>NW_027362761.1:1135320670-1145320670 GCF_046119375.1 Phyllobates terribilis
TTTCTCCCTCCTGCTCTGCGCTGCCCATTCTCAATCCCATTCGGGTGCTCTGAAGTCCCTCCTGTGCGTCAGATCCCGGACCTGCTTGACCCTCCTGGGGATTAGAATGCGGCTTACGATCCCCCTGTCTTCTGACAGGTGCGGGGCGTATGGGTGCCTTCCTGCACTCGCCGTACCCCCTAGGATCCCTTCTTAGAACGGAGCCTACTCCCTGCTCCCCTCCTGGGCCTCCAGACTTGCCCCTACTTGTGGAGCAGAGCTCCTAATGAGACTCTGCTCCCGGACTGTTCTTCTGAACTGTCCCAAGCTGTTCTTCTGAACTGCTCTCCTCTACTGTTCTGACCTGCCACCCTAAGATGGCTACCCTATATATACTCCTACCAAAGTGCTCCCTCTAACTACTTCCTCCTCCCACACCCACTACTGGTTCCCCCTACCTTTGGGTTCCCCCCACTCCAGCCACGGTCAGGGCTCAGCAGGAAACATACATTGCGTCTTGCCCTTCCAGCCGGCCTGGAGCAGTGTAGTGTTGGATGCATGTGTTGGGGTTCCGGGCAGCACTCCCTCCTTACCTGAGAGAAGAGAGACACCACACCTCTGGGTGAGGTGCAGTACCTCTGTGGCGACTGAACCCTCAGGGGCGCCACAGAAGGATGGAGCATGGACAAATAGGTATAATATCAACTTAGGTAATGGAAATGTATAGTATTTGAGCCGGCCAAATTGTAAAATGTTTAACTCTCTCTTAGACGGTTACTCTGATTTTTGATAAATATTTATAATATGATCCTTGTCCAGAGTTGTCAACTCATATTTTTTCCCAGTGTCCTTAAAATAAAATTTGATGCAGGGAGCTCCTACATAAAACGACCACTTGTGGTCTCATGTAGGACCAGAGATCACAGAAACACCATTTTTTAAATAAGAGAAGGTCCCCGAAGGATCCTGTGGAAATGTTCCCAACTATATGCCATCAACTGTGCAATGAAGACCAATGAGGCTTTCATGGATGATGGGACAAGTGGTTCTTGGTGCTTGATGAAGCTCTGTGGTCCACTTGAGTTTCATTAGACAAAACGCCACTGTAGTGCCGGCGTCCCTGCACACTGTCCCTATACCTCAGCAGGGACGCCATCTCACTCACCGCCGTGGCCCAAATCCCGCACCTCCTCTTCCTTCTTCCAGGCCTGTGAGAGCCTGGGGTGCACGCACAACTTGCAGATCCCTGGGCACTGTGCTTAGGGCATGCGCTTCCCGCCTCTTAAATGGGCCAAGCGCACAATCCTAAAGTGTCCCCAGCCAATATGCTACACTCTGAGAAGATTCCTCTCTACGTGGTGTCTGGTCTGTCTCACCTTCTGCTATTGGATTTGCCTTGGCTGCGGAGACAAGAGCCTGTATTGGACTGGAGATCTGGAGAAGTTCTCCGTTGGGGACAAGAATGTCACGAAACCTGTCTGGTCCCCATTTGTCCTGCTCGACCTTCAACCTCTCTATCTAACCTACCTGGCTTGCCTGCACCATATTGGGCATAGGCAGACCTCTTTGACAAGGAGGAGGCTGAAACACTACCCCCTCATAGCCCGTCTTGACCTCCTTCCAGGTGTATCTCCTCCACGAGTTTGAATATACCCCTTGTTGCAGGCCGAGACCCGAGCCATGTCCAAATATATCAAAGAGAATTTGGCTAGAGGATTTATCCAGAAATTTTCCTCCCCGGCTAGAGCTGGATTCTTCTTTGCTTCGACCATGTATCGACTATAGGGGACTAAATCAAATTCCGATAAAAAATAAATACCCTCTGCCTCTTATCTCCAAGCTGTTCGATCCCCTTAAGGGTTCCAGAGTCTTCACGAAACTCGACCTTCGGGGGGCGTACAACCTGATCAGTATTCGCCAGGGAGATGAATGTAAAACGGCCTTTAATACCCGAGATGGCCACTACAAGTATCGTGTTATGCCGTTTGAACTCTCTAACGCACCAGCAGTCTTTCAAGAACTGGTGAACGACATCTCCCAGGATCTTCTCTACATGTGTGTAGTAGTGTACTTGGATGATATCCTGGTGTTCTTCCCCGATCTGCCTTTACACCGTAGAGATGTTTGGCAGGTTCTGCAGAAGTTTAGGAAGAACCACCTGTACGCCAAATTTGAAAAGTGCATTTCTGAGCAGATTTCTCTTCCGTTTATAGGATACATAATCTTGGAGACCAGTTTGAAAATAGATCCGAGAAAAAGTGTCCGCCGTCCTGAAGTGACCCCTGAAGTGGTCTTAAACGTATCCAGCAGTTTCTCTGAAATGCAAATTACTACAGTCAGTTCATCCCCCATTTTTCTTCCCGGACTGCTCCTATCTCAGCCTTGACCCACAAGGGGGACAATCCTAAGATATGGAGCACAGAGGTGGAAAGTGCCTTTGTATCTTTAAAGCAGGCCTTCTCTGCTCCTGTGCTGCATAGTCCGGACAATAACAAGCATTTTTTTCTGGAGGTGGATGCTTCTTCCTCAGGGGCCGGAGCCGTTCTTACTCAGAAATCCTCATCCGGCCGCATGGTAACTTGCGGTTTCTTTTCTAAGATCTTCTCTGCTCCAGAACGCAATTACCAATTGGCGATCGGGAACTGCTTGTGATAAAACTGGGGCTGGAGAAGTGGCGATTCTTGATGTAGGGGGGTTATACACGGACACTATTATCTACACAAACCACAAGAATCTAACCTATCTGCAGTCTGCACAACCGCTTAATCCACATTAGGCCAGGTGGTTGTTGTTCTTTGCACGCTTCAACTTTACACTCCATTTTCAGCCGGCGGAGAAAAACGTCAATGCAGACACACTCTCCAGATTCACACTCTCATCACATTATTGAGCCCTCCAAAATAATTACGGTCGCTGTGTTGGATTTGTCTCACATTTCCTCTGGTAAGACTTACGTTGCTGAACCAGACAGGAAGCGGGTTCTTCTCTGGGGTCACTCGTCTAAGCTGGCGGGTCATGGTGGACACAAGAAAACGTCTATCCGCATCTCCCAACACTATTGGTGGCCGACCCTGTGCAAGGATGTTGCGGATTTCGTCTCTGCCTGTCCCTCATGTGCCCAAAACAAAACTCCCAGGTGGCTTCCAACCGGTCGGTTACTTCCCTTGCCCGTACCTTCTTCTCCCTGGAGGCATATTGCTATGTTTTCCATTTCTGATCTACTAGTATCAGCCAGGTGTACCGTCATCTGGGTAGTTGTGGATCGCTTCTCCAAGATGGCTCACTTCACTCTGCTGCTCAGTCTTCCATCTGCGCCAGTGCTTGCAGAAAAATTTATTTTACATATTTTCCGCCTCCAAAGTCTACATTTCTACATTGTCTCTATAGAGGAGTCCAGTTTACCTGTCATTTCTGGAGGGCCACCTGCAAGCTACTGAATGTTACCTTGGATGTCTCACCGGCCTACCATCCTCAGTCCTATGGTCAGATGGAGGGGGTCAATCAGATCCTGACTAATTTCCTCCAGCACTTTGTCAATGCCCACCACAGTGACTGGGCCGAACTCGTGCCTTGGGCCGAATTCTCATATAATAACCATGTGAGCGAATCCTCTGCCAAATCTCCGTTCTTTGTGGTCTACGGTCAACATCCCAAAATCCCGTTCCCTGTGTAAACCACCTCCGATATTCCTGCTGCTGATTCCCTCATCAAGACTTTTTCTGAAATCTGGAAATCTGGAAGGACACCAAATCTTCCTTATTAAAGTCCTCAGAGCAGATGAAAAGACACACAGACAAGAGACATCTGGATTCACCTCTGTTTTGTCCTGGGAATAAGGTCTTGCTGTCATCCAAGTATGTCCATCTCAAGGTACCATTGTATAAATTGGGCCCTTGATTCATCGGTCCCTTCGAAGTGTTGAAACAAATTAATCATGTAGCCTAAAAGCTCAAACTCCCGGCCTCTTTACGAATCCCCAATTCCTTTCATGTGTCTCTTCTCAAGCCTGTCGTTCTCAGTTCTCTCTTCAGAGACCCTGGTACCACTCCTGCTCCAGTAAGCATGAAGATGTTTTCTAGTTAGAGAACATTCTGGCGACCAAGAGGGTAAGAGGAAAGACCTTTTTTCTTGTGGATTGGAAGGAGTTTGGTCCAGAGGAGAGGTCCTGGGAGCCCAGGGAGAACATTCATGCCTCACTCCTCCTGGGGAGATTCCTTGTGGGCTTGAAAAAGAGGGAACATAAAGGAAGGGGGGTACTGTAGACGCTGGTGACGTGCCCCCTGGGCATTGGGGTACTCGGTAGCCGGGCTGGTCGTTGCTAGGGGAGATGTCACAGTGGCGGTGACTCGGTCCGTGACCCAGGCCGGTCAATAAAAGGGGATTTTATAATTTTTGTATTTAATGTTCGTGACGTCACCGGCTGAAGGGAGCCGCCGCTGCGGAGCAGGTCCTCTGGAGCTGTTGTTAATGCAGCAGAGTTGGTTCAGCTCTCCACAGGTAGAGCTTAGCTCCAGGGCAGAGTAGTGGGGATGTAATAGATGTTGCTGTTGTGCAGGGTGGTGCAGGGGATAATGGCGCAGTAATAATTCACAGAGACAGTGGGGTGCAGTCTTCAGGGTTTTACTCACGATTTTTAGACTCCAAGTTACCAGGGCCAGGGTAACTCCCCACGCCGTCCTGTGTTTACCCTGGGAGGGGTTCAGCAAACTCCCAGGTACCTCCGGAGTACGTAACGGGACCCCGTTCTGTGTGCCTTTTCTGGTCATCTTCCTGCGCTGGCTCTCACCCTCCTGCCCTGTGCCTCACACCCATGTCCCAAGCCAGTGACCTTGTAGGGCGACGTCTTCTCTGTCTTCTCTGTCCCCTGGGTCCTCTATGGCCTCCTCTTTGGCGATTTAGATGTGGCTGCTGGCTGCAGCACCTGAAATGCTGCACTCTCCGGTTATCTAGTCTCAAGTGCTCCCCTGATCTTCTTCCTCCACCCACACCTACTACATGGTTCCCCCTCTCTTGGTTCCCCCCACTCCAGCCAGGGACAGAGTTCAGCAGTGCAGCAATGCATCTTGCCCCTCCTGCTGGTCTGGAGTAGTGTAGTGTTGGATGCAGGTGTTTGGTTCCCGGGCAGTACTCCATCCTTACCTGAGAGTGAGATACCACACCTCTGGGTGAGATGCAGTACCTCTGTGGCGACTGAACCCGCAGGGGTGCCACACTGGCGTCCATGGATGCTGTCCCTCTTCCTCGGCAGGGAAAACGGCTCACTCACTGCTGGGGCCCCCGTCCTGCACCTCGTCTTCCTTCTTCTGGCTCTGTGAGTGCCCGGGGGCTCGCACATCCAGTATACCTCCCTGTCTATGAGCTGTGCCCGCCTGCTTGTCTATCAGCCGTACCCTCCTGCCTGTCTATCAGCTGTGCCTGCCTGTCTATCAGCTGTGCCCGTCTGCCTGTTCATCAGCCGTACCCGCCTGTGCTTGCCAAATCTATCATTCCAGGCCATTCCTGTCTCTAGTCCCTTGGGGGTCAGCTACCATCCACCCAAGGTCGGTCCTGGTGTAGCACCTGGTCCCGCCTCCCTCGTCTCTCCTCGGATCGCGGTATCATCAGTCGCCATGAATCTGAAGTCGGACTTGGTGAGGCACCTAGTCACTCCCCTCCAGGCTCTCCTCGGTTCACGGCACAGTGGTTCCACCACCCAGTCCGTTACAGCCACTAGGGGTGGGATGCAGTACTGTAGTAGATGTAGATTACTACACTACACAACTGAATGTCCATGCCATCCTTGGGGTTCGAGGATTGTGAACGTGTTTATAATAAGCAATGGGCAAAAATAATGAAGTTAACACACTAATATGACGTGAAATTCATACCGTATCATAGAATGTGTGAAGATAATTTCCTTTACATAGCTGCATGGAAATAATAAAGACATGGTGGGAAAAGCAACACTTCATTAAAAGGCTTAATATATTTCATGTTGGGGCAGATATAGATTGTTCTATACTGATGACTTCTATCTTTCATTTTTCAGATTGCTTGCTGATGTTGGTGTATAAAGACAAATCAGACCGGACAAAGGGACATAAAGAGAAGAACAGCGTTACATTGGAGGACATCTGTGGCTTGGACGCAGGGCTCTCATATGAGGGTGTGAACCACACTATGGCAATCATATGTTTCTCACAAGCTGTAATGTTGGGATTCGACAATAAAGAAATTATGAATGCCTGGGATGTGCGGATACGGTACAGTTTAGGAGAAGGTAAAGATTGTCTACGCATCATATAATGTCCCCGGGGTTGTGCAGAAGTAGCAGTCGCCTGGTGTTCAGAGGCTTCCAAAAACCTCTGTGGTAGATGGGGGGCTCAGAAGCATAGGTTGAAGCCCCCGGACTTTGAAAAAAAATGTATCAAGGCCACTTACCCAATGGTTACTGCAAGTGTCGAGTATAGGAGGTATATACAACACACATATACAGTAAATAATCAAATGTGGAGTGAAATAGTAGACTTGAGGCAGCAGTAATGAACGGCAAGGATGTTTGCGTGTGGTCACAACTGGTAAATGGCCTATTTAGCATTTAGTGGTCTACTCTTTAGATTTCAACCTGTTTGTTATTAAGTGGAAAAATTTTCCCTAGCACTTGTTTAAAAGAGTATCTGTCGTTTTATTTTTTATTTCATAAATCAATAGTGCACGTGAAAATAAGCAACTTTGTAATATATCTTATCAGAGAAATCTGCTTCTTTCTCCTCCTGGACTGATCTTTCATTCTTGGTTCATGAGTAAAATCTGTATTCAGTGAAGACAGATTTTCCCATTACTGGGATAGAAGATGACAGTTGGTGCTTTTAAAATTCTATGGAAAGAGGAGGAGCTAGAAACAGACACAGACATTATGCTGCAAGTTCTATTGAAACAACAGTTACAGTTCCCCATAGATCTACAGGCTTACCGGGGGGTTGCGGCGGTGGTGTAGCAGGGTACCTTCCTCAGGAAGCCGATGGCGGTAGAAATGTGGCGATTCTTCAGGCTCGATGTCGGAGGTGAGCAGAGCGGAGTTCATCATTGCTTTCCTGGCTGCCATTTCCCTGAATTAGTGGGTCACCAGAGGTGGTGAGAGCACAGATTTGGATCTCAGCCCAGTCGAGAACTCAATCTGCGCGCACGCCGCCTCTGGCGGCCATTTTCCTGAAGCCCATGGCCGAGATTGAAATCTGCTCATGTGCCACCTCCAGTGGCCCTCGGATCAGGAAAATGGCCTCCGGGAAAGCAATGATGCACTCTGCTCTGCTCACCATGACACCAGGCCTGCAGCATCGCCACACTTCTGCCGCCGCCGGCTTCCTGAGGAAGGGACCCTGTTTCACGCAACGCACTCTGCTCTGCCTCACCGCTGACACCGGGCCCACAGTATCGCACCGCTGGGATACCCCCTCCTCCCACCCAGGGCCTGCAGCATTGGCCCACTTCTGCCACCGCCGGCTTCCTGAGGAAGGGACCATGCCTCCTGTGACCCTGCTCCACTGCCGCCGCCCCCCCAGGTAAGATACCTTAAGATACCTTTAATTTGGACTATAAGATGGACCCCCATCTTATAAAAATCTTTTTTTCTTATTTAAACACCCAAAAATTGGGGTGCATCTTATGGTTCAGTGCGTCTTATGGTCCGAAAAATACAGCATATATGATTCTATGATATAAGAGCACCAACTGTCAACTTCTATCTCAGTAATGTAAAAGCCTGTAGATTATTCTTCTCTCCCCATTGGTTTGGCCTATATAGAAAAAGGACAGGAGAGATAGCTGTCGGCCAAACTATCGAAGGTGTGGGGGCACCTTATGATTAAGTTTAGACGTCAGCAATTCAACCTATATTTTGTACTACATGTGAATAGGGTTGTGGATATCTATTTTTTTTGCACCTAAGGTGGACTACTCCTCGATATGAGAATCCTTGATATGAGAAATAAGCCTACGTGTACTGGGTTCATGTCTTAGCATCAAGCAGGTTGAGCCAGGAGATGTAGATGATATTCCCTCATGTTCAAATTGTGGTGGTGTGGTACACAGTCTTTTCTGGGATCCAGTGTATGGAGTTAGGCTCTACTCCATGAGTTCAATGCCAAAGGAATATTTGGTTTTCTTTGGTGTGCCAGTAATTTTTTATTCGAAGACAGCAACATAAACGGGCATAAAATAATTTTTAGAAATTATTATTTCCGATATTAACAACATGCTGAATTTTTTGGAATTTTGTGACATTTTCATATTTTTTAAGAAGCCGTCTGGATGTTAATAAACTACAGAAGGCGTCGCTAATTAAAGAGCAGAAGTTTTAATTCTTGGGCCACTTGGCTTTGATTTTCTAATCTGACAAGTGGTATTTAAGTTTATGTGTTTTCTCGGCATGTAATATTTCAGGTCAGGATATTTTTGACCATGACAAATAGAATTAAGCTTCATGGTAAATTGTGAGTCAAATTTACATATTTCTAATTAAAGCAGATAATGTTTTCGTGTAACTAATAAATTGTGGAAACATATAATTATTCTCTGCTGTCCTGCACGTTGTCTTGTTGCAATACTCGGAGATAAGACATAAAGCTATGGCTGTTTCCTTGGCACTGGATTAGGCCAAATCTGTGTCACTGACTGCCCAGTCTGATGTTTAATATATATATAATATAATGTATACAGTGCCTTCAAAAAGTATTCCTACCTCATGAACTTTTCTACATTTTTTCACTTTACACCCACAAACTTAAATTTATTTTATTTGGATCCATCTTCCTATCAAGTCTTACCAACCTCCATGTCCCTGCTGAAGAAAAGCATCCCCACAGCATGATGTTCCCACCACCATGTTTGACAGTGGGGATGGTGTTTGCAAGGTGATACACAGTGTTAGTTTTCCGCCACACATAGCATTTTGCATTGAGCCCAAAAATGTCTACTTTGGTTTCATCTGACCGGAACACCTTCCACATGCAAGCTGTGTCCCCTACATGGTATATGGAAAAACGTGCTCTTGTTTACTTTTTGTAAAGATTCATAGTGTGAATTGCATTTTAATTTCTTAATGCCAAATGATGAGTATATCTGTCATGAAGTAAGTCGGGATGCTGAGCCCATTCCACATAGGGCAGATGCCGGCTGTACCATGCAGCCAACATCTGCCTCTAACCGAACCATCAGAGCTGCTGTTAACCCCTTCAATGCAGTTGTCAATCACTGAGTTTGCTCTAGGTGCCCATCGCCCCCCTACACACAACGTGATCACAGTGCATCAATGGGTTGTCATTGCCGCCGGAGGCTACTCCTGTGAGGCCCAACCTTGAGAGACTGTGATTAGAACTATATACTGCATTACTGAAGCAAAGCTGTATATAGTACTAGTGATCAAATGATTGCAGGTTTAAGTCACCCAGTATACCTAAAGAAAAAAATCCATAATTTAAATATAAAATCAATAATAACAAAAACATTGAAATCACCCTCTTTTCTCCAGCCCAGTTAAAAATAAAGAAATGTAGACAATAGCATGTTTTGGTATGAGTGCGTTTGTAAAAGTTTGATCAAAATATTAAACTGTTATGCCATCCAATAAACATCATGAAGCAAAAAAAAAATAGAAATTCCAAACCTGCTGTTTTTTGTCCACCGCACCTCCCATAAAAAAATGCAATAAATAGTGATCAAAACATCATGTACAGCAAAATGGAGTCAATAAAAACTACTTCTTGGCACACAAAAAAAGACCTGATATAGCCCTATTGACAGAAGAATAAAAAAGCTACAGGTCTGTAAAAATGACGACAAAAAACGAATTTTTATTTACAAAGTTCGGAATTTTTTTTAGACACCAAAATAGTAAGAAAGAATTTTACAATTTTGGCATCACTGTAATCGTACTGATCTGGAGAATCATTTTGACAAGTAATTTTTACTACAAAAGAAACTTCCCCAGACCAATGACTTTGCCTTTTTTTTTTTACCATTTCACCGCAGAAAGACCCCGATTCATCAAGACCGGCGACTTTTTCAGGGGCATGGTGAAGTCAGATGCTCCTGGTTCAGGAAGAGGTGCATGCTTCCTCATGAATTTAGTGCGTCTAAAGAATTACTGCACCACGCCAGAAATCAGCGATGCACCAAAACTTTTCGACTTTTCAAAGCTTTTACGCCACTTTTTGTTGTTGTACAAACCATAAGCACAAAAAGAAAAAGAAAATTATTGGGTCGTCAAGGGGTTGAAGTAGAGTTGGTCCAGTTTGATTCATGGATGTACATCATACCTCTCACCCTCCTCCTCCACAAACCAAGAGAAAAAAACTTGATAATACATCCTCTAAGGAAAGGGTTGACATATTTCTCTTTTTATCCTAGTTCACAGATTTCACGTTGGAGTATTGCCTGGAACTAAACTAGAAAGTGGACCTGCGACATTGCACCTGTGCAACGACATCTTGGTTCTCGCCAGAGATCTGCCACCAGTGGTTATAGGACAGTGGAAATTGTCAGACTTGAGAAGATATGGAGCCGTGGCCAATGGCTTTGTCTTTGAGGGTGGAACACGGTGCGGATACTGTAAGTACTATGGCACTATGATATTACTGGAAGGGTAGAATTAGTACAAAACAACAGATGAGTTGAGATATCAGATGCTGGATATCTTGTTATAAAGGGGTTTTATAAGTGCTGCCATGTGTTTTGTGTTTTCGTTCTTTCCTCCTCTTTTACTAATAGCATTTAGTTTTTTATTTTTCCCTCAACATAGAGATATGAGGACTTGTTTTTTTTTGTGGGACGAGTTGTAATTTTCAATGACACCATTCATTTTACCATTCAATGTCCTGAAAAACAAGGAAAAAAAATTCCAAGTGAGGTGAAATGTTGAAAAAAATGCAATTTTTCCATTGCTTTTTGTTTTTTTAGGTTTGGTTTTTGTTTAACAGCGTTCATTGTACGTGATAAGTGACCTGGCAATATGATTTTTTAGGTTGGTATGATTACTGAGATACCAAACTTGTATATTTGTATATTTTAGTGGCTTAAAAAAAAATTCCAAACTTTGTAAAAAAAAAAATTGGATGTGGCACAATTTTCTGAGATCCTATATTTTTTTTTACATTTTTCCATTGATGGAGCTGTGTGCTGGCTTGTTTTTTGCATGGTGAGTTGTTGTTTTTATTGGTACCATTTTAGGATACATACAACCTTTTTGATTCCTTTTTTATTCTATTTTTTTGGGTTAAGCGACATGACTAAAAACAATCCAGGATATGTATAGATTTATTTTTCTTGGTGGACTTACAGTACTTTATTGGTTAATACATTTTCTATATTGATAGATTGGACGTTTGCACATGTGGCGATACCAGTGCTGATTATTATTTTAGTTGATTACATTTTTTATTTTCAGATTGGGAAAAGGAAAATGATTAAAATCTTTAGATTTTTTTTTTACATTGTTAACAATTTTTTTAAAACGTTTTTTTCTTTTTTAATTAACTTTTAATTATTTTTTTGTCCCATTAGGGGTTTTGAACTTGTTATTGTTTGATCGCTTGTGCTCTATATATTGTATGTCAATATATCAGGTTGGGCTTTATGGGAGTACAAAGATGGCTATGATGGGGGGGCCGTGGGGTACTCGGCAGCCGGGCCTCTGGTTGCCGGGGGATATCACGGTGGCTGGCCCGGTCTGTGACCCAGGGCGGTCAGTGAAATGGGGGAATGCTTTTATATGGGGATTTTTGGTATTTTTCGTGACGCCACCTGTGGATTCTGGTAAGAGGTTACCAGCGCTGCGGCAGTCCACTGAGGCTGATGTTAGGGGCAGCTATGATGGGACGGCTCCCCACAGGTGGAGCAGGCCTCAGGGCAGTATAGAGGTGCAGAAAGATGGTGGAAGCAGGAGAAAGATGGCAGGACGGTCCCAGAGGAAGTACAGGCACACACACAAGGGCAAACTTCAATACCTTTACTGGTGGTGATGCAGGTACGGTCCAGGGCACTCAGGGCGAAGGGTACACTTCTGGACTCTCCCCAGTGAGCGAGTGTAAGGCCTCCTGATCTGTGTCTTTTACTCTCTAAGCTTCGGGCCTGCCTGGAGCTAGGCCTGGCTTGCTTACTGCTTCCTTCTTGTACCTACTGACCTGGCGGTAGGGTTTTCTCCTGGTTCCCACTATTCTTGGTCGCTGGAGCCTTAGTGGTACCTAACCCTGTTGCTGTGGTCAGCGGTTGGTTAACCTGGGACTTGTAGTTCTCCAGGGATTCCGTTGTTCCTACTGGTCATAAAGATCCCTGTAGGCGCGGACCCGGTGTCCGGTATATGGTTCGGGGTGAGCCTGTTATGCTCCTCTGCCCCCTATGCGTTTCTCTTTCTTCTCCTCAGTCTGCAGGCTCTCTCATGCAGACTCCCTGAGCAGACTCTCTGAGTTCTGTCCCTGTCTGTGCCTGACAGGAACTCTCACTTGCCTTATAGCCCGCTCCAGGCTCTCACTGGCCAGACTAGCCCGCAGCTTGGGCCTAGCCTGGCCTTCAGCCACACAGACTTCAGCTTGGCTGGAGCTGCAGCATGGTGTCACACTGTCTGCTTCCCACTGACTGACTTCCTGAACTCCACCCCCCAGTATTTATATAACTGACAGGGCTCCATCTAGTGGACTTGGGTGGAGGTGTCTGTATGTATTGAGGCCACTGGGGAGAATTCCATCCATGCACCCCTCTGGAATCTGTGGCACCAGTGCGCAGCAGGGGCGCTACAGGGGTGTTTAGTAGTCCTCTCTATCTCAATCTGAGTGTGCACAAGGATCACAACCATTTAAAGTGTTTCAATTCAAAGCAATAGGGGTGGATGTGCAGTACTCAGCCGCGGCCACTATTCTGTCGTCTGTGCTGCGCTATGCAGCTCCGTAATTGAGCAGTTCCGGCTGCTGCCAACACCACGAACAGCTGATTGGCAGGAGTGATGGGTGTGCGCAGCTCCACCAATCAGACATTGATATCCTAAGGATAGACCATCAATGTTAAAGTCAACATTTAAGAGATTGACAGCAGAGATCAGAAGTAGCTCAAGTTGCTGCTGTTAGAGGTACGTGTTGGCTGTATAACACAGCCTTGCACCCGCTCTATATGCATTGGGCTCCATACACCCACACCCTTCCTAGGATACACATGTTTGTCGTACGCCGAGAAGGGGTTAATATAGTGACAAATGGGTGTTACCATTCCCATTGTCAAAAAAGAGGTGTCCCTGCCCCTGCACAGTATGGCATTGCCTGATTGGATGTTGGCAGACTGTGTATGGACATGCCCTTAAATGATAACAACCAATTGTCAATTTATTCTTACATTTCCGCAAGTTATTACAGAGAAGCAACATAACCTAGACTTATATATAAAAATGATCTGGAATTGTTATTTCATGGAAAACACAAATATTTCCTAAAACAGGCATATCAGGTAAACAGACAGGTACCTATAACTATATATTTGCAATATCTTAACATGGAGACAATAAAAACATGAAATATGCTCTTAAAATGTCCTAATTTTTAATCATTCGCTATCGTATCTTTAAAGCGTACTTAAGTGGGCATGCTTTCTTCTTCATGACGGCTTATTGACATTGATGTAAGCTCTGTTTAGGCCGCTTTAAACCTCTATCTCTGCTCCCACTGACAACTCTATACCCTTTCCTCTATACTACATAATCCTTTCACCTACTTCAAAGAAGAAATTGACACCAGCAGTCTTTAGATCTTCTTAGAACTTAAAATATTCCACCTCCTCTCTTTTTCTCCTGACCCTCCATCCTTCGTATGTCTTTCTGCATCTATTTCAAAGTCATTTACTGTATTCTGTGGTTGTGGTCACACAGAGAGACAGTTTACTCTTCATGGACTATGAGCTTATTAAATATGATTTTCCATATATTTGTATACAGTTTACATATTCTATATGGACTGTACAAAAACATTGGGATATCAAACCTAATCCTAATCTAAACCCATAGGAATTAATATGGAGTTGGTCCCTTTGCAGCTAGAACATCTTCCGCTCTTCTGGGAAGACTTTCCACAAGATTATGGAGGTGTCTGTGGGAATTTTTAAAGACAAGGAAAAATTTGTGGACTTGTTTGCGCTGCTGATTATTGAAGACACCAATTTCAGAAGGTTAAAAGGACATGAGGTTTTATTCGACGCGTTTCGAAGTATAATACACTTATTCCTCAGGGAAAACCATACTTAACTCGTCCTCCATGTTTTTATGGACCTTGTAAACTGGGCACAGACATAGGCAGAAAAGTGACTTTCCCAAACTGTTACTACAAAGCTGGAAGCTACAATTGTCCAAATGTCTTGTGTTCTGAGGCATTAGAATTTCCTTTTACTGGCACAAAGGAGCTGAGACTGAACCCTAAAAATCATCCCCATAGCAATATTTCTCCTTCACCAAACAGTAAAGCAGGGACAATGCAGTCAGGCGGGTAAGTTTCTCCTGGCATTCACCAAACCCAGACTCATTCATCAGACACCAGATAGAGAAGTGCGATCCGTCACTGCACAGAACACGATTCCTTCAGAGACCAGTGACGGCTTTACACCACTACATCCAACACTCGGCATTGTGCTTGGTGATGTAAGGCTGCGTGCCACTGCTCGGCCATGAAACTCCCGGCGGAGACGCAGTGCTTGTGCTGATGTTAATACCAGAGGAGGTCTGGACTCTGCAGTTATGGAGCAGCAGAGTGTTGGTGACTTTTCTGCCCCCTGCTCCTCAGCACTCGATGACCCCGCTCTGTAACATTACATAGTAACATAGTTTTTAAGGTTGAAGGAAGACTAAGTCCATCTAGTTCAACCCATAGCCTAACATGTTGATCCAGAGGAAGGCAAAAAACCCCAATGTGGAAAACACTAAGCTTCACATTGGGGAAAAAAATTCCTTCCTGACTCCATACGACAATCAGACTAGTTCCCTGGATCAACGCCCTATCAAGGAATCTAGTATATATAACCTGTAATATTATACTTTTCAAGAAAGGCATCCATGCCTGTCTTAAATTTTAATAGTGAATCACTCATTACATCATCATGCGGCAGAGAGCTCCATAGTCTCACTGCTCTTACAGTAAAGAATCCGCGTCTGTGATTATGATTAAACCTTCTTTCCTCCAGACGTAGAAGATGCCCCCTTGTCCCCGTCTCAGGCCTCAGAGTAAAAAGATCAGTAGAAAGGTCTTTGTACTGTCCCATCATATACTTGTACATAGTAATAAGATCACCCCTAAGCCTTCTTTTTTCCACAGTAAATAACCCCAAGTGTAATAACCTGTCTTGGTATTGCAGACCCCCCAGTCCTCTAATAACCTTGGTCGCTCTTCTCTGCACCCTCTCTAGTTCAGTTATGTCTTTCTTATACACCGGAGACCAAAACTGTACATAGTATTCTAAGTGTGGTCGCACTAATGACTTGTATAGAGGTAAAATTATGTTCTCCTCATGAGCATCTATGCCTCTTTTAATGCATTCCATTATTTTATTTGCCTTTGCAGCAGCTGCCTGACACTGGCCACTAAACGTGAGCTTGTCGTCCACCAATACACCCAGGTCTTTTTCAGTGACAGTTTTGCCCAGTGTTTTACAATTAAGCATATAATTATACATTTTATTTCCTCTGCCCTAGTGCTTTACCTTACATTTATCACCATTAAAGCTCATTTGCCATTTTTCAGCCCAAGCTTCTAGTTTACATAGATCCTCCTGTAATATAAAATTGTCCTCCTCTGTATTGATTACCCTGCAGAGTTTAGTGTCATCTGCAAATATTGAAATATTACTCTGTATGCCCCCTACAAGGTCATTAATAAATATGTTAAAAAGAAGGGGGCCCAATACTGACCCCTGTGGTACCCCACTGTTAACTGAGATCCAGTCTGAGTGTTTTCCATTAATAACCACCCTTTGTTTCCTATCACTGAGCCAATTCTTAACCCACATACAATACAGACCAAAAGTTTGGACACACCTTCTCATTTAAAGATTTTTCTGTATTTTCATGACTATGAAAATTGTACATTCACACTGAAGGCATCAAAACTATGAATTAACACATGTGGAATCATATACTTAAAAAAAAGTGTGAAACAACTGAAAATATGTCTTATATTCTAAGTTCTTCAAAGTAGCCACCTTTTGCTATGATGACTGCTTTGCACACTCTTGGCATTCTCTTGATGAGTTTCAAGAGGTAGTCACCAGAAATGGTCTTCCAACAATCTTGAAGGAGTTCCCAGAGATGCTTAGCACTTGTTGGCCCTTTTGCCTTCACTCTGCGGTCCAGCTCACCCTAAACCATCTCGATTGGGTTCAGGTCGGGTGACTGTGGAGGCCAGGTCATCTGGCGTAGCACCCCATCACTCTCCTTCTTGGTCAAATAGCCCTTACACAGCCTGGAGGTGTGTTTGTGGTCATTGTCCTGTTGAAAAATAAATGATGGTCCAACTAAATGCAAACCGGATGGAATAGCATGCCGCTGCAAGATGCTGTGGTAGCCATGCTGGTTCAGTATACCTTCAATTTTGAATAAATCCCCAACAGTGTCACCAGCAAAGCACCCCCACACCATCACACCTCCTCCTCCATGCTTCACGGTGGGAACCAGGCATGTAGAGTCCATCCGTTCACCTTTTCTGCGTCGCACAAAGACACGGTTGGAACCAAAGATCTCAAATTTGGACTCATCAGACCAAAGCACAGATTTCCACTGGTCTAATGTCCATTCCTTGTGTTCTTTAGCCCAAACAAGTCTCTTCTGCTTGTTGCCTATCCTTAGCAGTGGTTTCCTAGCAGCTATTTTACCATGAAGGCCTGCTGCACAAAGTCTCCTCTTAACAGTTGTTGTAGAGATGTGTCTGCTGCTAGAACTCTGTGTGGCAATGACCTGGTCTCTATTCTGAGCTGCTGTTAACCTGCGATTTCTGAGGCTGGTGTCTCGGATAAACTAATCCTCAGAAGCAGAGGTGACTCTTGGTCTTCCTTTCCTGGGGCGGTCCTCATGTGAGCCAGTTTCTTTGTAGTGCTTGATGGTTTTTGCAACTGAAATTGGGGACACTTTCAAAGTTTGCTCAATTTTTCGCACTGACTGACCTTCATTTCTTAAAGTAATGATGGACACTCGTTTTTCTTTACTTAGCTGCTTTTTTCTTGCCATAATACAAATTCTAACAGTCTATTCAGTACGACTATCAGCTGTGTGTCCACCTGACTTCTGCACAACACAACTGATGGTCCCAACCCCATTTATAAGGCAAGAAATCCCACTTATTAAACCTGACAGGGCACACCTGTGAAGTGAAAACCATTTCTGGTGACTACCTCTTGAAGCTCATCATGTGCAAAGCATTCATCAAAGCAAAAGGTGGCTACTTTGAAGAACCTAGAATATAAGACATATTTTCAGTTGTTTCACACTTTTTTGTTAGGTATATAATTCCACATGTGTTAATTCATAGTTTTGATGCCTTCAGTGTGAATGTACAATTTTCATAGTCATGAAAATTCAGAAAAATCTTTAAATGAGAAGGTGTGTCCAAACATTTGGTCTATACTGTACATATATTTTCCCCTATCCCCATTGTTCTCATTTTATGTATCAACCTTTTGTGTGGAACCGTATCAAAAGCTTTTGAAAAGTCCATATACACAACATTACGTTGTCTTTACTCCATTGCTGAGTTGGGCTATGTTGATGTGGCGCCCCTGCGGGTCCAGTTGCCGCAGAGGTACTGCATCTCACCCAGAGGTGTGGTACCCCACCCTCAGGTAAGGACGGAGTACTACCCGGGTCCCACACACCCACATCCAATACGCTCCACTTTAGTCGGGAAGGGCGAGATTGCTCCTAAGGGAGATCACAGTCCCTGGTCCCTAGCTGGAGGGTGGAACTAGGTAGAGGAGATGGGTGGAGGAAGAAGGCAGTGGAGCACAGAGGGTAGGAGTATAATAAGAAGGGGAACCATCTAGAAGAGAGAGCAGTGCAGAAGGGTCTATGCTCCTGGCTCCAGTGCTTGGAGCAGGAGTTCAGTAGAGAGAGAGGAGTCGGGCCTAGTGAGAGAGGCCCAGGAAGAAAGTGAGGAAAGAGGAGAGAGGAGCAGTGGGACAGGCTCCAGAGAGCCACCCGTGCGCCCGAATTCACGCTGACATGGAGGGATTAGGCCGCAGAAGAAGACCGGCCCCAAACTAGTGGAGAACAACCAGGCTCAGCTAGCCAACCGGAGGCTGCAGCATTTGCAAGGTGTCGCAGCCAAAATCCACAATTACATCGCCGAAAAAGTGGCCACATAGGGTCCAGGGGACTCAGAGGACGTCGCCTGACAAGGCCCGAGGCCACTGGCTTGGGACACTGATTGTGAGGTGCAGGGTAGGAGGGTGAGAGCCAAAGCACTGAGACGACCTGGAAAGGTACATAGAACAGGGTGCCATCCAAGTGCTCCTGAGATACCTGAGAGTTTCCTGGATCACTACCCCGGAGGACACAGAACGACGTGGGTGGTTGCACACCGGTGACTGTAATCTGAGGAACTTAACAACTGTGAGTAAAACCTGCATTGCACTACACTGCACCAACATCTTCTACCTCTTAAAATCATCTACAATGCCCTGGAGCTTAGCTCTGCCCGTGGAGAGCTGAACCAACTCTGCTGCGTCACCATCAGCTCCAGTGGATCTGCACCACAGCGGCGGCCCCATATAGCCGCATACCACGGGTGGAGTCACGAACATTATTACTAAAAACTTTATTCCCCTTTTTCTTTTCCTTTAATTGACCGCCCTGGGTCACGGACTGGGTCACTGCCACCAAGACTACTCCAATACAGGACTGGCCTGGCTACCGAGTACCCCGCGGCCTAGGGGGCGCGTCATTGACACTGAGTTTTTTAGAAGCTTTTTAAAGCACATCCTCTCCAAAATCCCTCTATAAAAAAAAAACCTTAAAAAATACCCAGAAAACTCTTCTAATTCATTTAAATGGGAAATCCTTTTTGTTGCACTTATGAGGGATTTTTTGAGCTTTTTTTTTTTTTTAAGAGATTTTGAAAAAAGCTTGGTGGAAAAAAAAGTGCATGTCAGATCAATGAAGGAAACCTCTCCAATATAGGCTGCAAAAAATGTTTCAGAAAAAAAAAAACTCTTTCAAAACTCCTCAAACCTCATTCAGCAAACACTTTAGGAAAATAATCTTACCAGCCAAGTTTTTCTACATGAAGACGCTTTAGGATAAAGTTGGTGGTACTTTTCCTGGAATGTCTTCTTTGGTGTCTTATCGGTAGTTTTTGCATCAGCTTTCAGTTTGTAATAACCTGCTAATGCTTATAATTTCAAAAATGACCATTTTTTTGTTCTTTATTAAAATGAAAAGGTTGAAAACTCTGCTGTGCATAATAATTTGGAACATGCATTTTGAGTGCAGTTTGAGTTGTTTATTTTTTTAAAAATATACTGTTATCATAGGCAGTTTGTACAAAAACCTTTCAATTGTACTCTAATAGTTATTTGACTGGAAAATTACAATGACTGCAATTCATATAGGTAATTTGGGAAAATCTGAGAAAATATTATTTGCATAATAATTTGGAACACAGTGTAGTCTTTCTTACACAGTGCGTGACATTATCACCAACCGTGCACATTTAGGAAAAGAAAAAAAAAAAAAAAAAAACAAACAAACTGACACTTGGGTTTATTTTGTTGTTTTTTTCAGGCGTGTTTTTTTTTTCTCCCTTGGTATGGTTTCTGTTGCAGATCTCGCAGAGCAGTTCAGAAACAGCCTCAGCGGCTACAGGCCGGTAGTGTGGGGGTCTCTGCATGTACGCCTATCCAGCCTGAACCCAAGGTTGCCCTCCCGGACAGGTTTTCAGAGGTAGGGAGAAGTTTTTTGTGTTCAAAGAGGCCTGCAAATTGTACTTTAAACTTCGTCGATTTGACGTGCCCCCAGGGCCGTGGGGTACTCGGCAGCCGGGCCTCTATGGATGCCGGTGGGGGATATCACGATGGCTGGCCCGGTCCGTGACCCAGGGCGGTCAATAAAAAGGGGAATTATTTATAGGGGATTTGTAAAGTGTTCGTGACGCCACCTGTGGAATGCAGCCAAAGGGAGCCGCCGCTGTGGAGCAGTCCTCTGGAGCAGGTGTTATGGCAGCAGGGATGGTGTGGCTCTCCACAGGTAGAGCTAGCTCCAGGGCAGTGTAGGATGTGTAAGTTGCGCTGGGCGTTGTAGCGCCGGGAGGCAAGAGGGCGCAGATGAAAGAATGGACGGAGGCAGTACGGTGCAGTTATCCAAGTTTTTACTCACAGTTCTCATGACAGTTCCACTGGTGCACTGTACGGGTGCCAGCCTCCCACGTCGCACTGCGTTCATCAGGCAGGGGTTCAGCTCTTCCTCAGGCACATTAGGAGCACCTGACAGAACCCCACTTTCTTGTGTTGCTAGCTAGACCGTCTTCACGCTGGGTCTTCTCCCTCCTGCCCTGCGCTTCCCCACTCTCAATCCCGCTCGGGTGCTCTGAGGTCCCTCCTGTCTTGCTGGAGTTCCCAGACCTGCTTGACCCTCACGGAGATTAGAATAAGGCTGCGGCAACTGGTTTATGAAAGCCAGAAGCCTCCGGTTTTTCCAGCCGAGACTTGGAGTTACACGACTGGTCCAGGGGCCGGTCCCCTTCTTGCGGCCTACGATCCCTCTGTCTTCTGATAGATTCGGGGCGTACGGGTGCCGTCCTGCACTCGCCGTACCCCCTGGGATCCCTTCTTTAGATCGGAGCCTACTCCTCTGCTCCCCACCTGGGCCTCTAGGACTGGGCCCTACTTGTGGAGCAGAGCTCCTAAAGAGACTCTGCTCCCTGACTGACTTCTCCCTCTTACTAATCTGACTGAACTCCCACCCTAAGATGGCTTCCCTTTTTATGTCTCACTCTATAGTGCTCCCCTAAACTGTTTCCTCCACCCACACCCACTACTGGTTCCCCCCTACCTTTGGATTCCCCCCACTCCAGCCAGGGACAGGGCTCAGCAGGAAAACACATTGCATCTTGCCCTTCCAGCCGGCATGGAGCAGTGTAGTGTTGGATGCAGGTGTTGAGGTTCCAGACAGCACTCCCTCCTTACCTGAGAGAAGGAGATATCACACCTCTGGGTGAGGTGCAGTACCTCTGTGGCGACTGAACCCTCAGGGGCGCCACACTTACTCTTCCCAAAGTGAGGAGCAACGGAGGGAAATCGTGATCTCACTCCTGCAGGAAGATCCGCAATCCTGGGCTTTTTCTTTACCACAGGATTCGGTTTGTCTCCAGTCTGTGGAGGTTTTTTTGGGGGCCCTGGCGCTCATCTATGATGATCCTGACCGAGTCGCCTTGGCTGAGTCTAGGCTATGTCGCCTTCAGCAGGGGAATCGGTCAGTGGAAACTTACAGTTCTGAATTCCGTAGATTCTAAATGGAAAGACTCAGCCCTTAGAAGCCAGTTTTGTGAGGGCCTTACTGAAAGGTTGAAAGATGCTTTGGCAGTATATGAAACCCCTGGGTCCTTGGAGGCTGCCTTGTCGCTGGCTATACATATTGATAGACGCCTTCGGGATAGGCGGGTGAGACTGCCTTCTCTGGGGCCTTCTTGTCAGGGTTGTGTACCTCTGCCGGGGGAGCAGTCTGGCGGTGAACCAGTACTGGGGGAAGTGGAGGAACCCATGCAGTTAGGGGGTGCCTCTGCATCATACATTGCACCCGAGGGTTTCGCAAGAAAAAAGGCATATGCTTTTTTTGTGGGAAAAAGGGACATTTTATTGGGGCCTGTCCTTCGATCCTTAAGCAAAAGGAGACTCAATTAACCCTTGGTAGTCTGGAGTTGGATAAGCAATAGGTGCTTTTTTTGCCAACCTGCAGTTCCTGGTTTGTCCTGACAACAGAGGTGGTGCTAGAGAGCAAAACCGAGAAAATTTATGTGTTTACTGACAGTGGTGTTGGAGTCTGCATGATTGATGCTGAGTTTGTGAAAGCTCATGGTCTTGCTTGCTGTACTTTAGCTAAGCCTATTCCCATCTTCGCCATCGAACCAGCACCACTTGCACAGAAAGCACCAACTCAGATTCTACATAGTGTAAAACTGAGGGTGGGGTTCGTTCATTGTGAGATAATCCCTTGCTATGTCTTGGACAGTCTTCCTACCCCAATTGTCTTGGGTCTTCCCTGGCTGGTAAAACGTAACCCATTGGTGCATTGGCAAGCCAGTGAAATCATTGAATGGGGAGATAACTGCCAACTGTTTAGATATTTCTCTTGCTACAGTCTCTACGGAAATATTACCTGCTTTTCTGGCTGGTTATGAGGATGTTTTTTCTCAGAGGGGGCTGTCAGGATTTGCCTCCTCATCGTGCATATCACTGTCCTATCAACCTGACCCCCGGAGCTAAACTACCAAAGTCCAGACTATATAATCTTTCTGGCCCTGAGAGACAAGCCATGACGGATTTCATTGCGGAAAGTCTGGAGAAGGGACACATCAGGCCTTCATCTTCGCCCGTGGCGTCAGGGTTCTGCTTTGTGAAGAAAAAAGATGACGGCCTACGTCCCTGTTTAGCTTTCCGGGAATTAAATCAAATTACCATCTGAGATCCATACCCTTTTCCTCTGATTCCAGATTTTTTCAGCCAGGTTGTGGAAGCTAAGGTATTCTCCAAGTTGGATTTAAGGAGAGCCTACAATCTGGTTAGAATCAGAGAAAGGGATAAATGGAAAACAGGCTTAAAAAACCCAGAAGGGCATTTTGAGAGTCTGGTTATGCCTTTCAGTTTGACCAACGCACCAGCTATGTTTCAGCATTTCATAAATTATATTTTTCATCATTTGGTGGGGAGATTTGTGGTGATCTATCTGGACGATATTTTGGTTTACTCACCTGATTTTCAGACACATGGGGGGCAAGTTAAACAGGTGATCCAGATTTTAAGGGATAACAAACTATATGCCAAACTAGAAAAATGTGTTTTCGCCATTCAGGAGGTGCAGTTTTTGGAGTACTTGTTGTCATCTTTGGGTTTTTGTATGGATCTGGAGAAGATCCGTGCAGTCCTTGATTGAGACCGTCCCCAGAACCTGAAGACTCTACAATGTTTTCTGGGCTTTACTAATTTTTGCCGAAAATTTATCCAAAATTACTCGGTAATCGTGAAACCCCTTACTGACATGACAAGGAAGGGATATGATTTTTCCAAATGGTTGGATGCCTCCCTCCAGGCTTTTTCTTCCTTAAAGAATTGTCTTGCCATGGCACCTATACTCAGTCAACCCAATGATTCCCAATCCTTTATTGTGGAAGTTGATGCGTCGGAAGTGGGGATTGGGGCTGTGTTGTCTCAGGCTCCGTCCCCTGGTAAATGGCGTCCATGTGCTTTCTTTTCTAAAAAATTGTCTTCAGCTGAGAGAAATTATGACGTGGGTAATCGGGAACTTTTGGTGATCACATTGGCGTTCGAAGAATTGCGACATTGGTTGGAGGGGGCGAAATGTACCTGGGGGCGAACTGCTGGGGGCAAATTGCTGGGGGCGAACTGCTGGGGGTGAAACTTCCTATAACCGTTATTACTGACCATAAGAACCTGTCATATCTCCAATCAGCTAAACATCTCAACCCTAGGCAAGCCAGATGGTCACTGTTTTTTTACTAGGTTCAATTTTGTTGTCACTTTTCATCCAGGGGTCAAAAATGTCAAGGCTGATGCTTTGTCCCGGAGCTTCCCTGGTGGTGGTGGCCATGAGAACCTAGCGCCGATATTACTGAAAGGGGTAGTCATTTCTGAATTGTTTCCAGAACTGGAGGGTGAGGTGTTGGAGGCCCAGGGGGTACCCCTGCCACCTGCCCTTCAGAAAGGTTATTTGTACCATCCAATCTGCGCTGCAAAGTAATTAAGGAACATCACATCTCGATGCTTGCTGGTCATCCAGGTGTTAAAGCAACCATGGACCTCCTCTCTCCTCCTTTTTGGTTTCTGGGGTTGCATCGTGATGTGGTTGAACACGTATCTGCTTGTAGTATTTGCGCGCGTTCTAAAGTATCGCATACCCGTCCGTCTGGTACTCTACTTCCATTACCTATCCCTAGCAGCCCATGGACACACTTGTCCATGGATTTTACTACTGACCTACTGGTTTCTGCAGGCAAAATGGTCGTTTTCGTGGTTTTAGATAGTTTCAGTAAAATGGTTCACTTCGTCGCATTACCTGCGCTTCCAAATGCCAAGACACTTGCTCAAGTGTTTGTAAATGAGATCGTAAAACATCACGGGGTTCTCTACGATGTGGTGTCAGATTGGGGGACCCAGTTTGTTTACAAGTTCTGGAGGGCTTTCTGTTCTCGACTGGGGGTGCAGCTGTCCTTTACCTTTGCCTTTCACCCCCAGTCGAATGGACAGACCGAACGAGTCAATCAGAATTTGGAGACCTACCTCAGGTGTTTCGTTTCCGAAAATCAGGAGGATTGGGCATCCTACTTACCGCTGGCAGAATTTGCCTTTAATAATCATCATTAGGAGTCCACTGTCAGGTCACCGTTCTTTGGTACATACGGTTACCATCCACAGTTTGGTACTTTTAGTGGGGGAGGAGCTCAGGAGTTCCCGAGGAGGAATAGTTTGCTTCGTCACTCTCCTCGGTGTGGCGGAGGGTTCTGAGTAATTTAAAGATTATGGAAGACAGGTATAAACGTATGGCTGACAGAAAACGCTTGCCAGGCCTGGACCTGAATGTGAATGACTTTGTGTGGTTGTCTACTAGGAATATAAGATTGAAAGTTCCTTCTTGGAAGCTGGGACTTAGGTTTATTGGTCCCTATAAAATAACCGCCATCATTAACCCAGCAGCTTTTCGTCTTGAGCTTCCTCAGTTCCTTAAGGTCCACAATGGTTTCCACAGGTCCTTACTTAAGAAGTACGTGGAACCTCTTGAGCCCTCACCTCTACCGCCACCCCCAGTAATGGTTGATGGTAATCTGGAGTTTCAGATTTCGAGGATTATAGATTCTCATCTCCAACGTCGTTCTCTACAATACTTGGTGCACTGGAAGGGTTATGGTCCAGAGGAGAGGATGTGGGTTTCAGTATCAGAGGTGAACGCTCCCAGGTTGATTCATTCATTCTACACCTCTTATCCTGAGAAATCTGGTCCTGAGTGTCTGGAGGCCACTCGTAGAGGGCGGGGTACTGTCACGGGTGTGTCAGATGTGACAGACAGTCGCCCTGCAGTTGGTTGCAGAAGATCTCTTTGTTTGGCATTATAGACACCTTCTTAGAAGCTGAATCTCTATAGAACCCAGCGGCTACCTTCCTCTTGCTAATTAACACCCTGGCCTGGGTGTTTAAATAGTTTCACTTTGCAGCAGGAAGGTGTGGGTGATATTCACATGTTTCCTTGTGAACACTTGGAGCTATTTCAGCCTGCTTTCTACTTCTCTGGTGCTAGGAAGACATTTGGAGTTATCTGTCTGAAGTCGGCTCAAGCTAAGCTACTTTTCCCCGTGTTTGTCTCCTTTGTGGTCTTTAGTTGTTAGTGGGGATTGACTAGTGCTCACCCCCCTTTCCCTATCCAGGGCCAAGCACTAGGGAAATACAGGTGGGTAGGTTCCTGTGAGTTGATTAGTGAAGAACCAATATAGGGACAGTAGGGGAGACAGGGTAATATCAGATAAGCCTAGGAGGTTGCCACTCCCCCCTTTACCTAGAGTCCAGTGACTCTGGAGATGGAAAATGACTCTGCCATACAAACTGTGCTCCACTGATCTGTGATGGCCCAGGTACAGACCACCACTGTACAAGGTATGATAATCCGCTAGATGTCATAGCTGCAAGGCATTATGGGGAAGTCTCCGGGACCACACAAAAACACATTAGCTCGCTAAAATGTTTGAATTCACATGAAACCGTGAATTTTAGGAAATTTGGCTTGAACTCGATACTCACTGGATTGATCTGCTCATCTCTAGTTACTAATCACTTCCACTTCTCAATAATATCACTCACAGGTGATGAAAAATTTTTTAGGAGGGAAGAAATGTAATGAACGGACTTACAGGACCACACTGGTATCAGTGATTGCTTTTCCGTTATATGTTAGTAAAGGCAGATGGCGTGGCAGGGGGCTGCATGTTATACAACAAGGGGCGAGGGGACAGCTGTTATACACCGGGGGGGGGTGAGGGGACGGATGTTATATACCGGGGTGAGGGGATGGGGACGAATGTTATACACCGGTGGCTGCGAGTGGCTGGATGTTATACACCGGTGGCTGCGAGGGGCTGGATGTTATACACTTGGGGGGGCGAGGGGCTTTATGTTATACACGGTGGACGAGGGGACGGATGTTATATACCGGAGTGAGGGGACGGGGATGGATGTCATACACCAGTGGGGTCAAGGGGCTGGATGTTATACACCAGGGGCAAGGAGCCGGATGGTATATACTGAGAAGGGGGGATCTGGATGTTGGACACCGGGGAAAGCGAAGGGCTGAATTTTTTACACCATGGGCTATGGGACCGGAAGTTATATATGGGACAAAGGGGCCGGATGTTATACATGGGGGAAAATGGGGCTGGATGTTATACACCAGGGGCGATGGGGCCAGTTGTTATATACCAGGGAGTGAAGGGTCAGCTGTTATACACCAAGGGCAGTGGGGCTGGATGTTATTCATCAGGGGCAGGGGGCTGGATGTTATACATCGGGGGCAATGGGGCTGGATGTTATACATCGGGGACAATGGGGCTGGATGTTATACATCGGGGGCAATGGGGCTGGATGTTATACATCGGGGGCATTTGGGGCTGGATGTTATTCATCAGAGGCAGGGGGCTGGATGTTATACATCAGGGGCAGGGGGCTGGATGTTACACATCGGGGGCAATGGGGCTGGATGTTATATATTGGGGGCAATGGGGCTGGATGTTATACACCAGGGGCGGTGGGGCCGATTGTCATACATCGGGTGGCGAGGGGTCAGCTCTTATACATCAGGGCAGTAGGGCCGAATGCAAAAACAAGATTCAGTAATTAAGACAAGTGTCCCAATATATTTTCCCATTTAGTTTGTATCCTTTTCCATATCTACTCTTGGGGTGACTAATCCCCCCTCCTGCCCTCACATTGATACTCAGTACAGGTTCAGACACAGCAGAAAATATTACATAAAACATCAGCAATTGCAAATGAAATTTTAAGTCTATTTCCAGCAATATCGTACTATGGCGCGGCTTTATCTATGACTAATCGTTATAAATACTCGGCAGCCATCACTCTGACACTGACGCGGAGCCGCTAATTTTGCCTGTCAGTTCCATTAATCATCTGTTCCTTTTTCAGCCTTGATATTCTGTTCTTCACTATATTATTAGTGCTCAGTGTTTAGCCAGGCTTCTACGAAACAGATTTGCTTTGTTTTTCTATCTTCTGAAATGGGAGTGACTGTAGTCTTTAGCTTTTAAAATGGGGTTTCATTAAAAATGTTGGATTCATTTAAATGAGAACAGTACTTTCATCAAACTTTGCATAAATCAATAGTAAAGGCGAATATAAGAAACTTTGTAGCATATCTTATCAGAAAATGTAGTTTCTTTCTCCACTTATGAGCCACTTCTTCCATCCCCCTGCCTCCTTAATTTATCCATCCTGAAAAATAAAACAGCTTATATCTGTCTTGTTCAAGACAAATGATGTGTCAGGTTACACCTCCTATCATAATCTATAGAGAAGGGGAGGAGGGACCGCTTTTATGATGTCTTGATGCCTCGATAAGACATATGGAAAAGCAAGCCTTTTAACCACTTGATAACCAAATGTTTTAAAAAACTTCCTCAGAGAAAAAAACTTCAAATGCTATGTGTACATACAGGGTACGTTCACTTGAATTTTTTTGAGAAGTGTTTTCGATCTGCTCTAAAGGAACATGTGCACACAGCGCCCAGAAAATACTGAGAAGAATGAACATATGCATTTCTATGTAAAAATGACTCGCTTTACTCATGTATGACAGTCTTTTAACCAATTCAGGTGTCCAAAGTTACCAAACAGTTAAAAGAAGTGAGCGGACCATTCTTCAGACATCTTCCGCTCTTAAGACGCTCTATAATTTAGAGAAGTGAAAAGGAAGGCTGAAAGTCTTTGAGCGTTTTTCCTGTATTTTTGACTGAAAAAAAGCTAGTGGTTTCTTCATTGTTGAATGGAGGTAACAAAAAAAGTTAAGAAAAGGCCAGTAAAAAAAAAAAACACCACACAAACTATGGAAAAATAAAAAAAAACATTCAAAAACATCACAAAAGTACTCAGGAAACAACCAAAAGATGCTAAAATGATGTTTCAGGAAAAAATACCTGAGAAAAGAAGTGTTTTTTAAAGCATCTTCCTCTCGAAAAACTAAGGCAGTTTGCCTAGCTGAAAAAAAGTTGCGTGCATGTACTTGTAAGGGTGGTGGACAATGGCTATCGCGTTCCTTCACCTGAAGACACCAATCGCGTTATGTATTGTTATGTATTGTAATGTGAATGATGTCTTGCGTTTTCTGTAAATATTGTGTCATGTGAATTGTATTATATTATGATGTTTGCCCGTGTAATGTATAGTATATAGTAGTGTTTTAAAATGTATAAAGGTATGTGATGTGTAGTTTGACTATAGGAACAGTTTAGAGTTAATGTTTGGGACTAGACCATAGTGGGAGGGGTTACTGTTAGGGAGAGTGACTGCTTCCTGCTAGGAAGACAGATAGGGTCTGGAGGGCAAAGTTAGCAGACAGAAAGGTCCAATGTGAGCAGTGCCGCATTGGAGGGTGACCTTGAAGAGAAGGGATAGCGAGATCCTGAGGCTCAGTGACAAAAAAACAAAGTGGCCTTCCAGAGACTGGTCCTAGGAGAGGACGCCTGGCCACAAGATCTTAGGCTTTTTAACGCTGAAAGGTAAAGGGCTTAAACAGGACTGAGAGACTGGGACGAGTGAAGGGTCTCGAGCGGTAGATCCAGGGTGCCTGTAGTGGAAGAAATAGGACACGGAACCGCTGAACAAGTAAAGGAGACTTGTTGATTAGGATTGTAGTGTTAAAGCTTGGTTGTAGCAAAGTAGGGAGAAACAGTGGACATAAATAGCCCTGAAGTATATGTGGAAACACAAGGGTCAGTAGGTGCTCTCGTCCGCTGGCCTGGCAGTCTTTAGAAATATTACACGTGCCGCAGCTCATCCCACTGAACTCCCACTCCTTCCCCGTGGGCAGAACACTACTCAGACAACACAGGGTTAGGGTACCACACTCCAGTAAGACTTTATTGGGTCACCAACAGTTAACAGCATGTATTACATTCCCAGCAAGGACACAAGATGGCGCAAGTGATAGTTTCACCCTTCCATTGGCTTACCAGGGATTAGAAGCTCCTCAACTTCGGAGCATCCAGGGCCAAGTTCTGCAACTACCAACACTGCACTTTTGGTGGGCACCTACTGAGAATAGGTAGTGGTAAGCTTAGGAAGCTGACCGAGCACAGTGAGGCATGTGGCAAGGTGACCGGATTGTCCCAACCTGGGTTATCCAAATGAATTTGTGGACTCAGTGTTGAGCAGTGGAGCAGTTGTGTAATACACCGGCTGCCACCATGGTCCCTAGGCTGAAGTCCCATAGAATCACATTGGTTACAGGAGCAGGTCCTTTTTTATATCCCCTGGCTCCCATTTCAGGGCATTGTGTCCCACAGGATTGGGGGGAGTTAATCATGGCTGTTCCTATATTGTTCACTAGTTCAATTAGACTGCATAGTTTTCCTCCAAAATATGCAGACTAGTACACTGCAGGGGCTGATGCAATCCGCAATCAGCAGGCATTCCACAAATTAGCATACAAAAAGGGGCATCACACAGTCTCACATGAAACAATGGCTCATGTCCCTAGACTTACTGAACAAAGGATTAGTATGTCTTAATTAAGATTAGTTCACCCCTGCACCAGTGGCCAGATTTTGCTCATTGATGCTGAATCATCACAGTATACTACTGAGGAAGGATACTGTGTGGAGAATGCTTCATGTTGCAAAAGAGACGTTCATAAGGCCCCCTTCACACATCCTGGTGATTAAAGTACTGGAAAAAACATTACTGGTTAGATCCGTGGTCCGTTTCTGTGTGCCGTCTGTGTGTACGTATGTAACATCCGTGTGATATCCATGTGTCTGTGTGCTGTCCGTGTCCTGTCAGTGTGCCACATATGGAATGAAATGCAGCATAAAAATTAAAGAGTGTTATGTTTTAAACATGTTCAAAGATAGAGATAGATAGTGATAATGAACATAAATAGATAGAACTATGTCAGTGTAATCAGTGTTTTGCCTACTTATTTTTCTTTACTTGTATTTATTGTTTAAATAAATAAATGGCGTAGGGGTCCCCCTTAATTTTCCTAACCAGCTGAGGGAAAGTTGATAGCTGGGGGTTGGTGTTAATATTCTGGGAAGGGGCCAATAGCCATAAAGGTGACCAGCCTATTAATAACAGCTCACAGCTGTTTTCTTAGCCTTTGATGGTTAGTAAAAATGGGGTCTCTCCCAAAAAATGATTTGGGGTCACTCCTATATTTATTAACCAGCAAAGGCTAAACAGACAGCTGCGGGATGATATTAATAGGTTGGGAAAGGTCCATGGATACTGGCTCCCTTCCAGACTAAGAACATCAGCCCTCAGCCACCCCAGAAATGGTGTTTAGCCTCGGCTCTTCCCAGTTGCCCTGGTGCGATGGCAAGTAAGATAATAGTTTTTGGGTTAAAGTCAGCTGTTTATGTCTGCTGACATCAAGCCTAGGGGTTAGTAATAGAGAAGTGTCTATCAGTCACCCCCATTACTAACTAAAAAATCAAAGTTATCATCACATGACTGCCGATAATCCATAATGCTGTTGTCCCATTTCTTCAAATTTCCCACTACTTTATATATACAGTCATGGCCAAAAGTATTGAGAATGAGACAAATAGTAATTTTTCCAAAGTTTACTGCTTCATTTTTTGTAATGGCAATTTGCATATACTCCTGAATGTCAAAGAGTGATCAGCTTAACAGCAATTACTGTACTTGCAAAGTCAATATTTGCCCAGAAAATGAACTTTAACCCCCAAAACACATTTCAACATCATTGTAGTCCTGCCTTAAAAGGAGCAGCTAACATCGTTTTAGTGATTGATCCATTAACACAGGTGTGGGTGTTGATGAGGACAGGGCTGGCGATCAATCAGTCATGATTAAGTAAGAATGACATCACTGGACACTTTAAAAGGAGGCTGGTTCTTGGTATCATTGTTTCTCTTCAGTTAACCATGGTTATCTCTAAAGAAACACGTGCAGCCATCATTGCACTGCACAAAAATGGCCTAACAGGGAAGAGTATCGCAGCTACAAAGATTGCACCTCAGTCAACAATCTATCGCATCATCAAGAACTTCAAGGAGAGAGCTTCCATTGTTGTCAAAAAGGCTCCAGGGCGCCCAAGAAAGACTAGCAAGCGCCAGGACCGTATCTTAAAACTGTTTCAGCTGCGGGATCGGACTACCAGCAGTACCGAGCTTGCTCAGGAATGGCAGCAGGCTGGTGTGAGTGCTTCTGCACGCACTGTGAGGCGGAGACTCTTTGAGCAAGGGCTGGTTTGAAGGAGGGCAGCAAAGAAGCCACTTCTCTCCAGAAAAAACATCAGGGACCGACTGATATTCTGCAAAAGGTACTGGGAGTGGACTGCTGATGACTGGGGCAAAGTCATTTTCTCTGATGAATCCCCTTTTTGATTGTTTGGGACATCTGGAAAACAGCTTATTCGGAGAAGAAGAGGTGAGCGCTACCACCAGTCTTGTCTCATGCCAACTGTAAAGCATCCTGAAACCATTCATGTGTGGGGTTGCTTCTCAGCCAAGGGAATCGGCTCACTCACAGTCTTGCCTAAAAACACAGCCATGAATAAAGAATGGTACCAGAATGTCCTCCAAGAGCAACTTCTCCCAACCGTCCAAGAGCAGTTTGGCGCCCAACAATGCCTTTTCCAGCATGATGGAGCACCTTGCCATAAAGCAAAGGTGATAACTAAATGGCTCATGGAACAAAACATAGAGATTTTGGGTCCATGGCCTGGAAACTCCCCAGATCTTAATCCCATTGAGAACTTGTGGTCAATCAAAAAGAGACGGGTGGACAAACCAAAACCAACAAATTCTGGCAAAATGCAAGCATTGATTATGCAAGAATGGACTGCTATCAGTCAGGATTTGGTCCAAAAGTTGATTGAGAGCATGCCAGGGAGAATTACAGAGGTCTTGAAGAAGAAGGGGCAACACTGCAAATATTGACTTGCTGCATTAACTCATTCTAACTGTCAATATAACCTATTGGTACTCATAATATGATTGCAATTATATTTCTGTATGTGATATAAACATCACACAAACACTAATAAAAACCAGAGGCCAGCAGATAATGTGAAAATATAATTTTGGTGTCATTCTCAAAACTTTTGGCCATGACTGTACAGTGAAAATTAATAAAAAAAAGTTCCGCAAAAAAAAACAAGTACGGAATAGGAACAGGTGGTAGTTGGTATTATCAGCGGGAAATGAGTGTTACGCCAAAAATAAGCTTCAGGAAAAACACAGCATCTTCTACTTCAAAAACAGCATACATTTCCAGGAAGAATAGCAGAAAGACAGCTCAATAAAGGCTTTGCAAGAGAAGACACTTAGGCACTGGATCATTATCTAAAACAGACATATAAGTTGAGCTATTGGGTTTCCGGTAAATTGGGCATTACGTTTTTATCAGGTCTGTTGCAAAGTGTTCTCTCTCTATCCACATAGTGGCTCATCTCATCCAGAATAATTCCCTAATTTGTGCTATTCCTAGTCACTTCATGACTTTGATGTGCCATTTGTTCCCTTATTTAAAGCTAACCTCATTTGAGACAATTAGAAAAGATTAATGAGTGTTACCGGATAACGCTACAAAACAAGACAAGCAAGACCCCATTGTACACGAGCTGCAATAATCGTCTGATGAATGGCATTCCCGGCTCTCCAGCGCCCAAGAAGTACACTTCCAATGTCAAGCAGAGGAGAAGGAGCGGCTGGCGCTGTACAGACCGCCATCTCCCATGGGCAGGCAACACACCGTAACCTGCGAGGATAGAATGAAGCCAGGACGTATAAATCCATGAAATTAATGTTGCGGGGGTTCCTTTTTTAATTGTCTGCGGCTGTGCGCTCAATGTATAGAACTAATTGTATCGTTAATATGCATTTCCATGTCATCGAACACAGGGGAGTACGCTGCTATTATATGGACTTTGTAGGATTTTAGATTTTCAAGGTTAAGGTGCACCCCTGATAGCGGATTTAAGGTGGACATGGGACAAGAGCTGGGCTCACCCCTAAGGTTATGTTCACACAGGTTTTCTTGCTGAGTTTTTGGAGAAGAAAGTGACTATGTGCACACAATGTCTTTTTCAGGTGAATTTCCTTAAAGAAACCACCTGAAAAACCTATCAAATAATATTTAAAACAATAAACACTTACCTTTCTATGAAAAAATTGCTTACTGTTCATATGTTCAGTCTTTTGAACATCTTTTAACAGCTTTAGGTTTCTAAAAATGCCAAGCAATTAAAACAAATAACCTGACTATTCTTCTGCATTTTACGCTTGGAAGACGCTCTCTACTTTACAATATAAGTCAATGGGAAAGCTCAAAAGATACCTCAAAGACGCCCAGACGTCTATTGGAGCGTGTTGCCATCATTTTTACTTAAAAAACTGTTAGTGGTTTCTTCTTTATTCAAAAGAGTGAATAAAAAAATACCGGAAAATGTCAGTATAAAGGACTTCACGAAAACCATGGGAAAACTCTCCAAAAAACAGCTACTGGAAAAAAAGTCTGAAAAACATTCAGTAATTGATCAAAAAAATGACACAACCGACAGTTCAGGAAAAAAAGCTCCAATGTGTCCGGAAGAGTCTTTTGCTTGAAAAACTCATTGGACTTGCTTGAGTCTTAAGGACCTCGTGTGCACATAGCCACTGACTATGAGTTTTTCAAAGATGTTTTGGAGTTGGATCTGAGTATAAACTCTACGTTTTTGAGGAGTTTTGAGATTTGGAGGAGGATTTGGAGAGTTGACTCTCAGTTTCTGCTCAGTGGCTATGTGCACGTGGAGTCTTTTTGCTACGTTTTTTGAGAGAATACCGAGCAGAATAACTATGTTTTTGAGAAGTTTTGAGATTGGAGAAGGATTTGGATAGTTTCCTTTATGTTTCTGCTACAAACATTCCTCATAATACTCTGGCACAACTGCAGATAGCCAGTTTCTGCTCCAAAAATATTCTGTGTGCACATAGTGACTGAGTGGAAACTCCAAGTTTTTTGACGAGGATTTGGAGGCTTTCTGCTCAGTTTCTGTTCCAAAAGATCCTAAAGAACTTCAGTTTACACTTACTTAATAATTATAAGAATGCATTGTATGAAGAGAAGCAATGGTTTTATTTTAGTGGAGTGGACTGAGATGACCCTTGTGCCCTCGGGCTTTAAACTCTTAGGTGCCTCATCCTCCGCTATAGTCATGAGACATTTGCATTTTGCAAGTCCTGCACGTAAACTTTAAAGAAGATCTGTCAGCACTTCTAACATGTCTGTCTTAGTTAATACTTGATAAAACAACCCTGGAACATCTTTCTTTTTTAAATGCTCCTCCTCTTATTTTTCCTGGAACTCTGTACACAGGTCATCTTTAAAAATATTGTAATGATATGACCAGGGGGCTGAGGGCCCCCTCTGAGTATCCTAGGTTTTCTACAAGATTTTGGAGTCATGTGTGGGAATGTTTTCCCCTTCATCCAGAGGAGCATTTGTGAGGTCAGAACCTGATGTTGGGGAGAGGCCGGGCTCAAAATCTCCTGTTTAGTTTATCCCATTGGTGTTGGATGAGGTTGTGGTCTGGGCTCCGTGCGGCCCGTCATGTTGTTCCCACCAAACTCCCCCAACCATGTCGTTATGGACCTTACGTTGTGCCTTGGGCACAGACATTGGGAGCAGAAGAGGGCCTTGCCCAAACTGTTACCACAAAGTTGGAAACTACAAAATGTCTTAATAAGCTGAAGTATTAAGATTTCCCTTCGCTTGGTCTTGGGGGCTGAGGCAGACTCCTGCAAAACAAGACCATAACATTATCCCTATGCTAAACCTTTATAGCTGGCACAATGCAGTCAGGGGGTAACGTTCTCCTGACGTTCACCAAATCCAGACTCGTCACATCAGACGCCAGATAGAGAAGTGTGATCCGTCACTGCACAGAACACATTTCCTTCAGAGTCCAGTGGAGGTGACTTTACACCACTCCATCCGACATCTGGCATTGTGCATGGTGATGTAAGGCTGCTCGGCAATGGAGCTTCCAGCGGGGACGCAGTGTTTGTGCTGATGTTAAAAACCAGAGGAGGCTCGGACTTTGCAGTTATGGAGTCAGCAGAGCGTTGATGACTTTTCTGCACTCTGCTCCTCAGCACTCGGTGTAACGTTACGTTGGTCTCCACTTTGTAGCTAAACGCTTCCACTTTTCAATAATATCACTCACAGTCTTCCTAAATCTCTGAATATGTTTGGATGCCCCAAGGTCAGAGGGAGCACAAGAAACTTTCTGGGAAGTTTTTTTGGGAGATTTCCACATATACCTGGGAAGTTTGCCAACTTTCCTTGGTCTTGGGGATGTTTCTACTTTTTCCAGGAGCCTGCCGGAAATGCATGGGCGTGCCAGGTCTGACATAGCAGCTCTACATTCTTGTACAAAGACAGGGGTTCTTCTATGACTTCCATATGCAAAAATAGAGGACGTAGACAGTGGTTGTCATGGTAAGAGAACCCCTCTAAGACTTCTTTTGGTACATATTTACGACAATGCATGTATAAATGAGAAGATCCATGGGCGTACCAATCTCAAGAGAGTTCAGCATGCTTACCAAATCTGGCTTGCTTCCTCAATAGGCTCTATGTACATTTGGAAAATTCATTGTATGATAACATTACAGCCGAGCGTTGCTAATGACAGGATTAGTCTTTTAACGTCGTACAGCCTGCTACAGATTGCATTTCACCCCGTCCCTCTCCTCGCACAGAAAGAGGCCTTCTACCCAGTAAACAGCTGCGTGGTATTACACTGATGCATGCCACATATAACTGAGCTGCCAAATGTTTGTGGCATGAACTCAGCTCCAAGACATGACGGAGACGTACAACGACTGCAGCAGGATTTCTGAATCAGGATTTTAACCTTTTACAAGGACGGAATCGGAATTTGTACATTGATAAAACCAGAACCTTCTGCGCTCCGATTAATAAACCACAGAATGAGAAGAAGGTTCCCGGTCACTAAGTCGTTATAGTCATCTGGATTTCAAGTAATTAAACTATTCATAAACTAATCTCAATGATATGGGACCTTAGGCTTCAATTAGTCATTGAGCCAGGAAAAGAAATGGGAATTTATTTAACCCCTTCCTCATACAGCCATCTACTGTGGGTTTTTTTCCAGCTCTCATCCCCGCCATTACTCTATTAATTTTTACTATACAGCGCCCAACACAATAATTCTAATGGCCCCTAAAGAGTAACTGTGATCAACTAACTGCCCCACTTAGTAATAATACCTCCTATGTGTCCTCTAGACATTAGAATTGCCCCCTCACAAATAATAATGTCACCAAAAAGTAATAGTGCCCCACTTCTTACCCCTTAGTAAAGTTACCCCCATACACTTTAGATGTCAGCCAAACAATGACAACGATCATTTGATGATGTCGGTTCATTTGGCCGGCAGATATTTCGCTCGCTCAACTTAAAGCTCCTGAGTGAGCTCTCCCCTCTATGAGAGAGCCGCTGCCAGACTCTTCTGGCGGTGGCTTATCTCTCTGAGAACAAAAGGATCTACAGTCCAAAATCATACCAACTGAATCCTTATCTCCCCCAACAATCATCTGTCGGAGGTCCCCATACATATTAGACTGTCTGACACACCTGTCGATATACTGGCTTTGGCCGACGTTAGTTTAATGTGTATGGGGACCTTTAGTAATAATGCCCCTGTGTGCCATGTTGAAGGTTAAAATTCCCCAAAGCACCATATTAAAAAGTAATGGTGCTCCAAGAACCCCTTAGAAAATAAAAATTCTTTGAGTGCTTCTTATAAAGTAATTACGCCCCCTGAGTGTCCACCAAACACAAGTAGTGCCCGCTTCATAATTAAATGTGCCCCACATGCCGTCTAAATAGTAATGATACCCCTTGATCAACCTAGAAGCAGTAGAGGTCCTATAAAATGTAATACTGCTCCCAGTGCTCCTACAAAGTAATAGTGGGCATAGTCAATGTCCTAGGAAAAAAAAATAATACTCACCTACTCTATCCAACAAGTCTACCAGCCAAGTTACACAACTAGTGTCCAAGCGCAGGCGGAGCGATGTGGTGACATCAGCATGCCGCCTGCACCGGGATGCTAATGTCCTGTGCATGCCCCCCGTTGTTCTGAAGACCGCAGATTGCTTTAGGTTTATTAATGTATCAGCGTCCTATGAGAGTTGCACCGACCTGGGGATCCTGCCATATAAGTGGGCTTGGGGGTGACCACTTATTAACTAAGCTCCTGCCTCCCATACTATGTCTCCTCTACCAACTTTTTTATCATTCTACAAACAGATGATTTTTGTTCCATGCTGCAAATGAAGTCTGGCGGTAAATTCACACAAATTGTGGTTATTACATTATATTTGTCTGGAAACATCGGTAATCATGCAGAGATAAATGTCACGTTTCAAAGAATACATCTAAAAAGTAGGAAAAAAAGTCGTGTTTACCAGCAGCCATTACATTTATCCAGTCATTCGCTCATCTTATAATAATTTACTTCTATGAGTTTTGGTTTCAGGGTGAATATATGTAAGTAAGGAGACAGAAAATGTAAGAGGGGTGAACTCCTTATCCTGTGATCTTGCAATGGCTACAGAATGCTCCTTATAGATAAAACCATAAATCAACTAATGCAACCAACAGTGCAGAAGATTTTCTGAGTTTATGTGACTCTTAGTAAATCGCATACTACGCCCAAGATTAGACTGTTGAGAGCCATCATCATCAGCAGCAGCTTTGTAAAATTACCCAAATGTTAGAAGGCACATTATATGGCTAAAACAGAAGAGTTAAGAAATGGTATATCCATCTTTGAAAGGTCTTCCGACTCCCAATTTTTTAGGACCTCAAGTTGACTTAAATTAATGTATTTTGAGCTTAAGAAAAAGAAATGATAAAAAAAATAAAACATTTTTGCAATTGGGTTTCATTAAAATTTTTGCACTTTATGGCATTTAAAAGACTTTTTATTTGTCTTTTACGTTGCTGGCTGCAGAATGAATTAACTAAGAATTCGACAGTAATCTTGTCCTGGCAACTCTCTTCTCCGTCTTTTTCGGAATTATCTGTGCTAATTGATGACCCAAGACCACATCAAAGTTGTACTGAATCAACTGAGAGGGAATCAGAAAGACTGAGATAAGAGTTACAAACTCCTGTCACGACAAGCTCACTTATAGATTTTCAACTAGCTCATTCACGTTACGGGGTCACCGATGGGTGGGGCCTAGGATGCGCTTCCCGGAAGCGCAAGTTAAATGCCGCTGTCAGAGATTGACAGCGGCATTTAACTAGTTAACAGCTGCGGGTGGATCGCGATTCCACCCGCGGCTGTTGCGGGCACATGTCAGCTGTAAGAATCAGCTGACATGTGCCCGCGCCCGGTTCAGTGCGGGCTCAGCGCCGTAGCTCCCGCTGAACCAGCCTTTCCGACCTGGTGCGTACTATTGCTGACCAGGTCGGAAAGGGGTTAAAGAAGCAGTCCCATCAAAATTGTTATCCTCTTAACATATTGCAGTCATATTACATAGCATTGGGTACTTACAATTGCTCATTTTGCCTTTCTACCCAGCTAATACTTCTGTTTTCCATTAGGTCTATGACATCACATGATTAATAACTAACTGAATCCATCTAACCTCTATGTAGAAACAGGAGGTCAATTTTTTCTGCACAAGTCATCAGTCACTGCAAAAGTCTATGGCAGGGGGAGGAAGAAGCAGCTGGGTCAGGAGTTGAAGAGGGGAAGGATAAATGCAGGGAAAAGAGACTTCCTGTTTCTACATAGAGCAGAGAAAATAAAACAATTAGCTGTGTAGAAAGGCAAAATGAGCAATTGTAAGTACACAGTGCTATATAGCATGATGATTGCAATATGTTAACAGGATAAAAACTTTGATGGGAGAAGTGCTTCTTTAATAAAACCCAAATGCTAAAAATATTTTTAGCTAAACAAAATTTCTAAAAAAAACGCCATCAGAAGGGGAACATCAATCCCTGGGAGGAATGGTGGAAAAACTTCCCATTTGGAGGGCACAGCTCAAGGTGAGAGTGGGGTATAGAACAACCGTCCCAGAGTAAGGAGGTTGAGGGAGAGGAATGGGAAGCATGATATTGGTTCACAAAGGACTATACTTGAAAAGGGGACTTAATTTAAAAGGGACAAGAAATTGGTAGGCAGCCACCAGATTACAATGTGGTTTGTCCTGATGAAGAAGTTGTATACTTCTAAACACGTTGATGAATTAACCGCCTACAATTGGATTTTGTATTCTTCATCTTCTCTTCTACAGCAGTGCATATATTAACCCATTTGTTTCTTCAGTTTACAGCATAATGTATGACCAAACACCTGGATTACAGCGATGTGTCACTTGTTCAGCTGCTTGCTGCAGTTTTGATAAAATTGCAGTTCTATCTGCTGCAGATCTAGCAGTTCTCTGAATGCTGAACTCTGTATAACTGATTGGCAGCTTTCTGTGTGCACTGTGCATAGGCAGAAAATGATAATCAGTGGTGGGGGCGGGGTTACACTGAGCTCATGAATATGAAGGACTACCAGGCTGTAGATTTACTAGTCCTCTTGTGATAATCTGCTGATAAAAAAATGTGATTTTATCAAAACTACAGCAAGCAGCCCAGTAAGTGACACATCGCTGGAAACAGAATCTCTATCAATTCATTATGCTGCTCTCAGATTAGATGGCTAAAACCTGGTGGCAAATTCCCTTTAAGTGAGTAAAGTGGAAGAATGCTGACCATGTATGTCTTCTCCTTGGTACGCCAGTCATATCAGGTATATGGTTTAGCTCAGCTATATGCATATACACTAAGCCTTAAAAATAGTTTGCTGACTAATTCACAGTCAATGCACTACTGGTGCAAGGTTTAGGTATTGCTCTCAGTCAGTATTATAAGATTTTGCCACATTATGTATGACTATGGAGGTTTGTTCATAGATTGTCCGTGCTCCTTACAAACCTTGCCATCATTATTGATACCAAGAAAGCCTCTTTTGCAAAACTTATGGTTTCTATATGGGTTATCCATCAAATAGTTATCACCTGCCTACAGGTTGGGTGCTAACTGTGTCATTAGTAGGGGGCCAAACGCTTGGACCTCCACTCATCCTAATACTGAGGATCCCAAAGTCTTGTGTGAATGAAGCGGTAGTGCACATGTGTGATCACCACTTCAATAAAAGGACTGTACATGGGGAAAGTAATAGCATGGCTTTCCATGTCAAACATCTACTCAGGCCTCAGGTCACCATGTGCAATGGCAAGTGCTCGCTGGAGTGGTGTAAAGCGTCACAATTGGACTCTGAAGCACTGGAAACATGTCCTCTGGAGTGAGAATTACGTGGTATTATATGGCAGATGGATGGATAAATCTGGGATGGCGGATGCTCTGAGAATGCCTATTGTAAAATTTGGTGGAGAAGGGGTAATCATATGACGTAAGAGAGGTCCAAGACATGGGCCCGATTCATCAAAGCTTTTACGCCGGAATTCTGCCATAAAAAGCTTTGGAAAGTCAATTTTTTCTGCAACTCGAGGCTATGCTAACATTTTTCAGCTTTTGGCGTCCTCACTTCATTTTCAGCTAGCTCCAACAAAGTGGGCAGAGCTGGGGAAGACAGGGGGCGTCGAGACCGCTGTTCTTCAAATTCATTCAGCATGAACCGTAGTAGGATTTGTGACAAGGTGCAAGCCGAGTTGCCTGCCACTTCGTGCCTCCCTGATTCATTAAGAGGTATGCTCTTGTTAATGAATCAAGAGCCTCATACTCCACCTCGCCCCTCCATCAAGACCGGCGTGAAGATCACCGGTACTGATGAATCGGGGCCATGGTGTGTTGCGTTTAGTGTGGCGGAATGCAAGTGTCCTACAAAAAGCCCCAATCTCAACCTCATCCAACATTTGTGGGATGAATTGGTTTGCTGATTGGAAACTGTACCTTCTCATCCAAAATCAGTACTAGATCTCACAAATTCTCTTTTAGTTAAATGAACACAAATTCCTAGAGGCACACTCCATTGTCTTCTTGAAATTCTTTCCAAAAGAAGGAAGGCTGTTTTAGGGTTTGCTTATATTGCCTATGGTTCTGGAATAGTATGTCCAACAATCTCACTTAGTGTGATGGCCATGTGTCCATAGCTTTTGACCATATAGCGTAAGACTCAATGAAATAACTCATCACTGTCCAAGACCCCTGACTTATCCTATTAGGACACAAACCTTTCTAACTAAAATGCTAGTCCAACGTATGAGCCTGACAAGGTGTTTCTGGGAATGGCTCACTAAGAGATGGCATAAATCTATCTAATGACTGATTCATGAAACCTGATTCACAAATTCCTTGTCTTACACGTCAGACAAATGTTGAGGTTCTTCGTCACGTCTTGGACTGAGATGTTCTGGGCCTATTTCCAGAGCTTACCACCACGTTGTAAAGCGGAGCACGATGAGCCAGCTTTGGATCCTAAAACCTGTGAATATCTGTCTCACCACTGGTATCGTCGCTTAACACAAGAGAAGGAAACAAAAATGTTGGGGAATCCTGAAAGCGAATGTCTCCAGTAAGCGATCCTGGTGGTTTCTGAAGTCATTGTCCTCATTGTCTACATTGTCTTTGAGAGTCATCCTCTTCAGATAGCACAATGGTATTCACAAATGTTCAAAGAGTCCACAGTAGCAAGTGAGCGAGGTCACATATGTCTGGATTTTGGCATTGTGCTTCACATAACTATTGTTTTGCTTCTTCTTGGCAAGTCCTCATGGGCGTCATATGATTGGGAGCATGGAATTGTGTTCTATTTTGGACGCCATATAGATCTAGTAGGTAGAACACAAACCCAGCGCCTCTTTGTTGGCCATCATCATAACTTTATCACAATGCTTATACAACATACTGTATCTTAGTCACCTAATGCTATGCCTACTCTATTTTTTAACTTTTTTTTTAGATTTTTTTCAGGATTAAGGTTTTTCTCATAGTTTATTTATTTGTATCATCCTTTTTTTTTTTAGAACGTTCTGTTTATTTTTTCGTTCCAATTTGTCCGTCCTGGGCACAGCAGATGTGTCAGATATCTTATGCTATTGTATAGAGAGTATCCATTAAAGGGATTTTCTGGGTGAAAGATATTGATGACCTCTCCTTATGATTGGTCATCAATATCATCGGTGGGGTTCCGTCATTCAGCCCGACCAATAGTCAGCTGCTTTCAGCTCTGGAGGTTGGATGTAAACAGTGAATGAAGCCAAAAGAGCACAGCTCTGTTAACTATGCAGCGTCCATTCTCAGGTACTGTATCTTGGCACGTACTGAAATGAACCAAGCTGGGCTGCAGTACCGGAGCTGTCCACTACACAGTGAATGGAGCTGTGCTGTTGCTGCTTAGTTCTGTGTTTAAATCTTAAAAAAACAGCTGAGAAAAGGTCATCAATATCTTATAGAGGACAAAGTCAAAAGTGGCCAGTTTTTGCTGTTCTTCTATTCCTGCTGTTCCCCTGAGTATTGCCTTTTTTTTGTTTAAATCTGCCATATGGTCCAGAGATGTGGGCCTTTTTATTTAGTACCAATTTTTATGGTCTTTACCAAGGGAATGTTCGTCACAGGATCCTTGGGGGCATGTCTTTAGGTTATTCTGTAAACCACATCCCCTTAGTAAAGACCATAAAAACCAGCACTAAATAAAAAAGTCCATATCTCTAGAACCATGTGGCGGATTAAAAAAAAAATAGGAATATCAGTGGAACTGTGGAAATAAAATAAGAGCAAAAACTGGCCACTTTTGACCTGTTGACACTTTCGATTTAAGACTGGAAGACTTCATTAGATCCTTTAATTTTACCAGTCACAGTTTATTTCCTCTTCTTCAAGGATCTGCCGAATGTATTATAAGGGCCTGCAAGGGTCATAGCATTCTCCATTCTGTTATGTCACATTATGATCATGTTATAACTTCAGCACAAATCCTAGGATGCCCATAAATTGTTCATTATTAGATGCAAGATGGAGCATAGGAGACGTGGGGCTGTGTAGGGTCCTAGAATTTAGACTGTATTGGACTTAGAATAGCAGCCCTCACTACATGTGTAATACCCCATATGTGGCTATTACTCAGCAGTCAGTGGTACAAATTGGTACTGCAGTATTTGGCTCTGTATTTGCTTTTATTCATTATACGTATTGTATTATTGTTCCTTTTGCATTGCATGACTGCAGTTTATACTCGTGATTCTTACTTAGCTAGGTAGACTAGAGCATTGGCCTGCTTTCCTTTATACACATGACGCGCCCCCTGGGCCAGTGCTGTTCGGGGATTACCCGGAGCCGGATCTGATGGGGGTTGTAGTCTCCGAGTGGCGGCGACCCGGTCCGTGCCCAGGGTGTCAAACTCAGTGTGTGGCAGTCTTTACAGATGTTATTACTTGTTCTTAGTGTCGACTACGCCACCCGTTGATTTGCGGTCAAAAGGCCGCCGCTGCAGCAGGGTCCGCTGAGGCTGGTGGTATATGTGCAGCTGTGGTAGTATAACCCCCAACGGGAGGGGTATAGCCTCAGGGGGTCAGGTGTAGAGGATGGTGGTTGTGGAGGTGCAGTGAGGATGGTAAGAAGACTCAGAGTCGGGCTGTGCAGTTCAGGGTTTTTACTTACTGCTGTTCTGTTGGTCACTCTGGCCTTGAGTGACCGCCCGAGCCGTGCTGCGTCCACCAGGTCCTGGACTCGGCCAACCCCCAAGCAATTCTGGAGCGTGGTCCTGAGCTCCCTTTCTGACTGTCCTCTCTACTGGCCGTTCCCACCAGGGGTCCACTTATGTCCGGCTCCCTCGGGTCTCCTGTTGGGTGAACCTTCTTTGGCTTCCCTGACCCTATGCTCGGTGTGCCTTCTTAGTGGACTTGGTGAGGGGCTGCTCCACATGTAATGTCGCAGCCTCCGGTTCTTAGTGGAGGGTAGTTTCTCTCCTCCACTAATTTGGGATCCGGTTCCCTTGCGTGCCAACCCTTCACCCTTCTGGTTGTATACTGGGTTCTTGGGGTTCCTTCTTCTCCCCCTCTGGGTCCTTCTCTTCTCCTCTCTCTCTTCTCTCTGCAGGCGCTCCTGGACCTCTCTCAGGACTGACTGACCCTCTACAGAAGACTGACCCTGATCTAAGATGGTGCCCACCTTATATACTCCCTCTATGTGTGAGCTCAGGTGACCAGCACCCAATGAGCTCCTAGCCTTACCCAGACTGCTCCCCCTATCTGCCCCTACACTACTGGGATGTTCCACCCCCCTCCCACTCCAGCCAGGGACAGACACTGTCGTACCTGCACATATACTGGTGGGAGTACCGTCGGTCTGTCCCCCGGAAATGGGATGTATGTAGTGTATGCAGCTATCTGAGCTCAGTCCCACACTCCATCCTTACCCGGGAGTGGAATACCACACCTCTGGCTTGAGGTGTAATACCCCTGTAGCAGCCGAGTCCTCAGGGTGCTACATTCCCCCCTGGTAAATCACAGCACGTCCTCGGGCTGTAAGAGAATAAAACATCCATAAACATACAATTTTTTTTCATAACAACATAAACATATAAAACATTATATATATATTTCTGCAGCATAAAACTTTTTCATAATAAACATTCTTGTAAACTTTCTTGTTCCTCCGGCCACGGTGCAACTTGTGACCGGGTAAAGTGCGACAGTCTCTTGTAGAATAACACAGCTTTCCTATAAAACCAGTAGGGGGCGCCTTAAAAAGTGCAACTATATACAAGGGGAAATATGGCCGCTCTCAGTCCTCGGTCAGTGGGAATAGGGACACACGGGTTTCAGTTCAATTTGCTGGTCCCAACGGGGACTATATTTTAACTAGCAGCAGTAACAGTTCTTATACCCTGACGGGTAACTATGTACAGTCTCTTTACCGTACTTTAATGACGGCGTACTCCTGCTCCTCCTTCAGACCCGTCCGGGTCCTCTTGCTCCTCTTCACACCGTAGCTCCTCCTCCGTCAGCCGGTGTACATGGAGGGCGTAGGGTCCTTTGGCACACTTGTGCTGGGTGAACGTGACCTCGTCCCCTACATATAGGTCACGACCTCTGTGTCCCTCCGGCAGATGGGACTCCACGTCTCTTCTGGTCACAAAGACGTCGCCGGGGGTGTGGTGATCCCTGATGAAGCCCCACCCGTGCTGCAATTGAAACTTAATCACAGTCCCGGTGGTACGGGGACCATGAGCTGCACGGGGGTCTCTCCTGGTCCTGCTCTTCTGCCCTGCGCTCTGTTCCTGCAGCCGCTGCTCACGGACCCGCCTCTCTCTCCGTTCTTGCTCGAAGACTGCCAACTGCTGGCGGCAGCACTCCACACGCTCCGCTGCGGCTGCCCGAGTTTCCTGAGTGAACCCCATGAGGTCTCCTCCGGTGGGGTCCCACTCGAACTGCGCTTCTTTCAGCGGGAGCGGGGTCCTCTTAACGGGCTTCGGAGCCGGAATCAGGGGCTCGCACAGGGGCCTTGCTTTTTGGAGTTCCAGTTGGTAGTACTCCGGTGGCCATCTAAAGGGCTGCCCATCCGGGCACGTATGCTGGGCAAATAGGTCTTCACCCAGGTGTGGCGCTGTGGATGTTGAGGGCGCGGTGGTGGTAGCGGCGCCCGGGTTCGCCAGGCCTTGCGACCAGGCCTGGGGTACCCTGAACGTAAAAGGGCACCGTGAAGACGGCGGCGCCCGGGGTTACTTGGCCCAGCGACCAGGCCGGTGGCTCAGTGGAGGTAGAGGGCGCTGTTGGTACTGCGGCGCCCGGGGGTACTAGACCTTGCGACCAGGCCGGTGGTGTTTCCTGCTTTGCCGCGCTCAGGGTTGAGGCGCGTGACGTCACAGGGGTCGCGGCCGCGGCTTCTGCTTGAGGCCTTGTCTGGAGCGGTGACGATGCAGCGACGGGCACGGCAGGGGGAATTTCGGGCTCTGCGACGGGGAGCTGGGGCAGGCACGCGGTTTCTCGGCTCGGGGTAGTGACGTCCCCTTTACCTGCCTCCATCTGTTCAGCTCCCTCTTCGGCGCCGTCTCCGGCCTTCACTCCTCCTGCACCATCCTCAGAGGCGGTCTGTCTCCTCGTCTCGGGTGGCGTGCTTCGCTGGCGGGTTCTTGCCTGCAGGGCCATCTCTCGGCTCCACTCCGTCAGCGTCTCTCGCTGCACCTGGGCCATCCTCCATGCGAGGCGCTCCAGCGCGGTCTGCGCACACTCCCGGTCTCGGGGGAGCTGTGCCAGGATCTCCACTAAGCCTAGTGGGGTTGTTGCTTGCAGCAGGCTCCTGACCACAGGGTCGGTGCTGCCTGACTCTCCTTCCATCTCCGGGTACGACTTCTCCGGAGTCCTCTCCAGACTTCTTGTCTCCGGGTGCGCTCTCTCCAGACTCCTCCAGGCTGCACCCATCTTCGCTCTCTTGTTCTGTCTCCGCCCACATTGAAGGTGGTCCCGGGGCAACTTTGTGATTGTCAGTTCCAGGGGCAGTTCTCTCACGCTGATGGACATCTCTAGCATCACAGTCTCCGTTGGTGGGGGCGGTTTCCACTTTTGGCGCCATTCCTTTACCTGGCCCACGATGGGAGGTGACCTCTTGCCACCCTCTGGCACGCCCATAATGGCGTCCGCTCTTCCAAGGCGGGAAATTTTCTGGAAATGGCGGGAATCGTCTCCCAGTGGCGGGAAACTCCGTGGATGGCGGGAAAAAGCTGCAGATGGCGGGCAACCGGCGGGAAACGATCCGTGATGGCGTCCCATGGCGGGGACCCTCTGGAACCGGCGGGAGACTTCTTCTTGAGGTAAATTTGAACTTTTCTTCAGGCACGCAGTACCCGGTGGTTGCGGGCACGAAATCCTGCCGACTACGCCAAAGTTGACGCGCCCCCTGGGCCAGTGCTGTTCGGGGATTACCCGGAGCCGGATCTGATGGGGGTTGTAGTCTCCGAGTGGCGGCGACCCGGTCCGTGCCCAGGGTGTCAAACTCAGTGTGTGGCAGTCTTTACAGATGTTATTAGTTGTTCTTAGTGTCGACTACGCCACCCGTTGATTTGCGGTCAAAAGGCCGCCGCTGCAGCAGGGTCCGCTGAGGCTGGTGGTATATGTGCAGCTGTGGTAGTATAACCCCCAACGGGAGGGGTATAGCCTCAGGGGGTCAGGTTTAGAGGATGGTGGTAGTGGTGGTGCAGTGTGGATGGTAAGAAGACTCAGAGTCGGGCTGTGCAGTTCAGGGTTTTTACTTACTGCTGTTCTGTTGGTCACTCTGGCCTTGAGTGACCGCCCGAGCCGTGCTGCGTCCACCAGGTCCTGGACTCGGCCAACCCCCAAGCAATTCTGGAGCGTGGTCCTGAGCTCCCTTTCTGACTGTCCTCTCTACTGGCCGTTCCCACCAGGGGTCCACTTATGTCCGGCTCCCTCGGGTCTCCTGTTGGGTGAACCTTCTTTGGCTTCCCTGACCCTATGCTCGGTGTGCCTTCTTAGTGGACTTGGTGAGGGGCTGCTCCACATGTAATGTCGCAGCCTCCGGTTCTTAGTTGAGGGTAGTTTCTCTCCTCCACTAATTTGGGATCCGGTTCCCTTGCGTGCCAACCCTTCACCCTTCTGGTTGTATACTGGGTTCTTGGGGTTCCTTCTTCTCCCCCTCTGGGTCCTTCTCTTCTCCTCTCTCTCTTCTCTCTGCAGGCGCTCCTGGACCTCTATCAGGACTGACTGACCCTCTACAGAAGACTGACCCTGATCTAAGATGGTGCCCACCTTATATACTCCCTCTATGTGTGAGCTCAGGTGACCAGCACCCAATGAGCTCCTAGCCTTACCCAGACTGCTCCCCCTATCTGCCCCTACACTACTGGGATGTTCCACCCCCCTCCCACTCCAGCCAGGGACAGACACTGTCGTACCTGCACATATACTGGTGGGAGTACCGTCGGTCTGTCCCCCGGAAATGGGATGTATGTAGTGTATGCAGCTATCTGAGCTCAGTCCCACACTCCATCCTTACCCGGGAGTGGAATACCACACCTCTGGCTTGAGGTGTAATACCCCTGTAGCAGCCGAGTCCTCAGGGTGCTACACACACACCAAGGAGAAGCTTCTAATTAGTGGAAGTGGTTAATGATATGAAAGGGTTGGAGTTCAGAGCAGTAGTTTGATCAGAACATAAGACCGCATAGTGCAAGATGACATAGCAGTCTGGGACCCAACATTTGAGTCACACCAAGATGTAAAAATAAACTGTAGTTTACTGGTAGAACTGATGAAATGCATATACAAGAGGTAGCAGGTACAGAGCTTGACTTTTGCATCTTCTGCTTTACACAGAGGTACACACACGTTGTCATTACAGGTGGTGGCACATATTTTGTGAAAATTGTTGCAGTAATATAGCACACATGCAGTGCGCATGGAACACGATACATCGGTCATGGGTCGGATCCCTGGTGTCATCAGTGGTGGCCATGCACAGTGCCTGGTGCCCTGATGCAGTGGTGGGTACAAGGCAATGAGCAAACGCCCACGGAGAAGACACTTAGAACGCCCACGGGGAAGACAGTTAGAATGCCCTCGGGGGACACAGTTAGAATGCCCACAGGGAAGACAATTAGAACGCCCACAGGGAAGACAGTTAGAACGTCCACGGGGGAAACAGTTAGAATGCCCACGGGGAAGACAGTTAGAACACCCAAGGGAAAGACAGTTAGAACACCCAAGGTAAAGACAGTTAGAATGCTCACGGGGAAGACTGTTAGAATGCCCATGGGGAAGACAGGTAGAATGCCCATGGGGAAGACAGAATGCCCACGGGGAAGACAGTTAGAACGCCCACGAGGGAGACAGTTAGAACGCCCATGGGGGAGACAGTTAGAATGCCCACGGGGGAGACAATTAGAACACCCACGGGGAAGACAGAACACCCACAGGGGAGACAGTTAGAATGCCCATGGGGAAGACAGTTAGAATGCCCATGGGGGAGACAGTTAGAACGCCCATGGGGGAGACAGAACGCCCATGGGGGAGACAGTTAGAACGCCCATGGGGGAGACAGTTAGAATGCCCATGGGAGAAGCCACTCTGTTTTCCAGCTCCTAGGGGTTGCCCTGGCCTTTACCATTTAACCCTGTTAATCATGCAGTCTAAAGGCATCCTTAGTCAATGTCTTTAAATGAAAGAAAATGCAAGTCACCCAAAATTTGCCATTATTGGTTGGTATACATGACCTAAAACTAGTTTTAGGTTACAAGCACTCAGTGGTTAACAACCATATGTCTAATGTGATCACGTAAAGCAGTTGGTAAAACAATATATTAATATATTGTTCCAAATCTCAATCACTCCTCTGCTGTATTCATAGCATCCAGCTGTGCATTGTGGAAAAGTAGCAGCTTTTTTAGAGGAATCCAATAAAATTTACACATTTACGACCAACTTATATCGTTACTGCATTAAAGCCTATAAATCGAGTTTACTTAGTAGGAATAATTTATGGGTTTACTTTAATTCTAATTGATATAGGGGAATCATAGTCCATAAATCATGCCGAGAGTAGTAAAGACTAATGGAAGACATGATACAGGGTACAGAACGGGTTATTACCTATCTAACAACGCACAGAAAACAACCTGTGTGATCACTCAGAATTACTGTGAGCAGCGGGTCTAATATAAATGATTATTAGCTACTGTAAGAATATTAGAGAAAAGAAATCCAGAATATAAAGAGGTTATTAAAATGTGTAGCATGTGGGCTCTGTATAAGGATCAGGTAGGACTTCCATGCCTTATACCTATAGTATATATGAATTACTCCAAGGGTTTGTCCAATGTGTGCATTGCAACATGGTGAACTAAGCTCCTGAAAGTGGCCATTAGAAGATGGATAGACTTTGACCGGTGGGGTGCAAATGACCAGCGACAATGCTAAACTTAAGCTTGTATTTGTAGAGATAAGAAAATAAACCTTGGTCAAGAAGCCACATGAGTTTCTCATGGCCACATGGACAGGAGACCTGCAAATCACTTTCTATCTACCTACATCCCTGACCCATCTTTTGATTACTAGGCCTGGCACAACGTCATCATTGTGGTGTGACCACAGAAGATGTTGGCTATTCCAAAGGGGATGCTGGTAAGAAGGAGGCAGTTCGCAAGGGCTCTCATCCGACAGCCACAGAATAATGATGTGGCCACTAAATCAGGCTCATCTCTACTCATTTGGTATAAAAAGTCCTATTGAACCCTCATCAGACAGACGAAGAGAAGAGCCAGGTCTCACCTAACAGACCAAGATGATGTGTGGGCCTCTCCATCTTTGGTAAATTTGAAAATATATCTGGATTTTCCTATTTTTTTTCTCTGAAACCAATAAAACACTGAAACATTTCTGAAATGAATCATTTGAGTTGCTCAACTAATTGATGAAGTCACAGAAAGGACAGCATAGCATATGAACACTTCTAAGAAAACTGCCTCCTCTACTGCGCCTCACCAATGGGTGAGAGGCTAGCCTCACATTTTGAGATGTACCGATCTAAAGAATCAATCTCCCATTAATAAACCACTGCTAGCCTTTACAGGTAATTACATTCCTCTAATTAAAATCACTGAAACACTCCAGAAACCATTGAGGGACTCCATTTTTTTTATCTCAACATACCCTACTAGCGCTACTATGTGCTGACACTGTAGATGCTGTCCTGTAAAACACAAGCCATGAGTTGATCAGCTGTTCAGAACAGATATCTGAAATTTGGGCACCTTGGGTAAATGAAGTATATAGGTAAGGTTAGAATGACATATGAACCTGGTTTGTTGACAAAAATATTTCCTAAATCCTGCTTGTTTCTGTCCATATGTAGAAGTAAAGGTTTTTACCAACATACCATCACTCCATAGTAAAGCAGCAGGTTAAGAGTCTGGTCGTTTTTCCTCCATGGACAATTGTAATATATGACATTATTGTCTGATTGGTAAGGATCTATTTAATGAGACCCAATTGATTTCGAAAGCAAATATAATTTCTCCTTTGTTGTAAAGGGTTGCAATGTAACTTGGTAGCTCCTGATGAAGCTAAATGCAAAATGCACTTTGAGGTATTGGACAGTGTGAGTGGGTACTGCTTCAATTGTCTTTCTTGACTATGGTTCTACATAGGAGCTTTTTTAGTTGGTCATCATTTCTTATAAGGTCCGATTACTATAAGGCTGTACATTATACTACTATCAGTGTTTTGATACCTTCATTATTTATATCATATATTTATACTATAATCATATATTTTTAATTCCTGTATCATGATTGTGAGGTTTATGTGTAGTTTCCTTCATTCTACCCCCTCTTCTTTATTGTTATATTTGATTGATGCTAATTGATACTATATGGTGCCATTGTGGGACCTACCTCTGTATTGACATTACGTTTTGGGGTTTTTGATCGGGTGTTTTTAATTGCTTTTCTTTTGGTAAATTATAATTATTTGTCGTTCATTTTTTTGTATTTAATAACATTTGCATATTTGTATTCAATACAGTATGGCTATTTATGACAAATCAGAATATATGGCTTTAGAGTAATTTGTAGATATTTACCATCACATATAAACCTGGTTTGGAGACACAAATGTTTTCCTACAAATTAACTAAAGAGTGTAAATAAGAGTTTAGGGATGAAAATTCCTCCTGAGGAAACCTGTTTAGGCGAAACTTGCTGGAGAGGCTATGTGTTGTTTTTAGTCAGTTTTAGTGATTCTTGTGTATACTACAGATTACAATTACCCTGATAGCGCTATATAAACCCATGGACTGCAGTCATGGCATAAGTAGGATAGCATAACTCTAATAATGTGTTTAGGATAATTAGCCAAATGGGCAGGATTCTCTGACTTAGGAATTCCATTTTATACAGAAATAACAAAAGCTCACTATAGTAATTTTAATTAGTATTGACCACCTTTTAAATAAATACAATCAAAGTCATGTTTAGCACATCCCTTAAATAGGGTTTATTACCCTTCAGGTAATCTGGTAATGCAAATGTTTTCCTAACTCTGGTTTGTTTCTATCCATATGTAGAATCAAAGTTTTTTTCAAGCGCACCGTAGTGAAGCAGCAATACTAAGTGAAAAGTCTGCTGCTTTTTGCCACATGTACAATGGAAATACATGAGATCATTGTCTGATTGATAGGGATCTGTTTAATGAGACCCACTTGATTCTGAAAGAAAATGTAATTTATCCTTTGGATTGCAATGTAACAGTTGGATGTAGAAAATGGTGATGTTGAGTCACTGTGTAGAAATCTAGGTGTGAACATGTAAACAGGTGTGAGAATGCAGAGGCACAGAAAATGCAAACTCTGCGGTACAGTGAAACAAGTGGTTGTTTATTAACTGTGTACAATTCAATAAGTCATGTTGTTGACGCGCCCCCTGGGGCCGTGGGGTACTCGGTAGCCGGGTGGTTCTTTTTGGGGAGTCACGGTGGCAGTGAACCAGTCCGTGGCCCAGGTGACGCAGCAGAGATGGTTCAGCTCTCCACGGGTAGAGCTAGGCCCCAGGTCAGTTAAAGAGATAATCTTTGATGTTGGTGTTGTGGTGCAAGGCAGGTGACGCAGCAATTATGTCAAGTACACAGCGGGGTGCAGTCTTCAAGTGTTTACTCACAGTTTTGACGGTGTTCCAGATTACAACGGCTAGCCAGGTTATATCAGCCCACCGAGTCCTGTGTCCTCTGGGGAAGTGATCCAGCCAACTCTCAGATAACTTGGGTGCACTTGATCAGGAACCCTCCTTGTGTACCTTCCCGGGACGTCTCTCTGCGCTGGCTCTCGCCCTCCTGCCCTGCGCCTCACACACAGTGTCCCAAGCCAGTGGCCCCGGGCCTTGTCGGCCGACATCCTCTCCGTCCGCTTGGCCACCTTTTCAGCGAATGTGTGTGGTTTTGGCTACGGCACTTAGAGATACCGCAGCCTCCTGTTTGCTAGCTGAGACTTGTAGTCCTCCACTAGTCTGCGGCAGGTCCCTTACTGCGACCTGATCTCTTCAAGGTCGGCGTAAACTCGGGCGTATGGGTGGACTCTGCCCTTCCTGTGCCCCTAAGATCCTTTCTCTGCCTCTGGAGCCCTTCTCACTGCTCCGGTCTTCTCTCTTCACTCCCTGTGACAGACTCCTGTCACCAACTGCTCTGACTGACTAACTCTCGAACTTCTCTACGGTCCTCACTCACTGGGCTCTTGCTCCTAGGATCCTTCTAGATCTTTCTACCCTTCCTTTTATACTCTCTTTCATGTGACCCACGTCACCAACTGTCACTCTACATGGTCCCCTTTACCTTCAGTCCTCCCTTCAGTGCTCCCATAAACTACTTCCTCCACCCCCCTCCTCTACTTAGTTCCATCCTCCAGACAGGGACCGGGTCTGTGCTCTCTCTCAGGGGCAATCTCGCTCTTCCGTAATGGAGTGATGTGGTGTTGGATGTGAGTGTGTGGGTCCCGGGTAGTGCTCCCTCCTTACCCGAGAGTGGGGTACCACACCTCTGGCTGAGATGCAGTACCTCTGTGGCAACTGGACCCGCAGGGGCGCCACATTGTGATATAAAGTTAATGACAATTAGAAAGTTACTGACAATGAATTATAACAAAATTCTTGAGGTCTCTATTTGCCTTAATGGTTATCGTCTGCCTCTAACTCTGTCCCTATGGCCCTGATCACTGCCCTATAAAATACTAAACGCAGCGCTACCGCACTTAGAAGTGCAACACCGATAGGCTAGTTGTCGACTAGGATTCCCTAGCTTTCCCTTGTACAGATAACCTTTGTCTAGATTAGCAATCTGACCTATAAAAGGCAAACTGATTTACTAACATTAGCAATATAATGCTCCGAACAATATTAAGGATACACCACTCTCTCTACAGTCAAAGTCCGAGCTGGATCGATAAAGGCCTTTCCTAAGCCTCTCTGCGTTCTGATAGGCCACAAGTCTTGTACTGTGGGCTGCAGTCAGTTCCTTTTATCACCAACCTGTCCTTTATGTCTACGATTCTTAGGGCACAGCTCACATCCTTCTCTTTTCCTTGGATCAGGCCTCTGTGCCTGCCACTCACTCAATTGGGGGGATTCTGTACCGTTGATCAGGCCTCTGTGCCTGCTGCTCATTCAATTGGGGGTTCCATACCATTGATCAGGTCTCTGTGCCTGCTACTTACTCGATCGGGGGGGTTCTGAACCATTGATCAGGCCTCCGTACCTGCCGCTCACTTGATGGTATAGGTCCAGATCTGTATGTTTTCCTCTGTTTGAAGCACAAGGCTATGTTCCCACATGTTGTGTTTTTTTCAGTCAGAAATCTGCAGCAAAATTGATCTCTGTGTTAGCAGAGGATTAATCCGCGTGACATCCAGAGTTTAGAACACAGAATGTAGGTTTATTCATATCCAGCATAGGCACAGCATAGAGTCTGGTGTTACTGCAGCATGAGGAGAAACAAAAACATATATAACAACAACACAGGAAGAGAAGGCATCCTGTCTGTGTGAGTTGTTTTTTTTTTTTTAAAACACAACTTTGTTAACAACCTCACAATATGCACAACATATGAAACAGCACAGAAGTTGTTGCAATATACATACAGATTAATATGTATTATTCCAACACCCCCACTCAACAACTACTTATCCTCTTAGTCCCATTGTGGTTCTCAATTCTTGGAACCTAGCTCGTGGCAATGGCTTTGTCATAATGTCAGCTACCATCTTATCAGTTTCACAATAGACAAACTGAATTATGCCACGATCTATCAAATCACGTAGATGATGATGTCTGACGTCAATGTGCTTGGTTCTAGCACTGATCTTTTCACTGCATGCAAGTTTAATGCATCCTTGGTTGTCCTCATAAATCACCGTCGGCTCAGTTGTCGGTTTGCCAAGATCGTCCATCAATTGTCTTAGCCAAACAACCTCCTGGCTTGCATAGGCTGCGGACACATACTCCGCTTCTGTAGATGACAAGGCAACAGACATTTGTTTCCTACTAGACCAGGAGATTGAACTTTCTCCAACTTTAAACAAGTATCCACTTGTGGATTTACGATCACGCGAATCACCAGCCCAATCCGCATCTACATAGCCGGTAAGTTCTAGATCTCCTGCTGCAGATAGTTTTAAATTTACATCTTGCGTTTCTTTCAAATATCGGAGAAGTCTCTTAACAGCATTCCAGTCTCTTTGGCTCGGTTTTTCCACATATCTGCAAAGGATTCCAACTGTTGTTGTGATATCCGGTCGAGTCATAGTTGATATGTATAGACGTGCCCCCACTGCCTGACAATATTTCTCATTGTTAGGCAACAGGTCATCTTCTCCTTCCAGCTTCAGGTAGGATGGTTCCATTGGGGTTGATATACCTTTGGCCTCTGACATTTTAAACTGATTCAGAATCAAATTAATTTTTGAACTTTGGTTTAGAAGAAAACTTCCATCTTCCTCTCTCTGGATTTGGATTCCTAGATAATATGTCACACTTCCAAGGTCTTTTGTTTCAAAGTGCTGATTCAGAATTTCAGTCATTTTTCCAATTTCTACGTCGTCCACATATAAGAGAATATACATCCACTTTCCATCTGTATATTTTGTGTATAAGCACGGATCTGCTTGACCTCTTTTAAATCCTTCTTCCAACAAGACTTTATTCATCTTGGTGTTCCATGCTCTTGCTGATTGCTTAAGACCATAGAGAGATTTTTGTAGTTTGCAAACAAGATTCTCTTCACCTCTTTTTACATAACCTTCAGGTTGAGTCATATATAAGTCCTCCTCAATGTCACCATTTAAAAAGGCAGTTTTTTATATCCAAATGTCTGACATACATCTTTTGTACAGCAGCTACAGCTAACAAAGCTCTGAACGTGGTCTGTTTAGCGACTGGAGCAAATGCAGCATCGTAATCTTCGCCATACTTTTGAGAATATCCTTTTGCGACCAACCTTGCTTTGAATCTGTGGACTTTACCTTCAGAGTCATATTTGGTTTTGAAGACCCACTTGCACTTGATTGCCTTTTTGCCCTGTGGTAGCTTGGTGAGTTTCCAAGTTTGGAGTTGATGAAGCGATTTGATTTCCTCATTAGCGGCATCGATCCACTTTGTTCTTTCATGGACAGGTAGTGCTTGCATTTCATCCCATGACTGCGGCTCTGACTCAGGTAGTGTCTTGACAATGTAGGATAGACGTTTAGCTGGTATACCTTTGTTTGATCTTGACGATCTCCTGATTTCAGATTCACCTGATTTTTCTGTTGTTCCTTCATTAGTTGAAGAATCCAGCCAGACCTCTACATCCTCCTTGTTGCTGTCTTGTAATTGTGACTTCAGCTGGACTACTGGCGTGATGTCACAAAACTTGGGTGATACAAAGTTCTCATCAATCACTACATCTCTACTTATTGTGATCTTGTTTGTTTCTGGGTGTAGAATCCTATAACCTTTCTGGGTTTCGCTGTAGCCTACCAGGATACCTTCCTTAGCGTGAGATTCCCACTTAGTTTGCTTTTCTTTGGGAACATGTACAAATGCTTTACTTCCGAATATTCTTATGTGATGTAGTTTTGGCTTTCTGCTATTCCATTGCTCAAATGGAGTTTTCTCTGTAGCTTTACCTGGTAGTCTGTTCTGAAGATAGCAAGCTGTCATGATTGCTTCACCCCAATATGCTGTGGGCAGATTTGCATCAAATAACATGCTTCTTCCACTTTCACATAGTGTTCGGTTCCTTCTTTCCGCGACACCATTTTGCTCTGGGTTGTACGGTACAGTGGTCTGAAATAGGATTCCATTTTTCTTTAAAATGCTCTGTGTCTCATTACTTGTATATTCAGTCCCATTATCTGCACGTAGAATCTTTGGCATTCTTCCAAATTTATTATATACTTCAGCTAGGTATATTTCAAGTTTCTCTGGAACTTCCTTCTTGCTGTGAAGCAGATGGACAACTGTATATCTTGAATGATCATCAATAAATGTGAGAAAATATCTCTTCTTCCCTGGAGTCAGAGTGCTCATTGGACCACAGACATCTGTGTGTATTAAATCTAGTGGCTGTGCTGTTGTTGTACTAATTCTCTTAGGAAAAGCTTTCCTAGACATTTTCCCTTTGATGCAGCTAGTACACTTCATTGTCTGGTTACATAGATCATTTGTAATATCCTCAGCTAGTTGCTTTTGGACTAACTTTCTTATTGCTTCTGGGTCTCTGTGTGCCAGACGCCTATGCCACACATGAATACAGTTTTTATGCTCTTCTTGTTGCGCTGTATACACACACTCTTTGCATTTCAGCTGATAAAGTTCATCTGTGATGTTTCCCTCTGCTAGTGTGTGACCTTCCTTTGAGATGATGCAGTTATCATGCTTAAATGTAACTTCATTTCCTTGTTTTGTGAGTTTCTTCACAGATAGTAGATTACTTTCAAGACTAGGCACATACAGCACATCCTTTACTGGGATCTTCCTGCTTTATGTTGGTGAGATTTGACAATCAATATAACCATCTCCTATGCCTTCTGAAGTCATGTACTGACCATTAGCCATAATCACTTTCTCTGATTTATTTTGGTCAAGCTTAGAAAAGAAGTCTCTGTTATTAGTCATGTGACTAGTTGCTCCAGAGTCTATACACCATGCATGCTTTGATGTATTTGCACTGACAGTAAATGCAGTTTCAGTATTCACAGAATCATTTTCTCCAGATACAGCACTTTTAACCCTTTGATGACTGCTTTGCTTTTTCAGCTGATTCATTCTAGCTTTCCAGACTCTGCAGTCAGCTTTCAAATGTCCTGATTTCTTGCAAGCAAAACATTCACGTGTTTCTTTTATGTGCTTCCTGTTATCAGTTAGGTTTTGTGTCTGTAAAGCAGATTCTGTGTTGCATGTCCTACTGTTTACACCTTCTGCCTTTCGCTTATATTCATCTATGAGCTTCCCCCTGACATACTCCAGTGTAAGCTCATCATCTGGACGTGCATCTAGTGCGGTTACAAGCGTATCATAGCTCTCTGGAAGGCCACTAAGCAGTAATGCGGCCACATGAAAGTCCTTTAGATCTTCCCCAATGCCTCTCAGGCGTTCTACAACTTCCAGAACACTTCTTATGTAATCCTGCATATCCTGGCCTTTCTGTAGCTTAGACTGGTACAGCTTTCTCATGAGATAGAGCTTATTGCTTAAATTTATCCTCTCATGTACCTTTTGCAACTGCTCCCACATTTCAAATTATAATGTCTAAAGGGAATTTGTCATATGAAACAAGGGCAGGAAGAACTGGAGAACGGCTCCTGCATTCCAAGCTGTGGTATTTCAGAGAAAAACGTAGTTGAATGCTAGTTGTGACTGAGGTGACTAGTCCGAAAGGCATGTCCCTGTTGGCTTCTCCCCACCCGCTCACTTAGACTGACAAATGGTATGTCCCCACTGACACGTCGCAGACAGGCGATATGTCCCTGCTGATTTCTCCCTGCTTGCTCAGATAGACTGACTATTAATATGGCCTTGCTGGCTTCTTTCTGCCTGCTTAGAAAGATTGAATGTCGATATGTCCCTCCTGGCTTCTTCCTGCCTGCTTAGATATATTGACTGTTGATATGTCCCCGCTGGCTTCTCCCTACCTGCCTAGATAGATTAACTGTTGATATGTCCCCACTTGCTTCTCTCTTCCTGCCTAGATAGATTAACTGTTGATATGTCCCCACTGTCTTCTCCCTGCCTGCCTAGATAGATTAACTGTTGATATGTCCCCACTGGCTTCTCCCTACCTGCCTAGATAGATTAACTGTTGATATGTCCCCACTGGCTTCTCCCTGCCTGCCTAGATAGATTAACTGTTGATATGTCCTCGCTGGCTTCTCCCTGCCTGCCTAGATAGATTAACTGTTGATATGTTCTAACTGGCTTCTCTCTGCCTGCTTAGATATACTGCTTAGATATATTGACTGTTGATATGTCCCCGCTGGCTTCTCCCTGCCTGCCTAGATAGTTTAACTGTTGATATGTCCCCGCTGGCTTCTCCCTACCTGCCTAGATAGATTAACTGTTGATATGTCCTTACTGGCTTCTCCCTGCCTGCCTAGATAGATTAACTATTGATATGTCCCCGCTGGCTTCTCCCTGCCTGCCTAGATAGATTAACTGTTGATATGTCCCCGCTGGCTTCTCCTTGCCTGTCTAGAAAGATTTAACTGTTGATATGTCCCCTCTGGCTTCTCCCTACCTGCCTAAATAGATTAACTGTTGATATGTCCTTACTGGCTTCTCCCTGCCTGCTTAGATAGATTAACTGTTGATATGTCCTTACTGGCTTCTTCCTGCTTGCTTGCTTAGATAGATTAACTGTTGATATGTGTAACGGGTCTGGGAGGTGGAACCTCTGAGCAACTATACAAGGGGGCAGTCCTTGTAAGGAAGCGGGTGGCTCCCAGGGAAGACGGGCAGGTAGTCACGGCAAGTGACAGGGACAGTCTCTGGGTAGAAGGGCAGGTAGTCACGGCAAGTGACAGGGACAGTCTCTGGGTAGAAGGGCAGGTAGTCACGGCAAGTGACAGGGACAGTCTCTGGGTAGAAGGGCAGCAGGCTGGTGGCTGGTGAGCACTCCCAGGTGAGCGGGCGAGAGCCTCTGGACAGGCAGGTGGTCACGGCAAGTGACGGTAGAACCTCCAGGTAGACTAGCAGACAGGTAGCGGGTGGACGCTCCCAGGTGAGCGGGCAAGAGTCTCTGGACAGGCAGGTGGTCACGGCAAGTGACGGCAGAGCCTCAGGTAGGCTAGCAGGCAGGTAGCAGGTGAGCGCTCCCAGGTGAGCGGACAAGAGTCTCTGGACAGGCAGGTGGTCACGGCAAGTGACGGCAGAGCCGCCAGATAGGCTAGCAGGCAGGTAACAGGTGAGCGCTCCCAGGTGAGCGGGCAGGCTGGTCCATAGACAGACTGACAGGTGTCGGAGGGCAGACCGTCGGACCGCAGGCTTGCAAGCAGGTAAGCGGATATCAGGCAGGTATCAAGCAGGAATCTGGCAGGTGACTGGCAGGTAACAAGCAGGAATCTGGCAGGTGACTGGCAGGTAACTGGTAACGGGACCTGAGGGCTGAAGCAGAGTGAAGGCTTTGCAACAACATTGCTCGGGCACCTCCATTTTGGAGGAGGTGCCTTATATATGGGAGGTCCTCCGGCAATTGGCCGGGGACTCCTTAGGACGGCGCGCGCGGTCCCTTTAAGAGAGGGGGAGCGCGCGCGCCCTAAGCACACTGCCGGGGAAGGAGCGCGTGCCGGAAGCAGCGGGGAGAGAAGCGCTGGAGGACGCCGCGCCAGGAGCGGGGAGGTGAGAGGGACGGCGTCTCTGCCTAGTACGGGGCAGAGACGCCGATGCTACAGTACCCCCCCTTTAGGCCCCCTCTTTTTTCGGCCAGAAAGAAATTTTTCAAGGAGAAGCGGGGCGTTGATGTTCTCCCTGGGTTCCCAAGTTCTCTCCTCAGGACCAAACCCCTTCCAATCTACCAGAAAAAAGGTCTTTCCTCTTACCCTCTTGGAGGCCAGAATACTCTCTACCTCAAAGACGTCATCAGCGGAAACCGGAGCAGGAGGGGCACCTGGATTATTGGAAAAAGAGTTAAAGACAACGGGTTTGAGGAGAGATACGTGGAAGGAGTTGGGAATCCGTAGGGTGGCCGGGAGTTTTAATTTGTAGGCCACGGGGTTAATTTGCCTGAGGACTTCGAAGGGACCGATGAGTCGAGGGCCCAACTTGAAGGAGGGTACTTTGAGCCGCACATGTTTGGACGAGAGCCAAACCTTGTCTCCCGGACGGAATTGAGGCGGATCTAGACGTCTCTTATCAGCATATCTCTTCATCCGCTCAGAGGACAGAAGAAGAGCGGACCTGGTACTCTCCCAAATAGTAGAAAACTCGCTGACAAGAGACTCTGCGGCAGGGTTGTCCACAGAAACGGAGACAGGAAGTGGAATCCGGGGATGTTGGCCACCGACTATAAAGAACGGGGATTTGGAAGAGGATTCGCTCTCATGGTTATTGTAAGAGAACTCGGCCCATGGTAGGAGATCCACCCAGTCCGAATGGTGTGCATTAACGAAGTGCCGGAGGTAACTGGTCAGGATCTGATTGATCCGCTCCACTTGACCATTGGACTGTGGGTGGTAAGCGGAGGAGAAGTCCAGGGTGATGTCTAGCAGCTTACATGTGGCTCTCCAGAAGCGTGAGGTGAACTGAACCCCACGATCCGACATGATGTGGAGGGGTAGGCCATGGAGACGGAAGATGTGGCGAATAAAGTCTTTAGCCAGCTCGGGTGCAGATGGGAGACCAGGCAGGGGAATGAAGTGGGCCATCTTAGAAAAGCGGTCAGCGACAACCCAAATGACTGTACAACCGGCAGAAATAGGAAGATCGGTGATAAAGTCCATAGCAATGTGCTACCAAGGAGCAGCAGGTACGGGAAGGGGCAGGAGATGGCCGGCTGGTAGATGTCTGGGAACTTTGTTACGGGCACAGGATGAGCAGGTCGCGATGAAGTCTACCACGTCCTTACGCAGGGTAGGCCACCAGTAATGCCGGGTAATGAGTTGGAAGGTCTTCTTTTGGCCAGCATGGCCAGCTAGCTTAGAAGAATGTCCCCAGCGAAGAACCCTCTCCCGATCTGGTACAGCTACAAACGTCTTACCGGGTGGGAGACTAGTCAGATCCAAGGGGGCCACATTCATCACCTTGGAGGAGTCGATGATGTGCGTAGGCTCCTCCTCTTGATCGGAGGACAGGAAGGACCGGGACAAGGCATCAGCTTTGACGTTCTTGTCCGCCGGACGGAAATGAAGAATGAAGTCGAAGCGGGCAAAAAACAACGACCACCGGGCCTGGCGAGGATTGAGTCTCTGGGCATTTTGGAGATATGCCAGGTTTTTGTGATCCGTGAAGATAATTACCGGGTAGAGAGCCCCTTCAAGCAGATAGCGCCACTCCCCCAGTGCCAATTTGATGGCTAACAATTCACGGTCTCCTATGGAGTAGTTGCGCTCAGACGAGGAGAAGATTTTGGAGAAGAAGCCGCAGGTTACCATTCTCCCGGTAGAAGATTTTTGGGTGAGTACCGCTCCGGCTCTGGAGGAGGAGGCATCAACCTCCAGGTAGAATTGTTTATTACAGTCCGGACGGTGCAGGACGGGAGCAGAGGCGAAGGCTTTCTTTAAGGAAAGGAAGGCCTCCTCGGCTTCAGGCGACCATGTCCTGGGATTAGCCCCCTTACGGGTAAGTGCAGATATGGGAGCAGTCCGAGACGAGAAGTGAGGGATGAAAAGACGATAGTAATTAGCGAAGCCCAGGAATCGCTGTATCGCCTTCAAACCTTCAGGACGAGGCCATTTTAGAACGGAAGAGAGCTTCTCGGGATCCATTAGCAAACCTGTCTGGGAGATGACATAGCCCAAGAACGGTAGGGAGGTCTGGTCGAAGAGGCACTTCTCGTATTTGGCATAGAGATGGTTCTGCTGAAGCCTAAGCAGGACCTGACGAACATCCCTTCGGTGTGTGGGGAGATCCGGAGAGAAGACCAAGATATCGTCCAGGTATACCACTACGCAGGAGTACAGGAGGTCGCGGAAGATGTCGTTGACTAGTTCTTGAAAGACAGCGGGAGCATTACAGAGACCGAAGGGCATCACAAGGTACTCATAGTGACCGTCCCGGGTATTGAATGCCGTCTTCCACTCGTCTCCTTGACGGATACGGACCAGGTTATATGCTCCTCGTAGATCCAGCTTGGAGAAGATCCTGGCGCCCTTGAGACGGTCAAACAATTCAGAGATGAGCGGCAGGGGGTATTTGTTTTTTACTGTGATGAGATTGAGTCCTCTGTAGTCAATACAGGGACGTAGCGAGCCGTCTTTCTTTTTGACAAAGAAGAATCCGGCTCCAGCCGGGGAGGTAGATTTTCGGATAAATCCCCTAGCCAGATTCTCTTCAATGTACTCAGACATGGCCCGGGTCTCGGCTGCAGACAACGGTTAGATACGCCCACGGGGAGGAGTGGTGCCAGGTACCAGGTCGATCGGGCAGTCATATGGCCTATGGGGTGGCAACGTCTCTGCTTACTTCTTACCGAAGACGTCCGCATAGGACCAGTAAGGAGCCGGGAGACCTGGTAAATTAGCTGGAGTAGGCGGAGGGCGAGCTGGGCGGACCGGAACCAGGCAGGTCCTATGGCAGTCTGGACCCCATCGGAGTACTTCACCGGATCGCCAGTTCAATACGGGTTCGTGTGTCTGGAGCCAAGGTAGACCTAGCAATAGGGAGTGAGAAAGTCCGGACAGCACATGGAATGAGATTTCCTCAGAGTGCAGCATTCCCACCTGCAGGGTTATGGGTTCAGTGACGAGCAGGATGGTCTCCGAGAGAAGTCTTCCATCCACGGAGGCGACTGACAATGGTTCAGCCAGGGACTTGGTGGGAATACGGTATCTCTCTACCAGAGACTGGGAGATGAGGTTTCCAGCAGCTCCAGAATCCAGGTGGGCGAGTTCAAAGTGACGGTTTTCTCCCCCAAGCAATAGAGACTGGTAAAGTCAGAGACGGAGAGGGCTTACTTTTGTCTAGGACGACCTCTCCGAGCGGTCCTAGACACTGGCGTTTCCCGGCTTTTCCGGGCAGGAACGGATGAAGTGCTCCATACTGCCACAATAGAAACAGCTTCCCTCGGCTCGGCGAGATTCTTGGCGAGATCTGACCATCTTGGTCTGGTCGATCTGCATAGGTTCAGGCGAGAGCGCCCGCGGAGTGACTGGTTGAGAGGCAGGTCTCAGGGAAGTAGGAGCAGAGCAAGAAAAGTCTTTCTCCCAGGCAGTCTCTTTGGCACGTTCTTGGAACCGGATGCCAATCCGGGTAGCTAGTGACACCAGGTCATCCAGAGTGGTAGGAATGTCCCGACCAGCTAACTCGTCCATAATCCGACCGGAAAGACCCTCCCAGAAGACGGACACCAGAGCCTCATTTTCCCAGGCAAGCTCAGAAGCGAGGGTGCGGAACCGTATGGCATATTGGCCCACGGTGAGACTCCCTTGGCGGAGACGTAGCAGAGAGGAGGCAGAAGAGGTTTTCCGTCCAGGTTCATCGAAGACTTTCCGGAAAGCAGCGAGGAAAGACGGCAGGTCGGACACCAGGGGATCCCCTCTCTCCCACAGGGGATTTAGCCATGCCAGAGCCTCCCCAGTGAGATGGGACATGATGAAGGCCACCTTGGCCCGGTCGGAGATGAACTGGTATGCCAATAGCTCAAAGTGCAGGGTGCACTGGTTTATGAAACCCCGAGCTAAAGTAGGTTCGCCGGCAAAGCGTGGAGGTGCCAGAAGCCGAGGTCCATAGTCGGGTACCAAGAAGGGACTGGATTGCGGTACCGCAGGAATGGGCACGGCTGGACCAGAGGTAGACATAGACGAGTCACACAATGCGCCTAGACGAGAGTTAACGGACCGTAGATAGGACAGTACCACCTCCTGCTGAGTTTTCTGACGTAAGACTTCCTGGTGCAGATCGGAGATCTGGGGGCCACCGGGTTCCATGGCCCGAGCAAACTGTAACGGGTCTGGGAGGTGGAACCTCTGAGCAACTATACAAGGGGGCAGTCCTTGTAAGGAAGCGGCTGGTTCCCAGGGAAGACGGGCAGGTAGTCACGGCAAGTGACAGGGACAGTCTCTGGGTAGAAGGGCAGGTAGTCACGGCAAGTGACAGGGACAGTCTCTTGGTAGAAGGGCAGGTAGTCACGGCAAGTGACGGGGACAGTCTCTGGGTAGAAGGGCAGCAGGCTGGTGGCTGGTGAGCACTCCCAGGTGAGCGGGCGAGAGTCTCTGGACAGGCAGGTGGTCACGGCAAGTGACGGCAGAACCTCCAGGTAGACTAGCAGACAGGTAGCGGGTGGACGCTCCCAGGTGAGCGGGCAAGAGTCTCTGGACAGGCAGGTGGTCACGGCAAGTGACGGCAGAGCCTCCAGGTAGGCTAGCAGGCAGGTAGCAGGTGAGCGCTCCCAGGTGAGCGGGCAAGAGTCTCTGGACAGGCAGGTGGTCACGGCAAGTGACGGCAGAGCCTCCAGGTAGGCTAGCAGGCAGGTAACAGGTGAGCGCTCCCAGGTGAGCGGGCAGGCTGGTCCATAGACAGACTGACAGGTGTCGGAGGGCAGACCGTCGGACCGCAGGCTTGCAAGCAGGTAAGCGGATATCAGGCAGGTATCAAGCAGGAATCTGGCAGGTGACTGGCAGGTAACAAGCAGGAATCTGGCAGGTGACTGGCAGGTAACTGGTAAAGGGACCTGAGGGCTGAAGCAGAGTGAAGGCTTTGCAACAACATTGCTCGGGCACCTCCATTTTGGAGGAGGTGCCTTATGTATGGGAGGTCCTCCGGCAATTGGCCGGGGACTCCTTAGGACGGCGCGTGCGGTCCCTTTAAGAGAGGGGGAGCGCGCGCGCGCCCTAAGCACACTGCCGGGGAAGGAGCGCGTGCTGGAAGCAGCGGGGAGAGAAGCGCTGGAGGACGCCGCGCCAGGAGCGGGGAGGTGAGAGGGACGGCGTCTCTGCCTAGTACGGGGCAGAGACGCCGATGCTGCAATATGTCCACACTGGCTTCTCCTTGCCTGCCTAGATAGATTAACTGTTGATATGTCCTCACTGGCTTCTCCTTGCCGGCCTAGATAAATTAACTGTTGATATGTCCTCACTGGCTTCACCCTGTCCACTCAGCTAAACTGACAGGTGGTATCTCCACTCTGGCTTTTTCCAGCTTGCTTAGATAGACTGACTTTTGATATGGGCCCATTGGCTTTTCTCTGCCGGCTCAGCTAGACTGGTTGTCAATATGTCCTCTCTGGCTTCTCCTTGTCCGCTCAGCTAGATCTACAGGTCTCTCCCTGTCAGTCAGGGAGAAGCCAAAAGGGATATGCCTCTCTGAAACACTGCAGCAGTTTGTAATACAGAAGTTGGTCATGGTTCAGGCCATGATGACATCATATAACAGGTTCCCTTTAAATAATCCACATAATACTTCCATACTGTAGTTCAAAAATTATACTTTAATTCAAATCCCAAACTATTCTACTATACATGCTTAATAATGCTGAATGGTTTTAGTTGGCACCCTGTGGATAGGTGATAATGTGTTTACATGTTGAATCAAAGCGGCTTAATTCAGTTTTTAAAGGACATTGTGACATATAATCATGCCAAATGCTAACTTTTATCAATTCTATTTTAAACAAGCATAATAATTTGTAACTCTCTAATCACAATATTTCATTAACAACAGAACATAGAGCAGAAGTTGAACGTTAGATATTTTCCATTTCAATTAAAAAAAAAAGGTATTTCAAAATTGATGGCAGTAACACATCTCAAAATGGTTGGAACAAGATTAACAAAAAGCTGTGAAAGTAAGTGGTACTAATGAAAAACAGCTGGAGGGTCAATTTTTTAACTAAGTCACATGACTGTGTATAAAAAGAACATATTAAAGAGGCAGAGTCTCTCAGAAGTAAAGATGGTCAGAAGTTCATAAATCTGTGAACACCTGGGTCTAAGAATTGTGGATCAATTTCCAAAAAATGTTCTATAACATAAAATTACAAATGCTTTGACTATCACACCATCTAAAGTACATTATATCTTCAAAAAATTCAGAGATTCTAGAGAAATCCATTTCTACAAGTGACAATGTCGATGGTCAATATTGGATGCTCGTGATTTACGGACCCAAAAGCAGCCATGATTTTGTCATGCAAATCATTGCATAGGCTCAGAAATAATTCCAGAAATCAGTGTCTGTGAACACAGCTCGCACTTCAATCCACAAATGCAGGTGAATGCTCCATCATGCAAAGAAAATGGTTGTTCAGTTTTGAGAAAGGGTTCGGTCCAAAATCTGAAACACATTAAATAAAAGCTACTTGAAGTATTACAACATGTGGAATTAGTCCTTTTTCACAGCAGTGTCGTCTACCAGTACATCTATCTCCTACTTCTCCTCAACCATGAAGAGAAGAAGCCATACATCCCCACATTCCAGAAATTGTATTGTCCTCTCCTGCCTAAAGGTCATTGAACTGAAGCAAAACGGAAAACTGTCCTGTGGTCTGACAAATCAAAATTTGAAGTTCTTTTGTGGAAACCATGAACGTTGTATCCTGCAGACTCAAGAGGAGGAGGACCATCCAGCTTGTTAGCGCACAGATCAGAAGCATTCGACGCAACCATCCCTGATGGTATGGGGCTGCATTATTGTCTATGGCATGGACAGATTACACATCTGGAAAAACACTACCAATGCTGAGAGGTTTTAGAACAATATATGCTCCATCCAGACAATGTGTATTTCTTTGAAGGCCTTGCATATTTCAGCAAGACCATGCTAAACCACATACTGCATCCATCATAACAGCATGGCTTCACAAAAAAAAGAGTTCAGGTGATGAACCAGCTACCTGCAGTCCAGACCTTTCACCAATAAAAAACATTTGGTGCATTCTGAAACAAAAAATCTGACAAAGAAGACCCTGGACTTTTGAACAACTAGAATCCTACATCAGACAAGAAAGGGACAACGTTCCTCTCCCAAAACTCTGGCAATTGTATCCTCACGTCCCCAATGCTTACAGTCTGTTGTAAAGAGAAGATAGCTGCTATACACTGGTAGACATGGCCCGGGGAAAACTTTTTGAGATGTCTCGCTGTCATCAATTTCCAAATTAATTAATTTTTTTCAAATGAAATGGAATAATGTCCAACGTTCAACTTCTGATCTTTGTCCTATGTTCTTTTGTGAATAAAATATGGCGATAAGAGATTTCCAAATCATTGCATTCTTGTTCTCTTTACATTTTACACAGCTTTGCAACTTTTTTTTGTATATATCAAAAAACAAGTTAGGGGAGCTGAAAAGTCATACAGTCTGCCTGCACCAGGTGGTAGGGGGCACCATATACCCCGTACTATATTGAGGGTTTCAGATAATAATTGGCTTACCACCGCGCTGGTTCACTGGGATCAGGAAATAAGGAGAGTATGAGGACACTTAAAAATTGTATTTATTAATAAATTAAAATTTGATTATAAATTGATGAAACAAAGTATGAATTAAAAGGATAAAGTGCACTGCGCTGTGGCTGGTTGACTTCATAGATGTATAAAGGGTCAATCTGATAGGTTATGAGGCTTCTAAGGGGTCCAGAACCTATGGAAACCTGTAAGAAGTATACAGCCTGTTAATATTAGTCTTTGTAGCCTTTTAGGGTTACTTTTTGGTGGTGAACTAACTATACCTGGAGTGGTAGTAGATATAGATTAGGCCGGTGGATATTCAGTGTATCCGGCGATGGTGTGGTTATGATACCCAAACTAAATAAATAATTAAATAAATAATATGCAATATGAGATTTGAGAGATATTATCACTTAAATGCAATATGCCTTTAGAAATAATTACATGGTCAGTGGTATAGATTTGCTGTCTGTATTTGTTAAACCATATACAGTGTTGTGACAGGAAGGATAATGTCCTGTGGGGACTGAGAGGGATTTAGGCAAGACCAATATAAAAACCATACAGGGCGCATAAATATTGTGAGTCAGGCTCGGATTAATGCATTTTATAATTACCATACATTGGCATCAATGCGGTGGTCGAGCTGTATTGTAGCTTGATCTTTTAGCTGAGTGACGTCCGTGATATCACACTATTTTGGTTGGTCAGAGTATTAATTCAAGGGGTTACCTGTGGGTAACTAGAATATATTAGTGAATTCTGGTATATAAGAGGCAACGAGAAATAAAGAGGTAAAGATAGTTACCAGGGTTATAGGTTCGTCTGTTTGATAATAATGCCAATCTGGCTTTGTAGTAGTCAGCGGAGTTCCTGACGCTTTGGCCGGAATAGAGTGCTGGTATTTCACTGTTAGAGTAGTCAGCTGAGATGTTCAGCTTAATTGTAGGTCTGATTTGTAGGCACAAAGGATATCAGAATCGGCAGGTTTAAGATACTGGATCTAAAAACAGCCGACAGGCTCTGTTAGATTTTCATGCGTGCAAGAGGCAAAAGAGTAATGAGAACAATTAGAACAAAAACCTTCTTGTGGAGGAATGGCAGGCACAGATGTGAAAGATCCGATGCGGGATAACCCGTGTTGTGCAGGTAAGTGGTTGTTACCTTGCGTCCTTGAAGAAGGGATTGGTAATGCACGTGCAGGTGAAGTGGAAGCTTGCGGTCCATAGAGCAGGAGGCAGTGCCGGAGTCCGGCCGGAGACTCCGGCAGAGCGCTTCAGGTAATAGGACCTGCGTACAAGGACCTGCGTGACGTCAGATCCTGGGCGATCACGTGACCTGGGTTGAGAACGGATAGCAGGGAAGGTCAAAAAGATCCTACGCGTTTCGGATACTGCGGTATCCTTCATCAGGGATGACCTATGGTTCCCTTATGCTCCTTTATATACATGTCCACGTGGGAGGTGGTTTATCGCAGTTAAAGGCACAGTGCCTAATTAAAAGCAAATAGCTCTATCCCACTATTAAGACCCTTTGGTCTCAAGGAATCCAGCTTGAAAATCCAGTTTGTTTCTGCTCTTGACATCTGTTTGATAAAATTGTCTTGTTTCCTGTGTTTTTGTATAATTTGGATGCCGGTTACTTCAATCCCCATTACAAGACCATTGTATTTATCTTTAAAAAGTTTCGAGGGGGGTGCCCTTCAAATTTATTTTTAATATTTCTAATGTGCTTCCCTAATCTTTTATTAAGGGGTCTCATAGTCCGGCCAACATAAAGCTTGTTGCATGGGTATCATAGGCCGTATATTACCCCCTTACTAGTGCAGGTTATATGGTCTTTTATGGGGAACTCATTGTTCCCTTGTGTGATGTTGTTTTGTTTTTTTTGTATGGAGAGTTTTGCACACTTTGCATATCCTGCAGGGTTGTATATATATTTTTTCTTAATAAGTTTTCTTGATAAATATAAAAATATCGCCTAAGCACGTAAAGAACAGTTTGACAGAGAAATAATTTAACATGGGGAGCAGAAAAGTTCCTTAATAAGATATGCTCGTTCTTCTAGACCATGAGACGTCCAGTGTAATCGCCCTGGCGAGCGGATAATGCGACATTAGTTGTTGCTAGTGTATACCTTTACAGTGTTGTTGTTGTTGTTACCGCCCTTCATTTTTAGGTCATATAAAACACAAATAGAAATGGTGAATTATGTGCTGCGGTCATCTAACCTATGTACAACCCAGTAGCAAACATTGCTAATTATACCGGGCTGTCATGCGGTTGGCAAAGCTTGTTACTTTATATAAGCATGGCAGCTAGAATCGTTGAGATAACTCCTAGAAGGTAAATGAGATGAACATCTACTCCCCTTTTGCAAGCAGGGGCCATCACTAATATGTCTGGATTTACATTTTCTGGAAAGACTGATGCAACACACTTAATTAAAATACCCTTTCCTCCATGTCCCTCACAGACGCTGAGATATAGGGAGCTGTTTGGCAGATTCTTCCTACTGAAGAGCTGGTGGGAATGGCTCTACAGCTATAGAGAATTCATCTTGGGCTAGAAGACACCCCTTCACGCCATGGCCATTTTCCTTTTTTTCATTTTCGTTTTCTTTTCCTCCCTTGCTTTCAAGAGCCATAACTTTTTTATTTTTCCATCCATATAGTCATCTGAAGGCTTGTTTTTTTCGGACCGAGTTTTACTTTTGAATGACACCATTGATTCTACCACATAGTGTACTGGAAAAAGAAAAAAACAATTCCAAGTGCGTTGAAATTGCAAAAAAAAGTGCAATTTCACAATTGTTTTTTGGGTTTTTTATTTACCATGTTCACTGTATAGTAAAACTGACCCATCAGTATGATTCTCCAGGTCGGTACAAGTATGCAGATACCAAACATGTGTAATTATTTTTTTTATTTAAGTGGTGTAAAAAAATTCAGAAATTTGCAAGAAATTTTTTTTTTGCTTTTGTCGCCACTTTCCGAGACCTGTAACGTTTTCATTTTTCGGGATCTGGGGCTGTGTGAGGTCTTAATTTTTGCGTCTTGAGCTGACGTTTTTATTGATACCATTTGCGGGTAGATATGATTTTTTGATCGCCTCTTAATGCATTTTATTGCAGTGTTGTAGTGGCCAAAAAAAACATAATTGATCAGATTAATTTATTTTATATCTTGATAGATTTGGCTTTTACAAATGCAGCGATACCAAATATGTGGTATTTTTTTTTATTGTTGTTTTATTTTTAATGGGTCAAAATGGGGGTGATTTGAACTTTCATGTTTTTTTTACATTTTGAAAACCTTTTTTTTCCCCACTTATCACTGTATTTAATATTCCCCTTAGGAGACTTGAAGGGGGGGCATCAGATCATGATTTGGACAAAATATCTTGGTGCCTAAATGAAGGGTTTCAGAATGTGCCCCATCATCCCAAGTCCCTAAAATCCATCATGATAGCCGTTCAATGGTCAATTATTAATTTAGTTGTGCCTTATCATCCCCTCGTTTGCGATCAGTGTCCATTGTTCCTATTTAGAATACATATTAAGATGAAAGATGTTTTTCCTGCCAAATTTTGTGATGTGCCCCATCTGGTGTCATAATATGGAATAATCCCAGACATACCATATGGTGCTATACAGAGCGCATATGGCGACAAACAGAGCGCATATGGAACCTTAGCTTTTTTGTATGGCTTAAAAAACACACCAATTTCATCATAATAAACGTTTTGTAAAATAAATAACAAAAAGTGTAAAATAAATAATCAACTAAACCATGAGTGATAGGATGAGATTCCTTCTTAGGCCACGGTCTCACGGGCATCGATTCTCTCATGCGAGAGAATCGGGCCGATTATGCCAATGTCACTCAGATCAAACTCTATCAGAGTTTGAGCCGAGTGTCATGTCGGTGTGATCCAATTCTCTCACAAGGGTTTTTATTTTATAAGGGAGACTACTTTAGTTAAAAAGGGGTTGTCTAGGTAATGGACAACCCCTTTAAGATAATACGGCACTCAACACTGATGTTACAAGACGTTTAATTGCATAATCATGGTCATAAGATGTCACACCGAGACATACGGAGTCTACACTGCTTCTAGGTCATGACGTCTGACCATCCCTCTTAAATACTGTATCAAACACGGGCGTATTTACTTCTTTATTCACAATAAAATATTACAATATATTTTCCACAATAAAACTATTAAAAAGTGGACTTTAACTGTATATCATTCATGTCATCCCTATTAATAATTCCAAATAACTTTTTTCAGATAGAAGCATTCTACTGTTTCTCTGTTACTCGTCTTTGAATTTTTATGAATAAATTGATAAACTCCTGGTAATATTTTCTTTGTCAAAAGGGGGTGTACGTTCATGCTTTGATACCATCAGAGCCCTGGTTGAACAATGGCACACTGTGTCGGGACATCCCCCCATACCGGTAACACCCAGTTCTTAATTATTCATACATTTCAAGAAGGAACAATATAACACAGCGTTCAGAGGAAAGATATCACAGAATTGCTGTATTATAAGGAATTCAAGCTTTTACTAAAACAGTCATCAAAGGAGAGGTAACGTGTCTATATAAAAAAGTAGATCTGTTGTAACAGAGACATTTCAGGAGTAAAGAGAGACTAAGGTTTTAGGTCAACCATAGCTGACTTCAAGAATGAGAAATGTTGATAGTGAAAATTCTGATCAAATAATTTCCAGATAAATAAATCATTAATCATTTTTTATGGGATTTTCTTCACAGGGGCCGGTGTATTTTTCCTCTCCTGCACAGAAGGAGACCAGATCAGTTTCCTATTTGACTGTATCGTCCGTGGCATCTCTCCAACAAAAGGTCCATTCGGTCTCCGCCCGGTGCTGCCAGGTTAATATTAGAAATGTAAAAATGTTGAACTAATTTATGCAGTTTGAAAGACCTCATTCACACATCCGATGTTCTAATGCAAGTGCTATCCGTGGTTTTCAGCGATAGTTCTCGTAACTGTGTTAGTCTCTGGGGCCAAGCAAATGTCTTTGAAAATTGCGGAGGGTTGTCCAATTTTGAGCCGAACTTCGGATCAAATTCACCAATGCAAGTCTATGTGTCCGTGAAAAAAAAACACATCCTACTGCACTCCAATTATTCACTGATTATCATGTACGAGAAGGTGGAGAAACTTTATTTTTTCACCACATACAAGAAAAACTGATGACACTCAAACCAAACTCTGATCAAACTGTGATCAGATTCTGATCAAAATAATCAGTCAATTTTTCTCATATGTGGAAAATACTGACATGTGAATGAAGCCTTACACTGAATGAAAGCAATTGCCAATGATACTAATATAAAATTGCTTTGCTTACTGTTACATAAATTAATATGATCAAAATCTCCTTTAATAAATAGTAAAATAGAAAAAAATGTGTCCTTGCTTCTCCCAAATGTACCAAAATCCTGTAATGTACAGGGTGGGCCATTTATATGGATACACCTAAATTAAATGGGAATTGTTGGTAATATCAACATTAGTATATGGGAGGGGGAAAACTTTTCCAGATTGGTGGTGACCATGGCGGCCATATTGAAGTCGGACATTTTGGATCCAACTTTATTTTTTTCAATGGGAAGAGGGTCATGTGACACATCAAACTTATTGAGAATTTCATAAGAAAAACAATGGTGTGCTTGGTTTTAACGTAACTTTATTCTTTCATGAATTTTTTACAAGTTTATGATACTTATAAAATGTGTTAAAGTGCTGCCCATTGTGTTGGATTGTCAATGCAACCCTCTTCTCCCACTCTTGACACACTGATAGCAACATCGCAGAAGAAATGCTAGCACAGGCTTCCAGTATCCGTTGTTTCAGATGCAACACATCTCGTATCTTGATGGTATGGTGTGGTATATGGGGTACAAAGATAGTGGGGCCATTCTTTATCAATGGAAACCTCAATGCCATGCTGAAATTGCTACATGATGATGTGTTGCCCTCTTTATGCACTGAAGATGGCACGTTCCCTGAGTTTTTCCAACAAGATGGTGCACCACCACATTATGGGAGTCAGGTCCGAGCATTCCTACATGAACAGTTTCCTGAAAAGTGGATTGTCGTCGTGGGCCAGTTGAATGGCCACCAAGGTCTCCCGATCTGACCCCTTAGACATTTATCTTTGGGGTCATCTGAAGGCAATTGTGACGCCTCTACTCGAAAAGCCCTTTTATTTTACCCTGGGAGATGGGGGACTCAGAGTCGGGTCCTGTGATGGAGAGATGGGGTGCAGCCGTGGCCCGGACCCGACCCGTGCTCAGGGCCGTCACATTAAAAAGGAGATGGTGTGGGCTTATCCGGGTTGAGTGGCTGATTTACGACTACGCCACCTGTGGCACCTGGTGAGGGCCACCAGCGCCGCTTCAGTCCGCTGAGGCACGATGTTATGGCGGCCAAAGTTATTACTACTTCCCACAGGCGGAGCAAGGCCTCAGGGCAGAGGGACAGGATGGAGGGGGTAGTAGTAGAGGGAAACGGGCGCCGCGTCGTGCGGTGTAGCGCAGAATAAACAGTCCGGAGGCCATAGGGGTGAACTTCCAAGGCTTTACTCACTTTAGAGTTGGCAGAAGGAAGGCGACTCCTTGCTCCCCGCGGAGTCCTGCGGTCACCAGGGACGTGGGTCCGAAAACCTCCGAGTAAGTCCAGCATTCAGTCGGGACCCTACACCAGAGTGTTCCTGAACTACAGACCGAATACTTTCCTGTCCGTGTGTGTGCAAATAGGCCGGGTCTCCCTCTGAGTTCCTCTCAGAACAAGGGCACGGGTGACAGCTCCGCTCCGTCCGATACCCGGTGGGATCCTCTGGGCCTACCGGGCTTTCCTGACCAGGACATGGAGTAGCAAGGTCGGGTGTCGGGGGCCGGTACCCCTCTTGCAGCCGGACTCCCTCTGAATATATCAGCATGGCGAGGACAGGTGGCGTACACCGCTCCGTCTGCATCCTGCCTGGGATCCATTTGCTATGGAGCCACACTCTTAAGCTCCGGGCCTTCTTGGTCCTGGTCCTTGACCGGGTCGAGACATTCCTTGTCTACAACCTACCCCTCGTCCCAAGGCCGGGGTACGAGGGCTGTGTCTCCATCCGATGCGGGCCCACACAGGATCCGCGTTAGGATGGGAGATCACAGTCCACTCAGTAATTGACAGCATAGAGACAGTCAAAGAGCGATTGAAGGCAGTCAAAGAACTAAGTCCCAAAATGGCTTTTTATTAAATATGAAATTTAAAGTAACCTATGGTTTAAAATTCGCGCTAATGGTAGTGGATGAAGGACTTCGGGAGAATAAATAACTAAAAAGTACTTTATTGATACAGGTGTTTAAAAAGATTTTTTTCTAAAAAGCTAAAATAGACAATATAAGAGATCTCTTATATTGTCTATTTTAGCTTTATCTCTTATATTGTCTATTTTCTCCTCTGGTGGAGAAATGTGGTGTTGGATGCAAAGGTTGGGTCACGACTATCACACTGTTCTTACCTCAGAGGAGAAACACTACACTCCATTAAAGAAGTGCAGCATCCCTGTGGCGGTCAAACCCTCAGGGGCGCCACACAATTGTCTATGTTGTGAAGATACAAGATGTGCAGCATCTGAAACAACGGATACTGGAAGCCTGTGCTAGCATTTCTTCTGCGGTGTTGCTATCAGTGTGTCAAGAGTGGGAGAAGAGGGTTGCATTGACAATCCAACACAATGGGCAGCACTTTGAACACATTTTATAAGTAGTCATAAACTTGTAAATAACTCATGAAAGAATAAAGTTACATTAAAACCAAGCACACCATTGTTTTTCTTATGTAATGCTCAATAAGTTTGATGTGTCACATGACCCTCTTCCCATTGAAAAAAATAAAGTTTGATCCAAATTGGCTGACTTCAAAATGGCTGCCATGGTCACCACCCATCTGGAAACGTTTTCCCCCTCCCATATACTAATGTGCCACAAACAGGAAGTTGATATCACCCACCATTCCCATTTAATTTAGGTGTATCCATATAAATGGCCTATCCTGTTGATATGGCAAATTACAAACTGAGTCCTCTGCTGGTTCTACATCCTACCATCACTCAGGAGGGTGGAGATCAATGCCACACAAACTGTATTCTTTGTATGTTGGCTGTGTGTATATTCATTTAGTGGCTGTTTCTTCCATTTTGTTTGGTAATGTGACGCTGAGTCACTTCTCATGGGAAAATCAAGGAGTCCAAGGTCATAAGCCAGGAGGGTACGTCATAAACAAAGGGGTGAGACAAAGGCATAGTCAGGTCACAGTCTAGGGTTAAAATTCCAAGAAGGTAGTGGATCAAGACAAAGGGTCAAAGGCATATCCAAGGTTGGGCAACAAAGATCAGAATATAAGCACTCCGAGCACAGATAAAACACACACTACTTGAGCTAAACTACATCTGGCAATATTCTAATCATTGCCAGCCAGCTAAATAGCCAAGTAATCACCCATAGCGAGTGACACCTGGAGGAAATCCCACAGGCACGGCCAGATTGGACAGCTGAGCTGTCATTCACAATGCTGACAGCTAAGCATGCCCTTGCCTCAGATTGGGTGACTTTGCTGTCACTCACAATCCTGACAACTCCACACGTCCCTGATCCTATAGGGCAGCTGAGCTGTCACTCACAATGTCTTTAGGACACTGTGAGTGGTTGAATCGTGACATTTAGAATAGCATTGAACAGTTTTCACACCCAGTAGGGAAAAAAGCATAGGTGTAACTAGAGAGAAAGACTATGGACCCTTTTGAGGAGGGGTCATTTTTTAACTTCAATATATGTACTTTGGCTGAAAGTGTTTTTTCAGTAGAGTGTTTTTCTGCTCTGCAGCTTCTAGATATCACAGTACATAGCCCACTGTAGAATGATTTATTGTTGAAATTCAAGAACGCTGTCTCAGCTTTCATTTCTCCTCCACTGTGTGATCTTTTTAAGCTGATTTATGACCAAATCAACTTTTAAATCATAGTCTGCAGTCAGCTATGTGCTGTGATACATAAAAGCTACAGAAGTCAATCAAATGAACAAACAATTTGAGTAAAAACCCTTCTGCAGATAGATGCGTTCTGGCCAAAAAGACATGCTTTAAATTCAAGGAAAATGCCCTCAAAAGGTGTTCATAGCTCTCAAAGGGGTCGTCCGGCCTTGGGGTACAAGTCTGCAGTCTATGTGACTGCAGACTTGTGAGTCCTCACAACGCGCACAGTGAGAGCTGAGAATGATTCTTCGGTGCCAGGAGTGAAAGGCGCATGATTACAAGTATGTGATTTACAAACATGCGGTCACAAGCCGACTAGACGTGCATGATCTATTTCAATACAAGTGAACTAAGTGAGGCTTGACACGTCTAGTCGGAATATGCCCGATAGTATGGAAATCATAAACTTGCGGTCGCCCTCTCCTGCCACTGGTACTGGAGAATCCTGACAGCTTGCACTGTGCACACTGTAATTATTCACAAGTCTCCAGTCATATAGACCAGAGGCCAGACAACCCCTTTAAGTCCAGAAATATTATGTAAACAAGTTATTTCTTGTAGCGTCTTGCAATTTTTTCATCATTGGCACTGCAAGTGAATTATTTCTACTTGTTCTGAGTCTTTAAATCTTTGTGGCAACCGGAGGCTCCCATGAATGAAGAACATCACGTGGCTTATTGAAAGACACATACTATGGAGAGAACATAAGAGTTATTGTCCTACAGGGACCATGAACCACCACTATGTCCTTTGCTTTTTTTTTAATCTTTTCTATTTAGTAAAAAATTCAACTAAAAACATTGACTTACAAGAGGTAATTCGATATCTTGTATGAGAACTATATTCCATGTGTTATTACTGAGTTCCCGAGAATGCACTGCAGAGCCAATTATAAATATACATATCTATATACACTGTATACTGGAGTCTCACTGTCCTAAAGGGTGTAAGGTTGCACATGGGACAGGCGGGGGGTGTACAAAGTAAATAAATGAAGAACGGAACATTCAGGAAGAATTACCACCTGCTATTTATAGCGTTCAATGCACAAACCAGTTTTAATTGCATTTATTTTTTCTTATGTTTAGAATGTCATAGAAAGGTTTATTGCCTGGATTAATAATCACTGCTATGGTAGTAATAATTATGATGATAACAATAATAATAACAGCAAAAACAAATAATAATAATAATAAGACGACAAATAAGTATTAATACTACTTGTACATAAACTGCAACTTAAAGTAATGACAATAATAATAATTATATAAAAATATAAATAAATATTTATTTATGAAATTACTACTGTTAATTAATTGAATAATAACAAATATATAAACAATTATCAATAAAACCAATAAATAATACTACTACTTATACTGCTACTAAAACTAATAATCCTTATTTTTGTAATTGTTACAAAGGTAATACAGGAAATTACTCTTCCTATTCCGAATAAATAAAAGTAATACTACAACTAATAGTACTACTAGCAATAATAATTAATAGAGTAGTAATAAATAAAAATAAACAACTGTAAAACCAATAACTAATAATACTACTTATACAGCTGCTAAAAGTAGTAGTAGTAATAATAAAATAATATTAAGACATGAAATGATGTCTCCACTTCCTACTAATAACAATAATCACACCTAAACTTCCTCCTTCTCTATTTAATAAATTGAATAGTAATAATAATAAGAATACAGTGAGTACGGAAAGTATTCAGACTCCTTTAAATTTTTCACTCTTTGTTTCATTGCAGCCATTTGGTAAATTGTAGAAAGTACACTCTGCACCCCATCTTGACTGAAAAAAAACAGAAATGTAGAGATTTTTGCAAATTTATTAAAAAAGAAAAACTGAAATATCACATGGTCATAAGTATTCAGACCCTTTGCTCAGACACTCATATATAAGTCACATGCTGTCCATTTCCTTGTGATCCTCCTTGAGATGGTTCTACTCCTTCATTGGAGTCCACCTGTGTTTATATAAACTGAAAGGACTTGATTTGCAAAGGCACACACCTGTCTATATAAGACCTCACAGCTCACAGTGCATGTCAGACCAAATGAGAATCATGAGCGCAAAGGAACTGCCCAAGGAGCTCAGAGACAGAATTGTGGCAAGGCACAGATGTGGCCAAGGTTACAAAAGAATTTCTGCATTACTCAAGGTTCCTAAGAGCACAGTGGCCTCCATAATCCTTAAATGGAAGAAGTTTGGGACCACCAGAAGTCTTCCTAGACCTGGCTGCCCAGCCAAACTGAGCAATCGTGGGAGAAGAGCCTTATTGAGAGAGGTAAAGAAGAACCCCAAGATCACTGTAGCTGAGCTCCAGAGATGCAGTAGGGAGATGGGAGAAAGTTCCACAACTATCACTGCAGCTCTCCACCAGTCGGGCCTTTATGGCAGAGTGGCCCGACGGAAGCCTCTCCTTAGTGCAAGACATATGAAAGCCAGCATAGAGTTTGCTCAAAAACACATGAAGGACTCCCAGACTATGAGAAATAAGATTCTCTGGTCTGATGAGACGAAGATAGAACTTTTTGGTGATTATTCTAATTGGTATGTGTGCAGAAAACCAGGTACTGCTCATCACCTGCCCAATACAATCCCAACAGTAAAACATCATGGTGGCAGCATCATGTTATGGGTGTGTTTTTCAGCTGCAGGGACAGGACGACTAGTTGCAATTGAAGGAAACATGAATGCGGCCAAGTACAGAGATATCCTGGATGAACACCTCTTCCAGAGTGCTCTGGACCTCAGACTTGGCAGAAGGTTCACCTTCCAACAAGACAATGACCCTAAGCACACAGCTAAAATAACAAAGGAGTGGCTTCAGAACAACTCTGTGACCATTCTTCACTGGCCCAGCCAGAGACCTGACCTAAAGCCAATTGAGCATCTCTGGAAAGACCTGAAAATGGCTGTCCACCAACGTTCATCATCCAACCTGACAAAACTGGAGAGGATCTGCAAGGAAGAATGGCAGAAGATCTCCAAATCCAGGTGTGAAAAACTTGTTGCATCATTTCCAAGAAGACTCATGGCTGTACCAGCCCAAAAGGGGGCTTCTACTCAATACTGAGCAAAGGGTCCGGATACTTATGACCATGTGATATTTCAGTTTTTCTTTTTTAATAAATTTGCAAAAATTTCTACATTTCTGTTTTTTCAGTCAAGATGGGGTGCAGAGTGTACTTTAATGAGAAAAAAAATGAACGTTTTAGAATTTACCAAATGGCTGCAATGAAACAAAGAGTGAAAAATTTAAAGGGGTCTGAATACTTTCCGTACCCACTGTATGAAAGTAATACATGAAATTCCTCCTAGTAATAATATCTATCAATGCTAATAACAACTTAAATAATAATAATACAAAAAAAATATTATTATTAACTATTATTGTTGTTAGAGAAAAAGGCACCACCCAGATAATATGGAAGTGTGCTAGACACAACGAAACTATAAAAGGAGAAAGAAAAAGGTTTTGCTGGAAAGAACACTAGTACCCATATAAAAGAACAGGCAGCCTAAATACTACAAAGTAGAAAGGTTTAATAAATAATCATGGTGAACAAAAGACACACAAATGCATATTAAAACTAGGGATGAGCGGACTGGTGGAAGTTCGGGTTCTGGTACCCGACCAAACTTTAGTCAAAAGTTCGGTCCAAGAACTGTACCCGAACTTGAACCTGAACCCGAACCCCATTGAAATCAATGGTGACCCAAACTTTGGAGTTGGAAAATCTCTCTTTCTGTCTCTCTCTCTCGACTCCCGAACGGTAAAACTGACTTCCTGGAGAAGTCCGTGTTCGGATGCTGTGTGTCTGGTATGAACCTCTAAATAATTAGAAAAGTGTCAATGGGTAGAAGTCAAAGGATAACGAATTATACAAGAAAAAAAAAAAGGATATAATAATAACAACAAGAGTATTTTAATAGCAACTATATTAGCGCAAAAGGAACACAAATATAAGATAAATTCTAATAAACTATATAAATATCAGATCAGAAATAAGTGTGGCCTTTTGATGTTAACCAAATATAGGTAAAAGAGAGAGGTGGAAGCTATAAAAACAATAGTACAAATAAATACAACTAATAATACAGCTAATAATAATAATGTTACTAATATACAATAACATACAAATAATAATTACATACTGCTAACAATTATTATAGGTTATGTCTGATACTTGTGTTTTGCTTTTTTCATGGGTGTTCTCCTCTGTTCCCATTTGCATGACTGTGTGCAAGGCTCCATTAGGAGTTGTGGTTGCAGATTATGTAATATTTGATAAAACAATCTCCATGTTGCTCCAATTTTATTAGCAGATTTCCTATTCAGGAATAGTCTACAGCTTTCTGTCCTAGATGAGTTACCAACTGCAGAAATAATAAATTCTAAGGGCTGCTTACTTTAGGAAAAGTTCATTGCCAATTGTATAAAAGTGTAATGGTGGGGCAGCATTAGCTGACTACTGTCAACTACCTGTAGTCAGGGGGGTTGGGCAGCCATGGGGTGTTTCTGTTCATGCAGTTCCTCACTCAGTAGTACTAAGGGGCAGATCTGCTAATAAATTTGGAAATTTTATTCCAATCTTGAGATACATAGATTAAGCCTATTAATTACTCAATAAAATTATTGCAACTCTTTTTTTTCCTTTCAAGATCCAAATTTAAACCCTGCTTATATGGAAGAAAGGGTGGCACATGAGACCCTACAGCTGGAGAAACGACTCAGCCTGCTCTCTCATCATAGCATAGGAGGTAAGGTACAGGATATAATGCAAAAATGTGTAAAATGAGCTACGGAAAAATGCATTTCTAACTTCAGAGGGACCAAAGACATTGACTAGACCGCTCCTGATGTCGCAGACCATGGAGAGTGCAATGACTGTTATGGGCAGTTTTCTACTAAATTGTGCAGAGGGTTGTTGGAAACTGGTTGGTAGTGCAAAATATTCTCTACCTGTAACACTGAGTCACTTCTCATGGACAAGCCGTGTGGTCTGAGGTCAAATGCCAGGAGAGTATGTCAAAGACAAAGGGATAAGACAAACAAATAGTCAAAGTCAAAGTCCGGGGTCAGGCAACTAACGTCAGAGTGCGTCAAAGGCAAAAGGGGTAATACAAAGGAGAAGTCAAAAGGCAAATCAGAGGTCTGGCAACAAAGATCAGAATATAAGAACACAGAGCAAATACACCACCGACCAAGGCTTCAACAGGCAATGGTCTGACCATTGTCAGCAAGCTAAATAGCCAGGTAATCACCCCGAACTAGTGACACCTGGAAGAAAACCTTCAGGCCCGGCTAGATTGGGCAACTCAGCTGTCACTTACAATACTGACAGCCCAACATGCCTCTGATCTTATAGGGTGACTGTGCTGTCACTCACAGCGACTTTAGGACACCGTGAGTGGTGGAATCTTGACACTACCAAGCACCAGTATTATGATGTGCTGTTGATAATACAGCTTCTGGTAAGGGGGCCTGGTGGATCTGAAAATAGCTGCAAACTCTCCATTCGTAACTATGAGCCACCATTGAGAATTTGGGCACAAAATGGCCATCTATTCTAACACCACTAAAGTAATGCTCCATAGGGAAAAGTATGTAAATGAACTCTCTCCCAGAAGGAAAGAAAATTATTCCACTAGTGCCATCTATTGGAGGTAGCTACTGATTCAATCAATGTTCAACCCTTTTAGCGAGTCTGTCAGTACAGAGCTAGGTTTGTCTGGCTGAATCATACTCCTTTGATGTAGCTTTGGATGGGGCAGGCTTTCCTTTACGAGTTTGGCATGTAGTTCTGGCTTTCCTTTACGAGTTTGGCATGTAGTCTAATTGGCAAAGCTTCATGGGAAAAATGTATGCAAATTAGCAGTCTCACAAAAAGAAAAAATACCATCTGCCTAGTCATGTTAAGAAGCTCATTAAATTGTCATTGAGTTATACGGTAGCTACCTCCGATAGAAAGAATCAGCGAATCAGTCGTTCTTAGTCATGATGACCACAGCAACAGTATAGTATCATATTAAGTCTACAGTGATAGGTGAAATTCATTAAAGGGGTTGTCCAGTCTTAGGGTAGAAGTGTACAGTCACTCTACATACCTGCAGACTTGTGAATCCTCACAGGGCACACACTGCAAGCTGTGAGGATTCACTGGTGCTGGCACCGGGAACGGTTGGTGATTGACTGCAAGTATGCGATTTACATACATGCGGTCATGTGCCGACTAGACATGAGCAGCCTTGCTCAATTCAAAGGTATTGAGCGAGGCCTGATACATCTAGTTGGAATGTGGCCAGAAGTATGTAGATTACATACTTGCGGTCACATGACTGCCCATTCCCAAGACTCACAGTGCGCAGTGAGTGCGCTGTAAGGATTCACAAGTCTACAGTCACATAGAGTGACACCTTTACACTAATTAGTGGAGGTCAGGCCACATACAGACCACATGATATTGTCTCACCATCAATAAATAAATATTAGAGAACCCCCTTTAAATCATTCTACAAGTAGACCACTGCAGTCCGTACGGCATGAACTAAGTGAAAAACAAGTAACAGTAGACAACTTGTGTTTTTTTTACATTGTGCAGCTCATATTTATGCACATAATTACATGTATAATTAAAATATTCCTATTATACTGACACATAAAATTAAATTCATGATCCAGCATTACAAGAACAACTTTCCAACAAGCAGAGAATTGCAGCAAATCTCAGAGGAATCAACAGTAGCATAATAGGGATTCGGTCCTTGTAATTAGAGATTACAGTGCCTGCTTCATTTATATATTCTACATCATATTCATTATTGGGGAATATCCATTGTATCCCTATGCTACAGGAGTTAAATGAATATTGTAAAAATTGCCTATAACCTCCTGTTTATGCTGTGGGCTGAGAATAAATCCCATATTCCATTCCCCTGCTGATGTACTGCATTTATTGGATGTCGACCCGTAATGGGCTGCTGACAAGCATATAGTAGTTGTTTGACTCCGTATGGAACAGTAAATTGAAAGAATAGTAATGCAATATGTATGTGTGATATGAATTCTTATTACTATGGCACTGTCCATAGTAGTTCCTTCGATATTGTGGTTAGAGAACATTTAAATTAATTCTCTACCTTAAAGGCTATTGACTCCTTTGCGCTATTTGTTTTACTGTGCAAAAAAATTCATTTTCTGTTATTGGTTTTCAGTAAAATTGTTTCATTGTTTTACTTCTCAAGTTTGCAGTTATTTCAATACACTGCAAGCTGCTCACTGCCATTAAGTATTATTAACACTAACAGCAGGCTCCCTGCTTAACCTTTCTGGTCAGGGAACCACCCAACATATCTGAGCAAGTGTCAGGGCCCACTCAGACCGAATTTCCATTGGCAAAATCCATAGTACATGCACAGGGGATGTGTGTACTGCATGTATAAAGCCGGTTCAGCAGCTAACATAGCCTGCATCCGAGCCTAAGGCCACGTTCACACATTCAGTATTTGGTCAGTTTTTTACCTCAGTATTTGTAAGCCAAAACCAGGAGTGGGTGATGAATACAGAAGTGGTGACGTGTTTCTATTATACTTTTCCTCTGATTGTTCCACTCCTGATTTTGGCTAACAAATACTGATGTAAAATACTGACCAAATACTGAACGTGTGAACATGGCCTAACTGCTGTGATCAGAGCTAGCTGTCTAATTGCTGTGACTCCATGTATGAACACCAATAAAGACCAGTTGATTGATGGTATAAGTTATAGAGTGCAATACTTTGCAAATATTTGATCACTTGCACAACACTCTGCAATACTGGAATGTCCCTAAGGGTACCTATAGAAAATATAAAACACAATGAAAAATATAAATGTAATTAAATTAGGTAAATTAGGTAATTAAATATCATTCGATATTAAATAAATTCGAAAATGAAAAAAAATATTGTAATGGTAGAATTGATGATTTTTGGTCTCTTCCCCACCCAAAAAAATGTAATAAAAAGAGGTCAAAAAGTCATGTGAGCTCAAAAAAGTTTTAATAAAAACTAAAGCTTGTAAAACAAGCCCTCATATAACTCTATTAACATAACAATCAAAAAGTTATAGCTTTTAAAAGGCAAAGAAGGCCCCCATTGGGACTTTGTCACATCAGGACTCTCATAAACCTAGAGCCAGATCTACTCAAAGATCTCTGAATGTGAATCTAAGATACCTCCTGATTTGATCTTAGATTCAGTTTCATAGAAAGGCAGGAAGTGCTGGAGACTGAGCTGACTAGGAGATGAGTGTGGGGGACTGCCACTGAACAGCATCATGCAGCTTGCAATGTATTGTAATAGATGTAAGTTGCAGAGACCAAATGGTTTGTTTCACCTAATACATGTAAATCAACTAAATAAATGCAAAACTGTCCATAGTTATTAGACTTATTATGCTGCAACCTAGAATGAAGATGTATTTTCAATTTTTCGCCTATAATTTTTCTTGCAATATTTTTGCCTCTTTTGTCCTTTTTTTGGGAGGCGCAAGTTGTTGTGACATAACTGTACCTTTCCATCGCATACTTTTTCATTTGATTTAAATCTTTAATTCTTATTCTAATACCAGCAATCATTAGTTCACAATTCATTTTAATCACTTCTGTCTGTTTTATATCTTGATTGATTCTCGCAAATGATCAATGCCTACTGTTGGTCTTGACCTAGCTTAGGACGCTAATAAGTAATTTTCCCCTGAAATAATTCTTTCTATTCAACTGTATGTGCTGAGAATAATCAAATTAAACAAAAAGTTTTATTTTATTGCAGGAGATGACAAAAGTTTGTCCAGTTCCTCTTCGGATACCAGCCATTCAGATGCCAGTGCTGGAAGCAGGTTGACCATCTGGGCAGATCCTTCTTCGGCCAGCACTTCTGCTGAAAGTCATGGTATGGCAGCAGCAAAGGGCATTCATCTTGGAGAAGATAAAGCTTATGCTGAAGCCCTTCGTGCATCCAAGCCACCTCCTAAACCAGCACCATCTAGACACTTGCAGGAGATCGGCCGTCAAAGCTCTTCTGACAGTGGGATAGCTACTGGTAGTCACTCTTCCTATTCTGGAAGCTTTTCTTCCTATGCTGAAAGCCTGGACATTTGCCATGGTGAGGAGTTTGGGTCATTGATTAGCTTACCGTTGGCCATGGCCACAGATCAAAATCTATGTACATGTCAGCATCCGGATCCACACAGAGGGACTGAATATCAGATTCCTGCCTCTGTCAGACATCTCTACGACACACCTCGAAGTGTTTTACAGGCAGCTGCTAGAGAACCTCAACACAAAACTTCAGATTCCACATTACCAAAGGACCAGGCACAAGGAACTCAAAGCCTCAGTGATACTAAGCTGTTACTGCCCCATGTAGACCCAAAAACTGCATCATTACTGCAAGAAAGCAAAGACTCAGGTGATGAGACGTACGTGGATTTTGTTCCAAAGTGGACAGCTACAAAGGGGCAACTACAAGGGATAGAACCAAAAGGAAGTGACATGGCAGCTGCAGGAACAAGTGAGACTTGTGAAATCTGCAGCCCTCAGCCTGGAATTACCAGGGCCCTTTTTTCTGCTTGTCCAGTATGTGGGGGACTGAAGGTAAATACTTATTATATGTTTGCACATACATAAGGTTTTGATACTTGGAATATTTGTTTCCAGACACAGAGTGGTTAAAAAATCAGATTTTGTAAGATTTTATAAATAATTTTAGGGGGTTAGTGCATGTACTGTATATGTCAGTCAAGATTTACTACTATAAAGACAATAAGTATATATTTTTTAAAGACTGATGTTTCTTAAAATTTATTTTATGTGCAAGTCTATTAATATATTTGTGTCCTTGCACAACAAAACTAAATGTATGGCCGCAGTAAGCTGTCATACATTTCTGCCAGTTTTCTGGCATGTGTTATAGTAAACGCCCTTTGAACTGAGTACAAATAACTAAAAAAAAAACAAGAAAAATGAGCCGGAGTATAAGTTGGTATTCATGCAACGTATAGGAGCATGTACACACTGGCCATTAAACAGACAAAACCTAAGATAGAAATAAAATGAGCAAATACCATGTTGTAAGTAAAACGTAATAGTACATATAAATACCATGGGCTCCTTAGAAAACACTGTTTTTGATCTAAAAAAGCATAAAAGCCATCTGTGGCACTCTGCTACCACAGGTACCACAGGACCCAAAAGGGTGCATGGATGGACTTCTCCACAAGAGGCCCTCACTACAAACAAACACCTCCACCCTTCCACCTCAGACCACCAGAGGGAGCCCTGTTAGGGATATATATATGGAGGGTGGAGTTAGGCAGTGAGTTTTTTAGTCAGAGAGCAGTCTGAGAGCAGCACGTGAGCTGCTGTGCGTGTTGAGGGCCCCGAGTATGACCGAGGCAAGAGGAGAGAGGAGTTGAGGAGGCAGAGGAGCATCACAGGCTCACCCCAAGACACAATCCGGACACCGGGTCTGCGCCTACAGGGTTCTCTACACCCAGTAGGGACAACCGGCATACCAGGAGGCTTCCAGACCCCTGGTCATCCTGAAGCTACCATCAGTAACAGGACTAGGAACCATGAAGGCCCCGGCATCCAGGGATAGTGGTTGCCAAGGAAAAGTCCTACTACCAAGCGGTCAGGTGAGAGAGCAACACAACATAGAAGCTAGGCCAAGTTCCAGGCGGGCCAGAAGCTTAGAGAGGGGAAGAAACGGATCAGGAGGCCTTATATCCACTCACTGGGGAGAGTCCTGAAGTGTATCCTTTCTAGCAAGTACCCTGGACCATATCTGCCGTTACACCAGTAAAGGTACTGAAGCGAATCTCCTGTGTGCGTGTCCGTCATTCCCCCTGACCCGACCGGGCCATCTCTCACCGGCATCCCATCTATCAACTCTGCCCCGGGGGCCCGCTCCTCCTGTGGGGAGCAGAAACATCCCAGCTGCCATCCCATCACCCCCGGAGGTCTGCAGCAGCGCTGGTAACTATTACCAGAAACCACAGGTGGCGTCACGAGACAAACTGTTAACAAAAACACTTAAACCCCTTTTAAAGAGTGACCCAGAGTACGGGCCCGGGAGCCGACTGCCGCGACATCCCAAGGAGGTAAAGGCCCGGGTACCGAGTTTCCCCCATATATCCCCCTTGGGCGAGTCACATCCAACCGCGTCAAGGTGTACCCAAATCGGGATGGTCCTATACTGTCTCTAATATTAAAACGTTACCATGTGTCAAAAATTACTTCAATAGGAATAAGGGCAGAGCAGGACTGAGGACCTAATGTAATTTTTGACACATGGTAAGGTTTTAATATTAGAGACAGTATAAGACCATTCCAATTTGGGTACATCTTGATGTGGTGGGATGGCTTTTACTTTTTTTTTGATCAAAAACAGTGCTTACTAAGTACCTTATTTATACGTACTATTACATTTTATTTTCTTACAACAGGGTATTTTCATATTTTGTTTCTATCTTAGATTTTATCTGTTTAATCGCCAGTGTGAACATGCTCCTATACATTGCATGCATACCAACTTATATTCTGGCTCATTTTTCTCGTTTTTTCTTTAACAAATAATAATAGGAGCATTGGGACATATTAGGCAGTAATTTTGAAACCATGTTTCTAACCTCCCGCAATTTCCACTCGAGTCCTTGTTTCTCCATAAAATCCTTTTGTTTTCAGGAAAGCTAAGCCACTGCCGGAGAAGCCTGGCAGTGGCTTTCTTCTCTCTCTTTGTTGAAAACGCGCCTCCTTTTGTGGTTGTTGGGTCAGACAGATGTCTGCCGAAAGACTGTTTGTCTGACAGCAATGCGTATGATCAGCTTAACCCAGTAGCCTCCAGAGACCTTGATCCTTCCCTGTGTGAACTTAAGGGGCACAATCACTAATTTGGGATAGACATAGGGCGAATTTATCAAGATTGGTGAAAGAAGACTGTAATAAAATTTGCCAAATTTATTAAAAGGAGCAAGTATCCTAAAAGAAAAAGTATGCATCTTTGTATATAAAATCATTATGATAGGACTAGATGGTGGTCCGATTCTAACGCATCGGGTATTCTAGCATATGTCTCCCGACCCTCCTTTATAATGCCCCATGCAGGAAGTCACATCCCCCGTATATAATACCCCATGCATATAATACCCCATGCAGGATGTCACATCCCCCGTATATAATACCCCATGCAGGATGTCACATCCCCCGTATATAATACCCCATGCAGGATGTCACATCCCCCCTATATAATTCCCCATGCATTAAGTCACATCCCACTATAGTGCCCCATGCAGGATGTCACATCCCCCCTATATAATACCCCATGCAGGATGTCACCTCTCCCCCATATAATGCCCCATGTAGGATGTCACCTCTCCCCCCATATAATGCCCCATGTAGGATGTCACCTCTCCCCCATATAATGCCCCATGTAGGATGTCACCTCTCCCCCCATATAATGGCCCATGCAGGATGTCACCTCTCCCCCCATATAATGCCCCATGCAGGCTGTCACATCCCCCCTACATAATACCCCATGCAGGATGTCCCATCCCCCCATAGTGCCCCATACAGGTCCCCTATGGCCCCATACAAAAAAAAAAAAATCCAATACTCACCTCACTTCTCAGCTGCTGCTCCGGACTCCAGCGTAGCTGGCATCTTCACGCTGTGCGCTGTGATCGGTCAGGAGAGAGCGCGGTGTAAAGACGTCACCGCGCCCTCTGACCTGAGACGTCACAGAGCTGCAGCGGAAGACACAGGAGCTGCTGCGCAGGCACGGGGAGGGGTAAGTATGACGCCGGGTGCTGGGGTCCTGATCGAGCGGGGGGAGGGACGGAAGGAGAGGAGAGGGGAGGGGAGAGGAGGGGAGGGGTAAGTATGGCGCCGGGTGCCAGGGTCCTGATCGAGCGGGGGGAGGGACGGGAGGAGAGGGGAGGGGAGAGGAGAGGAGGGGAAAGGAGGGGAGGGGAGGGGAGAGGAGGGGAGGGGAGGGGCGTCACACTTGTCCTCAGGAGATAAGCGGCCGTAGCCGCTGATCTTCCGACGATAGCCGCATGTAGGTCAGCTGCGCCTGCGGTCGGGGGACTTATGCTGTGAGCAGCCGGCTGCATCTCCCGGCTGCATCGCCGCTGACCTCCGTGCCGCACATGAGCCGCTAATGGCCGCCATGTTTTTCTGAAATGCCGCGTCGCTGATTGGCCGCGGCCGGACCAATCAGCGACCCGGGATTTCCAGGACAGACAGACAGACAGAAAGACAGACAGACAGACGGGATAAGACAATTATATAGATAGACTAGATGGTGGCCCGATTCTAATGCATCGGGTATTCTAGAATAGGTATGCGGCCGACCGGGCGCAAGCAGCAGAGCGGTGTTTACATTTGGCGCCAAAATCGCTGATTGCTCGAGGCCGGCAACCGCGACCAATCAGCAAAGCGGTGTTAAAATTTGGCGCCTATATCGCAGATTGGTCACGGCCAGCGGTCGCGACTAATCAGCAGAGCGGGGTTTAAATTTGGCGCCAATAATGCTGATTGGTCACGGCCAGCGAACGCGACCAATCAGCAGAGCGGTGTTTAAATTTGGCGCCAAAATCGCTGATTGGTCGCGGCCGGCAACTGTGACCAATCAGCAAAGCGGTGTTGAAATTTGGCGACTATATCGCTGATTGGTCATGGCCGGCGGTCGCGACTAATCAGCAGAGCGGGGTTTAAATTTAGCGCCAATAATGCTGATTGTCGCGGCCAGCGAACGTGACCAATCAGCGGAGCAGGGTTTAAATTTTGCAGCAATAATGGTGATTGGTCACGGCCGGCAATTTGGCGCCAACAATGCTGATTAGTCGCGGCTGGCAACCGCGACCAATCAGCAGAGTGGGGTTTAAATTTGGCGCCAAAATCGCTGATTGGTGGCGGCCGGCGGTCGCGACCAATCAGCAGAGCGGGGTTTAAATTTGGTGCCAATAATGCTGATTGGTCGCAATCGCCGGCCGCGACCAATCAGCAGAGCGGTGTTTAAATTTGGCGCCCAAATCGCTGATTGGTCGCGGCTGGCAACCGCGACCAATCAGCAGTGCGGGGTTTAAATTTGGCGCCAATTCTGCTGATTGGTCATGGCCGGCAACCGCGACCAATCAGCAGAGCGGGGTTTAAATTTGGCGCCAATACTGCTGATTGGTCGCGGACGGCGACCGCGACTAATCAGCAGAGCGGTGTTTAAATTTGGCGCCAATACTTCTGATTGATGTCGGCCGGCAACCGCGACCAATCAGCAGAGCGGGGTTTAAATTTGGCGCCAATACTGCTGATTGGTCGCGGCCGGCAACCGCGACCAATCAGCAGAGCGGGGATTAAATTTGGCGCCAGTAATGTTGATTAGTCGCGGCCGGCAACCGCGACTAATCAGCAGAGCGGGGATTAAATTTGGCGCAAATACTGCTGATTGGTCGCGGACGGCGACCGCGACCAATTAGCAGAGCGGAGTTTAAATTTTGCGCCAATATTGCTGATTGGTCGCGGACGGCGACCGCGACTAATCAGCAGAGCGGTGTTTAAATTTGGCGCCAACACTGCTGATTGATCTCGGCCGGCAACCGCGACCAATCACCAGAGCGGGGTTTAAATTTGGCGCCAATAATGCTGATTAGTCGCGGCCGGCATCCGCGACCAATTAGCAGAACGGGGTTTAAATTTGGCGCCAACATCACTGATTGGCCGCGGCCGGCGGCCTCGACCAATCAGCAGAGCGTTGTTTAAATTTGGCGCCAATCTCGCTGATCGGTCGCGGCTGGAGTCCGTGACCAATCAGCAGAGCGTTGTTTAAATTTGGCGCCAATCTCGCTGATTGGACGCGTCTAGCGTCCGCGACCAATCAGCAGAGCGTTGTTTAAATTTGGTGCCAAGCTCGCTGATTGGTCGCGGCTGGCGTCCGTGACCAATCATCACAGTAGTGTTTAAATGTGGTGGCAAGATCGGTGATTGGTCGCGGACGCTATTTAAATGTGGCGCCCAAATCGGTGATTGGTCGCGGGCAGCGGCCGCGACCAATCAGCAGAGCGGTGTTTAACTTTAGCGCCAAGATCACTGATTGGTCGCGTGCGGAGAGCGCGACCAATCAGCAAATCGGATTGGTGAGGACCGGGGAGCGGAATCGTATTAGTGAGGACCGGGGAGCGCCGCAGCCTGTGCGGCTACTTCTGCTGCGAGAAGCCGGGAGATGAGCGACTGCTCGCAGCAGAAGTATCCCGACCCGCAGCGCCACTCCCCGGTCCTCCCTCGACACCCTAGCCGCTGATGTCCCCACAGTATCCGCATGGTGTTACTAAGGTCCGGACATTTGTGTTAAAAATCGCTGATTGGTCGCTGGCGCTGCCCGCGACCAATCACCGATTTGGGCGCCAAATTTAAATATCGTCCGCGACCAATCACCGATCTTGGCTCCACATTTAAACACCGCTGTGCTGATTGGTCGCCGACGCTGGGCGCGACCAATCATCGATTTTGGCGCCACATTTAAATAGCGTCCGCGACCAATCAGTACAGCGGTGTTTAAATGTGGAGCCAAGATCGGTGATTGGTCGCGGCCGATATTTAAATTTGGTGCCCAAATCGGTGATTGGTCGCGGGCAGCGTCCGCGACCAATCAGCACAGTCACAGTAGTGTTTAACTTTTGCGGCAAGATCAGTGATTGGTCGCGGGCCAAGACCGCAACCAATCACCGATTTGTGCGGCACATTTAAATAGCGGCCGCGACCAATTGGATGTCAGCGCCGCTCCCCGGTCCTCCCTTCACACCCTAGCCGCATGGATGTCAGCGGCGCTGCCTGTGCGGATACTTCCGCTGCGAGAACCCGGGACATGAGCGGGCGCTCGCAGCAGAAGTATCCGGACCCGCAGCGCCGCTCCCCGGTCCTCCCTTGACACCCTAGCCGCTGATGTCCCCACAGTATCCGCATGGTGTTACAAAGGTCCGGACATTTGTGTTAAAAATCGCTGATTGGTCGCCGACGCTATTTAAATGTAGCGCCAAAATCGGTGATTGGTCGCGCCCAGCGTAGGCGACCAATCAGCGATTTTTAACACAAATGTCCGGACCTTTGTAACACAATGCGGATACTGTGGGGACATCAGCGGCTAGGGTGTGAAGGGAGGACCGGGGAGCGGCGCTGACATCCAATTGGTCACGGCCGCTATTTAAATGTGCCGCACAAATCGGTGATTGGTCGCGGTCTTGGCCCGCGACCAATCACTGCTCTTGCTGCAAAAATTAAACACTACTGTGCTGATTGGTCGCGGACGCTGCCCGCGACCAATCACCGATTTGGGCGCCAAATTTAAATATCGGCCGCGACCAATTGGATGTCAGCGCCGCTCCCCGGTCCTCCCTTGACACCCTAGCCGCTGATGTCCCCACAGTATCCGCATGGTGTTACAAAGGTCCGGACATTTGTGTTAAAGATCGCTGATTGGTCGCCAACGCTGGGCGCGACCAATCACCGATTTTGGCGCCACATTTAAATAGCGTCGGCGACTAATCAGCGATTTTTAACACAAATGTCCGGACCTTTGTAACACCATTCGGATACTGTGGGGACATCAGCGGCTAGGGTGTGAAGGGAGGACCGGGGAGCGGCGCTGACATCCAATGGGTCACGGCCACTATTTAAATGTGCCGCACAAATCGGTGATTGGTCGCGGTCTTGGCCCGCGACCAATCACTGATCTTGCCGCAAAAGTTAAACACTACTGTGCTGATTGGTCGCGGACGCTGCCGATTTGGGCGCCAAATTTAAATATCGGCCGCGACCAATCACCGATCTTGGCTCCACATTTAAACACCGCTGTGCTGATTGGTCGCGGACGCTATTTAAATGTGGCGCCAAAATCGGTGATTGGTCGCGCCCAGCGTCGGCGACCAATCAGCACAGCGGTGTTTAAATGTGGATATTTAAATTTGGCGCCCAAATCGGTGATTGGTCGCGGGCAGCGTCCGCGACCAATCAGCACAGTAGTGTTTAACTTTTGCGGCAAGATCAGTGATTGGTCGGGTCCGAAGAGCGCGACCAATCATCGAATCGTCTTGGTGAGGACTGGGGAGCGGCGCTGCCTGTGCGGGTACTTCCGCAGCGAGAACCCGGGACATGAGCGGGCGCTCGCAGCAGAAGTATCCCGCCGCGCCGCTCCCCGGTCCTCCCTTCCGCATGGAGGTCAGCAACGCCGGCGGTCCTTCCGCTACTACCGGCCGGGAGATGAGCGCCTCGCGCCGGTCATCTCCCGGCTGCATCTCCGTCCCGCAGATGGGTCCGGCGGTCGAGGTCCTTCTGCTGGTACCGGCCGAGAGATGAGCGCCTCGCACCGGTCATCTCCCGGCTACACCGCCGCTGAGCTCCCTCCCGCAGATGAGCCGCTAACGGCCGCCATCTTTTTTCAGAAATCCCGCGGCGCTGATTGGCCGCTGCCGGACCAATGAGCGACACGGGATTTCCTGGACAGACAGACAGACAGACAGACAGACAGACAGACAGAAAGACGGGATAAGACAATTATATAGATAGATAGGTTTCCACTATAATTTAGGCCAATTTCTAGAGTAAATTTTAATAAATTTGAGAGTTATGATTGACCAAAGAACGCATACACCACACACTTTTTAGTAAGAAACAAAAATTAAAAAAGTTAAATTTTTTTTTAACAAATGGGGAACCAAAGCTGGCAGCTTTTTCTTTTAAATGTGTTTGGCCAGCATTCGGCAGATTTTTGCCTTATTTATATTGGGTTTATTGCTTTTTTTCCCTGCTGCCTCACATTCTGATATTCATCAGACTGGATCCTGACAGTCCCTGTTTACCTACGGCCCTGGATCTGCCGGCTCTCACTGATGCTTTTCCTCTCTTCTTGCATGTATCCCTACACCAGATGACAGTGAAGCCTAGAACAGTGGGCAAAGTGGGCGAAAATGGATTGGGGCCAAAATTCTACATTTCCAGTACTTGGTGCTACCCCAGATAGAAGACCTAGAAGAAACTGCTTTCCTTTATCTTATTAACACCGCATTTTCTGCTCTGAGAATTGCAATAAAAATTGTGTCGTTTTTCGATGACAATTCTGAGATATCCTGCATCACTGCATTAGCCTTAAAGGTCAAGCCAGACCCCCTTTTATACAGTCCCTAGGGCAAATCCCCCAGCATACAGACCCAAGACAAGATGACCTGCTGTAAACCAATCACGGACAAGACTCCCTTTTATAAAAATCGCAGGCCATACTCCAACTGTATACAGAATGTAGACCCCAAAACAAGACCCCCCTATCTATACATATCCCAGACCAGCAATTAATGCAAACCTTATACCAGACTCTTCTTTCTACAAATGCCAGACCGGACCTTCATCTGTACAAATTCTACGTAACACTTCTTCACTCCGACCCCAAATGTGACCCTTCATCTATGCAGGCCACATACTAGACCCTCCTTTTTACGGACCCTCATTTTTACGGAATTGTTCAGACATTCACTTCTCCCCATTCCTGCACTTTATTTTACTGTGTGCGATATCACCTGTGATTAAGGACTGGTTCACACGGTGCATTTTTGCAACGCTGTAGAAAAAAACAGCGTTTTACTGAGTCAAAAACGCGCCTATTGTAGCATTTTCCTGCCAACCCTTTTTTTTTTTGCTGTCGAAAAATCTGCTGCAAATACTTAACGTGTGCACATACCCCAATGGCTAGAGCCTGCTGTCAGTCAGTGCCAATGCAAGGTTTCAGCTGCCACTCACTATGTACTGAGCTGTGACTGAAGCTGTGCCTGCGCTACCTCAATGACTGAAAGCTCGAGACTGCCGGGAGGAATAAAGTTAATTTCCTCCCTGCAGAGGGGCTCTTCTGAATGCTATTAACCTGCAGATTAACCCCATATGCAAGTTAATAGCAGTTTTTTTACATGACCGATTCCCTTAAAATATGCAGTGTAAAGGTATGATCACTTGTGGCAATTTTGCCCTGTGAGTTTTTGTGGTGGAAAAAACAAAGAATTTTACAGTGCCAGCAAAATGAGTGTCAATTTTAAAATCTCATCTGCACGCTGCTTATTTTTTCTTTTTGTATTTGAAGCTTCAAAGCGTTTTTTTTTCAAATCTGCAGCGGGTCAATTCTCTCAGGCAGCAATACAATTTATCTACAAAAAAAGATATAGGACCCGATTCATCAAAGCTTTTACGCCAAAAAAGATTTGAATAGTGCCAAAATTTTGGCGCAACTCGCGGGTGCACTAAAATTGTGTGACTTTTCGGATTTTCACAACATTTTCTCCCTGCTCTGACAAAGTGGGGGGAGCTGGGGTTTTGTGCTGGCATGTCGACTGCTGCTCATCAAATTCAAGACGAGCTGTGATGTTTGCTACATCTCACATCTTACTCCAGCAGTGACTAGAGTAAGATCTGTGGTGAGGCGCACACCACTCGTCTGGTGCTCTTGATTCATGGGTTACGCTTCTTCATGAATCAGGGGCGTCTGATTCCAGCACATCTCCTCATTAAGACTGGCATGAACAATGCCGGTCTTGATGAACGGGAGCCATAGTGTGTTTCATTTGCTCTAGCAAACTAATGTTTTGGCTCCAACCTCTTGATGTTTGAGCTTAAACATTGCTCTGCATGAGCGAAGAAAACACACTACAGAGCCATCTAATGAAGGTGTTTTCGCCAAAACTGTAGCATAAAATACCTTGAAATATCGCAAAATTTTTTGCTCAACTCAAAATTGTGCAAAATTTTGCAATTTATTATTATTATAGTGCCATTCATTTCATGGCGCTTTACATATGAAAAAGGGTATGCATAATAAAAAACAAGTACAATAATCATGAAGAATACAAGCCACCGACCCGTACAGGAGGACAGATGACCCTGCCCGCAAGGGCTCATAGTGTACAAGAGATGGGTACAGTAAGTGAGAGTAGAGATGGTCGTGCAGCGGTATGGTGGAGCGAGGGTTACTGCAGGGTGTAGACTTGTCGAAAGAGGTAGGTCTTCAGGTTCCTTTTGAAATTTTCCATGCTAGACGAGATTCTGGTATGTTGGGGTAGAAAGTTCCAGAGTAGGGGGGGTTGCATGGGAGAAATCTTGCATGCGATTGTGGGAAGAGGAGATTAGAGGGGAGTAGAGAAGGAGAACTTGTGAGGATCGAAGGTTGCATGCAGGTAAGTACCGGGAGACTAGATCACAGATGTATGGAGGAGACTGGTTGTGGATGGCTTTGTATGTTATGGTTAGGGTTTTGTACTGGAGTCTCTGGGCAATGGAGAGCCAGTGAATGGATTGGCAGAAAGGAGAGGCCAGGGAATAGTTGGGGGATAGGTGGATTAGTCGGGCAGCAGAGTTTAGGATAGATTGGATGGGTGCGAGAGTGTTAGAAAGGAGGCCACAGAGTAGGAGGTTGCAGTAGTCAAGGCGGGAGATGATGAGGGCATGCACTAGACTATTTGCTGATTCTTGGTTAAGGAATGTACAGATCCGGGAGATATTTTGAGCTGGAGTTGGCAGGAGGTGAAAAGAGCTTGAATATGTGGTTTGAAGGAGAGAGCAGAGTCAAGGGTTACCCTGAAGCAGCAAGCTTGTGGAATTGGAGATAGTGAGCAGTCATTGACTTTGATGGATATGTCTGTTGTGGGGGATTGAGAGATATGGGGGAAAGATGAAGAATTCTGTTTTGTCCATGTTAAGTTTTAGAAATCAAGCAGAGAAGAAGGATGAAAGAGCGGATAGACATTGTGGGATTGTGGTTACTAAGGAAGTGATATCGGGTCCAGAGAGCTATATCTGCGTGTCATAAGTATAGAGATGATATTGAAAGCCGTGGGATTATGAGCCGTCCGGCCAACAGCGTAGATGGAGAAGAGCAAGTTTCCTAGAACTGAACCTTGGGGGACACCGACAGATAGGGGGCAAGATGAGGAGGTAGTGTGTGAGACACAGAATGTCTGGTCATCAGAGAATCTGTAGCAAGAGGGAATGGTCCACTTTGTGGAAGGCAGACGACAGGTCCAGGAAAAGAAGGACAGAGCAGTGTCTCTTGGCTTTGGCGATTAGTAGGTCATTGGTGACTTTAGTTAGGGCAGTTTCAGTTGAATGATGCAGTCGGAAGCCAGGTTGCAACTGGTCAAAGAGGGAGCAGGAGGAGAGATGGGAGGACAGTTCAAGATGGACATTAGAGATGAGCGTTGTTCTACTCGAACTGTTCGCCAATCTCAAATTCGAGCTGTTTTGGGCGGTGTTCGAGCCGTTCGGCGAACAAGAACAATTTGAGAAAAATTCGGCTGTTCGAGGTTATGTTCGATAACTGTTCGTGCACCAAAATCATAACTGGATTTTTTCTCAGTAATGCTGAAAATTAATGTTAATACGCAGTTTGAGTGTACAGCGGGGTGGGGGGAGGGGCAGGGGATGGATCTCTGCAGGAACAATGAAGATCTCCATTTTTTTTTTCTCTTTCCCGCATTTACAGTGGGGAGGTGCAATCTGTCAGCCTATCAGCAGCGCACACACGGAGCGAAGTGCTTTTTTTCACACAAGCAAGGGCATGTGTCATTGGCAGTGTATGTCACATGTCCTTGCCCTATAAGACCAAGCCATTTTCCCCGTCGCCACCATTTTCTCACTGCTGCAGCTGCGTGTTAGACGGCACCGCTGTTGCTGTGTGCGCTATACCTTGTTAATTTCAAGCCAATTTTCGCACAAATCTACAGATAGCTTGGGAGTAGGGAATAGTTGTGATTGCAGTCCTTTTAAGGACTAGGTTACAGCATTTCCTACGACTTTTATCAGGCAGGTCTGTGCTCTTAAATAGATAGATTGTGGGAGTAAAGACTAATTGTAATTGGAGTCCTTTTCAGGACTAGGTTACATCAGTTCCTATCAGTTTTTGCCAGGCAGGTCTGTGCCAGTGCTGTGCAAGTTTTTTTCACAGCATTTGGCTGAATCTAGCAAAGCTAATCCTTTTTGGCCTATTGCAGAGTGTGTTAGTCAGTGGAGTAGCCTATCTGTGTTGCAAGATATACCACCTGTGTATAGAATACCAATTTTTTTACTGCACCTAGTGAAGTAAAATCTTTTGGGCATAGCATCATTCTATTAGTCCATCTATACTGACCTCCATCAGGTTGCAAATTGAATATAATTTTTTTCTGCATCTAGCTCTGAAAAAATATTGGGCTTCTAGCTGTGTGTGGGACTTGTTGTATTAGTCCATCTATGCTGACCTCCATCAGGTTGCAAACTGCATATATTTTTTTCTTCATCTACCTCTGAAAAAATATTGGGCTTCTAGCTGTGTGTGGGACTTGTTCTATTAGTCCATCTATACAGACCTCCATCAGGTTGCAAACTGCATATATTTTTTTCTTCATCTACCTCTGAAAAAATATTGGGCTTCTAGCTGTGTGTGGGACTTGTTCTATTAGTCCATCTATACAGACCTCCATCAGGTTGCAAACTGCATATATTTTTTTCTTCATCTACCTCTGAAAAAATATTGGGCTTCTAGCTGTGTGTGGGACTTGTTCTATTAATCCATCTATACAGACCTCCATCAGGTTGCAAACTGAATATATTTTTTTCTGCATCTACCTCTGAAAAAATATTGGGCTTCTAGCTGTGTGTGGGACTTGTTGTATTAGACCATCTATACTGACCTCCATCAGGTTGCAAACTGAATATATTTTTTTCTGCATCTACCTCTGAAAAAATATTGGGCTTCTAGCTGTGTGTGGGACTTGTTCTATTAATCCATCTATACAGACCTCCATCAGGTTGCAAACTGAATATATTTTTTTCTGCATCTACCTCTGAAAAAATATTGGGCTTCTAGCTGTGTGTGGGACTTGTTGTATTAGTCCATCTATACTGACCTCCATCAGGTTGCAAACTGAATATATTTTTTTCTGCATCTACCTCTGAAAAAATATTGGGCTTCTAGCTGTGTGTGGGACTTGTTGTATTAGTCCATCTATACAGACCTCCATCAGGTTGCAAACTGAATATATTTTTTTCTGCATCTACCTCTGAAAAAATATTGGGCTTCTAGCTGTGTGTGGGACTTGTTCTATTAATCCATCTATACAGACCTCCATCAGGTTGCAAACTGAATATATTTTTTTCTGCATCTAGCTCTGAAAAAATATTTGGCCTTCTAGCAGTGTGTGGGACTTTCTCTATTAGTCCATCTATACTGACCTCCATCAGGTTGCAAATTGAATATAATTTTTTTCTGCATCTAACCCAGCCAATAGTTTTGGCCTAATACCACAGTTTGGCCACTCAGCTCTGCTCGGTTCCCATCCATTGTTTTTTTGTGCAAACAACTCCAGAGTTGTTAATTAGTTAACCACCAAAATGAGTGGAAAAAGGCCTGCTGCTGGTGGAAAGGGGAATAGGCGTGTTGGGAAGGGGAAAAAAGGTTGTGTCCGTGGGGTAGGTGTTAAAGCAACAGTAACATCTGCAGAAGAAAGACCATCTTCCAGCCAAACTAAAATGTCTACTTCTTTTAGCGGACAATGTGATAAGATCCCTTTCTTACGGCCACACCAATCGCTACAAATTCCAGATGAGGCACAAAAACAGCAGGTGCTTCAACGGATATCAAGTGCTCCTTTAAGTGGGCTCTCCTCCACATCAACTTCAACATCACAAATACTCCAGTCCTCAAAGGTGTCACCCCAATCGCACTTGCTTCCTCACAGCTCCCAAATCTCCAGCTGCCCGTCTGAGTATGAGGTAGAACAGATGGTTGAGTCTGCAGAGCTGTTTACTCATACTATAGCCTGGGAATCAGAGGTCGACTCCAGCGCTTCTGTGAATCCAGACGAGGAAATGATCTGCACTGATGCCCAGAATCTTTATGAGTCGGATCCAGGACCAGACGCAGAAGGTTCTGACCATAATGTAGACCCTCATTCCCAAACTGTAACTCCTGTTGGTGGAGACAATGAGGAAGACGATGATAAGACTCAAATACCTGATTGGAGCGACAACTTTAGTTTTTTGTCAGGGCAGGAACAGGTTGGCTCTGAGGACGACGGGTGTGATAACGCACAGGGTGATGATGATGAGGTTGGAGATCCCACTTACTGTCAACCCACAGTCAGCCAAGAGATGAGGTCAGCAGAGGAGGTGGAGGAAGATGCTAGTGACGACGAGGTCAGGTTGCGCCTTCCTGGACAGAGACGTTGTACTGGAAGCACGTCAACAACTGCATCCTCAAACACAACTCTGCCTCTCACCACAAGTCGTGGTGGCTCTTCAGGTCGCATGGGTGCTAAGCCTTGCATAGCCTGGGCATTTTTTCAGATCGATAAAGATGACCCAACTCGTGTTATCTGTAACATTTGTCAGCAAAAGCTAAGTAGAGGCCAAAAAATACATAGTTTGAGTACTTCATGCATGAACCGGCACATGGACATGAAGCATAAGTTGCAGTGGGAAGCTCAGTGTGCTACAATGCGGCCTAACCGGCCGGGCCAACCACCGTCTGCCATATCTTGTGCATCCGCGGCCTCTTCATCCTCTGTGACTGGGGGGACAGCAGTCACACCTGTTTTGGGGCGCAGACCTGCCACCTCTTTACCCGCAACAGCCAGCGTGATTGGCAGGTCATCATTTTCTTTGGAGGTGGTAACACCAACTGGTGTTGAGCGCTGTCCGACATCGATAGCACCACCTTTGGATCAAGGCAACCTAATGACTCACCCCCTGGGCCAGTGCTGTAGTGCGGTGCGCGTGCGCGCGGGGGATACCCGGAGCCGGATCCGATGGGGGTAGTAGTCTTCGTGTGGCAGTGACCCGGTCCGCGCCCAGGGTGGTCAAACTTAGTGGCGGTTATTGGTATGATGGTATTAGTGTCCGACTACGCCACCCGTTGAATGCGGCTATGAAGCCGCCGCTGCAGGGCAGTCCGCTGAGGCCGGTGGTACGGATGTGCAGCGTGGATGGTATAACCTCCAACGGGAGGGGTATGGCCTCAGGGCAGAGGATGAGGTTGATGTTGGGAGTGATGGTGTGGATGTCCCAGCACTAATGGTGCGACAAGGAAGCACGGAGACGCGAGGGTACAGTTCAGGGTCTTTACTGATGGTACAAGGCAAATTCCCCCGGGAGTACTGGCTAGTAGTTGGGGCCTGGTTAGTCTGCGAGTAAGCCGGAGTTCCCCTGGCCAGGTGGAGTTGTAGGCCTTCCCGTTAGTCTGTACCCTTCCTGGCTACCCTGCTTTCGGCGGTTACAAGTAGCCCACGTCCCTGGGTATACCGTGTGGTGCTCACCTGTATGGCTGGTGACCTGGGGCCTCCTATTAGCCTCCACTCTGGGATGGCGGTGCTGGTCCCTTCGTTGTGACTGAGCCTCCGGGCTTTTATGGCCAGAGGACCTGGAATCCCCTGCCGGATGGATTCTGCTGCTGGGTATATCTTAGTCCCCACAGCCTCGGACTCCTGTGTCCGGTTTTAGTACCTTCTCCCAGGGCGAGCTCTGCACAGCTCCAGCCCCTGGCGCTTCTCCTTGGCTCCTACAGAGCTCCTGAGGTCTATCTGTCCCTGTTTCTGCGTGTCCAGACCAGACTCCGTCTCTGTCTGGAACTCCTCTCTCTAACCCTGCCTCAGCCCCAGTTTATGTAGGGGAAGTTCTTCCCCTCCCAGGACTGGGCAGGAGGTGTGGCATGCTTAGGATTCCTGCCCAGGAGACCTCCCACCTGCTCACAGACGTAATATTGCTATTACTGTGGAAACCAGACCCCTGGGGTGCCACATTCCCCCCTAGTGAAATTTAGTACTCCCGGACTAAACATATTTTTGAAAACATAACAGGGTATAAACAATAACAATTAAATACATGAGATGGTCACGGCGTGTCCATAACCGGGAAGCAATAAGGGTGTCCATTTCACCAAAGAACAGGGAGCCGTAACCAGGTAGGGGTCTGTCCTGCCCCGAGTCTTTAACAGTCATTAGTCCATTCCTGGGTTACGCTCCAAACATATTTACAACAGAGTTCCGGTTACTCACTGTGCATAACCTGTCAGTCCATATAAAGAAATCTGTAACTGAAAAACATAATTAGCAACTGCTACAACAAAACAGGTAAACATAAAATAGTTAAAGCAACTAGCCAACTTAGATTCTCCAACGTACGGGCATCTGGCCTCTGGTAACCCTAGTGGACCTACGGAGCTCACTAACTGGTCCTGCACTACAGGGTGTAGGAGGTGTTATGGGCAGGCTGGGCAGCTTTCTGCGCACTCTTTGGCTCACTAGGGGCACGGCAGGCTCACTACTAGCAGAGGGTTGATCCTCCTGTACTGCTGGTGTGGACTCTTCTGCCTCTTGGGCCGGCTGCTCTTCCAGCTCTACTGGTTCTTCTGTAGGCACTTGCGGGGCTGGCTGGAGAAAGGTGAGGACGGGTACCACGACAGCACCGTTTACTTGTGTCCAAGACCGGGGGAAGTCTCCGAGTACAGTCCTGATCATTTCTTCCCTTTCCTCTGCGGGTTGAGGGTTTTCTTGATCTTCTTCAGGGCTTTGCAGCTGCTCGGGACACTTCTTCAGGTGGTCTCTGGAGACAACGGCTGTGGTTTCTCCTCCATCCTTACTGATCACGCAAATCTTTGGGCTCTCATGGCTTGATGGCAGTATGGTGTACGGGTCCTTCTCCCACTGGTCGTCCAACTTGTGGAGCCGTCTTTTCCTCTTCAAGACCTGCTCTCCAGGTACCAGGGGAACAGCGGGAGCATACTGATTATAAGCCCTCTCTTGCCTTTCTCTAGCTTGAGACAGACTTCGCTCGACGCTCTCCTGTACTTTCCGATACTGCTGCTGCCGTTCTGTATCCCAGTCTGCCTCTGGCGAGGTGTACTCGGGCGTCAGGACTCCCATATCCAGGTCGATAGGCAGCTTACCAGGTCTCGCTCTCATTAGGTAAGCCGGGGTACAGTTGGTAGAACCTACAGGGATGTGGTTGTATAGGTCCACCAGATCAGGCAGCTTCTCAGGCCACATACTGCGTTCTTCCAGGGGCAATGTTTTCAGGAGGTCTATCACCACCTGGTTCATCTTCTCGCAGAGTCCATTAGTTTGTGGGTGATAGGGCGTTGTTCTTATCTTCGTGCAGCCATACAGGTTGCAGAACTCCTGGAAGACTTCCGCTTCGAAGGCTGGCCCTTGGTCTGTAAGCACTTGGTCCGGGTACCCGTGTGGACGGCAGAAGTGCTGCTGGAAGGCTCTAGCTGCTGTTTGAGCCGTTAAGTCCTTGACCGGGACCACCACCAGGAACCGGGAGTAATGATCTACGATTGTGAGGGCGTAGACATACCCAGATCTGCTTGGAGCCAGTTTCACATGGTCCAGGGCTACCAGTTCCAGTGGCTGTCGGGTGATGATGGGCTGCAAGGGAGTCTTCTGGCTGGCACGGTCCTTCCTTCTTAGGTGGCACGGTCCACAGTCTCTGCACCACCTCTCGATGGCTCCTCTCATGCCTACCCAGTAGAACCGTTCACGCAATAAGAACTCCAGCTTCTTCCACCCGAAATGTCCTGCTCCGTTGTGGTACGCCTCCAGAATCATAGCCGCATCTCGTCTGGGGACCACTACCTGCCAGGTCAACTCATGCGTTCGAGAGTTAACCATTCTCCGGCACAACTTCTCCCTGTAGAGGAACAGCCTACTTTTCTCCTTCCACAGTTGCTTAGTCTCCTCTGGGGCGTCTGGGTCCAGACTGGCATCGGCTTGGGTCAGCATTTCCTTCACCAGGCGGACTGCAGGATCACTGTCTTGCGTCTCCACACAGTTGTAGTGGGGCAAGGGATTGAACGTCGCGGAGCGCCTGTCCTTCACACGGCTGGAATACAGGGTAATCCCATGACGGTGGAACGCAGGGAGCTCAACTTCTTCCAGATCTTCTGGATCTTCCCCTACGTCCGGTAAGTTCGGCATTCTAGACAGGGCATCCGCGTTGGCATTGGAGCGTCCTGCCCGGTATTTGATGGTGAATTCAAAGTTGGACAGGCGAGCCATCCATCTCTGTTCCAGAGCACCGAGCCTTGCAGTGTCCAGGTGTGTCAACGGGTTGTTATCCGTGTACACGATGAATTTGGAGGAGGCAAGGTAATGCTTGAAACGTTCGGTCACTGCCCACACTACTGCCAGGAACTCCAGCTTGAATGAGCTATAATTCTCAGGGTTCCTCTCGGTGGGTCGTAGCTTTCGGCTGGCGTAAGCGATTACCCGTTCTTTTCCTTGCTGGATCTGGGACAGCACGGCTCCTAGCCCGATGTTGCTTGCGTTCGTGTGGAAGATAAAGGGCTGGCTGTAGTCTGGATATGCCAGGATTTCATCCCCCGTGAGGGCCATCTTCAGCTGGCAAAAGGACTCCTCTTCCAGCTTTTCCCACCTGAAGGGCGGCTTTTGGTTTTTGGCTTTTCGAGATTGACCTATCAGGAGGTCCTGCATAGGGGCTGCCATTTTGGTGAAACTGGGAATGAATCTTCGGTAGTAGCCTACCAACCCGAGGAACTGCCGCACTTCCTTTATGCTGGAGGGTCTTGGCCAGTCCTTAATCACGGTGATCTTATCAGGGTCAGGAGCCACTCCGTCAGCACTCACCACGTGTCCCAGGTATTGCACCTTTGGTTTCAGGAGGTGACACTTGGAGGGTTTCACCTTTAGGCCGTAGCTCGCCAGAGCTTCGAACACTTCTGCCAGGTGTTTCAGGTGGTCCTCGTAGGTCTTGGAATAGACGATGACATCGTCCAGGTATAACAGGACCGTCTCGAAGTTCCGGTGTCCCAGACAGCATTCCATCAACCGTTGGAAGGTTCCTGGTGCGTTGCAGAGCCCGAACGGCATACAGTTAAATTCGCTGAGACCCATCGGGGTGGTGAATGCGGTCTTCTCCCGGTCTGCCTCTGCTACAGGAACCTGCCAGTACCCGCTAGTGAGATCCAAAGTAGAGAAGAAGTTAGCAGATTTTAATGCAGCTAAGGACTCTTCTATCCTTGGTAAAGGGTACGCATCTTTGTGTGTGATACGGTTGACCTTCCTGTAGTCTACACACATTCTCATAGTGTTGTCCTTCTTTTTCACTAAGACTAGTGGAGCTGCCCAGGGGCTACAGCTGTCCCTGATTACCCCAGCCTCCTTCATGTCTCTAAGCATCCCCTTGGCGTGTTGGTAGTGTGCAGGGGGTACGGGTCGGTATCTCTCCTTTATGGGAGGATGGTCTCCCGTGGGGATGTGGTGTTCTACCCCCTTTACTCGCCCGAAGTCTAACGGGTGTTTACTAAACACTCTCTCGTACTCTTGAACCACCCGATAGACTCCTTGTTTCTGGTGTGAGGGAGTGGAGTCAGTACCCAGATGTAGTTGCTGACACCAGTCCTCCATTGGTTTCTTAGAGCCGTTACCTTCCTCTGGTTGAGATGGAGGCAAGGGTTCCACGGCCTGTACAGAATTCTGGTTTATGGTGAACAATTTAGCTAGCGTGGCATACCGGGGCAGGTGTACTTCTCTCTCACCGATATTTATGATGCGAACGGGCACCCTCCCATGGCGTACATCGACCACCCCCCCGTGCTGTCAAAATGGTGGGCCTACTGTCTGAGTAGACGGGTTCTACCATTGCTTGGTAGTCTCTACCTCTTAGACCAATAGCTGCCCGGCACCAAATCATCATCTCACTTTTTGGGGGCATGGCAATAGGGAACGGGTCACACATTCTCACGCTACCTATCTCACCACCAGATAGTTCCACCTGTTGCCGCTTCATCAGTGCCCGGATCTCTTTTTGGAGCACACGCTGCTGGCCGGAACTGGCGTTCTTGGCAACCTGCTGTAAAATGAGAATCACCTCTGCAAGACAATTTTCAATTACATTGGTTCCCAGGGTGATTCTAGGGTGACTCTCATGACGGTCTATGTCCACTATAATCAGTCCTTGTGCCGCTAGTTCGACTTTACCGATTTTAATGGTCACCTCCTTGAATCCCATCTGCGGCACGGGCTGACCATTGCTGGCGATGATACTCAGGTCGTCGTCTGGTTAGCGGGGTATGTCCGAATCATTCCAGTACTGCTTGAAGAGCACGTACGGGATGGTGGTGACCTGTGACCCAGTGTCTAGTAGGGCACTCATAGGAATGCCATCCAGTACCACAGGCAAGATTGGACGTCCCCCTACGTATTTATCACGCCAGTTTGATGGGCCTGATGGTCTTATGCCTGGGGGTTGGCCCTCTACCCCAGGTTGTGCCCGTTTAAATGACAGTACCTTGCCACATGTCCGGGTTGATTGCAGCGACGGCAAATAGGTCGTCCGTCCTCGTTGTATCGATCACTGGGTCTTCCTCTGGCCGGTGGGGTCCTCCTTGGTCGGCGCCACGGGATGTCCTCCGGTCCGGATGCCAGCTCGATCTTCCCTGCAGTAGAAACCTGTAAAGACTGCACAGTTCGGGTTAGCGCGGCAACGCTTTTAGTTAGCTCTTGGACCTGATGGTGCAGGTCTGTAGCCGGGTCACTGTTTAAAGCCTGCGCATCAGCTCCCACAGGCCCTGCAGACAAGGGCGCCGTCTCCTGGTGATAAGTGATAGCAGGGCGCCTGTGGGTCACAGCGCCACCTGGTGCCGGTTCTCGGAGCACCCGGATGGCTCTGTCCTTGAACTGTGCAAAGTCCAGGTCAGGGTCCTGTAAGGCCATTGCCCGCAACTGGGTTCGGTGGGCATTGCACAGTAGACCCTCAATGAATTGTTCAGTCAACAGCTTATCTTCATTTCCCACGCTGTCAGGGTCTGCCTGCTTAATGGCTCTCAGGGCCTCTTGTAGGTTTAGAGCATAGTCTCTTATACTCTCATGTGCCCGTTGTTTGCACCCATAAAATCTTAGTTTTATTTCGGCTGAGGTGCGGGTGTCAAATGTGTCTTTCAGCCGGGTTAGTATGTCTCTGACAGTCCTCTTCCTCCCAGGTGGCCAGGACTTTACCTCCCTTTGGGCTGCCCCGATTAATTGGGCCACCAGGATGCTCACTTTTTGCGCCTCCGTGAGGGGATACACCTGGAAGAGGCTATCCAGCCTTTCTCTGAAGTCATTTAGGGTATGTGACTCCCCTGAGTACTGGGGTAGCCAGGCTGCCCCCGGGATATAGGGCATGGTGAAAGGCATGACCGCAGCAGCGGTGGCGCTGGCGGCGGCTGTGGCGGTGAAGCTCTCCTCCGTATCCGACATCCTCCTCCCCCCTAGTGGACCGTGGCCTACCTTGCGATGATCCTCTTCCGTAGGCCGCGGCTCCGCAGTGGATCGTCAGGGTTGAGGACCTTCCGTCGCGCTCCTGTGACGTCGGCGTCTGCTGGGCTCCTTCCAGGACCTTACGCAACGTCCGGACGTGAGGCGGGGCTTCAGTTCTCGCGGGCTTTCGGAGTCCACGCCCCTCTTCTTCCCGCGCGGCGCCCTCAAGATGGCGTCCAATGGCGGGAAAACTCCACGGATTGGGGGAAGAAGGCAGAAGATGGCGTCGGATGGCGGGAATCGGCTCCAGATGGCGGGAAACGACTCCGGACGGCGGGAAACTTCACCACAGGTAAGTATAAAAGTCTCTTTTTTCAGGCACGCAGTACCCGGTGGTTGCGGGCACGTAATCCTGCCGACTACGCCAAAATTGACTCACCCCTTGGGCCAGTGCTGTAGTGCGGTGCGCGTGCGCGCGGGGGATACCCGGAGCCGGATCCGATGGGGGTAGTAGTCTTCGTGTGGCAGTGACCCGGTCCGCGCCCAGGGTGGTCAAACTTAGTGGCGGTTATTGGTATGATGGTATTAGTGTCCGACTACGCCACCCGTTGAATGCGGCTATGAAGCCGCCGCTGCAGGGCAGTCCGCTGAGGCCGGTGGTACGGATGTGCAGCGTGGATGGTATAACCCCCAACGGGAGGGGTATGGCCTCAGGGCAGAGGATGAGGTTGATGTTGGGAGTGATGGTGTGGATGTCCCAGCACTAATGGTGCGACAAGGAAGCACGAAGACGCGAGGGTACAGTTCAGGGTCTTTACTGATGGTACAAGGCAAATTCCCCCGGGCTAGTAGTTGGGGCCTGGTTAGTCTGCGAGTAAGCCGGAGTTCCCCTGGCCAGGTGGAGTTGTAGGCCTTCCCGTTAGTCTGTACCCTTCCTGGCTACCCTGCTTTCGGCGGTTACAAGTAGCCCACGTCCCTGGGTATACCGTGTGGTGCTCACCCGTATGGCTGGTGACCTGGGGCCTCCTGTTAGCCTCCGCTCTGGGATGGCGGTGCTGGTCCCTTCGTTGTGACTGAGCCTCCGGGCTTTTATGGCCAGAGGACCTGGAATCCCCTGCCGGATGGATTCTGCTGCTGGGTATATCTTAGTCCCCACAGCCTCGGACTCCTGTGTCCGGTTTTAGTACCTTCTCCCAGGGCGAGCTCTGCACAGCTCCAGCCCCTGGCGCTTCTCCTTGGCTCCTACAGAGCTCCTGAGGTCTATCTGTCCCTGTTTCTGCGTGTCCAGACCAGACTCCGTCTCTGTCTGGAACTCCTCTCTCTAACCCTGCCTCAGCCCCAGTTTATGTAGGGGAAGTTCTTCCCCTCCCAGGACTGGGCAGGAGGTGTGGCATGCTTAGGATTCCTGCCCAGGAGACCTCCCACCTGCTCACAGACGTAATATTGCTATTACTGTGGAAACCAGACCCCTGGGGTGCCACACTAACATGTCCGCCTGCATCTTCCTCACAGACCGGCAGTTTGCCGGGGACACCCTTATCAACCCCGTCTAAGCACAATAGCCAGCCCTCGGTCCCTCAGATGTGGACAAGTAAAAGACCATTTCCTCCTAGCCATGAGAAAGCTAAGAGGTTGAATTTCACCATCTGCAAGTTCTTGGCTACAGAAATGCTGCCTTTCCGCCTGGTGGACACAGAGGATTTTCGAGACCTTATGTCCGTCGCAGTGCCCCAGTACCAGATGCCCAGTCGGCACTACTTCTCAAAGAAAGGTGTGCCTGCGCTCCACCAGCATGTCGCACACAACATCACCGCTTCTTTGAGAAACTCTGTGTGTGACAGGGTGCATTTCACCACAGACACTTGGACGAGTAGGCATGGACAGGGGCGTTACATGTCGCTGACTGGGCACTGGGTAACTATGGTGACAGCAGGACAAGGGGCTGCTGTCCAAGTCTTGCCGTGCCCACGAGTTGTGCGTCAATCCTCTTTATGTCAAAGTTCCTCCACTGCTTCTGCCTCCTCAACCTCCTCTCGGTCTTCCACCTGCACCCAAAGCCTGTCTGGTCATGCCACAAGCTTTCTAACTGCGCAGAAGGGATCCTGCACACCTCCTTACTATGCTGGCAGTAGGGCTCAACGTCATCAGGCGGTTTTTACATTGAAATGTCTGGGAAATGTGAGTCACACAGCTGAGGAGTTGTGGTCAGCTCTGGAGAACCAATTTCATGAATGGTTGTCTCCACTGGACCTGAAACCAGGGAAGGCCGTGTGCGACAATGCTGCAAACCTGGGTGCGGCCCTTCGCCGGGGCAATGTCACACACGTGCCTTGTATGGCTCACGTGTTGAACCTGGTTGTCCAGCAATTTTTAGCCCACTATCCCAGACTAGATGGCCTTTTGCAGAGGGCATGGTCGCTGTGTGCTCACTTTCGCCGTTCGCATCCCGCAGCTCAGCGACTTACATCTCTACAGAAGTCGTTGGGCCTGCCACTTCACCGGCTAAAATGCGATGTGCCTACCCGGTGGAATTCAACTCTGCACATGTTGCAGCGACTGTGGCAGCACCGACAAGCCCTGGTGCAATACGTTCTGACGTATAGCCTGGGTCAACGAGATCCAGAGGTGGGGCAAATCACGCTGGAGGAGTGGTCTCAGATCAGGGACCTATGCACCCTTCTGCACAGTTTTGAAATGGCGACGAAGATGTTTAGTGCTGACGATGCCATTATCAGCATGACTATTCCGGTGATTTACATGCTGGAGCACATGTTAAACAGAATTCGGAGTCAGGTGGTGGCACAAGAGGAGGTGGAGGAAGTAGAGGAGGAGGAGTTGTATGCGGAAGGGCTAACATCTGCAAGGTCCAGACGGTCGGCAGCACCAAGGCGGCAGGCATGTGAGGGTGGGGGAGATGGTTTTACCAGGGCGCATGGTAGCAGCCAAACTAGTGAGGAAGGTGCAGGAGCCCAGGAAGAAGTGGAGGACGAACTGATGGAAGACTCATCAGATGAGGGAGACCTTGATCACATTTCTGTTGTGCGAGGTTGGGGGGAGAGGACAGAGGAAGGAAGCATGATTGTTACCTCGCCACCAACACAACAGGGACTTGGTGCTCCTGGATGCGCAACACACATGAGTGCCTTCTTGCTGCACTACCTGCAACATGACCCTCGAATTGTGAGAATTAGAAATAATCCTGACTACTGGGTTGCCACACTGTTAGATCCCCGGTACAAAAGTAAATTTGCAGAAATTATTCCTGCCATAGAAAGGGATGCACGCATGCAGGAGTATCAGCAGAGACTGTTGCAGAATCTTACATGTGCTTTTCCACAAAATACCAGTGGTGCACGTAGTGAATCTCACAGTTCCAACTTGCCAACCGTGGGACCGTCAAGTGTTCAGCACTCAAACCGTAACAGAACCACAGTATCTGCTGGTAACATCAATTTTGCGGAATCATTTCACCACTTTTTTAGCCCATCCTTTGCAAGGCCACAGGAGACAAGAAGTCTGACACATAGTCAACACCTAGAGACGATGGTACAGGAGTATCTCCAAGTAAACATTGAAGCCACGACTGTGTCACTGGACCCTTGCTCTTTTTGGGCTTCCAATCTGGATAAATGGCCGGAGCTAGCCACTTACGCCTTGGAGATCTTGTCATGCCCCGCAGCCAGCGTTCTGTCTGAACGTGTGTTCAGCGCTGCTGGTGGTGTGCTGACAGATAAGCGCACGCGGCTCTCCACTGATAATGTAGACAGACTCACGTTCATAAAGGTGGATAAAGATCATGGATCCGAAACGACTTTTCTACCCCTGTGTCATCCTGGGGAGAGTAAAAGCTTGATGATTGGTTAAAATCACCCTACCAACCGTTTTAAGCTTTCAAATTACTAATCATGTTTATCTGTATCTTGGCTGGAAAATAATTTGGGCTTTGTAGCAGTGTGCAGCACTGATTCTATTAGGCCATCTATAATAAGCTCCACCAGATTTAAAATTACTAATTATGTTTATCTGTATCTTGACTGGAAAATAATTTGGGCTTTGTAGCAGTGTGCAGCACTGATCCTATTAGGCCATCTATACTAAAGCTTCACCAGATTTAAAATTAATAATAATTTTTAGCATCTAGCCCGGAAAATAATTTTGGGGCTCCGAGATGCGCAAGACACATAAGTGCCTTCTTGCTGCACTACCTGCAGCATGACCCTCATATTGTCAGAATTCGAAGTAATCATGACTACTGGGTTGCCACACTCTTAGATCCCCCAAACTTTTCGATCAACCTTTTCATTTTAATAAAGACCAAAAAAATGGTCATTTTTGAAATTATAAGCATTAGCAGGTTGTTAGAAACTGAAATCAAACAGTTTTCAACTCAAAACTTTATTCTAGGTGATGTTACATTTTCACATAGGACCCCTTGTTCGAAAGGAGCTTCTGAACTCTCTCGTCCATTGAATTTGTCAGGTTTTGGATGGTTTCTGCTTCAATTGTTTTGCATGAGGACAGAATACCCTCCCAGAGCTGTTGCTTAGATGTGAACTGCCTCCCGCCATAATAGACACTCCTTTTAATGATGCTCCAAAGGTTCTGAATGGGGTAGAGGTCAGGGGAGCATGGGGGTCACACCATAAGTTTGTCCCCTTTTATGCCCATATCAGCCAGAGATGCAGATGTTTTATGTGCAGCATGAGATGGTGCATTATCATGCAGAAAAATGATCTTGCTGTGAAATACACGGTTCTTCTTCTTGAACCATGGCAGGAAGTGCTGTTTGAGAAAATCCACATACATTATGGAGTTCATCTTTAGCGCCTTCAGGGATCCTAAAGGGGCCGACAATCTCTCTCCCCATGATTCCAGCCCAAAACATTACTCCACCTCCTCCTTGTTGGTGCTGTAGCCGTGTTTGCGTGGGGTGTCCATCAACCAGCCATCCTCCACTCCATCCATCTGGACCATCGAGCGCTGCACGGCACTCATCCGTGAACAAAACAGTTTTGAAATCAGTCTTCGTGTAATGTTTGGCCCACTGGAGCCGTTTCTGCTTGTGTGAAGTGGATAGAGGAGGTCGACAGGATGGCGTATGCACAGCTGCAAACCTCTGAAGGACCCTGCATCTTGTTGTTCGGGGGACGTTGGAGGCACAAGCAGCTTCAAAAACTTGTCTGCTGCTCTGACAAGGCTTTTTTGCCGATGCTCTTTCAACCTGACGTAATTGCCTGTAGGAAAGAGTCCTCAATTTGCCCTTATCAGCACGCACACGTGTGTACTGTGAATCAGCTACATACTTCTTGATTGCCAAGACACTTCATCCTGATCATCGCACAATGTTGATTGTAGTCATGCCTTGACCTAAACACTCCACAATTTGTTGCTTCTCAGCAGCCGACACATCCTTTTTCTTTCCCATTTTGGCAGAAAATGTAGGCTGCTTAATAATGTGAGACAGCCTTCTTAAGTAGTCTTGCCTTTCATTGGACACACCTGCCAAACTAATTAGCACAGGTGTCTGCAATTGCTTACAGTGATATAAAGAGCCCTGACACACATCACCATCAATGAGTTTAACTGACAAACAAACAAATTCTTCCCTTATCACTCCTAAACACTTATTGCATAATAATTTGGAACACAGTGTACATGTGCTTTTCCACAAAACACCAGTGGTTCACGTAGTGAATCTTACAGTTCTAACTTGCCAACCGTGGTCTGTATGGAGTTGTTCAATAAAGGGCCCAAAATTAAGATAACATAGATGGGAGAGGTCTCTATGAATAGGAATTCCTAAGTATTTGATACCCTGTGAGGGCCAGGCAAAGGGAAAGTTGGACTGGATGGAATCCTATATGGATTTGGGGAGGGAGACATCGAGGGCCTCAGACTTCGCTGCATTGATTTTAAAATTTGACCATGTAACAAAGTGATCTATTTCAGCCATAACAGCATGGATGGATATATGTGATTGAGTGATATATACTAGGACATCATCAGCAAATAGAGAGCACTTGTACTCGGTGCCTCCCACCTCAATCCACCTAATATTGGGGTTATGTCGAATTGATGAGAGCAGGTGCTCCGTCACTAGGATGTATAAGAGAGGGGACAGAGAACATCCCTGCCTTGTTCCATTGGTGATTGTGAAAGGTGATGAACATGTTCTGCGCGCCCCCTGGGCCTTGGGACACCCGGAGCCGGACCCTTTTTGGTGGATGCTGGTGGTTGTAGTCTCCGTGGCGGCAACCCGGTTCCGTGGCTCAGGGCGGTCAAACCAGTGGCGGAACTATTTATGTGGTTTTGATGTTTAAATGTCCGACTACGCCACCCGTGGATTGCGGTCAGAGTGAACCGCCGCTCCAGGGCAGACCGCTGAGGCTGGTGTTGTGGGTGCAGCAGAGCGTAGCATAACTCCCCCCGGGAGGAGTATAGCCTCAGGGCAGTGTATGCGGAGGATGGGGGTGATGGTGCAGGGCAGCAGCAGTAATGACACGGAGTCAGTGATGCAGTCCAGGGCCTTTACTCACAGTTCTTATTATCCAGACCACGTCTGCAGGTAACGGCTGCCCACGTCGTACTGTGCTCACCAGGTGAGGGGCTCAGACAACTCCCAGATAACTTTGGAGTGCTTCACAGGACCCCCTTTGTGTGTCCTTTGTCTGGCCTTTCTTACCAACCCTTCTGTCCGGCTGCCTCGGGCCTCCTCTTGGTAAACTTGGCGCCAGTTTCCCTGACCCTATGTGGTGCCTTCCTAGCAGGTGTAGCGAGGGGCTGCGCCACATAAAATGTCACAGCCTCCTGTTTCTAGCTTAGGGTCGTTTCCCGCCTCCACTAGTTTCAGGGACCGGTCTCCCCCTTTGGCCTGACCCCTCCACGCAGGTGGATTCGGGCGTGCGGTGGCGACTCGCCCGTCCGCACCCCTGAGATCCCTTCGTTCCTCGTTCCTGGAGCCTTCTCCGCTCCTCTTCCTTCCTTCTCCCTCTTCCAGGCCTGGGCCTCTGTTACTAGACCCGCCTCCGGAGCAGAGCTCATGCAGAGCCCCTGCTCCCTGCCACTTCTGCTCAGACTTCTCTGCACTGAACTAAGATGGTGCCCACCTTTTATACTCCCTTCTCAATGCACCCAGGAACTGCTTCCTCCCTGCTCCTGCACTACAGGGTTCCCCTTCCTCAGTGTTCCCTCCCCCCACTCCAGCCAGGGACAGGGACTGTCGTGCCCATCTCAGGGGCATATTGGTCGCCCTGACCCACGGCAATGTGGTGTAATGCATGCAGGTGTCGGGTCCTGATCCACACTACATCCTTACCTGAAAGTGAGATATCACACCTCTGGGTGAGGTGCAATACCTCTGTAGCAACCGAGCCCTCAGGGTGCTACAGTTCCATTTATCTTCAGCCTAGGTGACGTATTGCGATACAGGGCCGTGATTTTGGCTATAAAAGGGTCCCCTAGACCCCTACCCCAAGCTTTTTAAGAGAATCATATATGGCGTGCCAGGAGACTCTATGGAATGCTTTCTCAGCATCCAACGAGAGTATCTAATTACAAACTTTTAACTGCATCTAGCCCAGGAAATACTTTGTGCCTAGTAGCAGGGTCTGCTAGTCAGCGGATTATTCCGGCTGTTAAGCAAGCTACACCACCTGTAGTTTGGACACTTCATTTTTTCAAAGGAAATGCTTCGGGACCACGGGATACTCAGTGAAGAGCATCAGGAGGCACCCCAAGGCATAGGGGCTCGGACTGGCAGTAGGATGCCTTGCGGTGGACAGCCGAGCTCGATCCTTATAAAAGCTTTTTAACTGCAGCAGCTTTAGTGGACGCTACTGGAGCTGGAATTACGCGGCTGCTGGCATGAGACTTGCCCTCCAATAGATCCTTGTAAATGGATTTAAAGTGTATTTATTCAAATTAGAGAGACAATTTAAATTAAAAAGCTTAGAGCTGCCTCCACCACAGGGGGGCTCGCTCGACCCACCAGTGGACAGGCACCAGTATTGGGAGAGGGGGGCTGGCCGTCAGGGTTCACCGCGGCTCTGGCACAAACCCGGCGACACGGAGGTGGAACGGGCAGGAGCGGACTGAACGTGTCGGCTTCTCACTTTTTGGATTTTAGAAGGGCATGACATGCCTATATCTGTGTCTCCCCCTCCTTTTACTCCTCCACCTCTTTTCTTTTCGCATGACTATATGTACTTGTCACTTTTCCATGTGTTAGTTGTGTCTTCTGAGCAGTTTGTCAGCTTTTGGACACCTTTGAAGGTGTTTTCTATGTGTTTCTATGTGTTTTTGTTTGCCTGCCATTGGTTTTAACGGTGTTCGAAGGTGTTCGACGAACAGTTCGACGAACAGTTCGGCGAACACACGGGTGTTCGACGAACCGAACCGAACTCGAACACTACGGGGGTGGCTCAACACTAATGGACATGCTGTTCCAATAATTTTGAGTCATAGCAGAGAACTGATATGGGGTGATAGCTAGACACAGAGGATGGGTCAAGGGAGGGCTTTTTGAGGATGGGTGCGATTGAGGCATGTTTAAAGTATGAGGGGAAGACACCAGTTGTTAGTGATAGGTTGAAGAGATGGGTTAGGGTTGGGATGAAGACTGTGGTGAGGTTTGGGATGAGGTTGGACAGGATCGGGACAAGTGCACAGGTGGTGAGACGTGATCTGGAGAGTAGAGAAGAAAGTTTATCTTCTGTAATGATGGAGAAGCTTGTTTTGGAAGAAGAGGGCTAAGTAGTTATGAAGAGGGGCAATGGAGACTGTAGGCCGAAGCTTTCTCTGATGTTGTCAATCTTCTGTTTGAAGAATGAAGCAAAGTCTTCTGCTGAGATGATAGGAGAGGGAGAAGGTGCTGGGGGACGGAGGAGAGAATTGAAAGTGTTGAATAGTTGTTTAGGGTGGTGAGACAGGGAGGATATGACAGATGAGAAATAGTTTTTTTTGCAGCAGTGAGTGTGGACTTGACCTTGGTGAGGGCCTGTTAATGTGAGATGAAGTGCTCATTGGAGTGGGATCTTTTCCATCTCCGCTCAGCAACACTGGAAGCCTGCTTCAGTTCTTTAGTCAGGCTGGTGTGCCAGAGTTGCCTGTTGATTGTGCGAGCTTTGGTATGTGTGAGGGGGTGACCAATTCGAGAGCTGCAGCTGCTGTGGTGTTATATAAAGCAGTAGTAGCATCTGCACCGTGTAATAAACCTATGTCTGCCAGAGGGAGAAGGGACTCAGAAAGTGAGTGTAAATCAATGGGTTTGAGATTTCTGCGATGGTGTACAAGTTTGTGGAGTGAGGATTGTGCACATGGAGAGGAGAGGGAAGAGAATGTAAGTAGGGTGTGGTCAGACAGAGGGAGAGGCGAGTTAGAGAGGTTCGATAGGGAACAGAAGCGGGTAACGATGAGGTCCAGTGTGTGGCCATCTTTGTGAGTGGCTGCGGAGGACCATTGAGCGAGACTGAAGGCGGAAGTGAGTTTTAGAAGCTTAGAGACAACTGATAGGGAGGTGTCAGCGGAAAGGAAATTTTCACACTGGTCTTCGCCATCTTCAGAAAAGTGCGCAGCCGTAGGACAGGATAAGGCTTGGCAAAGCCTGCCCGGCAAATTCATCATGATTTATACTACTAAACAAGCATAAATCATGCCAGCAATGTATGCCAGCTCCTGGTGGGACTAACATTTCTGATGGAGGTGCATGGCACTTGTAAGATGCGCTTAATGCATTAAGTGACATGCTTCCATTAATGAATTTGTTGCAGCTTACTCCAACGCTGTCTTCATTAAGACTGGTGTGCAAAAACTTCTGCTTTAAACTTAGCCAGCCATATACATTAAATGGCTGTTGGCTGAATGATGCTTCATCTGATAGCCCTACTGCTGACAGCCATCTCAACCAACTCTCTGATCCGGGTGGTGGAACCTCTGTGCTGCGGTGCAAGGAGGGACCAGAGGGGTGTAACTAGGTATCAACTCAGACTGACAAAGGTCGCACGGCGGCTCAATCGACTCCGTGAACCAGGGAAGAACCGAGCAGAGGGACCAGGTGCTACTCTGGGCCTGTCCTTGTATGAGATCAGGTGACTCCCATGGGTAACTGGCAGGAGCCTCCGGGTAGGCATGGCAGGTAACTGGTAGGAGCCTCCAGGTAGGCTGACTGATAGGCATGGCAGGTAACTGGTAGGTTCTCCGGGTAGGCAGGCAAGCCAGGCCCATAGACAGACTGGTGGGTTTGTATCGTAGGCAGACCGTCGGGCTGGAGAGTAGACTTGGCTGGCGGAGACAGGTAGTCAGGCTGGCGGACAGGACTGGTAGTCAGGCTGGCGGACTGGACTGGTGGTCAGGCTGGCGGACTGGACTGGTGGTCAGGCTGGCGGACTGGACTAGTAGTCAGGCTGGCAGATTGGAATGGTAGTCAGGCTGGCGGACTGGACTGGCAGTCAGGCTGTTGAACTGGACTGGAAGCCAGACTAGCAGCGGGACCTGAGGGCTGAAGCAGAGTTTAGGACACAAAGCTACAACCTTGCACGGGCACCTCCATTTTGGAGGTGCCTTTTATATGAGAGGTCCTCCGGCCATTGGCCGGGGACTCCTTATGACGGCGCGTGCGGCCCCTTTAAGAGGGAGGGAGCGCGCGCGTGCCCTAAGCACAGTGCCTAGGAAGCTGCGCGCGCCGGCAGCAGCAGGAGAGCCTGAAGACACCAGCCTGGGAGCGCGACGGTAAGGGGGACGGCGTCTCTGCCTGTCAGGGGGAAGAGACGCCGATACTACAGTACCCCCCCTTTACGCCCCTCTTCTTTAGGCCAGAAAGAAATTTTTTAAGGAGAAGCGGGGCGTGGATGTTCTCCCTGGGTTCCCAAGTTCTCTCCTCTGGGTCAAGCCCCTTCCAATCCAACAGAAAAAAAGGTTTTTCCTCTTACCCTCTTGGTGGCCAGAATCTTCTCTACCTCATAGACTAGAGATGAGCGTTGTTCTACTCGAACTGTTCGCCAATCTCAAATTCGAGCTGTTTTGGGCGGTGTTCGAGCCGGTCGGCGAACACGAACAATTTGAGAAAAATTCGGCTGTTCGAGGTTATGTTCGATAACTGTTCGTGCACCAAAATCATAACTGGATTTTTTCTCAGTAATGATGAAAATTAATGTTAATACGCAGTTTGAGTGTACAGCGGGGCGGGGGGAGGGGCAGGGGATGGATCTCTGCAGGAACAATGAAGATCTCCATTTTTTTTTCTCTTTCCCGCATTTGCAGTGGGGAGGTGCAATCTGTCAGCCTATCAGCAGCGCACACACGGAGCGAAGTGCTTTTTTTCACACAAGCAAGGGCATGTGTGATTGGCAGTGTATGTCACATGTCCTTGCCCTATAAGACCAAGCCATTTTCCCCGTCGCCACCATTTTCTCACTGCTGCAGCTGCGTGTTAGACGGCACCGCTGTTGCTGTGTGCGCTATACCTTGTTAATTTCAAGCCAATTTTCGCACAAATATACAGATAGCTTGGGAGTAGGGAATAGTTGTGATTGCAGTCCTTTTAAGGACTAGGTTACAGCATTTCCTACGACTTTTATCAGGCAGGTCTGTGCTCTTAAATAGATAGATTGTGGGAGTAAAGACTAATTGTAATTGGAGTCCTTTTCAGGACTAGGTTACATCAGTTCCTATCAGTTTTTGCCAGGCAGGTCTGTGCCAGTGCTGTGCAAGTTTTTTTCACAGCATTTGGCTGAATCTAGCAAAGCTAATCCTTTTTGGCCTATTGCAGAGTGTGTTAGTCAGTGGAGTAGCCTATCTGTGTTGCAAGATATACCACCTGTGTATAGAATACCAATTTTTTTACTGCACCTAGTGAAGTAAAATCTTTTGGGCATAGCATCATTCTATTAGTCCATCTATACTGACCTCCATCAGGTTGCAAACTGAATATAATTTTTTTCTGCATCTAGCTCTGAAAAAATATTTGGGCTTCTAGCAGTGTGTGGGACTTGGTCTATTAGTCCATCTATACTGACCTCCATCAGGTTGCAAATTAAAAATAATTTTTTTCTTCATTTAGCTCTGAAAAAATATTTGGGCTTCTAGCAGTGTGTGGGACTTGTTCTATTAGTCCTTCTATACTGACCTCCAGCAGGTTGCAAATTGAATATAATTTTTTTCTGCATCTAGCTCTGAAAAAATATTTGGGCTTCTAGCGGTGTGTGGGACTTGGTCTATTAGTCCATCTATACTGACCTCCATCAGGTTGCAAATTAAAAATAATTTTTTTCTGCATCTAGCTCTGAAAAAATATTTGGGCTTCTAGCAGTGTGTGGGACTTGGTCTATTAGTCCATCTATACTGACCTCCATCAGGTTGCAAATTAAAAATAATTTTTTTCTTCATTTATCTCTGAAAAAATATTTGGGCTTCTAGCAGCGTGTGGGACTTGTTCTATTAGTCCATCTATACTGACCTCCATCAGGTTGCAAATTAAAAATAATTTTTTTCTGCATCTAGCCCTGAAAAAATATTTGGGCTTCTAGCAGTGTGTGGGACTTGGTCTATTAGTCCATCTATACTGACCTCCATCAGGTTGCAAATTAAAAATAATTTTTTTCTGCATCTAGCTCTGAAAAAATATTTGGGCTTCGAGCAGTGTGTGGGACTTGGTCTATTAGTCCATCTATACTGACCTCCATCAGGTTGCAAATTAAAAATAATTTTTTTCTTCATTTATCTCTGAAAAAATATTTGGGCTTCTAGCAGCGTGTGGGACTTGTTCTATTAGTCCATCTATACTGACCTCCATCAGGTTGCAAATTAAAAATAATTTTTTTCTGCATCTAGCTCTGAAAAAATATTTGGGCTTCTAGCAGTGTGTGGGACTTGGTCTATTAGTCCATCTATACTGACCTACATCAGGTTGCAAATTAAAAATAATTTTTTTCTGCATCTAGCTCTGAAAAAATATTTGGGCTTCTAGCAGTGTGTGGGACTTGGTCTATTAGTCCATCTATACTGACCTCCATCAGGTTGCAAATTGAATAAAAAAAATTTCTGCATCTAGCTCTGAAAAAATATTTGGGCTTCTAGCGGTGTGTGGGACTTGGTCTATTAGTCCATCTATACTGACCTCCATCAGGTTGCAAATTAAAAATAATTTTTTTCTGCATCTAGCTCTGAAAAAATATTTGGGCTTCTAGCAGTGTGTGGGACTTGGTCTATTAGTCCATCTATACTGACCTCCATCAGGTTGCAATTTGAATAAAAAAAATTTCTGCATCTAGCTCTGAAAAAATATTTGGGCTTCTAGCGGTGTGTGGGACTTGGTCTATTAGTCCATCTATACTGACCTCCATCAGGTTGCAAATTAAAAATAATTTTTTTCTGCATCTAACCCAGCCAATAGTTTTGGCCTAATACCACAGTTTGGCCACTCAGCTCTGCTCGGTTACCATCCATTGTTTTTTTGTGCAAACAACTCCAGAGTTGTGAATTAGTTAACCACCAAAATGAGTGGAAAAAGGCCTGCTGCTGGTGGAAAGGGGAATAGGCGTGTTGGGAAGGGGAAAAAAGGTTGTGTCCGTGGGGTAGGTGCAGAAGAAAGACCATCTTCCAGCCAAACTAAAATGTCTACTTCTTTTAGCGGACAATGTGATAAGATCCCTTTCTTACGGCCACGCCAATCGCTACAAATTCCAGATGAGGCACAAAAACAGCAGGTGCTTCAACGGATATCAAGTGCTCCTTTAAGTGGGCTCTCCTCCACATCAACTTCAACATCACAAATACTCCAGTCCTCAAAGGTGTCACCCAAATCGCACTTGCTTCCTCACAGCTCCCAAATCTCCAGCTGCCCGTCTGAGTATGAGGTAGAACAGATGGTTGAGTCTGCAGAGCTGTTTACTCATACTATAGCCTGGGAATCAGAGGTCGACTCCAGCGCTTCTGTGAATCCAGAGGAGGAAATGATCTGCACTGATGCCCAGAATCTTTATGAGTCGGATCCAGGACCAGACGCAGAAGGTTCTGACCATAATGTAGACCCTCATTCCCAAACTGTAACTCCTGTTGGTGGAGACAATGAGGAAGACGATGATAAGACTCAAATACCTGATTGGAGCGACAACTTTAGTTTTTTGTCAGGGCAGGAACAGGTTGGCTCTGAGGACGACGGGTGTGATAACGCACAGGGTGATGATGATGAGGTCGGAGATCCCACTTACTGTCAACCCACAGTCAGCCAAGAGATGAGGTCAGCAGAGGAGGTGGAGGAAGATGCTAGTGACGACGAGGTCAGGTTGCGCCTTCCTGGACAGAGACGTAGTACTGGAAGCACGTCAACAACTGCATCCTCAAACACAACTCTGCCTCTCACCACAAGTCATGGTGGCTCTTCAGGTCGCATGGGTGCTAAGCCTTGCATAGCCTGGGCATTTTTTCAGATCGATAAAGATGACCCAACTCGTGTTATCTGTAACATTTGTCAGCAAAAGCTAAGTAGAGGCCAAAAAATACATAGTTTGAGTACTTCATGCATGAACCGGCACATGGACATGAAGCATAAGTTGCAGTGGGAAGCTCAGTGTGCTACAATGCGGTCTAGCCGGCCGGGCCAACCACCGTCTGCCATATCTTGTGCATCCGCGGCCTCTTCATCCTCTGTGACTGGGGGGACAGCAGTCACACCTGTTTTGGGGCGCAGACCTGCCACCTCTTTACCCGCAACAGCCAGCGTGATTGGCAGGTCATCATTTTCTTTGGAGGTGGTAACACCAGCTGGTCTTGAGCGCTGTCCGACATCGATAGCACCACCTTTGGATCAAGGCAACCTAACATGTCCGCCTGCATCTTCCTCACAGACCGGCAGTTTGCCGGGGACACCCTTATCAACCCCGTCTAAGCACAATAGCCAGCCCTCGGTCCCTCAGATGTGGACAAGTAAAAGACCATTTCCTCCTAGCCATGAGAAAGCTAAGAGGTTGAATTTCACCATCTGCACGCTCTTGGCTACAGAAATGCTGCCTTTCCGCCTGGTGGACACAGAGGATTTTCGAGACCTTATGTCCGTCGCAGTGCCCCAGTACCAGATGCCCAGTCGGCACTACTTCTCAAAGAAAGGTGTGCCTGCGCTCCACCAGCATGTCGCACACAACATCACCGCTTCTTTGAGAAACTCTGTGTGTGACAGGGTGCATTTCACCACAGACACTTGGACGAGTAGGCATGGACAGGGGCGTTACATGTCGCTGACTGGGCACTGGGTAACTATGGTGACAGCAGGACAAGGGGCTGCTGTCCAAGTCTTGCCGTCCCCACGAGTTGTGCGTCAATCCTCTTTATGTCATTTTTCCTCCACTGCTTCTGCCTCCTCAACCTCCTCTCGGTCTTCCACCTGCACCCAAAGCCTGTCTGGTCATGCCACAAGCTTTCTAACTGCGCAGAAGGGATCCTGCACACCTCCTTACTATGCTGGCAGTAGGGCTCAACGTCATCAGGCGGTTTTTACATTGAAATGTCTGGGAAATGTGAGTCACACAGCTGAGGAGTTGTGGTCAGCTCTGGAGAACCAATTTCATGAATGGTTGTCTCCACTGGACCTGAAACCAGGGAAGGCCGTGTGCGACAATGCTGCAAACCTGGGTGCGGCCCTTCGCCGGGGCAATGTCACACACGTGCCTTGTATGGCTCACGTGTTGAACCTGGTTGTCCAGCAATTTTTAGCCCACTATCCCAGACTAGATGGCCTTCTGCAGAGGGCACGGTCGCTGTGTGCTCACTTCCGCCGTTCGCATCCCGCAGCTCAGCGACTTACATCTCTACAGAAGTCGTTGGGCCTGCCACTTCACCGGCTAAAATGCGATGTGCCTACCCGGTGGAATTCAACTCTGCACATGTTGCAGCGACTGTGGCAGCACCGACAAGCCCTGGTGCAATACGTTCTGACGTATAGCCTGGGCCAACGAGATTCAGAGGTGGGGCAAATCACGCTGGAGGAGTGGTCTCAGATCAGGGACCTATGCACCCTTCTGCACAGTTTTGAAATGGCGACGAAGATGTTTAGTGCTGACGATGCCATTATCAGCATGACTATTCCGGTGATTTACATGCTGGAGCACATGTTAAACAGAATTCGGAGTCAGGTGGTGGCACAAGAGGAGGTGGAGGAAGTAGAGGAGGAGGAGTTGTATGCGGAAGGGCTAACATCTGCAAGGTCCAGACGGTCGGCAGCACCAGGGCGGCAGGCATGTGAGGGTGGGGGAGATGATTTTACCAGGGCGCATGGTAGCAGCCAAACTAGTGAGGAAGGTGCAGGAGCCCAGGAAGAAGTGGAGGACGAACTGATGGAAGACTCATCAGATGAGGGAGACCTTGATCACATTTCTGTTGTGCGAGGTTGGGGGGAGAGGACAGAGGAAGGAAGCATGATTGTTACCTCGCCACCAACACAACAGGGACTTGGTGCTCCTGGATGCGCAACACACATGAGTGCCTTCTTGCTGCACTACCTGCAACATGACCCTCGAATTGTGAGAATTAGAAATAATCCTGACTACTGGGTTGCCACACTGTTAGATCCCCGGTACAAAAGTAAATTTGCAGAAATTATTCCTGCCATAGAAAGGGATGCACGCATGCAGGAGTATCAGCAGAGACTGTTGCAGAATCTTACATGTGCTTTTCCACAAAACACCAGTGGTTCACGTAGTGAATCTTACAGTTCTAACTTGCCAACCGTGGTCTGTATGGAATTGTTCAATAAAGGGCCCAAAATTAAGATAACATAGATGGGAGAGGTCTCTATGAATAGGAATTCCTAAGTATTTGATACCCTGTGAGGGCCAGGCAAAGGGAAAGTTGGACTGGATGGAATCCTATATGGATTTAGGGAGGGAGACATCGAGGGCCTCAGACTTCGCTGCATTGATTTTAAAATTTTACCATGTAACAAAGTGATCTATTTCAGCCATAACAGCAGGGATGGATATATGTGATTGAGTGATATATACTAGGACATCATCAGCAAATAGAGAGCACTTGTACTCGGTGCCTCCCACCTCAATCCACCTAATATTGGGGTTATGGCGAATTGATGAGAGCAGGTGCTCCGTCACTAGGATGTATAAGAGAGGGGACAGAGGACATCCCTGCCTTGTCCCATTGGTGATTGTGAAAGGTGATGAAAATGTTCTGACGCACCCCCTGGGCCTTGGGACACCCGGAGCCGGACCCTTTTTGGTGGATGCTGGTGGTTGTAGTCTTCGTGGCGGCGATCCGGTTCCGTGGCTCAGGGCGGTCAAACCAGTGGCGGAACTATTTATGTGGTTTTGATGTTTAAATGTCCGACTACGCCACCCGTGGATTGCGGTCAGAGTGAACCGCCGCTACAGGGCAGACCGCTAAGGCTGGTGTTGTGGGTGCAGCAGAGCGTAGCATAACTCCCCACGGGAGGAGTATAGCCTCAGGGCAGTGTATGCGGAGGATGGGGGTGATGGTGCAGGGCAGCAGCAGTAACGACACGGAGTCAGTGATGCAGTTCAGGGCCTTTACTCACAGTTCTTATTATCCAGACCACGTCTGCAGGTAACGGCTGCCCACGTCGTACTGTGCTCACCAGGTGAGGGGCTCAGACAACTCCCAGATAACTTTGGAGCGCTTCACAGGACCCCCTTTGTGTGTCCTTTGTCTGGCCTTTCTTACCAACACTTCTGTCCGGCTGCCTCGGGCCTCCTCTTGGTAAACTTGGCGCCAGTTTCCCTGACCCTATGTGGTGCCTTCCTAGTGGGTGGAGCAAGGGGCTGCGCCACATAAAATGTCAGAGCCTCCGGTTTCTAGCTGAGGGTCGTTTCCTGCCTCCACTAGTTCGGGGACCGGTCTCCCCCTTTGGCCTGACCCCTCCACGCAGGTGGATTCGGGCGTGCGGTGGCGACTCGCCCGTCCGCACCCCTGGGATCCCTTCATTCCTCATTCCTGGAGCCTTCTCCGCTCCTCTTCCTTCCTTCTCCCTCTTGCAGGCCTGGGCCTCTGTTACTAGGCCCGCCTCCGGAGCAGAGCTCATGCAGAGCCCCTGCTCCCTGCCACTTCTGCTCAGACTTCTCTGCACGGAACTAAGATGGTGCCCACCTTTTATACTCCCTTCTCAATGCACCCAGGAACTGCTTCCTCCCTGCTCCTGCACTGCAGGGTTCCCCTTCCTCAGTGTTCCCTCCCCCCACTCCAGCCAGGGACAGGGACTGTCGTGCCCATCTCAGGGGCATATTGGTCGCCCTGCCCCACGGCAATGTGGTGTAATGCATGCAGGTGTCGGGTCCTGATCCACACTCCATCCTTATCTGAGAGTGAGATATCACACCTCTGGGTGAGGTGCAATACATCTGTAGCAACCGAGCCCTCGGTGCTACAGTTCCATTTATCTTCAGCCTAGGTGACGTATTGTGATACAGGGCCGTGATTTTGGCTATAAAAGGGTCCCCTAGACCCCTACCCCAAGCTTTTTAAGAGAATCATATATGGCGTGCCAGGAGACTCTATGGAATGCTTTCTCAGCATCCAACGAGAGTATCTACTTACAAATTTTTAACTGCATCTAGCCCAGGAAATACTTTGTGCCTAGTAGCAGTGTCTGCTAGTCAGCGGATTATCCCGGCTGTTAAGCAAGCTACACCACCTGTAGTTTGGACACTTAATTTTTTCAAAGGAAATGCTTCGGGACCACGGGATACTTAGTGAAGAGCATCAGGAGGCACCCCAAGGCATAGGGGCTGGGACTGGCACTAGGATGCCTTGCGGTGGACAGCCGAGCTCGATCCTTATAAAAGCTTTTTAACTGCAGCAGCTTTAGTGGACGCTACTGGAGCTGGAATTACGCGGCTGCTGGCATGAGACTTGCCCTCCAATAGATCCTTGTAAATGGATTTAAAGTGTATTCATTCAAATTAGAGGGACAATTTAAATTAAAAAGCTTAGAGCTGCCTCCACCACAGGGGGGCTCTCTCGACCCACCAGCGGACAGGCACCAGTATTGGGAGAGGGGGGCTGGCCGTCAGGGTTCACTGCGGCTCTGGCACAAACCCGGCGACACGGAGGTGGCACGGGCAGGAGCGGACTGGCCGTCTCGGCTTCTCACTTTTTGGATTTTAGAAGGGCATGACATGCCTATATCTGTGTCTCCCCCTCCTTTTACTCCTCCACCTCTTTTCTTTTCGCATGACTATATGTACTTGTCACTTTTCCATGTGTTAGTTGTGTCTTCTGAGCAGTTTGTCAGCTTTTGGACACCTTTGAAGGTGTTTTCTATGTGTTTCTATGTGTTTTTGTTTGCCTGCCATTGGTTTTAACGGTGTTCGAAGGTGTTCGACGAACAGTTCGACGAACAGTTCGGCGAACACACGGGTGTTCGACGAACCGAACCGAACTCGAACACTACGGGGCTGGCTCAACACTATCATAGACGTCCTCAGCGGAGACCGGAGCTGGGGAGGTACCTGGATTGTCGGAAAAAGAATTAAACACAACTGATTTGAGGAGAGATACGTGGAAGGAGTTGGGAATCCGTAAGGTGGCCGGGAGTTTTAACTTGTAGGCTACTGGGTTGATTGGCTTGAGGACTTCAAATGGACCGATGAACCGTGGACCTAACTTATAGGAGGGTATTTTGAGACGAACATGTTTGGAGGAGAGCCAAACCTTGTCTTCCGGACGGAATTGAGGTGGGTACAGGCGTCTCTTATCAGCATGTTTCTTCATCCGCATGGAGGATTGAAGAAGTGCGGATCTAGTGTCCTCCCAAATGGTGGAAAATTTGCTGACCAGAGACTCCGTGGCAGGGTTGTCCACTGAAGCGGAGACGGGAAATGGAATCTGGGGATGTTGACCGTAGACCACAAAGAACGGGGACTTGGAAGAGGATTCACTCTCATGGTTGTTATAGGAGAACTCGGCCCATGGTAGGAGGTCTACCCAATCGGTTCGGTAAGCGTTGACAAAGTGCCGGAGGAAGCTGGTAATGATCTGGTTGATACGTTCCACTTGGCCATTGGACTGCGGATGGTAAGCAGAGGAGAAATCCAGGGTGACATCCAGCAGCTTACACGTAGCTCTCCAGAAACGCAAAGTAAACTGGACCCCACGATCAGACACAATGTGGAGGGGTAGGCCGTGAAGATGAAAGATATGATGGATGAAGTCCTTAGCCAGCACAGATGCAGATGGGAGACCAGGCAGAGGGATGAAGTGGGCCATTTTAGAAAAGCGGTCAGCGATCACCCAAATGACAGTACAACCAGCAGAAACAGGGAGATCAGTAATAAAGTCCATAGCAATGTGTTGCCAAGGGGCAGCAGGTATGGGAAGAGTCAGGAGACGGCCAGCTGGAAGGTGTCTGGGAACCTTGTGGCGGGCACAGGACGAACAGGCCGTGACGAAGTCTACCACATCCTTGCGCAGGGTAGGCCACCAGTAATGCCGGGTAATGAGCAGGAAGGTCTTCTTCTGGCCAGCATGGCCGGCTAGTCTAGATGAATGACCCCAGTGAAAAACCTTCTTATGATCCGGAACAGCTACAAACGTCTTAACGGGTGGAAGACGAGACAGGTCCAAAGGGGCCACATTCATTACTTTGGAGGGATCGATGACATGCATAGGCTCCTCCTCTTGATCGGAAGACAGGAAGGATCGGGACAAGGCATCGGCTTTAACGTTCTTGTCCGCAGGGTGGTAATGTAGGGTAAAGTTGAAGCGGGCGAAGAACAAAGACCACCGGGCCTGACGTGGATTGAGTCTTTGGGCAATCAGTAGATATGCCAGGTTTTTGTGGTCAGTGTAGATGACCACCGGGTGCAGAGCCCCCTCAAGCAGGTAACACCACTCCTCCAGCACCAATTTGATGGCTCCTTGGTCTCCTATGGAGTAGTTGCGCTCGGACGAGGAGAAGAGCTTGGAGAAGAAGCCGCAGGTTACCATTCTCCCGGACGGAGATTTCTGGATGAGCACCGCTCCGGCTCCGGAAGAGGAAGCATCAACCTCCAGAAAGAACTGTTTGTTGCAATCTGGATGGTGCAGCACTGGGGCAGAAGAGAAGGCTTGTTTTAAGGAGAGGAAGGCCTCCTCCGCTTCGGACGGCCATTCCTTAGGATTTGCTCCCTTAGAAAGGAGTGGGTCTCCTATACTTTTCTTGCTTATGCAGTAACTGCAACAGCTGCCAAAAATTTGGATGAACTACAATGCCCCTTGCAAGAGAAGTAGACGTCGGAGGGCCTCCTGAAAACAATGTTCCCATTATTAGGAAGTGGGTCTCCCATATTGTTTGCCTATACAGTGAATGCAATGGCTGCCAAAAATTTGGAGGAACTCCAATGCCCCTTGAAAGAGACGTAGAGGTCGGAGGGCCTCCTGAAAAAATGTTCCCATTATTAGAAAGCGGGTCTCCCATACTGTTTGCCTATGCAGTGAATGCAACGGCTGCCCAAAATTTGGAGGAACTCCAATGCCCCTTGCAAGAGACGTAGATATGGTGATATGTTAGATATGGTGGTGATATGGTGGTGGAGGATGAGGAGAAGGAGAAGGACAAGAGCAAATAGACAAAATCTGGAAGCGTATACCCATGTCTGGGTGTGAAGACAGAGGTGCATGGGAAGAATTAAACCTCCCAAAAAAATACTCTGTATTTGAGTTTACGTTACGCTGCTATCATTCGGTGGTGTTGAGAAGTCTGGCCCAATCCAGCCCTTGTTCATTTTTATAAGATTGAGCCTGTCAGCATTTTCAGTTGACAGGCGGATGCGCCTATAAGTTATAATTCCACCAGCGACACTAAAAACCGCTCTGACAAAAAAATAGCGGCAGGGCAGGCCAGGACCTCCAAGGCGAAGAGAGCTAGTTCATGCCACGTGTCCAGCTTGGATACCCAATAGTTATAAGGCACAGAGGAATCATGGAGGACGTTGGTACAGTGAGCAAGGTACTCCCTCAACATCTTCCGAAACTTTTCCCTCCTTGTGAGAGTACCCCGCGCCTCAGGGCCTGTGCGATGGGAGGGGCTGAGAAAATTGTCCCAGAACTTTGACAGTGTTCCCCTGCCTCTGCTGGATTGCATTTGTGTCTCTCTCGTCTGTACGTCTTGGTTGTCCAGCGAACTGTGACCTCTGCTGCCAGCATTTTCAGATGGGAATTTTTTTAATAATTCCGCAACAGGGGCATTCTGGTACTGCCCAATTTTATTAGGCCAGTCTGGAGTGGGAATAAGAAACAGAAAGTTCTCCTTGTAGCGTGGGTCTAGAAGTGTCACCAAGCAGTAATGACTGCCACCCAAAATTTGGACAATGTGAGGGTCACGGGAAAGGCAGCATAACATAAACTCAGTCATGTGTGCCAGACTGCTAACAGGCAAGACTTCTGTGTCCTCACCAAGAGGACGACTGACCATGCTCTCCTCCTCAGCCTCCTCCTCCCTGTCCTCAGGCCATCCACGCTAAACAGACGGTGTGACAGTTGTGCAGGTAGTACCGTCTATAGCACAGGAAACTAGCTCCTGTTCTTCCTCCTCATTGTCACCCAAACCACGTTGGGATGAGATGAGGCTGGGCTGTGTGGAATCACCCTGTATGGTTCCTTGCTCCATCTCATCGTACTCCGCCTGCAATGCATCCTCTTTAATTGTGAGCAGAGAGCATTTCAGAAGACAGAGAAGCGGGATGGTGACGCTAATTATGGCATCATCGCCGCTCACCATCTTGGTGGAGTCCTCAAAGTTTTGGAGGATGGTACATATGTCTGACATCCATGTCCACTCCTGAGGTCTTATGTGTGGAATCTGACCTGAATATCGATGTCCTTATTGATGTTGGTTGTCAACAACTGTCCACTTCTGCTCACAAATCCTTCCCAACATCTGCAGTGTAGAGTTCCAAGCTGGAACTTTTACCTAGCCCCGCACTACTAGATGCATTATATAAACTAGGAGGCAGGTCAGTGAAGGCACAGTGAGCTGTAATAAGAGCATACAGATGAATATGTAAGCAGAGCACCATATAAAGCCCACCCCACAGTCTTGCTCCAAAGCACATGCATATCATTATCTCCAAACAAAGTAAAGATTACACAAGAACAACTGGACGGATTTCATCAACCAAGGTATCATTTTGTTCAGTGTAATGTCGCCCACCTCACAGTGTATATACAGTAGTTTTCTGAGCACAATCCTACTGACAGGTGCGCTTTAAATTGAGTGTAATATTTGGCTCGCTCCAAAAAATGTCATGAGTATTACTGCAGTAATATCGGATCACGTCTGATGATGGACAAGTTTCTCACCTTCCACAATACAGCAATGTGATTAAAATCAACCAAATCTGGCTCTATTCTGCTAACAAGAAAATAGAGCAGTTAGAATGGTGCATTATATTGCTTTTTAAGCAAATAATCAGGATTAAGAGCAAAAAGAATATTAGCCCTGATAACTAAGGCTATGGATATCAGTAGCAGCAGCAGAAAGAACGTGCAATGGGTCCTATTCTGCTCTATACACTCTCCACAAACTCTGCCTACCTAACTCCTGCTAGTCCTTAGAAGGACTGTTAATTCATATGTATATATATATTGCTGTGGAATAACTTAAACCTCACTAAATAAACCGTCAATTCTCTCCCTAGCTCAGCAGCACCTCTCCCTACCTCCCTACTCTGCCTGTCTGAAGGGTAGACTGTGACGAGCATAGGGTCACCGGGTTTTATATAGACCAGATGACCCTATGCGGCCAGCCAATTACTGTAATGCCACAACCAACATGGCTGCGGCATTTCAGTGAGTGGCAAGCAATCCCAGCATGTGTATTCGCTGTCTAAACAGAGGTCCCATCCGAGCATCCCGGAAATACTCACAGAGCGCCGAGCATCTCGAACAGTGAGATGCTCGGGCGAATACCGTTCAGTGACGAGCATGCTTGCTCATCACTAATATATATATATATATATATATATATATATATATATATATATATATATATATATATATATATATATATATACAGTATTTATATTAGACAGAAACATTAAACTGACAGAAATGATAGATATGAGACAGATATTTAGATGATAAATATGGTAGATAGATAGATAGATATGAAATAGATAGATATGAGATAGATAGATAGATATGAAATAGATAGATATGAGATAGATAGATAGATATGAAATAGATAGATATGAGATAGATAGATGGATATGAAATAGATAGGTAATAGATATGAGATAGATAGATGGATATGAAATAGATAGATAGACAGATATGAGATAGATAGATATAGTGCCTTGAAAAAGAATTTTTACACCGTGAACTTTTCCACATTTTTCCATGTTACACCCTCAAACTTAAATGTGTTTTATTGGATGTTATATGATATACAGTACTAAGTTACACAAAGTAGCAAGTATTTATGATGTGTAAAGGAAATGATACATGTTTTTCTAAATATTTTAAAACTATACGTCTTGCTGCTTTGTGTTGGTATCACATAAAATCCCAATAAACTACATTTTCGTTTGTGGGTATAGCGTGAAAAAATGTGGAAAAGCTTACATGGCATGAATACTGTAGATATGAGATATATAAATGAATATTAGATGATGGATAGATAGCTAAGTAGATAAATATATATTAGATAGATAGATGCTGCTTCTGATCAGACCAGGTTATATCTGCCCTCCTATGACTGATGAAGCACACATGACTCTGATGTAAATGACGGGCGCTGCCTGTCCTCATTACCCCGGACCCACATACATCTGTGTGATTGGGCCGGTGTGTGCACAGCTCCACATCGTCCTCATTACCGGTGGTAGACATTAGTTTCAGGACGAGGAGCAGTCTGTATGACTAGGAACGAGCAGGGGTGTATGGAGTGATGGGCTCTCTATAATCTCCAGAGTAAATGGAGTTGTGCGCTTATTAACTTTCCATGCCGGGATGACTCAACACCAGGGCCTAGGAGGAGCTGTCATCATTACAGCACATGGATGCCGTTCACCCAGTTTGGAATCGGCCTTTGAATAATTTAATGAAACCAATTTGCACTTTTAAAAGAAGCAAGAATCCAATAACAATCCTTCAGCACCTCGTAGAGTTCTCACCGTACACAGTACAGAACATGGTGTGGGACTGCGGGGAGAACACTGGGAGCTGGAGTAGAAAGGACTTCTACATTTGGGATATATCACAGAAACATGAATAGAAATGTCTCCAGGAAACGTGTAGAATCAGAAATTCTGTCTGACATCTTGGCTGCACTATACACAGTTTATCAGAAGTCCAGTCCGCTCCCCTTCAACGTCCGTTTTATTACCCACTTAAGGACCAGATATATTTTGCCCTTAAAAGGGGTATCCATTCTGCTTGAATTTCTGTTCTATTGACTCTTTAACCCCAGGTCTGGTGGTACTGACAACTGATCCTTAGAACAGATCACCTCTATCAGATCAGCAGGGGTTTGACCACCCCCACCAGTCAGCTCTTATCAGTCCCCAGGGGGGCGGACAGATGTAGACAGTAATAGAAAACTGCAGCTTAGCTCTTCTTCACCTGGCATAAGAGAAGGCATAAGTTGTAGGTCTACATTTCTTTCATGTTTGTTTAAAAAGGACCTGTTACTCGCCATAAATGTCATTTTGACTTGTCTAGATTCTGCTGTTCTCCTAAATCTAACATTGTTTTCTTTGGGTTCCTGCTCCTCTACGTTCCTGAGATAGAGCCCCCTCTTCCCTATTAATAAATCTAGTCTTCTTGACCAAATGGGTGCCTATTCTCAAGAAGACTCCCATAGAGAAGAGTTGAGGACCACGACCCTTTCGCTAACAAGAGTAGACTTTTATACAGAGAAAAGAGGACCATATCTCAAGAACCGAGAGGTACAAAAGAAAAATACCGCCGGATTCAGGAGAACAGCGTACTGTACAAAAGATTTTGGCAGGTGTTGAAAAAATGTAGCGTAAAGCAGTCTATCTGTTGAGCCTCCATTAGTCTTGTACACCTGATAAATTGAAGTCTAGGTCTTCTCCATCTAATCTCTATGTCTCTCCTTCAGGGAGCTACAGCCCTTCACCCAGGAGTTGTATCAACAGCGCCCCTGCAAGGTAAGCAGATATTTTTTTGCCATTAAAAAAACCCAAAACAGTATCCTCATATGTATGACGTATTGATGTAGTCCCATGGGCGGTCAGTCTGTCTCTTTCTGTAGCATGGGTCTGGCAGGCAAGAGGGGCTAATTTCTAATATTAAAGATGCCCAAGATATGAGGATCCGGAAAGGGAAAAGTAGACGACTGACAGAAGGATTGGGTCACTGATGGGCTTTTGCTTTGTGACCCTATGTGTATTTGATTCTCCCCTGTTTCTATATTCCATATTTTTCATTAGACATATTACAAATGTCTGAATAAAAAAAAAAATTGCCAGCAACCCTTTTTATTAATTATTCTGGAAGCTGGACAATTAACAAATCTAGCTACTAGAATAAATTAAGACTGAAGTCTTAATATAGGAAATTGCTACAAACCAGATACAATTTAATTTTCGTTTTAAAAAGAGGTAAGAAATAAAGGTCCACTTTTTTCTCCTGAAATATTGCTGTTCAAGTCTATAGGCTGTGCCTGGTATTGCGTTCATTTTAAGGTAGTAACTTTAGAAAGAGCTAAACTGCAATACCAGGCACGTCTCATCGACAGACATGACGAAAAAAATTTAACGAAAAAAAAAGAAAAAATATTTTTTTGAATCATGGACATCCATTGTAAAAAAACACTAAGAAACTTCCAAAAATGTATCCTAAAATGTATTTTATTATTCACCTTTCTAATATTATTTTTTAATCCATTTAAAACTGAGAAGGATTTAACGAAATCTTCTGTGTGTGTGTCAGGAGCCCGGCTGCGCTCCTCCTCCTCCTCACTGTCCTGTCTCTGGTTGTAAGATAACTGTCTGCAGCAGAAGCCTGGCCCCTTCTACAGCAGAACAAAAAGGTTGTTAAAGGGAATCTGTCAAATCCCCAAATGCTATTAACCTGCAAACATAGGGTAAATCTGCAGATTAGTAGCATTCTAATGCTGTCCTGACGCCTTAATGAAAGTGTGGCTACCAGGAGGAAATGAACTTTATTCCTCCAGGGAGCAGCCGACTTTCAGTCATACAGGTGTGCCCGGAGCCACCACAGTCACTTTGATGGACAGTTTTCAGCGTACAGATACGCTGCAGAGCAAGCTGTCAATCAAAGTGTCAGGGTGCTCTTACAGCCACCACTCACAGTATACTGAGTAGTGCCAGTATGACTGAAAGCAGGCGGCTACCAAAAGAAATAAAGATAATATCCTTCCGGTAGCCACACTTTCAGTAAGGAGGCCAGACAACATTGGAACATTATTAACCTCCAGATTAACCCCATATCTGCATGTGAATAGCGTTTGGGGACAAGACAGGTCATATAGTGTTGGTTGTTAATGAACTGGTCAAGGCAAGTGCCCCCTAATCAGAGGAGCATCCTTTCCACCAGTCTAATATTGAACCTTTACCCCCCCAAACACATGTATTGTATTTTAAAGGGGTTGTGCAGTACTTTAGATTAACCCCCCAATATATCCCCTCCCAGGTCCCTAAGACTTTTTGTAAATGCCTTCTGTTGCTGATAGAGCCGCTCACAGGCAGTATCGATGGCCGCTCACTGGCATCACATGACCCCAGCTCCGACGTCACAACAAGTGAGGCGTGACTCAGGGCTGGGGTCTCTGCGGTGGCTGCTGGGTTGTGGGTGGGGTTACCCCCCCTCCGCGTCACACCCAGCATCCACCGTGCGCTTTCCCAATGAATGGGGAGAGGCAGAGCGCGGGGTGGATGCCGGGTGTGACGTGGGGGGGGGGGTAACCCCGCCCACAGCCTGGCATCTACCGTGGAACCAGGAAGAAAAAGACCCCCGGCTGCTGCCAGCACTTGTGACATCAGCGGATGTCAGAGCCGGCTGCAGCTGGGGGTCACGTGATGCCTGTGAGTGGCCACCGATAGCGCCACTCACAGGCATTATCAACAGCAGAAGGTATTTACAAGAAGTCTTAGGGACCTGGGGGGGATGCATAGGGGGGTAATCTAAAGTACTGCACAACCCCTTTAAGAAAATACTGATATAACTATAAACTGCCCTTTGACCCTGCAGTTATTTTCTGTATTTAGCTGAACTCCAACATAAAAATTTAAATGTAAATAGTTACACATTGTTATATTTTTTTAATTACTTTTTTTATATAACTATTTTATTATTTTATTACCCTAGCCCTAAATCTAACCCTAACCCAGGTCCATGTGGCATACTGCTAATAGTTCTAAAATGTAAAGTGCTGCGGAATATGTTGGCGCTATAGAAATAAAAATTATTATTATTATTATTAGTGGCAGACCACACGGCCGCTATGGGGCTTGTGAGTTGGGGGAATGCCAGCGACGGTACTGGGACCTCCACCTGGCAACACACTTTCAACTGTATCTGCATCCTGGATGCAGATATAGTTGAAGACAATGATGGCGGAGGGAGCCATCATCTCCCTGCGCCATCATTCTCCCTGTGCGTCTGAGCTCTGGCGTCTCTGCGCAGCATGCACGATGACATCTCTATATCACATCCACTGTGCAGAGCTGTACAGAGCTTCAGACCACACGCTGCAGAAACTGGAGCAGCGGGGGAATGGGGAGAGGTGAGTTTTTTTTTAATATCAATGAGTACATTGAGGGGGCCTTTACTCTATTTGGAGAGGAGTGGGGCCATTATCCTATTTAGAGGGCTTTGTGGGGGCCATTATCCTATTTGCAGGGCTTTTCTTATCTAGCTTGCCAGCATTTCCTCACTGTGCTCTTGTGCTTCTCCGAGAAGTGTCAGTGGTGAGGCAAGTAGTGGTGTGCCGGCTGCCGCCCTCCACCCCACACTACCCCACTGAGCCCCACCCTTTGGCCAAACCTAATCCTCTTCTTCATTCCCCTGCCAAAAATGGAACAAATCAGAAATAGATTAACCTTTTGTTCTCTGCAGCTATTTAAAAGACTGTTTTATGAACATGTAAAACATCCTACAGCCTGACAAACTATGGGGACGATTTTTTTTATTCTTTTTATTTCTAGAATTAACTTCTAGGTTAAGCGTTCCTTTAATCACTTTGGGAAGCAAGTTTAGAATAAGTATAAAGTGGAGAACAATGGAGGATATAAAATTGTTATTTATAAATATCTGTGTTCTTTGTAATGGTTTTATAGGTGCCGCCTCTGCCCTGGCATCAACAGGAGCACATAAACCTCACAAAGTCCCCCCAATGCTACTTGTCACTGGTAAGTATCATAAAATATAACAGGTAACAACTGTATAAAGTATACTTAAAAAATATGTGCTAACAATTAAGGAAATTAAAATGTATGTAATAAAATATTACTCTTCCACACATACAGATATACACACCCCAACATTGAAATTGCAACATCAAAAAGGAAAAGCTGTGGAATTATGGAAATCACAGGATGGATAGACAGGTTATTGATCTGCAAATGATGAAAAAATGTAAACAAAATTTTCAAAACATCTTGAGTTATTCATTATGGATCAATAAACAGCACTCATTAGGTACTACATATTACCAGCTGAGTTAAGAAGTGACACACGTGCTGATTAAAAGATATATATTTTATTATTAATTTCTTTAAAAAAACATATAAAAAGGAAAGGATGCTAAAAAAAAGGCACTGGGGCTCAACCATATATATTGTCTATACAATTCACAACAGACACAATCAATTTGTAACCTGAATTATCAAGATCCTTTTGAAATTATTGATATCAACCTCCAAAGTAATAAAGTGCTAGAGTGTCAAATATACTTCCATGATTATTATTAATATAAACAAATATATGCATATATAGTACCACAGGAACAGAATATTGATTAATTAAACACCACAGTATATTATTAAAGTGCATAGTGCAAAAATATATATATCTCCAATATCTACATAAAGTGGGGGTTTTCCCTATACATATAAGGCTATTACACTCATTAGCATCCGATTGAGAAATAATAAGGATCTTGATAATTTGGGTTACAAATTTATTGTGTCTGTTGTGAATTGTATAGACAATATATATGGTTGAGCCCCAGGGCCTTTTTTTTAGCATCCTTTCCTTTTTATATGTTTTTTTAACGAAATTAATGATAAAATATATATCTTTTAATCAACACGTGTGTCAGCTCTTAACTCAGCTGGTAATATGTAGAACCTAATGAGTGTTGTTTATTGATGCTATATTTTTGAAGTGCTAGATGGTATTATACTTAGGATGTATTTTGATATGGAGTATGAGCGCCACATGCAGAAATCCCCGCATTTACAGCCTCGACTGCTATCAATGAGGTTATTAATGGTTGTCCGAGGAATGTTCTGCTGCTCAATGCACTTGGGCAACTCATCAAGATCCGCTGCTGGCAGCTCTTTGTGCAATTGCCGACCAAAGAGGTCTCAGATATGCTCGAAAGGAGACATGTCACTCCTGAGTAATTGTAGGCCATGGTAGCACATTTAGCCACAGGCTGCTCACAATAGGCACCAGCAACATGAGGCCTGACATTGTTATTTTAAAACACAGCTACAGGGACACATTGGAGATATGTCCGTATCACTAGTATCATGATCAAATCAGTGTAACACCGAGCTGTTAGTGTACATGGAGTGGAGATTAGAGGGTCTGGCTACTTTATATTATGCCACCACATATCTTAAACCAGGGGAAAGGACTGTAATGACATTGTTTCGTAAAAGCATCTTTATGGCATTACCCATAATCAATTGGCTATCATTACATCAAGACAAATGCGAGACTCATTGCTGAAGAGGATAGACCTCCATTCAAGCCTTCTTTGCTTCTTTCCAGCTTCTGGTCCCCATTTGAAGACCACGTGGTCACCTTCATGACGAGAGAACGTCAAACTGTTCCTGCTTCTAGAATTATGGTGTGGGTGACATAATGTACAGTAGTCAGACCCCTGTAGTTGTGATTCCCGGTATACTAACAGCTTGGTGTTGCATTTATTTGGTGGTGAAAACAGTGATGCGGCCATTTCTCCAAAGTGACCCAGAAACTTTTTTTTAAAACGACAACATCAGGACGCATGTTGCTCATGCTGCGTGGACTAAGCATGCTACTTTGGCCTGCAGTGTCTCTGGACTTATCTCCCAAGGAGCACATCTTGGACGTCATTGGTTGACAATTGCAGAGGTAGGTGTCAGCAGTGGATCTTGATGATTTTCCAAAGTGCATTTAGTGCAACATTCCTCAGACAACCATTAATAACCTCACTGATAGTAGTCAGTGATGTAAGTGCGGGATTTCTGGGTCAGGTGTCCTTACTTGATACTAAATAAATCGAGATGTTCTTACATTTTTTATTCCATTTTTTCATAATTTTCATATTATTAACATGTCTATCAATCCTTAGGTTTCCAGAACTCTATGACTTTTCCTTCTTGGTGTTGCAATTTTAATGTTGAGGAGTTTATATTGCCACAAAACCTTATTATGTAAATGTTTTTTTATGGCAGAAAATTGTATTTCGTCTCAAAAATATGTTTCACAAGGTGGTAATGTGGGCCATAATATGACATTCTTTCTAAAAATGCCACCCATGGTATTAAGTATTCATAATTATTGCTTGACTTAAGGGGTTTTTTTTATAAAGAAAAATAATTTTTCAAAGGGCTCAGCCTGGTTAAATAAAAAAAAATAATAAAAAGCGATACTAACTCTCACCGATTAGCCTCACCTCCAATTCCAGTGCTTACCCAGTCCCTGCTTAGATGTCTAGACACATCAGAAATAGCCAGAAATGTCCACTCAGTCAATCACTGACCACCCTGGTGGACCATCTTAGCCAGTAATTGATTGAGCAAACCTTTGCGGTCATATTAAGATGGGACCAGAAAGCAAAAACCAGGGGGACCGGTTAAGTGTTAGAACAGGAGCTGAGGAAGAACTTTGAAGGTGAGTATTGGTTCCTTTTTTTTATTATTAAACCAGTCTGAGACCTTTGAAAAAACAATTTTTTTACCCGATGGAGAATTGTTTTAGTAAACCGTCACCATTGGTGCTATTCGGCACTTGTCTTTTTTAATAGGGACACAGAAGTCATAAAATAAAATAATAAAAAATACCAATAACAATTACCATAAAATCCTTCACATTCTTGATCCCTTCCTGTTAAATATCACAATTTCGAGATGAACGAATTGATTCGCAGGATCCTGGTCCAACGACCAAGTTAGTATTCTGTGGCCCTACGAAGCACCTCCTATATGTGAGCATCTCCGGCTCCTCTTTTGATTAGCTGGCCTGGTGTAACATAATTGTTGCACGCGATGTCGCATCAGGCCAGCTAATCAAAAGAGCAGTCGGGAAGGAGGCGGTTCGCATGGTTCCTCTCCAGCAGGCATGGAATGTTGACCTGGTCACTGGGTTGGGGTTCTTCGAATTTATTCGCTCATCTTTAATCACAATCGGAAAAATATCTATTTTTTTAAATTGTCTTTTCCTATGTCCAATATGGTACCTATTTTGTCTGACTCTCCTTACCCTGCTCTAGTGTCAATACATGTGCAAGTAAAAAACGAGGAGTGCGGCCAATTACTCCAAAATTGTCATGAAATACATCACTTCACTGGCAGAACAGTTTGACCCATACTTTATGTTTTGTGACACAGAAGGCTGACCCTAAAGACAAAACCAGGAGTGGGTGATAAATGCAGAATTGGTGACTTGTTTCTATTATACCTTTTCTCTGATTGTTCCTCATCTGGTTTTGACTCCCACTCCTGAGAAAAAATACTGACCGAATACTGACCAAATACTGATAGTGGGGCTGTGGCGTAAAGAGTATGATTGTTAAAGATTGTGGTCCATGTCATAGTAAATTGCTAACAGGGACTTTACTCCTGCTCTGAGGCTTCTGTTGATACCTGGTATCACATAGGTGATCACTATTATGCACGGATGAATGTAATGCTACTCTACAGCAGCTGCTTGGCACCTTCATTGGCATATATGTAAGATGTTATACCAGCTGATTGTCAGGCTGCGTGCCCACTATGCGTTTTTCAAGCGTTTTTGCAGCGGAATTTCCGCAGCGAAAACGCTTAAAAAACACTTGGTAATACGTGCCCTATGGTCCCCAATGATAATCCGCATGTGCTGTGCACATGCTGCGGTAATTTCTGCTGTGGATTATCATTGCGGAAAAATACGCAGCATGTCCATTAATTTTGTGGACACGCAGCGTAATTGCCGCCATTGACTTGCATTGAAATGCTTAATATCCGCATGACTACATGTGCACATGCGGATATTAAGCAATTCAATGTGCGGATGGTAACCGGGTCTGGAGAAGAGGAGACTCTCCTCCAGACCCAGGTACCATAGTACCTGTTAAAAAAAAGAATTTAAAATAAAAAAATATACATTATACTTACCTTTTGATGGCCCCCGGTCTTCTCTCCGGTGCGTCCTGGCTCCCAGGTGGCTCACGATGGTGTAAAAGGACCTTCCATGACGTCATTTAGTCATGTGACAGGTCACATGACCGCTGACGTTGGCGGTCGCGTGACCTGTCACATGACTAAATGACATCATGAAAGGTACTTTTACACCATCGTGAGCCACCGGGGAGCCTGGACACATCGGAGAGAAGACCGGGGGCCATCAAAAGGTAAGTATAATGTTTTTTTTTTATTTTTTACCATTTTTATTCTTTTTTACCTATTAACTTGGTCACACTATATAAATTCATGTCGGTTGCATGGATTTATATAGTGTGACCAAGTTGTCAAGCACTTTTCCAAGTGATGCTAAAATCGATAACCCGCATGCAGAAATGCATGTGAAGAACCCTTGACAAACGCTTCTACCTGGCGGGAAAAACGCATGTACAATCCGCATGTACAATCCGCATGTACAATCCACATGTACAATCCACATGTACAATCCACATGTACAATCCGCATGCGTTTTTCCTGCCAGGGAGATGCAGAAAAAATCAGCAGCATTTCTGCATCGTGAGCACATAGCCTCAGGGTGGTTACGTTTATGGCTTATTTATGGATCCCACTAATGACATTTATTTATCCTACACCTGTCTTGAGAAAGGTACATAGTCTTACTCCAGTGGACTCTGCATTAAGATTAGAGTACCAAGCGCCAGTATTGATACATCTGTCGTATTGGATCTATTTGTGAACTTAAGCCATGTTCACACGTTCAGTATTTGGTCAGTATTTTACATCAGTATTTGTAAGCCAAAACCAGGAGTGGGTGATAAATACAGAAGTGGTGACGGGTTTCTATTATACTTTTCCTCTGATTGTTCCATTTCTGGTTTTGGCTTACACATAGTGATGTAAAATACTGACCAAATACTGAAGGTGTGAACGGGGCTACCAGATGGCATATGACCAATTTAGCTAAATCCTAGGTACTGGTAGGATTTCTTGGTGTGGTTGTGGCATCTGGCTGAAGACTATACCCACAAGGGAAGACAAATGAGCGCACAAAGTTATATACAGCAATGGATTATATCTGATGTCAACATTAATTTTCAGAAATAAATAAGCCTATCAAATAATTCACTCTCTTTAAAAGGGGATGTCCAGTGAAACAAGTTCTCACCTATCCACAGAGTAGGAGACAACTTACTGATCGGTGGGGATATGATTGGCAGAACAGGGCACTTTTATCCTTGTTGGGATGGAGCGTCAGTGCGCGCGCTCGACCGTGGCCCCTTTCGTTCCCTATGGAGCTGCCGAGTGGTGTGATCGGCTTTCTCCGGCATCCCCATAGAGAATGGAGCGGCGTGATCACTGCTGCACCATTCCAATGGGGAAATAAGTGCCCCTTGGAGATAAAAACTCCTTGTTTTGCCTATCGGTGCAGGTTCCAGCGGTCGGGTCCCTGCCGAACAAGAAGTCATCACCTCTCCTGTGGAAAGGCGATAACTTGTTTTCACCCCTTTTCAGAAAACCACTCTCCCTGGGTGCAGTTTTTTTTTAAAAGACCAAACTGCACTTCAAACACCTTCCCCTGGTCCAGCACTGAGTCTCCACCGTTGCTCCAGGTGTCTATTATTGTTTGCAGCGCTGATATCACATAGACAGCACTGCAGCCAATCATTTATCTGACGTCAACTCGGACAGTCACTGATTGGCTGCAGAGCTGTCAACGTGACGTCAACATTGAAGACAATGACGGAGCAGCAGCGGTGACTCAGTTCCGGACCAGGGCAGTTTATTATAAAAAACAAACTACATCTGTGTGACAATGGCTTTTTGAAAATGGAAGACCCCTTAAGTTTTATTCCTTGCACCAGAAACCGAGGGGCGTCAATACTTTTTGTATGAGTCATAATTTAGTATGCTGCATGATGATATACCTGACTAAAACCAATATTTTCTTTTTATATGTAATAATCACTTAATTATACAGTGAGCGTTCAGTGTGACAGGTCTTTATGCAAGCACAGCAGTGTTTTTCCAGCACGGCAGGTATATTTGTTAGGTTCCATTGGCATCTGCAACTTCTATTCACAACAGCCTAAAGAGTTAAAACTAAGCAGACAGCGCCACTCTTATACGTAGGCTATGTCTGGTAATGCAGCTCAGCTCTATTCTTATAAAACCCGTCCATCTATTGAGTCTTTACAGGAGGAAACTGAAGGGTTTGGGGTCTTTTTCTACCAGCAGGCAGCAATTCGTGCTCTAAACATCCTAACCTGCCTCTGCCTTGAACAGCTGGTTAATACTAGGGAAATTCAGAATCTAAGCGGCTGCACAAGAGGAGACTATTTTACGTCAATTCACCGCATATAAGTATTTGCATTGCTGTATATGTGAATAAATCATTTGCACAAGGGCAGCAGATTTATATATATGGAGGTATATAGAACTATAGCGCCCCCCATTGACCTGTATAAGTGGCAATTTGTAGGTTGTAAAGAGCAGTAATGACATTGCATGGACATATCAGAATTTATAATAAATGATTTTTTTTTTCAATTAATAAATGATTGCAAATTAACATTTACTGAAAGAAATGTCAATACGCCACCTGGTGGCCATTTTGTACCACGACTGCTCTCGTGAAACCCAGGCCTGGATTTAATAATTTTTTTTTGTTAGCTATAACCACTGAGCCACCGTGCTGCCCCCCTCTTTATACAGTAGATCACACAGGTCCACCATTCAGAATAGGCGATGTCACAGATCACCTTCTCCCCTACTGTACAATGACTGATAACACCTCTATATACAGTAGAAAATGCAGGGTTCACATTCACAATAGGGGATATTACAGCTCACATCCTCCTGTACAATGACTGATAACCCCTCTATATACAGTCGATAACACAAGATCCACCATTCACAGTAGACGATGTCACAGCTCACCTCCTCACCTTCCTGTACAATAACTGATAACACCTCTATAAATAGTAGATCACACAGGAGCCATCATTCACAATAGGAGATGTCACAGCTCACCTTATCCTCCTCATGTACAATGACTAATAACACCTCTATATACAGTATATAACACAGGATCCACCATTCACAATAGGAGATGTCACAGCTCACCTCCTCCATCTGTACAATGACTAATAACACCTCTATATACAGTAGATAACACAGGATCCACCATTCACAATAGGTGATGTCACAGCTCACCTCCTCCTCCTGTACAATGACTGATAACACTTCTATATACAGTAGATAACCCAGGGTCCACCACTCACAATAGATTATGTCACAGCTCACCTCCTCCCCCTCTCTTCACAAAAACCTTTTCGGAGATCAAAGCATGAGGAGAATCGTTCCATTCACTATCAATGGGACTGCCAAAGAAAGCCGAGTATAGCTCTGATTTTTTAATGACACTGCTGAAAAGACTTCTGCAGGAATATAATTCAAGCAATTAATATTAGGGGCCAGTGTGAAAATTGAAAAATTTCAATTTAAAAAATGTGAAAAATTAAAAAAAAAATCATAAAATGAAAAATAAAAATTTTACATAAAAACCTAAATCAATATTTTCTTTAGGGACAACCTCATTAAAGAAACCCCACAAAGGTCTCCATTCACATCTATAATAAATTAGAAGCAGTTATTTTGTTTTCATGTTCTTACATCTTCAGATTTTCCTGCGAAACATAAAAAACAATTTGAGAGATCTGGAGAGCGTTAGATATTACTGCTTTCATATTCTGAATGGGAAGACCCGCAGTCACCAGAGGATGATGAGCAAGGATATGTATATTCATCTTGGAAGACCTCGGGTTAAGCAATATGTCTCCCAGAGGCAGAGATGAGACTTTAGAGGGTTTTTGAGCGATTGTAATTTTTGTTCATCACACTATAAGACCTGTCTGTACATAGGATAGATTCATTGAGTGTGAGATAGGTAATGTATAGGGTCCCATCAGGGGTTTTCTCAGACATACAGGCCATGGGCACTATATCTGATTAATGAGCATTGGAAGCTAACATTTTCTTTTCTCCTTTTCTGCTATAGTCCTGTTCAAATTAAATAGATAAATACTTTTCTAGAAAACTATAACTCAGATTGTACATTTCTGAATAATGCAGTATTTTACTGTGATAATAAGGCTGAGTTCACACGATGCGTTTTTCATGCGTTTCCGCGGCATTTTTGCAGTTGCGTAAACGCCGCGGAAACGCATGAAAAACGCATGGTAGAAGGGCAGCAATGTTCCCCAATGGAAATCCGCATGTGCTGTGCCCATGATGCGGATTTTTCCGCAGCGTAAACGCTGCGGTCAAAAATCCGCAGCATGTCAATTAATTTTGCGGAAACGCTGCTCTTTTGCCGCCATTGACTTGCATTAGACCGCATGGAATCCGCATCACTGTATATGTTGATACGCTTTTCATGCGGTCTAATGTGCGGATGGTACCCGGGTGTGGATGAGAGGACTCTCATCCAGACCCAGGTACCATTAAAAAAAAAAGAATAAAATAAAAAATATATATATTCTCACCTTCTGACGGCCCGCGCTGCGTCCTGCCGGCTTCCCGCGCACTTCGCGGTTGAATGAAGAAGGACCTTCGCTGACGTCAGAGTCATGTGACGGGTCACGTGACGCTGACGTCGGAAGGTCCTAAAGTCTTCACTGCCGGCAGCCGGGACCGATGAAGCAGGACACCGGGGGCCATCAGAGGGTAAAGTATAGATTTATTTTTTATTTTTTGACATCACACACTATATAAATCCATGCCGGCTGCATGGATTTATATAGTGTGAAGTTGACAAGCACTTTCCAAGTGATGCTAAAATCGCTTGGGAAGCGCTTGTCAACCCGCATGCGGAAATGAAAGTGATGACCGCTTCACATCCGCATGTCCCTGGCAGGAAACCGCATAAACAATCCGCATGCGTTTTTTCCTGCCAGAGAGATGCAGAAACGCTCAGGAAAAAATCCTGAGCATTTCTGCATCGTGTGCACATACCCTAAGGATATGTGTGGGGAATTTCATATGATTTTTATTATTTCTATGAATATTTTTGATATAGGTTATCCTTAAAGGGAAACTGTCAGCCTGTTTTTGCTATATAACCTGAAAGCGGCATGATAGTAATGCGTCTGGGTTCGAACCTTTGAGCCTGTGTTTGGCTTCTCTGTCCTCTGAGCCACAGCATATACAGTTATATGAAAAAGTTTGGGCACCCCTATTAATCTTAAGCTTAATGTTTTATAAAAATTGGTGTTTTTGCAACAGCTATTTCAGTTTGATATATGTAATAACTGTTGGACACAGTAATGTTTCTGCCTTGAAATGAGGTTTATTGTACTAACAGAAAATGTGCAATCTGCATTCAAACAAAATTTGACAGTTGCATAAGTATGGGCACCCTTATCATTTTCTTGTTTTAAATACTCCTACCTACTTTTTACTGACTTACTAAAGCACTTTTTTTGGTTTTGTAACCTCATTGAGCTTTGAACTTCATAGCCAGGTGTATGCAATCATGAGAAAAGCTACTTAAAGTGGCCACTTGCAAGTTGTTCTCCTGTTTGAATCTCCTCTGAAGAGTGGCATCATGGGCTCCTCAAAACAACTGTCAAATGATCTGAAAACAAAGATTATTCAACATAGTTGTTCAGGGGAAGGATATAAAAAGCTGTCTCAGAGATTTAACCTGTCAGTTTCCACTGTGAGGAACATAGTAAGGAAATGGAAGAACACAGGGACAGTTCTTGTTAAGGCCAGAAGTGGCAGGCCAAGAAAAACATCAGAAAGGCAGAGAAGAAGAATGGTGAGATCAGTCAAGGACAATCCTCAGACCACCTCCAGAGAGCTGCAGCATCAACTTGCTGCAGATGGTGTCACTGTGCATCGGTGCACTTTGCACAAGGAGAAGCTGTATGGGAGAGTGATGCGAAAGAAGCCGTTTCTGCAAGCACGCCACAAACAGTCGGCTGAGGTATGCAAAAGCACATTTGGAGAAGCCAATTTATTTTTGGAAGAAGGTCCTATGGACTGATGAAACCAAGATTGAGTTGTTTGGTCATACAAAAAGGCGTTATGCATGGTGGCAAAAAAACACAGCATTCCAAGAAAAACACTTGCTACCCACAGTAAAATTTGGTGGAGGTTCCATCATGCTTTGGGGCTGTGTGGCCAATGCCGGCACCGGGAATCTTGTTAAAGTTGAGGGACGCATGGATTCCACTCAGTATCAGCAGATTCTTGACAATAATGTTCAAGAATCAGTGATAAAGTTGAAGTTACGCACGGGATGGATCTTTCAGCAAGACAATGATCCAAAACACCGCTCCAAATCTACTCAGGCATTCATGCAGAGGAACAATTACAATGTTCTGCAATGGCCATCCCAGTCCCCAGACCTAAATATCATTGAACATCTGTGGGATCATTTGAAGAGGGCTGTCCATGCTCGGCGACCATCAAGCGTAACTGAACTGGAATTGTTTTGTAAAGAGGAATGCTCAAAAATACCTTCATCCAGGATCCAGGAACTCATTAAAAGCTACAGGAAGCGACTAGAGGCTGTTATTTTTGCAAAAGGAGGATCTACTAAATATTAATGTCACTTTTCTGGTGAGGTGCCCATACTTATGCACCTGTCAAATTTTGTTTGAATGCAGATTGCACATTTTCTGTTAGTACAATAAACCTCATTTCAAGGCAGAAACATTACTGTGTCCAACAGTTATTACATATATCAAACTGAAATAGCTGTTGCAAAAACACCAATTTTTCAAAAACAATAAGCTTAAGATTAATAGGGGTGCCCAAACTTTTTCATATAACTGTACACCTTTTCTCTGGGTGTTTAGTTTCTGTTATCCTTGCTTCAGTCTTTTCAGGGTAACAGGTGTTTTAATTTATTCATTTGTCCGCCCTATCACCTTTCGGGTGCGGCTTTATATACTTTCCCCTTGCTGGTATTTCCAGCTGGTGATAGTCTCATTTGGATGTCCAGCCATACTGCTGTAGTTTATGCCAGTCAGTGAAAGACCAGCTAGGTTTTATCTCTTTGCTGTTTATGTTCTTTACCCTGCACCTATCTTCTGCTTCCTTTTTGGAAGTAGGTGACATATTGTTTAACAGTACGTACTTAATCCTTTATTTTGTATTTCGTTGTTTGTTTTACTCACTCTGGGATCTCTTTCCATTTCAGCACACTTTCTCTACTGTAGGTAATTTTCACTCTTCTCCCCAGTTCTTAAGAAGCAATGTAAAGCGCTTGACGGCCTTTCAGGCAGCATAGGTCCGAGTTGTCATTGTCTAGTCTATGGTTAGGGCTATCTCAGCTCACGCAGGCACTACTAGATACTGTGGGGTCAGGATCTCTTGTCTGTACAGACACTGTCAGGGTCAGTTGCACTTTTTAGTGTGTTACCTATTTTCCAGAGTGAGTTGCTACACTATAATAACATTAATGTAGGGACTGAGACCCTGATTTCAGTGATGTGTGTTGTTGTTTCAATACAATCAGTGTTTTATCAGCAGGAGATTATCACTACAGGACTAGGTGCCTCATGTGATCTAGTCCTACTGCTCTGTGTAACCCCGCCCCCACCATTGATTGGCAGCTTTCTATCAATATACAGTGTAAACACAGTATCCAATCAGAAATGTGTGCGGGGTTATATGGGGCTCAATATTCAGAGCTCTACTTGATCTGCAGCAGAAAAACAGCTGCACCCAGTAAACTAAATGACATATGGCTGGATGAGGCTGTTAAACGATGCCACTGCCGGTGCTCACACGCATCAGCTCCCAGCGGCTCCACCGTGACGCAATCATGGGGTACCAATGGGTTGCCATGCCATCTTTTTATTCCTTTGAACCTTAGATGAGCTTCAAGGGAAACTACGATTTTTACTATATGCTGTAATATATCGGATGATTGCAGATTCCAGTCCCTTAAGGGGACTAATAAATAAAATTAAAAAGAAAAGTTTTTAAAAATATAAAAAAAAAAATAAAACAAAATCTAAAAATTCAAATCACTCTTTCTTTTCACCCATAAAAAATAAAGAAATAAAAAAAGGAAACATTTATGGTATCATTATGTCCATTAAAGTCCAGCCTATCAAAATATAATATGAATTGATCCCAACCAGTAAAGATGATAAAGAGGAAAAAAACTCGAAACACCAGAAATACAATTTTTCACTTTCCTCTCCTCCATATAAGTACAATAAAGAGCAATCAAAATGTCGAATGGACCCCAAAGTGGTATCAATAAAAACATCTGCTCTTTACTCAAAAATCCAAGTCTTCGCATAGCTTTATCCATGGAAAAATAAAAGTATTACGGGTCTTGGGAAATGGTGACATAAACAAAAAAAATTTTTTTATACTTCTGATTTTTTTTTCATCACTAAAATAAACAAACTATACAAGTTTGGTATCGCTGCATTGTACTGACTGGGAGAGTCACATCATTTTTCCCATACAATGAATGCTGTAAAAACAAAACCTAAAAAACAATGACAGTATTGGATTTTTTTCACCATTTCATCCCACTTGAAATTTTGTCTCGTCTTTTTCAGTACATTTTAAGGTAAAATGAATGGTGACTTTAAAAAAAACTACAACTTGTCTTGCAAAAAAAAAAATTAATATAGCTATGTAGATGGAAAAATAAAAAAAAGTTATGGTTCTTGGAAGAAAAAACAAAAGTGTAAAAATAAAAATTGCCGAGGGGTTAAGGGATATTTGTCTAATTCTAAATTTGTAACACATGTGAATTTTTTTTTACAGATTCACAGCAGATTTTAACACGCGCATTGTGAAGAGTGAATTCTGTGATTTCAATATCTGTATCGCATGTCAATTTTCATGCAGAAAATGTTCACAGTTTGTAGATGAGATTTGAAACGTTTTATCCACATGGATGCTATTGTATCCTGTGTGTACTTTCCCTAGGTCCACTAGACCTATCACGTCTTAAAAAAATTCATGATGTAAAATAAAACAAAAATAAAACACCTTTTTCAAACATGCATAATAAAGAAACCTTAAAATTCTTGTTTAATTTAGTGATAATAGCTTTGTTCCTTTGAAGAAGAGAATCTGAAGTCAGGACTCTCTACTGTCTTACTGCTGAAACAGTGGTGTGAAACTTCCTGCTTTTGAGCAGGCAGATACCACTCTGTGGGGGAAAACTGTTAGTGTGCAGCATGGAAACAGAAGGAAATTGTGTGCTGTTTTCTTATTGCTTTCTCTTACTTCATGATGAATGTTATTGTGAAAAGACAATGCAAGATTCTTATATATTATGGAGCACCAGGAAGAGAAAGCTAGAAACAGCAACTGTAGTAATTCATATTACAGCCTCATGTGGCTGTCTGTGTATTGTATGCAATGAGAAACTCAGATTAACATTTTGAAGACAGATATTTCTTTGATTGCAGATTTACCTTTTACAAGCTGCTATGTTCCTTTGCAGAACAACCCTTTACAAGTGGATATGTCCTCCCCTTGCAGATTAGTCCTTTACAAGCAGCTGAATCTTCTTCCTTTATCATGGCTACATTATAGACACTGAGACTTTACTGCATGGCAGTCGAATAACAATTTTCTATATGTAGAAAATTTCAGATACCTGTCAGAAAGTGAGGAAAATTTTCGTGTTGTGTTTTGTTGATTGATTGCTCACTGAGATGCATTGGTAAATAAATTCACCGTTTGTGTTTTCAGTTTGATAAATCTAGACTCTATGCTTCTCTTAATAGACCCCAGAACTTTGCCTTTTTTGCTGCAGCATCACACTGTTGACTCATGTGCAGTTTGTGATCTATTAGTATACTCAAGTCTTTTTCAGACTTGCTGTTGCTTAGTTTTATTCCTCCCATTCTGTATTTGTCATTTCCGTTTTTCTTGCCCAGATGTAGAATTTTGCATTTCTCCCTCTTAAATACCATTCTAGTAGTTGCTGTCCATTGTTCAATCTTATCTAGATCCTTCAAAGCTTTGCATCGTCTGCAAATTTGATTTGTATACCTTCATGCATTTCACCACAAGTCAATTCATTATCCTTGCAACTTTGGTAAAAAAAAAAGGTAATTTCCAAAAGAGTCAAGTTTAGAGAATAACATTCTGATTGATGGTGTTCCGACCATTGGGACCCCCAATAATTCCATGAATGGTGCTCTGCAGGCCTGGCCTGAACTGAGCAGTGGTGCGCATGCATGGCCTCTGCTCCATTCATTGCCTATGGGACTGATGGATATAGCTGAACTCTATGTTCAGCAGTCCCATAGACAATAAATGAAGGATGGGGCCACATAGTCCAGTTCTCAGAGTTGTAAAGCCCCATTCTTGGGATCGCTGGGGGTCCCAATGGTCAGACCTCCAACGATCCTATAGACAGGGGATAATTACCGTAGATATTTTGGGAATAACCTTTCATTGGAAATCACTAAATATGTCCTGCAGTTAAAATGTCATATTTTTACAGACTTACACGATCTAGTAAGCATGAGAAGGCATTGATACATGGTTGGCCTTGAATCTTTCTAGCAGACAAAAATAAATCCCGTTGCTATGGAAAGGTGTATTAACTTTGACAAGTACATGTGCTGAGTTTTAGCAGAAATGTTCTGTCATTTTGAAATTGTGATTAAGAAAAGTTAACCCTGTCAGTTGAAGACTGGAACTTCCGCAGAAACTTTTCCAAAGGCATCTTGTTACAGGATAATGCGCCGCCCACAAGTCTCGTATTGACCTGTTAGAACTCAATGAAATCGACTTTGAAATCGTCGATTATTCTCTCTGATTATTATCTCTTTTCAAAACTTAAAAATTTTGAAAGGACAAAAATTTACAATAAAAAAAAGCTGGTAATTGATGCTGAGCAGGCGTGGTTTTGCAGAAGAATATTTTTTTACTTTTTTTTATATAAAGGATTAAAATGACTTTTGCGTCAATGCATAAAATGTATAAATTTAAAAGGTTTTGAATAAAATTAAAATTACTTCGAAAAAATGTAGGTGCCGATCTATTAAGATTGGCGTTGTACTCTCTACTTTTAAAGGGGTAAGATGCAATGAATTCATTAAGAGGCACACGCCACTTAATGAATTTGGCACATCTTATCAGTGGCATGTGTCTCCATGCGCCTTGCCAAAAATGCTACAAAAGTCTGTATAAAAAAAAGTAACGTTTCGGGTAAATACCACCCTTCATCAGATATGTCCGTAGTGGTAAATGCCCTAAAAATTAGAAAGGTCCAGGATGTGAGGTGGGTTTCTCTGGAGTAAAAAGGCAAACCAGGATTAAGAATTATGATGAAGGGTATTTACCGTCTGAAGAAGGGTATTTACCCAAAACGTTACTTTTTTTTACACTGGCTGTGGTATGCTCTATAGATACGAGATATTCTGAATAAATCCTAATTAAGCATCTCCACGTGCCTTATGGTGTGCAGATCCTTCCTTCCATTTCTTACGTATCTACAGGATCTCAGTGGTTGGCTCCAAAGGAACTAGCACCTTACACAAATTCGTACCGCCTATTAAGGGTGTGCCACCTACCCTATTGCATAGAGACACACTAAAATGGCATAACTATTGATGAACTCATTGGGTAGGTGCCACCACGCCCTGTTCGACCCATGCTTTGCCCATGTGAAAAAGCCAAAAGAAAAGCTTTTCAAACTATTATACATCAGAAATCTGGACCTTTTTTTTTTTTCAGGCTAAACCAACTATATATCAATACCCCCTCGTATGGAAGAATATTAAAGTTGGGCAAAAAGATTCGCTTCTGATTAGTAAGCCCCCGCAATGTCATGCTTGCATCACACCACGACATCATGGCATCGGCCGGCCTTATTAATTAGAAGGGGCACCAAGGATGTCGCCGGGAATAAGAGGTTCAAGGAGCTTTGGTCTAACGGTCCTAGACTACAAACGTGGCTGCTGGACTAGAGTCCTGCAAATGTTTTTGTTCAACTTTAATGAATATGTATTGGTCTAGCAAAAGTATTTGATTTCTGTTGGACTCCGTAATGTATAATTTGCACAGATTGTGGGGACTAAGGTTAATGGTCTAATCGAAAATTATATACAGTCTTGGTAAGAGATCTCTTGGTCAGTGGGATGTAGGATCAAACTGTCCCACATGAATACTAGAGGATCAGTGGGTCCAGACTCTGCCATAGTAATGGATCCAGCAGAAGACAACTCCATTTGGAGAGAACTTTGGGGACAATCGCTTGGCACTAGGCTCTGTTTCTTATTTGAATGATCACAAATAACCTTTTAGATCTTATTGATGATATAACCTGTGTATAACATGGTAACAACAAAAGTTATAAGGCAATTAAATGTGCATATGTTCCATGGAGATGGAAGGTGGACCCTGATGATCATCTCCTCTGTCAGGTCCAAGAAACCAGAATTCAACACTGGTGATAAGTAACTTATTTGACCCATGCCTAGTTTATTGATCTTGCCTATAGGCACTTGTCTTATAGTCAATTATAGCAAAACGAAAAAGCAAAAAATGGAAAAGAAAGATGGAAATCTCAAACTCACACCAGGTGGAATATATAACTGTGACCAAAAATTTCACTATGCATGATTATAGTGACATGGTGCTATGGAATATATTTTACTGCATACCAACATGTTCTACGGTATATTACATGTGTAAGAAGTCTTGCAGCCTGTGCTGTAGTGTTTCTCATCATCACTAACATTCGCTGGTGTGAGCTATACATGCCGCAAGCATGAATTAATGAGAATATGTCTGCTTCATCTGGTCAGCAGGGGCAGGAGGTTATCCAGCCGAGCCACTGGTTTCTGACCGTCTTCGCAGTGAGACAGCAACTTATGTAAATATTCCTATCAGCCCTACATCAAAGAAACAGCTCCATTACATGGCATTAGAACTTCAAGATCCTAGTACAGGAATAAGAGGTAACACCCATCACTTTCATCCGAGCAGATCCTTCACGTGTCTCCATGACAATGACTAATTGTTAACCTTCTTCATCATCAGGGGAAGATACAGAATACTGGAGGGCTACCTAACTGTGCCACATGTGGTGCACGCGAGCCATTTCCGCAATAACCCCTGGCCTTCTCTATTCTATATCAGTTACATTAAGTCAAAACCTAAATAGTAAGTCCAACAGCTGAAGAAATTCTAACATGGTAGAAAGGAAAACCCACAGTTCTAGTTTATAGATCCAATCCAAAATTTGGGTTTTATATGGTTCTGTACCCGCGGATCCCCATGAAGATTAGCTGGTTCAATAGGACTATTCCACAATGGGCTAATTCTCAAAATCTGCAGGAATAAGTAGCATGCCACTTAGGGTATGTTCACACATGGTGTTTTTGCTGCAACATATTTGGTGCATAAAATACGCATCGTTTTACAGTACCAGCATAATCAATGAAATCTGTCAAATCTCATGCACGCGCTGCATTTATTATACCCAAATGAATAGGTAAAAAACTCAAGTAAAAACACTGAAAAATAACGCTCTTAAAACATGTCATAAAAGAATGACAAAAACACCACGCGTGAACATACCCTTATTCAAGTAGATTTTTTTCCCCCAGTTTCTAATTGCATGTGAGTAGGGTTGCACAAACACTATCATATACATGGTATGCAAATTGTCAGATTTCACACAAATTTCACATGTGGTATGTGTGTAAACCATAAAGTGTAGTGTGTGAAGAACGTAATATGTGAGTGACATGTGTGCTTAATTTTTTTTCTTGCCTTATTTATTTATTTTTCTCATTTATTTCACACACTGCATCCCCCACAAGGCCCTAAATGACTTTTGAGGGACATCTCAACAACATCCTTTTATTGTTGATTTTCTCTTCAATTGGGGATGGTGTATTAGTCACAGTTATGAGGGAAAGTCAGCCTCCTGGCTGCATTGCAGAGCTGACTATTACTCCAAGGATACAGCCGCACCTGATCTCTCCCTACATCTGGAGATCACATGATCACTGGGTCCGGTGGAGGAAGCAATGTTAGTGCTTCCTACTCTGTATACACAGTGTAATTCACAGACTAATCCATTCGACATAAAAATGAAAAAAATTGTTTATTAGATTTCGTTAAAAACTATAAACACACACTAGTTTAAAAAAATTATAACATACAGACCATTAGGTCACTGGTCTATAATCTAGCAAGGGTATTGCTGCTGACAGTTGTATTCCTATTAGCAATATTATCGCTCAGTAGTGTCTACCAGCATAATGGGTAAATTATAACCCTATCAGTAAGTCCACAGTAGTGAGTCTTTGTCTCTTTGTTTTTAATTTTTACTCCAATTGGATTAGTCTGTGAATTACCTTAAATTTCTTACTTTGGAGACACAATATAATAATTTCTTGATCAGTGAATTTATCTGTATATGCAGTGCTTGCTCATCATTGTGCACACAATGATGAGGAAGGCAGACATGGTAATAAACCATATTTGCCTTCTTTGTGGGTATTTTGGCTGTGTCTAACAGCCGGCTCCCCACTCCACAGCTGAATGATCTCCTGAAAGCTGCTTAGACTGCATTGACGTTTATGAATGAGAACTGTGTGGCATGTATCTAATAACTGACAGCTGCTTGGCGTTTATCTAATGAGGGAGAGCTATGACACATGTATGTAATAATTGAGAGCTGAATCACGTTTATTTAATAAGTGCAAACTGTGTGGCATTTACCTATACATTGTAAAGAAAACATCTAGACATCCCTGTTAAAATGTCAGGTTTTTGTCATGGAAAAAAAGTCATACCAAGAAGAATCATTTCAGAACTTTTTCCACCTTTTATGTCACCCATAATTTGTACAAATCCATTGAGAAACAAATTGAAATAATTTTGAGGGGAACAATAAAAATAACACTAAAATGATGTGGCTACATAAGGGTGAACAGCCTCTTATAATTGGGGAGGTGGTTGTGTTCAGAATTAGCCAATCACATTTACATGGTAGTCAGTGCACAGCTGCCATCATTTACAGTGATTCTGATTAACCCTAAATAAAGTATAGCTGTTCTAGTAGGAGTTTCCTGACATTTTCTTAGTTGCATTTTACAGCAAAAGCCATGGTCTGTAAACAGCTTACAACACAGCAAAGGGATCTCATTGTTGAAAGTTATCAGTCAGGAATGCCGTGGAATGCAGTAAAGACAATCATCAAGAAGTGGTGTAAATATTGCACAACAGTGAAATTACCAAGAACTGGACATCTCTCAAAAATTTATGAAAAGACAAGAGTAAACTTGATCCGGGAGGCTGCCAGGAGGCATACAGCAACATTAAAGGAGCTGCAGGAATTTCTGGCAAGTATTGGTTGTGTACAGCATGTGACAACAATCTCCTGTATTCTTCATATATCTGGCCTGGAGGTAGGGTGGCAAGATGGAAGCCTTTTCTTACAAAGAAAGGCATCCAAATCCAGCTATGTTTTGCCAAAACTACATCCAAGTCTGCCAAAAGCATGTGGGAAAATATGTTATGGTCTGATGAGACCAAGGCTGAATTTTTTGGTCATAAGTCCAAAAGGTATGACTGGAGCAAAGCTAACATGCGCATCACCAAAAAATCACAATACTCACAGTGAAGCATGGCGGAGGCAGCATTATGCTTGGGGCCTGTTTTTTGGCAGCTGTGACTATGGCTTTTGTCAAAGTGGAGGGAATTATGAACTGTTCCAAATATCAGTCGATTTTGCACAAAACTTTCAGGCCTCTGCCAAAAAACTGAAGATGAAGAGGAATTTCTCATTTCAGCATGACAACGACCCTAAGCGACCTCCAAACCAACAAAAGAATGGCTTTGCCAGTAGAAGATCAGAATTTGGAATGTCCCAGCCAGATCCCAGACCTGAATCCAATTGAAAATTTGTGGGTGACCTGAAGAGGGCGCTGTACACAGGAGATGCCCTCATAATTTTACAAGATTGTCAATTCTAGATGTGCCATGCTGATAGATGCCTACCCAAAAAGACTGAATCTGTCATAAATTCAAAGCGGAAGTATTAGTGTCAGGGTGTGCATATCTATACAACCATGTTATATTGATTCTTTACTTTTCTTTTTCCACCCAAAATAAGATTTCACTTTATTTTTCAATTGAATTGTACAGATTATGGCCGACATTAAAGGTGGAAAAAGTTCTCAAATGATTCTTGTTCGTACAATTTTTTCACTTGAGAAAAACCTGACATTTCAACAGGGGTGTGTAGACTTTTTATATCCACTGTATGTGAATAATGTGACTGCAAGTAGAATGTAAAGCATGAGTGTCGTACGTGCTGCAAGGATCTAACGTGAGAGGTCTGTGTGTGGAATGTGTGTCATGTATCATTGGTGTGTACAGCAGGTGCAGAAAGCCTAAGTGATATACTTGTGTAATAAGGGAAGAGTATGTGTGGTATGTGTCTAACATGTGCCCTGTGCGCAACGTATAATATATCCTGAGATGAGTGTCTGATGTGTAAATGACATGTGTAAAATAGGAATTACTGTTGTAGGGGCCCAAACACACTTCTTGTACAGGGGCCCTTTGTTGTCAATGTCCATCCCTGTTCCATAAATAGTCTGAGCGTCCATGCTGACAGTATATACTAAGCTATTGGCTTAGTAGGGGCTATTGCCCCTATAAAAATGGCATCTTTAGTGCTATAATTGCTGCCTCCATTTAGAAGAAACTGGGGTTTATGGCGCAGTAAGATGGCTGTGTAAGTGGACGACAATTGCATTGTAGTGCATGGATTGGCTGGCGGCTCTCCTGACCTGAGTGTGACAGCTGCACTGAAATACATGCTGTCACACTCGGTTCAGGAGAGCTGCCAGCCAGTTCGAGCACTGCAATGCGATTGTCGTCCATGTTATACGGCTGTCTGACTGTGCACTTAGTCAGATAATCAGACTGCTTGGGCACCCTTGCCGTGGTCAATAGGCTCAGTGTGTTGTTTTGCCTACTGGCTTTGCATGCTCGTCCTCCACTGATGATTGTCAGTACTGGCTTGCCAGGAGTGACCGTTGTCTGCAGAGAAAGCTCAGGCTAAGGGCACAGTCAGACGGTCATGTAAATTGAACCGCAGTGCACCAACTGGCTGGCGGCTCTCCTGGCCCGAGTGTAACAGCTTCATGTTTTTTATGGGCGGGAGAGCTGCCAACCAGTTCACCCATTGCATTCAAATCTTGGTCCGATACTGCCATCTTACGGTGCCCTGACCAGTGCTGTTAATCACCGGTGAGTGAGGCGGTGTCATGTAAAACCAGTGGGCAAAAAGGTGCACTGAACCTCCATGTACACTGAACAGTAATTATAAGACTAAGGTTATGTTCACATGCAGCGTATCTGTTTTAATGCAAATTAAAAGCTGCTTTTTACAGTACCCAAAAAACCTATCTGATTTCAGAAATCTCAAGCAGTCATGTTTTTTTTTCCCTGACTAATTAAGAATTGCAGCATTTTTTACACCTGCAGCATTTCACTTCTTTCAGTGTTTTTGCAGCATTTTCCCCCATAGAAAGCAACAAGAAAGTGAAAAAATGCTGCAAAAAATGAAACAAACGTTTTTGCTGCATTTTTTAAGTGTTTTTGGTGCATAAAACTAATTTTATTAAACATGTATTGTAGACAAAAAACGCATGTAATCGAACTCAAAAAACGCAGTGAAAAAAAAGGAAAAATGCCGCAAAACGGATATTTTATATACAGCATTTTTACTGGCAAGAGAGTAGGTTTTGGATGCTGAAAAAAACATAAGAAAAACATTGCGTGTGAACATAGCCTTAGAGTGCCTTTTTTATCGGGGCTACATCCCCTAAACGGCTTTGTGCTTTTTTTACACTGTCAATTTGCGCTTTAATATAATGTTCATTAGCAAATATGATACGACAAGTTTTATAGTTACAGTAGATTCCAGCACCAAATCTTTACTCGGCTTGAAGGGTATTGTGATCATGTATCTAATGTTTGTTAACACTGGCCGTGGCTGAAGGAGAACCAATGTCATAAGCAAAGTCCAAGGGTCATTTGAAAATAAGCTGAGCTTAAAGTATCCCCCTTTCCAAGACGCCCAGTAATCAGCTATAATCTGTGGGGAAACCTGACAGTAATTGTTCAATTTCCTTATAGCTCCACCACAGGGTAAATGAAGCAATACATAGTGTCCACACAAATCAAAAGGGTTGCCTCAACTTCCTTTCTTCCAGAAGATTGGCAATTGGAGCCGGTGGTATGATTACGCCACTGACTCGAACTAAGGCCTCTCCCAGATGCAGCTTTGTCTTTGCTGTACGGAAAAAGAACAGGGAATGACACTGAAGTCTGCTGAATCTAGCAATCCAGCCAGCTTCTAGCAATCCAGCCAGTCTCTAGCGATCCAGCCAGCTTCTAGCGATTAAGCCAGCTTCTATTGATCCAGCCAGCTTCTAGTGATCCAGTCAGTTTCTAACATTCCAGCCAGCTTCAAGCGATCCAGCCAGTTTCTAGTGATCCAGCCAGTCTCTAGCAATCCAGCCAGCTTCTAGCGATCCAGTCAGTTTCTGACGTTCCAGCCAGCTTCTAGCGATCCAGCCAGCTTCTAGCGATCCAGCCAGCTTCTAGCGATCCAGCCAGTTTCTACCGATCCAGCCAGCTTCTAGCGATCCAGCCAGTTTCTAGCGATCCAGCCAGCTTCTAGCGATCCAGACAGTTTCTAGCGATCCAGCCAGCTTCTAGCGATTAAGCCAGCTTCTATTGATCCAGCCAGCTTCTAGCAATCCAGCCAGCTTCTATTGATCCAGCCAGCTTCTAGCAATCCAGCCAGTTTCTAACGTTCTAGCCAGCTTCTAGCGATCCAGCCAGCTTCTAGCAACACAGCCAGTTTCTGACGTTCCAGCCAGCTTCTAGCGATCCAGCCAACTTCTAGTAATCCAGCCAGCTTCTATTGATCCAGCCAGCTTTAGCGATCCAGCCAGTTTCTAACGTTCCAGACAGCTTCTAGCGATCCAGCCAGTTTCTAGCGATCTAGCCAGCTTCTAGCGATCCAGCCAGTTTCTAGCGATCCAGCCAGCTTCTAGCGATTAAGCCAGCTTCTATTGATCCAGCCAGCTTCTAGCGATCCAGTCAGTTTCTAACATTCCAGCCAGCTTCTAGCGATACAGCCAGTTTCTAGTGACCCAGCCAGTTGCTAGCAATCCAGCCAGTTTCTAGCGATCCAGCCAGTTTCTGACGTTCCAGCCAGCTTCTAGCGATCTAGCCAGCTTCTAGCGATCCAGCCAGCTTCTAGCGATTAAGCCAACCTTCTATTGATCCAGCCATCTTCTAGCAATCCAGCCAGTTTCTAACGTTCCAGCCAGCTTCTAGCGATCCAGACAGCTTCTAGCGATCCATCCACCTTCTAGCGATCCATCCACCTTCTAGCGATCCATCCACCTTCTAGTGATCTAGCCAGTCTCTAGAGATCCAGCCAGCTTCTATCGATCCAGCCAGCTTCTAGCGATCCAGCCAGCTTCTAGCGATCCAGCCAACTTCTAGCGATCCAGTCAGCATCTAGTGATCCAGCAAACTTCTAGCAATCCAGACAGTTTCTAGCGATTCAGCCAGTTTCTAACATTCCAGCCAGCTTCTAGCGATCCAGCCAGTTTCTAGCGATCCAGCCAGTTTCTAACGTTCCAGCCAGCTTCTAGCAATCCAGCCAGCTTCTAGCGATCCAGCCAACTTCTAGCGATCCAGTCAGCTTCTAGCAATCCAGCCAGTTTCTAGTAATCCAGCCAGTTTCTAACGTTCTAGCCAGTTTCTAGCAATCCAGCCAGTTTCTAGTAATCCAGCCAGTTTCTAACGTTCCAGCCAGCTTCTAGCGATCCATCCACCTTCTAGCGATCCATCCACCTTCTAGCGATCTAGCCAGTCTCTAGAGATCCAGCCAGGTTCTATCGATCCAGCCAACTTCTAGCGATCCAGCCAGCTCCTAGCGATCCAGCCAACTTCTAGCAATCCAGTCAGCTTCTAGCGATCCAGCCAACTTCTAGCGATCCAGTCAGCTTCTAGTGATCCAGCAAACTTCTAGCAATCCAGACAGTTTCTAGCGATCCAGCCAGTTTCTAACATTCCAGCCAGCTTCTAGCGATCCAGCCAGTTTCTAGCGATCCAGCCAGTTTCTAACGTTCCAGCCAGCTTCTAGCGATCCAGCCAGCTTCTAGCGATCCAGCCAACTTCTAGCGATCCAGTCAGCTTCTAGCAATCCAGCCAGTTTCTAGTAATACAGCCAGTTTCTAACGTTCTAGCCAGTTTCTAGCAATCCAGCCAGTTTCTAGTAATCCAGCCAGTTTCTAACGTTCCAGCCAGCTTCTAGCGATCCATCCAACTTCTAGCGATCCATCCACCTTCTAGTGATCTAGCCAGTCTCCAGAGATCCAGCCAGGTTCTATCGATCCAGCCAACTTCTAGCGATCCAGCCAACTTCTAGCAATCCAGTCAGCTTCTAGCGATCCAGCCAACTTCTAGCGATCCAGTCAGCTTCTAGCGATCCAGCCAACTTCTAGCAATCCAGACAGTTTCTAGCAATCTAGCCAGCTCCCAGCGATCCAGCCAGTTTCTAGCGATCCAGCCAGTTTCTAACATTCCAGCCAGCTTCTAGCGATCCAGCCAACTTCTAGCAATCCAGCCAGTTTCTAAGGTTCCAGTCAGCTTCCAGCGATCGAGCCAGCTTCTAGTGATCCAGCCAGCTTCTAGTGATCCAGTCAGCTTCTAGCAATCCAGCCAGTTTCTAGTAATCCCGCCAGTTTCTAACATTCCAGCCAGCTTCTAGAGATCCAGCCAGCTTCAAGCGATCCAGCCAACTTCTAGCGATCCAGTCAGCTTCTAGCAATCCAGCCAGTTTCTAGTAATCCAGCCAGTTTCTAACGTTCCAGCCAGTTTCTAGCAATCCAGCCAGTTTCAAGTAATCCAGCCAGTTTCTAACGTTGCAGCCAGCTTCTAGCGATCCAGCCAGTTTCTAGCGATCCAGCCTGTTTCTAGCGATCCAGCCAGCTTCTAGCGATTAAGCCAGCTTCTATTGATCCAGCCAGCTTCTAGCAATCCAGCCAGCTTCTATTGATCCAGCCAGCTTCTAGCAATCCAGCCAGTTTCTAGCAATCCAGCCAGTTTCTAACATTCCAGCCAGCTTCTAGCGATCCAGCCAGCTTCAAGCGATCCAGCCAACTTCTAGCGATCCAGTCAGCTTCTAGCAATCCAGCCAGTTTCTAGTAATCCGGCCAGTTTCTAACGTTCCAGCCAGTTTCTAGCAATCCAGCCAGTTTCAAGTAATCCAGCCAGTTTCTAACGTTGCAGCCAGCTTCTAGCGATCCAGCCAGTTTCTAGCGATCCAGCCTGTTTCTAGCGATCCAGCCAGCTTCTAGCGATTAAGCCAGCTTTTATTGATCCAGCCAGCTTCTAGCAATCCAGCCAGCTTCTATTGATCCAGCCAGCTTCTAGCAATCCAGCCAGTTTCTAGCAATCCAGACAGTTTCTAACATTCCAGCCAGCTTCTAGCGATCCAGCCAGCTTCAAGCGATCCAGCCAACTTCTAGCGATCCAGTCAGCTTCTAGCAATTCAGCCAGTTTCTAGCAATCCAGCCAGTTTCTAACGTTCCAGCCAGTTTCTAGCAATCCAGCCAGTTTCTAGTAATTCAGCCAGTTTCTAACGTTGCAGCCAGCTTCTAGCGATCGAGCCAGTTTCTAGCGATCCAGCCAGCTTCTAGCGATCCAGCCTGTTTCTAGCGATCCAGCCAGCTTCTAGCGATTAAGCCAGCTTCTATTGATCCAGCCAGCTTCTAGCAATCCAGCCAGCTTCTATTGATCCAGCCAGCTTCTAGCAATCCAGCGAGTTTCTAATATTCCAGCCAGCTTCTAGCGATCCAGCCAGTTTCTAGTGATCCAGCCAGTTTCTAGAAATCCAGCCAGCTTCTAGCGATCCAGCCAGTTTCTGACGTTCCAGCCAGCTTCTAGCGATCCAGCCAGCTTCTAGCGATCCAGCGAGTTTCTAGCGATCCAGCCAGCTTCTAGCGATCCAGCCAGTTTCTAGCGATCCAGCCAGCTTCTATCGATCCAGCCAGTTTCTAGCGATCCAGCCAGCTTCTAGCGATTAAGCCAGCTTCTATTGATCCAGCCAGCTTCTAGCAATCCAGCCAGCTTCTATTGATCCAGCCAGCTTCCAGCAATCCAGCCAGTTTCTAACGTTCCAGCCAGCTTCTAGCGATCCTGCCAACTTCTAGCAATCCAGCCAACTTCTATTGATCCAGCCAACTTTAGCGATCCAGCCAGTTTCTAACGTTCCAGACAGCTTCTAGCGATCCAGCCAGTTTCTAGTGATCCAGCCAGCTTCTAGCGATCCAGCCAGTTTCTAGCGATCCAGCCACCTTCTAGCGATTAAGCCAGCTTCTATTGATCCAGCCAGCTTCTAGCGATCCAGTCAGTTTGTAACATTCCAGGCAGCTTCGAGCGATCCAGCCAGTTTCTAGTGATCCAGCCAGTTTCTAGCAATCCAGCCAGCTTCTAGCGATCCAGCCAGTTTCTGACGTTCCAGCCAGGTTCTAGCGATCCAGCCAGCTTCTAGCGATCCAGCCAGTTTCTAGCGATCCAGCCAGCTTCTAGCGATTAAGCCAACCTTCTATTGATCCAGCCATCTTCTAGCAATCCAGCTAGTTTCTAACGTTCCAGCCAGTTTCTAGCGATCCAGACAGCTTCTAGCGATACATCCACCTTCTAGCGATCCATCCACCTTCTAGTGATCTAGCCAGTCTCTAGAGATCCTGCCAGCTTCTATCGATCCAGCCAACTTCTAGCGATCCAGCCAGCTTCTAGCGATCCAGCCAGCTACTAGCGATTAAGCCAACCTTCTATTGATCCAGCCAGCTTCTAGCAATCCAGCCAGTTTCTAACGTTCCAGCCAACTTCTAGCGATCTAGACAGCTTCTAGCGATCCATCCACCTTCTAGCGATCCATTCACCTTCTAGTGATCTAGCCAGTCTCTAAAGATCCAGCCAGCTTCTAGCGATCCATCCACCTTCTAGTGATCTAGCCAGTTTCTAGTGATCCAGCCAGTTTCTAGGAATCCAGCCAGTTTCTAACGTTCCAGCCAACTTCTAGCGATCCAGACAGCTTCTAGCGATCCATCCACCTTCTAGTGATCTAGCCAGTTTCTAGTGATCCAGCCAGTTTCTAGGAATCCAGCCAGCTTCTAGCGATCCAGCCAATTTCTGACGTTCCAGCCAGCTTCTAGCGATCCAGCCAGCTTCTAGCGATCCAGCCAGTTTCTAGCGATCCAGCCAGCTTCTAGCGATCCAGCCAGTTTCTAGCGATCCAGCCAGCTTCTAGCGATTAAGCCAGCTTCTATTGATCCAGCCAGCTTCTAGCAATCCAGCCAGCTTCTATTGATCCAGCCAGATTCCAGCAATCCAGCCAGTTTCTAACGTTCCAGCCAGCTTCTAGCAATCCAGCCAGCTTCTAGCAATCAAGCCAGTTTCTGAAGTTCCAGCCAGCTTCTAGCGATCCAGCCAACTACTAGCAATCCAGCCAACTTCTATTGATCCAGCCAACTTTAGCGATCCAGCCAGTTTCTAACGTTCCAGACAGCTTCTAGCGATCCAGCCAGTTTCTAGTGATCCAGCCAGCTTCTAACGATCCAGCCAGTTTCTAGCGATCCAGCCAGCTTCTAGCGATTAAGCCAACTCCTATTGATCCAGCCAGCTTCTAGCGATCCAGTCAGTTTCTAACATTCCAGCCAGCTTCTAGCGATCCAGCCAGTTTCTAGTGATCCAGCCAGTTTCTAGCAATCCAGCCAGCTTCTAGCGATCCAGCCAGTTTCTGACGTTCCAGCCAGCTTCTAGCGATCCAGCCAGCTTCTAGCGATCCAGCCAGTTTCTAGCGATCCAGCCAGTTTCTAGCGATCCAGCCAGCTTCTAGCGATTAAGCCAACCTTCTATTGATCCAGCCATCTTCTAGCAATCCAGCCAGTTTCTAACGTTCCAGCCAGCTTCTAGCGATCCAGACAGCTTCTAGCGATCCATCCACCTTCTAGCGATCCATCCACCTTCTAGTGATCTAGCCAGTCTCTAGAGATCCTGCCAGCTTCTATCGATCCAGCCAACTTCTAGCAATCCAGCCAGCTTCTAGCGATCCAGCCAGCTTCTAGCGATCCAGCCAGCTACTAGCGATTAAGCCAACCTTCTATTGATCCAGCCATCTTCTAGCAATGCAGCCAGTTTCTAACGTTCCAGCCAACTTCTAGCGATCCAGACAGCTTCTAGCGATCCATCCACCTTCTAGCGATCCATCCACCTTCTAGTGATCTAGCCAGTCTCTAGAGATCCAGCCAGCTTCTATCGATCCAGCCAACTTCTAGCGTTCCAGCCAGTTTCTAACGTTCCAGCCAGCTTCTAGCGATCCAGCCAGCTTGTAGCGATCCAGCCAAGTTCTAGCGATCCAGTCAGCTTCTAGCAATCCAGACAGTTTCTAGTAATCCAGACAGTTTCTAGTAATCCAGACAGTTTCTAACGTTCCAGCCAGTTTCTAGCAATCCAGCCAGTTTCTAGTAATCCGGCCAGTTTCTAACGTTCCAGCCAGCTTCTAGCGATCCATCCACCTTCTAGCGATCCATCCACCTTCTAGTGATCTAGCCAGTCTCTAGAGATCCAGCCAGGTTCTATCGATCCAGCCAACTTCTAGCGATCCAGCCAGCTCCTAGCGATCCAGCCAACTTCTAGCAATCCAGTCAGCTTCTAGCGATCCAGCCAACTTCTAGTGATCCAGTCAGCTTCTAGCGATCCAGCCAACTTCTAGCAATCCAGACAATTTCTAGCAATCTAGCCAGCTCCCAGCGATCCAGCCAGTTTCTAGCGATCCAGCCAGTTTCTAACATTCCAGCCAGCTTCTAGCGATCCAGCCAACTTCTAGCAATCCAGCCAGTTTCTAGTGATTCAGTCAGCTTCCAGCGATCCAGCCAGCTTCTAGCGATCCTGCCAGCTTCTAGTGATCCAGTCAGCTTCTAGCAATCCAGCCAGTTTCTAGTAATCCCGCCAGTTTCTAACATTCCAGCCAGTTTCTAGCGATCCAGCCAGTTTCTAGCGATCCAGCCAGTTTCTAACATTCCAGCCAGCTTCTAGCGATCCAGCCAACTTCTAGCAATCCAGCCAGTTTCTAGTGATTCAGTCAGCTTCCAGCGATCCAGCCAGCTTCTAGCGATCCTGCCAGCTTCTAGTGATCCAGTCAGCTTCTAGCAATCCAGCCAGTTTCTAGTAATCCCGCCAGTTTCTAACATTCCAGCCAGTTTCTAGCGATCCAGCCAGTTTCTAGCGATCCAGCCAGTTTCTAACGTTCCAGCCAGCTTCTAGCGATCCAGCCAGTTTCTAGCGATCCAGCCAGCTTCTAGCGATTAAGCCAGCTTCTATTGATCCAGCCAGCTTCTAGCAATCCAGCCAGCTTCTATTGATCCAGCCAGCTTCTAGCAATCCAGCCAGTTTATAACTTTCCAGCCAGCTTCTAGAGATCCAGCCAGCTTCTAGCAATCCAGCCAGTTTCTGACGTTCCAGCCAGCTTCTAGCGATCCAGCCAACTTCTAGTAATCCATCCAGCTTCTATTGATCCAGCCAGCTTTAGCGATCCAGCCAGTTTCTGACGTTCCAGACAGCTTCTAGCGATCCAGCCAGTTTCTAGCGATCTAGCCAGCTTCTAGCGATCCAGCCAGTTTCTAGCGATCCAGCCAGCTTCTAGCGATTAAGCCAGCTTCTATTGATCCAGCCAGCTTCTAGCGATCCAGTCAGTTTCTAACATTCCAGCCAGCTTCTAGCGATACAGCCAGTTTCTAGTGACCCAGCCAGTTTCTAGCAATCCAGCCAGTTTCTAGCGATCCAGCCAGTTTCTGACGTTCCAGCCAGCTTCTAGCGATCTAGCCAGCTTCTAGAGATCCAGCCAGCTTCTAGCGATCCAGCCAGCTTCTAGCGATCCAGCCAACTTCTAGCGATCCAGTCAGCATCTAGTGATCCAGCAAACTTCTAGCAATCCAGACAGTTTCTAGCGATCCAGCCAGTTTCTAACATTCCAGCCAGCTTCTAGCGATCCACCAGTTTCTAGCGATCCAGCCAGTTTCTAATGTTCCAGCCAGCTTCTAGCGATCCAGCCAGCTTCTAGCGATCCAGCCAACTTCTAGCAATCCAGTCAGCTTCTAGCGATCTAGCCAGTTTCTAGTGATCCAGCCAGTTTCTAGGAATCCAGCCAGTTTCTAACGTTCCAGTCAACTTCTAGCGATCCAGACAGCTTCTAGCGATCCATCCACCTTCTAGTGATCTAGGCAGTTTCTAGTGATCCAGCCAGTTTCTAGGAATCCAGCCAGCTTCTAGCGATCCAGCCAGTTTCTGACGTTCCAGCCAGCTTCTAGCGATCCAGCCAGCTTCTAGCGATCCAGCCAGCTTCTAGCGATCCAGCCAGTTTCTAGCGATCCAGCCAGCTTCTAGCGATCCAGCCAGTTTCTAGCGATCCAGCCAGCTTCTAGCGATTAAGCCAGCTTCTATTGATCCAGCCAGCTTCTAGCAATCCAGCCAGCTTCTATTGATCCAGCCAGATTCCAGCAATCCAGCCAGTTTCTAACGTTCCAGCCAGCTTCTAGCAATCCAGCCAGCTTCTAGCAATCAAGCCAGTTTCTGAAGTTCCAGCCAGCTTCTAGCGATCCAGCCAACTTCTAGCCATCCAGCCAACTTCTATTGATCCAGCCAACTTTAGCGATCCAGCCAGTTTCTAACGTTCCAGACAGCTTCTAGCGATCCAGCCAGTTTCTAGTGATCCAGCCAGCTTCTAACGATCCAGCCAGTTTCTAGCGATCCAGCCAGCTTCTAGCGATTAAGCCAACTTCTATTGATCCAGCCAGCTTCTAGCGATCCAGTCAGTTTCTAACATTCCAGCCAGCTTCTAGCGATCCAGCCAGTTTCTAGTGATCCAGCCAGTTTCTAGCAATCCAGCCAGCTTCTAGCGATCCAGCCAGTTTCTGACGTTCCAGCCAGCTTCTAGCGATCCAGCCAGCTTCTAGCGATCCAGCCAGTTTCTAGCGATCCAGCCAGTTTCTAGCGATCCAGCCAGCTTCTTGCGATTAAGCCAACCTTCTATTGATCCAGCCATCTTCTAGCAATCCAGCCAGTTTCTAACGTTCCAGCCAGCTTCTAGCGATCCAGACAGCTTCTAGCGATCCATCCACCTTCTAGCGATCCATCCACCTTCTAGTGATCTAGCCAGTCTCTAGAGATCCTGCCAGCTTCTATCGATCCAGCCAACTTCTAGCAATCCAGCCAGCTTCTAGCGATCCAGCCAGCTTCTAGCGATCCAGCCAGCTACTAGCGATTAAGCCAACCTTCTATTGATCCAGCCATCTTCTAGCAATCCAGCCAGTTTCTAACGTTCCAGCCAACTTCTAGCGATCCAGACAGCTTCTAGCGATCCATCCACCTTCTAGCGATCCATCCACCTTCTAGTGATCTAGCCAGTCTCTAGAGATCCAGCCAGCTTCTATCGATCCAGCCAACTTCTAGCGTTCCAGCCAGTTTCTAACGTTCCAGCCAGCTTCTAGCGATCCAGCCAGCTTCTAGCGATCCAGCCAACTTCTAGCGATCCAGTCAGCTTCTAGCGATCCAGACAGTTTCTAGTAATCCAGACAGTTTCTAGTAATCCAGACAGTTTCTAACGTTCCAGCCAGTTTCTAGCAATCCAGCCAGTTTCTAGTAATCCGGCCAGTTTCTAACGTTCCAGCCAGCTTCTAGCGATCCATCCACCTTCTAGCGATCCATCCACCTTCTAGTGATCTAGCCAGTCTCTAGAGATCCAGCCAGGTTCTATCGATCCAGCCAACTTCTAGCGATCCAGCCAGCTCCTAGCGATCCAGCCAACTTCTAGCAATCCAGTCAGCTTCTAGCGATCCAGCCAACTTCTAGTGATCCAGTCAGCTTCTAGCGATCCAGCCAACTTCTAGCAATCCAGACAATTTCTAGCAATCTAGCCAGCTTCCAGCGATCCAGCCAGTTTCTAGCGATCCAGCCAGTTTCTAACATTCCAGCCAGCTTCTAGCGATCCAGCCAACTTCTAGCAATCCAGCCAGTTTCTAGTGATTCAGTCAGCTTCCAGCGATCCAGCCAGCTTCTAGCGATCCTGCCAGCTTCTAGTGATCCAGTCAGCTTCTAGCAATCCAGCCAGTTTCTTGCAATCCAGCCAGTTTCTAGTAATCCCGCCAGTTTCTAACATTCCAGCCAGTTTCTAGCGATCCAGCCAGTTTCTAGCGATCCAGCCAGTTTCTAACGTTCCAGCCAGCTTCTAGCGATCCAGCCAGTTTCTAGCGATCCAGCCAGCTTCTAGCGATTAAGCCAGCTTCTATTGATCCAGCCAGCTTCTAGCAATCCAGCCAGCTTCTATTGATCCAGCCAGCTTCTAGCAATCCAGCCAGTTTATAACTTTCCAGCCAGCTTCTAGAGATCCAGCCAGCTTCTAGCAATCCAGCCAGTTTCTGACGTTCCAGCCAGCTTCTAGCGATCCAGCCAACTTCTAGTAATCCATCCAGTTTCTATTGATCCAGCCAGCTTTAGCGATCCAGCCAGTTTCTAACGTTCCAGACAGCTTCTAGCGATCCAGCCAGTTTCTAGCGATCTAGCCAGCTTCTAGCGATCCAGCCAGTTTCTAGCGATCCAGCCAGCTTCTAGCGATTAAGCCAGCTTCTATTGATCCAGCCAGCTTCTAGCGATCCAGTCAGTTTCTAACATTCCAGCCAGCTTCTAGCGATACAGCCAGTTTCTAGTGACCCAGCCAGTTTCTAGCAATCCAGCCAGTTTCTAGCGATCCAGCCAGTTTCTGACGTTCCAGCCAGCTTCTAGCGATCTAGCCAGCTTCTAGAGATCCAGCCAGCTTCTAGCGATCCAGCCAGCTTCTAGCGATCCAGCCAACTTCTAGCGATCCAGTCAGCATCTAGTGATCCAGCAAACTTCTAGCAATCCAGACAGTTTCTAGCGATCCAGCCAGTTTCTAACATTCCAGCCAGCTTCTAGCGATCCACCAGTTTCTAGCGATCCAGCCAGTTTCTAATGTTCCAGCCAGCTTCTAGCGATCCAGCCAGCTTCTAGCGATCCAGCCAACTTCTAGCAATCCAGTCAGCTTCTAGCGATCTAGCCAGTTTCTAGTGATCCAGCCAGTTTCTAGGAATCCAGCCAGTTTCTAACGTTCCAGTCAACTTCTAGCGATCCAGACAGCTTCTAGCGATCCATCCACCTTCTAGTGATCTAGGCAGTTTCTAGTGATCCAGCCAGTTTCTAGGAATCCAGCCAGCTTCTAGCGATCCAGCCAGTTTCTGACGTTCCAGCCAGCTTCTAGCGATCCAGCCAGCTTCTAGCGATCCAGCCAGCTTCTAGCGATCCAGCCAGTTTCTAGCGATCCAGCCAGCTTCTAGCGATCCAGCCAGTTTCTAGCGATCCAGCCAGCTTCTAGCGATTAAGCCAGCTTCTATTGATCCAGCCAGCTTCTAGCAATCCAGCCAGCTTCTATTGATCCAGCCAGATTCCAGCAATCCAGCCAGTTTCTAACGTTCCAGCCAGCTTCTAGCAATCCAGCCAGCTTCTAGCAATCAAGCCAGTTTCTGAAGTTCCAGCCAGCTTCTAGCGATCCAGCCAACTTCTAGCCATCCAGCCAACTTCTATTGATCCAGCCAACTTTAGCGATCCAGCCAGTTTCTAACGTTCCAGACAGCTTCTAGCGATCCAGCCAGTTTCTAGTGATCCAGCCAGCTTCTAACGATCCAGCCAGTTTCTAGCGATCCAGCCAGCTTCTAGCGATTAAGCCAACTTCTATTGATCCAGCCAGCTTCTAGCGATCCAGTCAGTTTCTAACATTCCAGCCAGCTTCTAGCGATCCAGCCAGTTTCTAGTGATCCAGCCAGTTTCTAGCAATCCAGCCAGCTTCTAGCGATCCAGCCAGTTTCTGACGTTCCAGCCAGCTTCTAGCGATCCAGCCAGCTTCTAGCGATCCAGCCAGTTTCTAGCGATCCAGCCAGTTTCTAGCGATCCAGCCAGCTTCTTGCGATTAAGCCAACCTTCTATTGATCCAGCCATCTTCTAGCAATCCAGCCAGTTTCTAACGTTCCAGCCAGCTTCTAGCGATCCAGACAGCTTCTAGCGATCCATCCACCTTCTAGCGATCCATCCACCTTCTAGTGATCTAGCCAGTCTCTAGAGATCCTGCCAGCTTCTATCGATCCAGCCAACTTCTAGCAATCCAGCCAGCTTCTAGCGATCCAGCCAGCTTCTAGCGATCCAGCCAGCTACTAGCGATTAAGCCAACCTTCTATTGATCCAGCCATCTTCTAGCAATCCAGCCAGTTTCTAACGTTCCAGCCAACTTCTAGCGATCCAGACAGCTTCTAGCGATCCATCCACCTTCTAGCGATCCATCCACCTTCTAGTGATCTAGCCAGTCTCTAGAGATCCAGCCAGCTTCTATCGATCCAGCCAACTTCTAGCGTTCCAGCCAGTTTCTAACGTTCCAGCCAGCTTCTAGCGATCCAGCCAGCTTCTAGCGATCCAGCCAACTTCTAGCGATCCAGTCAGCTTCTAGCGATCCAGACAGTTTCTAGTAATCCAGACAGTTTCTAGTAATCCAGACAGTTTCTAACGTTCCAGCCAGTTTCTAGCAATCCAGCCAGTTTCTAGTAATCCGGCCAGTTTCTAACGTTCCAGCCAGCTTCTAGCGATCCATCCACCTTCTAGTGATCCATCCACCTTCTAGTGATCTAGCCAGTCTCTAGAGATCCAGCCAGGTTCTATCGATCCAGCCAACTTCTAGCGATCCAGCCAGCTCCTAGCGATCCAGCCAACTTCTAGCAATCCAGTCAGCTTCTAGCGATCCAGCCAACTTCTAGTGATCCAGTCAGCTTCTAGCGATCCAGCCAACTTCTAGCAATCCAGACAATTTCTAGCAATCTAGCCAGCTTCCAGCGATCCAGCCAGTTTCTAGCGATCCAGCCAGTTTCTAACATTCCAGCCAGCTTCTAGCGATCCAGCCAACTTCTAGCAATCCAGCCAGTTTCTAGTGATTCAGTCAGCTTCCAGCGATCCAGCCAGCTTCTAGCGATCCTGCCAGCTTCTAGTGATCCAGTCAGCTTCTAGCAATCCAGCCAGTTTCTTGCAATCCAGCCAGTTTCTAGTAATCCCGCCAGTTTCTAACATTCCAGCCAGTTTCTAGCGATCCAGCCAGTTTCTAGCGATCCAGCCAGTTTCTAACGTTCCAGCCAGCTTCTAGCGATCCAGCCAGTTTCTAGCGATCCAGCCAGCTTCTAGCGATTAAGCCAGCTTCTATTGATCCAGCCAGCTTCTAGCAATCCAGCCAGCTTCTATTGATCCAGCCAGCTTCTAGCAATCCAGCCAGTTTATAACTTTCCAGCCAGCTTCTAGAGATCCAGCCAGCTTCTAGCAATCCAGCCAGTTTCTGACGTTCCAGCCAGCTTCTAGCGATCCAGCCAACTTCTAGTAATCCATCCAGTTTCTATTGATCCAGCCAGCTTTAGCGATCCAGCCAGTTTCTAACGTTCCAGACAGCTTCTAGCAATCCAGCCAGTTTCTAGCGATCTAGCCAGCTTCTAGCGATCCAGCCAGTTTCTAGCGATCCAGCCAGCTTCTAGCGATTAAGCCAGCTTCTATTGATCCAGCCAGCTTCTAGCGATCCAGTCAGTTTCTAACATTCCAGCCAGCTTCTAGCGATACAGCCAGTTTCTAGTGACCCAGCCAGTTTCTAGCAATCCAGCCAGTTTCTAGCGATCCAGCCAGTTTCTGACGTTCCAGCCAGCTTCTAGCGATCTAGCCAGCTTCTAGAGATCCAGCCAGCTTCTAGCGATCCAGCCAGCTTCTAGCGATCCAGCCAACTTCTAGCGATCCAGTCAGCATCTAGTGATCCAGCAAACTTCTAGCAATTCAGACAGTTTCTAGCGATCCAGCCAGTTTCTAACATTCCAGCCAGCTTCTAGCGATCCACCAGTTTCTAGCGATCCAGCCAGTTTCTAATGTTCCAGCCAGCTTCTAGCGATCCAGCCAGCTTCTAGCGATCCAGCCAACTTCTAGCAATCCAGTCAGCTTCTAGCGATCCAGACAGTTTCTAGTAATCCAGCCAGTTTCTAACGTTCCAGCCAGTTTCTAGCAATCCAGCCAGTTTCTAGCAATCCAGCCAGTTTCTAACGTGCCAGCCAGCTTCTAGCGATCCACCAGTTTCTAGCGATCCAGCCAGTTTCTAATGTTCCAGCCAGCTTCTAGCGATCCAGCCAGCTTCTAGCGATCCAGCCAACTTCTAGCAATCCAGTCAGCTTCTAGCGATCCAGACAGTTTCTAGTAATCCAGCCAGTTTCTAACGTTCCAGCCAGTTTCTAGCAATCCAGCCAGTTTCTAGCAATCCAGCCAGTTTCTAACGTTCCAGCCAGCTTCTAGCGATCCATCCACCTTCTAGCGATCCATCCACCTTCTAGTGATCTAGCCAGTCTCTAGAGATCCAGCCAGGTTCTATCGATCCAGCCAACTTCTAGCGATCCAGCCAGCTCCTAGCGATCCAGCCAACTTCTAGCAATCCAGCCAGTTTCTAGCAATCCAGCCAGTTTCTAACGTTCCAGCCAGCTTCTAGCGATCCATCCACCTTCTAGCGATCCATCCACCTTCTAGTGATCTAGCCAGTCTCTAAAGATCCAGCCAGCTTCTAGCGATCCATCCACCTTCTAGTGATCTAGCCAGTTTCTAGTGATCCAGCCAGTTTCTAGGAATCCAGCCAGTTTCTAACGTTCCAGCCAACTTCTAGCGATCCAGACAGCTTCTAGCGATCCATCCACCTTCTAGTGATCTAGCCAGTCTCTAGAGATCCAGCCAGGTTCTATCGATCCAGCCAACTTCTAGCGATCCAGCCAGCTCCTAGCGATCCAGCCAACTTCTAGCAATCCAGTCAGCTTCTAGCGATCCAGCCAACTTCTAGTGATCCAGTCAGCTTCTAGCGATCCAGCCAACTTCTAGCAATCCATACAGTTTCTAGCAATCTAGCCAGCTCCCAGCGATCCAGCCAGTTTCTAGCGATCCAGCCAGTTTCTAACATTCCAGCCAGCTTCTAGCGATCCAGCCAACTTCTAGCAATCCAGCCAGTTTCTAGTGATTCAGTCAGCTTCCAGCGATCCAGCCAGCTTCTAGCGATCCTGCCAGCTTCTAGTGATCCAGTCAGCTTCTAGCAATCCAGCCAGCTTCTAGCGATCCAGTCAGTTTGTAACATTCCAGGCAGCTTCGAGCGATCCAGCCAGTTTCTAGTGATCCAGCCAGTTTCTAGCAATCCAGCCAGCTTCTAGCGATCCAGCCAGTTTCTGACGTTCCAGCCAGGTTCTAGCGATCCAGCCAGCTTCTAGCGATCCAGCCAGTTTCTAGCGATCCAGCCAGCTTCTAGCGATTAAGCCAACCTTCTATTGATCCAGCCATCTTCTAGCAATCCAGCTAGTTTCTAACGTTCCAGCCAGTTTCTAGCGATCCAGACAGCTTCTAGCGATACATCCACCTTCTAGCGATCCATCCACCTTCTAGTGATCTAGCCAGTCTCTAGAGATCCTGCCAGCTTCTATCGATCCAGCCAACTTCTAGCGATCCAGCCAGCTTCTAGCGATCCAGCCAGCTACTAGCGATTAAGCCAACCTTCTATTGATCCAGCCAGCTTCTAGCAATCCAGCCAGTTTCTAACGTTCCAGCCAACTTCTAGCGATCTAGACAGCTTCTAGCGATCCATCCACCTTCTAGCGATCCATTCACCTTCTAGTGATCTAGCCAGTCTCTAAAGATCCAGCCAGCTTCTAGCGATCCATCCACCTTCTAGTGATCTAGCCAGTTTCTAGTGATCCAGCCAGTTTCTAGGAATCCAGCCAGTTTCTAACGTTCCAGCCAACTTCTAGCGATCCAGACAGCTTTTAGCGATCCATCCACCTTCTAGTGATCTAGCCAGTTTCTAGTGATCCAGCCAGTTTCTAGGAATCCAGCCAGCTTCTAGCGATCCAGCCAGTTTCTGACGTTCCAGCCAGCTTCTAGCGATCCAGCCAGCTTCTAGCGATCCAGCCAGCTTCTAGCGATCCAGCCAGTTTCTAGCGATCCAGCCAGCTTCTAGCGATCCAGCCAGTTTCTAGCGATCCAGCCAGCTTCTAGCGATTAAGCCAGCTTCTATTGATCCAGCCAGCTTCTAGCAATCCAGCCAGCTTCTATTGATCCAGCCAGATTCCAGCAATCCAGCCAGTTTCTAACGTTCCAGCCAGCTTCTAGCAATCCAGCCAGCTTCTAGCAATCAAGCCAGTTTCTGAAGTTCCAGCCAGCTTCTAGCGATCCAGCCAACTTCTAGCAATCCAGCCAACTTCTATTGATCCAGCCAACTTTAGCGATCCAGCCAGTTTCTAACGTTCCAGACAGCTTCTAGCGATCCAGCCAGTTTCTAGTGATCCAGCCAGCTTCTAACGATCCAGCCAGTTTCTAGCGATCCAGCCAGCTTCTAGCGATTAAGCCAACTTCTATTGATCCAGCCAGCTTCTAGCGATCCAGTCAGTTTCTAACATTCCAGCCAGCTTCTAGCGATCCAGCCAGTTTCTAGTGATCCAGCCAGTTTCTAGCAATCCAGCCAGCTTCTAGCGATCCAGCCAGTTTCTGACGTTCCAGCCAGCTTCTAGCGATCCAGCCAGCTTCTAGCGATCCAGCCAGTTTCTAGCGATCCAGCCAGCTTCTAGCGATTAAGCCAACCTTCTATTGATCCAGCCATCTTCTAGCAATCCAGCCAGTTTCTAACGTTCCAGCCAGCTTCTAGCGATCCAGACAGCTTCTAGCGATCCATCCACCTTCTAGCGATCCATCCACCTTCTAGTGATCTAGCCAGTCTCTAGAGATCCTGCCAGCTTCTATCGATCCAGCCAACTTCTAGCAATCCAGCCAGCTTCTAGCGATCCAGCCAGCTTCTAGCGATCCAGCCAGCTACTAGCGATTAAGCCAACCTTCTATTGATCCAGCCATCTTCTAGCAATCCAGCCAGTTTCTAACGTTCCAGCCAACTTCTAGCGATCCAGACAGCTTCTAGCGATCCATCCACCTTCTAGCGATCCATCCACCTTCTAGTGATCTAGCCAGTCTCTAGAGATCCAGCCAGCTTCTATCGATCCAGCCAACTTCTAGCGTTCCAGCCAGTTTCTAACGTTCCAGCCAGCTTCTAGCGATCCAGCCAGCTTCTAGCGATCCAGCCAACTTCTAGCGATCCAGTCAGCTTCTAGCAATCCAGACAGTTTCTAGTAATCCAGACAGTTTCTAGTAATCCAGACAGTTTCTAACGTTCCAGCCAGTTTCTAGCAATCCAGCCAGTTTCTAGTAATCCGGCCAGTTTCTAACGTTCCAGCCAGCTTCTAGCGATCCATCCACCTTCTAGCGATCCATCCACCTTCTAGTGATCTAGCCAGTCTCTAGAGATCCAGCCAGGTTCTATCGATCCAGCCAACTTCTAGCGATCCAGCCAGCTCCTAGCGATCCAGCCAACTTCTAGCAATCCAGTCAGCTTCTAGCGATCCAGCCAACTTCTAGTGATCCAGTCAGCTTCTAGCGATCCAGCCAACTTCTAGCAATCCAGACAATTTCTAGCAATCTAGCCAGCTCCCAGCGATCCAGCCAGTTTCTAGCGATCCAGACAGTTTGTAACATTCCAGCCAGCTTCTAGCGATCCAGCCAACTTCTAGCAATCCAGCCAGTTTCTAGTGATTCAGTCAGCTTCCAGCGATCCAGCCAGCTTCTAGCGATCCTGCCAGCTTCTAGTGATCCAGTCAGCTTCTAGCAATCCAGCCATTTTCTTGCAATCCAGCCAGTTTCTAGTAATCCCGCCAGTTTCTAACATTCCAGCCAGTTTCTAGCGATCCAGCCAGTTTCTAGCGATCCAGCCAGTTTCTAACGTTCCAGCCAGCTTCTAGCGATCCAGCCAGTTTCTAGCGATCCAGCCAGCTTCTAGCGATTAAGCCAGCTTCTATTGATCCAGCCAGCTTCTAGCAATCCAGCCAGCTTCTATTGATCCAGCCAGCTTCTAGCAATCCAGCCAGTTTATAACTTTCCAGCCAGCTTCTAGAGATCCAGCCAGCTTCTAGCAATCCAGCCAGTTTCTGACGTTCCAGCCAGCTTCTAGCGATCCAGCCAACTTCTAGTAATCCATCCAGCTTCTATTGATCCAGCCAGCTTTAGCGATCCAGCCAGTTTCTAACGTTCCAGACAGCTTCTAGCAATCCAGCCAGCTTCTAGCGATCCAGCCAGCTTCTAGCGATCCAGCCAGCTACTAGCGATTAAGCCAACCTTCTATTGATCCAGCCATCTTCTAGCAATCCAGCCAGTTTCTAACGTTCCAGCCAACTTCTAGCGATCCAGACAGCTTCTAGCGATCCATCCACCTTCTAGCGATCCATCCACCTTCTAGTGATCTAGCCAGTCTCTAGAGATCCAGCCAGCTTCTATCGATCCAGCCAACTTCTAGCGTTCCAGCCAGTTTATAACGTTCCAGCCAGCTTCTAGCGATCCAGCCAGCTTCTAGCGATCCAGCCAACTTCTGGCGATCCAGTCAGCTTCTAGCAATCCAGACAGTTTCTAGTAATCCAGACAGTTTCTAGTAATCCAGACAGTTTCTAACGTTCCAGCCAGTTTCTAGCAATCCAGCCAGTTTCTAGTAATCCGGCCAGTTTCTAACGTTCCAGCCAGCTTCTAGCGATCCATCCACCTTCTAGCGATCCATCCACCTTCTAGTGATCTAGCCAGTCTCTAGAGATCCAGCCAGGTTCTATCGATCCAGCCAACTTCTAGCGATCCAGCCAGCTCCTAGCGATCCAGCCAACTACTAGCAATCCAGTCAGCTTCTAGCGATCCAGCCAACTTCTAGTGATCCAGTCAGCTTCTAGCGATCCAGCCAACTTCTAGCAATCCAGACAATTTCTAGCAATCTAGCCAGCTTCCAGCGATCCAGCCAGTTTCTAGCGATCCAGCCAGTTTCTAACATTCCAGCCAGCTTCTAGCGATCCAGCCAACTTCTAGCAATCCAGCCAGTTTCTAGTGATTCAGTCAGCTTCCAGCGATCCAGCCAGCTTCTAGCGATCCTGCCAGCTTCTAGTGATCCAGTCAGCTTCTAGCAATCCAGCCAGTTTCTTGCAATCCAGCCAGTTTCTAGTAATCCCGCCAGTTTCTAACATTCCAGCCAGTTTCTAGCGATCCAGCCAGTTTCTAGCGATCCAGCCAGTTTCTAACGTTCCAGCCAGCTTCTAGCGATCCAGCCAGTTTCTAGCGATCCAGCCAGCTTCTAGCGATTAAGCCAGCTTCTATTGATCCAGCCAGCTTCTAGCAATCCAGCCAGCTTCTATTGATCCAGCCAGCTTCTAGCAATCCAGCCAGTTTATAACTTTCCAGCCAGCTTCTAGAGATCCAGCCAGCTTCTAGCAATCCAGCCAGTTTCTGACGTTCCAGCCAGCTTCTAGCGATCCAGCCAACTTCTAGTAATCCATCCAGCTTCTATTGATCCAGCCAGCTTTAGCGATCCAGCCAGTTTCTAACGTTCCAGACAGCTTCTAGCGATCCAGCCAGTTTCTAGCGATCTAGCCAGCTTCTAGCGATCCAGCCAGTTTCTAGCGATCCAGCCAGCTTCTAGCGATTAAGCCAGCTTCTATTGATCCAGCCAGCTTCTAGCGATCCAGTCAGTTTCTAACATTCCAGCCAGCTTCTAGCGATACAGCCAGTTTCTAGTGACCCAGCCAGTTTCTAGCAATCCAGCCAGTTTCTAGCGATCCAGCCAGTTTCTGACGTTCCAGCCAGCTTCTAGCGATCTAGCCAGCTTCTAGAGATCCAGCCAGCTTCTAGCGATCCAGCCAGCTTCTAGCGATCCAGCCAACTTCTAGCGATCCAGTCAGCATCTAGTGATCCAGCAAACTTCTAGCAATCCAGACAGTTTCTAGCGATCCAGCCAGTTTCTAACATTCCAGCCAGCTTCTAGCGATCCACCAGTTTCTAGCGATCCAGCCAGTTTCTAATGTTCCAGCCAGCTTCTAGCGATCCAGCCAGCTTCTAGCGATCCAGCCAACTTCTAGCAATCCAGTCAGCTTCTAGCGATCCAGACAGTTTCTAGTAATCCAGCCAGTTTCTAACGTTCAAGGCAGTTTCTAGCAATCCAGCCAGTTTCTAGCAATCCAGCCAGTTTCTAACGTTCCAGCCAGCTTCTAGCGATCCACCAGTTTCTAGCGATCCAGCCAGTTTCTAATGTTCCAGCCAGCTTCTAGCGATCCAGCCAGCTTCTAGCGATCCAGCCAACTTCTAGCAATCCAGTCAGCTTCTAGCGATCCAGACAGTTTCTAGTAATCCAGCCAGTTTCTAACGTTCCAGCCAGTTTCTAGCAATCCAGCCAGTTTCTAGCAATCCAGCCAGTTTCTAACGTTCCAGCCAGCTTCTAGCGATCCATCCACCTTCTAGCGATCCATCCACCTTCTAGTGATCTAGCCAGTCTCTAGAGATCCAGCCAGGTTCTATCGATCCAGCCAACTTCTAGCGATCCAGCCAGCTCCTAGCGATCCAGCCAACTTCTAGCAATCCAGTCAGCTTCTAGCGATCCAGCCAACTTCTAGTGATCCAGTCAGCTTCTAGCGATCCAGCCAACTTCTAGCAATCCATACAGTTTCTAGCAATCTAGCCAGCTCCCAGCGATCCAGCCAGTTTCTAGCGATCCAGCCAGTTTCTAACATTCCAGCCAGCTTCTAGCGATCCAGCCAACTTCTAGCAATCCAGCCAGTTTCTAGTGATTCAGTCAGCTTCCAGCGATCCAGCCAGCTTCTAGCGATCCTGCCAGCTTCTAGTGATCCAGTCAGCTTCTAGCAATCCAGCCAGTTTCTTGCAATCCAGCCAGTTTCTAGTAATCCCGCCAGTTTCTAACATTCCAGCCAGTTTCTAGCGATACAGCCACTTTCTAGCGATCCAGCCAGTTTCTAACGTTCCAGCCAGCTTCTAGCGATCCAGCCAGCTTCAAGCGATCCAGCCAACTTCTAGCGATCCAGTCAGCTTCTAGCAATCCAGCCAGTTTCTAGTAATCCGGCCAACTTCTAGCGATCCAGTCAGCTTCTAGCAATCCAGACAGTTTCTAGTAATCCAGACAGTTTCTAACGTTCCAGCCAGTTTCTAGCAATCCAGCCAGCTTCTAGCGATCCAGCCAGTTTCTGACGTTCCAGCCAGATTCTAGCGATCCAGCCAGCTTCTAGCGATCCAGCCAGTTTCTAGCGATCCAGCCAGCTTCTAGCGATCCAGCCAACTTCTAGCGATCCAGTCAGCTTCTAGCAATCCAGACAGTTTCTAGTAATCCAGACAGTTTCTAACGTTCCATACAGTTTCTAGCAATCCAGCCAGTTTCTAGTAATCCAGCCAGTTTCTAACGTTCCAGCCATCTTCTAGCGATCCATCCACCTTCTAGCGATCCATCCACCTTCTAGTGATCTAGCCAGTCTCTAGAGATCCAGCCAGGTTCTATCGATCCAGCCAACTTCTAGCGATCCAGCCAGCTCCAAGCGATCCAGCCAACTTCTAGCAATCCAGTCAGCTTCTAGCGATCCAGCTAACTTCTAGCAATCCAGACAGTTTCTAGCAATCTAGCCAGCTCCCAGCGATCCAGCCAGTTTCTAGCGATCCAGCCAGTTTCTAGCGATCCAGCCAGTTTCTAACGTTCCAGCCAGCTTCTAGCGATCCAGCCAACTTCTAGCAATCCAGCCAGTTTCTAGTGATCCAGTCAGCTTCCAGCGATCCAGCCAGCTTCTAGCGATCCAGCCAGCTTCTAGTGATCCAGTCAGCTTCTAGCAATCCAGCCAGTTTCTTGCAATCCAGCCAGTTTCTAGTAATCCTGCCAGTTTCTAACATTCCAGCCAGTTTGTAGCGATCCAGCCAGTTTCTAGCGATCCAGCCTGTTTCTACGTTCCAGCCAGCTTCTAGCGATCCAGCCAGCTTCAAGCGATCCAGCTAACTTCTAGCGATCCAGTCAGCTTCTAGCAATCCAGCCAGTTTCTAACGTTCCAGCCAGTTTCTAGCAATCCAGCCAGCTTCTAGCTATCCAGCCAGTTTCTGACGTTCCAGCCAGCTTCTAGTGATCCAGCCAGCTTCTAGCGATCCAGCCAGTTTCTAGCGATCCAGCCAGCTTCTAGCGATCCAGCCAGTTTCTAGCAATCCAGTCAGCTTCTAGCGATCCAGCCAGTTTCTAGCGATCCAGCCAGCTTCTAGCGATCCAGCCAGTTTCTAGCGATCCAGCCAGCTTCTAGCGATCCAGCCAGTTTCCAGCGATCCAGCCAGCTTCTAGCGATCAAGCCAGCTTCTATTGATCCAGCCAGCTTCTAGCAATCCAGCCAGCTTCTATTGATCCAGCCAGCTTCTAGCAATCCAGCCAGTTTCTGACGTTCCAGCCAGCTTCTAGAGATCCAGCCAACTTCTAGCAATCCAGCCAGCTTCTATTGATCCAGCCAGCTTTAGCGATCCAGCCAGTTTCTAACGTTCCAGACAGCTTCTAGCGATCCAGCCAGTTTCTAGCGATCCAGCTAGCTTCTAGCGATCCAGTCTGTTTCTAGCAATCCAGCCAGCTTCTAGCGATTAAGCCAGCTTCTATTGATCCAGCCAGCTTCTAGCGATCCAGTCAGTTTGTAACATTCCAGCCAGCTTCTAGCGATCCAGCCAGTTTCTAGTGATCCAGCCAGTTTCTAGCAATCCAGCCAGCTTCTAGCGATCCAGCCAGTTTCTGACGTTCCAGCCAGCTTCTAGCGATCCAGCCAGCTTCTAGTGATCCAGCAAGTTTCTAGCGATCCAGCCAGCTTCTAGCGATTAAGCCAACCTTCTATTGATCTAGCCACCTTCTAGTGATCTAGCCAGTCTCTAGAGATCCAGCCAGCTTCTATCGATCCAGCCAACTTCTAGTGATCCAGCCAGTATCTAGCGATCCAGCCAACTTCTAGCGATCCAGTCAGCTTCTAGTGATCCAGCCAACTTCTAGCAATCCAAACAGTTTCTAGCGATCCAGCCAGTTTCTAACATTCCAGCCAGCTTCTAGCGATCCAGCCAGTTTCTAGCGATCCAGCCAGTTTCTAACGTTCCAGCCAGCTTCTAGCGATCCAGCCAACTTCTAGCGATCCAGTCAGCTTCTAGCAATCCTGCCTGTTTCTAGTAATATAGCCAGTTTCTAACGTTCCAGCCAGTTTCTAGCAATCCAGCCAGTTTCTAGTAATCCAGCCAGTTTCTAACGTTCCAGCCATCTTCTAGCGATCCATCCACCTTCTAGCGATCCATCCACCTTCTAGTGATCTAGCCAGTCTCTAGAGATCCAGCCAGGTTCTATCGATCCAGCCAACTTCTAGCGATCCAGCCAGCTCCAAGCGATCCAGCCAACTTCTAGCAATCCAGTCAGCTTCTAGCGATCCAGTCAACTTCTAGTGATCCAGTCAGCTTCTAGCGATCCAGCTAACTTCTAGCAATCCAGCCAGCTTCTAGCAATCTAGCCAGCTCCCAGCGATCCAGCCAGTTTCTAGCGATCCAGCCAGTTTCTAGCGATCCAGCCAGTTTCTAACGTTCCAGCCAGCTTCTAGCGATCCAGCCAACTTCTAGCAATCCAGCCAGTTTCTAGTGATCCAGCCAGCTTCTAGTGATCCAGTCAGCTTCTAGCAATCCAGCCAGTTTCTTGCAATCCAGCCAGTTTCTAGTAATCCTGCCAGTTTCTAACATTCCAGCCAGTTTCTAGCGATCCAGCCAGTTTCTAGCGATCCAGCCTGTTTCTACGTTCCAGCCAGCTTCTAGCGATCCAGCCAGCTTCAAGCGATCCAGCTAACTTCTAGCGATCCAGTCAGCTTCTAGCAATCCAGCCAGTTTCTAACGTTCCAGCCAGTTTCTAGCAATCCAGCCAGCTTCTAGCTATCCAGCCAGTTTCTGACGTTCCAGCCAGCTTCTAGTGATCCAGCCAGCTTCTAGCGATCCAGCCAGTTTCTAGCGATCCAGCCAGCTTCTAGCGATCCAGCCAGTTTCTAGCAATCCAGTCAGCTTCTAGCGATCCAGCCAGTTTCTAGCGATCCAGCCAGCTTCTAGCGATCCAGCCAGTTTCTAGCGATCCAGCCAGCTTCTAGCGATCCAGCCAGTTTCCAGCGATCCAGCCAGCTTCTAGCGATCAAGCCAGCTTCTATTGATCCAGCCAGCTTCTAGCAATCCAGCCAGCTTCTATTGATCCAGCCAGCTTCTAGCAATCCAGCCAGTTTCTGACGTTCCAGCCAGCTTCTAGAGATCCAGCCAACTTCTAGCAATCCAGCCAGCTTCTATTGATCCAGCCAGCTTTAGCGATCCAGCCAGTTTCTAACGTTCCAGACAGCTTCTAGCGATCCAGCCAGTTTCTAGCGATCCAGCTAGCTTCTAGCGATCCAGTCTGTTTCTAGCAATCCAGCCAGCTTCTAGCGATTAAGCCAGCTTCTATTGATCCAGCCAGCTTCTAGCGATCCAGTCAGTTTGTAACATTCCAGCCAGCTTCTAGCGATCCAGCCAGTTTCTAGTGATCCAGCCAGTTTCTAGCAATCCAGCCAGCTTCTAGCGATCCAGCCAGTTTCTGACGTTCCAGCCAGCTTCTAGCGATCCAGCCAGCTTCTAGTGATCCAGCAAGTTTCTAGCGATCCAGCCAGCTTCTAGCGATTAAGCCAACCTTCTATTGATCTAGCCACCTTCTAGTGATCTAGCCAGTCTCTAGAGATCCAGCCAGCTTCTATCGATCCAGCCAACTTCTAGTGATCCAGCCAGTATCTAGCGATCCAGCCAACTTCTAGCGATCCAGTCAGCTTCTAGTGATCCAACCAACTTCTAGCAATCCAAACAGTTTCTAGCGATCCAGCCAGTTTCTAACATTCCAGCCAGCTTCTAGCGATCCAGCCAGTTTCTAGCGATCCAGCCAGTTTCTAACGTTCCAGCCAGCTTCTAGCGATCCAGCCAACTTCTAGCGATCCAGTCAGCTTCTAGCAATCCTGCCTGTTTCTAGTAATATAGCCAGTTTCTAACGTTCCAGCCAGTTTCTAGCAATCCAGCCAGTTTCTAGTAATCCAGCCAGTTTCTAACATTCCAGCCAGATTCTAGCGATCCATCCACCTTCTAGCAATCCATCCACCTTCTAGTGATCTAGCCAGTCTCTAGAGATCCAGCCAGGTTCTATCGATCCAGCCAACTTCTAGCGATCCAGCCAGCTCCTAGCGATCCAGCCAACTTCTAGCAATCCAGTCAGCTTCTAGCGATCCAGCCAACTTTTAGCGATCCAGCCAACTTCTAGCAATCCAGACAGTTTCTAGCAATCTAGCCAGCTCCCAGCGATCCAGCCAGTTTCTAGCAATCCAGCCAGTTTCTAACGTTCCAGCCAGCTTCTAGCGATCCAGCCAGTTTCTAGCAATCCAGCCAGCTTCTAGCAATCCAGCCAGTTTCTGACGTTCCAGCCAGCTTCTAGCGATCCAGCCAGCTTCTAGCGATCCAGCGAGTTTCTAGCGATCCAGCCAGCTTCTAGCGATCCAGACAGTTTCTAGCGATCCAGCCAGCTTCTATCGATCCAGCCAGTTTCTAGCGATCCAGCCAGCTTCTAGCGATTAAGCCAGCTTCTATTGATCCAGCCAGCTTCTAGCAATCCAGCCAGCTTCTATTGATCCAGCCAGCTTCCAGCAATCCAGCCAGTTTCTAACGTTCCAGCCAGCTTCTAGCGATCCAGCCAGCTTCTAGCAATCCAGCCAGTTTCTGAAGTTCCAGCCAGCTTCTAGCGATCCTGCCAACTTCTAGCAATCCAGCCAACTTCTATTGATCCAGCCAACTTTAGCGATCCAGCCAGTTTCTAACGTTCCAGACAGCTTCTAGCGATCCAGCCAGTTTCTAGTGATCCAGCCAGCTTCTAGCGATCCAGCCAGTTTCTAGCGATCCAGCCAGCTTCTAGCGATTAAGCCAGCTTCTATTGATCCAGCCAGCTTCTAGCGATCCAGTCAGTTTGTAACATTCCAGCCAGCTTCTAGCGATCCAGCCAGTTTCTAGTGATCCAGCCAGTTTCTAGCAATCCAGCCAGCTTCTAGCGATCCAGCCAGTTTCTGACGTTCCAGCCAGGTTCTAGCGATCCAGCCAGCTTCCAGCGATCCAGCCAGTTTCTAGCGATCCAGCCAGCTTCTAGCAATTAAGCCAACCTTCTATTGAGCCAGCCATCTTCTAGCAATCCAGCTAGTTTCTAACGTTCCAGCCAGGTCCTAGCGATCCAGACAGCTTCTAGCGATACATCCACCTTCTAGCGATCCATCCACCTTCTAGTGATCTAGCCAGTCTCTAGAGATCCTGCCAGCTTCTATCGATCCAGCCAACTTCTAGCGATCCAGCCAGCTTCTAGCGATCCAGCCAGCTACTAGCGATTAAGCCAACCTTCTATTGATCCAGCCAGCTTCTAGCAATCCAGCCAGTTTCTAACGTTCCAGCCAACTTCTAGCGATCTAGACAGCTTCTAGCGATCCATCCACCTTCTAGCGATCCATTCACCTTCTAGTGATCTAGCCAGTCTCTAAAGATCCAGCCAGCTTCTAGCGATCCATCCACCTTCTAGTGATCTAGCCAGTTTCTAGTGATCCAGCCAGTTTCTAGGAATCCAGCCAGTTTCTAACGTTCCAGCCAACTTCTAGCGATCCAGACAGCTTCTAGCGATCCATCCACCTTCTAGCGATCCATCCACCTTCTAGTGATCTAGCCAGTTTCTAGTGATCCAGCCAGTTTCTAGGAATCCAGCCAGCTTCTAGCGATCCAGCCAGTTTCTGACGTTCCAGCCAGCTTCTAGCGATCCAGCCAGCTTCTAGCGATCCAGCCAGCTTCTAGCGATCCAGCCAGTTTCTAGCGATCCAGCCAGCTTCTAGCGATCCAGCCAGTTTCTAGCGATCCAGCCAGCTTCTAGCGATTAAGCCAGCTTCTATTGATCCAGCCAGCTTCTAGCAATCCAGCCAGCTTCTATTGATCCAGCCAGATTCCAGCAATCCAGCCAGTTTCTAACGTTCCAGCCAGCTTCTAGCGATCCAGCCAGCTTCTAGCAATCAAGCCAGTTTCTGAAGTTCCAGCCAGCTTCTAGCGATCCAGCCAACTTCTAGCAATCCAGCCAACTTCTATTGATCCAGCCAACTTTAGCGATCCAGCCAGTTTCTAACGTTCCAGACAGCTTCTAGCGATCCAGCCAGTTTCTAGTGATCCAGCCAGCTTCTAACGATCCAGCCAGTTTCTAGCGATCCAGCCAGCTTCTAGCGATTAAGCCAACTTCTATTGATCCAGCCAGCTTCTAGCGATCCAGTCAGTTTCTAACATTCCAGCCAGCTTCTAGCGATCCAGCCAGTTTCTAGTGATCCAGCCAGTTTCTAGCAATCCAGCCAGCTTCTAGCGATCCAGCCAGTTTCTGACGTTCCAGCCAGCTTCTAGCGATCCAGCCAGCTTCTAGCGATCCAGCCAGTTTCTAGCGATCCAGCCAGTTTCTAGCGATCCAGCCAGCTTCTAGCGATTAAGCCAACCTTCTATTGATCCAGCCATCTTCTAGCAATCCAGCCAGTTTCTAACGTTCCAGCCAGCTTCTAGCGATCCAGACAGCTTCTAGCGATCCATCCACCTTCTAGCGATCCATCCACCTTCTAGTGATCTAGCCAGTCTCTAGAGATCCTGCCAGCTTCTATCGATCCAGCCAACTTCTAGCAATCCAGCCAGCTTCTAGCGATCCAGCCAGCTTCTAGCGATCCAGCCAGCTACTAGCGATTAAGCCAACCTTCTATTGATCCAGCCATCTTCTAGCAATCCAGCCAGTTTCTAACGTTCCAGCCAACTTCTAGCGATCCAGACAGCTTCTAGCGATCCATCCACCTTCTAGCGATCCATCCACCTTCTAGTGATCTAGCCAGTCTCTAGAGATCCAGCCAGCTTCTATCGATCCAGCCAACTTCTAGCGTTCCAGCCAGTTTCTAACGTTCCAGCCAGCTTCTAGCGATCCAGCCAGCTTCTAGCGATCCAGCCAACTTCTAGCGATCCAGTCAGCTTCTAGCAATCCAGACAGTTTCTAGTAATCCAGACAGTTTCTAGTAATCCAGACAGTTTCTAACGTTCCAGCCAGTTTCTAGCAATCCAGACAGTTTCTAGTAATCCGGCCAGTTTCTAACGTTCCAGCCAGCTTCTAGCGATCCATCCACCTTCTAGCGATCCATCCACCTTCTAGTGATCTAGCCAGTCTCTAGAGATCCAGCCAGGTTCTATCGATCCAGCCAACTTCTAGCGATCCAGCCAGCTCCTAGCGATCCAGCCAACTTCTAGCAATCCAGTCAGCTTCTAGCGATCCAGCCAACTTCTAGTGATCCAGTCAGCTTCTAGCGATCCAGCCAACTTCTAGCAATCCAGACAATTTCTAGCAATCTAGCCAGCTCCCAGCGATCCAGCCAGTTTCTAGCGATCCAGCCAGTTTCTAACATTCCAGCCAGCTTCTAGCGATCCAGCCAACTTCTAGCAATCCAGCCAGTTTCTAGTGATTCAGTCAGCTTCCAGCGATCCAGCCAGCTTCTAGCGATCCTGCCAGCTTCTAGTGATCCAGTCAGCTTCTAGCAATCCAGCCAGTTTCTTGCAATCCAGCCAGTTTCTAGTAATCCCGCCAGTTTCTAACATTCCAGCCAGTTTCTAGCGATCCAGCCAGTTTCTAGCGATCCAGCCAGTTTCTAACGTTCCAGCCAGCTTCTAGCGATCCAGCCAGTTTCTAGCGATCCAGCCAGCTTCTAGCAATTAAGCCAGCTTCTATTGATCCAGCCAGCTTCTAGCAATCCAGCCAGCTTCTATTGATCCAGCCAGCTTCTAGCAATCCAGCCAGTTTATAACTTTCCAGCCAGCTTCTAGAGATCCAGCCAGCTTCTAGCAATCCAGCCAGTTTCTGACGTTCCAGCCAGCTTCTAGCGATCCAGCCAACTTCTAGTAATCCATCCAGCTTCTATTGATCCAGCCAGCTTTAGCGATCCAGCCAGTTTCTAACGTTCCAGACAGCTTCTAGCGATCCAGCCAGTTTCTAGCGATCTAGCCAGCTTCTAGCGATCCAGCCAGTTTCTAGCGATCCAGCCAGCTTCTAGCGATTAAGCCAGCTTCTATTGATCCAGCCAGCTTCTAGCGATCCAGTCAGTTTCTAACATTCCAGCCAGCTTCTAGCGATACAGCCAGTTTCTAGTGACCCAGCCAGTTTCTAGCAATCCAGCCAGTTTCTAGCGATCCAGCCAGTTTCTGACGTTCCAGCCAGCTTCTAGCGATCTAGCCAGCTTCTAGAGATCCAGCCAGCTTCTAGCGATCCAGCCAGGTTCTAGCGATCCAGCCAACTTCTAGCGATCCAGTCAGCATCTAGTGATCCAGCAAACTTCTAGCAATCCAGACAGTTTCTAGCGATCCAGCCAGTTTCTAACATTCCAGCCAGCTTCTAGCGATCCACCAGTTTCTAGCGATCCAGCCAGTTTCTAATGTTCCAGCCAGCTTCTAGCGATCCAGCCAGCTTCTAGCGATCCAGCCAACTTCTAGCAATCCAGTCAGCTTCTAGCGATCCAGACAGTTTCTAGTAATCCAGCCAGTTTCTAACGTTCCAGCCAGTTTCTAGCAATCCAGCCAGTTTCTAGCAATCCAGCCAGTTTCTAACGTTCCAGCCAGCTTCTAGCGATCCATCCACCTTCTAGCGATCCATCCACCTTCTAGTGATCTAGCCAGTCTCTAGAGATCCAGCCAGGTTCTATCGATCCAGCCAACTTCTAGCGATCCAGCCAGCTCCTAGCGATCCAGCCAACTTCTAGCAATCCAGTCAGCTTCTAGCGATCCAGCCAACTTCTAGTGATCCAGTCAGCTTCTAGCGATCCAGCCAACTTCTAGCAATCCATACAGTTTCTAGCAATCTAGCCAGCTCCCAGCGATCCAGCCAGTTTCTTGCGATCCAGCCAGTTTCTAACATTCCAGCCAGCTTCTAGCGATCCAGCCAACTTCTAGCAATCCAGCCAGTTTCTAGTGATTCAGTCAGCTTCCAGCGATCCAGCCAGCTTCTAGCGATCCTGCCAGCTTCTAGTGATCCAGTCAGCTTCTAGCAATCCAACCAGTTTCTTGCAATCCAGCCAGTTTCTAGTAATCCCGCCAGTTTCTAACATTCCAGCCAGTTTCTAGCGATCCAGCCACTTTCTAGCGATCCAGCCAGTTTCTAACGTTCCAGCCAGCTTCTAGCGATCCAGCCAGCTTCAAGCGATCCAGCCAACTTCTAGCGATCCAGTCAGCTTCTAGCAATCCAGCCAGTTTCTAGTAATCCGGCCAACTTCTAGCGATCCAGTCAGCTTCTAGCACTCCAGACAGTTTCTAGTAATCCAGACAGTTTCTAACGTTCCAGCCAGTTTCTAGCAATCCAGCCAGCTTCTAGCGATCCAGCCAGTTTCTGACGTTCCAGCCAGCTTCTAGCGATCCAGCCAGCTTCTAGCGATCCAGCCAGTTTCTAGCGATCCAGCCAGCTTCTAGCGATCCAGCCAACTTCTAGCGATCCAGTCAGCTTCTAGCAATCCAGACAGTTTCTAGTAATCCAGACAGTTTCTAACGTTCCATACAGTTTCTAGCAATCCAGCCAGTTTCTAGTAATCCAGCCAGTTTCTAACGTTCCAGCCAGCTCCTAGCGATCCATCCACCTTCTAGCAATCCAGCCAGTTTCTAGCGATCCAGCCAGTTTCTAACGTTCCAGCCAGCTTCTAGCGATCCAGCCAGTTTCTAGCAATCCAGCCAGTTTCTAGTAATCCAGCCAGTTTCTAACATTCCAGCCAGCTCCTAGCGATCCATCCACCTTCTAGCAATCCAGCCAGTTTCTAGCGATCCAGCCAGTTTCTAACGTTCCAGCCAGCTTCTAGCGATCCAGCCAGTTTCTAGCAATCCAGCCAGTTTCTAGTAATCCAGCCAGTTTCTAACATTCCAGCCAGCTCCTAGCGATCCATCCACCTTCTAGCAATCCATCCACCTTCTAGTGATCTAGCCAGTCTCTAGAGATCCAGCCAGGTTCTATCGATCCAGCCAGCTCCTAGCGATCCAGCCAACTTCTAGCAATCCAGTCAGCTTCTAGCGATCCAGCCAACTTTTAGCGATCCAGCCAACTTCTAGCAATCCAGACAGTTTCTAGCAATCTAGCCAGCTCCCAGCGATCCAGCCAGTTTCTAGCAATCCAGCCAGTTTCTAACGTTCCAGCCAGCTTCTAGCGATCCAGCCAGTTTCTAGCAATCCAGCCAGCTTCTAGCGATCCAGCCAGTTTCTGACGTTCCATCCAGCTTCTAGCGATCCAGCCAGCTTCTAGCGATCCAGAAAGTTTCTAGCGATCCAGCCAGCTTCTAGCGATTAAGCCAACCTTCTATTGATCCAGCCATCTTCTAGCAATCCATCCACCTTCTAGTGATCTAGCCAGTCTCTAGAGATCCAGCCAGCTTCTATCGATCCAGCCAACTTCTAGCGATCGAGCCAGCATGTAGCGATCCAGCCAACTTCTAGCGATCCAGTCAGCTTCTAGTGATCCAGCCAACTTCTAGCAATCCAGACAGTTTCTAGCGATCCAGAGTTTCAAACATTCCAGCCAGCTTCTAGCGATCCAGCCAGTTTCTAGCGATCCAGCCAGTTTCTAACGTTCCAGCCAGCTTCTAGCGATCCAGCCAACTTCTAGCGATCCTGTCAGCTTCTAGCAATCCAGCCTGTTTCTAGTAATCCAGCCAGTTTCTAACGTTCCAGCCAGTTTCTAGCAATCCAGCCAGTTTCTAGTAATCCAGCCAGTTTCTAACATTCCAGCCAGCTTCTAGCGATCCATCCACCTTCTAGCGATCCATCCACCTTCTAGTGATCTAGCCAGTCTCTAGAGATCCAGCCAGGTTCTATCGATCCAGCCAACTTCTAGCGATCCAGACAGCTCCTAGCGATCCAGCCAACTTCTAGCAATCCAGTCAGCTTCTAGCGATCCAGCCAACTTTTAGCGATCCAGCCAACTTCTAGCAATCCAGACAGTTTCTAGCAATCTAGCCAGCTCCCAGCGATCCAGCCAGTTTCTAGCAATCCAGCCAGTTTCTAACGTTCCAGCCAGCTTCTAGCGATCCAGCCAATTTCTAGCAATCCAGCCAGCTTCTAACGTTCCAGTCAGCTTCCAGCGATACAGCCAGCTTCTAGGGATCCAACCAGCTTCTAGTGATCCAGTCAGCTTCTGGCAATCCAGCCAGTTTCTAGCAATCCAGACAGTTTCTAGTAATCCCGCCAGTTTCTAACATTCCAGCCAGCTTCTAGCGATCCAGCCAGTTTCTAGCGATCCAGCCAGTTTCTAACATTCCAGCCAGCTTCAAGCGATCCAGCCAACTTCAAGCGATCCAGCCAACTTCTAGCAATCCAGTCAGCTTCTAGCAATCCAGCCAGCTTCTAGCAATCCAGCCTGTTTCTAGTAATCCAGCCAGTTTCTAACATTCCAGCCAGCTTCTAGCGATCCATCCACCTTCTAGCGATCCATCCACCTTCTAGTGATCTAGCCAGTCTCTAGAGATCCAGCCAGGTTCTATCGATCCAGCCAACTTCTAGCGATCCAGTCAACTTTTAGCGATCCAGCCAACTTCTAGCAATCCAGACAGTTTCTAGCAATCTAGCCAGCTCCCAGCGATCCAGTCAATTTCTAGCAATCCAGCCAGTCTCTAACGTTCCAGCCAGCTTCTAGCGATCCAGCCAATTTCTAGCAATCCAGCCAGTTTCTAACGTTCCAGTCAGCTTTCAGCGATCCAGCCAGCTTCTAGGAATCCAGCCAGCTTCTAGTGATCCAGTCAGCTTCTAGCAATCCAGCCAGTTTCTAGCAATCCAGCCAGTTTCTAGTAATCCCGCCAGTTTCTAACATTCCAGCCAGCTTCTAGCGATCCAGCCAGTTTCTAGCGATCCAGCCAGTTTCTAACGTTCCAGCCAGCTTCTAACGATCCAGCCAGCTTCAAGCGATCCAGCCAACTTCTAGCAATCCAGTCAGCTTCTAGCAATCCAGCCAGTTTCTAGTAATCCAGCCAGCTTCTAACGTTCCAGCCAGTTTCTAGTAATCCAGCCAGTTTCTAACGTTCCAGCCAGCTTCTAGCGATCCATCCACCTTCTAGCGATCCATCCACCTTCTAGTGATCTAGCCAGTCTCTAGAGATCCAGCCAGGTTCTATCGATCCAGCCAACTTCTAGCGATCCAGCCAGCTTCTAGCGATAGAGCCAACTTCTAGCAATCCAGCCAGTTTCTATCGTTCCAGTCAGCTTCTAGCGATCCAGCCAGCTTCTAGCGATCCAGCCAGCTTCTAGCGATCCAGTCAGCTTCTAGCAATCCAGCCAGTTTCTAGCAATGCAGCCAGATTCTAGTAATCCCGCCAGTTTCTAACGTTCCAGCCAGTTTCTAGCGATCCAGCCAGTTTCTAGCGATCCAGCCAGCTTCAGAGTGGCATGAGCAGGCGATAAAGCATAGAACCAGCAAATGGCGCATGGTCCTTACTTAGGTAGTCTCAGAGTGGCTGGTAACCTTCACTATAAACTATAGAAATAAAATCCCTCTGTTCCGGGACAGCAGTGTGACCGGTAAGCTACGCATTGACCTATTCACTATAAAGTAAAAAATTTCTCCATTCTGGAAAACAGAGAGGATGTTTAAGAAGAGGTAGATTGTAAATTTGCGAGTTTTTACAAGAATTTTACAATTTTACCCATTTAAGAGCTCAAAGTAGCCTTTTTAATGGGATTTGTCTGGGTAATGCAGGTCGCGATGGACCCTCCAGTGAGAAACACTTTTTTTAATCACTCTCTATTCTGACCTGGAGATGAGGATCCTAAAGCGAGGAACCTCTCAGACCCATTAGCTGGAGCGCCTCAGACACTTCTTGCTGTTAATCAAAGACTTATTCCAATGCTTTATTGCCCCGTAAAAAATTGTGTTGGCTTTTATTCTTGACAGCTCATTACGTTGCGACACTTTTTCAACATGATTACACAAGATCCAAAAAAACCTAGAAATTAACCTTTTTGGACTGACAAACTAACAACTATAGATAACACGTCTACAAAGGGTATTCAGAGCATAAAATAATCCACACGTCAGTCGTAACTTCTATCCGTCGCAAGATACAATGAGGAAATCTATTAACAGGATTCCCGCTGTGTTTTTTTTTGTTAGTGCAGCCATTAAAATTGACAGCTTATGCAGATGAAGAAGTGTACATTAATCAGATGGTTTGTTATATTGACCTTGACCTTTGAAGAGAGCTATAAAGTCAGTGGAGAGTGTGAGCTTCACTTAAAGTCAATTATATACGGAACGACAAAATCTCATTAAAATAAGGTTTACAGACATAAATATTCATGTTCTATTGTGTGCATGTAATATCCACCATTGCATGATAACGTGTGTTGCAGAATTAACCCATTTAACCAGTGCATTAACCTTTGACTCTACAGGCTGTATCTCATATCATAAAGTTTCTTACAGGTTCGGTCATTCAGGATGTCCCAAGACTACAGGGAAAATATTTAGGTCATACAGATTCACTAATATAAGTTTTTTTATAGAGAATTTCTCTTTTTTAAGGCTACTGGGTCCTTGGAGAGAAGGGTCCCAGTCTTGGTTGGGCCTATATCCATTTGGATGGTGAATACCTGTACAGGACTATTTGTAAATAGGGGGATAATTGACCCAAGGGTCATGGAAACAGTGTGGAGGGGAGATAAATACCAAGCCCTCTTTGGAACCAGTTTGCCCTCACTATTATTTATTTATTGATGCGCTAAAGCTATTTCCCAACGATGAGCGTTTGGTGAGTTTTTGATGCTGCAAATTTTCTGCACCAATTAAGTAAAATAGGATACTTGCATTTTTTCAATTTTATGCAGCGTTAAAAACTCACCAAAAACTCATTGTGGAAACATAGCCTTATTTACAGGTCAATGATCTTAAAATAGAGAAGATATCTGCAGGTAGTAAATACTGTGCATTGGATCCCTTAGGGTTTATTTACATGTTGCATTTTTGCCGCATTTAATTCCCTTTTTTTTTCCATGCATTTTTGCTGTGAAAAATACAACATGTATAACATACACACATACGCATCTTCAAAGCGGTTCCCAACTTTCACAGGTTTTTAATAGTAATAGCAACAGTTCTTTCATTTGGGGCAAAGGAAAAACCCCTGCACCTGTTAGAATGGCCTATAGTGCAGACGTGCTGTTTTTCTCTACTTGTTTTTTTGGGGGATTGTGGTGAAAAAAAGCAACATGTCTATTCTTGAGGCATCTCTACTTGAAAAGAAGCTCCAAATTTGACCCTTGAATCAATAGAAAAAATTAACTCCATAAAAAAATAGTTAAAAAAAACATCCCCCAAAACTTTTTTTGTGCAATTTTTGGTGGATTTCACAGAATCTCCATGTGAACAGTTTAATGCAGCTCAAAAACATAACCTGCTGTGACACTTCGCTGCCAGAAGTGCAGACAGCTTGGATGTCTAACACACCAGTCATTTGATCACCCTATAGAAATCAAAGGTATCCTTGACCTAATTACTTCCAAAATATTATTATTATTATTATTTATATAGCGGCATTGATTCCATGGCGCTGTACAGGAGAAGGGGTTACATACAAAATACAGATATCACTTATAGTAAACAAACTAACAATGATAGACTGATACAGAAGGAAGAGGACCCTGCCCTTGTGGGCTCACATTTTACATGGTGGGGAAGGAGACAGTAGGTTGGGGGTTGCAGCAGCTTTGGTGTTGGTGAGGCGGCAGCTCCAGTGGTAGTGAGGAGGCAGCGTGGTCATGACAGGCTGTAAGCTTTCTGGAAGAGATGGGTTTTCAAGTTCCGTCTGAAGGATCCGAATGTAATAGATAATCGGACGTGTTGGGGCACAGAATTCCAGAGAATGGGGGATATTTGGGAGAAGTCTTGGAGGCGATTGGCTGAGGCATGAATAAGTGTGGAGGAGAGAAGGAGATCTTGGGAGGACCGGAGATTATGTGAGGGAAAATATCGGGAGATTAGTTCAGAGATATACTGAGGAGACAGGTTATGGATGGCTTTGTAGGTCACTATTAGTAGTTGAAACTGGATACACTAGGAAATTGGGAGCCAGTGAAGAAATTTGCACAGGGGATAAGCGGAGGAGTAGCGAGGAGAGAGATGAATTAGACAGGCAGCAGAGTTAAGTACGGACTGGAGAGGTGCGAGAGTGTTGGCAGGGAGGCCACAGAGGAGGGTGTTGCAGTAGTCGAGGAGGGAGATGAGGGCATACACAAGCATTTTAGTAGATTGAAGATTGAGGAAAGGACAGATTCTGGAAATATTTTTGAGCTGGAGGTGACAGGTGGTGGAAAGAGCTTGGATGTGTCTTTTGAAGGACAGGGTTGAGTCAATGGTTACATCAAGTCAGCAGATGTCTGGTACAGGGGAAAGCGTGATGTAATTTATTGTGATAGATAGATCAGGTAGGGAAGATATGTGAGATGGAGGAAAGATGATGAGTTCAGTTTTGTCCACGTTGAGCTTGAGGAAGCGAGAGGAGAAGAAGGAGCTATATCGCTGATAGACACTATGGAATTCTGGACAGCATAGAGATGATGTCTGGGCAAGAGAGGTAGATCTGAGTGTCATCAGCGTATAGGTGAAACTGGAAGCCATGAGACTTTATGAGTTGTCCCAGGCCAAGGGTATAGATGGAGAAGAGTAGGGTTCCTAGGAGAGAGCCTTGAGGGACTCCAACAGAGAGAGGGCGGGATGAGGAGGTAGTGTAAGAGTGGGAGACCCTGAGGCTATGTGCCCACAATGCAGAAATGCTGCATATTTTTTCCACTTCTCCCTGGCAAGAAAAACACATGCGGATTTTACATGCGTTTTTCCCGCCAGGTAGAAGCGTTTGTCAAGCGTTTTTGCATGCATTTCTGCATGGAGTTATCAAGCGCTTTTCCAAACGATTTTAGCATCATTTGGAAAAGTGCTTGACTACTTGGTCACACTATATAAATCCATGCAACCGGCATGGATTTATATAGTGTGACCAAGTAATAGTTAAAAAAAAAAAGAATAAGAATGGTAAAAAAAAAAAAATAAGGATTATACTTACCTTCCGATGGCCCCCGGTATTTTCTCCGCTCCGTCCGGTCTCTCCGGTGTCTCACGGTGGTGTGAAAGGACCTGCAATGACGTCATTGAATCATGTGACAGGTCACGCGACCGCCGACGTCAGCGGTCGCGTGACCTGTCACATGACTAAATGACGTCATTGCAGGTCCTCACACCACCGCAAGCCGAACCAGAGACCGGACGCATCGCTGAGGAGGCCGGGGGACATCAGAAGGTGAGTATAATCTTTATTTTTTATTTTAAATTCTTTTTTTTACAGGTTCTATGGTACTCGGGTCTGGATGAGAGTCTCCTCTTCTCCAGCCCCAGGTACCATCCGCACATTGAAACGCTTAATATCCGTGTGTGCAAATGTACTGACACGGATATTAAGCTTTTCAATGCAAGTCAATGGCGGCAATTACGCTGCGTGTCCGCAAAATTAATGGACATGCTGCGTATTTTTCCACAATGATAATCCGCAGCGGAAATTTCCGCAGCATGTGCACAGCATATGCGGATTATCATTGGGGACCATGGGGCACGTATTACCAAGCGTTTTTTAAGCGTTTTCGCTGCGGAAATTCCACGGCAAAAACGCTTGAAAAACACATAGTGGGCACGCAGCCTTAATGTGTGGTTGGAAAGGTATGAGGACATCCAGGATAGGGCAAGGTCTTTGACGCCAAAGGAAGAGAGGATCCGTAGTAGGAGGCAGTGGTCAACTGTATCAAAGGCAGAAGAAAGGTCTAGAAGGAGGAGCATAGAGAATTGTCTGTTAGCTTTGGCTGTAAGTAAGTCGTTAGTAATTTTGGTCAGGGCAGTTTCAGTGGAATGATGGGGATGGAAACCATATTTTAGGTTGTTAAAGAGTAAGTTAGATGAGAGGTGTGAGGAAAGTTCTGTGTGGACATGCTGCTCAAGGAGTTTGGAAGCAAATGGGAGCAGCGATATGGGGAAACAACACGACATAGCAGTTGGGTTGAGGGATGGCTTTTTGAGAATAGGCATGATTGTGGCATGTTTGAAAGCAGAAGAGAAGGTCCCAGAAGTTAGTGATAGGTTGAAGAGCTGGGTTAGGGATGGGATGTGTGGTGGTTAGGGATGGGATGTGTGGTGGTGAGGTTGCTGAGGAGGTGGGATGGGATGGCGTCAAGTGCACAAGTGGTGAGGTGTGATTTGGAGAGGAGATGAGTAAGCACTCCTTCAGTGATGTTGGAGAGGGAGGTTATGGGGGAAGGGCATGGATTTGATATAAAAAGGGGTTCTGGTGGTCGAACAATAAAGACTTGCCTTGTTTGGTCGATCTTATTTTTGAAGAGTGCGGCAAAGTCTTCAGCAGAGATTAGGGGGCTTGGAGGGAGCAGTGGTGGGCAGAGGAGGGAGTTAAAAGTGTTGAATAACTGTTTGGGGTTGTAGGATAAGGAAGATATGAGGGTTGAGAAGTAGGCTTCTTTAGCATAAGTGAGGGTTGATTTGAAAGTGAGTTGCTTGTTTGAATGCCATGAAATCATCTTGCGAATGTGTTTTCTTCCAATGCTGCTCCGCAACCCTTGACACTTGCCTAACCTTTTTAGTGAGGTTGTTGTTCCAGGGTTGTCTATTGATTCGTGACACTCTGCCATGCACGACAGGGGCGACAGCATCAATAGCTGATGCAAGAGTGGCATTGTAGAAGGCAGTGGCACTGTCTGTGTCGTGGCGTGAATATATGGACGCCAGTGGTAGAATAGAGTCAGAGAGTGTGTGAGTGCCTAGATGTGCAAAGTATCTGCGGGGGGGTGCTATTTGCTGTACATTGGTGACATAGGTTTGGAAGACTTACTATAAAAAGATCCATACACATTAAATAGTTGTCGGGTCTTGACTGCAGACTTGTGAATCCTGACATTGAACGCACTGTGCTCTGTGAGGATTCTCCAGTGACGGTGCCAACAGCGGATGTGCACATGACCTTAAATATGCGATTTGCATAGGTGAGGTCACGTGGCGAGTAGACGTGCGTAACCTCACTCAAGAGAAATGTATTGAGCGAAACTGAACATATCTAGTCAGAATGTAAATCGCACACTTGGGGTCACGCACCCACCTGCTTACTCCAAGGCTGGCCAACCACTTCTAATGAATCTTGGCTGAACTCAACGATTTAGGTGGGGCTGGTGAACCAATTAATGTGTATGTTGGGGTCCCCACTTTTCTCTTCTCCACTGACAGGCAATGAGGAAAGAAGAGACTGGTGTGCTCATAGTACCCGATCCTTTGGTTCATACGCCACCTCCACGGGTGTCTGGTAGTGATTTACTTCCTATTCCGTATTGAAAGCACAAACATAGTGTGTATATGTATGAGGAGTCAGAAAATATCACAGTAGGATGAGAGAAGAGCCTATAGCTCAGTAAGGTATATTATTCTAGCTTAAATATAAATTTATGGTGCAAATCAACAATTAGGAGTTCACATAGAGCAGTGTTTCCCAAACTTTAATCCTCACGGCCCCCACATATCATGTTTTCAGGATTTCCTTAGTACCTCTGGCAATTTCTGATACCTTGATAGTAATTCCATCATCTGTGCAATCTGAACATCATCTGTTGGGGGCAGTGAGGACTGAAGTTTGAGAAACACTGATATAGATGGATAGGACGACTGCAAACACATCCATTAAACATTTTTTGGACACCACCCATCCACCCATCTGAAAGAGACAGATATTTGTAATAAATCAGCCGGGGCGGATTAGCGTTCACCTTTCATTTCCTGTCACCCACATATTTACAAAGCGAGATTTATCTAACTAAGACTGATGACATGTTATCGTCAGCATAATGAAGGATAATGCTTGGCACAGGGATGAGAAATAGTGTTTATTTATTCTCTAATCATTATAATTAAGACCTGAAAATTAATAAAGATTGAACATCTTCTCATTTGGCCGAGTTGCCCCTGTTTCCCGAGCTGCCTACATTTCCTTCCAAGTTCTAATGAATATTTTTTTGCTCGAGTTGGAGCTGTTTATAATTAACACCTTCTAACATGGCACAAGTGTACTAACGAGGGAAGGAAATTAAAGATATTTTAGAGAAGCTGGGAACTTGTCTTATTTTGTAGTTCCTCTTACCTAAGGGGGATGAGTTTTATCCAAATCAAAGTTTTTCCAGAAGTTTAAACTTTCTGCTAGAGCAAAACTTTTTAAAATGTTCTTAAATGGAATATTAAGTGTATTCTTAAATACCATGTTTATGGAAAGAAGAACTTGAAGGGTTCCGAAAAAGAAAGGTTAAACTGCAATACTAGATAGATCTTTTTTTTCTAGTCTTGGAAACCCCTTAGTTAAGAGTGCCTGTCAGTTGAAGGATCTATTAAGTTCTCATATTAACCCCTTTGTGCATATGGGCGTAACTGTACATTCGTGCTAGGGTGACCGTGTATGGAGGTGACCTCAGCTCCTGAGCCCCCTGCACATGCAGCTGATGCTGGTATCTGTCTCTGATAGTGGCATTTAAGTGACATCACAACCAGTGCGAGCACTTGCCGGCTCCCATCGGTGCTCCATGACAGCATCACGGGGCTCCAATGGGTTACTCTGACAGCAAGGGGCCTAAGCTTCAAAGGAGACCAAGACTTACATTGTATACTGCAATACATGGTATGTGTAGCGTCGGTGTCTCTGCCTCCTGTTGGGCAGAGACGCCGATCCCCTCACCGCCGAGGTCCCGGTCCGGCATCCTCCGGCTCTCCTGCTGCATCTGCCCGGGGTGCGCGCACCACGCGCAGTTCCCCGGGCACTGTACTTAGGGCGCATGCGCGTGCGCTCCCTCCCTCTTAAAGGGGCCGCGCGCACCATCCTAAAGTGTCCCCAGCCAATGGCCGGAGGACTGCCCTTATATAAGGCACCTCCTCCAAAATGGAGGTGCCTGTGCAAGGTTGTTGTTTGTGTGCTAACACTCTCCTCAGCCCTCAGGTTCCAGAGCCCGCCTGCCTGTCTATCAGCCGTGCCTGCCTGCCTATCAGCTGTGCCCGCCTGCCTGTCTATCAACCGTGCCCACCTGCCTGACTATCAGCCGTGTCCACCAGCCTGTCTATCAACTGTGCCCGCCTGCCTGTCTATCAGCCGTGCCCACCTGCCTGTCTATCTGCCGTGCCCACCTGCTTGTCTACCTGCATCACCTGCCTGTCTGCCAGCCTTGCCCATCTGCTGTGCCTGTCAGCTTCGGCCATCAGTCCCGGGGGAGTCGCCTGCTCTCACACAAGGTCGGTCCCAGAGTGGCACCTGGTTCACCTTCCCGGTCCCGGTTCACAGAGTCGACTAAGCCGCCGTGTGGCCAGGGTCGGTCCGGGTAGGCACTTAGTTACGCCCCTCTGGTGCCTTGTATCACAGCACAGAGGTTCCGCCACCCGGATCCGTAACAATTTGCACAGGCCATGGAATCCAGTGGCTCCCAGGCTCCTTCGCTCTCAGACCTGTACCAAGAGGTCTCTCACCAGAGATCCCAACAGGATACTATCCTGTCCTATCTGTGGACTGTCAACTCCCACTTGGACGCGCTGTCCACCCCGACTGTGTCTGCCTCTAACCAAGCGGCACCCGCTCCGGCGGCACCTCAACACAGTGGCGCTGTGGCATCCAGCTTAGGACCCCGGCTATCTGCTCCTCCACATTTTGGTGGTGACCCTGCCCTATGTCGGGGCTTTATAAATCAGTGCACGCTGAACTTTGAGCTCCTGGCACACCAGTCCGCCTCCGACCGGGCCAAGGTGGCATTCATCATGTCTCACCTCACCGGAGAGGCGTTGGCGTGGCTTAATCCTCTGTGGGAGAGAGGGGATCCACTGGTGTCCGACCTCCAGGCCTTCCTTGCGGCTTTTCGGAAGTTGTTCGATGAGCCCGGACGAAAATCTTCGACTGCCTCCTCTCTTCTCCGACTCCGCCAAGGGAGTCTCTCTGTGGGACAGTATGCCGGCGTTTCCGCACCCTCGCATCTGAACTTGCCTGTAACAATGAGGCTCTGGTGTCCACCTTTTGGGAGGGCCTTTCCGGACGGATCAAGGATGAGCTAGCCGGTCGTGACATACCTCCCTCTCTGGACGACGTGGTGTCATTAGCTACATGGATCGACATCCGTTTTCAGGAGTGTTCTAAGGAGGTGACCCGTGAGAGAAGACCCCTGCGCCTCGCACCAACCTTGCAGAGGCCAGTCTCGCAACCAGCATCCCCTCCGGTGTCTTCTCCAGAGTCTATGCAAATAGACCAAGTTAAGATTTTTCAAGTCTCGCCAGGATGCCCGCCGCGCCAAGGGGAGTTGCTTCTACTGTGGCAGTATACAGCATCTAATCTGCTCCTGTCCGGTGAGACCGGGAAACTCCAGTGTCTAGGACAGCTCGGAGAGGTCGTCCTAGGCAAAAGTTCTTCCTCTCCGCCTTTGACTCTGTCCGTTTTGGTTACCAGTGATGAGACCAGCTTCTTCGAGACTGCCTATCTGGATTCCGGAGCCACTGGGAACCTCATTCAACAGGCCGTTGTGGAGCGATATCAGATTCCTACCATACGTCTGGCTAATCCTTTAGCGGTTTCCTCTGTGGATGGAAAGCTTCTCTCTGAGACCATCTTGTTTGTCACTGAGCCTGTAACTCTTCAGGTGGGAATGCTACATTCGAAGAGGATCTCTTTTTATGTGCTGTCCGGCCTCTCTCATCCCCTCTTGCTTGGCTTGCCTTGGTTACAGATACATGAGTCCATCCTTAATTGGAGCTCGGGTGAGGTGCTCCGTTGGGGTCAGGAGTGTCATAAGTCCTGTCTGGTTCCGGTTCGTCCTGCTCGACCTTCGTCTACTCCAGCTAACCTACCAGGCCTGCCGGCCCCACACTGGTCATATGCGGACGTCTTTGATAAAAAGGAGGCAGAGACACTACCACTTCATAGGCCGTATGATTGCCACATCGATCTAATACCTGGTGCTTCACCTCCTCGTGGGCGAATCTACCCCTTGTCGCTGGCCGAGAACCGTGCTATGTCTGAGTACATAGAAGAGAATCTTGCTAGGGGATTTATCCAGAAATCCACCTCTCTGGCTGGAGCAGGATTCTTCTTTATCAAAAAGAAAGCGGCTCTCTTCGTCCATGCATCGACTATAGGGCACTAAACTAGATTACCATCAAAAATAAGTACCCCCTGCCTCTCATCTTGGAGCTGTTTGACCGCCTAAAAGGCGAGAAGATCTTCACTAATTTTCGTGGGACGTACAATCTGGTCCGGATTCGCCAGGGAGACGAGTGGAAGACGGCATTCAACACTCGGGATGGTCACTACGAGTACCGCGTGATGCCCTTCGGTCTCTGTGATGCTCCAGCCGTCTTCGAGGAGTTAGTGAACGACATCTTCCGAGATCTCCTGTATTCCTACATGGTGGTGTACCTGGACGATATCTTGGTGTTCTCCTCTGATCTGCCCTCTCACAGGAGGGATGTTCGTCAGGTACTGCTGAGGCTCCGGAAGAATCGCCTGTATGCTAAGTACGAGAAATGCCTCTTTGAGCAGACCTCCCTACCATTTTTGGGGTATATCATCTCTGATACCGGACTGCGGATGAATCCCGAGAAGGTGTCTGCCATCTTAAAGAGGCCCTGACCTGAGGGGTTGAAGGTTATTCAGCGGTTTCTGGGATTCTCTAACTATTACCGCCTTTTCATTCCTCATTTCTTCTCCAGGACTGCTCCGATCTCTGCTCTCACCCGTAAAGGAGCAAATCCCAGGGAATGGACTTCCGAGGCGGAAAGTGCCTTTGTCTCTCTTAAACAAGCCTTCTCCTCCGCTCCAGTGCTACATCGTCCAGATTGCAATAAACAGTTCTTCCTGGAGGTTGACGCCTCTTCCTCCGGGGCCGGAGCAATGCTCACTCAGAAATCCTCATCCGGGCGAATGGTGACTTGCGGCTTCTTCTCCAAACTCTTTTCTCCGTCCGAGCTCAATTGCTCCATAGGGGATTGAGAACTGCTGGCCATCAAATTAGCGCTGGAGGAGTGGCGCTACTTTCTTGAGGGGGCTCTCCACCCAGTGGTCATCTACAATGACCATAAAAACCTTGCTTACTTGCAGACCGCCCAAAGACTAAATCCACGTCAGGCCAGATGGTCTTTGTTCTTTGCTCGTTTCAGCTTCACTCTCCATTACCGCCCGGCAGACAAGAATATTAAAGCTGACGCTCTATCCCGCTCTTTCCTGTCTACCGACCAAGAGGAGGAGCCTCTACACATCACTGACCCCTCCAGAATAATGACTGTTGCTCCGTTTGACCTGTTTCATCTACCTCCTGGTAAGACCTTTTGTAGCGGCTCAGGATTGGAAGAGAGTCTTACTCTGGGGTCATTCGTCCAAACTGGCTGGTCATGCCAGCTAGAGGAAGACGCTTCTGCTCGTTGCCCGACATTATTGGTGGCCCACCCTGCACAAGGATGTTGCAGATTTTGTCGTGGCTTGTTCCCCCCTGTGCCCGTAGCAAGATACCTAGGCACCTCCCAGCTGGTCATCTTCTTCCTCTCCCCGTGCCTTCTGCTCCTTGGCAACACATTGCTATGGACTTCATCACTGATCTTCCGGTATCTGCCGTTTCTACCGTCATATGGGTGGTCGCTGACCGCTTCTCTAAGATGGCTCACTTAATTTCTTAGCCTGGTCTTCCGTCCGCACCTGTGCTGGCTAAGGACTTCATCCGTCACATCTTTCATCTCCATGGCTTACCCCTCCACATTGTCTCGGACAGAGGAGTTCAGTTCACTTCTCGCTTCTGGAGAGCCACGTGCAAGCTGCTGGATGTCACTTTGCACTTTTCTTCGGCCTATCATCCTCAGTCCAATGGTCAGGTGGAACGTATTAATCAGATCCTTACCAGTTTTCTTCTGCACTTTGTCAACGCTCACCATAGCGACTGGGTAGAACTTCTGCCTTGGGCCGAGTTTTCTTATAACAACAATGTGAGTGAGTCCTTGGCTAAGTCTCAGTTTTTTGTGGTTTATGGTCGACACCCCCGAATTCCGTTTCCCATCTCTTCTTCAGTGGACAATCCTGCCACGGAGTCTCTCGTCAGTGACTTTTCGGTGATTTGGGAAGACACTAGATCTGCACTTCTTCAGTCCTCCAAGCGGATGAAGAAGCATGCTGATAAGAGACATCTGGATCCGCCTCTATTTCGTCCGGGAGACAAGGTCTGGCTTTCCTCCAAATATGTCTGTCTCAAGATACCATCATACAAGTTGGGCCCGCGGTTCATCGGTCCTTTCGAGATTCTGAACCAAATAAGTCCAGTGGCGTACAAGCTGAAACTCCCTGCCTCCTTACGGATTCCCAATTCCTTTCATGTGTCACTCCTCAAGCCTGTTGTCCTTAATCCTTTCTTTGACGATCCAGGTACCACTCCAGCTCCAGTCTCCGCTGAGGTTGTCTTTGAGGTAGAGAATATTTTGGCCATCAAGAGGGTAAAAGGAAAGACTTATTTTTTTGTGGATTGGAAGGGGTTTGGTCCTGAGGAGAGGTCTTGGGGAGCCCAGGGAAAAAATTCATGCTCCTCATCTACTAGAAAAATTTCTTGCAGGCCTAAAGAAGAGAGGGCGTAAAGGGAGAGGTACTGTAGCGTTGGCGTCTCTGCCTCCTGCCGGGCAGAGACGCCGATCCCCTCACCGCCGCAGTCCAGGTCCGGCATCCTCTGTCTCCCCTGCTGCATCTGCCCAGGGTGCGCCACGTGTAGTTCCCCGGGCACTGTACTTAGGGCGCGCGCGCGTGCACTCCCTCCCTCTTAAAGGGAAAGCGCCGCCCTAAAGAGTCCCCGGCCAATGGCTGGAGGACTGCCCTTATATAAGGCACCTCCTCCAAAATGGAATATGTGAATAAAAAATTCACATATGTGGTATTGACATGTTTATAAAAACCTGATCTATCAAAATATAAAAGTGATTAACCCAACTGTTAAACACGGTAACGCGGAAAATAAAAATTAAAACGCCAGAATTGAGTTTTTTGGTCTCCACTCCTCCCTAAAAAAAAACAATAAAAAGTGAGCATTACTTTGTACGTACCCCAAAATGGTATCAATCAAAATGTCAATATAAGCCCTCAAGAATAAACCCTAATACAGCTGCATTTATGGAAAAGTAAAAACCGTACAGGTATCTTTTTCTCAACAAATAGTAAAAAGAACATGGAAATTTGTTATTGCCTGGTCCTGAAAGGGCTTAAGGTGGCCCATTAATGTTAATAACAGAGGAATTGTGTAATTCTTCATCTCCCCTGTGATTGCGCTGCAGGGTAATTGAACACTTGCTGCCAGGTTTCCCCACTGATTACATACAGTGGGGAAAATAAGTATTTGATGCACTGCTGATTTTGCAAGTTTTCCCACCTACAAAGAATGGAGAGGTCTGTAATTTTTATTGTAGGTACACTTCACCTGTGAGAGGCAGAATCTAAAAACAAAAACCAGAAAATCACATTGTACGATTTTAACATAATTAAATTCCATTTTATTGCATGAAATAAGTATTTGATCACCTACCAACCAGCAAGAATTCTGGCTCTCACAGACCTGTTAGTTTTTCCTTAAGAAGCCCTCCTACTCTGCACTCATTACCTGTATTAATTGCACCTGTTTGAACTCGTAACCTATATAAAAGACACCTGTCCACACACTCAATCAATCACACTCCAACCTCTCAACCATGGCGAAGACTAAAGAGCTGTCTAAGGACACCAGGGACAAAATTGACTGGGATGGGCTACAGGACAATAGGCAATCAGCTTGGTGAGGAGGCAACAACTGTTGGCGCAATTATTAGAAAATGGAAGAAACACAAGATGACTATCAATCTTCCTCGGACTGGGGCTCTATGCAAGATATCACCTCATGTGGTAAGGATGGTTCTGAGAAAGGTCAGGAATCAGCCTAGAACTACACAGGAGGACCCGGTCAATGACCCAAAGAGAGCTGGGACCACAGTCTCAAACATTACCGTTAGTAACACACTGTGCCGTCATGGATTAAAATCCTGCAGAGCATGCAAGGTCCCCCTGCTCACGCCAGAACATGTCCAGGCCAGTTTGAAGTTCACCAATGACCATCCGTATGATAAAGAGGAGGCATGGGAGAAGGTCATGTGGTCAGATGAGACCAAAAGAGACATTTTTGGTATCAACTCCACTCGCCGTGTTTGGAAGAAGGATTAGTACAACCCCAAGAACACCGTCCCAACCGTGAAGCATGGTGGGCGAAACATCATACTTTTGGGGGTGCTTTTCCGAAAAGGGGACAGGACTACTGCATCCTTTTGTAGGGAGGATGGATAGGGTCATGTATCACGAGATTTTGACCAACAACTTCCTTCCCTCAGTAAGATCATTGAAGATGGGTTGTGGCTGAGTCTTCCAGAATGACAATGACCGAAAACACACAGCCAGGGCAACTAAGGAGTGGCTCCGTAAGTAGCATTTCAAGGTCCTAGAGTGGCCTAGCCAGACCTGAACCCAATAGAAAATCTTTGAAGGGAGCAGAAACTCAATATTGCTCAGCGACAGCCCCGAAACTTGAAAGATCTACAGAAAATCTCTATGAAGGAGTGGGCCAAAATCCCTGCTGCAGTGTGTGCAAACTTTATCAACAATTACAGGAACCATCTGACCTCTGTAATTGCAAACAAAGGTTTCTGTACCAAATATTAAGTTCTGTTTTTCTACTGTATCAAATACTTATTTCCTGCAATAAAATGCAAATTAATTATGTAAAAATCATGCAATGTGATTTTCTGGATTTTTTTTAGATTCTTTCTCTCACAGTTGAAGTGTACCTACGATAAAAAATTACAGACCTCTCCATTCTTTGTAGGTGGGAAAACTTGCAAAATCGGCAGTGTATCAAATACTTATTTTCTCCACTGTATGATCACTATAGATCCCATGTGTGAGACACCCTGGGGTCAGCATAATAAAAGGGGCAGCCCCCTGTCTACTAAACCTAAGAACCACATTGGACTTGAGATTCAATTCCACTTATTCATAAGTTAGCAAAGTCTTCTCCTCTAAAAGACCATAGCCCCTGCCCAGACTTTGGCAACTGATGGAGGGGCTTGTCATGCACAAAATCTATCAGTAAACTCGTGCAATATTCATAGAATCGAACTGTACATGCGCAAGTGCAGATTAAAGATTGAAAGCAAGTTGCTTGCATAGGTCATGGACATCCAGAAAACTAGTCAATGCCAACAGTGATTCCAAGAGGGTGGCCTGAGTTTACTGATGGATCTGTCAAATCCCTGCATAAGTATTCTCATGCAATGCTTATGGAGTCAGACTTTAAAGTAAGAGACTGGAGTAGTCCGGAAAGCTTGCTACTTCATCACCTTTTCAGTTAGCCATTAAAAGGTATCAACCACTATGTAGTCTCAAATTTTTTGTTATTATTTTTTTGGAGTCAGACTGCGCATTCACTATTTTTTGGGGCATCCAGCCTTTACCAGGCTGACATCTGCACTTGCACAAGCACAGTATGATCCCATGGATGTTGCACGAGATTACTTATGGATGTGTCACATCCCAGGTCTCTCCATCAGCAGCCATTTTTTGAGCAGAAGCAACAGGGCTGAAGTCAGAGAAGACTGTGCTAGCCAAGTTTCTTGGTTGGAGTAACAAAACAATGAAAAACAGCTAATTACGGAAAACTTTCCTACATATTTGTCAAGATCATATATAAAGTTTTCATATTGTATATCATAATTTAGCTATTGCTAGCATGAATACTTAAACTGATTGTCCTGTGAAAACAAATTATCACCTATCCACAGGTTAGGTACAAACACCAACCGGCAAAATGGGAAACTTTTTTATAACCTAGAACAGTGTTCTTCAACTCCAGTCCTCAAGAGCCACCAACAGTTCATGTTTTCAGGATTTCCTTAGTATTGCCCAGGTAATGGAATTATTTCCTGTGCATGTACTGCAGTTATCATTTGGGCAATACTAGGGAAATCCTGAAAACATGACCTGTTGAGGACCGAATTTGTAGAACACTGCCCTAGAAGAATGGAGCATCAGTCGGTAAACTTGACTGCCACTTTTATTCATTCCCTATGGATTACCAAGGGCTGTGCTTGGATTTTTCCTGCAGGCCCATTTAAAATTAATGGAGTGATGATCGAGCATTTGACTTACGGCTCCATTTTATAATGGGGATAAAAGTGTTCTGTTGGATAAAAAGTCTCCATTCTGCTACACCAGAGTTTTCCCATTTCTAGAAGAAATCTATATCGATAAGGTAACTATCTAAAATAACGAGCAAAAGTTTCCCCTACAGTGTATATTAAGAAAAGTAAATTACTGCTATTGATTTTGGTTTGTAACTTTCTGCTATTAAATTAAGCATTTATTGCAGTTTTTTTTCCCCAAAAGAGTTTTTTCTTGTAAGCAAGTTATTCAAGTTCTAAAAATGTCTTACTTCTCTTTTCCCACTTTACATTTCGCAACTTGCAGGCAGACAAATCTAATGGGGTTTATTATACATCGTAATTTGTAACAAATTCTGCTACTTGTTTCTCTAACTTTTTTTGTGCACTTTTAGTTTAAAAATGGTAGAAATAGTTTCATGCATATTGGAGTGTATTCAAGAAAAGTTTATTTCTAGAAATACCTGCATCAAGTCTAATAAGTAAGGTTCTCCAGGAATCTTTTATTTCTCGCTTAATTTCTCAGTATATTTGTAGTGTGGTTTATATATTTTTTTATTTTTTAATTGCCATTAAGAAAGAGAAATATTAGTTCTCTATACTTCCCAATCTCCTTGGATCTAATTATGGCTTTCGCTTAAAAAAAACCTAGAACAAAACTGTGTGTGAGACAAAACTTAGAGAAGTTACACATTCCTTTTTCTGATACACATAACCTCATCCTCCCTATAAATAAACATCCCATCTACATCCTATAATGTCCAGTAGAAAGAGTATATATTTATACTAAGCATGTAGTGGTTCATGACATCACCTTGTGCCGACTGTCAGGGAAAAGTAAGCCAAGGGTTTCTCGAGATCTCTAAGTAAATCATAGGCTTAGGAAAGCGACCCTAGGCTATGTGCACACAGATTTCTTTTTGCTGAATTTTCAGAGCAAAAACTAACCAGTTTTTGAGGAGTTTTAAGTTTTTGAAGATGATTTGGATAGTTTCCGCTTAGTTTAATAGCCTTAGGGTAGGATCACAGAATTTTTTTTAGAGGTAGAAAAATCTGACATAGTTTTCAAGGCTGGGATCTAAGGAGTAACGTTTCTCCTTGTGGAGCGTGACAAGCCAGGCGACTTATATACGTCATGCATGCTCCTCTGGGAAATTAAATATGAAAATTGCCTCTTCAGAGAGGAAGAGGACTAGAACTCCAGTGCCACCTATTGGAAGTAGCAATCCTAAAAGTCAATATCGACCCTTTAACGAGCCTTGCCATATGACTTATGATATGGCAAGGCTTGTTAAAGAGTCGATATTGACTTTTAGGATTGCTACTTCCAATAGGTGGCACTAGAGTTCATTTCCTCTTCCTCTCTGAAGAGGCAATTGCATAGTTTTCAAGAGAAATCCACTTTAGGGTACGAGCACGCAACAGCTTTTTCAGGGGGATTTCATTCCAAAAACCACCTGAAAAAACACTAACAAAATGTACAAAAGAATGAACATAAGCATTTCTATGTAAAAACGACTTACTGGTGATATGTTCAGTTTTTTGAGCGTCTCTTAATCATTTCAGTTTCCAAAGATGCCAAGTGGTTGAAAGAAATGAGCTCTATACTTTTTAATAGAAGTCAATGGGAAGGCTCAAAAGATGCCCAAGCTTTTGCCAGCATTGTTGCTTGAATAACAGCTAGCAGTTTCTTAATGGAACGGAGTTACAAATGACTGGAAAATTCCAGGACAAAAACGCCATAAAAATGCTCAAAAAAGCCACCAGTGGTCAAAAACATATAAAAAGTGTTTAAGAAATGACCAAAATAATGCTAAAAAAGATGCTGCAAGAACAAAATCACTGCCAATTGAAAAATTTGGAGGGTTCTGATGACACTGCTTTTAATGCAATTTTTGTCACACTCTTTTTTTCAGAATTTTGAACTCTTGATCATGTTTTACATATTAAAGAAGCAATAAGGCTATTGATTCATTCTTCATCTAAAAAATCCTCACTGTATCAACAGTAATGCGGTTTTCCCATTGAAATAATTGAGCTATGTGCACACAGCGTCTTTTAAACTGAAGCAAACCTGACAACTTTTTTAAGCAGAAGATGTTTCAGGAAACTGGAGTTTTTTTTCCTGAAGCTTCTTTTTTGTAATTTTTTTCAGTTGCTTCCTGATGTTTTTTCCTATGGTTTTGACAGTTCTTTGGTTGGTTTCCCAATTTCTTTTTTTTACATCTTTTATACTATTGTTTTCTGGACATTTTTTTTTCATTTCATTAAATAATGAAGAAACCCTTATCATTTTTTTTAAGCACAAACAATGGCAAAACGCTCCAAAAACATCCGGGCATCTTTTGAGCTTTCCCAATGACTTGTACTGTAAAGTACAGAACATCTTCCAAAACAGAAAACTTCCAAATGAATGGTCAAGTCACAAGTTTTTTGATAGGTTTTTCAGGCGGAATCCATCTGAAAAAAAAGTCATGTGCATATAGTTTTACGAAACTTATTCAAAGATTATCCACTTCAAAAGGTTTAGAGTGTGCATTTTTTTGTTATTTGTTGACTGCATTTTTATATTTATTTCCTGTTAAATATAAATGATGATAATTGGCTTTTCATTTCCTTCATCAAATATCAATAGCTATTTCCATAAGAATAATGTTCCAATGACATATTTGCATCACGTCTTAAAATAAAGAAAAAAACCTACAGTCTGAATTAATTTTGTCATTTTTTTTTTTAGGAGGAGGTGCTACCAGATATGCTCAGATAGACATTGCCGCAACGGAGACGGCGCACAAAGTTGGGTCCCAACATGCGCAGTCCAGAGAAGAACGTTTACAAGAGCTTGAGCAGAAGAGGAAAGGAAATCAGCAATGATCGATCTTGGCGTGTGATCGAAAAGTCGTTGGTTCTAGTCCTTAGGTGCAAACTTAGGCGGATCATTAGGGTCCACTGGGCTTGATGAACTACTGGGACTTTTTCGAGTCAGATGGTCGGCCCGGTGAGACTTTTTTGAAAGGACGGGATTACGTGTTGCTAGATGGAACAAGGGTCATTCCAAAACTGATGTTGCCTCTCGGAGACATAACAGTCTGAAGTGTCTGGTCATGGTGGTGCCCTTTAAACCTTGAGGTGGAATGAAACAAAAATGATCTATAAATACCTGTATATTCACAATAATATTTTTTTCCTTCTTTGAAAATGTCATATAGTTTTGTATGCGTAGGAAATCTAGGTATTTATTTCTTCCTGTTACTAAGTATTATTATTTAATTTTGTTTGCATATCATTTTATACATGAAGGTTTTCTGCAACATACCTCCTCAGTTTTATTGTCTTACACATAGGACTTTTTTTTTTTTAACAAAGCAAAACACAAATAATTTTAGCTTTGCTGTTTTCAATAAAGGAAAATTCCAGTTAAAAAATAGATGTAGGTTATTACATAGGGTTTAGAAATTGTAAAGGCTTTATGTTTCCTATGCATTGTCACCGTATAGTTTTTACATTGTAGCAGGTTGTGACTTCTAGAAATTATATATAAAGCTGAAGTACGTCACCCATAGATTTCTACTGTATCTATACCTAGAGGTGTAATATTAAAGAGGTTGTCCACTACTTAAACATTAATGACCTTTCCCTAGGATAGGTCATCAATGTCTGATCAATGGGGGTGCAACACCCAGTGCCCCTGCCGATCAGCTGTTCCCGATGTCGACGGCGGAGAAAACTGCTCTGTTATGGATGTGTAGTACCCAGTCACGGCCAATATTCCGTCAACAGAGCTGCACTGTGTAGCTCCGTAATTGGGCAGTTCCAGCCGACACTGGGAACAGCTGATTGGTAGGAGCACTGGGTGTCGCACCCCCATTGATCAGACATTGATGACCTTTCCTAAAGACAACCTCTTTAAACTCTTGGTTCCCAATGCACAATCCATACCAGTGCACCCCACCTACTGTGAGCATAGTTGGAAACATTAGAAAATTTTTCTTAGAGGCGCTTTCACAGGCTGTGGTTTGTCAAGACATAGAGCAGGGTTTGTTAGAACACACAAGAAATATGACAATTCTAATACTTATAGATATTCCATGTATAATGTCCTTATTATAAGGACCCTACAGAGAGGACAGATAAAGGGGATTGCCCCCAACAGCAATCTCAGATACAATTGGCTGGTAAAGTTTAATGTTTAATAAACACTGGATAACCCCTTTATTCTAGATCGGAAACAGAAATATTTCCAGAACCTGGAATTCAGAATTCAGAACCTAGATAATTCAGAGCCCAGATGACATTCGATATTTTAGACATGAAAGGTCACAATTCAAGCCCTTGAAACCTTAAAATCTATAGCCCATGCTATATCCCAGATCAAAACCTACATTCAGAACTCAGGTTTGACCCCATAATTCAGAACCAAGATGAGACACTGTTATCAGGCAACAGATCAAGACTGGTGTTGAGCGAGTATGTTCTGTTAACCCTTTCGCCGAGTATGCTCGGGCGAGCACCGAGTAGTTACAGCTGCTCGGTGTTATGTTTAAATCACTCCCGTGTGCATGATTTGCGACTGTTTGACAGCTTTAATACATGTGAGGAATGATTGTTTCTTTTGCATTCCTCACATGTAATAAAGCTGTCAAACAGTCGCAAATCATGCACACCGGAGTGATTTAAACATAACACCGAGCAGCTGTAACTACTCGGTGCTCGCCCGAGCATACTCGGCGAAAGGGTTAACAGAACATACTCGCTCAATACTAAAAGACCCATAATCAGACCTTACACTAAAACCCTTATCAGACCCCTAACGAGAACCCATAATAAGACCCCAGACCAGAGCCCATAATCAAACCCCAGACTAGAACCCATAATCATAACCTAGACTAGTCCTCACAACCAGACCAGAACACATAATCTGTCCCCAGTTCAGCACCCATCATCAGACTACAGACCAGAACTCATAATCAGACTCAAGACCAGAAACCCTTAATCAGTCATAAGACCAAAATCCCAAATCAAACCCGGACTAGAACTCATAATCATAACCCAGGCTAGTCCCCACAACCAGACCAGAATCCATAATCAGTCCCCAGTTCAGCACCCATCATCAGACTACAGAACAAAACCCATAATCAGATCCAAGACCAGAACCCAGAATCAGTCCTAAGACCAAAACCTATAATCAGAACTCAGACCAGAACCCAGAATCAGACCCCAGACTAGAACCCAGAATCATAACCCAGACTTGTCCTCATAACCAGATCAGAATCCATAATCAGTCCCCAGATCAGTACCCATCATCAGACTACAGACCAGAACCTATAATCAGACCCCAGACTAGAATCCATAATCATAACTGAAACTAGTTCCCATAACCAGACCTCAGATCAGTCCGAAGGATCAGACCTTAGACTGGAACTCATAAGCAGAACCCAGACCAATTCCAATAATCAGACCTCACACCAGAACCCATAATCAAATCCCAGAGAAGATTCCCATAATCAGTCCACAAATCAGTCCTCATGATCAGACCTCAGACCAGAACTCATAATCAGACTCCATTTCAGATTCCATAATCAGACCTCATACCGGGCCCCCATTATCAGATCCCAAACCAGAACCCATAATCAGACTCCAAACCAGACCCTTAATTCAGATCCCATTGTTCAGAACCAATAAACAGATCCCAGATCAAACCCATCTAATTACACACTTCTCCTTGTTTTTGGCTCCTCATTACCATCTTCGGCCCCTATTCAACTTAGGCCTCTGGCCCACATGACAATGTTATGTTCAGCAGCATCCATCTTAGTGGAGTATGGTCCATATGGTGACTCAAAACCAATAGACGAAAAGTATGCAAGGTAGAGTCTGTGCATGGAGCATGGGCATAAGCCATTACACCTGGTTTATATTTTGCACTGGAGTCCTGGTGCTACCAATTATTCCCCTGCTTTTCTCTATAAAAACATTCATGTATAGATGGAGTCAACTAACGACTAAGCTCTGCTCTGGAAAAAAAAATTGCAATTGGACTTGATGCATTATGGCAGAGCAAAAAAATCAAAAAAATAATATTTAGAAATTTTAATTCAACATTTTTCCTAACAAAACCTGATAACTGGAGTTTTCCTTTAATGTCATATTTCCTGGGGCATTTATGTACAGTGTTGGTATTTGGTACATTTTTATCAGTTCTTTTTGAGTATAAATGCCTTTATAATGCTGGACGCAGGAGGCGGTTTTCTGCTGTGTCACAGTCTTGCATGTATGTAAATAATACTCAGATAACATATTATTTACTGTGATATAAGAAATGTAATATATATAACCAAATATAAAACACTAAAAAATAGAAGGTTTTGCCGAAATAAAATCCCAAAATGGGATGTATATGAAACGTGTGTAATATTCTAAGTAGTTTTTTTTATTTTAATTTGCACATTTACAACCTGATATATTTGTTTTATGGTCATTTACATGTACTTCTGTTGAACAACTTTTTCCTTATAATGTATCAGATGTAATCATTTTGTAAAAACAGTGGGATTGGTTGCGTGTAGCAATCCAGAAAATGCAGGATGGCTGGAAATGAACACATTTCCTTTTACAGCACGTCTTTTATTGAATACCGGTTGTGAACTATTAAATAAATTACCAAGAATATCATATTGGCATTGATTTCCGTTATTCATTATTACTAAAATGTCCAATAAAACTTTACTGGCAAAATTATGATTGTCTATCATTTTTATTTTAATTATTCAGATTTTTCCTTAGATTTTTATTCAATTCTATAACACTATTGAGAGTGAGCAGAAAACTAAAGTTTAAAACCTATGCTGAAATCAACACTACTAATTATCTCCCATGAGTGCATTAATGTGTAAGACCCCTAAATATCTAACTACAGTAATAAAGTAAATAGAGGACAGGGAGGAGGGGGATGCAGCTGCAGCTTTTCTTTTCCCCTGTGAGAGGGGAGGAGGAGCAGCAATGACTTCTGATTGGATCTACAACAAAGGACGCTAGGAGGGGCCCACCTTCTCAGCTAACATGCAAGGACAACCAGGTGACATGACAGATTAGTATCAGGATATAACAGTCATAGGACTGGAGTGTCATGAGGCAAAAGGCTTGATGGCAGGAATCAGATGGAATAAAATGGGACAAGATGATAGTTAGATATGAGTTCCTAAACGACTGGAACAGTAATCAAAGACCACAGAAAAAATTCGGAGTGCCTCCCAAAGGAGGATATCAGGAACAGGATGGACAAGGGGCGTAAGGGTCTGACATAATGCACCAGAAACCTCCTGTACTAAGGACTACACCCAAAAGAGGGGACCTTACCTTAGCTGCATCCTTCTAAAACTTCCCTTAGCCACTTCATGACATGGCGATTTTCTGTTTTTTCGTTTTTGTTTTTTCTTTCCCTTCTTCCAAGAGCAATAACTGTTTTCTTTTTCCATCCACATAGTTGTATAAGGGCTTGTTTTTTTGCGGGATGAATTGTACTTTTGAATGACACCATTCATTCTACCACATAGTGTACTGGAAAAAGAGGAAAAAAAAAAAACAAGTGTGTTGAAATTGCAAAAAACGTGCAATTCCAAAACAGTTTTTTTTGTTTTTTTATTTACCATATTTACTATATGGTAAAATTGACCTGCCATTACAATTCTCCAGGTCAATACGAGTACGCAGATACCAAATATGTATAGTTTTTTTTTTAATTAAAGTGTTGAATATAATTCGGAAATTTGTAAATAAAACACTTTTTTTCACTTTTTACTGTATTTGTTAGTCCCCTTAGGGGACATGAAGCTGCTATTGTCTGATCTCTTGTACTGTACAGGGCAGTGTATCAGCGTTGCTATGTATAGCAAAAATCACGATTTCTTATGAACGCCAGCTACAGGCTGGCTTTCACAGGAGTATCGTAATGACAGGTTCTGGGGTCATCAGCAGACCCCTGGCTGATTAAATCAGTCATCATTTGCGGGGACAGATGTGGGCTCGGTGTGCGAGCCCGCATCAAAGGCAGGGACTAATGATGAGCGAGCATGCTTGTTACTCAAGATTTATGAGCATGCTCGGGTGTTTTTCAAGTATCTTCAGCGTCCTTGGTGTTATGTTTGGATCACTCCCGTGTGCATGATTTGTGACTGTTTGACAGCTTTCGGCATTCCTCACATATAATAAAGCTGTCAAACAGTCGCAAATCATGCACACGGGAGTGATCCAAACATAACACCAAGCAGCTGTAAATACTCGTCGAGGACTCGAGCATGCTCTCCGAAAGGGTTAACAGAACATACTCGCTCATCACTAGCAGGGACACAGCATATGATGTACATCATATGTCGTGAAGGGATTAAAGATTAACCGTCATTTTAATTTTTATTTCATTAATCAATAGTGCACATGAAAATAATCAACTTTGTAATATATCTTTCAGGGAAATCTTTTTCTCTCTCTTCCTGGGCTTATTTTTCATTCTCAGTTCATGGGTACAATCTATCATCTATCTCTGTACGCTGTTACGGAATATGTTGGTACTATATAATGGATGGAAAATAATTGATCTATCTCATTCTAAACATCCTGATATGCAGAATGTAATATTATTGTATTATGTATGATTATAATGCATGCTGTGCCTGCACTGCTCAGGTATTTACATATTAGCTTAATTATTTGTAACCGAGGATAATCTGTGGCTGAGCACCAGCTGGAGAGCCATAGGTTAACTCATCTTTATACAAGCTAAAACAATAAATGTAAAAACAAAATTAATAGCCTCTAACAAGTCCATTGCAGGAAACACAGATATGCATATTGAGAAACAATTTAAAATAGATGCCTCGTTGAAAAATCCCATTTTTAAATATTGTATAGACTTCTGAGATAACATTGCGGAAGAGGTCTCCAATTAAAATCCCTCTGCTGCTCGCCAGAGTGGAAAACAGCTACAAAGAGGGTCTCTCCTCTTGTGGAGGACTCCAAATGCTTGTACATTACATGGAGAAACCATTAAGTTCAATGATAAATGTGTAATTCTTAATTTGCCCTGTGGTGGCGCTGCACAGAAAGTGACCTCAGCAACTATGTTCCCCCATGGATCAAAAGTGATTGTTGGGAGTCTCAGCAGCATGACACTTTTACAGACTATTCATGGAGTTCTGGAAACTCTTAATAGGGCTTTGCTAGACACTCTTTGTACTAGCCACTCTATTTAGCAGTTTCCAGGGAATGCTTTGGTTTTCACTAGTGATGAGCGAGCAGTAAAATGCTCGGGTGCCCGATGCTCGGGTCGAGCACATTGGAATACTCGGGTGCTTGACCCAAGCAACGAGCCCAATGTAAGTCTATGGGAAACTCAAGTATTTTTCTGGCGGTCCCCCCTGGCGGTCTGCAGAAGGTCAAAAATTGCCCAAATCGATGGGAACAGTGCTCAATTAAACGTCAGGCAGGCAGAATATATAGGCAGACAGGCAGGCAGGGTATATAGGAATGTGCATGAAAAACATAGCAGGGCACTTGGAACACACTAGTGCCCTCCGATTTTCATACACCCGTCTCTTTAAAAAAGCCGGCTGGCAATTCATAGGCGGCATACACCGGTACCCGACAATTTAGAACAGAAAGGATAGAGCATTACACATAGATTAGATAGATAGAAACATGTCAGTCACATATATGATAAGTACAGTGACAGTGTTGGTTACTGTACTTGTCATTTAGTGTTAAAATAAAGGATTTATTTAAAAAAAAATTGCCGTGGGGTTCCCCATAATTTTAGTCTCTAGCGGAGGTTAAGCAGACGGCTGGGGCAGATGTTTGAAGCCTGGGAAGGGGGTAATACCCACGGAGCTTCCCAGGCTACTAATATCAGCCCCCAGCTGGATACCTAGCCTTTAATAGCTATTAAAATGGGGGACCCAAAAAAAAATGACGTGGGGTCCCTCCTATTTTAATAGCTAGCAAAGGCTAGGCAAACAGCTGGGGGCTGATATTAGTAGCCTAGGAAGCTCCGTGGGTATTATTACCCCACCAATTCTGGTGTGGCGCCCCTGAGGGTTCGACCACCATAGGAATGCTGCGCTTCTGGAATGGAGTGTGGTGTTACTCCTCTGAGGTAAGGCCGGTGTGATGGTAGTGACCTAACCTTTTGCATCCAACACCACATTTCCACCAGAGGGAGCTAGTATGCACTAGGTGCTGCTCCCCTGGTTACAGGGAGACTGGGGAACACAAAGTGGTAGGAACCAGTTAGTGGGTGTGGGTGGAGGAACAGTTAGTCAGTGACACTTTAGATTTGATATTTAATAGAATGCCATCTTTGATTTTGGTCTTGTGCTGTCCGGTCTTTTGGTCCTTTTGGCTAGTGCCTGTCTAGTCTTTTGCTAGTCTGTCGGCTGTCACTGTGCTGTCAAAATTACTGTGTGTAATGTGACTTCCCTCCGGGAGCGCAGATCCTGTGTGGGCCTGCGCCGGCATGGGACACAGCCCTCGTACCCCGATCTATGGGACGAGTGGTAGGTTGCAGACAAGGAATGTCTCAGTCCGGCCGAGGACCAGGATCAAGAAGGCCCGGGAGCTGTAGAGTGAGGCTCCCTAGCAAATGGGTCCCGGGGAGGATGCAGACGGAGCGGAGCACGCCACCTGTCCTCGCCTACCTGATCTATTCAGAGGGATTCTGGCTGCAAGAGGGGTACCGGCCCCCGACACCCGACCTCGTACTCTACGTCCAGGACGGGAAAGCCCGGTTAGGCCCTGAGGATCCCGCCGGGCTTCGGATGGAGAGGAATTGCCACCCGAGCCCTACACCTGAGAGGAGCTCAGAGGGAGACCCGGCCTATCTACACACGCACAGACGGGAAAGGGTGAAGTCTGTAGTGCAGGAACACTCTGGTGTAGGGTCGCTACCGAACACTGGACTTCCTCGGAAGTAGTCGGATCCCCGTCCCTGGTGGCCGCAGGACTCCGCGAGGAGCAGGGAGTCGCCTTCCCGCTAATACATCTGAGTGAGTAAAGCCTTGGAAGTTCACCCCTATGGCCTCCGGACTGTTCATTATGCGCCATACCACGCGACGCGGTGCCCGTACTCTCCCGCGCTACTGCTATCCCCCTTCATCCTGCCTTGCCTGCCCTGAGGCCACGCTCCGCCTGTGGGGAGCAGTGAGAACTCTAGCCGCCATGACACCGGGCTTCAGCGGACTGCTAGCGGCGCTGGTGGCTCATCACCAGACACCACAGGTGGCGTAGTCGACAAATACCACTCAACCCTGAAAGCCCTTACATCCTTTTTAATGTGACGGCCCTGGGCACGGAACGGGTCCAGGCCACGGCTGCATTCCCCTCAACATCGGACCCGGCTCCGAGTACCCCATCTTCCCAGGGCAGGGCTGTGAGCGTCACATCACTGGCGTAGTCGGCAGGATATCGTGCCCGCAGCAACGGAGAAGAGTGCCCATTGCTATCGGGTACTGTGTGCCTTACACCTTGAACTGTTGTTTTACACTTAAAATGGCGCCCGCCCAAGAAGAACAGACGCCATAATGCTGAGAAAAGACTGTCTTTGAACGCCTCCCATCGTGGGCTGGGCTCCCGCTTGGCGCCAAAAATGTGGACTGCCCCTTCCATCAGAGACTGTCCGCGGGGTAATGCCCGTCAAACTGGATGGGCTGAACGAAGACGGGCCTGTCAGCATTCCACCCAGGAACCGCCCCGAAAGAGGAGGGAGAAGAAGAAAAGCAACAAGGTGCGGCCATGTCAGTCGGAGCTTGGCAGTCAACGGAGGCAGACATGGATGTCTCTGGGGAGCAAGACCATGCAACTACTGAACCCGGTTCAGGTCCTTCACCCGGCAGAGAGCAAGGCGGCGGCGTGTTAACTCCGGGAGATATTGAGTTTCTCCACTTGGAAGCTCCGGGACTCGCTAGGAGACAGAAAGAGGCCCAGGAGGCGGCCACGGCACCGTGGAAAGAGGAGATGCTGCAGCGTATCCGAGACCACCGCCGAGGAGTAGAGGTTCCAGGACCAGTCGACTCGGAGACAGAGGTCGAGGGTGACCTCGCGGCGGGTGAGTGTGCAACCCCTGCCCCGGCTGCAGAGCCAACAGAGACTATCCTGGACCTCATGGCGGAGTACATAGTCCCCCACGCGGTCACCTGGGAGCAAGCGCTAGCTCCTGAGCTGCAATCAGCAGCCGTCGGTGGGGACCTGCGGTGCCGCCCAAGCTCCGAAACGGAGGTCCCTGAAGCTGCGGAGGAGGCTACCGGCTCCAACCCGGACTGGTCCGCGTCAATCGAGGACTCGCAGCAACCTGTTCTCACCCCGCTACCTGCACCAGTGGTAACCTGGCCCGAGGCCGAGGAGTGGGCCTGGGAAAACCAAGGGGGCCACCTAATGGGCTTCCCACGGGAGACCCAATCGGAAGCGCGAAGGAGGAACCAATGGTGCAGCGATCAGATCTTCCAGCTAGCACGGGAGCAACGTCGGCGGGAGCAGCGCTGCGAGCGCCTCGAGGTCAGGACCAAGGCTGCAAAGACTCGGGCACGTCAGGAGGAGGCCACCCGTCCCAGTCCCCAGTACGAAGGCCAGATCGTCCAATTTCACCATGAGGCGGGGTGGGGGTTTATCCGGTGTCCCCTGTTCCAGGACGATGTGTTCGTCAGCCGGCGGGACGTCGAGCCACGCCTTAAAAAGGGACACCCCGGTCAGAACCTCCTCCCGGGCGACACAGTGACTTTCTCACGCCACCAGGGGGAGCGTGGGTGGTACGCCCTGGACGTCCACAAAGTGTCTGGGAGCGACGCCACCCCGCCCTCAGCCTCAGGTGACCGGCTAGCCTCCGTCGGGAGGAATGAGCCTTTACCTAGACGAGAACCCGAAGTCTAAAGTAGCCCCCGGCTGCTGTTGTTTAAAGTTTAGCTGATTGCTGCTATTTTTGTGTTTTTTTTCCTTTTTACAGAGACTTTGGTCCCTGCGGACTATGGCACGCAGCGGACTGTGCATTGTATATAGTTATGTATCTATTTAGGTGCTTCCTATTGGTTTTATGCAAAACCGTGCCTTTCTTTCTACCTCAGACCTCAGAAGCAAAACCTGTCTGGAGTGGCTTGTGTGGGGGTCCAGCTCCAGATCTTCATGCCCTGCAGCCACCCCAGGGCCCACGTAGAGGGTTTAGGGCAGGTCCCTCTTGCTACTGAACTGACCGTCGCTACTTCTAAACAGTCTGCTGCCATTGTCAAAAGTCTCTTGTCTTAATTTATGTTTTGAACTTTTGTAATTTTGTACTCTTGCACTTTTATATTTTTTGTACTTTTATATTATGTATCTTGTTATGCAACGTTACAAGAAATGTGCCTCCCATAAAGGGATGATAGCTTTACTTGTTATATAAAAATAAATTTTCCTGGGTGTTGCTTCCTTTGCAGCCCGCGGACGTGCTGTGTTTTACCAGGGGGGAACGTGGCGCCCCTGAGGGTTCGACCACCACAGGAATGCTGCACTTCTGCAATGGAGTGTGGTGTTCCTCCTCTGAGGTAAGGCCGGTGTGATGGTAGTGACCTAACCTTTTGCATCCAACACCACATTTCCACCAGAGGGAGCTAGTATGCACTAGGTGCTGCTCCCCTGGTTACAGGGAGACTGGGGAACACAAAGTAGTAGGAACCAGTTAGTGGGTGTGGGTGGAGGAACAGTTAGTCAGTGACACTTTAGATTTGATATTTAATAGAATGCCATCTTTGATCTTGGTCTTGTGCTGACCGGTCTTTTGGTCCTTTTGGCTAGTGCCTGTCTAGTCTTTTGCTAGTCTGTCGGCTGTCACTGTGCTGTCAAAATTACTGTGTGTAATGTGACTTCCCTCCAGGAGCGCAGATCCTGTGTGGGCCTGCACCGGCATGGGACACAGCCCTCGTACCCCGATCTATGGGACGAGTGGTAGGTTGCAGACAAGGAATATCTCAATCCGGCCGAGGACCAGGATCAAGGAGGCCCGGGAGCTGTAGAGTGAGGCTCCCTAGCAAATGGGTCCCGGGGAGGATGCAGACGGAGCGGAGCACGCAACCTGTCCTCGCCTGCCTGATCTATTCAGAGGGATTCCGGCTGCAAGAGGGGTACCGGCCCCCGACACCCGACCTCGTACTCTACGTCCAGGACGGGAAAGCCCGGTTAGGCCCTGAGGATCCCGCCGGGCTTTGGATGGAGAGGAATTGCCACCCGAGCCCTACACCTGAGAGGAGCTCAGAGGGAGACCCGGCCTATCTACACACGCACAGACGGGAAAGGGTGAAGTCTGTAGTGCAGGAACACTCTGGTGTAGGGTCGCTACCGAACACTGGACTTCCTCGGAGGTAGTCGGACCCCTGTCCCTGGTGGCCGCAGGACTCCTCGGGGAGCAGGGAGTCGCCTTCCCGCTAATACATCTGAGTGAGTAAAGCCTTGGAAGTTCACCCCTATGGCCTCCGGACTGTTCATTACGCACCATACCACGCGACGCGGTGCCCGTACTCTCCCGCACTACTGCTACCCCTCTTCATCCTGCCTTGCCTGCCCTGAGGCCACGCTCCATTTGTGGGGAGCAGTGAGAACTCTAGCCGCCATGACACCGGGCTTCAGCGGACTGCTAGCGGCGCTGGTGGCTCATCACCAGACACCACAGGTGGGGTAGTCGACAAATACCACTCAACCCTGAAAGCCCTTACATCCTTTTTAATGTGACGGCCCTGGGCACGGAACGGGTCCAGGCCACGGCTGCATCCCCCTCAACATCGGACCCGGCTCCGAGTACCCAATCTTCCCAGGGCAGGGCTGCGAGCGTCACACTGGCACTTAGCCTCGCTCTTCCCACGGCTCTGTAGCGGTGACAGTGGGGTAATAGGGTTGGGGTTGATGTCAGCTTATAATGCCAGGTGACATCAAGCCCTTACCGATCCAGCCTGTCATGTCAATGTAGCAGAGCTGGAGTCATCCTGGGAACCATGGAAAGGTAAGGATGAGGTTGGTTTATTATTTTACTTTTATTGCAGGAGATCGTTGGCTTCAGCTGGAATGGGCGTGACGGTAAGTAGAGTTTAATTTATAACAAAGAATTGTGTCTTTATTTCAATTAAAGGACTTTATTCTGGGTGTTTGTGTTTTTTTTTAACTTTCACTATGGGGTTAGTAATGGGGGTGTCTTATAGACGCCTCTCCATTACTAACCTGGGCTTGATGTCAGCTGGCATTACAAGCTGACATCAACCCCAACCCTATTACCCCACTGCCACCGCTACAGGGCAGTGGGAAGAGCGAGGCTAAGTGCCAGAATTGGCGCATCCTATGGAGGCGCCATTTCTGGGGCGGCTGATGGCTGGTGTTTCTAGCCTGGGAGGGGGCCAATATTCATGGCACCCTTCCTGGGCTATTAATATCAGCCCCCAGCTGTCTGCCTAGCCTTTGCCAGCTATTAAAATAGGGGGGACCCCACGTCATTTTTTTTTGGGTCCCCCATTTTAATAGCTAGTAAAGGCTAGGTATTCAGCTGAGGGCTGATATTAGTAGCCTGGGAAGCTCCGTGGGTATTACCCATTTCCCAGGCTTCAAACATCTGCCCCAGCCGTCTGCTTAACCTCCGCTAGAGACTAAAATTATCTTAACCAACACTGTCACTGTACAGTCATGGCCAAAAATATTGAGAATGAGACAAATAGTAATTTTTCCAAAGTTTACTGCTTCATTTTTTGTAATGGCAATTTGCATATACTCCTGAATGTCAAAGAGTGATCAGCTTAACAGCAATTACTGTACTTGCAAAGTCAATATTTGCCCAGAAAATGAACTTTAACCCCCAAAACACATTTCAACATCATTGCAGTCCTGCCTTAAAAGGAGCAGCTAACATCGTTTTAGTGATTGATCCATTAACACAGGTGTGGGTGTTGATGAGGACAAGGCTGGCGATCAATCAGTCATGATTAAGTAAGAATGACATCACTGGACACTTTAAAAGGAGGCTGGTTCTTGGTATCATTGTTTCTCTTCAGTTAACCATGGTTATCTCTAAAGAAACACGTGCAGCCATCATTGCACTGCACAAAAATGGCCTAACAGGGAAGAGTATCGCAGCTACAAAGATTGCACCTCAGTCAACAATCTATCGCATCATCAAGAACTTCAAGGAGAGAGCTTCCATTGTTGTCAAAAAGGCTCCAGGGCGCCCAAGAAAGACCAGCAAGCGCCAGGACCGTATCTTAAAACTGTTTCAGCTGCGGGATCGGACTACCAGCAGTGCCGAGCTTGCTCAGGAATGGCAGCAGGCTGGTGTGAGTGCTTCTGCACGCACTGTGAGGCGGAGACTCTTTGAGCAAGGGCTGGTTTCAAGGAGGGCAGCAAAGAAGCCACTTCTCTCCAGAAAAAACATCAGGGACCGACTGATATTCTGCAAAAGGTACAGGGAGTGGACTGCTGAGGACTGGGGCAAAGTCATTTTCTCTGATGAATCCCCTTTTCGATTGTTTGGGACATCTGGAAAACAGCTTATTCGGAGAAGAAGAGGTGAGCGCTACCACCAGTCTTGTCTCATGCCAACTGTAAAGCATCCTGAAACCATTCATGTGTGGGGTTGCTTCTCAGCCAAGGGAATCGGCTCACTCACAGTCTTGCCTAAAAACACAGCCATGAATAAAGAATGGTACCAGAATGTCCTCCAAGAGCAACTTCTCCCAACCGTCCAAGAGCAGTTTGGCGCCCAACAATGCCTTTTCCAGCATGATGGAGCACCTTGCCATAAAGCAAAGGTGATAACTAAATGGCTCATGGAACAAAACATAGAGATTTTAAGTCCATGGCCTGGAAACTCCCCAGATCTTAATCCCATTGAGAACTTGTGGTCAATCTTCAAGAGACGGGTGGACAAACAAAAACCAACAAATTCTGGAAAAATGCAAGCATTGATTATGCAAGAATGGACTGCTATCAGTCAGGATTTGGTCCAAAAGTTGATTGAGAGCATGCCAGGGAGAATTACAGAGGTCTTGAAGAAGAAGGGGCAACACTGCAAATATTGACTTGCTGCATTAACTCATTCTAACTGTCAATATAACCTATTGGTACTCATAATATGATAGCAATTATATTACTGTATGTGATATAAACATCGGACAAACACTAATAAAAAACAGAGGCCAGCAGATCATGTGAAAATATAATTTTGGTGTCATTCTCAATACTTTTGGCCATGACTGTACTTATCATACATGTGACTGATATGTTTCTGTGTCACCCTGGCCTGGATGCCACAAAGTGTAATAAAGCTGTGTCTGAGAGCAAGGGGGAGGTTCTCTAGTCAGGGGAACATTAGCATGCAATGCCTCCGGTCTCAGGCCAGTAGGGGGAGCTGGCTGCCCCTATAAAAGCTGGTACTGGGGGCAGGGTTAGAGAGAACCAGATGACCTGTCTCAGGACTGAGACGTGTCTCAGCAGAGCAGGGACAGACAGTTGCACTGCACCTAAGAGGAAGTGTGGCAGGAGGAGAGCCACAAGCCAGAGACAAGAGGCGAAGAGAGCCTGTCTTGGCAGAGAAAAGACTTAACTTTACCAGACTTTGGTGTCTGAGGCTGGAAGGATTCCACATCCCCCAGCAGAGAACCAGTCCGCAAGGGACTGTACATTCCTTGGCCTAAGAAGCCTGGAGGCCCTGCCACAATCGAAGGGACCAGTAAAGCCGTACAAGGCTGGGAGCAGAAAGGAACCCACGTCGCAGGCCATACAGGCGAGAATACACGGAAAGCTTTGAAACGTGGGCTGTTATCCTATCAGGAGGAGATAGCCAGAAGGAGCGCAGAAAGCACGGTAGGCCTACTACACCCTCACCCTGACCAGGGCCAATTTCCCCGTTGCTCTCAGACATCCAGGTCCCCTCCTAGCCGGGACTGTTTGTGGGTCAATTTACCTGTTTTAGTAAAGACCCTGGACTGCAACCTGTTGTCTGTGTGCTCCGTGCTCCTCCAGCACTACCAGCACTGGGACTCTCACTACCATCACTCCCACCATCCACTATACTGCCCTGGGGCCGCACTCTTCCCGTGGGGAGTCACACTACCCTAGCTGCACACCTCATCAGCCCCAGCAGTCTGCATGCAGCGGCGGTTCCTAATAACCGCAATCCACGGGTGGCGTAGTCGGACATTATCAGCAGAACGTAGCAGACTACCATTGGCCTGACCACCCTGAGCCACGGAACTGGGTCGCCACTACTACCCCCATCGTCTCCCTATTGCCCGGATCCGAGTGCCCCACGGCCCAGGGGGCGAGTCATTTCTATCTATCTAATCTATGTGTGATGCTCTATTCTTTCTGTTCTAAATTGTCGGGTACCGATGTCTGTCGCTGTTGAATTGGCGGCAGGCTTTTTTAAAGAGACGGGTGCATGAAAACACTATTACTTTATTTTTTAATAAATCCTTTATTTTAACACTAAATAACAAGAACAGTAACCAACACTGTCACTGTACTTATTATATACTGTATGTGACTGACATGTTTCTATCTATCTAATCTATGTGTGATGCTCTATTCTTTCTGTTCTAAATTGTCGGGTACAGGTGTATGCCGCTGATGAATTGCCGGCTTTTCATGTTTCACTGTGAGCACTGTTCCCATCGATTTGGGCAATCACTGTAATGCCACAACCACCATGGCAGTGACATTACAGTGAGTGGCAGACAATCCCTGCATGATTGGTGCTCTAAAGAGCGCCAAACATGCAGGACGGGGACCCGAGCTCCCGCCCGAGCATCTCGAAAGTACTCAGCGAGCTCCGAGCATCTCGAGTACTGAGATGCTCGGGCGAGTACCGAGCAGTGGCGAGCATGCTCGCTCATCACTAGTTTTCACCCTTTTTCCCACATACAGGGATGCATCCACTGAATAGCTGCTAGCCATTGGAGAGAGTTGGCAGTAGATTAGTTGAATATCGGGGTCAAAATCAGAGTGCAGTCCGAAAAATAGAATCAGAATGCTATGAAGTAAACATGGAGCTAGCCAGGGTCAAAACCAAGAGGAGCATCAGAACGAGGCTCCATAGACTTACAATGCAAAAGCTACTTCCGGCACACACATTGACCCCAGCGTGATTCGGCAAGTCGGAATAGAAGTCACATGATCTAGAAAAGAAACGGATGGGCGCTGGAAACCAGGAAAGACAATGATTGGTAAGTATATTACCGTACTTACACTACAATACATATACATTTAGACAAGTTTAGGCAATAATATGTTTAATCGAAGTGCTTATTTAAAGGGAATATGTCAGCAGGTTTTTGCCACTTATTCTGAGAACAGCATAATGTAGTGGCAGAGACCCTGATGTAAGATGTGACCAGCAATGTGTCACTTATAGTGTTGAGCGAGCATGCTCGACACTGCTCGTTACTCGCCCGAGCATCACGCTACTCGGGATGTTCGGTGAGCACCGAGCATTTCCGGGTTACTCGGGCGGGAGCTCAGGTCTCCTCTCTGCACGTTTGGCGCTCTTTACACAGCCAATCAACATGCAGGGATTGCCAGCCAGTCACTGTAATGCCGCAGCCATGTTGTTTGTGGGCATTACAGTGATTGGCTGGCCGCACAGCGTCACCTCGAGTATTTAAAACCGGGCGCCGCCATCTTGGACACAGTCGCTCCAGATCAGCCAGTGTAGGGAGAGTGCTGTTGAGTTAGGGAGAGATATATAGTGCGAAATAGGTAGTGTAGGGTCTCTAAAGCCTGCCAAATCAAACAAACAGTACTTCTCAGGACTAATATCCATCGCAGATATCAGGCAGGCAGGCTGTATAGGAGACGCAGTGGTTATACCAGCAAACGCTGCATTACAGTTCCGTGTGCTTCTGTTGGTCAAATTGCTAGACTTGCTAGAACTCCTGGCCTCAGGGGCCAGGAAAAATTTTTTTTTTATCTAAATCCTGTATTTTTTTTTTCCTCAGTCAGACTGTACAAATACGCGTCTTATTAAACTTTTGGTATTTCCCCCACCCCAAAAAAAAAAATTGAGTGCGTCTGTGACTGTTCAGACACCAATATATCTGTTTAAAAAAGTCTGGTGTAGGCCAGAAAAATAGAACTGTGGTTTTGCAGTTCCAAAGGTCAAATCTCTGTATTATCCTGTTTTTGGCATTTTTTGCCGTAAAAAAAAACCTGTAATAGTGTCTCCCTGACTGGTCAGACACCAATATATCTGTTTAAAAGCTTCTGGTGTAGGCCATATAACTATAACTGTGGTTTTGCAGTTCCACGGGTCAAATCTCTGTATTATCCTGCTTTTGGCATTTTTTGCCGTAAAAAAAAACAGTAATAGTGTCTCCCTGACTGTTCAGACACCAATATATCTGTTTAAAAGAGTCTGGTGTACGCCACATAACTATAACTGTGGTTTTGCAGTTCCACGGGTCAAATCTCTGTATTATCCTGCTTTTGGCTTTTTTTGCCGTAAAAAAAAAACAGTAATAGAGTCTCCCTGACTGTTCAGACACCAATATATCTGTTTAAAAGAGTCTGGCGTAGGCCAGAAAATAGAACTGTGGTTTTGCAGTTCCACGGGTCAAATCTCTGTATTATCCTGTTTTTGGCATTTTTTGCCGTAAAAAAAAACTGTAATAGTGTCTCCCTGACTGGTCAGACACCAATATATCTGTTTAAAAGAGTCTGGTGTATGCCACATAACTATAACTGTGGTTTTTCAGTTCCACGGGTCAAATCTCTGTATTATCCTGTTTTTGGCATTTTTTGCCGTAAAAAAAACCTGTAATAGTGTCTCCCTGACTGGTCAGACACCAATATATCTGATTAAAAGAGTCTGGTGTAGGCCCGAAAAATAGAACTGTGGTTTTGCAGTTCCATGGGTCAAATCTCTGTATTATCCTGTTTTCGGCATTTTTTGCCGTAAAAAAAACTGTAATAGTGTCTCCCTGACTGGTCAGACACCAATATATCTGTTTAAAAGAGTCTGGTGTATGCCACATAACTATAACTGTGGTTTTTCAGTTCCACGGGTCAAATCTCTGTATTATCCTGTTTTTGGCATTTTTTGCCGTAAAAAAAAACTGTAATAGTGTCTCCCTGACTGTTCAGACACCAATATATCTGTTTAAAAGAGTCTGGTGTAGGCCAGAAAAATAGAACTGTGGTTTTGCAATTCCACCGGTCAAATTTCTGTATTATCCTACTTTTGGCATTTTTTTCCGTAAAAAAAACGGTAATAGTGTCTCCCTGACTGTTCAGACACAAATATTTCTGTTTGAAAGATTCTGGTGTACGCCACATAACTATAACTGTGGTTTTGCAGTTCCACGGGTCAAATCTCTGTATTATCCACTTTTGGGTCTTTTTTACATAAAAAAAAACAGTTTGAGTGTGTCGCTGACTGTTCAGCCCCAAATATATTTATTTAAAAAAGTCTGCTATATGCCAGTAAATTAGAACTGAGGTTTTGCAGTTCCAAGGTTCAAATCTCTGCATTATCTCTGTCTGTTCAGTCACAAATATATCTGTTTAAAAGATTCTGGTGTAGGCCAGACAAATAGAACTGTGGTTTTCCTCTTCCACGGTTCTAATCTCCTTTTTATTACCCTTTTTCCATTGATAGTGCGAGTGTAAGCTATTTTACTTCATTTACAATGGGCGCATGGCAAGGGACGTGGAACTGGACATTCTGGTGATGGTGCGTGTAGAGGGTGGGGCCGTGGCCAAGGTGAAAATGTGCCACAACCAACAGCCACATTTTCTCGCTCCCACTTCTTGACCGAATTACTAGGGAAGCACACTACAACACCAGTATTGTGAACTGATCAGTGTGAACGGGTAATTAATTGGATAGCAGATAATACTTCCAGTTACCTGGGCACCACCACCTCCGGTCTGTCTTCCACATGGTCAAGTTTTAGTAGCCGTGAGTCTCAACCGCATAATCCTCTTCACCCTGATGCTCCTTCCTCCCACCATGCCGAGTGTCGTCAGACAGCAACTGATCCCACACTTGGACACTCTGAAGAGCTGTTCACTGGTCCATTTCCATATTTGTGCCCCTTGTCTGCTCCGCTTGAAGTGGTGGAAGAGAAGATCCCATGTAGCGATGCCCAAATATTTGAACAGCCACGGCCACAGGAAGTCGACGCTGGCAATTTCTCACAAGAGGTGGACGATGACGAGACACAATTGCCACGAAGAGATGAGGAGGATCGTGGTGCGCAAGTGGAAGAGGAGGAGGTGGTGGATGATCTAGTAACTGACCCAACATGGCAGGAGGACACGCAGAGCGAAGCCAGCAGCACACGGGGGGAGGAAGGCAGAGTACCCCAACTAACAGGAAGAAGCAGTGTGGTGGCCGCACACAGAAGGCGGGCAACAGTTCCCCGTAACACCAACACGAGGGACATTGACAGTACAACCGGTAGGTGTTTCAGAGTCTGGAATTTTTTTAAAGACTCTGCTGATAACCCCAAAAAGGCCATTTGTACCACCTGCCATGCCAGCATCAGCAGGGGTGACAAAAATACCAGCCTGACCACCACCAGCATGATCAGGCACATGGCAGCAAAGCACTCGACTTTATGGGGCGAACCCAAGGTCCACGACCAGTGTCAGCGGGTGTCACCACTGCTTCTTCCGCTGTTGTGCATGTGATAGAACCCCCTGTTGTGCGTGCAAGGCAATCCCCTGTCCATACTGCATGCAAAGATGCTCCCTCCTCTCAGTCTTCACTTGTTATGGCAGTTTCTCAAGAAATAGCATCAACGTCCACATCCACGTCCCACCGCAGCGTTCAATTGTCCATATCCCAGAGCTTTGAATGAAAGCGCAAATTCGCAGCCAACGCCCCATAGGCCACAGTCCTAAATTCGCACATTTCATGACTGCTTGAGTTGGAAATGCTGCCTTTCAGGCAGGTGGAGATGGAATCCTTCTGCAATCTTATGGCGGTGGCTGTCCCTCGGTACTCGGTCACCAGCCGACACTATTTTGCCCGGTGTGCTATCCCCGCACTACACAAGCACGTGTCCCAAAACATCTGCCGTGCCCTCAACAACGCAGTTACTGGGAGAGTCCACCTGACAACGGACACGTGGACAAGTGCTTGTGGCCAGGGACGGTACATCTCCCTGACGGCACACTGGGTAAACATAGTGGAAGCCGGGACCCAGTCGGACCTTGGGACGGAACACATCCTCCCCACACCGAGGATTGCGGGCCCTATGTCAGTCAGAGTTGCCTCCACAGTGTACAGCTCCTGCGCATCATCCTCCTCCTCATGTTCAGCCTCCATCTCAGATATCACCACATCAGTTACAAGCTGGAAGCACTGCAGTACTGCCTCAGCCAAGTGGCAACAGGCTGTGCTGAAACTCATAAGCTTAGGTGATAAACCTCACACTGTTTGTGAGTTGTGGACAGCTGTGAAAGAGCAGGCAGATCTGTGGCTGAGACCGCACAGGTGTGTGATGTCCCCACACGTTGGAACTCTACCCTCCACATGTTGCAAAGGATTTGTGAGCAGAAGAGAGCAGTTGTGGAGTACCAGCTGCAACAAGGCTGCCGATATTCAGGTCAGACTCCACACATAAGACCTCAGGAGTGGACCTGGATATCTGACATATGTACCATCCTGACAAACTTTGAGGAGTCCACCAAGATGGTGAGTGGCGATGACACCATCATTAGCGTCAGCATCCCACTTGTCTGTCTTTTGCAACGCTCTCTGCAGAGAATTAAAGAGGAGGCATTGCAGCCAGAGTATGATGAGATGGATCAAGAAGCCGTAGCGGGCAATTACACACAGCCCAGCCTCATCTCATCCCAACGTGCATTGGGGGACAATGAGGGAGAGGAGGAGGAGGAGGAGGAAGAACAGGAGCTGGTATCAAGCGCTGTAAAAGGTAGTACCTGTATAACTGTCATACCATCGGTTCAGCGTGGGTGGCCTGAGGACAGGGGGGAGGAGGAGGAGGAGGAGGAGAGCATGGTCAGTCGTCATCTTGGTGAGGACATGGAAGTCTTGCCCGTTACCAGTCTGGCACGCATGGCTGACTTTATGTTACGCTGCCTCAACCGTGACCCTCGAGTTGTCAAAATGTTAGGTGACAGTCATTACTGGTTGGTGACACTTTTAGACCCCTGCTACAAGGAGAACTTTCACTCTCTTATTTCTGAGGTGGAGAGGTCTACAAAAATGGGGCAGTACCAGAAGGCCCTTGCTGCAGAACAGTTAAAAAAATTCCCATCTGAACACGCTAGCGGGAGAGGTCACAGTTCGTTGCCCAACCAAGGCGTACAGGCGAGAGAGATGCAACGTCAATCCAGCAGAGGCAGGGGAACACTGTCATCATTCTGGGACAGTTTTCTGAGACCCGCCAAGCTTACAGGCCCTGAGGCGCGGGTACTCTCACAAGGAGTGGAAAGTTTCAAAAGATGGTGAGGGAGTACCTTGCCGACCGTACCAGCGTCCTCCGTGATTCCTCTGTGCCTTTTAATTATTGGGTATTCAAGCTGGACACTTGGAATGATCTCGCTCTGTACGCCTTGGAGGTCCTGGCCTGCCCTGCCGCTAGTATGTTATCTGAGCGTGTTTTTAGTGCCGCTGGGGGAATTATAACAGATAAGCGCACTCGCCTGTCAACTGACAATGCTGACAGCTGACCTTTATCAAAATGAACAAGGGCTGGATTGGGCCAGACTTCTCATCACCACCAAATGACAGCAGAGTAACATAAAGTCAAATCCACTGTGTTATTTCGGGAGGTGTATTCCCATGCACCGCTTCACACCCACATATGGGTATAAGCTTCCTAATTTCGGCTGTATTTCGATCTTCTCCTTATCTTCAACCTCCACCACCACTATACCACCATTGTGACCTTGGTCCGTGTTGCCAGCATTGCAAGTTCTTCCGTCCTAATTTTTGGCAGCTTTTGCTTGGAAGGCATAGGCAAAGACTATGGGAGACCCACTCCCCAATAATGGGAATAATGTTTTTAAGATGCTGTACTGCATGGCTCTTCCAAAGGGCATTTAAACCGTCTCGTTAAGCTACTGCGACCTCTACCACTTTTCCCAGGGGAATTGATATTGTCTTTTTATTCCACTGCGACCTCCACGTCTCTTCCAAGGGGCATTTAAACCGTCTTTTTAAGCTACTGTAACCTCCACCACTCTTCCAAGGAGCATTAAAACTGTCTTGTTAAACTACTGCGACCTCCACCGCTCTTCCAAGGGGCATTAAAACCATCTTGTTAAGCTACTGCGACCTCCACCATTCTTCCAAGAGGCATTAAAACTGTCTTGTTAAGCTACTGCAACCTCCACGTCTCTTCCAAGGGGCATTAAAACTGTCTTGTTAAGCTACTGCAACCTCCACGTCTCTTCCAAGGGGCATTAAAACCGTCTTGTTAAGCTGCTGCAACCTCCACGTCTCTTCCAAGGGGAATTAAAACCGTCTTGTTAAGCTACTGCAACCTCCATGTCTCTTCCAAGGGGCATTAAAACCGTCTTGTTAAGCTACTGCGACCTCCACGTCTCTTCCAAGGGGCATTAAAACCATCTTGTTAAGCTACTGCAACCTCCATGTCTCTTCCAAGGGGCATTAAAACTGTCTTGTTAAGCTACTGCAACCTCCACGTCTCTTCCAAGGGGCATTAAAACCATCTTGTTAAGCTACTGCAACCTCCACGTCTCTTCCAAGGGGCATTAAAACCGTCTTGTTAAGATACTGCGACCTCCAACACTTTTCCCAGGGGCATTAAAACCGTCTTGTTAAGCTACTGCGACCTCCACCGCTCTTCCAAGGGGCATTAAAACCGTCTTGTTAAGCTACTGCGACCTCCACCATTCTTCCAAGGGGCATTAAAACCGTCTTGTTAAGCTACTGCAACCTCCACGTCTCTTCCAAGGGGCATTAAAATCATCTTGTTAAGCTACTGCAACCTCCACGTCTCTTCCAAGGGGCATTAAAACTGTCTTGTTAAGCTACTGCAAGCTCCACCACTTTTCCCAGGGGCATTGATATTGTCTTTTTATTCCACTGCAACCTCCACCATTCTTCCAAGGGGCATTAAAACTGTCTTCTTAAGCTACTGCAACCTCCACTTCTCTTCCAAGGGGCATTAAAACTGTCTTATTAAGCTACTGTAACCTCCACGTCTCTTCCAAGGGGCATTAAAACCGTCTTGTTAAGCTACTGTGACCTCCACGTCTCTTCCAAGAGGCATTAAAACCGTCTTGTTAAGATACTGCGACTTCCACCACTTTTCCCAGGGGCATTAAAACCATCTTGTTAAGCTACTGCGACCTCCACCGCTCTTCCAAGGGGCATTAAAACCGTCTTGTTAAGCTACTGCGACCTCCACCATTCTTCCAAGGGGCATTAAAACCGTCTTGTTAAGCTACTGCAACCTCCACGTCTCTTCCAAGGGGCATTAAAACCATCTTGTTAAGCTACTGCAACCTCCACGTCTCTTCCAAGGGGCATTAAAACTGTCTTGTTAAGCTACTGCGAGCTCCACCACTTTTCCCAGGGGCATTGATATTGTCTTTTTATTCCACTGCGACCTCCACCATTCTTCAAAGGGGCATTAAAACTGTCTTCTTAAGCTACTGCAACCTCCACTTCTCTTCCAAGGGGCATTAAAACTGTCTTCTTAAGCTACTGCAACCTCCACGTCTCTTCCAAGGGGCATTAAAACCGTCTTGTTAAGCTACTGTAACCTCCACGTCTCTTCCAAGAGGTATTAAAACCATCTTGTTAAGATACTGCGACTTCCACCTCTTTTCCCAGGGGCATTAAAACCGTCTTGTTAAGCTACTGCAACCTCCACCGCTCTTCCAAGGGGCATTAAAACCGTCTTGTTAAGCTACTGCGACCTCCACCACTTTTCCAAGGGGCATTGATATTGTCTTTTTATTCCACTGCGACCTCCACCATTCTTCCAACAGGCATTGCATTTCCTCCTAATTTTAGTTAGCTTTTGCTTTTCAATGCGTAGGCGAACACTAAGGGAGAACCACTCCCCAATAATGGGTAGAAGGTTTTTAGTATGCTGTAATCCACGTCTGTTTCAAGGGGCATTGCAGTTCCTCATAATTTTTGGAAAGCCTTCCATTCACTGCTTAGGCCAACAGTGCACAGGAGACTCAGTTGCTATAAATGGAAAAAACGGTTTAGTTAAGGCCCTCTGACCTCCATGTCACTTCCAAGGGGCATTGGAGTGCCTCGAAATTTTTGTTAGGCATTGCACTCACTGCATGCCCTTTAACTGTGTAGTCGAACCGCTCCTTTTGGTAGAGAAACATATCCTACAAGACATGTGTGGTTGACTGGCCTGATATTGATGTGAATGGTCCCTGTTCCTCCTGCTCTTTCTCCTTTGCCACCACCTCATCCATCATTCATTACCTGAAGCTTTGTTTTAACGGAAGTCATAGAACTGGGATAGTAGCAGAAAACATCCAGCAATCCTCGGAGGAGGAAGGATATGCGCCAAAACGCTGACCACATCAGGCCTAGCCGCTACTACATACATGCGCTTGCATTCCAAGAAAACAAAGCAGACGCTAACTTCTATCATCATCATCATGCTCCTCATCTTGGCACTCTCAACTCCCCTGATGGAGAAGCCAGGGCCCTTCGGAGGAGTCTGGTTCTCTGGTGGGCTCGTCCAATGCTGCCCTAAAGCAGGCCAGGCTAAGAAAAGTGTGGGGGAAGTTTGAAGGAGAAATAGGGATGGCTGGGGACCGTTTATGGACACCCGGCCGCCCCCTGGCGGCTGGGGACCAAGAGTGGACACCCAGCCACCGGGCGGCTGGGGACTGAGTAAGGATACCTCGCTGCCGAAGCAGCCATGAGGTAGTGGCCAGCTTCGGCCTCCTCCAAACTAAAAGGCCCCATTTCAAGTGCAAGCTAGCAGTATGGCATTGCAGCCTGGGGGTGGGTGGGTGTTTGGTTGCACACTTACGCTTGCTTTCCAAGAAAACAAAGCAGATGCTAACTTCTATCATCATCATCATGCTCCTCACCTTGGCACTCTCAACTCCCCTAAAGGAGAAGCCAGGGCCCACCGGAGGAGTCTGGTTCTCTGGTGGGCTCGCCCAATGCTGCCCTAAATCAGGCCAGGCTAAGAAAAGTGTGGGGGAAGTTTGAAGGAGAAATAGCGGCGGCTGGGGACCGTGTGTGGACACCCGGCCGCGGGGCGGCTGGGGACCGAGTATGGACACCCGGCCGCCCCCTGATGGCTGGGGACTAAGCGTGGACACCCGGCCGCCGGGCAGATGGGGATTGAGCATGGATACCTCGCTGCCGAAGCAGCCATGAGGTAGTGGCCAGCTTCGGCCTCCTCCAAACTAAAAGGCCCCATTTCAAGTGCAAGCTAGCAGTATAGTATTGCAGCCTGGGGGTGGGTGGGTGTTTGGTTGCACACTTACACTTGTTTTCCAAGAAAACAAAGCAGATGCTAACTTCTATCATCATCATCATGCTCCTCACCTTGGCACTCTCAACTCCCCTAAAGGAGAAGCCAGGGCCCACCGGAGGAGTCAGGTTCTCTGTTGGGCTCGTCCAATGCTGCCCTAAAGCAGGCCAGGCTAAGAAAAGTGTGGGGGAAGTTTCAAGGAGAAATAGGGGCGGCTGGGGACCGTTTATGGACACCCGGCCACCCCCAGGCGGCTGGGGACCGTGTGTGGACACCCGGCCGTGGGGCGGCTGGGGACCGAGTATGGACACCCGGCCGCCCCCTAATGGCTGGGGACTAAGTGTGGACACCCGGCCACCGGGCAGATGGGGACTGAGTATGGATACCTCGCTGCCGAAGCAGCCATGAGGTAGTGGCCAGCTTTGGCCTCCTCCAAACTAAAAGGCCCCATTTCAAGTGCAAGCAAGCTAGCAGTATGGTATTGCAGCCTGGTGGTGGATGGGTGGCAGGCTGCATACTTGCGCTTGCATTGCAAGGAATGGGGGAGGTACAATTGAACACAGCCCTGGGACAAGGACTTGCACGGGGATAGTTGCAAGTCTGCATCTTCTGATGTGGAAAGGATCACTTCTGATGGGCACACTTTTAGGCAGTGACCTGGGTGTCAGAAATGCTTACAGGGGTCTTCCCCATGCTGTTCCCATGTCTTTTCAGCACTGTATGCATGTGTCACACAACACATGGCAGATAAGATTGTAAAATGTTAAAATGACATTTCCCGGTGAATACATTTGTCACAGTTGAAAGCAATACAAAAGTGCAAAAACGCATAAAAAATGCTACTTGTGAACATAGCCCAAGGTGTGGAGGAGTATTTTTGTTTTTAATTATTTATTTTACCTTATACACAAGTCTTTAGAAGTTCCTCAACATATTTTACAGGAAAACCGTTTCAGTTTTGTTTTTGAACGTTTAATTGTGAGCCCGTTAAAGTGGCTTAATACCTCTGACCATGTTGTTGACAGCAGTGACCTGGGGGTCAGAAATGCTTCTTGGGGCGATGCCCATGCTGTCCCCATGTCTTTTGACCACTGTCACTATCATTTTGGGCACTTTTTAGGCTTTCTACAGACTGTCGGGTGTGCCGCCGCAAAAATGCTCAGGTCTCCCATAGACTAACATTGGGCTCGTTGCTTTGGTCGAGCACCCGAGTATCACGGTGAGCTTGGCCCGAGCTTCGAGCACCGGAGCATTTTAGTGCTCGCTCAACACTAGTCACTTACTAGGCTGTGTGTTGTTTCAATAAAATCAGTGTTTTATCAGCAGGAGATCACTAGAAGACTAGGTGTTTCATGTAATGTAATAATTCTGCTCTATATAACCCCGTCTGCACCACTGATTTGAAGTTTTCTGCAAATCCACAGTGTACACAGATAGCTGCCAATCAGTGTGGGCGGGGTTATACAGAGCTCAGCATTCAGAGAACTGCTAGATCTGCAGAATCTAAATTGCACCAAGCAGCCCAGTAAGTGAAACATCCCCTACATTATACTGCTCTCAGATTACATAACAAAAACCTAGTGGTAGATTCCCTTTAACATTTAACACCAAAAAATACATTAATAATATGTCATTTTAAGAAAGGGTATATGTTAAGGGCTCACTTGGTAAGGTGAATTTTCTAAGCCCTTCTTCTGTGTAAGCAACAGGGACTGAAGATAATGGAGCTGCAGGGCTGGGATTGCCACATAGCACATGGCTGAGCAAGAACCAAGACAGCTGGGTAAGTAGACAAGCAGAGCAGGAAACACCAGAAGATACAAAGTCAGGAGTGACAATATTCACAAGAACTGTAGATATATAGTCGATTCAGGACTTACAGCAGAGAAATGGTTAATGACAGCGTTATATGTTATCAGACAAGTGTAGTCAGCAAAAATTCAGGCAGCAGAGAAAGACACGTAAACTGGATAGTGAATTGTAGAGATGGTAACTTATTGTTGCAGCAGAGATGTAATGTGAACAGCACCAGTAATAGCAGAGAACAGTTCTTTGTGCTTACAGCAGACAAATTGTTAACTGCATGGCAGCAATGATGAACAGGTAAACTGGATACTTTCTTGTAGAGAAGATTATACACATTATTGCAGCCTCATTGTAGTGTGAAAAGCACCAGTAAGAGTCGAAAAAAGTTTGTTATGCTTACAACAGACAAATGGTTAACCGGCTATCTGAGCTAGGAAGTAAATGCAGATAGTTGATAAGCAAGCAGGAATATGCTGAAGAAATGATTAGCCAGCTGAGTGAAGTGGACGTTGACGGTAACTCCAGAAGAACATATGGTAATCGTAACTGAATGGAAAGCTTACTAAATGCTCAGACAGCACAAAGCTGTCTGAGTTGCCCTTAATAAGCCTTGGGTCATGATGTCAAATGTATTTGATGGGTCACAGAAGAAACCAGGCAGACTTGCACAAAGGGAACTGGTCCCAAGGAAAGGAGCCAAGAGCCAGCACCTGAATTAGGGCAGATGAGTAACACTGGAGTTGTACAATATATACTTAAAACTGGACATCACCTGTGGTATAGATTCAGTTCCCTGCTCTAACTTTGCATGTAAATAGGCAAAGTGGTTTGTTGGCACTGCCCTCTCACATTCAACACATGGCGTGGTTCTACCCTCCTCTAGATATTGCCCTTCTTTGGAGGTGCTGTCCCTGGGTGAAAGAATTTACTCACTGTAACTTTAGTCAGGTGGACAGTGACAGGCAAAGAGAAGTCAGTGTAGCTTCTAGTCTAGATTAGAGATGAGCGAGCATGCTCGCTACTGCTCGGTGCTCGCCCAAGCATCTCACTGCTCGAGATGCTCGGCGATCGCCGAGTATTTTTGGGGTTGCTCGGTAGGAGCTCGGATCCCCTCCCTGCATGTTTGTCACTCTTTACAGAGCCAATGAACATGCAGGGATTGCCTGCCATTCACTGTAATGCCGCAGCCATGTTGGTTGTGGCATTACAGTGATTGGCTGGCCCCACAGCGTCATCAGGTCAATATCAGACCTGGTGCAGCCATGCTCGCCACAGTCACTCTGGAATCAGACAGTGTAGGGAGAGCTGCTGCTGAGTTAGGGAGAGATTTGCTTGTTTATTAGGTAGTGTAGGTAGAACAGAAGTATATTACATATATCCATCTCAACAAACAGTCCTTCTGAGTAGTGTTGAGCGATACCTTCCGATATCAGGAAATATCGGATCGGATTGGATCGGGCCGATACCCAAAAAGTATCGGATATCGCCGATTCCGATACCGGAAACCAATGCAAGTCAATGGGACACAAATATCGGAATGAAAATAAACCCTTTCTTTCCTTGTAGGTTAATTCTACATGAAGGAAAACAACTAACAATAATGTAGAATGTATTGGGGGAGGTGGTTGCCCAAATCGATGGGAACAGTGCTCACAGTGAAACATGAAAAGCCGGCAATTCAGCAGCGGCATACACCGGTACCCGACAATTTAGAACAGAAAGAATAGAGCTTCACACATAGATTAGATAGATAGAAACATGTCAGTCACATATATATGAAGTACAGTGACAGTGTTGCTTACTGTACTTGTCATTTAGTGTAAAGGATTTATTTAAAAAAATATTAGTGTTTTCATGCACCGTCTCTTTAAAAAAGCCGGCCGGCAATTCAGCAGCGGTACCCGACAATTTATAATAGAAAGATAGAGCATCACACATAGATTAGATACATAGAAACATGTCAGTCACAGATATAAGAAGTACAGTGACAGTGTTGCTTACTGTACTTGTCATTTAGTGTAAAGGATTTATTTAAAAAAATATTTGTGTTTTCATGCACCGTCTCTTTAAAAAAGCCGGCCGGCAATTCAGCAGCGGTACCCGACAATTTACAACAGAAATAATAGAGCATCACACATAGATTAGATAGATAGAAACATGTCAGTCACATATATAATAAGTACAGTGATAGTGTTGGTTACTGTACTTGTCATTTAGTGTTAAAATAAAGGATTTATTAAAAAAAAAAATTGGCGTGGGGTTCCCCGTAATTTTAGGCTCTAGCGGAGGTTAAACAGACAGCTGGGGCAGATGTTTGAAGCCTGGGAAGGGGGTAATACCCACGGAGCTTCCCAGGGTACTAATATCAGCCCCCAGCTGAATACCTAGCCTTTACTAGCTATTAAAATGGGGGACCCCCCCAAAAAAAATGACGTGGGGTCCCCCCTATTTTCATAGCTAGCAAAGGCTAGGCAGACAGCTGGGGGCTGATATTAATAGCCCAGGAAGGGTGCCATGAATATTGGCCCCCTCCCAGGCTAGAAACACCAGCCGTCAGCCGCCCCAGAAATGGCGGATCCATAGGATGCGCCAATTCTGGCACTTAACCTCGCTCTTCCACGCTGCCCTGGTGTGGTGGCAGGGGGTAATAGGGTTGGGGTTCATGTCAGCGCCAGCTGCCATGAAGCCCAGGTTAGGAATGATGGGCGTCTATAAGACACCCCCATTACTAACCTACAAAGTGTTAAAAAGAAAAAACACACACTACACCCAGAAAAAAATAATTTATTTGAAATAAAACACACCATTTTATTTAATTCTTAGTTTACTAAAAAAAAATAGTTACCTGTCCACGTTCCTGCGCTGATATCCCATGCACAGCTGTCACATCTGGAGATGGTGACAGCTGTGCATGGCTGCTGTAAGCTCACACTGCCGGGAACACGTCCGCTCCCGGCAGGGGGAGCCCTGACTGAGGTCACCGGAGTGTATTCAGTCAGCGCAGCTCCGGAGACCTCCTTTGCGGCACTGCTGTACCGTGGGAATTTCTCACGGTACAGCAGGGCCGTAAAGGAGCTGACCGGAGCAGCGCTGCCTGAACTCCGGCGAACCCGCTTATGCAATGACGGGGCTGCTTTACGGCCCCGTCATTCTAGCGGCGGCAGCGGTTCAGAGCGGTCACATTCTATGTGGCTGCTCTAAACTGGAGATCATCGTGGGACACTCGTGGACTACCACGGAGGGGTAAGGATAAGGTTGTGGTTTATTATTTTATATTTTATTACAGGAGATCGATGGCTTTGGGGAATTAGGTGTCTAGGTGAGTATAGGTGTATTTTTTTATTTTTTACTTTATTTTAGGTGGCGATCGGCGTGGACAGGTAATGTATGAACTAATTTATTTTAGGTAACCACTGGCCACCAATGAAATGTATTTAAAATTTATTGGGGACACAGTATGGCAATTTAAATAGCAGGATCAGGCTGATGGGAACATCGGCCTACGTCTGCCTGCACGCACACACCCGCAGACATCGCACAGACACCGCACACACACTAATCATGACGGGCTGATGGTCTGGGAGGTGAGGCTGACCTGTGCGGCCGTGGGAAAGTTCATGTGAGTTCATGCAATGCAGTGAAGCATGAACTCACATGAACCCTCTGAGGGCACCGCGGCGACTTCAAATGAACAGCTGATCAGCATCACCTGATACCTCAGCTGTTCATTTGAAATAACCGGCGGGAAAGCGCAGCACAGAACGGGAAAGCCGGCTGTGAAGTCTTTTCATTACCGGCTTCCCTGCCCGGGTCCTTCGCTCCCCGCTCCTTGGTGCTGTGCTCCCCGCCTGGTCCTAACTTACGATTGGGATGGGAGGTGGCGAGGGGAGCAGAGGATCGGGGTGAGAGGCTGCGGGGAAGCGAGTATGGGGCTGAGTGATTGTTTAAAAGCCGGCGGGCGGTAAAAAGTCGTCGGCTTTTAAACAATCATGAGAATTCTCCCACGCTGGGATGGCATTCTGATGACAGGCTGGATCGCAGCTGAGCGCTGCCATCCAGCTTGTCATCCTTCAGAGACACTGCAGAGCGCAGGCATTATGGGAACTTCCGATTCCGGTATCCGATATTGTAAAAATATCAGAACTCAGTATCGGAACTCCGATACCGCGAATATCGGCCGATACCCGATATTACAGTATCGGAATGCTCAACACTACTTCTGAGGGCTAATCCATCTGCAGAGATATCAGGCAGGCAGTGTATATAGGTAGGCCGGAAGTGTATATAGCAGACTGCAGTGCATATAGCACAAGAGGCTCCATTCCAGTTCTGTCTGCTGCTGTTAGACATTTCTAGACAAAGGCCCAGGTCTCAGGGGCCAGGAATAATTTTTTTGGGGATTTTAATCCTCATTATTTACTTAAAAAGCAATCCAGAGAACACCGTTTATCTGCGCCATTTGCTTGTTGCCACTGCAGAATATAGCCAGGTCCTTTCCATATTACAGTGCTAAAAATCCAGCTATTTAAAACTGTGTTTTCTCCGTCACACGGATCACATATACGTTTTCAGAAAATACTGCCATTTCTGGCCTCCATTGAAATTTTGTTGCAGTGTGTCAATGAAGCTATTGACACCAGTTTGCTGTTCCCAATAGTTACCTACAGGCCAAGTATTTAAAACTGTGTTTTCTCCGTCACACGGATCACATATACGTTTTCAGAAAATACTGCCATTTCTGGCCTCCATTGAAATTTTGTTGCAGTGTGTCAATGAAGCTATTGACACCAGTTTGCTGTTCCCAATAGTTACCTACAGGCCAAGTATTTAAAACTGTGTTTTCTCCGTCACACGGATCACATATACGTTTTCAGAAAATACTGCCATTTCTGGCCTCCATTGAAATTTTGTTGCAGTGTGTCAATGAAGCTATTGACACCAGTTTGCTGTTAAAAATAGTTACCTACAGGCCAGCTATTTAAAACTGTGGTTTGTCCGTCACTCGGATCACATATAAGTTCGCTCCAAATTCAGCCATTTGTACTGAGCGTGGAAGATATTGTCCTCCATTTAAAATAAGCAAAGCACGTAACAAGGGACGGGAACTGGACGTAACATAGTAACATAGTAACTTAGTTTGTAAAGCCGAATAAAGACTTGCGTCCATCAAGTTCGACCTGTTAGTTCTGTAATTGCTAAAGTTGATCCAGAGGAGGGCAAAAACCCCAAATGATTTGGCCAATCTTCACCTGAGGAAAAATTCCCTCCCGACTCTGAAACCAGCAGTCAGAATAAATCCCTGTATCAACCTACTATTTTATTTTATTTTTAAGTATATGCTGAAATCTGCCTGGTATCTAGAAATGCATCCAGTCCCCGCTTGAACTGGTGTAGTGAATCCGACATTACCGTCTCCTCACTCAGTGAATTCCATATTCTCACTGCTCTTACCGTAAAGAACCCCTTCCTATGCTGGTGCTGAAACCTTTTCTCTTCCAGTCTTAGTGAGTGCCCTCTTGTTACCGTAATATCCCTCCTTTTGAACAAATCTCGGGCAAGATCTCTATACTGTCCCCTAACATATTTGTACACATTTATTATGTCCCCCCTCAACCTTCTCTTTTCCAAGCTGAATAGTCCTAGTTTTGCCAATCTCTCTGGGTATTGCAGTCCCTCCATTCCCTTTATTAATTTTGTTGCCCTCCTTTGTACCTTTTCAAGCTCATTTATATCCTTTCTATATATTGGGGCCCATAACTGAGCACAGTATTCCAAGTGTGGTCTGACCAGTGCTTTGTACAGTGGAAGAACAATGTTCTCATCCTTTGCAGCTATACCTCTTCTGATACATCCCATTACCCTGTTTGCCCTTACAGCAGCGGCCTGACTTTGGGCACTCCAATTTAGTTTGCTATCAATCAAGATGCCCAAGTCCTTCTCCATCTCTGAATTCCCCAATGATTTCCCATTCAGTGAGTACTGGTGACTTCCATTTTTCCTTCCCATATGTATGACCTTACATTTCTCCTCGTTAAACCTCATTTGCCATTTAATGCTCCACCTACCCAGCTTATCCAAATCCCTCTGTAGGTCTGCACTGTCCTCTTTTGTATTAATTGTTTTACATAACTTTGTGTCATCTGCAAATATTGATATTTTACTATTTATCCCGTTGACTATGTCGTTAATAAAGATATTAAATAACATTGGGCCTAGTACAGACCCCTGTGGTACCCCAGTAGTGACGCTTACCCAATCTGAGTATATTCCATTTATAACCACCCTCTGCCTTCTATCCTTTAGCCAGTTAGCTACCCACTTGCAGACATTTTCCCCCAGCCCCATCATTCTCATTTTGTATACCAACCTATTATGTGGCACGCTATCGAACGCTTTTGAGAAGTCGAGATACACGACATCCACTGGTTCCCCCGATCTACTCGAGAGCTAACCTCCTCGTAGAAGTCAATCAGGTTTGTTTGGCAGGAGCGATTCCTCATGAATCCATGTTGGTTCGGGATTAAAAGATTATTAGCATCAAGATGCTCCGCAATTGCCTCTTTAATGAAGCTTTCAAAAATTTTGCCCACAACGGACGTCAGACTCACCGGCCGATAGTTTCCGGCGTCACTTTTCGCTCCCTTTTTGAATATTGGCACTACATTCGCCTGTCGCCAATCAAGTGGCACAGACCCAGTCTCAACAGAGTCCTTAAATATAAGATATAACGGTCTGTCTATCACATTACTTAGTTCCCTTAGTACCCGTGGGTGTATGCCATCAGGTCCTGGTGATTTGTTTATTTTAATGTTACTGAGGCGTTTCTGTACCCCAGCTTGGGTTAGATTTGTCATACTTAGTGGAGGATTAAGTTTGTCACTTCTCATTTCTCCTGTTAGTTCGATTTCCTTTGTGACAGTTGTCGAAAAAAAATTATTTAATAGATTAGCTTTATCCTCATCTTTCTCTATGATTTTGCCTTCCTCACTTTTTATCGGTCCAATATTATCCGATTTAATCCTTTTACTATTTATATACGTAAAGAACAGTTTGGGATTTGATCTACTTTCCCTAGCAATACGGTTCTCTGTTTCCTCCTTCGCTATTTTTATTTGTTTTTTACAGGTTCTCATTTTTTCCTTGTAACACATTAGTGCCTCCTTACTGTTTTCCTGTTTTAATCTCTGGAATGCCTCTTTTTTGCTATTTAACGCCCCTTTTACGTTCTTGTTCAACCATATTGGTTTCCTCTTATTTCTGGCCCTTTTATTCCCATACGGTATATACCTCTCGCACTGAGTATTCAGAATTCTTTTGAAGGTTTCCCATTTACTATTCGTATTTCCTTGATTAAGAACTTTGTCCCAGTCTATAAGTTGAAGGCTTTCTTTCAGCTGATCAAACTTCGCCCTCCTAAAGTTTAATGTTTTTGTTGTTCCCTTATTGATAACCCTACTGAAGGGAATTTTGAAGTCGATAATATTATGGTCGCTATTACCTAGGTGCCCCCCTATCTGTACCTCAGTTATTCTATCAGGCCTATTAGTCAATATTAAGTCCAACACGGCCTTCCCTCTCGTTGGTTCCTGCACTAGTTGGGAGAGATAATTATCCTTAATATTTGTCAAGAACCTTTTACCTTTCTGAGATCTACAGGTTTCTGTTTCCCAGTCAATATCCGGGTAGTTGAAATCCCCCATTACAATCACTTCATTATGTTTTGCTACTTTGTCTATTTGTCCTAATTAGAGATGAGCGGTGTTCGACTAGAACTGTTCGCCAATCTCAAATTTGAGCTGTTTTGGGCGGTGTTCGAGTTGTTCGACGAACCCGAACGATTTGCAAAAAATTCGGCTGTTCGAGGTTATGTTCGATAACTGTTCGTGCACCAAAAGCGTGTCCTGCATGTCTGGTGCTATTTAGAGCACCAATCATGCAGGGATTGTCTGCCACTCACTGTAATGCCACAGCCATGGTGGTTGTGGCATTACAGTGATTGCCCAAATCGATGGGAACAGTGCCAACAGTGAAACATGAAAAGCCGGCAATTCAGCAGCGGCATACACCGGTACCCGACAATTTAGAACCGAAAGAATAGAGCTTCACACATAGATTAGATAGATAGAAACATGTCAGTCACATATATATGAAGTACAGTGACAGTGTTGCTTACTGTACTTGTCATTTAGTGTAAAGGATTTATCAAAAAAAATAATAGTGTTTTCATGCACCGTCTCTTTAAAAAAGCCGGCCGGCAATTCAGCATCAGTACCCAACAATTTAGAATAGAAGGAATAGAGAATCACACATAGATTAGATAGATAGAAACATGTCAGTCACATATATATGAAGTACAGTGACAGTGTTGCTTACTGTACTTGTCATTTAGTGTAAAGGATTTATTAAAAAAAATAATAGTGTTTTCATGCACCGTCTCTTTAAGAAAGCCGGCCGGCAATTCAGCATCTGTACCCGACAATTTATAACAGACAGAATAGAGCTTCACACATAGATTAGATAGATAGAAACATGTCAGTCACATATATATGAAGTACAGTGACAGTGTTGGTTACTGTACTTGTCATTTAGTATTAAAATAAAGGATTTATTATTAAAAAAATTGGCGTGGGGTTCCCCTTAATTTTAGGCTCTAGCGGAGGTTAAGCAGACAGCTGGGGCAGATGTTTGAAGCCTGGGAAGGGGGTAATACCCACGGAGCTTCCCAGGCTACTAATATCAGCCCCCAGCTGAATACATAGCCTTTACTAGCTATTAAAATGGGGGACCCCCCAAAAAAAATGACGTGGGGTCCCCCCTAATTTAATAGCTAGCAAAGGCTAGGCAGACAGCTGGGGGCTGATATTAATAGCCCAGGAAGGGAGCCATGAATATTGGCCCCCTCCCAGGCTAGAAACACCAGCCGTCAGCCGCCCCAGAAATGGCGCATTCATAGGATGCGCCAATTCTGGCACTTAGCCTCGCTCTTCCACGCTGCCCTGGTGCGGTGGCAGGGGGTAATAGGGCTGGGGTTGATGTCAGCTTATAATGCCAGCTGACATCAAGCCCAGGTTAGTAATGGAGAGGCGTCTATAAGACACCCCCATTACTAACCCCATAGTCAAAGTTAAAAAAAACACAAACACCCAGAATAAAGTCCTTTAATTGAAATAAAGACACAATTCTTTATTGTTCTAAATTAAACCATACTTACCATCACGCCCATTCCAGCTGAAGCCAACGATCTCCTGTAATAAAAATAAAATAATAAAGCAACCTCATCCTTACCTTTCCATGGTTCCCACGACAGCTTCAGCTCTGCTACATCGAGATGACAGGCTGGACCGCAGCAGAACGCCGCCATCCAGCCTGTCATCCCGCAGACACTGAGAAGCGCAGGCTTGCTTGCGCTCTGCAGTGTCTGGCTGTGACGGCATAAAGATGAGACGAGTTCATGTCCAATGAACTCGGCGCACCTCATGCACGTCACTTACAGCGTGGGAGAATTCTCACGCTGAAGCGCTGAGTGCAGGAGAATTTTCCCACGCTGTCAGTGAGGTGCATGAGGTGAGCTGAGTTCATTGGACATGAGCTCACCTCATGCACGTCACTGACAGCGTGGGACAATTCTCCTGCACTCAGCACTTCAGCGTGAGAATTTTCCCACGCTGTCAGTGACGTGCATGAGGTGAGCTGAGTTCATTGGACATGAACTCGGCTCATCTGGATGCCGTCACAGCGAGACACTGAGGAGCGCAAGCATGCCTGCTCTTCTCAGTGTCTGCGGCATGACAGGCTGGATGGCAGCGTTCTGCTGCGGTCCAGCCTGTCATCTCGATGTAGCAGAGCTGAAGCTGTCGTGGGAACCATGGAAAGGTAAGGATGAGGTTGGTTTATTATTTTTCTTTTATTGCAGGAGATCGTTGGCTTCAGCTGGAATGGGCGTGATGGTAAGTATAGTTTAATTTAGAACAATAAAGAATTGTGTGTTTATTTCAATTAAAGGACTTTATTCTGGGTGTTGTGTTTTTTTTAAATACTTTACTAGAAATTCATGGCGGTCATGTCTAATACTGGTGTGACCCCATGAATTTTGGGCTTGGGGCCAGCTGATAATACCAAGCTGGCCCTAACCCCTTTATTACCCAGTGAGCCACCGCACCAGGGCCCTGGATGAGTTGGGTACAGCGCCAGAAGATGGCGCTTCTATGAACGCGCCATTTTCCGGGGTGGCTGCGGACTGCAATTTGCAGCGGGAGGGGCCCAGAAAGCTTGGGCCTCCCTGCGCTGCAGATTCCAGCCCCCAGCTGCCTAGTTGTACCTGGCTGGACACAAAAATAGGGCGAAGCCCCACGTATTTTTTTTTTAATTATTTCATGAAATTCATGAAATAATTAAGAAAAAAAGGCCTTCCCTATATTGTTGTGTCCGGCCAGGTACAAATAGGCAGCTGGTGGATGGGGGCAGCCCGTTCCTGCCTGCTGTACCTGGCTGGACACAAAAATAGGGCGAAGCCCCACGTATTTTTTTTTTAATTATTTCATGAAATTCATGAAATAATTAAGAAAAAAAGGCCTTCCCTATATTGTTGTGTCCAACCAGGTACAAATAGGCAGCTGGTGGTTGGGGGCAGCCCGTTCCTGCCTGCTGTACCTGGCTGGACACAAATATAGTGCGAAGCCCCACTTCAATTTTTTTTAATTATTTCATGAAATTCATGAAATAATTAAGAAAAAAAGGCCTTCCCTATATTGTTGTGTCCGGCCAGGTACAAATAGGCAGCTGGTGGTTGGGGGCAGCCCATTCCTGCCTGCTGTACCTGGCTGGACACAAATATAGTGCGAAGCCCCACTTCAATTTTTTTAAATTATTTCAGGAAATTCATGAAATAATTAAAAAAAAATTGACGTGGGGCTTCGCACTATATTTGTGTCCAGTCAGGTGCAGCAGGCAGGAACGGGCTGCCCCCAACCACCAGCTGCCTATTTGTACCTGGCCGGACACAACAATATAGGGAAGCCCTTTTTTTCTTAATTATTTCATGAAATAATTTAAAGAAAATTGACGTGGGGCTTCGCCCTGTTTTTGTGTCCAGCCAGGTACAACTATGCAGCTGGGGGCTGGAATCCGCAGCGCAGGGAGGCCCAAGCTTTCTGGGCCACCCCCGCTGCAAATTGCAGTCCGCAGCCACCCCGGAAAATGGCGCGTTCATAGAAGCGCCATCTTCTGGCGCTGTACCCAACTCATCCAGGGCCCTGATGTGGTGGCTCACTGGGTAATAAAGGGGTTAGGGCCAGCTTGGCATTATCAGCTGGCCCTAAGCCCAAAATTCATGGGGTCACGCCAATATTAGACATGACCACCATGAATTTCTAGTAAGGTATTTAAAAAAAACACAACACCCAGAAAAAAGTCCTTTAATTGAAATAAACACACAATTCTTTATTGTTCTAAATTAAACCATACTTACCATCACACCCATTCCAGCTGAAGCCAACGATCTCCTGAAATAAAAGAAAAATAATAAAGCAACATCATCCTTACCTTTCCGTGGTTCCCATGACAGCTTCAGCTCTGCTACATCGAGATGACAGGCTGGACCGCAGCAGAACGCTGCCATCCAGCCTGTCATCCCGCAGACACTGAGAAGCGCAGGCTTGCTTGCGCTCCACAGTGTCTCTCTGTGAGGGCATCCAGATGAGCCGAGTTAATGTCCAATGAACTCGGCTCACCTCATGCACGTCACTGACAGCGTGGGAAAATTCTCCTGCACTCAGCGCTTCAGCGTGGGAGAATTCTCACGCTGAAGCGCTGAGTGCAGGAGAATTCTCCCACGCTGTCAGTGACGTGCAGGAGGTGAGCTGAGTTCATTGGACATGAGCTCACCTTATGCACGTCACTGACAGCGTGGGAAAATTCTCCTGCATTCAGCGCTTCAGCGTGGGAGAATTCTCACGCTGAAGCGCTGAGTGCAGGAGAATTCTCCCACGCTGTCAGTGACGTGCAGGAGGTGAGCTGAGTTCATTGGACATGAGCTCACCTTATGCACGTCACTGACAGCGTGGGAGAATTCTCCTGCACTCAGCGCTTCAGCGTGAGAATTTTCCCACGCTGTCAGTGACGTGCATGAGGTGCGCCGAGTTCATTGGACATGAACTCATCTCATCTTTATGCCGTCACAGCCAGACACTGCAGAGCGCAAGCAAGCCTGCGCTTCTCAGTGTCTGCGGGATGACAGGCTGGATGGCGGCGTTCTGCTGCGGTCCAGCCTGTCATCTCGATGTAGCAGAGCTGAAGCTGTCGTGGGAACCATGGAAAGGTAAGGATGATGTTGCTTTATTATTTTTCTTTTATTGCAGGAGATCGTTGGCTTCAGCTGGAATGGGCGTGATGGTAAGTATGGTTTAATTTAGAACAATAAAGGATTGTGTCTTTATTTCAATTAAAGGACTTTATTCTGGGTGTTTGTGTTTTCTTTTAACTTTGACTATGGGGTTAGTAATGGGGGTGTCTTATAGACGCCTCTCCATTACTAACCTGGGCTTGATGTCAGCTGGCATTATAAGCTGACATCAACCCCAGCCCTATTACCCCCTGCCACCGCACCAGGGCAGCGTGGAAGAGCGAGGCTAAGTGCCAGAATTGGCGCATCCTATGAATGCGCCATTTCTGGGGCGGCTGACGGCTGGTGTTTCTAGCCTGGGAGGGGGCCAATATTCATGGCTCCCTTCCTGGGCTATTAATATCAGCCCCCAGCTGTCTGCCTAGCCTTTGCTAGCTATTAAATTAGGGGGGACCCCACGTCATTTTTTTGGGGGGGTCCCCCATTTTAATAGCTAGTAAAGGCTATGTATTCAGCTGGGGGCTCATATTAGTAGCCTGGGAAGCTCCGTGGGTATTACCCCCTTCCCAGGCTTCAAACATCTGCCCCAGCTGTCTGCTTAACCTCCGCTAGAGACTAAAATTAAGGGGAATCCCACGCCAATTTTTTTTAATAATAAATCCTTTATTTTAATACTAAATGACAAGTACAGTAACCAACACTATCACTGTACTTCATATATATGTGACTGACATGTTTCTATCTATCTAATCTATGTGTGAAGCTCTATTCTGTCTGTTATAAATTGTCGGGTACAGATGCTGAATTGCCGGCCGGCTTTTTTAAAGAGACGGTGCATGAAAACACTATTACTTTTTTTAATAAATCCTTTACACTAAATGACAAGTACAGTAAGCAACATTGTCACTGTACTTCATATATATGTGACTGACATGTTTCTATCTATCTAATCTATGTGTGAAGCTCTATTCTGTCTGTTATAAATTGTCGGATACCGCTGCTGAATTGCCGGCCGGCTTTTTTAAAGAGAGAGTGCATGAAAACACTATTATATTTTTTAATAAATCCTTTACACTAAATGACAAGTACAGTAAGCAACACTGTCACTGTACTTCATATATATGTGACTGACATGTTTCTATCTATCTAATCTATGTGTGAGGCTCTATTCCTTTTTGTCTAAATTGTCGGGTACCGGTGTATGCCGCTGCTGAATTGCCGGCCGGCTTTTTTAAAGAAAGCGTCTTCTGAGCAGTTTGTCAGCTTTTGGACACCTTTGAAGGTGTTTTCTATGTGTTTCTATGTGTTTTTGTTTGCCTGCCATTGGTTTTAACGGTGTTCGACGGTGTTCTAAGGTGTTCGACGAACAGTTCGACGAACAGTTCCTCGAACATCCCGGTGTTCGACGAACCGAACCGAACCCGAACACTACGGGGGTGGCTCAACACTAGTCCTAATAGCAGATTCTCATTCTCCTCTGTTATATTTGGTGGCTTATAGCAGACCCCCAGTAATATTTTATTATTATTTTTAGTTCCCTCTATCTCTACCCACATGGACTCGACCCCCTCTTCTCCCTCTCCTATATCTTCCCTTAGTCTGGGTTTTAGACATGACTTTACATATAAGCAGACTCCTCCGCCTTTCCCCTGTTTCCAGTCCCTTCTAAATAAACTATAATAAATTTACCGCCCAGTCGTAGCTATCGTCTAGCCAAGTCTCTGTTATACCTACGATGTCATACCTCTCCTCCGATATAAGCGCCTGCAGCTCATCCGCCTTATTGGTCAGGCTTCTTGCGTTGGTCAGCATGCAAGATAAAACTTTGGGGTTATTTAGCATCCTATTCTTCTCTAACGATCTAACTGTACTATCCCCACCCCCCTCTCCACCCTCATTATATTTACTTCTCCCCTTCCCCCTTGCTTGCCTCACATCCCACCTATTTCCTTGGTTCCCCCCCCGTCTCTAGTTTAAAAACTCCTCCAACCTATTAGCCATCTTCTTCCCCAGCACCGCTGCACCCTCCCCATTGAGGTGCAGCCCGTCCCTACGGTAGAGCCTGTAGCCGACCGCGAAGTCGGCCCAGTTCTCCATGAACCCAAACCCTTCTGCCTTGCACCAACTCTTTAGCCACTTATTCACCTCCCTAACTTCCCGTTGGCGCTCCTGTGTGGCTCGCGGGATTGGTAGTATTTCTGAGAAAACTACCTTGGAGGTCCTTGCCCTAAGCTTCCTACCTAGGTCCCTGAAATCATTTTTAAGGACCCTCCATCTACCACTCACTTTGTCATTGGTGCTGATGTGGACCATGACCACTGGGTCTTCGCCAGCCCCACCCAGTAACCTGTCAACCCGATCCGCGATGTGCCGGACTCGAGCGCCAGGGAGGCAGCACACCGTTCGGCGATCCCGGTCTTTGTGACAGATTGCCCTGTCTGTCCCCCTAATAATAGAGTCACCCACTACCAGAACCTGTCTTGCCTGCCCTACACTTCCCCCCTCCCCCTCATTACTGGAGCATACACTCCCCCGGCGGTCAGAGGATCTGTCGTGCTCCAATAATGCCGGTTCTGAACCAGCCTTCCTATACTTCTTCCCTCTATCCCTCCTAACTGTTTTCCAGCTCCCTGCCTGTTCAGCCTGCACTTCCCCTCTATGCTCCACCCCCAGTATTGACCCATTGAGTGTCTGCTCAGTGAGCAGCAAACTCCGTTCCATGTTGTCGATGCTCCTCAGTACCGCTATCTGAGCACTTAGATCCAGAATTTGGGCTTCCAAGTGCACGATATGCTCACATCTCTCGCAGCAGTATGGATCCTCGAGCGGTTGCTCACGGAATGCATACATTGCGCAAGATGTACACTGCACGGCTCCAGCCAACATGGACGTCATTCTAAATATGGGGATACAGTCAGTATATATATACAAGTACAAAACACAATTATTTATATATAGGTGTATGGACGGGGATCAATTAGGGATGTGCAAGTGTATCAATTAGATATCGGCGGGGGATCAGTTAAGTATCAAGTATGGACGGGGGAATCAGATAAGTAGGTCAGGTGGATTACGAGTGATATGTTAAAAGACAGCCAATCCAAGTGCTGGATACAGTGAGAGGCTGCGTGACGTGATGGTGATGGTGCAGAGGCTGAGGCCGTGAGCAAGCTGAAATTGTGCCACAACAAACACCCACATCTTCTTGCTCGACCTTCCTGTCCAAATTTATAGGGGACCGCAGAACACCACTATTGAACACAGAACAGTGTGGAAAGGTTATTGATTAGATAGCAGATAATGCTTCCAGTCACTTAGCCACCACCACCACCACTACCATGTCTTCCACACGGTTAAGTCTCAGTAGCCTGAGTCTGGACCGCATATTGCTCACCCTGAACCTCCTTCCTCCCACCATGCTGAGTGCCCAGAGACAACTGATCTTACACTTGGACACTCCGAAGAACTGTTCACTTTTCCATTTATAGATTCAGGCCTCTCGCCCGGTCCACTTGAAGCGGGGCAAGAGGAGATCGCATGCAGTGATGCCCAAATATTTGAGCAGCCACATTCCCATGAAGGCGACGGTGGGAAAGTGTCACAAGAGGTGGATGATGATGAGACACAATTGCCAGAAAGTCAGGAGGAGGACCAGAGTGTGGAAGGGGAAGACGAGGTGGTGGATGATATAGTAACTGACCCAACCTGGCAGGAGGACATGCAGAGCGAGGAGAGCAGCACACAGGGGGAGGGAGGAACGCACCCCAACAGGCAGGAAGAAGCAGTGTGGTGGCCGCAGACAGAAGGCAGGCAACCGTTCCCCATAACATCAACACAAAGGAAGTTGCCAGTACAACTGTTAGGTCTTCCTGGGTCTGGTTGTTTTTTAAAGACTCTGCCGACAGCTCCAAACAGGCCATTTGCACCACTTGCCAAACCAGCATCAGCAGGGTGGCAAAACTACCAGCCTGACCACCACCAGCAAGAACAGGCACATGGCAGCAAGGCAGCAGATTTTATGGGCGAACCCGAGGGTCCAGGAACAGTGTCTGCGGGTGGCACCACTGCTTCTTCCGCTGTTTTGCATGCAAGCCAATCCCCTGTCCATGGTGCATGCAAAGATGCCTCCTGCCCTGCACTTGTCATTGCACACTATCAAGTAGCAGCATCAGGAAGCACATCCACGTCCTTGTCCCAGCGCAGCGTTCAGTTGTCCATACCCCAGTCCTTGGAACGCAAGCGCAAATACGCAGCCAACGCCCCACAGGCGACACTACTAAATTTCCACATTTCGCGACTGCTTGCGCTCGAAATGTTGCCTTTCAGGCTCGTGGAGACGGAAGCATTCTGCAACCTGATGGCGGCGGCCATTATTTCTCCCGGTATGCCGTCCCCGCATTACACAAGCATGTGTCCCAAAACATTAGCCATGCCCTCAATAATGCAGTTACCGGGAAAGTCCACCTAACCACGGACACGTGGACAAGTGCTTGTCGGCAGGGACGGTACAGCTCGCTGACGGCACACTGGGTTAACATAGTGGAAGCCGGGACCCAGTCGGACCTTGGGATGGAACTCGTCCTCCCGACACCAAGTATTGCGGGCCCTAGGTCAATCAGGGTTGCCCCCATAGTCTACAGCTCCTGCACCTCATCCTCCTAAGCCTCCTTCTCCTCTTCAGCCTCCATCTTCAAAATGACCACATCAGTCACAAGCTGGAAGCACTGCAGCACTGCCTCGGCCAACAGGCTGTGCTGAAACTAATATGCTTAGGTGACAAACCGCACAATGCTGAAGCGTTGTGGACAGCTCTGAAAGAGCAGGCAGATCTGTGTCTGACACCGTTGAACCTACAGCCAGGCATGGTCATGTGTGACAATAGCTGGAACCTGGTGGCGGCTCTGAGGCGAGGCGAGGTCACATACGTACCATGCCTGGCCCATGTGCTTAACCTCATAGTTCAGCAGTTTCTCAAATCCTACCCGGAACTGCCGGATCTGCTTGTTAAAGTCCGCTGTCTGTGTGCCTATTTTAGAAAGTCAGCTGCAGCTTCCGCCACCCTTGCAGTGTTTCAGCAGCATTTGCAGCTTCCGGCTCACAGACTTGTGTGTGATGTCCCCACGCATTGGAACTCTACACTGCAGATGTTGGGAAGGATTTGTGAGCAGAAGAGGGCAGTTGTTGAGTACCAGCATCAACAAGGCCATCGGTATTCAGTTCAGACTCCACACATAAAACCTCAGGAGAGGACATGGATGTCAGACATATGTACCATCCTCCAAAACTTTGAAGGCTCCACCAAGGTTGTGAGCGGCAATGACCCTATAATTAGCGTCACCATTCCGCTTCTCTCTCTTCTGAAATGCTCTCTGCTCACAATCAAAGAGGATGCATTGCAGGCGGAGCACGATGAGATGGAGCAAGGAACCATACAGGGTGATTACACACAGCCAGCCTCATCTCATCCCAATGTGGATTGGGGGACAATGAGTAAGAGGAGGAGGAGGAAGAACAGAAGCTAATTTCATGCGCTATAGACGGTACTACCTGCACAACTGTCATAACGTCTGTTCAGCGCGAATGGCCTGATGACAGACAGTAGGAGGAGGAGAGCATGGTCAGTCGTCCTCTTGGTGGGGACACGGAAGTCTTGCCTGTTAGCAGTCTGGCACGCATGGCTGAGTTTAAGTCACGCTGCCTTTCCCATGACCCTCGCGTTCTCAAAATTTTGGGTGACAGTCATTACTGGTTGGTGACACTTCTAGACCCACGCTACAAGGAGAACTTTATGTCTCTTATTCCTGAGGTGGACAGGTCTACAAAAATGGGGCAGTACCAGAAGGCCCTTGTTGCGGAACTATTAAAAAAATTCCCATCTGAAAACACTAGCAGCAGAGGTCACAGTTTGTTGTACAACCAAGGACTACAGGCAAGAGACAACTCCAATACAGCAGAGGCAGGGGAACACTGTCAAAGTTCTGGGAGATTTTTCTCAGCCCCTCCCATCGCACAGGCCCTGAGGTGCGGGATACTCTCACAAGGAGTGCAAAGTTTGGGAAGATGCTGAGGGAGTAGCTTGACTACCGTACCAACATCCTCCGTGATTCCTCTGTGCCTTATAATTATTGGGTATCCAAGCTGGATACGTGGAATGAACTGGCTCTCTACACCTTGGAGGTCCTGGCCTGCCCTGCCGCTAGCATTTTATCAGAGCGGGTTTTCAGTGCCGCTGGTGGAATTATAACTGATAAGCGCATCTGCCTGTTAACTGAAAATGCTGACAGGCTGACTCTTATAAAAATGAACAAGGGCAGGATTGGGCCAGACTTCTCAACACACCCGAATGATAGCAGCGTAACATAAACTCAAATCCAGTGTCTTTTTTTGGGAGGTGTATTCCCATGCACCTTTTCACACCCACACATGGGTATACGCTTCCTGATTTTGGCTATTTGCTCTTGTCCTCCTCCTTCTCCTCATCCTCCACCACCATATCACCAGGGTGACCGTGGTCCATGATGCAACACCCACATAATTTTTTTAAAGGGTGTTTATGATGCCCGTAAAAAAAACGTTTTTATACACTATGTTCATGTATACCCGCCAGGGGTAAATGTTTGTCAGCCCATACTCTTAGTGCATGGGCATAACAAGTATAGGAGACCCGCTCCTTTCTAATGGGAACATTTTTTATGAGGCCCTCCTCCACGTCTCTTCCAAGGGGCATTGGAATGCCTCTCAATTTTTGGCAACTCTTGCATTCACTGCATAGGCAATCACAATGGGAAATCCACTTCCTAATAATGGGAACATTGTTTTCAGGAGACCCTCATTTAAGTCTCTTCAAAGGGGTATTAGGGTGCGTCCAAATTTTCAAAGGGGTATTGGGGTGCATCCAAATTTTGGGCAGCGCTGCCACTCACTGCATACGCAATAACAGTATAGGAGACCCACTCTTTAGTAATGGGAACAACAAAGCCTAGTCGGCTGATGGCTCTCTAAGAATAGTGAGGGCCGACTGCTTGCCCTTTAAGAATAGTAAAGGCCTCCTGATGGCCCTATAAAAATAGGCTTTGTGACTTTCAGAGTCCCTCCTTCATAAATGAAATAGGATGTGTCTGATCATGTCTCACACACCACATGGCTAAATAAGGTTGTAAAATGTTAAAATGACATTTCCCAGTGAATGCATTTGTCACGGTTGAAAGCAATGCAAAAGTACAAAAACGCATCAAAAACGCTACGTGTGAACATAGCCCAAGGTGTGGAGGAGTATTTTTGTTTTTGGTTATTTATTTTGCCTTATATACAAGGCATTGTCCTGGAAAGGATGTTCGTTAACATATTTCCCAGGAAAATCCATTTTGGTTTCGTTTTTGTATGTTTTATTGCGAGGCCGTAAAAGTAGCGTAATACCTCTGACAACATTGTTGACAGCAGTGACCTAGGAGTCAGAAATGCTTCCAGGTGTCTTTCCCATGCTGTTCCCATGCCATTTAAGCACTGGTCCCATCGATTTGGGCAATTTTTAGGCCCTCTGCAGACCACCGGTGGGTGCTGCCAGAAAAATGTTTGAGTTTCCCATAGACTTAAATTAGGCTCGTTACTCAGGTCGAGCACCCGAGTGAGTATTCCAATGTGCTCGACTCGAGCAACGAACACCAAAGCATTTTAGTGCTCGCACATCACTAGTCTAAATGCATAACATGGTTCCCATGCCATTTGAGCACTGGTCCCATCGATTTGGGCAATTTTTAGGCCCTCTGCAGACCGCCGGTGGGTGCCGCCAGAAAAATGTTTGAGTTTCCCATAGACTTAAATTAGGCTCGTTACTCAGGTCGAGCACCCGAGTATTCCAATGTGCTCGACTCGAGCAACGAACACCAAAGCATTTTAGTGCTCGCCCATCACTAGTCTAAATGCATAACATGGTTCCCATGCCATTTAAGCACTGGTCCCATCGATTTGGGCAATTTTTAGGCCCTCTGCAGACCGCCGGTGGGTGCCGCCAGAAAAATGTTTGAGTTTCCCATAGACTTAAATTAGGCTCGTTACTCAGGTCGAGCACCCGAGTATTCCAATGTGCTCGACTCGAGCAACGAACACCAAAGCATTTTAGTGCTCGCCCATCACTAGTCTAAATGCATAACATGCCCTTGTTAAAAGCCCTTGGGAATCCCAGTTACCTGGCAAAGGATGCATGCTAAACGCATACCAAAAAGATTTCTCACACAAAGATGTACCTACAGGCAGAGGTGTATCTAGGTTTTCCGGCATCTAGGGCAAGAATTTAGTTTGGCGTCCCTCCCAAACACATATATGATTGCACACTTACAGTCACATGCTGACAAGCTGCTCTTCCTAATTCTGTCAATGTTCAGTAAAAAACTGAGAGAAGCAGTAAAAGAAGCTTGTTGTCACGTGACCATAAGTATGAAACTTGCACATGAGTGATGTGGCCATGTGATGACTGCTGGAACCACCAAGCAGAGCTGAATCCTGACAGTGAGTATATTACATGCTGTTAGGATTGGCATGCTACAGGGTTTCATTTTATAATTAAAGGGCGTGTTCAGGTTTGAGATGATGATGATGCACTGCACACTTTTAGGATTCTCCCTTGCACAAGTATGTGTTTTGTATACTTCTGGCCACATTCCAAATAGACATGTCTGGCCTCGCTCAATAAATTTTCATTGAGTAAGCACATGCATGTCTAGTTGGTACCTACTAGGGATAGGTAGCGGAAGAAGAGTACCAGACGGACATTTATGTGAAACCCTAGAATGCAAATACTACAAGCAGATACGTGTTCAATCACATCCCGATACAACCCCGGCCACCAAAAATAACAAGAGCAGAGGTCCGCGATTGCCTTACTACCTGGATGCCCAGCAAGCACAGAGCTATGATGTTCCTTAATTACTTTGCAGATCAGATTAGATGGTACAAATAACCTTCCTGAAGGGCAGGAGGAAGGGGCGTCCCCCTGAGCCTCCAACATCTCACCCTCCAATTCAGAATATAATGCCGAAATGACTAACCCCTTCTGTAGTATCGGGGCAGGGTTCTCATGGTCACCGCCACCAGGGAAGCTCCGGGACAAAGCATCAGTCTTGACATTTTTTTCCCCTGGACGAAAAGTGACAACAAAATTGAACCTAGTAAAAAACAGTGACCATCTGGCTTGCCTAGGTTTGAGACGTTTAGCTGACTGGAGATATGACAGGTTCTTATGGTCAGTAATAACAGTAATAGGATGGAAAGCCTCCTCCAACCAATGTTCTTAAAACGCCAATTTGATCGCCAAAAGTTCACTATTACCCACATCATAATTTCTCTCAGCCGAAGACAATTTTTTTTAAAAGAAGCCCCACAACACAGCCCCAACCCCCACATGCGACGGATCAACTTCCACAATAAAGGGTTGGGAAACATCAGGTTGACTGAGTATAGTTGCAGTGGCAAAATAATTCTTTAGGGATGAAAAAGCCTGGAGGGAGGCATCCAACCATTTGGAAAAATCAGACCCCTTCTTAGTCATGTCAGTAAGGAGTTTCACAATTACTGAGTAATTTTGGATGAATTTCTGGTAAAAATTAGTAAAGCCCAGAAAACATTATAGAGCCTTCAGGTTCTCGGGACGGTCCCAAAGAAGGACTGCACGGATCTTCACCGGATCCATCTGAAAACCTGAAGATAACAACAAGTACCCCAAAAACTGCACCTCCTGGACGGTGAAAACACATTCTTCCAGTTTGGCATAAAGTTTGTTATCCTTTAATATGTGAAGCACCTATTTAACATGCCCCCAATGTGTCTCAAAATCACGTGAGTAAACCAAAATATCGTCAGGTTGACCACCACAAACCTCCCCACCAAATGATGTAAAATATAATTTATGAAATGCTGTAATACCGCAGGTGCATTGGTCAAAATGAAAGGCATAACCAAATTATCAAAATGCCCTTCAGGGGTATTGAACGCTGTTTTCCATTCGTCCCCTTCTCTGATTCTAACCATATTGTAGGCTCCCCTTAAATTCAACTTGGAGAACACCTTACCTCCTAAAACCTGGCTGAACAAATCAGGAATCAGAGGAAGAGGGTAGGGATCTCGGATGGTAATTTAATTCAATTCTCGGAAATCTAAACAGAGACGTAGACCGCCATCTTTTTTCTTCACAAAGAAGAACCCAGTCGCTACAGGAAAGATGAGGGCCTAATGTGTCCCTTCTCCAGACTTTCCGCAATGAAATTCTTCATGGTTTGTCTCTCAGGGCCAGAAAGATTATACAGTCTGGACTTCGGTAGTTTAGCTCCGGGGCTCAGGTTAATAGGACAGTCATATGCACGATGAGGAGCCAAATCCTGATACCCCGTCTCAGAAAAAACGTCCTCAAAACTAGACAGAAAAGCAGGTAATATTTTCATAGAGACAGCAGCAAGGGAAATATCTAAACAGTTCTCATGGCAGTAATCTCCCCATTCAATAATCTCGCCGGTTTGCCAATTCACCAACGGATTATGTTTCACGAGCCAGAGGAGACCCAAAACAATTGGGGTGGGAAGACTGTCCATGACATAGCAAGGGATTATTTCACAATGAACTGACCCAACCCTCAATTTTACATTATGTACAATCTGAGTAAATGCTTTCTGTGCAAGTGTCGCCGAGTCAATGGCGAAGATATAAATAGGTTTAGCTAAAGTACAGCAAGCAAGACCATGAGTTTTCACAAACTCAGCATCAACCATGCTGACTCCAGCTCCACTGTCAACAAACACAGAAATTTTGTCGGTTTTGCTCTCTAGCACCATCTTTGCTGTCAGGCCAAACTGGGAACTACAGGTTGGAAACAAATGCACCCCTTGCTTATCCAACTCCAAAGTACCAAGAGTTAACAAGTCTCCTTTTGTTCAGGAATTGAAGGACAGGTCCCTTTTTCCCACAAAAAAAAGATGCGCCTTTTTTCTTGCGAATCTCCGGGGAAATGTATAATGTAAAGGCACCCCCTAACTGCATGGGTTCCTCCATCTCCCCCAGTACTGGATCCCCGTTAGACCGCTCCCCGGGCAGAGGTACCTAACCCCGACAAAAAGGCCCTGGAGAAGGTGGTCTTACTCATCTATCCCGAAGGCGTCTATCAAGACGTATGGCCAACGACATGGCAACATCCAAGGACTGAGGGGTTTCATATACTGTCAAGGCATCTTTCAACCTTTCAGTAAGACCCTCACAAAATTGACTTCTAAGAGCTGAGTCATTCCATTTAGAATCCGTTGCCCATCTACGGGATTCAAAACTGTATGTCTCCACTTACCAATTCGCCTGCTGAAGGCAAGGTAGCCTGTCTCCTGTGACTGTGTTAACCCCCCTAGTTGCTGGATGCTTCTGAAGCACAAAACTTCCTGTCTCCTGTGCTTGTGTTATTTGTAACAGTTGCTGGATGCTTTGGAAGCAACAGCACTACTTCTGCATGTCACAAATTCATATAGCAATCTTTGGTCGCGACCTGTGCTGCTACCAAAGTCACCTTCTATCCCAAGCCTAATAGACACCAGTATTATAAATGGCACAGGATAGGAGGGTGACTAGTTACAGATTTTTCATTGAGACCCCAAAAAATTGAGTTACCCCTCTCTTCTCATGGGTGCCACTTCTTGCACATGTATCATTGGTTTGCCACCCACCATCATGGGTCTGCACCTAAAAGGTTAATGCTGTACAAGTTATACACTCTGCTCAATATTCTATGGAAAGGTAGTAAAAGTAACTTGATGTGTGGATATAAATGTGCACAGCTTACCTGGGCCCCATCCTGATAATAAGATGAATGTGTTATAGGATCTGCTGTGTCAGGATGCTTTGATACTATGAAGCAATCTGCTGGAATCATGAATATTATACAATATTATGGAGTAGAGCCACGTTCTGTGAAGAAGCAATTTGTGCTTGGGCGATGCAGGAACCTGCTCTCCTTACAAATAACAAAATCAGCCTGGAATGAATGCGAAAATGTGAACAATGGCTCTTTGTATTGTACGAGCACATTTTCCTCCAAGGTATGATAACAAACCTCTGGTAATAAATAAGTGTTATTCTGCTTCATAAACTTCATCATCAGCTCCTCATCCAAGTGCGGATGAGAATGAATATGTCTTACAAATGACAATATAAAATATGTTGTGTATTCTTATAGCACAGTCATTATCCTCCAGATTCATCGAGCTATAGAGTCAAAAACATAATCATCTTGTAGAAACTCCTTAAAGGGAGTTTTTTTTAGCAGAGTTCCCATTACTAAACCAATAGACTTAAAGGGATTATCCAGGGCTATATTTTTTTACTATGGGCCTAAAAAACTAACAGGCATGTAGTTGCTAATTACCTGCCTTTTCTACCCAGCACAGACCAGGTATTGACAGCTTCTTTAGGCAATTCAGCTGCTCATTGTGCAGACATCATGCTGATTGACAGCTGGCTCCCTGCAGTTAGGCAGTGGGGAGCCGGCTGTCAATCAGCATGACGTTGGGAGTCGCGCCCAGTCAACAGAGTAAAGGGGGAAAGAAGCCGCTGCTCTGTCGACGTGATGTCAGTAGAAGACGCAGAATCGCCGGCAGGAGTTGTCTGGAATCGCTCTGTGCCAGCAGAGATTGGGGCAGGGCACAACAAGCAGGTAGGTAGCAACTACCTGCCTGTTGGTTTTTAGGCCCACTGTAAAAAAAATAGTCCTGGATAAACCTTTTAACACAATAATAAATTCACCTTTAGTGTCCCAATCAATGCCCCTGCTCTGCAGAAACTAAAGTTTAATCAAACATACTAATTAGGGTGCTTGGTGCACCCTTGGTGTTTCCAAAAGGCTGTCACAAGAAGGTTTTTGCAAGTCTCATCAACTGTCATGGCAGCGTCAGGGTCTGTGCAATCCACAGATTCTTACACTCTTTCTTCTAACTCCATTGATAGCTGTGATCAGCGCAGGGTGACTCCGGGCATCTACTCAAAGAGCTGCAGTTCCTAGACAGGGGGAACAAGAGTTAAATCTTTGCTGGGCTAAGATTGTTAATATCCTTTAGTGACATGCTGTGGAAGGACCAGCCATGTCTGCTCTCCTTCTATATATGCTGTCTTTGCTATGTAGGTAATGCCAGCTATAGTTAGTCTATCCTGGTCTGGAGAGGTGGACACATCCTGGTGAACTGGCGGTTATTCCTAAGTTGTTGTGAGCAGTGTTTGGTGAAGCCTTTCCTTTTCACTTGGTCTCTTTATGTCACTTTGTTGTCTCATGGACTCTATACTTTTGTTACTTATTGTTTTTCCCTGTGAAAGTGCTGTGTGACTGTGCGTCTGTTTTGCTCTGTCTGTCTTGTCAGTGTTCTCCCCATACACTTAAATGCATTAGTGCTACTCAGGAGCATAGTGAGGAATGAGACCCAGGCATCCACACCTTCAGGGGTAATGCTGGGGACAGGGTTAGCTAGAGACCCCTAGCCTGAGGGACAGTGTAGGAACCCATTTGCTATTCCACAGTCACATCATGACATAGGCTCAGTACACTGTTCCACGCCTCCTAAACTAAAGATTCACTGTAAAAAAACAACTATGAAATCCCTCTTTCTCAAGATAAGCCAGACTGCTAGCTATGTCATTAGATTGCAGCTCCCTATTGAAGTATATGGAGAGGGAAGGTGAAGCAGTTTCCAGTTTTTGATTTCACCTCAGAGCTGTATTTACAGCTACACTGCTCAGTACTGCTGTATAATGTCCTCCATGCTGCTGTTTTTGTGAGAATGTGCTAATGACAGGAGATCATGAGTCATTCAGGTCTCTAAGTGCAGTGCATGGGAGACATAATAGCATTTCGTCTCCACTAATAAGCTCAGAGATAACTGAATATTAGTGATAGAGCCTGTAGAAGGAGAACCTGGTGAAAAATACAGAATACAAATCATATAATGTACCTATTGAAGTCTATGGGAAGGTGGTGCAGTTTCTAGTGTGTGATCTCACCTCGGAGCTGGATTTACAGCTACCCTTCTCAATACTGCTGAGCAATGTCTTCCATGCTGCTGCTTCTCTGAGAATTTGCTAGAGACAGGAGATCACGAGTTGCTCATGTCTCTGAGAACAGAGCAAGCAAGGCATAATAGTATTTAGTCTTCACCCACCAGCTCAGAGACAACTGAAAATTAGTAAAAGAGCATGTAGAGGGGAAACTTGTGAAAAGTACAGGATTCAAGTCATATAATGGCCAGAAATAATGTTATTCCTCATGTACACACAGAGGACAGCTTATTCTAAAAGTCACGTGAAATTACAGGCATGGAGAAATTTGCTTACAGTGCTCCTTTAAGGAAACAGCTGTTTATGCCCTGTATAACACGGTTTATTTCTGTTTTGTCCAGATTGAAGTCAAATGCTCAAACGTTATATCCCTTCATAGCACTTACAGAAGTATAATTTAAGGTTTCTGTTCCCCAGTGTGAAATATGTAACCTCTTACCGTTTTTCATTTTTAATATTTGTGTCATCGGATATGCTTTAGGGGCTAAATAATACTCTCTGTCTGTTTTCTGAGCGAGGTTAGAGGAGAAGGAGGTCACGCTTTAATGGTATTTTTACTATTCAAACCAATTTTCATATTGCTCCAATTTATATAATGAAAAAAAACTCAAGCAACTTCGCAAATAGCCTTTTCTGTATCACCGCCAGTGCCGATCTATGAGCCTCCATGAGATTATGAAAAGTTATTAGTATTGGAAATATCATTTTTTTCCTACCTACTTTGCGTTCCCTTACAGTAATGTGTAATCCACTAACTCCACCTTAAGTAATTGCTAAGATTTCTCAGTGCGCAGGATTAAATCAGTACAGAGCAAGACCATTTGACTTTTCTTTTCCGACACTTCCCATGTCACGCTATGAAAACATTTCAGAGCTGCTGTAAATTCCAGGATATGAAATCAATGGATCAATCTCATGGCAAGGCGCATAGGATTTACATAACTAGATTCTGTTGTGCGGAGTTCTGCTATAAATAAGTCTTAACGTGGTATTCTGGATTTTGCAAATAAATCTTATGCACATTTAAAGGAATAGTTACATAATATTCTAATATAGTTTCGGTATAATTTATTTATGGTTTTCAAGATCTCTGCTTACAGATTTGGAATGGGATTATTTATTTTTTATTTTTTTCATACGGTAAGAGTCTGCCCTGATCATGTGATGGACACACATTATACAACTGATATAGTGGATTTCATATCACTTTAAAAGCGGAGGATTGGCAGCACAGCCAAATTTACAGATCTGAAAACTTCAAACGTCAATTCGAGAAGAATGTGTCAGAATTTTCTCACTTAGTACCAAAAGTACCATACATACCAATTAAAGTAAACCTGTCACGTCAGATAACCTGCACATATTGGGTTAAACTGCAGGTTAACAGCATAAGAAAGGTGCCCGGCCACAGTACCGAAAGTACAGCTCCTGGTGGCAAATTAACTTAATTCCTCTTGGAAGCAGCCGGCTTTCAGTCATGTCAGTGCAGCCCCTGTCACAGCTCCCAACACTGTGAGCAGCTGTAATCACACCCCAGAACTATGAGTGGCAGCTTGCGGTGCAGTGCATCAGTCCACAGCTGGCTGTCAGTCAGTGCCGGGGCGTGATTACAGATGCTGTGAGCATTGATTGCGGCCATGCCTGCATGACTGAAAGCCGGCGGCTCCTGGGAGGAATAAAGTTAATTTTCTACCAGGGGATGCATTTTCAGTACGGCAGCCAGGCAGTTTTCTAATGCTATTAACCTGCAGAATAACCCTATAGTTGAAGGTTAAAGGGAAGCTGTCACTCGGTTTTATACCATATAAAATAGGGTTAGCACCTATACACCCTGATATATATAGCATTTCAGAATGCTTTATAAGTCTCAACTGTGCTGTGCGTAACACAAAAAAGACCTTTTATTATACTCCCCTACACCGCGTTCTGGTCCGATAGAAGTCGTTGGTCTTGGTCTGGTGCCTCCTTTCTTCTTGCAATCGCCATCCTCCTTCTTGTTTCATGTGGATGACAAGTCCTACGTCATGCCCACAATGTCCTCCATCGAGCTCTTGCGCAGGCGTACTTCTCTCTGCCTTGCCGAGGGAAGAGCAAAGGATTGTAGTGCACATGCGCCGGTGGTCCTTGCCCCTTCACCGCACATGCACACTACAGCACTTTGCTCTGTCCTCGGCAAGGCAGAGAGAAGTACACCTGCGCAGGAGCGCGATGGAGGACTCTATGTGGATGAAGCATAACGCGTCATTCACATGAAGTGGGGAAGGAGGGCGGCAATCACAAGGAGAGAGAAGGCTCCGGATCAGGACTAGAATCGCCAATCAGACCGGAAAGCCTCGTAGGTGAGTATAATGAAAGCTCTTTTTTGTGTTATGCAGAGCGCATTGGGGACCTATATACAGCATTCTAGAATGCTGTATATAAGGTCGTACAGGTGCTGGCCCTACTTTATACGGGAAAAACCTGGTGACAGGTTCTCTTTAATAGCGTTATCCAATGTGATAGGAGGTTCCCTTTAATGAAATAGCGCCCAGAACGTGGCATAAGGTTCATACATAGTGACAAGCAGTACTCTCTTTTATCATACATTACGCACCCGTATGGGTGCAAGGTGCTGGAGTTTACACATACACTCACTCAGTACAAACTTGCATACTCCCCAAGCTCTGGTACCGCAATTTCCTGTTATATTGATTCATCTACTAAATCCTGCAATCTGTTTCTGATGAAGGCCAGACAAAAGGCTGATACGTTAATCTGTACATATAGTGCATTGCTTTTGTGAAATAAATATTCCCAATTCTTGCATTCACTTTGGGGTGCCAAGTTCTACATCTATCCACCAAACACTCCATTTGTTCATAAAAACAGTGCATGAGCTCCTCACCCACATACGAGGGGGTACTGTTATTTAGCTGGCCTAGCATAAAAAAATCAACCTCTCCAATTCAAATCGATTACGCCAGAATGGTGTAAATGGCTTAGAAAAGCTGCAAAATTTCTGCGCAACAAGGAGATGAGCAAAAAATTGAGACTATTGGCAGTTTCAGTCACATTTTCCATGATGAGCAGAGCAAGGACAGTACGGGGCGTGATGCCACAGCATGTACCTCTAAGGAAAACAGGAGTGTCTAACTCCAAAAGCCCCTTCATCAAGACTGGCGAGAACATCGCCAATCTTGATGAATCAGGGCCAACATGTTTTCGAAGAAATACTATTTTATTCAACATCCTCACCTTTGAATTCATTACATTTAATGTATAAATTGAAAAGTAATTGTGATCCTTAATAAAAAAAAATTGTTATCCACGACTCCACAGCATCAATTGCCAACTCATTTGTCGCAAATTTTCTTCATTTGATTGATTTTTTGAGTTTCAGAAAGAGATAATAATCCGAAGGGGCCAAGTCAGAACAGAACATGATGGACAATCGACAATTTCAAAACTGATATCATTGGATTTTTGTAGGTCAATACGAGAAGTGTGGGCTGGTGCTTTACCCTGCAAAAACAAAAATGTTCCAATCTTCACCTGAGAGGGTTACATTTTCTTAATCAAAATTTCAAAATGACATAACCTTCTCTTCTTTCACAGCAACAGGATTTATTTTTGTCTGCTAGAAAATATCCAATGCCGACTATTTATCACACACCTATCCTTCGTCCCATTTTCTGTCCATCTGCTCTATGGACGGCTTGAAGTGGATAATATAAAGGTAATGCTAAGAATAACCCCTTAGACATTTAAATCCCTGACAATCACATAGTTACATTTCAAAAAGTGGATTTTAGAGCAACAACTTAGATGCATGCTAAATCCTACAGACGCACATCACAAGGTTACTCCATCCTTATCCAAGTCGGACTAGGATTCTCATTGGAGAGATGTAGGAGAAGAACCCATTATCCTCCCGAATCCTCGACATAGCATGTGGACAATCACTCACTTTGGTTTTGTGAGATATTGGCCGTCTAATCAGTGAATCCTTGGGCTTAGCTAAGCAGTGGTTACTATAATGTCACAGTGAATGTGTAGAAACATAATTTAGGTGAGCATGTCAAGCAGAACCAGTGCATTTTATCAGTGGCAGAGAAGAAAATTGATTGCTACTTGTCCTTGACATTCATAGTAAGAGTTTTATATTATGACACTTGCTGCTTTTACAGGCCAACTCTAGTCTGATATGAACTTGCTTGGTCAGATCATATACTTGTGATAGGGGGCAGCACCATAGTATCCGGTGATGGTTTAGTATTCCATAATTCTATTTAATTTTTTCTTACCCAAACATGAAAACTTTTTCCCATACACTCAACTATTTGTGGCTGCTCATAACTTGCCCCAACTTAACAACTTATCACCCATTCATAGCTCAGTGTTATAGCCATGTCTGAACCCTCTCTTACGTCTTCACTGCTAGATGGCAGAGCGCTTGCAATGCCAATGGCTTTGGGGGATGCATGTGACGCACCCCCTGGGCCATGGGGGTACCCGGAGCCGGGCCTTGTAAATGCTGGGGGTTGTAGTCACCGTGGCGGCGACCCGGTCCGTGACCCAGGGCGGTCAAACAAGTGTCAGTCTATGTGTATAGGTTATATAGTTCGACTACGCCACCTGTGGATTACGTTTATGGAGAACCGCCGCTGCGGAGCAGTCCACTGAAGCTGGTGATATGCGCAGCAAGTGTAGTATAACTCCCCACAGGAAGAGTGTAGCTTCAGGGCAGCATAAGTGGATGCTGGTGGTGATAGTACCTGGATCAGTAATAACAACACAGAGTCTTTGCAGTGCGGTCCTGGGGTCTTTACTGGTGGTAATTATATAGGCACCAACGGGAGTACTTGCTAGGGATGAGGGCCTGGTCAGTCTGGGAGCAATCCTAGAATCCTCCTGGCCAGGTGGAGTTGTAGGCCTGCCGTTCTGACTGTTCTCTTTTGGCTATCCCGCTTATAGTCGTGTTGTAGCCCACGTCCCTGAGTGTAACGTGCTGCTCACCCGTATGACTGGCGACTCGGATCCCGTGTATTCCTCGCTCCTCTGTGGCGGTACTGGTCCTCTTGTGTGGCTGAGCCTCCGGGCTTCTGGGGCCAGGAGACCTACAATCTACTGCTGTGCGGTTTCTGCTGCTGGGCTTGAAGGATCCCACAGCCTCGGACTCCGGTGTCCAGTTCTCTGTATGTACTCCGGCTAGGATGAGCTCTGTCAGCTCCAGTCCTCAGCTCCTTGCTCCTGTGTCCTCAACTCGACTACAGCCCTGTCTAGACTCTGTCTCTCACCAGACTGGCTAACCCTGCCTCCAGATCCAGTTATAGAGGGCAGGATCCTCCCCTTTTCTGGTCTGGAGCAGGAGGTGTTGCATGTTGTGTGTTCCTGACCAGGAAACTCCTGTTTTGCTCCCAGACATGGTATTACTACCACTGTGGCAACCAGACCCCCTGGGGTGCCACATTCCCCCCTAGTGAATTTCAGTACACCGGGACTGAACATATTTTGCAAAAAGTAACAATATACAATACATGAACATATTTACAGCCATTAGAGTCTTTATAGGTCACGGTATCATCCGTAACCAGGTGTCCATTCCACCGAATATGTAGCTTGAGGGACCCGTCCCAAACCCTCCACGTAGGCACTGGGGTGGCTACAGGGCATTTATGATCCGGATGTTGCATCACGTCTTCAGCCACCTCCATGGGTTTTTTTTCTGTGGTCTGGCACAAAGGGGCACTTTACAGGTGCAACTATTTACAAGGTAAGTTTTTGGTTACTCATCGTCCATAACCAGAAAGTCTTTGAAACCTGTCGGCAACTGGGAAAACATGGTTAACACACACATAAACCATTTGCAGTAATACAGTTATAGTTTACATTTAGATTCTCCAGCGAGCAGGAATTTGACCTCTGGTGATCCTGGTAGACCTGCGTAACACACTGTCTAACTGTGTTCCACTCTGGTCCCCTCTTCCTACCCCTGGTGTGGTGGGCACTGTGTGACCTTCACTTCTGGTATTTTGAGGTGTCTCTGGTAGGTTGGGCATCTTCCTACGGATCCTTTGGCTTACCGTGGGTACGACAGGCTCGCTACTAGCAGAGGGTAGAATCTCCTGGTCTGCTGATGAGGAATCTTCTGTCTCCGGGGCCAATGATTCTTCCAACTCTACTGGGACTTCTACAGCTTCTTGAGGAGCTGGCTGGAGAAATGTAAGGACTGGTACAACAATGGCGTTATTCACTTGCGTCCATGACCGGGGAAATTCTCCGAGTACTGTGCTGACCATTTCTTCCACTTCCTCTGCGGGTTGAGGGATATCCTGGTCTGCTTCAGCATGCTGCAGCTGCTCGGGACATTTCTTCAGGTGGTCTCTGGAAACCGTAGCTGTTGTTTCACCTCCGTCCTTACTTATGAGGCACACCTTGGTGTTATGATGGCTTGATGGTAGAATGGTGTACGGCTCTTCCTCCCACTGGTCATTCAACTTGTGGAGTCGCCTCTTCCTCTTTAGGACTTGCACTCCAGGTGACAGGGGAACAGCAGGTGCATGTTGATTGTAAGTCTTCTCTTGCCTTTCTCTTGCTTGAGACAGACTTCTTTCAACACTTTCCTGTACCTTACGGTATTGCTGTTGCCGCTCAGTGTCCCAATCCGCATCCGGTTAGGCGTCCTCTGGTTTCAGAACTCCCATATCCAGGTCGATGGGCAGCTTACCAGGTCTCGCCCGCATCAGGTAAGCAGGCGTGCAGTTGGTGGAATTCACTGGGATGTGGTTGTAGAGATCCACCAGGTCTGGCAACTTTTCTGGCCACAGACTGCGTTCCTCCAGGGGCAACGTCTTCAGTAGGTCTATCACCACCTGGTTCATCTTTTCACACATCCCGTTGGTCTGCGGGTGATAAGGCGTTGTCCTGATCTTCTTGCAGCCGTACAGGTTGCAGAACTCCTGGAATACCTCCGCTTCGAAGGCCGGACCTTGGTCCGTTAACACACACTCTGGGTAACCATGCGGGCGGCAGAAGTGCTGTTGGAAAGCTCTGCCCGCTGTCTGAGCCGTTTGGTCCTTGACTGGCACTACTACCAGGAACCGGGAGTAATGGTCTACGATGGTGAGAGCGTAGACATAGCCTGACCTGCTTGGGGACAGCTTCACATGGTCCAGGGCTACCAGTTCGAGTGGCTGCTTGGTGATGATGGGCTGCAGGGGAGCCCTCTGGCTGGCACGGTCTTTCCTTCTCAGGTTGCACGGTCCGCAGTCTCGACACCACCTCTTGATTGCTCCTCTCATGCCAACCCAATAGAACCGTTCACATAGCAGGACTTCCAGCTTTTTCCATCCGAAGTGTCCTGCTCCATCGTGGTACGCTTCCAAGACCATAGACGCATCCCGCCTCGGGACCACCACCTGCCAGACCAGCTCGTGCGTCCAGGAGTTGACAGTTCTTCGACACAGCTTCCCTTCATAGATGAACAACTTACTCTTCTCTTTCCACAGCTGTTTGGTCTCCTCTGGAGCATCAGGGTCAGGGTATGAGTCGGCTCGTGTCAGCAACTCTTTGACTAGGTGGATGGCCGGGTCACTATCTTGTGTTCCTGCCCAGCCGTGGTGGGGCAAGGGATTGAACGTGGCCTCTTTGGTGGCAGAGTGCCTGTCTTTCACACAGTGGGAGCACTGAGTTATCCCATGACGGTGGAAAGCGGGGATTTCTATCTCTACTAGTTCTTCTGGGTCTTCTCCCCCATCTGGCAAGTTAGGCATCCTGGACAGTGCATCTGCGTTGGCATTCTTGCGCCCAGCCCGGTACTTGATGGTGAACTCATAATTGGAGAGTCGGGCCATCCATCTCTGCTCCAGGGCACCAAGTTTCGCAGTGTCCAGGTGTGTCAGCGGGTTGTTGTCTGTGAATACGGTGAACTTGGAAGAGGCGAGGTAATGTTTAAACAGCTCTGTCACTGCCCATACCACTGCGAGGAACTCTAGCTTGAAGGAGCTGTAATTTTCAGGGTTCCTTTCTATGGGCCGGAGCTTCCTGCTGGCATAAGCGATTACCCGCTCTCTGCCCTGCTGGATCTGGGACAACACCGCACCCAGTCCCACGTTGCTCGCGTCCATGTGGAGGATGAAGGGCTGGCCATAATCAGGGTAAGCCAGGGTATGAGTCGGCTCGTGTCAGCAACTCTTTGACTAGGTGGATGGCCGGGTCACTATCTTGTGTTCCTGCCCAGCCGTGGTGGGGCAAGGGATTGAACGTGGCCTCTTTGGTGGCAGAGTACCTGTCTTTCACACAGTGGGAGCACTGAGTTATCCCATGACGGTGGAAAGCGGGGATTTCTATCTCTACCAGTTCTTCTGGGTCTTCTCCCCCATCTGGCAAGTTAGGCATCCTGGACAGTGCATCTGCGTTGGCATTCTTGCGCCCAGCCCGGTACTTGATGGTGAACTCATAATTGGAGAGTCGGGCCATCCATCTCTGCTCCAGGGCACCAAGTTTCGCAGTGTCCAGGTGTGTCAGTGGGTTGTTGTCTGTGAATACGGTGAACTTGGAAGAGGCGAGGTAATGTTTAAACAGCTCTGTCACTGCCCATACCACTGCGAGGAACTCTAGCTTGAAGGAGCTGTAATTTTCAGGGTTCCTTTCTATGGGCCGGAGCTTCCTGCTGACATAAGCGATTACCCGCTCTCTGCCCTGCTGGATCTGGGACAACACCGCACCCAGTCCCACGTTGCTCGCGTCCATGTGGAGGATGAAGGGCTGGCCATAATCAGGGTAAGCCAGGATCTCGTCCCCCGTGAGAGCCATTTTCAGCTGGTGGAAGGACTCATCTTTCAGCTTGTCCCATTTGAACGGAGGCTTCTGGTTTTTGACCTTCCTGGACTGGCCTATCAGGAGATCCTGCATGGGTGCCGCCATCTTGGTGAAGCCTGGTATAAACCTTCGGTAGTAGCCTACCAACCCGAGGAACTGCCGCACTTTCTTTACAGTGGAGGGTCTTGGCCAGTCCTTGATTACTGTGATTTTATCGGGGTCTGGAGCTACACCGTCAGCGCTCACCACGTGCCCCAGGTACTGTACCTTGGGCTTCAGCAGATGACATTTTGAGGTCTTCACCTTTAGACCAAAGCCAGCCAGGGCGTCAAACACTTCCGCCAGGTGCTTCAGATGGTCCTCATACGTCTGGGAGTATACAATGACGTCATCCAGGTACAGCAGGACTGTCTCGAAATTCTTATGTCCCAAATGGCACTCCATCAACCGCTGGAAGGTTCCTGGGGCGTTGCAGAGCCCGAATGGCATGCAGTTGAACTCGCTGAGGCCCATCGGGGTGGTGAATGCCGTCTTCTCCTTATCCGCCTCTGCTACAGGAACCTGCCAATACCCACTAGTAAGATCCAAAGTAGAGAAATAGTTTGCAGATTTTAACGCAGCTAGTGACTCCTCTATCCTGGGTAGCGGGTATGCATCTCTGTGTGTTATGCGGTTGATTTTCCCGTAGTCTACACACATTCTCATAATGCCATCCTTTTTCTTTACAAGAACTAATGGAGCTGCCCAGGGGCTACAACTGTCTCTTATTACCCCAGCCTCCTTCATTTCTCGCAACATCCCTTTGGCATTTTGTTAGTGTGCAGGGGGTACAGGCCGGTACCTTTCTTTAATGGGTGGATGGTCTCCCGTGGGGATATGGTGTTGAACCCCTTTTACCTGCCCGAAGTCAAGTGGATGTTTACTGAAGACCCTTTCATATTCTTGTACCACCCGGTACACTCCTTGTTTTTGGTGTGGAGGGGTGGAGTCAGTGCCCACATGCAGCTTCTGACACCAGTCATCCATTTGTCCCTTGGAGCCGTTATCCTCCGCCTGTTGGGATGGAGGCAAGGGTTCCACTGTCTTTATAGAATTCTGGTTGACAGTGGACAGTTTGGCTAGGGTGGCATACCGGGGCAAATGGACTTCTCTCTCCCCAATGTTTAGGATGCGGACAGGTACCCTCCCATGGCGGACATCAACCACCCCCCGGGCTTTCAAAATGGTGGGCCTACTGTCAGAGTAGACAGGCTCTACCAAGGCCTGGTAGTCTCTACCCCTTAGACCAATAGCTTCCCGACACCATTTCATCATTTCACTTTTTGGGGGCATGGCGATTGGGAATGGGTCACTCATCCTAACACTACCAATTTCACCACCAGACAGTTCTACCTGCTGTCTTTTCATCAGGGCTCGGATCTCCCTCTAGAACCCGCTGCTGGCTGGAACTAGCGGTTTCCGCAACCTGCTGCAATAAGACAATTATCTCTGCAAGACAATTTTCAATGACATTAGTGCCTAAAGTTATCATAGGATGACTTTCTCAGCGATCAATGTCGACAATAATCAGTCCTTGTGCTGGCAGTTCGACTTTGCCAACCTTTATGGTCACTTCTTTGAACCCCACCTGAGGCACGGGTTGACCACTGCTGGCATAAATGCTCAAATGTTCATCTGGACGGCGGGTGATGTCAGAGTCGGTCCAGTACCATTTGAAAAGTATGTAGGGGATAGTGGTCACCTGGTATCCAGTGTCCAGCAACGCGCTCATTGGAAAGCCGTCCAGCACGACAGGTAGGACCGGTCGTCCTCCCACATATTTGTCTCGCCAGCTTGATGGGCCTGGTGGTCTTATGCCTGGGGGTTGGCCCTCTGCCCCAGGTTTTGCTCGTTTAAATGACAGTACCTTGCATAATGTCCTGGCTGGTTGCAGCGGCGGCAGATGGGTTGCCCGTCCTGGTCTTAGCGGTCGCTGTTCCTCCCTCTAGAAGGTGGAATCCTCTTCTGACGGTGCCACGGGACGTCCTCTGGACTGGAAGCCAACTGGATCTTTCCTTTAGGGGACACCTGCAAGGACTGCACAGTTTTGGTTAGTGCTGCCACACTTTTAGTTAGCTCTTGGACCTGATGGTGCAGGTCTGTTGATGGGGCACTGTCCAGAGTTTGCACATCAGCTCCTACAGGCTCTGGGGAAAAAGGTGCCACCTCCTAGTGGTAGGTGATAGCTGGACAGAGGTGAGCTGTAGCACCTCCTGGTGCTGGTTCTCGTAGCACCCGGATGGCCCTGTCCTTAAATTGAGCAAAGTCTAAATCAGGGTTTTGCAGAGCCATTATGCGCAGCTGGGTTCGGTGGGCGCTGGACAGTAAACCCTCAATAAATTGTTCAGTTAACAGTCTGTTTTCATCACGCACACTGTCAGGGTCTACCTGTCTGATGGCCCTCAGCGCTTCCTGCAGGTTTAAGGCATAGTCCCGTACACTGTCCTGTGCCCGTTGTTTGCACCCATAGAACTTCATTTTTATCTCTGCGGTTGTGCGGGTGTCAAAAGTGTCCTTTAGGCGGGCCAGTATCTCCTTTACAGTCCCCTTTTCTCTGGCTGACCAGGATTTTACCTCTCTCTGGGCTGCACCAATCAACTGGCCTGTAAGGATGCTCACTTTCTGCTCCTCGGACAGGGCATATACCTTAAACAGGCTGCTTAGTCTCTCTTTGAAGTCACTCAGGGTGTGCGACTCTCCTGAGTACTGGGGCAGCCACGACGCTCCCGGGATATAGGGCATTGTGAATGGCATCACTGCGGCAGCGGCCACGCTGGCGGTGGAAGTTACCTCCATATCCGGCGTCTTCCTCCCCCCTAGTGAACCGTGGCCTACCTTCTTTCTCTTTTCCTCCGTAGGCCGCAGTTCCGCAGGCGATGGTCTCCTTGTAGGACCTGGCGTCGCCCGCGTCTGACGTCAGCGTGCGCTGTGGCTCCTTCCAGGACCTGGCGTTGCATCAGTGCGTGGGGCGGGGCTTTAGACTTCACGCGTTTCCAGCTGTTCGGCCCCTCTTCTTCCCGCGCGGCGACCCGAAAATGGCGGACAATGGCGGGAAAACAACGGCAATGGCGGGAAAACGGCAGCAGATGGCGGGAAATCTTCACCACGGTATGCGACACAGTCTGTGAAGGCGCGCAGTACCCGGTGGTAGCGGGCACGTAATCCTGCCGACTACGCCAAAGTTGACGCACCCCCTGGGAAGTGGGGGTACCCGGAGCCGGGCCCTGTAAATGCTGGGGGTTGTAGTCACCGTGACGGCGACCCAGTCCGTGACCCAGGGCGGTCAAACCAGTGGCAGTCTATGTGTATAGGTTATATAGTACGACTATGCCACCTGTGGATTGCGGTTATGGAGAATCGCCGCTGCGGAGCAGTCCACTGAAGCTGGTGATATGCGAAGCAAGTGTAGTATAACATCCCACAGGAAGAGTGTAGCTTCAGGGCAGCATAAGTGGATGATGTTGGTGATAGTATCTGGATCAGTAATAACAACACAGAGTCTTTGCAGTGCGGTCCTGGGGTCTTTACTGGTGGTAATTATATAGGCCCCAACGGGAGTACTTGCTAGGGATGAGGGCCTTGTCAGTCTGGGAGCAATCCTAGAATTCCCCTGGCCAGGTGGAGTTGTAGGCCTGCCGTTCTGACTGTTCTCTTTTGGCTATCCCGCTTATAGTCGTGTTGTAGCCCATGTCCCTGAGTGTAACGTGCTGCTCACCCGTATGACTGGCGACTCGAATCCCATGTATTCCTCGCTCCTCTGTGGCGGTACTGGTCCTCTCGTGTGGCTGAGCCTCCGGGCTTCTGGGGCCAGGAGACCTACAATCTCCTGCCGTGTGGTTTCTGCTGCTGGGCTTGAAGGATCCCACAGCCTCCGGTGTCCAGTTCTCTGTATGTACTCCGGCTAGGACGAGCTCTGTCAGCTCCAGTCCTCAGCTCCTTGCTCCTGTGTCCTCAGCTCGACTACAGCCCTGTCTAGACTCTGTTTCTCACTAGACTGGCTAACCCCACTTCCAGATTCAGTTATATAGGGCAGGATCCTCCCCTTTTCTGGTCTGGAGCAGGAGGTGTTGCATGTTGTGTGTTCCTGACCAGGAAATCCTGTTTTGCTCCCAGACAAGGTATTACTACCACTGTGGCAACCAGACCCCCTGGGGTGCCACACATGCGAGGTCCTGTTTTATAGTACTTTGTCTGGAACTTGTGAGTGTCTATGTTTTGTTGAACTGTGCTGACTATTTGTTGTAATCAGTTTTCTACTTGTGAGATTTGGGTTGAGCCACTCCCCATTTAATCCCCCAGCAGATACTTTTAGCTGCCAGTTATAGCTTGTAACTTCCCTGGTCTGTTGCTTCTCTAGACTTAGTATCCTGTATTTTCTGGTGTTTAGTTCCCTATCTTGGCTTGTATTTTTTACTACCCAGTTGTTTCTCAATTGTTGTCCATGACCTTTCTCTCTGCCAGCTTGCTCCCCTGGTTAGCAGCCACTCCGTGGATATAACCCAGGAGGCCCTGCAAAAGTCCAGATACCTTTATAAAGGTTAAAGGGTGAATGCCAGAGTTTCCCTTCTAATCAGATTGGCTTGTGCAAAGACTGCCTGCGGAAACACTATTAATAGATACCATACTACCACAATCAGAGCTCCTTTACACATAGGTGATATCACACTGATTGCTGGGGTCCCTCCATCGATCTTGGTTCTGAAGTGTTTCTTTTGAAAGGAGTGATAGCAGCACATGCGCCCCACACCTGCACTCACAGTCCATGGGAATGACAGAGATAGCTCAGTGCTCTTCTCGGTTTTCTCCAGCATGTTGATGGACAATGAATACAGTAGTGGTACGAATCCGAGGCTATCACTCCATTCAAACTGCATACTTCAGATCCCAACTCGCAGGCTGACAAAGTGCTTGTCAATATTTGTTCTCCTGGAATTAGAATTGTCATCTGAAATAACACGCAACTCTTCTGTATGGCCTGTTGGCAATAGAGTCGCCAAATTTGAAATTCTCTTGTTTTTTGGGTAAATCTTGACCTTGTCCTTCACATACTGCAAATACAAATTGTCTTGACCATTGGCTCTAGCAAATGTAATATTTACTAGGGTCATATTAAAAGGGTTGTCTACTACTAGGACAACCCCTTCTTGATCAAAGTGTTTGACCCCAATAAAATAAAAAAACTATTTTCACCTCCCCGGAACCATTCCCGCAGTGTCCAGTGGCTTTCTTGCGGTTGTTATGACACGTGACCGCAGCACCCAATCAGCGCTGGCCTCACTGTCCCCGCTTTCAGACAAATCGAATATGAAGAGGAAGCCCAGGCTGCAGCTGATCTCTGACTTCCTCTTCATGCTCAATTTGACTGGAGGAGGGGACAGTGACGCCAGAGCTGATCGGGCATCACGTGTCACAACAACAGTACGGCAGCCCCGGGTAGAGCGGAGCGAGTGACGACACCGCGGGAACTGCGCCAGCATGGAAGCTGAGTATAAGCTTTATTATTTTATGGTGAGCAAGGGTGGGGTATGACAAGTAGTTGTCCAAGTAGTGGACAGCTTCTTTAACCCCTTAAGCCCCGAGGGTAGTTTGCACGTTAATGACCAGGCCAATTTTTACAATTCTGACCACTGTCACTTTATGAGGTAATTACTCTGGAACGCTTCAACGGATCCCCCTGATTCTGAGATTGTTTTTTCGTGACATATTGTACTTCATGATTGTGGAAAAATTTCTTCGATATCACTTGCGTTTATTTGTGAAAAAAATGGAAATTTGGTGAAAATTTTGAAAATTTTGCAATTTTCAAAATTTGAATTTTTAAGCCCTGAAATCAGAGAGATATGTCACACAAAAGAGTTAATAAATAACATTTCCCACATGTCTACTTTACATCAGCACAATTTTGGAACCAAAATTTTTTTTTGTTAGAGAGCTATAAGGGTTAAAAGTTGACCAGCGATTTCTCATTTTTCCAACAAAATTTACAAAACCATTTTTTTAGGGACCACATCACATTTGAAGTCACTTTGAGAGGTCTTTATGACAGAAAATACCCAAAAGTGACACCATTCTAAAAACTGCTGTGATGAACCTGTAGCCGCCATCTTGGTAATGATAAATCATATCCAGGGATGGCCACACTTCAGCAGCCCCCACCCTTGGGACCTTCTGTTAAAACGTCAACTAGATAGTTTCCCCCCATCCAGGCTCCTGTAAGATAAGAAGCCCCGGGGCCTACTTAACACTTGAATGCTAGGAGCTTCAAAGACTTCGAGAGGAAACACAGCCAGCAGGGGGGGGTGCTTCGTCTATCTGTACCTGACCATTTGTCCCATAGGACTAGTTTCTTTGTCTGTCACAAGCATGGAGGCATAAGATATAGAAACATGAAAAGTACACGCATGTTGCGTGGGATGGGCCAATAAAAAAATATCACGGCGTCCCGGAGCCATTGCGCACACAAGCCTCCGCGGTAGACGTTTGTACGTGCTCTGGAAGCCAAGATATAGCGCTGAGCCATTCCTGAGGACCGTATGGTATCATAATTGATATCAAAAGGTCGGTTACGGCGGCCCGAATCCATGGGAACCCCTGGGGGTATCCTGAGACCATCCCAGAAGAAGTTATTGGGTTCCTTAGAATTTGGGCTTCTGATCGAAGTTAGACCTGAGGGTGGAGACTGAGCCAGCTGACCTCACCAGCAGTGGGCGGGACGGGGCAGGTAAGATAGCAGGACAGACAAGAGACAAGGCAGTCTTGACCCAAGAGTGGGGTGCTGAACATCTGAGCACCAGCTGAGGCCACCAAGGGGAGGAGCAGTTTGACCATGCGGTGGTAGGCCTCAGCCTGTAACAAAGAACCGTGCCTGCGACCGCAGAATCCTCTCCCTGCGTCACAAGAGAATCAAGAAACCGGTAACTGATATGCTGTGGTGATTCTGTGTGTTGTATTCCATTGTTGTATAGTTTAGCCTGACCTTATACCTGTGTATATTTAGTTGTATATCGTGTATCTAGTGTATTATTATAATCAATTACCTCAAGTAATTGTGGGCCTGCCTTTTATTCTGCATAACGAACGCACGTCCGTGTGAGCTCGGCTCAAGCCAAAAACGCTACCCAGGGTTGGTTCCTGACCCGATATAGGCCCATTCACGGACTGGGCGTATATCTAAAATAGGGACTGGTGGCAGCATACCAACTGGGGATTGGGGAAGGCTGGTAGTGACGGTCGGAGGTTCAGATATATATATTCCTGGCGCGGCCAAGGAAGATATATATACCGCCCTCACTACAGAGGGCCCCGATACCCAGTAGGTTACAGGACAGTCTCCCTGGCGACCGCTTATCCTAGGTGCAGTTCCTTGACTGACCTGAGGCTAAGAGGGCGCTAGCGAGTGGTGCTGTGTAGTGACGTTACGGTTTAGTGACGTTGAAGGGAACACTCTACCGTGTTCCCTGCGCTGGTTGCAGCTTCCTGGCACTACTTTCTCTAGGTGCAGTACCTTGACTGACCTGGGAGGTAAGGGGGCGCCAGAGAGCTGCACCCACCGGCCGGCTTTCATCACATTGGTGGCAGAGCGGTGGGATTGCAGAATAATAGTGTTGTGGGACCCCTACTCCCAGGCACTAAAGACTGCCAGTGGTAACTTCCACTGCTGGAGTCTTAAGGTCAGCCCAACGTTAGACGGTCAGGCTAAAAGTATAACAAGGTGTGTGCAAACTCAGGGTTGCAGCGGTGTCGGTTACCAAGATGGCAGACGGCACCAGGAGCAAGACCCTGCAGGAGGCTAATGCTACGGTCCGTGTGGCAGGAGGGGAGGACATTGTTACTCATGGCGAGGAGGAGTCCAGCCCGGGCACCTCAGGGAGCCAGTCCCCAGTATACGGTCCCGCAGTGGGCTGCCCACCACCTACCCAGCCCAGCCTGTCCAGATCACAAGCCCTTTTACAAGCGGCTATGGCAAGTCTCCAGTCTCATGGCGATGCCGTCTACAAAACCCTCCTGGCAGCATCAGAGAAGGCAGCGGAGGAGGAGCGCGAAGCTGCGGAGCGGGCTGCGGAGCGTGAAGCTGCAGAGCGCCGGGAGGCTGCGGAGCGTGAAGCTGCAGAGCGCCGGGAGGCTGCGGAGCGTGCAGAGCGAGCTGCGGAGCGCCAGCACCAACTGGACCTGGCCCAGCGGGGGCTTCCGCTAGAGCAACCAACCCATCAGGAGACCAAGTCGTCCAAAGTCCGAGCTGAGGACTTCCCTCTACTGGAGAAGGATGGGGACCTGGACTCCTTTCTGGTGGCATTTGAACGGACCTGTCTTCAGCACCATCTGGCCCGGGATCAGTGGGCCAGATACCTGACCCCCCGTTTGAGGGGTAAGTCCCTGGATGCCTTGGGGGACTTACCTGCCGGGGAGGTACAGAACTACGACTGCATCAAGCGGGCCCTGATCCGGCAGTACAACCTCACTCCCGAGTCGTACCGCCAGAAGTTCCGGAGCCTGCTGCGTGGCCCCAAGGACACCTGGACCGATCATATGCGGGCGCTGTTGAGAGCCGCAGAGCACTGGACCTCGGGTCTAGCGCTTACTACCCACCAGGAGGTCCAGGAACTGTTCGTCACGGAGCAGTTCTTGTGGAACTGCCCAGAGGACCTCCGACAGTTCCTCCGTGACCGAAAACCAACAGGGGCTTCTGCTACAGCCGCCCTGGCAGACGAGTATGCCAATAACAGGGCGCCTGAGCTGAAGAAGTCTGCCAGCAGCACCTGGAGAGGGGGTAAGCCCAGTCATGCCCCTGTTTCCCCGGCCCCTAGAACACAAGGGGTGTATCCCCCTGTTGCCCTCTCCAGGCAGGGACCAGACGTAAGACGTTGTCATCTATGCAACAAACCAGGACACTTTAGGGCTGAGTGTCCCCAGCGCCAAAAGACCCCATCCCAGTCCCAGAGAGCGCCCAATGTTTTGTGTGTGGGAGGGGGTGGTGGTAGGTCCCTGGACAACATCCAACCCGTCACCATAGGCCGTTCTGCGGTCATGGGACTGCGGGACACTGGCGCTGAACGAACACTGGTACGGCCTGAGGTGGTGTCCCCCCAGGACTTGGTACCAGGAAAGACTCTTTCCGTCTCCGGGGTTGGAGGCGTGGAGCCGGCACTTCCCGTTGCCATGGTGTATTTGGACTGGGGTGCCGGGAGGGGGATGCGGGAGGTGGGAGTAACGCCAAATATTCCCGCAAATGTTTTATTAGGGACCGACTTGGGGCGTCTAGTATCGCAGTATGTACCCTCTGAACCCCCAAGTTCGGCCCCCCAAGAGTGTATTGATTTGTCTGCTGCTAATGCCAACCATGTTGTATGTAGTGTGCGTCCTGCTGAGGAGGAGGGAGTGAAACCTGAGGGTAACACCTGCACAGACACAACACAAACAGGGTTAGTGAAAGCAGGTGGGGAGTGTGGGGATGCCCGCAGAGGTGCTCAGCCGGCGTGCCGTGACCTCTTGTCCTCCGGTGAGGGAGGGGGCGGGCAGGATTCTGTAGAGGGAAGCTCAGGGATGGAGAGGGGGGCAGCTACCGGCAGTGTAGGGCTCCCAGGGGTATCCAGGCTGCTGAGTATAGGCCCACTGCAGGGGGAGGAACAGGCCATGGGGGGTGGGGGTGTCCCAAGAGAGGAGCCGCCAGGTAAGACCCCAGGGCAGGAGTTCCCCACATCCGAGATGTCCAAAGGCCTAGGAAGCCTGCCTGATCGGGCGGCTTGGTCAGAAACAGAGGGGAAGCGGGCACTACCCACGGTCACAGCGGTCATAGCCGCTGTCACCAGGAGTGGGAGCGCCGGAGCCCAAGGAGCCTTGCAGAGGTCCGACGGCTTCCCCACTTCTGACCAAGTGTCTGCCGGGTCAGACAGCGGCCAGGTGACATGCCCGGAGGGGCTGACAGAGGATGTGGCAGTTTCGTCGATTCTGGCCACATCAAGTCAGGAATTTCAGGCTGCGTTGGAAGCAGACGACAGCCTGAAAGCTCTCAAGGAACAGGCGGCACAGCCTCCCATGGAGTCAGACTGCGAGCGGGTGGTCTGGGACCAGGGACGGCTGTACCGGGTAACGGTCCAGCAGGGTTCACCGGAGGCGTGGCCCAGGGACCGACAGTTAGTGGTACCCTATCCGTTCAGGGCGGAATTGTTGCGGGTCGCACACGAGATTCCGATGGCCGGACACCTAGGGATCGCTAAAACCAAGGCCAGGATAGCTCAGCATTTCTACTGGCCTGGGATGGGAGCCGCGGTGGGTGCCTACTGCCGTTCGTGTGACACCTGTCAGAGGGTGGGGAAGGCGGGGCCGCTCCCCAAAGCCCCACTGGTAACTCTGCCAATCATCGAAGAGCCTTTCTCGAGGGTCGCTGTGGATCTTATTGGACCTCTGTCCACTCCCAGCCACTCCGGGAAATGCTTCATACTCACGGTAGTGGACTATGCCACCCGGTACCCGGAAGCGGTAGCTTTGTCGTCCATTCGGGCCGACAAGGTGGCTACCGCCTTACTGGAGATCTTCTCCAGAGTGGGTTTCCCCCAAGAAATGCTCACCGACCGAGGGACCCAGTTCATGTCGCGGCTGATGGAGTCCCTCTGTAAGCAAATGCAGGTGCAACATCTGGTGGCCAGCCCGTATCACCCACAGACTAATGGCCTGTGTGAGCGGTTCAATGGCACCTTAAAGCAGATGCTTAAGATGTTGGTCGACTCCCACGGGAGAGACTGGGAGCGTTACCTCCCACACCTCCTATTTGCTTACCGGGAGGTTCCGCAGGCCTCAACGGGGTTCTCCCCCTTTGAGCTCCTGTACGGGCGACGGGTACGGGGCCCCCTGGCTCTGGTGAAGGAAGCATGGGAAGGGGATTTGGCCACCCCCGAGGTGTCGGTCATCGAGTATGTCGTGCGCCACCGGGACAGGATGATGGCCTTGGCAAAGCTGGTGCAGGACAATATGGCCCAGGCCCAGGCCGACCAGAAGCGGTGGTACGACCAGAATGCTTGTGAGAGGACCTACCAGGTGGGTCAAAAGGTGTGGGTACTGGTCCCCGTACCACAGAACAAGCTTCAGGCAGCCTGGGTAGGTCCCTACTTCGTGCACCAGAAACTCAACGCCGTCACCTATCTGGTCACCCTGGATCACGCCCGTGGAAGGAGGAAGGCCTTCCACGTGAACATGATGAAGGCTCATCATGAGCGGGAAGCGACTGCCCACCCAGTGTGCAACCTTCCCGAGGAAGGAGAGGTAGAAACCCTCCTGGATCTGCTCACCCAAGCCAAGGCGGGTGGGTCCACCGAGGATGTGGGGGTTGGCCACCAGCTCACGGAGGACCAACGGTCCCAGCTGGGGACCACCCTGCACCCCTTCCGGGGGCTGTTCAGCAGCCTGCCCGGAAGGACTGAGATGGCTGTCCACGACGTGGACACTGGCGATCACCCGCCGATCCGGCGTTCAGCATATCGGGTCTCTTTCGAGGTGCAGGGAAACATGCGCCAAGAGATAGACGAGATGCTGAAGCTGGGGGTGATCCAGGCATCCAGCAGCGCGTGGGCCTCGCCTGTAGTCCTCGTACCAAAGAAGGACCGAACTACACGGTTCTGCGTGGACTACCGGGGGCTCAACGCTGTAACGGCCACCGATGCGTTCCCCATACCACGCATCGATGACCTGCTCGATCGGATGGCCGGGGCTAAGTACCTGACCATCATGGATCTGAGCCGGGGGTACTGGCAGATTCCTCTGACCCCCGCGGCAAGGGAACGCTCTGCCTTTATTACCCCTTTTGGACTGTACGAGTCCACAGTGATGCCATTCGGCATGAAGAATGCCCCTGCCACTTTTCAGCGGATGGTCAATACGCTGCTTGAGGGACTTGAAGGGTACGCGGCTGCGTACTTGGACGATATTGCAGTCTTCAGTCCCACTTGGGAGGATCACCTAGAGCACCTGCGGCAGGTGCTCGGTCGGATCCACCGGGCAGGCTTGACCATCAAGCCGGAAAAGTGCCAGCTGGGCATGAGTGAGGTCCTCTACCTGGGTCACCGGGTAGGCGGGGGGGTTCTGAAGCTAGAGCCGGGGAAAGTGGATGCCATCGCATCCTGGCCCACTCCTAGGACCAAAAAGCAGGTGATGTCCTTCTTGGGGACCGCCGGGTACTATAGGAGGTTCGTCCCACACTATAGCACCCTGGCCAAGCCCCTGACGGACCTCACCAAGAAGAAGCTGCCCGTCGCAGTCGACTGGACAGTCGCCTGCGAGACAGCTTTCGGGGCACTCAAGGCCGCCCTAAGTAGCTCCCCTGTACTGCAAGCTGCCGACTTCGACCGGCCGTTTGTGGTACAGACCGACGCCAGTGACTTTGGCCTCGGTGCTGTGCTAAGTCAGGTCAACACGACAGGCCAGGAACATCCTGTCTTGTACCTGAGCAGGAAGCTACTGCCCCGGGAGGTGGCTTACTCCACGGTGGAAAAAGAATGCCTGGCAATTGTATGGGCCCTGCAGCGTCTGCAGCTCTACTTGTACGGGAGCCATTTCACCGTGGAGACGGACCACAACCCCCTCAGCTGGTTACACACGGTCTCTGGGTCGAATGGCAGGTTGCTACGCTGGAGCCTCGCTCTCCAGCAGTACCACTTCTCCATTCGCCACAGAAGAGGCCGTGACCACGGTAACGCTGACGGGTTATCCCGGCAAGGGGAGGGTGCAGAAGGACGCACGGGGGAACACAGGAATGTGCTACCCCCTCGCGCCCTCGTATAGGGGGAGGTGTGATGAACCTGTAGCCGCCATCTTGGTAATGATAAATCATATCCAGGGATGGCCACACTTCAGCAGCCCCCACCCTTGGGACCTTCTGTTAAAACGTCAACTAGATAGTTTCCCCCCATCCAGGCTCCTGTAAGATAAGAAGCCCCGGGGCCTACTTAACACTTGAATGCTAGGAGCTTCAAAGACTTCGAGAGGAAACACAGCCAGCAGGGGGGGGTGCTTCGTCTATCTGTACCTGACCATTTGTCCCATAGGACTAGTTTCTTTGTCTGTCACAAGCATGGAGGCATAAGATATAGAAACATGAAAAGTACACGCATGTTGCGTGGGATGGGCCAATAAAAAAATATCACGGCGTCCCGGAGCCATTGCGCACACAAGCCTCCGCGGTAGACGTTTGTACGTGCTCTGGAAGCCAAGATATAGCGCTGAGCCATTCCTGAGGACCGTATGGTATCATAATTGATATCAAAAGGTCGGTTACGGCGGCCCGAATCCATGGGAACCCCTGGGGGTATCCTGAGACCATCCCAGAAGAAGTTATTGGGTTCCTTAGAATTTGGGCTTCTGATCGAAGTTAGACCTGAGGGTGGAGACTGAGCCAGCTGACCTCACCAGCAGTGGGCGGGACGGGGCAGGTAAGATAGCAGGACAGACAAGAGACAAGGCAGTCTTGACCCAAGAGTGGGGTGCTGAACATCTGAGCACCAGCTGAGGCCACCAAGGGGAGGAGCAGTTTGACCATGCGGTGGTAGGCCTCAGCCTGTAACAAAGAACCGTGCCTGCGACCGCAGAATCCTCTCCCTGCGTCACAAGAGAATCAAGAAACCGGTAACTGATATGCTGTGGTGATTCTGTGTGTTGTATTCCATTGTTGTATAGTTTAGCCTGACCTTATACCTGTGTATATTTAGTTGTATATCGTGTATCTAGTGTATTATTATAATCAATTACCTCAAGTAATTGTGGGCCTGCCTTTTATTCTGCATAACGAACGCACGTCCGTGTGAGCTCGGCTCAAGCCAAAAACGCTACCCAGGGTTGGTTCCTGACCCGATATAGGCCCATTCACGGACTGGGCGTATATCTAAAATAGGGACTGGTGGCAGCATACCAACTGGGGATTGGGGAAGGCTGGTAGTGACGGTCGGAGGTTCAGATATATATATTCCTGGCGCGGCCAAGGAAGATATATATACCGCCCTCACTACAGAGGGCCCCGATACCCAGTAGGTTACAGGACAGTCTCCCTGGCGACCGCTTATCCTAGGTGCAGTTCCTTGACTGACCTGAGGCTAAGAGGGCGCTAGCGAGTGGTGCTGTGTAGTGACGTTACGGTTTAGTGACGTTGAAGGGAACACTCTACCGTGTTCCCTGCGCTGGTTGCAGCTTCCTGGCACTACTTTCTCTAGGTGCAGTACCTTGACTGACCTGGGAGGTAAGGGGGCGCCAGAGAGCTGCACCCACCGGCCGGCTTTCATCACAACTGCACTCCTCAAGGTGCTCAAAACCACATTCAAGAACTTTATTAACTCTTCAGGTTATTCACAGGAATTTTTTGAATGTGGAAGAAAAAAATGAACATTTAACTTTTTTCACAAAAAGTTTTTTTCATGTTGCATTTGGAGAGTCCCTGTGTGCCCAAACATTGGAGCTCCCCCACAAGTGACCCCATTTTGGAAACTAGACACCCCAAGGCACCTATCTAGATTCATAGTGAGCACTTGGAACCCCAGGTGCTTCACAAATTGATTCATAAAAATGAAAAAGTGATTTTTTTTTTCACTTTTTCATTTTTACGAATCAATTTGTGAAGCACCTGCGGGGTTCCAAGTGCTCACTATGCATCTAGATAGGTGCCTTGGGGGGTCTAGTTTCCAAAATGGGGTCACTTGTGGGGGAGCTCCAATGTTTGGGCACACAGGGGCTCTCCAAACGCAACATGGCGTCCGCTAACAATTTGAGACGATTTTCCATTCAATTTGTTAGCGGACACCATGTCGCGTTTGGAGAGCCCGTGATGTGCCTAAACAGTGGAGCTCCCCCACAAGTGTCCCCATTTTGGAAACTATACCCCTCAAGTATTTTATTAAGGTGTATAGTGAACATTTTGAACCCAGAGGTACGGCACAGAATTTGTTTACATTAGGTCATCATATTGAATAAGTTGTCATTATTCTTGAGCGCAAGTGCTCGCTACTTGAGTTTGCATCGGGTACTCAGGTATGCACCATGTACAGTGTGTGCTCGAGTGACATGCTCGAGTCCCTGCTCCGCATGTTTCACGGTTATTAGACACCCAAAAAAAAACATGCGGGGATCGCTCGTGCATGGCATGCAATCCCCGTAAAGTTCTTTTGGCCGCGAAGCATATGGGGCAGAGACTCGAGCATGTCACTCAAATACCCACGATACTCAATGCATACCAGAGCACCCGATGCAAACTCAAGTAGCGAGCACTTGTGCTCAACACTAGTCGCCATATCGTCATCTTTTTTTCTTACTTTTGAAAAAAATCCCAACCCCAGCCCTAACCCTAGCACAACCCTAACCATAGCACAACCCTAGCCCCAGCACAACCCTAGCCCCAGCACAACCCTAGCCCCAAACCCAGCCCTAACCCTAGCCCAATCCTAACCCAAGAGTTTATTTTTGACGCCGTTCCTTGTGCGGTATAAGTGATTAGACGACTTTATTCTTCAGGTCGGTGTGATTACAGCAATGCCAGAATCATATGGGGTTTTTATGACTGACAGCTGTCACACACTAAAAGACGCATTTTTTGTAAAATCTAGTTTTTGCATCGCCATATTTTGAGAGCTATAATTTTTCCAGATTTTGGCAGACAGTCATGTGACGGCTCGTTTTTTGCGGGATGACTTGACGTTGTTATTGGTGCCATTTTCAGGCGCGTGACATTTTTTGATCGCTTTCTATTCCGATTTTTGGGAGGCAGAATAAACAAAAACCAACAATTCAGGAATTGTTTTTTTTTATTTTTTTTTATTCTGTTCCGCGTGTGGTAAAATTGATGAGGTAGCTTTATTCCTCGGGTCAGTACGTTTACAGCGGTACCACATTTGTATCATTTTTCTATGTTTTGGCGCTTATACACAATAAAAGCTATTTTATAGAAAAAAATATTTTTTAGCATAGCTTTATTCTGAGAGCTATAACTTTTATATTTTTCGGCTGATGGAGCTGTATGGCAGCTTGTTTTTTGCGGGACGAGATGACATTTTCAGTGGTACCATTTTTATTTATATGCGTCTTTTTGATCGCATGTTATTCCACTTTTTGTTTGGCGGTATGGTGATAAAGCATTGTTTTTTGCTTCGTTTTTTTTTTTTTTTTTTTACCGTGTTCACTGAAGGGGTTAACTAGTGGGACAGTTTTTTAGGTCAGGTTGTTCCGGACGCGGCGATACCAAATATGTGTACTTTTATTGTTTTTTTTTGTAATAATATTTATTGATGGGTACATTATATTTTTATTTTTGGTGGATTAATTTTTTGATTTTTTTTTTATATATATATATATTTTTTTTTTCCACTTTCACACAGTTTATACACTTTATTACTTTGTCCCACTCTGGGACTTTCACTTTTTTTTCTCTGATCGCCTGCATGGCATAGGAATGGAGCACCATCCCTATGCCATGCAGGCTGTCAGCGGTGCAGTGTGAAGATTGTTTGGAGATGCACTGCGCATGTCCAAACAATCTTCCTGCTGTCTGGTGACCCGGATGTTGTCATGACGACATCGGGTCGTCATGGCAACACCCGGGAAGCCTTTGCAGACTGCGCTGGAAGCCGGAAGAGGAGGTGAGTATCGGCGATCACCTCCCCTTGCCCCCGCAATGCCGCGATCGCAGCATCGCAGGGGTTAATGTGCTGGGAGCGGTGCAGGACCGCTCCCTGCACATAGTACCGGGTGTCAGCTGTGACAATCAGCTGACACCCGGCGGCGTTCGCGCCCGCACAGCCTGTGCGCGCGCGCGATCGCGATGACGTACTAATACGGGTCTGGCTCTTAAGCCCCAGGGCACAGACGCGTATTAGTACGTCAGATGTTGTTAAGGGGTTAAGTCTAACTCATATTGTTGTAATGTCTTTCCAGTTCATTTGATGTCATGTCTTCATTTGAAGCCACCTTTGTCATTTTTTCACTTCAGTAAAGTTATATGGCATTCCTAGGATATAGGACAGGTTCCACACTGTAAACAGTCATGGCCGAAAGTGTTGGCACCTTTGAAATTGTTTGAGAAAATGAAGCATCTTTTAAAGAAAATTATTGCAATTACACATGTTTTGTTATATACATGTTTATTTCCTTTGTGTGTATTGTAACAACACAAAAAAGAGAAAAACAAGTCAAATTGGACATAATTTCACACAAAACCCCAAAAATAGTCTGGAAAAAATTGTTGGCACCCTCAACTTAATATTTGGTTGCACACCCTTTGGAATAAATAACTGTAATCAATTTCTTCTTATAACCATCAACAAGTTTCTTACATCTCTCAACTGGAATTTTAGACTCTTCTTTTGCAAACTGCTCCAGGTCTCTCATATTTGAAGGCACCTTCTCCCAACAGAAATTTTAAGATCTCTCCACAGGTGTTCAATGGGATTTTAGATATGGACTTATTGCTGCCACTTCAGAACTCTCCAGCATTTTGTTTCCATCCATTTCTGGGGGCTTCTTGAAGTATGTTTGGGGTCAATGTCCTGCTGGAAGACCCATGACCTAAAATACAAATCCAGCTTTGCATTGTGTCTCTGTGTGTGCCACACTAAGCATGGAGAAAAGAAAGAGAAGGAGAGAATTGTCTGAGGAATTGACAACCAAAATTGTTCAAATATATCAACAATCCCAGTGGGGTCAACTGGGTTTTCTGCCATAGCGTTTCATTTCATTCAAATGTTAACTGATAGTACACGCTGACTGTTAAGGGGACGGTTGCATACAACTTAATTATAATGGAACGCAACCGAACCCTGGGGTCCGCGATGCAGCCTGGTGGACTGCGGCCGAACACCTTCCGGGTTAGAATGAATTAACCAACTTAAATAACAATCCCCTCCGTGTTACAGCACACTGGAGCGGGAATAGAAATCTGCACTATCTCCGTTAACTTCACGAGAGATGTGAGATAAATAAAGTATCTGTAGTCCTGTTGCAGCACAAGGACTACAAAGTTGGTGCTAGGATGCGTGTGTGACTCACGCCGGTGTGTAAGTACTCTCAGCCGGCGTGCTACCGGACTGAGGAGAATCACTCCACGTGGCTCACAGGCGGTAACGGGAATACGGCGTCTGCAGACTGCTCGGGGCGTATGGCGACCCCCTAGTCAGAGCCAGTCTGTACTGCCAAGCTACCTGCCTATTTCCACTAAAGCACACGTGGAGCTCAAAAAGCCAAGCGTCCACACAACATCATCACTGCTCAAAGATCAGAGCGCGCTGCCATGTTTGTGGGCGGGCCTTTTAAAGATTAAGCCCTGCCCACCATCGCACCATTGGTGACGTCACCCGTGACCAATAAGGCGGTGCCAGGTCACTGGATCAGCTGGCTCCCGAACCTCACGGTCCGCCATGTCACAGGCATGCTCAGTGCGATGCATCTTGGACTTAGGCTGACGGAGCCCTGACTTCCTCCGCAACCTACACTTCATACTGCTAGGCACAAACACCCAAGATACACCTTGTGCATCTCGTGCACTAGCTAGGCATTGGGACTGATGGTGATGCTGTGCAGCATCAGTGCTGGCTGGACCAGAATGGGAGACCACAGACTCCACTGAAGATTCTGAACCCATTTCAGATCCAGCAACCACCCAGCACCTAACACTGACACTGATGCTCCCTGAGCTTGCAGGACAGCTTTAATTTCTTTGGAACTTCACTTGGGCTGCTTATCCACTATCCTGCATTGCAACCTTTCATCAATTTCTCTCTGCCGTCCACGTCCAGGGAGATTGGCTACAGTGCCATGGGTTGTAAACTTCGTGGTGATGTTCCTTTGTCCATGGTGAGCAACATAAAGATCTCTGGAAATGGACTAGTAACCTTGGGATTGTTGATATATTTGAACAATTTTGGTTGTCAATTCCTCAGACAATTCTCTCCTTCTCTTTCTTTTCTCCATGCTTAGTGTGGCACACACAGAGACACAATGCAAAGATTGAGTCACGTTCTCTCCTTTCTATCTGGTGTCAGGTGTGATTTTCATATTGCCCAGTCATGTTACTCGCCACAGGTGATTTTGAACGAGCATCACATACTTGAAGTTGTTTAACCACAATTTTGGAAAGGTGCCAACAATTTTCTGCAGCTCATTTTTGGGGTTTTGTGTGAAATTATGTCCAATTTTCCTTTTCTTCTCTGTTTTTTTGTGTTGTTCCAATACAAACAAAGGAAATAAACAGGTGTGTAGCATCGGCGTCTCTGCCCCCTGACAGGCAGAGACGCCGTCTCCCTTACCGCCGCGCTCCTGGCCCGGCGTCCTCCGGCCCTCCTCCTGCTGCTGCCGGCGCGCACAGCTTCCCGAGCACTGTGCTTAGGGCACACGCGCTCCCTCCCTCTTAAAGGGGCCGCGCGCGCCGTCCTAAGGAGTTCCCGGCCAATGGAGGAAGGACCTCTCATATAAAAGGCACCTCCTCCAAAATGGAGGTGCCCGTGCAAGGTTGTAGCTCTGTGTTCTAAACTCTGCTTCAGCCCTAAGGTCCCGCTGCTAGTCTGACTACCAGTCTAGTCTGCCAGCCTGACTACCAGTCCAGTCCACCAGCCTGACTACCAGTCCAGTCCGCCAGCCTGTCTACCTGTGTCCGCCAGCCAAGTACACTCTTCAGCCCGCCGGTCTGCCTACGGTCCTAACCCGCCGGTCTGTCTATGGGCCAGGCTTGCCTGCCTACCCGGAGAACGTACCAGTTACCTGCCGTGCCTACCAGCCAGCCTACCTGGAGGCTCCTGCCAGTTACCCGTGGTGTCGGCCAGTCCGTCTTCCCGGATCACCCGTCAGCCTGCCTGCCGTGCTCATCTGCTGCACCAGTCAGTCCCTGCCTTCTGACCTGTGGGAGTCACCTGCTCTCACACAAGGACTGGTCCAGAGTAGCACCTGGTCCCTCTGCTCGGTCCTTCTCTGGTTCACGGAGTCGATTGAGCCGCCGTACAACCTTGGTCAGTCCGAGTTGATACCTAGTTACGCCCCTCTGGTCCCTCCTTGCACCGCAGCTCAGAGGTTCCACCACCCGGATCCGTAACAACGTGTATAACATAATGTGTAATTGCAATAATTTTCTGGAACAACTTCAAGAGTGCCAACACTTTTGGCCATGACTGTATGTCACAAAAAGAATAACTCATCAGCACTACAATATGGTAAATGTAAAAATGTATTGCAAACTAAGTCAACAGACGTTTCAGTCCATGCAGCTGGACCTTCATCAGATGATTTGCCAATGTATGGGGAGAGGGAGAGGGAAAAATAGCTTTTAAATGAAGTGCTGTTTCCTTTTAACAATTTTTTCTTCTACAGACCATTATAAGCTACTTGTTGACTCAAATCTCAACCCCAAACTGACTGGCTCTGTGTATACATGTGTGTGTGTATGTAGTCTGTGCATACATCTTTGTGTATGTATGTGTTTTGTGTATAAATGTGTGTATGTGCTCTGTGTATACATTTGGGTGTGTATGTACTCTGCGCATACGTGCTTGTGTATGTGCTCTGTGTGTGTATGTATGTGTGTATGTGCTTTCTGTATACATATGTGTGTGCCATGTCTATATACATATGTGTGTGTAATATGCAGTGCTTGTGGTTGTGTAGTATCCCTTTTTATAAATACTAGCAGTGCAGATGAGAGTTCAGAGGTGTAAACATGTCAGCAGTCATCCAACAAACAAGCAAAAATGATGCTCATTCATCAGGTGATTCGAATTGTTCATGCTGGGACAAAAAAATGATTGTTCTGGACAGCCTATCGCCCGATGTAAACAAGTGGTGTGCACCTGAACACATAATATGTACATCATGTGTATGGGGACTAAATGTTCTATTAGTGATCATTCTGTCCCCATCATTTTTCATCAGCCTGTGTAAAGAGACTGTTAAATAAGCGCCGAACGACTTCACTACAGTCAATTGTGCTCTAAGAGTCTGAAATCAGCCCGTGTAAATAGAACCTACGGTAAATGTTTTTCTGTAATGGTGCAGTATTTTAGCACTTTGTGCCCTATTTTTTTACTTTTGACCAGGGCACCACTTTACCTAAAACATGCCCTGGCTGCAATATATCTGCAAAAGAAATTAACCCCTTTACAGCCTGGGGCGTATTAGTACGCACCAGGTTGTCACCCCCTGTTCAGCGCGGGCTCCGGCGTTGAGCCCGTACTGAACCGGGCACATGTCAGCTGATGATTACAGCTGACATGAGCCCGCAACAGCCGCGGGTTGAATTGCAATCCACCCGCGGCTGTTAACATGTTAAATGCCGCTGTCAATCTCTGACAGCAGCATTTAACATCGCTTACCCCGACCCAACAGTGACCCCGTCACGTGATCGCGGGTCACCGATGGGTGGGCATGACAAATCTGGGTCTGCAGCAGACCCCAGTGGTTGTAATGTGCTGATCACTATGAGCACCACCTAGTGGTCAGCGCTCATAGCACAGGAGCATTTTTACTACAAAGAGGTGATCTGTTCATCACCTCTATGTAGCAGAGGCGATCGGACAAGTGCTGCTTCTAGTCTCCTATGGAGACTATAGAAACATGCATAAAGTGAAAAAAAATGTTTTTTAAAAAATTAAAAATATATAAAAGTTTAAATCACCCCCCTTTCGCCCCATTCAAAATAAAATAATAAAAAAAAACAACCATATACACATATTTGGGATCGTCGCGTTCAGAATCACCCGATCTATCAATATAAAAAAAGAATTAATCCGATCAGTTAACGGCGTAACGAGAAAAACATTCTAAACGCCAGAATTACGTTTTTTAGTCGCCGCAATATTGCAATAAAATGCAATAACGGGCGATCAAAACATTGGATCGACCCCAAAATGGTATCAATAAAAACTTCAGCTTGGCGCGCAAAAAATAAGCCCTCACCTGGCCCCAGATCCCGAAAAATGGAGCGCTACGGGTCTTGGAAAAAGGCGCCATTTTTTTTTTTTTTAGCCAACTTTGAATTTTTTTTTCACCACTTAAAGAACCTATACATGTTTGGTATCTATTAACTCGTTATGACCTGCAGAATAATAATGGCAGGTCAGTTTTAGCATTCAGTGAACGTGGTAAAAAAAAATAAAAAAAAAACATCTGTGGTATTTCACTTTTTTTACAATTTCACCGCACTTGCAATTTTTTTCCCGTTTTCCAGCACACGATATGGTAAAACCAGTAATGTGGTTCAAAAGTACAACTCATCCCACAAAAAATAAGCCCTCACACGGCCATATTGACCAAAAAATAAAAACGCTATGGCCCTGGGAACAAGGGGAGCAAAAAATGAAAATGCAAAAACGGAAAATCCCGGGGTCCTTAAGGGGTTAATAGACCTATTGCTTTGATGCTGATTTCGCATTGTTTTTATGCATGAACATACCTTCAGGTAAGGTATTAAAAATATAGAACAAATGTGAGCAATCTACACCAATCACAGTCTCTATCACAGATAAAAAAAAAGAAGAGAGAGAATATATCAGCCATATCGATTGATTTTATTGCATTAGCGTTACACTGAGGATCGATCAGGAGCCTAAATGTAAGGAGCCTCTAGCCATAAACATTGATTCAATGCGAAAAGCTAATACAATTTCTGAGTATTGTATGTTCTCACGGTTTCCTCGAAGCATTATGGTATCTTATCACAGTCCATCAGGTTCATTGACTTCAAGGTAAATAGAAATAGTGGGAGTATGTGATACAGAATGTATAATGGCAGCTTTACAGGCGCAGACTGATAAGAATGCTGAAACATTCTGCACAGAGGTAAAATAATGTGATACAGTAGCATAGGTACCAGGTGGGCGGTGGTCCCGGGCTCCTTACTCGGAGAGGCCCACCTGCTGTGACACCCACTCTTAGCTATATTGGTGTGTACAGCACACCAATAGAGTTAAACTCTAAAGTAGATAATCCAATAACTACCACCAGACTAAATAATTATAATACAAGGCAAAATATATAAAAACATATCAAACCTTTATGATAAACCATCAATTTACACAAAAGCAAAAACCTCATTTAAAAAAACCCCATCAAACACTCATAAAAGGAAAAATTGGGCAGTGTGGTCAAGAAAATAAATAGCATAATGATATATCCATACATCAAGAAAATGGGGGCATAGGGAAATATGTAATAATCATAAATCAGAGAGACTAGGTGTTAGAACCCTCCTGTTTGTTTTTGTTTCTATCTTGTGTTTTGCGGTCATGTGACCATCTTCCTATATATTCCAGCTCCGCCCTTCTGGCCTTGCTGGACTTCAGTGTTATTTAGACTGTCTTTCTAGCCAGGTGCTTTTGTGCCTATCTATCTCTAGTTCGCTTGGTCCTCTGGACCTCTAGTACTTTTGTCAGTTTGTCTTTTGCTCTGCAACTACTTCTGTTAGGAGGTGTCCCATTTTTTGTCCCAGTCCTTAGTTCTTTTAGGGACCCCTCCCTTTCTCTATAGGTCTCCGTTCAGACTAGCCGAGGACGAAGGCAGGTCTGTTCACAAGGAACAGGTCGCCCGCTACAATGTAGGGACTCAGATTAGTCTTATTGTAGGGACAGCTCTCCCCTTCTTTCCCTAGTTTATGTTGCAGATCATAACAGTAAGTCCAGCCCAAACAAAAAAACTTTAAGGAAAGAAATCCAGGGATCAGTATGGTTTCGGTTCAAGGTTTGGCTCAACGCCTGCAAGGATTGTCTCTGGAGGTGTCCGAGCTCCGGCAACATGTGAGTAGCTGTCCTGGAGCGCATTTTGTGGAACCGAAGGTAGGACTCCCTGATATTTTTGATGGTAAACAACAAGATTTTTTTTCCTTTAAAAATGCTTGTTTATTATATTTTCGTTTGAGACCAAAGTCCTCTGGGAATGAATCACAGCACATTGGGTTTATCATGTCACTTTTGCGCAAGGAACCACAGGGGTGGGCCTTTTCTCTCCAACCTAATGATCCGTGTTTTAGGTCAGTGAAGGATCTTTTTTCTGCTATGGGGCTATTGTATGACGATCCTGATCGAGTCTCATCTGCTGAGACAGAACTGAGACGTTTGAATCAGGGGTCAGGTGATGTTGAAAATTATTGTACACACTTCAGAAGGTGGTCCTCAGAAGTGAAATGGAATGATTTGGCGTTAAAATGTTTTTTTCTTGCTGGTCTAAGTGAAAGGGTTAAGGATCTGCTGATTGCATTTCCTGCACCTGAAACCTTGCAAGAAGCCATGCAATTAGCTATATGTGTGGGCAGGAGACTGGGTGCCAGGGTTTATGATGAAAAGATTCCTGCAATGGCAGCTCCTAGTTCCCAGAGGGTCTGCTCGGACGGCGTAGAACCGATGGAGGTTGTGGCGATGTCACTCCGCTTTCAGGAAAGAGACCGCAGGTTTTCCAAGGGATTGTGTTTTTATTGTGGTAAATCTGACCATTTGATTAAGAACTGTGAGCTTCGTTTGAGTAAAGAGAAAAAAAAAAGAGGTCAGTTACTCCCGTATTGCTTGTTTAAACTCTAAGGGAGTATTTCTTTCAGGGAGTACCTCATTGCAGGAAGATTTGATTGAATTTCTGGTATTTGTGGATTGTGGTTCAACACTTAATGTGATTGATAAGGGGTTTTTGGAAAAACTTAAATTGGAATCCAAACCTTTGTCATCACCTATTTCTGTGATTGCAATTGATAACACTCCTTTGAAATGTATTACTCACAAGGTTGCTGCATTTCCACTCAGTATCAATGGCATTCACCAAGAAAATTTGGATTTGGTGGTATTAAATAATTTACCCTCTCCAGTCGTTTTAGGTTTGCCTTGGTTAAAACTGCACAATCCTTTACTGGACTGGTCTATTAATGAGATTAAGTTTTGGAGTCCTAAGTGCTATGATAAATGTTGTAATGGTCGCATTGCGGCTGTGGAAAAAGGGGAATTACCTGTACCTATTCAGGATTTTTGGAAGGTTTTTTCAGAGGAGGAGTCCCAAGTTTTACCTCGTCATAGGGACTATGATTGCACCATTGAGTTTGTTCCTGGAGCTACTCTTCCCAAGAGTCGCTTGTTTAATCTGACTATCCCTGAAAGAAAGGCCTTGGAGGAGTACATAGAGACTAGCCTGGATGCTGGTCACATTAGACCTTCTAAGTAGTGTTGAGCCACCCCTGTAGTGTTCGAGTTCGGTTCGGTTCGTCGAACACCCGTGTGTTCGCCGAACTGTTCGTCGAACTGTTCGTCGAACACCTTTGAACACAGTTAAAACCAATGGCAGGCAAACAAAAACACATAAAAACACATAGAAAACACCTTCAAAGGTGTCCAAAAGCTGACAAACTGCTCAGAAGACATAACTAACACATGGAAAAGTGACAAGTACATATAGTCATGCGAAAATAAAAGAGGTGGAGGAGTAAAAGGAGGGGGAGACACAGATATAGGCATGTCATGCCCTTCTAAAATCCAAAAAGTGAGAAGCTGACACGGCCAGTCCGTTCCTGCCCGTGCCACCTCCGTGTCGCCGGGTTTGTGCCAGAGCCGCGGTGGACCCTGACGGCCAGCCCCCCCTCTCCCAATACTGGTGCCTTTCCGCTGGTGGGTCGAGCGAGCCCCCCTGTGGTGGAGGCAGCTCTAAGCTTTTTAATTTAAATTGTCTCTCTAATTTGAATGAATACACTTTAAATCCTTTTGCAAGGATCTATTGGAGGGCAAGTCTCATGCCAGCAGCCTCATAATTCCAGCTCCAGTAGTGTCCACTAAAGCTGCTGCAGTTAAAAAGCTTTTATAAGGATCGAGCTCAGCTGTCCACCGCAAGGCATCCTACCGCCAGTCCCAGCCCCTATGCCTTGGGGTGCCTCCTGATGCCCTTCACTTAGTATCCCGTGGTCCCGAAGCATTTCCTTTGAAAAAATTAAGTGTCCAAACTACAGGTGGTGTAGCTTGCTTAACAGCCGGGATAATCCGCTGACTAGCAGACACTGCTACTAGGCACAAAGTATTTCCTGGGCTAGATGCAGTTAAAAATTTGTAATTAGATACTCTCGTTGGTTGCTGAGAAAGCATTCCATAGAGTCTCCTGGCACGCCATATATTATTCTCTTAAAAAGCTTGGGGTAGGGGTCTAGGGGACCCTTTTATAGCCAAAATCATGGCCCTGTATCGCAATACGTCACCTAGGCTGAAGATAAATGGAACTGTAGCACCCTGAGGGCTCGGTTGCTACAGAGGTATTGCACCTCATCCAGAGGTGTGATATCTCACTCTCAGGTAAGGATGGAGTGTGGATCAGGACCCGACACCTGCATGCATTACACCACATTGCCATGGGGCAGGGTGACCAATATGCCCCTGAGATGGGCACGACAGTCCCTGTCCCTGGCTGGAGTGGGGGGAGGGAACACTGAGGAAGGGGAACCCTGTAGTGCAGGAGCAGGGAGGAAGCAGTTCCTGGGTGCATTGAGAAGGGAGTATAAAAGGTGGGCACCATCTTAGTTCAGTGCAGAGAAGTCTGAGCAGAAGTGACAGGGAGCAGGGGCTCTGCATGAGCTCTGCTCCGGAGGCGGGCCTAGTAACAGAGGCCCAGGCCTGGAAGAGGGAGAAGGAAGGAAGAGGAGCGGAGAAGGCTCCAGGAACGAGGAACGAAGGGATCCCAGGGGTGCGGACGGGCGAGTCGCCACCGCACGCCCGAATCCACCTGCGTGGAGGGGTCAGGCCAAAGGGGGAGACCGGTCCCCGAAACTAGTGGAGGCGGGAAATGACCCTCAGCTAGAAACCGGAGGCTGTGACATTTTATGTGGCGCAGCCCCTCGCTACACCCGCTAGGAAGGCACCACATAGGGTCAGGGAAACTGGCGCCAATTTACCAAGAGGTAGCGGACAGAAGGGTTGGTAAGAAAGGCCAGACAAAGGACACACAAAGGGCGTCCTGTGAAGCGCTCCAAAGTTATCTGGGAGTTGTCTGAGCCCCTCACCTGGTGAGCACAGTACGACATGGGCAGCCGTTACCTGCAGACGTGGTCTGGATAATAAGAACTGTGAGTAAAGGCCCTGGACTGCATCACTGACTCCGTGTCGTTACTGCTGCTGCCCTGCACCATCACCCCCATCCTCCGCATACAATGCCCTGAGGCTATACTCCTCCCGTGGGGAGTTATGCTACGCTCTGCTGCACCCACAACAACAGCCTCAGCGGTCTGCCCTGCAGCGGCGGTTCACTCTGATCGCAATCCACGGGTGGCGTAGTCGGACATTTAAACATCAAAACCACATAAATAGTTCCGCCACTGGTTTGACCGCCCTCAGCCACGTAACCGGGTCGCCGCCACGGAGACTACAACCACCAGCATCCACCAAAAAGGGTCCGGCTCCGGGTGTCCCAAGGCCCAGGGGGCGCGTCAGAACATTTTCATCACCTTTCATAATCACCAATGGGACAAGGCAGGGATGTCCTCTGTCCCCTCTCTTATACATCCTAGTGACGGAGCACCTGCTCTCATCAATTCGCCATAACCCCAATATTAGGTGGATTGAGGTGGGAGGCACCGAGTACAAGTGCTCTCTATTTGCTGATGATGTCCTAGTATATATCACTCAATCACATATATCCATCCCTGCTGTTATGGCTGAAATAGATCACTTTGTTACATGGTCAAATTTTAAAATCAATGCAGCGAAGTCTGAGGCCCTCGATGTCTCCCTTCCCAAATCCATACAGGATTCCATCCAGTCCAACTTTCCCTTTGCCTGGCCCTCACAGGGTATCAAATACTTAGGAATTCCTATTCATAGAGACCTCTCCCGTCTATGTTATCTTAATTTTGGGCCCTTTATTGAACAACTCCATACAGACCACGGTTGGCAAGTTAGAACTGTAAGATTCACTACGTGAACCACTGGTGTTTTGTGGAAAAGCACATGTACACTGTGTTCCAAATTATTATGCAAAAAGTGTTTAGGAGTGATAAGGGAAGAATTTGTTTGTTTGTCAGTTAAACTCATTGATGGTGATGTGTGTCAGGGCTCTTTATATCACTGTAAGCAATTACAGACACCTGTGCTAATTAGTTTGGCAGGTGTGTCCAATGAAAGGCAAGACTACTTAAGAAGACTGTCCCACATTATTAAGCAGCCTACATTTTCTGCCAAAATGGGAAAGAAAAAGGATGTGTCGGCTGCTGAGAAGCAACAAATTGTGGAATGTTTAGGTCAAGGCATGACTACAATCAACATTGTGCGATGATCAGGATGAAGTGTCTTGGCAATCAAGAAGTATGTAGCTGATTCACAGTACACACATGTGCGTGCTGATAAGGGCAAATTGAGGACTCTTTCCTACCGGCAATTACGTCAGGTTAAAAGAGCAGCGACAAAAAAGCCTTGTCATAGCAGCAGACAAGTTTTTGAAGCTGCTGGTGCCTCCAACGTCCCCCGAACAACAAGATGCAGGGTCCTTCAGAGGTTTGCAGCTGTGCGTAGGCCATCCTGTCGACCTCCTCTATCCACTGCACACAAGCAGAAACGGCTCCAGTGGGCCAAACATTGCATGAAGACTGATTTCAAAACTGTTTTGTTCACGGATGAGTGCCGTGCAACGCTCGATGGTCCAGATGGATGGAGTGGAAGATGGCTGGTTGATGGACACCCCACGCAAACACGGCTACAGCGCCAACAAGGAGGAGGTGGAGTAATGTTTTGGGCTGGAATCATGGGGAGAGAGATTGTCGGTCCCTTTAGGATCCCTGAAGGTTTAAAGATGAACTCCATAATGTATGTGGAGTTTCTCAAACAGCACTTCCTGCCATGGTTCAAGAAGAAGAACCGTGTATTCCAAAGCAAGATCATTTTCATGCATGATAATGCACCGTCTCATGCTGCACATAACACATCTGCATCTCTGGCTGATATGGGCATAAAAGGGGACAAACTTATGGTGTGACCCCCATGCTCCCCTGACCTCTACCCCATTCAGAACCTCTGGAGCATCATCAAAAGGAGTGTCTATGATGGCGGGAGGCAGTTCACATCTAAGCAACAGCTCTGGGAGGGTATTCTGTCCTCATGCAAAGCAATTGAAGCAGAAACCATCCAAAACCTGACAAATTCAATGGACGAGAGAGTTCAGAAGCTCCTTTCGAACAAGGGGTCCTATGTGCAAATGTAACATCACCTAGAATAAAGTTTTGAGTTGAAAACTGTTTGATTTCAGTTTCTAATAACTTGCTAATGCTTATAATTTCAAAAATGACAATTTTTTTGGTCTTTATTAAAATGAAAAGGTTGATCGAAGAGTGTGGGGGATCTAAGAGTGTGGCAACCCAGTAGTCAGGATTACTTCGAATTCTGACAATCTGAGGGTCATGTTGCAGGTAGTGCAGCAAGAAGGCACTTATGTGTCTTGCGCATCTCGGAGCCCCAAAATTATTTTCCGGGCTAGATGCAGCTAAAAATGATTATTAATTTTAAATCTGGTGGAGCTTAGTATAGATGGCCTAATAGAATCAGTACTGCACACTGCTACAAAGCCCAAATTATTTTCCAGCCAAGATACAGATAAACATGATTAGTAATTTTAAATCTGGTGGAGCTTAGTATAGATGGCCTAATAGAATCAGTACTACACACTGCTACAAAGCCCAAATTATTTTCCAGCCAAGATACAGATAAACATGATTAGTAATTTTAAATCTGGTGGAGCTTAGTATAGATGGCCTAATAGAATCAGTACTGCACACTGCTACAAAGCCCAAATTATTTTCCAGCCAAGATACAGATAAACATGATTAGTAATTTGAAAGCTTAAAACGGTTGGTGAGGTGATTTTAACCAATCATCAAGCTTTTACTCTCCCCAGGATGACACAGGGGTAGAAATGTCGTTTCGGATCCATGATTTGTTCATCTTTATGAACGTGAGTCTGTCTACATTATCAGTGGAGAGCCGCGTGCGCTTATCTGTCAGCACACCACCAGCAGCGCTGAACACACGTGTGTTCAGACAGAACGCTGGCTGCGGGGCATGACAAGATCTCCAAGGCGTAAGTGGCTAGCTCCGGCCATTATCCAGATTGGAAGCCCAAAAAGAGCAAGGGTCCAGTGACACAGTCATGGCTTCAATGTTTACTTGGAGATACTGCTGTACCATCGTCTCTAGGCGTACTCCACTTCTTCCTGGGCTCCTGCACCTTCCTCACTAGTTTGGCTGCTACCATGCGCCCTGGTAAATCCATCTCCCCCACCCTCACATGCCTGCCGCCTTGGTGCTGCCGACCGTCTGGACCTTGCAGATGTTAGCCCTTCCGCATACAACTCCTCCTCCTCTACTTCCTCCACCTCCTCTTGTGCCACCACCTGACTCCGAATTCTGTTTAACATGTGCTCCAGCATGTAAGTCACCGGAATAGTCATGCCGATAATGGCATCGTCAGCACTAAACATCTTCGTCGCCATTTCAAAACTGTGCAGAAGGGTGCATAGGTCCCTGATCTGAGACCACTCCTCCAGCTTGATTTGCCCCACCTCTGGATCTCGTTGGCCCAGGCTATACGTCAGAACGTATTGCACCAGGGCATGTCGGTGCTGCCACAGTCGCTGCAACATGTGCAGAGTTGAATTCCACCGGGTAGGCACATCGCATTTTAGCTGAAGTTGCAGGCCCAACGACTTCTGTAGAGATGTAAGTCGCTGAGCTGCGGGATGTGAACGGCGGAAGTGAGCACACAGCGACCGTGCCCTCTGCAGAAGGCCATCTAGTCTGGGATAGTGGGCTAAAAATTGCTGGACAACCAGGTTCAACACGTGAGCCATACAAGGCACGTGTGTGACATTGCCCCGGCGAAGGGCCGCACCCAGGTTTGCAGCATTGTCGCACACGGCCTTCCCTGGTTTCAGGTCCAGTGGAGACAACCATTCATGAAATTGGTTCTCCAGAGCTGACCACACGACATTTCAAAGCAAAAACCGCCTGATGACGTTGAGCCCTACTGCCAGCATAGTAAGGAGGTGTGCAGGATCCCTTCTGCGCAGTTAGAAAGCTTGTGGCATGACCAGACAGGCTTTGGGTGCAGGTGGAGGACCGAGAGGAGGTTGAGGAGGCAGAAGCAGTGGAGGTACTTTGAGATAAAGAGGATAGACGCACAACTCGTGGGGACGGCAAGACTTGGACAGCAGCCCCTTGTCCTGCTGTCACCATAGTTACCCAGTGCCCAGTCAGCGACATGTAACGCCCCTGTCCATGCCTACTCGTCCAAGTGTCTGTGGTGAAATGCACCCTGTTACACACAGAGTTTCTCAAAGAAGCGGTGATGTTGTGTGCGACATGCTGGTGGAGCGCAAGCACACCTTTCTTTGAGAAGTAGTGCCGACTGGGCATCTGGTACTGGGGCACTGCGACGGACATAAGGTCTCGAAAATCCTATGTGTCCACCAGGCGGAAAGGCAGCATTTCTGTAGCCAAGAGCTTGCAGATGGTGAACTTCAACCTCTTAGCTTTCTCATGGCTAGGAGGAAATGGTCTTTTACTTGTCCACATCTGAGGGACCGAGGGCTGGCTGTTGTGCTTAGACGGGGTTGATAAGGGTGTCCCTGGCAAACTGCCGGTCTGTGAGGAAGATGCAGATGGACATGTTAGGTTGCCTTGATCCAAAGGTGGTGCTATCGATGTCGGACAGCGCTCAACACCAGCTGGTGTTAACACCTCAAAAGAAAATGATGACCTGCCAATCACGCTGGCTGTTGCGGGTAAAGAGGTGGCAGGTCTGCGTCCCAAAACAGGTGTGACTGCTGTCCCCCCAGTCACAGAGGATGAAGAGGCCGCGGATGCACGAGATGTGTCAGACGGTGGTTGGCCCGACCGGCTAGGCCGCATTGTAGCACAGTGAGCTTCCCACTGCAACTTATGCTTCATGTCCATGTGCCGGTTCATGCATGAAGTACTCAAACTATGTATTTTTTGGCCTCTACTTAACTTTTGCTGACAAATGTTACAGATAACACGAGTTGGGTCATCTTTATTGATCTGAAAAAATGCCCAGGCTATGCAAGGCTTAGCACCCATGCGACCTGAAGAGCCACCACGACTTGTGGTGAGAGGCAGAGATGTGTTTGAGGATGCAGTTGTTGACGTGCTTCCAGTACTACGTCTCTGTCCAGGAAGGCGCAACCTGACCTCGTCGTCACTAGCATTCTCCTCCACCTCCTCTGCTGACCTCATCTCTTGGCTGACTGTGGGTTGACAGTAAGTGGGATCTCCAACCTCATCATCATCACCCTGTGTGTTATCACACCCGTCGTCCTCAGAGCCAACCTGTTCCTGCCCTGACAAAAAACTAAAGTTGTCACTCCAATCAGGTATTTGAGTCTCATCATCGTCTTCCTCATTGTCTCCACCAACAGGAGTTACAGTTTGGGAATGAGGGTCTACATTATGGTCAGAACCTTCTGCGTCTGGTCCTGGATCCGACTCATAAAGATTCTGGGCATCAGTGCAGATGATTTCCTCGTCTGGATTCACAGAAGCGCTGGAGTCGACCTCTGATTCCCAGGCTATAGTATGAGCAAACAGCTCTGCAGACTCAACCATCTGTTCTACCTCATACTCAGACAGGCAGCTGGAGATTTGGGAGCTGTGAGGAAGCAAGTGCGATTGGGGTGACACCTCTGAGGACTGGAGTATTTGTGATGTTGAAGTTGATGTGGAGGAGAGCCCACTTAAAGGAGCACTTGATATCCGTTGAAGCACCTGCTGTTTTTGTGCCTCATCTGGAATTTGTAGCGATTGGCGTGGCCGTAAGAAAGGGATCTTATCACATTGTCCGCCAAAAGAAGTAGACATTTTAGTTTGGCTGGAAGATGGTCTTTCTTCTGCAGATGTTACTGTTGCTTTAACACCTACCCCACGGACACAACCTTTTTTCCCCTTCCCAACATGCCTATTCCCCTTTCCACCAGCAGCAGGCCTTTTTCCACTCATTTTGGTGGTTAACTAATTCACAACTCTGGAGTTGTCTGCACAAAAAAACAATGGATGGGAACCGAGTAGAGCTGAGTGGCCAAACTGTGGTATTAGGCCAAAACTCTTGGCTGGGTTAGATGAAGAAAAAAATTTATATTCAATTTGCAACCTGATGGAGGTCAGTATAGATGGACTAATAGACCAAGTCCCACACACTGCTAGAAGCCCAAATATTTTTTCAGAGCTAGATGCAGAAAAAAATTATATTCAATTTGCAACCTGATGGAGGTCAGTATAGATGGACTAATAGACCAAGTCCCACACACTGCTAGAAGCCCAAATATTTTTTGAGAGCTAGATGCAGAAAAAAATTATATTCAATTTGCAACCTGATGGAGGTCAGTATAGATGGACTAATAGAACAAGTCCCACACACTGCTAGAAGCCCAAATAGTTTTTCAGAGCTAGATGCAGATAAAAATTATTTTTAATTTGCAACCTGATGGATGTCAGTATAGATGGACTAATAGAACAAGTCCCACACACTGCTAGAAGCCCAAATATTTTTTCAAAGCTAGATGCAGAAAAAAATTATATTCAATTTGCAACCTGATGGAGGTCAGTATAGATGGACTAATAGACCAAGTCCCACACACTGCTAGAAGCCCACATTTTTTTTCAGAGCTAGATGCAGATAAAAATTATTTTTAATTTGCAACCTGATGGAGGTCAGTATAGATGGACTAATAGACCAAGTCCCACACACTGCTAGAAGCCCAAATATTTTTTCAGAGCTAGATGCAGAAAAAAATTATATTCAATTTGCAACCTGATGGAGGTCAGTATAGATGGACTAATAGACCAAGTCCCACACACTGCTAGAAGCCCAAATATTTTTTCAGAGCTAGATGCAGAAAAAAATTATATTCAATTTGCAACCTGATGGAGGTCAGCATAGATGGACTAATAGACCAAGTCCCACACACTGCTAGAAGCCCAAATATGTTTTCAGAGCTAGATGCAGAAAAAAATTATGTTCAATTTGCAACCTGATGGAGGTCAGTATAGATGGACTAATAGAACAAGTCCCACGCACTGCTAGAAGCCCAAATATTTTTTCAGAGCTAGATGCAGAAAAAAATTATATTCAATTTGCAACCTGATGGAGGTCAGTATAGATGGACTAATAGACCAAGTCCCACACACTGCTAGAAGCCCAAATATTTTTTCAGAGCTAGATGCAGATAAAAATTATTTTTAATTTGCAACCTGATGGAGGTCAGTATAGATGGACTAATAGACCAAGTCCCACACACTGCTAGAAGCCCAAATATTTTTTCAGAGCTAGATGCAGAAAAAAATTATATTGAATTTGCAACCTGATGGAGGTCAGTATAGATGGACTAATAGACCAAGTCCCACACACTGCTAGAAGCCCAAATATTTTTTCAGAGCTAGATGCAGAAAAAAATTATTTTTAATTTGCAACCTGATGGAGGTCAGTATAGGTGGACTAATAGAACAAGTCCCACACACTGCTAGAAGCCCAAATATTTTTTCAGAGCTAGATGCAGAAAAAAATTATATTCAATTTGCAACCTGGTCGAGGTCAGTATAGATGGACTAATAGAACAAGTCCCACACACTGCTAGAAGCCCAAATATTTTTACAGAGCTAGATGCAGAAAAAAATTATATTCAATTTGCAACCTGATGGAGGTCAGTATAGATGGACTAATAGAATGATGCTATGCCCAAAAGGTTTTACTTCACTAGGTGCAGTAAAAAAAATTGGTATTCTATACACAGGTGGTGTAGCTTGCAACACAGATATGATACTCCACTGACTAACACACTCTGCAATAGGCCAAAAAGGATTAGCTTTGCTTGATTTAGCCAAGTGCTGTGAAAAAAACTTGCACAGCACTGGCACAGACCTGCCTGGCAAAAGCTTATAGGAACTGATGTAACTTAGTCCTGAAAAGGACTGCAATTACAATTAGTCTTTACTCCCAACCTATCTATTTAAGAGCACAGACCTGCCTGATAGAAGTCGTAGGAAATGCTGTAACCTAGTCTTCAAAAGGACTGCAATCACAACTATTCCCTACGCCCAAGCTATCTGTAGATTTGTGCGAAAATTGGCTTGAAATTAACAAGGTATAGCGCACACATCAACAACGGTGCCATCTAACACGCAGCTGCAGCAGTGAGAAAATGGTGGCGATGGGGAAAATGGCTGGGTCTTATAGGGCAAGGACATGTGACATACACTGCCAATGACACATGCCCTTGCTTGTGTGAAAAAAAGCACTTCGCTCCGTGTGTGCGCTGCTGATAGGCTGACAGATTGCACCTCCCCACTGTAAATGCGGGAAAGAGAAAAAAAAATGGAGATCTTCATTATTCCTGCAGAGATCCATCCCCTGCCCCTCCCCCCGCCCCGCTGTACACTCAAACTGCGTATTAACATTAATTTTCATCATTACTGAGAAAAAATCCAGTTATGATTTTGGTGCACGAACAGTTATCGAACATAACCTCGAAGAGCCGAATTTTTTTCAAATCGTTCGCCGAACGGCTCGAACACCGCCCAGAACAGCTCGAATTTGAGATTGGCGAACAGTTCGAGTCGAACAACGCTCATCTCTACTTCTAAGTCGCCTGTGGCCGTTGGATTTTTCTTTGTTAAAAAAAGACAGTGGTTTACGTCCATGTCTGGACTTTTGTGAAATTAATAAGATTACCGTATGCTATTCCTACCCATTGCCGTTAATTCCGGACTTGTTTAACCAGTTAGTAGGGGTCAAGTGGTTCTCTTAAATTGATCTCCGGGGGACATACAATTTGTTACGAATGAAGGAGGGTGATGAATGGAAAACTGCTCTTAACACTCCGGTAGGTCATTTTGAGAGTCTGGTGATGCCCTTCGGTCTTACCAATGCTCCCGCGTTTTTTCAGAACCTTATTAATGACATCCTGAGACCTTTGATTGGCAAGAATGTGGTTGTGTATTTGGATGACATTCTGATTTATTCACCAGACCTGGAGTCCCATTGGCAGAGCGTACGTGAGGTGTTGCAGTTATTGAGTGATAATTCACTTTTTGCTAAGCTGGAGAAATATGAGTTCGCTGTGCAGAGAATTAGTTTTTTGGGCTACATTATCTCCAGCGAGGGCTTTGAGATGGACCCAGTGAAGGTTCAGGCTGTGCAGGAATGGCCTAGGCCTATTGGTTTGAAATCAATACAGAGATTTTTGGGTTTCGCCAATTATTACAGGAAATTCATTAAGAATTTTTCTATAATTGTTAAGCCGCTGACCGATCTCACCAGGAAAGGTGCGAATACGGTCCAGTAGACTACTGAGGCCATTGAAGCTTTTGTGTATCTCAAGGAGGGGTTCAGTTCTGCCCCTATCCTTATGCAGCCTGATGAGACCAAGCCTTTTTTGGTCGAGGTTGATGCTTCTTCGGTGGGGGTCGGTGCAGTTTTGTCTCAGGAGAACAAGGATGGAGTACATCCCTGTGCTTTTTTTTCGAAAAAATTTTCAGAAACCGAACTTAATTCCGATGTTGGTAATCGGGAATTGCTGGCTATTAAACTTGCGTTTGAACATTGGCGTCATTTCTTGGAAGGTGCTAAATTTCCTGTTCAGGTTTTCACAGATCATAAGAATTTGATCTATCTGGATGCAGCCAAAAGCTTGAATGCCCGTCAAGCTAGGTGGGCTCTTTTTTTTCTCGGTTTAATTTTTCTGTTACCTATATCCCTGGTACTAAGAATGTTAAAGCCGATGCTTTATCTCGCAGCTTTTCTCCCATGGTTGGTACTGAGGAGGAGGAGAGCATTTTACAGGAAGGAGTTGTGGTAGCAGCATTGGACTCCATTTTGGAAGAAGGGATTCTGAAAGCCCAAGAGGATGCCCCATCTAACACTCCTCATGGGAGGTTGTTTGTGCCTAGAACCTCTAGGAGAGATTTGTTTGTGGAGTATCATGAGTGTCGGTTGGCAGGTCATCCAGGAATTTCTGAGACTAAGAGACTTATCAGTCACAGTTTTCGGTGGCCTGGGTGGCAGAAGGAAGTCATCAAGTGGGTGCGTCAATGTATGGTGTGTGCTAGGTTAAAGGCTTCCCATACCCCTGCTGCGGGGTTGCTTTGCCCTCTGGAGGTTCCTAGTGCGCCTTGGACGCATCTGGCAATGGATTTTATTACTGACCTTCCTGTGTCCGAGGGTTTCACTGTCATCTGGGTGGTCGTGGACCGTTTTAGCAAGATGTGTCATTTGGTTCCATTCATTAAGCTACCCTGCGCTAAGACACTCGCTAAGGTGTTTGTTAAGGAAATTGTCAGGCTCCATGGCGTTCCCACGGATATTGTTTCTGATAGGGGACCTCAGTTTGTGGCTCGCTTTTGGCGTGCTTTTTGTGACAGGTTGGGAGTCCATTTGTCATTTTCGTCTGGTTATCATCCTGAGTCTAATGGACAGACTGAAAGAAAGAACCAGGATGTTGAACAGTTTTTGCGTTGTTTTGTGGCAGACAATCAAGAGGGGTGGTCTGAGTTTCTGCCACTCGCTGAATTTGCTCTTAACAACCATACATCCTCCTCTGCTGGGTGTTCTCCTTTTTTTTGTTGTACTGGGAGACATCTGTCTTTTGGTTCGTTCTCCAAATTGGGGTCGGCGGTGCCGGAGGAGGAGAATTTTTCCGGTGATTTGGAGAGAGTTTGGACTAATGTACGTTGTAACCCTCAAGAGGCTAACAAAAAGTCCAAGAAGTATTTTAACAGGAAAGGTAAAGAGGTTTTGTTTACTGTGGGTGACATGGTTTGGTTGTCCTCAAAGAATCTGCAGTTGAGGATTCCCTCTAAAAAGTTGGGTCCGAAGTTTGTGGGGCCATTTAAGGTGCTTCAGGTGGTTAACCAGTCTGCTGTTAGGTTGGAGGTTCCCTCCTCCTGGAAGATTAATCCTGTGTTTCATGTTTCCTTGTTAAAAAAGGCTGATGTATCGGATAGGGAGGCCACTGGCACAGTTCCTCCGGTGGTGGAAGACGACGAATATGAAATTTCTCGTATCCTGAATTCCAGAGAGCATAGAGGGAGATTGCAGTATCTAGTCGCTTGGAAAGGTTTCAGTCCCGAGGATAACTCCTGGGTTAAGGCGGATGATGTCTCTGCCCCTAGACTTGTTAAAGCTTTCCACAGGAGATTACCGGATAGGCCTGGGCCTGGAGGATCTGGAGGATCCTCATAAAAGAGGGGGTACTGTTAGAACCCTCCTATTTGTTTTTGTTTCTATCTTGTGTTTTACGGTCACGTGACCAGCTGCCTATATATTCCAGCTCCGCCCTTCTTGCCTTGCTGGACTTCAGTGTTGTTTAGACTGTCTTTCTAGCCAGGTGCTTTTGTGCCTATCTATCTCTAGTTTGCTTGGTCCTCTGGACCTCTAGTACTTTTGTCAGTTTGTCTTTTGCTCTGCAACTACTTCTGTTAGGAGGTGTCCCATTTTTTGTCCCAGTCCTTAGTTCTTTTAGGGACCCCTCCCTTTCTCTATAGGTCTCCGTTCAGACTAGCCGAGGACGAAGGCGGGTCTGTTCACAAGGAACAGGTCGCCCGCTACAACGTAGGGACTCAGCTTAGTCTTATTGTAGGGACAGCTCTCCCCTTCTTTCCCTAGTTTATGTTGCAGATCATAACACTAGGTATTGTACAACCATATATAAATTATTAATAAAACAAATCTCTGAGCATTGAGTACTAGAGCCATGAATAACTAACCACGTCATTAATTAGTGCAGTAAAAAAACTGTAGAACCCCCTACAATAGCACTCAATAAGACAAAAACCTAGACCCACCATATGCCATTGTAAATGCAGACCACACTACCCAGTACCCTGACGCACGTTTCATGTGCAGCTTCATCAGGGGGACCACCTTGGAACTCAAAAGATTAGCTTTATAAAATTTAGCCATATTTTATTATGAGTCTAGCTTTCGAGTTTTTGTTTAAAACTCTATTGTAGAGCAGGGAGCCATGAGGATTGCATTTTATCCTCAGATCCTAGCCAATCAAAACATGACCGTGCCCACTGAGAAGTTCTGTGGTATACACCCAGTTGGTTGAAGGGAAAATTTGCACTATTATTACTGGGGGGCATAATTTTGGAATAAAGGGGCGCAGAAGAAAAAGAAAAACTGTTCCATAATCAGTGGAGCAGCACCAATTAGGTGATGAACTCTTTTTAACCCCTTCACACCTGTGCAATTTTTTTTTGCATTTTTTTCATTTTCGTTTTTTTCTCCCCTTCTTCCAAGAGCCATAACTTTTTACTTTTCCTTCAATATGGCCATATGAGAGCATATTTCTTGTCGGACGAGTTGAACGTTTGAATGGCACCATTGATTTTACCATGTAGTATACTGGAAAATGGGGAAAAAATTCAAAGTGCAGTGAATTTTCAAAAAAAAAGTGCAATTCCAACAATTATTTTTCGTTCACTATATGGTAAAACTGACCTGACACTATGAATCTCCAGGTCAGTATGAGTTTGCAGATACCAAACATTATTCATTTTTTTATTATATAAGTGGTGAAAAAAATTCAGAAAGTTGCATGAAAAAAAGAATTTGCTTTTGTCACCATTTTTCGAGACTCGTAACGTTTTAATTTTTTGGGATTTGGGGCTGGGTGATGGCGTATTTTTTGCAACCTGAGATGACATTTTTACTGATATCATCTTGAGATAAATACGATGTTTTGATTGCCTCTTATTGCATTTAATCACAATGTTGCCGTGAGCAAAAAAATATAATTCTGGCGTTTTGATTTTATTTCTTGTTACACTGTTTACCAATTACATTAATTTATTTAACATTTTGATAAATCGGACATTTCTGAACGCAGCGATACCAAATATGCGTAGTTTACATTTTTTTTAATTGATATATTTTCAATGGGACAAAATGGGGTGATTTGAACTTTTGCTTTTTTTAGATTTTCCATATTTTTAAAACTTTTTACTTTATTTAATATCCCCTCGCGAGACTTGAAGCTGCGATTGTCCCATCGCCTGTGCTATGCACAGCAGGGATTTAGCAGTGCTATGTATAGCAGAAATCATGATCTCATGTGAATACCAGCCACGAGCCGGCAATCACAGGAGTATCGTAATGACAGACATAGGGGTCATCAGCAGACCCCCGTCTGTCATGACAACCCATCAGCACCCCGTGATCACATGACAGGGGCGCTGGGGGCACAGGGGCGCCTGTGGGGGATGAATGACAGCACGGCTCCAACCGCGACTGTTAAATGCACATGATGACTGATTAAATCAATCATCATGTCTGGGGAAAGATGCAGGCTTAGCATGTGAGTCTGCATCAAGGGCAGGAACACGACATATGACGTACATATATGTCATATGTCATGAAGTTGTAAATTAAAAAACAAAAATACACGAATGGATCAACTGAGAATACCAAGGCATTGCCTGTCAGTAACAAACAGACAAGCAGTCTAAACACCTTAAAGGACCACTCCATCTTTTTTTTAAATTTTACTGTTGGAGTGGTGCTTCTAATCTAATTCCCTGACACTAGTCTTATACTTAACCGCCACCATCTTCACCTTTTATAATCATGAGTATATATAGCAGAGGGAAGTGGCCAACACTGAACAGCTGAGACCATCAAAGTAGGAAAGCTTCAGAAGCTCTCAACTGAATTGATTAATCCCTTGCACTGCTAGCAGAATCCTGCACTGTTTAATATGATGGTGAAGTGCTTTTAATCAGTGCAGGAGACGTGAAATTAGATACCACGGTCTTCTGGCTCCTCTCTATCACAGTAAATCTGTGACATAATGGAGCTGCGGTGAAGCGTCTGACCTGCTGTGCAATTTTATTCAGGAGATAAAAGTTCCCTGTTGGGGAGAAAAAAGTTCCCAGTCTACTTATGGTGCAGGTCCCAGTGGTTGGACCCCCACCGATCAGCACGTTATTGCCTATCCGGTGGATAGGTCATAACTTGTTTTAATTGGACAACCCCATTAATGCAGAATACAGTATGCTATTCTTTAAAACCTGCAAAAACTGTATTTTGAAACACAGACTCACAAGTTGTATACATAGTTAATCTTGGTATATACACTATTAGGCTTCGAGAGTCACAGTGTCATTTAGTAAGCCTACTACACTTCTCGGATATCTGTCACCGACATTCCTGAAACATTTCCATACGTATCTGAGAACTGTGATGACAGCTCTTTCTTGAAAATCAGCTGCCATTGAGGTTTGAAGGGATCATTACAGAAACTGTCTATGTACAAGAAACACAACTCCTAGCACATCTCAAAATTGCATCCACAGGGCTGCTAAATATTCTGTTCACTGTGACACTGATTTACATTTACTCACAAGCAGGTTAGAGAGAAGGAATATAAGCAAATGTTCACTGCAAGTAAAGTGCTTCAGAGCTAAAGCTATTAATAAAAAACATATAGATAGATATCAAAGAGATAGATGTGAAATAAATAGATAAATGATAGATACATAGATATAGATAGATAGATAGATATAGATAGGAGATAGATAGACAGATATAGATAGATAGATAGATGATAGATGATGGATAGATAGATAGATAGATAGATATAGATAGATAGATAGATAGATAGACAGATAGATAGACAGATAGATATACTGTAGATATGAGATAGATATATGGATAGATAGATATGAGAGATAGATAGATGATAGTTAGATGGATAGATAGATAGATGGATAGATAGATAGATAGATAGATGGATATATATACTGTAGATATGAGATAGATAATAAATAAATAAAACTGAATTTCTGTAACATTGAAACACAAAATACTTTTGATACAATATATTAATTTATTATGAATGGTGTTGGCCAATGGATAAGTAATCAATGCCATACTATTAGACAATCTCTTTGAAGGAAAACTAAACAGAAAATGCTCACAATAAGATTTCACCAATATCTCTTTTAACCCTTTGGGGCACTAAACCTAGGAATGAATGTTTAAACTGAACAAGAAATCTAACTCTTCTCACTGTTTTTACTCTGCAGCCTTTTCTGCAGGATCCTAACACTTATCAGTCTTGTAGAAATCCTTCACAGGACAAAGGGATGAATCTCTTGCTGATGATCAGTTCCATCTTTGGCTGACTTACGCTCTGTCCCTTTAGCCAAGGGGGCAGAGATTAGTAATATTTTGTCTTGCAGCAGAAAGGACAGAAGCGGAGAGGCTCCAGGAGCAGGAATTTGTTTTAGAGCTCATTCTTTTACTCTCAAGTTTGGTCCGTGTGTCAGTTTTTATGGTTCAAGTTTCATCAGTATAAGGAGGATTCTCAAACTTAATCTACCAAACAAATATGAAAATTGGACAGCATTAAGGATACAATTAGTATAGCATCCAAGTGTTGTCTGAGCTTTTCACAGATCCATAGACTTGCATTGGCGAGACTTATCCATGACTTGGATCAAAATCAAATATGTCTGTGTTTTGGTGTGGACTGTGGACCACTCAGTCTGCAAAAAAATAAGGACACGTGAACAGCCCGAAAGACTATAATAGGTAAGAAATCTATCCATGTAAAACACAGAACATGTATGTGAAAAACTGATGTCTGAATGAGGCCTTACACTTACACACAGGACGATAAGGAGGAAAAGAACATGGCTGAGCCCCCACAGATACACAAAGGTTTATATATTTCTCAGTTTTAATATTAGACAAAAAGATGAAAGAAAAGATGAAATTTGGAGTGGAAGCATTTTTATATGAACTGTCCCCTTAAGAAAATTAACTATTTTAGGCCTTAATGATTAATCACTTGTAGTTATGTTTTCACTGAATTTTTGCAGGCATGTCACTTTCCACAAGTAGAAACGTTACCCCTTAGACCTAAGACAGAGGCCTCTCATTTGGTAAATTCTAAAAAGTTCATTTTTTTCTCATTAAAGTACACTCTGCACCCAATCTCGACTGAAAAAAAAACAGAAATGTAGAAATTTTTGCAAATTTATCAAAAAAGAAAAACTGAAATATCACATGGTCATAAGTATTCAGACCCTTTGCGCAGACACTCATATTTAAGTCCCATGCTGTCCATTTCCATGTGATCCTCCTTGAGATGGTTGTACTCCCTCATTGGAGTCCAGTTGTGTTTAATTAAACTGATAGGACTTGATTTGGAAAGGCACACACCTGTCTATATAAGACCTCACAGCTCACAGTGCATGTCAGACCAAATGAGAATCATGAGCACTAAGGAACTGCCCAAGGAGCTCAGAGACAGAATTGTGGCAAGGCACAGATCTGGCCAAGGTTACAAAATAATTTCTGCCTTACTCAAAGTTCCTAAGAGCACAGTGGCCTCCATAATCCTTAAGTGGAAGAAGTTTTGGACCGCAAGAAGTCTTCCTAAACCTGGCCATCCAGCCAAGCTGAGCAATCGTGGGAGAAGACCCCAAGATCACTGTGGCTGAGCCCCAGAGATGCAGTAGGGAGATGGGAGAAAGTTCCACAAAGTCAACTATCACTGCAGCCCTTCACCAGTCAGGCCTTTATGGCAGAGTGGCCCAAAGGAAGCCTCTCCTGTTAGAACCCTCCTGTTAGTTTTTTCTATTTTGCTGGTCACATGACTTTTTACCTATTTAATCCAGCTCCGCCCTCCTGGCCTTGCTGGACTTCAGTGTTACATTTACTTTTAAGCTAGCCAGGTGCCTTGTACCTTACTCTGTAGTTTGCTTGGCCTTTTGACCACTAGTACTTCTGTTTGTTGGTTTGTCTTTTCTCTGCTACAATTTCTGCTAGGTGGTGTCCAACTATATCCCAGTCCTTAGTTCTTGTACGGACCCCTCCCTTATATCTATAGGTCTGCGTTCAGACTAGCCGAGGACTTAGGCGGGTCTGTTCACAAGGAACAGGTTCCCCGCTGCATCGTAGGGAATCAGCTTAGTTCTATTGTAGGGACAGTTTTCCTATCTTTCCTTAGTGTTTGTAGCAGTTCACAACAGTAAGTCCAGCCCAAAAATAAAACACTCTAAGGAAAGAAATCCTGATTTCAGCATGGTGTCGGTTCAGGAGTTGGCTCAACGCCTGCAGGGACTGTCTTTGGAGGTGGCCGAGCTCCAGCAACATGTGAGTAGCTGTCCTGGAGCGCATTTGTCGAACCGAAGATAGGACTTCCAGATTTTTTTTATGGTAAACGGCAAGATTTTTTTTCCTTTATAAACGCTTGTTTATTATATTTTCGTTTAAGACCCAGATCCTCTGGGAATGAATCACAGCGCATTGGGTTTATAATGTCACTTTTGCGCGAAGAACCACAGGGATGGGCCTTTTCTCTACAACCTAATGATCCGTGTTTTAGATCTGTGGAAGATTTTTTTTCTGCTATGGGGTTGTTGTATGATGATCCTGATCGAGTCTCATCTGCTGAAACTGAATTAAGACGTTTGAATCAGGGATCAGGTGATGTGGAAAATTATTGTACATACTTCAGAAGATGGTCGGCTGAAGTGGAATGGAATGACTCAGCATTAAAATGTTTGTTTCTTGATGGTCTAGGTGAAAGGGTTAAGGATCTGCTGATTGCCTTCCCAAAACCTGGAACCTTGCAGGAGGCAATGCAATTAGCCATACGTGTGGACAGGAGACTGCGTGCTAGGAGTAATGAAGAGAAATCTACTGCTATGGCAGCTCCTAGTTTTCAGAGGGTCTGTTCGGAGGGTGGAGAACCGATGGAGATTGGGGCGATGTCATCCCACTCTCAGGAAAAAGACCGCAGGTTTGCTAAAGGATTGTGTTTTTATTGCGGTAAATCTGACCACTTTATTAAGAACTGTGTGCTTCGTTTGAACAAAGAAAAAAAAAAAGAGGTCAGTTACGCCCGCATAGCTGGTTTAAACTCAAAAGGAGTATTTCTTTCTGGAAGCACCTAATTCCAGGAGGAGTTGATTGAATTTCGGGTATTTGTGGATTGTGGTTCTACACTCAATGTGATTGATGAGGGTTTTTTGGAAAAATTTAAATTAGAATCCAAACTTTTGTCATCTCCTATTTCTGTGGTTGCTGTTGATGGCTCTCCCTTGAAAGGTATTACTCACAAGGTTTTTGAATTTCCCCTCACCATTAATGGTATCCACCAAGAGAATTTGGATTTGGCGGTATTAAATTATTTGCCTGCTCCAGTGGTTTTGGGGTTACCTTGGTTAAAATTGCACAATCCTGTACTGGACCGGTCTACCAATGAAATTAAGTCTTGGAGTCCTAAGTGTTATGATAGATGTTGCAACGGTCACATTGCTGCTGTGGAAAGAGGGGAATTACCTGTACCTATTCAGGATTTCTGGAAGGTTTTTTCTGAGGAGGAGTCGCAAGTTTTGCCTCCTCATAGGGACTATGATTGTACTATTGAGTTTGTCCCTGGAGCAACTCTTCCCAAGAGTCGCTTATTTAATCTTACTATTCCTGAGAGAAAGGCCTTGGAGGAATACATACAGACAAGCTTGGCCGCCGGTCACATTAGACCTTCTAAGTCACCTGTGGCTGTTGGATTCTTTTTTGTAAAAAAAAAGGACGGCGGTTTACGTCCATGTCTGGACTTTCGCGAAATTAATAAAATTACAGTACGCAATTCCTACCCACTGCCATTAATTCCTGACTTGTTCAAACAGTTAGTGGGGGCCAAGTGGTTCTCTAAGATTGTTCTCCGGGGGGCATACAATTTGTTACGTATGAAGGAGGGTGATGAGTGGAAAACTGCTTTTAACACTCCAGTGGGTCATTTTCAGAATCTGGTTATGCCCTTTGGTCTTACCAACGCACCAGCGTTTTTTCAGAACCTTATTAATGACATCCTAAGACCGTTGATCGGTAAGAATGTGGTGGTGTATTTGGATGACATTTTGATTTTTGCGCCGGATCTGGAGTCTCATTGGCAGAGCGTACGTGAGGTATTGCAGTTGTTAAGCGACAATTCACTTTTTGCTAAGCTGGAGAAATGTGAGTTCGCTGTGCAGAGAATTAGTTTTTTGGGCTACATTATCTCCAGCGAGGGCTTTGAGATGGACCCGGTGAAGGTTCAGGCGGTTCAGGAATGGCCTAGGCCTATTGGTTTGAAACCAATACAGAGATTTTTGGGTTTCGCCAATTATTGCAGAAAATTCATTAAGAATTTTTCTATAATTGTTAAGCCGCTGACCGATCTCACCAGGAAAGGTGCGAATACGGTCCAGTGGACTACTGAGGCCATTGAAGCTTTTGTGTATCTCAAGGAGAGGTTCAGTTCTGCCCCCATCCTTATGCAGCCTGATGAGACCGAGCCTTTTTTGGTTGAGGTTGATGCTTCTTCGGTGGGGGTCGGTGCTGTTTTGTCTCAGGAAAACAAGGATGGAGTACATCCCTGTGCCTTTTTTTTCAAAAAAATTTTCTGAGACCGAACTTAATTACGATGTCGGTAATCGGGAACTGCTGGCGATTAAACTCGCATTTGAACATTGGCGTCATCTCTTGGAAGGTGCTAAACTTCCCATTCAGGTTTTACTGATCATAAGAATCTGATATATCTTGATGCTGCCAAGTGCTTGAATGCCCGTCAAGCTAGGTGGGCACTTTTTTTTCGCGGTTTAATTTTTCTGTTACTTACATTCCGGGTATCAAGAGTGTAAAAGCTGATGCTTTATCTCGCAGTTTTTCTCCCATGGTTGGTACCAAGGAGGAGGAGGGCATTTTACAGGAAGGTGTTGTGATAGCAGCATTGGACTCCGTTTTGGAATATGAGATTCTGAAAGCCCAGGAGGATGCCCCATCTAACACTCCCCATGGGAGGTTGTTTGTGCCTAGGAACTTTAGGAGAGATTTGTTTGTGGAGTGTCATGAGTAGTGTTGAGCCACCCCGTAGTGTTCGGGTTCGGTTCGGTTCGTCGAACACCGGGATGTTCGAGGAACTGTTCGTCGAACTGTTCGTCGAACACCTTAGAACACCGTCGAACACCGTTAAAACCAATGGCAGGCAAACAAAAACACATAGGAACACATAGAAAACACCTTCAAAGGTGTCCAAAAGCTGACAAACTGCTCAGAAGACGCTTTCTTTAAAAAAGCCGGCCGGCAATTCAGCAGCGGCATACACCGGTACCCGACAATTTAGACATGAAGGAATAGAGCATCACACATAGATTAGATAGATAGAAACATGTTAGTCACATATATATGAAGTACAGTGACAGTGTTGCTTACTGTACTTGTCATTTAGTGTAAAGGATTTATTAAAAAATATAATAGTGTTTTCGTGCACCGTCTCTTTAAAAAAGCCGGCCGGCAATTCAGCAGCGGTACCCGACAATTTATAACAGACAGAATAGAGCTTCACACATAGATTAGATAGATAGAAACATGTCAGTCACATATATATGAAGTACTGTGACAGTGTTGCTTACTGTACTTGTCATTTACTGCAAAGGATTTATTAAAAAAAATAATAGTGTTTTCATGCACCGTCTCTTTAAAAAAGCCGGCTGGCAATTCAGCATCTGTACCCGACAATTTAGAATAGAAGGAATAGAGAATCACACATAGATTAGATAGATAGAAACATGTCAGCCACATATATACGAAGTACAGTGACAGTGTTGCTTACTGTACTTGTCATTTAGTGTAAAGGATTTATTAAAAAATATAATAGTGTTTTCGTGCACCGTCTCTTTAAAAAAGCCGGCCGGCAATTCAGCAGCGGTACCCGACAATTTATAACAGACAGAATAGAGCTTCACACATAGATTAGATAGATAGAAACATGTCAGTCACATATATATGAAGTACTGTGACAGTGTTGCTTACTGTACTTGTCATTTACTGCAAAGGATTTATTAAAAAAAATAATAGTGTTTTCATGCACCGTCTCTTTAAAAAAGCCGGCCGGCAATTCAGCATCTGTACCCGACAATTTAGAATAGAAGGAATAGAGAATCACACATAGATTAGATAGATAGAAACATGTCAGCCACATATATAGGAAGTAAAGTGACAGTGTTGCTTACTGTACTTGTCATTTAGTGTAAAGGATTTATTAAAAAATATAATAGTGTTTTCGTGCACCGTCTCTTTAAAAAAGCCGGCCGGCAATTCAGCATCTGTACCCGACAATTTATAACAGACAGAATAGAGCTTCACACATAGATTAGATAGATAGAAACATGTCAGTCACATATATAATAAGTACAGTGACAGTGTTGGTTACTGTACTTGTCATTTAGTATTAAAATAAAGGATTTATTATTAAAAAAAATTGGCGTGGGGTTCCCCGTAATTTTAGTCTCTAGCGGAGGTTAAGCAGACAGCTGGGGCAGATGTTTGAAGCCTGGGAAGGGGGTAATACCCACGGAGCTTCCCAGGCTACTAATATCAGCCCCCAGCTGAATACCTAGCCTTTACTAGCTATTAAAATGGAGGACCCCCCCAAAAAAAATGACGTGGGGTCCCCCCTAATTTAATAGCTAGCAAAGGCTAGGCAGACAGCTGGGGGCTGATATTAATAGCCCAGGAAGGGAGCCATGAATATTGGCCCCCTCCCAGGCTAGAAACACCAGCCGTCAGCCGCCCCAGAAGTGGCGCATCCATAGGATGCGCCAATTCTGGCACTTAGCCTCGCTCTTCCACGCTGCCATGGTGCGGTGGCAGGGGGTAATAGGTTGGGGTTGATGTCAGCTTATAATGCCAGCTGACATCAAGCCCAGGTTAGTAATGGAGAGGCGTCTATAAGACACCCCCATTACTAACCCCATAGTCAAAGTTAAAAAAAAAACACAAACACCCAGAATAAAGTCCTTTAATTGAAATAAAGACACAATTCTTTATTGTTCTAAATTAAACCATACTTACCGTCACGCCCATTCCAGCTGAAGCCAACGATCTCCTGCAATAAAAGAAAAATAATAAAGCAACCTCATCCTTACCTTTCCATGATTCCCAGGACAGCTTCAGCTCTGCTACATCGAGATGACAGGCTGGACCTGCAGAACGCTGCCATCCAGCCTGTCATCCCGCAGACACTGAGAAGCGCAGGCATGCTTGCGCTCCTCAGTGTCTGACTGTGACGGCATCCAGATGAGCCGACAATGAACTCGGCTCACCTCATGTACGTCACTGACAGCGTGGGAAAATTCTCCTGCACTCAGCGCTTCAGCGTGAAAATTTTCCCACGCTGTCAGTGACGTGCATGAGGTGAGCCGAGTTCATTGGACATGACCTCGGCTCATCTGGATGCCGTCACAGCCAGACACTGAGTAGCGCAAGCAAGCCTGCGCTTCTCAGTGTCTGCGGGATGACAGGCTGGATGGCAGCGTTCTGCTGCGGTCCAGCCTGTCATCTCGATGTAGCAGAGCTGAAGCTGTCGTGGGAGCCATGGAAAGGTAAGGATGATGTTGCTTTATTATTTTACTTTTATTGCAGGAGATCATTGGCTTCAGCTGGAATGAGCGTGGCGGTAAGTATGGTTTAATTTAGAACAATAAAGAATTGTGTGTTTATTTCAATTAAAGGACTTTTTTCTGGGTGTTTGTGTTTTTTTTAAATACTTTACTAGAAATTCATGGTGGTCATGTCTAATATTGGCGTGACCCCATGAATTTCGGGCTTAGGGCCAGCTGATAATGCCAAGCTGGCCTTAACCCCTTTATTACCCAGTGAGCCACCGCACCAGGGCCCTGGATGAGTTGGGTACAGCGCCAGAAGATGGCGCTTCTATGAACGCGCCATTTTCCGGGGCGGCTGCGGACTGCAATTTGCAGCAGTGGGGGGCCCAGAAAGCTTGGGCCTCCCTGCGCTGCAGATTCCAGCCCCCAGCTGCCTAGTTGTACCTGGCTGGACACAAAAATAGGGCGAAGCTCCACGTATTTTTTTTTTAAATTCATGAAATTCATGGAATAATTAAGAAAAAAAGGGCTTCCCTATATTGTTGTGTCCGGCTAGGTACAAATTGGCAGCTGGTGGTTGGGAGCAGCCCGTTCCTGCCTGCTGTACCTGACTGGACACAAATATAGGGCGAAGCCCCACATCAATTTTTTTTTCATTATTTCATGAATTTCCTGAAATAATTTAAAAAAAATTGACGTGGGGCTTCGCCCTATATTTGTGTCCAGTCAGGTACAGCAGGCAGGAACGGGCTGCTCCCAACCACCAGCTGCCTATTTGTACCTGGCCAGACACAACAATATAGGGAAGCCCTTTTTTAAAAAAATTATTTCATGAAATAATTAAAAAAAAATTGACGTGGGGCTTCGCACTATATTTGTGTCCAGCCAGGTACAGCAGGCAGGGACGGGCTGCCCCCAACCACCAGCTGCCTATTTGTACCTGGTTGGACACAACAATATAGGAAAGCCCTTTTTTTCTTAATTATTCCATGAATTTCATGAAATAATTTAAAAAAAAAATGCGTGGGGCTTCGCCCTATTTTTGTGCCCAGCCAGGTACAACTAGGCAGCTGGGAGCTGGAATCTGCAGCGCAGGGAGGTCCAAGCTTTCTGGGCCCCACCCGCTGCAAATTGCAGTCCGCAGCCGCCCCAGAAAATGGCGCGTTCATAGAAGCGCCATCTTCTGGCGCTGTACCCAACTCATCCAGGGCCCTGGTGCGGTGGCTCACTGGGTAATAAAGGGGTTAAGGACAGCTTGGCATTATCAGCTGGCCCTAAGCCCGAAATTCATGGGGTCACGCCAATATTAGACATGACCACAATGAATTTCTAGTAAAGTATTTAAAAAAACACAGCACCCAGAATAAAGTCCTTTAATTGAAATAAACACACAATTCTTTATTGTTCTAAATTAAACCATACTTACCGTCACGCCCATTCCAGCTGAAGCCAATGTCTTCTGCAATAAAAGTAAAATAATTAAGCAACCTCATCCTTACCTTTCCATGGTTCCCACGACAGCTTCAGCTCTGCTACATCGAGATGACAGGCTGAACCGCAGCAGAACGTTGCCATCCAGCCTGTCATCCCGCGGACACTCAGAAGCGCAGGCTTGCTTGCGCTCCTCAGTGTCTCGCTGTGACGGCATAAAGATGAGACGAGTTCATGTCCAATGAACTCGGCGCACCTCATGCACGTCACTGACAGCGTGGGAGAATTCTCCTGCACTCAGCACTTCAGCGTGAAAATTCTCCCACGCTGTCAGTGACGTACATGAGGTCAGCTGAGTTCATTGGACATGAATGAGCTCACCTCATGCACGTCACTGACAGCGTGGGAAAATTCTCACGCTGAAGCGCTGAGTGCAGGAGAATTTTCCCACGCTGTCAGTGACGTGCATGAGGTGAGCTCATTCATGTCCAATGATCTCAGCTCACCTCATGCACGTCACTGACAGCGTGGGAAAATTCTCCTGCACTCAGCGCTACAGCGTGAGAATTCTCCCACGCTGTCAGTGACGTGCATGAGGTGAGCTCATTCATGTCCAATGAACTCAGCTGACCTCATGCACGTCACTGACAGCGTGGGAGAATTCTCACGCTGAAGTGCTGAGTGCAGGAGAATTCTCCCACGCTGTCAGTGACGTGCATGAGGTGCGCCGAGTTCATTGGACATGAACTCGTCTCATCTTTATGCCGTCACAGCCTGACACTGCAGAGCGCAAGCATGCCTGCGCTTCTCAGTGTCTGCGGGATGACAGGCTGGATGGCAGCGTTCTGCTGCGGTCCAGCCTGTTATCTCGATGTAGCAGAGCTGAAGCTGTCGTGGGAACCATGGAAAGGTAAGGATGAGGTTGCTTTATTATTTTTCTTTTATTGCAGGAGATCGTTGGCTTCAGCTGGAATGGGCGTGACGGTAAGTATGGTTTAATTTAGAACAATAAAGGAATGTGTCTTTATTTCAATTAAAGGACTTTATTCTGGGTGTTTGTGTTTTCTTTTAACTTTGACTATGGGGTTAGTAATGGGGGTGTCTTATAGACGCCTCTCCATTACTAACCTGGGCTTGATGTCATCTGGCATTATAAGCTGACATCAACCCCAGCCCTATTACCCCCTGCCACCGCACCAGGGCAGCGTGGAAGAGCGAGGCTAAGTGCCAGAATTGGCGCATCCTATGGATGCGCCATTTCTGGGGCGGCTGACAGCTGGTGTTTCTAGCCTGGGAGGGGGCCAATATTCATGGCTCCCTTCCTGGGCTATTAATATCAGCCCCCAGCTGTCTGCCTAGCCTTTGCTAGCTATTAAATTAGGGGGGACCCCACGTCATTTTTTTGGGGGGGGTCCTCCATTTTAATAGCTAGTAAAGGCTAGATATTCAGCTGGGGGCTGATATTAGTAGCCTGGGAAGCTCCGTGGGTATTACCCCCTTCCCAGGCTTCAAACATCTGCCCCAGCTGTCTGCTTAACCTCCGCTAGAGACTAAAATTACGGGGAACCCCACGCCAATTTTTTTAATAATAAATCCTTTATTTTAATACTAAATGACAAGTACAGTAACCAACACTGTCACTGTACTTATTATATATGTGACTGACATGTTTCTATCTATCTAATCTATGTGTGAAGCTCTATTCTGTCTGTTATAAATTGTCGGGTACAGATGCTGAATTGCCGGCCGGCTTTTTTAAAGAGACGGTGCATGAAAACACTATTATTTTTTTTAATAAATCCTTTGCAGTAAATGACAAGTACAGTAAGCAACACTGTCACAGTACTTCATATATATGTGACTGACATGTTTCTATCTACCTAATCTATGTGTGATTCTCTATTCTTTCTGTTATAAATTGTCGGGTACAGATGCTGAATTGCCGGCCGGCTTTTTTAAAGAGACGGTGCATGAAAACACTATTATTTTTTTTAATAAATCCTTTGCAGTAAATGACAAGTACAGTAAGCAACACTGTCACAGTACTTCATATATATGTGACTGACATGTTTCTATCTATCTAATCTATGTGTGAAGCTCTATTCTGTCTGTTATAAATTGTCGGGTACCGCTGCTGAATTGCCGCCGGCTTTTTTAAAGAGACGGTGCACGAAAACACTATTATATTTTTTAATAAATCCTTTACACTAAATGACAAGTACAGTAAGCAACACTGTCACTGTACTTCGTATATATGTGGCTGACATGTTTCTATCTATCTAATCTATGTGTGATGCTCTATTCCTTCTATTCTAAATTGTCGGGTACAGATGCTGAATTGCCGGCCGGCTTTTTTAAAGAGACGGTGCATGAAAACACTATTATTTTTTTTGATAAATCCTTTACACTAAATGACAAGTACAGTAAGCAACACTGTCACTGTGCTTCTTATATGTGTGACTGACATGTTTCTATCTATCTAATCTATGTGTGAAGTTCTATTCTTTCGGCTCTAAATTGTCGGGTACCGGTGTATGCCGCTGCTGAATTGCCGGCTTTTCATGTTTCACTGTGAGCACTGTTCCCATCGATTTGGGCAATCACTGTAATGCCACAACCACCATGGCTGTGGCATTACAGTGAGTGGCAGACAATCCCTGCATGATTGGTGCTCTAAATAGCGCCAGACATGCAGGACAAACTTTTGGTGCACGAACAGTTATCGAACATAACCTCGAACAGCCGAATTTTTTGCAAATCGTTCGGGTTCGTCGAACAACTCGAACACCACCCAAAACAGCTCGAATTTGAGATTGGCGAACAGTTCTAGTCGAACACCGCTCATCTCTAGTCATGAGTCTCGGTTGGCAGGTCACCCAGGAATTTCGGAGACTAAGAGACTTGTAGGTCGCCGTTTTTGGTGGCCTGGGTGGCAGAAGGAAGTCATTAAGTGGGTGCATCAATGTACTGTGTGTGCTAGATCTAAGTCTTCACATGCTCCTGCTGTGGGGTTGCTTTGCCCTCTGGAGGTTCCTAGTGCTCCTTGGACGCATCTTGCTATGGATTTTATTACTGACCTTCCTGCCTCTGAGGGTTTCACTGTTATCTGGGTGGTCGTGGACCGTTTTAGCAAGATGTGTCACTTGGTTCCCTTCATCAAACTGCCTTGCGCCAAGACACTTGCTAAGGCTTTTGTTAAAGAAATTGTCAGGCTCCATGGCGTTCCTACCGACATTGTTTCCGATAGGGGACCTCAGTTCGTGGCTCGTTTTTGGCGTGCCTTTTGTGACAGGTTCGGAGTCCATTTGTCATTTTCATCTGGTTATCATCCTGAGTCTAATGGACAGACAGAAAGAAAGAACCAGGATGTTGAACAGTTTTTGCGTTGTTTTGTGGCTGACAATCAAGAGGGGTGGTCTGAGTTTCTGCCACTGGCTGAATTTGCTCTTAACAATCATACATCCTCTTCTGCTGGGTGTTCTCCTTTTTTTTGTTGTACTGGGAGACATCCGTCGTTTGGGTCATTCTCCAAATTGGTATCGGCTGTGCCGGAGGAGGAGAATTTTTCCGGTGATTTGGAGAGAGTTTGGACTGATGTACGTCGTAACCTTCAAGAGGCTAACAAAAAATCCAAGAGGTACTTTCACAGGAAACGTCAAGAGGTTTTGTTTACTGTTGGTGACATGGTTTGGTTGTCCTCTAGGAATCTGCAGTTGAGGATTCCTTCTAAGAAATTGGGCCCGAAGTTTGTGGGTCCGTTTAAGGTGCTTCAGGTAGTTAACCAATCTGCTGTTAGGTTGGAGGTTCCTACCTCCTGGAAGATTAATCCGGTGTTTCATGTTTCCTTATTGAAAAAAGCTGATGTTTCTGATAGCGACGCCACTGTCTCTGTTCCTCCGGTGGAGGAAGACGGTGATTATGAAATTTCTCGCATTCTTAATTCTAGATGGCATAGAGGGAGATTGCAGTATCTCGTCGCTTGGAAAGGTTTCGGTCCCGAGGATAACTCCTGGGTAAGGGCGGATGATGTCTCTGCTCCTAGACTTGTCGGAGCGTTTCACAGGAGGTTTCCGGATAGACCTGGGCCTGGAGGATCCGGAGGATCCTCATAGAAGAGGGGGTACTGTTAGAACCCTCCTGTTAGTTTTTTCTATTTTGCTGGTCACATGACTTTTTGCCTATTTAATCCAGCTCCGCCCTCCTGGCCTTGCTGGACTTCAGTGTTACATTTACTCTTAAGCTAGCCAGGTGCCTTGTACCTTACTCTGTAGTTTTCTTGGTCTTTTGACCACTAGTACTTCTGTTTGTTAGTTTGTCTTTTCTCTGCTACAATTTCTGCTAGGAGGTGTCCAACTATATCCCAGTTCTTAGTTCTTGTAGGGACCCCTCCCTTATATCTATAGGTCTGCGTTCAGACTAGCCGAGGACTTAGGCGGGTGTGTTCACAAGGAACAGGTTCCCTGCTGCATCATAGGGAATCAGCTTAGTTCTATTATAGGGACAGTTTTCCTATCTTTCCTTAGTGTTTGTAGCAGTTCATAACATCTCCTCAGTGCAAGACATATGAAAGCCAGCGTACAGTTTGCTCAAAAACACATGAAGGACTCCCAGACTATGAGAAATAAGATTCTCTAGTCTGATGAGTCGAAGATAGAACTTTTGGTGATAATTCTAAGCGGTATGTGTGGAGAAAACCAGGCACTGCTCATCACCTGACCAATACAATCCCAACAGTGAAACATGATGGTGGCAGCATCATGCTATGGGGTTGTTTTTCAGCTGCAGCACGACTGGTTGCAATTAAAGGAAACATGAATGCGGCCAAGTACACAGATATCCTGGATGAAAACCTCTTCCAGATTGCTCTGAACCTCAGACTTGGCTGAAGGTTCACCTTCCAACAAGACAATGACCCTAAGCACACAGCTAAAATAACAAAGAAGTGGCTTCAGAACAACTCTGTGATCATTCTTGACAGGCCCAGCCAGAGCCCGGACCAAAATTCAATTGAGCATCTCTGGAGAGACCTGAAAATGGCTGTCCACCAACTTTCACCATCCAACCTGACGGAACTGGAGAGGATCTGCAAGGAAGAATGGCAGAGGATCCCCAAATCCAGGTGTGAAAAATTTGTTGCATCATTCCCAAGAAGACTCATGATTGTACTAGCTCAAAAGGTTCCTTCTACTCAATATTGAGCTAAGGGTCTGGATACTTATGACCATGTGATATTTCAGTTTTTCTTTTTTAATAAATTTTCAAAAATTTCTACATTTCTGTTTTTTTTCAGTCAAGATGGGGTGCAGAGTGTACTTCAATAAAAAAAATGAATTTTTTAGAATTTACCAAATGGCAGCAATGAAACAAACAGTGAAAAATTTAAAGTGGTCTGAATACTTTACGTACCCACTGTATTTAATCGCCTTAAGGGCACACTAGACAATACACTATATATACAATGATTATACATATACAGTGGTCAGATATGCAAATACAAATAGTGGTAATACAAAGTATGCAGACGATAAAAGTTAGTTACCAGTCAGTAAGACCTGGCTTGCGGAGAGGGACTGCCACATGGGAGGTTTGTGGTCCCCTCTGTTCCTTGACTTCCCCACATGATATGTCGTCATGTTCTTCCCAGAAAAAAGCAATAGGCCATGCTTTGCACGAACATTTAACCCCTTGGAATCACTCCCCTCCTGCCACTTGGGCTGGACCTAAATCCCCTCCCCTTGCATCTGGCAGCTTAAAGCTCCAAATCCTAAGATGTGTCATAACTGCTTAATGGACAGTCCTAGGGAGGCAGTTTTGGTGCCGTCAGATCCGGCCAGGCCCCTGCTATGCGTTGAGACCAAACACGGCTTTGTTACCTGGCTTCTACTAGCCGTTCTGCGTATATCCCCACCCTGGGGTGCTAGAATAAATCAAGGCCCTGGAAGGCGTCCAGCAGGTTTTCAATGTAATATACAATAGATTGCCAAGAGATTAATTTGTGTTTGCTGTTGGATTTCTACAAGACTAACAGACTAAGGCCACGTTCATACGTTCAGTATTTGGTCAGTTTTTTTTACATCAGTATTTGTAAGCTAAAACCAGGAGTGGGTGATAAATACGGAAGTGGTGACGTGTTTCTATTATACTTTTCCTCTGATTGTTCCACTCCTGGTTTTGGCTTACAAATACTGATGAAAAATACTGACCAAATACTGATAGTGTGAACGTGGCCTAATCATGAGATCAAGTGTTACATCTCCTGGCTCCATTTTCATGTGCTCTGTCCTACTTCCGCCAAGGCTGGGTCTCTCTGCTCCTCCTGCGTCAGAGCTCCTCTGAACTGCTGGGTAATTTAACCTGGTTCAGGTAGTTGGCATCCTTTTAATTTTAAATCCAATAGGCAAAAAAAAAATACAATCTAAAAAAACCCATACGTTTTAATTATTAAGAAAAAATATGAGCAACTTATACAAATCATATGTTATGGTGCACATTAAAATGACACTGTTCCTTTTTGGTCCTATCTATGTAAGGATGTATCCCCAGCAGTAACAGCAGCTGCTGTGTAATTCAATTGTAATAAATATATATATATATGGATATGTGTGACGCTCGCAGCCCTACCCTGGGAAGATGGGGGGGGGGTTACTCGGAGCCGGGTCAGATGTTTGGTGGGGTTGTATCCGTGGCCTGGACCCATTCCGTGCCCAGGGCCGTCACATTAAAAAAAAAAGTGTACCGGCTATCAGGGTTGAGTGGTTGCTATCGACTACGTCACCTGTGGTACCTGGTGAAGGCCACCAGCGCTGCTGCAGTCCTCTGAGGCGGGATGTTGTGGCAGCCGACATTGATACTACTCCCCACAGGCAGAGCAGGGCCTCAGGGCAGAGACGAGGATGGAGGGAGTCGTAGTGAAGGAGGTCTGGCGCGGTGCGGTGCAGAAATTAAGAGTCCAGAGGCCATTGGGGTCGACTTCCAGAGTTTTTACTCACGGTAGAGCGTGCAGCTGCAAGGCTTCTCCCTGCTCCTCACGGAGTTCTGTGGTCACCAGGAACGGGGGTCCGACAACCTCCGAGTAATTCAAGTGCTTAATCAGGACCCCGCACCAGAGTGTTCCTAGACTTCAGACTGAGTCCTCTCCTGTCTGTGTGTGTGTAGAAAGGCCGGGTCTCCCTCTGGACTTCGCTCAGAACAAGGGTACGGGTGGCGACTCCGCTCCTTCCGTTAGCCGGTGGGATCCTCAGGGCCTACCGGGCTTCCCTGACTAGGACATAGAGTAGCAGAGTCAGGTGTCGGGGGTTGGTACCCCTCTTGCAGCCGAGATCCCTCTGACTAGGCCAAAATAGCAAGGACAGGTGGCGTACACTGCTCCGTCTGCATCCCCTGGGATCCTTTTGCGATGGAGCTACATAGTTACATAGTTACATAGTTAGTAAAGCCGAATAAAGACTTGCGTCCATCAAGTTCGACCTGTTAGTTCTGTAATTGCTAAAGTTGATCCAGAGGAGGGCAAAAACCCCAAATGATTTAGCCAATCTTCACCTGAGGAAAAATTCCCTCCCGACTCTGAAACCAGCAGTCAGAATAAATCCCTGTATCAACCTACTATTTTATTCTATTTTTAAGTATATGCAGAAATCTGCCTGGTATCTAGAAAAGCATCCAGTCCCCGCTTGAACTGGTTTAGTGAATCCGACATTACCGTCTCCTCACTCAGTGAATTCCATATTCTCACTGCTCTTACCGTAAAGAACCCCTTCCTATGCTGGTGCTGAAACCTTTTCTCTTCCAGTCTTAGTGAGTGCCCTCTTGTTACCGTAATATCCCTCCTTTTGAACAAATCCCGGGCAAGTTCTCTATACTGTCCCCTAACATATTTGTACACATTTATTATGTCCCCCCTCAACTTTCTCTTTTCCAGGCTGAATAGTCCTAGTTTTGCCAACCTCTCTGGGTATTGCAGTCCCTCCATTCCCTTTATTAATTTTGTTGCCCTCCTTTGTACCTTTTCAAGCTCATTTATATCCTTTCTATATATTGGGGCCCATAACTGAGCACAGTATTCCAAGTGTGGTCTGACCAGTGCTTTGTACAGTGGAAGAACAATGTTCTCATCCTTTGCAGCTATACCTCTTCTGATACATCCCATTACCCTGTTTGCCCTTACAGCAGCCGCCTGACTTTGGGCACTCCAATTTAGTTTGCTATCAATCAAGATGCCCAAGTCCTTCTCCATCTCTGAATTCCCCAATGGTTTCCCATTCAGTGAGTACTGGTGACTTCCATTTTTCCTTCCCATATGTATGACCTTACATTTCTCCTCGTTAAACCTCATTTGCCATTTAATGCTCCACCTACCCAGCTTATCCAAATCCCTCTGTAGGTCTGCACTATCCTCTTTTGTATTAATTGTTTTACATAACTTTGTGTCATCTGCAAATATTGATATTTTACTATTTATCCCATTGACTATGTCGTTAATAAAGATATTAAATAACATTGGGCCTAGTACAGACCCCTGTGGTACCCCACTAGTGACGCTTACCCAATCTGAGTATATTCCATTTATAACCACCCTCTGCCTTCTATCCTTTAGCCAGTTAGCTACCCACTTGCAGACATTTTCCCCCAGCCCCATCATTCTCATTTTGTATACCAACCTATTATGTGGCACGCTATCGAACGCTTTTGAGAAGTCGAGATACACGACATCCACTGGTTCCCCCTGATCTACTCGAGAGCTAACCTCCTCGTAGAAGTCAATCAGGTTTGTTTGGCAGGAGCGATTCCTCATGAATCCATGTTGGTTTGGGGTTAATAGATTATTAGCATCAAGATGCTCCATGATTGCCTCATTAATAAAGCCTTCAAAAATTTTGCCCACAACGGACGTCAGACTCACCGGCCGATAGTTTCCGGTGTTACTTTTTGCTCCCTTTTTGAATATTGGCACTACATTCGCCTGTCGCCAATCAAGTGGTACAGACCCAGTCTCAACAGAGTCCTTAAATATAAGATATAATGGTCTGTCTATCACATTACTTAGTTCCCTTAGTACCCGTGGGTGTATGCCATCAGGTCCTGGTGATTTGTTTATTTTAATGTTACTGAGGCGTTTCTGTACCCCAGCTTGGGTTAGATTTGTCATACTTAGTGGAGGATTAAGTTTGTCACTTCTCATTTCGCCTGTTAGTTCTTTTTCCTTTGTGAAAGTTGACGAAAAAAATTTATTTAATAGATTAGCTTTATCCTCATCTTTCTCTATGATTTTGCCTTCATCACTTTTTATCGGTCCAATATTATTCGATTTAATCCTTTTACTATTTATATACGTAAAGAACAGTTTGGGATTTGATCTACTTTCCCTAGCAATACGTCTCTCTGTTTCCTCCTTTGCTATTTTTATTTGTTTTTTACAGGTTCTCGTTTTTTCCTTGTAACACATTAGTGCCTCCTTGCTGTTTTCCTGTTTTAATCTCTGGAATGCCTCTTTTTTGCTATTTAACGCCCCTTTTACGTTCTTATTCAACCATATTGGTTTCCTCTTATTTCTGGCCCTTTTATTCCCATACGGTATATACCTCTCGCACTGAGTATTCAGAATTCTTTTGAAGGTTTCCCATTTACTATTCGTATTTCCTTGATTAAGAACTTTGTCCCAGTCTATAAGTTGAAGGTTTTCTTTCAGCTGATCAAACTTCGCCCTCCTAAAGTTTAATGTTTTAGTTGTTCCCTTACTGATAACCCTACTGAAGGGCATTTTGAAATTGATAATATTATGATCGCTATTACCTAGGTGCCCCCCTATCTGTACCTCAGTTATTCTATCAGGCCTATTAGTCAATATTAAGTCCAACACGGCCTTCCCTCTCGTTGGTTCCTGCACTAGTTGGGAGAGATAATTATCCTTGATATTTGTCAAGAACCTTTTTCCTTTCTGCGATCTACAGGTTTCTGTTTCCCAGTCAATATCCGGGTAGTTGAAGTCCCCCATTACAATCACCTCATTATGTTTTGCTACTTTGTCTATTTGTCCTAATAGCAGTTTCTCATTCTCCTCTGTTATATTAGGTGGCTTATAGCAGACCCCCAGTAATATTTTATTATTATTTTTTGCCCCCTCTATCTCTACCCACATGGACTCGACCCCCTCTTCTCCCTCTCCTATATCTTCCCTTAGTCTGGGCTTTAGACGTGACCTTACATATAAGCAGACTCCTCCGCCCTTCCCCTGTTTCCGGTCCCTTCTAAATAAACTATAATCTGTTAAATTTACCGCCCAGTCGTAGCTATCGTCTAGCCAAGTCTCTGTTATACCTACGATGTCATACCTCTCCTCCGATATAAGCGCCCGCAGCTCATCCGCCTTATTGGTCAGGCTTCTTGCGTTGGTCAGCATGCAAGATAAAACTTTGGGGTTATTTAGCATCCTACTCTTCTCTAACGATCTAACTGTACTATCCCCACCCCCCTCTCCACCCTCATTATATTCACTTCTCCCCTTCCCCCTACACTCCTAAGCTCCAGGCTTTCTTGGGCAGGGACCTTGACCGGGATGAGACAGCCGTTAACTCAAACCCGCTCCTCGACTCAAGGCCAGAGTACGAGGACCGTGTCTCCATCAACTGCAGGTTCACACAGAAAGTCACGTTCAATGATGAAGATCACAATCAAAAGACCATGAGCCCAAGATGGCTGTTTATTAAATATGAATTATTAAGTGTAACCTAAATGTGCGTCCTCCACCCTCACCCTCTACATGGTTCCCCCTATCTTTTGGTTCCCCAGTCTCCCATTATCCCGGGAGGGGCAGCACATTGGTGCCTATTAGCCCACCCTATTGGTGGGAGAAGTGTGGTGATGGATGTAGAGGTGGGGTCCTGACCATTGTACCGTTCTTACCTCGAAGGAGGAACACCACACCCCATTAAAGAGGTGCAGCATCTCTGTGGCGGTCGAACCCCCAGGGGCGCCATAGATAGATCTCCTTATCTTTAGCTACATACGGGAGCAGCTCCAATAGCCTCAAATTGAATAACTAGCGTAGAGCAGAAGGAAGGCCGCCTATTATCTACCATCAGGGATTGTATCCCATTGTGTATTGTCTAATGACCAGAGGAACAAGCCGCTATTAAAATAGAGAAAGAGCCTTCCCAACATGTTTCACCCTTACGGGTTTCATCACGGCAATGAAACAAATGCAAACCAAAATGGCCACAACACCTATGCAATGTGAAGAGATGTCAAAAGTCTTCACAATGATGGCGCTGGTCTTATACTTTGAGCTTCTTCAAAATGGCCACTGTGTCTGCACAATAGAGTATAATATACTAGAATAGACCTATGCTGGATAATGGCCTGAAGAATCATTTACAGAGATAGTGCCCACCTGGTATAACTAATGTTTAAAAGCATAGCGCCCACCCGGTATAAGCATCATTTAAAGTTATAATGCCCACCTAGGATAACCAGCATTTAAAGGGATAGTGCTCACTTAATAATCATTTCATGAGATCGTGCCCACTTAATATAAACATCATTTAAAGAGATAGTGCCTACTTAATATAACCAACAGGCAACAAGTACCTGTACATGAACAACTAATACAATAGATTAGTTATTCACAAAAAAAAGTAGTAAGATTACATGCAATATTTATAATGTAATATAAATGAATGATATTATATAATATGTTACAATACTAGGCATGATTCATGAGATGAGGGAAGAGAATAAATAAATTAGGATAAACAAACTAAATATATAATGAAAAATTAATTCGGCCATAGCAAACATATGATACACCCCACAAATAATGATGGTATTGCCATTAATACATTTATTGTACCCAGGAAACTAAATGACACATTGCTGGAATCAGGGTCCCTTTCCCTACACCATGCTGCTGTCAGCTTACATAGGAAGCTGACAGTTCAATCTCTTTAGTAATATCTGGGGGAGTGAAAAAGAGCTGGCATTTCAACCTCCATTGAAATAGGACCTCCTACTATGAACAGGTAATTACAACAGATATTTACTCTGAGAACCAGAGTTCAAGGCTAGGATTCGTTTACTAAGAGGTGGAGAAGTACCCTTCCGAGGCAAGACCTTTCTTTGTTCAAAGGACTTGTCTCAGACACTCTGGAGCCAGTGGTTTGCATTTGTTCAATATTTATGGGAGATATATTTTCGGTGTCATAGTGAAGGGACAAACATAATGCATTCACTCACATCACTGTAAGGCCATTATAACACCTCCAACTTAATATCACAGATGGATGATGCTATCCATTCAATGTTTCATCTGTATAGAAAGGTAAAATCGTGATAGGAAACATGACAGCGATATCTACCTTCTAGGACCTCCAGAGGCAAAGATATACTGAAAGCTGTGGATCTCAAACTTCTAAAAGAACCAGCACATCCTACAACCAGCCCCCATATGAGCTCACCAAGGGGAGGTATGTGGTCATAATCTTGATCTAATAAAAATCAGTTTGAGTTTTGGTCGTTTGTCAGTACTGGAAGATACAGGCTACGCTTTGTTGTTCCCATTATTAAGAAGTGGGTCTCCTATACTGTTATTGCGTATCCAGTGACTGCAAGGGCTGCCAAAAATGTGGACGCAAACCAATAACCCTTTGAAGAGACATAGAGGAGGGTCTCAGTAAAAAAAATGTTCCCATTAGAAAGGAGCGGGTCTCCTATGGTGGTAATGCCCATGCTGTGACTGAAAGGGCTGCCAAAATTTGGGAAAAACCCCACTAAGAATTTAAAGACACATAGAGCAGGGCCACAGTAAAAAGGTACGACATGTTCCCATTAGAAAGGAGAGGGTCTACTACACAGTTTTAGGGTATGCAGTGAGTCCAACGGCTGACCAATTTTAGGAAAAACCCCACTAATAATTTAAAGACACATAGAGCAGGGCCACAGTAACAAGTACGACATGTTCCCATTAGAAAGGAGAGGGACTGTTATACAGTTATAGGGTATTCAGTGAGTCCAACGGCTGATCAAATTTAGGAAAAACCCACTAAGAATTTAAAGACACACAGAGCAGGGCCACAGTAACAAGTACGACATGTTCCCATTAGAAAGGAGAGGGTCTGCTATACAGTTATAGGGTATGCAGTGAGTCCAATTGCTGACCAATTTAAGGAAAAACCCCACTACGAATTTAAAGACACATAGAGCAGGGCCACAGTAACAAGTACGAAATGTTCCCATTAGAAAGGAGAGAGTCTGCAATACAGTTATAGGGTATGCAGTGAGTCCAACGGCTGACCAATTTTAGGAAAAACCCCACTAAGAATTTAAAGACACATAGAGCAGGGCCACAGTAACGGCAAATTCCCATTAGAAAGGAGCGGGCCTCCTATACTTGTAATGCCCATGTACTAAGTGTATGGGCTGACAAACATTTACCCCTGAGGGGTATACATGAACATACTGTATAAAAATTTTTTTTACGGGCATTATAAACACCCTTTAAAAAAATTATGTGGGTGTTGCATCCCGGACCACGGTCACCCTGGTGATATGGTGGTGGAGGATGAGGAGAAGGAGGAGGACAAGAGCAAATAGCCAAAATCAGGAAGTGTATACCCATGTGTGGGTGTGAAAAGGTGCATGGGAATACACCTCCCAAGAAAAGACACTGGATTGGAGTTTATGTTACGCTGCTATCATTCGGTGGTGTTGAGAAGTCTGGCCCAATCCAGCCCTTGTTCATTTTTATAAGAGTCAGCCTGTCAGCATTTTCAGTTGACAGGCGGATGCGCTTATCAGTTATAATTCCACCAGCAGCACTGAAAACCCGCTCTGATGAAACGCTGGCAGCAGGGCAGGCCAGGGGCTCCAAGGCATAGAGAGCCAGTTCATTCCACGTATCCAGCTTGGATACCCAATAATTATAAGGCACAGCGGAATCACGGAGGACGATGGTACGGTCGGCAAGGTACTCCCTCAGCATCTTCCCAAACTTTGTACTCCTTGTGAGAGTACCCCCCGCCTCAGGGCCTGTGCGATGGGAGGGTCTGAGAAAACTCTCCCAGAACTTTGACAGTGTTCCCCTGCCTCTGCTGGATTGAAGTTGTGTCTCTCTCGCCTGTACTCCTTGGTTGTCCAACGAAGTGTGACCTCTGCCGCCAGCGTTTTCAGATGGGAATTTTTTTAATAGTTCCGCAACAAGGGCCTTCTGGTACTGCCCAATTTTTGTACACCTGTCCGCCTCAGGAATAAGAGATATAAAGTTCTCCTTGTAGTGTGGGTCTAGAAGTGTCATCAACCAGTAATGACTGTCACTCAAAATTTTGAGAACGCGAGGGTCGTGGGAAAGGCAGCGTAACATAAACTCAGCCATGCGTTCCAGACTACTAACAGGCAAGACTTCCGTGTCCTCAACAAGAGGATGACTGACCACGCTCTCTTCCTCCTCCTCCTCTCTGTCCTCTGGCCATCCACGCTGAACAGACGGTATGACAGCTGTGCATGTAGTAACGTCTATAGTGTATGAAACTAGCTCCTGTCCTTCCTCCTCCTCCTCCCCTTCCTCATTGTCATCCAATCCACATTGGGATGAGATGAGGCTTGGCTGTGTGTAATCACTCTGTATGGTTCCTTGCTCCATCTCATCGTGCTCCGCCTGCAATGCATCCTCTTTGATTGTGAGCAGAGAGCGTTTCAGAAGACAGAGAAGCGGGATGGTGACGCTAATTATGGCGTCATCGCCGCTTACCATCTTGGTGGAGTCCTCAAAGTTTTGGAGGATGGTACATATGTCTGACATCCATGTCTGCTCCTGAGGTCTTATGTGTGGATTCTGAACGGAATACCGACGGCCTAGTTGATGCTGGTACTCAACAACTGCCCTCTTCTGCTCACAAATCCTTCCCAACATCTGCAGTGTAGAATTTCAATGCGTGGGGACATCACACACCAGTCTGTGAGCTGGAAGCTGCAAACGCATCTGAAGCACAGCAAGGGCAGCGGAAGCTGTAGCTGACTTTCTAAAATGGGCACACAGGCGGCGTACTTTAACAAGCAGATCCGGCAGCTCCGGGTAGGATTTGAGAAACCGCTGAATCACGAGGTTAAGCACATGGGCCAGCCATGGAACGTGTGTGAGCTCGCCTCGCCTCAGAGCCGCCACCAGGTTCCGGCCATTGTCACACACGACAATGCCTGGCTGTAGGTTCAGCGGTGTGAGCCACAGATCTGCCTGCTCTTTCAGAGCTGTCCACAACTCTTCAACATTGTGCGTTTTTTCAGCAAAGCATATTAGCTTCAGCATAGCCTGTTGCCGCTTGGCTGAGGCAGTGCTGCAGTGTTTCCAGCTTGTGACTAATGTGGTCATTTCGGAGATGGAGGCTGAAGAGGAGGAGAAGGCTGAGGAGGATGAGGTGCAGGAGCTGTAGACCGTGGGGGCAACCCTGATTGACCTAGGGCCCGCAATCCTTGGCGCCGGGAGGATGTGTTCCGTCCCAAGGTCCGACTGGGTCCCGGCTTCCACTATGTTAACCCAGTGTGCCGTCAGCGATATGTAATGTCCCTGCCCACAAGCACTTGTCCACGTGTTTGTGGTTAGGTGGACTTTACCAGTAACTGCGTTGTTGAGAGCACGGCTAATGTTTTGGGACACGTGCTTGTGTAATGCGGGGACGGCATACCGGGAGAAATAGTGGCGGCTGGGGACTGAGTACTGAGGGACGGCCGCCGCCATCAGGTTGCGGAATGCTTCCGTCTCCACGAGCCTAAAAGGCAACATTTCGAGCGCAAGCAGTCGTGAAATGTGAAAATTTAGTCGTGTGGCCTGTGGGGCGTTGGCTGCATATTTGCACTTGCATTCCAAGGACTGGGGTATGGACAACTGAACGCTGCGCTGGGACAAGGACATGGACGTGCTTCCTGATGCTGCTACTTGAGAGTGTGCAATGACAGGTGTAGGGCCGGAGGCGTCTTCGCATGCACCATGGACAAGGGATTGGCTTGCATGCACAACAGCGGAAGAAGCAATGGTGCCAACCGCAGACACTGTTCCTGGACCCTGGGGTTTGGCTCACAAAGTCGGGTGCTTTGCTGCCATGTGCCTGATCATGCTGGTGGTGGTCAGGCTGGTCATTTTGCCACCCCTGCTGTTGCTGGTCTGGCAGGTGGTGCAAATGGCCTTTTTGGGGTTATCGGCAGAGTCTTTAAAAAACAACCAGATTCGGGAAGTCCTAACAGTTGTACTGGCGACTTCCTTCGTGTTCGTGTTACGGGGAACGGTTGCCTGCCATCTGTCTGCTTCTTCCTGCTTGTTGGAGTGTTTTGCCTCCCTCCCCCTGTATGCTGCTGTCCTCGCTCTGCATATCCTCCTGCCAGGTTGGGTCAGTTACTATATCATCCACCACCTCGTCTTCCACTTCCGCACCCTGGTCCTCCTCCTGACTTTCTGGCAATTGTGACTCATCATCGTCCACCTCTTGTGACACTTTCCCACCGTCGCCTTCGTGTGACCGTGGCTGCTCAAATATTTGGGCATCGCTACACGCAATCTCCTCTTGCCCCGCTTCAAGTGGACTGGGTGAGAGGCCCGAATCTATAAATGGAACAGCTCTTCAGAGTGTCCAAGTGTGGGATTAGTTGTCTCTGGGTACTCGGCATGGTGGGAGGAAGGAGGATCAGGGTGAGGAATATGCGGTCCAGACTCACGGCTACTGAGACTTGACCGTGTGGAAGACAGGGTGGTGGTGGTGGTGGTGGCTAAGTGACTGGAAGCATTATCCGCTATCCAACCAACAACTTTTTGACACTGCTCTGGGTTCAATAGTGGTGTGCTGCGGTCTCCTAGAAATTGGGACAGGAAGGTCAGACGAGAAGATTTGGGTGTTTGTTGTGGCACAATTTCGGCTTGCCCACGGCCTTGTCCTCGGCCTCTGCATGCACCATTACCATCACGTCCAGTTTTCCGTCCCTTGCCACGTGCTTTGCCCATTTTAAATTGAGGACAGCATCTTCCACGCTCACTACAAATGACTGAGTTTGGAGCGAACTTATATGTGATCCGTGTGATAGAGAAAACAGAGTTTTAAATACCTGGCCTGTAGGTAAGTAGTTTGAACAGCAAACTGCGGTGAATTGCTTCAATGACACACTAAAGGAAATTTTTAATGGAGGCCTGAAATGGCAGTATTTTCTGACAACGTATATGTGATCCATTTGACGGAGAAAACACAGTTTTAAATAGCTGGATTTCTAGCGCTGTAATATGGAAAGGACCTGGCTGTATTCTGCAGTGCCAACAAGCAAATGGCGCAGAAAAATGGTGTTCTCTGGATTGCTTTTTAAGCAAATAATGAGGATTAAGATCCAAAGAAAAGTATTCCTGACCCCTGAGACCTGTGCCTTTGTATAGAAATATCTAACAGCAGCAGAAGGCAGAATTGAAATGGAGCCTCTTGTGCTACAGTTATATGAAAAAGTTTGGGCACCCCTATTAATCTTAAGCTTAATGTTTTATAAAAATTGGTGTTTTTGCAACAGCTATTTCAGTTTGATATTTGTAATAACTGTTGGACACAGTAATGTTTCTGCCTTGAAATGAGGTTTATTGTACTAACAGAAAATGTGCAATCTGCATTCAAACAAAATTTGACAGGTGCATAAGTATGGGCACCTCACCAGAAAAGTGACATTAATATTTAGTAGATCCTCCTTTTGCAAAAATAACAGCCTCTAGTCGCTTCCTGTAGCTTTTAATGATTTCCTGGATCCTGGATGAAGGTATTTTTGACCATTCCTCTTTACAAAACAATTCCAGTTCAGTTAAGTTTGACAGGGACAGCCCTCTTCAAATAATCCCACAGATGTTCAATGATATTCAGGTCTGGGGACTGGGATGGCCATTCCAGAACATTGTAATTGTTCCTCTGCATGAATGCCTGAGTAGATTTGGAGCGGTGTTTTGGATAATTGTCTTGCTGAAAGATCCATCCCCTGCGTAACTTCAACTTTATCACTTATTCTTGAACATTATTGTCAAGAATCTGCTGATACTGAGTGGAATCCATGCGTCCCTCAACTTTAACAAGATTCCCGGTGCCGGCATTGGCCACACAGCCCCAAAGCATGATGGAACCTCCACCAAATTTTACTGTGGGTAGCAAGTGTTTTTCTTGGAATGCTGTGTTTTTTGCCGACATGCATAACGCCTTTTTGTATGACCAAACAACTCAATCTTGGTTTCATCAGTCCACAGGACCTTCTTCCAAAAAGAAATTGGCTTTTCTAAATGTGCTTTTGCATGCCTCAGCCGACACTGTTTGTGACGTGCTTGCAGAAACGGCTTCTTTCGCATTATTCTCCCATACAGCTTCTCCTTGTGCAAAGTGCGTTGTATAGTTGACCGATGCACAGTGACACCATCTGCAGCAAGTTGATGCTGCAGCCCTCTGGAGGTGGTCTGAGGATTGTCCTTGACTGATCTCACCATTCTTCTTCTCTGCCTTTCTGATGTTTTTCTTGGCCTGCCACTTCTGGCCTTAACAAGAACTGTCCCTGTGTTCTTCCATTTCCTTACTATGTTCCTCACAGTGGAAACTGACAGGTTAAATCTCTGAGACAGCTTTTTGTATCCTTCCCCTGAACAGCTATGTTGAATAATCTTTGTTTTCAGATCATTTGACAGTTGTTTTGAGGAGCCCATGATGCCACTCTTCAGAGGAGATTCAAACAGGAGAACAACTTGCAAGTGGCCACTTTAAGTAGCTTTTCTCATGATTGCATACACCTGGCTATGAAGTTCAAAGCTCAATGAGGTTACAAAACCATAAAAAGTGCTTTAGTACGTCAGTAAACAGTAGGTAGGAGTATTTAAAACAAGAAAATGATAAGGGTGCCCATACTTGTGCACCTGTAAAATTTTGTTTGAATGCAGATTGCACATTTTCTGTTAGTACAATAAACCTCATTTCAAGGCAGAAACATTACTGTGTCCAACAGTTATTGCATATATCAAACTGAAATAGCTGTTGCAAAAACACCAATTTTTATAAAACATTAAGCTTAAGATTAATAGGGGTGCCCAAACTTTTTCATATAACTGTATATGCACTGCAGTCTGCTATATACACCGCCTGCCTATACTCCCTGCCTGCCTGATATCTCTGCAGATGGATTAGTCCTCAGAAGGACTGTTTGTTAAGATGGATATGTGTAATATATGGTTTTTCTCCCTACACTACCTAATACACGATCAAATCTCTCCCTGACACAGCAGCAGCTCTCCCTACATTGTCTGATCTGTAGTGACTGTGACGAGCATGGCGGCGCCAGGTCTGATATACACCTGATGACGCTGTGCGGCCAGCCAATCACAGTAATGCCCACAACTAACATGGCTATGGCATTACAGTGCATGGCAGGCAATCCCTGCACGTTCATTGGCTCTCTCAAGAGCGCCAAACATGCAGCGAGGGGACCATAGTTCCCGCCCGAGCAACCCGGAAATACTCGGCGAGCGCCGAGCATCTCGAGCAGTGAGATACTCGGGCAAGCACCAAGCAGTAATGAGCATGCTCGCTCATCACTAGTAGAGATGTGTTCTTCATAGGTTCATATCTCCCCTATACCTTTGGCCTCTGGGTTGCTTTCTCCAGCACATGGGGGGCTTTCCCATGCTACTTGGGTTATGTCTTTTCTAAAATTACAGGATATTTGTTCTAATGTCTTACTTATTATTATTTGGATACAGTTCTCCTGCTTGTAATGTTTCCAAAATTGGGCACGTTTCCCTTCTCCAATATGGTGGGCAGCGCTCTTTATATTGCTTTGTGCCTTTAGACCACGTGACGCCCATGATGCTTTATGGTGCGATCATGTGATCGCCATGTGACAGATGCTGTGGGTGATATGCCCTTTTCCAAGAAGGCGCCGGTATATCCGGTCTCTAGTGCGCAAATGCGGAAGTCTGCACTTCCTATTCTGACATGCGCGGTACTAGTCACAGGGACGCCGAGATTTTGGCGCTATATGCAAATGAAATTTGTGGTGAGGCTTGTTTTCCTTTCTGTATACACAGCTGCTGCACATGATCGATTATGTATTGATATGAGCGTTATGGCTATAAGCCTGTGTTTATTGTATTTTTGCACTATGTCACTTTACACTGATTATGCACCATTATGTCTTGTAATATTATTTATCTGAAAGATCATGTATATTATGCACTTTTCATGTAATTGCTGCTGATTACCATTGTAATTAGATCGCCTTAAATACTCTGCACTTGCACCTTTCCTATGCTTGAGAAAGGTCCTTAATTTTGGACTGAAACGTTGCCATATGGGCCATTAAACCTTATCACTTTATTCTACTCTGTGTGCTGCCTCCATTTTTGCATGGATATCTAAAGAACTGTTATGTACCTGGTCTTTTTTGCACCAAAAATACTTTTTGTGCTGTTTCCTATTTTTTGATTTATATACAGTGGTGGCCAAAAGTATTGGCACCCCTGCAATTCTGTCAGATAATACTCAGTTTCTTCCTGAAAATGATTGCAATCACAAATTCTTTGGTATTATTATCTTCATTTAATTTGTCTTCAATGAAAAAACACAAAAAGAATTGTCCTAAAGCCAAATTGGATATAATTCCACACCAAACCTAAAAAAGGGGGTGGACAAAAGTATTGGCACTGTTTGAAAAATCATGTGATGCTTCTCTAATTCGTGTAATTAACAGCACCTGTAACTTACCTGTGGCACCTAACAGGTGTTGGCAATAACTAAATCACACTTGCAGCCAGTTAACATGGATTAAAGTTGACTCAACCTCTGTCCTATGTCCTTGTGTGTACCACATTGAGCATGAAGAAAAGAAAGAAGACCAAAGAACTGTCTGAGGACTTGAGAAACCAAATTGTGAGGAAGCATGAGCAATCTCAAGGCTACAAGTCCATCTCCAAAGACCTGAATGTTCCTGTGTCTTCCGTGCGCAGTGTCATCAAGAAGTTTCAAGCCCATGGCACTGTGGCTAACCTCCCTAGATGTGGACGGAAAAGAAAAATTGACGAGAGATTTCAAGGCAAGATTGTGTGGATGGTGGATAAAGAACCTCGACTAACATCCAAACAAGTTCAAGCTGCCCTGCAGTCCGAGGGTACAACAGTATCAACCCGTACTATCCGTCGGCGTCTGAATGAAAAGGGACTGTATGGTAGGATACCCAGGAAGACCCCACTTCTTACCCCGAGACATAAAAAAGCCAGGCTGGAGTTTGCCAAAACTTACCTGAGAAAGCCTAAAATGTTTTGGAAGAATGTTCTCTGGTCAGATGAGACAAAAGTAAAGCTTTTTGGCAAAAAGCATAAACATAGAGTGTACAGGAAAAAAAAAAGAGGCATTCAAAGAAAAGAACACGGTCCCTACAGTCAAACATGGCGGAGGTTCCCTGATGTTTTGGGGTTGCTTTTCTGCCTCTGGCACTGGACTGCTTGACCGTGTGCATGGCATTATGAAGTCTGAAGACTACCAACAAATTTTGCAGCATGATGTAGGGCCCAGTGTGAGAAAGCAGGGTCTCCCTCAGAGGTCATGGGTCTTCCAGCAGGACAATGACCCAAAATACACTTCCAAAAGCACTATAAAATGGTTTGAGAGAAAGCACTGGAGACTTCTAAGGTGGCCAGTAGAGATGAGCGTTGTTCTACTCGAACTGTTCGCCAATCTCAAATTCGAGCTGTTTTGGGCGGTGTTCGAGCCGTTCGGCGAACACGAACAATTTGAGAAAAATTCGGCTGTTCGAGGTTATGTTCGATAACTGTTCGTGCACCAAAATCATAACTGGATTTTTTCTCAGTAATGATGAAAATTAATGTTAATACGCAGTTTGAGTGTACAGCGGGGTGGGGGGAGGGGCAGGGGATGGATCTCTGCAGGAACAATGAAGATCTCCATTTTTTTTTCTCTTTCCCGCATTTGCAGTGGGGAGGTGCAATCTGTCAGCCTATCAGCAGCGCACACACGGAGCGAACTGCTTTTTTTCACACAAGCAAGGGCATGTGTCATTGGCAGTGTATGTCACATGTCCTTGCCCTATAAGACCAAGCCATATTCCCCGTCGCCACCATTTTCTCACTGCTGCAGCTGCGTGTTAGACGGCACCGCTGTTGCTGTGTGCGCTATACCTTGTTAATTTCAAGCCAATTTTCGCACAAATATACAGATAGCTTGGGAGCAGGGAATAGTTGTGATTGCAGTCCTTTTAAGGACTAGGTTACAGCATTTCCTACGACTTTTATCAGGGAGGTCTGTGCTCTTAAATAGATAGGTTGTGGGAGTAAAGACTAATTGTAATTGGAGTCCTTTTCAGGACTAGGTTACATGAGTTCCTATCAGTTTTTGCCAGGCAGGTCTGTGCCAGTGCTGTGCAAGTTTTTTTCACAGCATTTGGCTGAATCTAGCAAAGCTAATCCTTTTTGGCCTATTGCAGAGTGTGTTAGTCAGTGGAGTAGCCTATCTGTGTTGCAAGATATAACACCTGTGTATAGAATACCAATTTTTTTACTGCACCTAGTGAAGTAAAATCTTTTGGGCATAGCATCATTCTATTAGTCCATCTATACTGACCTCCATCAGGTTGCAAACTGAATATAATTTTTTTCTGCATCTAGCTCTGAAAAATATTTGGGCTTCTAGCAGTGTGTGGGACTTGGTCTATTAGTCCATCTATACTGACCTCCATCAGGTTGCAAATTAAAAATAATTTTTTTCTTCATTTAGCTCTGAAAAAATATTTGGGCTTCTAGCAGTGTGTGGGACTTGTTCTATTAGTCCTTCTATACTGACCTCCAGCAGGTTGCAAATTGAATATAATTTTTTTCTGCATCTAGCTCTGAAAAAATAGTTGGGCTTCTAGCGGTGTGTGGGACTTGGCCTATTAGTCCATCTATACTGACCTCCATCAGGTTGCAAATTAAAAAGAATTTTTTTCTGCATCTAGCTCTGAAAAAATATTTGGGCTTCTAGCAGTGTGTGGGACTTGGTCTATTAGTCCATCTATACTGACCTCCATCAGGTTGCAAATTAAAAATAATTTTTTTCTGCACCTAGCTCTGAAAAAATATTTGGGCTTCTAGCAGTGTGTGGGACTTGGTCTATTAGTCCATCTATACTGACCTCCATCAGGTTGCAAATTAAAAATAATTTTTTTCTGCATCTAGCTCTGAAAAAATATTTGGGCTTCTAGCAGTGTGTGGGACTTGGTCTATTAGTCCATCTATACTGACCTCCATCAGGTTGCAAATTGAATATAATTTTTTTCTGCATCTAGCTCTGAAAAAATAGTTGGGCTTCTAGCGGTGTGTGGGACTTGGTCTATTAGTCCATCTATACTGACCTCCATCAGGTTGCAAATTAAAAATAATTTTTTTCTGCATCTAGCTCTGAAAAAATATTTGGGCTTCTAGCAGTGTGTGGGACTTGGTCTATTAGTCCATCTATACTGACCTCCATCAGGTTGCAAATTAAAAATAATTTTTTTCTGCATCTAGCTCTGAAAAAATATTTGGGCTTCTAGCAGTGTGTGGGACTTGGTCTATTAGTCCATCTATACTGACCTCCATCAGGTTGCAAATTAAAAATAATTTTTTTCTGCACCTAGCTCTGAAAAAATATTTGGGCTTCTAGCAGTGTGTGGGACTTGGTCTATTAGTCCATCTATACTGACCTCCATCAGGTTGCAAATTAAAAATAATTTTTTTCTGCATCTAGCTCTGAAAAAATATTTGGGCTTCTAGCAGTGTGTGGGACTTGGTCTATTAGTCCATCTATACTGACCTCCATCAGGTTGCAAATTGAATATAATTTTTTTCTGCATCTAGCTCTGAAAAAATAGTTGGGCTTCTAGCGGTGTGTGGGACTTGGTCTATTAGTCCATCTATACTGACCTCCATCAGGTTGCAAATTAAAAATAATTTTTTTCTGCATCTAGCTCTGAAAAAATATTTGGGCTTCTAGCAGTGTGTGGGACTTGGTCTATTAGTCCATCTATACTGACCTCCATCAGGTTGCAAATTAAAAATAATTTTTTTCTGCATCTAGCTCTGAAAAAATATTTGGGCTTCTAGCAGTGTGTGGGACTTGGTCTATTAGTCCATCTATACTGACCTCCATCAGGTTGCAAATTAAAAATAATTTTTATCTGCATCTACAGTACCTCTGAAAAAATATTTGGGCTTCTAGCAGTGTGTGGGACTATTTGTATTAGTCCATCTATACTGACCTCCATCAGGTTGCAAATTCAAAATAATTTTTTTCTGCATCTAACCCAGCCAATAGTTTTGGCCTAATACCACAGTTTGGCCACTCAGCTCTGCTCGGTTACCATCCATTGTTTTTTTGTGCAAATGTAGCACCCTGAGGATTCGGCTGCTACAGGGGTATTGCACCTCAAACCAGAGGTGTGGTATTCCACTCCCGGGTAAGGATGGAGTGTGGAACTGAGCTCGGTAGGCTGCATGCACTACATACATCCCATTTCCGAGGAACAGGCCGACGGTACTCCCACTTAGAAATGTGCAGGTACGACCGAGTCTGTTCCTGGCTGGAGTGGGAGGGGGGTGGTACATCCCATGTAGTGTAGGGGCAGATAGGGGGAGCAGCCTGGGTAAAGATAGGAGCTCATTGGGTGCTGGTCACCTGAGCTCACACATAGAGGGTGTATATAAGGTGGGCACCAACTAAGATCAGGGTCAGATGCAGAGGATCAGATGCAGAGAGTCAGCTGCAGAGAACAAGTCAGGAGCAGAGGAGAGAAGAAAGACCAAGACCCAGAGTGAGAGAGGAGAAAAGAGAGAGACCCAGAGCACAGCAGAGAAGGACTCTGAGATCCCAACTAAAAGCACCGGGTGAAGAGTCGGCATCAGGGTACCGGAACCCAAGCTGGTGGGGGTAAAAACATTCCCCAGCCAGAGACCGGAGACCGTGGGCAGCGCCTGCCACGGTCACCCATCACATCCACCCCGAAGGCACACCACATGAAGGGTCAGGGAACCCAGGGCCAAGGGTGTCCCAACAGAAGGCCCGAGGGAGCTGGACCTAGGTGGATCACTGGTGGGGACGGCCAGAGAACGGGACAGAAAGAGAGCTCAGGGCCACGCTCCGGACTTGTTTGGGGGTTGGCTGGATCCAGGACCTGGTGGACGCAGCACGGCTCGGGTGGTCACTAGCAGCTGGAGTGACCAGTACAACATCTGCAGTAAGTAAACACCCTTAACTGCACAACCCGACTCTGTCTTCATTGCCGTCTGCACTGCACCACCACAACCCCCATCCTCTGCACCTGTCCCCCCTGAGGCTATACCCCTCCCGTTGGGGGTTATCTCATCAAGCTGCGCACCCACCATCAGCCTCAGCGGACCCTGCTGCAGCGGCGGCCACAGTGACCGCATCACAACGGGTGGCGTAGTCGACACAAAAGAACTTTAGTAACATCTGTAGAACTGCCACATCACACTGAGCTTGACGCCCTGGGCACGGGACCGGGTCACAGCCGCTCGGAGACTACAACCCCCCCCCCCATCTGATCCGGTGCCGGGTATTCCCCTCAAAAAGGAATATGTCCCAGGGGGCGCGTCAACTTTGGCGTAGTCGGCAGGATTACGTGCCCGCAACACCCGGGTACTGCGTGCCTGAAGAAAAGTGCAAGTTTACCTCTGAAAGAAGTCTCCCGCCGGTTCCGGAGGGTCCACGCCATCGGACTCCATCACCAGTCGTTTCCCGCCGATTGTCTGCCATTTCCAACTTGTTTCCGCCATCTGCAGAGTTTCCCGCCACTGGGCGACGCTTCCCGCCAAAACCGCAGATTTCCCGCCTTGGAAGAGCAGCGGACGCCATTATGGGCGTGCCAAAGGAGGGCAAGAGGCCACCTCCCATCGTGGGCCAGGACAGAAAATGGCGCCAAAAGTGGAAACCGCCCCCACCAACAGAGACTGTGATGCTGGAGGTGTCTGTCAGCGTGAAAGAACTACCCCTGGAGCTGACAGTCACCGAGTTGCCCTGGGACCGTCCTCGAAGTGGGAGGAGACGAAAGAAAAGAACGAAGATGGGTGCCGCTTGGAGCAGTCTGGAGCGAGCTGACCCGGAGGCAAGAGGTCTAACGAGGAGTAGCGGAGGAGCTTACCCGGAGATGGAGAGAAAGCAGAACAGCACCGGCCCGCTGGCCAGGAGTCTGCTAGAGACCGAGGAAGGAGGGCAGAGCAGCACCGGCCCGCTGGCCAGGAGCCTGCCGGGAGAAGAGCAGAGCAGCACCGACCCGATGGTCAGGAGCCTGCTAGAGTCCACAACCCCGCTAGGTCTAGCGGAGATCTTAGCGCAGCTCCCCCGAGACCGGGAGTGTGCACAGACCGCTCTGGAGGGCCTCGCAAGGAGGATGGCCCGGGTACAGCGAGAGATACTGGCGGAGTGGAGCCGGGAGATGGCCCAGCAAGCTGGAACCCGTCCACGGAGCATGCTCCCCTGGGAGAGGACACCAACTGCCTCTACGGATGACGCGGGAGGACCCAAGGTCGGAGACGGCGCTGAGAAGGGAGCCGAACGTATGAAGGCAGGTAAAGGGGACGCTTATACCCCATACCGAGAGACCGCCCACCTGCCCCGGTTCCCCGTCGCAGAGCCCGAAAGTCCCCCGTCCGTGCCAGTAACCGCCATGTCACCGCTAATGACTAGGCCCCGACCAGAAGCCGCCGCCGCGACCCCTGTGACGTCACACGCACCGACCCGGAGCGTGACCAAGCAGGAAGAGCCTCCAGCCTGGTCGCAAGGCCTAGTACCCCCGGGCGCCGCATCACCAACAGCGCCCCCTACCTCCGCGGAGCCTCCGGCCTGGCCGCAAGGCCAGGTAGCCCAGGGCGCCGCCGTCCTAACGGTGCCCTTCACCTTCCAGGTGCCCCAGGCCTGGCCGCAAGGCCTGGGCAACCCGGGCGCCACCACCACCGCGCCCGCACCCGCAAAACCAAGGGTGCCGAGTTTGGGAAAGGACCTCTTCAGCCAGCTCACATGGCCGGACGGGCGGCCCTTTATCTGGCCCGAGGAGTTTTGTGAGCTGGAGCGGCAACAAAGACTAGGGCCCTTGTGTGAGCCCCTGATCCCGGCTCCGAAGCCCGTGACTCGGGTCTCGCCTCCTTTAGAAGAAGCCCAATTCGTGTGGGACCCCACGGGAGAAGATTTGATGGGGTTCACCGGAGAAACTCGGGCAGTCGCCGCTGAGCGTACTGAGTGTTGTCGTCAGCAGCTAGCAGAGTTTGCGAGAGAACGGGAGGAGAGGCGGGTCAGAGAACAACAGGCCCAAATCCGGAGCGCGGAGCAGAAGAGCCGGACTAGGAGGAACCCCCGTGCAGCGCACTGTCCCCGCACCATCGGGACGGTGATAAAGTTCAACCCGCAGCATGGGTGGGGCTTTATTCGGGACCGTAACAACCGCGGTGACGTTTTTGTGACCCGCAGAGACGTCGAGTCCCACCTGCCGGAAGGTCACAAAGGCCGTGACCTCTACGTAGGAGACGAGGTCACTTTCACCCGGCACAAGTGTGCCAAAGGACCTTACGCCCTCCACGTACACCGCTTGACGGAGGAGGAGTTGCGGTACGGGGAGGAGGAGCCAGAGGACCCGGACGGGTCTGAAGCAACACCATATCACCAAGAAAAAGCAGGAGGGAGCCGTCGTTGAGGACGGGAGTAGAGACTGTAAATAGTTGCCCGTCGGGGCACAGTGAACCGTTGCTGCTAAAATAGTCCCCGTTGGGACCAGTGAACTGTTTACCCGTTAATCCCTTAATCCCGCAGGCTGAGGACTGTGAGCAGCCATTCCCTTCCCTCTACCTGGCCGAGGACTGAGAGCGGCCAACTTCCCCTGTATATAGTTGCGCTTCCTAAAGCGCCCCCTACCGGTTTTATAGAAAACCAGTTTTTCTAAGAGACTGTCGCACTTTTCCCGGACACACGTTGCACAAGTGTCCGGAGGAGGAACCAGAAACAAGAGACGACGAGAAAGTTTTATCTGCTAAGATATGTTATTTATATAATGTTTTATATGTTAATGTTTATAAAAAATTTGTATGTTTTGGTGTTTATGTCTTACAGCCCGAGGACGTGCTGTGATTTACCAGGGGGGAATGTAGCACCCTGAGGATTCGGCTGCTACAGGGGTATTGCACCTCAAACCAGAGGTGTGGTATTCCACTCCCGGGTAAGGATGGAGTGTGGAACTGAGCTCGGTAGGCTGCATGCACTACATACATCCCATTTCCGAGGAACAGGCCGACGGTACTCCCACTTAGAAATGTGCAGGTACGACCGAGTCTGTTCCTGGCTGGAGTGGGAGGGGGGTGGTACATCCCATGTAGTGTAGGGGCAGATAGGGGGAGCAGCCTGGGTAAAGATAGGAGCTCATTGGGTGCTGGTCACCTGAGCTCACACATAGAGGGTGTATATAAGGTGGGCACCAACTAAGATCAGGGTCAGATGCAGAGGATCAGATGCAGAGAGTCAGCTGCAGAGAACAAGTCAGGAGCAGAGGAGAGAAGAAAGACCAAGACCCAGAGTGAGAGAGGAGAAAAGAGAGAGACCCAGAGCACAGCAGAGAAGGACTCTGAGATCCCAACTAAAAGCACCGGGTGAAGAGTCGGCATCAGGGTACCGGAACCCAAGCTGGTGGGGGTAAAAACATTCCCCAGCCAGAGACCGGAGACCGTGGGCAGCGCCTGCCACGGTCACCCATCACATCCACCCCGAAGGCACACCACATGAAGGGTCAGGGAACCCAGGGCCAAGGGTGTCCCAACAGAAGGCCCGAGGGAGCTGGACCTAGGTGGATCACTGGTGGGGACGGCCAGAGAACGGGACAGAAAGAGAGCTCAGGGCCACGCTCCGGACTTGTTTGGGGGTTGGCTGGATCCAGGACCTGGTGGACGCAGCACGGCTCGGGTGGTCACTAGCAGCTGGAGTGACCAGTACAACATCTGCAGTAAGTAAACACCCTTAACTGCACAACCCGACTCTGTCTTCATTGCCGTCTGCACTGCACCACCACAACCCCCATCCTCTGCACCTGTCCCCCCTGAGGCTATACCCCTCCCGTTGGGGGTTATCTCATCAAGCTGCGCACCCACCATCAGCCTCAGCGGACCCTGCTGCAGCGGCGGCCACAGTGACCGCATCACAACGGGTGGCGTAGTCGACACAAAAGAACTTTAGTAACATCTGTAGAACTGCCACATCACACTGAGCTTGACGCCCTGGGCACGGGACCGGGTCACAGCCGCTCGGAGACTACAACCCCCCCCCATCTGATCCGGTGCCGGGTATTCCCCTCAAAAAGGAATATGTCCCAGGGGGCGCGTCACAAACAACTCCAGAGTTGTGAATTAGTTAACCACCAAAATGAGTGGAAAAAGGCCTGCTGCTGGTGGAAAGGGGAATAGGCGTGTTGGGAAGGGGAAAAAAGGTTGTGTCCGTGGGGTAGGTGTTAAAGCAACAGTAACATCTGCAGAAGAAAGACCATCTTCCAGCCAAACTAAAATGTTTACTTCTTTTAGCGGACAATGTGATAAGATCCCTTTCTTACGGCCACGCCAATCGCTACAAATTCCAGATGAGGCACAAAAACAGCAGGTGCTTCAACGGATATCAAGTGCTCCTTTAAGTGGGCTCTCCTCCACATCAACTTCAACATCACAAATACTCCAGTCCTCAAAGGTGTCACCCAAATCGCACTTGCTTCCTCACAGCTCCCAAATCTCCAGCTGCCCGTCTGAGTATGAGGTAGAACAGATGGTTGAGTCTGCAGAGCTGTTTACTCATACTATAGCCTGGGAATCAGAGGTCGACTCCAGCGCTTCTGTGAATCCAGACGAGGAAATGATCTGCACTGATGCCCAGAATCTTTATGAGTCGGATCCAGGACCAGACGCAGAAGGTTCTGACCATAATGTAGACCCTCATTCCCAAACTGTAACTCCTGTTGGTGGAGACAATGAGGAAGACGATGATAAGACTCAAATACCTGATTGGAGCGACAACTTTAGTTTTTTGTCAGGGCAGGAACAGGTTGGCTCTGAGGACGACGGGTGTGATAACGCACAGGGTGATGATGATGAGGTCGGAGATCCCACTTACTGTCAACCCACAGTCAGCCAAGAGATGAGGTCAGCAGAGGAGGTGGAGGAAGATGCTAGTGACGACGAGGTCAGGTTGCGCCTTCCTGGACAGAGACGTAGTACTGGAAGCACGTCAACAACTGCATCCTCAAACACAACTCTGCCTCTCACCACAAGTCGTGGTGGCTCTTCAGGTCGCATGGGTGCTAAGCCTTGCATAGCCTGGGCATTTTTTCAGATCGATAAAGATGACCCAACTCGTGTTATCTGTAACATTTGTCAGCAAAAGCTAAGTAGAGGCCAAAAAATACATAGTTTGAGTACTTCATGCATGAACCGGCACATGGACATGAAGCATAAGTTGCAGTGGGAAGCTCAGTGTGCTACAATGCGGCCTAGCCGGCCGGGCCAATCACCGTCTGCCATATCTTGTGCATCCGCGGCCTCTTCATCCTCTGTGACTGGGGGGACAGCAGTCACACCTGTTTTGGGGCGCAGACCTGCCACCTCTTTACCCGCAACAGCCAGCGTGATTGGCAGGTCATCATTTTCTTTGGAGGTGGTAACACCAGCTGGTGTTGAGCGCTGTCCGACATCGATAGCACCACCTTTGGATCAAGGCAACCTAACATGTCCGCCTGCATCTTCCTCACAGACCGGCAGTTTGCCGGGGACACCCTTATCAACCCCGTCTAAGCACAGTAGCCAGCCCTCGGTCCCTCAGATGTGGACAAGTAAAAGACCATTTCCTCCTAGCCATGAGAAAGCTAAGAGGTTGAATTTCACCATCTGCAAGCTCTTGGCTACAGAAATGCTGCCTTTCCGCCTGGTGGACACAGAGGATTTTCGAGACCTTATGTCCGTCGCAGTGCCCCAGTACCAGATGCCCAGTCGGCACTACTTCTCAAAGAAAGGTGTGCCTGCGCTCCACCAGCATGTCGCACACAACATCACCGCTTCTTTGAGAAACTCTGTGTGTGACAGGGTGCATTTCACCACAGACACTTGGACGAGTAGGCATGGACAGGGGCGTTACATGTCGATGACTGGGCACTGGGTAACTATGGTGACAGCAGGACAAGGGGCTGCTGTCCAAGTCTTGCCGTCCCCACGAGTTGTGCGTCAATCCTCTTTATGTCAAAGTTCCTCCACTGCTTCTGCCTCCTCAACCTCCTCTCGGTCTTCCACCTGCACCCAAAGCCTGTCTGGTCATGCCACAAGCTTTCTAACTGCGCAGAAGGGATCCTGCACACCTCCTTACTATGCTGGCAGTAGGGCTCAACGTCATCAGGCGGTTTTTACATTGAAATGTCTGGGAAATGTGAGTCACACAGCTGAGGAGTTGTGGTCAGCTCTGGAGAACCAATTTCATGAATGGTTGTCTCCACTGGACCTGAAACCAGGGAAGGCCGTGTGCGACAATGCTGCAAACCTGGGTGCGGCCCTTCGCCGGGGCAATGTCACACACGTGCCTTGTATGGCTCACGTGTTGAACCTGGTTGTCCAGCAATTTTTAGCCCACTATCCCAGACTAGATGGCCTTCTGCAGAGGGCACGGTCGCTGTGTGCTCACTTCCGCCGTTCGCATCCCGCAGCTCAGCGACTTACATCTCTACAGAAGTCGTTGGGCCTGCCACTTCACCGGCTAAAATGCGATGTGCCTACCCGGTGGAATTCAACTCTGCACATGTTGCAGCGACTGTGGCAGCACCGACAAGCCCTGGTGCAATACGTTCTGACGTATAGCCTGGGCCAACGAGATTCAGAGGTGGGGCAAATCACGCTGGAGGAGTGGTCTCAGATCAGGGACCTATGCACCCTTCTGCACAGTTTTGAAATGGCGACGAAGATGTTTAGTGCTGACGATGCCATTATCAGCATGACTATTCCGGTGATTTACATGCTGGAGCACATGTTAAACAGAATTCGGAGTCAGGTGGTGGCACAAGAGGAGGTGGAGGAAGTAGAGGAGGAGGAGTTGTATGCGGAAGGGCTAACATCTGCAAGGTCCAGACGGTCGGCAGCACCAAGGCGGCAGGCATGTGAGGGTGGGGGAGATGGTTTTACCAGGGCGCATGGTAGCAGCCAAACTAGTGAGGAAGGTGCAGGAGCCCAGGAAGAAGTGGAGGACGAACTGATGGAAGACTCATCAGATGAGGGAGACCTTGATCACATTTCTGTTGTGCGAGGTTGGGGGGAGAGGACAGAGGAAGGAAGCATGATTGTTACCTCGCCACCAACACAACAGGGACTTGGTGCTCCTGGATGCGCAACACACATGAGTGCCTTCTTGCTGCACTACCTGCAACATGACCCTCGAATTGTGAGAATTAGAAATAATCCTGACTACTGGGTTGCCACACTGTTAGATCCCCGGTACAAAAGTAAATTTGCAGAAATTATTCCTGCCATAGAAAGGGATGCACGCATGCAGGAGTATCAGCAGAGACTGTTGCAGAATCTTACATGTGCTTTTCCACAAAATACCAGTGGTGCACGTAGTGAATCTCACAGTTCCAACTTGCCAACCGTGGGACCGTCAAGTGTTCAGCACTCAAACCGTAACAGAACCACAGTATCTGCTGGTAACATCAATTTTGCGGAATCATTTCACCACTTTTTTAGCCCATCCTTTGCAAGGCCACAGGAGACAAGAAGTCTGACACATAGTCAACGCCTAGAGACGATGGTACAGGAGTATCTCCAAGTAAACATTGAAGCCACGACTGTGTCACTGGACCCTTGCTCTTTTTGGGCTTCCAATCTGGATAAATGGCCGGAGCTAGCCACTTACGCCTTGGAGATCTTGTCATGCCCCGCAGCCAGCGTTCTGTCTGAACGTGTGTTCAGCGCTGCTGGTGGTGTGCTGACAGATAAGCGCACGCGGCTCTCCACTGATAATGTAGACAGACTCACGTTCATAAAGATGAACAAATCATGGATCCGAAACGACTTTTCTACCCCTGTGTCATCCTGGGGAGAGTAAAAGCTTGATGATTGGTTAAAATCACCCTACCAACCGTTTTAAGCTTTCAAATTACTAATCATGTTTATCTGTATCTTGACTGGAAAATAATTTGGGCTTTGTAGCAGTGTGCAGCACTGATCCTATTAGGCCATCTATACTAAAGCTTCACCAGATTTAAAATTAAAAATAATTTTTAGCTGCATCTAGCCCGGAAAATAATTTTGGGGCTCCGAGATGCGCAAGGCACATAAGTGCCTTCTTGCTGCACTACCTGCAGCATGACCCTCATATTGTCAGAATTCGAAGTAATCATGACTACTGGGTTGCCACACTCTTAGATCCCCCAAACTTTTCGATCAACCTTTTCATTTTAATAAAGACCAAAAAAATGGTCATTTTTGAAATTATAAGCATTAGCAGGTTGTTAGAAACTGAAATCAAACAGTTTTCAACTCAAAACTTTATTCTAGGTGATGTTACATTTTCACATAGGACCCCTTGTTCGAAAGGAGCTTCTGAACTCTCTCGTCCATTGAATTTGTCAGGTTTTGGATGGTTTCTGCTTCAATTGTTTTGCATGAGGACAGAATACCCTCCCAGAGCTGTTGCTTAGATGTGAACTGCCTCCCGCCATCATAGACACTCCTTTTAATGATGCTCCAAAGGTTCTGAATGGGGTAGAGGTCAGGGGAGCATGGGGGTCACACCATAAGTTTGTCCCCTTTTATGCCCATATCAGCCAGAGATGCAGATGTTTTATGTGCAGCATGAGATGGTGCATTATCATGCAGAAAAATGATCTTGCTGTGAAATACACGGTTCTTCTTCTTGAACCATGGCAGGAAGTGCTGTTTGAGAAAATCCACATACATTATGGAGTTCATCTTTAGCGCCTTCAGGGATCCTAAAGGGGCCGACAATCTCTCTCCCCATGATTCCAGCCCAAAACATTACTCCACCTCCTCCTTGTTGGCGCTGTAGCCGTGTTTGCGTGGGGTGTCCATCAACCAGCCATCCTCCACTCCATCCATCTGGACCATCGAGCGCTGCACGGCACTCATCCGTGAACAAAACAGTTTTGAAATCAGTCTTCATGTAATGTTTGGCCCACTGGAGCCGTTTCTGCTTGTGTGAAGTGGATAGAGGAGGTCGACAGGATGGCGCATGCACAGCTGCAAACCTCTGAAGGACCCTGCATCTTGTTGTTCGGGGGACGTTGGAGGCACAAGCAGCTTCAAAAACTTGTCTGCTGCTATGACAAGGCTTTTTTGCCGCTGCTCTTTCAACCTGACGTAATTGCCTGTAGGAAAGAGTCCTCAATTTGCCCTTATCAGCACGCACACGTGTGTACTGTGAATCAGCTACATACTTCTTGATTGCCAAGACACTTCATCCTGATCATCGCACAATGTTGATTGTAGTCATGCCTTGACCTAAACACTCCACAATTTGTTGCTTCTCAGCAGCCGACACATCCTTTTTCTTTCCCATTTTGGCAGAAAATGTAGGCTGCTTAATAATGTGAGAGAGCCTTCTTAAGTAGTCTTGCCTTTCATTGGACACACCTGCCAAACTAATTAGCACAGGTGTCTGCAATTGCTTACAGTGATATAAAGAGCCCTGACACACATCACCATCAATGAGTTTAACTGACAAACAAACAAATTCTTCCCTTATCACTCCTAAACACTTTTTGTATAATAATTTGGAACGCAGTGTACATGTGCTTTTCCACAAAACACCAGTGGTTCACGTAGTGAATCTTACAGTTCTAACTTGCCAACCGTGGTCTGTATGGAGTTGTTCAATAAAGGGCCCAAAATTAAGATAACATAGATGGGAGAGGTCTCTATGAATAGGAATTCCTAAGTATTTGATACCCTGTGAGGGCCAGGCAAAGGGAAAGTTGGACTGGATGGAATCCTATTTGGATTTGGGGAGGGAGACATCGAGGGCCTCAGACTTCGCTGCATTGATTTTAAAATTTTACCATGTAACAAAGTGATCTATTTCAGCCATAACAGCATGGATGGATATATGTGATTGAGTGATATATACTAGGACATCATCAGCAAATAGAGAGCACTTGTACTCGGTGCCTCCCACCTCAATCCACCTAATATTGGGGTTATGGCGAATTGATGAGAGCAGGTGCTCCGTCACTAGGATGTATAAGAGAGGGGACAGAGGACATCACTGCCTTGTCCCATTGGTGATTGTGAAAGGTGATGAAAATGTTCTGACGCACCCCCTGGGCCTTGGGACACCCGGAGCCGGACCCTTTTTGGTGGATGCTGGTGGTTGTAGTCTTCGTGGCGGCGACCCAGTTCCGTGGCTCAGGGCGGTCAAACCAGTGGCGGAACTATTTATGTGGTTTTCATGTTTAAATGTCCGACTACGCCACCCGTGGATTGCGGCCAGAGTGACCCGCCGCTACAGGGCAGACCACTGAGGCTGGTGTTGTGGGTGCAGCAGAGCGTAGCATAACTCCCACGGGAGGAGTATAGCCTCAGGGCAGTGTATGCGGAGGATGGGGGTGATGGTGCAGGGCAGCAGCAGTAACGACACGGAGTCAGTGATGCAGTTCAGGGCCTTTACTCACAGTTCTTATTATCCAGACCACGTCTGCAGGTAACGGCTGCCCACGTCGTACTGTGCTCACCAGGTGAGGGGCTCAGACAACTCCCAGATAACTTTGGAGCACTTCACAGGAACCCCTTTGTGTGTCCTTTGTCTGGCCTTTCTTACCAACACTTCTGTCCGGCTGCCTCGGGCCTCCTCTTGGTAAACTTGGCGCCAGTTTCCCTGACCCTATGTGGTGCCTTCCTAGCGGGTGTAGCGAGGGGCTGCGCCACATAAAATGTCAGAGCCTCCGGTTTCTAGCTGAGGGTCGTTTCCTGCCTCCACTAGTTCGGGGACCGGTCTCCCCCTTTGGCCTGACCCCTCCACGCAGGTGGATTCGGGCGTGCGGTGGCGACTCGCCCGTCCGCACCCCTGGGATCCCTTCATTCCTCGTTCCTGGAGCCTTCTCCGCTCCTCTTCCTTCCTTCTCCCTCTTCCAGGCCTGGGCCTCTGTTACTAGGCCCGCCTCCGGAGCAGAGCTCATGCAGAGCCCCTGCTCCCTGCCACTTCTGCTCAGACTTCTCTGCACTGAACTAAGATGGTGCCCACCTTTTATACTCCCTTCTCAATGCACCCAGGAACTGCTTCCTCCCTGCTCCTGCACTACAGGGTTCCCCTTCCTCAGTGTTCCCTCCCCCAACTCCAGCCAGGGACAGGGACTGTCGTGCCCATCTCAGGGGCATATTGGTCGCCCTGCCCCACGGCAATGTGGTGTAATGCATGCAGGTGTCGGGTCCTGATCCACACTCCATCCTTACCTGAGAGTGAGATATCACACCTCTGGGTGAGGTGCAATACGTCTGTAGCAACCGAGCCCTCAGGGTGCTACAGTTCCATTTATCTTCAGCCTAGGTGACGTATTGCGATACAGGGCCGTGATTTTGGCTATAAAAGGGTCCCCTAGACCCCTACCCCAAGCTTTTTAAAAGAATCATATATGGCGTGCCAGGAGACTCTATGGAATGCTTTCTCAGCATCCAACGAGAGTATCTAATTACAAATTTTTAACTGCATCTAGCCCAGGAAATACTTTGTGCCTAGTAGCAGTGTCTGCTAGTGAGCGGATTATCCCGGCTGTTAAGCAAGCTGCACCACCTGTAGTTTAGACACTTAATTTTTTCAAAGGAAATGCTTCGGGACCATGGGATACTTAGTGAAGAGCATCAGGAGGCACCCCAAGGCATAGGGGCTGGGACTGGCAGTAGAATGCCTTGCGGTGGACAGCCGAGCTCGATCCTTATAAAAGCTTTTTAACTGCAGCAGCTTTAGTGGACGCTACTGGAGCTGGAATTACCGCGGCTGCTGGCATGAGACTTGCCCTCCAATAGATCCTTGTAAATGGATTTAAAGTGTATTCATTCAAATTAGAGAGACAATTTAAATTAAAAAGCTTAGAGCTGCCTCCACCACAGGGGGGCTCGCTCGACCCACCAGCGGTCAGGCACCAGTATTGGGAGAGGGGGGCTGGCCGTCAGGGTTCACCGCGGCTCTGGCACAAACCCGGCGACACGGAGGTGGCACGGGCAGGAGCGGACTGGCCGTGTCGGCTTCTCACTTTTTGGATTTTAGAAGGGCATGACATGCCTATATCTGTGTCTCCCCCTCCTTTTACTCCTCCACCTCTTTTATTTTCGCATGACTATATGTACTTGTTACTTTTCCATGTGTTAGTTATGTCTTCTGAGCAGTTTGTCAGCTTTTGGACACCTTTGAAGGTGTTTTCTATGTGTTTCTATGTGTTTTTGTTTGCCTGCCATTGGTTTTAACGGTGTTCGAAGGTGTTCGACGAACAGTTCGACGAACAGTTCGGCGAACACACGGGTGTTCGACGAACCGAACCGAACTCGAACACTACGGGGGTGGCTCAACACTAGTGGCCAGCAATGAGTCCAGACCTGAATCCCATAGAACACCTGTGGAGAGATCTCAAAATGGCAGTTTGGAGAAGGCACCCTTCAAATATCAGGGACCTGGAGCAGTTTGCCAAAGAAGAATGGTCTACAATTCCAGCAGAGCATTGTAAGAAACTCATTGATGGTTACCAGAAGCGGTTGTTCGCAGTTATTTTGGCTAAAGGTTGTGCAACCAAGTATTAGGCTGAGGGTGCCAATAATTTGGTCTGGCCCATTTTTGGAGTTTTGTGTGAAATGATCAATGATTTGAATTTAGCTTCATTCTCTTTTGTGTTTTTCCTTGCAAGCAAATTAAATGAAGATAATAATACCAAAGAATTTGTGATTGCAATCATTTTCAGGAAGAAACTGAGTATTATCTGACAGAATTGCAGGGGTGCCAATACTTTTGGCCACCACTGTGTGTATATATATATATACACACACACACACACACACACACACACACACACACACACACACACACACACACACACATACATACAGTACAGACCAAAAGTTTGGACACACCTTCTCATTTAAAGATTTTTCTGTATTTTCTTGACTATGAAAATTGTACATTCACACTGAAGGCATCAAAACTATGAATTAACACATGTGGAATTATATACTTAACAAAAAAGTGTGAAACAACTGAAAATATGTCTTATATTCTAGGTTCTTCAAAGTAGCCACCTTTTGCTTTGATGACTGCTTTGCACACTCTTGGCATTCTCTTGATGAGCTTCAAGAGGTAGTCACCGGAAATGGTCTTCCAACCATCTTGAAGAAGTTCCCAGAGATGCTTAGCACTTGTTGACCCTTTTGCCTTCACTCTGCGGTCCAGCTCACCCCAAACCATCTCGATTGAGTTCAGGTCTGGTGACTGTGGAGGCCAGGTCATCTGGCGTAGCACCCCATCACTCTCCTTCTTGGTCAAATAGCCCTTACACAGCCTGGAGGTGTGTTTGGGGTCATTGCCCTGTTGAAAAATAAATGATGGTCCAACTAAACGCAAACCGGATGGAATAGCATGCCTCTGCAAGATGCTGTGGTAGCCATGCTGGTTCAGTATGCCTTCAATTTTGAATAAATCCCCAACAGTGTCACCAGCAAAGCACCCCCACACCATCACACCTCCTCCTCCATGCTTCACGGTGGGAACCAGGCATGTAGAGTTCATCCGTTCACCTTTTCTGCGTCGCACAAAGACACAGTGGTTTGAACCGAAGATCTCAAATTTGGACTCATCAGACCAAAGCACAGATTTCCACTGGTCTAATGTCCATTCCTTGTGTTCTTTAGCCCAAACAAGTCTCTTCTGCTTGTTGCCTGTCGTTAGCAGTGGTTTCCTAGCAGCTATTTTACCATGAAGGCCTGCTGCACAAAGTCTCCTCTTAACAGTTGTTGTAGAGATGTGTCTGCTGCTAGAACTCTGTGTGGCATTGACCTGGTCTCTAATCTGAGCTGCTGTTAACCTGCGATTTCTGAGGCTGGTGACTCGGATAAACTTATCCTCAGAAGCAGAGGTGACTCTTGGTCTTCCTTTCCTGGGGCGGTCCTCATGTGAGCCAGTTTCTTTGTAGCACTTGATGGTTTTTGCAACTGCACTTGGGGACACTTTCAAAGTTTTCCCAATTTTTCGCACAGACTGACCTTCATTTCTTAAAGTAATGATGGCCACTCGTTTTTCTTTACTTAGCTGCTTTTTTCTTGTCATAATACAAATTCTAACAGTCTATTCAGTAGGACTATCAGCTGTGCATCCACCAGACTTCTGCACAACACAACTGATTGTCCCAACCCAATTTATATGGCAAGAAATCCCACTTATTAAACCTGACAGGGCACACCTGTGAAGTGAAAACCATTTCCGGTGACTACCTCTTAAAGCTCATGAAGAGAATGGCAAGAGTGTGCAAAGCAGTCATCAAAGCAAAAGGTGGCTACTTTGAAGAACCTAGAATATAAGACATTTTCAGTTGTTTCACACTTTTTTGTTAAGTATATAATTCCTCATGTGTTAATTCATAGTTTTAATGCCTTCAGTGTGAATGTACAATTTTTATAGTCATGAAAATACAGAAAAATCTTTAAATGAGAAAGGTGTGTCCAAACTTTTGGTCTGTACTGTATATGTATATATATATATATATATATATATATATATATATATATATATATATATATATATATATATATATATATATATACACACAGTGCCTACAAGTAGTATTCAACCCCCTGCAGATTTAGCTGGTTGACACATGCGGAATTAACTTGGCATTGTGACATTTGTACTGTAGATCAGCCTGGAAGTGGGAAATGCACTGCAGCAAATTTTGTTTTTGTTTTGTTTTTGTTTTTTTTTAAAAACGTTAAAAGTTAATTCAGAGTGTCATTTATTATTCAACCCCTCAAACCACAAGAATTCTGTTTGGTCCCCCAAAAGTATTAAGAAGTAGTTCAGGCACCAAGAATAATGAGCTTCACATGTGTGGATTAAAGATCTCTTTTGCCAGCCTTTTCTGACTATTTAAGACCCTCCCCAAACTTGTGAACAGCACTCAGACATGGTCAACATGGGAAAGACAAAGGAGCATTCCAAGGCCATCAGAGACAAGATCATGGAGGGTCACAAGGCTGGCAAGGGGTACAAAACCCTTTCCAAGGAGTTGGGCCTACCTGTCTCCACTGTTGGGAGCATCATCCGTAAGTGGAAGGCTTATGGAACTACTGTTAGCCTTCCACGGCCAGGACAGCCTTTGAAAGTGTCCTCCCGTGCCGAGGCCAGGCTTGTCCGAAGAGTCAAGGCTAACCCAAGGACAACAAGGAACGAGCTCCGGGAAGATCTCATGGCAGTGGGGACATTGGTTTCAGTCAATACCATAAGTAACGTACTCCACCGCAATGGTCTCCGTTCCAGACGAGCCCGTAAGGTACCTTTACTTTCAAAGCGTCATGTCAAGGCTCGTCTACAGTTTGCTCATGATCACTTGGAGGACTCTGAGACAGACTGGTTCAAGGTTCTATGGTCTGATGAGACCAAGATCGAGATCTTTGGTGCCAACCACACACCTGACGTTTGGAGACTGGATGGCACTGCATACGACCCCAAGAATACCATCCCTACAGTCAAGCATGGTGGTGGCAGCATCATGCTGTGGGGCTGTTTCTCTGCCAAGGGGCCTGGCCATCTGGTCCGCATCCAAGGGAAGATGGATAGCACGGCCTACCTGGAGATTTTGGCCAAGAACCTCCGCTCCTCCATCAAGGATCTTAAGATGGGTCGTAATTTCATCTTCCAACAAGACAACGACCCAAAGCACACAGCCAAGAAAACCAAGGCCTGGTTCAAGAGGGAAAAAGTCAAGGTGTTGGAGTGGCCTAGTCAGTCTCCTGACCTTAACCCAATTGAAAACTTGTGGAAGGAGCTCAAGAATAAAGTCCACATGAGACACCCAAAGAACCTAGATAACTTGGAGAAGATCTGCATGGAGGAGTGGGCCAAGATAACTCCACAGACCTGTGCCGGCCTGATCAGGTCTTATAAAAGACGATTATTAGCTGTAATTGCAAACAAGGGTTATTCCACAAAATATTAAACATAGGGGTTGAATAATAATTGACCCACACTTTTATGTTTAAAATTTAATAAAATTCAACTGAGCAACATAACTTTTTGGTTTGTAAGATTTATGCTTCTGTTCATAAAACCTACTCTCGTTTGCAGTTTGAAGGCTCTAACTTATTTGCATCTTATCAAACCAGCTAAATCTGCAGGGGGTTGAATACTACTTGTAGGCACTGTATATATATATATATATATATATATATATATATATATATATATATATATATATATATATATATATATATATATATATATATATTCCATGTGTTGGAATCGGATGTGCATATACCATACGCTCACTGTGTGTTCTCCAATAACCGGCCTAGAATATTGTTATGCCTTGTCTGTTTTTAAATGTTTTTATTTTTTCTTGTGTTGTCAGTGTGTAATCATGTAATAAAGATTTTTTCATTTTTCTAATATTGGGTGTGCACGGTTGTATATCCTGAGTCTTTTTTCTTCCAAACTACATAAAACCCAGATACCCCATATCCCCACCGCAGAAATAGCTGATTTTTTTCCCTTGAGGCAAATTTTCGGTTCGTAAAACACTCCACACTAAAAAACAAAAAAACTATTCAAAATGGGAGTGCCAAACATACTATTATGAACTTTATTACTTGCACTACAAGGGGCGTTATTTATGGCCTAAGATGCCGATGTAATAAACTATATATAGGCTGCACTATACGCCCCCTGACTATCAGAATATATGAACATCTTCGTAACATCAGGAACAAATTTTTAGATCACCCCTTATCCAAACAAACACTTTGCGGATAAACACGGTGGGTCATGTAATGGTATCCAAATAACGGGCATACAGACAGTCCCCAGACACTGGCGACAGGGGAACTATATAAAACAAATGTCCAGGATAGAGAGCAGCTGGATATTCAAATTTGACACTTGGAAACCCAGAGGTTTAAACTATGAAATAGAACAGTTTGCTTTTAATAACTAATAGTCACCATTCAAGTAATCACTTTTCTGGAATGAAGGATAAAGTCATCACGAGATCTATTCACCTACAACTAATCCTTCCATAAGACTGTGAACCATTCCCCAATCAACTGCTTTTTTTTTTTTACAATTGATACATTACTGGACCTATATAAAGAAGAACCCTATGCCTAGTATGGACCTACCCTGATGAAGGAAACCGTCCTCAGTTTCCGAAACACGTAGGTTTTTTGTCCAACTAGGCACTCGTACAAACTTGTACCACGTGACTGTCCCGTGACTGTATTCCCTGCAGGTCCTCCTGACATGCCTCTACCACACGCTCAGGAGAAGCTCCCTGAGTGTTGAGTCACCGGTCGGGACTCCTCCCTCGCTTTCTCCCCTCTTTCTACACTGCTCCCCTCTGAGCGTCTGCAACTATCAGCCTAAGGACTACATCCTCCGGTAACACAGCACGGCACCCTGCAACCATTCTAACCGGTATCGTTAAAAACACGCCCGGGGACCTGCAAGTTGTAGCATCGGCATCTCTGTCCCTTGCTAGGCAGAGACGCCGTCCATCTCACCTCCCCGCTTCTGGCGTGGCGTCCTCCAGCGCATCTCTCCCCGCTGCTTCCGGCACGCGCTCCTTCCCCGGCAGTGTGCTTAGGATGTGCGCGCGCGCTCTCCCCCTCTCTTAATGGGACCGCGCGCGCCGTCCTAAGGAGTCCCCGGCCAATTGCCGTTGGACCTCCCATATTTAAGGCACCTCCTCCAAAATGGAGGTGCCCGAGCAATGTTGTTGCAAAGCCTTTCAACTCTGCTTCAGCCCTCAGGTCCCGTTACCAGATACCTGCCAGTTACCTGCCGGATCTCTGCTTGATACCTACCTGTTTCCTGTCTATCTGCTTGCATTCCTGCGGTCCGACAGTCTGCCTTCCATCACCTGTCAGTCTGTCTATGGATCTGCCCGCTCACCTGGGAGTGCTCACCTGCTACCTGCCTGCTAGCCTACCTGGAGGCTCTGCCGTCACTTGTCGTGACCACCTGCCTGTCCAGAGACTTTCGCCCGCTCACCTGGGAGCGCCCACCTGCTACCTGCCTGCTAGCCTACCTGGAGGCTCTGCCGTCACTTGCCGTGACCACCTGCCTGTCCAGAGACTCTCGCCTGCTCACCTGGGAGCGCTCACCTGCTACCTGCCTGCTAGCCTACCTGGAGGCTCTGCCGTCACTCGCTGTGACCACCTGCCTGTCCAGAGACTCTTGCCCGCTCACCTGGGAGTGCTCACCTGCTACCTGCCTGCTAGCCTATCTAGAGACTCTTTCCCTGCTGTCACTTGCCGTGACCACCTGCCCTTCCACCCAGAGACTGTCCCCGTAACTTGCCGTGACCTCCTGCCCTTCTACCCAGAGACTTTCCCCATCACTTGCCGCGACCTCCTGCCCTTCTACCCAGAGACTGTCCCAGTCACTTGCCGTGACTACCTGTCCGCCTTCCCTGGGAGCCACCCGCTTCCTTACAAGGACTGCCCCTTTGTATAGTTGCTCAGAGGTTCCACCTCCCAGACCCGTAACACAAGTACAGACCTGTAAGTACAAACCCTCAATTGGCACGACGCAGCAGGGCACTTTCTTACTAATTGGCAAGCGGCACTCTGGGACCGAAGCCGCGGACATCTTTCTGCCATCTTCACCGCTACTCCTGCCGTGTTCTGCCGTCAGCTGCATACCGCAGGAATCATCGTGACTCGCTACACGCCGACTCTGTGTATTGACTCAACATCCTTGTGAGTATCACTGCTCTCTTTTCCCCACACTATAGACTTTGGACCTTGCCTCCATCACCCACAATTCTCCTATTTTACATTCCAGCACCTCACGTCGAGAGGTGACGAGTTTCTAAGTGACCAGTACACATTACCAATTTTCAATCTGTGTCACTTAGGAGACAGTCAATACTACTGTAAAGGCACGTCATGATCCAAAAGACCCTTACCAGCCTCCTATATAATATATAGTAGCTACACAAAAGAGGTAAATAGTCCATAGAGCCAGGAAATCACATTGGCAACCCCTAATTAAGATTCCCCCACGGTACCCACTCTGTATTGATTATCCCGTTCAGGTGTTCATTGGACCACTCCATACCTATGTGGACATCTACCTCCAACAGAGAGACTTAGGAACAATAATACCAGGTACATATCAAGTCCAGGGAACTTACTTTGTACCACCTTATACTTCCTAAAAATAGACTCTGTACTCTTTTAACTTTTCTTGTGTCTCTCTTTAAGATTGATCCTTTTACTAATTAACAACCAAAACATAAGTCTGAGCCAGCTGTACCTCTTCTGTAAAGACATCTACTTCCCTATCCCACCAGGACATCCACCTACCTATCTTGGGACAACTTAGCAGGTATACCTTAAATACTTATTCTTATTGACGATCACCAATTCCCTTTTTAAATCCTAAACTTTATACACCTCTTTTCAGAGTGAACCATCTCCCTGGGTCACCCACAACCTTCTTGGACTCCTCGGATTCACTTCTCCTCCTTGCCATCAGGAAAATCACCCTGATCTAGAAGCCAATTCTTAGTGGATCCGCTTTGAGAAGATCCACAGAGGGCCACCAGCCTTTTACCACTACTACTAAACCCTTTACCTAATATAAATTACTCCCGTTTTACAATCGGGTTTTAATCAATTTTATCAATAATTTTATTTTATACCTTTCACTCCATCTCATATTTATTTTACGCCTGGGTCCAGCGCTAGTTAATTTTAATCTAATCTTTTAACCCTTGACATACCGTGGTTTGTGTGTCCTACTTACTGCAGGACCCTTCAGGCAGACCTACCAGCGCCACTGTTTTTTTATTTATATTATTGAGTTATGGAAAAAAAATGACGGCAACTATAAATTGTGGAATATATTGAGACTACACTAGAAGTTAAAGGGTTGTTCCCATCTCAAAGATCCTATCCCAATGTGGAGTAGGTGTAATAATAATATTAGCAAATACCTCCAATTAGAAATGTAGCATTGTTTTTCTGATTGGCTAGGTCTCGTTTCTCATGTGCAGGGCATTGCAGGACCTTAGTATCCATGGTTACAACCACAGATATAGGACAGTTTGCTAGTTGCTAGTGGTCGTAACCATGGATACCCAAGGTCCTGCAATGCCTGCACATTAGGAAAAAGACAGAGCGGATCAGGAGAACTATACTAAAATTCTATTATTACACCTACATCATAATGGGATAAGATCTTGGAGCTAGGAGTACCCCTTTAAGCTGCTATTCATTTTACTTTTTTTTCCCCTTCTTTTCATGAAAACATTCGAGTCCCCACCACTGGCCAAATATAACTCACGACAGAGCTTTCTGCAATGGGTTTTTGTGGTTTCATAACTATAAACCCTACAGAGCTGTAATTATAATCCAGGATCATTCCTGCTGAGCAGATAGCTGGATGCAATTGCAGTATTGTAATAAAAACTGCAGGTTTCCTCCATCATCAAAAATCCTATATACAGTTATATGAAAAAGTTTGGGCACCCCTATTAATCTTAAGCTTATTGTTTTATAAAAATTGGTGTTTTTGCAACAGCTATTTCAGTTTGATATATGTAATAACTGTTGGACACAGTAATGTTTCTGCCTTGAAATGAGGTTTATTGTACTAACAGAAAATGTGCAATCTGCATTCAAACAAAATTTGACAGGTGCATAAGTATGGGCACCTCACCAGAAAAGTGACATTAATATTTAGTAGATCCTCCTTTTGCAAAAATAACAGCCTCTAGTCGCTTCCTGAAGCTTTTAATGAGTTCCTGGATCCTGGATGAAGGTATTTTTGACCTTTCCTCTTTACAAAACAATTCCAGTTCAGTTAAGTTTGATGGTCGCCGAGCATGGACAGCCTCTTCAAATGATCCCACAGATGTTCAATGATATTCAGGTCTGGGGACTGGGATGGCCATTCCAGAACATTGTAATTGTTCCTCTGCATGAATGCCTGAGTAGATTTGGAGCGGTGTTTTGGATCATTGTCTTGCTGAAAGATCCATCCCCTGCGTAACTTCAACTTTATCACTGATTCTTGAACATTATTGTCAAGAATCTGCTGATACTGAGTGGAATCCATGCGTCCCTCAACTTTAATAAGATTCCCAGTGCCGGCATTGGCCACATAGCCCCAAAGCATGATGGAACCTCCACCAAATTTTACTGTGGGTAGCAAGTGTTTTTCTTGGAATGCAGTGTTTTTTTGCCGCCATGCATAACGCCTTTTTGTATGACCAAACAACTCAATCTTGGTTTCATCAGTCCACAGGACCTTCTTCCAAAAAGAAATTGGCTTCTCCAAATGTGCTTTTGCATACCTCAGCCGACTCTGTTTGTGACGTGCTTGCAGAAACGGTTTCTTTCGCATCACTCTCCCATACAGCTTCTCCTTGTGCAAAGTGCATTGTATAGTTGACCGATGCACAGTGACACCATCTGCAGCAAGTTGATGCTGCAGCTCTCTGGAGGTGGTCTGAGGATTGTCCTTGACTGATCTCACCATTCTTCTTCTCTGCCTTTCTGATTTTTTTCTTGGCCTGCCACTTCTGGCCTTAACAAGAACTGTCCCTGTGTTCTTCCATTTCCTTACCATGTTCCTCACAGTGGAAACTGACATGTTAAATCTCTGAGACAGCTTTTTGTATCCTTCCCCTGAACAACTATGTTGAATAATCTGTTTTCAGATCATTTGACAGTTGTTTTGAGGAGCCCATGATGCCACTCTTCAGAGGAGATTCAAACAGGAGAACAACTTGCAAGTGGCCACTTTAAGTAGCTTTTCTCATGATTGCATACACCTGGCTATGAAGTTCAAAGCTCAATGAGGTTACAAAACCAAAAAAAGTGCTTTAGTAAGTCAGTAAAAAGTAGGTAGGAGTATTTAAAACAAGAAAATGATAAGGGTGCCCATACTTATGCACCTGTCAAATTTTGTTTGAATGCAGATTGCACATTTTCTGTTAGTACAATAAACCTCATTTCAAGGCAGAAACATTACTGTGTCCAACAGTTATTATATATATCAAACTGAAATAGCTGTTGCAAAAACACCAATTTTTATAAAACATTAAGCTTTAGATTAATAGGGGTGCCCAAACTTTTTCATATAACTGTATTTATCATCTTGCATTAAAACACTGTGATAGGTGCCAGAGTGATGACCACGTTCATTATCTTTCCACCAGGTGCATAAAAAAAACACATGGAGCCGTGGATGAACGAAGCTAAATTCTAAATAAAACCACAAGGAAAATGGTGCTGAATTCAGAAACTTGTAGATGGACAGTCACAGGTGAAACACTGTCCACACTGTTAGGGTGCCACCGCTTTGCTTGGAGTCAGAAGGGAAATCTTAGGTACAGTTTATTGCATTTTTTTCGGCATGGAGGTGTTGGTTTTCCTTGCGTAGCTGTGCCATTTTTCAAAATTGTACTGTGGTCTAGGAAGGCTGTTATTTATTTATTTTTATTTTTTTTACATGTTTTGGTGCCATATTTAAATTTTTGAGATTGCAAATCATGTGGTTCTAAAAGGAATCAAGGAAACACATGACGGTAATGTTATAAAACACATATAGGGTACATTTTCTAATGCCTTCGAAACTTGGCACATCTTCAAACTGTCTAGACTAAATTTGCATCAACTAGTTGGCTTGCATTGTGATAGAAAATTGCATCAAAATTTTGGAACATGGTGTTGCCTATGAAGACACCCCCTTTCTTGCTAAGTCACAAGCACCTTGTCAAATCAAGAGACAAAAACACTTTAGAAATGTGGATATTTTTGGCACAGAATTCTGGGGCATTTAGCTTCAGAAATTTCCTTCATTAAAATTGAAAAAAAATTACCAACATACCAAAAAAAAAAAATAAATAAATGTAATGGTGTTTTTACATGCTGTTTTTCGGGAAAAAAAAGAGCCAAAAATAGACAAGTTTACAATTGGTCAGTCAACTGACAGCTAAACGGATTTTCCAATGAAGGTAGGTGATCAAATTTAAAAAAAAAAAAAAAAAAAAAAAAAAAAAGTGTGTTCCGACTTTTATCCCTGTCCGAATGCTCATGGTGAACCATTAAATTTCCCTTGGGGGTGCTGAGCGCTTTGTCCAGCAGCCCCCTAGAGAATGAATGGAGCGGGTGTGCTCATGTTCAACCGCTGCTCCATTCATTTCATTTGGGAGTGCGGAGTGCTGCGCTCGGCTTTTTACGGATGCCCCATAGATAATGAATGGAGCGGGTGTGAGCATCGCGCACTGCTGCACAATTGTAATGGGGATAAAAATGTCTCGATCTGCCTATTGGTGGTGATCGCGGGGGTCGTACCGTCAAATATCCTCTGGATAGGTGATGACTCAGCTGAAAGGACAAATTAAAGGGCTTATCCAGTGAAGATAAGTTAAAGGGAACCTCCCATATGAAAAAATGCCTTTATGACTGAAAGCCAGAGGCCGCCGAGAGGAATGAAGTTAATTTCCTCCCGGCAGCGGGGCTTTCAGTGTGGTGGCCGCACGGCTTCAGAACGCTATTAACCTGAAAACTAACTGCATATCCGCAGTTTAATAAAGTTTTTCTGACATGACAAGTTTCCTTTAGATGTGCATGTAACTAGTACATATTTTAATAAAGGGGGCAAAAATGGGACAGCAAAATCCATCCTGTGGGACCCCTTCTTCCACTCAAAGCAGGGCTTGGCAAACAGTATCAGGTCTCATATTGTACTGATGACCACCATTGAATCTGGCAGAATTGCAGTATTTAGTCACTGTTGCTCTAATAGCACCAACATGTCAATTGGCCGTTCAAGTGCTGGAGGAAACTTGCCCAAACACGGGGTCAACATACAAGCTCCATGCAGATGTTGTCTTTGGCTATATTCTACCTAGGTACCCCAGTGTTGTAAGGCAGCTGTGATCGAAACAAACCAGCGTGATGGCAGTCTATAGTGATATACACAGTGCTGTGCAAAAGTTTTGGGCAGGTGTGGAAAAACATGCGGTTTTGATAGCAACAGGCGGTCTCCCCAAATATTTATGGGATATAGATTGCTCTTTTGTTCATTCACTTTGCCTTTTGCTAATTGATAGAAGTGTTAATAGTTTTATTTTTTATTTTTAAAACTTCATACTGTGCAGGCTTCTTTTTTCCACACCTGCCTAAAACATGTGCACAGTACTACACTACATGGCCAAATAAACTAAAAAGGGGCACAATAGATCTCGGAGCGATTTGCACCTATTTTACACACCCCTGTTAAGATGCCAGTTTTTTGTAATGCAAAAATAGATAGATCGATAAATATCTCTATCTCTCTCTCTCTCTCACTCAAATCAAGAAGAATTAGATGTTTTTCCACCTTTAAGGTCACCCATAATCTGTACAATTCAATTGACAAACTGAAATCTGTTCAGATGGAAAAAGAAAATTACATAAAATAATGTGGCTGCATACATTTGCACCCCTTTAAAACGAGTACTTTGTTGATGCACCTTATGAATTTATGACAGATTCAGTCTTTTTGTGTAGAACTATCAACATGGTACATCTAGAATTGGCAATCTTTATTTACCCCCTCTTCCTTGCTGTAGCTTCAAATCTGTCAGATTGTGAGGACATCTGTGTACGACGCCCTCTTCAGGCCACCCACAGATTCTCAACTGGGTTCAGGTCTGGACCATTCCAAATCTCTTATCTTCTGTAGAAGCCATTCGTTTGTTGATTAAGAGGTATGCTTAGGGTCGTTGTCATGCTGAAAGGTGAAATTCCTCTTAATCTTTCTATCAGAGGTCTGAAGGTTTTGTGGCAAAATGGACTGATATTTGGAACAGTTCATAAAATTACTCCACCTTGCCTAAAACCACACAGTAACAGCTTTCGAAAAACAAGCCCCAAGCATAAATGCTGCCTCCACCGTGCTTTACTGTGGGTAAGATGAGCTTTTGGTGATGCGCAGTGTTGGCTTTGCATCAATCATACCTTTTGGAATTAATCAACAAAAAGTTCAACCTTGGTCTTATCAGACCATAACACGTTTTCCCACATTCATTTTTCAGACTTGATTTAGGTTTTGGCAAAACGTAGCCAGACTTTGATTTCTTTGTAAGAAAAAGTTTCCGTCTTGCCATCCTAATCCACAGGCCAGACATATAGAATATGGGAGATTGTTTTCACATGCAGTACACAACCAGTACTTGGCTTCAAATTCCTGTAGGTCCTTTTGGCAACCTTCATAACCAACTTTCTTCTTGTCAATTTTTGAGGGACGTCCAGTTCTTTGGCAATATCACTGTTGTGTCACATTGAAGCCACTTCACGAGATCATCGTCACAGTGGCCATGATAGATCTAATGCCTTGAAAGTTTTCAGTCAGGAGAAGGGAACAAAAAGACTTCCAACAATGAAATCCCTTTGCTGTGTTATAAGCCGTTTACAGATCATAGCTTATGCTGTAAAATGCAACTAATAAAAAGGTCCTAAAAAATTCTCTTAGAACAGCAAAACTTTATATAGGGTTAATCAAAATCACTGTAAATGATGGATGGCAGCTGTGCACTGACTAGTATGTAACATTAGTGTACATATGATTGGCTGATTCTGAGCACAACCACATTCCCCAAACCATTTTAAATTGTGCTATTTTTCCTCTCAAGAAGATTTGAGTTTGATTCTCAATGGATTTGCACAGATTGTGACATTAAAGGTGAAAAACGTTCTTAAATTATTCATGTGATTTTTATTTTACATGACAAAAACCTGGCCTTTTTATATGCACTGTACATCTACTTGTTGACCATGCTCAACTTTTCAAATCTGTAGATTAACAAAAAAAAACTTTGCAGACACTGGTGATGAAATGTCAAACTTAGACTAAAGCAAATGGCTATTCCAAAATGACCTTCAAAAACCATAAAGTGGTCTTGGATATATGCAATACCTGAAAAATGGCTTGGCTCACAGAATTGCATAAGCAATAAGTCAAAGATAGTCCACTAGTACTACCACCACAGGTAATGTTTGATGGGAAGCAACGCAAAAAAAAGCGAAAACATTTTGCGTAGAGATGAGTGGAACTCTGAACACGGACTTCTCCCGAAAGTCTGAAGAAGAAATGAGAGAAGAGAGAGACCGAGAATTTTTTCAAGTCCAAAGTTCGGGTTCATGTTTGGGAAAAGTTCTGGTACCCGAACTGAACTTTGGACATAAAGTTCAGTTGGGTACCAGAACCCGAACTCCCACGGGTCCGCTCATCCCCAATTTTGAGATTTCAATAATTTCATACAGACTGAGGAAAGGTTTCATAGAAAATATTTAATTACTATCACAATCGTCCGATCTCTAAAAAAGCAATTTAAACTCATTCGGCTCCATAAAATACAAAAACACAGCGTGAAGAATATATACACAATCCAAATTTCTACAATGTAGCTAATAAGAATTTTCGTCAACTCTATGAATGTTAGACGATTTGGAATAATGATTGGGCTTTTCTAGAGGAATGTGTTTGGGCAGACGGAACGCTTCCCCTGAAGGAGACACTGGCTGTACTGGGACGGAGAGAACATCTGCCGAGGAGAGTTTCCAGCACTCCTGACAGAAGCAGGGCGCGCTCTGCAGAACAGTCGGGAACACTTGATTTGGCCTTTTGTATGAAAGGTCTCTGTTTTCACCTCAGTCTTTGATCACAGCTCGTTGTGGGGGAGGCCATCCTTAAACACGCGGCTTGTCAAATCCTGAAGATGCTTCTTTACCTACACAGGATGAGAACACAGAAATATCCAAAGTGTTACTGTCCTTAACTGCCTGGATCTGTCTGCCTATGCAGGGACAAGAAGCCAAACTGGAAAATAATGTAAAAAAACAAAAACACAAAAAGAAGGAATGGAGCGAAGAGAAGGATTTGCTGCCCAAGACATAAGTGGACTATTGACGGATCTTGTTATTTCAGCAGCGTTGGGAAGCAATTTCTGCAGAATTTCCAGCGTTCTTTTGGAAAAAACAAAAACAAACACCTCCCTCTCTTCTCATGAAATTTGGCTTAACCCATTAACTCTGGGGCAGGAGAAAAAGCTGGAACGGCATGACCCGCTTCATTATACATCATAAAAAAAACAGATTCTCAGTTAACCGATTCTGCAGTTAGCAAAAGACAACGCATCGGCTATAGGAGGCAAATGGCACAAAATTACTAATGAAACCCAAGTGTAACCATGTGCTTTTTAAGCCCCCAATTACAATTTAAATAAAAACTCGAAAAAGGTGGATGACACTTAATACGGCTTCAGATAAACTGTTTAATAGCGGAGTGGTGTAGATAAAGCGGACTGTAGAAATATGCCCTAGCTACACGATGAATCTATGGCGAGGACATATCTACAGGCTTGCAGCAGAAAGGGTTAAAAAATATTGAGAAATTGAAGCAGAGTTCCCCTCTTCCCTGCCTATCGCTTTGTGTTTACATCCACACTGCTGTTATAGGGGGGGCTCCAGACTACACATCCACACTGCTGTTATAGGGGGGGCTCCAGACTACACATCCACACTGCTGTTATGGGGGGGGGGGGGCTCCAGACTACACATCCACACTGCTGTTATAGGGGGGGGCCTCCAGACTACACATCCACACTGCTGTTATAGGGGGTGTCACCAGACTACACATCCACACTGCTGTTATAGGGGGGGGGGGGGTTCTCCAGACTACACATCCACACTGCTGTTATAGGGGGGGCTCCAGACTACACATCCACACTGCTGTTATAGGGGGGGGGGGGGTTCTCCAGACTACACATCCACACTGCTGTTATAGGGGGGGCTCCAGACTACACATCCACACTGCTGTTATAGGGGGGGCTCCAGACTACACATCCACACTGCTGTTATAGGGGGGGCTCCAGACTACACATCCACACTGCTGTTATAGGGGGGGGGGGGGCTCCAGACTACACATCCAGACTGCTGTTATAGGGGGGGCTCCAGACTACACATCCACACTGCTGTTATAGGGGGGGCTCCAGACTACACATCCACACTGCTGTTATAGGGGGGGCTCCAGACTACACATCCACACTGCTGTTATAGGGGGGGGGGCTCCAGACTACACATCCACACTGCTGTTATAGGGGGGGCTCCAGACTACACATCCACACTGCTGTTATAGGGGGGGGGGCTCCAGACTACACATCCACACTGCTGTTATAGGGGGGGGGGGGCTCCAGACTACACATCCACACTGCTGTTATAGGGGGGGGGGCTCCAGACTACACATCCACACTGCTGTTATAGGGGGGGGGGGCTCCAGACTACACATCCACACTGCTGTTATAGGGGGGGGGGGCTCCAGACTGCACATCCACACTGCTGTTATAGGGGGGGGGGGCTCCCGACTGCACATCCACACTGCTGTTATAGGGGGGGCTCCCGACTACACATCCAGACTGCTGTTATAGGGGGGGCTCCAGACTACACATCCACACTGCTGTTATAGGGGGGGCTCCAGACTACACATCCACACTGCTGTTATAGGGGGGGCTCCAGACTACACATCCACACTGCTGTTATAGGGGGTGTCACCAGACTACACATCCACACTGCTGTTATAGGGGGGGCTCCAGACTACACATCCACACTGCTGTTATAGGGGGGGCTCCAGACTACACATCCACACTGCTGTTATAGGGGGGGGGGGGCTCCAGACTACACATCCACACTGCTGTTATAGGGGGTGTCACCAGACTACACATCCACACTGCTGTTATAGGGGGGGCTCCAGACTACACATCCACACTGCTGTTATAGGGGGGGGGGGGGTTCTCCAGACTACACATCCACACTGCTGTTATGGGGGGGGGGGGTTCTCCAGACTACACATCCACACTGCTGTTATAGGGGGGGCTCCAGACTACACATCCACACTGCTGTTATAGGGGGGGGGCTCCAGACTACACATCCACACTGCTGTTATAGGGGGGGCTCCAGACTACACATCCACACTTCTGTTATAGGGGGGGGGGGGCTCCAGACTACACATCCACACTGCTGTTATAGGGGGGGCTCCCGACTACACATCCACACTGCTGTTATAGGGGGGGGGGCTCCAGACTACACATCCACACTGCTGTTATAGGGGGGGGGGCTCCAGACTACACATCCACACTGCTGTTATAGGGGGTGTCACCAGACTACACATCCACACTGCTGTTATAGGGGGGGGGCTCCAGACTACACATCCACACTGCTGTTATAGGGGGGGGGCTCCAGACTACACATCCACACTGCTGTTATAGGGGGGGGGCTCCAGACTACACATCCACACTGCTGTTATAGGGGGGGGGGGCTCCAGACTACACATCCACACTGCTGTTATAGGGGGGGGCTCCAGACTACACATCCACACTGCTGTTATAGGGGGGGCTCCAGACTACACATCCACACTGCTGTTATAGGGGGGGGCTCCAGACTACACATCCACACTGCTGTTATAGGGGGGGGCTCCAGACTACACATCCACACTGCTGTTATAGGGGGGGGGGCTCCAGACTGCACATCCACACTGCTGTTATAGGGGGGGCTCCCGACTACACATCCAGACTGCTGTTATAGGGGAGGGGGGGGGGTTCTCCAGACTACACATCCACACTGCTGTTATAGGGGGGGCTCCAGACTACACATCTACACTGCTGTTATAGGGGGCGTCACCAGACTACACATCCACACTGCTGTTATAGGGGGTGTCACCAGACTACACATCCACACTGCTGTTATAGGGGGCGTCACCAGACTACACATCCACACTGCTGTTATAGGGGGGGCTCCAGACTACACATCCACACTGCTGTTATAGGGGGGGCTCCAGACTACACATCCACACTGCTGTTATAGGGGGGGGGGTGGGGGTTCTCCAGACTACACATCCACACTGCTGTTATAGGGGGGGCTCCAGACTACACATCCACACTGCTGTTATAGGGGGGGCTCCAGACTAAACATCCAGACTGAAGGCAAGGGGAATGGTCCAGATTTCATACGAAATACAATGCCGTTACATAGCTAGCAATGAAAAGGTTAAAAAGTGATTAATAGGACGTCCATATAGTAAGTGTCTTTCTGTATAAACACTAAGACAGAAAATATCTCACAATGGCGGCTACCCTTCATACCATCATGCTTATGTGCAGGTAAAAACAGCATACTAATAATGTGGGTTAAGTACATCGGCCCCATCAGGCAAACGTCAGGAGCTGAAGAATCTCACTGGTGGTGAATACAGATGGCGTTTTCTGTCGGACATTCACAGCAATAAACCTTGTTCTGGAGCTTATAAAATTCAAGGACGCGCTGGGTTATGTATGAAAGACGGCAGACGAAGGAATCATGAAGGATTTGGTGTTCGAGCCAACTGATGCACAAATCCTTGTGTACAAACAGATTTTTACCCCCGATTGGAGGGCATCTGCAGCTTTATTCCCCTTCATATTCTCTCTCTCTTCCTTTGTCTTTGTTACTGTGAGGGGTTCTGAACATTTACAGAGGGGGCTACAGGTATTAAATGGATGGGGAAGGTACTACTTTATTCTAATAAAACTATGTAATATAACTTATGTATTGAAAAGCATTGATTAATGCAAAATAACCTATTTATAAGGCGCTTTTCCATCTCACAGTGTAATGGCACCAAGATAGAACATCACTTTAGGTGTCCAATCATGGGGACCCTCACCGAGCCTGGGAATTAAGTGAATAGTGCAGCTCTGCTCCTCCTAATGTTTCACTTCTGGTTGTGCAGGGAACTGCAGTCGCCTCTATTCACTTAAAGATGACCTTTAACTGGATTAAATTTAGACAGAGTTCCTTTCCCAATTGGCGCTGATCCACAGATCCTGGAACAGTTTTTCTTTTTCTTCTGCTCCCCGCTGTTCTAAAGTTATGTCCCGCAGTAATAAAGATACTAAGTTTCCCTTCAACCTACTGGGCGTGTACCACAGAACTTGTGGGCGTGACCATGTTTTGATTGGCCAGTGTGGAAGGGAAAAAAAGAAAACCACCCACAGGGAGTCACAAGACTTTGTTTTACCATTAAAACCCAGCTCTATTAATATGCAAAAATGCAAGAAGCTCATGAAATCAATAAACAAAGAAACTACAGAAACCCCCCTGTAGCGTCAGCGTCCCTGCCTCCTGCTAGGCAGGGACACTGTTCCCCTCACCTCTCCGCTCCGTGCCCGGCGTCTTCCTCCCGCTCTGCTGGCAGCACGCGTTGCTTCCCGGCCACTGTGCTTAGGGCGCGCGCGCTCCCCCTCTCTTAAAGGGGCCGCGCGCGCCGTCCTAAGGAGTCCCCGGCCAATGGCCGGAGGACCTCACCATATATAAGGCACCTCCTCCAAAATGGAGGTGCCCGAGCAATGTTGTTGCATAGCCTATCACTCTGCTTCAGCCCTCAGGTCCCGTTACCAGATACCTGCCAGATTCCTGCTTGATACCTGCCTGATACTTGCCTGCCTGGAGGCTCTGCCGTCACTTGCCGTGACCACCTGCCTGTCCAGAGACTCTTTCACGCTCACCTGGGAGCGTCCGCCTGCTACCTGCCTGCTAGCCTACCTGGAGGCTTAGCCGTCACCACCTGCTGTGACCACCTGCCTGTCCAGAGACTCTTGCCCGCTCACCTGGGAGCGTCCACCTGCTACCTGCCTGCTAGTCAACCAGGAGGCTCAGCCGTCACTTGCTGTGACCACCTGCCTGTCCAGAGACTCTTGCTCGCTCACCTGGGAGCGTCCACCTGCTAGCCTATCTGGAGGCTTAGCCGTCACTTGCCGTGGCCACCCGCCTGTCAAGAGACTGTCCCCGTCACTTGCAGTGACCTCCTGCCCTTCTACCCAGAGACTGTCCCCGTCACTTGCCGTGACCTCCTGCCCTTCTACCCAGAGACTGTCCCCGTCACTAGTCGTGACTACCTGCCCGCCTACCCTGGGAGCCACCCGCTTCCTTACAAGGACTGCCCCTTTGTATAGTTGCTCAGAGGTTCCACCTCCCAGACCCGTTACAGTTTGCTCGGGCCATGGAACCCGGTGGCACCCAAGCTCCCTCGCTCTCGGACTTATGTCATGAACTTTCCCGTCAGAGGTCCCAACAGGAGTCCATCCTGAGTCACCTGCGTAGTGCTAACTCCCGCCTGGACACATTGTCTACCTCTTCGGGAGCTGCCTCCACACGCACACTTACTACCCCGGTACCGCTGCAGCCCATCAACACCATGGCATCTCTTCCCGGTCCCCGCCTCTCCGCTCCTCCTCGTTTTGGCGGAGATCCCAGCCAGGCACGGGGCTTCGTTTACCAGTGCACTCTGCACTTCGAACTGTTGGCACACCAGTTTTCCACCGACCGAGCCAAAGTAGCCTTCATCATGTCCCATCTCACGGGAGAGGCACTGGCTTGGCTAAATCCTCTATGGGAGAGAGGAGACCCCCTGGTGTCCAACCTGCCAGCCTTTCTCACGGCTTTCCGGAAAGTCTTCGACGAACCAGGACGGAAGACCTCATCCGGATCATCTCTGCTACGCCTTCGTCAAGGAAATCTCACCGTGGGCCAATATGCCATACGGTTCCGTACCCTTGCTTCGGAGCTGGCCTGGGATAACGACGCCCTGGTGTCTGTCTTTTGGGAGGGTCTGTCCGGCCGGATTAAAGATGAACTCGCCGGTCGGAACATTCCTACCACTCTCGACGACTTAACTCTAGCCACCCGGATTGACATCCGGTTCCAGGAGCGCGCCAAAGAGGTCACCCGTGAGAGGAGGTTTCCACGTCTAGCCCCTACCTTCCAGAAACCCGTCATTTCTCCCATTACTCCCCAGGTGCACTCACCCGAGCCTATGCAGGTCGACCAGACCAAGATGGTCAAGACCCGTCAAGAGTTACGCCGAGCCGAGGGGAGCTGCTTCTACTGTGGCAGTAAGGAGCACCGGATCCGTTCCTGCCCGGAGAGGTCGGGAAACGCCTGTGTCTAGGATCGCTCAGAGAGGTCGTCCTAGATAAGAGTAAACCCTCTCCATCTCTGTTGCTGTCGGTCTCTATCATCTGCGGGGAGAACCGTTATTTTGAACTAGCCCAACTTGACTCTGGAGCTGCCGGAAATCTCATTTCTCAGTCCCTGGTAGAGAAATACTGCATTCCCACCAAACCTCTAGCTGTATCCTTATCTGTCGCTGCCGTAGATGGGGGCCTCTTACCACATCCCATCCAACTCATCACCGAATCCATAACCCTGCAAGTGGGAATGCTGCACTCAGAGAGCATCTTCTTTCATGTTCTGCCTGGACTCTCTCACGCCCTCTTGCTAGGCCTACCTTGGCTTCAGAAACATGCACCCGTGCTTGATTGGCAGCCCGGAGAAGTCCTTCGCTGGGTGCAGGACTGCCATAAGACTTGTTTAGTTCCTGTCCATCCTTCTCCTACCCCAGCCAATCTACTTGGTCTTCCGGTTCCCTATTGGTCTTATGCAGACGTCTTTAATAAAAAGGAGGCAGAGACATTACCCCCTCATAGACCATATGACTGCCCAATCGACCCGATACCCGGCGCTACTCCTCCCCGTGGGCGTATTTACCCTTTGTCCGCTGCTGAGACCCGGTCCATGTCTGAATATATTGAGGAGAATCTGGCCCGGGGATTTATCCTGAAATCGACCTCCCCAGCGGGAGCAGGCTTCTTCTTCGTCAAAAAGAAGGACGGCTCACTCCGTCCCTGTATAGACTATAGAGGCCTTAACCAGATCACGGTGAAGAATAAATACCCCCTTCCGCTCATTCCGGAATTATTTGACCGTCCGAGGGGGGCTAGAATCTTCACCAAGCTGGACCTCCGTGGGGCGTATAACCTGGTCCGTATCCGTCAGGGGGATGAATGGAAGACGGCATTCAACACCCGGGACGGCCACTATGAATATCTGGTAATGCCCTTCGGTCTCTAACGCTCCCGCCGTCTTTCAAGAGTTGGTCAATGACATCTTCCGGGACTTTCTCTACTCCTGCGTAGTGGTGTACCTGGACGACATCTTGGTCTTCTCTCCGAATCTTCTCACTCACCGGAGGGATGTTCGTCAGGTCCTGCTCAGGCAGAACCACCGCTACGCTAAATATGAGAAGTGCCTCTTTGAGCAGACCTCGCTTCCATTTTTGGGCTACATAATCTCTCAGACCGGCCTACGAATGGATCCTGAGAAACTGTCTGCCATCCAGAAGTGGCCCCGACCAGAGGGGTTGAAGGCTATTCAGCGGTTCCTGTGCTCTGCTAACTACTACCGCCTTTTCATACCGCACTTCTCTTCCTGGACTGCCCCAATCTCTGCGCTCACCCGTAAGGGCACTAATCCCAGAGAATGGCCGCCCGAAGCAGAGGAAGCCTTTCTTTCCTTAAAACAGGCTTTCTCTTCCGCCCGCTGCTGTATCGTCCGGACGGCAACAAAAAAATTCTTCCTGGAAGTGGACGCCTCCTCCTCTGGAGCCGGAGCGGTACTTACCCAAAAGTCGTCTTGCGGAAGAATGGTAACTTGCGGCTTCTTCTCCAAACTCTTCTCCCCTTCTGAGCACAATTATTCTATAGGAGACCGAGAGTTATTGGCCATTAAGCTGGCACTGGAGAAGTGGCGTTACCTGCTCGAGGGGGCTCTTCACCTGGTAATTATTTACACGGACCACAAGAACTTGGCTTACCTCCAGAGCGCCCAGAGACTTAACCCGCGCCAAGCCTGGTGGTCCTTGTTTTTTGCCCGCTTTGATTTCGTTCTTCATTTTCGCCCGGCAGACAAAAACATCAAAGCTGACGCCTTGTCCCGATCCTTCCTGGTGTCTGATCTAGAGGAGGAGCCTAAGCACATCATTGATCCCACCAGAGTAATGCAGGTGGCCCCCGTGAATCTAAATAGTCTCCCTCCCGGTAAGACGTTCGTAACAGTACCTGATTGGAAGAAGGTCCTACACTGGGGTTACTCGTCTAAGCTAGCTGGCCACGCCGGTCAGAAAAAGACCCTCCAGCTTATTACCCGGCATTACTGGTGGCCTACCCTGCACAAGGACGTAATAGACTTTGTTTCAGCCTGTGTGTCCTGCGCCCGCAACAAGGTTCAGAGACACCTGCCAGCCGGTCGCCTCCTTCCTCTTCCAGTACCTGCTGCCCCGTGGCAGCATATAGCTATGGACTTTATAACGGATCTCCCTGTCTCTGCCGGTTGTACGGTCATTTGGGTGGTCGCTGACCGCTTTTCTAAGATGGCTCTCTTCATTCCCCTACCGGGCCTCCCGTCTGCACCAGAGCTGGCTAAAGACTTTATCCGCCACATCTTCCGTCTCCATGGCCTGCCCCTCCACATCGTGTCGGATCGTGGGGTTCAGTTCACCTCACGCTTCTGGAGAGCCACATGTAAGCTGCTTGACGTCACCCTGGACTTCTCCGCTTATCACCCACAGGCCAATGGTCAAGTGGAGCGGATCAATCAGATCCTGACCAGTTACCTCCGGCACTTCGTTAATGCCCACCATTCGGACTGGGTGGATCTCCTACCATGGGCCGAGTTCTCTTACAATAATCACGAGAGCGAATCTTCCTCCAAATCCCCGCTTTTTGTAGTCTTCGGTCAGCATCCTCGGATCCCATTTCCCGTCTCCACCTCGGTGGACAATCCGGCTGCGGAATCTCTCGTTAGCGAATTCTCCTCCATTTGGGAGAGTACCCGATCCGCACTCCTTCAGTCGTCCGAGCGGATGAAAAAACACGCTGACAAGAAACGCCTGGATCCTCCACAATTCAGTCCTGGAGATAAAGTCTGGCTCTCGTCCAAGTATGTCCGGCTCAAGATTCCTTCCTACAAGTTAGGGCCTCGGTTCATCGGCCCACTGCAAGTTATCAAACAAATCAACCCGGTGGCCTATAAATTGAAACTCCCGGCCAACTTGCGGATCCCTAACTCCTTCCATGTATCTCTCCTCAAACCCGTGGTACTTAACTCTTTTTCCAAGTCTACAGGTACGCCTCCTGTTCCGGTTTCCGCTGAAAACGAGTTTGAGGTAGAGAACATTCTGGCCACCAAAAGGGTAAGAGGAAAGACCTTTTTTCTAGTAGATTGGAAGGGGTTTGGTCCTGAGGAGAGAACGTGGGAGCCCTGGGAGAACATCCATGATAAATTTCTGTCTGGCCTAAAAAAGGGGGGGCCTAAAGGGGGGGTGGTGGGGTACTGCAGCGTCGGCGTCCCTGCCTCCTGCTAGGCAGGGACGCTGTTCCCCTCACCTCTCCGCTCCATGCCCGGCGTCTTCCTCCCGCTCTGCTGGCAGCGCGCGCTCCCCCTCTCTTAAAGGGGCCGCGCGCGCCGTCCTAAGGAGTCCCCGGCCAATGGCCGGAGGACCTCACCATATATAAGGCACCTCCTCCAAAATGGAGGTGCCCGAGCAATGTTGTTGCATAGCCTATCACTCTGCTTCAGCCCTCAGGTCCCGTTACCAGATACCTGCCAGATTCCTGCCTGATACTTGCCTATCTGCTTACATTCCTGCGGTCCGACAGTCTGCCTACCAGCCCTGCCAGTCTGTCTATGGGTCTGTTTGCCCGCTCACCTGGGAGCGCTCATCGGCTACCTGCCTGCTAGCCTACCTGGAGGCTCTGCCGTCATGTGCTGTGACCACCTGCCTGTCCAGAGACTCTTGCCCGCTCACCTGGGAGCGTCCACCTGCTACCTGCCTGCTAGTCTACCAGGAGGCTCAGCCGTCACTTGCTGTGACCACCTGCCTGTCCAGAGACTCTTGCTCGCTCACCTGGGAGCGTCCACCTGCTAGCCTATCTGGAGGCTTAGCCGTCACTTGCCGTGGCCACCCGCCTGTCAAGAGACTGTCCCCGTCACTTGCCGTGACCTCCTGCCCTTCTACCCAGAGACTGTCCCCGTCACTTGCCGTGACCTCCTGCCCTTCTACCCAGAGACTGTCCCCGTCACTAGCCGTGACTACCAGCCCACCTACCCTGGGAGCCACCCGCTTCCTTACAAGGACTGCCCCTTTGTATAGTTGCTCAGAGTTTCCTCCTCCCAGACCCGTTACACCCCCACACCTGTGGATACCGACCTTATACCCAAGCTCCTTGATCTTGTCAGTGAGGGCGTTATATTTCTCTTTACTCTTCTTGATGTGCTCCTTGTCCCCGGAGTCTGTAATGTGCTTCAGCTTCTCCTGGGAGATTTCAAGCTGCTTCTGATAATGTTGGTGTTTCTCGATTTTCGTTTCAAAGTGTTTCAGTTCCTCCTAAAGAAAAAAAAAAACAAACTAATAAATATATTAACATTTTTATAGCAGTTGTTTTTAGTTATATTCCTTTACCTTGAATGATTCCAATTCACTGGGAGAAAAGTTTGCGCTCCTTGCCATGTCCCACAGGTCATTAACTCTTGGCTCGTTAAAATCTGAAATAAATGACAATTTTCATAAAATATTCTTCACTTTCTCCTTTTTATTTTTCTGCCAACATTTGTCATATGACTTTTTTTTTTTTTTTTTGCGCAGGAGAAATTGTAGTTTTGAAATGACAAAAAAAAATATATATATATATAAATAATATTTTGTTTATATAAATTAGCTTCAGTTAACATTCTGAGAGACAGAACTATTTGATTTTTCAGTGGATAGTGTTGTTTCTTTGCAGGATGAGCTGTAGTTTGTATTGGTACTTTTTTAGTGTCCATAAGAATTTTTGATTACTTTATTCCATTTTTTTTCTTGATAAGAGAAAACAAAACAAAAAAAAAGTGATTTTTAGCAAATCAATTCTCCCCTTTGGCTTTTACCGTATGGGATACATATTCTAATATTTTATTCATTTGAACAATTGTACAGTAATACCAAATAAGTTCTTTTTATTTATTTTTTGTAGTTCGCTCTTTACGTTTAGTGAAAAAGTGGGGGTGACCTAAACTATTTTATATACTTTATTATGTATTATTTTTAATACTGTGAGTTTTTTTTAACTACCTTTTAAATGCTGCTGTCACGATTGCAACAGTTTGAATTCTTGGATGACAATCGGAACTAGTGCCGATCCCATGAGTTACTCTCGGATGCCTGCAGTATAATGCAGCCGACAACCCGAAATGTATGGAGCCAACTTGACTTCTGAGCTCACTCATTTCATGCCTAGAGGATGTCGTGAAGGACATCATCATGCAGAAGATCTCTTTATACATCGGGCATTACTTATCTTGTAGGCATTCAGTATTATATTACTGCACAGCTGCACTTTAATTTTGCAAGATTCTACACTCAAAAGGGGGCCAGCATGCTCTACTAGCTCAGTGTCTGCTTGGGCACTACCTTAGGCAGCGTAGTTTTGACACATCGGATTACTGTACAGTACCTAATGTAAAAAGTCTACTGCTTGTAGATGCCAAGCGGTTAGAAGAGGGTCTGTTGACAAAGTGTAGGCTGAATTATGATCGCAGCTCTTAAAAAGCATTATCTGAAAGTTTAGTCCAGAGAACGGAGCTCCAGCAGAACGGAGAAGTGTTTGAGCATGCACAAAGGCAAGAGATGGCAGAGCACTCTTCACATCCCCAGTCTTTGGGGCTCAAATTGCGAGACCCTACCAATCAGCAAGTCAGGATAGGTGATAACTTGCCAAGTTAGAACAACCCTTTTAAGTATTATACACGATTTATCTTGGAGTTAAAAAAAAAAAGTTAAGATTTATAAATGTTATGGACGTACAAAGACTCTACTTTTCAAAGTATATGTCAAGTAGAAAGGGCACTGAAAAATGGTCAATTTACCGTCTTTGCGCTAAAATGGGATTTAATCATGAATGATGTGCCAGACGCTCACCTCTTTCACCACTGTAACCTTCATGACTTATTTTCCGAAGGCGGTCGAATCCTTGGTTTATGCTGCGGAGTTTCTCCTTTAAATCTGTGTGTTTGCTGTGCAGATCTTCTGCCTTAATCTCATTTTCATCAGGGCTGATAATATTTTTGTGGATTTCTGTTACCAAAAAGAGAATTGGAAAGAATTGTGAGCCTTGTGTCCACCCCACTGGGTCAGTGTCCTAGAAAATGCTTTATCTGCTCAGCCATTTTATGAAGGAACTCATTGTGGACCAGAGGAATTTAAGGGTGTGTGCAAATGACTTGTTTGAGAACGCCGGCGTACCCACATTATTCCTGAAGCAGAAGATGCTTTGGGAAAATACCAGTGGCGCTTGCCCTGAAGCATCTTTTCTGACGTATTTTTTATTTAAATTCGAAATATAAAACAGTGGCTGAAGCCGCGAGAAGAATTCACCTCACCCTTTGGAAATCTGAAGTGAAATCTTCTTTCCCACTTTTCGGAACGCTTTTTTCGAGCGAAATCTGCCCGAAAAAGACATTGTGTGCACATACCCCAATTAGGATTTTCTCCTTAGACTAGAAGAGGTGGCAAGAAGGGTTAAAAAAAAAAATAAATAAAAAAAAAATTATGTAACCTGTAAATGTAAAAATTAATAAAAAGCAATTTCCAGTCTTTGGCCCCAATTCAAATCTTTTATGCCAGAATTCCTTTGTAAAAAGCTTTGCAAAGTCACAAAATGTTGGCTCAACGCAAGGGCGGGAGGGGTCCATGGCAACCATAATCATAAATTCATGATTACCCTAGGGCATAGAGTACCTGATAATAATCTCTATTTTTATATAGCGCCAACATATTCCGCAGCGCTTTACATACATTATCACTGTCCCCATAGGGAATCTAGATTGTGAGCCCCTATCAGTTTGTCTTTGGAGTGTGGGAGGAAATTGGAGAACCCAGAGGAAACCCACACAAACACGGGGAAAACATACAGACTCCTTGCAGATGTTGTCCTTGGTGGGATTTGAACCCAGGACCCCAGTGCTGCAAAGCAACAGTGCTAACCACTGAGCCACCGTGCTGCCCGCCTATTACCCATTATCTGTATCCTCATAACATGGAGGATCACAGGAAAAACTGACATACAGATTATATACACTGCTCAAAAAAATAAAAGGGAACAGTAAAACTACCACATCCTAGATATCACTGAATAAAATATTCCAGTTGCAAATGTTTATTCATTACATAGTGGAGCGTTGAGAATAATGAAACAAAAATGATCAGTGGGAATCGAGATTAATATCCCATAGAGGTCTGGATTTGGAATGATATTCAAAATCAAAGTGTAAAATCAAATTACAGGCTGATCCAACTTCAGTGGAAATGCCTCAAGACAAGGAAATTATGCCCAGTAGTGTGTGGCCTCCACGTGCCTGTATGACCTCCCTACAACGCCTGGGCATGCTCCTGATGAGGCGGTGAATGTTCTCGAGGGATCTCCTCCCAGACCCAGATTAAAGCATCAGTCAACCCCTGGACAGTCTATGGTGCAAGGTGGCGTTGGTGGATGGAACGACCTATGATGTCCCAGATGTGCTCGATTGGGTTCAGGTTTGGGGGAACGGTCAGGCTAGTCCAAAGCATCAATGTCTTCATCATGCAGGAACTACTGACACTTCAGCCACATGAGGCCTAGGCTTGCCATGCATCAGAAGGAACCCAGGGCCCACTCCACCTGCATATGGTCTCACAATGGTTCTGCGGATCTCATCCCGTTACCTAATGGCAGTCAGGCTACCTCTGGTGAGCACATGGAGAGCTGTGCAGCCTTCCAAATAAATGCCTCCCCACACCATTACTGACCCACTGCCAAACCGGTCATGCTGGAGGATGTTGCAGACATCAGAACGTTCTCCACGGCGTCTCCAGACTCTGTTACATGTGATCAGTGTGAACCTGTTCTCATCCGTGAAGAGCACAGATATGCACATACAGTTAGATCCATATATATTTGGACAGAGACAACATTTTTTCTAATTTTGGTTCTAGACATTACCACAATGAATTTTAAACAAAACAATTTAGATGCAGTTAAAGTTCAGACTTTCAGCTTTCATTTGAGGGTATCCACATTAAAATTGGATGAAGGGTTTAGGAGTTTCAGCTCCTTAACATGTGCACCCTGTTTTTAAAGGGACCAAAAGTAATTGGACAGATTAAATAATTGTAAATAAAATGTTCATTTCTAGTACTTGGTTGAAAACCCTTTGTTGGCAATGACTGCCTGAAGTCTTGAACTCATGGACATCACCAGACGCGGTGTTTCCTCCTTTTTGATGCTCTGCCAGGCCTTCACTGCGGTGGTTTTCAGTTGCTGTTTGTTTGTGGGCCTTTCTGTCTGAAGTTTAGTCTTTAACAAGTGAAATGCATGCTCAATTGGGTTGAGATCAGGTGACTGACTTGGCCATTCAAGAATATTCCACTTCTTTGCTTTAATAAACTCCTGGGTTGCTTTGGCTTTATGTTTTGGGTCATTGTCCATCTGTAGTATGAAATGACGACCAGTTTGGCGGCATTTGGCTGGATCTGAGCACACAGTATGGCTCTGAAAATATCAGAATTCATTCGGCTGCTTCTGTCCTGTGTCACATCATCAATAAACACTAGTGACCCAGTGCCACTGGCAGCCATGCATGCCCAAGCCAAACATGCGGCCGCAGGGACGTGAACATCTGATTCGAGCACCCGCGATACTCTGTGTATACCCGAGCACCCTAGACAAACTCCAGTAATAAGCACTTGCTTTCATCACTAGTGAGCACCCTTCTGTCCTCTTAAAGGGTCCATCCTTGCTTGTGGATGGTAGATGAGGTGGAACTTTTTTTTTTTTTTTTATTCATTTAATTTAAAAACCCCAGACTTTGTTTAGTCCAAATAATTATTTATCTTCCAAAAAGAATATACAATCCATACCTGGCACTAGAAAGTTTATAAGGTCTTACTCTATATGTTTGAAGGTCACAAGGAGGACTTTTGGTCACAATAAAAATTGCATTTTTTATTTTATTATCATTTGCCATAAAGGAAACACTGCAGTTACCAATGATTATACAATAAGCAATAGATGCCATGAAGCATATCACATATGTGATAAATAATAAAAAAAGATGTACAAAAATATATCACAAATACAGGATCGGGGGCACGGAAATGGTCTTGACGTCTCGTGTTGCTACAAAATAAATGTCAGTTAAGGTTGTGGATTAGATTTCTGAGAGTCGTTTGCCAGCGGCTTAGACAAAACCCTTTACTTAGTCATCGTCACCTGCACCTCACCCGGAAAAGGGCAAGTATTATTTACCGGAATCCTCCCGCAAAGATCAAGGAAAACACTACACTTATTCTTAGTCTTCACCGACCGCCTCGGGCAGAGTATTTCTGATCTTTCCATGAACGCTCTATATCCGGCCTTTAATGGTCTCTGTGCTGACAAATCTCCAACTCTGTCCAATGCTTTACCTCTACAAACAAAAGCTACTCTGACACGTGCAACCTGATTGAAAGATTGCATTAAAACACAATTACAATCGGAGAACATGGACCGAGCAAGAAGATTAATTAAATGGTATATTCTGCCGAATGGCAGAGGTTGTCTGCATCAATAGAGGTTATGGATGAAACTGCAAATAGATTAAAGCACGCTCAAGGGGCTTCGGCGTTTGCTGCTCACAAGTTTTTAGTCTTTGGCGATTAACTAACAAAAACGTCATTTTAGAGACGCGAAAGAGCTGCAGTTGTTTTTTCTGTGCAGGTTACATAATACATTGCAGCAAACCGAATCGTGACATATTAAAGGGTTAAACCAGTCTATAGCGATGTATAAATGATAAACCCCAACCAAGCACTTCATTAGAGAAATATAATAAAATTAATCAGTAGTTTGGAATGTTACGGGTTGGAAAAGGTTACTTGCCCGGAAAGGGCGCAACAGGTGTTTCCTAAATTAATTATGCAATTGTTCACATGTAACTGACTATTTAAAACCAGTAAGAACCAGTCAAAGTTGCATTATCTCTATGGCTAAGGGTGTGCGATTGACGCGTTTCCAGTCAATCAGTTAAAGGCTTTGTTCACTTTCGACCAATCTCTTCTGAGGCTAAGTGCCCACAATACAGAAATGCTGCTTATTTTTTCCTGCATCTCCCTGGTAGGAAAAACGCATGCGGATTGTACATGCGGATTGTACATGCGTTTTTCCTGCCAGGGACATGCGGATGTGAAGCGTTCTTCACATGCATTTCTGCACGCGGGTTGTCAAGCGCTTTCCAAGCGATTTTAGCATCACTTGTAAAAGTGCTTGACAACTTGGTCACACTATATCAATCCATGCAACCGGCATGGATTTATATAGTATGACAAAGTTAATAGTTAAAAAAAAAGAATAAAAATGGTAAAAAATAAAAAACATTATACTCACCTTCTGATGGCCCTCGGTCTTCTCTCCGGTGCGTTCGGTGTCTTGGGCGGCTCGCGGTGGTGTAAAAGGACCTTCCATGATGTCATTTAGACAAGTGACAGGTCACACGACTGCCGACGTCAGCGGTTGCGTGACCTGTCACATGACATAATGGAAGATCCTTTTACACAATCGAGAACCACCGGGGAGTCAGGATGCACTGGAGAGAAGACGGCGGGCCATCAGAAGGGGAGTATAATGTATATTTTTTATTTAAAATTATTTTTTTAACAGGTACTATGGTACCCGTGTCTGGAGGAGAGTCTCCTCTTCTCCAGACCCGGTTACCATCCACACATTGAATCGCTTAATATCCGCATGTGCACATGTAGTCATGCGCATATTAAGCGATTCAATGCAAGTTAATGGCGCCAATTATGCCGTGTTTCCGCAAAAATAATGGACATGTTGCGGATTTTTTCGCAATGACCATGGGGCACGTATTACCAAGCGTTTTCGCTGCAGAAATTCCAAGGCAAAAACGCTTGAAAAACGCATAGTGGGCACACAGCCTGAATCCCTAGGTCTCCCCTCTTTTAGACAAATCAAGACAGTTAGAGCAAGTGAGAGCAGCCGTAGTTCTCACTTACTACAGATGTCAACTACGTCTGTAGGAGAAGCGAGTAAAGCCAGCGCTGATTGGCTGCAGGGATCACATGACATAACGTCACACAATTACCGGGAAAGCCAGTGCCAACATCGCTGGAATGGCGCCAGCACTGGAGCAGGGTATAGTTGTTATATAACTGGAGAAAAAGGGATTGAGAAGGGTTTGTCCAAGTAGAAGACAACCCCTTTAGATGCCTCCATCAAGTATGAGCATATCCACACACAAAAAACAAACAAAAAAATACAGTAGATCTATGTGTTTTGGTTTGTAGCCTTAATCATGGAATCTTGGTGGGAGCCTTTTACTTTAGATCCTAAAAACATGAAATTTTATTCCAGGAATCAGCATTGGGGCCAAAGAAAAGGACATCTACAGCCCACAGGTTTCCCAACCCTGCATAAGGAAATAAGTAATATTACATGATGGCCATTCAGAGTTATATCCATTCATATATTGTTATTTATTAGAGCTTGAGATCTCCAATTCTGAGCATGTGTGGTCTACATGGCACAACCCCATTAGGAAGGGTCGTCTCACCCTCTACCTTCAGGAGCACACAGCTCCCCTGACTTTCAGCTTCCTACTTGCCAGGGGAACAGTGTGCTCCTGATGACTGACAGTTCAGATTAGAGGTATGCTTGCACCACTGGCCTAAAGTGTGGGCACTATTATGCTGCTAGAAGAATCAGCTTGGAGAAGCACATGATTGAATTCATGATTGATTATAAGCTCATCAACAAATAACTTGTAAGGCCACGTTCACATGTTCAGTATTTCATATTAGTATTTTTAAGCCAATACCAGGAGTGGGTGATAAATGCAGAAGTGGTGACATGTTTCTATTATACTTTTCCTCTGATTGTTCCACTCCTGGTTTTGGCTTACAAATACTGAGGTACAATACTGAAGGTGGGAACATGACAAAGCACAAGCTCGGTGCCTATGAGGTTGGACACTGCCAAAAGGCTGTGGTGGTGGTCGGTAACCTAGACAATGAGCAGTAAGCTATAAAATGAAAAAAAAAATTAAAAATCCCCATTGTCGAGATCAGAGATTTTTAATAAGAGGGGAGCTGCAAATTTGCTTAATTTTTACAGAAATTTTACACTTTTACCCATTTAATACAATTAAACAAGCCCCTTTAAGTGCCAAATGGCAACTTTAGTTCTGCTATATCAGTTCTCAAGGTGTTTCCATAACCAGTAAAAGGAGTGGAGATAATTCCACACAGTATATGTGATCCAGCTGCAGTAGTTAAAGCAGGCAGGAGACAACACTGCACAGAGAAATCAGAAGAATACGATGATCTAAGCAGGTGTCATATTTAAGGCCCGTGGGTCGAATAAGGCCTGCCATGTCATCTTATGTGACCCGTGAAGTCAGGACACAGAAGGAATGCCTCTCCACTTTCCCCATGCGGAGTAGTGTAGAAGTGTGCGCTGGAGCTCAAAATCTAAGACGGCACCCGTCTGAGCTTAGGAGAGGGGGGCAGAGCCAGCACAGGGAGCTTATGCCATCTTGGCATCTGGGCAGACGCAGCCAGCGCTTAGTAGAAGGAGTGGAGCCAGCACAAGGCGTGGTTGCCATCTTTGAAACAGAGTGAACGCAGTCAGCCAGCCCAAATGTGAACGCAGTCAGAAAACACTTTTGCGTGGTTCCATCTTTCAATCAGTGCAGACGCAGCCAGTACTTAGCCTAGAGAGCAGTCCATCTTGGATTCTGAAGTCTGGTACACCTCTTACCCTTACTACCCGGGGACAGCCGTCTTAGGGCCCCCGCTACCATGCGGGGACAGCCATCATAGGGCCCCCGGCCAGTCTGTGCATTACAGTCCGTCCTTTTACAGGGTTACACAGACGTTACAATTACAAGCGGCCCCTTTAAAAGGCAACCATAATGTGGATGTGGCCCTCGGTGAAAAGGAGTATGAGATCCCTGAATTAGAAGATTTATCATTATTAGAAATGATTCATCTTTCAAACTTCACAAGACCTTTATTATCTGTTCCATACAGTGAATTACATGTACAAACAGTCAGGGGCTGATGAATACAAACTAGTGAAGACAATGGAGGATGAGTCAATTGGACCATTAGAGGCCTCCTACGACAACATTGTCACTATCTCACTGTCTACAACCACGCATTTCACTCCCAGTGCAAAGCAATTGCGCATAATATAGGATGCGAGACTTACAACGCTTGACGAGATGAGCTCGGACTCTGTCTGGACCATTGTTGCAGGATCAGTAAATTGTAACAGTCTGTAGTCTGTTGTTACCATAGAGACACATGACTCCTCATAAGAGCTGTATACGCAAAATGGCAAGACAATATTAAGACCATTTTTCAAAGTTGCCTTCCCCACCTCCCCCCTTCATTTTAGCACGGGAGCAATACAAAAATGGAAACAGAGATAATTCATAGCACATTAGGAGGTCATATAACCTATAACAGAGGGTTTTACTTGCCGAAGGGGTGTCAGCTTGTATGCAGTTTATCATACAAGTGACAAAGAAGTGGAAAGTTTGCTATATATGCAACGGCTGTGAAGAAACAGAACATAAGAGATAAATAGCTAAAGGTTTGGTACCCAATCATGAGGCCAGAGCAATCATCAAAAGGAGCCATCATTTGCCCAATTCCATATTTGCTGCAGGTATACTCCTGAGTCTGAGGAGCAGCTACAATAATCTAAGCTTAAAAATCCACATATAAAAATGTCACAGGACGGCAGTGTTACATATTAAATTGTGAAGGACAAGATTTTGCAGCACACAGAACACTTTCTGCCTTGTAATCCTGAAGAAGAGCCATCGTTTATCAATATGGCCAAGGACCCTACCTTCTGTCCTGCTCACAGTGTCGAGCAATATGTTGTATTCATTGGTCTTCTCCCTATGATGGAGGAACTCCCGCCACAGGTTATCCAGCTCCTCATCTGAAAATTTCCCAGATGTCTTAGCCTAGAAGAGATAAATCACATGTTATACTATGCAAGCTCACATTCAGAGAAAGTTGTCAACCATCGAGCCACTCCGCCCACGGGACTCCGCCCCCCCGGTCAGAGCGCCACTCCGCCCACGGGACTCCGCCCCCCCGGTCAGAGCGCCACTCCGCCCCCCCGGTCAGAGGCACACTCCGCCCACGGGACTCCGCCCCCCCGGTCAGAGGCACACTCCGCCCACGGGATTCCGCCCCCCCCCCCCCGGTCAGAGCCACACTTCGCCCACGGGATGCCGCCCCCTTGGTCAGAGCCACACACTACGTCCACGGGACGCCGCCCCCCCCCCCCGGTCAGAGCCACACACTACGTCCACAGGACTCCGCCCCCCCCAGTCAGAGCCACACACTACGTCCACGGGACTCCGCCCCCCCGGTCAGAGGCACACTCCGCCCACGGGATTCCGCCCCCCCCCGGTCAGAGCCACACTCCGCCCACGGGATGCCGCCCCCTTGGTCAGAGCCACACACTACGTCCACGGGACGCCGCCCCCCCCCCCCGGTCAGAGCCACACACTACGTCCACAGGACTCCGCCCCCCCCAGTCAGGGCCACACACTACGTCCACGGGACTCCGCCCCCCCCAGTCAGAGCCACACACTACGTCCACAGGACTCCGCCCCCCCCCCCCCAGTCAGAGCCACACTCCGCCCACGGGACTCCCTTCCCGGTCAGTTAGCAGAAATAATTAAAAAATAAATAATAATAATAATATTGTATAATGTTATACTGAATCTTTTCCATAAAACCACATAATCTGTTAATCTTCTTCCGCTCTAGTGCATGCCGCCTGAAAGCAAGAAACCATGGGCCCAAATTCATCATCAGCATTTTTTTTTTTTTTTTTTAAGTATTCATTGACAGTTTTTTTTTTTTGCAAAAAATATTTTAAAATGGCGTACGTGGTTCATGAATTTTCTGCAAAGTGTTTTCAATTTTTTTTTGTCAAGTTGACATAAAATCACCACAGTGGGAGAGGGGTTGGCAGTGGAGTACATTAGCAGAAAAAAGAAAAAAAAAAAAAAAAAAAAAAAAAAAAAAAGACTCAAGCAAAATGTATAAGGCGGAAATGAAAAAAAAAACAAGCAAAAACTTCCATATACCTAAACAGAGGTTCTCCTAGAGCTTCCGGCCTCACCTTATTCCACAGCTTTTCTAACCGAGGATCATTTAACACATCATTTTCTGTGCCGTCCTTAATATAATTATTCTCTTCTGTCTGTGTTTGTTTTTTCCCATCCAGTCCAAACTTGGCCAATATTACTGAAACAGAAATATGATAATAGGTGACAATATTGGGACCAACCCATTTTTGGATACCAAATCCCTATCCAAAAGGGTCCAACCACTGGAACCTAAAGTGCTCCCAAGAACCCCCAGAACGAGGCGCTGTTGAACCACCTTGGATAGAAAGGGGATTCGCATCCTGGACCTCTGCTCCATTCATTGCCAAGATATAGCAGGGTGCTGTATTTGATTTTCAGGCAGTCCCATAGATAATGAATGTAGCGAAGGCCGAGCATGCGCAACTCTGCAGAGCCCCATTTTCGGAGTTCCAGAACCCTGATCTTAGGATCTCTGGTGGTCCCAGAAGTCTGACCACCAGCGGTTAGAAAATTATTCCCTATCTGATGGATAAGGGAAAACTTGTTTTGGGAAGAATCCCTTTAAATGAGGCTGATTGGCGTCACCATATTCCCTGCAGTGTAAAGCATGGAGGAGACAGCAGCAGCAGCAGATCAAACTAAACTCTGACCATAACTGTGCCCAATTGGAGCAGAGCTAAAAATCAGCATGTGTGTAAAAAAAAAACAGGTAAACATATTGACTTTTGTTTAATATACAATTCCTTTGATTGTCCAAATATCGGCCTCAGAATTTTTTTTGTTAAAAGGAAACACCAGTAAGAGATTCGGCATTTAAATAACTCATTTACTTTTCTTGCAGACAGTTCCAAGGAATGAACTTTGAAGCAAAAATAATGAATATATTAACCATCAGCAAAAAGCCACAACTCACATTCCCTAAGATAATAAGTAAGTAATCATGACCACCTTACATTAAGCACTACATCCTAGGGGAACAGGGACAGGTAGCAAAATCACCCTGTCAGGAGGCAAAGTAACACTTGCCATAAAAAAACCTGCAGAGATGATAAAAACAAAACAAAAAAAAAAAAAAAACCTTGGCCACCATTCATGGTGAAAAAGCCAAATATGATTACATACATTACTAAATAGATCTGATACACGATGAGACTCTTGTACTTACTGTAATAATCCATGTCAGAAAGGCAGTCTATTCCTTATTGAAAGTTTAAAATTCCCTCTCCACCCACAAAGCTAGATTGACTTGCTCCTCAGTGTACTTCTTCCCTGCTGCTCCTCAGTGTACTTCCTCCCTGCTGCTTCTCCTTCCATCTAGCCTAAATGACAGCGCCTCAATGCCCCTCCTCCCAGGTGAGATCTCACACTGATTTTATTATTTTTAACAGTGTTCTGGATGGTGTGCAGAAAGTTGCCAATAGGAAAAAAACCCTTATAAATGTATAAATTACTGTACAGGTATGAGGATACTATGTAAATGAACGTTATATTTTTGTACATATCTATCAAATATAATACACTTTATTTTACTAGGGTCATCCCTCCTCCTTTGTGAAGCGCCACGATCAGAGTAATGAACAGGTAAAGTGTCACGATTCCACCACTCATGGTGTCTTTCACGCAGTGACAGTTCAGCCATCCAATCAGGAGTAGGGGCGTGCTGGGTTTCCTTCAGGTGTCTCCCGTCCGGGGTTATGACCTGGCTATTTAGGTAGATGTCTGATTACTGCCAGTTGTAGCCTAAGCTCGGTAGTATTTGTGTGCCTTGTGCTTGGTTTCTGATAGATTGCTGGCTGACCCCGGACCTTGCCTCTGACCATCCATTTACCTAGCCCCTTTGTCTTGATCAGCCACCTTTCTGGAATTCTGACCGTGACCCGACTACGCCTTTGTCGTGCTCTTTTGGCATCTGACCCTGAAACATTTGACTACCCTGCCTCACAGCATGTCCGTGAGTAGTGACTAGTGTCACAGAGTGCCAGGATCAGAGAGTTTTCTCCGCTCCCAAGAATTTCCAACCTGCATGATCTGTATGTTCAGAAGCCTCCTCAGTCATCGATAAAGTTTAAACTAAAGTATTACAGTAAATACTTGGCTACTAGAGAGGGAGGAGGGAGATGCAGCTGCAGGTTCTTTTATCTCTTTGTAAACATGTACAGATTAGGAGGTGGAGAGGAGCAGAAATGGGCAGATGTCTGAGCAGCACACAGTGCTAGAGAGGGATAGAAAAATACCCAAAGTACACAGGTCATATTCTGGACTCAAAGTATCAAAAAAGAGTAAATAAGTACCATTCAGGGATCGTCGGAGTTTGGCCTCTTTCTCTCCATCGTTGTCTAACCCTTCCGCCTTCAGTTTTTTCCAGTTCAGCTCATCTTTCTCTTGGATTTTCAGATCACTGTGAAGTTCTGCTAATTTTACAGCAGAAAACTGGAGCTAAAAGGAGAGAAGAGGCAAGAACAGGGAGCTCAGGGTTACACCTGCCCCAAAATCATCCATTTAACATAAGGAAAGCTAAAAGTAAAATGTAGGCGATGGCACCTGCTGGACACACAGATGGTTGGAATTATTTTTTTTTTCTGCAAAACCAAGCAAGCAGAGTAATCAGATAAATGTACGGTAATGTGAAGGTCTGTATAGTTAAAGGAATTGTCCACTCCCCAATTACTGAGCATGTGAGGTCAGACCCTGATGTTGGGGAGAGGCCGGGCTCACAATCTGTGCTAGTCCATCCCAGAGGTGTTGGATGAGGTTGTGGTCAGGAATCTCTGCAGCCGGTCATGTTCTTCCACCAAAAACCCCCAACCATGTCTTTATGGACCTTATACACTGGGCAATTGGGGCCGGGTGTTATTTAAAGAGGTATTCCCATCTCTAAAGATCCTATCCCAATATGTAGTAGATGTAATAATAATAATAATATTTATTATTATTATTCATATTAGCAAATACCTTCAGCTAGAAATGTAGTATAGTTTTTCTGGTTCACTATGCCTCTTTCCTCATGTGCATGCATTGCAGGACCTTAGGTATCCATGGTTATGACCACTAGCAACTAGTTAACTGTCACTATATCAGTGGTCATAACCATGGATACCTAAGGTCCTGCAATGCCTGCACACAAGGAAAGACATAGCGAATCAGAAAAACTAGGCTACATTTCTAATTGGATGTATTTGCTAATATTATTCCACCTACAACATATTGGGATAGGATCTTGCAGATGGGAATACACCTTTAAGCTCATTTTTGCTTTTCTTTTGGGTCGGACAACCCCTTAATTACAAATCTTCTGGTCCCCACGCTAAGTCATGTGTTTGCACTGGACCAGAGTAATACAAAGACGTATTTTATTGTCATCTTTCTTGTCTTGTACAATTTAGGGAGAACGTTGGAATATTTTTTTAGGGTCACTTTATTTTATTTTTCGGCCACATCTCCGGTTTTCCTGAAGACAACAAGCGCCTTCAATAACAAGAAAAAGAAAGAAAAAAGGAAGAAAAATAATTTCACTTTAAAAAAAAAAAAAAAACAAACAAAAAAAAACACACTTCCAGATTTCGGTCCTTGAGCCGTATGTGAAATTTTAGGTGACATTTTAAAACAGCAGAAGATTAATTTCAATCAATTCTTAACACCAAAACCACGCCGCAATTTCCAATAAAAGCAGACTGACATTCTCAGAGAAGGTGAAGGTCCTCAACTTAATTTAAAGTCCAAGCGACATCAGAATAATAATAAAAATAAAAAATGGATACCTTCCATAGGACAATGATATATAAAATACAACATGAACTCAGTTGTGCTGTACCTCTTGTATATCCATGCAGTACTATTATGACCGTATATGCCCAATCTGAAGGGATTATTCACTACTATGATCTTGATGACTAATTCTTAGGATAGGTAATCAACATCAGATCGGGGGTGGTCCAACATCTGGCAGCCCCACCGATCAGTCATTATCCGCTCCGGCAGTGGACGGATGTGAACAAAATATGGAACAGAACAGCACCGCTTTATATAGTTTAGTAACCGCTCCCAGGTACTGTAAATTTTTCCTCGCCTTCGTCCATTCATTCAACATTGTCGTATCAAGTTTTGTTTTTTGGAAAACGAGTCATAGTTTTGAATGACCGCATTTCGCAATATAACGTACTGAAAAGTGCGGTGGAAAAAAATAAAATATGCAATTACACCATTGTTTTCTGGGTTTCAGTTTTAAGGTGTTCGTTGTGTGGTGAAAAAGGAACCAGGCAAGATTCTTCATGCGAGAATGATTATGGCAATGCAAACTTAAAACAGGTATTCCCATCTCCAAGATCCTATTCGAATATGTAGTAGGTGTAATAAGAATATTATTAACAGCAAATACCTCCAATTAGAAATGTAGTATAGTTCTTCTGATACGCTATGTCGCTTACCCCATATGAAGGGCATTGCAGTAGCTTAAGTATCCATGGTTACGAACACTAACAACCAACAACTTATCACTATATGAGTGGTCGCAACCATGGATATCTAAGCTACTGCAATTGCCTGCACATGAGGTAAGCAAAATAGCGAATCAGAAGAACTATACTACATTACTAATTAAAGGTATTTGTTATTATTATTCCTACTACATATTGGGATATGATCTTGGAGATGGGAATACCCCTTAAAAAGTTTTATTTTCTTTTTATTTATTTTAATGGTTAAAGATGTGAAAACTTTGTAAGTAATTTAGTTTTCTGCTACAAATTTTCTGAGACATGTAAAAATTTTAAAGGGCAGGTAGGATCAATTCTTCCCATCAGTCTAAGGGTCCGTTCCCACAAGGAGTTTTTGATGATTTTCTGAAACATTTATGCACCCATTACATAAAATTATATTACTTGTGTTTTCATATTAATTTTTTATGTTTTTGACACTGACGTTTTTGTTTCTCTTAGGTTTGTCATGTTTTAAATAAAGCTTTGTTTTTGATATGTTCTGGTATTTGGCAAAACCTTTTGTTGATGCAATCTTGTGCGGATTACATGTGCTTTTTTTTTTTTTTTTTTTTACCTGCGGATTTTCCACATCTAATGCAAGTCAATAGGGAAAATCTGCAGATAAAACTCAGCGTTCCCGCAAGGTAAACTGACATGCTGCAAATCTGAAACAAGCACCGCGGCTCAGTTTATGCAAAATAAAAATAACATATACATACAGTACAGACCAAAAGTTTGGACACACCTCATTTAAAGATTTTTCTGTATTTTCATGACTATGAAAATTGTACATTCACACTGAAGGCATCAAAACTATGAATTAACACATGTGGAATTATATATTCATGGTAAAATAGCTGCTAGGAAACCACTGCTAAGGACAGGCAACAAGCAGAAGAGACTTGTTTGGGCTAAAGAACACAAGGAATGGACATTAGACCAGAGGAAATCTGTGCTTTGGTCTGATGAGTCCAAATTTGAGATCTTTGGCTCCAACCACCGTGTCTTTGTGCAACGCAGAAAAGGTGAACGGATGGACTCTACATGCCTGGTTCCCACCGTGAAGCTTGGAGGAGGAGGTGTGATGGTGTGGGGGTGCTTTGCTGGTGACACTGTTGGGGATTTATTCAAAATTGAAGGCATACTGAACCAGCATGGCTACCACAGCATCTTGCAGCGGCATGCTATTCCATCCGATTTGCGTTTAGTTGGACCATCATTTATTTTTCAACAGGACAATGACCCCAAACACACCTCCAGGCTGTGTAAGGACTATTTGACCAAGAAGGAGAGTGATGGGGTGCTACGCCAGATGACCTGGCCTCCACAGTCACCCAACCTGAACCCAATCGAGATGGTTTGGGGTGAGCTGGACCGCAGAGTGAAGGCAAAAGGGCTAACAAGTGCTAAGCATCTCTGGGAACTCCTTCAAGATTGTTGGAAGACCATTTCCGGTGACTACCTCTTGAAGCTCATCAAGAGAATGCCAAGAGTGTGCAAAGCAGTCAAAGCAAAAGGTGGCTACTTTGAAGAACCTAGAATATAAGACATATTTTCAGTTGTTTCACACTTTTTTGTTAAGTATATAATTCCACATGTGTTAATTCATAGTTTTGATGCCTTCAGTGTGAATGTACAATTTTCAGAGTCATGAAAATATATAAAAATCTTTAAATGAGAAGGTGTGTCCAAACTTTTGAGATATATATATATATATATATATATTATAAGGTTAGGGCCCCATTAGAGACAGTTCGCCTTGTGGGCTCACACAAATTGAAAAAATTGTGCACCAAGTATTTTCTATATGGCAGTAATGCAGTTTATCATTTCATATATTCAATGTTTGCACATTTTAGCGCTTACAGAGACAGCTGTATTCTTTACTTTGCATATCTTATAGCGGAAAAAAAAAATTGACCAGCCCCTCCTAACAGAAGCAAGTGTGAACAGGACTGTTCACACTTGCTTCTGTTAGGAGGGGCTGGTCAATTTTTTTTTTTCCGCTATAAGATATTTTATACTTTTGTCTATGGACATGCAATGAAGGCTTGCTTTTTTTTTGGTGCATGTACAGCTGCAGTTTTGATCAATACCATATTTTGTACATACAATTGCTGATCATTAACATTTCAGTAGGCTCCCAACTGACCCTAATGTCATGGTCACACATTCAGTATTTTACATCAGTATGTAAGCAAAAACCAGGAGTGGGTGATAAATACAGAAGTGGTGACGTGTTTCTATTATATTTTTCCTCTAAATTGTTCCACTCCTGGTTTTTGCTTACAAATACTGACCAAGTACTGAACGTGTGAACGTGACCTAAGGCTATGTTCACACATCATAGTTATTTTTTGGCGTCAATTTTCTGCAGCAAAACCTGATCTCTCAAGGGAGGTTTGTTCAGGATTTCTCTTGCAGTTTTGGTGCGTTTTTTTTTCAGCGTCCTTCCATCTCTTATTATGCATGTACATCGAGTTCAGTGAAAAAAACAAAACAAACCCATTCTATTTTGGCATCAAAAACGCTGAAAGAAGAGACATGCTCTATTCCCCCCCCCCCTCCCCCAAAAAAAACATGATGTGTGAACTAAGAATTCTGCAATCTCTTAGACTTTGCTGGTACGGCAAATAGCCAAACAGATCGGCGCCCAACAATCGCGCTGCATGGTGTGCTGATGGCCGTCAGAAGCGACAGCTGCCATAAACTGATGAGATTGGAAGTCAGACACTTTTTTTTTTTTTTTTTTTTTATACTGTAAACCCATCCCACTATTCCCCCAGCCCATCCACCACAAAAAAAAAAATGGGGGCATTGCATTTTTTGTTTGTTTGTTTTTTTCTGCTCGCCATTTGTTGGAATTTGAGGTTTTTTTTACCTGTGTTTTGCAGCACATTGTATTTATTTATTTTACTCACTTATATAGCGCCATTAATTCCACTGCGATTTACAGGCATCATCACTGTCCCCATTGGGGCTCACAATTGTATGGTAAAATGAATGGAGTCACAACTACAACTCATCCTGCAAACAAATAAGTCCTCATAAAACTACGAGCACATCAATATAAAGCTTAAAAAAAAAAAGAAAAAAAAAAGTTACCTATCTTGGTAGAAGTGGACAAAAAACAAATCAAAAGTGAAATAACGAAAAGAGTTATCTTTTCCTTTCTCCATGATATTGTTCGCCGTGATTTCAACACTTTTTTTTTTTTTATTTTTTTTTTAAAAACACAAAACTAGAAGTCATGCATGCCAGTGAAAATCCAGCAGATATAATTATGTACTGGAGTTACTGATTTGTAGTTTTCCCATTATAACTGAGCACTTATTAACTTCGTATCCCGGGATGCTAAGAAATGCATCATCTCTTTGTGAACGCATCGGAAGACACTGAGTTTCGTTACATATTTTTCAGACTGAAAAAACAGGTAACAAAAAGAATAAAAAACAAAAATAAATATAATATAGCATAGGGTGTAGCAATATTATGCATGGTCCAGTATCAAAAGCCAGAATATAAGCTTGAAAACACGCATTTTGTCAGCGATTTTATGCTTGGAACATGTGGCAAAGAATTGACATAAATTGATTAGATTTTTTTTTTTTTTTGCTTGTTTTCATTACTACACATTAAAGGAAATCTTTTAGCAAGATTTTACCCTCAAACTATTTATATGTGCAAATAGCTCTTTCAAAGACAAGTCCAGCAATACCTTTACATGGCCGGTCCATTCCTCTGTTACTGAGAAATCAGTGTTACAATTGATATGCAAATGAGGCTGAAGAGCTATGGTAGATCTGAAGCCTCTGTCACTCCAGCTCTATTCCTTGCACGTCTAAGTGAAAAGTGCAGATACGCTGTGGACAGATTCCAAGTAACTGTATACCTACACGTTCAGTATTTTTCCTCAGTATTTGAAAGTCAAAACCAACAATCAGAGGAAAAATATAATAGAAAAACATCACCACCTCTGTATTTATCACCCACTCCTGGTTTTGACTTACAAATACGGAGGTAAAAATCTCAAATACTCAACGTGTGAATGTGGCCCAATCACAGGGGGTGACTACCCAGCAGTGTTGCTTTAAGGCTATGTGCCCACGATGCAGAAATGCTCAGGATTTTTTCCTGAGCATTTCTGCATCTCCCTGGCAGAAAAAACACATGCGGATTGTACATGCGGATTGTACATGCGTTTTCCTGCCAGGGACATACGGATGTGAAGCGTTCTTCACTTGCATTTCCGCATGCGGGTTGTCAATCGCTTTCCAAGCGATTTTAGCATCACTTGGAAAGTGCTTGACAACTTGGTCACACTATATAAATCCATGCAACCGGCATGGATTTATATAGTGTGACCATAAAAGAAGGGTAAAAAATAAAAATTATACTTACCTCCTGATGGCCCACGGTCTCCTTATCCGATGAGTCCGGTCTCCCCGGTGGTCTAAAAGGACCCGCCCTTACGTCATTTAGTCATGTGACGGGTCACGCGACTGCCGACGTCAGCACATTGTACGGTGGAAAATAGTGTGCTGCCGAAAACAATGTCAGCCTATCCGCAGTGTGTTCAACGACACTCTGAAGAGCAAACAGGCGATCAAATGTCCTCCAATTGGGAAATATTTATAGATCGGCATCATAAAGCAATGATGAAGCCAGTTGTGGTGGAGTTTCTCACTTTTTTTTAAATTTTATTTAATAAAAGGGGTTCTCTGGCGCTGTTCACTTCTGCATTGAAGCTGATCTGTGCCAATAACATTTATTTTACTCACTTATACAGCGCCATTAATTCCACAGCGCTTTACAGACATTATGGGCACTGTCCCCATTGGGGCTCACAATCTAAATTCCCTATCAGTATGGAGTGTGGGAGGAAACCGGAGAACCCAGAGGAAACCCACGCAAACACAGGGAGAATATACATACAAACTCCTTGCAGATCTTGGCCTTGGTGGGATTTGACCCCAGCGCTGCAAGGCTGCAGTGCTAACCACTGAGCCAACATAATGTTATATATATCACAGTGCTAACCACTGAGCCGCTAATAAAAAATATATATATATCACAGTGCAGCCCCAAACACCTTGCATAATACACCAGATAGCATCTCTGCTTGCTGTTAGAGAAAAGAAAGACACTTGTTTACATCCAGAGGCTGAGAACCTGTGCTGGAATCAGCCTGGAAGCACCTCAGGGGCGTGGCAATGCACTGACACACCCTCAATGCACTTCCAGGCTAATCTGCATGTGGCTTCGGAGCCTGGTTTCTCAGCGCTGGCACATCGGATTCCCACAAGACCGCCGGGATCATGGTGATTGTCGTGTGAGGCGTTATCGAGCCACATCTCTAGACTGACTGACAAATCATCCTGACAGGTCTCCTTTAAGAGGGTCTTCAGTAAACCCCTTCAAAACAGGAAGGGGGGACCCCTTTAAAAGAGGCCAGAAAGTCCCTGTGTGCAGGAGGCTCAGGCTTCACAGCCGAGCACTGTTCCCAGTCTGTAGGTCAGAGCAGCAGTGTAAATCGCTGGCACCATCAGGGAGCAGACCTGTGCAGGCGGCCCGGCACGTCTGCACTCACTGACAGCCAGCAGAGATCCTGCCGCTAACATGCAGCCATCACTGACAGTGCACGGTCACATCACCCCATTCACATTACTCACTCTCTGCGCCTTCTCCCACACTTGATTCAGCCTCTGTATCCGGAACTCTGCCGCCTCCTCGTCCGCCCGGTTCTCATTCACGTCCCGGGAGTATTTTCCACCACCGGCCCGGACACCGAGCAGCTGCAGGGAGCAGAGCAGCAGCAGTGAGCGGCGCAGCCGTGCGGACATGTTTACAGGGAGGAGCCGGAGCGCACAGGGACACCGCAGCCGCCGCCGCTCAGTGTTAGGCCCCAGGATCTCGCTGCTGATTGGTCAATTCCTGACACGGAACACAAACTGGCAGCTCATTGGTTGTCGGCAAGCACGTGGAACCGCCCAGTGTAGAACGTTAACTCTATCAGTGGTGGAGCGCTGGGCTGCCTTCTACAGCATCATTACCTGCAGCAGAATGAGATGTAGATGCAAGAGAAGCTAGAGAAAGGGGGAAACTCCTGGGTAACACCAGCATAGTATGGGGAGAGGTGGATGGGAAAGGCTGCAGGCAACAAGTACAGCAGATTCCCAAAGCAGCCATGAAAGCGCAAAAAACAAAACATTGATCACGTAAGGGTTAATTGTAGGTTAACCCCTCTGTGACTAACATTTTTTTATTATTGAGCTTTCATTTGTTTTTTACTAATTGCTAATTTTTTTTCGGGATGAAATTTTTTAAAAAAATTTAGGCCTCATTGACACGATCAGTATTCAGTCAGTATTTTACATCAGTATTTATAAGACAAAACCAGGAGTGGAACAATTATAGGAAAAGTATAATAGAAACAAGTCACCACTTCTGTATTTATCACCCACTCCTGGTTTTAGCTTATAAATACCGAGGTAAAAAAAACTGACCAAATACTGAACGTGCGAACGTGGCCTTAAATGACACATTCATTTTACCATAGAATGTACTAAAAAAAAAAACAGGAAACAAATTCAAAGCAGGATAAAACTAATTCCGCTGTTGTTGTTTTTTTTGTACTTATGGGGTTCATGATGCTCAGACAATATGATTCTCCAGCTCAGCCTGATACAAACTTGTGCTTTTTTGTTATAGTTTAGTGTCATTTTAAGCCTTTAAGGCTATGTTCACACTAGGCGTTTTTTCAGCTTTTCTTTTTCTTCAGCAAAATCTGATCTATTGGCAGGAAAGAAGCTGCGTCAAAAACACAGGTTTTGGTGCATTTTTTGGTGCAGTTTTTGGTGCGTTTTTCAGGATCCCAAAGTTCAGCTTTGCTTCCACAACCGAGGCATGTACACAGGTCACCAATGCAAGACATATGTGAAACCATATTAACCAGAATTACAACTGTATCAGTGGGGGGGGGGGTGAATTGTTCAGCAATAGTTTACCTAAAACACTGGCAGAGTATTAAGTTTGTAGGACACTATTTACTTTCACACTATAGTGTCTGCCATTCAGTTGCTCAGAGATTGTTCAATTTCACACCTCACTGGGCCACAGGTATTGTTTAATCTCACACCTAGTTCAGCCAATGTTTACTGTCTACACATCACTAGTTTAATTTAACTCTCCCAATACAAACAACCATCTCAGTGATCTGGACAAGATGGCAAAATCACAAAAATGAATAAGTTTCTCATACTGCTGTACTTGCTTATTTTCACTAAAAACGCAACAAAACCTGATAGCTAAGTTCACACTATACATTTTTTCACTGCCCATTACTTTCAATGGGTGAAAAATTCTGAAAGAAGTGACATGCTCTATTGTGCAAAAAAACACGCAAAGCCCAAAATTCTGATGACACAAAAACCAATGTGTGTGCATGGGATTTCTGAAATCTCATAAACTTTGCTGGTACTGTAAAACGCAGCTGAAAATTTGCTTACAAAATGCATAAAAAAACGCAATGTGTGAACATAGCCTAACGCTCATTTTAAATAAATTTATTATTTAATAGATGGGACTTATATGGATATGACAACATCAAGTAGGGATTTTTTTTATTGTTTCTTCATATTTGAATAGGGAAAAGAGGGGGTGGATTAAAAAAAAATGTTAGTACGTATTGATTATTTTTGGCTTTAACTGTGACCAGTTAATTGCTTGTTCTATGCACTATATACTTCAGTTTTTAGAGAAATTTACATCCTCTTTTAAAGCGCAGCGTCAGGTTGAGCTTCACAGGACCACCAAGATGGCAGCTACCGGGGCTTTCAGTAGAACCCCAGCTAACATGCCAACCCATCGGTACCTTTGGGAGGATACATTAGGCGATGGGTGCTACACATACTGACAACAAGTACATTTGAATGCCAATATCCATGATTGACAGCAGTATCTAAATTGTTGAACAGCAGCGATCGGAGGTTGATCTGGTTGCTGCTGTCTCAGACACATGCCGCCTGTATAACACACTTCCGGAGCCCCTTCCATACACCTGCACCTAATATAAGGAACATCAGGAAAGGGTTAATGACTTATCTTTAGGGCAGTCCATCATCAAACAAGAAAAGGAAAACGTAGCAAAGCTCCAGCTGGGAAGCCATGAACCCCACATTGCAGTAACCGGTTTGACTGTCCTTGGTCCTGCAGCTCAGCCCATTCAAGTGAATGGGGCTGCGTGTTTTTTAGTAGCAGTACCAGCCACACTCCTATGGATGTCGCTGTCCCAGGTACTGCATAGTCTATGCTTTTCTGACAGCGATCAGCCCAGCAAATTGGAAGATATATCCATCACTGTGATCCATGCAACTATCAGCATCGGAGATGACTCTCATCCCAGTAGTATAGAAAGTTATTCTATATCCACGAGATAATGGATAACTTTCTGACCGCTGGGATCTCAAGAATGGGGCTCAGAAACCCAGAAGCTGTGCAGAGCCCCATCCTGAATGCAGAGGGCATGCACATGCTTGACCTCATCCTCTATGGGATTTCCAGAAAGAACCGAGCGCTATACTCAGCTTGGTCTGGCGGTCCTATACCATGGGGGTACAAAGAAATCATGGGACCCCATAGCAGAAGTCTAATTGGGTCCTCCATAAATGTTTTATAATATTTGTCGATAATATTAATAATAATAATAATTAATAATATTCGATATTCAGAAAAGCATATCTCACAACTTTGCAGCCTTTACTTTTACTGAAGCCCCTTAGTAATCCAACACATTAAGATTCCCTTTAATGGCCCCCATAAAGTATGATGCCAACAAAAGTGCCCCGCAAACACAGTATGATACCCCCATGGTGAATTCTTACACAGTACCCTCCACGCGAATAGTATGATGACCGTAGATAACACCCCACCCAACAAAGTATGATACCCCCACAGTGACCCCAACACAGTAAGATGGTCCCAACACAACCTTCCACACAGTATGATGGCCCAACACAACCCTCCACATGGTATAATGGCCCATGCACAGTATAATGGCCCCCACTAGACCTCCAAACAGTATAATGGACCCCACTAGCCCTCCAAACAGTATGATGACCTCCCACATAGCCCTACAAATAGTGTAATGGCCCCCACTAGTCCTCCAACATGGTATGATGACCCCCACATAGCCCTCCAAACAGTATAATAGACCCCACTAGTTCTCCAAACAGTATGATGACCCCCACATACCTCTCCAAACAGTGTAATGAGCCCCACTAGTCCTCCAAACAGTATGATGACCCCCAAATAGACCTCCAAACTGTACAATCGCCCCCACATATCCATCCAAACAGTATAATATACCCCAGTAGTCCTCCAAACAGTATTATGGCCCCCACATAGCCATCCAAACAGTATAATGGACCCCACTAGTCCTCCAAACAGTATGATGGCTCCCACATAGCCCTCTGAACTGTATAATGGCCCCCAAGTAACCCTGCAGATAGTATAATGGCCCCCACGTAGTCCTGCAAATCATACAATGGCCCCGGCATAGTCCAGCAAATCGTATAGTGGCCCCCACATAGTCCTGCAAATAGTATAATGGTCCCCGCTTAGTCCTGCAAACTCTCTAATAGGCCCCACATAGCCTTCCATATAATGGCCCACATATCCCTCCAAACAGTGTAATGGTCCCAACATAACCATGCTAATAGTATAATGGCCCCCGCATAGTCCTGCAAATCGTATAATGGCCCCCACATAGCTCTGCAACATGATAATAGCCCCCACATAGCCTTGCAAGCTGTTTTATGGTCTTCAAACAGTTTTCCAAAACATACTCATCTCTCCCTGTTCCCAGGCTGCTTCGGTCTCTGCAGCATGTGTTCTGAACACTCTGTAGAGCAGGCGCAATTTAGTGACATCATCGCGCCGTCTACACTTAGACGTCTGAGCTCAGACGTGCAGGGAGAATGATGGAGGAAGGCGCTGATGGTTCCCTCTTCCATCATTGCTTTCAACTGTGTGAAGAGCTGCCCATTTATTAAAGACTTTTCCAGCACGGAGCACCGACTTTTCTCGATCTTATTGTTATGTTTTATTAGTGATTTCTTGCTGTGTTTTATTGTTCTGCTTGCTCTTAACTATGTGCATTAATTTCACTTGTAAAGTGTCCAGCATTCCAGTAATCTCATTAGTATCTCAGAAGACTCTAGCCAGTTTTCAAACAGTGACTAGGCCCATTGTGTGAGTGTTGAAAGAAGATCTGGTGGAGCCGTCACCACAGGGAGTCTCAAGTGCAGACCCAGGTGATGGGTTCCACCTTAGAAAAATACCTCCACTAATGCACACTTAACTTTGGGGGGGAGGGTGAAAGCAGTTCTGCCCATTCAGGGGGCTAAGCCCAGTGAAGGAGAAAAGAAGGCACATGTTTAATGGGAATTGATGGAATGATGTCAGAGGGGTAGGATCTAGTCTGAGGACCTGGACCATAGATGGATCGATGGCTTATGGAGTAGAGATCGGCTGCCGACTGGGCTGGATAAACGTGCTACAATTGTGGGATCTGTCATCTGGATTTGATAAACTTTTTTAAAGGACTGTTGCTACTAGATACCTTTGCTTCTATTGTTTTATCATATGGAGGATCGTGGACTGTGACTGCAGACTATACTGGCTGGAGATACAAAATCTGTGTGCCAACCAAAAGTTGGGGGACAGTAGTGAGTGTCGCCTGGCACAAAGGCAGTGGAACTACCGTCCCGGGGAGGAGATCTTGCAGACTGAGACAATTGTATTTTGGACATTTACCTGGAAATGCTGTATTACCATGGATGTAAGGAATAAAATATTGTTGCATCTTTAACCTGCCTAGGTGATTATTAAAACCCACAGTGTCAGATCTTTACAAACTGTATTGACATTTAGGATGCCAATACAGTGGAAAGTGCAATGTCGGGCAAGGGGGCCCGGTGCCAGTGCACTGGCACCAGGACCCCCCAACTTACGCGCTTCACAGCGACCGTGTGGTCTGCCACTATTAGCTGTACGCCACTGCTATAGACATTGAATGCAGCAAAGACTGAGCATGTACTCTTCTGCTGCATTCAAGACAGGGCACATCTACATCCTGTGACTTGGGTTACCTTGGTATACAGCGGTCAACGAAGGCCATTGGAGTAAGCATATACAATATATTCAGAAATTATTGGGTCCCATTGCAATTGGACCCTCCCAAAAAATATCGAGAGTAGCAGACCATTGGCAGGGTTGCGACATGTAGGTGTAGTCACAGAATAAGAAAGCCAAAAACTTCTGAAGACTTGGTTGGCCAATAAGCAGACCATACAGCTGCTATGGAGCCCGTGAGTTGGAGGTCCTGGTTTTGAACAGCCTCCGTCCCCTGCCTGGCGTCTGCCGCTTCAGTAGGTCTAGTCCGGATTTCTGGACTCCTGTATCTTTTGTGGCCAGAAACATCTGCAAAGTCAGCTGGACAATAAACAGAGAGAAACTGAGACAAGTCTTTTGACATTTCTGGCCAACCTGTTCTATGTCTGCACCTATACACCAAAACCCCCCTTCCCAACATACGCACCTTGATTCCTCTGCTTTCTATGCTTTTTTTCATGGGTGGGGGATTGGGAGGGAGTAAAGATCCCAAATCGGACATTTGCTCACTCTACCCCATTTGTATGTGTGCCCCTGGTATATGTCACATATAGTCACGCATATAAGAAAATAAATGCGTATACCGCACAGTACACTTTTTTGTATACCTTTGTGTGCAGCTCAGTTTACTACTCTGTTTGAGAGAGAGATGATATTGACACGTGTGCACATTATAGAAGTGCAGGTTTTCTGGAAAAGTCAGTAACTTCATTTTGAGAGCCAACATTGAGAATCAATTGCAGCTCTTTAGCTATTACTGGACTTAGAGGAATCGATTTGGCAATTTTAAAGAGCAACCTGAATCCCAAATTCAGTAAAAACGATCCACTCATCTGCAGTCCATCTCTTAAAGGGTTTGTCTCATCATTGACTTTCATAGCAAGTCATTTGCCAACACTCTCTGTCTAGGCAAAGTGCAGCACATATTACCAAAAAAAAAGCTGTGGATATTAAAGGGGTTGTCCAGGCTTGGGACTCAAATCTGCAATCACTCTATGTGACAGCAGACTTGTAAATCTTCACAGCGTGAAAGTGAACGCTGTCAAGATTCTCCGGTGCCAGCGCCAGGAGCAGGCGGGCATATGAACCCAAGTATGTGATTTGCATACATACGGTCACATGCCGACTAGACATCCACGGACTCGCCCAGTACAAGTGAATTGAGCAATTTCGGACATGTCTAGTTGGAATGCGGCTGGAAGTATGCAAATTGCATACTTGCAGTCACGTGACTACCTGCTCCCACTGCTGGAGGGTGCAACATTAGGTATTTTTCACTTTTTTGTGCTTTTTTTTTATAATTTTTTTCCATCTGTTTTACTGGTGGAAGAAATGTAGAATTTCACAGTAACAACAATGTGAATGAGATTTCTAAAATGTCATTCACACTGTGCTTTTTTTTTTAATTCTTAAATTTAATTTTGCAAAACCTCTGTTCACTAATATTGCACTGTTCTCTCCTGAAAGGTCATCAAGGCTTCTACGAAATATGGAGACCTCCCGAGAGTTGGCAAATTTCTCCAATGCTGCTGAGGCCTCTTGGAGTCTCCCAGAAACCAGCACTTGGGGAATATTTCTTGCGTCTGATGCTGCAATGCTCCGTCATCATCCAATTACTCATTAAAGGGGGTGGTAAATAAAGCGTAAAATGTGGGCTTATGAGCAAGAAGTTTTTATAGCACACACAGAAGAGCCGACAGTAAAAACTGCCAATGTGAATGCCACACTGTTGTGTCCTGTTCCATAAGCCCTGTTCTGGGTGATGGGGTTGTTCAGGTGACCGATGACATCCAAGCTTCTGTTCTAACTCCTGGATTTCAGAATTTAATTCCAGAAGAAGGAGGCTGGCTTGGGTATTAAAGAGGACTAGTGATGAGCGAGTACCGTAATATTCGTAATCGCTATACTCGTAACGAGAACTTTGTAATAATCGCGTACTCGTTCCGAATAGCGAGTATAATGTAAGACAATGGGAAATGCGAGTAATTTTCTGCTGGAGCCTACAAAGGGGTCTGGGGGCCTGAGAAAAGGCTGAAATGGAATGAAAAGGTGAAGAGCCTGGAGAATGGGCCTGCATGCATTTCTGACTCACATATGGTTTCTGGGAATAAGTTTGTCGCAGTATTACCCCACTTTTACAGACACACAAGAACAACTACCAAACCTAACCTAAATTGCATTTAACAGGCCAAAAAGGTTAAAACAGTTTTTCCTGCACAATCTCTTATATATCGGGCTAAATAAACCAGAGAAACCAAAAAAATATCCCTTTTAGCCTTTGTTCACACATACTGTTGTGGCTTTTTTACAATCACCTTTTACAATTGGGAGGGCCCTGACATACATTTTCTAGGCTCCTCTGTCATACATCATTTTTAGTTCGCTATTCCCCATCACTTTACAAGCACAGCTAGAATGCACCAATAGGTATGTTGATAGTTGATGCATTTTGGAGGGACAGCAGTTACTTAGACATTTGGGCGGTCCCTCCATCAATGATACTCAGATAGTGGAATACATATTCCATAGCAGTTTACAATGTGCCCATTGTAGTGTTGGGCTTGACCCTCTTCCTCCTCCTCCACCACTGTAAGGGGTGCAGGGTGGTAGTAGTGTCGAGTATTTGAGGTGGTATTATATTCTCACCCTGACCGCCCACAAATACAAGATAATGTCCGTGTTGTATTGTGCTTTGCATGTTGTGTAAAACACAGTTTTCAGTTGCTCCTCCATCTTCTTTAGGAATCCAGCCGTTGGAGGCAAGCAGTCATTGTCACACAGTCTCTCTTTTATATAACATAACTTTACTAAACTCCTTTTGTTGCTCAGTTCTGGTCACAGATACCATTCCTTTGCACATCACAATTACATTTGTCATCCTCTCTTCTGTCCCTTTCGGTCCTATCTTCAGAGTTAGTTTCTCCGGTACCGCAGCTTTCCAGAACATGGTCCTACTCTCCTCAGGTATGTCCCTGCGACACCCCAGGGGTCTGGTTGCCACAGTAATAGAGATATTATGTCTGAGAGCAAGTGGGAGGTTTCTCTGGTCAGGATCCCTAAACATGCAACATGGTCCGCCCAGACCTGGGAGGGGAGGAATCTGCCCTTATAAACTGGGCCTGGGGCGGGATTAGAGCAGTCAGAGTCTGGACAGGGAAAGCAAGAACAAGAGCTCTGTAGGAGCAGTAGCAGAAGTCCAGGGGTTGGAGCTGAGCAGAGTTCGCCCTGGACGAAGATACTAAAGCCGGACACAGGAGTCCGAGGCTGTGGGGACTGATATACACCCAGCAGCAGAAACCAGCCGGCAGGGGATTCCAGGTCCTCTGGCCATAGAAGCCCGGAGGCTCAGTCACAGAGAAGGGACCAGCGCCGCCATCCAGGAGCGGAGGCTAACAGAAGGCCCCAAGTCACCAGCCATACGGGTGAGCACCACACGGTATACTCAGGGACGTGGGCTACTTGTAACCGCTGACGGCAAGGTAGCCAGGAAGAGTGCAGATAAACGGGGAGGCCTACAACTCCACCTGGCCAGGGGAACTCCTGCTTGCTCGCAGACTGACCAGGCCCCTTATACTAGCCAGTACTCCCGGGAGGGTCTGCCTTGTACCATCAGTAAAGACCCTGAACTGCACCACACGTCTCTGTGATTCCTTGCCGCTCCTGCACCATTAGCACTGGGACCCTCAGACCATCACTCCCATCATCTTCCACATTAGCTGCCCTGAGGCAATACTTCTCCCGTGGGGAGTCATCCCATACTCAGCTGCGCAAACAACATCAGCCTCAGCGGTCTGCAGCGCAGCGGCGGTCCCCACTGACCGCAATCCACGGGTGGCGTAGTCGGACACTTATTACAATACAAATAGACTGCCACTGGTTTGACCACCCTGGGCACGGACCTGGTCACCGCCACACGGAGACTACAACCCCCAGCATCTCAGCGATCCGGCTCCGGGTATTCCCTGCACAGCACAGGCCCAGGGGGCGCGTCATCCCCTTCCGCTCTCCCCTCTTTGGGAGTTGTGAAGACTGGCTCCATCAGTCCTTCTACAGGCCTCGAACGTTTCAAGAATTTTCCTCAGAGTTTACCGCTTCAACATTCCCCAAGCTGCCTTACTCTTGCTATCATCGACCGTCGGTATCCTTATTGACCTTCAGCCCCAAGGGCCCCGAGCTTCTCCTCAGTCTTCCTCCAGCACATAATCTAACGTTACCAACAGCAACAACTGCTCTGACTGAACTGATCCCTGACAGGAATAACCGTTGCTCTCCTCTGGCCAAAACTCCTCCCCCTTTTTCAACTGGACCAATCATCAACCGTCTCCGTCAGTTGCTGGGCAAACTACTCCGTTACTACCCCGGTTCCTTCTACACTGGAGCTATTACTAAATATATTAACTATTTCTATCCTAAACTACTGTGCCCCCCACTGCACTGTACCCAATTCCTAATCTAATATACCATCCACTCCTAACATATACTGTCCCTGTAACTAACATTAGACAATAGACATTTACATATTCATATATAAACACGGAGTAGAACAATACATTCACAAAAGGGAAAGAGGCGCATGACCGTCCCGGTCACCCTCTTACACCACCATGTGATACTGCGGCCCTAAATCCAAATGTTCAGAGGGCCTGCAATAGGCAGGAGAGCTGAGTTTTGTGAGAGTCCTCGTGTGGCCCTGTAACATACATTTTGAAGTGCCCTCCTCTAGAGATTTTGGAGGTCCCTCTTGTGTACATTTGAGAGTACCCTCACTTACTCATACTGTAGGACCCTCACTCTATTATTTAACGCATTTAAGGGCAGAGACTACAGAGAAAAAGGCCAAGAGACATGGAGTACTAGAAGGTAGCGGTGAGTGCGGCCTACGATCCTCAGGTATGGCTGAACTCTGTGAACCGGAAAAATAAAGCTGCACTAGTCAACTGGATGACGAGCTCAAATATATCAGCAAGTCAATGGCAAAGGATATATGGTGCCCACCCTCCAGGATGTGTTGGAGAAGCTTTTCCAAATGGCTCAGAGATTTTGATTGTCAATATTCCCCAGATTATATAGCAAGAGAAGATTTCTTGATACTGTACTACTTGGTCCAGTGCAGAATGTGCATCGTATTTCCAAAAATTACTCCTGGGACTGAGGGCTGTGTCATAAGTGCAGGAAGATTCCATGACAAGGGCCTCCCTTGACAAACATTATCTATGATGAAGTACTGTAGTAGTTGTGGCCCTCAATTCAAATTTTCAGAGGGCCATCAACAGTCAGTGTAAATTTCTATTGAATATGTATCCCCTATCTCAGTCACAATGTGACACAACCTGTAACAAGGGCCTCCAATGACAAATATTAGTTTGGTAGGACTACTGTACATTCCAGATTTGTCCACTGCACAATGTGAATAGGTTTTGTGAAAATTAGCCCTATGAGCTGAGTCATGGTTAACGCAGGAAGCTACCATCCCAAGGGCCTCCAATCTCAAATAGTAGTTAGGCTGGAGTAGGAATACTGTCCTGGTTTGTCCACTGCACAATGTGCATAGGATTTGTAAAAATTAGCCCTATGGTCTGTGTCATGGTTGACTCACTATTTTGGCTGTGCCTGTGACAGCTAGCTTGGCTTGTGCCATCAACATCTGAAAATCTGTCAACAAAACCCAAAATGCCAAAAAAGCCTGTTGTTAAGGGACGTGGACGTGGTGTTGTCAGTGGTGCGCGAGAAGGCACTCAGCCTGTGTCAGGTCAGAAGAAGCTTGATGCATCCACTATGTTCCTGGAAAAAGTTCCCGGTCTGGAATGTAAACATGTGTGGAAGCCAGAAGAGAGAGAGCAGATTCTGTTTTGGATAGCAGACAAGGCCTCTACTCATTTGTCAAGCAGCAACAACAACCACGTAGTCTACTGTGGATACACAGAAGGCTGGCCCTTCCAATCCTGAAGCTGGTTCTCCTTCCTCCCGCCAATATCAGTCACAGGAGACATATGACCCCAAGCTTGGCCACTCTAAGAATCTGTTTGGTACGTATACTTTGGATGGCTCTGGCCTCTCACCGTGCAGCATTGAAGAGGGACAAGAGGAGGTGGCGTGCGTTGATGCTCAAGTATTTGAGGACCTACCGCCAGAAGAAAGCCACTTGGAGAAACGTCATTTACTGTCTCTATAGGTGGAGGCTGATGATGATGAGACACAGTTGCCATCAGGTCAGCCTACAATGTCAACTGGGAAGGAGGATGAGATAGAAGACAAGGTGGTCGATGATGAGTCCACTGATCCGACCTGGACCGTTGGCACGCATAGCCATGACAGCAACAGAAAGGAAGATGGATATGTAGCACCAACACAGGCACCAAGGGGTCGTGGTTTGCCCAGAGTGAGAACTGGGTCAACTGTTCCCAAGAGCACCCCCGCTGTGTGCCAAGTCAGGGCTAAGGGGTGTTCAGCTGCTGTGTGGAATTTTTTTCTGAAAGTCCTTCGGAGAAAAACATTGTTGTCTGAAGCATCTGCCATACTAACCATACTAAGTTGAGCAGAGGCCAGGGCAAAGGCAACCTGAGCACCACCAGTATTAGAAACCACATGGCAGCCAAGCACCCCAGTAGGTGGGCAGAACACCAGTGTACCTAATCTGCGTCTGCGGGTCAAACCAATAATAATAATACTCTTTATTTATATAGCGCCAACCTATTTTGCAGTGCTTTACAATTCAGAGGTTCATATTCAACTGTCATAAGTAACATAGCTAAAGATAATAGAATAATTAAAGCAAAAATAATCACGACCCTGCTGGTAAGAGCTTATGATCTACAATGAGGTGGGAGTCACAGAAAGGACAGGGGCTTATTTGCTATGATGGTCCAGCCATCTTGAAGGGATGAGGGATAGATAAAGGCTGCATGAGCTCATCACCAGCCAGTATCTGTAGTGCTTTTTGGTTCGGTGGAGACTTATGCCATGTCATCTGGGCTATGTCCTTCAGAATCTGCTGTTCAAGAAGCAGGCGCTCATACTTCCTGCCCACAAGCTGCGGTTGCTCACACACAACAAACATCAACCACATCCACTTCCTTGTGCCAGCAAAGTGTCCAATTGTCCGTGCTTGAGAGTTTGGAAAGAAAGCGTAAATACCCAGCCAAGCACCCACAGGCACAAATCCTAAATTCCCACATTGCCAGATTGCTAGCTGTGGAGATGTTGCCATTTAGGCTTGTGGGAGCACAGTCTTCCATGATCTCTTGGCTGTGGCTGCCCCACGATACAGTGTTCCCAGCCCCCACTATTTTGCCCGGTGTGCCGTCCCTGTGTTACACAAGCACGTGTTAAACAATCTGAACCGTGCTCTCACCAACGCCGTAACCCGAAAGGTCCACCTAACAACAGACACCTGGACAAATTGTTGTGTACAGGGATGATACATTTCTGTCAATGCACACTGGGGGAACCTGGTGGAGGGTGGGACAAAGGAGCAAACTGGAACATCACACATCCCACCCACATTAAGAATAGCGGCCCCAACTTCTGTCAGGGTTTCCACCTCTTCATATTCCACTTCCTCTCTCCCCTTCCGACCGATCAGTGGCTGCACCTCCAACCCGGTCTGGTCATCTGCGATAATGGGCGTAACCTGGTGGCGATTTTAAAGGTTGGCAAGCTGGTACACATGCCATGCATGGCTCACGTGCTGAACCGAGTTGTTTAGAAATTTATGAAAACTTTCCGTGACTTGCCGTACCTACTTGAGAAGGTGCGCCGTATTAGCGCCCATTTCCACCATTCCTCTACTGCTTTTGCTGCTTTTACAGCGCTGCAAAAGCGCTTGAATTTGCCAAGTCACCGACTCATTTGCGACCTGCCCACAAGGTGGAACTCCACCTATCATATGTTGGTGGGGATTAGTGAACAGAATACCAGCTTCAGCATGCCGGTCAGACTGAGAGTCAGCCACCACACATAACAACTGTCGAGTGGGTGTGGATCGCTGACATTTGTGAGGTTCTTGAGAACTTTGAGTACTGCACCAACCTTGTGAGCGGTGATCAGGCTATTATCAGCGTAACCATCCCGCTGCTGTGTCTCTTGAAACAATCACTGCATAATCTCAAAGAGGAAGCTTTGAGTGCCCAGCATGTTGGTATGAAGCTAGATTTCCCAATGGGTGATAATACCCAGCCTAGCCAATATTCTGAGGCAACATTGGGTGATGAGGAGAGAGAGGACTTGTTTTTCTGTGCTATCGAGGGGACTCGTAATGCTACAGAGGAGACACCCAACCCAAGCTTCATGTCTGTCCAGCCTGGATGGGCTGGAGAGGAGGAGATGGAGGAGGAGGAGGAGGCGAGTCAGTGTGAGGAGAGGATGGGTACTGTTTCTACTGTTGGGGACACAGAACATTTGCCTTTTTGCAGCTTGGCCTACATTTCACCGTTCATGTGTAAGTGTCTGTGGCAAGACCCTCGCGTGATACACATTTTATCCAACAGTAATAATAATAATCATTTTTATATATATACTGCCAACATATTCCGCAGCACTTTACAATTAAGTGGAGACATGTACATACAATAAATTCAGTTTAAACAGTTACATTAGGAGTGAGGTCCCTGCTCGCAAGCTTACTTTCAACAAGACAATGGGTGGACACAATAGGTGAAAAGTGCTTGTTATTTCAGGTCAGGCAATTATAATAAGTAGGGATTTTCATATAAGACTGCATAATCCGGTCATCAGCCAGTATGTTTAAGTGCAGTAATCAAGTATCAAGTGTAGTTATCGTGTGCATGGAGGGTGTGGAGACAGACGAATAGTAGGGTGCAGATTCTGAATAATATATAGAAGGATGGGACAGGGGAAAGTTAGTTTACTGAGTAGTTGAGGTGATAGTCTTGTTTAAAGAGATGGGTTTTTAAAGCGCGCTTGAAGACGTGGTGGCTAGGCATCAGTCGGATTGTCTGGGGTAGAGCATTCCAGAGAACTGGTGCAGCATGAGAGAAGTCTTGGAGATGGAGGTGCGAGGTTCAGATTATGGGGGATGTTAGTCTTGGGTTATTTGTAGAACGGAGGGCACATGTAGGGCGATAGACAGAGATGAGAGAGGAGCTTTGTGGGTGAGAGTGATGAGTTTATATTGGACCCTGTAGCAAATGGGCAACCAGTGTAATGACTGGCACAAGATGGAGGCATCGGTGAAGCGGCTGGCTGGCCAGGAATATGACCCCGGCTGCCGCATTCAGGACAGATAGAAGTGAAGAAAGTTTGGTAAGAGGGAGACCGATCAGAAGAGAGTAGCAGTAGTCCAGTAGTCCAGACGAGAGTGAATAAGACTGACAGTAAGAGTTTTAGCAGTTTCAAAGGTGAGAAAAGGTCGGATTCTGGAGATGTTTTTAAGGTGCAGGTGACAAGAGCGACCTATACTGATTGGCCACCTTTCTCAATCCATGGTACAAGGAGAAATTTCCTTTTCTCCTTTTGGAGTCAACAAAGATTTCTACAATTGAATTGTTCAAGAGCACCGTTGTAGATCAGTTGCTGAAACATCACAAGCAGACAATGCTGGTGGCAGAGGTACCGGATCTTTTCAACACCAAGGGATAATGGGGAGAGGCAAGAACACCAGCTCCAACAGAGGTGGGGAGAAAATGTGCACAAACTGGGCAATTTCCAATAGACCAGCACAACAGTAAAGGCTATCTGTGCCTGTAACAATGTCAAGGAGGGATAAGTTGCAGAACATGGTCAAGGGGAACTTAAGTGACCATACGTGCGTCCTTTCTGACATTTCGGTTCCCTTTAATTATTGGGTGTCTAAGCTGAACACTTGGCCTGACCTCTCCTTATATGCCTGGGAGGTGCTGGTCTGCCCGGCTGCTAGTGTGATGTCTGAGCGTGTTTTCAGTTCTGCTGGGGCAATCATCACTGATAGGCGCACACGCCTCTCCATGGAAAATGCAGACAGACTTACTCTGATTAAATTCAACGAGGACTGGATATCTCCACAGCTTGTAATCCCTCCAGATGAGAGCAAGCCAACCTAAATTCACTAAAAATGCAGATTCATGCTACTGCTGTTAATGTCACCCCCTTCCCATAAGAACCTGTTTCCTTCCTGTTTCCAACCATGACTCAGCCCATAGGGCTAATTTTTAGAAACCCTATGCACATTGTGCAGTGGACAAACCAGGGCTGCATTCCTACTCCAACCTAACTACTATTTGTGATTGGAGGCCCTTGGGATGGTGGCTTCCTGCGTCAACCATGACTCAGCCCATAGGGCTAATTTTTACAAACCCTACGCAGATTATGCAGTGGACAAACCAGGACAGTATTCCTACTCCAACCTAACTACTATTTGTGATTGGTGGCCCTTGGGATGGTGCCTTCCAAAATAGTGGTTAAAATGGCCTGCTGCTTGCTTTGTAGCAGGCAGTAGGAAATATTTGGACTACTGCTTTGTGCAGGGTGCCAAAACTGCAGGGCGGGACATCGGAATATAGTGAGGCGAGTGCACAAATATTCGCCGAATAACCGTACCGTACTATTCGTGCAAATAGCGAATAGTAATGAATACACTCGCTTATCACTAAAGAGGGCCTTTCACCAAAATTTTCATGTAGAAATGGACACACAATGTACTAGCAGCTGCAGAGCAGAACAAAAAGTTTTTGCTATTTTTATAATCTCACCTTTTGACTTGACTAGCGCTGCGCACTGATGTCGGATATCCCGGGGCCAGGGGGTTCTTCCCTATCCCTAAAGCTAGGTGCGCCCTGGCTATCCCTGCTCCTCGGATTAGTTCTAATAGTGAAGATGCCGGGGCCACGTACCTTGCTGAGCTCCTAAATCAGCCATTATCTGTCCCCTCCACTACCCAGGGAAGTGGAGAGTACTTGTGTATAGGAATACACAAACCAGACTAATAAGGGAAGACGTACAGGGATTAATGAAAATTCCAACCATACAAATATGCACTCACAAACAACAGAGTGGAAGTATAGGAAGGAAAAAAATCAAAATAGGAGAGGATGGGGATATGCACACAGACAAATCACCAAGCAACAGTCTTTAGAATAATACATCAAACACCTCCTCAAACAACCAGCACCTCCAACTCCAGAACCAGGCAGTATGAAACTAACACTGGCAATCTCAGATTGTCAGAGGAAAGTATATATAGCAGAGGGGAGTGGTCAACACTGAACAGCTGAGACCATCCAAGCAGGAAATCTTCAGAGACTGTCAACTGAACAGATTAACCACTGCACTGCTAGCAGAAACCTGCAGTGTTTAATATTATGGTGAAGTGCTTCTATTCAGTGCAGGAGCATGGGAAATCTGACACTGCGGTTTTCTAGCTCCTCTCTGTTGCGGTAAACCCATGACAGTATATATCAGTAAGGCCTCATTTAGACTTCAGTTTTTAACAATATAATGTGTAAGAGAAGTTTTCCATTTTTTTTTAATAGTAGCATGTTAGAAAATTACCAGTGGTAAAAGTGACACTGACCAAACAATGATGAAAGTCGGATTCAAAACACTGATGAATATCGCTCAATTTTTTGTATATATAAAAAAAATCACTGACATCTGAATGAGGCCTTAAAACTGTAATCTCAACGTCAGAATAGCCGTGTAATACTTTTTGAAAGTTTCCCTGCTTAATATTAAAATGAGAACTTTGTGAGTGAAGCTGGACTAAAATTCTGACATGTATTTTCAAAGCAAGTACACCAGTCTCATCAGATCTAAGATGCCTGATAACGTATGCAGCCTGTATTGAAAAATCTGGCGCCTGATCCTCTTTAATCATTTTCAGCTATTTCACTATGAAAGGTGGCCACGGTTTGGGAATTATGAATTTTCCTTTTCTAACATTGTCATGAATAGCCTAGTAGTCTGCCTGACCTTTCCAATCCTTGGAAAAGATTTTTGACACTCAGTTATTCAGACAAATAGTAGATTTCAGCATTATTGGCAAAGTATTGCACATTTATCTCATTTTTTTTTCACAAAAGCAATAACTTTCTGTCTTTATCTTCATTATTACACTTTGAAAGCTTGAAGTTGTTTTCCACATAAAATCAATTGAACGCTGATATATTATTCTAGATACGGAAAAAAAAATATAGATATATTTTTTTCTCTTTAGACGAAGTCAGGGAAGATAATGCTGACAACAAAATGTGTACACTGTTATAAGAGATGCTCCATTATTTTTCTATTTGGAACAGTTAACCCCTTCCATTTGCAGACATTTTTTTCTTTTTTTTTTACCATTTATACTTTTCAATGTTTCCATTGGCATTTTTATATGAGGGCTTGTTCTTTATAGGATGAATGCCATAATTTTATTTACCATACAAAGTACTAATAATAGGAAAAAAATATATAGTGGAATAAAAAAAATTCTTAAATTATTTTGGGTGATTAATATCTAATCCCTGGGTTCTCGCCACCAGATTACAGTAAATGGAGTGCCATCCCTGCACTTGACCACTGTTGCTCCATTCATGCCTATGGGGTAGGCAGAGATAGCCGAGCCATGCGCAGACACTGAATGCAGTCAGTGAATAACGGCAGACCACACGGCCGCTATGGGACATGTGAATTGGAGAGATCCAGTGTTGGCACCAGGCCCCCTACCAGCAACTCACTGCATCCAGGAAGCAGATACTCTTGACAGAAGTGATGGAACAGGAAGCCATCGGGGCCCCACTTTCTGACCTAAGTATTTCATCTGTATAGCTTCCCATGGATGGGTGACTTAGTCGGGAACCTGTCTGGCTCTGCCCTTATTCACATTAACGTCGTATGGAACAAGGTAAGGTTTAATACAGGGATGTCAAACTCAAACACACAGAGGGCCAAAATTAAAAACTTGGACAAAGTCGCAGGCCAACCAGTATACAGTATAATGGGCCCCATATAGTCCTCCATACTGAATAATGGGCCCCACATAGTCCTCCATACAGTATAATGGTCCTACCAGAGGTATACATAGGAATCATGGGGCCCCATAGCAGAAGTTCTAATAGGGGCCCCCCACATCCCCGCAAAAAATGGTAAATAATTGTCAGGGTCACAGAAGAGCAGATCTCACAACCTTCCAGCCTTTACATAGTAATTTTCCTCCTGCTAACTTCCTAGGTTCCTCTTTCATTGCCCCATAAAGTGTCATGCCAACAAAAGTGTCCCCCAAACACAGTATGATACCCCCATGGTGAATTCCTCCACATGCACAGTATAATGACACTACTGTACCCCACCTCAACTCCCAGGGCAAAGTATGATGACTCCAACACAGTATGATCCCCCAACTGTGAACCCTAGAGCTTGAGAGGATGGTAGGTAATAAGGGAGGGTGTTATACATAATAAAATATGAAACTATATAACTAAGGACGACGCTATACATAATAAGCGAGTACACTATATACTAAGGGAGTATGCTATATATAATTGATGCGCCCCCAGGGCCGTGGGGTACTCGGCAGCCGGGCATATGGATGCCGGAATGGGGGATATCACCGTGGCTGGCCCGGTCCGTGACCCAGGGCGGTCAATAAAAAGGGGGGGATGATTTATAGGGAGATTTGTGAAGTTTTCGTGACGCAACCTGTGGAATGCGGCCAAAGGGAGCCGCCGCTGCGGAGCAGTCCTCTGGAGCTGGTGTTACGGCAGCAGGGATGGTGTGGCTCTCCACAGGTAGAGCTAGCTCCAGGGCAGTGTAGATGTGTAAGTTGCGCTGGGCGTTGTAGTGCCGGGAGGCAAGAGGGCGCAGATGAAAGAATGGACGGAGGCAGTACGGCGCAGTCATCCGAGTTTTTACTCACAGTTCTTATGACAGTTCCACTTGTTGCACTGTACGGGTGCCAGCCTCCCACGTCGCGCTGCGTTCACCAGGCAGGGGTTCAGCTCTTCCTCAGGCAGATTAGAAGCACCTGACAGAACCCCACTTTCTTGTGTTCCTAGCTAGACCATCTTCACGCTGGGTCTTTCTCCCTCCTGCCCTGCGCTTCCCCACTCTCAATCCCGCTCGGGTGCTCTGAAGTCCCTCCTGTCTTGTTGGAGTTCCCTGACCTGCTTGACCCTCACGGGGATTAGAATGAGGCTTCGGCAACTGACTATATAAGCCAGAAGCCTCCGGTTTTCCCAGCCGAGACTTAGAGTAACACGGCTGGACCAGGGGCCAGTCCCCTTCTTGCTGCCTACGATCCCTCTGTCTTCTGACAGATTCGGGGCATACGGGTGACGTCCTGCACTTGCCGTACCCCCTAGGATCCCTTCTGTAGATCAGAGCCTACTCCTCTGCTCCCCTCCTGGGCCTCTAATACTAGGCCCCAACTTGTGGAGCAGAGCTCCTGAAGAGACACTGCTCCCAGACTAACTTCTCCTCACTCACTCCTCTTACTGATCTCTGCCACCCCAAGATGGCCTCCCTACTTATACCTCACTCTATAGTGCTCCCCTAAACTGCCTCCTCCACCCACACCCACTACTGGTTCCCCCTACCTTTGGGTTCCCCCCACTCCAGCCAGGGACAGGGCTCAGCAGCTGCGCACATGCATGTTGCCCTTCCAGCCGGCCTGGAGCAGTGTAGTGTTGGATGCAGGTGTTGGGGTTCCGGTCAGCACTCCCTCCTTACCTGAGAGAAGGAGATACCACACCTCTGGTTGAGGTGCAGTACCTCTGTGGCGACTGAACCCTCGGGGGCGTCACATAATAAGTGAGTATGACGCGCCCCCTGGGCCGCGCGTGTGTGGGGATACCCGGAACCGGATCCGTTGCGGATGCTGGGGGGTTGTAGTCCTCGTGTGGCGGGGACCCGGTCCCGTGGCTCAGGGTGGTCAACTCAAATGGCAGTCTATTTGTGTGGTTTTTATGATATTAAATGTCCGACTACGCCACCCGTGGATTGCGGTCAGGATGAACCGCCACTGCAGGGCAGACCGCTGAGGCTAGTGTTGTGGGTGCAGCAGAGTGTAATACTACTCCCCACGGGAGGAGTGTAGCCTCAGGGCAGTGTATGCGGAGGATGGGGGTGATGGTGCAGGAGTAGCAGTGACGACACAGAGTCAGTGATGCAGTCCAGGGCCTTTACTCACAGTTCTTATTATCCAGACCACTTCTGCAGGTAACGGCTGCCCACGTCGTACTGTGCTCACCAGGTGAGGGGCTCGGCCGACTCCCAGGTATTTCCGGAGTGTTTCACAGGACCCCCTTTGTGTGTCCTTTCTCTGGCCTGTCATACCCCACCAGTGACCACGCTTCTGTCCGGCTGCCTCGGGCCTTCTCTTGGTAAACTTGGCGCCAGTTTCCCTGACCCTATATGGTGCCTTCCTAGCGAGTGTAGCGAGGGGCTGCGCCACGTGAAATGTCACAGCCTCCGGTTTCTAGCTAAGGGTAGTTCCCCGCCTCCACTAGTTTCGGGGACCGGTCTCCCCCTTTGGCCTGACCCTCTACGCAGGTAGATTCGGGCGTGTGGTGGCAACTCGCCGGTCCACACCCCTGGGGTCCCTTCGTTCCTTGTTCCTGGAGCCTCCTCTGCTCCTCTTCCTTCCTTCTCCTTCCTTCTGCTTCCTCCAGGCTCCGGCCTCTCTCTTAGGCCTGCCTGCGGAGCAGAGCCCATGCAGAGCTTCTGCTCCCACCTCCTGCTCCCTCTTCTTCTGTCTGACTGAACTCTCTCTCTAATCTAAGATGGTGCCCACCTTTTATACCTCCCTCTAGGTGCACCCAGGAACTGCCCTCTCCCTGCTCCTGCACTACAGGGTTCCCCCTTCCTCGGTGTTCCCTCCCCCCACTCCAGCCTGGGACAGGGACTGTCGCGCTCTGCTTGGAGCATATCGGTCGCCCTGCCCCCCCGGAAATGTGGTGTAATGCATGCAGGTGTCGGGGTCCTGATCCACACTCCATCCTTACCTGAGAGTGAGATATCTGTCACGGGTGTGTTGCCACGAAGATCGTCACGAGTACACAGCCTGACTTCTCGCAGCTGACTTGTTGGTGCTTTGTGTCTCTCGGCAGTGAGGGAGTTAATTCTCTCTCTCTCTGGGCTAGATGAGGTCCAGCCTCGCCCAGCTGCAATCAATACTTCTGTAGTGAGACTCCTTCTTATACCTGCTGGTCTGTTTGGGAAGTGTCGGTGAAAGCATTTCATTCAGACTGACAGAGCGGATCGTGGTGTTTGGAGTTGCTGAGATAAGTGTATTTGGAAGTGTTTTTCCCTTTCCTCGCTTTATCATTTATCTCCTTTCCCGTTGGTTTTCCCTCTGTTGTAGTTGAGAAGTTGTTTGTATGCAAGGTGGTTTTGGTTTTTCCCTTGTACTGTCTCGTTCGTCTAAGTATTGTGTTTGGGCATATTATGTCTTGTTCCCTTTGGTTGTGATCGGGGTCCTTCTCAGGACTAGATTACTGTGGTGCAGGGATCTTCAGGAGGTAGGGGTTACGCTGGCGGCCTGGACCTCTGTACCTTTAACAGTACCTCCAGGTTGAGGGATTAGTCAGGGCCCCAGCTTAGGGTCAGCTTAGGCCCCCTACTTCCAGTATACGGAGACAGCGTGACATTTTCACCGACCCAACTTAGTTTTTCTCCAGCTACCATGGATCCAGTAGCCGGTCTAGCTCGGCAATTGCAGAGTTTGTCCATGGAGCTGGCGGACGTTAGGTCCAAGGTTTGGCATCCTCAGGAGCAAGCCGGACCAGAACCTAAAGTAGCTCTCCCTGATAGGTTCACTGGGGGGCGGGACAAGTTTTTTGTTTTCCGGGAGGCATGCAAATTGTACTTTCGGCTGCGGCCTCGGTCATCGGGGAGTGAAGAACAAAGGGTGGGAATTGTCATCTCGCTCCTACAAGGGGACCCACAATCCTGGGCGTTCTCTCTTCCCCCGGGTTCCCCGGCTCTCCAGTCAGTGGATAGGTTTTTCGCTGCTCTGGGACTCGTATATGATGACCCAGATCGGATCTCCCTTGCTGAGTCTAAGTTACGTAGGATCCAGCAGGGAGATCGTCCGGCGGAGGAATTCTGTTCGGAGTTCCGTAGGTGGGCCACGGACACCCAGTGGAATGACCCGGCTCTTAGGAGCCAGTTTTGTCATGATTTATCCGACAAATTACAGGATGTGTTGGCACAGTATGACTCTCCCGTGTCACTGGAAGCCGCTATGGCCCTTGCTATTCGCGTGGACAGACGGCTTCGGGAGAGGTGCGGGATAATTCTACCCCCTGTGATGACTCCACCTCCTACAAGGTCCCCTCATATGGTGGTTCCCCTGGTCAGTCCAGAGGAGCCTATGCAATTAGGAGGGACATCATTTCGGGGGAGGGGACCGGTGGTGCGCCATAAGGCAGGAAGGTGTTTCTTCTGCGGGAGAAAGGGACATTTTATTGGGGGGTGTCCATCCCGTCCCTTGCAGAGTGAAGAGTCGTCGGAAAACTGTTAATCCCAGGTTGTGTGGTGGACGGCAATCTGGGAGTAGGTATTTCGTCCCTAGGTTCGTCTCAGTTTCTCGTACCGGCGGAGGTGGTGGTGGGTACGAGAACTGAGAGGATATCTGTTCTTCTGGATAGTGGGGCCGGGGCTAATCTGGTTGATGCTCGGTTTGCCCGGGTCCAAGGTATGCGGTTGAGTGAGTTGGCTAAACCCATCCCCATATTCTCGATCGATGCCAGGCCTCTCGGTCAGGGAAGTTTTTTGCAAGCTGTGCATGACGTAAAACTTCAAGTGGGGGCAATACATAAAGAACTGTTGTCTTGCTACGTGTTGGAGGGTCTTCCCACTCCTATTGTGTTGGGCCTTCCTTGGTTAGCTAAGCATAACCCGGTTATTAATTGGCAAACCAGGGAGATAAGCCAATGGAGTAAATTCTGTAATAAAAACTGCATGAACACGGTCATTGGTGCGGTTACTCCTTGGGTCTTACCTCCATTTCTGGCGGACTTTGAGGATGTATTCTCGGAGAAAGGGTGTCAGGAACTACCTCCTCATCGCGTGTATGACTGTTCTGTAAAACTGCTCCCTGAGGCCAAGTTACCTAAAGCTAGGTTGTATAACCTTTCTGGTCCTGAGAGGCAGGCCATGAAGGATTATATCTCAGAAAGTCTGGCTAAGGGGCATATTAGACCTTCATCTTCACCGGTGGCTGCGGGGTTCTTCTTTGTTAAGAAGAAAGATGGAGGCCTACGCCCTTGCCTGGATTTCCGTGAACTTAATCGGATTACGGTCCGAGATCCGTATCCGCTCCCACTTATTCCCGATCTCTTTAATCAGATCGTGGGCGCCAAATGGTTCTCTAAGTTGGATCTCAGGGGGGCGTACAATCTGATTAGGATGAAAGAGGGGGATGAGTGGAAGACGGCGTTTAACACTCCGGAGGGGCATTATGAGAACCTTGTCATGCCATTCGGTCTGACTAATGCCCCGGCGGTGTTTCAACACTTTGTTAATGACATCTTTCGCCGCCTGGTGGGACAGTTTGTTGTCATATATCTGGATGATATCTTAATTTACTCGCCGGATCTGGTGTCTCATCAGGAGCACGTTAGGCAGGTGTTACAGATCTTGCGGGATAATAAACTGTATGCCAAGTGGGAAAAGTGTGTGTTCGCCGTACAGGAACTCCAGTTTTTAGGCTTCCTGGTTTCAGCGTCCGGTTTTCGTATGGACCCTGGGAAAGTGCGGGCAGTTCTTGAGTGGGATCGGCCAGAGAATCTTAAGGCACTACAACGTTTCCTGGGGTTTGCTAATTATTACCGGAAGTTCATTCGTAATTTCTCGTCCATGGTTAAGCCTCTCACAGACATGACTAAAAAGGGGACGGATTTTTCTAGGTGGTCTGACAAGGCTTGTCAAGCATTCTCCTCTTTGAAAAAATGTTTTGCCTCGGCGCCCATACTCATTCAACCTGATGCGTCTCAGCCATTCATTGTAGAGGTAGACGCTTCCGAGGTAGGGGTGGGAGCAGTATTGTCACAGGGTTCGTCCCCTGGTAAGTGGCATCCGTGCGCCTTTTTCTCTAAAAAATTGTCGTCCGCTGAGAGGAATTACGATGTCGGCAATAGGGAACTCTTGGCCATTAAGTTAGCTTTTGAGGAGTGGCGCCATTTTTTGGAGGGGGCAGTTCATCCGGTCACCGTCATCACCGATCACAAGAACCTGCTATATCTGGAGTCCGCGAAACGTCTGAATCCCAGACAAGCTAGGTGGTCATTGTTTTTTACCAGGTTTAATTTTGTCGTTACATATCGTCCTGGGTCAAAAAATGTAAAGGCGGATGCCTTATCTCGTAGTTTCCCGGGGGCCGGGAATACGGACGACCCGATTCCTATCCTTCAGGAGGGGGTGGTGGTTTCGGCAGTATGCTCTGAGCTGGAGGAGGAGGTATTGGAGGCTCAGGGGGACGCCCCTGTTGGACCTCCAGGGAGACTGTTTGTTCCAGATCAGTTGCGACAAAAGGTGATCGAGGCACACCATAACTCTGTTTTTGCAGGACACCCGGGGAGTAAAGCAACTGTGGATCTCCTCTCGCGTCGGTTTTGGTGGCCTAACTTACATAAGGAGGTGGTAACTTTTGTCGCGTCCTGTGGGGTTTGTGCGCGCTCTAAGACCTCACATACCCGTCCGTCTGGGGCCCTCTTACCTTTGAAGATCCCGGAGCGTCCTTGGACTCATCTGTCTATGGACTTTATTACGGACCTCCCTCCGTCTTCGGGTAAAACGGTCATACTCGTTGTAGTGGACAGGTTCAGCAAGATGGCACATTTTATCGCTCTTCCGGCTCTCCCTAATGCTAAAACTCTTGCGCAGGTGTTCATTGGGGAGATTGTGAGGCTTCACGGGGTACCCTCCGAGGTGGTGTCTGATCGGGGGTCTCAGTTTGTGTCTAAGTTCTGGAAGGCGTTTTGTGCACGGCGGGGGATGCAGTTGTCATTCTCTTCGGCTTTTCATCCTCAGACCAATGGTCAGACGGAACGTATGAACCAGAGCTTGGAGACATATCTCCGGTGTTTTGTGTCAGAGAACCAGGAGGACTGGGCTTCTTTCTTACCTCTGGCAGAGTTTGCTCTTAATAATAGGCGGAGCGAGTCCACTGGTAAGTCCCCGTTTTTTGGGGCATATGGTTTTCACCCCCAGTTTTGTACTTTCAGTAGGGGGGGCTCTTCGGGGGTTCCTGAGGAGGAACGATTTTCCTCATCACTCGCTTCAGTATGGAGAGGGGTGCTGAAGAATCTGAATACTATGGGGAACCGATACAAACGTATGGCTGATAGGAGGAGAGTGTCTGGTCCGGACCTAAGTGTGAACGATCGGGTATGGTTGTCTACCAGGAATATTAAACTTAAGGTTCCCTCCTGGAAATTGGGTCCCAGGTTCATTGGGCCGTACAGAATCAGTTCTATTATTAATCCGGTGGCATTCCGTCTTGATCTCCCCCCTACGTTTAAAATTCACAACGTGTTTCACAGATCATTGCTTAAGAGGTATGTGGCGCCGGTGGTACCGTCACCTTTACCTCCCCCTCCAGTGGTTGTCAATGGTAACTTGGAGTTCCAGGTATCGAGGGTCATTGATTCACGCTTTAATCGCCGGTCCCTTCAGTACCTGGTTCATTGGAAGGGGTATGGTCCTGAGGAGAGGATGTGGGTTCCTGCGTCGGATATTAACGCAGACCGATTAGTTCGGGCCTTCCACACGACTCATCCGGATAAACCTGGCCCTGAGGGTCCGGAGGCCCCTCGTAGAAGGGGGGGTACTGTCACGGGTGTGTTGCCACGAAGATCGTCACGAGTACACAGCCTGACTTCTCGCAGCTGACTTGTTGGTGCTTTGTGTCTCTCGGCAGTGAGGGAGTTAATTCTCTCTCTCTCTGGGCTAGATGAGGTCCAGCCTCGCCCAGCTGCAATCAATACTTCTGTAGTGAGACTCCTTCTTATACCTGCTGGTCTGTTTGGGAAGTGTCGGTGAAAGCATTTCATTCAGACTGACAGAGCGGATCGTGGTGTTTGGAGTTGCTGAGATAAGTGTATTTGGAAGTGTTTTTCCCTTTCCTCGCTTTATCATTTATCTCCTTTCCCGTTGGTTTTCCCTCTGTTGTAGTTGAGAAGTTGTTTGTATGCAAGGTGGTTTTGGTTTTTCCCTTGTACTGTCTCGTTCGTCTAAGTATTGTGTTTGGGCATATTATGTCTTGTTCCCTTTGGTTGTGATCGGGGTCCTTCTCAGGACTAGATTACTGTGGTGCAGGGATCTTCAGGAGGTAGGGGTTACGCTGGCGGCCTGGACCTCTGTACCTTTAACAGTACCTCCAGGTTGAGGGATTAGTCAGGGCCCCAGCTTAGGGTCAGCTTAGGCCCCCTACTTCCAGTATACGGAGACAGCGTGACATTATCGCACATCTGGTTGAGATGCAATACCTCTGTAGCAACCGAGCCCTCGGGGTGCTACAAGTACACTATGTACTAAGGGACTGTGCTATACATAAGGCTACATTCCTGCATCCGTGTGCAGTGTCGGTGTGCTGCCCTGTTTTACAGACGCATTGAGCATATCCTATTCTAATCCTCAAAATTGGATCAGAACAGAACATTCTCTGACCCTCACAGATCTCATTCTCAGATCCCTGATTTTCATTGATGTGTGAATGGATCTATAAAACTCTACGAGTCCATGAACCATCCGATAAAAAAATCTGGCAGCACACAGACATTTCACACAAATGTGAGAATGCAGCCTAAGGGATTTTACAGATAACATTATCACTCCAAGTCACACAGTGCAGATACAGAATAATATTTACATCCAGGCACTTACCGCTGACGTCTCATCTGATCAGAGTCGGTGTCTGCTGTTTCTTCTCTATCTGGTCAGACCTTCATGTCAACATCTCCCAGCCACGACTCATCTTGTCACGATGATCTCCAGCCTAGAAAATAACAAAGTCACATATATTGTATATATACATGTGTCTCCCCCACACTGCGCCCCTGAAAACAGATATTTACCCCCCCATTAATATACTATTAGCCACTTAGTAATCAAAATATAAAGTGATAAGCAGCACTGTGCTCCCCATTAACTATAATCTCCACCTGACAATAATATAAATTATTCAGTCTCTGTGACTCTCCCCAATTAACTGTAAGGCTATGTGCACATGGAAAATATACAAGCACACCCATCATTGCTCTGTCCCAGCACCTCCCGTCATTGCTCTCTCCCAGCACCCCCATCATTGCTCTGTCCCAGCACCTCCATCATTGCTCTCTCCCAGCACCTCCCGTCATTCCGCTCTCCCAGTACCCCCATCATTGCTCTGTCCCAGCACCTCCATCATTGCTCTCTCCCAGCACCCCCATCATTGCTCTCTCCCAGCTCCCCTGTCACTGCTCTCTCCCTGCACCCCGTCATTGCTCTCTCTGAGCACCCCCATCATTGCTCTCTCCCAGCACCCCATCATTGCTCTGTCCCAGCACCTCCATCATTGCTCTCTCCCAGCACCCCCATCATTGCTCTCTCCCAGCACCCCGTCTTTGCTCTCCCAGCACCCCCATCTTTGCTCTCTCCAATCGCCCCGTCATTGTTCTCTCCCTGCACCCCCGTCTTTGCTCTCTCTGAGCACCCCATCATTGCTTTCTCCCAGCAACCCCCGTCATTGCTCTCCCAGCACCCCCATCATTGCTCTCTCCCAGCACCTCCATTATTTCTCTCTCCCAGCACCTCCATCATTGCTCTCTCCCAGCAACCCGTCATTGCTCTCCCCATCCCCACCATCCCTGTCATTGGTCTCCCAATCCCCATCATTGCTCTCCCCAGCCCCATCAGCCCCATCACTTCTTTTCCCAGCCCCACTATTGCTCTCCCTAGCCACAACATTGCTCTCCCCAGCTCCATCAGTCCCACCATTGCTCTCCTCAGCCCCATCATTGCTCTCCCCAGCCCCACCATTGCTCTCCCAGCCCCATCAGCCCCATTATTGCTCTCCCCAGTCCCACCATCTCCATCATTGCTTTTCCCAGCCCCATCAGCCCCATTATGCTCTCCCTAGCCCTACCATCCCCATCATTGCTCTCCCCAGCCCCATCAGCCTCATTATTGCTCTCCCCAGCCCCATCAGCCCCATTATTGCTCTCCCCAGCCCCATCAGCCCCATTATTGCTCTCGATAGCCCCATCAGACTCATTAATGCTCTCCCCAGCCCCAACCATCCCCATCATTGCTCTCCCCAGCCCCATCGGCCCCATTTTTGCTCTCCCTAGCCCTACCATCCCCATCATTGCTTTATCCAGCTCCATCAGCCCCACTATTGCTCTCCCCAGCCCCACTATTGTTCTCCCCAGCCCCATCATTGCTCTCACCAGCCCCATTATTGCTCTCCCCAGCCCCATCAGCCCCGTTATTGCTCTCCCCAGCCCCATCAGCCCCATTATTGCTCTCGCTAGCCCCATCAGACCCATTAATGCTCTCCCCAGCCCCAACCATCCCCATCATTGCTCTCCCCAGCACCATCAGTCCCATTTTTGCTCTCCCCAGCCCTACCATCCCCATAATTGCTTTCCCCAGCTCCATCAGCCCCACCATTGCTCTCCCCAGCCCCACTATTGTTCTCCCCAGCCCCATCATTGCTCTCCTCAGCCCCATTATTGCTCTCCACAGCCCCATCTGCCCCGTTATTGCTCTCCCCACCTCCCCTCCACAGTGTTTCAGTAAAAAAACAAAAAAACACTTACCTCTCTGCCCGTTCCCCCGCAGGCCGCAGCATCCTTGTTGTCTGCAACTTCTTCCCTCACACAGTCCCGCGCTGCATGATGACATCATCAAGCGGCGCGTGCCTGTGTAAGGGAGGAAGCGTCCAGCAGGAAGCAGAGGATGGATCCCTCCAGCTCCGCTGCCATTCTCTCCTGTCAGTAGCGGAGCTGCAGGGATCGCTCCCTTCCCGCCACCAGCAGGGAGAAGCTGCACCGGCGGGCCCCCCGGCGCAGCTGCACCAGCGGCGGTATGTCAGCCCCTGGACTGCTATGGGGCCCCCCCGGCTCACGGGCCCCATAGCAGTCGCGTGGCCTGCCGCCATTGGCAGTACGCCACTGGGCCCCACATAGTCCTCCATACAGTATAATGGGCCCCACATAGTCCTCCATACAGAATAATAAGCCCCACATAGTCCTCCATACAGTATAATGGCCCCACATAGTCCTCCATACAGTATAATGAGCACCACATAGTCCTCCATACAGAACAATGGGCACCATATAGTCCTCCATACAGAATAATGGTCCCACATAGTCCTCCATACAGTATAATAGGCCCCGCATAGTCCTCCATACAGAATAAGGGCCCCACATAGTCCTCCATACAATATAATGGGTCCCACATAGTCCTCCATATAGAATAATGGCCCCACATATTCCTCCATATAGTATAATGGGTCCCACATAGTCCTTCATACAGAATAATGGCCCGACATAGTCCTTCATACAGTATAATGGGTCCCACATAGTCCTCCATACAGAATAATGGGCCCCACATAATCCTTAATACAGTATAACAGGCCCCACATAGTCCTCCATAAAGTATAATAAGCCCCACATAGTCCTCCATACAGAATAATGGCCCCACATAGGCCTCCATACAGTATAATGGGCCCCACATAGCCCTCCATACAGAATAATGGTCTCACATGGTCCTCCATACAGTATAATGGGCCCACACAGTCCTCCATACAGTATAATAGGCCCCACATAGTCCTCCATACAGTATAATGGACCCCACATAGTCCTCCATACAGAATAATGGGCCCCACATAGTCCTCCATGCAGAATAATAAGCCCCACATAGTCCTTCATACAGAATAATGGGCCCCACATAGTCCTTCATACAGAATAATGGGCCCCACATAGTACTCCATACAGAATTATAGGCCTCACGTAGTCCTCCATTCAGAATAATAGGACCCACATAGTCCTCCATACAGAATAATAGGCCCCACCTAACCCTCCATACAGTATAATGGCCCCACATAGTCCTCCATACTGATTAATGAGGCCCACATAGTCCTCCAAACAGATTAATGAGGCTCACATAGTCCTCCTTACAGAATAATGGCCGCACATAGTCCTCTATACAGAATAATGGCCGCACATAGGGGTGGTGGTTCTGGTGTCACGGGCCAAATAAAACCACCCTGCAGGCCAGATTTGGCTCATGGGCCTGAGTTTGACATGTATGGTTTAAGACTAGAGACAGGTTTTGACTGTCCCGATGGGTATACGTTGTCGTAGTGGGATGGCTTTTATGTTTTTTGATCAAAATAGCATTAACCAAGTATCCTATGCTATTTACTTTTACCATTGCTATTTACTTGCTGTAGGGTATATGCTCATTTTGTTTCTTTTTATTTTTTATTAATTGGCTTTGTCTGTGAAATGGCCACAGCGTGAACATGCTCTTACACTTTGCATGTATACCAGCTTATAGTCTGGCTCAGTTTTATGATTATACTGTATGTAGGGCTATGTGGGGGCCTATATAAAGTATGTGGGGCTTTGTGGGGGCCATTATACTGTATGGAGGCCTGTGTGGGGGCCATTGTACTGTTTGGAGGGCTATATGATGGGTCATTATACTGTATGGAGGGCTGTGTGGGGGCCATTGTACTGTTTGGAGGGCTGTGTGCAGGTCAATTATATTGTTTGGAGGGATATATGGGGACTATTATACTGTTTCAATGGGTGCAAATTACTTTGTAAGGGCTGCGAAGTTGTGAGATATTCTCTTCTGTGACTTCACCAAATATTTTTTTTGTAGGGGGCGGCAATTAGAACTTCTGCTGCAGTGGTAAAGTGCAGTGGATTAGGATCCTCATTCTCCAAATGGATTGGGGTCCAGCAGTGGTGCTCACAATGATTAGACATTTATCAGCTATCTTACCATGGATAAGTGATTTTTGTCTTTCTTGGGAAAATTACTTATCCAATGATGTGTGTTTTTCATGGGAAAATTACCTGAAGGTTCTGTGTTCTCCTTCTGTGAACTCTGAGCTTTAGTTCCTACCATACATTTTCTATTGGGTTCAGGTCCGGTGATCGGCTCGGCCATTTTAGCAGCTTTAGTTTCTCTCTCTGAAACCAATTGAGAGTTTCCTTGGCTGTGTGTTTGGGATCATTGTCTTGCTGAAATGTCCATCATTGTTTCGTCTTCATCATCTTGGTAGATGGCAGCAGATTTTTATTGAGAATTTCTCGGTACATTTGTCCATTCATCCTTCCTTCAATTCTAGGAAGTTTGCCAGTGCGTTATGCTGAAAAATAGCCCCACACCATAGTGTTCCCACCCCCAAACTTCACTGTTGGTATGGTGTTTTTGAGGTGATATACAGTTTGGCCTCCAAACATGGTGTGTATTATGGCATCCAAAGAGTTCAATTTTGATGTCATCTGACCAGACTATATTCTCCCAGTAATTCACAGGCTTATGTAGATGTTGTTGAGCAAACCTTAAACGTGCTTGAACATGCTTTTTGTTCAGCAAGGGATTCCCGCGTGGTGAGAGTGCATATAGGCCATGGATGTTGAGTGCATTGCTTATAGTTACTTGTACTTTCTGTAGCTTTGCACAGATGGTCCTTGGCTCTTGACAACACTTCTGATAATTCTTTTCACTCCTGTCTGAAATCTTGCGGGGAGCACCTGGTCATGACTGGTTTAAGGTGAAATTATGCTCTTTTTACTTCTGGATTATGGCCCCAACAGTGCTCACTGGAACCGTCAGTAGTTTAGAAATTCTCCAGTAACTAATGCCATCAGTATGTTTTCCAACAATAAGGTTGCCAAGGTCTTGAGAAAGCTCATCAGTTTTACCCATCATGAGATGTTTCTGGTGTGGCACCTTAGTAATGAGAAACCTTTTTATAGGCCATCAGTTGAACCAGCTGATATTATTTTTCACTAATTTGTGGGATTACTTTCTAATTACTGATAGATTTCAGCTGGTGTCATGACTTTCCATGGCTTTTTGCACCTTTTTTTCTTCATGTGTTCAATACTTTTTCCCTGTGTCATTTCTCATTATTACGCATAACTATATTTATGGACATTTATGGTTTGATTTCTTTGCCTGTGTGGATTGGATGGGTTGTTACCAACATCTGGTGAGAACTTTATGTCTATAGCACCTTTAGAAATAGATTTACTTAGAAAATTGGTGACGTATTCAATACTTATTTCACCCGCTGTATATGCAACATTGTAGAATGCTGTATATGAGGGATAACAGGTGATGGCCCTACTTTACATAGGAAAAAAATAGTGACATGTTCCCTTTAAATGCATGTGCTTGGGGAGAAAAATCATTTTTCCAAGATTATCAGTTAACTCATTCCACAGCCAGCAATAGACAGTGCAATAGACAGGCTATAGGAAGCAAATGATGCAAACATTTTTCTGAAAGATAGTTGCAAAAATGATTTGTCGCCCCTAATACTGGTGTTTAAAAGATGTCTTCAAAGATGAACAACCCCTTTAAATAACTCAACCCAACTTATATAGCAATGTTTTCTACAAATTCAGCACAACATGCCACTTTTGCTGAGTACAGCAGTCTCAGAATTATTCAACCCCCTGGACAGGATCCCTCATATTTATAGCACACATTTGCATATCAGATGGTGTCTCTACTGGTCAGGGCCATCAGTCATTGAATAGATCTGTAATCTCGAGAAAAAAGGGCCTTGAATCCTTAGAATTGTCAAGATATTGTGGTGGTTGACTGTGGCTTAAATTTCAGTAATATTGCAATGTGACAGCTTCATTAACATTAGCACAAGTTGACAGCTTCTTAGTGTCCTTCCACCCTGCTGCTGTTGTGTCGCTGTTCACTTAGCCTGATTGACAGTTATTCAGCATCAGGGCCGGCGTCAGCACCCGGCGCACCCGAGCAAGTGCCGGGGTCCTGAGCAGGCGGGGGGCCCACTTGGGGTCGGGCACCCCGGCGGGCTCTGGGCGGAGGAGAGCGGTACCAGCGCCCGCCCTTCTCCCCCGCTTGCTCAGGGCCCCGGCAGCCGGATACTTACCTCTCCCCGTGCCTCCGCAGATCCGCTGTCTTCCCACTCTGCACTCCCTGTGACGTCTCAGGTCAGAGGGTGCGGTGACGTCTTTACACTGCGCCCTCCCCTGAGTCGTCACAGGCAGCGCAGAGTGAGAAGACGCCGGCGACGCTGGAGTCCGGACCTGAGCAGCGGCAGCATTTTTTTTTTAATGTATGGAGGCATGGGGCATTATATGGGGGGGTGACATCCTGCATGGGGCATTATATGGGGGGGTGACATCCTGCATGGGGCATTATATGGGGGGGGTGACATCCTGCATGGGGCATTATATGGGGGGGTGACATCCTGCTTGGGGCATTATAAAGAGGGGGGGTGACATCCTGTATGGGGAATTTTAAAGAGAGGGGGGTGATATCCTGCATGGGGCATTATATGGTGGGGGAAAGGGACAGCCTGCATGGGGCATTGTATGGGGGGGAAAGGGACATCCTGCATGGGGCATTATATGGGGGGGAGAGGTGACATCCTGCATGGGACATTATATGGAGGGGAAAGGGACATCCTGCATGGGGCATTATATGGTGGGAAAGGGACATCCTGCATGGGGCATTATATGGGGGGGGAAGGGACATCCTGCATGGGGCATTATATGGGGGGAAAGGTACATCCTGCATGGGGCATTATATGGGGTGAAAGGGACATCCTGCATGGGGCATTATAGGGGGGGTGACATCCTGCATGGGGCAATATATGGGGAGGTGACATCCTGCATGGGGCATTATATGGGGGGTGACATCCTGCATGGGGCATGATAAAGAGGGGGGGTGACATCCTGCATGGGGCATTTTAAAGAGAGGGGGGTGATATCCTGCATGGGGCATTATATGGTGGGGGAAAGGGACAGCCTACATCCCTCCTCCCTCCTGCTGCTGAGTCTCCACCCACCTAGCCTAATTAACAACTCTTAATGTCCTTCCACCTTGCTGCTGTTGGATTACAGTTCACTTAGCTTGAGTCTCAGCTTCTCAGGGTCCCTCCTTCCTGCTGGAATCTCCACCCACTTAACCTAATTTACCTCTCCTCAGAGTCTCTCTGGCTGCTGAGATCTCACACTACTCAGTACAAGCTGCAGCTGTAAATCAGGCTGGCTAAGAATGAATACATTGGACTAATGAGTTGTCTCTCTCTCTTTATCTGGACTTATAAAATGCTAATTTTAGTACCAGGATTATACAGTTATTCTGACATGGATTTCCAAAATAAATACACCAGTCTCATCAGTTCTTACGGATTATTACATAATATAGAAAGCTTATATTGGATAATCAGATGACATCTATTTTAATGCAGGTTTTATAATTGGGATATCGCTATAAACTGGTTGTCTCAATAAGATAAACCCTATCAGGGCTTATAGCGAGTGGGGGAATGGTTCTCTTCCTGACAAACAGTTCAAATAGACCTGGCCCATATGGAGGCAGAGTTCCTGGACACCAATGCAAAAGCTTTAACAGGAGTCCCCCCTACCATGTTTCATTATGATTCGTTGCAGAGGAGCCCTGCTATCCTTAAGCTTCAGAGTCAAGATACAACTTCAGCTTCTGCACTCCTTATAAGCGAGGTAATCAATACGTCATCTATCCCAGCATGTTCTGTCAGTGTTAGGCTGCGTGCCCACGAAGCATTTTCCAAGATTTTATGCTGCGGAATTTACGCAGCATAAACACTTGGGAAACGCTTGGTAATCCGTCCCCCATGGTCCCCAATGACAAGCCGCAATGTTAATGCCCAAGCTGCGGATTTTTCCGCAGCATTTATGCTGCGCACAAAAATCCGCAGCATGTCCATTAATTTTGCGGACACGCAGCGTAATCGCCGCCGTTGACTTGCATTGGACCGCGTGACATCCGCATCACTACATGTGCACAAGCGGGTATCACACGGTTCAATGTGCGGATGATACCCAGGTCTGGAGGAGAGGAGACTCTCATCCAGACCCGGGTACCATAGAACCTGTAAAAAAAAGAATTTAAAATAAAAAATAAAGATTATACTTACCTTCTGATGTCCTCCCGGTGTTTTCTCCCCTCCGTCTGGTCTGTTGTATGGGTCGCGGTGTTGTGAAGGACCTGCCATGACGTCATTGAGTCATGTGACCTGACACATGACTCAATGACTTCACCGCAGGTCCTTCACACCACCGCGAGCAGTGCAAGAGACCGGACGGGGCGGAGAAAACACCGGGGCACATCGGAAGGTAAGTATAATCTTTATTTTTTACCATTCTTATTCTTTTTTTTTTAACTAACTTGGTCACACTACTATAAATCCATGCCGGTTGCATGAATTTATATAGTGTGAACAAGTTGTCAAGCACTTTTCCAAGTTATGCTAAAATCGCTTGGAAAAGTGCTTGTTAACCCGCATGCAGAAATGCATGCAAAAATGCTTGACAAACGCTTCTACCTGGCGGGAAAAACGCATGTAAAAACCGCATACGTTTTTCCTGCCAGGGAGAAGCGGAAAAAATATGCAGCATTTCTGCATCGTGGGCACATAGCCTTAAAGAGCTGAGCTTTTCTGTGCATGTTGAGAGATTTCTGGATATGCAACAGACACAGTAGAAGTTCAGTCTGATAAAAGCTCTGGAAGTGACAGGATGGCAAGTGCAGTACAGTGGGGCGCTACAAAGAAAGTGAAATATTTGAAGCTTCGATCTGTGATTAAATTCCTTACAAAGGAAGAAAAGAAGTCTAAAGAAATACATAAAAGGATGATTGCTGTATATGATGATAATGATGATGCACCTTCCTACTACCAAGTAAAGCTTTGTGTCAAGCAGTTTAAATGGGGGTAAGGAATCAATTGAAAATGACCCCTGTTCAGGGCGACCAGTCAAAGCTTCTTTAGAGGAAATGTGCCGTAAAGTGGATCGTCGGGTCAAAGTCAGTGTTGTAGGCATTTCACTTAGCACAGTTTCCAGTATCATTTATGATGTTTTGATGTCAAAGGTCAGTTCCTGGTGGGTGCTACGAATGTTGACACCTGAACAAAAAACATGCAGCCAGCAATTTAGCCAAGAGAATTTACACATAGTTAGAAAAAATCCAGGAGACATCTATTCTTGAATTATTATGGGTGATGAAACCTTGGTCCGCGACCATGATCCTGAGACCAAACAAGAGTCTATGCAATGGAAGCACAAGGAGTCTCCAACTCCAAAGAAATATCTTGTGCAGCAATCAGCTGGAAAGTTCATGGCAACAGTTTTTTGGGATATAATTAAAATGTGTTTTATTACCAGAATTCATTCCACACAAAACAACAATTACTGGAGACACCTATGCTTCAACAATGAAGGCATTACGTGAGAAACGCCGTGGGAAGTTGTCAGCAGGTTGCTGCAGTTTCACAACAATGCGCCAGCTCACAAGTCTCGCAAATCACAAGCTGCTATCAGGGACTGCGACTTCATGGAGCTCAACCGTCCACAATACAGTCCAGACCTGGCTCCCAGTGATTACTTTCTACAACCCCTGGCAAAAATTATGGAATCACCGGGCTCTGAGGATGTTCATTCAGTTGTTTAATGTTGTTGAAAAAAGCAGATCACAGACATGACACAAAACTAAAGTCATTTCAAATGGCAACTTTAGGGCTTTAAGAAACACTAAAAGAAATCAAGATAAAAAATGTGGTACTCAGTAAGGGTAATTTTTTTCAGACCAAGCAGAGGGAAAAAATTATGGAATCACTCAATTCTGGGGAAAAAATTAGGGAATCATGAACAATAAACACACAAAAGAACACTCCAATACATCACTAGTATTTTGTTGCACCACCTCTGGCTTTAATAACAGCTTGCAGTCTCTGAGGCATGGAGTTAATGAGTGACAAACAGTACTCTTCATCAATCTGGCTCCAACTTTCTCTGATTGCTGTTGCCAGATCATTTTTGCAGGTTGGAGCCTTGTCATAGACCATTTTCTTTAACTTCCACCAAAGATTTTCAATTGGATTGAGATCCGGACTATTTGCAGGCCATGACATTGACCTTATGTGTCTTCTTTCAAGGAATTTTTTCACAGTTTTTGCTCTATGGCAGGATGCATTATCATCTTGAAAAATGATGTCATCATCCACAAACATCCTTTCAATTGATGGGATAAGAAAACTGTCCAAAATATCAATGTAAACTTGGGCATTTATTGAAGATGTAATGACAGCCATCTCCCCAGTACCTATACCTGACATGCAGCCCCATATCATCAATGACTGTGGAAATTTGCATGTTCTCTTCATGCAGTCATCTTTATAAATCTCATTGGAACGGCACCAAACAAAAGTTCCAGCATCATCACCTTGCCCAATGCAGATTCGCGATTCATCATTGAATATGACTTTCATCCAGTCATCCACAGTCCACGATTGCTTTTCCTTAGCCTATTGTAACCTTGTTTTTTTCTGTTTAGGTGTTAATGGTGGCTTATGTTTAGCTTTTCTGTATGTAAATCCCATTTCCTTTAGGCGGTTTCATACAGTTCGGTCACAGACATTGACTCCAGTTTCCTCCCATTCATTCCTCATTTGTTTTGCTGTGCATTTCCTGTTTTGGAGACATATTGCTTTAAGTTTCCGGTCTTGACGCTTTGATGTCTTCCTTGGTCTACCAGTATGTTTGCCTTTAACAACCTTCCCATGTTGTTTGTATTTGGTCCAGATTTTAGATACAGCTGACTGTGAACAATCAACATATTTTGCGTGATTTACCTTCTTTTAAAAGTTTGATAATCCTCTCCTTTGTTTCAATTGACATCTCTCCTGTTGGTGCCATGATTCATGTCAGTCCACTTGGTGCAACAGCTCTCCAAGGTGTGATCAATCCTTTTTAGATGTAGACTGACGAGCAGATCTAATTTGATGCAGGTGATAGTTTTGGAAATTAAAATTTACAGGGTGATTCCATATTTTTTTCCTCAGAATTTAGTGATTCCATAATTTTTTCCCTCTGCTTCGTCTGAAGAAAATTACCCTTACTGAGTACCACATTTTTAATCTTGATTTCTTTAAGTATTTTTTAAAGCCCTAAAGTTGCCATTTGAAATGACTTTAGTTTTGTGCCATGTCTGTGATCTGCTTTTTTTCAACAACATTAAACAACTGAATGAACATCCTCCGAGCCCGGTGATTCCATAATTTTTGCCAGGGGTTGTATTTCGGAACCTGAAGAAATTTCTGTGTGGGGAACGATTTCCAGATAATGCAGACAAAGAGGAAGCAACAGGGTTCTTGCAGCAGCAAGAAGTCTCCTTTTATTCTGAGGGTATCCGATCACTGGAGGAAAAGTGGAATAAGTGTGTTGAACTTTAAGGGGATTACATTAAAAAATAGTAAGTTCAATTTCCTCAAAATGTTGTTTTCATATTCAGGAGGATAAAGTATTGAACACCTCTGCTAGCTACCACCTTCTCCTCCATGTCTTGAAAAATTTTATGTTGTCCTATTATAAGAATTACTCAGAAATATTCTGTCTTCTTGGAAAAAATACTAAAAATGCTAAATATACATTTACCAATCCCTTTAATCTAAATTGGTTTGAAAACAAATAGGAAAAATATTACTCAAAAGCAAATATTGATCCAATTATTCTCTACAAATAATTTATTGTGATAGATAAGTATGGTACCGGCATCTAATATTCATGCCATTTTAATCTTCCTCTTATCAAAACTCCATTATCTTTATGCTGCAAAGCCATTGTAATATAATAATTCAATTATGTTGTGCAGTGTGTTCTCAGTATAGGGGACAACTCATATAGGATCAATAGAAATGGCACATAATACATTTAACCCTAGATGTACAGAGATGAGAGGGGTCTCACAGTGCTCGCGATGTGAGGATTCACAAGTCTGCAATTACATAGAGTAACTGCAGACTTGTATTCTAAGGCCGGACAACCCTTTTAATGTGATATATGGTATGAACAAGGAGTTTAGTTATGTGTTATTTGCTGTGTGTAAGGAGCTGAGTTATGTGTTTGTCTGATTGTAAAAGTATTGTAAGAGAACTCCTGGTGAAAATGTGCCGCTGTGGCCGGGACACTCTATTCTCTACTAGTGAGTAGCTGGAGTCTGAGATGGAGCATATTCAGTGTGAACCTCTCATGGTAGATTGGCCAATGGACTGACAAAAGTATTTTCTGTGTGAGCTCCCTGAGGATAACTAAGTGCCCGTCCATGGATGGAAAAGTGATTGGAGGAGTCATCAAAGTCTACTCTCCAAAAAATCACTTCTTCCTTTTGGAACTGGGCAGTGCGTCCAAATAATACCCACCACATATGAGGTATCAGCGTACTCAGGAGAAATTGCATAATACATTTTAGGGTTCATTTTCTCTTGCTGCGCTTGTGAAAAGAAAACATTTGGGGCTAAAGCAACATACTGTATTTGTGGGGAAAAATAATTTTTTTTCATTTTCACAGTTCAACTTTGTAAAATTCTGTGAAGCACCTGTGGGTTCAATGTGCTCAACGCACATCTAGATAAATTCCTTGAGGAGTAGAGTTTCCAAGATGGGGTTACTTGTGGGGTGCTTCCACTGTTTAGACACATCAGGGGCTCTCCAAACGCGACATGGCGCCCGCACACCATTCCATCAAAGTTTCCATTCCAAAATGTCACTCCTACCTTTTGGTGTTCGGCAGTGTGTCCAAACAGTAATTTCCCACCACATATGGGGTATCCGCGTACTCAGGAGAAATTTCAGAACAAATTTTGGGGTCCATTTTTTCCTGTGACCCTTGAGAAAATGAAAAATTTGGGGCTAAAACAACATTTTTATGGGAAAATTTGATTTTTTTCTTTTTACGGCTCAACATTATAAAATTCAGTGAAGCACCTGGGGATCAAGGTGCTCACAACACATCTAGACAAATTCCTTGAGGGGTCTAGTTTCCAAAGTGGGGTCAATTATGGGGGGTTTCCACTGTTTAGGCACATCAGGGGCTCTCCAATTCCGACATGGCATTCGCTATTGATTCCAGCCAATTTTGTGTTCCAAAAGTCAAATGGTGCTCCTTCCTTTCCGAGCCCTGATGTGCTCCCAAACAGTAGTTTTCCACCATATATTGGGCATTAGCATACTCAGGAGAAATTGCACCACAAATTGACTGTTACCCTTGTTAAAATGCAAAATTTGGAGCTAAAGTAACATTTTTGTGAAAAAAAGTTACATTTTCATTTTTTTCCTGCCACATTGCTTTAATTCTTGTGAAGCACCTGAACGGTTAATCAACTTCTTGATTGTGGTTTTGATCACCTTAAGGCAGTGATTTTCAACCAGTGTTCCGCGGCACACTAGTGTGCCGCGACACATGGTCGGGTGTGCCGCGGGGAAAGTTCCCCAAACTATGGTTCCCCCTGTGTTTTGTTTCCCGGCAATGCGCTCGATGCGCAGTCACGCCTTCTTACAATGTAGGAGACGTGTACAATAACACATGCGCAAGCTTTGAACCTCGCGCGACTTAATGACGTCACCGAGGCCGGCGCGTCATCCTGAGAGCGGAGAGACTCTCGCATTTGCCCGCCGCCAAGGTAATGCCCGCCAATAATGCTGACTATATGAGCTTTTGCCTGAGTATATGAACTGTTGGCAGAATACTCAGCATATGAGCTGGTACTTTTAGTACTCCAGCAGTATACTGCATATAACAATGAGAAATATAAAATGAGAAATACTATAGTCATGAGGCTGGAGTACTACAAGTACCAGCTCATATGCTGAGTATATGAGCTGGCACTTGTACTCTGGCCTCATGGCCATAGTACTTCTCATTGTACCCCTTTATATTGCAGTATATGAGCCACATAATAATCAGCACCATATACTGTGGCGCTGTACAGTGCACATCACCACAGTATATGATGCTGATAATCATGTGCTCATATACGTGGGACTGTATTTATGAGGTTACATGGGATTGAATATATGAGGGGGTTATCCTTTTTTATTTCACTTTTTTAAAATAAATAATTTATTGAAAGGACCTCTGCCAGGCATATTTCACTCTTGAGGGCTAAAAAAGTAGCTCTTGTGGTGGTAAGAAGCTGATTTAAAACCCCCAAGAGTGAACTCCGTGAGAGTTGTATGTATGGAATAATAAATGATATTAGTACCGTTCTTCAGCAGTCATGTCCTGCTTGAATTGACTCTAGTGGCGTAGCACTTGGCAGCCGGCTCTATTCTACTTATAGAGAAAGCTGAGTGCTACGTCACTAGTGTCAATTCAAGCAGGAAATGCAGACCGTAGTAATAGAAGTTATTATCACACACATACAGCTCTCGCGAAGTTCACTCTTGGGGGGTTTAAATCAGCTTCTTGTCACCACGAGAGCTGCTTTTTAAGCCCTCAGGAATGAAATATGCCTAGCAGAGGTCCTTTAAGTGTGGCAGATAATGTAATACTCTTCTATTTTAGTGTGTGGCTGCGCACACTATCTCAGCAGTGATGGAGAAATATTTGAGAATGGAAAAGGCAAATGCCGAACAGGACCCTGGACACAATTCTAACCCAAATGAAGGCCCTAGTATGAGAGTTCGACAAAAGAAAAAAGACAAGACGGTGAGCTCAAGGCAATACAGTGAAAGCTATCTTTCATTTGGATTTACTTCCACTGGGGATGCGACAGCACCAACACCACTGTGCTTGGTGTGTGGTGAGAAGCTTTCCAATAGCGCTATGGTGCCAAGCAAACTTAAACGCCATCTCCAAACGAAACACCCTTCCGTTCAAAATAAACCGATAGAGTATTTTGTACGCTTACGTACAAACAATGAGAAAGGGGCAACTTTTTTGAGAAAAAGCACAAAGGAAAATGAGAGCCCTCAAAGCTAGCTACCTTGTTGCTGAACTCATAGCTAAATCAAAAAAGTCCCACACTGTGGCAGAAACATTAATACTACCAGCTTGTAAAGCTATTGTAAATGAGATGCTTGGCCCTGAAGCAGCTAAAGAGATAGCTAAAGTGCCTCTCTCTGATAGCACAATTGCCAGACGGATTGATGACTTGTCTGCGGACATTGAAACAGTTGTTTTGGAAAAGGTGCGCATCAGTAAGAAATTTGCCTTGCAACTTGATGAGTCGACGGATATCAGTGGACATTGTCAGTTGTTGGCCAATGTGCGTTTTGTGGATGGTGAAGCCATTAGAGAAAACTTCCTATTTTGCAAGGCACTGACAGAAAAATCAACAGGAGAGGCAATATTCCAAGTCACATCGGAATATCTTGATAAAAGTGAACTTAAATGGGAAAACTGCACAGGTGTCTGCACTGATGGAGCCGCAGCCATGGTCGGGCGCATCAAAGGCTTTGTAAGTAGGGTTAAAGAAAGAAGCCCAGATGTTCTTGCTACCCACTGTTTCTTGCACCGTGAGGCCCTCGTTGCAAAGACCTTACCAGCAGATCTAGCTCCTGTGTTGGATGATGTTGTGCGCATAGTGAACTTTGTGAAGACGCGACCTTTGAGATGTCGCTTATTTGCGTCTTTGTGTACAGAAATGGGAGCGGAACATAAAATCTTATTGCTCCACACGGAGGTCAGGTGGCTGTCACGCGGCAAAGTGCTGGCCCGTGTGTATGAGTTGCGAGAGGAACTTAAAATATTTCTTACAAACGAGAGGTCCGATTATTCAAAGCTGCTTGCAAGTGATGAGTGGTGTGCAAAGCTGGCATACCTGGCTGATATATTTCAATATCTGAATGAACTAAACACATGGATGCAAGGTCGAAATGAAAACCTGCTTACAAGCACTGATAAAATGAACGGATTCCGTTTAAAGGTGCAGCTCTGGCAGCAACATGTGCAGAGTGGCAACCTTCAGATGTTCCCACTCACCGAGAAACTGCATGATGACAATACTGCTGCAATGTGCGAAGCGATTGGCAGACATTTGAAAACTCTTGAGGAGAAGTTATCGTTCTATTTCTCTTCAGCCTTCACAGAATGCCTTGACTGGGTTAGGGACCCATACAGCTCATTATCCGTTGCTGGAAAGGACATGACTTTAAAGGAGCAAGAGGAACTCGTTGAACTGAAGCAAGATCGCGGTTTAAAGCTAAAGTTTGCTGATCTTCCTTTGGACAGTTTTTGGTTATCTGTTGCCAAGGAGTTCCCCATTCTGGCCAACAAAGCTATTTTGACATTGCTCCCATTTTCAACCACATATCTATGTGAGCTGGGCTTCTCGAGCTTGACTGCGATAAAAACTAAAAACAGGGAGAAACTGAGAACTGTTAAGGAAGAGCTTCGTGTGTGTCTTTCCACCATTCCTGCCAGGATATCCCTTTTGTGTTTATCGAAACATGCCAAGGTTTCACACTGAGTGAGTAAAATAAATTTAGAATCTATATTATTAACTATATGTATAATATGACTGTTTTAGTGTCATTTTGTGCTATTTTGGTTGGTGGTGTGCCCCAGGATTTTCTAAGTATAAAAGTGTGCCGCGGCTCAAAAAAGGTTGAAAATCACTGCCTTAAGGGTTACAGTTTTTAGAATGGTGTCACTTTGGGTATTTTCTGTCAAATTGGCCCCTCAAAGTCTTAAAGTCTTTTCAAATGTGATGTGGTCCTTAAAAAATGGTTTTGTAAATTTTGTTGGAAAAATGAGAATTGGCTGGTCAACTTTTAACCCTTATAACTTCCTGACAAAAAATTATGTTTCAAAAATGATGTTGATGTAAAGTAGACATGTGGAAAATGTTATTTAGTAAGTATTTTGTGTGACATGATTTAGGGGCATAAATCTTAAATGTTTGAAAATTGCGACATTTTTGCCAAATTTCCGATATTTCCACAAATAAACGCGAGTGATATCGAACACTGGTCAGAATTAAAAAGAATTGGTCATGAAGGTAAAAACAGGCTTCGCGGTGAAGGGGTTAAACCTACGTACATGACTTCCTCAGAGTTAGATATCTGGTAGTTCTAAAGAAATAGAAATAGTTTCCAGACAAAGAGACAAAAAGGTCAAGGGGTATTTCCCAATCTTCCACTTGTAGTTGTCTGATCTGAATTGAACTAAAGGCTATCCTTGCTAGCAAGAAAGGAAAAGGTGGATAAAGTATAGATAAATATATGCATTGTCTCCTATTTCCTGTTTTACTTTGTTTTCCATGAGGGTCTGTAGTTATAATAATATATGTATTCAAATTCTGCAATGTCTTGCTGATAGGTTAAGTTTTTCCATCTATTCTCCTACCAAGCTAAATGATATAAATAAAGAGACTGTCAATCCTTGGGCAGGTCATGTTGCACTCAGTCACCTGTGTCCGTGTACTATTCCACCTCCATCGGTTGATGCCTGTCTGATTAGGAACAGTTCAAGTGAAGTGAAATGAGTGCTGCACAACCCAAAGTCCATTGCTCGTATGGTAGGTAACTAGAGATGAGCGGTGTTCGACTAGAACTGTTCGCCAATCTCAAATTCGAGCTGTTTTGGGCGGTGTTCGAGTTGTTCGACGAACCCGAACGATTTGCAAAAAATTCGGCTGTTCGAGGTTATGTTCGATAACTGTTCGTGCACCAAAAGCGTGTCCTGCATGTCTGGCACTATTTAGAGCACCAATCATGCAGGGATTGTCTGCCACTCACTGTAATGCCACAGCCATGGTGGTTGTGGCATTACAGTGATTGCCCAAATCGATGGGAACAGTGCCAACAGTGAAACATGAAAAGCCGGCAATTCATCAGCGGCATACACCGGTACCCGACAATTTAGAACCGAAAGAATAGAGCTTCACACATAGATTAGATAGATAGAAACATGTCAGTCACACATATAAGAAGCACAGTGACAGTGTTGCTTACTGTACTTGTCATTTAGTGTAAAGGATTTATCAAAAAAAATAATAGTGTTTTCATGCACCGTCTCTTTTAAAAAGCCGGCCGGCAATTCAGCAGCGGTACCCGACAATTTATAACAGACAGAATAGAGCTTCACACATAGATTAGATAGATAGAAACATGTCAGTCACATATATATGAAGTACAGTGACAGTGTTGATTACTGTACTTGTCATTTAGTGTAAAGGATTTATTAAAAAAAATAATAGTGTTTTCATGCACCGTCTCTTTAAAAAAGCCAGCCGGCAATTCAGCATCTGTACCCAACAATTTAGAATAGAAGGAATAGAGAATCACACATAGATTAGGTAGATAGAAACATGTCAGTCACATATATATGAAGTACAGTGACAGTGTTGCTTACTGTACTTGTCATTTAGTATAAAGGATTTATTAAAAAAAATAATAGTGTTTTCATGCACTGTCTCTTTAAAAAAGCCGGCCGGCAATTCAGCATCTGTACCCGACAATTTAGAATAGAAGGAATAGAGAATCACACATAGATTAGATAGATAGAAACAGGTCAGTCACATATATATGAAGTACAGTGACCGTGTTGCTTACTGTACTTGTCATTTAGTGTAAAGGATTTATTAAAAAAAAATAATAGTGTTTTCATGCACCGTCTCTTTAAAAAAGCGGCAGGCAATTCAGCATCTGTACCCGACAATTTAGAATAGAAGGAATAGAGAATCACACATAGATTAGATAGATAGAAACATGTCAGTCACATATATATGAAGTACAGTGACAGTGTTGCTTACTGTACTTGTCATTTAGTGTAAAGGATTTATTTAAAAAAATAATAGTGTTTTCATGCACCGTCTCTTTAAAAAAGCCGGCCGGCAATTCAGCATCTGTACCCGACAATTTAGAATAGAAGGAATAGAGAATCACACATAGATTAGATAGATAGAAACATGTCAGTCACATATATATGAAGTACAGTGACAGTGTTGATTATTGTACTTGTCATTTAGTGTTAAAATAAAGGATTTATTTAAAAAAAAATTGGCGTGGGAATCCCCATAATTTTAGGCTCTAGCGGAGGTTAACCAGACGGCTGGGGCAGATGTTTGAAGCCTGGGAAGGGGGTAATACCCACGGAGCTTCCCAGGCTACTAATATCAGCCCCCAGCGGAATACCTAGCCTTTACTAGCTATTAAAATGGGGGACCCCCCAAAAAAATGACGTGGGGTCCCCCCTATTTTAATAGCTAGCAAAGGCTAGGCAGACAGCTGGGGGCTGATATTAATAGCCCAGGAAGGGTTCCATGAATATTGGCCCCCTCCCAGGCTAGAAACACCAGCCGTCAGCCGCCCCAGAAATGGCGCATCCTTAGGATGCGCCAATTCTGGCACTTAGCCTCGCTCTTCCCACTGCCCTGTAGCGGTGGCAGTGGGGTAATAGGGTTGGGGTTGATGTCAGCTTATAATGCCAGCTGACATCAAGCCCAGGTTAGTAATGGAGAGGCGTCTATAAGACACCCCCATTACTAACCCCATAGTCAAAGTTAAAAGAAAACACAAACACCCAGAGTAAAGTCCTTTAATTGAAATAAAGACACATTCCTTTATTGTTCTAAATTAAACCATACTTACCGTCACGCCCATTCCAGCTGAAGCCAACGATCTCCTGCAATAAAAGAAAAATAATAAAGCAACCTCATCCTTACCTTTCCATGGTTCCCACGACAGCTTCAGCTCTGCTACATCGAGATAACAGGCTGGACCGCAGCAGAACGCTGCCATCCAGCCTGTCATCCCGCAGACACTGAGAAGCGCAGGCATGCTTGCGCTCTGCAGTGTCTGGCTGTGTCGGCATCCAGATGAGCCGAGGTCATGTCCAATGAACTCGGCGCACCTCATGCACGTCACTGACAGCGTGGGAGAATTCTCCTGCACTCAGCACTTCAGCGTGAGAATTCTCCCACGCTGTCAGTGACGTACATGAGGTCAGCTGAGTTCATTGGACATGAATGAGCTCACCTCATGCACGTCACTGACAGCGTGGGAGAATTCTCACGCTGTAGCGCTGAGTGCAGGAGAATTTTCCCACGCTGTCAGTGACGTGCATGAGGTGAGCTGAGATCATTGGACATGAATGAGCTCACCTCATGCACGTCACTGACAGCGTGGGAAAATTCTCCTGCACTCAGCGCTTCAGCGTGAGAATTTTCCCACGCTGTCAGTGACGTGCATGAGGTGAGCTCATTCATGTCCAATGAACTCAGCTGACCTCATGTACGTCACTGACAGCGTGGGAGAATTTTCACGCTGAAGTGCTGAGTGCAGGAGAATTCTCCCACGCTGTCAGTGACGTGCATGAGGTGCGCCGAGTTCATTGGACATGAACTTGTCTCATCTTTATGCCGTCACAGCGAGACACTGAGGAGCGCAAGCATGCCTGCGCTTCTCAGTGTCCGCGGGATGACAGGCTGGATGGCAGCTTTCTGCTGCGGTCCAGCCTGTCATCTCGATGTAGCAGAGCTGAAGCTGTCGTGGGAACCATGGAAAGGTAAGGATGAGGTTGCTTAATTATTTTACTTTTATTGCAGAAGACATTGGCTTCAGCTGGAATGGGCGTGACGGTAAGTATGGTTTAATTTAGAACAATAAAGAATTGTGTGTTTATTTCAATTAAAGGACTTTATTCTGGGTGTTGTGTTTTTCTAAATACTTTACTAGAAATTCATGGTGGTCATGTCTAATATTGGCGTGACCCCATGAATTTCGGGCTTAGGGCCAGCTGATAATGCCAAGCTGGCCTTAACCCCTTTATTACCCAGTGAGCCACCGCACCAGGGCCCTGGATGAGTTGGGTACAGCGCCAGAAGATGGCGCTTCTATGAACGCGCCATTTTCTGGGGCGGCTGCGGACTGCAATTTGCAGCGGGTGGGGCCCAGAAAGCTTGGGCCTCCCTGCGCTGCAGATTCCAGCTCCCAGCTGCCTAGTTATACCTGGCTGGGCACAAAAATAGGGCGAAGCCCCACGCATTTTTTTTTTAAATTATTTCATGAAATTCATGGAATAATTAAGAAAAAAAGGGCTTCCCTATATTGTTGTGTCCAACCAGGTACAAATAGGCAGCTGGTGGTTGGGGGCAGCCCGTCCCTGCCTGCTGTACCTGGCTGGACACAAATATAGTGCGAAGCCCCACGTCAATTTTTTTTTAATTAGTTCATGAAATAATTTTTTTAAAAAAAGGGCTTCCCTATATTGTTGTGTCTGGCCAGGTACAAATAGGCAGCTGGTGGTTGGGGGCAGCCCGTTCCTGCCTGCTGTACCTGACTGGACACAAATATAGGGCGAAGCCCCACGTCAATTTTTTTTAAATTATTTCAGGAAATTCATGAAATAATAAAAAAAAAATTGATGTGGGGCTTCGCCCTATATTTGTGTCCAGTCAGGTACAGCAGGCAGGAACAGGCTGCTCCCAACCACCAGCTGCCTATTTGTACCTAGCCGGACACAACAATATAGGGAAGCCCTTTTTTTCTTAATTATTCCATGAATTTTATGAATTTAAAAAAAAAATACGTGGAGCTTCGCCCTATTTTTGTGTCCAGCCAGGTACAACTAGGCAGCTGGGGGCTGGAATCTGCAGCGCAGGGAGGCCCAAGCTTTCTGGGCCCCACCCGCTGCAAATTGCAGTCCGCAGCCGCCCCGGAAAATGGCACGTTCATAGAAGCGCCATCTTTTGGCGCTGTACCCAACTCATCCAGGGCCCTGGTGCGGTGGCTCACTGGGTAATAAAGGGGTTAAGGCCTGCTTGGCATTATCAGCTGGCCCTAAGCCCAAAATTCATGGGGTCACGCCAATATTAGACATGACCACCATGAATTTCTAGTAAAGTATTTAAAAAAAACACAACACCCAGAAAAAAGTCCTTTAATTGAAATAAAACACACAATTCTTTATTGTTCTAAATTAAACCATACTTACCATCACGCCCATTCCAGCTGAAGCCAATGATCTCCTGCAATAAAAGTAAAATAATAAAGCAACATCATCCTTACCTTTCCATGGTTCCCACGACAGCTTCAGCTCTGCTACATCGAGATGACAGGCTGGACCGCAGCAGAACGCTGCCATCCAGCCTGTCATCCCGCAGACACTGAGAAGCGCAGGCTTGCTTGCGCTACTCAGTGTCTGGCTGTGACGGCATCCACAATTTGCATCCACAAATTGTTCTAAATTAAACCATACTTACCGTCACGCCCATTCCAGCTGAAGCCAATGATCTCCTGCAATAAAAGTAAAATAATAAAGCAACATCATCCTTACCTTTCCATGGTTCCCAGGACGGCTTCAGCTCTGCTACATTCACATGACAGGCTGGATCGCAGCAGAAAGCTGCCATCCAGCCTGTCATGCCGCAGGCAGACACTGAGAAGCGCAGGCATGCTTGCGCTCCTCAGTGTCAGGCTGTGACGGCATCCAGATGAGCCGACAATGAACTCTGCTCACCTCATGCCCATCACTGACAGCGTGGGAGAATACTCCTGCGCATGCAGTGAGCGTGAGAGACTCTTCTCATCTGGATGCCGTCACAGCCTGACACTGAGGAGCGCAAGCATGCCTGCGCTTTTCAGTGTCTGCCTGCGGCATGACAGGCTGGATGGCAGCTTTCTGCTGCGATCCAGCCTGTCATCTCGATGTAGCAGAGCTGGAGCTGTCCTGGGAACCATCAAAAGGTAAGGATGATGTTGGTTTATTATTTTTCTTTTATTGCAGGAGATTGTTGGCTTCAGCTGGAATGGGCGTGATGGTAGGTATGGTTTAATTTAGAACAATAAAGAATTGTGTGTTTATTTCAATTAAAGGACTTTATTCTGGGTGTTGTGTTTTTTATAAATACTTTGCTAGAAATTCATGGCAGTCATGTCTAATATTTGCGTGACCCCATGAATTTTGGGCTTAGGGCCAGCTGATAATACCAAGCTGGCCCTAACCCCTTTATTACCCAGTGACCCACCGCACCATGGCCCTGGATGAGTTGGGTACAGCGCCAGAAGATGGCGCTTCTATGAACGTGCCATTTTCCGGGGTGGCTGCGGACTGCAATTTGCAGCGGGGGGGCCCAGAAAGCTTGGGCCTCCCTGCGCTGTGGATTCCAGCCCCCAGCTGCCTAGTTGTCCCTGGCTGGACACAAAAATAGGGCGAAGCCCCACGTATTTTTTTTTTTTTTAATTATTTCATGAAATTCATGAAATAATTAAAAAAAGGGTTTCCCTATATTGTTGTGTCCAACCAGGTACAAATAGGCAGCTGGTGGTTGGGGCAGCCCGTTCCTGCCTGCTGTACCTGGCTGGACCCAAATATAGTGCGAAGCCCCACGTCAATTTTTTTTTAATTATTTCAGGAAATTCATGAAATAATTAAAAAAAAATTGACGTGGGAGTATTGGCCCAATCCAATCTGATCCGATATTTCCTGATATCGGAAGGTATCACTCAACACTAATTGTAACAGGTCTGTGATCTATGAAAGCATATGTACCAAAAAAACCCTGATGTGAGATCCAGTCTTTATAGGTATACAAGTTACATACTTGTATTACTCAGACCATCCTTGGATCAGATATTCCACTGGTACAAGTCTCTTCCTCGGATGCAGCATTTCTGTAGCACTGATGTGCAGTAAAATCCCTGCACTGTGTATTGTGAATGTGTGACATATGTGTCAGGCTCCAGAGAAACAATTTGCTGTAAATAGTATAAGTGGCAATAAGCCAGACAGCTCATCTTTGGGCTTTTACAGATGTTTGTCTTGTGCTAGAAGAAAAATCAATAGAGGCTGAATTCTTCTTACAAGCCAAACCGTATCCAGTTACATAAATTCTCAGGTTGTTGAGGAAAAGATCACAGGAAGAATGATGTAGGCTGCTGTCCCATCGTATCTAGTGACCATTTATGCAAATTAGCTCTCTCCCAGAAGGAAAGCCATAGAGCATTGGCAGTAAGATCTTAAAGTGAACATGTCATGAATTCAAAAGAGGCCATTTTTTTCTATTATTCTATTCCCGCTGCTGCCCTGAGTATTCCTTTTATTTTTTCTAAATCCGCCATATAGTTCCAGAGATAGGGGTCTTTTTATTTAGTGCTAATTTTACAATCTTTACAAAAGGGCGTGACTCATTGGGACATTATGTGGAGCAGCCTAAACTCATGCCCCAGAGGATCCTGTGAGTAATACCTCCTTGTAAAGAACTGAAAAATTAGCACTAAATACAAAGGCCTTTATCTCTGGAACCATATGGAGGATTAAAAATAAGAAGAAATAATCAGGGAGCAGGAGGAATAAAGAAAGTGAAAAAACTGGTCGTCCTTAAGAAGAGCTAGTCTCTCTCTCTCCACCAACACTCCTCCTAAAATAAAAAAGCTAGTGACCATAACCAATCAAGACTAAAATTATATTGAAAAAAAAGGTTACCTAGGTTATCTTTGTACTTTGCCGTCTCCAAACTTAAAATTAATTATTCTGTGAGTATAATAAAATAGCAGGATCAGCCCTGTGTAAGATGAATCCACCCTGTGTGCTCTCTGAGATTCCTGGTTTGTAGCAGGTAGCAAATTCCTGAGTAGAGACCAAGGAAGATGCCAATAGGTTACGAGTTTCATATACATTTGTTCTCTGGAGGTAGCCGTAGTTGCATCTATGATGAAAACAAGAATTTCTAAGCAGAATGCCAAAACAGAGAGAAAACTTTGGGATAGTAAAGAGGAAATGTCCCCGGTGTAAATGCCGCTGTTCTCCTGAATCTGGTAATGTATTTCTTTTCTTCCTGTCCCTCTCCATACCTGTGATTTACTTTTCAATTACCTGTATGTATGTGAAGGAGTGGTTAAGCTGTCATACTCCCTCCCATGAAGACATCAATGAGTTTAATTTAAATGTGTGAAATATGGTTTCTTGTGGTAACAAGTGTTCATTTCGCTCTGGGCTGCAGTACTAACAAATGGCCACAAGATGTCACTGTCTTCATCTTTGTTTTAGTACAAAACTGGGTGAAAGCTTAAGGCTGCCCAGCAACAGACAGCAGGGACAGTAGCAACACTGCCAGCATACACTTACACATCCAGAACTCTTGTTTTTTCTATGATTACCACCACAGGCACTGCTACATGTAAATCTAGTCTTTTTTAGCCATGGTGGAGGGAATCTCATGAAAAATCCAAAGAGAAGAATTGATGACCAACCATGCCCACTTGGCTAACAATACTAGATTTTTCATACAAGAAAGAGAGGGCCATATTTCAGGAACAGAGAGGAACAGGAACAAATGAAAACAACACTGGATTGAAAAAACAGCAACATTTACACCAGGTGAAGAAAAAACTTTACAACCTCTTTATATGTGGAAAAGATCCAATATGGTCAAGAGCTGTGAACGTGAATCAAAAAGACTGCATCTGTTAATAGTATGTGCAAACAACATTTTTTTCAGGTGGTCCCGAAAACCACCTGAAATAGCTGTAACTAGATGCTCAAAAGAATGGCCATATGAATTTCTATGTTTAATTGATTTGCTGCTCATGATCAGGCTTTTTAGTATCTTTTAATGGATTCAGGATTCCAAAAATTTGAAATGGTTAAAAGAAGTGACCTGACCATTTTTCAGGCATCTTCTACACTGAAGATGCTGTATACAGTATACCTTACAATGGCAAGTCTGAAAAGAGGCACGGATGATGCCTAACCATCTTTTTGAGTGTTTTGCCAAGGTTTTTGCTTTTAAAAAAGCTAGCAGTTTCATCATTGTTGAATAAAATAAAAAAATAATATTCCAGAAAGCATCAGTACCAAAGAAGCCACAAAAATGAGAAAGATATGCTAAAAAAAGTCACCAGAGGTCAAAAATGTCAAAGGAAATGTAAAAAAAAAAACACTAAAAAAGATGCTTCAGGAAAATAATACTCTGGCGTTTCCTAAAGTGTCTTCTGCTTGATAGAATCGGCTGGCTCACCCTCCTGAAAAAGACATAGTGTGCACATACCCTAGGGGAGCATTTCCACTGGAAAATATTATCGTAAACAGGCGTTTCTAGCAATGCTTGTTTCATGATAATCTTTCAGTCGTTACAGGCTGTCAATCATTTGAAGAATGAGCAAGACGCTTGTTTATAGGCTGAAATGATCTTTTGTACTGCACAAAAATTCATCATTCTCAGCAGATCATCTTACTGTGTAAACAGGACTCAAACTGCTGAGAACAATGGAGCCTATGTGCACTGAATTATCTATTATAGAGCATTGAATGCGTATTGTTAAAGAGAACTTTTCATGTTGAACATACAGTCCGATCTGTGGACAGCATAGTCTAGAGAAGGTGAAGCTTAGCAGAGTGCTATATAGGTCTGTTGGAAAAGATTTACTATAACTTGTCATTTATTCGTTGAAATTCCTGATGTATGTATGCAGATGAGTCTAGTGGGTGGTCTTACTAAGAGATTGACAGCTATTTCTTCATGCACAGTCATACAGGGAAGACTGTCAATCATTGAGTAGGACCGCCCACTAGCCTCAAATCCATACAAACACTGGGATTTGAATGAATAAAATAAATGCAAGTTTTGTTGAAACTTAGGATATATATACAGTTGTGCTCAAAAGTTTACATACCTGTAAAAAAATACTTATTTCCGTATAATTTTCTATTGAGGACTTCTTATCAGATGCAAGCCATCAAAAACTATATCACGATATTCTTATGAAAAAAATGTATCGATTTATTCTCGGATTGTCCATTAAAAAGAATGATTGCAGTAGTTACATATAATAGTTAAATAGTTACAGAGTGATTGTCCATTTGTCCATAATTAGCTTAATAGTTGAGATTCACCCATCTTTTCCTGGGATCCTGGATGATAGATTACGTCGGTCTGTGTCCAGCACGTGTGTCAGGATGACACCATGTGTCGTCTAGTGTCCTGTGAAATGGCAAGCGAGCGCCCCCTGTCTCTAACATGGGGTTATTTAGCCGGTCATACCAGCTGTTCTTCTATTTATGGTACTAACTAAAAACACACAAATAGCGTGTGTCAGCTAGAAACTAGTGTTGAGCGAGCACTAAAATGCTCGGGTGCTCGAAGCTCGGGCCGAGCTCACTGTGATACTCGGGTGCTCGACCCGAGCAACGAGCCCAATGTTAGTCTATGGGAGACCCGAACATTTTTGCGGCGGCGCCCCCGGCAGTCTGTAGAAAGCCTAAAAAGTGCCCAAAACGATAGTGACAGTGCTCAAATGACATGGGGACAGCATGGGGATCGCCCCTGGAAGCATTTCTGACCCCCAAATCACTGCTGTCAACAACGTGGTCAGAGGTATTAAGCCACTTACAGGCTCACAATAAAACGTTCAAAAATGAAAGTGAAAGTGCTTTCCTGTGAAATATGTTAACCCCTTAATGACCATGGGTCTTTCTGTTTTTGTGTTTTCCTTTTTTGCTCCCCTTCTTCCCAGAGCCAGAACTTTTTTAATTTTCCTTCAATATGGCCATGTGAGGGCTTATTTTTTGCGGGACGAGTTGTACTTTTAAACACCATCACTGGTTTTACCATATCGTGTGCTGGAAAATGGGAAAAAAATTCCAAGTGCAGTGAAACTGCAAAAAAAATGCAATTCCACAGTTGTTTTTGGGGTCCTTTTTTTACCACGTTCACAGATTGCTAAAACTGACCTGCCATCATTATTTTCCAGGTCGTTATGAGTTCATAGATACCAAACATGTATAGCTTCTTTTTTATTTAAGTGGTGAAAAAAAAATCCAAAGCTTGCTAAAAAAACAAAAAAAAATGACGCCATTTTCCGAGACCCTTAGCCTCTCCATTTTTCGGGATCTGAGGCCAGGTGAGGGCTTATTTTTTGCGTGCCGGGCTGACGTTTTTATTGATACCATTTTGAGGTAGATCCGATGTTTTGATCGCCCGTTATAGCATTTTATTGCAAAGTTGTAGCGACCAAAAAAACTTAATTCTGGCGTTTAAAATTTTTTTCTCGTTACACCGTTTACTGATTATATTAATTCTTCTTTTATATTAATAGATCGGGCGATACTGAACGCGGCGATACCAAATATGTGTATGTGTTTTTTTTTTTATATATATATATATTTTATTTTGAATGGGGCGAAAGGGGGGTGACTTAAACTTTTATATATTTTTTATTTTTTTTAAAAACTTTTTTTTTACACTTTCTGCTTGCTTCTATAGTCTCCAGAGGAGACTAGAAGCAGCAGTTGTCTGATTGCTTCTACTGCATACAAGCGATAAGCAGATCGCTTGTATGCAGGAGAAATGCTCACTTGCTATGAGCGCTGACCACTAGGTGGCGCTCATAGCAATTGAGACATGACAACCACAGGCGTCTGCTGCAGACCCTGAGTTATCATGCCCACCCATTGGTGACCCGCGATCACGTGACGGGGTCACTGATGGGCGGGGCTTAGGACTCCCGGAAGCGCGAGTTAAATGCCACTGTCAGAGATTTAACATGTTAACAGCCGCGGGTGGATTGCGATTCCAATAATCAGCTGACATGTGCTCGCTTCAGTGCGGGCTCACCGCCGGAGCCCCCGCTGAACCGGCCTTCCCGACCTGGTGCGTACTATTACTGACCAGGTCGGAAAGGGGTTAAGGAACATCCTTTCAGGGTAAAGACTTGTGTATAAGGTAAAATAAATAACCAAAAACAAAAATACTCCTCCACACCTTGGGTTATGTTCACAAGTAGCATTTTTTATGCGTTTTTGCACGTTTGTATTGCTTTCAACCGTGACAAATGCATTCACCGGGAAATGTCATTTTAACATTTTACAACCTTATCTGGCCATGTGCTGTGTGACACATGCATACAGTGCTAAAAAGACATGGGAACAGCATGGGGAAGACCCCTGGAAGCATCTCTGACACCCAGGTCACTGCCTAAAAGTGTGCCCATCAGAAGTGATCCTTGCCGCATCAGAAGATGCAGACTTGCAACTATCCCCGTGCAAGTCCTTGTCCCAGGGCAGTGTTCAATTGTACCTCCCCCATAACTTGCAATACAAGCGCAAGTATGCAGCCTGCCACCCACCCACCCCCAGGCTGCAATACCATGCTGCTAGCTTGCTTGCACTTGAAATTGGGCCTTTTAGGCATGTGGAGGTGGAATCTGGCCACCACGTCATGGCTGCGTCGGTAGCCTGGTATTCATACTCAGTCCCCAGCCGCCCGGCGGCCGGGTGTCCACGCTTGGTCCCCAGCCGCCAGGGGGCGGCCGGGTGTCCATACTCAGTCCCCAGCCGCCCCGCGGCCGGGTGCCCACACACAGTCCCCAGCCGCGTGGGGGTGGCCGGGTGTCCATAAACGGTCCCCAGCCGCCCCTATTTGTCCCGGTGCGCCTTATACACAAGCGCGCATACCAAAACATTACCTGAGCCCTCCCCAGTGCATTTAGTGGGAAGGACAGCCTAACCACAAACACGTGGACAAGTGAATGTGGCCAGGAATGGTCCATCTCACTGACGCCTTCACACTGGGTTAATATTGTGGAAGCCGGGACACAGTTGGACACTGGGATGCAACACGTCCTCCAGACATAGATGATTGCGGGTCCTGGGTCAATCAGGCTTCAACACAAAGTTCAGAAGGTAGACAGCAGCAGTGGTCGGCCTCGTACACAACGAGTAAATTATTCATGATCATGAGGCCATCCACCTCCTTAGCTTTCTGTTCCTTGGAATGCAAGCGCATGTATGTAGTAGCAGCTAGGCCTGAGGTGGTCAGTGTTTTGGCGCATATTCTACCTCCTTCGAGGATTGCTGGATGTTTACCTGCTACTATCCCAGTTCTATGACTCCCGTTAAAGCAAAGCTTCAGGTGATGAATGATGGATGAGGTGGTGGCAAAGGAGAAAGAGCAGGAGGAACAGGGACCATTCACATCAATATCAGGCCAGCCAACCACACATGTCTTGTAGGATATGTTTCTGTACCAAAAGGAGCTGTTCAGCTACACAGTTATAAGGCATACAGTGAATGCAATGCCTACCAAAAATTTCGAGGCACTCCAATGCCCCTTGGACGTGACATGGAGGTCAGAGGGCCTTAACTAAACCGTTTTTTCCATTTATAGCAACTGGGTCTCCTGTACACTGTTGGCCTAAGCAGTGAATGGAAGGCTTTCCAAAAATTATTAGGCACTGCAATGCCCCTTGAAACAAACGTGGATTACAGCGTATTAAAAACCTTCTACCCCTTAGTGTTCGCCTATGCATTGAAAAGCAAAAGCTGACAAAAATTAGGAGGAAATGCAATGCCCGTTGCAAGAGTCGTGGAGGTTAGAGGTAATTAAAAACAACATGTCAATGCCCCTTGGAAGAGCTGTGGAGTTCAGAGTGGTTTAACAAGACGGTTTTAATGCCCCTTAGAAGAGACGTGGAGTTCAGAGTGGTTTAACAAGACAGTTTTAATGCCCCTTGGAAGAGATTTGGAGGTCACAGTAGCTTAACAAGATGGTTTTAATGCCCCTTGGAAGAGACGTGGAGTTCAGAGTGGTTTAACAAGACAGTTTTAATGCCCCTTGGAAGAGTGGTGGAGGTTACAGTGGAATAAAAAGACAATATCAATGCCCGTGGAAGAGACGTGGAGGTCACAGTAGCTTAACAAGATGGTTTTAATGCCCCTTGGAAGAGTGGCGGAGGTCGCAGTGGAATAAAAAGACAATATCAATGCCCCTTGGAAGAGTGGTGGAGGTTACAGTGGAATAAAAAGACAATATCAACGTCCTGTGGAAGAGACGTGGAGGTCACAGTAGCTTAACAAGACGCTTTTAATGCCCCTTGGAAGAGTGGTGGAGGTCGCAGTGGAATAAAAAGACAATATTAACGACCCTTGGAAGAGACTTGAAGGTCACAGTAGCTTAACAAGACGATTTTAATGCCCCTTACAAGAGCCATGCAGTACAGCATATTAAAAACATTATTCCCATTATTGGGGAGTGGGTCTCCCATAGTCTTTGCCTATGCCTTCCAAGCAAAAGCTGCCAAAAATTAGGAAGGGGGAACTTGCAATGTCCCTTACAAGAGCCATGCAGTACAGCATATTAAAAACATTATTCCCATTATTGGGGAGTGGGTCTCCCATAGTCTTTGCCTATGCCTTCCAAGCAAAAGCTGCCAAAAATTAGGACAGAGGAACTTGCAATGCTGGCAACATGGACCACGGTCACCCTGGTGGTATAGTGGTCGTGGAGGCTGAGGATAAGAAGAAGAGCAGAAAACAGCCGAAATGAGGAAGCGTATACCCATGTGTGGGTGTGAAGCGATGCATGGGAATACACCTCCCGAAATAACACAGTGGATTTGACTTTATGTTACTCTGCTGTCATTTGGTGGTGAAGAGAAGCCTGGCCCAATCCAGCCCTTGTTCATTTTGATAAGGGTCAGCTTGTCAGCATTGTCAGTTGACAGGCGAGTGCGCTTATCAGTTATAATTCACCCAGCGGCACTAAAAACACGCTCCGATAACACGCTAGCGGCAGGGCAGGCCAGGACCTCCAAGGCATACAGAGTGAGTTCATTCCAAGTGTCCAGCTTGGATACCCAATAATTAAAGGGCACAGAGGAATCACGGAGGACGCTGGTACTCCCTCACCATCTTTTGAAACTTTCCACTCCTTGTGAGAGTACCCTGCGCCTCAGGGCCTGTAAGCTGGGCAGGTCTCAGAAAACTGTCCTAGAACATTGACAGTGTTCCCCTGCCTCTGCTGGATTGGAGTTGCGTCTCTCTCGCCTGTATGCCTTAGTTGGGCAGCGAACTGTGACCTCTGCCGCTACCGTGTTCAGATGGGAATTTTTTTAATAGTTCTGCAGCAAGGGCCTTCTGGTACTGCCCCATTTTTGTAGACCTCTCCAACTCAGGAATAAAAGAGTGAAAGTTCTCCTTGTAGAGGGGGTCTAAAAGTGTCATCAACCAGTAATGACTGTCACCCAACATTTTGACAATGCAAGGGTCACGGTTAAGGCAGCGTAACATAAAGTCAGCCATGGGTGCCAGACTGGTAACGGGCAAGACTTCCGTGTCCTCACCAAGATGACGACTGATAGTGTTGAGCGATCACTGAAATGCTCGGGTGCTCGAAGCTCGGGCCGAGCTTACCGTGATACTCGGGTGCACGACCCGAGCAACGAGCCCAATGTTAGTCTATGAGAGACCCGAGCATTTTTGCGGCAGCACCCCCGGCAGTCTGTAGAAAGCCTAAAAAGTGCCCAAAACGATAGTGACAGTGCTCAAAAGACATGAGGGCAGCATGGGGATCGCCCCTGGAAGCATTTCTGACCCCCAGGTCACTGCTGTCAACAACGTGGTCAGAGGAATTAAGCCACTTTTGCGGGCTCACAATAAAACGTTCAAAAACGAAACTGAAACGGTTTTCCTGTGAAATATGTTAAGAAATTTCCTTTCCAGGGTAAAAACTTGTGTATAAGGTAAAATAAATAACCAAAAACAAAAATACTCCTCCACACCTTGGGCTATGTTCACAAGTAGCATTTTTCATGCGTTTTTGCACTTTTGTATTGCTTTCAACCGTGACAAATGCGTTCACCGGGAAATGTCATTTTAACATTTTACAACCTTATCTGGCCATGTGCTGTGTGACACATGCATACAGTGCTGAAAAGACAAGGGATCAGCATGGGGAAGACCCCTGGAAGCATCTCTGACCCCCAGGTCACTGTCTAAAAGTGTGCCCATCAGAAGTGATCCTTGCCGCATCAGAAGATGCAGACTTGCAACTATCCCCGTGCAAGTCCTTATCCCAGGGCAGTGTTCAATTGTACCTCCCCCATTCCTTGCAATGCAAGCGAAAATATGCAGCCAACCACCCACCCACCCGCAGGCTGCAATACCATACTGCTAGCTTTCACTTGAAATGGGGCCTTTTAGTTTGGAGGAGGCCGAAGCTGGCCACTACCTCATGGCTGCTTCGGCAGCGAGGTATCCATACTCTGTCCCCAGCCGCCCGGCGGCCGGGTGTCCACGCTCGGTCCCCAGCCGCCAGGTGGCGGCCAGGTGTCCATACTCGGTCCCCAGCCGCCCTGATTTCTCCTGTCACCTTCCCCCACACTTTTCTTAGCCTGGCCTGCTTTAGGGCAGCATTGGACGAGCCCACCAGAGAACCAGACTCCTCCGGTGGGCCCTGGCTTCTCCATCAGGGGAGTTGAGAGTGCCTAGGTGAGGAGCATGATGATGATGATAGAAGTTAGCATCTGCTTTGTTTTCTTGGAATGCAAGCGCATGTATGTAGTAGCGGCTAGGCCTGAGGTGGTCCGCGTTTTGGCGCATATCCTACCTCCTCCGAGGATTGCTGGATGTTTTCCTGCTACTATCCCAGTTCTATGACTCCCGTTAAAACAAAGCTTCAGGTGATAAATGATGGATGAGGTGGTGGCAAAGGAGAAAGAGCAGGAGGAACAGGGACCATTCACATCAATATCAGGCCAGTCAACCAGATATGTCTTGTAGGATATGTTTCTGTAACAAAAGGAGCGGTTCGGCTACACAATTATAGGGCATACAGTGAGTGCAATGCCTACCAAAAATTTCGAGCCACTCCAATGCCCCTTGGAAATGACATGGAGGTCAGAGGGCGTTAACTAAACCTTTTTTTCGATTTATAGCAACTGGGTCTCCCGTGCACTGTTGGCCTAAGCAGTGAATGGAAGGCTTTCCAAAAATTATGAGGAACTGCAATGCCCCTTAGAAGAGCCATGTGTGGCACCCCAGGGGTCTGGTCACCACAGTAATAGAGATATTACGTCGGAGAGCAAGTGGGAGGTTTCCTGGTCAGGATCCCTTAAGCATGCAACATCCTCCTGCCCCAGTCCTGGGAGGGGAGAATTCTGCCCTTATAAACTGGATCTGGAGCGGGGTTGAGTGAGTCAGAGAACAGTCAGAGTCAGCATGAGAGCAAGGGAAAGTAACAGCAAGGAGCTCTGTAGGAGCTAGGAGCTAAAGACCAGGGGCTGGAAGCTGAGCAGAGCTCGCCCTGGCAGAAGACAATAGGAACCGGACACAGGAGTCCGAAGCTGTGAGGACTTATATATCCAGCAGCAGAAACCAGCCGGCAGGGGATTTCAGGTCCTCTGGCCATAGAAGCCCGGAGGCTCAGTCACAAGCAAGGGACCAGCACCGCCGTCATGGAGCGGAGGCTAACACAAGGCCCCAAGTCACCAGCCTTACGGGTGAGCACTACACGGTACACTCAGGAACGTGGGCTACTTCTACCCGCTTACAGCAAGGTAGCCAGAAAGAGTGCAGACAGACGGGGAGGCCTACAACTCCACCTGGCCAGCGGAACTCCTGCTTGCTCACAGACTGACCAGGTCTCTTATGCTAGCCAGTACTCCCGGGAGGGTCTACCTTATAATCATCAGTAAAGACCCTGAACTGCACTGCAAAGACTCTGAGTCGTTCCTGCTGCGCTCGTGCACCATCACCCTCATCATCCACACTCACTGCCCTGAGGCTATACTCCTCCCGAGGGGAGTTATCCCATTCTATGCTGCGCACACAACACCAGCCTCAGCGGTCTGCCTCGCAGCGGTGGTACTCCCTGACCGCAATCCACGGGTGGCGCAGTCAGACAATTAACCTCAAAACCTAAGAAAGACTGCCACTGGTTTGACCAGCCTGAGCCACGGGACCGGGTCACCGCCACGGAGACTACAGACCCCAGAGACCCGGCACCGGGTATCCCACACACGTGTACACACGGCCCGGGGGGCGCGTCACATGCAGTACAGCATATTAGAAACATAAGTTCCATTATTGGGGAGTGGGTGTCCCATAGTATTTGCTTATGCCTTGCAAGCAAAAGCTGCCAAAAATTAGGACGGAGCAACTTGCAATGCCCCTTTCAAGAGCCATGCAGTACAGCATATTACAAACATAAGTCCCATTATTGGGGAGTGGGTGTCCCATGGTATTTGCTTATGCTTTCCCACCAAAAGCTACCAAAAATTAGGACGGAGCAACTTGCAATGCCCCTTACAAGAGCCATGCAGTACAGCATATTACAAACATAAGTCCTATTATTGGGGAGTGGGTCTCCCATAGTATTTGCTTATGCTTTCCCAGCACAAGCTGCCAAAAATTAGGACGGAGCAACTTGCAATGCCCCTTTCAAGAGCCATGCAGTACAGCATATTACAAACATAAGTCCCATTATTGGGGAGTGGGTGTCCCATGGTATTTGCTTATGCTTTCCCAGCAAAAGCTGCCAAAAATTAGGACGGAGGAACTTGCAATGCTGGCACCCTGGTGGCATAGTGGTGGTGGAGGCTGAGGATAAGGAGAAGAAGATTAAACAGCCGAAACGAGGAAGCGTATACCCATGTGTGGGTGTGAAGCGGTGCATGTGAATACACCTCCCGAAATAACACAGTGGATTTGACTTTATGTTACTCTGCTGTCATTTGGTGGTGATGAGAAGTCTGGCCCAATACAGCCCTTGTTCATTTTGATAAGGGTCAGCTTGTCAGCATTGTCAGTTGACAGGCGAGTGCGCTTATCAGTTATAATTCCCCCAGCGGCACTAAAAACACGCTCCGATAACACGCTAGCGGCAGGGCAGGCCAGGACCTCCAAGGCGTACAGAGCGAGTTCATTCCAAGTGTCCAGCTTGGATACCCAATAATTAAAAGGCACAGAGGAATCACGGAGGACGCTGGTATGATCGGCAAGGTACTCCCTCACCATCTTTTGAAACTTTCCACTCCTTGTGAGAGTACCCCGCGCCTCAGGGCCTGTAAGCTGGGCGGGTGTCAGAAAACTGTCCCAGAACGTTGACAGTGTTCCCCTGCCTCTGCTGGATTGGAGTTGCATCTCTCTCGCCTGTACGCCTTGGTTGGGCAACGAACTGTGACCTCTGCCGCTAGCGTGTTCAGATGGGAATTTTTTTAAGAGTTCTGCAGCAAGGGCCTTCTGGTATTGCCCCATTTTTGTAGACCTCTCCACCTCAGGAATAAGAGAGTGAAAGTTCTCCTTGTAGCGGGGGTCTACAAGTGTCACCAACCAGTAATGACTGTCACCCAACATTTTGACAACGCGAGGGTCACGGTTAAGGCAGCGTAACATAAAGTCAGCCATGCGTGCCAGACTGGTAACGGGCAAGATTTCCGTGTCCTCACCAAGATGACGACTGACCATGCTCTCCTCCTCCTCTTCCTCCTCCCCCCTGTCCTCAGGCCACGCTAAACCGACGGTATGACACTTGTACAGGTACTACCGTCTGCAACGCATGATAGCAGCTCCTGTTCTTCCTCCTCCTCCTCCTCCTCTCCCTCATTGTCCCCCAATGCACGTTGGGATGAGATGAGGCTGGGCTGTGTGTAATCGCCCGCTACGGCTTCTTGATCCATCTCATCATACTCTGGCTGCAATGCCTCCTCTTTAATTCTCTGCAGAGAGCGTTGCAAAAGACAGACAAGTGGGATGCTGACACTAATGATGGCGTCATCGCCACTCACCATCTTGGTGGCCTCCTCAAAGTTTGTCAGGATGGTACATATGTCAGACATCCAGGTCTACTCCTGAGGTCTTATGTGTGGAGTCTGACCTGAATATCGACGGCCTTGTTGCAGCTGGTACTCCACAACTACTCTCTTCTGCTCACAAATCCTTTGCAACATGTGGAGGGTAGAGTTCCAACGTGTGGGGACATCACACACCAGTCGGTGTGCCGGAAGCTGCAAACACTGCTGCAACACAGCAAGGGCGGCGGAAGCTGTAGCCGACTTGCGAAAATGAGCTGACAGGCGGCGTACTTTCACGAGCAGATCTGGCAACTCGGGGTACGATTTAAGAAACCGCTGAACCACGAGGTTAAGCACATGAGCCAGGCATGGTACGTGTGTGATCTCACCTCGCCTCAGAGCTGCCACCAGGTTACGGCCATTGTCACACACGACCATGCCGGGATGTAGGTTCAGCGGTCTCAGCCACAGATCTGCCTGCTCTTTCACAGCTGTCCACAACTCACAAGCAGTGTGAGGTTTATCACCTAAGCTTATGAGTTTCAGCACAGCCTGTTGCCGCTTGGCGGAGTCAGTACTGCAATGCTTCCAGCTTGTAACTGATGTGGTGATATCTGAGATGGAGGCTGAACATGAGGAGGAGGAGGAGGAGGATGCGCAGGAGCTGTACACTGTGGGGGCAACTCTGACTGACATAGGGCCCGCAATCCTCGGTGTGGGGAGGATGTGTTCCGTCCCAAGGTCCGACTGGGTCCCGGCTTCCACTATGTTTACCCAGTGTGCCGTCAGAGAGATGTACCGTCCCTGGCCACAAGCACTTGTCCACGTGTCCGTTGTCAGGTGGACTCTCCCAGTAACTGCGTTGTTGAAGGCACGGCAGATGCTTTGGGACACGTGCTTGTGTAGTGTGGGGATGGCACACCGGGCAAAATAGTGTCGGCTGGGGACCGAGTACCGAGGGACGGCCACCGCCATAAGATTGCGGAAGGATTCCGTCTCCACCAGCCTAAAAGGCAGCATTTCCAATGCAAGCAGTCGTGAAATGTGCGAATTTAGGACTGTGGCCTGTGGGGCGTTAGCTGCGGATTTCCGCTTTCTTTCAAAGGTCGGGGATATGGACAATTGAACGCTGCGGTGGGACGTGGACGTTGATGCTGTTTCTTGAGAAACTGCCATAACAAGTGAAGACTGAGAGGAGGGGGCATCTTTACATGCAGTATGGACAGAGGATTGCCTTGCACACACAACAGGGGGTTCTATTGCACGCACAACAGTGGAAGAAGCAGTGGTGACACCCGCTGACACTGGTCGTGGACCCTGGGTTTCGCCCCACAAAGTCGGGTGCTTTGCTGCCATGTGCCTGATCATGCTGGTGGTGGTCAGGCTGGTAGTTTTGTCACCCCTGCTGATGCTGGCATGGCGGGTGGAACATATGGCCTTTTTGGGGTTATCAGCAGAGTCTTTAAAAAAATTCCAAACTCTGGAAGACCTATCGCTTGTACTGGCAACGTCCCTCGTGATGGTGTTACGGGGAACGGTTGCCTGCCTTCTGCCTGCGGCCACCACACTGCTTCTTCCTGCCTGTTGGGGTACTCTGCCTCCCTCCCCCTGTGTGCTGCTGGCCTCACTCTGCATGTCCTCCTTCCACGTTGGGTCAGTTACTAGATCATCCACCACCTCCTCCTCTTCCACTTGCGCACCACGATCCTCCTCCTCACTTCCTGGCAATTGTGTCTCGTCATCGTCCACCTCTTGTGACAGATTGCCAACGTCGACTTCCTGTGGCCGTGGCTGTTCAAATATTTGGGCATCGCAACATGGGATCTCCTCTTCCACCACTTCAAGCGTATCAGGCGAGGGGCCCAAATATGGAAATGGACCAGTGAACAGCTCTTCAGAGTGCCCAAGTGTGGGATCACTTGCTGTCTGATGACACTCGGCATGGTGGGAGGAAGGAGCATCGGGGTGAGGAGGAGTATGCGGTCGAGACTCACGGCTACTAAGAGTTGACCGTGTGGAAGACAGACCGGAGGTGGTGGTGCCCAGGTAACTGGAAGTATTGTCTGCTATCCAATTAATAACCTGTTCATACTGATCAGTTCTCAATACTGGTGTTGTTCTGTGCTTCCCTAGTAATTCGGTCAAGAAGTGGGAGCGAGAAGATGTGGCTGTTGGTTGTGGCACATTTTCACCTTGGCCACGGCCCCGTCCTCTGCACGAACCATCACCAGAACGTCCACTTCCACGTCCCTTGCCACGCTCCTTGCCCATTGTAAATGAAGTAAAATAGCTTACACTTGCACTATCAATGGAAAAAGGGTAATAAAGAGTAGATTAGAACCATGGAAGAGGAAAACCACAGTTATTGTTTACTGGGGTATACCACACTTTTTTAAATAGAGATATTTGCGGCTGAACAGTGAGCGACACACTCAAACTGCTTTTTTTTTAGATACCAAAGGCCCAAAACTGGATAGTACAGCGATTTGACCCGTGGAACTGCGAAACCACACTTGGATGTCGGGCCTACACAAGACTATTTTCAACAGATATATTTTTGTGTCACAACAGTCAGGAGACACTACTGTTTTTCTTTACGGAAAAAACTACCAAAACCTGAATAATAGAGACTTTTTACCGTGGAACAGCAAAACCACAGTTATAATTTACTGGTGTATACCAGGCTTTTTAAAATATATATATATTTGCAGCTGAACAGTGAGCGACACACTCAAACTGTTTTTTTTAGATACAAATGGCCCAAAAGTGTATAATACAGAGGTTTGTACCGTGGAACTGCAAAACCACACTTGTATTTCTCGGGCCTACACCAGACTATTTTCAACAGATATATTTGTGTCTGAAAAATCAGGGAGACACTATTTTTTTTTTTTTACAGCAAAAAATGCAAAAAGCAGGATAATAGAGATTTTTTACCGTGGAACAGCAAAAGCACACTTCTGTCTCTCTGGCCTACACCAGACTATTTTCAACAGATATATTTGTGTCTGAAAAATCAGGGAGACACTATTATTATTTTTATACAGCAAAAAATGCCCAAAACAGGATAATAGAGATGTTTTACCGTGGAGCATCAAAACCACAGTAATAATTTACTGGTGTATACCAGGCTTTTTAAAATATATATATATTTGCGGCTGAACAGTGAGCGACACATTCAAACTGTTTTTTTTAGATACAAATGGCCCATAGAACTGCAAAACCACACTTCTATTTCTCTGGCCTACACCAGACTATTTTCAACAGATATATTTGTGTCTGAAAAATCAGAGGCACACTTTTTTTTTTGGGGGGGGGGGGCACCAAAAGGTTAATAAGATGGGTATTTGTACATTGTGAAGGAGGAAAAAAAAAAAGATGATTTAGATTAAAAAAAAAGGATTTTTCCTGGCCCCCGGGACCTGGAGCTAAGTCCAGCAATTTCAGCAACAGGAGCAGCACACAGGTAATGCAGCGTTTGCTGGTATAACCACTGCGTCTCCTATACAGCCTGCCTGCCTGCCTGATATACCTGGGATGGATATTAGTCCTGAGAAGGACTGTTTGTTTGATCTGGCAGCCTTTACAGACCCTACACTAACTATTTTGCAGGATATATCTCTCCCTAAATCAGCAGCGCTGTCCCTATACTGTCTGATCCGGAGCGACTGTGTCCAAGATGGCGGCGCCCGGTTTTAAATACTCGAGGTGACGCTGTGCGGCCAGTCAATCACTGTAATGCCCACAAACAACATGGCTGCAGCATTACAGTGACTGGCTGGCAATCCCTGCATGTTCATTGGCTCTGTAAAGAGCGCCAAACATGCAGGGCGGAGACCCGAGCTCCCGCCCGAGTAACCCGGAAATGCTCGGTGCTCGCCGAACATCCCGAGTAGCGTGATGCTCGGGCGAGTACCGAGCAGTGTCGAGCATGTTCGCTCAACACTACTAGAAACCCTAGCACGATGGCTGATGCAATCTTATGCAATGTATGGTACAGAATTTAGAATTAAAATAAAAATGAATATCCGTAATTAATATTTAACAATTCCCCCTTTTGAGGATGACAGACATCAACTGAAATCCTCAAAGTAGATAGGTTCATCATTAGGATAACAGGATCATTTTTATTTTTCTTCTTCCTTGGCAATATCATTTAATGTCCATAATAATATTAATAATAATAGTAATAATAATATCAGTATTGGATTATTGTTATATGTATTCAATAGCATAATGATGTAAATTCATGTTATGGTAAGCCGTGACTAATATTCATTTAATATGTATAATTATACTTCCCTAAATCTAAATCGAAGCAATCACGGATACAATCGTCGTCATCCGCTGTCATCGGGTCTTCGTCTCATCTTCTTCTTGGTTCTTTTACAACACAGTCTTTAAATGAAAACTCCTTTGAAATAAATTATAGCATGTAGATATTGTACAGTCCATAATTGTATTCATTATTGTTCAGTCCGTAAACTTTATTCTTTATTAGAAAGATCATGTGTGTCAATTGATAAGAAAACAAAGTCCATGGATGAAATATAGCTTTAATATTTGTGCAGTGTCACCTGGACTTACATTGGATTGTCTTTGGATAATTCGAGAATCCTCCATGTCATACGCACTGGTCTCATGTCACTTTTGGAACAGATGTGAAGTCTTTGGTCAGCAAAGCAAGGGTTAACTTGACACTTCCCTGCTTTATATAGCACCATAACCAATACTTAATCCTTAATGTACAAGAGACATATGTCAGGCTGGCAGCTTCCTGTCACGCCTTCATTATTCACCAGTCAGGTGATAGGAAACCACTGGAACGTGATGAAAATTTGAACACAACCCAGTTCATATAGGATCATCGTCCTCTGCAATCTTGGTTATCATTAGTAAGAATGTATTGTATTTGACACAGTCTATTATAACACTCAGCATTCACACCTGTTACCTTCTGCGACTTCCAAATATCGGTTGCTTCTTCTTGTAACTTTTGAGAATCTCTTTGATTTATAAATATAAAAAGTCTTTATTAAGATAGAATTCATAATTGCGGTATTTTGATTGAAGTCTTCATTGCCTAATCTGATACCAAATCTGGCAATTTTCCTAACCTATAATATCACAGCGTACCATAGCAATCAATATCCATCTAATTATTATCAAAATATTAAAATAAATTATGTTTGGAATAATAAAACAATAATAGATAGTAATTCATTATTAATCAAGTTCTTCATGTGATAGAATATTTTTATGTCATAGGTGTAATTAACGTTTCCAACCCACAGGTGTCAGTGTGTTTTGAAACAACAAGTGTTTATATCTTTATTAAACCAATAATACCAAAGAATGTATACTCATGAACCAAAATGAATAAATATATGAATGAATGAATGAATACAAGAATGACTTGTTGTGTTTACTCAGAAAATTTAAACATTTTTCTTCTTATATTGGAACCATATCATTATATTTAATAAAGCAATATTCTTGTACTAGACATCACTTTATTAAATATTAATGTGTTTTCTCAATTGAGATATTGAACTGAAATAAAATAAAAAAAGAGAATTAAAAATGAAAAATGGAAAAATAAGAAGTAAGAATAAAATTTAAAAATGAAAAATAAAATTAAGACTAAAAATAAGAATAAAAATAAAATCAAGGCCTTCATAAGTTAATGACAAATGCAGAGTAATTATATTCTCCATAAAAATACCCTTATATTTTCATTATCTGGATGATTTCATATTTGTCATAACCTTGTATTACCAAAAATGATTAAATTATGCAACTTTGCATATAATACCCTTCTTAATTATACCATTGTACCTTATTAATATGTCTTCTTAATTAAAATGTGTGAAAAATAAGTAGTGATCAAAAGTGATTATGTAATCAGGGTCAAAAACGCATTTTCCCCCTTAATGCCAAAAAATATTATTTTATAAAATAATTTATATATCAGAACCAAATTAAAAATAATTATTCTTCTATAACTATTTTGCATACATTTCATATTAATGTGTAGCATATATTTGTCTGAAAAGGTGTGTACCTATTTAGGTAACCATTAAAAAAATAATATCCTTGAATACTATAAAATTATCATGTGGAAAAATTACTCTAAATGTAAATTTGCTTTATAAACCATTTTGTGGTTGTCCTTATCCACTATTAGATAAATCAAGAAGTAATAATTACTAAAGAAATTATATATATATATATATATATATATATATATATATATATATATATAATATAGATAATACTTAATTATGTATCATAATTTTCTCAGAATTAAATGTATTTTTGTACCTTCACATAAAGAAACGTTTTTTTTTTTTCAAACATACATGAGGCCTCTGTCACACAAATCACACTTAGTAGCTGCTCATAAATTCATCACATTTCACTCTGACTGTCACAGATTCATTCAACTCAAACATTCCACATATGAAGTTATAGATATATATATTTAACCCAAAATTTTTGTATCCTAATTATCAATGCGCATTGTAAACTATTACATTTAATATCTTCATATTTCTTTGAATATTCCCAAAGTACATATAATATAATATAAGATTTTCCTGAAATTTAAGACGCTTGAAAAAAATGCTCTTGACTTGCAAAAATAGAAATGTCTTAGATTCTTTTTTACTGGCTACCAGATTTAAATTACACCAACTAAAGATAGGATGAATGGAAATCCATATTATTTGCTCAAAGTTCAAAGGCTGCAGCTGTCACACACGTCATGCAGTAAGTTAATTTAGTTATAAAGCACAAAAGAACTAATTAATACGTGTTACACATAATATAGTTCAACTAGTTATATAGTTATTATTTTAAAATGCTATACACATAAAATCATGTAATTTTTTCCAACTTCCTGTGTGAATAAAGAAATAAATCCATTTTAGAGTTGTTTGATCAAATCCTGCTTTGGAATGAAAACTCTAAGGAAACATAAAAGATAAAATTAAATATCAAAATTCATAAAGAAACAGAATTATTTAAATATCTTATACATATATTGGTTCTAATGTAATTCAAAATATTGCTACTTTAATTTATATATGAGGTTCTAATTGATTAATTAATATTTTAACCGGTTCCCGACCACCCACTGTAGATAAACGTCGGCGCTTGCTGGGCTCTGTGCAGCGCCGATGTTTAAAAACGGTGGGTGGTCTCGCAGTGCTCAGGACCCCCAGGGTCCTGAAAGCGCTGCAATTCCGGTGCAGAGCGTTAGCTCTGACAGGGGACATCATCGGGACCTGATTGGATCAGGTCCCAGTGATGTTAACCCTTTGCTATGTTCTATATGCCGCGATCTATAGTGATCGCGGCATATAGAAGATAGGAGGAGAGGGGGTCGTCTTACTTACCTCTCCGACGACCCCTGATACCTTCCAGGGCCAGGGGTTGCTATGGCAGCTGGAGGTCACATGACCGCCTCCAGATCTGCCATATATGGTGTCCTGCCTGGCTCAGCCTGCAGCTGAAGCCAGGCAGGAGACTGACTGTGAAACAGTCAGCGAAGATCTCATGTAATGTAATACATGTCTATTACATTACATGAGATCAGTGATCAGAAAAATAAAAATTAATGTCCCATACAGGGACTATGTAAAAATGTAAAAAAAAGTAAAAAAAAAAGTTTTTAAACTGTTAAAAAAAAATCACAAAATAAATAAAAATAAATAAAATATTAAACCAATAAATCCGTATATTTTTACAAAACCAAAAAAAGTACACATATTTGGTATCGCCGTGTCCGAAACAACCCGAGTTATAAAACTGTCACACTAATTAACTCCTTCTGTGCACACCGTAATTAAAATAAATAAAAAACGGAGCAAAAAAATATGCTTTTTCATCATATCGCCAAACAAAAAGTGGAAAAAAATGCGATCAAAAAACAAAATAGAAATGAAAATGGTACCGCTGAAAATGTCATCTTGTTCCACAAAAAAAAAGCCACCATACAGCTCCATCAGCCGAAAAATAAAAAAGTTATAGCGCTCAGAATAAAGCAATGCAAAAAAATTTTTTTCTATAAAATTGTTTTATTGTGTAAAAGCGCCAAAACATAAAAAAAATACAGTAAGTGTAGTATCACTGTAAATGTATTGACCCGAAGAATAACGCTGCCTGATCACTTTTACCACACGCAGAACGGCATAAAAAAAAACCTCAAAAAACAATTCCTGAATTGTTTGTTTTTGTTAATTTCACCTCCCAAAAAACGGAATAGAAAGCGATCAAAAAATGTCACATACCCAAAAATGGTACCAATAAAAATGTCAACTCGTCCCGCAAAAAACAAGCCATCACATGACTCTGTCGGCAGAAATCTGGAAAAATTATAGCTCTCAAAATATGGTGATGCAAAAACTAGATTTTGCAAAAAAAAGTGTCTTTTAGTATGTGACAGCTGTCAGTCATAAAAACCCGATATAAATCTGGTATCTCTGTAATCGCACCGACCCGAAGAATAAAGTAATCTAATCAGTTATATCACACTAGGAACGGCGTAAAAAATAAATAAAACCAATTCTTCACCTGCTACTGATTTGTTTATTATGTCTCCCAAAGATCGCAGTAAGGCTCTGCTCACATTTATCCTGCGCTCTGCGCTGAGCGCTTACACCAGAGTTTCCGTGTAAATCTCTGAAATACGTGATTCAGCCGGAACCCATGACGGAAGATTCCCTGTAATGAGGCAGATATAGGCCACTGTGGATGCCGTCTGGCCTGTGATCCCACGGTGTCATTTGTTTTAGGCGTGCATAAAAGTGCGGTTGGCCACAGTTTTGTGCACTTCTGAAAAAAAGGACACCACTAAACAGAGGCCAGATGGAGTCCAGAGTAACTCTGCTGCCTCATTACAGTGAATGGATCCCGCAGGGGTTTCATCTGAATTACATCACTTGGAAATTTAGATGGAAACCCCGATGTAAGTGCTCAGCCTAGAGCGCCGGATAAATGTTACGTAAAATGTTCCCAATAAAAGCTTCAACTCAGTCCTCAAAAAAAGCTAGTCCCCACTCAGGTCCGTCATCTGTTAAAAATATAAGGGACTTCCAAGTTACTGGTAGCAGAAAGGCTCTGGAAAAGCGAAATGGCCCTTGCCCTCCAAAAGAAATTCAGAAAAGTTTGTGCTCCCAAATCCAAATGCCTATTCTACAATAATTTGTTCTCCAATTGTCAAATAGCACTCCGTCCCCCCCAGATCTCGCCGTATGGCTGAGCGGTACGATACAGCCACATATGGGGGTATTGCCACTTTTAGAAGAAATTGTGTGACACATTTCGGCACCATTTTTACCCATTGCCCTGTGTGAAAATGTAAAATCTGAGGTTAAACATTTTTTTGTGGTAAAAATATAATTATGCTTTTTTCACTGCCCAATGGTATGAATTAAAAAATTAAAAAATACTCACTACTTCCCTAGATGAATTCCTTGAGAGGTGTAGTTTACAAAATGGGGTCACTTGTGGGGGTTTCTGCTGTTTCGGCATGTCAGCGACTCTTCAAATGTGACATGGCGTCTGCCGCCTATCCCAGCCAACATAGCGCTCCTGCCGTACACCAAAGCAGTGGTTTTCCCCCACATATGGGGTATCAGCGTACTCAGGAGAAATTGTACAACAAATTTCATGGTGCAATTTATCCTGTTACCTTTATGATAATACAAAATTAGGGAATGAAAAACATTTTTTGTGGGAAAAATGTGAAAATTTTATTTTTACCGCTCAATATTATAAACTTCTGTGAAGCACCTTGTGGTTCAAGGTGCTCACCACACATCAAATGCGACATGGCGTCTGCTAATTATTCAAACAAATTTTACATTCAAAAAGTCAAATGGCGCTCCTTCCCTTTCAAACCCTGCCATGCGCCCAAACAGTAATTTGCCTCCACATATGGGGTATCGGCGTGTTCAGGAGAAATTGCACAACAAATTTCATGGTGCAATATATCCTATTACCCTTATGATAATGCAAAATTAAGGGATGAAAAACGGTTTTGTGGGAAAAATGTGAACATTTTATATTTACAGCTCAATATTTTAATCTTCTGTGAAGCACATTGGGGTTCAAGGTGCTCACCACACATCTAGATAAGTTACCTAAGGGGTCTAGTTTCCAAAATGGTGTCACTTGTGGGGGGTTTCCACTGTTTAGGCACATCAGGGGCTCTCCAAATGCAACATGGCGTCCGTTAATTATTCAAACAAATTTTACATTCAAAAAGACAAATGGCGCTCCTTCCCTTTCAAACCCTACCGTGCGCCCAAACAGTGGTTTGCCTCCACATATGGGGTATCAGCGTGTTCAGGAGAAATTGCACAACAAATTTCATGGTGCAATTTTTCCTATTACCCTTATGATAATGCAAAATTAAGGGATGAAAAACGTTTTTGTGGGAAAAATGTGAAAATTTTATTTTTACAGCTCAATATTATAAACTTCTATGAAGCACCTTGGGGTTCAAGGTGCTCACCACACATCTAGATAAGTTCCCTGAGGGGTCTAGTTTCCAAAATGGTGTCACTTGTGGGGGGTTTCCACTGTTTAGGCACATCAGGAGCTCCCCAAATGCAACATGGCATCTGCTAATTATTCAGACAAATTTTACATTCAAAAAGTCTAATGGCGCTCCTTCCCTTCCGAACCCTGCAGTGCGCCCAAACAGTGGTTTTCCCTCACATATGGGGTATCAGCATGCTCAAGAGAAATTGCACAAAAAAATTTGGGGTCCATTTTTTCCTGTTACTCCTGTGAAAATAAAAAAAATTGGGTCTAAAGTAACATTTTTGTGAAAAAAGTTAAATGTTAATTTTTTTCTTCCACATTCCAAAAATTCCTGTGAAGCACCTGAAGGGTTAATAAAGTTCTTGAATGTGGTTTTGAGCACCTTGAGGGATGCAGTTTTTAGAATGGTGTCACTTTTGGGTATTTTCTGTCATAAAGACCCCTCAAAGTGACTTCAAATATGATGTGGTCCCTAAAAAAATGTTTTTGTAAATTTTGTTGGAAAAATTAGAAATCGCTGGTCAACTTTTAACCCTTATAGCTCCCTAACAAAAAAAAATTTGGTTCCAAAATTGTGCTGATGTAAAGTAGACATGTGGGAAATGTTATTTATTAACTATTTTGTGTGACATATCTTTCTGATTTAAGGGCATGAAAATTCAAAGTTTGAAAATCGAAAAATTTTCAAAATTTTCACCAAATTTCCGATTTTTTCACAAATAAACACAAGTTATATCGAAGAAATTTTACCACTATCATGAAGTACAATATGTCATGAAAAAACAGTCTCAGAATCAGGGGAATCCGTTGAAGCGTTCCAGAGTAATTACTTCATAAAATGACAGTGGTCAGAATTGTAAAAATTGGCCCAGTCACGAAGGCAAAAACAGGCTCTGGTACGAAGTGGTTAATTATATGACTATATATATATATATATATATATATATATATATATATACATACATACATATACACGGTACAGACCAAAAGTTTGGACACACCTTCTCATTTAAAGATTTTTCTGCATTTTCATGACTATGAAAATTGTACTTTCACACTGAAGGCATCAAAACTATGAATTAACACATGTGGAATTATATACTTAACAAAAAAGCGTGAAACAACTGAAAATATGTCTTATATTCTAGGTTCTTCAAAGTAGCCACCTTTTGCTTTGATGACTGCTTTGCACACTCTTGGCATTCTCTTGATGAGCTTCAAGAGGTTGTCACCGGAAATGGTCTTCCAACAATCTTGAAGGAGTTCCCAGAGATGCTTAGCACTTGTTGGCCCTTTTGCCTTCACTCTGCGGTCCAGCTCACCCCAAACCATCTCGATTGGGTTCAGGTCTGATGACTGTGGAGGCCAGGTCATCTGGCGTAGCACCCCATCACTCTCTTTCTTGATCAAATAGCCCTTACACAGCCTGGAGGTGTTTTGGGGGTTATTGTCCTGTTGAAAAATAAATGATGGTCCAACTAAACGCAAACCGGATGTAATAGCATGCCGCTGCAAGATGCTGTGGTAGCCATGCTGGTTCAGTATGCCTTCAATTTTGAATAAATGCCCAACAGTGTCACCAGCAAAGCACCCCCACACCATCACACCTCCTCCTCCATGCTTCACGGTGGGAAACAGGCATGTAGAGTCCATCCGTTCACATTTTCTGCGTCGCACAAAGACATGGTGGTTAGAACCAAAGATCTCAAATTTGGACTCATCAGACCAAAGCACAGATTTCCACTGGTCTAATGTCCATTCCTTCTGTTCTTTAGCCCAAGCAAGTCTCTTCTGCTTGTCGCCTGTCCTTAGCAGTGGTTTCCTAGCAGCTATTTTACCATGAAGGCCTGATGCACAAAGTCTTCTCTTAACAGTTGTTGAAGAGATGTGTCTGCTGCTAGAACTCTGTGTGGCATTGACCTGGTCTCTAATCTGAGCTGCTGTTAACCTGCGATTTCTGAGGCTGGTAACTCGGATAAACTTATCCTCAGAAGCAGAAGTGACTCTTGGTCTTCCTTTCCTGGGGCGGTCCTCATATGAGCCAGTTTCTTTGTTGCGCTTGATGGTTTTTGCAACTGCACTTGGGGACACTTTCAAAGTTTGCCCAATTCTTCGGACTGACTGACCTTCATTTCTTAAAGTAATGATGGCCACTCGTTTTTCTTTACTTAGAATTTGTATTATGGCAAGAAAAAAACAGCTAACAGTCTATTCAATAGGACTGTCAGCTGTGTATCCACCAGACTTCTGCTGAACAGATGGTCCCAACCCCATTTATAAGGCAAGAAATCCCACTGATTAAACCTGACAAGGCACACCTGTGACGTGAAAACCATTTCCGGTGACTACCTCTTGAAGCTCATCAAGAGAATGCCAAGAGTGTGCAAAGCAGTCATCAAAGCAAAAGGTGGCTGCTTTGAAGAACCTAGAATATAAGACATATTTTCAGTTATTTCACACTTTTTTGTTAAGTATATAATTCCACATGTGTTAATTCATAGGTTTTATGCCTTCAGTGTGAATGTACAATTTTCAAAGTCATGAAAGTAAGAAAAATCTTTAAATCAGAAGGTGTGTCCAAACTTTTGGTCTGTACTGTATAAATATATACGAGGGTCAGTCAGTAAGTAATGCCTCCTATTTTTTTTCTCCTTTAAATTGGCAAGAAATTCAAATGCAATTACATAGTTTGAAAACCACAACATTGAAGATTAATTTGTCACTTTTCTATATAATCTCCATCCATTTCCACAATCTTGGTACACCGTTGAACAAGGGCATGTATTTCAGCATGGTAAAAAGCATTCTTGGGACCCACCATGCACAAACTTTTCTGTATCCCAGTTGTCCAATAATTTTCATCACACTGCCTTTACTGAGGCAGATAATGCCACACAATTCATCTGCAGTCACCCGACGGTCACCACGAATGATGTCATCGACACGCTGAATGTTGCTTTGAGTCACTGCGGTAACTGGTCTGCCACTCCGCATTTTGTCAGCCAACGGTGATGGCCCTTTAGCTGTGTTACAGTGACGAACCCGTCGTCTAACAGTACTGACATCCACTGTTGCATCACCGTACACATTTTTCAGTCTCTCATGAATTCAAATGGGCGTTTCACTTTCTGCATGCAAGAATTCAATCACAGAACGTTGTCTAATATGAACATCGATGTCAGGCATTTTGCAAATGGATACAGTCCTGCCACCTGTTGGTGCAGGAAGTTGCAATTGTTGTGGATTGGAGAAGAAGGTTTGAGGAATTGTGCCAAATTCGAATATTTAACATAACTCCTTTTTTTAAGGAGAAAAAAAATAGGAGGCATTACTTATTGACTTACCCTCGTGTATATATATATATATATATATATATATATATATATATATACATACATACATACACACACACATACTCACACTGCATACACATACAGCCATACACAATCTCTACTTAAACAAGTATAATATATGAATTTACAGAAACTATGCAATTATACAATTTTAATGTATAAGATTATAAATAACTAATGATACATTGTATAACCCTTTGATACAACATATAGCCACTCCCTAAACCAAATCTTATGTCTCTGTCAAGAATCTCCAGAAAAGCTCTGTTTAGAAAAGACATTTTTCTATCCTTCAAAAGCTCAGATAATTGACTGTTCTTCAGTCTACATTCCATGATGTCCCTGTGAGCTGGTCTCACCTGTCTCTGCCTGTCAATTTCGGCCATTTTCCTTTCTAGGGAAATTTTTAACTTTCTGTGAAGAAATTGACTTTTGAATCATCTCATATGGCTTATAACATATATGAAATCTTCTGCGTATTTCATAGATTTCATTTCGAGGATGACTCATTGGCTTTTAATATCTTTCCTTTTCTGGTTTTACAAATTTAGCTTGATTTATTTTCTTTTCACGATTCTCATGTTTTCTAACAAAATCAAGCAACTGCGCACATTCAAATAAAGGTTCTTTTTGTGACGCAATAACTCGAGATACTGGATTAACGAAAGTGATATTGAGGTCAAGAGACTGACATGGCCACTCCAGAACCTTTACTTTGTTCTGCTTTAGCCAATGACAGGTCGACTTGGCCTTGTGTTTTGGATCGTTGTCATGTTGGAACGTCCAAGTACGTCCCATGTGCAGCTTCCGGGCTGATGAGTGCAAATTTGCCTCCAGTATTTGCTGCTAACATGCTGCATTCATCTTTCTTTCAACTTTTACCAAGTTTCCTGTGTCTTTGTAGCTCACACATCCCCAAAATATCAACGATCCACCTCCGTGCTTTACTGTAGGAATGGTGTTCCTTTAATGATAGGTATTGTTGACCTCTCTCCAAATGTAACCTTTATGGTTGTGGCCAAAAAGTTCAGTTTTGGTCTCATCACTCCAAATTACCTTGTTCCAGAAGTTTTGAGGCCTGTCTCTGTGCTGTTTGGCGTATTGTAGATGAGATACTTTGTGGCATTTGCACAGTAATGGCTTTCTTCTGGCGACTCGACCATGCAGCCTATTTTTCTTCAAGTGCCTACTTTTTCTGCATCTTGAAACAGCCACACCGCTAGTTTTCAGAGAGTCCTGAATTTCAGTTGATGTTATTTATGGGTTTTTCTTTGCATCCCGAACAATTTTCCTGGCAGTTGTGGCCGAAATTTCTTTTGGTCTATCTGACCGTGGTTTGATTTTTACAGAGCCCCTGATTTTCCATTTGTTAATCGCAGTTTGAAATCTGCTGACTGGCATTATCAATTCCTGGGATATTTTTTTGTATCCCTTTCCTGTGTAATACAGTTCAACTACCTTTTACCGTAGATCCGTTGACAATTCTTTTGCTTTCCCCATGACTCATAATCCAGAAACGTCAGTGGCTGGCTGAAAAATGCAAGAGTCTGTCTGGATCCCACAAACTCACTCAGCTTTTATGCACACACACTGATTACAAGCAAACAGGTCACAGGTGAGGATGTTACCTTTAGTAGCCATTCAAACCCATTTGTGTCAAATTCTGTGCAGGCTATCAGGCCAAAATCACCAGGGTATGTGAACTTTTGATCAGGATCATTTGGATGTTTTTGGTTGTCATTAAGATTTAAAAAGAGAAAACACAGTAGTTTGACAATAAATGACTTCGCCCAACTAATAACCATGAGTGGAGAAAAAGTTTTTTTGTTATCATTCATATTCTCTGAAACAAGGCCAAGAAAGTAAAAATTCTGCTGGGGTATGTAAACTTTTGAGCACAACTGTACATACAACGCATGAAATAAGTATTGAATATGTCACTAATTTTCTAAGTAAATATATTGACATGAAATTCTCACCACTAGCAACCCATCCAGTCCACACAGGCAAAGAATTCAAACCATAGATGTCCATAAATTAAGTTATGTGTAATAATGATAAATGAAATGGAAAAACTATTGAACACACTAACTGAAATTTATTTAATACTTCGTACAAAAGCCTTTGCTGATGATGACAGCTTCAAGATGGAGAAACTAGTCACAGGCATAGCTCAGGTGTGATTTTGTCCCAATCTTACACACAAACACTCTTCACATCCTGAGGGTTACGTGAGCACCTTCTATGAACTTTGAGCTTTAGTTCCTAACATAAATTTTCTATTAAATTCAGGTCAGGTGATTGGCTGGGCCACATTCTAGCAGCTTTATTTTCTTTCTCTGAAACTTGGCTGTGTGTTCGGGATTATTGTTTTGCTGAAATTTCTACCCTTGTTTCATCTCCATCATCCTGGTGGATGGCAGCAGATTATTATCAAGAATGTCTCGGTACATTTGTCCATTCATACTTCCTTTAATTATATGAAGTTTGCCAGTGCTGTATGCTTAAAATCAACCCCACACCATGATGTTCCCACCTCTAAACTTCATTGTTGGTATGGTGTTTTTAGGGTGATATGCAGTGCTTTTTAGCCTCCAAACATGGTGTGTAATATGGCAACCAAAGAGTTCAATTTTGGGCCCATTTGACCAGACTATATTCTCCCAGGATTTCACAGGCTTAAAACTTTAATTGCGCTTGAACATTTTTTTTCAGCAATCGAGTCTTGCATGGTGATCATACATACAGGCCATGGAGGTTGAGTGCATTACTTATAGTTTTCTTTGAAACAATTGTACCTGCTGATTCCAGGTCTTTCTGTAGCTCTCTACATGTGATCCTTGGTTCAAATTATGGCCCCAACATTGCTCACTGGAACCTTCAGTAATTTAAAAATTCTCCAGTATCCAATGCCATCAGCATGCTTTGCAACAATAAGGTTGTGAAAGTATTGAGACAGCTCACTGGTTTTACCCATCATGAGAGGTTTCTTGTGTGGCACCTTGGTAATGAGACACTTTTTTATAGGCCATCAGTGGAACTAGCTTATATTATTTTTCATTTAGTGGTAGGATTGCTTTCTAATTACTGATAAATTTCAGTTTCCAGGGCTTTGTGCAGCTCTCTTTCTTCATGTGTTCAATACTTTTTTTCCCTGTCATTTCTCATTATTACACATAACTTAATGTACAGACATGTATGGTTTGATTTTTTTGCCTGTGTGGATTGGATGGGTTGTTACCGACATCTGGTGAGAATTTCATGTCAATAGCACCTTTAGAAATATATTTACTTAGAAAATTGGTGATATGTTCAATACTTATTTCACCCGCTGTATATATATATACACACAGAGAGAGAGCTCACTATTTCCAAATCCTCGTTAGCATTGGTCAAATGAAGTTTATACCTTTGAAATCATTCTAGGTTATTAGTTGATAGCATAAGGGCTTAGAGCTAATATCATTTTAGCTACCACATATGTTTAGTAGTGGAAAAATTAGGTTAGTCACCTTGTTGCATAATCATATGATAAAAACGTTACAGGATGTCAGCCTCTACCAGAAAGAACTTAGGAGCTAATTAGCTGTACAATAGTATGTCACAAACTCCTCTCTCCTCCTGACTGGTAGGGATAGGAAGATATGGAAGGAAGCAATTCAGCAATTTAAATGAGAAGTGCAGGGTATGACAGCACTATTTATCCGTGCTTACAGATGGCTGCACCTATTACTGCACTTGTGTAGAATTAAGATGCATAAATGAGCTAAGAGCAAATTAAATCAATTACTAATATAGTTCAAGTACAACACGTGCTCCAATCCTCCGTTAGCCCCCGCAGTCCTGGAAGCTTTACTTTTAATCCAAAATTCGACTCAAGATTAGAGCAGTACAGTATGTGAAGGAGGCTGGCTGCTCATTTTGATAACTAAGTCAGAGTCTCGGGGCACCTGGCCTATAACATCTCACTGTAAATACATATTATAGGCATATATTCCCCAAATGTCTGTGGGAATTTTTGCCCCTTCATCCAGAAGAGCATTTGTAAATTCACACCCTGATGTTGGGGAACGGCTGGGCTCACAATCTTCTTCTAGCTCATCCCAAATGTGTAGGATGGGATAAGGTCAGGGTTGTGTGCGGCCCATCATGTTCTTCCACACCAAACTTCCCCTCCATGTCTTTATGGATCTTGTGCACTGGGCACAGTAATGGGGAACAGAAAAGGGCCTTTCCACAAAGCTGAAAGCTACAATTGTCCACAATGTGTTGTGCTGAAGCATTAAGACTTCTCTTCCCTGGAGCAAAGGGACCCCTGGAAAACAAGCCGATAGCATTATCTCTCATCCGCCAAACTGTATAACTGGCACAATGCAATTAGGCAGGTAACGTTCTCCTGGTATTCACCAAACCTCGACTCATCCATGAGACGCCAAATAGAGACATGTGATCCATTACTTCACAGAACACATTTTCTCCAAAGACCAGTGGTGGCAGCTTTACACCACTCCATCCAAAGCTAGGCATTGTGCTTGGTGACGCAAGGCTGAATGCAGCTGCTCGGCCATGGAAACCCATGTCATGAACCTCCCAGCATAGTCCTTGTGCTGTTGATAACATTCTTGCTTGTGAAGAATGGCAAAAGAGAGATCATGCAGAATCCCACTGCTGCCACCACATGTGAAGGATCCCCACTGCACCTCCTGCCTGACGTTGCTATTATGTCAGGCGGATAACGTGATACGGATCCGCACTTTGCACCAACGTGACGCTCCGTACCCCCTCGGGGACATGTAAGGTCAAATTGGTACAGTTCTACACAGGCATCCTGTGTCTTCACGGGTTCAGGAAGGTACCGAGAGTGAGAAGAGGTGGCCCACTCAGTCACTGACATGGCATCACACTCGCTCACAACCCTGACCGGCTGAGAGGCTCCTCTCACTGACTCCAGTGAAACAGAGCCTTATCATCCTGGTACAGCTGCCACCAGTTCCTGTTAGACATAAGCCCCGGTCAGTAATGGGAGTTATATCGGGCAAGAAAACAGCCCCGGTAGCGTGTGAGTTGAACCGAACAACGGATGTGTGGATTCGTGGATAGAGACTAAAGAGCAGCCCAAAGTTAAATTATATATTTAATTATACTAATGTAAAATATGGACCAAATCCTGAACGTGTGAACGTGGCCTTACAGTAAGTTTCGACTGGTGAAGGTCTGGTTACCTCCACAAATTACTAAGATGAAAAGACCCATTGCTCTCAGCCCATTTTTTTCTAGAATGTACAACCCCTTTAATGGTGCCCATACATTTTACAGGGTTCCGATTAATTATTTCATATGCACATTTTTTTTTTCTAGTTTTTAGCGATTTTTGCTTGTTTTTTATTTGCACCTTATTCTACTTTTAATTTGTTCTTTTTTTCAAGCCTATTTTATATGTGTTCTGTGGTTAGTTCTTATGTTCACGTTCATGTTATGAGGGTTTTTAAGAATTACCAGATTCATCAATTGTAGCTTTTTAACCCCTTAAAAGCCCAAGACTTACTAACATGTACCTGCGCCCTGGGACTTAAGAGCCAGGTACGGAATAGTACGTTATGGCGATCGCACCTGCACACAGGCAGTGCGGGTTCGATCGCTGCTGGGTGTCAGCTGATTGTCACAGCTGACATCCGGTGCTATGTGCTGAGAGTGGTCCCGCACCACTCCCGACACATTAACCCCCGCAATGCTGCGATCGAAGTCGCGGTGGCAAGGGGAGGTGATTGCGATACTCACCTCTCCTGCCGGCATCCAACGCTGTCTGCCACGGCTTCCCGGATGTTGTCATGATGACCTGATGTCGTCATGACAACATCCGGGTCACCAGACAGCAGGAAGATAATTTGGTCATGCGCAGTGCATGACCAAAGTATCTGCAGCGCTGACAGCCTGTATAGCACAGGGATGGTGCTCGATCAGAATAAAAAAAAAAAGTGAAAGTCCCATGGTGGGACAAAGAATAAAAGTAAAAAAAAAAGTGTTAAATAATGAAAAATGTAAAAAAAATAAAAAATATAATCCACCAAAAAAAAAAAAATATAATGTACCCATCAATAAATATTATTATAATGAAGTGAACACGGTAAAAAAAAAAAAACGAAGCAAAAAACAATGCTTTATCATCATACCGCCAAACGAAAAATGGAATATCACGCGATCAAAAAAACGAATATAAATAAAAATGGTACCACTGAAAACGTCATCTTGTCCCGCAAAAAACAAGCAGCCATACAGCTCCATCAGCCGAAAAATTAAAAAGTTATAGCTCTCAGAATAAAGCGATGCAAAAAATATATTTTTTTTAAAATAGCTTTTAATAGAAAAACAATATAAATGTGGCACCGATGTAAACGTACTGACCCGAAGAATAAAGCTGCCTTATCAATTTTACCACACGCGGAACAGAATAAATTTAAAAAAAAAAAAAACAATTCCTGAACTGTTGGTTTTTGTTTATTCTGCCTCCCAAAAATCGGAATAGAAAGCGATCAAAAAATGTCATGTGCCTGAAAATGGCACCAATAAAAATGTCAACTCATCCCGCAAAAAAACAAGACGTCACATGACTCTGTCGGCCAAATTATGGAAAAATGATAGCTCTCAAAATATGGCCATGCAAAAACTAGATTTTACAAAAAATCATCTTTTAGTGTGTAACAGCTGTCAATCATAAAAACCCGATATGAATCTGGTATTGCTGTAATCGCACCGACCCGAAGAATAAAGTCGTCTAATCACTTATACCCTTATACAAGGAACAGCGTAAAAAATAAACTCCAGGGTTAGGGTTGTACTAGGGTTAGGGTTGCGGTTAGGGTTGGGCTAGGGTTAGGGTTGGGGTTTTAGGGTCAGGGTTGGGCTAGGGGTTTTAGGGTTAGGGTTGGGCTAGGGTTAGGGTTGGGGTTAGGGTTGGGCTAGGGTTAGGGTTGGCGTTGAGGTTAGGGTTTTTCAAAAGTAAAAAAATAAAGATGATGATATGGCGACTAGTGTTGAGCGCAAGTGCTCGCTACTTGAGTTTTCATTGGGTGCTCGGGTATGCACTGAGTATCGCGGGTGCTCAAGTGACATGCTCGAGTCTCCGCCCCATTTACTTTGCGGCCTAAACAACCTCGCGGGGATTGCCTGCCATGCACGAGCGATCCCTGCATGTTTTTTTTGGGGTGTCTAATAACCTTGAAACATGCGGGCGGGGACTCGAGCATGTCACTCGAGCACACGCGATACATGGTGCATACCTGAGTATCCGATGCAAACTCAAGTAGCGAGCACTTGCGCTCAAGACTAATGACAACTTATTCAATATGATGACCTAATGTTATCAAATTCTGTGTCATACCTCTGGGTTCAAAATGTTCACTATACCCCTTGATAAAATTCTTAATGGGTGTGGTTTCCAAAATGGGGTCATCAGGGGCTCTCCAAACGCGACATGGCGTCTGCTCTCGATTCCAGCCAATTTTGCGCTCAAAAAGTGCTCCTTCCCTTCTGAACTTTGCCGTGCACCCAAACACTATATTTTCCCCACATATGGGGTATTGGCGTACTCAGAAGAAATTGCAGAAAAGTTTTTGGGGTCCATTTTCTCCTCTTATTCTTGTGAAAATAAAAAAATTGGGGCTAAAAAATCATTTTTGTGGAAAAAGTTTGATTTTTTTATTTTCACGGCTCCATGTTATAAACTTCTGTAAAGCGCTTGGGGGTTCAGGGTGCTCACCACAAATCTAGATAAGTTCCCTGAGGGGTCTAGTTTCCAAAGTGGTGTCACTTGTGGGGGGTTTCTACTGTTTAGGCACATTAGGGGCTCTCTAAACGCAACATGGCGTCCGCTAATTATTCAAGCAAATTTTACATTCAAAAAGTCAAATCGCGCTCCTTCTCTTCCGAGCCTTGCCATGTGCCCAAACAGTGGTTTTCCCCCACATATGAGGTATCAGCGTGCTCATGAGGAATTGCACAACAAACTGCATGGTGCAATTTCTCCTGTTACCCTCATGAAAATGCAAAATTGGAGGCTGAAAAACATTTTTGCTGCAAAAATGTGAAAATTTTATTTTAACGGCTCAATGTTATAAACTTCTGTGAAGCACCTGGGGGCTCAAGGTGCTCACCTCACATATAGATAAATTCCCTGAAGGGTCTAGTTTCCAAAATGGTGTCACTTGTTGGGGTTTCCACTGTTTAGGCACATCAGCGGCTCTCCAAACGCAACATGGCGGCCGCTAATTATTCAAGCAAATTTTACAATCAAAAAGTCAAATGGCGCTCCTTCCCTTCCGAACACTGCCATGCGCCCAAACAGTGTTTTTTCCCCACATATGGGGTATCTGCATGCTCAGGGGAAATTGCACAACAAATTTTGTGGTCTAGTTTTTCCTGTTACCCCTGCGAAAATAAAAAAAATTGGGTCTAAAGTAACATTTTTGTGAAAAAAGTTAAATGTTAATTTTTTTCTTCCACATTCCAAAAATTCCTGTGAAGCACCTGAAGGGTTAATAAAGTTCTTGAATGTGGTTTTGAGCACCTTGAGGGGTTCAATTTTTAGAATGGTGTCACTTTTGGGTATTTTCTGTCATAAAGACCCCTCAAAGTGACTTCAAATGGGATGTGGTCCCTAAAAAATGGCTTTATAAATTTTGTTGGAAAAATGAGAAATCGCTGGTCAACTTTTAACCCTTATAGCTCCCTAATAAAAAAAAATTTTTGGTTCCAAAATTGTGCTTATGTAAAGTAGACACGTGGAAAATGTTATTTATTAACTATATTGTGTGATATATCTCTCTGATGTAAGGGCATAAAAATTCAAATTTTGAAAATTGCTAAATTTTTTACATTTTCGCCAAATTTCCATTTTTTTTCACAAATAAATGCAAGTGATATCGAAGAAATTTTACCACAATCATGAAGTACAATATGTCACAAAAAACAGTCTTAGAATCAGGGGGATCCGTTGAAGCGTTCCAGAGTAATTATCTCATAAAGTGACAGTGGTCAGAATTGTAAAAATTGGCCTGGTCATTAACGTGCAACCACCTTGGGGGGTAAAGGGGTTAAATAGTCGCAAATTTTGATGAAAATGTCCTACAGTACCCCCGCCTCTGGAGTAATTTTATGTGTCCCTGAAATTTTGTGATATTTAGTGGAGCATGCAACTATTTGCAGAATAAACTTGCAAACCAGGTTGATTACAAAAATAAAGAGAAGTTTTGAATTTGAGCAAAATTTGTGAACCACGTGCACACATGTTATAGAATTTGGCGCAAAAAATGTCAGGGGATACCACAAAACAAAGAAAAAGTGATTAAAAAAAACGTAAATGATGCCCTTGGTGTGTTCTTTGCACCGTCCTCATCTCTAGTTACATCTAATACAAACGATAGAAGAAAGCACAATGGATTGTCTATTTGTTCTTGTATCATGAGTGCGATGAACTAATGCCGACACAGATGGGTTATTTTACAAACATTCACACTTAGAGCTGCAAATTACCTTATGTAATGATAACCAAATCCCTGCTGTGCTGCAGGATTAGAAACTACAGGATGTGAAGTGCATATAGGAAATGTAAAGTCTCACATGATATTAGTTTTGGTGGGAAACTTATTTCTTGTTTTCCTAATGAGATGCAAGAGAGTCTGAAAATTATTACTCTTTTATAGGGGCCGATGATCAGTCGACAGAATATTTGTTTTCCACTAGGCATGATCGAATCGATTTGCAGAACCCTGGTCAGATGGCTACATCAGTAGTCCATGGCCGCCGGACGAGAGCCCTGCAAACCACCTGCTGTCTACCGGAAAACCTGGCACTTCTTCTGTTTCATAGGCTTGGCACAACATCGGCACTGAGCATGACGCACACATGTCGTTGTGCAGAACCTACTAATCAGAAGATTTTAAAAAATGTAAAAAGAAATAAAAAAAATTCTAAAAGTTTGAAACACCCCCCCTTTATCTCGGTTTAAAAATAAATAAAAAATTAATAAACATATGGTTTATGGCATCAATATGTCCATAGAAGTCCGATCAATCAAAATATAAAATTGATTAACCCCTTTAAAGCCTAAGACGTATTAATACGCGTCTGTGCCCTGGGCTTTAAGAGCTTGACCCGTATTAATACGTCATATCTTTAATGCGGCACCGCGACCGCATTAAATTTCCCGCGCCATCTTACCTCTGGGTAGATGGCTCCGTCATCCCTGGGGGTGTCGCCGCCCCTCCACACCAGCGATCGCTGTGATTGGCTGTTCAAATCTGTCTGATTGGTGTGATCAATGTCACCAATCAGATGGCTGGGGGACAGCATGCACCACAGGGCGTCACAGAGAGGTGACACCTCCCTGTGACCGCCCGGTCACCTGTATTCAGGTACTCTGGAGCAATCAATGTCATCATCGATCGCTCCAATCAGATTACCTGACCGGGAGGTGACTGGGTGGTGACCTCCACCTGTCACCACCCTATCACCCCCCTGTGACCGCCCTGCAGACCCTCACACGTGGTGAGGATTTCTGCAGAGCAGTCACATCTGATCTGTCTGTCGCTGGGCCTTGTAGTGCCACAGAATATTCTGTGACACCACAAGACCATTTTCTCACCTGTTCCAGTCGCTGCTGCTGGATATTCTGCTCCAGCGTCCTTGGTCTCCTGCTCCTGACCTGCTTTGGTTCCTGCTCCAGATCCAGCTCCAGAGCCTGCTGCTGATCCTGCTGCTGATCCTGCAGAGAAGACTTTGGTAAGTCTGTTCTCCCTTCATCCACCCCAATCCCCGCTCCTCCCTCTTTTTACCTCCTTTACCACCATTTTTTTTTCTGCGTCCTGCAGCGGTCTCCAGCTCCGCTCCTGGTCACCAGAGCCGGGCTCCCGGGCTCCTGCTCCGGGCTCCCGGTCACCAGTGTCGGGCTCCTGCTCCGGGCTCATTGTCTCCGTCTCCTGCTCCGGGCTCCGTCTCCTGGTCTCCGGCTCCTGCTCCCGGGCTCCTAGTCCTGGGCTCCTGCTACAGGCTCCTGCTCTGGGCTTCCGGGCTCCTGCTCCGGGCTCCCGGTCACCAGCGCCGGGCTCCTGTTCCGGGCTTCCAGTCACCAGCGCCGGGCTCCTGTTCCGGGCTTCCAGTCACCAGCGCCGGGCTCCTGTTCCGGGCTTCCAGTCACCAGCGCCGGGCTCCTGTTCCGGGCTTCCGGTCACCAGCGCCGGGCTCCTGCTCCGGGCTCCCGGTCACCAGCGCCAGGCTCCCGGTCACCAGCGCCAGGCTCCCGGTCACCAGCGCCAGGCTCCCGGTCACCAGCGCCAGGCTCCCGGTCACCAGCGCCAGGCTCCCGGTCAACACCGCCAGGCTCCCGGTCACCAGCGCCAGGCTCCCGGTCACCAGCGCCAGGCTCCCGGTCACCAGCGCCAGGCTCCCGGTCACCAGCGCCAGGCTCCCGGTCAACACCGCCAGGCTCCCGGTCAACACCGCCAGGCTCCCGGTCAACACCGCCAGGCTCCCGGTCAACACCGCCAGGCTGCCGGTCAACAGCGCCAGGCTGCCGGTCAACAGCGCCAGGCTGCCGGTCAACAGCGCTGGGCTCCTGCTCCGGGCTTCCGGTCACCAGCGCCAGGCTCCCGGTCACCAGTGCTGGTCCTGCTGCTGAAAGAACAGAGAAGACTTTGGTAAGTCATCTCTGATCTCCCCTCATCCACCCCAATTCCCCTCTTCCCACTCCCCACACATCCGTGCACATCCAGCAGCCGCCTAGTGTTGATCGGTGACATAGTTCACCAATCCACACTTGTGCTCGCTGTTTGCACCACATACAGTATTTCCTTTTACACACACACTCTAAATAAAGTACTGACACACACGCACCACATACATAACAAAAAGTGTCCTGCTCAATCCCAAACTCGATATTCAGCGGAGGAGGCATACGCTTTTCTTGCCTCTGACACTGACAGCGAGGGCGAGGATCCCACATTTCTTTGTTTTTCCGACTCCTCGTCGTCTTCCTCCTCTTCCTCCTCAGGTGCTGCTGGACCGCCCCGCAGTCGTCGCAGGAGAGAAGATGATCCAGCGCCGCCCACTACTGACCCCTTATGGACCTCACCACCCGAAAATTATGAGCCACTGATTTCTGATTTTGTGGCAGAATCAGGAATCAAGTTTGACACAATCGGCCTCACAGAACTAGACTTTTTCAAAGTCTTTTTCTCTGAGGATTTTATAAACCTCATGGTGGGCCAAACTAATTTATACGCTCATCAATTTTTGGAACAAAACCCCTCTTCATCATTTTCTAACAGGTCTCCTGTAGAAGCAGTAGAAATGATGAAGTTTTGGGGCCTGGTCCTTCTTATGGGGATCCTGAAGAAGCCAGAAGTTTGGCAATACTGGAGTGTTGACGTTTTGTATAACACTCCAGAGTTCCGAATGGTCATGATCCGGAAACGTTTTCAGGCCATCCACAAGTTCTTGCATTACCCAGATAATGCAAGGTGTCCTGCACGCGATGACCCGAACTTTGATTGTCTTTTCAAAGTTCGGCCCGTCATCGACCACTTCAACAACAAGTTTGCTGAAGTGTACGTGCCCCAAAGGGACATCTGCGTGTATGAGTCCTTAATCTCTTTTAAGGGGCGGTTTGGATTCCGGCAGTACCTGCCCAGTAAGAGGGCAAGGTGCAGGATCAAGCTGTATAAACTTTGTGAGAGTACCTCAGGGTACACTCACAAGTTTAGAGTTTATGAAGGGAAGGACTCCCGGATTGAACATCCTGAATGCCCCCCTGTTCTGGGAGTGAGTGGGAAAATTGTGTGGGACTTGGTGCACCCACTGCTGGATAAAGGTTATCACCTGTACGTGGATAACTTTTATACAAGTATCCCACTCTTCAAGTCCCTCTCTGTACAACGTACAGCAGCCTGCGGTACTGTCCGCAAAAATCAGAGAGGACTCCCAAAGACGCTAATTGGGCAGCTTCTCAGAAGGGGTGAGAGCAGAGCCCAATGTAGCGACTACCTACTGGTGGTCAAGTACAAGGACAAAAGGGATGTCCTTTTTTTGACCACCATACATGGTGATGGCAGCACCCTCAGCACTGTACGAGGTTCCACTACACAGGTCACCAAACCAGACTGTGTACTGGGGTACAACAAGTACATGGGGGAGTTGATCTCTCTGATGAAGTCCTCCAGCCGTACAGTGCTTTGAGAAAGGCCAAGGTATGGCATAAAAAGCTGGCCGTGCACATTGTACAGATGGCAATGCACAACGCTTTCCTTCTGTCACAATGTGCAGGCCAGACTTCTGCGTCGTATCTTCACTTTCAGGAGACAGTTATCAAGGCCCTGATATTTGGCAGTGGTGACGGAGCAGGCCCCAGTACTTCCGGAACTGAAGGACCGAGAATTGTACCAGGCCAGCATTTCCCAGGGGAGATCCCTCACAGCGGAAAAAAAGGTAAGTCACAAAAGAGGTGCCGAGTGTGTTATAAAAGGGGAATACGTAAGGACACTATTTATCAATGTGACACCTGCCCGACAAACCTGGCCTGTGCATGAAAGAATGCTTCAAAAGGTACCATACTTCCATGGACTATTAAATTAATTTCTGACGTATGACAACCTGACGAACACTACACAGCTGACGTAGTGTTCGTCAGGTTGTCATACGTCAGTTGTGTAGTGTTCGTCAGGTTGTCCTACACAACTGACGTATGACACTACATTATAGAATTCAAAAATCAGCTACCACTTCCAAAAAGGGGGCACTTGTTGGGCATTTCCACTGTTTAGGCACATCAAGGGCTCTGAGAACGTGATATGACGCCCGCAGACCATTCCATCAAAGTCTGCATTCAGTAGCGTCACTCCTTCCCTTCCGAGCCCTGACATGCACCCAAACAGTAGTTTTTTCCAACACATGGGGTTTCTGCGTACTCAGGAGAAATTGCACAACAACTTTTGGTGTCCAATTTTTCCTAGTACCCTCGTGAAAATAAAAATATTACGGCTAAAAGATCGTTTTTGTGGAAAAAAAAAGTTTTTTTTTCACGGCTCTACGTCCTAAACCTTTGCAAAACACTTGGGGGTTCAAAGTGCTCACCACACATCTAAATAAGCTCCCTGAGGGGTCTAGTTTCCAAAATGGGGTCATTTGTGGGGGGTTTCCACTGTTTAGGCACATCAGGGGCTCTCCAAACGCGACATGGGGTCCGCTGTCAATTCCAGCGAGTTTTACATTGAAAACGTCAATTGGCGCTCCTTCCCTTCCGAGCCCTGCCGTGCGTCTAAACAATGGCTTACCCCCACATATGAGGTATCGGCGTACTTAGTAAAAATTGCACAACAACTTTTGGAGTCCAATTTCTCCTAGTACCGTCGTGAAACTAAAAATATTGCGGCTAAAAGATCGTTTTTGTGGAAAAAAAAATGTTTTTTTTTCACGGCTCTACGTCATAAACCTTTGCAAAACACTTGGGGGTTCAAAGTGCTCACCACACATCTAAATAAGTTCCCTGAGGGGTCTAGTTTCCAAAATGGAGCCACTTGTGGGGGGTTTCCATTGTTTAGGCACATCAGGGGCTCTCTTAACGCGACATGGGGTCCGCTGTCAATTCCTGCGAGTTTTACATTGAAAACGTCAATTTCCGCTCCTTCTCTTCCGAGCCCTGCTGTGCGCCCAAACAATGGCTTTCCCCCACATATGAGATATCAGCGTACTCAGTAGAAATTGCAAAACAACTTTTGGGGTCCAGTTTCTCCTGGTACCCTTGTGAAAATTAAAAAATTGGGGTCTAAAATAAAATTATAGTGAAAAAAAGTTAAATGTTCATTTTTCCTTTCACGCTCAATTAATTGGTGTGAAGCACGTGAAGGGTTAATAAAGTTCTTGAATGTGGTTTTGAGCACCTTGAGGGTTGCAGTTTTTAGAATGGTGTCACTTTTGGGTATTTTCTGTCATAAAGACCCCTCAAAGTGACTTCAAATGTGATGTGGTCCCTAAAAAAATGGTTTTGTAAATTTTGTTGGAAAAATGAGAAATCGCTGGTCAACTTTTCACCCTTATAGCTCCCTAATAAAAAAAAATTTTGGTTCCAAAATTGTGCTGATGTAAAGTAGACATGTGGGAAATGTTATTTATTAACTATTTTGTGTGTCATATCACTCTGATTTAAGGGCATAAAAATTAAAATTTTGAAAATTGCAAAATTTTCGCCAAATTTCCATTTTTGTCACAAATAAACGCAAGTGATGTCGAAGAAATTTGACCACAATCATGAAGTACAATATGTCACGAAAAAACATTCTCAGAATCAGGGGGGAAGCATTCCAGAGTAATTACCTCATAAAGTGACAGTGGTCAGAATTGTAAAAATTGGCCTGGTCATTAACGTGCAAACTACCTTGGGTTGTAAAGGGGTTAAGTTCTGTAACGCTAAGTATGCGGACATAAAATATATGATAATTAGTGTTGAGCGATACCTTCCGATATCAGGAAATATCGTATCGGATTGGATCGGACCGATACCCAAAAAGTATCGGATATCGCCGATTCCGATACCGGAAACCAATGCAAGTCAATGGGACAGAAATATCGGAATGAAAATAAACCCTTTCTTTCCTTGTAGGTTAATTCTACATGAAGTAAAACAACTAAGAATAATGTAGAATGTAAAAGGCTATGTGCCCACGATGCAGAAATGAAGCAGAAAAATTCTGCAGCATTTCTGCATCTCCCTGGCAGAAAAAACGCATGCAGATTGTGCATGCGTTTTTCCTGCAGAATACATGCCGATCCACATGCGTTTCCGCATGCAGATTGACAAGCGCTTTCCAGGTGATAGCATCACTTGGAAAGTGCTTGACAACTAGGTCACACTATATAAATCCATGCAAACGGCATGGATTTATACAGTGTGAACCGTAAAAATTAAAACAAATAAAGCTATACTTACCCCCGATGTCCCGGTGTGTGCTGCAGCGCTGCTTCCTGGCTGGTTCCCGGCTGCCGGCATATCGCGAGACAGAGCGGTGAAGGGCCTGTCTCGCGATATATCCATAGGATGCGCCAATTCTGGCACTTAGCCTCGCTCTTCCCACTGCACTGTAGCGGTGGCAGTGGGGTAATAGGGCTGGGGTTGATGTCAGCTTATAATGCCTGCTGACATCAAGCCCAGGTTAGTAATGGAGAGGCGTCTATAAGACACCCCCATTACTAACCCCATAGTGAAAGTTAAAAAAAAACACAAACACCCAGAATAAAGTCCTTTAATTGAAATAAACACACAATTCTTTATTGTTCTAAATTAAACCATACTTACCGTCACGCCCATTCCAGCTGAAGCCAACGATCTCCTGCAATAAAAGAAAAATAATAAAGCAACCTCATCCATACCTTTCCATGGTTCCCACGACAGCTTCAGCTCTGCTACATCGAGATGACAGGCTGGACCACAGCAGAACGCTGCCATCCAGCTTGCCATGCCGCAGAGACTGAGAAGCGCAGGCATGCTTGCGCTCCTCAGTGTCTCGCTGTGACGGCATAAAGATGAGCCGAGGTCATGTCCAATGAACTCAGCTCACCTCATGCACGTCACTGACAGCGTGGGAAAATTCTCCTGCACTCAGCGCTTCAGCGTGAGAATTTTCCCACGCTGTCAGTGACGTGCATCAGGTGAGTTCATGTCCAATGAACTCAGCTGACCTCATGCACGTCACTGACAGCGTGGGAGAATTCAGGGGATATGGGGGACTCGGTACCCGGGCCTTTACCTTCTTGGGATGTCACGGCAGTCGGCTCCCGGGCCCGTACCCTGAGGTCACTCTTTAAAAGGGGTTTGTTAACAGTTTTGTCTACTGACGCCACCTGTGGTTCCCGGTAATGGGTACCGGCGCTGCTGCAGACCTCTGGAGCTGATGTTAGGGCAGCTGGGTTGGTGCGGCTCTCCACAGGCAGAGCACAGCTCCAGTGCAGAGTAAATGCAGATGGTGATGCTGGGCGTTGTAGTGCAGGAGCGATAGCGTGGTAGAAATAACTGACAGAAACAGTGGGGTGCAGTCATCCGAGTTTACTCACAGTTCTTTAGGTTCCTCAGGTGCACTGTACAGGTGCAAGCCTCCCACGTCGCGCTGCGTTTACCAGGCAGGGGTTCAGCACTCTCTCAAGTATTTCTAGAGCACTTAACGGGACCCCCTGTCTGTATGTTCCTTTCTTAGCCGACTTCCCGCGCTGGGTTTTTTCCCACCTGCCCTGCGCCCCGCCACACAAAGTCCCGATCGGGTACCTCGAGATCCCTCTGGGCAACTTGAAGTTCCTGGACCTGGCTTGGTACCCTTCACGGCGGCTTAGGTGCGGTTATGGCAACTGCACCCTGAAAGTGCAGAAGCCTCCAGTTTTCCAGCCGAGACTTGAAGTAACATGCCTAGTCCAGGGATCGGTTCCCTTCTTGCGGCCTGATCCCTCTGACACTTGGCAGATTCAGGCGTACGGGTGCCGTCCTACACTCTCCGTACCCCCTGGGATCCCTTCAGTTACTGAAGCCTTCCTCCCTAGCTTCCACTCCTCTCTCCTTCTTGGGCATGACAGGCCGAGCCTGCCTGCTGAGCAGAGCTCCTGCAGAGCCTCTGCTCCTCACACCTCTCCTCCTCTCTTACTACTGACTGACCTGCCACCCTAAGATGGCTCCCCTTTATATACACCTCCTATTCAAGTGCTCCCCTGTTCTGCGTCCTCCACCCACACCCTCTACTGGTTCCCCCTTACTTTTGGTTCCCCCCACTCCAGCCAGGGACAGGGCAGCAACAGAAGTGCATAATGCCCTTCCAGCCAGCCTGGAGTAGTGTAGTGTTGAGTGCAGGTGTTGGGGTCCCGGGCAGTACTCATCCTTACCTGAGAGTAGGAGATGCCACACCTCTGGGTGAGATGCACCCTCAGGGGCGCCACTGGTACAGGCCCCAGCCCGAAGCCCCGGCCTCAGCCCGGTACAGGCCTCAGCCCCAGCCAAACGCCTCAGCCCCAGCCAGAGGCCTCACTCAGCCCCAGCCAGAGGCCTCACTCAGCCCCAGCCAGAGGCCTCACTCAGCCCCAGCCAGAGGCCTCACTCAGCCCCAGCCAGAGGCCTCACTCAGCCCCAGCCAGAGGCCTCAGCCCCAGCCAGAAGCCTCAGCCCCAGCCAAAGGCCTCAGCCCCAAGCCCCAGTCAAAGGCCTCAGCCCCAGCCAAAGGCCTCAGCCCCAGCCAAAGGCCTTAGCCCCAGTGAGAGGCTTCCACAGGCCCCAGCACAGGAACCGGCCAGGCTAAGGGCCTCAGCCAGGCACAGGCCCCGGCACAGGCTCCACAGCATCTGACCTCTTCTGCTGCAGCGACCGACTTCCTGAGGGACCCTGCCTCCTGTGACCCTCGCTCCACTGCCCCCCAGGTAAGATACCGTACCTATTCAGACTATAAGATGGACCCCCATCTTATCAAAATATTTTTTTCTATTTTCCACCCCAAAATATGGGGTGCATCTTATAGTCCAAAAAATACGGCACTTAGCGTTTCAGAGTGCTATTTTGTTTGTTAGTTATATATGGAGATTGGTGCTCCTAGTAAGTACCTGTTCACACGTATTTCTTGTTTTGGAAGTACTGGTCAGTTTTTTTCTGTTTATAAAATTGATTAACCCATACGGTAAATGTTTCACAAAGAAAATTAATTTAAATGCCAAACTTGCTATTTTCTGTTTTCAAAAACTTAAATGAAAAGCGATTATAATTTTTTATGTAAAACAAAATGATATCAGTAAAAATATCATCTCACCTCGAAAATAGAAGAAGCCCCCACTCAACGTTATGAATAGAAAAATAAAAATGTTATGTGTCAGAAATCTTTTTCTGCAAAGTTCTTATTTTTATTTTAATCTATAATATATACATTATATATATATATATATATATATATATATATATATATATATTATAATATATGAAATGAAAATAAGGACTCTGTAAAAAATAAAAATGTCTGACTCTGCATCTCCAGCAAAAATAAAACACCGCCTTAGTGGCAAAACGACAAAACAAAAGATGAACGATAGCACAGTCCATATGTATGTGGAACTCGCCAACACAGGGTGCAGTCCCAGCCTTCAGCTCTGTCCTGAGCTGAGGGTTTCTCAGTCTGGAGACCTTGCCTCTCCAGACCACAACCTTCAGGCACCAAGCAAGGAATTCTGGAGAGGGCATCAGCTTTAGCGTGTAACTTCCCGGGTCTATGCTCTACGTGAAAATTAAAGTCTTGGAGACCTAAGAACCATCTAGTTACTCTGGCATTCTTACCCATCTTTTCACTCAACCATCTCAAAGGGGCATGGTCTGACACCAATTTAAACTTTCGGCCAAGAAGGTAATATCTTAGCGTGTCTATGGCCCATTTTATGGCTAAGCATTCTTTCTCCACAATGGCATAATTTTTCTCGCAGGACGAGAGCTTCTGGCTCATATACAGGATGGTATGCTCTTCCCCATTTATCTCCTGCGACAGCACAGCTCCTAGGCCAACTTCTGAGGCGTCTGTCTGGAGCACAAACTCTTTAGTAAAGTCTGGTGTGACCAGGACCAGCTGCTTACAGAGTGCCAGCTTCAGCTGTTGGAACGCCATCTCAGTTTCAACCATCCATTTTGCCATCGTTGACTTTGTGCCTTTCAGAAGGTGCCAACCATGGCAAAATTTGGGATAAACCACCGGTAATATCCCACGATTCCAAGAAATGCTCTAACCTGCTTCTTGGAGAGCGGTTGCGGCCAGTTGTGAATTGCCTCGATCTTATTGACCTGTGGCTTAATTTCACATCTCCCGATGATGTAGCCTAAGTACTTGGCCTCCTCCTTTCCAATGGCACATTTTCTCGGATTTATCGTAAATCTCACCTTCCTTAGAGCATCCAGAATTGCCTGTACCTTTGGCAGATGACTAGCCCAGTCTGGGCTAAAAACGACAACGTCAGCATACTTCTTATGTGGGCCGAGGATCCGATCCATGGCACTCTGGAAGGTGGCTGGTGCGCCCTGCAGTCCGAAAGGCATTCGGGTGTACAGGAAGCACCCATCTGGTGTTGAGACAGCTGTTTTCTCCTTGGCCCTCTGGGACATGGGGATCTGGCAGTAGCCCTTCGTCAAGTCGAGGGTGGTAATATATCTCACAGGTCAAAGCCTCTCGATGAGTTCATCGACGCGGAGCATCGGGTATGCATCGGGTATGCATCACAGTTGGATACCTCATTCAGTCTGCGGTAGTCATTACAAAATCTCCACTCCCCGTCGGGCTTCGTCACAAGAACGATGGGACTCGACCATCCGCTCTTTGATTCCTTTATCACGCCAAAATACAGCATCCTCTTCACCTCGGCTGAAATTACCTCACGGTGGGCTTTAGGTATCCTATAGGGTTTGAGGTTTACCCTGACATACGCTTCGGTCAGCACATCATGCTCGTCCACCTGTATACACCCCGGCAACTCTGAGAAGAGGTCACGGTTCCATTGCAGCAGCTCTCTACATTGTTGCTTCTGTGCTGGTGATAGAGTCTCTGCTATCATGACGTCCTTGACTTTGGCTTTCAGACTGGCTCCCAAACAAGAAGCTCCCAACGTTTCCCGATCTCGCCATGGCTTGAGCAAGTTCACAAGGTACACTTGGTGCGGCTTTCTTCAGCCAGACTGTTGAACTTTGTAGTTCACTTCGCTGAGTTTCTCCACCACCTCATATGGACCTTGCCACTTGGCCAGGAACTTGCTCTTGACTGTGGGAATAAGCACCAGAACGCGATCTCCAGGCTGGAACTGTCTCAGCGTCGCTAACCAGTTATAGACCCTTGCCTGGGCCTCTTGTGCGTGGAGGAGATGGCTTCACGATAGGCATCACTTTCGCCATTCTCTCCTGCATCTGGGCGACATGCTCTATGATGCTCCGGTGGGGCGTAACCTCGGCTTCCCAGGTTTCCTTGGCAATATCCAGGAGCCCTCGCGGATGTCATCCATACAGTAGCTCAAACAGGGAGAAACCCATAGAGGCTTGTGGGATCTCTCTTACCGAGAAAAGCAGGAATGGTAGCAGGTAATCCCAGTCTCGACCATCCTTCTCTACGACCTTTTTGAGCATTGCTTTTAAGGTTTTATTAAAGCGCTCTACCAGGCCGTCTGTTTGCGGATGGTATGGTAAATGGAGGTTCGCAGCTGGGTGATCTGAAGGACTTTGCACAGCTCTTTCATTACCTTGCTCATGAACGGGGTTCCTTGGTCTGTTAGTATCTCCTTCGGCAGTCCGGTCCTGGCAAATATATGGACAATTTCCCGGGCTATGCTCCTACTCGATGAGTTCCTCAGTGGTACCACTTCCGGGTACCAGATCGCATAGTCCATGACCACCAGGATGTATTGGTGGCCCCGGGCCGATTTGACTAAGGGCCCCACTAGGTCCATGGCAATTCTTTCAAAGGGGATTTCTATCACAGGTAGGGGGATTAAAGGACTACGGAAGTGGGAAGAGGAGGCGGTTATCTGGCAGGTGAGACAGGACCAACAATAGTTCAGGATCTCCTGGTAACACCTTGGCCAATAAAACCTCCTCAATATCCTCTCCTGAGTCTTTTCGACCCCCAGATGTCCCCCCAGAACATGTGAATGGGCCATATCTAATACCCTCTGTCGTTATGGCCCTGAAACTAATAGCTGCTCCACTATCTCATCACCCCTTGGTTTGGTCACCCAATACTATAACTCCCCCTGAACTGCAAAGTGTGGGTACCTGGTGTCTGCCCCCGGCTCTTCAGCAACCCCATTACAGACAGTAACATTGTCCCATGCACCCTTCAAGGTCAAGTCCCAAACTTGAGTAGACCAAAAGTTCTCTCCTGTCACCTCTAACTCAGGGAGGTCGGCCTCCTCGGTCACAGTCTTGTCTTCGTCGCCATCAAGGACACACAATGGGAACTCATCCCTTCAGATGTCGATGGGGGTGTTTCTGTAGGGACCTGGATTTTGTGCCCGCGCCCGGTTCCTTTCCCCCACAAGTCCCAGAGCAAAGGGGAAATCGCGCCCCAATATGACAGGATGTATCAGGTCCTTAACCACCCCGACCTCGTGGGATTGGGCCCCACAGTCTGTTCCCACTGTCACTCTGGCCACAGGCTAGTCCTTGGTGTCCCCATGTATGCACGAACGCCCATAGTCTGGGCAGAGATCAGCTGGTGGGGGAAGGTTGGCACTGATTAGGGTCACTAAACGTGACACGGCACATGCCTGTGACCCCTCACCAGGTTGACCATCCATGCTACAGGCCGGATAGGCATAGTAGGAACAAAGCCGTCCTAGGCTGCAGTCCATTGGTTCAGGGGACATATGACACCGGGCGGCTAGGTGTCCAGGAGTATGACATCGCCAACATATCACATCCCTTACAGTAGTCTTTGCAGGGCCCTCAGTGGGATTGGGGCGACCCCCGTTTGTGACTCTAGACCCCTTACGTGGTGAGCCCGCCCCTCTTTGGGTACTCCAGTATGGGGAATTGACTATGTCCGGTTTCCCAAGAGATTTTTCAACCACTGGGTACCTCTCTACCTGGCCCACGAGGTCATCCGCGTTCCGAGGGTTGCCCTGGGCAACCCAGGTCTGCACCAACCTGGGTAGGGAATGGATGAACCTGTCCATCACCAATCGTTCAACCATCTGGGCAGGAGAGGAAGACTCTGGCTGCAGCCATTTCTGGACTAGATGTAACAAGTCAAACATCTGCGAGCGAGGGGGTTTGTCGCCAACATACGCCCAGTGGTGGACCCTTTGTGCTCTGACAGACATAGTCACGCCCGAGCGTGCCAGTATCTCGGTCTTTAACTTGGCATACTGCTGTGCATCCTGTAGGGTCAGTTCATAGTAGGCCTTTTGGGGTTCACCTGGTAAATAGGGGGCCAGCAATTCCGCCCACTGCTCTGGCAGCAGTTTTTCCCACTCTGCTACCCTCAACATCATCCCCTGGGGTCATCTTTTGCAACGCATGCCTTACCGCCTTCTGGACGTATAAGACATCACCTGGAGTTGGGGGAAGGGTGGCCTCTCTGCTGCAAACTTCCCCCGCTAGAAGTTCCATTTGCCTTTGCTGCTGCTGAATCTGCTGCATCAGGAGTTTATTGGTCTCTTGCTGTGCTTGCTGGCTCTGCAACTGCTGCTCTCGTTGCTGCTGTAGAAGCTCCCGGTGCTGCTGTTGTAGGCACTGCTGGTTCTGCAAGTGCAATTGATGTTGCTGTTGTTGGCTCTGAAGCAAGTGCTTGAGGAGCTCCTCCATTCTGCCAGACACCTCTGGCTGGCTGGCTAGCGGCCTTTACCCAGGACATCCACCGATCCCTGTGGCAGGTACACGTGTTCCTGGAATCGTGCTCGCACTCTCACACCAACTGTGGCAAGACAACTCGCTCGGCCGCTTCTGGAAGAAGACTCAGGGACTGGATTTTCTCTGCAGGCTTTATTATATGGCATAAAGCTCTGAAACTCCAGCAAAAATAAAACACAGCCTTACTGGCAAAACGACAAAACAAAAGATAAACGATAGCACAGTCCATATGAATGTGGAACTCGCCCACATAGGGTGTAGTCCCAGCCTTCAGCTCTGTCCTGAGCTAAGGGTTTCCCAGTCTGGAGACCTTGCCTCTCCAGACCACAACACAGAGAAAAAAAACTGGACTGAACATTTAAACCATGCTCAGCTACACCCTGAGGGGAGGTATGGTGAATGACGTCCCTCCCATCTCTATGTCATTCACATAAAACCACACCCTTTAAAAGAGTTAACCCACAGCATATAACATGCTGGCAGAAATTGCGTAGGTCTCAGTTCACATAGGAGAGCAACCTGACTGGCACATACATCCCCTCATATTTCACACCAGTGACTGTCACAATATGCACACACAGTATATATACACTGCTCAAAAAAATTAAGGGAGCACTCAAATAACACATCCTAGATCTGAATGAATGAAATATTTTCATTGAATACTTTGTTCTGTACAAAGTTGAAAGTGCTGTCAACAAAATCACACAAAAATCATCAATGGAAATCAAATTTATTAACCAATGGAGGACTGGATTTGGAGTCACCCCCAAAATTAAAGTGGAAAAACACACTACAGGCTAATCCAACTTTGATGTAATGTCCTTAAAACAAGTCAAAATGAGGCTCAGTATTGTGTGTGGCCTCCACGTGCCTGTATAACATCCCTACAATGCCTGGGCATGCTCCTGATGAGGTTGCAGATGGTCTCCTGTGGGTTCTCCTCCCAGACCTGGACTAAAGCATCCGCCAACTCCTGGACAGTCTGTGGTGCAAAGTGATGTTGGTGGATGGAGCGAGACATGATGTCCCCAATCGGATTCAGGTCTGAGGAATGGGCGGGCCAGTCCATAGCTTCAATGCCTTCATCTTGCAGGAACTGCTGACACACTCCACCCACATGAGGTCTGGCATTGTCCTGCATTAGGAGGAACCCAAGGCCAACCGCACCAGCATATGGTCTCACAAGGAGTCTGAGGATCTCATCTCGGTACCTAATGGCAGGCAGGCCACCTCTGGCGAGCACATGGAGGGCTGTGCAGCCCTCCAAAGAAATGCCACCCCACACCATTACTGACCCACTGCCAAACCGGTCATGCTGAAGGATGTTGCAGGCAGCAGATTGCTCTCCATGGCGTCTCCAGACTCTGTCATGTCTGTCACATGTGCTCAGTGTGAACCTGCTTTCATCTGTGAAGAGCACAGGGCGCCAGTGGTGACTTTGCCAATCCTGGTGTACTGTGGAAAATAACAAGCATCCTTCATGTTGTTGGGCTGTGAGCACAACCCCCATCTGTGGACGTCGGGCCCTCATACCACCCTCATGGAGTCGGTTTCTAACCGTTTGTGCAGACACATGCACATTTTTGGCCTGCTGGAGGTCATTTTGCAGGGCTCTGGCAGTGCTCCTCCTGTTCCTCCTTGCACAAAGGTGGAGGTAGCGGTCCTGTTGCTGGGTTGTTGCCCTCCTATGGCCCCCTCCACGTCTCCTGGTGTACTGGCCTGTCTCCTGGTAGCGCCTCCAGCCTCTGGACACTACGCTGACAGACACAGCAAACCTTCTTGCCACAGCTCGCATTGATCTGCCATCCTGGATGAGCTGCATTACCTGAGCAACTTCTGTGGGTTGTAGAGTCCGTCTCATGCTACCATGAGTGTGAAAGCACAATGGACATTCAAAAATGACCAAAACATCAGCCAGAAAGCATTGGTACTGAGATGTGGTCTGTGGTCCCCACCTGCAGAACCACTCCTTTATTGAGGGTGTCTTGATATTTGCCAATAATTTCCATCTATTGTCTATTCCTTTTGCACAACAGGATGTGAAATTGATTGTCAATCAATGTTGCTTCCTAAGTGGACAGTTTGATTTCACAGAAGTTTGATTCACTTGGAGTTATAATCTGTTGTTTAAGTGTTCTCTTTATTTTTTTGAGCAGTGTATATATTCTCAGGTAAGTACATATATATATTGTACTTACCTGAGAAATCATGTTGTTAGGTCATTTTTTACTGCACAATGAGCATCATAAAAACAAAACTCAAAAAGCAGGTGAATGGTATATTTGCACAATTTCACCTCATTTGGACTTTTTTTTCCGCAGTTTTTCAATACATTATATTAGTAAAATGAATGGTTGTTATTCAAAATTACAAGTTGTCACACAAAAAAAACCCAAGCTCTCATTTGGATATGTCGACAGAAAAATAAAAGAAAGTTGTGAATCTTCGGAGAAGGGTAGAAAAAAACATGATTAGTGTCGTATTTCTAACAGACTGCACAGCTCTCCTTTTTTCGAAATTGCTGCAATTGTGGAAACTCAGTGACCAGATTTGTCCATCAGTCTCCTCCAATTGAAAAACAGCTTTTCCACGGGCATTCATGTGGATCACAGATGAGCCTGAAAATGGATGTCCCTTTTTAGAAAACTCTCAATGAAAGCTGGCGGTAGCTACAAAAATCCAAATTATTATTGAAACTGAAAGCATTGGCTCCCTATTCTTTGTCTGCAGCACTGACATAAAGTTGATAGCACTGTAGCCAATCAGTGAGCTCAGCGGCTCGTAACTTCTAGAAATTCACGGTTTATTTTAGAGCTGCTGTAGGTTATGATAGGAAATTTTCTGAAAGGGGACAACCCCTTTAAAGTGTTTCCTTTGGCCAAGATGGTGACATAATGGTTACATACTGTCTGTGTCTTCTAGTTTTCCTCCTATTAACACCTAAAAGTATGACATTTTTTCTCTCTTACACTTGTGGTTAATTTTCTTTATTCTTGCATCGAAGTCTTCATTCATTTCGATAATTATCTCTTTGACCTTTTTATATAATTTTTCATTTGTTCTAATCACATTGAGATCTATTTCTGGCCGCTTTTGTTCATAAGACATAAATTCATTATGCAATAAAATTTCATGTTCCATTTTTAATGCTTGCAATAAGACACTCGGACCGACGCGGGATCGGCTATGCTTGTTTAAGGTTCAATGACATCGGCTGACAAAACCATGTGATAGTTCTGTGCCCATGCAGTGTGTATGTTGTCAGCTGGACATCATCTGATTATTCGGTGAATTGTGGTGCCAGCAACAATTGGTGCTCATAAACGATCCATCAGCCAATGAACAAGCGTTGTGGTTGTTCGTTGGATGATCGGTGGCATCTTTACACTAGCTGAGAGTTTAGGGCTACCTGATGACTTGTCTCAATGTAACTCTACTAAAGTCAAAACTAATGATAGCAAAGGTTGTCATGCTGGCACCCCAAAATCCAACAGGTCCAGAATCATATCAACTATTGTGTCACCACATTCACCTTATTAGTTGTGACGTAGGACTGCACTGCTGCAATTTCAGTAGCATATCCTTAAAGGGGTTTTCCCATGAACAAAAGTTGATTTTAATCAATAGATCTTGTAATAATAATAATTTCCACAATTGGATGTATTTAAATAAAATGTTCATGTGCTGAGATAATCTTATAAATGTGCCCCTGCTGTGTACTGTGTAATGGCTGTGTCTGACCGTGCAGGAACATGGTCTGATCATACCACAGCTCCTGGGCAGGGGGGAAGCAAAAGAGTATGCAGACATTACAGCACGGGATCATAGCTGATTATTTTTATTAGGTAAAACATTTTCCTGCTTGTTTTTAAACAATGTTTTACTTCAAAGAAAGAATCAGCTGTGATCCCCTGCTGTAATGTCTGTATACTCTTTTGCTTCCTCCCCTGCCCAGGAGATGTGGTATGATCAGACCATGTTCCTGTACGGTCAGACACAGCCATTACACAGTACACAGCAGGGGCACATTTATAAGATTATCTCAGCACAGGAACATTTTATTTAAACACATCCAATTGTGGAAATTATTATTATTCCAAGATCTATTGATTAAAAATAACTTTTATTCGTGGGAAAACCCCTTTAATGATAATCATGTGCTTTGTTGCGGCTGTATAGAGGACTATAAGTTTATTAACCTTTTATATTTTTGGAATATAAGTGATGTAGGTTAAGGTTGACACCAAGGGCAGATGTACCATATGTGCATGTTGCGGAGTAGCCCAGGGACCCAGCCGGTAAATGACATCTTAAAGCAAGATCCATCTGAGTGCTGGGTTTCAAGTCTTTCATCCACAAGTAAAGTAAAGAATCAGTATAATCTGTGGTGGAATGAAGGGTACGAGGTGATGGACCTCAAGAGGTAATTAAGTTGTAAGTCCAGATGATCTAAACTGACAATCTTCTGTAATGCTGGACATCAATCTGTCAATCTGCAGGAATGAACCAGACAATATCACTGCACATCTGATGGAAACCCCGGGAAAGCTTCCTTCAATATAAATTCTTTTGTATTCTTCATTGATTCTTGGTATTTCAAGGTTAATTCGGTCTCACCTTCACTTTTGGAACTTTATTATTCAACTTCATGCACATTTTGCTGCATTCTTAGATTTATAGGCTTACACATTTCTAATATTCTGGGTGTATCAATTCCACATGGTTTTCAAAGTCTCTGTTCATAATTTAATATAATCATTTATATTATATTCAGAAAACCTGTTCTGATTATCTACTGCTGACTGTCCCCAGACCCAACTCTTTCTGCCCAATGTGTCCTTCTGAGCTGCCAGGCCCAAAAGCCATGAACCCACATTACAATGATTAAAGACGCACAGTCTGAAACGCGTTTGCTACTCTAATATTTCCCTGCTTGGTTGTGATGCTCAGTGACCTTTTTTAACTTTTCAAATAAATTACAATTTTTTTAGCAGATCCTGACGCTGGAACAATTTTTTCTTTATCTTCAATTACTGCAGCACTGCTGGTTCCGAGCCTCGGACTTCCATGTGGATGAGCTGACTCTTTCTCTTTGTTTGTCACATTACCAAAGGTGTTACATAAATAATATTATTATTATTAATACTATATCTCACCTGTTGAGGTGGATCCTTGACAGATGATGCTGGTGCAGCAGAGAGGACTAGATGAAAGAATGAAATCTGTGGTGTCAGAACAGGAACAGATGAAGAAAAACAAAATCACAGGATTCGATGAAGCAGATTAGACTATGCAATGAAGGACCAGTGTTGTAGAGCTGAGTTTGACAAAGAATATAATACAGAGTTCATTGCACATCTGGCAGAAGTACATCAGAACTGACTCATCAATATAGCAGAGCTGAGTTTTCTACACAGTCCAATGCAGATTTGTCCAGCAGTATAGCAGAGTACCCAGCATTGTAGCAGAGCTGTGCTTGTCACAATTCAAGACAATACAGAGCAGTGGTATAGCAGAGTACCAAGCAATGCAGAGTAGAGTAGAGCTGAGTTTGCCAAAGAATGCAATGCAAAGCTGCCAGCAGTATGGCAAAGTTGACTCAGCGATATAGCACAGCTCAGTTTGTCACAGAGTTCTTTGCACATCTGGCAGAAGTACAATAGAGTTGACTCAGCGATATAGCAGAGCTGAGTTTTCCAAAGCTCAACTATTCAGCAGCATAGCAGAGTATCCAGCATAATAGCAGAGCTGTGCTTGTCACAATTAAAGACAGTACAGACCAGTGGTATAGCAGAGCACCAAGCAATGTAGTAGAATGGTCACTGTTTGGAGTCCAAGACAAAACTGACACAGGTAATAACAGGGTACATAGAGTTGTAGCTGAGCTTGGTTTGTCAGTAGTCCACAGTAGCAGCATGGACACCAACTACTTGAATACTCAGGCAGCAATTTGCCACCCAAGTTAACCTATAAGGCCTGGGGACATGATGTCAGAGGTATGTACTGGGATTCCATAGAGGAAGATTCGGGGCCAAGTGCTGGATCCAGAAGTGGTGAGTAGCAAATACACATATTAAAAATGCAGAAATGTTATGCATTTCTGATACTATCAGGGAGGATAGTAAGTAATCTACCTGCACTCCTCACATGCCTATCAAAAGGTTCACTGGGGTACTCTGCAATTTGCTTTTTCAGGTGATGACACTCTGTGAGCATATGAGACATCTCTGCAGACTCCATCAGCAGAAGACATGTCCTGTTTATGTCAGCCTGTGCTTTCTCTAAATGAAGTGCCTAGAGGGCAATATGAATGCGAACTGTATAAAAAAATCCAACTAATTGTGTTAGATTCGTTATAAACGCAGGGCGGATGTCAAGAGACTTGTAGATGAGTGAACTAAATGATCTGTAAATGTATGTATCTTAATTAATTTGGATGATTCATAGGTCCCTGATAGGCCTCTAATTCATTTCTGAATTAAACATTTGCTGAAGCCTAGTGGGGATTTGGCAGATAATGACACATAATGATCTTTTGCAAAATGAGTCTAGAATTGTAAATAGGGTACAGATGAAGCAGAGCTGAAATTGGACCTGTATCTTGTATCATCATAATTCGCTGAAATATCCAGATTTCTATGCTGTCCCATCTTTCTTATTCTTCATGCAAAAGGGTTCAGTAGTAAGTTAGAGCAGTAGTCCCTGGGTAAAAATATGCAAATTAAGAGAACTTTACCCAATAACTACTGAGTAACAGTCCATCATGTGTTTTATGGTTTGGCTGATAGAGTTTTTAAGGCTGTGTTCACACGTTGTGGCTGCGGTGCATTTTTTTTTATGCAATTGTACTAAAACTACAACAATTTTACAGCGAAATTAGAAAACCACCCTAGCCACAATGTGTGAACACAACCTAAATGTGGATTCCATGTCTTGTAAAGAAATGTCACGTCACTAAGTTATATCATCACTTCATGATCGATGCGGGTCCAACCTGTAGGACCCCTACATTTCCTGAAAATGTATGTACAGGGCAACTGTAATGCTGAATCCACGTCACTGTTTTCTCAAGCCATGTCCCTGCTCCTTCTACTTATTAAAGCCAAGCCAAAGAAATGAGCTGGAACACATGTTGGTATTAGGTGCAACGTGTAGGGGCACATTCACGCTGTGGCCATTAACAAAAAAAAACCCTAGTATAAAAACAAAAAGAGCACATACCCTGCAGTAAGTAAATTGTAATAGTACATGTAAATAATAGTAGGTACTCAGTTGAGACTATTTTGATAAAAAAAGCAATAAAGGTCATCCCACCATGATAAGGTAAACCCAATCAGGATGGTTTCTGTCTAGTGTAGTTCACCTCTCTACGTGCCCGCAGACCTCAAAATAGATAAGGGCAGAGCAGAACCCAGAACTGACTGTTGAAATACCTTCCCATGGCAAGCTATATAGACTAAATGCCCAGGTCAAAAAGAGGGGTCATGACCCTGTTTATACAAAGTACAAAAAACTAAAGCAAAATCAAAGAAATGAGCTGGAACACATGTTGGAATATGTGCAATGTGTAGGTGCACGTTCACACTCTGTCCATTAACAAACACAACCTAGGATAAAAACAAAATAAGCGTATACCCTGCAGTAAGTAAATGAGTAAATAATAAGTACACGTAAATAACATAAGTTAACACTATTTTAATTAAAAAAGTATAAAAGCCATCCCACCATGACAAAGTATACCCAATTAAGATGGTCCCTATCTCACGTAGTTCACCTCTCCTTCTACCCATTACCATTAATATGGCTGTAACACAACTGGCTGCAGCAGGATACTCCCCCCTATTTAATGTCTGCCATGGAGCTAAAAGTTTATGAAGCTCAACCCCCCTCAGCCCAAAATGGAAAGGATCAGCATTGGATTAACAAATATATTCTGGGCAGGATTTCTGCAAGACTGTTTTGGGAACATGCAAAACATTCAGAACAGTTAACGGGAGCAGTTTTATTTTATGTTTCTTTGAAGGGTCGCCCATTTACTTACTAGGCAGCCACATACAAATGGCACTAGAGAGATATTTTTCATGAGGAGTGCTAATTCGTATACTTTTCCCAGGGGTCATTGCTAGATCTCCGCAAAGTGAACCAGTCCTATTGAGGAGAGATGGTACTTTTTGCTTGCAGTCCCATGTATTACACAATTTCGTGCTTTATTTACATGTGTTCAATGCATTGCTAATAAATAGAGATTATGTCATGATAATGAATATAAAATGTCAATTATTTCATGGTTCAAACCAAACTGGAATGCAATTGTGCTCTTAAATCTACAAAAGCAGATTTAAGCAGTCATTGTTTTCCCCAGTATGATGGATGTAATCGGGCAATGACAGACAATCAGTCTAGAACCTTCGTTTCATTGTTGTTGTCGTGACATTTGGAACCTGTCAAGATTCCTTGGTGGCTACAAAGATCTTCATCCCTGCTGTCAAGTCTCATTACAAGTCAAGTCTCTGCAGCACTATCACCACTCATCTCTGACAGAAACTGATATTATATTCTAAATGGAAAGGTCTTCCCCTTACAACACCGGTAGTATCTGCTGGTAGGATGACTAAGTCCACCAAATCCATCAAGAAAGTAAGAAGAATAAAAGCATTCCCCTTATAAATATCCCATCATATTGTGACATGCAGAAGTAGTGCTGTTGCTTCAAAAGCATCTTGCAACTATAAGAGTTAAAACAGTCACAGGAGACAGGAAGTGTTGTGCTTCAGAAGCATCCAGCAACTATAGGAGTTAACACAGTCACAAGAGACAGGGATTGGTTAGCAGAGCCCCAGGAGGATTGTGGGGAACTTGTTTACTATTCTGGCTGCAGCCAAAGGGAGAAGTGGTGTGTGTGATCTGTATCTCACAGAAGTGCAGGAAAGAGAACAGGATTCAAGTCCAGGGTGAAACTCAACACAGGTCAGATACCCTGCACTGTTAGTTCAGGAAGTCTATCATCAGGCAGGAAGATAAGGACTGGAAGGAATTGTGTCACAGAGATCATCTCCCTCATCAAACCCATCTTCCTCATCAAACCCTCCTCCCTCCATCTCCATGCAGGATAAAGAATGCTGTGTACTAGTGAGTCCTTGTGAAGGAAAAGCCTGTTATGTAAATAAAAGCTGATAACCTGACGTTAAATTCATCCATTGGTTTTATAAATTACTCTTTTGAAAGCTGAAACCCTCCCAAATTTGGTTTAGGTTAAGAAAATAAATTGGCATCAATGCTGAAATATTGATCATTTAATGAACACAGAATGGTCAGATTTTGGCAAGACAAAAGGTTTGTTGCCCACAGAAACTAATGTGATATTCAAACAAATAATTATCTTAAAATACAAATATATGTTGCATAACATTGGTGAATGGAGTTGTGGTGCTATTAGAGTCATATTTAATATTTTGTGTGACTTCCATGAGCTTGAAGGACTGCATCTATGCGGTTCAACAATGATTCATACAATTTATTAATGAAGTCATCAGGAATAGCAAATAATGCCATCTTACATGCCTCCCAGAGTTCATCTAGATTCTTTGGTTTTGTCTTCCAAGCTTCCTGTTTCATCCTACCCCAAACATGCTCAATGATGTTCATGTCTGGTGACTGGGCTGGCCAGTCCTTGAGCACCTTGATCTTTTTGCCTGGAGGAACTTTGTTGTAGAGATGGATGTATGAGATGGAGCACCATCCTGCTGCGGAATCTGACCCCTTTTATGATTTGGAATGTAAGAGGTAGCTAATACTTCTTGATATTTTAGGCTATTGATATTGTCTTCCACCTTGCAAATGTTTCGCTCACCCCCATACTGAATGTAACCCCAGACCATGATCTTTCCACCACCAAATTTAACTGTTTTCTGGGTGTATTTTGGATCCACACGGACTCCAGTAGGTCTCCTGCAGTATTTGCGGAGGCTGTGGTTTAATTCTACTGAAGATTCATTGGAGAAATCCACCTTCTGTCACTTTTCCACCGTCCATCTGTTTAGCAGGCTGTGGGACTTTGCAAATGCCACACGGTTTTTTACTTGCCTTTTGTTTAGTGCTGGCTTCTGGGCACTGATTCAACCATGGAGGCCATTTCGAGACAGAATCCTACAAACTGTTCTAGTTGACACAGGGACTTGAGGTGACCAGGCCTGTTGGAGCACTACTGCAGTGGAAGAGGGGTTTGCTTTGGATTTTCTAACCAACAAACGTTACTCCTGAGCAGTTGTCTTGCGGGGTCTGCAGGACCTGGGCTTGTCAAATACATCTACAGTCTCTTTTTTTAATTCTTTGTACTTGATGCTGAGACACATTAAAGGTGCCAGCCACATCTGCAGTGGATCTGGTCCTCAGCCTCTTGATAATCAAGGCTTTGGTCGCAGGGTGGATTTTTGGCATGTTGTAAGAGCTCAAGTTGCAGTTCAAGTGTAGGTCTGGGGTGCTGGGTTTCTTTTTATACACACCCACTAATTAACCGATCATTTACTGAGCCCTGGTGAGGATGTAAACTAGGATTGGGTGCATTATATGACCAGGCGACAAAACTTTTGTCTTGCCAAAATCTGACCTTTCTGTGTTCATTAAATGATCAATATTTCAGCATTGATGCCAATTTATTTTCTTAACCTAAACCAAATTTGGGAGGGTTTTAGCTTTCAAAAGAGTAATTTATAAAACCAATGGATGAATTTAACGTCAGGTTATAAACTTTTATTTACATACCATGGATAAGCGACATAACTTCTGTCAGGGAGTGTAGAAGTGTGCTGCCAAGAGATCTAATCTGTGCTGAATTATGCTACTGAAGAGACTGACGTTACTCTGCCTGCTTTATGAGACTGTACTCTAATGAAGATTGTTGCTGTAATATCCCTGAATTGCACTGGCCGTGCTTCAGATTAAATTCCACTGTTAAACTGTTGAAAAAGACTCTTGTCAGATGTGTCTCGTCAGCAACTGAATCTATTGTGTGCCTGAGAAAAGCTGCAGCCTATGGTCGCCCTGAGTAACAGTTCCCCCAGGATTCCAACAAATTCATGAAACCCGTCTCGTCCTATCTGAACCTAGCGGCGTGCGTGTAACAATATATTATATGTTAGTGTCAGTTCTAACCCATATTTTCTATCTTATGCTGAAGGGTTCGGTCATGGTTAAACCATTTCTACCAGCTTGTAGATAATTTAAATGTATGTGTTTTAAAGAAGCACTCCTCACATTAAAGTTTTAATATATTGCAATCATCATACTATATGACACTGTGTACTTATAATTGCTCATTTTGCCTTTCTACTCAGCTAATTCTTCTGTTTTCCATTAGGTCTAAGACATCACATGATTAAAACTGACTATCTGAATCCTTCTAAGCTTTATGTAGAAACAGGAGGTCAATTTTCACTGTATGACTAATCAGTCACAGCAAAAGTCAACGGCAGGGGGAGAGGGGAGGAGCAGCTGGGTCAGGAGTTGAAGAGAGGAATGATTTCTGCAGGGACAAGAGACTTCCTGTTTCTACATAGAGCAGCGAAAAGAGAAGAATTAGATGGGAAGAAATGCAAAATGAGCAATTGTAAGTATACAGTGCCATATAATATGATGACTGATATTAAAAGGATAAAAGCTTAGATGGGAGTGCTTCATTAAATATCCACCAATATATGGGTTCATAATCTAATTTTATCAGCCCTCATATCCCTCATACTGTATATATGTCATTGGATCTGTTGAATTTAAGCATCTGAAACTTTTGCTCTCCGGAAGATGAGCTGAAGCCAGAGGACTCTGGCATCGGCTCTCTCATAGAGAACACAGGAGTGCTTGGCCGAGCTGAAAGTTCCTGTACATGGGGGGGCAAAGGAGAGGTAGCTGCTGGCCAAATGGTGGGCTGAGCAATGGTTCAGCCAATAGCTACCTATTGTGAATAGGCAGGGCTGCCACTAGAAATTTTGGGGCCCCATACTGTCAAAATTTCTGGGCCTCTTGAGATTCTGCCCTGGCTCCACCCTTCCCTCAGCAGCGTGTCCCCTCAGCAGCCACCCCTCCCTCATCAGTGTCCCCTCATCAGCGTGTATCCTCAGCAGTGTGTCCCCTCTCTCATCAGCATGTCCCCTCCCTCATCAGCCTCTCCTCCCTCATCAGTGTGTCCCCTCAGCAGCCTCACCTCCCTCAGCAGCGTGTCCCCTCAGCAGCCTCACCTCCCTCAGCAGCGTGTCCCCTCAGCAGCGTGTCCCCTCAGCAGCCTCACCTCCCGCATCACCATGCCCCCTCTGCAGCCTCCCCTCCCTCATCGGCGAGTCCCCTCAGCAGCGTGTCCCCTCAGCAGCCTCCCCTCCCTCATCAGTGTGTCCCCTCCACAGCCTCCCCTCCCTCATCGGCGTGTCCCCTCAGCAGCGTGTCTGCCAAGCAGCCACCCCTTCCTCATCAGTATCGCCTCATCAGCGTGTCCCCTCAGCAGCCTCCCCTCCCTCATCAGCATGTCCCCTCAGCAGTGTGGCCCCTGAGCAGCCACCCCTCCCTCATCAGCGTGTCCCCACACCAGACTCCCCTCACTCATCAGCATGTCCCCTCATCAGCGTGTCCCCTCATCAGCGTGTCCCCTCATGAGCCTCTCGTCCCTCAGCAGCATGCCCCCTCAGCAGCCTCCCCTCCCTCATCAGCTGGTCCCCTCAGCTGCCTCCCCCCCATCAGCGTGTCCCCTCAGCAGCCTCCCCTCCCTCAGCAGCCTCCCCTCCCTCATCAGCATGTCCCCTCAGCAGCCTCCCTTACTTAATCAGCGTGTCCCCTCAGCAGCCACCCATCCCTCATCAGCGTTTCCCCTCAGCAGCCTCCCATCCCTCATTAGCGTGTCACCTCATCAGCATGTCCCATCATCAGCGTGTCCCCTCAGAAGCCACCCCTCCCTCATCAGCACGTCCTCACAGCAGCGTGTCCCCTCCCTCAGCAGTGAGTCCCCTCATCAGCGTATCCCCTCAGCAGCCTCCCCTCCCTCATCAGCATAGCCCTCATCAGCTTCCCCACCCTCATCAGCATGTCCCCTCAGCAGCCACCCCTCCCTCATCAGCGTCCCCTCATCAGCATATCCCCTCAGCAGCCTCCCCTCCCTCATCAGCGTACCCCTCATCAGCCTCCCCACCCTCATCAGCGTGTCCCCTCAGCAGCCACCCCTCCCTCATCAGCGTCCCCTCATCAGCGTGTCCCCTCAGCAGCATGATCCCTCATCAGCATTTCCCCTCATCAGCGTGTCCCCTTAGCAGCCTCCCCTCCCTCATCTGCCTCCCCTCCCTCATCAGCATGTCCCTCAGTAGCATGTCCCCTCATCAGCCTCCCCTCATCAGCATATCCCCACAGCAGCGTGTCCCCTCACCAGCGCAGCACACACACACACTTCCTTACCTGACCTCCCGCCGCCGCCGCCATCGTCGTCCCACTTGTGGCACGCTGCTGCTTTGCTCCAGATTGAAGACGAGCGCGCAGCTTGTCATATGATCGGCGTCAGGACCATGATGCACCCGGCTGTAGATTAAAGGTATAGCTCTCATTTCCGTGCGCTGGGTGCATCATGCGCTGAAGTGTTGTCCCTAAGGCTGTGTGCCCACGTAGCATTTTTCAAGCGTATATGCTGCGGAATTTCCGCAGCGTAAACGCTTGAAAAACGCATGTATATCCGCACCCCATGGTCCCCAATGGGATTCCACAAGTTCTATGCACATGCTGCGGATTTTTCCGCAGCGTTTATGCCGCGTTCAAAAATCCGCAGCATGTCATTTAATTTTGCTTTTCCGCAAGCGGAATTGCCTTAGTCAAATGCATAAAAAACGCAAGGCAATTCCGCATGTGGAAAACGCGTGATAAACGCGTGAAAAATGCGCGATAAACGCGTGCGGAATTCCGCATGCGTTTTTCCGGGAGAGGACTTGCATTTATGCAGCAGAAATTTTCTGCTTCATAAATGCAACGTGGGCACATAGCCTAAGAGGCCCGGTAAGCAGAAGCAAAGAGAGGGGAGCCCCGGGCTGTGGAATTGGGGCCCCTTTTTGCTTCTGGTCACCTGGCCCCACAAAGTAGTAAGGGCAGTAATGCCCTGATGGCGGCCCTGTGGATATGGCCTCTTACTCTCGTGTCAGTTACAGCCTCAGTGTAACGTGTTGGTTCATACATTCTTTTATAACTTTTTACCTTTTTTACCCTTGAATGTACAAAACTTGGAGTTTAATTAAAAGTTGAATAGATACAGAAAATACCGAGATAACATTTTAATAAGATATCAATATCAATTAATCCTGGATTACGAACTACATCTAACTGATGAAGATAGCTCGTAAGAGTTTATAATGCAATGTGATGTGCAATGTAATCACTCTACTATTGTCTCCGTGCTCTGTTCATTAAAAGAGTGTATGGCTGAGCGATTCTACTGAAGAAATAACACAAAACAAGCCATCCAGGTATAAAATGAACTTAAATGTTATTACACAAATCATACTCAATTTAACTGCAAAAATGGAAATAATAATGAGCTGATACAAATCAATTACGCCTCAATATTTTCATTTTTATTGTATCTCTTACTAGTAACATACAGCTGATTTTGCTAGAGGAAGACTGTTAAAAATACGCTTGAAAGGCTGCCCATTTAAAAACAACCCCTTCAAATCCCTAATATATTTTATTCTTGGATGTCCTAGTTCTGATTCTTTTTTTTCCATTTTTGGTTCTGTGCTTCTGATTAAATTAAAAATCGAAAATGCATACCCTCCAATGACTATTATGCACAAGATAGTTTCCTTAAAAAAAAATACATCATAAGTCTGAAAAGCAGAGAAAAGCAGCACTGAAAGAATTGTGGCAAACCAGGCATGGACTAAGAGTGGCCAGTGGTCATGGGCAATAAACATCATGAGATTCTTACCACCAATCAGCACCATACTACTAAATTGGCATTTAAATATTTATCTTATTTGCAGCTGACTAATCACATTTAGAATTATTATTGTTTATTTTAAAGAACCATTAATTTCAGGGTGCTACACATGTAAAAAGATGGAAGTTGTGCCCACTTTTCCCCTTGTTGATATGTGCTGTGATGTGATGCATTATAATATTTTACATTGTTATGTGATAGAGTTGTGTTCTGCCCAGCAACAGGTATCAAGTAGGTATGAATAGAGTTAAGAGGCAAGTGAGCCTAGAGAACAAAAGCAGAACATGTGTGTGAAGAAGCTCCATGTTCTAAAGAAAATGTAGCGCCCCGAGGGCTCGGCTGCTACAGGGGTATTGCACCTCAGCCCAGAGGTGTGATATTCCACTCCCAGGTAAGGATGGAGTATGGACCAGGGCTCAGTTAGCTGCATACAGCACACACACCCCATTTCCGAGGGACAGCTCAACGGTGCTCCCACTAGACAGAAGTGCAGGCACGACCGACTATGTCCCTGCCTGGAGTGGGGAGGGGGGTGGAACACCCAGTGCTGTAGGGGCAGATAGGGGTTGGTTCCTGAGCGTAGATAGGAGCTCATTGGTTGCTGGTCACCTGGGCTCATGGTCAGAGGGAGGTATAAAAGGTGGGCACCATCTTAGATCTAGGTTCGTTCAGCCAGAGGAGAAGACCGGGAGTGGAGGCTCTGTAGGAGCTCCATTCAGGAGCGGGCCTAGAGAGAGGCCGAGGAAGAGAGAGAGAGAGAGAGGAGGTGAAAGGGAGCTGTGATTAAGTCTCATCCCAGCTCCACGAGAAAGGAACAGAGAAAGAGAAGGAGAGACAGAGAAACAGAAGGGCTCAGGAACAAGAAGGTGGAAGGGACCCTAAGAACCCACGAGAATCCAGGGTGAAGGGTCAGGCAGATTAAGGGTACCGGATCCCAAGTTGGTGGAGGAGAAACTACCCTCAGCCAAAGACTGGTCGTCGTGATCATCTATTGGTGCGACACCTCATCAAACCTGCTAGGAAGGCACCATATAGGACAGCGGAGGACGGGGCCCACATTTAACCGCACAAGTCCGCGGCAGCTGGACAAAAGTGGGTCACTGGTGAGGCAGGCCAGAGAAAGGATTAAAGGGGGTCCTGTGCCATGCTCCTGAACTGCCTGGGAGTTGACCGAGCCCCACACCTGGTGGACGCAGCACGGCTCGGGCGGTCACTGCTGACAGAAGTGACCCGGAACAAATGAACTGTGAGTATAGACCCTGGACTGTAACTTGTTGTCTGTGTGCTCCTTCGCGCCTCCAGCACTACCGGTACTGGGACTCTCACCACCATCACTCCCACCATCCACTACACTGCCCTGGGGCCGCACTCTTCCCGTGGGGAGTCACACCATCCCAGCTGCATTCATCATCAGCCCCAGTGGTCTGCCTTGCAGCGGCGGTTCCTAATAACCGCAATCCACGGGTGGCGTAGTGGGACATTATCTGAAGCACGTAGCAGACTACCATTGGTCTGACCACCCTGAGCCGCGGGACCGGGCCGCCACTACTACTCCCAGCGTCTCCCTATCGCCCGGTTCCGCGTGCCCCACGGCCCAGGGGGCGAGACAAAAACGTTTGTGAAGTTATGCACTCACTATATATTGTACTGTACATAGTTCCTGTTACTGTTCAGTAAAAAACTGTTTATTGTTGACTGGTGGTCTCCTTCATTGAACCTCTCAACAACTGTTCCTGGTCAGCCGAAGTTACCGGCATCATGTAGCCTGCAATGGCGTAGCGGCACTATGAACGAAGCCCACACACCCAGCCAGGGCCCCTATTTTCATGTAGCGTGCTGGGGCATGAAAGATGAGTACCTCGCCCATGGCTACCACCCCAAGCCACTTTAAATACATACGATACAGGTTTCAATTAGAGATGAGTGGATTAGCCATTTTGCTGAACCCAGGGTAGAATCTAATTACAAAAAATATCTGCATTTTGGTTGTAAGATATGCAGATATGATGCTGAAATATGGGTGTATATCATATAGTATTCTGCAGGTAGAAGCGGTAATCAGAATGCTCCATATCAATGTTTGAGGTTTCTTAAAGTATAAAGGTTTCTGAGGGTACAAAAAATGTCCCATTGTATTACAATTATTAGCGAAGATAACAACTGGTCAAAATGTCTCAGGGTGATTTAAATACAGTGTGTTAATGAAGAAGAATCAAGATGTTGTTATCCTTTGTAAGCATACTGTAGGGAAAAGAACAGGTAGATCAAAGCAGTTCTTTGTTCACAAGATGAGACATAGTGTCTCCAGGTTGAAGGGGGAAGTGTATAACTTACTTTCAAAAAAGGGGTATGAAGACCCAAGTGTGACAAGGGAGAAGGATGGAAGAGACTGAAGGAAGGTTGGCATTAAGGGATGTGTCCCTGAGAGAGGTAGGCCATATGAAGGAGAGGACATTTCAAGGAGAGGCAGGCCACATCAAAATGGCATAACCGGGAGACACTAGGTGAAGAGTTCCTTTCTGGTGGGGCCCCGAGAGGAGGTAGCAGCAAGCTTATGAAGTTGACAGTCCATTGAGATACAAGGCCAGGAGACCAGAGGGTCCCACCCTGGCCTCTCCGAGAGTTTCCATGGAGCCAGATGATCGGCTAGTCCCAATCTGGCTTCTCTGAATGTCTCCATGGGTTCCAGGCGACCGGAGGGTCCCACTTGGCAACTCCAAACAAAATGTCCATGGGGCCAGGTGACTTCATTGTCCCAACCTGGTCTCCCCAAATGTATCCATGGGTTCTCTGATGGTCAATGGAGCAGATCCGTATCCTTCCAGTCAGGGACCTGTACCCTTTTAGGCTGGAATCATGTAGAATCCAAATCTGTGTCTCTCTGTAGATCTGCTACCAGGCTGATGTCCTGAAGAGTATGACTGATCTTTGAAAATGAGAAATCTTAAGAGTATAAATTGGCCAATTCATGTGTACCTGGTAGCCGCGATAAGGCGTTTCTCAAAATACGAGGACCCTATCAATGTGAATTCCTCTCTAAGAGACATCCATCTGCTTAAGTATGGGATAATAAGATCCTGCTGTAATTAAAATCGCCTGTGGCATAGAGGCGGAGTGCTTTTTTTTTCCTGTTTCTATGTATAAGCTTTGAATGAGCACTCCGCCTCTATGCCACAGGCGATTTTAATTACAGCAGGATCTTATTATCTCACACATAAGCAGACGGATGTCTCTTAGAGAGGAATTCATTTATTTCTATTTTCTACAGCAGTAATGCTATTCATATTTCATATATTTCATTTCGCATACTTAGCGTTACAGAGTGCTACTTTGTTTGTTAGTTGTATATGGAGATGGCTGCTCCTAGTAAGAACCTGTTCACACCTATTTCTTGTTTTGAAAGTACCGGTCAGTTTTTTCTGTTTCTATGTATAAGCTTTGACTGCGCACTCCGCCTCTATGTCACAGGCGACTTAAATTACAGCAGGATCTTATTATCCAACACATAAGCAGACGGATGTCTCTTCGAGAGGAATTCACATTGATAGGGTCCTGGTATTTTGAGAAACGCCTTATCGCGGCTACCAGGTACACATGAATTGGCCAATTGATGCACTAAGATTTCTCATGTATTTCTATTTTCTACAGCAGTAGAAAATTTAGTAATATTTCATATATCTCATGTTCACATACTTAGCGTTACAGTGTGCTACTTTGTTTGTTAGTTGTATATGGAGATGGCTGCCCCTAGTAAGCATCTGTTCACACCTATTTCTTGTTTTGGAAGTGCCAGTTAGTTTTTTCTGTTTCTATGTATAAGCTTTGACTGAGCACTCCGCCTCTATGCCACAGGCGATTTTAATTACAGCAGGGTCTTATTATCCCACATATAAGCAGGCGGATGTCTCTTAGAGAGGAATTCATATTGATAGGGTCCTGGTATTTTGAGAAATACCTTATAGCGGCTACCAGGTACACATGAATTGGCCAATTTATGTGTCAAGATTTCTCATTTATTTATATTTTCTACAGCAGTAATGCTATTCATATTTAATATATTTCATGTTAGCATACTTAGCATTACAGAGTGCTACTTTGTTTGTTAGTTTGGTATGCAGAAGAACAGAACCTCTGATGAAGCCAAAAGATGACTCTATCAAGGTCAACAATACCAAGATTCCTTTCAATAGTTTATCCTTTCTCCATGAAGTGGACAGTCAGAAAGTCATCAATTCTGAGTGTAGAACATTAACAAAATTAAAAAGATGGGGTATAAACGACAAGCCCTTCCTGCCAGTTGATGAAGACCTTTTTGTGAAAGATATGCTTTCAAAAATCCTGTCCATAAGAGCATGTCACAGCTGCAGTGTCACTGGTGTGTCAGAAGTGACAGACAGTCGCCCTGCAGTTGGTTGCTGCCGAGCTGTACATTTGGCATTACAGACACCATCTTAGAGGCTGTCTCTAGGACCCAGCGGCTACCTTCCTCTGGCTAATTAACACCTTGGCCTGGGTGTATAAATACCTGCTGTGTTCCAGAGCGAGGTGCCAGTGATATTCATTACTTCTGGTGAAGGCTTGAGCAAGAGCAGTACTTCTTCCTCTCTGGTGTTGTGGACATGTGCGCAGTTGTCTCGAGTCATCTAAAGCTAAGCAGTTCCCCTTTGTTTGTCCCCCCTTGTTGTCTTTAGTGTCAGTGGGGATCGACTAGTGCTCATCTCCTCCCTTCCCTAGCCTTAGCCAAACGCCAGAGAAAGACAGGGTGAGGAACGCGTGTGGCGATTGGTGAAGAGCCAATATAGGGACGTTAGAATATCACCCTGTCTCCCCTATCAGCCAGGAGGTCTCCACTCCCCCCTTTCCTTAGAGTCTGGGCTTCCTTTCCCTTTCCCTTATTGTTGCACTAAGTCTTTCCCACACCTTGCATGACATGGAGTCCATGGATTATTGGAAAGAAGCAGCTTCTCTCTTGCCACCTTTAAATAACCTTTTTCTACAAAGCAATCAACATTCAATAAGTAGGAATTTAATTTCTCCCAACCTGAAGCAAATCAAATTAAAACATTAGATTTGGCATTTCATAAAGTTTTCCAATAATAACATTTTTGCAATGATTGACATAAACCATGAAAGATCACCTAACATAATTTGTCCTGATATACCCTGCACTCTCCACAATATTTAACCTTTTCGAAAATAGTAGAACAAAGACAAGGAACCAGCAATACAAATGGTTATAACTGACTGATTTGTTTAATAAAAATTCTATTTATATAATCATATATTGTGTGCGACCAATTAGCTAGTTATCACAGCTTGATGTCAAACCCAAGGTTTTGGATTAATTGTAAAAGGACATAAGACAATAAAACTATGTACATTTTAACAGCGCCACTTCGAAATTTATCAACAACTTCAGGATACATACAGTATACTATAAACTGCAGGGATCTAGGGAGTCATCAGCTATGTGCTCCACAACTTAATGTAGTCCTATGGCCCCCACAGTAGGCATGTGCATTGATGGCAATGTGCCTGCCTGCACCATCCCATAGACCACACAGGCTACAAGTGATGTGGAAGTAGAGTTAGGTGTGTATTTTCACTTTAACCCCTTAATGACCGGAGCATTTTCCGTTTTTGCGTTTTCGTTTTTTGCTCCCCTTCTTCCCATAGTCATAACTGTTCTATATTTTGATCAATATGGCCGTGTGAGGGCTTATTTTTTGCAGGACAAGTTGTACTTTTGAATGGCATCACTGGTTTTACCATATCGTGGTTTTTTTTTTTTTTACCACGTTAACTGAATGCTAAAACTGACCTGCCATTATTATTTTCCAGGTCATTATGAGTTTGTAGATACCAAACATGTATAGGTTCTTTTTTATTTAAGTGGTGAAAAAAAAATCCAAAGTTTAGTAAAAAAAAATTTTTTTTCATGATCTGAGGCCGGTGTGGGCTTATTTCTTGCGCTGATGTTTTTATTGATACCATTTTGGGGTAGATACAATGTTTTGATTGCCCTTTATTGCATTTAATTGCAATGTTTCGGCAACCTAAAAAACTTAATTATGGCGTTTAGATTTGTTTTCTCATTAAGCCGTTTACCAATTGGATTAATTCTTTTTTTATATTGATAGATCGGGCCATACCAAATGTATATGTGTGTTTGTTTTTTTACTGTTTTATTTTGAATGAGACGAAAGGGAAGTGATTTATTTTTTTTATTATTTTTAAAAACATTTTTTTACACTTTTTGCTTGCTTCAATAGTCTCCATGGGAGACTAGAAGCAGCACTTGTCTGATCTCCTGTACTACAAACAGGCGATGATCAGATCGCCTGTGTGTAGCAGATTTGCTCACTTGCTATGAGCGACGACGGCTGGTTGTTGCTAATAGTAATCTGGCAGTGACAACCATAGGGGTCTCCTGCAGACCCCAGGTTGTCATGCTGACTCATCGGCGACCCGTGATCATGTGACGGGGTCGCTGATGGGTGGGGCCTATGACGCGCTAACCGGAAGCGCTAGTTTACTGCCGCTGTCAGAGATGGACAGCGGCATTTATCTAGTTAACAGCCGCAGGTGGATCGTGATTCCACCGACGGCTGTTGCGGGCACATGTCAGCTGTATAGATCAGCTGACATGTGCCCGGAAAGGTGCAGGCTCAGTGCCCGAGCCCGCACCAAACAGGGGGTTATGACGTGGGGCGTACTAATACGCTTCACGTCAGGAAGAGGTTAATACTAGTGATGGGCGAGCACTAAAATGCTCGGGTGCTCAATGCTCAGGTCGAGCACATTGGAATACTCAGGTGCTCGACCCGAGCAATGAGCCCAATGTAAGTCTATGGGAAACTCGAGCATTTTTCAGGCGGCTCCTCCCGGCGGTCTGCAAAGGGCCGAAAAATTGCCCAAATCGCTGGGAACAGTGCTCAAATGACATGGGAACAGCATGGGGAAGACCCCTGGAAGCATTTCTGACTCCCAGGTCACTTCTGTCAACAACGTTGCCAGAGGTATTACTCCACTTTTACGGACTCACAATAAAACATACCAAAAGAAAACCAAAATGGATTTTTCTGGGAAATATGTTAAGGAACATCCTTTCCAGGGTATTGACTTGTATATAAAGCAAAATAAATAACCAAAACCAAAAATGCTCCTCCACACTTTGGGCTATGTTCACACGTAGCGTTTCTGATGCGTTTTTTTTACTTTTGTATTGCTTTCAACCGTGACAAATGCATTCTCCAGGAAATGTCATTTTAACATTTTACAACCTTATCTGGCCATGTGGAGTGTGAGATATCATCAGACACATGGTGTTTCATTTATGAAGGAGGGACTCTGAAAGTTACAAAGCCTATTTTTATAGGTCCATCAGGCGGCCGTTACTATTCTTAAAGGGCCAGCAGTCGGCCATCACTATTCTTCGAGAGCCATCAGCCGGCTATGTTTTATTGTTCCCATTACTAAAGAGTGGGTCTCCTATACTGTTATTGCGTATGCAGTGAATGGCAGGGCTGCCCAAAATTTGGAAGCACCCCAATATCACTTTGAAAATTTGGATGCACCCCAATACCCCTTTGAAGAGACTTAGAGGAGGGCCTCCTGAAAACAATGTTCCCATTATTAGGAACTGGGTCTCCCATTGTGTTTGCCTATGCAGTGAATGCAATGGTTGCCAAAAATTTGGAGGCACTTCAATGCCCCTTGGAAGAGACATGGAGGTCAGAGGGCCTCCTCAAAACAATGTTCCCGTTATTAGGAATTGGGTCTCCCATAGTGTTGACCTATGCAGTGAATGCAAGTGTTGCCAAAAATTTGGAGGCACTCCAATGCCGCTTGGAAGAGACATGGAGGAGGGCCTCAAAAAAAAATGTTCCCATTAGAAAGGTGCGGGCCTCCTATACTTGTAATGCCCATGCAATAAGTGTATGGGATGACAAACAATTACCCCTGGGGGGTATACATGAACATACTGTATAAAAATTTTTTTTTACGGGCATCATAAACACTCTTTAAAAAAATTATGTGGGTGTTGCATCACGGACCATGATCACCTTGGTGATATGCTGGTGGAGGATGAGGAGAAGGAGGAGGACAAGAGCAAATAGCCAAAATTTTGGAAGTGTATACCCATGTGTGAGTGTGAAAAGGTGCATGGGAATACACCTCCCAAGAAAAGACACTGGATTTGAGTTTATGTTACGCTGCTATCATTCGGTGGTGTTGAAAAGTCTGGCCCAATCCAGCCCTTGTTCATTTTTATAAGAGTCAGCCTGTCAGCATTTTCAGTTGACAGGCGCATGCGCTTATCAGTTATAATTCCACCAGCAGCACTAAAAACCCGCTCTGATAAAACGCTGGCGGCAGGGCAGGCCAGGACCTCCAAGGCATAGAGAGCCAGTTCACTCCACGTTTCCAGCTTGGATACCCAATAATTATAAGGCACAGAGGAATCACGGAGGACGTTGGTACGGTCGGCAAGGTACTACCTCAGCATCTTCCCAAACTTTGCACTCCTTGTGAGAGTACCCCGCGCCTCAGGGCCTGTGCGATGGGAGGGGCTGAGAAAACTCTCCCAGAACTTTGACAGTGTTCCCCTGCCTCTGCTGGATTGAAGTTGTGTCTCTCTCGCCTGTACTCCTTGGTTGTCCATCGAAGTGTGCCCTCTGCCACCAGCGTTTTCAGATGGGAATTTTTTTAATCATTCCGCAACAAGGGCCTTGTGGTACAGCACCATTTTTGTAGACCTGTCCGCCTCAGGAATAAGAGATATAAAGTTCTCCTTGTAGCGTGGGTCTAGAAGTGTCACCAACCAGTAATGACTGTCACCCAAAATTTTGAGAACGTGACGGTCATGGTAATGGCAGCGTAACATAAAGTCAGCCATGCGTGCCAGACTACTAACAGGCAAGACTTCCGTGTCCTCAACAAGAGGATGACTGACCATGCTCTCATCCTCCTCATCCTCTCTGTCCTCTGGCCATCCACGCTGAACAGACGGTATGACAGCTGTGCAGGTAGTACCATCTATAGCGCATGAAACTAGCTCCTGTCCTTCCTCCTCCTCCTCTTCCTCATTGTCACCCAATCCATGTTGGGATGAGATGAGGCTGGGCTGTGTGTAATCACCCTGTATGGTTCCTTGCTCCATCTCATCGTGCTCCGCCTGCAATGCATCCTCTTTGATTGTGAGCAGAGAGCAATTCATAAGACAGAGAAGCGGGATGGTGATGCTAATTATGGCGTCATCGCCGCTCACCATCTTGGTGGAGTCCTCAAAGTTTGCAGGATGGTACATATGTCTGACATCCATGTCCACTCCTGAGGTCTTATGTGTGGAGTCTGAACTGAATACTGACGGCCTTGTTGATGCTGGTACTCAACAACTGCCTTCTTCTGCGCACAAATCCTTCCCAACATCTGCAGTGTAGAGTTCCAATACGTGGGGACATCACACACCAGTCTGTGAGCCGGAAGCTGCAGACGCTGCTGAAACACGACAAGGGCGGCGGAAGCTGTAGCTGAATTTCTAAAATGGGCAATGAGGCGGCGTACTTTAACAAGCAGATCCGGCAGCTCCGGGTAGGATTTGAGGAACCGCTGAACCACGAGGTTAAGCACATGGGCCAGGCATGGTACGTGTGTGAAGCCTACAAAAAACGGAGTAGAGAACCCTCAAAAGCAATTATTAATGCATAAAATGATTTTTATTTATAGAAAAATTAAAATTACATATATCACATATAGCAAAAGATCAAACAGGGTAGGAATAACACAGTGCAGAAACGGCAATTATGAGTGGGTCCCCCATGGAGTGAAAGTTGGCCAACCTTACACTTAGGGTAGCACAATCAGTAAAATACATCAACAGTGCAAGCACAAAGAAATCATATGTCAGGAATGGAAGGCCTAAGTAGCAAAGAGCGGAGTTCAAATGACCAAAATAATAAAGTGGGTACAGTAAGAGACTCACCCATAGAGACGCAAGTCACTACCCAGCCAAACTGCAGCCCCGACGCGCGTTTCACGTGGCTTCCTCGGGGGGCTGTGGCTGTGGAGAGGGTAGGTGCCATTAAATACACCGCTGATAAAGCCGCTGATAGTTGCGGCGCATGTGGAGTGACGTACGTCCCCCTGTACCGCGTCACATCCGGCCAGTTTCCCGGGGGGATCGCGGGCAGCGACGTACAGACATGACATCACTACCCACAATCCCTGCGTACGGAAGCCCGACAGGATGCAGCTGGACGAGGACGGCACTGCGCATGCGCGACTCAGCGGCAGCCATAATAGGTAAGGGCAACTGAGAGGGCAACAATATCAATGAAGGAGGCAAGGCAAGGGAAGAAAGATTAAATTGCCTAAAAAAGAAAAAGATAGAATACCTAAAGGTACCACAATTAATCCTATTTATGCAATATACATCACCATGCCACAATAAGGGCATGTATACATAAAGGTGAAATATCCATACAAATATAATAGAATAGAAAAATGTCCATTATGTCCTTAGATATAGTCTGCAGTACTCAGTATTCATATAGATTGAGGTTGCCACTCTCAAAGATATCCAAAATGTCCCACACATGATTAAGCGGTATGATCAATGGTGCCAAAGTACACAAGCTGTAAAAAAAAGAGGGGAAAAAAAATTAGACAAATAGGAAAGAGAATAAAAACCACGATAAAAACAAGAGAGACATGAGCCTACAAAAATGAAGAGAAACTATTATATTCATTAAGGCCACCAGAGGTTAAGCACATGGGCCAGGCATGGTACGTGTGTGAGCTCGCCTCGCCACCAGGTTCCGGCCATTGTCACACACGACCATGCTTGGCTGTAGGTTCAGCGGTGTGAGCCACAGATCTGCCTGCTCTTTCAGAGCTGTCCACAACTCTTCAGCATTGTGCGGTTTTTCAGCTAAGCATATTCGCTTCAGCACAGCCTGTTGCCGCTTGGCCGAGGCAGTTCTGCAGTGCTTCCAGCTTGTAACTGATGTGGTCATTTCCGAGATGGAGGCTGAAGATGAGAAAGAGGCTGAGGAGGATGAGGTGCAGGAGCTGTAGACCATGGGGGCTACCCTGATTGACCTAGGGCCCGCAATCCTTGGTGTCGGGAGGACGTGTTCCGTCCCAAGGTCTGACTGCGTCCCGGCTTCCACTATGTTAACCCAGTGTGCCGTCAGTGAGATGTACCGTCCCTGCCCACAAGCACTTGTCCATGTGTCCCCAAGAACTGGGGTATGGACAACTGAACGCTGCGCTGGGACAAGGACATGGACGTGCTTCCTGATGCTGCTACTTGAGAGTGTACAATGACAGGTGCAGGGCAGGAGGAATCTTCGCATGCACCATGGACAGGGGATTGGCTTGCATGCACAACAGCGGAAGAAGCAATGGTTCCACCCGCAGACACTGTTCCTGGACCCTGGGGTTCGGCCCACAAAGTCGGGTGCTTTTCTGCCATGTGCCTGATCATGCTGGTGGTGGTCAGGCTTGTCGTTTTTCTACCCCTGCTGATGCTGGCCTGGCAGGTGGTGCAAATGGCCTTTTTGGGGTTATCGGCAGAGTCTTTAAAAAACAACCAGACTCGGGAAGACCTAACAGTTGTACTGGCAACTTCCTTCGTGTTGGTGTTACGGGGAACGGTTGCCTGCCTTCTGTCTGCGGCCACCACACTGCTTATTCCTGCCTCTTGGGGTGCTCTGCCTCCCTCCCCCTGTGTGCTGCTGTCCTCGCTCTGCATGTCCTCCTGCCAGGTTGGGTCAGTTACTATATCATCCACCACCTCGTCTTCCACTTCCGCACCCTGGTCCTCCTCCTGACTTTCTGGCAATCGTGTCTCATCATCGTCCACCTCTTGTGACACTTTCCCACCGTCGCCGTCGTGTGACCGTGGCTGCTCAAATATTTGGGCATTGCTACATGCGATCTCCTCTTGCCCCGCTTCAAGTGGACCAGGCGAGAGGCCCGAATCTATAAATGGAAAAGTGAACAGCTCTTCAGAGTGTCCAAGTGTGGGATCAGTTGTCTCCGGGCACTCGGCATGGTGGGAGGAAGGAGGATCAGGGTGAGGAATATGCGATCCAGACTCACGGCTACTGAGACTTGACCGTGTGGAAGACAGGGTGGTGGTGGTGGTGGCTAAGTGACTGGAAGCATTATCCGCTATCCAACCAACAACCTTTTGACACTGCTCTGGCTTCAATAGCGGTGTGCTGCGGTCCCCTAGGAATTGGGACAGGAAGGTCGGGCGAGAAGATGTGGGTGTTTGTTGTGGCACAATTTCAGCTTGCCCACGGCCTTGTCCTCGGCCTCTGCATGAACCATCACTATCACGTCCAGTTCCCCGTCCCTTGCCACATGCCTTGTCCATTTTAAATGGAGGACAGTCAGGGGTGGATTAAGAGTAGCAAGGGCCCCGGGCAGTTTAGAAGGCACGGCCCCCCCCCCACCTGATTTATCACGTGACATGTCACATGATCCCCTGTGATAGATCATGTGATAGTTCACAGGAAATTAATTTGGCACAATATTAATTGTGCTGCCTCATCTGAGAGCAGCACAATATTGGGGCAGATACCCTGATTCCAGCGATGTGTCACTTTTTCAGCTGCTTGTTGTCATTTTGAGAAAATCACCGTTTTATCTGCTGCAGATCTAGCAGCTCTCTGAATGCTGTGCTCTGCATAGCCCCGCCCACACCACTGATTGGCAGCTTTCTGCCCATGCTCAGTGCACACAAATCTACTGATCAGTGATGGGGGTGGGGTCCTACAGAACTTACTAGTCATCTAGTGATAATTACCTTCTGACAAATCAATGATTTTATCAAAACAACACTAAGCAGCCCAGTAAGTGACACATTACTGGAATCAGTGCCTCTAACCCTACATTATGCTGCTCTCAGATTAGGTGGCAAAAACCTGATGACAGATTCCCTTTAAAGGAGCTGTAAACACAAAAAAAGTTTGTATTAAAAAAATACAAGCCATTTGTGAAATTAACTTTTTTTCATTGTTAATTCACATTAGACTGTATCTTCAACACTTTTGTCAGTAGGTCTTATTACAGACTCTGAATAGGGCAGCTCTCTCCCTCTCCCTCAGCAGAAAGTCACAGCATGGTTAAAAAACGGGATCTTTTATGATTTTCTCATAATAAATAAAAAAGGACATGCAAGTCCTCCAAATTATTTTCCGTTTCTCTATAGGGGAGGTCCTAAATCTTTCTTGTTCTTTAGTTGATCACATGTCAAAAAGGCAAGACATTTACTATGAACTCGCCTAAAAAAATATACACTTGGAGAGTAATATCATCATCTGCATGTAAATATTCCTTGACTCTAAGGGCTCGCTCACACTGTCGTATAACACGGCCGAATGCTATGTGATGTTTTATCGGATAGGACTCGGCCCTATGTTATACTATGGGACAGTGCAGATCTGCGATTATTGGCATGAGAAAATAATCTCATTCGATATTCGGACCATGTGCACCCATACAAGTCTATGGGTGCACGTAAAACATTGGACTGCACTCGGATATCATCCAAGTGCAGTCCGATGAACACTCACAGAGACTATGGAGAAGATGGAGAAATTAAGTTCTCCATCTTCTCCATATCTGTGCTGCGAGAGAATCGGATCACACTCAGTTGAAGCTCTGACAGAGTTTGAGCCGAGTGTCATTAGCATAATTGGCCCTATTCTCTTGCATGAGAGAATATATGGCTTAGTGAGTGGACCCTAAAACTGAATAGTAGTGATGGACAGGCACCTCACAAGCGGGATCCATGTAGCTCTCAGATGTCATGTAGGTAGGGCTTCATTCCATGGGGTAGGGCTTAATTTCAAGGTATATAAAAAAATGGACTTCAAATAAAAATTAAATGAACACAAAAAGCACTAATTGAATTATTTTTTTCGTATTTATGTTTGCAGCCCCTTTAAAAACCCTTTGAGGACCAAGGCACATATATGTCCCATAGTTTTAAACTGGAAAAAAATTTGATTGAATAAAATTTAAGGTCCTCGAAGGTTTAAGTAGGTCATAAATTCATATGAATACTTGCTCATACAATTGCACATGCCAAAAGATGAAGAAGAACAGAAGCAAAAATATGACATTAAGTGGAGCACTTACAGGTATTCAAGGTGAAAGAGACCAGCAAAGGCATCGTCTCGAATGACAGTAAATGAGTTAGAATTCAGCAAGCTGAAAATGAAGACAGCAGGTTAGAAGCGAACCAGACTTTATGGTGCTCAGCATTAGTCAAGCAGAATTTATTGACTGCTCTTGCAAAGCACTGAGACTCCCGCTGTGTATAGATGGCGCCGTGCGGCCTCCCGCTGTGTATAGATGGCACCGTATAGATGGCTATGTGCGGCCTCCTGCTGAGTATACGTGTATAGATGGCTACGTGCGGCCTCCTGCTGAGTATAGATGCCGCACGGCTCTCCCCCCAGAGACAGCAGGAGGCCGCACAGCGCCATCTATACTCAGCGGGAGGCCGCACGTAGCCATCTATACACAGCAGGAGGCCGCACGGCGACATCTATACTCAGCGGAGGGCCGCACGTAGCTATCTATACACAGCGGGGGGTGCACGTAGCCATCTATACACAGCGGGGGGCCGCACGGCACCGTCTATACACAGCGGGGGGCCGCACGTAGCCATCTATACACAGCGGGGGGCCGCACGGCGCCCCCCCCAGACACATCAGGAGGCCGCACGGCGCCAACTATACTCAGCAGGAGGCTGCATGCAGTCATGCACACACACAAACATATACAGACACACATAAACACATTTGAAACACAAAAATACATACAAACAGACATCACACAATGACATCTGCCCACACACACACACAAACACATACACAGACAGACATCACACACACACACACCTGCCCACGCACACACACACACCTGCCCACACACACATCTGTGTGTGTGTATGTATAGTGTGTGTGTGTGTGTATGTATAGTGTGTGTGTGTGTATGTGTGTGTGTGTGTGTGTGTATTTTTTTTTAAGTTAAAAACAAGTAAAATGCATGTGGCATCAATATCAAGACTCCAGCTATAAAGGCCTTTTCACACTGAATTTTGCAATGCATTCATCTCCTCTTTCCAGGCTTCTATCTAAATCCCTGAAAAATGGCATTCAGATGGGCCTTGACATAGCCATTGATTTGAACAAAGGCAAACCGAGGCTAAAGTCTGAATCTTTAGGCTCCATTTGCTCTGCTTTCAGATGTCTAATTTCAGACAGCACAATCCTGAATTTCAGGGATTCAGTTGTAAGCCTTGTGTAAAGACCTGAAAGCAGCGCTGAATGTAGTATGAATAGGTCCTTACATCCTACACCACCTCAGGGTATTGTTGTTATGGAGTATTGCCCCTGGGTGGCCGCAGTTATGACCACCACCAGGGCTCGCGGTCACCCACCCTCGCTTTGGTATTCTGGGGAGCTGGTATAATGAATATCTGAGAAGAGCCCTAGAGAAGCAAGAACATTGGACAACCAAGAGGTGGTGGCCTCAAGTCAGGTGTAGTGTTCAACAGGGCAAGACTTTCTAACCTGCCCACACACACACCTGCCCACACACACACACCTGCCCACACAGACACACACCAGCCCACACACACACACACACACACACACACACACCTGCCCACACAGACACACACACACCTGCCCACACAGACACACCTGCCCACACACACACACACACACACACCTGCACACACACACACCTGCCCACACAGACATCTGCCCACACACACACCTGCCCACACAGACATCTGCCCACACACACACACACATCTGCCCACACACACACACACATCTGCCCACACACACACAGACATCTGCCCACACACACACACACCTGCCCACACACACACACACACACACACACACACACTCACCATCCCCCGGCTCCATTCCTCCTTCCTGCTCTCTCTCCTCTCCGGTGGTAAGTAGCAGTACAGGCCGGGCGCGCACTGCGTGACGTCACAGCTAGGAGACACGGCCGCGCACAGGGCCGTGTCTCCTAGCAGTGACGTGGCCGGGCCAGCACAGGGAAGTTAACTGCTGCAGTGCTGGCCCGGCCGATGAAGAAGTAGCGGCGGCCGCTGCTGGGGGAGCGGTCCGGGGCCCCCCCTCCCGCCACTGCTACCGGTATGTGCCGCGGCGGCCCGCACATATAATGAGGGCAATCCGGCATTAGACACCCCGCCCAGAGCCGCGGGCCCCCTGCAGGCTCGGGGCCCCAGGCGGTCGCCCGGATTGCCCTCATTATAATCCGCCTATGAGGACAGTATCTTCCACGCTCACTACAAATGACTGAGTTTGGAGCAAACTTATATGTGATCCTTTTGACGGAGAAAACAGAGTTTTAAATACCTGGCCTGTAGGTAACTAGTTTGAACAGCAAACTGGTGTCAGTTGCTTCACTGACACACTGAAACAAATTTTTAATGGAGGCCAGAAATGGCAGTATTTTCTGAAAACGTAGATGTGATCCGTGTGATGGAGAAAACACAGTTTTAAATAGCTGGATTTCTAGCGATGTAATATGGAAAGACCTGGCTGTATTCTGCAGTGCCAACAAGCAAATGGCGCAGAAAAACAATGTTGTCTGGATTGCTTTTTAACCAAATAATGAGAACTAAGATCCAAAAAAAGTATTCCTGGCCCCTGAGACCTGGGCCTTTGTATAGAAATATCTAACAGCAGCAGAAGGCAGAATTGGAATGGAGCCTCTTGTGCTATAAGCACTGCAGTATGCTATATACAATGCCTGCCTATATACCCTGCCTGCCTGATATCTCTGCAGATGGATTAGTCCTCAGAAGGACTGTTTGTTAAGATGGATAAGTGTAATGTACGTTTTTTTCTCCCTACACTACCTAATATACAAGCAAATCTCTCCCTGACACAGCATCTCCTCTCCCTACACTGCCTGATTCCCGAGTGACTATGACGAGCACAGCGGCGCCAGGTCTGATATAGACCTGATGATGCTGTGCGGCCAGCCAATCACTGTAATGCCACAACCACCATGGCTGCGGCACTACAATGAATGGCAGGCAATCCCTGCATGTTGATTGACGCTCTAAAGAGCGCCAAACATGCAGGGAGGGGACCCGAGCATCCTCCCAAGCATCTCAGAAGTACTCCGCGAGCTCCAAGCATCTCGAGTACTTAGATGCTCGGGCGAGTACCGAGTACTTGCGCGTATGTTCGTTCATCACTAGTTAATACCAAAACTGTATAAAAAAGACATAGGTCTCAATTTATTAAAGCAATTTCACCAGAATTCTTTGTAAAATTGCACCACTTTTGCACAACTCGGAAATGTGAAAAAATGTTGCAACTTTTGCCATTTTCAAGTCAGTTTCTCCCAGCTCCATGAAAATGGGTGGAGCTAGGGCAGGGCGGAGGCATGGCGGAGGTGTGACGCTACAACTCACCTAACTCATGACGAGTTGTGGAGTACCTTACTTCTGAAATCTCACTCCCATCAGAGACAGGTGTAAGATTTCTGTGTGCAGGCCACTTCTCAGATGTTCCTGATACAATAAGAGGTGTGCACCTCTTAATGAATCAGGATCGTCTAATTCCATTATGCCCCCTTATCAGGACCAGCGTAAAAATCGAAAGGCTTGATGAATTGGGCAATGGACTGCGCATCTAAATGATATACATTGATCTACTACAGCTAAGGAAAATTTTCAAAAATGAATGTGAGGCTCTTAGTTAACAGTTTGATCAATTTGTATAAGCCCAAGGCCCCATCACGGTAAACCTCTAGAAAGTGTATTACTGCATGACGACCACCGCTGCCACAACATCGACCCAGGTGTTGAGCAGCAAGAACTCACTAAGTGGCTCTCCATGCAATGGCAGTCTGCTTATACGATTTGATCAAAATCTTAACTAAGAACCTCACGTTCAATTTTGAAAAATGTTCTTAGCTGAAGTAGATCTATGTAAAATTTTTGAATTTGCAGTCTATGTTATTTTTTCTACAGTTATATTGTATTTTTATTTTTATCTTTTTTTTGGTACTTATTGTTAGGCACTATCAAAGAGTGCACATTAAAGGGAACCTGTCAATAAATCCATGCTGCCCAAACCATGGGCAACATGAATTAGAGCCTGGTTGCATAATTGCAGCCAAGTACACCTTTTTCTGAGACATTTCAGCGTTTCAAAAGCTGGAGGGGACTAAAGGGTGATAAGGCTGATTCAGAGACACTTTTAGTTTTGGACTGGTTCACAGGGGAACAGGTGAATCTCCCGGTGGGCCCCCGAGCCTCCTATATAATCAGTAGTTGTCAATCACTATTTACAGACAAAGGCGGCATCAATCTACCCATTTTATTACTCTATAATATTGTGAATGAGGGAAATGTAATATTTGCATATAGCTGAACAGTGGTCCCCCATAATTAATATTACTGGTGGGCCCTTGGCACCCCAGTCCGACACTGCGCACCTGGTTGGCTTCTCTCCACCCCACTCCTGTTGATTGAGAGGGCTTATTACCTCTTATTAAATATCCTCCCAATTCTCAAGAAATAAGTTTTTTTTTTAAATCTATTGTGTACTGCTCATTGCCTAGGTTCCTGGCCACCACTACAGTCTACCAGACTAAGCAAGGAGCACAGCACTTACAAGCTCTTTGCGAAAAAAAACTTGCAATCTGGATCCATCCAGCTTTAGTGTCCTTGTGCTCCTCCAATGCTGCAGATGCAAATGTTACACGCATGCCGCTAGGTTCAGATAGGGGCGAGACAGGTTTCATGAATTCTTTGGAATCCTGGGGGAACTGTTACTCAGGGCGACCATAGACCATGTGCTGCAGCTTCTCTCAGGCACACAGGGGTATTGACCCTCAGGCACAGACATGTAGGTTGTTTCACTTGCTGACTGGACACACTTGACAAGAGTCCTCATAAGCAATGGAACAGTAGCATTTAATAAGAAGCCACAAAGCCAGTGCAAGTTAAGTCTTATGAGCAACAGGCTCCAGTGACAAACAGTACAGTTTCCTTAGCAGCACAGCAATTCACAGTCTTCCCAGTAGTACAGGAGAGCACAGTTCTAATGCAAAGGCACATTAATGAACACAGCATTCTTTACAGCACAGTGAGATGGAGGACGGGGGGGGAGGGTTTGCTGAGGGAGATAATCCCTGTGACATCATTTCTTACAGTCCTTATGTGGCGCCCCGAGGGTTCGGTTGCCACAGGGGTATTGCACCTCAACCAGAGGTGTGATATTCCACTCTCAGGTAGGGATGGAGTGTGGACCAGGGCTCAGTTAGCTGCATACATACACTTACACACTTCCCATTTCCGGGGGACAGCTCGACTGTGCTCCCATATAATTGCAGGCACAACTGACCATGTCCCTGGCTGGAGTGGGGAGGGGGGAGAGAACCCAGTGATGTAGGAGCAGTAGGGGATGGTTTCTGGAGCATAGGAAGGAGCTCATTGGGTGCAGGTCACCTGAGCTCAGACCCAGAGAAGCAGATAAAAGGTGGGAGCCATCTTAGAAGTTGAGTTCAGAGAGGAAGTTCAGTCAGAGCTGACAGAGAACTGACAGGCTCGGCCTGAGCTCAGCTCCACGAGGCAGGCCTAGAGAGAAGGCCGGGGCCAGAGAGGAGAAGGAGAAGGAAGGAAAGATGAAAGAGACAGAGGAGTAGAAAGGCTCCAGAAACAAGAAGGCAGAAGGGACCCTAAGAGAGCAGAATGGACAGAAACCGTTGCAAACCCGCGTTATATCGGGTGAAGGGTCAGGCCGTGGAAGGGTACCGGATTCCCAAGTTGGTTGTGGTAAATCATCCCTCAGCCAAGAACCGGAGGTCGTGATCATTTATTGGTGCGACCCCTTGCTACACCCGCTAGGAAGGCACCACATAGCGTCAGGGAAACTGGCGCCAAGTTTTACGAGAGAAGGCCCTAGGCAGCTGGACAGAAGCGTGGTCACTGGTGGGGCACGAGAAGCCAGAGAAAGGATAGAAGGGGGTCCTGTGCCATACTCCTGAATTGCCTGGGGGTTGACCGAGCCCCTCACCTGGTGGACGCAGCACGGCTCAGGCAGTCCTTGCCGACGGAAGTGACTTGGATAACAACTGTGAGTAAAAGGCCTGAACTGCACCATTGGACTCTGTGTGATTTATGCTGCGCCCGCACCATCACCTCCAGCATCCACCTACATTGCCCTGAGGCTACACTCTTCCCGTGGGGAGTTATCCTATCCCTGTGCTGCACACCAACACCAGCCTCAGCGGTCTGCCTTGCAGCGGCAGTCATCCCTGACTGCAATCCACGGGTGGCGTAGTCGGACATTCAAAACACCGATAAATAGACTGCCACAATTTTGTCTGACCACCCTGAGCCACGGGATCGGGTTGCCACTACTACCCCCAGCATCGCATAGAAGCCCGGTTCCGGGTGCCCCACGGCCCAGGGGGCGAGTCACTTATCTTTCTGCTTGACAATACTCTGCACTGCTAGTTCAGGAGCTCTACCTGACCTGTGCTTAGCTTCACCCCTGACTTGAATCCTTTTCACTTGTATGGGCACTTCTGTCAGATGCAGAACACACACACACCACCTATCTCTTCGGCTCCAGACAGACAGTAAACAACTTCTCCACAATCCACCTGGGGCTCTGCTAAAACACTCCCCTTCTACTGTGACTGTGTTAACCCCTCTAGTTGCTGCATGCTTCTGGAGCACAACACCTCCTGTCTCCTGTGCTTGTGTTACTTCTAATAGTTGCTAAATGCTTTTAAAGCAACAGCACTACTTCTGCATGTCACACTCTTCCCTCCTTTTTGAATGTCGTCCTCGACATTTGTCTTAATTGGTCAATCTGACCAATTCTGAGACAGTGGTGAAATTTGGATAGTTTTATATACAAATTGGCATTGACAAATTGGTATAACGTTCATAAACATTGATAACAACCTATTCTTACAACCTTTTACTTGTAGGACGCCTGTAAGAAATAAACAATTAACACAATTAAAATATTCAGCATCTCTTTTGCTTGAGCTTTTCATACATCTTCAACCAGCCCTCTCTATCTATGCTTTAACAGTTCTTTGTTTCTACAAAGTCTTTTAAGAAAAACCGAAGCATGAAAACAAGTATTTCCAGTAGGCAACATCTTCCATACTGCCTCTTGGTGGTGAATACCACTCAAGTGGGCTTACCTGGTCCGCAGGCAGAGATACCTGTTTCCAGTTGACAGTCCTCAGCACTTGACTCGGTTCACCTAGTGTCTCATATGTCAGCATCACGTGCCTCCTCACTGCTTGAGTCGACATCCTCCTGGTGGGTTGTTCCTCAGATACCACGGGTTCTTCGGTCACAGGAGTTTCTTCCACCGCACTCATTTCCCGTGCTTCCTCAGATGATCTTGAAGCTGCCTCTGTAAGTTCCTGTTCTTCTTCTGAGTCTCTTGTTTCCGCACGATCTGGTAATTCCGCTCCTCCTGAGTGTCGATCGGTCTCTTCAGGGGCCGGTGTTCGATCATCAGATCTAAATTGGACTTCATCTGTACTCTTTGGTAAAAACTCTGGAGCCTCAGGAATTAGTTCACTCTCCCGAGGATGGTACATCCCTCTCCTTGCCGGTCCGAGAAATACAACGGTGTGTTCTTTTCCATCGGAACTTTCAAGGTCACTATCCACTTCTGGAGCTTCAGTCTGTGGTGGTCCCTTAGTCGATCTCGGACAATGTCTGTTTATTTCTGGGAAGTCTTGTTGTGGTGGGAAATAATCACAGGGTAGTAGTAAATTCCGATGAACTATTCTGGTTTTCTTGTCTCCCATTTCCAATCGGATTTCATACACTGGGCTGTCATAAGCTTTCCTCCTTACAACCACATACACCTTGTCTTCCCAGTACGAGCGAAGTTTTCCTGGACTGCCTTTCTCACGTACTTTCTTGACTAGCACCCGGCTTCCCGGTGCCAATTCTGCTCCATAACATTTTTGATCATAGTACTCCTTACTTTTGCTCTGCCCTTTCCTCACCACTTTGGACGCTATGTTGTATGCCTCTGCCATCCGTTCCTTCCATTTCCGAACGTACTCCGGATACGTTCTGCAAGTCTCTGACACCGGAGTATCGAACATAATGTCAATTGGCAGTCTTGGCGATCGTCCATACAATAGGAAAAAGGGTGGTTAACCCGTTGCATCGTTTTTTGTACAGTTACAGGCATGTACCACTTTTGACAGAGAACTCTTCCAGTCTTTCTTCTCATCAGCTGTTAAAGTGCACAACATCGACAATAATGTCCGGTTAAAACTTCCCAATTGTTCATTACCCTCTGGGTGATAGGGCGTTGTGTGGGATCTCTGAATTCTATAGTACTTTCCTAGCTTGGCAAAGAGCTGGTTCTCAAATTCTCTTCCTTGGTCATGGTATAACCTTGTAGGGAACCCAAACCTCAAAGCAAAATCATCTTCTCTGCCTCTGTTTGACCTGATTTATTGATGGTGGCATATTCTTGACCAAATCAAGTGAAATGGTCCATCACCACCAAGATGTATTTGTAACCACTAGTGTTGAGCGAGCACTAAAATGCTCGGGTGCTCGAAGCTCGGACCAAGCTCTCCGTGATACTCGGGTGCTCGACCTGAGCAACGAGCCCAATGTTAGTCTATGGGAGACTCGAGCATTTTTGCGACGGCACCCCCGGCAGTCTGTAGAAAGCCTAAAAAGTGCCCAAAATGATAGTGACAATGTTCAAATGACATGGGGACAGCATGGGGATCGCCCCAGGAAGCATTTCTGACCCCCAGGTTACTGCTGTCAACAACGTGGTCAGAGGTATTAAGCCACTTTTACGGGCTCACAATAAAACGTTCAAAAACAAAACTGAAATGGTTTTCCTGTGAAATATGTTAAGGAACTTCCTTTCCAGGGTAAAGACTTGTGTATAAGGTAAAATAAATAACCAAAAACAAAAATACTCCTCCACACCTTGGGCTATGTTCACAAGTAGCATTTTTTATGCGTTTTTGCACTTTTGTATTGCTTTCAACCATGACAAATGCATTCACCGGGAAATGTCATTTTACCATTTTACAACCTTATCTGGCCATGTGCTGTGTGACACATGCATACAGTGCTGAAAAGACATGGGAACAGCATGGGGAAGACCCCTGGAAGCATCTCTGAAACGCATCTCTGAAACTGCCTAAAAGAGTGCCCAACAGAAGTGATCCTTGCCGCATCAGAAGATGCAGGCTTCCAACTATCCCCGTGCAAGTCTTTGTCCCAGGGCAGTGTTCAATTTTACCTCCCCCATTCCTTGCAATGCAAGCGCAAGTATGCAGCCTGCCACCCACCCACCCCCAGGCTGCAATACCATACTGCTTGCTTGCAGTTGAAATTGGGCCTTTTAGGCATGTGGAGGCGGAATCTGACCACGACGTCATGGCTGCGTCGGCGGCCTGGTATCCATACTCAGTCCCGAGCCGCCCAGTGGTCTGGTGTCCACGCTCGGTCCCCAGCCACCAGGGGGCGGCTGGCTGTCCATACTCGGTCCCCAGCCGCCCTGCGGCCGGGTGCCCACACACGGTCCCCAGCCGCCTGGGGGCGGCTGGGTGTCCATAAACGGTCCCCAACCGCCCCTATTTCTCCTGGGAACTTCCCCCACACTTTTCTTAGCCTGACCTGCTTTAGGGCAGCATTGGACGAGCCAACCAGAGAACCAGACTCCTCCGGTGGGCCCTGGCTTCTCCATCAAGGGAGTTCAGAGTGCCAAGGTGAGGAGCATGATGATGATGATAGAAGTTAGCATCTGCTTTGTTTTCTTGGAATGCAAGTGTAAGTGTGCAACCTGCCACCCACCCACCCCCAGGCTGCAATAACATACTGCTAGCTTGCTTGCACTTGAAATTGGGCCTTTTAGGCATGTGGAGGCAGACGCCAGCCACCATGTCATGGCTGCATCGGCGGCCTGGTATCCATACTCAGTCCCCAGCCGCCTGGCGGCCGGGTGTCCATACTCGGTCCCCAGCCGCCCCGCGGCCGGGTGCCCACACACGGTCCCCAGCCGCCTGGGGGCGGCCGGGTGTCCATAAACAGTCCCCAGCCGCCCCTATTTGAAGGACAGCCTAACTACAAACACGTGGACAAGTGAATGTGGCCAGGGATGATCCATCTCACTGACGCCTTCACACTGGGTTAATATTGTGGAAGCCGGGACACAGTTGGACACTGGGATGCAACACGTCCTCCAGACATAGAGGATTGTGGGTCCTGGGTTAATCAGGTTTCAACACAAAGTTCAAAAGGTAGACAGCAGCAGTGGTCGGCCTCCTACACAACAAGTAAATTATTCATGATCATGAGGCCATCCATCTCCTTAGCTTTCTGTTCCTTGGAATGCAAGCACATGTATGTAGTAGCGGCTAGGCCTGAGGTGGTCAGCGTTTTGGCACATATCCTACCTCCTCCGAGGATTGCTGGATGTTTTCCTGCTACTATCCCAGTTCTATGACTCCCGTTAAAACAAAGCTTCAGGTGATGAATGATGGATGAGGTGGTGGCAACGGAGAAAGAGCAGGAGGAACAGGGACCATTCACATCAATATCAGGCCAGTCAACCACACATGTCTTGTAGGATATGTTTCTGTACCAAAAGGAGCGGTTCGGCAACACAGTTATAGGGCATACAGTGAGTGGAATGCCTACCAAAAATTTCGAGGCACTCCAATGCCCCTTGGAAGTGACATGGAGGTCAGAGGGCCTTAACTAAACCATTTTTTCCATTTATAGCAACTGGGTCTCCTGTACACTGTTGGCCTAAGCAGTGAATGGAAGGCTTTCCAAAAATTATGAGGAACTGCAATGCCCCTTGAAACAGACGTGGATTACAGCATACTAAAAACCTTCTACCCATTATTGGGGAGTGGGTCTCCCTTAGTGTTCGCCTAATCATTGAAAAGCAAAAGCTGACTAAAATTAGGAGGAAATGCAATGCCCGTTGGTAGAGTCGTGGAGGTTAGAGGTAATTAAAAACAACATTTCAATGCCCCTTGGAAGAGCTGTGGAGTTCAGAGTGGTTTAACAATACGGTTTTAATGCCCCTTGGAAAAGGGGTGGAGGTCGCAGTAGCTTAACAAGATGGTTTTAATGCCCCTTGGAAGAGACGTGGAGGTCGCAGTAGCTTACCAAGACGGGTTTAATGCCCCTTGGAAGAGACGTGGAGGTTGCAGTAGCTTAAAAGATGGTTTTAATGCCCCTTGGAAAAGTGGTGGAGGTCGTAGTAGCTTAACAAGACGGTTTTAATGCCCCTTGGAAGAGACGTGGAGGTTGCAGTTGCTTAACAAAATGGTTTTAATGCCCCTTGGAAAAGTGGTGGAGGTCACAGTAGCTTAACAAGACAGTTTTAATGCCCCTTGGAGAAGTGTTGGAGGTCGCAGTAGCTTAACAAGACAGTTTTAATGCCCCTTGGAAGAATGGTGGAGGTCGCAGTGGAATAAAAAGACAATATCAATGCCCCTTGGAAGAGTGGTGGAGGTCGCAGTAGCTTAACAAGACGGTTTTAAAGCCCCTTGATAGAGACGTGGAGGTCTCAGTAGCTTAACAAGATGGTTTTAATGCCCCTTACAAGAACCATGCAGTACAGCATATTAAAAACATTATTCCGATTATTGGGGAGTGGGTCTCCCATAGACTTTGCCTATGCCTTCCAAGCAAAAGCTGCCAAAAATTAGGATGGAGGAACTTGCAATGCTGGCAACACGGACCACGGTCACCCAGGTGGTATAGTGGTGGTGGAGGCTGAGGATAAGGAGAAGAGCAAAAAACAGCTGAAATGAGGAAGCGTATACCCATGTGTGGGTGTGAAGTGATGCATGGGAATACACCTCACGAAACAACACAGTGGATTTGACTTTATGTTACTCTGCTGTCATTTGGTGGTGATGAGAAGTCTGGCCCAATCCAGCCCTTGTTCATTTTGATAAGGGTAAGCTTGTCAGCATTGTCAGTTGACAGGCAAGTGTGCTTATCAGTTATAATTCCCCCAGCGGCACTAAAAACACGCTCCGATAACACGTCAGCGGCAGGGCAGGCCAGGACCTCCAAGGCGTACAGAGCGAGTTCATTCCAAGTGTCCAGCTTGTATACCCAATAATTAAAAGGCACAGAGGAATCACGGAGGACGCTGGTACGGTCGGCAAGGTACTCCCTCACCATCTTTTGAAACTTTCCACTCCTTGTGAGAGTACCCCGCACCTCAGGCCTGTAAGCTGGGCGGGTCTCAGAAAACTGTCCCAGAATGTTGACAGTGTTCCCCTGCCTCTGCTGGATTGGAGTTGTGTCTCTCTCGCCTGTACGCCTTGGTTGGTCAACAAACTGTGACCTCTGCCGCTAGCGTGTTCAGATGGGAATTTTTTTAACAGTTCTGCAGCAAGGGCCTTCTGGTACTGCCACATTTTTGTAGACCTCTCCACCTCAGGAATAAGAGAGTGAAAGTTCTCCTTGTAGCAGGGGTCTAAAAGTGTCACCAACAAGTAATGACTGTCACCCAACATTTTGACAATGCGAGGATCACGGTTAAGGCAGCGTAACAAAGTCAGCCATGCGTGCCAGACTGGTAACGGGCAAGACTTCCGTGTCCTCACCAAGATGACGACTGACCATGCACTCCTCCTCCTTCTCCCCACTGTCCTCAGGCCACCCATGCTGAACCGACTGCATGACAGTTGTACAGGTACTACCGTCTACAGTGCATGATACCAGCTCTTGTTCTTCCTCCTCCTCCTCCTCTCCCTCATTGTCCCCCAATGCACGTTGGGATGAGATGAGGCTGGGCTGTGTGTAATCGCACATTACGGCTTCTTGATCCATCTCATCATACTCTGGCTGCAATGCCTCCTCTTTACTTCTCTGCAGAAAATGTTGCAAAAGACCGACAAGTGGGATGCTGATGCTAATGATGGTGTCATCGCCACTCACCATCTTGGTGGACTCCTCAAAGTTTGTCAGGATGGTACATATGTCAGACATCCAGGTCCACTCCTAAGGTCTTAAGTGTGGAGTCTGACCTGAATATCGATGGCCTTGTTGCAGCTGGTACTCCACAACTGCTCTCTTCTGCTCAAAAATCCTTTGCAACATGTGGAGGGTAGAGTTCCAACGTGTGGGGACATCACACACCAGTCGGTGTGCCGGAAGCTGCAAACGCTGCTGCAACACAGCAAGGGCGGCAGAAGCTGTAGCCGACTTCCGAAAATGAGCTGACAGGCGGCGTACTTTGACGAGCAGATCTGGCAACTCGCGGTACGATTTAAGAAACCGCTGAACCACGAGGTTAAGCACATGAGCCAGGCATGGTACGTGTGTGATCTCGCCTCGCCTCAGAGCCGCCACCAGGTTACGGCCATTGTCACACACGACCATGCCTGGATGTAGGTTGAGCGGTCTCAGCCACAGATCTGCCTGCTCTTTCACAGCTGTCCACAACTCACAAGCAGTGTGAGGTTTCTCACCTAAGCTTATGAGTTTCAGCACAGCCTGTTGCCGCTTGGCGGAGGCAGTACTGCAGTGCTTCCAGCTTGTAACTGATGTGGTGATATCTGAGATGGAGGCTGAACATGAGGAGGAAGAGGATGATGCGCAGGAGCTGTACACTGTGGGGGCAACTCTGACTGACATAGGGCCCGCAATCCTCGGTGTGGGGAGAATGTGTTCCGTCCCAAGGTCCGACTGGGTCCCGGCTTCCACTATGTTTACCCAGTGTGCCGTCAGGGAGATGTACCGTCCCTGGTCACAAGCACTTGTCCGCGTGTCCGTTGTCAGGTGGACTCTCCCAGTAACTGTGTTGTTGAGGGCACGGCAGATGTTTTGGGACACGTGCTTGTGTAGTGCGGGGATGGCACACCGGGCAAAATAGTGTCAGCTGAGTACCGAGGGACGGCCACCCCCATAAGGTTGCGGAAGAATTCCGTCTCCACCAGCCTAAAAGGCTGCATTTCCAACGCAAGCAGTTGTGAAATGTGCGAACTTAGGACTGTGGCCTGTGGGGCGTTAGCTGCGAATTTCCGCTTTCGTTCAAAGGTCTGGGATATGGACAATTGAACGCAGCGGTGGGACATGGACATGGACATTGATGCTGTTTCTTGAGAAACTGCCATAACAAGTGAAGACTGAGAGGAGGGGGCATCTTTGCATGCAGTATGGACAGGGGATTGCCTTGCACACACAACAGGGGGTTCTATTGCATACACAACAGCGGAAGAACCAGTGGTGACACCCGCTGACACTGGGCGTGGACCCTGGGGTTCGCCCCACAAAGTCGGGTGCTTTGCTGCCATGTGCCTGATCATGCTGGTAGTGGTCAGGCTGGTAGTTTTGTCACCCATGCTGATGCTGGCATGGCAGGTGGTACAAATGGCCTTTTTGGGGTTATCAGCAGAGTCTTTAAAAAAGTTCCTGACTCTGGAAGACCTACAGGTTGTACTGGCAACATCCCTCTTGTTGGTGTTATGGGGAACTGTTGCCTGCCTTCTGTGTGTGGCCACCACACTGCTTCTTCCTGCCTGTTGGGGTACTCTGCCTCCATCACCCTGTGTGCTGCTGGCCTCGTTCTGCATGTCCTCCTGCCACGTTGGGTCAGTTACTAGATCATTCACCACCTCCTCCTCTTCCACTTGCGCACCATGATCCTCCTCCTCACTTCCTGGCAATTGTGTCTCGTCATCGTCCATGTCTTGTGACAAATTGCCAGCGTTGACTTCCTGTGGCCGTGGCTGTTCAAATATTTGGGCATGCTACATGGGATCTCCTCTTCCACCACTTCAATCGGAGCAGGCAAGGGGCACAAATATGGAAATGGACCAGTGAACAGCTCTTCAGTGTGTCCAAGTGTGGGATCAGTTGCTGTCTGACGACACTCGACATGGTGGGAGGAAGGAGAATCAGGGTGAGGAGGAGTATGCGGTCGAGACTCACGGCTACTAAGATTTGACCATGTGGAAGACAGACCGGAGGTGGTGGTGCCCAGGTAACTGGAAGTATTATCTGCTATCCAATTAATAACCTGTTCACACTGATCAATTCGCAACACTGGTGTTGTTCTGTGCTTTCCTAGTAATTTGGTCAAGAAGTGGGAGTGAGAAGATGTGGCTGTTGGTTGTGGCACATTTTCACCTTGGCCACGCACCATCACCAGAACGTCCAGTTCCACGTCCCTTGCCACGCGCCTTGCCCATTGTAAAGGAAGTAAAATAGCTTACACTCGCACTATGAATGGAAAAAGGGTAATAAAAAGTAGATTAGAACCGTGGAAAAGGAAAACCACAGTTCTATTTCTCTGGCCTTCACCCGACTCTTTTAAACAATCTGAACAATCAGGGAGAAACTATTACTGTTTTTCTTTACGGAAAAAATACAAAAAGCTGAATAATAGAGATTTTTTACCGTGGAATGGCAAAACCACAGTTATTGCTTACTGGGGTATACCAGACAATTTTAAATAGATATATTTCCGGCTGAACAGTGAGCGACACACTCAAACTGTTTTTTTTTAGGTAAAAATGGCCCAAAAGTGGATAATACAGAGGTTTGAACCGTGGAACTGCAAAACCACACTTCTTTTTCTCTGTCCTTCACCAGACTGTTTTCAATAGATATATTTGTGCCTGAACAATCAGGAGACACTATTACTATTTTTCTTTACGGCAAAAAATGGCAAAAGCAGATAATACAGAGATTTGACCCGTTGAACTGCAAAACCACACTTCTATTTCTCGGGCCTACACCAGACTATTTTCAACAGATATATTTGTGTCTGAACAATCAGGGAGACACTATTACAGTTTTTTTTTATGGAAAAAAATGCCAAAAGCAGGATAATAGAGATTTTTTTACCATGGAACGGCAAAAGCACAGTTATAATTTACTGGTGTATACCAGACTCTTTTAAACAGATATATTGGTGTCTGAACAATCAGGAGACACTATTACTGTTTTTCTTTACGGAAAAAATATCAAAAGCTGGATAATAGAGATTTTTTACCGTGGGACGGCAAAACCACAGTTACAATTCACTGGTGTATACCAGACTCTTTTAAACAGATATATTGGTGTCTGAACAATCAGGAGACACTATTACTGTTTTTATTTATGGAAAAAATACCAAAAACTGGATAATAGAGATTTTTTACTGTGGAACGGCAAAACCACAGTTATAATTTACTCGTGTATACCAGACTCTTTTAAACAGATATATTGGTGTCAGAACAATCAGGAGACACTATTACTGTTTTTCTTTACGGAAAAAATTCCAAAAGGTGAATAATAGAGATTTTTTACCGGGGAATGGCAAAACCACAGTTATAATTTACTGGTGTATACCAGACTCTTTTAAACAGATATATTGGTGTCTGAACAATCAGGAGACACTATTACTGTTTTTCTTTACGGCTAAAAATGGCAAAAGCAGGATAATACAGAGATTTTTTACCATGGTACAGCAAAGCCACAGTTATAATTTACTGGTGTATACCAGACTCTTTTTAACAGATACAGTTATATGAAAAAGTTTGGGCACCCCTATTAATCTTAAGCTTAATGTTTTATAAAAATTAGTGTTTTTGCAACAGCTATTTCAGTTTGATATATGTAATAACTGTTGGACACAGTAATGTTTCTGCCTTGAAATGAGGTTTATTGTACTAACAGAAAATGTGCAATCTGCATTCAAACAAAATTTGACAGGTGCATAAGTATGGGCACCCTTATCATTTTCTTGTTTTAAATACTCCTACCTACTTTTTACTGACTTACTAAAGCACTTTTTTTGGTTTTGTAACCTCATTGAGCTTTGAACTTCATAGCCAGGTGTATGCAATCATGAGAAAAGCTACTTAAAGTGGCCACGTGGAAGTTGTTCTCCTGTTTGAATCTCCTCTGAAGAGTGGCATCATGGGCTCCTCAAAACAACTGTCAAATGATCTGAAAACAAAGATTATTCAACATAGTTGTTCAGGGGAAGGATACAAAAAGCTGTCTCAGAGATTTATCCTGTCAGTTTCCACTGTGAGGAACATAGTAAGGAAATGGAAGAACACAGGGACAGTTCTTGTTAAGGCCAGAAGTGGCAGGCCAAGAAAAACATCAGAAAGGCAGAGAAGAAGAATGGTGAGATCAGTCAAGGACAATCCTCAGACCACCTCCAGAGGGCTGCAGCATCAACTTGCTGCAGATGGTGTCACTGTGCATCGGTCAACTATATAACGCACTTTGCACAAGGAGAAGCTGTATGGGAGAGTGATGCGAAAGAAGCCGTTTCTGCAAGCACGCCACAAACAGAGTCGGCTGAGGTATGAAAAAGCACATTTGGAGAAGCCAATTTCTTTTTGGAAGAAAGTCCTGTGGACTGATGAAGCCAAGATTGAGTTGTTTGGTCATACAAAAAGGCGTTATGCATGGCGGCAAAAAAACACAGCATTCCAAGAAAAACACTTGCTACCCACAGTAAAATTTGGTGGAAGTTCCATCATGCTTTGGGGCTGTGTGGCCAATGCGGGCACCGGGAATCTTGTTAAAGTTGAGGGACGCATGGATTCCACTCAGTATCAGCAGATTCTTGACAATAATGTTCAAGAATCAGTGATAAAGTTGAAGTTACGCAGGGGATGGATCTTTCATCAAGACAATGATCCAAAACACCGCTCCAAATCTACTCAGGCATTCATGCAGAGGAACAATTACAATGTTCTGGAATGGCCATCCCGGTCCCCAGACCTGAATATCATTGAACATCTGTGGGATCATTTGAAGAGGGCTGTCCATGCTCAGCGACCATCAAACTTTACTGAACTGGAATTGTTTTGTAAAGAGGAATGGTCAAAAATACCTTCATCCAGGATCCAGGAACTCATTAAAAGCTACAGGAAGCGACTAGAGGCTGTTATTTTTGCAAAAGGAGGATCTACTAAATATTAATGTCACTTTTCTGGTGGGGTGCCCATACTTATGCACCTGTCAAATTTTGTTTGAATGCAGATTGCACATTTTCTGTTAGTACAATAAACCTCATTTCAAGGCAGAAACATTACTGTGTCCAACAGTTATTACATATATCAAACTGAAATAGCTGTTGCAAAAACACCAATTATTATAAAACAATAAGCTTAAGATTAATAGGGGTGCCCAAACTTTTTCATATAACTGTATATTGGTGTCTGAACAATCAGGAGACACTATTACTAGTGTTGAGCATTCCGATACTGAAATTTCGGGTATCGACCGATATTCGCTGCATCGGAGTTCCGATACTGAATTCCGATACTTTTACAATATCGAATTCCGGAATCGGAAGTTCACATAATGCCTGCGCTCTGCAGTGTCTCTGAAGGATAACAAGCTGGATGGCAGCGCTCAGCTACGATCCAGCCTGTCATCAGAATGCCATCCCAGCGTGGGAGAATTCTCCTGCTCAAGCGCTGACATTACATTATCTCCCTTACATTACAATTAAATGGAATAGCAGGAATTATTATTTTTTTAAGACGTTAATGCCACAGCCATGGTGGTTGTGGCATTACAGTGGTTGCTTAAATCGATGGGAACAGTGCTCACAGTGAAACATGAAAAGCCGGCAATTCATCAGCGGCATATACCTGTACCCGACAATTTAGAGCAGAAAGAATAGAGCTTCACACATAGATTAGATAGATTAGTGTTAAAATAAAGGATTTATTAAAAAAAAAATTGGCGTGGGGTTCCCCTTAATTTTAGTCTCTAGCGGAGGTTAAGCAGACGGCTGGGGCAGATGTTTGAAGCCTAGGAAGGGGGTAATACCCACGGAGCTTCCCAGGCTATTAATCTCAGCCCCCAGCTGAATACCTAGCCTTTACTAGCTATTTACTAGCTATTAAAATGGGGACCCCCCCAAAAAATGAGTGGGGTCCCCCCTATTTTAATAGCTAGCAAAGGCTAGGCAGACAGCTGGGGGCTTATATTAATAGCCCAGGAAGGGTGCCATGAATATTGGCCCCCTCCCAGGCTAGAAACACCAGCCGTCAGCCGTCCCAGAAATGGCGCATCTATAGGATGCGCCAATTCTGGCAGTTAGCCTCGCTCTTCCCACTGCCCTGTAGCGGTGGCAGTGGGGTAATAGGGCTGGGGTTGATGTCAGCTTATAATGCCAGCTGACATCAAGCCCAGGTTAGTAATGGAGAGGCGTCTATAAGACACCCCCATTACTAACCCCATAGTCAAAGTTAAAAAAAAACACAAACACCCAGAATAAAGTCCTTTAATTGAAATAAACACGCAATTCTTTAATGTTCTAAATTAAACCATACTTACCGTCACGCCCATTTCAGCTGAAGCCAATGATCTCCTGCAATAAAAGTAAAATAATAAAGCAACATCATCCTTACCTTTCCATGGTTCCCAGGATGGCTTCAGCTCTGCTACATTCACATGACAGGCTGAATCGCAGCAGAAAGCTGCCATCCAGCCTGTCATGCCGCAGACACTGAGAAGCGCAGGCATGCTTGCACTCCTCAGTGTCAGGCTGTGACGGCATCCAGATGAGCCGACAATGAACTCAGCTCACCTCATGCACGTCACTGACAGCGTGGGAGAGCCGGTCCTGGCTGAGAGAATCACCACCGGACATTAGGGTCCGAGGCTGTCAGGGTTGCAAGCCCAGCAGCAGAGAACCAACCCGCAAGGGATTTCAGGTCCCTTGGCCTAAGAAGCCTGGAGGCTCCGCCACACAGAGGGACCAGTACAGCAAGGAGAAGCAAAAGGTACCCAAGGCCCGAGTCGCAAGCCATACAGGCAAAGTACACGGCCAGCTCAGGGACGTGGGTTATAACACCATCAAAAGGGGGATAGTCAGAAAGAGCATAGAGAGAATGGTAGGCCTACACACTCACCCTGATCAGTGGGGCTCGCCCGAATGCTCTCAGATACCCAGGCCCATTCCTAACCGGTACTCCTGTTGGGTCAGTAATAACATCTGCAATAAAGACCCTGGACTGTTTGAAGCGGACTCTGAACTCTTACTATTGTGGCCTGCACTATCAACCCCAGCATTCACCTACACTGCCCTGAGGCTACACTCTTCCCATGGGGAGTTGTCCTACCCCTGTGCTGCACACCAACACCAGCCTCAGTGGTCTGCCTCGCAGCGGCGGTTATCCCTGAACGCAATCCACGGGTGGCGTAGTCGGACATTCAAAACACTGATAAATAGACTGCCACAATTTGGTCTGACCACCCTGAGCCACGGGATCGGGTTGCCACTACTACCCCCAGCATCGCATAGAAGGCCGGTTCCAAGTGCCCCACGGCCCAGGGGGCGAGTCAGCTTTGGCGTAGTCGGCAGGATTGTGACCAACCCGCCACAAACAGGTATTCTGTGCCTGAAAAGACTTTATACTTACCTGAGTGAAGTTTCCCGCCATTCGGGGCCGTTTCCTGCCAAAAGGCGCCATCTTCGGGACGCCGCGCGGGAAGAAGAGGGGCGTGGACACCAAAACCGCGTGAGACCTGAAGCCCCGCCTTACGTCCGGACGCTGCGCAAGGTCCTGGAAGGAGAGAAAGCGACGCTGACGTCACCAGGACGCGACGCAAGATTCTCGCCCAGAGCAGCGCTAGCAGAACCGCGGCCTACGGAAGAGGATCAACGGAAGGTAGGCCACGGTTAGCTGGGGGGGAAGGAAGATGTCGGACGCGGAGGGACCCTCTACCACCAGCATAGCCGCTGCAGCTGTGATGCCGTTTTCCATGCCCTATATCCCCAGAGCGGCCTGGCTGCCCCAGTATGCCGGCGAGTCGCAGACCTTGAGCGACTTTAAGGAAAGGCTGTATAGCTTGTTCAAAGTTTATCCCCTGACAGAACAGAAAGTAAGCATACTGATAGGGCAGTTAACAGCGGGAGGTAAAGTCTTGGACAGCTGAGGAGAAAAGGACTGTAAGGGGGGTTCTGACCCGTCTACGGGACACCTTTGATACCCATACCTCATCAGAAATCAAGATGCGGTTCTATGTATGTAAGCAGCGAGCTCAAGATAGCATCAGAGACTATGCCCTAAATTTACAGGAAGCCTTGGGGGCAATTAAGCAAGCTGACCCTGGCAGCGTCCAGGATACCGATAAACTGTTGACTGATCAGTTCATAGAAGGTCTGCTGTCCAGCGCCCACAGAACCCAGCTGCGCCTCATGGCCCTACAGAACCCCGATTTGACTTTTGAACAGTTCAAACAAAGGGCCATCCGGGTGCTCCGAGAACCCGCACCAGGTGGCGCTGTAGTTTCCCGGCGCCCTGCCATCACTTACCACCAGGAGGCAGCGCCCTACCCTGCAGACCTTGTGGGGGCTGATGCGCAGGCCCTAAACCCATCCCCGCCTGCAAACCTGCACCATCAGGTCCAAGAACTAACAAAGAGTGTTGCTGCATTGACCAGGACCGTACACTCGCTACAGATGGACCCGTCAGGACCAATCAAGCTGGCTTCCAGTCCAGAGGATGTCCCGTGGCGTCGATGGAGGAGGATCCCGTCGTTCAGAGGGAGGCCCGCCGATCGTTACACTGAGGATGGACAGCCGATTTGCCGCCGTTGCAGCCAGCCGGGACACGTAGCCAGGTACTGTACTTTAAGTGGGTCCGACCTGGGGCAAAGGGCCAACCCCCAGGCATAAGGTCACCAGGCCCATCTAATTGGCGTGATAAGTACATAGGGGGACGCCCAGTTTTACCCGTAGTGCTGGACGATATCCCCATGAGTGCACTGCTGGACACCGGGTCCCAAGTGACTACCATCCCCTATGTACTTTTCAAGCAGTACTGGAGTGACACTGACATAACCCGCTATCCAGACAGTGACTTGAGCCTCATCGCCAGCAATGGACAGCCCGTGCCGCAGGTGGGGTTCAGAGAGATGACCATTAAGATTGGTAAAGTTGAACTGCCGGCACAGGGAGTGATCATTGTGGAAGTCACCCTAAAATAACCTTGGGTACTAACGTGATTGAAAATTGTCTTTCAGAAGTGATTGTAATTTTGCAGCAGGTGGCGATGAATGCGAGCTCCAGCCAACAGAGGGTCCTCCAGAAGGAGATAAGAGCCCTGATGAGACGGCAACAGGTAGAACTGTCTGGTGGTGAGATCGGTAGCGTGAGGATGAGCGACCCATTCCCCATTGCCATGCCTCCCAAAAGTGAAATGATGATCTGGTGTCGGACTGCAATCGGGTTAAGAGGGAGAGACTACCAAGCCATGGTAGAACCCGTGTACTCAGACAGCAGGCCCACCATTTTGACAGCCCGGGGGGTGGTTGATGTCCGCCATGGAAGGGTGCCCGTCCGGATCTTAAACATTGGGGAAAGGGAAGTACACTAGCCCCGGTACGCTACACTAGCCAAATTGTATACTGTTGAACACAATGCTGTCAGGGCCATGGAACCCTTGCCTCCATCTCCTCAGGCGGAGGGTAATGGCTCCCAGAAACCCAAGGAGGACTGGATCCAGAAGCTCCACGTGGGTGCTGACTTCACTTCCTTGCACCAAAAACAAGGAGTCTACCGGGTGGTTCAGGAGTATGAGAGAATCTTTAGTAAGCACCCGCTAGACTTCGGCAGGGTGAAAGGGGTAGAACACCACATCCCCACGGGGAGACACCCACCAATAAAAGAGAGATACAGACCTGTACCCCCTGCACATCATCAGAACGCAAAGGGCATGCTGAGAGAAATGAAAGAAGCCGGGGTCATTAGAGACAGCTGTAGCCCCTGGGCAGCCCCCTTGGTTCTGGTAAAAAAAGAAAGACGGTACCATGAGAATGTGCGTGGACTATAGACAAATCAATCGTATCACCCATAAAGACGTGTACCCGTTACCTAGGATAGAGGAGTCTTTAGACGCATTAAAATCAGCTAATTTCTTCTCTACTTTGGACCTTACTAGCGGGTACTGGCAGGTTCCTGTGGCAGAGGCTGACAAGGAGAAGACCGCCTTCACCACCCCGATGGGATTAAGTGAATTCAACTGTATGCCATTCGGGCTCTGCAACGCACCCGTGACCTTCCAGAGGCTGATGGAATGCTGTCTAGGGCACCGAAACTTCGAGACGGTCCTACTTTACCTGGACGACGTGATTGTCTATTCGAAGACTTACGAGGACCATCTAAAGCACCTGGCCGAGGTGTTCGAAGCCCTGGCAGGCTATGGCCTGAAAGTGAAGCCCCCAAAGTGTCACCTGTTAAAACCAAAGGTACAGTACCTAGGGCACGTGGTGAGTGCTGAGGGAGTAGCCCCCGACCCCGACAAAGTTACAGCCATCAAGAGCTGGCCAAGCCCCTCTAACATCAAAGAAGTGAGGCAATTCCTTGGGTTGGTAGGCTACTACCGAAGGTTCATCCCCGGGTTCACAAAGATGGCAGCTTCAATGCAGGACCTCCTGATAGGTTAATCTAAGACCATTAGTCACAAGCCACCCTTCAAGTGGGTCAAGCCGGAAGAGGAGTCCTTTCGCCAGTTGAAGATGGCCCTCACGGGGGATGAGATCCTGGCCTACCCCGATTATGGCCAGCCTGTTGTCCTCCACACAGACACCAGTAATGTGGGGCTGGGAGCCATACTGTCACAGAACCAACAGGGCGGAGAAAGGGTGATCGCGTACGCCAGACGGAAGCTGAGGCCCACTGAAAGAAACCCAGAGAATTACAGCTCCTTCAAGCAAGAATTTGTGGCAGTGGTGTGGGCCGTCACAGAACGGTTTAAACATTACCTGGCCTCCGCAAAGTTCACTGTGTACATGGACAACAGCCCGTTGACACACCTGGACAATGCAAGACTTGGTGCCCTAGAACAGCGGTGGATGGCCCGGCTATAAAATTATGACTTCACAATCAAATAGCGGGCAGGCAGAACCAGCGCCAACGCAGACGCCCTATCAAGAATGCCCCACCTACCCGAAGGAGAAGAAGACTCGGAAGAGCTGGAGGAAGTAGAGCTCCCTGCGTTCCATCGGTACGGGGCCACTCAGTATTCTCACCGGATAAGAGACAAAGACCTAACTACCGTCATGTTCAACCCCTTACCCCAGCACGGCTGGGCTGAAACGCAAGATAGTGACCCTGCAGTTCGCCTGGTGAAAGACCTGTTAACCCAGGCAGACGCTAGCCCTGGCCCGGACGCTCCAGAGGAAGCCAAGCAGTTATGGAAGGAGAAAAGCAGGCTATTCCTCTACGAAGGTAAGCTGTGCAGAAGGCTTGTCAACCACCGGACGCACGAGCTGACCTGGCAGGTAGTGGTCCCGAGACGGGATGCAGCAATGGTCTGGAGGCCTACCATGACAGAGCGGGACACTTCGGGTGGAAGAAACTGGAGTTCCTACTGAGAGAGCGGTTCTACTGGATCGGTATGAGAGGGGCCATAGAGAAGTGATGCAGGGACTGCGGCCCATGTCACCTCAGAAGGAACGACCGTACCAGCCAGAAGACACCCTTGAGGCCCATCGTCACCAGGCAGCCTCTTGAGCTGGTAGCTCTGGACCATGTGGAGTTGGCTCCAAGCCGGTCCGGCTACATCTATGCCCTCACGATTGTGGACCACTACTCCCGATTCTTGGTGGTGGTCCCGGTTAAAGACTTGACAGCCCAAACGGCGGCCACAGCCTTCCAACAACACTTCTGCTGTCTACATGGGTATCCGGAACAGGTCTTGACAGATCAAGGTCCAGTGTTTGAGGCGGAAGTCTTCCAGGAGTTCTGCAACCTCTACGGCTGTAGGAAGATTCGGACAACGCCTTACCACCCGCAAACCAATGGGCTGTGTGAGAAAATGAATAATATCGTCATTGATCTCCTCAAGATGTTGCCCCTGGAAGAACGCAGCCTGTGGCCGGAGAAGCTGCCAGACCTGATAGACTTGTACAACCATATCCCGGTGAATTCTACCAACTGCACCCCAGCTTACCTGATGCGAGCAAGACCAGGTAAGCTGCCTATGGACCTGGAGATGGGAGTCCTGACACCCGAGGGCACCTCCCCAGATGCGGACTGGGATACGGAACGGCGGCTACAGTACAAGAAGGTACAGGAGAGTGTGGAGAGGAGTCTGGCTCAAGCGAGAGAAAAACAAGAGAGGCTCTTCAACCAACACGCCCCTGCTGGTCCCCTGGAACCTGGTGAGCAGGTCCTGAAGCGGAAGAGAAGGCTTCACAAGCTAGATGACCAGTGGGAGAGGGACCCGTACACAGTACTGCAGTCTGACCACGACAACCCGAAGGTATGTGTAATTACCAAGGATGGAGGAGAAACCACTAGCACTGTCCCCAGAGACCACCTAAAACGGTGCCCCGAGCAACTGCAGAGTCCAAGTGAAGATCAAGATGACCTTGCGCCCGCAGTGGACAAGGAAGAAATGGTCAGCACCGTTCTCGGAGAGTTCCCCTGGACCTGGACTCGGATAAGTGACGTGATAGTGGTACCCGTCCTACACTTCCTTCAGCCAACCCAGCAGGAGCCTACAGGAGAGCAGGAAGAACAAGAGGAACAAGCAGCCCCGGAGGCAGAAGAATCCATGCCAGGAGACCAGGAGAGTCAACCCTCTGTTGACAGTGAGCCTGCCATGCCTGCGGTAAGCCAAAGGACCTGCTGACAGTAGCTGTACCCTAAATGATAGTGGGGAAAGCCAGGTTAGACCACCACCAGACAGTGGGTTACGCAGGTCAACCCGGATTACTAGGGGTCAAATACCAGCTCGCAGGAAAATCTGAATGTAAAGTATATAGTTAATGTTTTATGTTTGTTATCCGAGTATTAATACTGTTTTCCAGTTTTTCCTAGTACAATGGACTGACAGGTCATGGACACTGGATGGCCGGAACTACCATGTAGATAGTTGCACTTGGTGCCCTCTTTCGAAGATGGCCACAGAAGAAAAACCTGTCCGGCGTGGCCCTCTTGTGGTCCAAAGTAGGTAGCTCAGCCTTGCCGCCACGCCCAAGGCCAGGAACTTGGGGTTTATAGGGACAGGTCCCCACACTGTGGAAAACTTCACCTTATTGGGTGATATGGACACCCGGTCACGGAAGCGCCGTGACCTTAAGGACAAAATGTGCTTGTAAATATGTTATGTTATTGTTTATACCCTGTATTTGTGTTTCCTGTTTAGTCCCGGAGTACTAAATTTTACTAGGGGGAAATGTGTCAACCCAGGCCTGGATGCCACAAATATTAAAGGCTGTGTCTGAGAGCAGGAGGGAGGTTCCCTGGTCAGGGACCATTAGCATGCAGCACCTCCGGTCCCAGGCCAATAGGGGGAGCAGGCTGCCCCTATAAAAGCTGGAACTGGGGCAGGATTAGAGAGACCAGAACCCACTTCTGAAGTGTCCAGAAGGGTTCCTTAGAGGAAGGGACAGGTCAGTGGCAGCTGAGGAGTCCGTGAGGCAGAGGAGAGACTGCAAGCCAGGGACAGAGGCGACGAGAGCCGGTCATGGCTTAGAGAATCACCACCGGACATTGGGGTCCGAGGCTGTCAGGGTTGCAAGCCCAGCAGCAGAAAACCAACCCGCAAGGGATTTCAGGTCCCTTGGCCTAAGAAGCCTGGAGGCTCCGCCACACAGAGGGACCAGTACAGCAAGGAGAAGCAAAAGGTACCCAAGGCCCGAGTCGCAAGCCATACAGGCAAAGTACACGGCCAGCTCAGGGACGTGGGTTATTATACCACGAAAAGGGGGATAGTCAGAAAGAGCATAGAGAGAATGGTAGGCCTACACACTCACCCTGATCAGTGGGGCTCGCCCGAATGCTCTCAGATACCCAGGCCCATTCCTAACCGGTACTCCTGTTGGGTCAGTAATAACATCTGCAATAAAGACCCTGGACTGTTTGAAGCGGACTCTGAACTCTTACTATTGCGGCCTGCACTATCACCCCCAGCATTCACCTACACTGCCCTGAGGCTACACTCTTCCCGTGGGGAGTTGTCCTACCCCTGTGCTGCACACCAACACCAGCCTCAGTGGTCTGCCTCGCAGCGGTGGTTATCCCTGACCGCAATCCACGGGTGGCGTAGTCAGACATTCAAAACATTGATAAATAGACTGCCACAATTTGGTCTGACCACCCTGAGCCACGGGATCGGGTTGCCACTACTACCCCCAGCATCGCATAGAAGGCCGGTTCCGGGTGCCCCACGGCCCAGGGGTCGAGTCAGAAAGGTAAGGATGATGTTCCTTTATTATTTTTCTTTTATTGCAGGAGATCGTTGGCTTCAGCTGGAATGGGCGTGATGGTAAGTATGGTTTAATTTAGAACAATAAAGAATTGTGTGTTTATTTCAATTAAAGGACTTTATTCTGGGTGTTTGTGTTTTTTTTTTTAACTTTCACTATGGGGTTAGTAATGGGGGTGTTTTATAGACGCCTCTCCATTACTAACCTGGGCTTGATGTCAGCTGGCATTATAAGCTGACATCAACCCCAACCCTATTACCCCACTGCCACCGCTACAGGGCAGTGGGAAGAGCGAGGTTAAGCGCCAGAATTGGCGCATCCTATGGATGCGACATTTCTGGGGCGGCTGACGGCTGGTGTTTCTAGCCTGGGAGGGGGCCAATATTCATGGCACCCTTCCTGGGCTAATAATATCAGCCCCCAGCTGTCTGCCTAGTCTTTGCTAGCTATTAAAATAGGGGGGACCCCACGTCATTTTTTTGGGGGGTCCCCCATTTTAACCGGTTCCCGACCGCCCACTGTAGATAAACGTCGGCGCTTGCCGGGCTCTGTGCAGTGCCGATGTTTAAAAACGGTGGGTGGTCTCGCAGTGCTCAGGACCCCCAGGGTCCTGCAAGCACTGCGATTCCGATGCAGAGCGTTAGCTCTGACAGGGTACATCATCGGGACCTGATTAGATCAGGTCCCAGTGATGTTAACCCTTTGCTGTCTTCTATATGCTGTGATCTATAGTGATCACGGCATATAGGAGACAGCAGGAAGAGAGGGGGTCGTCTTACTTACCTCCGAAGACCTCCGTTTCGTTTGAGGACCTGGGGTTGCTATGGCAGCTGGAGGTCACATGACCGCCTCCAGCTCTGCCATATATGGTGTCCTTCCTGTCTGACTTCAGCCTGTATGTAGCTGAAGTCAGACAGGAGACTCTGACTGAAACAGTCAGTGAAGATCTCATATAATGTAATATATGTGTATTACATTACATGAGATCAGTGATCAGAAAAATAAAAATTAATGTCCCATACAGGGACTAAGTAAAAATGTAAAAAAAAAGTAAAAAAAAAGTTTTTAAACTATTAAAAAAAAAAATCACAAAATAAATAAAAATAAATAAATAAAATATTAAACCAATAAATCCGTAAATTATTACAAAACCAAAAAAAGTACACATATTTGGTATCGCCGCGTCCGAAACAACCCGAGCTATAAAACTGTCACACTAATTAACTCCTTCTGTGCACACCGTAATAAAAATAAATAAAAAACGAAGCAAAAAAATATGCTTTTTCATCATATCGCCAAACAAAAAGTGGAAAAAAATGCGATCAAAAAGCAGAATAGAAATAAAAATGGTACCACTGAAAACGTCATCTTATTCCACAAAAAAAAGCCGCCATACAGCTCCATCAGCCAAAAAATAAAAAAGTTATAGCGCTCAGAATAAAGCAATGCAAAAAAAATATTTTTTTTTCTATAAAATTGTTTTATTGTGTAAAAGCGCCAAAACATGAAAAAAATACAGTAAGTGTAGTATCGCTGTAAACGTACTGACCCGAAGAATAATGCTGCCTGATCACTTTTACCACATGCAGAACGGCATAAAAAAAAACTCAAAAAACAATTCCTGAAGTGTTTGTTTTTGTTAACTTTACCTCCCAAAAAACGGAATAGAAAGCGATCAAAAAATGTCACGTGCCCAAAAATGGTTCCAATAAAAATTTCAACTCGTCCCACAAAAAACAAGCCATCACATGACTCTATCGGCCGAAATATGGAAAAATTATAGCTCTCAAAATATGGTGATGCAAAAACTAGATTTTGCAAAAAAAGCGTATTTTAGTGTGTGACAGCTGTCAGTCATAAAAACCCGATATAAATCTGGTATCTCTGTAATCGCACCGACCCGAAGAATAAAGTAATCTAATCAGTTATATCACACTAGGAACGGCATAAAAAATAAATAAAACAAATATTATTCACCTGCTACTGATTTGTTTATTATGTCTCCCAAAGATCCCAGTAAGGCTCTGCTCACATTTATCCTGTGCTCTGCGCTGAGCACTTACACCAGAGTTTCCGTGTAAATCTCTGAAATACGTGATTCAGCCAGAACCCATGATGGAAGATTCCCTGTAATGAGGCAGATATAGGCCACTGTGGATGCCGTCTAGCCTGGGATCCCACGGTGTCATTTGTTTTAGGCGTGCATAAAAGTGCGGTTGGCCACAGTTTTGTGCACTTCTGAAAAAAAGGACACCACTAAACAGAGGCCAGACGGAGTCCAGAGTAACTCTGCTGCCTCATTACAGTGAATGGATCCTGCAGGGGTTTCATCTGAATTACATCACTTGGAAAATTAGATGGAAACCCCGATGTAAGTGCTCAGCCTAGAGCGCCGGATAAATGTTACGTAAAATGTTCCCAATAAAAGCTTCAACTCAGTCCTCAAAAAAAGCTAGTCCCCACTCAGGTCCATCATCTGTTAAAAATATAAGGGACTTCCAAGTTACTGGTAGCAGAAAGGCTCTGGAAAAGCAAAATGGTCCTTGCCCCCCAAAAGAAATTCAGAAAATTTTGTGCTCCCAAATCCAAATGCCTATTCTACAATAATTTGTTCTCCAATTGTCAAATAGCGCTCCTTCCCCCTCAAATCTCACCGTATGGCTAAGTGGTACGATACAGCCACATATGGGGTATTGACACTTTTAGAAGAAATTGTGTGACACATTTCAGCACCATTTTTACCCATTGCCCTGTGTGAAAATGTAAAATCTGTGGGTAAAACATTTTTTTGTGGTAAAATATAATTATGCTTTTTTCACTGCCCAATGGTATAAATTTAAAAATTAAAAAATGCTCACTACTTCCCTAGATGAATTCCTTGAGAGGTGTAGTTTACAAAATGGGGTCACTTGTGGGGGGTTTCCACTGTTTAGGCACATTAGGGGCTCCCCAAATGTGACACGGCGTCCGCTAATTATTCAAACAAATTTTACATTCAAAAAGTCAAATGGCGCTCCTTCCCTTTCAAACCCTGCCATGTGCCCAAACAGTAATTTGCCTCCACATATGGGGTATCGGCGTGTTCAGGAGAAATTGCACAACAAATTTCATGGTGCAATTTTTCCTGTTACCCTTATGATAATACAAAATTAGGGAATGAAAAACATTTTTTGAGGGAAAAATGTGAAAATTTTATTTCTACGGCTCAATATTATAAACTTCTGTGAAGCAGCTGGGGGTGCAAGGTGCTCACCACACATCTAGATAAGTTCCCTAATGGGTCTAGTTTCCAAAATGGTGGCACTTGTGGGGGGTTTCCGCTGTTTAGGCACATTAGGGGCTCCCCAAATGTGACATGGCGTCCGCTAATTATTCAAACAAATTTTACATTCAAAAAGTCAAATGGCGCTCCTTCCCTTTCAAACCCTGCCATGTGCCCAAACAGTAATTTGCCTCCACATATGGGGTATCAGCGTGTTCAGGAGAAATTGCACAACAAATTTCATGGTGCAATTTATCCTATTACCCTTATGATAATGCAAAATTAAGGGATGAAAAACGGTTTTGTGGGAAAAATGTGAAAATTTTATTTTTACAGCTCAATATTATAAACTTCTGTGAAGCACCTTGGGGTTCAAGGTGCTCACCACACATCTAGATAAGTTCCCTAAGGGGTCTAGTTTCCAAAATGGTGTCACTTGTGGGGGGTTTCCACTGTTTAGGCAAATCAGGAGCTCTCCAAACGCAACATGGCGTCCGCTAATTATTCAGACAAATTTTACATTCAAAAAGTCTAATGGCGCTCCTTCCCTTCCGAACCCTGCCGTGCGCCCAAACAGTGGTTTTCACTCACATATGGGGTATCAGCACGCTCAAGAGAAATTGCACAAAAAAATTTGGGGTCCATTTTTTCATGTTAGCCCTGTGAAAATAAAAAAATTGGGTCTAAAGTAACATTTTTGTGAAAAAAGTTAAATGTTAATTTTTTTCTTCCACATTCCAAAAATTCCTGTAAATCACCTGAAGGGTTAATAAAGTTCTTGAATGTGGTTTTGAGCACCTTGAGGGGTGCAGTTTTTAGAATGGTGTCACTTTTGGGTATTTTCTGTCATAAAGACCCCTCAAAGTGACTTCAAATGTGATGTGGTCCCTAAAAAAATGGTTTTGTAAATTTTGTTGGAAAAATGAGAAATCGCTGGTCAACTTTTAACCCTTATAGCTCCCTAACAAAAAAAAATTTGGATTCCAAAATTGTGCTGATGTAAAGTAGACATGTGGGAAATGTTATTTATCAACTATTTTGTGTGACATATCTCTCTGATTTAAGGGCATGAAAATTCAAAGTTTGAAAATTGCAAAATTTTCAAAATTTTCGCCAAATTTCCGATTTTTTCACAAATAAACGCAAGTGATATCGAAGAAATTTTACCACTATCATGAAGTACAATATGTCACGAAAAAACATTCTCAGAATCAGGGGAATACGTTGAAGCGTTCCAGGGTAATTACTTCATAAACTGGCAGTGGTCAGAATTGAAAAAATTGGCCCGGTCACGAAGGCAAAAACAGGCTCCGGCGCGAAGTGGTTAATAGTAAAGGCTAGGTATTCAGCTGGGGGCTGATATTAGCAGCCTGGGAAGCTCCATGGGTATTACCCCCTTCCCAGGCTTCAAACATCTGCCCCAGCCGTCTGCTTAACCTCCGCTAGAGACTAAAATTACGGGGAACCCCACGCCAATTTTTTTTTAAATAAATCCTTTATTTTAACACTAAATGACAAGTACAGTAACCAACACTGTCACTGTACTTCTTATAAATGGGACTGACATGTTTCTATCTATTTAATCTATGTGTGATGCTCTATCTTTCTGTTCTAAATTGTCGGGTACCGCTGCTGAATTGCCGGCCGGCTTTTTTAAAGAGACGGTGCATGAAAACACTATTATTTTTATAAATAAATCATTTACACTAAATGACAAGTACAGTAAGCAACACTGTCACTGTACTTCTTATATATGTGACTGACATGTTTCTATCTATGTAATCTATGTGTGAAGCTCTATTCTTTCTGTTCTAAATTGTCGGGTACCGGTGTATGCCGCTGATGAATTGCCGGCTTTTCATGTTTCACTGTGAGCACTGTTCCCATCGATTTGGGCAACCACCTCCCCCAATACATTCTACATTATTGTTAGTTGTTTTCCTTCATGTAGAATTAACCTACAAGGAAAGAAAGGGTTTATTTTCATTCCGATATTTGTGTCCCATTGACTTGCATTGGTTTCCGGTATCGGAATCGGCAATATCCGATACTTTTTGAGTATCGGCCCGATCCAATCCGATCTGATATTTGCTGATATCGGAAGGTATCGCTCAACACTAACTACTACTCTTTTTCATTACAGAAAAAATACCAAAAGCTGGATAATAGAGATTTTTTACCGTGGAACGGCAAAACCACAGTTATAATTTACTGGTGTATACCAGACTCTTTTAAACAGATATATTGGTGTCTGAACAATCTGGAGACACTATTACTGTTTTTCTTTATGGCTAAAAATGCCAAAAGCAGGATAATACAGAGATTTTTTTTACCGTGGAACAGCAAAACCACAGTTATAATTTACTGGTGTATACCAGACTTTTTTAAATATATATATTTGCGGCTGAACAGTGAGCGACACACTCAAACTGTTTTTTTTTTAGATACAAATGGCCCAAAAGTGGATAATACAGAGGTTTGAACCGTGGAACTGCAAAACCACACTTCTGTTTCTCTGGCCTACACCAGACTATTTTAAACAGATATATTTGTATCTGAATAATCAGGGAGACACTATTACAGTTTTTTTTTACGGCAAAAAATGCCAAAAGCAGGATAATAGAGATTTTTTACCGTGGAACTGCAAAACCACACTTCTGTTTCTCTGTCCTACACCAGACTATTTTAAACAGATATATTTGTGTCTCAACTGTCACAGACACACTTTTTTTTTTTTTTTTTTGGGAGGGGGGGTGGACACCAAAAGGTTAATAAGATGGGTATTTGTACAATGTGAAGGAGGAAAAAAAAAGAGGATTTAGATGAAAAAAAAAGGATTTTTCCTGGCCCCCCAGGACCAGGAGCTAAGTCCAGAAATTTCAGCAACAGGAGCACACAGGACTGTAATGCAGCGTTTGCAGGTATAACAACTGCGTCTCCTATACAGCCTGCCTGCCTGCCTGTCTGATATTTGGGATGGATATTAGTCCTGAGAAGGACTGTTTGTTTGATTTGGCAGCCTTTACAGACCTTACACTAACTATTTCGCAGTATAAATCTCTCCCTAGCTCAGCAGCACATCCCTACACTAGCTGATCCGGAGCAACTGTGTCCAAGATGGCGGCGCCCGGTTTTAAATACTCGAGGTGACGCTGTGCGGCCAGCCAATCAATGTAATGCCCATAACCAACATGGCTGCGGCATTACAGTGACTGGCTGGCAATCCCTGCATGTTCATTGGCTCTGTAAAGAGCGCTAAACATGCAGGGCGGAGACCCGAGCTCCCGCCCGAGTAACCCGGAAATGCTCGGTGCTCGCCGAACATCCCAAGTAGCGTGATGCTCGGGCGAGTACCGAGCAGTGTCGAGCATGTTCGCTCAACACTAATAAGGTTGTAAAATGTTAAAATGACATTTCCCGGTGAATGCATTTGTCTTAAAAAATAACGTAAAAAAACCAAAACAATAGGATCTTTCTTTAGTATAATAAAAAGCGTCACCAATTTAACCTCAATGTAATCACTAGTGTTGAGCCACCCCCGTAGTGTTCGAGTTCGGTTCGGTTCGTCGAACACCCGTGTGTTCGCCGAACTGTTCGTCGAACTGTTCGTCGAACACCTTCGAACACCGTTAAAACCAATGGCAGGCAAACAAAAACACATAGAAACACATAGAAAACACCTTCAAAGGTGTCCAAAAGCTGACAAACTGCTCAGAAGACATAACTAACACATGGAAAAGTGACAAGTACATATAGTCATGCGAAAATAAAAGAGGTGGAGGAGTAAAAGGAGGGGGAGACACAGATATAGGCATGTCATGCCCTTCTAAAATCCAAAAAGTGAGAAGCCGACACGGCCAGTCCGCTCCTGCCCGTGCCACCTCCGTGTCGCCGGGTTTGTGCCAGAGCCGCGGTGAACCCTGACGGCCAGCCCTCCTCTCCCAATACTGGTGCCTGTCCGCTGGTGGGTCGAGCGAGCCCCCCTGTGGTGGAGGCAGCTCTAAGCTTTTTAATTTAAATTGTCTCTCTAATTTGAATGAATACACTTTAAATCCATTTACAAGGATCTATTGGAGGGCAAGTCTCATGCCAGCAGCCGCGGTAATTCCAGCTCCAGTAGCGTCCACTAAAGCTGCTGCAGTTAAAAAGCTTTTATAAGGATCGAGCTCGGCTGTCCACCGCAAGGCATCCTACTGCCAGTCCCAGCCCCTATGCCTTGGGGTGCCTCCTGATGCTCTTCACTAAGTATCCCATGGTCCCGAAGCATTTCCTTTGAAAAAATTAAGTGTCTAAACTACAGGTGGTGCAGCTTGCTTAACAGCCGGGATAATCCGCTCACTAGCAGACACTGCTACTAGGCACAAAGTATTTCCTGGGCTAGATGCAGTTAAAAATTTGTAATTAGATACTCTCGTTGGATGCTGAGAAAGCATTCCATAGAGTCTCCTGGCACGCCATATATGATTCTCTTAAAAAGCTTGGGGTAGGGGTCTAGGGGACCCTTTTATAGCCAAAATCACGGCCCTGTATCGCAATACGTCACCTAGGCTGAAGATAAATGGAACTGTAGCACCCTGAGGGCTCGGTTGCTACAGACGTATTGCACCTCACCCAGAGGTGTGATATCTCACTCTCAGGTAAGGATGGAGTGTGGATCAGGACCCGAAACCTGCATGCATTACACCACATTGCCGTGGGGCAGGGCGACCAATATGCCCCTGAGATGGGCACGACAGTCCCTGTCCCTGGCTGGAGTGGGGGGAGGGAACACTGAGGAAGGGGAACCCTGTAGTGCAGGAGCAGGGAGGAAGCAGTTCCTGGGTGCATTGAGAAGGGAGTATAAAAGGTGGGCACCATCTTAGTTCAGTGCAGAGAAGTCTGAGCAGAAGTGGCAGGGAGCAGGGGCTCTGCATGAGCTCTGCTCCGGAGGCGGGCCTAGTAACAGAGGCCCAGGCCTGGAAGAGGGAGAAGGAAGGAAGAGGAGCGGAGAAGGCTCCAGGAACGAGGAATGAAGGGATCCCAGGGGTGCGGACGGGCGAGTCGCCACCGCACGCCCGAATCCACCTGCGTGGAGGGGTCAGGCCAAAGGGGGAGACCGGTCCCCGAACTAGTGGAGGCAGGAAACGACCCTCAGCTAGAAACCGGAGGCTCTGACATTTTATGTGGCGCAGCCCCTCGCTACACCCGCTAGGAAGGCACCACATAGGGTCAGGGAAACTGGCGCCAAGTTTACCAAGAGGAGGCCCGAGGCAGCCGGACAGAAGTGTTGGTAAGAAAGGCCAGACAAAGGACACACAAAGGGGGTCCTGTGAAGTGCTCCAAAGTTATCTGGGAGTTGTCTGAGCCCCTCACCTGGTGAGCACAGTACGACGTGGGCAGCCGTTACCTGCAGACGTGGTCTGGATAATAAGAACTGTGAGTAAAGGCCCTGAACTGCATCACTGACTCCGTGTCGTTACTGCTGCTGCCCTGCACCATCACCCCCATCCTCCGCATACACTGCCCTGAGGCTATACTCCTCCCGTGGGGAGTTATGCTACGCTCTGCTGCACCTACAACACCAGCCTCAGTGGTCTGCCCTGTAGCGGCGGTTCACTCTGACCGCAATCCACGGGTGGCGTAGTCGGACATTTAAACATGAAAACCACATAAATAGTTCCGCCACTGGTTTGACCGCCCTGAGCCACGGAACTGGGTCGCCGCCACGAAGACTACAACCACCAGCATCCACCAAAAAGGGTCCGGCTCCGGGTGTCCCAAGGCCCAGGGGGTGCGTCAGAACATTTTCATCACCTTTCACAATCACCAATGGGACAAGGCAGTGATGTCCTCTGTCCCCTCTCTTATACATCCTAGTGACGGAGCGCCTGCTCTCATCAATTCGCCATAACCCCAATATTAGGTGGATTGAGGTGGGAGGCACCGAGTACAAGTGCTCTCTATTTGCTGATGATGTCCTAGTATATATCACTCAATCACATATATCCATCCATGCTGTTATGGCTGAAATAGATCACTTTGTTACATGGTAAAATTTTAAAATCAATGCAGCGAAGTCTGAGGCCCTCGATGTCTCCCTCCCCAAATCCATATAGGATTCCATCCAGTCCAACTTTCCCTTTGCCTGTCCCTCACAGGGTATCAAATACTTAGGAATTCCTATTCATAGAGACCTCTCCCATCTATGTTATCTTAATTTTGGGCCCTTTATTGAACAACTCCATACAGACCACGGTTGGCAAGTTAGAACTGTAAGATTCACTACGTGAACCACTGGTGTTTTGTGGAAAAGCACATGTACACTGCGTTCCAAATTATTATACAAAAAGTGTTTAGGAGTGATAAGGGAAGAATTTGTTTGTTTGTCAGTTAAACTCATTGATGGTGATGTGTGTCAGGGCTCTTTATATCACTGTAAGCAATTGCAGACACCTGTGCTAATTAGTTTGGCAGGTGTGTCCAATGAAAGGCAAGACTACTTAAGAAGGCTCTCTCACATTATTAAGCAGCCTACATTTTCTGCCAAAATGGGAAAGAAAAAGGATGTGTCGGCTGCTGAGAAGCAACAAATTGTGGAGTGTTTAGGTCAAGGCATGACTACAATCAACATTGTGCGATGATCAGGATGAAGTGTCTTGGCAATCAAGAAGTATGTAGCTGATTCACAGTACACACGTGTGCGTGCTGATAAGGGCAAATTGAGGACTCTTTCCTACAGGCAATTACGTCAGGTTGAAAGAGCAGCGGCAAAAAAGCCTTGTCATAGCAGCAGACAAGTTTTTGAAGCTGCTTGTGCCTCCAACGTCCCCCGAACAACAAGATGCAGGGTCCTTCAGAGGTTTGCAGCTGTGCATGCGCCATCCTGTCGACCTCCTCTATCCACTTCACACAAGCAGAAACGGCTCCAGTGGGCCAAACATTACATGAAGATTGATTTCAAAACTGTTTTGTTCACGGATGAGTGCCGTGCAGCGCTCGATGGTCCAGATGGATGGAGTGGAGGATGGCTGGTTGATGGACACCCCACGCAAACACGGCTACAGCGCCAACAAGGAGGAGGTGGAGTAATGTTTTGGGCTGGAATCATGGGGAGAGAGATTGTCGGCCCCTTTAGGATCCCTGAAGGCGCTAAAGGTGAACTCCATAATGTATGTGGATTTTCTCAAACAGCACTTCCTGCCATGGTTCAAGAAGAAGAACCGTGTATTTCACAGCAAGATCATTTTTCTGCATGATAATGCACCATCTCATGCTGCACATAAAACATCTGCATCTCTGGCTGATATGGGCATAAAAGGGGACAAACTTATGGTGTGACCCCCATGCTCCCCTGACCTCTACCCCATTCAGAACCTTTGGAGCATCATTAAAAGGAGTGTCTATGATGGCGGGAGGCAGTTCACATCTAAGCAACAGCTCTGGGAGGGTATTCTGTCCTCATGCAAAACAATTGAAGCAGAAACCATCCAAAACCTGACAAATTCAATGGACGAGAGAGTTCAGAAGCTCCTTTCGAACAAGGGGTCCTATGTGAAAATGTAACATCACCTAGAATAAAGTTTTGAGTTGAAAACTGTTTGATTTCAGTTTCTAACAACCTGCTAATGCTTATAATTTCAAAAATGACCATTTTTTTGGTCTTTATTAAAATGAAAAGGTTGATCGAAAAGTTTGGGGGATCTAAGAGTGTGGCAACCCAGTAGTCATGATTACTTCGAATTCTGACAATATGAGGGTCATGCTGCAGGTAGTGCAGCAAGAAGGCACTTATGTGCCTTGCGCATCTCGGAGCCCCAAAATTATTTTCCGGGCTAGATGCAGCTAAAAATTATTTTTCATTTTAAATCTGGTGAAGCTTTAGTATAGATGGCCTAATAGGATCAGTGCTGCACACTGCTACAAAGCCCAAATTATTTTCCAGTCAAGATACAGATAAACATGATTAGTAATTTGAAAGCTTAAAACGGTTGGTAGGGTGATTTTAACCAATCATCAAGCTTTTACTCTCCCCAGGATGACACAGGGGTAGAAAAGTCGTTTCGGATCCATGATTTGTTCATCTTTATGAACGTGAGTCTGTCTACATTATCAGTGGAGAGCCGCGTGCGCTTATCTGTCAGCACACCACCAGCAGCGCTGAACACACGTTCAGACAGAACGCTGGCTGCGGGGCATGACAAGATCTCCAAGGCGTAAGTGGCTAGCTCCGGCCATTTATCCAGATTGGAAGCCCAAAAAGAGCAAGGGTCCAGTGACACAGTCGTGGCTTCAATGTTTACTTGGAGATACTCCTGTACCATCGTCTCTAGGCGTTGACTATGTGTCAGACTTCTTGTCTCCTGTGGCCTTGCAAAGGATGGGCTAAAAAAGTGGTGAAATGATTCCGCAAAATTGATGTTACCAGCAGATACTGTGGTTCTGTTACGGTTTGAGTGCTGAACACTTGACGGTCCCACGGTTGGCAAGTTGGAACTGTGAGATTCACTACGTGCACCACTGGTATTTTGTGGAAAAGCACATGTAAGATTCTGCAACAGTCTCTGCTGATACTCCTGCATGCGTGCATCCCTTTCTATGGCAGGAATAATTTCTGCAAATTTACTTTTGTAACGGGGATCTAACAGTGTGGCAACCCAGTAGTCAGGATTATTTCTAATTCTCACAATTCGAGGGTCATGTTGCAGGTAGTGCAGCAAGAAGGCACTCATGTGTGTTGCGCATCCAGGAGCACCAAGTCCCTGTTGTGTTGGTGGCGAGGTAACAATCATGCTTCCTTCCTCTGTCCTCTCCCCCCAACCTCGCACAACAGAAATGTGATCAAGGTCTCCCTCATCTGATGAGTCTTCCATCAGTTCGTCCTCCACTTCTTCCTGGGCTCCTGCACCTTCCTCACTAGTTTGGCTGCTACCATGCGCCCTGGTAAAACCATCTCCCCCACCCTCACATGCCTGCCGCCTTGGTGCTGCCGACCGTCTGGACCTTGCAGATGTTAGCCCTTCCGCATACAACTCCTCCTCCTCTACTTCCTCCACCTCCTCTTGTGCCACCACCTGACTCCGAATTCTGTTTAACATGTGCTCCAGCATGTAAATCACCGGAATAGTCATGCTGATAATGGCATCGTCAGCACTAAACATCTTCGTCGCCATTTCAAAACTGTGCAGAAGGGTGCATAGGTCCCTGATCTGAGACCACTCCTCCAGCGTGATTTGCCCCACCTCTGAATCTCGTTGGCCCAGGCTATACGTCAGAACGTATTGCACCAGGGCTTGTCGGTGCTGCCACAGTCGCTGCAACATGTGCAGAGTTGAATTCCACCGGGTAGGCACATCGCATTTTAGCCGGTGAAGTGGCAGGCCCAACGACTTCTGTAGAGATGTAAGTCGCTGAGCTGCGGGATGCGAACGGCGGAAGTGAGCACACAGCGACCGTGCCCTCTGCAGAAGGCCATCTAGTCTGGGATAGTGGGCTAAAAATTGCTGGACAACCAGGTTCAACACGTGAGCCATACAAGGCACGTGTGTGACATTGCCCCGGCGAAGGGCCGCACCCAGGTTTGCAGCATTGTCGCACACGGCCTTCCCTGGTTTCAGGTCCAGTGGAGACAACCATTCATGAAATTGGTTCTCCAGAGCTGACCACAACTCCTCAGCTGTGTGACTCACATTTCCCAGACATTTCAATGTAAAAACCGCCTGATGACGTTGAGCCCTACTGCCAGCATAGTAAGGAGGTGTGCAGGATCCCTTCTGCGCAGTTAGAAAGCTTGTGGCATGACCAGACAGGCTTTGGGTGCAGGTGGAAGACCGAGAGGAGGTTGAGGAGGCAGAAGCAGTGGAGGAACTTTGACATAAAGAGGATTGACGCACAACTCATGGGGACGGCAAGACTTGGACAGCAGCCCCTTGTCCTGCTGTCACCATAGTTACCCAGTGCCCAGTCAGCGACATGTAACGCCCCTGTCCATGCCTACTCGTCCAAGTGTCTGTGGTGAAATGCACCCTGTCACACACAGAGTTTCTCAAAGAAGCGGTAATGTTGTGTGCGACATGCTGGTGGAGCGCAGGCACACCTTTCTTTGAGAAGTAGTGCCGACTGGGCATCTGGTACTGGGGCACTGCGACGGACATAAGGTCTCGAAAATCCTCTGTGTCCACCAGGCGGAAAGGCAGCATTTCTGTAGCCAAGAGCTTGCAGATGGTGAAATTCAACCTCTTAGCTTTCTCATGGCTAGGAGAAAATGGTCTTTTACTTGTCCACATCTGAGGGACCGAGGGCTGGCTATTGTGCTTAGACGGGGTTGATAAGGGTGTCCCCGGCAAACTGCCGGTCTGTGAGGAAGATGCAGGCGGACATGTTAGGTTGCCTTGATCCAAAGGTGGTGCTATCGATGTCGGACAGCGCTCAACACCAGCTGGTGTTACCACCTCCAAAGAAAATGATGACCTGCCAATCACGCTGGCTGTTGCGGGTAAAGAGGTGGCAGGTCTGCGCCCCAAAACAGGTGTGACTGCTGTCCCCCCAGTCACAGAGGATGAAGAGGCCGCGGATGCACAAGATATGGCAGACGGTGATTGGCCCGGCCGGCTAGGCCGCATTGTAGCACACTGAGCTTCCCACTGCAACTTATGCTTCATGTCCATGTGCCGGTTCATGCATGAAGTACTCAAACTATGTATTTTTTGGCCTCTACTTAGCTTTTGCTGACAAATGTTACAGATAACACGAGTTGGGTCATCTTTATCGATCTGAAAAAATGCCCAGGCTATGCAAGGCTTAGCACCCATGCGACCTGAAGAGCCACCACGACTTGTGGTGAGAGGCAGAGTTGTGTTTGAGGATGCAGTTGTTGACGTGCTTCCAGTACTACGTCTCTGTCCAGGAAGGCGCAACCTGACCTCGTCGTCACTAGCATCTTCCTCCACCTCCTCTGCTGACCTCATCTCTTGGCTGACTGTGGGTTGACAGTAAGTGGGATCTCCGACCTCATCATCATCACCCTGTGCGTTATCACACCCGTCGTCCTCAGAGCCAACCTGTTCCTGCCCTGACAAAAAACTAAAGTTGTCGCTCCAATCAGGTATTTGAGTCTTATCATCGTCTTCCTCATTGTCTCCACCAACAGGAGTTACAGTTTGGGAATGAGGGTCTACATTATGGTCAGAACCTTCTGCGTCTGGTCCTGGATCCGACTCATAAAGATTCTGGGCATCAGTGCAGATCATTTCCTCGTCTGGATTCACAGAAGCGCTGGAGTCGACCTCTGATTCCCAGGCTATAGTATGAGTAAACAGCTCTGCAGACTCAACCATCTGTTCTACCTCATACTCAGACGGGCAGCTGGAGATTTGGGAGCTGTGAGGAAGCAAGTGCGATTTGGGTGACACCTTTGAGGACTGGAGTATTTGTGATGTTGAAGTTGATGTGGAGGAGAGCCCACTTAAAGGAGCACTTGATATCCGTTGAAGCACCTGCTGTTTTTGTGCCTCATCTGGAATTTGTAGCGATTGGCGTGGCCGTAAGAAAGGGATCTTATCACATTGTCCGCTAAAAGAAGTAGACATTTTAGTTTGGCTGGAAGATGGTCTTTCTTCTGCAGATGTTACTGTTGCTTTAACACCTACCCCACGGACACAACCTTTTTTCCCCTTCCCAACACGCCTATTCCCCTTTCCACCAGCAGCAGGCCTTTTTCCACTCATTTTGGTGGTTAACTAATTCACAACTCTGGAGTTGTTTGCACAAAAAAACAATGGATGGTAACCGAGCAGAGCTGAGTGGCCAAATTGTGGTATTAGGCCAAAACTATTGGCTGGGTTAGATGCAGAAAAAAATTATTTTGAATTTGCAACCTGATGGAGGTCAGTATAGATGGACTAATACAAATAGTCCCACACACTGCTAGAAGCTCAAATATTTTTTCAGAGGTACTGTAGATGCAGATAAAAATTATTTTTAATTTGCAACCTGATGGAGGTCAATATAGATGGACTAATAGACCAAGTCCCACACACTGCTAGAAGCCCAAATATTTTTTCAGAGCTAGATGCAGAAAAAAATTATTTTTAATTTGCAACCTGATGGAGGTCAGTATAGATGGACTAATAGACCAAGTCCCACACACCGCTAGAAGCCCAACTATTTTTTCAGAGCTAGATGCAGAAAAAAATTATATTCAATTTGCAACCTGCTGGAGGTCAGTATAGAAGGACTAATAGAACAAGTCCCACACACTGCTAGAAGCCCAAATATTTTTTCAGAGCTAAATGAAGAAAAAAATTATTTTTAATTTGCAACCTGATGGAGGTCAGAATAGATGGACTAATAGACCAAGTCCCACACACTGCTAGAAGCCCAAATATTTTTTCAGAGCTAGATGCAGAAAAAAATTATTTTTAATTTGCAACCTGATGGAGGTCAGTATAGATGGACTAATAGACCAAGTCCCACACACTGCTAGAAGCCCAAATATTTTTTCAGAGCTAGATGCAGAAAAAAATTATTTTTAATTTGCAACCTGATGGAGGTCAGTATAGATGGACTAATAGACCAAGTCCCACACACTGCTAGAAGCCCAAATATTTTTTCAGAGCTAGATGCAGAAAAAAATTATTTTTAATTTGCAACCTGATGGAGGTCAGTATAGATGGACTAATAGACCAAGTCCCACACACCGCTAGAAGCCCAACTATTTTTTCAGAGCTAGATGCAGAAAAAAATTATATTCAATTTGCAACCTGCTGGAGGTCAGTATAGAAGGACTAATAGAACAAGTCCCACACACTGCTAGAAGCCCAAATATTTTTTCAGAGCTAAATGAAGAAAAAAATTATTTTTAATTTGCAACCTGATGGAGGTCAGAATAGATGGACTAATAGACCAAGTCCCACACACTGCTAGAAGCCCAAATATTTTTTCAGAGCTAGATGCAGAAAAAAATTATTTTTAATTTGCAACCTGATGGAGGTCAGTATAGATGGACTAATAGACCAAGTCCCACACACTGCTAGAAGCCCAAATATTTTTTCAGAGCTAGATGCAGAAAAAAATTATTTTTAATTTGCAACCTGATGGAGGTCAGTATAGATGGACTAATAGACCAAGTCCCACACACTGCTAGAAGCCCAAATATTTTTTCAGAGCTAGATGCAGAAAAAAATTATTTTTAATTTGCAACCTGATGGAGGTCAGTATAAATGGACTAATAGACCAAGTCCCACACACCGCTAGAAGCCCAACTATTTTTTCAGAGCTAGATGCAGAAAAAAATTATATTCAATTTGCAACCTGCTGGAGGTCAGTATAGAAGGACTAATAGAACAAGTCCCACACACTGCTAGAAGCCCAAATATTTTTTCAGAGCTAAATGAAGAAAAAAATTATTTTTAATTTGCAACCTGATGGAGGTCAGTATAGATGGACTAATAGACCAAGTCCCACACACTGCTAGAAGCCCAAATATTTTTTCAGAGCTAGATGCAGAAAAAAATTATATTCAGTTTGCAACCTGATGGAGGTCAGTATAGATGGACTAATAGAATGATGCTATGCCCAAAAGATTTTACTTCACTAGGTGCAGTAAAAAAATTGGTATTCTATACACAGGTGTTATATCTTGCAACACAGGTAGGCTACTCCACTGACTAACACACTCTGCAATAGGCCAAAAAGGATTAGCTTTGCTAGATTCAGCCAAATGCTGTGAAAAAAACTTGCACAGCACTGGCACAGACCTGCCTGGCAAAAACTGATAGGAACTCATGTAACCTAGTCCTGAAAAGGACTCCAATTACAATTAGTCTTTACTCCCACAACCTATCTATTTAAGAGCACAGACCTCCCTGATAAAAGTCGTAGGAAATGCTGTAACCTAGTCCTTAAAAGGACTGCAATCACAACTATTCCCTACTCCCAAGCTATCTGTATATTTGTGCGAAAATTGGCTTGAAATTAACAAGGTATAGCACACACAGCAACAGCGGTGCCGTCTAACACGCAGCTGCAGCAGTGAGAAAATGGTGGCGACGGGGAAAATGGCTTGGTCTTATAAGGCAAGGACATGTGACATACACTGCCAATGACACATGCCCTTGCTTGTGTGAAAAAAAGCACTTCGCTCCGTGTGTGCGCTGCTGATAGGCTGACAGATTGCACCTCCCCACTGCAAATGCGGGAAAGAGAAAAAAAAATGGAGATCTTCATTGTTCCTGCAGAGATCCATCCCCTGCCCCTCCCCCCACCCCGCTGTACACTCAAACTGCGTATTAACATTAATTTTCATCATTACTGAGAAAAAATCCAGTTATGATTTTGGTGCACGAACAGTTATCGAACATAACCTCGAACAGCCGAATTTTTCTCAAATTGTTCGTGTTCGCCGAACGGCTCGAACGCCGCCCAAAACAGCTCGAATTTGAGATTGGCGAACAGTTCGAGTAGAACAACGCTCATCTCTAGTAATCACATTATTCAGCTCATGCACCTCCTCCTCCATCTCCGAAATGACCACATCAGTCACAAGCTGCCAGCACTGCAGCATTGCCTTGGGCAAGTGGCAACAGGCTGTGCTGAAGATAACATGCTTAATGCTTAATTGACAAACCGCCCAGCGCTGCAGAGTTGTTGAAAACTGTAACACAGCAGTCTGATCTGTGGCTCTCACCGCTGAACATACATTCCAGGCATGGTCGTGTGTGACAATGAGCGAAAGCTGGTGACTGAGAAATGACAGCCGGGGTAGAAACGGTTTCCCTATATGCCAGTCTTTTCACCGAGCTAAAGAATATGGCTGTGGTGAAATACAACTCTCACTGAGAAGCTGTTTCAGATTGAAAAACATTGTGCCCACCAGAGGATTTGATTCTGAGGGCTAACCTTTCTCACCAGCTCAAGAGCCCCATAGCAGCTGCAAAGTTAGCACTATCATGAACTCTCCTGAGGTAGAAGCCAAGGCACACCAGAAGATTCTTTGGTGGGACCGTCCAACCCTGCCGAGAAGGAGTCCTGGCTAAGAAAAGTGTGTGGGAAGGTTCCTGGACACTCTATGGCTGCTTTTTTACTGAGGAGGAAACACGTAAACATGGGGAGAGCATACAAAGTCCCTGCAGATGTTGTCCTTGCTGGGATTTGAACCCAGGATCCCAGAGCTGCAAGGCTTCAATGCTAACCACTGATCCAATGTGCTGCCGTTCACCCTCTAATATCTAACAGGCTGGAGAAGCTTGCACCTACTGCCACTCTATCTTCAGCTCCTTTGTGAGAAAATGTATTTGGGCAGCCACTCAGTCTACCAAATGAAATTCCTGAGAAGGAAATTGGGAATGGCTTTGTTATTGGTACTGGGGGCAGTGCTAATACCATGGCATCATACCATAGTTTGCTGGAAATATTCCAGGCTGGTAGGAGGCAAGCAAATTCCCACAGAAAAGTACCAGCAGTAATGTTCAGGCCACATTTCAAGTGCAAGCAGCTTTAGAGGACTTCCTGGGAGAAATGACACGTAGGGTAGATACAGTTTCCCTCTATACCAGTCCTTTCACCGAGCTAAATACAACTCTTAGGAAAAAAAGTTGTGGACTGGCTCCGTACCATCCCTGGCCACATTCACCTGTCCACGTGTTTGTGGTTAGGCGGTCCTTCCCAGTAAGTGCACTGGGGAGGGCACGGATAATGTTGTGGGACCCGTGCTTGTGGAAGGCAGAGGCGATACCGGGAAATATAGTGGCGGCTGGGGACCGAGTATGGACACCCGGCCACCGCCGGCATGAGGTTGTGAAAAGCTTCCGCCTCCACGAGCTTAAGAGGCCATATTTCAAGTGCAAAGAGCTGCCCAGAAATCTGGCAGTTTAGTGTGGCGGCCTGTGGGTGGGTGGGTGGCTGGCTGCATACTTGCACTTGCATTCCAAGTAACAGAAAACTAAGCAGATGGTGGCCTCTATCATCATCATGGCCTCACCTCGGCACTATGAACTTTCCTGAAGGAGAAGCCAGGGCCCGCCGGAGGAGTCTCCGGTTCTCTGGTGGGCCCGTCCAACCCTGCCAAAAAGCAGCCCTGGCTAAGAAAAGTGTGGGGGAAGGTTCCCAGACACTCTATGGCTGCTTTTTTTAATGTGGATCAGCCATGCTTATGCATGTTATTTCTCAAAACGCATTACAGATCAGGCCATTGTCCAACTCTGTATTCAAGAAATTAAATGCGCAATGGAAGATGTATGTGTGTCAAAGCACCACCGACAAGGGCGAGTTGATGTTGGACGGGCTGCCATTGCTTCTGCAACAAGCTCAATTACAGGACTTCCTGGGAGAAATGACACCCAGGGTAGATATGGTTTCCCTCTATGCTTGTCCTTTCACAAAGCTAAATACAACTCTTAGCAAAAAAAAGTTGTGGACTGGCTCCGTACTGTTTCTGGCCACATTCACCTGTCCACGTGTTTGTGGTTAGGCGGTCGCTCCCAGTAAGTGCACTGGGGAGGGCACGGGTAATGTTGTGGGACCCGTGCTTGTGGAAGGCGAAGGCGATACCGGGAAATATAGTGGCGGTAGGGGACCGAGTATGGACACCCTGCTGCCGCCGGCATGAGGTTGTGAAAAGCTTCTTCCTCCACGAGCCTGAAAGGCCACATTTCAAGTGAAAGCAGCTGTCAAAAATTTGTCAGTATAGTATTGCAGCCTGTGGGTGGGTAGGTGGCAGCCTGCATACTTGCGCTTGCATTCCAAGGAATGGGGTTGGGATAACTGAACGCTGCACTGGGACAAGGACGTGGACAGTGATTGTTGCAAGTCTGCAATGACAGGTGCATGGCAGGAGGCATCTTCGCATGCGCCAAGGATCACTTATGATGAGCACACTTTTAGGCAGTGACCTGGGAGTCAGAAATGCTTCCAGAGGTCTTCCCCATGCTGTTCCCATGTCTTTTCAGCACTGTATGCATGTGTCTGATGATGTGTCACACACCACATGGCCAGATAAGGTTGTAAAATGTTAAAATGACATTTCCTGGTGAACGCATCAAAAACGCTATGTGTGAACATAGCCCAAGGTTTGGAGAAGCATTTTTGTTTTTGGTTATTTATTTTGCCTTATATACAAGTCATTACCCTGGAAAGGATGTTCTTTAACATATTTCCCAGGAAGGAAAATCCATTTTGGTTTCGTTTTTGTATGTTTTATTGTGAGTCCGTAAAAGTGGTGTAATACTCTGACAACGTTGTTGACAGCAGTGATCTGGGAGTCAGAAATGCTTCCAGGGGTCTTCCCCATGCTGTTCCCATGTCATTTGAGCACTGTTCCCATCGATTTGGGCAATTTTTAGGCCCTCTGCAGACCGCCGGGGGGAGCCACCTGAAAAATGGTCGAGTTTCCCATAGAATTACATTGGGCTCGTTGCTCGGGTCGAGCACCCGAGTATTGCAATTTGCTCGACCTGAGCAACGAGTACCTGAGCATTTTAGTGCTCGCTCATCACTAGTAGAGATCTAATGGCATGAGAAATCTATCATAAATGTAAATCAGGATGGAAGTGCACTGGGGGCGTGTCAGTGCACTTGAAAGAAGCAGTATAAATGCATTGACACGCCTCCAGTGCACTCCCAACCTCATTTTCATTTGTCTTTACAATAGATTTCTCATGACTGTCACATCGCATGTCTAAAAAAAAGTATAATTTTTTTGGGGGGACAAGAGCCGATACAGCCATACCACTACTTTTATATGTAAAAAGAGGCCAGCTTCCCTTTAATTTCACAACAACTTTAGTAACCCTCGTCACTAGCATAATCCTCCTATTTTATTATAATTAAGCCATGGACCACCTTGGGTATGGTGTTTTATCCACTATGACCCCTAACCCTTCAGAAATGTTATTGTTAACCCCTAAGCTAAGTCATCTAACATTACTAGAGGCCAGGGAACAAAAGGTGCAATATTTAGATTTTAGTTTGTTTTTTTTGGCTGTTTTAGACGTATTCGGGCAGTCTAACAGAATAGTCGGGATCAATCAGCAATTATTAGTCATCTTGTACATATAACGTTAACCTAACTATGCAGATGATGCCATTTCTGGAAAATACAGAGCAAATCTGCCTAAAGTAGTTACCATGATAGAGGAGTGACTAAAACTAAAATGGCAGAAGTCAGGGCTAATACCCATAGATTGTGAATGATTTAAATATATCGGAGAATAAACCTTTCAGTAGATGTTACTCAATTTCCGGATTTGAATGTTTTGCCGGCAACTAAAAAAATCATAAATAAAATCAAGACATGGTGTAAATTGCATTTGTCATAGATGCAATCTGCCATAGACAAAGATGATATGGCGTAGAGAGAGAAAATGTGTGCTGTTAATGACTGAGAAGAAACAAATATGTTCTCGGCATAAGATTATTTTTTTTTAATCTGGGTAATTGCAATATCTTGTCGGATGGAGACAATTTGCATGCATGGAGAATTTACTTACGGATAGAAATAGTCCTATTTAAGATTTGTTTGCAGTTTTAGAATCTGGTTAGGAATGACAATATAAAAAGTATTGTCTTATAGGAAAAGTCATGCCTTCTTGCGCGGGATGTATAAAACCAAAACCTTCCCATCATTGAAGCCAAACATACTGCTGTAATGTTTTTCCCTTTTTACATTTACAACTGTCTTATTTTTTTCTGACAGTTCCAAGATACAACAGCTTCTGTGTTTTCAAATCATAGATGAGATCAAATTCAGAAAACCAATTATCAGCTGTAATATTGCGACCAGATCGAAATGAGGGCTCAGCCACTCTCTTCCCCACTTCACTTGGCTTGTTGATGACACAGAAACGACCTGTTGGCTTTTTTCCAGCATAAATTTCCATGTTGACTGTATAAATCATCCATGTGTCAATGAGGGCAAGAAGTTTTATGCCGAATTTGTTTGGTTTTGAGGATATGTATTGCCGAAAAGCACATCTACCTTGAAAACCTGGAAGCATTTTGTCAATAATGACATTCTACCCAGGGCAATAGCTCTTCTGACAATTTACTGCAAATTGTTCACATCACGAATTGCAGCAAACTGGTCATATTCTTTTTGTTGGGTCTGGGTAGTTCAGTCATCAAAATGAAGTCAACGTATCAGGGTCTTGAATCGTTTCAGATTCATCAAGAGGCTAAATTTTTCAATGCCGTCACCTGGTCATCCCCAAAGTTCCTTCAAACTTTGACAATTCCCTCTGTATGCTCCTGCTAGGTACAACAAGCCAATGAAAGCCCTTACTTCAATTACATCTGTGGGTCTGATGTCTCTCTCTGGAGAATTTGTCTTGATAGTGTCAGTGTACTGGTTTGTGCATCTAACAATAGTGTCAAGAATGTCTCCAGTGAATAAATTATCCAACATTCGACTGCAGTTCTAGCATTCTTAGCACTTTCTACAACTCCAGGAAGATGAGTGACAACGTTGTGAGATCCCCTACGACGATTTTTCCCAGGTGGCTTCTTAGTCCACTTGGTCTTTTTATCTCTTCCCAAATAATATGTGTTACCTGTATCTTGTTCATCTTCATCATCTTCATCAGTCTCCTCACCATCTTCCTCTGTTCCTGAATCTCATTAACATTCTTCCACCTCATGTTGAGATTCAATGTCACTCTCTTCCCCTAAATCTTCAGTCAGTGTGGGGTCTCTCTCGTTATCATTTCCCACAAATTCCTCATTTCTTCGACATGAAGGGGGTTAGAGAAATGATAGATTTTCTGGTCGATTTCAGCAGAGAATCTGATACGTGTTCGGACGCAATGTGCCTGAGAGGCCATCCTCTTATTTCTAAGAAAACCCTACTTATTTCTGCAAAATATCCACAAACTTTGCATTGTTCATTTATAAAACCAGCAACATAAACAATTGTGATGGAAAGAAACAGAAAGTGCAAACCTTCAAAAGTGAGATGAGTGTGGGAGCAATGAGCATGAAAGGCCATAGGGGTCACACCTGCTCTCCGCAAGGATGGCAGTAAAACTGAGGGGGTTTCAAGCAGCACCTAAAGATAGGAAGGTACTGGGAGGTACTGCCTTGGAGAGGAGGAGGAAACAAAAATGTTTGAGCTGTGCCTGTTAGGCCAGTTTCGCCTGATGCAGGGTTAAAAGGGTATCCCCATATCATACATGTATGGCACATCAGCAGGATATATAATAAGTGTATAGTAGATGTGGGTCCCACCAACGGCACATGTCGCTCTCAATGGAGAGCTGCTCGGAATTCTAAATCATTTGTATGGGGATTCCAACTACTTCCCCACTGTCAACCGTTATCCAGTTCCCCTTCTTGGGAGTAATATGGGTCCTGAGATGGTAAGCTAAAAAGGTGATCATTACTTGTCTGGGAGCTTATGGAATGGAAGTGATTGACCTCAGGGGTATTTCATGGGAACATCAAATAAAGAGAGCACTCACTGCATAAGGACATCATGGTGGGAAGCATAGAAGGAACAATGCAAAGAGGTAGACCAGCAACCAGATGGCTTGATACTATCGAGATAATGGTAGAGAAGACCCTGGTGGAACTATCTAGGCTTGCACAAGATCAATCTTCCTTCAGATCGTTCATCCATCAAGTCGCCATGGCTTGAGATTGAGTTGAAGGTCGTTAAAAAAAAAAAAACAGATAAATATTAATAGAACCTATTGTTTTGAGATTTTTGTCAAACTGCTGCAGGAATTACAGGTTTTTGACATGCAATGCATTCCTTTATGCATTTCCATCCAAAAATAGGATATGAAAATTGCAATCTATGTAGTAGATACAGTTTAAACTAGGTGATGATTATCCAGCTAATGAAGGTGCTATTTGTGAAAATTTTCACACCAGGTTTCAAAATCTGTCAGAAAATTAAATCCTGAAATAGAACAGGTATACGAATAGTATAGCATATGTAGTGAAAAGAACCAGACTTTCTGAATATTCCTGTGTTTTCTTGTTTTTATTATTTTTACCTGTCAAGTGTCAAAGTTTGAGATCTTTCTCTATGTAGAAACAGGAAGTAGCTTGTCCTTGCAGAAATCATTCCTCTCTTCAACTCCTGACCTGCTCCCTCCTCCCTCCTGCCAGGGACTTTTGCAGTGATTTATGACTCATACAGGTAAAATTGACCTCCTGTTTCTTCATAGAGCTTAGAAGAATTCAGCTAGTCAGTTATTAATCATGTGATGTCACAGATCTAATGGAAAAGAGAAAATTTAGCTGGGTAGAAAAGCAAAATGAGCAATTGTAAGTATACACTACTATATATTATGATGACTGCAATATATAAAGAGGATCAGAATTTTGTTGAGAGGAGGAGGAGTGCTTCTTTAAGTGTTATATTCTGAGCTCTGTTTAGACACTGTGTTTTCTAACTTTGCTTTTGTAGTCTCTGATGCATTTTAGAGCGATGTTTTGTGTGAGAGGAGGAATTATATGTTATCTATCCTGACTTCATTTTGATTTTTGTATGTGCATCTTCTGCTTTCTAGAATGGAGTTTGAATCAGTATGTGTGTGAGATAAGGGGTCCCTCAGAAATGTCTTTGTCTAAATTCCAAAAGCTTGGTGTAAATAGAATTACCTTTAGTCAATGAGATGTATGTATGTTAATGCCAGCACATATTTAGAGATAAGCTGAGCAAATTATATTGTTTTAAAGTATGAATACTAATAATCTGTATAAAACTGGACCAGAGCATATAATAAAGTAGATCTAGCCTGATGCTCAAATGTATCAGTCGTAGTTCTTGAATGCACGTATTTGAATTTAAAATTTAATTTGAACAGGCAAAACGTCTCAGAACATCTCACATTATGTGGCGACGACAAAGCTGGCACAACGAACAGGGACCCACTAATTTAAAGGACAGCTTTATCCAAACGTTTTGCTGGCTCCTAGACAGATTACCAAATCAGGACCGCTGCAGCAAGGTAAGAAGTTTTATTCTTACACTACCTGAATTTGTCTCTCTCTCTTGGTTCTGGCCTGAGTTGGGTACGTTTGTCTGCAGGTCATTCGATCTGTTCATAGTAAGTGGGTCCATTATTGAACTCTGAGACCTTGTGTACTGTGTTGAATTCCTGTGCTGTATGTTGTATGGGGAGTGTGGATTTGGTATTTCACTGGTCATCTGTACGTGGGGTTGGATTGTAATGATTAGATGGTTGTACATGGTGGAGCAGACATTGGTGATTGTTACAGCAGCCTCTTGTATTGCTAAGGAAACCCATATGGTTCCGGCTCATAGACGTAGCAGCTGATGGTTTTCGTCTGATTATAAGCCAGGCATGGAGTGACAGAGTAGGAAGACCATAGTGAAAGGTAAGAGTCCCCACTGGTTTTTCTCTCTAGTCCTGTATTCCTGTTTCTTTTTTTTAAGAAACAGAAGATGGGTATTAATTAGTGATGAGCGAGCACTAAAATGCTCGGGTGCTCGAAGCTCGGGTCGAGCACATTGGAATACTCGGGTGCTCGACCCGAGCAACGAGCCCAATGTAAGTCTATGGGAAACTCGAGCATTTTTCTGGCGGTCCCCCCCGGCGGTCTGCAGAAGGTCAAAAATTGCCCAAATCGATGGGAACGGTGCTCAATTAAATGCCAGGCAGGCAGAATATATAGGCAGACCGGCAGGCAGGGTATATAGGAGGGTGCATGAAAAACATAGCAGGGCAATTGGAACACACTAGTGCCCTCTGATTTTCATGCACCCGTCTCTTTAAAAAAGCTGGCAATTCATCAGCGGCATACACCGGTTCCCGACAATTTATAACAGAAAGAATTGAACATCACACATAGATTAGATAGATAGAAACATGTCAGTCACATATATAATAAGAAGAGTGACATTGTTGGTTACTGTACTTGTCATTTAGTGTTAAAATAAAGGATTTATTAAAAAAAATTAATAGTGTTTTTGTCTCTTTAAAAAAGCCAGCCGGCAATTCATCAACGGCATACACTGGTACCCGACAATTTAGAACAGAAAGAATAGAACATCACACATAGATTAGATAGATAGAAACATATAAGTCACATATATAATAAGTACAGTGATAGTGTTGATTACTGTACTTGTCATTTAGTGTTAAAATAAAGGATTTATTAAAAAAAAAATTGACGTGGGGTTCCCCGTAATTTTAGTCTCTAGCGGAGGTTAAGCAGACGGCTGGGGCAGATGTTTGAAGCCTGGGAAGGGAGTAATACCCACGGAGCTTCCCAGGCTACTAATATCAGCCTCCAGCTGAATACCTAGCCTTTACTAGCTATTAAAATGGGGGACCCAAAAAAAAATGACGAGGGGTCCCCCCTATTTTAATAGCTAGCAAAGGCTAGGCAGACAGCTGGGGGCTGATATTAATAGCCCAGGAAGGGTGCCATGAATATTGGCCCCTTCCCAGGCTAGAAACACCAGCCGTCAGCCGCCCCAGAAATGGCGCATCCATAGGATGCACCAATTCTGGCACTTAGCCTCGCTCTTCCCACTGCCCTGTAGCGGTGGCAGTGGGGTAATAGGGCTAGGGTTGATGTCAGCTTATAATGCCAGCTGACATCAAGCCCAGGTTAGTAATGGAGAGGCGTCTATAAGACACCCCCATTACTAACCCCATAGTCAAAGTTAAAAAAAAACAGAAACACCCAGAATAAAGTCCTTTAATTGAAATAAACACACAATTCTTTAACCCCTTTACAACATAGGGTGTATTAGTACGTATCTGTGCCCTGGGCCCTATGGACCAGATACGTATTAATACGCCCTATCTTTAATGCGGCACTGCGACCGAAGTCGCGGTGATAGCATTAAAATTCCGGTGCCATCTTACCTTAGGGTAGATGGCGCCAGCATCTCGGGGGGTGTCGCCGCCCCTTCACACCCACGATCACTGTGATTGGCTGTTCAATTCTGAACAGCCAATCACAGCATTTCTCACTGTTTCCGGCAATCAGATTGCCGGAAACAGTGATGTGCAGCCTAGGATCGGTGTTAGGAGCACCGATCCTAGGCTGTTGCCTAGTAACCCCAGCCCTCTCCCCAAACTGCTAGGATCGGTGCGATCGCCGATCAAATCGATCGCATCGATCACAGCGGGACCGCGTGGTAACAGGGTGGTCATGGGGCGGTGACCGGCTTGTGACCTGCCTGTCACCTCCCCATGACCCCCTGTGATGTCATAGAAGCCCCAGACAGCTCTGATTGGAGCGATCAATGATGACATCGATAACTCCAATCAGAGCACCTGAACACAGATGACAGTGCGGTCACAGGGTGGTGACCGGCTTGTGACCTGCCTGTCACCTCCCTGTGACCCCCTGTGATGCGTGCCCAGGCCCCAGCCATCTCTGACTGGTGCGATCGATGTCATCATCGATCGCACCAATCACAGTAACTGACCGGGAGGTGACCGGGTGGTGACCGGCCTGTGACCTGCCTGTCACCACCCTGTCACCCCCCTGTGACCGCCCTGCAGATCCTAACACTAGGTGAGGATTTCTACAGAGCGGTCACGTCTGATCTGCGCTGTGCTGGGCCTTGTAGTGCCACATAATCTTCTGTTACACTACAAGACCTTTCTCCTACCTGCTCCAGTCGCTGCTGTTGCTCCGGCATCCTGCTGCGGTCTCCAGGGTCCTGGATCTCCTGCTCCGGCGTCCTGCTGCTGTCTCCAGGGTCCTGTGTCTCCTGCTCCTTATCCTGCTGCTGCGGATCCTGCTCCAGAGCCTCTTCCAGAATCTGCTGCTGATCTTGCTGAAAGAAGAACAGAGAAGACTTTGGTAAGTCCATCTCTGTTCTCCCCTCATCCACCCCTCCCCCCCTCCTCCTCTGCCCCCCTCCTTTTACCCCCAATCCTCCTCCCCCCAGTTTTTTTTTTTTTTTTCTCGTGCGTCCGTGCTCGCTGCTTTTCAGGACTTTTTCTTGTCCCTGTCAATTCCCCCCCCCACCTTTGCACCACATCCACGCACACACCAAGCAGCTGCCGAGAGTTGATTGGTGACATAATTCACCGATCCGCACTCGTGCTCGCTGTTTGCACCACTTACGGTAGTTCCTTTTTTTCTCTTTTTTTTTTCAGAAAAAAAAAGTTCACACCAAGCACACTGACACACACACTCTAAATAAAGTACTGACACACACGCACCACATACACGAGAAAAAAAAAATGTCCGGCTCATCCCAAACTCGCTATTCAGCGGAGGAGGCATACGCTATTGTTGCCATCAAAACTGAGACTGACAGTGAGGGCGAGGATCCCACATTTCTTTACTTTTCCGACGCCTCATCGTCCTCCTCTTCCTCCTCTTCTTCCTCCTCTTCCTCCTCAGGTGCTGCTGGACCGCCCTGCAGTCGTCGCAGGAGAGAAGATGTTCCAGCGCCCCCCACTACTGACCCCATATGGACCTCGCCCCCCGAAAATTTTGAGCCACTGATTCCTGATTTCGTGGCGGAATCAGGAATCAAGTTTGACACCACCAGCCTCACAAAAAGACTTTTTCAAAGTCTTTTTCTCTGAGGATTTTATAAACCTCATGGTGGGCCAAACTAATTTGTATGCTCATCAATTTTTGGAACAAAACCCCTCTTCATCATTTTCTAACTGGTCTCCTGTAGACGCAGAAGAAATGATGACGTTTTGGGGCCTGGTCCTTCATATGGGGATCCTGAAAAAAACAGAGGTTCTTCAATACTGGAGTGTTGACGTTTTGTATAACATTCCAGTATTCCGAATGGTCATGACCCGGACACGTTTTGAGGCCACCGCAAGTTCTTGCATTACCAAGATAATGCAAGGTGTCCTGCACGCGATGACCTGAACTTTGATCATCTTTTCAAAGTTCGGCCGGTCATCGAGCACTTCAACAACAAGTTTGGTGAAGTGTACGTGCCCCAAAGGGACATCTGCGTGGATGAGTCCTTAATTTCTTTTAAGGGGCGGCTTGGATTCCGGCAGTACCTGCCCAGTAAAAGGTCCAGGTACGGGATCAAGCTGTATAAACTTTGTGAGAGTACCTCAGGGTACACTCACAAGTTTAGAGTTTATGAAGGGAAGGACTCCCGGATTGAACCCCCTGAATGCCCCCTTGTTCTGGGAGTGAGTGGGAAAATTGTGTGGGACTTGGTGCACCCACTGCTGGATAAAGGTTATCACCTGTACGTGGATAACTTTTATACAAGTATCCCGCTCTTCAAGTCCCTCTCTGCGCGACATACCGCAGCTTGCGGTACTGTCCGCAAAAATCAGAAAGGCCTCCCAAAGACGCTAATTGGGCAGCTGCTCAGAAGGGGTGAGAGCAGAGCCCAATGTAGCGACCACCTGTTGGTGGTCAAGTACAAGGACAAGAGGGATGCCCTTCTCTTGACCACCATACATGGTGATGGCAGCACACTCAGCACTGTAAGAGGTTCCACTACACAGGTCGCCAAACCAGACTGTGTAGTGGGGTACAACAAGTACATGGGGGGAGTTGATCTCTCCGATCAAGTCCTCCTGCCATACAGTGCTTTGAGAAAGGCCAAGGTATGGTATAAGAATCTGGCCATGCACATTGTTCAGATGGCAATGCACAACGCTTTCCTTCTGTCAAAATGTGCAGTCCAGACTTCTGCGTCGTATCTTCACTTTCAGGAGACAGTTATCAAGGCCCTGATATTTGTCAGTGGTGGCGGAGCGGGCCCCACTACTTCTGGAACTAAAGGACCTCGAATTGTACCGGGCCAGCATTTCCCGGGGCAGATCCCTCACAGCGAAAAAAGAGGTAAGTCACAAAAGAAGTGCCGAGTGTGTTACCGAAGAGGAATATGCAAGGACACCATTTACCAATGTGACACCTGCCCCGACAAACCTGGCCTCTGCATGAAAGACTGCTTCAAAGGGTACCATACTTCTATGGACTATTGAATTAATTTCTGACGTATGACAACCTGACGAACACTACACCGCTGACGTAGTGTTCGTCAGGTTGTCATACTTCAGTTGTGTAGTGTTTGTCAGGTTGTTCTACACAACTGGCGTATAACACTACATTATAAAATTGACAAATCAGGTATCCGTTCCAAAAAGGGGACACTTGTTGGGCATTTCCACTGTTTAGGCACATCAGGGGCTCTGACATGACATGATGCCCGCAGACCATTCCATCAAAGTCTGCATTCCAAAGCGTCACTCCTTCCCTTCCGAGCCCTGACATGCGCCCAAACAGTTGTTTTCTCCAACACATGGGGTATCAGCGTACTCAGGAGAAATTGCACAACAACATTTGGGGTCCAATTTCTCCTAGTACCCTCGTGAAAATAAAAATATCGCGGCTAAAAGAGCGTTTTTGTGGAAAAAAAATGTTTGTTTTTTCACGGCTCTACGTCATAAACCTTTGCAAAACACTTGGGGGTTCAAAGTGCTCACCACACATCTAGATAAGTTCCCTGAGGGGTCTAGTTTCCAAAATGGGGTCACTTGTGGGGGAGCTCCAATGTTTAGGCACACAGGGGCTCTCCAAACGCGACATGGTGTCCGCTAACAAATTGGAACCATGTTGCGTTCGGAGAGCCCCTGTTGGAACCCCCAGGTGCTTCACAAATTAATCTGTAAAAATAAAAAAGTGTTTTTTTTCCACTTTTTCATTTTTACGAATCAATTTGTGAAGCACCTGGGGGTTCCAAGTGCTCACTATGCATCTAGATAGGAGCCTATCCAAAATGGGGTCACTTGTGGGGGAGCTCCAATGTTTAGGTACACAGGGGCTCTCCAAACACAACATGGTGTCCGCTAACAATTTGAGCCGATTTTCCATTCAATTTGTTAGCGGACACCATGTCGCGTTTGGAGAGCCCCTGTGTGCCTAAACATTGGAGCTCCCCCACAAGTGACCCAATTTTGGAAACTAGACCCACCAAGGCACCTATCCAGATGCATAGTGAGCATTTGGAACCCCCAGGTGCTTCACAAATTGATTCGTAAAAATGAAAAAGTGGAAAAAAACCCACTTTCTTATTTTTCCGGATTAATTTGTGAAGCACCTGGGGTTCCAAGTGCTCACTAGGCATCTAGATAGGTGCCTTGGGGGTCTAGTTTCCAAAATGGGGTCACTTGTGGGGGAGCTCCAATGTTTAGGCACACAGGGGCTTTCCAAACGCAACATGGTGTCCGCTAACAATTTGAGCCGATTTTCCATTCAATTTGTTAGCGGACACCATGTCGCGTTTGGAGAGCCCCTGTGTGCCTAAACATTGGAGCTCCCCCACAAGTGACCCCATTTTGGAAACTAGACACCCCAAGGCACCTATCTTTATGCATAGTGAGCACTTGGAACCCCCAGATGCTTCACAAATTAATCCGCAATAATAAAAAAGTGTTTTTTTTTCCACTTTTTCATTTTTACAAATCAATTTGTGAAGCACCTGGGGGTTCCAAGTGCTCACTATGCATCTAGATAGGTGCCTTGGGGGGGTCTAGTTTCCAAAATGGGGTCACTTGTGGGGGAGCTTCAATGTTTAGGCACACAGGGGCTCTCCAAACGCAACATGGTGTCCACTAACAATTTGAGCCGATTTTCCATTCAATTTGTTAGCGGACACCATGTCGCGTTTGGAGAGCCCCTGTGTGCCTAAACATTGGAGCTCCCCCACAAGTGACCCAATTTTGGAAACTAGACCCCCCAAGGCACCTATCTAGATGCATAGTGAGCACTTGGAACCCCCAGGTGCTTCACAAATTGATTCGTAAAAATGAAAAAGTGGAAAAAAAAATACTTTTTCATTTTTACGGATTAATTTGTGAAGCACTTGGGGGTTCAAAATGCTCACCACCCATCTAGATAAGTTCCCTGGGGGGTCTAGTTTTCAAAATGGGGTCACTTGTGGGGTTTCCACTGTTTAGGCACCTCAGGGGCTCTCCAATCGCAACATGGCGTCCGCTAATTATTCAAGCAAATTTTACAATCAAAAAGTCAAATGGGGCTCCTTCCCTTCCGAGCCTTGCCGTGCACCCAAACAGTGTTTTTCCCCACATATGGGGTATCTGCGTGCCCAGGGGAAATTGCATTACAAATTTTGGGGTCCAATTCATCTCTTTACCCCTGCGAAAATAAAAAAAATTGGGTCTAAAGTAACATTTTTGTGAAAAAAGTTAAATGTTCATTTTTTTCTTCCACATTCCAAAAATTCCTGTGAAGCACCTGCAGGGTTAATAAAGTTCTTGAATGTGGTTTTGAGCACCTTGAGGGGTGCAGTTTTTAGAATGTTGTCACTTTTTGGTATTTTCTGTCATAAAGACCTCTCAAAGTGACTTCAAATGTGATGTGGTCCCTAAAAAAATGGTTTTGTAAATTTTGTTGGAAAAATGAGAAATCGCTGGTCAACTTTTAACCCTTATAGCTCCCTAACAAAAAAAAATTTTGGTTCCAAAATTGTGCTGATGTAAAGTAAACATGTGGGAAATGTTAATTATTAACTATTTTGTGTGACATATCTCTCTGATTTAAGGGCATAAAAATTAAAATTTTGAAAATTGCAAAATTTTCTAAATTTTTACCAAATTTCTGATTTTTTCACAAATAAAAGCAAGTGATATCGAAGAAATTTTACCACAATCATGAAGTACAATATGTCATAAAAAACCATTCTCAGAATCAGGGGGATCCGTTGAAGCGTTCCAGAGTAATTACCTCATAAAGTTACAGTGGTCAGAATTGTAAAAATTGGCCTGGTCATTAACGTGCAAACCACTCTCGGGGGTAAAGGGGTTAATGTTCTAAATTAAACCATACTTACCATCACACCCATTCCAGCTGAAGCCAACGATCTCCTGCAATTAAAATAAAATAATAAAGCAACCTCATCCTTACCTTTCCATGGTTCCCAGGACAGCTTCAGCTCTGCTACATTCACATGACATGCTGGATCGCAGCCGAAAGCTGCCATCCAGCTTGCCATGCCGCAGACACTGAGAAGCGCAGGCATGCTTGCGCTTCTCAGTGTCTGGCTGTGACGGCATCCAGATGAGCCAAGTTCATGTCCAATGAACTCAGCTCACTTCATGCTTGTCACTGACAGCATGGGAGAATTCTCCTGCGTATGCAGTGAGCGCAGGAAAATTCTCCCACGCTGTCAGCGACGTGCATGAGGTAAGCTCATGTCCAATGAACTCAGCTCACCTCATGCACATCATTGACAGCGTGGGAGAATTCTCCTGCGCTCAGCGCTTGAGCAGGGAAATTCTCCCACGCTGGGATGGCATTGAGATGACAGGCTGGATCGCAGCTGAGCGCTGCCATCCAGCATGCCATCCTTCATAGACACTGCAGAGCGCAGGAGATTTCTCCCATGCTGTCAGTGACGTTCATGAGGTGAGATGAGTTCATTGGACATGAACTCGGCTCATCTGGATGCCGTCACAGCCAGACACTGATGAGCGCAAGCATGCCTGCGCTTCTCAGTGTCTGTGGCATGGCAAGCAGGATGGCAGCTTTCAGCTGCGATCCAGCCTGTCATGTGAATGTAGCAGAGCTGAAGCTGTCCTGGGAACCATGGAAAGGTAAGGATGAGGTTGCTTTATTATTTTACTTTTATTGCAGAAGACATTGGCTTCAGCTGGAATGGGCGTGATGGTAAGTATGGTTTAATTTAGAACATTAAAAAATTGTGTGTTTATTTCAATTAAAGGACTTTATTCTGGGTGTTGTGTCTTTTTTAAATACTTTACTAGAAATTCATGGCGGTCATGTCTAATATTGGCGTGACCCCATGAATTTTGGGCTTAGGGCCAGCTGATAATACCAAGCTGGCCCTAACCCCTTTATTACCCAGTGAGCCACCGCACCAGGGCCTTGGATGAATTGGGTGAATTTCATGAAATAATTTAAAAAAAATTGACGTGGGGCTTCGCCCTATTTTGTGTCCAGCCAGGGACAGCAGGCAGGAACGGGCTGCCCCCAACCACCAGCTGCCTATTTGTATCTGGCTGGACACAACAATATAGGGAAGCCCTTTTTTTTTATTATTTCATAAATTTCATGAAATAATTAAAAAAAAAAATACGTGGGGCTTCGCCCTATTTTTGTGTCCAGCCAGGTACAACTAGGCAGCTGGGGGCTGGAATCCGCAGCGCCGGGAGGCCCAAGCTTTCTTCCCCCCCCTCCGCTTCAAATAGCAGTCTGCAGCAACCCCAGAAAATGGCGCGTTCATAGAAGCGCCGTCTTCTGGCGCTGTGCCCAACTCATCCAGGGCCCTGGTGTGGTGGCTCACTGGGTAATAAAGGGGTTAGGGCCAGCTTGGTATTATCAGCTGGCCCTAAGCCCAAAATTCATGGGGTCAAGCCAATATTAGACATGACCGCCATGAATTTCTAGTAAAGTATTTAAAAAAACACAACACCCAGAATAAAGTCCTTTAATTGAAATAAACACACAATTTTTTAATGTTCTAAATTAAACCATACTTACCATCACGCCCATTCCAGCTGAAGCCAATATCTTCTGCAATAAAAGTAAAATAATAAAGCAACCTCATCCTCACCTTTCCATGGTTCCAAGGACAGCTTCAGCTCTGCTACATTCACATGACAGGCTGGATCGCAGCCGAAAGCTGCTATCCAGCTTGCCCTGCCGCAGACACTGAGAAGCGCAGGCGCAGGAGAATTCTCACGTTCTCCGCATGCGCAAGAGAATTCTCCCACGCTGTCAGTGACGTGCATGAGGTGAGCTGAGTTCATTGGACATGAACTCGGCTCCTCTGGATGCCGTCACAGCCAGACACTGAGGAGCGCTCACACCCCAGTCTGGGGGACCAGAGACTATACAGCCCCAGGAGTGTGTGGCGTCCCAGGAGTCCTATTGAAATGCTGGCCATGATGAGTTGAATGCCAGACCCTGAAATGTTTCCCATGCCATTTGTTAGAGAAAATTAGAAATGCTTTCTCCTGTTTGTAGAAAAATATTATACCCGGCTCTGGCAGAGATGGCAGAACTTAGTATATCACAATATGTCTAAAGTTCACACCTGTTTACTCTGTTGAAGTTTTTAGAGAGCCACTAATATTGTCCCATATAGAGTACCCGGTTGTTATACAAAGTAGCCAAGGGTGTGGAAGCAACAAATGCCCTGAATAAATGTCATTCCAGGTGTGGGTGCAATACAGAGAGTCACGCCAGGTGTGAGTGCAACACAGAGGGGAAAGGGAGCCCAGACACTAGACAAAGGGGGAAGAGGTGACCTCCTAATTAGTGTTGAGCCACCCCCGTAGTGTTCGAGTTCGGTTCGGTTCGTCGAACACCCGTATGTTTTCCGAACTGTTCATCGAACTGTTCGTCGAACACCTTCGAACACCATTAAAACCAATGGCAGGCAAACAAAAACACATAGAAACACATAGAAAACACCTTCAAAGGTGTCCAAAAGCTGACAAACTGCTCAGAATACACAACTAACACATGGAAAAGTGACAAGTACATATAGTCATGCGAAAATAAAAGAGGTGAAGGAGTAAAAGGAGGGGGAGACACAGATATAGGCATGTCATGCCCTTCTAAAGCCCAAAAAGTGCGAAGCCGACACTGCCAGTCCATTCCTGCCCGTGCGACCTCCGTGTCGCCGGGTTTGTGCCAGAGCTGCGGTGGACCCTGACGGCCAGCCCCCCTCTCCCAATACTGGTGCCTGTCCGCTGGTGGGTCGAGCGAGCCCCCCTGCGGTGGAGGCAGGTCTAAGCTTTTTAATTTAAATTGTCTCTCTAATTTGAATGAATACACTTTAAATCCTTTTACAAGGATCTATTGGAGGGCAAGTCTCATGCCAGCAGCCGCGTAATTCCTGCTCCAGTAGCGTCCAATAAAGCTGCTGCAGTTAAAACGCTTTTATAAGGATCGAGCTCGGTGGTCCACTGCAAGGCGTCCTACTGCCAGTCCCAGCCCCTATGCTTTGGGGTGCCTCCCCGATGCTCTTCACTGAGTGTCCCGGGGGCCCGAACCATTTCCTTTCAAAAAATTAAGTGTCCAAACTACAGGTGGTGTAGCTTGCTTAACAGCTGCGATAATCCGCTGACTAGCAGACACTGCTACTAGGCACAAAGTATTTCCTGGGCTAGATGCAGTTAAAAATTTGTAATTAGATACTCTCGTTGGATGCTGAGAAAGCACTCCATAGAGTCTCCTGGCACGCCATATATTATTCCCTTAAAAAGCTTGGGGTAGGGGTCTAGGGGACCCTATTATAGGCAAAATCACGGCCCTGTATCGCAATACGTCACCTAGGCTGAAGATAAATGGAACATTTTCATCACCTTTCATAATCACCAATGGGACAAGGCAGGGATGTCCTCTGTCCCCTCTCTTATACATCCTAGTGACGGAGCACCTGCTCTCATCAATTCGCCATAACCCCAATATTTGGTGGATTGAGGTGGGAGGCACCGAGTACAAGTACTCTGCATTTGCTGATGATGTCCTAGTATATATCACTCAATCACATATATCCATCCCTGCTGTTATGGCTGAAATAGATCACTTTGTTACATGGTCAAATTTTAAAATCAATGCAGCGAAGTCTGAGGCCCTCAATGTCTCCCTCCACAAATCCATACAGGATTCCATCCAGTCCAACTTTCCCTTTGCCTGGCCCTCACAGGGTATCAAATACTTAGGAATTCCTATTCATAGAGACCTCTCCCGTCTATGTTATCTTAATTTTAGGCCCTTTATTGAACAACTCCATACAGACCACGGTTGGCAAGTTAGAACTGTAAGATTCACTACGTGAACCACTGGTGTTTTGTGGAAAAGCACATGTACACTGTGTTCCAAATTATTATGCAAAAAGTGTTTAGGAGTGATAAGGGAAGAATTTTTTTGTTTGTCAGTTAAACTCATTGATGGTGATGTCTGTCAGGGCTCTTTATATCACTGTAAGCAATTGCAGACTCCCGTGCTAATTAGTTTGGCAGGTGTGTCCAATGAAAGGCAAGACTACTTAAGAAGGCTGTCCCACATTATTAAGCAGCCTACATTTTCTGCCAAAATGGGAAAGAAAAAGGATGTGTCGGCTGCTGAGAAGCAACAAATTGTGGAGTGCTTAGGTCAAGGCATGACTTCAATCAACATTGCCAAGACACTTCATCCTGATCATCGCACAATCAAGAAGTATGTAGCTGATTCACAGTACACACGTGTGCGTGCTGTTAAGGGAAAATTGAGGACTCTTTCCTACAGGCAATTACGTCAGGTTAAAAGAGCAGCAGCAAAAAAGCCTTGTCATAGCAGCAGACAAGTTTTTGAAGCTGCTGGTGCCTCCAACGTTCCCCGAACAACAAGATGCAGAGTCCTTCAGAGGTTTGCAGCTGTGCGTAAGCCATCCTGTCGACCTCCTCTATCCACTGCACACAAGCAGAAACTGCTCCAGTGGGCCAAACAATACATGAAGACTGACTTCAAAACTGTTTTGTTCACCGATGAGTGCCATGCAACGCTCGATGGTCCAGATGGATGGAGTGGAGGATGGCTGGTTGATGGACACCCCACGCAAACACGGCTACGGCGCCAACAAGGAGGAGGTGGTGTAATGTTTTGGGCTGGAATCATGGGGAGAGAGATTGTCGGCCCCTTTAGGATCCCTGAAGGGGTAAAGATGAACTCCATAATGTATGTGGAGTTTCTCAAACAGCACTTCCTGCCATGGTTCAAGAAGAAGAACCGTGTATTCCGCAGCAAGATCATTTTCATGCATGATAATGCACCGTCTCATGCTGCACATAACACATCTGCATCTGATATGGGCATAAAAGGGGACAAACTTATGGTGTGACCCCCATGCTCCCCTGACCTCAACCCCATTCAGAACCTCTGGAGCATCATCAAAAGGAGTGTCTATGATGGCGGGAGGCAGTTCACATCTAAGCAACAGCTCTGGGAGGGTATTCTGTCCTCATGCAAAACAATTGAAGCAGAAACCATCCAAAACCTGACAAATTCAATGGATGAGAGAGTTCGGAAGCTCCTTTCGAACAAGGGGTCCTATGTGCAAATGTAACATCACCTAGAATAAAGTTTTGAGTTGAAAACTGTTTGATTTCAGTTTCTAATAACCTGCTAATGCTTGTAATTTCAAAATGTTTTTTGTTCTTTATTAAAATGAAAAGGTTGATTGAAGAGTGTGGGGGATCTAAGAGTGTGGCAACCCAGTAGTCAGGATTACTTCGAATTCTGACAATCTGAGGGTCATGTTGCAGGTAGAGCAGCAAGAAGGCACTTATTTTCCGGGCTAGATGCAGCTAAAAATTATTATTAATTTGAAAGCTGGTGGAGCTTAATATAGATGGCCTAATAGAATCAGTACTGCAAACTGCTACAAAGCCCAAATTATTTTCCAGCCAAGATACAGATAAACATGATTAGTAATTTTAAATCTGGTGGAGTTTAGTATAGATGGCCTAATAGAATCAGTACTGCACACTGCTACAAGGCCCAAATTATTTTCCAGCCAAGATACATATAAACATGATTAGTTGGTGAGGTGATTTTAACAAATCATCAAGCTTTTACTCTCCCCAGGATGACACAGGGGTAGAAAAGTCGTTTCGGATCCCTGATTTGTTCATCTTTATGAACGTGAGTCTGTCTACATTATCAGTGGAGAGCCGCGTGCGCTTATCTGTCAGCACACCACCAGCAGCGCTGAACACACGTTCAGACAGAACGCTTGTTGCGGGGCATGACAAGATCTCCAAGGCGTAAGTGGCGAGCTCCGGTCATTTATCCAGATTGGAAGCCCAAAAAGAGCAAGGGTCCAGTGACACAGTCATGGCTTCAATGTTTACTTGGAGATACTCCTGGACCATTTTCTCTAGGCATTGACTATGTGTCAGACTTCTTGTCTCCTGTGGCCTTGCAAAGGATGGGCTAAAAAAGTGGTGAAATGATTCCGCAAAATTGATGTTACCAGCAGATACTGTGTTTCTGTTACGTTTTCAGAGCTGAACTCGACGGTTTGAGAGCTGAACTCGACGGTCCCACGTTTGGCAAGTTGGAACTGTGAGATTCACTACGTGCACCACTAGTGTTTTGGGGAAAAGCACATGTAAGATTCTGCAACAGTCTCTGCTGATACTCCTGCATGCGTGCATCTCTTTCTATGGCAGGAATAATTTCTGCAAATTTACTTTTGTACCGGGGATCTAACAGTGTGGCAACCCAGTAGTCAGGATTATTTCTAATTCTCACAATTCGAGGGTCATGTTGCAGGTAGTGCAGCAAGAAGGCACTCATGTGTCTTGCGCATCCAGGAGCACCAAGTCCCTGTTGTGTTGGTGGCGAGGTAACAATCATGCTTCCTTCCTTTGCCCCCTCCCCCCCAACCTCGCACAACAGAAATGTGATCAAAGTCTCCCTCATCTGATGAGTCTTCCATCAGTTCGTCCTCCACTTCTTCCTGGGCTCCTGCACCTTCCTCACTAGTTTGGCTGCTACCATGCGCCCTGGTAAAACAATCTCCGCATCGTCAGCACTAAACATCTTCGTCGCCATTTCAAAACTGTGCAGAAGGGTGTATAGGTCCCTAATCTGAGAACACTCCTCCAGCGTGATTTGCCCCACCTCTGGATCTCGTTGGCCCAGGCTTTACGTCAGAACGTATTGCACCAGGGCTTGTCGGTGCTGCCACAGTCGCTGCAACATGTACAGAGTTGAATTCCACCGGGTAGGCACATCGCATTTTAGCCGGTGAAGTGGCAGGCCCAGCGACTTCTGTAGAGATGTAAGTCGCTGAGCTGCGGGATGCGAACGGCGGAAGTGAGCACACAGCGACCGTGCCCTCTGCAGAAGGCCATCTAGTCCGGGATAGTGGGCTAAAAATTGCTGGACAACCAGGTTCAACATGTGAGCCATACAAGGCACGTGTTTGACATTGTCCCGGCGAAGGGGCGCACCCAGGTTTGCAGCATTGTCGCACACGGCCTTCCCTGGTTTCAGGTCCAGTGGAGACAACCATTCATGAAACTGGTTCTCCAGAGCTGACCAGAACTCCTCAGCTGTGTGACTCACAATTCCCAGACATTTCAAAGTAAAAACCGCCTGATGACGTTGAGCCCTGCTGCCAGCATAGTAAGGAGGTGTGCAAGATCCCTTCTGCGCAGTTAGAAAGCTTGTGGCATGACCAGACAGGCTTTGGGTGCAGGTGGAGGACCGAGAGGAGGTTGAGGAGGCAGAAGCAGTGGAGGAACTTTGAGATAAAGAGGATTGACGCACAACTCGTGGGGACGGCAAGACTTGGACAGCAGCCCCTTGTCCTGCTGTCACCTTAGTTACCCAGTGCCCAGTCAGCGACATGTAACTCCCCTGTTCATGCCTACTCGTCCAAGTGTCTGTGGTGAAATGCACCCTGTCACACACAGAGTTTCTCAAAGAAGCGGTGATGTTGTGTGCGACATGCTGGTGGAGCGCAGGCACATCTTTCTTTGAGAAGTAGTGCCGACTGGGCATCTGGTACTGGGGCACTGCGACGGACATAAGGTCTCGAAAATCCTCTGTGTCCACCAGGCGGAAAGGAAGCATTTCTGTAGCCAAGAGCTTGCAGATGGTGAAATTCAACCTTTTAGCTTTCTCATGGCTAGGAAGAAATGGTCTTTTACTTGTCCACATCTGAGGGACCGAGGGCTGGCTGTTGTGCTTAGACGGGGTTGAGAAGGGTGTCCCCGGCAAACTGCCGGTCTGTGAGGAAGATGCAGGCAGACATGTTAGGTTGCCTTGATCCAAAGGTGGTGCTATCGATGTCGGACGGCGCTGAACACCAGCTGTTGTTTCCACCTCCAAAGAAAATGATGACCTGCCAATCACGCTGGCTGTTGCGGGTAAAGAGGTGGCAGGTCTGCGTCCCAAAACAGGTGTGACTGCTGTCCCCCCAGTCACAGAGGATCAAGAGGCCACGGATGCACAAGATGTGGTAGACGGTGGTTGGCCCGGCCGGCTAGGCTGCATTGTAGCACAGTGATCTTCCCACTGCAACTTATGCTTCACATCCATGTGCCGGTTCATGCATGAAGTACTCAAACTATGTATTTTTTGGCCTCTACTTAGCTTTTGCTGACAAATGTTACAGATAACACGAGTTGGGTCATCTTTATCGATCTGAAAAAATGCCCAGGCTATGCAAGGCTTAGCACCCATGCGACCTGTAGAGCCACCTCGACTTGTGGTCAGAGGCAGAGTTGTGTTTGAGGATGCAGTTGTTGACGTGCTTCCAGTACTACGTCTCTGTCCAGGAAGGCTCAACCTGACCTCGTCGTCACTAGCAACCTCCTCCACCTCCTCTGCTGACCTCATCTCTTGGCTGACTGTGGGTTGACAGTAAGTGGGATCTCCAACCTCGTCATCATCACCCTGTGTGTTATCACACCCGTCGTCCTCAGAGCCAACCTCTTCCTGCCCTGACAAAAAACTAAAGTTGTCGCTCCAATCAGGCATTTGAGTCTCATCATCGTCTTCCTCATTGTCTCCACCTACAGGAGTTACAGTTTGGGAACAAGGGTCTACATTATGGTCAGAACCTTCTGCATCTGGTCCTGGATCCGACTCATAAAGATTCTGGGCATCAGTGCAGATCATTTCCTCGTCTGCATTCACAGAAGCTCTGGAGCCGACCTCTGATTCCCAGGCTATAGTATGAGTAAACAGCTCTGCAGACTCAACCATCTGTTCTACCCTATAATCAGACGGGCAGCTGGAGACTTGGGAGCTGTGAGGAAGCAAGTGCGATTGGGGTGACACCTCGGAAGACTGGAGTATTTGTGATGTTGAAGTTGAGGTGGAGGAGAGCCCACTTAAAGGAGCACTTGGTATCCGTTGAAGCACCTGCTGTTTTTGTGCCTCATCTGGAATTTGTAGCGATTGGCGTGGCCGTAAGAAAGGGATCTTATCACATTGTCCGCTAAAAGAAGTAGACATCTTAGTTTGGCTGGAAGATGGTCTTTCTTCTGCAGATGTTACTGTTGCTTTAACACCTACCCCACGGACACAACCTTTATTTCCCTTCCCAACACGCCTATTCCCCTTTCCACCAGCAGCATGCCTTTTTCCACTCACTTTGTTGTTTAACTAATTCACAATTCTGGAGTTGTTTGCACAAAAAACAATGGATGGGAACCGAGCAGAGCTGAGTGGCCAAACTGTGGTATTAGCCCAAAAGTATTGGCTGCTTTAGATGCAGATAAAAATTATTTTGAATTTGCAACCAGCTGGAGGTTAGTATAGATGGACTAATAGAACAAGTCCCACACACTGCTAGAAGCCGAAATATTTTTTCAGAGCTAGATGCAGAAAAACATTATATTGAATTTGCAACCTGCTGGAGGTTAGTATAGATGGACTAATAGAACAAGTCCCACACACTGCTAGAAGCCGAAATATTTTTTCAGAGCTAGATGCAGAAAAAAATTATATTGAATTTGCAACCTGCTGGAGGTTAGTATAGATGGACTAATAGAATAAGTCCCACACACTGCTAGAAGCCGAAATATTTTTTCAGAGGTACATGCAGAAAAAAATTATATTGAATTTGCAACCTGGTGGAGGTTAGTATAGATGGACTAATAGAACAAGTCCCACACACTGCTGGAAGCCGAAATATTTTTTTCAGAGCTAGATGCAGAAAAAAATTATATTGAATTTGCAACCTGCTGGAGGTTAGTATAGATGGACTAATAGAACAAGTCCCACACACTGCTAGAAGCCAAAATATTTTTTCAGAGCTAGATGCAGGAAAATATTATATTGAATTTGCAACCTGCTGGAGGTCAGTATAGATGGACTAATAGAACAAGTCCCACACACTGCTAGAAGCCGAAATATTTTTTCAGAGCTAGATGCAGAAATTTTTTTTATTTAATTTGCAACCTGCTGGTGGTTAGTATAGATGGACTAATAGAACAAGTCCCACACACTGCTAGAAGCCGAAATATTTTTTCAGAGCTAGATGCAGAAAAAAATTATATTGAATTTGCAACCTGCTGGAGGTTAGTATAGATGGACTAATAGAACAAGTCCCACACACTGCCAGAAGCCGAAATATTTTTTCAGAGCTAGATGCAGAAAAAAATTATATTGAATTTGCAACCTGCTGGTGGTTAGTATAGATGGACTAATAGAACAAGTCCCACACCCTGCTAGAAGCTAAAATATTTTTTCAGAGCTAGATGCAGAAAAAAATTATTTTGAATTTACAACCTGATGGAGGTTAGTATAGATGGAATAACAGAACAAGTCCCACACACTGCTAGAAGCCGAAATGTTTTATCAGAGCTAGATGCAGAAAAAAATTATATTGAATTTGCAACCTGATGGAGGTTAGTATAGATGGACTAATAGAATGATGCTATGCCCAAAAGGTTTTACTTCACTAGGTGCAGTAAAAAAAATTGTTTTCTATACACAGGTGGCGTAGCTTGCAACACAGATAGGCTTCTCCATTGACTAACACACACTGCAAGAGGACAAAAAGGATTTGCTTTGCTAGATTTGGCCAAATGCTGTGAAAAAAACTTGCACAGCACTGGCACAGACCTGCCTTGCAAAAAGTGATAGGAACTGATGTAACCTAGCCCTGAAAAGGACTGCAATTACAATTAGTCTTTACTCCCAACCTTTCTATTTAAGAGCACAGACCTGCTTGATAAAAGTGATAGGAACTGATGTAACCTAGCCCTGAAAAGGACTGCAATTACAATTAGTCTTTACTCCCAACTTATCTATTTAAGAGCACAGACCTGTCTGATAAAAGTCGTATGAAATGATGTAACCTAGTCCTTAAAAGGACTGCAATCACAACTATTCCCTACTCACAAGCTATCTGTAGATTTGTGCGAAAATTGACTTGAAATTAACAAAGTATAGCGCACACAGCAACAGCGGTGCCGTCTAACACGCAGCTGCAGCAGTGAGAAAATGGTGGCGACGGGGAAAATGGCTGGGTCTTAAAGGGCAAGGACATGTGACATACACTGCCAATGACACATGCCCTTGCTTGTGTGAAAAAAAGCAGTTCGCTCCGTGTGTGTGCTGCTGATAGGCTGACAGATTGCACCTCCCCACTATAAATGCGGGAAAGAGAAAAAAAAAATGGAGATCTTCATTATTTCTGCAGAGATCCATCCCCTGCCCCTCCCCCCGCCCCGCTGTACACTCAAACTGCGTATTAACATTAATTTTCAGCATTACTGAGAAAAAATCCAGTTATGATTTTGGTGCACGAACAGTTATCGAACATAACCTCGAACAGCCAAATTTTTTTCAAATCGTTCGTGTTCGCCAAACGGCTCGAACACCGCCCAAAACTGCTCGAATTTGAGATTGGCGAACAGTTCGAGTCGAACAACGCTCATCTCTACTCCTAATCTGGACTAGCGTCACCCTGTCTCACCCTAACGTCCTTAAACAGCCTCCGCAGCTGTCGCCGATTACGTGCCTCGCCCTACTTTCCCTGGCGTAAGGCTATAGCTGGGGGTGGAAGGAGATGAGCACTAGTCAACCTCCGCTAGCACTCTAAAGATAAAAATGGAAGACAACACAAGGAACAACAACTCAGTTTAAAAGAACTCCAACAGGGCACACGGCCTCAAGATCCCAGAGAGGATGTGATGCTGCTTCAGCCAAGTTCCAAGTAGAAATGAGTATAACCGGCGATGACCACCTAGACACACCAGGTATATATACACCCAGACTAAACAGAGGTAGTCGCTGGGTCCTAAACACAGCCTCCTATCTAGGCAGCTGTCTGCATTGCCAAACGTGGAGATCTCCTGCAAACCACTGCAGGGTCACTGTCTGTCACCTCTGACACACCCATGACAATAACACGGCAAAAACCCAGTCCAGAGCCCCTCTTCTGTATGACCAGTCCCGGCAAGGACAAATATATTACACATGTTCTAATTGTGTTAGAAGCCTAAAAACACACAAACTGCAGTCCAAGGAGAGGAGGGAGAGGAGAGCGAGATAACCCCACTCCTTCCCCCTTCTCCAGCAGGGAGAGGGGAGAGTCAGTGTCTCACTAAGAATCCTATTTCTGCTGTATCAATCTGCTTGAATTTCTTTCATTTTCTCTCACTGCTTAACACCTCAGACTTTAATGTGTCCTCCTCATGCCTGATAACCTCACCGTTCACGTTGCACTACTCTGAATCCAGCCACCTTGTTGCCTCTGGAGGAGGGGGGAGAGGGGTGGTAGTGATAATGTGGGTGATCTGCTAGTTATGCCACAAGAGGAGCATGACTGTGTACAAATAATGTCCCACAGGCTGGGTGGGGGGGGGGGCGTTTCAGTCATGTTACCGATGTCCCACTAGATAACCCACACCATGAGCTCTTTGTGGATGGATCGCGGTATGGCATGGATGGCTGGTTCTACACTGGATAAGCTGCTGTCTCCCTTCATGAAATCATAGATGCAGAGCCGCTGCCCATGTCCGCTCAGGAAGCTGAACTCTGTGCCCTTGAAGAAGCCTGCAGACACGCTAAAGATCAGACTGCCATGATTTATACAGACAGCCGCTATGCTTTCATGACTATGGACCTATATGGAGAGCTGGATCTTTCCTCGCAGCGGTAAGTAAGGCTATCAAGAATGATAAAACCGTCCAACGCCTGATGGAGGACCTACCTTTACCCGAGAAAGTTGCCATGGTTAAAGTCAAAGGCCATGCAAAGGACGACTCCACTACAGCTAAAGGCAACAACCTGCCTGACCAGACTGCAAACTCTGCAGCTTGGCAACCAAGAGACAACCCCGCCTGAGTGACGGCTGCACAGGTGGACTCTGCCACACACACACCGGTGACCTACGACCTTCTCCAGAAGCTACAACAACAGGCTGGTTTTGAAGAATTCGCCAAATGACAAGAGAAGGGAGCCGTGCAGTCAACAGAAGGACCGTGGCACGTGGGGGACAAAGGTTGCCTTCCTCAAGTTCTGTATCCCATGATGGCTCAAGCTACCCACTGCAATACCCACCAGTCAAAAACTGCCATGACAGACCTCGTCCACTGCCATTGGTATGCCCCTGGATTCAGTGTCACTGCAGCCAAACACGTTCAAGGCTGTCTGACCTGAGTGCTCAACAACGTGAGACACACCACCAAGACGTCTATGAGACACACACCAAGGCCCCTGTACCCATTCCAGCATCTTCAGAAGGACTACATTTAACTTCTCAAGATGCAAACCTACGAGTATGTTCTTGTGTGTGTTGACCTCTTCTCAGGATGTACAGAAACGTACCCTGTGTGTAAAGCCTCCGCCAAGGCTACAGGAAAGAGACTAATCACAGAAGTCGTCTGCAGATACGGGGTGCCTGAGACCATGAAGAGTGACAGAAGCATCCACTTTACCGGAAAATCAAAGCAGGAAATAAAGCCCACCCTGGGAGTGAAAAAGGCCTTCATACTGTGTACCATCCACAAAGTAGCGGTAGGGTAGAGAGATTGAATGAGACCCTGACAATCCAGAAAGCCATGGTTGAAACAGAATGCTTGCCCCTTGCACTCTTCTCAGTCAGGTATACTCCCAACAAAAATACAGTCCTCAGCCTATATGAGGTGTTATTTGGGTCAGCCCCTAGGCTAGGGTTGTATTTTCTACAATAGCTCCAGATGCAACATGATAGGCTGTCTTATTATGTTATTGAACTTACAAAATGCACCGGTGTTGTTGAGGTGGCAGCAAGCAAGGTCATGGCAGGCTGTAAGCTTGTTTGAAGAGATGGGTTTTCAGGTTTTGTCTGAAGGATTCAAATGTGGAGGCTAATCGGACGTGTTGAGGCACAGAATTCCATAGGATGGGAGATATTCGGGAGAAATCTTGGAGGCGTTTGGGTGAGGAATGAATGAATGTGGAGGAGAGAAGGAGGTCTTGGGAGGACTGAAGATTACGTAAGGGAATATATCGGGAGATTAGTTCAGAGATGTACGGAGGAGAAAGGTTATGGAGGGCTTTGTAGGTCAGTGTTAGTAGTTTAAACTGGATACGCTGGGCAATTGGGAGCCAGTGAAGAGATTTGCAAAGGGGGGTAGCAGAGGAGTAGCGAGGTGAGAGATGAACCAGTCGCGCAGCAAAGTTGAGGAAGGACTGGAGGGGTGCAAGAGTGTTAGCAGGCAGGTCACAGAGGAGGATGTTGCAGTAGTCGAGGCAGGAGATGATGAGGGAATGCACAAGCAGTTTAGTAGATTGAGGGTTGAGGAAATGACGGATTCTGGAAATATTTTTGAGCTGGAGGCGACAGGAGGTGGTGAGAGCTTGGATGTGGGGTTTGAAGGACAGGGCAGAGTCAAGGGTTTCTCCAAGGCAGTGGACTGCCGGTACAGGGGAAAGTGTGACGTAATTTATTGTGATAAAAAGATCAGGTGGGGAAGATATGCGAGATGGGGAAAAGATGATGAGTTCAGTTTGAGTTTGAGGAAGCGAGAGGAGAAGAAGGAGGATATGGCTGATAGACATACTGGGATTCTGCAGAGAGGTAACATCTGGGCCAGAGAGGTAGATCTGGGTGTCATCAGCGTACAGATGGTACTGGAAGCCATGAAATTTTATGAGCTGTCCCAGGCCAAGGGTATAGATGGAGAAGACTAGGGGTCCCAGGACAAAGACTTGAGGGACTCCAACAGAGGGGGGGCGGGATGAGGAGGTAGTGTGGGAGTGAAGATGCTAAATGTGCGGTTAGAGAGGTTTGAGGAGATCCAAGATAGGGCAAGGGCTTTGACGCTAAAGGAAGAGAGGATCTGTAGTAGGAGGCAGTGGTCAACTGTGTCGAAGGCAGAGGACAGGTCAAGAAGGTGGAGTACAGAGAATTGTCTGTTAGCTTTGGCTGTAAGTAAGTCATTAGTAATTTTGGTAAGGGCAGTTTCGGTGGAATGGTGGGGTGGAAGTCAGATTGTTGGTTGTCAAAGAGAGAGTTAGATGAGAAGTGGGAGGGAAGTTCAGCGTGAACGTATTGCTCAAGGAGTTTGGAGGCAAGTGGGAGCAGCGATATGGGGCGGTAGCTGGACAAGATGGTTGGGTCGAGGGATGGCTTTTTGAGGATGGGCATGATGTTGGTATGTTTAAAGGCAGTCGGGAAGGTACCAGAAGTTAGTGATAGGTTGTAGAGATGGGTTAGGGATGGGATGCGTGTGGGGGTGAGGTTGGGGAGGAGGTGGGATGGGGTCGAGTGCACAAGTGATGAGGTGTGATTTAGAGAGGAGACGAGTGAGGTCTCCTTCCGTGATATTGGAAAAGGAGGTTATGGGGGAAGGGCAATGGTCTGGGAAACAAAAGGGTTGTGGTGGTCGGACAGTAAAGACTTGCTGTGTTTGGTCAATCTTGTTTTTGAAGTGTGTGGCAAACTCCTCAGCAGAGATGACGGAGGTTGCAGCGGGCAGTGGAGGGTGGAGGAGAGAGTTGAAAGTGCTGAATAACTGTTTGGGGTTGTAGGATAAGGAATATGAGGGTTGTGAAGTAGGCCTGTTTAACAGAGGTGAGTGCTGATTTGAATGTGAGTATTGCTTATCTGAATGCAGTGAAGTCATCTTGCGATTGTGTTTTCTTCCAACACCACTCTACAACCCTGGACGCTTGCGGAAGCAGTTTAGTGAGGTTGTTGTGCCAGGGTTGCCTATTGACTTGTCGCATTCTGCCGTGCACAAGAGGGGCGACCGAGTCAATAGCTGATGCGAGAGTGGCATTGTAGAAAGCAGTGGCACTGTCTGTGTCATGAAGTGAAGATATGGATGTCAGTGGTAGAATAGAGTCAGAGAGTGTGTGAGTGTCTAGATGTGCAAGGTTTCTGCGGGGGTGTGCTAGTTGCTGGGCATCGGTGACAGGTGAGGAGGACAGGGATGAGAAAGTGAGTAGATGGTGGTTAGATAGGGGTAGGGGAGAGTTTGTGAGGTTAGATAGGGAGCAGTAAAGATGAGGTCTAGTGTGTGTCCGTCTGTGTGGGTGGCTGAGGAGGACCACTGAGTAAGTCCAAAGGATGAAGTAAGCGACAGGAGTTTGGATGCTGTTGACTGGCGAGTGTCAGTGGGGATGTTGAAATCGCCCATGATGATTGTGGGAATGTCAGCAGAGAGAAAGTAAAGAAGCCAGGTGGAGAATTGGTCAATAAAGGCAGTGACCAGGCCCGGAGGTCGGTATATGACAGCCACTTGGAGGTTGGAGGGAGAGTAGATGCGGACAGCATGGACTTCAAAAGAAGGGAGAGTAAGGGAGGGTAGAGGTGGGATAGGGCTAAAGGTGAAGTTGGTAGAAAGGAGAAGACCCACTCCTCCACCATGTCTGTTACCAGGGCGAGGAGTGTGGGTAAAATGGAGGCCACCGTAACACAGCGCAGCAGAGGAGGCAGTGTCAGAGTGTGTCAACCATGTCTCTGTGATGCCCAGGAAGGAGAAATGATGAGCGGTAAAGAGGTCATGGACAAAATGGAGCTTGTTGCAGACAGATAGGGCATTCCAGAGGGCTCCAGAGAGAGGGAGCAGGGTAGTGGGCGTCAGGGGCATGGGTTTTACATAGGAGAGGTTGAGGTAGTTTGCAGTTGGTTGGAAGTGATATGAGGGGGAATTGGTGGGAGGTGTAAGTTGTGGGCGTCCAGGACTGGGAGATTTGTCACCAGCAGTGAGGAGAAGCAGAGAGAGGGAGAGCAGGTGGGAGAAGGAGAGTGTACGTCATGTTTTATGTTTTGGTAGGATAGATCTGAGGTTGAGGAGCAGGTTTGCAGATGAGGTCATGTGGGGAGGTAAGAGGGAAGGAGAGATGATTATTTGGTTAGAGGGTGTAGGGGGTTTGGGGATAGCGAAGGAGAGTAAGGATTAGTGGTGAAAAAACAGTAAGGGCATATGTAAGCATGATGAAGGTTTAGGTTGAATGAGAAAGAGAAACTAAGTGCAATTAGTAAATAGTTACTGGTACCTTCTGGTCACTTCTGGCTCATTTAGGGCATATTTCCTTCAGCTACTTTGGAAACTGCTACTTAGGATAACTGTACAGAGACCATGGTCAGAGACCATGCCCTCTAAATTTATACCTCCTAGCTAATTACACATGAAAGAAGCCAGGTGTGAATAAGGGAGGAGGCACAGGGAGACAAGAAAGAATTAAGCAAATTGGGTAAATTAAACAGACAGGAGATAAGAGAAGTCTGCTCCCAACACAGCAAGGAATTGAATAGGATAGACATACCACAATACAGACACACAGCATTGAATTGGGTGTTCAATGAATATGCATGCTTTTAAGGGAAAAAGAAATCCAAACCTACAGGGCCCTGTGATCTAGACTTTAGATCTGACCATGATAAGGGGTACAATGGCTGTCACTTTGATGGAAGGTGACATTGCTGTTATTATGGCGCCACTTCAAAAGTCACTATAAGGGTTCGCTCACACGAACGTATACATCGGACGAGTACAATCTGATAAAAAAAGGGATTGCACTCGGACCAATGTTACTCAATGAGGCAGTGCAGATCTGCGTTTTTTTCTAAGCTGTATTCGGCATGAGGAAAAGTTCTCAACATGCTGCAATTTGACTCCAAAATCAGATGGATGTGAGAAAACAAATCGGATGCCATATGGACCATCAGAGTGACATCCGATGTTTACCCATACATTACAATTCTGTAGCAAAGGAAACTGTAAATGATCCTGTAAAAGATTAATAGCTGCGGAGTAGTGATGAGCGAGCATACTCGCAAGTACTCTGTACTCGCCCGAGCGTCTCAGTACTCGAGATGCTCGGAGCTCGCCGAGTATTTGCGAGATGCTCGAGCGGATGCTTGGGTCCCCTCCCTGCATGTTTGGCATTCTTTAGAGTGCCAATCAACATGCAGGGATTGTCTGCCACTCATTGTAACGCCGTAGCCATGTTGGTTGTGGCATTACAGTGATTGGCTGGCCGCACAGCGTCATCAGGTCTATATCAGACCTGGCGCCACTGTGCTTGTCACAGTAACTCTGGAATCAGGCAGAGTAGGGAGATGTGCTGCTGAGCTAGGGAGAGATTTGCTTGTGTATTAGGTAGTGTAGGGAGAAAAACCGTACATTACACATATCCATCTTAACAAACAGTCCTTCTGAGGACTAATCCATCTGCAGGGATATCAGCCAGGCAGGGTGTATAGGCAGGCAGTGTATATAGCAGACTGCAGTGCATATAGCGCAAGAGGCTCCATGCCAATTCTGCCTTCTGCTGCTGTTAGATATTTCTAGACAAAGGCCCAGGTCTCAGGGGCCAGGAATACTTTTTTTTGGATCTTAATCCTCATTATTTGCTTAAAAAGCAATCCAGAGAACACCATTGCACCATTTGCTTTTTGGCACTGCAGAATACAGTCAGGTACTTTCCATGTTACAGCGCTAGAAATCCAGCGCGGATCACACGGTCACACGGATCACATATACGTTTTCAGAAAATACTGCCATTTCTGGACTCCATTAAAAATTTGTTTCAGTGTGACAGTGAAGCAATTGACACCAGTTTGCTGTTCAAAATAGTTACCTACAGGCCAGGTATTTAAAACTGTGTTTTCTCCGTCACACGGATCACATATACGTTTTCAGAAAATACTGCCATTTCTGGCCTCCATTAAAAATTTGTTTTAGTGATTTGTTTCACGGATCACATATAAGTTCGCTCCAAATTCAGTCATTTGTAGTGACCGTGGAAGATATTGTCCTCCATTTAAAATGGGCAAGGCATGTGACAAGGGACGGGGAACTGGACGTGATGGTGCATACAGAGGCCGAGGACAAGACCGTTGGCAAGCTGAAATTGTGCCACAACAAACACCCACATCTTGTCGCCTGACCTTCCTGTCCCAATACCTAGGGGACCGCAGCAAACCACTATTGAACCCAGAGCAGTGTCAAAAGGTTGTTGGTTGGATAGCGGATAATGCTTCCAGTCACTTAACCATCACAACCACCCTGTCTTCCACACGGTCAAGTCTCAGTAGCCGTGAGTCTGGACCGCATATTCCTCACCCTGATCCTCCTTCCTCCCACCATGCCGAGTTCCCGGAGACAACTGATCCCACACTTGGACACTCTGAAGAGCTGTTCACTTTTCCATTTATAGATTCGGGCCTCTTGCCCGGTCCACTTGAAGCGGGGAAAGAGGAGATCGCATGTAGCGATGCCCAAATATTTGAGCAGCCACGGTCACACGAAGGCGATGGTGGGAAAGTGTCACAAGAGGTGGACGATGATGAGACACAATTGCCAGAAAGTCAGGAGGAGGACCAGGGTGCGGAAGTGGAAGACGAGGTGATGGATGATATAGTAACTGACCCAACCTGGCAGGAGGACATGCAGAGCGAGGACAGCAGCACACAGGGGGAGGGAGGCAGAGCACCCCAACAGGCAGGAAGAAGCAGTGTGGTGGCCGCAGACAGAAGGCAGGCAACCGTTCCCCGAAGGAAGTTGCCAGTACAACTGTTAGGTCTTCCCGAGTCTGGTTGTTTTTTAAAGACTCTGCCGATAACCCCAAAAAGGCCATTTGCACCACCTGCCAGGCCAGCATCAGCAGGGGTGGCAAAATGACCAGCCTGTCCACCACCAGCGTGATCAGGCACATGGCAGCAAAGCAACCGACTTTGTGGGCCGAACCCCACGGTCCAGGAACAGTGTCTGCGGGTGGCACCATTGCTACTTCTGCTGTTGTGCATGCAAGCCAATCCCCTGTCCATGGTGCATGCGAGGATGCCTCCTGCCCTGCACGTCCATGTCCTTGTCCCAGCGCAGCGTTCAGTTGTCCATACCCCAGTCCTTGGAACGCAATCCCAAATATGCAGCCAATGCCCCACAGGCCACACTACTAAATTCTCACATTTCACGACTGCTTGCGCTCGAAATGTTGCCTTTTAGGCTCGTGGAGACGGAAGCATTCCGCAAACTGATGGCGGCGGTCATCCCTTGGTACGCGGTCCCCAGCCGCCACTATTTCTCCCGGTGTGCCATCCCCGCATTACACAAGCACGTGTCCAAAAATATTATCCGTGCCCTCAACAACGCAGTTACCGGGAAAGTACACCTAACCACGGACACGTGGACAAGTGCTTGTGGGCAAGGACGGTACATCTCCCTGACGGCACACTGGGTTAACATAATGGAAGCCGGGACCCAGTCGGAGCTTGGGACGGAACACGTCCTCCCGACCCCAAGGATTGCGGGCCTTAGGTTGCCCCCACGGTCTACAGCTCCTGTACTTCATCCTTCTCAGCCTCCTCCTCCTCTTCAGCCTCCATCTCTGAAATGACCACATCAGTCACAAGCTGGAAGCACTGCAGCACTGCCTCGGCCAAGCGGCAACGGGCTGTGCTGAAGCTAATATGCTTAGGTGACAAACCGCACAATGCTGAAGAGTTGTGGACTGCTCTGAAAGAGAAGGCAGATCTGTGGCTCACACCGCTGAACCTACAGCCATGCATGGTCGTGTGTGGCAATGGCCGGAACCTGGTGGCGGCTCTGAGGCGAGGCGAGCTCACACACGTACCATGCCTTGCCCATGTGCTTAACCTCGTGGTTCAGCAGTTTCTAAAATCCTACCTGGAGCTGCCGGATCTGCTTGTTAAAGTACGCCACCTGTGTGTCCATTCTAGAAAGTCAGCTACAGCTTCCACCGCCCTTGCCGTGTTTCAGCAGCGTTTTCAGATTTCAGATCACAGATTGGTGTGTGATGTCCCCACGCATTGGAACTCTACACTGTAGATGTTGGGAAGGATTTGTGAGCAGAAGAGGGCAGTTGTTGAGTACCAGCATCAACAAGGCCATCGGTATTCAGTTCAGACTCCACACATAAGACCTCAGGAGTGGACATGGATGTCAGACATATGTACCATCCTCCAAAACTTTGAGGACTCCACCAAGCGTCACCATCCCGCTTCTCTGTCTTCTGAAACGCTCTCTGCTCACAATCAAAGAGGATGCATTGCAGCCGGAGCACGATGAGATGGAGCAAGGAACCATACAGGGTGATTACACACAGCCCAGCCTCATTTCATCCCATCGTGGATCGGGTGACAATGAGAAAGAGGAGGAGGAGGAGGAAGAACAGGAGCTAGTTTCATGCACTATAGACGGTACTACCCGCATAGCTGTCATACCGTCTGTTCAGCATGGATGGCCAGAGGACAGAGAGGAGGAGAAGGAGGAGGAGAGCATGGTCAGTCATCCTCTTGGTGAGGACACGGAAGTCTTGCCTGTTAGTAGTCTGGCACGCATGGCTGAGTTTATGTTATGCTGCCTTTCCCTCGTGTTCTCAAAATTTTGGGTGACAGTCATTACTGCTTGGTGACACTTCTAGACCCACACTACAAGGAGAATTTTAGATATCCTGAGGCGGATAGGTCTACAAAAATGGTGCTGTATCTGAAGGCCCTTGTTGCGGAACTATTAAAAAAATTCCCATCTGAAAATGCTTGCGGCAGAGGGCACACTTCATTGGACAACCAAGGAGTACAGGCGAGAGAGACACAACTTCAATCCAGCAGAGGCAGGGGAACACTGTCAAAGTTCTGGGAGAATTTTCTCAGCACCTCCCATGGCACAAGCCCTGAGGCGCGGGGTACTCTCACAAGGAGTGTAAAGTTTGGGAAGATGCTGAGGGAGTACCTTGCCGACCGTACCAACGTCCTCCGTGATTCCGCTGTGCCTTATAATTATTGGGTATCCAAGCTGGATACGTGGAATGGACTGGCTCTTTATGTCTTGGAGGTCCTGGCCTGCCTTGCCACCAGCGTTTTATCAGAGCGGGTTTTTAGTGCCGCTGGTGGAATTATAACTGATAAGCGCATCTGCCTGTCAACTGAAAATGCTGACAGGCTGACTCTTATAAAAATGAACAAGGGCTGGATTGGGCCAGACTTCTCAACACCACCGAATGATAGCAGCGTAATATAAACTCAAATCCCGTGTGTTTTCTTGGGAGGTGTATTCCCATGCACCTTTTCACACCCAGGCATGGGTATACGCTTCCTGATTTTGGCTATTTGCCCTTGTCCTCCTCCTTCTCCTCATACTCCACCACCATATCACCAGGGTGACCATGGTCCGTGATGCAACACCCACATACTTTTTTTAAAGGGTGTTTATGATGCCCAGAATTGTTTTTTTATACAGTATGTTCATGTATACCCCCCAGGGGTAAATGTTTGTCAGTCCATACACTTAGTGCATGGGCATTACAAGTATAGGAGGCCGCTCCTTTCTAATGGGAACATTTTTTTATGAGGCCCTCCCCCACGTCTCTTCAAGGGGCATTGAAGTGCCTCCCAATTTTTGGCAGCCCTTGCATTCACTGCATAGGCAAACACAATGGGAGACCCACTTCCTAATAATGGGAACATTGCTTTCAAGAGGCCCTCTGACCTACACGTCTCTTGCAAGGGGCATTGGAGTGCCTCCAAATTTTTGGCAACCCTTTTATTCACTGCATAGGCCAGCACTATGGGAAACCCACTTCCTAATAATGGGAACATTGTTTTGAGGAGGCCATCTGACCTCCATGTCTCTTCCAAGAGACATTGAAGTGCCTCCAAATTTCTGGCAACCCTTGCATTCACTGCATAGGTCAACACTATGGGAGACCCACTTCCGAATAATGGGAACATTTTTTCATGAGGCCCTCTACGTCTCTTCCAAGGGGCATTAGAGTGCCTTCAAATTTTTGGCAACCCTTGCATTCAGTGCATAGGCAAACACAATGGGAGACCTACTTCCTAATAATGAAAACATTAGGCCCTCCTCTAAGTCTCTTCAAAGGGGTATTGGGGTGCGTCCAAATTTTGGGCAGCCCTGGCATCACTGCATACGCAATAACAGTATAGGAGACCCACTCTTTAGTAATGGGAACAATAAAACATAGCCGACTGATGGCTCTCGAAGAATAGTGAGGGCCGACTGCTGGTCCTTTAAGAATAGTAAAGGCCGCCTGATGGCCCTATAAAATTAGGCTTTGTGATTTTCTGAGTCCCTCCTTCATAAATGAAACACGATGTGTCTGATGATATTTCACACACCACATGGCCAGATAAGGTTGTAAAATGTTAAAATGACATTTCCTGGTGAATGCATTTGTTGAAAGCAATGTAAAAGTGAAAAAACGCATAAAAAACGCTACGTGTGAACATAGCCCAAGGTGTGGAGGAGCATTTTTGTTTTTGGTTATTTATTTTGCTTTATATACAAGTCACTACCCTGGAAAGGATGTTCCTTAACATATTTCCCAGGAAAATGCATTTTGGTTTAGTTTTGGTATGTTTTATTGTGAGTCCATAAAATTGGCGTAATACCTCTGACAACGTTGTTGACAGAAGTGACCTAGGAGTCAGAAATGCTTCCAGAGGTCTTCCCCATGCTGTCCCCATGTCATTTGAGCACTATTCCAATCGATTTGGGCAATTTTTAGGCCCTCTGCAGACCGCCGGGTGGAGCCGCCTGAAAAATGCTCGAGTTTCCCATAGACTTACATTGGGCTCGTTGCTCGGGTCTAGCACCCGAGTACTCCAATGTGCTCGACCCAAGCATCGAGCACCCGAGCATTTTAGTGCTCGCTCATCACTACTGCTGAGTAAAAAAAACGGAATGCTTATGGACAACACACGGATGACAAGTGAGAAAAAATCATCCTGCTCTCCTGGATGAGTATGGGACCGATTTTTTATACGCTCGTGTAACTCTAACCTAACGGAGGCAATCATCCTCTCACTTCTGTAGGTGTGTTGTAGATTAGTATTAACTCTTCCTGACATTGCTTATGGGTACTTTGGCAGCTTTTTATAAAGGACTGCATTGTTAACTATTCTTAGTGTATTACTTACTTACTGTTACACATCTGTCCCTGGTCTGGGTTCTGTTCCATCTGCCCCGGTCCATAGAACTTTCTTGTTCTCCGTGTTGGGCTCTGCTGCTGGCCTGGCGTGCTTCTATGTGATGAACTGCCTGGGCCTATTCAAGGGCTTCTAAGACACACACCTGGGCCTTGGTATTGAATCTGAGACTAGCCTTGCAGTTTGTGTGTGCACAGTAACCTGGCTGCGGGCTGCAGGACGTCTCCTGTAGACCAGCAGCTTCTAAAGCCTTTACCTATTTAACGGCCGCTTGTTTTGATTTCGGAGTTCTGTCGGCTACCTGCACTTGGGTCTTCAGGACATCATCTACATGTCCGCCTACAGTTTTCAGGACAATTTCCTGGCTGCATGAGGCTTCCATGATTAAGGATGGCTCTCATGTGAAACAAGTAGATCTACATTGTTTTTATGGATCTTGTACGTGCCATTTGATGTCTGAATTTTACCCTTGGATTTCTATTAGATAAAGTTTTCTGCACACCATAGAGCTGGAATTTCTTCTTATTTGCACTCCACCTGCTTGCCTGCGGTTTCCTGATGTCCTCCATTTGCCTTCAGTTTCCTATACTCCACCTACTTGCCTGCGGTATCTTTACATCTGCTTGCCTGCATGCAGTTTCCTGACGTCCTCCGCCTGCATGTGGTTTCCTGCACCCCACCTGCTTGCCTGCAGTTTCCTGATGTCCGCCTGTCTACCTATGGTTTCCAGTTCTTCTACTCGCCAACCTGATGCACCTATGCCCGTGGACCATGTGCCCACCTGGACCTTTGGCTTAGATGATCCACCTCACCCAGTGAGCCCCTTGAACTTCTCGTAACAGTGACCAATTTTCTAAACAAATATTAACATCACTAAGGGATACTTGTCGATTTATTTGGAGAGGGGATTCATTTCTATTTTTCTTCAATATGGTAAAGGTCGGGGTAATATGAATTTATATGTCAAATTCAGGTGTGGCAGATTTCCAGTACAATGCTCAAGGGCCACCTTTTTGTCGACTGTGGATTGACCAGGGGCAGCCTAGTTTGCACTTGGATCCATAGAACTTGGGTCCATTGTCTCTTACATTGGGACATTGACCATTTTATTTTATTATTAAACCTATTTAGCTTCTTCAGTGTAAAGTACAAAGGATTAAAAATGAGATCTTGCTAAATCTTACAGGCTCTGTTTTACACTTTTTTGTTCCATTTTCATCTCCGCACACCTAATGTCCTTTCGTGTTTCCATCTACAATCATAACTCAGTCCGCCACCTTTTCTGTTTCTTAACTTTTTATATATTTTGGATATAATCCATTCTTTTAAGTAAAATCCAAATAAATCTTCCAAAAAATTTAAATTCTTAACATGAAATAAAGATTTATCATCAGTGACTACCGCCAAATTCATAAAACATTATATTTTGCAAAGATTTGATTTCTCTCACCTTCTCATCTTTCAAAAATTGACTTATCAATCTCAGCCCACATTTCTGCCAACCCAACGCTATTAGCTTATTTCACGGATAAATTATGATGTGGTTGTAGATCAAACTTTCTCCCACAGCCTCAAGTCCTAGTTAGACTTTGCTTCACCTAGGGGAATAGTTTGGTTTGCTACCTGGCTGATAGCCTAAGGAAAGCACAGCGGATTGTTGGTTCCCCTATAGCTTGTGCTACTAGGGCATTAATGAAGAAGAACAGGTTCTCAGGGTAGGTAGGAGTTTTGCAGAGAGCAGGAAGTGGGCAGTGCTCAAGGAAAGAGGCACAGAAGGAGAAGAAAGACGGCAAAAGTTTGTAGTAGAGGAGCGGAGAATTGATTACAGAGCCTTCAATTCCATATGGATGATCTCAGAGCCAGAGGCAATGAAGTAAATGCATCCAACATAGAGGTCTGTAAGGGAGCCAGAGAAATGTGCCAGAGTAATTTTGGCAAAAATTTAGAAATATTCGTAATTTTCAAATTTTCAATTTTCATATGCTTAAACCAGTTAGTCCTGCTGTAGAAAATAATCAATAAATAACATTTCCCATACGTCTACTTTACATCTGCATCATTTTTCAAATGCCATTTTATTTTGTTAGGATGTTAGAAAGGTTAAAAGTTTAGCAGCAATATTTCATTTTATTAAGAAATTTACAAAACCTCTTTCTTTGGGGACCTATTCAGATGTAAATGGAATTTTAGGGGTCTTAGATATTGGAAACTTCTCATTTTAAAAAACACACCCCTCGAATACTTCAAAACCGCTGTCAGGGGTTTTTTTTTCCTCTAAAATGTTGCTTTAGCTCCAATTTTTTAACTTTTACAAGAGCTAGCATGACAAAATGGATCTCAAAATTTGTTACCCAGAGCACACTGATATTCCACAAGTCGTCAGAAATAGTGTTGAGCCACCCCCGTAGTGTTCGAGTTCGGTTCGTCGAACACCCTTATGTTCTCCGAACTGTTCGTCGAACTGTTCGTCGAACACCTTCGAACACCGTTAAAACCAATGGAAGGCAAACAGAAACACATAGAAAACACCTTCAAAGATGTCCAAAAGCTGACAAACTGCTCAGAAGACACAACTAACACATGGAAAAGTGACAAGTACATATAGTCATGCGAAAAGAAAAGAGGTGGAGGAGTAAAAGGAGGGGGAGACACAGATATAGGCATGTCATGCCCTTCTAAAACCAAAAAAGTGCGAAGCCGACACGGCCAGTCCGTTCCTGCCCGTGCGACCTCCGTGTCGCCGGGTTTGTGCCAGAGCTGCGGTGGACCCTGACGGCCAGCCCCCCTCTCCCAATACTGGTGCCTGTCCGCTGGTGGGTCGAGCGAGCCCCCCTGCGCTGGAGGCAGGTCTAAGCTTTTTAATTTAAATTGTCTCTCTAATTTGAATGAATACACTTTAAATCCAGTTAAAAAGCTTTTATAAGGATCGAGCTCGGCTGTCCACCGCAAGGCATCCTACTGCCAGTCCCAGCCCCTATGCCTTGGGGTGCCTCCTGATGCTCTTCACTGAGTATCCCGTGGTCCCGAAGCATTTCCTTTGAAAAAATTAAGTGTCCAAACTACAGGTGGTGTAGCTTGCTTAACAGCCGGGATAATCCGCTGACTAGCAGACACTGCTACTAGGCACAAAGTATTTCCTGGGCTAGATGCAGTTAAAAATTTGTAATTAGATACTCTCGTTGGATGCTGAGAAAGCATTCCATAGAGTCTCCTGGCACGCCATATATGATTCTCTTAAAAAGCTTGGGGTAGGGGTCTAGGGGACCCTTTTATAGCCAAAATCACGGCCCTGTATCACAATACGTCACCTAGGCTGAAGATAAATGGAACTGTAGCACCCTGAGGGCTCGGTTGCTACAGAGGTATTGCACCTCACCCAGAGGTGTGATATCTCACTCTCAGGTAAGGATGGAGTGTGGATCAGGACCCGACACCTGCATGCATTACATCACATTGCCGTGGGGCAGGGCGACCAATATGCCTCTGAGATGGGCACGACAGTCCCTGTCCCTGGCTGGAGTGGGGGGAGGGAACACTGAGGAAGGGGAACCCTGTAGTGCAGGAGCAGGGAGGAAGCAGTTCCTGGGTGCATTGAGAAGGGAGTATAAAAGGTGGGCACCATCTTAGTTCAGTGCAGAGAAGTCTGAGCAGAAGTGGCAGGGAGCAGGGGCTCTGCATGAGCTCTGCTCCGGAGGCGGGCCTAGTAACAGAGGCCCAGGCCTGGAAGAGGGAGAAGGAAGAAAGAGGAGCGGAGAAGGCTCCAGGAACGAGGAATGAAGGGATCCCAAGGGTGCGGACGGGCGAGTCGCCACCGCACGCCCGAATCCACCTGCGTGGAGGGGTCAGGCCAAAGGGGGAGACCGGTCCCCGAAACTAGTGGAGGCAGGAAACGACCCTCAGCTAGAAACCGGAGGCTCTGACATTTTATGTGGCGCAGCCCCTCGCTATACCCGCTAGGAAGGCACCACATAGGGTCAGGGAAACTGGCGCCAAGTTTACCAAGAGGAGGCCCGAGGCAGCCGGACAGAAGGGTTGGTAAGAAAGGCCAGACAAAGGACACACAAAGGGGGTCCTGTGAAGCGCTCCAAAGTTATCTGGGAGTTGTCTGAGCCCCTCACCTGGTGAGCACAGTACGACGTGGGCAGCCGTTACCTGCAGACGTAGTCTGGATAATAAGAACTGTGAGTAAAGGCCCTGGACAGCATCACTGACTCCGTGTCGTTACTGCTGCTGCCCTGCACCATCACCCCCATCCTCCGCATACACTGCCCTGAGGCTATACTCCTCCCGTGGGGAGTTATGCTACGCTCTGCTGCACCCACAACACCAGCCTCAGCGGTCTGCCCTGCAGCGGCGGTTCACTCTGACCGCAATCCACGGGTGGCGTAGTCGGACATTTAAACATCAAAACCACATAAATAGTTCCGCCACTGGTTTGACCACCCTGAGTCACGGAACCGGGTCGACGCCACGAAGACTACAACCACCAGCATCCACCAAAAAGGGTCCGGCTCCGGGTGTCCCAAGGCCCAGGGGGTGCATCAGAACATTTTCATCACCTTTCACAATCACCAATGGGACAAGGCAGGGATGTCCTCTGTCCCCTCTCTTATACATCCTAGTGACGGAGCACCTGCTCTCATCAATTCGCCATAACCCCAATATTAGGTGGATTGAGGTGGGAGGCACCGAGTACAAGTGCTCTCTATTTGCTGATGATGTCCTAGTATATATCACTCAATCACATATATCCATCCATGCTGTTATGGCTGAAATAGATCACTTTGTTACATGGTCAAATTTTAAAATCAATGCAGCGAAGTCTGAGGCCCTCGATGTCTCCCTCCCCAAATCCATATAGGATTCCATCCAGTCCAACTTTCCCTTTGCCTGGCCCTCACAGGGTATCAAATACTTAGGAATTCCTATTCATAGAGACCTCTCCCATCTATGTTATCTTAATTTTGGGCCCTTTATTGAACAACTCCATACAGACCACGGTTGGCAAGTTAGAACTGTAAGATTCACTACGTGAACCACTGGTGTTTTGTGGAAAAGCACATGTACACTGTGTTCCAAATTATTATGCAAAAAGTGTTTAGGAGTGATAAGGGAAGAACTTGTTTGTTTGTCAGTTAAACTCATTGATGGTGATGTGTGTCAGGGCTCTTTATATCACTGTAAGCAATTGCAGACACCTGTGCTAATTAGTTTGGCAGGTGTGTCCAATGAAAGGCAAGACTACTTAAGAAGGCTGTCTCACATTATTAAGCAGCCTACATTTTCTGCCAAAATGGGAAAGAAAAAGGATGTGTCGGCTGCTGAGAAGCAACAAATTGTGGAGTGTTTAGGTCAAGGCATGACTACAATCAACATTGTGCGATGATCAGGATGAAGTGTCTTGGCAATCAAGAAGTATGTAGCTGATTCACAGTACACACGTGTGCGTGCTGATAAGGGCAAATTGAGGACTCTTTCCTACAGGCAATTACGTCAGGTTAAAAGAGCAGCGGCAAAAAAGCCTTGTCATAGCAGCAGACAAGTTTTTGAAGCTGCTGGTGCCTCCAACGTCCCCCGAACAACAAGATGCAGGGTCCTTCAGAGGCTGGCAGCTGTGCATACGCCATCCTGTCGACCTCCTCTATCCACTTCACACAAGCAGAAATGGCTCCAGTGGGCCAAACATTACATGAAGACTGATTTCAAAACTGTTTTGTTCACGGATGAGTGCCGTGCAGCGCTCGATGGTCCAGATGGATGGAGTGGAGGATGGCTGGTTGATGGACACCCCACGCAAACATGGCTACAGCGCCAACAAGGAGGAGGTGGAGTAATGTTTTGGGCTGGAATCATGGGGAGAGAGATTGTCGGCCCCTTTAGGATCCCTGAAGGCGCTAAAGATGAACTCCATAATATATGTGGATTTTCTCAAACAGCACTTCCTGCCATGGTTCAAGAAGAAGAACCGTGTATTTCACAGCAAGATCATTTTTTTGCATGATAATGCACCATCTCATGCTGCACATAAAACATCTGCATCTCTGGCTGATATGGGCATAAAAGGGGACAAACTTATGGTGTGACCCCCATGCTCCCCTGACCTCTACCCCATTCAGAACCTCTGGAGCATCATCAAAAGGAGTGTCTATGATGGCGGGAGGAATAAAGTTTTGAGTTGAAAACTGTTTGATTTCAGTTTCTAATAACCTGCTAATGCTTATAATTTCAAAAATGACCATTTTTTTGGTCTTTATTAAAATGAAAAGGTTGATCGAAAAGTTTGGGGGATCTAAGAGTGTGGCAACCCAGTAGTCATGATTACTTCGAATTCTGACAATATGAGGGTCATGTTGCAGGTAGTGCAGCAAGAAGGCACTTATGTGTCTTGCGCATCTTGGAGCCCCAAAATTATTTTCCGGGCTAGATGCAGCTAAAAATTATTATTAATTTTAAATCTGGTGGAGCTTAGTATAGATGGCCTAATAGGATCAGTGCTGCACACTGCTACAAAGCCCAAATTATTTTCCAGTCAAGATACAGATAAACATGATTAGTAATTTTAAATCTGGTGGAGCTTATTATAGATGGCTTAATAGAATCAGTGCTGCACACTGCTACAAAGCCCAAATTATTTTCCAGCCAAGATACAGATAAACATGATTAGTAATTTGAAAGCTTAAAACGGTTGGTAGGGTGATTTTAACCAATCATCAAGCTTTTACTCTCCCCAGGATGACACAGGGGTAGAAAAGTCATTTCGGATCCATGATTTGTTCATCTTTATGAATGTGAGTCTGTCTACATTATCAGTGGAGAGCCGCGTGCGCTTATCTGTCAGCACACCACCAGCAGCGCTGAACACACGTTCAGACAGAACGCTGGCTACGGGGCATGACAAGATCTCCAAGGCGTAAGTGGCTAGCTCTGGCCATTTATCCAGATTGGAAGCCCAAAAAGAGAAAGGGTCCAGTGACACAGTCATGGCTTCAATGTTTACTTGGAGATACTCCTGTACCATCGTCTCTAGGCGTTGACTATGTGCCAGATTTCTTGTCTCCTGTGGCCTTGCAAAGGATGGGCTAAAAAAGTGGTGAAATGATTCAGCAAAATTGATGTTACCAGCAGATACTGTGTTTCTGTTACGGTTTGAGTGCTGAACACTCGACGGTCCCACGGTTGGCAAGTTGGCAACTGTGAGATTCACTATGTGCACCACTGGTGTTTTGTGGAAAAGCACATGTAAGACTCTGCAACAATCTCTGCTGCTGATACTCCTGCATGCGTGCATCCCTTTCTATGGCAGGAATAATTTCTGCAAATTTACTTTTGTACCGGGGATCTAACAGTGTGGCAACCCAGTAGTCAGGATTATTTCTAATTCTCACAATTCGTGGGTCATGTTGCAGGTAGTGCAGCAAGAAGGCACTCATGTGTCTTGCGCATCCAGGAGCACCAAGTCCCTGTTGTGTTGGTGGCGAGGTAACAATCATGCTTCCTTCCTCTGTCCTCTCCCCCCAACCTCACACAAAAGAAATGTGATCAAGGTCTCCCTCATCTGATGAGTCTTCCATCAGTTCGTCCTCCACTTCCTCCTGGGCTCCTGCACCTTCCTCACTAGTTTGGCTGCTACCATGCGCCCTGGTAAAACCATCTCCCCCACCCTCACATGCCTGCCGCCTTGGTGCTGCCGACCGTTTGGACCATGCAGATGTTAGCCTTCCGCATACAACTCCTCCTCCTCTACTTCCTCCACCTCCTCTTGTGCCACCACCTGACTCCGAATTCTGTTTAACATGTGCTCCAGCATGTAAATCACCGGAATAGTCATGCTGATAATGGCATCGTCAGCACTAAACATCTTCGTCGCCATTTCAAAACTGTGCAGAAGGGTGCATAGGTCCCTGATCTGAGACCACTCCTCCAGTGTGATTTGCCCCACCTCTGGATCTCGTTGGCCCAGGCTATACGTCAGAAAGTATTGCACCAGGGCTTGTCGGTGCTGCCACAGTCGCTGCAACATGTGCAGAGTTGAATTCCACCGGGTAGGCACATCGCATTTAAGCCGGTGAAGTGGCAGGCCCAATGACTTCTGTAGAGATGTAAGTCGCTGAGCTGCGGGATGCGAACGGCGGAAGTGAGCACACAGCGACCGTGCTCTCTGCAGAAGGCCATCTAGTCCGGGATAGTGGGCTAAAAATTGCTGGACAACCAGGTTCAACACGTGAGCCATACAAGGCACGTGTGTGACATTGCCCCGGCGAAGGGCCGCACCCAGGTTTTCAGCATTGTCGCACACGGCCTTCCCTGGTTTCAGGTCCAGTGGAGACAACCATTCATGAAATTGGTTCTCCAGAGCTGACCACAACTCCTCAGCTGTGTGACTCACATTTCCCAGACATTTCAAAGTAAAAACCGCCTGATGACGTTGAGCCCTACTGCCAGCATAGTAAGGAGGTGTGCAGGATCCCTTCTGCGCAGTTAGAAAGCTTGTGGCATGACCAGACAGGCTTTGGGTGCAGGTGGAAGACCGAGAGGAGGTTGAGGAGGCAGAAGCAGTGGAGGAACTTTGACATAAAGAGGATTGACGCACAACTCGTGGGGACGGCAAGACTTGGACAGCAGCCCCTTGTCCTGCTGTCACCATAGTTACCCAGTGCCCAGTCAGCGACATGTAACGCCCCTGTCCATGCCTACTCGTCCAAGTGTCTGTGGTGAAATGCACCCTGTCACACACAGAGTTTCTCAAAGAAGCGGTGATGTTGTGTGCGACATGCTGGTGGAGCGCAGGCACACCTTTCTTTGAGAAGTAGTGCCGACTGGGCATCTGGTACTGGGGCACTGCGACGGACATAAGGTCTCGAAAATCCTCTGTGTCCACCAAGAGCTTGCAGATGGTGAAATTCAACCTCTTAGCTTTCTCATGGCTAGGAGGAAATGGTCTTTTACTTGTCCACATCTGAGGGACCGAGGGCTGGCTATTGTGCTTAGACGGGGTTAATAAGGGTGTCCCCGGCAAACTGCCGGTCTGTGAGGAAGATGCAGGTGGACATGTTAGGTTGCCTTGATCCAAAGGTGGTGCTATCGATGTCGGACAGCGCTCAACACCAGCTGGTGTTACCACCTCCAAAGAAAATGATGACCTGCCAATCACGCTGGCTGTTGCGGGTAAAGAGGTGGCAGGTCTGCGCCCCAAAACAGGTGTGACTGCTGTCCCCCCAGTCACAGAGGATGAAGAGGCCGCGGATGCACAAGATATGGCAGACGGTGGTTGGCCCGGCCGGCTAGGCCGCATTGTAGCACACTGAGCTTCCCACTGCAACTTATGCTTCATGTCCATGTGCCGGTTCATGCATGAAGTACTCAAACTATGTATTTTTTGGCCTCTACTTAGCTTTTGCTGACAAATGTTACAGATAACACGAGTTGGGTCATCTTTATCGATCTGAAAAAATGCCCAGGCTATGCAAGGCTTAGCACCCATGCGACCTGAAGAGCCACCACGACTTGTGGTGAGAGGCAGAGTTGTGTTTGAGGATGCAGTTGTTGACGTGCTTCCAGTACTACGTCTCTGTCCAGGAAGGCGCAAACTGACCTCGTCGTCACTAGCATCTTCCTCCACCTCCTCTGCTGACCTCATCTCTTGGCTGACTGTGGGTTGACAGTAAGTGGGATCTCCAACCTCATCATCATCACCCTGTGCGTTATCACACCCGTCGTCCTCAGAGCCAACCTGTTCCTGCCCTGACAAAAAACTAAAGTTGTCGCTCCAATCAGGTATTTGAGTCTCATCATCGTCTTCCTCATTGTCTCCACCAACAGGAGTTACAGTTTGGGAATGAGGGTCTACATTATGGTCAGAACCTTCTGCATCTGGTCCTGGATCCGACTCATAAAGATTCTGGGCATCAGTGCAGATCATTTCCTCGTCTGGATTCACAGAAGCGCTGGAGTCGACCTCTGATTCCCAGGCTATAGTATGAGTAAACAGCTCTGCAGACTCAACCATCTGTTCTACCTCATACACAGACGGGCAGCTGGAGATTTGGGAGCTGTGAGGAAGCAAGTGCGATTGGGGTGACACCTTTGAGGACTGGAGTATTAGTGATGTCGAAGTTGATGTGGAGGAGAGCCCACTTAAAGGAGCACTTGATATCCGTTGAAGCACCTGCTGTTTTTGTGCCTCATCTGGAATTTGTAGCGATTGGCGTGGCCGTAAGAAAGGGATCTTATCACATTGTCCGCTAAAAGAAGTAGACATTTTAGTTTGGCTGGAAGATGGTCTTTCTTCTGCAGATGTTACTGTTGCTTTAACACCTACCCCACGGACACAACCTTTTTTCCCCTTCCCAACACGCCTATTCCCCTTTCCACCAGCAGCAGGCCTTTTTCCACTCATTTTGGTGGTTAACTAATTCACAACTCTGGAGTTGTTTGCACAAAAAAACAATGGATGGGAACCGAGCAGAGGTGAGTGGCCAAACTGTGGTATTAGGCCAAAACTATTGGCTGGGTTAGATGCAGAAAAAAATTATATTCAATTTGCAACCTGATGGAGGTCAGTATAGATGGACTAATAGAACAAGTCCCACACACAGCTAGAAGCCCAAATATTTTTTCAGAGGTAGATGCAGAAAAAAATTGTATTCAGTTTGCAACCTGATGGAGGTCAGTATAGATGGACTAATAGAACAAGTCCTACACACAGCTAGAAGCCCAAATATTTTTCAGAGGTAGATGCAGAAAAAAAATATATTCAGTTTGCAACCTGATGGAGGTCAGTATAGATGGACTAATAGAGAAAGTCCCACACACTGCTAGAAGGCCAAATATTTTTTCAGAGCTAGATGCAGACAAAAAATTATTTTTAATTTGCAACCTGATGGAGGTCAGTATAGATGGACTAATAGAGAAAGTCCCACACACTGCTAGAAGGCCAAATATTTTTTCAGAGCTAGATGCAGAAAAAAATTATATTCAGTTTGCAACCTGATGGAGGTCAGTATAGATGGACTAATAGAACAAGTCCCACACACAGCTAGAAGGCCAAATATTTTTTCAGAGGTAGATGCAGATAAAAATTATTTTTAATTTGCAGCCTGATGGAGGTCAGTATAGATGGACTAATAGAGAAAGTCCCACACACTGCTAGAAGGCCAAATATTTTTTCAGAGCTAGATGCAGACAAAAAATTATTTTGAATTTGCAACCTGATGGAGGTCAGTATAGATGGACTAATAGAGAAAGTCCCACACACTGCTAGAAGGCCAAATATTTTTTCAGAGCTAGATGCAGACAAAAAATTATTTTTAATTTGCAACCCGATGGAGGTCAGTATAGACGGACTAATAGAGAAAGTCCCACACACTGCTAGAAGGCCAAATATTTTTTCAGAGCTAGATGCAGATAAAAATTATTTTTAATTTGCAACCTGATGGAGGTCAGTATAGATGGACTAATAGAGAAAGTCCCACACACTGCTAGAAGGCCAAATATTTTTTCAGAGCTAGATGCAGAAAAAAATTATATTCAGTTTGCAACCTGATGGAGGTCAGTATAGATGGACTAATAGAACAAGTCCCACACACAGCTAGAAGCCCAAATATTTTTTCAGAGGTAGATGCAGAAAAAAATTATATTCAGTTTGCAACCTGATGGAGGTCTGTATAGATGGATTAATAGAACAAGTCCCACACACAGCTAGAAGCCCAATATTTTTTCAGAGGTAGATGCAGAAAAAAAATATATTCAGTTTGCAACTTGATGGAGGTCAGTATAGATGGACTAATAGAGAAAGTCCCACACACTGCTAGAAGGCCAAATATTTTTTCAGAACTAGATGCAGACAAAAATTATATTCAGTTTGCAACCTGATGGAGGTCAGTATAGATGGAATAATAGAACAAGTCCCACACACAGCTAGAAGCTCAAATATTTTTTCAGGGGTAGATGCAGAAAAAATATATTCAGTTTGCAACCTGATGGAGGTCTGTATGGATGGATTAATAGAACAAGTCCCACACACAGCTAGAAGCCCAATATTTTTTCAGAGGTAGATGCAGAAAAAAAATATATTCAGTTTGCAACCTGATGGAGGTCAGTATAGATGGAATAATAGAGAAAGTCCCACACACTGCTAGAAGGCCAAATATTTTTTCAGAGCTAGATGCAGACAAAAAAATATTTTTAATTTGCAACCTGATGGAGGTCAGTATAGATGGACTAATAGAGAAAGTCCCACACACTGCTAGAAGGCCAAATATTTTTTCAGAGCTAGATGCAGATATAAATTATTTTTAATTTGCAACCTGATGGAGGTCAGTATAGATGGACTAATAGAGAAAGTCCCACACACTGCTAGAAGGCCAAATATTTTTTCAGAGCTAGATGCAGAAAAAAATTATATTCAGTTTGCAACCTGATGGAGGTCAGTATAGATGGACAAATAGAACGAGTCCCACACACAGCTAGAAGCCCAAATATTTTTTCAGAGGTAGATGCAGAAAAAAATGATATTCAGTTTGCAACCTGATGGAGGTCTGTATAGATGGATTAATAGAACAAGTCCCACACACAGCTAGAAGCCCAATATTTTTTCAGAGGTAGATGCAGAAAAAAAATATATTCAGTTTGCAACCTGATGGAGGTCAGTATAGATGGACTAATAGAGAAAGTCCCACACACTGCTAGAAGGCCAAATATTTTTTCAGAGCTAGATGCAGAAAAAAATTATATTCAGTTTGCAACCTGATGGAGGTCAGTATAGATGGACTAATAGAACAAGTCCCACACACAGCTAGAAGGCCAAATATTTTTTCAGAGGTAGATGCAGATAAAAATTATTTTTAATTTGCAGCCTGATGGAGGTCAGTATAGATGGACTAATAGAGAAAGTCCCACACACTGCTAGAAGGCCAAATATTTTTTCAGAGCTAGATGCAGACAAAAAATTATTTTGAATTTGCAACCTGATGGAGGTCAGTATAGATGGACTAATAGAGAAAGTCCCACACACTGCTAGAAGGCCAAATATTTTTTCAGAGCTAGATGCAGACAAAAAATTATTTTTAATTTGCAACCCGATGGAGGTCAGTATAGACGGACTAATAGAGAAAGTCCCACACACTGCTAGAAGGCCAAATATTTTTTCAGAGCTAGATGCACATAAAAATTATTTTTAATTTGCAACCTGATGGAGGTCAGTATAGATGGACTAATAGAGAAAGTCCCACACACTGCTAGAAGGCCAAATATTTTTTCAGAGCTAGATGCAGAAAAAAATTATATTCAGTTTGCAACCTGATGGAGGTCAGTATAGATGGACTAATAGAACAAGTCCCACACACAGCTAGAAGCCCAAATATTTTTTCAGAGGTAGATGCAGAAAAAAATTATATTCAGTTTGCAACCTGATGGAGGTCTGTATAGATGGATTAATAGAACAAGTCCCACACACAGCTAGAAGCCCAATATTTTTTCAGAGGTAGATGCAGAAAAAAAATATATTCAGTTTGCAACTTGATGGAGGTCAGTATAGATGGACTAATAGAGAAAGTCCCACACACTGCTAGAAGGCCAAATATTTTTTCAGAACTAGATGCAGACAAAAATTATATTCAGTTTGCACCCTGATGGAGGTCAGTATAGATGGACTAATAGAACAAGTCCCACACACAGCTAGAAGCTCAAATATTTTTTCAGGGGTAGATGCAGAAAAAATATATTCAGTTTGCAACCTGATGGAGGTCTGTATGGATGGATTAATAGAACAAGTCCCACACACAGCTAGAAGCCCAATATTTTTTCAGAGGTAGATGCAGAAAAAAAATATATTCAGTTTGCAACCTGATGGAGGTCAGTATAGATGGAATAATAGAGAAAGTCCCACACACTGCTAGAAGGCCAAATATTTTTTCAGAGCTAGATGCAGACAAAAAAATATTTTTAATTTGCAACCTGATGGAGGTCAGTATAGATGGACTAATAGAGAAAGTCCCACACACTGCTAGAAGGCCAAATATTTTTTCAGAGCTAGATGCAGATATAAATTATTTTTAATTTGCAACCTGATGGAGGTCAGTATAGATGGACTAATAGAGAAAGTCCCACACACTGCTAGAAGGCCAAATATTTTTTCAGAGCTAGATGCAGAAAAAAATTATATTCAGTTTGCAACCTGATGGAGGTCAGTATAGATGGACTAATAGAACGAGTCCCACACACAGCTAGAAGCCCAAATATTTTTTCAGAGGTAGATGCAGAAAAAAATGATATTCAGTTTGCAACCTGATGGAGGTCTGTATAGATGGATTAATAGAACAAGTCCCACACACAGCTAGAAGCCCAATATTTTTTCAGAGGTAGATGCAGAAAAAAAATATATTCAGTTTGCAACCTGATGGAGGTCAGTATAGATGGACTAATAGAGAAAGTCCCACACACTGGTAGAAGGCCAAATATTTTTTCAGAGCTAGATGCAGACAAAAAATTATTTTTAATTTGCAACCTGATGGAGGTCAGTATAGATGGACTAATAGAGAAAGTCCCGCACACTGCTAGAAGGCCAAATATTTTTTCAGAGCTAGATGCAGATGTAAATTATTTTTAATTTGCAATCTGATGGAGGTCAGTATAGATGGACTAATAGAGAAAGTCCCACACACTGCTAGAAGGCCAAATATTTTTTCAGAGCTAGATGCAGAAAAAAATTATATTCAGTTTGCAACCTGATGGAGGTCAGTATAGATGGACTAATAGAACAAGTCCCACACACAGCTAGAAGGCCAAATATTTTTTCAGAGGTAGATGCAGATAAAATTTTTTTTTAATTTGCAGCCTGATGGAGGTCAGTATAGATTGGCTAATAGAGAAAGTCCCACACACTGCTAGAAGGCCAAATATTTTTTCAGAGCTAGATGCAGACAAAAAATTATTTTGAATTTGCAACCTGATGGAGGTCAGTATAGATGGACTAATAGAGAAAGTCCCACACACTGCTAGAAGGCCAAATATTTTTTCAGAGCTAGATGCAGACAAAAAATTATTTTTAATTTGCAACCTGATGGAGGTCAGTATAGATGGACTAGTAGAGAAAGTCCCACACACTGCTAGAAGGCCAAATATTTTTTCAGAGCTAGATGCAGATAAAAATTATTTTTAATTTGCAACCTGATGGAGGTCAGTATAGATGGACTAATAGAGAAAGTCCCACACACTGCTAGAAGGCCAAATATTTTTTCAGAGCTAGATGCAGAAAAAAATTATATTCAGTTTGCAACCTGATGGAGGTCAGTATAGATGGACTAATAGAACAAGTCCACACACAGCTGGAAGCCCAAATATTTTTTCAGAGGTAGATGCAGATAAAAATTATTTTTAATTTGCAACCTGATGGAGGTCAGTATAGATGGACTAATAGAGAAAGTCCCACACACTGCTAGAAGGCCAAATATTTTTTCAGAGCTAGATGCAGAAAAAAATTATATTCAGTTTGCAACCTGATGGAGGTCAGTATAGATGGACTAATAGAACAAGTCCCACACACAGCTAGAAGGCCAAATATTTTTTCAGAGGTAGATGCAGATAAAATTTTTTTTTAATTTGCAGCCTGATGGAGGTCAGTATAGATTGGCTAATAGAGAAAGTCCCACACACTGCTAGAAGGCCAAATATTTTTTCAGAGCTAGATGCAGAGAAAAAATTATTTTGAATTTGCAACCTGATGGAGGTCAGTATAGATGGACTAATAGAGAAAGTCCCACACACTGCTTGAAGGCCAAATATTTTTTCAGAGCTAGATGCAGACAAAAAATTATTTTTAATTTGCAACCTGATGGAGGTCAGTATAGATGGACTAGTAGAGAAAGTCCCACACACTGCTAGAAGGCCAAATATTTTTTCAGAGCTAGATGCAGATAAAAATTATTTTTAATTTGCAACCTGATGGAGGTCAGTATAGATGGACTAATAGAGAAAGTCCCACACACTGCTAGAAGGCCAAATATTTTTTCAGAGCTAGATGCAGAAAAAAATTATATTCAGTTTGCAACCTGATGGAGGTCAGTATAGATGGACTAATAGAACAAGTCCACACACAGCTGGAAGCCCAAATATTTTTTCAGAGGTAGATGCAGATAAAAATTATTTTTAATTTGCAACCTGATGGAGGTCAGTATAGATGGACTAATAGAGAAAGTCCCACACACTGCTAGAAGGCCAAATATTTTTTCAGAGCTAGATGCAGAAAAAAATTATATTCAGTTTGCAACCTGATGGAGGTCAGTATAGATGGACTAATAGAACAAGTCCCACACACAGCTAGAAGGCCAAATATTTTTTCAGAGGTAGATGCAGATAAAATTTTTTTTTAATTTGCAGCCTGATGGAGGTCAGTATAGATTGGCTAATAGAGAAAGTCCCACACACTGCTAGAAGGCCAAATATTTTTTCAGAGCTAGATGCAGAGAAAAAATTATTTTGAATTTGCAACCTGATGGAGGTCAGTATAGATGGACTAATAGAGAAAGTCCCACACACTGCTTGAAGGCCAAATATTTTTTCAGAGCTAGATGCAGACAAAAAATTATTTTTAATTTGCAACCTGATGGAGGTCAGTATAGATGGACTAGTAGAGAAAGTCCCACACACTGCTAGAAGGCCAAATATTTTTTCAGAGCTAGATGCAGATAAAAATTATTTTTAATTTGCAACCTGATGGAGGTCAGTATAGATGGACTAATAGAGAAAGTCCCACACACTGCTAGAAGGCCAAATATTTTTTCAGAGCTAGATGCAGAAAAAAATTATATTCAGTTTGCAACCTGATGGAGGTCAGTATAGATGGACTAATAGAACAAGTCCACACACAGCTGGAAGCCCAAATATTTTTTCAGAGGTAGATGCAGATAAAAATTATTTTTAATTTGCAACCTGATGGAGGTCAGTATAGATGGACTAATAGAGAAAGTCCCACACACTGCTAGAAGGCCAAATATTTTTTCAGAGCTAGATGCAGAAAAAAATTATATTCAGTTTGCAACCTGATGGAGGTCAGTATAGATGGACTAATAGAACAAGTCCCACACACAGCTAGAAGGCCAAATATTTTTTCAGAGGTAGATGCAGATAAAATTTTTTTTTAATTTGCAGCCTGATGGAGGTCAGTATAGATTGGCTAATAGAGAAAGTCCCACACACTGCTAGAAGGCCAAATATTTTTTCAGAGCTAGATGCAGACAAAAAATTATTTTGAATTTGCAACCTGATGGAGGTCAGTATAGATGGACTAATAGAGAAAGTCCCACACACTGCTAGAAGGCCAAATATTTTTTCAGAGCTAGATGCAGAAAAAAATTATTTTTAATTTGCAACCTGATGGAGGTCAGTATAGATGGACTAGTAGAAAAAGTCCCACACACTGCTAGAAGGCCAAATATTTTTTCAGAGCTAGATGCAGATAAAAATTATTTTTAATTTGCAACCTGATGGAGGTCAGTATAGATGGACTAATAGAGAAAGTCCCACACACTGCTAGAAGGCCAAATATTTTTTCAGAGCTAGATGCAGAAAAAAATTATATTCAGTTTGCAACCTGATGGAGGTCAGTATAGATGGACTAATAGAACAAGTCCACACACAGCTGGAAGCCCAAATATTTTTTCAGAGGTAGTTGCAGATCAAAATTATTTTTAATTTGCAACCTGATGGAGGTCAGTATAGATGGACTAATAGAGAAAGTCCCACACACTGCTAGAAGGCCAAATATTTTTTCAGAGCTAGATGCAGAAAAAAATTATATTCAGTTTGCAACCTGATGGAGGTCAGTATAGATGGACTAATAGAACAAGTCCCACACACAGCTAGAAGCCCAAATATTTTTTCAGAGGTAGATGCAGATAAAAATTATTTTTAATTTGCAACCTGATGGAGGTCAGTATAGATGGACTAATAGAGAAAGTCCCACACACTGCTAGAAGCCCAATATTTTTTCAGAGGTAGATGCAGAAAAAAAATATATTCAGTTTGCAACTTGATGGAGGTCAGTATAGATGGACTAATAGAGAAAGTCCCACACACTGCTAGAAGGCCAAATATTTTTTCAGAGCTAGATGCAGACAAAAATTATATTCAGTTTGCAACCTGATGGAGGTCAGTATAGATGGACTAATAGAACAAGTCCCACACACAGCTAGAAGCTCAAATATTTTTTCAGGGGTAGATGCAGAAAAAATATATTCAGTTTGCAACCTGATGGAGGTCTGTATGGATGGATTAATAGAACAAGTCCCACACACAGCTAGAAGCCCAATATTTTTTCAGAGGTAGATGCAGAAAAAAAATATATTCAGTTTGCAACCTGATGGAGGTCAGTATAGATGGAATAATAGAGAAAGTCCCACACACTGCTAGAAGGCCAAATATTTTTTCAGAGCTAGATGCAGACAAAAAAATATTTTTAATTTGCAACCTGATGGAGGTCAGTATAGATGGACTAATAGAGAAAGTCCCACACACTGCTAGAAGGCCAAATATTTTTTCAGAGCTAGATGCAGATATAAATTATTTTTAATTTGCAACCTGATGGAGGTCAGTATAGATGGACTAATAGAGAAAGTCCCACACACTGCTAGAAGGCCAAATATTTTTTCAGAGCTAGATGCAGAAAAAAATTATATTCAGTTTGCAACCTGATGGAGGTCATTATAGATGGACTAATAGAACGAGTCCCACACACAGCTAGAAGCCCAAATATTTTTTCAGAGGTAGATGCAGAAAAAATGATATTCAGTTTGCAACCTGATGGAGGTCTGTATAGATGGATTAATAGAACAAGTCCCACACACAGCTAGAAGCCCAATATTTTTTCAGAGGTAGATGCAGAAAAAAAAATATATTCAGTTTGCAACCTGATGGAGGTCAGTATAGATGGACTAATAGAGAAAGTCCCACACACTGGTAGAAGGCCAAATATTTTTTCAGAGCTAGATGCAGACAAAAAATTATTTTTAATTTGCAACCTGATGGAGGTCAGTATAGATGGACTAATAGAGAAAGTCCCGCACACTGCTAGAAGGCCAAATATTTTTTCAGAGCTAGATGCAGATGTAAATTATTTTTAATTTGCAATCTGATGGAGGTCAGTATAGATGGACTAATAGAGAAAGTCCCACACACTGCTAGAAGGCCAAATATTTTTTCAGAGCTAGATGCAGAAAAAAATTATATTCAGTTTGCAACCTGATGGAGGTCAGTATAGATGGACTAATAGAACAAGTCCCACACACAGCTAGAAGGCCAAATATTTTTTCAGAGGTAGATGCAGATAAAATTTTTTTTTAATTTACAGCCTGATGGAGGTCAGTATAGATTGGCTAATAGAGAAAGTCCCACACACTGCTAGAAGGCCAAATATTTTTTCAGAGCTAGATGCAGACAAAAAATTATTTTGAATTTGCAACCTGATGGAGGTCAGTATAGATGGACTAATAGAGAAAGTCCCACACACTGCTAGAAGGCCAAATATTTTTTCAGAGCTAGATGCAGACAAAAAATTATTTTTAATTTGCAACCTGATGGAGGTCAGTATAGATGGACTAGTAGAGAAAGTCCCACACACTGCTAGAAGGCCAAATATTTTTTCAGAGCTAGATGCAGATAAAAATTATTTTTAATTTGCAACCTGATGGAGGTCAGTATAGATGGACTAATAGAGAAAGTCCCACACACTGCTAGAAGGCCAAATATTTTTTCAGAGCTAGATGCAGAAAAAAATTATATTCAGTTTGCAACCTGATGGAGGTCAGTATAGATGGACTAATAGAACAAGTCCACACACAGCTGGAAGCCCAAATATTTTTTCAGAGGTAGATGCAGATAAAAATTATTTTTAATTTGCAACCTGATGGAGGTCAGTATAGATGGACTAATAGAGAAAGTCCCACACACTGCTAGAAGGCCAAATATTTTTTCAGAGCTAGATGCAGAAAAAAATTATATTCAGTTTGCAACCTGATGGAGGTCAGTATAGATGGACTAATAGAACAAGTCCCACACACAGCTAGAAGGCCAAATATTTTTTCAGAGGTAGATGCAGATAAAATTTTTTTTTAATTTGCAGCCTGATGGAGGTCAGTATAGATTGGCTAATAGAGAAAGTCCCACACACTGCTAGAAGGCCAAATATTTTTTCAGAGCTAGATGCAGACAAAAAATTATTTTGAATTTGCAACCTGATGGAGGTCAGTATAGATGGACTAATAGAGAAAGTCCCACACACTGCTAGAAGGCCAAATATTTTTTCAGAGCTAGATGCAGAAAAAAATTATTTTTAATTTGCAACCTGATGGAGGTCAGTATAGATGGACTAGTAGAGAAAGTCCCACACACTGCTAGAAGGCCAAATATTTTTTCAGAGCTAGGTGCAGATAAAAATTATTTTTAATTTGCAACCTGATGGAGGTCAGTATAGATGGACTAATAGAGAAAGTCCCACACACTGCTAGAAGGCCAAATATTTTTTCAGAGCTAGATGCAGAAAAAAATTATATTCAGTTTGCAACCTGATGGAGGTCAGTATAGATGGACTAATAGAACAAGTCCACACACAGCTGGAAGCCCAAATATTTTTTCAGAGGTAGATGCAGATAAAAATTATTTTTAATTTGCAACCTGATGGAGGTCAGTATAGATGGACTAATAGAGAAAGTCCCACACACTGCTAGAAGGCCAAATATTTTTTCAGAGCTAGATGCAGAAAAAAATTATATTCAGTTTGCAACCTGATGGAGGTCAGTATAGATGGACTAATAGAACAAGTCCCACACACAGCTAGAAGCCCAAATATTTTTTCAGAGGTAGATGCAGATAAAAATTATTTTTAATTTGCAACCTGATGGAGGTCAGTATAGATGGACTAATAGAGAAAGTCCCACACACTGCTAGAAGCCCAATATTTTTTCAGAGGTAGATGCAGAAAAAAAATATATTCAGTTTGCAACTTGATGGAGGTCAGTATAGATGGACTAATAGAGAAAGTCCCACACACTGCTAGAAGGCCAAATATTTTTTCAGAGCTAGATGCAGACAAAAATTATATTCAGTTTGCAACCTGATGGAGGTCAGTATAGATGGACTAATAGAACAAGTCCCACACACAGCTAGAAGCTCAAATATTTTTTCAGGGGTAGATGCAGAAAAAATATATTCAGTTTGCAACCTGATGGAGGTCTGTATGGATGGATTAATAGAACAAGTCCCACACACAGCTAGAAGCCCAATATTTTTTCAGAGGTAGATGCAGAAAAAAAATATATTCAGTTTGCAACCTGATGGAGGTCAGTATAGATGGAATAATAGAGAAAGTCCCACACACTGCTAGAAGGCCAAATATTTTTTCAGAGCTAGATGCAGACAAAAAAATATTTTTAATTTGCAACCTGATGGAGGTCAGTATAGATGGACTAATAGAGAAAGTCCCACACACTGCTAGAAGGCCAAATATTTTTTCAGAGCTAGATGCAGATATAAATTATTTTTAATTTGCAACCTGATGGAGGTCAGTATAGATGGACTAATAGAGAAAGTCCCACACACTGCTAGAAGGCCAAATATTTTTTCAGAGCTAGATGCAGAAAAAAATTATATTCAGTTTGCAACCTGATGGAGGTCAGTATAGATGGACTAATAGAACGAGTCCCACACACAGCTAGAAGCCCAAATATTTTTTCAGAGGTAGATGCAGAAAAAAATGATATTCAGTTTGCAACCTGATGGAGGTCTGTATAGATGGATTAATAGAACAAGTCCCACACACAGCTAGAAGCCCAATATTTTTTCAGAGGTAGATGCAGAAAAAAAAATATATTCAGTTTGCAACCTGATGGAGGTCAGTATAGATGGACTAATAGAGAAAGTCCCACACACTGGTAGAAGGCCAAATATTTTTTCAGAGCTAGATGCAGACAAAAAATTATTTTTAATTTGCAACCTGATGGAGGTCAGTATAGATGGACTAATAGAGAAAGTCCCACACACTGCTAGAAGGCCAAATATTTTTTCAGAGCTAGATGCAGACAAAAAATTATTTTTAATTTGCAACCTGATGGAGGTCAGTATAGATGGACTAATAGAGAAAGTCCCACACACTGCTAGAAGGCCAAATATTTTTTCAGAGCTAGATGCAGACAAAAAATTATTTTTAATTTGCAACCTGATGGAGGTCAGTATAGATGGACTAGTAGAGAAAGTCCCACACACTGCTAGAAGGCCAAATATTTTTTCAGAGCTAGATGCAGATAAAAATTATTTTTAATTTGCAACCTGATGGAGGTCAGTATAGATGGACTAATAGAGAAAGTCCCACACACTGCTAGAAGGACAAATATTTTTTCAGAGCTAGATGCAGAAAAAAATTATATTCAGTTTGCAACCTGATGGAGGTCAGTATAGATGGACTAATAGAACAAGTCCACACACAGCTGGAAGCCCAAATATTTTTTCAGAGGTAGATGCAGATAAAAATTATTTTTAATTTGCAACCTGATGGAGGTCAGTATAGATGGACTAATAGAGAAAGTCCCACACACTGCTAGAAGGCCAAATATTTTTTCAGAGCTAGATGCAGAAAAAAATTATATTCAGTTTGCAACCTGATGGAGGTCAGTATAGATGGACTAATAGAACAAGTCCCACACACAGCTAGAAGGCCAAATATTTTTTCAGAGGTAGATGCAGATAAAAATTTTTTTTAATTTGCAGCCTGATGGAGGTCAGTATAGATTGGCTAATAGAGAAAGTCCCACACACTGCTAGAAGGCCAAATATTTTTTCAGAGCTAGATGCAGACAAAAAATTATTTTGAATTTGCAACCTGATGGAGGTCAGTATAGATGGACTAATAGAGAAAGTCCCACACACTGCTAGAAGGCCAAATATTTTTTCAGAGCTAGATGCAGACAAAAAATTATTTTGAATTTGCAACCTGATGGAGGTCAGTATAGATGGACTAATAGAGAAAGTCCCACACACTGCTAGAAGGCCAAATATTTTTTCAGAGCTAGATGCAGACAAAAAATTATTTTTAATTTGCAACCTGATGGAGGTCAGTATAGATGGACTAGTAGAGAAAGTCCCACACACTGCTAGAAGGCCAAATATTTTTTCAGAGCTAGATGCAGATAAAAATTATTTTTAATTTGCAACCTGATGGAGGTCAGTATAGATGGACTAATAGAGAAAGTCCCACACACTGCTAGAAGGCCAAATATTTTTTCAGAGCTAGATGCAGAAAAAAATTATATTCAGTTTGCAACCTGATGGAGGTCAGTATAGATGGACTAATAGAACAAGTCCACACACAGCTGGAAGCCCAAATATTTTTTCAGAGGTAGATGCAGATAAAAATTATTTTTAATTTGCAACCTGATGGAGGTCAGTATAGATGGACTAATAGAGAAAGTCCCACACACTGCTAGAAGGCCAAATATTTTTTCAGAGCTAGATGCAGAAAAAAATTATATTCAGTTTGCAACCTGATGGAGGTCAGTATAGATGGACTAATAGAACAAGTCCCACACACAGCTAGAAGCCCAAATATTTTTTCAGAGGTAGATGCAGATAAAAATTATTTTTAATTTGCAACCTGATGGAGGTCAGTATAGATGGACTAATAGAGAAAGTCCCACACACTGCTAGAAGGCCAAATATTTTTTCAGAGCTAGATGCAGACAAAAAATTATTTTTAATTTGCAACCTGACGGAGGTCAGTATAGATGGACTAATAGAGAAAGTCCCACATACTGCTAGAAGGCCAAATATTTTTTCAGAGCTAGATGCAGATAAAAATTATTTTTAATTTGCAACCTGATGGAGGTCAGTATAGATGGACTAATAGAGAAAGTCCCACACACTGCTAGAAGGCCAAATATTTTTTCAGAGCTAGATGCAGATAAAAATTATTTTTAATTTGCAACCTGATGGAGGTCAGTATATATGGACTAATAGAGAAAGTCCCACACACTGCTAGAAGGCCAAATATTTTTTCAGAGCTAGATGCAGAAAAAAATTATATTCAGTTTGCAACCTGATGGAGGTCAGTATAGATGGACTAATAGAACAAGTCCCACACACAGCTAGAAGCCCAAATATTTTTTCAGAGCTAGATGCAGAAAAAAATTATTTTGAATTTGCAGCGTGATGGAGGTCAGTATAGATGGACTAATAGAACAAGTCCCACACACTGCTAGAAGGCCAAATATTTTTTCAGAGCTAGATGCAGAAAAAAATTATATTCAGTTTGCAACCTGATGGAGGTCAGTATAGATGGACTAATAGAAGAAGTCCCACACACTGCTAGAAGCCCAAATATTTTTTCAGAGCTAGATGCAGAAAAAAATTATATTCAATTTGCAACCTGATGGAGGTCAGTATAGATGGACTAATAGAATGATGCTATGCCCAAAAGATTTTACTTCACTAGGTGCAGTAAAAAAATTGGTATTCTATACACAGGTGGTATATCTTGCAACACAGATAGGCTACTCCACTGACTAACACACTCTGCAATAGGCCAAAAAGGATTAGCTTTGCTAGATTCAGCCAAATGCTGTGAAGAAAACCTGCACAGCACTGGCACAGACCTACCTGGCAAAAACTGATAGGAACTGATGTAACCTAGTCCTGAAAAGGACTGCAATTACAATTAGTCTTTACTCCCACAATCTATCTATTTAAGAGCACAGACCTGCCTGATAAAAGTCGTAGGAAATGCTGTAACCTAGTCCTTAAAAGGACTGCAATCACAACTATTCCCTACTCCCAAGCTATCTGTAGATTTGTGCGAAAATTGGCTTGAAATTAACAAGGTATAGCGCACACAGCAACAGCGGTGTCGTCTAACACGCAGCTGCAGCAGTGAGAAAATGGTGGCGACGGGGAAAATGGCTTGGTCTTATAGGGCAAGGACATGTGACATACACTGCCAATGACACATGCCCTTGCTTGTGTGAAAAAAAGCACTTCGCTCCGTGTGTGCGCTGCTGATAGGCTGACAGATTGCACCTCCCCACTGTAAATGCGGGAAAGAGAAAAAAAAATGGAGATCTTAATTTTTCCTGCAGAGATCCATCCCCTGCCCCTCCCCCCACCCCGCTGTACACTCAAACTGCGTATTAACATTAATTTTCATCATTACTGAGAAAAAATCCAGTTATGATTTTGGTGCATGAACAGTTATCGAACATAACCTCGAACAGCCGAATTTTTCTCAAATCGTTCGTGTTCGCCGAACGACTCGAACACCGCCCAAAACAGCTCGAATTTGAGATTGGCGAACAGTTCGAGTCGAACAACGCTCATCTCTAGTGTTTAGGTCAAGGCATGACTACAATTAACATAGCCAAGACACTTCATCCTGATCATCTCACAATAAAGAAGTATGTAGCTGATTCACAGCACACAAATGTGCGTGCTGATAAGGGAAAATTGAGGACTCTTTCCTCCAGGCAATTACGTCAGGTTAAAAGAGCAGCGGCAAAAAAGCCTTGTCATAGCAGCAGACAAGTTTTTGAAGCTGCTGGTGCCTCCAACGTCCCCCGAACAACAAGATGCAGAGTCCTTCAGAGGTTTGCAGCTGTGTGTAAGCCATCCTGTCGACCTCCTCTATCCACTGCACACAAGCAGAAACGGCTCCAGAAGGCCAAACAATACATGAAGACTGACTTCAAAACTGATTTGTTCACCGATGAGTGCCGTGCAATGTTCGATGGTCCAGATGGATGGAGTGGAGGATGGCTGGTTGATGGACACCCCACGCAAACACGGCTACGGCGCCAACAAGGAGGAGGTGGAGTAATGTTTTGGGCTGGAATCATGGGGAGAGAGATTGTCGGCCCCTTTAGGATCCCTGAAGGGGTAAAGATGACTCCATAATGTATGTGGATTTTCTCAAACAGCACTTCCTGCCATGGTTCAAGAAGAAGAACCGTGTATTCCGCAGCAAGATCATTTTCATGCATGATAATGCACCGTCTCATGCTGCACATAACACATCTGCATCTCTGGCTGATATGGGCATAAAAGGGGACAAACTTATGGTGTGACCCCCATGCTCCCCTGACCTCAACCCCATTCAGAACCTCTGGAGCATCATCAAAAGGAGTGTCTATGATGGTGGGAGGCAGTTCACATCTAAGCAACAGCTCTGGGAGAGTATTCTGTCCTCATGCAAAACAATTGAAGCAGAAACCATCCAAAACCTGACAAATTCAATGGACGAGAGAGTTCAGAAGCTCCTTTCGAACAAGGGGCCCTATGTGCAAATGTAACATCACCTAGAATAAAGTTTTGAGTTGAAAGCTGCTTGATTTCAGTTTCTAATAACCTGCTAATGCTTATAATTTCAAAAATTACCATTTTTTGGTTGTTTATTAAAATGAAAAGGTTGATCTAAGAGTGTGGGGGATCTAAGAGTGAGGCAACCCAGTAGTCAGGATTACTTCGAATTCTGACAATCTGAGGGTCATGTTGCAGGTAGTGCAGCAAGAAGGCACTCATGTGTCTTGCGCATCTAGGAGACCCAAAATTATTTTCCGGGCTAGGTGCAGCTAAAAATTATTATTAATTTGAAAGCTGGTGGAGCTTAGTATAGATGGCCTAATAGAATCAGTACTGCAAACTGCTACAAAGCCCAAATTATTTTCCAGCCAAGATACAGATAAACATGATTAGTAATTTTAAATCTGGTGGAGCTTAGTATAGATGGCCTAATAGAATCAGTACTGCAAACTGCTACAAAGCCCAAATTATTTTCCAGCCAAGATACAGATAAACATGATTAGTAATTTTAAATCTGGTGGAGTTTAGTATAGATGGCCTAATAGAATCAATACTGCACACTGCCACAAGGCCCAAATTATTTTCCAGCCAAGATACGGATAAACATGATTAGTAATTTTAAATCTGGTGGAGCTTAGTATAGATGGCCTAATAGAAGCAGTACTGCACACTGCTACAAGGCCCAAATTATTTTCCAGCCAAGATACAGATAAACATGAATAGTAATTTTAAAGCTTAAAATGGTTGGTGAGGTGATTTTAACAAATCATCAAGCTTTTACTCTCCCCAGGATAACACAAGGGTAGAAAAGTCGTTTCGGATCCATGATTTGTTCATCTTTATGAACATGAGTCTGTCTACATTATCAGTGGAGAGCCGCGTGCGCTTATCTGTCAGCACACCACCAGCAGCGCTGAACACACGTTCAGACAGAACGCTGGCTGCAGGGCATGACAAGATCTCCAAGGCGTAAGTGGCGAGCTCCGGCCATTTATCCAGATTGGAAGCCCAAAAAGAGAAAGGGTCCAGTGACACAGTCATGGCTTCAATGTTTACTTGGAGATACTCCTGTACCATCGTCTCTAGGCGTTGACTATGTGCCAGATTTCTTGTCTCCTGTGGCCTTGCAAAGGATGGGCTAAAAAAGTGGTGAAATGATTCCGCAAAATTGATGTTTCCAGCAGATACTGTGTTTGTGTTACGGTTTGAGCGCTGAACACTCGACGGTCCCACGGTTGGCAAGTTGGAACTGTGAGATTCACTACGTGCACCACTGGTGTTTTGTGGAAAAGCACATGTAAGACTCTGCAACAGTCTCTGCTGCTGATACTCCTGCATGCGTGCATCCCTTTCTATGGCAGAAATAATTTCTGCAAATTTACTTTTGTACCGGGGATCTAACAGTGTGGCAACCCAGTAGTCAGGATTATTTCTAATTCTCACAATTCGAGGGTCATGTTGCAGGTAGTGCAGCAAGAAGGCACTCATGTGTCTTGCGCATCCAGGAGCACCAAGTCCCTGTTGTGTTGGTGGCGAGGTAACAATCATGCTTCCTTCCTCTGTCCTCTCCCCCCAACCTCGCACAACAGAAATGTGATCAAGGTCTCCCTCATCTGATGAGTCTTCCATCAGTTCGTCCTCCACTTCCTCCTGGGCTCCTGCACCTTCCTCACTAGTTTGGCTGCTACCATGCGCCCTGGTAAAACCATCTCCCCCACCCTCACATGCCTGCCGCCTTGGTGCTGCCGACCGTTTGGACCATGCAGATGTTAGCCTTCCGCATACAACTCCTCCTCCTCTACTTCCTCCACCTCCTCTTGTGCCACCACCTGACTCCGAATTCTGTTTAACATGTGCTCCAGCATGTAAATCACCGGAATAGTCATGCTGATAATGGCATCGTCAGCACTAAACATCTTCGTTGCCATTTCAAAACTGTGCAGAAGGGTGCATAGGTCCCTGATCTGAGACCACTCCTCCAGCGTGATTTGCCCCACCTCTGGATCTCGTTGGCCCAGGCTATACGTCAGAACGTATTGCACCAGGGCTTGTCGGTGCTGCCACAGTCGCTGCAACATGTGCAGAGTTGAATTCCACTGGGTAGGCACATCGCATTTAAGCCGGTGAAGTGGCAGGCCCAATGACTTCTGTAGAGATGTAAGTTGCTGAGCTGCGGGATGCGAACGGCGGAAGTGAGCACACAGCGACCGTGCTCTCTGCAGAAGGCCATCTAGTCCGGGATAGTGGGCTAAAAATTGCTGGACAACCAGGTTCAACACGTGAGCCATACAAGGCACGTGTGTGACATTGCCCCGGCGAAGGGCCGCACCCAGGTTTGCAGCATTGTCGCACACGGCCTTCCCTGGTTTCAGGTCCAGTGGAGACAACCATTCATGAAACTGGTTCTCCAGAGCTGACCACAACTCCTCAGCTGTGTGACTCACATTTCCCAGACATTTCAAAGTAAAAACTGCCTGATGACATTGAGCCCTGCTGCCAGCATAGTAAGGAGGTGTGCAGGATCCCTTCTGCACAGTTAGAAAGCTTGTGGCATGACCAGACAGGCTTTGGGTGCAGGTGGAGGACCAACAGGAGGTTGAGGAGGCAGAAGCAGTGGAGGAACTTTGAGATAAAGAGGATTGATGCACAACTCGTGGGGACGGCAAGACTTGGACAGCAGCCCCTTGACCTGCTGTCACCATAGTTACCCAGTGCCCAGTCAGCGACATGTAACGCCCCTGTCCATGCCTACTCATCCAAGTGTTTGTGGTGAAATGCACCCTGTCACACACAGAGTTTCTCAAAGAAGCGGTGATGTTGTGTGCGACATGCTGGTGGAGCGCAGGCACACCTTTCTTTGAGAAGTAGTGCCGACTGGGCATCTGGTACTGGGGCACTGCGACGGACATAAGGTCTCGAAAATCCTCTGTGTCCACCAGGCGGAAAGGAAGCATTTCTGTAGCCAAGAGCTTGCAGATGGTGAAATTCAACCTCTTAGCTTTCTCATGGCTAGGAGGAAATGGTCTTTTACTTGTCCACATCTGAGGGACCGAGGGATGGCTGTTGTGCTTAGACGGGGTTGAGAAGGGTGTCCCCGGCAAACTGCCGGTCTGTGAGGAAGATGCAGGCGGACATGTTAGGTTGCCTTGATCCAAAGGTGGTGCTATCGATGTCGGACAGCGCTGAACACCAGCTGTTGTTTCCACCTCCAAAGAAAATGATGACCTGCCAATCACGCTGGCTGTTGTGGGTAAAGAGGTGGCAGGTCTGCGTCCCAAAACAGGTGTGACTGCTGTCCCCCCAGTCACAGAGAATGAAGAGGCCGCGGATGCACAAGATGTGGCAGACGGCGGTTGGCCCGGCCGGCTAGGCCGCATTGTAGCAGCACAGTGAGCTTCCCACTGCAACTTATGCTTCATGTCCATGTGCCGGTTCATGCATGAAGTACTCAAACCATGTATTTTTTGGCCTCTACTTAGCTTTTGCTGACAAATGTTACAGATAACATGAGTTGGGTCATCTTTATCGATCTGAAAAAATGCCCAGGCTATGCAAGGCTTAGCACCCATGCGACCTGAAGAGCCACCATGACTTGTCGTCAGAGGCAGAGTTGTGTTTGAGGATGCAGTTGTTGACATGTTTCCAGTACTACGTCTCTGTCCAGGAAGGCGCAACCTGACCTCGTCGTCACTAGCATCCTCCTCCACCTCCTCTGCTGACCTCATCTCTTGGCTGACTGTGGGTTGACAGTAAGTGGGATCTCCAACCTCATCATCATCACCCTGTGTGTTATCACACCCGTCGTCCTCAGAGCCAACCTGTTCCTGCCCTGACAAAAAACTAAAGTTGTCGCTCCAATCAGGTATTTGAGTCTCATCATCGTCTTCCTTATTGTCTCCACCAACAGGAGTTACAGTTTGGGAACGAGGGTCTACATTATGGTCAGAACCTTCTGCATCTGGTCCTGGATCCGACTAATAAAGATTCTGGGCATCAGTGCAGATCATTTCCTCGTCTGGATTCACAGAAGCTCTGGAGCCGACCTCTGATTCCTAGGCTATAGTATGAGTAAACAGCTCTGCAGACTCAACCATCTGTTCTACCCCATACTCAGACGGGCAGCTGGAGTCTTGGGAGCTGTGAGGAAGCAAGTGCGATTGGGGTGACACCTCTGAGGACTGGAGTATTTGTGATGTTGAAGTTGAGGTGGAGGAGAGCCCACTTAAAGGAGCACTTGATATCCGTTGAAGCACCTGCTGTTTTTGTGCCTCATCTGGAATTTGTAGCGATTGGCGTGGCCGTAAGAAAGGGATCTTATCACATTGTCCGCTAAAAGAAGTAGACATCTTAGTTTGGCTGGAAGATGGTCTTTCTTCTGCAGATGTTACTGTTGCTTTAACACCTACCCCACGGACACAACCTTTTTTTCCCTTCCCAACATGCCTATTCCCCTTTCCACCAGCAGCAGGCCTTTTTCCACTCATTTTGGTGGTTAACTAATTCACAACTCTGGAGTTGTTTGCACAAAAAACAATGGATGGGAACCGAGCAAAGCTGAGTGGCCAAATTGTGGTATTAGCCCAAAAGTATTGACAGGGTTAGATGCAGAAAAAAATTATATTGAATTTGCAACCTGATGGAGGTCAGTATAGATGGACTAATAGAACAAGTCCCACACACTGCTAGAAGCCTAAATATTTTTCAGAGCGCGATGCAGAAAAAAATTATATTGAATTTGCAACCTGGTGGAGGTTAGTATAGATGGACTAATAGAACAAGTCCCACACACTGCTACAAGCTGAAATATTTTTTCAGAGCTAGATGCAGAAAAAAATTATATTGAATTTGCAACCTGATGGAGGTCAGTATAGATGAACTAATAGAACAAGTCCCACACACCGCTAGAAGCCAAAATATTTTTTCAGAGCTAGATGCAGAAAAAAATTATATTGAATTTGCAACCTGATGGAGGTTAGTATAGATGGACTAATAGAACAAGTCCCACACACTGCTAGAAGCCTAAATATTTTTTCAGAGCTAGATGCAGAAAAAAATTATATTGAATTTGCAACCTGATGGAGGTCAGTATAGATGGACTAATAGAACAAGTCCCACACACTCCTACAAGCTGAAATATTTTTTCAGAGCTAGATGCAGAAAAAAATTATATTGAATTTGCAACCTGATGGAGGTCAGTATAGATGGAATAATAGAACAAGTCCCACACACTCCTACAAGCTGAAATATTTTTTCAGAGCTAGATGCAGAAAAAAATTATATTGAATTTGCAACCTGATGGAGGTCAGTATAGATGGACTAATAGAACATGTCCCACACACTGCTCGAAGCCTAAATACTTTTTCAGAGCTAGATGCAGAAAAAAATTATATTGAATTTGCAACCTGATGGAGGTCAGTATAGATGGACTAATAGAACAAGTCCCGCACACTGCTAGAAGCCGAAATATTTTTTCAGAGCTCAATGCAGAAAATAATTATATTAAATTTGCAACCTGGTGGAGGTTAGTATAGATGGACTAATAGAACAAGTCCCACACACTGCTACAAGCTGAAATATTTTTTCAGAGCTCGATGCAGAAAAAAATTATATTGAATTTGCAACCTGGTGGTGGTTAGTATAGATGGACTAATAGAACAAGTCCCACACACTGCTACAAGCTGAAATATTTTTTCAGAGCTAGATGCAGAAAAAAATTATATTGAATTTGCAACCTGATGGAGGTCAGTATAGATGGACTAATAGAACAAGTCCCACACACTGCTAGAAGCCTAAATATTTTTTCAGAGCTAGATGCATAAAAAAATTATATTGAATTTGCAACCTGATGGAGGTTAGTATAGATGGACTAATAGAACAAGCCCACACACTGCTAGAAGCCTAAATATTTTTTCAGAGCTCGATGCAGAAAAAAATTATATTGAATTTGCAACCTGGTGGTGGTTAGTATAGATGGACTAATAGAACAAGTCCCACACACTGCTACAAGCTGAAATATTTTTTTCAGAGCTAGATGCAGAAAAAAATTATATTGAATTTGCAACCTGATGGAGGTCAGTATAGATGGACTAATAGAACAAGTCCCACACACTGCTTGAAGCCTAAATATTTTTTCAGAGCTAGATGCATAAAAAAATTATATTGAATTTGCAACCTGATGGAGGTTAGTATAGATGGACTAATAGAACAAGTCCCACACACTGCTAGAAGCCTAAATATTTTTTCAGAGCTCGATGTAGAAAAAAATTATATTGAATTTGCAACCTGGTGGTGGTTAGTATAGATGGACTAATAGAATGATGCTATGCCCAAAAGATTTTACTTCACTAGGTGCAGTAAAAAAATTTGTATTCTATACACAGGTGGTGTAGCTCCCAACCTATCTATTTAAGAGCACAGACCTGCCTGATAAAAGTCGTAGGAAATGATGTAACCTAGTCCTTAAAAGGACTGCAATCACAACTCTTCCCTACTCCCAAGCTATCTGTAGATTTGTGCGAAAATTGGCTTGAAATTAACAAAGTATAGCGCACACAGCAACAGCGGTGCCGACTAACACGCAGCTGCAGCAGTGAGAAAATGGTGACGACGGGGAAAATGGCTTGGTCTTATAGGGCAAGGACATGTGACATACACTGCCAATGACACATGCCCTTGCTTGTGTGAAAAAAAGCAGTTCGCTCCGTGTGTGCGCTGCTGATAGGCTGACAGACTGCACCTCCCCACTGTAAATGCGGGGAAGAGAAAAAAAATGGAGATCTTCATTAATTCTGCAGAGATCCATCCCCTGCCTCTCCCCCCGCCCCGCTGTACACTCAAACTGCATATTAACATTAATTTTCAGCATTACTGAGAAAAAATCCAGTTATGATTTTGGTGCACGAACAGTTATCGAACATAACCTCGAACAGCCGAATTTTTTTCAAATCGTTCATGTTCGCCGAACGGCTCGAACAGCGCCCAAAACAGCTCGAATTTGAGATTGGCGAACAGTTCGAGTCGAACACCGCTCATCTCTAGTCAGAAACCTCTGTTTGGACAAACGGCAGGGCTCAGAAGGGAAGGAGCACCATTTGAATTTTGGAACACAAATTTCTCTAATATAGGTTGCGGGCACCATGTCGCATTTGAAGGGTCCCTAAGGTACCTAAACAGCAGAAACTTTCGACAATTTACCCCATTTTGGAAACTACATCTTGCAAGGAATTCATTCAGTGGTATAGAGAGTATTTTGAACCTACAGGTACTACACAGAATTTGATGACATTAAGTCATATAGAAAATTTTCATTTTTTTCACGAAAATATTGCTTTAGCCCCAAATTTTTCACTTTTGCAAGAGATAGCATGAAAAAGTGGACCCCCACAGTATGTTACTCACTTTCATTTGTGGATGGCGATACTCCACGTGTAATCAAAACTTCTGATTGGACACATGGCAGGGCTTGGAAGAGAATAAGAAGCGACATTTGATATTTGGAATGTAAATTTGGCTGGAATAGATTGCAGACAGCATGTTTCATTTGCAGAGCCCCTGAGGTGCCAAGACAGTAGACACCCCCACCAGTGATCCCATTTTGGAAACTAGACCCATCAAGGAATTCCACTAAGCATGTGTGTCATGGCTCGGTTTGGGGATTCGATCCGCTGACCTGTTGCTGCATGGTCTGTTCCCATGTCTGCTGAGCTATCACCATCTTCCCTCTCCAAATGCTGATGTTTATAACTGTCTTTGTTCCCCATTGTTAGTTTGCTCCTCTCCAGGAGTTTTCATTTCCCGTTTTGGTCTGCTCTATCACATTCTGGGTTGGGTTTTATATGTTCACCCTTCACTGCACTTCCTTGCTGGCTATACCTTTAGATGGACTTGGGTTTTAAGTTCCAACACTTCAGATAAGGGGTTTACCTTGCATGGTAAACACCAGTTGAAGTAACTGCAGTGAATATATTTGTTTTCCTTCTCAGTTTCTCTTCCTTTCACCTTTTTAGGTTTCTGAGAGGTTATACTTGTTCCGTTTACTTTTGATTGTGTTTTAATTTTCTCAACTTCAGTTTTTGTATCTTACTGCACACTTTCCTCTACTCTTGTTGGCAGTGTGTTGCGGCCTCACCTTTGGTACCTCAGGAGATACTGGAAACCCCTCAATGACCTTTTAGGGAGTCAGGTCTGAGGTGGTGTTTTTGAATTGTGCAGCTAGGGTACAGAGACCAGTTGGCTGTGGGTGTAGTGTCTCCTTGTAGTAGGTCTTCCCTTTTTCCGTTACCTATGAGTGAGTGTGTGTTATGTTCATAACAGTGTGTTGAGCATGTTGAACCTCTAGGTGCTTCACAGAACTTTGTAAAATGTGGATGTGAAAACGAAAATTATGTCTTTTTCCGCTAAAATGATGTTTTAGCCCCAAATTTATCATTTTTACATCGGATAATAAGAGAAACCGAACCCATAATTTGTGTAATTCCCCCAAATGCGATACTACCCCATATGTGGTCAAAAACTGCTGTTTGGGTATATGGCAGGGCTCGGAAAGGAAAGAGCGCTATTTAATTTTTGGAGCGTAAATGTATCTGGAATAGATAGTAAATGCCATGTCCCATTTGCAGAGCCCCTGACAGGCCAAAAAAGCAGAAACCCCTCACATCTGACCACATTTTGGAGACCCCTCAAGGAATTCATCTAGTAGTTTACTGGTCATTTTTACAGGTGATTCGAGAAACATTTAGATTTGGAAAAAAGTGTTCTTTTCCAGTAAAATACTGTTTTAGCACCAAATTTATAATGTACACAAGGGATAATAGAAGAAAATGGACCCTATAATTTGTTATGCAATTTCTCACGAACACAGTGATTCCCCATAAATGGTCAAAAACTAATGTTTAGGCACATATCAAATCTCAGATGGCAAAGAGCGCTATTTTATTTTTGGAACTCAGAGCCCCTGAGATGCCAAAAAAGTAAAAACACCCAAAAGTGACCCCATTTGGAATTGTTAACCCACAAATTACATAATAGAATTTTATAAGATTGGGCTGTGAAAATGAACGTGGTTTTTGCTGAAATTTTACTTTAGCCTCAAAGTTTTAATTCACACAAGGGGTAATAGGATAAAATGAACATTAAAATACTGAGGAAACATCCACTCTCATCCTGCCAATCCATGGATGGGGTGATTTACCAGCATTAGAGTTGCACACAAATGAGTTTTGCAATAGGACACAAGTCACACACATGTATAGCTCAGTGCCCAGCTAACATCCTACTATTGCTATTACTATTCATGCATTTTCCTTTATGACTTTGGCTGGTAAATACCTTTGCCTTTTTGCTATGTCTATAATTAAATTATTTTGGGAATTTTTAAAGTTCCTTTTATTTCTTTGGCTTTGCTTTTTATTTTACTGTAGTGTAGGGACTCTCAAGACAGTGAGGACCCTTGATATGGATTGCCAGCTTGCACATTATGGCTAAAATATTAACCAATATCTCCTAATATTATTTATTATATATTTGTCTGAGCATTTTATTTTTACAGGGTGCATCCATGCCCATCAAAAGTGACCTAGTAAACTAGGGGCTTGCACCTATGGGTTGTCTAGGTTTGACATGCTATGTGACTGCAGGTTTGTAGATCTTCACATTGCGCAAAGCACGCACTGTTAGGATTCTCCGGTGCCGATGGCAAGACAGGGCATTCATGTGACCGCAAGTATGCAATATGCATACTCCCAGCCACATTCCGAATAGATCATGAGCAGCCTTACTTGTATTAAGCGAGGCCATGCACATCTATTCAGAATGTGAGTATTCACAAGTCTCCAGTCACATAGAGTGACTGCAGACTTTTGAGCCAAGCCTGGACAACCCCTTTAAAACGGGTTCAAAAGGTGCTTCAGTGTTTATGCAAGACGCACTGGAGCAAGAAAATGTAAATATTTGGATCTTCCATTTTAAACTAGCTATCTATTTAACATGCATTCAATGTTTTTGCCGGTAACCATTTTTTTCCTTAAAGAAGAGGAAAGAAAAAATTTGGCCCTTAGAAGTAAAAAAGAAAATCACTGGTAATTATAGACTTTATATAATAAAAACCCTGATTACATAGCTGTGCACAGGCTGCATCTCAATTCATTTATCCTTTGCTATTTTGCCCCCCCCCCATCCCATGGCCTGATTTCTACTGACAGATAAATCTATTTGGCTTTTACCTCACCCGATCCATAAAATCTTCATATTGATTACTGTAGTTTCTGGCAATATAGTCCACGTCCACCTAAATAATATGTTCTCTAGACTTGGCAGAGATAGCATGCTATTTATTCAGAACATGACTTATGGCTGTCTGACCTAACGACATGTTGGATCAGATTTTAAACATTTTATCCCAGAAAATGAACTAAAAATCCAAAATGCGTTTGTTATTCTTATTTCTCAGCTTTGATATATAATTCACATCCACACTATAGAAATATTACCAGGCTTTCTGAATAATATAATATTGTTTACAACATTATAAAGGAGAAAGTTGTGACATTTTTAAAATACTTAAAGGGGTTGTCCACTACAAGGACAGCCCCTTCTTGAACTAAATGTTTAGCCCTAATAAAAAAAACTATACTCCCCTCTAGTGCTGGCGCCATTCCAGCAGTGTTGGCACTCGTGGTCCCGGGGTTGTGATGCTGGGGAATGACATGTGGTGCCCGGTGTCCAATCAGCGCTGGCGTCACTATCCCCGCCTCCTGTCAAAATGAACATGAAGCGGAAGCTAGGGGTTAGCTGATTCCTCTTCTTGTTCAGTTCATACGAAGGCGGAGACAGTAACGGCAGCGCTGATTGGGCACAGGGCTCAAGTGTCATTCCCCAGCATCACAGCCCCGGGACCGAGAGTGCTGAAAAGAGGTGAGTATATATTTTTTTATTTTATTGGGAACAAACATTTAGTTCAAGAATGGGTTGTCCTAGTAGTGGACAAACCCTTTAATCATTTTTTAAAAAATATTTTTAGACCTCCCCTTGCTTTCAGTGAATGAAAACATAATATTTTATGCAAAAGCTTAAAGGGAACCTGTCATGTCCCCAAAAACTATTAACCTGCAGATATAGGGTTAATAGCATTTTAACGCTGTACGAAATCACAGATTGTAATGAAAGTGTATATGACTCGCCCCCAGGGCCGTGGGGTACTCGGCAGCCGGGCCTATGGATGCCAGTGGGGGATATCACGGTGGCTGGCCTGGTCCGTGGCCCAGGGCGGTCGCCAAAAAGGGGGGTTATTTACACGGGATTTGTGAAGTGTTCGTGACGCCACCTGTGGAACGTGGCCAAAGGGAGCCGCCGCTGCGGAGCAGTCCTCTGAGGCAGATGTTAGGGCAGCTTATGATGGAACGGCTCCCCACAGGTGGAGCGGGCCTCAGGGCAGCGTGGGGGGTAATGGATGGTGGTGCAGGGGAGAGACAGCCAGGATGGTTCAGGAAGAAATGACAGACACTCACACGGGGGTGCGCTTCGGTACCTTTACTGGTGTAGGTGCAGGTATGGTCCAGGGTAGTCGGTAGGCAGGGTGCACTTCTGAACTCTCCCCAGTGAGCGGATATAGGGCCTCCTGATATGTTGCTTCCACTTGCTAAGCTCCTGACCTGCCTGGAGCAAGGTCTGGCTTAATTACTGTCTCTCTCTCTTGCACCTGCTGACCTGGTGGTAGGGCCTACTCTTGGAGATCACTCTCCCTGGACGCTGGGGCCTCCGTGACTCCTAGCCCTGGTACAGTAGTCAGCGTTGGTCGACCTGGGACTTGTAGTCCTCCAGGTGTCCGGTGGTCCCTACTGGGTATAAAGGGACCCGGTAGGCGCGGACCCGGTGTCCGGTGTATATTTCGGGGTGAGCCTGGTACGCTCCTCTTCCCCCTCAACTCCTTTCTCCTTTCCTCTTTGCCGTCGGCCACACTCGGGGCCCTCACTCCTCACTCGTGCTGTAAGCCTTGGTTCGCCTAAGCACAGCAGCCAGCGTGCTGCCTCTTCACTGGTCTAAGTGCCAGCACACTCTCAGACTAAACTGAGCTGCCTGGCTCCACCCTCCATATATATATCCCTAACGGGCTCGCTCTGGTGGTCTGAGGTGGTAGGGTGAAGGTGTGTGAATGTGTGAGGGCCTCTTGTGGAGAAGTCCATCCATGCACCCTACTGGGTTCTGTGGCACCTGTGCGTAGCAGGGCGCCACATTCCCCCCTAGTACAATTCAGTACTCCTGGACTATAGCATTTTTTTTTCAAAACAGGTAACAACAATAACAAGTATAATAACATTAATACATTTTCTTATATAAAACACTCTTCTTAAAGTCTCAGTGAGATCCATTAACTGGTGTCCATCTCACTGGTGAAGATGAGCAGCATGAGGGACCCGTCCGAAAACCCTCAACGTAGGCCCTGGGCGTGGCTGCAGGGCATAAGTGATCCAGGTGCTGGACCACGTCTCCGGCCACGCCAAAGGGGTTTTTGTTCTGTGGTCACTTAAGGGGCACTCCAGGGAGTGCAACTATTTACAGGACAGTTTTTGGGCTGATCACAGTCCTCAGCCTACAAGTCTTTATAACCTTACGGGTAACTAAATGCACATATAAATTTCAGTTTATATAATAAACAATGACAGTAAGCAATGCACAGCTGGGTAACTATTTACACTGCAGGTATTCCTAACTTATTCCTTATACCTGGCAGGGACCTGGCCTTTTATACTACGTGTTGACCTACGTAGTATTGGGGTGTTGTTGATGTCTGTGTTTGCACTGTCTGCTACCCTGTCAGATCTACGTGTGGGCAAATTGTAGAACTGTCTTAACCTCTCTATGGGACTGGTAAGTACACTGGTTACTGGGCCTACTGGCTCTGCTTCTACTGGTGATCCTTCTTCCGGGGATTCTTCCTGAGCAGGCTTCTGGGGCACTTACAGGTTCTACTTGCAGTGGAGAGCCTTCTGGCTGTTGGTAGAAGTGCATCACAGGTAATATTACAGCTCCATCCAGTTGAGGCCAATCTGCCGGGAAATCTCCTAAGACAGTATGGAGTACATCTTCTTTGGGTTCTTCAGTCACTATAAGAGGTACTTCTTCCTGTGGCTTCAATAGACCTGGGCACAACTTCAAATGGTCTCTTGAGACTGTTGCAACTGTCTTACCTCCATCTTTACTGATTAGACAGGTTTTTCTATTGTTGAACCTGGAATCCAACACAGTGTAAAGCTCTCTTTCCCACTGGTCGTCAAGCTTGTGGCTTCTTCTCTTTCGCTTCAGCACAACTTCTCCAGGTGCTAAGGGTTCTGCTGGTGCACTCTTGTTGTACTGCGCTTCCTGCTTATCTCTCACCCTATTTAGACTGTCTTCGACACAGGCTTGTACTCTTTTGTTCTGCTCCTGTCAGGTCATATCCCAGTCTTCAGTGGACATATCTGCTTCTGGCTCTACCACTCCAAGCTCCAGGTCCATGGCCAACTTTCCGGGTCTTGCTCTCATGAGGTACGCTGGAGTACAATTGGTGGAACTCACAGGTATGTGATTGTACAGATCTTCTAGGTCAGGAAGTTTGTCTGGCCACTGATTCCTTTCTTCTAGAGGTAAGGTCTTCAGCAGGTCTATGACAATATTGTTCATCTTTTCACATAGACCATTGGTTTGAGGATGGTACGGCGTAGTCCGAATCTTCTTACACCCGTACAGATGGCAAAACTCTTTGAACAACTCGGCTTCAAAGGCAGGGCCTTGATCCGTCAGCACCTTATCCAGGTATCCATGGGGCCTGCAGAAGTATGCTTGAAACATCCTTGCTGCAGTTTCTGCCGTCAGATCCTTGACGGGGGCTACCACCAGGAACAGGGAGTAGTTATCCACCATGGTCAGGGCATAGGAGTATCCTGACCTGCTGGGTGACAGCTTGACGTGATCCAGGGCAACGATCTCCAGGGGCTGGGTGGTCTTGATGGACTGCAAGGGTGCTTTCTGGCTGCTGTAGTCTTTTCTTCTGAGGCTACAGGGTCCACAATCCTGGCACCACCTCTCTATGGAACTCCGCATTCCAACACAATAAAACCGACTCTTCAGGAGGGTTTCCAGCTTCTTCCAGCCAAAGTGCCCTACTTGATCGTGGTAGGCCTCCAACACCATCTGGATGTCTGTCCTGGGCACTACGATCTGCCATACCATCTCATGGGTACTAGGGTTAACATACCTTCGGCACAGCTTCTCTCTATAGATGAACAGCCGGCTTCTCTCATTCCACAGTTGCTTGGCTTGTGTAGAAGCGTCCTTCTCCAGGGAGGAACCTTCCTGGGTTATCAGTTCTTTGATATGGCTGACAACCGGGTTGCTGTCCTGGGTCTCCTTCAAACTGTGATGAGGTAAAGGGTTTAGTGTCTTACCACGGTACCTCCTGGAGGTGCGCTGCTCGTGAACCATCCCATTTCTGTGGAAGGCAGGTAGCTCAATCTCCTACAGGTCATCCACTTCTTCTTCAGTGTCCGACTGGTGAGGCATTCTGGATTGGGCATCGGCGTTGGCGTTCTTGTGGCCTGCCCGGTATTTGATGGTGAACTGATAGTTTGACAGTCGGGCCATCCAACGCTGTTCCATGGCTCCCAACTTGGCTGTCTCTAGATGCGTCAAGGGGTTGTTGTCAGTATAGGCCGTGAACTTAGTGGAAGCCAGGTAGTGCTTGAATCGCTCAGTGATGGCCCAGACCAAGGCCAGGAACTCCAACTTGAAGGAGCTATAGTTTTCTGGATTCCTCTCGGTAGGACGAAGCTTCCTGCTGGCATAGGCAATCACCTTCTCTTTGCCATACTGCTTCTGGCTTAACACAGCTCCTAGTCCCTCATTGCTGGCATCAGTGTACAGCAGGAAAGGTTGGCTGTAGTTAGGGTAGGCCAGGATCTCTTCGCCAGTCAGGATCTCTTTCATCACTTCAAAGGACTCAGCCTGTTCTTTGCCCCACTGGAAGGGGGGGTTGTTGCCTCTGTTGGACTGTCCTACCAGGAGATCTTGCAAAGGCGCTGCCTTCTTGGTGTAGTCCTTTACAAATCTCCGGTAATACCCGACCAGTCCCAGGAACTGACGTACCTCCTTGAGATTCTTCGGTTCTGGCCATTTCTGAATGGCAGTGACCTTCTCCGGGTCTGGTGCCACTCCTTCTGAACTGACGATGTGCCCCAGGTACTGAACCTTCTGTTTGAGCAGGTGGCACTTGGAAGGTTTCAATTTCATCCCATACCGGGACAACGACTCAAATACCTCCGCCAGGTGTTTCAAATGGTTGTCATATGTCTTGGAGTACACTATCACGTCATCCAGGTATAGCAGCACGGTCTCGAAGTTACGGTGTCCCAAACAGCACTCCATCAATCTCTGGAACGTTCCAGGGGCATTGCAGAGTCCGAACGGCTTACTGTTGAACTCGCAGAGTCCCATCCAGGTAGTGAAGGCCGTCTTCTCCCGCTCCTCCTCAGCAACTGCTACTTTCCAGTACCCACTAGTGAGGTCAAGGGTAGAGAATTAATTTTCAGACTTTAGTGCAGCCAGGGATTCCTCTATACGGGGAAAAGGGTATGCATCTTTATGTGTTATGCGATTTACCTGTCTGTAATCTACACACATCCTCATGCTTCCATCCTTTTTCCTGACCAGGACCAGGGGAGCTGTCCAGGGGCTACAGCTATCTCTTATTACCATTACCTTCTTCATGTCATGCAACATTTCCTTCGCTTTCTGGTAGTGTGCTGGTGGTATGGGCCTGTAACGTTCTTTGATGGGTGGATGGTCACCTGTAGGTATATGGTGTTGTACCCCTTTAATCCTCCCAAAATCAAGTGGATGTTTGCTGAATACCTGTTCGTATTCCTGGACCACCCTGTATACACCTTGTTTTTGATGGACAGGAGTGGCGTCAGTCCCAACATGGAGCTGTTGACACCAATCCTCCAGCTGAGCTTCAGAGTCATTGTCCTCCACTGTATCTGGTGGGGTCAAGGATTCCACTGTGTGTATGGCATCATCATTCACATTATACAACCTGGCAATAGTGGCGAATCTTGGCGAATTTAACTTCATCCTCCCCACAATTTAGGAGACGTACGGGTACCCTCCCATTGCGTACATCAACCACCCCTCTGGCAGTTAAGAGTGTAGGTCTGTGCTCTGAGCTAATGGGCTCCACTACCGCCTGGTAGTTCTGTCCCCTGAGACCTATTGCTGCCCTACACCAAATCAGCATTTCACTCATTGGGGGAATCACAATGGGTTTCGGGTCTGTCACCCGTACATTACCAATCTCATCACCTGTTAGCTTTACCTGTTGCTGGTACAGGAGGGCTCGTATCTCTCTCTGGAGCACCTTCCTCTGCCCTGGTTTGGCAGTGTCAGCAATCTGTTGGAGCAAAAACAACACTTCTCCCAAACAGTTACCAACAATATTTGTACCAAGTATCATATACAAGTCTGTAACACCAGGGTTAGACTCCACTACAATCAGTCCTTGGTCCTTTAGTTCCGCTCTCCCCACCTTCACTGTCACGTCCTTAACCCCTACTAGGTTAAGAGGAAGGTCGTTAGAGGCATACACAGAGAGGTTCGAGGCTGGCGGCTGGAGTTCATCTACGGACCAGTACCTTTTGTAGAGGACATCAGATATGATGGTTACCTGCGAGCCGGTGTCCAGTAACGCAGGTGTAGCTATGCCGTCCAGCACGATGGACAGGAAAGGCCTTCCTCCTACGAACCGGTGGTACCAGCTTAATTGGCCTAGTTGATTTACTCCTGGGTGTCGTCCCTCGGCCCCAGGGTTTACTCCTTTAAAGGACAGTTCCGCGCTGTGTGGCCTGCTTTGTGGCAGCGGTAGCAGATGAAGTCTCCTGGAGGGCGACGTTGGTCGTTGGTCCTCCCACGGGGTGGCATTGTCCTCCTCCTGGGTGGCGTTGTCCTCCTTCTTCTCCTCATCCAGGGGACATCCTCAGGGCTCTCGGCCAGTAGGATCCTTCCTTCTGGCTCAGGCTCCGTCTGTAGCTGCAGGGTGCTCAGGATAGTGGCCAGGGTTTTACTTAACTGGTGCACTTCAGAGCGTAGGCTGTCCAGCTCGCTAAGAGGCACTGTTTGCATTTTTTTTTCAGCCGTTAATGAAGGAGTGGTGGGTGCTGCGGGCACTGGGGTGGCCCCACCCTGGTAACGCTGGATAGCAGTATCTGTTGTTTCCAGGGGCTGCAGACCCTTTATAGCCATGTAATTAAGGGTGTCAAAGGTGGCATCTGGATGATCTAAGGCCCACCACCGTTCAGTTCTGCTCTCCTCCTGGGACTTCAACCCCCGGATGAACTGTTCCGTCAGCATTTTATTTTCATCTTGTATGCTGGCTGGACTAACCTGTTTCAGGGCCTGCAGGGCCTCCTGTAAGTGCCAGGAGTAGTCCCGGATACTGTCCTCAGGTTTCTGGACACAGTGGTAGAACCTCATCCGGAGATCCGTCTCAGTGCGGTTTTCAAACACAGTTTGCAGTCTCTTAAAGATGATGGATACTGATTTCTGGTCTGCGGCTGGCCAGGTTTCAACTTCCCGCTCTGCGGCACCAGTCAATTGTCCCAGCACAACAGCGGCTCTCTGCTTACCAGTCACAGAATTCATGTCCAGTACACCGCATATTTTTCTCTTGAATCCAGACAGGGTGTCTGGTTTGCCATTATACTGGGGAAGCCATTTCGCTCCAGGGATATATAGGGCAGGGCCATGGGTAACAACGGGGTCACGACCCCTGCTGGTGGAGCGGCTGCTTTAGCCTGTGCAGCGCCGGGTGCAGGTTGGGCATCAGGAGCGTTAACCAGTGCTCCGGCGGCTTGCTGGTCGTCGGCCATGGTTGCGCCCCCCTAGTAAACCGCAGCCTACCTTCTTCACTTCTTATCAGGTAGGCCGCAGCTCCGCGGGCGACGGTCTTCTTCCAGGACCTTGCGTCGCTCGCGTCTGACGTCAGAGCATCCTCTGGACTCCTTCCAGGACCTGACGCTTCCTGGTTCGATGTCAGGGGCGGGGCGTGTCCTAGGCTTCGCGCGCTTCCAGCGGTTACGCCTCTCGAGTTCCCACGGTTACGCCCCTCTTCTTCCCGCGCGGCTACAGGAAAATGGCGGATAATGGCGGGAAACCTCGGGAATGGCGGGAAATCTTCACCACAGTAAGTGTTACAGTCTTTTAAGGCACACAGTGCCCGGTGGCAGCGGGCACGCAATCCTGTTTGTGACGCCAGAAGCAATGACTCGACCCCAGGGCCGTGGGGTACTCAGCCGCCGGGCCTATGGATGCCGGTGGGGGATATCACGGTGGCCGGCCCGGTCCGTGGCCTAGGGCGGACACCAAAAGGGGGGTTATTTACACGGGATTTGTGAAGTGTTCATGACGCCACCTGTGAAACGCGGCCAAAGGGAGCCGCCGCTGCGGAGCAGTCCTCTGAGGCAGATGTTAGGGCAGCTTATGATGGAACGGCTCCCCACAGGTGGAGCGGGCCTCAGGGCAGCGTGGGGGGTAATGGATGGTGGTGCAGGGGAGAGACGGCCAGGACGGTTCAGGAAGAAATGACAGACACTCAAACAGGGGTGCGCTTCGGTACCTTTACTGTTGTAGGTGCAGGTATGGTCCAGGGTAGTCGGTAGGCAGGGTGCACTTCTGAACTCTCCCCAGTGAGCGGATATAGGGCCTCCTGATCCGTTGCTTCCACTTGCTAAGCTCCTGACCTGCCTGGAGCTAGGCTTGGCTTAATTACTGTCTCTCTCTCTTGCACCTGCTGACCTGGTGGTAGGGCCTTCTCTTGGAGATCACTCTCCCTGGACGCTGGGGCCTCCGTGACTCCTAGCCCTGGTACAGTAGTCAGCGTTGGTCGACCTGGGACTTGTAGTCTTCCAGGTGTCCGGTGGTCCCTACTGGGTATAAAGGGACCCGGTAGGCGCGGACCCGGTGTCCGGTGTATATTTCGGGGTGAGCCTGGTACGCTCCTCTTCCCCTTCAACTCCTCTCTCCTTTCCTCTTTGCCATCGGCCACACTCGGGGCCCTCACTCCTCACTCGTGCTGTAAGCCTTGGCTCGCCTAAGCACAGCAGCCAGCGTGCTGCCTCTTCACTGGTCTAAGTGCCAGCACACTCTCAGACTAAACTGAGCTGCCTGGCTCCACCCTCCATATATATCCCTAACGGGCTCCCTCTGGTGGTCTGAGGTGGTAGGGTGAAGGTGTGTGAATGAGGGACTCTTGTGGAGAAGTCCATCCATGAACCCTACTGGGTTCTGTGGCACCTGTGCGTAGCAGGGCGCCACATATAGCATTTAAACGATTTCACCGAAAAAAATACACCTAAAATTTTTGTTTATTTGTATAATTAAAAATTCAATTGGAGCTGACCCTCAAAAAAACAAACAAAAAACACCAAAAATGGTTAAAATGCTGTAAAGTATTCTCATTTGTCTTGGGAATTGAATGGTGATTACCCTCTTGCGTCCCCTTACACTGATAATTGACTCCCACCACTCTCACCTAATCAGGGACTAACAGGGTACTTTAGGGTGAGCCAACGAGGAGCGGGAGCGCCATTTGCGTTCAAGAGGGTGCCAACCTCCGCTGTGAGGTAGTTACAGATTAGGGGTCAGTTTAGGACATTGCCCCTTCCCCACTTTATGAGAATCTCTTTTTGGGCTGAGAATACTTTACAGCCTTTTAACCATTTTTGGTGTTTTTTTTTTGTTTTGTTTTTTTGAGGGTTAGTTATAATTGAATTTTTAATGATACTAATAAACATAAAATTTTAGGTGTACTTTTTTCGGTGAAAGCATTTTAATGTTGTCCGGCCACCGCCCTCAAATTGCGACTACCGGGAGGAAATTAACTTTATTCCTCCCGGGAGACGCCAGCTTTCAGTCATAGAGGTGTGACCGGCATGGGTACAGTCATTATTACTGGTGGCTGTTAGCACGTCAGGTGACTTTAATTGACAGTTCGCTCTACACAGTTGCTGTCATTCAAAGTGCTGGGGCGTGCTTACAGCTGCCACTAACAATGACTGATTGTAAGTCAAGCATGAGGAGGCGGCGCTGGGCGGGGAACAGAGCTGGAGTGACAGGGGTTTCAGATCTACCCTAGTTTTTTAGCCTCATTTTCTTAACAATTCAAACACTGATTTCTCTGTAACGGCGGAATGGACTAACCATGTAAAGTTATCCTTGGACTTGTCTTTATAAGAGCTACATGCAAATATAATTACTTTGGGGAGTGAAATCCTGCTGACAGATTCTCTTTAAATCTTCCAAAAATTACTAAGATAAGTAAAACATAGTGTAGGAGGATAGTGGCCCTCAAAAATCATACCATACTGGGTAAGTTGATTATGAAGTCTATTTAATGTGAAGTCTGTAAAATTGAAAGAGGAAAAAATTAAAATGAGAAAATGTAATAGGCAGAGAAGAGGAGCAATGTCTTTGTGTTAAATTCTAATTAGTGGGCCGCTGTGACATCTGTAATTGCTTGTCAATTGTCATTGCTGCTTCACGTCTGCCAGATGCGTCCATCACGTCGCTGTGATTATTTCAAGGCTTTTTTTTAAAAAAAAGTACACATTTTGAGAGTATTTTAGAAGGCAGGGTGAGGGAGGAGGCTCTCTCTCCCCTCCGATCAGCGCCCCTTGCTATCATTGCGATGGTCCGATCGTTGCCATTGTGCCCCAAGTTCGTCATGATGACATCCAGGTCACCAGGCTACAAGAAGCCTCTTAGACCATGCTCAGTGCATGGTCGAACAGACCTATCTCAGTGCAGTGCTGAAAGTTATAAAGAGTTGTAATGCTAGCGCATTGCAATGCTTTATACCAACGATCAGAGCCATAAAAGTGAAAGTCCCACAGAGGGACGAAGTAAAAAAAAAAAAAAAAAATTTCAAAATATTTTCTTAAAAAAATAATAAAAAAATTATACTTGTAAATATGTATTTTATAGGTCCGGAACAACCCGACCTATAAAATTGTCACTCTAGTTAACCCCTTCAGTGAACACCATAAAAAATAAATAAAAAATGAGGCAAAAAACTATGCTTTTTCATCATACCGCCAAACAAAAAGTGGAATAAAACGCAATCAAAAAGACAAATGTAAATAAGAATGGTATAGCTGAAAACGTTATCTTGTCCCACAAAAAAAAAGCTGCGAAACAGCTCCATCAGCACAAAAATAAGAAAGCTATAGCTCTCAGAATAAAGCGATGCAAACATAATTATTTTTTCTATAAAAAAGTTTTTATTGTGTAAAAGCACCAAAATATTAAAAAAATATAAATGTGTTATCGGTGTAATCGTACTGACCAGAGGTATAACGCTACCTTATTAATTTTACCACACGAGGAATGGAATAAATAAAAACAAAAAAAAACAATTCCTGAATTGCTGGTTTTTGTTCATTCTGTCTCCCAAAAATCGGAGTAAAAAGCGATCAAAAAATGTCATGTGCCCGAAATGGTACCAATAAAAATGTCAAATCGTCCAGCAAAAAACAAGCCCTCATTTGACTCTGTCAGCAGAAATATGGAAAAACTTTTTATGCAGAAAAAAAGCATTTTTTTATGTGTGACAGCAAACATAAAAAAAATATATAAATCTGGTATCGCTGCAATTGCACCGACCCGAAAAATGAAAAGTCATCTAATCACTTATACTGCACAAGGAGTGGTGTAAAAAATAAATAAAACCAATTCTTCATCTGCTGTTGATTTGTTCATTCTGCCTCCTAAAGATCGCAGTAAGTCTCAGCTCACATTTATCCTGCTCTCTGTGCTGAGCGCTAACACCGGGGTTTCCGTGTAAATCTCTGAAATATGTGATTCAGATGGAACACTGGACGGAAGATTCCCAATAATGAGTCAGATGGAGGCACTGTGGACACTGTCTGCCCAATGATCCAACGGTGTTTTTGAAGCGTGCATAAAAGTGCGCTTCTGAAAAGAAGGACAATGCTGAACAGAGGCCATATGGAGTCCAGGGTAGCTCTTCTGCCTCATTTTAGTGAATGGATCCCTTGGGGGTTTCATCTGAATCATGTCACTCGGAAATTTAGAATGAAACCCCTATGTAAGTGCACAGCATTGAGCACAGTATAAATGTGATCCAAAATGTTATGAAGATGTTCCTCTACAAAAGCTTCAAATGAATCCACAAAAAAAGCAAGTCCCACTCAGGTCAATCATCTGTTAAGGGAAATATAGGGGGATTCCATATTACTGGTAGTACAAGGGCTCTGGAAAAGCTAAATGGCTGCTCATCCCTCAAAAGAAATTCAGCAAATTCTGCTCTCCCAAATCCAAATGTCCCCTTCCCTTCTGAGCCCCACAGTGAACACATTTAGCATCCACATATTTGACATTTCTTGCAGAGATCACAGGCTGCCTAATTTACGGGTGCATGTCTCCAGAAGCGCGAGCTGGGCATAATGTACTGGGCACTACATCGTACTGGGCACTACAATCTGTGGGCATTACAATGTACGGACACTACAATGTACTGGGCACTACAATAGCAGATTTGCAATTTTCACTCAGCCACATCCACTGCTTTTTGCTTCTGAAAAACACCCATGGATTCAAATCATCTGGGTTCTGTATATGGAGTCCACAAACTATTCTAGGAAAATCTGTGCTCCAGGAGGCAAATAGCTCCTCCCAAGTTTCACCACGTGACTAAGCAGTACTATACAGCCCCATATGAGGTATTTCTACGTTCAGCAGAAATTGTATGACAAATTTTGGTTTAATTTTTACCCATTTTCCCAGTGTGAAAATGTAAAATCTGGGGTTAAAACAAAATTTTTGTCGTAAAAATTTATCGTATTTTTGGGACCATAAGACGTACTTTTCTCCCCAAATTTTTTTTTGGGAAAAAGGGGTGCGTCCTATGGTCCAAATGTAGTCAAAATATAGTTATTATGGTGCTTACTGTGGCGTGGTAGTGTGGGGCAGAGGCGGCGGCGATTCAGTGTGGTCGTACTTGAGGTAGCGGGTGGCAGGACAGGAAGAGGGATCACACACAGCAAAATCAGCGGCGCCACCATTAATGCACTACGTTGCGTTACACAGGAGTTAGTGGGCGGTCCGGGCCAGATCACATGCTGCAGTGACGATACAAAAGAGTATCATCACTGCAGCATGTGATCTGGCCCGGGACGGCCCACTAACTCCTGTGTAACGCAACGTAGTGCATTAATGGCGGTGCCGCTGATTTTGCTGTGTGTGATCCCTCTCCCTGCCTAGCTCGATGCAGCTGTCATAGTGAATTCAACGGCGCTGTTATGAATTCACTATGGCAGTGTGGCACCCCAGGGGTCTGGTTTCCACAGTAACAAGCAATGTTATGTCTGAGAGCAGGTGGGAGGTCTCTTGGCCAGGGATCCTGTGCATGCCACACCTCCTGCCCAGTCTTGGGAGGGGAAGACCTTCCCCTATATAAACCCGGGGCTGAAGCAGGGTTAGCAGTCAAGGAGAGTAGAGACAAGAAACAGCAGAAGCAATACTACTACGAGTCAGGGGCTGGCAGCTGCAGAGCTCGCCCTGACTGAGAAGCTTTCTTACCGGACCCGGCGTCCGAGGCTGTGGGGACTAACTCTTACCCAGCAGCAGAAGCCGACCGGCAGGGGATTTCAGGTCCTCAGGCCCAGAAACCCGAAGGCACGGTCACACGCGTGGGACCAGCACCGCCATCGTGGAGCGGAAGCCATTAGAAGGCCCCGAGTCACCGGCCATACGGGTGAGCACCACACGGTACACTCAGGGACGTGGGCTACTTATATCCGCTTCTAGCAAGGTAGCCAGAAGAGTACAGTCAGTTTGGGAGGCCTACAACTCCGCCTGGCCAGGGGAGATCCCATCTGCTCAAGGACTGACCAGGCCCCGTTCACTAGCAAGTACTCCGGGAGGGTCTATCGTTGTTACCAGTAAAGACCCTGAATTACACCGCACCGTCTCTGAGTGGTTCCTGCTACCCCCATCATCCACATCTGCTGCCCTGAGGCCATACCCCTCCCGTTGGGGGTTATACCATCTACGCTGCACCATCCATCCACCGGCCTCAGCGGACTGTCCTGCAGCGGCAGCTCCATAGCTGCATTCAACGGGTGGCGTAGTCGTCCTGCATCTACCGCTGTTACATCGCCGCTCAGTTTGACTCCCTGGGCACGGACCGGGTCACCGCCACGAGACTACAACCCTCAAGAGATCCGGCTCCGGGTAAGCTCCCGCGTGCGCAACGCAGCGCGACACAGGCCCAGGGGCGCGTCAACTTTGGCGTAGTCGGCAGGATTTCGTGCCCGCAACCACCGGGTACTGCGTGCCTGAAAAAGAGACTTCTAAAACTTACCATCCGTGAAGTTTTCCCGCCATCGGTGAAGATTCCCGCCATCCGGCGCCATCTTCAGCCTTCTTCCCGCCATCCGTGGAGTTTTCCCGCCGTTGGACGCCATCTTGAGGACGCCGCGCGGGAAGAAGAGGGGCGTGGACTCTGAAAGCGCGCGAGAACTGAAGCCCCGCCTCACGTCCGGACGTTGCGTAAGGTCCTGGAAGGAGCCCAGCAGACGCCGACGTCACCGGAGCGCGACGGAAGGTCCTCAACCCTGACGATCTACTGCGGAGCCGCGGCCTACGGAACAGGATCATCGCAAGGTAGGCCACGGTCCACTAGGGGGGAGGAAGATGTCGGATGCGGAGGAGAGCTTCATTGCCTCAACCCCTGCCAGCGCCACCGCTGCTGCAGTTATGCCCTTCACCATGCCCTATATCCCGGGAGCAGCTTGGCTACCCCAGTACTCAGGGGAGTCACATACCCTGCATGACTTTAGAGAAAAGCTGGATAGCCTCTTCCAGGTGTACCCCCTCACAGAAGAGCAAAAAGTGAGCATCCTGGTGGCCCAACTAACCGGGGCAGCCAAAAGGGAAGTAAAATCCTGGCCACCTGGGAGGAAGACTGTCGCAGGGATACTAACCCGGCTGAAGGACACCTTTGATACCCGCACCTCAGCCGAGATTAAGCTTAGATTCTACGGGTGCAAGCAGCGAGCGCATGAGAGTATAAGGGACTATGCACTAAACCTACAAGAGGCCCTGAGGGCCATTAAGCAGACCGACCCTGATGGAGTGGGAAACGAGGACAGGCTGTTGACCGAACAGTTTATAGAGGGACTGTATTGTAATACCCACCGAACCCAGTTGCGGGCAATGGCCTTACAGGATCCCCATCTGGGCTTTGCACAGTTCAAGGACAGAGCCATCCGGGTGCTCCGAGAACCGGCACCGGGTGGCGTTGTGACCCACAAGCGCCCTGCTATCACTTACCACCAGGAGGCGGCGCCCTTGTCGGCAGGGCCTGTGGGAGCTGATGCGCAGGCTTTGGACAATGACCCGGCTCCAGACCTACACCATCAGGTCCAAGAGCTAGCTAAGAGCGTTGCTGCGCTAACCCGAACTGTGCAGTCTTTACAGGCTTCCACCCCAGGGAAGATCCAGCTGGCATCCGGACCGGAGGACATCCCGTGGCGTCGACCAAGGAGGACCCCACCGGCCAGAGGATGACCCAGTGACCGATACAGCGAGGACGGACGACCCATCTGCCGCCGCTGCAATCAACCTGGACATATGGCAAGGTACTGTTCTTTAAACGGGCACAACCTGGGGTAGAGGGCCAACCCCCAGGAAAAATATCACCAGGCCCATCGAACTGGCGCGACAGATATGTGGGAGGACGTCCAGTCTTGCCTGTGGTACTGGATGGCATTCCCATGAGTGCCCTACTGGACACCGGGTCACAGGTCACCACCATCCCGTACGTGCTCTTTAAGCAGTACTGGAATGACTCGGATATTACCCGCTACCCTGACGACGACTTGAGTATCATCGCCAGCAATGGCCAGCCCGTGCCACAGATCGGATTTAAAGAGGTGACCATCAAAATCGGTAGAGTCGAACTGGCAGCACAGGGACTGATCATTGTAGATATTGACAAGCATGAGAGTCACCCAAAAATAACTCTAGGAACTAATGTAATTGAAAATTGTCTTGCAGAGGTGATTTTCCTTTTACAGCAGGTTGCCAAGAACGCCAGCTCCGGCGAGCAGCGGGTGCTCCAGAAAGAGATCCGGGCACTGATGCGACGGCAACAGGTGGAACTCTCCGGCGGTGAGATTGGTAGCGTAAGAATGTGTGACCCTTTTCCTATTGCCATGCCCCCAAAAAGTGAAATGATGATTTGGTGCCGGGCAGCTATTGGTCTGAGAGGTAGAGATTACCAGGCAATGGTAGAACCAGTTTACTCGGACAGTAGGCCCACCATTTTGACAGCACGGGGGGTGGTTGATGTACGCCATGGGAGGGTGCCCGTTCGCATAATAAATATCGGGGAGAGGGAAGTATACCTGCCCCGGTATGCCACGCTAGCCAAATTATATACCATTAACCAAAATTCTATACAATCTGTGGAACCCTTGCCTCCATCTCACCCGGAGGAAGGTAACGGCTCTAAGAAAAACATGGAGGACTGGTGTCAGCAACTACATCTGGGTACTGACTCCACTCCCGCACACCAGAAACAAGGAGTCTATCGGGTGGTTCAGGAGTACGAGAGAGTGTTCAGTAAACACCCGTTAGACTTCGGGCGAGTCAAGGGGGTAGAACACCACATCCCCACGGGAGACCATCCTCCTATAAAAGAGAGGTATCGACCCATACCCCCTGCCCACTACCAACACGCCAAGGGGATGCTTAGAGACATGAAGGAGGCTGGGGTGATCAGGGATAGCTGTAGCCCCTGGGCAGCTCCACTAGTCTTAGTCCGAAAGAAAGACAACACCATGAGGATGTGTGTAGATTACCGGAAAATCAATCGTATCACACACAAGGATGCGTACCCCTTACCAAGGATAGAGGAGTCATTGGCTGCTTTAAGATCTGCTAACTTCTTCTCTACCTTGGATCTCACTAGCGGGTACTGGCAGGTTCCTGTAGCAGAGGCGGACCGGGAGAAGACCGCATTCACCACCCCGATGGGACTTAGCGAGTTCACCTGCATGCCGTTCGGACTCTGCAACGCACCGGGAACCTTCCAACGACTAATGGAGTGTTGTCTGGGCCACAGAAACTTCGAGACGGTCCTGTTGTACCTGGACGATGTCATCGTATATTCCAAGACGTATGAGGACCACCTGAAACACCTGGCGGAAGTGTTCGAAGCTCTGGCAAGTTACGGCCTAAAGGTGAAACCCTCCAAGTGTCACCTCCTGAAACCAAAGGTGCAGTACCTGGGACACGTGGTGAGCGCTGATGGAGTGGCTCCCGACCCTGATAAGATCACCGCAATTAAGGAATGGCCAAGCCCCTCCAGCGTAAAAGAAGTGCGGCAGTTCCTCGGGTTGGTAGGCTACTACCGAAGGTTTATTCCCGGTTTCACCAAAAAGGCAGCACCTATGCAGGACCTCCTGATAGGCCAGTCCCGGAAGGCCAAGAACCAGAAGCCGCCCTTCAAATGGGAGGAGCTGGAAGAAGAGTCCTTCCGCCAGCTGAAGATGGCCCTCACGGGGGACGAAATCCTGGCGTACCCGGATTATAGCCAGCCCTTTATCCTCTACACCGACGCCAGTAACATCGGGCTAGGAGCCGTACTGTCCCAGATCCAGCAGGGGAAGGAACGAGTAATCGCCTACGCCAGCCGAAAACTGCGACCCACCGAAAGGAACCCCGAGAATTACAGCTCATTTAAGCTAGAGTTCCTGGCCGTAGTATGGGCAGTCACCGAGCGCTTTAAGCATTACCTCGCTTCTTCCCGGTTCACCGTGTACACGGATAACAACCCGTTGACACACCTGGACACGGCAAGACTCGGTGCCCTGGAGCAGAGGTGGATGGCCCGTCTGTCCAACTACGAGTTCACAATCAAATACCGGGCAGGACGCTCCAATACCAACGCGGACGCCCTGTCCAGGATGCCCAACCTGCCGGATGGAGGAGAAGATCCGGAGGGACTGGAAGAAGTTGAACTCCCTGCGTTCCACCGTCATGGGACTATCCAGTATTCCCACCGGGTAAGGAGTAAGCAGGCTGCTACGTTGAACCCCTTACCCCACTACAACTGGGCGGAAACGCAAGACAGCGACCCTGCCGTCCGACTGGTGAAGGAGATGCTGACTCGGCCGGAGGCTCGCCTTGAACCAGACGCTCCGGAGGAAGCCAAACAACTATGGGCAGAGAAGAATCGACTGTTCCTTTACAAAGGGAAGTTTGCCGCAGAATGGTTAACTCCCGGACGCATGAATTACTCTGGCAAGTAGTGGTGCCACGAAGAGACGCAGCCATGGTGATGGAGGCATACCACGACGGAGCTGGACACTTCGGGTGGAAGAAGCTGGAGTTCCTGCTGCGCGAGCGGTTCCACTGGGTAGGCATGAGGGGAACCATCGAGAAGTGGTGCAGAGACTGTGGCCCGTGCAACCTGAGAAGGAAGGACCGTGCCAGCCAGAAGACTCCCCTGCAGTCCATCGTCACCCGGCAACCGTTGGAACTGGTAGCCTTGGATCATGTAAAACTGACCCCAAGCAGAAGTGGCTACGTCTACGCGTTAACCATCGTGGATCATTACTCCCGGTTTCTGGTTGTCGTCCCCGTCAAGGACTTAACGGCTCAAACAGCAGCTAGAGCCTTCCAGCAGCACTTTTGCCGTCCACACGGGTACCCGGACCAAGTGCTGACGGACCAGGGACCTGCCTTTGAAGCGGAGGTCTTCCAGGAATTCTGCAATCTGTATGGCTGCCGGAAGATAAGGACGACACCCTACCATCCGCAAACTAATGGACTTTGTGAGAAAATGAACCAGGTGGTAATGGATCTTCTAAAAACGTTGCCCCTGGAAGAACGCAGTCTGTGGCCTGAGAAGTTGCCCGATCTGGTGGACCTATACAACCACATCCCGGTAGGTTCCACCAACTGTACCCCGGCTTACCTAATGAGGGCAAGACCTGGTAAGTTACCTGTTGACCTGGAAATGGGAGTCCTGACACCGGAGGACACTTCACCAGAAACAGACTGGGACACAGAGAGGCAGCAGCAGTACCGGAGAGTACAGGAGAGCGTGGAGCGAAGTCTCTGTCAGGCTAGGGAAAGACAAGAGAAAACTTACAACCAGTATGCTCCCGCTGTTCCCCTGGTACCCGGAGAACAGGTCTTGAAGAGGAAGAGACGGCTCCACAAGTTGGACGACCAGTGGGAGAAGGACCCGTACACCGTACTGCCCTCAAGCCACGAGAACCCGAAGGTTTGTACCATCAGTAAAGACGGAGGGGAAACCACAGCCATTGTATCCCGGGACCACCTGAAGAAGTGTCCCGAACAACTGAGGAACCCTGAAGAGGAACAAGAAGACCATCGACCCGTAGAGGAAAGGGAAGATATGGTTAGTACTGTGCTCGGGGACTTCCCTCGGTCTTGGACTCAAGTCAATGGTGCAGTTGTGGTACCCGTACTCACCTTCCTCCAACCAGCATCCCAAGCACCTACGGAGCAACAGGTAGAGCTGGAAGAACAGCCGGTCCAGGAGGCAGAAGACTCCACACAAGCAGAACAGGAGGATCAACCCTCTGCTTATAGTGAGCCTGCCGTACCCCTAGTGAGACAAAGAGCCGGTAGACAGCTGCTCAGTTTACCCTTGACAGCTCCTACACCCTGTAGCTCAGGGCCAGACAGTCAGCTCCGTAGGTCCACTAGGGCCACTAGAGGCCAGTTACCCGCACGCTGGAGGATTTGAAGTGTATAAATTGTTTTATTTATGTTTATCTGTGTATTGTTGCTTGTGTATAATTTTGTGTTTCCAGTTATTTTTAGGAATCCTTGGTGGATTTACCGGGAATCCTTGTGCATAGTTGGAGCGTAACCCAGGATGGACTAGAGACTGTTAAGGACTCGGGGTAGGACAGACCCCTACCTGGTTACGTCTCCCTGTTTTGGTGAAATGGACACCTTTGTTTCTTCAAAGACTGCACCCGGTTACGGACATGCCGTGACCACCTTTATGTGTTTCTTTATTGTATTGTTATTGTTATATCTTGTTATGTTTTTCTAAAATATGTTTAGTCCCGGAGTACTAAATTTCACTAGGGGGGAATGTGGCACCCCAGGGGTCTGGTTTTCACAGTAACAAGCAATGTTATGTCTGAGAGCAGGTGGGAGGTCTCTTGGCCAGGGATCCTGTGCATGCCACACCTCCTGCCCAGTCTTGGGAGGGGAAGACCTTCCCCTATATAAACCCGGGGCTGAAGCAGGGTTAGCAGTCAAGGAGAGTAGAGACAAGAAACAGCAGAAGCAATACTTGTACGAGTCAGGGGCTGGCAGCTGCAGAGCTCGCCCTGACTGAGAAGCTTTCTTACCGGACCCGGCGTCCGAGGCTGTGGGGACTAACTCTTACCCAGCAGCAGAAGCCGACCGGCAGGGGATTTCAGGTCCTCAGGCCCAGAAACCCGAAGGCACGGTCACACGCGTGGGACCAGCACCGCCATCGTGGAGCGGAAGCCATTAGAAGGCCCCGAGTCACCGGCCATACGGGTGAGTACCACACGGTACACTCAGGGACGTGGGCTACTTATATCCGCTTCTAGCAAGGTAGCCAGAAGAGTACAGTCAGTTTGGGAGGCCTACAACTCCGCCTGGCCAGGGGAGATCCCATCTGCTCAAGGACTGACCAGGCCCCGTTCACTAGCAAGTACTCCGGGAGGGTCTATCGTTGTTACTAGTAAAGACCCTGAATTACACCGCACCGTCTCTGAGTGGTTCCTGCTACCCCCATCATCCACATCTGCTGCCCTGAGGCCATACCCCTCCCGTTGGGGGTTATACCATCTACGCTGCACCATCCATCCACCGGCCTCAGCGGACTGTCCTGCAGCGGCAGCTCCATAGCTGCATTCAACGGGTGGCGTAGTCGTCCTGCATCTACCGCTGTTACATCGCCGCTCAGTTTGACTCCCTGGGCACGGACCGGGTCACCGCCACGAGACTACAACCCTCAAGAGATCCGGCTCCGGTTAAGCTCCCGCGTGCGCAACGCAGCGCGACACAGGCCCAGGGGCGCGTCAGCAGTGTTAGACAGGAGTTAGTGGGTGGTCCCGGACCAGATCACATGCTGCATTGACGATACAAAAAAGGCAGGGCCGGAACAGCACAGCTTGCAGTCCCCCCAGCCCTGCGTCTTTTGTATCATCACTGCAGCATATGATCTGGCCCGGGACCGCCCACTAACTCATGTCTAACACTACCATAGTGAATTCAAACAGCACCGTTGATCCCTGATGATCCTCCCCCTGCAGTGCGACCCCACTCCCTCCAAACAAGAAAAAGTGAGGCAAGCATTACCCTAGTTAAAGCACATACAGCAAAACACTACCACTGTGGTGAACTATAACTCCCAGCATGCCATAGAAGCTGCAGGACATGCTGGGAGTTATAGTTCTCCTCAGGGAAACCACGTGAAATAAATGTAGGGTGAACTATAACTCCCAGCATGCCATAGAAGCTGAAGGACATTCTAGGAGTTATAATATATTTTACCACATTTGCTGCTTCAAAAGTTTTTTTCCCCCTATTTTCCACTTCTAAAACCTGAGTGCGTCTTATGGTCCGGTGCGTCTTATAGTCCGAAAAATACGGTAATTATTTTTTCTTCAGTGCCCAGTGGTATAAAATTCTGTGACACACCTGTGGTGTCAATATGATCACTGCACCCCTACGTGAATTCATTCAGATGTGTAGTTTGTAAAATAGGGTCACTTATGGTGGGTTCTGTTGTTCTGTTACTGTAAAGATCTGACATTGTGAGTTTTAATAATCACCTAGGCAGGTTAACGATGCAACTATATTTTATTCCTCACATCCATGGTAATACAGCAATTCCAGGTAAATGTCCAAAATACAATTGTCTCAGTCCACAAGATCTCCTTCCCGGGACGGTAGTCCCACTGCCTTTCTGCCAGTATAGTCTGTAGTCACAGTCCCCGATCCTCCAGATGACAGGTAAAATGATGGAAGCATAGGTATCCAGTAGCAACAGTCCTTTAAGAAATTTTGAATCCAAATGACAGATCCCACAACTGTAGCATGTTTATCCAGTCCAGTCGGTAACTTATCTCCAACACTCTATATGCCATGCATCAATCCATCCTTCCAAGAACTCAGTCTCGGTCCAATTCCTTTGATGTCATTCCACCAACTCTCTACTAAACATGTGGCTGCTTTTCTCCTTCACTAGGATGAGCTCCCTGAATGGGCAGAACTGCTCTCACCCTCCCCCCAAAAGCTAAGTGTGTATTAGTGGAGGTATTTTTCTCAGGTCAAACCCTTCACCTGGGTTTGCATTTGAGACTCCCTGTATTGATGGCTCCAGCTGGATCTACTTTCAACACTCACACAATGGGCCTATTCTCTGTTTGAACATTGGCTAGAGGCTCCTGAGATATGCTCACTGAATGTAATTGATACCTGAGGCTGAACTGATGAGCAAACAAATCACTAATAATACATAGCAAGCAAATTTCTAACAAAACGCAACAATAAAATCGAGAAAAATGTGTGCTCCGTGCTGGAAAAAGTCTTATAGTCTTTAGTAAGTGGGCAGTTCCTCACAGTTACCTCAGGAGCTCACCCAGTGGGTCATAGAACCCGTAAACCATTCCAGTAAAATCTGCACTATAATATGGCACTCTTTCCCTTCTGAGCTTCGCACTGCGCCTGAAAAGTAGCTCCCGATTACATGTAGGGTATTGGTGCACTCAGGAGAAATCAAACAACAAAATTTGGGGTCCATTCCCCAAAAAATTGGAGCTAAAATAACATTTATGTAGGAAAAATAACTTTTTTTAATTTTCACTGTTCATCGTTGTAAAATTCTGTGAAGCACCTGTGAGTTCAAGGTGCTCATTACATGTCTAGATAAATTCCTTGAGGGGTCTAGTTTCCAAAATCTGGTCACTTGTGGGGGGTTTCCACTGTTTAGGCACATCAGGGGCTCTCCAAACATGGCATGACACCCGCAGACCATTCCAATAAAGTCTGCATTACAAAATGTCATTCCTTCCTTTCCGAGCCATGCTATGCACCCAAACAATAGATTTCCCCCATCTATGGGGTATTGTTGTAGACAGGAGAAATTTCACAACAATTTTAGGGCCCATTTTCTCCTGTTACCCTTGTGAAAATAAAAAAATAATTATGGCTAGTAGAACATTTTTGTGGGAAAAAAATAGATTTTTTATTTTCACGGCTCTACAGCTAAACTTCTGTGAAGCATCTTGGGGTTCAAGATATGCACCACACATCTAGATAAATTCCTTGAGGCATCTGGTTTCCAAAATGGGGTCACATGTGGGGAGTTTCCACTGTTTAGGCACATCATGGGACTTCCAAATGCGACATGGTGTCCGCTCTCGATTCCAGCCATTTTTGGTGCTCCTTCCCTTCCGAGCTCTGCCATGCGCTCAAACAGTAGTTTTCCCCCACTTATGGAGTATAGACGTACTCAGGAGAAATTATACAAAAGACGTGGGGTCTATTTTCTCCAGTTACCCTTGTAAAAATACAAAATTTGTGTCTAAAGTACATATTTTGTAAAAAAAAAAAGTAAAATGTATTTTTTTTCCTTCAACAAAGAGTTAATAAACATCTTGAATGTGGTTTTGAGTACTTTGAGGGGTGCAGTTTTTAGAATGGTTTCACTTTTGGGTATTTTTTGTCATATAAGCCCCCAAAGTCATTTCATATATGATGTCCATAAAAAATGGTTTTGTAATTTTGTTGGAATTTTATCCATCTAACTTCCTAACAAAAAAAAAATGATGTTGCAAAAATGATACAGATGTAAAGTAGACATGTGTAAAATTTTATTTATTAACTATTTTTATGTGACATAACTCTCTGGTTTAAGGGCATTACATTTTGAAATTACATTTTGAAAATTGCGAAATTTTCAAAATTTTGGTAACATTTCCGATATTTTCACAAATAAACACAAGTCATATCGAACAAATTTTACCACTATCATGAAGTATAATGTGTCACGAAAAAACATTCTCAGAATCACTGAGATCGGTAAAGCATTCCAGAGTTATTACCACATAAATTGACACTAGTCAGAATTGTAAAATTGGCTTAGTCATGAAGGTGAAAACAGGCTTCGGGGGAGGGTGGGGGTGGCGGTGTGTGTGAAGGGGTTAAGAAAAAGGAGGTTGTTTTATTGGGATTATATGCAATTACAGATACATTTTGCTGTCTTTAACAGCGCAATTCTTTAGGAGTTGCAGTGGTCAGTGATATAAGATCATTATAGCCTTATAACTAATCTTAGACGTGAAACACGCGCATACCAAAACAGAAATCTTTATGACATTCACCATACAAAGAACTCAACACATCAAACAGAAACATCTTCACCAAAGATATGATTGCTCACCCCCACTGTAAAACACAATCCTTTAAAAATGCATCATTAATCTAACCTAGAGCTAGTTTATGCTGGCCATTAAGAAGGGCCGACTGCACTTTCATGCACAGGACGGTAATAGATTGCTCTGTGTAAATAGATGTGCTGCCAAAAACAATGTGCTACCAGGAACGATGAATTTCAAACAACCTTAAAAATTACTTCACCCAACGAATGACCGTTTTGGTCCTTGGTTGAGCGTTGGCAACATGATTATCGGAAAACAAAAGTATGTAGGAACCCATACTCACGATAATCGGCTAGTGTAAATTGATCTTTTGGGTTGTTTGTGTTACAATCTCAACATTGGCTGAATAAGTACTTGTTCCAAAAAATCTATAAATAAAAAATAAAAAAGGGTGAAGGTACTGCTTTGCAATCCATAGATTCTTATGGTCAGATGTAGTACAGTTAAGTTTATGTTTTGCTTTATTTAAATCTAGATTGAAGGATTGGAATAATGCACTGAGACACTGGCTATGCCAAGGGTTCACCGAGAAGCCCTCATTAGCATCAGAGATAAAACTTTTTTTTTGTCTGGACAAACTAAAGAAGTGAGATCTATACTTCAGGTTTTATAGAGGCTAAGTCCCCTATATGACTGTGTAAGTAGTTTAAATCAAGTTTTGAGGGTGACAGATTTCCTGTGATACAGACATCAGATATTTCACCAGTCACATACAGTATTATACTGTATCTAACATAGGATGTCTGTGCTCATCCAATATATAGGATAATATGTGATTGGTATATGATACAATATGAAGGTGCACTGGTATAATTATATACATGCATCAGATGTCATACAGGATATGTGATGGTATATACTGTATTATAGTATGACTACATCAGATATACCAGCTATATATTATTCTGTATATAACATCTAATGTCTGTGCACATTGTATGGTACATACAGTATACAGAAGAATATGTGACTGAATACAGACATCAGATGGTATATACTGGTTAATATGTGACTGTTGTATATTATTATACTATGAGTACAGATACCAGATATTGCACAATTTGTCACCACATTTGACCTATCTAAACTATTAATATGGGCATACAGGTTATAGAATGCTAAAAAAAGTCATACCTGTCTGCCTCATATCAGATGTCTTGTTAAAAAATCCACTTTTATCCTATTATGTAAATGGCCTCTTCCAGGCTACAAGGAGTACGCTGTCCGGGAGATAACTCTTCCTTCCCACTTTATTATCACCTCCCACAGCATCACTCTGTTTAGTGCTCATATGGAAATCTCGCGTCTGCACATTCAGTCTCCTGGCGTTCCTCTTCAGTGTTTCACCCTCCTATTGTCATAGGTAGAGACGAGCGAACTCGAACTGTAAAGTTCGGGGTTTGTACCTGAACTCCGAACACAGACTTTGTTTAAATGTTCGGAGTTCAGATGCTCAATAAAGCTTGTTGAAAGGCTGCAGCTCAGCCAATCAACAAGCATTTTGGCTGTGAGCACTTCCTCAACAATCACAACCTTGTTGAGTCTGGGCATGGCTGTGATTGGACAGCACACCAAGTGACCTGACTTGTATAACCGCAGGATCATGTGTGGCTTTATGCTTTGACTAGCGTAGGAATAGGACGCAGATCGAGTGAGGGACAGTTTTTGTTTCTATGGGGGTACTCTGTAAAACAGCCTGTGTGGGTGTACTCTGCAAAACAGCCTCTGTGGGTGTAATTTGCAAAACAGCCTATGTGGGTGTATTCTTCATAACAGCCTCTGTGGGTGTACTCTGCAAAATAGGCTCTGTGGGTGTACTCTGCAAAACAGGCTCTGTGGGTGTACTCTGCAAAACAGCATCTGTGGGTGTATGTAGTAGTGGTGGAGATGATCGTCTACCCCTGATACTAGAAAGGATTAAAAGCATGTTCCTGTAATTAGAACCCTCTGGGGCTGCAGATTGGTCCAGGAAGGGTTAACTGTATCAGCCGGCCCAGTAGAGGGAGGGGGAACTCAGTGCTAATGTCTAGTGCAGGAAGTGAGCACAGTGAGTAGTGTGCAGTACTGCAGTAAGTTAACAGGCTCTATAGTGGCTGCTAGGGTAGACGTGGGCCTAGTATCCCGGACAGTAGATTGCCAGAGAATCCCTTCACAAGAGTCCCTTTAGCCAGCCTGGGAACCTCAAGAAGTTTTTGGGGAGCCTGGGGGCACATTCTGTCTGCGAGGCTGCAGAAGAAGTCAGGACTCAAGAACTCAAAGGTGGAGAGAAATGGGATCCAGATATACTGTCATTGGTGAGGAAGAGTCTCTAGGGCTAGAGAAGAAAGCAACAGAGATGCTTTACCTAGATCGGGATCCAGGGCTGAAGTTGTATCCGGTACCTGTGGGAAAGATGACAACCCGTTGGGCCTATCCTATATACCTGCCTGCAAATTCTGTAAATGCTGCCTGTTACCAGGTAAAGTTCTGGTTGTTTTTATGAACTCTGTGTCCTCTGAATTGATTTGCTGCTACGATTCCAGAAGAGGAATTCCTGGAGTCAGAAGAGGCCGGCTGGCCAGAAGTAAGTGGGAGATACCACATACAAAGCAGCACACCAGACCGAGAACACACTGTCTGTAGGGTGCCAAAGTGACCATGGGCTACAGCTCGCTCACGACTACCTTGTTTGAGCACAGTGACTTCCCGGCGCATGGGCACAAGGTCACTGCTGGAAAAAATATAGCTGGGAGAAAAAAATGTGTGCCTTACGTTATAGGTGATTTGCGCATGTGCGGGATCTAGAAGACGAGACTGCACGTCACAGGGCACTGTGACGTGCAGGGGAGGGGGGGACATTGTAATTAGCAAAGCAGGCGGGGATTTCTTCCCGTCCCCCAAGGATGAGAAAACAGACTGAATAAAATGACATTTCAAAGCAACCAGAACTCTAATATGGGGCAAACAGGTAAGTATAGACTTACATTTCTATCACCTGTATGCCCATATTAGAGGTCTGATAAGTCCCAGGGGGTAACAGATTAACTTTAAATAACTTTTTTTAACAATAAAATACTGATTTAATCTACATCACGCTAGATCTACTTTGTGTTCCATCTGGATTTCCCCAACCAGTAGCGCAAAGGCTCCGTATTTTTCTCTGGACTTCATTTTGGAGTGCAGGTAGACTAGTCTTATTTGAATTCCTTTAGAGAGTGTATATACTTTACTAGAGATGTCGGCATTCACAATGCCAGTCATAGACTAGTGTGCCCTTTAATCAAGTGTGGCGGATGATGAAGCCATTAATAATTTGCAAGAGTTTGTATAACTGTGATGGATTAATTCCTTACGATTAATCCCTATGAAAAGCCATTTCTGACAGATTAAGTTCCCCTAGATTACTTGACTAAGAGTGACTTCATGGTTATAGCGTGACTTTCTACTTGTGCACAATTTGGCTGAACTTTCTTCGAGTCACAGGGGGGCAGTGTGACTCCATAGTGGGGTGTAAAACTTTATTACGAAATTATGATTGAATTTTGCAGTGCAATAATAAGTCATTATACATTCTGAAAACAATCTAAGCTTAATTATGGAATTATAACATGATGACAGAAGAATATGAAACTGACAAAGTTTATGGTGAAATTCTAGAAGGCACAGAGCGGCTTTAAAAATCTAATGTTTGCAAATCATAATTCTGCTTGATGTTCAAGCACCTAGTGATATTATATAATTTGGATATCCCTAAATTGAAATGGACAACTTAATGATGATAAAGATGACAGCAGCAGGAGAGGAGTGTGATGATTTTGTGGTAGGCAGTGATTTGTCCACCAATGTCTTTATGCTAGAGAGGACATGGTTAATAGTGTTGAGCCACCCCCGTAGTGTTCCAGTTCGGTTCGTCGAACACCCGTATGTTCGCAGAACTGTTCGTCGAACTGTTCGTCGAACACCGTCGAACACCGTTAAAACCAATGGCAGGCAAACAAAAACACATAGAAAACACCTTCAAAGGTGTCCAAAAGCTGACAAACTGCTCAGAAGACACAACTAACACATGGAAAAGTGACAAGTACATATAGTCATGCGAAAAGAAAAGAGGTGGAGGAGTAAAAGGAGGGGGAGACACAGATATAGGCATGTCATGCCCTTCTAAAACCCAAAAAGTGCGAAGCCGACACAGCCAGTCCGTTCCTGCCCGTGCGACCTCCGTGTCGCCGGGTTTGTGCCAGAGCCGCGGTGGACCCTGACGGCCAGCCCCCCTCTCCCAACACTGGTGCCTGTCCGCTGGTGGGTCGAGCGAGCCCCCCTGTGGTGGAGGCAGGTCTAATCTTTTTAATTTAAATTGCCTCTCTAATTTGAATGAATAGACTTTAAATCCTTGTACAAGGATCTATTGGAGGGCAAGTCTCATGCCAGCAGCCGCGTAATTCCAGCTCCAGTAGCGTCCACTAAAGCTGCTGCAGTTAAAACGCTTTTATAAGGATCGTGATTGGCGGTCCACCGCAAGGCGTCCTACCGCCAGTCCCAGCCCCTGTGCCTTTTGGTGCCTCCCGATGCTCTTCACCGAGTGTCCCAGGGGCCCGAAGCATTTCCTTTGAAAAAATTAAGTGTCCAAACTACAGGTGGTGTAGCTTGCTTAACAGCTGGGATAATCCGCTGACTAGCAGACACTGCTACTAGGCACAAAGTATTTCCTGGGCTAGATGCAGTTAAAAATTTGTAATTAGCTACTCTTGTTGGATACTGAGAAAGCATTCCATAGAGTCTCCTGGCACGCCATATATTATTCTCTTAAAAAGCTTGGGGTAGGGGTCTGGGGGACCCTTTTATAGGCAAAATCACGGCCCTGTATCGCAATACGTCACCTAGGCTGAAGATAAATGGAACATTTTCATCACCTTTCATAATCACCAATGGGACAAGGCAGGGATGTCCTCTGTCCCCTCTCTTATACATCCTAGTGACGGAGCACCTGCTCTCATCAATTCGCCATAACCCCAATATTAGGTGTATTGAGGTGGAAGGCACCGAGTACAAGTGCTCTGCATTTGTTGATGATGTCCTAGTATATATCACTCAATCACATATATCCATCCCTGCTGTTATGGCTGAAATAGATCACTTTATTACATGGTCAAATTTGAAAATCAATGCAGCGAAGTCTGAGGCCCTCGATGTCTCCCTCCCCAAATCCATACAGGATTCCATCCAGTCCAACTTTCCCTTTGCCTGGCCCTCAGAGGGTATCAAATACTTAAGAATTCGTATTCATAGAGACCTCTCCCGTCTATGTTATCTTAAGCACATGTACACTGTGTTCCAAATTATTATGCAAAAAGTGTTTATGAGTGATAAGGTAAGAATTTTTTGGTTTGTCAGTTAAACTCATTGATGGTGATGTGTGTCAGGGCTCTTTATATCACTGTAAGCAATTGCAGACACCTGTGCTAATTAGTTTGGCAGGTGTGTCCAATGAAAGGCAAGACTACTTAAGAAGGCTGTCACACATTATTAAGCAGCCTACATTTTCTGCCAAAATGGGAAAGAAAAAGGATGTGTCGGCTGCTGAGAAGCAACAAATTGTGGAGTGTCTAGGTCAAGGCATGACTACAATCAACATTGCCAAGACACTTCATCCTGATCATCGCACAATCAAGAAGTATGTAGCTGATTCGCAGTACACACGTGTGTGTGCTGATAAGGGAAAATTGAGGACTCTTTCCTACAGGCAATTACGTCAGGTTAAAAGAGCAGCGGCAAAAAAGCCTTGTCATAGCAGCAGACAAGTTTTTGAAGCTGCTGGTGCCGCCAACGTCCCCCGAACAACAAGATGCAGGGTCCTTCAGAGGTTTGCAGCTGTGCGTAACCCATCCTGTTGACCTCCTCTATTCACTGTACACAAGCAGAAACGGCTCCAGTGGGCCAAACAATACATGAAGACTGACTTCAAAACTGTTTTGTTCACCGATGAGTGCCGTGCAGCACTCGATGGTCCAGATGGATGGAGTGGAGGATGGCTGGTTGATGGACACCCCATGCAAACACGGCTACGGCACCAACAAGGAGGAGGTGGAGTAATGTTTTGGGCTGGAATCATGGGGAGAGAGATTGTCGGCCCCTTTAGGATCCCTGAAGGGGTAAAGATGAACTCCATAATGTATGTGGAGTTTCTCAAACAGCCCTTCTTGCCATGGTTCAAGAAGAAGAACCGTTTATTCCGCAGCAAGATAATTTTCATGCATGATAATGCACCGTCTCATGCTGCACATAACACATCTGCATATCTGACTGATATGGGCATAAAAGGGGACAAACTTATGGTGTGACCCCCATGCTCCCCTGACCTCAACCCCATTGAGAACCTCTGGAGCATCCTCAAAAGGAGTGTCTATGATGGCGGGAGGCAGTTCACATCTAAGCAACAGCTCTGGGAGGGTATTCTGTCCTCATGCAAAACAATTGAAGCAGAAACCATCCAAAACCTGACAAATTCAATGGACGAAAGAGTTCAGAAGCTCCTTTCGAACAAGGGGTCCTATATGCAAATGTAACATCACCTAGAATAAAGTTTTGATTTGAAAACTGTTTGATTTCAGCTTGTAATAACCTGCTAATGCTTATAATTTCAAAAATGACCATTTTTTTGTTCTTTATTAAAATGTAAAGGTTGATCGAAGAGTGTAGGGGATCTAAAAGTGTGAAAACCCAGTAGTCAGGATTATTTCGAATTCTGACAATCTGAGGGTCATGTTGCAGGTAGTGCAGCAAGAAGGCACTCATGTGTCTTGCGCATCTAGGAGCCCCAAAATTATTTTCCGGGCTAGATGCAGCTAAAAATTATTATTAATTTGAAAGCTGGTGGAGCTTAGTATAGATGGCCTAATAGAATCAGTACTGCAAACTGCTACAAGGCCAAAATTATTTTTCAGCCAAGATACAGATAAACTTGTTTAGTAATTTTAAATCTGGTGGAGTTTAGTATAGGTGGCCTAATAGAATCAGTACTGCACACTGCTACAAGGCCCAAATAATTTTCCAGCGAAGATACAGATAAACACGATTAGTAATTTTAAATCTGGTGGAGTTTAGTATAGATGACCTAATAGAATCAGTACTGCACACTGCTACAAGGCCCAAATTATATTCCAGCCAAGATACAGATAAAAATGATTAGTAATTTTAAATTTGGTGGAGTTTAGTATAGATGGCCTAATAGAATCAGTACTGCACACTGCTACAAGGCCCAAATTATTTTCCAGCCAAGATACAGATAAACATGATTAGTAATTTGAAAGCTTAAAACGGTTGGTGAGGTGATTTTAACAAATCATCAAGCTTTTACTCTCCCCAGGATGACACAGAGGTAGAAAAGTCATTTCGGATCCATGATTTGTTCATCTTTATGAACGTGAGTCTGTCTACATTATCAGTGGAGAGCCGCGTGTGCTTATCTGTCAACACACCACCAGCAGCGCTGAACACACGTTCAGACAGAACGCTGGCTGCGGGGCATGACAAGATCTCCAAGGCGTAAGTGGCGAGCTGCGGCCATTTATCCAGATTGGAAGCCCAAAAAGAGCAAGGGTCCAGTGACACAGTCATGGCTTCAATGTTTACTTGGGGATACTCCTGTACCATCGTCTCTAGGCATTGACTATGTGTCATACTTCTTGTCTCATGTGGCCTTGCAAAGGATGGGCTAAAAAAGTGGTGAAATGATTCCGCAAAATTGATGTTACCAGCCGATACTGTGTTTCTGTTACGTTTTGAGTGCTGAACACTCGACGGTCCCATGGTTGGCAAGTTGGAACTGTGAGATTCACTACGTGCACCACTAGTGTTTTGTGGAAAAGCACATGTAAGATTCTGCAACAGTCTCTGCTGATACTCCTGCATGCGTGCATCTCTTTCTATGGCAGGAATAATTTCTGCAAATTTACCTTTGTACCAGGGAGAGTGTGGCAACCCAGTAGTCAGGATTATTTCTAATTCTCACAATTCGAGGGTCATGTTGCAGGTAGTGCAGCAAGAAGGCACTCATGTGTCTTGCGCATCCAGCAGCACCAAGTTCCTGTTGTGTTGGTGGCGAGGTAACAATCATGCTTCCTTCCTCTGCCCTCTCCCCCCAACTTCGCACAACAGAAATGTGATCAAGGTCTCCCTCATCTGATGAGTCTTCCATCAGTTCATCCTCCACTTCTTCCTGGGCTCCTGCACCTTCCTCACTAGTTTGGCTGCTACCATGCGCCCTGGTAAAACCATCTCCCCCACCCTCACATGCCTGCCGCCTTGGTACTGCCGACCGTCTGGACCTTGCAGATGTTAGCCATTCCGCATACAACTCCTCCTCCTCTACTTCCTCCACCTCCTCTTGTGCCACCACCTGACTCCGAATTCTGTTTAACATGTGCTCCAGCATGTAAATCACCGGAATAGTCATGCTGATAATGGCATCGTCATGGCGCCTCTTGATAAAGAAAAGCGAAATGCGCGTCGGGGCGCGTTCCTCACTGGTAGCACTCTCTGGGGCTTTCCTGGCATCCTGCGGGCCCTCCTTTACCCGTGTTTACTTAGGCTGGGTGAGTAATTTCAACTTTGTCCTGGGTACTTGTTTGATATTGTAACCTATAATTATATGGTGTAGGATATATGTACATTTAACTCTCTGATTTGCATCTTATCTCGGCTACTGTTCAATACTTTGCAATTTTGCACATGATATTTATTACTATATTGACTGAGCTGATTTTTGTCCCATAATGGGTTAATCCCCTTTTTAATGTATTGCCTTTGATTAATTTGGCTATATACCCATGTATTGCTCCTCTGCCTTTACACCTACATGTACCCTTTAGTTTTGGACAGCCCAGCATTTTGATTTCCAGGAAATGGCTTGTTTCTGGCACATTTTCTCCTTATCCCCTTGCTTTGTTATTTTTATATAACTTTTATCACTTTGATGATGGATTATAAATAAAGATTTTGTTCTTTTGCCAAACTACTCTTCTGTTCTCCCTTTAGTCGCTGCAACATGTGCAGAGTTGAATTCCACCGGGTAGGCACATCGCATTTTAGCCGGTGAAGTGGCAGGCCCAACGACTTCTGTAGAGATGTAAGTCGCTGAGCTGCGGGATGCGAATGGCGGAAGTGAGCACACAGCGACCGTGCCCTCTGCAGAAGGCCATCTAGTCCGGGATAGTGGGCTAAAAATTGCTGGATAACCAGGTTCAACACGTGTGTGACATTGCCCCGGCGAAGGGCCGCACCCAGGTTTGCAGCATTGTCGCACACGGCCTTCCCTGGTTTCAGGTCCAGTGGAGACAACCATTCATGAAACTGGTTCTCCAGAGCTGACCACAACTCCTCAGCTGTATGACTCACATTTCCCAGACATTTCAAAGTAAATAGCGCCTGATGACGTTGAGCCCTGCTGCCAGCATAGTAAGGAGGTGTGCAGGATCCCTTCTGCGCAGTTAGAAAGCTTGTGGCATGACCAGACAGGCTTTGGGTGCCGGTGGAGGACCGAGAGGAGGTTGAGGAGGCAGAAGCAGTGGAGGAACTTCGAGATAAAGAGGATTGACGCACAACTCGTGGGGACGGCAAGACTTGGACAGCAGCCCCTTGTCCTGCTGTCACCATAGTTACCCAGTGCCCAGTCAGCGACATGTAGCGCCCCTGTCCATGCCTACTCGTCCAAGTGTCTGTGGTGAAATGCACCCTGTCACACACAGAGTTTCTCAAAGAAGCGGTGATGTGTGCGACATGCTGGTGGAGCGCAGGCACACCTTTCTTTGAGAAGTAGTGCCGACTGGGCATCTGGTACTGGGGCACTGCGATGGACATAAGGTCTCGAAAATCCTCTGTGTCCACCAGGCGGAAAGGCAGCATTTCTGTAGCCAAGAGCTTGCAGATGGTGAAATTCAACCTCTTAGCTTTCTCATGGCTAGGAGGAAATGGTCTTTTACTTGTACACATCTGAGGGACCGAGGGCTGGCTGTTGTGCTAAGACGGGGTTGAGAAGGGTGTCACCGGCAAACTGCCGGTCTGTGAGGAAGATGCAGGCGGACATGTTAGGTTGCCTTGATCCAAAGGTGGTGCTATCGATGTCGAACAGCGCTGAACACCAGCTGGTGTTTCCACCTCCAAAGAAAATGATGACCTGCCAATCACGCTGGCTGTTGTGGGTAAAGAGGTGGCAGGTCTGCGTCCCAAAACAGGTGTGACTGCTGTCCCCCCAGTCACAGAGGATGAAGAGGCCGCGGATGTACAAGATGTGGCAGACGGTGGTTGGCCCGGCCGGCTAGGCCGCATTGTAGCACAGTGAGCTTCCCACTGCAACTTATGCTTCATATCCATGTGCCGGTTCATGCATGAAGTACTCAAACTATGGATTTTTTGGCCTCTACTTAGCTTTTGCTGACAAATGTTACAGATAACACGAGTTGGGTCATCCTTATCGATCTGAAAAAATGCCCAGGCTATGCAAGGCTTAGCACCCATGTGACCTGAAGAGCCACCACAACTTGTGGTCAGAGGCAGATTTGTGTTTGAGGATGCAGTTGTTGACGTGCTTCCAGTACTACGTCTCTGTCCAGGAAGGCGCAACCTAACCTCGTCGTCACTAGCATCCTCCTCCACCTCCTCTGCTGACCTCATCAACTGGCTGACTGTGGGTTGACAGTAAGTGGGATCTCCAACCTCGTCATCATCACCCTGTGTGTTCTCACACCCGTCGTCCTCAGAGCCAACCTCTTCCTGCCCTGACAAAAAACTCAAGTTGTTGCTCCAATCAGGTATTTGAGCCTCATCATCGTCTTCCTCATTGTCTCCACCAACAGGAGTTACAGTTTGGGAACGAGGGTCTACATTATGGTCAGAACCTTCTGCGTCTGGTCCTGGATCCGACTCATAAAGATTCTGGGCATCAGTGCAGATCATTTCCTCGTCTGGATTCACAGAAGCTCTGGAGCCGACCTCTGATTCCCAGGCTATAGTATGAGTAAACAGCTCTGCAGACTCAACCATCTGTTCTACCCCATACTCAGACGGGCAGCTGGAGACTTGGGAGCTGTGAGGAAGCCAGTGCGATTGGGGTGACACCTCTGAGGACTGGAGTATTTGTGATGTTGAAGTTGAGGCGGAGTAGAGCCCACTTAAAGGAGCACTTGATATCCGTTGAAGCACCTGCTGTTTTTGTGCTTCATCTAGAATTTGTAGTGATTGGCGTGGCCGTAAGAAAGGGATCTTATCACATTGTCTGCTAAAAGAAGTAGACATCTTAGTTTGGCTGGAAGATGGTCTTTCTTCTGCAGATGTTACTGTTGCTTTAACACCTACCACACGGACACAAACTTTTTTTTCCTTCCCAACACGCCTATTCCCCTTTCCACCAGCAGCAGGCCTTTTTCCACTCATTTTTGTGGTTAACTAATTGACAACTCCGTAGTTGTTTGCACAAAAAACAATGGATGGGAACCGAGCAGAGCTGAGTGGCCAAACTGTGGTATTAGCCCAAAAGTATTGGCTGGGTTAGATGCAGATAAAAATTATATTGAATTTGCAACCTGATGGAGGTCAGTATAGATGGATTAATAGAACAAGGCCCACACACTTCTACAAGCTGAAATATTTTTTCAGAGCTAGATGCAGAAAAAAATTATATTGAATTTGCAACCTGGTGGAGGTTAGTATAGATGGACTAATAGAACAAGTCCCACACACTTCTACAAGCTGAAATATTTTTTCAGAGCTAGATACAGAAAAAAATTATATTGAATTTGCAACCTGGTGGAGGTTAGTATAGATGGATTAATAGAACAAGTCCCACACACTGCTACAAGCTGAAATATTTTTTCAGAGCTAGATGCAGAAAAAAATTATATTGAATTTTCAACCTGGTGGAGGTCAGTATAGATGGATTAATAGAACAAGTCCCACACACTTCTAAAAGCTGATATATTTTTTCAGAGCTAGATGCAGAAAAAAATTATATTGAATTTGCAACCTGGTGGAGGTTAGTATAGATGGACTAATAGAACAAGTCCCACACACTGCTACAAGCCAAAATATTTATTCAGAGCTAGATGCAGATAAAAATTATATTGAATTTGCAACCTGGTGGAGGTTAGTATAGATGGACTAATAGAACAAGTCCCACACACTGCTACAAGCCGAAATATTTTTTCAGAGCTATATGCAGAAAAAAATTATATTGAATTTGCAACCTGGTTGAGGTTAGTATAGATGGACTAATATAACAAGTCCCACACACTGCTACAAGCTGAAATATTTTTTCAGAGCTATATGCAGAAAAAAATTATATTGAATTTGCAACCTGGTTGAGGTTAGTATAGATGGACTAATAGAACAAGTCCCACACACTACTACAAGCCAAAATATTTTTTCAGAGCTAGATGTAGAAAAAAATTATATTGAATTTGCAACCTGGTGGAGGTCAGTATAGCTGGATTAATAGAACAAGTCCCACACACTTCTAAAAGCTGATATATTTTTTCAGAGCTAGATGCAGAAAAAAATTATATTGAATTTGCAACCTGGTGGAGGTTAGTATAGATAGACTAATAGAACAAGTCCCACACACTGCTACAAGCCAAAATATTTATTCAGAGCTAGATGCAGATAAAAATTATATTGAATTTGCAACCTGGTGGAGGTTAGTATAGATGGACTAATAGAACAAGTCCCACACAGTGCTACAAGCCGAAATATTTTTTCAGAGCTATATGTAGAAAAAAAAATTATATTGAATTTGCAACCTGGTTGAGGTTAGTATAGATGGACTAATAGAACAAGTCCCACACACTGCTACAAGCCAAAATATTTTTTCAGAGCTAGATGCAGAAAAAAATTATATTGAATTTGCAACCTGGTGGAGGTTAGTATAGATGGACTAATAGAACAAGTCCCACACACTGCTACAAGCCGAAATATTTTTTCAGAGCTAGATGCAGATAAAAATTATATTGAATTTGCAACCTGGTGGAGGTTAGTATAGCTGGATTAATAGAACAAGTCCCACACACTTCTACAAGCTGAAATATTTTTTCATAGCTAGATGCAGATAAAAATTATATTGAATTTGCAACCTGGTGGAGGTTAGTATAGATGGACTAATAGAACAAGTCCCACACACTGCTACAAGCCGAAATATTTTTTCAGAGCTAGATGCAGATAAAAATTATATTGAATTTGCAACCTGCTGGAGGTTAGTATAGATGGACTAATAGAACGAGTCCCACACACTGCTACAAGCCGAAATATTTTTTCAGAGCTAGATGCAGAAAAAAATTATATTGAATTTGCAACCTGGTGGAGGTTAGTATAGATGGACTAATAGAACAAGTCACACACACTGCTACAAGCCAAAATATTTTTTCAGAGCTAGATGCAGATAAAAATTATATTGAATTTGCAACCTGGTGGAGGTTAGTATAGATGGATTAATAGAACAAGTCCCACACACTTCTACAAGCTGAAATATTTTTTCAGAGCTAGATGCAGATAAAAATTATATTGAATTTGCAACCTGGTGGAGGTTAGTATAGATGGACTAATAGAACAAGTCCCACACACTGCTACAAGCCGAAATATTTTTTTAGAGCTAGATGCAGATAAAAATTATATTGAATTTGCAACCTGCTGGAGGTTAGTATAGATGGACTAATAGAACGAGTCACACACACTGCTACAAGCCGAAATATTTTTTCAGAGCTAGATGCAGAAAAAAATTATATTGAATTTGCAACGTGGTGGAGGTTAGTATAGATGGACTAATAGAACAAGTCCCACACACTGCTACAAGCCGAAATATTTTTTCAGAGCTAGATGCAGATAAAAATTATATTGAATTTTCAACCTGGTGGAGGTTAGTATAGATGGACTAATAGAACAAGTCCCACACACTGCTACAAGCCAAAATATTTTTTCAGAGCTATATGCAGAAAAAATTATATTGAATTTGCAACCTGGTGGAGGTTAGTATAGATGGACTCATAGAACAAGTCCCACACACTGCTACAAGCCGAAATATTTTTTCAGAGCTAGATGCAGAAAAAAATTATATTGAATTTGCAACCTGGTGGAGGTTAGTATAGATGGACTAATAGAACAAGTCCCACACACTGCTACAAGCCGAAATATTTCTTCAGAGCTAGATGCAAATAAAAATTATATTGAATTTTCAACCTGGTGGAGGTTAGTATAGATGGGCTAATAGAACAAGTCCCACACACTGCTACAAGCCGAAATATTTTTTCAGAGCTATTTGCAGAAAAAAATTATATTGAATTTGCAACCTGGTGGAGGTTAGTATAGATGGACTAATAGAACAAGTCCCACACACTGCTACAAGCCGAAATATTTTTTCAGAGCTAGATGCAGAAAAAAATTATTTTGAATTTGCAACCTGGTGGAGGTTAGTATAGATGGACTAATAGATCAAGTCCCACACACTGCTACAAGCCGAAATATTTTTTCAGAGCTAGATGCAGAAAAAAATTATATTGAATTTTCAACCTGGTGGAGGTTAGTATAGATGGACTCATAGAACAAGTCCCACACACTGCTACAAGCCGAAATATTTTTTCAGAGCTAGATGCAGATAAAAATTATATTGAATTTGCAACCTGGCACCGGTTAGTATAGATGGACTAATAGAATGATGCTATGCCCAAAAGGCTTTACTTCACTAGGTGCAGTAAAAAAATTTGTATTCTATACACAGGTTGTGTAGCTTGCAACATAGATAGGCTACTCCACTGACTAACACACACTGCAAGAGGCCAAAAAGGATTTGCTTTGCTAGATTTAGCCAAATGCTGTGAAAAAAACTTGCACAGCACTGGCACAGACCTGCCTGGCAAAAAGTGATAGGAACTGATGTAACCTAGCCCTGAAAAGGACTGCAATTACAATTAGTCTTTACTCCCAACCTATCTATTTAAGAGCACAGACCTGCCTGATAAAAGTCATAGGAAATGATGTAACCTAGTCCTCAAAAGGACTGCAATCACAACTATTCCCTACTCCCAAGCTATCTGTAGATTTGTGCGAAAATTGGTTTGAAATTAACAAAGTATATCGCGCACAGCATCAGCGGTTCCATCTAACACGCAGCGATGGGGAAAATGGCTGGGTCTTATAGGGCAAGGACATGTGTCATATACTGCCAATGACACATGCCCTTGCTTGTGTGAAAAAAGCTTTTCGCTCTGTGTGTGCGCTGCTGATAGGCTGACAGATTGCACCTCCCCACTGTAAATGTGGGAAAGAGTAAAAAAAAGGAGATCTTCATTATTTCTGCAGAGATCCATCCCCTGCCCCTCCCCCCGCCCCGCTGTACACTCAACTGCGTATTAACATTAATTTTCAGCATTACTGAGAAAAAATCCAGTTATGATTTTGGTGCACGAACAGTTATTGAAAATAACCTCGAAGAGCCGAATTTTTTTCAAATTGTTCGTGTTCGCCGAACGGCTCGAACACCGCCCAAAACAGCTCGAATTTGAGATTGGCGAACAGTTCGAGTCGAACACCGCTCATCTCTAATGGTTATTGATGACCACAGAAGTGTCATGAACAGAATGGTGGAAAACTACCCTGTCACCAATCAGATCATATGAATTATGATATAAGCAAGATATGTGTGTTGATCTTGTACAAGGTAGTGACCAACCAAAACACATTTGTTTATGTTATTACAGAAATATGGTAGCTAGTGAAAGGAGAAGTGCCATGAAGTGGCAAGGTATAAATCATCATATCATAGTAATGATGACAGCAGAGAAAAGGAATGTAATGATGTTACAAGACAGGAATCTGTCCACACATTGTATTATGTCAATGCAGGTCCTGTGCTGCAGATGAAAGGAGAAGTGCCCTGAAGTGGCAAGGAATAAATCACTCTAAAGCCATTCAGATCATAGAAATAATGACAGACCCTTGTGTGCGTGTAAACACAGGAACAATTGATGTATACAATGAAGAAATTGCAGCAAGCAAATGGTTAAAAGCAGAATAGCAGTGAAGGATAGGAAAACTTGTTACTTGCTTGCAGAGATGATTACACACAGGAATAGAATAGACAAAAAATAATGAGGTATCTGATTTTCAAAGACATTGGTGTGAACTGCACTTGTATTAGCTGTGGCACCATGCTCGGCGCCCCTGCATGGTGTCCCCTTCTTCCTGTAAACAAGCGCGCCAACATGCTCACTGCCCTGGCCCATGGCAAGATCCCCAGCATGTTCCTGCTCCTGCCTCCTTCCTCCTCCTTGCATGCTGCACTGTGTCTCAGTGGCGTTGCTAGGGCGGGAGTGCTCCCCTGTTCTTAAAGGGGCAGCACGTACACATGGTAAATGCTCCCAGCAACAGCTGGGAGGCATTTATTCAAAAGTATGTTCACCTAGAAGATGTCTCCCATCCAATAGCTGAGAGACATCTTATATAAAAGGCACCCTCCCGAATAGGTGCCTGAGCAACCACTATAGTTTCTGTTAGGTGGTTAGTGAGTGCAACTGTATGTTGCCTGCTCCCCTGTCCCTAGCCTGTTATAGTTTCCCATTTCCAGTATCCTGAGTCCCTTAGTCCACTCTAGTTGCCTGTGATCCTGAAACCGCAACTATGGTACCTGTCCACCACCTTTGGGGCTGTACACCCAGGTCCGAACTCTGAAGTCTGTCCCAGTAGCCATCCTGCCTGCACAATGTGAATCTGTCCCTGTGTCCGTCCTGTCAGCATTGCCAGAACCTGTCCCAGTGGCATGCCTGCACCATGTTAACTTGTCCCAAGTGGCCGTCCTGTCAGCACAGTCCGAACTTTTCCCAAGTGGCCTCCCCATCCTATTGTGAATGAGAAGTACGTCTCTGCCCTTTGGGGTCAGCGGCTACAGCTGGACACCACACTGGAGTGGTACCTGGCAGCTACCTTCCACACAAACCTGACCTCACCACTAGAGGCTCCAGTGAACACCAAGGTAGCAGCTTAGTCACACCCCTCCAGGGTAAGTCCGGTTCGTGGAACAGTGGGTCCACGAACCATGTGCGCCACTTTGGAGCGTAACATTAGCTGAGAGGATTTCAGTCACAGGTACCTGTAGCAGAAGATTTGAAAGTGCAATAGCACCTGAATTTAAAGCACTGAGCTAGTAAGTATTTGCAGACAGCAGGCAGCAGTTTACTAAAGGGATAATTGCAATAGCTGAGTGAAGTAGATGATGAAGAAAACTACTGTAATGGACATGGTAGCTGAAAGCTTTGATTCCTGAATACTCAGAAAGCACATGGCTACCTGAACTGGCCTAAAAGACCTTGGTTGATGATATCATAGGTAGCCCATTGTGAGTTAGCACAAAGGAAGCCAGCCATAGGGGAAGGAAACACAAGGCCAAGAGCAAGAGCCAGGACATGTGCGTAACAGGCACTGACCAGTCCACACATATAATAATCACAGAAACAACAGACTGAAAGAATAGAAAGGTGGCCATTCAAGTTTGGTTCCAGCCATTTATTTCTATGGTAGTTCTGAACATTGCAAAGCAGGTGCCCTTTTCTTGAGATACATGGGAGTCTCAGTGATAGAACCTGAATCTATCAGACTTTTAGGGCACATTCTTAGGTTATTGCTAAAAATGTTTGAGATGAAAATAACTCTTTAACCAGGTACATTAACAATGCTGAAGACTGTTGTTTACCATTGTAAGTTTTATTGATCCTTATACACTCTGGCCTTGAAAGAGAACTTTATTTCTCTTTGATAAATGTACAGATATCTGCTTGATGGATTCTGATCATTGAAATATGGAAAGTGTTTCTGTATGCCCAAGATTGATCTTTTCCTTGATCCATTCCAACAGTTCCATCTTAGAGTCTCATATCCTCAAGGAATCTGTCCCCTGATGCTGTAAACTCCAGACGGCTCACTGCAAAAGTTAAGGGCAATGTACTTGTTGTTTATTGGGAATATTTACACGTACAATGGAATATTCACAAGCAGCAGATTCAGCATTCAGCAGTAATCGGAATGTCGCTTGCAGAAATCCGCTGCATAAATCGCCATGTCCTTCCATTTTTTCTCCATCTCTGACCAATGTGCCCCTTGGTGCCGTTTCTCTCCAGTGTGGATCATTTGTGTCTGGTGTCCCAAAATTAGTTGTCTAGCTCCAGCAAGGTCCTCTACTGGTGCCTCCCACTTCTGTGCCCTTACTGTGCCCAACATTGTTAACGAACCATGTAAGCCAATGCAGATACCCTGTCATCACAGTCTTTATAAGCACCTTTATGCCATCTTTCAATACCAGAGCAATAATGTCCTTTAGGTTCATATACTCTGCAAAAGTTTCTTCATCTAATTTTGTTGGCTTTGATCTGGCTTGTAATTTTTCCATCGCTTTTTGACTGCTGCCCTTCCTGACCTCTTCTTGTCTACTGCTTAAAATTTACCTCCGTCTGACCTGACTTGTGTTTATCTAAATAGTTCTTTTGCCAGTTGCCTTAGTAGTTTTTGTGCATGGTGAAGCTAACCAAACTTAGACAAATGGAAAAAGCAGAGTGGTCAGTCATTGGGGTTGCATTCCAACCAATCCTAGGAACTGTTCTTCGCTATTCTCGGCAGTTGTGGCTACTGCTCCATTGTAATGGTGCATTTCAGAGCACCATTCTTGGGATTCTTGGGGTCACCAGCGATCAACATCTACTCTGTGGTTAGGAAAAAACTAGTCCAGTTGGGAATAACACTTTAACTTTTGCATTTTGACAAAAAAACATAATACATCACCCAATGTACTGGAGCACAAGCAAAACACATACAATTAGATCACTGCAAGCATCAAAACAAACCTCAGACAGATGAGTATGGTAGCAAAATTGCATTACCACTAATGTTATTGTGGATCGTCTCGATTTAAACCGCCATCCTTTACAAGGTTCACAATTTACACCTTTGTAACTAGATAGCCACGAATACCCAATGGGCATCATTACCAAGTAGTCATGGCAATTTGCTTTTTATCACCTAAAAAGAAAATATTCTGAGCAGTGTTTATCCTTGAGGATATGAGTATAGATTTTGTATTATCTGTACATATGACATGTACTTTACAGTCATTTACAGATCAAAATGATTTGTGATCTGGCCCGACAGATGGTCCTTCAATGATCACATCTTATTAGACACTTGGAATTTAGCAGAGTTTCTGCCACATCACAGCACAAAATATGACATGTTTTACTGTCAGCCGGGAGGTAAAATTACCTAGAAAAATATCATCGCTGAAATGTTTTCATACACAGAATTTATTGCAGTGAATCTAGTTATTAACTGCAATGATGCTTCATTTTTTTCCAATTAGGTCAAAAGTAGAACCGAGGAATGCTAATAATAAGTGAGATTTTGACGTTCCTTTTTGGAGAATTGATTGGGTCATTTTACCTCATTATTGGCAAAAAAAAATAGTTTAGGAGGGGACTGTGAGTCCATTGGATACATCTATGTGTGTCAAACATAAGGGCCACATATAAATCATAGAGAGAAACCAGCCCACAGGAGGTAACTGTAGCCTGGGCTTGTGCAAGAGAAAGAGAATTACTGTGGCTGGCAATGGAAGCATTGTGTATGGCATAAACAAGGTATAATGGGAAAGAATTATGAATGTGTTTGTGGCTAGACCTTGGCAAAAAAAAGTGTCACCATTTAGCACATTTTGATTTGTAATGTCGCAACACATTTTAGACCTATGAGGGCAAAATGGCTGTCATAACTGTGGTAACCATTTTAGCATCATGCTCTCTTCTTGCCTCAGTTGGCTCCCTTTGATATTATGTGTTGAGTAGTGATGAGTGAACGTGCTCGCCATTGCTCGGTACTCGTCCGAGCATCACGGTGCTCGACAAGCTCGGCGAGTATTTCCGGGTTGCTCGGCGGGAGCACGGGTTCCCTCCCTGCATGTTTGGCGCTCTTTAGAGAGCCAATAAACATGCAAGGATTGCGTGCCATGCACTGTAATGCCATAGCCATGTTGGTTGTTGGTATTACAGTGATTGGCTGGCCGCACAGCGTCATCAGGTGTATATAATACCGGGCGCCGCCATGCTCGTCACAGTCTACCCCGGAACCAAGCAGAGTAGGGAGAGGTGCTACTGCGTCAGGGAGATTTGCTTGGTTATAGTTAGTAAAAGTATGCCACAGCATATCTATATATCCATCTGAACTAACAGTCCTTTTGAGGACTAATCAAGCTGAATATATTCATTGGTGATAGCAGGAGGCAGGCAGGGTATGTGGCAGACTGCAGTGCATATAGTGCAAGAGGGTCCATAGCACGTTCCTGCTGCTGCTGTTCTTACAGATATTTGTAGACATATATAACAGGAGCCAGGGCAATTTTTTCCTTTGATCTTAATCCTGGTTATTTGCTTAAAAAGCAAGGCAGGCAGGGTATGTGACAGACTGCAGTGAATGATACAGCACAAGAGGGTCCATTGCATGTTCAACTTCTGAGTGATCCTGCTGTGACAAATATTTGTAGATATAGCCCCAGGTATCAGGGGCCAGGGCAATTTTTTTTAATCTTAATCCTGGTTATTTGCTTAAAAAGCAATCCAGAGTACACAATTTTTCTGCTGACCTTTTACATACGAAAGCGATAAAAATCCAGAAATTTGAACTGAACGTGGAAAATATTGGCCTCCTTTTCAATTTTGTTGCAGTGTTGGTCAAGCTATTCACACTAGGTCTCTGTGAAGAATAGTATTAGTAAACTACAGGCCTGCTATTTAAAACTGTGGTTCTCTGTCAGACGTATCACATATAACAGCATTCCAAAATCAGCCATTTCTGCCTTCCATTTCGTTGCCGTGTGTTGGTCAAGCTATTCACACTATGTCTCTGTGAAGGATAGTATTAGTAAACTACAGGCCTGCTATTTAAAACTGTGGTTCTCTGTCAGATGTATCACATATAACTGCGCTCCAAAATCAGCCATTTCTCATGAACGTGGAAAAGTTTGTCCTCCATTTACAACGGGCAAGGTGCGTGGCAAGGGACAGGGAAGTGGACGTGATGGTGATGGTGCATGCAGAGGGAGAGGACGTGGCTGTGGGCAAGCTGCAGTTGCCACAACAAATACCCACATCTTGTTGCTCGACTTTCCTGTCCCAATTACTAAGGGACCTCAGAACATCACTATTGAACCCAGAATAGCATCAAAATGTTGTTGGTTGGATAGCAGATAATGCTTCCAGTCGCTTTGCCACCACTACCATCCTGTATTCCACACGGTCAAGTCTCAGTAGCCGTGGGTCAAGACCGCATATTCCTCACCCTGATCCTCCGTCTTCCCACCATGCCGAGTGCCTGGAGACAACTGATCTCACACTTTGACACTCAGAAGAGCTGTTCACTTTTCCATTTGTAGATTCAGACCTCTCGCCCGGCCAGCTTCAAGCGAGTCAAGAGGAGAACACGTGTAGCGATGCTCAAATATTTGAGCAGCCACGGTCACACAAAGGCAACGGTGGGAAAGTGCAATTACTGCCACAAGAGGTGGATGATGATGATAAGACACAATTGCCAGAAAGTCAGGAGGAGGACCAGGGTGTGGAAGTGGAAGGTGAGGTGGTGGATGATATAGTAACTGACCCAACCTGGCAGGGGGACATGCAGAGTGAGGACAGCAGCACACAGGGGGAGCAAGGCGTGGCACCACAACAGGCAGGAAGAAGCAGTGTGGTGGCCGCAGACACAAGGCGCCAACACGTCAGTACAACTGTTAGGTCTTCCCGAGTCTGGTTGTTTTTTAAAGACTCTGCAGATAACACCAAAAAGGCTATTTGCACCACCTGCCAGGCCAGCATCAGAAGGGGTAGCAAAACTAGCATCCTGACCACCACCAGCATGATCAGGCACATGACAGCAAAGCACCCGATTAAGTGGGATGAACCCCAGGGTTCAGAAACAGTGACACCACTGCTTCTTCCACTGTTGTGCATGCACGCCAATCCCCTGTCCATGGCGCATGTGAAGATGCCACCCGCCCTGCACCTGTCGTTTTACACTCTCAACTAACACCATCAGCAAGCACGTCCATGTCCTTGTCCCAGCGCAGCGTTCAGTTGTCCCTACCCCAGTCTTTGGAACGCAAGCGCAAATACGCAACCAATGCCCCCCAGGCCACACTACTAAATTCACACATTTTGCGAATACTTGCGCTCGAAATGTTGCCTTTTAGGCTCGTGGAGACTGAAGCTTTCAGCAACCTGATGGCGGCAGCCATCCCTCGGTACTCGTCCCCAGCCACCACTATTTCTCCTGGTGTGCCATCCCTGCATTACACGAGCATGTGTCCCACAACATTAGATGTGTCCTAAACAGCACAGTTACTGGTAAAGATCACCTAGCAACAGACACATGGACAAGTGCTTGTGGGCAGGGATGGTACATCTTGCTGACGGCACACTGGGTTAATATAATGGAAGCTGGGACCCAGTCGGACCTTGGGATGGAACATGTCCTCTCGATGACAAGGATTGCGGGCCCTGGGTCAATCAAGATTGCCCCCACATTCTACAGCTCCTGCACCTCTTCCTCCTCCTCTTCAGCCTCCATCTCCGAAATGACCAATCAGTCACAACCCGTAAGCACTGCAGCACTGCCTCGGCCTAGCGGCAACAGGCTGTGCTGAAGCTAATATACTTAGGTGACAAACCTTACAATGCTGAAATGTTATGGACAGCTCTGAAAGAGCAGGCAGATCTGTGTCTGACACTGCTGACCATACAGACAGGCACGGTCGTGTGTGACAATGGCTGGAACCTGGTGGCGGCTCTGAAACAGGGTGAGCTCACACACGAACCATGCCTGGCCCATGTGCTTAACCTTGGGGTTCAGTGATTTCTCAAAACCTACCTGGATCTGCCGGATCTGCTTGTCAAAGTACTCCGCGTGTGTGTCCATTTTAGAAAGTCAGCTACAGCTTCCGTCACCCTTGCTGTGCTTCAGCAGCATTTGCAGCTCCTAGCGCACCGACTTGTGTGCGATGTCCCCACACGTTGGAACTCTACATTGCAGATGTTGGGAAGGATTTCTGAGCAGAAGAGGGCAGTTGTTGACTACCAACATCAGCAAGACCATCAGTATTCAGGTCAGACTTCACACAAAGACCTCAGGAGTGGACATGGATGTCAGACATCTGTACCATCCTCCAAAACTTGGAGGACTCCACCAAGATGGTGAGCGGTAATGATGCCATAATTAGCGTCACCATCCCGCTTCTCTGTATTCTGAAACGCTTTCCACTTACAATTAAAGAGGATGCATTGAAGGCGGAGCACGATGAGATGGAGCAAGGAACCATAAAGGGTGATTCCACACAGCCCAGCCTCATCCCAATGTGGATTGGGTTACAATGAGGAAGAGGAGGAGGAGGAAGAACAGGAGCTAGTTTCCTGTGCTATAGACAGTACTACATGCACAACTGTCACAATATCTGTTCAGTGTGGATGGGCTGGTGACAGGGAGGAGGAGGATGAGGAGGAGAGCATGGTCAATCGTCCTCTTGGTGAGAACACGGAAGTCTTGCCTGTTAGTAGTCTGGCACACATGGCTGAATTTATGTTACGCTGCCTTCCAGTGACCCTCGGGTTGTCCAAATTTTGGGTGACAGTCATTACTGGTTGGTGACACTTCTATATCCACGCTAAAAGGAGAACTTTCTGTCTCTTATTCCCACGCAGGACAGGACTAATAAAATGGGGCAGCATGGGAAGGCCCTTTAAAATTATTTAAAAAATGCCCATAAAATGCCCATCTGAAAACGCTGGCGGCAAAGGTCACAGTTCGTTGGACAACCAAGGAGTACAGGCGAGAGAGTTACAAATGCAATCCAGCAGAGGCAGGGGAACACTGTCAAAGTTCTGAGACAATTTTCTCAGACCCTCCCATCGCACAGACCCTGATGCGAGGGGTACTTTCACAAGGAGGGAAAAGTTTTGGAAGATGGTGAAGGAGTACCTCCGTGATTCCTCTGAGCCTTATAATTATTGGGTATCCAAGCTGGACAAGTTGTTAGAACCCTCCTGTTTGTTTATTCCATCTTGTGTTTTACGGTCATGTGACCATCTGCCTTTATATTCCAGCTCCGCCCTTTTGGCTGTGCTGGACTTCAGTGTTTGACTGTTTCTCTAGCCAGGTGCTTTGGTTCCTTTCTCTGTCAGTTCGCTTGGTCCTTCTGGGACCTCTAGTACCTTTTTGTCACTTTGTCTTTTTGTGTTCTGCAACAACTTCTCTGTTTAGGAGGTGTCCCATTTTTGTCCCAGTCCTTAGTTCTTTTAGGGACCCCTCCCCTTATGCTATAGGTCTTCGTTCAGACTAGCCGAGGACTAAGGCGGGTCTGTTTGCTAGGAACTGGCAGCCCGCAACATCGTAGAGATTCAGCTTAGTCTTACTGCAGGGACAGCTTTCCCTTATCTTTCCTTAGTATATGTTGCAGATCATAACAGTAAGTCCAGCCCAAAAAAAACTAAAAGGAAAGAAATTCGGGGATCAGTATGATTTCCATCCAGGATTTGGCTCAACGCCTGCAGGGATTTTCTCTGGAAGTGGCCGAGCTACAACAACACGCGAGTAGCTGTTCTGAAACGCATTTTGTGGAACCCAAGGTAGGACTGCCTGCTGTTTTTTATGGTAAACAGTAAGATTTTTTTCCCTTTAAAAATGCTTGTTTGTTATATTTTCGTTTGAGACCAAGGTCCTCTGGGAATGAATCACAGCGCATTGGTTTTATTATGTCACTTTTGCGCAAAGAACCACAGGGGTGGGCCCTTACTCTCCAACATAATGATCCATGTTTAAGGTTTGTGGAAGAATTTTTTTCTGCTATGGGGCTATTATATGAAGATCCTGATCGAATCTCATCTGCTGAGGCAGAACTCAGGCGTTTGAATCAGGGGTCAGGTGATGTTGAAAATCATTGCACACACTTCAGGAGATGGGCTTCAGAAGTCAAATAGAATGATCCTGCACTGAAATGTTTATTTCTTGCTGGTCTGAGTGAAAGGGTTAAGGATCTGCTAATTAGGAAAGAGACCGGAGGTTCGCCGAGGGATTGTGTCTTTATTGTGGTAAAGCTGACCATTTGATTAAGTATTGTGAGCTTCGTTTAAGTAAAGAAAAAAAAAAGGTCAGTTACGCCCATATAGCTTGTCTACGCTCTGCAGGAGTATTTCTTTCTGGGAGTACTATTTGCAGGAAAATTTGATTGAATTTCAAGTATTTGTGGATTGTGGTTCAACACTTAATCTGATGGTTTTTGGAAAACCTTACATTGAAATCCAAACCTTGTTCATAACCTATTTCTGTGATTGCAATTGATAACACTCCCTTGAAATGTATTACAAGGTTGCTGCATTTCCCCTCACTATCAATGGAGTTCACCAAGAAATTTTGGACTTGGTTGTATTATATAATTTACCCTCTCCAGTCGTTCTAGTTCTGCCTTGGTTAAAACTGCACAATCCTTTGCTGGACTGGTCTACTAATGTGATTAAGTCTTGGAGTCCGAAGTGCTATGATAAATGTTGTAATGGTCGCATTGTGGCTGTGGAAAAAGGGGAATTACCAGTACCTATTCAAGATTTTTGGAAGGTTTTTTCAGAGGAGGAGTCACAAGTTTAACCTCCTCATAGGGATTATGATTGCGCCATTGAGTTTGTTCCTGGAGCTACTCTTCCCAAGAGTCGCTTGTATAATCTGACTATCCCTGAAAGAAAGGCCTTGGAGGAGTACATACAGACTAGCCTGGCGGCTGGTCACATTAGACCTTCTAAGTCGCCTGTGGCAGTTGGATTTTTCTTTGTTAAAAAAAAGGACGGGGGGTTACGTCCATGTCTGGATTTTCGTGAAATTAATAAGATTACCGTACGCAATTCCTACCCATTGCCGTTAATTCCTGACTTGTTTAACCAGCTAGTGGGAGCCAAGTGGCTCTCTAAAATTGATCCCCGGGGTGCATACAATTTGTTACGAGTGAAGGAGGGTGATGAATGGAAAACTGCTTTTAACACTCCTTTAGGTCATTTTGAGAATCTGGTGATGCCTTTTGGTCTTATCAATGCACCTGCATTTTTTCAGAACCTTATTAATGACATCCTGAGACCCTTGATTGGTAAGAATGTGGTTGTGTATTTGGATGACATTTTGATTTATTCACCAGATCTCGAGTCCCATTGGCAGAGTGTACGTGAAGTCTTGAAGTTATTGAGTGATAATTCACTCTTTGTTAAGCTGGAGAAATGTGAGTTCGCTGTGCAGAAAATTAGTTTTTTGGGCTACATTGTCTCCAGCGAGGGCTTTGAGATGGACCCGGTGATGGTTCAGGCTGTGCAGGAATGGCCTAGGCCTATTGGTTTGAAATCTATACAGTGATTTTTGGGATTTGACAATTATTACAGGAAATTCATTAAAAAATTTTCTGTAATTGTTAAGCCTCTGACCGATCTAACCAGGAAAGGTGCAAATACGGTCCAGTGGACTACTGAGGCCATTGAAGCGTTTGAGTATCTCAAAGAGAGGTTCATTTCTGCCCAAATCCTTATGCAGCTTGATGAGACCAAGCCTTTTTTGGTTGAGGTCGATGCTTCATCGGTGGGGGTCGGAGAAATTTTGTCTCAGGAGAACAAGGATGGAGTACATCCTTGTGCCTCCTTTTCGAAAAAATTTTCGGAAACCGAACTGAATTATGATGTTGGAAATCGGGGGTTGCTGGCTATTAAACTCGCTTTTGAACATTGGCGTCATTTTCTGGAAGGCGCTAGATTTCCTATTCAGGTTTTCACAGATCATAAGAATTTGATCTATCTGGATGCTGCCAAGCGGTTGAATGCCCGTCAAGCTAGGTGGGCACTTTATTTTTCTCGTTTCATTTTTCTGTTACCTATATCCCTGGTACTAAGAATGTTAAAGTCAATGCTTTATCTCGCAGCTTCTCTCCTACAGTCGGTGCCGAGGAGGAGGAGAGCATTTTACAGAAAGGAGTTGTGGTGGCGGCATTGGACTCCGTTTTGGAGAATGGGATTCTGAAAGCTCAAGATGATACTCCATCTAACACTCCCCATGGGAGGTTGTTCGTGCCTAGAGCCTTTAGGAGAGATTTGCTTGTGGAGTGTCATGAGTCTCGGTTGGCAGGTCATCCAGGAATTTTGGAGACTAAGAGAATTATCAGTCGCAGTTTTTAGTGGCCTGGATGGCAGAAGGAAGTCATCAAGTGGGTGTGTCAATGTACTGTGTGTGCTAGGTCAAAGGCTTCACATAGTCCTGCTGTGGGGTTGCTTTGCCCTCTGGAGGTTCCTAGTGCGCCTTGGACGCATCTCACAATGGATTTTATTACTGATCTGCCTGTGTCCGAGGGTTTTACTGTCATCTGGGTGGTCGTGGACCGTTTTAGTAAGATGTGTCATTTGGTTCCATTCATTAAGTTGCCCTGCGCCAAGACACTCGCTAACGAAAAGAAAAGAAAGGGCGCATGTGTAGACTCACAGGGCTATTTATATAATTTAAAAAGTGCCAGTACACTCACCTGTGATGGTTGTGTACGTCTACACAACCAAGATTAAGCGTGTGATTAATGAGGCTCCGGGTCACCTCTATTTGTAGTACCGTCCTGTCGGTGTTTGCCTCGCAACTCCGTGCTCCTCAAGTGGTCACACGATCCTGCCGGACCGGATACCACGTCACCGCAGGTCCTCAGTAGTTTAACCCAGTGGCTGGATAACCGCAGGTCCTCACACATCCAAATATGCCCAGCTGCTCCTGCTGCTTTGGCTCCGTATGGAGATATTTCACAAGTAAACAATGGTGCAGCGGTCTCAGGGAGCGCCAAAGGAATACTGGACAATTTAATAGATGGCAACCGACTTTTATTCTTCCTCCAATACCACTGCCACAACGCGTTTCAATGGTCTAAGCCGTCTTCATCAGGTGGCCAGGGACGGTACGGAGCCAGACCCCACCTGATTAAGACGGCTTAGACCGTTGAAACGCGTTGTGGCAGTGGTATTGGAGGAAGAATAAAAGTCGGTTGCCATCTATTAAATTGTCCAGTATTCCTTTGGCGCTCCTTGAGACCGCTGCACCATTGTTTACTTAAGACACTCGCTAAGGCGTTTGTTAAGGAGATTGTCAAGCTCCATGGCGTTCCCACGGATATTGTTTCTGATAGAGGACCTCAGTTTGTGGCTCGCTTTTGGCGTGCTTTTCGTGACAGGTTGGGAGTCCATTTGTCATTTTCGTCTGGTTATCATCCTGAGTCTAATGGACAGACTGAAAGAAAGAACCAGGATGATGAACAATTTTTGCGTTGTTTTGTAGCGGACAATCAAGAGGTGTGGTCTGAGTTTCTGCCTCTCGCAGAATTTGCTCTTAACAATCATACATCCTCCTCTGCTGGGTGTTCTCCTTTTTTGTTGTTGTACTGGGAGACATCTGTCTTTTGGTTCGTTCTCCAAATTGGGGTCGGCCGTACCGGAGGAGGAGAATTTTTCCGGTGATTTGGAGAGAGTTTGGACTAATGTAAATTGCAACCTTCAAGAGGTTAACAAGTCCAAGAAGTATTTTGACAGGAAACGTAAGGAGGTTTTGCTTACTGTGGGTGACATGGTTTGGTTGTCCTCGAAGAACCTGCGGTTGAGGATTCCCTCTAAAAAACTGGGTCCTAAGTTTGTGGGTCCATTTAAAGTGCTTCAGGTTGTTAACCCGTCTGCTGTTAGGTTAGATGTCCCTACTTACTGGAAGATTAATCCTGTGTTTCATATTTCCTTGTTAAAAAAGGCTTATGTATCTGATAGGGACGCCACTGTCACAGTTCCTCCTGTGGAGGAAAATGGCGAATATGAAATTTCTCGTATCTTGAATTCTAGATGGCATAGAGGGAGATTACAGTATCTTGTTTCCTGGAAGGGTTTCGGTCCCGAAGACAACTCCTGGGTAAGGACGGATGATGTCTCTGCTCCTAGGCTTGTTAAAGCTTTCCACAGGAGGTTTCTGGATAGGCCTGGGCCTGGAGGATCCAGAGGATCCTCATAAAAGAGGGGGTACTGTTAGAACCCTCCTGTTTGTTTTTTCTATCTTGTGTTTTGCGGTCACGTGACCATCTGCCTTTATATTCCAACTCCGCCCTTGTGGCTGTGCTGGACTTCAGTGTTTGACTGTTTCTATAGCCTGATGCTTCGGTGCCTTTCTCTGTCAAGTTCGCTTGGTCCTTCTGGGATCTGTAGTACATTTTTGTCAGTTTGTCTTTTTGTGTTCTGCAATAACTTCTCTGTTTAGGAGGTGTCCCATTTTTGTCCCAGTTCTTAGTTCTTTTAGGGACCCCTCTCTTAATGCTATAGGTCTTCGTTCAGACTAGCCGAGGACTAAGTCGGGTCTGTTCGCTAGGAACAGGCAGCCCGCTACATCGTAGGGATTCAGCTTAGTCTTACTGTAGGGACAGCTTTCCCCTATCTTTCCATAGTACTTGTTGCAGATCATAACAGCAATGGCAGCCCGTCCAACATCAACTCGCACTTGTTGGTGGTGCTTTAACACACACACACATCTTTCTTTGCGCATTTAATTTCTTGAATACAGAGTTGGACAATGGCCTGATGTGTAAGGCGTTTTGAGAAATAACATGCATAAGCATGGCCGATCCACATTAAAAAAGAAGCCATAGAGTGCCCGGGAACCTTCCCCCACTCTTTTCTTAGCCAGGGCTGCTTTTCAGCAGGGTTGGAGGGCCCACCAGAAACCGGAGACTCCTCCGGCGGGCCCTGGCTTCTCCTTCAGGAGAGTTCATAGTGCCGAGGTGAGGCCATGATGATGATAGAGGCCACCATCTGCTTAGTTTTCTGTTACTTGGAATGCAAGTGCAAGTATGCAGCCAGCCACCCACCCACCCACAGGCTGCAACACTAAACTGCCAGATTTCTGGGCAGCTCTTTGCACTTGAAATATAGCCTATTAAGCTCGAGGAGGTGGAAGTTTTTCACAACCTCATGCCGGCGGCCGGGTGTCCATACTCGGTTCCCAGCCGCCACTATATTTCCCGGTATCGCTTCTGCCTTCCACAAGCACGGGTCCCACAACATTACCCGTACTCCCCAGTGCACTTACTAAGAAGGACCGCCTAACCACAAACACATGGACAGGTGAATGTGGCCAGGGACGGTACGGAGCCAGTCCACAACTTTTTTTGCTAAGAGTTGTATTTAGCTCGGTGAAAGGACTGGCATAGAGGGAAACCGTATCTACCCTGCGTGTCATTTCTCCCAGGAAGTCCTCTAAAGCTGCTTGCACTTGAAATGTGGCCTGAGCATTACTGCTGGTACTTTTCTGTGGGAATTTGCTTGCCTCCTACCAGCCTGGAATATTTCCAGCAAACTATTGTACGACGCCATGGTATTAGCACTGCCCCCAGGACCAGTAGCGAAGCTATCCCCAATTTCCTTCTCTGGATTTTTATTGGGTAGACTGAGTGGCTGCCCAAATACATTTTCTCACAAAGGAGCTGAAGATAGAATAGCAGTAGGTGCAAGTTTCTCCAGCCTGTTAGATATTAGAGGGTGAACGGCAGCACATTGGATCAGTGGTTAGCCCTGAATCCTTGCAGCGCTGGGATCCTGGGTTCAAATCCAAGCAAGGACAACATCTGCAAGGACTTTGTATGTTCTCCCCGTGTTTGCGTGTGTTTCCTCCTCAGTAAAAAAAAGCAGCCATAGAGTGTCTGGGAACCTTCTCACACACTTTGCTTAGCCAGGACTGCTTCTTGGGAGGGTTGGACGGTCCCACCAGAGAATCCTCTGGTGTGCCTTGGCTTCTACCTCAGCAGAGTTCATGATAGCGCTACTTTGCAGCTGCCATGGGGCTCTTGAGCGGGTGAGAAAGGTTAGCCCTCAGAATCAAATCCTCTGGTGGGCACAATGTTTTTCAATCTGAAACTGCTTCTCAGTGGGAGTTGTATTTCACCACAGCCGTATTCTTTAGCTCGGTGAAAGGACTGGCATAGAGGAAAACCGTTTCTACCCCGGCTGTCATTTCTCCGTCACCAGGTTCCGCCCATTGTCACACACGACCATGCCTGGCTGTATGTTCAGTGGTGAGATCCACAGATCAGGCTGCTGTGTTACAGCTTTCAACGACTCTGCAGCATTGGGTGGTTTGTCAATTAAGTATTAAGCATGTTATCTTCAGCACAGCCTGTAGCCACTTGGCCAAGGCAGTGCTGCAGTGCTGCCAGCTTGTGACTGATGTGGTCATTTCTGAGATGAAGGAGCATGATCTGAACAATGTGATTACATTGAGGTTAAATTGGTGACGCTGTTTTATATACTAAAGAAAGATCCTATTGTTTTGTTTTTTTATGTTATTTTCTAAGACAAATGCATTCACCGGGAAATGTCATTTTAACAGTTTACAGTCATGGCCAAAAGTATTGAGAATGAGACAAATAGTAATTTTTCCAAAGTTTACTGCTTCATTTTTTGTAATGGCAATTTGCATATACTCCTGAATGTCAAAGAGTGATCAGCTTAACAGCAATTACTGTACTTGCAAAGTCAATATTTGCCCAGAAAATGAACTTTAACCCCCAAAACACATTTCAACATCATTGCAGTCCTACCTTAAAAGGAGCAGCTAACATCGTTTTAGTGATTGATCCATTAACACAGGTGTGAGTGTTGATGAGGACAGGGCTGGCGATCAATCAGTCATGATTAAGTAAGAATGACATCACTGGACACTTTAAAAGGAGGCTGGTTCTTGGTATCATTGTTTCTCTTCAGTTAACCATGATTATCTCTAAAGAAACACGTGCAGCCATCATTGCACCGCACAAAAATGGCCTAACAGGGAAGAGTATCGCAGCTACAAAGATTGCACCTCAGTCAACAATCTATCGCATCATCAAGAACTTCAAGGAGAGAGCTTCCATTGTTGTCAAAAAGGCTCCAGGGCGCCCAAGAAAGACCAGCAAGCACCAGGACCGTATCTTAAAACTGTTTCAGCAGCGGGATCGGACTACCAGCAGTGCCGAGCTTGCTCAGGAATGGCAGCAGGCTGGTGTGAGTGCTTCTGCATGCACTGTGAGGCGGAGACTCTTTGAGCAAGGGCTGGTTTCAAGGAGGGCAGCAAAGAAGCCACTTCTCTCCAGAAAAAACATCAGGGACCGACTAATACAAAAGGTACAGGGAGTGGACTGCTGAGGACTGGGGCAAAGTCATTTTCTCTGATGAATCCCCTTTTCGATTGTTTGGGACATCTGGAAAACAGCTTATTCGGAGAAGAAGAGGTGAGCGCTACCACCAGTCTTGTCTCATGCCAACTGTAAAGCATCCTGAAACTATTCATGTGTGGGGTTGCTTCTCAGCCAAGGGAATCGGCTCACTCACAGTCTTGCCTAAAAACACAGCCATGAATAAAGAATGGTACCAGAATGTCCTCCAAGAGCAACTTCTCCCAACCGTCCAAGAGCAGTTTGGCGCCCAACAATGCCTTTTCCAGCATGATGGAGCACCTTGCCATAAAGCAAAGGTGATAACTAAATGGCTCATGGAACAAAACATAGAGATTTTGGGTCCATGGCCTGGAAACTCCCCAGATCTTAATCCCATTGAGAACTTGTGGTCAATCATCAAGAGACGGGTGGACAAACAAAAACCAACAAATTCTGGCAAAATGCAAGCATTGATTATACAAGAATGGACTGCTATCAGTCAGGATTTGGTCCAAAAGTTGATTGAGAGAATGCCAGGGAGAATTACAGAGGTCTTGAAGAAGAAGGGGCAACACTGCAAATATTGACTTGCTGCATTAACTCATTCTAACTGTCAATATAACCTATTGGTACTCATAATATGATTGCAATTATATTTCTGTATGTGATATAAACATTAGACAAACACTAATAAAAATCAGAGGCCAGCAGATCATGTGAAAATATAATTTTGGTGTCATTCTCAAAACTTTTGGCCATGACTGTACAACCTTATCTGGTAATGTGGTGTGTGACACATCATCAGACACATCCTGTTTTATTTATGATGGAGGGACTCTGAAAGTCATAAATAGTGTTGAGCGAGCACTAAAATGCTCGGGTGCTGGAAGCTCGGGCCGAGCTCACCGTGATACTCAGGTGCTCGACCCGAGCAACGAGCCCAATGTTAGTCTATGGGTGACTGGAGCATTTTTGCGGCGGCACACCTGGCAGTCTGTAGAAAGCCTAAAAAGTGCCCAAAACGATAGTGACAGTGCTCAAAAGACATGGGGACAGCATGGGCATCGCCCCAGGAAGCATTTCTGACCCCCAGGTCACTGCTGTCAACAACGTGGTCAGAGGTATTAAGCCACATTAACGGGCTCACAATAAAACGTTCAAAAACGAAACTGAAACGGTTTTCCTGTGAAATATGTTAAGGAACTTCCTTTCCAGGGTAAAGACTTGTGTATAAGGTAAAATAAATAACCAAAAACAAAAATACTCCTCCACACCTTGGGCTATGTTCACAAGTACAATTTTTTATGCGTTTTTGCACTTTTGTATTGCTTTCAACCGTGACAAATGCATTCACCGGGAAATGTCATTTTAACATTTTACAATTTTATCTGGCCATGTGCTGTGTGACACATGCATACAGTGCTGAAAAGACATGGGAACAGCATGGGGAAGACCCCTGGAAGCATCTCTGATACTCAGGTCACTGCCTAAAAGTGTGCCCATCAGAAGTGATCCTTTCCGCATCAGAAGATGCAGACTTGCAACTATCCCCATGCAAGTTCTTGTCCCAGGGCAGTGTTCAATTGTACCTCCCCCATTCCTTGCAATGCAAAAGCAAGTATGCAGCCTGCCACCCACCCACCCCCAGGCTGCAATACCATACTGCTAGCTTGCTTGCACTTGAAATGGGGTCTTTTAATTTGGAGGAGGCCTAAGCTGGCCACTCCCTCATGGCTGCTTTGGCAGCGAGGTATCCATACTCAGTCCCCAGCCGCCCGGCGACCGGGTGTCCATACTCGGTCCCCAGCCGCCCCATGGCCGGGTGTCCACACACGGTTCCCAGCCGCCTGGGGGCGGCCTGGTGTCCATAAACGGTTCCCAGCCACCCCTATTTCTCCTTCAAACTTCCCCCACACTTTTCTTAGCCTGGCCTGCTTTAGGGCAGCATTGGACGAGCCCACCAGAGAACCACACTTCTCCAGTGGGCCCTGGCTTCTCCATCAGTGGAGTTGAGAGTGCCAAGGTAAGGAGCATGAGGATGATGATAGAAGTTAGCATCTGCTTTGTTTTCTTGGAATGCAAGCGTAAGTGTGCAACCTGCCTCCCACCCATCCCCCAGGCTGCAATACCATACTGCTAGCTTGCACTTGAAATGGGGCCTTTTAGTTTGGAGGAGGCCGAAGCTGGCCACTACCTCATGGCTGCTTTGGCAGCGAGGTATCCATACTCAGTCCCCAGCCGCCCGGCGGCCGGGTGTCCACACTCGGTCCGCAGCCGCCAGGGGGAGGCCGGGTGTCCATACTCGGTCCCCAGCCGCCCCACGGCCGGGTGTCCGCACACGGTCCCCAGCCGCCTGGGGGTGGCCAGGTGGCCATAAACGGTCCCCAGCCACCCCTATTTCTCCTTCAAACTTCCCCCACACATTTCTTAACCTGCCCTGCTTTAGGGCAGCATTGGACGAGCCCACCAGAGAACCAGACTTCTCCGGTGGGCCCTGGCTTCTCCATCAGGGGAGTTGAGAGTGCCAAGGTGAGGAGCATGAGGATGATGATAGAAGTTAGCATCTGCTTTGTTTTCTTGGAATGCAAGCGTAAGTGTGCAACCTGCCACCCACCCACCCCCCAGGCTGCAATACCATACTGCTAGCTTGCACTTGAAATGGGGCCTTTTAGTTTGGAGGAGGCCGAAGCTGGCCACTACCTCATGGCTGCTTCGGCAGCGAGGTATCCATACTTAGTCCCCAGCCGCCCGGCGGCCGGATGTCCACGCTCGGTCCGCAGCAGCGAGGGGGCGGCCGGGTGTCCAAACTCGGTCCCCAGCCGCACCGCGGCCGGGTGTCCACACATGGTCCCCAGCCGCCTGGGGGCGGCCGGGTGTCCATAAATGGTCCCCAGCCGCCCCTATTTCTCCTTCAAACTTCCCCCACACTTTTCTTAGCCTGGCCTGCTTTAGTGCAGCAATGGACAAGCCCACCAGAGAACCAGACTCCTCCGGTGGGCCCTGGCTTCTCCATCAGGGGAGTTGAGAGTGCCAAGGTGAGGAGCATGATGATGATGATAGAAGTTAGCGTCTGCTTTGTTTTCTTGGAATGCAAGTGCATGTATGTAGTAGCGGCTAGGCCTGAGGTGGTCAGCGTTTTGGCTCATATCCTACCTCCTCCGAGGATTGCTGGATGTTTTCCTGCTACTATCCCAGTTCTATGATTCGTGTTAAAACAAAGCTTCAGGTGATGAATGATGGATGAGGTAGTGGCAAAGGAGAAAGAGCAGGAGGAACAGGGATCATTCACATCAATATCAGGCCAGTCAACCACACATGTCTTGTAGGATATGTTTCTGTACCAAAAGGAGCAGTTCGGCTACACAGTTATAGGGCATGCAGTGGGTGCAATGCCTACCAAAAATTTCGTGGCACTCCAATGCCCTTTGGAAGTGACATGAAGGTCAGAGGGCCTTAACTAAACCGTTTTTTCCATTTATAGCAACTGGGTCTCCTGTGGACTGTTGGCCTAAGCAGTGAATGGAAGGCTTTCCAAAGATTATGAGGAACTGCAATGCCCCTTGAAACAGACGTGGATTACAGCATACTAAAATCCTTCTACCCATTATTGGGGAGTGGGTCTCCCTTAGTGTTCGCCTATGCATTGAAAAGCAAAAGCTGACGAAAATTAGGAGGAAATGCAATGCCCGTTGGAAGAATGGTGGAGGTCGCAGTGGAATAAAAAGACAATATCAATGCCCCTTGGAAAAGTTGTGGAGGTTGCAGTAGCTTAACAAGACAGTTTTAATGCCCCTTGGAAGAGACCTGCAAATTGCAGTAGCTTAACAAGACGGTTTTAATGCCCCTTGGAAGAGACGTGGAGGATGCAGTAGCTTAACAAGAAGGTTTTAATGCCCCTTGGAAGAGACGTGGAGGTCGCAGTGGAATAAAAAGACAATATCAATGCCCCTGGTAAAAGTGGTGGAGGTCGCAGTAGCTTAACATGACGGTTTTAATGCCCCTTGGAAGAGACGTGGAGGTCGCAGTAGCTTAACAAGACGCTTTTAATGCCCCTTGCAAGAGACGTGGAGGTCGCAGTAGCTTGAAAAGACGGTTTTTATGCCCCTTGGAAGAGACGTGCAGGTTGCAGTAGCTTAACAAGACGGCTTTAATGCCCCTTGGAAGAGACGTGGAGGTCGCAGTAGAATAAAAAGACAATATAAATGCCCCTGGGAAGAGTGGTGGAGGTCGCAGTGGCTTAACAAGACAGTTTTAATGTCCCTTGGAAGAGACGTTGAGGTCGCAGTGGAATAAAAAGACAATATCAATGCCCCTGGGAAAAGTGGTGGAGGTCGCAGTAGCTTAACAATACGGTTTTAATGCCCCTTAGAAGAGACGTGGAGGTCGAAGTAGCTTAACAAGACGGTTTTAATGTCCCTTGGAAGAAGAATGGTGGAGGTCGCAGTAGCTTAACAAGACGGTTTTAATGCCCCATGGAAGAGACGTGGAGGTCGCAGTAGCTTAACAAGACAGTTTTAATGCCCCTTGGAAAAGACGTGGAGTTTGCAGTAGCTTAACAAGATGGTTTTAACTCCCCTTGGAAGAATGGTGGAGGTCGCAGTAACTTAACAAGACGGTTTTAATGCCCCTTGGAAGAGACGTGGAGGTCGCAGTGGAATAAAAAGACAATATCAATGCCCCTGGGAAAATTGTGGAGGTCACAGTAGCTTAACAAGACGGTTTTAATGCCCTTTGGAAGAGACGTGGAGATCGCAGTAGCTTAACAAGACGGTTTTAATGCCCCTTGGAAGAGACGTGGAGGTCGCAGTAGCTTAACAATACGGTTTTAATGCCCCTTGGAAGAGACGTGGAGGTTGCAGTAGTTTAACAAGATGGTTTTAATGCCCTTTTGAATAATGGTGGAGGTCGCAGTACCTTAACAAGACGGTTTTAATGCCCCTTGGAAGAGACGTGGAGGTCACAGTGGAATAAAAAGACAATATCAATGCCCCTGGGAAAAGTTGTGGAGGTCACAGTAGCTTAACAAGACGGTTTTAATGCCCCTTGGAAGAGACGTGGAGGTTGCAGTAGCTTAACAAGACGGTTTTAATGCCCCTTGGAAGAGACGTGGAGGTCGCAGTAGCTTAACAAGACAGTTTTAATGCCCCTTGGAAGAGACGTGGAGGTTGCAGTAGCTTAACAAGATGGTTTTAATGCCCCTTGGAAGAGACGTGGAGGTCGCAGTAGCTTAACAAGACAGTTTTAATGCCTCTTGGAAGAGACATGGAGGTCGCAGTGGAATAAAAAGACAATATAAATGCCCCTGGGAAAAGTGGAGGTCGCAGTATCTTAACAAGACGGTTTCAATGCCCCTTGGAAGAGACGTGGAGGTCGCAGTGGAATAAAAATACAATATCAATGCCCCTGGGAAAAGTGGTGGAGGTCGCAGTAGCTTAACAAGACTGTTTTAATGCCCCTTAGAAGAGGCGTGGAGGTCGCAGTAGCTTAACAAGACGGTTTTAATGCCCCTTGGAAGAGACGTGGAGGTTGCAGTAGCTTAACAAGACAGTTTTAATGCCCCTTGGAAGAGACGTGGAGGTTGCAGTAGCTTAACAAGATGGTTTTAATGCCGCTTAGAAGAATGATGGAGGTCGCAGTAGCTTCACAAGACGGTTTTAATGCCACTTGTGTAACATCCCTGGCGGTGTGCTTGCATGGTGCACCACCTCCCACCATGCAAGACTGCAATCTTACCTGTCAGTCTATGCTGCACTCTTTGCTCTAGCATCTGCTCTGTCCATGTGTAACATCCCTGGCGGCGTGCTTGCATAGTGCACCACCTCCCACCATGCAAGACCGCAATCTTACCTGTCAGTCCATGCTGCACTCTTTGCTCCAGCTCCTGGTCTGTCCATGTCTCTTGTCTGATTGCTTAGGGCATCGGCGCGGCTTTCTGCTTGTTTCTTATAGCTACTGTGTGCACAGTCCTAATGGATCCCCAGCCTATTGCTGTGAGTCACTGGATACTTAAACCCCCTCCACCCAGTGGGAGGTGCCTGAGCAACACTTTCTTACAGTCTGTTTTCTGTGCAACTGTTTGTTGCCAGGTCCTGTCCTGACTCTAGTCTGTCCGCCACCCTGGAGGCCGAGTACCCAGGGCATTTTCCTGTACCTGTGACTTCTAGTCTATTTCCGCCACCCTGGGGGCCGAGTACCCAGGGCCGCTACCTGTATCCTGACTCTAGTCTGTCCGCCACCCTGGTGTCTGAGTTCCCAGGCTCGTTCCTGTATCTTGTTCCTGGTTCAGTTCCTGTCTGAACAGTGTCCTAGTCAGTTACTTGTTTGTCCCTATGTCCGTAACCTCCCTTGTCCTGCAGTGTCTGAACCTGCACCTGAATCCCACTCGTTGTCTCTGTACTTCTGTTTGTGAGTCTAGTGTCCACTTGCTACTTCATTGTAAGTACCTTGTGTGTATCTGGTTCTGCTTGTCCCATTTACCTGCCTCTGCATCTACCTCTTGTATTCTAACTATTTTACTGTATCTTCCAGTCTGTTACATGTGAACAGAGCCCTGTCCTGTCTGCCTTCACCTTCTGCTCTGTTCTGCTCGGCTTGCTCACCGCTCCGGCAGTTCCGCTCTGCTCCGCTTGTTTACCGCACCTGCGGTTCCGCTCTGCTCTGCTTGCTCACCACTCCGACTGTTCCCCTCTGCTCTGCTTGATTACCGCACCTGCGTTTCCGCTCTGCCCCACTTGTCTACCTCACCTGCGGTTTCGTTCTGCTCCACTTGTCTACCACACCTGCGGTTTCGCTCTGCTCCGTTTGTCTACCGCACCTGTGGTTTCACTCTGCTCCGCTGGTCTACGGCACGTGCGGTTTCGCTCTGCTCCGCTTGTCTACCGCACCTGCGGCTTCGCTCTGCTCCACTTGTCTACCGCACCTGCGTTTCGCTCTGCTCTGCTAGCTCACCGCACCTGCGGTTTCGCTCTGCTTGCTTACCGCAGCGGCGGTGTCGCTCTGCTCTTCTGGCTCACCGCACCTGCGGTTCTGCTCTGCTTGTCCACCGCACCTGCGTCTCTGTTCCTGTACCCCAGTCTGTACTGGTCCCTATCCATCCTGCGCTCCTACCTGCTAGTATCTGCCTGTCTGCACTCCAGCAGTGCATGCCAGTACCCCCCTGTCTGCATACCAGCCGTGCCTGCCAGTACCCACCTGTCTGCATACCAGCCGTGCCTGCCAACACCCACCTGTCTGTATGCCAGCCTAACCTGCCTGTCCCTGAATTCCATGGTGTGGGTCTACAGCTGTGACCGAGGTCTGACCTGGAGTAGCACCTGGTCCCTTTGCCCGATTCCTCCCTGGTTCAAGGAGTTGACTAGCCGCCGGGCGACCTTGGTCGGATCGGGTTGATACTTAGTTATGCCCCTCCAGGCACTCCTCGGTTCATGGCACAGTGGGATCACTAATCACGCTCACGCCAGTCAGTTCGGGAGCGAGCGTAACACCTTGGAAGAGAGGAGAAGGTCACAGTGGAATAAAAAGACAATATCAACGCCCCTGGGAAAAGTGGTGGAGGTTGCAGTAGCTTAACAAGACGGTTTTAATGCCCTTGGAAGTAACGTGGAGGTTGCAGTAGCTTAACAAGATGGTTCTAATGGCCATTGGAAAAATGGTGGAGGTTGCAGCAGCTTAACAAGACTGTTTTAATGCCCCTTGGAAGAGACGTGGAGGTCGCAGTAGCTTAACAAGAAGGTTTTAATGCCCCTTGGAAGAGACATGGAGGTCGCAGTAGCTTAACAAGATGGTTTTAAGCCCCTTGGAAGAGACGTGGAGGTTGCAGTAGCTTAACAAGATGGTTTTAATGCCCCTTGGAATAATGGTGGAGGTCGCAGTAGCTTAGCAAGACGGTTTTAATGCCCCTTGGAAGACACGTGGAGGTCGTAGCAGCTTAACAAGACGGTTTTAATGCCCCTTGGAAGAGACGTGGAGGTCGCAGTAGCTTAGCAAGACGGTTTTAATGCCCCTTGGAAGAGACGTGGAGGTTGCAGTAGCTTAACAAGCCGGTTTTAATGCCCCTTGGAAGAATGGTGGAGGTTGCAGTAGCTTAACAAGACGGTTTTAATGCCCCTTGGAAGAGACGTGGAGGTCGCAGTAGCTTAACAAGACGGTTTTAATGCCCCTTGGAAGAGACGTGGATGTTGCAGTAGCTTAAAAAGACGGTTTTAATGCCTCTTGGAAGAATGGTGGAGGTCGCTGTAGCTTAACAAGACTGTTTTAATGCCCCTTGGAAGATACGTGGAGGTCGCAGTGGAATAAAAAGACAATATCAATGCCCCTGGGAAAAGACGTGGAGGTTGCAGTAGCTTAACAAGACGGTTTTAATGCCCCTTGGAAGAGACGTGGAGGTCGCAGTAGCTTAACAAGACGGTTTTAATGCCCCTTGGAAGAGACGTGGTGGTCGCAGTGGCTTAACAAGACGGTTTTAATGCCCATTGGTAGAGACGTGGAGGTTGCAGTAGCTTAACAAGACGGTTTTAATGCCCCTTGGAATAATGGTGGAGGTTGCAGTAGCTTAACAATATGGTTTTAATGCCCCTTGGAAGAGACGTGGAGGTCGCAGTGGAATAAAAAGACAATATCAATGCCCCTGGGAAAAGTAGTGGAGGTCGCAGTAGCTTAACAAGACGGTTTTAATGCCCCTTGGAAGAGACGTGGAGGTCGCAGTAGCTTAACAAGACGGTTTTAATGCCCCATGGAAGAGACGTGGAGGTCGCAGTACCTTAACAAGACAGTTTTAATGCCCCTTGGACGCGACGTGGAGGTCGCAGTGGAATAAAAAGACAATATCAATGCCCTCGGAAAAGTGGTGGAGGTCGCAGTAGCTTAACAAGACGGTTTTAATGCCCCTTGGAAGAGAAGTGGAGGTCGCAGTAGCTTTACAAGACGGTTTTAATGCCCCTTGGAAGAGACGTGGAGGTCACAGTGGCTTAACAAGACGGTTTTAATGCCCCTTGGAAGAGACGTGGAGGTTGCAGTAGCTTAACAAGATTGTTTTAATGCCCCTTGGAATAATGGTGGAGGTCGCAGTAGCTTAACAAAACGGTTTTAATGCCCTTTGGAAGAGACGTGGAGGTCACAGTGGAATAAAAAGACAATATCAATGCCCCTGGGAGAATTGGTGGAGGTCGCAGTTGTTAGAACCTTGCTGTTAGGTTTTTTTTCCTCATGACCTTGTTGGCCTATTTAATCCTGCTCCGCCCTTCTGGCTTTGCTGGACTTCATTGTATATCTACTTTCTAGCTAGCCTGTGCTCTGTATCTAACTCTGTTAGTTTGCTTGGTCTACGGACCTCTATGTTCTATCTATTTTGTTTGTTCGTCTGTCTGCTACTATTTCTGTTAGGAGGTGTCCCATATTCCTCCCAGTCCTTAGTACTTGTAGGGATTCCCTCCTCACATCTATAGGTCTCCGTACAGACTAGATTAGGACTTTAGCAGGTCTGATCGCAGGATCAGGTTCCCTGTTACATCGTAGGGATTCAGCTGGGTCTTATAGTAGGGACAGATCTCCTCTCTTTCCTTAGCTTTGGTAGCAGAACATAACAGTAAGTCCAGCCTGCAAATTCTCTAAGGAAAGATTTTTTTTTTTTTTTTTTTTTTTTTTTTGTTCCATCATGGTGTCGGTTCAGGATTTGGCTAAACACCTGCAGGGACTCTCTCTGGAAGTGGCCGAGCTCCGTCAGCACGTGAGTAACTGTCCTGGAGCATATTTCTTGGAGCCTAAGGTATGTTTGCCGGATTTATTTTTTGGTGAACATCGAGAATTTTTTTCATTTAAAAATGCTTGCTTATTGTATTTTCGTTTGAGACCCAAGTCCTCTGGGGATGAATCCCAGCGCGTAGGGTTCATAATGTCACTTTTGCGCAAAGAGCCTCAGGAGTGGGCCTTTTCTTTGCAACCTAGTGATACATGCTTCAGATCAGTGGATAGTTTTTTTTCTGCTTTAGGACTATTATATGATGATCCTGACCGTGTGGCATCAGCTGAGACTGAGTTGAGACGTTTAAAACAAGGATCAGGTAATGTCGAAAAATATTGTACTCATTTTCGTCGTTGGTCCACTCAAACAGGGTGGAACGATTCTGCTCTGAAAAGTCTATTTCTTGCTGGGCTCAGTGAAAGGGTTAAAGACCTGCTAATTGCTTATCCTACACCTGAGGATTTGCAACAGGCTATGCAATTAGCTATACGGGTGGATAGAAGACTGCGTGCTAGGGTTAATGAGAGCAAATCCTCTGCTATGTCAGTTTCTGGTTATGATAATGTGTGTACTAACAGTGGTGAACCGATGGAGATTGGATCGGTGGCACCTCGCTCTCAAGAAAAAGACCGTCGTTTTTCAGAAGGCTTGTGTTTCTATTGCGGAAAATCTGGTCATTTGATTAAAGGCTGTGAGCTTCGTATGAAGAAAGAAAAAAAAATGGTCAGTCACGCCCGTATTGCCTGTTTAAATTCCAAGGGTATATTTTTAGCTGCTTCCACGATTGCTCAGGAAAAATTAATGGAATTTCGGGTGTTTGTTGATTGCGGGTCTACACTGAATGTAATTGATGGGGGATTCGTGGAAAAACTCAATTTAAAACCTGAACCTTTATCATCCCCCATTGCTGTGGTTTCTGTGGATGGCTCCCCTTTGAAGAATATTACTCTCAAGGTCAGTGAATTTCCTCTCACTATTAATGGTGTTCACCATGAGAAATTGGATTTGGTAGTGTTGAATAACTTGCCTTCTCCAGTAATATTGGGTTTGCCCTGGTTAAAATTTCACAATCCTGTACTGGATTGGTCTACCAGTGAAATTAAATCCTGGAGCCATAAATGTTATGACAAGTGTTGTAACGGGCGTATTGCAGCTTTGGATAGGGGAGAATTGCCTGTTCCTATTCAGGATTTTTGGAGAGTTTTTTCTGAGAAGGAATCGCAGGTTTTGCCTCCCCATAGAGACTATGATTGTTCTATTGAATTTGTCCCTGGAGCGACTCTTCCTAAAAGTCGTTTATTTAACCTTACCATTCCTGAGAGGAAGGCTTTGGAGGAATACATACAGACAAGTTTGGCCGCCGGTCACATTAGGCCCTCTAAGTCTCCTGTGGCGGTTGGATTTTTTTTTGTAAAAAAAAAGGACGGCGGTTTACGTCCTTGTCTGGATTTTCGTGAGATTAACAAAATTACGGTACGCAATCCTTACCCACTGCCATTGATTCCTGATCTGTTTAACCAGTTATTGGGGGCCAAGTGGTTCTCTAAAATTGACCTTAAGGGGGCATACAATCTGTTGCGCATGAAGGAGGGTGATGAATGGAAGACTGCTTTTAACACTCCTGTGGGTCATTTTGAGAATCTGGTTATGCCTTTTGGTCTTACTAATGCTCCTGCATTTTTTCAGAATCTGATTAATGACATCCTTAGACCTTTGATCGGTAAAAATGTGGTTGTGTATTTGGATGACATTTTGATTTATTCGCCAGATCTGGAGTCTCATTGGCGGAGCGTGCGTGAGGTATTACAGTTATTAATGGACAATTCGCTTTTTGCTAAGCTGGAGAAATGTGAGTTCGCTGTACAGAGAATTAGTTTTTTGGGCTACATTATCTCCAGCAAAGGTTTTGAGATGGATCCGGTTAAGGTTCAGGCTGTGCAGGAATGGCCTAGGCCTATTGGTTTGAAATCGATACAGAGGTTTTTGGGTTTCGCCAATTACTACAGAAAATTCATAAAAAATTTTTCTAGTATTGTCAAACCTCTGACTGATCTCACCAGGAAAGGTGCTGATGCGGTTCAGTGGTCTTCTGAGGCCATTGAAGCTTTTGTGTATCTCAAGGAGAGGTTCACCTCTGCTCCCATCCTTATGCAGCCTGATGTTACTAGGCCGTTTTTGGTTGAGGTTGATGCTTCCTCTGTGGGGGTTGGCGCAGTATTGTCTCAGGATAACGGGGATGGATTACATCCCTGTGCCTTTTTTTTCAAAAAAATTTTCGGAGACTGAACTGAATTACGATATTGGTAATCGGGAATTATTGGCTATTAAACTCGCATTTGAACACTGGCGCCACTTCTTGGAAGGTGCGGAATTTCCCGTTCAGGTTCTTACGGATCATAAAAATCTGATATATCTTGATGCTGCCAAGCGCCTGAATGCCCGTCAGGCTAGGTGGGCACTGTTTTTCTCGCGGTTTAATTTCTCCGTTACTTACATCCCTGGTACTAAGAATGTTAAGGCGGATGCCTTGTCTCGCAGTTTTTCTCCCATAGTCGGTGCTGAGAAAGAGGAAAACATTTTACAAGAAGGTGTTGTGATAGCTGCTTTAGACTCCGTTTTGGAAGATGAGATTCTTAAAGCTCAGGAGAATGCCCCATCTAACACTCCTCATGGGAGGTTGTTTGTGCCTGGGACCTTTAGGAGAGATTTGTTTGTTGAGTGTCACGAATCTCGGTTGGCAGGTCATCCCGGAATCTCTGAGACCAAGAGACTGGTGGGTCGCAGTTTTTGGTGGCCTGGATGGCAGAAGGAAGTCATTAAGTGGGTGCGCCAATGTACTATATGTGCTAGATCTAAGTCCTCACATACTCCTGCTGCGGGGTTGCTTTGTCCTTTGGAGGTCCCCAGTGCTCCTTGGACACATTTGGCTATGGACTTTATAACTGACCTTCCCTCCTCTGAGGGTTTTACTGTCATCTGGGTGGTCGTGGACCGTTTTAGCAAGATGTGTCACTTGGTTCCCTTCGTCAAACTGCCCTGCGCTAAAACTCTCGCTAAGGCCTTTGTCAAGGAAATTGTCAGACTTCATGGCGTTCCTACTGACATTGTTTCTGATAGGGGTCCTCAGTTCGTGGCTCGTTTTTGGCGTGCCTTTTGTGACAGGTTGGGAATTCATTTGTCGTTTTCGTCCGGATATCATCCTGAATCTAATGGCCAGACAGAAAGGAAAAACCAGGATGTTGAGCAGTTCTTGCGTTGTTTTGTGGCAGACAATCAAGAGGGGTGGTCTGAGTTTCTGCCACTTGCCGAATTTGCTCTGAACAATCATACATCTTCTTCTGCTGGTTGTTCGCCTTTTTTTTGTTGTTCTGGGAGACATCCGTCGTTTGGGTCGTTCTCCAAGTTGGGATCTGCCGTGCCTGAGGAGGAGAATTTTTCCGGTGATTTGGAAAGAGTTTGGACGGATGTGCGTGGTAATCTTCAGGAGGCCAACAGAAAATCTAAAGACTACTTTGATAGGAAACGACAGGAGGTTTTGTTCGCTGTTGGTGACATGGTTTGGTTGTCCTCTAGGAATCTGCGGTTGAGGATTCCTTCTAAGAAATTGGGTCCCAAGTTTGTAGGGCCCTTTAAGGTGCTTCAGGTTGTCAACCAATCTGCTGTTAGGTTGGAGGTTCCTACCTCCTGGAGAATTAATCCGGTCTTTCATGTCTCTCTGTTAAAAAAAGCTGTTGTGTCGGATGGTGACGCCTCTGCCTCTGTTCCTCCGGTGGTGGAGGACGGGGAATATGAAATTTCTCGCATCCTTGACTCTAGACGGTATAGAGGTAGTTTGCAGTATCTTGTGGCCTGGAAAGGTTTCGGACCCGAGGATAACTCTTGGGTGAGGTCAGATGATGTTTCCGCGTCCAGACTTATCAGAGCGTTTCACAGGAGATTTCCTGATAAGCCTGGTCCTAGGGGATCCGGAGGATCCTCTTAGAAGGGGGGGTACTGTTAGAACCTTGCTGTTAGGTTTTTTTTCCTTTGCTGGTCACATGACCTTGTTGGCCTATTTAATCCTGCTCCGCCCTTCTGGCTTTGCTGGACTTCATTGTATATCTACTTTCTAGCTAGCCTGTGCTCTGTATCTAACTCTGTTAGTTTGCTTGGTCTACGGACCTCTATGTTCTATCTATTTTGTTTGTTCGTCTGTCTGCTACTATTTCTGTTAGGAGGTGTCCCATATTCCTCCCAGTCCTTAGTACTTGTAGGGATTCCCTCCTCACATCTATAGGTCTCCGTACAGACTAGATTAGGACTTTAGCAGGTCTGATCGCAGGATCAGGTTCCCTGTTACATCGTAGGGATTCAGCTGAGTCTTATAGTAGGGACAGATCTCCTCTCTTTCCTTAGCTTTGGTAGCAGAACATAACAGCAGTAGCTTAACAAGACGGTTTTAATGCCCCTTGGAAGAGACGTGGAGGTCGCAGTGGAATAAAAAGACTATATCAATGCCCCTGGGAAAAGTGGTGGAGGTCGCAATAGCTTAACAAGACGGTTTTAATGCCCCTTGGAAGAGACGTGGAGGTCGCAGTGGAATAAAAAGACAATATCAATGCCAATGGGAAAAGTGGTGGAGGTTGCAGTAGCTTAACAAGATGGTTTTAATGCCCCATTGAAGAGACGTGGAGGTCACAGTGGAATAAAAATACAATATCAATGCCAATGGGAAAAGTGGTGGAGGTCGCAGTAACTTAACAAGATGGTTTTAATGCCCCTTGGAAGAGACGTGGAGGTCGCAGTAGCTTAGCAAGACGGTTTTAATGCCCCTTGGAAGAGACGTGGAGGTTGCAGTAACTTAACAAGACTGTTTAAATGCCCCTTGGAAAAGCCATGCAGTACAGCATCTTAAAAACATTATTCCCGTTATTTGGGAGTGGATCTCCCATAGTCTTTGCCTATGTCCTCCAAGCAAAAGCTGCCAAAAATTAGGACGGAGGAACTTGCAATGCGGCATACAAGAGCCATGCAGTACAGCATCTTAAAAACATAATTCCCATTATTGGGGAGGGGGCCTCCCATAGTCTTTGCCTATGCCTTCCAAGCAAAAGCTGCCAAAAATTAGGACGGAGGAAATTGCAATGTGGGCAAACAAGAGCCATGCAGTACAGCATCTTAATAACATTATTCCCATTTTTAGGGAGTGGGTCTCCCATAGTCTTTGCCTATGCCTTCCAAGCAAAAGCTGCCAAAAATTAGGACAGAGGAACTTGCAATGCTGGCAACACAGACCATGGTCACCCTGGTGGTATAGTGGTGGTGGAGGCTGAGGATAAGGAGAAGAGCAAAATACAGCCGAAATGAGGAAGCATATACCCATGTGTGGGTGTGAAGCGGTGCATGGGAATATACCTCCCGAAATAACACAGTGGATTTGACTTTATGTTACTCTGCTGTCATTTGGTGGTGAAGAGAAGCCTGGCCCAATCCAGCCCTTGTTCATTTTGATAAGGGTCAGCTTGTCAGCATTGTCAGTTGACAGGCGAGTGCGCTTATCTGTTATAATTCCCCCAGCGGCACTAAAAACACGCTCCGATAACACGCTAGCGGCAGGGCAGGCCAGGACCTCCAAGGCATACAGAGCGAGTTCATTCCAAGTGTCCAGCTTGGATACCCAAAAATTAAAAGGCACAGAGGAATCACGGAGGACGCTGGTACGGTCGGCAAGGTACTCCCTCACCATCTTTTGAAACTTTCCACTCCTTGTGAGAGTACCCCGCGCCTCAGGGCCTGTAAGCTGGGCGGGTCTCAGAAAACTGTCCTTGAACGCTGACATTGTTCCCCTGCCTCTGCTGGATTGGAGTTGCGTCGCTCTCGCCTGTGCGCCTTGGTTGGGCAGCGAACTGTGACCTCTGCCGCTAGCGTGTTCAGATGGGAATTTTTTTAACAGTTCTGCAGCAAGGGCCTTCTGGTACTGCCCCATTTTTGTAGACCTCTCCACCTCAGGAATAAGAGAGTGAAAGTTCTGCTTGTAGCGGGGGTCTAAAAGTGTCACCAACCAGTAATGACTGTCACCCAACATTTTGACAACGCGAAGGTCATGGTTAAGGCAGCGTAACATAAAGTCAGCCATGCCTGCCAGACTGGTAATGGGCAAGACTTCCGTGTCCTCACCAAGATGACGACTGACTATGCTCTCCTCCTCCTCCTCCTCCTCCTCCTCCTCCCCTCTGTCTTCAGGCCACCCACGCTGAACCGACGGTATGACAGTTGTACAGGTACTACCGTCTACAGCACATGATACCAGCTCCTGTTCTTCCTCCTCCTCCTCCTCCTCTCCCTCATTGTCCCCAATGCACGTTGGGATGAGATGAGGCTTGGCTGGGTGTAATCTCCCGCCAAGGCTTTTTGATCCATCTCATCATACTCTGGCTGCAATGACTCCTCTTTAATTGTCTGCAGAGAGCGTTGCAAAAGACAGACAAGTAGGATGCTGATGCTAATGATGGCGTCATCGCCACTCACCATCTTGGTGTACTCCTCAAAGTTTGTCAGGATGGTACAGATGTCAGACATCCAGGTCCACTCCTGAGGTCTAATGTGTGGAGTCTGACCTGAATATCGATGGCCTTGTTGCAGCTGGTACTCCACAACTGCTCTCTTCTGCTCACAAATCCTTTGCAACATGTGGAGGGTAGAGTTCCAACGGGGGGACATCACACACCAGTTGGTGTGATGGAAGCTGCAAACATTGCTGCAACACATCAAGGGAGGCGGAAGCTGAAGCCGACTTGCGAAAATGAGCTGACAGGCGGCGTACTTTGACGAGCAGATCTGGCAACTCGGGGTACGATTTAAGAAACCGCTGAACCACGAGGTTAAGCATATGAGCCAGGCATGGTACATGTGTGATCTCGCCTCGCCTCAGAGCCGCCACCAGGTTACGGCCATTGTCACACACGACCATGCCTGGATGTAGGTTCAGCGGTCTCAGCCACAGATCTGCCTGCTCTTTCACAGCTGTCCACAACTCACAAGCAGTGTGAGGTTTCTCACTTAAGCTTATGAGTTTCAGCACAGCCTGTCCGCTTGGCTGAGACAGTACTGCAGTGCTTCCAGCTTGTAACTGATGTGGTGATATCTGAGATGGAGGCTGAACATGAGGAGGAGGAGGAGGATGATGCGCAAGAGCTGTACACAGTGGGGGTAACTCTGACTGACATAGGGCCGCAATCCTCGGTGTGGGGAGGATGTGTTCTGTCCCAAGGTCCGACTGGGTCCCGGCTTCCACTATGTTTACCCAGTGTGCCGTCAGGGAGATGTTCCGTCCCTGGCCACAAGCACTTTTCCATGTGTCCGTTGTCAGGTGGACTCTCCCAGTAACTGTGTTGTTGAGGGCACGGCAGATGTTTTGGGACACATGCTTGTGTAGTGCGGGGGTGGCACACTGGGCAAAATAGTGTCGGCTGGGGACCGAGTACCGAGGGACGGCCACCGCCATAAGGTTGTGGAAGGATTCGGTCTCCACCAGCCTAAAAGGCAGCATTTCCAACGCCAGCAGTTGTGAAATGTGCGAATTTAGGACTGTGGCCTGTGGGGCGTTGGCTGCGAATTTGCGCTTTCGTTCAAAGGTCTGGGATATGGACAATTGAACGCTGCGGTGGGACATGGACGTGGACATTGATGCTGTTTCTTGAGAAACTGCCATAACAAGTGAAGACTGAGAGGAGGGGGCATCTTTGCATGCAGTATGGACAGGGGATTGCCTTGCACGCAGAACAGGGGGGTTCTCTTACATGCACAACAGTGGAAGAAGCAGTGGTGACACCCGCTGACACTGGTCGTGGACTCTGGGGTTCGCCTTTGCTGCCATGTGCCTGATCATGCTGGTGGTGGTCAGGCTGGTAGTTTTGTCACCCCTGCTGATGCTGGCATGGCAGGTGGTACAAATGGCCTTTGTGAGGTTATCAGCAGAGTGTCACGTTGGGTCAGTTACTAGATCATCCACCACCTCCTCCTCTTCCACTTGCGCACCACGATCCTCCTCCTCACTTCCTGGCAATTGTGTCTCGTCATCGTCCACCTCTTGTTTAAAATTGTCAGCGTCAACTTCCTGTGGCTGTGGCTGTTCAAATATTTGGGCATCGCTACATGGGATCTCCTCTTCCACCACTTCAAGCGGAGCAGGCGAGGGGCACAAATATGGAAATGGACCAGTGAACAGCTCTTCAGAGTGTCCAAGTGTGGGATCAGTTGCTGTCTGACGACACTCGGCATGGTGAGAGGAAGGAGCATCAGGGTGAGGAGGAGTATGCAGTCGAGACTCAAGGCTACTAAAACTTGACCGAGTGGAAGACAGACCGGAGGTGGTGGTGCCCAGGTAACTGGAAGTATTATCTGCTATCCAATTAATAACTTGTTCACACTGATCAGTTCGCAATACTGGTGTTGTAGTGTGCTTCCCTGAACTGAATGCCGACGGCCTTGTTGATGCTGTACTCAACTTCCTTCTTCTGCTCACAAATCTTCGCAACATCTGCAGTATAGAGTTCCAACGCGTGGAGACATCACACAACAGTTTGTGAGCCGGAAGCTGCAAACGCTGCTGAAACACTGCAAAGGCGGCGGAAGCTGTAGCTGACTTTCTAAAATGGGCACACAGGCGGCGTACTTTAAAAAGCAGATCCGGCAGCTCCAGGTAGGATTTGAGAAAACTGCTAAACCACGAGGTTAAGCACATGGGCCAGGCATGGTACGTGAGTGAGCTCGCCTTGCCTCAGAGCTGCCACCAGGTTCCCGCCATTGTCACACACGACCATGCCTGGCTGTAGGTTTAGCAGTGTGAGCCACAGATCTGCCTGCTCTTTCAGAGCTGTCCACAACTCTTCAGCATTGTGCGGTTTGTCATCTAAGCATATTAACTTCAGCATAGCCTGTTGCCGCTTGGCCAAGGCAGTGCAGCAGTGCTACCAGCTTGTGACTGATGTTGTCATTTCGGAGATGGAGGCTGAGGAGGATGAGGTGCAGGACCTGTAGACCGTGGGGGCAACCCTGATTGACTTAGGGCCCGCAATCCTTGGGGGCAGGAGGACGTGTTCCGTCCCAAGGTCCGACTGGATCCCGGCTTACACTGTTAACCCAGTGTGCCGTCAGCGAGATTTACCGTCCCTGCCCACAAGCACTTGTCCACGTGTCCGTTGTTAGGTGGACTTTACCGCTAACTGCATTGTTGAGGGCACGGCTGATGTTTGGGACACGTGCTTGTGTAATGCGGGGACGGCACACTGGGAGAAATAGTGGTGGCTGGGGACCGAGTACCGAGGGATGGCCGCCGCCATCAGGTTGCGGAATGCTTCCGTCTCCATGAGCCTAAAAGGCAACATTTCGAGTCCAAGCAGTCGTGAAATGTGAGAATTTAGTAGTGTGGCCTGTGGGGCGTTGGCTGCATATTTGCGCTTGCGTTCCAAGGACTGGGGTATGGACAACTGAACGCTGCGCTGGGACAAGGACATGGACGTGCTTCATGATGCTGCTACTTGAGAGTGTGCAACGACAGGTGCAGGGCAGGAGGCATCTTCGGTTGCACCATGGACAGGGGATTAGCTTGCATGCACAACAGCGGAAGAAGCAATGGTGCCACCCGTAGACACTGTTCCTGGTCCCTGGGGTTCGGCACACAAAGTCGAGTGCTTTGCTGCCATGTGCCTGATCATGCTGGTGGTGGTCAGGCTGGTCGTTTCGCCACCCCTGCTGATGCTGGTCTGGCAGGTGGTGCAAATGGCCTTTTTGGGGTTATCGGCAGAGTCTTTAAAAAACAACCAGACTCGGGAAGACCTAACAGTTGTACTGGCAACTTCCTTTGTGTTGGTGTTACGGGGAACGGTTGACTGCCTTCTGTCTGCAGCCACCACACTGCTTGTTCCTGCCTGTTGGGGAGCTCTGCCTCCCTCCCCCTGTGTGCTGCTGTCCTCGTTCTGCATGTCCTCCTGCCAGGTTGGGTCAGTTACTATATCATCCACCACCTCGTCTTCCACTTCCGTACCCTGGTCCTCCTCCTGACTTTCTGGCAATTGTGTCTCATCATCGTCCACCTCTTGTGACACTTTCCCACCGTTGCCTTCGTGTGACCGTGGCTGCTCTAATATTTGGGCATCACTACACGCGATCTCCTCTTGCCCCGCTTCAAGTGTACCGGGTGAGAGGCCCGAATCTATAAATGGAAAAGTGAACAGCTCTTCAGAGTGTCCAAGTGTGGGATCAGTTGTCTCTGGGTACTCGGCATGGTGGGAGGAAGGAGGATCAGGGTGAGGAATATGCGGTCCAGACTCATGGCTACTGAGACTTGACCGTGTGGATGACAGGGTAGTGGTGGTGGCGGCTAAGTGACTTTAAACTTTATCCGCTATCCAACCAACAACCTTTTGACACTGCTCTGGGTTCAATAGTGGTGTGCTGCGGTCCCCTAGAAATTGGGACAGGAAGGTCAGGCGATAAGATGTGGGTGTTTGTTGTGGCACAATTTCGGCTTGCCCACGGCCTTGTCCTCGGCCTCTGCATGCACCATTACCATCACGTCCAGTTCCCCGTCCCTTGCCACGTGCCTTGCCCATTTTAAATGGAGGACAGTATCTTCCACGCTCACTACAAATGACTGAGTTTGGAGCGAACTTATATGTGATCCGTGTGATGGAGAAAACAGAGTTTTAAATACCTGGCCTGTAGGTAAGCAGTTTGAACAGCAAACTGCTGTGAATTGCTTCACTGACACACTAAAGGAAATTTTTAATGGAGGCAAGAAATGGTAGTATTTTCTCACAAAGTATATGTGATCCGTTTGACGGAGAAAACACGGTTTTAAATAGCTGGATTTCTAGCGCTCTAATATGGAAAGGACCTGGCTGTATTCTGCAGTGCCAATGTGGCGCCCCTGAAGGTTCAGTCGCCACAGAGGTACTGCATCTCACCCAGAGGTGTGGTATCCTACTCTCAGGTAAGGATAGAGTGCTGCACGGGACTCTAACACCTGCATCCAACACATCCACTTCAGTAGGGCAGGGCGAGATTGCTCCTACGGGAGAGCACAGTCCCTGGTCCCTGGCTGGAGTGGAGGGGAACCAAGTGAGGGGGAACCATGTAGTGGGTGTGTGTGGAGGATGTAGATCGGGGAGCACTTGTGAGGGAGTGATATAAAAGAGGGAAACATCTTGAAAGGACAGTTCAGTGTGGAGTGCAGTTGAGTCTGAGAGGAGGAGTGGAGGGAGCAGGGGCTCTGCACGAGCTCTGCTCCAGAGTGGGCCTAGCAGAGAGGCCCAGAAGGAGAAGGAGAGAAGAAAGGAGAGGGAGCAGGAGAAAGGCTCCAGGAAACTAAGGGATCCCAGGGGTGCGTGAAGTGCTGGAGGCCACCCGTACGCCCGAATCTGCCAGGCGGTGGAGGAATTGAGCCGCAGAGGGGACCGGCCCCTAAACTAGTGGAGAACTACAAGGCTCAGCTAGAAACCGGAGGCTGCTGTACTTGCAAGGTGCAGTGGCCACAACCACAATTATATCATCGAAAAGGTGGCCACAGAGGGTCCAGGGGACAGCAGGTCGCCCGACAAGACCCGAGGCTACCGAATTGGGACACTGATTGTGAGGCGCAGGGCAGGAGAGCGAGAGCCAGTGCAGGAAGACGACTGAGGAAGGCACATAGAAAGGGGTCCTGTCAGGCACTCATGAATTACCTGAGGGATTGCTGAACCCCTGCCTGGTGAACGCAGCACGACGTGGAAGGTTGTAGTCCGGAACCTGTAACCTGAGGAACTTAACAACTGTGAGTAAACTCGGAGGACTGCACCCCACTGTCTCTGTGGTTATTGTCTGCGCCATCACCCCTGCACTGCAATGCCCAGCATCACCTACAACATCTACACTGCCCTGGAGCTAAGCTCTACCTGTGGAGAGCCACACCAGCTTTGCTGCACTAACATCAGCTCCAGAGGATCTGATCCGCCGCGGCGGCACCCTTTAGCCGCATACCACAGGTGGCGTCACGAACTTTGTTCATAAAAACAATAAAATCCCCTTTTTACTGACCGCCCTGGGTCACGGACCGGGTCACCGGTACTGTGACATCACCCCTAGTAACGACCGGCCCGGCACCGGGTACCCCACAGCCCAGGGGGCGCGTCACCAGCAAGCAAATGAAAAAACAGTGTTCTCTGGATTGCTTTTTAAGCAAATAATGAGGATTAAGATCCAAAGAAAAGTATTCCTGGCCCCTGAGACCTGGGCCTTTGTATAGAAATATCTAACAGCAGCAGAAGGCAGAATTGGAATGGAGCCTCTTGTGCTATATGCACTGCAGTCTGCTATATACACCGCCTGCCTATACACCCTGCCTGCCTGATATCTCTGCAGATGGATTAGTCCTCAGAAGGACTGTTTGTTAAGATGGATATGTGTAATGTACTTTTTTTCTCCCTACACTACCTAATACACGATCAAATCTTTCCCTGACACAGCAGCAGCTCTCCCTACACTGTCTGATCCGGAGTGACTGTGACGAGCATGGCGGCGCCAGGTCTGATATAGACCTGATGACGCTGTGCGGCCAGCCAATCACTGTAATGCCCACAACCAACATGGCTACGGCATTACAGTGCATGGCAGGCAATCCCTGCATGTTCATTGGCTCTCTAAAGAGCGCCAAACATGCAGGGAGGGGACCCGAGTTCCCGCCCGAGCAACCCGGAAATACTCAGCGAGCGCTGAGCATCTCGAGCAGTGAGATGCTCGGGCAAGCACCGAGCAGTAGCGAGCATGCTCGCTCATCACTAGTTGTCATTAAGATTTAAAAAGATAAAACACAGTAGTTTGACAATAAATTGCTTCACCCAACCAATAACCATGAGTGAAGAAAAAGTTTTTTTGTTATCATTCATATTCTCTGAAACAAGGCCAAGAAAAGAAAAATTCTGCCGGGGTATGTAAACTTTTGAGCACAACTGTATATGCGCCAGCCCCAGTGTCTCCTATTCTATATACTTCTGCTTCTTCTGTGATGTATATGCTCTAGCCCCAATGTATCCTGTGATGAATATACGCCAGCCACAGTGTCTCCTATTCTATATACTCCAGCTCCAGTGTCTTCTGTGACGTAGATAATGTAGCCCTAATGTCTCTTATGCAGAGGCGTTGCATGATAAAGCAGTGAGACACAAGTTCCCTGCCCTATCACTATCTCTTTCATATGCCACAGATCGCCATAGGCCTGCAGTTTGCGAGATGTCAGCATACTCACGCAGGTGGCTCGATGACATCATTGCATCGCGCTGCTCTGCAGTCCCGCCATAGAAGAGGAGACAGAGGCAGTGGTGTAGGGAATCAGGATTAAGTGAGAATAAACATTATTTTTTTAACAGATTGGGCAGTGGAGCCATCCTACTATATATCTGGAGTAGTGGGTCCATCATACTACATATGGAGTAGTGGGGCCATTATACTATATACAGTGAGGAGTATAAGTATTTGATACACTGACAATTTCGCAAGTTTTTCCACCTACAAAGAATGAAAAGGTCTGTTTTGTTCTACTTAACTGCTGCAACTTCGGCCTTTAACAGGATTTATATTTGACCTCTGAGAAAGCATACTATGTGTATTTGGCAGATTAACTCAGGCATGTTTATGATAAACTGAATACCTGGATTGGAGTCCTATTTTTATACAGAATATTGACTATTAATGCTGGCAGTGTAAGTTTTAGGCTACGTTCACACTAGGTGTTTTTTTTCTGCAGCAAAACATAATCTCTTGGCAGGAAAGAAGCAGCGTCAAAAACACAGGTTTTGGTGTGTTTTTTTGCAGTGGTTTTTGGTGCGTTTTTCAGGATCCCAAAGTTCAGCTTTGCTTCCACCATAGACACATGAAAACAGGTCACCATTGCAAGACATATGTTCATAAAAAATACACATTACAAATGTAACAGCGGGGGAGAGGTGAATTGGTCTGGAATGGTTTACCTAAGACCCTGGCAGTGCATTGAATTTGTAGGACACTATTTACTTTCACATTATGAAGTTGCTCATAAAATCATCTTCCGATGGCCCCCGGTCTCCTTCTCCGGTGCGTCTGGTGTCTTCGGCGGCTCACGGTGGTGTAAAAGGACCTTCCATGACTTCATTTAGTCATGTGCCAGGTCACGCGACTGCCGATGTCAGCGGTCGCGTGAACTGTCACATGACTAAATGGCGTCATGGAAGATCCTTTTACCACCGCGAGCAGCCGAAGAGCCAGCAGCACCGCAGGGAGCAGACAGGGGGCCATCAGAAGTTAAGTATATGTTTATTTTTTATTTTAATTCTATTTTAACTACAGGTACTATGGTACCCGGGTCTGGATGAGAGTCTCCTCTTCTCCAGACCCGGGTACCATACGCGCATTGAGTCGCATAATTTCCACATGTGTACGTGTAGTCATGCGGATGTTATGCGTTCCAATGCAAGTCAATGGCGGCTAAAACGCAGCGACTCCGCAAAATTAATGAACGTGCCGCGGATTTTTCCGCAATGATAATCCGCAGCGGAAAAATCCGCAGCATGTGCACAGCACATGCGGATTATCATTGGGGACCATTGCAGACCTATTACCAAGCGTTTTTTAAGCATTTCCACGGCGGAAGTTACGCTCCGGAAATGCTTAAAAAAATGGATAGTGGGCACACAGCCTTAAAAGTTTTATGGTGAGGAAAAACACGTGAGATAATAAATGCGAAATATACAATATTTCCCATAATATGACTGAGGATATCTTTAGGGTGTATTTACTGTTTTTTCTTCTGCAGCAAAAATGCTGTGTTTTACAGTACCATCTTAATGAATGACATTTCTGAAATCTAATTCACATGCTGTTTTTTATGTTTTTTTCTTGCATTTTTTTAAAATCTGCAGCTTGTCAAGTCTTTCAGAGGTTTTGCAGCATTTTTCACCCATTCAAATGAATGAAAAAAAAAACACAAGTAAAAACGCCTGAATTTTAAGCAGCGTTTTTGCTGCCACCTTTGGTTTTTGGGGTAGAAAAAAAATGCTGCCAAAATCCAACCTGTGAACACACCTTTATCCTGGTTGTGTTCTAATTGGATATAAAATAGAACGGCCATGATAACATGGGTATTTAATTGTATGGTATTTTCACTTTATATATTACCAGGCCGCATTCTATTTGCGCAGAGCTGCTCCTTGAAGATTCTATCACAAGATTCTGTGATGACATCACAGGTGATGGTGACATCACTGCTCACAGTCGCTATATATACAATGCACATAGGCTCACCGGTGCCTTTCTTGGCTCTATAGTGACTGATAGCACTTGCAGTTTTTCACTATGGCTGGAATTGTTTTGGACTTTCCTCAGGCAAAAGCACTATTGGAGATTCTTATCATCAATCGTCCTAACATTGTGCTTCTACCACCCGATGGCGTCCTCAGCTTCACTCACCGGCTGGTGATGGAGTTGGTAAAGGACTGCCTGACCAAACACCGACAACGTCGTCTAACGTCAGACTATCTGACGGATTTACTTCAGAACATCAGGACATTACTACACCAGGTAAGTGGCGGACACACTGCACAGAACTTCTCTATATTAATAGATAATAATGGAGGGATAGAAGCTTTTTCTTCTAATATATCGTATTTTGCAGACCATAAGACGCACCCCAAATTTTGGGGAGGAAAATAGGAAAAACATTTATTATAATAAAATGGCGGTCTGTCTTATAGTCCTGTCTTATAGCCCAAATTTTCGGTTGCTTACTGAGGGGGGTGACAGCGGTGGAGCGAGGTCACAGGAGGCAGAATCACTGCTGCAGGAAACCGGCAGTAGGAGTGGAGCGCTGCTGTGGGCCCCAAGCTGGGAGGAGCGGGTGTCCAGAAGGTGCGAGGCTGCGGGCCCTGGGCTTCAAGGAAATGTTAGCAGTGATTTAGGAGGGGAGTCCCTGCTCTGCTTATTGATTTCTCTGCAGTGGGCTTCAAGAAGTAGGCAGCTGGAGATGGCCCATACGCAGATTGAGATCTCACCTCGTCATTGAGCCGAGATCTAAATCTGCTCGTGCACTGCCTCCAGCGGCCATTTGCCTGAAGCCCACCGCCAGAAAATCAATGGGCAGAGCGGGGACTCCCCTCCTAAATTACCGCTAACATTTCCTTGAAGCCCAGGGCCCGCAGCCTCGCACCTCCTGGACTCCCCGCTCCTCCCAGCTCAGGGCCTGCAGCAGCGCCCCACTGCTACTGCCGGCTTCCTGCAGCAGTGACCCTGCCTCCTATGACCTCACTCCACCACAACCACCCCCCTGGTAAGCTACATTCAGACAATTATTATTATTAATAATCTGTCTGATATGCTGGGGTGGAGAGTTCCAGAGTAGGGGGGATGCACGGGAGAAATCTTGTATGCGATTGTGGGAAGAGGAGAGAAGAGGGGAGTAGAGAAGAAGATCTTGTGAGGATCGGAGATTTCGTGCAGGTAAGTACCGGGAGACTAGGTCACAGATATATGGAGGAGACAGGTTGTGGGTGGCTTTGCATGCCAAGGTTAGGGTCTTGAACTGGAGTCTCTGGGTAATGGGGAGCCAGTGAAAGAATTGGCAGAGCGAGGGGAGAAGCCAGGGAATACCGGGGGGACAGGTGGATTAGTCAGACAGCAGAGTTTAGGATAGATTGGAGGGGTGCGAGAGTGTTAGAAGGGAGACCAAAAATTTTGGAAAAAAACTGCATCTTATAGTCCAAAAAATACGGTAAAACACGAGTCCCCAAATACGGTATGTAGTCATTGTATCTGCAGACAGAGAACAGATGTCACATACAATTTCCGCCTCCATTCTGACCGCTCTCATCTCAAAATTTTCCTTTCCATTTTTCCTTGTTTATAGGCTGAAGAAAGATCTCAGACTGAAGATTTGACTGTCTTTAAAGAACTGGCCAAAAAAGTCCTGTCTATACTAGAACGCTCATTGGAACGCCCGGTAAGGATCAATATTAATAGACGTATCTTAATCCACCGTATCTGAGGAGACTTTCTGAGAAAAGTTCTGAAGATGGCGCGGGATTTGTATAGTTACAATTGGTGCATCTGTAAATGTTGGTTTAGTCCTTCATGATTTATGTATTTGGTGATTTTGTGAAATCTTCCACATATTAATTATATATATTATATCTATCAGGAAACATCAGGAGGCGACACTAAATATGGGCAAAATGTGACCCCGAAAATCCCTGACCCTAATAGGAGTCAGCGGGAGCTGAACAGCGATCTGATTACAGGTGAGCGATCACCCGACCTTCTACAAGGAATATCCAGATATTACAGAGGATGGAGGATAATGTTAGATTTACTCTCTCCTCTGTGTAATGGGAACCTGGCAGCACATTGTTACATATAGAAGTAGTGGTCTGACGGTATAGGCCATTGTCCCCTAATAATAATTGTTTGTTTGTAAAAATCCAATGTGCCAGTCAGGAGAAATGTAATGTAGATGCCATATGCAAATCAGAATGGAAGTGCACTGGGGGCGTGAAAGAGAAATCCAAGTGCAGTGACACGCCCCCAGTGCACTTCCAGGCTAATTTGCATATTTCTCCTATGTTTCAGCTCTCTTACCATCACTTGTATGTGCAGCGTGGGTGGGGGATTCCTCATTCATGTGATGGAGGGTCCATTCTGCAGTGCTATAGCAAGTAACATGAAATATATTACATTTGAATTGCATTACTGCTCTAGAAAATGGTAAAAAGATAGTTAGCACATAATTTGGCCAATTCATGAATGCCCGGTAGCCAATGACAAGGCGATCTTTTTGTTGGAAACCTATCCTAATGTGAATCCTCTCCTAGGCTGAAGCCTACATTTATATGGGTAGGTAGGATCCTGCTGTAATTAAAACCACCCCGGGCTGATAGGTGGAGATAGGTTCCCAGGAAAAGAAGGTTGCCTTGCCGTGACTGCTTGGCATGCACCCAGCAAAAGAAGGTCGCCTTGCCATGGCTACTGGGCATGCACCCAGCAAAAGAAGATCGCCTTGCCGTGGCTGCTGATATGCATGAATTGGCCAAATTATGCACTAAGTATCTTCATTTTTTCCAATTTTCTACAGCAGTAATGCAATTCAAATTTCATTTCTTGCATGTTTACATGCTATAGTGTTACAGAGTGCAACTTTATTTGTAAGTTATGTATTTGGATGACTACTGTTAGTATGCACCTGTTCACACCCGTTTTCTTTTCGCAAGTGACGGTCAGTCTTTTGTTATTTATGAAGGGGTTCCTCCATCATTTACATTACATTTATCTATGGATGCGCCGTATATTCTCATATTTAGAATCCCCATATAACGAGTATTAATCCCATTCACAGACGTCTTGTCATTTCTCTGTTATATTGCTGTATTATCTATGTAGGACTAATATCCTCTAATACATTTCATTTCTTCATCATTATTTTAGAAACAACTGAGCTGTCGGATCCTACCAATGGAATTAGTGAGATCCCGGAGATCCAAGAATCCGTAAGTATCATAGAGGGGGATGCGTGTGTGTCATCGGATCATGGGGTGTGAATAACTTGTCCAGTATTATCCCCCATACAACCATGGGATGTCTCTATTTTAAGTGTAGATGACACTATGGTGTTAATTACATTTGTATTACAGAGAATCTGTCACCAGGTTTATGCTATTTCATCTGAGAGCAGCATGATGTAGGGACAGAGACCCTGATTTCATGTGTTGATTACTTTACTCGGTGGAGCAGTTGTGATAAAATCACTATTTTTTTCTGCTGCAGAGCTCTGAATGCTGAGTCTTGTATAACCCCGCCCACACCATTGATTGGCAGCTTTCTGTGTACACTGTACATAGGCAGAAAGCTGCTAATCAGTGGTGGAGGCAGGGGTACAGAGCAATAGGACTACCTGGCTAGACAGATAGTCTTCTAGTGATAATCTACTGATTTTATTACAGTAACACACAGCCTAGTAAGTAACACATTACTGGAATCAGGGTTTCTGCCCCTACATCATGGTGCTTTCAGAATACATAGCAAACACCTGGTGACAGATTACCTGTAAGTTCTCCTCTGTGTGATCGCCCACATTATCCAGAACATTACAGTAATGAATGATGACCGATGCAGGGCGGTTCCAGGATTTCGTGGGCCCTGGGCGAAAGAGTCTCAGTGAGCCCCTTTAACACATACCACGATTCATGATGCACAGATACCGCAGAGAAATATATATATATCTATATATATATATATATATCTATATATATATACAGTACAGACCAAAAGTTTGGACACACCTTCTCATTTAAAGATTTTTCTGTATTTTCATGACTTTGAAAATTGTACATTCACACTGAAGGCATCAAAACTATGAATTAACACATGTGGAATTATATACTTAACAAAAAAGTGTGAAAGAACTGAAAACATGTCTTATATTCTAGGTTCTTCAAAGTAGCCACCTTTTGCTTTGATGACTGCTTTGCACACTCTTGGCATTCTCTTGATGAGCTTCAAGAGGTAGTCACCGGAAATGGTCTTCCAACAATCTTGAAGGAGTTCCCAGAGATGCTTAGCACTTGTTGGCCCTTTTGCCTTCACTCTGCGGTCCAACTCACCCCAAACCATATCGATTGGGTTCAGGTCTGGTGACTGTGGAGGCCAGTCACTCTGACGAAGCACCCCATCACTCTCCTTCTTGGTCAGATAGCCCTTACACAGCCTGGAGGTGTGTTTGGGGTCATTGTCCTGTTGAAAATTAAATGATGGTCCAACTAAACGCAAATCGGATGGAATAGCATGCCGCTGCAAGATGCTGTGGTAGCCATGCTGGTTCAGTATGCCTTCAATTTTGAATAAATCCCCAACAGTGTCACCAGCAAAGCACCCCCACACCATCACACCTCCTCCTCCATGCTTCAGGGTGGGAACCAGGCATGTAGAGTCCATCCGTTCACCTTTTCTGCGTCGCACAAAGACACGGTGGTTGGAACCAAAGATCTCAAATTTGGACTCATCAGACCAAAGCACAGATTTCCACTGGTCTAATGTTCATTCCTTGTGTTCTTTAACCCAAACAAGTCTCTTCTGCTTGTTGCCTATCCTTAGCAGTGGTTTCCTACCAGCTATTTTACCATGAATGCCTGCTGCACAAAGTCTCCTCTTAACAGTTGTTGAAGAGATGTGTCTGCTGCTAGAACTCTGTGTGGCATTGACCTGGTCTCTAATCTGAGCTGCTGTTAACCTGCGATTTCTGAGGCTGGTGACTCGGATAAACTTTTCCTCAGAAGCAGAGGTGACTCTTGGTCTTCCTTTCCTGGGGCGGTCCTCATGTGAGCCAGTTTCTTTGTAGCGCTTGATGGTTTTTGCAACTGCACTTGGGGACACTTTCAAAGTTTGCCCAATTTTTCGGACTGACTGACATTAATTTCTTAAAGTAATGATGGTCAGTCGTTTTTCTTTACTTAGCTGCTTTTTTCTTGCCGTAATACAAATTCTAACAGTCTATTCAGTAGGACTATCAGCTGTGTATCCACCAGACTGCTGCACAACACAACTGATGGTCCCAACCCGATTTATAAGGCAAGAAAACCCACTTATTAAACCTGACAGGGCACACCTTTGACGTGAAAACCATTTCCGGTGACTACCATTTGAAGCTCATCAAGAGAATGTCAAGAGTGTGCAAAGCAGTCATCAAAGCAAAAGGTGGCTACTTTGAAGAACCAAGAATATTACACATATTTTCAGTTGTTTCACACTTTTTTGTTAAGTATATAATTCCACATGTGTTAATTCATAGTTTTGATGCCTTCAGTGTGAATGTACAATTTTCATAGTCATGAAAATACAGAAAAATCTTTAAATGAGAAGGTGTGTCCAAACTTTTGGTCTGTACTGTATATATATATATATATAGTACAAGGCCGAAGATTTCACTTCTTACATTACATGAGTGATATCTATTGTAAATTCCACAATAACTCAGAAAGCGTATAGTCCTCCATACAGTATAATGGCACCACATAGTCCACTATACAGTATTATGAGCTCCATATATTGCTCCATATAGAAGACCCCATAAAATGCTCCATGCAGGCTGTGTCCCCACATAATGCCCCATGCAGGCTGTGCCCCCACATAACGCCCAATGCAGGCTGTACCCCCACATAATGCCCCATGCAGGCTGTGCCCCACACATAATGTTCCATGCAGGATACCCCCCCCACATAATGCCCCATATAGGATGCCCCCCCCCACATAATGCCCCATGCAGGATGTCCCCCCCCCACATAATGCCCCATGCAGGCTGTGCCCTCCCACATAATGCCCCATGCAGGCTGTGCCCCCCCACATAAAGCCCCATGTAGGCTGTTCCCCCCACATAATGCCCCATGCAGGATGCCCCCCCAACATAATTCCCCATGCCGGATGTCCCCTCCCCACATAATGCACCATGCAGGATGTCCCCCACCCACATAAAGCCCCATGCAGGATGTCCCCCCACATAATTCCCCATGCAGGATGTCCCCCCCATATAATTCCCCATGCAGGATGTCCCCCCCTCATAATGCGCCATGCAGTATGTCCCACCCCACATAAAGCCCCATGCAGGATGCCCCCCCCACATAATGCCCCATGCAGGATGTCCCACCCCACATAATGCCCCATGCAGGATGTCACCTCCCCATATAATGCCCCCTGCAGGATGTCCCCTCCCCACATAATGCACCATGCAGGATGTCCCCCACCCACATAAAGCCCCATGCAGGATGTCCCCCCACATAATTCCCCATGCAGGATGTCCCTCCCATATAATTCCCCATGCAGGATGTCCCCCCCACATAGTGCGCCATGCAGTATGTCCCACCCCACATAAAGCCCCATGCAGGATGCCCCCCCCACATAATGCCCCATGCAGGATGTCCCACCCCACATAATGCCCCATGCAGGATGTCACCTCCCCATATAATGGCCCCTGCAGGATGTCACCTCCCCATATAATGCCCCATGCAGGATGTCACCCACACATAAAGCCCCATGTAGGATGTCCCCCCATATAATGCCCCATGCAGGATGCCCCCCCATATAATGCCCCATGCAGGATGTCCCCCCCCCACATAATGCCCTATGCAGGATGTTCCCCCCCACATAATTCCCCATGCAGGATCCCCCCCCATATAATGCCCCATGCAGGATGTCAACCCCCATTTAATGCCCCATGCAGGATGTCAACCCCCATATAATTCCCCACGCAGGATGTCACCCCCACATAATGCCCCATGCAGGATGTCACCCCCCATATAATGCCCCATGCAGGATGTCACTTCTCACCCCATATAATGCCCCATGCAGGATGTCACTTCTCCCCCCCATATAATGCCCCATGCAGGATGTCACTTCTTCTCCCCATATAATGCCCCTCGCAGGTTGTCACTTCTCCCCCCCCATAAAATGCCTCATGCAGGATGTCCCCCACCCACATAAAGCCCCATGCAGGATGTCCCCCCCACATAATTCCCCATGCAGGATGTCCCCCCATATAATTCCCCATGCAGGATGTCCCCCCCATATAATTCCCCATGCAGGATGTCCCCCCCACATAATGCCCCATGCAGGATGCCCCCCCACATAATGCCCCATGCAGGATGTCCCACCCCACATAATGCCCCATGCAGGATGTCACCTCCCCATATAATGCCCCATGCAGGATGTCACCTCCCCATATAATGCCCTATGCAGGATGTCACCCCCACATAAAGCCCCATGTAGGATGTCCCCCCCACATAATGCCCCATGCAGGATGCCCCCCCATATAATGCCCCATGCAGGATGTCCCCCCTCACATAATGCCCTATGCAGGATGTCCCCCCCACATAATGCCCCATGCAGGATCTCCCCCCCCATATAATGCCCCATGTAGGATGTCAACCCCCATATATTTCCCCATGCAGGATGTCACCCCCACATAATGCCCCATGCAGGATGCCCCCCCATATAATTCCCCATGCAGGATGTCCCCCCCCATATAATGCCCCATGCAGGATGTCCCATCCCACATAATGCCCCATGCAGGATGTCACCCCCCCATATAATGCCCCATGCAGGGTGTCACCTCTCACCCTATATAATGCCCCATGCAGGATGTCACTTCTCCCCCCCCATATAATGCCCCATGCAGGATGTCACTTCTTCTCCCCATATATTGCCCCATGCAGGATGTCACTTCTCCCACCCCCATATAATGCCCCTTGCAGGATGTCACTTCTTCCCCCCCCCCATATAATGCCCTATACCTCCATACGTAAAAGAAAATAAAATCAAATGCTCACCTCACTTCTCACCTGCTGCGGAGAGGTAAGCATTGTGCCGACCGAGGCCCTGGGCAAGCATTGGAGGGGAAGCAAGGCCCACTCGCGGGCGTTGGCACCGCTCTCCTCCGCTCACCGGTCCCATAGCGTGCCAGGGTGCCCGACGGCCGGTGGCAGGGCAGGGCCCTGGCACTTGCCTCGGTGTGCTGGGTGCTGGCGCTGGGTCTGCGGAGCGTCCAGCTTGTATCCTCCCAACATAAGATCAGTGTAAATCATCTGGGACATAACATGGGGGGAGAAGTTTTTGCATCTGTAACTTTTTTCCTGCATCTTCAATAAATCAGTATTATTTCTTATTCTTTTATAGAGCGTGATGGATTCATTGGTTCCGGCGAGAAAGCCGCATATGAGCGACTATGAAACTTCCAAACTCATCAGCAGTGGACATTTTGGGTGAGATTTCTGTTGCCATAATCCACATTTCTCAGGGTTCCCTAAGACAATGCTTCTGCCCCTGCACTCTGCCATTCAGTGTTATCATAGGGAAATTATATGATCTGTAGCAAATCAAACTGTAAGGAAAGTGATTTAAATAATATAATTACATATATAATAATATATAATAATATAATATAATTACATTCGCCTGTGCTAGACCCTCATCTGTTCTTATGCTGCCTCCTCCACCTGAGCTGTTCTGCTCTCCACTCTGATCTTTGTTTTTTTGAGGAGGAGGCTCCATTATGAAGCTGATCAGAGTAATTGGCTACACATGGTCACATAAAGGGTGACAAGATATTGACGTCAATGACATCTACACCCTCCACCATGACCATGTGGGCCCAATCACTGGCCTCAGCAGCAGAAGAGAGCCCTGGAGCACGTTCAATTTGGACCAATTTTTATTTGCACTAAATTGTATCTACTGGTCAATTATAGCGAATCTGCCCAAAGAGAATTTTGGTAGATTCTCTCATCTATATTGTGACCCGGGTGATGGCTCCGGCAGACGTGGCATTGTGGAGACCTCCCATAGGTGATCTATGTAGTGCTATTTTATGTATTTCTAGATGTGGATTTCTAGTGGCCGCCGGACTTCTAGTATTAAACATATGCAAATTGTCTCTTCAGAGAGGAAGCAAACTAGAACTTCACCTATAGGAAGTAGCAATCCTAAAAGTCAATATAGACCCTTTAACAAGCCTTGTCACATGACTTAGGATAATAGCCAAAACCAAAATCTCAATTTGCAGGAACTGTGTTCTGGGGTAATGCCCCTCTTCAGTGCAAAGTGTGAGATATGGTTTGACTGGGTGACTGGGTGAGAGGCGTCTGACCTGTATCCAAGTTATGTTTCTCCTTGCGGACATGAGGAGACTTTTAAGCCGCAATGCTCCTCTGGGAAATAGGATTGCTATTTCCTATAGGTGGCACTAGGGTTCTAGTTCTCTTCCTCTCTGAAGAGACAATTTGCATATTTCCCAGAGGAGCATTGCAGCTTAAAAGTCTCCTCACCTTGACGTGCTTAACATGGCTTTTTCCGCAAGGAGAAACGTTACCCCTTGGCTCCCGGTCAGATGCCTCTCACCCAGCCAAACCATATCTCACACTTTGCACTGATGAGTGCCTGTACCCCAAAACACAGTGTCCGAAAATTGAGATTTTGGTTGTGGCTATTATCCTAAGTCATGATATTGACTTTTAGGATTGCTACTTCCTATAGGTGGCACTAGAGTTCTAGTTCTCTTCCTCTCTGAAGAGACAATTTTCCTATTTCCCAGAGGAGCATTGTGGCTTAAAAGTCTCCTCACCTTAACATGCTTAACTTGTCACTTTCCACAAGGAGAAATGTTACCCCTTGGATACCAGTATTAAACATAAAATGATTTCTATAGATGGATTATTAATAAGGATTTATTATAACCCATGGATTCTCCTTCTCCCAGGGCCGTCTACTTAGCGCATCGTAAAGACTCACACCAGACCTTTGCTATGAAGAAAATGGCTAAGCGGAACCTAAATACTGCACAGAGATTGGAATGGGCCTTTTTGGAGAGGGACATCTTAACATTTGCTGATTGTCCCTTTGTGGTCTCCATGCTCTGCTCCTTTCCAACTAGATCTCACCTGTGTATGGTCATGGAGTATGTAGGAGGTAAGACACATCTATTGTATTATATTCAGCCCATGTCTGCTTTCATCTTATCACTGCTCATATCATTAGGACATTGTTGGTTACATCCCCACAGAGCATTTACTATAGGTTATCTATTACCAAGATGCTCGTAAATTCATTGATCTTGGTGCAGGGATGCTATGGGGCTCATCAGTCGGAGGGGGTCTGTCGACGCTCGGCAGTGGGCAGCATCCCTCCACCTGTCACCACAATTTCAGCGGTATCTGCATCTTCAAGGAGGTGGGGCTGGTGGGGGCAAAAATACTGAGTAGGTGGCTAGTAGGGGCCATAATACTGAAAGGGGGCCGTATGACTAGATATGGGGGGACTGTGGGGGTCCTCATATTAAGTGGGGTGCTGTGGGGGTCCTCACTCTGTGTAGAGGCCCCCATTCTGTGTGTGGGACATCATACTGAGTGGGGAGTTATGCGGGCCATTATATTGTGTGAGGGACTGTGGGAACCATTATCCTGAGTGGGAGAGTTGCTGTGGGTGCCATCACACCGAGTAGGGGGTTGTGGCTGGCCTTCTTCTAAGTGGTGGCATCATTAGGAGGATTCACTGTGGGGATACCGTACTCATTGAGTATGGGTGTGGGCATTTTTGGGAGCATCATACTCGAAAATGGCCAAAAAAGTTGTATTGCTGGTGAGAACGCCAAGCTGCTTCAACAGGGATATATATATATATATATATATATATATATATATATATATATATATATATATTATTTTTTAGGGTGTGGGGCAATTACAACTTTTGATATGGGTTCTTGTGATTTCTATGTACGTCACTATCTGTGTGATCTCCCCAGTATGTTTCCGCTCACAGCTCATTATATGTCATGGTTATCTGCTCATGGTATATCATGGTTATCTGCTGTATAAATTCCTCACCGGTCATATTTCCTTTCTTCAATAGGTGGAGACTGTGGGACCCTTCTAAGCACCAGGGGTCCTTTCTCTGTCCCCATGGCCCGCTTGTACTTTGCAGAGGCGGTACTTGCCGTGGAATACCTGCATAGTTACGGTGTGGTGCACAGAGACCTGAAGCCGGAAAAGTAAGTGCCCCCATAGTATAATAAAGTGGGGAAAGTTGTCATTTATTATCATACAGTCTGTGAGGCTAAAACCATCTTCTCTTTTGCAGCCTCCTGATTACATCTACTGGACATATTAAAGTTACCGATTTTGGGCTTTCAAAAGTTGGTCTAATGATACCGAAAACCAACACCTACAAGGAATCAGCAGTGGACATCTCCAGAGAGTTCCAGGACCATGAGGTCAGCATCACCTACAAGAACTTAGCTTGTTATTTGCATATCTCATCACACTATTGTCTCTTCTCTACGTTCTACCTTTCTAGAGAACTTTTCCACTAATATTTTATCTTCTGCATTGTGTTTTTATGATGATAACTTGTCATAAAAATTGTTTCATCGATTCTCATCTCTATCTTCTGTTGGTTTCCAGTTCTGTGGCTCCCCATGTTACATAGCCCCAGAGATCATCCTGAAAGAAGGCTATGGAAGACCTGTTGACTGGTGGTCATTGGGGATCATCCTGTATGAATTCCTCCTGGGATGTGTACCATTTGATTCTGATTCCCTAACTGAGCTTTATAAAAGGGTTGTCATTGGTGAGTAGAATAATCCGATCATTGCATTGATTGGTTACATTTGTTTAGCTATTTCCTTTGCTTTATGTTACAGTCCAGTAAAGAGGTTTTATTTTCTGTAATTTTCTATGTAACAGGAGAGCTAATTTGGAATTGTGATCACGCTCCACCCCTGGAGGCTCAGAACCTCATCACTGAGCTGCTCAGAAGAAATCCTGTGCATAGACTTGGGACAGGTAACAGATATACTAGTATTAATATTCCCTTATTAGACCAAGGACATATTGCTCATGTCCATGAAGATCAACATTTCTCTATCAGCTCATCTACTGTATTTCTAGTTCTCCAAACTAAGACTTTCAGTTTATTTCCTTCATGTCAGCTCAGTTATGTCATTAGTTTAGATTACGATAAACTGTTCAGATATGGAGTCATCCCTGACTATGTCCGCATCACTTTTCTTTTTCTTTTTTCTAGGAGGAGCATTTGAGATCGAGGTTCATCCATTCCTGAGTGACTTGGACTTTGACAACATTCTAAGTCAAGAGCCGGAGTATGTTCCTCAGCTTGTTTCAGATGCAGACACCAGCTTATTTATCAGTAAGTAGAAGGAGACGTCATCTAGACTAAGCGACTGTTTGTCTCATCTTCCCTAATATAGGATCATCTGTTCCCATTCATATTAGTGATAAATAGTGACTGTGTTATACTGACAACCTCTAATAATACTTCATTACCTATTTCTTGTAGATCATTCTGATATAAATAAACATCTGGTCTCAAAGGATGAGGAAGGCACAAGTGAGAACAATGAGAGCCTTGACTTCCAAAATTTTACGTCATCTTCTGAGAAGCTTTGTAAAGTAAGTATGTGATTAATAAATCCAAAATATGTAAAAAATAAAAAAATAAAAACTGTAAAAGAACATAAAAAATGTTTTATATCTTATTTTTATCCGCATTTAGCTCTGTACCATCGCTACCAGGATGGTGAACAATGAGGATCCCATGTCCCCGCCAGAGTATACACCAGAACCCAACACAAACATCTCAGAAATGTGAGTAGATTATGAGGTCATTACTGGGAGCTCCAGGCTGATATATGTACACAACACCAAATATAGGATATAAATACCATAATATCAAATGCAGCATTCACCGCTTCATGGTTATCGGTCATTGTGCTTATGGCTTCAGAAAATGCAGGAGATAACAGCCCATAAATGCGGCAGGTCATGCATTTTTAGTGCAGCCTACTCTGTAGGAGAGCTGTAGTATTACTTGCCAGCCATTCTTGTTAATTGTGTTCTATTCTGTTCCATAGAAGGTAGTTTGAGCAGAAGGCTTTCCCCACTATGACAGTCATATGTCCTATTAGGCCTTATAGTCGGTGTTCTTATAGTGAGACAACCCCTTTTATATGGTGTTTAATTGCGATTTACATGTTTTTCTTCTTTAAACAGGCAGAAAGAATCAGTTCCTGTATCTAATACAGACAATGCTGTTACCATCTTGTCATCCTCGTCCCCATTGCCAGGTATGTACATGTCTACAGCACCAACAATGTGAATGTTGACTTCAAAGCTCAAATATTTCCACATGGTTTTTCTGGTCTACTATGTTATCCATGTTTCATGGATCTCAGCTATTTTGAACATGGACCCGTTCTGTATCCCTATTTCCCTAATTTTGTACAGGAGTTTTTTTTCATGTATTCTGTATATTACGTTGTATCATCTAGTAACCTAGTGAGATATAGTGACTGTGTTATACTGACAACCTCTAACAATACTTCCTTACCTACAGTATGTCTTGTAGATCACTCTGATGAAAACAACCATCTGGTCTCAGAAGATAAGGAGGGCACAAGTGAGGACGATGAGAACTTTATCTTCCGAATATTTGCATCATCATCTTCTGAGAGGCTTTCTAAAGTAAGTATGTGATTGATAAATCCAAAATATGTACAAAAAAAGGATCTATGAAAGTAAAAAATCTATATATTTAATATCTTATTGTTATCCACATTTAGCACTCTACCACCACTAACGGGATGGTGAACAACGAGGATCCCAATGCCCCTCCAGAGTGTACACCAGAATCCAACACAAACATCTCAGAAATGTGAGTAGATTATGAGGTCATTACTGGGAGCTCCAGGCTGATATATGTGCACAACACCAAATATAGGACATAAATACCATAATATCAAATGCAGCATCCACCGCCCCATGGTTATCGGTCATTGTGCTTTCGGCTTTAGGAACTGTTGGAGATAACAGCCCATAATTGTGGCTGGTCATGCACTTTTAGTGCTGCCCTCACTGTAGGAGATGTAGTATTACATGCCGGCCATTCTTGCTAGTTGTTTTCCTCTTCGCTATCGATAAAATGTAGTCTTGAGCAGAAGACCTTCCCCACTATGACAGTCATATGTCCTACTAGGCCTTATAGTTGGTGTTCTTATACTGAGACAACCCCTTTTATATGGCGTTTACTTGCGATTTACATGTTTTTCTTCTTCAAACAGGCAGAAAGAATCTGTTCCTGTATGTAATACAGACGATGCTATTACCATCTTGCCACCCTCGTCCCCATTGCCAGGTATGTACATGTCTACAGCACCAACAATGTGAATGTTGACTTCAAGGCTCAAATATTCCCACATGTTTTTTATGGAATACTATAGGTCTCTTATGTTATCCATATTATGACAAAGCAGATCCTATACGAATATATTGTTACTGAGTTGTTTTTTTTACTTTTTCATCAGAATTTCCAGCTCATGAAGAAAGAAAATCGGCAATAAATCTGAGTATGGAGCAACAAAACTCAGAAAATGGAAAAAAGGGGAAAAAGAGACGAGGTAAGTGTGAGAATCAGCACCATGTTGTGTGATGTCAGTCAGTGAGAATAATTCATGTGAAGCAGATGTCATCTGTCAGTGATGGGATTTTCACATGTATGATGGCTGACAATGATCCCTGACCTCTGTATGATAATATTCCTCTTCCGTCCGGCCACAGTGACTGCACAGCATTATCATGTAATATGGTGTCCCATCACTTACATTATATTTACTTCTCTTCTCATAGTTTCCATCTTCCGCCGGATCTTATCATCCTGCCGGCGTGGATTATCCAGGGCTGCTCGCGTATTTGCATGCTGTCACTGTTGCCCTAAAACCATCTAAAAGACGGGACACCTAAGCATCCAGCGCCCTGAAGTCCAGCAGATCCACCATCACTGCTGGACCAGTATAGAAGGACCTTCACCATCTACCTGTGGCCTTCTGACTGGTCCATCTCTATCTGAACAAGTTTCAGTAATGCCTCAGTCATCGGGCTTCGCGGTATTCATACTGCTCGTCTGACTTGTCATTTACTGATCACCTGGTATCTGACCCCGGCTATCTTTGTGACTTTGATTTAGTCTATTGATAATGTTCACGATTTTATTCATCCCTTATCCTTCTATCCCATTATTAATTAAAAAAAAGTAAAATCTGTTACTGTTGCTCTGATTCCTTTTTGTCTTGAATTCACAAATACTTGTAACTCACTAATTGCTCTTCTTCTCACTAAATGTATTTCTCATTATCCTTAATACAGCAGTTAGTCTCATATTTCTGTCCAGCAATTACACTGGTGCCTCCACCCTGTACCAGTCATTGCACTCATCCACAAAGCTCTCCACACTGCTGCACAGCCCTGCATCTCTGTCTATTACCATATCTACACTCCAATGAGCTAAGATTAACATCCTCCATAATCAGGACCTCCCACTCTGTTGTCCAAGACATTTTCTCTGCTGCACCAGCTCTCATGAGTGCACTACTGCATACAATCAGGTTCATTCCCACTATCAGCGATTTTAAGTGTGCAGTAGAAACAGATTATTTGTGGCAGGACTATCAAATCACCTCACTATTCTAAGTTTTGCTCACATCACTCAGTAGCACTTAATATTTGTACATATACAGATAATGGCTGGTGACTGGTTCATGCAGCCTTAATTCCACAAAGATAGAAATAAAACATCAACATGTTTCATACGTCCAAACCATCCTTAATCATGGCAGAAAAACATAATTTTAAGTTCCCACGATGAATATGACTAGCCCACGGGGAACCCGGGTCTTTAGCCTGGCCTTAGGGATGTCGCGGTGGTCGGCTCCCAGGCCCGTACCCTGGGGTCACTCCTTAAAAAGGTTGGCTGTTTATTAATTTTAAGAAAGTTCGTGACGCCACCTGTGAGAGTGAGAGTCTGTGAGGTGAGAGTCACCAGCGCTGCGCAGTCCGCTGAGGCCGATGATGAGGCAGCTGGATGGTATAGCTCCCCACAGGTGGAGCTGGGCCTCAGGGCAGTGTGCGGAGAAGGGGAATGCAGGACAGATGAGACAGATGCAGGACAGATGAGACCCAGCCGGGTCAGAGCAAGAACAGGGACAGACACGATAGTCACTTCAGTACCTTTTACTGATGGAAATTCAGGCACGTCCCGGAGCACTGTAGGGTGAAGGGTGCATGTCAGGATCCTCCCCAATGAGCGGGTTTTGGGCCTCCTGTTTCTTGCCTCTGCGTAGTAAGTTTCTGACCTGCCTGGAGCTGGGCCTAACTTTGTCTCTGTCCTGCGCTGGCTGACTTTGTGGTAGGGCCTTCTCTTGGAATACACGCTCCTCAGCTTGCAGGGCCTATGTGTTTCATGGCTCTGTTACGTATCAGCACTTTAGCGATCCTGAGACTTGTAGTTCTCCATGGATTCCGGTTATGCCTTACTGGGTCATAGAGATCCCGGTAAACTTCGGACCCGGTGTCCGGTAAACGCTTCGGGGTGAGCTAGTTTAGCTCCTCTGCCCCCCATGTACCAACTCTCCACTCGCCTTTGGCCCCATTCGGGGCCCTCACTAGGCTACACACACTGCAGCAAGGACACTGCTCTTCTTCGCCGCTCTCAGAGCGTCGGCACACTCCTAGCTCTCTATCCTGAGCTCTGTGAGTTCTAGTCTGGAATCACTCTACAGACTGTACTGAACTCTTTCTGCAGGAACTGTCTCGACTGCACTGAGTCCTTCTGTGTCTGAGCAGGAAACTGCTGAATCACTTTCTGGGCTGCCTGGCTCCACCTTCCCTTTATATCTCCCTAACGGGCTCCCTCTGGTGGTCTGAGGTGGGAGGTGTGTGTATGCTGTGGGGGCCTCTTGTGGAGGAATCCGGTAATACACCCTTCTAGGATCTGTGATACCAAGCGTAGCTGGGCGTCACAAATATTTGGTGAGATATCACAGCTGTGTATTTTCACAGCACAAAGAACGCATCTGACAGATCTGCAAATCACAGTGTGCTGACGCTTAGTGTTGCAATTTTGAACAACACCATTCATTTTAACATATGTGTTGAAAAGTGAGAAAAAATGCCAGGTTTGGGTTCCTTCATTTTACAGTGTCCATTGTGTTGTCAAAACAAACTGATTCATAGAGTCAGTAGTACGATTACTGTGATACCAAACTTATAAGGTTTATATATATACAGTGTTTAGCATAAATTAGTACACCCAAATAGATTTGTCAGCAAATCTGTAGTTTCCTTTAAGAATCATAATTTTCTATGGGATACCATACTACAAAATACTCTTGCAAGTATTTGGTATTTTGCAGACCCCAAAAAGTAATTTTCTTAACAAACTCATTCAAGATCATGTTTCAAAAATGAGTACATCCCAGTAACAGTCTTAAGAGAAAAGGTAAGTTTAGACAACAAAATTCTAATTAACAAGAACTCAACCACAGGTAAGTGTAATTATTCATTAAACAGATGTTCAGCAGACAGTTGTCTGTAAAAGGAAGTTACTTAATAAAGAAAACTCCTTCCCATTTCATGCTATCAGCAATGGCACCACATAGAAGAGAAATGTCACAAAACCTGAGAAAGAAAATAATTTCTTTGCAATAAATGTGAAGTCTACAAGAAGATCAGCAAAGCTTTACTTATCAGTCAGAATACTGTAGCAAAAGTGATGCAAAACTATAACAAAGATGGAACTGCAACCACCTTACAGAGACGTCCAGGCCGACTATGGAAGTTAACACCTAAACAAAAGCGTCTTCTGATGAGAAGGGTAAGTGGCACCACATAGAAGAGAAATGTCACAAGACATTTCTGAGAAAGAAAATAATTTCTTTACAATAAATGTGAAGTCTACAAGAAGATCAGCAAAGCTTTTCTTATCAGTCAGATGGAAGTTAACACCGAAACAAAGGCATCTTCTGATGAGAAGAAAATCGACATGCAAATTCACTGCTATTAGCTGAAGAAGTAGAAAGCCAAACCAGGGTGAGTGTTTTCCATGACACGACACGGTGTACACTGCAAATGAATGGCATTCATTAGGGTCCTCCACAAAGCAAGCCTCTCTCACCTAAAGCCCATGAATAATAAAAGTCTGTCTACAATTTGCCAGGGTCCATGCTTAAAACTATGAGGACTACCGGAACTCTATACTTTGTATGTGCATCTTATGTGTATGTCCGTATTTTATGTTTGTGTGCACTATGTATATGCATACGTTAAAATGTGTATAAAGTATTAGCATGTGCAAATTTTATGTGTGTGCCTAATATAAATATACATGGAAATGTATATTTACGTGGTGCCTGATGAAGGGTGGGGGGCCCAGATCAGAAGTCCTGATTAAGGGCCCTTCACTGTCATTGTCTGCCCCTTATATAAACAGTAAAATCCTCTTTAATAACTGGACTTCCAGTGGGGTGGACTTCTCATGGATGGCCAGTATGCCTACTATATTGTGAATCTGGGCATCTCTCACAGAAAATCTGATCTGGATATGAGGGTGGTCTTCTATAAGCGGTGATGTTTTGGAGAGATTTAGGGAAAAGGCCTAATGCTTATCCATCGATCTGGTAATTTGAGTAAAATATTTGTGTTGATAAATGATCACAAAGCCACAAAATGTGAAAGATTTGGCATAACCTGGTTCATTTTTCAAAAAGTTATGCTCAATTTTTTTCACATCAAGTTTTGTTGCTTTTTTGTAGACTTACACTAACTCAGTATTTTGTGTGAGAAAAGAATTATGAATTAATTGGGTCATTTTACCACACTCTGGTGGTCCCTGACAGTCCTTCTTTACCTGCCCTGTAGTGATGCCAATGTAAACTTCCAAGTGACAGCGCAGTCAATCACTGTCACGAATGCAGGACAACCTATGATTAGCTAATTTTTTGGGAAATCCTTATAACAAAAGGGGATTGAAAATATTTAAAATTATTTTAAAAAGATTAAAAAAAAAACAGACCCAATACTTATAATTAGTTTGTTGAAAGTAGTCTAATTAAAGGGAGCTGAAAGGATTAGAGATTATGAAACCGATTCACCAGTATTTTTGCCAGAAAACTGGCATAAAGCTCTTGAAAAGTTGCAAAGTTTTGTGACTTTTCTCATTTTCACATAAGTTTAACTCCTTTAAAGCCCAAGACGTACTAATACATATCTGCGCCCTGGGACTTAAGAGCCTGATACGTATTAGTACGTCTTTGCGATCGAAGTCGTTCGCATCATTGCGGGGGCAAGGGGAGGTGATCGGGATACTCACCTCTCCTGCCGGCATCCAGCGATGTGTGCAGCGGCTTCCCGGATGTTACCATGACGACCCGATGTCATCATGACAACATCCGGGTCACCAGATAGCAGGAAGATATTTTGGTCATGCGCAGTGCATAACCAAAGTATCTCCTGCATCTGCAGCGCTGACTGCCTGTATAGCACAGGGATGGTGCTTCATCCCTATGCTATACAGGCGATCAGAGTAAAAAAAAGTGAAAGTCCTATAGTGGGACAAAGAATAAAAGTAAAAAAAAGTGTCAGAAAGTGAAAAAAAAGGTAAAAAAAAAAAATTGTAAAAATATTTTTAAAAAAATAAAAAAATAATCCACCAAAAATAAAAATATAATGTACCCATCAATAAATATTATTATGAAACAACAAACAAACAATAAAAGTACACATATTTAGTTTTGCCACGTCCGGAACGACCTGACCTATAAAACTGTCCCACTAGTTAGCCCCTTCAGTAAACACAGTAAAAAAAATAAATAAAAAAACAAAGCAAAAAGCAATGCTTTATCATCATACCGCCAAACATAAAATGGAATAACACGTGATCAAAAAAACAAATATAAATAAAAATGGTACCGCTGAAAATGTCATCTTCTCCAGCAAAAAACAAGCTGCCATACAGCTCCATCAGACGAAAAATAAAAAAGTTATAGCTCTCAGAATAGAACGATGCAAAAAAAATTTTTTTTTTCTATAAAATAGCTTTTATTGTGTAAAAGCGTCAAAACATAGAAAAACGATATAAATGTGGTACCTCTGTAAACATACTGACCCGAAAAATAAAGCTGCCTTATTAATTTTACCACACGTAGCATAAAATAAAAAAAAAATCCTGAATTGTTGTTTTTTGTTTATTCTGCCTCACAAAAATCCGAATAGAAAGCGAACAAAAAATGTCACGTGCCTGAAAATGGCACCAATAAAAACGTCATCTCATCCCGCACAAAACAAGCTGTCACATGACTCTGTCGACCAATATATGGAAAAATTATAGCTCTCAAAATATGGCGATGCAAAAACTAGATTTTACAAAAAAATGTGTCTTTTAGTGTGTGACAGCTATCAATCATAAAAACCCGATATGATTCTGGTATCGCTGTAATCGCACCGACCCAAAGAATAAAGTAATCTAAGCATTTATACCGCACGAGGAACGGCATAAAAAATAAACTCTAGGGTTAGGGTTGTGCTAGGTTTAGGGTTGGGGTTAGGGTGGGGTTAGGGTTGGGTTAGGGTTGGGTTAGGGTAGACTAGGGTTAGGGTTGGGGTTGGGCTAGGGTTAGGGTTGGGCTAGGGTTAGGGTTGTGATTTTTTTCAAAAGTAAAAAAAAAAGATGACGATATGGCGACTAGTATTGAGCGCAAGTGCTCGCTACTTGAGTTTGCATCGGGTGCTTTGGTATGCACTGAGTATCGCGGGTGCTCGAGTGACATGCTTGAGTCTCTGCCCCATATGCTTTGCAGCCAAAAAACCTCGTGGGGATTGCCTGCCATGCACTGGCGATCCCCACATGTTTTTTTTTGTTTGTCTAAAATCCGTGAAACATGCGGGCGGGGTCTCAAGCATGTCACTAGAGCACGTGCGACACATGGCACATACCTGAGTACCCGATGCAAACTCAAGTAGCGAGCGCTTGCGCTCAAGACTAATGACAACTTATTCAATATGATGACCTAATGTTATCAAATTCTGTTGTACCTCTGGTTTCAAAATGTTTACTATACCCCTTGATAAAATCCTTGAGGGGTGTAGTTTCCAAATGGGGTCACTTGTGGGGGGTTTCTACTATTTAGGCACATCAGGGGCTCCCCAAACACGACATGGCATCTGCTCTCGATTCCAGCCAATTTTGCGTTCAAAAAGTCACACAGTGCTCCTTCCCTTCTGAACTCTGCCGTGCGCCCAAACACTGTATTTTCCCCACATATGGGGTATTGACGTACTCAGAGGAAATTGCACAACAGTTTTTGGGGTTCATTTTCTCCTCTTACCCTTGTGAATATAAAAAAATTGGGGCTAAAACATAATTTTTGTGGATAAAGTTTGATTTTTTTATTTTCACGGCTCCATGTTATAAACTTCTGTAAAGCATTTGGGGGTTCAGGGTGCTCACCACACATCTAGATAAGTTCCCTGAGGGGTCTAGTTTACAAAATGGTGTCACTTGTGGGGGGTTTCCACTGTTTAGGCACATTAGGAGCTCCCCAAACGCAACATGGCGTCCGCTAATTATTCAAGCTAATTTTACATTCAAAAAGTCAAATGGTGCTCCTTCCCTTCTGAACCTTGCTATGCGCCAAAACATTGGTTTCCCCCCACATATGGGGTATCGGCTTACTCAGGAGAAATCGCACAACAAACTGCATGGTGCAATTTCTCCTGTTACCCTTATGAAAATGCTAAATTGGGGGCTGAAAAACATTTTTGTGGGAAAAATGTGAAAATTTAATTTTTACGGCTCAATGTTATAAACTTCTGTGAAGCACCTGGAGGTTCAAGGTGCTCACCACACATCTAGATAAGTTCCCTGAGGGGTCTAGTTTCCAAAATGGTGTCACTTGTGGCGGGTTTCCACTGTTTAGGCACATCATGGGCTCTCCAAACGCAACATGGCGTCCGCTAATTATTCAAGCAAATTTTACAATCAAAAAGTCAAATGGCGCTCCTTCCCTTCCGAACCCTGTCGTATGCCCAAACAGTGGTTTTTCCCCACATATGGGGTATCTGCATGAACAGGGGAAATGGCACAACAAATTTTGGGGTCCATTTTTTCCTGTCACCCCTGAGAAAATAAGAAAAAATTGGGTCTTATGTAACATTTTTGTGAAAAAAGTTAAATGTTAATTTTTTTTTTCCACATTCCAAAAATTCCTGTGAAGCACCTGAAGGGTTAATAAAGTTCTTGAATGTAGTTTTGAGCACCTTGCGGGGTGCCGTTTTTAGAATGGTGTCACTTTTGGGTGTTTTCTGTCATAAAGACCCCTCAAAAGGACTTCAAATGTCATGTGGTCCCTAAAAAAATGGTTTTGTAAATTTTGTTGGAAAAATGAGAAATCACTGGTCAATTGTAACCCTTATAGCTCCCTAATAAAAAAAAATTTGGTTCCAAAATTGTGCTCATGTAAAGTAGACATGTGGGAAATGATATTTATTAATTTTTTTTAGGTCACATATCTCTCTGATTTAAGAGCATAAAAATTCAAATTTTGAAAATTGCTAAATTTTCACCAAATTTCCATTTTTTTCACAAATAAAAGCAAGTGATATCAAAGAAATTTTACCACAATCATGAAGTACAATATGTCATGAAAAAACTGTCTCAGGATCAGGGGAATCCGTTGAAGCGTTCCAGAGTAATTACCTCATAAAGTGACAGTGGTCAGAATTGTAAAAATTGGCCTGGTCATTAATGTGCAAACCACCTTGGGTTGTAAAGTGGTTAAGGACTCTACCTGCATATACTGTACAGTCATGGCTGAAAGTGTTGGCACCCTTGAAATTGTTTCAGAAAACAAAGTATTTCTCAAAAAAAATTATTGCAATTACACATGTTTTATTATACACATGTTTATTTCCTTTGTGTGTATTGGAACAACACAAAAAAATGAGAAAAAAAGGCAAATTGGGCATAATTTCACACAAAACCCCAAAAATGGGCCGGAATATATATATATATTTTTTATGGGACAAGACTGAAGATGTGACACTTTGATACAATGTACAGTGGTCAGATTACAGCCTGTTTAACTGTAAATTTGGTGTGCCCGCTAAATAACTCAACACAATTTCCTCAACAACATAGTGTTCAATCTGAACAATACCATCAGGAAAGTAACACCAAGTTACAAGACCATGCTGCAAAATTCATAACAGCTTCTCTCAACTATTACATGGCATTTACACCGATCAGCCATAACAATAAACCTAATACAATTGATTATCTCATGACAATGGCTCCTGTCAGCGTATGGTGTACGCTAGGTAGAAAGTAAACAATCTGTTCTTGAAGCTACATAGTAACGTAGGTTGAATAAAGACCTAGATCCATCAAGTTCAACCTTCCTCCCCCAATTGTACATTTTCTCACTAATTTAACTGTAACCCACAATGTTATGTGTACTGAGGAAATCATCCAGCCCTTTTTTTGAAAGCTGTTATAGTGTTGGCCATCACTGCCTCTTGTGGTCGGCATTCCACAGCCTTACTGCTCTAACTGTAGAGAACCCTTTCCTATTTAGGTGCCAGAATCTCCTTTCTTGCACCCGTAATGAGTGTCCCCCGATCCTTAGTATGGAAGGAATAAGTCATGTGCCAGTCCCTTGTACTGACCACACATATATTTGTACATGTCAATGAGATCTCTTCTGAGGCGTCTTTTTTTCCTAAGCTAAACAAGCCCAACTTTTCCAACCTGTCATTGCATGAGAGGTCTTCTATCCCTTGTAATGTAGTTACCCGCAGCTGAGTCATTCCATGTCAAGTGAACCAATGAATATAATATCACCATTATATTTTTAATTCTTTTGAGAATTTGTTCTTTGGTAATACTGTTTTAGAGGATGCAAAATGTGAAGAAAAAAGTTTTTATAATTTTTTTTTTTTTGTAATTAATTTTCAAAGTTTCTCCTCATAACTCAGGCAAGAAACAAGATAGAGAAATGAGAAAAACACCATTCAACTCAGAACAGTACGTGCTTTGCACAGATAAGTCCCAAGAGTATCCTTGTTAATATTTTACCCATGCAAAATCAAACGCAAAATTTCAGGACGCATTTCGGAAAAATCAATATAATATTCAATTTTCAAAAAATTCACATGTGCCTCCTATGCTCTTAGTCACATCTGTGCCAAAATTCAAGTTGGGCTCTCAATCGGATCATACTTATAAAATATAACAAAAAAAACCCTATATAAACAGTGTCAATGCAAAAATCTTGAATTCAGATCTGTTCAGCCTGTGGTCTAAAAGTGCAAGGTCTATGTTTTCCCACATAAAAAAACTCATGTTTTTTTTAGATATTGGGAGGGTGGATGGATGCTTTCGCTGCATTTTCACACAACGAACTGCTGACTGGACCGTGAAATGAGCTTGATACACACTCAAATCTTCCCGCTCAAACTGCTCTCCACCAATCCAGTCACATCTCCCAGATCTGCCCAGTAACAGACAACCTGAGCAGATTCTAGAAAGGTGAGTACCTCAAGCACAACCCAGAAGGGGTGCAGAATATAGCAATAATCATAACAAAGAAAGGAACAAATTAATAAATATACTTTTTTTGCCACAGCTTATGGCAAAAGTGTGTGTGATTGGTTTAGGAGGCATCATGAAACATCTTGCAGCTCGGGCAAGTCTCCAAAGACCATATTCAGCCCAAATCTCCCATGCACCTTTTCAACGGGAGTGAGAAAAATATTTCTAACATCCAGTTCATTTACAATACAAACCAGGGCTACGAAGAAGAGGAGAGTTTGTTAAAACATTGGTTAAAGGAAGCGGAACCCATTAAAGGGACTCAGCAATACCACACTTTCATTCCATTGAGTGAGTCAAAAATAAAAACAAGGATTTTTTAATTCAGCAATGACAGTGAAGTCCATGAAATGATTGAAGATGGCGCAAGATTGGCAACGAATGACATAACTGGTTATGTGACCTGTGAGTATGATCGGCACTGGTGGCTAATGGACGCTCCAAAGATTATGCTAATGAAGAAGTACAAGTGACTCCTCTTCACCTTCTGGTCCATCACCGTCCTTTATGTATCCAAGAAAACCAGACATATTAAAAGTAAGCAAAAATCAGATAGAACTCAGGTGGAGCCAAACCCCATAACAGCCGTACATACTGACACAAAAGGAAATGGCGATCGTTAGTAAGAGATTGTGGACAAGATTACATCTAGCCCAGTAGAAGGGATAAATCGATGATAAAAGCTCAGTGTAAAGACTTACTATTAATTGTTCAGACTAGTTCATTTTGTTTTATTTTAAAGCTTGATGATTTAACTACTATACTCTGTTTAAAAACATATGATTAGGTTGAGACTGTATTTAGAAAATCACACTTAAAAATATGATTCCAATGAGAGCCCAACTTGAATCTTTGTACAAATGTAACCAAGAACTCAAGTTAGACACATGCCTTTTTTAAAAATTTTATAATTTCAAAATTGCGCAGCAAAATTTTGAATTTGACTCCTTAAAAACAAAATATCAACAAACACAATCTTGTGACATATCATATTAAAGCCTGCACCATTCTAAACAAAGAAGTGCCTCTCCCATCTCTTTATCTTATTTCTAACCCGATATATGATAAAAAATGTAACATCATACAAGCCCAAAATTCTAACTTTTTCAAAACTTTAGAAATCTATAAAAAATTAACTAATGGAGATAAAAATGCAACACTTTTTTTGGAATTCACTAAAGTAGCACTTAAAAAAACAAACAAAGAAAAAAAAAATCAGAAATCATCGTGTAAGAAAAATATTCAGATTTGGATCACTTGAAATGGAATGATCTGCTTTTGAACAGACACTAACTTCTGAATATCCTTTTTAAAATGTGGAGCCCAAACCTGGATCCCATATTCCAGGTGTGGCCTCAACAGTGGTTTATAAAGGGGCAACAGTACGTTGGGATCTCGGGATTTTATTTCTCTTTTTATACATCCTAAAATCTTGCTTGCTTTTGTGGCTGCTGCTTGACATTGAGTACTGCTGCTCAGCTTACTTGTAACCAGAATACCCAAGTCCTTCTTCTGTTCTGTAGTTCAGAGTATATGTATGTATGTATAATGTATATGCAGCAATAGGATTACTCCGTCCTAGGTGCATTACTCTACATTTATCTACATTAAACCTCATCTGCCAAGTGATTGCCCATTCAGTCATCTTATCCAGATCATTCTGCAATATTGTAATGTCAAGGTCAGATTTTAATATCCTACATAGTTTGGTGTCATCAACAAGGAGTGACACTTTACTCTCAATCCCATCCCCAAAGTCATTAATAAAGAGGTTAAAAAGAATGGTCCTAGCACAGATCCCTGCTGTAACGGGTCTGGGAGGTGGAACCTCTGAGCAACTATACAAGGGGGCAGTCCTTGTAAGGAAGCGGGTGGCTCCCAGGGAAGACGGGCAGGTACCCACGGCAAGTAACAGGGACAGTCTCTGGGTAGAAGGGCAGGTAGTCACGGCAAGTGACAGGGACAGTCTCTGGGTAGAAGGGCAGGTAGTCACGGCAAGTGACAGGGACAGTCTCTGGGTAGAAGGGCAGCAGACAGGTGGCTGGTGAGCGCTCCCAGGTGAGCGGGCGAGAGTCTCTGGACAGGCAGGTGGTCACGGCAAGTGACGGCAGAACCTCCAGGTAGACTAGCAGACAGATAGCAGGTGGACGCTCCCAGGTGAGTGGGCAAGAGTCTCTGGACAGGCAGGTGGTCACGGCAAGTGACGGCAGAGCCTCCAGGTAGGCTAGCAGGCAGGTAGCAGGTGAACGCTCCCAGGTGAGCGGGCAAGAGTCTCTGGACAGGCAGGTGGTCACGGCAAGTGACGGCAGAGCCTCCAGGTAGGCTAGCAGGCAGGTAGCAGGTGAGCACTCCCAGGTGAGCGGGCAGGCTGGTCCATAGACAGACTGACAGGTGTCGGAAGGCAGACCGTCGGACCACAGGCTTGCAAGCAGGTAAGCGGATATCAGGCAGGTATCTAGCAGGAAACTGGCAGGTGACTGGCAGGTAACAGGCAGAAATCTGGCAGGTGACTGGCAGGTAACAAGCAGGAATCTGGCAGATGACTGGCAGGTAACTGGTAACGGGACCTGAGGGCTGAAGCAGAGTGAAGGCTTTACAACAACATTGCTCGGGCACCTCCATTTTGGAGGAGGTGCCTTATATATGGAGAGGTCCTCCGGCCATTGGCCGGGGACTCCTTAGGACGGCGCGCACGGCCCCTTTAAGAGAGGGGGAGCGCGCGCGCGCCCTAAGCACAGAGGCCGGGAAGCAGCGCGCGCTGCCAGCAGAGCGGGAGGAAGCCGCCGGGCACGGAGCGGAGAGGTGAGGTAACGGCGTCCCTGCCTAGCAGGGGGCAGGGACGCCGACGCTACACCTGCGGTCCCCACTGCTGACTTTATCCCATTTAGAGAACGTACCATTTATGACGACTCTTTGTTTCCTGTCATTTAGCCAATTCCTTGCCCATCTGCATATTCAGTTGAAACCAGAAGTTTACATACACTATATAAAAAGACAATATCTGACATGAAATCAGAATAATCCTTTCCCGTTTTAGGTCAATTAGGATTTCCATAATTTTTAATATTTGCCAAATGCCAGAGTAATGAGAGAAGGCGAATGTTTTAAGGCATTTTTATTACTTACTGCAAAGTCAAAAATTTACACTACCGTTCAAAAGTTTGGGGTCACCCAGACAATTTTGTGTTTTCCATGAAAACTCATACTTTTATTTATCAAATGAATTGCAAAATGATTAGAAAATATAGTCCAGACATTGACAAGGTTAGAAATAATGATTTTTATTAGAAAGAATAATTTTCTCCTTCAAACTTTACTTTCGTCAAAGAATGCTCCCTTTGCAGCAATAACAGCATTGCAGACCTTTGGCATTCTAGCTGTTAATTTGCTGTGGTAATCTTGAGAAATTTCCCCCCATGCTTCCTGAAGCCCCTCACACAAGTTAGATTGGCTTGATGGGCTCTTTTTGCGTACCATACAGTCAAGCTGCTACCACAACAGCTCAGTGGGGTTGAGATCTGGTGACTGCGCTGGCCACTCCATTACAGATAGAATACCAGCTGCCTACTTCTTCCCTAAATGATCATGCGTAATTTGGAGGTGTGCTTTGGGTCATTGTCCTGTTATAGGATGAAATTGGTTCCAATCAAGCGCTGTCCACAGGGTATGGCATGGCGTTGCAAAATGGAGTGATAGCCTTCCTTATTCAAAATCCCATTTACCTTGTACAAATCTCCCACTTTACCAGCACTAAAGCAACCCCAGACCATCATATTACCTCCACCACCATGCTTGACAGATGGCATCAGGCACTCTTCCAGCATCTTTTCAGTTGTTCTGCGTTTCAGAAATGTTCTTCTGTGTGATCCAGACACCTCAAATTTTGATTCGTCTGTCCATTAAACTTTTTTCCAATCTTCCTCTGTCCAATGTCTGTGCTCTTTTGCCCATATTAATCTTTTCATTTTATTAGCCAGTCTCAGATATGGCTTTTTCTTTGCCACTTTGCCCTGAAGGCCAGCATCCCGGAGTCGCCTCTTCACTGGAGATGTTGACACTGGCGTTTTGCGTGTACTATTTAATGAAACTGCCAGTTGAGGAGCTGTGAGGCGTCGATTTCTCAAACTAGAGACTCTAATGTACTTGTCTTGTTGCTCAGTTGTGCAGCGGGGCCTCCCACTTCTCTTTCTACTCTGGTTAGAGCCTGTTTGTGCTCTCCTCTGAAGGGAGTAGTACACACCGTTGCAGGAAATCTTCAGTTTCTTGGCAACTTCTCGCATGGAATAGCCTTCATTTCTAAGAACAAGAATAGACTGTCGAGTTTCACATGAAAGTTCTCTTTTTCTGGCCATTTTGAGAGTTTCATAGAACAAACAAATGTAATGCTCCAGATTCTCAACTAGCTCAAAGGAAGGTCAATTTTATAGTTTCTCAAATCAGCCAAACCGTTTTCAACAGGTCTAACATACTTGTGCAAGGGTTTTCTAAACATCCATTAGCTTCTTACGCAGTTAGCAAACATAAAGTACCATTAAAACACTGGAGTGGTGGTTGTTGGAAATGAGCCTCTATACACCTATGTAGATATTGCAATAAAAACAAGACGTTTGCAGCTAGAATAGTCATTTACAACATTAACAATGTATGGAGTGTATTTCTGATTCATTTAATGTTAGCTTCATTGAAAAAAAAAGTGCTTTTCTTTAAAAAATAATGACATTTATAAATGACCCCAAACTTTTGAACGGTAGTGTACATACACTATGCCTTTAAACAATTCTGGACAGCCCATATGATGATATCATGTGTTTGGAAGCTTCTGATAGTTTTTTTTTTATTCTGATTTCATGTTAGATATTGAGAAAAACATGCATATGTGTCTTTTTATACAGTGTATGTAAACTTTTGGTTTCAACTGTAGTTGTCCTTGCTTCTGTAGCTTCAATATAAGGCTGCTATGTGGTTGTGGCGCCCTGCTGCACATTGGTGCCACAGAACCCAGAAGGGTGCATGGATGGACTTCTCCACAAGAGGCCCTCACACAATCACACACCTCCACCCTACCACCTCAGACAAGCAGAGGGAGCCCGTTAGGGACATATATAGGGAGGGTGGAGCCAGGCAGCTCAGTCTAGTCTTAGTTTCAGTTCAGTGTTCAGAGAGGAACACAGCTCAGAGTGATCTGAGAGCGTGCCGACGCTCAGAGAGCGGTGAAGATGCAGCAAGCCAGCTGCCAAGTAGTGAGGGCCCTGAGTGTGGTCGACAGCGAGAGGAAAAGGAAAGTGGAGCTAAGGGGGCAGAGGAGCGTAGTAAGCTCACCCCGATTTATGTACCGGACACCGGGTCCGCGCCTACAGGGACTCCTTAAACCCAGTAGGAACCACCGGAACCCCTGGAGAACTACAGGTCCCAGGTCCACCTAAAGCTGATTGTAGTACCAGGGCTAGGAATCACAGAGGTCCCAGCATCCAGGGAGAGTGATCTCCAAAGAGAAGGCCCTACCACCAGGTCAGCAGGTGCAGAGAGAGACAGTAACCAAGCTACGCCCAGCTCCAGGCAGGCCAGAAGCTGAGAGAGTAAAGCAACGGATCAGGAGGCCCTATACCCGCTCACTGGGGAGAGTCCAGAAGTGCGCCCTTCACCTGGAGTACCCTGGACCGTGCCTGCAGCATCACCAGTAAAGGTACTGAAGCTTACCCCTGTGTGAGTGTCCATCCTTCCTCCGGGACCGTCCTGCCGTCTCTCCCCTGCACCACCATCCAGTACATCCCCCACGCTGCCCTGAGACCCGCTCCACCTGTGGGGAGCCATTCCATCACAAGCTGCCCTAACATCTGCCTCAGAGGACTGTTGCAGCGCTGGTGATCCTCACCAGACACCACAGGTGGCGTCATGAAAAATCCCCAAAACCCCATATAATAGAAGTTTCCCCATTTTCACTGACCACCCTGGGTCACCGACCGGGCCAGCCACCGTGATATCCCCCGGCAACCAGAGGCCCGGCTGCTGAGTACCCCACGGCCCTGGGGGCGCGCCATGGTACATGTCTTTGCAAAGTACAGAAAAGTCACATCAGCCGCATTACCAGCATCCAGATTTGCACTTATCTCCTCATTGAAACCCAACATGTTGGTTAGGCACAACCTATTCTTCATAAATCCGTGCTGATTATCATTTAATATATTATTCTCTGCGATATAACTCTGCAGGTCATCTCTTATGATGCCCTCAAAAACTTTGCACACTACTGATGTCAGACTTACTGGATAGTAGTTACCTGGATCCACCTTCTTACCTTTCTTAAATATCGGTATCACATCTGCTATCCTCCAATCCTGTGGCACCATCCCTGTTACAAGAGAGTCTAAGAATATGAGATACAGCGGTCTGTCAATTATTGAGCTCAATTCCCTCAGTATCCGTGGATGAATGGCATCTGGGCTGGAGGATTTGTCAATGTTTAATTTGCTCAGACGCAGGCGTACTGTTTTTGTATTAAACTACTTATATCAGGTGGTGAACTTTGATTTTTTCCCTGTTGAAAGATCCCTGGAACAGACGGTTCATTGGTGAACATGGATGAAAAGTGCCTGTTTAATATCTCAGCCTTTCCTTTGTCCTCTCTAATTATCTTGTTATTATCGTCTTTTAAGGGGCTGATACCATCAGTTTTTTTTCTTTTTGGGATTGATGTATTTATAATATTTTTGGGGATTTATTTTAATGTAGCTGGTGATTTGTTTCTCCAGTTGATGTGCTGTAAACAGGAAAATGGGGAAGCATAAGGATCTGACTACAATGTCTAGATGACTGGGTATGAACAACTCCAAATTGGGAGATTTTGAGGGACGTTCCGGGAATGCAGTGGTTAATATCTACCAAAAGTGGTCCAACGAAAGACAACTGGTGAACCAGTGACAGGGTCATGGGCAGCCAAGGCTTAATGATAGGTGTATGAAGTGAAGGCTAGCCCATCTAGTGACATTCTACAGAAGAGATACTTTGAACCCACAAAGCATTGTAGTGTGCTGTGTATGTGGCTGTGTAGCCCCAGACCAATTAGAATGTATACCCTGAGCACTTCCCCTACCGAAAGTACCTACAATAGCTATCTAAGCATCAGAAACAAAGACCATAGAAGAATGGAAGTAGCTGGTGTGGTCTGCTGAACCCCACTTAGATTTATTTTTTTATGTGGATGGCCGGGTGCTTGCGCATTACTTACTTGGGAAAAGATGGCACCGGGATTCTCTATGGGAAGAAGGCAAAAGCATTGTGATGTTTTGGGCAATGTCCCTCTGCAAAAATGACATTTGCATGTGACGCGACCCCTGGGCCATATTCGTTAGTGGGAATATCCGGAGCCGGATCAGATGGGGGTTGTAGTCTTCCGCGTGGCTGTGACCCGGTCCGTGCCCAGGGTGTCAAACTGAGTTGTATGTGGCAGTCCTACAGATGTTATAAGTTCTTTATTGTCGACTACGCCACCCGTTGTGTTGCGGTCACTGTGGCCGCCGCTGCAGCAGGGTCCGCTGAGGCTGATGGTGTAGGTGCAGCTTTGGTGATATAACCCCCAACGGGTGGGGTATAGCCTCAGGGGGATCAGGTGCAGAGGATGGGAGTTGTGGTGATGCAGTGTAGGCGGCAATCAGAGACAGAGTCGGGTTATGCAGTTTAGGATGTTTACTCACTGCTGATGTTCTGGTCACTCCAGCTTCGAGTGACCTCCCGAGCCGTGCTGCGTCCACCAGGTTCTGGATCCAGCCAACTCCCAAATAAGTCCGGAGCGTGACCCTGAGCTCTCCTTCTGTCCTTTCTCTGGCCGTCCCCACTATTGATCCACCCAGGTCCAGCTCCCTCGGGCCTTCTGTTGGGAGACCCTTGGCCTTGGGTTCCCTGACCCTCCTCGTGGTCTGCCTTCGTGGTGGATGTGGTGGGTGACCGTGGCAAACGCTGCCCATGGTCTCCGGTCTCTGGCTGGGGAGTGTTTTTGCCCCCACCAGCTTGGGTTCCGGTACCCTGATGCCGACTCTTCACCCGGGGATTTAATTTGGGGTCTTAGAGTCCTTTCTTCTGCTTTCCCCTCTGGGTCTCTCTTTCTCCTCTCTCACTCTGGGTCTCTCTTCTCCTCCGCTCGCTGACTTTCTCTCTGCAACTGACCCTGTTCTTAGTTGGTGCCCACCTTATATACACCCTCTATGTGTGAGCTCAGGTGACCAGCACCCAATGAGCTCCTATCTTTACCCAGGCTGCTCCCCCTATCTGCCCCTACACTACTTGGGATGTACCACCCCCCTCCCACTCCAGCCAGGAACAGACTCGGTCGTACCTGCACATTTCTAAGTGGGAGTACCGTCGGCCTGTTCCTCGGAAATGGGATGTGTGTAGTGCATGCAGCCTACCGAGCTCAGATCCACACTCCATCCTTACCCGGGAGTGGAATATCACACCTCTGGGTTGAGGTGCAATACCCCTGTAGCAGCCGAATCCTCAGGGTGCTACATTCCCCCCTGGTAAATCACAGCACGTCCTCGGGCTGTAAGACATAAACAACACCAAACATACATTTTTTTTTTTTTCATAAACATATAAAACATATATTAGCATAAAACTTTTCAGATAAAACATTCTCGTCGTCTCTTGTTTCTCCTCCGGTCACTGTGCAACTGTTGACCGAGCAAAGTGCGACAGTCTTTCTAGAAAAATGGTTTTCCTATAAAACCGGTAGGTGGCGCTTTAGGACGCGCAACTATATACAAGGATTTGGCCGCTCTCAGTCCTCGGCCAGTTAAGGAGGGAAAGGGAATGGCTGCTCACAGTCCTCAGCCTGTGGGATTAAGGGTAAACGGGTAAACAGTTCACTCAGCTGGTCCCAACGGGGACTATATTTGCAGTAACAGTTTCTTTATACCCCGATCGGGTAACTATTTACAGCACCTACTCCGCTGTACTCAACAACGTCTTCCTCCTGCTCCTTCTTTGGGGATCTCAGCTTCAGACCCGTCCGGATCCTCTTGCTCCTCCTCCTCACATCGCAGCTCCTCCTCTGTCAGGCGATGCACATGGAGGGCGTAAGGTCCTTTGGCACACTTGTGCCGGGTAAAGGTGACCTCATCCCCGATATAAAGGTCACGACCTCTGTGCCCCTCCGGCAGATGGGACTCCACATCTCTGCGCGTGACAAAGACGTCGCCGGGGGTGTTGTGGTCTCTGATGAAGCCCCACCCATGCTGCATGTTGAACTTAATTACAGTCCCGGTGGTGCGGGGACTGTGCGCTGCACGGGGGTCTCTCCTGGCTCGGCTCTTCTGCTCGGCGCTCCTTATTTGGGCCTGTTGCTCCCGGACCCGCCTCTCTCTCCGCTCCCTCTCAAAGTCCTCGAGCTGTTGGCGGAAGCACTCAGCACGCTCCGCTGCAGCTGCCCTGGTTTCTTGAGTGAACCCCATTAGGTCTTCTCCGGTGGGGTCCCACTCAAATTGGGTCTCTTCAAGCGGGGGCGAGATCCTTATCACGGGCTTCGGAGCCGGAATCAGGGGTGCACACATGGCCCCAACTCTCCTCTGGTGCTCCAGTTCATAATATCTCTGGGGCCAGATGAAAGGCTGTCCGTCCGGCCACGTGTGCTGGGCAAACAAGTCCTCTCCCAGACGCGGCACCCTTGGTTTTACGGGTGCGGGCGCGGTGGTGGTGGCGCCCGGGTTGCCCAGGCCTTGCGGCCAGGCCTGGGGCACCTGGAAGGTGAAGGGCACCGTCAGGACGGCGGCGCCCTGGGCTACCTGGCCTTGCGGCCAGGCCAGAGGCTCCGCGGAGGTAGGGGGCGCTGTTGGTGATGCGACGCCCGGGAATTCTAGGCCCTGCGACCAGGCTGGTGTTACTTCCTGTTTTGCCACGCTCGGGGTCGGTGCGCATGGCGTCACAGGGGTCGCGGCGGCGGCTTCCGGTTGGGGCCTAGTCTGCGTCGGTGACATGGCGTTTTCGGGCACAGCAGGGGGACTTTCGGGCTCTGCGACGGGGAGCTGGGGCAGGTAAGCGGTGTCCTGGTTTGGGGTATAGACGTCCCCTTTACCTGCCTCCATGCGTTCGGCTCCCTTCTCGGCGCCGTCTCCGGCCTTGGGTCCTCCCGCGCCATCCTCAGAGGCGGTCTGTCTCCTCATCTTGGCTGGCGTGCTCCGGGTCTTGGTTTGCTGGGCCATCTCTCGGCTCCACTCTGCCAATGTCTCTCGCTGTACCCGGGCCATCCTCCGTGCGAGGCCCTCCAGGGCAGTCTGTGCACACTCCCGGTCTCGGGGGAGCTGTGCGAGGACCTCCACTAGGCCTAGTGGGGTCGTGGTTTCCAGCAGGCTCCTGACCAACGGGTCGGTGCTGCTCTGCTCTTCTTCCAGCAGGCTCCTGGCCAGCGGGCCGGTGCTGCTCTGCTCTCTGGCCATCTCCGGGTGAGCTTCTCCGCTACTCCTCTCCAGGCTTCTTGCCTCCGGGTGCGCTCACTCCAGACTGCTCCAGGCGGCACCCATCTTTGTTCTCTCCTTTCGTCTCCTCCCCCTTCGAGGGCGGTCCCGGGGCCACTTGGTGACTGTCAGCTCCAGGGGCAGTTCTTTCACGCTGACAGACACCTCTAGCATCACAGTCTCTGTTGGTGGGGGCGGTTTCCACTTTTGGCGCCATTTTCGGTCCTGGCCCACGATGGGAGGTGGCCTCTCGCCACCCTCTGGCACGCCCATAATGGCGTCCGCTCTTCCAAGGCGGGAAACCTTTGGAAATGGCGGGAATCGCTTCCCAGTGGCGGGAAACTCTGCAGATGGCGGGAAAAAGCTGTTAATGGCGGACAACCGGCGGGAATCGACTGGTGATGGGGTCCGATGGCGGGGACCCTCCGGAACCGGCAGGAGACTTCTTTTTGAGGTAAACTCGCACTTTTCTTCAGGCACGCAGTACCCGGGTGTTGCGGGCACGTAATCCTGCCGACTACGCCAAAGTTGACGCGACCCCTGGGCCATATTCGTTAGTGGGAATATCCGGAGCCGGATCAGATGGGGGTTGTAGTCTTCCGCGTGGCTGTGACCTGGTCCGTGCCCAGGGTGTCAAACTGAGTTGTATGTGGCAGTCCTACAGATGTTATAAGTTCTTTATTGTCGACTACGCCACCCGTTGTGTTGCGGTCACTGTGGCCGCCGCTGCAGCAGGGTCCGCTGAGGCTGATGGTGTAGGTGCAGCTTTGGTGATATAACCCCCAACGGGTGGGGTATAGCCTCAGGGGGATCAGGTGCAGAGGATGGGAGTTGTGGTGATGCAGTGTAGGCGGCAATCAGAGACAGAGTCGGGTTATGCAGTTTAGGATGTTTACTCACTGCTGATGTTCTGGTCACTCCAGCTTCGAGTGACCTCCCGAGCCGTGCTGCGTCCACCAGGTTCTGGATCCAGCCAACTCCCAAATAAGTCCGGAGCGTGACCCTGAGCTCTCCTTCTGTCCTTTCTCTGGCCGTCCCCACTATTGATCCACCCAGGTCCAGCTCCCTCGGGCCTTCTGTTGGGAGACCCTTGGCCTTGGGTTCCCTGACCCTCCTCGTGGTCTGCCTTCGTGGTGGATGTGGTGGGTGACCGTGGCAAACGCTGCCCACGGTCTCCGGTCTCTGGCTGGGGAGTGTTTTTGCCCCCACCAGCTTGGGTTCCGGTACCCTGATGCCGACTCTTCACCCGGGGATTTAATTTGGGGTCTTAGAGTCCTTTCTTCTGCTTTCCCCTCTGGGTCTCTCTTTCTCCTCTCTCACTCTGGGTCTCTCTTCTCCTCCGCTCGCTGACTTTCTCTCTGCAACTGAGCCTGTTCTTAGTTGGTGCCCACCTTATATACACCCTCTATGTGTGAGCTCAGGTGACCAGCACCCAATGAGCTCCTATCTTTACCCAGGCTGCTCCCCCTATCTGCCCCTACACTACTTGGGATGTACCACCCCCCTCCCACTCCAGCCAGGAACAGACTCGGTCGTACCTGCACATTTCTAAGTGGGAGTACCGTCGGCCTGTTCCTCGGAAATGGGATGTGTGTAGTGCATGCAGCCTACCGAGCTCAGATCCACACTCCATCCTTACCCGGGAGTGGAATATCACACCTCTGGGTTGAGGTGCAATACCCCTGTAGCAGCCGAATCCTCAGGGTGCTACACATGGATTTTACTTTGGCACCTACCTAAACATTATACAGAACAATACTCCCCTTCATGACATTACTCACTAAGGATATTGGCCTCTTTAAGGAGAATATCGTGCCTTATAATGAGCCTTAGTCAGGGAAAGCTGACATTAATTTGATGTCACAACCCTTTTTCTGGGTGCATTTTAAATAAAATTCATTACTGACCTATAATACAATTGTTGGCAGAATTATCTATATGTCTCAACCATCACAGACTTCGTCATCTACTTGCTACATACTTGCCCGTCCACGCTCTTGCATTGTTCTGATAGACAAGCTGCACTGACAACCGAAGGGACGGTGCTCATCTGCTGCTGGGTAATACACATACCACAAAAAGAGACATCTGGTATCTGTCTAACACCTCATGCTGTTAAGCAAATATTGCTGCCAGCTGTTATGTTTTTGCATTTTTCATATTGAATTTTGCTAATGGACAATGTTTGGTCGGACAGCAGAAGTATCATCAAGTACCTTATTCAAGCTATTTATTGACACTGAATCAATGTGTGTACAGACTCTGGTTCATTGCTCCTGTTAATCCCTGATACACTACCTGGCATGGTTCATGCCTGAACTTGACCTTGGACTGTACTGATTTTGATCCTGGTTTTGCTGTCTTGGATTTGCCCTATCTTCTTTGTCTGTCCTTGGTTTTAACCATCTAGTTGTATATTCCATGCCAACTCCACTGGCCAGCAAGTACTCCATAGACACAACCCAGGAGCCTTCGCTACAAAGGCCAGATGCTTGTACAGGGGTTAAAGCATGAGAATCAAAGCTTTCCCTGAGACTTATTAAGCAGAGTGGATAGCACCAACACTGTTCGTAGTACTTCTTAAAGAGTCACCAGATTTCCAAGTACAATCCTTAACATTGCCAATGACTAACATAAACTATTACATTAAACTTCATTGATGTTCCTTCAGGAATTAATTATTAACCAAATGAACGTTCTCCTTTGTCTGCCCATCTGTACTGATGAGTGTCTGATTTACATAATCTAGCCAGGGGCACCGGGCATGGAGAAACCGTGTATCGCACATGCTTTAATTAACTTAAAACCTGCACCTTATATTTCATAGATCAAAGGCTTTTTCCCATCAACCTACTGAATCAATGATATGCCATGGTTTTTATTTTAACTAGTGCTTAACACTTCAGTGATCAAGATTTAAGACTTTTTGGTTTCTTCTGCTTCACTTTATATAAATATGCATTTAATGTGTTACTATCTTCAGTTAGAGCTGTGAAATGTTTAGCCCTTGCTGAAGTTCTGTATGGCTCACCTAAACACTTTAGAACAAAAAATAATTTACCAGGAGGAGAAAAGTTCCATGACCATAAGTTAAAAGTATTTTTTTTCAATTTTCCATGTGACAATTTGTAAAAAAAAAATAAATCTTACAACTTTTACACTGGTCACTAAATGTAATACTAGACTCATAATTCTTGTTCTGTACAGCAGCCAAATGGACACAAGCAGAATTAGACTATGTCTGACTCTGACTAATTAGAGAGCTTTCTAAACAAGCTCTAATCTGGGCAAAGGACTTTGTGTAGGGAGGAGGAGGAGGTGTGATGTGACATTACCATTGTGATTGGTGGATCCTTTGGACTGTTTATAGAGGAGCTACCTTTCATAGTAATCCTGTCTGTGATAAGGATCTGCTGAAAAATCTGTGCAGAATAAGAAGCATGAGTCTAGTATTAGCTTTAGGGTTCACTAACACTTGCGTATAAATCAGACTAGTGCAATCCGATAAAAAATTGGATTGCTCTTGGACCATTGTAATTTAATGAGGCAGTGCAGATCTGCTGTTTTCGGCATGAGAAAAAAATCACAGCAAACTGCAATTTCACTCTGAAATCGGGCAGTGCCAGAAAAAAATCGCATGTCATAAGGACCATCAATGTCACATCCGATTTTTACGGGTATATTACATCTCTGCAGCAAAGGAAACTGTAAATGATCCTGTAAAAGATTAATAGCTGCTGAGTAAAAAAACTGATTGTATAGGGACAGCACACGGAATGACAAGTGAGAAAATAATCATCCCGCTCTCCTGGATGAGAATGGGACTGATTTTTTAAACGCAAGTTTGAGCAAACACTTAGATTCCTTTTTTTTTAATATGAATAATGATATGTAAAATTGAAACAAATAAAATAACATAAAAACCTGATTTACATGGACCTGTCACAGGGGTTGTCCTAAGGAAGGAGTCGGATTTGACTCTGAAATGCGTTGACAATAAACCACGTCAAATTATCTTGTCTTCGGTTCCATTTGTGAATCAGCAGCGCACTTGAAGTCCACGAATCCTGGCTTTCTGTACAATCTCTAACAGCAGCATTTAATGAGCACCAGAAGGGTATGCATCATTCCACTGCTGAAGACCCTTGTTCCAGTCAATATGATACTCCTGTGAAAGCCAACCAGTGGCTGACGTTCATAGGAGACCGTGATGCACTGTTACGTATAGTACAAGCGGTATGAGGCAACCAAAACATTGTATCTAGTGTTGAGCCACCCCCGTAGTGTTCGGGTTCGGTTCGTTGAACACTGGCATGTTCGCCAAACGGTACGTCGAATGGTTCGTCGAACACCGTTAAAACCAATGGCAGGCAAACAAAAACACATAGAAACACATAGAAAACACATAGAAAACACATTCAAAGGTGTCCAAAAGCTGACAAACTGCTCAGAGGACCCAACTAACACATGGAAAAGTGACAAGTACATATAGTCATGTGTAAAGTAAAGATTTGGAGGAGTAAAAGGAGGAGGAGACACAGATATAGGCATGTCATGCCCTTCTAAAATCAAGAAAGGCTGGAGTAAAAATCTAAAATCAGCCTACCAACACCCAGACGTCGTGACAAGAAAATAAAAAAAATAAATATCTTTAGGTAGAATGACGGTTCCATTCAGAACACTTTCCTTATAAGACGTAGTGGTATCCCCGTTGGGAGTCGTGCCAAAAACGGAACCCAATACATTCGGACTAATCCACCATTTGTCATATCCAAGGGGCAGGTCAGTAAACGACAACATCGACGCGGAACCAAGTACAGTAGTATATACTGTACCTCCTTTGACAAGTCAATCAGGCGGGTCAAGAAGTTGGGAAGGGGCACCTTAATGGCCAAAACAGACACTGAGGGGGCATTCCGGTTACTTACTACCTGTGCCTCCGAATAGTGTTCTCCTATTGGGCTGCTTCTGGAAGGAGCATACTATACAGATCGCTGTTTGCCCATGGGGTGCTCCATATCCTGCTCACTATTTGAGGCGTTTAGTTGCTTCCTCGAATGGGTCGTCATGGAAGTTTCTAAGGGGGCACATATTATCCATTACCTCGACGACTTCTTATGCCTGGGCCCAAAAGATTCTCCACAGTGTGAATACATGCGGTAGTCCACCTGTGAGAAGGAGAGAGCTGGAGGGAGAGCAGACACCACAGAGTCGAGGGGTTAGATGGAGAACAGAAGAAGGAAAGAGAGCAAGGGAGGTAAGGGAGTACGGTGGAAGGCCGACCTGAGCTACCCCACGTTCCTGCTGGGCAGGGAACAGCCCTGGGAAGAAAAGCCACTTGCGCATGCCTTTGAGGTTACTGGCGCGAGCGGGCAGAGGGACTACGCTGGAGTGCGAAGCCGACACAGCCAGGCCGTACCTGCCCGTGCGACCTCTGTGTCGCCGGGTTTGTACCAGAGCCACGGTGGACCCTGACGGCCAGCTCCCCTCTCCCAATACTGGTGCCTGTCCGCTGGTGGGTCGAGACCCCCCGCGGTGGAGGCAGGTCTAAGCTCTGTAATTTAAATTGGCTCTGTAACTTGAATGAGTACACTTTAAATCCTTTTACAAGGATCTATTGGAGGGCAAGTCTGGTGCCAGCAGCTGCGGTAATTCCAGCTCCAGTAGCGTCCACTAAAGCTGCTGCAGTTAAAAAGCTTTTATAAGGATCGAGCTTGGCAGTCCGCTGCAAGGCGTGCTACTGCCAGTCCCAGCCCCTTGGCCTTGGGGCGCCTCCCCGATGCTCTTGACTGAGTGTCCCGGGGGCCCGAAGCGTTTCCTTTGAAAAAATTAAGTGTCAAAGCACAGATGTGTAGCTTGCTTAACAGCTGGGCTACTCCGCTGACTAGCAGACACTGCTACTAGGCCCAAAGTATTGCCTAGGCTAGATGCAGTTAAAAATTTGTAATTAGATCTGCAGGCGGTGTAGCTTGCAAAACAGCTGGGTTACTAAGCTGACTAGCAGACACTGCTACTAGGCCCAAAGTATTGCCTGGGCTAGATGCAGTTAAAAATTATTATTAGATACACAGGCAGTGTAGCTTGCTTCACAGCTGGGCTACTACGCTGACTAGCAGACACTGAAGCTTTGGAGAAGACCTCTGATTCCCAGGCTATAGTATGAGTAAACAGCTCTGCAGACTCAACCATCTGAGATCTTAGTTTGGCTGGAAGATGGTCTTTCGTCTGCAGATGTTACTGTTGCTTTACCACCTACCCCACGGACACAACCTTTTTTTCCCTTTCCAACACGCCTATTCCCCTTTATACCAGCAGCAGGCCTTTTGCCACTCATTTTGGTGGTTAACTAATTGGCAACTCTGTGGTTGTTTGTATAAAAAACGATGGATGGAAACCGAGCAGAGCTGAGTGGCCAAACTGTGGTACTAGCCCAAAAGGATTGGCTGGGTTAGATGCAGTAAATCAATTTTATTAGATACACAGGCGGTATAGCTTGCTTCACAGCTGGGCTACTCCGCTGACTACAAGACACTGCTACTAGGCCCAAAAGGATTTCCTGGGTTAGATGCAGTAAAAAATTAGAATTAGATACACAGGCGGTGTAGCTTCCTTCACAGGTGGGCTACTCCGCTGAATAACAGACACTGCTACTAGGCCCAAAAGGATTTCCTGGGTTAGATGCAGTAAAAAATTTGAATTAGATACACAGGCGGTGTCGTTTTCTTCACAGGTGGGCTACTCAGCTGACTATCAGACACTGCTACTAGCCCAAAAGGATTTCCTGGGTTAGATGCAGTAAAAAATTAGAATTAGATACACAGGCGGTGTAGCTTGCTTAACAGGTGGCCTACTCCGCTTACTATCAGACACTGCTACTAGGCCCAAAGTATTCCCTGGGCTAGATGCAGTTAAAAATTGTTATTAGATACAAAGGGGGGGTAGCTTGCTTCAGATGGGCTACTCCGCTGACTACGAGACACTGCTACTAGCCCAAAATTATTGGCTGGGTTAGATGCAGTAAAAAATTGTTATTAGATACACAGGTGGTGTAGCTTTCTTCACAGGTGGGCTACTCCGCTGACTAACAGACACTGCTACTAGCCCAAAAGGATTTCCTGGGTTAGATGCAGTAAAAAATTAGAATTAGATACACAGGTGGTGTAGCTTCCTTCACAGGTGGCCTACTCCGCTGACTACCAGACACTGCTACTAGGCCCAAAAAGATTTTCTGGGTTAGATGCAGTAAAAAATTAGAATTAGATACACAGGTGGTGTAGCTTCCTTCACAGGTGGGCTACTCCGCTGACTATCAGACACTGCTACTAGGCCCAAAAAGATTTCCTGTGTTAGATGCAGCAAAAAATCAGAATTAGATACACAGGTGGTGTAGCTTCCTTCACAGGTGGGCTACTCCGCTGACTACGAGACACTACTACTATGCCCAAAAGGATTTACTGGGTTAGATGCAGTAAAAAATTGTTATTAGATACACAGGTGGTGTAGCTTTCTTCAGATGGGCTACTCTGTTGACTACCAGACACTGCTACAAGGCCCAAAAGGATTTCCTGGGTTAGATGCAGTAAAAAATTAGAATTAGATACACAGGCGGTGTAGCTTCCTTCACAAGTGGGCTACTCCGCTGACTAAGACACTGCTACTAGGCCCAAAAAGATTTCCTGGGTTAGATGCAGTAAAAACTTAGAATTAGATACACAGGCGGTGTAGCTTCCTTCACAGGTGGGCTACTCCGCTGACTACGAGACACTACTACTATGCCCAAAAGGATTTACTGGGTTAGATGCAGTAAAAAATTGTTATTAGATACACAGGTGGTGTAGCTTGCTTCAGATGGGCTTCTCCACTGACTATCAGACACTGCTACAGGCCCAAAAGGATTGGCTGGCTTAGATGCAGTAAAAAATTGGTATTAGATACACAGGTGGTGTAGCTTGCAACACAGATAGGCTACTCCAATGACTAACAGACACTGCTACAGGCCCAAAAGGATTGGCTGAGCTACATTTCGCCAAATACTGTGAAAAACACTTGCACAGCACTGGCACAGACCTGCCTGGCAAAAAGTGCTATGAACTGCTGTAACCTAGCCATCAAAAGGGCTGCAATTAGAACTAGTCCCTACTCCCTAAACCTATCTCTCTATGTAACTGGAAATTCGCTCACAATTCACACAGTTATACTGTATAGCGCCCACAGCAGCAGCGGTGCCGTCTAACACTCAGCTGCAGCAGTGAGAAAATGGTGGCGACGGGGAAAATGGCTGGGTCTTATAGGGCAAGGACATGTGACATACACAGCCAATGACACATGCCCTTGCTTGTGTGAAAAAAAAGCACTTCGCTCCGTGTGTGCGCTGCTGATAGGCTGACAGACTGCACCTCCCCACTGTAAATGCGGGAAAGAAAAAAAAAATGGAGATCGGCATTATTTCTGCAGAGATCCATCCCCTGCCCCTCCCCACGCCCACTCTACACTGAAACTGTGTATTAACATTGATTAACAGTATTACTGTGAAAAAATCCAGTTACGCTTTTGGTGCATGAACAGTTATCGAACATAACCTTGAACAGCCGGATTTTTTGAAAATCGTTCGAGTTCGTCAAACGACTCAAACACCGCCCAAAACAGCTCGAATTTGAGATTGGCGAACAGTTCGAGTCGAACACTGCTCATCTCTAATTGTATCTTCCCCAAAATGGTATAAAAATGTTAGCCCAGGGTGCAAAAAATAAGCCCCCATGCAGCCTCATATCCCAAAAATTGAAAATGTTACGGGTCTTGGAAAATGGCGACACAAACAAAAATTGTTTTTACAAATTTCCGAATATGTTTTTCACCACTTAAACAAAAAAATGTATATATACAGTCCTGCTTATCATTATTAGCACCCATGAAGTTTAAGTACATAATGTGGAATATCTCCTGAAAAAATGAATCAAGTGAAACAGTTTTTTGTATAGATCACTTGTGTTAAATACAAAAGAACAAATTATAAACAATAATTTAAAACAAAAAAACAATGGGAGGGAAAAATAGAAAAACCTAAAGCTTACTGTGACACTGGTATTGGCACCCTTTACATTAATTTAGTATGGAAACACATTTTGACTCTCCTGTGGTAAATCAGAAAAGAGATTCAAATAGTATTGGTAATAATGACTGGCGTGTGCGTGTTTAGTAGTCCCACACCCATGAACCGGAGAGTGCCTGGACGGGCGTAATTAAGTACCTGTCCGATCCGACCAAGGTCGCACGACGGCATACGACGCCAGTGCACCAGGGAGGAACTGAGCAGAGGGACCAGGGTCTACTCCAGGACAGACTCTGGACACGGCTGTTGGCCCACACAGGGGAATACAGGAACTGGAAGGTAAGGCTGGAACACAGACTGGGGGCATAGGCAGACACGGCTGGTATGCAGACGGGTGGACGCTGGTAAGCACGACTGGTATGCAGGCAGAGAGGTGCTGGCCGGTACGGCCGGAATGCAGGCAGGTGGATGCTGGTAAGCACGACTGGTATACAGGCAGGGAGGTACTGGCAGGCACGACAGGCTGGAGCACAGAGTGGATAGGACCCAGTACAGACAGGGACTTCCAGAACAGAACCGTAGATGCGGTGGACAAATACAGCAGGGTGAGACAGCCCGAAGCGGCGGGCAAGAGCAGAGCAAGACTGCCGGAGCGGCGAGCAAAGGGTCAGAGCAGAGCGAGGCTACCAGAGCGGCGAGCAAAGGGTCAGAGCAGAGCGAGGCTGCCGGAGCGGCGAGCAAAGGGTCAGAGCAGAGCGAGGCTGCCGGAGCGGCGAGCAAAGGGTCAGAGCAGAGCGAGGCTTCTGGAGCGGTGAGCAAGGCGGAGCAGAGCGGAAACCGCAGGAGCGGTGAGCAAGGCGGAGCAGAGCGGAAACCGCAGGAGCGGTGAGCAAGGCGGAGCAGAGCGGAAACCGCAGGAGCGGTGAGCAAGGCGGAGCAGAGCGGAAACCGCAGGAGCGCTGAGCAAGGCGGAGCAGAGCGGAAACCGCAGGAGCGGTGAGCAAGGCGGAGCAGAGCGGAAACCGCCGGAGCGGTGAGCAAGGCGGAGCAGAGCGGAAACCGCAGGAGCGCTGAGCAAGGCGGAGCAGAGCGGAAACCGCAGGAGCGGTGAGCAAGGCGGAGCAGAGCGGAAACCGCCGGAGCGGTGAGCAAGGCGGAGCAGAGCGGAAACCGCAGGAGCGGTGAGCAAGGTGGAGCAGAGCGGAAACCGCCGGAGCGGTGAGCAAGGCGGAGCAGAGCGGAAACCGCAGGAGCGGTGAGCAAGGCGGAGCAGAGCGGAAACCGCAGGAGCGGTGAGCAAGGCGGAGCAGAGCGGAAACCGCAGGAGCGGTGAGCAAGGCGGAGCAGAGCGGAAACCGCAGGAGCGATGAGCAAGGCGGAGCAGAGCGGAAACCGCAGGAAAGGTGAGCAAGGCGGGACAGAGCGGAAACCGCAGGAGCGGTGAGCAAGGCGGAGCAGAGCGGAAACCGCAGGAGCGGTGAGCAAGGCGGAGCAGAGCGGAAACCGCCGGAGCGGTGAGCAAGGCGGAGCAGAGCGGAAACCGCCGGAGCGGTGAGCAAGGCGGAGCAGAGCGGAAACCGCAGGAGCGGTGAGCAAGGTGGAGCAGAGCGGAAACCGCCGGAGCGGTGAGCAAGGCGGAGCAGAGCGGAAACCGCAGGAGCGGTGAGCAAGGCGGAGCAGAGCGGAAACCGCAGGAGCGGTGAGCAAGGTGGAGCAGAGCGGAAACCGCCGGAGCGGTGAGCAAGGCGGAGCAGAGCGGAAACCGCAGGAGCGGTGAGCAAGGCGGAGCAGAGCGGAAACCGCAGGAGCGGTGAGCAGGGCGGAGCAGAGCGGAAACTGCAGGAGCGGTGAGCAAGGCGGAGCAGAGCGGAAACCGCAGGAGCGGTGAGCAAGGCGGAGCAGAGCGGAAACCGCAGGAAAGGTGAGCAAGGCGGGACAGAGCGGAAACCGCAGGAGCGGTGAGCAAGGCGGAGCAGAGCGGAAACCGCAGGAGCGGTGAGCAAGGTGGAGCAGAGCGGAAACCGCCGGAGCGGTGAGCAAGGCGGAGCAGAGCGGAAACCGCAGGAGCGGTGAGCAAGGCGGAGCAGAGCGGAAACCGCAGGAGCGGTGAGCAAGGTGGAGCAGAGCGGAAACCGCCGGAGCGGTGAGCAAGGCAGAGCAGAGCGGAAACCGCAGGAGCGGTGAGCAAGGCGGAGCAGAGCGGAAACCGCAGGAGCGGTGAGTAAGGCGGAGCAGAGCGGAAACTGCAGGAGCGGTGAGCAAGGCGGAGCAGAGCGGAAACCGCAGGAGCGGTGAGCAAGGCGGAGCAGAGCGGAAACCACAGGAAAGGTGAGCAAGGCGGGACAGAGCGGAAACCGCAGGAGCGGTGAGCAAGGCGGAGCAGAGCGGAAACCGCAGGAGCGGTGAGCAAGGCGGAGCAGAGCGGAAACCGCAGGAGCGGTGAGCAAGGCGGAGCAGAGCGGAAACCGCCGGAGCGGTGAGCAAGGCGGAGCAGAGCGGAAACCGCCGGAGCGGTGAGCAAGGCGGAGCAGAGCGGAAACCGCAGGAGCGGTGAGCAAGGCGGAGCAGAGCGGAAACCGCAGGAGCGGTGAGCAAGGCGGAGCAGAGCGGAAACCGCAGGAGCGGTGAGCAAGGCGGAGCAGAGCGGAAACCGCAGGAGCAGTGAGCAAGGTGGAGCAGAGCGGAAACCGCAGGAGCGGTGAGCAAGGCGGAGCAGAGCGGAAACCGCAGGAGCGGTGAGCAAGGCGGAGCAGAGCGGAAACCGCAGGAGCGGTGAGCAAGGCGGAGCAGAGCGGAAACCGCAGGAGCGGTGAGCAAGGCGGAGCAGAGCGGAAACCGCAGGAGCGGTGAGCAAGGCGGAGCAGAGCGGAAACCTCAGGAGAGGTGAGCAAGGCGGAGCAGAGCGGAAACCGCAGGAGCGGTGAGCAAGGCGGAAAAGAGCGGAAACCGCAGGAGCGGTGAGCAAGGCGGAGCAGAGCGGAAACTGCAGGAGCGGTGAGCAAGGCGGAGCAGAGCGGAAACCGCAGGAGCGGTGAGCAAGGCGGAGCAGAGCGGAAACCGCAGGAGCGGTGAGCAAGGCGAAGCAGAGCGGAAACCGCAGGAGCGGTGAGCAAGGCGGAGCAGAGCGGAAACCGCAGGAGCGGTGAGCAAGGCGGGGCAGAGCGGAAACCGCAGGAGCGGTGAGCAAGGCGGAGCAGAGTGGAAACCGCAGGAGCGGTGAGCAAGGCGGGGCAGAGCAGAAACCGCAGGAGCGGTGAGCAAGGCGGAGCAGAGCGGAAACCACAGGAGCGGTGAGCAAGGCGGAGCAGAGGGGACAGGGGTCTGTTCACACGGAACAGACAGGAAGGGAAAGGCTGAACCAGGTACACACTAGATACTTGCAATGAAGTAGCGAGACGACACTAAACTCACAAACGAAAGTACAGCGACTACGAGTAGGAGTTAGGAGCAGGTTCAGACTCTGCAGAAAAAGGGAAGGGATGGACATATAAACAAAACAGTTAAAAGGTAGGAGAGAGTTCAGACAGGAACTGAGTGTTCAGACAGAAACCGACATTGCAGCGAGAGACAGGAGCGAGTCTGGATATGCGGCCCCCAGAGAGGCGGGATGAACAGGCAAGGAGCAGGCCTAGAAATACAGCCTCAGGAAGGCGGACAGACAGGCAAACAAACACAGAAACAGATCTAGGTATGCAGCCCCTAGAAGGCAGGATGAACAGGCAAAGACGAGTTCAGACAGGAAGCAGGCTAGAGTGCACAGACAGGACACAGTTCAGACACGGGAACTGATGCCATAAGGCAGGGAACAGGGAAGGACCTGGCACGTCAGCGACCAAAGGCCAACTGACAGAACAAGATGCTCAGGCAAGGATTCCAGGAAAGAGCTGGGTTAAATACCAGGTGACAGACAGCAATAGGCTGAGGACGCACAAGGGGTGTGCCCGCACCAGGTACAAGAAGCAGGAAGTGATTGGGCGCCGTCCTTAAGCAGAAGAAACAGAGGCAAGCAGACAGCATGGAGGAAAGCCAGAGTGATAGTCTGGACTGGAAATCAAGTGCGCGCTCTTGCACAGTGGGAGATGGACCACTATGCAAGGACGCCGCCAGGTATGTTACATAGAGGACTAAAATGACATAAAATAAGGAAGATAAAACACGAGCAGTAGTGGTATGGGCTAGAAGTCTTAATTGAAATCCAGTTGGTCCAAATAATAACTAAAGTATACACCAATTTAGTATGGTGTTCCCTGTAGGGAACAGAAAAAGGGGGGACAAATTAGTATGAGAAAATGTAACCCTATAGGGAGTGTGCGTAGGTGTTTAGGTACCAGCGGGTATTACCTGGATGTCTGATATTTCTGATATATACCGGTGGCAGAATCGTCCACACTTGCTTATAAAGAGGTGCTAGTAGGAATAAATTAGGGTTATTAATAAAATAAACGGAGAGGGTGGTCTTTCGATTAGAGTATATTATAATTACCAGTCTCTAGGATGGGGCTGTAGTTGTAGTTAATGTCTTGTTCATGAAAATTGTAAGCAGGAGATTGAGCAAATGCAGTGATGGTTCCTGCTGCGAGCCTAGGTGGATGAAAATAGGCAGATATAATGACAACCTAGTCAGGTAAACTGTGTGTGGAACTAATAGGAGATACCGGTTATCTGAGAGTTGAATGGCAGCTAGGCGTCAGGGTAGTGGAGGGTACTGTTGAGAGTTGCTGGTAGTTGTGGTACCTGGTTAAAGAGGTAAATAATTGTTAAACTGGATATATAACAGACTGCAGTGCACATAGGACGAGAGGCTCAATTCCAGTTCTGCCTTCTGCTGCTGTTATATTTCTAGAAATAGGTCCAGGTCTCAGGGGTCAGGAATAATTTTTTTTGCATCTTAATCCTCATAATTGGCTTAAAAAGCAACCAAGAGAACACCGTTTTTCTGCACCATTTGCTTGTTGGCACTGCAGAATACAGCCAGGTCCTTTCCATATTACAGCGCTAGAAATCCTGCCATTTAAAACTCTGTTTTCTCCGTCAAATGGATCACATAAACGTTTTCAGAAAATACTGCCATTTCTGGCCTCCATTAAAAATTTCCTTTAGTGTGTCAGAGAAGCAATTCACACCAGTTTGCTGTTCAAACTACTTACCTACAGGCCAGGTATTAAAAACTGTGTTTTCTCCGTCTCATGAATTACATATACGTTTTCAGAAAATACTGCCATTTCTGGCCTGCATTAAATTTTTTTTTCAGTGTGTCAGCAAAGTTTTTGACACTGGTTTGCTGTTCAAAACAGTTACCTACAGGCCAGGTATTTAAAACTGTTTTCTCCGCCACACGGATTACATATACGTTTTCACAAAATACTGCCATTTCTGGCGTCCATTAAAAATTTTTTTCAGTGTGTCAGTGAAGCAATTGACACCAGATTGCTGTTCAAAATAGTTATCTACAGGCCAGGTATTTAAAACTGTGTTTTCTCCGTCACACGGATCACATATACGTTTTCACAAAATACTGCCATTTCTGGCCTCCATTAAAAAAAAATTTCAGTGTGTCAGTGAAGCAATTCACAGCAGTTTGCTGTTCACACTACTTACCTACAGGCTAGGTATTTAAAACTGTGTTTTCTCCGTCAAACGGCTCACATATAAGTTCGCTCCAAACTCAGTCATTTGTAGTGAGCGTGGAAGATACTGTCCTCCATTTAAAATGTTCAAGGCACGTGGCAAGGGACGGGGAACTGGACATGATGGTAATGGTGCATGCAGAGGTCGAGGACAAGGCCGTGAGCAAGCCGAAATTGTGCCACAACAAACACCCACATCTTCTCGCCTGACCTTCCTGTCCAAATTTCTAGGAGACCGCAGCACACCACTATTGAACCCAGAGCAGTGTCAAAAGGTTGTTGGTTGGATAGCAGATAATCCTTCCAGTCACTAAGCCACCACCACCATCACCCTGTCTTCCACACGGTTAAGTCTCAGTAGCCATGAGTTTGGACCGCATATTCCTCACCCTGATCCTCCTTCCTCCCACCATGCCGAGTACCCAGAGACAACTGATCCCACACTTGGACACTCTGAAGAGCTGTTCACTTTTCCATTTATAGATTCGGGCCTCTCACCCGGTCCACTTGAAGCGGGGCAAGAGGAGATCGCATGCAGTGATGCCCAAATATTTGAGCAGCCACATTCCCATGAAGGCGACGGTGGGAAAGTGTCACAAGAGGTGGATGATGATGAGACACAATTGCCAGAAAGTCAGGAGGAGGACCAAGGTGCGGAAGTGGAAGACGAGGTGCTGGACAATATAGTAACTGACCCAACCTGGCAGGAGGACATGCAGAGCGAGGACAGCAGCACACAGGGGGAGGGAGGCAGAGCACCCCAACAGGCAGGAAAAAGCAGTGTGGTGGCCGCAGACAGAAGGCAGGCAACCGTTCCCCGTAAAACCAACACGAAGGAAGTTGCCAGTACAACTGTTAGGTCTTCCCGAGTCTGGTTGTTTTTTAAAGACTCTGCCGATAACCCCAAAAAGGCCATTTGCACCACCTGCCAGGCCATCATCAGCAGGGGTGGCAAAACGACTAGCCTGACCACCACCAGCAAGATCAGGCACATGGCAGCAAAGCACCCGACTTTGTGGGCTGAACCCCAGGGTGCAGGAACAGTACCTGCGGGTGGCACCATTGCTTCTTCCGCTGTTGTGGATGCAAGCCAATCCCCTGTCCATGGTGCATGTGAAGATGCCTCCTGCCCAGCACCTGTCGTTGCACACTCTCAAGTAGCAGCATCAGGAAGCACGTCCATGTCCTTGTCCCAGCGCAGCGTTCAGTTGTCCATACCCCAGTCCTTGGAACGCAAGCGCAAATATGCAGCCAACGCCCCACAGGCCACACTACTGTGGCGCTCAAAATGTTGCCTTTTAGGCTCGTGGAGACGGAAGCATTCTGCAACCCGATGGCGGCGGCCATCCCTCGGTACTCGGTCCCCAGCCGCCACTATTTCTCCCAATGTGCCGTCCCCGCATTACACAAGCACGTGTCCCAAAACATTAGCCGTACTCGCAGCAATGCAGTTACCGGTAAAGTTCACCTAACCATGAACACGTGGACAAGTGCTTGTGGGCAGGGACGGTACATCTCACTGACGGCACACTGGATTAACATAGTGGAAGCCGGGACCCAGTCAGACCTTGGGGCGGTACACATCCTCCCGACTCCAAGGATTGCGGGCCCTAGGTCAATCAGGGTTGCCCCCATGGTCTACAGCTCCTGCACCTCATCCTCCTCAGCCTTCTCCTCTTCAGCCTCCATCTCTGAAATGACCACATCAGTCACAAGCTGGAAGCACTGCAGCACTGCCTCGGCCAAGTGGCAACAGGCTATGCTGAAGATAATATGCTTAGGTGAAAAACCACACAATACTGAAGAGTTGTGGACAACTCTGAAAGAGCAGGCAGATCTATGGCTCACACCGCTGAACCTACAGCCAGGCATGGTCGTGTGTGACAATGGCCGTAACCTGGTGGCGGCTCTGAGGCGAGGCGAGCTCACACACGTACCATGCCTGGCCCATGTGCTTAACCTCGTGGTTCAGCGGTTTCTCAAATCCTACCCGGAGCTGCCGGATCTGCTTGTTAAAGTACGCCGCCTGTGTGCCCATTTTAGAAAGTCAGCTATATAGGACTCAGGGGATGGAACAGACGTCGCCCGACAAGGCCCGCAGGTACCGGATTGGGACACTAGGTATGAGGTGCAGGGAGATGGCCAGAGAGAAGACACAGAAGGGGGTCCTGCTAAGTACTCCGGAGCTATCTGAGGGTGGACTGAACCCCTCACTGAGTAAGCGCAGCATGGCGAGGTAAGTTACTTTGGCGTATATAACTTGGACTGCAATAACAGTGAGTAAAGACCCTGAGGACTGAACTTCCTTGTCTCTGTGTTTCTTACTGTGCCATCAGCCCCTGCAGTACAACGCCCAGCACAACGTACACCACCTACACTGCCCTGGAGCTAAGCTCTACCTGTGGAGAGCCACACCATCCCTGCTGCAGTAACATCAACAGCTCCAGAGGACCTGCTCCGCAGCGGTGGCTCCCTTAGCCGCATACTACAGGTGGCGTCACAAGCTTTATACAAACACTATAAATCCCCTATAAATAACCCCTATTGAATGACCGCCCTGGGTCACGGACCGGGTCACCGCCACTGTGACATCCCCCAGAATCTACCGGCCCGGCACCGGGTACCCCATGGCCCAGGGGGCGCGTCAGATGCATTGCAGGCGGAGCACGATGAGATGGAGCAAAGAACCATACAGGGCGATTACACACAGCCAAGCCTCATCTCATCCCAGCGTGGATTGGGTGACAATGAGGTAGAGGAGGAGGATGAGGAAGGACAGGAGCTAGTTTCATGCACTATAGACGGTACTACCTGTACAGCTCTCATACCATCTGTTCAGCGTGGATGGCCAGAGAACAGAGAGGAGGAGGAGGAGGAGGAGAGCATGGTCAGTCATCCTCTTGGTGAGGACACAGAAGTCTTGCCTGTTAGTAGTCTGGCATGCATGGCTGAGTTTATGTTATGCTGCCTTTCCCATGACCCTCGCGTTCTCAAAATTTTGGGTGACAGCCATTACCGATTGAACAAATAAAGTAGCACACTGTAACACTGAGTATATAGATATGAAATATGAATAGCATAACTGCTGTAGAAAATAGAAATAAATGAAAAAATTTTTTTGCGCATGTAAATATGAAGTATGGAAAATGAATAGCATTACTGCTGTAAATAAATGAGAAATCTTAGCGCATAAATTGGCCAATTCATGTGCACCTGACAGCCGCGGTAAGGCGTTTCTCGATGTCAGGACCTACCAATGTGAATACCTCTCTAAGAGACCTCCGTCTGCTTATGTGTGGGAAAGACAGATCCTGATGCATTTAAAACCACCTGCGGCATGGGGGTGGGGGTGGAGTGCTCAGTCAACGCTAAGGCTGCGTGCCCACGTTGCGGATTACAAGCGTTTTTGCTGCGGATTTTCCGCAGCGGAAACGCTTGTTAAACTCTAGGTAATCCGCACCCCATGGTCCCCAAGGGGATTCCGCATGTTCTATGCACATGCTGCGGATTTTTCCGCAGCGTTTATGCTGCGTACAAAAATCCGCAGCATGTCATTTAATTTTGCGGAAGCGCAGCGGAACTCCCGCCATTGACTTGCATTGAGACGCACAGAAACTGCGACTGTACATTTTTACAAGCGGCTTCTATGCGTTTCTATGTGCTGATGGTACCCAGTTCTAGAGGAGAGGAGACTCTCATCCAGACCTGGGTACCATTGTACCTGTAAAAAAGAATAAAATAACAAATAAAGTTTATATTCACCTGTCCGGCGGCTTCTCTCTGAATGCCAGCAGCGCTGAAGGACCTTCGGTGATGTCACAGTCATGTGACCGCAGGCCCTTCACCGCTCTGTCTCGCGATATGCCGGCAGCCGGGAACCAGCCAGGAAGCAGCGCTGCAGCCACGCCGGGGCATTGGGGGTGAGTATAGCTTTATTTGTTTTAATTTTTACGGTTCACACGGTATAAATCCATGCCGGTTGCATGGATTTATACAGTGTGACCTAGTTGTCAAGCACTTTCCAAGTGATGCTATCGCCTGGAAAGCGTTTGTCAATCTGTATGCGGAAACGCATGTGAATCCGCATGTGGATCCGCATGTATTCTGCAGGAAAAACGCATGCACAATCTACATGCGTTTTTTCTGCCAGGGAGATGCAGAAATGCTGCAGAAATTTTCTGCTTCATTTCTGCATCGTGGGCACATAGCCTAAATCTAGTAACAAAGAAAATGACGGCACTTCCACTACAAAAAATAGGTGTGAACAGGTGCTTACTAAGAGCAGCTACCTCCATATATAATGAACAAATAAAGTAGCACACTGTAACACTGAGTATATAGATATGAAATATGAATAGCATAACTGCTGTAGAAATTAGAAATAAATGAAAAAATTTTTTTGCGCATGTAAATATGAAGTATGGAAAATGAATAGCATTACTGCTGTAAATAAATGAGAAATCTTAGCGCATAAATTGGCCAATTCATGTGTACCTGACAGCCGCGGTAAGGCGTTTCTCGATGTCAGGACCTACCAATGTGAATACCTCCCTAAGAGACCTCCGTCTGCTTATGTGTGGGAAAGACAGATCCTGATGCATTTAAAACCACCTGCGGCATGGGGGTGGGGGTGGAGTGCTCAGTCAACGCTAAATCTAGTAACAAAGAAAATGACGGCACTTCCACTACAAAAAATAGGTGTGAACAGGTGCTTACTAAGAGCAGCTACCTCCACATATATGTCAGGTACACATGAATTGGCCAATTTATGCGCTAAGATTTCTCATTTATTTACAGCAGTAATGCTATTCATTTTCCATACTTCATATTTACATGCGCAAAAAAAAATTTTTCATTTATTTCTATTTTCTACAGCAGTTATGCTATTCATATTTCATATCTATATACTCAGTGTTACAGTGTGCTACTTTATTTGTTCATTATATATGGAGGTAGCTGCTCTTAGTAAGCACCTGTTCACACCTATTTTTTGTAGTGGAAGTGCCGTCATTTTCTTTGTTACTAGATTTAGCGTTGACTGAGCACTCCACCCCCACCCCCATGCCGCAGGTGGTTTTAAATGCATCAGGATCTGTCTTTCCCACACATAAGCAGACGGAGGTCTCTTAGAGAGGTATTCACATTGGTAGGTCCTGACATCGAGAAACGCCTTACCGCGGCTGTCAGGTACACATGAATTGGCCAATTTATGCGCTAAGATTTCTCATTTATTTACAGCAGTAATGCTATTCATTTTCCATACTTCATATTTACATACGCAAAAACATTTTTTCATTTATTTCTATTTTCTACAGCAGTTATGCTATTCATATTTCATATCTATATACTCAGTGTTACAGTGTGCTACTTTATTTGTTCATTATATATGGAGGTAGCTGCTCTTAGTAAGCACCTGTTCACACCTATTTTTTGTAGTGGAAGTGCCGTCATTTTCTTTGTTGTTAGCCATTACCGATTGGTGACACTTCTAGACCCATGCTACAAGGAGAACTTTATATCTCTTATTCCTGAGGCGGACAGGTCTACAAAAATGGGGCTGTACCAGAAGGCCCTTCTTGCGGAACTATTAAAAAAATTCCCATCTGAAAACGCTGGCGGCAGAGGGCACACTTCGTTGGACAACCAAGGAGTACAGGCGAGAGAGACACAACTTCAATCCAGCAGAGGCAGGGGAACACTGTCAAAGTTCTGGGAGAGTTTTCTCAGACCCTCCCATCAGAAAGGCCCTGAGGCGCGGGGTACTCTCACAAGGAGTGCAAAGTTTGGGAAGATGCTGAGGGAGTACCTTGCCGACCTTACCAACGTCCTCCGTGATTCCGCTGTGCCTTATAATTATTGGGTATCCAAGCTGGATACGTGGAATGAACTGGCTCTCTATGCCTTGGAGGTCCTGGCCTGCCCTGCCGCCAGCGTTTTATCAGAGCGGGTTTTTAGTGCCGCTGGTGGAATTTTAACTGATAAGCGCATCCACCTGTCAACTGAAAATGCTGACAGGCTGACTCTTATAAAAATGAACAAGGGCTGGATTGGGCCAGACTTCTCAACACCACCGAATGATAGCAGCGTAACATAAACTCCAATCCAGTGTCTTTTCTTGAGAGGTGTATTCCCATGCACCTTTTCACACCCACACAAGGGTGTACGCTTCCTGATTTTGGATATTTGCTCTTGTCCTCCTCCTTCTCCTCATCCTCCACCACCATATCACCAGGGTGACCGTGGTCCGTGATGAAACAGCCACCTAATTTTTTAAAAGGTGTTTATGATGCCCGTAAAAATTTTTTTTTTATATAGTATGTTCATGTATACCCCCCAGGGGAAAATGTTTGTCAGCCCATACACTTAGTGCATGGGCATTACAAGTATAGGAGGCTCGCTCCTTTCTAATGGGAACATTTTTTTATGAGGCCCTCCTCCACGTCTCTTCCAAGGGGCGTTGAAGTGCCTCCAAATTTTTGCCAGTCCTTGGATTCACTGCATAGGCCAACACTATGGGAGACTCTCTCCTTTCTAATGGGAATTTGTCGTTACTGTGGCCCTGCTCCATGCGTCTTTAAATTCTTAGTGGGGTTTTTCCTAAAATTGTCAGACGTTGGACTCACTGCATACCCTATAACTGTATAGCAGACTCTCTCCTTTCTAATGGGAACAAGTCGTACCTTGTTACTGTGACCCTGCTATGTGTGTCTTTAAATTCTTATTGGGGTTTTTCCTAAAATTGTCAGCCGTTGGACTCACTGCATACCCTATAACTGTATAGCTGACTCTCTTCTTTCGAATGGTAACATGTCGTACTTGTTACTGTGGCCCTGCTCCATGTGTCTTTAAATTCTTAGTGGGATTTTTACTAAAATTGTCAGCCGTTGGACTCACTGCATACCCTATAACTGTATTGCAGACTCTCTCCTTTCTAATGGGACCATGTCGTACCTTGTTATAGTGGCCCTGCTCTATGAGTCTTTAAATTCTTAGTGGGGTTTTTCCCAAATTTTGGCAGCCCTTGCAGTCACAGCATGGGCATTTCCACTTATAGGAGACCCGCTCCTTTATAATGGGAACATTTTTTTTACTGAGACCCTCCTCTATGTCTCTTTAAAGGGGTATTGGGTTGCGTCCAAATTTTTGGCAGCCCTTGCAGTCACTGGATACGCAATAACAGTATAGGAGACCCAGTTGTTAATAATGGGAACAACAAAGCATATCCGGCTGATGGCTCTCTAACAATAGCTAGGGCCGACTGCTGGCCTTTTACGAATAGTAAGGGCCATCTGATGTCCCTATAAAAATAGGCTTTATGACTTTCAGAGTCCCTCCATCATAAATAAAACAGGAAGTGTCTGATGATGTGTCACACACCACATTGCCAGTGTAACATACCTGGCGGCGTCCTTGCATAGTGGTCCATCTCCCACTGTGCAAGAGCGCGCACTTGATTTCCAGTCCAGACTATCACTTTGGCTTCTTTCCATGTTGTCTGCTTTGCTCTGCTGTCTGCTTAGGGCGATGCCCGCTGAACTTCCTGTTTCTTGTAGCTGCTGCAGACACACCCCTGATGCTTCCTCAGCCTATTGCTGTCTGTCACCTGGTATTTAACCCAGCTCCTCCCTGGAATCCTGGCCTGAGCATCTTGTTCTGTCAGTTGGCTTCTAGTCACTGATGTGCCAGGTCCTGTCTATGTTTCCTGCCTAGCGGTATCAGTTCCCGTGTCTGAACTGTGTCCTGTCTGTGTACTCTAGCCAGCTGTCTTTCTGCCTTTCCTGGAGGCTGTATTTCCAGGCCCGTGTGAATACTCTCTTAGCCTGTTCCTTCTGCCCTCTAGGGGCCGCATACCTAGATCTGTTGTCTGTGTCTTTTCCCAGTGTCTGTTCCTGCCCTAACTATCTTCCAGCCTGTTTCCCATCTCTCTCTACGCCCATATCTTCCCTTTTTCTGCAGAGTCTGAACTCGTACCTAACTCCTTCTCGTTGTCACTGTACTTCCGTTTGTGAGTTTGTGGTCCACTCGCTACTTCACTGCCAGTACCCTGTGGGTATCCGGTTCTGCCTTTCCCTTCCTGTCTGTTCCGTGTGAACAGAGCCCTGTCCCCTCTACCCTACCTTGCTCGCCGCTCCGGCGGTTTCTGCCTGCTCTGCCTTGTTCACCGCTCCGGCGGTTCTTGCCTGCTCTGTCTTGCTCACCACTCCGGCGGTTCTTGCCTGCTCTGCCTTGCTCACCGCTTTGGCGGTTCTTGCCTGCTCTGCCCCTTTGCTCACCGCTCCGGCAGTTCTTGCCTGCTCTGCCCCTTTGCTCACCGCTCCGGCGGTTCTTGCCTGCTCTGCCCCTTTGCTCACTGCTCCGGCGGTTCTTGTGTGCTTTGCCCCTTTGCTCACTGCTCCTGCGGTTCTTGCCTGCTCTGCCCCTTTGCTCACTGCTCCGGTAGTCTTGCTCTGCTCTGCCCCTTTGCTCACTGCTCCGGCAGTCTCGCTCTGCTCTGCTCCTTTGCTCACTGCTGCGGCAGTCTCGCTCTGCTCTGCCCCTTTGCTCACTGCTCCAGCAGTCTCGCTCTGCTCTGCCCCTTTGCTCACTGCTCCGGCAGTCTCGCTCTGCTCTGCCCCTCTGCTCACTGCTCCGGCAGTCTCGCTCTGCTCTGACCCTCTGCTCACTGCTCTGGCAGTCTCGCTCTGCTCTGACCCTTTGCTCACTGCTTCGGCAGTCTCGCTCTGCTCTGACCCTTTACTCACTGCTCCGGCAGTCTCGCTCTGCTCTGACCCTTTGCTCACTGCTCTGGCAGTCTCGCTCTGCTCTGACCCTTTGCTCACCGCTCCAGGCGGCCTCGTCCTGCTCTACTCTCGCTCACCGCTCCTGGCGGTCTCGTCTTGCTCTGCTCTTGCTCGCCGCTCCGGGCGGCCTCACTCTGCTGTGTTTGTCCACCGCATCTGCGGTTCTGTTCCTGAGCCCCAATCGTACTGGTTCCTATCTACTCTGTGCTCCAACCTGTTGTACCTGCCAGTACCTCCCTGCCTGCATACCAGTCGTGCTTGCCTGCATCCACCCGTCTGCATACCAGCCGTGTCTGCCTATACCCACCAGTCTGGGTGCCAGCCTAACCTGCCTGTTCCTGTATTCCCCGGTGTGGGTCAACAGCCGTGTCCGGGGTCTGACCTGGAGTAGCACCTGGTCCCTCTGCTCGGTTCCTCCTTGGTGCACTGGCGTCGTATGCCGTCGTGTGACCTTTATCGGATCGGGTGGATACTTAGTTATGCCCCTCCAGGTATTCACTCTCCGGTACGGTCCAGTGGAATCACTACATATACACGCACACGCCAGTCAGTCCGGGCGTGTGCATTACAGCCAGCTAAGGTTATAAAATGTTAAAATTACATTTCCCGGTGAATGCATTTGTCTTAAAAAAAAACTTAAAAAAACCCAAAACAATAGGATCTTTCTTTAGTATAAAAAACAGAGTCACCAATTTAACAACAATGTAATCACATTGTTCAGCTCATGCACCTCCTCCTCCATCTCCGAAATGACCACATCAGTCACAAGCTGACAGCACTGCAGCACTGCCTTGGCCAAGCGGCAACAGGCTGTGCTGAAGATAACATGCTTAATGCTTAATTGACAAACTGCCCAGCACTGCAGAGTTGTTGAAAGCTGTAACACAGCAGCCTGATCGGTAGCTCTCACCGCTGAACATACAGCCAGGCATGGTCGTGTGTGACAATGGGCGGAACCTGGTGACGGAGAAATGACAGCCGGGGTAGATACGGTTTCCCTCTATGCCAGTCCTTTCACCGAGCTAAAGAATATGGCTGTGGTGAAATACAACTCCCACTGAGAAGCTGTTTCAGATTGAAAAACATTGTGCCCACCAGAGGATTTGATTCTGAGGGCTAACCTTTCTCCCCTGCTCAAGAGCCCCATATCAGCTGCAAAGTTAGCGCTATCATGAACTTTCCTGAGGTAGAAGCCAAGGCACACCAGAAGATTCTCTGGTGGCATCGTCCAACCCTGCTGAGAAGCAGTCCTGGCTAAGAAAAGTGTGTGGAAAGGTTCCCGGACACTCTATGGCTGCTTTTTTAATGTGGATCGGCCATGCTTATGCATGTTATTTCTCAAACCGCATTACAGATCAGGCCATTGTCCAACTCTGTATTCAAGAAATTAAATGCGCAAAGAAAGATGTGTGTGTGTCAAAGCACCACCAACAAGGGCGAGTTGATGTTGGATGGGCTGCCATTGCTTCCGCAACAAGCTGCATTACAGGACTTCCTGTGAGAAATGACATGCAGGGTATATAGGGTTTCGCTCTATGATAGTCCTTTCACCGAGCTAAATACAACTGTCAGCAAAAAAAAGTTGTGGACTGGCTCCGTACCATCCCTGGCCACATTCACCTGTCCACGTGTTTGTGATTAGGCGGTCCTTCCCAGTAAGTGCACTGGGGAGAGCACGGGTAATGTTGTGGTTCCCATGTTTGTGGAAGGCGGAGGCGATACCGGGAAATATAATGGCGGCTGGGGACCGAGTATGGACACCCGTCCGCCGCCGGCATGAGGTTGTGAAAAGCTTCCGCCTCCACGAGCTTAAAAGGCCATATTTCAAGTGCAAAAAGCTGCCAGAAATCTGGCAGTTTAGTGTTGCAGCCTGTGGGTGGGTGGGTGGCTGGCTGCATACTTGCACTTGCATTCCAAGTAACAGAAAACTAAGCAGATGGTGGCCTCTATCATCATCATGGCCTCACCTCGGCACTATGAACTCTCCTGAAGGAGAAGCCAAGGCCCGCCGGAGGAGTCTCCGGTTCTCTGTTGGGCCCGTCCAACCCTGCCGAAAAGTAGCCCTGGCTAAGAAAAGTGTGGGGGAAGGTTCCCGGACACTCTATGGCTGCTTTTTAATGTGGCTCGGCCATGCTTATGCATGTTATTTCTCAAACCGCATTACAGATCAAGCCATTGTCCAACTCTGTATTCAAGAAATTAAATGTGCAAAGAAAGATGTGTGTGTGTGTCAAAGCACCACCGACAAGGGCGAGTTGATGCTGGACGGGCTGCCATTGCTTCTGCAACAAGCTGCATTACAGGACTTCCTGGGAGAAATGACATGCAGGGTATATAGGGTTTCCCTCTATGCCAGTCCTTTCACCGAGCTAAATAGAACTGTCAGCAAAAAAAAGTTGTGTACTGACTCCGTATCGTCCCTGGCCACATTCACCTGTCCACGTGTTTGTGGTTAGGCGGTCCTTCCCAGTAAGTGCACTGGGGAGGGCACGGGTAATGTTGTGGGACCCGTGCTTATGGAAGGCGGAGGCGATACCGGGAAATATAATGGCAGCTGGGGACCGAGTATGGACACCCGGCCGCCGCCCCCATGAGGTTGTGAAAAGCTTCCGCCTCCACGAGCTTAATAGGCCACATTTCAAGTGCAAGCAGCTGTCAAAAATTTGGCAGTATAGTATTGCAGCCTGTGCCTGGGTGGGTGGCTGGCTGCCTGCATACTGGTGCTTGCATTCCAAAGAATGGGGTAGGGACAACTGAACGCTGCAGTGGGACAAGGACGTGGACGGTGATTGTTGCAAGTCTGCAATGACAGGTGCATGGCAGGAGGCATCTTCGCATGCGCCAAGGATCACTTATGATGGGCACACTTTTAGGCAGTGACCTGGAAGTCAGTGATGCTTCCAGAGGTCTTCCCCATGCTGTTCCAATGTCTTTTCAGCACTGTATGCATGTGTCTGATGATGTGTCACACACCACATGGCCAGATAAGGTTGTAAAATGTTAAAATGACATTTCCTGGTGAATGCAATTGTCTTGGTTGAAAGCAATACAAAAGTGCAAAAACGCAACGTGTGAACATAGCCCAAGGTGTGGAGGAGTATTTTTGGTTTTGGTTATTTATTTTGCCTTCTATACAAGTCATTACCCTGGAAAGGATGTTCATTAACATATTTCCCAGGAAAATCCATTTTGGTTTAGTTTTTGTATGTTTTATTGTGAGTCCGTAAAAGTGGCGTAATACTCTGACAACGTTGTTAACAGCAGTGACCTGCGAGTCAGAAATGCTTCCAGGGGTCTTCCCCATGCTGTTCCCATATCATTTGAGCACTGTTCCCATCGATTTGGGCAATTTTTAGGCCCTCTGCTGACCACCGAGGGGAGCCGCCCTTAAAATGCTAGAGTTTCCCATAGACTTGCATTGGGCTCGTTGCTCGGGTCGAGCACCCGAGCATTCCAATTTGCTCGACCCGAGCAACGAGTACCCGAGCATTTTAGTGCTAGCTCATCACTATTCCTGATCTCAATCCCATTAGAAATCTTTGGGGTGATCTGAAATCTGCCATTGGGAAACAATGTTTTATTGTTGTATCATTTAGGACCACTAATTAAAAAATCCTGAGGATATAACTTTGGTACATTTCCATTCTGAAGATATTGCACAGTCTATGAAAATAAAATAAATGAAGGGGTGCCATAAAGTGAACATGATAAATAAAAAAGCCCAAAAAACAATTGTGGACTTGGACTTTTTTTTGCAATTTCAATACATTTGGATTTTTTCCCCACTTTCCAGTGCATCATATGATAAAATTAATGATGTCATTCAAAAGTACAACTCACCTTGCAAAAAGCAAGCCCTCATATGGCTATGTGGATGGAAAAATAAAAAAGTTATGGCTCTTGGAAGAAGGGGATGAAAAAACAAAAATGAAAAAATGGAAATTAGCCGCTACGTGAAGGGATAAACTTCCCAATAAATTGTGTTTTTTAATTCATCCTTGGATGTGTGCCGGATAACTTTTCTTTGTTTCTATCAATGGTTTGTATTTGTAATTGTATCTCAGCTCCATTGAAGTTAATGGGATGAGCAGAAATGCCACTAAAGAGAACAGACACGGTTTTTCTAATCATACACAATTCCGTCAGTATTTTTAGTCTGTATTTACGATCCAAAACTCAGAGTGGCTTCAAATGACAAAAAACACAGACATTTACTGATGCAAAATACTCACGCAATAAAGACATGTGAATAAGACATTACTCTAATTTTAATTGTTCATCAGTGCCTCTTGCACATTTATAGACCTAAGGCTATGTTCCCTCGATGAATTTTTGGTGAGTTTTTTACACTACGTATTTATGAAAAAATGCAAGTAACCTATATTACTTAATGGGTGCAGAAATGCTGCAGAGAATGTGCACTATCCTCACTTCACTCAGAAGACGAACCGTAATATCTTCTGACTTCCTCCTCCCTGCAGTCTGGTGCAGGTGGTGTGACGCAGTGACATCTTTGTTCCATTTTATGTCTTCTGCACCCTCTAGACCTCTGATAATCCATAAGCCAAAAGTAGCCTAAAGTTGCTGAAGTAAGTGGCGGAGCAGAAAAACTGATGGCTCTCTGCTCCACTACATAACTGTTGTAAAGTAGATTTGCCAACTCCTTTGAGAGTCTGTGAAGTCTCCCCAAAGAGTTTGAAAGTATTCATTCCACCATCTGTACCTTACTTACAAGTGGACACATTGGGTCTCATCTATAATATAACCAGGGTTGTGTCCTTCTGTCCGAAGCCTCTATAGACTGCGCCTGCACAGTGTGGCCGGATCAGAAGAACACATCCAGTGTTTAGAGGTGACAGGGAGGAGGACACGGATGGAGGAGTGTGGCGCCGGAGATCATGGTGTGAGTAGGCGCTGACCACATACCGCGATCTCTGGCGTCATTAGGACATACTGCAATCTCCAAAGAGGCTGGAGGAGAAGTGTCAGCGCCTGCACATAGTGCAATCTTCGGTGCCCTTTTATTGAAGACAAAGTTGCGCACAATGTCTTCAACAAAATGACGCCGGATAGTGCGGTATGAGCACACGCTGATTCTGACACCTTTTTTTTTTTTTTTTTTAAATATCTCAGGTGACCCGCTGCAGGGGAATGGGGAAAAGGTGAGTAGGAGAGGTTTTTTTTTGTATGTATGGATGGAACAACAGCAGCGCCGACAGGATGGAGGAATAGGATGGGGGAGCATATACCAGGATAGGGGAGCATATGCCAGGATGGGGGAGCATATACTAGGATAGGGGAGCATATGCCAGGATGGGGGAGCATATACCAGGATAGGGGAGCATATGCCAGGATGGGGGAGTATATACCTGGATGGGGTGAATAGTATGCTGGCGGGGAAAATAAAGTTCCTTTTCTCCCCGCTACATTTGGCTGTGTGCAGGCGCCAGGCAGCATAATAACGCTATTAACCTGCAGAGTAACCGCATATCTGCAAGTTAATAGTGTTATTTCTGATGACAGGATCCCTTTAATTTCATAGCACAATACTTCAATAAAATAGCGCCGGAGTCAGCGCATGTGCATATAGCTCTATTCGGCGCCATTTTTTTCAGTAACTGTGTCTGCAAATTTGCATATACAGTGTCTTCAATAAAATGGCGCCACTTTATTGAAGTAATGTACTACAACGGCAGTGCGCATGCACCACCCATTGCCATTATCCCTATGGCCGGCACATGCGTACTGCTATGTTGACATTGTAATACATTACTTCAATGAAATGGCACTGGAGTCAGCGTGTGTGCATACTGCGATCTCTGGCGCCATTTTATTGATGACACTGTATATACGAATTAGCAGACACAGTGTCTTAAAAAAAAAATGTACCAATAAAAATGCTCCCCACCCGGTCATAGAACGGGTTCAATAGCTAGTTTATTATAAAGGTTAAAAAGAGTTGGAGCATTGTTTTTGTGAAAAATGTTTGAAATAAAGAAAGTGCCTCTCATTTTTTTGAAGTGGCTTACTCAGAAAAACTGTTCCAAAACTTTTCAAATTCGTCTTCATGAAAAAGAAAAACTCCCCCCAAAAAGGAGCATTTCTTCAAGTAGTTTCCTCTTGAAAAACGTGTTGGATTTGGATTTGTCTGTGTCAAAAAATGTAACCCACTGTCTGTCTACTCGTCCAACGACCAAGCCCTTTCCATCATGGCATTTGGGGCCAAATTTTCCCTGTTGACATTTTAGATGAAAAGTCACAACTATGGATTATATAAAATACACAGTAAAAACAATGATAAACACTAAGTAAAGGTAATCACCCCATAAACACAAAATAATATATAGGGTGGGCCATTTATATGGATACACCTAAATTAAATGGGAATGGTTGGTGATATCAACTTCCGGTTTGTGGCACATTAGTATATGGAAGGGGGAAAACTTTTCCACATGGGTGGTGACCATGGTGGCCATTTTGAAGTTGGCCATTTTGGATCCAACTTAATTTTTTCCAATGGGAAGAGGGTCATGTGACACATCAAACATATTGAGAATTTCATAAGAAAAACAATGGTGTGCTTGGTTTTAACGTAACTTTATTCATACATGAGTTTTTTACAAGTTCATGTCCACTTATAAAACGTGTTAAAGTGCTGCCCATTGTGTTGGATTGTCAATGCAACCCTCTTCTCCCACTCTTGACACACTGATAGCAACACCGCAGAAGAAATGCTAGCACAGGCTTCCAGTATCCATTGTTTCAGATGCTGCACATCTCATATCTTCACAGCATAGACAATTGCCTTCTGATGACCCCAAAGATAAAAGTCTAAGGGGGTCAGATCGGGAGACCTTGGTGGCCATTCAACTGGCCCACGACGACCAATCCACTTTCCAGGAAACTGTTCATGTAGGAATGCTCTGACCTGACACCCATAATGTGGTGGCGCACCATCTTGTTGGAAAAACTCAGGGAACGTGCCATCTTCAGTGCATAAAGAGGGCAACACATCATCATGTAACAATTTCAGATATCCAGTGGCATTGAGGTTTCCATTGATGAAGAATGGCCCCACTATCTTTGTACCCCATATACCACACCATACCATCAAGATATGAGATGTGCAGCATCTGAAACAACGGATACTGGAAGCCTGTGCTAGCATTTCTTCTGCAGTGTTGCTATCAGTGTGTCAAGAGTGGGAGAAGAGGGTTGCACTGACAATCCAACACAATGGGCAGCACTTTGAACACATTTTATAAGTGGTCATAAACCTGTAAATAACTCATGAAAAAATAAAGTTACATTAAAACCAAGCACACCATTGTTTTTCTAATGAAAATCTTAATAAGTTTGATGCGTCACATGACCCTCTTCCCATTTAAAAAAATAAAGTTGGATCCAAAATGGCCGACTTCAAAGAGGCCGCCATGGTCACCACCCATCTGGAAAAGTTTTCCTCCTCCCATATACTAATGTGCCACAAACAGGAAGTTGATATCACCAACCATTCCCATTTAATTTAGGTATATCTATATAAATGGCCCACCCTGTACACTGTATGTGGTAAGTGTTCGGAGGTAGAAAAGGCACTGACCCACTTCTCTACTTACAACTATGTGAGCAGCAGATCTAGTAGAGTCATCTTCCAGATTTTTACTCTCGCATGTGTCATTAAATGTGAGAAGTTTTGAAGGTTGTGTTGCACTGTAAATATTTTGCTGGCTGTTGTCAGCTCAGCGCCGCTGGATCTATTATTTTCTTACTAAGAGAAAAACTGGCCAAATACATAATATGAGACGAACCATGGTGCAAAGACAGTTTGTCAGGCACCAGGTTCGTATTGCCTACTCATTAGTTACATGCAAAAGAAAAAGGAGAACAAAAGAGTAATATGGCAAAAGGACAAAATCTTTATTCATAATAAATTACCAAAGTGATAAAAGTTATGCAAAAATAACAAGGCAAGGGGATAGGGAGAGAAGGTGCCAGAAACAAGGCATTTCCTGGGAATCAGACGCTGGGCAATCCAAACCTTAAGGGTACATGTGGGTATAGAGACAAAGGAGCAAGACATGGGTATATAGCCAAATCGATCAAAGAATATGGCCAGTCCATTAATAAAAAGATTACCCCATTATGGGACAAAAATCAGCTCAGTCAACATAGTAATAAATATCATGTGCAAATCGCAAAATGGTAAGTGGTAGTCGAGATGAGATTCAAGTCTGAAAGTTAGATGTACACATATCTTACACCATATTATTATAGGTTGCAATGTCCAAACAGTAACCCAAAGTATGGTTTAAATTACTCACCCAGCCTAAATAAACACAGGTGAGGGAGAGCCCGCGGATGCCAGGAAAGCCCCAGAAAGTGCTGTCAGTAAGGAACGCGCCCCGACGCGCGTTTCGCTTATCTTTATCAAGAGGCTCTGCATAGTGCACCTAACAGGACCTGATTATATACGCCCCCATCCAGTCACATGATTCAGTAATAGAGGGGGACTCATTGGTGTATAGCGGCACGTGTGCCCGGAGTCACGCCCCCCCGCCGCACGCGTCACAGCTGTCAGGTCCCGGACACGCGCCCGGGGGTGTGCCTAGGAAACGCCCCCAGAGGCGTGCCAGGGACGAAGAGACAGCCGGACACGCACGCGGGACAGCGAGGGGCCGAGAACATGAGCACCACCAAGATTAGAGAGGAAGACACTACGTTGGGAGTAAAGTGAAGAGACAGAGAGCATGTAACCAAATCTCTGTTATTGTGCACCCTTCTTATGGACCTCCTTTAATTTGATGTTCAAGACACCCTACAGCTGACAAGATGTCCATATTCGTTCGTCGAACACCTTCGAACACCGTTAAAACCAATGGCAGGCAAACAAAAACACATAGAAACACATAGAAAACACATAGAAAACACTTCGAAGGTGTCCAAAAGCTGACAAACTGCTCAGAAGACATAACTAACACATGGAAAAGAGACAAGTACATATAGTCATGCGAAAAGAAAAGAGGTGGAGGAGTGAAAGGAGGGGGAGACACAGATATAGGCATGTCATGCCCTTCTAAAACTAAAAAAGTGTGAAGCCAACATGGACAGTCCGTTCCTGCCCGTGCGACCTCCGTGTCGCCGGGTTTGTGCCAGAGCTGCGGTGAACCCTGACGGCCAGCCCTCCTCTCTCAATACTGGTGCCTGTCCGCTGGTGGGTCTAGCCCCCCCGCGGTGGGGGGGAGTAACATCTGTAGAAGAAAGACCATCTTCCAGCCAAACTAAGATGTCTACTTCTTTTCGTGGACAATGTGATACGATCCCTTTCTTACGGACACGCCCATTGCTACAAATTCCAGATGAGGCACAAAAACAGCAGGTGCTTCAACGTATATCAAGTGCTCCTTCAAGTGGGCTCTCCTCCACCTCAACTTCAACATCACAAATACTCCAGTCCTCAGAGGTGTCACCCCAATCGCACTTGCTTCCTCACAGCTCCCAAGTCTCCAGCTGCCCATCTGAGTATGGGGTAACACAGATGGTTGAGTCTGCACAGCTGTTTACTCATACTATAGCCTGGGAAACGGAGGTCTGCTCCAGAGCATCTGTTAATCCAGACGAGGAAATGATCTGCACTGATGCCCAGAATCTTTATGAGTCGGATCCAGGACCAGATGAAGAAGGTTCTGAGCATAATGTAGACCCTCGTTCCCAAACTGTAACTCCTGTTGGTGGAGACAATGATGAAGACGATGATGAGACTCAAATAGCTGATTGGAGCGACAACTTGACTTTTCGGTCAGGGCAGGAAGAGGTTGGCACTGAGGACGACGGGTGTGAGAACACACAGGTTGATGATGACGAGGTAGGAGATCCCACTGACTGTCAACCCACAGTCAGCCAGTCGATGAGGTCAGCAGAGGAGGTGGAGAAGGATGTGACTATGACTAGCCCAGGGGATGGGGATGACTCGATACCCGGGCCTTTGCCTGGCCCTTGGGATGTCACGGTGGTCGGCTCCCGGGCCAGTATCCTGGGGTCAGTCTTTAAAAGGGTGGATAATTGTTCATTTTATAAGAGCTCGTGACGCCACCTGTGGTATCTGGTGAGAAGCACCAGCGCTGCAGTAGTCCACTGAGGCCGGTGATAAGGCAGCTCGATGGTATAGCTCCCCACAGGTGGAGCTAGGCCTCAGAAAAGCGTATGCAGGGGGAATGCAGGACAGGCGAGACCCAGCTGGGTCAGAGAAAGAACGGGAACGGACACAGTAGTCACTTCAGTACCTTTCACTGGTGGAAATTCAGACACATCCCGGAGCACTGTAGGGTGAAGGGTGCATATCAGGATCCTGCCCAATGAGTGGGTGTAGGGCCTCCTGTTTCTTGCCTCTGCGTAGTAAGTTTCTGACCTGCCTAGAGCTAGGCCTAACTTTGTCTCTGTCCTGCGCTGGCTGACCTTGTGGTAGGGCCTTGTCTTGGAGTTCACGCTCCCAGTATGCGGGGCCTAAGCGTCTCCTGGCTCTGTTACGTATCAGCACCTTAGCGATCCTGGGACTTGTAGTTCTCCAGGGATTCCGGTTATGCCTTACTGGGTCATAGAGATCCCGGTAAGCTCGGATCCGGTGTCCGGTAAATGCTTCGGGGTGAGCTGGTTAAGCTCCTCTGCCCCCTATGTACTAACTCTCCACTCGCCTTCAGCCTACTTGGGCCCTCACTAGGCTATACACACTAACGGCAACTTGCCGCGCTTCACCGATCTCATGGCGCAGGCACACCTTAAGCTCTAACTGGGCTCCCTGAATCTAGCTAACAGGAGCCTCATGCTCCACTGCTGAACTATTAACTGAGTTCTCTAGACTAGACTGAGCTCCACTGCAGACTGACCTCTCTTAGGCTTCTCTACTGCAGGAACTCTTCAGAGGAACTGAACTGCCTAGCTCCACCTTCCCTATTTATATCCCCAACTGGCTACCTCTGCTGGTCTGAGGTGGAAGGTGGAGATGTGTGAATGTTTATGGGGGCCTCTTGTGGAGGATTCCATCAATGCACTCTTCTAGGATCTGTGATACCAAGTGCAGCTGGGCGTCACAGATGCTATTGACAACGAGGTTAGGTTGCGCCTTCCTGGACAGAGTCGGCGTACTGGAAGCACATCAACAACTGCATCCTCAACCACAACTCTGCCTCTGACCACAAGTCATAGTGGCTCTTCAGGTCGCATGGGCTCTAAGCCTTGCATGGCCTGGGTATTTTTTCAGATCGATAAGGATGACCCAACTCATGTTATCTGTAATATTTGTCACCAAAAGCTAAGTAGAGGCCAAAAAATCCATAGTTTGAGTACTTCATGCATGAAAAGTCACATGGATATGAAGCATAAGTTGCAGTGGGAAGCTCACTGTGCTACAATGCGGCCTAGCGGGCCGTGCCAACCACCGTCTGCCCCATCTTGTGCATCCGCGGCCTCTTCATCCTCTGTGACTGGGGGGACAGCAATCACACATGTTTTTGGATGCAGACCTGCCACCTCTTTACCCGCAACAGCCAGTGTGATTGGCAGGTCATCATTTCATTTGGAAGTGGAAACACCAGCTGGTGTTGAGCGCTCTCCGACATCGAGAGCACCACCTTTGGATCAAGGCAACCTAACTTTTCCGCCTGCATCTTCCTCACAGACCGGCAAGTTTGCCAGGGACACCCTACTCAACCCCGTCTAAGCACCACAGCCAGCCCTCGGTCCCTCAGATGTGGACAAGTAAAAGACCATTTCCTCCTAGCCATGACAAAGCTAAGAGGTTGAATTTCACCATCTGCAAGCTCTTGGCTACAGAAATGCTGCCTTTCCGCCTGGTGGACACAGAGGATTTTCGAGACCTTATGTTCGTCGCAGTGTCCCAGTACCAGATGCCAATTCGGCACTACTTCTCAAAGAAAGGTGTGCCTGCGCTCCACCAGCATGTCGCACACAACATCACCGCTTCTTTGAGAAACTCTATGTGTGACAGGGTGCATTTCACCACAGACACTTGGGCGAGTAAGCATGGACAGGGGCGTTACATGTCGCTGACTGGGCACTGGGTAACTATGGTGACAGCAGGACAAGGGGTTGCTGTCCAAGTCTTGCCGTCCCCACGAGTTGTACGTCAATCCTCTTTATCTAGAAATTCCTCCACTGCTTCTGCCTCCTCAACCTTCTCTCGGTCCTTCACCTGCACCCAAAGCCAATGGTAATGCCACCCGCTTTCTAACTGCGCAGAAGGAATCCTGCACACCTCCTTACTATGCTGGCAGCAGGGCTCAACGGCATCAGGCGGTGTTTACTTTGAAATGTCTGGGAAATGTGAGTCACACAGCTGAGAAGTTGTGGTCAGCTCTGGAGACCCAGTTTCATGAATTGTTGTCTCCACTGGACCGGCAACCAGGGAAGGCCGTGTGCGACAATGCTGCAAACCTGGGTGCGGCCATTCGCCGGGGCAATGTCACACACGTGCCTTGTATGGCTCACGTGTTGAACCTGGTTATCCAGAAATTTTTAGCCCCCTATCCCGGACTAGATGGCCTTCTGCAGAGGGCACGGTCGCTGTGTGCTCACTTCCGCCGTTCGCATCCCGCAGCTCAACGACTTACATCTCTACAGAAGTCGCTGGGCCTGCCAGTTCACCGGCTGAAATGCGATGTGCCGACACAGTGGAATTCAACTCTGCACATGTTGCAGCGACTGTGGCAGCATCGACAAGCCCCGGTGCAATACGTTCTGACGTATAGCCTGGGCCAATGAGATCCAGAGGTGGGGCAAATCACGCTGCAGGAGTGGTCTCAGATCAGGGACCTATGAAGTTGACGCACCCCCTGGGCCGTGGGGTACCCGGAGCTGGGCCGGTAGACGCTGGGGGTTGTAGTCACTGTGGCGGCGACCCGGTCCGTGACCCAGGGCGGTCAATCCAAGGGTAATTTGTATATATGGGTTTTATAATGTCCGACTACGTCACCTGTGGAGTGCGGCCAAAGGAACAGTCCTCTGAAGCTGGTGGTTTTGCAGCAATGGTATTATTACTCCCCACAGGAAGAGTGTAGCGTCACGGCAGTGTGGGTGGATGATGGTGGTTGTAGTGCAGGGAGTCAGTAATGAACACAGAGTCCGTGTGATGCAGTCCCAAAATCTTTACTCACAGTTGTTGCAGTCCAGATTACAGGTACCAGAGCAATCTCCCCCGTCGTGCTGTGCGCACACAGTGAGGGGCTCAGTCCACCCCCAGATAGCTCCGGAGTACTTAGCAGTACCCCCTTCTGTGTGTCCTTTCTCTGGCCTTCTCCCTGCACCTCACACCCAGTGACACTTCTATCCGGTATCCTCGGGCCTTGGCGGGCGATATGTGTTCCGTCCCCTGGGTCCTATGTGGCTACCTTCTTAGTGAGACTGGTGTGGACTTTGGCCTGCAGTACATGAAATGCTGCTGCCTCCGGTTTCTAGTTGAGCCTTGCTGTTTCTCCTCTAGTTGAGGGACCGGTTCCCCTTATCTGGCCTGACCCCTCTACCTCCTGGTAGCAGCGGGCGTACGGGTGGCCTTCTGCACGGCCCGTACCCCTAGGGTCCCTTCGGTTCCTAGAGCCTTCCTGCTCCCACTCCTCTCTTCTCTCCTTCAGTCCTGGGCCTCCCAGGCTAGGCCCGCCTCCAGAGCAGAGCTCATGCAGAGCCTCTGCTCCTGTCACTTCTCCTCCTCTGACTGGCTTGCTCTTTCTAAGATGGCTTCCTATTTATACTATCCCTGTCATGTGCTCCCCTAAGCTGCTTTCTCCACCCACACCCACTACGTAGGACCCTCCCACCAGCTTGGGACCTGGGACTGTGCTCTCCCTTACGAGCAATCTCGCCCTACCCCCACTGCGGGTATGTGTTGGATGCAGGTGTTAGGGTCCCGAGCCATACTCCTTCCTTACCTGAGGGTGAGATACCACACCTCTGGGTGAGATGCAGTACCTCTGTGGCGACTGAACCTTCAGGGGTGCCACACACCCTTCTGCACAGTTTTGAAATGGCGACGAAGATGTTTAGTGCTGACGACGATGCCATTATCAGCATGACTATTCTTGTGAGTTACATGCTGGAGCACATGTTAAACAGAATTCAGAGTCAGGTGGTGAGACAAGAGGAGGTGGAGGAAGTAGAGGAGGAGTCGTATGCGGAAGGGATAACATCTCCAAGGTCCAGACGGTAGGCAGCAGCAAGGCGGCAGGCATGGGAGGGTGGGGGAGAGGGATTAACCAGGGCGCATGGTAGCAGCCAAACTGTTGAGGAAGGTGCAGGAGCCGAGGAAGAAGTGGAGGACGAACTGGCGATGGGCATGTAAGACTCATCAGATGAGGGAGACCTTGATCACATTTCTGTTGTGCGAGGTTGGGGGGAGAGGGCAGAGGAAGGAAGCATGATTCTTACCTCGCTACCAACACAACAAGGACTTGGTCCTCCTGGATGTGCAAGACACATGAGTGCCTTCTTGCTGCACTACCTGCAACATGACCCTCGGATTGTCAGAATTCGAAGTAATCCCGACTACTGGGTTGCCACACTCTTAGATCCCCGGTACAAAAGTAAATTTGCCGAAATAATTCTGCCATAGAAAGGGATTCACTCATGCAGGAGTATCAGCAGAGGCTGTTGCAGAATCTTACATGTGCTTTTCCACAAAACACCAGTGGTGCACGTAGTGAATCTCTCAGTTCTAACTTGCAAACCGTGGGACTGTCGAGTCTTCATCACTCAAACCGTAACAGTAACACAGTATCTGCTGGTAACAGCAATTTTGTGGAATCGTTTCACCACTTTTTTAGACCATCCTTTGCAAGGTCACAGGAGACAAGAAGTCTGACACATAGCCAACGCCTAGAGAGGATGGTAGAGGAGTATCTCCAAGTGAACATCGAAGCTATGACTGTGTCACTGGACCCTTGCTCATTTTGGACTTCCAATCTGGAAAACTGGCCGGAGCTCGCCACTCACGCCTTGGAGATCTTGTCATGCCTGTAACATACCTGGTGGCGTCCTTGCATAGTGGTCCATCTCCCACTGTACAAGAGCGCGCACTTGATCTCCAGTCCAGTCTGCTAGCCTGGCTTCCCTCCATGCTGTTTGCTTGCCTCTGTTTCTGCTGCTTAAGGGCGGCGCCCAATCACTTCCTGTTTCTTGTACCTGCTGCGGGCACACCCCTTGTGCGTCCTCAGCCTATTGCTGTCTGTCATCTGGTATTTAACCCAGCTCCTCCCAAGAAACCCTGCCTGAGCATTGTGTTTCATTCAGTGTGCTCTTTCACTCTGATTGTGCCAGGTCCCTTTCTGTGTTTGCTTGCCTGCCTTTCCTAGAGGCTGTATTTCCAGGCCTGTCTGAACACGCTCCTAGCCTGTTCCTTCCGCCTTCTAGGGGCTGCATACCTAGACCCGCTCCTGTATCTTGTCTGTCCTGTCTGAACACGCTCCTAGCCTGTTCCTTCTGCCTTCTAGGGGCTGCATACCTAGACCCGCTCCTGTATCTTGCTACCATGTCTGTTCTTGTCTGAATACTCTTCTAGCCTGTTTCCTGTTTTTCTCTATGTCCGTACCTTTCCTTTTTCTGCAGAGTCTGAACTCGTACCTAACTCCTGTTCGTTGTCACTGTACTTCCGTTTGTGAGTTTGTGGTCCACTCGCTACTTCACTGCAAGTACCCTGTGGGTATCTGGCTCTGCCTTTCCCTTCCTGTCTGTTCTGTGTGAACAGAGCCCTGTCCCCTCTGCCCTGCCTCGCTCTCCGCTCCTGCGGTTCTCGCTCTGCTCTGACCCTTTGCTCGCTGCTCCGGCAGTCTCGCTCTGCTCTGACCATTTGCTCGCTGCTCCAGCAGTCTCGCTCTGCTCTGACCCTTTGCTCGCCGCTCCGGCAGTCTCGCTCTGCTCTGACCCTTTGCTCGCTGCTCCGGCAGTCTCACTCTGCTCTACTCTTGCTCACCGCTCCAGGCGGCCTCGTCCTGCTCTACTCTTGCTCACCACTCCAGGCGGCCTCGTCCTGCTCTACTCTTGCTCACCACTCCTGGCGGCCTCGTCCTGCTCTACTCTTTCTCACCGCTCCAGGTGGCCTCGTCCTGCTCTACTCTCGCTCACCGCTCCAGGCGGCCTCGTCCTGCTCTACTCTCGCTCACCGATCCAGGCGGCCTCGTCCTGCTCTACTCTCGCTCACCGCTCCAGGCGGCCTCGTCCTGCTCTTCTCTCGCTCACCGGTCTAGGCGGTCTCGTCTTGCCCTGCTCTCTCTCACCACTCTGGGTGGCCTCACTCTGCTGTGTTTGTCCGCCACATCTGTGGTTCTGTTCCTGAGTTCCAGTGTATACTGGGTGCTATCCCGCCTGTGTTCCTACCTGCTAGTGCCTCCCTGTCTGCACTCTAGCCGTGCTTGCCTGTACCCCCTGCCTGCATACCCGCCTGACTGCATACCAGTCATGCTCGCCAGCATCCACCCGTCTTTATTCCAGCCGTGTCTGCCTATACCCACCAGTCGGTGTGCCAGCCTAACCTGCCTGTTCCATTATTCCCCTGTGGGGGTCAACAGCCGTGTCCGGGGTCTGACCTGGAGTAGCACCTGGTCCCTCTACCCGGTTCCTCCCTGGTGCACTGGCGTCGTATGCTGTCGTGCGACCTTGGTCGGATCGGGCAGATACTTAGTTATGCCCCTCCAGGCACTCTCCGGTTCATGGCACAGTGGAATCACTACATATCCACGCACACGCCGCTCAGCCCGGGCGTGTGTATTACAATGCCCTGCAGCCAGCGTTCTCTCTGAACGTGTGGTGTCTGTGCCACAATTTTTGGAAAAAATGGAGACTCTTTTTGGAGTCCCCTTGCTGTGTTTTACGTGACGTTGGCATCGCCAATTCCAGGTGGGTTGGGTCGCTTCCCCCCCTTTTAACTGTAAGAAACTACATACACTATGGCTTGGGGTAACACAGATGGTTGAGTCTGAAGAGCTGTTTACTCAGAGGTCTGCTCCAAAGCTTCAGTGTCTGCTAGTCAGCGTAGACTTTTTAACTGCATCTAGCCTAGGCAATACTTTGGGCGTAGTAGCCCAGCTGCGAAGCAAGCTGCACCGCCTGTGTATCTAATAAGAATTTTTAAATGCATCTAGCCTAGGCAGACTGTGGGGACCCCCAACCAAACCCAGACGCTCAGCCCCCCTACCGCCCCCCTTTCCTTGACAATACAATAATGTAACTCTTACAACTGGATGGGTGAGGATCGGTCACAGCTTTATTAACTCTTTATACTCATTTCATTAGAAAGGCATTTTATTTCTAAAATAATTCAGCTTGTTGCAGCATGCCGTGGGTCTCCACACCGGCAAGTTGGACAACAAGTGTAACTCTCCAACATGTCCTTTCTATTTCCAGGCCATGGAGGATACGTACTCTTATGCAGGACTCTGACCCCCATCCATCACTCTTAACGCTTGTTCGACTCCGTCCTGGAGTCCTGACAGCAATATGTCCAGTCCAATATCCATTAAGTGAACACCGTCGGGCCGTATGAGGCCTGCTTTATCTCCTTCCAGTTGTCGGTGTTGTATCACTACACCGCCTCTGCCTCTTCTAAATTTTGCCATCCGACTATTTATTACCCGCCTTGTCCGTTCGATGGCCGTGATGTCTCGCGCACCTTGCCATTCCGCTATCGGCACAATCTCTGACCATACTATAGTTAGTTTTGTGAAAAATTCTCTGAAGCGCTCAGTGTCTAGTTTCATTATTGCCATTAGTTATGCGCTCGTTTCCCCGGGCCTGCATAACTAAGATGACCGGACCTTTTGCCTCTCTCCCTACCTTGATTACCTCCATTAGTACCTGTGGCCATAGCAGGCCTCTAATACCTCTCCAGTTGAAATATGTGTTATGAAACTCTAATTTCCTCCCACCTGGGCGGACTTTCGCCCTTTTTTCTGCCCAATATATATACGAGTGGCCTATCACCCACACTGTTGGCTTAGCGTCACCTTTAAAAGAAACAAACCACGTTAGGATAACAAGTCCGGTCTTATGTATCTCGCCAAACACGTGGATCGCCATCTCCCTATCCTCTGAACTTCCGTTTCTGACAGTCCTGCTCTTGCTGCTTCCGTGGCCGCTCCTATGCGGAATGAGTGTGTCCCGTAATCTTTGGGGTGGTTCCCTGCCGATGTTATGCATTTATTAAATATAGCTTGGAACTGGTATCTTGATAATGGCGTTCCATCAATGTGTGATAGGAAGAAATTACTTTGTGATCTGATGGTTATATATGTTTTTACTATTGTTACCCGACTCAGTGTACCGTTTGTGGGTTGTAGAAGTACCCAAGTGCCCCTGCCCGTTGGACCCGTTTTCGATTGGCGTATGCGTAGACATATTGCATTATTGGCTATGACTATGTCCTGGTGTAATAAGCCTCCACTGGTGGTAATTTTGGATTGAGGGACTAATTCGCTTATGCATAGCGCCCCGAAGAAGGCGATCGCAAATGCAGTAGACAGTAGTGTGGCTTCAAATTGTGAGTGTCATGATAATGGTGTTAGGGATATGATGTGAGAAATCAGTTTTAGTGACACGGGACGGGACGTCTACACTCCTGACTTGGCTGACCCCTTTTCCACCCTTTTATGGATTGTCTGATGATGAATCTCTTTGTCACATGTCCCCAATTCAGTAGTTGGAAGTGAAATGCTACTCCGGTCAGACACCGCTGCGCTGACGCCCCTGATATGCCCCTCATCATTACCTGGTGGAGAAATTCTATGGTGACTTGTAATCTGGCTTGTTCACATTGGTCAACCCGTCTGCCTGCTACTAGTCATGTCCACTCGTGTCGTGCCTTACCGTATGCTTGCCACGTCGACGGGGCAACTGACGCTCTGATTAATGGCATCAACTATTCGCCACTAGATCCCATAGGGAAGGTGGGCAACTGTTGCCCGATGGGTGGGCGTTGGGGAGGAGCTCTGTGAAAATCTGCCAATTGAATTGTGATAAAGCGTTAGCAGCAGCTTTAGACCCCTCAGCATCGTGGCTAGCGCGGACCCATGCATTGTGTTTTAGGCACAGGAATGCTAACTGGCGTAGACGGGAGAGACGATGATGCCATATTATTAATGCAGTGCGCTAGGCTGGTGTTTTTTGTTATGAAGCGTATATTTTTGTTAGCCCGGAGCGCGCCCCATATTTCTATTGCTACCACTATTGGGAAGAAAAATTATTTTCCGGGCTAGATGCAGCTAAATATGACTATTAATTTCAAAGCTGGTGGAGCTTGGTATAGATGGCCTAATACAATGAGTACCACACACTGCTACTATGCCCAAAATTATTTTCCAGGCAAGATGCAGCTAAAAATTATTTTGAATTTGCAACCTGGTGGAGGTTAGTATAGATGGACTAATAGAACAAGTCCCACACACTGCTACAAGCAGAAGCCCAAATATTTTTTCAGAGCTAGATGCAGATAAAAATTATTTTGAATTTGCAACCTGGTGGAGGTTAGTATAGATGGACTAATAGAACAAGTCCCACACACTGCTACAAGCCAAAGCCCACTTATTTTTTCAGAGTTAAATGCAGATAAAAATTATTTTGAATTTGCAACCTGGTGGAGGTTAGTATAGATGGTCTAATAGAGCAAGTCCCACACACTGCTACAAGCCGAAGCCTAAATATTTTTTCAGAGCTAGATGCAGATAAAAATTATTTTGAATTTGCAACCTGGTGGATGTTAGTATAGATGCACTAATAGAACAAGTCCCACACACTGCTACAAGCCGAAGCCCAAATATTTTTTTCAGAGCTAGATGCAGATAAAAATTATTTTGAATTTGCAACCTGGTGGAGGTTAGTATAGATGGACTAATAGAACAAGTCCCACACACTGCTACAAGCCAAAGCCCAAATATTTTTTCAGAGTTAGATGCAGATAAAAATTATTTTGAATTTGCAATCTGGTGGAGGTTATTATAGATGGACTAAAAGAACAAGTCCCACACACTGCTACAAGCCGAAGCCCAAATATTTTTTCAGAGCTGGATGCAGATAAAAATTATTTTGACTTTGCAACCTGGTGGAGGTTAGTATAGATGGACTAATAGAACAAGTCCCACACACTGCTACAAGCCGAAGCCCAAATATTTTTTCAGAGTTAGACGCAGATAAAAATTATTTTGAATTTGCAACCTGGTGGAGGTTAATATAGATGGACTAATAGAACAAGTCCCACACACTGCTACAAGCCGAAGCCCAAATATTTTTTCAGAGCTAGATGCAGATAAAAATTATTTTGAATTTGCAACCTGGTGGAGGTTAGTATAGATGGACTAATAGAACAAGTCCCACACACTGCTACAAGCCGAAGCCCAAATATTTTTTCAGCGCTAGATGCAGATAAAAATGATTTTGAATTTGCAACCTTGTGGAGGTTAGTATAGATGGACTAATAGAACAAGTCCCACACACTGCTACAAGCCGAAGCCCAAATATTTTTTCAGAGCTAGATGCAGATAAAAATTATTTTGAATTTGCAACCTGGTGGAGGTTAGTATAGATGGACTAATAGAACAAGTCCCATACACTGCTACAAGCCGAAGCCCAAATATTTTTTCAGAGCTAGATGCAGATAAAAATTATTTTGAATTTGCAACCTGGTGGAGGTTAGTATAGATGGACTAATAGAACAAGTCCCACACACTGCTACAAGCCGAAGCCCAAATATTTTTTCAGAGCTAGATGCAGATAAAAATTATTTTGAATTTGCAACCTGGTGGAGGTTATTATAGATGGACTAATAGAATAAGTCCCACACACTGTTACAAGCCGAAGCCCAAATATTTTTTCAGAGCTAGATGCAGATAAAAATTATTTTGAATTGGCAACCTGGTGGAGGTTAGTATAGATGGACTAATAAAACAAGTCCCACACACTGCTAAAAGCCGAAGCCCAAATATTTTTTCAGAGTTAGATGTGACTCGCCCCCTGGGCCGTGGGGCACTCGGATCCGGGCAATAGGGTAATGATGGGAGTAGTAGTGGCAACCCGGTTCCGTGGCTCAGGGTGGTCAGGCCAGTGGCAGTCTTTTAGATGTTTTAGATAATGTCCGACTACGCCACCCGTGGATTGCGGTTATTAGGAACCGCCGCTGCAGGGCAGACCGCTGGGGCTGATGGTGGGTGCAGCTGAGGTGGTGTGACTCCCCACGGGAAGAGTGCGGCCCCAGGGCAGTGTAGTGGATGGTGGGAGTGATGGTGGTGAGAGTCCCAATACCGGTAGTGCTGGAGGCGCGAAGGAGCACACAGACAACAAGTTACAGTCCAGGGTCTTTACTCACAGTTCATGTGCTCCGGGTCACTTCGGCACCGGTAGTGACCGCCCGAGCCATGCTGCGTCCACCAGGTGTGGGGCTCGGTCAACTCCCAGGCAGTTTAGAAGTATGACTCAGGACCCCCTTTTGTCCTTTCTCTGGCCTGCCTCACCAGTGACCCACTTTTGTCCAGCTGCCGCGAACTTGAGCGGGTAAACGTGGGCCCCGTCCTCCACTGTCCTATATGGTGCCTTCCTAGCAGGTTTGATGAGGTGTCACACCAAAAAATGATCACGACGACCGGTCTTTGGCTGAGGGTAGTTTCTCCTCCACCAACTTGGGGTCCGGTACCCTTAATCTGCCTGACCCTTCACCCTGGATTCTCGTGGGTTCTTAGGGTCCCTTCCACCTTCTTGTTCCTGAGCCCTTCTGTTTCTCTGTCTCTTCTTCTCCTTTTCTGTTCCTTCCTGTTCCTTTCTGTTCCTTTCTCTTGGAGCTGGGATGAGCCACAATCTCAGCTCCCTTTCACCTCCTCCTCGACCTCTCAATAGGCCCTTCTGGAGTAGAGCTCCTACAGAGCCTCTACTCCCTGTCTTCTCCTCACTGGACAGAACGAACTTCTCTCTCTAGAGCTAAGATGGTGCCCACCTTTTATACCTCCCTCTGACCATGAGCCCAGGTGACCAGCAACCAATGGGCTCCTACCTACGCTCAGGAACCAACCCCTATCTGCCCCTACAGCACTGGGTGTTACACCCCCCTCCCCACTCCAGACAGGGACATAGTCGGTCGTGCCTGCACTTCTGTCTAGTGGGAGCACCGTTGAGCTGTCCCTCAGAAATGGGGTGTGTGTGCTGTATGCAGCTAACTGAGCCCTGGTCCACACTCCATCCTTACCCGGGAGTGGAATATCACACCTCTGGCAGAGGTGCAAAACCCCTGTAGCGGCCGAACCCACGGGGCGCTACAGATGCAGATAAAAATTATTTTGAATTTGCAACCTGGTGGAGGTTAGTTTAGATGGACAAATAGAACAAGTCCCACACACTGCTACAAGCAGAAGCCCAAATATTTTTTCAGAGCTAGATGCAGATAAAAATTATTTTGAATTTGAAACCTGGTGGAGGTTAGTATAGATAGACTAATAGAACAAGTCACACACACTGCTACATGCCGAAGCCCAAATATATTTTCAGAGCTAGATGCAGATAAAAATTATTTTGAATTTGCAACCTGGTGGAGGTTAGTATAGATGCACTTATAGAATAAGTCCTACACACTGCTACAAGCCAAAGCCCAAATATTTTTTCAGAGTTAGATGCAGATAAAAATTATTTTGAATTTGCAACCTAGTGGAGGTTAGTATAGATGGACTCATAGAACGAGTCCCACACACTGCTAAAAGCCGAAGCCCAAATAATTTTTCAGAGCTAGATGCAGATAAAAATTATTTTGAATTTGCAACCTGGTGGAGGTTAGTATAGATGGACTAATAGAGCAAGTCCCACACACTGCTACAAGCCGAAGCCCAAATATTTTTTCAGCGCTAGATGCAGATAAAAATTATTTTGAATTTGCAACCTGGTGGATGTTAGTATAGATGGACTAATAGAACAAGTCCCACACACTGCTACAAGCCGAAGCCCAAATATTTTTTCAGAGCTAGATGCAGATAAAAATTATTTTGAATTTGCAACCTGGTGGAGGTTAGTATAGATGGACTAATAGAACAAGTCCCACACACTGCTACAAGCCGAAGCCCAAATATTTTTTCAGAGCTAGATGCAGATAAAAATTATTTTGAATTTGCAACCTGGTGGAGGTTAGTATAGATGGACTAATAGAACAAGTCCCACACACTGCTACAAGCCGAAGCCCAAATATTTTTTCAGAGCTAGATGCAGATAAAAATTATTTTGAATTTGCAACCTGGTGGAGGTTAGTATAGATGGACCAATAGAACAAGTCCCACACACTGCTTCAAGACAAAGCCCAAATATTTTATCAGAGTTAGATGCAGATAAAAATTATTTTGAATTTACAACCTGGTGGAGGTTAGTATAGATGGACTAATAGAACACGTCCCACACACTGCTACAAGCCAAGCCCAAATATTTTTTCAGAGCTAGATGCAGATAAAAATTATTTTGAATTTGCAACCTGGTTGACGTTAGTATAGATGGACTAATAGAACAAGTCCCACACACTGCTACAAGCCGAAGCCCAAATATTTTTTCAGAGCTAAATGCAGATAAAAATTATTTTGAATTTGCAACCTGGTGGAGGTTAGTACAGATGGACTAATAGAACAAGTCCCACACACTTCTACAAGCCGAAGCCCAAATATTTTTTCAGAGCTAGATGCAGATAAAAATTATTTTGAATTTGCAACCTGGTGGCGGTTAGTATAGATGGACCAATAGAACAAGTTCCACACACTGCTACAAGCCGAAGCCCAAATATTTTTTCAGAGCTAGATGCAGATAAAAATTATTTTGAATTTGCAACCTGGTGGAGGTTAGTATAGATGGACTAATAGAATGATGCTATTCCCAAAAGGTTTTACTTCACTAGGTGCAGTAAAAAAATTTGTATTCTTTACACAGGTGGTGTAGCTTGCAACACAGATAGGCTACTCCATTGACTAACACACACTGCAAGAGGCCAAAAAGGATTTGCTTTGCTAGATTTAGCCAAATGCTGTGAAAAAAACTTGCACAGCACTGGCATAGACCTGCCTTTCAAAAAGTGATAGGAACTGATGTAACCTAGCCCTCAAAAGGACTGCAATTACAATTAGTCTTTACTCCCAACCTATCTATTTAAGAGCACAGACCTGCCTGATAAAAGTGATAGGAACTGATGTAACCTAGCCCTCAAAAGGACTGCAATTACATTTAGTCTTTACTCCCAACCTATCTATTTAAGAGCACAGACCTGCCTGATAAAAGTCGTAGGAAATGATGTAACCTAGTCCTCAAAAGGTCTGCAATCACAACTATTCCCTACTCCCAAGCTATCTGTAGATTTGTGCGAAAATTGGCTTCAAATTAACACTGAAAGTATAGCACACACAGCAACAGCGGTGCCGTCTAACACGCAGCTGCAGCAGTGAGAAAATGGTGGCGACAGGGAAAATGGCTGGGTCTTATAGGGCAAGGACATGTGACATACACTGCCAATGACACATGCCCTTGCTTGTGTGAAAAAAAGCAGTTCACTCTGTGCGTGCGCTGCTGATAGGCTGACAGATTGCACCGCCCCACTGTAAATGCGGGAAAGAGAAAAAAAATGGAGATCTTCATTATTTATGCAGAGATCCATCCCCTGCCCCTCCCGCCGCCCCGCTGTACACTCAAACTGCGTATTAACATTAATTTTCAGCATTACTGAGAAAAAATCCAGTTATGATTTTGGTGCACGAACAGTTATCGAACATAACCTCGAACAGCCAAATTTTTTTCAAATCGTTCGTGTTCACCGAATGGCTCGAACACCGCCCGAAACAGCTCGAATTTGATATTGGTGAACAGTTCGAGTCGAACACCGCTCATCTCTAATCCTGACCCAGGTGTTCACTTCTCCCCACTGGCAGGGACTTTTGCAGTGATAACTTATGACTTATACAGGGAAAATTTCTACATAGAGTTTAAAGGGATTCAGCTAGTCAGTTTTTAATCACATGATGTCATAGACCTAATGGAAAAGAGAAGAATTAGCTGGGTAGAAAGGCAAAATGAGCAATTGTAAGTACACAGTGCTATATAATATGATGACTGCAATATATTAAGAGGATAAAAGTTTTGATGGGAGGAGAAGTTCTTCTTTATTGCGGAGTTGGTTCCTTTGCAGCTATAACAGCTCCTGCTCTTCTGGGAATGATTTCTACAAAAGTTTGGAGGTTAATAGACAAAAATCAAATGGAGTATAAGTTGGCATGCATGAAAAATATAGGAGCATGTTCACACTGGCCACTAAACAGAAAAACCTAAGATAGAAACAAAATGAAACTCTGTCGCCTAGTTGCTGCGGTTCCTTCCACTCCTCAATAATATCACTCACAGGATATGGAGTATATTTAGGAGAGAAGAAATGTCATGACCTGACTTGTCACACTGGTGGCTCCTCCTACAAGACCATGCTCGTATCAAGGAACTCTTTACCACCAGTCGTTTTGTCACATGTTTGTAAAGGCACACGGCATGGCGGGGACCAGATGTTATATACTGGGGGCAATAGGTCTGGATAACATGCCTGAATTCAGTGACTGAGATGTGTCCCAATACTTTGGACCACGTAGTGGATGTTATCCCCATGGTCAGGGTGTGGAAAGTTTCTTCTTAGTGGTCTCTATTCCTGATCAATAGATTCATTTTCTAATTAGATCTATTTGTTGTTAATTTGGATAACAACAGAGGGGCCGATTCATTGTTGTGTCTGCACCTGTGCTGTCTCAGTTCATGATGTTTTAAGTCATTGTTTTTGATTAGCATCAAATTCTTCTTCTAATTTGCACCTTTTTATATGTCTATTTATATGTGTTTGCTTGTTGTTTTTTTTATGTAGGCAATATTTTTTATTTCCAGGTGTTTGCAGCTTTTTAAAAAGTTGCTAAACTTTTGCGTAAATGTACTCCATTACCCCTGTGAACTGATTTACTTGCACGTTAAAAATTTTGGTGCAAAAGTTAGAGTCGTGTGCGACATTTTAACCCCTTCATGCTGCGGCCAATTTCCATTTTTTCATTTTCATTTTTTCCTCCCCTTCTTCCAAGAGCCATAAGTTTTATATTTTTCCATCCACATTGCCATATGAAGACTTGTTTTTTGCGGGACGAGTTGTACTTTTGAATGACATCATTTATTTTATAATGTGATGCACTGGAAAGTGGGAAAATAATTCCAAGTGCGTTGAAATTGCAAAAAAAGTTGCAATTCCAAAATTGTTGTTTTGATTTTTTATTTACCATGCTCACTATATGATAAAATTGACCTGGCAATATGAGTCTCCAGGTTAGTACGCTTATGTAGATATCAAAGATATATCGTTTTTTTTTTTTTTTATTTAAGTGGTGAAAAAGTTTGTGTTGCCATTTTCTGAAACGTAACGTTTTCATTTTTTCGGGAAATGGGGCTGCATGAGGGCTTAATGTTTGAGCCCTGAGCTGATTTTTTACTCATACCATTTTGGGGGTACATACAATGTTCTGATTGCCTGTTATTCCATTTTATTGCAATCTTGCGACGTCTAAAAAAACTAAATGTATTTTTATGTTTTTTTTTCGTTATGCCATTTACTGCTTGGATTAATTTAATTGTTTTATGTTTAATGGGGCAATAAGGGGGGTGATTTGAACTTTTGTATTTTTTAAATTTTTCATATTTTTAAAAACATTATTTTAAAATTTTTACTGTATTTAATAGTCCGCTTAGGGGACTTGAATCTGCAATTGTCTGATCACTTATACTATACATAGCAGTGCATCACCACTGCAATGTTTAGAGAAAAATCATGATCTCCTATGAATGCCAGCTAAACACTGGCTTTCATAGGACAATTGTCATGACAAGAATGGGGGTCTTCAGCAGACCCTCAGCTGTCATGGCAACCCATCGACGTCCCATGATTACGAACCCCAGGGCTTGATGTCAGCCAGTCTGCTGACATCAACACCACAATCCCATTACTCCAATTGCCACCGAACCAGGGCAATTGGGAAGAGCTGAGACTAAGCGCCAGAATTAGTGCATCAAACGGATGCGCCATTTCTGGGGTGGCTGAGGGCTGGTCTTATTAGGCTGGGAAGGGGTGTAGCACCCTGAGGATTCGGCTGCTACAGGGGTATTGCACCTCAAGCCAGAGGTGTGATATTCCACTCCCGGGTAAGGATGGAGTGTGGAACTGAGCTCAGAAAGCTGCATGCACTACACACATCCCATTTCCGAGGAACAGACCAACGGTACTCCCACTTAGAAATGTGCAGGTACGACCGAGTCTGTTCCTGGCTGGAGTGGGAGGGGGGTGGTACATCCCAAGTAGTGTAGGGGCAGATAGGGGGAGCAGCCTGGGTAAAGATAGGAGCTCATTGGGTGCTGGTCACCTGAGCTCACACATAGAGGGAGTATTTAAGGTGGGCACCATCTAAGATCAGGGTCAGTCTTTGCAGAGGAGTCGGTCAGTCTGTCAGCCTTTTGTCAGAGCAGAGTAGAGGAAGAGGAGCAGAGCAGCCCCAGAGAGAGAGAGAGGAGAAAGGAAGAAAGACCCAGAGGGGGTGAAAGAAAAGGACTCTGAGAACCCAAAGTCCATCATCGGGTGAAGAGTTGGCAAAAGGGTACCGGATCCCAAACTGGTGGGGGCTAAAGCACACCTCAGCCAGAGACCGGAGGCCGTGGGCAGGATCTGCCACGGCCACCCACCACATCCACCCTGAAGGCAAACCACATGTAGGGTCAGGGAACCCAAGGCCAAGGATTTCCCAACAGAAGGCCCGAGGGAGCTGGACCTAGGTGGATCCCTGGTGGGGACGGCCAGAAGACAGGACAGGAAGGAGGGCTCAGGGTCACGCTCCGGACTTGCTTGGGGGTTGGTTGAATCCAGGACCTGGTGGACGCAGCACGGCTCGGGTGGTCACTTGAAGCTGGAGTGACCGGAACATCAGCAGTAAGTAAATACCCTAAACTGCACAACCCGACTCTGTCTTTAATTACCATCTATGCTGCACCACCACAACCCCCATCCTCTGCACCTGACCCCCTGAGGCTATACCCCACCCGTTGGGGGTTATACTATCAAAAGCTGCACCAACACCATCAGCCTCAGCGGACCCTGCTGCAGCGGCGGCCGTAGTGACCGCAATACAACGGGTGGCGTAGTCGACATAAAGAACTTTATAACATCTGTAGGACTGCCACATACTCTGAGCTTGACACCCTGGGCACGGACCGGGTCACAGCCACTCGGAGACTACAACCCCCATCTGATCCGGCTCCGGGTATTCCCCTAAAGAATATGGCCCAGGGGGCGCGTCAACTTTGGCGTAGTCGGCAGGATTACGTGCCCACAACAACCGGGTACTGCGTGAATGAAGAAAAGAACAAGTTTACCTCAAAAAGAAGTCTCCTGCCGGTTCCGGAGGGTCCCCGCCATCGGACCCCATCACAGGTCGTTTCCCGCCGGTTGTCCGCCATTGACAGCTTTTTCCCGCCGTCTGCAGAGTTTCCCGCCACTGGGAGACGATTCCCGCCATTTCCAAAGGTTTCCCGCCTTGGAAGAGCGGACGCCATTATGGGCGTGCCAGAGGGTGGCAAGAGGCCACCTCCCATCGTGGGCCAGGACCGAAAATGGCACCAAAAGTGGAAACCGCCCCCACGAACAGAGACTGTGATGCTAGAGGTGTTTGTCAGCGTGAAAGAACTGCCCCTGGAGCTGACAATCACCAAGTGGCCCCGGAACCGCCCTCGAAGTGGGAGGACTGAGAAGAAGAGAGCAAAGATGGGTGTCGCTTGGAGCAGTCTGGAGAGAGCGCACCCGGAGACAAGAAGCCTAGAGCTGAGTCCAGAAGAAGCTTACCCGGAGATGGGAGAAGAGCAGAGCAGCACCGGCCCGCTGGCCAGGAGCCTGCCGGGAACAGCAGAAGGAGAGCAGAGCAGCACCGACCCGTTGGTCAGGAGCCTGCTAGAAGCAACGACCCCACTAGGCCTAGTGGAGGTCCTAGCACAGCTCCCCCGAGACCGGGAGTGTGCGCAGACCGCTCTGGAGGGCCTCGCAAGGAGGATGGCCCGGGTGCAACGAGAGACGTTGGCGCAGTGGAGCCGAGAGATGGCCCAGCAGACCGAGACTCGTCAGCGGAGCACGCCACCCGAGATGAGGAGACAGACCGCCTCTGAGGATGGCGCAGGAGGACTGAAGGCCGGAGACGGCGCCGAAAAGGGAGCCGAACGAAAGGAGGCAGGTAAAGGGGACGTCTCTACCCCAAGCCGGGAAACCGCGTGCCTGCCCCAGCTCCCCGTCGCAGAGCCCGAAGTACCCCCTGCCGTGCCCGTAACCGCAACGTCACCGCCACAGACTAGGCCTCAACCGGAAGCCGCAGCCGCGACCCCTGTGACGTCACACGCCTCGACCCCGAGCGTGACCAAGCAGGAAGTACCACCAGCCTGGTCGCAAGGCCTAGTACCCCCGGGCGCCGCAATACCAACAGCGCCCCCTACCTCCGCGGAGCCACCGGCCTGGTCGCAGGGCCAAGTAGCCCAGGGCGCCGCCGTCCTTACGGTGCCCTTCACTTTCCAGGTGCCCCAGGCCTGGCCGCAAGGCCTGGGCAACCCGGGCGCCGCCACCACCACCGCGCCCATAAAACCTAAAGTGCCGCATCTGGGAGAAAATCTGTTCGCCCAACACACATGGCCGGACGGGCAGCCCTTTGTCTGGCCCAGGGAGTACTACGAACAAGAGCTCCAAAAGAGGGCAAGGCCCATGTGTGAACCCCTGATCCCGGCTCCAAAGCCCGTTAAGAGGATCTCGCCCCCGCTAGCAGAAGCGCAGTTTGAGTGGGACCCCACCGGAGAAGATCTCATGGGGTTCACTCAAGAGACTCGGGCGGCCGCAGCGGAGCGTGCAGAGTGCTGCCGCCAGCAGCTCGAGGTCTTTGAGAGGGAGCGGAGAGAGAGGCGGGTCCAGGAACAACAAGCCCAGATAAGGAGCGCGGAGCAGAAGAGCCGGGCCAGGAGAGACCCCCGTGCAGCGCATAGTCCCCGCACCACCGGGACTGTGATCAAGTTTAACATGCAGCATGGGTGGGGTTTCATCCGAGACCACCGCACCCCAGGCGACGTCTTTGTGACCAGGAGAGACGTTGAGTCCCACCTACCGGAGGGACACAGAGGTCGTGACCTTTACATAGGGGACGAGGTCACCTTTACCCGGCACAAGTGTGCCAAAGGACCCTACACCCTCCATGTGCATCGCCTGACGGAGGAAGAGCTGCGGTGTGAGGAAGAACAAGAGGACCCGGACGGGTCTGAAGCTAAAGGTAACCACAAAGAAAGAGCAGGAGGACGTCGTCGTTAAGTACAGCAGAGTACAAGCTGTATATAGTTGCCCGTCGGGGCACAGTGAACTGTTGCTAATATAGTCCCCGTTGGGACCAGCAAGTGTGAACTGTTTACCCGTTTATCCCTTAAATCCCACTGACCGAGGACTGAGAGCGGTCATTCCTCCCTAATACCTGGCCGAGGACTGAGAGCGGCCATATCCCTTGTAAATAGTTGCGCGTCCTAAAGCGCCCCCTACCGGTTTTATAGGAAAGCCACGAGTTCCAAAGACTGTCGCACTTTACCCGGTCACACGTTGCACAGTGACCGGAGGAGGAGCCAGAGGCGACGAGAATGTTATTTATATGAAAAGTTTATTGCTGATAATATATGTGATGTTTTATATGTTTTATTATGTTGTTTATGAAAAAAATTGTATGTTTTGGATGTGTTTTTATATCTTACAGCCCGAGGACGTGCTGTGATTTACCAGGGGGGAATGTAGCACCCTGAGGATTCGGCTGCTACAGGGGTATTGCACCTCAAGCCAGAGGTGTGATATTCCACTCCCGGGTAAGGATGGAGTGTGGAACTGAGCTCAGAAAGCTGCATGCACTACACACATCCCATTTCCGAGGAACAGACCAACGGTACTCCCACTTAGAAATGTGCAGGTACGACAGAGTCTGTTCCTGGCTGGAGTGGGAGGGGGGTGGTACATCCCAAGTAGTGTAGGGGCAGATAGGGGGAGCAGCCTGGGTAAAGATAGGAGCTCATTGGGTGCTGGTCACCTGAGCTCACACATAGAGGGAGTATTTAAGGTGGGCACCATCTAAGATCAGGGTCAGTCTTTGCAGAGGAGTCGGTCAGTCTGTCAGCCTTTTGTCAGAGCAGAGTAGAGGAAGAGGAGCAGAGCAGCCCCAGAGAGAGAGAGAGGAGAAAGGAAGAAAGACCCAGAGGGGGTGAAAGAAAAGGACTCTGAGAACCCAAAGTCCATCATCGGGTGAAGAGTTGGCAAAAGGGTACCGGATCCCAAACTGGTGGGGGCTAAAGCACACCTCAGCCAGAGACCGGAGGCCGTGGGCAGGATCTGCCACGGCCACCCACCACATCCACCCTGAAGGCAAACCACATGTAGGGTCAGGGAACCCAAGGCCAAGGATTTCCCAACAGAAGGCCCGAGGGAGCTGGACCTAGGTGGATCCCTGGTGGGGACGGCCAGAAGACAGGACAGGAAGGAGGGCTCAGGGTCACGCTCCGGACTTGCTTGGGGGTTGGTTGAATCCAGGACCTGGTGGACGCAGCACGGCTCGGGTGGTCACTTGAAGCTGGAGTGACTGGAACATCAGCAGTAAGTAAATACCCTAAACTGCACAACCCGACTCTGTCTTTAATTACCATCTATGCTGCACCACCACAACCCCCATCCTCTGCACCTGACCCCCTGAGGCTATACCCCACCCGTTGGGGGTTATACTATCAAAAGCTGCACCAACACCATCAGCCTCAGCGGACCCTGCTGCAGCGGCGGCCGTAGTGACCGCAATACAACGGGTGGCGTAGTCGACATAAAGAACTTTATAACATCTGTAGGACTGCCACATACTCTGAGCTTGACACCCTGGGCACGGACCGGGTCACAGCCACTCGGAGACTACAACCCCCATCTGATCCGGCTCCGGGTATTCCCCTAAAGAATATGGCCCAGGGGGCGCGTCAGGGGTAACACCTATGGACCTTCCCAGCCTATTAATATCAGCCTGCAGTTCCTCAGTGACCTACTTCTTTCTAAATCTCTGCCCACATAGTCTAATTAATAGCTCTTCAGTGTCCCTCCTCCCTGCAGCTGCTACTGAATTTCTTATTTCCTAGCCTGATTAACATCTCAGTGTCTCTCCTTCCTGCTGCTGAATGTCTGCTCCCGTAGCCTGATTGACAGCTCCTCAATGACTTTTCTCCCTTTTGAATCCTTGCCCATATTTTAATTGATAGCTTCTCAGTGTCCCCCCTCCCTGCAGCTGCTGATGAATTTCTGCCTATTTAAGCTGATTTACAGCTCTTCAGTGCCTATCGTCCTGCTGTTGATCCTCTACCCACCTAGCCTTACTGACAGCTCCCCAGTGTCCCTCCTCCCTGATGGTGCTCACATCTCACACTGCTAAGTACAAGCTGCATTTACCAATAAGGTTGGGTAAGTAGAGATTAAATACACTTGGTCACACTATAAATTGCTGATGAGGACACTACCCTCATCTGGTCTAAGAGATATCTGAGGTTGCACTGCCGTGAATCCACAAGACGATTACCTCTAATCACTTGTGCTAATCCTGACCATTTCCTTACAACTGTATCCAGTCTACGATATATCTGTGAGCTAAATAGCCCGGGCTTCATGTGGATACATTTTACCTTTACTGATAGATTATGGCAAACACCGTGAAGAATTTGTTCTACTCTACAAGGTTGCAGAAATGGCATTCAGCAAATTGGTTTTGCTTAGTTTATTGGTTTTTATCCTCATTCCCATCTCTCTCCTTTTCTGGAACCTGCCATTAAAAGCCTTGAAATCTCACACGGTAACCTTCCTCACCTTTCACATAATGTTTGCAGCATATCCCTGTAATTAGATGAGAGCTGGAAAGGATTGTTTAGTGTTGGATGAGTTCTTTACTCTGCCTTTTCATTTACTGCTTTGTGCCCAGGGCTTCGGTACTTGTGCAGATTGCAAAACAGCAGGACCAGACTGATAAGTGATGGTCACTTGGCAATGGCTTGCGTTCCAACATACAGTACATCTCTTGTCATTTTAAAATATTAGTTTAGGTCTGATTACGAGAATAAATAGCTCCTGATTTCTCGTATCCTAAAATAAAGACATTTTCAAATAGTATTGATTAAAAATCGTCTGCCGTTTTGTGTATACAGCTCCTATGCAGCTTTCTTTGCATAGACATTTTACTCATTTTGTCATTTTTTCTTGATCACATCCAGCCAAGAGAAAGTGTCTCAGTATCACTAAGAAATCAATTACATTGGATTTGTTTCTATTTTATAACCATTGGTACACATTGGTCTGGGGGTCTGGAGGGAGCGGTGTACACAAAAACACAATTTGTCACAATTATTTGGTAATTTTATGATTTATTTTATATTTTAGATGCGTCAAGGGCAAAACTAAAAAATGGCTAAAATATACATACCCTGTAATGTTCAATGTTGTCATGTTTGTACTGGTAGTTCCTAGGTAGATGGATATTGTTGGGTAGGGCTTGAAAAACATGTAATTTTGCAATTTACTGTTTATTAAAACGTGCAGCCATTCCTGAGATATGAACACTTTTCTTTTGCTTACAGCTTGCTGTCTAAGAGACCGACCACCACTGCTGTTTAGCTTGTAAGCACTGTGCTGAAGCCAGTCGTGATTAGGAGGTAAGAGCGCAATGTTGACCAGTTTTCCAAACAGTGCTTATGACGCGCCCCCTGGGCCAGTGTTGTTTGGGGGATACCCGGAGCCGGATCAGATGGGGGGTTGTAGTCTCCGAGTGGCGGTGACCCGGTCCGTGCCCAGGGTGTCAAACTCAGTGTGTGGCAGTCCTACAGATGTTGCTGGATGTTCTTTAGTGTCGACTACGCCACCCGTTGATTTGCGGTCAATACGGCCGCCGCTGCAGCAGGGTCCGCTGAGGCTGGTGGTGTGTGTGCAGCTCTGGTAGTATAACCCCCAACGGGAGGGGTATAGCCTCAGGGGGTCAGGTGTAGAGGATGGTGGTTGTGGTGGTGCAGTGTGGACGGTAAGAAGACTCAGAGTCGGGCTGTGCAGTTCAGGGTCTTTACTTACTGCTGTTCTTGTGGTCACTCTGGCCTTGAGTGACCGCCCGAGCCGTGCTGCGTCCACCAGGTCCTGGACTCGGCCAACCCCCAGGTGATTCTGGAGCGTGGTCCTGAGCTCCCTTTCTGACTTGTCCTTCTCTCTGGCCTACCCCACCAGGGATCCACCTATGTCCGGCTCCCTCGGGCCTCTTGTTGGGTAAAACCCTTGTCTCTGGGTTCCCTGACCCTATTCTCAGTTTGCCTTCCGGGTGGATTTAGTGGGGGATCGTGGCAAATCCTGCCCACGACCTCCGGTCTCTGGCTGAGGATTAGTGCCCTCCACCAGCTTGGGATCCGGTACCCTTGTGCCAACTCTTCACCCTCTGGTCTAATTTTGGGTTCTTGGAGTTCCTTCTTCTCCCCCTCTGGGTCCTTCTTTCTCCTCTCTCTCACTTGGCCTTGGAGCTGGCTGAGCTGCTCTGCTTGTCTGACCAAACCTCTACAAAAGACTCTGTTCTAAGATGGTTCCCACCTTATATACTCCCTCTATGTGTGAGCTCAGGTGACCAGCACCCAATGAGCTCCTAGCATTACCCAGACTGCTCCCCCTATCTGCCCCTACACTACTGGGATGTTCCACCCCCCTCCCACTCCAGCCAGGGACAGACACTGTCGTACCTGCACATTTCTCTAGTGGGAGTACCATCGGTCTGTCCCCCGGAAATGGGATGTATGTAGTGCATGCAGCCTACTGAGCTCAGTTCCACACTCCATCCTTACCCGGGAGTGGAATATCACACCTCTGGCTGAGGTGCAATACCCCTGTAGCAGCCGAATCCTCAGGGTGCTACACTTACAAGCTAAAAAGAAAATATCTTGTAAGCACTGTGCATGTTCTACTGTCTAGCAGCGGTGGTCGGTCTCCAAGACAATGAGCTGTATGCAAAAAGTAAATGTTAATATCTCAAGAATGGCTTAAAATTTTAATAAGCAGTAAATAGCAAAATTGTTTGTTTTTGCAAGCACTATCTGACAAGATACTCATTTATGAAGATGGGGATAACTCTTTAACTAAAAACATAATGCAGCAAAGTATACTTATTTTTCTCCAGCGATGAGTATGTATAGGATTAAAATATCACGTTTATTAGTCTAAAATTAAAAATTTTAGACTAAAAATTGGCATACTGGCAACCACCAGTTGGGAGAAACCAACTCGTTTCAGTTAAACAGCCTTAGTCATGGTATAACTAAGAACCTGGTTAACTAAGAACCTCACATTTTTTATATCTGTAGCAATAGTGGAATTCAGGTATTTATTAGGGTTTTTTGATCCCCTGGAGTCAGTTTAAAAACAAACAAACATCATTACTCACGGGGTTCAACGTTGCATCTCTTCCACTGCTGCTTTTGGTGTTTGTTATTGTCTGCAGCGCTGATATAACATCGACAGTGCTGCAGCCAATCAGTGAGCTCAGTGGATCAAAGCGCCTTGTGCGTCAATTAAGGCAGCTTAGTTATTGGCCGTAGCACTGTCGACATGACATACAGCAGTGCAGATAATAACAGACAGTGGCCGAGACTCAACGCTGCACTGGGGACGGCGAGAAAAGCATAATTTGTTATTTTGAAACAGGAGTTTCCAAGACCAGAAAACCCCTTTAATTTCAGAGTGCGGTTGCATAGTGTTTTTATATATGTCTGTATATTGTGTCATGGAAACCCCTCTTAGGGAGAGCTTTAGGGGAGATGCAAGGGGTCTCGCACGTTGCCGATGTTGATCAGATCAGGGTGGCGATCGATAGGTAAGGAAGGAAGTAAGACAATATTACTTGTGATGAGTGAGTGTGCTCGGTTAAGTCTTTCACCGAGCATACTCTGGTGATGTCTGAGTCTTTTCGGTGTGCTCGACAACTGTTTGAGCTGCCGCGGCTGCATGTGTCGCGGCTGTTAGACAGCTGCGAAAAATCCAGGCAATCCCTGCATGTGTCGCAGCTGTCTAACAGCCGCAACACATGTGTGGTTCAGTCGCCACAGAGGTACTGCATCTCACCCAGAGGTGTGGTATCTCATGCTCAGGTAAGGATGGAGTACTGCCCGGGATCCAAACACCTGCATCCAACACTACATTACTCCAGACCAGCAGGAGGGGCAAGATGCTCTGCTACACGGCTGAGCCCTGTCCCTGGCTGGAGTGGGGGAAACCAAGAGAGGGGGAACTGTGTCACCCCAGGCCTGGATGCCACAAACATTAATCTGTGTCTGAGAGCAGGAGGGAGGTTCCCTGGTTAGGGACCATTAGCATGCAGCACCTCCTGTCCCAGGCCAGTAGGGGGAGCTGGCTGCCCTATAAAAGCTGGAACTGGGGCAGGGTTAGAGAGACCAGAACCCACTTCTGAAGTGACCAGAAGGGTTCCTTAGAGGAAGGGACAGGTCAGCAGCAGCTGAGGAGTCCGTGAGGCAGAGGAGGAACTGCAGGCCAGGGACAGAGGCGACGAGAGCCGGTCCTGGCAAAGAATTAATCTAACCGGACATTGGGGTCCGAGGCTGTAAAGACTCTAAGTCCCACAGCAGAGAACCAATCTGCAAGGGATTTCATGTCCTTTGGCCTAAGAAGCCCGGAGGCTCCGCCACAACAGAAGGGACCAGCAAGGCCAAGAGAGGCCAAAGGTAAAAGGACCCAAGTTGGAAGCCATACGGGCGAGAAGTACACGGCCAGCTCAGGGACGTGGGCTATTACTGTGGGGGTCGTGATGACATTCCACTCGTCCTCCAGTCACTCCAAATTCAAACTATGAGCATGGGTCAACCATTCAAAGAATGAGTCAGACAACAAGCTGGTTCAAACTCAGAGCATGCTCAGAAGGCTACTACAGACAACGTTCTCAGCAATGTTCTGCCTTTATTTTTTACATGCACAAATCTAAATACACTACATAATGGGAGGGGAAAGAGGTTGTCCGGAGCGGGGTAAGCCATGAAAGTCCAGTGTCTGGCCACTCCTGATTGGTCCACATCTCCTTATCTCAGTCTCTGGGCAGATATTGCAGCCGTCAGCTTATAATCTTGTTTCGTTTCTCTGAAATAAGTCTTGGCAACACTGGAACTGTCTTAGTTTAAGTTTCGATTTGAGTACTACGTAGCAAGGAAAGCTTATTGTTATATGACACAAAATGGTGGTTAGTACATTAGCAAAAAAGCGTATAAAAGTTACAAGAATATAAAAGTGGAAATAAATATATTCTCTTTTACCCCGACATTCCCCCCTAAACACTAAGCTTTCCCTTGCTTCGGGGCCTTTGAGACTGTCCATGTGTGGGGAAAGGGGAGGTGGATTTCTTCACCCAATCATCTTAGAAGCTGCCCCCTTATGGGACGCCCCCAGACAATCGAGCCCTATCCTGGGTGACACATGGAGTTCTCCCAACTGATCCTAAACTGAATCTTTCAATTGGACTTTATCATGGGGGGGGTCTGGTCAGGCTTGTTCAAAGGAGTGTATTTCTCCATATCTTCTCTTGATTCAGAAAGGTCCCGGAGGTTGGGACAGCATTGGTTATAGCTTTCCTGTTATAAGGGGACTATGCAGCACAGGACCACCAGGCCCAATACTAGTAGACCTCCCATTACTAGACAAACTTGTTGGAGGAATCCCTTGAGCCCTCCCAACCAACCTGAAAAGAAGGAGATATCTACCCCTGTGTGGTAGCTGTCCACCCTGGGACAGACAGTAAGCATATGGAAAGGATATAGAAGAAGGTAGTCATCTTTTATAGACTCGTTCTGTCTCTCTTGCAGTGGGAGGCGTGAATCCAGGTGCTCTTGCCCTCAAGCTTCAGAGCCGTCGGGGTGGTGAGAAGCACAGTGTACGGTCCCTCGAACTGCGGCTGGAGGCAGTCTTTCCGGACAAACTTCTTCACATACACTAGGTCGCCTGGGATGAAATCATGTACTGCATCACCTGTAGATTCTGGGAGAGAAGCAGATACTGGAGAGCGGGTGTTAGTCAATTCTCTAGACAAGGCAATCACAAATTTTACCACTCTATCATGTGTTTCAGACAACTCTTGGGGCCTAATCTCTCCTATCTTGGGTGGGGCCCCAAACAGAATTTCGTAGGGAGTTAGCCCATGTTTGGCCTGAGGAGTGTGTGTGATATGATACAATACTATGGGGAGTGGGTCGGGCCAGGGGAGGGGATGATCTTAGGTCATTTTCAAGAGCTGGGTCTTGAGTGTGGAATTCATCCTTTCTACTTTGCCTGAACTGGCAGGATAGTATGGAGTGTGGAGGCCCAACATGTTCCAGAGTTCTTCGTAGATATTTGCTGTGAAAGCTGGTCCTTGGTCCGATTCTATGACTTGGGGAACTCCAAATCTGCAGGCAACTTCGGTGATCAGTTTCTTGGCTGTGACTTTAGCAGTCATGTTGACAACCGGGTAGGCCTCGGGCCAGGCTGAGAACATATCCACGGCTACCAAAACGTACTCCTATTTTCCTGCTTTAGGCATTTGGATATGGTCGACTTGTATTCTCTGCCAAGGGTAGTCTGGTTTAGCCAGATGTTGAAGAGGGACCCGTGCTGTACACGTTGGGTTGCAGGTAGCGCAGACAGAGCAGGATTTTGAGTACGCAGTCACAGTGGAAGAGATTCCGGGTGCAAAGTACAGTTTCTTGATACATGCCAAAGCTTGATTCTTTCCTCTGTGTGTAGGCCCGTGAGCCCATGCTGCCACAGCTGAGTACATGCGTCTAGGCAAGCAAGGTTTCCCATCCACTTGGTAAAGAGTCGAGTTGACCTTTGAATCTTTGCGACCTGCCAGCACGGCTCCTGCCGCTTTCCATTGCTTGACTTCTTCAGTGGGGGTCTTCCTTTGTTCCTCACACAATTTTTCTTCAGGCATCCTGACCCCCCTGGATTCCACTCGTGTCTCCGCTGGACTTGTATGGTCTTCCGCCGGCTGTTCTTTGGCTCTTGCTCTACGGTTTGCAGGGTCTCCCCCATCTCTTCTTCCTTTTCCTGCCACTTTGATGACACATTCTCCACTGCTGCAGTCTTGGCTGCTTGGTCATGAGCCTTGACCTTGATAACAGCAACCTGAATGGGTAGTTCCAGGGCCTTCATTAGGGCCTTAATCCATGAGACATGTTCCACTGGTGTACCTGCAGCTGTGATGAATCCTCTAGACTTCCACAAGAGTCCAGAATTATTGCAAATTCCATGTCCATACCTGGAATCGGTATATATATATTCGCCTTTGTTCCTGCTGCCAGGTGGCAGGCCTCTGTGAGAGCCACAAGTTCAGCTTCTTGTGCAGACATGTATGGTGGTAGAGCTTCAGCCTTGAGGACTGTTAGGTCCGTTGTGACAGCATATCCCGTGTGGAACTTCCCTTGAGGGTCTGCGAAACGGGATCCATCAGTCCATAGGTGCAAGGCAGGGTCTGCGAGTGGATGTGCCACCATATTCTCTGGAGCAGAAGTCTCTTCCTGCAAAATTTTTATACAATCATGAGGTTCCACCAATGGACCTTCACCCTCTTCACCTTCCCCCCTAGAAGGTGGAAGCAAAGTGGCAGGATTGATAGTCAGACATCTGGTCAGCTGACTTGTCAAGGAGGATGTGAGCAGCGTGGACCGCCTTAAGGCACGTGGGGGCAGTTCGGGCGACAGGGTCCAGGCGGGCTGAGTAGTAGCCCAAAGGCCGATACTTATGATCATAGCGTTGTGCTAGAACTCCAGAGGCATGACCTTCCGATTCCGAGACAAAAAGGTGAAATGGCTGAGTATAGTCTGGTAAGCCCAAGGCCGGGGCAGAGACAACAGCCTGTTTAAGACGGTCAAAACATAGTCTGTGTTGATGAGAAACACGTGGATCTTCAGCATGAAGCCAAACTGAGCCTTCATCCTTGAGACAGTCGTACAGAGGTTGCATGAGCTTTGAGGCATCAGGGATCCATTGCCTGCAGTAAGTGATGAGGCCAAGGAAAGTCTGCATAGCGGAGTAGGTGGTTGGGAAGGTGATATCCATGATGGCTTGTTTTTTTTCTTCAGTCAGATGTCTAGTACCTTGTGATATACAATGTCCGAGGAAAATGACCTTGGGCAGACACCATTGGACTTCGCCTTTCGAGACTTTACAGTTAGCTGAGTGAAGAAACCAGAGAAGGGCTACTGACATCTCTGGCAAATTTTCTTCAGTGCCACAGAGTAAAAGATCATCCACATACTGTAGAAGGGTGACCTGAGGGTTCTCTTGAACCCATGGCTCCAGAATAGACTTCATAGAATGAGTGAATTGGTTAGGAGAGTTCTGGGCTCTTTGTGGAGTCCTGGTCCATGTAAGCTGTGCTCCGTGAAAGGTGAAGGCAGAAAGAAACCACGAATCTTCATGTAAGGGTATACTGAAGAAGGCGTTGGCCAGATCTAACACCGTAAACAAGGTGGCCGTTGGAGGCACCTGAGACAAAAGGGTGTTTGGGTTGGGTATCACTGGAGTTTCTAAAATGGTAGCTGCATTGACGGCTCTGAGATCCTGAACCAACCGGTATCTTGGAGGCTCTCCCGGAGCGGTTTTCTTTTTTACAGGAAAGAGGGGTGTATTGCATGGAGAAACACATCTGACAAGGACTCCTGATTCCAGGAGGGAAGCGACTTGGGTACCCAAGCTTTGTTCTTGTGCAGCCTTGAGGGGGTATTGTGGCAACCGTGGGTACCTGTGTCCAGGCTTGAGGTGTACTCGGACCGGGGGAACCTGCAGGAGGCCGACGTCCTCTGGCCCACTGGACCACAGAGAGTGAGGTTGTATGGTCATCATCATGAGAGGGAAGGCTTTAAGAACACAGCGGTCTTCAGTCCCTTGTTCGGAATGAGAGTCCCGCAAAAGAAGCTCCATACCATGGTTTCCGAAGGTAATTGTTGCCTTCATCCGCTCTAAGAGATCGGCTCCCAACAGGTTGACAGGGCAAGTTTCAGAGACCAAGAATCTTGTGAGTAATCCGGTGAACGGTCCTGCAGACACAGGGACTGTGAGTGGAGAGGAAATATGTTGGCCTTCCACCCCAACACAGGTGAGGGTATCCGGTGATAGGGATACAGAAGGAGGGAGCTGTGCAGAGGAAATGACAGATGTGGCCGCCCCAGTGTCCACCAGGAACTCCAGTGGTTGATGGTCCACCTGTAAAGTGACAGTCCCACAGGCGGCCGTGAGATGCGTAGCCAGAAAAGTGGACACTGGTTGACCGAGCCGTCATTGGCGTGGATGAGATGGTTCACGGGAAGGTCCATGGTTGTGTGGACCGTCATGAAATGAGCGGTCATGGTACTGTCTGCAGGTTGGACAGTCTCTGAGGATGTGATTAGGGTTACCACACTCCCAACACAACATTCATCCATCAGAATCACGAGGTTGTCTTCTGTTTCTAGATGATCCCTTGTCATCTTTTCTGTCTTGTTTTCTATATGTGGGAGGAGTATCATCACCTGTGCCTTTAACCATTACCCACTTGATTCCATGTTGGTTGCCAAGGGGTGGGTAGCTTTCTTGAGCTTGATATACCATGGCAGGAGCGGTTTTCTTCTTTGGCTTAGTATGCTTTTCCATTTTTAGCATTGATTTTTGGAAAGCTTTAACGATGTCCACCGCGTCGTTGAAAGAAAAAGAACGAATCTCGGGCCTTACTCTCAGGACTTCATCTCTGAGAGCGTCTTGTAGGCCATCTACTAGGGCCTGAACCAACAGGGCAGCCTGCTTCTTGACGTGAGGACTGTATCCGAGATCCTCAAAATGCATGCTGAGTCTTCCAGCATATCTTTCCACAGATTCATCAGGGTCCTGTTGAACATCTTGTACAGACCCAGCTTGATCTGACAAGCGATCCTGAGCCCAGGCCTTTAACGGTTTCATGTATTCTAGGCCGGATTCATATGTACTAAGAGATCCTGCTTTTGTGGAATCCATGGCCTTTTGAAAGCTCTCCGTTTTCGGCTAAGTGAGCCTGGCATTCTGCAGCCAGAGTAGAACCAGCAGCAAGGGAAATTTTGCGAGCCAATCCTCCAACATGGCTCATACAGGTGTTTGCAGGGTTGACTATGGCCCCCACCCGATGTGTAAGGATGTCACCATAGCCTATTGACAGAGTGACAGGGCGTCCTGATGGGTCTACTAGATTCCGGGAGCGGCAGGGGTCCCAAACTTCTGAGAGGCTGGGGGGTGGTGTTCTTTCAGCAGTTGCTTGGAGCAAGGGCCGGAGTACGGGTAATGGATATGGGGTGGAGGATGCCATAGGAGACGTATGGGGTAAAGGAGGGGGGGGGCTGGAGTATCTTGAGCCCATCCCTCATCTGGCTCCGTATCGTCTTGAGTAACAGTATGTTGGCGGAGGGAGAGCAGTCTGGCCTGAAATTCTGGGGAGTTGAGGAGGATATCCCCAGGGTTGTGAGTGACTCCCATAGGAAACAGGGGAAGCGTCTCAGCATCGTGGACTGGAGCAGAGGGTGTCACATTAGTTTCAGATGGGTGCTCTGGGACTGCGGGCTTTTCCACCTGTGCTGGTGGCTGGTAATATGCACCGGATGGATCTAGTAGTGGATATAGGCCGGATTGGGGCTTTCCGGGCCTCCCACAACAAGTAAGAGGTGTAGCAAGATGGCCGTGGGAGGGAGGAGTTAGAGTGGAAGTGGGATTGTTCTTGGGGGCAGGGAAAGGTGTAGTAAGATGGCCGTTGGAGGAAGGAGGGGGGGAGTGGGGGTGGGATTGTTCTTGGGGGCAGGGAAAGGTGTAGTGACAGGCATCAACGGGGTTACGGCCAATTTAGGGTCACATAACAAATCACATTCTGCAGCTTTCATGTATCCGAACAAAGGCTCGGCATTCTCTGTTCCCCCCTACACCATCTACCTTTTTCCAGCCTTCAGACTTCAAATCACTCGCTACTCTAAGATGTGCTTGAGCCTGGTGCAGAAGTCCTAAATCACTCAACTTTCCCTTTCTCTGTGTAACACATTCTTTCTACACTGAAAACTAAAGCCTGCCTGTACTGGATAAGCTTATCATGTTATACAAATTCCTAACATTCTTCTTGCCTTCCCGTAACTCCACTAATTGGCTTAACTCCCACAGCAGCATTCCGCAACTTACGAGATCTTTCAAATTTGAATATACACAACATTTTCTTATAGAATGCAATGATCTGTCGCGACTCAGATCACTGGTGCAGTCCACAGGTCGCCACTCCTCAGTGTAGAGCACACCTCAATACACTGATGAGATAGAGAGACACCTCAATCTAACTCCTTTCCTAGCCTTGAATGGCGACTTTACAGTGCGACTCACCACGGCACCCTGACTACAGGTCAACACCCGTCAGTGTAGAGACACCTCAATACACTGATGAGATAGAGAGACACCTCGATCTATCTCCTTTCCTACCACGGCACCACCCGACAGTGTAGAGACACCTCAATACACTGTTTCCTAACCTTGACTTTACAGCAGTCTCTGTGTTAGACGAAGAGCACTCCTCAATTCGTCACAGATTCTTTCTCCCTTACACTACAATTCAGGAATGCTTTGAAACCTCGACTATCAGTTACGGGAGGCAGCTATCTAAGAAAAGTACAGTGACCGGGGGAGGAGGAGGTGGTGTGCACACGAGCACGCGCAGGCATGCGACGTCACTCGTTTTAACACTTGCTGGTTCAGGACGTGGTGCAGGACGCCTGAGGTCTCACCACTCGACCGATCACCCACCCAGATCCAACCTGACAACCCAACAGGAACCGCTGCGGCTGACACACAGGCAAGTGAGACATATAAAATACATCTCAACTTACCGTGTTCGATGGAGGTTGATCAGGCCTCAAATTTAGCCACCGCGGTCACCACCAGGGAAATCAGCGATATGGGTCCGGGAGGGCGGCGTACCGCTAGCCACGCCGCACGTTGAGCGCCATTTGTGGGGGTCGTGATGACATTCCACTCGTCCTCCAGTCACTCCAAATTCAAACTATGAGCATGGGTCAACCATTCAAAGAATGAGTCAGACAACAAGCTGGTTCAAACTCAGAGCATGCTCAGAAGGCTACTACAGACAACGTTCTCAGCAATGTTCTGCCTTTATTTTTTACATGCACAAATCTAAATACACTACATAATGGGAGGGGAAAGAGGTTGTCCGGAGCGGGGTAAGCCATGAAAGTCCAGTGTCTGGCCACTCCTGATTGGTCCACATCTCCTTATCTCAGTCTCTGGGCAGATATTGCAGCCGTCAGCTTATAATCTTGTTTCGTTTCTCTGAAATAAGTCTTGGCAACACTGGAACCGTCTTAGTTTAAGTTTCGATTTGAGTACTACGTAGCAAGGAAAGCTTATTGTTATATGACACAAAATGGTGGTTAGTACATTAGCAAAAAAGCGTATAAAAGTTACAAGAATATAAAAGTGGAAATAAATATATTCTCTTTTACCCCGACATTACACCACGAAGAGGGGGATAGGCAGAACGAGCATAGAGAGAACGGTAGGCCTACACACTCACCCTGACCAGTGGGGCTCGCCCGAATGCTCTCAGACACCCAGGCCCATTCCTAACCGGTACCACTGTTGGGTCATTAATAATACCTACAATAAAGACCCTGGACTGTTTGAAGCGGACTCTGAACTCTTACTATTGCGGCCTGCACTATCACTCCCAGCATCCACCTACACTGCCCTGAGGCTACACTCTTCCCGTGGGGAGTTATCCTACCCCTGTGCTGCACACCAACACCAGCCTCAGCGGTCTGCCTTGCAGCGGCGGTTATATGCAGCCGTGGTGGCTTGAACATACTATAGTTGTCGAGCACACCGAAAAGACTCGGGCATCACCTGAGCGTGCTCAGTGAAAGGGTTAACCGAGCACCCTTGCTCATCACTAATTATTACCAAAAGAAGATGAGACAAAATAAAAAGAAAATTACTTACTTAGAACTAATTTCTGTCTATGTGGCAGTTCTAAGATCCAATGTAACATAACGGGATCATACGCTAGTCTTGTCATATCTCACGGCTTAAGCATTGTCTCAAAATCAGCAAAACCAACAGTATATTCTGTCTTATTGTTTTAAAAGCAGAACTTATGCTGAGAATACAAAAACATATAGATATTAAAGCTAGATACAGTACAGACCAAAAGTTTGGACACACCTTCTCATTTCAAGATTTTTCTGTATTTTCATGACTATGAAAATTGTACATTCACACTGAAGGCATCAAGACTATGAATTAACACATGTGGAATTATATACTTAACAAAAAAGTGTGAAACAACTGAAAATATGTCTTATATTCTAGGTTCTTCAAAGTAGCCACCTTTTGCTTTGATGACTGCTTTGCACACTCTTGGCATTCTCTTGATGAGCTTCAAGAGGTAGTCAATGGAAATGGTCTTCCAACAATCTTGAAGGAGTTCCCAGAGATGCTTAGCACTTGTTGGCCCTTTTGCCTTCACTCTGCGGTCCAGCTCACCCCAAATCATCTCGATTGAGTTCAGGTCTGGTGACTGTGGAGGCCAGGTCATCTGGCGTAGCACCCCATCATTCTCATTCTTGGTCAAATAGCCCTTACACAGCCTGGAGGTGTGTTTGGGGTCATTGTCCTGTTGAAAAATAAATGCTGGTCCAACTAAACGCAAACCGGATGGAATAGCATGCCGCTGCAAGATGCTGTTGTAGCCATGCTGGTTCAGTATGCCTTCAATTTTGAATAAATCCCCAACAGTGTCACCAGCAAAGCACCCCCACACCATCACACCTCCTCCTCCATGCTTCTCGGTGGGAACCAGACATGTAGAGTCCATCCGTTCACCTTTTCTGCATCGCACAAAGACACGGTGGTTGGAACCAAAGATCTCAAATTTAGACTCATCAGACCAAAGCACAGATTTCCACTGGTCTAATGTCCATTCCTTGTGTTCTTTAGCCCAAATAAGTCTCTTCTGCTTGTTGCCTGTCCTTAGCAGTGGTTTCCTAGCAGCTATTTTACCATGAAGGCCTGCTGCACAAAGTCTCCTCTTAACAGTTGTTGAAGAGATGTGTCTGCTGCTAGAACTCTGTGTGGCATTGACCTGGTCTCTAATCTGAGCTGCTGTTAACCTGCGATTTCTGAGGCTGGTGACTCGGATAAACTTATCCTCAGAAGCAGAGGTGACTCTTGGTCTTCCTTTCCTGGGGCAGTCCTCATGTGAGCCAGTTTCTTGCAGCGCTTGATGGTTTTTGCATCTGCACTTGGTGACACTTTCAAAGTTTTACCAATTTTTTGCATTGACTGACCTTCATTTCTTAAAGTAATGATGGCCACTCATTTTTCTTTACTTAGCTGCTTTTTTCTTGCCATAATACAAATTCTAACAGTCTATTTAGTAGGACTATCAGCTGTGTATCCACCAGACTTCTGCACAACACAGCTGATGATCCGAACCCCATTTATAAGGCAAGAACTCCCACTTATTAAACCTGACAGGGCACACCTGTGAAGTGAAAACCATTTCCGGTGACTACCTCTTGAAGCTCATCAAGAGAATGCCAAGAGTGTGCAAAGCAGTCATCAAAGCAAAAGGTGGCTACTTTGAAGAACCTAGAATATAAGACATATTTTCAGTTGTTTCACACTTTTTTTGTTAAGTATATAATTTCACATGTGTTAATTCATAGTTTTGATGCCTTCAGTGTGAATGTACAATTTTCATAGTCATGAAAATACAGAAAAATCTTTAAATGAGAAGGTGTGTCCAAACTTTTGGTCTGTACTGTATATAGATATACATTGTTTAAATGATAATCAAAGCAAGTTATAAATTGTTAACCATAACAATTGGCAAAAGTGTAAGTTCATCCCTACATGACTTACCGTAATACTTTTGAACACTATAAGTCCTAATATTGATTGCATAGCAGTTTTATTAGACATTGTATAGTGACGCGCCCCTGGGCCTGAGTCGCGCAGCGTTGCGCACGCGGGAGCCTACCCGGAGCCGGATCTGATAGGGGTAGTAGTCTCGTGGCGGTGACCCGGTCCGTGCCCAGGGAGTCAAGCTGAGTGGCAGTATATTAGCAGTAGATGTAGGACGACTATGCCACCCGTTGAATGCAGCTATGGAGCTGCCGCTGCAGGGCAGACCGCTGAGGCCGGTGGAAGGATGGTGCAGCGTGGATGGTATAACCCCCAACGGGAGGGGTATGGCCTCAGGGCAGCCGACGTGGATGATGGGGGTAGTAGGAACCACTCAGAGACGATGCGGTGTAGTTCAGGGTCTATACTGGTGACAAAGATAGACCCTCCCGGAGTACTGGCTAGCAGTCGGGGCCTGGTCAGTCCTTGAGCAGATGGGATTCCCCTTGGCCAGGCGGAGTTGTAGGCCTCCCCAACTAATTGTACTCTTCTGGCTCCCTTGCTAGAGGCGGGTAAAGGTAGCCCACGTCCCTGAGTGTACCGTGTGGTGCTCACCCGTATGGCCGGTGACTCGGGGCCTTCTAGTGGCTTCCGCTCCACGACGGCGGTGCTGGTCCCACGCGTGTGACCGTGCCTTCGGGTTTCTTGGCCAGAGGACCTGAAATCCCCTGCCGGGCGGTTTCTGCTGCTGGGTCTGGGTTAATCCCCACAGCCTCGGACTCCGGGTCCGGTGGTAACTCTTCAATCAGGGCGAGCTCTTCAGCTGCCAGCCCCTGATTCCTTTTAGCACTGCTCCCACTGAGCTCCTGATCTTTCTTTCCTATGCTGCTCCTCTTCTTCTCTCTACTCTACTCACTAACCCTGCCTCAGCCCCAGCTTTATATAGGGGAAGTTCTTCCCCTCCCAGGACTGGGCAGGAGGTGTGGCATGCATAGGATTCCTGACCAAGAGACCTCCCACCTGCTCTCAGACATAACATTGCTATTACTGTGGAGACCAGACCCCTGGGGTGCCACATTCCCCCCTAGTGAAAGTTAGTACTCCGGGACTAAACATACTTTTGTAAACATAACAATGTGCAAACAATAACATTCTAATAGAGACAACACATAAGGTGATCACGGCGTGTCCGCAACCGGGTGTAACTTTTGAGGAAAACAAGGGTGTCCATTTCACCAACACAGGGAGACGTAACCAGGTAGGGGTCTGTCCTGCCCCGAGTCCTTAACAGTCTTTCAGTCCGTCCTGGGTTACGCTCCAACTATATGCACAAAGGATTCCCGGTAAATCCACCAAAGACTCCTATAAATAACTAGAAACACATAATTATACACAAGCAACAATAAACAGGTAAACATTAATAAAATAGCTTGAACATTTAGATCCTCCACCGTATGGGCAGCTGGCCTCTAGTGACCCTAGTGGACCTACGGAGCTGGTTGATTGGTCCTGAGCTACAGGGTATAGGAGCTGTCAAGGGTAAACTGGGCAGCCGTCTACGGACTCTTTGGCTCACTAGGGGTATGGCAGGCTCACTATAAGCAGAGGGTTGATTTTCCTGGTCTGCTTGTGTAGGGCCTTCTGCCTCCTGGACCGGCTGTTCTTCCAGTTCTACCTGTGTCTCCGTAGGCACTTGGGATGCTGGTTGGAGGAACGTGAGGACGGGTACCACAACAGCACCATTGACTTGAGTCCAAGACCGAGGGAAGTCTCCGAGCACAGTACTAACCATATCTTCCCTTTCCTCTACGGGTCGAGGGTCCTCTTGTTCCTCTTCAGGGTTCCGTAGCTGTTCGGGACACTTCTTTAGGTGATCCCGGGATACAATGGCTGTGGTTTCCCCTCCGTCTTTACTGATTGTACAGATCTTCGGGTTGTCGTGGCTTGAGGGCAGTACGGTGTACGGGTCCTTCTCCCATTGGTCGTCCAACTTGTGGAGCCGTCTTTTCCTCTTCAAGACCTGCTCTCCGGGGACCAGGGGAACAGCGGGAGCATACTGGTTGTAAGTTTTCTCTTATCTTTCCCTAGCTTGACAGAGACTACGCTCCACGCTCTCCTGTACTTTTCGGTATTGCTGCTGCCTCTCTGTGTCCCAGTTGGCTTCTGGTGAAGTGTCCTCGGGTGTCAGGACTCCCATTTCCAGATCAACAGGAAGCTTACCAGGTCTCGCCCTCATTAGGTAAGCCGGGGTACAGTTGGTGGAACCTACAGGGATGTGGTTGTATAGGTCCACCAGGTCGGGCAGCTTCTCAGGCCACAGACTGCGTTCCTCCAGGGGCAATGTTTTCAGGCGATCTATCACCACCTGGTTCATTTTCTCACAAAGTCCATTAGTTTGCGGGTGATAGGGTGTTGTTCTTATCTTCCGGCATCCATACAGGGTGCAGAACTCCTGGAAGACCTCCGCTTCAAAGGCAGGCCCCTGGTCCGTCAGCACCTGCTCCGGGTATCCATGCGGACGGCAGAAGTGCTGCTGGAAGGCTCTAGCTGCTGTGTGAGCCGTTAAGTCCTTGACGGGGACGACAACCAAGAACCGGGAGTAGTGATCCACAATGGTTAACGCGTAGACGTAGCCACTTCTGCTTGGGGTCAGTTTTACATGATCCAAGGCTACCAGTTCCAACGGCTGTCTGGTGATGATGGACCGCAGGGGAGTCTTCTGGCTGGCACGGTCCCTCCTTCTTAAGTTGCATGGGCCACAGTCTCTGCACCACCTCTCGATGGTTCCTCTCATGCCTACCCAATGGAACCGCCCACACAGCAGGAACTCCAGCTTCTTCCATCCGAAATGCCCAGCTCCGTCGTGGTATGCCTCCATCACCATAGCTGCGTCTCTTCTTGGCACCACTACTTGCTAGATTAGTTCATGCGTCCGGGAGTTAACCATTCTGCGGCACAACTTTCCCTTGTAAAGGAACAGTCGACTCTTCTCAGCCCACAGTTGCTTGGCTTCTTCCGGAGCGTCTGGGTCAAGGCGTGCATCTGGCCGAGTCAGCATCTCCTTTACCAGACGGACGGCAGGGTCACTGTCTTGCATCTCCACCCAGTTGTAATGAGGTAAGGGGTTGAACGTAGCGGTTTGCTTACTTCTTACACGGTGGGAATACTGGATAGTCCCATGACGGTGGAACGCGGGGAGCTCAACTTCTTCCAGTTCCTCTAAATCTTCCCCTACGTCCGGTAGGTTTGGCATCCTGGACAGGGCGTCTGCGCTGGTATTGGAGCGTCCTGCCCGGTATTTGATTGTAAACTCATAGTTGGACAAGCGGGCCATCCATCTCTGCTCTAGGGCACCGAGTCTTGCAGTGTCCAGGTGTGTCAACGGGTTGTTATCCGTGTACACGGTGAACCAGGAAGAAGCGAGGTAGTGCTTAAAGCGTTCGGTGACTGCCCACACCACTGCCAAGAACTCTAGCTTAAATGAGCTGTAATTCTCAGGGTTTCTTTCGGTGGGTCGCAGTTTTCGGCTGGCGTAAGCAATTACCCGTTCTTTCCCCTGCTGGATCTGGGATAGTACGGCTCCTAGCCCGATGTTACTGGCGTCGGTGTAGAGGATAAAGGGCTGGCTATAATCAGGGTACACCAGGATTTCATCCCCCGTGAGGGCCATCTTCAGCTGGCGGAAGGACTCTTCTTCCAACTTCTCCCATCTGAAGGGCGGCTTCTGGTTCTTGGCCTTCCTGGACTGGCCTATCAGGAGGTCCTGCATAGGAGCTGCCTTTTTGGTGAAACCGGGAATTAACCTTCGGTAGTAGCCTACCAACCCGAGGAACTGCCTCACTTCCTTTACGCTGGAGGGGCTTGGCCATTCCTTAATTGCGGTGATCTTATCAGGGTCGGGAGCCACTCCGTCAGCACTCACCACGTGTCCCAGGTACTGCACCTTTGGCTTCAGGAGGTGACACTTGGAAGGTTTCACCTTTAGGCCGTAACTTGCCAGAGCTTCAAACACTTCCGCCAGGTGCTTCAGGTGGTCCTCGTAGGTCTTGGAGTAGACGATGACATCGTCCAGGTATAACAGGACCGTCTCAAAGTTCTGGTGTCCCAGACAGCACTCCATCAATCGCTGGAAGGTTCCTGGTGCGTTGCAGAGTCCAAACGGCATGCAGGTAAACTCGCTAAGTCCCATCGGGGTGGTGAATGCGGTCTTCTCCCGATCCGCCTCTGCTACAGGAACCTGCCAGTACCCGCTAGTGAGATCCAAGGTGGAGAAGAAGTTAGCAGATTTTAAAGCAGCCAAAGACTCCTCTATTCTTGGTAAGGGGTACGCATCTTTGTGTGTGATACGGTTAATTTTCCGGTAATCTACACACATTCTCATGGTGTTGTCTTTCTTTTTGACCAAGACTAGTGGAGCTGCCCAGGGGCTACAGCTATCCCTGATTACCCCAGCCTCCTTCATGTCTCTAAGCATCCCCTTGGCGTGTTGGTAGTGTGCAGGGGGTACGGGCCGATACCTCTCTTTTATGGGAGGATGGTCTCCCGTGGGGATGTGGTGTTCTACCCCCTTGACTCGCCCGAAGTCTAACGGGTGTTTACTAAACACTCTCTCGTACTCTTGAACCACCCGGTAGACTCCCTGTTTCTGGTGGGAGGGAGTGGAGTCAGTACCCAAATGTAGTTGCTGACACCAATCCTCCATTATTTTCTCAGAGCCGTTACCTTCCTCCGGATGAGATGGAGGCAAGGGTTCCACAGACTGTATAGAATTTTGGTTGATAGTATATAATTTGGCTAGCGTAGCATACCGGGGCAGGTATACTTCCCTTTTCCCAATATTTATTATGCGAACGGGTACCCTCCCATGGCGTACATCAACTACCCCCCGGGCTGTCAAAATGGTGGGCCTACTGTCTGAGTAGACTGGCTCTACCATGGCCTGGTAATCTCTACCTCTCAGACCAATAGCTGCCCGGCACCAAATCATCATTTCACTTTTCGGGGGTATGGCAATAGGGAAAGGGTCACACATTCTTACGCTACCAATCTCACCGCCGGAGAGTTCCACTTGTTGCCGTCGCATCAGTGCCCGGATCTCTTTCTGGAGCACTCGCTGCTGGCCGGAGCTGGCGTTCTTGGCAACCTGCTGTAAAATGAAAATCACCTCTGCAAGACAATTTTCAATCACATTAGTTCCTAGAGTTATCTTTGGGTGACTCTCGCGCTTGTCAATGTCCACAATGATCAGTCCCTGTGCCGCCAGTTCGACTCTACCGATTTTAATGGTCATTTCTTTAAATCCGATCTGCGGCATGGGTTGACCATTGCTGGAAATGATACTCAAGTCGTCGTCAGGGTAGCGGGTTATATCCGAGTCATTCCAGTACTGCTTGAAGAGCACGTACGGGATGGTGGTGACCTGAGACCCGGTGTCCAGTAGGGCACTCATAGGAATGCCATCCAGTACCACAGGCAAGACTGGACGTCCTCCCACATATTTGTCGCGCCAGTTCGATGGGCCTGGTGATCTTTTTCCTGGGGGTTGGCCCTCTACCCCAGGTTGTGCCAGTTTAAAGGACAGTACCTTGCCATATGTCCGGGTTGATTGCAGCGGCGGCAGATGGGTTGTCCGTCCTCGTTGTATCGGTCGCTGGGTCTTCCTCTGGCCGGTGGGGTCCTCCTTGGTCGACGCCACGGGATGTCCTCCGGTCCGGATGCCAGCTGGATCTTCCCTGGAGTGGAAACCTGTAAAGACTGCACAGTTCGGGTTAGCGCAGCAACGCTTTTAGCTAGCTCTTGGACCTGATGGTGCAGGTCTGGAGCCGGGTCATTGTTCAAAGCCTGCGCATCAGCCCCCACAGGCCCTGCCGACAAGGGCGCCGCCTCCTGGTGGTAAGTGATAGCTGGGCGCCTGTGGGTCACAACGCCACCCGGTGCCGGTTCTCGGAGCACCCGGATGGCTCTGTCCTTGAACTGTGCAAAGTCCAGATGAGGATCCTGTAAGGCTATGGCCCGCAACTGGGTTCGGTGGACATTGCAATATAGTCCCTCTATAAATTGTTCGGTCAACAGCCTGTCCTCGTTTCCCACGCTGTCGGGGTCGGTCTGCTTAATGGCTCTCAGGGCCTCTTGTAGGTTTAGTGCATAGTCCCTTATACTCTCATGTGCTCGCTGCTTGCACCCATAGAATTTAAGCTTAATCTCGGCTGAGGTGCGGGTATCAAAGGTGTCCCTCAGCCGGGTTAGTATCCCCGCGACAGTCCTCCTCCCAGGTGGCCAGGACTTTACCTCCCTTTGGGCTGCCCCGGTTAGTTGGGCCACCAGGATGCTCACTTTTTGCTCTTCTGTGAGGGGGTACACCTGGAAGAGGCTATCCAGCTTTTCTCTAAAGTCATTCAGGGTATGTGACTCCCCTGAGTATTGGGGTAGCCAGGCTGCTCCCGGGATATAGGGCATGGTAAAAGGCATGACTGCAGCAGCGCTGGCGCTGGCGGGGGTTGAGGCAGTGAAGCTCTCCTCCGTATCCGACATCTTCCTCCCCCCTAGTGGACCGTGGCCTACCTTGCGATGATCCTCTTCCGTAGGCCGCGGCTCCGCAGTGGATCGTCAGGGTTAAGGACCTTCCGTCGCGCTCCTGTGACGTCAGCGTCTGCTGGGCTCCTTCCAGGACCTTACGTCTGGACGTGAGGCGGGGCTTCAGTTCTCGCGCGCTTTTGGAGTCCACGCCCCTCTTCTTCCCGCGCGGCGTCTTCAAGATGGCGTCCAACGGCGGGAAAACTCCACGGAAGGCGGGAAGAAGGCTGAAAATGGCGCCGGATGGTGGGAATCTTCACCGATGGCGGGAAGAAGGCTGAAGATGGCGCCGGATGGCGGGAATCTTCGCCACAGGTAAGTTTAAAAGTCTCTTTTTTCAGGCACGCAGTACCCGGTGGTTGCGGGCACGGTATCCTGCCGACTACGCCAAAAGCTGACGCGCCCCTGGGCCTGAGTCGCGCAGCGTTGCGCACGCGGGAGCCTACCCGGAGCCGGATCTGATAGGGGTAGTAGTCTCGTGGTGGTGACTAGTGTTGAGCCACCCCCGTAGTGTTCGAGTTCGGTTCGGTTCGTCGAACACCCGTGTGTTCGCCGAACTGTTCGTCGAACTGTTCGTCGAACACCTTCGAACACCGTTAAAACCAATGGCAGGCAAACAAAAACACATAGAAACACATAGAAAACACCTTCAAAGGTGTCCAAAAGCTGACAAACTGCTCAGAAGACACAACTAACACATGGAAAAGTGACAAGTACATATAGTCATGCGAAAAGAAAAGAGGTGGAGGAGTAAAAGGAGGGGGAGACACAGATATAGGCATGTCATGCCCTTCTAAAATCCAAAAAGTGAGAAGCCGAGACGGCCAGTCCGCTCCTGCCCGTGCCACCTCCGTGTCGCCGGGTTTGTGCCAGAGCCGCGGTGAACCCTGACGGCCAGCCCCCCTCTCCCAATACTGGTGCCTGTCCGCTGGTGGGTCGAGAGAGCCCCCCTGTGGTGGAGGCAGCTCTAAGCTTTTTAATTTAAATTGTCCCTCTAATTTGAATGAATACACTTTAAATCCATTTACAAGGATCTATTGGAGGGCAAGTCTCATGCCAGCAGCCGCGTAATTCCAGCTCCAGTAGCGTCCACTAAAGCTGCTGCAGTTAAAAAGCTTTTATAAGGATCGAGCTCGGCTGTCCACCGCAAGGCATCCTAGTGCCAGTCCCAGCCCCTATGCCTTGGGGTGCCTCCTGATGCTCTTCACTAAGTATCCCGTGGTCCCGAAGCATTTCCTTTGAAAAAATTAAGTGTCCAAACTACAGGTGGTGTAGCTTGCTTAACAGCCGGGATAATCCGCTGACTAGCAGACACTGCTACTAGGCACAAAGTATTTCCTGGGCTAGATGCAGTTAAAAATTTGTAAGTAGATACTCTCGTTGGATGCTGAGAAAGCATTCCATAGAGTCTCCTGGCACGCCATATATGATTCTCTTAAAAAGCTTGGGGTAGGGGTATAGGGGACCCTTTAATAGCCAAAATCACGGCCCTGTATCACAATACGTCACCTAGGCTGAAGATAAATGGAACTGTAGCACCGAGGGCTCGGTTGCTACAGACGTATTGCACCTCACCCAGAGGTGTGATATCTCACTCTCAGGTAAGGATGGAGTGTGGATCAGGACCCGACACCTGCATGCATTTCACCACATTGCCGTGGGGCAGGGCGACCAATATGCCCCTGAGATGGGCACGACAGTCCCTGTCCCTGGCTGGAGTGGGGGGAGGGAACACTGAGGAAGGGGAACCCTGCAGTGCAGGAGCAGGGAGGAAGCAGTTCCTGGGTGCATTGAGAAGGGAGTATAAAAGGTGGGCACCATCTTAGTTCAGTGCAGAGAAGTCTGAGCAGAAGTGGCAGGGAGCAGGGGCTCTGCATGAGCTCTGCTCCGGAGGCGGGCCTAGTAACAGAGGCCCAGGCCTGCAAGAGGGAGAAGGAAGGAAGAGGAGCGGAGAAGGCTCCAGGAACGAGGAATGAAGGGATCCCAGGGGTGCGGACGGGCGAGTCGCCACCGCACGCCCGAATCCACCTGCGTGGAGGGGTCAGGCCAAAGGGGGAGACCGGTCCCCGAACTAGTGGAGGCAGGAAACGACCCTCAGCTAGAAACCGGAGGCTCTGACATTTTATGTGGCGCAGCCCCTTGCTCCACCCGCTAGGAAGGCACCACATAGGGTCAGGGAAACTGGCGCCAAGTTTACCAAGAGGAGGCCCGAGGCAGCCGGACAGAAGTGTTGGTAAGAAAGGCCAGACAAAGGACACACAAAGGGGGTCCTGTGAAGCGCTCCAAAGTTATCTGGGAGTTGTCTGAGCCCCTCACCTGGTGAGCACAGTACGACGTGGGCAGCCGTTACCTGCAGACGTGGTCTGGATAATAAGAACTGTGAGTAAAGGCCCTGAACTGCATCACTGACTCCGTGTCGTTACTGCTGCTGCCCTGCACCATCACCCCCATCCTCCGCATACACTGCCCTGAGGCTATACTCCTCCCGTGGGCAGTTATGCTACGCTCTGCTGCACCCACAACACCAGCCTTAGCGGTCTGCCCTGTAGCGGCGGTTCACTCTGACCGCAATCCACGGGTGGCGTAGTCGGACATTTAAACATCAAAACCACATAAATAGTTCCGCCACTGGTTTGACCGCCCTGAGCCACGGAACCGGATCGCCGCCACGAAGACTACAACCACCAGCATCCACCAAAAAGGGTCCGGCTCCGGGTGTCCCAAGGCCCAGGGGGTGCGTCAGAACATTTTCATCACCTTTCACAATCACCAATGGGACAAGGCAGGGATGTCCTCTGTCCCCTCTCTTATACATCCTAGTGATGGAGCACCTGCTCTCATCAATTCGCCATAACCCCAATATTAGGTGGATTGAGGTGGGAGGCACCGAGTACAAGTGCTCTCTATTTGCTGATGATGTCCTAGTATATATCACTCAATCACATATATCCATCCCTGCTGTTATGGCTGAAATAGATCACTTTGTTACATGGTAAAATTTTAAAATCAATGCAGCGAAGTCTGAGGCCCTCGATGTCTCCCTCCCTAAATCCATATAGGATTCCATCCAGTCCAACTTTCCCTTTGCCTGGCCCTCACAGGGTATCAAATACTTAGGAATTCCTATTCATAGAGACCTCTCCCATCTATGTTATCTTAATTTTGGGCCCTTTATTGAACAATTCCATACAGACCACGGTTGGCAAGTTAGAACTGTAAGATTCACTACGTGAACCACTGGTGTTTTGTGGAAAAGCACATGTACACCGCGTTCCAAATTATTATGCAAAAAGTGTTTAGGAGTGATAAGGGAAGAATTTGTTTGTTTGTCAGTTAAACTCATTGATGGTGATGTGTGTCAGGGCTCTTTATATCACTGTAAGCAATTGCAGACACCTGTGCTAATTAGTTTGGCAGGTGTGTCCAATGAAAGGCAAGACTACTTAAGAAGGCTCTCTCACATTATTAAGCAGCCTACATTTTCTGCCAAAATGGGAAAGAAAAAGGATGTGTCGGCTACTGAGAAGCAACAAATTGTGGAGTGTTTAGGTCAAGGCATGACTACAATCAACATTGTGCGATGATCAGGATGAAGTGTCTTGGCAATCAAGAAGTATGTAGCTGATTCACAGTACACACGTGTGCGTGCTGATAAGGGCAAATTGAGGACTCTTTCCTACAGGCAATTACGTCAGGTTGAAAGAGCAGCGGCAAAAAAGCCTTGTCATAGCAGCAGACAAGTTTTTGAAGCTGCTTGTGCCTCCAACGTCCCCCGAACAACAAGATGCAGGGTCCTTCAGAGGTTTGCAGCTGTGCATACGCCATCCTGTCGACCTCCTCTATCCACTTCACACAAGCAGAAACGGCTCCAGTGGGCCAAACATTACATGAAGACTGATTTCAAAACTGTTTTGTTCACGGATGAGTGCCGTGCAGCGCTCGATGGTCCAGATGAATGGAGTGGAGGATGGCTGGTTGATGGACACCCCACGCAAACACGGCTACAGCGCCAACAAGGAGGAGGTGGAGTAATGTTTTGGGCTGGAATCATGGGGAGAGAGATTGTCGGCCCCTTTAGGATCCCTGAAGGCGCTAAAGATGAACTCCATAATGTATGTGGATTTTCTCAAACAGCACTTCCTGCCATGGTTCAAGAAGAAGAACCGTGTATTTCACAGCAAGATCATTTTTCTGCATGATAATGCACCATCTCATGCTGCACATAAAACATCTGCATCTCTGGCTGATATGGGCATAAAAGGGGACAAACTTATGGTGTGACCCCCATGCTCCCCTGACCTCTACCCCATTCAGAACCTTTGGAGCATCATTAAAAGGAGTGTCTATGATGGCGGGAGGCAGTTCACATCTAAGCAACAGCTCTGGGAGGGTATTCTGTCCTCATGCAAAACAATTGAAGCAGAAACCATCCAAAACCTGACAAATTCAATGGACGAGAGAGTTCAGAAGCTCCTTTCGAACAAGGGGTCCTATGTGAAAATGTAACATCACCTAGAATAAAGTTTTGAGTTGAAAACTGTTTGATTTCAGTTTCTAACAACCTGCTAATGCTTATAATTTCAAAAATGACCATTTTTTTGGTCTTTATTAAAATGAAAAGGTTGATCGAAAAGTTTGGGGGATCTAAGAGTGTGGCAACCCAGTAGTCATGATTACTTCGAATTCTGACAATATGAGGGTCATGCTGCAGGTAGTGCAGCAAGAAGGCACTTATGTGTCTTGCGCATCTCGGAGCCCCAAAATTATTTTCCGGGCTAGATGCAGCTAAAAATTATTTTTAATTTTAAATCTGGTGAAGCTTATTATAGATGGCCTAATAGGATCAGTGCTGCACACTGCTACAAAGCCCAAATTATTTTCCAGTCAAGATACAGATAAACATGATTAGTAATTTGAAAGCTTAAAACGGTTGGTAGGGTGATTTTAACCAATCATCAAGCTTTTACTCTCCCCAGGATGACACAGGGGTAGAAAAGTCGTTTCGGATCCATGATTTGTTCATCTTTATGAACGTGAGTCTGTCTACATTATCAGTGGAGAGCCGCGTGCGCTTATCTGTCAGCACACCACCAGCAGCGCTGAACACACGTTCAGACAGAACGCTGGCTGCGGGGCATGACAAGATCTCCAAGGCGTAAGTGGCTAGCTCCGGCCATTTATCCAGATTGGAAGCCCAAAAAGAGCAAGGGTCCAGTGACACAGTCGTGGCTTCAATGTTTACTTGGAGATACTCCTGTACCATCGTCTCTAGGCGTTGACTATGTGTCAGACTTCTTGTCTCCTGTGGCCTTGCAAAGGATGGGCTAAAAAAGTGGTGAAATGATTCCGCAAAATTGATGTTACCACCAGATACTGTGGTTCTGTTACGGTTTGAGTGCTGAACACTTGACGGTCCCACGGTTGGCAAGTTGGAACTGTGAGATTCACTACGTGCACCACTGGTATTTTGTGGAAAAGCACATGTAAGATTCTGCAACAGTCTCTGCTGATACTCCTGCATGCGTGCATCCCTTTCTATGGCAGGAATAATTTCTGCAAATTTACTTTTGTACCAGGGATCTAACAGTGTGGCAACCCAGTAGTCAGGATTATTTCTAATTCTCACAATTCGAGGGTCATGTTGCAGGTAGTGCAGCAAGAAGGCACTCATGTGTGTTGCGCATCCAGGAGCACCAAGTCCCTGTTGTGTTGGTGGCGAGGTAACAATCATGCTTCCTTCCTCTGTCCTCTCCCCCCAACCTCGCACAACAGAAATGTGATCAAGGTCTCCCTCATCTGATGAGTCTTCCATCAGTTCGTCCTCCACTTCTTCCTGGGCTCCTGCACCTTCCTCACTAGTTTGGCTGCTACAATGCGCCCTGGTTAAACCATCTCCCCCACCCTCACATGCCTGCCGCCTTGGTGCTGCCGACCGTCTGGACCTTGCAGATGTTAGCCCTTCCGCATACAACTCCTCCTCCTCTACTTCCTCCACCTCCTCTTGTGCCACCACCTGACTCCGAATTCTGTTTAACATGTGCTCCAGCATGTAAATCACCGGAATAGTCATGCTGATAATGGCATCGTCAGCACTAAACATCTTCGTCGCCATTTCAAAACTGTGCAGAAGGGTGCATAGGTCCCTGATCTGAGACCACTCCTCCAGCGTGATTTGCCCCACCTCTGAATCTCGTTGGCCCAGGCTATACGTCAGAACGTATTGCACCAGGGCTTGTCGGTGCTGCCACAGTCGCTGCAACATGTGCAGAGTTGAATTCCACCGGGTAGGCACATAGCATTTTAGCCGGTGAAGTGGCAGGCCCAACGACTTCTGTAGAGATGTAAGTCGCTGAGCTGCGGGATGCGAACGGCGGAAGTGAGCACACAGCGACCGTGCCCTCTGCAGAAGGCCATCTAGTCTGGGATAGTGGGCTAAAAATTGCTGGACAACCAGGTTCAACACGTGAGCCATACAAGGCACGTGTGTGACATTGCCCCGGCGAAGGGCCGCACCCAGGTTTGCAGCATTGTCGCACACGGCCTTCCCTGGTTTCAGGTCCAGTGAAGACAACCATTCATGAAATTGGTTCTCCAGAGCTGACCACAACTCCTCAGCTGTGTGACTCACATTTCCCAGACATTTCAATGTAAAAACCGCCTGATGACGTTGAGCCCTACTGCCAGCATAGTAAGGAGGTGTGCAGGATCCCTTCTGCGCAGTTAGAAAGCTTGTGGCATGACCAGACAGGCTTTGGGTGCAGGTGGAAGACCGAGAGGAGGTTGAGGAGGCAGAAGCAGTGGAGGAAAAATGACATAAAGAGGATTGACGCACAACTCGTGGGGACGGCAAGACTTGGACAGCAGCCCCTTGTCCTGCTGTCACCATAGTTACCCAGTGCCCAGTCAGCGACATGTAACGCCCCTGTCCATGCCTACTCGTCCAAGTGTCTGTGGTGAAATGCACCCTGTCACACACAGAGTTTCTCAAAGAAGCGGTGATGTTGTGTGCGACATGCTGGTGGAGCGCAGGCACACCTTTCTTTGAGAAGTAGTGCCGACTGGGCATCTGGTACTGGGGCACTGCGACGGACATAAGGTCTCGAAAATCCTCTGTGTCCACCAGGCGGAAAGGCAGCATTTCTGTAGCCAAGAGCTTGCAGATGGTGAAATTCAACCTCTTAGCTTTCTCATGGCTAGGAGGAAATGGTCTTTTACTTGTCCACATCTGAGGGACCGAGGGCTGGCTATTGTGCTTAGACGGGGTTGATAAGGGTGTCCCCGGCAAACTGCCGGTCTGTGAGGAGGATGCAGGCGGACATGTTAGGTTGCCTTGATCCAAAGGTGGTGCTATCGATGTCGGACAGCGCTCAAGACCAGCTGGTGTTACCACCTCCAAAGAAAATGATGACCTGCCAATCACGCTGGCTGTTGCGGGTAAAGAGGTGGCAGGTCTGCGCCCCAAAACAGGTGTGACTGCTGTCCCCCCAGTCACAGAGGATGAAGAGGCCGCGGATGCACAAGATATGGCAGACGGTGGTTGGCCCGGCCGGCTAGACCGCATTGTAGCACACTGAGCTTCCCACTGCAACTTATGCTTCATGTCCATGTGCCGGTTCATGCATGAAGTACTCAAACTATGTATTTTTTGGCCTCTACTTAGCTTTTGCTGACAAATGTTACAGATAACACGAGTTGGGTCATCTTTATCGATCTGAAAAAATGCCCAGGCTATGCAAGGCTTAGCACCCATGCGACCTGAAGAGCCACCACGACTTGTGGTGAGAGGCAGAGTTGTGTTTGAGGATGCAGTTGTTGACGTGCTTCCAGTACTACGTCTCTGTCCAGGAAGGCGCAACCTGACCTCGTCGTCACTAGCATCTTCCTCCACCTCCTCTGCTGACCTCATCTCTTGGCTGACTGTGGGTTGACAGTAAGTGGGATCTCCGACCTCATCATCATCACCCTGTGCGTTATCACATCCGTCGTCCTCAGAGCCAACCTGTTCCTGCCCTGACAAAAAACTAAAGTTGTTGCTCCAATCAGGTATTTGAGTCTTATCATCGTCTTCCTCATTGTCTCCACCAACAGGAGTTACAGTTTGGGAATGAGTGTCTACATTATGGTCAGAACCTTCTGCGTCTGGTCCTGGATCCGACTCATAAAGATTCTGGGCATCAGTGCAGATCATTTCCTCGTCTGGATTCACAGAAGCGCTGGAGTCGACCTCTGATTCCCAGGCTATAGTATGAGTAAACAGCTCTGCAGACTCAACCATCTGTTCTACCTCATACTCAGACGGGCAGCTGGAGATTTGGGAGCTGTGAGGAAGCAAGTGCGATTTGGGTGACACCTTTGAGGACTGGAGTATTTGTGATGTTGAAGTTGATGTGGAGGAGAGCCCACTTAAAGGAGCACTTGATATCCGTTGAAGCACCTGCTGTTTTTGTGCCTCATCTGGAATTTGTAGCGATTGGCGAGGCCGTAAGAAAGGGATCTTATCACATTGTCCGCTAAAAGAAGTAGACATTTTAGTTTGGCTGGAAGATGGTCTTTCTTCTGCACCTACCCCACGGACACAACCTTTTTTCCCCTTCCCAACACGCCTATTCCCCTTTCCACCAGCAGCAGGCCTTTTTCCACTCATTTTGGTGGTTAACTAATTCACAACTCTGGAGTTGTTTGCACAAAAAAACAATGGATGGTAACCGAGCAGAGCTGAGTGGCCAAACTGTGGTATTAGGCCAAAACTATTGGCTGGGTTAGATGCAGAAAAAAATTATTTTTAATTTGCAACCTGATGGAGGTCAGTATAGATGGACTAATAGACCAAGTCCCACACACCGCTAGAAGCCCAAATATTTTTTCAGAGCTAGATGCAGAAATTTTTTTTATTCAATTTGCAACCTGATGGAGGTCAGTATAGATGGACTAATAGACCAAGTCCCACACACTGCTAGAAGCCCAAATATTTTTTCAGAGCTAGATGCAGAAAAAAATTATTTTTAATTTGCAACCTGATGGAGGTCAGTATAGATGGACTAATAGACCAAGTCCCACACACCGCTAGAAGCCCAAATATTTTTTCAGAGCTAGATGCAGAAAAAAATTATATTCAATTTTCAACCTGCTGGACGTCAGTATAGAAGGACTAATAGAACAAGTCCCACACACTGCTAGAAGCCCAAATATTTTTTCAGAGCTAAATGAAGAAAAAAATTATTTTTAATTTGCAACCTGATGGAGGTCAGTATAGATGGACTAATAGACCAAGTCCCACACACTGCTAGAAGCCCAAATATTTTTTCAGAGCTAGATGCAGAAAAAAATTATTTTTAATTTGCAACCTGATGGAGGTCAGTATTGATGGACTAATAGACCAAGTCCCACACACCGCTAGAAGCCCAAATATTTTTTCAGAGCTAGATGCAGAAAATTTTTTTATTCAATTTGCAACCTGATGGAGGTCAGTATAGATGGACTAATAGACCAAGTCCCACACACTGCTAGAAGCCCAAATATTTTTTCAGAGCTAGATGCAGAAAAAAATAATTTTTAATTTGCAACCTGATGGAGGTCAGTATAGATGGACTAATAGACCAAGTCCCACACACTGCTAGAAGCCCAAATATTTTTTCAGAGCTAGATGCAGAAAAAAATTATTTTTAATTTGCAACCTGATGGAGGTCAGTATAGATGGACTAATAGACCAAGTCCCACACACCGCTAGAAGCCCAAATATTTTTTCAGAGCTAGATGCAGAAAAAAATTATATTCAGTTTGCAACCTGATGGAGGTCAGTATAGATGGACTAATAGAATGATGCTATGCCCAAAAGATTTTACTTCACTAGGTGCAGTAAAAAAATTGGTATTCTATACACAGGTGGTATATCTTGCAACACAGATAGGCTACTCCACTGACTAACACACTCTGCAATAGGCCAAAAAGGATTAGCTTTGCTAGATTCAGCCAAATGCTGTGAAAAAAACTTGCACAGCACTGGCACAGACCTGCCTGGCAAAAACTGATAGGAACTGATGTAACCTAGTCCTGAAAAGGACTCCAATTACAATTAGTCTTTACTCCCACAATCTATCTATTTAAGAGCACAGACCTGCCTGATAAAAGTCGTAGGAAATGCTGTAACCTAGTCCTTAAAAGGACTGCAATCACAACTATTCCCTACTCCCAAGCTATCTGTATATTTGTGCGAAAATTGGCTTGAAATTAACAAGGTATAGCGCACACAGCAACAGCGGTGCCGTCTAACACGCAGCTGCAGCAGTGAGAAAATGGTGGCGACGGGGAAAATGGCTTGGTCTTATAGGGCAAGGACATGTGACATACACTGCCAATCACACATGCCCTTGCTTGTGTGAAAAAAAGCACTTCGCTCCGTGTGTGCGCTGCTGATAGGCTGACAGATTGCACCTCCCCACTGCAAATGCGGGAAAGAGAAAAAAAAATGGAGATCTTCATTGTTCCTGCAGAGATCCATCCCCTGCCCCTCCCCCCGCCCCGCTGTACACTCAAACTGCGTATTAACATTAATTTTCATCATTACTGAGAAAAAATCCAGTTATGATTTTGGTGCACGAACAGTTATCGAACATAACCTCGAACAGCCGAATTTTTCTCAAATTGTTCGTGTTCGCCGACCGGCTCGAACACCGCCCAAAACAGCTCGAATTTGAGATTGGCGAACAGTTCGAGTAGAACAACGCTCATCTCTAGTGGTGACCCGGTCCGTGCCCAGGGAGTCAAGCTGAGTGGCAGTATATTAGCAGTAGATGTAGGACGACTACGCCACCCGTTGAATGCAGCTATGGAGCTGCCGCTGCAGGGCAGACCGCTGAGGCCGGTGGAAGGATGGTGCAGCGTGGATGGTATAACCCCCAACGGGAGGGGTATGGCCTCAGGGCAGCCGACGTGGATGATGGGGGTAGTAGGAACCACTCAGAGACGATGCGGTGTAGTTCAGGGTCTTTACTGGTGACAAAGATAGACCCTCCCGGAGTACTGGCTAGAGGTCGGGGCCTGGTCAGTCCTTGAGCAGATGGGATTCCCCTTGGCCAGGCGGAGTTGTAGGCCTCCCCAACTAATTGTACTCTTCTGGCTCCCTTGCTAGAGGCGGGTAAAGGTAGCCCACGTCCCTGAGTGTACCGTGTGGTGCTCACCCGTATGGCCGGTGACTCGGGGCCTTCTAGTGGCTTCCGCTCCACGACGGCGGTGCTGGTCCCACGCGTGTGACCGTGCCTTCGGGTTTCTTGGCCAGAGGACCTGAAATCCCCTGCCGGGCGGTTTCTGCTGCTGGGTCTGGGTTAATCCCCACAGCCTCGGACTCCGGGTCCGGTGGTAACTCTTCAATCAGGGCGAGCTCTTCAGCTGCCAGCCCCTGATTCCTTTTAGCACTGCTCCCACTGAGCTCCTGATCTTTCTTTCCTATGCTGCTCCTCTTCTTCTCTCTACTCTACTCACTAACCCTGCCTCAGCCCCAGCTTTATATAGGGGAAGTTCTTCCCCTCCCAGGACTGGGCAGGAGGTGTGGCATGCATAGGATTCCTGACCAAGAGACCTCCCACCTGCTCTCAGACATAACATTGCTATTACTGTGGAGACCAGACCCCTGGGGTGCCACAATAGCTCTGTTATTAGATGACTTTGTGTATGAAACTGTAATTTGATCATTGTATGTTGGTATGGTTTGAGCACTGTATGCTGGTATTTTCACTTAGGTATCACATGGTATTTCTGCCTGGGAAGTGTGCAGTATATTATTTTTACAGTTCACGGGATGTCCAGAACAAGTCCCTGCGTAACCTATCCCAGCACGACAGGCACGAACTCTGCAACCCATTACTGACCATAGCAGCGACACCTTGGACCTCAGTTACCTGCTGCAGTACTCACATAATAGTCCATCCTGAACAGGTATGGACTTATAATGAGGAATAGCGTAAAGTTAGCATAAATCATTTTGTTATTTTTGTGCATTTTTTTTTCTAAATTTTAAGGTGGAAAATCTTTTAACTTAGGAAAGTACAGTATATGGGACTGTGATTTAGGCATTTTATGCAGGTGCTCTGTGGTATGGTTATTGGTACATTGCATGGCACTACTATATAGGAGGTAGCAGACCTGGACCAGTAATCTGTGCAGTCTGCTAGATTACCTGTTGGCCAATCAGTCTGTGAGCTGCCTGCACAGAAAACTGTGCTGATAGTGCCAGTCTTGTATTATCTGTGAAGTTTACGAGTTAGAAGGGGAGAAGGACTCTTACTGGATTTCAGCATATCAAATGGACTACTATATAAGGATCACAAGACCACTTCAGTATACAACAGAATATGTAATATTTTATTTATTGCCTGTGGTGTCCATCCGAAATTGCAGATCTGCACAGGTGCAGACATATTGCTGGTTCAGCTGCACAGTGGCCCATATCAGCTGTGCGGGGGCGGAATATAATTAAGGGAATTCTGCCTACCGCCAAGGCCCTGTGGTGTCTGGGAGAGGCATGGTCAGATTGCACACATTGTACTATTTTTTTGTCATTTAGTGGTGCGTCAAGCAGGGAGCCTTCCTCTACTTTTGCAACTTGCAAAAAAATAGAAGCAGAGCTATACCAGCCCCCTGACATTATCATCACGTCGCTTGCAACAACAGTCTTGAACCCTGCGAGAAAAGGAGGGGATCATCTAGAGAGGTAAATAATTATTTCTATTTCATAGAATCCTAGAATGTTAGAACCCTCCAGGGTCATCGTGTCCAACCCCCTGCTCAATGCAGGATTCACTAAACCATCTCAGACAGATGTCTGTCCAGCCTCTGTTTGAAGACTTCCATTGAAGGGGAACTCACCACCTCTCGTGGCCGCCTTTTCCACTCATTAATCACCCTCACTGTCAAAAAGTTTTTTTCTAATATCTAATCTGTATCTTCTCCCTTTCAGTTTCATTCCATTGCTTCTCGTGTTTCCATGTGCAAATGAGCATAAAGCTCATCCCTCTACAGTGTGACAGCCCTTGAGATATTTGCAGGCAGCTATTAAGTCTCCTCTTAGCCTTCTTTTTTGCAAGCTAAACATTCCCAGATTCTTTAACCGTTCCTTGTAGTACATAGTTTGCAGTCTGCTCACCATCCTGGTAGCTCTTCTATGAACTTGCTCCAGTTTTTCGATGCCTTTTTTAAAATGTGGTGCCCAGAACTGGCCACAGTATTCAAGATGAGGTCTTACCAAGGAGATGATTTTTTTTAAACAGTTGTGGAGAGCACTATAATGGAGGTAGGTGAGAGAGAGGACACAAAACAGAGAATTATAATGAATTGAGAAGGGGAAGGGAAAGAGGATGCAATAATTAATTTGGGAAGGAGAAGACACAGGATAGGGACTTATAATTCATTGAAGTTTGGAAAAGAGAAGAAAAGACAGGGATTTGTAATGAACTGGTGGAGCAGAACACAGGACAGAAACTTAAAATGAATTCGGGGTTTGGAGAGAGGACACAGGACAGCTATTAGTAAAAAAAATTAGAGAGAGAACACAGGACAGGCACTTGTAATGCTTTTGGAGGGGAGTGTCACAGGGACTAATTAGATTATATTGATTGGGCTGCAGAAGCATGGCTAATTATAATTAATGTTATGCACAGTGTTGTATTTTGAATGGCGCAAAACTAAATGTATTTAATGGTGTGGTCCATATTTCTATTCAGAGGTTCAATTTGGGGGATTTTTTATTCAGGAGGCAAATCCATATACACAGTATACGTGCCTTTGTTATTTTTCAAAGCCTCGGTGATCAGTCAAGATGAGTCCTGTGCTGGGCTGTCTGGGCATTCTCAGTACAATCTGTCACATGTAGCATCCAGCAACACATTCCCACTACATCTATACTAGTGGCAAGACAGAAACTAAAACAATATGCCATTAATATATCATATCATTATTATATAATATATCATACAACACAATACACGCTTCACAACTTCTATAGTTATATACTCCAGACATGTTTACCCCTCTTACAAATAGCATCATCCCTTATTACATAGCATCCTGTCTTATTATGTATAGTGCCATTTCTTATTACATAGCCTCCCCCCTTATCATATATAGCACTGTCCCTTACTTCATAGTTTCCTCCCTTTTTATGTTTAGCACTAGTGATGAGCGAGCATGCTCGTTACTCAAGATTTATGAGCATGCTCGGGTGTTTTCCGAGTATCTTCAGCTACATAGTTACATAGTTACATAGTTACATAGTTTATAAGGCCGAAAAAAGACAAGCGTCCATCCAGTTCAGCCTATTTCTTGGGCACTGCAGCTATTCCGCAGCGTTGATCCAGGGGAAGGCAAAAAAAAAACCATGCGGTATAGGCCAATTTACATCATTGAGGAAAAATTCACTACCTGACTCCAATCTGGCAGTCAGATTAAATCCCTGGATTAATTAACTAAGCATAAGATGTAATTTTATTGTTCTCAAGAAAGGCGTCCAGGCCTCTCTTGAACTCATTAAGTGAGTTGGACATCACCACTTCCTCTCCCAGAGAGTTCCAGAGTCTCACGGCTCTGACCGTAAAGAATCCCCTTCTATGCTGGTGCAGGAACCTCCTTTCCTCCAGACGCATAGTGTGCCCCCTCGTCTTTGTCACCATCCTTGGTATAAACAGGTCATGGGAGAGATCTCTGTACTGCCCCCTGATGTATTTATACATGTTTATGAGGTCTCCACTAAGCCTTCTCTTTTCCAACGTAAATAGGCCTAATTTTGACAACCTGTCTGGGTATTCTAGTCCCTCTATTCCCTTTATTACCTTAGTCGCCCTCCTTTGTACCCTCTCTAGTTCCAATATGTCTTTCCTGAGCACCGGAGCCCAGAACTGTGCACAATATTCTAAGTGCGGCCTTACCAGCGCTTTATACAGAGGAAGAACAATGTTCTCATCATATGCCCCTATTCCTCTTCTGATGCATGCCATGACTCTATTTGCCTTCGCAGCTGCTGCCTGACACTGGGCACTCCAATTTAATTTGCTGTTAACCAAGAAGCCCAGGTCCTTCTCCATGTCAGATTTCCCCAACGGTTTCCCATTTAATATGTATGGGTGACTGCTGTTTTTCTTTCCCATGTGCATGACCTTACATTTATCGGCATTGGACCCCATTTGCCATTTTTTGGCCCAACTCCCCAATTTATCTAAATCCTCCTGTAGCTGTGCCCTATCCTCATCTGTATTAACTACTTTACAAAGTTTAGTATCATCTGCAAATATTGCTATTTTACTATGCAACCCTTCCACTAGATCATTAATAAATATATTAAATAATAGGGCCCAAGACAGACCCTTGAGGCACCCCGCTAGTAACCCTGACACACCCTGAGCTTACTCCATTGATAACCACCCTCTGCTTTCTATCACTCAGCCAGCTATTTACCCACTTGCACACATTATCCCCCAGACCAAGTATTCTCATTTTATATACCAACCTTTTGTGTGGCACGGTATCAAACGCTTTGGAGAAGTCAAGGTATACAACATCCACTGACTCTCCCCGGTCCAGCTGTGAGCTCACCTCCTTGTAGAAGGCGATCAGGTTTGCTTGGCAGGAGCGATCCCTCATGAATCAATGTTGATATGGAGTTAGACAGTTATTATCATTAAGATATTCTACAATAGCATCTCTAAGAAATCATTCAAACAATTTACCCACAACAGACGTTAAGCTTACTGGTCTATAGTTCCCAGGGTCACTTTTAGACCCCTTTTTGAACATTGGTACCACATTTGCTTGGCACCAGTCTAATGGGACAGTCCCTGTCCATAAAGAGTGCTTGAATATAAGATACAGCGGTCTGTCTATCACATTACTTAATTCTTTTAGTACCCGGGGGTGTATGCCATCTGGGCCTGGTGACTTGTCTATTTTGATATTATTTAGGCGTTTCTGAACTTCCTCCTGGGTTAGGTGGGTGATATTTAGCGGAGGGTTTACTTTATCACTCTGCATTTCCTCCGATAAATTGTTTTCTTTTGTGAAAACAGTGGAGAAGAAGCTATTGAGTAGCGTGCTCGGGGGTTATGTTTGAGTCACTGCGTGCGCATGATTTGCGACTGTTTGACAGCTTTAATACATGTGAGGAATGCCTGTTTCTTAGACATGTATAATTATGTATAGTGAAGAGTCATATACGGCACTCTTGTAACTAATGAGAATTGTGCACAAGTAGGGCATCCGGCCCATACATGACAAAATGAAGAACTTGGCACTCAATAGAAGTATGGTGCAAATAAAGTTCCTTTTCATTGCATTCAGTATAACGTTGAACGTTTTTGGTCCTTTCAAGTTATGCATAGCGCCATCTCTTATTACATAGCGTCCCTTCCAGTAATGTATAGCACCATCTTTTATTACATAGTGTAATCTCTTGCTTTTTGTAGCACCCTCTCTTTATTACATAGCATCCCCACTTGTTATATATACAGTGGGGAAAAAAAGTATTTAGTCAGCCACCAATTGTGCAAGTTCTCCCACTTAAAAAGATGAGAGAGGCCTGTAATTGATATCATAGGTAGACCTCAACTATGAGAGACAAAATGAGAAAACAAATCCTGAAAATCACATTTGTCTGATTTGGAAATATTTTTTTTTTACATTTTGGTGGAAAATAAGTATTTGGTCAATTACAAACAAGCAAGATTTCTGGCTTCTTCACAGACCTGTAACTTTTTCTTTAAGAGGCTCCTCTGTCAACAACTCATTACCTGTAGTACTGGCACCTGTTTGAACTTGTTATCTGTATAAAAGACACCTATCCGCATCCTCAAACAGTCACACTCCAAATTCCACTATGGTGAAGACCAAAGAGCTGTCGAAGGACACCACAAACAAAATTGTAGCCCTGCACAAGGCTGGGAAGACTGAATCTGCAATAGGCAAGCAGCTTGGTGTGAAGAAATCAACTGTGGGAGCAATAATTAGAAGATGGAAGACATTCAAGACCACTGATAATCGCCCTCGAGCTGGGGTTCCACACAAGATCTCACCCCATGGGGTCAAAACGATCTCAAGAACGGTGATTAAAAATCCCAGAACCTCACGGGGGGACCTAGTGAATGACCTGCAGAGAGCTGGGACCTACGTTACACAGGCTACCATCAGTAACACACTACGCCGCCAGGGACTCAGATCCTGCAGTACCAGACGTGTCCCCCTGCTTAAGCCATTACATGTCCGGCTCTCTCAAGTTTGCTAGAGAGCATTTAGATGATCCAGAACAGTATTGGGAGAATGTCATATGGTCAGATGAAACCAAAGTAGAACTGTTTGGTAGAAACACAACTCGGCGTGTTTGGAGGAGAAAGAATGCTGAGTTGCATCCAAACAACACCATACCTACTGTGAAGCATGGGAGTGGAAGCATCATGCTTTGGGGCTGTTTCTCTGCCAAGAGACCAGGACGACTGATCCATGGACATGAAAGAATGAATGGGGCCATGTATCGTGAGATTTTGAGTGCAAACCTCCTTCCATCTGCAAGGGCATTGAAGACGAAACATGGCTGGGTCTTTCAGCATGACAATGATCCAAAGCACACTGCCAGGGCAACGAAGGAGTGGCTTTGTAATAATAATTTCAAGGTCCTGGAGTGGCCTGACCAGTCTCCAGATCTAAACCCTATAGAAAACCTTTGGAGAGAGTTGAAAGTCCGTGTTGCCAAGCGACAGCCCCAAAACATCACTGCTCTAGAGGAGATCTGCATGGAGGAATGGGCCAACATACCAGCAACAGTGTGTACCAGCCTTGTGAAGAATTACAGAAAACGTTTGACCTCTGTTATTGCCAACAAAGGATATATAACAAAGTATTGAGATGAACTTTTGTAATTGACCAAATACTTATTTTCCACCAAAATTTGAAAAAAATGTATTTCCATATCAGACAATGTGATTTTCAGGATTTGTTTTCTCATTTTGTCTCTCATAGTTGAGGTCTACCTATGATGTCAATTACAGGCCTCTCATCTTTTTAAGTGGGAGAACTTGCACAATTGGTGGCTGACTAAATACTTTTTTTCCCCACTGTAAAATAAAATGACTTCTTATGGAAAAGCTTGTGACCAGACCAGTCCGTCTGCCTCCACTAGGAGAAAAGCAGCTCTTCCACATGAGCATACTGTATATATTTATATACATATAAACACCACAATTACATACATGAGGGGCCAGGCCTCGCAAATCCTGTTTTGTAGTATATAGAGAATAAAAAGAGAGGTAACACTCCAAAAATAAGTGCAAAAAATGTAGACTTTATTAAACCCAAATTGCAATTTTTCGGTTTCGGAGAAAAGCATCTTTTCCCCATGTATGTGTGTGTGCATATGTGTGCGTATGTGTGTGTATGTATATATGTGTATAGATGTATACTAGCTATTGAACTCGTTCTACGCCCAGGTGGCTAGAATTTTATTGGTATATGGTCTCCCATGCTGGTATGTGCTGCCCCCCTCCTGGTATTTGTGCTGCCCCCATCTTGTCCCCACCATCCTATCCTGGTATGCATGGCACCCCTCATCCCCATCCTGATATGCATGGCACCCCTCACCCCCAATCCTGGTATGCATGGCACCCCTCACCCCCAATCTTAGTATGCATGGCACCCCTCATCCCCAATCCTGGTATGCGTGGCACCCCTCATCCCCAATCCCGGTATGCGTGGCACCCCTCATCCCCAATCCTGGTATGTGTGGTAGTCCTCATCCCTATCCTGGTATGTATGGTACCCCATCCCTCATCCCTATCCTGGTATATATGGTATCCCTCATCCTGGTATGCATGGGCCCCTCACCCACATCCTGGTATGCATGGCACCCCTTATCCCCATCCTGGTATGCATGGCCCCTCATTCGAATCCTGGTATGCATGGTACTTCTCATCCCTATCCTGGTATGCATGGCCCCTCATCCGAATCTTGGCATGCATGGCACCCCTCATCCCTAATCCCGGTATGCATGGCACCCCCCATCCCCAATCCCGGTATGCATGGCACCCCTCATCCCCAATCCCGGTATGCATGGCACCCCTCAATTCCAATCCTGGTATGCATGGCACCCCTCATCCCCAATCCCGGTATGCGTGGTACCCCTAACCCCCAAATCCTGGTATGCATGCTCCCCTCACCCACCAATCCTGGTATGTGTGGTACCTCTCAACCCCCAAACCGGGTATGCATGATCCCCTCACCCCCCAATCCTGGTATGTGTGCTGTAATTCACACACCCGGGCTGAGTGGCGTGTGCGTGTATATGTAGTGATTCCACTGGACCGTGCCGGAGGGGCGTAACTAAGTATCCACCCGATCCGACCAGGGTCGCACGACGGCATACGACGCCAGTGCACCAAGGAGGAACCGAGCAGAGGGACCAGGTGCTACTCCAGGACAGACCCCGGACACGGCTGTTGACCCACACAGGGGAATACAGGAACAGGCAGGTTAGGCTGGCACACAGACTGCTGGGTATAGGCAGACACGGCTGGTATGCAGACTGGCGGATGCTGGTAAGCACGACTGGTATGCAGGCAGGGAGGTACTAACAGGTACGACAGGTTGGAGCACTGAGTGGATAGGACCCAGTACAGACTGGGACTCAGGAACAGAACCGCAGATACGGTGGACAAACACAGCAGAGTGAGGCCGCCCAGAGCGGCGAGCAAGAGCAGAACAAGACGAGACCGCCTGGAGCGGTGGGCGAGAGAAGAGCAGGACAAAGCTGCCTGGAGCGGTGAGCGAGAGAGGAGCAGGACGAGACTGCCGAAGCAGCGAGCAAAGGGTCCGAGCAGAGCGAGACTGCCGGAGCAGCGAGCAAAGGGTCAGAGCAGAGCGAGACTGCTGGAGCAGCGAGCAAAGGGTCAGAGCAGAGCAAGACTGCTGGAGCAGCGAGCAAAGGGTCAGAGCAGAGTGAGACTGCCGGAGCAGCGTGCAAAGGGTCAGAGCAGAGCGAGACTACCGGAGCAGCGAGCAAAGGGTCAGAGCAGAGTGAGACTGCCGGAGCAGCGAGCAAAGGGTCAGAGCTGAGCGAGACTGCCGGAGCAGCGAGCAAAGGGTCAGAGCAGAGCGAGACTGCCGGAGCAGTGAGCAAAGGGTCAGAGAAGAGTGGACAGGGCTCTGTTCACACGGAACAGACTGGAAGGGAAAGGCAGAACCAGGTACACACAAGATACTTGCAATGAAGTAGCGAGTGGACTCTAAACTCACAAACGGGAGTTCAGGGACAACGAGTAGGAGTTAGGTACGGGATCAGATTCTGCAGGAAAAGGGAAGGTACGGACATAGAGAAAAACAGGTAACAGGCTAGGAGAGTATTCAGACAAGAACAGACACAGCAGCAAGATACAGGAGCGGGTCTAGGTATGCGCCCCCTAGAAGGCGGAACGAACAGGCTAGGAGCGTGTTCTGACAGGAACAGGAAAGATACAGGAACGGGTCTAGGTATGCGGCCCCTAGAAGGCGGAAAGAACAGACTAGGAGCGTGTTCACCCTGGCCTGGAAATACAGCCTCCAGGTTAGGCAGAAGACAACAGACTAGAAGATAGTTCAGACAGGACACAGTTCAGACACGGGAACTGATACCGCAAGGCAGGAAACATAGACAGGACCTGGCACATCAGTGACCGGAAGCCAACTGACAGAACACAATGCTCAGGCGAGGATTCCAGGAAAGAGCTGCGTTAGTTACAGACAGCAATAGGCTGAGGACGCACAAGGGGTGTGCCTGCAGCAGCTACAAGAAGCAGGAAGTGATCGGGCGCCGCCCTTAAGCAGCAGAAACAGAGGCAAGCAGACAGCATGGAGGGAAGCCAGGCTAGCAGACTGGACTGGAGATCAAGTGCGCGCTCTTGCACAGTGGGAGACGGACCACTATGCAAGGACGCCGCCAGGTAGGTTACATGTGCTACCCCTCACCCCCCAATCCTTGTATGCATGGTCCCCTCACCCCCCAATCCTGGTATGTGTGGTACACCTCACCCCCCAATCCTGGTATGCATGGTCCCCTCACCCCACAATCTTGGTATGTATGGCCCCCTCACCCCCCCCAATCCTGGTATGTGTGGCCCCTTCATCCCTTGCGCACTGTACACACATACAAAAATATAAACAGTTATACTCACCTTTCTTCTCTGTGCTCCAGCGCTGCTGCGTCCTGTTCTGCTGGAGGCCGAGGGAGGAGTGCGGCGCCGCAGCACTGCGCTGTCTGGCGCAATTTTGCTGAAGACACACTGTAAATGTGTCTTCAGTAAAATGGCGCCGGATAGCGCTATGCACATGCGCCGATCTGACGCCTCACTCCTGCCCCGGTCTCCGGTGAAGAGAGGCGCCGCGGCAATGCTCCTCCCGGTCAGGTAAGTATGTAAGTATGGCGCCGGAGATCGCGGTATGCGTTCAGTGCATACGCATATCACGATCTCCGGCGCCATACACTCCTCTTACCTGTAACGGCTGGATGCCTGCTTCTGTCTGTAGCCAGACTGAGCATCACGCATGCGCAGTCTATAAAGGCTTCAGACAGAGACACGCATCCCCGGTTATATACATACAGTATATATATATATATATATATATATATATATATATACACACATATTTAGTATTTACAGTAATGTACAGTTGTGGGCTCTCATGGCTTGCTCTTGTCCGGAGATCGGTATGGTACTGCAGACAGGAGCCTGCAATGACACTAAGTGAGTGTGGCTATGTAGCACCCTGAGGATTCGGCTGCTACAGGGGTATTGCACCTCAACCCAGAGGTGTGATATTCCACTCCCGGGTAAGGATGGAGTGTGGACCTGAGCTCGGTAGGCTGCATGCACTACACACATCCCATTTCCGAGGAGCAGACCGACGGTACTCCCACTTAGAAATGTGCAGGTACGACCGAGTCTGTTCCTGGCTGGAGTGGGAGGGGGGTGGAACATCCCAAGTAGTGTAGGGGCAGATAGGGGGAGCAGCCTGGGTAAAGATAGGAGCTCATTGGGTGCTGGTCACCTGAGCTCACACATAGAGGGTGTATATAAGGTGGGCACCATCAGAGAACAGGGTCAGTCTGTCAGAGTCAGGAAGAGGAGCAGAGCAGCCCCAGAGAGAGAGAGAGGAGAAAGCAAGAGAGACCCAGAGGGGGAAACAGAAGAGAGGACTCTGAGACCCCAAATCCAATCCACGGGTGAAGAGTCGGCATCAGGGTACCGGAACCCAAGCTGGTGGGGGCAAAAACACACCCCAGCCAGAGACCGGAGGCCGTGGGCAGAGTCTGCCACGGCCACCCACCACATCCACCCCGAAGGCATACCACGTGGAGGGTCAGGGAACCCAAGGCCAAGGGTCTCCCAACAGAAGGCCCGAGGGAGCTGGACCTGGGTGGATCACTAGTGGGGACGGCCAGAGAAAGGACAGAAGGAGAGCTCAGGGTCACGCTCCGGACTCGCTTGGGGGTTGGCTGGATCCAGGACCTGGTGGATGCAGCACGGCTCGGGAGGTCACTTGAAGCTGGAGTGACCGGAACATCAGCAGTGAGTAAATACCCTTAACTGCATAACCCGACTCTGTCTTCCTTTAACATCTATGCTGCACCACCACAACCCCCATCCTTTGCACCTGACCCCCTGAGGCTATACCCCACCCGTTGGGGGTTATACCATCACAAGCTGCACCTACACCATCAGCCTCAGCGGACCCTGCTGCAGCGGCGGCCATAGTGACCGCAATACAACGGGTGGCGTAGTCGACAATAAAGAACTTAATAACATCTGTAGGACTGCCACATACAACTGAGTTTGACACCCTGGGCACGGACCGGGTCACCGCCACTCGGAAGACTACAACTCCCATCTGATCCGGCTCCGGATATTCCCCCTAAAGAATATGGCCCAGGGGGCGCGTCAGCTACAGTGTGCAGTGTCCGTGCAGAGCCGCTAACTAAAGTGACACATATGACAGTGATCAGTGTGCAAATTGAGGGACGTAACAGTGCGCTGAACTCTTTGGTGCACCAAGGCCTCCTCATAAACATACAAAATAAATATTTTTTTTATGGCATCTAAGACACTGAAATCTATACTACAGGTGTTATTTTTATAGGTGCTAAATCCCCCTACATACCTGTATAAGTGCTATAGTTAGTGTCATCGGGGGTGACAGATGCCCTTAAATCTTGCCTGGTATCTATATTATCTATTATTGCCCACAGTTTCCCCCTTTGCTTTCTGTGTTATATGCAGTGCAATTTCTACATATGATAATCCCAAAATTCTGATAGTCTAGCACCTGTTACTAATATACAGCAGAAAAGCAAAAAACTGAGCAAAGATATCTGTAGGAGGGACAGTAACTCTACTTTTACAAATAATTATATTTTCTTATGTGTATTATGACCATTCAATAATCAAGAGTATTTGATAATCCCATAGCCACTGAATTAATCGTATCAATACCGGTTTAAAGGGATTTTTACTGCTTCTCATGTAATAGCTTCCACTTTCTTAAGTGAAAACAGACAAAAAATACAAAAGATGTTTGAAGGATATCAGAAACACATAAGATACATCCACATCTATGAAGTTTATGTTGCTCCCGAAATTGCTTGTTTGGAATAGAAAATGCTTTTGATTCCAGAATTGCAAGAATCTTTTAAGTCATTTTTGTCCGTGCTTCAAAGCGCAGCGTGGAATAAAGTCCTCCGATATCTTCAAAGCAGTGATATGTGGAGTCCACCCTGCAGTCTGTGGTCTGGTGAACCTTGTCCAGCCTGTAACTTTCTCATATATCTCTATATTCTCTGTATAGCTGCAGCGTTTATACCACACAAGTATTGTATTTTTGCAATGTATTGTGATAGTAGCAGCTTTATACAATGTATTAATTTATATTATAATGTGCCCCTATGTATATGTGCCTATCCCTTTTATATTACATTTGGCATTGGACAACTCCTTTTTGGTCACATTGATCTCCAACATGAAGCCGATTGCAGTGATTAAAGGGGTTGTCCACTACTGGTAGTCACATGACACCCTCTCCAAATGTTGATGCCGGGAGACTGGCGGGGTGATAGCACTAAATGCAGAAGAGCAGCACCAATCTGGAAAATGAACATTACATTTTTTTAACTTTTTTTTCACCTCCCGGAGTCCATTAATAAGGGGTTAACTTACAGCTACATTTGACATAAACACTGGAACTAGCGATGAAGGTGGCGGTAATGTCTTCATCACTGGGCAAAGTTGGAGTTGTCTGTTATAAGTTTTGACCTGGTTCCATTGCTCCTGTTTATCCCTGCGGCCTTATACAACATGTTTGATACCTCTTACTGACCCTGGACTGACTTGACCTTCCACTTTTTGCCAATTCTGCCTCTCCCTCCATCATTCTGTTTCTGACCTTTTCTATAGCTCCTGACCTCACCTTCGTTTCCGGATTTTGTCTAAAGCCTACCTTTTTGGGTTTTTACCCAGCTGATCAAATTTTCTCTGCCAGATCGCTCCACCGGCCAGCAGCTAATCTGTGAACACAATCCCGGGGTCCTCCCTGTTGTAAATTCATCTCCTTTTAGAGGGGTCAAAGGGTGAAGGCAGTGCTACCACTGGGACCTGCTAAGCGGTGTAGCTTGTGAAAATTCTCTATGTGGAAGTAATATTAAGAGCTATCAGGTGTCTACGAAGAGTTCTCCATTACAGGACATAAGTAAAAAATAAAAAATTCTATAAAATAATCACATCTCCAAATGTACTTTTCTAGGACAAATAATAGAAAAGATAGAGTAAAAGTAAAAAAAAAAGCTAAATCAGAAGGAATTCATAATAAAGAATAAAAATAACCAATAAATAAACCATCAATTACATTGATATCCCTGCCCCCAACTAGGGGAAGTCACATTGTACAAAAAATATTTTTATATACTATAGTCGAAAAATGTAAATTAGTTTTTAAAATGTGTATTTTAGGATTATTTAACCTCAGTAGCAAAAAAATTATGGTAGTTCATATACTAAAGAAACAATGTGGCAAAAAAACAACTATTTAGTGAAACATAGTATATAAAAAAGGTAAAGCCATATTTGCCATATGGGCCTATGACACAAAAATCACTTTAATAAAAATTGTTCTTGCCAATAATGCTTAAAACAATGTGTGTGTTAAGAGGTTAAAATATACCCATAACTGGCATCTCATATTAGAAGGTAATTTCTTACACCTCCACTTATCATCAATGACGTTCTCCCGACCTCCACCAATAGGAAATCAAAATAATATAAAACCAGGGCTCCGATTTCCCTTTAAGTAACATGAGCTTAAACTTTACTCTAATTAAAATAGATTTGGAAATATACCCCCCTTGCCTACAGTCAGATGTGATTTCATTACTTATTGCAAATCCCATGCTTGTTTGCTTGGTAATTATCTTTAATTATGAAATTTGCTTATTCAATACAAAAATATCCTGTAGGTAACAAAAAAGCAGTAAACACCTCGAATAAGGGTATTCATTACTCATAACTCTCTGCGGTGTTTGCATCAAGAATACAAAACGTGGTGGTTATATATTTAATGGATGCACCAAAATTTAATATATGTGCTTATTTATCTGTCCCACAAAGGGAAAAATAGGATCCTTGCATTTTTTCAAAAATACACAGCGTAAAAAAAGCTCATCATGGGAACGTAGCCAATGAGTTTTTGATGTTGCACATTTTCGTAAAAATACAATTAACCTATTTTACTTAATGGGTGCAGAAAATCTGCAACATCAAAAAATCACCCAAAATCTCATTGTGGGAACGTAGCTTAAGGCTACTTTCCCAAGATGAGTTTTTGATGAGTTTTTTTACTCTGTGTATTTTCGAAAAAAAAGGCAAGGATCCTATTTGACTTAATGGGTGCAGAAATGGAAAATGGGTGCAGAAAATTGAAAACTCACTAAAAGCTCATCGTGGGAAGGTAGCCTAAGATAAGCATATAGAGTTGTATCATCTTCAATAAAATGAGTTTAAAAAAGAAAAGATAAGTATATATACGGAAAATCTCACTAGGAATGTCCCCCTTTAAACCAGAGCGGAAAAATACTTTGGTGTGTTCAATATTCACAGTCCGATTCGCGATGTCTGGACCGGCCACATGTTGAGTATGAAGCTGTGCAGTTTGAGTCATGAAATCTGCAGGAGGTCCGGACATCATTCTGTACTTGGACCGTGAATGTCTGATACAGTATGTGAAACCAGCCTACAGGTATGTCCCTCATTGTATTTCCACCGCACAGTGGAAAAACCAAAGTAATTTCGGCAGAGGAAAATACTGCCGTGGATGTGGTGCATTAAAGGGGTTGTCCACTACTAGGACAACACATTCTTGAACTAAATGTTTTGTTCTGATAAAATAAAAAAAACTATACTCACCTCCGGTGCTGGTACTGTTCCAGCACTCGTTGTCCCACAGCTCTGGTGCGGTGGAATAACACGTGGTGCTGTCGCCCAATCAGCACTGGCACCATTGTCCCCACCTTCATATGGATTGAGCATGAAGAGGAAGTCAGAGATCAGCTGCAGCCTGGACTTCCTCTTCATGTTCAAAACGTACGAAGGCGGGGACATTGACGCCAGTGCTGATTGGGTGCCAGCACCACGTGTCATTCCACCGCACCAGAGCCCCGGGACCGCGAGTGTTGATGCCGCTGGAACAGCACCAGTACGGGAGATGTATAGATTTTTATTTTATTTTATCGGCACCAAACATTTAGTTCAAGAAGGGGTTGTCCTAGTAGTGGACAGCCCCTTTAAGCTATGCATTTCACCCTATTGCAATACAAAGAGTGAAGTCCATGCATAAAGTGAAGGCTGCAAATTTCAAATCTGCCAGGCCCGTCAATTTATTCTCTGCACTGTGTGGAGGAGATTACTTACAATCTCATCCACATATACAACTACTGCAATACACATACAATTTTCCATCAGTAAAATCTGGACAGAATGTCTGCTTGGTATGCGTCCAAGGAGAACATACCCTAAGGGTAGATTCACATACACATGAGCCGCAATTTTTTTTTTGCCTCGATATATAAATCTCAGAAACCTACTGCATTTTTTTACACATATTTGCCATGGAATTCCTAAAGATTAAATTTTGCAGAACATTTATTGCATATTTGCAGCAAATCAACATAAAAACATGTCCATTTTATAAAGAATTTGTTGGGGAGGAGGGGGATTGTGGCTCGTGTGAATCTACCCTGAGAGTATATTCATGTATAAATGATTTTTTCTTTACATGTTTATGAAGTGGGTACACGGCCGGTTTGCTGTGGGCCCAAACTGAGTTCTGTTCACCCTGAACCCCTCTTCTAAGCATGAATTTGAGTGGAGTGTAATGTGTGGTGGAGTTTGTTCTGTACTCACTGTTACTTTGTCCATGGGACCGGATCCAGCTACAAACAAGACAGGAGACTTTGGGCCCGGGTTTACAAGTTTGGCATTACTGTACAATTCATTTACACAGTGCTGCAGCATACAGATTAAGGCCACGGCCCCACTATCAGTATTTGATCAGTATTTGGTCAGTATTTTTTCTCAGGAGTGGGAGCCAAAACCAGGAGTGGGTGATAAATGCAGAATTGGTGCACTTGTTTATATTATACCTTTTCTCTGATTGTTCCTCACCTGGTTTTGGCTACCACTCCTGAGAAAAAATACTGACTGAATACTGACCAAATACTGATAGTGGGGCCATGGCCTAAGACAGATTCTCTTTGTTGGTAATGTTCCTTTGGTTCTTTGTCCTAAAAGTCCTTATCTCCATCCTGTCTTGAGACCCACCATCTTCCTCTCCCTCTGTGACCCGGCCGATATCTTCCTCATCAGGAAGACAAAGGTCTGCTTCTCAGTACCTCTTCCGGACCTTAGGCCCAAGACAGTCCCGGCGTCCATGTCCTGCTTTAGATGTGTCCTCATTCTAAATAAGGAAACTTGCACTAGCAGAACACTTTTCTCTCTGCTGCATCTATTTTTAGAACCTGTTTCCCTATCTTGTCCAGCCTTCCTTCCCTCTTCTCCTCTCCTTCACTAAACTCGAACTTGTCTTATCTGAGTCTTGGACCCTAACTCGCTAACCCGGAAAAACCTTTTCTAAAAAACTCCTCTAACCCCTCCTAAACTGTAGGCTAATCCGAACTGTTAACTACATAGTGTCCTATGCAGTGTAAACTATATCCCTATCTGCTGTATCGTTCACTTAGTGAACAGACCTCACCGTTTGTGACATGGAAAACAGTTCGTTCCCGACCCGTGTCACAGCGTGTGTGACATGGAGGGAAAGCGCCCCTGCAGCGCCTGCGAGCGGGGTTGCTCAGGTGTCACAGTTGCTACTGCAACTGGACATCCTGAAGTCGACCCCACGGGGGGTGGATTAACCCCCCCGTGCCTGGGACCCCTCCGATTGGCTGTTTCATTTTCACTTTTAGTGAAACTGCCAATCAGTATGAATTAAATATTTCACCAATGAAAATTGGTGTAATATTTAAATCTGGGCATGACCTGATGCTTACAGCATCAGCCATTGGCTGGGGGGAGTGTCACCTCTGCCCCCCCCCTCCCCCCAGATCTGATTGGGGGGCTAGCGTCACATGGATACTAGCCCCAATCAGGTATGGAGGGATGGCTGAAACCTCCCAGCTCCTTCCCATCCCTGGATCGTCTGCTGTGGACCCTCTGCTGTGGACCCTCTGCTGTGGACCCTCTGCTGTGGACCCTCTGCTGTGGACCCCATGGATCGCATCTGCCGCCGCCGCCGCTGATCAGCAGGTAGAATTGCCCCCACTCCCCCCCGACCCCCCCCTCCACTCCCCCCCTCCACCCCCCCCCGTCACCCCCCCGCCCTCCCCACTTTCATACCTGCACCCCGACCTCCGCTCCCTCTGCCACGTCTTTATCCATCGGCTGCTGCTCTCCTTCTGACAGCCGGTGGACTGTGATCACAGCAGCAGCAGGCTCAGTGTAAATGCCCTGCTCCTGTGATCAAACCCACCATCCCCCAGTCCCAGTGATATCACCCCCCACCTCCCAATAATCACCCTGTCCCCAGTGTTCACCCCCCCATCCCAGTGATCACCCCCCCCGCAAACCCAGTGATCACGCTCCTGCCGGCTCCTGCTCCCCTTTCTGCCCCAGTAACCACCCCCCAATGCTGCCGGCCTCCTACCCCCCCTTGCTGCTGCCGGCTCCTGCCCCAGTGATCACCCCCCTTGCTGCTGCTGGCTCCTCCATCTCCTCAGCCCCCTCCTACGCCTGACTGCCCCCTACGCCTGACTGCCCCCTACTCCTGACTGCCCCTACTCCTGACTGCCCCCTACTCCTGACTGCCCCCTACGCCTGACTGCCCCCTACTCCTGACTGCCCCCTACTCCTGACTGCCCCCTACTCCTGACTGCCCCCTACGCCTGACTGCCCCCTACTCCTGACTGCCCCCTACGCCTGACTGCCCCCTACTCCTGACTGCCCCCTACTCCTGACTGCCCCCTACGCCTGACTGCCCCCTACGCCTGACTGCCCCCTACGCCTGACTGCCCCTACGCCTGACTGCCCCCACACGTGACTGCAGAAGGTTACACCAAGCACACACACACGTACACTCACACTATAGTAAAGTTTAGATTTTTTTTTTTTTACACACGCACACAGCACACAAAATGTCCCGCCCGTCCCGCTCATCCCAGTCTAGGGCGTACTCAGCTGAGGAGGCTATGTCAGGTTGGTGTGTGTGTTGTAGTGTATATGAGATTGTGTGTGTGTTTGTGGTGTATGCACTACAATATACCACACCGCACACCAACCTGACATACACTACACAATGGTGTCCGCTAACAAATTGGAACCATGTTGCGTTTGGAGAGTCCCTGTGTGCCCAAACATTGGAGCTCCCCCACAAGTGACCCCATTTTGGAAACTAGACCCCCCAAGGCACCTATCTAGATGCATAGTGAGCACTTGGAACCCCCAGGTCCTTCACAAATTAATCCGTAAAAATAAAAAAGTGTTTTTTTTTTCCACTTTTTCATTTTTATCAATCAATTTGTGAAGCACCTGGGGGTCCCAAGTGCTCACTATGCATCTAGATAGGTGCCTTGGGGGGTCTAGTTTCCAAAATGGGGTCACTTGTGGGGGAGCTCCAATGTTTGGGCACACAGCGGCTCTCCAAACGCAACATGGTGTCCGCTAACAAATTGAATGGAAAATCGGCTCAAATTGTTAGCGGACACCATGTTGCGTTTGGAGAGCCCCTAATGTGCCTAAACAGTGGAGCTCCCCCACAAGTGACCCCATTTTGGAAACTAGACCCCCCAATGCACCTATCTAGATGCATAGTGAGCACTTGGAACCCCAAGGTGCTTCACATAATGATCTGTGAAAACAAAAAAGTACTTTTTTTTTCACAAAAATTTTCTTTTAGCCTAAATTTAACCTCAAAGTTCATCAGCAATTTATCTTTTTTCCAGCAAAATTTACAAAACCATTTTTTTAGTGACCACATCACATTTGAAGTCCCTTTGAGGGGTCTTTATGAGAGAAAACACCCAAAAGTGACACCATTCTAAAAACTGCACCCCTCAAGCTACTCAAAACTACATTCAAGAAGATTATTAACCCTTCAGGTGCATCACAGGAACTAAAGCCACATGGAAGAAAAAAATGAACATTTTTATTTTTCTAACAAAAATTTTCTTTTAGCCTAAATTTTTTAAATTTCACATGGATAACAGGATAAAATGCATCCTAAAATGTGTTGGTCAATTTCTCCTGAGTACACTGATACCTCATATGTAGTCATAAACCACTGTTTGGGCGCATGGCAGGGCTCAGAAGAGAAGGAGCGCAATTTGACTTTTGGAGCTAATTTTCCATTCAAAAAGTAAAATGGCGCTCCTTCCCTTCACGAAAAAAAAATCTCAGAATCGCTAGGATCCGTTGAAGCGTTCCAGAGTTTTTACTTCGTAAAGGGACACTGGTCAGAATTGACAAAAATGCCAAGGTCTTTAGGGTCAAAATAGGCTGGGTCCTGAAGGGGTTAAGGTAAAGCCTGAAGGAGAACCGAAATACAAAACTGGTCATAGGGATAAAATATAATATACTTTTATCACACAAAATTGTCAAAATTAGGCCTATTTACGTTGGAAAAGAGAAGGCTTAGGGGAGACCTCATAAACATGTATAAATACATCAGGGGGCAGTACAGAGATCTCTCCCATGACCTGTTTATACCAAGGATGGTGACAAAGACGAGGGGGCACACTATGCGTCTGGAGGAAAGGAGGTTCCTGCACCAGCATAGAAGGGGATTCTTTACGGTCAGAGCCGTGAGACTCTGGAACTCTCTGGGAGAGGAAGTGGTGATGTCCAACTCACTTAATGAGTTCAAGATAGGCCTGGACGCCTTTCTTGAGAACAATAAAATTACATCTTATGCTTAGTGATAGTTAATTAATCCAGGGATTTAATCTGACTGCCAGATTGGAGTCGGGAAGTGAATTTTTCCTCAATGATGTAAATTGGCCTATACCGCATGGGATTTTTTTTGCCTTCCCCTGGATCAACGCTGCGGAATAGCTGCAGTGCACAAGAAATAGGCTGAACTGGATGGACGCTTGTCTTTTTTCGGCCTTATAAACTATGTAACTATGTAACTATGTAATAAAACATAACATAACACCATATACAGTGCATTGTGAAAGTATTTGGCCCACTTGAACTTTTCTACCTTTGCCACATTTCTGGCTTCAAACATAAAGATATAAAATTCTAATTTTGGGGGGAAGAATCAACAACAAGTGGGACACAATCGTGAAGTGGAATGAAATTTATTGGATATTTTAAACTTTTTTAAAAAAATTAAAAAATTAAAAGTGGGGCGTGCAATATTATTCGGCCCCTTTACTTTCATTGCAGCAAACTCACTCCAGAAGTTCAGTGAGGATCTCTGAATGATCCAATGTTGTCCTAAATGACTGGTAATGATAAATAGAATCCACCTGTGTGTAATCAAGTCTCCGTATAAATGCACCTGCTCTGTGATAGTCTCAGGGTTCTGTTTCAAGAGCAGAGAGCATCATGAGGACCAAGGAACACACCAGGCAGGTCCGAGATACTGTTGTGGTGAAGTTTAAAGCCGGATTTGGATACAAAAAGATTTCCCAAGTTTTAAACATCTCAAGGAGCACTGTGCAAGCGATCATATTGAAATGGAAGGAGTATCAGACCACTGCAAATCTACCAAGACCCGGCCGTCCCTCTAAACTTTCATCTCGAACAAGGAGAAGACTGATCAGAGATGCAGCTAATGCTGATCATGATCACTCTGGATGAACTACAGAGATCTATAGCCGAGGTGGGAGAGTCTGTCCATAGGACAACAATCAGTCGTACAATGCACAAATCTGGCCTTTATGGAAGAGTGTCAAGAAGAAAGCCATTTCTCAAAGATATCCATAAAAAGTCTCGTTTGAAGTTTGCCACAAGCCACCTGGGAGACACACCAAACATGTGGAATAAGATGCTCTGGTCAGATGAAACCAAAATCAAACTTTTTGGCCACAATGCAAAACGATATGTTTGGCGTAAAAGCAACACAGCTCATCACCCTCAAAACACCATCCCCGATGTCAAACATGGTGGTGGCAGCATCATGGTTTGGGCCTGCTTTTCGTCAGCAGGGACAGGGAAGATGGTTAAAATTGATGGAACGATGGACGGAACCAAATACAGGACCATTCTGGAAGAAAACCTGTTGGAGTCTGCAAAAGACCTGAGACTGGGAAGGAGATTTATCTTCCAACAAGACAATGATCCCAAACATAAAGCAAAATCTACAATGGAATGGTTGAAAAATAAACATATCCAGGTATTAGAATGGTCAAGTCAAAGTCCAGACCTGAATCCAATCGAGAATCTGTGGAAAGAGCTGAAAACTGCTGTTCACAAATGCCCTCCATCCAACCTCAATGAGCTCAAGCTGTTTTGCAAGGAAGAATGGGCAAGAATTTCAGCCTCTCGATGTGCAGAACTGATAGAGACATACCCCAAGCGACTTGCAGCTGTAATCGCAGCAAAAGGTGGCGCTGCAAAATATTAACTCAAGGGGGCTGAATAATATTGCACTCCCCACTTTTCAGTTTTTAATTTGTTAAAAAAGTTTAAAATATCCAATAAATTTCGTTCCACTTCACGATTGTGTCCCAATTGTTGTTGATTCTTCCCCCAAAAAATGAGAGTTTTATATCTTTATGTTTGCAGCCAGAAATGTGGCAAAAGGTAGAAAAGTTCAAGGGGGCCAAATACTTTCACAATGCACTGTATCTATTATATGTAACCCTTCTATGAAGACGCTATGGCGTCTTCATCTTCCACCACCCTCCTTCATTTATGCAGATTTTTACACTGCTTTTCCTACAGAATTGAATTGAAAAAGGAAAAATCACCAGTAAAAAATCCACAACATAACTTGGCATGTTGTGGGTAACATTTGTTAAAACCTCATACACTTTGCAGCTCCTGTAAGGGTATGTTCACACAGAGTTTTTTTATGTGGATTTGTTACCAAAAACCACATCAAGTATTTTGGAGTGATGTTGGTGTGTGTTTTTTTTTATTTTTTACACAGTTTATGTGTAATGGATAGTTTTTTTCTGCCTGTATTCATTCAATGGTCAAATTTAGAGCAGTGTTTCTGTTACGCTTGCGCCCGGACTGACTGGCGTGAGCGTGATTAGTGATCCCACTGTACCATGAACCGAGGAGTGCCTGGAGGGGCGTAACTAAGTATCAACCCGATCCGACCAAGGTCACACGGAGGCTCAGTCGACTCCGTGTACCGAGCAGAGGGACCAGGTGCTACTCCAGGTCAGACCCCGGTCACAGCTGTTGACGGGGAATGCAGGAGCAGGCAGGTTAGACTGGCATACAGGCAGGTGGGTAATGGCAGGCATGGCTGGTATGCAGACAGGTGGGTACTGGCAAGCACGGCTGGTATGCAGACAGGTGGGCACTGGCTAGCACGGCTGGTATGCAGACAGAGAGATACTGGCAAGCACGGCTGGAGAGCAGACAGGGAGGGAAGCCGCCGGAGCGGTGGGCAAGTCAGAGTAGAGAGAAACCGCTGGCGCGGTGAGCAAGGCAGAGCAGGGAGAAGCCGCCGGAGCGGTGGGCAAGTCAGAGTAGAGAGAAACTGCTGGCACGGTGAGCAAGCAGAGCCGAACAGGGCTGAAGGTGCAGGCAGAGAGGACAGGACTCGGTTCACATGGAACAGACTGGAAAGTACAGGAAGATGGCTAGAACACAGGAAGTAGATACGGTGGAAGGAAAAAGGGACAAGCAGAACCAGATACACACAGGGTACTTACAATGAAGTAGCGAGTGGACAGAAAACTCACAAACTGAAGTACAGAGACAATGAGTAGGAGTTAGGTGCAGGTTCAGACAATGCAGGAAAAGGGAAGGTACAGATATAGAGACAAACAGGTATCAGGCTAGGATACAGTTCAGACAGGAACTGCTACTGCAACGAGATACAAAAACGAGCCTGGGTATACAGCCCCCAGAGTGGCGGAAACAGACTAGAAGTCATAGGTAACAGGTCTGGGTATACAGTCCCTAGAATGGCGGAAACAGACTAGAAGTCAGAGATAACAGGTCTGAGTATGCAGCCCCCAGAGTGGTGGAAACAGACTAGAGGTCAGAGATAACAGGCCTGAGTATGCAGCCCCCAGGGTGGCAGAAGCAGACAAGATACAGGACAGGACCTGGCAATTCAGTTGCAAAGACAAACTGAGTGGAGGTGTTGCTCAGGCACCTCCTTCTGCGTGGAGGGGGTTTAAATATCTAGTGACTCACAGCAATAGGCTGGGGACGCATTATGAGCGCGCCCACAGCAGTTATAAGAATCAGGAAGTAACCGGGCCGCCACCCTAAGCAATCAGACAAGAGACATGCACACAGCATGAATTGGAGCAAGGTTTGTAGGCTGGACTGACAGGTAAGATTGCGGTCTTGCATAGTGGGAGGTGGTGCACTATGCAAGCACGCCGCCAGGGATGTTACAGTACCCTGCAGTAATTCTGCAGAGAATTTGGAGGCCAATCCTTCTCTTTAAGAGGATTACCTCTTCTGTCCATTAGAGGAAACGAAAATGGTCTCGTCATCTTGGTGACTAGGATGCTTCCTCCTATCAAGCCATCCTCAGCAACAGATGAAGTGGGTGACGTACCAGGAACAACACACAGAAAAGTCTTTCTCCATTTGTTATCAGGTAGCACCCTTGTGGATTCAGGAGACAACTGGAGGTCCTCCGCCTGGTTGGAGGGGTGCAGAGACTCGGGGGTAACCACCGCCTTGACGTACACTTTCCCAAGCTTACTGGATGAAGTGGGCAACGTACCAGGTACCAGGTGTAGGAAAGTCTCTCTCCATTTAACAGGTAGCACACCGTGGAATTCAGGAGACAACTGGAGGTCCTCCGCCTGGTTGGAGGGGTGCAGACCCTCGGGGGTAATCACTGCTTCAAAGTACACTTTGCCAAGCTTACTGGATGAAGTGGGTGAAGTACTAGGCACAGGGTGTAGGAAAGTCTCTCTCCCTTTGATATCAGGTAGCACCCCAGAGGATTCAGGAGACAACTGGAGGTCCTCGCCGGGTTGGAGGGGTTCAGAGACTCGGGGGTAATCACTGCTTCGAAGTACACTTTGCCAGGCTTACTGGATGAAGTGGGCGAAGTACCAGGTACAGGGTGTAGGAAAGTCTCTCTCCCTTTGTTATCAGGTAGCACCCCGGAGGATTCAGGAGACAACTGGAGGTCCTCCGCCTAGTTGGAGGGGTGCAGAGACTCGTGGGTAAACACCGCCTTGATGGACGTAAGACCAAATTTATTATAGACGGAGGGTCCTTGCTTTAGGACCATATTCAGACTGGTTTCAGAGATGACATGTCTGTAAGGCAGAACGGTACCTGAAGCCAGATCATTGGTACAATCGTCGAGACTGTGTGGGGACATCGCCTCCGCTTCTCTTCCTTCGGAGACTTCAGCGCACAGCGAGTCAGCGATTAGCAGATCTGGTGAAGAAGAAAAAGAAACTGTACCTTAGCAGTCCCCCAGGATACACCATGCAGGATTTCCAGACCTGAGCGGGCACTAGATCTCTCGGCTCTGGATGACATGTGGGTAAACGAGACAGCACCTGGAATGTGAACTTCTTCATGTGTAATGCTCCAATCTGGAGCTTAATTTGTACAGACATATTTTGACTGTTTCTGAGTAGGGCTTGTCCTTCTGCTGACAATGCCCAAACTGGCTTCTGGAGTTGTCAGACGGGAATCAGACACCGACTCTTCAAGGCTTTAAGCCTGAAACTTCTGGTTAATCCGAGGCCTTCACTTGCCACTGAGACAGTCGTGGTCATCTGTGGAGAGGAAACACTAATGCCAAGGGCAGCCTCTCCTACAGGCCTAATGTCTTGGGATTCTCCAACCTTCACTGGACAAAGACCGTCAGGGGGTACAAAACCACTGCAGCGGGACTGCAATCCGATTTTGTGACTGAGTTCTGGCCTCTGCTTTGCCTGACGAACATAGTCATCCTTCATGGATTCTGTGCGGAAAGCTGCCTCTACAGTCTGGTGAACAGGAGGTCTTTGGGAGGACAGAACCTGGCGTGACGATTTACCTCTACGCCTTGCATGTCTGGACTGCCTCTTGAGGTTGGGAAGAGAAGTATTCTGTGGAGCATAGTCATCCTGTGTGGATTCTGGGTGGGTGGCAGTCTCTTCGGGCTGGAGAACTGGTAGGCTACCTACACACATTACCCATCGGGTTGCTCCTGGATATTGGGAAGGGAAGCTTCAGCAGAGGCTTCAGGATTAGAGTCATCGAAGACCATTAGAAAGGCCACCAGGAAGGCCTGCAGGTCAAAGACGATAGGATCCCATGCTTCCATAGGGGAGTGATCCACTTCAAGGCATCACCCGCTAGGTAGGATATCATGAATGCTACCTTAACCCGATCAGTAGGAAAATAGTGAGCATAGAACTTGAAATGCAGCATGCATTGCTTCACAAATGCACGGCTTCATTTAGGATCCCCATAGTACCGTGGTGGATCTGCAGGAATGAGTGGTGATAGATCCATTTGGGCTGGTGCGTATATCGCCTGGGCCATAACTTGAGAAAAATTTTTTTCTTGGAGCACGTATTTGCCAGACAAGGATTCAAAATGTCTCTGAGAGTGAAAGGCTGTGGGGCTCAATGGGAACCATGGCCTGAGCAAACTGTTACGCTCACGCCGGAACAGACTGGCGTGAGCGTGATTAGTGATCCCACTGTACCATGAACCGAGGAGTGCCTGGAGGGGCATAACAAAGTATCAACCTGATCCAACCAAGGTCACACGGAGGCTCAGTCGACTCCGTGAACCAAGGAGGAACCGAGCAGAGGGACCAGGTGCTACTCCAGGTCAGACCCCGGTCACAGCTGTTGACCCACACCGGGGAATGCAGGAACAGGCAGGTTAGACTGGCATACAGGCAGGTGGGTATTGGCAGGCACGGCTGGTATGCAGACAGGTGGGTTCTGGCAAGTACGGCTGGTATGCAGATAGGTGGGTACTGGCAAGTACGGCTGGTATGCAGACAGGTGGGCACTGGCAAGCACGGCTGGTATGCAGACAGGTGGGCACTGGCTAGCACGGGTGGTATGCAGACAAGGAGATACTGGCAAGCACAGCTGGAGTGCAGACAGGGAGGTACTAGCAGATTGGAGCACAGGCTGGATAAGGTCCAGTACAGACTGGGAGACAGGTACAAAGCCGCAGATGCGGTAGACAAGCAGAGTAAAGTGAAACAGCCGGAGCGGAGGACAAGGCAGAGCAGAGAGGAACTGCTGGTGCAGTGAGCAAGCAGAGCGGAGTGAAAACCGCAGGTGTGGTGGGCAAGGCAGAGCAGAACCGCCAGAGCGGTGGACAAGGCAGAGCAGAGAACAACCGCCGGAGCAGTGGAAAAGGCAGAGCAGAGCGAAACCGCAGGTGCGGTGGACAAGGTAGAGCAGAGCGAAACCGCAGGTGCGGTGGGCAAGGCAGAGCAGAGCGAAACCGCAGGTGCAGTGGACAAGGCAGAGCAGAGTGGAACCGCCGCAGCGGTGGGCAAGGCAGAGCAGAGAGAAGCCACAGGAGCAGTGGGTAAGGCAGAGCAGAGGGAAGCCGCTGGAGCGGTGGGCTAGTCAGAGCAGAGAGAAACCGCTGGCGCGGTGAGCAGCAGAGCCGAACAGGGCAGAAGGTGCAGCAGAGAGGACAGGACTCGGTTCACATGGAACAGACTGGAAAATACAGGAAGATGGCTAGAACACAGGAAGTAGATACGGAGGAAGGAAAAAGGGTCAAGCAGAACCAGATACACACAGGGTACTTACAATGAAGTAGCGAGTGGACACAAAACTCAAAAACTGAAGTACAGAGACAATGAGTAGGAGTTAACTGCAGGTTCAGACACTGCAGGAAAAGGGAAGGTACGGACAAAGAGACAAACAGGTAACAGGCTAGGATACAGTTCAGACAGGAACTGCTACTGCAACGAGATACAAGAACAAGCCTGGGTATACAGCCCCCAGAGTGGCGGAAACAGACTAAAAGTCACAGGTAACAGGTCTGAGTATACAGCCCCTGAGTGGCGGAAACAGACTAGAAGTCAGAGATAACAGGTCTGGGTATGCAGCCCCCAGAGTGGCAGAAACAGACTAGAAGTCAGAGATAACAGGCCTTGGTATGCAGCCCCCAGGGTGGCAGAAACAGACAAGATACAGGACAGGACCTGGCAATTCAGTTGCAAAGACAAACTGAGTGGAAGTGTTGCTCAGGCACCTCCTTCTGGGTGGAGGGGTATAAATATTCATTAACTCACAGCAATAGGCTGGGGACGCATTAGGAGCGCGCCCACAGCTGCTATAAGAATCAGGAAGTAACTGGGCCGCCGCCCTAAGCAATCAGACAAGAGACATGCACACAGCATGAACTGGAGCAAGGTTAGTAGGCTTGACTGACAGGTAAGATTGCGGTCTTGCATAGTGGGAGGTGGTGCACTATGCAAGCACGCCGCCAGGGATGTTACAGTTTCAATTAGAAATGCCTTAAACATTGAAATGTTGCTTCATTTTTACATGTGCAAAAATCACATTAAAAACAGCAGCATGCACACTATAGGCATGTCTTCCCATTGAAATCAATAGGGAACATATTCAAAGAGTGTTTGGGGTGGTTTAGCATTTGGATTTTGCAGCAGAATCTACTCCAAAATCCATGTCAAAAACTTAATGTGGGCATTAGTGATGAGCGAGCGTGCTCGGATATCATGTTATCCAAGCATGCTCGGGTGCTATCCGAGTATCTTGGGTGCGCTCGATAAATATGTTCGAGTCCCTGCGGCTGCATGTTTTGCGGCTGTTAGATAGCTGCAACACATGTGGGGATTGCCTGTTTGTTAGGCAATCCCTGCATGCATGTTCCCCCGAACAGCTGCAAAACATGCATCCATGGGGACTCGAACATATTAATCGAGCACGCCCAAGATACTCGGATAACACCCAAGCATGCTCGCTCATCACTAGTGGGCATACCATAATACACTGTATTTTTTTTTGTCCACAAATCCACACAGAAAATCCACAAGTTATCCATTTGGTGTGAACATACCCTTAGGCTACGTGCACACTGTATTAAGAAATGACAAGTTTTTAAAAAGAGGCTGACACTCACAGACAGAAGAGGGCCCCTGTGCAAGAACAATATATGGGCCCTTTGTAGTCCCATAGCTCATCCTAATGCTCAAATCTCCCTTATCTCTTGGGCCCCTGTGTGGCTGCACAGGTTGGACACATGTCCGCTTCAATTTTCAACTAGAAACCACTTCAGGAAACTACTTATTTTGCAGAGTTTTTCTTTTTCTGAAGCATTTTTTGATTCGACATTGCCTAGTTTATTGAGGATTCTTTCAGTATCTACTGCAAAATAAATGATTGACTTTTTTTTCCATCATGCATTTTTCATAACAGTCTAGGGGCTCATGGCCTCTTTTTCAGGTGGATTCCACTCAGAATACACCTTAAAAAGCACCACAAAAGTGCCCCATAAAATGAACATAATGCACAGCAATGTCAAAATGACATTGCTGTGCACGTGTTGCGGCTTATGTAACTTCTTTTAACTGTTTCACGATTTGGAAAGCCTAGAACAATTAAAACAAGTGACATACTCATTCTTTGGGCTTACACTAAGATGCAGTCTGCTCTCTATACTTCACAGTATAGAGAGAAAGACACCGGGGGCAGAGCTGCCACAAGAAGGATACCAAAACTGGCAGCAAAGCTGCATTAGGAAAACGACTCCTGGCATTTTCCTCAAGCGGCTTTGTCTGGGAAAACTCGGCGGCTGCGTCAGTGGCTAACAGACGTCATGTACACATAGCCTTTGTATAAAAAAAAGATCAAGAAACTTCTCATATAACCAGTAGTGATAAGCAAGCGTGCTTGTTTAACCCTTTAACCAAGCATGCTCGCGTGCTTGCCAAGTATCTTCGTATCAACACATGCAGGGATTGCCTGTTTGTTAGGGAATCAGCACATGTGTTGGGGCTGTCTAACAGCCATAAATCATGCAGACACAGGGACTTGAACATAATATACGAGCACACCGAAGATGCTCGGCAAGCACCCAAGCATGCTCGGTTAAAAGGTTAAACGAGCATGCTCGCTCATCACTAATAACCAGCAAAGTGTATGTTCCCATAGAAATGAGTAGGTAAAGTTTTCAAAAAGTTCTTGAAGTGGTTTTTGAGGAGGATTTTGGAGAGGATCTGCTACCAAAAACTCTGTGTGAATATAGTCTTATAGTGACTTTACAAAAGCAGTAATCCCCATATGTTACAATGATGAAACTTTCCTTGGTTGTAATGGTGACACTGACCCAGGCTGGTCATATTGTGAGAGTGTGTGCATCCACTACCTCATACTCTTTACGAGGTGTGATTGCCAATGTTATGCTGATTGACAGCCAACTCCCGACAGCATAATTGTCAATCAGCATGATGTCGGCAGTCACACCCCATTGACAGAAAAGCCCAGAACAGGAAGAGCTGCTTTGTTGACGGGGAGCAGCTGAACCGCCAGCAGGAGCAGTCAGTGACTACTCTGAGCAGGTGCTGGATGGAATATGCAGGTACTACAGTAGTTAGCAACTACCAGCCAGTTATTTTTTTGTCTCAAAGTAAAAAAATAATTTAATCCTGCATAACCCCTAATGCATTAACTATGCCAAATCGCAGAAGGATCTGCTGTGGAAAACTGTTGGACACTTAGCACAGCAATATTCATTGATTGTGTCAAGTTAGACTTCTCTGCACCCGGATATCTTGCTGCATCGTGCCCTTTGTGTCATGTTAAAAATGCTACATTGGTATGAGCTTCCCAGACAAAGTATGTTGTGCAACCCACTTAAAAAACTGGAAAATCCCTTTAACGGTGAGTAGAATTGATGCCCCGTCAAACCTTCAGTCTATTTATGTTATTCTTTCTTTCTGTAACCCAATAACAATTTACTGCAATACTACAATAATGGTTTACTCTTCCACCTTGTGTATTCTGGTGACCTTTCTACCCTGCCCATGCCTTTCTGCATCATTCAGCATAAACCTGATGCATTCAGTAGACATAATAGCAGCAGCCCCCGATAGTTCATCTTTTTAACGCCGGCCAAAGAGATTTTGACCTGATGGGATTTTGATTTTGTAACATCACAAGCTATTTCTGGCCAGATCTGTGTAACTTACTACTGAATTTAAAGGGAAAGTGTCATCAGAAAATTACCTATTCTTTACATCTGTTATTGTTAAATGCACTGGATTTGAAAACAAATGACAAGATTTTTTTTAATCTGAATTAAAAATAAAATGAGAAATCTTTTAAAATTAGAAATCAAATTTTTTGCACTGACCACTAGGACTATTCTATACTCATTATACAATTATCACGAACATTAACAGCTTTAGGCCATGTTCACACGTTCAGTATTTGGTCAGTATTTTTCATCAGTGTTTGTAAACCAAAACCAGAAGTGGGTGATTAAATACAGAAGTGGTGACGTGTTTCTATTATATTTTTCCTCTGATTGTTCCACTCCTAATTTTGGTTTACAAATACTGATGTAAAATACTGAAAGTGTGAACACAGCCTTAGGCTGACTCAGACCCTATCTTTCGTATTGAAGCATCTAATGAGCGTGTGCCATAGATATTTTGACAGGAGGGGGAAAGAGGGTCAGCTGTGACATCACTTATTGTGATTGGTGGTTCTTGGGTTATCAGCTGTTTATAAAGGTGTTGACTGTCTTTGTAATTCTGCCTTTAATGATAATGAAAATGTAGAAAACTCTTCTGCAAAGCACAGAAAGTATAAGAACGATCATTGCTTTTGCTCCTTTTTTTGTCTAGTTTTGTGCGTTTGCTTCTCTTTTTTGTTTGTGTCATATTCAATTTTTTATTTGTACCTTTTTCAAAGTCCCTGTTTTTATTTTTTCATCTGTTTTTTTGTGTGTTCATTGCGGACGGGGTTTAGGCTTTCCAAATATTTTCACTTAATTCTTCAATTGCGACTTTTCAAAAAGTGGCTAATTTTTTGCGCAAATGTACTCCAATGCCCTGGCCTGAGTGACAAAAAGTGTAAAGAATACCAATTTAGTTTTTTTTAGATACAAATCGTGATATGAAAAAAAATGGAAAAATATTTGACAACATTTACCATATGCCAAAAAATACATGCAACACAGAAACCTGATTTAAACAGTAGGTAATTTTCTGACGATACACTCCCTTTAATATGCATCATATACACTGAGATTTCTATTTCCAATACCCAATTATCTGGTCAGTATTGTTTCACAAATATGAAATGTCAAAGTAGCCGATCGTCATTATTTCAGAAATGCCAAATGTTCATTTAGCCGCTGACTGAATCCTCGGAAATGTCAGCGACTCGGGTAGTCTGTACTGTTCTGGAGGACATATCAACCTCTCAAATGTTCTGGTTACTTAGCAGAGAAGCTACTGTACATTTTTATTTATAATCCTTTTTTTACATTCTATAGAGAAATAAGAATTACAGGAGAAAGGTGGAAGTCAAATATACATAAGTATTAACTTCATGGCATGTAATTTCTGGTCATGGGGCTCTGTAATACAGGTGCTAAAAAAGCTATGTGGTCTCTTCTCCAGACTTTCATCAAAAGTAGAGAGACTTAAAAGTTGGTTTCAGAATCACTTGGAGGAGGGAAGTATAAACCCCCCAATCATTGTAGAGAAGGCATGAGGCAGAATGGCCAAAGCGGAAAAAGTAAGAAAGACCGCAAGTACTATTCCCAGATGAATATATTGAGAGAAGCCATTGTAATCTCGAGAGCACCATCCTTTAATTCAAGATCATTATTGTGACTATGCCGGCCATACTTAGTTGGAGAGGTTGTCTGGGACTTTTTATTTAACTATGGGTCTAAAAACTAACAAGCAGCTAGTTGCTAATTACCTGCCTCTTGTAACCGGTGCTGGCTCACAGTTATCACTGACTGCTCCTCCCGGAGATTCAGCAGCTCCGCATCAACAGAGCAGCTCTTCTTCTTCTAAGCTGCATTGTCGATGGGGGGAGCCAGCGGTCGATCAGCATGACATCCGCAGTCACGCCCTGTCGACAGACCAGAGTGGAAGGGAAGCTGCTGCTTTGTCGACGTGACATTAGAGGAAGCCACTGAATCACCAGTAGGAGCGGTCTGTGATTTCTCTGTGCTGGCAGAGATCGTCGCCGGGCACAACAGGCAGGTAGGTAGCACCTACCTGCCTGTTAGTTCTTAGGCACATTTAAAAAAAAATAGTCCTGGATAACCCTTTAAGGTATTATAAGGAGTTGCTACATCTTTGAATTATATATATATAATTCTAATTTTAAAAGATGTTATCATTTTATCTTCAGTACAAATGATAGGGTCGGGATCTGACCATTGTGGCTAATGCATGTGTGATATTTCCTGAAACAATAGCAGGAAGTTAGAGTCTAAAATAGCCCCAGTGGCCAGGGTGAAAATTGCTAAAAAAATTTTTTATTATTTTAAAACAGTTTGTGATATAAAAAAAATAATAAAAATTGCCAAAAATAATTAGAATAAATATTTAAATAATAGGTCATTTTTTGATGACAGCTTCCCTTTCAGAAAAGTTGTGGAAGCTTTCATTATTCATTGTTGATGTTGATGTTAATACCATATATATTCCTTTAGTGTGCGCAGATATGCGTTACCTATCTGGAAGTTACAGCCGGCAGTGTTGGGTTGATCTGGTTGGTTGGGTGAGGTGCTTCAAAGATAAACCTGCTCGCCAGGAGTCGAGCAGTTGACATACCGCTTCCTAGCCCTGCATGGATAAATATTATTATACAGTGGCGTGAAAAGGTTTGGGCACCCCTGCTGGTCAAAATTACTGTTATTGTGAATAGTTAAGCAAATTGTAGATGAAATGATCTCTACAACGTCTAAAGTTAAAGATGACACATTCCCTTTGTATTTTAGGCAAAAATATATATATATATTTTCAACTTTTACATTTTAAAAATGACAAGAAGGAAAATGGGCAGATGCAAAAGTTTGGGCACCCTTGGAGATTTGTGGGCTCAGATGACCTTGGCAAAAGTTTCAGGCAAATCAGAACCCCTGCTTGACTGCAAAAAACCTTCAAAAAGATTTAGCAGACTCTGGAGTTGTGGTACATTGGAACCCTCATTTGCATAAAGAGCGGAAGCCACCGGCGGCTATTCTGGAGCGTCAGGGCCGCAGGCTGGTATGCATTGTGGGCACATACCCTAAAAGTAATTTTGACCAAGGGTGCCCAAACATTTATATGACACTGTATGTACTTTCAGTATAATAAATGGCCTCCAGTATTATGAGTGGTACATGGCTAGTGAGGGTACCACAGGCTTCACGCCATATCTCTGGTCATCCCATTTATCTGCCTTAAAAGTTTTGGAAACACTACAGAATGATAGAATATGCTGGTAATTGTAGTCCCATAGCCACATAAATCCAGGCTTTGTTTTTCGCATTACTAGATAAATCTCCATGGATTGTTAGGCCAGTTTGTTTTCTTGTGTTCTTTCTAAGGGCAGTGAACCCTTCCTGCACACATCAATTACCCCTGTTTGAGAGTAATGAATTTCTCCATCCTTGTTTTCCTATCGTCGTTAATTATGAAATATTGTATCATTTCTCTTGTGTATAAAAATTCAATTTCACTTCCTATGTTAAGCCTTTACTATTAATTTATATACCCACATCTAGGGCCTGTCTTCATTATAAAAGTCCCTTTCCATTTTCCAGAAATTTGCCACTTCATAGTCTATAATAGAATGATGACCAACAAGCAATTTTTTGTGTTCCCTCTGTGATTTCGGTTTTCTCAGATAATTAAGGAATTCATTTTCTGTTAACAATGAGCAATGAAGAAGATATATTAAGGGTCAACGAAAGTTCTCAGAAATTCTATTTTCAGAAATATAATGCATCTAAGTCTTAACATTAAGTGTCAAGGCAGTAATTGCCACATTTTTAAAATCCAACGAGATGTTCCTCCTTACACTATGGGGTAGAGGGAATTTTCAAGCTATGGCCTTGGGCTCTGTTCACAACATTATGTTTTATACCTATATCAGATTTATTTGTCAGTATATCAAAAACATACATAGTCTTATGCTATAATGTTCCCAGGCTTCTATTGCAGGTGTTATAAAGCTTACCATTAACCTGAGTATCAGAAGATTCTTATATTGAGTTGGAGTTTCCAAACAGAGCACCAAAAGTTTCTCCTTTGGGCCCAACCTATCAGATCCACTGGAAGACAACCCCATTTGGAAGTGACTTAAGATCCAATCATTTATCAATAGGATTTTAGGAAGTGCTCCAAAATCATCTATTAGATCTATAGTTGGGCAAATTTATTCGAGTGGAATTGAATTCTAAAAAAAATCTGTGTTCTTCAGGAGGTCAATTTTTTTTTAATTTGCTCCTTGTGAATTAGCGGCCAACTGGCTGGCAATTGAATGAACCATAGAAGGCCAACAAAAAGTGAAAAAAATAGGAACTAATACCTCACCGTTCACCTCTCTGGCCACCTCCACTACTCATTCCTCCATATATAATCCTCGGCGCACTGGGTATCTTCATGCTAGGCCAGCATGCATATGGACTAGAGATGAGCGTTGTTCTACTCGAACTGTTCGCCAATCTCAAATTCGAGCTGTTTTGGGCGGTGTTCGAGCCGTTCGGCGAACACGAACAATTTGAGAAAAATTCGGCTGTTCGAGGTTATGTTCGATAACTGTTCGTGCACCAAAATCATAACTGGATTTTTTCTCAGTAATGATGAAAATTAATGTTAATACGCAGTTTGAGTGTACAGCGGGGTGGGGGGAGGGGCAGGGGATGGATCTCTGCAGGAACAATGAAGATCTCCATTTTTTTTTCTCTTTCCCGCATTTGCAGTGGGGAGGTGCAATCTGTCAGCCTATCAGCAGAGCACACACGGAGCGAAGTGCTTTTTTTCACACAAGCAAGGGCATGTGTCATTGGCAGTGTATGTCACATGTCCTTGCCCTATAAGACCAAGCCATTTTCCCCGTCGCCACCATTTTCTCACTGCTGCAGCTGCGTGTTAGACGGCACCGCTGTTGCTGTGTGCGCTATACCTTGTTAATTTCAAGCCAATTTTCGCACAAATCTACAGATAGCTTGGGAGTAGGGAATAGTTGTGATTGCAGTCCTTTTAAGGACTAGGTTACAGCATTTCCTACGACTTTTATCAGGCAGGTCTGTGCTCTTAAATAGATAGATTGTGGGAGTAAAGACTAATTGTAATTGCAGTTCTTTTCAGGACTAGGTTACATCAGTTCCTATCAGTTTTTGCCAGGCAGGTCTGTGCCAGTGCTGTGCAAGTTTTTTTCACAGCATTTGGCTGAATCTAGCAAAGCTAATCCTTTTTGGCCTATTGCAGAGTGTGTTAGTCAGTGGAGTAGCCTATCTGTGTTGCAAGATATACCACCTGTGTATAGAATACCAATTTTTTTACTGCACCTAGTGAAGTAAAATCTTTTGGGCATAGCATCATTCTATTAGTCCATCTATACTGACCTCCATCAGGTTACAAATTGAATATAATTTTTTTCTGCATCTAGCTCTGAAAAAATATTGGGCTTCTAGCTGTGTGTGGGACTTGTTCTATTAATCCATCTATACAGACCTCCATCAGGTTGCAAACTGAATATATTTTTTTCTGCATCTACCTCTGAAAAAATATCGGGCTTCTAGCTGTGTGTGGGACTTGTTCTATTAATCCATCTATACAGACCTCCATCAGGTTGCAAACTGAATATATTTTTTTCTGCATCTACCTCTGAAAAAATATTGGGCTTCTAGCTCTGTGTGGGACTTGTTGTATTAGTCCATCTATACTGACCTCCATCAGGTTGCAAACTGAATATATTTTTTTCTGCATCTACCTCTGAAAAAATATTGGGCTTCTAGCTGTGTGTGGGACTTGTTCTATTAATCCATCTATACAGACCTCCATCAGGTTGCAAACTGAATATATTTTTTTCTGCATCTACCTCTGAAAAATTATTGGGCTTCTAGCTCTGTGTGGGACTTGTTCTATTAATCCATCTATACAGACCTCCATCAGGTTGCAAACTGAATATATTTTTTTCTGCATCTACCTCTGAAAAAATATTGGGCTTCTAGCTGTGTGTGGGACTTGTTGTATTAGTCCATCTATACTGACCTCCATCAGGTTGCAAACTGAATATATTTTTTTTCTGCATCTACCTCTGAAAAAATATTGGGCTTCTAGCTGTGTGTGGGACTTGTTGTATTAGTCCATCTATACTGACCTCCATCAGGTTGCAAACTGAATATATTTTTTTCTGCATCTACCTCTGAAAAAATATTGGGCTTCTAGCTGTGTGTGGGACTTGTTCTAGTAATCCATCTATACAGACCTCCATCAGGTTGCAAACTGAATATATTTTTTTCTGCATCTACCTCTGAAAAAATATTGGGCTTCTAGCTCTGTGTGGGACTTGTTCTATTAATCCATCTATACAGACCTCCATCAGGTTGCAAACTGAATATATTTTTTTCTGCATCTACCTCTGAAAAAATATTGGGCTTCTAGCTGTGTGTGGGACTTGTTGTATTAGTCCATCTATACTGACCTCCATCAGGTTGCAAACTGAATATATTTTTTTCTGCATCTACCTCTGAAAAAATATTGGGCTTCTAGCTGTGTGTGGGACTTGTTCTATTAATCCATCTATACAGACCTCCATCAGATTGCAAATTGAATATAATTTTTTTCAGCATCTAACCCAGCCAATAGTTTTGGCCTAATACCACAGTTTGGCCACTCAGCTCTGCTCGGTTCCCATCCATTGTTTTTTTGTGCAAACAACTCCAGAGTTGTGAATTAGTTAACCACCAAAATGAGTGGAAAAAGGCCTGCTGCTGGTGGAAAGGGGAATACGCGTGTTGGGAAGGGGAAAAAAGGTTGTGTCCGTGGGGTAGGTGTTAAAGCAACAGTAACATCTGCAGAAGAAAGACCATCTTCCAGCCAAACTAAAATGTCTACTTCTTTTAGCGGACAATGTGATAAGATCCCTTTCTTACGGCCACGCCAATCGCTACAAATTCCAGATGAGGCACAAAAACAGCAGGTGCTTCAACGGATATCAAGTGCTCCTTTAAGTGGGCTCTCCTCCACATCAACTTCAACATCACAAATACTCCAGTCCTCAAAGGTGTCACCCCAATCGCACTTGCTTCCTCACAGCTCCCAAATCTCCAGCTGCCCGTCTGAGTATGAGGTAGAACAGATGGTTGAGTCTGAAGAGCTGTTTACTCATACTATAGCCTGGGAATCAGAGGTCGACTCCAGCGCTTCTGTGAATCCAGACGAGGAAATGATCTACACTGATGCCCAGAATCTTTATGAGTCGGATCCAGGACCAGACGCAGAAGGTTCTGACCATAATGTAGACCCTCATTCCCAAACTGTAACTCCTGTTGGTGGAGACAATGAGGAAGACGATGATAAGACTCAAATACCTGATTGGAGCGACAACTTTAGTTTTTTGTCAGGGCAGGAACAGGTTGGCTCTGAGGACGACGGGTGTGATAATGCACAGGGTGATGATGATGAGGTTGGAGATCCCACTTACTGTCAACCCACAGTCAGCCAAGAGATGAGGTCAGCAGAGGAGGTGGAGGAAGATGCTAGTGACGACGAGGTCATGTTGCGCCTTCCTGGACAGAGACGTAGTACTGGAAGCACGTCAACAACTGCATCTTCAAACACAACTCTGCCTCTCACCACAAGTTGTGGTGGCTCTTCAGGTCGCATGGGTGCTAAGCCTTGCATAGCCTGGGCATTTTTTCAGATCGATAAAGATGACCCAACTCGTCTTTAGAGATGAGCGTTGTTCTACTCGAACTGTTCGCCAATCTCAAATTCGAGCTGTTTTGGGCGGTGTTCGAGCCGTTCGGCGAACACGAACAATTTGAGAAAAATTCGGCTGTTCGAGGTTATGTTCGATAACTGTTCGTGCACCAAAATCATAACTGGATTTTTTCTCAGTAATGATGAAAATTAATGTTAATACGCAGTTTGAGTGTACAGCGGGGTGGGGGGAGGGGCAGGGGATGGATCTCTGCAGGAACAATGAAGATCTCATTTTTTTTTCTCTTTCCCGCATTTACAGTGGGGAGGTGCAATCTGTCAGCCTATCAGCAGCGCACACACAGAGCGAAGTGCTTTTTTTCACACAAGCAAGGGCATGTGTCATTGGCAGTGTATGTCACATGTCCTTGCCCTATAAGACCAAGCCATTTTCCCCGTCGCCACCATTTTCTCACTGCTGCAGCTGCGTGTTAGACAGCACCGCTGTTGCTGTGTGCGCTATACCTTGTTAATTTCAAGCCAATTTTCGCACAAATATACAGATAGCTTGGGAGTAGGGAATAGTTGTGATTGCAGTCCTTTTAAGGACTAGGTTACAGCATTTCCTACGACTTTTATCAGGCAGGTCTGTGCTCTTAAATAGATAGGTTGTGGCAGTAAAGACTAATTGTAATTGGAGTCCTTTTCAGGACTAGGTTACATCAGTTCCTATCAGTTTTTGCCAGGCAGGTCTGTGCCAGTGCTGTGCAGGTTTTTTTCACAGCATTTGGCTGAATCTAGCAAAGCTAATCCTTTTTGGCCTATTGCAGAGTGTGTTAGTCAGTGGAGTAGCCTATCTGTGTTGCAAGATATACCACCTGTGTATAGAATACCAATTTTTTTACTGCACCTAGTGAAGTAAAATCTTTTGGGCATAGCATCATTCTATTAGTCCATCTATACTGACCTCCATCAGGTTGCAAACTGAATATATTTTTTTCTGCATCTACCTCTGAAAAAATATTGGGCTTCTAGCTGTGTGTGGGACTTGTTGTATTAGTCCATCTATACTGACCTCCATCAGGTTGCAAACTAAATATAATTTTTTTCTGCATCTAGCGCTGAAAAAATATTTGGCCTTCTAGTAGTGTGTCGGACTTTCTCTATTAGTCCATCTATACTGACCTCCATCAGGTTGCAAATTAAAAATAATTTTTATCTGCATCTACAGTACCTCTGAAAAAATATTTGGCCTTCTAGCAGTGTGTCGGACTTTCTCTATTAGTCCATCTATACTGACCTCCATCAGGTTGCAAATTCAAAATAATTTTTATCTGCATCTACAGTACCTCTGAAAAAATATTTGGGCTTCTAGCTGTGTGTGGGACTTGTTGTATTAGTCCATCTATACTGACCTCCATCAGGTTGCAAACTGAATATATTTTTTTCTGCATCTACCTCTGAAAAAATATTGGGCTTCTAGCTGTGTGTGGGACTTGTTGTATTAGTCCATCTATACTGACCTCCATCAGGTTGCAAACTGAATATATTTTTTTCTGCATCTACCTCTGAAAAAATATTGGGCTTCTAGCTGTGTGTGGGACTTGTTGTATTAGTCCATCTATACTGACCTCCATCAGGTTGCAAACTGAATATATTTTTTTCTGCATCTACCTCTGAAAAAATATTGGGCTTCTAGCTGTGTGTGGGACTTGTTGTATTAGTCCATCTATACTGACCTCCATCAGGTTGCAAATTGAATATAATTTTTTTCTGCATCTAACCCAGCCAATAGTTTTGGCCTAATACCACAGTTTGGCCACTCAGCTCTGCTCGGTTACCATCCATTGTTTTTTTGTGCAAACAACTCCAGAGTTGTGAATTAGTTAACCACCAAAATGAGTGGAAAAAGGCCTGCTGCTGGTGGAAAGGGGAATAGGCGTGTTGGGAAGGGGAAAAAAGGTTGTGTCCGTGGGGTAGGTGTTAAAGCAACAGTAACATCTGCAGAAGAAAGACCATCTTCCAGCCAAACTAAAATGTCTACTTCTTTTAGCGGACAATGTGATAAGATCCTTTTCTTACGGCCACGCCAATCGCTACAAATTCCAGATGAGGCACAAAAACAGCAGGTGCTTCAACGGATATCAAGTGCTCCTTTAAGTGGGCTCTCCTCCACATCAACTTCAACATCACAAATACTCCAGTCCTCAAAGGTGTCACCCAAATCGCACTTGCTTCCTCACAGCTCCCAAATCTCCAGCTGCCCGTCTGAGTATGAGGTAGAACAGATGGTTGAGTCTGCAGAGCTGTTTACTCATACTATAGCCTGGGAATCAGAGGTCGACTCCAGCGCTTCTGTGAATCCAGACGAGGAAATGATCTGCACTGATGCCCAGAATCTTTCTGAGTCGGATCCAGGACCAGACGCAGAAGGTTCTGACCATAATGTAGACCCTCATTCCCAAACTGTAACTCCTGTTGGTGGAGACAATGAGGAAGACGATGATAAGACTCAAATACCTGATTGGAGCGACAACTTTAGTTTTTTGTCAGGGCAAGAACAGGTTGGCTCTGAGGACGACGGGTGTGATAATGCACAGGGTGATGATGATGAGGTTGGAGATCCCACTTACTGTCAACCCACAGTCAGCCAAGAGATGAGGTCAGCAGAGGAGGTGGAGGAAGATGCTAGTGACGACGAGGTCATGTTGCGCCTTCCTGGACAGAGACGTAGTACTGGAAGCACGTCAACAACTGCATCCTCAAACACAACTCTGCCTCTCACCACAAGTCGTGGTGGCTCTTCAGGTCGCATGGGTGCTAAGCCTTGCATAGCCTGGGCATTTTTTCAGATCGATAAAGATGACCCAACTCGTGTTATCTGTAACATTTGTCAGCAAAAGCTAAGTAGAGGCCAAAAAATACATAGTTTGAGTACTTCATGCATGAACCGGCACATGGACATGAAGCATAAGTTGCAGTGGGAAGCTCAGTGTGCTACAATGCGGCCTAGCTGGCCGGGCCAACCACCGTCTGCCATATCTTGTGCATCCGCGGCCTCTTCATCCTCTGTGACTGGGGGGACAGCAGTCACACCTGTTTTGGGGCGCAGACCTGCCACCTCTTTACCCGCAACAGCCAGCGTGATTGGCAGGTCATCATTTTCTTTGGAGGTGGTAACACCAGCTGGTGTTGAGCGCTGTCCGACATCGATAGCACCACCTTTGGATCAAGGCAACCTAACATGTCCGCCTGCATCTTCCTCACAGACCGGCAGTTTGCCGGGGACACCCTTATCAACCCCGTCTAAGCACAATAGCCAGCCCTCGGTCCCTCAGATGTGGACAAGTAAAAGACCATTTCCTCCTAGCCATGAGAAAGCTAAGAGGTTGAATTTCACCATCTGCAAGCTCTTGGCTACAGAAATGCTGCCTTTCCGCCTGGTGGACACAGAGGATTTTCGAGACCTTATGTCCGTCTCAGTGCCCCAGTACCAGATGCCCAGTCGGCACTACTTCTCAAAGAAAGGTGTGCCTGCGCTCCACCAGCATGTCGCACACAACATCACCGCTTCTTTGAGAAACTGTGTGTGACAGGGTGCATTTCACCACAGACACTTGGACGAGTAGGCATGGACAGGGGCGTTACATGTCGCTGACTGGGCACTGGGTAACTATGGTGACAGCAGGACAAGGGGCTGCTGTCCAAGTCTTGCCGTCCCCACGAGTTGTGCGTCAATCCTCTTTATGTCAAAGTTCCTCCACTGCTTCTGCCTCCTCAACCTCCTCTCGGTCTTCCACCTGCACCCAAAGCCTGTCTGGTCATGCCACAAGCTTTCTAACTGCGCAGAAGGGATCCTGCATACCTCCTTACTATGCTGGCAGTAGGGCTCAACGTCATCAGGCGGTTTTTACTTTGAAATGTCTGGGAAATGTGAGTCACACAGCTGAGGAGTTGTGGTCAGCTCTGGAGAACCAATTTCATGAATGGTTGTCTCCACTGGACCTGAAACCAGGGAAGGCCGTGTGCGACAATGCTGCAAACCTGGGTGCGGCCCTTCGCCGGGGCAATGTCACACACGTGCCTTGTATGGCTCACGTGTTGAACCTGGTTGTCCAGCAATTTTTAGCCCACTATCCCAGACTAGATGGCCTTCTGCAGAGGGCACGGTCGCTGTGTGCTCACTTCCGCCGTTGGCATCCCGCAGCTCAGCGACTTACATCTCTACAGAAGTCGTTGGGCCTGCCACTTCACCGGCTAAAATGCGATGTGCCTACCCGGTGGAATTCAACTCTGCACATGTTGCAGCGACTGTGGCAGCACCGACAAGCCCTGGTGCAATACGTTCTGACGTATAGCCTGGGCCAACGAGAGGTGGGGCAAATCACGCTGGAGGAGTGGTCTCAGATCAGGGACCTATGCACCCTTCTGCACAGTTTTGAAATGGCGACGAAGATGTTTAGTGCTGACGATGCCATTATCAGCATGACTATTCCGGTGATTTACATGCTGGAGCACATGTTAAACAGAATTCGGAGTCAGGTGGTGGCACAAGAGGAGGTGGAGGAAGTAGAGGAGGAGGAGTTGTATGCGGAAGGGCTAACATCTGCAAGGTCCAGACGGTCGGCAGCACCAAGGCGGCAGGCATGTGAGGGTGGGGGAGATGGTTTTACCAGGGCGCATGGTAGCAGCCAAACTAGTGAGGAAGGTGCAGGAGCCCAGGAAGAAGTGGAGGACGAACTGATGGAAGACTCATCAGATGAGGGAGACCTTGATCACATTTCTGTTGTGCGAGGTTGGGGGGAGAGGACAGAGGAAGGAAGCATGATTGTTACCTCGCCACCAACACAACAGGGACTTGGTGCTCCTGGATGCGCAACACACATGAGTGCCTTCTTGCTGCACTACCTGCAACATGACCCTCGAATTGTGAGAATTAGAAATAATCCTGACTACTGGGTTGCCACACTGTTAGATCCCCGGTACAAAAGTAAATTTGCAGAAATTATTCCTGCCATAGAAAGGGATGCACGCATGCAGGAGTATCAGCAGAGACTGTTGCAGAATCTTACATGTGCTTTTCCACAAAATACCAGTGGTGCACGTAGTGAATCTCACAGTTCCAACTTGCCAACCGTGGGACCGTCAAGTGTTCAGCACTCAAACCGTAACAGAACCACAGTATCTGCTGGTAACATCAATTTTGCGGAATCATTTCACCACTTTTTTAGCCCATCCTTTGCAAGGCCACAGGAGACAAGAAGTCTGACACATAGTCAACGCCTAGAGACGATGGTACAGGAGTATCTCCAAGTAAACATTGAAGCCACGACTGTGTCACTGGACCCTTGCTCTTTTTGGGCTTCCAATCTGGATAAATGGCCGGAGCTAGCCACTTACGCCTTGGAGATCTTGTCATGCCCCGCAGCCAGCATTCTGTCTGAACGTGTGTTCAGCGCTGCTGGTGGTGTGCTGACAGATAAGCGCACGCGGCTCTCCACTGATAATGTAGACAGACTCGCGTTCATAAAGATGAACAAATCATGGATCCGAAACGACTTTTCTACCCCTGTGTCATCCTGGGGAGAGTAAAAGCTTGATGATTGTTTAAAATCACCCTACCAACCGTTTTAAGCTTTCAAATTACTAATCATGTTTATCTGTATCTTGACTGGAAAATAATTTGGGCTTTGTAGCAGTGTGCAGCACTGATCCTATTAGGCCATCTATAATAAGCTCCACCAGATTTAAAATTAAAAATAATTTTTAGCTGCATCTAGCCCGGAAAATAATTTTGGGGCTCCGAGATGCGCAAGACACATAAGTGCCTTCTTGCTGCACTACCTGCAGCATGACCCTCATATTGTCAGAATTCGAAGTAATCATGACTACTGGGTTGCCACACTTTTAGATCCCCCAAACTTTTCGATCAACCTTTTCATTTTAATAAAGACCAAAAAAATGTTCATTTTTGAAATTATAAGCATTAGCAGGTTGTTAGAAACTGAAATCAAACAGTTTTCAACTCAAAACTTTATTTTAGGTGATGTTACATTTTCACATAGGACCCCTTGTTCGAAAGGAGCTTCTGAACTCTCTCGTCCATTGAATTTGTCAGGTTTTGGATGGTTTCTGCTTCAATTGTTTTGCATGAGGACAGAATACCCTCCCAGAGCTGTTGCTTAGATGTGAACTGCCTCCCGCCATCATAGACACTCCTTTTAATGATGCTCCAAAGGTTCTGAATGGGGTAGAGGTCAGGGGAGCATGGGGGTCACACCATAAGTTTGTCCCCTTTTATGCCCATATCAGCCAGAGATGCAGATGTTTTATGTGCAGCATGAGATGGTGCATTATCATGCAGAAAAATGATCTTGCTGTGAAATACACGGTTCTTCTTCTTGAACCATGGCAGGAAGTGCTGTTTGAGAAAATCCACATACATTATGGAGTTCATCTTTAGCGCATTCAGGGATCCTAAAGGGGCCGACAATCTCTCTCCCCATGATTCCAGCCCAAAACATTACTCCACCTCCTCCTTGTTGACGCTGTAGCCGTGTTTGCGTGGGGTGTCCATCAACCAGCCATCCTCCACTCCATCCATCTGGACCATCGAGCGCTGCACGGCACTCATCCGTGAACAAAACAGTTTTGAAATCAGTCTTCATGTAATGTTTGGCCCACTGGAGCCGTTTCTGCTTGTGTGAAGTGGATAGAGGAGGTCGACAGGATGGCGTATGCACAGCTGCAAACCTCTGAAGAACCCTGCATCTTGTTGTTCGGGGGACGTTGGAGGCACCAGCAGCTTCAAAAACTTGTCTGCTGCTATGACAAGGCTTTCTTGCCGCTGCTCTTTTAACCTGACGTAATTGCTGTAGGAAAGAGTCCTCAATTTGCCCTTATCAGCAGACACACGTGTGTACTGTGAATCAGCTACATACTTCTTGATTGCCAAGACACTTCAACCTGATCATCGCACAATGTTGATTGTAGTCATGCCTTGACCTAAACACTCCACAATTTGTTGCTTCTCAGCAGCCGACACATCCTTTATCTTTCCCATTTTGGCAGAAAATGTAGACTGCTTAATAATGTGAGAGAGCCTTCTTAAGTAGTCTTGCCTTTCATTGGACACACCTGCCAAACTAATTAGCACAGGTGTCTGCAATTGCTTACAGTGATATAAAGAGCCCTGACACACATCACCATCAATGAGTTTAACTGACAAACAAACAAATTCTTCCCTTATCACTCCTAAACACTTTTTGCATAATAATTTGGAACGCAGTGTACATGTGCTTTTCCACAAAACACCAGTGGTTCACGTAGTGAATCTTACAGTTCTAACTTGCCAACCGTGGTCTGTATGGAGTTGTTCAATAAAGGGCCCAAAATTAAGATAACATAGATGGGAGAGGTCTCTATGAATAGGAATTCCTAAGTATTTGATACCCTGTGAGGGCCAGGCAAAGGGAAAGTTGGACTGGATGGAATCCTATATGGATTTGGGGAGGGAGACATCGAGGGCCTCAGACTTCGCTGCATTGATTTTAAAATTTGACCATGTAACAAAGTGATCTATTTCAGCCATAACAGCAGGGATGGATATATGTGATTGAGTGATATATACTAGGACATCATCAGCAAATAGAGAGCACTTGTACTCGGTGCCTCCCACCTCAATCCACCTAATATTGGGGTTATGGCGAATTGATGAGAGCAGGTGCTCCGTCACTAGGATGTATAAGAGAGGGGACAGAGGACATCCCTGCCTTGTCCCATTGGTGATTGTGAAAGGTGATGAAAATGTTCTGATGCACCCCCTGGGCCTTGGGACACCCGGAGCCGGACCCTTTTTGGTGGATGCTGGTGGTTGTAGTCTTCGTGGCGGCGACCCGGTTCTGTGGCTCGGGGTGGTCAAACCAGTGGCGGAACTATTTATGTGGTTTTGATGTTTAAATGTCCGACTACGCCACCCGTGGATTGCGGTCAGAGTGAACCGCCGCTGCAGGGCAGACCGCTGAGGCTGGTGTTGTGGGTGCAGCAGAGCGTAGCATAACTCCCCACGGGAGGAGTATAGCCTCAGGGCAGTGTATGCGGAGGATGGGGGTGATGGTGCAGGGCAGCAGCAGTAACGACACGGAGTCAGTGATGCAGTCCAGGGCCTTTACTCACAGTTCTTATTATCCAGACCACGTCTGCAGGTAACGGCTGCCCACGTCGTACTGTGCTCACCAGGTGAGGGGCTCAGACAACTCCCAGATAACTTTGGAGCGCTTCACAGGACCCCCTTTGTGTGTCCTTTGTCTGGCCTTTCTTACCAACCCTTCTGTCCGGCTGCCTCGGGCCTCCTCTTGGTAAACTTGGCGCCAGTTTCCCTGACCCTATGTGGTGCCTTCCTAGCGGGTGTAGCGAGGGGCTGCGCCACATAAAATGTCACAGCCTCCGGTTTCTAGCTGAGGGTCGTTTCCTGCCTCCACTAGTTTCGGGGACCGGTCTCCCCCTTTGGCCTGACCCCTCCACGCAGGTGGATTCGGGCGTGCGGTGGCGACTCGCCCGTCCGCACCCCTGGGATCCCTTCATTCCTCGTTCCTGGAGCCTTCTCCGCTCCTCTTCCTTCCTTCTCCCTTTTCCAGGCCTGGGCCTCTGTTACTAGGCCCGCCTCCGGAGCAGAGCTCATGCAGAGCCCCTGCTCCCTGCCACTTCTGCTCAGACTTCTCTGCACTGAACTAAGATGGTGCCCACCTTTTATACTCCCTTCTCAATTCACCCAGGAACTGCTTCCTCCCTGCTCCTGCACTACAGGGTTCCCCTTCCTCAGTGTTCCCTCCCCCCACTCCAGCCAGGGACAGGGACTGTCGTGCCCATCTCAGAGGCATATTGGTCGCCCTGCCCCACGGTAATGTGGTGTAATGCATGCAGGTGTCGGGTCCTGATCCACACTCCATCCTTACCTGAGAGTGAGATATCACACCTCTGGGTGAGGTGCAATACCTCTGTAGCAACCGAGCCCTCAGGGTGCTACAGTTCCATTTATCTTCAGCCTAGGTGACGTATTGTGATACAGGGCCGTGATTTTGGCTATAAAAGGGTCCCCTAGACCCCTACCCCAAGCTTTTTAAGAGAATCATATATGGCGTGCCAGGAGACTCTATGGAATGCTTTCTCAGCATCCAACGAGAGTATCTAATTACAAATTTTTAACTGAATCTAGCCCAGGAACTACTTTGTGCCTAGTAGCAGTGTCTGCTAGTCAGCGGATTATCCCGGCTGTTAAGCAAGCTACACCACCTGTAGTTTAGACACTTAATTTTTTCAAAGGAAATGCTTCGGGACCATGGGATACTCAGTGAAGAGCATCAGGAGGCACCCCAAGGCATAAGGGCTGGGACTGGCAGTAGGATGCCTTGCGGTGGACAGCCGAGCTCGATCCTTATAAAAGCTTTTTAACTGCAGCAGCTTTAGTGGACGCTACTGGAGCTGGAATTACGCGGCTGCTGGCATGAGACTTGCCCTCCAATAGATCCTTGTAAATGGATTTAAAGTGTATTCATTCAAATTAGAGAGACAATTTAAATTAAAAAGCTTAGAGCTGCCTCCACCACAGGGGGGCTCGCTCGACCCACCAGCGGACAGGCACCAGTATTGGGAGAGGGGGGCTGGCCATCAATGTTCACCGCGGCTCTGGCACAAACCCGGCGACACGGAGGTGGCACGGGCAGGAGCGGACTGGCCGTGTCGGCTTCTCACTTTTTGGATTTTAGAAGGGCATGACATGCCTATATCTGTGTCTCCCCCTCCTTTTACTCCTCCACCTCTTTTCTTTTCGCATAACTATATGTACTTGTCACTTTTCCATGTGTTAGTTATGTCTTCTGAGCAGTTTGTCAGCTTTTGGACACCTTTGAAGGTGTTTTCTATGTGTTTCTATGTGTTTTTGTTTGCCTGCCATTGGTTTTAACGGTGTTCGAAGGTGTTCGACGAACAGTTCGGCGAACACACGGGTGTTTGACGAACCGAACCGAACTCGAACACTACGGGGGTGGCTCAACACTAATATGGACATCCTGAGCCTTGTTGCAGCCAGACGTCTTGGCCTAAAGTGCTTGTCGCAAGGTTACACTCTAGGCCGGATCATTTGGCCATGAGTAGGCCCGGGAGTCTATGCGCATGCGTATCGTAAGGGCATGGTGACTTCACAATGGGCGGCGCAACCTTACAAAGTGCACTCTAAGTTGGGCCTTCTGGACACGACTAGGACCTGGACGTCACTGCGCATGCATAAAGAGGTCCCAGGCCTTGTCATGTTTGGAAATCCCAGTCTAAAAGGAAGATATTCTATGTTTCAGTGTATAGCGGCGGTAAGAAAAGATGCTGAGGAATTTACGGCGAATAATGAGCAACGGAGGTGAGTTGAGTATTAGTTGTTTTTTTCTTTTTCTACATCTTACATTTATTATGCGCCAGACCTCAGAGCATAACAATGAACTTTTCAATTAGAGAAGAATACATTTCCTTTTGAAATCGGCATGATTAAGTGAATTTGATTCTTACCAGATCAGCTCATGTCTAATTAAATCTTATTGATGATCTGTCCTGACTGAACAATAACTAAAAAGATAATATTAATAAGTTATGGGTACATGTTCTGTATTGATGGAAGATTGACCTCAAAATTATGTCCTCTAGTGGCCTCAATGAAACCCAGAAATATCCTGATTAATGATTTGTTACATTTAATTTTTTTCAAATTTTTATAAAATGTTTAACTTTTTTACTTTTTGTTGGTGACTTTACCTATGTATGCTTGTCCCTTTTACTGCTTTGTGTTTTTGTGCTGTTTACCTTATGCACCTGTTTTAGCAGAGTCTCTCCAGAGTAGTCGTGTGGCTTCAGTTGGCCTAAAGGCTCGCTTACACATTACATAAATGTTATCTGTACCCCAAAATTTCAGTGGGATTAGCCAACCAGTTTATTTTTATCAATCAAAAAATTACAAAGTGAATGAACACAAGAGAAATCTAAATCACATCTATATTTGATGTGACCATCCCTTGACTTGAAAACAGCATCAATTCTTAATACATTTTCAGACAACTTTTGAAGGATTTCTACAGGGAGGTTGTTCTTAACATCTTGGAGGACTAATGACAGATCTTCTGTGGATGTTGCTTGTCTAAATCCTTCTCTCTCTTCATGTAATCCCTGACAGACAGGATGATGCTGAGATCAGGGCTCTGAGAGGCCATGTCATCACCTCCAGGACTTCTTGTTCATCTTTACGCGGAAGATTGCTCTTCGTTGGCTGTATGTTTGGGGTCGTTGTCCTACTACAGAATAAATTTGGAGCCAATCAGACGCCTCCATGATGCTATTGCATCCTCCAAAAAGCTTCTCTGTTGCCTGCAGACATTCATTATTGTACATTATTGGAATTATATAGGGGGATTTGTACAAGCCTTCATCCACAGAAGATTTGTAGTTAGATCTCAAACCCTACCGAGTTCCTTCAAAAACTGTATGCAAGTGTACTTAGAAGAATTCATGCATTGATGCTGATTTGAAGGTAAAGGGTGGTCACATTAGAATATTGATTTAATTTTGACTTTTCTTTCTTTCATTCACTTTGAATTTTGATAATTTCTAAAAATAAACTTAACACTTTTCTTTTTTAAAGCATTTTTAGTTTGCAACATATTTTTTCACACCAGCGTAAAACGCTTACACAGGAGTTGTGTTACACGCACGCCGCTAGGGTCAGATAGGGCGAGACCGGTTTCATGAATTCTTTGGAATCCTAGGTGAACCGTTACTCAGGGTGACCATAGGCTGCAGCTTCTCTCAGGCACACGATAGATTCAATTGCTGACCAGACACATCTGACAAGAGTCTTTTTCAACAGTTTAACAGTGGAATTTAGTCTGAATTCAGTGATATTATAGGAACAGTCTTCATTACAGTACAGTCTGATTTTCTTGATCAACCGGCTCCAATAACAATACAGTAGTTTCTTCACAAGGCACAGTATTACAATCTCTTCAGTAGCATAATTCAGCATAGATTACATAGATCTCTTAGCAGCACACTTCTATGCATACACAACGACAGGCTTTTCCTTCACAATGACTCAATAGTACACAGCATTATTTATCCTGCATGGAGATGGGGGGGAGGGTTTGATGAGGGAGATGATGCCTGTGACACAATTCCTTCCAGTCCTTATCTTTCTGCCCAATAATACTCTGTACTGTTAGTTCAGGGAGTTTATCTGACCTGTGTTTAGTTTCTCTCCTGATCAGAATCCTGTTCAGTTGCCTTCTGTCAGATCCAAATAACACACTACCTTTCTCTTTGGTTTCAGCCAGACTACAATAACAAGTTCCCCATAATCCCCCTGGGGCTCTGCTAAAACACTCCCTGTCTTCTGTGACTGTGTTAACCCCTCTAGTTGCTGGATGCTTCTGAAGCGCAACACTTCCTGTCTCCTGTGCTTGTGTTATTTGTAACAGTTGCTGGATGCTTTTGAAGCAACAGCACTAATTCTGCATGTCACAGTTGGCTTACTCGTATGAGTCTTCTCCATATCTGACAGGTGCCCATTCTTTTACAGTGTTGCAAATGGTGAACAAGTGGTTTTATGCAAGTGGGAGGACCTTTATCATCTCTATTGGTACAGCTGCAACTTGATTATTGGAACGCAATGGGTTGTTTAATGATGGTCAGGTTTCTGACCAGTACATTCCTGACCAGGTCTCTTGTTTGAGATTTGAGGATCTTAACAAAAACCTTCCTATATCTCAGCTTTTTAAACCATTGTGCGTGTAACAACTTAATATTGAGGTGAACTAGCCACATCTAGACTAGAGAGATTAGGTTGAGGTTAAGAGAATCCATAAACTGATAATTCCATATTGTACTATATGACTTAAAAGGTCTGGAAGCACTTGAGCTAGGGAGCTTACTGAAGCTCTCAAAATCTTAAAGGTAATTTCATAAAGTAGATAACATATAGTATACAATGAAATTCTACATCCTCCTGTCCTGGTGACAAATGTGTCAGTAAAATAGCAGGAATCAAAGCTAGCGACTTTATGGTCAGTAGCCTAATAATGACTCAATAAAGCCACTTGATATAAGAGGTAATAAATGACCTTGTGCTTCTCTTCTATACACTGTAATGTTTCCTAAGGGAAGGAGATTGCGTTATTAGATTCAGAGGGATTAGTGCTAGCAGTGTCATATTGATTATGTCCATGCATCCTCTTATATCACTGCTGCTGTAACTGTTGTTATTATATCATTGAAGTTATCTTCTGTTCTTCACATTGACATACTAGAATACTGTATGTAGCCTGGCTCCAATTGAAGTTTAACAATCAAATGGAGTTGAGGCCCGAATTCACATTAGACTAAAGTTAGCCGACATCTACCGATATTGACGGGCTCTAAATGTGATGGAGATGTTGATTATGCATTTCCAGTGTTGGACTGCTGATCGCATTGCTCTCTCAGTGATAAGTCACCGGCTGATGTGTCAGTCGGAGGCTTTCTCATAGTGAACATAAGAGCACTGGGTCAAACGAGCGCTCCTGTGCATGGAAGAGTCAGTTGAGATTAGAGATGAGCGTTGTTCTACTCGAACTGTTCGCCAATCTCAAATTCGAGCTGTTTTGGGCGGTGTTCGAGCCGTTCGGCGAACACGAACAATTTGAGAAAAATTCGGCTGTTCGAGGTTATGTTCGATAACTGTTCGTGCACCAAAATCATAACTGGATTTTTTCTCAGTAATGATGAAAATTAATGTTAATACGCAGTTTGAGTGTACAGCGGGGTGGGGGGAGGGGCAGGGGATGGATCTCTGCAGGAACAATGAAGATCTCCATTTTTTTTTCTCTTTCCCGCATTTACAGTGGGGAGGTGCAATCTGTCAGCCTATCAGCAGCGCACACACGTTGCGAAGTGCTTTTTTTCACACAAGCAAGGGCATGTGTCATTGGCAGTGTATGTCACATGTCCTTGCCCTATAAGACCAAGCCATTTTCCCCGTCGCCACCATTTTCTCACTGCTGGAGCTGCGTGTTAGACGGCACCGCTGTTGCTGTGTGCGCTATACCTTGTTAATTTCAAGCCAATTTTCGCACAAATATACAGATAGCTTGGGAGTAGGGAATAGTTGTGATTGCAGTCCTTTTAAGGACTAGGTTACAGCATTTCCTACGACTTTTATCAGGCAGGTCTGTGCTCTTAAATAGATAGATTGTGGGAGTAAAGACTAATTGTAATTGCAGTCCTTTTCAGGACTAGGTTACATCAGTTCCTATCAGTTTTTGCCAGGCAGGTCTGTGCCAGTGCTGTGCAAGTTTTTTTCACAGCATTTGGCTGAATCTAGCAAAGCTAATCCTTTTTGGCCTATTGCAGAGTGTGTTAGTCAGTGGAGTAGCCTATCTGTGTTGCAAGATATACCACCTGTGTATAGAATACCAATTTTTTTACTGCACCTAGTGAAGTAAAATCTTTTGGGCATAGCATCATTCTATTAGTCCATCTATACTGACCTCCATCAGGTTGCAAACTGAATCTAATTTTTTTCTGCATCTAGCTCTGAAAAAATATTGGGCTTCTAGCTGTGTGTGGGTCTTGATCTATTAATCCATCTATACTGACCTCCATCAGGTTGCAAACTGAATATTATTTTTTTCTGCATCTAGCTCTGAAAAAATATTTGGCCTTCTAGCTGTGTGTGGGTCTTGATCTATTAATCCATCTATACTGACCTCCATCAGGTTGCAAACTGAATATTATTTTTTTCTGCATCTAGCTCTGAAAAAATATTGGGCGTCTAGCTGTGTGTGGGTCTTGTTCTATTAATCCATCTATACTGACCTCCATCAGGTTGCAAACTGAATATAATTTTTTTCTGCATCTAGCTCTGAAAAAATATTGGGCTTCTAGCTGTGTGTGGGTCTTGTTCTATTAATCCATCTATACTGACCTCCATCAGGTTGCAAACTGAATATAATTTTATTCTGCATCTAGCTCTGAAAAAATATTGGGCTTCTAGCTGTGTGTGGGTCTTGTTCTATTAATCCATCTATACTGACCTCCATCAGGTTTCAAACTGAATATAATTTTTTTCTGCATCTAGCTCTGAAAAAATATTGGGCCTTCTAGCAGTGTGTGGGACTTGTTCTATTAGTCCACCTATACTGACCTCCATCAGGTTGCAAACTGAATATATTTTTTTCTGCATCTACCTCTGAAAAAATATTGGGCTTCTAGCTGTGTGTGGGACTTGTTGTATTAGTCCATCTATACTGACCTCCATCAGGTTGCAAACTGAGTATAATTTTTTTCTGCATCTAGCTCTGAAAAAATATTGGGCTTCTAGCTGTGTGTGGGTCTTGTTCTATTAATCCATCTATACTGACCTCCATCAGGTTGCAAACTGAATATAATTTTTTCTGCATCTACCTCTGAAAAAATATTGGGCTTCTAGCTGTGTGTGGGACTTGTTGTATTAGTCCATCTATACTGACCTCCATCAGGTTGCAAACTGAATATAATTTTTTTCTGCATCTAGCTCTGAAAAAATATTGGGCTTCTAGCTGTGTTTGGGTCTTGTTCTATTAATCCATCTATACTGACCTCCATCAGGTTGCAAACTAAATATAATTTTTTTCTGCATCTAGCTCTGAAAAAATATTGGGCTTCTAGCTGTGTGTGGGTCTTGTTCTATTAATCCATCTATACTGACCTCCATCAGGTTGCAAACTGAATATAATTTTTTTCTGCATCTAGCTCTGAAAAAATATTTGGCCTTCTAGCAGTGTGTGGGACTTGTTCTATTAGTCCACCTATACTGACCTCCATCAGGTTGCAAACTGAATATAATTTTTTTCTGCATCTAGCTCTGAAAAAATATTGGGCTTCTAGCTGTGTGTGGGTCTTGTTCTATTAATCCATCTATACTGACCTCCATCAGGTTGCAAACTGAATATAATTTTTTTCTGCATCTAGCTCTGAAAAAATATTTGGCCTTCTAGCAGTGTGTGGGACTTGTTCTATTAGTCCACCTATACTGACCTCCATCAGGTTGCAAACTGAATATATTTTTTTCTGCATCTATCTCTGAAAAAATATTGGGCTTCTAGCTGTGTGTGGGACTTGTTGTATTAGTCCATCTATACTGACCTCCATCAGGTTGCAAACTGAATATAATTTTTTTCTGCATCTAGCTCTGAAAAAATATTGGGCTTCTAGCTGTGTGTGGGACTTGTTGTATTAGTCCATCTATACTGACCTCCATCAGGTTGCAAATTGAATATAATTTTTTCTGCATCTAACCCAGCCAATAGTTTTGGCCTAATACCACAGTTTGGCCACTCAGCTCTGCTCGGTTACCATCCATTGTTTTTTTGTGCAAACAACTCCAGAGTTGTGAATTAGTTAACCACCAAAATGAGTGGAAAAAGGCCTGCTGCTGGTGGAAAGGGGAATAGGCGTGTTGGGAAGGGGAAAAAAGGTTGTGTCCGTGGGGTAGGTGTTAAAGCAACAGTAACATCTGCAGAAGAAAGACCATCTTCCAGCCAAACTAAAATGTCTACTTCTTTTAGCGGACAATGTGATAAGATCCCTTTCTTACGGCCACGCCAATCGCTACAAATTCCAGATGAGGCACAAAAACAGCAGGTGCTTCAACGGATATCAAGTGCTCCTTTAAGTGGGCTCTCCTCCACATCAACTTCAACATCACAAATACTCCAGTCCTCAAAGGTGTCACCCAAATCGCACTTGCTTCCTCACAGCTCCCAAATCTCCAGCTGCCCGTCTGAGTATGAGGTAGAACAGATGGTTGAGTCTGCAGAGCTGTTTACTCATACTATAGCCTGGGAATCAGAGGTCGACTCCAGCGCTTCTGTGAATCCAGACGAGGAAATGATCTGCACTGATGCCCAGAATCTTTATGAATCGGATCCAGGACCAGACGCAGAAGGTTCTGACCATAATGTAGACCCTCATTCCCAAACTGTAACTCCTGTTGGTGGAGACAATGAGGAAGACTATGATAAGACTCAAATACCTGATTGGAGCGACAACTTTAGTTTTTTGTCAGGGCAGGAACAGGTTGGCTCTGAGGACGACGGGTGTGATAACACACAGGGTGATGATGATGAGGTTGGAGATCCCACTTACTGTCAACCCACAGTCAGCCAAGAGATGAGGTCAGCAGAGGAGGTGGAGGAAGATGCTAGTGACGACGAGGTCAGGTTGCGCCTTCCTGGACAGAGACGTAGTACTGGAAGCACGTCAACAACTGCATCCTCAAACACAACTCTGCCTCTCACCACAAGTCGTGGTGGTTCTTCAAGTCGCATGGGTGCTAAGCCTTGCATAGCCTGGGCATTTTTTCAGATCGATAAAGATGACCCAACTCGTGTTATCTGTAACATTTGTCAGCAAAAGCTAAGTAGAGGCCAAAAAATACAGAGTTTGAGTATTTCATGCATGAACCGGCACATGGACATGAAGCATAAGTTGCAGTGGGAAGCTCAGTGTGCTACAATGCGGCCTAGCCGGCCGGGCCAACCACCGTCTGCCATATCTTGTGCATCCGCGGCCTCTTCATCCTCTGTGACTGGGGGGACAGCAGTCACACCTGTTTTGGGGCGCAGACCTGCCACCTCTTTACCCGCAACAGCCAGCGTGATTGGCAGGTCATCATTTTCTTTGGAGGTGGTAACACCAGCTGGTGTTGAGCGCTGTCCGACATCGATAGCACCACCTTTGGATCAAGGCAACCTAACATGTCCGCCTGCATCTTCCTCACAGACCGGCAGTTTGCCGGGGACACCCTTATCAACTCCGTCTAAGCACAATAGCCAGCCCTCGGTCCCTCAGATGTGGACAAGTAAAAGACCATTTCCTCCTAGCCATGAGAAAGCTAAGAGGTTGAATTTCACCATCTGCAAGCTCTTGGCTACAGAAATGCTGCCTTTCCGCCTGGTGGACACAGAGGATTTTCGAGACCTTATGTCCGTCGCAGTGCCCCAGTACCAGATGCCCAGTCGGCACTACTTCTCAAAGAAAGGTGTGCCTGCGCTCCACCAGCATGTCGCACACAACATCACCGCTTCTTTGAGAAACTGTGTGTGACAGGGTGCATTTCACCACAGACACTTGGACGAGTAGGCATGGACAGGGGCGTTACATGTCGCTGACTGGGCACTGGGTAACTATGGTGACAGCAGGACAAGGGGCTGCTGTCCAAGTCTTGCCGTCCCCACGAGTTGTGCGTCAATCCTCTTTATGTCAAAGTTCCTCCACTGCTTCTGCCTCCTCAACCTCCTCTCGGTCTTCCACCTGCACCCAAAGCCTGTCTGGTCATGCCACAAGCTTTCTAACTGCGCAGAAGGGATCCTGCACACCTCCTTACTATGCTGGCAGTAGGGCTCAACGTCATCAGGCGGTTTTTACATTGAAATGTCTTCGAAATGTGAGTCACACAGCTGAGGAGTTGTGGTCAGCTCTGGAGAACCAATTTCATGAATGGTTGTCTCCACTGGACCTGAAACCAGGGAAGGCCGTGTGCGACAATGCTGCAAACCTGGGTGCGGCCCTTCGCCGGGGCAATGTCACACACGTGCCTTGTATGGCTCACGTGTTGAACCTGGTTGTCCAGCAATTTTTAGCCCACTATCCCAGACTAGATGGCCTTCTGCAGAGGGCACGGTCGCTGTGTGCTCACTTCCGCCGTTCGCATCCCGCAGCTCAGCGACTTACATCTCTACAGAAGTCGTTGGGCCTGCCACTTCACCGGCTAAAATGCGATGTGCCTACCCGGTGGAATTCAACTCTGCACATGTTGCAGCGACTGTGGCAGCACCGACAAGCCCTGGTGCAATACGTTCTGACGTATAGCCTGGGCCAACGAGATTCAGAGGTGGGGCAAATCACGCTGGAGGAGTGGTCTCAGATCAGGGACCTATGCACCCTTCTGCACAGTTTTGAAATGGCGACGAAGATGTTTAGTGCTGACGATGCCATTATCAGCATGACTATTCCGGTGATTTACATGCTGGAGCACATGTTAAACAGAATTCGGAGTCAGGTGGTGGCACAAGAGGAGGTGGAGGAAGTAGAGGAGGAGGAGTTGTATGCGGAAGGGCTAACATCTGCAAGGTCCAGACGGTCGGCAGCACCAAGGCGGCAGGCATGTGAGGGTGGGGGAGATGGTTTTACCAGGGCGCATGGTAGCAGCCAAACTAGTGAGGAAGGTGCAGGAGCCCAGGAAGAAGTGGAGGACGAACTGATGGAAGACTCATCAGATGAGGGAGACCTTGATCACATTTCTGTTGTGCGAGTTTGGGGGGAGAGGACAGAGGAAGGAAGCATGATTGTTACCTCGCCACCAACACAACAGGGACTTGGTGCTCCTGGATGCGCAACACACATGAGTGCCTTCTTGCTGCACTACCTGCAACATGACCCTTGAATTGTGAGAATTAGAAATAATCCTGACTACTGGGTTGCCACACTGTTAGATCCCCGGTACAAAAGTAAATTTGCAGAAATTATTCCTGCCATAGAAAGGGATGCACGCATGCAGGAGTATCAGCAGAGACTGTTGCAGAATCTTACATGTGCTTTTCCACAAAATACCAGTGGTGCACGTAGTGAATCTCACAGTTCCAACTTGCCAACCGTGGGACCGTCAAGTGTTCAGCACTCAAACCGTAACAGAACCAAAGTATCTGCTGGTAACATCAATTTTGCGGAATCATTTCACCACTTTTTTAGCCCATCCTTTGCAAGGCCACAGGAGACAAGAAGTCTGACACATAGTCAACGCCTAGAGACGATGGTACAGGAGCATCTCCAAGTATACATTGAAGCCACGACTGTGTCACTGGACCCTTGCTCTTTTTGGGCTTCCAATCTGGATAAATGGCCGGAGCTAGCCACTTACGCCTTGGAGATCTTGTCATACCCCGCAGCCAGCGTTCTGTCTGAACGTGTGTTCAGCGCTGCTGGTGGTGTGCTGACAGATAAGCGCACGCGGCTCTCCACTGATAATGTAGACAGACTCACGTTCATAAAGATGAACAAATCATGGATCCGAAATGACTTTTCTACCCCTGTGTCATCCTGGGGAGAGTAAAAGCTTGATGATTGGTTAAAATCACCCTACCAACCGTTTTAAGCTTTCAAATTACTAATCATGTTTATCTGTATCTTGACTGGAAAATAATTTGGGCTTTGTAGCAGTGTGCAGCACTGATCCTATTAGGCCATCTATACTAAAGCTTCACCAGATTTAAAATTAAAAATAATTTTTAGCTGCATCTAGCCCGGAAAATAATTTTGGGGCTCCGAGATGCGCAAGACACATAAGTGCCTTCTTGCTGCACTACCTGCAGCATGACCCTCATATTGTCAGAATTCGAAGTAATCATGACTACTGGGTTGCCACACTCTTAGATCCCCCAAACTTTTCGATCAACCTTTTCATTTTAATAAAGACCAAAAAAATGGTCATTTTTGAAATTATAAGCATTAGCAGGTTGTTAGAAACTGAAATCAAACAGTTTTCAACTCAAAACTTTATTCTAGGTGATGTTACATTTTCACATAGGACCCCTTGTTCGAAAGGAGCTTCTGAACTCTCTCGTCCATTGAATTTGTCAGGTTTTGGATGGTTTCTGCTTCAATTGTTTTGCATGAGGACAGAATACCCTCCCAGAGCTGTTGCTTAGATGTGAACTGCCTCCCGCCATCATAGACACTCCTTTTAATGATGCTCCAAAGGTTCTGAATGGGGTAGAGGTCAGGGGAGCATGGGGGTCACACCATAAGTTTGTCCCCTTTTATGCCCATATCAGCCAGAGATGCAGATGTTTTATGTGCAGCATGAGATGGTGCATTATCATGCAGAAAAATGATCTTGCTGTGAAATACACGGTTCTTCTTCTTGAACCATGGCAGGAAGTGCTGTTTGAGAAAATCCACATACATTATGGAGTTCATCTTTAGCGCCTTCAGGGATCCTAAAGGGGCCGGCAATCTCTCTCCCCATGATTCCAGCCCAAAACATTACTCCACCTCCTCCTTGTTGGCGCTGTAGCCGTATTTGCGTGGGGTGTCCATCAACCAGCCATCCTCCACTCCATCCATCTGGACCATCGAGCGCTGCACGGCACTCATCCGTGAACAAAACAGTTTTGAAATCAGTCTTCATGTAATGTTTGGCCCACTGGAGCCGTTTCTGCTTGTGTGAAGTGGATAGAGGAGGTCGACAGGATGGCGTATGCACAGCTGCAAACCTCTGAAGGACCCTGCATCTTGTTGTTCGGGGGACGTTGGAGGCACAAGCAGCTTCAAAAACTTGTCTGCTGCTATGACAAGGCTGTTTGGCCGCTGCTCTTTCAACTTGACGTAATTGCCTGTAGGAAAGAGTCCTCAATTTGCCCTTATCAGCACGCACACGTGTGTACTGTGAATCAGCTACATACTTCTTGATTGCCAAGACACTTCATCCTGATCATCGCACAATGTTGATTGTAGTCATGCCTTGACCTAAACACTCCACAATTTGTTGCTTCTCAGCAGCCGACACATCCCTTTTCTTTCCCATTTTGGCAGAAAATGTAGGCTGCTTAATAATGTGAGAGAGCCTTCTTAAGTAGTCTTGCCTTTCATTGGACACACCTGCCAAACTAATTAGCACAGGTGTCTGCAATTGCTTACAGTGATATAAAGAGCCCTGACACACATCACCATCAATGAGTTTAACTGACAAACAAACAAATTCTTCCCTTATCACTCCTAAACACTTTTTGCATAATAATTTGGAACGCAGTGTACATGTGCTTTTCCACAAAACACCAGCGGTTCATGTAGTGAATCTTACAGTTCTAACTTGCCAACCGTGGTCTGTATGGAGTTGTTCAATAAAGGGCCCAAAATTAAGATAACATAGATGGGAGAGGTCTCTATGAATAGGAATTCCTAAGTATTTGATACCCTGTGAGGGACAGGCAAAGGGAAAGTTGGACTGGATGGAATCCTATATGGATTTGGGGAGGGAGACATCGAGGGCCTCAGACTTCGCTGCATTGATTTTAAAATTTGACCATGTAACAAAGTGATCTATTTCAGCCATAACAGCAGGGATGGATATATGTGATTGAGTGATATATACTAGGACATCATCAGCAAATAGAGAGCACTTGTACTCGGTGCCTCCCACCTCAATCCACCTAATATTGGGGTTATGGCGAATTGATGAGAGCAGGTGCTCCGTCACTAGGATGTATAAGAGAGGGGACAGAGGACATCCCTGCCTTGTCCCATTGGTGATTGTGAAAGGTGATGAAAATGTTCTGACGCACCCCCTGGGCCTTGGGACACCCGGAGCCGGACCCTTTTTGGTGGATGCTGGTGGTTGTAGTCTTCGTGGCGGCGACCCGGTTCCGTGGCTCAGGGCGGTCAAACCAGTGGCGGAACTATTTATGTGGTTTTGATGTTTAAATGTCCGACTACGCCACCCGTGGATTGCGGTCAGAGTGAACCGCTGCTACAGGGCAGACCGCTGAGGCTGGTGTTGTGGGTGCAGCAGAGCGTAGCATAACTCCCCACGGGAGGAGTATAGCCTCAGGGCAGTGTATGCGGAGGATGGGGGTGATGGTGCAGGGCAGCAGCAGTAACGACACGGAGTCAGTGATGCAGTCCAGGGCCTTTACTCACAGTTCTTATTATCCAGACCACGTCTGCAGGTAACGGCTGCCCACGTCGTACTGTGCTCACCAGGTGAGGGGCTCAGACAACTCCCAGATAACTTTGGAGCACTTCACAGGACCCCCTTTGTGTGTCCTTTTGTCTGGCCTTTCTTACCAACACTTCTGTCCGGCTGCCTCGGGCCTCCTCTTGGTAAACTTGGCGCCAGTTTCCCTGACCCTATGTGGTGCCTTCCTAGCGGGTGTAGCGAGGGGCTGCGCCACATAAAATGTCAGAGCCTCCGGTTTCTAGCTGAGGGTCGTTTCCTGCCTCCACTAGTTCGGGGACCGGTCTCCCCCTTTGGCCTGACCCCTCCACGCAGGTGGATTCGGGCGTGCGGTGGCGACTCGCCCGTCCGCACCCCTGGGATCCCTTCATTCCTCATTCCTGGAGCCTTCTCCGCTCCTCTTCCTTCCTTCTCCCTCTTCCAGGCCTGGGCCTCTGTTACTAGGCCCGCCTCCGGAGCAGAGCTCATGCAGAGCCCCTGCTCCCTGCCACTTCTGCTCAGACTTCTCTGCACTGAACTAAGATGGTGCCCACCTTTTATACTCCCTTCTCAATGCACCCAGGAACTGCTTCCTCCCTGCTCCTGCACTACAGGGTTCCCCTTCCTCAGTGTTCCCTCCCCCCACTCCAGCCAGGGACAGGGACTGTCGTGCCCATCTCAGGGGCATATTGGTCGCCCTGCCCCACGGCAATGTGGTGTAATGCATGCAGGTGTCGGGTCCTGATCCACACTCCATCCTTACCTGAGAGTGAGATATCACACCTCTGGGTGAGGTGCAATACGTCTGTAGCAACCGAGCCCTCAGGGTGCTACAGTTCCATTTATCTTCAGCCTAGGTGATGTATTGCGATACAGGGCCGTGATTTTGGCTATAAAAGGGTCCCCTAGACCCCTACCCCAAGCTTTTTAAGAGAATCATATATGGCGTGCCAGGAGACTCTATGGAATGCTTTCTCAGCATCCAACGAGAGTATCTAATTACAAATTTTTAACTGCATCTAGCCCAGGAAATACTTTGTGCCTAGTAGCAGTGTCTGCTAGTCAGCGGATTATCCCGGCTGTTAAGCAAGCTACACCACCTGTAGTTTAGACACTTAATTTTTTCAAAGGAAATGATTCGGGACCATGGGATACTTAGTGAAGAGCATCAGGAGGCACCCCAAGGCATAGGGGCTGGGACTGGCATTAGGATGCCTTGCGGTGGACAGCCGAGCTCGATCCTTATAAAAGCTTTTTAACTGCAGCAGCTTTAGTGGACGCTACTGGAGCTGGAATTACGCGGCTGCTGGCATGAGACTTGCCCTCCAATAGATCCTTGTAAATGGATTTAAAGTGTATTCATTCAAATTAGAGAGACAATTTAAATTAAAAAGCTTAGAGCTGCCTCCACCACAGGGGGGCTCGCTCGACCCACCAGCGGACAGGCACCAGTATTAGGAGAGGGGGGCTGGCCGTCAGGGTTCACCGCGGCTCTGGCACAAACCCGGCGACACGGAGGTGGCACGGGCAGGAGCGGACTGGCCGTGTCGGCTTCTCACTTTTTGGATTTTAGAAGGGCATGACATGCCTATATCTGTGTCTCCCCCTCCTTTTACTCCTCCACCTCTTTTATTTTCGCATGACTATATGTACTTGTCACTTTTCCATGTGTTAGTTATGTCTTCTGAGCAGTTTGTCAGCTTTTGGACACCTTTGAAGGTGTTTTCTATGTGTTTCTATGTGTTTTTGTTTGCCTGCCATTGTTTTTAACGGTGTTCGAAGGTGTTCGACGAACAGTTCGACGAACAGTTCGGCGAACACACGGGTGTTCGACGAACCGAACCGAACTCGAACACTACGGGGGTGGCTCAACACTAGTTGAGATGGCTGTCGGTCAAACGTTCATTCGAAGCACGTTCTGTCGATTGTCATCTAACGTGTATGGCCAACTTAACTTTACCCCGGATTTCCAGTCGTTTAAAAAACAAAGTAGGCCTTCACTTACACGTCCCTTCCAAGTCAAGTTCTTAAAATATAGCTGTTGAAGGGCTTTTTCTTTAGTTTAAAACTTATAATGTAATGGCCCAGAGTGAGGAAATAAAAATTAACAAAACCCTATACTCACCTCGCAGACCGGATCTGTTACTCCACGCTGGCTGCTATGTTCTCCACCATCTGCTAGCATAATAAATATTTCGAGACCACTGCAGCCAATCAGCAGACACTGATGGGCTGCAGCCTTCAAATTCTATTCTGAGACAGATGTATTTGAAGAAAAGCTGCAGGCAGAAAAAGGGAGAAGTGGACCAGAAGTTTCTGGAATATTGGGAAAATTGCCAGACAATAGCTTCTATAGAGTACTGCTATAGAGCAGCCTTTTTCATATTTTTTGAGAGTATGGAGAAGTTTTCCATACTAGAGATAACTAACAGACTGATGCCTGTGTATGATTCAGTGATTGATAAGTGTAGGGGCCAAATGTGTGCAAAGTACCAGACAAGCTTGTTCTCTTGAAGGAGAAACAAATTGTGGCAATTGGCAGTGAGGTGTGTCTCTAAGGGAGAGATTTGGCTGGCATCACATTTTCCGCCTCCCAAAACACCCAGCTATGATATTCCTGAGTGTGCGTGTGCTTTGTTGGGACTTGAGGCTTTTCCCTTTTTGGGCCACAAGTGGGATGATGCAATGGGGACTTTTTACTTGTGTGACAATTCAGTACAGCGAGAGTCCATTGTAAAAAATTAAAAACATTTTTACTGTCAAACTTCACATAAAGCAACATTTTTTGGTAGAAAACATGGTAAATCTTGCACATTTCTTCTGCTTCAGCCAGAGGCTCATAATCTGTTATACAACCACTGGCAAAAATTATGGAATCACCGGGCTCGGAGGATGTTCAGTTGTTTAATGTTGTTGAAAAAAAGCAGATCACAGAAATGGCACAAAACTAAAGTCATTTCAAATGGCAACTTTAGGGATTTAAGAAACACTAAAAGAAATCAAGATTAAAAATGTGGTACTCAGTAAGGGTAATTTATTTCAGACCAAGCAGAGGGAAAAAATTATGGAATCACTCAATTCTGATGAAAAAATTATGGAATCATGAAAAACAAACACACAAAAGAACACTCCAGTACATCACTAGTATTTTGTTGCACCACCTCTGGCTTTAATAACAGCTTGCAGTCTCTGAGGCATGGACTTAATGAGTGACAAACAGTACTATTCATCAATCTCTGATTGCTGTTGCCAGATCAGCTTTGCAGGTTGGAGCCTTGTCATGGACCATTTTCTTCAACTTTCACCAAAGATTTTCAATTGGATTGAGATCCAGACTATTTGCAGGCCTTGACATTGACCTTATGTGTCTTCTTTCAAGGAATGTTTTCACAGTTTTTGCTCTATGGCAGGATGCATTATCATCTTGAAAAATGAAGTCATCATCCCCAAATATCCTTTCAATTGATGGGATAAGAAAACTGTCCAAAATATCAATGTAAACTTGGGCATTTATTGAAGATGTAATGACAGCCATCTCCCCAGTGCCTTTACCTGACATGCAGCCCCATATCATCAATGACTGTGGAAATTTGCATGCTCTCTTCATGCAGTCATCTTTATAAATCTCATTGGAACGGCACCAAACAAAAGTTCCAGCATCATCACCTTGCCCAATGCAAATTCGCGATTCATCACTGAATATGACTTTCATCCAGTCATCCACTGTCCACGATTGCTTTTACTTAGCCCATTGTAACCTTGTTTTCTCTGTTTAGGTGTTAATGATGGCTTATGTTTAGCTTTTCTGTATGTAAATCCCATTTCGTTTAGGCGGTTTCTTACAGTTCGGTCACAGACATTGACTCCAGTTTCCTCCCATTCGTTCCTTATTTGTTTTGTTGTGCATTTCCTGTTTTGGAGACATATTGCTTTAAGTTTCCGGTCTTGAAGCTTTGATGTCTTCCTTAATCTACCAGTATGTTTGCCTTTAACAACCTTCCCAGGTTGTTTGTATTTTGTCCAGATTTTAGACACAACTGACTGTGAACAACCAACATCTGCGTGATGATTTACCTTCTTTTAAGAGTTTGATAATCCTCTCCTTTGTTTCAATTGACATCTCTAGTGTTGGAGCCATGATTCATGTCAGTCCACTTGGTGCAACAGCTCTCCAAGGTGTGATCACTCCTTTTTAGATGCCGACTAACGAGCAGATCTAATTTGATGCAGGTGTTAGTTTTGGAAATGAAAATTTACAGGGTGATTCCATAATTTTTTCCTCAGAATTGAGTGATTCCATTCCGCGTTCATGTGCCTCTGACGTCATGGTGCGGGGCACGCTGGGTAGGGCGTGCCCGATGACGTCGTGGGCGTTGCCGAAGGAAAACATGGTGGCGCCCTGTATAATGCCGGTCGGCAAGGCAAAAATGCTGGCGGCGTTTGCGAGGGGAGAACGGCGCCAGGGGGAGGGGCCTAATTACCGGAAGGAGACCGCAGGGACCAGGAGGTGGCTGACTTCGCCCGTCTCCCTATAAAGAGGAGCAACTGGGGTCAGAACGCTGCTCATCATAATGTCTGACATGTAGCAACAGCAGCTGTCGTCACGGCCACAGTCGCTACCACCTTCATCGCCACCTCTGTCTGCTCGCTGGTCTAGAGGGTCCAGCGGAAGGAGCAGCAGTCGTCCGAGTCAGAGGGGTACAGCTTCTCAGGACTCCACGGTCTCCAGGAGGGATGCGTCGCGTATCCTGAAAAGGCCTTCAATTCCGGTATCCGCAGTGGCGGGGTGAGTGATCTTCGTGAATGTCACTAGATATATTTGCTAATGGGCTCCTACTGTGTGTTTAAATCACCAGGAGGAACCCAGGAAAGTAACCGCCAAGAAGCGGAACAGAGAATGTGCCATATGCAAATGCCCGCCAGTGATAGACTGGCAGAAGGAGCTCTGCTCGGACTGCATTCAGAAAACTATTTGTGAGGGTACCCCAGATTTTGCAGCCAGCCTCAGATTGGTTATCAGATCGGAGGTAGAGGGCTCCCTTAAAACAATTTTGAAAGAAAGAAGGAAAATCATATCTGATCCTTCTTCTGACTCCTCTGTATTATCGGATGTACAGTGTCATAGTGGGGCCTCATCCTCATCCTCTTCCTCTTCATACAGCGATAGAGGGGGGAGACCATGCTTCCCTATAGAAGACACAGACAAATTGGTAAAGGCCATCAGAACCACTATGGGGTTAAAGGAAGATAAATCCGTTAAGTCCCTAGATGATATCATGTTTGCAGGGTTAGAAGAAAAGAAAAAACGCACCTTCCCGGTGAACGCTAAGGTCCAGGCACTTATCAATAGAGAATGGAGGAAACCTGAGAAAGTAGGAGCCTTGCCTTCATCCTCAAAGAGGAAGTATCCCTTTGACCTAAAGGACTCTGAGAACTGGGACAAGGTACCAAAAATTGACGCTGCAGTGTGTAGATCTTCAAAAAGTTCGGCACTCCCTCTTGAAGAATCAGGGGTACTTAGAGACCCCTTAGACAAGAAGGCGGATACCTTTTTAAAACATGCCTGGGAATCCGCAGCAGGAGGTCTAAAGCCAGCCATTGCAGGAACATGTACCGCTCGTTCCCTTATGATATGGTTACAGCAGTTGGAAGATCATCTGAAAAATAAAAAGACCTCAAGGGAAAAAATTCTAGCCAGCCTCCCCCTGTTGCATGGTGCAGCTGCCTTCCTAGCAGATACCTCTACTGACTCAGTAAAACTGGCAGCTAGGTCGGCTGGGTTATCAAACGCGGCTAGACGAGCTCTGTGGCTCAAGGGATGTCCTGGGGACTTATAATCGAAGTCTAGACTGTGTTCTATCCCCTGTGATGGCCAATTTCTCTTTGGCAAAAAATTGGACGATGTCCTTGAGAAAGCAAGTGACAGAAAAGGAAGGTTCACTGGGTTTTCGGCGGATGCCAGAAAGACCTATTTTCGGAGGGGGAAATTTAGTAGAGGTCGCCCCCCGGGAGAAAAAAGAAAGATTTTAAGAACAAAAAAGAGTCTGGATATATGTTCGGGGGTCCCTCCGCTGCCTCCAAAAAGCCTCCACAATGACGCCAGGCGACAAGTTGGAGGGAGACTTTCTCATTTTTTTCATGCCTGGGAAAACACTTCCTCCAGTCCCTGGGTCCTCAACATAGTGAGAGATGGACTAAGGATTCAATTCCTTCAGCAGCCATGCCGCTTGTTTGTGATAACTCCAGTAAGAAAATCCCCAGACGAACAACTGGCCCTAGATTCAGAGGTCTTGAACCTGTTGAACAAGCAAGTGCTATGCGAGGTACCGGTCAGTCAAAAAGGAAGGGGATTTTATTCCCCTCTCTTTTTAATAAAAAAAACGGACGGTTCATTCAGAACTATTATAAATCTAAAGGGCCTCAACCGGGTTGTAAACAACCATACGTTCAAAATGGAATCAATAAACTCAACAATAAAGCTTCTTTTTCACAATTGCTTTATGGCAGTGATAGATCTCAAAGACGCGTACTATCATGTCCCAATTCACCCAGGTCATCAAAAGTATCTAAGGGTTGCTCTTTACATTCAAGGAAGTCTCAGACACTTCCAGTTCCAAGCTCTTCCCTTCGGGTTGTCGATTGCTCCAAGGGTATTCACCAAGCTGATAGCTGAGGTAACAGCCTTTCTCCGCATTCAGAATACAGTTATAATACCATATCTGGACGACTTCCTTATAGTGGGGAATTCAGAGAGCCACTGTATTTCACAACTGAATCAAGTCATGGTTGTCTTGCAGAACTTAGGCTGGATGATCAATGCCCAAAAATCAAGGCTAGAGCCCGCAAGGATCCAGGCCTTTCTGGGGTTTACCCTAAACTCAGAGTGTCAGACTTGTCTTCTACCCGACAGCAAAATAGACAAAATCACAAATTTGGTGTCAGCAGCCATACACACCCCAGACATTTCCTTAAGGAAGGCTATGTCCCTGCTAGGTACTCTAACATCTTGCATTCCGGCGGTCAAGTGGGCCCAATTTCACACAAGAAACCTTCAGTGGGAAATCTTGTCAGCACAGAGATTGTTAAAAGGGTATTTAGAAGGAAAGGTACATCTCTCCTTGCGAACCAGGGACGCCCTCTTGTGGTGGGCAGACAGGTCAAATTTATCTCGGGGGGTCCAGTGGGACACACCAGTACAAGACATCATCACGACCGATGCAAGCAACTCAGTGTGGGACGCACACCTAGAAAATCACATGATTCAAGGCCCTTGGTCATTCCTAGAGAAAAAGGGGTAATCAAATCTAAAAGAACTATGGCCGGTGAGAAACGCTTTAGAAGGCTTCCTCCCTTTACTCCAGGGTTGCCATGTTCGGGTTATGTCGGACAACAGAACCACTGTGGCCTACATAAACCACCAGGGGGGAACAAGATCTTATTCTCTTCTGGAAGCAGTAGGCAGGCTTTTTCAAATAACGGAGAAAAATCTTCTATCTCTCACAGTGCTACACATACAAGGCATAGACAACGCGAAAGCAGACTTCCTAAGCCGCAACAAGTTGAGACAAGGGGAATGGGCCCTGAATCCCAGAGTATTCCATCAGATAGTACAGCTGTGGGGTTTACCAGAGATAGATTTGTTCGCTGACAAAAACAACAGGGAAGTAGAGAAATTCTGCTCACTAGACCCCAGGGGAAACCCTTTGGCAATAGATGCTCTCCTGATTCCTTGGAGCTTCAAGTTGGCCTATGCATTCTCGCCAATAGCTATGATACTTCTGGTGGTGAGGAAGATCAGAAAGGATGAAGTGAGAGTGATTCTCATAGCCCCGTTCTGGCCATAGAGACCATGGTTCTCTCTTTTGAGGATGATGTCACAATCAGACCAATGGATCCTACCAGAGACCCCGGACCTTCTAGCTCAGGGACCAATATTCCATTCTCAAGTGAAGGGTTTCCAACTAGCAGCGTGGAATTTGAGAGGGCAATATTGACGGGCAAAGGGTTTTCATCAGGTTTAGTGTCAACTCTATTAAAAAGTAGAAAGCCCATAACCACCAAAATCTATGGTAGAACATGGAGAAAATTTTTACATTTTCTAGGAAAGCCATTAAGCCAAAAACCTCCAATTAAATCCATCCTGGAGTTCTTACAGAAGGGGTTTGAGTCAGGTCTAGCTACCAGTACACTTAAGGTCCAGGTTTTCTGCCTTGGGTGCGCTATATAACCATAACCTTGCAGCCAAAAAATGGATTTCAAGGTTCATTAAATCCTGCGGTAGATCTAGGCCAATCTCAATACCCAAAGTTCCTCCATGGAACCTAAATTTAGTACTTGATGCACTAACTATGGAACCCTTTGAACCAGTTCAGGAGTTGTCCGCAAAATACATAACTCTCCAAACAATTATTTTGGTAGCCTTAACATCAGCCCGTAGAGTTAGTGATTTACAGGCCCTATCCATAAATCCTCCATATACGCAAATATTTGAGGATAGAATAGTATTGAGGCCTGATCCAGCCTACCTTCCTAAGGTTGCGCTCAAGTTTCATAGATCTCAGGAAATTGTTCTGCCCTCCTTTTGTAACAGCCCTAAGAACCCAGGGGAGAAAAAGTTTCATAATCTTGATGTTAGAAGGACTCTATTACAATACATAAAAGTAACTAGCCAGTGGAGGCATAGCCAATCCCTGTTCGTAGCCTTCCAGGGGAGTAGGAAGGGGTATGGGGTGACAAAAGCAACTATAGCCAGATGGATTAGGGAGGCCATTTGCTTAGCCTACTCTACAAGTAACACCCTGATCCCTGACAGCATCACAGCTCACTCCACCAGGGCCGTGGCTACTTCCTGGGCAGAGAAGGCAGAGGTATCGATAGATCAAATCTGTAAGGCCGCTACATGGTCATCACCATCTACCTTTTTCAAACACTACCATTTGGATCTATCCTGCCTATCTGACTTAACCTTTGGTAGAAGGGTGCTATAAGCGGTGGTCCCTCCCTAAGGTGTTTCTTTCTCCAAAATTATCTCAGGTGTGCTGTCATGGGTGAAGGGAAAACACCAAGGTTACTTACCGGTAGCTGTTTTTTCCAGAACCCATGACGGCACCCGTATATTTCCCCCCTTCTTTCTCACCATATGGGTGTGCGCGTGTGTTGGGTGTTATTTGATGTGGTGTTGGATTTGTATATAACTCTTTTTTATGGAGGTCGCAGCGTCAAACCCGCAGCAGCTACAGATCGTCTGCACACACCCTAAATGTGATACCATTGTAAAACCCTCAAATACTTCAAAACTGCGGTCAGTAAATTTGTTAACCTTTCAGGTGCTATATAGGAATTAATGCAAAGTAGAATGAAAAAATAATTTTTTTCTCTTAAATGTTGCTTTAACCCCAAATTTTTTACTTTTTCAAGGCATAGCACGGAAAAATGAATACCAAAATTTGTTACGCAGTTAATTCTGAACGTGTTCATACCCCAAATGTGGTCAGAAACATCTTGACAAACGGCAGGGCTTAGAAGGGAATGAGCACCATTTGAATTTTGGAACACAAATTTGGCTGAAATCGATTGCGGACACCATGTCATAAATGCAGGGCCTTTATGGTACCTAAACAGCAGAAACCCCCCACAACTTACCCCATTTTGAAAAGTACACCCTTCAAAGGTTTTACCCAGGGGTGAAGTGAGCATTTTGAATTAACAGGTACTACACAGAATTTGATATCATTAGGTTGTCATATTGAAAAAATTAATTTTTTTCACAAAAATGTTACATTAACCCGAAATTTTTCACTTTTGTAAGAGGTAATACAAAAAAGTGGATGCCACAATTTGTTACCCACTTTCTTCTGAGCGTGGTGATACAGCACATGTAGTCAATAAGTTCTGTTTGGACACATGGCAGGGCTCAGACGGGAAGAAGCAACATTTGGTATTTGAAGCATAAATTTGGCTGAAATAGATTGCAGACACCATGTGTCATTTGCAGAGCCCCTGAAGTACTAAAACAGCAGAAACTTCCATTAATGACCTTATTTTGTAAACTAGAGCCATCAATGAATTCCTCTAAGGTTGTACTAAGCATTTTTAACCTACAGGTGATTGAAAAAACTTTATAACATTTAGATGTGAAACCCAAAAATTTAATTTTTTTCCACAAAAATACTGTTTTATCATCAAATTTATAATTAACATGAGATAGTAGAAGAAAATGGACCCCACAATTTGTTATGAAATTTATCCCAATTACCTTGATACTCCATATGGTACATGACAAAGCTTGGAAAGCAAAGAGCGCTATTTAATTTTTGGGATCCAAATTTGGACACCGTGTTGCATTTGTAGAGCCCCTGAGGTGCCAAAAATCAGAACCACCCACAAGTGACCCCATTTGGCAAACTAAACTCCATGTCCTGTATGTTCTCAGAAACGACTGTTTGGCCACACGGCAGCACTGAGAAGGAAGGAGTGCTATTTGGTTTTTGGAGCACATATTTTGCTAGAATAGTTTGTAGGCGACATTTGCAGAGCCCAGAAGGCGCCAGAACAGCAGGAAAAAAACAAAAGTGACCTCATTACAAAAATTGAACCTCTGAATGAATTAATCTATGGCTGCAATGACTATTTTGTAACATCCAAGCCATCCTTTTTTTCTGGATAATTGAAAATATGACAATTTAGTGCCCATATATTGTGCCAAGCTTGTGCTTCTGAAGTCATGGACTCCTTAAATTGTTAATTGTTCTCTCCCCACAACAATAATGCCAAACATGTGGCCGCTCACCTCAGTTTAGGCACAGTGCAGCTCCGAAAGAAGGAGACATTTGGATGCAAAGAGTTCACTGGATTTTGTTTGAGGTGTAACGGGGTGCAGGGTGGTAGTCAGTGGCGAGTGGCATGTCAGTTTCAGTGTTTGGATCTTCACCCTGGCCCGCTACAGACAATGGGGACTCAGAGAATCCCTGAGTGTGTGTTGTTGTGACACTGTGGAGGGAACCTCCATACTCACTTCTGACCCGCTGTCCTGGGTGTCGACTCTTTTAGCCTTCAGATGGAGGAGACCGGATAGTTTGATTAAAACCAAGTCTATTTTACTTGTCAAACAATCAGCATACAAAGAATAGCAGGAATTACACTTATTCACTTCTGCACCAAACTGAGGCACGTTCTTGACAGTTACTGACGACAGCACAATACTTGCGGCAAAAGTTACTGGCAATTCACAGTTTACGTAGAAGACCTCCATATTACTAATGAAGCGCCACCCGGGTTTCGCTGTGGAACTGCACTCAGACCAACCTTTCCTAGGGAACAGAAGTAAGGGAGCTTCTCCCACTATCTTCTTCCAATACGTGCCCAGACCTCGCTGTCTCCGTCCATCTGACTGCAGCTCTCGGGCCTATCCAGCACTAGGGCCGTTCCCACGTTCTTAGAAAGGTTCCTCAAATGTCTCTTCCTCACTGTAGGTCCCCCAACTTGCCTGTGTCCGGGAAAACACTTTCGCACTGTAGTTTTGCTGAGGACACTTGCTTCCTTTTACACTGGCTCCCACACACACCCTTCTGTTGTACTTGTTCCTGTGTCCTCCTGACACGTCTCCACTCTTCACTGTCACTGAACATCTAACTGAACTAAGATGGCCGAAACTAAACTCCCAGAGATCCCTCAGTTCCCCCTTGTCACTGAGCCCGGTCCATCCCAAGTTAACCCTCTATGTGCCCCCAACTACCATGAGGGTAAGATAATACAAGTATAAACTCTACTGCCATCTAATGGCCATGTCTGAACATAGCACATTTTCATATGTATAAAACATACATAGAATTACTTAAACAGTACAGTTCTACAGGGGAGTGGAATAGACATTCTGCACACACCCCTCACAGAGGGGCGAGAGCTTTGTTGTCACTTTTCCAGAGTCTTTGTTCTATCAGTAGCGTGGCAACCACCTATACTTCTAGTGACAGATGTCAGACCTGAGTGAGGGCTGGTTTTGTATGGGATAAGCTATGGTTTTTATTTTAAATATTTTGAGGTATATAACATTTTTTTATTGCTTTCAATATAAGTCTGGGATCACAATCTAGTTTTATATGCTGAGCACTTATGACAGGTTCTCCATGTAATCCCATAAAAATGTGATTCAGACCAAACCTTCGACAGAACTACTCACTATAATGAGACAGATGGAAACACTTTGTCCTCCATTTGGTGCTTGTTCCAGTGTTATCCATCTTTTTAGGCATGCAAACAACTGTATTTGACCACACTTATGCCATAAAAAGACACCTAAAATGATGAGACAGTGCCAGAACAGAGACCAGACAGAGTCCAAAGGGAAACCACCTGCCTCATTCAAGGGGCGTTCATTAAAGATTTCCCCTCACCCACTTCTTGTGTCAACTGAGAGCAATGAAACGTGGCACAGTTATTAGTCCTTCTCTACATAAGTGCCACCTAGGGACACACACTTCTCCCATCTCTTTAAGCAACTGTAAACACCTCGATTGTAGAAGTTGACAGGTTGCTCAAAGAGCCATGTTGTGACTTCGGAAATCAGAGTCTCATTATCTGGAAAATGCTTACCCTTCAAAAATAACTTCATTTTTGGAAAGAGGTGGAAGTCCGATGGTGCGAGGTCAAGTGAATAAGGGTGATGCGGTAGAATTTCAAAGCCACAGGAGCATGCTTCCATTTGGGCAACATGTGAGTTGTGAACTATTGCATTGTTTTTCAGAAGGCGGACACCTTTGGTGAGCATGCCACGTCTCTTGGTTTTGATGGCCTCCTGAAATTTCCACAGCAGTGAAGCATAGTATGCCCCAGTGATTATGCTACCCTTTGCTAGGAAATCCATCAATACTACTCCGTGCTGGTCCTAAAATACTGTGAGCATGACCTTGCCTGCCGAGGGTTGAGCACGTGCCTTCTTTGGAGGCGGTGAGTCATGATGCTTCCATTGCATCGACTGGACTTTAGTCTCAGAATCATAGTGATGGACTCAGATTTCATCCTGTGTGATCAGTCTGTTGAAAAAGTCCTCCTGGTTTCCATGGCACATTGTCAATAGAGCATGAGAGCATTCGACTCGTTCCTGCTTCTGGAAAGGTGTGAGCAGCTGGGGAACCCAGCGAGCAGATACCTTATGCATGTGAAGATGGTCTTGGATGATTTTTTCCACGGACCCCACACTAATCTTGACATATTTTACTAGGTGGCGTATGGTTACGCGACGATTTTCCAAAATGGCAACCTTCACTTGCTGGATGGTGTGTTCATCAATAGCAGAGTAGAGTCGCCCAACAACTGTTAAGAGGAGACTTTGTGCAGCAGGCCTTCATGGTAAAATAGCTGCTAGCAAACCACTGCTAAGGACAGGCAACAAGCAGAAGAGACTCGTTTGGGTTAAAGAACACAAGGAATGGACATTAGACCAGTGGAAATCTGTGCTTTGGCCTGATGAGTCCAAATTTGAGATCTTTGGTTCCAACCAACTTGTCTTTGTGCAACGTAGAAAAGGTGAACGGATGGACTCTACATGCCTGGTTCCCACCGTGAAGCATGGAGGAGGAGGTGCTTTGCTGGTGACTCTGTTGGGGATTTATTCAAAATTGAAGGCATACTGAAACAGCATGACTACCACAGCATCTTGCAGCAGCATGCTATTCCATCCGGTTTGCGTTTAGTTGGACCATCATTTATTTTTCAACAGGACAATGACCCCAAACACACCTCCAGGCTGTGTAAGGGCTATTTGACCAAGAAGGAGAGTGATGGGGTGCTATGCCAGATGACCTGGCCTCCACAGTCACCAGACCTGAACCCAATCGAGATGGTTTGGGGTGAGCTGGACCGCAGAGTGAAGGCAAAAGGGCCAACAAGTGCTAAGCATCTCTGGGAACTCCTTCAAGATTGTTGGAAGACCATTTCCGGTGACTACCTCTTGAAGCTCATCAAGAGAATGCCAAGAGTGTGCAAAGCAGTCATCAAAGCAAAAGGTGGATACTTTGAAGAACCTAGAATATAAGACTAGTGTTGAGTGAGCACTAAAATGCTCGGGTGCTCGAAGCTCGGGCTGAGCTCGCCGTGATACTCGGGTGCTCGACCCGAGCAACGAGCCCAATGTTAGTCTATAGGAGACCCGAGCATTTTTGCGGTGGCACCCCCGGCAGTCTGTAGAAAGCCTAAAAAGTGCCCAAAACGATAGTGACAGTGCTCAAAAGACATGGGGACAGCATGGGCATCGCCCCAGGAAGCATTTCTGACCCCCAGGTCACTGCTGTCAGCAACGTGGTCAGAGGTATTAAGCCACTTTAACGGGCTCACAATAAAACATTCAAAAACTAAACTGAAATGGTTTTCCTGTGAAATTTGTTAAGGAACTTCCTTTCCAGGGTAAAGACTTGTGTATAAGGTAAAATAAATAACCAAAAACAAAAATACTCCTCCACACCTTGGGCTATGTTCACAAGTAGCATTTTTTATGCGTTTTTGCACTTTTGTATTTCTTTCAACCGTGACAAATGCATTCACCGGGAAATGTCATTTTAACATTTTACAATCTTATCTGGCCATGTGCTGTGTGACACATGCATACAGTGCTGAAAAGACATGAGAACAGCATGGGGAAGACCCCTGGAAGCATCTCTGACACCCAGGTCACTGCCTAAAAGTGTGCCCATCAGAAGTGATCCTTGCCGCATCAGAAGATGCAGACTTGCAACTATCCCCGTGCAAGTTCTTGACCCAGGGCAGTGTTCAATTGTACCTCCCCCATTCCTTGCAATGCAAGTGCAAGTATGCAGCCTGCTATCCTCCTTCCCCCAGGCTGCAATAACATACTGCTAGCTTGCTTGCATTTGAAATTGGGCCTTTTAGGCATGTGGAGGCGGAATCTGGCCACCACGTCATGGCTGCGTCGGTGGCCTGGTATCCATACTCAGTCCCCAGCCGCCCGGTCCCCGGGTGTCCACCCTTGGTCCCCAGCCGCCAGGGGGCGGCCGGGTGTCCATACTCGGTCCCCATTCGCCCCTATTTGTCCCGGTAACCTTCCCCACACTTTTCTTAGCCTGGCCTGCTTTAGGACAGCATTGGCCGAGCCCACCAGACAACCAGACTCCTCCGGTGGGCCCTGGCTTCTCCATCAGGGGAGTTGAGAGTGCCAAGGTGAGGAGCATGATGATGATGATAGAAGTTAGCATCTGCTTTGTTTTCTTGGAATGCAAGCGTAAGTGTGCAGCCTGCCACCCACCCACCCCCAGGCTGCAATACCATACTGCTAGCTTGCTTGCACTTGAAATAAGGCTTTTTAGGCTTGTGGAGGCAGACGCCGGCCACCACGTCATGGCTGCGTCGGCGGCCTGGTATCCATATTCAGTCCCCAACTGCCCAGCGGCCAGGTGTCCACGCTTGGTCCCCAGCCGCCACGGGGCGGCTGGGTGTCCATACTCAGTCCCCAGCTGCCCCACGGCCGCATGCCCACACACGGTCCCCAGCCGCCCATATTTGAAGGACAGCCTAACCACAAACACGTGGACAAGTGAATGTGGCCAGGGATGGTCCATCTCACTGATGCCTTCACACTGGGTTACTATTGTGGAAGCCGGGACGCAGTTGGACACTGGGATGCAACACGTTCTCCAGACATAGAGGATTGTGGGTCCTGGGTCAATCAGGCTTCAACACAAAGTTCAGAAGGTAGACAGCAGCAGTGGTCGGCCTCCTACGCAATGAGTAAATTATTCATGATCATGAGGCCATCCATCTCCTTAGCTTTCTGTTCCTCAGAATGCAAGCGCATGTATGTAGTAGCGGCTAGGCCTGAGGTGGTCAGCGTTTTGGCGCATATCCTACCTCCTCCGAGGATTGCTGGATGTTTTCCTGCTACTATCCCAGTTCTATGACTCCCGTTAAAACAAAGCTTCAGGTGATGAAGGATGGATGAGGTGGTGGCAAAGGAGAAAGAGCAGGAGGAACAGGGACCATTCACATCAATATCAGGCCAGTCAACCACACATGTGTTGTAGGATATGTTTCTGTACCAAAAGGAGCTGTGCGGCTGCACAGTTATAGGGCATACAGCGAGTGCAATGCCTACCAAAAATTTTGAGAAACTTCAATGCCCCTTGGAAGTGACATGGAGGTCAGAGGGCCTTAACTAAACCATTTTTTCCATTTATAGCAACTGGGTCTCCTGTACACTGTTGGCCTAAGCAGTGAATGGAAGGCTTTCCAAAAATTATGAGGAAATGCAATGCCCCTTGAAACAGACGTGGATTACAGCGTACTAAAAACCTTCTACCCATTATGGGGAAGTGGGTCTCCCTTAGTGTTCACCTATGCATTGAAAAGCAAAAGCTGACTAAAATTAGGAGGAAATGCAATGCCCTTTGGAAGAGTCGTGGAGGTTAGAGTTTATTAAAAACAACATTTCAATGCCCCTTGGAAGAGCTGTGGAGTTCAGAGTAGTTTAACAAGACGGTTTTAATGCCCCTTGGAAGAGACGTGGAGGTCTCAGTAGCTTAACAACACGGTTTAAATGCCCCTTGGAAGAGACGTGGAGTTCAGAGTGGTTTAACAAGATGGTTTTAATGCCCCTTGGAAGAGACGTGGAGGTCACAGTAGCTTAACAAGACGGTTTTAATGCCCCTTGGAAGAGTGTTGGAGGTCGCAGTGGAATAAAAAGACAATATCAATGCCCCTTGGAAGAGTGGTGGAGGTCACAGTAGCTTAACAAGACGGTTTTAATGCCCCTTGGAAGAGTCGTGGAGGTCACAATAGCTTAACAAGACGGTTTAAATGCCCCTTGGAAGAGACGTGGAGGTCGCAGTGGAATAAAGAGACAATATCAATGCCCCGTGGAAGAGACGTGGAGGTCACAGTAGCTTAACAAGATGGTTTTAATGCCCCTTGGAAGAGATGTGGAGGTTGCAGTGGAATAAAAAGATAATATCAATGCCCCGTGGAAGAGACGTTTATGTCACAGTAGCTTAACAAGACGGTTTTAATGCCCCTTGGAAGAGTGGTGGAGGTCGCAGTGGAATAAAAAGACAATATCAATGCCCCTTGGAAGAGTGGTGGAGGTCGCAGTAGCTTAACAAGACGGTTTTAATGCCCCTTGAAAGAGTAGTGGAGGTCACAGTAGCTTAACAAGACGGTTTAAATACCCCTTAGAAGAGACGTGGAGGTCGCAGTGGAATAAAAAGACAATATCAATGCCCCTTGGAAGAGATGTGGAGGTCGCAGTAGCTTAACAAGATGGTTTTAATGCCCCTTGAAAGAGTAGTGGAGGTCGCAGTGGAATAAAAAGACAATAAAAATGCCCCGTGGAAGAGACGTGGAGGTCACAGTAGCTTAACAAGATGATTTTAATGCCCCTTACAATAGCCATGCATACAGGATATTAAAAACATTATTGCCACCAGGTTACGGCCATTGTCACACACGACCATGCCTGGATGTAGGTTCAGCGGTCTCAGCCACAGATCTGCCTGCTCTTTCACAGCTGTCCACAACTTACAAGCAGTGTGAGGTTTATCACCTAAACTTATGAGCTTCAGCACATCCTGTTGCCGCTTGGCTGAGGCAGTACTGCAGTGCTTCCAGCTTGTAACTGATGTGGTGATATCTGCGATGGAGGCTGAACATGAGGAGGAAGATGATGCGCAGGAGCTGTACACTATGGGGGCAACTCTGACTGACATAGGGCCCACAATCCTCGGTGTGGGGAGGATGTGTTCTGTCCTAAGGTCCGACTGGGTCCCAGCTTCCACTATGTTTACCCAGTGTGCCGTCAGGGAGATGTACCGGCCCTGGCCACAAGCACTTGTCCACGTGTCCATTGTCAGTTGGACTCTCCCAGTAACTGCGTTGTTGAGGGCATGGCAGATGTTTTGGGACACGTGCTTGTGTAGTGCGGGGATGGCACACCGGGCAAAATCGTGTCGGCTGGGGACCAAGTACCGAGGGACGGCCACCGCCATAAGGTTGCGGAAGGATTCTGTCTCCACCAGCCTAAAAGGCAGCATTTCCAACGCAAGCAGTCGTGAAATGTGCAAATTTAGGACTGTGGCCTGTGGGGCGTTGGCTGCGAATTTGCGCTTTCATTCAAAGGTCTGGGATATGGACAATTGAACGCTGCGGTGGGACGTGGACGTGTACGTTGATGCTGTTTCTTGAGAAACTGCCATAACAAGTGAAGACTGAGAGGAGGGGGCATCTTTGCATGCAGTATGGACAGGGGATTGCCTTGCACGCACAACAGGGGGTTCTCTAACACGCACAACAGCGGAAGAAGCAGTGGTGACACCCGCTGACACTGGTCGTGGACCCTGGGGTATGCCCCACAAAGTCGGGTGCTTTGCTGACATGTGCCTGATCATGCTGGTGGTGGTCAGGCTGGTAGTTTTTTCACCCCTACTGATGCTGGCCTGGCAGGTGGTACAAATGGCCTTTTTGTGGTTATCAGCGGAGTCGTTAAAAAAATTCCAGACTCTGGAATACCTACCGGTTGTACTGGCAAAGTCCCTCGTGTTGGTGTTACGGGGAACGGTTGCCCGCCTTCTGTCTGCGGCCACCACACTGCTTCTTCCTGCCTGTTGGGGTACTCTGCCTCCATCCACCTGTGTGCTGCTGGCCTCGCTCTGCGTGTCCTCCTGGCACGTTGGGTCAGTTACTAGATCATCCACCACCTCCTCCTCTTCCACTTCCGCACCACGGTCCTCCTCCTCATTTTGTGGCAATTGTGTCTCATCATCGTCCACCTCTTGTGACAAATTGCCAGCGTCGCCTTCCTGTGGCCGTGGCTATTCAAATATTTGGCCATCTATAGATGGGATCTCCTCTTCCACCACTTCAAGCGGAGCAGGCGAGGGCCCAAATATGGAAATGGACCAGTGAACAGCTCTTCAGAGTGTCCAACTGTGGGATCAGTTGCTGTCTGACGACACTCGGCATGGTGGGAGGAAGGAGCATCAGGGTGAGGAGGAGTATGCGGACGAGACTCACGGCTACCAACACTTGACCGTGTGGAAGACAGACTGGAGGTGGTGGTGCCCAGGTGACTGGAAGTATTATCTGCTATCCAATTCATAACCTGTTCACACTGATCAGTTCGCAATAGTGGTCTTGTTGTTGTGTGCTTCCCTAGTAATTCGGTCAAGAAGTGGGAGCGAGAAGATGTGGCTGTTGGTTGTGGCACATTTTCACCTTGGCCACGGCCCCGTCCTCTGCACGCACCATCACCAGAACGTCCAGTTCCACGTCCCTTGCCACGCACCTTGCCCATTGTAAATTAAACAAAATAGCTTATACTCGCACTATCAATGGCAAAAGGGTAATAAAAAGGAGATTAGAACCGTTGAATAGGAAAACCACAGTTCTAGCTTTCTGGCCTACACCAGACTCTTTTAAACAGATATATTGGCGTCCGAACAGTCAGCGAGACACTGAAAATGTTGTTTTTTTCGCAAAAAAGACAAAAAAGTGGATAATGCAGAGATTTGAACATTGGAACTGCAAAACCACAGTTATAATTTCCTCTTGTATACCAGACTTGTTAAAATAGATATATTTGTGTCTGAGCAGTCAGCGACACACTCAAACTGTTTTTTTTTATGGAAAAAAAAGGCAAGCAGGTTGATAACACCCAGATTTGAACCGTGGAAGAGGAAATCCACAGTTCTAGTTCTCTGGCCTACACCAGACTCTTTTAAACAGATATATTTGTGTCTGAACACTCACAGACACACTCAATTTTTTTTTTTTTTTTTTGGGGGGGGGAATACCAAAAGGTTAATAAGACGGGTATTTGTACAGTCTGACTGAGGCAAAAAAAACAACAGGAGCACACAGAACTGTAATGCAGCGTTTGCTGGTATAACCATTGCGTCTCCTATACAGCCTGCCTGCCTGCCTGCCTGCCTGATATCTGGGATGGATATTAGTCCTGAGAAGGACTGTTTGTTTGATTTGGCAGGCTTTAGAGACCCTACACTAACTGTTCTCAGTATAAATCTCTCCCTAGCTCTGCAGCACTGACCCTACACTGTCTGATCCGGAGCGACTGTGTCCAAGATGGCGGCGCCCGGTTTTAAATACTCGAGGTGATGCTGTGCGGCCAGCCAATCACTGTAATGCCCACAAACAACATGTCTGCAGCATTACAGTGACTGGCTGGCAATCCCTGCATGTTCATTGGCTCTGTAAAGAGCGCCAAACGTGCAGGGCGGAGACCCGAGCTCCCGCCCGAGTAACCCGGAAATGCTCGGTGCTCACCGAACATCCCGAGTAGTGAGATGCTCGGGCGAGTAATGAGCAGTGTCAAGCATGCTCGCTCAACACTAATAGAAACCAAAAAACAAACGTCGGAGAGCTTTCAATGCCAATGTAATATACTGTGTGCTTCTCCTTCTGATAAGTGCTGAGATATACAGTATACATTATAAAGCGTGATTATAAACCATCATACAAAAGAGCTTCTCCATCTCTGCTTCAGACACGTGTTCTGCTACTTATGCTATAGATAATAAATCAAAGCCGGCCAGGAAGGCTGTGTGGATAATGGACTTGAGTGAATACTACAAAGGATGTTTTGAATCATTCTTGACAGTGAATGTATAGTAAGTCTTGACTGAGGCTTCTGTGCAAAAAAAAAATGTCAGGGATTTGCTTTGAAGGGGATGACTTATTTCTTAAATTCTAGTTTCATTTTTTATATCTGCTCACTTTCACAAAATACGCTAAACACAAAACTTGCATAGACAACTGCATTTATTGATGGAACCTGAATGCATGAAGTTTTCTTCCATTGGCATGGAATCAGTCGATTTTGGAAGGACACATGTTCTGAGACCACTAAAAATGAATAGTTATACAACCGACATATCTGTGATCTTCCAATAAAGGAACACTGGAATTACATCAATTAAAAGAAAAGAAAAAGTAAAGATAAAGAAAAAATAAAAAAAAGTGAAATCGTTTTTTTTCTGGTAAGAGGTGTTGCGGATAACCTGCTTTCTGATAGTATATCCTAAATGAATCCAAAACTGTAGAACGGTAACAGTGTTTTATTGTTGGATAAAAGATAAATGAACCAGCTTACCCTTCAGGTAATCAAGTCAGCTTAGAAGCCCGTGATCAACGCCACTGCATAGCGTCTGATGAATGCAAAAAAGGAAAAATGATCCAGCTTCCAATCCGAGTAATGTTAAAAATATAGAAGATTAAAAAATATAAGTGACATGACACACCAAGAATCTAGGTGCGTGGGAGGACATGGGGAAACATCACGCCATAACCAAACGCGTTTTGAATGCACTCTGCGTTCCTAGACTTGGCTTAAACAAATTGGTTTATTGTTAACTCATTTTGAAGTACTCTCACTTTTTCATCAGGAGAGCTACAAAGATTGTACATAGTTTCAGAGAACAGCCTTATATAGTCCAAAAAGTCAAACTTAACCTCCACAAAAAAAAAACCTCCCATCAAGGGTGTTTACAATTTATGATTTGGAAGTACAAATAAATTTCAAACAGAAAAAAGTCTGCATTGAAAAAAAGGTCTAAATATCCAGCGAGGAAAAAGGGCCTGTACTTTGAGCTCCTTATAAAATTTCCATTTATTATGAATCAGGTTATAAAACAAAAGTCCATTGCACGTAAAACCATGCAAGTCAGTCGATCATGATTGAGCGACGCGTTTCGGCTATCCTGTAGCCTTATTCATGATCTAATTTTTTTATAAAAACTCTAAGATTTAAGTGTAGCGCCCCATGGGTTCGGTCGCTACAGAGGTATTGCACCTCAACCAGAGGTGCGACCCCCCCCCTGCACCACCGCTCCACCATACCGCTGCACGACCAGCTCTACCCTCACCTACTGTATCCTCACCCATCCCTCGTAGATTGTGAGCCCTCGCGGGCAGGGTCCTCGCTCCTCCTGTACCAGTCGCTGTCACATTGTGTTCAAGATTATTGTAATTGTTCTTGTATTATACCCCTTTTTCACATGTAAAGCGCCATGGAATAAATGGCGCTATAATAATAAATAATAATAATAATAATCCCACTCCCGGGTAAGGATGGTGTGTGGACCGGGACTCAGTTAGCTGCATGCATCACACACACCCCATTTCCGGGGCACAGCTCAACGGTGCTCCCATTAGTACAGTAATGCAGGCACGATAGATTATGTCCCTGTCTGGAGTGGGGAGGGGGGAGGAAAACCCAGTGATGTAGGAGCAGGAGGGGACGGTTTCTGGGCATAGGTAGGAGCCCATTGGTTGCAAGTCACCTGGGCTCATACACAGAGAGGGAGGTATACAAGGTGGGCACCATCTTAGTTTTGGGTTCAGCTCAGTCAGGAGAAGAGAAGAGGAGTTCAGCCAGAGAAGGCTGATGGGGAGCTGTGGCTCAGACTGGGCCCAGCTCCACGAGGCAGGCCTAGGGTGAAGGCCAGAGCCAGCAGAGAGGAACAGAAACAGAAAGGAAAAGAAGGGAACAGAAACAGAAAGGAACAGCAAAGAAAGAGAAGTACCCAAAGTGTAGAAGGGCCCAGAGACACGAAAGCAGAAGGAACCCTAAGGACCCAGGAGATTGCGGGTGACGGGTTGGCAGAACAGGGTACCGGATCCCAAGTTGGTGGTGGTGACTAATCCTTAACCAAGAACCGGCGGTCGTGACCATTTACTGGTGCGACCCCTCACTACACCTACTAGAAAGGCACACCACATAGGGTCAGGGAAGTGGACACCCAGTCCTCCAAGGAGAAGACCCGAGGCAGCTGGACAGAAGTAGTGTCACTGGTGGGGCACGGCTGACGAAAGGATAGAAGGGAGTCCTGTGCCACACTCCGGAATTGCCTGGGGGTTGATCGAGCCCCCTGCCTGGTGGACGCAGCACGGCTCAGGCGGTCCTATCTGTGCACAAGTGACCTGGATGAGAACTGTGAGTAAACAACCTGAACTGCAACACCTTGTCTCTGTGCTTTCTCACCGCGTCAGCACTACTAGTACTGGGACGCCCCGCACCACAACCACCATCATCACTCTACATTGCCCTGAGGCTAAACTCTTCCCGTGGGGACTCATACCACACTCTGCTGCCCTTACAACATCAGCCTCAGCAGCCTCAGAGGTCGGTTCGGCAGCGGCGGTTCTTATTGACCGCAATCCACGGTCGGCGTAGTCAGACATTAAACCACAAAAACCCCATAAATAGACTGCCACTGGTTTGACCACCCTGAGCCACGGGACCGGGTCGCCGCCACGGAGACTACAACCCCCAGAGACCCGGCTCCGGGTAACCCACACACGTGCACACGCGGCCCAGGGGGCGCGTCATAAGTATTCCTCCATGCTGGCTGGATAAATTTTCATTCATTAGTCACATCAGGATCCAATCATGGTTGTTCCTGTTCCGGGATCCTCAGGGAAAAAGGTCAAGCAAGTATTTCAACTAGGACAATACTACAAAAATACTCCAAATATCAGAGCTCCTATATATCAAATAAACAGATGTAACATCAAAAAAGAACCACATTAACAAAAAATAAATAAAAAACAGCTGTATAGGTATATTCGTTAGATGTACACAGATAGTAAAATTATACCACATAAACTCCTAAATATATTTTTCTATAGTAGAGTTCCACCTAACTAATTACCTTTGCCCATATCTTGTACAACATGAACGAGCATATCCAAATATAATGCATTCCAAACTATGGCATATACGTGTCACTTTGTTGTGACACGAGTCCATACCATATAATAAAGGATTCTACCTTCAAAAAACGACAAAAACGACACTCATTAATTAATTTTCACCATGGTTAATTTTCTAATTTGAATGCAGCAGTAAGCCCGTTGGAATCCGTGCAGAGGATTAAGGAGCTTTGGAGAAGGACATTAGGTGAGCGGACTTTCATTTTTTCTTATATATAAGCTGCTATTGGGCTTATGTCAAGCTCCCTTTAGCACCAGAAAAAATGTCTACAGTGGACGGAGGTGCTATTTCCTCTCCTTTTAGTATATGCACGTGAGACAACCAGATGTAAATTAAAGGTTGAATCAGTTTTTTCACGCAAGAATCCAACTATACAAGTCAGTAAAGAAACTGATAAAGACTTTAAGGATTTATTTAAAACCCTCTAAACGAGGAAAATAAAAGAGACTAAATTATGGCTGGATTTTTAAAAAATTATGTCTCCAATGGAATGAAACCTAGGGATTTGAGGTTGAACAAAAAATGCACTTATCCTTATCCTGGAGGATTTTCTGAAGTGTGGAATAATGCCTTGTCAACTTGCTCATTGAATCTGATGAACATCGTAATAAAATATGAAGAACTTGAACTCAAAAAAATTCAATCTGATATGGAAGATATAGGTAAAAGGTTGAATAACAGTCATAGACTGAGCAATTATAAAGATCTTATAGAAAAATTGGACAAAAGGATTGAAGAACTTGAAAACCAAATAATAGAGGCAAAAAAGAGCAAATTTGAGAGAGATAATATGGATTATTAGACTGGAGATATATACGCAAGGAGGCAAAATAAACTGGGCCCTAAGAATACTTGTGGTAAATTTTTAAAAAATCTGTCACAAAATCCAGAGAATTTTCTACCAAAGAATGGGAAAGGAAAACGCAAAGGAAAGAAATTCCGTAAAGTAACCTTCCACCCAGAAACATCGGTGGATACAATTTCTACTGCAGAATCAAGTGAATCCATTGAGATGACATTAAGTAGTGATGAGGGTCCAATAACCAATCTGTCAAAAAACGGGGCAGAAGGGCTGGAAGAAAGCATTTACATCAGAAAAAGTGGCTTGAAGAAACACTAGACACACAAGATTCGGTTTGGAATCTTTCAGCTCAGATTCTGAGTGAAGATCACATGTCCGTTTTGGCTAAAAGACTGGGCTTCTCACCGACTAGGAATTTTGATCTTTTTAGGACACTCCTAGATATACCGTAAATAAACTTTCTAGGAATATAACTGTTAAATGCCACTTTTTTGATGAAAATAATTACATAGAAATTGGTACAGAGAATGATACAATCAATCAAACTTCAATTCAAACCGGGAATTCTGCAGTCCCAAATTTTGATGAATTAAAAAGTATAATTTGTTTGAGACAAATGGCTGCAGAATCTACTATTCTAACGCAATCCACTAAGAATCAGATGTTCCAGATAAAAAATAGTATGTATTACCCCCTGCAGTCAAGGAGAAAAGTAGAAAGAAATATCACCAGTAAAGAGAGTGCAGCCTTAAATGAGATTAAAAGAAATAAAAACCTAGTGATACGTAAGGCAGATAAAGGAGGAGCAATAGTTGTTCTAGATGCAGGATTATATTATCATAGCAATATGCTTATGTTGAACAACCAGGATATTTATGGGTCTTTGGAGAGTGACCCAACGGTGAGGTTTCAGCAGGAATTGTTGTTACTGTTTAAAGAAGGTCTGCAAATGGGAGTATTAACACAAACATTTTTTGATTATTTATATGTTGATACACCTGTGACCCCAATTTTCCATTCCCTCCCAAAGATACATAAAGTTGGGTTTCCCTTGAAATTCAGACCCATTGTGTCCAGAATAGGTTCGTTTAATGAAAAATTGGGGTCCTGGGTTGATTACATGCTGCAGCCTATGGTCAGGGATTTACTTGGTTACATTAAAGACACAAAAGTGGTGCTACAGTCCTTTGATGAATTTACATGGGATGAGAATTGGAGCTGGTTTACAGCAGATGTGGTAGCATTATATCCATCTATTTGTTTTGAAGTGGCTATTCCAGCACTAAAATATGCGTTTAATAAATATAATGGTTATGATGTACCTACGAGAAAGTTTTTGACTAATGCTGTAAGGATTTTATTGAACAGGAATTATTTTTCCTTTGATGGACGGTTCTTTATACAAAAGCAAGGTGTGAGTATGGGAGGGAAATGCTCCCCTGCATTGGCCAATTTAACAATGGCTTACTGGGAAGAGTTAATTCTTTTTTATGACAACAACCCTTTTCTATCAAAAATAATATGGTATGGGAGATACATTGATGACCTCCTGTTGGTGTGGGGGGTGACAAAAAGGAAGCAGAAGACTTTGGACATTTTTTAAATATTAACAGTTTTAATCTGAAATTCACGTACAAATTTAATGAATCAGAAATAAGCTTCCTGGACGTCATCCTTCGCACTGGCAGGGGGTCGAAATGTGTCTTTGTTCTGCCATATAAAAAAGATACGGATACTAATTCAGTTCTAAAATATAACTCCTGTCACCCACACCATGTCACAGATAATATACCAACTGGAGAGTTTGTACGTATAAAAAGAAATTGTTCGGATGTCAATGAGATGGATAAAGAGCTTGACAAAAAATGTGAAAGTCTAAGGAGGAGAGGTCATACTAATAAACTTTTGAAATTGACCAAAGAAAAAGTGATGAAAATGAACAGGAAAGATTTACTTGAGGAAAATCGTGCTAAAACCTTTCCAAAAAAACTGAGAAATAACTATATTAATTTTACAACAGAATATACTGAGGATTTTGGAAAAATTGTTAAAATCCTAAAAACTTATACTCCAATTTTACATCAAGACAAACTGGTAAAAAAAAGTTCTGGAAAATAATGTTATCCAATTTTCAGAGAGGAAAGCTCCTACAATAGATTCTATGGTATCACCTAGCTTATTTGTGACAAATAAAAATAAGGAAGAAAAAAATTGGTTAAAAACTACTGGATTCTTCAAATGCGGACAGAATGTCTGCATTAGCTGCGATCATGTGGTTAAGAGCAAGGATTTTACTTCCATTAATACGGGCAAAACATTTCCCATCACTAATTTTATAAATTGCAATACTGCAGGCCTAGTTTATTTGATTGAATGCATAATTTGTAAGCTCCAATATGTCGGATGTACCACAGGTCCCCTAAAACGGAGAATAAGGACACACATGTCTGATACCACAGGTGAATTGAAATTAAATGTGTCAGCAGTGTCCAGACACTTCTCATTAAAACAAGGGGGAGACACTTCAGCACTTAAATTCCGTGAGATAGAGAAAATAAAAAGACCATTGAGAGGCGGTAACTATAGACAAAAAATTTTGAACAGAGAAACATATTGGATGTTTAAACTTAATACCAGACAACCAGTGGGATTAAATATTATAAGGGATTTGGTGTTACATTACAATTGAATTTAGAGCTGTTTCCTCTTTATGCTCAAAAGTTATGCGATAATGCAGATTTATCATTACAATATTTACAAGATCTAACAAAAAGAATAAAAAAAGGAAAAAATATTTTTTTATAGTGGGTCTAATCAACTAGTAACGGCACAAAATAGCATAAGTGTAAAATTGTGGGAGAACAATTTATTGAAGCCACAAATAGCACTTGGATAATAACCTTAGAGTTTTTTAGAGCTCAATATTGCCATATAGGGGATAGAGAAACACATAAAATAATATCATGGTGAAAATTAATTAATGAGTAAAAAGATGTACATGGGGAGTCTTTGAATCCTTTGATTGCCTTAAATAGTATAAATATGAGGGTTATCCAAGATGATGCGATTGTGGAATTGGATTATGTTACTGTTCATACTTCACTCTATTTTGATAATAAGACTGATTATTGTGTCGTTTTTTTTTGAAGATAGAATCCTTTATTATATGGTATGGACTCGTGTCACAACAAAGTGACACGTATATGCCATAGTTTGGAATGCATTATATTTGGATATGCTCGTTCATGTTGTACAAGATATAGTATGGGCAAAGGTCATTAGTTAGGTGGAATTCTACTATAGAAAAATATATATAGGAGTTTATGTGTTATAATTTTACTGTCTGTGTACATCTCACGAATATACCTATACAGCTGTTTTTTATTTATTTTTTGTTAATGGGGTTTTTTGATGTTACATCTGTTTATTTGATATATAGGAGCTCTGATATTTGGAGTATTTTTGTAGTATTGTCCTAGTTGAAATACTTGCTTGACCTTTTTCCCTGAGGATCCCGGAACAGGAACAACCATGATTGGATCCTGATGTGACTAATGAATGAAAATTTATCCAGCCAGTATGGAGGAATACTTAAATCTTAGACACCTTATGAAAAACTGAGATCATGAATAAGGCTACAGGATAGCCGAAACACGTCGCTCAGTCATGATCGACTGACTTGTATGGTTTTACGTGCAATGGACTTTTGTTTTTTAACCTGATTCAGAATAAATGGAAATTTTAGAATGAGCTCGAAGTACAGGCCCTTTTTCCTCGCTGGATATTTGGATATAGTTTGAATACAGCAGTAAGCCCGTTGGAATCTGTGCAGAGGATTAAGGAGCTTTGGAGAAGGACATTAGGTAAGCGGACTTTCATTTTTTCTTATATGTAAATTGAAAAAAAGAGTGCATTTTTTCAAAATAATATTTTTGATTGTTAAGAATATATAGAAAAAAGTCTCCAGAAATATTCCCTGTTTTTTAGTTTTGTTGATATAGAGAAAAATCAATGGGTGATATAAAGATTAGTAAACTAATAAAGTATGATATATAAAGAGAAAATCAGAAAAGGAAATGCCTGATGTGTAGTGGAAAAATAATAGTAAAAATATTGAATGAGAAGTGCAGAGGGAGACGAGAGAAGGGAAAAAACCTTTTCCTGGGTTGAACCCATGGGAAGGGAAAGCCCCATAGAACCTACTGGGAGGCGTGAGAAAGGAGTTATAAATAAATCATTTAAATAATTTTTTTTATATAAGTTTTTTTATATTTTTTTTAATACCTCACCCAACTCACTCATGTAAAAATATATTATTTTCTGTGACGCAGCCCCATTTTATTAGGAAACAAAATAATATGTCCATATCACAGAATACATGTAGCAGTAAATCCATAGTTTGTTCCTCATGAGCCCCATGCCTATCTGTTCTTAAGCCTATAATAAAAAAAAAAAAATTATACACTGGTGTTTTGAGCCCATATATATACAGTGCCTACAAGTAGTATTCAACCCCCTGCAGATTTAGCTGGTTTGATAAGATGCAAATAAGTTAGAGCCTTCAAACTGCAAACGAGAGTAGGTTTTATGAACAGAAGCATAAATCTTACAAACCAAAAAGTTATGTTGCTCAGTTGAATTTTATTAAATTTTAAACATAAAAGTGTGGGTCAATTATTATACAACCCCTATGTTTAATATTTTGTGGAATAACCCTTGTTTGCAATTACAGCTAATAATCGTCTTTTATAAGACCTGATCAGGCTGGCACAGGTCTGTGGAGTTATCTTGGCCCACTCCTCCATGCAGATCTTCTCCAAGTTATCTAGGTTCTTTGGGTGTCTCATGTGGACTTTATTCTTGAGCTCCTTCCACAAGTTTTCAATTGGGTTAAGGTCAGGAGACTGACTAGGCCACTCCAACACCTTGACTTTTTCCCTCTTGAACCAGGCCTTGGTTTTCTAGGCTGTGTGCTTTGGGTCGTTGTTTTGTTGGAAGATGAAATTACGACCCATCTTAAGATCCTTGATGGAGGAGCGGAGGTTCTTGGCCAAAATCTCCCGGTAGGCCGTGCTATCCATCTTCCCATGGATGCGGACCAGATGGCCAGGCCCCTTGGCTGAGAAACAGCCCCACAGCATGATGCTGCCACCACCATGCTTGACTGTAGGGATGGTATTCTTGGGGTTGTATGCAGTGCCATCCAGTCTCCAAACGTCACGTGTGTGGTTGGCACCAAGGATCTTGATCTTGGTCTCATCAGACCATAGAACCTTGAACCAGTCTGTCTCAGAGTCCTCCAAGTGATCATGAGCAAACTGTAGACGAGCCTTGACATGACGCTTTGAAAGTAAAGGTACCTTACGGGCTCGTCTGGAACGGAGACCATTGAGGTGGAGTACGTTACTTATGGTATTGACTGAAACCAATGTCCCCACTGCCATGAGATCTTCCCGGAGCTCCTTCCTTGTTGTCCTTGGGTTAGCCTTGACTCTTCGGACAAGCCTGGCCTCGGCACGGGAGGACACTTTCAAAGGCTGTCCAGGCCGTGGAAGGCTAACAGTAGTTCCATAAGCCTTCCACTTACGGATGATGCTCCCAACAGTGGAGACAGGTAGGCCCAACTCCTTGGAAAGGGTTTTGTACCCCTTGCCAGCCTTGTGACCCTCCACGATCTTGTCTCTGATGGCCTTGGAATGCTCCTTTGTCTTTCCCATGTTGACCATGTCTGAGTGCTGTTCACAAGTTTGGGGAGGGTCTTAAATAGTCAGAAAAGGCTGGCAAAAGAGATCTTTAATCCACACATGTGAAGCTGATTATTCTTGGTGCCTGAACTACTTCTTAATACTTTAGGGGGACCAAACAGAATTCTTGTGGTTTGAGGGGTTGAATAATAAATGACACTCTGAATTAACTTTTAACGTTTTAAAAAAAAACAAAAAAAAAAAAACAAAAAAAAAATTTGCTGCAGTGCATTTCCCACTTCCAGGCTGATCTACAGTAAAAATGTCACAATGCCAAGTTAATTCCGTATGTGTCAACCAGCTAAATCTGCAGGGGGTTGAATACTACTTGTAGGCACTGTATACGAGTATATATATATGGGCGAGTGATGTGCTAGAAAAAAATGGAGACCTTTGTTCTTGGTTGTTATAGCGTTAAGGTAGGTGAGGCATGGTGTACATATTAGGCATCATTATACATAGAAGCATGCAGGGTAATTTTGATTGATAAATTACTGTGGCCCAACTAATTATGTTAAACAGCAAATAAAACTCTAATTTCCCCTATTGTTCCATTTTCCTGCACAAAACATTGTCCAAAGTATAAAATAAATAAATTAAGTAACCTTTAGAATATGGCATTGCAAAATGAATAAATAAAGGCATAATTAAATCCATAAATCCCAGAAATAACACATTAGTAAAACAATGTAAAATATTTTTTTAATCCTGTTTTACACTAAGCAAGCAAAAAAAAAGCTAAAATACTAATCCCTAGATATATTCCTTCAGGGTTATTCTGTAATTTTCAAAATAGGGTCCTCTCTAGTGGCATTCCATCATTCTGCGTTCGTCCATGGGGTCTACGTACATGAAAACATTATCTTACTAAATATTTACAAAATACCATGATTTTTTAAAAAGGCGGGATGTGGCAAAAAGTGAAAAAAGGTTTAAAAATTTATGTCAAAAGGGAGTAGAGAAATGATAAAACTTATTTAATAACACAGTTATACAGTCGACCATGATTAAAGCTCTATGCTGAAACTAGTTGGTCGTGGTTTCATTTATCTGTAGTCTGGTCTGCTATGTGCTATGATTCCTGATTTAAATGTTTTTGTAACATAAGCTTCAAATTTGACTTACCTGAAGACGTTTCGCTGGAGAAACAATTTTTTTTTCATTTGTACAGTGTACTGTATATTTATGTCCAATATTAGGTTTAAGATATAAAATATATATTTTTTTTACATTTTTACTATGTTCTTGTGTTTTTAGTAAATAGACGTAAAGCCATGTTAACCCAAATTTATTAGATATCAGGTCAATATAACAGCTTCCGTTCCTGCAATGTATGAAGGACATTATATTTTCCATCACAGGCAAAGGGTTTCTCACTGTCCAAAAAGATTTAATCCAATGTCAAGAAGTTCTAGGTAACCCTTTGACAATGCCACTCTCTTTATAAGTCTGCTCCTCTATCCCATTGTGATACTGAGTCACTTATCACGGGAAAGCCGTGAGTCGGGATAGTCAAGGAGTCCGAGGTCATATACAGAAGGAAGAGACAAAGGCGTAGTCAGGTAACGATCCGAGGTCAAAATTCCAGGAAGATAGAGGATCAGAACAAAGACAGATGGTCAGAATGAGGGCCAAGGTTAGGCAACGAAAGATCAACAAACAGAACACAAGGCACAGAGAGACAAACCACACAAAAGCTGAATGTACGTCTTGCTGATGTCTGGGACTTGCAGCCCAGTTAAGTAGCCGGGCAATCACCTGGGAAATGAACACCTGGAGATAGCCAGAAAATCCCAGTCTCAGGCTGATCTGTCAATCAAAACACTGACAACTCAGTCGGCAACCCCCTGCACTAGACTGGACACTAAGCTATCAATAAAAGTACTGACCGCTTCAGCATGCCCCTGTACCAAATTGGATGGCTGAGCTGTCAGTAACTGCATCCAAGACACACTGAGGGGTGGAATCTTGACAGCCATCTTGTTATTTCATATGGAAAGTTCTCCCTACCTTCTCTTACACAGACTGCTGCCCATGTTGCCCTCTTTCTCACACACAGACTGCTCCCCCAAGCTTGCACACAAACTGCTTTCCCTGGTCCCATTCATCATAGACTGAGTCTCATGCCCCCCTAAAGGCTGATTCCTAAAACCCCATTCTCATGTAGGCTGCTTCCCATGGCCTCTTTTCACAGATTGCCCATGTCCTTCTTCTACATGGCTCACTGTTTGTCCTGTGGCGCCCCTGAGGGTTCGGCCGCAACAGGAATGCTGCACTTCTTTAATGGAGTGTGGTGTTCCTCCTCTGAGGTAAGCCTGGTGTGATGGTAGTGTTCCAGCCTTTTGCATCCAACACCACATTTCCACCAGAGGGAGCTAGTATGCACTAGGTGCGGCTCCCCTGGTTACAGGGAGACTGGGGAACACAAAGTGGTAGTGGGTGTGGGTGGAGGAACAGTTAGTTGTGACACTTCTAATTTCATATTTAATAGAAAGCCATCTTTGATCTTGGTCTTTTGGTTGTTCTTTGGCGGTTCTTGGGCTGTCAAGCTGTCAAAATACTGTGTGTAAAGTGGCTTCCCTCCGGGAGCGCAGATTCTGTGTGGGCCTGCACCGGCATGGGACACAGCCCTCGTACCCCGATCTATGGGACGAGAGGTAGGTTGCAGACGAGGAATGTCTCAACCCGGCCAAGGACCAGGATCAAGAAGGCCCGGGAGCTTTAGAGTGTGGCTCCCTAGCAAATGGGTCCCGGGGAGGATGCAGACGGAGCGGAGTACGCCACCTGTCCTCGCCTACCAGATCGCCTTCACAGACTGCTCCCCATGTGGCTCTCTTCTCCCCATTTCTCACAGCTGGTCACCATCTTGCCCTTTTTCTCACACAGACTGCTCCCCACATACACATGAAATGGCCCCTGTGCACGAAGAATATAAGGGCTCCTTGCAGTCCAGTAGCTCATTATAATGCATAATTCCACCTGATTTGGAGGTGGTAGTGGCCCCTTTACCTCTTGGGTCCCTGTGTGGCTGCACAGCTTGCACCAATGCTATGTCTGCCCCTGGCTCCCCATGCACCCTTCTCCCTCACAGATTGCTCTCCTCTTTTTCTCAGTCACCATCTTACCTTCTTCTGCAGGTGGAACTTGCAGCAGCATCAGCGTCCTCTTCCACTCCATGTCTTTTCTAACCATATAGATCCTTTTTCTAAACCTTTCGAAGATGATACAGATTTATATATTTATAGGTTAAAAATTTAGGAGGCTAAGGGAGGAAGTGCTGTGCTTTATTTTTTTGCATTTTTTTGTACAATTTCTGTATTTGATGTTCCTTTAAATGGATGTGAGCTGCAATGTCATACGCAGCCAATAGATAAGGGTGGCACTGTTTCTGGAAGAAGACAATTACCGTACACTTTTGTGTGCGTTTTTGCATTAAGAGCACAAGCTTTCTGAGCCATCTCATTAGCTTCTAGATGAGCGGAGCCATGATGATTCCCGATACTTGTCATGTTTACCCACTGCTGTATAAATTGATAATTATTTTAGTGGAATATGTCACTGTTTATATGAAGATATTTCATCACCAGCCAAGCTTAATTTCATAATATAATTATAGACGTATACATTTTGCTTAATCATATAATTATTGGTTCATTATTTCAGTAGAAGATTATTTTCATAGAATATAGAAGATTATTCTCACAGATTTGGAAAGAAATGAAAAAAAAATGAAGTGCTTGTGATAAAATGTGTGGATTGCATCATCTGTCAATAGTGTATTGGACACAAATTTTTTACAGGGCCCCCACCCATCATATATCCCTATTTCACACTAGGACCATTCACCCCCTTTGCTACTAAGTTCAATATTGGTACATTAGTCCCTTTAGGGATTGAAGGGAAGATCAGAAATGGCAAGGTTGATTATCTTATGATGTGTTTTTCTGGGGGGTATTTTCTGTAACCAAAACGTTAATTAAACGCTCAAAAGAATGAACACATGCATATACTGTATATGAAAACACGACTTTCTGCTCATATATTTAGACTTTTGTGCTTTTTTTTACCACTTCATATAATGCAGTTAAAAGGCGAAAGCGGGACATTCTCCATGTAGCTTGGAAAGCACTCACTGGATAATACAATAAAAGTAAAAAAAATACCAGTGGCAAAAAATATTGCAAAAAATGCTAAAAAACAACTGAAAAGACATAAAAAAAGATGCTTCAAGAATATGTTGGCGACTCTTCAAGTTTGTTTCTTGTGATAAACTTACATGGGCTTCTAAAAGACATCGGTCTCTATTCATCAAGACTGACAATTTCTACACTGGTCTTGATTAGGGGGTCTGCTGGAGTCTGACACTCTGGATTCATTACGAGGCGTTCAAGGACTGGAGTAAGATTTCTGGTGTAAGCTATGTCCCAGGTCATCATGCATTAGACTAGCTGTGGTGTCACGCTCATGCCGCACCCTGTCCTGTCCCAGAGCCACCCGTTTTAGTGAAATTGGCGTGAAAACACAAAAAATCACAAATTGTATTACTTTTCAAAATTATTTAATTGATTTGATGAATTGAGGGAATTTTGTGCACATAACCTTAGTGTCAAGGCTCTAGCATCTAATTAGGAAAGGGTTCTTTATGGTTAGAGGAATCAGACTTTGGAAAGCCCTACCGCAAGAGGTAGCAATGGCAAATATTGGAGATGATTGATTTGATTTGATGCAAAATGAATTTATGTTGTTTTTTAGAAAATTCACTGAACCCGTCTAAAAATTCCCTGGGCCCGCCAAAAACTACCCACCCCCATGTTATGCAAATTAGAAGTGTCATGCACATATCCCAGATCCGGGCCTTGCTTACCTCTCACTGGTCCGCTTGACACTGTGATCCACATCAAACATTGCAGATGGCCCAGAGTGATCCCATGTGAGCATCAGCCTATGTAAAGCTCACTGAGACACATCCTTGTGTCTTGGTATTGCATTAAGACTTTCATGTTGCTGGATCTTGGCTTGTTACACACCTGTGCCACCTGCCTGCAGTTTCCTGACGTTCTACACCTCCCTGAGGTTTCTGATTTCTTCTACCTGTTTGCAGTTTCCTGACATTCTCTGCCTGCCCACAGATCATGAAGAGCTACACCCGCCTGCGGTTTCCTGACGTACTCAGTCTGTCTGAGGTTTCCTGACATTACCCACCTACCAGCATGTGGTCCCCTGTCCCTCAGCTATCCGTGTGCAATGCCTTCCTGCTGTGCTGACACCCATGGTCCGTATGACAACCTGGACCTTGGGCTTCGAGGATCCACCTCACCTGATGAGCTCACTTGACAACAGCTGCATCCATGCAGGCATCACACAATGCCTTGCAGGTATCACATCCACATGATATAGTGCAGCCAGGGAGGACTATAATAGCCTGTATAAAAGTTGAAGCAGGGAACACAGCAGCCAGCTTAGGATGAATCTAGATAGTGAGATGAAGTGACAACTCACAGCTTGGAAAAACAAACAAGGAGGGAAAGCCCTAAAACACTGAATAACCATTACATATAATGTGTGACAGTACAGCAGTGATAAACTGCTAAAAACATTTACTCATAAAATGTCATGCTAGGTATGGGAAGAACACAGCGTACGTTGAATGGAAAAGATTGGAAGCCCAGAAACTAGGGAAAGGGGAAGTGGCGACCCTCAGGCTGCGTGTCCACTATGCGTTTTTCAAGCATTTTTGCCGCAGAATTTCCGCAGCGAAAATGCTTAAAAAACGCTTAGTAATACGTGCCCCATGGTCCCCAATGATAATCCGCATGTGCTGTGCACATGCTGCGAAAAATTTCCGCTGCAGATTATCATTGCGGATCAATACGCAGCATCTCCATTAATTTTGCGGACACGCAGCCTAATCGCCGCCATTGACTTGCATTGGACCACGTGACATCCGCATCACTGCATCTGCACATGCGGATGACGCGCCCCCTGGGCCATGGGGTACTCGGTGCAGGGCCGGTCGTTGCTAGGTGAGATGTCACAGTGGCGGTGACCCAGTCCATGACCCAGGGCAGTCAATCAAAAGGGGAATATTTACAGGGGATTTATAGTTTTTATATACAGTTCGTGACACCACCTGTGGTATGCGGCTATATGGAGTCGCCGCTGCGGAGCAGGTCCTCTGGAGCTGGTGTAAATGCAGCAGAGTTGGTTTAGCTCTCCACAGGTAGAGCTTAGCTCCAGGGCAGTGTAGATGTTAAAGATGTTGCGGTGTAGTGCAGGGTGTGGTGGCGCAGCAGCAATAACTGACAGAGACGGTGAGGTGCAATTTTCAGGGTTTTACTCACGATTTTCAGATTCCAAGTTACCAGGGCCAGGGTAACCTCCCACGTCGACCTGTGCTTACTCACGGAGGGGTTCAGCCAACCCTCAGGTACCTCCAGAGTACATAGCGGGACCCGCTTCTGTGTGTTCCTTCTGGCCGTCTCCCTGCACCTCACACCTAGTGTCCCAATCCAGTGACCGCGGGCCTTGTCGGGCAATGTCTTCTCTGTCCCTTGGGTGCTCTATGGCCACCTTATTGGTGAGACAGATGTGGCTTGTGGCTGCAGTACCTGAAATACTGCAGCCTCCGGTTTCCTAGTTGAGGCTTAAAGAACTCTGCTAGTTTAGGGACCGGTCCCCTCTGTGCGACCTGACCCCTCCACCGCCTGGCAGATTCGGGCGTACGGGTGGCCTCCAGCACTGCCCGTACCCCTGGGGTCCCTTCCTCGTTCGTGGAGCCTTTCCTACTCCTCTCCTCCTCAGTCTGTCCTGGGCCTCTCTCTAGGCCCTCCTCCTGAGCAGAGCTTCTACAGAGCTCCTGCTCCCAACTCTTCCTCTCACTGAAGAATGCTTCTAGATTGTTCCACCCTCTTTTTATATCACTTCTTCCAATGCTCCCCTGATTTACTTCTTCCACCCACACCCACTACATGGTTTCCCCCTACTTTGGTTCCCCCCACTCCAGCCAGGGACAGGGCTCAGCAGGAAACGCGACACATCTTGCCCTTCCAGCTGGTATGGAGTAGTGTAGTGTTGGATGCGGGTGTTAGGGTCCCGGGCTGTACTCCTTTCTTATCTGAGAGTGAGGTACCACACCTCTGGGTGAGATGCAGTACCTCTGTGGCGACCGAACCCTCAGGGGCGCCACACGGATATCACACGGTTCAATGTGCGGCTGGTACCCAGGTCTGGAGAAGAAGAGACTCTCCTTCAGACCTGGGTACCATAGTACCTGTAAAAAAAAGAATTTAAAATAAAAAATAAAGATTATACTTACCTTCCGATGGCCACCGGTCTCCACAGCAATGCGTGCGGTGTGTTGGGCGGCTCTCGGTGGTGTGAGGACCTGACATGACGTCATGGAGTCATGTGACAGGTCACGCGACCGCTGACGTTGACGGTCGCGTGACCTGTCACATGACTCAATGACGTCATCGCAGGTCCTTCACACCACCGCGAGACACCGGGGTGACCGGACGGAGCGGAGAAGGAGACCGCGGGCCATCGGATGGTAAGTATAATTTTTATTTCTTATTTTTCACCATTCTTATTCTTTGTTTTTAACTATTACTTGGTCACACTATATAAATCCATGCCGGTTGCATGGATTTATATAGTGTGACCAAGTTGTCAAGCACTTTTCCAAGTGATGCTAAAATCGCTTGGAAAAGCGCTTGATAACCCGCATGCAGAAATACATGTGAAGAACGCTTTTCAAACGCTTCTACCTGGCGGGGAAGACGCATGTAAAATCCGCATGCGTTTTTCCTGCCAGGGAGAAGCGTAAAAAATATGCAGCATTTCTGCATCGTGGGCACATAGCCTCAAGCAGATCTAACAACACCCTAACTCCACTATTGTTCCTAAATAGGTTCCGCACCTATTGCCGAGCAGGATACCTTAGCCTTGGCTGACCTTAGAGCTAAACCCTAGGCAGGGAGGGGTGAGCACTAGTCAGCCCCACTGTAACTAGAGACAAACAAGGGAAACATGCAAGGGGATACACTTAGCTTTGAGAAGACACAAGACAGATGACGACTACAATCCACAAAGGAAAAAATGTACTGAAGTCCTCACTGATCTGTCCGTTTTTACCATCAGTGTGTCATCAATGTTTTTCACAGATGGAGAGATAAATAAATGACAAAGTTTGATGCCATCTGTGTGCTGTACGTGAAAAGCAGAAAATTCTCTGAGTTTTGTCCGAGCACACAGTCTATGAAAAAACACTGACATGCAAACAGCCCCATAGATTACAATGGGAACGTTTTGTATCCGTGAAATAAATGGATAAAACGCAAACATGTACATGTAATGGATGTATTCAAAAGGTGTAAAGACACTATTATTTTAGGAAGAGTCTGTCAAAATCTGTATTTATTTTTAGGCTCTGTATTTGTTTAAGGTATAAAGTATATAGTATGTATAAGGCCTCATTCATATGTTCTTAATCTTTCTTATAGGTAAAAACATGGACTGTTGTTCATCAGTGTTTGATAATTTTTACCATCAGTGTCTTATCAGTGATTTTACAGCATGAATAAATAAATATTATAAAGCTTCTCCTATGTTAATCATGGACAGCAGACAGATCACAGATGGTACACTGATGCCATCCGTGTACTGTTTGTGATTTTCACGGGTTCATTGATTTGTATGGGTAATTTTGATCAATGACTTTTTGTTATGTACCAGGTGGACTAAAAAAAAAAACATGGACATGTGAACTGCCCCTACACTTTGATGGGTAACTCACCGAGGTCTGAATAAGGCCTGAGGTTACTTGTATTAAGGAGGTAACAAGATATTTGGGGTGTAGCTATAAAATGGCATTCACATGTAGCTTTTTTTTATCTAGATACAGGTATTGAAACAAGATGCAGGAAAATATTCTTCTTCATATATATTGTACTAGCTTTTACCCGCGGCTTCGCTCGCGTGGAATTTGGTCTGCCACATTAAGTTTCGTGACAGATCATTTTAATAGTAAAAAAACCTAATCTTAATAGTAAAAAAAAATAATCTTAATAGTAAAAAAAAAAAATCTTATTTAGTTACTCGTACATCCAAAATTTCAGATGTCTAACGTCAAAACTGACGGATTCCATACAATCTTTGAACCCCTATAATATTAAGAGGGAAACTCTTGAGGGTGGAATTATCAAAATTCCTTTCTTAGGTTCTATTATAGCTTAAATGAGCACTATCTGCAAATTTCAAGATGCTAAGTTCAGTGGTTTCGGCTGTGCGTTGACCGCTAGGTGTGTCAGTCAATCAGGTTTACAGTTTTATATAATCTTCGCCTGTATGGTGTGTTTATAAAAAGTAGCCCTATGTCCTTCCCCAGGCTTGAAATTATCCATATCAAATTTCATCACAAACGGATTACTAAACACTGATTAATAAACAGGACGGACTAAAGTTACTTGCGTTTAATATTGTTCGTGTTAGTAAAGAATTAGTATGTAATTGGAATAATGGACATCTGCAGGTAATTTATCTATGTGTTTTTACTGCAATATACTCCTGTAAACTATGTTATTTGATTTCTTTCGTTCAGCGAAAATATGTAGATTTTTCGATTTAGAAACACGTGAGCAAGCTACGTATAGCTGACCGTGGGAAAAACAGGGCGTGCCTAAATGTATCCCCGCTACCTTCAAAGTTTGCCCTTGCGATTTATTGATGGTCATTGAAAATGCAACTTTAAGTGGGAACTGCAAACGTTTGAAATTAAAGGGTAAGTTATTGGGTATTATTGGGATGTGTGGTATAAGAATATTTTCACCCTTAGCTTCTCCAGTTAAAATTGTGGCCTTTACAATGTGCCTGCCTAGTTCAGTGACTCGCAATCTAGTGCCATTACATAATCTCGGGGCGTCCAAATTGTGCATTAACAAAACGGGTATACCGACCTTTAATTCGAGCTTATGAGATGGGACCCCGGGTAGCTCCAAAGAGTTAAGAAACTCCACGGGGTAGCTCGTACAGTCTTCAGATGACATGACTGTGTCGATGGAGTTGTAGGTTGTTGCATCGCTGGTTACTTGGTCCAAGATAATTTTATTGATTTTCGCAACTGTTTCATTTCTTGGTGCTAGTATAGTTCTTTCACATAGCCAATTTTCATCGTGGATGTTTTGTTGCAAATTTGGAAAAACTTGAGCAATATGTGCGTCTTCCGAATCCACAACATGACAAAATTGGTTAGTGAATAGAACCATACCTTCTTCGTCAGTTTCAATTCAACCTTCACCGATCTCGAGCAGTTTCTCAGCGTACGCGCCCGACTCTAGATCACTGAATGACTGGACATGTATGTTGGTGGTGAGGTGCAGCTTTTCAACTTTGGTCCATAAATATGAGGATTTCAGACATGCGTTAATTTCATCTGCTGCAGTGCCTCGCTCGATGACAGGCAAAGTTTGCCTAAAGTCCCCAGCCAATAAAACAACCACACCACCCATTATTGTTTGTTTACTGTGTAAGTCTTGTAGACAACGATCAAGAGCTTCGATGGCGCGTTTGTGTGACATTGTGCACTTGTCCCACACGATTAGTTTGCACTGTTGCAACAGGAGGCCACGGGCGCTGCTCTTGCTGATATTACACGATGGGGTTTCTTCATTCACCAGATTAAGAGGTAATTTAAAGACTGAATGTGCCGTCCGTCCACCGCTTAGCAATGTTGCAGCAATTCCAGAGGAAGCCACAGCTAATGCAACGTTAAGACCGCTACGAATTTTTGCTAAAAGTAAATTAAGCAAGAAAGTTTTTCCTGTACCACCCGGGGCATCAAGGAAAAAAAGTCCGCCTTCACCATTCTCAACTCGTCCTACTATTTTGTGATAAATCTCTCTTTGATCAGGTAGCAAACGTGGCTCAGTTTCGCAAACGTGAGCGTCTAACTGGTTGGTATCATAGCTTAGCTCTTTTATCAACTCGTTCGACAGCTCTCCTCTACGCCGCGGTGAAGGTAGACCAAAATCGGACAATTTCTTTCCAGAAATTATTAATATTTTGTCCTCGATAAGCCCCAACGCCTCATTGAAACAGAGATCATCGTTAACGTGATCCATTCTTTCAAATCTGTGCATGATATCCTCTGATAACAGTTTTATACTTGTGCCAGAGTTGTAGAGGATTGGATAAGCCGCAAGTGCATATCAATATGGCAAACAGCTCTCTTATTTGTCGGGGAGCGACATAGCACGGCCTCTTCTAAGGTGGTATCCCAGTGGTTATCATCTTCCAACAACCCCATCTTCTCACACACCTGCCGAAAAGTTGCAAGTTCTTGACCTTCAAATGTTTTTAAATCCGAGAAGTTGGTTGGACCCATTATTACATTCAGCAGCATACGCAAGCAATAACATTCAAAATTGCTAACGTGCACCGTGTAAATGCGATCTAGAGCGTCTCCTGCCTTCACACCTGGCCAGCCATCGACAGGTGTTCCTTGTAAACGACGTTTCCATTGCTTCCGTGCCACATTCCAAGTATAGTAGCGAGGCACGTCAATGTAAAGTAATGTTTTTGCAAACGTATCACTTTGGCACAACAGGAAAAATGCAGTTAGTGTAGTTTTAGGTGGTGCTTCTAATCTCTCTCTAAAATTATTTTCCGTAAAGTAAACCCTCTCGCCATTGGGTAAATGAATCGCGAGATGAGTGACGGTTGGGTGTCTCTAGTGCAGAGGCAGACCTAAGATCCGCCACGCTGCTTCGTTACTACTAACATATCGGCAGGTTCTAAAGGTCTGCACCTCATCTCTTGGGTCAATGTTAACATTCCCTTGCTGGCGGATGTTAAAAATAGCCTGGTCGCTACCCTTATTAATATATTTACAAATATATTTTATCGCCTGTACCGTATTACAGAACTCTACATTTAAATGAGAATTAAAAATTTTTGATAAGAGTGGAGAATATGGGACCACCCAGCTATTGTCCAGCAATATTTCCTGTGTTCCTCTACGGGTTTTTATAATCGTCGTGCGTCCACCATTCTCTGGTGTTCTGCGCCTGTACAAAGGATAACCTTTGTCATTGGTTTGAGTATCTTTTAAAAGCTTCCTCGGATATTTTTTGGTACATTTTCCTTCCTTCATGCATGGCGATGAAGAATTGAATGTACCACATGGCCCGTGAATCATATTCTTTGTCACTGTATCATAGAGCTTTTGATCGGCTTCTGGGTTTGGTATCTCAGCACATATGATTTCGTCAATTTGGTTCGGATGCAATTTTTCCTTTAACCACAGCAGTAAGTGCACATGAGGCAAACCTCGCTTTTGCCACTCGATCGAGTACATGAAGCATTGCATATCACCAAATATGTTACCTTTTGTAAGTAGAGCTACCAACTTCTGTACTTTTATTCTAAATACTTGGGCTGTTAAGTCATGTCTGTCCGTTGAAATTTGACCAGCCATAAGCTCTTTGGTGATTTCTGGCCAAGCGGGGTTGCAAGTCATTGTAATAAATAAATCAGACCTCCCATAATTACGTACGTATGTGAACGCATCTTGTGTGTATTCGTGTAGGTATCTCGGGCTATTTACAAATGATAACGGGAGAATCACCATCTGACCTAAGTTATTTGGATCCAAATCCGCATCATTTCTTATTGCATCTTGCAAGTGAATATAATTTTCTGCGCACAGTTTTTTTTTATTTAAAGAAATGAACCTTAAGCGCTCACTTTCCATCTTTGCATACATGTCGACCAGAAACTGATGAAGCATAAGCCTACACTTAAGCATCAAATTAAAATCGCTGCGACGGACCATCAAGTGAAAGGCATAAAAATCTTTGCAGGACACCTTTTTGCTTGGCATTGCTTTGGTAATTGGATTTATCTGAGGAATATCAATGCTGTACCCCTCTTGTCCTTTACAAAAAATTATTGGGTACTCGAGAGCGTCATAGAATCTATATGTATCGGGAACCCTAGTGAGCATGCCATCGCGCGGCTGCACAACGATGTCCCGAGAAATAGTTTGTTCGCTACTAACTATTACACCAGCTATTTCATTTGTAGTAGGGGCATTGAATCGTCTCTCATGTTGACCACGTGGTACACGGTCTGGGTGAATCACTACTTTGAAATGATCGTCATTGATCATTCTGTCTCTAGCCGTTTTAAATTCATGCACCAAAATGTTGTGGTCGTGAAGTACTCGTTGTAATTTTTTAACTATGTTTCTATCTACGCTTTGCACGCACTCAGTACGCCTGTTGATTTGTTCTTCTTCGTCACCTATGAATTAAACTTGTAAAAATTGTGGTTGCGAAATGGACGTAGGAATTAAAGAACCGATATGGTGGTATACTTGTCCTTGTATTGTAAAGGTCAGGCAAAACCCTGGCATTGAGACAATTTGATCTGCTCCAAAAGACGTCATATGAAAGCACATGTTGAATTTTCTTATATTATTTAGAAAAAGGCGAGATTCATCAGTTTCATTAGAGAAAAACTCTTTTAAAGGTTGAACTGGCTCGTCTATATAAGGAAGAGCTACTTTCCCGCCCAAAAAACACATACCTGCTGCTTCCTCTTTCCACTTAAGAGTAGTGTTGAGCCACCCCCGTAGTGTTCGAGTTCGGTTCGGTTCGTCGAACACCCGTGTGTTCGCCGAACTGTTCGTCGAACTGTTCGTCGAACACCTTCGAACACCGTTAAAACCAATGGCAGGCAAACAAAAACACATAGAAACACATAGAAAACACCTTCAAAGGTGTCCAAAAGCTGACAAACTGCTCAGAAGACATAACTAACACATGGAAAAGTGACAAGTACATATAGTCATGCGAAAAGAAAAGAGGTGGAGGAGTAAAAGGAGGGGGAGACACAGATATAGGCATGTCATGCCCTTCTAAAATCCAAAAAGTGAGAAGCCGACACGGCCAGTCCGTTTCTGCCTGTGCCACCTCTGTGTCGCCGGGTTTGTGCCAGAGCCGCGGTGGACCCTGACGGCCAGCCCCCCTATCCCAATACTGGTGCCTGTCCGCTGGTGGGTCGAGGCCCCCCACGGTGGGGGGGGGGAGTAACATCTGCAGAAGAAAGACCATCTTCCAGCCAAACTAAGATGTCGACTTCTTTTCGTGGACAATGTGATACGATCCCATTCTTACGGACACGCCCATCGCTACAAATTCTAGATGAGGCACAAAAACAGCAGGTGCTTCAACGGATATCAAGTGCTCCTTCAAGTGGGCTCTCCATCACCTCAATTTCAACATCACAAATACTCCAGTCCTCAGAGGTGTCACCCCAATCGCACTTGCTTCCTCACAGCTCCCAAGTCTCCAGCTGCCCGTCTGAGTATGGGGTAACACAGATGGTTGAGTCTGCACAGCTGTTTACTCATACTATAGCCTGGGAAACGGAAGTCTGCTCCAGAGCTTCTGTCAATCCAGATGAGGAAATGATCTGATCCGATGCCCAGAATCTTTATAAGTTGGATCCAGGACCAGATGAAGAAGGTTCTGAGCATAATGTAGACCCTTGTTCCCAAACTGTAACTCCTGTTGGTGGAGACAATGATGAAGACGATGATGAGACTCAAATACCTGATTGGAGTGACAACTTGACTTTTCGGTCAGGGCAGGAAGAGGTTGGCTCTGAGGGCGACGGGTGTGATAACACACAGGGTGATGATGACGAGGTTGGAGATCCCACTTACTGTCAACCCACAGTCACAGTCGATGAGGTCAGCAGAGGAGGTGGAGGAGGATGTGACTAGCCCTGGGGATGGGGATGACTCGGTACCCGGGCATTTGCCTGGCCTTGGGGATGTCGCGGTGGTCGGCTCCCTGGCCCGTACCCTGGGGTCTCTCTTTAAAAGGGTGGATAATTGTTAATTTTATAAGAGTTCATGATGCCACCTGTGGTATCTGGTGACAAGCACCAGCGCTGCAGCAGTCCACTGAGGCCGGTGATAAGGCAGCTCGATGGTATAGCTCCCCACAGGTGGACCTAGGTCTCAGGGCAGCGTATGCAGGGGGAATGCAGGACAGGCGAGACCCAGTTGGGTCAGAGCAAGAACGGGAACGGACACGGTAGTCACTTCAGTACCTTTTACTGGTGGAAATTCAGGCACATCCCGGAGCACTGTAGGGTGAAGGGTGCATATCAGGATCCTCCCCAATGAGCGGGTGTAGGGTCTCCTGTTTCTTGCCTCTGCGTAGTAAGTTTCTGACCTGCCTGGAGCTAGGCCTAACTTTGTCTCTGTCCTGCGCTGGCTGACCTTGTGGTAGGGCCTTCTCTTGGAGTTCATGCTCCCAGTATGCGGGGCCTAAGCGTCTCCTGGCTCTGTTACATATCAGCACCTTAGCGATCCTGGGACTTGTAGTTCTCCAGGGATTCCGGTTATGCCTTACTGGGTCATAGAGATACCGGTAAGCTCGGATCCTGTGTCCGGTAAATGCTTCGGGGTGAGCTGGTTAAGCTCCTCTGCCCCTTATGTACTAACTTGCCACTCGCCTTCGGCCTACTCGGGCCCTCACTAGGCTATACACACTAACGGCAGCTTGCCGCGCTTCACTGATCTTATGGCACCGGCACACCTTAAGCTCTATCTGGGCTCCCTGAATCTAGCAAGCAGGAGCCTCGTGCTCCACTGCTGAACTATTAACTGCGTTCTCTAGACTAGACTGCGCTCCACTGCAGACTGACCTCTCTTAGGCTTCTCTACTGCAGGAACTCTTCAGAGGAACTGAACTGCCTAGCTCCACCTTCCCTATTTATATCCCTAACGGGCTCCCTCTGCTGGTCTGAGGTGGAAGGTGGAGATGTGTGAATGTTTATGGGGGCCTCTTGTGGAGGATTCCATCAATGCACTCTTGTAGGATCTGTGATACCAAGCGCAGCGGGGCATCACAGATGCTATTGACGACGAGGTTAGGCTGCGCCTTCCTGAACGGAGACAGAGTACTGGAAGCACGTCAACAACTGCATCCTCAACCACAACTCTGCCTCTGACCACAAGTCGTAGTGGCTCTTCAGGTCACATGGGCTCTAAGCCTTGCATAGCCTGGGCATTTATTCAGATCGATAAGGATGACCCAACTCGTGTTATCTGTAATATTTGTCAGCAAAAGCTAAGTAGAGGCCAAAAAATACATAGTTTGAGTACTTCATGCATGTACCGTCACATGGATATAAAGCATAAGTTGCAGTGGGAAGCTCACTGTGCTACAATGCGGCCTAGCCGGCTGGGCCAACCACCATCTGCCCCATCTTGTGCATCCAAAGCCTCTTCATCCTCTGTGACTGGGGGGACAGCAGTCACACATGTTTTTGGACGCAGACCTGCCACCTCTTTACCCGCAACAGCCAGTGTGATTGGCAGGTCGTCAGTTCATTGGGAAGTGGAAACACCTGCTAGTGTTGAGCGCTCTCCGACATCGAGAGCACCACCTTTGGATCAAGGCAACCTAACATGTCCGCCTGCATCTTCCTCACAGACCGGCAGTTGCCGGGGACACCCTACTCAACACAGTCTAAGCACAACAGCCAGCCCTCGGTCCCTCAGATGTGGAAAAGTAAAAGACCATTTCCTCCTAGCCATGAGAAAGCTAAGAGGTTGAATTTCACCATCTGCAAGCTGTTGGCTACAGAAATGCTGCCTTTCCACCTGGAGGACACAGAGGATTTTCAAGACCTTATGTCCGTCACAGTGCCCCAGTACCAGATGCCCAGTCGGCACTACTTCTCAAAGAAAGGTGTGCCTGCGCTCCACTAGCATGTCGCACACAACATCACCGCTTCTTTGAGAAACTCTGTGTATGACAGGGTGCACTTCACCACAGACACTTGGACGAGAAGGCATGGACAGGGGCGTTACATGTCGCTGACTGGGCACTGGGTAACTATGGTGACAGCAGGACAAGGGGCTGCTGTCCAAGTCTTGCCGTCCCCACGAGTTGTGTGTTAATCCTCTTTATCTCGAACTTCCTCCACTGCTTCTGCCTCCTCAACCTCCTCTCGGTCCTCCACCTGCACCCAAAGCCTGTCTGGTAATGCCACCTGCTTTCTAACTGCGCAGAAGGAATCCTGCACACCTCCTTACTATGCTGGCAGCAGGGCTCAACGCATCAGTGTTTACTTTGAAATGTCTGGGAAATGTGAGTCACACAGCTGAGGAGTTTTGGTCAGCTCTGGAGACCCAGTTTCATGAAAGGTTGTCTCCACTAGACCTTCAACCAGGGAAGGCCATGTGCGACAATGCTGCAAACCTGGGTGCGGCACTTCGCCGGGGCAATGTCACACACGTGCCTTGTATGGCTCACGTGTTGAACCTGGTTGTCCAGCAATTTTTAGCCCACTATCTCGGACTAGATGGCCTTCTGCAGAGTGCACGGTCGCTGTGTGCTCACTTCCGCCGTTCGCATCCCACAGTTCAACGACTTACATCTCTACAGAAGTCGTTGGGCCTGCCAGTTCACCGGCTGAAATACGATGTGCCGACATGGTGGAATTCAACTCTGCACATGTTGCAGCGACTGTGGCAGCACCGACAAGCCCTGGTGCAATACGTTCTGACATATAGCCTGGGCCAACGAGATCCAGAGGTGGGGCAAATCACGCTGGAGGAGTGGTCTCAGATCAGGGACCTATGCACCCTTCTGCACAGTTTTGAAATGGCGACGAAGATGTTTAGTGCTGACGATGCCATTATCAGCATGACTATTACGGTGATTTACATGCTGGAGCCCATGTTAAACAGAATTTAGAGTCAGGTGGTGGGACAAGAAGAGGTGGAGGAAGTAGAGGAGGAGTCGTATGCGGAAGGGATAACATCTCCAAGGTCCAGACGGTTGGCAGCACCAAGGCGGCAGGCATGGGAGGGTGGGGGAGAGGGATTAACCAGGGCGCATGGTAGCAGCCAAACTGTTGAGGAAGGTGCAGGAGCCGAGGAAGAAGTGGAGGACGAACTGGCAATGGGCATGGAAGACTCATCAGATGAGGGAGACCTTGATCACATTTCTGTTGTGCGAGGTATGAGGGAGAGGGCAGAGGAAGGAAGCATGATTCTTACCTCGCTACCAACACAACAAGGACTTGATCCTTCTGGATGCGCAAGACACATGAGTGCCTTCTTGCTGCACTACCTGCAACATGACCCCCGGATTGTCAGAATTCGAAGTAATCCCGACTACTGGGTTGCCACACTCTTAGATCCCCGGTACAAAAGTATATTTGCCAAAATAATTCCTGCCATAAAAAGGTATTGACGAATGCAGGAGTATCTGTTGCAGAATCTTACATGTGCTTTTCCACAAAACACCAGTGGTGCACGTAGTGAATCTCACAGTTCTAACTTGCCAACGGTGGGACTGTCGAGTCTTCATCACTCAAACAGTAACAGTAACACAGTATCTGCTGGTAACAGCAATTTTGTGGAATCGTTTCACCACTTTTTTAGACCATCCTTTGCAAGGCCACAGGAGACAAGAAGTCTGACACATAGTAAATGCCTAGAGAGGATGGTACAGGAGAATCTCCAAGTGAACATCGAAGCCATGACTGTGTCACTGGACACTTGCTCATTTTGGTATTCCAACCTTGAAAAATCGCCGGAGGTCGCCACTCACGCCTTGGAGATCTTGTCATGCCATGCAGCCAGCGTTCTCTCTGAACGTGTGTTCAGCGCTGCTGGTGGTGTGCTGACAGATAAGCGCACGCGGCTGTCCACTGAGAATGTAGACAGACTCACGTTCATAAAGATGATCAAATCATGGATTCGCAAGGACATTTCTACCCCTGTGTCATCCTTGGGAGACTAAAAGCTTGGGGATTTGGTAAAATCACCTCACCAACCGTTTTAAGCAACAGTGGGGCAATTGATGCCACTTAACCCTAGAACGCATGACCATAAAAATCTACACTTTCACATACCTGGGGCCCTTTAGGCCCGTGTGCAAATAACATGGAATAACTCAATCTCAAATAACAAACAACTATATACATGAAGAATACCTAGAGTTTCAAAATTCTAACTAAAGCAATCTTGCAGAAAATAGAAAACAATTAACTGGGCGGGCCTGCAAGGCCACAGGTATGCGTTCTAGGGTTAAGTGGTGTCTGTGCCACAATTTTGGGAGTCCCCTTGCTGTGTCTTACGTGACGTTGGCATCGTCAATTCCAGGTGGGTTGGGTCGCACCCCCCCCTTTTAACTGTAAGAAACTACATACACTATGGCTTGGGGTAACACAGATGGTTGAGTCTGAAGAGCTGTTTACTCAGAGGTCTGCTCCAAATCTTCAGTGTCTGCTAGTCAGCGTAGAATTTTTAACTGCATCTAGCCTAGGCAATACTTTGGGCGTAGTAGCCCAGTTGCGAAGCAAGCTGCACCGCCTGTGTATCTAATAAGAATTTTTAAATTAATCTAGCCTAGGCAGACTGTGGGAACCCCCAACCAAACCCAGATGCTCAGCCCCCCTACCGCCCCCCTTTCATGGACAACCCAATAATGTAACTCTTACAACTGGATGGGTGAGGATCGGTCACAGCTTTATTAACTCTTTATACTCATTCCATTAGAAAGGCATTTTATTTCTAAAATAATTCAGCTTGTTGCAGCATGCCCTGGGTCCCCACTCCGGCAAGTTGGCCAACAAGTGTAACTCTCCAACATGTCCTTTCTATTTCCAGGCCACGGAGGATCCAGCGTACTTGTATGCAGGACTCTGACCCCCACCCATCACTCTTAATGCTTGTTCCACTCCGTCCTGGAGTCCTGACAGGAATATGTCCAGTCCAATATCTATTAAGTGAACACCGTCGGGCCGTATGAGGCCTGCTTTATCTCCTTCCAGTTGTCGGTGTCGTATCACTACACCGCCTCTGTCTCTTCTAAATTTTGCCATCCGAATATTTATTACCCGCCTTGTCCATTCGATGGCCGTGATGTCTCGCGCACCTTGCCATACCGCTATCGGCACAATCTCTGACCATACTATAGCTAATTTTGTGAAAAATTCTCTGAAGCGCTCAGTGTCTAGTTTCATTATTGCCATTAGTTATGCGCTCTTGTGATGACCTAGGTTGTTTCCCCCGGCCTGTATAACTAAGATGACCGGACCTCTTGCCTCTCTCCCTACCTTGATTACCTCCATTAGTACCTGTGGCCATAGCAGGCCTCTAACACCTCTCCAGTTGAAATATGTGTTATGAAACTCTAATTTCCTCCCGCCTGGGCGGACTTTCGCCCTTTTTTGTGCCCAATATATATACGAGTGGCCTATCACTCACACTGTTGGCTTAGCGTCACCTGTAAAAGAAACAAACCACGTTAGGATAACAAGTCCGGTCTTATGTATCTCGCCAAACACGTGGATCGCCATCTCCCTATCCTTTGAACTTCCGTTTCTGACAGTCCTGCTCTTGCTGCTTCCGTGGCCGCACCTATGCGGAATGAGTGTGTCCCGTAATCTTTGGGGTGGTTCCCTGCCGATGTTATGCATTTATTAAATATAGCTTGGAACAGGTATCTTGATAATGGCGTTCCATCAATGTGTGATACGAAGAAATTACTTTGTGATCTGATGGTTAGATATGTTTTTACTATTGTTACCCGACTCAGTGTACCGTTTGTGGGTTGTAGAAGTACCCAAGTACCCCTGCCCGCTGGAACCGTTTTCGATTGGTGTATGCGTACACGTATTGCATTATTGGCTATGACTACTTCCTGGTGTAATAAGCGTCCACTGGTGGTAATTTTGGATTGAGGGACTAATTCGCTTATACATAGCGCCCCGAAGAAGGCGATCACAAATGCAGTAGACATTAGTGTTGCTTCAAATTGTGAGTGTCATGTTAATGGTGTTAGGGATAAGATGTGAGAAATCAGTTTTAGTGACATGGGACGGGACGTCTACATTCCTGACTTGGCTGACCCCTTTTCTACCCTTTTATGGATTGTCTGATGATGAATTTTTGTCACATCTCCCTAATTCAGTAGTTGGAAGTGAAATGCTACTCCGGTCAGACACCGCTGCGCTGACGCCCCTGATATGCCCCTCATCATTAGCTGGTGGAGAAATTCTATGGTGACTTGTGATCTGGCTTGTTCACATTGGTCAACCCGTCTGCCTGCTACTAGTCGTGTCCACTCTTCCCATGCCTTACCGTATGCTTGCCATGTTGACGGGGCAACTGACGCTCTTATTAATGGCATCAACTATTCGCCACTAGATCCCATAGGGAGGGTGGGCAACTGTTGCCCGATGGGTGGGCGTTGTGGAAGAGCTCTGTGAAAATCTGCCAATTGAATTGTTATAAAGCGTTAGCAGCAGCTTTATACCCCTCAGCATAGTGGCTAGCGCGGACCCATACATTGTGTTTTAGGCACAGGAATACTAGCCTGCGTAGTAGGCCTAACACTGGGAGAGACGATGATGCCATCTTATTAATGCAGTGCGCTAGGCTGGTGTTTTGTGTTATGAAGCGTATATTTTTGTTAGCCAGGCGCGCGCCCCATATTTCTATTGCTACCACTATTGGGAAAAATTATTTTCAGGGCTAGATGCAGCTAAAAATTATTATTAATTTCAAAGCTGGTGGAGCTTGGTATAGATGGCCTAATACAATGAGTCCCACACACTGCTAGAAGCCCAAATATTTTTTCAGAGGTAGATGCAGATAAAAATTATTTTTAATTTGCAACCTGATGAAGGTCAGTATAGATGGACTAATAGAGAAAGTCCCACACACTGCTAGAAGGCCAAATATTTTTTCAGAGCTAGATGCAGATAAAAATTATATTCAATTTGCAACCTGATGGAGGTCAGTATAGATGGACTAATAGAGAAAGTCCCACACACTGCTAGAAGGCCAAATATTTTTTCAGAGCTAGATGCAGATAAAAATTATATTCAATTTGCAACCTGATGGAGGTCAGTATAGATGGACTAATAGAACAAGTCCCACACACAGCTAGAAGCCCAAATATTTTTTCAGAGGTACTGTAGATGCAGATAAAAATTATTTTTAATTTGCAACCTGATGGAGGTCAGTATAGATGGACTAATACAACAAGTCCCACACACAGCTAGAAGCCCAATATTTTTTCAGAGCTAGATGCAGACAAAAAATTATTTTGAATTTGCAACCTGATGGAGGTCAGTATAGATGGACTAATAGAGAAAGTCCCACACACTGCTAGAAGGCCCAATATTTTTTCAGAGGTAGATGCAGAAAAAAATATATTCAGTTTGCAACCTGATGGAGGTCAGTATAGATGGACTAATACAACAAGTCCCACACACAGCTAGAAGCCCAATATTTTTTTCAGAGGTAGATGCAGAAAAAAATATATTCAGTTTGCAACCTGATGGAGGTCTGTATAGATGGATTAATAGAACAAGTCCCACACACAGCTAGAAGCCCAATATTTTTTCAGAGGTAGATGCAGAAAAAAATATATTCAGTTTGCAACCTGATGGAGGTCTGTATAGATGGATTAATAGAACAAGTCCCACACACAGCTAGAAGCCCAATATTTTTTCAGAGGTAGATGCAGAAAAAAATATATTCAGTTTGCAACCTGATGGAGGTCTGTATAGATGGATTAATAGAACAAGTCCCACACACAGCTAGAAGCCCAATATTTTTTCAGAGGTAGATGCAGAAAAAAATATATTCAGTTTGCAACCTGATGGAGGTCTGTATAGATGGATTAATAGAACAAGTCCCACACACAGCTAGAAGCCCAATATTTTTTCAGAGGTAGATGCAGAAAAAAATATATTCAGTTTGCAACCTGATGGAGGTCAGTATAGATGGACTAATACAACAAGTCCCACACACAGCTAGAAGCCCAATATTTTTTCAGAGGTAGATGCAGAAAAAAATATATTCAGTTTGCAACCTGATGGAGGTCAGTATAGATGGACTAATACAACAAGTCCCACACACAGCTCGAAGCCCAATATTTTTTCAGAGGTAGATGCAGAAAAAAATATATTCAGTTTGCAACCTGATGGAGGTCTGTATAGATGGATTAATAGAACAAGTCCCACACACAGCTAGAAGCCCAATATTTTTTCAGAGGTAGATGCAGAAAAAATATATTCAGTTTGCAACCTGATGGAGGTCAGTATAGATGGACTAATACAACAAGTCCCACACACAGCTAGAAGCCCAATATTTTTTCAGAGCTAGATGCAGAAAAAAATTATATTCAATTTGCAACCTGATGGAGGTCAGTATAGATGGACTAATAGAATGATGCTATGCCCAAAAGATTTTACTTCATTAGGTGCAGTAAAAAAATTGGTATTCTTTACACAGGTGGTATATCTTGCAACACAGATAGGCTACTCCACTGACTAACACACTCTGCAATAGGCCAAAAAGGATTAGCTTTGCTAGATTCAGCCAAATGCTGTGAAAAAAACTTGCACAGCACTGGCACAGACCTGCCTGGCAAAAACTGATAGGAACTGATGTAACCTAGTCCTGAAAAGGACTCCAATTACAATTAGTCTTTACTCCCACAACCTATCTATTTAAGAGCACAGACCTGCCTGATAAAAGTCATAGGAAATGCTGTAACCTAGTCCTTAAAAGGACTGCAATCACAACTATTCCCTACTCCCAAGCTATCTGTAGATTTGTGCGAAAATTGGCTTGAAATTAACAAGGTATAGCGCACACAGCAACAGCGGTGCCGTCTAACACGCAGCTGCAGCAGTGAGAAAATGGTGGCGACGGGGAAAATGGCTTGGTCTTATAGGGCAAGGACATGTGACATACACTGCCAATGACACATGCCCTTGCTTGTGTGAAAAAAAGCACTTCGCTCCGTGTGTGCGCTGCTGATAGGCTGACAGATTGCACCTCCCCACTGTAAATGCGGGAAAGAGAAAAAAAAAATGGAGATCTTCATTATTCCTGCAGAGATCCATCCCCTGCCCCTCCCCCCGCCCCGCTGTACACTCAAACTGCGTATTAACATTAATTTTCATCATTACTGAGAAAAAATCCAGTTATGATTTTGGTGCACGAACAGTTATCGAACATAACCTCGAACAGCCGAATTTTTCTCAAATTGTTCGTGCTCGCCGAACGGCTCGAACACCGCCCAAAACAGCTCGAATTTGAGATTGGCGAACAGTTCGAGTAGAACAACGCTCATCTCTACTTAAGAGCTCCGCAATATTTGCAATCTATGGTCATTGCTTCTATTTTTATAAGCTTGTGAGTTTCATAATCAAGAGTCTCGTCATACTCAAATGCTGCTTTATTAAACAATATCCATGTATTTCTTGTAAATGTTTGACGTCGCTGTGCTGCCCTTTCAGCAACAATGCGTCTGCGAGATTCGGCCTTTTCATAAGTTTCAGTGGCTCTTTGGGACGCCATGTAAGTCGCTTGCTGCTGACGTTGAGCTTGGGACTGTTCTGGAGTTTCAGCAGCCCGTTGAGACGCCAGATACTCCGCATGCTGTTCACGTCGGGCTTGGGACTGTTCTTGAGTTTCAGCAGCCCGTTGAGATGCCAAAAACTCCGCTTTCCGTTCACGTCGGGCTTGGGATTGTTCTGGAGTCTCTGCAGCTCTATGTGCCGCACAACGCACCGCCTGCTCAAGCCTTCGTTGCTCGGCTTGTTGAGACGTCTCATCACGTCTAATTATTTTCATAGCTCGGGCTTTATTAGAGCTTTGCGAAATGTTAGACTTACGCTTTCGCGGCATTTTTATAAGTGCTAATTACAAAATAGGTACTTAGTAAAGTTCAAACAAAATACTAAAACAATCTAATTAGTTATATTACGATCGCTGTACAGACGATATCAGTTGTATATGACTGAGGAGCAGCTGTGGCGCGGTTACCCATAGCAACCATTCCCAGTGCTCTGTGGGAGCTGAGAGCAGCCTGCTGGTGCTGTGGGTGACATGCTGCGCTGCACACACACAGGGCTGTGCTGCACACAGGAGGGGAGGACGCCATTTGTGTAGCGCTGCTGCCGGTGCTGTCAGGCTGCAGTGTGTGCATCCTCCATGGAGCCGCGCTCAGGTTACTGCCCCTCCCCGTGTGTGAGTCACTTCTCCTCCGCCCAGGTGAGGCACTCTGAACTTTCCCGGCTGCAGCAGCTGGCGCAGGTGAGCGCATGTTTTATTATACGGTGTTATGTGGAGGGACAATGGCGGCGGGGACCCCCTGTGTGAGGACAATGACGGCCCGGTGCCCCCGGGCAACCTGCAGGAGGAAGCCTCACACTCCCCCCGGGCTGTGGGCGCGGGCAGGCCGTGCTGGGACGTGTAGTTCCCTAGTAACCTGTTCCTGACATATGGGCTGTTTTCTGTTTTTTTTTTTTTTAAGTCTGAGAAAATGTCATAAATTATCCTTCTCCCTTCAGCTGTTTCCAGAGTGTAATGTATCAGGGTGAGCTCATGACTGACAGCTGCCAAAGTTTCTAGGAAATGTCAGTCCCTGGGGGTCGTGTGTGAACCCCCTGTGCCACACTTGTACCTGGCCACAGTATATGATCACCCCTGTATTCTGACTGTGGACAGGCGGCAACTGTGACCTCACTATACCATGATCCACTATGGGCAAATTATTGTATTATTAATCTCTTCTGACTGCTGTAAATCAGCCATTTAAATATCACCTGTGTATGTGTGTATATAAGAGTTTGATAAATATACTAAAAAGTTTGATAAATATACTAAAATGTGCATTGTAAAATAGTATCTAATTTAATTAAATTTATGGTTCACAATTTTGGTCATAGTGGCTTCCACATAAAAGGTAGATATATGCTGTCGCGGACTTTTATTTAGAACTATTCAAGACAAACAATTCTATGGTACATCATCTTTGTGTAACTCCAACGGTTTAGGCAGCGTACGCCAAGATAGCTTTCAGAGGCCAGATTTTTTTCAGACTTAATTGACATGTATCGTTATATTACGACCAAAATTACATAAAATCATTACAAATTGTAGCCTATATGTTATTCCGATGTATAATCTATATTACTGTAAAGTTTCATGCAAATCCGTCCAGTAATTTTTTCGTGAAAGAGTAACAAACATACATACTCACAAACTTTCGCATTTATAATATTAGTAGGATATACATATACAGTATATATTTTAAAGGAGAAAACTGTAACTTAGCACGTTCAATGGCTCATGCTATATTAAGTGTAAAGTTACAATTGTCTGCATCAAGATAGTTAGATTGAAAAATTCTATAAAGGCTCAACATTTTATGTAGTGCGCTATGTGCACATCTTTCTATAACTACCAGGGGCGTAACGACCGCAGTCGCAGAGGTCGCGACTGCAACTGGGCCATGACGCCAGCAAAAACAGCAATTGGATGTGTGTCCTCGGAAGCATATTCAGCTGAAGTCAGCTGCCGGCTTCACAAGAGGACGCCATGTGGTGAGTGAGCGGATGAGAGGTGAGTATTGTTTATTTTTTTCTATGCATTAAAGAACAACGGCAGAACAGGGGACATATGCCAGGATGGGTGATAGATATACCAGGATGAGGGAGATATATACCAGGATGAGAGATATATACCAGGATGGGGTCCAGGATAAGGGACAAATATACCAGGATGGGGCCCAGGATAAGGGACATATATACCAGGATGGGGAATATATGTGTCCCGGGTTTACTGCCACAGAAAGGAGCAGGAAGACTGCAGAGTCTGATTTATCCTACTCCTGTACTGACTTTTCCTTCATACTAAACTGTGCAGGTCTCTTCTAGCAGTGCAGGGGTTAATCTGTGAGTTGAAAGCTCCTGGCAGCTTACCTGCATTAAGGCTCTCAGCTGTTCAGTGTTCGCCACTCCCCTCTCCTATATATACTGGACTCTGGCAAGCTGGCATTGCGAGAGCAAGCTTCATTGCTGCATGGATCAGGAGTTGGTGGAGAGTTGCTGTTTGAGAAGCCGTTTTGTGGATTTATCGAAGACTGTAGAGTGGTTTTGGTTGTGTGCAAATCCTCTCCTTCTCCTACTTTGTTTTCATCCTCTACTCCCTGGTGTTTTCCTCTGTTGTTTGTGTGTGCATATTTGTATGTTTGGTATTTTCCTTTATCCCTGTTTGTATTACCTTGTTAGTCAAGTTGATGTATTGCTAAACATCACTACTCCCCTCTTCCTTGGGTGGAAGGAGGGAACAGACTGAGGACAGATTCAGGAGTTCAGCAAGGTTCGTGGCCCCAGCGTCTTCCCCATTAGAAGTAATCCGGGGAACAGGGATAGCTAGGGTGCCCCTAGCGTTAGGGACAGGGAAGTAGCAGTAGCAACAGAGTTGTGACATTAGCTCTGTCCGAAGGGACAAGGAAATAGCCCTTGGTCCCTGGATACCATGACAATATATACCAGGATGGGGCCCAGGATAAGGGACATATATACCAGATGGGGGGATATTTATATACCAAGATGGGGACCAGGAAGAGGAACATCTATACCAGGATGGGGGATATGTACATTTGTGCTCAAAAGTTTACATATCCCAGCAGAATTTTTCCTTTCTTGGCCTTGTTTCAGAGAATATAAATGATAACAAGAAAAGTTTTTCTCCACTCATGGTTATTGGTTGGCTGAAGCCATTTATTGTTAAACACTACTGTGTTTTCTCTTTTTAAATCTTAATGACAACCAAAAACATCCAAATGACCCTGATCATTTGGGATTAGGAACATATATACCCCAATGGAGGACATATATATATGGTGGGCGGCGCATACGCAGATTGCGAACATTGCTTGCAGATAGATGCTACTGCGCCTGCGCGCAGCAGGCGCCATTTTTTTTTAAGATCACAATGCGCAGGTACAGTATTTTAAATAGGAGGCAGGTCAATGAAGGTTCAGTGACCTGTCATTTAAGCCCTGGTTGATGACGATGAGGCCTGAGCACCAAAAAAAAGACCAGACCCGTAGCACAAGCATATCATTAACTCAAAACTGCAATCACAGATTGAACAAGAACCACAAGACGGATTTCTTCACCTCAGGTATCATTTTAATCAGTGTAAACGCGCCAGCATGACAATGGCTGATGTTTACGTAGCAAAATCCTGCTGACAGGTTTCCTTGAAGCTACACAAGCAAGGACTTGGAAAAACTACACTACTCAAAAAAATAAAGGGAACACTTAAACAACAGAATATAACTGCAAGTAAATCAAACTTCTGTGAAATCAAACTGTCCACTTAGGAAGCAACACTAATTAACAATCAATTTCACATGCTGTTGTGCAAATGGAATAGACAATAGATGGAAATTATTGGCAATTATCAAGACACACTCAATAAAGTAGTGGTTCTGCAGGTGGGGACCACAGACCACATCTCAGTACCAATGCTTTCTGGCTGATGTTTTGGTCACTTTTGAATGTTGGTTGTGCTTACACACTCGTAGTAGCATGAGATGGACTCTACAACCCACAGAAGTTGCTCAGGTAGTGCAGCTCATCCAGGATGACACATCAATGCGAGCTGTGGCAAGAAGGTTTGCTGTGTCTGTCGGCGTAGTGTCCAGAGGCTGGAGGGGCTACCAGGAGACAGGCCAGTACACCAGGAGACATGGAGGGGGCCGTAGGAGGGCAACAACCCAGCAGCAGGACCGCTACCTCCGCCTTTGGGCAAGGAGGAACAGGAGTAACACTGCCAGAGCCCTGCAAAATGACCTCCAGCAGGCCACAAATGTGCATGTGTCTGCACAAACAGTTAGAAACAGACTCCATGGCATTTTCCACAGAACACAAGGATTGGCAAAGTCGCCACTGGTGCCCTGTGCTCTTCACAGATGAAAGCAGGTTCACACTGAGCACATGTGACAGACGTGACAGAGTCTGGAGACGCCGTGGAGAGTGATCTGCTGCCTGCAACATCCTTCAGCATGACCAGTTTGGCAGTGGGTCAGTAATGGTGTGGGTTGGCATTTCTTTGGAGGGCCACACAGCCCTCCATGTGCTCGCCAGAGGTAGCCTGACTGCCATTAGGTACCGAGATGAGATCCTCAGACCCCTTGTGAGACCATATGCTGGTGCGGTTGGCCCTGGGTTCCTCCTAATGCAGGACAATGCCAGACCTCATGTGGCTGGAGTGTGTCAGTAGTTCCTGCAAGATGAATGCATTAAAGCTATGGACTGGCCCGCCAGTTCCCCAGACCTGAATCCGATTGAGCACATCTGGGACATCATGTCTCGCTCCATCCACCAACGTCACGTTGCACCACAGACTGTCCAGGAGTTGGCGGATGCTTTAGTCCAGGTCTGGGAGGAGATCCCACAGAAGACCATCCGCAACCTCATCAGGAGCATGCCCAGGCATTGTAGGGAGGTCATACAGGCCACACACAATACTGACCCTCATTTTGACTTGTTTTAAGGACATTACATCAGATGGGTACATATTTCAGTATTGCAGGTGTGTTTACAGCAAGTTAATTTCGTCCCAGTAGCCTCACTTTCAGTGTGGCGGATGGACAGCATCGTAATGCTACTAACCTACAGATTAAACCTTTATCTACAGGTTAATAGCATTTCGGGCATTACGGGTTCCTTTTAAGTTAAAAAAAAAAGTGTAAGCTCTAATGGTCAGCGTGATCCTCTCTATCTCGTGTAAAGTGTAAGCTCTTAGGGTCAGCGTGGTTCTCTCGCTCTACTATAAAGTGTAAGCTCTTATGGTCAGCAGAGTCCTCTCTCTCTCCTGTAGAGTGTAAGCTCTTATGGTCAGTGGGGTCCTCTCTCTCTCTTCTGTAGAGTGTAAGCTCTTATGGTCAGTGCGGTTCTCCCTCTCTCCCCCACATGTATTTTCCAAGCAATAACAAGCTTTTTAATATTGAGATTTGCACAAATTTATATGCCAAAAATCTATTTTTGCAGTAAAATTAACATAGTCATATTTCAAAAGATCCTCTCCTCTTTGGAATAGACAAAACCCTGAACTTCATGTTATAATTAGTGTTGATCGAGCATTAAAATGCTTGGGTGCTCGAAGCTCGGGCCGAGCTCACCGTGATACTCGGGTGCTCGACCCGAGCAACGAGCCCAATGTTAGTCTATGGGAGACCCGAGCATTTTTTGCGGCGGCACCCCCGGCAGTCTGTAGAAAGCCTAAAAAGTGCCCAAAACGATAGTGACAGTGCTCAAATGACATGGGGACAGCATGGGGATCGCCCCAGGAAGCATTTCTAACCCCCAGGTCACTGCTGTGAACAATGTGGTCAGAGGTATTAAACCACTTCTACAGGCTCACAATAAAACGTTCAAAAACGAAACTGAAACGGTTTTCCTGTGAAATATGTTAAGGAACTTCCTTTCCAGGGTAAAGACTTGGGTATATGGTAAAATAAATAACCAAAAACAAAAATACTCCTCCACACCTTGGGCTATATTCACAAGTAGCATTTTTTATGCGTTTTTGCACTTTTGTATTGCTTTCAACCGTGACAATGTCATTTTAACATGTTACAACCAACACATGCATACAGTGCTGAAAAGACATGGGAACAGCATGGGGAAGACCCCTGGAAGCATCTCTGACACCCAGGTCACTGCCTAAAAGTGTGCCCATCAGAAGTGATCCTTGCCGCATCCAAAGATGTAGACTTGCAACTATCCCCGTGCAAGTCCTTGTCCCAGGGCAGTGTTCAATTGTACCTCCCCCATTCCTTGCAATGCAAGCGCAAGTATGCAGCCTGCCACCCACCCACCCCCAGGCTACAATACCATACTGCTTGCTTGCTTGCACTTGAAATTGGGCCTTTTAGGCATGTGGAGGCGGAATCTGGCCACCACGTCATGGCTACGTCGGCGGCCTGGTATTCATACACGGTCCCCAGCCACCTGGGGGCGGCCGGGTGTCCATAAACGGTCCCCAGGCGCCCCTATTTGTCCCGGTGCACCTTATATACAAACGCGCATACCAACACATTACCTGTGCCCTCCCCAGTGCATTTAGTGGGAAGGACAGTCTAACCACAAACACGTGGACAAGTGATTGTGGCCAGGGATGGTCCATCTCACTGACGCCTTCACACTGGGTTAATATTGTGGAAGCTGGGACACAGTTGGACACTGGGATGCAACACGCCCTCCAGACATAGAGGACTGCGGGTCCTGGGTCAATCAGGCTTCAACACAAAGTTCAGAAGATAGACAGCAGCAGTGCTCGGACTCCTACACAGCGAGTAAATTATTCATGATCATGAGGCCATCCATCTCCTTAGCTTTCTGTTCCTTGTAATGCAAGCGCATGTATGTAGTAGCGGCTAGGCCTGAGGTGGTCAGCGTTTTGGCGCATATCCTACCTCCTCCGAGGATTGCTGGAAGTTTTCCTGCTACTATCCCAGTTCTATGACTCCCGTTAAAACAAAGCTTCAGGTGATGAATGATGGATGAGTTGATGGCAAAGGAGAAAGAGCAGGAGGAACAGGGACAATTCACATCAATATTTATTATAAATGTGTTGTTTTTTAATTCATTTGTATACTGACGAATAAGGGTCTGTGTCCTCGAAACGCATCCAGTTGTTCCCCTCCTAGGGACATGTTGTGATTTTTAATTTTGGAATAAAAGGATTTATCGCATGTGGCACCGGATTTTACCTTCTTTATATATCCTTGCAAGTGTATGCTGGACACTAATCCGTGAGCCTGGGATTCCTGTGAGTATCAGTTGATATGAGCTAATTGTAGCCTCGGCGTCTCTGCCTCCTTCCAGGCAGAGATGCCGTCCCTCTCACCTCATCTCTTTCCGCGCTCCCCGCTCCCCTTCCCAGCCTGCTGTCGGCGTGCGCAGTCCTGTAGCTTTGGCGTCTCTGCCTCCTGCCCGGCAGAGACGCCGCCCCTCTCACCTCCTCTCTCTCTGCGTTCCCCGCTCTCCTTCTCAGCCTGCTGTCGGCACGCGCAGTCCCCCGGGCACTGTGCTTAGGGCGCGCGCGCTCCCCCCTCTTAAAGGGGCCGCGCGAGCCGTCCTAAGGAGGAGACCCCGCCTTGGCTCGTTGTTTCATAAACCAGTGCACCCTGCACTTTGAACTCTTGGCACACCAGTTTATCTCCGACCGGGCCAAAGTGGCATTCATCATGTCCCATCTCTCTGGAGAGGCACTGGCTTGGCTAAATCCCCTGTGGGAGAGAGGGGATCCCCTGGTGTCCAACCTATCGTCTTTCCTCACTGCTTTTCCGGAAAGTCTTCGACGAACCAGGATGTAAGACCTCTTCAGCCTCCTCTCTGCTACGTCTCCGCCAAGGGAGTCTCACCGTGGGCCAATATGCCATACGGTTCCGCACCCTCGCTTCTGAGTTTGCCTGGGATAACGAGGCCCTGGTGTCCGCCTTCTGGGAGGGCCTTTCCGGTCGGATTAAAGTTGAGCTCGCCGGTCGGGACATTCCTACCACCCTGGATGACCTGGTGTCGCTGGCTACCTGGATTGACATCCGGTTTCAGGAACGCACCAAGGAGACCACCCGTGAGAGAAGGTTCCCCTGCCTTGCTCCTACTTTCCAGAGACCAGTCTCCTCTTCTGTCACACCCCGGGCGCACTCACCCGAGCCCATGCAGATAGACCAGACCAAGATGGTCAAATCTCACCAAGAGTCACGCCGAGCCGAGGGGAGATGTTTCTATTGTCTCTGGTCTCTAAGTCTCTGGCTGAACCATTGTCAGTCGCCTCCGTGGATGGAAGACTCCTTCCGGTGACCATCCTGCTCGTCACGGAACCCATAACCCTGCAGGTGGGAATGCTGCACTCTGAGGAGATCTCCTTTCATGTGCTACCCGAACTCTCTCACTCCCTATTGCTAGGCCTACCTTGGCTCCAGACACATGAACCTGTGTTGAACTGGCAATCCGGTGAAGTACAGCCTGGTTCCGGTTCGTCCGGTTTGTCCACCACCTACCCCAGCTAATTTACCCGGTCTTCCGGCTCCTTATTGGTCCTATGCTGACGTCTTCGATAAAAAGGAAGCAGAGACTTTGCCCCTTCATAGGCCTTATGATTTCCCGATCGACCTGGTACCTGGCGCCACTCCACCCCGTGGCCGTATTTACCCGTTGTCTGCGGCCGAAACCCGGGCCATGTCTGAGTACATTGAAGAGAATCTGGCTAGGGGATTCATCCGGAAGTCTACCTCCCCGGCTGGAGCCGGATTCTTCTTTGTCAAAAAAAAGGATGGCTCGATACGTCCTTGTATTGACTATAGAGGACTCAATCAGATCACGGTAAAGAATAAATACCCCTTGCCACTCATCTCCGAGTTGTTTGATCGCCTTAAAGGTGCCAGGATCTTTTCCAAGCTGGATCTACGTGGAGCATATAACCTGGTCCATATTCGGCAAGGAGACGAGAGGAAGACGGCATTCAATACCCGGGATGGTCACTATGAGTACCGTGTGATGCCCTTCGGCCTCTGCAATGCTCCCGCCATCTTCCAAGAACTGGTCAACAGCATCTTCCGTGATCTTCTTTACTCCTGCGTGGTGGTATACCTGGACGACATCTTGGTCTTCTCTCCGGATCTTCCCACACACCGGAGGGACGTTCGTCAGGTCCTGCTTAGGCTCAGGCAGAACCACCTTTATGCTAAATACGAGAAGTGCCTATTCGAACAGACCTCTCTTCCATTCCTGGGCTATGTTATCTCCCAGACAGGCTTGCAAATGGATCCCGAGAAACTCTCTGCTGTTCTAAAATGGCCCCGTCCGGAAGGGTTGAAGGCGATTCAGCGATTCCTGGGCTTCGCCAATTACTATCGTCTCTTCATCCCGCACTTCTCTTTCCGGACAGCTCCCATATCTGAGCTCACCCGTAAGGGAGCAAATCCCAAGGTATGGTCGCCCGAAGCCGAGGAGGCTTTCCTTTCCTTAAAGCAAGCCTTCTCTTCTGCCCCTGTACTGCACCGTCCGGACTGTAATAAACAATTTTACCTGGAGGTTAATGCTTCCTCCTCCGGAGCAGGGGTGGTGGTCACCCAAAAATCTTCTTCCAGGAGAATGGTAACCTGCGGCTTCTTCTCCAAAATCTTCTCCTCATCTGAGCGCAACTACTCCATAGGAACCCGAGAATTGCTAGCCGTCAAATTGGCGGTGGAGGAGTGGCGCTACCTGCTCGCGGGGGCTCTATACCCAGTGATCATCTATACGGATCACAAAAGTCTGGCATATCTCCAGAATGCCCAAAGACTCAATCCGCGTCAGGCTCGGTGGTCTTTGTTTTTTGCCCGCCTCGACTTCATCCTGCATTTCCGCCCGGCGGACAAGAATGTCAAAGGCGATGCCTTGTCCCGATCCTTCCTGTCCTCCGATCAAGAGGAGGAGCCTATGCACATCATCGATCCCTCGAAGGTGATGAATGTGGCCCCCTTGGATGTAACTCGTCTTCCACCCGGTTAGACGTTTGTGGCGGTTCCAGACCGTGAGAAGGTTCTTCGCTGGGGCCATTCTTCTAAACTAGCTGGCCATGCTGGCCAAAAGAAGACCTTCCAGCTCATTACCCGGCATTACTGGTGGCCTACCCTGCGCAAGGATGTGGTAGACTTCGTCTCAGCCTGTTCATCTTGTGCCCGCAACAAAGTTCCCAGACATTTACCAGCCGGTCATCTCCTGCCTCTTCCCGTACCTGCTGCCCCGTGGCAACATATCGCTATGGACTTTATTACCGATCTCCCTGTTTCTGCTGGTTGTACAGTCATTTGGGTGGTCGCGGACCGCTTTTCTAAAATGGCCCATTTAATTCCTCTGCCTGGTCTCCTGTCTGCATCTGAGCTAGCTAAAGACTTCTTTCTCCATATCTTTCGTCTCCATGGCCTACCTCTCCACATCGTGTCGGATCGAGGGGTTCAGTTCACCTCACGCTTCTGGAGAGCTACCTGTCAGCTGATGGATGTCACCCTGGATTTCTCCTCCACTTACCACCCTCAGTCCAATGGTCAAGTAGAGCGGATCAACCAGATCCTTACCAGCTACCTCCGGCACTTTGTCAATGCCCACCATACTGATTGGGTGGACCTCCTGCCATGGGCCGAATTCTCTTATAACAATCATGAGAGCGAATCCACTTCCAAGTCCCCGTTCTTTATTGTCTATGGCCAACAACCCCGGATTCCGTTTCCCGTCTCCGTTTCTGTGGACAACCCTGCTGCGGAGTCCCTGGTCAGTGACTTTTCCACTATCTGGGAGAATACCAGGTCTACACTTCTCCAGTCTTCAGAGCGGATGAAGAGATTTGTTGACAAAAGACGTCTGGATCCGCCTCAATTCCGTCCGGGAGACAAGGTTTGGCACTCGTCCAAACATGTGCGGCTCAAAATACCCTCCTACAAACTGGGTCCTCGGTTCATCGGTCCATTTCAGGTCCTTAAACAGATAAATCCTGTGGCCTACAAGTTGAAGCTTCCACCCACCATACTCATTCCCAGCTCCTTCCACGTTTCTCTCCTCAAATCTGCTGTCTTTAACTCTTTCTCAAATAATTCAGGTACTCCTCCTGCTCCGGTTGCTGCTGAGGACGTTTTTGAGGTAGAGAATATTCTGGCCACCAAGAGGGTAAGAGGGAGAACCTTTTTTCTGGTGGATTGGAAGGGGTTTGGCCCTGAGGAGAGAACTTGGGAACCCAGGGAGAACATCCATGCCCCGCTTCACCTTGAAAAATTCCTTTCTGGCCTAAAAAAGAGGGGGCGTAAAGGGGGGGGTACTGTAGCCTCGGCGTGTCTGCCTCCTTCCAGGCAGAGACGCCGTCCCTAATACCTCATCTCTCCAAGCTCTCCTTCCCAGCCTGCTGTCGGCGCGTGCAGTCCTGTAGCTTTGGCGTCTCTGCCCGGCAGAGACGCCGTCCCTCTCACCTCCTCTCTCTCCGCGCTCCCTGCTCTCCTTCTCAGCCTGCCATGCGCGCCGTCCTAAGGAATCCCGGGCCAATTGCCGAGGGTCCTCCCATATATATGGCACCTCCTCCAAAATGGAGGTGCCCGAGCAAAGTTGTTGCCCAGTTTCTTATCTCTGCTTCAGCCCTCAGGTCCCGCTGCTAGCCTGACTTCTCATCCTGCCTGCCAGCCTGTTATCTACCCGTTACCTGCCGAGCCTGCCAGCCTGCTCACCTGGAGCGCTCACCTGTTACCTGCCTGTTACCTGCTTTGGCTGTCAGTCCGCTCACCTGGGAGCACCCGCCTGTTACTTGCTGTGTCCGTCAGCCCGCTCACCTGGGAGCGCCCGCCTGTTACCTGCTGTGTCCGTCAGCCCGCTCACCTGGGAGCGTCCACCTGTTACCGGCTTGTTACCAGCCTTGTCTGTCTGCCTGCTCACCTGGGAGCACCCGCCTGTTTCCTGCCAGCCTGCCTGGAGACTCTGCCGTCACTTGCTGTGACCACCTGCCTGGTAAACCTAGAGACTACTACTCGCTCTGCTGTCACGTACTGTGACCACCCGTCAGCTAACCAGAGACTTCTGCCTGCTTGCCGTGTCCACCGATTATACCGGTCAGTCCCAGCCATCTGACCCTTGGGAGCCACCTGCTCAAAAACAAGGTCGTCCCCAGAGTAGCACCTGGTCCCTCTGCCCGGATCATCCCTGGTCACGGAGTAGTTTGCCGCCGTCCGACTAGGGTCGGTTTGGATTGATACTTAGTCACGCCCCTCTGGGTCCCTCCTTGCACCTCGGCACAGAGGTTCCACCACCCGGACCCGTAACACTAATTATCCCTTTCTTAGTCATTCACATCAATATCAGGCCAGTCAACCACACATGTCTTGTAGGATATGTTTCTGTACCAAAAGGAGCGGTTCGGCTACACAGTTATAGGGCATACAGTGAGTGCAATGCCTACCAAAAATTTTGAGGCACTCCAATGTCCCTTGGAAGTGACATGGAGGTCAGAGGGCCTTAACTAAACCGTTTTTTCCATTTATAGCAACTGGGTCTCCTGTACACTGTTGGCCTAAGCAGTGAATGGAAGGCTTTCCAAAAATTATGTGGAACTGCAATGCCCCTTGAAACAGACGTGGATTACAGCATACTAAAAACCTTCTACCCATTATTGGGGAGTGGGTCTCCCTTAGTGTTCGCCAAGCATTGAAAAGCAAAAGCTGACTAAAATTAGGAGGAAATGCAATGCCTGTTGGAAGAGTCGTGGAGGTTAGAGGAAATTAAAAACAATATTGGAAGAGCTGTGGAGCTCAGAGTGGTATAACAAGATGGTTTAAATGCCCCTTGGAAGAGACGTGGAGGTCACAGTAGCTTAACAATGTGATTTTAATGCCCCTTACAAGAGCCATGCAGTACAGCATATTAAAAACATTATTCCCAATATTGGGAAGCGGGTCTCCCATAGTCTTTGCCTATGCCTTCCAAGCAAAAGCTGCCAAAAATTCAGACGGAGGAACTTGCAATGCCCCTTACAAGAGCCATGCAGCACAGCATTTTAAAAACATTATACCCATTATTGGGGAGTAGGTCTCCCATAGTCTTTGCCAATGCCTTCCATGGAAAAGCTGCCAAAAATTAGGACGGAGGAACTTGCAATGCCCCTTACAAGAGCCATGCAGTACAGCATATTAAAAACATTATTCCCATTATTGGGGAGTGGATCTCCCATAGTCTTTGCCTATGCCTTCCAAGCAAAAGCTGCCAAAAATTCAGACGGAGGAACTTGCAATGCCCCTTACAAGAGCCATGCAGCACAGCATTTTAAAAACATTATACCCATTATTGGGGAGTAGGTCTCCCATAGTCTTTGCCAATGCCTTCCATGGAAAAGCTGCCAAAAATTAGGACGGAGGAACTTGCAATGCCCCTTACAAGAGCCATGCAGTACAGCATATTAAAAACATTATTCCCATTATTGGGGAGTGGATCTCCCATAGTCTTTGCCTATGCCTTCCAAGCAAAAGCTGCCAAAAATTAGGACGGAGGAACTTGCAATGCCCCTTGCAAGAGCCATGCAGTACAGCATATTAAAAACATTAATTCCATTATAGGGGAGTGGGTCTCCCATAGTCTTTGCCTATGCCATCCAAGCAAAAGCTGCCAAAACTTAGGACGGAGGAACTTGCAATGCTGGCAACACAGACCACGGTCACCCTTGTGGTATAGTGGTGGTGGAGGCTGAGGATAAGGAGAAGAGCAAAAAACAGCCGAAATGAGGAAGCATATACCCATGTGTGGGTGTGAAGCGGTGCATGGGAATACACCTCCCGAAATAACACAGTGGATTTGACTTTATGTTACTCTGCTGGCATTTGGTGGTGATGAGAAGTCTGGCCCAATCCAGCCCTTGTTCATTTTGATAAGGGTCAGCTTGTCAGCATTATCAGTTGACAGGCGAGTGCGCTTATCAGTTATAATTCCCCCAGCAGCACTAAAAACACGCTCCGATAACACGCTAGCGGCAGGGCAGGCCATGACCTCCAAGGCGTACAGAGCGAGTTCATTTCAAGTGTCCAGCTTGGATACCCAATAATTAAAAGGCACAGAGGAATCACGGAGGATGCTGGTACGGTCGGCAAGGTGGTCCCTCACCATCTTTTGAAACTTTCCACTCCTTGTGAGAGTACCCTGCCCCTCAGGACCTGTAAGCTGGGCGGGTTTCAGAAAACTGTCCCAGAATGTTGACAGTGTTCCACTGCCTCTGCTGGATTGGAGTTGCGTCTCTCTTGCCTGTACGCCTTGGTTGGGCAATGAACTGTGACCCTAGCGTGTTCAGATGGGAATTTTTTTTAACAGTTCTGCAGCAAGGGCCTTCTGGTAATGCCCCATTTTTGTAGACCTCTCCACCTCAGGAATAAGAGAGTGAAAGTTCTCCTGGTAGCAGGGGTCTAAAAGTGTCACCAACCAGTAATGACTGTCACCCAACATTTTGACAACGCGAGGGTCACGGTTAAGGCAGCGTAACATAAAGTCAGCCATGCGTGCCAGACTGGTAACGGGCAAGACTTCCATTTCCTCACCAAGATGACAGCTGGCCATGCTCTCCTCCTCCTCCTCCTCCTCCTCCTCCCCCCTGTCCTCAGGCCACCCACGCTGAACCGACGGTATGACACTTATACATGTACTACCGTCTACAGCGCATGATACAAGCTCCTGTTCTTCCTCCTCCTCTCCCTCATTCTCCCCCAATTCACGTTGGGATGAGATGAGGCTGGGCTGTGTGTAATCACTCGCTACGGCTTCTTGATCCATCTCATCATACTCTGGCTGCAATGCCTCCTCTTAAATTCTCTGCAGAGAGTGTTGCAAAAGACAGACAAGTGGGATGCTGACGCTAATGATGGCGACATCGCCACTCACCATCTTGGTGGACTCCTCAAAGTTTGTCAGGATGGTACATATGTCAGACATCCAGGTCCACTCCTGAGGTCTTATGTGTGGAGTCTCACCTGAATATCGACGGCCTTGTTGCAGTTGGAACTCCACAACTGCTCTCTTCTGCTCACAAATCCTTTGCAACATGTGGAGGGTAGAGTTCCAACATGTGGGGACATCACACACCAGTCGGTGTGTCAGAAGCTGCAAACGCTGCTGCAACACAGCAAGGGCTGCGGAAGCTGTAGCCGACTTCCGAAAATGAGCTGACAGGCGGCGTACTTTGACGAGCAGATCTGGCAACTTGGGGTATGATTTTAGAAACCGCTGAACCATGAGGTTAAGCACATTTGCCAGGCATGGTACGTGTGTGATCTCACCTCGCCTCAGAGCCAACACCAGGTTACTGCCATTGTCACACAGAACCATGCCTGGATGTAGGTTCAGCGGTCTCAGCCACAGATCTGCCTGCTCTTTCACAGCTGTCCACAAGCAGTGTGAGGTTTATCACCTAAGCTTATGAGTTTCAGCACAGCCTGTTGCCGCTTGGCTGAGGCAGTACTGCACTACTTCCAGCTTGTGACTGATGTGGTGATATCTGAGATGAGGGCTGAACATGAGGAGGAGGATGATGTGCAGGAGCTGTACACTGTGGGGGCAACTCTGACTGACATAGGGCCCGCAATCCTCGGTGTGGGGAGGATGTGTTCCGTCCCAAGGTCAGACTGGGTCCCGGCTTCCACTATGTTTACGCAGTGTGCCGTCAGGGAGATATATCGTTCCTGGCCACAAGCACTTGTCCACGTGTCCATTGTCAGGTGGACTCTCCCAGTAACTGCGTTGTTGAGGGCACGGCAGATGTTTTGGGACACGTGCTTGTGTAGTGCGGGGATGGCACACCGGGCAAAATAGTGTCGGCTGGGGACCGAGCACTGAGGGACGGCCACCGCCATAAGGTTGCGGAAGGATTCCGTCTCCACCAGCCTAAAAGGCAGCATTTCCAACTCAAGCAGTCGTGAAATGTGTGAATTTAGGACTTTGGCCTGTGGGGCGTTGGCTACGAATTTGCGCTTTCGTTCAAAGGTCTGGGATATGGACAATTGAACGCTGCGGTGGGACGTGGACGTTGATGCTGTTTCTTGAGAAACTGCCATAACAAGTGAAGACTGAGAGGAGGGGGCATCTTTGCATGCAGTGTGGACAGGGGATTGCCTTGCACGCACAACAGGGGGTTCTCTTACACACACAACAGCGGAAGAAGCAGTGGTGACACCCGCTGACACTGGTCGTGGACCCTGGGGTTCGCACCACAAAGTCGTGTGCTTTGCTGACATGTGCCTGATCATGCTGGTGGTGGTCAGTCAGGCTGGTAGTTTTGTCACCCCTGCTGATGCTGGCGTGGCAGGTGGTACAAATGGCCTTTTTGGGGTTATCAGCAGAGTCTTTAAAAAAATTCCAGACTCTGGAATACCTACCGGTTGTACTGGCAACGTCCCTCGTGTTGGTGTTACGGGGAACGGTTGCCCACCTTCTTTCTGTTGCCACCACACTGCTTCTTCTTGCCTGTTGGAGTACTCTGCCTCCCTCCCCCTGTGTGCTGCTGGCCTCGCTGTGCGTGTCTTCCTGCCATGTTGGGTCAGTTACTAGATCATCCACCACCTCCTCCTCTTCCACCTCCGCACCACGGTCCTCCTCCTCACTTCGTGGCAATTGTGTCTCGTCATCGTCCACCTCTTGTGACAAATTGCCAGCGTCGCCTTCCTGTGGCTGTGGCTGTTCAAATATTTGGCCATCGCTACATGGGATCTCCCCTTCCACCACTTCAAGCGGAGCAGGCGAGGGGCCCAAATATGGAAATGGACAAGTGAACAGCTCTTCAGAGTGTCCTACTGTGGGATCAGTTGCTGTCTGACGACACTCGGCATGGTGGGAGGAAGGAGCATCAGTGTGAGGTGAGGTATGCGGTCGAGACTCACGGCTACTAACACTTGACCGTGTGGAAGACAGACCGGATGTGGTGGTGCCCAGGTGACTGGAAGTATTATCTGCTATCCAATTAATAACCTGTTCACACTGATCAGTTCGCAATAGTGGTGCTGTTGTGTGCTTCCCTAGTAATTCGGTCAAGAACTGGGAGCGAGAAGATGTGGCTGTTGGTTGTGGCACATTTTCACCTTGGCCACGGCCCCGTCCTCTGCATGCACCATCACCAGAACGTCCAGTTCCACGTCCCTTGCCACGCGCCTTGCCCATTGTAAATGAAGTAAAATAGCTTACACTCGCACTATCAATGGCAAAAGGGTAATAAAAAGGAGATTTGAACCGTGGAAGAGGAAAACCACAGTTCTAGTTCTCTGGCCTACACCAGAATCTTTTAAACAGATATATTTGTGTCTGAACAGTCAGTGACACACTGAAACTGTTTTTTTTATGCAAAAAGTGGATTGCACCCAGATTTGAACCGTGGAAGAAGAAAACCACAGTTTGATTTCTCTAGCCTACACCAGAATCTTTTATACAGATATATTTGTGTCTGAACAGTCAGCGAGACACTGAAGCTGTTTTTTTTATGCAAAAGGGTGGATTACACCCAGATTTGAACCGTGGAAGAGGCAAACCACAGTTCTAGTTCTCTGGTCTACACCAGAATCTTTTAAACATATATATTTGTGTCAGAACAGTCAGCGAGACACTCAAACTGTTTTTTTTTTATGGAAAAAAGGGAAAAAAGTGGATAATACAGAGATTTGAACCGTGGAACTGCAAAACCACAGTTCTAGTTATCTGGCCTACACCAGACTCTTTTAAACAGATATATTTGTGTCTGAACACTCAGACACACTAATTTTTTTTTTTTGGGGGGGAAATACCAAAAGGTTAATTAGTCGGGTATTTGTACAGTCTGACTGAGTAAAAAAAAGAAAAAAAAGAGGATTTAGATGAAAAAAAAAAGATTTTTCCTTGCCCCTGAGACTTGGGGCTAAGTCTTGCAATTTGAGCAGCAGCAGCACACAGGACTGTAATGCAATGTTTGTTGGTATAACCACTGCGTCTCCTATACAGCCTGCCTGCCTGATATCTGGGATGGATATTAGTCCTCAGAAGGACTGTTTGTTTGATTTTGCAGGCTTTAGAGACCCTACACTACCTATTTCGCAGTATAAATCTCTCCCTAGCTCAGCAGCACTCTCCCTACACCGTCTGATCCGGAGTGACTGTGTCCAAGATGGCGGCGCCCTGTTTTAAATACTCGAGGTGACGCTGTGCGGCCAGCCAATCACTGTAATGCCCACAACCAACATGGCTGCGGCATTACAGTGACTGGCTGGCAATCCCTGCATGTTCATTGGCTCTGTAAAGAGCGCCAAACATGCAGAGCGGAGACCCGAGCTCCCGCCCGAGTAACCCGGAAATGCTCGGTGCTCGCTGACCATCCCGAGTAGTGAGATGCTCGGGCGAGTACCGAGCAGTGTCGAGCATGCTCGCTCAACACTAGTTATAATATATACATTTTCACTAACATCTCTTGGCTCTGAATGGGGAGCACTGTATACAGAGGAAGCTGCAGCTGATGCCAGGCAAGGACTTGTAACAGCTGACATTAGTACTTTTAGCCTAAGGAGCTCTTGCTTCTCTATGCAACCTGGAGGTTAAAGAGGAGAAGAGATAAAGGCTAATTGGCTGAGCAAGGAGGAAGAGAACGATAGAGTCACATAGTCAGAGAGAGTACGAGGGTCCATTACAAACTGTGGAGAGTCTGACCTGGGGAAGCATAGTAAAGACACACAGAGAGAGTCCTGGAAGTGAAACCCACCAGCTCAATATTATTATTATACTAGTATTACAACTGAAATACTACCCTCTATGGGGAAAATAAGTATGAAAGTAAAAGATTTTAGAGTTGCTTCATTATTAAGAAACCATATAGAAACAGCCTTTTAATGTGTTAAATAAATTGAGGTAAGTAAAGTTATAAATGATTTTTGTTATTATTACCAGACACCTACACTTCCAGCTTGGAGTATTTATTTATTTATTTATTATTATTTTTTGCTCAGTTCACAGCTGAATATAGGGGGCGTGGCCTGGAGCTCATGGAGAGAGGACATGTGTAGCTGAAGCTCTTGCCATCCAGCCTTAAACCTACGGGATTTAACCCCTTATAGGGGTTTGGTTCCCACCACAACGACAGATCATCGTCTGGGATGTCCTCCTGATCCCTTTGGATCCTTTGGATACCACTTATATCCTGATTTAACCCGCAGCATCCCATCCGCAGCTGTAACAGTAGCCCTGCTGTCGGACCATTACCTCATTGCCCTTAATATACTGGAGGATTACTGTTATCCATTATACTATCTCCATTATCCTGGAAGCCTCCTAACACCTGGAAGATACCGGAGTTACACAGATTGGGCTGTCCGCGATTTACCTCAGCACTACACTGCTGTGATTCTGACAGGAGTCTGTCAAATAATCTCTGAACTGGACTCTGGAAAATTCTTATTTCACGAATTTTATGCATTTATATATCTGCTGAACCTTCTACTCTAAAACCACTGAAAAAGGAATCTGGACTCCTCAACCCTTAGATGATCGTAATCAGGACTGACCTCTCACTGAAGCCTTGGATTAGGTCTTATATTGTGATAGTCATTCTCACTTCTTCTCTATTTTAACCCTTTCCTGTTCTTATTCCTCTGTAAAGTAATTAATACAACTGTTTGCCTTAACTGCCCATTGCACATATAGCTTGATAATTTGCCATTGCTTAGTATAAAATGATTTTCATATACTATATCTGGGGTATTGTTACTAGTGTTGTACTGTTGTGTTATTGAGTAATTGTTTATCTAAATTTAACACCTGAGACTTAGGGTATGTGCACACGATGCAGAAATGAAGCAGAAAATTTCTGCATCATTTCTGCATCTCCCTGGCAGAAAAAACGCATGCAGATTGTGCATGAGTTTTTCCTGCGGAATACATGCGGATTCACATGCGTTTCCACATGCGTTTCCGCATGTGGATTGACAAGCGCTTTCCAGGCGATTTTAGCATCACCTGGAAAGTGCTTGACAACTAGGTCACACTATATAAATCCATGCAACCGGTATGGATTTATATAGTGTGACCCGAGAGAGTGGTAAAAATAAAAAATAAATGTATACTTTACCCTCTGATGGCCCGCGCTGTCCTGCTCAATCCGTTCTCCCTCGCCGACAACTTTGAATTGAAAGACCTGGCGACGTCAGCGTCACGTGACCCGTCACATGACTCTGACATCAGCGCAGGTCCTTCAACTCACTGCAAAGTGCCGGGAACCAAGCAGGAGCGGTGCGCGGGCCGACAGAAGGTAAGTATACATTTATTTTTTATTTTATTCTTTTTTTACAGCTTTTTTAATGGTACCTGGGTGTGGATGAGACTCTCCTCTCCTCCACACCCGGGTACCATCCACACATTAGAACGCGCCAATAGCGCAAGTACAGATGCAGTCTTGCGGAATTGGCGCGTTCTAATGCAAGTCAATGGCGGCGAAAACTCTGCGTTTACGCAAAATTAATTGACATGCTGCGGATTTTTGAGCGCAGCGTTTACGCTGCGGAAAAATCCGCATCATGGGCACAGCACATGCGGATTTCAATTGGGGAACATTGCTGCCCTTCTACCATGCGTTTTTAATGCGTTTCCACGGCGTTTCTGCAACTGCAAAAATGCCGCGGAAACGCATTAAAAACGCATCGTGTGAACTCAGCCTTACTCTCCTATTTACTCATTTGATCATCCTTGTCTTACTGTGTAACTGATAAGTAGTATAGACATATTTGCATATATCTACAATATATCAATGTGAACTCTAATATTTGGGAAGGCTCTCTGAAAACCATGGCGTCCCAGAAATCCAAGCTAGATAAAACCAAACCCACTTACAAAGACTCAGCTCAACTAGGAAACCCACATAGGAATAGATCTAGATCCCCTACTAAACAGAGTGATAATGACTCATGGTCAAGGGATCGGGGCATGAAATCTGATGACTCCACAAATCCAGAATTTGATCCCCAGAAACAAAGGAGAGAAAAGAGGAAGGAGTCGGCCTCTAAACTAGCATCTGCACAAAAACCCGACAGTGCAGGAGACTTCTGACTCAGATGAAGACTCATCCCTTATAACTAGTCCTCCTAAGCAACGGATAAGGACAGACAGCCCTCCATCTTTAGACGTTATGGACCCGTTGCAGAATTTTGATTGGAAGCAGCCAATTGACCAATCATTTTTTAAAAGGATATTCTCTGCCTTCAAGGAGTCCCTTCGCATTGACTTCGACACTAGGTACGATAAACTCCAGAAACAAATCGACTCAGTTACCAACAAAATAGATAAGACTGAGTCTGAGATCTTTGAATTGGAGCAAAAAAATAACAGACTAGAAAAAGAGTACCACCTCCTCAAGGATGAATTTAGAACAGTAAAAAATAAGCTCCCTGACCTGGAGGACAGAGATAGACGACAGAACTTAAAATTCAGAGCTATACCAGAGTCTGTCAAATCTGACCAACTTGCCCCCTACATCAAAAATTTAATTAAAACAGCAATTTCATCTTTATCTGACCTAGAAGTAACACTGGACAGGACACATCGGCTTCCCAAGCCTAAACACCTGAAACCTGATGTCCCAAGGGACGTTATCACTAAGTTCCCTTTATACCAGACTAAAGAGCAGCTCATGGAGTTTCTTAGGCACAAAAAATCCTTCCCTAAACCATACGACTCCATCAAGGTCTTTGCTGACTTGTTGAGAGAGACAATGACCCAACGTAAAAGCCTAACTAAGGTCACCGACGTATTACAAAATAATCAGATTCCCTATAAATGGAGATTCAATCCCACAAACGTCCTGTTTTACCACCAGGGGAAAAATAACAGTATTTCTGACATTGCGGATGGGGGGAAACTCTTTAGACACCTAGGAATTAACATCACCTGACGTTCCAATCTAATTAATGGGCTGAGGCATTAGGCCATAACCTTAGTCCCGCCTAGGAGGTCATCATCGAAACGTTAGTCCCTCCTTGTTTGGAACTCGGTATTTAGTTACTGGATTTAGACCTGTATTGAGGTATTTTATCTCTCAAGTTACGTTTTTTTTAATTTTTTTATTTAATTTCTATCTTTGTCTACGGTTGTAGACTTGATCTGATTTATATTCTTTCTGGACATTTTATAGTTAATTTTTGAAAACATGCTTTGGAAAAAACAATGGACGATTTTATTTCACCAAATATTGAGCTTTTACCATTTCTTGTACAGTAAAAGTCATGTCACTTAGATTTCTAACACATAATGTCAATGACCTCAATACTCCACAGCGCCGTTTCTTTGCCTGGAAGACAATTAAGGACCATAATGCTGATAATGCCACCCCGTTTCGCTCATAAAGAATTCCAAAATATATTTTACGCCAATAATATCAAGAAAAAGTGGGGAGTAGCCCTGTTAATCAAAAATTCTGTCTCGTTTGAATTAATCTCAAGCCTTAAAGATCCAAATGGGAGGTATATTATATTAATCTGCAAACTGAACCACCAAATTTTTACCCTGGCTAATGTATATGTACCCAACCAAGGCCAAATATCCTTCCTGAATAAAATAATGCATACTATTACCCAAAATAAACAAGGTGATTTAATTCTCTTCGGAGACTTTAACATTGTCCCAAATTCTCTCCTGGACTCTTCTAACAAGTCAAGGCGCCAATCTTCCTCACTAGGCCCATGGTTGCCCAAAATGGATCTATACGACGTTTTTAGATGCCTTCATTCGTCTTCCCTGGAATTCACTCATTACTCTGGTACTCACAATTCTCACTCTAGGATAGATCTAATTCTCACTAACATATTCTCACTTCCCAAATTCAAAAATATGCTAATAGCACCCAGTGTGTGGTCAGATCACTCCCCTGTAATATTCAAAGTAACAAACCCCCAAAATAACATGGTAGAAAAAATCTGGCGTAATAATAGTTTCCTCTATAACCATCCTGTCTACAAAAAAGAAATCGACAAAGCCATCCAGAACTACTTCAATGAGAATGACACTGATGATATCTCTATATTCACACTTTGGGCGGCCTTCAAGGCAGTACTTAGAGGCAAGCTTATACAATTAAACTCACAACTAAACAAATCTAATAGAGAAAAAACTCAAAAATTAGTTCATGAAATTTATGCTTTAGAGCAAAAACAAGTCTCCAATCCTTCATTTGACTATTCAAAAGATATCCTTAAATTGAGAACAAACCTTAAATCTCTCCTGACCACACAGTATGACAAATTTATACAGACTACTAAATCTAGGTACTATTTCTCTGCTGACAAACCATCGAAACTGCTTGCAGCTAAGATTAGACATTACAAAACTAAGTCACGTATTAGCGAGATTAGAGACCCCCTAGGCCATTCCTATAACCATCCTAAAGATATAGTCAAAGTTTTTGCAAATTTTTATAATTCCCTATATAACCTAAAAGATGATCCAAGCTTCTCAAAACCTTCTGATTCAGACATTAATAATTATTTACACAAACTACATTTACCCACACTAACCGACCAAGACCTACAAGATTTGAACCTCCCATATTTACCGAAAGAGATTTCGGGAATAATCAAAGGACTTAAACTGGGCAAATCTCCAGGCCCCGATGGACTACAGAATGAGCTATATAAAACATTTGAAACTCGTTTAGTTCCCTACCTAATCAAATTAGCCAACCATACAACACAACAGGCCTATCTTCCTCAGGATATGATTGAAGTGATAATAACCATAATCCCAAAAGAAAAAGATGACCCACTTGACACAAAGAACTATAGGCCCATATCACTCCTTAATTCAGATACAAAAATTTTAGCGAAGTTGGCGGCGGAAAGATTAAAAATTCATATCGGTAAATTGGTGCATGAGGATCAGGCGGGTTTTATTCCTGGCAGAACAACTGCCGATGCCTCCAGAAGAGCAGTCAATCTCATTACCCTAGTTGAGTGTACCAATCTTCCTTCGGCCTTCCTTACACTGGATGCAGAAAAGGCTTTTGACAGGGTCTACTGGCCATTCCTATTTAACACACTACAAAAATTTGGTCTCAAGGGTAATATTCTCAACCTAATTAAGTCAATGTATTCAGCTCCTGTCTATTCCAATAGTTCTTTGTCACAAAGATTTTCCCTGTCTAATGGCACTAGACAGGGGTGCCCTTTTTCCCCCATTCTTTTTGCCCTGTTTATAGAGCCATTTGCCTCTTCTATTAGAGAAAACTTTAACATTACTGGCATCCCTGTCAATACTAAGCAAAGCAAAATAGCCCTATTTGCGGATGATATTTTACTTACCATCTCAAATCCCCTTAAGTCCCTGAGGCATATTACCACTAGAGATGAGCGTTGTTCGACTCGAACTGTTCGCCAATCTCAGATTCGAGCTGTTTTGGGCGGTGTTCGAGCCGTTCGGCGAACACGAACAATTTGAAAAAAATTCGGCTGTTCGAGGTTATGTTCGATAACTGTTCATGCACCAAAATCATAACTGGATTTTTTCTCAGTAATGATGAAAATTAATGTTAATACGCAGTTTGAGTGTACAGCGGGGCGGGGGGAGGGGCAGGGGATGAATCTCTGCAGGAATAATGAAGATCTCCATTTTTTTTTCTCTTTCCCGCATTTACAGTGGGGAGGTGCAATCTGTCAGCCTATCAGCAGCGCACACACGGAGCGAACTGCTTTTTTTCACACAAGCAAGGGCATGTGTCATTGGCAGTGTATGTCACATGTCCTTGCCCTATAAGACCCAGCCATTTTCCCCGTCGCCACCATTTTCTCACTGCTGCAGCTGCATATTAGATGGCACCGCTGTTGCTGTGTGCGCTATACCTTGTTAATTTCAAGCCAATTTTCGCGCAAATCTACAGATAGCTTGGGAGTAGGGAACAGTTGTGATTGCAGTCCTTTTAAGGACAAGGTTACAGCATTTCCTACGACTTTTATCAGGCAGGTCTGTGCTCTTAAATAGATAGGTTGGGAGTAAAGACTAATTGTAAATGCAGTCCTTTTCAGGACTAAGTAACATCAGTTCCTATCAGTTTTTGCCAGGCAGGTCTGTGCCAGTGCTGTGCAAGTTTATTTCACAGCATTTGGCTAAATCTAGCAAAGCTAATCCTTTTTGGCCTATTGCAGAGTGTGTTAGTCAGTGGAGTAGCCTATCTGTGTTGCAAGCTACACCACCTGTGTATAGAATACCAATTTTTTTACTGCACCTAGTGAAGTAAAACCTTTTGGGCATAGCATCATTCTATTAGTCCATCTATACTGACCTCCATCAGGTTGCAAATTGAATATAATGTTTTTCTGCATCTAGCTCTGAAAAAATATTTGGGCTTCTAGCAGTGTGTGGGACTTGTTCTATTAGTCCATCTATACTGACCTCCACCAGGTTGCAAATTGAATATAATTTTTTTCTGCATCTAGCTCTGAAAAAAAATTTGGGCCTCTAGCAGTGTATGGGACTTGTTCTATTAGTCCATCTATACTGACCTCCATCAGGTTGCAAATTAAAAATAATTTTTATCTGCATCTAGCTCTGAAAAAATATTTGGGCTTCTAGCAGTGTGTGGGACTTGGTCTATTAGTCCATCTATACTGACCTCCATCAGGTTGCAAATTGAATATAAATTTTTTCTGCATCTAGCTCTGAAAAAATATTTGGGCTTCTAGCAGTGTGTGGGACTTGGTCTATTAATCCATCTATACTGACCTCCATCAGGTTGCAAATTGAATATAATTTTTTTCTGCATCTAGCTCTGAAAAAATATTTGGGCTTCTAGCAGTGTGTGGGACTTGTTCTATTAGTCCATCTATACTGACCTCCATCAGGTTGCAAATTGAATATAATTTTTTTCTGCATCTAGCTCTGAAAAAATATTTGGGCTTCTAGCAGTGTGTGGGGCTAGTTCTATTAGTCCATCTATACTGACCTCCATCAGGTTGAAAATTAAAAATAATTTTTATCTGCATCTAGCTCTCAAAAAATATTTGGGCTTCTAGCAGTGTGTGGGGCTAGTTCTATTAGTTCATCTATACTGACCTCCATCAGGTTGCAAATTAAAAATATTTTTTTTCTGCATCTAGCTCTGAAAAAATATTTGGGCTTCTAGTGATGTGTGGGACTTGGTCTATTCGTCCATCTATACTGACCTCCATCAGGTTGCAAATTCAATATAATTTTTTTCTGCATCTAGTTCTGAAAAAATATTTGGGCTTCTAGCAGTGTGTGGGACTTGGTCTATTAGTCCATCTATACTGACCTCCATCAGGTTGCAAATTGAATATAATTTTTTTCTGCATCTAGCTCTGAAAAAATATTTCGGCTTCTAGCAGTGTGTGGGACTTGGTCTATTAGTCCATCTATACTGACCTCCATCAGGTTGCAAATTGAATATAATTTTTTTCAGCATCTAGCTCTGAAAAAATATTTGGGCTTCTAGCAGTGTGTGGGACTTGTTCTATTAGTCCATCTATACTGACCTCCATCAGGTTGCAAATTGAATATAATTTTTTTCTGCATCTAGCTCTGAAAAAATATTTGGGCTTCTAGCAGTGTGTGGGACTTGTTCTATTAATCCATCTATACTGACCTCCATCAGGTTGCAAATTGAATATAATTTTTTTCTGCATCTAGCTCTGAAAAAATATTTGGGCTTCTAGCAGTGTGTGGGACTTTTTCTAATAGTCCATCTATACTGACCTCCATCAGGTTGCAAATTAAATATAATTTTTTTCTGAATCTAGCTCTGAAAAAATATTTGGGCTTCTAGCAGTGTGTGGGACTTGGTCTATTAGTCCATCTATACTGACCTCCATAAGGTTGCAAATTGAATATAATTTTTTTCTGCATCTAGCTCTGAAAAAATATTTGAGCTTCTAGCAGTGTGTGGGACTTGGTCTATTAGTCCATCTATACTGACCTCCATCAGGTTGCAAATTGAATATAATTTTTTTTCTGCATCTAGCTCTGAAAAAATATTTGGGCTTCTAGTAGTGTGTGGGACTTGGTCTATTAGTCCATCTATACTGACCTCCATCAGGTTGCAAATTGAATATAATTTTTTTCTGCATCTAGCTCTGAAAAAATATTTGGGCTTCTAGCAGTGTGTGGGACTTGGTCTATTAGTCCATCTATATTGACCTCCATCAGGTTGCAAATTAAAAATAATTTTTATCTGCATCTAGCTCTGAAAAAATATTTGGGCTTCTTGCAGTGTGTGGGACTTGGTCTATTAGTCCATCTATACTGACCTCCATCAGGTTGCAAATTGAATATAATTTTTTTCTGCATCTAGCTCTGAAAAAATATTTGGGCTTCTTGCAGTGTGTGGGACTTGTTCTATTAGTCCATCTATACTGACCTCAATCAGGTTGCAAATTGAATATAATTTTTTTCTGCATCTAGCTCTGAAAAAATATTTGGGCTTCTAGCAGTGTGTGGGGCTAGTTCTATTAGTCCATCTATACTGACCTCCATCAGGTTGCAAATTAAAAATAATTTTTATCTGCATCTAGCTCTGAAAAAATATTTGGGCTTCTAGCAGTGTGTGGGGCTAGTTCTATTAGTCCATCTATACTGACCTCCATCAGGTTGCAAATTAAATATAATTTTTTTCTGCATCTAGCTCTGAAAAAATATTTGGGCTTCTAGCAGTGTGTGGGACTTGTTCTAATAGTCCATCTATACTGACCTCCATCAGGTTGCAAATTAAATATAATTTTTTTCTGAATCTAGCTCTGAAAAAATATTTGGGCTTCTAGCAGTGTGTGGAACTTGGTCTATTAGTCCATCTACACTGACCTCCATCAGGTTGCAAATTGAATATAATTTTTTTCTGCATCTAGCTCTGAAAAAATATTTGGGCTTCTAGCAGTGTGTGGGACTTGGTCTATTAGTCCATCTATACTGACCTCCATCAGGTTGCAAATTGAATATAATTTTTTTTCTGCATCTAGCTCTGAAAAAATATTTGGGCTTCTAGCAGTGTGTGGGACTTGGTCTATTAGTCCATCTATACTGACCTCCATCAGGTTGCAAATTGAATATAATTTTTTTTCTGCATCTAGCTCTGAAAAAATATTTATTTTTCTAGCAGTGTGTGGGACTTGTTCTATTAGTCCATCTATACTGACCTCCATCAGGTTGAAAATTGAATATAATTTTTATCTGCATCTAGCTCTGAAATAATATTTGGGCTTCTAGCAGTGTGTGGGACTTGGTCTATTAGTCCATCTATACTGACCTTCATCAGGTTGCAAATTGAATATAATTTTTTTTTGCATCTAGCTCTGAAAAAATATTTAGGCTTCTTGCAGTGTGTGGGATTGGTCTATTAGTCCATCTATACTGACCTCCATCAGGTTGCAAATTGAATATAATTTTTTTCTGCATCTAGCTCTGAAAAAATATTTGGGCTTCTAGCAGTGTGTGGGACTTGTTCTAATAGTCCATCTATACTGACCTCCATCAGGTTGCAAATTAGAAATATTTTTTTTCTGCATCTAGCTCTGAAAAAATATTTGGGCTTCTAGCAGTGTGTGGGACTTGTTCTATTAGTCCATCTATACTGACCTCCATCAGGTTGCAAATTGAATATAATTTTTTTCTGCATCTAGCTCTGAAAAAATATTTGGGCTTCTAGCAGTGTGTGGGACTTGTTCTAATAGTCCATCTATACTGACCTCCATCAGGTTGCAAATTAAAAATATTTTTTTTCTGCATCTAGCTCTGAAAAAATATTTGGGCTTCTAGCAGTGTGTGGGACTTGTTCTATTAGTCCATCTATACTGACCTCCATCAGGTTGCAAATTGAATATAATTTTTTTCTGCATCTAGCTCTGAAAAAATATTTGGGCTTCTAGCAGTGTGTGGGACTTGGTCTATTAGTCCATCTATACTGATCGCCATCAGGTTGCAAATTGAGTATAATTTTTTTCTGCATCTAACCCAGCCAATAGTTTTGGCCTAATACCACAGTTTGGCCACTCAGCTCTGCTCGGTTCCCATCCATTGTTTTTTTGTGCAAACAACTCCAGAGTTGTGAATTAATTAACCAAGAAAATGAGTGGAAAAAGGGCTGCTGCTGGTGGAAAGGGGAATAGGCGTGTTGGGAAGGGGAAAAAAGGTTGTGTCCGTGGGGTAGGTGTTAAAGCAACAGTAACATCTGCAGAAGAAAGACCATCTTCCAGCCAAACTAAAATGTCTACTTCTTTTAGCGGACAATGTGATAAGATCCCTTCTTACGGCCACGCCAATCGCTACAAATACCAGATGAGGCACAAAAACAGCGGTTGCTTCAATGGATATCAAGTGCTCCTTTAATTGGGCTCTCCTCCACATCAACTTCAACATCACAAATACTCCAGTCCTCAGAGGTGTCACACCAATCGCACTTGCTTCCTCACAGCTCCCAAATCTCCAGCTGCCCGTCTGAGTATGAGGTAGCACAGATGGTTGAGTCTGCAGAGCTGTTTACTCATACTATAGCCTGTATGATTTATCTGGCTGTGACATATAATACAGGACTTATAGGGTCAGAATTTATAAATTAATATCGACCCCATATGCATCCACTTGGATGTATGTAAGAATTTGATTTTACAATTAAACACCAGTATTTTAATTGAATCCATATTAAAAGTTATATTTTATATTTATTCACACTCTTTTTTCCCCCTTTTCCCTTTCCTTATGATTTATGATCTATTTTGGTGATGTTCACCAGTGTGAATATTGTCCAATAAATCAGACTTTACTGAGCTTAACTGACTTTGTGTCCTGCTAGGACATTTCTGTGTCCGCTTTTTGGACCCTATTCTGGGTGTAATTAACCTCTATAACAGTCTGTGTAGGGATTTGTGCATTAATCCTCCGACATGGCTACATCAAAAATATCTAGCCAATTGCAGTCTAGATTAGCACGTCAAAAAGATGACATGAGAACCGTTTTTAATGAAAAATCTCCAAATGAGAGAGAAGTATTCACAGAGAGCTTAGAAGCAGATGATCTCTTAAAAAGATTTAGGGATATCCAAATTAAGCATATGCAGGCAACATGGACTAAGATGAGCCTAGAACAGTACTTGGAACAAGGATTAATTTCTAGAGGGCTGCGAGTATCTATATTTCCCTCTTATGACCTTACCAAACCAAATTTGAAGGATAGATGGGAAGCAACTCTTACTGAATGCTCTCGTGAACAAATGAAACTTCTTGTTAAGGATGAGATATATATTTTAGAGAAGTTGGAAAAGGAATTGGAAGAAATTTCCCCCAATATGGATAAACTGGAGGGCAAACCTGACTTTGAAGAAGGATTTAAGCAGACGTTGCAATATATTGACAAGGTTGAAACCAAAATTAAGATGCGTAAGAGAAAGAAATATTTAAGGGATAAAATGAATTATTCCAAAGGTGAGATTTATAATTGGGGAAAAAAATTATCCCAACGAGTTAGGAAACAAACCCCGAGTAGACAAGACCATCAAAAACGTGAATTTTCTGGGACTGATGCAGAAAGCAGCAATCTGTCAGAGTCTGACTCCGAACAACCTTCCCATAGTACTAGAAGGAAGGATATGGATAATAACCATAACCCCACCGGGCCTTTTTTAAGGGACAGAGGCAGATGGGGGTTCAGGGGTTCTATCAAGAACAGGAACAAAAGAAATTGACAGAGTCACTTGGTGTTAAATCTAACTCTTTCAGAATTATTAATTTATCTAAACACACTATTACTGGGTCTCAAGCAAATGTCTTTGAACAAAAGATCTTTGAACAATTATTAAACAACATGTATGTAAGTACATGGATAAGAATGAAGTGATTAACCAGAGTCAGCATGGGTTTGTAACTAACAAGTCATGTCAGACTAACTTAATTTCCTTCTATGACAGAATCACTGACTGGGTGGATCAGGGAAATGCTGTAGATATAGTATATCTTGACTTCAGCAAAGCATTTGACAAAGTATCTCACACCATCCTTATTGAAAAAATGACCAAGTATGCAATGGACCAGGCAACTGTTAGGTGGATTCATAACTGGCTTAGTGAACGGACTCAAAGGGTGGTTGTAAATGGCTTCACATCCAGCTGGATGAATGTCTCAAGTGGGGTACCACAGGGCTCCGTCCTGGGACCTGTATTGTTCAACATCTTTATCAATGATTTAGATGAAGGAATTGAGGGTAAACTGATTAAATTTGCTGATGACACAAAGCTAGGAAGGATAGCTAATACTAGAGAAGAGAGAGAGTGGATTCAAAAAGACCTAAATAAACTGGAGCAGTGGGCAGCAACCAACAGAATGGTTTTTAACAGGGAAAAATGCAAAGTACTACATCTGGGCAATAAAAATGAAAAAAGCATATACAGAATGGGAGGAATAGAGCTAAGCAACAGTACATGTGAAAAAGACTTAGGTATACTAATAGATCATAGACTGAACATGAGTCAACAGTGTGATGCAGCAGCAAAAAAGGCAAATACAATTCTGGGATGTATTAACAGAAGCATACAGTCTAGATCACGTGAAGTCATTATCGGTCTTTACTCCTCTTTGGTCAGACCTCATCTGGAATACTGTGTACAGTTTTGGGCACCACATTTTAAAAAAGACATAGACAAACTGGAGCAAGTTCAGAGAAGAGCGACCAGAATGGTGACTGGTCTGCAAACCATGTCCTATGAGGAACGGTTGCAGGATTTGGGAATGTTTAGCTTGCAAAAAAGAAGACTGAGAGGAGACTTAATAGCTGTCTACAAATATGTCAAGGGCTGTCACATTGTAGAAGGATCATCTTTATTCTCATTTGCACAAGGAAAGACTAGAAGCAATGGAATGAAACTAAATGGGAGGAGACACAGATTAGATATTAGAAAAAACTTTTTGACAGTTAGGGTGATTAATGAGTGGAACAGGCTGCCACGAGAGGTGGTGAGTTCCCCTTCAATGGACGTCTTCAAACAGAGGCTGGACAGACATCTGTCTGAGATGACCTAGTGAATCCTGCTTTGAGCAGGGGGTTGGACCAGATGACCCAGGAGGTCCCTTCCAACTCTACCATTCTATGATTCTATGATTCTATGATTAAAGAAGGGTTTGAATTTCTGTCTCCCAACCCATCTCAATAAATTCAACATTGTTAAAGATTTACACCTCTTTGGGAGGAAATTGATTTTCAAAAAGATGTTTTCAAAGAAATCTTCGAACGAAATCTTATCTTCAGGAGTGGATACAATTCCTAACTTCTCTAGTCAGGACCTGCAGATTTTGAAAATACTTGAGGAACTTGATATGGATAATGGAATGGAGAAGATTGGATCTGAGGAAGGAATAGGGTCAACTTGGCATAAAAAATCTTTGAAGCCTAAGTCTACTAACATGCCGCCATTACAAACCTGTCCAGCTGTTAAAGTCTTTATAGATATGGTCACAACAGATATACTAGCTTTACCTGATAAAACCTCAGGACCACATTTGGATTTTGAAGATAGACGGGCAATAAATGAACTGAAACGACTGGATGATGTCGTCTTTAAGCCCAGTGACAAAGGTGGTAACATCGTCGTGTGGCCACAAGATAAATACATCCAAGAAGCTAAGAGGCAGCTCAATAACAAGGACTGTTACAAGTCCCTCTGGAGTGATCCCACGGACCAATTCCTGAATGAGTATAAAGATATCGTATTCCAGGGTTGGGAAAATGGGGCAATCACTAAAAATGAAAGAGACTTTCTTGAGGTGAAGAATCCCAGGATAGCTACATTTTACATGCTACCCAAAGTTCATAAAGATATCAATAACCCACCAGGGAGACCCATTGTCTCTGGTATAGGAAATTTAACTGAAAAGGCCAATCAGTGGATTGATCAGGAATTAAGGGGATATGTATACGATCTTCCCTCCTATACCAGGGACACTATGCAGGTTCTTCAAGAATTACAAGGTAACAAACTGGATGAGCATGAACTCTTAGCGACATGTGATGTCGAAAGTCTATATACCAGTATAGACCAAGACATGGGATGTAAGGCTGTAGACTTTTTCCTTTCCAAGGATCAAAATTACAATCCAACTAGAAAACAATTTCTTCTTGGCCTTCTGAAGTTCATCTTGAAGAGAAATTATTTTGTGTTTGATGGTCGATTTTACCTTCAAGCGCGGGGTGCCGTGATGGGGGCGGCAGTGGCACCAACTTTTGCCAACCTCTACCTAGGATGGTGGGAAGAGGAAATTGTTTTTGCGGAGGACATGTCTATCCATGTGGATCGGATTGTCACATGGAAACGTTATATAGATGACGTACTGATCATCTGGAAAGGCACAGGGGAAACCTTACAAAATTTTATTAACGTCCTCAATGATAATCAGTACAATTTGAAGCTTACACTTCTATACCATCAAGATAATATCCCGTTTTTGGATATTATGATCAAGAGAGATGCAGATAACATGATTCAAACTGATCTCTATAGGAAAGATACTGCTACCAATAGCATTTTGGACGCCAGAAGTGCCCATTCCACAACAACCATTAGAGCCATTCCCAAGGGGGAATTTTTGAGAGATTTAAAGCAAGAGCGGAGGACCTCAAAGAAAGACTTTTGGAAAGGAAGTACTCCAAGAGCAATATTAAAAGAGCATACAATATTGCCTTGAGAACTGAAAGGAAAGACCTTCTGACCCCGAAGAAACGAAAAGAATTGGGTAATGACAATGTGAGATTCATTACTGAATATCATGAGGACTGGTCTGAGATGATGAATATCCTCAATAGATATTGGGGTATCTTGAAATCAGACAGAGATCTCTACTATTGCCTTACACCGCGGGCATCTGCAGGCTATCGCAAAAACACATCTATCTCGAGTCTACTGGTGAGCAGTCATTTTAAACGGAACAATAAACCCATGACAGTTCGAGATCCGGGCTTTTTTCCTTGTAAGATATGCAAGGCTTTCCAAATTCTAGTTCCCAAGAGGTCTTTTAAAGATGCCTTTGGAAAAACCTTTACCTTGCGACAACACCTTAACTGTTCCTCTGTTGGAGTGGTTTATTGTTTGGAATGTACATGTGGACTACAATATGTGGGGAAAACCACGAGAGATTTGAAAACCCGGGTGAGAGAACACATTGGAAGCATTGTCAATTATGATAAGGATGAACAAAAAACTAAAGAAAAACTGAAAGTTTTTGCACCCACCCCTATTGCCAGACATTTTAAGGATGTACATGCCTTAAGGTGGAAAGAATTGAAAGGGTGGGCTATTCTCCAACAGAAAATGGATATCAGAGGGGGCAATTTGGATTCAATCCTTCTAAAGAAGGAAAGTGAATGGATTTTCAGATTGAATACGGTCCGACCCCACGGACTTAATGAGAACTTCAATTTTGGCTGCTTTCTCTGATCTCGTCTATGAGATCAGGGTACTTTGTGGGTTTGGTTTTGATTTTATCTGTCCAATATAATAAAATATATATTCATATATATCACATACCTCTTTAGGATATATTCTTTGATGACATATCCTTAGATTATTCGTCATCTCTTTGATATGTGATTATTTTGGTGGTTTAACTTTGAGAGTATAATCAAATCACATATGTATGATATGTACTGCATGTCCTCTGGACAATATTCTCCTTGAATTAGGAGTCTATCTGCTGATCATTCCATTTGAATCCTTGTAGAATCTATAGCATATCTCATGATTCTGTTATAACTTGTCCTCCTTTGATTTATATTTAACAGCATTATATACTCCTCTCTTTATATCTCTTCCTCATACATAATCTATCCTGAGATTATTTGCCTTTTCCCTATACAGACAATCAAATGAACTACCTTTATATAAACTGAGTAACAATTATTTTAGGCCTTGATGCTTATAATTTAATATGAAATGTTCATTTGGTTCACAATTTTGTTCATTATACCCTGTACCAATTGATCTTAACAAATCCGTACCTTTGATTTAATTGGCTGCCATAACTATCAGTCATGGCAGGATGTATAAATAACCTGAGAAGGCGGCCGATCCCGCCCTTAGAAAAAGCCGGTACCTCCGGCGAAACGCGCGTCGGGACGTTCATGTCCTGTACATTCATATGCCAGCCTGTAATTTTGTATTCCCTTTCCTACCCACCCACTATGTCCCCGTCTGGTAACTCAGTATAGCGTCTCACTGAATTGGATTATCACACTGACCGCGTGCATACCACGTGTATGCGGCCAGCGTGTGAGACTGCTTGCCGGTGTTAGGAGTGAGCGTGCAGCTACAACTTTAGCTGCCGCTGATGTAACATTGCCCACTCCTAGCACCGTGATGAAGATTGAGGAGTGACAGTGCAGCCTTGCATATAGCTGCTTTGATAGATCACTGTCTGCTCCTCATACCGCTGCGGGGCTTGATATTAGGGGTGCAGCATACCGTCAGCAATGGGGACGATACACCCCCACAATATATTTTGGGTTGAATCTTGCAGGGATTCCGCTTCATTCATTTGTGGGGTCACTTATAATATAAGAGTGACCCATATTAATATGTGACAGAAGAAAACCTTATAATAGTTATAACTGTCACATCCACTATTATCCACAAAGAATACTGTATAATTAATTTTTCTGAATCAGAATGTAGGGGTGACCCACAATGATTTCTCATAGTTACTCATGCAGAGTAAATAGGGAAATATACATTTAAAAGGGACAGCACAATACAATTCCCCACCTCCAACTTTGAGGGACATAGGTGGCGGATCTGTATAATTTATCTGGCTGTGACATATAATACAGGACTTATAGGGTCAGAATTTATAAATTAATATCGACCCGATATGCATCCACTTGGATGTATGTAAGAATTTGATTTTACAATTAAACACCAGTATTTTACTTGAATCCATATTAAAAGTTATATTTTATATTTATTCACACTCTTTTTTCCCCCTTTTCCCTTTCCTTATGATTTATGGAAGCACGTCAACAACTGCATCCTCAAACACAACTCTGCCTCTCACCACAAGTCGTGGTGGCTCTTCAGGTCGCATGGGTGCTAAGCCTTGCATAGCCTGGGAATTTTTTCAGATCGATAAAGATGACCCAACTCGTGTTATCTGTAACATTTGTCAGCAAAAGCTAAGTAGAGGCCAAAAAATACATAGTTTGAGTACTTCATGCATGACCCGGCACATGGATATGAAGCATAAGTTGCAGTGGGAAGCTCACTGTGCTACATTGTGGCCTAGCCGGCCGGGCCAACCACCGTCTGCCACATCTAGTGCATCCGCGGCCTCTTCATCCTCTGTGACTGGGGGGACAGCAGTCACACCTGTTTTGGGATGCAGACCTGCCACCTCTTTACCCGCAACAGCCAGCGTGATTGGCAGGTCATCATTTTCTTTGGAGGTGGTAACACCAGCTGGTGTTGAGCGCTGTCCGACATCGATAGCACCACCTTTGGATGAAGGCAACCTAACATGTCCGCCTGCATCTTCCTCACAGACCGGCAGTTTGCCGGGGACACCCTTATCAACCCCGTCTAAGCACAACAGCCAGCCCTCGGTCCCTCAGATGTGGACAAGTAAAAGACCATTTCCTCCTAGCCATGAGAAAGCTAAGAGGTTGAATTTCACCATCTGCAAGCTCTTGGCTACAGAAATGCTGCCTTTCCGCCTGGTGGACACAGAGGATTTTCGAGACCTTATGTCCGTCGCAGTGCCCCAGTACCAGATGCCCAGTCGGCACTACTTCTCAAAGAAAGGTGTGCCTGTGCTCCAACAGCATGTCGCACACATCACCTCTTCTTTGAGAAACTCTGTGTGTGACAGGGTGCATTTCACCACAGACACTTGGACAAGTAGGCATGGACAGGGGCGTTACATGTCGCTGACTGGGCACTGGGTAACTATGGTGACAGCAGGACAAGGGGCTGCTGTCCAAGTCTTGCCGTCCCCACGAATTGTGCGTCAATCCTCTATATCTCAAAGTTCCTCCACTGCTTCTGCCTCCTCAACCTCCTCTTGGTCCTCCACCTGCACCCAAAGCCTGTCTGGTCATGCCACAAGCTTTCTAACTGGGCAGAAGGGATCCTGCACACCTCCTAACTATGCTGGCAGTAGGGCTCAACGTCATCAGGCGGTTTTTACTTTGAAATGTCTGGGAAATGTGAGTCACACGGCTGAGGAGTTGTGGTCCGCTCTGGAGAACCAATTTCATGAATGGTTGTCTCCACTGGACCTGAAACCAGGGAAGGCCGTGTGCGACAATGCTGCAAACCTGGGTGCGGCCCTTCGCCGGGGGAATGTCACACACGTGCCTTGTATGGCTCACGTGTGGAACCTGGTTGTCCAGCAATTTTTAGCCCACTATCCCGGACTAGATGGCCTTCTGCAGAGGGCACGGTCGCTGTGTGCTCACTTTCGCCGTTCGCATCCCGCAGCTCAGCGACTTACATCTCTACAGAAGTCGTTGGGCCTGCCACTTCACCGGCTAAAATGCGATATGCCTACCCGGTGGAATTCAACTCTGCACATGTTGCAGCGACTGTGGCAGCACCGACAAGCCCTGGTGCAATACGTTCTGACGTATAGCCTGGGCCAACGAGATCCAGAGGTGGGGCAAATCACGCTGGAGGAGTGGTCTCAGATGAGGGACCTATGCACCCTTCTGCACAGTTTTGAAATGGCGACGAAGATGTTTAGTGCTGACGATGCCATTATCAGCATGACTGTTCCGGTGATTTACATGCTGGAGCACATGTTAAACAGAATTCGGAGTCAGGTGGTGGCACAAGAGGAGGTGGAGGAAGTAGAGGAGGAGGAGTTGCATGCGGAAGGGCTAACATCTGCAAGGTCCAGACGGTCGGCAGCACCAAGGCGGCAGGCATGTGAGGGTGGGGGAGATGGTTTTACCAGGGCGCATGGTAGCAGCCAAACTAGTGAGGAAGGTGCAGGAGCCCAGGAAGAAGTGGAGGACGAACTGATGGAAGACTCATCAGATGAGGGAGACCTTGATTTCTGTTGTGCGAGGTTGGGGGGAGAGGACAGAGGAAGGAAGCATGATTGTTACCTCGCCACCAACACAACAGGGACTTGGTGCTCCTGGATACGCAAGACACATGAGTGCCTTCTTGCTGCACTACCTGCAACATGACCCTCGAATTGTGAGAATTAGAAATAATCCTGACTACTGGGTTGCCACACTGTTAAATCCCCGGTACAAAAGTAAATTTGCAGAAATTATTCCTGCCATAAAAAGGGATGCACGCATGCAGGAGTATCAGCAGAGACTGTTGCAGAATCTTACATGTGCTTTTCCACAAAACACCAGTGGTGCACGTAGTGAATCTCACAGTTCCAACTTGCCAACCGTGGGACCGTCAAGTGTTCAGCACTCAATCTGTAACAGAAACACAGTATCTGCTGGTAACATCAATTTTGCGGAATCATTTCACCACTTTTTTAGCCCATCCTTTGCAAGGCCACAGGAGACAAGAAGTCTGACACATAGTCAACGCCTAGAAACGATGGTACAGGAGTATCTCCAAGTAAACATTGAAGCCATGACTGTGTCACTGGACCCTTGCTCTTTTTGGGATTCCAATCTGGATAAATGGCCGGAGCTAGCCACTTACGCCTTGGAGATCTTGTCATGCCCCGCAGCCAGCGTTCTGTCTGAACGTGTGTTTAGCGCTGCTGGTGGTGTGCTGACGGATAAGCGCACGCGGCTCTCCACTGATAATGAAGACAGACTCACGTTCATAAAGATGAACAAATCATGGATCCGAAACGACTTTTCTACCCCTGTGTCATCCTGGGGAGAGTAAAAGCTTGATGATTGGTTAAAATCACCTCACCAACCGTTTTAAGCTTTCAAATTACTAATCATGTTTATCTTTATCTTGGCTGGAAATTAATTTGGGCTTTGTAGCAGTGTGCAGTACTGATTCTGTTAGGCCATCTATACTAAGCTCCACCAGATTTAAAATTACTAATCATGTTTATCTGTATCTTGGCTGGAAAATAATTTGGGCTTTGTAGCAGTGTGCAGTACTGATTCTATTAGGCCATCTATACTAAGCTCCACCAGATTTAAAATTATAATAATTTTTAGCTGCATCTAGCCCGGAAAATAATTTTGGGGCTCCGACATGTGCAAGACACATAAGTGCCCTCTTGCTGCACTACCTGCAACATGACCCTCAGATTGTCAGAATTCGAAGTAATCCTGACTACTGGGTTGCCACACTCTTAGATCCCCCACACTCTTCGATCAACCTTTTCATTTTAATAAAGACCAAAAAAATGGTCATTTTTGAAATTATAAGCATTAGCAGGTTATTAGAAACTGAAATCAAACAGTTTTCAACTCAAAACTTTATTCTAGGTGATGTTACATTTGCACATAGGACCCATTGTTCGAAAAGAGCTTCTGAACTCTCTCGTCCATTGAATTTGTCAGGTTTTGGATGGTTTCTGCTTCAATTGTTTTGCATGAGGACAGAATACCCTCCCAGAGCTGTTGCTTAGATGTGAACTGCCTCCCGCCATCATAGACACTCCTTTTGATGATGCTCCAGAGGTTCTGAATGGGGTAGAGGTCAGGGGAGCATGGGGGTCACACCATAAGTTTGTCCCCTTTTATGCCCATATCAGCCAGAGATGCAGATGTGTTATGTGCAGCATGAGACGGTGCATTATCATGCATGAAAATGATCTTGCTGTGGAATACACAGTTCTTCTTCTTGAACCATGGCAGGAAGTGCTGTTTGAGAAACACCACATACATTATGGAGTTCATCTTTACCCCTTCAGGGATCCTAAATGGGCCGACAATCTCTCTCCCCATGATTCCAGCCCAAAACATTACTCCACCTCCTCCTTGTTGGCGCTGTAGCCGTGTTTGCGTGGAGTGTCCATCAACCAGCCATCCTCCACTCCATCCATCTGGACCATCGAGCGTTGCACGGCACTCATCCGTGAACAAAACAGTTTTGAAATCAGTCTTCATGTAATGTTTGGCCCACTGGAGCCGTTTCTGCTTGTGTGCAGTGGATAGAGGAGGTCGACAGGATGGCGTACGCACAGCTGCAAACCTCTGAAGGACCCTGCATCTTGTTGTTCGGGGGACGTGGGGGGCACCAGCAGCTTCAAAAACTTGTCTGCTGCTATGACAAGGCTTTTTTGCCGCTGCTCTTTTAACCTGATGTAATTGCCTGTAGGAAAGAGTCCTCAATTTGCCCTTATCAGCACGCACACGTGTGTACTGTGAATCAGCTACATACTTCTTGATTGCCAAGACACTTCATCCTGATCATCGCACAATGTTGATTGTAGTCATGCCTTGACCTAAACACTCCACAATTTGTTGCTTCTCAGCAGCCGACACATCCTTTTTCTTTCCCATTTTGGCAGAAAATGTAGGCTGCTTAATAATGTGGGACAGCCTTCTTAAGTAGTCTTGCCTTTCATTGGACACACCTGCCAAACTAATTAGCACAGGTGTCTGCAATTGCTTACAGTGATATAAAGAGCCCTGACACACATCACCATCAATGAGTTTAACTGACAAACAAACAAATTCTTCCCTTATCACTCCTAAACACTTTTTGCATAATAATTTGGAACACAGTGTACATGCGCTTTTCCACAAAACACCAGTGGTTCACATAGTGAATCTTACAGTTCTAACTTGCCAACCATGGTCTGTATGGAGTTGTTCAATAAAGGGCCAAAAATTAAGATAACATAGACGGGAGAGGTCTCTATGAATAGGAATTCCTAAGTATTTGATACCCTGTGAGGGCCAGGCAAAGGGAAAGTTGGACTGGATGGAATCCTGTATGGATTTGGGGAGGGAGACATCGAGGGCCTCAGACTTCGCTGCATTGATTTTAAAATTTGACCATGTAACAAAGTGATCTATTTCAGCCATAACAGCAGGGATGGATATATGCGATTGAGTGATATATACTAGGACATCATCAGCAAATAGAGAGCACTTGTACACGGTGCCTCCCATCTCAATCCACCTAATATTGGGGTTATGGTGAATTGATGAGAGCAGGTGCTCCGTCACTAGGATGTATAAGAGGGGACAGAGGACATCCCTGCCTTGTCCCATTGGTGATTATGAAAGGTGATGAAAATGTTCTAACGCGCCCCCTGGGCCTTGGGACACCCGGAGCCGGACATTTTTGGTGGATGCTGGTGGTTGTAGTCTCCGTGGCGGCGACCCGGTTCCGTGGCTCAGGGCGGTCAAACCAGTGGCGGAACTATTTATGTGGCTTTGATGTTTAAATGTCCGACTACGCCACCCGTGGATTGCTGACACAGTGAACCGCCGCTGCAGGGCACACCGCTGAGGCTGGTGTTGTGGGTGCAGCAGAGCGTAGCATAGCTCCCCACGGGAGGAGTATAGCCCCTGGCAGTGTATGCGGAGGATGGGGGTGATGGTGCAGGGCAGCAGCAGTAATGACACGGAGTCAGTGATGCAGTCCAGGGCCTTTACTCACAGTTCTTATTATCCAGACCACTTCTGCAGGTAACGGCTGCCCACGTCGTACTGTGCTCCCCAGGTGAGGGGCTCAGACAACTCCCAGATGTTATGTTCTGCTACCAGAGCTAAGGAAAGAGAGGAGATCTGTCCCTACGATAGAACTCAGCTGAATCCCTACGATGTAACAGGGAACCTGATCCTGCGATCAGACCTGCTAAAGTCCTAAGCTAGTCTGTACGGAGACCTATAGATGTGGGGAAGGAATCCCTACAAGTACTAAGGACTGGGAGGAAAATGGGACACCTCCTAACAGAAATAGTAGCAGACAGACGAACAAACAAAATATATAGAACATAGAGGTCCGTAGACCAAGCAAACTAACAGAGTTAGATACAGAGCACAGGCTAGCTAGAAAGTAGTTATACAATGAAGTCCAGCAAAGCCAGAAGGGCGGAGCAGGATTAAATAGGCCAACGAGGTCATGTGACCAGCAAAGGAAAAAACCTAAGAGCAAGGTTCTAACAGTACCCCCACTTCTAAGAGGATCCTCCGGATCCCCTAGGACCAGGCTTATCAGGAAATCTCCTGTGAAGCGCTCTGATAAGTCTGGACGCGGAAACATCATCTGACCTCACCCAAGAGTTATCCTCGGGTCCGAAACCTTTCCAGGCCACCAGATGCTGCAAACTACCTCTATACCGTCTAGAGTTAAGGATGCGAGAAATTTCATATTCCCCGTCCTCCACCACCGGAGGAACAGAGGCAGAGGCGTCACCATCCGATACAACAGCTTTTTTTAACAGAGAGACATGAAATACCGGATTAATTCTCCAGGAGGTAGGAACCTCCAACCTAACAGCAGATTGCTTGACAACCTGAAGCACCTTAAAGGGCTCTACAAACTTGGGACCCAATTTCTTAGAAGGAATCCTCAACCGCAGATTCCTAGAGGACAACCAAACCATGTCACCAACAGCGAACAAAACCTCCTGTCGTTTCCTATCAAAGTAGTCTTTAGATTTTCTGTTGGCCTCCTGAAGATTACCACTCACATCCGTCCAAACTCTCTCCAAATCACCGGAAAAATTCTCCTCCTCAGGCACGGCAGATCCCAACTTGGAGAACGACCCAAACGACGGATGTCTCCCAGAACAACAAAAAAAAGGCGAACAACCAGCAGAAGAAGATGTATGATTGTTCAGAGCAAATTCAGCAAGTGGCAGAAACTCAGACCACCCCTCTTGATTGTCTGCCACAAAACAACGCAAGAACTGCTCAACATCCTGGTTTTTCCTTTCTGTCTGGCCATTAGATTCAGGATGATATCCGGAAGAGAACGACAGATGAACTCCCAACCTGTCACAAAAGGCACGCCAAAAACGAGCCACAAACTGAGGACCCCTATCAGAAACAATGTCAGTAGGAACGCCATGAAGTCTGACAATTTCCTTGACAAAGGCCTTAGCGAGAGTTTTAGCGCAGGGCAGTTTGACGAAGGGAACCAAGTGACACATCTTGCTAAAACGGTCCACGACCACCCAGATGACAGTAAAACCCTCAGAGGGGGGAAGGTCAGTTATAAAGTCCATAGCCAAATGTGTCCAAGGAGCACTGGGAACCTCCAAAGGACAAAGCAACCCCGCAGCAGGAGTATGTGAGGACTTAGATCTAGCACATATAGTACATTGACGCACCCACTTAATGACTTCCTTCTGCCATCCAGGCCACCAAAAACTGCGACCCACCAGTCTCTTGGTCTCAGAGATTCCGGGATGACCTGCCAACCGAGATTCGTGACACTCAACAAACAAATCTCTCCTAAAGGTCCCAGGCACAAACAACCTCCCATGAGGAGTGTTAGATGGGGCATTCTCCTGTGCTTTAAGAATCTCATCTTCCAAAACGGAGTCCAAAGCAGCTATCACAACACCTTCTTGTAAAATGTTCTCCTCTTTCTCAGCACCGACTATGGGAGAAAAACTGCGAGACAAGGCATCCGCCTTAACATTCTTAGTACCAGGGATGTAAGTAACGGAGAAATTAAACCGCGAGAAAAACAGTGCCCACCTAGCCTGACGGGCATTCAGGCGCTTGGCAGCATCAAGATATATCAGATTTTTATGATCCGTAAGAACCTGAACGGGAAATTCCGCACCTTCCAAGAAGTGGCGCCAGTGTTCAAATGCGAGTTTAATAGCCAATAATTCCCGATTACCAATATCGTAATTCAGTTCAGTCTCCGAAAATTTTTTTGAAAAAAAGGCACAGGGATGTAATCCATCCCCGTTATCCTGAGACAATACTGCGCCAACCCCCATCGAAGAAGCATCAACCTCAACCAAAAACGGCTTAGTCACATCAGGCTGCATAAGGATGGGAGCAGAGGTGAACCTCTCCTTGAGATACACAAAAGCTTCAATGGCCTCAGAAGACCACTGAACCGCATCAGCACCTTTCCTGGTGAGATCGGTCAGAGGTTTGACAATACTAGAAAATTTTTTTATGAATTTTCTGTAATAATTGGCGAAACCTAAAAACCTCTGTATCGATTTCAAACCAATAGGCCTAGGCCATTCCTGTACAGCTTGAACTTTAACCGGGTCCATCTCAAAACCTTCGCTGGAGATAATGTAACCCAAAAAACTAATTCTCTGTACAGCGAACTCACATTTCTCCAGCTTAGCAAAAAGCGAATTGTCCATTAACAATTGTAATACCTCACGTACGCTCCGCCAATGAGACTCCAGATCCGGCGAATAAATCAAAATGTCATCCAAATACACAACCACATTTTTGCCGATCAAAGGTCTAAGGATGTCATTAATAAGATTCTGAAAAAATGCAGGAGCATTAGTAAGACCAAAAGGCATAACCAGATTCTCAAAATGACCCACAGGAGTGTTAAAAGCAGTCTTCCATTCGTCACCCTCCTTCATGCGCAACAGATTGTATGCCCCCTTAAGGTCAATTTTAGAGAACCACTTCGCCCCCATTAACTGGTTAAACAGATCAGGAATCAATGGCAGTGGGTAAGGATTGCGTACAGTAATTTTGTTAATCTCACGAAAATCCAGACAAGGACGTAAACCGCCGTCCTTTTTTTTTACAAAAAAAAATCCAACCGCCACAGGAGACTTAGAGGGCCTAATGTGACCGGCGGCCAAACTTGTCTGTATGTATTCATCCAAAGCCTTCCTCTCAGGAATAGTAAGGTTAAATAAACGACTTTTAGGAAGAGTCGCTCCAGGGACAAATTCAATAGAGCAATCATAGTCTCTATGGGGAGGCAAAACCTGCGATTCCTTCTCAGAAAAAACTCTCCAAAAATCCTGAATAGGAACAGGCAATTCTCCCCTATCCAAAGCTGCAATACGCCCGTTACAACACTTGTCATAACATTTATGGCTCCAGGATTTAATTTCATTAGTAGACCAATCCAGTACAGGATTGTGAAATTTTAACCAGGGCAATCCCAATATTACTGGAGAAGGCAAGTTATTCAAAACTACCAAATCCAATTTCTCATGGTGAACACCATTAATAGTGAGAGGAAATTCACAGACCTTGAGAGTAATATTCTTCAAAGGGGAACCATCCACAGAAACCACAGCAATGGGGAATGATAAAGGTTCGGGTTTTAAATTGAGTCTTTCCAAGAATCCCCCATCAATTACATTCAGAGTAGATCCACAATCAACAAACACCCGAAATTCCATTAATTTTTCCTGAGCAATCGTGGAAGCAGCTAAAAATACACCCTTGGAATTTAAACAGGCAATACGGGCATGACTGACCATTTTTTTTTCTTTCTTCATACGAAGCTCACAGCCTTTAATCAAATGACCAGATTTTCCGCAATAGAAACACAAGCCTTCAGAAAATCGACGGTCTTTTTCTTGAGAGCGAGGTGCCACCGATCCAATCTCCATCGATTCACCACTGTTAGTACACACATTCTCATAACCAGAAACTGACATAGCAGAGGATTTGCTCTCATTAACCCTTGCACGCAGTCTCCTATCCACCCGTATAGCTAATTGCATAGCCTGTTGCAAATCTTCAGGTGTAGGATAAGCAATTAGCAGGTCTTTAACCCTTTCATTGAGCCCAGCAAGAAATAGACTTTTCAGAGCAGAATCGTTCCACCTTGTTTGAGTAGACCAACGACGGAAATGAGTACAATATTTTTCCACATTACCTGATCCCTGTCTCAAACGTCTTAACTCAGTCTCAGCTGATGCGACACGGTCAGGATCATCATATAATAGTCCCAAAGCAGAAAAAAAACTATCCACTGATCTGAAGCATGTATCACTAGGTTGCAAAGAAAAGGCCCACTCCTGAGGCTCTTTGCGCAAAAGTGACATTATGAACCCTATGCGCTGGGATTCATCCCCAGAGGACTTGGGTCTCAAACGAAAATACAATAAGCAAGCATTTTTAAATGAAAAAAATTCTCGGTGTTCACCAAAAAATAAATCCGGCAAACATACCTTAGGCTCCAAGAAATGTGCTCCAGGACAGTTACTCACGTGCTGATGGAGCTCGGCCACCTCCAGAGAGAGTCCCTGCAGGCGATGAGCCAAATCCTGAACCGACACCATGATGGAACAGAAAAATCTTTCCTTAGAGAATTTGCAGGCTGGACTTACTGTTATGTTCTGCTACCAGAGCTAAGGAAAGAGAGGAGATCTGTCCCTACGATAGAACTCAGCTGAATCCCTACGATGTAACAGGGAACCTGATCCTGCGATCAGACCTGCTAAAGTCCTAAGCTAGCCTGTACGGAGACCTATAGATGTGGGGAAGGAATCCCTACAAGTACTAAGGACTGGGAGGAAAATGGGACACCTCCTAACAGAAATAGTAGCAGACAGACGAACAAACAAAATATATAGAACATAGAGGTCCGTAGACCAAGCAAACTAACAGAGTTAGATACAGAGCACAGGCTAGCTAGAAAGTAGTTATACAATGAAGTCCAGCAAAGCCAGAAGGGCGGAGCAGGATTAAATAGGCCAACGAGGTCATGTGACCAGCAAAGGAAAAACCTAAGAGCAAGGTTCTAACACCAGATAACTTTGGAGCGCTTCACAGGACCCCCTTTGTGTGTCCTTTGTCTGGCCTTTCTTACCAACCCTTCTTTCCGGCTGCCTCGGGCCTCCTCTTGGTAAACTTGGCGCCAGTTTCCCTGACCCTATGTGGTGCCTTCCTAGCGGGTGTAGCGAGGGGCTGCGCCACATAAAATGTCACAGCCTCCGTTTTCAAGCTGAGGGTCGTTTCCCGCCTCCACTAGTTTCGGGGACCGGTCTCCCCCATTGGCCTGACCCCTCCACGCAGGTGGATTCGGGCGTGCGGTGGCGACTCTCCCGTCCGCACCCCTGGGATCCCTTCGTTCCTCGTTCCTGGAGCCTTCTCCACTCCTCTTCCTTCCTTCTCCCTCTTCCAGGCCTGGGCCTCTGTTACTAGGCCCGCCTCCGGAGCAGAGCTCATGCAGAGCCCCTGCAGAGCCCCTGCTCCCTGTCACTTCTGCTCAGACTTCTCTGCACTGAGCTAAGATGGTGCCCACCTTTTATACTCCCTTCTCAATGCACCCAGGAGCTGCTTCCTCCCTGCTCCTGCACTACAGGGTTCCCCTTCCTCAGTGTTCCCTCCCCCCACTCCAGCCAGGGACAGGGACTGTCGTGCCCATCTCAGAGGCATATTGGTCGCCCTGCCCCACGGCAATGTGGTGTAATGCATGCAGGTGTCGGGTCCTGATCCACACTCCATCCTTACCTGAGAGTGAGATATCACACCTCTGGGTGAGGTGCAATACCTCTGTAGCAACCGAGCCCTCAGGGTGCTACAGTTCCATTTATCTTCAGCCTAGGTGACGTATTGCGTTACAGGGTCGTGATTTTGGCTATAAAAGGGTCCCCTAGACCCCTACCCCAAGCTTTTTAAGAGAATAATATATGGCGTGCCAGGAGACTCTATGGAATGCTTTCTCAGCATCCAACGAGAGTATCTAATTACAAATTTTTAACTGCATCTAGCCCAGGAAATACTTTGTGCCTAGTAGCAGTGTCTGCTAGGCAGAGGATTATCCCGGCTGTAAAGCAAGCTACACCACCTGTAGTTTGGACACTTCATTTTTTCAAAGGAAATGCTTCGGGACCACGGGATACTCAGTGAAGAGCATCAGGAGGCACCCCAAGGCATAGGGGCTGGGACTGGCAGTAGGATGCCTTGCGGTGGACAGCCAAGCTCGATCCTTATAAAAGCTTTTTAACTGCAGCAGCTTTAGTGGACGCTACTAGAGCTGGAATTACGCGGCTGCTGGCATGAGACTTGCCCTCCAATAGATCCTTGTAAAAGGATTTAAAGTGTATTCATTCAAATTAGAGAGACAATTTAAATTAAAAAGCTTAGAGCTGCCTCCACCACAGGGGGGCTCGCTCGACCCACCAGCGGACAGGCACCAGTATTGGGAGAGGGGGGCTGGCCGTCAGGGTCCACCGCGGCTCTGGCACAAACCCGGCGACACGGAGGTGGCACGGGCAGGAACGGACTGGCCGTGTCGGCTTCTCACTTTTTGGATTTTAGAAGGGCATGACATGCCTATATCTGTTTCTCCCCCTCCTTTTACTCCTCCACCTCTTTTCTTTTCGCATGACTATATGTACTTGTCACTTTTCCATGTGTTAGTTATGTCTTCTGAGCAGTTTGTCAGCTTTTGGACACCTTTGAAGGTGTTTTCTATGTGTTTCTATCTGTTTTTGTTTGCCTGCCATTGGTTTTAACGGTGTTCGAAGGTGTTCGACGAACAGTTCGACGAACACACGGGTGTTCGATGAACCGAACCGAACTCGAACACTACTGGGGTGGCTCAACACTAATTACCACCACAATTGACGAATTCTCACACCTATCACTATACAAAGTTAATAAGTCTAAATCTCAAATAATTGACTTTAACATAGAAAACACATTTCTACACTACCTAAAAAAAGAATTTGAGTACATATGGGAGGAGAAGAAAATTATATATCTGGGAATTAAGTTGTCTAAACCTTCTTCAGATCTAGTCTCAGAAAATTTGACCACACTATTCAACACTTTTCATTTAGATTACATTCACCTGGCTAAGCTAGAAATCTCATGGCTAAGTAGAATTGAAGCGTTCAAGATGCTCTTACTCCCCAAATTTATTTATGTCATAAGATCTGTAGAATCTGCTGAGTTTTGGGGTGCCAGTTAATATTAATTAACAAGAGCTACTGGATCTTTAAAAGGGGATTTATTACAAATAGGATATTTACAATAACATACATAAGGGAAACCTAACTAAGGGACAAGGGAACAATATAAGGGAAAAGGAGAGAGTGGCAGAATATGGGAAGTGGGAAGAAGAATGAAGAATAATAACTAGTTTGATGTGCTACCTTTATATCAGTTACACAGTCAGACATGGCCCATACATTGCCCATCCCTGTAACACCTCCAAATAATGGTACCATCCAATCAGGTCACAGTCTTTGAAGTTCTCCAGAAACATGCACGTGGCTGCTGATGCAGACACTCTTCTGAAGGTGGCGCTCTTAGGTTTAGAATGGGTAAGAGCATCAGAGGTTATACATGATTGCAGTGGTCTTCATCTTCCTGCTGATGGCGTCTGGTATATAGCCAAAAGGTCTTTGTATCAAGTGGCCTGAGGACAGGTTCAACTGCATTTGGGCTGGCTCCAAGATGTCCATCAAATGCATTGTGCACCAATATACATATCCATAGGCCAGAGACAGGATGTCTATCTCAGGAGCAATGGGATACAATCCAAATCCACAGGGGCAGTGCACATATGTAGATTACACTAGGTGACAAACAGGATCTGCATTCAAGATCACCACAGAAGGTGTGTGTACCTGTATCATCCAAGAGGCTGGAGGGCCTATACTCATTCCGTATGTAGATGCAACCTTTACTTTATCACTAAAACAAAGGACATCACATAAAGAACACCGGCCTTCTCACCTATCAGGTTCACAACCCTGTATCTAGTTTCTCTTGATAGAGTCCTGGAAATATCCAGCACTCATAAATTCAATACAGAGTTCAGTCATAGATATTGTCCATGTTGGGCTCCAATAACATCTATTCCCATTTTTAAACAAAAACAATGGTTCAAGAAACTACAATCTCAACTTATGAAATATGTTTGGAACCATAAAAAGGCAAGAATCCCTACCCTCTCATTATTAAAACATAAAAAGATGGGAGGACTGGGTGTTCCCAATTTATATAATTATTATCTGGCCACCACATTAAAGCTTTCTCAGGGATGGTTAATTGAATCTAATAACACATCCTGGATCAACATAGAGACGTCAGCTGCTAAAACTGAACAATTAAGGTCCCTAATTCTCGCCCACCTTATTGAGCCTTCTAGGCCCCTGCCAAACTACCCCACCTTAAAAGCCGTTATTCTGGCCTGGAGAGACTTAGTAAACAAATCCTCTACACACTTCCCTTTAATTAAAGTTAAAAATATCCCTTTGGTTGTACTAGAAATCTTAATTACAAACCTCGACCTGTCGACTTGGCTAGATAAAGGCATAAATACTGTTAATGACCTCATTTCTGATGATACCGTCTTACCCTTTTACACATTACAAACTAGATACTCTCTCTCAAGAGATGAGAGGACGAATTGGAAGCTTAACTCTAATTTGCTTACGAAACCTTCTCTCAATTTTGCCATACCACAAATAGTAGTACAATTAATAAATAATCCAAAGAAAACATCTATTTGGAAGACAAATGCATTGTATAAAATTTTTAATGAGGAAGTGAATTTGCCTTGCCACCCCTTTTTTAAAACTTGGGAGAAAGAACTTAACATTAAAATAGATCTGAATAAAATGAGTAAGACCTTAAACATAATATACTCTCACACAGCTTCAGCGACAATGCATGAGTCTTACTTCAAGGTTCTTTCACGGTGGTACTGGACTCCAATAAAACTTCATCGCATTAACCCCATCAATTCGCCTTATTGCTGGAGGAAATGCAATAGTCAAGGCACATTAACCCACATCTTCTGGGGATGTCCTAGACTGCCTAAATTTTGGATGGATACTAAACTCTTAATATCAGATATCACAGGAATGACCATATTCATTACTCCACAATTAGCCCTCTTGTCAATTGAAATAGAAGACTTCCCAAAGCAGTTACGATTTATAATTTCGCTAGACTCATTATTGCTACGAGATGGACCAAACCTGATCCACCCGGAATAGATGTACTTATAGACCGAATTACCCAACATAGCGTGTATGAACACAATATAGCAATTAGAAGCAACTCTTTCTCAAAATACCTAGATCGTTAGGCCCCCTGGATCTCTAAATACTTACCGCTACTCTTACATAAGGCCAATTGACATTCCATATATTATCAAGTGAACCAATTGTTTGACTCTCTCCTTTGTTCTTTTTAATGGTAATACAGAACTTCCTTTAGCTCAAATAAAATCTAAATTTTTTATGAATCTTCTTTTTATTTTTATTTTTTTAGACACATTTAATGTATTTCTTTAATAAACCTAAAGTTTATGTCTTCATAGATTTTATGTCTAGACTCATTAATAGAGTACTTATCTATTTTCTGTTTGTATTTGAAATTATACTATATTGTACAATACAGTGATTTCTAAACCTTTTTTGTCTACAATATGTAGGTTGTTTGTTTTTCCTTTCCCCCCCTCTCCCTCCCCTTCCCTCCTTTTTTTATTTATGTACCCTACTCCTTCCCATCCCCTGGCTACTTTAAAAACTTTTTCAATAAAAATATTTTGAAACACAGCTGAATATAGAAAACTGATTAATTAGTTACTTCATTAAAGGTTTTACAAAATGTCAACTTATATTTTTCTACATCTGTCCAGACAGCTGAAGTCTTTTCGTAGATATTTGTGTATGGGGTATCACATGTATTCTCTAATGGCTTGCTTAGAAATGAACATGGCCTGAATGAAATGGGCATGTCTACTGATTTATCAGCATGAAACAAGCTGTGTTGTTTATTATGATCATATCATGTACATTTTTCTGCCGTCATTTTTCCATGTGATTAATGACAACCCCCGGTTTATACAGTATGCCCTTTTATGTTGCTGTTGACACCTGCGCTTGATGGCACGGGATCAGTTCCTGAGCCTGCGCTGTGTAAGTGCTGCACAAATAAAGGGGCTAGTGTTAAGCTTTCCCAACTTTGCTGTAAACGTTCCACACAATACTGTTTAACCCTCAAACATTATATGACATTTGTCTTTTTTGAGCACATGAAGGAACATTTTTTCCATGTGGAATCAAAATGATCTACGTGCAACATAAATGTAGTTCAAAAAATGTCATTGGGAACATACAGATATTAAACATAGAACCTTCTAAAAAGACAGTTTTGTGAAATATATTTCTTTTAAGTGGTTATTTTTTTAAAGGGGAACTTTAAAAAAAAAGTGCCTAAGCTCTAACAGTCATGTAGTTGCTAACAGAAGCAACTACCTGTCTGTTGTACCCGGCGTCGGTAATTGACCGCTCCTGATGGAGATTCAGCTGCTCTCTGTCAACAGAGCAGCAGTTTCTTTTCCTGTTAACAGTGCGGGATACTGGTGTCAATCAGCATGACACCTGTACACTAGTAGTTTTGCCCAGTCAACAGGAAAAGAAACTGCCGCCCTGTTGACGTGACATCAGCGGATTTCTGTGACCACTCAGTGCCGGCGGAGAACAGAGCAGGCACAACAGGCTGGTAAGTAGAAACTACCTGCCTTTTAGTGCTTAGGTACTTTTTTTTTCTACAGTCCCGGATATCCCCTTTAAATTCTGCAATGTGTTTGTAAAGGGATGATCGGTGGATAGAACTGCTTGAGCACGATTACAATCACAGATTAGTGATGTACCTCTGAACTGTTTAGAGCCAGTAACCTTCACATTTTGTATTGTGTTTTCTATGTTTGCATGTTGTGGCCTGGGATGAAGAAATCAACTCTGTAACCTGCTACGCTGAGTTTTGCTGCTGTGCATTATACCATGTTGTGGTAGCCTGTGAATTCCAAGCTGTTGGTCTGTGTCCGTATGAGATTGATTGTTTGTAACTATATCTGCTAAGTTCTGTGTCTCAGTTCTAATATGTAATTGTCAAGCTGAGTGCCTTATCCTGAAGCGTAACCAGCAAGCCTTGTATTACCATTTGCTGTTTAACCACCACATGCTGTGCCACAATACTGTGTATAAAAGATTAGATGCTGGGAATGGAAGTTATACTGTGCTCTCCGTAGTCACAAATAAATAGTGGAATAAAGTAGTAAAATAAAAAATAGGTTTATTGTTTATGCATTTCAGAGCCCCTCAGGGGCTCTACCAATGTGGCAGGGCACCCTCAAACCAGCCCAGCAAAATCTGAACTCCAATATGGTGCTTCTTCCCTTCTGAGCTTTGCATTATGCCTCAAAAATAGTTTTCAACCTCATATGGGGTATCTGCATACTCAGGAGAAATTGCACAACAAATTTTGGGGTCCATTTTCTCCTGTTACCCTTGTGAAAATTTGGGGCTAAAATATATTCTAACTGGAAAAATGTGATTTTTTTCAGTTTCACGGCTCAAAGTTATAAACTTCTGTGAAGCACCTGGGATTTCAAGGTGCTCACCATACATCTAGATAACTTCTCTGAGGGGTCTAGTTTCCAAAATGGTGTTACTTGTGGGGGGTTTCCACTCTTTAGGCACATCAGGGGCTCTCCAAACGCAACATAGCGTCCACTAATTATTCCAGAAAATTTTGCATTCAAAAAGACAAATGATGCTCCTTCCCTTCCAAGCCCTGCCGTGCGCCTAAACAATAGTTTTCCTCCACATATGGGGTATCAGCATACCCAGGAGAAATTTCACAGAAATTTTTTTTTCTACAGTCCCGAATATCCCCTTTAAATTATTCAATGTGTTTGTAAGGGGATGATCAGTGGATTGAACCGCTTGACTATAGATTAGTGATGTATCTCTGAACTGTTTAGAGCCAGTGACCTTCATGTTTTGTATTGCGTTTTCTATGTTTGCATGTTGTGGCCTGGGATGAAGAAATCAACTCTGTAACCTGCTATGCTGAGTTTTGCTGCTATGCATTATGCCATGTTGTGGTAGCCTGTGAGTTCCAAGCTGTTGGGCTGTGTCCATATGAGATTGTTTGTTTGTAACTATATCTGCTAAGTTCTGTGTCTAAGTTGTAATATGTAATTGTCAAGCTGAGTGCCTTGTCCTGAAGCGTAACCAGCAAGCCTTGTATTACTATTTGCTGTTTAACCACCAAACTCTGTGCCACAATACTGTGTATAAAAGATTAGATGCTGGGAATGGAAGTTATACTGTGTAACATCCCTGATGGCGTGCTTGCATGGTGCACCACCTCCCACCATGCAAGACCGTAATCTTACCTGTCAGTCCAGGCTGCACTCTTTGCTCCAGTACCTGCTGTGTCCATGTCTCTTGTCTGATTGCTTAGGGCGTCGGCCCGGTTTCTGCCTGTTTCTTATAGCTAATGTGTGCACAGTCCTAATGCGTCCCCAGCCTATTGCTGTGAGTCACTGGATACTTAAACCCCCTCCTCCCAGTAGGAGGTGCCTGAGCAACACTTTCTTACAGTGTGTTCTGTGCAACTGTGAGTTGCCAGGTCCTGTCCTGACTCTAGTCTGTTTCCGCCACCCTGGGGGCTGAGTACCCAGGGCCACTACCTGTATCTCTGACTTCTAGTCTTTTTCCGCCACCCTGGGGGCTGAGTACCCAGGGTCACTACCTGTATCTTTGACTTCTAGTCTGTTTCCGCCACCCTGGGGGCTGAGTTCCCAGGCTCGTTCCTGTATCTTGTTCCCGGTTCAGTTCCTGTCTGAACAGTGTCCTAGCCCGTTTCTTGTTTCTCTCTATGTCTGTACCTTTCCTTTTTCCTGCAGTGTCTGAACCTGCACCTAACTCCAACTCGTTGTCTCTGTACTTCTGTTTGTGAGTTTTGTATCCACTCGCTACTTAATTGTAAGTACCTTGTGTGCATCTGGTTCTGCTTGTCCCCTTTCCCTGCCTCCGTATCTACCTTTTGTGTTCTAACCATCTTCCTGTATTTTCCAGTCTGTTCCATGTGAACAGAGCCCTGTCCTGTCTGCCTTCACCTTCTGCTCCATTCTGCTCTGCTTGTTCACTGCTCCGGCGGTTCCGCTCTGCTCCTCTTGTTTACCGCACCTGCGGTTCTGTTCTGCTCTGCTTGTTCACCGCTCGGGCGGTTCCGCTCTGCTCTCTTTGTTTACCACACCTGCCGTTCTGTTCTGCTCTGCTTGTTCACCTCTCCAGCGGTTCCGCTCTGCTCCACTTGTTTACCTCACCTGCGGTTCTGATCTGCACTGCTTGTTCACCACTCCGGCGGTTCCGCTCTGCTTGTTCACCGCACCTGCGGTTTTGCTCCGCTCTGCTTGTTCACTGCACCTGCGGTTTTGCTCCGCTCTGCTTGCTCAACGCTCCTGCGGTTTTGCTCTGCTAGTTCACCTGTGGCTCGGTTCCTGTATCCCAGTCTGTACTGGTCCCTATCCAGCCTGCGTTCATACTTGCCAGTTTCTGCCTGTCTGCATTCCAGCTGTGCCTGTCAGCACCCGCCTGCCTGCATACCAGCCGTGCCTGCCAGTACCCACCTGCCTGCATACCAGCCGTGCCTGCTAGTACCCACCTGCCATCATACCAGCCATGCCTGCCAGTACCCACCTGCCTGTTCCTGCATTCCCCGGTGTGGGTTAACAGCTGTGACCGGGGTCTGATCTGGAGTAGCACCTGGTCCCTCTGCTCGGTTACTCCCTGGTTCACGGAGTCTGACTGGGTTGATACTTAGTTACGCCCCTCCAGGCACTCCTCAGTTCATGGTCCAGTGGGATCACTAATCACGCTCACGCCAGTCAGTCCGGGCGCGAGCGTAACATACTGCGCTCTCCAAAGTCACAAATAAATAGTGGAATAAAATAGTGAAATAAAAATGTAGGTTTATTGTCTATGCATTTCAGAGTCCACCGACTCCTTCCTCAGGAAAACCACACATAAGACGAATAAAAATCAAAAAAGGGCACCAAGAGCAGAGGGAGGGGTGTACACAGTCACATGTCTATAACAATCACTTGCCTAAAAGATTAATTAATCTGATGTTATACAATTAAAATTATTTTCTACCAGATAGAGACATTAACACCTTCCCGACATGCGATGCATAGATATGGTGCTGTGGCAGCTGCGTTCCTTCAAAGTGCCGTATATTTACGGTGCCACGATCGCGTGGGCCAACGCTGAGCGCCGCTGTTATCGAGTGCTAGTGTCAGCTCTATGAGAGAACTGACACCCCGCAGCAACGCCCACGATCGGTGCTAGCACTGATCACGGGCATTTAATCCCTGTGATGCCACGGTCAATAGTGACAGCGACATCGCAGGGCATCGCAGAGGGAGTGAACTGATGGTCTCCATGGTGACCCCCGGTCCCAAGATGGAGACGGGTCCTTCAGGGTCCTGCAGGAATGGTATCGCTATAAATGTCATCTTGTCCCTCAAAAAACAAGCTGCCATACAGCCCCGTCAAAATAAAAAAGTTACAGGTTTCAGAATAAAGTGATGCAAAAAAATTGTTTTTTCTACAAAATAGTTTTTATTGTATGAAAAGTGCCAAAACATAGAAAAATATATAAATGTGGTATTGCTGTAATCGTACTGACCCGAAGAATAAAGCTGCCTTATGAATTTTACAACAACATAAAAAAATCCCCAAAAAACAATTCCTTCCTTCCCGAGTCTCGCTGTATGCCTAAGCAGTACTGCATAGCCACAAGTGGGGTATTTCTACATTCAGAAGTAATTGTGGGACACATTTTGGTGCCATTTTTACCTATTTCCAAGTGTGAAAATGTTAAATCTGGGGCTAAAACAAAATTTTGGTGGTAAAAATGTAATTATTTTTTCTTCACTGCCCAATGGTTTAAAATGCTGTGACACACCTCTTGTGCCAATTTGATCCTCTAGATCAGTGTTTCCCAAACCCCATCCTCACAGCCCCCCACAGGTCATGTTTTCTGGATCTCCTTAGTATTACACAGGTGATTGAAGTATCATCAAGGCATCAGGAATTCTCTCACCTGTGCAATACTAAGGAGATCCTGAAAACATGACCTGTGGGGGGCCGTGAGGATGGGGTTTGGGAAACACTGATCTAGATGAATTCCTTAAGATATGTAGTTTGTAAAGTGGGGTCACTTATTGGGGGGTTTGGCTGATCTGACACCTCATGGGCTCTACCAATGTGACAGGGCACCCTCAAACCAGCCCTGCAAAATCTGAACTCCAATATGGCGCTTTTTCCCTTCTGAGCTTTACACTATGCCTCAAAAGTAGTTTTCGACCACATATGGGATATTGGCGGACTCAGGAGAAATTGCACAACAAATTTTGGGGTCTATTTTCTCCTGCTACCATTGTGAAAATGCAAAATTTGGGGCTAAAATATATTCTTGCTGTAAAAAATTGATTTTTTTTTCATTTTCACGGCTCAAAGTTATATACTTCTGTGAAGCACCTGGGGTTTCAAGGTGGTCACCACACATCTAGATAAATTCTCTGAGGGGTCCAAAATAATAATAATATTAAAATAAATTTGACCACTATCATGAAGTACAATATGTCAAGAAAAGACAATCTCAGAATCACTGGGATCCGTTGAAGCGTTCCAGAGTAATTACCTCATAAAGTGACACTGATCAGAATTTAAAAAAATGGCCCGGTCAGGAAAGTGAAAAAAGGCTTTGGGGTGAAAGAGTTAAACATATACTGGATTGTGAAGGATCTCAAATAGCTAAATAAATAGTGTAAAAATATGTTAGTGTCAGGAGGTGTGCTCCTTGAGATACGCTCTGTTGAAAAAAAGGGACCAAAGAGTGAAGCGCTATGTCTATTATCTTTTCTACTTAAATATCAATTTTTATTGAACTTTAAGAGAATAAAACATAAATAAATGAAAATTAAGATGAATAAAAATATTTAAACGCTTAAAAAAGCCATATGGGCACACATCAGTACATGAATAACAACACAATCGATAATTCATTTTTAACTATCAATTCATTTCTTACTTTTAGGCTTTTTGAACTATCAATTGAACTGATCTATAGCTCTACATATACAGTGCCTACAAGTAGTATTCAACCCCCTGCAGATTTAGCTGGTTGACACATGCGGAATTAACTTGGCATTGTGACATTTGTACTGTAGATCAGCCTGGAAGTGGGAAATGCACTGCAGCAAATTTTTTTTTTTTTTTTTTAAAAACGTTAAAAGTTAATTTAGAGTGTCATTTATTATTCAACCCCTCAAACCACAAGAATTCTGTTTGGTCCCCCAAAAGTATTAAGAAGTAGTTCAGGCACCAAAAATAATGAGCTTCACATGTGTGGATTAAAGATCTCTTTTGCCAGCCTTTTCTGACTATTTAAGACCCTCCCCAAACTTGTGAACAGCACTCAGACATGGTCAACATGGGAAAGACAAAGGAGCATTCCAAGGCCATCAGAGACAAGATCGTGGAGGGTCACAAGGCTGGCAAGGGGTACAAAACCCTTTCCAAGGAATTGGGCCTACCTGTCTCCACTGTTCGGAGCATCATCCATAAGTGGAAAGCTTATGGAACTACTGTTAGCCTTCTACGGCCAGGACAGCCTTTGAAAGTGTCCTCCCGTGCCGAGGCCAGGCTTGTCCGAAGAGTCAAGGCTAGCCCAAGGACAACAAGGAAGGAGCTCCGGGAAGATCTCATGGCAGTGGGGACATTGGTTTCAGTCAATACCATAAGTAACGTACTCCACCGCAATGGTCTCCGTTCCAGACGAGCCCGTAAGGTACCTTTACTTTCAAAGCGTCATGTCAAGGCTCGTCTACAGTTTGCTCATGATCACTTGGAGGACTCTGAGACAGACTGGTTCAAGGTCTGATGAGACCAAGATCGAGATCTTTGGTGCCAACCACACACGTGACGTTTGGAGACTGGATGGCACTGCATACGACCCCAAGAATACCATCCCTACAGTCAAGCATGGTGGTGGCAGCATCATGCTGTGGGGCTGTTTCTCTGCCAAGGGGCCTGGCCATCTGGTCCGCATCCATGGGAAGATGGATAGCACGGCCTACCTGGAGATTTTGGCCAATAACCTCCGCTCCTCCATCAAGGATCTTAAGATGGGTCGTAATTTCATCTTCCAACAAGACAATGACCCAAAGCACACAGCCAAGAAAACCAAGGCCTGGTTCAAGAGGGAAAAAGTCAAGGTGTTGGAGTGGCCTAGTCAGTCTCCTGACCTTAACCCAATTGAAAACTTGTGGAAGGAGCTCAAGAATAAAGTCCACATGAGACACCCAAAGAACCTAGATAACGTGGAGAAGATCTGCATGGAGGAGTGGGCCAAGATAGCTCCACAGACCTGTGCCGCCTGATCAGGTCTTATAAAAGACGATTATTAGCTGTAATTGCAAACAAGGGTTATTCCACAAAATATTAAACATAGGGGTTGCATAATAATTGACCCACACTTTTATGTTTAAAATTTAATAAAATTCAACTGAGCAACATAACTTTTTGGTTTGTAAGATTTATGCTTCTGTTCATAAAACCTACTCTCGTTTGCAGTTTGAAGGCTCTAACTTATTTGCATCTTATCAAACCAGCTAAATCTGCAGGGGGTTGAATACTACTTGTAGGCACTGTAGCGTTTCCCTCTTTTGTCCCTGACGTCAACGGTCACGTGACCATGACATGACTAAATGTCACCGCAGGTCCTTTCAGAACACTGAGGGAAGCCGAGGACAGAGGACGTTTTAATTCTTTTTTTTACTAATGGTACCCGGGTCTGGAGGAGAATCTCCTCTTCTCCAGACCCGGGTACCATCCGCGCATTGAACCGCATAACATCCGCATGCATACATGTATACATGCGGATGTTATGCAGTTCAATGCAAGTCAATGGCGGCAATTTAGCCGCGTTTACGCACAATAAATGGTTGTCATGCGGATTTTTCCGTGATAATAATTCGTAGCGGAAATTTCCGCAGCATGCGCACAGCACATGCAGATTATCTTTGGGAAACATGGCAGACAACTTAACAAGTGTTTTTAATGCGTTTTCACGGTGGAAATGCTGCCACGGAAACGCATTAAATCTGCATCGTGGGCACACAGCCTTAAACTGTCTGTTCATGTGAACCTCTGTCTTAAAATTTTAAGAGAACACCATGATTCGATCTTGGCCAGACATCCTGGTAGTAAAGCCTCCACAGATTTTCTTACTTGTCATTTTTGGTAGTCTGGGGTACACCAGGATGTTCGGGAGTATGTAGCTGCCTGCAGTACATTCTAAGATCCCCACATACTCGTCTGTCTAGGGCTCTTCAACATTTGGTGATTCCCTGTAGACCTTGGACTCATTTGTCAGTAGATTTCATCACTGATCTGTCAGTATCTGCAGGTAATACTGTAATATTGGTGGTGGTGGACAGATTCAGCAAGATTACTCATTTCATTGCGCTACCTGCTTTAGCTAATGCCAAGACCTTGATGCAAATTTTTATTAAAGAAATTATGAAATTGCTTGGGATTCCATCTGATATTGTTTCCGACCAAGGGGTGCAATTTATTTCCAAAATTTGGAAACATTTTGTGCTCGCTTGGGGATTCATCTTTCATTTTCATCCGCCTTTCATTCACAGTCTAATGGGAAAACTGAAAATGTAAACCAGAATCTTGAGACATATCTTAGGTGTTTTGTGTCCGAGAATCAGGAGAATTGGGTTTATTTACCTCTAGCTGAGTTCGCTGTGAATAACCGTTGTCATGAATCTACTAGCAAGTCCCCTGTTCTTTGGGGCATATGGATTTCATCCTCAATGCTGTTCCTTCAACAGGAATCGTTCTTAAAGGAATACCTGAGTAGGTATGGTTTTCTTTGTCTATTACGTTAGTGTGGCAAGGTGTTCTTGATAATTTGAAGAAGTTGAGGTCCAAATATAAGAGTATGGCTTATCAGAGATGTTTGGTAGGTACGGACCTGCGTGTTGGTGATTTGGTGTGGTTATCCTTGAAGAATATTAAGTTGAAGGTTCCTTCTTGGAAATTGGGACCCAGGTTCATCGGTCCCTATAAGGTTGCGGCCATCGTTAATCCAGTAGTGTTTCGCACTGCTTGGCCACCCACTTTTAAGATTTATAATGCATTTCACGGATCATTTCTCAAAAAATACAATACTTCCTCTGAACCAACCCCACCTCCACCTTCCCCAGTCATTGTTGATGGGAATCTGGAATTCCAGATAGCAAAGATTATCAATTCTCCCTTGGTAGGCTGGTCTCTTCAGTATTTGGTACACTGGAAGGGTTATGGTCCTGAGAAGAGATTGTGGGTATCAGCATTAGTGTTGAGCCACCCCCGTAGTGTTCGAGTTCGGTTCGTCGAACTGTTCGTCGAACACCTTCGAACACCATTAAAACCAATGGCAGGCAAACAAAAACACATAGAAACACATAGAAAACACCTTCAAAGGTGTCAAAAAGCTGACAAACTGCTCAGAAGACACAACTAACACATGGAAAAGTGACAAGTACATATAGTCATGCGAAAAGAAAAGAGGTGGAGGAGTAAAAGGAGGGGGAGACACAGATATAGGCATGTCATGCCCTTCTAAAATCCAAAAAGTGAGAAGCCGACACGTTCAGTCCGCTCCTGCCCGTGCCACCTCCGTGTCGCCGGGTTTGTGCCAGAGCCGCGGTGAACCCTGACGGCCAGCCCCCCTCTCCCAATACTGGTGCCTGTCCGCTGGTGGGTCGAGCGAGCCCCCCTGTGGTGGAGGCAGCTCTAAGCTTTTTAATTTAAATTGTCTCTCTAATTTGAATAAATACACTTTAAATCCATTTACAAGGATCTATTGGAGTGCAAGTCTCATGCCAGCAGCCGCGTAATTCCAGCTCCAGTAGCGTCCACTAAAGCTGCTGCAGTTAAAAAGCTTTTATAAGGATCGAGCTCGGCTGTCCACCGCAAGGCATCCTACTGCCAGTCCGAGCCCCTATGCCTTGGGGTGCCTCCTGATGCTCTTCACTGAGTATCCCGTGGTCCCGAAGCATTTCCTTTGAAAAAATGAAGTGTCCAAACTACAGGTGGTGTAGCTTGCTTAACAGCCGGGATAATCCGCTGACTAGCAGACACTGCTACTAGGCACAAAGTATTTCCTGGGCTAGATGCAGTTAAAAATTTGTAATTAGATACTCTCGTTGGATGCTGAGAAAGCATTCCATAGAGTCTCCTGGCACGCCATATATGATTCTCTTAAAAAGCTTGGGGTAGGGGTCTAGGGGGCCCTTTTATAGCCAAAATCACGGCCCTGTATCGCAATACGTCACCTAGGCTGAAGATAAATGGAACTGTAGCACCCTGAGGGCTCGGTTGCTACAGAGGTATTGCACCTCACCCAGAGGTGTGATATCTCACTCTCAGGTAAGGATGTAGTGTGGATCAGGACCCGACACCTGCATGCATTACACCACATTGCCGTGGGGCAGGGCGACCAATATGCCCCTGAGATGGGCACGACAGTCCCTGTCCCTGGCTGGAGTGGGGGGAGGGAACACTGAGGAAGGGGAACCCTGTAGTGCAGGAGCAGGGAGGAAGCAGTTCCTGGGTGCATTGAGAAGGGAGTATAAAAGGTGGGCACCATCTTAGTTCAGTGCAGAGAAGTCTGAGCAGAAGTGGCAGGGAGCAGGGGCTCTGCATGAGCTCTGCTCCGGAGGCGGGCCTAGTAACAGAGGCCCAGGCCTGGAAGAGGGAGAAGGAAGGAAGAGGAGCGGAGAAGGCTCCAGGAACGAGGAACGAAGGGATCTCAGGGGTGCGGACGGGCGAGTCGCCACCGCACGCCCGAATCCACCTGCGTGGAGGGGTCAGGCCAAAGGGGGAGACCGGTCCCCGAAACTAGTGGAGGCAGGAAACGACCCTCAGCTAGAAACAGGAGGCTGTGACATTTTATGTGGCGCAGCCCCTCGCTACACCCGCTAGGAAGGCACCACATAGGGTCAGGGAAACTGGCGCCAAGTTTACCAAGAGGAGGCCCGAGGCAGCCGGACAGAAGGGTTGGTAAGAAAGGCCAGACAAAGGACACACAAAGGGGGTCCTGTGAAGCACTCCAAAGTTATCTGGGAGTTGTCTGAGCCCCTCACCTGGTGAGCACAGTACGACGTGGGCAGCCGTTACCTGCAGAAGTGGTCTGGATAATAAGAACTGTGAGTAAAGGCCCTGGACTGCATCACTGACTCCGTGTCATTACTGCTGCTGCCCTGCACCATCACCCCCATCCTCCGCATACACTGCCCTGAGGCTATACTCCTCCTGTGGGGAGTTATGCTACGCTCTGCTGCACCCACAACACCAGCCTCAGCGGTCTGCCCTGGAGCGGCGGTTCACTCTGACCGCAATCCACGGGTGGCGTAGTCGGACATTTAAACATCAAAACCACATAAATAGTTCCGCCACTGGTTTGACCGCCCTGAGCCACGGAACCGGGTTGCCGCCACGGAGACTACAACCACCAGCATCCACCAAAAAGGGTCCAGCTCCGGTTGTCCCAAGGCCCAGGGGACGCGTCAGAACATTTTCATCACCTTTCACAATCACCAATGGGACAAGGCAGGGATGTTCTCTGTCCCCTCTCTTATACATCCTAGTGACGGAGCACCTGCTCTCATCAATTCGCCATAACCCCAATATTAGGTGGATTGAGGTGGGAGGCACCGAGTACAAGTGCTCTCTATTTGCTGATGATGTCCTAGTATATATCACTCAATCACATATATCCATCCATGCTGTTATGGCTGAAATAGATCACTTTGTTACATGGTCAAATTTTAAAATCAATGCAGCGAAGTCTGAGGCCCTCGATGTCTCCCTCCCCAAATCCATATAGGATTCCATCCAGTCCAACTTTCCCTTTGCCTGGCCCTCACAGGGTATCAAATACTTAGGAATTCCTATTCATAGAGACCTCTCCCATCTATGTTATCTTAATTTTGGGCCCTTTCTTGAACAACTCCATACAGACCACGGTTGGCAAGTTAGAACTGTAAGATTCACTACGTGAACCACTGGTGTATTGTGGAAAAGCACATGTACACTGTGTTCCAAATTATTATGCAAAAAGTGTTTAGGAGTGATAAGGGAAGAATTTGTTTGTTTGTCAGTTAAACTCATTGATGGTGATGTGTGTCAGGGCTCTTTATATCACTGTAAGCAATTGCAGACACCTGTGCTAATTAGTTTGGCAGGTGTGTCCAATGAAAGGCAAGACTACTTAAGAAGGCTGTCTCACATTATTAAGCAGCCTACATTTTCTGCCAAAATGGGAAAGAAAAAGGATGTGTCGGCTGCTGAGAAGCAACAAATTGTGGAGTGTTTAGGTCAAGGCATGACTACAATCAACATTGTGCGATGATCAGGATGAAGTGTCTTGGCAATCAAGAAGTATGTAGCTGATTCACAGTACACACGTGTGCGTGCTGATAAGGGCAAATTGAGGACTCTTTCCTACAGGCAATTACGTCAGGTTGAAAGAGCAGCGGCAAAAAAGCCTTGTCATAGCAGCAGACAAGTTTTTGAAGCTGCTTGTGCCTCCAACGTCCCCCGAACAACAAGATGCAGGGTCCTTCAGAGGTTTGCAGCTGTGCATACGCCATCCTGTCGACCTCCTCTATCCACTTCACACAAGCAGAAACGGCTCCAGTGGGCCAAACATTACATGAAGACTGATTTCAAAACTGTTTTGTTCACGGATGAGTGCCGTGCAGCGCTCGATGGTCCAGATGAATGGAGTGGAGGATGGCTGGTTGATGGACACCCCACGCAAACACGGCTACAGCGCCAACAAGGAGGAGGTGGAGTAATGTTTTGGGCTGGAATCATGGGGAGAGAGATTGTCGGCCCCTTTAGGATCCCTGAAGGCGCTAAAGATGAACTCCATAATGTATGTGGATTTTCTCAAACAGCACTTCCTGCCATGGTTCAAGAAGAAGAACCGTGTATTTCACAGCAAGATCATTTTTCTGCATGATAATGCACCATCTCATGCTGCACATAAAACATCTGCATCTCTGGCTGATATGGGCATAAAAGGGGACAAACTTATGGTGTGACCCCCATGCTCCCCTGACCTCTACCCCATTCAGAACCTTTGGAGCATCATTAAAAGGAGTGTCTATGATGGCGGGAGGCAGTTCACATCTAAGCAACAGCTCTGGTAGGGTATTCTGTCCTCATGCAAAACAATTGAAGCAGAAACCATCCAAAACCTGACAAATTCAATGGACGAGAGAGTTCAGAAGCTCCTTTCGAACAAGGGGTCCTATGTGAAAATGTAACATCACCTAGAATAAAGTTTTGAGTTGAAAACTGTTTGATTTCAGTTTCTAACAACCTGCTAATGCTTATAATTTCAAAAATGACCATTTTTTTGGTCTTTATTAAAATGAAAAGGTTGATCGAAAAGTTTGGGGGATCTAAGAGTGTGGCAACCCAGTAGTCATGATTACTTCGAATTCTGACAATATGAGGGTCATTCTGCAGGTAGTGCAGCAAGAAGGTATTATGTGTCTTGCGCATCTCGGAGCCCCAAAATTATTTTCCGGGCTAGATGCAGCTAAAAATTATTATTAATTTTAAATCTGGTGAAGCTTTAGTATAGATGGCCTAATAGGATCAGTGCTGCACACTGCTACAAAGCCCAAATTATTTTCCAGTCAAGATACAGATAAACATGATTAGTAATTTTAAATCTGGTGGAGCTTATTATAGATGGCCTAATAGAATCAGTGCTGCACACTGCTACAAAGCCCAAATTATTTTCCAGCCAAGATACAGATAAACATGATTAGTAATTTGAAAGCTTAAAACGGTTGGTAGGGTGATTTTAACCAATCATCAAGCTTTTACTCTCCCCAGGATGACACAGGGGTAGAAAAGTCGTTTCAGATCCATGATTTGTTCATCTTTATGAACGTGAGTCTGTCTACATTATCAGTGGAGAGCCGCGTGCGCTTATCTGTCAGCACAACACCAGCAGCGCTGAACACACGTTCAGACAGAACGCTGGCTGCGGGGCATGACAAGATCTCCAAGGCGTAAGTGGCTAGCTCCGGCCATTTATCCAGATTGGAAGACCAAAAAGAGCAAGGGTCCAGTGACACAGTCGTGGCTTCAATGTTTACTTGGAGATACTCCTGTACCATCGTCTCTAGGCGTTGACTATGTGTCAGACTTCTTGTCTCCTGTGGCCTTGCAAAGGATGGGCTAAAAAAGTGGTGAAATGATTCCGCAAAATTGATGTTACCAGCAGATACTGTGGTTCTGTTACGGTTTGAGTGCTGAACACTTGACGGTCCCACGGTTGGCAAGTTGGAACTGTGAGATTCACTACGTGCACCACTGGTATTTTGTGGAAAAGCACATGTAAGATTCTGCAACAGTCTCTGCTGATACTCCTGCATGCGTGCATCCCTTTCTATGGCAGGAATAATTTCTCCAAATTTACTTTTGTACCGGGGATCTAACAGTGTGGCAACCCAGTAGTCAGGATTATTTCTAATTCTCACAATTCAAGGGTCATGTTGCAGGTAGTGCAGCAACAAGGCACTCATGTGTGTTGCGCATCCAGGAGCACCAAGTCCCTGTTGTGTTGGTGGCGAGGTAACAATCATGCTTCCTTCCTCTGTCCTCTCCCCCCAACCTCGCACAACAGAAATGTGATCAAGGTCTCCCTCATCTGATGAGTCTTCCATCAGTTCGTCCTCCACTTCTTCCTGGGCTCCTGCACCTTCCTCACTAGTTTGGCTGCTACCATGCGCCCTGGTAAAACCATCTCCCCCACCCTCACATGCCTGCCGCCTTGGTGCTGCCGACCATCTGGACCTTGCAGATGTTAGCCCTTCCGCATACAACTCCTCCTCCTCTACTTCCTCCACCTCCTCTTGTGCCACCACCTGACTCCGAATTCTGTTTAACATGTGCTCCAGCATGTAAATCACCGGAATAGTCATGCTGATAATGGCATCGTCAGCACTAAACATCTTCGTCGCCATTTCAAAACTGTGCAGAAGTGTGCATAGGTCCCTGATCTGAGACCACTCCTCCAGCGTGATTTGCCCCACCTCTGGATCTCGTTGGCCCAGGCTATACGTCAGAACGTATTGCACCAGGGCTTGTCGGTGCTGCCACAGTCGCTGCAACATGTGCAGAGTTGAATTCCACCGGCTAGGCACATCGCATTTTAGCCGGTGAAGTGGCAGGCCCAACGACTTCTGTAGAGATGTAAGTCGCTGAGCTGCGGGATGCGAACGGCGAAAGTGAGCACACAGCGACCGTGCCCTCTGCAGAAGGCCATCTAGTCTGGGATAGTGGGCTAAAAATTGCTGGACAACCAGGTTCAACACGTGAGCCATACAAGGCACGTGTGTGACATTGCCCCGGCGAAGGGCCGCACCCAGGTTTGCAGCATTGTCGCACACGGCCTTCCCTGGTTTCAGGTCCAGTGGAGACAACCATTCATGAAATTGGTTCTCCAGAGCTGACCACAACTCCTCAGCTGTGTGACTCACATTTCCTAGACATTTCAATGTAAAAACCGCCTGATGACGTTGAGCCCTACTGCCAGCATAGTAAGGAGGTGTGCAGGATCCCTTCTGCGCAGTTAGAAAGCTTGTGGCTTGACCAGACAGGCTTTGGGTGCAGGTGGAAGACCGAGAGGAGGTTGAGGAGGCAGAAGCAGTGGAGGAACTTTGACATAAAGAGGATTGACGCACAACTCGTGGGGACGGCAAGACTTGGACAGCAGCCCCTTGTCCTGCTGTCACCATAGTTACCCAGTGCCCAGTCAGCGACATGTAACGCCCCTGTCCATGCCTACTCGTCCAAGTGTCTGTGGTGAAATGCACCCTGTCACACACAGAGTTTCTCAAAGAAGCGGTGATGTTGTGTGCGACATGCTGGTGGAGCGCAGGCACACCTTTCTTTGAGAAGTAGTGCCGACTGGGCATCTGGTACTGGGGCAGTGCGACGGACATAAGGTCTCGAAAATCCTCTGTGTCCACCAGGCGGAAAGGCAGCATTTCTGTAGCCAAGAACTTGCAGATGGTGAAATTCAACCTCTTAGCTTTCTCATGGCTAGGAGGAAATGGTCTTTTACTTGTCCACATCTGAGGGACCGAGGGCTGGCTATTGTGCTTAGACGGGGTTGATAAGGGTGTCCCCGGCAAACTGCCGGTCTGTGAGGAAGATGCAGGCGGACATGTTAGGTTGCCTTGATCCAAAGGTGGTGCTATCGATGTCGGACAGCGCTCAACACCAGCTGGTGTTACCACCTCCAAAGAAAATGATGACCTGCCAATCACGCTGGCTGTTGCGGGTAAAGAGGTGGCAGGTCTGCGCCCCAAAACAGGTGTGACTGCTGTCCCCCCAGTCACAGAGGATGAAGAGGCCGCGGATGCACAAGATATGGCAGACGGTGGTTGGCCCGGCCGGCTAGGCCGCATTGTAGCACACTGAGCTTCCCACTGCAACTTATGCTTCATGTCCATGTGCCGGTTCATGCATGAAGTACTCAAACTATGTATTTTTTGGCCTCTACTTAGCTTTTGCTGACAAATGTTACAGATAACACGAGTTGGGTCATCTTTATCGATCTGAAAAAATGCCCAGGCTATGCAAGGCTTAGCACCCATGCGACCTGAAGAGCCACCACGACTTGTGGTGAGAGGCAGAGTTGTGTTTGAGGATGCAGTTGTTGACGTGCTTCCAGTACTACGTCTCTGTCCAGGAAGGCGCAACCTGACCTCGTCGTCACTAGCATCTTCCTCCACCTCCTCTGCTGACCTCATCTCTTGGCTGACTGTGGGTTGACAGTAAGTGGGATCTCCAACCTCATCATCATCACCCTGTGCGTTATCACACCCGTCGTCCTCAGAGCCAACCTGTTCCTGCCCTGACAAAAAACTAAGGTTGTCGCTCCAATCAGGTATTTGAGTCTTATCATCGTCTTCCTCATTGTCTCCACCAACAGGAGTTACAGTTTGGGAATGAGGGTCTACATTATGGTCAGAACCTTCTGCGTCTGGTCCTGGATCCGACTCATAAAGATTCTGGGCATCAGTGCAGATCATTTCCTCGTCTGGATTCACAGAAGCGCTTGAGTCGACCTCTGATTCCCAGGCTATAGTATGAGTAAACAGCTCTGCAGACTCAACCATCTGTTCTACCTCATACTCAGACGGGCAGCTGGAGATTTGGGAGCTGTGAGGAAGCAAGTGCGATTGGGGTGACACCTTTGAGGACTGGAGTATTTGTGATGTTGAAGTTGATGTGGAGGAGAGCCCACTTAAAGGAGCACTTGATATCCGTTGAAGCACCTGCTGTTTTTGTGCCTCATCTGGAATTTGTAGCGATTGGCGTGGCCGTAAGAAAGGGATCTTATCACATTGTCCGCTAAAAGAAGTAGACATTTTAGTTTGGCTGGAAGATGGTCTTTCTTCTGCAGATGTTACTGTTGCTTTAACACCTACCCCACGGACACAACCTTTTTTCCCCTTCCCAACACGCCTATTCCCCTTTCCACCAGCAGCAGGCATTTTTCCACTCATTTTGGTGGTTAACTAATTAACAACTCTGGAGTTGTTTGCACAAAAAAACAATGGATGGGAACCGAGCAGAGCTGAGTGGCCAAACTGTGGTATTAGGCCAAAACTATTGGCTGGGTTAGATGCAGAAAAAAATTATATTCAATTTGCAACCTGATGGAGGTCAGTATAGATGGACTAATAGAGAAAGTCCCACACACTGCTAGAAGGCCAAATATTTTTTCAGAGCTAGATGCAGAAAAAAATATATTCAGTTTGCAACCTGATGGAGGTCTGTATAGATGGATTAATAGAACAAGTCCCACACACAGCTAGAAGCCCAATATTTTTTCAGAGGCAGATGCAGAAAAAAATATATTCAGTTTGCAACCTGATGGAGGTCAGTATAGATGGACTAATACAACAAGTCCCACACACAGCTAGAAGCCCAATATTTTTTCAGAGGTAGATGCAGAAAAAAATATATTCAGTTTGCAACCTGATGGAGGTCTGTATAGATGGATTAATAGAACAAGTCCCACACACAGCTAGAAGCCCAAATATTTTTTCAGAGGTAGATGCAGAAAAAAACATATTCAGTTTGCAACCTGATGGAGGTCAGTATAGATGGACTAATACAACAAGTCCCACACACAGCTAGAAGTCCAATATTTTTTCAGAGGTAGATGCAGAAAAAAATATATTCAGTTTGCAACCTGATGGAGGTCTGTATAGATGGATTAATAGAACAAGTCCTACACACAGCTAGAAGCCCAATATTTTTTCAGAGGTAGATGCAGAAAAAAATATATTCAGTTTGCAACCTGATGGAGGTCAGTATAGATGGACTAATACAACAAGTCCCACACACAGCTAGAAGCCCAATATTTTTTCAGAGGTAGATGCAGAAAAAAAAATATTCAGTTTGCAACCTGATGGAGGTCTGTATAGATGGATTAATAGAACAAGTCCCACACACAGCTAGAAGCCCAATATTTTTTCAGAGGTAGATGCAGAAAAAAATATATTCAGTTTGCAACCTGATGGAGGTCTGTATAGATGGATTAATAGAACAAGTCCCACACACAGCTAGAAGCCCAATATTTTTTCAGAGGTAGATGCAGAAAAAAATATATTCAGTTTGCAACCTGATGGAGGTCAGTATAGATGGACTAATACAACAAGTCCCACACACAGCTAGAAGCCCAATATTTTTTCAGAGGTAGATGCAGTAAAAAAATTGGTATTCTATACACAGGTGGTATATCTTGCAACACAGATAGGCTACTCCACTGACTAACACACTCTGCAATAGGCCAAAAAGGATTACCTTTGCTAGATTCAGCCAAATGCTGTGAAAAAAACTTGCACAGCACTGGCACAGACCTGCCTGGCAAAAACTGATAGGAACTGATGTAACCTAGTCCTGAAAAGGACTCCAATTACAATTAGTCTTTACTCCCACAATCTATCTATTTAAGAGCACAGACCTGCCTGATAAAAGTCGTAGGAAATGCTGTGACCTAGTCCTTAAAAGGACTGCAATCCCAACTATTCCCTACTCCCAAGCTATCTGTAGATTTGTGCGAAAATTGGCTTGAAATTAACAAGGTATAGCGCACACAGCAACAGCGGTGCCGTCTAACACGCAGCTGCAGCAGTGAGAAAATGGTGGCGACGGGGAAAATGGCTTGGTCTTATAGGGCAAGGACATGTGACATACACTGCCAATGACACATGCCCTTGCTTGTGTGAAAAAAAGCACTTCGCTCCGTGTGTGCGCTGCTGATAGGCTGACAGATTGCACCTCCCCACTGTAAATGCAGGAAAGAGAAAAAAAAAATGGAGATCTTCATTGTTCCTGCAGAGATCCATCCCCTGCCCCTCCCCCCACCCCGCTGTACACTCAAACTGCGTATTAACATTAATTTTCATCATTACTGAGAAAAAATCCAGTTATGATTTTGGTGCACGAACAGTTATCGAACATAACCTCGAACAGCCGAATTTTTCTCAAATTGTTCGTGTTCGCCGAAAGGCTCGAACACCGCCCAAAACAGCTCGAATTTGAGATTGGCGAACAGTTCGAGTAGAACAACGCTCATCTCTAATCAGCATCTGATGTTCATGCGATCAGGTCGGTCCGGTCTTTTCACGCTGAACATCCAGATAAACCTGGCCCTAAAGTTCCAGAGGTCCCTCTTAGAAGGGGTGTACTGTAACGGGGATACCATGATAGAAAGGGACCAGAAAATTGTGGCGCCTGATTACCCGAACTCCTTCACTGGTTAGAACTGTTTCACCAACATACTAAACAGTGCAGGTTTTCTTTGCTCTGGCATTGCTAGGGTTAATCAGTTCAGTTGATCTCCTAAAGCTTTCCATCATTGATTGCTTCAGCTGTTCTGTGTTGGACACTCCCCTCAGGTAGATATGCTTGCCACTGGCATTTGGGAAATGCCAGTGATAGTTCATTCTGCCTGGTTTGGAGTTGGAGATGTTGTTCAGTGTTTGGAGTTGGCAGTTGGAGAGTTGTTCTGGAGATTTCTGCTTGGAGTTCGTTTGCATATTCATCCTCATCCTCTCCTGTTTGGTTTCACTTACCTTACCCTCCCCTGTGTTCCACTCTGTTTGGTGAGTGTATTTTATATGATTGCAGTTCTGATTTATCCCTGTCTGTCTTCCCTTGTTTATCTGGTTAGTGTAATCCTAAACACTTCAGCCTTACACCTTCTTTGGTGGGGGAGGAAACAGATAACAGTAAGAGAGGAGCATTGCAAGGCACCTGACCTCGGCGTCTCCACCTTCCGGGGTAATCCGAGGCACAGGGATAGACTAGGGCACCTCCTAGTGTGAGGGATAGAGAAAGAGCCCCTTGCCCCGAGAAATCCTGCAACAGTACCGTGACATCAAGTGCTTGAGGACTTAAAGGCAATCTGTCACCAGATTTTTGCTATGTAATCTGAGAGCAGCATAATGTAGGAGCTGAGACCCTGATTCCAGTGATGTGTCACTTTCTGGTCTGCATGCTGTCATTTTGATACAATCACTGTTTTCTCAGCTGCAGATATAGCAGTGCTCAGAATGCTGAGCCCTGAATAACCCAGCTCACACCACTGATTGGCAGATTTTTGTGTACATTGTACATTGACAGAAGATGTTGATCAGTGATGGGGGGCGAGGTTGAACTAGGAGGCATAAGACAATTAGTCCTGTATTGTTACTCTTGCTGATAAAACACTGATTTTATTTAAACAGTGCTTCTCTCAGATTATATAGCAAAAACTTGCTTCCCTTTAAAGAGGACATGTTATCAGATAAAGTGTCCAATTTTTGCTCCTATTTTATTCTCATTACTCCACTGAGTTTTCATATTTTTTTTGTTTCCGCCGAATGTCAATCACTGCTCCATCCTTGAGTGGGGACGGTGTTTAGGGTGAAAGGACAAGCATTATAACTGACCCACTTTACTTGACACAGGTGTCAGGATCAGAACCTGAGAGGGAGTCTCTGTCAGACAACCCACAGTACCCGTGACAGAATTTGGAAAATCAAAGGGGTCATGGATTTCCTGGAAGTGATTTTCCAGCTGAAAGAACCCACTTATATTTTGGTTTTCTAAGAATTTTATAAAGTTAACTTACCTAGTAAATTTTTACAAAATCTGTATATAAATTGCTCCTTTAAATACGAATGACTTATGTGATTATTATGGAATTTTTAGATGTTTCCAATCTCCTTTTAAGCAATTGACGCTCAGCATAATGTATAATCATGCTCGATAGATATTGGGACACTAAATACTTTGGCGCATCCGGATATCTCAGCGATTCTACATACAAGCCAGGTGCAATCAGTCAAAAGTGTATGTAAATGTTCCTATGATTATTTATTGAAATAGATGGTTTATAATCTTCTGAAGACACTGTAGGGATATAGCAGAATAAAGAATATCACCTCTACATGTGAAGGACAGAAATATGAAATGTTCTGATTGCTTATTGTGCTGAATTTTAAAGTTATGTAAGAGGGAATTACTGTACAAAATGCGTTTGAAAGTTAAAGGGGATATACAGAATTATAAAAACATGGCGGCTGTCTTCCAGAACTGCCATACCTGTCCTAAAGTTATGTCTAGTTTTGTAGCTTAGGCAGTTTGGAGTTAGCGGGTAACCTACGCTGCTGGTATAGTAATTAATAAATGAGTTCAATTCAAGAAAAGGTGTCAGTGCGGTTTATACTCAACGCGTTTCGAAGTATTCTTACTTCTTCGGGAAATGTGGTTCTCTGTCGTTTTCCTAAAGAAGAAGTAAGAATACTTCAAAATTCTTTGAGTATAAACCGCACTGATACACTCTCTTGAATTGAACTCCTTTATTGGTTACAATACCAGCAGCATAGGTTACCCGTTAATGCCAAACTGCTCAAATACTACATTGGATATGCTAACTTGTGGGGCTGCAGCAGCTGGAAATCCTGGATAAAATGTTTTCAGCGTTGTATCTCACACAACCGCATTAGGTGAGCGTACCACTTTTAGCTTAACGCTGTAATCTGAATAACATCTTATTCTGCTCTCATTGTTCCCTCAACTATTTCCTACTTTTGCAGCTTAGCTTTATTAAAGTTATTTTGGCTGGTCTGTAATAGGGAAGGGGTGCACAGGGGCATTGCTATGAACACCAAATTCTATGGGTTTGTAAAATGTGCCACCCCCTTAACCCTCTACATTTACTGTGAAATCTAGTAGCTTAGTAGTGGCAGCAGTGTAGGTAGCTGATAAAGTCATATCGACTACTGAATATGACTCGCCCCCTGGGCCGTGGGGTACTCAGGGCCGGGCCTCTGGATGCGGATGGGGAGTAGTAGTGGCGATCCGGTCCCGTGCTCAGGGTGTCAGACTTAAAGGGGAACCGTCTTTTGTTATATGTATAGGAAGTTCCGACTACTCCACCCGTGGATTGCGGTCAGGGATAACCGCCGCTGCAGTGCAGACCGCTGGGGTAGATGTAAATGTGCAGCACTGAGTAGTATAACTCCCCACGTGAGGAGTGTAGCCCCAGGGCAGAGTGAGTGGATGATGGAGGGGATGATTACGATCGCAATAGCCAGGAAACGGAGGCCTCTTAAACAGTTTAGGGTCTTTATTTGAACAGATGAAATGACCCAAAAACAGTCCCGGCTAGGAGGGGGCCTGGATGTCTGAGAACAAGTGGGAAGCCCTTCTGGGCAGGGTGAGGGTGTAGGCCTACCGTGCTCTCTGCGCTCTTTCTGGCTATTTCCCTCCTCGTGGTGTAATAGCCCACGTTCCTGAGCTTGCCGTGTCTTCTCGCCCGTTTAGCTTGCAACTTGGGTCCCTTTCTACTCTTGGCCTGGTGCAGCTCTGCTGGTCCCTTCTGCTGTGGCGGAACCTCCGGGCTTCTTATGCCAAGGGACATACAATCCCCTGCGGGCTGGTTATTTGCTGTAGGACTTGGAATCCTAACAGCCTCGGACACCAAAGTCCGTTAGAACAGTTTCTCTCTCAGCCAGGACAGGCTCACCTCGCCTTCCGTCCCTGGCTCATGGCTCCTCTACTGCCACACGACCTCCTCAGCTTCAGCTGAACTGGCTCAACCTTCTCTGGGACGCCTCTCACTTCAGAGACAGGTCATCCAGCTCTCTCTAACCCTGCCCCCAGTTCCAGCTTTTATAGGGGCAGCCTGCTCCCCCTACTGGCCTGGGACAGGAGGTGCTGCATGCTAATGGTCTCTGACCAGAGAACCTCCCTCCTGCTCTCAGACACAGCTTTATTATACATTTGTGGCATCCAGGCCAGGGTGACACATTCCCCCCTAGCAAAACTTAGTACTCCGGGACTAAGCTTAAAACAAGAGTAATATGCATGACCATAACAACATTATTAGGCAAGTAAAAGCAAACGACGCACAGGTTGAGTTCTTAAGGTCACAGTGTGGTCTGTGACCGGGTGTCCATCTCACCAACAACAACGGTGAGCTCAAACCAGGTGGGGGATCTGCCGTGGCCCCAAGTCTTTGACAGTCCTTGTTCCTTCCGTTGGTTAAGCTCCAAACATATTTACAGGAAAGTCTCGGTTACTCACAGTTCATAACCTGTTAGTCCATGTATTAACTGAAAGAAACTGAGAAAACGCGTAGTTACTGGTCATGCAATTACATTTTAAGCAATTCAACATTTTGCAGGCTATTTACATTTGCTATCACACCCTACACTCTCCAGCGAGCTGGTATTTGCCCGTTAGTGCTCCGTGTTGACCTACGTAACCCACTGTCTGGTGTTTTAACCCTGCTATTCTCCTGGTTACCACTATACACTTGTTATCTTCTGGTCATTTTTGACCGGACCTAATAAAGTCTTGATTTGTAGCTAATTTAAGTGTTTTAATTGAATAATTTTTGCAGTATTATATTGTATGTGAACCTGGTTGTTTATAAACAAATGAAAAATGGAAAGAAAAACTTACTTTTTATTTTTTTTTGTGTCAAAACATTTAACATGGCTTTATTGGAATATTTATGCATATTGCATATTTGCACATACAAAAATAATTATTCATCCAACTGTAAACTATAACTAATAACAATAAACTAAATGCAATTATATTATTTTCCAACAAAAAAAATAAATTCATTAATTAACAGTTCAGTTTTTTTAATGTAAAATGATAAATAAGTCACGCGGTGCAAAATTTACTGTTTGCAATTGTCACAGGTATAATTGACATGTCTTTTGCATAAATATTTTCCACATCTGTAACATATCACATTTGATTTGTGATTGCTTGATGTTGGACAGAAGTCGCATCGTTTCCGATTTAGGCTGGTTGCGTTGCTTGTGGCGTCCATTGTTATTGTAGCAGTGCTGGTGTAAGCTGTTGGTTCACTTTGTTTATCTTGCTGTTGGATCCTGTGGACAATAGCTGCCGCTCCATCAGCTCTGGGTGTTACCTTTCATTCTTCAATATATGGGCTAACCAGTGATTTTCCCAACTCCTCTATAAAAAGTCTTCTCTTATATAGTTTATTTTTGTTCCAATTTGGGTCTATTTCCTTCCATAGCACGAATGCATTGTCTGCTGACACATCAAGCATACTGTAAAAAATCACCATTGGCCACCGATTTGTTTTGCGCTTACAGGTGTAAGTGCCTATCAGTTGATCTAGAGCAGAGGTCCCCAACCGCCGGTCCGCGGACCAGGACCGGGCCGTTGGGGTTTTTCAGCCGGTCCGTGGCGCCGCTGACAGCTAGCTCCGCGGCCCTGCGCCTGGTCAGAGCTCGCTCTGTGTGGATTTATAATGTTTTCTGCCATAGCCGTGACAGCTCGCAGCTCCTGGCAGAGAACATTATGCAGGACGGGGTGGGGCGTCGGGCGGGTCTTAGTGACGCGGCCCTCCACAGCACAGCATGGTGTGTTCCTGACGGGGTGGGGCGGCAGGCTCTCCTCACTGACACGCCCCCGGCAGAACATGTTATGTGGGGCGTGCTGGGGCAGCAGACTGGCTTCAGTGACGCGGCTCCCGGTACCGGTGTTCAGTGTGTAGCGCTGCTAAGCAGCAGCGCTGTATACACTGACGCTCAATGTACAATGCTGCTACTTAGCAGCACTGTACACCGAGGTCCCGCCAGCATCCTCCCCATACAGCTCCACCCCTCCATAACCCCACCCCCATATGACCAAAGCCCCGCCCCCACCCCCACCGGGCCATGGAAAACTGGTCTTCCTTATAGCCGGTCCCTGGTGCAAAAAAGGTTGGGGACCTCTGATCTAGAGTATCAACAGCCCCTTTTGTAGCATTATATTCTAAAATGATGTCCGGTTTTCTGTCATCTCTATTAGTGATTTCACTATCATGATGCATTGTGCTCATCAGAATTACCTGCTTGTGTTTTTTTGGGATGTAAGAAACTACTGTGGTATCCTTAGTAAAATAAAACATAGAACTATAAATGTCTCTCTTACTGAGAATACCTTGCGGCAGTTCTGGCTTATTTTTTCTAATAGTACCCAACATGGTGATTTTTCTTTTCATCAACATCTGCCCTAATTGATATGATGTAAAAAAATTGTCGCATGTGACATTTTGTCCTTTGAGTCCCTGGGTCAAATCCAAGACTACTCGCATGCCTTGATTTTTTTCGGCTCTTTCTCCAGCTTGTTTTCCTATGTATACCTGTACATTTAGCGCGTACGCACTTTTGCTGTCGCACAGAGTCCATATTTTGATGCCGTACTTTGCAGGCTTACTTGGAATATACTGCCTGAATGGACACCTACCTCTGAACGAGACTAATTGCTCATCTACAGTCACATTGTCACCAGGATTATAAAATATTGGTAGATTTTCTACCCATTTGTTCCACAAATCTCTAATAGGGGCAAGTTTGTCTGTGGCTCTTCTTTCAATTCGATTGCTTTTATTATCAAAACGAAGGACTCTTGAAATTTGATGAAATCTTTTCACAGACATTGTGGCCCTAAATATGTGGCGACCAGTTTCTGAATCCCATAAACTACTGGTTGACTCACCGTATGACCTGTAGACTCCTGCTAACAGTAGTAATCCTATGAAAGCATTTAGAGCTGTCAAATTAAAGTATTCCATTTCTCGCCATAAACTTGTTGTCCCTTAATGTTGGACATTTGGATTATGATGTTTTGTATGGTAATATTTATAAACAATTTGATTGCAGATTGTATGTCATCAATTCTTGATATAGCATACCTGGTAGGACAAGGTGTACCTTTTATGACATCTTTAGAAGACATTCTACCAGACTGAGTAAAAGGCTGCAGGTTCCAAATGACATCTTTGTTCTTTGAAAGGATTTCTTGGATCCCACTAGTTGTCTGGGTTTCCTCATCAGATTCCACTTCAGAATCAGATTGCTCTGCATTGGATTCCCCATCACTTATGTGGTCCTCCTCTTCTGACACATTCTCAGGTGGGGCATCATCATCATCATCATCAGAATTAGAGGCGTTTACAAAGTCCTCCAAATCTTTTTCAGTCATTATACGTTTTCTCATTAGGCAGAGAGGCAACACTCTGGAATGAAAACATAAAACATACATAAAAAATAATAATACAATGAGAGAACAAACTATTACCAGTTTTACAACAATAAACACAATTAGGGCCCCATCACACATTGAGAAATCCCCTGTGATTGTGATGCTGGAGCATCGCAAACAAGACCATCCATATAAGCATGCACTCATTCTATCAATTGCTGCTTTACACTATACCATCTAATCAAAAGAATTGAATACTTTGACAATAAAAAAATAGTTTATCTGCTAAATACATGTAAAGATGATCCTTTAGAACTCTGATGTTTGTATATGTTCTTTCTGCTCTCTCTCCAGCTGGACTGAAAATGAAACTGGATAGACTACTATGGCAATTGTCTACTGATAGGATAAAATAAACCCCACCCCCACCCTTTAGGATAAGAGCTCAGAGTAAAGCACACACACTTTTCAGATAGAATTTATTAGTACTCTTTCAGGTCAGCATTTCACAGAAATTAGATCAGGGAACACAAGTAAAAAAAGAGAATATGTTCATTTACAATATGAAATGTTGAGAACTGAATTGAACTATTTTACAGGAACAGCAGGGTAAAAATATTTGGCACATAACTATACTGGAAGGTAATCCATCAGCAGTATTGTAATGAGAAAATGTATGTATGTGTAAATCTGCATGGACCAAAAGGACCTAAATAAATTGATAAATAGTAGTAGATGTAATATATAGTCCAAAATGAGATTATAGCTCCTTTATTTTACTCATAAAATGGCTGGAGATCACTATAAAAGGCTATCGGTCATTTTTGACCGAAGAGTACAAGTGTATAAAAAATTGTGGAGCAAAAAGTAAACATAAAAAAATATATATAACAATACGCATAGTAAGAACCCCTCAAATGAGGGATAGTCAATCAACCACAAGTTTCAGAACCGCATCTTGCATATTTTAAAAAATATTAAAGTTCAAAATCGGTAGTTTTTGACCGAAGACAATAGCAGGGTTAACCTGGCTTTTCTCACTAGCGCTCGGGGTGCAGTCACTGGCTAGATTTACAGGCAGGGCAGGCAGCTGTCTGCGGGTCCTTTGGCTTACCGCAGGCATGGCAGGCTCACTGTCAACAGAGGGTTGACTCTCCTGGGCTGCTGTTACAGGCTCTTCTGCCTCTGGGGCTGCTTGTTCTTCTTCACCTTCCTGCTCTAGTGTAGGTTGTTGCTGAATTGGTTGCAGGAAATGCAGGACGGGTACCACTATGGCATCGTTTATTCGAGTCCAGGACTGAGGGAACTCCCCAAGAACTGTGCTGATCATCTCTTCCTTGTCCTCTGCGGGTTCAAGGTCACTTTGATCCTCTGCTGCACTTTGTAGTTGCTCGGGGCACCTTTTTAGGTGGTCTCTGGAGACGGTACTAGTGGTTTCTCCTCCATCCTTGGTGATCACGCACACCTTCGGGTTGTCGTGATCAGACTGCAGTACTGTGTAGGGTTCCCTTTCCCACTGGTCGTCCAGCTTGTGCAGCCTTCTCTTTCGCTTCAGGACCTGCTCACCAGGTTCTAGGGAACCAGCAGGGGCGTGTTGGTTGAAGAGTCTATCTTGCCTTTCTCTCACCTGGGCCAGGCTCTTCTCCACACTCTCTTGTACCTTCTTGTACTGCAGTTGCCTTTCCGTATCCCAGTCCGCATCCAGGGAGGTGTCCTCAGGTATTAGGACTCCCATCTCCAGGTCTACGGGCAGCTTACCTGGTCTGGCTCGCATCAGGTAAGCCCGGGTGCAGTTTGTAGCATTCACCGGGATATTGTTGTATAGGTCTATCAGGTCCGGCAGTTTTTCTGGCCCCAGGCTGCGTTCCTCCAGGGGCAACATCTTCAGGAGATCAATGACTATATTGTTCATTTTCTCACACATCCCGTTGGTTTGTGGGTGGTAAGGCGTTGTCCGAATCTTCTTACAGTCATAGAGGTTGCAGAAATCTTGGAAGATTTCAGCCTCGAATGCTGGACCCTGGTCTGTCAGGACCTGTTCCGGATACCTGTGTGGGCGGCAGAAGTATTGCTGGAAGGCTCTGGCCGCCATTTGAGCTGTCAAGTCTTTTACAGGGACCACCACTAGAAATCGGGAATAGTGGTCCACAATTGTCAGGGCATAAACGTATCCTGACCAGCTTGGAGCCAATTTGACGTGGTCCAGAGCTACCAGCTCAAGAGGCTGCTTGGTGACGATGGGCCTCAAGGGTGTCTTCTGGCTGGTTCGGTCCTTCCTCCTTAGATGACAAGGGCCACAGTCTCTGCACCACTTCTCTACAGCCCCTCTCATGCCGATCCAGAAGAACCATCCTCTTAGCAGGAACTCCAGTTTCTTCCAGCCGAAGTGCCCCGCTCTGTCATGGTAAGCCTCCAGGACCATAGCTGCATCTCGCCTTAGGACCACGACTTGCCAGGTCAGCTCGTGCGTCCGGTGGTTGACGAGTCTCCTGCACAGCTTACTGTCATAGAGGAACAGCCTGTTCTTCTCTTTCCATAGCTGCTTGGCTTCCTCTGGAGCATCCGGATCTAGACGGGCGTCTTCCCGGGTCAGCAGGTCTTTCACCATGCGGATCGCAGGGTCACTATCATGGGTCTCGGCCCAGCTGTGGTGAGGTAGGGGATTGATCATGATGGTTGTTAAGTCTTCCTCCTTCACGCTGTGGGAGTATTGAGTGGCTCCATACCGGTGAAACGCAGGGAGTTCTACCTCCTCCAGCTCTTCTGGGTCTTCGCCTCCGTCAGGTAAGTGAGGCATTCTTGATAGGGCGTCAGCTTTGGCATTGGTTCTGCCTGCCCGGTACTTGATCGTGAAGTCATAATTCGAAAGTCGCGCCATCCACCGCTGCTCTAGGGCACCTAGTCTTGCATTGTCCAGGTGTGTCAACGGGTTGCTATCCGTGTACACGATGAACTTTGCGGAGGCCAGGTATGGCTTAAACCGTTCTGTGATGGCCCACACCACTACCAAGAATTCTAGCTTGAAGGAGCTGTAATTCTCCGGGTTTCTTTCAGTGGGCCTCAGCCTCCGGCTGGCATATGCGATCACCCTTTCTCTGCCCTGTTGGTTTTGTGACAGCACAGCTCCCAGCCCCACACCACTGGCGTCTGTGTGGAGGATAAAAGGCTGGCCATAATCGGGGTAGGCCAGGATCTCATTCCCTGTGAGGGCCATCTTCAACTGGCAGAAGGACTCCTCTTCCGGCTTGTCCCACTTGAAGGGTGGCTTTTGACTTCTGGATTTGGATTGATCTATCAGGAGGTCCTGCATTCGAGCTGCCATCTTAGTGAACCCGGGGATAAACTTCGGTAGTAGCCCACCAACCCGAGGAACTGCCTCACTTCTTTGATGTTTGAGGGGCTTGGCCAGCTCTTGATTACTGTGACCTTGTCAGGGTCAGGGGCTACTCCTTCTGCACTCACCACGTGCCCTAGGTACTGGACCTTCGGTTTCAACAGGTGACACTTTGATGGTTTCACCTTCAGGCCATAGCCTGCAAGGGCTTTGAACACCTCTGCCAGGTGTTTCAGATGGTCCTCGTAGGTCTTCGAATAGACAATCACGTCATCCAGGTAAAGTAGGACCGTCTCGAAGTTTCGGTGCCCTAGACAGCATTCCATCAGCCGCTGGAAGGTCCCTGGTGCGTTGCAGAGCCCAAAGGGCATACAGTTGAATTCGCTCAATCCCATCGGGGTGGTGAAGGCGGTCTTCTCCTTGTCAGCCTCTGCCACAGGAACCTGCCAGTACCCGCTAGTAAGGTCCAAAGTAGAGAAGAAGTTAGCTAATGTAGCGCTGGCGTCCCTGCCCTCTGCTAGGCAGGGACGCTGCTCCCCTCACCGCTCTGCTCCGTGCCCGGCGTCCTCTTCCCGCTCTGCTGTCAGCGCGCGCTCCTTCCCGGCGTCCTCCTCCCGCTCTGCTCTCAGCGCGCGCTCCTTCCCGGCCCCCGTGCTTAGGGCGCGCGCGCGCGCGCTCCCCTCCTCTTAAAGGGGCCGCGCGCGCCGTCCTAAGGAGTCCCCGGCCAATGGCCGGAGGACTTCATCATATATAAGGCACCTCCTCCAAAATGGAGGTGCCCGAGCAATGTTGTTTGCACCTGTGTCTCACCTGTGCTTCAGCCCTCAGGTCCCGTTGCCAGTTACCTGCCAGTTACCTGCCAGTTTCCTGCCAGTTTCCTGCTAGTTACCTGCCTGATTCCTGCCTGAATACTTGTTACCTGCCTGCCTGCCTGAGGTCCGACGGTCTGCCTTACAACTCCGGTCAGTCTGTCTAAGGACCAACTTGTCCGCTCACCTGGGAGCGCACATCAGCTACCTGCCTGCTTGCCTGAGGTCCGACGGTCTGCCTTACAACTCCGGTCAGTCTGTCTATGGACCAGCTTGCCCGCTCACCTGGGAGCGCACATCAGCTACCTGCCTGCTTGCCTGAGGTCCGACGGTCTGCCTTACAACTCCGGTCAGTCTGTCTATGGACCAGCTTGCCCGCTCACCTGGGAGCGCTTCTCCGCTACCTGCCTGCTTGCCAGCCCGGAGGCTCCGTTGTCACGTGCTGTGACCACCAGCTATCTCAGAGACTCTTGCCCGCTCACCTGGGAGCGCATCTCCGTTACCTGCCTGCTTGCCAGCCCGGAGGTCCCGTTGTCACGTGCGGTGACCACCAGCTATTCCAGAGACTCTTGCCCGCTCACCTGGGAGCGCTTCTCCGTTACCTACCTGCCTGCCAGCCCGGAGGTTCCGCCGTCACGTGCCGTGACCACCTGCTATTCCAGAGACTCTCGCTTGCTCACCTGGGAGCACACATCTACCATCTGCCTGCTAGCCTACCCGGAGGCTCTGCCATCACAGGTCGTACCTACCCCTTACCCAGAGACTGCCCTGATCACTTGCCGTAACTCCCTGTCCGTTCACCCAGAGACTGCCACCCGCTCCCTTACAAGGGCCGCCCCCTTGTATAGTAGCTCAGAGGTTCCGCCTCCCGGACCCGTTACAGTTTGCTCGGGCCATGGAACCCGGTGGCACCCAAGCTCCCTCGCTCTCGGACCTCTGTCTTGAACTGTCCCGTCAGAGGTCCCAACAGGAGGCCATCCTGGGTCACCTGCGGAATGTTAATACTCGCCTGAACACTCTGTCTGATCCACCAACAACCTCCGCCAGTGCCATATCTTGCAATCCGGCAGCTCCGCTGCCCACTAATACTATGGTATCCTACCCCGGACCCCGGCTCTCTGCACCTCCTCGCTTCGGAGGCGACCCCGTCCAGGCTCGGGGCTTCATAAATCAGTGCACCCTGCACTTTGAACTTTTGTCCCATCAGTTTAATTCCGACCGGGCCAAAATTGCCTTTATCATGTCCCATCTCACCGGGGAGGCCCTGGCCTGGCTAAATCCTCTGTGGGAGAGAGGAGACCCCTGGTGTCCAACTTGCCTGCTTTTCTCTCGGCTTTCCGGAAAGTCTTCGACGAACCCGGACGGAAGACCTCATCCGCATCCTCTCTGCTACGCCTCCGTCAGGAGGGTCTCACCGTGGGCCAATATGCCATACGGTTCCGCACCCTTGCCTCGGAGCTGGCCTGGGATAACGACGCTCTGGTATCCGTCTTCTGGGAGGGTCTGTCCGGTCGTATTAAAGATGAACTTGCTGGTCGGGACATTCCTACCTCTCTCGATGATCTAATAACCCTTGCCACCCGGATTGACCTACGGTTCCAGGAGCGTGCCAAAGAGGTCACCCGTGAGAGAAGGATTCCACGTTTAGCTCCTACTTTCCAGAAACCCGTCATTCCCTCCATCTCTCCCCAGGTACACTCTCCTGAGCCTATGCAGGTCGACCAGACCAAGATGGTCAAAACCCGTCAGGACTCACGCCGTGCCGAGGGGAGCTGCTTCTACTGTGGCAGTAAGGAGCACCGGATCCGTGCCTGCCCGGAGAGGTCGGGAAACGCCTGTGTCTAGGTTCGCTCAGAGAGGTCCACCTAGACAAGAATAAATCCTCTCCATCCCTGCTGTTGTCAGTTTCGATCATCTACGGGGAGAACCGTTATTTCGAACTAGCCCAACTTGACTCTGGAGCAGCCGGGAACCTTATTTCACAGTCCCTGGTTGAGAAATACCGCATCCCCACCAAACCTCTGGCTGTACCCTTGTCTGTCGCTGCCGTGGATGGGGGCCTCTTACCTCGCCCCATTCAACTCATCACCGAATCCATTACCCTGCAGGTGGGAATGCTGCATTCTGAAAGTATCTCCTTTCATGTTCTGCCTGGACTCTCTCACGCCCTCTTGCTAGGTCTGCCCTGGCTCCAGAGACATGCACCCGTGCTAGACTGGCAAACCGGAGAGGTCCTTCGCTGGGGACAAGACTGTCATAAAACCTGCCTGGTTCCCGTCCATCCCGTCCGTCCCTCTCCTACCCCAGCTAATCTACCTGGACTTCCGATTCCTTATTGGTCTTATGCAGATGTCTTTAATAAAAAGGAGGCAGAGACATTACCACCACATAGACCATACGACTGTCCCATCGATCTGCTACCCGGTACTACTCCTCCCCGTGGGCGTATCTATCCTTTATCCGCTGCTGAGACCCGGTCAATGTCCGAATATATTGAGGAGAATCTGGCCAGAGGATTCATCCGGAAATCTACCTCCCCGGCGGGAGCAGGCTTCTTTTTCGTCAAAAAGAAGGACGGCTCTCTCCGTCCCTGTATAGACTATAGAGGCCTAAACCTGATCACGGTGAAGAATAAGTACCCCCTTCCGCTCATTCCAGAATTATTTGATCGCCTGAGGGGGGCTAGGATCTTCACCAAACTGGACCTTCGTGGGGCGTACAACCTGGTTCGTATTCGTCAGGGGGATGAATGGAAGACGGCATTCAACACCCGGGACGGCCACTATGAATACCTGGTAATGCCCTTTGGTCTCTGTAACGCTCCTGCCGTCTTTCAAGAGTTGGTCAATGACATCTTCCGGGACCTTCTCTACTCCTGCGTAGTGGTGTACCTGGACGACATCTTGGTCTTCTCTCCGGATCTCCAGACTCACCGGAGGGACGTTTGTCAGGTCCTGCTCAGGCTAAGGCAGAACCATCTCTACGCTAAATTTGAGAAGTGCCTCTTTGAGCAGACCTCGCTTCCGTTTCTGGGCTACATTATCTCTCAGACCGGCCTACAAATGGATCCTGAGAAACTGTCTGCCATCGAGAAATGGCCCCGACCGGAGGGGTTGAAGGCCATTCAGCGATTCCTGGGCTTCGCCAACTACTACCGCCTCTTCATACCACACTTCTCTTCCCGGACGGCCCCAATTTCTGCGCTCACCCGTAAAGGTACTAATCCCAAAGAGTGGCCACCCGAAGCAGAGGAGGCCTTTCTTTCCCTTAAACAGGCCTTCTCTTCCGCCCCGGTGCTGCATCGCCCAGATGGCAACAAACAGTTCTTCCTGGAAGTTGACGCCTCCTCCTCTGGAGCCGGAGCGGTACTTACTCAAAAATCATCTTCCGGGAGGATGGTAACTTGTGGCTTCTTCTCTAAACTCTTCTCCTCCTCTGAGCGCAACTATTCCATAGGAGACCGAGAGTTATTGGCCATCAAACTGGCATTGGAGGAGTGGCGTTACCTGCTCGAGGGGGCTCTTCACCCGGTAATAATTTACACTGACCACAAGAACTTGGCTTACCTCCAGCATGCCCAGAGACTTAACCCGCGCCAAGCCCGGTGGTCCTTGTTTTTTGCTCGTTTTGATTTTGTCCTTCATTTTCGCCCGGCTGACAAAAACGTCAAGGCGGACGCCTTGTCTCGGTCCTTTCTGGTGTCTGATCTCGAGGAGGATCCGAAACATATCATCGATCCCGCCAGAGTAATGCAGGTGGCTCCCGTGAGTCTAAATCGTCTTCCTCCTGGTAAGACGTTCGTACCAGTACCTGATCGGGAGAAGATCCTACACTGGGGTCATTCGTCTAAACTAGCTGGCCACGCCGGTCAGAAAAAGACCCTCCAGCTTATTACCCGGCACTACTGGTGGCCTAACCTGCACAAGGATGTAATAGACTTTGTTTCTGCCTGTGTGTCCTGCGCCCGCAACAAAGTTCCGAGACACCTGCCGGCCGGCCGCCTCCTACCTCTGCCAGTACCTGCTGCCCCCTGGCAGCATATAGCGATGGACTTCATTACTGATCTACCCGTCTCTGCCGGTTGTACGGTCATTTGGGTGGTCGCTGACCGCTTCTCCAAGATGGCTCACTTCATTCCACTGCCAGGTCTTCCGTCTGCACCCGAGCTGGCTAAAGACTTTATCCGCCACATCTTCCGTCTTCATGGCCTGCCCCGTCACATCGTGTCGGATCGTGGGGTACAGTTCACTTCCCGTTTCTGGAGAGCCACTTGTAAATTGCTGGACGTCACCCTGGACTTCTCCTCCGCTTACCACCCACAGTCTAATGGTCAAGTGGAGCGGATCAATCAGAACCTGACCAGTTACCTTCGGCACTTCGTTAATGCCCACCATTCTGACTGGGTGGATCTCCTGCCATGGGCCGAATTCTCGTACAACAATCACGAGAGCGAGTCTTCCTCCAAATCCCCGTTTTTTGTAGTCTACGGTCAGCATCCTCGGATCCCGTTTCCCGTCTCCACCTCGGCGGACAATCCGGCTGCGGAATCTCTTGTTAACAAATTTTCCTCCATATGGGAGAGTACCCGGTCCGCACTCCTTCTGTCATCCGAGCGTATGAAAAGACACGCTGACAAAAAACGTCTGGACCCTCCTCAATTCCGCCCTGGGGATAAAGTCTGGCTCTCGTCCAAATATGTCCGGCTCAAGATCCCTTCCTATAAGTTAGGGCCTCGGTTCATCGGCCCACTGGAGGTCATCAGTCAGATCAACCCGGTGGCCTATAAATTGAAACTCCCGGCCAACTTACGGATCCCTAACTCCTTCCATGTGTCTCTCCTCAAACCTGTGGTGCTTATCTCTTTTTCCAAGTCTACAGGTACGCCTCCTGCTCCGGTTTCTGCTGAGGACGAGTTTGAGGTAGAGAACATTCTTGCCACCAAAAGGGTAAGAGGAAAGACCTTTTTTCTGGTAGATTGGAAGGGGTTTGGTCCTGAGGAGAGAACGTGGGAGCCCCGGGAGAACATCCATGCCCCTCTCATCCTAGCTAAATTTCTGTCTGGCCTAAAAAAGGGGGGGCCTAAAGGGGGGGGTACTGTAGCGCTGGCGTCCCTGCCCTCTGCTAGGCAGGGACGCTGCTCCCCTCACCGCTCTGCTCCGTGCCCGGCGTCCTCTTCCCGCTCTGCTGTCAGCGCGCGCTCCTTCCCGGCGTCCTCCTCCCGCTCTGCTCTCAGCGCGCGCTCCTTCCCGGCCCCTGTGCTTAGGGCGCGCGCGCGCTCCCCTCCTCTTAAAGGGGCCGCGCGCGCCGTCCTAAGGAGTCCCCGGCCAATGGCCGGAGGACTTCATCATATATAAGGCACCTCCTCCAAAATGGAGGTGCCCGAGCAATGTTGTTTGCACCTGTGTCTCACCTGTGCTTCAGCCCTCAGGTCCCGTTGCCAGTTACCTGCCAGTTACCTGCCAGTTTCCTGCCAGTTTCCTGCTAGTTACCTGCCTGATTCCTGCCTGAATACTTGTTACCTGCCTGCCTGCCTGAGGTCCGACGGTCTGCCTTACAACTCCGGTCAGTCTGTCTAAGGACCAACTTGTCCGCTCACCTGGGAGCGCACATCAGCTACCTGCCTGCTTGCCTGAGGTCTGACGGTCTGCCTTACAACTCCGGTCAGTCTGTCTATGGACCAGCTTGCCCGCTCACCTGGGAGCGCACATCAGCTACCTGCCTGCTTGCCTGAGGTCCGACGGTCTGCCTTACAACTCCGGTCAGTCTGTCTATGGACCAGCTTGCCCGCTCACCTGGGAGCGCTTCTCCGCTACCTGCCTGCTTGCCAGCCCGGAGGCTCCGTTGTCACGTGCTGTGACCACCAGCTATCTCAGAGACTCTTGCCCGCTCACCTGGGAGCGCATCTCCGTTACCTGCCTGCTTGCCAGCCCGGAGGTCCCGTTGTCACGTGCGGTGACCACCAGCTATTCCAGAGACTCTTGCCCGCTCACCTGGGAGCGCTTCTCCGTTACCTACCTGCCTGCCAGCCCGGAGGTTCCGCCGTCACGTGCCGTGACCACCTGCTATTCCAGAGACTCTCGCTTGCTCACCTGGGAGCACACATCTACCATCTGCCTGCTAGCCTACCCGGAGGCTCTGCCATCACAGGTCGTACCTACCCCTTACCCAGAGACTGCCCTGATCACTTGCCGTAACTCCCTGTCCGTTCACCCAGAGACTGCCACCCGCTCCCTTACAAGGGCCGCCCCCTTGTATAGTAGCTCAGAGGTTCCGCCTCCCGGACCCGTTAAAGCTAATTTTAGGGCTGCCAAGGACTCCTCTATCCTAGGTAACGGGTACGCGTCTTTATGGGTGATACGATTGATTTGTCTATAGTCCACGCACATTCTCATGGTACCGTCTTTCTTTTTTACCAGAACCAAGGAGGCTGCCCAGGGGCTACAGCTATCTCTAATGACCCCAGCTTCTTTCATTTCTCTCAGCATGCCCTTTGCGTTCTGATAATGTGCAGGGGGTACAGGTCTGTGTCTCTCTTTTATTGGTGGTTGGCTCCCCATGGGGATATGGTGTTGCACTCCCTTTACTCGGCCGAAGTCTAGCGGGTGCTTACTAAAAATTCTCTCGTACTCCTGAACCACCCGGTAGACTCCTTGTTTTTGGTGCAGGGGAGTGGAGTCAGCACCCACGTGGAGTTTCTGGCACCAGTCCTCCTTTTGTTTCTGGGAGCCATTACCCTCTGCCTGTGGAGATGGGGGCAACGGTTCCACGGCCCTGATAGCTTTGTGTTCAACAGCAAACAGTTTGGCAAGTGTAGCGTACCTGGATAAGTGTACATCCTTCTCCCCAATGTTGAGGATGCGAACGGGCACCCTACCATGACGGACATCAACCACCCCCCGGGCAGTCAAAATGGTGGGCCTGCTGTCTGAGTACACGGGTTCCACCATGGCCTGGTAGTCTCTGCCTCTCAACCCGATTGCAGTCCGACACCAGATCATCATTTCACTTTTGGGAGGCATGGAAATGGGGAATGGGTCACTCAGTCTTACGCTACCGATCTCACCACCAGACAGCTCTACCTGCTGCCGTCTCATCAGAGCCTTTATCTCTTTGTTGAGGACTCTCTGTTGTCTGGAACTAGCATTCACCTCCACCTGCTGTAAAATTACAATTATCTCTGAAAGACAATTTTCAATCACGTTAGTACCCACAGTTATTTTAGGGTGACTTTCACAACGGTCAATGTCCACAATAATCACCGCCTGTGCCGACAGTTCAACTTTACCAATCTTAATGGTCATCTCTTTGAACCCCATCTGCGGCACGGGCAAGCCATTACTGGCGATGATGCTCAAGTCATTGTCTGGATACCGTGTTATATCAGCATCAGTCCAATACTGCTTAAAAAGTACATAAGGGATAGTAGTTACTTGCGACCCGGTATCTAGCAAGGCACTCATGGGGATACCGTCCAGCACCACGGGTAAAACCAGGCGCCCCCCGACGTACTTATTACGCCAATTGTAAGGGCCTGGTGATCTTATGCCTGGGGGTTGGCCCTCTGCCCCAGGTTGGACCCGTTTAAATTACAGTACCTGGAAATGTGTCCAGGCTGGCTGCATCGACGGCAAATGGGCTGTCCATCCTCTGCGTAGCTGTCTGTGGGCCTCCCTCGGAACGACGGGGTCTTCCTCTGTCGACGCCATTGGACATCCTCCGGACTTGAAGCCAACTCGATGGGTCTTGACGGGTCCACTTGTAACGCCTGGACGGTCCTGGTCAACGCCGCGATGCTCCTGGTCAGCTCCTGGACTTGGTGGTGCAGATCTTTCAATGGGGCTTGGTTCAGGGCCTGTGCATCGGCCCCCACAGAGTCCATAGAAGAGTGCGCCGCCTCCTGGTGGTAGGTGAGAGCAGGGCGCCGGGGGTTTATAGCGCCACTTGGTGCAGGTTCACGGAGCACCCTTATGGCCCTGTCCTTGAATTGGACAAAGGTTAGACCAGGGTTTTGAAAGAACATGAGGCGCAGCTGGGTTCTATGGGCGCTAGACAGCAGACCTTCTATGAACTGTTCCGTTAGTAGCTTATCTGTATCCTGCACACTGCCAGGGTCAGCTTCTTTGATGGCTCTCAAGGCTTCCTGCAAATTTAGGGCATAGTCTCTGATGCTGTCCTGTGCCCGCTGTTTACAGCCATAGAACCGCATTTTGATCTCTGCTGAGGTACGGGTGTCAAAGGTACTCCGCAGCCGGGTCAGAATGTCCCTTACAGTCCTTTTCTCCTCACCTGACCATGATTTCACTTCCCGCTGGGCTGCACCGGTTAGCTGCCCTGTCAGAATACTCAATTTCTGTTCTTCTGTCAGGGGATAAACTTTAAATAGACTGTGCAGTCTTTCTTTAAAGTCAGTTAAGGTATGGGATTCCCCTGAGTATTGGGGCAGCCAGGCTGCTCCGGGGATGTAGGGCATGGAGAATGGCATCACCGCTGCAGCAGCCACGCTGGTGGTAGAAGGTCCTTCCGCATCCGTCATCTTCCTCCCCCCTAGTTAACCGTGGCCTACCTTCCGTTGATCCTCTTCCATAGGCCGCGGCTCCGCTGGTGCTGCTCCGGGCGAGGACCTTGCGTCGCGTCCTGGTGAAGTCAGCGTCGCTCTCTCTCCTTCCAGGACCTTGCGCAGCGTCGGTGCGTAGGGCGGGGCTTCAGGTCTCGCGCGGTTTGGACGTCCATGCCCCTCTTCTTCCCGCGCGGCGTCCTGAAGATGGCGTCCGATGGTGGGAAAATGGCTGAAGATGGCGGGAAATGGCTGAAGATGGCGGCAAATGGCTCCGGATGGCGGGAAACCTCTTTTTCAGGAAAGTATGAAGTCTTTTCCAGGCACGCAATACCCGTTTGTGGCGGGTTGGTCACAATCCTGCCGACTACGCCAGAAAGCTGACTCGCCCCCTGGGCCGTGGGGTACTCAGGGCCGGGCCTCTGGATGCGGATGGGAAGTAGTAGTGGCGACCCGGTCCCATGCTCAGGGTGTCAGACTTAAAGGGGAACCGTCTTTTGTTATATGTATAGGAAGTGACTACGCCACCCGTGGATTGCGGTCAGGGATAACCGCCGCTGCAGTGCAGACCGCTGGGGTAGATGTAAATGTGAAGCACTGAGTAGTATAACTCCCCACGTGAGGAGTGTAGCCCCAGGGCAGAGTGAGTGGATGATGGAGGGGATGATTACGATCGCAATAGCCAGGAAACGGAGGCCTCTTAAACAGTTTAGGGTCTTTATTTGAACAGGTGAAATGACCCAAAAACAGTCCCGGCTAGGAGGGGGCCTGGATGTCTGAGAACAAGTGGGAAGCCCTTCTGGTCAGGGTGAAGGTGTAGGCCTACCGTGCTCTCTGCGTTCTTCCTGGCTATTTCCCTCCTCGTGGTGTAATAGCCCACGTTCCTGAGCTCGCCGTGTCTTCTCGCCCGTATGGCTTGCAACTTGGGTCCCTTTCTACTCTTGGCCTGGTGCAGCTCTGCTGGTCCCTTCTGCTGTGGCGGAACCTCCGGGCTTCTTAGGCCAAGGGACATACAATCCCCTGCGGGCTGGTTATTTGCTGTAGGACTTGGAATCCTAACAGCCTCGGACACCAAAGTCCGGTAGAACAGTTTCTCTCTCAGCCAGGACAGGCTCACCTCGCCTTCCGTCCCTGGCTCGTGGCTCCTCTACTGCCACACGACCTCCTCAGCTTCAGCTGAACTGGCTCTCCCTTCTCTAGGACGCCTCTCACTTCAGAGACAGGTCGTCCAGCTCTCTCTAACCCTGCCCCCAGTTCCAGCTTTTATAGGGGCAGCCTGCTCCCCCTACTGGCCTGGGACAGGAGATGCTGCATGCTAATGGTCCCTGACCAGAGAACCTCCCTCCTGCTCTCAGACACAGCTTTATTATACATTTGTGGCATCCAGGCCAGGGTGACACACATACTTCACAGACAGCGAATGAGAAGATGAAGTAGCTACTGAATAACCTGCACTGCACTGTGCTCTCCCGGGATTCTATCCCCTATTCTCACTCGTAATTTTTTGAAAGGACAGACTGACAACTGCTGAGATATCTGTCCAAATTTGAAGATTCCCTAATTAAGTTTCTGCAAATTGCAAAAAAAAAATGCCCACCTCCATTTTACAACAAAGCGGAAGATTGCACGAGCCACAAAAGGCTCACATGATATCATAGCCTGTATAAAAGCAAAGGCAGGGAATGTAGCTATTTTGTAGTGAATCTGAATAATAATAGCTCATTATATAGAAATAGAGATAAGGAGAGAAAGCTGTAATACACTGACTAAATGTTACAGATAGTGTGTGACAGGACAGCAGTGAAAAATAGTTACCATTCATTTACCCATAGACAAATATGTTGATGTCACTTACTAGAGTTGTTTCCATTAAAGAGCTTGAAAAGAGTTCAGTACAGTCATAGGAAAACTTGTAGCAAACATATGTGTTTTCAGGGCAATTGGAGGCTTTGAGTGCTTTTAATTTGTAGCTAACTGATACATTGCAAATCCAATTTTGGGGAAAAATTTGATGAAGCTGGAAAATTCTATTTTTAAAAGATTTGTCCGAAGGGCCAAAAAAATAATTAATCAGAACTAAGAGTTGAGTATTTGAGAAGGATTTGGAGAGTTTCTGCTCAGTTTCCGCTCCAAAAAAATCTCTCCTGCTTTTCCGTGAGCCATACAATATCCTTCTGTGCGCCGCATGCGGCCCACAGATGTTGTGCAGTCCTGATTTAAAGCCTAATTCCGCTGAAATCTAGGAACAAAAGGCTGTTTCACAGCACTGCAGAGGTCAATGTAAAATCTGCAATATTTGTTTTATAAGGTAACATATGTAGCTCCAATGACAAGGGATATTTTTTCTGTAATGTATAATTGCCCTTTAAAAATATAGAATTACTGCATTGATCAGTAATAAGGGTCTGCATTTTTTTTTAAATTTCCAAGAAGACAGACACTCTTGTCTGGAGGCTTTGTCCTGGAAAATGTAAGTTACTGCAAAGCCAGTTCCAATCTCTCACAAGAATTAGCCTATTCCTGTTTTCTATTCATTTTTACTACAACCTCTCTTATTATAAAGCTACAGTATTTATAAAACTTGCCATTGACATGTATAATAATAATACATACAATAGTTCAATGTTTCCATGGTGAAAACAATGCTACTTTCTGTTCTGTTAGGTGAAAATATGTTGTTTGTGATAAAACAATTTTTTTATCATCATTCCTCCATTTATTATTAAGCATCCCATGCAATCAAAATAAAAAATAAAGCAACTTTGTCCTTTTTTTAATTAATCTGTTATTTTGTGTTTACATTTCCTATAAAGGTCAATAGGTTTCCATTGAAGCAGATAACAACATACAAAGACTATGTACACTGTAGTCGGATTCTGCAGATTGATTGCTGCATCGGAGGACCACATGACCATATCGTAGCTTGGTTATTTGGCAATGAAAGATCATGGTGGTGACCTGACTGGCTGTTTAAGTCTTAAAGGGAACCTGTCACCAGGTTTTTGTCACCTAATCTGAGAGCAGCATGATGTAGGAGCAGAGACCCTGAATTCAGTGATGTGTCACTTACTGTTTTATCAGCAAGAGAGCAAGAGATTATAACTAGAGGACTAGTAGACCTTATGCCATGTAGTCCTCCATATTCATAAGCTCTGTATAACTCCACCTCCACCACTGATTGGCAGCTTTATGCCTATGCACAGTTTGTAAGATACACAATGAACTCCTTACGATGCTCCTCTCGGATGAACTTTCTAACTGGATGCCAAGCACAGTAGATAGAACACCCAAACCTTAGTTTTGGCAGTTGTGCTTTGAACCATTTATAGGAAGTCTTTGTTTAAAGTGTATAAGGATAGAGGTCCTTCAATTAGTACTTTTTGCATAATTATATAATTTCAACTAAACTGACAACAGAAATAAAAGTTTTTCAATCCTATCCCTCAGCTAGTTTCTGCTGACACTGCAAATACATTTGTAATGTATAACATAAACTGCTCAAAGAATAAAAGGAACACTTAAACGACAGAATATAACTCCAAGTAAATCAAACTCCTGTGAAATCAAACTGTCCACTTAGGAAGCAACACTGATTGACAATCAATTTCACATGATTTTGTGCAAATGGAATAGACAATAGATGGAAATTATTGGCAATTATCAAGGCACCCTCAATAAAGGAGTGATTCTGCAGGTGGGGACCACAGACCACATCTCAGTAGCATGCTTTCTGGCTGATGTTTTGGTCACTTTTGAATGTTGGTTGTGCTTTCACACTCGTGGTAGCATGAGACGGACAACCCACAGAAGTTGCTCCGGTAGTGCAGCTCATCCAAGATGGCTCATCAATGTGAGCTATGGCAAAAAGGTTTCCTGTGTCTGTCAGCGTAGTGTCCAGAAGCTGGAGGTGCTACCAGGAGACAGGATAGTACACCAGGAGACGTGGAGGGGGCTGTAGGAGGGCAACAACCCAGCAGCAGGACCGCTACCTCCACCTTTGTGCAAGGAGGAAAAGGAGGAGCACTGCTAAAGCCCTGTAAAATGACTGCCATTAGGTACCGAGATGAGATCCTCAGACCCCTTGTGAGACCATATGCTGGTGCGGTTGGCCCTGGGTTTCTCCTAATGCAGGACAATGCCAGACCTCATGTGGCTGGAGTGTGTCAGCAGTTCCTGCAAGATGAAGGCATTGAAGCTATGAACTGGCCCGCCCATTCCCCAGACCTGAATCTGATTGAGCACATCTGGGACATCATGTCTCGCTCCATCCACCAACATCACGTTGCACCACAGACTGTCCAGGAGTTGGCGGATGCTTTAGTCCAGGTCTGGGAGGAGATCCCACAGGAGACCATCCGCAACCTCATCAGGAGCATGCCCAGGCGTTGTAGGGAGGTCATACAGGCACGTGGAGGCCACACACAATACTGAGCCTCATTTTGACTTGTTTTAAGGACATTACATCAAAGTTGGATCAGCCTGTAGTGTGTTTTTCCACTTTAATTTTGGGGGTGACTCCAAATCCAGGCCTCCATTGGTTAATAAGTTTGATTTCCATTGATCATTTTTGTGTGATTTTGTTGTCAGCACATTCAACTTTGTACAGAACAAAGTATTCAATGAGAATATTTCATTCATTCAGATCTAGGATGTGTTATTTGAGTTATTTTCCCTTTATTTTTTTGAGCAGTGTATAATTAAAACACTAAAGATCTTTCACAAACTCACTTGTTTTCATTTCATCAAGTAAATGCCCACATCCAGCAGCGTAGCTGCTGGGGGGAGGGCAGAGGGGTTGGTTGTCTTGGGGTCCTGGGTCACATGCATGGAGGGGCCAACCTAGAGCAACTACCACTCTTAAAGGGAATCTGTCAGCAGGTTTTTGCTATGTAATCTGAAGACATCAGGAGATAGAAGCTGAAACACAGAATTTAGGGATGTGTCACTCAAAGTTAAAGATTTATCACTAAGATATTAACATTGCCAGTTAGGCAACTAAACACCTCACTGTCTATGCACATTGCATATACAGAGCCTGGTGGGGGCGGGGTTAGCTTTCTCCGCTCTGCTTCATTCTAAATCTAAAAGCTGATTGTGTCACGGGTGTGTCAGGTGTGACAGACAGTCACTCTGGAGCCGGCTGTAGATAGTCACTGCGCTTGGCATTGCAGACACCTTCTTGATTCCCTCATCTCTGTAGCATAGTTTTATCCTTCATCTTTTGGGACCCAGCAGCGACCTCCACCTTCTGCTACTGATTAACACACCCTTGCTGGGTAGTTAAATAGTCTCAGTTTCTCCAGAGAGTCGCTGGTGATATTTTTATGTACCTCTGTGTAGGTTTGGAGCACTAGCAGTGCTCTGCCCTTGGAGGACAGTTGCCGTTATCTCTCTGGTGTCTGCTCGAGATAAGTGTATCCCCTTTGTTTGTCTACCTTGTTGTCTTTAGTTTGTAGTGGGGTTTGACTAGTCCTCACCCCGTCCCCACTCTATCTAAGGCCTAGCTCTAGGGACATTCAGGTCTTAGGTTCCTGCTCGGTGATAGGTATGGAACCTATATAGGGATGATAGGGTAGGCAGGGTGATATTAGATCTGCCTAGGGGTCTCCACTCCCCCTTTCCCTAGTGTTTGGGCTTCCTCCCCCTCTTCCCTTCGTGTTGCACTTAGTCTTTCCCTCACCTTGCGTGACAGATTGTGTTAGAACGGTTACACCCAGTAAACTAATGATACATCATTGAATTCAACTTCTCTTTCCCTACAACATGCTGATCTCAGATGAAGTATTAAAAACCTTCTGACGGATTCCCTTAAAGCTTTGCGGTAGAGCAGACAGACATGGACTGCTTGCACTACCGCTCTCCATTCTGTAGGCCATGGGTCACATTAAACCTTCAGTCTTCAGAGTAGCAGGATTGTGCACTGGGTGAGGTGGAGACAGCGCAGCACAATGATGTCACCATGCCGAAACTCTGACATCCTGTGCGTACACCAGCGCAATGACCTCAACATATTGGTTCGCCCACTCTTTTCCAGTGGACCCACCATAAATTGGATTAGTCCTGGATTAGGTGAGTATATGTTGATTTTTTTGGTTTAATTAGTACCTGTGATGTAACTATCCTATTGGGGGATCATAAAGTATGGGGGGCCCTCATACAGTGTGGGAGTTACTGTGGGGAATCCTCATATAGTGTGGGGGCTACTCTAGGAGCACTCAAACAGTGTGGTATTACAGTGGGGGGCTCACAAACAGTGTGGGAGCTACTTTTGGGGGCTCTCATACAGCATGAAAGCTAATGTGAGGGGATTCATACAGTGTGGGGGCTATTGTTGGGGCAGCTGAACAGTGTGGGGACTATTATTGTGAGCCCTCATAAAGTGTAGTGACTACTGTGGGAGCCATTATACAGTGTTGGAGCTAATGTAGGGGCCATTATACAGGTTGAGGGCTACTATAGGGGCCATAATACAGTATGGGGACTACTATGGGGGCCATTATAATATGTGGAGGCTACTCTGGGGGCCATAATATGTTATGGGGACCATTATACATTGTGGGAAATACTGTAGGCCCAATCATACTGTATATAGTGGAGTTGTTGGCCCATCATACTTTGCATAGGGGGATTGTGAGCCCATCAGACTGTTTATAGGGAAGCTGTGGGTCCATCATACTGTGTATAAAAAAGCTGTATATGGGGGGGCTTGGGACATTATTAAGTGGGCTCTTAAGAAGCATTAATGTTATAGGGGAACTCAGGATATTGTGACCATCAAAGGTGCATACAGGGGGTATTATTACTTTCTAGGGGGCAAAATATGCACACTGTTTTCTAGGGCACTTACCCAGGGTATTAATATTTTCTAGGGGTCAGTTTTACAATCTAGAGGGCAGAAAGAATGCATTTTACATTGTAAGAGGCACAGGTGGGCATTAATATGTGGGGCAATAAGAGGAGCACTGTTTTTGTGCCACAAAGTGGGTGTGGTAATATGGACACATACGACAACAGCGGCTCAGTTTTGGGGTATCAGCATGATGAGCAGATTGTGCAGGTTGTAAATAGATGGGGCCGTTCTGGGAATATGAGAAGTCAAATGTGTCTTTGTTGTAATCTCTGCAGACAAGTCCTAGCTGGAGGAAGATGTCATGTTGGTCTGGGCCAGGTGGAAAAGATAGGGAAGATGAAAGACTGCAAAAATAAAAAACATCAGCTGTAAGTCACTATCTTTACCTGTATTTTAATCTCTTATATATTCTGCAGATCTGGTATCTACCACTAAAGGCGGTACTATTGGTGCTGGTCTTTGTGTATGGATTTATTTTCAGTATCTGATGAGGTTCCTCTATACCAGGGATATCAAACTCAAACACACAGAGGGCCAAAATGAAAAACTTGGACAAAGTTGTGGGCCAACCAGTATATAGTATAATGGGCCCCACACAGTCCTCCATACAGAATAATCGCCCCACATAGTCCTCCATACAGTATAATGGGCCCTACATAGTCCTCCGTACAGAATAATGGGCTTCACATAGTCCTCCTTACGGAATAATGGGCTCCACATAGTCCTCCATACAGAATAATGGGCCCCACATAGAGGTGATGGTTTTAGTGTCAGGGGCCAAATAAAACCACCCTGCGAGCCAGATTTGGCCCATGGAGTTTGACATATGTGCTCTATACCCACAATAAAGGGGTGCCACTGTAGTTTATCTGGTTAAGGATACACTCAGATGTTTTGCCTCCACCACCCCTGAGCTGAGCCCTTAGCTAAACCTCTGCCTACAGTCCATAAAATAACATAAAACAACATAAAACAATGTGTTCTGGAAAGATCCATTGTTTGTAGTTAGTTATCGTACATATCGGTGATTATGGTAAATGCTTAATGTTTCTTTACTCGCATCTTTTGTGATATCAGTTTCCATAGACACCACCAAGGCCATTTATCCTCACATGGTATATCTCCAGAGAGCAGATCCATGATTTTATTCCCATTGTCTTCTTGTTCTAATGTGATATTGTTGAGTGCATTACTGTATAAAAAGATTAATTAAAATTGTATTTGAAAACAATAATATTACAGATTATTACTCTTCAAGCATATCCAATCTAAAGACTCGTGAATAGCAGCGCTCACTTGCATGAATCTATTGGGAAAATCTTATAAAATAGTAAAAAATGCATAGAAGTGTTTAATTTGAAATTTTAATTGAAAGTTGCATAAAAATGGCATTTTGCTTAGGCCAAAACAGAAAACACAAGTTAATGTCTGCTTAATGAATAATATCAATAACTATGTGGCCATTGGAGACGCAATAAAAGTGTTTATTATAGAAAAAGTGGTCAAAATTCAATAGCTCTAAAGATTTAGAATTTTTCTAATAACACTGTTCTACATATTTTCAAAAGTTGTCAGGTTCAGTTATGAAGTGATCCATCTCTTAATTATTTTGACCTCCAAAATTCAAATCTGACAATGAAAATTTTTAGATCGTTCTAGTTTCTATAATATCAAGAGTTTTCCTTTTACTACTACATATAATTAATGCATAAAAGTTTCAGTACTTAGAAACACTATTATTTTTGCAAATATAAAGATGCAGAATATTTTGTTATGACAATTTTCTGATATTTATTTAGCGGAAACTTGGCAACAATTCAAATAACTAAAACATGTCTAAACACTATTGCGAATTATAAACAGTTACAGAAATTGCACTACAAAATTTGATCTTCATTCATTGACAACTCGTTTTTGCTTGTCTCTTGTACTCTTGCATTGGATTTTCTCTTACAATTGTCCAACAGTAATCTGCAAGCATTGATGGATTCCATTTTCTTTTATATCTTTTCTTCATAGCCGCAATATCTCTCATCATGCTCATCGCTGACTGCTCCGCAGTTTGGTGGATAGAAGTCTAGAATGTAAGAAATGAATCTTTAAGGACATGTAACAGCCAAGATCCTCATCATAGTTAGCTGCTCTTGAGTTTCCCAAACAATTAGTTACCACTAATGCCAATGCTACCCATGCAGCCTTTTCCTTGCCCTGAAACAAATGGAGAACTCCTCATTTTGAAAAAGCTTAAGAATCTGAGGTCCAATAAAGAATCCTTCCTTTATCTTTGCTTCACTCGACCTTGGACATTTATCAGAGAGATACTTGAACGCTTTTGCATTATTATCCATTGCTTTTACAAAGTTCTTCATTAGGCCCAACTTGATATGCAATGGCAGTAACAAAATCTTACGTGAGCCAACAAGTGCTGGATGCATGATATTTTCACTCCCTGGCTGAAGTGAATGTCAAAGAAGACAGTCTCTCTTATTGTAGTGAATGATATTCTCTTGCGTGACTATCCCACTCACACAGAAAGCAGCAGCACTTTGTGTATCCACCCTGGAGACCAAGTAAGAGGAAAACAACCTTTTATTTACCACAGAGGGGCCACAAAATATTGGTCATAGTTCAGGCACCTCAACAGCTGTTTCATGTTGTAATAGTTTTCTTTCATGTGGACGGCATAACCAACTGGAATTGAAGGTAGCGCATTGCCATTGCGCAGCAAGATGGCTTGTAGGCTTGTTTTGTACGGATCGACGAAGAGCCTCCTTTCCCCTGGATTATGACTTATCTTCAGAGCTTCCATTAAACTGTTGATGTTGTTGCATGCCACAAGATCATCCTCCAAGAAGAGGTATTGAACAAGATCTTTATCATGGTTGCGGAACAAAGAAATCCGAACAAGGAGATTCCACTGCTATAACCTGGAACCTAAGAGTTCAGCCTTACTCTTGGGCAGATCTAAATATCTATCATGATCATTCAGTTCACTTTGTGTTATAAGGTGTGATTCAGTTGAGTTTGCTGACAGAAAGTCTGGATCATGAGTGGAAAATGCTTCATGACACCAAGCACCCTCTTCCTCACTTGATTGATAATATTTCTGGTGCTCTTAGAAGTGGCTGTTCTTCTGCATGTGGTACTGGGGGTATTGCTGATGGAATGATACTGTAAAGTACACTTATTCTTTCTTGAAATTCCTTTCCCAATGGAAATCGCAATTGGTAGAGGTTGGCTCTCTCCAGATCATTGGGACAGCAAATAGGCATGCATTGCCTCTTCCTATGCAAACACTGGGTAAGATGTGATGCATATCTATTGCAGCATATGTGTGGAGCCCAACTCTTGTCCTGATCTCCTAATCTGCAACCAAAATACAGGTTGTAGGCTTTCCTTATCATGGTAGTCAAGTTTCGCCTTTGTGACGCAAAAGTGACTTCTCCGCATTTTTAGCAAAAATTATCCGCTTTCTTAATGCAAGAACGATGCATATCTGAAAAAATATATAGAAACATGTCCATATGCTAAGAAACTAAGCTAAGACTTCGGAAAACTGTACACCTTACACAGAGAGCATTTATAAAAGTAGGTCATGCAACTGTAATTAGGTTGATGTCATCAGAGTTGAGTTGGTGTTTTTGATTGATCACCCTAAGATGATAGAATACTGAAGACTCACTAGGCTAAATAGATGATGTAGTAGACTAGCTACTAACAATGCAATAAAGATGATGATATAATAAAGACACAATTTTTCTATAAGCCTGCATGAAAGGTGTCATAAGTACAACCTCCGCTTAATCTCAAAAATTGGAGCCAATCAACAAATTTAAGCATCATATTTGTTTTCAGTAGCACAAAATGAATTAAGTTGAACTGTTTTTGTCTCTGAACCAATTTGGCGGTAGAACAGTTTAATCAGGGTTCTGTAATATTTTTGTTTTAAGTTCTTCTAGTTTTGATTTTATGCCTCTGTAACCAAAAGAATGTATTAGATGGTCTTTTTTCAAACAGAAAAAATAAGAATCACCCATTGACTAAAGAACAAAACAAAACATTCAAGAGGAATTTTTAACTAAAAGTATGACTGTATAGTCACTACAAAGCCACATTCACACATTCAGTATTTGGTCAGTATTTGTAGCTAGAGTTGAGCCACCCCCGTAGTGTTCGAGTTCGGTTCGGTTCGTCGAACACCCGTATATTCGCCGAACTGTTCGTCAAACTGTTCGTCGAACACCGTTGAACACCGTTAAAACCAATGGCAGGCAAACAGAAACACATAGAAACACATAGAAAACACCTTCAAAGGTGTCCAAAACCTGACAAACTGCTCAGAAGACACAACTAACACATGGAAAAGTGATAAATACATATAGTCATGCGAAAAGAAAAGAGGTGGAGGAGTAAAAGGAGGGGGAGACACAGATCTAGGCATGTCATGCCCTTCTAAAACCAAAAAAGTGCGAAGCTGACACGGCCAGTCCGTTCCTGCCCGTGCGACCTCCGTGTCGCCCGGTTTGTGCCAGAGCTGCGGTGGATCCTGATGGCCAGCCCCCCTCTCCCAATACTGGTGCCTGTCCGCTGGTGGGTCGAGCGAGCCCCCCTGCGGTAGGGCAGGTCTAAGGCAGGTCTAAGCTTTTTAATTTAAATTGTCTCTGTAATTTGAATGAGTACACTTTAAATCCTTTTACAAGGATCTATTGGAGGGCAAGTCTGATGCCAACAGCCGCGGGAATTCCAGCTCCAGCAGCGTCCACTAAAGCTGCTGCAGTTAAAAAGCTTTTATAAGGATCGAGCTTGGCGGCCCACCGCAAGGCGTCCTACCGCCAGTCCCAGCCCCTGGGCCTTGGGGTGCCTCCCCGATGCTCTTCACTGAGTGTCCCGGGGGCCCGAAGCATTTCCTTTGAAAAAATGAAGTGTTCAAACTACAGGTGGTGTAGCTTGCTTAACAGGTGGGATAATCCGCTGACTAGCAGACACTGCTACTAGGTCCAAAGTATTTCCTGGGCTAGATGCAGTTAAAAATTTGTAATTAGATCTACAGGCGGTGGCTACTCCGCTGACTAGCAGACACTGCTACTAGGCCCAAAGTATTGCCTGGGCTAGATGCAGTTAAAAATTTGTAATTAGATACTCTCGTTGGATGCTGAGAATGCATTCCATAGAGTCTCCTGGCACGCCATATATTATTCTCTTAAAAAGCTTGAGGTAGGGGTCTAGGGGACCCTTTTATAGCCAAAATCATGGCCCCGTATCCGTCAGCTAGGCTGAAGATAAATGGAACATTTTCATCACCTTTCATAATCACCAATGGGACAAGGCAGGGATGTCCTCTGTCCCCTCTCTTATACATCCTAGTGATGGAGCACCTGCTCTCACCAATTCGCGATAACCCCAATATTAGGTGGATTGAGGTGGGAGGCACCGAGTACAAGTGCTCTGCATTTGCTGATGATGTCCTAGTATATATAACTCAATCACATATATCCATCCCTGCTGTTATGGCTGAAATAGATCACTTTGTTACATGGTCAAATTTTAAAATCAATGCAGTGAAGTCTGAGGCCCTCGATGTCTCCCTCCCCAAATCCATACAGGATTCCATCCAGTCGAACTTTCCCTTTGCCTGGCCCTGACAGGGTATCAAATACTTAGGAATTCGTATTCATAGAGACCTCTCCCATCTATTTTATCTTAATTTTGGGCCCTTTATTGAACAACTCCATAAAGATCTTACTTCTTGGACGGTGAAGGATTTTTCCTGGTTCGGCAGAATAAGTATACTAAAAATGAACGTCCTAACTAAACTCTTATACCTCTTCGAAAACCATTCCCGTGGTAATTCCCTCAAATTTTTGGAAAAGACTACGCAGTAGCTTTTAGTCTCCCCAGGATGACACAGGTGGGGCAGATGGTGGTTGTCCCGGCCCGCTAGGCCGCATTGTAGCACAGTGAGCTTCGCACTGCAACTTATGCTTCATATCCATGTGACGGTTCATGCATGAAGTACTCAAACTATGTATTTTTTGGCCTCTACTTAGCTTTTGGTGACAAATGTTACAGATAACACGAGTTGGGTCATCCTTAGCAATCTGAAAAAATGCACAGGCTATGTAAGGTTTAGAGCCCATTCGACTCTGCTACTAGCAATACTATCAAATGATTGGCTGGGTTAGATGCAGAGCGTCTGGGTTTGGTTGGGGGTCCCTACAGTCTGCCTAGGCTAGATGCAGTTAAAATTTCTCATTAGATACACAGGCGGTGCAGCTTGCTTCGCAGCTGGGCTAATACGCCCAAAGTATTGGTAGACTCTATACTAAATAAGGAAGGATTCACTGACTGTGGTTGCCCCTCCGTGGGCCGTGGCGATTGGTGGAGATTTGGTGGATGATTATAGGAGAAAGCTCCTTAATAGAGAGAGTTGGATTTATACTTTAAATACACGTGTACCAGCGGGTTTAAACATCAGACATGATTTGATGTATCATTATGAGTGATCATTTATAGATTATTATTATATATATATTCCTTTCTTCTTCTTTTCTTCTTCTTTTTGATTATTTACATTTATATGCATTGTTTCTATGCTATACAATTTTAACATGGTATGTGTGTTTAAATTTCTGATTAACTCAGCCTTGAACAGGTGCATAGCAGGACATGACATATAAATACCACTTCCTTGCTGTTTTTTTGCTATGCAATGATTAAGAACTCATATATATATTGTGCAGAAAGAAGGGTGAAAGTCCGCCCAGGCGGGAGGAAATTGGAGTTTCATAACACATATTTGAACTGGAGAGGTATTAGAAGCCTGCAATGGCCACAGGTACTAATGGAGGTAATCAAGGTAGGGAGAGAGGCAAGAGGTCCAGTCATCTTAGTTATACAGGCCGGGGGAAATGACACAGCTTATCACAAGAGCGCATAACTAATGGCAATAATGAAACTAGAGACTGAGCGCTTCAGAGAATTTTTCACAAAACTAACTATAGTATGGTCAGAGATTGTGCCGAGAACGGTATGGCAAGGTGCGTGAGACATCACGGCCATCGAATGGACAAGGCAGGTAATAAATATTCGGATGGCAAAATTTATAAGAGACAGAGGCTGTGTAGTGATACGACACCGACAACTGGAAGGAGATAAAGCAGGCCTCATACGGCCCAACGGTGTTCACTTAATGGATATTGGACTGGACATATTACTCTCAAGACTCCAGGACGGAGTGGAACAAGCGTTAAGAGTGATGGATGGGGGTCGGAGTCCTGCATACGAGTAAGCATGATCCTCCGTGGTCTGGAAATAGAAAGGACATGTTGAAGAGTTACACTTGTTGGCCAACTTGCCGTTGTGGAGACTGGAGACACAGGGCATGCTGCAACAAGCTGAATTATTTTAGAAATAAAATGCATTTCTAATGGAATGAGTATAAACAGTTAATAAAGCTGCGACCGATCCTCACCCATCCAGTTGTAAGAGTTACATGATAGTATTGTCAATGAAAGGGGGGCATTAGGGGGCTGAGCATCTGGGTTTGGTTAGGGGTCCCCACAGTCTGCCTAGGCTAGATGCATTTAAAAATCATTATTAGATACACAGGCGGTGCAGCTTGCTTCGCAGCTGGGTTACTACGCTGACTAGCAGACACTGAAGTTTTGGAGCAGACCTCTGAGTAAACAGCTCTTCAGACTCAACCATCTTTGTTACCCCAAGCCATAGTGTATGTATTTTCTTACGGTTAAAAGGGGGGGGAGACCCAACCCACCTCTAATTGACCATGGCAACGTCACGTAAAACAAAGCTAGGGGACTCCAAAAAGAGTCTCCATTTTTCCAAAAATTTGTGGCACAGACACCACTTAAGTGGCATCAATTGCCCTAGAGTTGCTTAAAACGGTTGGTTAGAATGAGTACCACACACTGCTACTATGCCAAAATTATTTTCCAGACAAGATGCAGCTAAAAATTATTAGTAATTTGCAAGCTGGTGGAGCTTAGTATAGATGGCATAATAGAATGAGTACCGCACACTGCTACAGGCCCAAAATTATTTTCCAGACAAGATGCAGCTAAAACTTATCAGTAATTTGCAAGCTGGTGGAGCTTAGTATAGATGGTCTAATAGAATGAGTACCACACACTGCTACTATGCCCAAAATTATTATCCAGACAAGATGCAGCTAAAAATTATTTGTAATTTGCAAGCTGGTGGAGCTTAGTATAGATGGCCTAATAGAATAAGTCCCACACACTGCTACAAGCCCAAAATTATTTTCCGAGCTAGATGCAGATAAAAATTATTTGTAATTTGCAAGCTGGTAGAGCTTAGTATAGATGGCCTAATAGAATGAGTACCACACACTGCTACTATGCCCAAAATTATTTTCCAGACAAGATGCAGCCAAAAATTATTTGTAATTTGCAAGCAGGTGGAGCTTAATATAGATGGCCTAATAGAATGAGCACCACACACTGCTACTATGCCCAAAATTAATTTCCGAGCTAGACGCAGCTAAAAATTATTTGCAATTTGCAAGCTGGTGGAGCTTAGTATAGATGGACTAATAGAATGATGCTATGCCCAAAAGGTTTTACTTGGCTAGGTGCAGTAAAAAAAATTGTATTCTATATACAGGTGGTGTAGCTTGCAACACAGATACGCTACTCCACTGACTAACACACACTGCAAGAGGCCAAAAAGGATTTGCTTAGCTAGATTTAGCCAAATGCTGTGAAAAACACTTGCACAGCACTGGCACAGACCTGCCTGGCAAAAAGTCCTAGAAAATGCTGTAATCTAGTCCTCAAAAGGACTGCAATTGCAACTAGTCCCTACTCCCAAGCAGTCTATTTAAGAGCACAGACCTGCCTGCTAAAAGTCGTAGGAAATGCTATAACCTAGTCCTCAAAAGGACTGCAATTACAAGTAGACCCTACTCCCAACCTATCTATTTAAGAGCACAGACCTGCCTGCTAAAAGTCGCAGGAAATGCTGTAACCTAGTCCTAGAAAGGACTGCAATCACAACTATTCCCTACTCCCAAGCTATCTGTATATTTCTGAGAAAATTGGCTTTAAATTAACAAGGTATAGCGCACACAGCAACAGCGGTGCCGTCTAACACGCAGCTGCAGCAGTGAGAAAATGGTGGCGACGGGGAAAATGGCTGGGTCTTATAGGGCAAGGACATGTGACATACACAGCCAATGACACATGCCCTTGCTTGTGTGAAAAAAAGCAGTTCGCTCCGTGTGTGTGCTGTTGATAGGCTGACAGATTGCACCTCCCCACTGTAAATGCGGGAAAGAGAAAAAAAAATGGAGATCTTCATTATTTATGCAGAGATCCATCCCCTGCCCCTACCCCCACCCCACTGTACACTCAAACTGCGTATTAACATTGATTATCAGCATTACTGTGAAAAAATCCAGTTATGATTTTGGTGCACGAACAGTTATCGAACATAACCTCGAACAGCCGGATTTTTTTCAAATCGTTCATGTTCGCCGAACGGCTCGAACACCACTCAAAACAGCTCGAATTTGAGATTGGCGAACAGTTCGAGTCGAACACCACTCATCTCTATTTGTAACCCAAAATCAGGAGAGGAACAATCATAGGAAAACTTATAATATAAACACGTTTACCACCTCTGAATTTTTCACCCACTCTTGGTTTTGGCTTACAAATACTGATGTAAAATACTAACCAAATGCTGAATGTGTGAACGTGACCCTATCCTGTGTAGATTAACAACTTTCTCTTAGAATCTTATTCTGCCATTGTTGATAAATCTGATGTTAAAGGTCTATGCAAATTAGCTGCAAGTGCAATGGGGCATGTAAAATGCACTTTCAGCTCTTTGGTCCCCTAACTCATAATTCCCCACCTAGAACTTGACTTGAATTTTAATGACATGTCAGACCAGCCTCTGTCATCTACTGCCCCAGACTATGATCTTGCTCACTGACATTGCCATCAGGCACTGTGCTTGCTTGAGTTCTTGGTAAGGGGCGGCAGATGACAGAGGCTGGACTGACCTGTCAAACACACACAAAAGCCAAGTGTTACAAACCTGTCTCAGCTTCTATGTTGGACTCCACTCCATTCCATTATAGCTGCTGCGCTTTGATGTGCTTCACGTCAGGCTTTGCTACATGCCTGGCATACCTCAATTACATCATCTTTCATGGCCTTTTGAGGTCCACTTAGACACACTTGAAATGTCTGAGGATTCAATGTTGCGTTGTGTTGACTTCCTGTTTGTCTTGCTACCATCCAGTTCAATCAGCTACATTTTGTCTGAAAACTGCTGTGAACTCTACATCGTGCAGCTGTTTCTTTTGAGACCTGCTTGTTAACCTATCATTTGTTGTAAGCATTATGAACAGTTAATAGAGAAGGCTAACATTCAACTGCTATCCACTGTGGGTTTTACAACTTGAATCTACTGCTTCATTGACCTGTTGATTAACCCACCATTTTCTGTAGCATTACAAACTGCTATTTACAAAACTGTTTGCATTGCACAACTACCACTGCTGCAGACTCCTGTGTTTATACAACATCTGTCTAATATGATGCTGAGTCAAAAATGTGATGCAGAGTCACTACTCACAGACTAGCTATGAGACCGGGTAGTCAAGAGGTCTGGGGTCAGATACCAAGAGAGCTCGTCATAAACAGAGGGCTAAGACAAAGGTCTAGTGAAGTCACAGTCCAAGGTCAGAATTCTAGGATGGCAGTGGATCAAGTTATAGGGGCTAGGCAAATGAATAGTCAAAGGCAAGGTCCAAGGTTGGGCAGCAAAAGATCAGAAACAGAGCATTGGAAAACAAGGCACACACCACCGAGCTAAGGCTACGACTGGAAATATCAGTTACTGACAGCAAGCTAAACAGCCAGGTAATCACCCAGAAAGGGAGCCACCTGTAAGAAAAGCAGGAAACCGCTGCCCTGATTGGCGGTTGGACTACAACTCATAATACTGACAGCTCAGCACGCCTCTGCCCCCGATTAAACAGCTGAGCTGTCACTCATAATACCGACAGCTCAACCCGCCTCTGCCCCAGATTAAACGGCTGAGCTGTCACTCACAATACTGACAGATCAGCATGACCCTGATCCTATAGAATGGCTGATCTGTGACTCATTGCGTCCAGGACACAGTGAGTGGTGGAATTGTGATATATAAGTTCTGCTTCATTCCTGCTATTTTCCTCTTCATCTGCTCGCTTATGTTAATCTACCCTATTGGTTCTGTGGTTTTTAGTGTGTCCTGCCTTGCTTATTTGTTTGCTGTAGCACAGACCCAGTTCATTGACACAGCAGGCTGGAAGGCAAGTGGGTCTGTGTTTTCACCATGACCTTCAGTTTCTTTACCCCTTTACGACATAGGGCGTATTCGTACGTATCTGTGCCCTGGGCCTTATGGACCAGATGCGTATTAATACGCCCTATCTTTAATGCGGCACAGCGACTAAAATTACGGTGCCATCTTACCTTAGGGTAGATAGCACTGGCATCTCAGGAGGTGTCGCCGCCCCTTCCCACCCACGATCGCTGTGATTGGCTGTTCAATTCTGAACAGCCAATCACAGCATTTCTCACTGTTTCCGGCAATCTTTCCACTTTATCACTACTTTGCGGGTGATATGGGGTGTGGAGTGCTTGTTGAATTACTAGAGCTGACATGACTTCATTCATTATTTCACCTGTGAAGTGTGTACCTCTGTCACTCTCAATTACCTCTGGTATCCCATACCTGCAGACCACCTCCGCAAGCAGTTTCTTTGCGGTTGCCGCAGCCGTGGCTTTGGAAATCGGGAAAGCCTCTGGCCATCCTGAGAACAAATCAATACAGACCAACACATATTCCCATGATCCTGACTTTGGCAGCTGAATATAATCAATTTGCAGTCTTTGGAATGGATAGAGGGGCCGGGGTGTGTGTTTGAGTGGTGTTTTAACTACTCTACCCTGATTATGTGTAGCACATATCATGCACCCTTGTATCAGGCTTTCTATACAGGTGGAGAATCCTGGTGCCACCCAATGTTCATCACACTCATCACACCCGTTTTAGACTGGTGTGTCGGCCCATGTAGTATCTGGGCAGCTGCTGGGTACAGTGCCCTTGGAAGGCATCGTCGTGTCCCTTTCCCCCATACCCCATTTGCTTCATTCAGGCATGCACCTTCCTTTAACCACTTATCAACCTCCTCCTTTTGAGCCTGAGCCTGCATTTGGGATAAGATGTCCTCCGACACAAAGGGGTTTTTAGGGGCACTTATCTGACGTACTGTTGACCCTTGTTGCGGCTTACAGGCTGCTGTTTCTGCCGCTGCATCTGCCATCGCGTTTCCTCTACTCACCTGCTCGGTGCGTCTGGTATGTGCTCTTACCTTTATGACAGCTACTTTTTTGGGTAGTTGTAGTGCATCAATTAACTTCTGGACCGCATCAGCATTCTTTATGGGGTGTCCTGCTGCCGTCAGGAAACCTCTTGACTTCCATATTGGACCAAAATCAAAACCTTGTAGTGCCACATAATCTTCTGTTACACTACAAGACCTTTCTCCTACCTGCTCCTGTCGCTGCTGCTGCTCCGGCATCCTTCTGAGGTCTCCAGGGTCCTGGATCTCCTGCTCTGGCGTCCTGCTGCGGTCTCCAGGGTCCTGCATCTCCTGCTCCGGCGTCCTGCTACGGTCTCCAGGGTCCTGCATCTCCTGCTCCGGCGTCCTGCTGCTGTCTCTAGGGTCCTGGATCTCCTGCTCCGGCATCCTGCTGCTGTCTCTTGCTCCGGCGTCCTGCTGCTGTCTCCAGGGTCCTGGATCTCCTGCTCCGGCATCCTGCTGCTGTCTCCTGCTCCGGCGTCCTGCTGCTGTCTCCAGGGTCCTGGATCTCCTGCTCTGGCATCCTGCTGCTGTCTCCTGCTCCGGCGTCCTGCTGCTGTCTCCAGGGTCCTGGATCTCCTGCTCCGGCATCCTGCTGCTGTCTCCAGGTTGCTGGGTCTCCAGCTCCTTATCCTGCTGCTGCGGTTCCTGCTTCAGAGCCTCTTCCAGAACCTGCTGCTGATCCTGCTGAAAGAAGAACAGAGAAGACTTTGGTAAGTCCATCTCTGTATTCCCCTCATCCACCCCTCTCCTCCTCTCCCCCCCTCCTCCTCTCGCCCCCTCCTTTTACCCCCAATCCTCCTCCCCCCCCCCAGTTTGAAAAAGTGGAAAAAAAACACTTTTTTATTTTTACGGATTAATTTGTGAAGCACCTGGGGGTTCCAAGTGCTCGCTATGCATCTAGATAGTTGCCTTGGGGGGTCTAGTCTCCAAAATGGGGTCACTTGTGGGGGAACTCCAATGTTTAAGCACACAGGGACTCTCCAAACGCGACATGGTGTCCCCTAACTAATTGAATGGAAAATCGGCTCAAATTGTTAGCGGACACCATGTTGCGTTTGGAGAGCCCCTGTGTGCCTAAACATTGGAGCTACCCCACAAGTGACCCCATTTTGGAAACTAGACCCCCCTAGGCACCTATCTAGATGCATAGTGAGCACTTGGACCCCCAGGTGCTTTACAAATTAATCCGTAAAAATAAAAAAGTGTTTTTTTTTCCACTTTTTCATTTTTACGAATCAATTTGTGAAGCACCTGGGGGTTCCAAGTGCTCACTATGCATCTAGATAGGTGCCTTGGGGGGTCTAGTTTCCAAAATGGGGAAACTTGTGGGGGAGTTCCAATAGTTAGGCACACAGGGGCTCTCCAAACGCAACATGGCGTCTGCTAATTATTCAAGCAAATTTTGCAATCAAAAAGTCAAATGGCGCTCCTTCCCTTCCGAGCCCTGCCGTGCGTCCAAACAGTGTTTTTTCCCCACATATGGGGTATCTACGTGCCCAGGGGAAATTGCACAACAAATTTTGGGGTCCATTTTTGACTGTTACCCCTGCGAAAATAAAAAAAATTGGGTCTAAAGTAACATTTTTGTGAAAAAAGTTAAATGTTCTTTTTTTTCTTCCACATTCCAAAAATTCCTGTGAAGCACCTGAAGGGTTAATAAAGTTCTTGAATGTGGTTTTGAGCACCTTAAGGGGTGCAGTTTTTAGAATGGTGTCACTTTTGGGTATTTTCTGTCATAAAGACCTCTCAAAGTGACTTCAAATGTGATGTGGTCCCTAAAAAAATGGTTTTGTAAATTTTGTTGGAAAAATGAGAAATCGCTGGTCAACTTTTAACCCTTATAGCTCCCTAACAAAAAAAAATTTTGGTTCCAAAATTGTGCTGAAGTAAAGTAGACATGTGGGAAATGTTATTTATTAAGTATTTTGTGTGACATATCTCTCTGATTCAAGGGCATAAAAATTAAAATTTTGAAAATTGCAAAATTTTCAAAAAATTTTCGCCAAATTTCCATTCTTTTCACAAATAAACGCAAGTGATATAGAATAAATTTTACCACAATCATGAAGTACAATATGTCACGAAAAAACAGTCTCAGAATCAGGGGGATCCGTTGAAGCGTTCCAGAGTAATTACCTCATAAAGTGGCAGTGGTCAGAATTGTAAAAATTGGCCTGGTCATTAACGTGCAAAAGACCCTCGGGGGTAAAGGGGTTAATCTACTTCACAAAGTCAACCCTATCACCAGGCGGTGGGAAATAAGGAGTGAGGGCTGGAGAGCTGGAAGTGCTTTGACACGCTCCAATGCACTTGCAGTTAATTTGTAGAGATGAGCGTTGTTCGACTCGAACTGTTCGCCAATCTCAAATTCGAGCTGTTTTGGGCGGTGTTCGAGCCGTTCGGCGAACACGAACAATTTGAAAAAAATTAGGCTGTTCGAGGTTATGTTCGATAACTGTTCGTGCACCAAAATCATAACTGGATTTTTTCTCAGTAATGCTGAAAATTAATGTTAATACGCAGTTTGAGTGTACAGCGGGGCAGGGGGAGGGGCAGAGGATGGATCTCTGCAGGAATAATGAAGATCTCCATTTTTTTTTTCTCTTTCCTGCATTTACAGTGGGGAGGTGCAATCTGTCAGCCTATCAGCAGAGCACACACGGAGCGAACTGCTTTTTTTCACACAAGCAAGGGCATGTGTCTTTGGCAGTGTATGTCACATGTCCTTGCCCTATAAGACCCAGCCATTTTCCCCGTCGCCACCATTTTCTCACTGCTGCAGCTGCGTGTTAGACGGCACCGCTGTTGCTGTGTGCGCTATACCTTGTTAATTTAAAGCCAATTTTCGCACAAATCTACAGATAGCTTGGGATTAGGGAAGAGTTGTGATTGCAGTCCTTTTAAGGACTAGGTTACAGCATTTCCTACGACTTTTATCAGGCAGGTCTGTGCTCTTAAATAGATAGGTTGGGAGTAAAGACTAATTGTAATTGCAGTCCTTTTCAGGACTAAGTTACATCAGTTCCTATCAGTTTTTGCCAGGCAGGTCTGTGCCAGTGCTGTGCAAGTTTTTTTCACAGCATTTGGCTAAATCTAGCAAAGCTAATCCTTTTTGGCCTATTGCAGAGTGTGTTAGTCAGTGGAGTAGCCTATCTGTGTTGCAAGCTACACCACCTGTGTATAGAATACCAATTTTTTTACTGCACCTATTGAAGTAAAACCTTTTGGGCATAGCATCATTCTATTAGTCCATCTAGCTCTGAAAAGATATTTGGGCTTCTAGCAGTGTGTGGGACTTGTTCTATTAGTCCATCTATACTGACCTCCATCAGGTTGCAAATTCAATATAATTTTTTTCTTCATCTAGCTCTGAAAAAATATTTGGGCTTCTAGCAGTGTGTGGGACTTGTTGTATTAGTACATCTATACTGACCTCCATCAGGTTGCAAATTGAATATAATTTTTTTCTGCATCTAGCTCTGAAAAAAATATTTGGGCTTCTAGCAGTGTGTGGGACTTGGTCTATTAGTCCATCTATACTGACCTCCATCAGGTTGCAAATTCAATATAATTTTTTTCTGCATCTAGCTCTGAAAAAATATTTGGGCTTCTAGCAGTGTGTGGGACTTGGTCTATTAGTCCATCTATACTGACCTCCATCACGTTGCAAATTGAATATAATTTTTTTCTGCATCTAGCTCTGAAAAAATATTTGGGCTTCTAGCAGTGTGTGCTACTTGTTCTATTAGTCCATCTATACTGACCTCCATCAGGTTGCAAATTGAATACGATTTTTTTCTGCATCTAGCTCTGAAAAAATATTTGGGCTTCTAGCAGTGTGTGGGACTTGTTCTATTAGTCCATCTACACTGACCTCCATCAGGTTGCAAATTGAATATAATTTTTTTCTGCATCTAGCTCTGAAAAAATATTTTGGCTTCTTGCAGTGTGTGGGACTTGGTCTATTAGTCCATCTATACTGACCTCCATCAGGTTGCAAATTAAAAATATTTTTTTTCTGCATCTAGCTCTGAAAAAATATTTGGGCTTCTAGCAGTGTGTGGGACTTGTTCTATTAATCCATCTATACTGACCTCCATCAGGTTGCAAATTGAATATAATTTTTTTCTGCATCTAGCTCTGAAAAAATATGTGGGCTTCTAGCAGTGTGTGGGACTTGGTCTATTAGTCCATCTATACTGACCTCCATCAGGTTGCAAATTGAATATAAATTTTTTCTGCATCTAGCTCTGAAAAAATATTTGGGCTTCTAGCAGTGTGTGGGACTTGGTCTATTAGTCCATCTATACTGACCTCCATCAGGTTGCAAATTGAATATAATTTTTTTCTGCATCTAGCTCTGAGAAAATATTTGGGCTTCTAGCAGTGTGTGGGACTTGCTCTATTAGTCCATCTATACTGACCTCCATCAGGTTGCAAATTGAATATAATGTTTTTCTGCATCTAGCTCTGAAAAAATATTTGGGCTTCTAGCAGTGTGTGGGACTTGTTCTATTAATCCATCTATACTGACCTCCATCAGGTTGCAAATTGAATATAATTTTTTTCTGCATCTAGCTCTGAAAAAATATTTGGGCTTCTAGCAGTGTGTGGGACTTGGTCTATTAGTCCATCTATACTGACCTCCATCAGGTTGCAAATTGAATATAAATTTTTTCTTCATCTAGCTCTGAAAAAATATTTGGGCTTCTAGCAGTGTGTGGGACTTGGTCTATAAGTCCATCTATACTGACCTCCATCAGGTTGCAAATTCAATATAATTTTTTTTTGCATCTAGCCCTGAAAAAATATTTGGGCTTCTAGCAGTGTGTGGGACTTGTTCTATTAATCCATCTATACTGACCTCCATCAGGTTGCAAATTGAATATAATTTTTTTCTGCATCTAGCTCTGAAAAAATATTTGGGCTTCTAGCAGTGTGTGGGACTTGGTCTATTAGTCCATCTATACTGACCTCCATCAGGTTGCAAATTGAATATAAATTTTTTCTTCATCTAGCTCTGAAAAAATATTTGGGCTTCTAGCAGTGTGTGGGACTTGGTCTATTAGTCCATCTATACTGACCTCCATCAGGTTGCAAATTGAATATAATTTTTTTCTACATCTAGCCCTGAGAAAATATTTGGGCTTCTAGCAGTGTGTGGGACTTGCTCTATTAGTCCATCTATACTGACCTCCATCAGGTTGCAAATTCAATATAATTTTTTTCTGCATCTAGCTTTGAAAAAATATTTGGGCTTCTAGCAGTGTGTGGGACTTGGTCTATTAGTCCATCTATACTGACCTAGATCAGGTTGCAAATTGAATATAATTTTTTTCTGCATCTAACCCAGCCAATAGTTTTGGCCTAATACCACAGTTCGGCCACTCAGCTCTGCTCGGTTCCCATCCATTGTTTTTTTGTGCAAACAACTCCAGAGTTGTGAATTAGTTAACCACCAAAATGAGTGGAAAAAGGCCTGCTGTTGGTGGAAAGTGGAATAGGCTTGTTGGGTAGGGGAAAAAAGGTTGTGTCCGTGGGGTAGGTGTTAAAGCAACAGTAACATCTGCAGAAGAAAGACCATCTTCCATCCAAACTAAAATGTCTACTTCTTTTAGCGGACAATGTGAAAAGATCCCTTTCTTACGGCCACGCCAATCGCTACAAATTCCAGATGAGGCACAAAAACAGCAGGTGCTTCAACGGATATCAAGTGCTCCTTTAAGTGGGCTCTCCTCCACATCAACTTCAACATCACAAATACTCCAGTCCTCAGTGGGAAGCTCACTGTGCTACAATGCGGCCTAGCCGGCCGGGCTAACCACCGTCTGCCATATCTTGTGCATCCGCGGCCTCTTCATCCTCTGTGACTGGGGGCACAGCAGTCACACCTGTTTTGGGATGCAGACCTGCCACCTCTTTACCCGCAACAGCCAGCGTGATTGGCAGGTCATCATTTTCTTTGGAGGTGGTAACACCAGCTGGTGTTGAGCGCTGTCCGACATCGATAGCACCACCTTTGGATCAAGGCAACCTAACATGTCCGCCTGCATCTTCCTCACAGACCGGCAGTTTGCCGGGGACACCCTTATCAACCCCGTCTAAGCACAATAGCCAGCCCTCGGTCCCTCAGATGTGGACAAGTAAAAGACCATTTTCTCCTAGCCATGAGAAAGCTAAGAGGTTGAATTTCACCATCTGCAAGCTCTTGGCTACAGAAATGCTGCCTTTCCGCCTGGTGGACACAGAGGATTTTCGAGACCTTATGTCCGTCGCAGTGCCCCAGTACCAGATGCCCAGTTGGCACTACTTCTCAAAGAAAGGTGTGCCTGCGCTCCACCAGCATGTCGCACTCAACATCACCGCTTCTTTGAGAAATTCTGTGTGTGACAGGGTGCATTTCACCACAGACACTTGGACGAGTAGGCATGGACAGGGGCGTTACATGTCGCTGACTGGGCACTGGGTAACTATGGTGACAGCAGGACAAGGAGCTGCTGTCCAAGTCTTGCCGTCCCCACGAGTTGTGCGTCAATCCTCTTTATCTCAAAGTTCCTCCACTGCTTCTGCCTCCTCAACCTCCTCTCGGTCCTCCACCTGCACCCAAAGCCTGTCTGGTCATGCCACAAGCTTTCTAACTGCGCTGAAGGGATCCTGCACACCTCCTTACTATGCTGGCAGTAGGGCTCAACGTCATCAGGTGGTTTTTACTTTGAAACGTCTGGGAAATGTGAGTCACACAGCTGAGGAGTTGTGGTCAGCTCTGGAGAACCAATTTCATGAATGGTTGTCTCCACTGGACCTGAATCCAGGGAAGGCCGTGTGCGACAATGTTGCATACCTGGGTGCGGCCCTTCGCCGGGGCAATGTCACACACGTGCCTTGTATGGCTCACGTGTTGAACCTGGTTGTCCAGCAATTTTTAGCCCACTATCCCGGACTAGATGGCCTTCTGCAGAGGGCACGGTCGCTGTGTGCTCACTTCCGCCGTTTGCATCCCGCAGCTCAGCGACTTACATCTCTACAGAAGTCGTTGGGCCTGCCACTTCACTGGCTAAAATGCGATGTGCCTACCCGGTGGAATTCAACTCTGCACTTGTTGCAGCGACTGTGGCAGCACCGACAAGCCCTGGTGCAATACGTTCTGACGTATAGCCTGGGCCAACGAGATCCAGAGGTGGGGCAAATCACGCTGGAGGAGTGGTCTCAGATCAGGGACCTATGCACCCTTCTGCACAGTTTTGAAATGGCGACGAAGATGTTTAGTGCTGACGATGCCAATATCAGCATGACTATTCCGGTGATTTACATGCTGGAGCACATGTTAAACAGAATTTCGGAGTCAGGTGGTGGCACAAGAGGAGGTGGAGGAATTAGAGGAGGAGGAGTTGTATGCGGAAGGGCTAACATCTGCAAGGTCCAGATGGTCGGCAGCACCAAGGCGGCAGGCATGTGAGGGTGGGGGAGATGGTTTTACCAGGGCGCATGGTAGCAGCCAAACTAGTGAGGAAGGTGCAGGAGCCCAGGAAGAAGTGGAGGACGAACTGATGGAAGACTCATCAGATGAGGGAGACCTTGATCACATTTCTGTTGTGCGAGGTTGGGGGGAGAGGACAGAGGAAGGAAGCATGATTGTTACCTCGCCACCAACACAACAGGGACTTGGTGCTCCTGGATGCGCAACACACATGAGTGCCTTCTTGCTGCACTACCTGCAACATGACCCTCGAATTGTGAGAATTAGAAATAATCCTGACTACTGGGTTGCTACACTGTTAGATCCCCGGTACAAAAGTAAATTTGCAGAAATTATTTCTGCCATAGAAAGGGATGCACGCATGCAGGAGTATCAGCAGAGACTGTTGCAGAATCTTACATGTGCTTTTCCACAAAACACCAGTGGTGCACGTAGTGAATCTCACAGTTCCAACTTGCCAACCGTGGGACCGTCGAGTGTTCAGCTCTCAAACCGTAACAGAAACACAGTATCTGCTGGTAACATCAATTTTGCGGAATCATTTCACCACTTTTTTAGCCCATCCTTTGCAAGGCCACAGGAGACAAGAAGTCTGACACATAGTCAACGCCTAGAGACGATGGTACAGGAGTATCTCCAAGTAAACATTGAAGCCATGACTGTGTCACTGGACCCTTGCTCTTTTTGGGCTTCCAATCTGGATAAATGGCCGGAGCTAGCCACTTACGCCTTGGAGATCTTGTCATGCCCCGCAGCCAGCGTTCTGTCTGAACGTGTGTTCAGCGCTGCTGGTGGTGTGCTGACAGATAAGCGCACGTGGCTCTCCACTGATAATGTAGACAGACTCACGTTCATAAAGATGAACAAATCATGGAAACGAAAAGATTTTTATACCCCTGTGTCATCCTGGGGAGAGTAAAAGCTTGATGATTGGTTAAAATCACCTCACCAACCGTTTTAAGCTTTCAAATTACTAATCATGTTTATCTGTATCTTGGCTGGAAAATAATTTGGGCTTTGTAGCAGTGTGCAGCACTGATTCTAATAGGCCATCTATACTAAGCTCCACCAGATTTAAAATTACTAATCATGTTTATCTGTATCTTGGCTGGAAAATAATTTGGGCTTTGTAGCAGTGTGCAGTACTGATTCTATTAGGCCATCTATACTAAGCTCCACCAGATTTAAAATTAATAATAATTTTTAGCTGCATCTAGCCCGGAAAATAATTTTGGGGCTCCGAGATGCGCAAGACACATAAGTGCCTTCTTGCTGCACTACCTGCAACATGACCCTCAGATTGTCAGAATTCGAAGTAATCCTGACTACTGGGTTGCCACACTCTTAGATCCCCCACACTCTTCGATCAACCTTTTCATTTAAATAAAGACCAAAAAAATGGTCATTTTTTAAATTATAAGCATTAGCAGGTTATTAGAAACTGAAATCAAACAGTTTTCAACTCAAAACTTTATTCTAGGTGATGTTACATTTGCACATAGGACCCCTTGTTCGAAAGGAGCTTCTGAACTCTCTCGTCCATTGAATTTGTCAGGTTTTGGATGGTTTCTGCTTCAATTGTTTTGCATGAGGACAGAATACCCTCCCAGAGCTGTTGCTTAGATGTGAACTGCCTCCCGCCATCATAGACACTTCTTTTGATGTTGCTCCAGAGGTTCTGAATGGGGTAGAGGTCAGGGGAGCATGGGGGTCACACCATAAGTTTGTCCCCTTTTATGCCCATATTAGCCAGAGATGCAGATGTGTTATGTGCAGCATGAGACGGTGCATTATCATGCATAAAAATGATCTTGCTGTGGAATACACGGTTCTTCCTCTTGAACCATGGCAGGAAGTGCTGTTTGAGAAACTCCACATACATTATGGAGTTCATCTTTACCCCTTCAGGGATCCTAAAGGGGCCGACAATCTCTCTCCCCATGATTCCAGCCCAAAACATTACTCCACCTCCTCCTTGTTGGCGCTGTAGCAGTGTTTGCGTGGGGTGTCCATCAACCAGCCATCCTCCACTCCATCCATCTGGACCATCGAGCGTTGCACGGCACTCATCCGTGAACAAAACAGTTTTGAAATCAGTCTTCATGTAATGTTTGGCCCACTGGAGCCATTTCTGCTTGTGTGAAGTGGATAGAGGAGTTCGACAGGATGGCGTACGCACAGCTGCAAACCTCTGAAGGACCCTGCATCTTGTTGTTCGGGGGACGTTGGAGGCACCAGCAGCTTCAAAAACTTGTCTGCTGCTATGACAAGGCTTTTTTGCCGCTGCTCTTTTTACTTGACGTAATTGCCTGTAGGAAAGAGTCCTCAATTTGACCTTATCAGCACGCACACGTGTGTACTGTGAATCAGCTACATACTTCTTGATTGCCAAGACACTTCATCCTGATCATCGCACAATGTTGATTGTAGTCATGCCTTGACCTAAACACTCCACAATTTGTTGCTTCTCAGCAGCCGACACATCCTTTTTCTTTCCCATTTTGGCAGAAAATGTAGGCTGCTTAATAATGTGGGACAGCCTTCTTAAGTAGTCTTGCCTTTCATTGGACACACCTGCCAAACTAATTAGCACAGGTGTCTGCAATTGCTTACAGTGATGTAAAGAGCCCTGACACACATCACCATCAATGAGTTTAACTGACAAACAAACAAATTCTTCCCTTATCACTCCTAAACACTTTTTGCATAATAATTTGGAACACAGTGTACATGTGCTTTTCCACAAAACACCAGTGGCTCACGTAGTGAATCTTACAGTTCTAACTTGCCAACCGTGGTCTGTATGGAGTTGTTCAATAAAGGGCCTAAAATTAAGATAACATAGACGGGAGAGGTCTCTATGAATAGGAATTCCTAAGTATTTGATACACTGTGAGGGCCAGGAAAAGCGAAAGTTGGACTGGATGGAATCCTGTAGGGATTTTGGGAGGGAGACATCGAGGGCCTCAGACTTCGCTGCATTGATTTTAAAATTTGACCATGTAGCAAAGTGATCTATATCAGCCATAACAGCAGGGATGGATATATGTGATTGAGTGATATATACTAGGACATCATCAGCAAATAGAGAGCACTTGTACTCGGTGCCTCCCACCTCAATCCACCTAATATTGGGGTTATGGCGAATTGATGAGAGCAGGTGCTCCGTCACTAGGATGTATAAGAGAGGGGACAGAGGACATCCCTGCCTTGTCCCATTGGTGATTATGAAAGGTGATGAAAATGTTCTAACGCGCCCCCTGGGCCTTGGGACACCCGGAGCCGGACCCTTTTTGGTGGATGCTGGTGGTTGTAGTCTTTGTGGCGGCGACCCGGTTCCATGGCTCAGGGCGGTCAAACCAGTGGCGGAACTATTTATGTGGTTTTGATGTTTAAATGTCCGACTACGCCACCCGTGGATTGCGATCAGAGTGAACCGCCGCTGCAGGGCAGACCGCTGAGGCTGGTGTTGTGGGTGCAGCTGAGCGTAGCATAACTCCCCACGGGAGGAGTATAGCCTCTGGGCAGTGTATGCGGAGGATGGGGGTGATGGTGCAGGGCAGCAGCAGTAACGACACAGAGTCAGTGATGCAGTCCAGGGCCTTTACTCACAGTTCTTATTATCCAGACCACTTCTGCAGGTAACGGCTTCCCACGTCGTACTGTGCATACCAGGTGAGGGGCTCAGACAACTCCCAGATAACTTTGGAGCGCTTCACAGGACCCCCTTTGTGTGTCCTTTGTCTGGCCTTTCTTACCAACGCTTCTGTCCTGCTGCCTCGGGCCTCCTCTTGGTAAACTTGGCGCCAGTTTCCCTGACCCTATGTGGTGCCTTCCTAGCAGGTGTAGCGAGGGGCTGCGCCACATAAAATGTCACAGACTCCGGTTTCTAGCTGAGGGTCGTTTCCCGCCTCCACTAGTTTCGGGGACCAGTCTCCCCCTTTGGCCTGACCCCTCCACGCAGGTGGATTCGGGCGTGCGGTGGCGACTCGCCCGTCCGCACCCCTGGGATCCCTTCGTTCCTCATTCTTGGAGCCTTCTCCGCTCCTCTTCCTTCCTTCTCCCTCTTCCAGGCCTGGGCCTCTGTTACTAGGCCCGCCTCCGGAGCAGAGCTCATGCAGAGCCCCTGCTCCCTGTCACTTCTGCTCAGACTTCTCTGCACTGAACTAAGATGGTGCCCACCTTTTATACTTCCTTCTCAATGCACCCAGGAACTGCTTCCTCCCTGCTCCTGCACTACAGGGTTCCCCTTCCTCAGTGTTCCCTCCCCCCACTCCAGCCAATGACAGGGACTGTCGTGCCCATCTCAGAGGCATATTGGTCGCCCTGCCCCACGGCAATGTGGTGTTATGCATGCAGGTGTCGGGGTCCTGATCCACATTCCATCCTTACCTGTGAGTGAGATATCACACCTCTGGGTGAGGTGCAATACCTCTGTAGCAATCAAGCCCTCGGGGTGCTACAGTTCCATTTATCTTCAGCCTAGGTGACGTATTGCGATACAGGGCCGTGATTTTGGCTATATATATAATATATGGCGTGCCAGGAGACTCTATGGAATACTTTCTCAGCATGCAACGAGAGTATCTAATTACAAATTTTTAACTGCATCTAGCCCAGGAAATATTTTGTGCCTAGTAGCAGTGTCTGCTAGTCAGCAGATTATCCCAGCTGTTAAGCAAGCTACACCACCTGTAGTTTGGACACTTAATTTTTTCAAAGGAAATGCTTCGGGACCCCGGGATACTCGATGAAGAGCATCAGGAGTCACCCCAAGGCATAGGGGCTGGGACTGGCGGTAGGACGCCTTGTGGTGGACCGCCGAGCTCGATCCTTATAAAAGCTTTTTAACTGCAGCAGCTTTAGTGGACGCTACTGGAGCTGGAATTACGCGGCTGCTGGCATGAGACTTGCCCTCCAATAGATCCTTGTAAAAGGATTTAAAGTGTATTCATTCAAATTAGAGAGACAATTTAAATTAAAAAGCTTAGACCTGCCTCCACCACAGGGGGCTCGCTCGACCCACCAGCGGACAGGCACCAGTATTGGGAGAGGGGGGCTGGCCGTCAGGGTCCACCGCGGCTCTGGCACAAACCCGGCGACACGGAGGTGGCATGGGCAGGAACGGACTGGCCGTGTCGGCTTCTCACTTTTTGGATTTTAGAAGGGCATGACATGCCTATATCTGTGTCTCCCCCTCCTTTTACTCCTCCACCTCTTTTCTTTTCGCATGACTATATGTACTTGTCACTTTTCCATGTGTTAGTTATGTCTTCTGAGCAGTTTGTCAGGTTTTGGACACCTTTGAAGGTGTTTTCTATGTGTTTCTATGTGTTTTTGTTTGCCTGCCATTGATTTTAACGGTGTTCGAAGGTGTTCGACGAACAGTTCGACGAACAGTTCGGCGAACACAAGGGTGTTCGATGAACCGAACCGAACTCCAACACTATTAATTTGCAAATAACTTCAACAGCGGATTTCTTTTAAAGGCAAGGCAAATTTCTACAAGAAAGGTATCCATTAGCTTTGACTACAGTCAAAAGATATAACTGTACACCACCTGTACAGTCATATCTTTTGTTTTAGGTAGAAATTCATTATGACAGGACCTCTTTACTCTTTAATGCTTTGTTTAGCACTTGTACTGTATTTGGTTTGTTTTGTGCATGGGTGATTCTTATTCATGCCTTAGCTTTGATATACCAAAACTGCACCAATACCTTATGAGTTTCCTTTCATGGGGTTTTCTGGCCCTTTTTTAACTTTTGATAAACAAAAAATATTCACCCTTTGAACTCCCACTGTTCCTTTGTCCTCATCTGATCTCCTTCCTTCTCCTGGTTTCCTCTCCTTTTTTTGGTGTGGTTGATCTTTGAAATCTACAATCCGTGATTTTTTTTAAATTTAGACATGAGGAATGTGTTGATCCATGTCTAGGATGGCCATCCATATTTGATTACTGGTTGACCAGCACTCAGTTGAATGAAGGAGAAAAGGAAATCTCATGTCCCAAATATCCATAAGAACCAAAGTTGCCATCCATCCAGGAATTCCTTGGCAGGGTGGAAAAATTTGAAGCTTTTTCCGCAGTCAGCAAAAACTATTTTTATGCATCCTTGATTTTTTTTTTTTTGAAATTGGAGAAACTTGTACAAATTATTCTAACTGTAATTATCATCATTGTACAGTTCACAGTGAATGCATCAAATGTCTTAATATCAGTATTCTCGGATTTAGACATATGGTATATAACTTACAATATTATTAATTTATTTTGATTTTTTCAAAGTGTCCAAAAAAAGATTGATATTTTGGATTAGCCATCTAACAGAAAATAAAAAAAATCATGTTGACAATCCCGATAAGAGCGCAGTCAAAGTTGGATCCATTCATTCATATTCATGTTACTTCTCTTTATCATAGTTTATATTTGTATTTTAGGCACCATTTTTCCTAACAAATCGTTTCCAGAAGTGGCATCCTCTCCAGTCTAGAATAGTGTTATCTCTTCCACAATACTTTGTATATAAATAGTCCAGAAGAGATGTTGTATACAATAAGTATCTTACTCTCCAAGCCTCTCATGTTCAGCATTTAATTTGCAGTTTAGATATAAATCAGACACATCCTGCCCAGAAATAAACCACATTACAGCTGCTATATTTACCATGTAACAACAGCATACAGTTTAAGAAAATTGGTTTAGGAAATAGCACTTGATTCAGTGATCACTCTTTGTTTAATGGATGCAAATAACATGAGTTGAAGTCAATGTATGGTATAAAAGAAGTTTCGATGTGAGCTAAATTCAGAGACAACCTATAAAGATAAAACATAACTATATATATCCAAAGAAAAAAAACAAGATGCAACTCAACAAGACAGAACGTTCTGGAGAAATGTGATTTTTGTGGCCCCTAGAAGTAGTGGCATAACTAGAGTCCTATGGGCCCCGATACAAAATTTGGACCTAGTCCCTCATCCATGTTGGTCAGATGTATGGGCCTTTTAAGCATTTTAAATCTTATAAAGACATACGTGTTTGCAAAAAAAAACCTTTTCATTATGAAGTAAGGCATCTTTCTGGTATATATGTCCCCAATCCTGGGCCCCTTCTCGATATATATGTCTCCCTATCCTGGTATGTATGTCTCTCAAAATTGGTATACATGTCCCCAATCTTGGGCCCCTTCCTTGTATATATGTCTCCCACCCTGGGCCCATTCTGATATATATATGTCCCCCATCCTGGTATATGTCCCCAATTCTGGGCCCCATTCCTGGTATGTTTGTCTCCCATCCTGGTAGTTATTATGTTACTGTTTATATGTCCCCAATCCTGGTCTATATGTACCACATCCTGGTATATATGTCTCTCAATCCTGGCATACATGTCCACAATCCTGGTATATATGTCTCCCATCCTGGTATATATGTCCCCAATCCTGAGACCATCCTGGTATATATGTCCACCATCCTGGTATATATGTCTTCCATCCTGGTATATACAGTGGGTACGGAAAGTATTCAGACCCCTTTAAACTTTTCACTCTTTATTTCATTGCAGCCATTTGGTAAAATCTAAAAAGTTCATTTTTTTCTCATTAATGTACATTCTGCACCCCATCTTGACTGAAAAAACAAAAATGTAGAAATTTTTGCAAATGTATTAAAAAAGAAAAGCTGAAATATCACATGGTCATAAGTATTCAATACCCTTTGCTCAATATTGAGTAGAAGCACCCTTTTGAGCTAGTACAGCCATGAGTCTTCTTGGGAATGATGCAACAACTTTATCACACTTGGATTTGCGGATCCTCTGCCATTCTTCCTTGCAGATCCTCTCCAGTTCCATCAGGTTGGATGGTGAACGTTGGTGGACAGACATTTTCAGGTCTCTCCAGAGATGCTCAATTGGGTTTAGGTCAGGGCTCTGGCTGGGCCAGTCAAGAATGGTCACAGAGTTGTTCTGAAACCACTCCTTTGTTATTTTAGCTGTGTGCTTAGGGTTATTGTCTTGTTGGAAGGTGAACCTTCGGCCAAGTCTGAGGTCCAGAGCACTCTGGAAGAGGTTTTCATCCAGGATATCTCTGTACCTGGCCGCATTCATGTTTCCTTCAATTGCAACCAGTCGTCCTGTCCCTACAGCTGAAAAACACCCCCATAGCATGAAGCTGCCACCACCATGTTTCACTTTTGGGATTGTATTGGGCAGGTGATGAGCAATGCCTGGTTTTCAACACACATACCGCTTAGAATTATCACCAAAAAGTTCTATCTTCGTCTGATCAGACCAGAGAATCTTATTTCTCATAGTCTGGGAGTCCTTCATGTGTTTTTGAGCAAACTCTATGCGGGCTTTCATGTCTTGCACTGAGGAGAGGCTTCTGTCAGGCCACTCTGCCATAAAGGCCTGACTGGTGGAGGGCTGCAGTGATAGTTGACTTTGTGGAACTTTCTCCCATCTCCCTACTGCATCTCTGGAGCTCAGCCACAGTGATCTTGGGGTTCTTCTTTACCTCTCTCACCAAGGCTCTTCTCCCACGATTGCTCAGTTTGGCTAGATGGCCAGATCTAGGAAAACTTCTGGTGTGTGCCTTTCCAAATCAAGTCCTATCAGTTTAATTAAACACAGCTGGACTCCAATGAATGAGTAGAGCCATCTCAAGGAGGATCACAAGGAAATGGACAGCATGTGACTTAAATATGAGTGTCTGAGCAAAGGGTCTGAATACTTATGACCATGTGATATTTCAGTTTTTCTTTTTTAATACATTTGCAAAAATTTCTACATTTCTGATTTTTTTTCAGTCAAGATGGGGTGCAGAGTATACATTAATGAGAAAAAAATGAACTTTTTAGAATTTACCAAATGGCTGTAATGAAACAAAGAGTGAAAAATTTAAAGGGGTCTGAATACTTTCCGTACCCACTGTATGTCTCCTAATCCTGGTATGTATGTCCCCCTTCTTGGCATACTGTATATAGCCCCCATCCTGGTATACATATATTCTATCCTGGTATATATTCCCCCATCCTGGTATATATGTCTTTCTTCCCAAGCCCCTTTCTGGTATATATATTCCCCATTCTGCATTAAAAAACCCTTAAATTCTATTAAAGAATTAATTAATATATTATGATCATTTTCAGATATTTCCTATTTGAAAGTAAATAAAGATAAATCAAAAATACTTTACTTCAATATAAAAAAAGAACTAGCAGATGAAATAGAAAATATTTCATCTCTTAGCAAGGCCGGTAAAGATTTTGTTTATTTAGGAATTATAATTACAAAAAATATTGATAATATTATCACATCTAATTGTGAACAACTAAATAAGATTATAACTAAAGACTTAAATTCTTTCCGGAATATTAACCTTTCATGGATAGGGAAGAATTTAATAGTTAAATCAATTATCCTTCCAAAAATTTTATATGTGTTCAGATCTCTCCCTCTTTTAATTTCTATCACTCAATTAACTTATCTCCAGTGATTACTAAACTCATTCATATGGAATTATAAGAAAGCCAGAATCGCCACAAATATTTTATAGAAGCAAAAGATACATGGAGGACTAAGGCTATGTGCCCACGATGCAGAAATGAAGCAGAAAATTTCTGCAGCATTTCTGCATCTCCCTGGCAGAAAAAATGCATGCAGATTGTGCATGCGTTTTTCCTGCAGAATACATGCGGATTCACATGCGTATCCACATGCGGACTGACAAGCACTTTCCAGGCGATAGCATCACTTGGAAAGTGCTTGACAACTAGGTCACACTGTATAAATCCATGCAAACGGCATGGATTTATATAGTGTGACCGTAAAAATAAAAAAAATAAAGCTATACTTACCTCCGATGCCGCCGCGTGTGCTGTCGCGCTCCTTCCTGGCTTCTTCCTGGTTGCCGGCATCTCGCGAGACAGGCTGCGGTCACATGACCGCAACGTCATCTCAGGTCCTGGAAGGAGAAGCGCTGCAGGGGCCGCCGGACAGGTGAATATAAACTTTATTTTTTATTTTATTCTTTTTTTTACAGGTACAATGGTACCCAGGTCTGGATGAGAGTCTCCTCTCCTCTAGAACTGGGTACCATCCGCACATTGAAATGCATATTATCCACTTGTACAAATGTACAGACACGGATTCTATGCGTCTCAATGCAAGTCAATGGCGGCGCTTCTGCAAAATTAATGAACATGCTGCGGATTTATGAGCGCTGCAGAAACGCTGCGGAAAAATCCGCAGCATGTGCATTGACATTGCGGAATGCCATTGGGGACCATGGGGTGCGGATTACCATGCGTTTTTGATGCGTTTCCGCTGCGGAAATTCCGCAGTGGAAACGCATGAAAAACGCATCGTGTGCACGCAGCCTAAGTCTTCCAAATATTTCGGCCTATCATAAAGCAATTCTTATCAAGCAAAGTTTATATTGGCTTTTGCACTCTGAGGCTCCGGCCTGGTTGGATTTGGAATATACCTTAAATAATAACACTCACCCTAAAGAGTTACTACTTCGACATATTTTTACTAAATTGCCTTTAACTACTTCTCATCCTATTTTCCAGGCATTGATATATGCCTGGAAACAATTCTCAATTCCCAAAAAGGTTCAAATAGACATACCCATATAAAAACTTTACCATTATCTTTTATTGCTTCTTTATATAAGTTCTGCATTCTCGATTCCTGGTTGGACCATGGTATTAAAAAATTAAAAGATATTTTTGATGGGTCAGACTTTATTCCTTTTAAAACTCTGAAAGATAAATTTAATCTAAATAATTCAGATTTTTTATATTATCTCATAATAAAAGATAATACTAATAAATTTATTAAAAGTCATCCCCTTTGCTCTGAGGCCTCTTCCAACTTACTTTTTAATATAAATCATAAAATTTTCTGGAGTTTAAAATATATATATAATTGGTACAATAAAGACACAGAGTTAATTAAAACTCCTTATATGACTAAATGGGAATCTGTTCTAAAAACTTCTTTTCATATTGACAAATGGGAAAATGCCATTTTGTATTCATATAAATCTAATATTTCTATGCCATTGCATGAGTCATACTTTAAGTTATTATCAAGATGGTATTATACCCCCCTAAGATTATCTTATATTGACCCAGATAATCAGCCAAATTGTTGGAGGAGTTGTGGAATGATTGGAGATATGTTTCATATGTTTTGGGAATGCCCTAGAATTAAATATCTATGGACACAAATATTAGATCTATTAAAAAGAATTACCAAAAATAGTATTATTATTACTCCCCAACTAGTTTATTTTCCATTGGTATGGAGGATGTTGATCCATTACTTAGACCTATCCTAATACATATTCTTTTGGTCACTAAAAACTCCATTGCCTATCATTGGAAAGATGCAAATCCCCCTTTATTTTCTGACATTGTGGAAAAAATCAAATTGCATAAAATTTATGAGCAGAAATTAGCTATAGCAAACAATTGCTTTGATAGATTCTCCAAAAAGTGGTTGCGTTGGTCAGAATTGTTTCCTTTATTGCTTAGACCTTGACACTAAATCTTTCAAGTGGTTGTTATTTCCATTAGTATATGCATTTATCTTATTTGATTATATGTATTCTCATTGATACAAATCTTTGTAAACCTGAGTTCTTCCTTCTAACTGTTTGTAATGTTTATCCCTTTGTATTTTTTCCCCTTCTCTTATAAACCTTCCCTTAGTTTCTTTGTTCATTTAAAATTTAATAAAATTATTGGAAATGCATTAAAAAACAAGTTCAGTTGCCTGCTCTACACTGATGAGCAAAAGGGTAACAATGCTTTGAACATTTGATTTTCAGGCTCCATATCTCACCATCCACTACTGCTTCCATCATTTTATAGACAATCATCTTGGCTATCGCACACATAAATTTGACTTGCAAATATTTAGCATATGAATAGTTATGCATCTTGTCATGTCACTGCATTATTACTGTTTTGCTCCTAAAAAATGTAATTTTAATATTTTTTATTTTGTAAATCCACCTTTGGCTTTCAACACTGCCTGAATCATTTTGGGCATGCTCTCGGTCAGATTCAAGAATGTCTTGACCGAAATCTGATCTCAGGTCTCTTCTACACGTTCCCAAAGTTGGTGCATACTACTCGACACACTTGGGTATGTAAACAGCTGTTTCTTCAACTCTACCCACAAGTGTTCGATTGGGTTGAGGTCTGGGGACTGTGGGGGCCAATCCAGCACCTCTACTTCATTGTTATTGAGACATTTCTTCGCCAATCTCGATGTATGCTTCGAGTTGTTGTCCTGCTGAAACAAGGCAAGGTTCTTGAGTGTACGAAGTAACTTGTCTGGATGTCCACCTCTTGGCTTTTGAATGGATGGACAGACTTCATTTCACATTTTTCCAACTGTCATGGCGCTCACATGATGCAGTTTGGCAATTTTCTTGGCTGTGAGACCACTATCGATGAGCTGGATGATGCTGTTTCTTTTTTCTTGGGAAATCCTCTTCATGACTACTCCTTGATTTAAACCAGAGTCCTACCGCTTGGGAATCAACCTAACAACACACTGAGCTATTAGGGAATGTGAGAACAGGTTGTAATTTATAGTATACAGGAAGAAAAAGATTTTTTCACCACCAGGAGCAAAACAGTAACAATGAAGTGACATGACAAGAATCTGCATAATTAATCATATGCTAATTATTTGCAAGTCAAATATATGTATAAGATATCCAAGATGATTGTCTATAAAATGATGGTTGTCTCACGTTCAAAGCAGTAGTGGATGGTGAGATATGGGTCCTTAAAGTCAAAAGTTCAAAACTTTGTTATCCTTTTGCTCATTAGTGTAAATCAATAGTACATGTGAAAACAAGAAACTTTGTAATACATCTTCCCAGAGAAATTTGCTTCTTTCTCCTCCTAGACTGATGATTCATTCTCAAAATGATCAGTTCATGGGTAAAATGTGTCTTTAATGAATATAAATTTTCTCATTACTGAGATAGGAGATGACAATTGGTGCTCATAAAATTCTATGTCGTTTCAGGAGAACTTGCAGAAGAATGTATGTGTCTGCCTCTATCTCCTCCCTTAAGGCGGAGCACCAACTGTCATCTCAGTAATGAGGAAATCTGCTTTCAGTGATTACAGATTTTACAGATTTTCCTGTGCATTGAGAATGAATGATCAGTCCTGGAGGAAAAAATAAGCAAAGTTCTCTAATAAGATATATTGCAAAGTTACTTATTTTCATGTGTACTATAGATTTATAAAATTACAATTAAAATGATGTTTACTGTTTAATGTCTTAGGACTATTTTCCGGTGGTTTGCAAGACTCCTGATCCTGATATCAAAAAAGCCTTTTAATTTTTTTTTTTTCAGCGACAGGTGTCAATATATGTTACCATGTGTCATACTTGCCATCTTTTCGGACTGGTTGTCCATGAGAATACTAGGTACAGGAAATTTTAATTCCACAACCAGGAGAAAGTACAATTGGTCTTATGCATGAAACCATCCTGAAACTTGTTGGGAAGTTTATATGTTGCCCTAATGGTTTGCCAACTCCACTGGGAGTCCAATAGTCTAATTGAGTAACCCATTCTGTCACACCTATTAGTAAAATCAGTAAGCATTTCCAAGGGGACGAATATTATTCACTGGGGACAATGGGGCCAGATGTTATTCACCGGGGGCGATGGGGCCAGATGTTATACACCGGAGGTCAGGGGCTGGATGTTAAACACTGGGGGCTAAGGGTCGGATGTTATACACTTGGGGCTAAGGGTTGGATGTTATATACTGAGGGGCGAAGGGTTGTCTGTAATACACTGGGGGCGAGGGGCCGGATGGAGATCAGGGGCTGGATGTTATACATAGGAGGCAATAGGGCCAGATGTTATACACTGCGGGTGAGGGGCTGGATGTTATACATTGGGTGTGAAAGGTTGGACATTATACACTGGGGGTGAAGGGTCGGATGTTATATTCTGGGGGGCGAAGGGTTGGCTATAAGACACTGGGGGTGAGGAGCCGGATGTTATACACTGGGGGCGAGGGGCCGGATGTTATACATTGGGTTGAGGGGCCAGATGTAATACATCGGGGTGAGAGGCTGGATGTTCTACACTGGGGAGTGAAAGGCTGGATATTATACATTGGGGAAAATGGAGCTAAAGGATAAATCTGAATTCATTGATTAAGACTTCTCCCAATACTTTTGTTGATATATCCAAGAAAAATAAAGTTGATCGGCACATCCCAAAAATTAGATAAAGTCTTCAAATTTTATTGCATATATGTCAAACAATTAAAATCCCCATGTTGGCAATAGAAGAAACACTCATAGAAAAAAATATTCCATCACCAACATGGGGATTTTAATTGTTTGACATATATGGAATAAAAATTTTTTGGAGGTGCCAATTAACTTTATTTTTCTTGGATATATTTTCTGGTGGTCAGCAGTACTTGAAACAGCATCCATCACACATAAAGGACAGATTTCATCAGTCATTGCACGGTGAGAGATTTATTGAATATTTTTTCTCAGTATTTTACTTTTGTCCATACAGTGTAAAAATATTTCCTGTAACATAAATACATCTATTAAGTCTAGATATAGAAAATGATAGACTTAAGGATCTTCTTCTTGCTAGGCGATTTATTGAATTATAAATAACGATTGGTAGCTTTCCTGGAACAATATGACTAAGTTAAAGGTTAACTACTGTGTTATGAGTTTTAATCTTTTTTTTCCCTTTCATTCCTATTTTCTTACTGGATAGTAGGAACTAGATTGAATAAAAATATAGGACTAAGTTTTATTGATTTCTTTCACATATTTATTTACAGTATAATAATACATTGGTAGTTAATGCTAGATAGGACCATTGCAGCTGTGATATATTAAAGGTCCCCTCCGGTGTTTTTTATTGCCTTCTCTGTTACCATACAGTAATGAGTGTGTAGTGTGTGCCTTAAAATACTTACCGGTCACTGTCTTCTGCCGTTTCTAGCGTTGCTCCGGTCCTCTTCTGCATCATCTGACTGCAGCTCTTTCTTGCCTACTCACACTAAAGACTGTTAGTTCCTTTCTTAATGCAACTCTATGAGAGTCTCGATATGCGTCTCAAAGACTTACATTGAAAAAGTGACTTACATTACAGAACGTACAAAAGACGTCGTGTGAGTCGGCACTGCACAAGTGCTGATGCAAGAGAGAAGTGGAGCGGCGCAGGAGCCGGCAGAAGACAGCGACTGGTGAGTATTTTAATCCACACACTACACACTTTCCTAATGGGTAGCAGAGGGGGCAATAAAAAAAATTGCCAGTTTGGTTCTTTAAAGCATAACTATTTTAGATATCATATATCATTGATGAGATGTAAAAGTTCTAGGTGTTAACCTTTGAGCCACTCTAAACCACCAAGAGTATAAAAAAAATACTACCATTAATTCCTAACCTGCACTTTTTTAAAAAGTGGAAGGCGAAGGAGAGAAATGCACTTATTTAAGTATGAAGTTTTGATGGACATGTATTATGTATGTATGTATCTATCTATAGAACTTAAGAAAAAATGTAGAGAAAATTTATTTATAAAAATATTACACATACCGGTATTCACATGACCTTAAAGGGTATATAACCTATAATAATAGTAGTGTTACAATGATAATAAAAATATTTAATCTTTCTTAATTCCAAAATTCATAAAACAATACACAGGAAGTTTTTTTCATATAAAACAGCAAGACATAGTAAAAACATGAAGACATTACACAGAACAGGGGGCCACAAACATGATCAATGACTGAAGTAAATTAATAGCCACAGAACAAGATTAGGAAGAAAGTCTATATATGCTGTTGCCAGTTAAATAACCACCCAATTTGTTTGGTTCAATAAAGAGGAGCTCTACACCTGTCTAGTAATAGCGGAACATGGGTCCTACATAGATATATAATTCATTAATTAATATAGTTAAAGGGTAGGTTTGTACATGGATGTATAATGCTGAAAATTACGCATGCCCAATAGTCACTATTTTGTGTCACATGTACAACCTAGAAATAATACTACATTACAGAGCCACCAATGAGGGTGTGACTGTCATATTGTGCATCCATGACATAGCTCCTATATACAAAATCTGGCAAAAAAATACATAATCAAGAGGCAAAAACCCGAGTGGGCACCCCAAGAAGCACCCATGATGCGCGTTTGGAGTTAGCTTCTTCCGAGGGGTAGTGAGGGAATACAAGCTCTGACCTTTTATATTGAGTGACAATGAGACGAAACGGCGTGGGCGTCGCCGACCTCTAACAAGGAAACCCATGAGCGTAACGTTACACATCACCGCCAGCCCACCACCACCACTGCGTCATGAAGTGGGCGGACTGCGGTCATTAATAGGAACTTTATGACCTTACAGGGGTTGTCCACTACTGGACAAGCCCAGCTTGATTTAAGACCCCATATTAAAATAAAACCAGTGGATACTCACCTTCTGCAGCACTGCCATTCAAGCGATGTTAGTGCCACTGCAGCCAAGGATTTGCCCCTCGTCAGCTGCAGACATTACTTCCATTAGAGCAGACCTCTTGATTGGCTGCAGCCAGCGTGTGACACAAGTCACTCTCTGAGAAAAGCAGTACCAACCACTGGAACGCCGCAGCAGATGCGAGTATAGATTGTTTTTATTTAGATTGGGGTTTTAGATCTGTTAGACTGGGGTGGTCCAGTACTGGACAACCCCTTAAAGAATTAATTAATTTGTTATTCACTGTAAAACAGTTTAAAAAAATGGCAATGGCAAAACTATACACTGCTCAAAAAAATAAAGGGAACACTTAAACAACAGAATATAACTCCAAGTAAATCAAACTTCTGCGAAATCAAACTGTCCACTTAGGAAGCAACACTGATTGACAATCAATTTCACATGCTGTTGTGCAAATGGAATAGACAATAGATGGAAATTATTGGCAATTATCAAGACACCCTCAATAAAGGAGTGGTTCTGCAGGTGGGGACCACAGACCACATCTCAGTACCAATGCTTTCTGGCTGATATTTTGGTCACTTTTGAATGTTGGTTGTGCTTTCACACTCATGGTAGCATGAGACGGACTCTACAACCCACAGAAGTTGCTCCGGTAGTGCAGCTCATCCAGGATGACACATCAATGCGAGCTGTGGCAAGAAGGTTTTCTGTGTCTGTCGGCGTAGTGTCGAGAGGCTGGAGGCGCTACCAGGAGACAGGCCAGTACACCAGGAGACGTGGAGGGGGCCGTAGGAGGGCAACAACCCAGCAGCAGGACCGCTACCTCCACCTTTGTGCAAGGAGGAACAGGAGGAGCACTGCCAGAGCCGTGCAAAATGACCTCCAGCAGGCCACAAATGTGCATGTGTCTGCACAAACGGTTAGAAACCGACTCCATGAGGGTGGTAAGAGGGCCCGAAGTCCACAGATGGGGGTAGTGCTCACAGTCCAACACCGTGCAGGACGCTAGGCATTTAACACAGAACACCAGAATTGGCAAAGTCACCACTGGCGGCCTGTGCTCTTCACAGATGAAAGCAGGTTCACACTGAGCACATGTGACAGACATGACAGAGTCTGGAGATGTCGTGGAGAGCGATCTGCTGCCTGCAACATCCTTCAGCATGACCGGTTTGGCAGCGGGTCAGTAATGGTGTGGGGTGGCATTTCTTTGGAGGGCCGCACAGCCCTCCATGTGCTCGCCAGAGGTAGCCTGACTGTCATTAGGTACCGAGATGAGATCCTCAGATCCCTTGTGAGACCATATGCTGGTGCGATTAGCCCTCGGTTCCTCCTAATGCAGGACAATGCCAGACCTCATGTGGCTGGAGTGTGTCAGCAGTTCCTGCAAGATAAAGGCATTGAAGCTATGGACTGGCCCGTCCGTTCCCCAGACCTAAATCCGATTGAGCTCATCTGGGACATCATGTCTCGCTCCATCCACCAACGTCACGTTGCACCACAGACTGTCCAGGAGTTGGCGGATGCTTTAGTCCAGGTCTGGGAGGAGATCCCACAGGAGACCATCTGCAACCTCATCAGGAGCATGCCCAGGCATTGTAGGGAGGTCATACAGGCACGTGGAGGCCACACACAATACTGAGCCTCATTTTGACTTGTTTTAAGGACATTACATCGTGTGTTTCTCCACTTTAATTTTGTGGGTGACTCCAAATCCAGGCCTCCATTGGTTAATAAATTTGATTTCCATTGATGATTTTTGTGTGATTTTGTTGTCAGCACATTCAACTTTGTAGAGAACAAAGTATTCAATGAGAATATTTCATTCATTCAGATCTAGGATGTGTTATTTGAGTGTTCCCTTTATTTTTTTGAGCAGTGTATAAATTTTTTTCAATATTAGTGTTTCAGGAAGAAGTAATACAAGTTATTCTGGATAACAAAAACCTCATACAGTTAAAGCAGTAAGAAAAAAGAAACAAAAGCGTGCCGAGACAAAGACAAAATAAAGTCTGATCAATAAAGCCCTTTCAGATCAAGTCACGAAGGAGTTAAAAATGAGCGATTGTCCCTGTTACTAGGACACATTACTTTTATAATACTTATACATTAACACCAGCGATGATTCTAATATTAATTTAATTAGTAAATTCATTTTATGATATTATACAGTGCGATAATGCACAAAAGAAAATATTATATACAACGGTCGCAAACAGGAGAACAATGGACACTTGATTCTTTGTTTCTTAATTGTAAGAAAATGAATACAGTTCTTTATCCCGGATAAGTGCTGCCCGTATATTACAACAGATAATAATGAATGAGCAAACTTCGCAAGGTTATATTATTTCTAGTCTTGTGAATTATCTGTTCTCAGTGGGGCAAGAATTTGCGAGATGAACAATAAAAGCAAAATGTCAAGTTGTAAAATCCCACTGTGAAAATCTGCACATCATGTAGCGGAACAAGATGCAACAAATCAGTTTGATGTAATGTTGTCTGTGCTAACAGTGACGGTTAAGCCTAATATATGTGGTTCTCGAGGTTCTTAAAGGGGCTGTGCAGAATTAAAATTCATAGACACCACTCCTCTGTCTTCTAGGTTCTGCTGAAGGGTGGTGAGATCTTGAAAATTGACAGTTCAGATCAGCAGAATGGTCTGAACTGTGCATGCTCCCATGCTGCAACCAGAGGCAGCTTAACCTACAACATTGGATGCAGGGGCACTGAAATTGGCTGGATCCTCATATGTACTGTATTAGAAGAGAACTTATACCCAAATGGAAGAGCAGGTGACAAGCTGGCTTTTAAATGTAAATCATGCAGCCTGTGTCAGATATATGTTGTTCCTGGTTCAGGCAGCATGTTCCAACTGTCAGGTTAAGAAAATGAGACAACCCCTTTCAATTTACATTGCAGCTTTCTTCCAAAAACAGTGATATTTCCTTGGTCCATCTATACTCATTATTAAAGAATATGAACCCCCACCAGGGGATTTTTTTTACATAAATGCAGGTAGTTTGGGTTAAATATGCACCGTATGTCTATCACAGACTTTTTGTTTCTCTGCCCATACATGGCTGCAGAATGAGAAAATTGCCACCATTTTGATAAACCATAGGGGTTCAGGCAAATGGTTAAAAAAATTATACCTCATTGCTCTGCTGTCCTGCAGCCATCCGGTGCTTTTCTTTCTACATCCCCCATTGTGTGCATGCTCTTTGGATTCTTTACTCTATGACAAGACTTTGGAATGTCCCAAACAGTCTTTGGGGGCTTCATCAGAGAAAATATGCCTGTGCTCCAATCCCAGTAATCCGGCATAGTAGCTTTCACTGATGACTAAAGTCACCAATGACCTACTGACCGCTAAATCCAAGCGCCACTACTTTGTCCTACTCCTCCTGGACCTGTCCTCAGCTTTTGACACAGTGAACCATTCCCTCTTACTACAGACTCTCTCATCTCTCAGCATCACATACCGATCATTCAGCGCCTCCCAGTCACACACCACCTTCTCATCTCGCCCCCAATCTGTTGGCGTCCCCCAAGGCTCAGTTCTAGGACCCCTGCTCTTCTCCATCTACACTTTCAGCCTGGGACAGCTCATAGAGTCTTATGGCTTTCAGTATCACCTCTATGCTGATGACACACAGATCTACCTCTCCGGACCTGATATCACCTCCTTACTAACCAGAATCCCACAATGTCTGTCCGCTATTTCACCTTTCTTCTCTGCTAGATTCCTAAAACTTAATATGGATAAAACTGAATTCATCATCTTTCCACCATCTCACTCAACCCCCCCACCTTACCTATCTATCAAAGTCAATGACTGTCCACTCTCCCCAGTCCTGCAAGCTCACTGCCTCGGGGTAACCCTTGACTCTGTTCTCTCCTTCAAACCTCATATCCAAGCCCTTTCCACTTCATGCCGACTCCAACTCAAAAATATTTCCCGGATCCGCACATTCCTCAACCACTAGTGCATGCCCTCATCATCTCTTGCCTCGACTACTACAACCTCCTGCTATGTGGCTTCCCTTCTACCACACTCGCACCCCTGCCATCTATCCTAAACTCTGCTGCCCGACTAATCCACCTGTCCTCCCACTATTCGCCGGCCTCTCCCCTCTGTCAATCCCTGCACTTGCTCCCCATTGCCCAGAGACTCAAGTTCAAGACCCTAACCTTGGCATACAAAGCCATCCACAAGCTGTCTCCTTCATACATCTGTGATCTAGTCTCCTGGTACCTACCTGCACGCAACCTCCGATCCTCACAGGATCTCCTTCTCTACTCCCATCTTACCTCCTCTTCCCACAATCGCATACAAGATTTCTCCCGTGCATCCCCCCTACTCTGGAACTCTCTACCCCAACACGTCAGAGTCTCGCCTACTGTGGAAACCTTCAAAAAGAACCTGGAGACCCACCTCTTCCGACAAGCCTACATCCTGTCCTGCAGTAACCCTTGCTCCAAGACAGCTGTTCCCTCATCTACGGTATCCTCACCCCCCTTGTAGATTGTGAGCCCTCGCGGGCAGGGTCCTCTCTCCTCCTGTACCAGTCGGCGACTTGTTTTTGTTCAAACTATTGTACTTGTTGTTTGCTATGTATACTCCTTTTTCACATGTAAAGCGCCATGGAATTAATGGCGCTATAATAATAAATAATAATAATAATAATAATAATGAAGCCTCAATCAGACTGTTTGGGACATCTGCAAGGATGATTGTCTGGAGAAGGAAAGGTGAGCGCTATCATGATTCCTGTGTCTGCCAACAGTGAATCCTCCTGAGACCATTCGTCTTTGGGCACTTTTCATCCATGAAGGAGGCTCGCTCACAATTTTGCCTAAGAACACTGCCATGAAAAAAGAGTGGGATCTAAACCTCCTCCAAGAGCAACTTCTCCCAACAATCCAGGAGCACTTTGGTGATGACCAAGGCTTTTTCCACCATGATGGAGACCATGTCACAAAGCAAAATGGATAACTAAATGGCTCAGTGAACAAAATATTGAAATTTTCATCCATGGGCAGGAAACTCCAAAGATCTTAATCTCATTGAGAACTTGTGTTCAATCCTCAAAAAAATGTGTGGACAAACAAAAACACAGACATTGTGATAAACTCCAAGCACTGGTTAGACAAGAACGGGCGGTCATCAGTCTTGATTTGGCCCAGAAGATGATATCTAGCTGCCAGGGCAAAGGGCAGAAGTCTTGAAAAATAAGGGACAACTCCATAAATATTGAGTCTTTGCATAAACTTGATGTATTTGTCAATAAACGTTTAAAAACGTATGAAATGATGATTGTACTTCAGTGACCATAGAATCATTGGACTAAAAGATCTAAAATACAGAAGAAGCAAACTGTATGAAATCCAAAATTTGTGTCAGTCTCAAAACATTTGGCCACAACTGTATTTTGCTATTACGGTATTTTTCCCTCTCTTTTTAGTTTAATACTATGTACAAGAGTGTTCCGCTTAGTTAGATGTGGGCGGTTATTAGTTGTCAGAGGAATGAATGTGCACAATAATGTTTTTATTGAAATTTACAGATATAACATCAGTATAATTATTATTATCACAAACACTTATTTTCTCAACATTCATTTTATTAAATAAATTGAAATAGTAACACAAATGTATAATCCATTTTGCAGAGATATAATGGCAGGCACCAATAAAAAAATGAATCCTGTATACTATTATTTTCTTTATCCTGAGTGAGGAAAATACAATTATTACTCCATTTCTAAATAGTCCTAATTGATACATGATTATAACTCTCTACTGCTGGAGATTAGTTAGAATGGATTTATTAGTCATAATACAGAACATCATGTATAAAGCAGTTGGATGAAAATTAAGATTTAACTATATTACGTTCCGTTCCTGATAATTAAAACTTCATTCAAGCTGTATTACACATGTCTTACACATCTCAAAAGATAGCCTTATGAGACAGTCTTTTGAGTATGAGGGCCTTAAAGGGATTGTCTGGCCTTAGGAAACAAGTCTGCAGTCACTCTATTTGACTTCAGAATTGTGAATCATCACAGAGCTGTGACAATTCTCTGGTGCGTGTGCTGGGAACAGGAGGTCATGAGACCACAAGATAGCTATTTGCCGACTTCTAGGAGTGGGCTGGAGACAGGCACAGCTAGATGGAAGCCCCCCATGACCAGGATTGGCCTGGAGGTTTCCCATGTTTAATAAGTGGCATCTATGGGGATTGGCTAGTGGGAAGTTTTGGGAGGCAGGCAGTGGGAAAGGCATATAAAAGGAAAAACGCGGGAAAACCGCCATTCCTGGAGGAGCAGCAGACGAGGAATTACCTGAAGACGGAGGCCGTGGAATCCCTGGTGGTCCGGCTGAGAGATGCCACCCAGTCTCGCAGCGATGGATGGCTCCAGGCCCAGCTGTCCACTCTGCTTGGAGCAGCTGAGAACCAAGAGCTGGCGTCAGGAGCGGGGAGTAGGACCAGGAGGACCCGGCCCCCAGAGAGACCTTCGCCGGAGGTAGCAGCGCGCGGTAGGCGCAGGCTCCGGAGCCCCTCCGGGGACCCTGCGGGGAAAGTGATGGCGTGGTCCCTTCCCGCCACGCTTGCCCCGGCAGGAATCTGCCAAGCCGGCCTGCTGGCGCAGCGCAACAGAGATCGCGGCCCGCGCCGGAAGTCGGGCCACGCCGGAAGTGCGGCCTGCGGTGATAGCGTTGACAGTGCCGGAGGTCCGAGCCCGGCGCATGCACGCGGCAACAGGGCTGTGCAGGCCCGATTTCAACTGTGGGGGGGCCCAAACCGGGTGGAGAGGAGCCAGGATGGACAGAGGAGACGGACACAAGGCGGCAGGCACCACTGGCGATGCTCCTGTCGGGGTGCCTGCTGGGAGGAGGACCAGGAGTTCAGGACGGCAGGCAGCAGGCCAGGGAACCCCTGCTGCCTGGCTCATCTGGAAGATGCAGGGCGGAGCCAGAGGCGGGCAGCGACAATGCGTTACCCAGCAGCGTCCGTTCCAGCAGTGCGGACCAGGCCCGTGTGTCTGGGACTGGTAGTCGGAGGAGGCCCAGAGCTGTGTCCAGGAGCGCAAGAAGGTCCGGCGGGTGGCGATCCGCGGTGAGATGCCCGGCCGCCTCATCCGTGACTCTTCAGGTCTCCCCTGGTGACGTGGAGGCCAGGGGCGCAGGCCTTGAGCAGCTTACGGATTCTGAGGGATCGAATTCCAGCGGCGACCGTGATGGAGGAAGGGATCATCAGGACTCAGGATTTCCGGCTGACGGGAACACAGCACCTGCGCAGCTGCGTGAGTATGACTCTATGTCTGGTTTGTCGCGCACAGGGGCTGTATTGAGTGGGGAAGGTAGTGATCAGTTGGTAGGCCAAGGTAGGGGGACTTTAGGCGGTCACGGGGGGTCGAGGTAGCGGGGTTTAGGGATATCCTGCACAGTATGTCGCAGATTTAGTAGGATGGAGGGTAGAACAGCGGGTGGGTCAAGGGCATCCCCCGTAGGAGCTTGGTTACCAGGTCAGGATGTGTTGCCACAGTCTAGTTACGGTGTAGTTGGGTCTGCGGCGGGCACGGAGGTAGCATCTATGGGTGTTTCAGTGTCGGTTCAGACGGAAAAGGACAAAGGGGATACGGTGAAGTTGGATGACAGGGCTAAGGGTGAGGTGTATGTGTGCTTTGAGGGGCCATTGGGGGCGCATTTGAAAAAAGAGGTGAAAGAGAAAATTTGGCGTGATGAATATGTCGAAATTTTCTCCCTCCTTCCCTTGGAGAAGTTTAATTTGGACAAAGGGAAGAAGGATGATAGCAAAAAGGAGGAGGAGGAGTAGCGCAGGTGGGACTTGATCCCTCTGACATTTGTAATTTGGCTTCAAGCTTTTGCTCTATTAGCGAGTGTCATTGGGGAGAAGTTTCCTGAGAATTGCTCGGGTTTATTTTGTTATTTAGATGTGATTGGGGAAGTGCATCGTACTTACGGGGGTCAGACATGGCTGAGGTATGACGAGCAATTCAGGCAGAGGAAGGCGGTGCGGCCGGAGATCAAGTGGGATCAGAAAGATATCAGCCTTTGGTTGAAGGTGATGGCCCCTGCTAGGTACGGGCAGTCCATTCATGGAAGCGGAGGGAGCAGGAGTCAACTGGCAGGAAAAGGGGGCGGTAATCAGGGAGCGCAAGGAGGAAAAGAGAAGTTGGGAACGTGATGGCAATTTAATTACGGCCAGTGCAAATACGGGAACAGCTGTAAGTTTAAACATGCGCGTCCCATTGCAATGGAAGCTCCCACGGGGCCTCCAAATGCTTCAGGAAAGGAAAAGGAAAGCTATCAGTGGGTACAGGTCAAGGGGGTGACTCCAGTGAATCTGCTAGCGATGGCCCCCTTTCTAAGTAGATATCCTAATCAATTGAAGGCTGCAGTTATTGGTAATGGTTTTCTGGAAGGTTTCAGGATCCCGCCACCTGATCACATAGTTCCTTTCTCCGTTAAAAAATTTGAGGTCTGCTTTGTTGCATCCAGAGGTGGTCAGTGCTAAGTTGGCAAAATAAGTTGAGTTAGGTAGTATGGCTGAGCCGTTTGAGAATCTGCCAGTTGAAGGGGTGATCATTTCTCCTTTAGGAGTAGTACCCAAGAGGGAGCCGAATAAATTTCGCTTGATACATCATTTGTCCTCTCCGAAAGGTTTTTTGGTCAATGATGGGATCGCGCCTGAATTATGTTCTGTGGGATATACCTCATTTGATACGGCCGTATCATGGGTGCGGAGGTACGGGCCTGGGGCATTGTTAGCTAAAACTGACACCGAATCAGCTTTTAGGTTACTCCCGGTTCACCCGGCTAGTATTCCGTTGTTGGGTTGTTTTGGAACAAAAGGTTATTATCTGGATAGGTGTTTGCCTATGGGTTGTTCGATTTCATGTTCATTGTTTGAGACTTTCAGTACTTTTCTGGAATGGGTGGTCAGGGATGTTGCAGGTGTGCAGTCCGTTATTCATTACCTGGATGACTTTTGTTCATCGGTCCTCCAGACTCGTTGGTTTGTCATAATTTGTTAGCAGCCATGGTGTGGGTGGCTGAACGTTTTGGGGTTCCATTGGCAAAAGAAAAAACGGAAGGTCCTCGTACTGTGTTGAGTTTTTTGGGAATACTGATTGATGCAGATAGAATGGAGTGTCGATTGCCCGAGGATAAATTGTCATTGCTCCGGCAGGAGGGCGAGCGAATCGGTAAATTGCGCAAGGTGACCTTGAAGGAGATGCAGTCGCTGTTAGGGAGATTGATCTTTGCTTGTAGGATCATGCCTATGGGCAGTATAATTTTGCCGCAGGTTGTCAAGGGCAACAGCAGGTGTGCGGGCATCGCATCATTTTATTCGTTTGAATAGAGAGCACAGACAGGATTTGTCGGTGTGGAAGCGTTTTTTTTTTTTGGACAATTACAACGGCAGGTCGTTGATTCAGCAGGAGTTTTTGAATAGCGTTGATTGCGAGATTTACACGGACGCTGCTGGCGGTTTGGGCTACGGGGCTTTTTGTATGGGAAAGTGGAGCGTTGGAAAATGGTCTGATTCGTGGAAGGAGAAGGGTCTTACAAAGAATCTTGCTCTTCTGGAATTATTCCCAATTGTAGTCGCGGTTTCGATTTGGGGTGAGTTTTTCTTGAATCGGAGAGTCAGGTTCCACTGTGATAATATGGGTGTGGTGGCGGTGATTAACAGCTTATCGGCTTCGTCTCCTCCGGTTATTAAGCTGGTCAGGGAACTAGTACTCCGTTGTTTGGAGTTAAATGCGTGGATTTCGGCTGTGCATGTGCCTGGTGTGCAAAATTCCATAGCAGATGCTTTGTCTAGTTTCCAGTGGGTGCGTTTTCAGGCTCTGGCACCAGAGGCAGAAGTCGCAGGAGTGGAATGCCCTTCTCAGTTGTGGCAGCTGATTACGGACGAGCTGGAAGATTGATCCAGGATTCAGTTTCGAGTTAAACCTGGTCTTCTTACGAGGCATCGTGGCGAGTATGACAAAGCAGGGTGTCCCATTAGGGGGCGTTAGAGAGTGACGAGGAGAGAACACTGGCGGTTTTGTTTTTAGTTGGTAAGGCTGCGGACTTAGGGTGGTCGGCATCTAGAATTAGTAAATTTATTGCCGGGCTTGCATTTGGTTTTAAATTGCAGGGATTCTGTGACGTTACAAAATCCTTTTTAGTTAATTTAGTTAAGCAGGCACTTAGAGGTTTTCGTAAAGGTAGTAGGAGCTTGGATAAGCGTAGGCCAGTCTCGTTTAGTATGTTGGAAAGGTTAGGTGTTGTTTTGGACAGGATTTGTAGTTCTACTTTCAAGGTGGCACTATGTAGGTTAGCTTTTCCTTAGCTTTTTTCGGGGCAATGAGAGTAGGTGAATTGGTCGCCCCCAGTAGGAACAGGGCGGGAGGTTCAGTAGCTGAAGACATGAGCTGCTGGACCGGGGGTATTGATATTTTGGATTAGACGTGGAAAGACCGATCAGTTGGCAGAGGTAAGCGCGTTGTGCTAAGTAGAGTGGATGGGGCGGTGACGTGTCCAAAAGGTGCTTGGAGGCATATTGGCAAGTGTGGTCAGGGATAGCCGGCCCACTCTTATGTCACTCTGACGGGACATTCCTGTCCAGATTTCTGTTTATAGCAGGGGGGGGCAGGAGTTGGACCTTAGCCCAGATGTGTATGGTTCACATTCTTTTAGGATTGGCGCCGCGTCTGAGGCGGATAGGCGCGGCTTGGGGGCAGAGGTGATAAAGGGGATTGGCAGGTGTAGTTTGGATCGTTATTTGAGGAGGCGCTGGGTGCTGAAGTAAGGCGTGACGGTAGGCAATTGGGCTTTCCGACGGTACAAGTAGGTATAAGGTGGCTAGGTTTTTAGGGGGATGGTATGGAGCTGGTTTTTGTTGGAATTTCATAAAGCGGCAGGATTGGACAGATCACCGGATATTCTGGTTTTGCATTTGGGTGGGAACGATTTGGGGGCAAGGCCCGTGAGAGAGTTGATTCGGGATATCCGTTTTGATTTTTGAGATTGTGGACTTCGTTCCCCAGGGTTCTGACGGTTTGGTCAGATATAGTGCCCAGGAAAAAATGGCGGGCTGCTAGATCAGAAAAAGGCATAAAAAGGGCAAGAGTAAAAATTAAACAGGGCAGTGTCTAGCTTTGTGTCAAGGAATGGTGGCATAAGTGTTAGGCACTTTGAGTTGGAATTGGGGGTTGGAAATTTGCGGTTGAAGGACGGGGGTCATCTCAATGATATCGGTATGGATCTTTGGGCCCTTGCGATACAGGAGGGGATTGAAAGGGCGTTGGTGATTTTGGGGCACTCACGAGCCTAAGGTTTCAGGGCTGTTCGTGGTTGGCGGGGGGTGGGGTTCTTGGAGTTGGTACCGAATTGTCGGTTGAAGGAATTGGAAAAATTCCAGGTCATTTATATTAAGTGGGCGGTGATCTGGCAGTCGGTTCTGGGCTCTGGACGGGGTTTTACCCTGGGAGCTTTTAGTTGGTTGGTCTTTCACGGACTGTGGAAGTTTGGTGCCCTCGAGCTGGTGCTGCACGGCTGAGGGTAATATGGCGGTTGATTTCTTATACTTTATTTTAAAGCCAGATCTTTTAGCTCCAAGAACCCTCCCTCCATATTTAGATTTATTTTATGGTCAATTTGAATGTTATTGTTGTTTGTTAATAAAATGGCCGCTGTGGCCAAAATTATTCAAAAGTATAACCGGTTGTAGTGTTTTTATTTTGGGACAGGATCACAGGATCCTTGGGGTAAGGTGGGAGAAGTTAAGGCATCAGGTAAGAAACCATATTGGCCGTACCGGGTCAAGGAGGGGGCTGGAGACAGGCACAGCTAGATGGAAGCCCCCCATGACCAGGATTGGCCTGGAGGTTTCCCATGTTTAATAAGTGGCATCTATGGGGATTGACTAGTGGGAAGTTTTGGGAGGTGGGCAGTGGGAAAGGCATATAAAAGGAAAAATGCGGGACAACCGCCATTCCTGGAGGAGCAGCAGACGAGGAATTCCCACCCACCCTCCCCCTTTTTTTGTTGTTTGTTGTTTTTCATTTAGGGGAAAATGGCGCATTTTACTAGGGTCTGCTTGTCACAGTGGCTTGGTTGGCGGGGGGTGGGGTTCTTGGAGTTGGTACCGAATTGTCGGTTGAAGGAATTGGAAAAATTCCAGGTAGTTTAAATTAAGTGGGGGGTGATCTGGCAGTCGGTTCTGGGCTCTGGACCGGGTTTTACCCTGGGAGCTTTTAGTTGGTTGGTCTTTCACGGACTGAGGAAGTTTGGTGCCCTCGAGCGGGTGCTGCACGGCTGAGGGTAATATGGCGGTTGATTTCTTATACTTTATTTTAAAGCCAGATCTTTTAGCTCCAAGAACCCTCCCTCCATATTTATATTTATTTTATGGTCAATTTGAATGTTATTGTGGTTTGTTAATAAAATGGCCGCTGTGGCCAAAATTATCCAAAAGTATAACCGGTTGTAGTGTTTTTATTTTGGGACAGGATCACGGGATCCTTGGGGTAAGGTGGGAGAAGTTAAGGCATCAGGTAAGAAACCATATTGGCCGTACCGGGTCAGGCTACATTTAGACTAGACATATCTGGCCTTGCTCAATACACTTGTATTAAGCTAGGCTGCACACGTCTAGTCGGCATGTGATTGCATGTATGAAAATCACATACTTGCAGTCACTCACCCACTGCACTCAGTACCAGCACCAGATAATTCTCGCAGTGCAAGCGATGTGAGCATTCACAAGTCTTCAGTTACTTAGAGTGCCTGCGGACTTGTTCCCTTGAAAGTGAATATAATCTGAGTTACAATATCCGAGAAAGGCCACAACACAGTGGTTTTCTAGCTCTGTACAATGTGAGCATTATCTAACTAAGGGACCTAGAAACAGCTGGCCTCTACTGATCTAAAATTGATGATCAAAATCTTAGTCCTGGACAACTTCTTTAAAAATATTCCATTGTTCCCACAGTTGTCATAAAGACCTATGCATACTGTATCCAGATATCTACTATCTCCTATCTCAACTGCTTAAAATAAATTTGGTAGATTGGCAAGAGGTAAAGGACAGATGGAAGGGAGTAATCGGGGAATATATCATTAGGGGAATTTTTGAAGTTAGTTTTGCTTGTGAATGCCTTTATTTCTGTCAAATTTCTTAAAGTTGCACACGATGAATCGATACATTTGGCTCACATTTATATGTCCTAGTAACACTTTGGTCTAGAGTGTTTCTTTGTTTTTTACTCCACCGCTTACTAGAGTAAGACTTGGGGACTTTTTGTAAAAAAAAATTAAAAGTCACAATTAATAAACCTGGCTTTGGATAGATTTCTACATTTCGAATTTCCACTCAAATTTTTTTTTTTCATTTTAATTTTTTTGCGCAAAATTATGTACAACATGATTTGTAACATTTTGAAAAGAAAATAGTAAAAAATAGTTTGGTTAAAGCCACTCCACCCTCGTGAGTGCTAAATCAGCATATTTGACACTTTACTACCCAAAGGCACCTCCACTTGATGGTACAAGAACTCGGAGAGCACAAGAAAAATACCATTGTGAAAGCGCTAACCTTGTACTGTATACCTCTCTCCATGGTTATTTACCTTGTTTATAATCATGAAAGGACTCAAAGGAGTCTACATTTTTCTCTTTTTCTTCCTTCCTACACATTATTAGCCGTTATTAAACTTTTCATTCGTTCCATGTGGGTAGCATATGCTGTGAAAGTATTCCAAAGGGACAGGTCCCTACAAAATGTGAAGAAATGTAATCTCTATTTTTACAATGTTTTTCAAAGCTTACACTTCTGCTGACATTTTGAAAATGTGACACATTCATAAATTTGCTGCCTTGGCATGTGAAATTGCTTGTATTTTTGAGAATTCAAATTATTAGCATTGGCCAGAGACTTAGCTATAAGGAATAAACAAAAGTTGCACCCTAATGGGTCAAAAGGCACTGGTCCCTGGCTGAGCACTCTAGAAATGAAAGGGTTTATATATATATATATATATATATATATATATATATATATATATATATATATATATATATATATATATATACATACATACATACATACATATACATATATTTCATTTTTTTTCTTGAATTTTATATGCATAGAAATTAAAGAATTAAGATTTCACAACTCCGCAATAGGGTTAAGCAGTAACTGGATTTGTTGATACACATTAATATGTTTTTTAACACTTTATTTTTCAACGATTTAGAGGGATGAGCACCCAAAAATCCTTCTTTTCTATAAGAAGACATCAGAATTATAGTCAATGGTAGGATCCGAGCTATAGGGGTCCTGGAAGATCTTCTGGCGAGATGGCAAATCTCTTGAATGCCACAAAAGAGAGAAATTGGATGCTCCATCATGAGGAATCAAAATGCAAATTCAGGTGTAAATCACCTGTCCAGGTTCCTGTATGGACTGCTGGTAACCAATTTTGTCTCTTCTCCTGTGTAGCTAGTGTCCTGCCACTACAGTTCTCACCTGTTCCATTACTCATCTTAGGTTTTCCAAGTCTTTGCTGTTCCAGCTCTGTTACATCAGTGATTGATGTTCTAGCTCTGTTACATCAGTCATCTCTGTTCAAGTTCTGCTACATCAGTCTTCGCTGTTCCATCTATGCTACATCAGTCTTCGCTGTTCCATCTATGCTACATCGGTTTTTGCTGTTCCATCTATGCTACATCAGTCACCGTTGTTCGAGCACTGCTATATCAATCATCACTGTTCTTCCTCTACTACATCGGCTGCCATTGTTTCAGTTCATTTACATCTGCTCTGGGTGTTCCAACTCTGCAACATCAGCTGCCATTGTTCCCATACTGCTACATACATTCAATATCTCCTCTACAGCCCACTACATTTTCTTTATTACTGTGCCTCGTCTCAACTATCAAGCTGCTTCAGTGCCACCTGTACAATGAAAACGTGAATAGAAGATGGTACTGGTGCCAATGTCCTTTTCTATGCAAAATAGATGTGATGTTTCACTTTGGAGAACCTAGGACATGATTATGATGATGGATGATGGTTTGATTGTGAAAAGTGAAAAATCACATTTATGTGCCTCCATACACTGTGTTTCATATAACTATTTGTAATGCATTCACACTCGATGAGGCAGACAACATAGTAATGAATGTTTTGATTTGCTATGTGTCACCTGTAGAGATGAAGACCCCAGAATATACTAACTGTAATGTGTAAAAAAATAATAAAAAAATCGTTATACTCGCCTCACCGTTCACCTCTCCAGCACCTCCACTCCTCTGGTCTTTGTTGAATCTTCAGATCAGAAAAATCTTGGTCGCTATCCTGAGACTTTGCTAAGTCTGGGAAGGGTCTATGCATGTGACCTCAAGTTCGTGACATCTTGGGCAGCGATCTTTGCGGGTGCATGAGCAGAACCTTCCAAGGCCTACAATCATGGAAGCCTAGCGACCAAGGTCCTGGGAATTTCAGTGCTGCCAATGCCTATCAAAAGATGCAACAAGGTCCTTGCAGATGGTGGTGTGTAATACAGGGGTCAGAGAGGTGAGTATATGTTTTTTTTTAACATTTTGATGGTCTTTTAGAGTACAGAAAATTGGCATCTAACGTTCGCCATCTTTCTGGATCCGCATGGAAGCGAATTACAAAAGATCTGCATTTTGACAAATGGGGATTTTTGTAAAATTCAAGTAGCATTCAATTCTATGTGAATTTATTCACTCATTTGTATTCACTTTTGTAGTATTGTTAATGGTCTGAGCCCGGTTTATTATATTAGTGCTAAATTTAGGCTATGTCTGCAAGTTGTGTATATGCAGCAGATTTTCCTGCATCAAAACCAATATCTTGGGAGGAAAAATGCCAAAAAAAATCCACTTGTTTTAGACACGTTTTTGATGAGTTTTTTCATGCGTTTGCTTTCCATTCATTTTAAAAGGTGAAAAACTCTACAAAAAGCTGAAAGAATTACCATGCAACAGATTTGGAAAGCTTTACTGGTTCTTTAAAACGGTGTGTTTTTCTCCGCAGAAAAATGCAGCAAAAAACATAACGTGTGAACAAGCCTTTGCAATTCTTTTAAGGACATTTGTAACCGCCCTTTTGTTCTGTAAACAGTGAGAAATTACCTGTTTCACCATTGTTGGGAACAATCTTATTTTGCTTGGTACACTGATATTTCTAGGTGTTTTACATCTGTGGAAGCAATTCTAGGTCTTTTGGGATTGATTTCTTTCATGATAGAATCATTCTCAAGAATAGACGGTCTGTCGATCATCTGTGGAGGATCTCTGTAATTTTTGGGTGACTGATATCGAATGAAGTAATAAAATTCATAGTGAACTCTTCATCAGACACAATATTTTGTTTTGCTTTATCATTTCCATGGTTATTAAAGGAAATCTGTCAGCAGATTTTTGTTATGCAATCTGAGAACAGCAAAATGTAGGGACAGAGACTCTGATTCCGGTGATGTGTCACTTACTTGGCTGCTTGGTGTAGTTTTGTAGCAGTTCTCTGAATGCTGAGCTCTGTATAACCCCGCCCACACCACTGATTGGCAGCTTCCTGTGTACACTGTCTATTGACAGAAAGCTGCCAATCAGTGGTGGGGGAGGGTTTACACAGATTAGCTGGACTGTCTTGCACTTGACACCTAGTCCTGCAGTGATAATCTCCTCCTAATAGAACACTGATTGTATTAAAACTACAGTAAGCTGCTGAGCAAGTGAAACATCCCCGGAATCAGTCTCTCTGCCCCTAGATTATGCTGCTCTTGAATTAAATAGCAAAAACCTGCTGACAGATTCACTTTAAGGCATTCTAATTGTGTGAGGTTGCCAGCTTGAACTTCTTATGCAGTGTCATCAGTGCAATCCCACCTAATGCGCTTTAATTTGCTAAATGATTGTGCATTCTTATAGTTTAGATAACTGTTGCTGTCTAACTTTTTGAAAAAAAAAAATAGTTTTGAAGGCTCTTTCATCAATAATACATAAAAATAAATTCATCAAAGCTTTTACACCAAAAAAGTTGCATAAAAGCTTTGAAAAATTGTAAAATTTTGGTAGAGCTCGGACTGCGCCAAAATTTTCTGACTTTTGGCCTGTTAGTGCCAGTTTGTCTCAGCTGTGCCAAATGGGTTGAGCTGTGACGGGACGAGGCGTGATGGAGGCGTGATGCTACTGCTGGTCTAAATGCCTGACTGGAGTAAGATTTCTGCTGTGGTAAATGGAGGAACTCTCTCACATTAATAAGTCTGTATTTGCATTAAAGAGCTCAAAAAAAGCTCAATACACACTTAGAAGAATGTTATACACTTATTTTCAAGGCAATTAGAGACCTTTCAGAATCTATTTTTTTGGGAAGATTTAGTGTAGCTTACATGTGCAAATTTAAAATGATCCGCTCAGTTCAAGTTCCAATATATCTTTATCACCACTCTTCACATAACTCAAAGTTGGCAAGCTTGGTTAAGTTGTACCCCTTACGATCGGTTTTACCTGGAGCATTTCTATAAATGATGTGGTCTCAGTAGTTATCTTTTTTTACTATACAACCCCAGTATAGAAGGGGGCTGGAGGCATGGGAACCTAGAAGGAAGCCCCACATGACCGGGATTGGCCAGGAGGGTGCAATTTTTAAATCCCAATGGTCGGGATTGGGTATAGGCTTGGAGGGGCTGGCATTTGGATTGGGGTGGGGTAAAGGGGGGGGAGAGGTATAATAGGGAAAAGTGCGGGAAAACGGGCAGTCCAGGGAAGAAGTCATTGAGAGAAGTTCTGGAGCACTAATCCCCAAAAAATATATATATAATAATTTTACCTTTTACCAATTTGCTGGGACACTCTTCTGGCTATTATGGAGTCCGTGGAGTCCCTTATCGCCAGGCTGAGGGAGACTGCCAGATCCAGGCGAGGAGGGTGGCTTGAGTCCCAGCTGGCCGGGCTGCTGGGGAATGCCGGAGAGGAAGAATCCCTGTCGGGATCGGGAAGAATTGCCAGGAGGACGCGGCCCCCCGAGAGGTTTTCCCCAGAGATGGTCGGTACGGGCAGCAGGCGCAGGCTGCGGAGCCCCTCAGGGGACCCTGCGTCCGGTGAGCATGCCGGCGGAATCCCCTGCCGGCGTGCCCGCCGCGGCAGGAATCCGCCCAGCCGGTCTGCGGGCTCCCCCTGCATCGGGTCGCGGTCAGCGACTGAAGTTCCCCGCTCCGTCGTGGTGCGAGCGGCCCCTTCGGCGCGCAGCAGTACTAGATCTCAGGCCGCGCCAGAAGCAAGGCCGGGGCCGCCGACGCGTCACCCGGGGGGCGGGGCCTCACCGGAAATGGGGCCTACGTCACTTCCGGCCCCGGATACAGATGGAAGGTACGCACAACCAATGAGCGGCGGGTGCAGGGACACGCCCCCCGCTCCTAGATCCGGCGGCGATTCAAGACGCCGGTTATTCAAAAGAAAAAAGGGCGGCAATCCTGCAGCGGGGAACGGAGGGACCACCAGCGCGGCAGGCACACCTGGCGACGTTCCTGTCGGGGTGCCTGCCAGACAGACCAGAGGGGGCAGACAGCAGTGGAGCTACACTGGCAGGCAGCAGCAATTCCAGGACCTGCTGCCTGGCCCAAGTCACTCCAGGCAGAGGGATGGAACGGCGGGCAGCAGCAAGGAGTTGCCTGGAAGTTATCCACGGATCAACACGGATCGGGCTGGTGAGTCCGGGTCTGAAAATCGCGGAGGTGCACGGTTGGCGGTGTGGACCGGAGCAGGGACGAGCAGAGGACGAATGACTGGGATGTCGGCATGGGCTCGGGTCCCCCCTGGTGACGAGGAGGCCAGGGGCGCAGGCCTTGAGCGACAGGGGTCGGTCGGACTGGATTATGGAGAAGAACAAGACGAACCAAGGACTCATCAGGACTCGGGGAGTATGGCTGGCGGGGACACAGCACCTGCGCAGCTTCGTGAGTATGCGTCTATATATGGTTTGTCGCCCGCGGGGTCTTTAACGGATGGGGTAGGTGATAGGCAGGTGCCTGGGCCTAGCAGGGAAAATGTTAGGGGAGGTAGTGGGTCGGATGTAAGCGGGTTTAGGGATTTGTTGGTTAGCATGTCACGCATTTTGGCGGGAATAGACGGGAGGGAGCCATTCAAGGGGGGTTGTCACCTGCGGGGGCTTGGCTACCTTGTCAACCAGCGTTGTTGCAGGTGGGGAGCGAGTCGGCCAGGTCGGCGGGGTATGCAGCTGAGACACCTTCTGGGGTATCGGTCTGTGTGCAGACAGAAAAGGAAAATACGGATACTGTAAAACTGGATGATAGGGCGAAAGGGGAGGTATACGTGTGCTTTGAGGGGCCGTTGGGGGCGCATTTAAAAAAAGAGGTTAAAGAAAAGATTTGGCGGGACGAGTATGTTGAAATTTTTTCCCTTCTTCCGTTGGAAAAGTTTAACCTGGATAAGGGAAAAAAGGACGACAGTAAAAAAGAGGAGGAAGGGAAGCGTAGGTGGAGGTTGATTCCACAGACGTTTGTCAATTGGTTACAAGCTTTTGCAATAATGGCTAGTGTTATTGGGGAAAAAGCTCCTGATAATTGCTCTGGTTTGTTTTGCTACCTTGATTCTATTGGGGAGGCTCATCGTACTTACGGGGGTCAGGCGTGGTTACGATATGACGAGCAATTTCGGCAGAGGAAGGCAGTCCGCCCGGAGATCAGATGGGATCAAAAGGACATTGGGTTGTGGCTGAAGGTTATGGCACCAGTAAGGTATGGGCAGTCCTTTCTCGGGAGCAGCAGTAGTGGGAACCAATCAGCAGGACACGGGGGAAGTAACCAGGGGGCACAAAGCACTAAGAAGGAAGTGGGAACTTGCTGGCAATTTAACGACGGCCAATGCAAGTACGGGACCTCCTGTAAATTCAAACACGTGTGCTCCCATTGTAATGGAAGTTCACACGGAGCATCAAAATGCTTTAAGAAGGGTAAGGGAAAGCCAACATTGGGTACCGGTCAAGGGGGTGACTCCGGTGAGGGTGCACGCAATGGCCCCCTTTCTAAGTAGGTTTCCTGATCAGTTGAAGGCTAAGGTCATTTCGGATGGGTTTTTGGTAGGTTTTAGAATCCCTGCTCCTGAGCACGAGGTCCCCTTTTCAGTAAAAAATTTGACGTCGGCTTCCCTTCATCCGGATGTGGTTAGCGTGAAGTTGGCTAAGGAGGTGGAATTGGGCAGGATGGCTGGATCGCTTCCGGTATTACCTAGCAGCAGGGTGGTTATTTCGCCGTTGGGGGTTGTGCCCAAGAAAGAGCTGAATAAGTTTAGTTTGATTCAGCATTTTTCGTACCCGAAGGGGCTCTCGGTGAATGATGGCATTGCACAGGAATTATGTTCAGTTGAATATACATCATTTGATGCGGCGGTTCGATGGGTACAGCGATATGGGTCAGGATCGTTGCTAGCCAAGACGGATATCGAGTCGGCTTTTCGGTTGCTGCCAGTTCACCCGGATAGCATCCCGTTGTTAGGTTGTTTTTGGAATGGGGCATATTACATGGATAGGGGTTTGCCAATGGGTTGTACAATTTCGTGTTCTTTGTTTGAAACGTTTAGTACCTTTTTGGAATGGGTGGTGAGGGACTTGGCATCAGTTAATTCAGTCATTCATTATTTGGATGATTTTTTGTTTATAGGCCCTCCGCGATCGTTGTTGTGTAGGAATTTATTAGGTACTATGGTTTGGGTAGCGGAGCATTTTGGCGTACCATTGGCAAAAGAAAAGACAGAAGGCCCTTGCACAATCCTAAGCTTCTTGGGAATAGTAATTGATACGGAAAGGATGGAGTGTCGATTACCTGAAGATAAATTGCGTTTGCTCAAGCAGGAGGTCGATAGAGTCAGGAGGTTGCACAAGGTGACCCTGAGGGAGCTACAATCGCTGTTGGGGCGCTTAAATTTTGCATGCAGGATTATGCCAATGGGCAGAATTTTTTTGTCGCAGGTTGTCAGGCGCCACAGCAGGAGTGCGTGCGCCCCATCATTTTATCCGCCTAAATAAGGAACACAAAGAGGACCTGAAGGTTTGGAAGTTGTTTTTGGAAAGCTATAATGGCAAGTCGTTAATCCAGCAGGAGTTTGTAAGCAGTTTTGATTGTGAGATATTTACAGATGCTGCAGGAAGTGCTGGTTATGGGGCCTACTGGAAGGGGCGGTGGAGTGTTGGGGCATGGCCGATCGGTTGGACGGAGAGGGGTCTTTCGAGGAACCTGGAGTTTTTGGAATTGTTCCCTATTGTTGTTGCGGTTACTATTTGGGGGGAGTGTTTTGCCAACAGGAGAATTCGGTTTCATTGCGATAACATGGGAGTGGTGTCTGTCATCAACAGCTTGTCGGCCTCGTCCCCGCCGGTTATTAGGCTGCTCAGGGAACTAGTTCTTTGTTGTCTCAATTTGAACGCTTGGATTACAGCAGTCCATGTTCCAGGTGTACAAAATTCCATAGCAGATGCCTTATCTCGTTTTCAGTGGGACCGTTTTCGGGCGCTAGCACCAGAGGCAGAGGACGTGGGTCAAGAATGCCCTTTGCATTTGTGGCAACTGGTTATGGAGGAGCCAGACGGTTAATAAGGGAGTCCATTACGAGGCAGACCTGGGCATCATACGAGGCATCGTGGCGAGTATGGCAAAGTTGGATTCTGGAGTGGGGTGTGGTGGAAAGTGAAGGAGATAGAGAGATGGCAGTGTTGTTTCTTGTGGGAAGGGCAGCAGAGATTGGATGGTCTGTGTCAAAAGTTAGTAAATTTGTAGCAGGATTGGCATTCGCTTTTAAATTGCAGGGGATAAAAGATGTTACAAAGTCCTTTTTAGTGAAGCAAGCACTTAGGGGCTTTAGGAGAGGCGGTAAGGTGTTGGATAGACGAAGACCAGTGACTTTTAGTATTTTAGAGCGGTTGGGTTTTGTGTTGGATAAGATTTGTTGTTCAGTTTTTGAAGCCACACTGTTTAGATTGGCTTTTTCATTGGCGTTCTTTGGCGCACTAAGATTAGGTGAGTTGGTGGCACCAAGTAGGAATAAGGTTGGGGGTTTGTTTGCTGAGGATGTGAGCAGTCGGAAAAGGGGCATCGAATTTTGGATTAGGAGGGGGAAGATGGATCAATTGGGCAGAGGCAAGCGAGTGGTATTGGGGGAGGTTAATGGATCTTTTATGTGTCCTAGGAGATGTTTAATGGCTTACTGGCAGGTTTGGTCAGGACGTAAGGGCCCGTTATTGTGTCATAAAAACGGAGAGTTTTTGTCACGTTTTCAATTTATTGCAGTATTTAAAAAAGGGATCCGGGAGTTGGGCCTTAGTCCAGAGGTGTACGGGTCGCATTCTTTCAGAATCGGTGCGGCGTCAGAAGCGGACGGTTTGGGTTTAGGAAAGGATGTGATAAAACGCATCGGGAGGTGGAGTTTTGATCGTTATCTGTCCTATGTACGCCATTAGGTATGCGGAATTATGGTTTTTATTTTGTCCAGAAGTGAATACCCCCTTTTTGGTTGTCTTGTTGCAGGTGACGTCCCGTTATTAGTCTGGATTCTTGGACACTCTTTCGTTCATCGGGGGGCGCTGCGGGCGGATGTGAGGCCAAACGGTAGTCAATTGGGTTTTAGCAGAGAGCAAGTGGTGGTCCGGTGGCTGTTTTTTTCGAGGGATGGTATGGAGAAGGGTGCTTCCTGAATTCCATAAGGCGGCTCGTTTGGACCCGGCGCCGGACAGTTTTGGTGGTGCATATGGGGGGGAATGATTTGGGGGTTCGGCCGGTTAGGGAATTGATGAGGGATATTCGAATTGATTTTTAAGGTTATGGACATCTTTTCCTAGGGTGTTGACGGTTTGGTCTGACATTGTGCCGAGAAAAAATTGGAGGGAGGTCAGATCAGTGAAGGGCATTAATAGGGCACGAGTAAAGTTGAATAGAGCCATAGCAGCTTTTGTTGGTAGAAATGGGGGGGTAAGTGTTCAGCATCTTGATCTTGGGGCAGGGGTTGGTGATTTTTGGGCGAAGGATGGTGTGCACCTGAACGATATTGGGATTGATTTATGGCCATTATCTATACAGGAGGGGACTGAGAGGGCTTTGGCAGTGTTGGGGCGCTCACGAGCCTGAGGTGGTCAGGGCTGTTCGTTTGTGGCAGGGGTGGGGTTCTTGGAGTTGGCACAGAAGTGTCGGTGCGAAAGTTATTGGAAATTTACAGGCAGTGGCTTGATTAAGCGGGGTGATCTGGCATTTGGTTTTTGGGGCTCTGGACGGGGTTTTACCCTGGGAGTTTTTGGTGCCCTTGAGCTGGTGATGGACGGCTGAGGGTAATACGGTGGTTCGATTTCGGTTTAGTTATGCCAGATCTAATTTTTAACTCCAAGAACCCTCCCTTCTTATTTATTTGAATAATAATGTTTATATGTTAATGTTGTTTGTTAATAAAGTGGCCGCTGTGGCCAAATTTATCCAAAGAAATTACAGGTGCAGTGTTTTTATTTGTTAAGGTACATGAGGTCGGTAAGATGGGGAGGGGTCTTACGGAACTATGGAACCCGGGTTGGCCGTACACGGTCATGGAATACTCCTATCTGCCTTTGTGTTTACATCCAATTTAATCTTTTATCCATACCCCATATGAGGATTTGATTATAATTACAAATCTTTTTTTAAAGAATTCTCCGAACTAATCAAATTACAGGAATGAAATATACAATCCGGTGCTCCACCGAACAATGTTTGTCAGCAAATATGATTTATCTCCCGCTATAATCTGGTTACTTGGCTTCTTTTCTATTTTAGTGTATCTTATATAGTAAGTACTAGAGGAAATAATAAGATAGATCAATCACGAATGTCAGTGGGAAGAAAATTTATGAGATTTTAGGCTGGAAAGAAGAAAGAATAAAAACAATTCCTGGATATTCGATGAAGTATTGTTAATCCTCTAACTCTGTTTCCTTTTTTTTAGAATTTTTGATCATTGATGAAACTTCTTCTGAGCAACCACTGAGATTATCAGTAGCTTTTCTAAGACAGCACGATCTTGTATCACAATGGGAAATACATTTCTCAGTGTTCAGAGACACTTTTTTTGTTGTTAAACTATTGTTGCTCAGCAGAGACTTTAAGGGATTCTGTCACCACCAAAATTACATTTAGACTGCCTAAATATTTATATAGGCGACGTATCCCCTAGTTAAATCATACTAAGCACAATGGCTTACCTTTAGAGTCAATTAAAAATCAACTTATATTTGATATGCAAATGAGGGCACTTGGGTGCAACCTTACTATGGCCTATGCCTTGCTGAACCGTTACGCCCTCCTATTTGAATAATAAAGCCGATACCTCACATTGATTGACTTATCTCTAAGGCCCAGAGTGAAAGTTGCCTCTACTGTCTGCACCTTCCCACTGACATTGGATGACCATGGTTGTGGGCTCATAGTGTCAGTGTAGGCGCACACAACGGCTGCGGGCGCGCTCTGACATCTGGCTTCTGCCTGTCTGTGGCCGCCACTTGCTAGACTCCTGGGTGTATGTATTTTACCAGCACTCCGGATCTCCTGTCCTGATCTTACATTACACACCAAGTGACGGGTTTATTATAACCATTTTGGTCATTATATAATCTTTGGATCTGATTTGTTGCATTTTTAATAGTGAAGAGTGGTGTCCAAACAAAACAAAACTCTGCCGTTTTGATTTTGTTCTCACGTTCACACGTCAGACTAATTATTTTAATTTTGAAAGATCGGACTTTTATGAACGGTTGATACCTGATATATTTATTTGTAAAGGGGGAAAAGTTTCTTTATTTTTAAAAGGGGGAAAAATGGGGGAGCTTGAACTTTTATATATTTAAAGTTTTTTTTACATATATTTTTTTTAACTTTATTTTTTAGTCCCTTTAGGGAAATTGAACCTGCGATCTTCCAATTACTAATATTATACATTGTAATAGCACTTTATTGTAGTATATAGTGTAAATCCTCATCTGCTTTGAAGCTCAGCAAATACAGTTAGGTCCATATATATTTGGACAGAGACAACATTTTTCTAATTTTGGTTCTAGACATTACCACAATGAATTTTAAACAAAACAATTCAGATGCAGTTGAAGTTTAGACTTTTGGCTTTCATTTGAGGGTATCCACATTAAAATTGGATGAAGGGTTTAGGAGTTTCAGCTCCTTAACATGTGCCACCCTGTTTTTAAAGGGACCAAAAGTAATTGGACGATTGACTCCAAAGCTATTTCATGGACAGGTGTGGGCAATTCCTTAGTTATGTCATTCTCAATTAAGCAGATAAAAGGCCTGGAGTTGATTTTAGGTGTGGTGCTTGCATTTGGAAGGTTTTGCTGTGAAGTAAACATGCGGTCAAAGGAGCTCTCCATGCAGGTGAAACAAGCCATCCTTAAGCTGCAAAAACAGAAAAAACCCATCCGAGAAATTGCTACAATATTAGGAGTGGCAAAATCTACAGTTTGGTACATCCTGAGAAAGAAAGAACGCACTGGTGAACTCATCAATGCAAAAAGACCTGGGCGCCCACGGAAGACAACAGTGATGGATGATCGCAGAATAATCTCCATGGTGAAGAGAAACCCCTTCACAACAGCCAACCAAGTGAACAACACTCTCCAGGAGGTAGGCGTATCAATATCCAAATCTACCATAAAGAGAAGACGGCATGAAAGTAAATACAGAGGGTTCACTACACGGTGCAAGCCACTCATAAGCATCAAGAAGAAAAAGGCTAGACTGGACTTTGCTAAAAAACATCTAAAAAAGCCAGCACAGTTGTGGAAGAAAATTCTTTGGACAGATGAAACCAAGATCAACCTCTACCAGAATGATGGAAAGAGAAAAGTATGGCGAAGGCGTGGTACAGCTCATGATCCAAAGCATACCACATCATCTGTAAAACACGGCAGAGGCAGTGTGATGGCTTGCGCATGCATGGCTGCCAGTGGCACTGGGTCACTAGTGTTAATTGATGATGTGACACAGGACAGAAGCAGCCGAATGAATTATGATGTATTCAGAGCCATACTGTGTGCTCAGATCCAGCCAAATGCAGCCAAACTGATTGGTCGTCGTTTCATACTACACATGGACAATGACCCAAAACATAAAGCCAAAGCAACCTAGGAGTTTATTAAAGCAAAGAAGTGGAATATTCTTGAATGGCCAAGTCAGTCACCTGATCTCAACCCAATTGAGCATGCATTTCACTTGTTAAAGACTAAACTTCAGACAGAAAGGCCCACAAACAAACAGCAACTGAAACCACCGCAGTGAAGGCCTGGCAGAGCATCAAAAAGGAGGAAGCACAGCGTCTGGTGATGTCCATGAGTTCAAGACTTCAGACAGTCATTGCCAACAAAGGGTTTTCAACCAAGTACTAGAAATTAACATTTTATTAACTATTATTTAATCTGTCCAATTACTTTTGGTCCCTTTAAAAACAGGGTGGCACATGTTAAGGAGCTGAAACTCCTAAACCCTTCATCCAATTTTAATGTGGATACCCTCAAATGAAAGCTAAAAGTCTGAACTTCAACTGCATCTGAATTGTTTTGCTTAAAATTCATTGTGGTAATGTCTAGAACCAAAATTAGAAAAATGTTGTCTCTGTCCAAATATATATGGAACTAACTGTAGATAAGTTTAAGATGACCAAGACGGTGGTGATGAGGAGCCGTCAGAAGACCCCCATCAGTCATAGTCGCCCACTGGCGAGCCACAAACGCTTCCCTGGGGGCAGATGGTTGCCAGTGTACACAAACAATGGTGCATGTTCCATTTTTACTCCAGCCACGGCTATTAAAAATAGATGCCGGCGTGATTACATGCAATTACGTAAATATTGGTAGCAAAGTGGCTCAGTGGTTAGCACTGCAGCCTTGCAATGCTAGGGTTCTGGGTTCTAATCCACCAAGGTCGACATCTGCAAGGAGTTTGTATGTTCTCCCTGTGTTTGTGTAACACAGGTACTTTAGATGCAGTGACACAGAAACACAGAGCAGCCATAACAGGGTTAATAAACAGGGGAGGTTTATGATAATAGGGTCAACCTCCACGCAGGGAGTAACAGGGGAAAATATGGGGGAAAAACAAGGGAAGCAGGAGGTAAAAGTCTATTACTGACAGTTCACAGTTTAACTAGATGTAACAGAGTCGAACCGGTTGTAATCGACAGTTTTTTCACTTAGCTGACTCTTGCTCCTCACAAGGCAGTTGCCAGCTGATGTCGGTGTTGATTTTTTTATGCATCCCCGCCCAAACAATGCTCTGTCTTCTGGCAGCAGCGGGCGGTCTCCAGTTTTACCCGCTGAGCCCCTAGTCCATAACATGGCACCTCACGTGCCCGGCTCCACTGACCCTGCGCCTCTTCTCCCTCTAGTCGGCTTGACTCCTCCGGTCCACTGCACTCGGATCTTGCTCCAAGTACTGTAGGCAGGAGCCTGGACCCTCTCACACTGCTCTGCTGAGCAGGACCCAGCTCCGCTTTTCTGCGCAAACGTCCTAGTCTCTTCCTCTCTCTAGCCACGCCACCAGTTCCCCGGTCATCTGACCTCCCAGCTCTCACTCTGGACACGCCCCCTGCTTCCCACTCACCTGACTCCTGTGCTCACAGTCTGTCTTCCCCCTGCAACCAGAGGCACGGCCCCGGCAGTTTCGGATCCCTTGCTCTGAAAGTACTTACACCCCGGTCTTCCCCCTTACACTCCCGCTCTCCTTTAACTCTCCATTCCACAGGCGAGAGTTCCTTCATCAAACATTCACATTCTTGGACTTCCTGGACGATATGGTACCATATGAATTGATCTTGTTCGTAACGGTGAGGGGGCACCCCTGCTGTTGTCCGTTCTGACCGGCGTAACTCAGTTTGACCTATGGGGGGTGCAGGGTCACTCGGATTTCCAATCTCCGCCTGCCCGGTGGCTTCAAACGATGTTGTTCCCTCGCCGCCTGCACTGGGGACTGCAGGTAATCGAGTGCTGGGGCTCGGAGGTAGAATCAACAACTTTTCTTCGTCCACATCGTGGCTTGGGGCAACTGTAACACGACCCTCTCTAGAAGCAGGTGATTCTTCTCCATCTTTGTCATCTTTAGACAGACAGGGTCGCAGCATACTATGATGAACCACTCTGGTAGGGGCACCTTCAGCCCCCTCGGGTTGAACTTCATACACAGGTCCTTCAGCGCCAATCCTGCGCTTCACTGGGTGCGGGGTACTTTCCCACTGCCTACTCAATTTGCCCCGGGGCCGCCTGTTCCGAACCAACACCCGCTCCCCCGGCCTCAGAGGTGTCCCTCGAAGATTCAATGTCTCATGATGTTTGAGCTCCTGAAACTTTTGTTGTACCAACCGTCGGAGGGTCTGCAGTCGATGCCGATGTTCCCGGACCCAGAAAGACACCCCCGTCCGTGGGTAGTCCTCCTCGGGGTCCAGCTCTAACTCGGTAATCTCTCACCCCTTTCGCCCGAACAGCAAGGTATAAGGAGTGAACCCCATCGTACTATTCATTCAGTTGTTGTAGACCCACACCAGCTCGGCCACAAACTCAGGCCACCGTACCTTCCGATCTTCCTCCAACGTGCGGCGCATTTGGATCAGTGTCCGATTAAAGCATTCACAGGCCCCATTTCCTTGAGGGTGGTAAGGAGTAGTCCGTGACTTCTCAATCTTGTACAACCAGTGCAGCTCTTCCATCACCCGGCCTTGGAAGTGTGGTGCCCTTGAGGGTTCAATCGCCACAGGGGTACTGCACCTCAGATAAAGGTGTGGTATCTCCTCTTCCAGGTAAGGATGGAGCATCACTCAGGACCCCACTTCACCACTCAACACTACACCACTCCTGTCCTGAAGGGGGTCTAAATGCACCATGGTGCTTCCCCCGGCCCGGGATAGAGGAGATGGGGGGGGACCAAAGATAGGGGAAGCCAAGTAGTGGGTGAGGGAGGAGGAAACACTTACAGGAAACACATATAGAATCATATATAATATATGGCCATCTTATGTTCAGGGTCTTTGATTGTGGTCTTCTGTCAGGGTCCAGCAAGAGTCTGTAGCTGGCTGAAGATTCACAGTCCTCGTTCTCTGGCCTTGAGACGAGGAGCGGGTCAGAGTTAACCAGTGTCTCTGCCCAGTCAGGGTCCTGTTCTAAGAAGGCCTTGGAGGGGAGCGGAGGAGATAGGCTCCACAAGCAAAAGGATTCCAGGGGGATACGGACGGAGCGGAGTCGCCACCTGTATTCTTCACTCTGGCCTAGCCAGAGGGATTCCTGCTGCAAGAGGGCTAACCGGCCCCCGATATCTGACTTTGTCACTTCAAGTCTCAGTCAGAAAAGCCCGGTGGCTTAGTGGATCCCAGGGGGATACGGACGGAGCGGAGTCGCCACCTGTATCTCTCAACCTGCGTTTATCCAGTGGGACCCGGCCTTACACCACACATACCACACACAGTCAGGAGAAGACTCAGTGGGAGAACTTGCAAAGGAGAGGAACACACCAGCGGGGTCTTGACAGGTGCTCCTGGTCTACCTGGGGAGCGCTGAACCCCCTTCCTGGTGGCCGCAGTATGCCGTGTGTAGCAGAGAGAAGCTTTGCGGCTGAAAGTGCATCTAAAGTGAGTAAAGACCCGGATGACTTCATTCACCGCCTCCGCTTGTTTATTCCTGAGCGGCACTGCACCCACCATAACTCTTCAGATCTCACTCACTGCCCTCAGGCCTACTCCGCCTGTGGGGAGTAGTACCAACCGAGCTGCCAGAACATCAGCCTCAGAGGACTGTTGCAGCGCTGGTGGCCTTCACCAGAAACCACAGGTGGCGTAGTCGAACATCCACTCATCCAAAAGCCCATTTTTTTTATGTGACAGCCTTAGGCACGGAACGGGTCAAGGCCACGACTGCTTTCCCCACAACATCTGCAAGGCCCGGCTCCGAGTATCCGCCATCAGCTCAGGGATGGCGTCACAAAACTGGCGTAGTCGGCAGGATTGCGTGCCCGCAGCAACGGAAGAAGTTAATCCCCATTGCCGCCGGGTACTGTGCGCCTTTCACAAAAGACTGTCGTTACACACTTAATGTGGCGCCCGCCCAAGAAGAACAGATGACATTATGTGCAAAAACAACAGCAACATAAGACCTCCCATCGTGGGCCTGGCTCCTCAATGGCGCCGAAAGGGCCGACCACCCCCTCCAGCAGAGACTGTCCGCATAGTAGTGTCCGACAAGACAGATGGGACATCCCAAGGAGTGCCCGTCAGCCAGCCGCCCTGGAGCCGCCCCAAAAGAAGGAGGAGAAGAAGACCGCACCCTGCAGCAGAGATGGACGCAGCCAAGGAGATGTCCTCCATCGCTGGCCCACCAGCTGCCACCTCCCTCACTATGGAGGGAATTCACCTGACCGCGGAGGAGGCCGACTTCCTCCGCGGTGAAACGCAGGATCTGACCCAGAGGGCCAATGAGGCCTAACGACTGGCCGCCACCGAATGGAGGGAAGAGGTGCTGTGGAAGATCAAGGCTTGCCGCCAGAGCTCGTCGCGCCTGACCATTGAGGCCTCAGCCCAGGCGGAGGAAGCCCAAGAGTGGGTAAGGACGAAACCCCTATCCCGGGCGTGGGATGCACCGAAGCCCTCCTAGATCTCCTGCCGTCACCCCTGTCCCCTGGTGCCATCGCTAGGGAGCAACTCCTGGCTCTGGAGGCCGAGGTCCAAGCCACCGCCACTCCTGGAAGTCTGCTATGTCTCCCCACTCCCGGTCCAGAAAAGCCTGCACTCTCCTGGGTGTACACCTGCCCCAACCCTGACTGGTCTGCACCAATAGAGGGCCCGCAGCGACCCCCGCTATTGCCGCTGCCCGCGCCACCGGTCGCTTGCCCGGCGGCAGAAGAGTTTGCCTGGGACAACCGGGGGGGCGACCTGATGGGCTTCCCCCGGGAGACCCAGTCCGAAGCGCGGAGCCGGGAGGAGACTTGCCGTAGGGAGCTCCTCCAGCTCGAGAGGGACCGGCGAGAGAAGAGGATCCGCTGTGAGTGCCTGGAGGTGCGCACAAAGGCTGCCAAATCACAGGCCCGTCAGGCAGAGGCCACCTGTCCAAGGCCCCGGGAAGAAGGCCTTATCGTGTGCTTCCACCAGGAGGCAGGATGGGGCTTCATCCGTAGCCCACAGTTCAACCGGGACGTCTTTGTCAATCAGCGGGACGTCGAGCCGCAGCTGGAGTAAGGCCACCCTGGCCGGAACGTCTACCCGGGCGATCTGGTATCCTACACCCACCACCACGGGGAGCGTGGGTGGTATGCCCTGGATGTGCACAGGGTATTCAAGGAGGATGCCCCCACGCACCTAGTTACAGAGGACCGGTCAGGCTCCATTGGGAAGGATGAGCCTTTTCCCAGGTGGGGATACCACTGCTAAGCAGCCCCGGGACATGCATCTCCCAGTTGTTTGAACTGTTATTTGTTTTCTCAAGTTTTGTTGCACCCGGATCCATTTAAAACAAACATTTGTCCCTGCAGATGCTGAGCAAGAGACAGACTGACATTGTAAATAGTTTGCACCTATTTAGGTGCCCCCTATTGGTTTTATGCAGAACCATCTCTACCTCTGACTAGAGATGAGCGGTGTTCGACTAGAACTGTTCGCCAATCTCAAATTCGAGCTGTTTTGGGCGGTGTTCGAGTTGTTCGACGAACCCGAACGATTTGCAAAAAATTTGGCTGTTCGAGGTTATGTTCGATAACTGTTCGTGCACCAAAAGCGTGTCCTGCATGTCTGGCGCTATTTAGAGCACCAATCATGCAGGGATTGTCTGCCACTCACTGTAATGCCACAGCCATGGTGGTTGTGGCATTAGAGTGATTGCCCAAATTGATGGGAACTGTGCTCACAGTGAAACATGAAAAGCCGGCAATTCAGCAGCGGCGTACACCGGTACCCGACAATTTAGAACCGAAAGAATAGAGCTTCACACATAGATTAGATAGATAGAAACATGTCAGTCACATATATAAGAAGTACAGTGACAGTGTTGATTACTGTACTTGTCATTTAGTGTAAAGGATTTATTAAAAAAAATATTAGTGTTTTCATGCACTGTCTCTTTAAAAAAGCCGGCCGGCAATTCAGCAGCGGTACCCGACAATTTAGAATAGAAAGAATAGAGAATCACAAATAGATTAGATAGATAGAAACATGTCAGTCACATATATAAGAAGTATAGTGATAGTGTTGATTACTGTACTTGTCATTTAGTGTTAAAATAAAGGATTTATTTAAAAAAAAATTGGCGTGGGGTTCCCCATAATTTTAGGCTCTAGCGGAGGTTAATCAGACAGCTGGGGCAGATGTTTGATGCCTGGGTAGGGGTAATACCCACGGAGCTTCCCAGGCTACTAATATCAGCCCCCAGCTGAATGCCTAGCCTTTACTAGCTATTAAAATGGGGGACCCCCCAAAAATTGACGTGGGGTCCCCCTATTTTAATAGCTAGCAAAGGCTAGGCAGACAGCTGGGGGCTGATATTAATAGCCCAGGAAGGGTGCCATGAATATTGGCCCCCTCCCAGGCTAGAAACACCAGCGGTCAGCCGCCCCAGAAATGGCGCATCCATAGGATGCGCCAATTCTGGCACTTAGCCTCGCTCTTCCCACTGCCCTGTAGCGGTGGCAGTGGGGTAATAGGGCTGGGGTTGATGTCAGCTTATAATGACAGCTGACATCAAGCCCAGGTTAGTAATGGAGAGGCGTCTATAAGACACCCCCATTACTAACCCCATAGTCAAAGTTAAAAAAAACACAAACACCCAGAATAAAGTCCTTTAATTGAAATAAAGACACAATTCTTTATTGTTCTAAATTAAACCATACTTACAATCACGCCCATTCCAGCTGAAGCCAACGATCCCCTGCAATAAAAGAAAAATAATAAAGCAACATCATCCTTACCTTTCCATGGTTCCCACGACAGCTTCAGCTCTGCTACATCGAGATGACAGGCTGGACCGCAGCAGAAAGCTGCCATCCAGCCTGTCATCCCGCAGACACTGAGAAGCGCATGCTTGCTTGCGCTCCTCAGCGTCTCTCTGTGACGGCATCCAGATGAGCCGAGTTCATGTCCAATGAACTCGGCTCACCTCATGCACGTCACTGACAGAGTGGGAAAATTCTCCTGCACTCAGCGCTTCAGCGTGAGAATTCTCCCACGCTGAAGCGCTGAGTGCAGGAGAATTTTCCCACGCTGTCAGTGACGTGCATGAGGTGAGCCGAGTTCATTGGACATGACCTCGGCTCATCTGGATGCCGTCACAGCGAGACACTGAGGAGCGCAAGCAAGCCTGCTCTTCTCAGTGTCTGCGGGTTGACAGGCTGGATGGCAGCTTTCTGCTGCGGTCCAGCCTGTCATCTCGATGTAGCAGAGCTGAAGCTGTCCTGGGAACCATCGAAAGGTAAGGATGAGGTTGGTTTATTATTTTATTTTTATTGCAGGAGATCGTTGGCTTCAGCTGGAATGGGTGTGATGGTAAGTATGGTTTAATTTAGAACAATAAAGAATTGTGTTTTTATTTAAATTAAAGGATTTTATTCTGGGTGTTTATGTTTTTTTTAACTTTCACTATGGGGTTAGTAATGGGGGTGTCTTATAGACGCCTCTCCATTACTAACCTGGGCTTGATGTCAGCTGGCATTATAAGCTGACATCAACCCCAGCCCTATTACCCCACTGCCACCGCTACAGGGCAGTGGGAAGAGCGAGGCTAAGTGCCAGAATTGGCGCATCCTATGGATGCGCCATTTCTGGGGCGGCTGACGGCTGGTGTTTCTAGCCTGGGAGGGGGCCAATATTCATGGCACCCTTCCTGAGCTATTAATATCAGCCCCCAGCTGTCTGCCTAGCCTTTGCTAGCTATTATAATAATATAATAATAATAATAATAGTTTATTTTTTTTATAGCGCCAACATATTCCGCAGCACTTTACAAATTTTAGGGGGGACTTATACAGACAATACAGAATAAGCATATCTCATATCGAAAGGAGTGAGGGCCCTGCTCGTGAGCTTATAGTCTATGAGGAAGTGGGGGAGACACAAAAGGTAAAAAGTACATATATTGTATAATGCAGCCTTGATATACTGAATAGGATAAATAATAATACATGGACTGGTCGCCAGCCAGTATGTGTGCAGTCCTGACAGAGGCTTTTATGTGCATGGTTGGTTTGAACCCGAAGTTGAAGAAGATTTTAATATGGGGGAAAGCTGGGATGGACAGAGTGTGTTTAGGTGATACGCCAGTCTAAAGAAATGTGTTTTTAGGGTTCGCTTGAAACTGTGGGTATTGGGAATTAATCGAACTGTCCTGGGTAGTGCATTCCAGAGAATTGGCGCAGCACGCGAGAAATCTTGGAGACGGGAGTGGGAAGTTCGGATTATGGAGGATTTTAGTTTCAAGTCATTTGCAGAACGGAGGGCACGTGTAGGGTGGTAGACTGAGACAAGGGAGGAGATGTAGGGGGGTACTGAAGCATGGAGCGCTTTGTGGGTAAGCGTGATAAGTTTAAAACCAACTCTATATTGGATGGGCAACCAATGCAATGACTGGCACAGGGAAGAGGCATCTGAGTAGCGGTTGGTGAGGAATATGATCCTGGCTGCTGCGTTCAGGACGGATTGGAGAGGGGAGAGTTTAGTAAGAGGGAGACCGATTAGTAGAGCGTTGCAATAGTCAAGACGAGAATGAATAAGAGCGACAGTAAGAGTTTTTGCCGAGTCAAAGGTGAGAAAAGTCCTGATTCTTGAGATGTTTTTGAGGTGTAGATGACATGAACGAGCGAGTGATTTGATGTGAGGAGTGAAAGAAAGATCTGAATCAAAAATGACCCCAAGACAGCGGGCTTGTTGCTGGGGAGTAATGGTTGAGCCACAAACGGAGATGGCAATATCGGGCACAGGTAGATTAATGGAGGGAGGAAAGACGAGTAGTTCAGTTTTTGACAGATTCAGTTTTAGGTAGAGGGAGGACATAATGTTAGACACAGCAGAAAGACAATCACTGGTCTTTTGTAGTAATGCAGGGGTGATGTCCGGAGCAGAGGTGTATAATTGGGTGTCATCAGCATAGAGATGGTACTGAAAACCGAATCTACTGATTGTTTGTCCAATAGGAGCGGTGTATAAGGAGAAAAGAAGGGGGCCTAGGACTGATCCTTGAGGAACCCCGACAGTAAGAGGAAGTAGGGAGGAGGAGGAGCCGGCAAAAGACACAGAGAAGGAGCGGTCAGAGAGATAAAAGGAGAACCAGGAGAGAACCGTGTCCTTGAGGCCAATAGTGCGGAGCATAGTGAGGAGGATCTGATGATCCACAGTGTCGAATGCTGCAGAGAGATCCAGGAGAATCAGCAGGGAGTAGTGACCATTAGATTTAGCTGTTAGTAGATCATTAGAGACTTTAGTGAGGGCAGTTTCAGTAGAATGTAAAGAGCGGAAACCAGATTGTAAAGGGTCAAAAACAGAGTTGTCTGAGAGATAGTGGATTAGACGGGAGTGGACCAGGCGTTCCAGGAGTTTAGAGATAAAGGGAAGATTGGAAACAGGTCTGTAGTTGGCCGTGCAGTTCTGGTCGAGGGATGGTTTTTTAAGTAATGGTTGTATGCTGGCGTGTTTAAAAGAAGAGGGAAAGATACCAGATGAGAGGGAAAGGTTGAAAATTTTAGTTAGGTGAGAGGTGACAGCTGGAGCAAGGGACTGAAGGAGATGTGAGGGAATAGGGTCGCTGGTGCAGGTGGTAGGGCGAGAAGATGCAAGGAGCCTGATCACTTCATCTTCCGTGACTGGTTCGAAGTCAGAAAATGAGCAAGATACAATGTGGTGGGGGGGAGCATGCATAACATTTGGGGATTGGGAGAAAATTTCCTGTCGGATATGGTCAATTTTTTCTTTGAAATAGTTAGCCAGATCGTCAGCGCTGAGGTCGGTGGTCGGGGCCTGTGCTGCTTGATTGAGGAGAGAATGAAACATGTCAAAGAGTCGTTTAGGATTATTGGAAAGTGAGATGATGAGGTTGTTAAAGTAGGTTTGTTTGGAGAGGTGAAGGGCAGAGTTATATGTTTTCAGCATAAATTTATAGTGGAGGAAATCTTCGGGCAGATTTGATTTTCTCCACAGCCGTTCAGCGCACCTGGAGTACCTCTGGAGAAGACGTGTTTGAGGCGTGTGCCAGGGTTGTCGCCGTCTATGCCGAATTGTTCTTTGTGTAGGAGGTGCGGCTTCATCCAGGGCGCATAGCATTATTTTGTTATAATGCTTCAATGCAGAGTCGGGACATGAGAGGGAGGAGATTGGGGCCAATGATGATTGCAACCTTTTTATAAATTTCTGGGTGTTAATGGCGCGTAAATTTCTATAAGTGTGGACGGTGGGAGTGTCTTGAGTAGAGTCACAGTTCTTGACAGAGAATGAAAGAAGATTATGGTCAGAGAGTGGAAGGGGAGAGTTAGTAAAGTCATGTACTGAGCAAAGCCGGGAGAAGATCAGGTCCAATGTGTTCCCGTCCTCATGTGTAGGAGAATTAGCAAGCTGTGAAAGGCCGAAGGAGGAGGTTAATGATAAAAGATGCGTGGCAGATGGGGAAAGAGGATCGCCAATTGGGATGTTAAAGTCTCCCATGATTATCGTGGGGATGTCGCAGGATAGAAAATTTGTAAGCCAGGCAGCAAAGTGATCCAGGAATTGACGGGGGGGACCTGGGGGGCGATAGACAACCGCCACTCGCAGGGAGAAGGGCCAGTAGAGTCTGACTGTGTGGGCCTCAAAGGACGGGAAGATAAGGGAGGGTACAGGGGGGGATAACCTGAAAAGTACATTTTGTTGAAAGAAGCAGAGAAGCAGACCAACACCTCCACCTGATCTGCTGTCAGGTCGCGGGGTATGAGAGAAATGTAGGCCACCATAGGAGAGAGCTGCAGCGGCGGTGGTGTCCGACTGCTGGATCCAGGTTTCAGTGAGAGCCAGAAGGTTGAGGGAATTAGAGAGGAAAAAGTCATGGATGTAAGAGAGTTTATTACAAGCTGAGCGTGCATTCCAAAGGGCACAGTTGAATGAGACAGAAGATATGCAGGGAATATTAATGAGATTAGCAGGGTTTCTGAATGTAACAGGGAAAGAGTTAGTGTTATTATTACTGGAGGGTCCTGGGTTGGGAGAAATATCACCTGCGACTAATAGAAGGAAGATACAGAGAGTGAGCAGATGATTGAGTGATTTGTGAGAGCGTTTCCTGCGTTGTATGGTGGGAATGAATGGATCTGCGTGGTATAACATTGTGAAGAGAGCATGACAACTGTACATAGGAGAAGAGAGGAGTGAGGGGTTAATATGGATGAAGTGTGCCGCATTTGTGGGAGAACGGTGAATGTGGATGATTGTAGCAACCAGAAAATAAATGGCACAGATACAAATGGTGAATACTGTTTGCCAAAAAGATGACCTGGAAGCAAGTTTGTTGGTTTGTCTTGCATGTCTTACCTGTCTCCTGCTCTGTCCAACTGCCATTTTCTAACTGCCAGGGCACTTTGCTAAATTATGGCACTTCGATAAAGTATGCATAAATGCCCCCGCATAAATGCTGCCCCTTAACTAAGTCTCAATATATAGGGACGTATCTGCTTAGATCTGCACAGATTTAACTCATTAACAATCAATCACTAGCTTAAAAGACAACAGGAGACCATAAAGTGCAGGGGAAAAAAAAAAAAAAAACAGACTAGTAAACTCGGCATGGATCATAAACTCTTAAAGTAAGTGTGATGACCTTTAAGTATCATGGAATAAAAAAGCTAGAGCAGTGAAAAATATATACCAGAAATTGATAGGCTGCAGAGCATTGCATGGAGATACAAGGCAGTTTTCAGGACAGATCACACAAGCAGTGAAAAATATATACCAGAAATTGATAGGCTGCAGAGCATTGCATGGAGATACAAGGCAGTTTTCAGGACAGATCACACAAGCAGTGAAAAATATATACCTGTAAGAAGAGAAGAAAGATGAATATTAGCAATGCCATTTTCTAACTGCCAGGGCACTTTGCTAAATTATGGCACTTCGATAAAGTATGCATAAATGCCCCCGCATAAATGCTGCCCCTTAACTAAGTCTCAATATATAGGGACGTATCTGCTTAGATCTGCACAGATTTAACTCATTAACAATCAATCACTAGCTTAAAAGACAACAGGAGACCATAAAGTGCAGGGAAAAAAAAAAAAAAAAACAGACTAGTAAACTCGGCATGGATCATAAACTCTTAAAGTAAGTGTGATGACCTTTAAGTATCATGGAATAAAAAAGCTAGAGCAGTGAAAAATATATACCAGAAATTGATAGGCTGCAGAGCATTGCATGGAGATACAAGGCAGTTTTCAGGACAGATCACACAAGCAGTGAAAAATATATACCAGAAATTGATAGGCTGCAGAGCATTGCATGGAGATACAAGGCAGTTTTCAGGACAGATCACACAAGCAGTGAAAAATATATACCAGAAATTGATAGGCTGCAGAGCATTGCATGGAGATACAAGGCAGTTTTCAGGACAGATCACACAAGCAGTGAAAAATATATACCAGAAATTGATAGGCTGCAGAGCATTGCATGGAGATACAAGGCAGTTTTCAGGACAGATCACACAAGCAGTGAAAAATATATACCAGAAATTGATAGGCTGCAGAGCATTGCATGGAGATACAAGGCAGTTTTCAGGACAGATCACACAAGCAGTGAAAAATATATACCAGAAATTGATAGGCTGCAGAGCATTGCATGGAGATACAAGGCAGTTTTCAGGACAGATCACACAAGCAGTGAAAAATATATACCAGAAATTGATAGGCTGCAGAGCATTGCATGGAGATACAAGGCAGTTTTCAGGACAGATCACACAAGCAGTGAAAAATATATACCTGTAAGAAGAGAAGAAAGATGAATATTAGCAATGCCATTTTCTAACTGCCAGGGCACTTTGCTAAATTATGGCACTTCGATAAAGTATGCATAAATGCCCCCGCATAAATGCTGCCCCTTAACTAAGTCTCAATATATAGGGACGTATCTGCTTAGATCTGCACAGATTTAACTCATTAACAATCAATCACTAGCTTAAAAGACAACAGGAGACCATAAAGTGCAGGGAAAAAAAAACAGACTAGTAAACTCGGCATGGATCATAAACTCTTAAAGTAAGTGTGATGACCTTTAAGTATCATGGAATAAAAAAGCTAGAGCAGTGAAAAATATATACCAGAAATTGATAGGCTGCAGAGCATTGCATGGAGATACAAGGCAGTTTTCAGGACAGATCACACAAGCAGTGAAAAATATATACCAGAAATTGATAGGCTGCAGAGCATTGCATGGAGATACAAGGCAGTTTTCAGGACAGATCACACAAGCAGTGAAAAATATATACCAGAAATTGATAGGCTGCAGAGCATTGCATGGAGATACAAGGCAGTTTTCAGGACAGATCACACAAGCAGTGAAAAATATATACCAGAAATTGATAGGCTGCAGAGCATTGCATGGAGATACAAGGCAGTTTTCAGGACAGATCACACAAGCAGTGAAAAATATATACCAGAAATTGATAGGCTGCAGAGCACTGCATGGAGATACAAGGCAGTTTTCAGGACAGATCACACAAGCAGTGAAAAATATATACCAGAAATTGATAGGCTGCAGAGCACTGCATGGAGATACAAGGCAGTTTTCAGGACAGATCACACAAGCAGTGAAAAATATATACCAGAAATTGATAGGCTGCAGAGCATTGCATGGAGATACAAGGCAGTTTTCAGGACAGATCACACAAGCAGTGAAAAATATATACCAGAAATTGATAGGCTGCAGAGCATTGCATGGAGATACAAGGCAGTTTTCAGGACAGATCACACAAGCAGTGAAAAATATATACCAGAAATTGATAGGCTGCAGAGCATTGCATGGAGATACAAGGCAGTTTTCAGGACAGATCACACAAGCAGTGAAAAATATATACCTGTAAGAAGAGAAGAAAGATGAATATTAGCAATGCCATTTTCTAACTGCCAGGGCACTTTGCTAAATTATGGCACTTCGATAAAGTATGCATAAATGCTATATGCATAAATGCCCCCGCATAAATGCTGCCCCTTAACTAAGTCTCAATATATAGGGACGTATCTGCTTAGATCTGCACAGATTTAACTCATTAACAATCAATCACTAGCTTAAAAGACAACAGGAGACCATAAAGTGCAGGGAAAAAAAAAAAAAAACAGACTAGTAAACTCGGCATGGATCATAAACTCTTAAAGTAAGTGTGATGACCTTTAAGTATCATGGAATAAAAAAGCTAGAGCAGTGAAAAATATATACCAGAAATTGATAGGCTGCAGAGCATTGCATGGAGATACAAGGCAGTTTTCAGGACAGATCACACAAGCAGTGAAAAATATATACCAGAAATTGATAGGCTGCAGAGCATTGCATGGAGATACAAGGCAGTTTTCAGGACAGATCACACAAGCAGTGAAAAATATATACCAGAAATTGATAGGCTGCAGAGCATTGCATGGAGATACAAGGCAGTTTTCAGGACAGATCACACAAGCAGTGAAAAATATATACCAGAAATTGATAGGCTGCAGAGCATTGCATGGAGATACAAGGCAGTTTTCAGGACAGATCACACAAGCAGTGAAAAATATATACCAGAAATTGATAGGCTGCAGAGCATTGCATGGAGATACAAGGCAGTTTTCAGGACAGATCACACAAGCAGTGAAAAATATATACCTGTAAGAAGAGAAGAAAGATGAATATTAGCAATGCCATTTTCTAACTGCCAGGGCACTTTGCTAAATTATGGCACTTCGATAAAGTATGCATAAATGCTATATGCATAAATGCCCCCGCATAAATGCTGCCCCTTAACTAAGTCTCAATATATAGAGACGTATCTGCTTAGATCTGCACAGATTTAACTCATTAACAATCAATCACTAGCTTAAAAGACAACAGGAGACCATAAAGTGCAGGGAAAAAAAAAAAAAAACAGACTAGTAAACTCGGCATGGATCATAAACTCTTAAAGTAAGTGTGATGACCTTTAAGTATCATGGAATAAAAAAGCTAGAGCAGTGAAAAATATATACCAGAAATTGATAGGCTGCAGAGCATTGCATGGAGATACAAGGCAGTTTTCAGGACAGATCACACAAGCAGTGAAAAATATATACCAGAAATTGATAGGCTGCAGAGCATTGCATGGAGATACAAGGCAGTTTTCAGGACAGATCACACAAGCAGTGAAAAATATATACCAGAAATTGATAGGCTGCAGAGCATTGCATGGAGATACAAGGCAGTTTTCAGGACAGATCACACAAGCAGTGAAAAATATATACCAGAAATTGATAGGCTGCAGAGCATTGCATGGAGATACAAGGCAGTTTTCAGGACAGATCACACAAGCAGTGAAAAATATATACCAGAAATTGATAGGCTGCAGAGCATTGCATGGAGATACAAGGCAGCTTTCAGGACAGATCACACAAGCAGTGAAAAATATATACCAGAAATTGATAGGCTGCAGAGCATTGCATGGAGATACAAGGCAGCTTTCAGGACAGATCACACAAGCAGTGAAAAATATATACCAGAAATTGATAGGCTGCAGAGCATTGCATGGAGATACAAGGCAGTTTTCAGGACAGATCACACAAGCAGTGAAAAATATATACCAGAAATTGATAGGCTGCAGAGCATTGCATGGAGATACAAGGCAGTTTTCAGGACAGATCACACAAGCAGTGAAAAATATATACCAGAAATTGATAGGCTGCAGAGCATTGCATGGAGATACAAGGCAGTTTTCAGGACAGATCACACAAGCAGTGAAAAATATATACCAGAAATTGATAGGCTGCAGAGCATTGCATGGAGATACAAGGCAGTTTTCAGGACAGATCACACAAGCAGTGAAAAATATATACCAGAAATTGATAGGCTGCAGAGCATTGCATGGAGATACAAGGCAGTTTTCAGGACAGATCACACAAGCAGTGAAAAATATATACCAGAAATTGATAGGCTGCAGAGCATTGCATGGAGATACAAGGCAGTTTTCAGGACAGATCACACAAGCAGTGAAAAATATATACCAGAAATTGATAGGCTGCAGAGCATTGCATGGAGATACAAGGCAGCTTTCAGGACAGATCACACAAGCAGTGAAAAATATATACCAGAAATTGATAGGCTGCAGAGCATTGCATGGAGATACAAGGCAGTTTTCAGGACAGATCACACAAGCAGTGAAAAATATATACCTGTAAGAAGAGAAGAAAGATGAATATTAGCAATGTCATTTTCTAACTGCCAGGGCACTTTGCTAAATTATGGCACTTCGATAAAGTATGCATAAATGCTATATGCATAAATGCCCCCGCATAAATGCTGCCCCTTAACTAAGTCTCAATATATAGGGACGTATCTGCTTAGATCTGCACAGATTTAACTCATTAACAATCAATCACTAGCTTAAAAGACAACAGGAGACCATAAAGTGCAGGGAAAAAAAAAAAACAAACAGACTAGTAAACTCGGCATGGATCATAAACTCTTAAAGTAAGTGTGATGACCTTTAAGTATCATGGAATAAAAAAGCTAGAGCAGTGAAAAATATATACCAGAAATTGATAGGCTGCAGAGCATTGCATGGAGATACAAGGCAGTTTTCAGGACAGATCACACAAGCAGTGAAAAATATATACCAGAAATTGATAGGCTGCAGAGCATTGCATGGAGATACAAGGCAGTTTTCAGGACAGATCACACAAGCAGTGAAAAATATATACCAGAAATTGATAGGCTGCAGAGCATTGCATGGAGATACAAGGCAGTTTTCAGGACAGATCACACAAGCAGTGAAAAATATATACCAGAAATTGATAGGCTGCAGAGCATTGCATGGAGATACAAGGCAGTTTTCAGGACAGATCACACAAGCAGTGAAAAATATATACCAGAAATTGATAGGCTGCAGAGCATTGCATGGAGATACAAGGCAGTTTTCAGGACAGATCACACAAGCAGTGAAAAATATATACCTGTAAGAAGAGAAGAAAGATGAATATTAGCAATGCCATTTTCTAACTGCCAGGGCACTTTGCTAAATTATGGCACTTCGATAAAGTATGCATAAATGCCCCCGCATAAATGCTGCCCCTTAACTAAGTCTCAATATATAGGGACGTATCTGCTTAGATCTGCACAGATTTAACTCATTAACAATCAATCACTAGCTTAAAAGACAACAGGAGACCATAAAGTGCAGGGAAAAAAAAAAAAAAACAAAACAGACTAGTAAACTCGGCATGGATCATGAACTCTTAAAGTAAGTGTGATGACCTTTAAGTATCATGGAATAAAAAAGCTAGAGCAGTGAAAAATATATACCAGAAATTGATAGGCTGCAGAGCATTGCATGGAGATACAAGGCAGCTTTCAGGACAGATCACACAAGCAGTGAAAAATATATACCAGAAATTGATAGGCTGCAGAGCATTGCATGGAGATACAAGGCAGCTTTCAGGACAGATCACACAAGCAGTGAAAAATATATACCAGAAATTGATAGGCTGCAGAGCATTGCATGGAGATACAAGGCAGTTTTCAGGACAGATCACACAAGCAGTGAAAAATATATACCAGAAATTGATAGGCTGCAGAGCATTGCATGGAGATACAAGGCAGTTTTCAGGACAGATCACACAAGCAGTGAAAAATATATACCAGAAATTGATAGGCTGCAGAGCATTGCATGGAGATACAAGGCAGTTTTCAGGACAGATCACACAAGCAGTGAAAAATATATACCAGAAATTGATAGGCTGCAGAGCATTGCATGGAGATACAAGGCAGTTTTCAGGACAGATCACACAAGCAGTGAAAAATATATACCGTACCAGAAATTGATAGGCTGCAGAGCATTGCATGGAGATACAAGGCAGTTTTCAGGACAGATCACACAAGCAGTGAAAAATATATACCAGAAATTGATAGGCTGCAGAGCATTGCATGGAGATACAAGGCAGTTTTCAGGACAGATCACACAAGCAGTGAAAAATATATACCAGAAATTGATAGGCTGCAGAGCATTGCATGGAGATACAAGGCAGTTTTCAGGACAGATCACACAAGCAGTGAAAAATATATACCAGAAATTGATAGGCTGCAGAGCATTGCTTGGAGATACAAGGCAGTTTTCAGGACAGATCACACAAGCAGTGAAAAATATATACCTGTAAGAAGAGAAGAAAGATGAATATTAGCAATGCCATTTTCTAACTGCCAGGGCACTTTGCTAAATTATGGCACTTCGATAAAGTATGCATAAATGCCCCCGCATAAATGCTGCCCCTTAACTAAGTCTCAATATATAGGGACGTATCTGCTTAGATCTGCACAGATTTAACTCATTAACAATCAATCACTAGCTTAAAAGACAACAGGAGACCATAAAGTGCAGGGAAAAAAAAAAAAAACAAAACAGACTAGTAAACTCGGCATGGATCATGAACTCTTAAAGTAAGTGTGATGACCTTTAAGTATCATGGAATAAAAAAGCTAGAGCAGTGAAAAATATATACCAGAAATTGATAGGCTGCAGAGCATTGCATGGAGATACAAGGCAGCTTTCAGGACAGATCACACAAGCAGTGAAAAATATATACCAGAAATTGATAGGCTGCAGAGCATTGCATGGAGATACAAGGCAGCTTTCAGGACAGATCACACAAGCAGTGAAAAATATATACCAGAAATTGATAGGCTGCAGAGCATTGCATGGAGATACAAGGCAGTTTTCAGGACAGATCACACAAGCAGTGAAAAATATATACCAGAAATTGATAGGCTGCAGAGCATTGCATGGAGATACAAGGCAGTTTTCAGGACAGATCACACAAGCAGTGAAAAATATATACCAGAAATTGATAGGCTGCAGAGCATTGCATGGAGATACAAGGCAGTTTTCAGGACAGATCACACAAGCAGTGAAAAATATATACCAGAAATTGATAGGCTGCAGAGCATTGCATGGAGATACAAGGCAGTTTTCAGGACAGATCACACAAGCAGTGAAAAATATATACCAGAAATTGATAGGCTGCAGAGCATTGCATGGAGATACAAGGCAGTTTTCAGGACAGATCACACAAGCAGTGAAAAATATATACCAGAAATTGATAGGCTGCAGAGCATTGCATGGAGATACAAGGCAGTTTTCAGGACAGATCACACAAGCAGTGAAAAATATATACCAGAAATTGATAGGCTGCAGAGCATTGCATGGAGATACAAGGCAGTTTTCAGGACAGATCACACAAGCAGTGAAAAATATATACCAGAAATTGATAGGCTGCAGAGCATTGCATGGAGATACAAGGCAGTTTTCAGGACAGATCACACAAGCAGTGAAAAATATATACCAGAAATTGATAGGCTGCAGAGCATTGCATGGAGATACAAGGCAGTTATCAGGACAGATCACACAAGCAGTGAAAAATATATACCAGAAATTGATAGGCTGCAGAGCATTGCATGGAGATACAAGGCAGTTTTCAGGACAGATCACACAAGCAGTGAAAAATATATACCAGAAATTGATAGGCTGCAGAGCATTGCATGGAGATACAAGGCAGTTTTCAGGACAGATCACACAAGCAGTGAAAAATATATACCAGAAATTGATAGGCTGCAGAGCATTGCATGGAGATACAAGGCAGTTTTCAGGACAGATCACACAAGCAGTGAAAAATATATACCGTACCAGAAATTGATAGGCTGCAGAGCATTGCATGGAGATACAAGGCAGTTTTCAGGACAGATCACACAAGCAGTGAAAAAAATATACCAGAAATTGATAGGCTGCAGAGCATTGCATGGAGATACAAGGCAGTTTTCAGGACAGATCACACAAGCAGTGAAAAATATATACCAGAAATTGATAGGCTGCAGAGCATTGCATGGAGATACAAGGCAGTTTTCAGGACAGATCACACAAGCAGTGAAAAATATATACCAGAAATTGATAGGCTGCAGAGCATTGGATGGAGATACAAGGCAGTTTTCAGGACAGATCACACAAGCAGTGAAAAATATATACTAGAAATTGATAGGCTGCAGAGCATTGCATGGAGATACAAGGCAGTTTTCAGGACAGATCACACAAGCAGTGAAAAATATATACCAGAAATTGATAGGCTGCAGAGCATTGCATGGAGATACAAGGCAGTTTTCAGGACAGATCACACAAGCAGTGAAAAATATATACCTGTAAGAAGAGAAGAAAGATGAATATTAGCAATGCCATTTTCTAACTGCCAGGGCACTTTGCTAAATTATGGCACTTCGATAAAGTATGCATAAATGCCCCCGCATAAATGCTGCCCCTTAACTAAGTCTCAATATATAGGGACGTATCTGCTTAGATCTGCACAGATTTAACTCATTAACAATCAATCACTAGCTTAAAAGACAACAGGAGACCATAAAGTGCAGGGAAAAAAAAAAAAAAAAACAGACTAGTAAATTCGGCATTGATCATAAACTCTTAAAGTAAGTGTGATGACCTTTAAGTATCATGGAATAAAAAAGCTAGAGCAGTGAAAAATATATACCAGAAATTGATAGGCTGCAGAGCATTGCATGGAGATACAAGGCAGTTTTCAGGACAGATCACACAAGCAGTGAAAAATATATACCAGAAATTGATAGGCTGCAGAGCATTGCATGGAGATACAAGGCAGTTTTCAGGACAGATCACACAAGCAGTGAAAAATATATACCAGAAATTGATAGGCTGCAGAGCATTGCATGGAGATACAAGGCAGTTTTCAGGACAGATCACACAAGCAGTGAAAAATATATACCGTACCAGAAATTGATAGGCTGCAGAGCATTGCATGGAGATACAAGGCAGCTTTCAGGACAGATCACACAAGCAGTGAAAAATATATACCAGAAATTGATAGGCTGCAGAGCATTGCATGGAGATACAAGGCAGTTTTCAGGACAGATCACACAAGCAGTGAAAAATATATACCAGAAATTGATAGGCTGCAGAGCATTGCATGGAGATACAAGGCAGTTTTCAGGACAGATCACACAAGCAGTGAAAAATATATACCAGAAATTGATAGGCTGCAGAGCATTGCATGGAGATACAAGGCAGTTTTCAGGACAGATCACACAAGCAGTGAAAAATATATACCAGAAATTGATAGGCTGCAGAGCATTGCATGGAGATACAAGGCAGTTTTCAGGACAGATCACACAAGCAGTGAAAAATATATACCAGAAATTGATAGGCTGAAGAGCATTGCATGGAGATACAAGGCAGTTTTCAGGACAGATCACACAAGCAGTGTAAAATATATACCAGAAATTGATAGGCTGCAGAGCATTGCATGGAGATACAAGGCAGTTTTCAGGACAGATCACACAAGCAGTGAAAAATATATACCAGAAATTGATAGGCTGCAGAGCATTGCATGGAGATACAAGGCAGTTTTCAGGACAGATCACACAAGCAGTGAAAAAAATATACCAGAAATTGATAGGCTGCAGAGCATTGCATGGAGATACAAGGCAGTTTTCAGGACAGATCACACAAGCAGTGAAAAATATATACCAGAAATTGATAGGCTGCAGAGCATTGCATGGAGATACAAGGCAGTTTTCAGGACAGATCACACAAGCAGTGAAAAATATATACCAGAAATTGATAGGCTGCAGAGCATTGCATGGAGATACAAGGCAGTTTTCAGGACAGATCACACAAGTAGTGAAAAATATATACCAGAAATTGATAGGCTGCAGAGCATTGCATGGAGATACAAGGCAGTTTTCAGGACAGATCACACAAGCAGTGAAAAATATATACCAGAAATTGATAGGCTGCAGAGCATTGCATGGAGATACAAGGCAGTTTTCAGGACAGATCACACAAGCAGTGAAAAATATATACCGTACCAGAAATTGATAGGCTGCAGAGCATTGCATGGAGATACAAGGCAGTTTTCAGGACAGATCACACAAGCAGTGAAAAAAATATACCAGAAATTGATAGGCTGCAGAGCATTGCATGGAGATACAAGGCAGTTTTCAGGACAGATCACACAAGCAGTGAAAAATATATACCAGAAATTGATAGGCTGCAGAGCATTGCATGGAGATACAAGGCAGTTTTCAGGACAGATCACACAAGCAGTGAAAAATATATACCAGAAATTGATAGGCTGCAGAGCATTGCATGGAGATACAAGGCAGTTTTCAGGACAGATCACACAAGCAGTGAAAAATATATACTAGAAATTGATAGGCTGCAGAGCATTGCATGGAGATACAAGGCAGTTTTCAGGACAGATCACACAAGCAGTGAAAAATATATACCAGAAATTGATAGGCTGCAGAGCATTGCATGGAGATACAAGGCAGTTTTCAGGACAGATCACACAAGCAGTGAAAAATATATACCTGTAAGAAGAGAAGAAAGATGAATATTAGCAATGCCATTTTCTAACTGCCAGGGCACTTTGCTAAATTATGGCACTTCGATAAAGTATGCATAAATGCTATATGCATAAATGCCCCCGCATAAATAGGGGGGACCCCACGTCATTTTTTTGGGGGGGTCCCCCATTTTAATAGCTAGTAAAGGCTAGGTATTCAGCTGGGGGCTGATATTAGTAGCCTGGGAAGCTCCATGGGTATTAACCCCTTCCCAGGCTTCAAACATCTGCCCCAGCCGTCTGCTTAACCTCCGCTAGAGACTAAAATTACGGGGAACCCCACGCCAATTTTTTTTTTAATAAATCCTTTATTTTAACACTAAATGACAAGTACAGTAACCAACACTATCACTGTACTTCTTATATATGTGACTGACATGTTTCTATATATCTAATCTACGTGTGATGCATCTATCTTTCTGTTCTAAATTGTCGGGTACAGATGCTGAATTGCCGGCCGGCTTTTTTAAAGAGACGGTGCATGAAAACACTATTATTTTTTTAAATAAATCCTTTACAGTAAATGACAAGTACAGTAAGCAACACTGTCACTGTACTTATTATATATGTGACTGACGTGTTTCTATCTATCTAATCTATGTATGATTCTCTATTCCTTCCATTCTAAATTGTCGGGTACCGCTGCTGAATTGCCGGCCGGCTTTTTTAAAGAGACGGTGCATGAAAACACTAATATTTTTTTTAATAAATCCTTTACACTAAATGACAAGTGCAGTAACCAACACTGTCACTGTGCTTCTTATATGTGTGACTGACATGTTTCTATCTATCTAATCTATGTGTGATGCTCTATTCCTTCTTGTCTAAATTGTCAGAGAGCGTCTTCTGAGCAGTTTGTCAGCTTTTGGACACCTTTGAAGGTGTTTTCTATGTGTTTCTATGTGTTTTTGTTTGCCTGCCACTGGTTTTAACGGTGTTCGACGGTGTTCTAAGGTGTTCGACGAACAGTTCGACGAACAGTTCCTCGAACATCCCGGTGTTCGACGAACCGAACCCGAACACTACAGGGGTGGCTCAACACTAGAGATGAGCGGTGTTCGACTAGAACTGTTCGCCAATCTCAAATTCGAGCTGTTTTGGGCGGTGTTCGAGTTGTTCGACGAACCCGAACGATTTGCAAAAAATTCGGCTGTTCGAGGTTATGTTCGATAACTGTTCGTGCACCAAAAGCTTGTCCTGCATGTCTGGCGCTATTTAGAGCACCAATCATGCAGGGATTGTCTGCCACTCACTGTAATGCCACAGCCATGGTGGTTGTGGCATTACAGTGATTGCCCAAATCGATGGGAACAGTGCCAACAGTGAAACATGAAAAGCCGGCAATTCAGCAGCGGCATACACCTGTACCCGACAATTTAGAACCGAAAGAATAGAGCTTCACACATAGATTAGATAAATATAAACATGTCAGCCACATATATACGAAGTACAGTGAAAGTGCTGCTTACTGTACTTGTCATTTAGCGTAAAGGATTTATCAAAAAAAATAATAGTGTTTTCATGCACTGTCTCTTTATAAAAGCCGGCCGGCAATTCAGCAGCGGTACCCGACAATTTATAACAGACAGAATAGAGCTTCACACATAGATTAGATAGATAGAAACATGTCAGCCACATATATACGAAGTACAGTGACAGTGTTGCTTACTGTACTTGTCATTTAGCGTAAAGGATTTATCAAAAAAAATAATAGTATTTTCATGCACCGTCTCTTTAAAAAAGCCGGCCGGCAATTCAGCAGCGGTACCCGACAATTTATAACAGACAGAATAGAGCTTCACACATAGATTAGATAGATAGAAACATGTCAGTCACATATATATGAAGTACAGTGATAGTGTTGGTTACTGTACTTGTCATTTAGTATTAAAATAAAGGATTTATTATTAAAAAAATTGGCGTGGGGTTCCCCTTAATTTTAGGCTCTAGCGGAGGTTAAGCAGACGGCTGGGGCAGATGTTTGAAGCCTGGGAAGGGGGTAATACCCACGGAGCTTCCCAGGCTACTAATATCAGCCCCCAGCTGAATACATAGCCTTTACTAGCTATTAAAATGGGGGACCCCCCCAAAAAAATGACGTGGGGTCCCCCCTAATTTAATAGCTAGCAAAGGCTAGGCAGACAGCTGGGGGCTGATATTAATAGCCCAGGAAGGGAGCCATGAATATTGGCCCCCTCCCAGGCTAGAAACACCAGCCGTCAGCCGCCCCAGAAATGGCGCATTCATAGGATGCGCCAATTCTGGCACTTAGCCTCGCTCTTCCACGCTGCCCTGGTGCGGTGGCAGGGGATAATAGGGTTGGGGTTGATGTCAGCTTATAATGCCAGCTGACATCAAGCCCAGGTTAGTAATGGAGAGGCGTCTATAAGACACCCCCATTACTAACCCCATAGTCAAAGTTAAAAAAAACACAAACACCCAGAATAAAGTCCTTTAATTGAAATAAAGACACAATCCTTTATTGTTCTAAATTAAACCATACTTACCGTCACGCCCATTCCAGCTGAAGCCAACGATCTCCTGCAATAAAAGAAAAATAATAAAGCAACCTCATCCTTACCTTTCCATGGTTCCCACGACAGCTTCAGCTCTGCTACATCGAGATGACAGGCTGGACCGCAGCAGAACGCTGCCATCCAGCCTCTCATCCCGCAGACACTGAGAAGCGCAGGCTTGCTTGCGCTGCTCAGCGTCTCTCTGTGACGACATCCAGATGAGCCGAGGTCATGTCCAATGAACTCTGCTCACCTCATGCACGTCACTGACAGCGTGGGAAAATTCTCACGCTGAAGCGGTGAGTGCAGGAGAATTCTCCCACGCTGTCAGTGACGTGCATAAGGTGAGCTCATGTCCAATGAACTCAGCTCACCTCCTGCACGTCACTGACAGCGTGGGAGAATTCTCCTGCACTCAGCGCTTCAGCGTGAGAATTCTCCCACGCTGAAGCGCTGAGTGCAGGAGAATTTTCCCACGCTGTCAGTGACGTGCATAAGGTGAGCTCATGTCCAATGAACTCAGCTCACCTCCTGCACGTCACTGACAGCGTGGGAGAATTCTCCTGCACTCAGCGCTTCAGTGTGAGAATTCTCCCACGCTGAAGCGCTGAGTGCAGGAGAATTTTCCCACGCTGTCAGTGACGTGCATGAGGTGAGCCGAGTTCATTGGACATTAACTCGGCTCATCTGGATGCCCTCACAGAGAGACACTGTGGAGCGCAAGCAAGCCTGCGCTTCTCAGTGTCTGCGGGATGACAGGCTGGATGGCAGCGTTCTGCTGCGGTCCAGCCTGTCATCTCGATGTAGCAGAGCTGAAGCTGTCATGGGAACCATGGAAAGGTAAGGATGATGTTGCTTTATTATTTTTCTTTTATTTCAGGAGATCGTTGGCTTCAGCTGGAATGGGCGTGATGGTAAGTATGGTTTAATTTAGAACAATAAAGAATTGTGTGTTTATTTCAATTAAAGGACTTTTTTCTGGGTGTTGTGTTTTTTTTAAATACTTTACTAGAAATTCATGGTGGTCATGTCTAATATTGGCGTGACCCCATGAATTTTGGGCTTAGGGCCAGCTGATAATGCCAAGCTGGCCCTAACCCCTTTATTACCCAGTGAGACACCGCATCAGGGCCCTGGATGAGTTGGGTACAGCGCCAGAAGATGGCGCTTCTATGAACGCGCCATTTTCCGGGGTGGCTGCGGACTGCAATTTGCAGCGGGGGTGGCCCAGAAAGCTTGGGCCTCCCTGCGCTGCGGATTCCAGCCCCCAGCTGCCTAGTTGTACCTGGCTGGACACAAAAACAGGGCGAAGCCCCACGTCAATTTTCTTTAAATTATTTCATGAAATAATTAAGAAAAAAAGGGCTTCCCTATATTGTTGTGTCCGGCCAGGTACAAATAGGCAGCTGGTGGTTGGGGGCAGCCCGTTCCTGCCTGCTGTACCTGGCTGGACACAAATATAGTGCGAAGCCCCACGTCAATTTTTTTTAAATTATTTCATGAATTTCCTGAAATAATTTAAAAAAATTGAAGTGGGGCTTCGCACTATATTTGTGTCCAGCCAGGTACAGCAGGCAGGAACGGGCTGCCCCCATCCACCAGCTGCCTATTTGTACCTGGCCGGACACAACAATATAGGGAAGCCCTTTTTTTCTTAATTATTTCATGAATTTCATGAAATAATTAAAAAAAATTTAAGTGGGGCTTCGCACTATATTTGTGTCCAGCCAGGTACAGCAGGCAGGAACGGGCTGCCCCCAACCACCAGCTGCCTATTTGTACCTGGCCGGACACAACAATATAGGGAAGGCCTTTTTTTCTTAATTATTTCATGAATTTCATGAAATAATTAAAAAAAAAGTACGTGGGGCTTCGCCCTATTTTTGTGTCCAGCCAGGTACAACTAGGCAGCTGGGGGCTGGAATCTGCAGCGCAGGGAGGCCCAAGCTTTCTGGGCCCCCCCCCCGCTACAAATTGCAGTCCGCAGCCACCCCGGAAAATGGCGCGTTCATAGAAGCGCCATCTTCTGGCGCTGTACCCAACTCATCCAGGGCCCTGGTGCGGTGGCTCACTGGGTAATAAAGGGGTTAGGGCCAGCTAGGTATTATCAGCTGGCCCCAAGCCCAAAATTCATGGGGTCACGCCAGTATTAGACATGACCGCCATGAATTTCTAGTAAAGTATTTAAAAAAAACACAACACCCAGAATAAAGTCCTTTAATTGAAATAAAGACACAATTCTTTATTGTTCTAAATTAAACCATACTTACCATCACACCCATTCCAGCTGAAGCCAACGATCTCCTGCAATAAAAGAAAAATAATAAACCAACCTCATCCTTACCTTTCCATGGTTCCCACGACAGCTTCAGCTCTGCTACATCGAGATGACTGGCTGGACCGCAGCAGAACGCTGCCATCCAGTCTGTCATCCCGCAGACACTGAGAAGCGCAGGCATGCTTGCGCTCCTCACTGTCTCGCTGTGACGGCATCCAGATGAGCCGAGGTCATGTCCAATGAACTCGGCTCACCTCATGCACGTCACTGACAGCGTGGGAAAATTCTCCTGCAATCAGCGCTTCAGCGTGAGAATTTTCCCACGCTGTCAGTGACGTGCATGAGGTGAGCCGAGTTCATTGGACATGAACTCGGCTCATCTGGATGTCGTCACAGAGAGACGCTGAGCAGCGCAAGCAAGCCTGCGCTTCTCAGTGTCTGCGGGATGACAGGCTGGATGGCAGCGTTCTGCTGCGGTCCAGCCTGTCATCTCGATGTAGCAGAGCTGAAGCTGTCGTGGGAACCATGGAAAGGTAAGGATGAGGTTGCTTTATTATTTTTCTTTTATTGCAGGAGATCGTTGGCTTCAGCTGGAATGGGCGTGATGGTAAGTATGGTTTAATTTAGAACAATAAAGGATTGTGTCTTTATTTCAATTAAAGGACTTTATTCTGGGTGTTTGTGTTTTTTTTAACTTTGACTATGGGGTTAGTAATGGGGGTGTCTTATAGACGCCTCTCCATTACTAACCTGGGCTTGATGTCAGCTGGCATTATAAGCTGACATCAACCCCAACCCTATTACCCCCTGCCACCGCACCAGGGCAGCGTGGAAGAGCGAGGCTAAGTGCCAGAATTGGCGCATCCTATGAATGCGCCATTTCTGGGGCGGCTGACGGCTGGTGTTTCTAGCCTGGGAGGGGGCCAATATTCTTGGCTCCCTTCCTGGGCTATTAATATCAGCCCCCAGCTGTCTGCCTAGCCTTTGCTAGCTATTACATTAGGGGGGACCCCACGTCATTTTTTTTGGGGGGTCCCCCATTTTAATAGCTAGTAAAGGCTATGTATTCAGCTGGGGGCTGATATTAGTAGCCTGGGAAGCTCCGTGGGTATTACCCCCTTCCCAGGCTTCAAACATCTGCCCCAGCCGTCTGCTTAACCTCCGCTAGAGCCTAAAATTAAGGGGAACCCCACGCCAATTTTTTTAATAATAAATCCTTTATTTTAATACTAAATGACAAGTACAGTAACCAACACTATCACTGTACTTCATATATATGTGACTGACATGTTTCTATCTATCTAATCTATGTGTGAAGCTCTATCTTTCTGTTCTAAATTGTCGGGTACAGATGCTGAATTGCCGGCCGGCTTTTTTAAAGAGACGGTGCATGAAAACACTAATATTTTTTTTAATAAATCCTTTACACTAAATGACAAGTGCAGTAACCAACACTGTCACTGTGCTTCTTATATGTGTGACTGACACGTTTCTATCTATCTAATCTATGTGTGATGCTCTATTCCTTCTTGTCTAAATTGTCGGGTACCGGTGTATGCCGCTGCTGAATTTGCCGGCCGGCTTTTTTAAAGAGAGTGTCTTCTGAGCAGTTTGTCAGCTTTTGGACACCTTTGCAGGTGTTTTCTATGTGTTTCTATGTGTTTTTGTTTGCCTGCCATTGGTTTTAACGGTGTTCGACGGTGTTCTAAGGTGTTCGACGAACAGTTCGACGAACAGTTCCTCGAACATCCCGGTGTTCGACGAACCGAACCGAACCCGAACACTACGGGGGTGGCTCAACACTACTCAACACTACCTCTGACCTCAGAAGCAAAACCTGTCTGGTCGTGGCTCTACTGGAGGTCCAACTCGGGATCTTCATGCCCTGCAGCCACCCCAGGGCCTACGTTGAGGGTTTTTGGCAGGTCCCTCATGCTGCTGAACTAGCACTTTTCTGCAGGAATAATGTCTCCTTAATGTTTTATATATTTATACCATACATATCCTGCAACGTTAAAGCATCTGAGCCTCCCATAAAGGGAAGATTGTTTTCTTGTTTACAAAAATATTTAAAAATGTTTGAATGTCTGTACCTACTCTTTACTCTATAGCAGCCCGCGGACGTGCTGTGCTTCACCGGGGGGGAATGTGGCGCCCCTGAGGGTTCAGTCGCCACAGGGGTACTGCACCTCATATAGAGGTGTGGTATCTCCTCTTCCAGGTAAGGATGGAGCATCACTCAGGACCCCACTTCACCACTCAACACTACACCACTCCTGTCCTGTAGGGGGTCTAAATGCACCAGGGTGCTGCCCCGGCCCGGGATAGAGATGGGGGGGGACCAAAGTTAGGGGGAACCAAGTAGTGGGTGAGGGTGGAGGAAACACTTACAGGAAACAAATATAGAATCATATATAATATACGGCCATCTTTTGTTCAGGGTCTTTGATTGTGGTCTTCTGTCAGGGTCCAGCAACAGTCTGTAGCTGGCTGAAGATTCACGGTCCTCGTTCTCTGGCCTTGAGACGAGGAGCAGGTCAGAGTTAACCAGTGTCTCTGCCCGGTCAGGGTCCTGTTCTAAGAAGGCCTTGGAGGGGAGCGGAGGAGATAGGCTCCACAGGCAAAAGGATCCCAGGGGGATACGGACAGAGCGTAGTCGCCACCTGTATTCTTCACTCTGGCCTAGCCAGAGGGATTCCTGCTGCAAGAGTGGTAACCGGCCCCGATATCTGACTTTGTCACTTCAAGTCTCAGTCAGAAAAGCCCGGAGGCTTAGTGGATCCCAGGGGGATACGGACGGAGCGGAGTCGCCACCTGTATCTCTCAACCTGCATTTATTCAGTGGAACCCGGCCTTACACCACGTTCATACCACACACAGTCAGGAGAAGACTCAGTGGGAGAACACACAAAGGTGAGGAACACACCAGCGGGGTCTTGACAGGTGCTCCTGGTCTACCTGGGGAGCGCTGAACCCCCTTCCTGGTGGCCGCAGTATGCCGTGTGTAGCAGAGAGAAGCTTTGCGGCTGAAAGTGCATCTAAAGTGAGTAAAGTCCCGGATGACTTCATTCACTGCCTCCGCTTGTTTATTCCTGCGCGGCACTGCACCCACCATAACTCTCCAGTTCTCACTCACTGCCCTGAGGCCTACTCCGCCAGTGGGGAGTAGTACCAACCGAGCTGCCAGAACATCAGCCTCAGAGGACTGTTGCAGCGCTGGTGGCCTTCACCAGAAATGACAGGTGGCGTAGTCGAACAACAACTCATCCAAAAGCCCATTTTTTATGTGACAGCCCTGGGCACGGAACGGGTCAAGGCCACGACTGCTTTCCCCACAACATCTGCAAGGCCCGGCTCCAAGTATCCTCCATAAGCTCAGGGAGGACGTCACAGAAGCAGGCGCCTTGATCGGAATGAATCCTCTTTGGGCAGCCGTACACCCAAATGAAGTCTCGGCAGATGGCTTGTGCAGCTGACTTGGCGGTCTGGTCTCTGGTCGGAGTCACTACCGCAAACTTTGTGAAGTGGTCTGTCATTACCAGGCAATGTTCATACCCGAGATGCGCCGGTCCAACAGTCAAATAGTCGATCATCAGCACCACCAAGATGGCAGAAGTCACAATAGTTTGTATGGGGACCCGCTGCTCCGGGGGCTTAACCAGCTCACAGCTCCAACATCTTCGACAAGTGTCTTCTATTGTTGCTCGCAGTCGGGGATGATACACCAGCCTCTGCAACCACTGAAAAGTCTTCTCTGGTCCGAAGTGAGCCCCTCGTTCATAAGCCTCCTTAGCCACTACTCCGACCAACTTCTCTGGCATCACCACTTGCCAGGTGGTCCCGAACTCTCACAGTAGCTGCACCCGTCGGTACAGCAGCCTGTCTAACAAACACAGTCTCTCCCATTGTCCCAGCATCTTCAGTGCTCCCGGGGACAGGGTACTTCTCTCTTCTCGACTGGGGACTTGCCGCAAAGCCACACATTGACGTAATTGAGCAACTTCTCTGTCAGTCTGTTGAAGTCGGATCCAGTCATCTCTTGGCCGCCCTAGCACTTGTTCTTCCGACGTCTCTCCGATCTGTCCCTGCACCGCGGCCAGTGGTCCCACGAAACTTCGGAAGCTAGGGGTCTCATCCGCCTCCAAATCTTAATCGTGGTCATGATCAGGCCGTTCATATGTCACTCTGGAGAGGGCGTCGGCGTGAGCATTATCTGCCTTAGGCCGGTAGGCGATCTTATACCAGACCCTGGCCATGCGTGCCACCCACCGCTGCTCCAGGGCCCCCAATTTCGCATTCTCCAGGTGGGCCAGCGGGTTGTTATCTGTTCTCACCAGTACTTCGGACCCGGACAAATACTCTGCAAACTTCTCGGTCATTGCCCAAACCAGAGCCAGCAACTCTAATTTGAAAGAGCTATAATTATCCGGGTTCCTCTCGGAGTCGTGAAGGGAGCGACTGGCGTACGCAATCATGCGCTCTTTCCCCTCCTGTACTTGGGATAACACGGCTCCCAGACCATGTAGGCTCCCATCAGTGTGGAGTATGAAGTATTGGGGCCTCGGTTAGGGCCATTTTTAGGGCACGGAAGGCCTCTTCCTGGCTGCTTCCCCAACGAATCGCCTGATTCTTGGAGCCCGCCGGCACTCTCTTAAGTAGCTCTAGCAATGGTTTGGCTATGCGGGTGAAGTTCTTCATGAATCTTCGGTAGTACCCGGCAAGTCCCAGGAAGGCCCGAACATCCTTCACTGTCTTCGGGGTAGGCCACTCCTGTACGGCGGACACCTTTTCCTGGGTGGGCCTGACTCCTTCACTGGACACAGTATGACCGAGATATTCGATCTGTTTGCGGAACAGGTGGCACTTCTGGGGCTTCACCTTTAGGCCATGACTCTGTAGGCGACTCAGTACTTGCTCCAGTCACTGGAGGTGCTCCTCGAAGGTGGCGGCATAGACGATTATGTCGTCAAGATAAATCAGAGTCGCCTCGAAGTTTAAATCTCCCAGGCACCTCTCCATCAGACGCTGGAACGTCCCGGGGGCGTTAGTCAGGCCGAAGGGCATCCGATTGAACTCGAACAGTCCCATGGGTAATATGAATGCCGTCTTCGCACGGTCATGTTCGGCCACGGGCACCTGCCAGTACCCACTGGCCAGATCCAAGGAGGAGAAGTATCTTGCCTTCCCTAAGGCTGACAGGGACTCTTCAATTTGGGGTAGTGGGTAAGAGTCCTGTACTGTACAGGCATTCAGTCATCTCTAGTCCACACAGAACCGCAGGGTGCCATCTTTCTTCCGGACCAGGACAATCGGGGCTGCCCACGGACTCTGACTCTCCTGTATCACACCATTCTGTAACATATGGGCTAGTATCTCCTTAACCTCTTTATACATCTGGGGAGGTATCTGCCGGTATCTCTCCCGCACTGGGGCAGCGCTCCCCATGGGAATCTCGTGGGTAATGGCTTCGGTGCAACCAAAATCATCCTCATGGCGAGCAAAGACTTCCTGGTACTGCTCCAGCACCTCCTCAACCTGCTGCACCTGTCGAGGTGTAAGTCCAGTCAATTCAGTCTGCATTCGTTCTAGGATTCTTCGTCCCCCCTTCGCACTAGCCCGGTGGGATTCCGGCGGCACGGTGACTGCCAGAGTCCAGGGGTCTCCTCGTACAGTCGACAGCTGTACCACATCAGGTCTCACCAACTTCTCTGGCATTCCCTGAATCTGGGCTAGTTCTGCCCTGGGAGGGAGTGTGAGATCATCTTCGCCCAGATTAACACACCACACTATAACATTGCCACCCTGGACAGTGGCCAGTGTCCGAGCCACCAAGAGTCCGGGGGGTACTTTGTCCATCGATGTTGGCTCTATCTGAACTTTGACCACCTCAAGAGGTGTTCAGGCCAGTGCGGGTAACGTGAGTACAGTTTGTCCGGGCAGTAAGGTGAGCATCGTAACTGCTGGCACTATTATTTTCCCCAGGATCTTCCCTTCACTCGACGTCTCCTGAGCCTGGACAGCTCGGATTAGTTGTTGAAAGACCCTCCTTTGGGGAGTTCGCGGGTTCCACTAGTCTAGAGGAATCTCCTTCGGCTCACTAAGCAGGATTTGCCCGATCTCTTTCAGCACATTCATTCCGAGGGTCACCGGGGGTTCACTTCCGGTTCCCCCTGCGACCAAGACGACTCCCTTTTTTCCCACATCTTTTCCACACACTCGGATCTTCATCCACACCACCCCTGCGACCGGGATGGGTAATTGATTAGCTGCCATGAGTCTAATTACTGGTCCCCATTCAGGCCACGCTATCTCTGGAAATCGCTGTTGAAAGTAGGCTTCTGTCATCGTAGTCTCATGGGATCCCGTGTCAATCAGGCAGTGCACAGCCCGACCGCTTATTTCGGCTCAGAAAGTCGGGCTGGTGGAAACCAGGTCCTTGGGACTTCCTCTTTTTATTTCCCCTTCCTCAGGCTCCAGGCTGTGTCCCCCAAACACGGAGAGCGCTAGTTTAACGGCTGCCGCGACAGGGGCCGCCCTCGGCTAGCACAGCCCCTGGCGTAATGTTCTGCGCCTCCACATTTTCAGCAGGTCGTGTCTCTGTCTGTGTAGGGCTGCCTATCTTCTCTACGGAACTCTTCTGCAGGGCGGGGCCTGAATTCAATTCTTTCCATAACTGGGGCAATCGATCTGGGTATCTCTGGTGTCGGGGCAGGGGTCTTCTTGAGACTGGACCATTCATCCCGCATCTCCAGTATCTCCTTTCGCATCTCTTGAGCCCATTCCGGTTCAGCTGCAGGCGGGGTGGGTACCTCGTTACTCCGGACCATCCCTGCCAGGGCCGTCATCCCCATCTCCTGCTCTCTCACACGTGCCTCTGCCCCCACTTCTAGAAAAGTCATAAGTGGGTTAGCGCGCAGGCGCTCCCGCAAGGCCTGCTTCAGCTGCACATCCCTGAGGCCTGCCATAAACTGGCCCCTTAAGATCACGTCCGGGGGGCCCATTCCCAAATTCCCCATGTCGTCTTTTCTAGTGATATAAGCATGCACCCTCTGTAAGGCATTAACATACTGCGTCACAGTCTCCACCTCCTGCTGCACTTGGTGAAACAGCCGTATCCTCAGCTCTCCTACATTGGTGGGATCCCCATGCATCTCCTCCAGTATCCGCACCACTTTTTCTACAGTATCCCGGTCATGGGGAGGGCGGTACATCACGGATTGTCGGGCCTCGCCATCCAGGGCTAGTAAGGCTATTTCAGCTTGCATAGCTGGGGTCATCGGGTGCATATGTAACATACTCCTAACTCTCTCAATCCAGTCCCACAGCATCATATTGTCCCCGGTGAACTTTGGGAGATTGCTGAGCATGGCCCCCAGCGGCAAGCTAGATTTAGGAGCTCCCAGGATGGGCTGCTCTGCAGTGTCTGTGTCTAACGACTGCATCCTGCCCACTACACCAAATGTAACACGGGTACTTTAGATGCAGTGACACAGAAACACAGAGCAGCCAATACGGGGTTAATAAACAGGGGAGGTTTATGATAACAGGGTCAACCTCCATGCAGAGAGTAACAGGGGAAAATATGAGAGAAAAACAAGGGAAGCAGCAGGTAAAAGTCTATTACTGACAGTTCACAGTTTAACTAGATGTAGCGGAGTCGAACCGGTTGTAATCGACAGTTTTTTCACTTAGCTGACTCTTGCTCCTCACAAGGCAATTGCCAGCTGATGCTGGTGTTGATTTTTTCAGGCATCCACACCCAAACAATGCTCCATCTTCTGGCGGCAGCGGGTGGTCTCCGGTTTTACCCACTGAGCCCCTAGTCCATAACACGGCACCTCACGTGCTCGGCTCCACGGACCCTGCGTCTCTTCTCTAGAGATGAGCGTTGTTCTACTCGAACTGTTCGCCAATCTCAAATTCGAGCTGTTTTGGGCGGTGTTCGAGCCGTTTGGCGAACACGAACAATTTGAGAAAAATTCGGCTGTTCGAGGTTATGTTCGATAACTGTTCGTGCACCAAAATCATAACTGGATTTTTTCTCAGTAATGATGAAAATTAATGTTAATACGCAGTTTGAGTGTACAGCGGGGTGGGGGGAGGGGCAGGGGATGGATCTCTGCAGGAACAATGAAGATCTCCATTTTTTTTTCTCTTTCCCGCATTTGCAGTGGGGAGGTGCAATCTGTCAGCCTATCAGCAGCGCACACACGGAGCGAAGTGCTTTTTTTCACACAAGCAAGGGCATGTGTCATTGGCAGTGTATGTCACATGTCCTTGCCCTATAAGACCAAGCCATTTTCCCCGTCGCCACCATTTTCTCACTGCTGCAGCTGCGTGTTAGACGGCACCGCTGTTGCTGTGTGCGCTATACCTTGTTAATTTCAAGCCAATTTTCGCACAAATATACAGATAGCTTGGGAGTAGGGAATAGTTGTGATTGCAGTCCTTTTAAGGACTAGGTTACAGCATTTCCTACGACTTTTATCAGGGAGGTCTGTGCTCTTAAATAGATAGGTTGTGGGAGTAAAGACTAATTGTAATTGGAGTCCTTTTCAGGACTAGGTTACATGAGTTCCTATCAGTTTTTGCCAGGCAGGTCTGTGCCAGTGCTGTGCAAGTTTTTTTCACAGCATTTGGCTGAATCTAGCAAAGCTAATCCTTTTTGGCCTATTGCAGAGTGTGTTAGTCAGTGGAGTAGCCTATCTGTGTTGCAAGATATAACACCTGTGTATAGAATACCATTTTTTTTACTGCACCTAGTGAAGTAAAATCTTTTGGGCATAGCATCATTCTATTAGTCCATCTATACTGACCTCCATCAGGTTGCAAATTAAAAATAATTTTTTTCTGCATCTAGCTCTGAAAAAATATTTTGGCTTCTAGCAGTGTGTGGGACTTGGTCTATTAGTCCATCTATACTGACCTCCATCAGGTTGCAAATTAAAAATAATTTTTTTCTTCATTTAGCTCTGAAAAAATATTTGGGCTTCTAGCAGTGTGTGGGACTTGTTCTATTAGTCCTTCTATACTGACCTCCAGCAGGTTGCAAATTGAATATAATTTTTTTCTGCATCTAGCTCTGAAAAAATAGTTGGGCTTCTAGCGGTGTGTGGGACTTGGTCTATTAGTCCATCTATACTGACCTCCATCAGGTTGCAAATTAAAAATAATTTTTTTCTGCATCTAGCTCTGAAAAAATATTTGGGCTTCTAGCAGTGTGTGGGACTTGGTCTATTAGTCCATCTATACTGACCTCCATCAGGTTGCAAATTAAAAATAATTTTTATCTGCATCTACAGTACCTCTGAAAAAATATTTGGGCTTCTAGCAGTGTGTGGGACTATTTGTATTAGTCCATCTATACTGACCTCCATCAGGTTGCAAATTCAAAATAATTTTTTTCTGCATCTAACCCAGCCAATAGTTTTGGCCTAATACCACAGTTTGGCCACTCAGCTCTGCTCGGTAACCATCCATTGTTTTTTTGTGCAAACAACTCCAGAGTTGTGAATTAGTTAACCACCAAAATGAGTGGAAAAAGGCCTGCTGCTGGTGGAAAGGGGAATAGGCGTGTTGGGAAGGGGAAAAAAGGTTGTGTCCGTGGGATAGGTGTTAAAGCAACAGTAACATCTGCAGAAGAAAGACCATCTTCCAGCCAAACTAAAATGTCTACTTCTTTTAGCGGACAATGTGATAAGATCCCTTTCTTACGGCCACGCCAATCGCTACAAATTCCAGATGAGGCACAAAAACAGCAGGTGCTTCAACGGATATCAAGTGCTCCTTTAAGTGGGCTCTCCTCCACATCAACTTCAACATCACAAATACTCCAGTCCTCAAAGGTGTCACCCAAATCGCACTTGCTTCCTCACAGCTCCCAAATCTCCAGCTGCCCGTCTGAGTATGAGGTAGAACAGATGGTTGAGTCTGCAGAGCTGTTTACTCATACTATAGCCTGGGAATCAGAGGTCGACTCCAGCGCTTCTGTGAATCCAGACGAGGAAATGATCTGCACTGATGCCCAGAATCTTTATGAGTCGGATCCAGGACCAGACGCAGAAGGTTCTGACCATAATGTAGACCCTCATTCCCAAACTGTAACTCCTGTTGGTGGAGACAATGAGGAAGACGATGATAAGACTCAAATACCTGATTGGAGCGACAACTTTAGTTTTTTGTCAGGGCAGGAACAGGTTGGCTCTGAGGACGACGGGTGTGATAACGCACAGGGTGATGATGATGAGGTCGGAGATCCCACTTACTGTCAACCCACAGTCAGCCAAGAGATGAGGTCAGCAGAGGAGGTGGAGGAAGATGCTAGTGACAACGAGGTCAGGTTGCGCCTTCCTGGACAGAGACGTAGTACTGGAAGCACGTCAACAACTGCATTCTCAAACACAACTCTGCCTCTCACCACAAGTCGTGGTGGCTCTTCAGGTCGCATGGGTGCTAAGCCTTGCATAGCCTGGGCATTTTTTCAGATCGATAAAGATGACCCAACTCGTGTTATCTGTAACATTTGTCAGCAAAAGCTAAGTAGAGGCCAAAAAATACATAGTTTGAGTACTTCATGCATGAACCGGCACATGGACATGAAGCATAAGTTGCAGTGGGAAGCTCAGTGTGCTACAATGCGGCCTAGCCGGCCGGGCCAATCACCGTCTGCCATATCTTGTGCATCCGCGGCCTCTTCATCCTCTGTGACTGGGGGGACAGCAGTCACACCTGTTTTGGGGCGCAGACCTGCCACCTCTTTACCCGCAACAGCCAGCGTGATTGGCAGGTCATCATTTTCTTTGGAGGTGGTAACACCAGCTGGTGTTGAGCGCTGTCCGACATCGATAACACCACCTTTGGATCAAGGCAACCTAACATGTCCGCCTGCATCTTCCTCACAGACCGGCAGTTTGCCGGGGACACCCTTATCAACCCCGTCTAAGCACAATAGCCAGCCCTCGGTCCCTCAGATGTGGACAAGTAAAAGACCATTTCCTCCTAGCCATGAGAAAGCTAAGAGGTTGAATTTCACCATCTGCAAGCTCTTGGCTACAGAAATGCTGCCTTTCCGCCTGGTGGACACAGAGGATTTTCGAGACCTTATGTCCGTCGCAGTGCCCCAGTACCAGATGCCCAGTTGGCACTACTTCTCAAAGAAAGGTGTGCCTGCGCTCCACCAGCATGTCGCACACAACATCACCGCTTCTTTGAGAAACTCTGTGTGTGACAGGGTGCATTTCACCACAGACACTTGGACGAGTAGGCATGGACAGGGGCGTTACATGTCGCTGACTGGGCACTGGGTAACTATGGTGACAGCAGGACAAGGGGCTGCTGTCCAAGTCTTGCCGTCCCCACGAGTTGTGCGTCAATCCTCTTTATGTCAAAGTTCCTCCACTGCTTCTGCCTCCTCAACCTCCTCTCGGTCTTCCACCTGCACCCAAAGCCTGTCTGGTCATGCCACAAGCTTTCTAACTGCGCAGAAGGGATCCTGCACACCTCCTTACTATGCTGGCAGTAGGGCTCAACGTCATCAGGCGGTTTTTACATTGAAATGTCTGGCAAATGTGAGTCACACAGCTGAGGAGTTGTGGTCAGCTCTGGAGAACCAATTTCATGAATGGTTGTCTCCACTGGACCTGAAACCAGGGAAGGCCGTGTGCGACAATGCTGCAAACCTGGGTGCGGCCCTTCGCCGGGGAAATGTCACACACGTGCCTTGTATGGCTCACGTGTTGAACCTGGTTGTCCAGCAATTTTTAGCCCACTATCCCAGACTAGATGGCCTTCTGCAGAGGGCACGGTCGCTGTGTGCTCACTTCCGCCGTTCGCATCCCGCAGCTCAGCGACTTACATCTCTACAGAAGTCGTTGGGCCTGCCACTTCACCGGCTAAAATGCGATGTGCCTACCCGGTGGAATTCAACTCTGCACATGTTGCAGCGACTGTGGCAGCACCGACAAGCCCTGGTGCAATACGTTCTGACGTATAGCCTGGGCCAACGAGATTCAGAGGTGGGGCAAATCACGCTGGAGAAGTGGTCTCAGATCAGGGACCTATGCACCCTTCTGCACAGTTTTGAAATGGCGACGAAGATGTTTAGTGCTGACGATGCCATTATCAGCATGACTATTCCGGTGATTTACATGCTGGAGCACATGTTAAACAGAATTCGGAGTCAGGTGGTGGCACAAGAGGAGGTGGAGGAAGTAGAGGAGGAGGAGTTGTATGCGGAAGGGCTAACATCTGCAAGGTCCAGACGGTCGGCAGCACCAAGGCGGCAGGCATGTGAGGGTGGGGGAGATGGTTTTACCAGGGCGCATGGTAGCAGCCAAACTAGTGAGGAAGGTGCAGGAGCCCAGGAAGAAGTGGAGGACGAACTGATGGAAGACTCATCAGATGAGGGAGACCTTGATCACATTTCTGTTGTGCGAGGTTGGGGGGAGAGGACAGAGGAAGGAAGCATGATTGTTACCTCGCCACCAACACAACAGGGACTTGGTGCTCCTGGATGCGCAACACACATGAGTGCCTTCTTGCTGCACTACCTGCAACATGACCCTCGAATTGTGAGAATTAGAAATAATCCTGACTACTGGGTTGCCACACTGTTAGATCCCCGGTACAAAAGTAAATTTGCAGAAATTATTCCTGCCATAGAAAGGGATGCACGCATGCAGGAGTATCAGCAGAGACTGTTGCAGAATCTTACATGTGCTTTTCCACAAAATACCAGTGGTGCACGTAGTGAATCTCACAGTTCCAACTTGCCAACCGTGGGACCGTCAAGTGTTCAGTAGTGTTGAGCCACCCCCGTAGTGTTTGAGTTCGGTTCGGTTCGTCGAACACCCGTGTGTTCGCCGAACTGTTCGTCGAACTGTTCGTCGAACACCTTCGAACACCGTTAAAACCAATGGCAGGCAAACAAAAACACATAGAAACACATAGAAAACACCTTCAAAGGTGTCCAAAAGCTGACAAACTGCTCAGAAGACATAACTAACACATGGAAAAGTGACAAGTACATATAGTCATGCGAAAATAAAAGAGGTGGAGGAGTAAAAGGAGGGGGAGACACAGATATAGGCATGTCATGCCCTTCTAAAATCCAAAAAGTGAGAAGCCGACACGGCCAGTCCGCTCCTGCCCGTGCCACCTCCGTGTCGCCGGGTTTGTGCCAGAGCCGCGGTGAACCCTGACGGCCAGCCCCCCTCTCCCAATACTGGTGCCTGTCCGCTGGTGGGTCGAGCGAGCCCCCCTGTGGTGGAGGCAGCTCTAAGCTTTTTAATTTAACTTGTCTCTCTAATTTGAATGAATACACTTTAAATCCATTTACAAGGATCTATTGGAGGGCAAGTCTCATGCCAGCAGCCGCGGTAATTCCAGCTCCAGTAGCGTCCACTAAAGCTGCTGCAGTTAAAAAGCTTTTATAAGGATCGAGCTCGGCTGTCCACCGCAAGGCATCCTACTGCCAGTCCCAGCCCCTATGCCTTGGGGTGCCTCCTGATGCTCTTCACTAAGTATCCCATGGTCCCGAAGCATTTCCTTTGAAAAAATTAAGTGTCTAAACTACAGGTGGTGCAGCTTGCTTAACAGCCGGGATAATCCGCTCACTAGCAGACACTGCTACTAGGCACAAAGTATTTCCTGGGCTAGATGCAGTTAAAAATTTGTAATTAGATACTCTTGTTGGATGCTGAGAAAGCATTCCATAGAGTCTCCTGGCACGCCATATATGATTCTCTTAAAAAGCTTGGGGTAGGGGTCTAGGGGACCCTTTTATAGCCAAAATCACGGCCCTGTATCGCAATACGTCACCTAGGCTGAAGATAAATGGAACTGTAGCACCCTGAGGGCTCGGTTGCTACAGACGTATTGCACCTCACCCAGAGGTGTGATATCTCACTCTCAGGTAAGGATGGAGTGTGGATCAGGACCCGACACCTGCATGCATTACACCACATTGCCGTGGGGCAGGGCGACCAATATGCCCCTGAGATGGGCACGACAGTCCCTGTCCCTGGCTGGAGTGGGGGGAGGGAACACTGAGGAAGGGGAACCCTGTAGTGCAGGAGCAGGGAGGAAGCAGTTCCTGGGTGCATTGAGAAGGGAGTATAAAAGGTGGGCACCATCTTAGTTCAGTGCAGAGAAGTCTGAGCAGAAGTGGCAGGGAGCAGGGGCTCTGCATGAGCTCTGCTCCGGAGGCGGGCCTAGTAACAGAGGCCCAGGCCTGGAAGAGGGAGAAGGAAGGAAGAGGAGCGGAGAAGGCTCCAGGAACGAGGAATGAAGGGATCCCAGGGGTGTGGACGGGCGAGTCGCCACCGCACGCCCGAATCCACCTGTGTGGAGGGGTCAGGCCAAAGGGGGAGACCGGTCCCCGAACTAGTGGAGGCAGGAAACGACCCTCAGCTAGAAACCGGAGGCTCTGACATTTTATGTGGCGCAGCCCCTCGCTACACCCGCTAGGAAGGCACCACATAGGGTCAGGGAAACTGGCGCCAAGTTTACCAAGAGGAGGCCCAAGGCAGCCGGACAGAAGTGTTGGTAAGAAAGGCCAGACAAAGTACACACAAAGGGGGTCCTGTGAAGTGCTCCAAAGTTATCTGGGAGTTGTCTGAGCCCCTCACCTGGTGAGCACAGTACGACGTGGGCAGCCGTTACCTGCAGACGTGGTCTGGATAATAAGAACTGTGAGTAAAGGCCCTGAACTGCATCACTGACTCCGTGTCGTTACTGCTGCTGCCCTGCACCATCACCCCCATCCTCCGCATACACTGCCCTGAGGCTATACTCCTCCCGTGGGGAGTTATGCTACGCTCTGCTGCACCCACAACACCAGCCTCAGTGGTCTGCCCTGTAGCGGCGGTTCACTCTGACCGCAATCCACGGGTGGCGCAGTCGGACATTTAAACATGAAAACCACATAAATAGTTCCGCCACTGGTTTGACCGCCCTGAGCCACGGAACTGGGTCGCCGCCACGAAGACTACAACCACCAGCATCCACCAAAAAGGGTCCGGCTCCGGGTGTCCCAAGGCCCAGGGGGTGCGTCAGAACATTTTCATCACCTTTCACAATCACCAATGGGACAAGGCAGTGATGTCCTCTGTCCCCTCTCTTATACATCCTAGTGACGGAGCACCTGCTCTCATCAATTCGCCATAACCCCAATATTAGGTGGATTGAGGTGGGAGGCACCGAGTACAAGTGCTCTCTATTTGCTGATGATGTCCTAGTATATATCACTCAATCACATATATCCATCCATGCTGTTATGGCTGAAATAGATCACTTTGTTACATGGTAAAATTTTAAAATCAATGCAGCGAAGTCTGAGGCCCTCGATGTCTCCCTCCCCAAATCCATATAGGATTCCATCCAGTCCAACTTTCCCTTTGCCTGGCCCTCACAGGGTATCAAATACTTAGGAATTCCTATTCATAGAGACCTCTCCCATCTATGTTATCTTAATTTTGGGCCCTTTATTGAACAACTCCATACAGACCACGGTTGGCAAGTTAGAACTGTAAGATTCACTACGTGAACCACTGGTGTTTTGTGGAAAAGCACATGTACACTGCGTTCCAAATTATTATACAAAAAGTGTTTAGGAGTGATAAGGGAAGAATTTGTTTGTTTGTCAGTTAAACTCATTGATGGTGATGTGTGTCAGGGCTCTTTATATCACTGTAAGCAATTGCAGACACCTGTGCTAATTAGTTTGGCAGGTGTGTCCAATGAAAGGCAAGACTACTTAAGAAGGCTCTCTCACATTATTAAGCAGCCTACATTTTCTGCCAAAATGGGAAAGAAAAAGGATGTGTCGGCTGCTGAGAAGCAACAAATTGTGGAGTGTTTAGGTCAAGGCATGACTACAATCAACATTGTGCGATGATCAGGATGAAGTGTCTTGGCAATCAAGAAGTATGTAGCTGATTCACAGTACACACGTGTGCGTGCTGATAAGGGCAAATTGAGGACTCTTTCCTACAGGCAATTACGTCAGGTTGAAAGAGCAGCGGCAAAAAAGCCTTGTCATAGCAGCAGACAAGTTTTTGAAGCTGCTTGTGCCTCCAACGTCCCCCGAACAACAAGATGCAGGGTCCTTCAGAGGTTTGCAGCTGTGCATGCGCCATCCTGTCGACCTCCTCTATCCACTTCACACAAGCAGAAACGGCTCCAGTGGGCCAAACATTACATGAAGACTGATTTCAAAACTGTTTTGTTCACGGATGAGTGCCGTGCAGCGCTCGATGGTCCAGATGGATGGAGTGGAGGATGATGGACACCCCACGCAAACACGGCTACAGCGCCAACAAGGAGGAGGTGGAGTAATGTTTTGGGCTGGAATCATGGGGAGAGAGATTGTCGGCCCCTTTAGGATCCCTGAAGGCGCTAAAGATGAACTCCATAATGTATGTGGATTTTCTCAAACAGCACTTCCTGCCATGGTTCAAGAAGAAGAACCGTGTATTTCACAGCAAGATCATTTTTCTGCATGATAATGCACCATCTCATGCTGCACATAAAACATCTGCATCTCTGGCTGATATGGGCATAAAAGGGGACAAACTTATGGTGTGATCCCCATGCTCCCCTGACCTCTACCCCATTCAGAACCTTTGGAGCATCATTAAAAGGAGTGTCTATGATGGCGGGAGGCAGTTCACATCTAAGCAACAGCTCTGGGAGGGTATTCTGTCCTCATGCAAAACAATTGAAGCAGAAACCATCCAAAACCTGACAAATTCAATGGACGAGAGAGTTCAGAAGCTCCTTTCGAACAAGGGGTCCTATGTGAAAATGTAACATCACCTAGAATAAAGTTTTGAGTTGAAAACTGTTTGATTTCAGTTTCTAACAACCTGCTAATGCTTATAATTTCAAAAATGACCATTTTTTTGGTCTTTATTAAAATGAAAAGGTTGATCGAAAAGTTTGGGGGATCTAAGAGTGTGGCAACCCAGTAGTCATGATTACTTCGAATTCTGACAATATGAGGGTCATGCTGCAGGTAGTGCAGCAAGAAGGCACTTATGTGCCTTGCGCATCTCGGAGCCCCAAAATTATTTTCCGGGCTAGATGCAGCTAAAAATTATTTTTAATTTTAAATCTGGTGAAGCTTTAGTATAGATGGCCTAATAGGATCAGTGCTGCACACTGCTACAAAGCCCAAATTATTTTCCAGTCAAGATACAGATAAACATGATTAGTAATTTGAAAGCTTAAAACGGTTGGTAGGGTGATTTTAACCAATCATCAAGCTTTTACTCTCCCCAGGATGACACAGGGGTAGAAAAGTCATTTCGGATCCATGATTTGTTCATCTTTATGAACGTGAGACTGTCTACATTATCAGTGGAGAGCCGCGTGCGCTTATCTGTCAGCACACCACCAGCAGCGCTGAACACACGTTCAGACAGAACGCTGGCTGCGGGGCATGACAAGATCTCCAAGGCGTAAGTGGCTAGCTCCGGCCATTTATCCAGATTGGAAGCCCAAAAAGAGCAAGGGTCCAGTGACACAGTCGTGGCTTCAATGTTTACTTGGAGATACTCCTGTACCATCGTCTCTAGGCGTTGACTATGTGTCAGACTTCTTGTCTCCTGTGGCCTTGCAAAGGATGGGCTAAAAAAGTGGTGAAATGATTCCACAAAATTGATGTTACCAGCAGATACTGTGGTTCTGTTACGGTTTGAGTGCTGAACACTTGACGGTCCCACGGTTGGCAAGTTGGAACTGTGAGATTCACTACGTGCACCACTGGTATTTTGTGGAAAAGCACATGTAAGATTCTGCAACAGTCTCTGCTGATACTCCTGCATGCGTGCATCCCTTTCTATGGCAGGAATAATTTCTGCAAATTTACTTTTGTACCGGGGATCTAACAGTGTGGCAACCCAGTAGTCAGGATTATTTCTAATTCTCACAATTCGAGGGTCATGTTGCAGGTAGTGCAGCAAGAAGGCACTCATGTGTGTTGCGCATCCAGGAGCACCAAGTCCCTGTTGTGTTGGTGGCGAGGTAACAATCATGCTTCCTTCCTCTGTCCTCTCCCACCAACCTCGCACAACAGAAATGTGATCAAGGTCTCCCTCATCTGATGAGTCTTCCATCAGTTCGTCCTCCACTTCTTCCTGGGCTCCTGCACCTTCCTCACTAGTTTGGCTGCTACCATACGCCCTGGTAAAACCATCTCCCCCACCCTCACATGCCTGCCGCCTTGGTGCTGCCGACCGTCTGGACCTTGCAGATGTTAGCCCTTCCGCATACAACTCCTCCTCCTCTACTTCCTCCACCTCCTCTTGTGCCACCACCTGACTCCGAATTCTGTTTAACATGTGCTCCAGCATGTAAATCACCGGAATAGTCATGCTGATAATGGCATCGTCAGCACTAAACATCTTCGTCGCCATTTCAAAACTGTGCAGAAGGGTGCATAGGTCCCTGATCTGAGACCACTCCTCCAGCGTGATTTGCCCCACCTCTGAATCTCGTTGGCCCAGGCTATACGTCAGAACGTATTGCACCAGGGCTTGTCGGTGCTGCCACAGTCGCTGCAACATGTGCAGAGTTGAATTCCACCGGGTAGGCACATCGCATTTTAGCCGGTGAAGTGGCAGGCCCAACGACTTCTGTAGAGATGTAAGTCGCTGAGCTGCGGGATGCGAACGGCGGAAGTGAGCACACAGCGACCGTGCCCTCTGCAGAAGGCCATCTAGTCTGGGATAGTGGGCTAAAAATTGCTGGACAACCAGGTTCAACACGTGAGCCATACAAGGCACGTGTGTGACATTGCCCCGGCGAAGGGCCGCACCCAGGTTTGCAGCATTGTCGCACACGGCCTTCCCTGGTTTCAGGTCCAGTGGAGACAACCATTCATGAAATTGGTTCTCCAGAGCTGACCACAACTCCTCAGCTGTGTGACTCACATTTCCCAGACATTTCAATGTAAAAACCGCCTGATGACGTTGAGCCCTACTGCCAGCATAGTAAGGAGGTGTGCAGGATCCCTTCTGCGCAGTTAGAAAGCTTGTGGCATGACCAGACAGGCTTTGGGTGCAGGTGGAAGACCGAGAGGAGGTTGAGGAGGCAGAAGCAGTGGAGGAACTTTGACATAAAGAGGATTGACGCACAACTCGTGGGGACGGCAAGACTTGGACAGCAGCCCCTTGTCCTGCTGTCACCATAGTTACCCAGTGCCCAGTCAGCGACATGTAACGCCCCTGTCCATGCCTACTCGTCCAAGTGTCTGTGGTGAAATGCACCCTGTCACACACAGAGTTTCTCAAAGAAGCGGTGATGTTGTGTGCGACATGCTGGTGGAGCGCAGGCACACCTTTCTTTGAGAAGTAGTGCCGACTGGGCATCTGGTACTGGGGCACTGCGACGGACATAAGGTCTCGAAAATCCTCTGTGTCCACCAGGCGGAAAGGCAGCATTTCTGTAGCCAAGAGCTTGCAGATGGTGAAATTCAACCTCTTAGCTTTCTCATGGCTAGGAGGAAATGGTCTTTTACTTGTCCACATCTGAGGGACCGAGGGCTGGCTATTGTGCTTAGACGGGGTTGATAAGGGTGTCCCCGGCAAACTGCCGGTCTGTGAGGAAGATGCAGGCGGACATGTTAGGTTGCCTTGATCCAAAGGTGGTGCTATCGATGTCGGACAGCGCTCAACACCAGCTGGTGTTACCACCTCCAAAGAAAATGATGACCTGCCAATCACGCTGGCTGTTGCGGGTAAAGAGGTGGCAGGTCTGCGCCCCAAAACAGGTGTGACTGCTGTCCCCCCAGTCACAGAGGATGAAGAGGCCGCGGATGCACAAGATATGGCAGACGGTGATTGGCCCGGCCGGCTAGGCCGCATTGTAGCACACTGAGCTTCCCACTGCAACTTATGCTTCATGTCCATGTGCCTGTTCATGCATGAAGTACTCAAACTATGTATTTTTTGGCCTCTACTTAGCTTTTGCTGACAAATGTTACAGATAACACGAGTTGGGTCATCTTTATCGATCTGAAAAAATGCCCAGGCTATGCAAGGCTTAGCACCCATGCGACCTGAAGAGCCACCACGACTTGTGGTGAGAGGCAGAGTTGTGTTTGAGGATGCAGTTGTTGACGTGCTTCCAGTACTACGTCTCTGTCCAGGAAGGCGCAACCTGACCTCGTCGTCACTAGCATCTTCCTCCACCTCCTCTGCTGACCTCATCTCTTGGCTGACTGTGGGTTGACAGTAAGTGGGATCTCCGACCTCATCATCATCACCCTGTGCGTTATCACACCCGTCGTCCTCAGAGCCAACCTGTTCCTGCCCTGACAAAAAACTAAAGTTGTCGCTCCAATCAGGTATTTGAGTCTTATCATCGTCTTCCTCATTGTCTCCACCAACAGGAGTTACAGTTTGGGAATGAGGGTCTACATTATGGTCAGAACCTTCTGCGTCTGGTCCTGGATCCGACTCATAAAGATTCTGGGCATCAGTGCAGATCATTTCCTCGTCTGGATTCACAGAAGCGCTGGAGTCGACCTCTGATTCCCAGGCTATAGTATGAGTAAACAGCTCTGCAGACTCAACCATCTGTTCTACCTCATACTCAGACGGGCAGCTGGAGATTTGGGAGCTGTGAGGAAGCAAGTGCGATTTGGGTGACACCTTTGAGGACTGGAGTATTTGTGATGTTGAAGTTGATGTGGAGGAGAGCCCACTTAAAGGAGCACTTGATATCCGTTGAAGCACCTGCTGTTTTTGTGCCTCATCTGGAATTTGTAGCGATTGGCGTGGCCGTAAGAAAGGGATCTTATCACATTGTCCGCTAAAAGAAGTAGACATTTTAGTTTGGCTGGAAGATGGTGTTTCTTCTGCAGATGTTACTGTTGCTTTAACACCTACCCCACGGACACAACCTTTTTTCCCCTTCCCAACACGCCTATTCCCCTTTCCACCAGCAGCAGGCCTTTTTCCACTCATTTTGGTGGTTAACTAATTCACAACTCTGGAGTTGTTTGCACAAAAAAACAATGGATGGTAACCGAGCAGAGCTGAGTGGCCAAACTGTGGTATTAGGCCAAAACTATTGGCTGGGTTAGATGCAGAAAAAAATTATTTTGAATTTGCAACCTGATGGAGGTCAGTATAGATGGACTAATACAAATAGTCCCACACACTGCTAGAAGCCCAAATATTTTTTCAGTGGTACTGTAGATGCAGATAAAAATTATTTTTAATTTGCAACCTGATGGAGGTCAGTATAGATAGACTAATAGACCAAGTCCCACACACTGCTAGAAGCCCAAATATTTTTTCAGAGCTAGATGCAGAAAAAAATTATTTTTAATTTGCAACCTGATGGAGGTCAGTATAGATGGACTAATAGACCAAGTCCCACACACCGCTAGAAGCCCAACTATTTTTTCAGAGCTAGATGCAGAAAAAAATTATATTCAATTTGCAACCTGCTGGAGGTCAGTATAGAAGGACTAATAGAACAAGTCCCACACACTGCTAGAAGCCCAAATATTTTTTCAGAGCTAAATGAAGAAAAAAATTATTTTTAATTTGCAACCTGATGGAGGTCAGTATAGATGGACTAATAGACCAAGTCCCACACACTGCTAGAAGCCCAAATATTTTTTCAGAGCTAGATGCAGAAAAAAATTATTTTTAATTTGCAACCTGATGGAGGTCAGTATAGAAGGACTAATAGACCAAGTCCCACACACTGCTAGAAGCCCAAATATTTTTTCAGAGCTAGATGCAGAAAAAAATTATTTTTAATTTGCAACCTGATGGAGGTCAGTATAGATGGACTAATAGACCAAGTCCCACACACTGCTAGAAGCCCAAATATTTTTTCAGAGCTAGATGCAGAAAAAAATGATTTTTAATTTGCAACCTGATGGAGGTCAGTATAGATGGACTAATAGACCAAGTCCCACACACTGCTAGAAGCCCAAATATTTTTTTCAGAGCTAGATGCAGAAATAAATTATTTTTAATTTGCAACCTGATGGAGGTCAGTATAGATGGACTAATAGACCAAGTCCCACACACCGCTAGAAGCCCAACTATTTTTTCAGAGCTAGATGCAGAAAAAAATTATATTCAATTTGCAACCTGCTGGAGGTCAGTATAGAAGGACTAATAGAACAAGTCCCACACACTGCTAGAAGCCCAAATATTTTTTCAGAGCTAAATGAAGAAAAAAATTATTTTTAATTTGCAACCTGATGGAGGTCAGTATAGATGGACTAATAGACCAAGTCCCACACACTGCTAGAAGCCCAAATATTTTTTCAGAGCTAGATGCAGAAAAAAATTATATTCAGTTTGCAACCTGATGGAGGTCAGTATAGATGGACTAATAGAATGATGCTATGCCCAAAAGATTTTACTTCACTAGGTGCAGTAAAAAAATTGGTATTCTATACACAGGTGTTATATCTTGCAACACAGATAGGCTACTCCACTGACTAACACACTCTGCAATAGGCCAAAAAGGATTAGCTTTGCTAGATTCAGCCAAATGCTGTGAAAAAAACTTGCACAGCACTGGCACAGACCTGCCTGGCAAAAACTGATAGGAACTCATGTAACCTAGTCCTGAAAAGGACTCCAATTACAATTAGTCTTTACTCCCACAACCTATCTATTTAAGAGCACAGACCTCCCTGATAAAAGTCGTAGGAAATGCTGTAACCTAGTCCTTAAAAGGACTGCAATCACAACTATTCCCTACTCCCAAGCTATCTGTATATTTGTGCGAAAATTGGCTTGAAATTAACAAGGTATAGCGCACACAGCAACAGCTGTGCCGCCTAACACGCAGCTGCAGCAGTGAGAAAATGGTGGCGACGGGGAAAATGGCTTGGTCTTATAGGGCAAGGACATGTGACATACACTGCCAATGACACATGCCCTTGCTTGTGTGAAAAAAAGCACTTCGCTCCGTGTGTGCGCTGCTGATAGGCTGACAGATTGCACCTCCCCACTGCAAATGCGGGAAAGAGAAAAAAAAATGGAGATCTTCATTGTTCCTGCAGAGATCCATCCCCTGCCCCTCCCCCCACCCCGCTGTACACTCAAACTGCGTATTAACATTAATTTTCATCATTACTGAGAAAAAATCCAGTTATGATTTTGGTGCACGAACAGTTATCGAACATAACCTCGAACAGCCGAATTTTTCTCAACTTGTTCGTGTTCGCCGAACGGCTCGAACACCGCCCAAAACAGCTCGAATTTGAGATTGGCGAACCGTTCGAGTAGAACAACGCTCATCTCTAGTGTTCAGCACTCAAACCGTAACAGAACCACAGTATCTGCTGGTAACATCAATTTTGCGGAATCATTTCACCACTTTTTTAGCCCACCCTTTGCAAGGCCACAGGAGACAAGAAGTCTGACACATAGTCAACGCCTAGAGACGATGGTACAGGAGTATCTCCAAGTAAACATTGAAGCCACGACTGTGTCACTGGACCCTTGCTCTTTTTGGGCTTCCAATCTGGATAAATGGCCGGAGCTAGCCACTTACGCCTTGGAGATCTTGTCATGCCCCGCAGCCAGCGTTCTGTCTGAACGTGTGTTCAGCGCTGCTGGTGGTGTGCTGACAGATAAGCGCACGCGGCTCTCCACTGATAATGTAGACAGACTCACGTTCATAAAGATGAACAAATCATGGATCCGAAACGACTTTTCTACCCCTGTGTCATCCTGGGGAGAGTAAAAGCTTGATGATTGGTTAAAATCACCCTACCAACCGTTTTAAGCTTTCAAATTACTAATCATGTTTATCTGTATCTTGACTGGAAAATAATTTGGGCTTTGTAGCAGTGTGCAGCACTGATCCTATTAGGCCATCTATACTAAAGCTTCACCAGATTTAAAATTAAAAATAATTTTTAGCTGCATCTAGCCTGGAAAATAATTTTGGGGCTCCGAGATGCGCAAGGCACATAAGTGCCTTCTTGCTGCACTACCTGCAGCATGACCCTCATATTGTCAGAATTCAAAGTAATCATGACTACTGGGTTGCCACACTCTTAGATCCCCCAAACTTTTCGATCAACCTTTTCATTTTAATAAAGACCAAAAAAATGGTCATTTTTGAAATTATAAGCATTAGCAGGTTGTTAGAAACTGAAATCAAACAGTTTTCAACTCAAAACTTTATTCTAGGTGATGTTACATTTTCACATAGGACCCCTTGTTCGAAAGGAGCTTCTGAACTCTCTCGTCCATTGAATTTGTCAGGTTTTGGATGGTTTCTGCTTCAATTGTTTTGCATGAGGACAGAATACCCTCCCAGAGCTGTTGCTTAGATGTGAACTAGCTCCCGCCATCATAGACACTCCTTTTAATGATGCTCCAAAGGTTCTGAATGGGGTAGAGGTCAGGGGAGCATGGGGGTCACACCATAAGTTTGTCCCCTTTTATGCCCATATCAGCCAGAGATGCAGATGTTTTATGTGCAGCATGAGATGGTGCATTATCATGCAGAAAAATGATCTTGCTGTGAAATACACGGTTCTTCTTCTTGAACCATGGCAGGAAGTGCTGTTTGAGAAAATCCACATACATTATGGAGTTCATCTTTAGCGCCTTCAGGGATCCTAAAGGGGCCGACAATCTCTCTCCCCATGATTCCAGCCCAAAACATTACTCCACCTCCTCCTTGTTGGCGCTGTAGCCGTGTTTGCGTGGGGTCTCCATCAACCAGCCATCCTCCACTCCATCCATCTGGACCATCGAGCGCTGCACGGCACTCATCCGTGAACAAAACAGTTTTGAAATCAGTCTTCATGTAATGTTTGGCCCACTGGAGCCGTTTCTGCTTGTGTGAAGTGGATAGAGGAGGTCGACAGGATGGTGCATGCACAGCTGCAAACCTCTGAAGGACCCTGCATCTTGTTGTTCGGGGGACGTTGGAGGCACAAGCAGCTTCAAAAACTTGTCTGCTGCTATGACAAGGCTTTTTTGCCGCTGCTCTTTCAACCTGACGTAATTGCCTGTAGGAAAGAGTCCTCAATTTGCCCTTATCAGCACGCACACGTGTGTACTGTGAATCAGCTACATACTTCTTGATTGCCAAGACACTTCATCCTGATCATCGCACAATGTTGATTGTAGTCATGCCTTGACCTAAACACTCCACAATTTGTAGCTTCTCAGCAGCCGACACATCCTTTTTCTTTCCCATTTTGGCAGAAAATGTAGGCTGCTTAATAATGTGAGAGAGCCTTCTTAAGTAGTCTTGCCTTTCATTGGACACACCTGCCAAACTAATTAGCACAGGTGTCTGCAATTGCTTACAGTGATATAAAGAGCCCTGACACACATCACCATCAATGAGTTTAACTGACAAACAAACAAATTCTTCCCTTATCACTCCTAAACACTTTTTGTATAATAATTTGGAACGCAGTGTACATGTGCTTTTCCACAAAACACCAGTGGTTCACGTAGTGAATCTTACAGTTCTAACTTGCCAACCGTGGTCTGTATGGAGTTGTTCAATAAAGGGCCCAAAATTAAGATAACATAGATGGGAGAGGTCTCTATGAATAGGAATTCCTAAGTATTTGATACCCTGTGAGGGCCAGGCAAAGGGAAAGTTGGACTGGATGGAATCCTATATGGATTTGGGGAGGGAGACATCGAGGGCCTCAGACTTCGCTGCATTGATTTTAAAATTTTACCATGTAACAAAGTGATCTATTTCAGCCATAACAGCATGGATGGATATATGTGATTGAGTGATATATACTAGGACATCATCAGCAAATAGAGAGCACTTGTACTCGGTGCCTCCCACCTCAATCCACCTAATATTGGGGTTATGGCGAATTGATGAGAGCAGGTGCTCCGTCACTAGGATGTATAAGAGAGGGGACAGAGGACATCACTGCCTTGTCCCATTGGTGATTGTGAAAGGTGATGAAAATGTTCTGACGCACCCCCTGGGCCTTGGGACACCCGGAGCCGGACCCTTTTTGGTGGATGCTGGTGGTTGTAGTCTTCGTGGCGGCGACCCAGTTCCGTGGCTCAGGGCGGTCAAACCAGTGGCGGAACTATTTATGTGGTTTTCATGTTTAAATGTCCGACTACGCCACCCGTGGATTGCGGTCAGAGTGAACCGCCGCTACAGGGCAGACCACTGAGGCTGGTGTTGTGGGTGCAGCAGAGCGTAGCATAACTCCCCACGGGAGGAGTATAGCCTCAGGGCAGTGTATGCGGAGGATGGGGGTGATGGTGCAGGGCAGCAGCAGTAACGACACGGAGTCAGTGATGCAGTTCAGGGCCTTTACTCACAGTTCTTATTATCCAGACCACGTCTGCAGGTAACGGCTGCCCACGTCGTACTGTGCTCACCAGGTGAGGGGCTCAGACAACTCCCAGATAACTTTGGAGCACTTCACAGGACCCCCTTTGTGTGTCCTTTGTCTGGCCTTTCTTACCAACACTTCTGTCCGGCTGCCTTGGGCCTCCTCTTGGTAAACTTGGCGCCAGTTTCCCTGACCCTATGTGGTGCCTTCCTAGTGGGTGTAGCGAGGGGCTGCGCCACATAAAATGTCAGAGCCTCCGGTTTCTAGCTGAGGGTCGTTTCCTGCCTCCACTAGTTCGGGGACCGGTCTCCCCCTTTGGCCTGACCCCTCCACGCAGGTGGATTCGGGCGTGCGGTGGCGACTCGCCCGTCCGCACCCCTGGGATCCCTTCATTCCTCGTTCCTGGAGCCTTCTCCACTCCTCTTCCTTCCTTCTCCCTCTTCCAGGCCTGGGCCTCTGTTACTAGGCCCGCCTCCGGAGCAGAGCTCATGCAGAGCCCCTGCTCCCTGCCACTTCTGCTCAGACTTCTCTGCACTGAACTAAGATGGTGCCCACCTTTTATACTCCCTTCTCAATGCACCCAGGAACTGCTTCCTCCCTGCTCCTGCACTACAGGGTTCCCCTTCCTCAGTGTTCCCTCCCCCCACTCCAGCCAGGGACAGGGACTGTCGTGCCCATCTCAGGGGCATATTGGTCGCCCTGCCCCACGGCAATGTGGTGTAATGCATGCAGGTGTCGGGTCCTGATCCACACTCCATCCTTACCTGAGAGTGAGATATCACACCTCTGGGTGAGGTGCAATACGTCTGTAGCAACCGAGCCCTCAGGGTGCTACAGTTCCATTTATCTTCAGCCTAGGTGACGTATTGCGATACAGGGCCGTGATTTTGGCTATAAAAGGGTCCCCTAGACCCCTACCCCAAGCTTTTTAAGGGAATCATATATGGCGTGCCAGGAGACTCTATGGAATGCTTTCTCAGCATCCAACGAGAGCATCTAATTAAAAATTTTTAACTGCATCTAGCCCAGGAAATACTTTGTGCCTAGTAGCAGTGTCTGCTAGTGAGCGGATTATCCCGGCTGTTAAGCAAGCTGCACCACCTGTAGTTTAGACACTTAATTTTTTCAAAGGAAATGCTTCGGGACCATGGGATACTTAGTGAAGAGCATCAGGAGGCACCCCAAGGCATAGGGGCTGGGACTGGCAGTAGGATGCCTTGCGGTGGACAGCCGAGCTCGAATCTTATAAAAGCTTTTTAACTGCAGCAACTTTAGTGGACGCTACTGGAGCTGGAATTACCGCGGCTGCTGGCATGAGACTTGCCCTCCAATAGATCCTTGTAAATGGATTTAAAGTGTATTCATTCAAATTAGAGAGACAATTTAAATTAAAAAGCTTAGAGCTGCCTCCACCACAGGGGGGCTCGCTCGACCCACCAGCGGACAGGCACCAGTATTGGGAGAGGGGGGCTGGCCGTCAGGGTTCACCGCGGCTCTGGCACAAACCCGGCGACACGGAGGTGGCACGGGCAGGAGCGGACTGGCCGTGTCGGCTTCTCACTTTTTGGATTTTAGAAGGGCATGACATGCCTATATCTGTGTCTCCCCCTCCTTTTACTCCTCCACCTCTTTTATTTTCGCATGACTATATGTACTTGTCACTTTTCCATGTGTTAGTTATGTCTTCTGAGCAGTTTGTCAGCTTTTGGACACCTTTGAAGGTGTTTTCTATGTGTTTCTATGTGTTTTTGTTTGCCTGCCATTGGTTTTAACGGTGTTCGAAGGTGTTCGACGAACAGTTCGACGAACAGTTCGGCGAATACACGGTTGTTCGACGAACCGAACCGAACTCGAACACTACGGGGGTGGCTCAACACTACACTTCTCCCTTTAGTCGGCTTGACTCCTCCGGTCTACTGCACTCGGATCTTGCTCCAAATACTGTAGCCAGGAGCCTGGACCCTCTCACACTGCTCTGCTGAGCAGGACCCAGCTCCGCTTTTCCGCGCAAACGTCCTAGTCTCTTCCTCTCTCTAGCCAAGCCACCAGTTCCCCGGTCACCTGACCTCCCAGCTCTCACTCTGGACACGCCCCCAGCTTCCCAGTCACCTGACTCCTGTGCTCACAGTCTGTCTCCCCCCTGCAACCAGAGGCACGGCCCCAGCAGTTCCGGATCCCTTGCTCTGAAAGTACTTACACCCCGGTCTTCCCCCTTACATTTGCGTGGGTTTCATCCAGGTTCTCCGTTTTCCTCCCAAACTCCAAAACATACTGATAGGGAATCTAGATTGTGAGACTCAATGGGGACAGCGATGATGATGTCTGTAAAGCGCTGTGGAATTAATGACGCTATATAAGTGAGTAAAATAAATAAATAAGTGTGATATTGCGTTAGAGGGTTAAAAGGAAGTCCACACATGAAGTAAAAAAAAACAGCTCATCCCTTCCAATATGGTTCCTGATCATTTATAAGCATGAGACAATTCGAAAGGGAAAGGAAAGATCTGGCTTTGGCTTCCAGGTGAAAGTTGTAGATGAAAATCTTATCTTTTTTGTAATCTTATTAAAATCCAAACTCATTGAACTTGGAGGAAAAACCTCCTCAAAGCCAACACGTTTCGGCATGCCAGGATTAAGAACTAGTGATGAGCGAGCATGCTCGCTACTGCTCGGTGCTCGCCCGAGCATCTCACTGCTCGAGATGCTCGGCGCTCGCCGAGCATTTCCAGGGTTGCTCGGCGGGAGCTCAGGTCCCCTCCCTGCATGTTTGGCGCTCTTTAGAGTGCCAATCAACATGCAGGGATTGCCTGCCACTCACTGTAATGCCGCAGCCATGGTGGTTGTGGCATTACAGTGATTGGCTGGCCGCACAGCATCATCGGGTCTATATCAGACCTGGCGCTGCCATGTTCGTCACAGTCACTACGAAGTTAGACAGTGTAGGGAGAGGTGCTGCTGCGTCAGCGAGAGATTTAATTGTGTATCAGGTAGTGTAGGAAGAAAAACTGTACATTACACATATCCATCTTAACAAACAGTCCTTTTGAGGACTAACTAATCCATCTGCAGAGATATCAGGCAGGCAGTGTATATAGGCAGGCAGGGTATATAGCAGACTGCAGTGCATATAGCACAAGAGGCTCCATTCCAATTCTGCCTTCTGCTGCTGTTAGATATTTCTATACAAAGGCCCAGGTTTCAGGGGCCAGGAATACTTTTTTTGGATCTTAATCCTCATTATTTGCTTAAAAAGCAATCCAGAGAACACCGTTTTTCTATGCCATTTGCTTGTTGGCACTGCAGAATACAACCAGGTCCTTTCCATATTACAGCACTAGAAATCCAGCCATTTAAAACTCCGTTTTCTCTGTCCAACGGATCACATATACGTTGTCAGAAAATACTGCCATTTCTGGCCTCCATTAAAAATTTCCTTTAGTGTGTCAATGAAGCAATTCACACCAGTTTGCTGTTCAAACTACTTACCTACAGGCCAGGTATTTAAAACTCTGTTTTCTCCGTCACACGGATCACACATAAGTTCACTCCAAACTCAGTAATTTGTAGTGAGCGTGGAAGATACTGTCCTCCATTTAAAATGGGCAAGGCACGTGGCAAGGGACGGGGAACAGGACGTGATGGTAATGGTGCATGCAGAGGCCGAGGACAAGGCCATGGGCAAGCTGAAATTGTGCCACAACAAACACCCACATCTTCTCGCCTGACATTCCTGTCCCAATTTCTAGGGGACCGCAGCACACCACTATTGAACCCAGAGCAGTGTCAAAAGGTTGTTGGTTGGATAGCGGATAATGCTTCCAGTCACTTAGCCGCCACCACCACCACCACCCTGTCTTCCACACGGTCAAGTCTCAGTAACAGTGTGTCTGGACCGCATATTCCTCACCCTGATCCTCCTTCCTCCCACCATGCCGAGTGCCCAGAGACAACTGATCCCACACTTGGACACTCTGAAGAGCTGTTCACTTTTCCATTTATAGATTAGGGCCTCTCGCCCGGTCCACTTGAAGCGGAGCAAGAGGAGATCGCGTGTAGTGATGCCCAAATATTTGAGCAGCCACGGTCACATGAAAGCGATGGTGGAAAAGTGTCTCAAGAGGTGGACGATGATGAGACACAATTGCCAGAAAGTCAGGAGGAGGACCAGGGTACGGAAGTGGAAGGCGAGGTGGTGGATGATATAGTAACTGACCCAACCTGGCAGGAGAACATGCAGAGCGAGGACAGCAGCACACAGGGGGAGGGAGGCAGAGCACCCCAACAGGCAGGAAGAAGCAGTGTGGTGGCCGCAGACAGAAGGCAGGCTACCGTTCCCCATAACACCAACACGAAGGAAGTTGCCAGTACAACTGTTAGGTCTTCCCGAGTCTGGTTGTTTTTTAAAGACTCTGCCGATAACCCCAAAAAGGCCATTTACACCACCTGTCAGGCCAGCATCAGCAGGGGTGGCAAAACGACCAGCCTGACCACCACCAGCATGATCAGGCTCATGGCAGCAAAGCACCTGACCTTGCGGGCCGAACCCCAGGGTCCAGTAACAGTGTCTGCAGGTGGCACCATTGCTTCTTCCGCTGTTGTGCCTGCAAGCCAATCCCCTGTCCATGGTACATGCGAAGATACCTCCTGCCCAGCACCTGTCGTTGCACACTCTCAAGTAGCAGCATCAGGAAGCATGTCCATGTCCTTGTCCCAGCGCAGTGTTCAGTTGTCCATACCCCAGACCTTGGAACGCAAGCGTTAATATGCAGCCAACGCCCCACAGGCCACAGTACTAAATTCTCAAATTTCACTACTACTTGCGCTCGAAACATTGCCTTTTAGGCTCTTGAAGATGGAAGTATTCCGCAACCTGATGGAGGCGGCCGTCCCTCGGTACTCGGTCCCCAGCCGCCACTATTTCTCCCGGTGTGCCATCCCCGCGTTACACAAGCAAGTGTCCCAAAACATTAGCCGTGCCCTCAACAACGCAATTACCGGGAAAGTCCACCTAACCTCGGACACGTGGACAAGTGCTTGTGGGCAGGGATGGTACATCTCGCTGACAGCACACTGGGTTAACATAGTGGAAGCTGGGACCCAGTCGGACCTTGGGACGGAAAACGTCCTCCTGGCGCCAAGAATTGCGGGCAGTAGGTCAATCAGGGTTGCCCCCACAGTCAACAGCTCCTGCACCTCATCCTCCTCAGCCTCCTCCTTCTCTCCAGGCTCCATCTCCTAAATGACTACATCAGTCACAAGCTGGAAGCACTGCAGCACTCACTGCCTCGGCCAAGCGGCAACAGGCTGTGCTGAAGCTAATATGCTTAGGTGACAAACCACGCAATGCTGAAGAGTTGTGGACAGCTCTGAAAGAGCAGGCAGATCTGTGGCTCACACCGCTGAACCTACAGCCAGGCATGGTCATGTGTGACAATAGCCGGAACCTGGTGGCGGCTCTGAGGCGAGGCGAGCTCACACACGTACCATGCCTAGCCCATGTGCTTAACCTCAAGGTTCAGCAGTTTCTCAAATCCTACCCGGAGCTGCCGGATCTGCTCGTTAAAGTACACCATCTGTGTGCCCATTTTAGAAAGTCAGCTACAGCTTCCGCCGCTCTTGCCGTGTTTCAGCAGCGTTTGCAGCTTCCGGCTCACAGACTGGTATGTGATGTCCCAAAGCTTTGTAACTCTACACTGCAGATGTTGGGAAAGATTTGTGAGCAGAAGAGGGCAGTTGTTGAGTACCAGCATCAACAAGGCCGTCGGTTTTCAGTTTAGACTCTACACATAAGACCTCAGGAGTGGACATGGATGTCAGACATATGTACCATCCTCCAAACCTTTGAGGACTCCACCAAGATGGTGTGCGGCGATGACACCATATTTAGCGTCACCATCCCGCTTCTCTGTCTTCTGAAACGCTCTCTGCTCACAATCAAAAAGGATGTATTGCAGGCAGAGCACAATGAGATGGAGCAAGGAACCATACAGAGTGATTACACACAGCCAAGCCTCATCTCATCCCAACGTGGATTGGGTGACAATGAGGAAAAGGAGGAGGAGGAAGGACAGGAGCTAGTTTCATGCACTATAGATGGTACTACCTGCACAGCTGTCATACTATCTGTTCAGTGTGGATGGCCAGAGGACCGAGAGGAGGAGGAGGAGGAGGAGGAGAGCATGGTCAGTCATCCTCTTGGTGAGGACACGGAAGTCTTGCCTGTTAGTAGTCTGGCACGCATGGCTGAGTATATGTTACGCTGCCTTTCCCATGACCCTCACGTTCTCAAAATTTTGGGTGACAGTCATTACTCGTTGCTGACACTTCTAGACCCACGCTACAAGGAGAACTTTATATCTCTTATTCTTGAGGCGAACAGGTCTACAAAATGGGGCTGTACCAGAAGGCCCTTGTTGCGGAACTATTAAAAAAATTCCCATCTGAAAACGCTGGCGGCAGAGGGCACACTTCTTTGGACAACCAAGGAGTACAGTTGAGAGAGACACACAACTTCAATCCAGCAGAGGCAGGCGAACACTGTCAAAGTTCTGGGAGAGTTTTCTCAGACCCTCCCATCGCACAGGCCCTGAGGCGCTGGGTACTCTCAAAAGGAGTGCAAAGTTTGGAAAGATGCTGAGGGAGTACCTTGCCGACCGTACCAACGTTCTCCGTGATTCCTCTGTGCCTTATAATTATTGGTTATCCAAGCTGGATACGTGGAATAAACTGTCTCTCTATGCCTTGGAGGTCCTGGCCTGCCCTGCCGCTAGCATTTTATCAGTGGGGGTTTTTAGTGCCGCTGGTGGAATTATAACAGATAAACGCATGACAGGCTGACTCTTATAAAAATGAACAAGGGCTGGATTGGGCCAGACTTCTCAACACCACCGAATGATGGCAGCGTAGCATAAACTCAAATCCAGTGTCTTTTCTTGGGAGGTGTATTTCCATGCACCTTTTCACACCCACACATGGGTATACGCTTCCTGATTTTGGATATTTGCTCTTGTCCTTCTCCTCCTCATCCTCCAACACCTTATCACCAGGGTGACCGTGGTCAGTGATGCAACACCCACCTAATTTTTTTAAAGGGTGTTTATGATGCCGTAAAAAATTTTTTTTATACAGCATGTTCATGTATACCCCCAGGGGTAAATGGTTGTCAGCCCATACACTTAGTGCAATGGGCATTAAAAGTATAGGAGGCCGGCTCCTTTCTAATGGGAACATTTTTTATGAGGCCCTCCTCCACATCTCTTCCAAGGGGCATTGAAGTGCCTCCAAATTTTTGGCAGCCCTTGCATTCACTGCATAGGCCAACACTATGGAAGACTCTCTCCTTTCTAATGGGAATTTGTCGTTACTGTGGCACTGCTCTATATCTCTTTAAATTGTTAGTGGGGTTTTTCCTAAATTTGGTTAGCCATTGGACTCACTGCATACCCTATAACTGTATAGCAGACCCTCTCCTTTCTAATGGGAACATGTCGTACTTGTTACTGTGGCCCTGCTCTATGTGTCTTTAAATTCTTATTGGTGTTTTTCCTAAATTTGGTCAGCCGTTGGACTCACTGCATACCCTATAACTGTATAGCAGATCCTCTCCTTTCTAATGGGAACATGTCGTGGGGTTTTTCCTAAATTTGGTTAGCCATTGGACTCACTGCATACCCTATAACTGTATAGTAGACCCTCTCCTTTCTAATGGGAACATGTCGTACTTGTTACTGTGGCCCTGCTCTATGGGTCTTTAAATTCTTAGTGGTTGTCAGGAATTCCAACCCACACTGAGGAACGACACCAGGGAGATCACGCCATAACTCACCGTGCCTTAACGCTGTCCGTATTTCGTCCGGAGTCGCGAGCACGCGATCCAGACTACTCGCTACGTGGATATCGGCAAGCGACCTGTGAGCGTATGGTGCCACATCTTGGGGACTCCAAAGCCTGGAATCCATGTTTAACACCCTCCGTACGGTCACTGTGTCAACTTCACGATGGCCCAATTATTAATATTCTCTGCCATCACCGGCCGAATTTGAAATAAAAATACAGGCCTGGCTGGACGCCTGCGTTTTGGTAGCGTATATGGCATTGGGGAAGGGAACGATTACAGAACAAAAGAAACAGAGCTATTACATTTTATATTTAATCCAAAAGGGAAAAAAATATACAAGGATGTTACAAAGGAGACATTAAAATACATAGGCAGTAACATAAAATAAACAGGGTGAAAAGAAGACAACTTACACTGTACGATCACGGAGACTATTCAATATAGGTGGACCCGTTGATTATAATTCTTATTCCCCCCTGGCAATGAGTGCTTCTGTACTGTCCATGGATTCTCTTATACCTAAGGGGAGATCTGGCCACACGCCCCTTTTGGTGACATCATGTGGGCCGGTCTCCAGCCTGTACATTTTTATTAAAAATGCTAACTTCTGCAATAACTCATCACTCGTTGATCGCAGAAGCTTGCAAACTACGCCATTTTTCCCCTTATGATTTTATCTTTATTTAGAGACCACACATCACATAGCTGCAGTCTGCTATTCTGGTGTTTTTGCGCTGCAGCTCCCTGATTTCGCCTACAGCCCTGGAAAACTACCTATACATTCCTGGGCTGATTTGGTCACTACACATATGGGTCCCGTTACTGTCGGACGTATGGAACTCATAATATTTCATATTTAATATCGGAGTCAGTTCTTCTGCAAATTTCCCTTTAAGGCTCGGGAAGCAGCCTCACAGTTACACGCAAATTAGTGCAAGCCTGTGTTTTAATTACGTCCTGTGTCTTTCAGAGACAAGATGCTTGCTTCCTAATGAAGCTATAACACTCCTTGGATGCCATTGTTTGCATAAGCTATTTCTCAGGCGTGTGCTAATTGGGGCTTTGGTGCTGAGCAGAATGGGAAAGCTCGGTGCTGACAAGTGGTGATAATTTGCAGCAAGACACTGTAAAATTGTCATCTCTGGACAAACACTACAGGAGAGGGCATGCGAGAAGGGGCTAATATTCTGTTAATATGTCCCTGACATTAATATTTTCCTGACAGTGGGGTTTTTCCTAAGTTTGGTCAGCCGTTAGACTCATGGCATACCCTATCTATAATATAACGGGAGATGCGTGTCTCTGTTCGAAGCCTCGATAGACTGCGCATGCGTGACGCGCAGTCTGGCTCCAGACAAAAGACCCACATCCAGCCGTTACAGGTAAGACAGCCACTGCTATGGGGCCCGGGCCCGTGACCGGAGGGGGGCCGTGAGGGCCCCAAGCAGCGTGGGAACGAGGAGGATAGGTGAGTAGGAGGTGGTGGCAGCAGAGGAGCGGGTTGCGGCAGTGGAGGAGCGGAGCACACTGCCACGTGTGCCCGCTGCTAAAGGGACATGAATATTCCCTCTGAGGCCACTCCCATGGGCGTGGAGAAGACGGAATATTCATTCTCTTTAGTAGCGGCCACGGAGGAGCGCTGAGCCCCGGCTCCTGCTGTCAGTGGCTGCCGCTAAAGAGAAAGCATATTCCGCTTCTCCACGCCCATGGTCCCGGCGTGGAGAGGAGTGAATGTGCCAGCAGCAGCTCACCTCAGGCTTCTGAGAGCGCGCGCAGCTCAGATGCCGACATGAGCTGCTGCAGACAGGACGCAGCGCTGGAGCAGAGGTGAGGAAGGAAGGTGAGTATAAGTGTTTATTGTTTTATGTGTGCAGTGATTGGGGGGATGAGGAGGCCACACATACCAGGATTGAGGGGTTGAGGAGGCCACACATACCAGGATTGGGGGGTTGAGGAGGCCACACATACCAGGATTGGGGGTTGAGGAGGCCACACATACCAGGATTGGGGGGTTGAGGAGGCCACACATACCAGGATTGGGGGGTTGAGGAGGCCACACATACCAGGATTGGGGGTTGAGGAGGCCACACATACCAGGATTGAGGGGTTGAGGAGGCCACACATACCAGGATTGGGGGGTTGAGAAGGCCAAACATACCAGGATTGGGGGGTTGAGGGGCCACACATACCAGGATTGAGGGGTTGAGGAGGCCACACATACCAGGATTGGGGGGTTGAGGAGGCCACACATACCAGGATTGGGGGATTGAGGAGGCCACACATACCAGGATTGGGGGATTGAGGAGGCCAAACATACCAGGATTGGGGGATTGAGGAGGCCACACATACCAGGATTGGGGGGTTGAGGAGGCCACACATACCAGGATTGGGGGATTAAGGAGGCCACACATACCAGGATTGGGGGGTTGAGGAGGCCACACAAACCAGGATTGGGGGATTGAGGAGGCCACACATACCAGGATTGGGGGATTGAGGAGGCCACACATACCAGGATTGGGGGATTGAGGAGGCCACACATACCAGGATTGAGGGGTTAAGGAGGCCACACATACCAGGAATGGGGGATTGAGGAGGCCACACATACCAGGAATGGGGGATTGAGGAGGCCACACATACCAGGATCGGGGATGAGGGGAGCCACGCATACCGGGATCGGGGATGAGGGAGGCCACGCATACCAGAAATGAGGAAGAGGGGGGGGGCAAGCATACCGGAAATGGGGAAGAGCTTGGGAGCCACGCATACCGGAAATGGGGAAGAGGGGGGGAGCCACGCATACCGGAAATGGGGAAGAGGGGGGGAGCCACGCATACCGGAAATGGGGAAGGGGGGGCCACGCATACCGGAAATGGGGAAGAGGGGGGGTGCCACGCATACCGGAAATGGGGAAGAGGGGGGGAGCCACGCATACCGGAAATGGGAAAGAGGGGGGGGAGCCACGCATACCAGAAATGGGGAAGAGGGGGGGAGCCACGCATACCAGAAATGGGGAAGAGGGGGGGAGCCACGCATACCAGAAATGGGCAAGAGGGGGGGAGCCACGCATACCAGAAATGGGCAAGAGGGGGGGAGCCACGCATACCAGAAATGGGCAAGAGGGGGGGAGCCACGCATACCGGAAATGGGGAAGAGGGGGGGAGCCACGCATACCGGAAATGGGGATGAGGGGAGCCACGCATACCGGAAATGGGGATGAGGGGAGCCACGCATACCGGAAATGGGGATGAGGGGAGCCACGCATACCGGAAATGGGGATGAGGGGAGCCACGCATACCGGAAATGGGGATGAGGGGAGCCACGCATACCGGAAATGGGGATGAGGGAAGCCACACATACCGGGATCGGGGATGAGGGGAGCCACGCATACCGGGATTGGATGGTGGGGACAGGATGGGGGCAGCACATACCAGCATGTGAGACCATATACCAATAAAAATGCTCGCCACCTGGGCGTAGAACGGGTTCAATAGCTAGTAACTGTATAGCAGACTCTCTCCTTTCTAATGGGAATTTGTTGTTACTGTGGCCCTGCTTTATGTGTCTTTAATTTCTTAGTGGTGTTTTTCCTTAATTTGGTCAGCCGTTGGACTCACTGCATACCCTATAACTGTATAGCAGACCCTCTCCTTTCTAATGGGAACATGTCGTACTTGTTACTGTGGCCCTGCTCTATGTGTCTTTAAATTCTTAGTGGGGTTTTTCCTAAATTTGGTCAGACGTTAGATTCACTGCATACCCTTTAACTGTATAGCAGACTCTCTCCTTTCTAATGGGAATTTGTCATTACTGTGGCCCTGCTCTATGTGTCTTTAATTTCTTAGTGGGGTTTTTCCTAAATTTGGTCAGCCGTTGGACTCACTGCATACCCTATAACTGTATAGCAGACTCTCTCCTTTCTAATGGGAATTTGTTGTTACTGTGAACTTGCTCTATGTGTCTTTAATTTCTTAGTGGGGTTTTTTCTAAATTTGGTCATCCGCTGGACTCACTACATACCCTATAACTGTATAGCAGACCCTCTCCTTTCTAAAGGGAACGTGTCGTACTTGTTACTGTGGCCCTGCTCTATGTGTCTTTAAATTCTTAGTGGGGTTTTTCCTAAATTTGGTCAGCCGTTAGACTCACTGCATACTCTATAACTGTATAGCAGACTCTCTCCATTCTAATGGGAATTTGTCGTTACTGTGGCCCTGGTCTATGTGTCTTTAATTTCTTAGTGAGGTTTTTCCTTAATTTGGTCAGCCGTTGGAGTCACTGCATACCCTATAGCTATATAGCAGACTCTCTCCTTTCTAATGGGAACATGTCGTACTCGTTATTGTGGCCCTGCTCTATGTGTCTTTCAGAGACCCTCCATCATCAATGAAACAGGATGTGTCTGATGATGTGTCACACACCACATTGCCAGATAAGGTTGTAAAATGTTAAAATGACATTTCCCGGTGAATGCATTTGCCTTAAAGAATAACGTAAAAAAAAAACAGTAGAATCTTTCTTTAGTATAAAAACAGAGTTGCCAATCTAACCTCAATGTAATCGCATTGTTCAGCTCCTGCACCTCCTCCTCCATCTCCGAAATGACCACATCAGTCACAAGCTGAAAGCACTGCAGCACTGCCTTGGCCAAGCGACAACAGGCTGTGCTGAAGATAGCATGCTTAATGCTTAGGTGACAAACCACCCAGAGCTGCAGAGTTGTTGATAGCTGTAACACAGCAGCTTTATCTGTGTCTCTCACCGCAGAACATACAATGGGCAGAACCTGGTGACGGAGAAATGACAGCCGGAGTAGATACGGTTTCCCTCTATGCCAGTCCTTTCACCGAGCTAAAGAATATGGCTGTGGTGAAATACAACTCCCACTGACAAGCTGTTTCAGATTGAAAAACATTGGGCCCACCAGTGGATTTGATTCTGAGGGCTCACCTTTCTCCCCCATTCAAGAGCCCCATAGCAGCTGCAAGGTTAGCGCTATCATGAACTCTCCTGATGTAGAAGCCAGGGCACACCAGAGGATTCTCTGGTGGGATCGTCCAACCCTGCCGAGAAGCAGTCCTGGCTAAGAAAAGTGTGTGGGAAGGTTCCCGGACACTCTACGGCTGCTTTTTTGCTGAGGTGGAAACCCACGCAAACACAGAGAGAACATACAAAATGTTTGCAGATGTTGTCCTTGATGGAATTTGAACCTAGGATCCCAGCGCTGCAAGGCTTCAGTGCTAACCACTGATCCAATGTGCTGCCGTTCACCCTCTAATATCTAACAGGCTGGAGAAACTTGCACCTACTGCCAATCTATCTTCAGCTCCTTTGTGAGAAACTAATGTATTTGGGCAGCCACTCAGTCTACCAAATAAAATTCCTGAGTAGGAAATTGGGGAAGGCTTTGCTACTGGTACTGGGGGCAGTGCTAATACCATGGCGTCGTACCATAGTTTACTGGAAATATACAGAAAAGTACCAGCAGCAATGTTCAGGGACCCGCGCTTGTGGAAGGTGGAGACAACACCGGGAGAAATAGTGGCAGCTTGAGACCGAGTATGGACATGAGGCATGAGGTTGTGAAAAGCTTCCGCCTCCACGAGCCTAAAAGGCTACATTTCAAATGAAAGCAGCTTTAGAGGACTTCCTGGGAGAAATGACAGCTGGGTAGATATGGTTTCCCAAGTCCTTTCACCAAGCTAAAGAATATGGCTGTGGTGAAATACAACTCAGCAAAAAAAGCTGTGGACTGGCTCCGCACCGTCCCTGGCCACATTCACATGTCCACGTGTTTGTGGTTTGGCTGTCCTTCCCAGTAAGTGCACTGAGGAGGACACAGGTAATGTTGTGGGACCCGTGCTTGTGGAAGGCGGAGACGACACCGGGAGAAACAGTGGCGGCTGGGGACCGAGTATGGACACCCGGACGCCGCCGGCATGAGGTTGTGAAAAGCTTCCGCCTCCACGAGCCTAAAAGGCCACATTTCAAGTGAAAGCAGTTTTAGAGGACTTCCTGGGAGAAATGACAGCTGGGTAGATATGGTTTCCCAAGTCCTTTCACCAAGCTAAAGAATATGGCTGTGGTGAAATACAACTGAGCAAAAAAAGCTGTGGACTGGCTCCGCACCGTCCCTGGCCTGTGGGTGGCTGCCTGCATACTGCATTTGCATTCTAAGTAATGGGGTAGGGACAACTGAATGCTGCACTGGGACAAGGACGTGGACGGTGATTGTTGCAAGTCTGCAGTGACAGGTGCATGGCGGGAGGCATCTTCGCATGGGCCAAGATTCACTTATGATGGGCACACTTTTATGCAGTGACCTGGGAGTCAGAGATGCTTCCAGAGGTCTTCCCCATGCTGTTCCCATGTCTTTTCAGCACTGTATGCATGTGTCTGATGACGTGTCACACACCACATGGCCAGATAAGGTTGTAAAATGTTAAAATGACATTTCCTGGTGAATGCATTTGTCTTGGTTGAAAGCAATGCAAAAGTGCAAAAACGCATCAAAAATGCTACGTGTGAACATAGCCCAAGGTGTGGAGGAGTATTTTTGGTTTTGGTTATTTATTTTGCCTTATATACAAGTCATTACCCTGGAAAGGATGTTCCTTAACATATTTCTCCGGAAAATCCATTTTGGTTTCGTTTTTGTATGTTTTATTGTGAGTCCGTAAAAGTGGTGTAATACTCTGACAACGTTGTTGACAGCAGTGATCTGGGAGTCAGAGAAGCTTCCAGGGGTCTTCCCCATGCTGTTCCCATGTCATTTGTGCACTGTTCCCATCGATTTGGGCAATTTTTAGGCCCTCTGCAGACCGCCGGGGGGAGCCGCCTAAAAAATGCTCGAGTTTCCCATAGACTTACATTGGGCTCGTTGCTCGGGTCGAGCACCCGAGTATTCCAATTTGCTCGACCCGAGCAACGAGTACCCAAGCATTTTAGTGCTCGCTCATCACTAGTGTTGAGCCACCCCCGTAGTGTTCGAGTTCGGTTCGGTTCGTCGAACACCCGTGTGTTCGCCGAACTGTTCGTCGAACTGTTCGTCGAACACCTTCGAACACCGTTAAAACCAATGGCAGGCAAACAAAAACACATAGAAACACATAGAAAACACCTTCAAAGGTGTCCAAAAGCTGACAAACTGCTCAGAAGACACAACTAACACATGGAAAAGTGACAAGTACATATAGTCATGCGAAAAGAAAAGAGGTGGAGGAGTAAAAGGAGGGGGAGACACAGATATAGGCATGTCATGCCCTTCTAAAATCCAAAAAGTGAGAAGCCGAGACGGCCAGTCCGCTCCTGCCCGTGCCACCTCCGTGTCGCCGGGTTTGTGCCAGAGCCGCGGTGAACCCTGACGGCCAGCCCCCCTCTCCCAATACTGGTGCCTGTCCGCTGGTGGGTCGAGAGAGCCCCCCTGTGGTGGAGGCAGCTCTAAGCTTTTTAATTTAAATTGTCCCTCTAATTTGAATGAATACACTTTAAATCCATTTACAAGGATCTATTGGAGGGCAAGTCTCATGCCAGCAGCCGCGTAATTCCAGCTCCAGTAGCGTCCACTAAAGCTGCTGCAGTTAAAAAGCTTTTATAAGGATCGAGCTCGGCTGTCCACCGCAAGGCATCCTACTGCCAGTCCCAGCCCCTATGCCTTGGGGTGCCTCCTGATGCTCTTCACTGAGTATCCCGTGGTCCCGAAGCATTTCCTTTGAAAAAATTAAGTGTCCAAACTACAGGTGGTGTAGCTTGCTTAACAGCCGGGATAATCCGCTGACTAGCAGACACTGCTACTAGGCACAAAGTATTTCCTGGGCTAGATGCAGTTAAAAATTTGTAAGTAGATACTCTCGTTGGATGCTGAGAAAGCATTCCATAGAGTCTCCTGGCACGCCATATATGATTCTCTTAAAAAGCTTGGGGTAGGGGTCTAGGGGACCCTTTTATAGCCAAAATCACGGCCCTGTATCACAATACGTCACCTAGGCTGAAGATAAATGGAACTGTAGCACCGAGGGCTCGGTTGCTACAGACGTATTGCACCTCACCCAGAGGTGTGATATCTCACTCTCAGATAAGGATGGAGTGTGGATCAGGACCCGACACCTGCATGCATTACACCACATTGCCGTGGGGCAGGGCGACCAATATGCCCCTGAGATGGGCACGACAGTCCCTGTCCCTGGCTGGAGTGGGGGGAGGGAACACTGAGGAAGGGGAACCCTGTAGTGCAGGAGCAGGGAGGAAGCAGTTCCTGGGTGCATTGAGAAGGGAGTATAAAAGGTGGGCACCATCTTAGTTCAGTGCAGAGAAGTCTGAGCAGAAGTGGCAGGGAGCAGGGGCTCTGCATGAGCTCTGCTCCGGAGGCGGGCCTAGTAACAGAGGCCCAGGCCTGCAAGAGGGAGAAGGAAGGAAGAGGAGCGGAGAAGGCTCCAGGAACGAGGAATGAAGGGATCCCAGGGGTGCGGACGGGCGAGTCGCCACCGCACGCCCGAATCCACCTGCGTGGAGGGGTCAGGCCAAAGGGGGAGACCGGTCCCCGAACTAGTGGAGGCAGGAAACGACCCTCAGCTAGAAACCGGAGGCTCTGACATTTTATGTGGCGCAGCCCCTTGCTCCACCCGCTAGGAAGGCACCACATAGGGTCAGGGAAACTGGCGCCAAGTTTACCAAGAGGAGGCCCGAGGCAGCCGGACAGAAGTGTTGGTAAGAAAGGCCAGACAAAGGACACACAAAGGGGGTCCTGTGAAGCGCTCCAAAGTTATCTGGGAGTTGTCTGAGCCCCTCACCTGGTGAGCACAGTACGACGTGGGCAGCCGTTACCTGCAGACGTGGTCTGGATAATAAGAACTGTGAGTAAAGGCCCTGAACTGCATCACTGACTCAGTGTCGTTACTGCTGCTGCCCTGCACCATCACCCCCATCCTCCGCATACACTGCCCAGAGGCTATACTCCTCCCGTGGGGAGTTATGCTACGCTCTGCTGCACACACAACACCAGCCTTAGCGGTCTGCCCTGTAGCGGCGGTTCACTCTGACCGCAATCCACGGGTGGCGTAGTCGGACATTTAAACATCAAAACCACATAAATAGTTCCGCCACTGGTTTGACCGCCCTGAGCCACGGAACCGGATCGCCGCCACGAAGACTACAACCACCAGCATCCACCAAAAAGGGTCCGGCTCCGGGTGTCCCAAGGCCCAGGGGGTGCGTCAGAACATTTTCATCACCTTTCACAATCACCAATGGGACAAGGCAGGGATGTCCTCTGTCCCCTCTCTTATACATCCTAGTGACGGAGCACCTGCTCTCATCAATTCGCCATAACCCCAATATTAGGTGGATTGAGGTGGGAGGCACCGAGTACAAGTGCTCTCTATTTGCTGATGATGTCCTAGTATATATCACTCAATCACATATATCCATCCCTGCTGTTATGGCTGAAATAGATCACTTTGTTACATGGTAAAATTTTAAAATCAATGCAGCGAAGTCTGAGGCCCTCGATGTCTCCCTCCCTAAATCCATATAGGATTCCATCCAGTCCAACTTTCCCTTTGCCTGGCCCTCACAGGGTATCAAATACTTAGGAATTCCTATTCATAGAGACCTCTCCCATCTATGTTATCTTAATTTTGGGCCCTTTATTGAACAATTCCATACAGACCACGGTTGGCAAGTTAGAACTGTAAGATTCACTACGTGAACCACTGGTGTTTTGTGGAAAAGCACATGTACACCGCGTTCCAAATTATTATGCAAAAAGTGTTTAGGAGTGATAAGGGAAGAATTTGTTTGTTTGTCAGTTAAACTCATTGATGGTGATGTGTGTCAGGGCTCTTTATATCACTGTAAGCAATTGCAGACACCTGTGCTAATTAGTTTGGCAGGTGTGTCCAATGAAAGGCAAGACTACTTAAGAAGGCTCTCTCACATTATTAAGCAGCCTACATTTTCTGCCAAAATGGGAAAGAAAAAGGATGTGTCGGCTGCTGAGAAGCAACAAATTGTGGAGTGTTTAGGTCAAGGCATGACTACAATCAACATTGTGCGATGATCAGGATGAAGTGTCTTGGCAATCAAGAAGTATGTAGCTGATTCACAGTACACACGTGTGCGTGCTGATAAGGGCAAATTGAGGACTCTTTCCTACAGGCAATTACGTCAGGTTGAAAGAGCAGCGGCAAAAAAGCCTTGTCATAGCAGCAGACAAGTTTTTGAAGCTGCTTGTGCCTCCAACGTCCCCCGAACAACAAGATGCAGGGTCCTTCAGAGGTTTGCAGCTGTGCATACGCCATCCTGTCGACCTCCTCTATCCACTTCACACAAGCAGAAACGGCTCCAGTGGGCCAAACATTACATGAAGACTGATTTCAAAACTGTTTTGTTCACGGATGAGTGCCGTGCAGCGCTCGATGGTCCAGATAAATGGAGTGGAGGATGGCTGGTTGATGGACACCCCACGCAAACACGGCTACAGCGCCAACAAGGAGGAGGTGGAGTAATGTTTTGGGCTGGAATCATGGGGAGAGAGATTGTCGGCCCCTTTAGGATCCCTGAAGGCGCTAAAGATGAACTCCATAATGTATGTGGATTTTCTCAAACAGCACTTCCTGCCATGGTTCAAGAAGAAGAACCGTGTATTTCACAGCAAGATCATTTTTCTGCATGATAATGCACCATCTCATGCTGCACATAAAACATCTGCATCTCTGGCTGATATGGGCATAAAAGGGGACAAACTTATGGTGTGACCCCCATGCTCCCCTGACCTCTACCCCATTCAGAACCTTTGGAGCATCATTAAAAGGAGTGTCTATGATGGCGGGAGGCAGTTCACATCTAAGCAACAGCTCTGGGAGGGTATTCTGTCCTCATGCAAAACAATTGAAGCAGAAACCATCCAAAACCTGACAAATTCAATGGACGAGAGAGTTCAGAAGCTCCTTTCGAACAAGGGGTCCTATGTGAAAATGTAACATCACCTAGAATAAAGTTTTGAGTTGAAAACTGTTTGATTTCAGTTTCTAACAACCTGCTAATGCTTATAATTTCAAAAATGACCATTTTTTTGGTCTTTATTAAAATGAAAAGGTTGATCGAAAAGTTTGGGGGATCTAAGAGTGTGGCAACCCAGTAGTCATGATTACTTCGAATTCTGACAATATGAGGGTCATGCTGCAGGTAGTGCAGCAAGAAGGCACTTATGTGTCTTGCGCATCTCGGAGCCCCAAAATTATTTTCCGGGCTAGATGCAGCTAAAAATTATTTTTAATTTTAAATCTGGTGAAGCTTATTATAGATGGCCTAATAGGATCAGTGCTGCACACTGCTACAAAGCCCAAATTATTTTCCAGTCAAGATACAGATAAACATGATTAGTAATTTGAAAGCTTAAAACGGTTGGTAGGGTGATTTTAACCAATCATCCCCAGGATGACACAGGGGTAGAAAAGTCGTTTCGGATCCATGATTTGTTCATCTTTATGAACGTGAGTCTGTCTACATTATCAGTGGAGAGCCGCGTGCGCTTATCTGTCAGCACACCACCAGCAGCGCTGAACACACGTTCAGACAGAACGCTGGCTGCGGGGCATGACAAGATCTCCAAGGCGTAAGTGGCTAGCTCCGGCCATTTATCCAGATTGGAAGCCCAAAAAGAGCAAGGGTCCAGTGACACAGTCGTGGCTTCAATGTTTACTTGGAGATACTCCTGTACCATCGTCTCTAGGCGTTGACTATGTGTCAGACTTCTTGTCTCCTGTGGCCTTGCAAAGGATGGGCTAAAAAAGTGGTGAAATGATTCCGCAAAATTGATGTTACCAGCAGATACTGTGGTTCTGTTACGGTTTGAGTGCTGAACACTTGACGGTCCCACGGTTGGCAAGTTGGAACTGTGAGATTCACTACGTGCACCACTGGTATTTTGTGGAAAAGCACATGTAAGATTCTGCAACAGTCTCTGCTGATACTCCTGCATGCGTGCATCCCTTTCTATGGCAGGAATAATTTCTGCAAATTTACTTTTGTACCGGGGATCTAACAGTGTGGCAACCCAGTAGTCAGGATTATTTCTAATTCTCACAATTCGAGGGTCATGTTGCAGGTAGTGCAGCAAGAAGGCACTCATGTGTGTTGCGCATCCAGGAGCACCAAGTCCCTGTTGTGTTGGTGGCGAGGTAACAATCATGCTTCCTTCCTCTGTCCTCTCCCCCCAACCTCGCACAACAGAAATGTGATCAAGGTCTCCCTCATCTGATGAGTCTTCCATCAGTTCGTCCTCCACTTCTTCCTGGGCTCCTGCACCTTCCTCACTAGTTTGGCTGCTACCATGCGCCCTGGTAAAATCATCTCCCCCACCCTCACATGCCTGCCGCCTTGGTGCTGCCGACCGTCTGGACCTTGCAGATGTTAGCCCTTCCGCATACAACTCCTCCTCCTCTACTTCCTCCACCTCCTCTTGTGCCACCACCTGACTCCGAATTCTGTTTAACATGTGCTCCAGCATGTAAATCACCGGAATAGTCATGCTGATAATGGCATCGTCAGCACTAAACATCTTCGTCGCCATTTCAAAACTGTGCAGAAGGGTGCATAGGTCCCTGATCTGAGACCACTCCTCCAGCGTGATTTGCCCCACCTCTGAATCTCGTTGGCCCAGGCTATACGTCAGAACGTATTGCACCAGGGCTTGTCGGTGCTGCCACAGTCACTGCAACATGTGCAGAGTTGAATTCCACCGGGTAGGCACATCGCATTTTAGCCGGTGAAGTGGCAGGCCCAACGACTTCTGTAGAGATGTAAGTCACTGAGCTGCGGGATGCGAACGGCGGAAGTGAGCACACAGCGACCGTGCCCTCTGCAGAAGGCCATCTAGTCTGGGATAGTGGGCTAAAAATTGCTGGACAACCAGGTTCAACACGTGAGCCATACAAGGCACGTGTGTGACATTGCCCCGGCGAAGGGCCGCACCCAGGTTTGCAGCATTGTCGCACACGGCCTTCCCTGGTTTCAGGTCCAGTGGAGACAACCATTCATGAAATTGGTTCTCCAGAGCTGACCACAACTCCTCAGCTGTGTGACTCACATTTCCCAGACATTTCAATGTAAAAACCGCCTGATGACGTTGAGCCCTACTGCCAGCATAGTAAGGAGGTGTGCAGGATCCCTTCTGCGCAGTTAGAAAGCTTGTGGCATGACCAGACAGGCTTTGGGTGCAGGTGGAAGACCGAGAGGAGGTTGAGGAGGCAGAAGCAGTGGAGGAACTTTGACATAAAGAGGATTGACGCACAACTCGTGGGGACGGCAAGACTTGGACAGCAGCCCCTTGTCCTGCTGTCACCATAGTTACCCAGTGCCCAGTCAGCGACATGTAACGCCCCTGTCCATGCCTACTCGTCCAAGTGTCTGTGGTGAAATGCACCCTGTCACACACAGAGTTTCTCAAAGAAGCGGTGATGTTGTGTGCGACATGCTGGTGGAGCGCAGGCACACCTTTCTTTGAGAAGTAGTGCCGACTGGGCATCTGGTACTGGGGCACTGCGACGGACATAAGGTCTCGAAAATCCTCTGTGTCCACCAGGCGGAAAGGCAGCATTTCTGTAGCCAAGAGCTTGCAGATGGTGAAATTCAACCTCTTAGCTTTCTCATGGCTAGGAGGAAATGGTCTTTTACTTGTCCACATCTGAGGGACCGAGGGCTGGCTATTGTGCTTAGACGGGGTTGATAAGGGTGTCCCCGGCAAACTGCCGGTCTGTGAGGAAGATGCAGGCGGACATGTTAGGTTGCCTTGATCCAAAGGTGGTGCTATCGATGTCGGACAGCGCTCAAGACCAGCTGGTGTTACCACCTCCAAAGAAAATGATGACCTGCCAATCACGCTGGCTGTTGCAGGTAAAGAGGTGGCAGGTCTGCGCCCCAAAACAGGTGTGACTGCTGTCCCCCCAGTCACAGAGGATGAAGAGGCCGCGGATGCACAAGATATGGCAGACGGTGGTTGGCCCGGCCGGCTAGGCCGCATTGTAGCACACTGAGCTTCCCACTGCAACTTATGCTTCATGTCCATGTGCCGGTTCATGCATGAAGTACTCAAACTATGTATTTTTTGGCCTCTACTTAGCTTTTGCTGACAAATGTTACAGATAACACGAGTTGGGTCATCTTTATCGATCTGAAAAAATGCCCAGGCTATGCAAGGCTTAGCACCCATGCGACCTGAAGAGCCACCACGACTTGTGGTGAGAGGCAGAGTTGTGTTTGAGGATGCAGTTGTTGACGTGCTTCCAGTACTACGTCTCTGTCCAGGAAGGCGCAACCTGACCTCGTCGTCACTAGCATCTTCCTCCACCTCCTCTGCTGACCTCATCTCTTGGCTGACTGTGGGTTGACAGTAAGTGGGATCTCCGACCTCATCATCATCACCCTGTGCGTTATCACACCCGTCGTCCTCAGAGCCAACCTGTTCCTGCCCTGACAAAAAACTAAAGTTGTCGCTCCAATCAGGTATTTGAGTCTTATCATCGTCTTCCTCATTGTCTCCACCAACAGGAGTTACAGTTTGGGAATGAGGGTCTACATTATGGTCAGAACCTTCTGCGTCTGGTCAGGATCCGACTCATAAAGATTCTGGGCATCAGTGCAGATCATTTCCTCGTCTGGATTCACAGAAGCGCTGGAGTCGACCTCTGATTCCCAGGCTATAGTATGAGTAAACAGCTCTGCAGACTCAACCATCTGTTCTACCTCATACTCAGACGGGCAGCTGGAGATTTGGGAGCTGTGAGGAAGCAAGTGCGATTTGGGTGACACCTTTGAGGACTGGAGTATTTGTGATGTTGAAGTTGATGTGGAGGAGAGCCCACTTAAAGGAGCACTTGATATCCGTTGAAGCACCTGCTGTTTTTGTGCCTCATCTGGAATTTGTAGCGATTGGCGTGGCCGTAAGTAAGGGATCTTATCACATTGTCCGCTAAAAGAAGTAGACATTTTAGTTTGGCTGGAAGATGGTCTTTCTTCTGCACCTACCCCACGGACACAACCTTTTTTCCCCTTCCCAACACGCCTATTCCCCTTTCCACCAGCAGCAGGCCTTTTTCCACTCATTTTGGTGGTTAACTAATTCACAACTCTGGAGTTGTTTGCACAAAAAAACAATGGATGGTAACCGAGCAGAGCTGAGTGGCCAAACTGTGGTATTAGGCCAAAACTATTGGCTGGGTTAGATGCAGAAAAAAATTATTTTTAATTTGCAACCTGATGGAGGTCAGTATAGATGGACTAATAGACCAAGTCCCACACACCGCTAGAAGCCCAAATATTTTTTCAGAGCTAGATGCAGAAAATTTTTTTATTCAATTTGCAACCTGATGGAGGTCAGTATAGATGGACTAATAGACCAAGTCCCACACACTGCTAGAAGCCCAAATATTTTTTCAGAGCTAGATGCAGAAAAAAATTATTTTTAATTTGCAACCTGATGGAGGTCAGTATAGATGGACTAATAGACCAAGTCCCACACACCGCTAGAAGCCCAAATATTTTTTCAGAGCTAGATGCAGAAAAAAATTATATTCAATTTGAAACCTGCTGGAGGTCAGTATAGAAGGACTAATAGAACAAGTCCCACACACTGCTAGAAGCCCAAATATTTTTTCAGAGCTAAATGAAGAAAAAAATTATTTTTAATTTGCAACCTGATGGAGGTCAGTATAGATGGACTAATAGACCAAGTCCCACACACTGCTAGAAGCCCAAACATTTTTTCAGAGCTAGATGCAGAAAAAAATTATTTTTAATTTGCAACCTGATGGAGGTCAGTATAGATGGACTAATAGACCAAGTCCCACACACCGCTAGAAGCCCAAATATTTTTTCAGAGCTAGATGCAGAACATTTTTTTATTCAATTTGCAACCTGATGGAGGTCAGTATAGAAGGACTAATAGACCAAGTCCCACACACTGCTAGAAGCCCAAATATTTTTTCAGAGCTAGATGCAGAAAAAAATTATTTTTAATTTGCAACCTGATGGAGGTCAGTATAGATGGACTAATAGACCAAGTCCCACACACTGCTAGAAGCCCAAATATTTTTTCAGAGCTAGATGCAGAAAAAAATTATATTCAATTTGCAACCTGCTGGAGGTCAGTATAGAAGGACTAATAGAACAAGTCCCACACACTGCTAGAAGCCCAAATATTTTTTCAGAGCTAGATGCAGAAAAAAATTATTTTTAATTTGCAACCTGATGGAGGTCAGTATAGATGGACTAATAGACCAAGTCCCACACACTGCTAGAAGCCCAAATATTTTTTCAGAGCTAGATGCAGAAAAAAATTATTTTTAATTTGCAACCTGATGGAGGTCAGTATAGATGGACTAATAGAACAAGTCCCACACGCTGCTAGAAGCCCAAATATTTTTTCAGAGATAAATGAAGAAAAAAATTATTTTTAATTTGCAACCTGATGGAGGTCAGTATAGATGGACTAATAGACCAAGTCCCACACACTGCTAGAAGCCCAAATATTTTTTCAGAGCTAGATGCAGAAAAAAATTATTTTTAATTTGCAACCTGATGGAGGTCAATATAGATGGACTAATAGACCAAGTCCCACACACCGCTAGAAGCCCAAATATTTTTTCAGAGCTAGATGCAGAAAAAAATTATATTCAATTTGCAACCTGCTGGAGGTCAGTATAGAAGGACTAATAGAACAAGTCCCACACACTGCTAGAAGCCCAAATATTTTTTCAGAGCTAAATGAAGAAAAAAATTATTTTTAATTTGCAACCTGATGGAGGTCAGTATAGATGGACTAATAGACCAAGTCCCACACACTGCTAGAAGCCCAAATATTTTTTCAGAGCTAGATGCAGAAAAAAATTATATTCAATTTGCAACCTGCTGGAGGTCAGTATAGAAGGACTAATAGAACAAGTCCCACACACTGCTAGAAGCCCAAATATTTTTTCAGAGATAAATGAAGAAAAAAATTATATTCAGTTTGCAACCTGATGGAGGTCAGTATAGATGGACTAATAGAATGATGCTATGCCCAAAAGATTTTACTTCACTAGGTGCAATAAAAATTGGTATTCTGTACACAGGTGGTATATCTTGCAACACAGATAGGCTACTCCACTGACTAACACACTCTGCAATAGGCCAAAAAGGATTAGCTTTGCTAGATTCAGCCAAATGCTGTGAAAAAAACTTGCACAGCACTGGCACAGACCTGCCTGGCAAAAACTGATAGGAACTGATGTAACCTAGTCCTGAAAAGGACTCCAATTACAATTAGTCTTTACTCCCACAATCTATCTATTTAAGAGCACAGACCTGCTTGATAAAAGTCGTAGGAAATGCTGTAACCTAGTCCTTAAAAGGACTGCAATCACAACTATTCCCTACTCCCAAGCTATCTGTATATTTGTGCGAAAATTGGCTTGAAATTAACAAGGTATAGCGCACACAGCAACAGCGGTGCCGTCTAACACGCAGCTGCAGCAGTGAGAAAATGGTGGCGACGGGGATAATGGCTTGGTCTTATAGGGCAAGGACATGTGACATACACTGCCAATCACACATGCCCTTGCTTGTGTGAAAAAAAGCACTTCGCTCCGTGTGTGCGCTGCTGATAGGCTGACAGATTGCACCTCCCCACTGCAAATGCGGGAAAGAGAAAAAAAAATGGAGATCTTCATTGTTCCTGCAGAGATCCATCCCCTGCCCCTCCCCCCGCCCCGCTGTACACTCAAACTGCGTATTAACATTAATTTTCATCATTACTGAGAAAAAATCCAGTTATGATTTTGGTGCACGAACAGTTATCGAACATAACCTCGAACAGCCGAATTTTTCTCAAATTGTTCGTGTTCGCCGACCGGCTCGAACACCGCCCAAAACAGCTCGAATTTGAGATTGGCGAACAGTTCGAGTAGAACAACGCTCATCTCTACTCATCACTATTAAGAATGTGTAATATGTTCGAAACGCATTGGATTTGCCGTGGTATTTCATACCATTGCAATGTGTTTGGATTTTAATAAGACTACAAATAAAGATATGTTTTTATCTACAGACTTTGACCTGGAAGCCGGATCTTTCCTTTTCCTTTAGCTAAAAGGAAGTAAGTTCACCATTTACGATAACAAGGAAGGGTTTCATTGTCATTCATTACATCTATTATACTCTCTTGAGCATTCAGTCATCGTAGGGTTCCTCTCCATAATTGCTACAATCAAAACAGCATAAAATTCTTACCACATTTATAGCTTAGAGTACCATCGTGACTCCCAATATGCTCCTCAAAGAACAATTAAATCCTAATTGACAAATTAAGAGCTCTGAAAAACATTTTTATATCCTGTGTGTAACATACCTGGCGGCGTCCTTGCATAGTGGTCCATCTCCTACTGTGCAAGAGCGCGCACTTGAGCTCCTGTCCAGAATGTCTCTATGGCTTCCCTCCTTGCTGTCTGTTTGTCTGTTTTGGCTGCATAGGGCGACGCCCGCTGAACTTCCTGTTTCTTGTACCTGCTGCGGACACGCCCCTGTTGCACCTTCAGCCTATTGCTGTCCATCTTTGGGTATTTATACCACCTTCTTCCTCAAGATGGCGCCTGAGCATTGTTTCTTGTCAGTTGGCTTTTTGTCTCTGACGTGCCAGGTCCTATCCTGTTTTCCTGCCTGTTTTCCAGTTCTGTGTCTGAACTGTGGTCTGTTCTCGTGAACACGCTTCTTGCCTGTTCTTTCGCCTTCTAAGGGCCGTATTCCTAGATCTGCCTGTCTGTGCCTTGCGGTATCTGTTCCCGTCTGAACAGAGTCCTGTTTGTGTCTCTGCCTTGCGGTATCTGTTCCCGTCTGAACAGAGTCCTGTTTGTGTTCCTGCCTTGCGGTATCTGTTCCCGTCTGAACAGAGTCCTGTTTGTGTTCCTGCCTTGCGGTATCTGTTCCCGTCTGAACAGAGTCCTGTTTGTGTTCCTGCCTTGCGGTATCTGTTCCCGTCTGAACAGAGTCCTGTTTGTGTTCCTGCCTTGCGGTATCTGTTCCCGTCTGAACAGAGTCCTGTTTGTGTTCCTGCCTTGCTGTCTCTGTTCCCGTTCCTCTGTTCCCTGTTGTCTGTGCCTCGTTTCTACTTTAACCTTGTCTCCCTTTTCCCTCTATGTCTGTTTTCTGCGTCTTTCTGCAGAGTCTGAACCCGCTCCTAAATTCCTTCTCGTCGTCTCTGTACCTCTGTTGTGAATTTAGTGTACGCTCGCTACTTCTGTGTAAGTACTGTGCGTGCTTCTGGTTCTGCCTTTCCTTCTCCGTCTGTTCTTTGTGAATAGAGTCCTATCCCCTTGCCTTGTTTACCGCTCTGCGGTGTCCGCTCTGGTCCTGCTTAGCTTGCCGCTCTTGCGGTTTCTGCTCTACTCCTGCATTGTTTACCGCTCTGCGGCGTCCGCTCTGCTCCTGCTTAGCTTGCCGCTCTTGCGGTGTCTGCTCTGCTCCTGCCTTGTTTACCGCTCTGCGGTGTCCGCTCTGCTCCTGCTTAGCTTGCCGCTCTTGCGGTTTCTACTCTGCTCCTGCCTTGTTTACCGCTCTGCGGTGTCCGCTCTGCTCCTACTTAGCTTGCCGCTCTTGCGGTTTCTGCTCTGCTCCTGCCTTGTTTACCGCTCTGCGGTGTCCGCTCTGCTCCTGCTTAGCTTGCCGCTCTTGCGGTTTTCACTCTGCTCTTGCCTTGCTTGTCGCTCCTGCGGTTTCTGCTCTGCTCTTATCTTGCTTACTGCTTCTGCGGTTTCCGCCCTGCCCTGCTTCTGCCCGCTGCTCCGGCAGCCCTGTCCTGCCCTGCTTGTGCTCGCTGCTCCTGCAGCCCCGTCCTTCTCTGTTCTTGCCCACCGCTTCGGGCATTCCCTCTCTGCTGTGGTTGTCTACCGCATCTGCGGTTCTGTGACCCAGTCTGTACTGGGTCTTAACCTCTCTGTGCTCCAGTCCGTCCTTTCGGCCAGTACCTCCCTGCCTGCATACTCGCCTGTATCCACCCGTCTGCATACCTGCCGTGTTCGCTTATATCCACCAGTCTGTGCCAGCCTAACCTGCCTGTTCCAGTAATCCCTGTGTGGGTCAACCCCCATGTCCGGAGTTTGACCTGGAGTAGCACCTGGTCCCTCTGCCCGGTTTCTCCCTGGTGCACTGGCGTCGTATGCCGTCGTGCCATCTTGGTCGGATCGGCCAGATACTTAGTCACGCCCCTCCAGGCACTCTCCGGTTCATGGTCCAGTGGAACCACAACACCCGCACACGCCAGTCAGTCCGGGCGTGTGCATAACAGCATGCTCAGGCCATGGTTCCCGTTGAGCCCCACGGCCTTCGCTCTCTGAGAAGTTTTCCAGTGAATACATGCATTAAAATAAATAAATAAATTTTTTTTTTCCCTTTAGCTGAGTTCCAGGCGAATTACGCACCCGTCCAGATGGATCTATCTGCTCTCGTTCCTGCGGATCCGCTATGTTATTATGGGGATCCAAGACAAAGTCGTGCATTTGTGGAGCAATGCATGCTACACTTCAAGTTCTACCCTCTATGTTTTCCCACCGATCGGGTTAAGGTGGCATTCATTATGTCTTACCTGGCGGGTGATGCCTTGGAATGGATCAACCCCCTATATGAAACACAGGATCCGATCCTCCTGGACCTAATGGCCTTCCTGGTGGCCTTTCTAATGGTCTTCGATGATCCTAACCCGGAGGCTCCTGCTGAAGCTTCACTTCCCAATATCCCGGAGCAGCCCCAATGGGTAATGTGTGTGGGTAGCGCAATAGTCCTCCAGCCCAATGAGACTACTGCCCACCCAGAATCCTCACAGGGTGACTACGCTTTCCGGAATACTTCTCCCAACCTCAAGAGGCAGTCCAGACGTGCTAGACGTAGAGGCAAGCCGTCACGCCAGGGTCTGTCCTCCCTGAGACCTCCTGACCCCAACCTTGAAGTCCCTACTGAAGCTTCATCTCCCTGTATCCCGGAGAAGCCCCAACAGGTAATGTGCGTGGGTAGTGCACCAGTTCTCCTGCCCGAAGAGACTTCTGCCCATCCAGACTCCACACAGGAGAACTTCCTGCACCCGGCATCAGATGCTTCACCCACTTTAACCGGTGTGCATGTCCAAGGATGCTCGAAAGCTGTGGTTACCTCAGAGTCTGTGCACCTCTACTACCTGGCGGAGGACCCCCTGTTGCCTCCCGAATCCTCCGGGATACCACTCGATGACAAATGGAGAGAGACTTCTCTACACCCGGTACTCGATACTTTGTCCGCTTCGTCCTGTGAGCCTGACAATGGGTACCCCAAAGTGGTAGTTACCCCCGAGTCTCTACACCCCTCCGACCAGGCGGAGGACCTCCAGTTGTCTCCAGAACCCTTCGGGGTGCTACCTGGTAGCGAAAGGACAGAGACTCTCCTATACTCTGTACCTGATACCTCGCTCGCTTCGTTCACTGAGTCCAACCTAGTGTACTCCGAAGCAGTGGTTACTCCCGAGTCTCTACACCCCTCTGACCAGGCGGAGGACCTCCAGTTGTCTCCAGAACCCTTCGGGGTGCCACCTGGTGGTGAATGGACAGAGACTTTCCTATATCCTGGATCTGATACCTCGCTTGCTTCGTCCAGTGAGTCCGACCTAGTGTACTCTGAAGCAGAGGTTACCCGTGAGTCTCTACACCCCTCTGACCAGGCGGAGGACCGCCAGTTGTCTCCAGAACCCTTCGGGGTGCCACCTGGTGGTGAATGGACAGAGACTTTCCTATACTCGGTACCCGATACCTCGCCTGCTTCGTCCAGTGAGTCCGACCTAGTGTACTCTGAAGCAGATGTTTTCTCTGAGCCTCGGCACTCTTCTGACCCGGCGGAGGACCTCCAGTTGTTTCCTGAATCCTCCGGGGTACCACCAGATAACAAAGAGACAGTGACTTTTCCTCATTATGTACCTGATAACCCGTCTATTTCTTCCTGTGAGCTTGACAAGATGTACCTCGAAGCAGAGATTACCCCCAAGTCTCTGTCCCCCTCCAACCCGGTGGAGGACTTCCAGTTGTCTCCTGTACCCTCTGGGGTGCCACCTGAAAATATGTGGAGAGAGACTTCCTTGTGTGCTGTTCCTGTTACTCCACCCGTTTCGTCTGTTGCTAAGGGTGGCTGGATGGGAGGTAGCATCCTAGCTACCCAGAGGAGACCAGTTTTTCCGGTGGACAGTGGAAGTGATCTCTTCGAAGTGAAGAATTGGCCCTCGAATTCCCTGCGGAAGATTCTGGCAGGCCTGAAGAAGAGGGGGCGTAAGGGGGGGGGTACTGTAACATACCTGGCGGCGTCCTTGCATAGTGGTCCATCTCCCACTGTGCAAGAGCGCGCACTTGAGCTCCTGTCCAGAATGTCTCTATAGCTTCCCTCCTTGCTGTCTGTTTGTCTGTTTTGGCTGCATAGGGCGACGCCCGCTAAACTTCCTGTTTCTTGTACCTGCTGCGGACACACCCCTGTTGCACCTTCAGCCTATTGCTGTCCATCTTTGGGTATTTATACCACCTTCTTCCTCAAGATGGCGCCTGAGCATTGTTTCTTGTCAGTTGGCTTTTTGTCTCTGACGTGCCAGGTCCTATCCTGTTTTCCTGCCTGTTTTCCAGTTCTGTGTCTGAACTGTGGTCTGTTCTCGTGAACACGCTTCTTGCCTGTTCTTTCGCCTTCTAGGGGCCGTATTCCTAGATCTGCCTGTCTGTGCCTTGCGGTATCTGTTCCCGTCTGAACAGAGTCCTGTTTGTGTCTCTGCCTTGCGGTATCTGTTCCCGTCTGAACAGAGTCCTGTTTGTGTTCCTGCCTTGCGGTATCTGTTCCCGTCTGAACAGAGTCCTGTTTGTGTTTCTGCCTTGCTGTCTCTGTTCCCGTACCTCTGTTCCCTGTTGTCTGTGCCTCGTTTCTACTTTAACCTTGTCTCCCTTTTCCCTCTGTCTGTTTTCTGTGTCTTTCTGCAGAGTCTGAACCCGCTCCTAAATTCCTTCTCGTCGTCTCTGTACCTCTGTTGTGAATTTAGTGTACGCTCGCTACTTCTATGTAAGTACTGTGCGTGCTTCTGGTTCTGCCTTTCCTTCTCCGTCTGTTCTTTGTTAACAGAGTCCTATCCCCTTGCCTTGTTTACCGCTCTGCGGTGTCCGCTCTGGTGCTGCTTAGCTTGCCGCTCTTGCGGTTTCTGCTCTGCTCCTGCCTTGTTTACCGCTCTGCGGCGTCCGCTCTGCTCCTGCTTAGCTTGCCGCTCTTGCGGTGTCTGCTCTGCTCCTGCCTTGTTTACCGCTCTGCGGTGTCCGCTCTGCTCCTGCTTAGCTTGCCGCTCTTGCGGTTTCTACTCTGCTCCTGCCTTGTTTACCGCTCTGCGGTGTCCGCTCTGCTCCCACTTAGCTTGCCGCTCTTGCGGTTTCTGCTCTGCTCCTGCCTTGTTTACCGCTCTGCGGTGTCCGCTCTGCTCCTGCTTAGCTTGCCGCTCTTGCGGTTTTCACTCTGCTCTTGCCTTGCTTGTCGCTCCTGCGGTTTCTGCTCTGCTCTTATCTTGCTTACCGCTTCTGCGGTTTCCGCCCTGCCCTGCTTCTGCCCGCTGCTCCGGCAGTCCTGTCCTGCCCTGCTTGTGCTCGCTGCTCCTGCAGCCACGTCCTGCTCTGTTCTTGCCCACCGCTTCGGGCGTTCCCTCTCTGCTGTGGTTGTCTACCGCATCTGCGATTCTGTGACCCAGTCTGTACTGGGTCTTAACCTCTCTGTGCTCCAGTCCGTCCTTTCGGCCAGTACCTCCCTGCCTGCATACTCGCCTGTATCCACCCGTCTGCATACCTGCCATGTTCGCTTATATCCACCAGTCTGTGCCAGCCTAACCTGCCTGTTCCAGTAATCCCTGTGTGGGTCAACCCCCGTGTCCGGAGTTTGACCTGGAGTAGCACCTGGTCCCTCTGCCCGGTTTCTCCCTGGTGCACTGGCGTCGTATGCCGTCGTGCCATCTTGGTCGGATCGGCCAGATACTTAGTCACGCCCCTCCAGGCACTCTCCGGTTCATGGTCCAGTGGAACCACAACACCCGCACACGCCAGTCAGTCCGGGCGTGTGCATAACACTGTGTATTTAACGGTTAATACTTCCAAGGGACAGGCAATATTAATCAGACATGGCAATAACTCTGAGAACTTGATAGAAACTTTAGGCTCAGAACTTGAGAATAGATTGCCTTGTCAGGGCTGTAAGAGCCGGTTAAGCCATAAATACAGGATTTTTTTTACTCGTATGTAACCTTAAGTCATCTGGAATGTTTTTCAATTCTAGAATTTTTCATATTTTAATGTATTTTATTTTGTTTTATTTTATTTTCATATTGCACTTGTCTTATTTACTAAATCGTTTTGATCTAGAAACTTATTCATCCTACAATTGGGTCCAAAAGTATTTGGACGGTGACAGAATTTCTTTTCCTTCGTACATCAATACAACAGATTTGATGCAAAGCCATCAAGATGTAGCTGAAGTGTAGACTTTCTGCATTAATTTAAGCCGTTTTTACAAAAAATATTTCATTAACAATTTGGAAATTATCAAAGCTAAGCTAATTAGTGATAGTCTAGTTTTTCTACCTTCATTTTTTAGTTTGGATCAAAAGACTGTGTTTGAACATAGAGGATTTGAGACCCTCGAAGGATCATTACTGGAGTTAATTAAGGTTAAATATCTATTTATGCAGAAGCAATGTTGCCTCCATTCAAGATATAACCGCTGGAGTAACTTTGATCTAGTCTTGCCAATGCTGTTTGTGTACTGTACTGCACACATGACCATGTTAACCATCACCAGCCCTTATAAGAATAATCCTGATTCTTGTTAATGGCTATCCCTCTTGTGTTCCAATTAGCACTTAAAAAATAAATGCTGGCCTCATAGTGTGCCACATTACAAGTAACACATAATAATTTATATGGATATTTAGTTTGTCAATTATATTTCCAAGCAGTCACTGATTAGTCTAACTATAGGTTTTGATGAGGGACAGCAAGCCTCCTTGGTACTTATAGCTCGGTAGGACAGTCTTGATGTTTCAGTCATTGTATGTTTTTGGGTGCAGCGCCAGGGAACAAGATTTATGATCATGTCTCTACTTGGCACTTGACAGTGTTGTTTAATGCTGGTCTAAATTTTTCCCTGGGAGTAGATCAAAGACTCTGCACCACTTTGATCCTACCCTGAAGTTCTTTGCTGAAAAAAGGTATAGGAAATTGCATATCTTAGTAAATAACCTGGTTGGCTATAGTTGTCTTTCTGTTGACACCTGTTCCGGGTATTCCGGTCCATGCTTCCTTCCCCTGGGTCTGCTAACCTCTGTTGTGGTCCACGTTGGGTTTTTCGGGCTGCTCGGAGTGGGTCAATGATATAATCTCCCTAGGCCTACTTAAGACCCATTGAAACACACAACTGGGTCTAAGAATCCTAGTTATGTTAAGTGTGCTCCACCATCTGTGTATTTTGTGTTTATGCTGGCATTCATCCTTGCTGGATTGTACTTCAGTCTTCCTGCTGGTCCTGAGATTCCTGATGAGCCTTTACAGTCCTCATTGCCCACGTACCTTCCGGCTTGCTGCATTGATGCCTGAGGTCCATGTGCCAACCCGGAGCTAAGGCTTAGAGTATCCACACATAACACTATCTGTGTCCATTGGTATCTAACAAGGCCATATCCAAGACCTACAGGCACAAAGCAAACAGACTGCCCTTTACTGTACACAAACTAATAGGTGTGAAAGACATGAGCTCCAAGGTGTTTCTCTACTGCCCAAACCCCAAGTATACAGAATTCCAGCTCTTTATAACAGGACATTATTTGATTCCCATTTGCAAGTGATACTGAAAAATATTGAAAGCGAAAAGTCCTCAATTCATTTTTACTCTCCTTGCGGGTGACTACCCTGTTCAAGGATAGGAAATGTGGGTTTCAGAACAGCAAACAACAGAACCAACAGGTCCAAAGATGAGACATCACTATGCTGTATGAGTGCTCCGGCATTGCAAGTGGTCTGTCATTGTTTGCTTAAAGATGCCCTGGAAGAATCCTGAATAGAAGCGAAACCCTGGGGGGTGTCGAATCCTGCCTTCAATATATCTTTTAATGTGAGAAAGGTCAGTGTCACGGGTGGGTCAGGTGTGACAGACAGTCACTCTGGAGCCAGCTGTAGAAGGTCACTGCGCTTGGCATTGCTGACGCTTTCTTGATTGCCTCATCTCTGTAGTATAGTTTTATTCTATTTCCATTAGGGCGCAGCAGTGACCCTCACCTTATGCTGCTGATTGACACACCCTTGCTGGGTAGTTAAATAGTCTCAGTTTCTCCAGAGAGTCGCCGGTGATAGTTCTATGTATCTCTGTGTAAGCTTGGAGCACTAGCAGTTGGTTACTTTCTTCTCTGGTGCCCTTGGAGGACAGTTGGCATTACCTCTCTGGTGTCTGCTCAAGCTAAGTGTATCCCCTTTGTTTCTCTACGTTGTTGTTTTTAGTTTGCAGTGGGGCTTGACTAGTACTCACCCTGTCCCCTCCCTATCTAGGGCCAAAGTCTAGGGATATTCAGGGCTTAGGTTCCCGATCGGTGATAGGTGTGGAACCTATATAGGGACGATAGGGTAGGCAGGGTGATATTAGGTCTGCCTAGGGGTCTCCACGCCACCTTTCCCTAGTATTTGGGCCTCCTCCCCCTCTTCCCTTTGTGTTGCACTTAGTCTTTCCGTCACCTTGCGTGACAGTCAGATGCTGGATACTTCCCTGAAGAATCCAGAAAAGAGGTGAATCTCAGATTGGAGTTGAGTCAGGCTACCAGATTTTGCAAGTACAAAATATGCACAGGAACTAGCTCCAGCGATTAACAAGAACAAACAGAGTAAGAAAATGATTTACCCTGCCATTTTCTTTGCCCCAGCACCTGGTGAGTGCTGTCTCATGCTGTCTACATTGGCTTGACCGCTAAGACCAGTGATTGTCTGCAGCTTCATATGTTGTAGTTGTGATGTCACTGCTGCAGTTGTGTCAACAAAGACTAAAGCTAGTAGCAGAAATGGAGCATTTGGGGGGTTAATAAGTTGTATTTTTAAAGTTTTAGACTTACAAAAATGAAAGCCAGAAAATCCCTTCAAGGTGGCTCCTAAAGGGCATACATTTCCAATCTCAGTTTATATAAATAAAAGATACATGGGTATTCTCAATTTTTAAAATTATCCTCTATCCATGGGACCCCCATTGATCCCAATTAAAGGGGCTCTGAAGAACTCCTTGTGAATAAAGAAGAAGTCAATTATGCATACTTTGGCTCCATTCATTCTAATAGGAGCTCTGAAGAACAGCAAAGTGCAGCCCTTGGTAATCTCTGGCACTCCCATAAAGAGTGGAGGGAGCAGAGGTGCAAATGATTGACGGGTCTCTTCTTGATACACTGGAGGCCACAACAGTCAGACTCCCAGAGATCCGAAAGTTATCCCCTATCTTGTAAATAAGGGATGACTTTCAAACTTGAGAATTCCCCTTTAATCACTGACGTAATAAAAGTTTCTGCAAACCTGTACATAGTTAGTCCCACTTTCACCTGAGAGGGGGATAAAATTTTATCCAATCTGGCATTATATATTCAGTGGATCCATTAACCTACCAAGACCAAGGACATTTTTACCATAGAAGCAAACCATGCTTTGGAGAAAGTGCACCCAGTCCTAGTTGGTCCTATCCCTTTTGTTACTGACAGGTAGCAATCCGTGAAGATCCCTGTCCCAAAGGTCATGGAAATTATGTGGACGAAGAGACTAACAACAGCAGTCCTCTCTTTAATGTGCAGCATTGACCAAGGCAAAGATACAGTATTTGGTAGTTTCTATAGCTAATTAAATACCACATGAAGTTTGTTTCTTAGTTTTTCTCTTCTTGGCAATACCTAATTTTGAATGCCGTCCAAAACAAATATTGAACATAAAAAAGAAAAAAAATTCTGTTAAAATCTAGAAATCCTGTTAAAAAGCTGTTTAGAGCTGACTACGCTCAGTCTCAGGAGCTTAACTCCCTAAGTAATGTAACTGACAAGATACAAGTTATCTCTCCAAGCCTTTTATAAAAATGCTGAGAAATATTTTTTTCATGGAAACTTTTTGGAGGAGTTGAGGATGTAACTTACAAAGTATGATGTATGGGCTTGTATATGATTAGATAGAGAAAAATTCTAGTAGTACCGTAGAAGCTCATACATTTTATAAGAGTGTATAAAATTTTGTTACTGATTAAACAGGTGTTTTGCTGATTTTGCACTTTTGCTGGAAGTTGTACAGTGTAGTTTAACCGTACACAAGCTTTTCTGATACCCAGCATCCTGAACAAATGTAGAAGTAGGGGTTTTGTTTTTATTAAAATTGGTTTCCATGAATAAAGAAAATAAAATTGGCTGCGAAGTTAAAATAATAAAAAAATTATCCGTTCCTCATTGCATGTACTGATTGTCGATGCAAGTGCTGTATCCGAGAACCCCCTAATGATAGGCCAGGACTTCCAGCTCTGAATAGACCGAGGATGGTTCTACACACGTGTAAGGTCATGATGTCATGACATCACCCTATGACCTTGAGCGCAAGAAAAACCTCTTATTGCATCTTATTCCAATGTTGTGGCGGCCAAAAAAAGTGTAATTCTGGAGTTTTGGTTTTTATCTCATTATGCCATTTATGGATCAGATTAATTCACTTTATATTTTGATAGATCAGGCTTTTATGAAGGCAGCAATACTAAATATGTGTATTTTTTAATTTTTTAAATTGTTTTATTTGTAATGGGGCATTAAGGGAGTGATTTGAACTGTTTTTTTTTTATATTTTTAAACACTTAGTTTTTTAACCTTTTACAGTATTTAATAATCCCCTTAGGAAACTTGAAGTTGCAATTGATCGCTTGTGCTATGTATAGCTAAAATCACATTAAAGCTGACGTTCACAGGAGAATCATCATGACAAGCATTGAGATCTTCAGCAGTCATGGCAAACCATTGGTGCCCAGCTATTGCATTCCGGGAGCTTCGCTCCATCCGTGCCTGTTATAGGAACATAAGGGCTACTTAAATCAACCATCATCTGGAAATCCACATCAAAGTCAGGGACATAACCTGTAACGTAAATGTACATCATATGCTGTGAAAGGACTAAATAGGCCTAGGCAGATGATGTCATGAGTGTACACCGGGTCACTTGCAAAACGTGATGTGGAGCACAGCAAAGGGCAGCGGACCCAGGGGAAGGAAACAGAGTCTAGGATAGCTGTATAACAGTACCCCTCCTTAGGGCCCCTCTCAAATGAGCCAGTGACAGCAGAAAGAAGATGCATCTTTCCTGAGGATCACAAGTCATTCCGCAGCCTAGAACTTGATTGATTTCATATTCCATGATTGGATCAGAAGTAGAAGCAGTAACTGTTTTTACTGTAGAAGAGAACCTGTTGTAGGCCAGAGTATGACCTGCAGATGGCAACTAAGAAAACATAGAAGCAGAAGCAAGGACACACTCAGGCTCAGTCACGTCTTCCTTGTGGTTCTCTTTGGCCCCATGTTTGGAGAAGACATCTGTGAAGTCCTGATAGGAGGCAGGAATATTGGAGGCAATGGATGCATAGCAAAGTTTCTGAGAAGGTGGTTGTTTCAATTCTACTTATAGAGGAACAGGTTACTTTTAGAGCGATACCTCCCTGTTCGCCTACGGTCTGAAGTTCTCCCTGTTTGGCCTTCAGTTTGGAACAATTTGTAGGATAGGTCCCATTCACACAACACAAACAGAGTCCTCCAATAAGGCAATGGGACCTTTCAGCTGGAGACAATCTATTCCCATCAATCTCCATGGATTCCTTTCAGCCATTCTCGGAGGGGATTTTAAAGATGATTCTGGATGTAAGACATGGGAATGAAGGGTTTTATTCTTAGACCATTTTTTTTAAATGCAAGTCCACTCAGGTGGTAAGGGAAAACAAGTCATCAAGGGAAGATGGCAAATCCCTACCAGTGAGTTCATCTTTGATCCAATTGGATAAGAGTCCACAGAAAATAGCCAGAAGAATGTAATTGTTTCAGGTCAGTTCACCAGACAGGGTGCGAAACTGGATGGCATAATGTCCCACAAAGTTAGTCCCTTCTCTGAGCCACAGTATGGAATCAGCGGTGGATAGGATGCGACTCTGTTTGTCAAACATTTTATGGAAGGCAGACAGGAAATATGGTAGGGAAGGAATCATAGGATCATCCCGCTTCCACAATGGCGTAGCCCATGTCAGGTCATCTCCAGACAATAAATAAAAAATATATGCCACTTTGGACCGGTCAGAATTACTCGGGCTATAACTCAAAATGTTCAGTGCATTGGTTTACAAATCCTCTAAAGGCCTTAATGTCTCTATCAAAACATGCAGGAGTGGACGAATATGGAGATGTTTCCTAAGCTGAATGTTGCAGATGAGTATTAGGTAGTGGCAGGTGTTGAGGAGTTGGTGGTGAAACTGGAGGTGTCTGAGACAGTGTATCCACATGGGCTGTAAGATCCTTCACAGCCCGGACAAGCTCCCATTTACTTACAAGTTGAAAAATCAGTGCAGAAAAATCCTTCATATCCAACGGCAACAATGTTGTACCCTTTGCACCTTTGGGATCAATGATCTTGGCATTCTGTTAAGCTCACTAGCCCCAGGTTTGGGTGGGCACAATGATCCTGGGAGTTGATGGAGCAGCAGGTAGACACCGGTAGAGCGAGAACTGGGAACACTGGAGGCCACAGGGAGACAGGGGTAGAAAAGACACAAGAACAAATGTGCCATATGAGAGATAATAAAAGGTATTTTTGTGTTATGCAGAGGGTGCATGGGACTTATATACAGCTTGCTAGACTACTGGAAAAGAGGCAGTAAATGTTGTGGCCTTAGTTTATATTGGAAAAACCTGGTGACAGGTGCCCTTTAAAGTACTTTGATAATCTAAAAGATTAAAGTGTGCCGAATATGCAAAATTAGCAGAAATTTGGAATGGGGCAAATACTTTTTCAGAGCACTGTAAATTGCTTGGGTATCTGTACTGTTTTTGTTATCTGCATTTGTGTTATTATAGGAATAGCAAAAGCACACAACTGTCCTTCCGTTGTCAATAACGTGGTTTACAATGCCAAGTTTATTGAAAAAGAAAAGCATTATGTACCCGAACCCTGCAGTGAATAACAGCATTGAAGTAGTCAATAGGATTTTTATATCACACAAGTGAATGTCTCAGCTGGCAAAATGATGCACGCTGTGTAAAGACAAATGAAAACTTGTAATGCAAAAGGAAGAAATACTTATACTAGCTGCACTGCTTAAATTCATGAAGGAAAACTCTAAGGGAAACTATCAAGGCTTTTGCACCAGTTTTTTAACATTAAAAAGTAACATAACTTTTTTGGTCAAAATTGATGACTATGTAATTCTTGCCACTTTTAAAATGTGTGTGGAGAACAGGACAGGTCCCAGAAGATTGGAAAAGGGCAAATGTTGTCCCTATCTTCAAAAAAGGAAACAAGATAGAGTCAGGAAATTATAGGCCAGTGAGCCTTACTTCTATACCAGGAAAGATCTTTGAACAAATCATTAAACAGCATGTATGTAAGTACTTAGATAGCAATACAGTAATTAACCAGAGCTAGCATGGGTTTGTAGCAAGCAAGTCATGCGAGACTAATCTAATTTCCTTCTATGATGGAATCACTGACTGGGTTGATCAGGGAAATGCGTTAGATATAGTACATCTCGACTTCAGCAAAGCATTTGATAAAGCATCTCATACTATCCTTATTGAAAAAATGACCACGTATGGGATTGACAAAGCTACGGTTTGGTGGATTCATAACTGGGTCAGTGATCGCATTCAAAGAGTGGTAATAAATGGTTGCACATCCAATTGGAAGAGTGTTTCAAGTGGGGTACCACAAGGCTCTGTTCTGGCCCCAGTGTTGTTCAACATTTTTATAAATTATCTAGATAAGGGAACTGAAGGTAAACTAATTAAATTTGCAGACGATGCAAAGCTAGGAGGGATAGCTAACACTAGAGAAGACAGAGAAAGGATTCAGAAGGATCTACATAAGCTTGAGCAATGGGCAGTGATAAATAGAATGGTATTTAACAGGGAGAAATGAAAGATTCTACATCTGAGCAAGAAAAATGAAAATTACATCTACAGGATATGAGGAATAGAACTAAGCAACAGCGCGTGTGAAAAAGACTTGGGTATACTAACAGATCACAGACTACACATGAGTCAACAGTGTGATGCAGCAGCAAAAAAAGGCAACACACAGTTCTGGGATGTATTAGGAGAAGCATAGAGTCTAGATCACTTGAAGTAATGATCCCCCTTTACTCCTCTATGGTCACACCTCATCTGGAATACTGTGTCCAGTTCTGGGCACCACATTTTAAAAAATACATAGCTTTTCTCTGAACTTGCTCAAGTTTTTCTATCAGGATGGTGAGCGGACTGCAAAGTATGTCCTACAAGGAACGGTTAAAAGATCTGGGAATGTTTAGCTTGCAAAAAAGAAGGCTAAGAGGAGACTTAATAGCTGTCTACAGATATCTGAAGGGATGTCACAATGTAGAGGGATCATCCTTATTCTCATTTGCACATGGAAACCCAAGAAGCAAGGAAAGGAAACTGAAAGGGAGAAGATATTAAAAAATTAATATTGGATTAGATCTTAGATATTAGAAAAAAAATTTGATAGTGAGGGTAATCCTTGAGTGGAACAGGCGGCCACGAGAGGTGGTAAGTTCTGATCTAGGGAACTACACACATGTCAGTGTGTTTCTACGGACCGTGTGTCCGTGTGATCCACATGTAGACATGTCCATTTTTAGCCGGCAGCACGGATCACACAGACCCATTCGAGTTAATGGGTCCGCGTAAACATGTACCGCGCACGGATGCCATCCGTGTGACACGTACTGGCGCTTGGGAGTCAGCGGTACAGATAGCGCTAGATGCTGAACGCTGCAGTCATCATTGTTCCCTGCTGGCGCTGCGATCGGCACCAGCAGGGGTTAATGATGAGAGTTGTAGTCTGCTCCCGGTGTCTCCACATGTAAAAATAAGAATAAAATAAAAAAATCCATATAGTCACCAGTCCTAAGTGTCCCCCGCTGTAATCCATGCGACCGCTCAGTAGAGGAGCCGAAGAGAATGACTCCTGTAGCGAGTGGCCAGTGGGATCCTCTCTCTTGCTCTCCTGTAGAGTGTAATCTCTTATGATGAGCAAGGTCTTCTCTCTCTCTTTTCTGTAGAGTGTAAGCGCATATGGTCAGTGGGGTCCACTCACTCTGTCTCCTGTAGAGTGTAAGCTCTTATGGTCAGCAGGGTCCTCTCTCTCCTGTAGAATGTAAGCTCTTATGGTCAGTAGGGCTCTGTTTCTCTCCACTCCCCCACTTGTATTTTCTGGGCAAATACAAGCTTTCCAATATTGAAATTTGTTATTCACTGCAAATCAAGTTGTTTTGTAAAAATTCAGGTGAGTCCGTGATTTTGAATTTCAAAGGGCCAGCTCATCTGTAGCAGTTAGTTAAATAAGTTGAGGTACAAGAGTACAAGTTCAAATCTGAGCAGAAATCTTAACTGAGAGCACACACCTTTAACTTGCAGTGAGGCAAGTAAAGGGCAATTTGAAATAATATCACTTTTATTAGCCTGTAAGAGGTTGAAACTATAAAAGATCCCAATGACCTCCTACAAATAACAGTACAGTCCATTTAATTAGATTTTTCCTATGAATGCTGTTGAGGCTGATATTTTTTCCACAGTGATCATGGCCTAGCTATGTTGATAATCTTTATGTTGGGCAAATCGTCCTTTTGAGCTTGTGACTACTATATTATGTTTAATGCTTATCCATGCTGTTTTGTACAGTACATGTGCACAAGGTTGCATGTGAATAAACTTGATGAGTAACATGGGTACTGTTGACTAAGGGAGCCGTGATCAGAGTGCCTGAGATCAGGAGAGCAGACAGTCAGTCACTACATGTCTCACACTGGTAACATCCCGTTTAATTTAAAATAAGCTGTAGAGGCAGATTCTCGGGGAGATCTATGTCCAGCCATATTAAGAAAAGCGTGGATTTCTCTGGAATAAGACATCGGAATCACAAATATCAAGATATCATTTCATTCAACTTCCTATGACCTACATATCCATATAGATGTCGTAGGAGAGTTTATCCTACTGACAGATGCCCTTTAAGGGACTGTAGGGTTGACATTGAGTTATAGTGTAGCTATCACCTATAGGTGGCGCTAGAGGATCAGCTTTCTGTCTCTTTGAGGAGAGCTCATTTACATACTTTTCTTCCAAGGGCTATTGCCTATAAGTCTTCCAATGCCAGCTTGGTGGTCTCCACGAGGAGAAACCCTGTCCCTTACAGTTCAGTCTAAGACCTATCACTCACAACCAAGTACCTCACTTTACACTAACGAACAATAAGTTAACATTTCCTTACATAAAAAACATCAAAGCAGTGAATTATCTAGTACTAAGTTCTAATATTCTAATATTTGTCTGATTTTTATAGCTAATGTGTATAGTTTACAAGAGAGTTAAGTCATTGCATTATAAAGGCACAGTAGAGAAATTCTGAAGATGTAGTACAGAACACGATATTTGCTTATATTAATATTAGAAATTAGGGGAACATGCTGCTTCTTCCCAGTAGGAATCATCATAATATCATATAATCTAAAGCTAGGATAGAATTTGTATTACTGTAGCTGACAAAACCTCTGGGAGTTATACATTGATAGATCGAGCACTGGAAGCAGCGTGAGAGCAAGAGAAACGTACAGAATGGAACATATCTAAAAAAGTAGCATCTACAAAAATACAATGTCTATGGTTGATTGTTAAAGGGAAACTGTCAGGAGGTTTATGCTCATATGAAATTTCTCCAGACAGGTTCCCTTTAACATTTCAAGACATGTCAATGAGCAATTCTTGCAAGTCAAAAATGAGAAAAGACATGAATAAAAGATCGGTTGCATCCTAAATTTAAACAATCTAAATATTTATTGTGTAACAAACACAAAAGACTAGGCAAAACATATACAAAAAAATTAAAATGTTGCATGCTGCGCAAAAACCTATTTCCTAGGTCAAAAATTGGCAAGGGAATACAACCCATATACCGTAATTGGCAAGTTCACCAATAGAGCCATGTAAATGAAAATGAAGAACATCTCATGGGAGACAGGACCCTATGCGTATCGCCATAACAGGACCCCTGAGGAAGCTCTTTTCCATATGATGCATTTTCTAAGAGCCATTTTACCTGGTGACTATGCACATGGCACTTTATTGCCCTTAGCTGTTGCTAATTTTCATTTATATATATTTTAATACTTTATTGTTATGTTTTGGTATGGGCAATTCATGTTATATCCACCTTGGAGTGTATGGAAATGCCATCAACAGTTATTCTGAGGGCTTTTTTAGGTTTTCTGAGATATTATAATAAAATGCAGAAGGAGGAGAGCAGTTGCATTGGTGCCCCATTTTATTCTAGTGACCATGGATGTCCCAGCTCACAAACTGCTGAGAAAAACTAAGTATGGTTTGGAAAAGTCTCTCCCAATATCTCAAATCAAGTTAAAAAAATGTTGAGATTGTGGATAATACTACTAATCTGATCCTAACCACATCACTACTGCCCACCCTGCCGATGTGTGTTATGTTCTGCTACCAAAGCTAAGGAAAGAGAGGAGATCTGTCCCTACTATAGGACTCAGCTGAATCCCTACGATGTAACAGGGAACCTGATCCTGCGATCAGACCTGCTAAAGTCCTAATCTAGTCTGTACGGAGACCTATAGATGTGGGGAGGGAATCCCTACAAGTACTAAGGACTGGGAGGAATATGGGACACCTCCTAACAGAAATAGTAGCAGACAGACGAACAAACAAAATAGATAGAACATAGAGGTCCGTAGACCAAGCAAACTAACAGAGTTAGATACAGAGCACAGGCTAGCTAGAAAGTAGATATACAATGAAGTCCAGCAAAGCCAGAAGGGCGGAGCAGGACTAAATAGGCCAACAAGGTCATGTGACCAGCAAAGGAAAAAAAACCTAACAGCAAGGTTCTAACAGTACCCCCCCTTCTAAGAGGATCCTCCGGATCCCCTAGGACCAGGCTTATCAGGAAATCTCCTGTGAAACGCTCTGATAAGTCTGGACGCGGAAACATCATCTGACCTCACCCAAGAGTTATCCTCGGGTCCGAAACCTTTCCAGGCCACAAGATACTGCAAACTACCTCTATACCGTCTAGAGTCAAGGATGCGAGAAATTTCATATTCCCCGTCCTCCACCACCGGAGGAACAGAGGCAGAGGCGTCACCATCCGACACAACAGCTTTTTTTAACAGAGAGACATGAAAGACCGGATTAATTCTCCAGGAGGTAGGAACCTCCAACCTAACAGCAGATTGGTTGACAACCTGAAGCACCTTAAAGGGCCCTACAAACTTGGGACCCAATTTCTTAGAAGGAATCCTCAACCGCAGATTCCTAGAGGACAACCAAACCATGTCACCAACAGCCAACAAACCTCCTGTCGTTTCCTATCAAAGTAGTCTTTAGATTTTCTGTTGGCCTCCTGAAGATTACCACGCACATCCGTCCAAACTCTTTCCAAATCACCGGAAAAATTCTCCTCCTCAGGCACGGCAGATCCCAACTTGGAGAACGACCCAAACGACGGATGTCTCCCAGAACAACAAAAAAAAGGCGAACAACCAGCAGAAAAAGATGTATGATTGTTCAGAGCAAATTCGGCAAGTGGCAGAAACTCAGACCACCCCTCTTGATTGTCTGCCACAAAACAACGCAAGAACTGCTCAACATCCTGGTTTTTCCTTTCTGTCTGGCCATTAGATTCAGGATGATATCCGGACGAAAACGACAAATGAATTCCCAACCTGTCACAAAAGGCACGCCAAAAACGAGCCACGAACTGAGGACCCCTATCAGAAACAATGTCAGTAGGAACGCCATGAAGTCTGACAATTTCCTTGACAAAGGCCTTAGCGAGAGTTTTAGCGCAGGGCAGTTTGACGAAGGGAACCAAGTGACACATCTTGCTAAAATGGTCCACGACCACCCAGATGACAGTAAAACCCTCAGAGGGGGGAAGGTCAGTTATAAAGTCCATAGCCAAATGTGTCCAAGGAGCACTGGGGACCTCCAAAGGACAAAGCAACCCCGCAGCAGGAGTATGTGAGGACTTAGATCTAGCACATATAGTACATTGGCGCACCCACTTAATGACTTCCTTCTGCCATCCAGGCCACCAAAAACTGCGACCCACCAGTCTCTTGGTCTCAGAGATTCCGGGATGACCTGCCAACCGAGATTCGTGACACTCAACAAACAAATCTCTCCTAAAGGTCCCAGGCACAAACAACCTCCCATGAGGAGTGTTAGATGGGGCATTCTCCTGAGCTTTAAGAATCTCATCTTCCAAAACGGAGTCTAAAGCAGCTATCACAATACCTTCTTGTAAAATGTTTTCCTCTTTCTCAGCACCGACTATGGGAGAAAAACTGCGAGACAAGGCATCCGCCTTAACATTCTTAGTACCAGGGATGTAAGTAACGGAGAAATTAAACCGCGAGAAAAACAGTGCCCACCTAGCCTGACGGGCATTCAGGCGCTTGGCAGCATCAAGATATATCAGATTTTTATGATCCGTAAGAACCTGAACGGGAAATTCCGCACCTTCCAAGAAGTGGCGCCAGTGTTCAAATGCGAGTTTAATAGCCAATAATTCCCGATTACCAATATCGTAATTCAATTCAGTCTCCGAAAATTTTTTTGAAAAAAAGGCACAGGGATGTAATCCATCCCCGTTATCCTGAGACAATACTGCGCCAACCCCCACAGAGGAAGCATCAACCTCAACCAAAAACGGCCTAGTAACATCAGGCTGCATAAGGATGGGAGCAGAGGTGAACCTCTCCTTGAGATACACAAAAGCTTCAATGGCCTCAGAAGACCACTGAACCGCATCAGCACCTTTCCTGGTGAGATCAGTCAGAGGTTTGACAATACTAGAAAAATTTTTTATGAACTTTCTATAGTAATTGGCGAAACCCAAAAACCTCTGTATCGATTTCAAACCAATAGGCCTAGGCCATTCCTGCACAGCCTGAACCTTAACCGGATCCATCTCAAAACCTTTGCTGGAGATAATGTAGCCCAAAAAACTAATTCTCTGTACAGCGAACTCACATTTCTCCAGCTTAGCAAAAAGCGAATTGTCCATTAATAACTGTAATACCTCACGCACGCTCCGCCAATGAGACTCCAGATCTGGCGAATAAATCAAAATGTCATCCAAATACACAACCACATTTTTACCGATCAAAGGTCTAAGGATGTCATTAATCAGATTCTGAAAAAATGCAGGAGCATTAGTAAGACCAAAAGGCATAACCAGATTCTCAAAATGACCCACAGGAGTGTTAAAAGCAGTCTTCCATTCATCACCCTCCTTCATGCGCAACAGATTGTATGCCCCCTTAAGGTCAATTTTAGAGAACCACTTGGCCCCCAATAACTGGTTAAACAGATCAGGAATCAATGGCAGTGGGTAAGGATTGCGTACCGTAATTTTGTTAATCTCACGGAAATCCAGACAAGGACGTAAACCGCCGTCCTTTTTTTTTACAAAAAAAAATCCAACCGCCACAGGAGACTTAGAGGGCCTAATGTGACCGGCGGCCAAGCTTGTCTGTATGTATTCCTCCAAAGCCTTCCTCTCAGGAATAGTAAGGTTAAATAAACGACTCTTAGGAAGAGTCGCTCCAGGGACAAATTCAATAGAACAATCATAGTCTCTATGGGGAGGCAAAACCTGCGATTCTTTCTCAGAAAAAACTCTCCAAAAATCCTGAATAGGAACAGGCAATTCTCCCCTATCCAAAGCTGCAATACGCCCGTTACAACACTTGTTATAACATTTATGGCTCCAGGATTTAATTTCACTGGTAGACCAATCCAGTACAGGATTGTGAAATTTTAACCAGGGCAAACCCAATATTACTGGAGAAGGCAAGTTATTCAACACTACCAAATCCAATTTCTCATGGTGAACACCATTAATAGTGAGAGGAAATTCACTGACCTTGAGAGTAATATTCTTCAAAGGGGAGCCATCCACAGAAACCACAGCAATGGGGGATGATAAAGGTTCAGGTTTTAAATTGAGTTTTTCCACGAATCCCCCATCAATTACATTCAGTGTAGACCCGCAATCAACAAACACCCGAAATTCCATCAATTTTTTCTGAGCAATCGTGGAAGCAGCTAAAAATACACCCTTGGAATTTAAACAGGCAATACGGGCGTGACTGACCATTTTTTTTTCTTTCTTCATACGAAGCTCACAGCCTTTAATCAAATGACCAGATTTTCCGCAATAGAAACACAAGCCTTCCGAAAAACGACGGTCTTTTTCTTGAGAGCGAGGTGCCACCGATCCAATCTCCATCGGTTCACCACTGTTAATACACACATTATCATAACCAGAAACTGACATAGCAGAGGATTTGCTCTCATTAACCCTAGCACGCAGTCTTCTATCCACCCGTATAGCTAATTGCATAGCCTGTTGCAAATCCTCAGGTGTAGGATAAGCAATTAGCAGGTCTTTAACCCTTTCACTGAGCCCAGCAAGAAATAGACTTTTCAGAGCAGAATCGTTCCACCCTGTTTGAGTGGACCAACGACGAAAATGTGTACAATATTTTTCCACATTACCCGATCCTTGTTTTAAACGTCTCAACTCAGTCTCAGCTGATGCGACACGGTCAGGATCATCATATAATAGTCCCAAAGCAGAAAAAAAACTATCCACTGATCTGAAGCATGAATCACTAGGTTGCAAAGAAAAGGCCCACTCCTGAGGCTCTTTGCGCAAAAGTGACATTATGAACCCTACGCGCTGGGATTCATCCCCAGAGGACTTAGGTCTCAAACGAAAATACAATAAGCAAGCATTTTTAAATGAAAAAAATTCTCGGTGTTCACCAAAAAATAAATCCGGCAAACATACCTTAGGCTCCAAGAAATGTGCTCCAGGACAGTTACTCACGTGCTGACGGAGCTCGGCCACCTCCAGAGAGAGTCCCTGCAGGCGATGAGCCAAATCCTGAACCGACACCATGATGGAACAGAAAAATCTTTCCTTAGAGAATTTGCTGGCTGGACTTACTGTTATGTTCTGCTACCAAAGCTAAGGAAAGAGAGGAGATCTGTCCCTACTATAGGACTCAGCTGAATCCCTACGATGTAACAGGGAACCTGATCCTGCGATCAGACCTGCTAAAGTCCTAATCTAGTCTGTACGGAGACCTATAGATGTGGGGAGGGAATCCCTACAAGTACTAAGGACTGGGAGGAATATGGGACACCTCCTAACAGAAATAGTAGCAGACAGACGAACAAACAAAATAGATAGAACATAGAGGTCCGTAGACCAAGCAAACTAACAGAGTTAGATACAGAGCACAGGCTAGCTAGAAAGTAGATATACAATGAAGTCCAGCAAAGCCAGAAGGGCGGAGCAGGACTAAATAGGCCAACAAGGTCATGTGACCAGCAAAGGAAAAAAAACCTAACAGCAAGGTTCTAACAATGTGATCTGGTAATTTTAACTAGTGTAGTCTACAGAACCATTCTCACTGTCAAAATCAGTGGATCCTCAAATAACTTAGACCCAATTCTAAACCAAAGGTATCCATCTAGGTGTGTTGCTTTAATTTTTTAGGTACATGGCCATCCATTGAAGGAATTTTCCATGACAATTTCTAGTTCTTCATGTGGGCCATGTGAATTTTTTTGCTTTTTACAACTTCTCTGACATCCCATACTCGATACAAACTTATACTTCTTGCTGTCAGTGCATGGAAATATACACAGGATGTCATGTCCATTAGGCGGAAGATTTGCTGGAGGAGAAGCCCTGTCCATGTGCATCAGATTCTTGGATTTCCTAGAGAATGCGCACCATGAATTCTCCTTTACCAGTGCACCATCGGAAGCAAGGTCTCTGCGATACTTTGGGTCATTGCAACTTGAAGAGGTCCTAGAAGCCGTTAGGTTGCTTGAGGGGGTGTATTGAGTGCTGTCTCCGCATTAGCAAAATTGTATGTTATAGAATGAAGGGGAAGGTAGCTGGCAAAGCCAGAAGTGCTCTATGTGAGTAGAACAGAGATCATGTTTGAAACTATGATGAGCTCATAGAAAAAATTTATTCAGTTGTTTTAAAATAAATTGACATGGGTGCTTGATAACACCTTTATGAATAGATGTCTTGACCAGGCAGATGGGCCGGTCTGGCAGTGTGTCGCATCGGCCCGGAACACTTTTAACAGTATTGACGCCTTCAGGACGGCGGTGTTGATAATTATAGTGGACCAGATAGATATTGGTTCCCTGCTCTGCCAATTTAGCTTGATAGGCCACAGGACGCTTCTGACCAGCGGCATGAAAAAGGCCCGCCCCATACAGGGAAAGTCAGGTGAGGCAACAACATCACTTCATCAAGGTGTGCAGGCTCAGAACCTGATGTGGAGAAGTGCATAATCGCTCAACATGAGAAGAGGGGGTGTTGAGTAATATTTTATTTTTATCTCTTTTAGCAGACAAGGGGATGCACAATGGGAGTGATTATTAAAAAAAAGTCAAAATGGGAGGGTGGGCAAATTTAAAAGGAGGCATAATAAAGGGTGATTTTTAAAAGTGGCACAAAGGGGGTGATTATTAAAACGATTAAAAATCGGGGGTGATTATTAATAAGATTAAAAATCGGGGGTGATTTTTTTTAAAAGGTGGAAGAATGGGGGATGTTTATTAAAATCAGGCACAATAGGAGAATTTTTAAAGGAGGCACAATGGGGAGAAGGAGGGTCCATTATTATAAGGAGTCAAAGTGGGGATCATTATTATTTTGTAGACGCACAATAGCTATCATTATTATAAGGAGGCACAATGGAGGATAATCATAGGAGGCATTACTATTATTATTAATAATAATATTTTAAGTCTTGTAGGGCATTTTTATTATAATTAGGCAAAAGTGGCACTCTTATTATAAGGAGGCTATGATTATGAAGCACAGGACGGTAATATTGGCCTAGGTACAGGTGTGTTTGGTAATGATCAGTATGGTGGCATTCTCTCACTATGTGGCGGTACAATTTAGACATAGTGTGCATAGTGTAGTGGTAGTATTTAATCTTATATAGCAGTGTAAGGCTATGTGCCCACGATGCAGAAATGCTCCGGATTTTTCCTGAGCGTTTCTGCATCTCCCTGGCAGAAAAAATGCATGCGGATTGTACATGCAGATTGTACATGCGGATTGTACATGTGGATTGTACATGCGGATTGTACATGCGTTTTTCCTGCCAGGGACATGCGGAAGCGAAGCGTTCTTCACATGCATTTCCGCATGCGGGTTGACAAGCTTTCCAAGCGATTTTAGCATCACTTGGAAAGTGCTTGTCAACTTGGTCACACTATATAAATCCATGCAAACGGCATGGATTTATATACTGTGACCGAAAGAATGTTTAAAAATAAATCTATACTTAGCTTCTGATGGCCCACGCAGTCTTGCTTCACTCCATCCTGGCTGCCGGCAGATCGCGGTACACTGAAGGACCTGCCGACGTCAGCATCGCGTGACCCGTCACATGACTATGAGGTCAGCGCAGGTCCTTCAGTCCATCGCGATCTGCCGGCAAGGGAGGACGAGCACAGCGCGAGCCGCCAGAAGGTAAGTATAACATTTATTTTTTATTTTATTCTTTTTTTCGCAGGTTCTATGTTACCTGGGTCCAGAGGAGAGTCTCCTCTCCTCCACCCCTGGGTACCATCCGCACATTGAACGCATGTATTCCGCATGTGCTTATCTAGTGAAGCGGAATGCATGCGTTCTAATGAAAGTCAATGGCGGCGAAAACGCAGCACTTCCACAAAATAATTGGTAGTGCTGCGTTTTTTTCCGCAATGATAATCCACAGCGGAAATTTCCGCAGCATGTGCACAGCACATGCGGATTATCATTGGGGGACATGGCAGGCCTTCTACCATGCGTTTTTTAAACATTTCTGCAGCGTTTTTGCCGCTGCGGAAATGCTTAAAAAACGCATCGTGGGCACACAGCCTTATTGTTAATATCACTCTAGCAATAAATCTTGATGTCCTCCAGCATCACGCTGGGTTATATTTGTAACATGGACCCCATGTTGGAATGTAGGTGTCCAAATCAGGGGCCAAACTGTATGGGCCTGTGTGCTTTTAAATTCCAGGACTGAATTTCAGTCCCAGTCTTATCTAACTGTTCTACTCATCCTTGTCAAGATAGAGAGTTAAATAAAAAAATAGTATAGTTTCAATGTGACTTTGCTCCATGCACCAATAAAAGTGTCTCTTTCCTGCACCATTGTTTTGCACATTGTATTCAATTGAAAACCCATAGATATTAAACTGAACCTGTCATTAATGTCTTCAACTTCACAGCGTAAACTTCTCTCTCAAAACCCTGAGCAATTTCCCTCTATTGTGAATATTTCTGAAAAGCAGCCACACTATCCCAAACCTGTTGCGCGTCCTGCCGTGATCACTTGACTTTTGAGGAATTTAGAGGTTTTCCAATCCATTTTCAAGGCCACAGAGAAGAAAAATTTACCATGAACAATATTTCATTCTACAGTTTATACAGTATCTCACAAAAGTGAATATACCCTCACATTTTTATATATATTTTATTATATCTTTTCATGGGACAACACTGAAGATATGACATTTTGATACAATGTACAGTAGTTAATGTACAGCTTGTATAACAATGTAAATTTGGAGAGCCCTCTAAATAACTCAACACACAGCCATTAATGTCTAAACCACTGGCACAAAAGTGAGTACACCCCGAAGTGAAAATGGCCAAAATTGTGCACAATTAGCCTTTTTCCTCCCCTGTATAATGTGACTCATTAGTGTTACAAAGTCTGGAAGTTCAACATGGCACCTCATGGCAAAGAACTCTCTTGGGATCTGAAGATGGCCTAGGCTATAAGAAGATTGCCAACACCCTGAAACTGAGCTGCCGCATGGTGGCCAAGAGCATACAGTGGTTTAACAAGACAGGTCCCGCTCAGAATTGGCCTTGCCATGGTCAACCAAAGAAGTTGACTGCACATGCTCAGAGCCATATCCATAGGTTATCTTTTCAAAATAAATGTATGACTGTTGCCAGTATTGCTGCAGTGGTTAAAGGGGTGGGGGCACAGCCTGTCAGCACTCAGACCATATGCCGCACACTGCATCAAATTGTTCTGCATGGCTGTCATCCCAGAAGGAAGCCTCTTCTTAAGATGATGCACTTGATAGCTCGCAAACAGTTTGCCAAATACAAGCAGAGAAAGGACATGGATTACTAGAACCATCTCCTGTGGTCTGATGAGACAAACTTATATGGTTCAGACGGTGTCAAGCGTTTGTGGCGGCAACCAGGTGAGGAGTACAAAGACAAGTGTGTCTTGCCTACAGTCAAGCATGGTGGCGGGAGTGTCATGGTTTGAGGGTGCATAAATGCTGCCGGCTATGGGGAGCTATAGTTCATTGAGAGAACCATGTATGCTAACATGAACTGTGGCATACTGAAGCAGAGCAATATTCTCTTCTTTCGGAAACTGGGCCACAGAGCAGTATTCCAACATGATAAAGACCCCAAACACTCGTCCAAGATGACCACTGGCCAAGCATTTCTCCAGACTTAAACCCTATTGAGCATCTGTGAGGCATCCTCAAATGGAAGGTGGAGGAGTGCCAGGTCTCTGACATCCACTAGCTCCATGATGTAGCTATGGAGGATGGAAGAAGATTCCAGTGGCTACCTGTGAAGCTCTAGTGAACTCCATGCTCAAGAGAGTTAAGGCAGTGCTTGAAAATAATGGTGGCCACACAAAATATTGACACTTTGGGCACAATTTGGCCATTTTCACTTAGGGGTGTACTCATTTTTGTTGTCAGCGGTTTAGACATTTCTGTGTGTTGAGTTATTTAAAGGGCACACCAAATTAACACTATTATACAAGCTGTACACTGACTACTTTACATTGCATCAAAGTGTCATATTTTCAGTGTTGTCCCATGAAAAGATATAATAAAATATTTACAAATATGTGAGGGGTGTATTCACTTTTGTGAGATACTGTACATATAGTATATACTGTATAATATGATGGTGGTAGCCTTGGGTCCTGCACTGTACTGTGCTTTATGTGTACTGTCAGTACAGAGCATTATGTTGTGATATAAAGTCCTTCTTCTCTTCTAATTATTTAGAACAGTTATGCAATGAACAATGAATAAAGTAAAAAAAAAGAAATAAATATAAAAAATCTATAATTAATCTATCTATAGATTTAGTAGGCACTGTGAGGCAGTGAGGGGGATTATATGCGAGGGACGGTATGTATCCCCCAGGATGTGCATAGAGGCATATTGAACTCGCTGGAGTGCATTGCAAACACAGAAACAGCCATGGTTGCAGTGCAAAATAAAAGTAAAGTTTGGACTTAGGCTATGTACACATGTAGTGTTTTTAAAGCGTTTTCGCAGCGATGCGCTGCTCCCAGCGGCCAGCGGTATACTGCGGGGAGCAGGCTCGCTCCCCAAAGTACACTGAGCTGCCAGGACCTGCGGTGACGTCAGGTATCAGCTGATCATGTGACTGATCAGCTGATACCTGACGTCACTGTACCCTGGGAACTTTCAGAAGAAAGTTCCCATGATAGTAAGTTCACCGGGGCTGATCAGCTGATCTTCAGCTGATGAACCCCAGTGACCTCCTGCAGAATGTATACTGATTGGGGTGATTTAACACCCCTGTCAGCATATAGTGCTGTATTCTACAGCTGTGACATCAGTGATTGCTGATGTCAGAGCTGTAGAAGTGACCCAGATCGCTGTGGGCCACTCGTTGGTACGTGGACTGCGCCGTTGACGGCGGACAGGTGAGGAATATGGTTGTTTGTTATTTTACGTTTTTTTCAGGAGATCGATGGCTTTGCGAAGTCGTACAATTAACTTTTTTTTTCAAACCGTGTGTTTTTTATTTCATTAAAATACTTTATTCTGGCCATGTTTTTATTGAAAAGGCGGTGACTATTTTACTACGCGATTAGTAATGGGGGCGTCTCATAGACACCCTCCATTACTAACTTGGGCTTCACGTCAGCCGCCAATACAAGGCTGACATGAACCCCAACCCCATTACCCCACTCGCCACTGCTGCAGGGCAGTGGGAAGAGCGGAGGCTAAGCACCAGATTTGGTGCATCTTATGGATGCGTCATTTCTGTGAATGCTGAATGGTGATATTAATAGGCGCGCAGGGGGCTAGTATCCATGGCCCCTTCCATGGCTATTAATATCAACCCGCTGATGTCTTGCTTAGCCTTTTCTGGTGAGATTTTATAGGGTGACCCCACGTCAATCTTTTTCTGGGGTCCCCCTGTAATCTTGCCAGTAAAGGCTAAACAAACAGCTGTGGGCTGATATTAATAGACAGGGAACATTTTTGGCTAATAGCCCCTTCCGCGGCTACTAATATCAGCCCCCAGCGGTCGGCTTTCCCTCTGCTGGTTATAAAAATGATGCGGAAGCCCACGCCATTTTTTTTAAATTTTTAGGCTCTGTGCCCATGATCTGTACATAGCAGTGCTTTGGACGCATATTTTTTCTGTGTCCAAAACATTGCATTCTATTGAACACATGTAAATCCACATGTGTTCACTGAACCATGCGGATTTATCACATTCAATACTTTCTAGTGGTCAAATTTCTGTTGCGGAGACTAGCAACATTCTGTGTTCCTGAAAGATGTGCCACATGTCAATGTCCACAGGTGATTTGCAGCCTCTGATGCACACATAGTGGACATGGGATTTCTAGAGATCCCATCCACTATACTGTAACATCTGGATGCGGAAGGTTTGATGCTGTATAAACACACAGCTTCAAACCTGCAGCATCTCCTGACCGTGGTCACGTACCCAAACTCACACGCAGCGGGTCAATTCAGGTAGTAGAGACGCTAGTCTCAGCTGCAGATTTTGACCAATTGAAGTGTCATTATATGCGGTAGATTCAAATGTACTGACAACAAAAGTGCGGCATTAGAACACCGCGTTTTGGATGCAACAAAAATACGCTGCGTCCAAAGCACTGCTGAGTGCTGATCGGGGGACTTAGTGGCTAATGAACCAGCTGTGAGATGATAATTATGGCCAGGGACCATGTTTGCAAATGGCACCTTCCCAGGCTAAAAATAGCAGCTCACAGCAGCCGCATAAATTACATGAATAGAAATGCTAATGAGATTGGGTCAATGGGATTAGCTGACACCTAGCTCTTTTATTTGGTTATGAAAAAGTGTCAGTCAGACCTTTTCATGACTAAACTTAATTAAAGTAAAGAGTTAAATAAACACACAGACACAGAATAAACACTTTATTTGAAATACAACAGACACATTATTTAATCATTCAAATTAACCAATATACTCACCCCAGTTCTGATGGTAATACGAGGTTTAAGCAATGTCCCACCAAATAACTTTATTTAGCTCCAAAAGACATTCATTGATGTACAAAACCGCTTCAAAAAATGCATGTAAAAAACGCATCAAAATCGCATGTAAAAAAACGCATTAGTGGAAGGGTTGCATAGTAAAATAGCAATATTTGCAGATGATACTAAACTTTGTAAAGTAGTTAACACAGATGAGGATAGGGCACAGCTACAGGAGGATTTAGATAAATTGGGGAGTTGGGCCAAAACATGGCAAATGGGGTTCAATGCCGATAAATGTAAGGTCATGCACATGGGAAAGAAAAACATCAGTCACCCATACATATTAAATGGGAAACCGTTGGGGAAATCTGACATGGAGAAGGACCTGGGCGTCTTGGTTAATAGCAAATTAAATTGGAGTGCCCAGTGTCAGGCAGCAGCTGCGAAGGCAAATAGAGTCATGGCATGCATCACAAGAGGAATAGGGGCATATGATGAGAACATTGTTCTTCCTCTGTATAAAGCGCTGGTAAGGCCGCACTTAGAATATTGTGGACAGTTCTGGGCTCCGGTGCTCAGGAAAGACATATTGGAGCTAGAGAGGGTACAAAGGAGGACGACTAAGGTAATAAAGGGAATGGAGGGACTAGAATACCCAGAGAGGTTGTCAAAATTAGGCCTATTTACGTTGGAAAAGAGAAGGCTTAGGGGAGACCTCATAAACATGTATAAATACATCAGGGGGCAAGATCTTTCCCATGACCTGTTTATACCAAGGATGGTGACAAAGACGAGGGGGTACACTAAGCGTCTAGAGGAAAGGAGGTTCCTGCACCAGCATAGAAGGGGATTCTTTACGGTCAGAGCCGTGAGACTCTGGAACTCTCTGGGAGAGGAAGTGGTGATGTCCAACTCACTTAATGAGTTCAAGAGAGGCCTGGACGCCTTTCTTGAGAACAATAAAATTACATCTTATGCTTAGTGATAGTTAATTAATCCAGGGATTTAATCTAACTGCCAGATTGGTGTTGGGAAGTGAATTTTTCCTCAATGATGTTAATTGGCCTATACCGCATGTTTGTTTTTTTTTGCCTTCCCCTGGATCAACGCTGCGGAATAGCTGCAGTGCACAAGAAATAGGCTGAACTGGATGGACGCTTGTCTTTTTTTGGCCTTATAAACTATGTAACTATGTAAGGAGATGCAGAAACGCACAGAAAATTTCTGCTTCACGTACGCATCATGTGCACATAGCTGTTATGATCTGCTACAAGCACTAAGAAAAGACAGGAGATCTGTCCCTACAATAGAACTAAACTGGATCCCTACGATGTAACGGGGAACCTGATCCTGCGATCAGACCCGCTAAAGTCCTCGGCTAGTCTGTACGAAGACCTATAGATGCAAGGGAGGGATCCCTACAAGAACTAGGGACTGGGATAAAGTTGGACACCTCCTAGCAGAAATTGTAGCAGTAAAAGACAAACACACAACAAAGAACATAGAGGTCCGAAGACCTAGCAAAACTAACAGAGAACGGTAACAGAGCACCAAGCTAGCTCAAGAGTAGTAAATACAATGAAGTCCAGCAAGGCCAGGAGGGCGGAGCCGGATTAAATAGGCAAAAATGGTCATGTGACCAGCAAACTAGAAAAAACCTAACAGGAGAGTTCTAACAGTATCCCCTCTTCTAAGAGGATCCTCCGGATCCCCTAGGACCGGGCTTATCAGGAAACCTCCTGTGAAATGCTCTGACAAGTCTGGAAGCAGAAACATCATCGGCCCTCACCCATGAGTTATCCTCGGGTCCGAAACCCTTCCAAGCGACGAGATACTGCAAACTCCCTCTATACCGTCTAGAATTTAGGATGCGGGAAATTTCATATTCCCCGTCCTCCACCACCGGAGGAACAGTGGCAGAGGTGTCACCAACCGACACATCAGCTTTTTTCAACAGAGAAACATGAAACACCGGATTAATCTTCCAGGAGGTAGGAACCTCCAACCTAACAGCAGATTGGTTAACTATCTGAAGCACCTTAAAGGGCCCTACAAACTTGGGACCCAATTTTTTCGAAGGAATCCTCAATCGCAGATTCTTAGAGGACAACCAAACCATGTCACCAATAGCAAACGAAACCTCTTGCCATTTCCTATCAAAGTACCTCTTAGATTTTTTGTTAGTCTCCTGAAGATTATCACGCACATCCGTCCAAACTCTCTCCAAATCACCGGAAAAACTCTCCTCCTCCGGCACAGCCGATACCAATTTGGAGAATGACCCAAAAGACGGATGTCTCCCAGTACAACAAAAAAAAGGCGAACACCCAGCAGAAGAGGATGTATGGTTGTTAAGAGCAAATTCAGCAAGTGGCAGAAACTCAGACCACCCCTCTTGATTGTCTGCCACAAAGCAACGCAAGAACTGCTCAACATCCTGGTTCTTTCTTTCTGTCTGGCCATTAGACTCAGGATGATACCCAGATGAAAACGACAAATGAACTCCCAACCTGTCACAAAAGGCACGCCAAAAACGAGCCACGAACTGAGGTCCCCTATCAGAAACAATGTCAGTAGGAACGCCATGTAGTCTGACAATTTCCTTGACAAAGGCCTTAGCTGTTATGATCTGCTACAGGGACTAAGGAAAGACAGGAGAACTGTCCCTACAATAGAACTAAACTAGATCCCTACGATGTAACGGGGAACCTGATCCTGCGATCAGACCCGCTAAAGTCCTCGGCTAGTCTGTACGAAGACCTATAGATGTGAGGGAGGGATCCCTACAAGAACTAGGGACTGGGATAAGTTGGACACCTCCTAGCAGAAATAGTAGCAGTCAAAGACAAACACACAACAAAAAGCATAGAGGTCAGAAGACCTAGCAAAACTAACAGAGAACGGTAACAGAGCACCAAGCTAGCTCAAGAGTAGTAAATACAATGAAGTCCAGCAAGACCAGGAGGGCGGAGCCGGATTAAATAGGCAAAAATGGTCAAGTGACCAGCAAATTAAAAAAAAAACTAACAGGAGAGTTCTAACAGTACCCCCTCTTCTAAGAGGATCCTCCGGATCCCCTAGGCCCAGGCTTACCAGGAAACCTCCTGTGAAACGCTCTGACAAGTCTGGAAGCAGAAACATCATCCGCCCTCACCCATGAGTTATCCTCAGGTCCGAAACCCTTCCAAGCGACGAGATACTGCAAACTCCCTCTATACCGTCTAGAATTTAGGATGCGGGAAATTTCATATTCCCCGTCCTCCACCACCGGAGGAACAGTGGCAGAGGCGTCACCATCCGACACATCAGCTTTTTTCAACAGAGAAACATGAAACACCGGGTTAATCTTCCAGAACGTAGGAACCTCTAACCTAACAGCAGATTGGTTAACTATCTGAAGCACCTTAAAGGGCCCTACGTACTTGGGACCCAATTTTTTAGAAGGAATCCTCAATCGCAGATTCTTAGAGGACAACCAAACCATGTCACCAACAGCAAACAAAACCTCTTGCCGTTTCCTATCAAAGTACCTCTTAGATTTTTTGTTAGCCTCCTGAAGATTACCACGCACATCCGTCCAAACTCTCTCCAAATCACCGGAAAAACTCTCCTCCTCAGGCACAGCCGAAACCAATTTGGAGAATGACCCAAAAGACGGATGTCTCCCAGAACAACAAAAAAAAGGCGAACACCCAGCAGAAGAGGATGTATGGTTGTTAAGAGCAAATTCAGCAAGTGGCAGAAACTCAGACCACCCCTCTTGATTGTCTGCCACAAAACAACGCAAGAACTGCTCAACATCCTGGTTCTTCCTTTCTGTCTGGCCATTAGACTCAGGATGATATCCAGATGAAAACGACAAATGAACTCCCAACCTGTCACAAAAGGCACGCCAAAAACGAGCCACGAACTGAGGTCCCCTATCAGAAACAATGTCAGTAGGAACACCATGTAGTCTGACAATTTCCTTGACAAAGGCCTTAGCGAGTGTCTTAGCGGAAGGCAGTTTTATGAAGGGAACCAAGTGACACATCTTGCTAAAACGGTCCATGACCACCCAGATGACAGTGAAACCTTCAGAGGGGGGAAGGTCAGTAATAAAGTCCATAGCCAGATGTGTCCAAGGTGCACTAGGAACCTCCAGAGGGCAAAGCAACCCCGCAGCAGGAGCATGCGAAGACTTGGATCTAGCACACACAGTACATTGGCGCACCCACTTAATGACTTCCTTCTGCCATCCAGGCCACCAAAAACTGCGACCCACAAGTCTCTTGGTCTCAGAAATTCCTGGATGACCTGCCAACCGAGACTCATGACACTCAACAAACAAATCTCTCCTAAAGGTCCTAGGCACAAACAACCTCCCATGGGGAGTGTTAGATGGGGCATTCTCCTGAGCTTTAAGAATCTCATCCTCCAAAACGGAGTCCAAAGCAGCAATCACAACACCTTCTTGTAAAATGCTCTCCTCTTCCTCCATAACACCGACCATGGGAGAAAAGCTGCGAGACAAAGCATCCGCTTTAACATTCTTGGTACCCGGGATGTAAGTAACGGAAAAATTAAACCGTGAGAAAAAAAGTGCCCACCTAGCCTGACGGGCATTCAAGCGCTTGGCAGCATCAAGATAGATCAGATTTTTATGATCAGTGAAAACCTGAATGGGAAATTCAGCACCTTCCAAGAGGTGACGCCAGTGTTCAAATGCGAGTTTAATCGCCAGCAATTCCCGATTACCAATATCGTAATTAAGTTCAGTCTCAGAAAATTTTTTTGAAAAAAAGGCACAGGGATGTACTCCATCCTTGTTTTCCTGAGACAACACCGCACCGACCCCCACCGAAGAAGCATCAACCTCAACCAAAAACGGCTTAGTCACATCAGGCTGCATAAGGATGGGAGCAGAGGTGAACCTCTCCTTTAGAAACACAAAAGCTTCAATGGCCTCAGAAGTCCACTGAACCGCATTAGCACCTTTCCTGGTGAGATCGGTCAGCGGTTTGACAATAATAGAAATTTTTTTTATGAATTTTCTGTAATAATTGGTGAAACCCAAAAACCTCTGTATCGATTTCAAACCAATAGGCCTAGGCCATTCCTGCACAGCTTGAACTTTAACCGGGTCCATCTCAAAACCTTAACTGGAGATAATGTAGCCCAAAAAACTAATTCTCTGTACAGCGAACTCACATTTCTCCAGCTCAGCAAAAAGCGAATTGTCCATTAATAACTGTAATACCTCACGTACGCTCCGCCAATGAGACTCCAGATCAGGCGAATAAATCAGAATGTCATCCAAATACACAACCACATTTTTGCCGATTAAAGGTCTAAGGATGTCATTAATAAGATTCTGAAAAAATGCTGGAGCATTGGTAAGACCAAAAGGCATAACCAGATTCTCAAAATGACCCACAGGAGTGTTAAAAGCAGTCTTCCATTCATCACCCTCCTTCATGCGCAACAAATTGTATGCCCCCCGGAGATCAATTTTAGAGAACCACTTGGCCCACACTAACTGGTTAAATAAATCAGGAATCAATGGCAGTGGGTAAGGATTGCGTACAGTAATTTTATTAATCTCACGAAAGTCCAGACAAGGACGTAAACCGCCATCTTTTTTTTTTGCAAAAAAAAATCTAACAGCCACAGGAGACTTGGAAGGCCTAATGTGACCGGCGGCCAAGCTTGTCTGTATGTATTCCTCCAAAGCCTTTCTCTCAGGAATAGTAAGATTAAATAAACGACTTTTAGGAAGAGTCTCTCCAGGGAAAAATTCAATGGTACAATCATAGTCTCTATGGGGAGGCAAAATTTGTGACTCCTCCTCAGAAAAAATTCTCCAAAAATCCTGAATAGGTACAGGCAATTCCCCTTTATCCACAGCAGCAATACGTCCGTTACAACACTTGTCATAACACTTAGGGCTCCAGGACTAAATTTCATTGGTAGACCAATCCAGTACAGGATTGTGCAATTTTAACCAGGGTAACCCCAATATTACTGGAGAAGGCAAATTATCCAATACCACCAAATCCAAATTTTCTTGGTGAATACCATTAATAGTGAGGGGAAATTCACAGACCTTATGAGTAACACTCTTCAAGGGAGAGCCATCAACAGAAACCACAGCAATAGGGGATGACAAAGGTTTAGGTTCTAATCTAAGTTTTTCCAAGAATCCCCCATCAATCACATTCAGAGTAGAACCACAATCCACAAATACCCAAAATTCAATTAATTCATCCTGAGCAGCAGTAGTGGCAGATAGGAATACTCCCTTAGAATTTAAACAGGCAATACGGGCATAACTGACCATTATTTTTTCTTTCTTCATACGAAGCACACAGTTCTTAATAAAATGACCAGAATTTCCGCAATAGAAGCACAAGCCTTCAGAAAGCCTGCGGTCTTTTTCCTGAGAGCGGGGTGTCATCGCCACAATCTCCATCGGCTCTCCATTGTCAGCACAGACCCTCTCAGGACTCGGAGCTGACATAGCAGAGGATTTGCTCTCATTAACCCTTGCACGCAGTCTCCAGTCCACCCATATAGCTAATTGCATTGCCTCCTGCAAGTTTCCAGGTGTGGGATAAGCAATCAGTAAATCCTTAACCCTTTCACCTAGCCCTGCCAGAAACAAGCTTTTCAAAGCTGAATCGTTCCACCCCACCTGGGCAGACCACCGACGGAAGTGAGAACAATATTTTTCCACATTACCTGATCCCTGCCTCAAACGTCTCAATTCAGACTCAGCAGATGAGACACGATCAGGATCATCATACAACAAACCCAAAGCAGAAAAAAAACTATCCACTGATCTAAAGCACAGATCACTAGGTTGGAGAGAGAAGGCCCATCCCTGAGGATCTTTGCGCAAAAGTGACATTATGAACCCTATGCGCTGTGATTCATCACCAAAGGATCCGGATCTCAAACGAAAATACAATAAACAAGCATTTTTAAAAGAAAAAAAATCTTGTTGTTCGCCAAAAAATAGATCAGGCAGACGTACCTTTGGTTCCACAAAATGCGCTCCAGAACAGCTACTCACGTGTTGTTGGAGCTCGGCCACCTCCAGAGAGAGTCCCTGCAAGCGTTGAGCCAAATCTTGAACCGAGACCATGATGGAAAACTGGAGGTCTTTCCTTAGAGAAAATTTTTTTTTTCTTTTAGGGCTGGACTTACTGTTATGATCTGCTACAGGGACTAAGGAAAGACAGGAGAACTGTCCCTACAATATAACTAAACTAGATCCCTACGATGTAACGGGGAACCTGATCCTGCGATCAGACCCGCTAAAGTCCTCAGCTAGTCTGTACGAAGACCTATAGATGTGAGGGAGGGATCCCTACAAGAACTAGGAACTGGGATAAGTTGGACACCTCCTAGCAGAAATAGTAGCAGTCAAAGACAAACACACAACAAAAAGCATAGAGGTCAGAAGACCTAGCAAAACTAACAGAGAACGGCAACAGAGCACCAAGCTAGCTCAAGAGTAGTAAATACAATGAAGTCCAGCAAGACCAGGAGGGCGGAGCCGGATTAAATAGGCAAAAATGGTCAAGTGACCAGCAAACTAAAAAAAAAACCTAACAGGAGAGTTCTAACATTAGCGAGTGTCTTAGCGCAAGGCAGTTTGATGAAGGGAACCAAGTGACACATCTTGCTAAAACGGTCCACGACCACCCAGATGACCGTGAAACCTTCAGAGGGGGGAAGGTCAATAATAAAGTCCATAGCCAGATGTGTCCAAGGTGCACTAGGAACCTCCAGAGGGCAAAGCAACCCCGCAGAAGGAGCATGTGAAGACTTAGATCTAGCACACACAGTACATTGACGCACCTACTTAATGACTTCCTTCTGCCATCCAGGCCACCAAAAACTGCGACCCACAAGTCTCTAGGTCTCAGAAATTCCTGGATGACCTGCCAACCGGGACTCATGACACTCAACAAACAAATCTCTCCTAAAGGCTCTAGGCATGAACAACCTCCCATGGGGAGTGTTAGATGGGGCATTCTCCTGTGATTTAAGAATCTCATCTTCCAAAACGGAGTCCAAAGCAGCAATCACAACACCTTCTTGTAAAATGCTCTCCTCCTCCTCCTCAGCACTGACCATGGGAGAAAAGCTGCGAGACAAAGCATCCGCTTTAACATTCTTGGTACCCGGGATGTAAATAACGGAAAAATTAAACCGCGAGAAAAAAAGTGCCCACCTAGCCTGACGGGCATTCAAGCGCTTGGCAGCATCAAGATAGATCAGATTTTTATGATCAGTGAAAACCTGAATGGGAAATTCAGCACCTTCCAAGAGATGACGCCAGTGTTCAAATGCGAGTTTAATAGCCAGCAATTCCCGATTACCCATATCGTAATTAAGTTCAGTCTCAGAAAATTTTTTTGAAAAAAAGGCACAGGGATGTACTCCATCCTTGCTTTCCTGAGACAACACCGCACCAACCCCCACAGAAGAAGCATCAACCTCAACCAAAAACGGCTTAGTCACATCAGGCTGCATAAGGATGGGAGCAGAGGTGAACCTCTCCTTAAGAAACACAAAAGCTTCAATGGCCTCAGAAGTCCACTGAACCGCATTAGCACCTTTCCTAGTGAGATCGGTCAGCGGTTTGACAATAATAGAAATTTTTTTTATGAATTTTCTGTAATAATTGGCGAAACCCAAAAACCTCTGTATCGATTTCAAACCAATAGGCCTAGGCCATTCCTGCACAGCTTGAACTTTAACCGGGTCCATCTCAAAACCTTCACTGGAGATAATGTAAGCCAAAAAACTAATTCTCTGTACAGCGAACTCACATTTTTCCAGCTTAGCAAAAAGCGAATTGTCCATTAATAACTGTAAAACCTCACGTACGCTCCGCCATTGAGACTCCAGATCAGGCAAATAAATCAGAATGTCATCCAAATACACAACCACATTTTTGCCGATCAAAGGTCTAAGGATGTCATTAATAAGATTCTGAAAAAATGCTGGAGCATTGGTAAGACCAAAAGGCATAACCAGATTCTCAAAATGACCCACAGGAGTGTTAAAATCAGTCTTCCATTCATCACCCTCCTTCATGCGCAACAAATTGTATGCCCCCCGGAGATCAATTTTAGAGAACCACTTGGCCCACACTAACTGGTTAAACAAATCAGGAATCAATGGCAGTGGGTATGGATTGCGTACAGTAATTTTATTAATCTCACGAAAGTCCAGACAAGGACGTAAACCGCCATCTTTTTTTTTAACAAAAAAAAATCCAACAGCCACAGGAGACTTGGAAGGCCTAATGTGACCGGCGGCCAAGCTTGTCTGTATGTATTCCTCCAAAGCCTTTCTCTCAGGAATTGTAAGATTAAATAAACGACTTTTAGGAAGAGTCGCTCCAGGGACAAATTCAATGGTACAATCATAGTCTCTATGGGGAGGCAATATTTGTGACTCCTCCTCAGAAAAAACTCTCCAAAAATCCTGAATAGGTACAGGTAATTCCCCTTTTTCCACTGCAGCAATACGTCCGTTACAACACTTGTCATAACATTTAGGGCTCCAGGACTTAATTTCATTGGTAGACCAATCCAGTACAGGATTATGCAATTTTAACCAGGGCCACCCCAATATTACTGGAGAAGGCAAATTATTCAATACTACCAAATCCAAATTCTCTTGATGAACACCATTAATAGTGAGGGGAAATTCACAGACCTTGTGAGTAACACTCTTCAAGGGAGAGCCATCAACAGAAACCACAGCAATAGGGGATGACAAAGGTTTAGGTTTTAATATAAGTTTTTCCAAGAATCCCCCATCAATCACATTCAGAGTAGAACCACAATCCACAAATACCCGAAATTCAATTAATTCTTCCTGAGCAGCGGTAGTAGCAGATAGGAATACTCCCTTTGTATTTAAACAGGCTATACGTGCATAACTGACTATTTTTTTTTCTTTGTTCATACGAAGCACACAGTTCTTAATAAAATGACCAGAATTTCCGCAATAGAAGCACAAACCTTCAGAAAGCCTGCGGTCTTTTTCCTGAGAGCGGGGTGTCATCGCCCCAATCTCCATCGGCTCTCCTTTGTCAGCACAGATCCTCTCAGGACTCGGAGCTGACATAGCAGAGGATTTGCTCTCATTAACCCTTGCACGCAGTCTCCTGTCCACCCGTATAGCTAATTGCATTGCCTCCTGCAAGTTTCCAGGTGTGGGATAAGCAATCAGCAAATCCTTAACCCTTTCACCTAGCCCTGCAAGAAACAAGCTTTTCAAAGCTGAATCATTCCACCCCACCTCGGCAGATCACCGACGGAAGTGAGAACAATACTTTTCCACATTACCTGATCCCTGCCTCAAACGTCTCAATTCAGACTCAGCAGATGAGACACGATCAGGATCATCACCAGAGGATCCGGGTCTTAAACGAAAATACAATAAACAAGCATTTTTAAAAGAAAAAAAAATCTTGTTGTTCACCAAAAAATAGATCAGGCAGACGTACCTTTGGCTCTACCAAATGTGCTCCAGAACAGCTACTCACGTGTTGTTGGAGCTCGGCCACCTCCAGAGAGAGTCCCTGCAAGCGTTGAGCCAAATCTTGAACCGAGACCATGATGGAAACTGGAGGTCTTTCATTAGAGAAATTTTTTGGGCTGGACTTACTGTTATGATCTGCTACAAGCACTAAGGAAAGACAGGAGATCTGTCCCTATAATAGAACTAAACTGGATCCCTACGATGTAACGGGGAACCTGATCCTGCGATCAGACCCGCTAAAGTCCTCGGCTAGTCTGTACGAAGACCTATAGATGCAAGGGAGGGATCCCTACAAGAACTAGGGACTGGGATAAAGTTGGACACCTCCTAGCAGAAATTGTAGCAGTAAAAGACAAACACACAACAAAGAACATAGAGGTCCGAAGACCTAGCAAAATTAACAGAGAACGGTAACAGAGCACCAAGCTAGCTCAAGAGTAGTAGATACAATGAAGTCCTGCAAAGCCAGGAGGGCGGAGCCGGATTAAATAGGCAAAAATGGTCATGTGACCAGCAAACTAGAAAAAACCTAACAGGAGAGTTCTAACAATAGCCTTAGTCAAACTATTTGGGTAAGTTGAATTTAAGAAAACATGGCATGGGCTTTTATTTTTGGAGTGAACTCCAGGATGGCAGTGGGGTGGTTCACTCCCTCCAGCCAGGTCTTATAAGAGGCTGATGGTCACAGATTCAATTTAAAAACCTGCAGCAAAGGTTTGGGTGTCTTAGTGTTGGAATTGCTTGCAGCAGAGCAGAAAGCTATGCAAGCCTGGGTGAAGCTGAACACAGGCCTGAGAAGGCAACATATCTGATGCACCCTAAGGGTATGTGCAGATGGTCAGAAGCCGCTGCGTGGTATGCAGCATCAAATCCACCAGCTATTACAGCATAGTGGACGGGATTTGTAGAAATCCCATGTCCACTATGCGTCTCCATGCACCTGCGGATCACCCACCGACATGGACATGCGGCGTATCTTTACAGACCGCAGCATGTCAATTTCTCTTGATGCAGAGGTTAAAGAGAAATAAGATCACTATAATGTTTGAATGTGGTGAATCCGCATGGTTTAATGAACACATGCGGATTCACCTGCGTTCAGCACTGCCAGTACGGATAGTGTACTCATTCCCTAAGTGACACGGCATGGCTGTCTCCCAAGGCACAGGTTTACACGGACTGTGTGGATATCCCAACTGCGATCCGGAGGACAGCTTTTGCATTTGAGTTGTAAGTTTTTGGCAAATAAAGACGTTTAAATTGGACTTTCCTTGGGTCACTGCCTCATTACCGTACAGTGTGAACACTGCCGCACTACAGCAGTTTAATGAGATTGCTATTGTGTTTTAGTTAAAAAGGTAAAGCGGACTGTAAGATCAGAGATGAATATCAAATCAGAAGCCTGATCATAAGTGGCATTCTGCTAATAGCAGCATTCCACACGGCCACTATGGGATACCCACCTTGCATCACAATTTCAATGATATCTGAATCCTCAGGATGCAGAGACTGTTGACTATAATGGCGGAATGGGGAGCCTGCAGTTTAATGTTGTCAGTACTTGTTTGGGGTAACTGTGAGGGGATGATAATGTGTGTGATGGGCTATAGGGACCATTATATTGTGCTTGGGGGTTGCAGGCGTGTCATACTATGTGCTTAGGAGCTGTGTGGCCATCATACTGTGAGGTGGAGGGTGATGAGGGTATCATACTGTGTGTGGGGACCATCATACTGTGTATGGGGCTATGATGCACTGTGCAGAGGCTGTGGGGCCATAATACTGTATGTGATGGGGCATCATATTGTGTGTTGGAGTTGTGGGGACGTCATACTGTGTGTGGGGGCTATGGCGCTGTCTGTGATGACTGTGGGGATAATGTAATGTGGGGCATCATATTGTACATGGTGGCCACGATGTGTTGTGGCTGTGGCTGTGGGGCCATCATACTATGTGAGAGTTGAATAGGGGTCATCATAGTTTTTGGGGGATTGTGGGGGCATCATACTATATTTGGGTGCTGCCGGGGCATCATACGGTATAGATGGTAGTTGAGGCCATCATACTGTGTGGGCCATTGTTGGGGCTATCATACTGTGGGTGGGATGGCTGTGGTGGCATCATACTATGTGGGGACGCATAGATATGGTAATAGAACCAAGCTTACTGCATAGATCTGATAACAGAATGGAGCTTACTGTACAGAAGTGGAAACAGAACTATGCTTACTTTATGAATACGGGAACAGAACCATGATTGCTACATAGATACAGGAACAGAACCAAGTTTACTGTATAGATATGGGAACAGAAACGGGTTTTCTATATAAATACAAAACAGAGCTTACTGCATAAATACGTGAGCAGAACTGAGGTTACTACATACAGTAGATACAGGAACATACTGTAACTGATTTTACTGTATAAATGTAGGAACAGACAAAAGCTTAACTACATAGATACAGGAACAGACACAAGCTTACTACCGAGATGTGGAAACAGAACCAATCTTATTACATAGCTAACAGAACCAAGTTTACTAAATGAATACTGGAACACAACTGAGCTTACTACATTCTTATGATATTTGTACAGGAATAAAACTGAGTCTAGTAAAGAGATAAGGGAATAGAATCATACAGTATGTCGGAAAAGATAATACAGTGGTGTGAAAAAGTGTTTCTTCCTGATTTCTTATTCTTTTGCATGTTTGTCAAATGTTTCAGATCACAAAACAAATTTAACTATTAGACAAAGATAACACAAGTAAATACAAAATGCAGTTTTTAAATAAACGTCTTAATTATTAAAGGAAAAAGAAATCCAAACCTACAGGGTCCTCCGTGAAAAAAAGTGATTGCCACTCCCCACCCCCTTAAAACATTGATTAGTTGTGGTTTATCACATGCTTGGGAAGCTGATGTTTAATTTCCCTAGCCACACACAGGCATGATTACTACCACACCTGTTCTCAATCAAGAAATCATTTAAATAGGACCTGCCTGACATAGTGAAGTAGACCAAAAGATTCTCACACGCTAAACATCATTGCGATGTGATCCTCAGCCATATGGCAGTCCGACTGAATCAGTGATGCCAGTGCAGAGGGTTGGGTGGAATTATGGGTGGGGGAAGGTGTGAATATTCATTGGCCATTTACATATGCTTAGCTTGCCAGCACAAGACAATACATTTGTCCGGGGCTTGCAGTAACACAATGGGGTCATGTACAGAAATAAAAGTATACTGCACAAAATTGACTTGACAGATTCCCTTTAAGTACAAGTTCATCCCCTCCTTCATGTCCCTCCTTATTAGTCTCTTCTTAAGACTAAATAAATGTAATTCTTTTAATCTTTCCCCATAACTAAGGTCCTCATACCTCTTCTCAGTTTTGTAGCCCTTCTTTGCACTTTTTCTAATTTCTAGGCATTCTTTCTATGTATTGATGCCCAGAGCTGAAGAGCATATTAGTGATAAGGTGAAATTAAGTGGTAGCATTATGTCTCTGTCCCATGACCAAAGTTAAAAACAACTCATTAACCGCCAAAGGTAACAGACAATTCTCTAAACTCCTCCATCTAGACCTGTCCTGTGCCTTTGAGCCTCTGCAATGCACATCAGAATGGAGTGATGGCAATCGTACAGCACTTGGCTTTCTCCAGCTTTCCCATAGAGAATGAACGGTGGTGCGAGCAGTCATTATTCTTTTCAATAATGCACTTTAGAGTACAGTATTTGGGAAGGCTAAAAGACAATTCAATGTGTTGGTCACCATTAGTACTTGTCATACATATTGACGTACAGTGTTATCCTTCATCAGTACTTGTCATATTTGTTAATATGTACTGAGACAATGTAGAAATAGCAGCAAATGGAAAAAAAAATGGAAAATTCAAGGATTTATATTTCATTTTTTTTTATATTTTAGAAGAAATTGCTTTTTTATAAATTGGTTCTCTATAATGCAAATCTCCTTAATTAATCTGTGATTCCCGACCTGGCAAATCAATCCTACTTTATCTACACAAGTATCCAAGTAATATACCAGCATATAAAAATGAGAAAAATATGCTATAAATGCTTCTTTATTTTAGCAGGGCTTGGGCAATATCAGGTTATCCATATTGGTCTGGCTTCCAAACCTTCCAATATATCCCATAGGTGGACAGCATGTAGGTAATTCCAACATAGACTACTATTTCGCTCCATAGTAATGTGAAAAGTTTAAATTTACCATGACATAATTATGTAAAGAAAGTTGGTGTGTTTGTCATATTTTTTGCAGTAATTTATTTCCGGTTGTGGGAATGTTTTCTTGTCCATAATTATGTCCTTCAGCTGGGCAGCTTTCCAGAATAGCCACATGCTAAGTTGTGATAATTATATTTAATGGAAGCATTAAACATCTTGTTAGGCTTATTTTATAAATTAATACATTGACAGATTTTAGGCTACATTGTAATTGAGTGTGAATGTAGATAGTAAAGTTGGCCTTGGACTTTACAAGAAAATCTGCTTGCTGTAAAGACGGCCTATCGATTTTCAGTCCGTTCTCAAGTTTTACTGTACACATTAAACTTGTAAACTTGTGCCTATAGGTGACCATATGGGAAGGACATCTGCTAAAAAGGACAATTACTAATTAATACAATAAATATTAAACCCTTAGTGACCATTTTTTTTCTTGTTTTTGCCTTCCTCTAGTGATGAGCGAACGTGCTCACCACTGCTCGGTACTCGCCCCAGCATGTCACTGCTCGAGATGCTCGGAGCTCTGCGAGTATTTCCTGGTTGCTCGGGTGAGAGCTCAGGTCTCCTCCCTGCATGTTTGACGCTCTTTAGATTGCCTGCCACACACTGTAATGCCGTAGCCATGTTGGTTGTGACATTATAGTGATTGGCTGTCCGCACAGTGTCATCAGGTAGTTTATTCAGACCCTTTTAAATTTTTCGCTCTTTGTTTCATTGCAGCCATTTGGTAAATTCTAAAAAGTTCATTATTTTCTCATTAAAGTACATTCTGCACCCCATCTTGACTGAAAAAAAAACAGAAATGTAGAAATTTAGGCAAATTTATTAAAAAAGAAAAACTGGACACACCTTCTCATTTAAAGATTTTTCTGTATTTTCATGACTATGAAAATTGTACATTCACACGGAAAGCATCAAAACTATGAATTAACACATGTGGAATTATATACTTAACAAAAAAGTGTGAAACAACTGAAAATATGTCTTTTATTCTAGGTTCTTCAAAGTAGCCACATTTTGATTTGGTGATGTTATGATAGGCTACAAGCACTAAGGAAAGACAGGAGATTTGTCCCTACAATAGAACTAAGCTAGATCCCTACGATGTAACGGGGAACCTGATCCTGCGATCAGACCCGCTAAAGTCCTCAGCTAGTCTGAACGAAGACCTATAGATGTGAGGAAGGGATCCCTACAAGAACTAGGGACTGGGAGAAAGATGGACACCTCCTAGCAGAAATTGTAGCAGTAAAAAGACAAACACACAGCATAGAACATAAAGGTCAAAAGACCTAGCTAAACTGACTGAGAAAGGTTACAAAGCACCTGGCTAGCTTAAGAGTAGAAATTAGAATGAAGTCCAGCATGGCCAGAAGGGCGGAGCTGGATTAAATAGGCAAAAAGTTCATGTGACCAGCAAAATAGAAAAAACCTAACAGGAGAGTTCTGACAGGTGACTGCTTTGCACACTCCAACATTCTTGACGGAGTTCCCAGAGATGCTTAGCACTTGTTGGCCCTTTTGCCTTCACTCTGCGGTCCAGCTCACCCCAAACCATCTCGATTGGGTTCAGGTATGGTGACTGTGGAGGCCAGGTCATCTGGCTTAGCACCCCATCACTTTTCCTCTTGGTCAAATAGCCCTTACACAGCCTGGAGGTGTGTTTGGGGTCATTGTCCTGTTGAAAAATAAATGATGATCCAACTAAACGCAAACCGGATGGAATAGCATGCCGCTGCAAGATGCTGTGGTAGCCATGCTGGTTCAGTATGCCTTCAATTTTGAATAAATCCCCAACAGTGTCATCAGCAAATCACCCCAACACCGTCACACCTCTTCCTCCATGCTTCACGGTGGGAACCAGGCATGTAGCATCCATCCATTCACCTTTTCTGCGTCGCACAAAGACACGGTGGTTGGAACCATAGATCTCAAATTTGGACTCATCAGACCAAAGCACAGATTTCCTTGTGTTCTTTAGCCCAAATAAGTCTCTTCTGCTTGTTGCCTGTCCTTAGCAGTGGATTCCTAGCAGCTATTTTACCATGAAGGCCTGCTGCACAAAGTCTCCTCTTAACAGTTGTTGAAGAGATGTGTCTGCTGCTAGAACTCTGTGTGGCATTGACCTGGTCTCTAATCTGAGCTGCTGTTAACCTGCAATTTCTGAGGCTGGTGACTCAGATAAACTTATCCTCAGAAGCAGAGGTGACTCTTGGTCTTCCTTTCCTGGGGCGGTCCTCATGTCAGACAGTTTCTTTGTAACGCTTGATGGTTTTTGCAACTGCACTTGGGGACACTTTCAAAGTTTTCCCAATTTTTCGCACTGACTGACCTTCATTTCTTAAAGTAATGATGGCCACTCATTTTTCTTTACTTAGCTGCTTTTTTCTTGCCATAATATAAATTCTAACAGTCTATTCAGTAGGACTATCAGCTGTGTATCCACCTGACTTCTGTACAACACAACTGATGGTCCCAACCCCATTTATATGGCAAGAAATCCCACTTATTAAACCTGACAGGGCACACCTGTGAAGTGAAAACCATTTCCGGTGACTACCTCTTGAAGCTCATCAAGAGAATGCCAAGCGTGTGCAAAGCAGTCATCAAAGCAAAAGGTGGCTACTTTGAAGAACCTAGAATATAAGACATTTTCAGTTGTTTCACACTTTTTTGTTAAGTATATAATTCCACATGTGTTAATTAGTGTTGAGCGAGCACTAAAATGCTCGGGTGCTCGAAGCTCGGGCCGAGCTCGCCGTGATACTCGGGTGCTCGACCCGAGCAACGAGCCCAATGTTAGTCTATGGGAGACTGGAGCATTTTTGCGGTGGCACCCCCGGCAGTCTTTTAAAAGCCTAGCAAGTGCCCAAAACGATAGTGACAGTGCTCAAATGACAGGGGGACAGCATGGAGATCGCCCCAGGAAGTATTTCTGACCCCCAGGTCACTGCTGTCAACAACATGGTCAGAGGTATTAAGCCACATTTACGGGCTCACAATAAAACGTTCAAAAATGAAAGTGAAACTTTTTTCCTGGGAAATATGTCAAGGAACATCCTTTCCAGGGAAAAGACTTGTGTATAAGTTAAAATAAATGACCAAAAACAAAAATACTCCTCCACACCTTCGGCTATGTTCACAAGCAGCATTTTTTTATGTGTTTTTGCACTTTTGTATAGCTTTCAACTATGACAAATGCATTCACCGGGAAATGTCATTTTAACATTTTACAACCTTATCTGGCCATGTGCTGTGTGACACATGCATAAAGTGCTGAAAAGACATGGGAACAGCATGGGGAAGACCCCTGGAAGCATCTTTGACTCCCAGGTCACTGACTAAAAGTGTGCCCATCATAAGTGATCCTTGCCGCATCAGAAGATGCAGACTTGCAACTATCCCCATGCAAGTTCTAGTCCCAGGGCAGTGTTCAATTGTACCTCCCCCATTCCTTGCAATACAAGCGCAAGTATGCAGCCTGCCACCCACCCACCCCCAGGCTGCAATACCATACTGCTTGCTTGCTTGAACTTGAAATTGGGCCTTTTAGGCATGTGGAGGCGGAATCTGGCCACCACGTCATGGCTGTGTTGGCGGCCTGGAATCCATACTCAGTCCCCAGCCACCCGGCGGCCGGGTGTCCATACTCGGTCCCCAGCCGCCCCGCGGCCGGGTGTCCACACACGGTCCCCAGCCACCTGGGGGCAGCCGGGTGTCCATAAACGGTCCCCAGCCGCCCCTATTTCTCCTTGGAACATCCCCCCACACACTTTTCTTAGCCCGGCCTGCTTTAGGCAGCATTGAACGAGCTCACCAGAGAACCAGACTCCTCCGGTGGGCCCTGACTTCTCCATCGGTGGAGTTGAGAGTGCCAAGGTGAGGAGCATGATGATGATGACAGAAGTTAGCATCTGCTATGTTTTCTTTTAATGCAAGTGTAAGTGTGCAGCCTGCCACCCACCCACCCCCAGACTGCAATTCCATACTGCTAGCTTGCACTTGAAATGGGGCCTTTTAGTTTGGAGGAGGCCGAAGCTGGCCACTACCTCATGGCTGCTTCGGCAGCGAGGTATCCATACTCAGTCCCCAGCCGCCCCTATTTGTCCTGGTGTGCCTTATACATAAGATTAAGCGCGTATACCAAAACATTACCTGTGCCCTCCCCAGTGCATTTAGTGGGAAGGAGAGCCTATTCCGCTGTAGTGTGTGCATGCCAAACCCCTGTTCATGGTACATGCGAAGATGCCTCCCACCTTGAACCTGTCGTTGCAGTCTTGCAACTATCCCCATTCAAGTCCTTGTCCCAGGGCAGTGTTCAATTGTACCTCTCCCATTCCTTGCAATGCAAGCGCAAGTATGCAGCCTGCCACCCACCTACCCCCAGGATGCAATACCATACTGCTTGCTTGCACTTTAAATTGGGCCTTTTAGGCATGTGGAAGCGGAATCTGGCCACCATGCCATGGCTGTGTCGGCAGCCTGGTATCCATACTCATTCCCCAGCTGCCTGGTGGCCGGGTGTCCCTGCTTGCTCCCCAGCCTCCAGGGGGTGGCCGGGTGTCCATACTCGGTCCCCAGCCACCCCTATTTGTCCCGGTAACCTTTTCCACACTTTTCTTAGCCTGGCCTGCTTTAGGGCAGCATTGGCCGAGCCCACCGGACTATCAGACTCCTCCGGTGGGCCCTGGCTTCTCCATTAGGGGAGTTGAGAGTGCCAAGGTGAGGAGCATGATGAGGATGATAGAAGTTAGCATCTGCTTTGCTTTGTTGTAATGCAAGCGCATGTATGTAGTAGCGGCTAGGCCTGAGGTGGTCAGCGTTTTGGCGCATATCCTACCTCCTCCGAGGATTGCTGGATGTTTTCCTGCTACTATCCAAGTTCTATGACTCCCGTTAAAACAAAGCTTCTGGTGATAAATGATGGATGAGGTAGTGGCAAAGGAGAAAGAGCAGGAGGAACAGGGACCATTCACATCAATATCAGGCCAGTCAACCAGATATGTCTTGTAGGATATGTTTCTGTAACAAAAGGAGCGGTTCGGCTACACAGTTATAGGGCATACAGTGAGTGCAATGCCTACCAAAAATTTTGAGGCACTCCAATGCCCCTTGGAAATGACATGGAGGTCAGAGGGCGTTAACTAAACCTTTTTTTCCATTTATAGCAACTGGGTCTCCTGTGCACTGTTGGCCTAAGCAGTGAATGGAAGGCTTTCCAAAATTTATGAGGAACTGCAATGCCCCTTACAAGAGCCATGTGTGGCACGCCAGGGGTCTGGTCACCACAGTAATAGAGATATTACGTCGGAGAGCAAGTGGGAGGTTTCCTGGTCAGGATCCCTTAAACATGCAACATCCTCCTGCCCCAGTCCTGGGAGGGGAGAATTCTGCCCTTATAAACTGGATCTGGGGCGGGGTTGAGTGAGTCAGAGAACAGAGAACAGTCAGAGTCAGAGTGAGAGCAAGGGAAAGTAACAGCAAGGAGCTCTGTAGGAGCTAGGAGCTAAAGACCAGGGGCTGGAAGCTGAGCAGAGCTCGCCCTGGCAGAAGACAATAGGAACCAGACACAGGAGTCCGAGGCTGTGAGGACTTATATATCCAGCAGCAGAAACCAGCCGGCAGGGGATTTCAGGTCCTCTGGCCATAGAAGCCTGGAGGCTCAGTCACAAGCAAGGGACCAGCACCGCCGTTGTGGAGCGGAGGCTAACAGAAGGCCCCAAGTCACCAGCCATACGGGTGAGCACTACACGGTACACTCAGGGACGTGGGCTACTTCTACCCGCTTACAGCAAGGTAGCCAGGAAGAGTGCAGACAGACGGGGAGGCCTACAACTCCACCTGGCCAGGGGAACTCCTGCTTGCTCACAGACTGACCAGGCCTCTTATGCTAGCCAGTACTCCCGGGAGGGTCTACCTTATAATCATCAGTAAAGACACTGAACTGCACTGCAAAGACTCTGAGTCGTTCCTGCTGCGCTCGTGCACCATCACCCCCATCATCCACACTCACTGCCCTGAGGCTATACTCCTCCCGTGGGGAGTTATCCCATTCTCTGCTGCACACACAACACCAGCCTCAGCGGTCTGCCTCGCAGCGGTGGTAATCCCTGACCGCAATCCACGGGTGGCGCAGTCGGACAATTAACCTCAAAACCTAAGAAAGACTGCCACTGGTTTGACCAGCCTGAGCCAGGGACCGGGTCACCGCCATGGAGACTACAGACCCCAGAGACCCGGCACCGGGTATCCCAGACACGTGTACACACGGCCTAGGGGGCGCGTCACATGCAGTACAGCATATTACAAACATAAGTCCCATTATTGGGGAGTGGGTGTCCCATAGTATTTGCTTATGCCTTGCAAGCAAAAGTTGCCAAAAATTAGGACGGAGCAACTTGCAATGCCCCTTAGAAGAGCCATGCAGTACAGCATATTACAAACATAAGTCCCATTATTGGGGAGTGGGTGTCCCATAGTATTTGCTTATGCCTTGCAAGCAAAAGCTGCCAAAAATAAGGACGGAGGAACTTGCAATGCTGGCACCCTGGTGGTATAGTGGTGGTGGAGGCTGAGGATAAGGAGAAGAAGATAAAACAGCCGAAACGAGGAAGCGTATACCCATGTGTGGGTGTGAAGCGGTGCATGTGAATACACCTCCCGAAATAACACAGTGGATTTGACTTTATGTTACTCTGCTGTCATTTGTTGGTGATGAGAAGTCTGGCCCAATCCAGCCCTTGTTCATTTTGATATGGGTCAGCTTGTCAGCATTGTCAGTTGACAGGCGAGTGCGCTTATCAGTTATAATTCCCCCAGCGGCACTAAAAACACGCTCCGATAACACGCTAGCGGCAAGGCAGGCCAGGACCTCCAAGGCGTACAGAGCGAGTTCATTCCAAGTGTCCAGCTTGGATACCCAATAATTAAAAGGCACAGAGGAATCACGGAGGACGCTGGTACGGTCGGCAAGGTACTCCCTCACCATCTTTTGAAACTTTCCACTCCTTGTGAGAGTACCCCGCGCCTCAGGGCCTGTAAGCTGGGCGGGTGTCAGAAAACTGTCCCAGAACGTTGACAGTGTTCCCCTGCCTCTGCTGGATTGGAGTTGCATCTCTCTCGCCTGTACGCCTTGGTTGGGCAACGAACTGTGACCTCTGCCGCTAGCGTGTTCAGATGGGAATTTTTTTAAGAGTTCTGCAGCAAGGGCCTTCTGGTACTGCCCCATTTTTGTAGACCTCTCCACCTCAGGAATAAGAGAGTGAAAGCTCTCCTTGTTGATGGGGTCTACAAGTGTCACCAACCAGTAATGACTGTCACCCAACATTTTGACAACGCGAGGGTTAAGGCAGCGTAACATGAAGTCAGCCATGCGTGCCAGACTGGTAACGGGCAAGCTTTCCGTGTCCTCACCAAGATGACGACTGACCATGCTCTCCTCCTCCTCTTCCTCCTCCCCCCTGTCCTCAGGCCACCCACGCTGAACCAACGGTATGACACTTGTACAGGTACTACCGTCTGCAACACATGATAGCAGCTCCTGTTCTTCCTCCTCCTCCTCCTCCTCTCCCTCATTGTCCCCCAATGCACGTTGGGATGAGATGAGGCTGGGCTGTGTGTAATCGCCCGCTACGGCTTCTTGATCCATCTCATCATACTCTGGCTGCAATGCCTCCTCTTTAATTCTCTGCAGAGAGCGTTGCAAAAGACAGACAAGTGGGATGCTGACACTAATGATGGCGTCATCGCCACTCACCATCTTGGTGGCCTCCTCAAAGTTTGTCAGGATGGTACATATGTCAGACATCCAGGACCACTCCTGAGGTCTTATGTGTGGAGTCTGACCTGAATATCGATGGCCTTGTTGCAGCTGGTACTCCACAACTGCTCTCTTCTGCTCACAAATCCTTTGCAACATGTGGAGGGTAGAGTTCCAACATGTGGGGACATCACACACCAGTCGGTGTGCCGGAAGCTGCAAACACTGCTGCAACACAGCAAGGGCGGCGGAAGCTGTAGCCGACTTGCGAAAATGAGCTGACAGGCGACGTACTTTCACGAGCAGATCTGGCAACTCGGGGTACGATTTAAGAAACCACTGAACCACGAGGTTAAGCACATGAGCCAGGCATGGTACGTGTGTGATCTCACCTCGCCTCAGAGCCGCCACCAGGTTACAGCCATTGTCACACACGACCATGCCGGGATGTAGGTTCAGCGGTCTCAGCCACAGATCTGCCTGCTCTTTCACAGCTGTCTACAACTCACAAGCAGTGTGAGGTTTATCACCTAAGCTTATGAGTTTCAGCACAGCGAGTTGCCGCTTGGCGGAGGCAGCACTGCAATGCTTCCAGCTTGTAACTGATGTGGTGATATCTGAGATGGAGGCTGAACATGAGGAGGAGGAGGAGGAGGATGAGCAGGAGCTGTACACTGTGGGGGCAACTCTGACTGACATAGGGCCCGCAATCCTCGGTGTGGGGAGGATGTGTTCCGTCCCAAGGTCCGACTGGGTCCCGGCTTCCACTATGTTTACCCAGTGTGCCATCAGAGCGATGTACCGTCCCTGGCCACAAGCACTTGTCCACGTGTCCGTTGTCAGGTGGACTCTCCCAGTAACTGCATTGTTGAGGGCACGGCAGATGCTTTGGGACACGTGCTTGTGTAGTGCGGGGATGGCACACCGGGCAAAATAGTGTCGGCTGGGGACCGAGTATCGATGGACGGCCACCGCCATAAGATTGCGGAAGGATTCCTTCTCCACCAGCCTAAAAGGCAGCATTTCCAACGCAAGCAGTCGTGAAATGTGCGAATTTAGGATTGTGGCCTGTGGGATGTTAGCTGCAAATTTCCGCTTTGGTTCAAAGGTCTGGGATATGGACAATTGAACGCTGCGGTGGGACGTGGACGTGGACGTTGATGCTGTTTCTTGAGAAACTGCCATAACAAGTGAAGACTGAGAGGAGGGGGCATCTTTACATGCAGTATGGACAGGGGATTGCCTTGCACACACAACAGGGGGTTCTAGTGCACGTACAACAGTGGAAGAAGCAGTGGTGACCCCCGCTGACACTGGTCGTGGACCCTGGGTTTCGCCCCACAAAGTCGGGTGCTTTGCTGCCATGTGCCTGATCATGCTGGTGGTGGTCAGGCTGGTTGTTTTGTCACCCCTGCTGATGCTGGCATGGCAGATGGAACATATGGCCTGTTTGGGGTTATAAGCAGACTCTTGAAAAAAATTCCAGACTCTGGAAGACCTACCGCTTGTACTGGCAACGTCCCTCGTGTTGGTGTTACGGGGAACGGTTGCCTGCCTTCAGTCTGCGGCCACCACACTGCTTCTTCCTGCCTGTTGGGGTACTCTGCCTCCCTCCCCCTGTGTGCTGCTGGCCTCACTCTGCATGTCCTCCTTCCACGTTGGGTCAGTTACTAGATCATCCACCACCTCCTCCTCTTCCACTTGCGCACCACGATCCTCCTCCTCACTTCCTGGCAATTGTGTCTCGTCATCGTCCACCTCTTGTGACAGGTTGCCAACGTCGACATCCTGTGGCCGTGGCTGTTCAAATATTTGGGCATCGCAACATGAGATCTCCTCTTCCACCACTTCAAGCGTATCAGGCGAGGGGCCCAAATATGGAAATGGACCAGTGAACAGCTCTTCAGAGTATCCAAGTGTGGGATCACTTGCTGTCTGACGACACTCGGCATGGTGGGAGGAAGGAGCATCAGGGTGAGGAGGAGTATGCGGTCGAGACTCACGGCTACTAAGAGTTGACCATGTGGAAGACAGACCGGAAGTGGTGGTGCCCAGGTAACTGGAAGTATTATCTGCTATCCAATTAATAACCTGTTCACACTGATCAGTTCTCAATACTGGTGTTGTTCTTTGCTTACCTAGTAATTCGGTCAAGAAGTGGGAGCGAGAAGATGTGTCTGTTGGTTGTGGCACATTTTCACCTTGGCCACGGCCCCGTCCTCTGCACGAACCATCACCAGAACTTCCACTTCCACGTCCCTTGCTGTAACGGGTACGGGAGGCGGAACCTCTGAGCTACTATACAAGGGGGCGGCCCTTGTAAGGGAGCGGGTGGCAGTCTCTGGATGAACGGACAGGGAGATACGGCAAGTGATCAGGGCAGTCTCTGGGTAAGGGGTAGGTACGACCTGTGATGGCAGAGCCTCCGGGTAGGCTAGCAGGCAGATGGTAGATTGGTGCTCCCAGGTGAGCAAGCGAGAGTCTCTGGAATAGCAGGTGGTCACGGCACGTGACGGCGGAGCCTCCGGGCTGGCAGGCAGACAGGTAACGGAGAAGCGCTCCCAGGTGAGCGGGCAAGAGTCTCTGGAATAGCTGGTGGTCACCGCACGTGACAACGGGACCTCCGGGCTGGCAAGCAGGCAGGTAATGGAGATGCGCTCCCAGGTGAGCGGGCAAGAGTCTCTGAGATAGCTGGTGGTCACAGCACGTGACAACGGAGCCTCCGGGCTGGCAAGCAGGCAGGTAACGGAGAAGCGCTCCCAGGTGAGCGGGCAAGCTGGTCCATAGACAGACTGACCGGAGTAGTAAGGCAGACCGTCGGACCTCAGGCAAGCAGGCAGGTAGCTGATATGCGCTCCCAGGTGAGCGGGCAGGCTGGTCCTAAGACAGACTGACAGGAGTAGTAAGGCAGACCGTCGGACCTCAGACTGGCAGACAGGTAACAAGTATTCAGGCAGGAATCAGGCAGGTAACTGGCAGGAATCAGGCAGGTAACTGGCAGGTAACTGGCAGGTAACTGGCAACGGGACCTGAGGGCTGAAGCACAGGTGAGACACAGGTGCAAACAACATTGCTCGGGCACCTCCATTTTGGAGGAGGTGCCTTATATATGATGAAGTCCTCCGGCCATTGGCCGGGGACTCCTTAGGGCGGCGCGCGCGGCCCCTTTAAGAGGAGGGGAGCGCGCGCGCGTGCGCCCTAAGCACAGGGGCCGGGAAGGGGCGCGCGCTGAGAGCAGAGCGGGAGGAGGACGCCGGGAAGGAGCGCGCGCTGACAGCAGAGCGGGGAGAGGACGCCGGGCACGGAGCAGAGCGGTGAGGGGAGCAGCGTCCCTGCCTAGCAGAGGGCAGGGACGCCAGCGCTACAGTACCCCCCCCTTTAGGCCCCCCTTTTTTTAGGCCAGACAGAAATTTAGCTAGGATGAGAGGGGCATGGATGTTCTCCCGGGGCTCCCACGTTCTCTCCTCAGGACCAAACCCCTTCCAATCTACCAGAAAAAAGGTCTTTCCTCTTACCCTTTTGGTGGCAAGAATGTTCTCTACCTCAAACTCGTCCTCAGTAGAAACCGGAGCAGGAGGCGTACCTGTAGACTTGGAAAAAGAGTTAAGTACCACAGGTTTGAGGAGAGATACATGGAAGGAGTTAGGGATCCGTAAGTTGGCCGGGAGTTTCAATTTATAGGCCACCGGGTTGATCTGACTGATGACCTCCAGTGGGCCGATGAACCGAGGCCCTAACTTATAGGAAGGGATCTTGAGCCGGACATATTTGGACGAGAGCCAGACTTTATCCCCAGGGCGGAATTGAGGAGGGTCCAGACGTTTTTTGTCAGCGTGTCTTTTCATACGCTCGGATGACAGAAGGAGTGCGGACCGGGTACTCTCCCATATGGAGGAAAATTTGTTAACAAGAGATTCCGCAGCCGGATTGTCCGCCGAGGTGGAGACGGGAAACGGGATCCGAGGATGCTGACCGTAGACTACAAAAAACGGGGATTTGGAGGAAGACTCGCTCTCGTGATTGTTGTACGAGAATTCGGCCCATGGCAGGAGATCCACCCAGTCAGAATGGTGGGCATTAACGAAGTGCCGAAGGTAACTGGTCAGGTTCTGATTGATCCGCTCCACTTGACCATTAGACTGTGGGTGGTAAGCGGAGGAGAAGTCCAGGGTGACGTCCAGCAATTTACAAGTGGCTCTCCAGAAACGGGAAGTGAACTGTACCCCACGATCCGACACGATGTGACGGGGCAGGCCATGAAGACGGAAGATGTGGCGGATAAAGTCTTTAGCCAGCTCGGGTGCAGACGGAAGACCTGGCAGTGGAATGAAGTGAGCCATCTTGGAGAAGCGGTCAGCGACCACCCAAATGACCGTACAACCGGCAGAGACGGGCAGATCAGTAATGAAGTCCATCGCTATATGCTGCCAGGGGGCAGCAGGTACTGGCAGAGGTAGGAGGCGGCCGGCCGGCAGGCGTCTAGGAACTTTGTTGCGGGCGCAGGACACACAGGCAGAAGCAAAGTCTATTACATCCTTGTGCAGGTTAGGCCACCAGTAGTGCCGGGTAATAAGCTGGAGGGTCTTTTTCTGACCGGCGTGGCCAGCTAGTTTAGACGAATGACCCCAGTGTAGGATCTTCTCCCGATCAGGTACTGGTACGAACGTCTTACCAGGAGGAAGACGATTTAGACTCACGGGAGCCACCTGCATTACTCTGGCGGGATCGATGATATGTTTCGGATCCTCCTCGAGATCAGACACCAGAAAGGATCGAGACAAGGCGTCCGCCTTGACGTTTTTGTCAGCCGGGCGAAAATGAAGGACAAAATCAAAACGAGCAAAAAACAAGGACCACCGGGCTTGGCGCGGGTTAAGTCTCTGGGCATGCTGGAGGTAAGCCAAGTTCTTGTGGTCAGTGTAAATTATTACCGGGTGAAGAGCCCCCTCGAGCAGGTAACGCCACTCCTCCAATGCCAGTTTGATGGCCAATAACTCTCGGTCTCCTATGGAATAGTTGCGCTCAGAGGAGGAGAAGAGTTTAGAGAAGAAGCCACAAGTTACCATCCTCCCGGAAGAGGATTTTTGAGTAAGTACCGCTCCGGCTCCAGAGGAGGAGGCGTCAACTTCCAGGAAGAACTGCTTGTTGCCATCTGGGCGATGCAGCACCGGGGCGGAAGAGAAGGCCTGTTTAAGGGAAAGAAAGGCCTCCTCTGCTTCGGGTGGCCACTCTTTGGGATTAGTACCTTTACGGGTGAGCGCAGAAATTGGGGCCGTCCGGGAAGAGAAGTGTGGTATGAAGAGGCGGTAGTAGTTGGCGAAGCCCAGGAATCGCTGAATGGCCTTCAACCCCTCCGGTCGGGGCCATTTCTCGATGGCAGACAGTTTCTCAGGATCCATTTGTAGGCCGGTCTGAGAGATAATGTAGCCCAGAAACGGAAGCGAGGTCTGCTCAAAGAGGCACTTCTCAAATTTAGCGTAGAGATGGTTCTGCCTTAGCCTGAGCAGGACCTGACGAACGTCCCTCCGGTGAGTCTGGAGATCCGGAGAGAAGACCAAGATGTCGTCCAGGTACACCACTACGCAGGAGTAGAGAAGGTCCCGGAAGATGTCATTGACCAACTCTTGAAAGACGGCAGGAGCGTTACAGAGACCAAAGGGCATTACCAGGTATTCATAGTGGCCGTCCCGGGTGTTGAATGCCGTCTTCCATTCATCCCCCTGACGAATACGAACCAGGTTGTACGCCCCACGAAGGTCCAGTTTGGTGAAGATCCTAGCCCCCCTCAGACGATCAAATAATTCTGGAATGAGCGGAAGGGGGTACTTATTCTTCACCGTGATCAGGTTTAGGCCTCTATAGTCTATACAGGGACGGAGAGAGCCGTCCTTCTTTTTGACGAAAAAGAAGCCTGCTCCCGCCGGGGAGGTAGATTTCCGGATGAATCCTCTGGCCAGATTCTCCTCAATATATTCGGACATTGACCGGGTCTCAGCAGCGGATAAAGGATAGATACGCCCACGGGGAGGAGTAGTACCGGGTAGCAGATCGATGGGACAGTCGTATGGTCTATGTGGTGGTAATGTCTCTGCCTCCTTTTTATTAAAGACATCTGCATAAGACCAATAAGGAATCGGAAGTCCAGGTAGATTAGCTGGGGTAGGAGAGGGACGGACGGGATGGACGGGAACCAGGCAGGTTTTATGACAGTCTTGTCCCCAGCGAAGGACCTCTCCGGTTTGCCAGTCTAGCACGGGTGCATGTCTCTGGAGCCAGGGCAGACCTAGCAAGAGGGCGTGAGAGAGTCCAGGTAGAACATGAAAGGAGATACTTTCAGAATGCAGCATTCCCACCTGCAGGGTAATGGATTCGGTGATGAGTTGAATGGGGCGAGGTAAGAGGCCCCCATCCACGGCAGCGACAGACAAGGGAACAGCCAGAGGTTTGGTGGGGATGCGGTATTTCTCAACCAGGGACTGTGAAATAAGGTTCCCGGCTGCTCCAGAGTCAAGTTGGGCTAGTTCGAAATAACGGTTCTCCCCGTAGATGATCGAAACTGACAACAGCAGGGATGGAGAGGATTTATTCTTGTCTAGGTGGACCTCTCTGAGCGAACCTAGACACAGGCGTTTCCCGACCTCTCCGGACAGGCACGGATCCGGTGCTCCTTACTGCCACAGTAGAAGCAGCTCCCCTCGGCACGGCGTGAGTCCTGACGGGTTTTGACCATCTTGGTCTGGTCGACCTGCATAGGCTCAGGAGAGTGTACCTGGGGAGAAATGGAGGGAATGACGGGTTTCTGGAAAGTAGGAGCTAAACGTGGAATCCTTCTCTCACGGGTGACCTCTTTGGCACGCTCCTGGAACCGTAGGTCAATCCGGGTGGCAAGAGTTATTAAGTCATCGAGTGTGGTAGGAATGTCCCGACCGGCAAGTTCATCTTTAATACGGCCGGACAGACCCTCCCAGAAGACGGAAACCAGAGCGTCGTTATCCCAGGCCAGCTCCGAGGCAAGGGTACGGAACCGTATGGCATATTGGCCCACGGTGAGACTCCCCTGACGGAGGCGTAGCAACGATGATGCAGATGAGGTCTTCCGTCCGGGTTCGTCGAAGACTTTCCGGAAAGCCGTGAGAAAAGCAGGCAAGTTGGACACCAGGGGGTCTCCTCTCTCCCATAGAGGATTCAGCCAGGCCAGGGCCTCCCCGGTGAGATGGGACATGATGAAGGCAACTTTGGCCCGGTCGGAGTTAAACTGGTAGGACAAAAGTTCAAAATGCAGGGTGCACTGATTTAAGAAGCCCCGAGCCTGGACGGGGTCGCCTCCGAAGCGAGGAGGTGCAGAAAGCCGGGGTCCGGGGTAGGATACCATAGTATTAGTGGGCAGCGGAGCTGCCGGATTGCAAGATATGGCACTGGCGGAGGTTGTTGGTGGATCAGACAGAGTGTTCAGGCGAGTATTAACATTCCGCAGGTGACCCAGGATGGCCTCCTGTTGGGACCTCTGACGGGACAGTTCTAGACAGAGGTCCGAGAGCGAGGGAGCTTGGGTGCCACCGGGTTCCATGGCCCGAGCAAACTGTAACGGGTACGGGAGGCGGAACCTCTGAGCTACTATACAAGGGGGCGGCCCTTGTAAGGGAGCGGGTGGCAGTCTCTGGATGAACGGACAGGGAGATACGGCAAGTGATCAGGGCAGTCTCTGGGTAAGGGGTAGGTACGACCTGTGATGGCAGAGCCTCCGGGTAGGCTAGCAGGCAGATGGTAGATTGGTGCTCCCAGGTGAGCAAGCGAGAGTCTCTGGAATAGCAGGTGGTCACGGCACGTGACGGCGGAGCCTCCGGGCTGGCAGGCAGACAGGTAACGGAGAAGCGCTCCCAGGTGAGCGGGCAAGAGTCTCTGGAATAGCTGGTGGTCACCGCACGTGACAACGGGACCTCCGGGCTGGCAAGCAGGCAGGTAACGGAGATGCGCTCCCAGGTGAGCGGGCAAGAGTCTCTGAGATAGCTGGTGGTCACAGCACGTGACAACGGAGCCTCCGGGCTGGCAAGCAGGCAGGTAACGGAGAAGCGCTCCCAGGTGAGCGGGCAAGCTGGTCCATAGACAGACTGACCGGAGTAGTAAGGCAGACCGTCGGACCTCAGGCAAGCAGGCAGGTAGCTGATATGCGCTCCCAGGTGAGCGGGCAGGCTGGTCCTAAGACAGACTGACAGGAGTAGTAAGGCAGACCGTCGGACCTCAGACTGGCAGACAGGTAACAAGTATTCAGGCAGGAATCAGGCAGGTAACTGGCAGGAATCAGGCAGGTAACTGGCAGGTAACTGGCAGGTAACTGGCAACGGGACCTGAGGGCTGAAGCACAGGTGAGACACAGGTGCAAACAACATTGCTCGGGCACCTCCATTTTGGAGGAGGTGCCTTATATATGATGAAGTCCTCCGGCCATTGGCCGGGGACTCCTTAGGGCGGCGCGCGCGGCCCCTTTAAGCACAGGGGCCGGGAAGGGGCGCGCGCTGAGAGCAGAGCGGGAGGAGGACGCCGGGAAGGAGCGCGCGCTGACAGCAGAGCGGGGAGAGGACGCCGGGCACGGAGCAGAGCGGTGAGGGGAGCAGCGTCCCTGCCTAGCAGAGGGCAGGGACGCCAGCGCTACACTTGCATTGCACCTTGTCCATTGTAAATGAAGTAAAATAGCTAACACTTGCACTATCAATGGAAAAAGGGTAATAAAGAGTAGATTAGAACTCTAGAAGAGGAAAACCACAGTTATTGTTTACTGGGGTATACCACACTTTTTAAAATAGAGATATTTGCGGCTGAACAGTGAGCGACACACTCAAACTGCTTTTTTTTTAGATACCAAAGGCCCAAAACTGGATAGTACAGCGATTTGACCCGTGGAACTGCAAAACCACACTGGGATGTCGGGCCTACACAAGACTATTTTCAACAGATATATTTTTGTGTCACAACAGTCAGGAGACACTACTGTTTTTCTTTACGGAAAATATACCAAAACCTGAATAATAGAGATTTTTTACCGTCGGATGGCAAAACCACAGTTATTGTTTACTGGGGTATACCACACTTTTTTAAATAGAGATATTTGCGGCTGAACAGTGAGCGAAACACTCAAACTGCTTTTTTTTTAGATACCAAATGCCAAAACTGGATAGTACAGCGATTTGACCCGTGGAACTGCAAAACCACACTGGGATGTCGGCCTACACAAGACTATATTCAACAGATATATTTTTGTGTCACAACAGTCAGGAGACACTACTGTTTTTCTTTACGGAAAATATACTAAAACCTGAATAATAGAGATTTTTTACCGTGGGATGGCAAAACCACAGTTATTGTTTACTGGGGTATACCACACTTTTTTAAATAGAGATATTTGCGGCTGAACAGTGAGCGACACACTCAAACTGCTTTTTTTTAGATACCAAAGGCCCAAAACTAAAGAGTACAGCGATTTGACCCGTGGAACTGCGAAACCACACTGGGATGTCGGGCCTACACAAGACTATTTTCAACAGATATATTTTTGTGTCACAACAGTCAGGAGACACTACTGTTTTTCTTTACGGAAAATATACCAAAACCTGAATAATAGAGATTTTTTACCGTGGGATGGCAAAACCACAGTTATTGTTTACTGGGGTATACCACACTTTTTTAAATAGAGATATTTGCGGCTGAACAGTGAGCGACACACTCAAACTGCTTTTTTTTTAGATAACAAAGGCCCAAAACTGGATAGTACAGCGATTTGACCCGTGGAACTGCGAAACCACACTGGGATGTCGGGCCTACACAAGACTATTTTCAACAGATATATTTTTGTGTCACAACAGTCAGGAGACACTACTGTTTTTCTTTACAGAAAAAACTACCAAAAGCTGAATAATAGAGATTTTTTATCGTGGGATGGCAAAACCACAGATATTGTTTACTGGGTTATACCACACTTTTTAAAATAGAGATATTTGCGGCTGAACAGTGAGCGACACACTCAAACTGCTTTTTTTTTAGATAACAAAGGCCCAAAACTGGATAGTACAGCGAATTGACCCATGGAACTGCGAAACCACACTGGGATGTCGGGCCTACACAAGACTATTTTCAACAGATATATTTTTGTGTCACAACAGTCAGGAGACACTACTGTTTTTCTTTACGGAAAAAACTACCAAAAGCTGAATAATAGAGATTTTTTACCGTGGGATGGCAAAACCACAGTTATTGTTTACTGGGGTATACCACTCTTTTTTAAATAGAGATATTTGCGGCTGAACAGTGAGCGACACACTCAAACTGCTTTTTTTTTAGATACCAAAGGCCCAAAACTGGATAGTACAGCGATTTGACCCGTGGAACTGCGAAACCACACTGGGATGTCGAGCCTACACAAGACTATTTTCAACAGATATATTTTTGTGTCACAACAGTCAGGAGACACTACTGTTTTTCTTTACGGAAAATATACCAAAACCTGAATAATAGAGATTTTTTACCGTGGGATGGCACAACCACAGTTATTGTTTACTGGGGTATACCACACTTTTTTAAATAGAGATATTTGCGGCTGAACAGTGAGCGACACACTTAAACTGCTTTTTTTTTAGATACCAAAGGCCCAAAACTGGATAGTACAGCGATTTGACCCGTGGAACTGCGAAACCACACTGGGATGTCGGGCCTACACAAGACTATTTTCAACAGATATATTTTTGTGTCACAAAAGTCAGGAGACACTACTGTTTTTCTTTACGGAAAATATACCAAAACCTGAATAATAGAGATTTTTTTACCGTGGGATGGCAAAACCACAGTTATTGTTTACTGGGGTATACCACACTTTCTTAAATAGAGATATTTGCGGCTGAACAGTGAGCGACACACTCAAACTGCTTTTTTTTTAGATACCAAAGGCCCAAAACTGGATAGTACAGCGATTTGACCCGTGGAACTGCGAAACCACACTGGGATGTCGGGCCTACACAAGACTATTTTCAACAGATATATTTTTGTGTCACAACAGTCAGGAGACACTACTGTTTTTTTTTACGGAAAAAACTACCAAAAGCTGAATAATAGAGATTCTTTACCGTGGGATGGCAAAACCACAGTTATTGTTTACTGAGGTATACCACACTTTTTTAAATAGAGATATTTGCGGCTGAACAGTGAGCGACACACTCAAACTGCTTTTTTTTTAGATACCAAAGGCCCAAAACTGGATAGTACAGCGAATTGACCCATGGAACTGCGAAACCACACTGGGATGTCGGGCCTACACAAGACTACTTTAAACAGATATATTTTTGTGTCACAACAGTCAGGAGACACTACTGTTTTTCTTTACGGAAAAAACTACCAAAAGCTGAATAATAGAGATTTTTTACCGTGGGATGGCAAAACCACAGATATTGTTTACTGGGGTATACCACACTTTTTTAAATAGAGATATTTGCGGCTGAACAGTGAGCGACACACTCAAACTGCTTTTTTTTTAGATACCAAAGGCCCAAAACTGGATAGTACAGCGATTTGAACCGTGGAACTGCGAAACCACACTGGGATGTCGGGCCTACACAAGACTATTTTCAACAGATATATTTTTGTGTCACAACAGTCAGGAGACACTACCGTTTTTCTTTACGGAAAATATACCAAAACCTGAATAATAGAGATTTTTTACCGTGGGATGGCAAAACCACAGTTATTGTTTACTGGGGTATACCACACTTTTTTAAATAGAGATATTTGTGGCTGAACAGTGAGTGACACACTCAAACTGCTTTTTTTTAGATACCAAAGGCCCAAAACTGGATAGTACAGCGATTTGATCCGTGGAACTGCGAAACCACACTGGGATGTCGGGCCTACACAAGACTATTTTCAACAGATATATTTTTGTGTCACAACAGTCAGGAGACACTACTGTTTTTCTTTACGGAAAAAACTACCAAAAGCTGAATAATAGAGATTTTTACCGTGGGATGGCAAAACCACAGTTATTGTTTACTGGGGTATACCACACTTTTTTAAATAGAGATATTTGCGGCTGAACAGTGAGCGACACACTCAAACTGCTTTTTTTTTAGATACCAAAGGCCTAAAACTGGATAGTACAGCGAATTGACCCATGGAACTGCGAAGCCACACTGGGATGTCGGGCCTACGCAAGATTATTTTCAGCAGATATATTTTTGTGTCACAACAGTCAGGAGACACTACTGTTTTTCTTTACGGAAAAAACTACCAAAAGCTGAATAATAGAGATTTTTTACCATGGGATGGCAAAACCACAGTTATTGTTTACTGGGGTATACCACACTTTTTTAAATAGAGATATTTGCGGCTGAACAGTGAGCGACACACTCAAACTGCTTTTTTTTTAGATACCAAAGGCAAAAAACTGGAAAGTACAGCGATTTGACCCGTGGAACTGCGAAACCACACTGGGATGTCGGGCCTACACAAGACTATATTCAACAGATATATTTTTGTGTCACAACAGTCAGGAGACACTACTGCTTTTCTTTACGGAAAATATACCAAAACCTGAATAATAGAGATTTTTTACCGTGGGATGGCAAAACCACAGTTATTGCTTACTGGGGTATACCACACTTTTTTAAATAGAGATATTTGCGGCTGAACAGTGAGCGACACACTCAAACTGCTTTTTTTAAGATACCAAAGGCCCAAAACTGGATAGTACAGCGATTTGACCCGTGGAACTGCAAAACCACACTGGGATGTTGGGCTTACACAAGACTATTTTCAACAGATATATTTTTATGTCACAACAGTCAGGAGACACTACTGTTTTTCTTTACGGAAAAAACTACCAAAAGCTGAATAATAGAGATTTTTTTACCATGGGATGGCAAAACCACAGTTATTGTTTACTGGGGTTTACCACACTTTTTTAAATAGAGATATTTGCGGCTGAACAGTGAGCGACACACTCAAACTGCTTTTTTTTTAGATACCAAAGGCCCAAAACTAGATAGTACAACGATTTGACCCGTGGAACTGCGAAACCACACTGGGATGTCGGGCCTACACAAGACTATTTTGAACAGATATATTTTTGTGTCACAACAGTCAGGAGACGCTACTGTTTTTCTTTATGGAAAATATACCAAAACCTGAATAATAGAGATTTTTTACCGTGGGATGGCAAAACCATAGTTATTGTTTATTGGGGTATACCACGCTTTTTTAAATAGAGATATTTGCGGCTGAATAGTGAGCGACACACTCAAACTGCTTTTTTTTTTAGATACCAAAGGCCCAAAACTGGATAGTACAGCGATTTGACCCATGGAACTGCGAAACCACACTGGGATGTCGGGCCTACACAAGACTATTTTCAACAGATATATTTTTGTGTCACAACAGTCAGGAGACACTACTGTTTTTCTTTACGGAAAAAACTACCAAAAGCTGAATAATAGAGATTTTTTACCGTGGTATGGCAAAACCACAGTTATTGTTTACTGGGGTATACCACACTTTTTTAAATAGAGATATTTGCGACTGAACAGTGAGCGACACACTCAAACTGCTTTTTTTTTAGATACCAAAGGCCCAAAACAGGATAGTACAGCGATTTGACTCATGGAACTGCGAAACCAGACTTGGATGTCGGGCTTACACAAGACTATTTTCAACAGATATATTTTTGTGTCACAACAGTCAGGAGACACTACTGTTTTTCTTTACGGAAAAAACTACCAAAAGCTGAATAATAGAGATTTTTTACCGTGGGATGGCAAAACCACAGTTATTGTTTACTGGGGTATACCACTCTTTTTTAAATAGAGATATTTGCGGCTGAATAGTGAGCGACACACTCAAACTGCTTTTTTTTTTAGATACCAAAGGCCCAAAACTGGATAGTACAGCGATTTGACCCATGGAACTGCGAAACCACACTGGGATGTCGGGCCTACACAAGACTATTTTCAACAGATATATTTTTGTGTCACAACAGTCAGGAGACACTACTGTTTTTCTTTACGGAAAAAACTACCAAAAGCTGAATAATAGAGATTTTTTACCGTGGTATGGCAAAACCACAGTTATTGTTTACTGGGGTATACCACACTTTTTTAAATAGAGATATTTGCGGCTGAACAGTGAGCGACACATTCAAACTGCTTTTTTTTTAGATACCAAAGGCCCAAAACTGGATAGTACAGCGATTTGACCCGTGGAACTGTGAAACCACGCTGGGATGTCGGGCCTACACAAGACTATTTTCAACAGATATATTTTTTTGTCATAACAGTCAGGAGACACTACTGTTTTTCTTTACAGAAAAAACTACCAAAAGCTGAATAATAGAGATTTTTTACCGTGGGATGGCAAAACCACAGTTATTGCTTACTGGGGTATACCAGCCTTTTTTAAATATATAGATTTGCGGCTGAGCAGTGAGCGACACACTCAAACTGTTTTTTTTTTTAGATACAAATGTCCCAAAATGGATAATACAGAGGTTTGAACCGTGGAAGTGCAAAACAACGCTTCTGTTTCTCTAGCCTACACCAGACTATTTTCAACAGTTATATTTGTGTCTGAAAAATTAGAGACACACTTTTTTTTGGGGGGGGACAGACACACCAAAAGGTTAATAAGACGGGTATTTGTACAGTGTGAAGGAGGAAAAAAAAGGAGGATTTAGATGAAAAAAAAGATTTTCCTGGCCCCCGACACCTGGAGCTAAGTCCAGCAATTTCAGCAACAGGAGCACACAGGACTGTAATGCAGCGTTTGCTGGTATAACCACTGTGTCTCCTATATAACCTGCCTGCCTGGTATCTGTGATGGATATTAGTCCTGAAAAGGACTGTTTGTTTGTTCTGGCAGCCTTTACAGACCCTACACTAACTATTTCGCAGTTTATATCTCTCCCTAAATCAGCAGCGCTGTCCCTACACTGTCTAATCCGGAGCGACTGTGTCCACGATGGCGGCGCCCCGTTTTAAATACTCGAGGTGACGCTGTGCGGCCAGCCAATCACTGTAATGCCCACAACCAACATGGCTGCAGCATTACAGTGACTGGCTGGCAATCCCTGCATGTTCATTGGCTCTGTAAAGAGCGCCAAACATGCAGGGCGGAGACCCGAGCTCCCGCCCGAGTAACCCGGAAATGCTCGGTGCTCGCCGAACATCCCGAGTAGCGTGATGCTCGGGCGAGTTCCGAGCAGTGTTGAGCATGTTCGCTCAACACTAGTGTTAATTCATAGTTTTGATGACTTCAGTGTGAATGTACAATTTTCATAGCCATAAAAATACAGAAAAATATTTAAATGAGAAGGTGTGTCCAAACTTTTGGTCTGTACTGTATATATATATATATATATATATATATATATATATATATATTTATATCAGAGCTAGGCAGGCAGTGTATGTGGCAGACTGCAGTTCATACAGCACAAGAGGCTTCATTCCAGTTCTGCCTGCTGCTGCTGTTACAGATATTTCTAGAAATAGCCCCAGGTATCAGGGGCCAGGGATAATTTTTTTTTATCTTAATCCTGATTCTTTGCTTAAAAAGCAATCTAGAGAGCACCGTTTTTCTGCTCCATGTTCTTGTTACCACTGCAGAATACAAACAGATCCTTTCCATATTACAGCGATAAAAATCCAGAAATTTGTAGTGAACATGGAAAATATTGGTCGCCATTTAAATTTTGTTGCAGTGTGTTAGTTAAGTTATTGACACCAGGTTCCTGTGAAAATAGTAACCTACAGGCCAACAATGTAAAACTGTGGTTTTCTGTCACATGTATTACATATAAAGTTCGCTCCAAATGCAGCCATTTCTGGACTCCATGTAAATTTTGTTGCAGTGTGTTAGTGAAGTTATTGACAAGAGGTCATTGTGAAAAAGAGTAACCTACAGGCAAACTTTTTAACACTGTGGTTTTCCGTCACACGTATCACATATAATTGTGCTCCAAATTCAGCCATTTCTGGTCTCCATGAAAATTTTGTTGCAGTGTGTCAGTGAAGTTATTGACACGAGGTAGCTGTCAAAAATAATAAACTACAGGTCAACTATTTAAATCTGTGTTTTTTTGTCACACGCATCACATATTAGTGTGCTCCAAATTCAGCCATTTCTAGCCTCCATGTAAATTTTGCTGCAGTGTGTCAGTGAAGTTATTGACACGAGGTAGCTGTGAAAAAAAGTAACCTACAGGCCAGCTATTTAAAACTGTGGTTTTCCGTCACACGTATCACATATAATTGTGCTCCAAATTCAGCTATTTCTGGTCTCCATGTAAATTTTGTTGCAGTGTGTCAGTGAAGTTATTGATAGTGTTGAGCCACCCCCGTAGTGTTCGAGTTCGGTTCGGTTCGTCGAACACCCGTGTGTTCGCCGAACTGTTCGTCGAACTGTTCGTCGAACACCTTCGAACACCGTTAAAACCAATGGCAGGCAAACAAAAACACATAGAAACACATAGAAAACACCTTCAAAGGTGTCCAAAAGCTGACAAACTGCTCAGAAGACATAACTAACACATGGAAAAGTGACAAGTACATATAGTCATGCGAAAATAAAAGAGGTGGAGGAGTAAAAGGAGGGGGAGACACAGATATAGGCATGTCATGCCCTTCTAAAATCCAAAAAGTGAGAAGCCGACACGGCCAGTCCGCTCCTGCCCGTGCCACCTCCGTGTCGCCGGGTTTGTGCCAGAGCCGCGGTGAACCCTGACGGCCAGCCCCCCTCTCCCAATACTGGTGCCTGTCCGCTGGTGGGTCGAGCGAGCCCCCCTGTGGTGGAGGCAGCTCTAAGCTTTTTAATTTAAATTGTCTCTCTAATTTGAATGAATACACTTTAAATCCATTTACAAGGATCTATTGGAGTGCAAGTCTCATGCCAGCAGCCGCGTAATTCCAGCTCCAGTAGCGTCCACTAAAGCTGCTGCAGTTAAAAAGCTTTTATAAGGATCGAGCTCGGCTGTCCACCGCAAGGCATCCTACTGCCAGTCCGAGCGGACGGGCGAGTCGCCACCGCACGCCCGAATCCACCTGCGTGGAGGGGTCAGGCCAAAGGGGGAGACCGGTCCCCGAACTAGTGGAGGCAGGAAACGACCCTCAGCTAGAAACCGGAGGCTCTGACATTTTATGTGGCGCAGCCCCTCGCTACACCCGCTAGGAAGGCACCACATAGGGTCAGGGAAACTGGCGCCAAGTTTACCAAGAGGAAGCCCGAGGCAGCCGGACAGAAGTGTTGGTAAGAAAGGCCAGACAAAGGACACACAAAGGGGGTCCTGTGAAGTGCTCCAAAGTTATCTGGGAGTTGTCTGAGCCCCTCACCTGGTGAGCACAGTACGACGTGGGCAGCCGTTACCTGCAGACGTGGTCTGGATAATAAGAACTGTGAGTAAAGGCCCTGAACTGCATCACTGACTCCGTGTCGTTACTGCTGCTGCCCTGCACCATCACCCCCATCCTCCGCATACACTGCCCTGAGGCTATACTCCTCCCGTGGGGAGTTATGCTACGCTCTGCTGCACCCACAACACCAGCCTCAGTGGTCTGCCCTGTAGCGGCGGTTCACTCTGACCGCAATCCACGAGTGGCGTAGTCGGACATTTAAACATGAAAACCACATAAATAGTTCCGCCACTGGTTTGACCGCCCTGAGCCACGGAACTGGGTCGCCGCCACGAAGACTACAACCACCAGCATCCACCAAAAAGGGTCCGGCTCCGGGTGTCCCAAGGCCCAGGGGGTGCGTCAGAACATTTTCATCACCTTTCACAATCACCAATGGGACAAGGCAGTGATGTCCTCTGTCCCCTCTCTTATACATCCTAGTGACGGAGCACCTGCTCTCATCAATTCGCCATAACCCCAATATTAGGTGGATTGAGGTGGGAGGCACCGAGTACAAGTGCTCTCTATTTGCTGATGATGTCCTAGTATATATCACTCAATCACATATATCCATCCATGCTGTTATGGCTGAAATAGATCACTTTGTTACATGGTAAAATTTTAAAATCAATGCAGCGAAGTCTGAGGCCCTCGATGTCTCCCTCCCCAAATCCATATAGGATTCCATCCAGTCCAACTTTCCCTTTGCCTGGCCCTCACAGGGTATCAAATACTTAGGAATTCCTATTCATAGAGACCTCTCCCATCTATGTTATCTTAATTTTGGGCCCTTTATTGAACAACTCCATACAGACCACGGTTGGCAAGTTAGAACTGTAAGATTCACTATGTGAACCACTGGTGTTTTGTGGAAAAGCACATGTACACTGCGTTCCAAATTATTATACAAAAAGTGTTTAGGAGTGATAAGGGAAGAATTTGTTTGTTTGTCAGTTAAACTCATTGATGGTGATGTGTGTCAGGGCTCTTTATATCACTGTAAGCAATTGCAGACACCTGTGCTAATTAGTTTGGCAGGTGTGTCCAATGAAAGGCAAGACTACTTAAGAAGGCTCTCTCACATTATTAAGCAGCCTACATTTTCTGCCAAAATGGGAAAGAAAAAGGATGTGTCGGCTGCTGAGAAGCAACAAATTGTGGAGTGTTTAGGTCAAGGCATGACTACAATCAACATTGTGCGATGATCAGGATGAAGTGTCTGGGCAATCAAGAAGTATGTAGCTGATTCACAGTACACACGTGTGCGTGCTGATAAGGGCAAATTGAGGACTCTTTCCTACAGGCAATTACGTCAGGTTGAAAGAGCAGCGGCAAAAAAGCCTTGTCATAGCAGCAGACAAGTTTTTGAAGCTGCTTGTGCCTCCAATGTCCCCCGAACAACAAGATGCAGGGTCCTTCAGAGGTTTGCAGCTGTGCATGCGCCATCCTGTCGACCTCCTCTATCCACTTCACACAAGCAGAAACGGCTCCAGTGGGCCAAACATTACATGAAGACTGATTTCAAAACTGTTTTGTTCACGGATGAGTGCCGTGCAACGCTCGATGGTCCAGATGGATGGAGTGGAGGATGGCTGGTTGATGGACACCCCACGCAAACACGGCTACAGCGCCAACAAGGAGGAGGTGGAGTAATGTTTTGGGCTGGAATCATGGGGAGAGAGATTGTCGGCCCCTTTAGGATCCCTGAAGGCGCTAAAGATGAACTCCATAATGTATGTGGATTTTCTCAAACAGCACTTCCTGCCATGGTTCAAGAAGAAGAACCGTGTATTTCACAGCAAGATCATTTTTTATGCTGCACATAAAACATCTGCATCTCTGGCTGATATGGGCATAAAAGGGGACAAACTTATGGTGTGACCCCCATGCTCCCCTGACCTCTACCCCATTCAGAACCTTTGGAGCATCATTAAAAGGAGTGTCTATGATGGCGGGAGGCAGTTCACATCTAAGCAACAGCTCTGGGAGGGTATTCTGTCCTCATGCAAAACAATTGAAGCAGAAACCATCCAAAACCTGACAAATTCAATGGACGAGAGAGTTCAGAAGCTCCTTTCGAACAAGGGGTCCTATGTGAAAATGTAACATCACCTAGAATAAAGTTTTGAGTTGAAAACTGTTTAATTTCAGTTTCTAACAACCTGCTAATGCTTATAATTTCAAAAATGACCATTTTTTTGGTCTTTATTAAAATGAAAAGGTTGATCGAAAAGTTTGGGGGATCTAAGAGTGTGGCAACCCAGTAGTCATGATTACTTCGAATTCTGACAATATGAGGGTCATGCTGCAGGTAGTGCAGCAAGAAGGCACTTATGTGCCTTGCGCATCTCGGAGCCCCAAAATTATTTTCCGGGCTAGATGCAGCTAAAAATTATTTTTAATTTTAAATCTGGTGAAGCTTTAGTATAGATGGCCTAATAGGATCAGTGCTGCACACTGCTACAAAGCCCAAATTATTTTCCAGTCAAGATACAGATAAACATGATTAGTAATTTGAAAGCTTAAAACGGTTGGTAGGGTGATTTTAACCAATCATCAAGCTTTTACTCTCCCCAGGATGACACAGGGGTAGAAAAGTCATTTCGGATCCATGATTTGTTCATCTTTATGAACGTGAGTCTGTCTACATTATCAGTGGAGAGCCGCGTGCGCTTATCTGTCAGCACACCACCAGCAGCGCTGAACACACGTTCAGACAGAACGCTGGCTGCGGGGCATGACAAGATCTCCAAGGCGTAAGTGGCTAGCTCCGGCCATTTATCCAGATTGGAAGCCCAAAAAGAGCAAGGGTCCAGTGACACAGTCGTGGCTTCAATGTTTACTTGGAGATACTCCTGTACCATCGTCTCTAGGCGTTGACTATGTGTCAGACTTCTTGTCTCCTGTGGCCTTGCAAAGGATGGGCTAAAAATGTGGTGAAATGATTCCGCAAAATTGATGTTACCAGCAGATACTGTGGTTCTGTTACGGTTTGAGTGCTGAACACTTGACGGTCCCACGGTTGGCAAGTTGGAACTGTGAGATTCACTACGTGCACCACTGGTATTTTGTGGAAAAGCACATGTAAGATTCTGCAACAGTCTCTGCTGATACTCCTGCATGCGTGCATCCCTTTCTATGGCAGGAATAATTTCTGCAAATTTACTTTTGTACCGGGGATCTAACAGTGTGGCAACCCAGTAGTCAGGATTATTTCTAATTTTTACAATTCGAGGGTCATGTTGCAGGTAGTGCAGCAAGAAGGCACTCATGTGTGTTGCGCATCCAGGAGCACCAAGTCCCTGTTGTGTTGGTGGCGAGGTAACAATCATGCTTCCTTCCTCTGTCCTCTCCCACCAACCTCGCACAACAGAAATGTGATCAAGGTCTCCCTCATCTGATGAGTCTTCCATCAGTTCGTCCTCCACTTCTTCCTGGGCTCCTGCACCTTCCTCACTAGTTTGGCTGCTACCATGCGCCCTGGTAAAACCATCTCCCCCACCCTCACATGCCTGCCGCCTTGGTGCTGCCGACCGTCTGGACCTTGCAGATGTTAGCCCTTCCGCATACAACTCCTCCTCCTCTACTTCCTCCACCTCCTCTTGTGCCACCACCTGACTCCGAATTCTGTTTAACATGTGCTCCAGCATGTAAATCACCGGAATAGTCATGCTGATAATGGCATCGTCAGCACTAAACATCTTCGTCGCCATTTCAAAACTGTGCAGAAGGGTGCATAGGTCCCTGATCTGAGACCACTCCTCCAGCGTGATTTGCCCCACCTCTGAATCTCGTTGGCCCAGGCTATACGTCAGAACGTATTGCACCAGGGCTTGTCGGTGCTGCCACAGTCGCTGCAACATGTGCAGAGTTGAATTCCACCGGGTAGGCACATCGCATTTTATCCGGTGAAGTGGCAGGCCCAACGACTTCTGTAGAGATGTAAGTCGCTGAGCTGCGGGATGCGAACGGCGGAAGTGAGCACACAGCGACCGTGCCCTCTGCAGAAGGCCATCTAGTCTGGGATAGTGGGCTAAAAATTGCTGGACAACCAGGTTCAACACGTGAGCCATACAAGGCACGTGTGTGACATTGCCCCGGCGAAGGGCCGCACCCAGGTTTGCAGCATTGTCGCACACGGCCTTCCCTGGTTTCAGGTCCAGTGGAGACAACCATTCATGAAATTGGTTCTCCAGAGCTGACCACAACTCCTCAGCTGTGTGACTCACATTTCCCAGACATTTCAATGTAAAAACCGCCTGATGACGTTGAGCCCTACTGCCAGCATAGTAAGGAGGTGTGCAGGATCCCTTCTGCGCAGTTAGAAAGCTTGTGGCATGACCAGACAGGCTTTGGGTGCAGGTGGAAGACCGAGAGGAGGTTGAGGAGGCAGAAGCAGTGGAGGAACTTTGACATAAAGAGGATTGACGCACAACTCGTGGGGACGGCAAGACTTGGACAGCAGCCCCTTGTCCTGCTGTCACCATAGTTACCCAGTGCCCAGTCAGCGACATGTAACGCCCCTGTCCATGCCTACTCGTCCAAGTGTCTGTGGTGAAATGCACCCTGTCACACACAGAGTTTCTCAAAGAAGCGGTGATGTTGTGTGCGACATGCTGGTGGAGCGCAGGCACACCTTTCTTTGAGAAGTAGTGCCGACTGGGCATCTGCTACTGGGGCACTGCGACGGACATAAGGTCTCGAAAATCCTCTGTGTCTACCAGGCGGAAAGGCAGCATTTCTGTAGCCAAGAGCTTGCAGATGGTGAAATTCAACCTCTTAGCTTTCTCATGGCTAGGAGGAAATGGTCTTTTACTTGTCCACATCTGAGGTACCGAGGGCTGGCTATTGTGCTTAGACGGGGTTGATAAGGGTGTCCCCGGCAAACTGCCGGTCTGTGAGGAAGATGCAGGCGGACATGTTAGGTTGCCTTGATCCAAAGGTGGTGCTATCGATGTCGGACAGCGCTCAACACCAGCTGGTGTTACCACCTCCAAAGAAAATGATGACCTGCCAATCACGCTGGCTGTTGCGGGTAAAGAGGTGGCAGGTCTGCGCCCCAAAACAGGTGTGACTGCTGTCCCCCCAGTCACAGAGGATGAAGAGGCCGCGGATGCACAAGATATGGCAGACGGTGATTGGCCCGGCCGGCTAGGCCGCATTGTAGCACACTGAGCTTCCCACTGCAACTTATGCTTCATGTCCATGTGCCGGTTCATGCATGAAGTACTCAAACTATGTATTTTTTGGCCTCTACTTAGCTTTTGCTGACAAATGTTACAGATAACACGAGTTGGGTCATCTTTATCGATCTGAAAAAATGCCCAGGCTATGCAAGGCTTAGCACCCATGCGACCTGAAGAGCCACCACGACTTGTGGTGAGAGGCAGAGTTGTGTTTGAGGATGCAGTTGTTGACGTGCTTCCAGTACTACGTCTCTGTCCAGGAAGGCGCAACCTGACCTCGTTGTCACTAGCATCTTCCTCCACCTCCTCTGCTGACCTCATCTCTTGGCTGACTGTGGGTTGACAGTAAGTGGGATCTCCGACCTCATCATCATCACCCTGTGCGTTATCACACCCGTCGTCCTCAGAGCCAACCTGTTCCTGCCCTGACAAAAAACTAAAGTTGTCGCTCCAATCAGGTATTTGAGTCTTATCATCGTCTTCCTCATTGTCTCCACCAACAGGAGTTACAGTTTGGGAATGAGGGTCTACATTATGGTCAGAACCTTCTGCGTCTGGTCCTGGATCCGACTCATAAAGATTCTGGGCATCAGTGCAGATCATTTCCTCGTCTGGATTCACAGAAGCGCTGGAGTCGACCTCTGATTCCCAGGCTATAGTATGAGTAAACAGCTCTGCAGACTCAACCATCTGTTCTACCTTATACTCAGACGGGCAGCTGGAGATTTGGGAGCTGTGAGGAAGCAAGTGCGATTTGGGTGACACCTTTGAGGACTGGAGTATTTGTGATGTTGAAGTTGATGTGGAGGAGAGCCCACTTAAAGGAGCACTTGATATCCGTTAAAGCACCTGCTGTTTTTGTGCCTCATCTGGAATTTGTAGCGATTGGCGTGGCCGTAAGAAAGGGATCTTATCACATTGTCCGCTAAAAGAAGTAGACATTTTAGTTTGGCTGGAAGATGGTCTTTCTTCTGCAGATGTTACTGTTGCTTTAACACCTACCCCACGGACACAACCTTTTTTCCCCTTCCCAACACGCCTATTCCCCTTTCCACCAGCAGCAGGCCTTTTTCCACTCATTTTGGTGGTTAACTAATTCACAACTCTGGAGTTGTTTGCACAAAAAAACAATGGATGGTAACCGAGCAGAGCTGAGTGGCCAAACTGTGGTATTAGGCCAAAACTATTGGCTGGGTTAGATGCAGAAAAAAATTATTTTGAATTTGCAACCTGATGGAGGTCAGTATAGATGGACTAATACAAATAGTCCCACACACTGCTAGAAGCCCAAATATTTTTTCAGAGGTACTGTAGATGCAGATAAAAAATATTTTTAATTTGCAACCTGATGGAGGTCAGTATAGATGGACTAATAGACCAAGTCCCACACACTGCTAGAAGCCCAAATATTTTTTCAGAGCTAGATGCAGAAAAAAATTATATTCAATTTGCAACCTGCTGGAGGTCAGTATAGAAGGACTAATAGAACAAGTCCCACACACCGCTAGAAGCCCAAATATTTTTTCAGAGCTAAATGAAGAAAAAAATTATTTTTAATTTGCAACCTGATGGAGGTCAGTATAGATGGACTAATAGACCAAGTCCCACACACTGCTAGAAGCCCAAATATTTTTTCAGAGCTAGATGCATAAAAAAATTATTTTTAATTTGCAACCTGATGGAGGTCAGTATAGATGAACTAATAGACCAAGTCTCACACACTGCTAGAAGCCCAAATATTTTTTCAGACCTAGATGCAGAAAAAAATTATTTTTAATTTGCAACCTGATGGAGGTCAGTATAGATGGACTAATAGACCAAGTCCCACACACTGCTAGAAGCCCAAATATTTTTTCAGAGCTAGATGCAGAAAAAAAATATTTTTAATTTGCAACCTGATGGAGGTCAGTATAGATGGACTAATAGACCAAGTCCCACACACCGCTAGAAGCCCAAATATTTTTTCAGAGCTAGATGCAGAAAAAAATTATTTTTAATTTGCAACCTGATGGAGGTCAGTATAGATGGACTAATAGACCAAGTCCCACACACTGCTAGAAGCCCAAATATTTTTTCAGAGCTAGATGCAGAAAAAAATTATTTTTAATTTGCAACCTGATGGAGGTCAGTATAGATGGACTAATAGACCAAGTCCCACACACCGCTAGAAGCCCAACTATTTTTTCAGAGCTAGATGCAGAAAAAAATTATATTCAATTTGCAACCTGCTGGAGGTCAGTATAGAAGGACTAATAGAATGATGCTATGCCCAAAAGATTTTACTTCACTAGGTGCAGTAAAAAAATTGGTATTCTATACACAGGTGTTATATCTTGCAACACAGATAGGCTACTCCACTGACTAACACACTCTGCAATAGTCCAAAAAGGATTAGCTTTGCTAGATTCAGCCAAATGCTGTGAAAAAAACTTGCACAGCACTGGCACAGACCTGCCTGGCAAAAACTGATAGGAACTCATGTAACCTAGTCCTGAAAAGGACTCCAATTACAATTAGTCTTTACTCCCACAACCTATCTATTTAAGAGCACAGACCTCCCTGATAAAAGTCGTAGGAAATGCTGTAACCTAGTCCTTAAAAGGACTGCAATCACAACTATTCCCTACTCCCAAGCTATCTGTAGATTTGTGCGAAAATTGGCTTGAAATTAACAAGGTATAGCGCACACAGCAACAGCGGTGCCGTCTAACACGCAGCTGCAGCAGTGAGAAAATGGTGGCGACGGGGAAAATGGCTTGGTCTTATAGGGCAAGGACATGTGACATACACTGCCAATGACACATGCCCTTGCTTGTGTGAAAAAAAGCACTTCGCTCCGTGTGTGCGCTGCTGATAGGCTGACAGATTGCACCTCCCCACTGCAAATGCGGGAAAGAGAAAAAAAAATGGAGATCTTCATTGTTCCTGCAGAGATCCATCCCCTGCCCCTCCCCCCACCCCGCTGTACACTCAAACTGCGTATTAACATTAATTTTCATCATTACTGAGAAAAAATCCAGTTATGATTTTGGTGCACGAACAGTTATCGAACATAACCTCGAACAGCCGAATTTTTCTCAAATTGTTCGTGTTCGCCGAACGGCTCGAACACCGCCCAAAACAGCTCGAATTTGAGATTGGCGAACAGTTCGAGTAGAACAACGCTCATCTCTAGTTATTGACATGAGGTCGCTGTGAAAAATAGTAACCAACAGGCCAGCTATTTAAAACTGTGGTTTTCCGTCACACATATCATATATAAGTGGGCTCTAAATTCAGCCATTTCTGGCCTCCATTTAAATTGTGTTGCAATGTGCCAATGAAGTTATTGATAGGAGGTAGCTGTGAAAAATAGTAACCTACAGTCCAGCTATTTAAAACTGTGGATTCCCATCACACGTATCACATATAAGTGTGCTCCAAGTTCAGCAATTTCTGGCCTCCATTTAAATTTTGTTGCAGTGTGTCAGTGAAGTTATTGACACGAAGTAGCTGTGAAAAATAGTAACCTACAGGCCAGCTATTTAAAACTGTGGTTTTTCGTCACACGTATCCAGGGGTGGATTAAGAGTTGCAAGGGCCCCGGGCAGTTTAGAAGGCGCGGCCCCCCCCCTACACCTGATTTATCACATGACATGTCACATGATCCCCTGTGATAGATCATGTGATAGTTCACAGGAAATTAATTTGGCACAATATTAATTGTGCTGCCCCATCTGAGAGCAGCACAATATAGGGGCAGATACCCTGATTCCAGCGATATGTAACTTTTTCAGCTGCTTGTTGTCATTTTGAGAAAATCACCGTTTTATCTGCTGCAGATCTAGCAGCTCTCTGAATGCTGCGCTCTGTATAGCCCCGCCCACACCACTGATTGGCAGCTTTCTGCCCATGCTCAGTGTACACAGAAATCTACTGATCAGTGATGGGGTGGGGTCCTACAGAACTTACTAGTCAATTACCTTCTGACAAATCAATGATTTTATCAAAACAACACTAAGCAGCCCAGTTAGTGACACATTACTGGAATCAGTGCCTCTAACCCTACATTATGCTGCTCTCAGATTAGGTGGCAAAAACCTAATGACAGATTCCCTTTAAAGGAGCTGTAAAGACAAAAAAGTTTGTATTAAAAAAAATACAAGCCATTTGTGAAATTAACTTTTTTTCATTGTTAATTCACATTAGACTGTATCTTCAACACTTTTGTCAGCAGGTCTTATTACAGACTCTGAATAGGGCAGCTCTCTCCCTCTCCCTCAGCAGAAAGTCACAGCATGGTTAAAAAACGGGATCTTTTATGATTTTCTCATAATAAATAAAAAAGGACATGCAAGTCCTCCAAACTATTTTCCGTTTCTGTATAGGGGAGGTCCTAAATCTTTCTTGTTCTTTAGTTGATCACATGTCAAAAAGGCAAAGCATTTACTATGAACTCGCCTAAAAAAATATACACTTGGAGAGTAATATCATCATCTGCATGTAAATATTCCTTGACTCTAAGGGCTCGCTCACACTGTCGTATAACACGGCCGAATGCTATGTGATGTTTTATCGGATAGGACTCGGCCCTATGTTATACTATGGGACAGTGCAGATCTGCGATTATTGGCATGAGAAAATAATCTCATTCGATATTCGGACCATGTACACCCATACAAGTCTACGGGTGCACGTAAAACATTGGACTGCACTCGGATGTCATCCAAGTGCAGTCCGATGAACACTCACAGAGACTATGGAGAAGATGGAGAAATTAAGTTCTCCATCTTCTCCATATCTGTGCTGCGAGAGAATCGGATCACACTCAGTTGAAGCTCTGACAGAGTTTGAGCCGAGTGTCATTAGCATAATTGGCCCTATTCTCTTGCAGGAGAGAATATATGGCTTAGTGAGTGGACCCTAAAACTGAATAGTAGTGACGGACAGGCACCTCACAAGCGGGATCCATGTAGCTCTCAGATGTCATGTAGGTAGGGCTTCATTCCATGGGGTAGGGCTTAATTTCAAGGTATATAAAAAAAATGGACTTCAAATAAAAATTAAATGAACACAAAAAGCACTAATTGAATTATTTTTTTCGTATTTATGTTTGCAGCCCCTTTAAAAACCCTTTGAGGACCAAGGCACATATATGTCCCATAGTTTTAAACTGGAAAAAAATTTGATTGAATAAAATTTAAGGTCCTCCAAGGTTTAAGTAGGTCATAAATTCATATGAATACTTGCTCATACAATTGCACATGCCAAAAGATGAAGAACAGAATCAAAAATATGACATTAAGTTGAGCACTTACAGGTATTCAAGGTGAAAGAGACCAGCAAAGGCATCGTCTCGAATGACAGTAAATGAGTTAGAATTCAGCAAGCTGAAAATGAAGACAGCAGGTTAGAATTGAACCAGACTTTATGGTGCTCAGAATTAGTCAAGCAGAATTTATTGACTGCTGTTGCAAAGCACTGAGACTCCCGCAGTGTATAGATGGCGCCGTGCGGCCTCCCGATGTGTATAGATGGTGCCGTGCGGCCTCCCGCTGTGTATAGATGGGGCCGTATAGATGGCTACGTGCGGCCTCCTGCTGAGTATACGTGTATAGATGGCTACGTGCGGCCTCCTGCTGAGTATAGATGCTGCACGACGCTCCCCCCCAGAGACAGCAGGAGGCCGCACAGCGCCATCTATACTCAGCGGGAGACCGCACGTAGCCATCTATACACAGCAGGAAGCCACACGGCAACATCTATACTCAGCGGGGGGCCACACGTAGCCATCTATACACAGCGGGGGGCGCACGTAGCCATCTATACACAGCGGGGGGCCGCACGGCGCCGTCTATACACAGCGGGGGGCCGCACGTAGCCATCTACACACAGCGGGGGGCCGCACGTAGCCATCTATACACAGCGGGAGGCCGCATGGCGCCCCCCCCAGAGACATCAGGAGGCCGTACGGCGCCAACTATACTTAGCAGGAGGCCGCATGCAGTAATACACACACACAAACAAATACAGACATGCATAAACACATTTGAAACACAAAAATACATACAAACAGACATCACACAATGACATCTGCCCACACACACACACACAAACAGACAGACATCACACACACACACCTGCCCACACACACACACCTGCCCACACACACCTGCCCACACACACCAGCCCACACACACATCTGTGTGTGTGTATGTATAGTGTGTGTGTATGTATAGTGTGTGTATGTATAGTGTGTGTATGTATAGTGTGTGTATGTATAGTGTGTATAATGTGTGTGTATGTATAGTGTGTGTATATGTATAGTGTGTGTGTGTGTGTGTATAATTTGTGTGTGTGTATTTTTTTTTAAGTTAAAAACAAGTAAAATGCATGTGGCATCAATATCAAGACTCCAGATATAAGGGCCTATTCTCACTGAATTTTGCAATGCATTCATCTCCTCTTTCCAGGCTTCAATCTAAATCCCTGAAAAATGGCATTCAGATGGGCCTTGACATAGCCATTGATTTGAACAAAGGCAAACCGAGGCTAAAGTCTGAATCTTTAGGCTCCATTTGCTCTGCTTTCAGATGTCTCATTTCAGACAGCACAATCCTGAATTTCAGGGATTCAGTTGTAAGCCTTGTGTAAAGACCTGAATGCAGCGCTGAATGTAGTGTGAATAGGTCCTTACCTCCTACACCACCTCAGGGGATTGTTGTTATGGAGTATTGCCCCTGGGTGGCCGCAGTTATGACCACCACCAGGGCTCGCGGTCACCCACCCTAGCTTTGGTATTCTGGGGAGCTGGTATAATGAATATCTGAGAAGAGCCCTAGAGAAGCAAGAACATTGGACAACCAAGAGGTGGTGGCCTCAAGTCAGGTGTAGTGTTCAACAGGGCAAGACTTTCTAACCTGCCCACACACACACAAACACACACACACACATATACACACACCTGCCCACACAGACACACACACACACACCTGCCCACACACACACACACACACACCTGCCCACACACACACACCTGCCCACAAACACACACACACCTGCTCACACACACACACACACCTGCCCACACACACACACATATACACACACACACCTGCCCACACACACATATACACACACACCTGCCCACACACACACCTGCCCACACACACACACACCTGCCCCCACACACACACACACACCTGCCCACACACACACACACCTGCCCACACCCACACACCCACACACCTGCCCACACACCTGCCCACACACACCTGCCCACACACACACACTTGCCCACACACACACACCTGCCCACACACACACACACACCTGCCCACACAGACACACACACACCTGCCCTCACACACACACACCAGCCCACACACACACCTGCCCACACACACACACACCTGCCCACACACACACACACCTGCCCACACACACACACACACACACCTGCCCACACAGACACACCTGCCCACAGACACACACACATATACACACACACCTGCCCACACACACACACCTGCCCACACACACACACACCTGCCCACACACACACACACACATATACACACACACCTGCCCACACACACACACCTGCCCACACACACACACCTGCCCACACACACACACACCTGCCCACACAGACACCTGCCCACAAACACACACACACATCTGCCCACACACACACACACACACACACACACACACATATACACACACACACACCTGCCCACAAACACACACACACCTGCCCACACACACACATATACACACACACACATATACACACACACACACACCTGCCCACACACACACCTGCCCACAAACACACACACACACCTGCCCACACACACACACACACCTGCCCACACACACACCTGCCCACACACACACACATATACACACACACATATACACACACACACATATACACACACACACCTGCCCACACAGACACCTGCCCACAAACACACACACACCTGCCCACACACACACATATACACACACACACCTGCCCACACACACACACACCTGCCCACGCAGACACCTGCCCACAAACACACACACACCTGCCCACACACACATCTGCCCACACACACACACACATACACACACCCTCACCATCCCCCGGCTCCATTCCTCCTGCCTGCTCTGTCTCTTTTCCGGTGCAGCACTGCAGGCCGGGGCGCACTGCGTGACGTCACAGCTAGGAGACACAGCCGTGCACAGGGCCGTGTCTCCTAGCAGTGACGCGGCCGGGCCAGCACAGGGAAGTTAACTGCTGCAGTGCTGGCCCGGCCGATGAAGAAGTAGCGGCGGCCTCTGCTGGGGGAGCGGTCCGGGCCCCCCCCTCCCGCCACTGCTACCGCTATGTGCCGCGGCGGCCCGCACATATAATGAGGGCAATCCGGCATTAGACACCCCGCCTGGAGCCGCAGGCCCCCTGCCGGCTCGGGGCCCTGGGCGGTCGCCCGGATTGCCCTCATTATAATCCGCCTATGCACGTATCACATATAACTGTGCTCCAAATTCAGCTATTTCTGGCCTCAATTTAAATTTTGTTGTAGTGTGTCAGTGAAGTTATTGACACGATGTTGAAAAATAGTAACCTACAGGCCAGCTATTTAAAACTGTATTTTTCCAGCACATGTATCACATATACAGTAAGTGTGCTCCAAATTAAGCCACTTCTGGCCTCCATTTAAATTTTGTTACAGTGTGTCAGTTAAGTTATTGACATGAGGTAGCTGTGAAAAATAGTAACCTACAGGCCAGCTATTTAAAACTGTCTTTTTCGGTCAAACGTATCACATATAAGTGCGCTCCAAATTCAGCTATATCTGGCCTCCATTTAAATTTTGTTGCAGTGTGTCAGTGAATTTCTTGACATGAGGTAGCTGTGAAAAATAGTAGCCTACAGGCCAGCTATTTAAAACTATTGTTTTCCATCACACGTATCACATATAAGTGTGCTCCAAATTCAACCATTTCTGGCCTCCATTTAAAATTTGTTGCAGTGTGTCAGTAAAGTTATTGACACGAGGTCGCTGTGAAAAACAGTAAACTTCAGTCCAGCTATTTAAAACTGTATTTTTCCAGCACATGTATCACATATACAGTAAGTGTGCTCCAAATTAAGCCACTTCTGGCCTCCATTTAAATTTTGTTACAGTGTGTCAGTTAAGTTATTGACATGAGGTAGCTGTGAAAAATAGTAACATGCAGGCCAGCTATTTAAAACTGTCTTTTTCGGTCAAACGTATCACATATAAGTGCGCTCCAAATTCAGCTATATCTGGCCTCCATTTAAATTTTGTTGTAGTGTGTCATTGAAATTATTGACACGAGGTAGCTGTGAAAAATAGGAACCTACAGGCCTGCTATTTAAAACTGTATTTTTCCATCACACGCATCACATATAAGTAGTGTTGAGCCACCCCAGTAGTGTTCGAGTTCGGTTCGGTTCGTCGAACACCCGTATGTTCGCCGAACTGTTTGTCGAACACCGTTAAAACCAAAGGCAGGTAAACAAAAACACATAGAAACACATAGAAAACACCTTCAAAGGTGTCCAAAAGCTGACAAACTGCTCAGAAGACACAACTAACACATGGAAAAGTGACAAGTACATATAGTCATGCGAAAAGAAAAGAGGTGGAGGAGTAAAAGGAGGGGGAGACACAGATATAAGCTTGTCATGCCCTTCTAAAACCAAAAAAGTGCGAAGCCGACACGACCAGTCCGATCCTGTCCGTGCCACCTCCGTGTCGCCGGGTTTGTGCCAGAGCCGCGGTGGACCCTGACGGCCAGCCCCCCTCTCCCAATACTGGTGCCTGTCCGCTGGTGGGTCGAGCGAGCCCCCCTGCGGTGGAGGCAGGTCTAATCTTTTTAATTTAAATTGTCTCTCTAATTAGAATGAGTACACTTTAAATCCTTTTACAAGGATCTATTGAAGGGCAAGTCTCATGCCAGCAGCCGCGTAATTCCAGCTCCAGTAGCGTCCACTAAAGCTGCTTCAGTTAAAAAGCTTTTATAAGGATCGAGCTTGGCGGTCCACCGCAAGGCGTCCTACAGCCAGTCCCAGCCCCTGTGCCTTGGGGTGCCTCCCCGATGCTCTTCACTGAGTGTCCCGGGGGCCCAAACCATTTCCTTTGAAAAAATTAAGTGTCCAAACTACAGGTGGTGTAGCTTGCTTAACAGCTGGGATAATCCGCTGACTAGCAGACACTGCTACTAGGCACAAAATATTTCCAGGGCTAGATGCTAGATGCAGTTAAAAATTTGTAATTAGATACTCTCGTTGGATGCTGAGAAAGCATTCCATAGAGTCTCCTGGCACGCCATATATTATTCTCTTTAAATGCTTAGGGTAGGGGTCTAGGGGACCCTTTTATAGGCAAAATCACAGCCCTGTATCGCAATACGTCACCTAGGCTGAAGATAAATGGAACATTTTCATCACCTTTCATAATCACCAATGGGACAAGGCACGGATGTCCTCTGTCCCCTCTCTTATACATCCTAGTGACGGAGCACCTGCTCTCATCAATTCGCCATAACCCCAATATTAGGTGGATTGAGGTGGGAGGCACCGAGTACAAGTGCTCTGCATTTGCTGATGATGTCCTAGTATATATCACTCAATCACATATATCCATCCCTGCTGTTATGGCTGACATAGATCACTTTGTTACATGGTCAAATTTTAAAATCAATGCAGCGAAGTCTGAGGCCCTCGATGTCTCCCTCCCCAAATCCATACAGGATTCCATCCAGTCCAACTTTCCCTTTGCCTGGCCCTCACAGGGTATCAAATACTTAGGAATTCCTATTCATAGAGACCTCTCCCGTCTATGTTATCTTAATTTTGGGCCCTTTATTGAACAACTCCTTACAGACCACGGTTGGCAAGTTAGAACTGTAAGATTCACTATGTGAACCACTGGTGTTTTGTGGAAAAGCACATGTACACTGTGTTCCAAATTATTATGCAAAAAGTGTTTAGGAGTGATAAGGTAAGAATTTTTTTGTTTGTCAGTTAAACTCATTGATGGTGATGTGTGTCAGGGCTCTTTATATCACTGTAAGCAATTGCAGACACCTGTGCTAATTAGTTTGGCACGTGTCCAATGAAAGGCAAGACTACTTAAGAAGGCTGTCCCACATTATTAAGCAGCCTACATTTTCTGCCAAAATGGGAAAGAAAAAGGATGTGTCGGCTGCTGACAAGCAACAAATTGTGGAGTGTTTAGGTCAAGGCATGACAACAATCAACATTGCCAAGACACTTCATCCTGATCACCGCACAATCAAGAAGTATGTAGCTGATTCACAGTACACACGTGTGCGTGCTGATAAGGGAAAATTGAGGACTCTTTCCTACAGGCAATTACGTCAGGTTAAAAGAGCAGCGGCACAAAAGCCTTGTCATAGCAGCAGACAAGTTTTTGAAGCTGCTGGTGCCTCCAACGTCCCCCGAACAACAAGATGCAGGGTCCTTCAGAGGTTTGCAGCTGTGCGCAAACCATCCTGTCGACCTCTTCTATCCACTGTGCACAAGCAGAAACGTCTCCAGTGGGCCAAACAATACATTGAAGACTGACTTCAAAACTGTTTTGTTCACCGATGAGTGCCGTGCAACGCTCGATGGTCCAGATGGATGGAGTGGAGGATGGCTGGTTGATGGACACCCCATGCAAACACGGCTACGGCGCCAACAAGGAGGAGGTGGAGTAATGTTTTGGGCTGGAATCATGGGGAGAGAGATTGTCGGCCCCTTTAGGATCCCTGAAGGGGTAAAGATGAACTCCATAATGTATGTGGAGTTTCTCAAACAGCACTTCCTGCCATGGTTCAAGAAGAAGAACCATGTATTCCACAGCAAGATCATTTTCATGCATGATAATGCACCGTCTCATGCTGCACATAACACATTTGCATCTCTGGCTGATATGGGCATGAAAAGGGACAAACTTATGATGTGACCCTCATGCGCCCCTGACCTCAACCCCATTGAGAACTTCTGGAGCATCATCAAAAGGAGTGTCTATGATGCCGGGATGCAGTTCACATCTAAGTAACAGCTCTGGGAGGGTATTCTGTCCTCATGCAAAACAATTGAAGCAGAAACCATCCAAAACCTGACAAATTCAATGGACGAGAGAGTTCAGAAGCTCCTTTCTAACAAGGGGTCCTATGTGCAAATGTAACATCACCTAGAATAAAGTTTTGAGTTGAAAACTGTTTGATTTCAGTTTCTAATAACCTGATAATGCTTATAATTTCAAAAATGACCATTTTTTTGCTCTTTATTAAAATGAAAAGGTTGATCAAAGAGTGTGGGGGATCTAAGAGTGTGGCAACCCAGTAGATTATTTCGAATTCTGACAATCTGAGGGTCATGTTGCAGGTAGTGCAGCAAGAAGGCACTCATGTATCTTGCGCATCTAGGAGCCCCAACATTATTTTCCGGGCTAGATGCAGCTAAAAATTATTATTAATTTGAAAGCTGGTGGAGCTTAGTATAGATGGCCTAATAGAATCAGTACTGCAAACTGCTACAAGGCCCAAACTATTTTCCAGCCAAGATACAGATAAACATGATTAGTAATTTTAAATCTGGTGGAGTTTAGTATAGATGGCCTAATAGAATCAGTACTGCACACTGCTACAAGGCCCCAAATTATTTTCCAGCCAAGATACAGATAAACATGATTAGTAATTTTAAATCTGGTGGAGTTTAGTATAGATGGCCTAATAGAATCAGTACTGCACACTGCTACAAGGCCCAAATTATTTTCCAGCCAAGATACAGATAAACATGATTAGTAATTTTAAAACTGGTGGAGTTTAGTATAGATGGCCTAATAGAATCAGTACTGCACACTGCTACAAGGCCCAAATTATTTTCCAGCCAAGTTACAGAAAAACATGATTAGTAATTTGAAAGCTTTAAACGGTTGGTGAGGTGATTTTAACAAATCATCAAGCTTTTACTCTCCCCAGGATGACACAGGGGTAGAAAAGTCATTTCGGATCCATGATTTGTTCATCTTTATGAACGTGAGTCTGTCTACATTATCATTGGAGAGACGCGTGCGCTTATCTGTCAGCACACCACCAGCAGCGCTGAACACACGTTCAGACAGAACGCTGGCAGCGGGGCATGACAAGATCTCCAAGGCGTAAGTGGCGAGCTCCGTCCATTTATCCAGATTGGAAGCCCAAAAAGAGCAAGGGTCCAGGGACACAGTCATGGCTTCAATGTTTACTTGGAGATACTCCTGTACCATCGTCTCTAGGCGTTGACTATGTGTCAGAAATCTTGTCTCCTGTGGCCTTGCAAAGGATGGGCTAAAAAAGTGGTGAAATGATTCCGCAAAATTGATGTTACCAGCAGATACTGTGCTTCTGTTACGTTTTGAGTGCTGAACACTCGACGGTCCCACGGTTGGCAGGTTGGAACTGTAAGATTCACTACGTGCACCACTAGTGTTTTGTGGAAAAGCACATGTAAGATTCTGCAACAGTCTCTGCTGATACTCCTGCATGCATGCATCTCTTTCTATGGCAGGAATAATTTCTGCAAATTTACTTTTGTACCGGGGATCTAAGAGTGTGGCAACCCAGTAGTCAGGATTATTTCTAATTCTCACAATTCGAGGGTCATGTTGCAGGTAGTGCAGCAAGAAGGCACTCATGTGTCTTGCGCATCCAGGAGCACCAAGTCCCTGTTGTGTTGGTGGCGAGGTAACAATCATGCTTCCTTCCTCTGCCCTCTCCCCCCAACTTCGCACAACAGAAATGTGATCAAGGTCTCCCTCATCTGATGAGTCTTCCATCAGTTCGTCCTCCACTTCTTCCTGGGCTCCTGCACCTTCCTCACTAGTTTGGCTGCTACCATGCGCCCTGGTAAAACCATCTCCCCCACCCTCACATGCCTGCCGCCTTGGTGCTGCCGACCATCTGGACCATGCAGATGTTAGCCCTTCCGCATACAACTCCTCCTCCTCTACTCCCTCCACCTCCTCTTGTGCCACCACCTGACTCCGAATTCTGTTTAACATGTGCTCCAGTATGTAAATCACCGGAATAGTCATGCTGATAATGGCATCGTCAGCACTAAACTTCTTCGTCGCCATTTCAAAACTGTGCAGAAGGGTGCATAGGTCCCTGATCTGAGACCACTCCTCCAGCGTGATTTGCCCCACCTCTGGATCTCGTTGGCCCAGGCTATACGTCAGAAGGTATTGCACCAGGGCTTGTCGGTGCTGCCACAGTCGCTGCAACATGTGCAGAGTTGAATTCCACCGTGTAGGCACATTGCCGGTGAAGTGGCAGGCCCAAGGACTTCTGTAGAGATGTAAGTCGCTGAGCTGCGGGATGCGAATGGCGGAAGTGAGCACACAGCGACCGTGCCCTCTGCAGAAGGCCATCTAGTCCAGGATAGTGGGCTAAAAATTGTCCAGGTTCAACACATGAGCCATACAAGGCACATGTGTGACATTGCCCCGGCGAAGGGTCGCACCCAGGTTTGCAGCATTGTCGCACACGGCCTTCCCTGGTTTCAGGTCCAGTGGAGACAACCATTCATGAAACTGGTTCTCCAGAGCTGACCACAACTCCTCAGCTGTGTGACTCACATTTCCCAGACATTTCAAAGTAAAAACCGCCTGATGACGTTGAGCCCTGCTGCCAGCATAGTAAGGAGGTGTGCAGGATCCCTTCTGCGCAGTTAGAAAGCTTGTGGCATGACCAGACAGGCTTTGGGTGCAGATGGAGGACCGAGAGGAGGTTGATGAGGCAGAAGCAGTGGAGGAACTTCGAGATAAAGAGGATTGACGCACAACTCGTGGGGACGGCAAGACTTGGACAGCAGCTCCTTGTCCTGCTGTCACCATAGATAACCAGTGCCCAGTCAGCGACATGTAACGCCCCTGTCCATGTCTACTCGTCCAAGTGTCTGTGGTGAAATGCACCCTGTCACACACAGAGTTTCTCAAAGAAGCAGTGATGTTGTGTGCGACATGCTGGTGGAGCGCAGGCACACCTTTCTTTGAGAAGTAGTGCCGACTGGGCATCTGGTACTGGGGCACTGCGACGAACATAAGGTCTCGAAAATCCTCTGCGTCCACCAGGCGGAAAGGCAGCATTTCTGTAGCCAAGAGCTTGCAGATGGTGAAATTCAACCTCTTAGCTTTCTCATGGCTAGGAGGAAATGGTCTTTAACTTGTTCACATCTGAGGGACCGAGGGCTGGCTGTTGTGCTTAGACGGGGTTGAGAAGGGTGTCCCCGGCAAACTGCCGGTCTGTGAGGAAGATGCAGGCGGACATGTTAGGTTGCCTTGATCCAAAGGTGGTGCTATCGATGTTGGAGAGCGCTGAACACCAGCTGGTGTTTCTACCTCCAAAGAAAATGATGACCTGCCAATCACACTGGCTGTTGCGGGTAAAGAGGTGGCAGGTCTGCATCCCAAAACAGGTGTGACAGCTCTGCAGACTCAACCATCTGTTTTACCCCATACTCAGACGGGCAGCTAGAGACTTGGGAGCTGTGAGGAAGCAAGTGCAATTGGGGTGACACCTCTGAGGACTGGAGTATTTGTGATGTTGAAGTTGAGGTGGAGGAGAGCCCACTTAAAGGAGCACTTGATATCCGTTGAAGCACCTGCTGTTTTTGTGCCTCATCTGGACTTTGTAGCGATTGGCGTGGCCGTAAGAAAGGGATCTTATCACATTGTCCGCTAAAAGAAGTAGACATCTTAGTTTGGCTGGAAGATGGTCTTTCTTCTGCAAATGTTACTGTTGCTTTAACACCTACCCCACGGACACAACCTTTTTTTCCCTTCCCAACACGCCTATTCCCCTTTCCACCAGCAGCAGGCCTTTTTCCACTCATTTTGGCCGTTAACTAATTCACAACTCTGGAGTTGTTTGCACAAAAAACAATGGATGGAAACCGAGCAGAGCTGAATGGCCAAACTTTGGTATTAACCCAAAAGTATTGGCTTGGTTAGGTGCAGATAAAAATTATTTTGAATTTGCAACCTGGTGGAGGTTAGTATAGATGGACTAATAGAACAAGTCCCACACACTGCTACAAGCCGAAATATTTTTTCAGAGCTAGATGCAGAAAAAAATTATATTGAATTTGCAACCTGGTGGAGGTTAGTATAGATGGACTAATAGAACAAGTCCCACACACTGCTACAAGCAGGAATATTTTTTCAGCGCTAGATGCAGAAAAAATTATATTGAATTTGCAACCTGGTGGAGGTTAGTATAGATGGACTAATAGAACAAGTCCCACACACTGCTACAAGCCAAAATATTTTTTCAGAGCTAGATGCAGAAAAAAATTATATTGAATTTGCAACCTGGTGGAGGTTAGTATAGATTGACTAAAAGCTCAAGTCCCACACACTGCTACAAGCCGAAATATTTTTTCAGAGCTAGATGCAGAAAACAATTATATTGAATTTGCAACCTGGTGGAGGTTAGCATAGATGGACTAATAGAACAAGTCCCACACACTGCTACAAGCCGAAATATTTTTTCAGAGCTAGATGCAGAAAAAAATTATATTGAATTTGCAACCTGGTGGAGGTTAGTATAGATGGACTAATAGAACAAGTCCCACACACTGCTACAAGCCGAAATATTTTTTCAGAGCTAGATGCAGAAAAAAATTATATTGAATTTGCAACCTGGTGGAGGTTAGTATAGATGGACTAATAGAACAAGTCCCACACACTGCTACAAGCCAAAATATTTTTTCAGAGCTAGATGCAGAAAAAAATTATATTGAATTTGCAACCTGGTGAAGGTTAGTATAGATGGACTAATAGAACAAGTCCCACACACTGCTACAAGCCGAAATATTTTTTCAGAGCTAGATGCAGAAAAAAATTATATTGAATTTGCAACCTGGTGGAGGTTAGTATAGATGGACTAATAGAACAAGTCCCACACACTGCTACGAACCAAAATATTTTTTCAGAGCTTGATGCAGAAAAAAATTATATTGAATTTGCAACCTGGTGGAGGTTAGTATAGATGGACTAATAGAACAAGTCTCACACACTGCTACAAGCCCAAATATTTTTTCAGAGCTAGATGCAGAAAAAAATTATATTGAATTTGCAACCTGGTGGAGGTTAGTATAGATGGACTAATAGAACAAGTCCCACACACTGCTACAAGCCAAAATATTTTTTCAGAGCTAGATGCAGAAAAAAATTATATTGAATTTGCAACCTGGTGGAGGTTAGTATAGATGGACTAAAAGCACAAGTCCCACACACTGTTACAAGCCGAAATATTTTTTCAGAGCTAGATGCAGAAAACAATTATATTGAATTTGCAACCTGGTGGAGGTTAGTATAGATGGACTAATAGAACAAGTCCCACACACTGCTACAAGCCGAAATATTTTTTCAGAGCTAGATGCAGAAAAAAATTATATTGAATTTGCAACCTGGTGGAGGTTAGTATAGATGGACTAATAGAACAAGTCTCACACACTGCTACAAGCCCAAATATTTTTTCAGAGCTAGATGCAGAAAAAAATTATATTGAATTTGCAACCTGGTGGAGGTTAGTATAGATGGACTAATAGAACAAGTCCCACACACTGCTACAAGCCAAAATATTTTTTCAGAGCTAGATGCAGAAAAAAATTATATTGAATTTGCAACCTGGTGGAGGTTAGTATAGATGGACTAAAAGCACAAGTCCCACACACTGCTACAAGCCGAAATATTTTTTCAGAGCTAGATGCAGAAAACAATTATATTGAATTTGCAACCTGGTGGAGGTTAGTATAGATGGACTAATAGAACAAGTCCCACACACTGCTACAAGCCGAAATATTTTTTCAGAGCTAGATGCAGAAAAAAATTATATTGAATTTGCAACCTGGTGGAGGTTAGTATAGATGGACTAATAGAACAAGTCCCACACACTGCTACAAGCCGAAATATTTTTTCAGAGCTAGATGCAGAAAAAAATTATATTGAATTTGCAACCTGGTGGAGGTTAGTATAGATGGACTAATAGAACAAGTCCCACACACTGCTACAAGCCAAAATATTTTTTCAGAGCTAGATGTAGAAAAAAATTATATTGAATTTGCAACCTGGTGGAGGTTAGTATAAATGGACTAATAGAACAAGTCCCACACACTGCTACAAGCCAAAATATTTTATCAGAGCTTGATGCAGAAAAAAATTATATTGAATTTGCAACCTGGTGGAGGTTAGTATAGATGGACTAATAGAACAAGTCCCACACACTGCTACAAGCCGAAATATTTTTTTCAGAGACTAATAGAATGATGCTATGCCCATAAGGTTTTACTTCACTAGGTGCAGTAAAAAAATTTGTATTCTATACACAGGTGGTGTAGCTTTCAACACAAATAGGCTACTCCACTGACTAACAGACACTGCAAAAGGCCAAAAATGATTTGCTTTGCTAGATTTAGCCAAATGCTGTGAAAAAAACTTGCACAGCACTGGCACAGACCTGCCTGGCAAAAAGAGATAGGAACTGATGTAACCTAGCCCTCAAAAAGACTGCAATTACAATTAGTCTTTACTCCCAACCTATCTATTTAAGAGCACAGATCTGCCTGATAAAAGTGATAGGAACTGATGTAACCTAGCCCTGAAAAGGACTGCAATTACAATTAGTCTTTACTCCCATCCTATCTATTTAAGAGCACAGACCTGCCTGATAAAAGTCGTAGGAAATGATGTTACCTAGTCCTTAAAAGGACTGCAATCACAACTATTCCCTACTCCAAAGCTATCTGTAGATTTGTGCGAAAATTGGCTTGAAATTAACAAAGTATAGCGCACACAGCAACAGCGGTGCCGTCTAACACGCAGCTGCCGTAGTGAGAAAATGGTGGCGATGGGGAAAATGGCTGGGTCTAATAGGACAAGGACATGTGACATACACTGCCAATGACACATGCCCTTGCTTGTGTGAAAAAAAGCACTTCGCTCCGTGTGTGCGCTGCTGATAGGCTGACAGATTGCACCTCCCCACTGTAAATGCGGGAAAGAGAAAAAAAAATGGAGATCTTCATTATTTCTGTAGAGATCCATCCCCTGCCCCTCCCCCCGCCCCGCTGTACACTCAAACTGCTTATTAACATTAATTTTCAGCATTACTAAGAAAAATTCAGTTATGATTTTGGTGCACGAACAGTTATCGAACATAACCTCGAACAGCCGAATTTTTTTCAAATTGTTCGTGTTTGCCGATCGGCTCGATTGGCTCGAACACCGCCCAAAACAGCTCGAATTTGAGATTGGCGAACAGTTCGAGTCAAACACCGCTCATCTCTACATATAAGTGTTCTCCAAATTAAGCCACTTCTGGCCTCCATTTAAATTTTGTTTCAGTGTGTCAGTGAAGTTATTGATATGAGGTAGCTGTGAAAAATTATAACCTGCAGGCCAGCTATTTAAAACTGTGGTTTTCTGTCACACGTATCACATATAAGTGTGCCCTAAATTCAGCCATTTGTGAACTCCATTTAAATTTTGTTGTAGTGTGTCATTGAAATTATTCACACGAGGTAGCTGTGAAAAATAGTAACCTACAGGCCAACTATTTAAATCTGTGGTTTTTCGTCACACGTATCACATATAACTGTGCTCCAAATTCAGCTATTTCTGGCCTCCATTTACATTTTGTTGCAGTGTGTCATTGAAGTTATTGATTCTAGGTCGCTGTGAAAAAAGTAACCTACAGGTCAGTTACTTAAACTGTGGTTTTCCGTCACACGTAACACATATAAGTGTGCTCCAAATTCAGCCATTTCTAGCCAGCATTTAAATTTTTTGCAGTGTGTCAGTAAATTTTTGACATGAGGTTGCTGTGAAAAATAGTAAACTACAGGCCAGCTATTTAAAACTTTATTTTTCCATCACACGTATCACATATAAATGTGCTCCAAATTAAGTCATTTCTGGCCTCCATTTAAATTTTGTTGCAGTGTGTCAATGAAGTTATTGACACGAGGTTGGTGTGAAAAATAGTAACCCACAGGCCAGCTATTTAAAATTGTGGTTTTCCGTCACACGTATCACATATAAGTTCGCTCAATATTCAGCCATTTCTGCCCTCCATGTTAATTTTGTTACATTGTGTCAGTAAAGTTATTGACACGAAGTCGCTGTGAAAAAGAGTAACCTACAGTCCACCTCTTTAAAACTGTACTTTTCCATGACATGTATCACATATAAGTTGGCTATTCAGCTATTTCTGCCCTCCATGTAAATTTTGTTGCATTGTGTTTGTTAAGTTATTGACTAGAGGTTGCTGTGAAAAATAGTAACCTACAGGCCAGCTATTTAAATCTGTGGTTTTTCATCACACGTATCACATATAAGTTTGCTCCAAATTCAGCCATTTCTGGCCTTCATTTTAATTTTGTTGCAGTGTGTCAGTGAAGTTATTGACACGAGGTCGCTGTGAAAAATAGTAAACTACAGGCCTTCTATCTAAAACTGTGGTTTTTCATCACACGTATCACATATAAGTGTGCTCCAAATTCAGCCATTTCTGGCCTCCATTTTAATTTTGTTGCAGTGTGTCAGTGAAGTTATTGACACGAGGTCGCTGTGAAAAATAGTAACCAACAGGCCATCTATTTAAAACTGTGGTTTTCCGTCACACATATCATATATAAGTGGGCTCTAAATTCAGCCACTTCTGGCCTCCAATTAAATTTTGTTGCAGTGTGTCAGTGAAGATATTGACTCAAGGTCGCTGTGAAATATAGTAACCTACAGGCCAGCTACTTAAAACTGTGGTTTTCCATCACACATATCACATATAAGTGTGCTCCAAATTCAGCCATTTCTAGCCTCCATTTACATTTTCTTTGCAGTCAGTATGCTTTAGTGCATATAAAAGGGTGTGGCCGCCCTTTGTCTGGGCTGAGACGCTCATTTTGCCTCGGTTTTATGCTTACACTAGGGATCAGTCTCTCTGCCCTTGTCCATATGTATGTCACTTGACAAATGGTAAGGTTTTTAATATTAGAGTCAGGACTGTCCCATAAGGGTTGCCGTGAAGTGGCGGGATGGCTTTCACATTATTTTGATCAAAATTATGTTAACTAAATACCCTTTATTATTTATTATTATTTTTGCATTGTGCGATTTATACATCTACTTTCAGTTATTTGGGTATTTTTCTTGTTCTTGGTTTCTCTCTGTTTAATGGCCTTGTGTGAACATGCATTTACATTTTGCATGCACATTAACTTACATTTCAGTTCAGACCTTCGGTTTTTTTCTTTGCAGTCAGTATGCTTTAGTGCAGGGGTCCTCAAACTACGGCCCGCGGAGGACTTTTAGCCGGCCCGCCGGGCTATGGGCGGAGGAGAGGAGAGCAGTGCCATTGCCCGCCCTTTCCCCCGCTTGCTCAGGGCCCCGGCAGGCGGATACTTACCTCTCCCCGTGCCTCCGCAGATCCGCTGTCTTCGTGCTCTGCGCTTCCTGTGACGTCTCAGGTCAGAGGGTGCGGTGACGTCTTTACACCGCACCCTCCCGAATGCCGTCACAGGCAGCGCAGTGCGGGACAAGGCAGCCGCGACGCTGGAGTCCGGACCAGAGTAGAGCAGCGGCAGCGACAGCAAGTGAGAAGTGAGGTGAGTATTGGATTTTTTTTTTTTTATGTATGGAGGCATAGGTCATTATATGGGGGGGTGACATCCTGCATGGGGCATGATATGGGAGGGGTGACATGCTGCATGGGGCATTATATGGGGGAGTGACATGCTGCATGGGGCATTATATGGGGGGGTGACATGCTGCATGGGGCATTATATGGGGGAGTGACATGCTGCATGGGGCATTATATGGGGGGTGACATGCTGCATGGGGCATTATATGGGGGGGTGACATGCTGCATGGGGAATTATATGGGGGGTGACATGCTGCATGGGGCATTATATGGGGGGGTGACATGCTACATGGGGCATTATATGGGGGAGTGACATGCTGCATGGGGCTTTATATGGGGGGGTGACATGCTGCATGAGGCATGATATGGGGGGTGACATGCTGCATGGGGCATTATATGGAGGGGTGACATGCTGCATGGGGCATTATAAGGGGGGTGACATGCTGCATGTGGCATTATATGGGGGGTGACATGCTGCATGTGGCATTATATGGGGGGGTGACATGCTGCATGGGGCATTATATGGGGGGTGACATGCTGCATGGGGCATTATATGGGGGGGTGACATGCTGCATGGGGCATTATATGGGGGGTGACATGCTGCATGGGGCATTATAAAGACAGGGGAGTGATATCCTGCATGGGGCATTATATGGGGGGGGTGACATCCTGCATGGGGCATTATATGGGGGGGTGACATGCTGCATGGGGCATTATATGGGGGGTGACATGCTGCATGGGGCATTATATGGGGGGGTGACATGCTGCATGGGGCATTATAAAGACAGGGGAGTGATATCCTGCATGGGGCATTATATGGGGGCTATTGGGGACCTATGCTACCTATTGGGGATATTTACCTGCCTATTGGGGACATTTACCTGCCTATTGGGGATATTTACCTGCTTATTGGGGACCTATGCTGGCTATTGGGTACATTTACCTGCCTATTGGGGACCTATGCTGCCTATTGGGTACAGTTACCTACCTATTGAAATACCGGTTGATTTAACTTTACTTGTTCTTTATTTTAAATATTGTATTTGTTCCTGTATTGTTCATAGTTTTTTTTAAAAAACTATATTCCGGCCCTCCAATGGTCTGAGGGACCGTGAACTGGCCCCCTGTTTAAAAAGTTTGAGGACCCCTGCTTTAGTGCATATAAAAGGGTGTGGCCGCCCTTTGTCTGGGCTGAGACGCTCATTTTGCCTCGGTTTTATGCTTACACTAGGGATCAGGCTCTCTGCCCTTGTCCATATGTATGTCACTTGACAAATGCTAAGGTTTTTAATATTAGAGTTAGGACTGTCCCATAAGGGTTGCTGTGAAGTGGCGGGATGGCTTTCACATTATTTTGATCAAAATTATGTTAACTAAATACCCTTTATTATTTATTATTATTTTTGCACTGTGCGATTTATACATCTACTTTCAGTTATTTGGGTATTTTTCTTGTTCTTGGTTTCTCTCTGTTTAATGGCCTTGTGTGAACATGCAGTTACATTTTGCATGCACATCAACTTAGGTTTCAGTTCAGACCTTCAGGTTTTTTCCATTTACATTTTGTTGCAGTGTGTCAGTGAAGTTATTGAGACGAGGTACAGTAGCTGTGAAAAATATTAACCTTCAGGCCAGCTATTTAAAACTGTGGTTTTCCATTACACGTATCCCATATAAGTTTGCTCCAAATTCAGCCATTTCTGGCCTTCATTTAAATTTTGTTACATGTGCTCTTGAAGTTTTTGACACAAGGTTGTCGTGAAAAATAGTAACCTACGGGCTAGTAATTTAAAACTTTGGTTTTCGGTCACACGTATCACATATAAGTTCGCTCCATATTCAGCCATTTCTGGCCTCCATGTAAATTTTATTGCAGTGTGTTAGTAAAGTTATTGACACGAGGTCACTGTGAAAAATAGTAACCTGCAGGCCAGCTATTTAAAACTGTGGTTTTCCGTCACACGTGTCACATACCATTGTGGTTCAAATCCAGCCATTTTTAGTGAACGTGGAAAATATTGTTCTCCGTTTAAAATGGACAAGGTGCGTGGCAAGGGACGGGGAAGTGGACGTGATGGTGATGGTGCATGCAGAGGACGAGGTTGAGGCCTTGGGCAAGCTGAAATTGTGCCACAACAAGCACCCACATCTTGTCGCTCGACCTTCCTATCCCAATTAATAGGGGACCACAGAACACCACTATTGAACAGAGAGCAGTGTGAAAAGGTTATTGGTTGGATAGCAGATATTGCTTCTTGTCACTTAGCCACCACCACCACGACCCTGTCTTCCACACGATCGAGTCTCAGTAGCCGTGAGTCTGGACTGCATATTCCTCACCCTGATCCTTCTTCCTCCCACCTTGTCTAATGCCTGGAGACAACTGATCCCACACTTGGACACTCCGAAGAATTGTTCACTATTCCATTTATATATTCGGGCCTTTCGCCCGGTCCAATTGAAGAGGGATAAGAGGAGATCGCATGTACCGATGCCCAAATATTTGAGCAGCCACGGTCACACGAAGGTGATGGCGGGAAACTGTCACAAGAGGTGGCTGATGATGAGACACAATTGCCATAAAGTCAGGAGGAGGACCAAGGTGCGGAAGTGGAAGATGAGGTGATGGACGATGATGTTACTGACCCAACCTGGCAAGGTGTCAAGCAGAGCGAGGACAGCAACACACAGGGGGAGAGAGTTGTAGCACCACAACAGACAAGAACAAGCAGTGTGGTGGCCACAGAAAGAAGGCGGGCAACCGTTCCCCGTAACATCAATACGACGGAAGTTGCCAGTACAACTGTTAGGTCTTCCTGAGTCTGGTTGTTTTATAAAGACTCTGCCGATAACACCAAAAAGGCCATTTGCACCACCTGCCAGGCCAGCATCACCAGGGGTAGCAAAACTAGCAGCCTGACCACCACCAGCATGATCTGGCACATGGCATCAAAGCACCCAACTAGGTGGCTTGAACCGCAGTTTCCAGCAACAATGTCTGCCGGTGACACCACTGCTTGTTCCACTGTAGTGCGTGCACGCCAATCCCCTGTCCATGGCGCATGCCAAGATGCCTCCTGCCCTGCACCTGTCATTGAAGACTCTCAATTAGCACCATCAGCACATCCATGTTCTTGTCCCTGTACAGCATTCAGTTGTCCCTACCCCAGTCCTTGGAACGCAAGTGCAAATACTCAGCTAACACCCCACAGGCCACACTACTAAATTCTCACATTTTGTGAATGATTGCTGTTGAAATGTTGCCTTTTAGGCTCATTGAGACGGAAGCTTTCCGCAACCTGGTGGCGGCGGCCGTCCCTCGGTACTCGGTCCCCAACCGCCACTATTTCTACCGGTGTGCCGTCCCCGCATTACACAAGTATGTGACCCACAACATTAGCCATGCCCTCAACAATGCAGTTACTGGGAAAGTCCATCTTACCACGGACACGTGGACATGTGCTTGTGGGCAGGGACGGTACATCTCGCTGACGGCACACTGGGTTAACATAGTGGAAGCCGGGACCCAGTTGGACCTTGGGACGGAACATGTCCTCCTGACGCCGAAGATTGTGGGCCCTGGGTCACTCAGGGTTGCCCCAACATTCTACAGCTCCTACACCTCCTCTTCAGCCTCCATCTCCGAAATGACCACATCAGTCACAAGATGGAAGTGACTCGCCCATTGGGCCGTGGGGTACTCGGTGCCGGGCCGGTCATTGCTAGGGGAGATGTCACAGTGGCGGTGACCCGGTCCGTGACCCAGGGCGGTCAATCAAAAGGGGAATATTTACAGGGGATTTATAGTTCTTGTATAGAGTTCATGACGCCACCTGTGGTACGCGGCTAAAGGGAGCTGCCGCTTCGGAGCAAGTCCTGTGGAGCTGTTGTTAATGCAGCAGAGTTGGTTTAGCTCTCCACAGGTATAGCTTAGCTCCAGGGCAGTGTAGATGTTGCTGTTATGGAAGTAGCACTCGTCGTGCAGTGTAGTGCAGGGGGTGATGGCACAGCAATAATTTCACAGAGACAGTGGGGTGCAGTCCTCAGGGTTTACTCACAGTTGATAAGTTCCTCAGGTTACCCTTTCCGGATTGCGACCTCCCACGTCGCGCTGCGTTCACCAGGCAGGGGTTCAGCAAACTCCCAGGTGTTTCAAGAGTGTGTGACAGGACCGCCTTCTATATGCCCTTCTCAGCCATCGTTCTGCGCTGGCTCTCACCCTTCTTGCCCTGCACCTCGCCAAACAATGTCCCAAGCCGGTATCCTCGGATCTTTCTGAGCAACCTGGAGTTCCCTGGATCCTATGTGGTTACCTTTTTGGTGACTTGAATGCGGATGTGGCAACTGCACCCTGAAAGTACAGAAGCCTCCGTTTTCCAGTTGAACTTTGTAATTCTCACTAGTTAGGGGCCAGTCCCCTCTGCGGCTTGATCCTTGCACCGCCTGGCAGATTCGGGCATATGGGTGGCCTCCACCACTGCCTGTACCCCTGGGATCCCTTTCACGTTCCTGGAGCCTTTCTCCTGCTCCTCTCTCTCTCTCTTCAGTCATTCCTGGGCCTCTCTCTAGGCCCTCCTCCTGAGCAGAGCTCCTGCAGAGCTCCTGCTCCCTCTACTTCTCCTCTCAGACTGTCTGACCACTCCCAAGATGGCTTCTCACTATATACTATCCCTAACAAGTGCTCCCCTGATCTCCTTCCTCCACCCACACCCATTACATGGTTCCCCCTACTTTGGTTCCCTCCACTCCAGGCAGGGACAGGGCTCAGCAGCGAAGCGACGCATATTGCCCCTCCTGTTGGTCTTGAGTAGTTTAGTGTTGGATGCAGGTTTTAGGGTCTTGGGCAGCACTCTATCCTTACCTGAGAGTGAGATACCACACCTCTGGGTGAGATGCAGTACCTCTTTGGCGACTAAACCCACAGGGGCGCCACAGCAGCACTGCAGTACTGCCTCAGCCAAGCGGCAATAGGCTGTGCTGAAGCTAATATGCTTAGGTAACAAACCGCACAATGCTCAAGAGTTGTGGACAGCTCTGAAAGAGCAGGCAGATCTGTGGCTGACACCACAGACCCTACAGCCAGGCATGGTTGTGTGTGACAATGGCAGGAACCTGGTGGCGGCTCTGAGGCTAGGCAAGCTCACACACGTACCATGCCTGGTCCATGTGCTTAACCTTGTGGTTCTGCGGTTTCTCAAAACCTATCCGGATCTGCTTGTCAAAATATACTGTATGTGTGCCCATTTTAGAAAGTCAGCTACAGCTTCCGCTGCCGTTGCCATGCTTCAGCAGCATTTGCAGCTTCCGGCTCACAGACTGGTGTGTGATGTTCCCACGCATTGGAGCTCTACATTGCAGATGTTGGGAAGGATTTGTGAGCAGAAGAGGGCAGTTTTTAACTACCAACATTAACAAGGCCTTCCGTATTCAGGTCAGACTCCACACATAAGACATCAGGAGTGGACATGGATGTCAGACGTGTGAACCGTCCTCCAAAACTTTGAGGACTCCACCAAAATGGTGAGCGGCGATGACACCATAATTAGCTCTCTTCTGAAACGCTCTCTGCTCTCAATTAAAGAGGATGCATTGCAGGCGGAGCACGATGAGATGGAGCAAAGAACCATACAGGGTCATTACACACAGCCCTTCCTCATCTCATCCCAACGTGGATTGGGTGAAAATGAGGAAGAGGAGGAGGAGGAAGAACAGGAGCTAGTTTCCTGAGCTATAGACAGTACTACCTGCACAACTGTCATACCGTCTGTTCAGCGTGGATGGCCTGAGGATAGGGAGGAGGAGGAAGAGGATGAGGTTGAGGAGGAGTGCATGGTCAGTCGTCCTCTTAGTGAGGACACGGAAGTCTTGCCTCTTTACAGTCTGGCACACATGGCTGAGTTTATGTTACACTGCCTTTCCCGTGACCCTCACGTTGTCCAAATTTTAGGTGACAGTCATTACTGGTTGGTGACGCATCTAGACCCACGCTACAGGGAGAACTTTTTGTCTTTTATTCCCGCTCAGGACAGGCCTAATAAAATGGTGCAGTACGAGAAGGCCCTTGTTGCAGAATTATTAAAAAAATTCCCATCTGAAAACGCTGGCGGCAGAGGTCACAGTTTGTTGGACAACCAAGTAGTACAGGCAAGAGAGACACAAATGCTATCCAGCAGAGGCAGAGGAACAATGTCAAAGTTCTGGAACAGTTTTCTCAGACCCTCCCATCGCACAGGCCATGAGGTGAAGGGTACTATCTCAAGGAGTGCAAAGTTTCGGAAGATGGTGAGGGAGTACCTTGCCGACCGTACCAACGTCCTCTGTGATTCCTCTGTGCCTTATAATTATTGGGTATCCAAGCTGGACATGTGGCATGAACTAACTCTCTACGCCTTGGAGGTTCTGGCCTGCCCTGTCACTAGCATTTTGTCAGAGCGGGTTACACCCAGACATGGGTATATGCTTCCTGATTTTGTCTATTTGCTCTTGTCTTCCTCCTTCTCCGCATCCTCATCGTCCACCACCATATCACCACCATATGTACCATATAAACATATCTACGTCTCTTGCAAGGGGCATTGGAGTTCCTCCAAATTTTTGGCAGCCGTTGCTTCACTGCATAGGCAAACACTATGGGAGACCCACTTCCTAATAATGGGAATATTGTTCTTAGGAGGCTCCCTGACCTCCACGTCTCTTGAAAGGGGGATTGGAATTCCTCAAAATTTTTGGCAGCCGTTGCTTTACTGCATAGGCAAACACTATGGGAGACCTACTTCCTTATAATGGGAACATTGCTTTCAGGAGGCCCTCCGACCTCTACATCTCCTGCAAGGGACACTTAAGTACCTCCAAATTTTTGACAGCCATTGCAGTCACTCCATAGGCAAACAGTATGGGAGACCCTCTCCTTTCTAATGGGAATTTGTCGTTACTGTGGTCCTGCTCTATGTGTCTTTAAATTGCTAGTGGGGTTTTTCCTGAATTTTGTCAGCCGTTGGACTCACTGGATACCCTATAACTGTATAGAACACAGATGCAAAATAGGAATTTAAAAGTTCAGTCTCCTCGACATCATTTTTAAGCACCATTTTCATCCAGCAAAAATCCAATAGCATCTTTGGCCTTTCTTTTCCTTTTCACGTACCCCTAAAATGCTTTTTTATTGCTTTTGGTCTCCTTTGCAAGCCTCACTACATTACTGGCTTTAGCTATTCTAATGCTAAATATTTATTTATGTATATTTGATTATATATATTTATGTATAACAAAATGTGACCCAAAGAGATCACAGAACATCTTTAGCGAATATATATATTTTTTTGTTAATGTTCATTTTTCTCTACTGTAAATGGGTCATTCATAAATGTTACAGGGGAAAAGAACCATCTATAGTTATAGAAATCACCAGCAGTGTGACTCTGGGCCTGGGACCAAGCAGTTTTTCTATGCTGGTAGACACCTGGAGATTAGGTAATTGCCAGGCCCTACAGAAGCATCCACAATGCCAATGCTTCTGTTTGCTGCATAGCTTACAGTGAGCGCCAAGTAGCTGGAAAGAGAAAAGAAAGGAGAATTAATAAACTGCTAGATTGCAGCAGCAGGAAGTTTAATCCTGTAACATAAATTTATTATGGAAAAAAACAAAAGAGAAAACATTGTCGGCTCAACCTTCTTGAGAAATTTTATTGCATGGATCCTGAAGATGTTACTTTTTCGTGTTTTATGAAATTAAAATAAAAATGGACTTTTAACTAAAGAATGTAAATTTATATTGGTACGAGGTTAGAGCCTAGGACCAAGTGCCATACATTAATGGCATATGGTCGCTATCAGGTTAATATGCAATTTATTTGTATTAATATGTTAATTATCAGTTCTGGGGAGAAAACATACTCCACGTATATTAAACTGTCAAGGCCAAAGGTCCAATGTTCATCAGGCTCTACCTCCTCACTCTTTTCCTTGCTCCCCTAATGCAGTCATGTGGACTCTGACACTCAGTTTTGCTAAATCCTCAATACTTAATCCTCAGCTGACCCAGAATACTTAAAGCGCTCTTCCCATCTCCTATTTCAGTATGTAGTAGGTACAATAATAATAATAATAATAATAATATTAGCAAATACATCCAATTAGAAATGTAGTATAGTTCTTCTGATTCGCTATGTGTCTTTCCTCATGTGCAGGCATTGCCGGACCTTAGGTATCCATGGTTGCAACCACTGATATAGTGACAGTCAGTTAGCTAGCTGCTAGTGGTCGTAACCATGGATAACTAAGGTCCTGCAATGCCTGCACATGAGGCAAGAGACATAGCAAATCAGAAAAACTATACTACATTTCTAATGGAGGTATTTGCTAATACTATTATTATTATTATTACACCTACTACATATTGGGATAGGATCTTGGAGAGGAGAATACCCCTTTAAGGGACCCTCCCCATTGCACTTCACTTAAGCAATGAGGTTTCTAGGTTCCCATCTGTGCAAAGTGATATTCTGAATTATTTTCTATGGAATTGTATGCTGCATGTGTTCATAGGGATCACTGTGGGTAGTACTGATGCCGAAGCAATGCTGAAAAGCTGGCAGAACGATGATGTACAGTGATTTATCTAGACCTCACTCTACAATGTGTTTTAACTAGAAAAAGTAGTTGCATTTGGTTAAACAAGATGCAAGACTGATAAAATTGTAAAAACCTTACATAACATTCAGTGTCTGGATTTAGTTTAGATCAGTGTTTCCCAAACCCCATCCTCACGGCCCCCCACAGGTCATGTTTTCAGGATCTCCTTAGTATTGCACAGGTGAGAGAATTCCTGATGCCTTGATGATACTTCAATCACCTGTGCAATACTAAGGAGATCCTGAAAACATGACCTGTGGGGAGCCATGAGGATGGAGTTTGGGAAACACTGGTTTAGATGATGTTGTGATTTAAAGTAAAAATCCAATCAAGTAATACTTTTGATAAGATGGAATAGTATAAACAACTTGTATGATCCACCCAATAAAGCTCTAATATGACATAAAAAGCATGAATACCCTTTAAAGTCTTATTTAATGAAAAATTTATATGGCAATAATAAGTTATTTAATGCAGGAGTCTAATGAATGTGGAAATGAGATCATTCCTGTGAAATACATCCCTGACTGAATGGGTATTTTACATGTTTAATTTTATCATTCTGATTTAATTTGATTTTATTATGAATTATGTCTATGAAACTTCAGACTTTGGGATTTAACTGCTCTGATACTTATATTTGAAGGTATCCTTGGGTGCAGTGTTTTTATTTTTGTTGCAACTAGGACTGTATTTTCTCTGCATATCTTGTCCATGCTGGTATGCAAATTGTCTCTTCAGAGAGGAAGAGGACCTTAGACCAAAGTTAGAGGCCTCTCATACAGCTAAATCAAATCTCATGCTTTGCACTGATGAGCGGAAACATGTCTGCAAATTGAGATTCTGGTTTGTTTTTTATCCCAAGTCATGTGGCAAGTCTCGTTAAAGGGTTGATAGTGACTTGTAGGATTGCTACCTCCAATAGATGATACTAGAGTTCATGACCTCTTCCTCTCTGAAGAGACAATTTGCATATTAAATTTCTCAGAGGAGCATGCATGGACTATAAGTCTCCTTAACCTGGCATGTCAGGCATGTAAGGCATGCCATTCTCCACATGGAAAAACGTTACCCCATGTCCATGCTGAGACATGGCTTAGGGCTTCACATGGTTACTTTGCTTAGGAAAGTGAGATACAGATTAGATATTAGACAAAAAATTTTGACAGTGAGGGTGGTCAATGAGTGGAACAGGCAGCCACGAGAGGTGGTGAGTTCTCCTTCAATGGAAGTCTTCAAACAGAGGCTGGACAGACATCAGTCTGAGATGGTTTAGTGAATCCTGCATTGAGCAGGGGGTTGGACATGATGACCCTGGAGGTCCCCTCCGACACTAATATTCTAGGATTCTATGATTCTTACAGAATCCAAGAGGCTCCCTTTTACCCCTACGGAGAAACCTGGAACCAGTTCTTCATTAGAGGAGCCTCCTGGTTTCCATCCAGAGCCCATGTTGAGCATCTTAGTGAAAATATAAGAAAAAAATAGATGTACCGGAGTCAAAACCAGAGAAACAAAATCAAGTTCAGGGTCAGATTTAAAAAATAAAGTCAGGTGTAGCTGGGTCATGGAAGTCAGGACGGAGAGTAGTCAGACATTTCAAGGTCAAACCAGAAAGGACATCCAATGGTTAACCCAGAAAAATGCTGAGTAAGAAATTTGAGTCGGTGCCCTAGTATAACAATCCAAAAGGGCACAAGAGGGTATAAGAATACAATATCTGGCACAGTGCAACAAACTTGCGTAAGGTAAATAGCTATTTCGGGAGCTTGATTGGCTGCCCAACCCACTGTTCTAGTGGTGTAATAATTGACTCTCTTTATCCCCTGCTGATCATATTAAAATTGTAACTAGCCAGTGGCGCTGCTAGTAATTCTAACTGGGCAGCCAGGAACACTGTGGTCCGCCGAATTGCCATCCCCACTGCCATAGCCCAAAAGGAGGTGCCTGGAAGAGAAGATTGTCTCTGGAGCAGGGACAGGTATAAGTATTATGATGAATACTTTTTATATGCAACTTATCACAAAGCATCATTTAAATATCAAAGTACAGGGCAGCACGGTGGCTCAGAGGTTAGCACTGCACTATATGTAGGGCAGCATGGTGGCTCAGATGCAACACCCTCGTAATGGGGGGGCTTTCCATTCACTGCTATCCACCCCCACTCAGCGTCCGAGGCAGAAGGAATGACCACAAATGCAGGTCTCGGGGATAACAGCTGCTTTACTCCAGCAGAACGGGGAAATATAACATGGAGTAATTCTTTACAGTTCAGGTTAGGATCTGACACGAAATTGAGGTTCTGGCGCTTTAAGAACCCGTAATATTTAAGTGTGGAACTAGTAGATAGTTATAAGCAAGAGTCTTTTGGTGGCGTACGAGTAGAAGAGGAGATGTATAGCAAGAGTATTTACAGACCTGGAGTCCTGTATCCATTTCTCAGCTTGTCACGGTCGATGCAGAAAACATACTTAAAGCAAATGACGAACAAATGCGGTGAGGCGAGCGACTCTCAATTTCTTCAACACGCGGGCAATAGGTTCTTCGGTACAGATAGTACGACCTAATGCTGGAGTAGCACGGGTCAATCCGGACAGCGAGGACCCAGGGTTAAAAAGTGTTAAAGGTCTTTAGCCACCTTGACTGTAGAAGTCAGAGGAAAATCCTAGGCTTTAGGCCTGACTGAAAGTCTTGAGAAGAAGAGAAGGATGGATATAAATCATAAACTTTTACCAACAGATATGCTGGAACACAACAAATGAAAAGTGATTCAATAGCACAACTGAAACATACCTGAAGAATATATGAGATTAATGAGTTTTAGATTCATTTAAATCATATGACTGTAGAGGGATAACTAAGGAGTGAGTTGCAGTGTACAGAAGCTACTCAAGGTCCAAGGTTACTTAAAGGGACATACACAGTCTGGACCGGGTCACTACACAGAGGTTAGCACTCTACTATATAGGGCAGCACGATGGCTCAGAGGTTAGTACTCTACTATATATAGGGCAGCACGATGGCTCAGAGGTTAGCACTCTACTATATATAGGGCAGCACGATGGCTCAGAGGTTAGCACTCTACTATATATAGGGCAGCACGATGGCTCAGAGGTTAGTACTCTACTATATATAGGGTAGCACGATGGCTCAGAGGTTAGTACTCTACTATATATAGGGCAGCACGATGGCTCAGAGGTTAGCACTCTACTATATAGGGCAGCACGATGGCTCAGAGGTTAGTACTCTACTATATATAGGGCAGCACGATGGCTCAGAGGTTAGTACTCTACTATATATATGGCAGCACGATGGCTCAGAGGTTAGCACTCTACTATATATAGGGCAGCACGATGGCTCAGAGGTTAGTACTCTACTATATATAGGGCAGCACGATGGCTCAGAGGTTAGCACTCTACTATATATAGGGCAGCACGATGGCTCAGAGGTTAGCACTCTACTATATATAGGGCAGCACGATGGCTCAGAGGTTAGTACTGTTGAGCTCTCTTTTCTCTGACATTTCTGCTGTGTTTCTGTGTCACCCTGACCTGGATGCCACAAATATAATAAAGCTGTGTCTGAGAGCAAGGGGGAGGTTCTCTAGTCAGGGGAACATTAGCATGCAATACCTCCTGTCACAGGCCAGTAAGGGGAGCAGGCTGCCCCTATAAAAGCTGGAACTGGGGGCAGGGTTAGTGAGAACTGGACAACCTGTCTCAGGATTGAGAGTTGTCCCAGAGCAGTGAGGGACAGTTGAATTGCACCCTAAGAGGAAGTGTGGCAGTAGAAGAGCCACAAGCCAGAGACAAGAGGCGAAGTGAGCCTGTCTTGGCAGACAAAGAACTCCATTTTACCAGACTTTGGTGTCTGAGGCTGTGAGGATTCCTCGCCCTGCAGCAGATAACCAGTCCGCAGGGGACTGTATGTTCCTTGGCCTAAGAAGCCCGGAGGCTCTGCCACAACAGAAGGGACCAGCAAAGCCGTACCAGGCCGGGAGTAGAAAGGGACCCACGTCGCAGGCCATACAGGCGAGAATACACGGTGAGCTCGGACCGTGGGCTGTTACCCTATCAGGAGGAGATAGCCAGGAGGAGCGCAGAGAGCACGGTAGGCCTACACCCTCACCCTGACCAGGGCCAATTTCCCAATTGCTCTCAGACATCCAGGTCCCCTCCTAGCCGGGACTGTTTGTGGGTCAGTTCACCTGTTCTAGTAAAGACCCTGGACTGCAATCTGTTGTCTGTGTGCTCCTTGCTCCTCCAGCACTAACGGTACTGGGTCGCCCTACACCATCACCCCCATCTTCCATTATACTGCCCTGGGGCCGCACTCTTCCCGTGGGGAGTCACACTATCCCAGCTGCATACATCATCAGCCCCTTTCATCATTTTTAATATCACAGTTCCTGCAAATAAAACATGTTAGAGGCATGACTTTCCTTTGTACAGCAAACAAAACAATAGCATATAAAATGGCAATAACTATGTAACGCAGCGTTAAATTCAATGGTGGACTAGGCAAAATGAGTTCAAGTTCAGCCTGTGTGCCATAGGCATACTCCTTACAGACTACATGGCCTCATACTCCATGTTTTACTTGTATAGAGCTAATATAGCCACATGTTTCATTCAGCTGTGCAGGGACCCTGCAGAAGGGGGGTTTGACGTGTAGTGGTCATTCTTTGGCACTGCAAATATATACTTCAATAACAGCCATGCTGCAGTATCAAGGAACAGCCACTACACAGTATATGAAGCTTTGGTTTTAATGGATATCCTACCAAATGGGTGGAGGTCCAACCAAATCAGCAGAGGTCCAACATTCAGCACACCACCAGCCAGCAAACAGCCGATCAGTGAGGTGCCGAATGTTGGGCCTCCACCAATTTGATAGGCTAGATCAACAACTTCATAAGCCTGAACAACCCCTTTAAAAACCTTACCTGTCACTTCTAGTGATTACATCTAGGATTAAGATAGGTGGCAAACATCAATAACAATGTGCATTGAATAGAAAAAACTAACACAGCATTTCACATATATAACTGGGACTACATTTGGAACTAAAAGTAATTGAAACACATACGTCTGGAGTGCTGTACATACTTTTTGCTTTTCTTTCACAGTTGAAAAATCTATCTCCCAAACAAAACAAAGGATTGAATTGCATCTTTATGGTATATAAATATGTTCTCTCATCCTGTCCTCCTTGGTTAAACAGTTTGAGCTTAAAAATATGCTTACCTGCAATGTAAAATATTAGAGTATTGTTAAACACTATGTATTTCTTGCATAGCTCACGTTAAGAAATGCTGTAAGCCAAAATCTATATTATGTATTCAGTGTATAAGTTTTGTTTGAATCGGTCTTCGGTCATCATAGAGTGTCACCATCAATTCATTAGATGTCTGAAGCTGCACAATGTACAGTCTGTCACCTACAAAACAAGTCCTAAATCAAAAGACGAGAACAAAGGACAAGGCTGAAAAATAACCCTCCAGTTTCATAGTAGAATTATTTCTAGAATCACAATTGTAAATCTTCAAACATCTATATCTTTCTAATATTTATTCATCTATCTGTAACATATTTATCTACCGTTCTGTCTACAAACAAAAGAATACAGCAGCCTCTGTACGCCCTAAGATGTGCAAAGATTGAATATATGACATTTAAATCCCATTACTGATATACTGTATATAATCTACTAAAGTATGCCCAATTTTTCGCACTGACTGACCTTCATTTCTTAAAGTAATGATGGGCACTCGTTTTTCTTTACTTAGCTGCTTTTTTCTTGCCATAATACAAATTCTAACAGTCTATTCAGTAGGACTATCAGCTGTGTATCCACCTGACTTCTGCACAACACAGCTGATGGTCCCAAACCCATTTATAAGGCAAGAAATCCCACTTATTAAACCTGACAGGGCACACCTGTGAAGTGAAAGCCATTTCCGGTGACTACCTCTTGAAGCTCATCAAGAGAATGCCAAGAGTGTGCAAAGCAGTCATCAAAGCAAAAGGTGGCTACTTTGAAGAACCTAGAATATAAGACATATTTTCAGTTGTTTCACACTTTTTTGTTAAGTATATAATTCCACATGTGTTAATTCATAGTTTTGATGCCTTCATTGTGAATGTACAATTTTCAAAGTCATGAAAATACAGAAAAATCTTTAAATGAGAAGGTGTGTCCAAACTTTTGGTCTGTACTATACTTGTACATGATTGGTGGGAAGTACTTAATGCATGATGTGGTAAATCTGCATTATCCTTGATTAACTCAAATATTGCTGTGATTGACAGGCTCTGTAATACAGAAAACTCAGATCTCACATTTAAAGGGAATCTGTCACAACATTTGATCTATCTAAATTATTATTATGGGCAACTGGGTCTCCTGTACACTGTTGGCCTAAGCAGTGAATGGAAGGCTTTCCAAAAATTATGAGGAACTGCAATGCCCCTTGAAACAGACGTGGATTACAGCGTACTAAAAACCTTCTACCCAAAATTGGGGAGTGGGTCTCCCTTAGTGTTCGCCTATGCATTGAAAAGCAAAAGCTGACTAAAATTAGGAGGAAATGCAATGCCCGTTGGAAGAGTTGTGGAGGTTAGAGTTAATTAAAAACAACATTTTAATGCCCCTTGGGAGAGCTGTGGAGTTCAGAGTGGTTTAACAAGATGCTTTTAATGCCCCTTGGAAGAGACATGGAGGTCAGAGTGGTTTAACATGACGGTTTTAATGCCCCTTGGAAGAGTGGTGGAGGTCACAGTAGCTTAACAAGACAGTTTTAATGTCCCTTGGAAGAGACGTGGAGGTCAGAGTGGTTTAACAAGACAGTTTTAATGCCCCTTGGAAGAGTGGTGGAGGTCGCAGTAGTTAACAAGACGGTTTTAATGCCCCTTACTAGAGCCATGCAGTACAGCATATTAAAAACATTATTCCCATTATTGGGGAGTTGGTCTCCCATAGTCTTTGCCTATGCCTTCCAAGCAAAAGCTGCCAAAAATTAGGACGGAGGAATTTGAAATGCTGGCAACACGGACCACGGTCACCCTGGTGGTATAGTGGTGGTGGAGGCTAAGGATAAGGAGAAGAACATAAAACAGCCGAAATGAGGAAGCGTATACCCATGTGTGGGTGTGAAGCGGTGCATGTGAATACACCTCCTGAAAAAACACAGTGGATTTGACTTTATGTTACTCTGCTATCATTTGGTTGTGATGAGAAGTCTGGCCCAATCCAGCCCTTGTTCATTTTGATAAGGGTCAGCTTGTCAGCATTGTCAGTTGACAGGCGAGTGCGCTTATCAGTTATAATTCCCCCAGCGGCACTAAAAACACGCTGCGATAACACGCTAGCGGCAGGGTAGGCCAGGACCTCCAAGGCGTACAGAGCGAGTTCATTCCAAGTGTCCAGCTTGGATACCCAATAATTAAAAGGCACAGAGGAATCACGGAGGACGCTGGTACAGTTGGCAAGGTACTCCCTCACCATCCTTTGAAACTTTCCACTCCTTGTGAGAATACCCCGCGCCTCAGGGCCTGTAAGCTGGGCGGGTCTCAGAAAACTGACCCAAAATGTTGACAGTGTTCCCCTGCCTCTGCTGGATTGGAGTTGCTTCTCTCTCGCCTGTACGCCTTGGTTGGTCAACGAACTGTGATCTCAGCTGCTAGCGTGTTCAGATGTGAATTTTTTAACAGTTCTGCAGCAAGGGCCTTCTGGTACTACCATATTTTTGTAGACCTCTCCACCTCAGGAATAAGAGAGTGAAAGTTCTCCTTGTAGCGGGGGTCTAAAAGTCTCACCAACCAGTAATGACTGTCACCCAACATTTTGACAATGCGAGGGTCATGGTTAAGGCAGCGTAACATAAAGTCAGCCATGCGTGCCAGACTGGTAACGGGCAAGACTTCCGTGTCCTCACCAAGATGATGAATGACCATGCTCTCCTCTTCCTCCTCCTCCCCCCTGTCCTCAGGCCACACACACTGAGCCGACTGTATGACAGTTGTACAGGTACTACCGTCTACAGCGCATGATACCAGCTCCTGTTCTTCCTCCTCCTCCTCCTCTCCCTCATTATCCCCCAATGCACGTTGGGATGAGATGAGGCTGGGCTGTGTGTAATCACCCATTATGGCTTCTTGATCCATCTCATCATACTCTGGCTGCAATGCCTCCTCTTTAATTCTCTGCAGAGAGCGTTGCAAAAGACAGACAAGTGGGATGCTGACGCTAATGATGGCGTCATCGCCACTCACCATCTTGGTGGACTCCTCAAAGTTTGTCAGGATGGTACATATGTCAGACATCCAGGTCCACTCCTGAGGTCTTATGTGTGGAGTCTGACCTGAATATCGGCGGCCTTGTTGCAGCTGGTACTCCACAACTGCTCTCTTCTGCTCACAAATCCTTTGCAACATGTGGAGGGTAGAGTTCCATTGTGTGGGGACATCACACACCAGTCGGTGTGCTGGAAGCTGCAAACACTGCTTCAACACAGCAAGGGTGGCGGAAGCTGTAGCCGACTTCCGAAAATGAGCTGACAGGTGGCGTACTTTGATGAGCAGATATGGCAACTCGGGGTACGATTTAAGAAACCGCTGAACCATGAGGTTAAGCACATGAGACAGGCATGGTGCGTGTGTGATCTCGCCTCGCCTCGCCTCAGAGCCGCCACCAGGTTACAGCCATTGTCACACACGACCATGCCTGGATGTAGGTTCAGCGGTCTCAGCCACAGATTTGCCTACTCTTTCACAGCTGTCCACAACTCACAAGCAGTGTGAGGTTTATCACCTAAGCTTATGAGTTTCAGCACAGCCTCTTGCCGCTTGGCTGAGGCAGTACTGCAGTGCTTCCAGCTTGTAACTGATGTGATGATATCTGAGATGGAGGCTGAACATGAGGAGGAGGAGGAAGAAGATGTGCAGGAGCTGTACACTGTTGGGGCAACTCTGACTGACATAGGGTCCGCAATCCTCGGTGTGGGGAGGATGTGTTCCGTCCCAAGGTCCGACTGGGTCCTGGATTCCACTATGTTTACCCAGTGTGCCGTCAGGGAGATGTACCGTCCCTGGCCACAAGCACATGTCCATGTGTCCGTTTTCAGGTGGACTCTCCCAGTAACTGCTTTGTTGAGGGCACGGCAGATGTTTTGGGACACGTGCTTGTGTAGTGCGGGAATGGCACACCGGGCAAAATAGTGTCGGCTGGGGACCGAGTACCGAGGGATGGCCACCGCCATAAGGTTGCAGAAGGATTCTGTCTCCACCAGCCTAAAAGGCAGCATTTCCAGCGCAAGCAGTCGTGAAATGTGCGAATTTAGGACTGTGGCCTGTGGGGCATTGGCTGCGAATTTGCGCTTTCATTCAAAGCTCTGGGATATGGACAATTGAATGCTGCGGTGGGACGTGGACGTTGATGCTGTTTCTTGAGAAACTGCCATAACAAGTGAAGACTGAGAGGAGGGGGCATCTTTGCATGCAGTGTGGACAGGGGATTGCCTTGCACGCACAACAGGGGGTTCTATTACACGCACAACAGCGGAAGAAGCAGTGGTGACACCCGCTGACACTGGTCGTGGACCCTGGAGCTCGCCCCACAAAGTCTGGTGCCTTCCTGCCATGTGCCTGATCATGCTGGTGGTGGTCAGGCTGATAGTTTTGCCCCTGCTGATGCTGGCATGGCAGGTGGTACAAATGGCCTTTTTGGGATTATCAGCAGAGTCTTTAAAAAAATTCCAGACTCTGGAAGACCTACAGGTTGTACTGGCAACGTCCCTCGTGTTGGTGTTGGGAGGAAGGAGCATCAGGGTGAGGAGGAGTATGCGGTCGAGACTCACGGCTACTAAAACTTGACCATGTGGTAGACAGAACGGAGGTGGTGGTGCCCAGGTAACTGGAAGTATTATCTTCTATCCAATTAATAACCTGTTCACACTGATCAGTTCGCAATACTGGTGTTGTAGTGTGCTTCCCTAGTAATTCGGTCAAGAAGTGGGAGCAAGAAGATGTGGCTTTTGGTTGTGGCACATTTTCACCTTGGCCACGGCCCCGTCCTCTACACGCACCATCACCAGAACGTTCAGTTCCACGTCCCTTGCCACGCGCCTTGCCCATTGTAAATGAAGTAAAATAGTTTACACTCGCACTATCAATGGAAAAAGCGTAATAAAAAGGAGATTAGAACCGTGGAAGAGGAAAACCACAGTTCTATTTCTCTGGCCTACACCAGAATCTTTTAAACAGATATATTTGTGTCTTAACACTGAGCGAGACACTCAATTTTTTTATTTTTTATGTAAAAAATGCCAAAAGCAGGATAATACAGAGATTTCACCTGTGGAACTGCAAAACCACAGTTCTAGTTATCTGGCCTATACCAGACTCTTTTAAACAGATAAATTTGTGTCTGAACAGTCAGGGAGACACTATTACAGTTTTTTTTTACGGAAAAAATGCCAAAAGCAGGATAATACAGAGATTTGACCCGTGGAACTGCAAAACCACAGTTCTATTTATCTGGCCTACACCAGACTCTTTTAAACAGATATATTGGTGTCTGAACAGTCAGGGAGACACTATTACAGTTCTTTTTTACAGAAAAAATGCCAAAAGCAGGATAATACAGAGATTTGAAAAGTGGAACTGCAAAACCACAGTTCTAGTTATCTGGTCTCACTGAGGGAAAAAAAATACAGGATTTAGATGAAAAAAAAAAGGATTTTCCTGGCCCCTGAGACTGGGGAATAAGTCTAGCAATTTGACCAGCAGGAGCACACAGGACTGTAATGCAGCGTTTGCTGGTATAACCACTGCGTCTCCTATATAGCCTGCCTGCCTGATATCTGGGATGGATATTAGTCCTGAGAAGGACTGTTTGTTTGATTTGGCAGGCTTTAGAGACCCTACACTAACTATTTCGCAGTATAAATCTCTCCCTAGCTCTGCAGCACTGACCCTACACTGTCTGATCCGGAGTGACTGAGTCCAAGATGGCGGCACTCGGTTTTAAATACTCGAGGTGACGCTGTGCGGCCAGCCAATCACTGTAATGCCCACAAACAACATGGCTGTGGCATTACAGTGACTGGCTGGCAATCCCTGTATGTTCATTGGCTGTGTAAAGAGCGCCAAACATGCAGGGCGGGGACCCGAGCTCCCGCCCGAGTATCCCGGAAATGCTCGGTGATCGCCGAACATCCCGAGTAGTGAGATGCCCAGGCGAGTACCGATCAGTGTTGAGCATGCTCGCTCAACACTAATAATGACCATTTTCTGCTCTCCTGATCTCACTGGAGAGCTGTGTGTGATTTTACCTGATACATCTGCAAGTTCCACTCAGCTTCAGCTTCCAGGCAGACTGGGTTTCAATATTGTTGCAATACAGCAGAGTTCAGAGATAAACAAAGTTCATGTCCCCTGTTCTGAGTTAGTCACTTGTCTCACACTGGTAACTCCCATTTTATTTAAAATAAGCTCTGTAGTCAGAGTTATCTTCCAGGCAACATCCTTCCCATAGCCTGGAAGAGGTCATTTACATATAAGAAAAACGTGGATTAGTCTGGAATAAGACATCGGATCACAGATATCAATGTATCATTCTCTTCAGCTTCCAATAACCTGCATGTTCAGATAGATGTCTTGGAAGGGTTGATCCTACTGACAGATTCCCAACATTTAAAACACACTTTACATATGACACTTCATTTTTTATAATTTAGCTTTATGATCATCTTATTTTTAAATTTTTCTTTTACATAATTTTTATCCAAGTTTAAAAGTTTTATGAACAATATTACATTAAAAAATGCTGTAGCTATAGCTATTAACAATTGACATATCATTTTTCCAAATCATGTGGGAAATATAATCATTTGTTACATTACCCTCAACATTACCATGTAAAGATGTATCCTTGATTTATCTTCTTTTATGAAGATGCTAAAAATGTCTTTCTTAAGGCCCCATAAACATTAGACAAGTCATTCACTACTTGCAGATATTGAGTCTCATTAAACTCAATACTAGTGGTGGTGACGTGCCCCCTGGGCCGTGGGGTACTCGGTGCCGGGCCGGTCGTTGCTAAGGGAGATGTCACAGTGGCGGTGACCCGGTCCGTGACCCAGGGCGGTCAATAAAAGGGGTTATTTACAGGGGATTTATAGTTTTTATATACAGTTTGTGACACCACCTGTGGTATGCGGCTATGTGGAGCCGCCGCTGCGGTGCAGATCCTCTGGAGCTGTTGTTGACGCAGCAGAGTTGGTTTAGCTCTCCACAGGTAGAGCTTAGCTCCAGGGCAGTGTAGATGTTGTAGATGTTGCTGGGCGTTGTAGTGCAGTGTAGTGCAGGGAGTGATGGCGCAGCAGTAATTCACAGAGACAGTGGGGTGCAGTCCTCAGAGTTTACTCACAGTTGTTAAGTTCCTCAGGTTGCACTGTACAGATTACAGCCTCCCACGTCGCGCTGCATTCACCAGGCAAGGGGTTCAGCAATCCCTCAGGTAATTCCAGAGCACTTAACGGGACCCCTTTCTGTGTGCCTTTCTCAGTCGTCTTCCTGCGCTGGCTCTCACACTCCTGCCCTTTGCCTCACAATCAGTGTCCCAATCCGGTAGCCTCGGGTCTTGTCGGGCGACCTGCAGTCCCCTGGATCCTCTGTGGCCACCTTTTCGGCAATGTAATTGTGGGTGTGGCAACTGCACCTTAAAAGTACAGAAGCCTCCGGTTTGTAACTGAGCCTTGTAGTTCTCCACTAGTTTAGGGGCCGGTCCCCTCTCTGCGGCTTGATCCTTCTACACCTGGTAGATTCGGGCGTACGGGTGGCCTCCAGCACTTCCCGTACCCCTAGGATCCCCTCGTTCCTCCTGGAGCCTTCTCTCCTGCTCCTCTCTCCTTCTCAGTCTTGGGCCTCTCTGCTAGGCCCTCCTCCTGAGCAGAGCTCCTGCTCCCTTCACTCTCCTCCTCTGACTGAACTGAACTTTCAAGATGGCTTCTCTATTTATATCACTTCCTTTCCTGTGCTCCCCTGAACTACGTTCTCCACCCACACCCAAAACATAGTTCCACCCTTCAGCTAGGGACCAGGGACTGTGCTCTCCCTTAGGAGCAATTTCGCCCTGCCCCCATTGAAGTGGAATGTGTTGGTTGCAGGTGGAAGGGGCTCGGGCAGCACTCTATCCTTACCTGAGTGAGATACCACACCTCTGGGTGAGATGCAGTACCTCAGTGGCGACTGAACCCGCAGGGGCACCGCAGTGGCATTGGGTGGAATACGTTTTATCATGACATTCTTACATTTTGTCTTCATCCCCCAGGATATGGTACTATTCTGCCTGCCACTCTACATATGCTCATGTCCCATGGTACAACATTCTGGTTCTCCTTTGTTACCTTCAATGACCTATGCTCAACAGTTCCTGAATCACATACACAAATAATATCAAAGGTAACTTTCCTGTTATCATTTCCTATGGAAGAACCTACAACTATAGGTATGCCCATTTCCACTAATTAGAGGTTATTCAGTGAATCAATGTTTAGACCAGCTTGGCTTGGGGCAACTCAGTCCTGAATCTCGCCAAGGGCACTACTGATAAATTTTGCAGCCAGATTTATTCTTTCCTAGCTACTACAATGATCCAACCAGTGGACAGGAATTTACAGCATAGTAAACAAAATACAGCTTTTACCATCCGTTCTAGGGGGAGAAAACTAGGAAAGTCACTTGTAGAGAAAGATCTGGCTGTACTTGAAGATAACAGATGAAGGAGCAGCATACAATGTCAATCAGTGACTTCTAAAGCCAGCAGGATATTGTCGCGTATTTAAAGAGGCATGGACTCATGGGCAGGCCTGGACTAATCTAACTCACTAATACTGAAACTAGTGATACATAGCTGATCTTTCTACACTGCATATTTGTGAACATGTATTCTCTCTAAAACAATTGATTTTATTTAGCTAATTAAAAAACACACACCAAAAAAATCCCGCGTATTAAAATAACTTGCTGTCTTATTAGAAGACAATAAAGGCTCCCAAAGTGATATGATGGCCTCGACAAGCCCTGATATGCCACTAATTAAATTCTGCCTAACATGGAGGTTGGCACGCTAAAATTGTGTATTTGGCGCCCCCACTCAGCAATGGCTGTCCCTGTCTCTCCCTGTTAATCTCTATCAGGTGATCTAAACAGGGTAATAAGGTGACTCCCTGGTCTAATACAGAGTTGCTCTTATTTCTAATCAAAGTATACAGGAGATATTGATAGACATTTTGACAAAAAGAAAATTGATAGCATTGTCTTGTATCATATTACTTAACGCCTCAATGCGTTTCCCCAACTGTATCTGGTTCATCAGAGGCCGATGTAGGTATTATGGAATCATGAAAGCTGGAGCTGCATGATAAAAGCTGCTACCTAATGGCTGGCTCTAAGAGCTATGTCAAAGGCCAGGTTTAAATATCCCCCTTGTTGATAGATAGAGCATTCCCCCACGCCCCTAAGAGAGAACTTATCCATGTATCAATAGGCTCCCCTGTCCCAGGAGACGAAGTGTGCATGTCCTGTATGTCAGCACAAGAGGCTTAACTTTCCCTGCTGTAATGCAGCGGCTTGCGGCATTACTGTAATGGTCCAGGGTGTGTTTTGGCCGACCATGTACCTCCCCCAGGTGACTGGTCACATGACTGTGACATAAACACAGGTCCTGTGTGTGCACTAGAGGATATATAAACCCTGGTAGATTTGAGACAGGTGTGTAAGGTGTGAGGCCTGTTCCCGTGTGAGGGACACCGTTAGCCTGGAGAGGCTTAGTGAGGCCTAGTGAGGCCACAGTGGTGGCAGAACAAAACTGACTGAAGCAGCTAAAACCCAGCAAAGGTAAAACACTGCATTATATGGACGTTGCTATAAGTGACTTTGCTGGAGGCTGTAACTGGAGCCAAGTGAACCTGTCTGCCACTTGAAAGGCTCCTGGACATTATATGTGTATGTCGGCGAGCCACTGAGTTGGACTCGGTTATAAGCAGTTATGATAAATAATAAACTGCTGGATTGTGAAATTCCGTAAAGGTGTTGCATGGTATGCTTTAATTGACCCGGTGAAGCGAGTGTCCCCCAGCATGATGACTAGCGCTGCCTTAAATGTGGTTGGAGAATGCGAGCAACTGCAGCCCGGTTGCTAGGGGCAACTGCAGCCCGGTTGCTAGGGGCAACTGCAGCTCGGTTGCTAGGGGCAACGGCACAGGATGACGAGTATGGATACAAGCATCTTGCTGTGGCTCGGCGGGGTCACGAAAATTAAAGCATCTTGCTGTAACTTGGCGGGGTTACGAAAATTGTCTTCGCACTCAAACCTGGTTTGCTGTGGCTCGGCGGGGTCACGAAAATTAAAGCATCTGGCTGTAACTCGGCAGGGTTACGAAAATTGTCCTCGCACTCAAACCTGGTTTGCTGTAACTCGGCGGGGTTACGAAAATTGTCCTCGCACTCAAACCTGGTTTGCTGTGGCTCGGCGGGGCCACGAAAATTTTCCGGGGAGAGCGGTGTGAAGTGTCTAGTGTCAATAGTGTACCGCGATGGCTGTGAATGCAGCAGCAAAAGAAAATGAAGCTATTAAAGTGCTGGTTAAAACAGCAGCAGGTATTTGAGAAACGTCTACAGGACATGGTGCAGGAACGGCAGGAGCTGTGGGCACCGTATAGAATGGCGGCAGTGTTCCATTCTGTGAACTCTCCGGGGGCGCCAGTATTGTCCCAGAGTGCCCGGGGAGGTGGTAAGAGATGTTGTGAACTGAGTCCTAAGACTATTGTTGATTTTTTTTGTAAAATTCCCCCTACAGGTGTGGGTGTCCAAAAGGGGGTGGAGTCTCAAAAGGGGGCGGATTTTCAAAGAGTGTGGAGTATAGAAAACCAAAATTTGTTACTGGTTGTGGGCTGGTACCCCCTAAAAATGACAATTTGACCGTTGATAACGGGGTAGCTCCAGTAGAAGGGGTTGACGTCAAGGTGGTAGGTGACTTGTTAGTCCACAAAACCATGGGGAGTGACACAGACCCCGTATCTGACGGTGACACTACGAAAGTAGAAGGAGAGTTCAGTCAGGAGGAGCTAGACGAGGAGAGAAAGTCCCCCTCTCGTCATCGACGGTGCAAGGGCCACAAAAAGGTTGCTCCTGTTGTCTTGGCTGAAAGTGAAAATAAAGAAAATGTAATGCTGTGTGCCTTTGTTTCAAGTGTGGATCCTCCTTTAGAGGCAGAAGAGGAGGTGACGTTGCCAGTAGCAACCTCCGGTTCAGTACTGAGATAGAAGGATCAGGATCTGACAGCCCTGAAAGAGGAGGCGGCCAGTCATGACCAAGAGCTGGAGCCTATTAGTCAGCATTATCAAAGTGACGTGCAGCAACTATGGGAAAACCTGGAGAACGTGTCCTCAGACCAGCGGAGCCTGGAGTCTGAGCGGCAGAAAATATACCAGGTTGTGAGGAACTTACAGCGAGACCTGGAGGGAAGCAATGAGGAAATTAACCAATGGAAGGAAATGTTCCAGGAAATTAAGGAGGACCGCCGCAAAACCAAGGAGGAAGTTTTGCAGTTGAAGCTTGAGAAGGAGGCACTGCAGGATGAAGTTTCTGGGCGTGAACAAAACCTAGAACGACTGCGCGAACAGTTCACCCGGGAGCTGTGTGAATCTAAGAAGGAATATGGTGAACGCAGTGGGGAACTGCAACAAATTAAGAGAGACTATGAGGATCTCCTCAGGGTTAAAGAAAAACTAGAGGATGATAAGACGGATGCAGAGCACATGCGCCAAGTGGTTGGGACCACTCTGCAGGATACCCGTGATGAAAATGGTGATCTCCGCAGAAAGACCCTAGGTCTGGAAGCTCAGGTGAAGGAGCTGCAGACGTTCTGTGATAATCTCCAGAGGGCAGAGACGTGCCTTAAGGAAAGAATCAGCAAGATGGAAGCTGAGCGGACAAAGATGGAGGAGTCTATCGGAGAAGCTACAGACCAGGGCCAGGAGTTGGCCACTGGAGATGGGAGGCATGAAACAAATACCTACTTGAATAATGCGAGCTCGGATGATTCGGTGGATGTAGTAGCCGAGATCAAGGAGCTCAAGGAGTCGTTACAAGCCCATTTGAAGCAAGAGAAGCTTGAGAGACTGGCTGTTGAGAGCCGAGTGGGCGCATTGGAGACAGAGAGGTCTGAGAGAACTCTACTGTTAAAGGAGCAGTTGAAGCAGGAAGAGCTTCAGAGATGGGCTGCTGAGTAGCTGAGCTAGAGGGAGAAGCTTTCGAGCTCAAAGGTCGCCTAGCAAAGTATCACTCAGTTAACGAGGCCTCCTTGGAGAAGGAAAAGGGCAAACAAGTTGCACTCACTCCCTTATACCATGAGAAGGTGGACCTGAGGAGAGCTAAGAGAGTGTTAACAGAAGATAAGTATGAAATGGGAGTGGTCAAGATGAAAATTCTTGAATTTGTAGCTGTGAGTCAGCTTAGGGGAAGCATACAGGGTGAAGAAGCTGAAAGTCAGTTGCCCCTAAAACCTGAGCCAGATGATCGTTTGGAGACCACTGGTGAGACAGAAACCTCTCGGTACAAGTGCCAAGTGCCTCATAGATGTACCCGAGGATTTGAGAGAAGAATGCACCAGTGAGTCCGTGCATGAAGAGTTTAAGAAGGCCATGGGAGCCTGTAAGGTGTACTCGACCTCAGAAGCTAAACAGCTGCTGGTCCTGTCCACAACCGAAGTCACAGTAAAGAGGGTGGCTATCCTAAGCGACATGCACTGGCGATGTATTCGCACAAAGCGGTTTCTCCGGTTGAAGACGGAACAAGCCGTTAGACAACTGGAGCTTATGAGAAAAGCTCAAAGTCTGCATGAAGAGGTCATCCGGGTGCCTCAGGCTCTGGTAAGAAAGCTTATTGGGAGAAATGGCCAAGCCATGCAGATGATGGTAAAGAAGTCTGGTGTGATGAAAGTAAGCAGTCAGGATTTGATACCAGATGAAGGCGGCATGGTGTCATTCTCCGCTGTAGGAACTGAAGAAAGTCTTGCATATATACGCATGCTGATGGAGTACCGAGTGACCTACCTGCGAGAGGTAGAACAGTTGAATCTCGCTAGACTGCGAGTGGAAAGACAGCATCATCTGAGCAGCAGAAGATGGCAGCTGTCTAGAAATTGTGAGACTAGACAGAGAAAGGACCCCCTAAATAACAGAACAGCTACAGCTGAAGTTAGGGACCTTTCAAGATGTCCTGAGAGTAGTGGGCGTGGGTTTAGAGGTAGTGAGACCTCCAGTAACTCAGGTTTGAGAGGCCCATACAAATGACCCAATAGAGTACTGGACAGTTTGGAGTCTAACCGGACCTTAGATACAAGGGCATGTGAGTCACACTGCTTTATTGACCGCTGGGAGCGGGGGAGGTCTGACAAGGTTAGGACTGACCGCTGGGAGCGGGGGAGGTCTGACAAGGTTACGACTGACCGCTGGGAGCGGGGGAGGTCTGACAAGGTTACGACCTGGAAATGTGACTTGACGAAGTCAGTGACAAGTGACAATGACAAATGGTAGGCCCCAAAGGAATGGGCTAATGTCGATGACTAAGGTTCCAGGGGCTGAGCAGCGCAATTGTCAAGTACATGGTCTCGGTGTGAACTGTGGGTTATAAGGTGATTGTGTATATTATGTGTTCAACCCCACAAGTTTGAACAGAGGGGGGGGGTATGTAATGCAGCGGCTTGCGGCATTACTGTAATGGTCCAGGGTGTGTTTTGGCCGACCATATACCTCCCCCAGGTGACTGATCACATGACTGTGACATAAGCACAGGTCCTGTGTGTGCACTAGAGGATATATAAACCCTGGTAGATTTGAGACAGGTGTGTAAGGCGTGAGGCCTGTTCCCGTGTGTGGGACACAGTTAGCCTGGAGAGGCTTAGTGAGGCCTAGTGAGGCCTATTGAAGCCTGGTGAAGCCTGAAAGGCAGAGGCTGGATCCTTAGATGTGAGCGATACCAGTAGCCTTGGAGGGCCAGAGGCTTGGAAGGCAAGAGTCCTGGAAGGCAGAGGCTGGATGTTAGGTGAGACAACATACCAGTAGCCTTTGAAGGAACGAGGGCTGGAGACCCCCATCTGGGAAGCCGTAAAGCCACAGTGGTGGCAGAACAAAACTGACTGAAGCAGCTAAAACCCGGCAAAGGTAAAACACTGCATTATACAGACATTGCTATAAGTGACTTTGCTGGAGGCTGTAACTGGAGCCAAGTGGGCCTGTCTGCCACTTGAAAGGCTCCTGGACATTATATGTGTATGTCGGCGAGCCACTGAGTTGGACTCGGTTATAAGCAGTTATGATAAATAATAAACTGCTGGATTGTTAAATTCCGTAAAGGTGTTGCATGGTGTGCTTTAATTGACCCGATGAAGCGAGTGCCCCCCAGCATGATGACTAGCGCTGCCTTACACTGCATAGAAACCGGCGTGCCGTGCCGGAAGTGATGAATGTGTTCCATGCTGGAGCGCAGGGAGGCACCCCCCTCTCATGACGCGTGCGCTTCAGCTTACTATCATATTCTGTAACATACTGCCTTCCTTACTATAAAGGCAGGCTCCGGGGAATATGTGTATGGAAAGAAGGGGGGGGGGGAGAGAAAGTTATTCCCATTAGTTAGAATGTACATAACGCTAATATAGGCGTTTTTTTGATAAATATGCAGGAATACAGTACAGACCAAAAGTTTCGACACACCTTCTCATTTAAAGATTTTTCTGTATTTTCATGACTATGAAAATTGTACATTCACACTGAAGGCATCAAAACTATGAATTAACACATGTGGAATTATATACTTAACAAAAAAGTGTGAAACAACTGAAAATATGTCTTATATTCTAGGTTCTTCAAAGTAGCCACCTTTTGCTTTGATGACTGCTTTGCACACTCTTGGCATTCTCTTGAGGAGATCCAAGAGGTAGTCACCAGAAATGGTTTTCACTTCACAGGTCTGCCCTGTCAGGTTTAATAAGTGGGATTTCTAGCCTTATAAATGAGGTTGGGACCATCAGTTGTGTTGTGCAGAAGTCTGGTGGATACACAGCTGATAGCCCTACTGAATGGACTGTTAGAATTTGTATTATGGCAAGAAAAAAACAGTTAAGTAAAGAAAAACGAGTGGCCATCATTACTTTAAGAAATGAAGGTCAGTCAGTCCGAAAAATTGGGCAAACTTTGAAAGTGTCCCCAAGTACAGTTGCAAAAACCATCAAGCGCTACAAAGAAACTGGCTCACATGAGAACCGCCCTAGGAAAGGAAGACCAAGAGTCACCTCTGCTTCTGAGGATAAGTTTATCCAAGTCACCAGCCTCAGAAATCGCAGGTTAACAGCAGCTCAGATTAGAGACCAGGTCAATGCCACACAGAGTTCTAGCAGCAGACACATCTCTTCAACAACTGTTAAGAAGAGACTTTGTGCAGCAGGCCTTCATGGTAAAATAGCTGCTAGGAAGCCACTGCTACGGACAGGCAACAAGCAGAAGAGACTTGTTTGGGCTAAAGAACACAAGGAATGAACATTAGACCAGTGGAAATCTGTGCTTTGGTCTGATGAGTCCAAATTTGAGATCTTTGGTTCCAACCACCGTGTCTCTTTGCGATGCAGAAAAGGAGAAAGTATGGACTCTACATGCCTGGTTCCCACCGTGAAGCATGGAGGAGGAGGTGTGATGGTGTGGGGGTGCTTTTCTGGTGACAGTGTTGGGGATTTATTCAAAATTGAAGGCATACTGAACCAGCATGGCTACCACAGCATCTTGAAGCGGCATGCTTTTCCATCCGGTTTGTGTTTAGTTGGACCATCATTTATTTTTCAACAGGACAATGACCCCAAACACACCTCCAGGCTGTGTAAGGGCTATTTGACCAAGAAGGAGAGTGATGGGGTGCTACGCCAGATGACCTGGCCTCCACAGTCACCAGACCTGAACCCAATCGAGATGGTTTGGGGTGAGCTGGACCGCAGAGTGAAGGCAAAAGGGCCAACAAGTGCTAAGCATCTCTGGGAACTCCTTCAAGATTGTTGGAAGACCATTTCCGGTGACTATCTCTTGAAGCTCATCAAGAGAATGCCAAGAGTGTGCAAAGCAGTCATCAAAGCAAAAAGTGGCAACTTTGAAGAACCTAGAATATAAGACATATTTTCAGTTGTTTCACACTTTTTTGTTACTTTTTTGTTAAGTATATAGTTCCACATGTGTTAATTCATAGTTTTGATGCCTTCAGTGTGAATGTACAATTTTCATAGTCATGAAAATATAGAAAAATCTTTAAATGAGAAGGTGTGTCCAAACTTTTGGTCTGTACTGTATACCTAGAGGATATGTGCCTTTTGGCACAGTGATACCTCCAGTAACTCAGGTTTGAGAGGCCCATACAAACGACCCAATAGAGTACGGGACAGTACGGAGTCTAACCGGACCTTAGATACAAGGGCATGTGAGTCACACTGCTGTATTGACCGCTGGGAGCGAGGGAGGTCTGACAAGGTTAGTGTTATGATCTGCTACAAGAACTAAGGAAAGATAGGAAAACTGTCCCTACAATACGACTAAGCTGATTCCCTACGATGCAGCGGGCAACCTGTTCCTTGTGAACAGACCTGCCTTCGTCCTCAGCTAGTCTGAACGCAGACCTATAGATATAAGGGAGGGATCCCTAAAAGTACTAAGGACTGGGACAAAATTGGACACCTCCTAGCAGAAGTTGTAGCGGAGCAAAAAGACAAACAGACAAAAATACTTAGAGGTCCAAGGACCAAGCAAACTATAGAGATAGGTAAGAAGCACCTGGCTAGATTAAGAGTCAAAGTAACACTGAAGTCCAGAAAAGCCAGAAGGGCGGAGCGGGAATAAATAGGCAGCAGGTCACATGACCACAAAATAGAAAAAAACTAACAGGAGGGTTCTAACAGTACCCCCTCTTCTATGAGGATCCTCCGGATCCTCCAGGCCCTGGCCTATCAGGAAACCTCCTGTGAAACGATCTGATAAGTCTAGGAGCAGAGACATCATCTGCCCTTACCCAGGAGTTATCCTCAGGACCGAAACCTTTCCAAGCGACGAGATACTGCAATCTCCCTCTATGCCTTCTGGAATTCAGGATACGAGAAATTTCATATTAACCGTCTTCCACCACCGGAGGAACTGTGACAGTGGCATCCCTATCCGATACATCAGCTTTTTTCAACAAGGAAACATGAAACACCGGATTAATCTTCCAGGAGGAGGGAACCTCCAACCTAACAGCAGACTGGTTAACCACCTGAAGCACCTTAAATGGTCCCACAAACTTCGGACCCAATTTCTTAGAAGGAATCCTCAACCGCAGATTCTTTGAGGACAACCAAACCATGTCACCAACAGTAAACAAAACCTCTTGACGTTTCCTGTTAAAATACTTCTTAGACTTTTTGTTAGCCTCTTGAAGGTTACAACGTACATCAGTCCAAACTCTCTCCAAATCACCGAAAAAATTCTCCTCCTCTGGCACAGCCAACACCAATTTGGAGAACGAACCAAACGACGGATGTCTCCCAGTACAACAAAAAAACGGAGAACACCCAGCAGAAGAGGATGTATGGTTGTTAAGAGCAAATTCAGCAAGTGGCAGAAACTCAGACCACCCCTCTTGATTGTCTGCCACAAAACAACGCAAAAACTGCTCAACATCCTGGTTCTTTCTTTCTGTCTGTCCATTAGACTCAGGATGATACCCAGATGAAAATGACAAATGGACTCCCAACCTGTCACAAAAGGCACGCCAAAAACGAGCCACAAACTGAGGTCCCCTATCAGAAACAATGTCGGTGGGAACGCCATGGAGTCTGACAATTCCTTGACAAAAGCCTTAGCGAGTGTCTTAGCGCAGGGTAGTTTAATGAAAGTAACCAAGTGACACATCTTGCTAAAACGATCCACGACCACCCAGATGACAGTGAAACCCTCGGACACAGGAAGGTCAGTAATAAAATCCATTGCAAGATGCGTCCAAGGTGCACTAGGAACCTCCAGAGGGCAAAGCAACCCCGCAGCAGGAGCATGTGAAGCCTTTGATCTAGCACACACCGTACATTGACGCACCCATTTAATGATTTCCTTCTGCCACCCAGGCCATTCCTGCACAGCCTGAACCTTCACTGGGTCCATCTCAAAGCCTTCGCTGGAGATAATGTAGGCCAAAAAACTAATTCTCTGCACAGCGAACTCACATTTCTCCAGCTTAGCAAAAAGTGAATTGTCACTTAATAACTGCAATACCTCACGTACGCTCTGCCAATGAGACTCCAGATCTGGCGAATAAATCAAAATGTCATCCAAATACACCACCACATTCTTACCAATCAAAGGTCTCAGGATGTCATTAATAAGGTTCTGAAAAAACACTGGTGCATTGGTAAGACCAAAAGGCATAACCAGATTCTCAAAATGACCCACCGGAGTGTTAAAAGCAGTCTTCCATTCATCACCCTCCTTCATTCGCAACAAATTGTATGCCCCCCAGAGATCAATTTTAGAGAACCACTTGGCCCCAACTAACTGGTTAAACAAGTCAGGAATTAACGGCAGTGGTTAGGAATTGCGTACGGTAATTTTATTAATTTCGCGAAAGTCCAGACATGGACGTAAACCGCCGTCTTTTTTTTTTACAAAAAAAAATCCAACAGCCACAGGTGACTTAGAAGGTCTAATATGACCAGCAGCCAAGCTCGTCTGTATGTATTCCTCCAAGGCTTTTCTTTCAGGGATAGTAACATTAAATAAGCGACTCTTGGGAAGAGTAGCTCCAGGAACAAACTCAATGGTGCAATCATAGTCCCTATGAGGAGGTAGAATTTGCAACTCCTCCTCTGAAAAAACCTTCCAAAAATCCTGAATAGGTACAGGTAATTCCCCTCTTTCCACAGCAGCAATGCGACCGTTACAACATTTATCATAACACTTAGGACTCCAAGATTTAATCTCATTAGTAGACCAGTCCAGTAAAGGATTGTGTAGTTTTAACCAAGCCAAACCTAACACTACTGGAGAAGGTAAATTATTTAATACCACTAAATCCAAATTCTCTTGGTGAATACCATTAATAGTGAGGGGAAATTCAAAAACCTTGTGAGTAACACATTTCAAAGGAGTGTTATCAACAGCAACCACAGAAATAGGAGATGACAAAGGTTTAGGTTCCAATTTAAGTTTTTCCAAAAATCCCTTATCAATCACATTCAGTGTAGAACCACAATCCACAAAAACCTGAATTTCAATCAACTCCTCCTGCAATGAGGTACTCCCAGAAAGAAATACTCCCTTAGAGTTTAAACAAGCAATACGGGCGTAACTGACCTTTTTTTTTTCTTTGTTTAACAGAAGCTCACAGTTCTTAACAAAATGGTCAGATTTACCACAATAAAAACACAATCCCTTGGAAAACCTGAGGTCTTTTTCCTGAGAGCGGAGTGGCATCGCCCCAATCTCCATCGGTTCTCCGTCGTCCGAGCAAACCCTCTGATGACTAGAAGCTGCCATAGCAGGAGTTTTCTCCTCATTAACCCTGGCACACAGTCTCCTGTCCACCTGTATAGCTAATTGCATGGCTTCTTGCAAGTTTCCAGGTGCAGGGAAAGCAATCAGCAGATCCTTAACCCTTCCACTTAGACCAGCAAGAAACAAACATTTTAACGCCGAATCATTCCATCTCACTTCAGAAGACCACCTTCTGAAGTGAGTTCAATAATTTTCAACATCACCTGACCCCTGCTTTAAACGTCTCAGTTGTGTCTCAGCAGAAGAGACTCGATCAGGATCGTCATACAACAACCCCATAGCAGAAAAAATATCTTCCACTGATCTAAAACACGGATCATTAGGTTGGAGAGAAAAGGCCCATCCCTATGGTTCCTTGTGCAAAAGTGACATGATAAACCCAATGCGCTGTGATTCATTCCCAGAGGACCTGGGTCTCAAACGAAAATATAATAAACAAGCATTTTTAAAGGAAAAAAAATCTTGTTGTTTACCATAAAAAAAATCAGGCAGTCCTACCTTCGGTTCAACAAAATGCGCTCCAGGACAGCTACTCACGTGTTGCTGGAGCTCGGCCACCTCAAGAGACAATCCCTGTAGGCGTTGAGCCAATTCCTGAACAGACACCATGCTGATCTCCGGATATTGTTCCTTAGGATTTTTTTTTCTTTAGATTTTGGGCTGGACTTACTGTTATGATCTGCTACAAGAACTAAGGAAAGATAGGAAAACTGTCCCTACAATACGACTAAGCTGATTCCCTACGATGCAGCGGGCAACCTGTTCCTTGTGAACAGACCCGCCTTCGTCCTCAGCTAGGCTGAACGCAGACCTATAGATATAAGGGAGGGATCCCTAAAAGTACTAAGGACTGGGACAAAATTGGACACCTCCTAGCAGAAGTTGTAGCGGAGCAAAAGACAAACAGACAAAAATACTTAGAGGTCCAAGGACCAAGCAAACTATAGAGATAGGTAAGAAGCACCTGGCTAGATTAAGAGTCAAAGTAACACTGAAGTCCAGCAAAGCCAGAAGGGCGGAGCTGGAATAAATAGGCAGCAGGTCCGTGACCACAAAATAGAAAAAAACTAACAGCAGGGTTCTAACAGTTAGGACTGACCGCTGGGAGCGGGGGAGGCCTGACAAGGTTACGACTAACCGCGCGGAGCGGGGGAGGTCTGACAAGGTTACGACCTGGAAATGTGACTTGACGAAGTCAGTAACAATGACAAATGGTAGGTCCCTAAGGAATGGGCTAATGTCGATGACTAAGGTTCCAGGGGCTGAGCAGCGCAATTGTCAAGTACATGGTCTCGGTGTGAACTGTGGGTTATAAGGTGATTGTGTATATTATGTGTTCAACCCCACAAGTTTGGGGGGGGATATGTAATGCAGCGGCTTGCGGCATTACTGTAATGGTCCAGGGTGTGTTTTGGCCGACCATGTACCTCCCCCAGGTGACTGGTCACATGACTGTGACATAAGCACAGGTCCTGTGTGTGCACTAGAGGATATATAAACCCTGGTAGATTTGAGACAGGTGTGTAAGGCGTGAGGCCTGTTCCCATGTGTGGGACACCGTTAGCCTGGAGAGGCTTAGTGAGGCCTAGTGAGGCCTAGTGAAGCCTGGCGAAGTCTGAAAGGCAGAGGCTGGATCCTTAGGTGTGAGCGATACCAGTAGCCTTGGAGGGCCAGAGGCTTGGAAGGCAAGAGTCCTGGAAGGCAGAGGCTGGATGTTAGGTGAGACAACATACCAGTAGCCTTTGAAGGAGCGAGGGCTGGAGACCCCCATCTGGGAAGCCGTAAAGCCACAGAGGTGGCAGAACAAAACTGACTGAAGCAGCTAAAACCCGGCAAAGGTAAAACACTGCATTATATGGACATTGCTATAAGTGACTTTGCTGGAGGCTGTAACTGGAGCCAAGTGGGCCTGTCTGCCACTCGAAAGGCTCCTGAACATTATATGTGTATGTCGGCGAACCACTGAGTTGGACTCGGTTATAAGCAGTTATGATAAATAATAAACTGCTGGATTGTGAAATTCCGGAAAGGTGTTGCATGGTGTGCTTTAATTGACCCGGTGAAGCAAGTGTCCCCCAGCATGATGACTAGCGCTGCCTTACACTACATAGAAACCAGCGTGCCATGCCGGAAGTGATGAATGTGTTCCATGCTGGAGCGCAGGGAGGCACCCCCCTCTCATGACGCGTGCGCTTCAGCTTACTATCATATTCTGTAACATACTGCCTTCCTTACTATAAAGGGAGGCTCCGGGGAATATGTGTATGGAATGAAGGGGGGGGGGAGGGGGTGGGGGGAAAAGAAGGGAGAGAAAAATTTATTCCCATTAGTTAGAATATACATGACGCTAATATAGGCATTTTTTTTATAAATATGCAGGAATATACCTAGAGGATATGTGCCTTTTGGCACAGTGATACACCCCCAGCATTTTATGCATAGAATGCCATAGAGCAGCCACACATGGGATGGAATAAAGGAGGATGGCAACACACAGGGTGATGCTAGCAAGAAAAACAGTTAAGGACTGAGTAAGGCCAATCAGGAGACATGAAAGGGGGGGTGGTTGTCACAAAAAACATGTATATGACATGTGTTCATTAAGCTCCTTCGGGGCCAGGGACTGCATCCTAAAGATCCACTCGGATTCTTTCCTTAGGATTGCTCTAAATTACCCTCTCTTGTTTTGGGTCTGATCACTTCTATTATACAAAAGGATATCTCTCCTGGCCGACCTTTATGTATCTCATTCATGTGTCGAGCCACCCGGGTGTCACGTTCATTACGAATGTCCCCCAAATGCTCCCCTACAATTCTGTGAAGTTCCCTCGTGGTTTTACCCACACAGTCTAAGGGGCAGGCACAGGTGGCCTTATAGACCACTCCTGAGGTTTTACAATTTGAGAAGTCTCTTATAGAGATATTTTTCCGATCGACGCACTCCCAAAGGTTTTACATGGCTCCATCCAACCACAATAGCAACAATTCCCGCAACAAAAATGACCGCATGGTCTTCTATCAAGCCATGTTGGTGTTTGTGGTGTCCTCTGATATAAACTATGCACCAAGCGGTCACCAATAGATCTATCCCTTCTGAAAGTTACGCTTGGAGAGGAGGGAATGAGTCTCTTCAGGTTTGGGTATGCTAGTAGTATGCCCCAGTGTTTTCTCTGAACTTGATACACTCTCTGGGACTGGCTATCAAGTGTGCCTATAATCCTTGACACCTCCATCCCCTGTTCCCTGCTCTTGTTGGTCAAGAGGGAACGTCTATCACTACTGCTTGCATTGATATATGCCTCGTCGAATGCCTGTTGGGGATATCCACGATCCTTAAACCTCTGATAAAGATTATCAGCCTGTTCCTTAAAGGCATTATAGTTGGTACAATTCCTTCTGAGGTGAAGGAACTGCCCCTTAGGGATGCCTTTTTTGAGTGTGGTAGGGTGGTGGCTCTCCCATTTAAGAAGACTTTGTGGCTGTCAGCTTCCTATAGGTGCTGGTGCTAATGGAGCCGTCTCTTCCTTTCCTGATCATCAGATCTAAAAAGGCAATGTTGTGTCGCTGACACTCCAATGTGAATCTGAGACCAAGGGAGTTTTTGTTAATTATTTCCACAAACTGACCAAATTGGGCCTCTGAACCAGACCAAAAAAACAAGATGTCATCAATATATCTGGCCCAGAGGCTCACAGCTAAGTGCCACCACTTTTCCTCCTCCCCAAACACGATAGTTTCCTCCCACCAGCCTAGGAGCAGATTGGCGTATGTGGGGGCACAGGGGCTCCCCATCGCTGTGCCCCTGAGCTGGCGGAAGTACTTACCATCAAAAAGAAAGTAGTTGTGGGTTAAGACAAATGATAGTAAATCCACTACAAATTCGTTGTGGTTGGAACATTCAACCGCTCTTGTTTTTAAAAAATGTTCTACTGCTTTTAGACCCTCGTACGATAGAGCGCCTCCACATCTATGGAGGCCAATATAGTGCCTTCCTCTATAGAGATCCCATCAAGTTGCGATAGTAAGTGTAGTGTATTCCAGGCATATGATGGTAGTGCAGAGACGAAAGGGCGCAAGATCCGATCAATATATAAACCAACATTCTGAGATAGGGAGTCAATGCCAGTGACAATTGGGCGAAACTTAAGGGGGTTCAGACCTTTGTGGACCTTTGGCAGGGCATAGAAAGTAGGTATTGTTGGAGAGACTGGTGCTAAAAAGTTAAATTCAAAAGCATTGAAGCGCTAATATGATACAAGATAAGTCTATCAATTTTCTTTTTGTCAAAATGTCTATCAATATCTCCTGTATACTTTGATTAGAAATAGGACCAACTCTGTATTAGACCAAGCAGTCACCTTCTTACCCTGTTTAGATCACCTGATAGGGATTAACAAGGAGAGACAGGGACCGCCATTGCTGAGTGGGGGCGCCAAATATGCAATTTTAGGGTGCCAACCTCCATGTCAGGCAGGATTTAATTAGTGGCCTATCAGGGCTTGTCGATGCCATCATATCACTTTGGGAACCGATATTGTCTTCTAATAAGACAGCAAGTTATTTTAATACAAGGAATTTTTTGGTGTGTGCTTTTTTAATCAACTAAATAAAATCTATTGTTTTAGAGGGAATACATGTTCACGTATTAGCAGTCTCCTCATACATACTGAATACTTTTCTTCAGTTACACTGCATATTTGGCATTGAAGCACAGTAGCCCCTCACATTCAGATCAGTAAGCGATATCAGCACTGTGACCACAGCCAGCTTCTGCTTTCATCTGATGTGTGGGCTGCCGGCACCCACAGGAGAAACTGGACTGGGAACTACTCCTAAATCCATGGGCTGAACTAGGGATGAGAAGAGAGAGTGAGTTATGAGAGAATGATTTCCTAGTTTTCAGCCTATTACATGGACACATTCCTTATCACACTCTGTCACTAAGTCCTGATCTTCTATCTTGGCAGAGGTTGTAATGGTGTAAAAGTTATCCAAAACACCCTCTATGAAGTCTTCTCTGATGTTTACTGTATGGATCTGCTATGTTTTGTAGCATGGTTATGTGATTCTATGTGTACTGGGAACTGCAGCAGTTGATAGTCTGTGACAGGGTTAACAGCTACTGCCAGCGCAGGTGGGGAGGAACTACTGGGATTTGGTAGAGGAAGCTAGTTCCTTTTAGTTAATTAGAGAGATTGTGAAGGAGATAAGAAGTATTGTGGAATAGTAGGGCCCAAGTGGGGAGTGTGCAGGGACTGAGAGTCCAGAAGAGTGTTCAGAACAGCACTAAAGATGTCTACTACCATCTAAATGGCCGGAGTTCAGAGACAACAAAGAGAGTCACAGTGACACCCTCTTATATTAGAGGGTTTTCTTCACTGACTGTGAGTACCTATAGTGGCATTAAATAGGGCTGACGGAGGTGTGATTCCCACAGGCAGCTAGTGTGGAGTGGGCAATTGACAACATGTGAAACTGGCTTTGGAGGTATAGAGATAGCATCATATTCTGGCCAGAGAGGAGTACGGGGTACTGCACCATTGTGTGGCATCTTTGAAGTGTGGAAGAATTACTCTGTTACTCTAAAGTGTTTTGTAACATCAAGTGTGTGTATAACTGAAAATAAGCATGTTTTCTACCAAGAAATGTTGGTATATGTGAAGTTTGACAGTAATTTTTTTTTTACTTTTTACAACGGACTCTATCTCTACTGAATTGTTGCACAAGTAAAAGGTCCCCATTCCATCATCCCATTTATGGCCCGAAAAGGGATAAGCAACCAGTTCCTAAAAGAACACGCACACTCAGGGGTACTGTAGCATGTTTTTTTGGGAGGTGGAAAGTGATGTCGGCCAAATCCTTCCCTTACACTTGAATTGGCGTAGTCGGCAGGATGAAGGTGCCCTGCAGAAATTTTTTGGGGAAAGATGTATGGCACAGTGAAAATGGCGCATGTATACAGTGCCAAGATGGCGGATGGTGTTGCGGGAAAAAAGGAGAATACTGTCCATCGTTGGAGTGGAGGATGCGGAAGTGCGCTAAAATTTGCCCTGTAAAGAAAGGCCAGCCTGCCATGGTAGGAATGCGGTAGCAGAAGGCTCAATGGAATGAAAGGTCCTGTCCACCGAGAGGCGAATGGAAAGTACAGGAAGAATGGCTGCGTGGCGCAACCAAGATGGCGCCTGATGACATGTATTAACATTGCGACTGAGATCGCAATGGTGAAAGAGAGGTCCACCCATCAAGGGAGTGGACGGCGCAAAAGAGCACAAAGAGGTGCCAAGCCCCCTATATATCCAGCCCAGAAGAGGGATTGCCCTGAAGGCAGGATCTAGCCTGCAGTGGGAGGAGCACATCAGCGAGCGGTGTGCTGAAAGAGGAAAGCCTGCCCATTAAAACATGTCTGGAGACCACAGGAAGAGTTGCTGAAGGCACAGATATGCAGAGTGGCAAGTGATGCTGCGAACATGTTAGAAGTACGGCCCCTGGAAGGGAGGGGTCAGGTGAAAAAGATTGCCAGGAAGTTGGATGTGGAGAGGCGAGCAGTGTATGAGGACTGTGGAAGAAATGGTGTCTAAAAAGATGAAGATGGTGGGAGCAAAGGACAATGGCGAGAACATGGGGTTGTTTGCCCTATTTGAGCAGAAAGAAGCGGTAGAGGTGGAGAGCCTGGAGCAGATAGTTAACCTGGATGTGCCGATGGCGGAGAAGACCCATGCGTCAATCAGAAGAGACCACGAATGCCTGGGTAAGCTCTTCCTGCTCCGGAGCGAGTTCTGGGGGATCTGCCCTGAGCAACTGAACTGTGAAAGACCCAGTGATGGAAGTTAACCGTGGTGCAGCCGGTGAGTTAAAATCATGTTGGACGGATGAGAGAGAGCCAGCTGCATGAGTAAATGAAGTATGGGACCCTGCAGACCCCTATTCAAATCCCTTGGCTGCTCGGAAATGGTGGTTCAGTGACGAACCAGAGGTGCTGGCTTACCTTGCGCTGGAAGAACCAAAGGTCACCTGCTACTGGGTCTCGGCTCGGCGCAGAGACCCCAAGAAGGCCCAAGTTGGGACACTTGCAGATGGAAGAAAGTAGAGGGGTGATGAGGAAACTAAAAGGTTATGTCCTCTGGGTGAATAAAGCGCTGAAAGTGAAGCGGGAAGCCAAACAGATGGTTTGCTAATGGAGACAGGGCCAGCGTGCGATGTTCCCATGGAGAGGTCCTGAGCTTTAATTTCCAAAGAGGGTTCAGTTATATGAGAGAATATGGAACAAGGGATGACATATTCATAAACTGTAGTGAAGTAAAATGGGAGTACCTTCCTCAGAGGCTGCACAGCCTGTATCCGGGACAAACTGTCACCTTCCTAAAGGTGGATGGGCTGTACCGGTGGTATGCCGTAAGAGTGGAAAGATCCTGCTGGGAAGCTGATAAGGAGAGGCGGAGAGAAGAGACGGTGAAGGAGAAGGCCTTGATCAAGTAGCAGAGAGAGAGACGGCTCAAGGTGACAGCAGAGGTTGCAGTAAAAGAGCACCAAACCTGTGCGGGTGGTACGCAGGAGAACCCAAGCCCACAGCCTCCTTATAATGGGGATTTTGATAGGAGAGTTAGTTACCTGGAACCAGTGGGGAGCGCAGCATGTCAGCCTACTCCAGTGTCCCCTCATATGCATACAACACAGCAGGCCCTTGCTCTGGTATGTGTCAGCCAACCTAATCCGAAGAGACAAAGAGGAGGGTTGCACCACCAATATTAATAGCAATATATAAGAAAGGGGGTGCTACGTGGTGTAGCGAAAGATCACATGTAAGGGGGAAGAAAAAGAACTACACATTTGACGAGCACACCTCCAATATAAAGTGAAATAAAGATAAATTTTATTGGACCGCAAAAGAAAAAAGAGAATTGTTAAAAGCACTTAAAAAGGCCATATAGGGTCTGCAACTGCTCCCCTCATAGCAGATCACAATCAATCAATAATAACTGCAATCAGATGTGTACTGTTTTGAAAAGCAGTAATTGATGTAGAGTGTTATTTTTCCATACATGTGCATAAAAGCAGGCTCAAAAGATAATTACAAAAATAAGCACACAGTTTCATAACATTCTGACAATGAATAAGTATATGTATATCATAATAACAAATGTCTAATATTCAGACATGTGTGGCTGGATGTTGGTGCAAAAACCACCTCCACAATAAGAGTTGTCATAGGGCCACAATAAGCATATTAAATACAGAGGTAAGCACACAGTTTCATAACATTCTGACAATGAATATATATATATATGTATCATAATAACAAATGTCTAATATTACGAACATGTGTGACTGAGTGCTAACATGAGAACAACCTCCACAATAAGAGTTATCATAGGGCGCAATAAGCATACCCCTCAAAAGGTAAAGATAATATAACCTATGCAATATGTGCATGTACAGTACAGACCAAAAGTTTGGACACACCTTCTCATTTAAAGTTTTTTCTGTATTTTCATGACTTTGAAAATTGTACATTCACACTGAAGGCATCAAAACTATGAATTAACACATGTGGAATTATATACTTAACAAAAAAGTGTGAAACAACTGAAAATATCTCTTATATTCTAGGTTCTTCAAAATAGCCACCTTTTGCTTTGATGACTGCTTTGCACACTCTTGGCATTTTCTTGATGACCTTCAAGAGGTAGTCACCGGAAAAGGTTTTCACTTCACAGGTGTGCCCTGTCAGGTTTAATAAGTGGGATTTCTTGCCTTATAAATGGGGTTGGGACCATCAGTTGTGTTGTGCAGAAGTCTGGTGGATACACAGCTGATAGTCCTACTGAATAGACTGTTAGAATTCGTATTATGGCAAGAAAAAATAAGCTAAGTAAAGAAAAACAAGTGGCCATCATTACTTTAAGAAATGAAGGTCAGTCAGTCTGAAAAATTGGGAAAACTTTGAAAGTGTCCCCAAGTCCAGTTGCAAAAACCATCAAGCGCTACAAAGAAACTGGCTCACATGAGGACCACCCCAGGAAAGAAAGACCAAGAGTCACCTCTGCTTCTGAGGATAAGTTTATCCGAGTCACCAGCCTCAGAAATCGCAGGTTAACAGCAGCTCTGATTAGAGACCAGGTCAATGCCACACAGAGTTCTAGCAGCAGACACATCTCTACAACAACTGTTAAGAGGAGACTTTGTGGAGCAGGCCATCATGGTAAAATAGCTGCTAGGAAACCACTGCTAAGGACAGGCAACAAGCAGAAGAGACTTGTTTGGGCTAAAGAACACAAGGAATGGACGTCAGACCAGTGGAAATCTGTGCTTTGGTCTGATGAGTCCAAATTTGAGATCTATGGTTCCAACCACCGTGTCTTTGTGCGACGCAGAAAAGGTGAACGGATGGACTCTACATGCCTGGTTCCTACCATGAAGCATGGAGGAGGAGGTGTGATGGTGCGGGGGTGCTTTGCTGTTGTCCCTGTTGGGGATTTATTCAAAATTGAAGGCATACTGAACCAGCATGGCTACCACAGCATCTTGCAGCGGCATGCTATTCCATCCGGTTTGAGTTTAGTTGGACCATCATTTATTTTTCAACAGGACAATGACCCCAAACACACCTCCAGGCTGTGTAAGGGCTATTTGACCAAGAAGGAGAGTGATGGGGTGCTACGCCAGATGACCTGGCCTCCACAGTCACCAGACCTGAACCCAATCGAGATGGTTTGGGGTGAGCTGGACCGCAGAGTGACGGCAAAAGGGCCAACAAGTGCTAAGCATCTCTGGGAACTCCTTCAAGATTGTTGGAAGACCATTTCCGGTGACTACCTCTTGAAGCTCATCAAGAGAATGCCAAGAGTGTGCAAAGCAGTCATCAAAGCAAAAGGTGGCTACTTTGAAGAACCTAGAATATAAGACATATTTTCAGTTGTTTCACACTTTTGTTAAGTATATAATTCCACATGTGTTAATTCATAGTTTTGATGCCTTCAGTGTGAATGTACAATTTTCATAGTCATGAAAATACAGAAAAATCTTTAAATGAGAAGGTGTGTCCAAACTTTTGGTCTGTACTGTATATGCAGTGTCATGTGTAGACACTGAAAAAATACCTAAGACGCCAGCTAATGTGCAGGTGCCAGAGAACCTCCATAGTATGGAGTGGGAATCAGAAGGGAGAGCCCAATATCTAATATTACGAACATGTGTGGTTGAATGTTAACACAAGAACCAACTCCACAATAGGAGTTGTCATAGGGCCACAATAAGCATATTAAATACAGAGGTAAGCACACAGTTTCATAACATTCTGACAATGAATAAATATATGTATATCATAATAACAGATATCTAATATTACAAACATGTGTGGCTGAATGTTACCATGAGAACAACCTCCACAGTAAGAGTTGTCATAGGGCCACAATAAGTATACCCCTCGAAAGTAGAAAATAAGACCCAAATATCTGAGCTGTTACGTTTAAGCACTAATTATTTTACCAAAAGGCACCAACAATGTGTGTCGAAAGGTAAAGAAAATATAACCTATGCAAAATGTGCATGCATGTGCAGTGTCGTATGTGGACACTGAAAAAATACCTAAGACGCCAGCTGGTATGCAAGTGTCAGAGAGCCTCCGTGGTATGGAGTGGGGAGCAGGAGGGAGCGCCCCACGCGTATCGCCGTGACCCACACGGCTTCGTCAGGGGAATGGAGTGTGATTCTATCGGGTCCATTATATATCTGTTTGCAATCAAGGTTTTGCCTATTGCGGCATGTATCGGGACCGCCCACATAGGCTGGAAATGACGTGTGGGGGCGTGTCACATGATGAAAGCCGCTCCCAGACTGTCAGAGACGCTGGCTAAGTTTCCATGGTGCCCAGAGAGTAACAGTCAGGCAGCCTGGACAAGGCACAAGGTAAAGGTGCCAAGAGCACATACAATCATATATCCTGCCACATAATTATGCCCACATGTAATGCCCTGCTGAAAGGACAGTGATGGCAGGTAGGTGAGCCCAAGAGGGCAACATATCAGCACAATAGTCACATCGAATAGGATGATGCTGTTTCATAAGGTGTGCACTGTATGAAACCCCGTGCCATGCGGGGCAAGTGGGCTGCAAAGCAGCCACATGGCACCAGGCCACACAGTGCATGCCGACCTAAGGATCCTGCAGAATTCGCACAATTATGCACGGGAAAATACCTCATGCTATCGCCAGATAATGTCAACCTGAAAGATGGAAACGAATGTCCCCAAAGGGCAAAATAACCAATATAGTGCACCTATAAGAAGGTGTACCAATACCGCATAGGAGAGAACTATAACATATATCCGCAACCCACTCTATCTCCGAGGCCACACAGAGCGAGGAGGGACTCCTCACCTCATGTGGACAGGTTGACAGAATGGTCATGCTGATAGACCAAATATGGAGGACGGGATGGTGCCATCCCGTAACCACCATTATATGTTGCAACATATGTAATGACTGTATAGGTGGAAAGACATGGATCGACATAATGCTGTGGGGCAAGAGGGTTAGGCACATGAGCCCAGTAATTTGTCGTCTATCACTGTGGAAATAACACATTAGGCATAATACACAAATAGGTATCAAAAGTCAAAGCAAAAATAATGAAAATAATAATAATATAACCAATTCCACCAGACCATATCCCAAAGGTCAAAGAGCAAGGAAGGAAGACATGCATATATATCCATGAGATGTCATTTATAATCTCCAATATGGCTAAAGTTTTTATGTTAAGGGTCCAGGGGTAGTTCCAACGTTTCTCCAGTCCCACAAATGTCGTACCGGCATGGTAATGATTGCATGGTGGCAACATATGATTTTCTCATAGAATATAATTCGAAGAAGTATCAAACGCCAATGTAACAATGGACACTGGGCAAGTTTGTGAAGGACACAGTTCCCAGAGGTTATTTCTTCCTCCCATCTAAAACATAAAGTAGATGATGAATAATATAGAAAATATATATATATATATATATATATATATATACTAACATAGGAAGTGCCAATTGGTCACTTGGAACTTTTTAATAAAGGAGGCTGACAAAGGAGGGAACGTGGTCCTTTGGCCGGTGGAGATGTATCTTGAGGAAGCACATAGGCAATTATCGAATAGCATTTTTTATCACAAACTGCCCACGGATCCCACCGCAATTTTTTCATCTAAATTTCAAGGCCTATTAAACTTGGCCTTAAGCATGGGAATCATCAACCACATAGAAAAGGGCTACATGTTGGTTGAACATCCTGTGGTTCCCACCTTCTACATGCTGCCCAAGATACATAAAAATGCATCTACACCGCCAGGTCGCCCAATAGTTTCCAGCATAGGCAGTTTATGTGAAAAAGCGGGTGTTTTTGTTGATTTTTTTCTACAACCATTGGTTTCAAAACTTCCATCATTTGTACAGGACAGCTCACATTTCATTCATTTGTGCAGGGAGATTACCATCACCTCTCCTGCACTCATGGTCACTTGCGATGTGGAGTCCCTTTATTCAAACATCAGGCACACAGACGGTATGAGGGCGGTAGCTTATTTCCTTGACATGCAAGTGACCACCAACCGCCTTCATGATTCACTTATAATAGATCTATTGGACTTCATACTCCAGCATAACTATTTTCTTTTCGATTGAACTCATTATCGTCAAGTCTCTGGAGTGGCCATGGGTGCCAGATGTGCCCCTGCGTTTGCTAATCTTTTTTTGGGGTGGTGGGAGGACACCATAGTTTTCCCCTCAGATTGGTTCAAGAGGTTTATTCGCCATTGGTATAGATACATCGACGATGTAGTCTTCATCTGGTCGGGTAGCGTGGAGGAGTGTGGACAATTTTTTGAATTTCTTAATATGAATTCACTAAACATTTTTCTTACCTATTCCACCTCAGCTACCTCGGCTACCTTTTTGGACCTGAAGATTAACGGACCTGTATCGGAAGCCCACCGCCACAAATAATCTTCTCTCATTTTCAAGTTTTCATCCATTCTACACCAGACAAGGGGTTCCCGTTGGACAGTTTCTGAGAGCTAGACGAAACTGTACGCAGAATGAAGATTTTCGCCACCAAGCCAAGGACCTCACACATCGTTTCAGAACAAGGGGTTATCCAAAAAAGGTGATCTCCAGAGCTTATCAACGAGCCAAAACTCAGACACTGGAGACCCTCCTTACTCCCAAGAATAAATATCAGAACCTGGACCTTCGGTTCATCAGCAACTACATGGACCAATGGGATGAGGTGAGGAATGTTCTTAATAAACATTGGGGTGTATTAAAAACTGATCGTCAAACATCTTCTGTTATAACCGACCGTCCTTTATTGACTGCTAGAAGAGCTCCCAATCTGAGGGACATTTTGACCAGAAGTCACTTCCTGAGACCCACGCACAAACTTAATAGGGGTATCATACTCAAAAGTTCCTTTCCCTGTGGGGATTGTAGTGTATGTCAATAGATGCACCCCACTCGAGACAGATTCATCAACCCCTTAGAAAATAAAACCTACCAACTGAAGGGCTACATTAATTGTAAGACCAAATGCGTGGTTTACGCTATTATCTGTCCATGCTATCAAAGGCACCTCAGTAGCCTCCCATTTTCTCGATCACCATAGGGGCAGTCTTATTGATACCCATATTGTGGGCCTCCAAAAAATTAGTGGATCAGGGAGAGGTGACAATTTAACTAAGAGATTGTTACAAACAGAATCACGCTGGATCTACGAACTACATTCAACAGCCCCTTTTGGGTTGAATGAGGAACTCCTTTTTTCAGTTTTTTTGTGTTTAAAGTTCCAAGTGACCAATTGGCACTTCCTATGTTAGTATATATACAGCACAGACCAAAAGTTTGGACACACCTTCTCATTTAAAGATTTTTCTGTATTTTCATGACTATGAAAATTGTACATTCACACTGAAGGCATCAAAACTATGAATTAACACATGTGGAATAATATACTTAACAAAAAAGTGTGAAACAGCTGAAAATATATCTTAGATTCTAGGTTCTTCAAAGTAGCCACCTTTTGCTTTGATGACTGCTTTGCACACTCTTGGTATTCTCTTGATGAGCTTCAAGAGGTAGTCACCGGAAATGGTTTTCACTTCACAGGTGTGCCCTGTCAGGTTTAATAAGTGGGATTTCTTGCCTTATAAATGGGGTTGGGACCAGCAGTTGTGTTGTGCCGAAGTCTGGTGGATACACAGCTGATACTCCTACTGAAAAGACTGTTAGAATTTGTATTATGGCAAGAAAAAAGCAGCTAAGTACAGAACAATGAGTGGCCATCATTACTTTAAGAAATGAAGGTCAGTCAGTGCGAAAAAATTGGAAAAACTTTGAAAGTGTCCCCAAGTGCAGTTGCAAAAACCATCAAGCGCTACAAAGAAACTGGCTCACATGAGGACCGCCCCAGGAAAGGAAGACCAAGAGTCACCTCTGCTTCTGAGGATAAGTTTATCCGAGTCACCAGCCTCAGAAATTTCAGGTTAACAGCAGCTCAGATTAGAGACCAGGTCAATGCCACACAGATTTCTAGAAGCAGACACATCTCTACAACAACTGTTAAGAGGAGACTTTGTGCAGCAGGCCTTCATGGTAAAATAGCTGCTAGGAAACCACTGCTAAGGACAGGCAACAAGCAGAAGAGACTTGTTTGGGCTAAAGAACACAAGGAATGGACATTAGACCAGTGGAAATCTGAGCTTTGGTCTGATGAGTCCAAATTTGAGATCTTTGGTTCCAACCACCGTGTCTTTGTGCGACGTAGAAAAGGTGAACGGATGGACTCTACATGCCTGGTTCCCACCGTGAAGCATGGAGGAGGAGGTGTGATGGTGTGGGGGTGCTTTGCTGGTGACACTGTTGGGGATTTATTCAAAATTGAAGGCTTACTGAACCAGCGTGGCTACCACAGAATCTTGCAGTGGCATGCTATTCCATCCGGCTTGCGTTTAGTTGGACCATCATTTATTTTTCAACAGGACAATGACCCCAAACACACCTCCAGGCTGTGTAAGGGCTATTTTACCAAGAAGGAGAGTGATGGGGTGCTACGCCAGATGACCTGGCCTCCACAGTCACCAGACCTGAGCCCAATCGAGATGGTTTGGGGTGAGCTGGACCGCAGAGTGAAGGCAAAAGGGCCAACAAGTGCTAAGCATCTCTGGGAACTCCTTCAAGATTGTTGGAAGATCATTTCCGGTGACTACCTCTTGAAGCTCATCAAGAGAATGCCAAGAGTGTGCAAAGCAGTCATCAAAGCAAAAGGTGGCTACTTTGAAGAACCTAGAATATAAGACATATTTCCAGTTGTTTCACACTTTTTTGTTAAGTATATAATTCCACATGTGTTAATTCATAGTTTTGATGCCTTCAGTGTTAATGTACAATTTTCATAGTTATGAAAATACAGAAAAATCTTTAAATGAGAAGGTGTGTCCAAACTTTTGGTCTGTACTGTATATATATATATATATATATATATATATATATATATATATATATTTTATATTATTCATCATCTACTTTATGTTTTATGTTGCAACATATAATGGTGGTTACGGGATGGCACCATCCCGTCCTCCATATTTGGTCTATCAGCATGACCATTCTGTCAACCTGTCCACATGAGGTGAGGAGTCCCTCCTCGCTCTGTGTGGCCTCGGAGATAGAGTGGGTTGTGGATATATGTTATAGTTCTCTCCTATGCGGTATTGGTACACCTTCTTATAGGTGCACCATATTGGTTATTTTGCCCTTTGGGGACATTTGTTTCCATCTTTCAGGTTGACATTATCTGGCGATAGCATGAGGTGTTTTCCCGTGCATAATCATGCGAATTCTGCAGGATCCTTAGGTCGGCATGCACTGTGTGGCCTGGTGCCATGTGGCTGCTTTGCAGCCCACTTGCCCCGCATGGCACTCGGTTTCATACAGTGCACACCTTATGAAACAGCATCATCCTATTCGATGTGACTATTGTGCTGATATGTTGCCCTCTTGGGCTCACCTACCTGCCATCACTGTCCTTTCAGCAGGGCATTACATGTGGGCATAATTATGTGGCAGGATATATGATTGTATGTGCTCTTGGCACCTTTACCTTGTGCCTTGTCCAGGCTGCCTGACTGTTACTCTCTGGGCACCATGGAAACTTAGCCAGCGTCTCTGACAGTCTGGGAGCGGCTTTCATCATGTGACACGCATGAAGACATTGGCTTCAGCTGGAATGGGCGTGATGGTAAGTATGGTTTAATTTAGAACATTAAAAAGTTGTGTGTTTATTTCAATTAAAGGATTTTATTCTGGGTGTTGTGTTTTTTTAAATACTTTACTAGAAATTCATGGCGGTCATGTCTAATATTGGCGTGACCCCATGAATTTCGGGCTTAGGGCCAGCTGATAATGCCAAGCTGGCCCTAACCCCTTTATTACCCAGTGAGCCACCGCACCAGGGCCCTGGATGAGTTGGGTACAGCGCCAGAAGATGGCGCTTCTATGAACACCCCATTTTCTGGGGTGGCTGCGGACTGCAATTTGCAGCGGGGGAGGAGGGGGGCAGAAAGCTTGGGCCTCCCTGCGCTGCGGATTCCAGCCCCCAGCTGCATAGATGTACCTGGCTGGACACAAAAATAGGGCGAACCCCCACGTTTTTTTTTTTTTAATTATTTCATGAAATTCATGAAATAATTAAGAAAAAAAGGGCTTCCCTATATTGTTGTGTCCGGCCAGGTACAAATAGGCAGCTGGTGGTTGGGGGCAGCCCGTTCCTGCCTGCTGTACCTAGCTGGACACAAAAATAGGGCATGCCTGCGCTTCTCAGTGTCTGCGGCATGGCAAGCTGGATGGCAGCGTTCTGCTACTATCCAGCCTGTCATGTGATTGTAGCAGAGCTGGAGCCGTCGTGGGAACCATGGAAAGGTAAGGATGATGTTGGTTTATTATTTTACTTTTATTGCGTGATGGTAAGTATGGTTTAATTTAGAACAATAAAGAATTGTGTGTTTATTTCAATTAAAGGACTTTATTCTGGGTGTTTGTGTTATTTTTTTAACTTTGACTATGGGGTTAGTAATGGGGGTGTCTTATAGACGCCTCTCCATTACTAACATGGGCTTGATGTCAGCTGTCATTATAAGCTGACATCAACCCCAGCCCTATTACCCCACTGCCACCACTACAGGGTAGTGGGAAGAGCGAGGCTAAGTGCCAGAATTGGCGCATCCTATGGATGCGCCATTTCTGGGACGGCTGACGGCTGGTGTTTCTAGCCTGGGAGGGGGCCAATATTCATGGCACCCTTCCTGGGCTATTAATATCAGCCCCCAGCTGTCTGCCTAGCCTTTGCTAGCTATTAAAATATGGGGGACCCCACGTCATTTTTTTCGGGGTCCCCCATTTTAATAGCTAATAAAGGCTAGGTATTCAGCTGGGGGCTGATATTAGTAGCCTGGGAAGCTCTGTGGGTATTACCCCCTTCCCAGGCTTCAAACATCTGCCCCAGCCGTCTGCTTAACCTCCGCTAGAGACTAAAATTATGGGGAACCCCACGCCAATTTTTTTTTTAATAAATCCTTTATTTTAACACTAAATGACAAGTACAGTGATCAACACTATCACTGTACTTCTTATATATGTGACTGACATGTTTCTATCCATCTAATCTATGTGTGATGCTCTATCTTTCTGTTATAAATTGTCGGGTACCGCTGCTGAATTGCCGGCCGGCTTTTTTAAAGAGACGGTGCACGAAAACACTATTATTTTTTTTAATAAATCCTTTACACTAAATGACAAGTACAGTAAGCAACACTGTCACTGTTCTTCTTATATGTGTGACTGACATGTTTCTATCTATCTAATCTATGTGTGATGCTCTATTCCTTCTTGTCTAAATTGTCGAGTACCGGTGTATGCCGCTGCTGAATTGCCGGCCGGCTTTTTTAAAGAGAGCGTCTTCTGAGCAGTTTGTCAGCTTTTGGACACCTTTGAAGGTGTTTTCTATGTGTTTCTATGTGTTTTTGTTTGCCTGCCATTGGTTTTAACGGTGTTCGACGGTGTTCGACGAACAGTTCGACGAACAGTTCCTCGAACATCCCAGTGTTCGACGAACCGAACCGAACCCGAACACTACGGGGGTGGCTCAACACTACTGGAGATGAGTTGGATCTCAGAAGGGCTCCAGTTGAGGCAGAAGAGACTTGTTGAGGATTAGTGAGTCGTTATACTCTCATGGCTGTGTGAATGCCTGTGCGTGTGCTGTGTTTTGAGAAGAATTGGAGGGTCTTTTCCTGATACCCTCATGGCCAAGTGGGCCTGAAATAGCCGAGTAGGCTGAATTTTATTTTTGTTTTATTTTTGTTGTGCCTGTTTTGCCCTTTTCTGCAGGATTTTTCTGCTGGATCAAGGGCGCCAGCACAGCTGGAGAGTTGTGCACCTTCAGCCATGACTACTGGTGATGTGCTGGACTGTGTGCTACATCATTCCAGGGTCCTTAACCGAAAAGGACCAGTACCATCTGTATCTATGGACTTTGTCATTCCTGATCAGATTAATCAAGAAGGATCGGATGCTGTGCAAGTTTGAAAAGAAGAGTTACAGACGTCACCAATCCAAGAAGATATTAAATGTTATTTAATATGTTGCCATGCTGCTTTTATGTTTTGAAGATCCGGGATTGGCAAGGATGGCAATCATTAAAGAGTGGTGTGTGTGTGTAAAGGTGGAGAAGTTTTCCAAACACCCTCTTTGAAGACTTCTCTAATGTTTACAATATGGTTATGCTGTGTGTAGGGGGTTGGTATTTACTCAGCCTCTTTCAAGGTAATCACAGGAGTCAGTTTCTTTAAAAATGTCCAAGGTGGGTTTATTCGGACTTCATAAACCGCACTCTCCAGGTAAATGAAACATAGCCTTGTCCGGCACAAAGTAACAAAAACAAAAAAACAGTCCATACAGTGCTGCGGGTTGGCCCGCTACTAGTCAGTGTCCTGTAGCATAGACTCGCTGGAGGTCTCCACACCTCCAGCCACAGACACTGAATGAGAGACTCGATCTCCATTTTATACAGACGCCCTGGAGGTGGGGATATGTGAGCAGCCTATCCTGCCCGTCTTTTATGACTGCTCGTAAAAGCCGGCCCTGATACTCCCAATTAACCCTCTCAGCACTATGTGTGCTGGAGCATGCTTTCCCGGTTTACATCACTGAAGCTGCCAACCTCAGCGATACATATCTCCCATCAAGGACATGTCCGGCAGCCATCTTACATGTGTTACTGTATGTTATCTATTGCAGATACAGGCTTACATACAATGTTTCTGCAGGCAGTACCACACAATAGTGTCAGAAGAAAATATCACATATGATAGGCTTAAAGGGGTTGTCCACTACTCAGACTACCCCTTATAATCATTATAAAATTATAACACCTTACTCACCATTGTTGTTGCCATTCCAGCTTTGTCAGCACTGGGATAGTGTGAAATTATTGTGTCAAGCAAACCCTGCAGCCACTTCACTGTACCCTCCTTCAGACATACTGTAGCTGACATCTGGAGGAAATTAGAGCTGAAGCTGCTCTCTCAATTCCTCCGGATGTCTGATTTGTCTGAAGGAGGGTACAGCGAGGCAGTTGCTGATTGGCTGCAGGGATTGAGTGACATTACAATGTCCCAGGAAGGGACAGTGCTGATGTAAGAGGGTGACCGGGACGGTCATGCGCCTCTTTCCCTTTTGTGAATGCATTGTTCTACTCTGTGTTTATATATGAATATGTAAATGTCTATTGTCTAATGTTAGTTATAGGGACAGTATATGTTAGGAGTGGATGGTATATTAGATTAGGAATTGGGTACAGTGCAGTGGGGGGCACAATATTTTAGGATAGAAATAGTTAATATATTTAGTAATAGCTCCAGTGTAGAAGGAGCCGGGGTAGTAACGGAGTAGTTTGCCCAGCAACCGACGTAGACGGTTGATGATTGGTCCAGTTGAAAAAGGGGGAGGAGTTTGGGCCAGAGGAGAGCAACGGTTATTCCTGTCAGGGATCAGTTCAGTCAGAGCAGTTGTTGCTGTTGGTAACGTTAGATTATGTGCTGGAGGAAGAATGAGGAGAAGCTCGGGGCCCTTAGGGCTGAAGGTCAATAAGGATACCGACGGTCAATGATAGAAAAAGTTAGGCAGCTTGGGGAATGTTGAAGCAGTAAACTCTGAGGAAAATTCCTGAAACGTCCGAGGCCTGTAGAAGGACTGATGGAGCCAGTCTTCACAACTCCCAAAGAGGGGAGAGCGGACGGGGACATACCTCAGGAGAGTAGGACCATGTTCTGGAAAGCTGCGGTACCGGAGAAACTAACTCTGCAAATAGGACTGAAAAGGACAGAAGAGAGGATGACAAATGTAATTGTGATGTGCAAAGGAATGGTATCTGTGACCAGAACTGAGCAACAAAAGGAGTTGAGTAAAGTTACGTTATACAAAAGAGAGACTGTGGGTGACAATGATTGCTTGCCTCCAACGGCTGGATTCCTAAAGAAGATGGAGGAGCAAACGGAAACTGTAAGTGTTTTACACAACATGCAAAGCACAATACAACACGGACATTATCTTGTATTTGTGGGCAGTCAGGGTGAGAATATAATACCACAGCAATCCCTCGCCACTACTACCACCCTGCATCGCTTACAAAACTGACACTCCTGGAATGTGTGGTGACCCTAGACTAAAGGGGTTGTCTAGTATTCAGAGCAGCTCTTCTCACTTATATGTAAGTGTAAGGTGCCCCAGCGAGGTAGTTGTGGGCGAGCTGTAGCCCTCTCTCGCTCTGGCACCCTACAGACAATTCGTGTCCTCCCTCTGATGTGTGGCTGTGTATGTGGTGCTCTCCACTTACTTCAAACCATCCGATCGCGGCTGTCTCCAGGCATTTCTCTTCTGGGACCAGGGCAGCAATAAATTCAGAGGACACGAGGTTCTTAACCATAACTTGGACTTTACTTGGGGAAGAGGAATATGTACAATATTTACAGGCAGATATAATGGATAAGGCCCGACAGGTTATTATCTCTCTCACAGGCCCTGGCAACATCTTCAGCCCTGGTTCCCTCTTTAAGTGAAACATCTCTGTGACTCTTATCTCTAGCCCAAGAGAATCTTCTGCAATATCAACAGTGTCCCGGATCTGATATCTCCCCCACGTCTTAGCCTGGAGTCCTATTTATCTTCCTCTGCTTCCTGCAGACGAGAAGTGCCCCGGGTCCTCAACACTTCCTTTGAGTTTCTCCGGCCGGCTAACAGGACTCTTGCTCTTGCGTAAGGAGACTTTCACTCTGGTGATCCCACTGTCTGAGGGTATGGAGCTCCCTTCTACCCTAGCAGCCACTATATAGTCAGGCTGCCCACACAGTTCACTGTCCTATCTCTTACTGAATATCTCTTCCTTCTTCTGGAAACTAAGCAGAGATTTTCCTAAAGTGCCCACCCTCTGTGAGCTGTCATCACCCGGCATTAACCCCATCACTGTCTGTAACACTGCTAGCAGACTCAACCTAACATCTGCACCCAGGACAGTTGCATCTTGTGGCTGATTACAGGTACTGCAGCCCACAAGGAATTATGCCAGGAACAAGCTCTACAACACTCAAGGCTTGATCAGGGCACTAAGTTCCCCCTCTACTCTACTGACTGGACCACTGAAGCTAACCCCTTAGCTTGGCCTGCCAACAGTTCAGAGAGGTCTAACTACAGGAACACTTCTTTTAACTACCTCAGTGCCAAGGAAAGGCTACGTCCTTCCCCACTATTACATAAGATATGAGTAAGAGGAGCTGCTCTGAATACTAGACAACTCCTTTAGTCTAGGTTCACACTTGTATTTGAGCCCCAGTAAGAAATCAGTACTGCAAGTTGAATTCCTCTCATGAGACGCAAATGGTGTACGACAAACTATATTATTTATAATGTGGCTTCTGATAGGGTGACTGTCATTTTACTGGAAAAAATAGAGCAGCACAAAAATAATGTACACCATTATTGTTAATGGGGTACGTCTGGCATTTTGCGTCCATAATGGGACAAACTCATTTTCTTTTTAGAGTTCATTTTTTTTGTTCCTTTAATGCAATAGAAAAATTGAACTCCAAATGTCAGTATGAACCCAGCTTATTCAGATGTCAATGATTTCCTCGTAAGAGAAAATTGATCCACGTTTTAACCACATTTCAGAATTTCATCAGATTTTCATCAGAGTTTGGTCCAAGTTTCATCAGTTTTTTTTCACTGATGATAAAAAAAATAGTTTTTCCACTTTTTCCTATCAGTCAGTGAAAATCAGACTACACTCGGATGGCATCCGAACACGTTTTTTTCTCACAGACCCATAGATATTTATTGTCGAGCTTAATCCAACACTTGGATTAACATCGGACATGTCTCTGAAATTCTGCACGGACCACTCAGTCTGAGGAAGAAAATGGATATGTGAACAATGAACACCAATTAATAAGAGAAAACTTTTTCAGAATCACTGGGATATGTAGAAGAATTTCATAGTTATTACCAAATAAATTGACATGTCAGATTTGAAAAATAGAACCTGGTCAGGAAGGACAAAATTGGCTTCATCACTAAGAGGGTCAGCGTGTCTATACAAATGTATATTAATATGTACAAAATCATGTTTTAAAATGCCTTCAGATATTGAAAGCGTATGTAATAATAATAATAATAATAATAGTAATAATAATATCTACATTTAATTTAATTGGAGCACACAGGCACTAAAAAAGTGGTACCTATAGGACCAATACATGGCAAATAGGCACAATGCCCATTTGCCATCTATTGCCAGCTTAAGGCCCTTCTGTTAAGTGCTTACTTTTTGCCCTAATGATGGAAGCGCACTAAACAGGCAATAAATGGCGAATGAGCGATGGAGTACTGGTGCTAAATGGGCCCTAAATGAAAAGAAGAAGATATCGAAAATTGCTATTTGGGTAATGAGCAATGGCTCAGTGTTTAGCACTGTTGCTTTGCAATTTTTGGGTCCTAGGATTAAATCCCACCAAAGACAACATCTTTGTATGTTCTCCACGTGTTTGTGGGTTTCCTCCCGGGTATTTGGTTTTACTCCCACTTTTCAAAGACAACCTAAGGTCGGCCCTGCATGCATGTGTACACACTCACAGTGCCACTGCGGCACACACAGTGTTGTTTCTATGTCTGACGCTGGCCAGTACCAGCGAGAGGATCACTTATTGTGGGTGGAGTTCATGCTCTCCAGTAGTCGCTGGTGAGAATATGGAGTCTTCTCTGTGCTCCTGGCACTGGCGCTGCAGACTTTCATTTACCCCCATCTCGCTGATCTGGGTGAAACCCAATATGGAAACATTTTATGTATACAGCAGTAGCTGTGTCTCCTATAAAATGGATGCACAGCAGTCCCAGCCTCCGATAAAATGTATATACAGTAGTCAGAGCTTTCTTTAAAATATATATACAGCAGTCTTAGCCTCCTATAAAATGTATATACAACAGTTGCAGCCTCCTTTAAAATATATATATACTGCAGTCACAGCCTCCTATAAAATGTATATACAGCAGTGACAGCCTCCTTTAAAATGTGTATACAATGGTCTCAGCCTCCTATAAAATATATATATACAGCAGTCTCAGCCTCCTATAAAATGTATATACTGTACAGCAGTTGCAGCCTCCTATAAGATGTATATACAGCAGTCACAGTCCACTATAAAATATATATACTGCAGTCACAGCCTTCTATAAAATATATGTACAGCAGTCTCAGCCTCCTTTAAAATACAATATATATACAGCAGTCTCAGGCTCCTATAAAATGTATATACGGCAGTCACAATGCTTCCTATAAAATTTATATATGGCAGCCGCAATGTGTCCTCTAAAATGTATATACAGCAATCACAGCCTCCTATAAAATGTATATACAGCAATCACAGCCTCCTATAAAATGTATATAAAGCAATCACAGCCTCCTATAAAATGTATGTACAACAGTCTCGGTGTCTCTTTTGTGATGTAAATGTGGCACCCCAGGGGTCTGGTTTTCCACAGTAATGTAATGTTATGTCTGAGAGCAGGTGGGAGGTCCTTTGGTCAGGGATCCTGTGCATGCCACACCTCCTGCCCAGTCTTGGGAGGGGAAGAACTTCCCCTGTATAAACCCTGGGCTGAGGCAGGGTTAGTCAGTCAAGGAGAGTAGAGACAGAGAAGCAGCATAGGAAGAAACAGCAGAAGCACAGTGGGAGCAATATTACTATGAGTCAGGGGCTGGCAGCTGCAGAGCTCGCCCTGACTGAGAAGCTTTCTTACCGGACCCGGCGTCCGAGGCTGTGGGGACTAACTCTTACCCAGCAGCAGAAGCCGACCGGCAGGGGATTTCAGGTCCTCAGGCCCAGAAACCCGAAGGCACGGTCACACGCGTGGGACCAGCACCGCCATCGTGGAGCGGAAGCCATTAGAAGGCCCCGAGTCACCGGCCATACGGGTGAGCACCACACGGTACACTCAGGGACGTGGGCTACTTATATCCGCTTCTAGCAAGGTAGCCAGAAGAGTACAGTCAGTTTGGGAGGCCTACAACTCCGCCTGGCCAGGGGAGATCCCATCTGCTCAAGGACTGACCAGGCCCCGTTCACTAGCAAGTACTCCGGGAGGGTCTATCGTTGTTACCAGTAAAGACCCTGAATTACACCGCACCGTCTCTGAGTGGTTCCTGCTACCCCCATCATCCACATCTGCTGCCCTGAGGCCATACCCCTCGCTGCACCATCCATCCACCGGCCTCAGCGGACTGTCCTGCAGCGGCAGCTCCATAGCTGCATTCAACGGGTGGCGTAGTCGTCCTGCATCTACCGCTGTTACATCGCCGCTCAGTTTGACTCCCTGGGCACGGACCGGGTCACTGCCACGAGACTACAACCCTCAAGAGATCCGGCTCCGGGTAAGCTCCCGCGTGCGCAACGCAGCGCGACACAGGCCCAGGGGCGCGTCAACTTTGGCGTAGTCGGCAGGATTTCGTGCCCGCAACCACCGGGTACTGCGTGCCTGAAAAAGAGACTTTTCAAACTTACCTGTGGTGAAGATTCCCGCCATCCGGCGCCATCTTCAGCCTTCCTCCCGCCATCGGTGAAGTTTCCCGCCATCCGGCGCCATCTTCTGCCTTCTTCCCGCCATCCGTGGAGTTTTCCCGCCATTGGACGCCATCTTGAGGACGCCGCACGGGAAGAAGAGGGGCGTGGACTCCGAAAGCGCGCGAGAACTGAAGCCCCGCCTCACGTCTGGACGTTGCGTAAGGTCCTGGAAGGAGCCCAGCAGACGCCGACGTCACAGGAGCGCGACGGAAGGTCCTCAACCCTGACGATCCACTGCGGAGCCGCGGCCTACGGAACAGGATCATCGCAAGGTAGGCCACGGTCCACTAGGGGGAAGGAAGATGTCGGATACGGAGGAGAGCTTCACTGCCTCAACCCCCGCCAGCGCTACCGCTGCTGCAGTTATGCCCTTCACCATGCCCTATATCCCGGGAGCAGCTTGGCTACCCCAGTACTCAGGGGAGTCACATACCCTGCATGACTTTAGAGAAAAGCTGGATAGCCTCTTCCAGGTGTACCCCCTCACAGAAGAGCAAAAAGTGAGCATCCTGGTGGCCCAACTAACCGGGGCAGCCAAAAGGGAAGTAAAATCCTGGCCACCTGGGAGGAAGACTGTCGCAGGGATACTAACCCGGCTGAAGGACACCTTTGATACCCGCACCTCAGCCGAGATTAAGCTTAGATTCTACGGGTGCAAGCAGCGAGCGCATGAGAGTATAAGGGACTATGCACTAAACCTACAAGAGGCCCTGAGGGCCATTAAGCAGACCGACCCTGATGGAGTGGGAAACGAGGACAGGCTGTTGACCGAACAGTTTATAGAGGGACTGTATTGTAATACCCACCGAACCCAGTTGCGGGCAATGGCCTTACAGGATCCCCATCTGGGCTTTGCACAGTTCAAGGACAGAGCCATCCGGGTGCTCCGAGAACCGGCACCGGGTGGCGTTGTGACCCACAAGCGCCCTGCTATCACTTACCACCAGGAGGCGGCGCCCTTGTCGGCAGGGCCTGTGGGAGCTGATGCGCAGGCTTTGGACAATGACCCGGCTCCAGACCTACACCATCAGGTCCAAGAGCTAGCTAAGAGCGTTGCTGCGCTAACCCGAACTGTGCAGTCTTTACAGGCTTCCACCCCAGGGAAGATCCAGCTGGCATCTGGACCGGAGGACATCCCGTGGCGTCGACCAAGGAGGACCCCACCGGTCAGAGGAAGACCCAGTGACCGATACAGCGAGGACGGACGACCCATCTGCCGTCGCTGCAATCAACCTGGACATATAGCAAGGTACTGTTCTTTAAACGGGCACAACCTGGGGTAGAGGGCCAACCCCCAGGAAAAAGATCACCAGGCCCATCGAACTGGCGCGACAGATATGTGGGAGGACGTTCAGTCTTGCCTGTGGTACTGGATGGCATTCCCATGAGTGCCCTACTGGACACCGGGTCACAGGTCACCACCATCCCGTACGTGCTCTTTAAGCAGTACTGGAATGACTCGGATATTACCCGCTACCCTGACGACGACTTGAGTGTCATCGCCAGCAATGGCCAGCCCGTGCCACAGATCGGATTTAAAGAGGTGACCATCAAAATCGGTAGAGTCGAACTGGCAGCACAGGGACTGATCATTGTAGATATTGACAAACATGAGAGTCACCCAAAAATAACTCTAGGAACTAATGTAATTGAAAATTGTCTTGCAGAGGTTGCCAAGAACGCCAGCTCCGGCGAGCAGTGGGTGCTCCAGAAAGAGATCCGGGCACTGATGCGACGGCAACAGGTGGAACTCTCCGGCGGTGAGATTGGTAGCGTAAGAATGTGTGACCCTTTTCCTATTGCCATGCCCCCAAAAAGTGAAATGATGATTTGGTGCCGGGCAGCTATTGGTCTGAGAGGTAGAGATTACCAGGCAATGGTAGAACCAGTTTACTCGGACAGTAGGCCCACCATTTTGACAGCACGGGGGGTGGTTGATGTACGCCATGGGAGGGTGCCCGTTCGCATAATAAATATCGGGGAGAGGGAAGTGTACCTGCCCCGGTATGCCACGCTAGCCAAATTATATACCATTAACCAAAATTCTATACAATCTGTGGAACCCTTGCCTCCATCTCACCCGGAGGAAGGTAACGGCTCTAAGAAAAACATGGAGGACTGGTGTCAGCAACTACATCTGGGTACTGACTCCACTCCCGCACACCAGAAACAAGGAGTCTATCGGGTGGTTCAGGAGTACGAGAGAGTGTTCACTAAACACCCGTTAGACTTCGGGCGAGTCAAGGGGGTAGAACACCACATCCCCACGGGAGACCATCCTCCTATAAAAGAGAGGTATCGACCCGTACCCCCTGCCCACTACCAACACGCCAAGGGGATGCTTAGAGACATGAAGGAGGCTGGGGTGATCAGGGATAGCTGTAGCCCCTGGGCAGCTCCACTAGTCTTAGTCCGAAAGAAAGACAACACCATGAGGATGTGTGTAGATTACCGGAAAATCAATCGTATCACACACAAGGATGCGTACCCCTTACCAAGGATAGAGGAGTCATTGGCTGCTTTAAGATCTGCTAACTTCTTCTCTACCTTGGATCTCACTAGCGGGTACTGGCAGGTTCCTGTAGCAGAGGCGGACCGGGAGAAGACCGCATTCACCACCCCGATGGGACTTAGCGAGTTCACCTGCATGCCGTTCGGACTCTGCAACGCACCGGGAACCTTCCAACGACTAATGGAGTGTTGTCTGGGCCACAGAAACTTCGAGACGGTCCTGTTGTACCTGGACGATGTCATCGTATATTCCAAGACGTATGAGGACCACCTGAAACACCTGGCGGAAGTGTTCGAAGCTCTGGCAAGTTACGGCCTAAAGGTGAAACCCTCCAAGTGTCATCTCCTGAAACCAAAGGTGCAGTACCTGGGACACGTGGTGAGCGCTGACGGAGTGGCTCCCGACCCTGATAAGATCACCGCAATTAAGGAATGGCCAAGCCCCTCCAGCGTAAAAGAAGTGCGGCAGTTCCTCGGGTTGGTAGGCTACTACCGAAGGTTTATTCCCGGTTTCACCAAAAAGGCAGCACCTATGCAGGACCTCCTGATAGGCCAGTCCCGGAAGGCCAAGAACCAGAAGCCGCCCTTCAAATGGGAGGAGCTGGAAGAAGAGTCCTTCCGCCAGCTGAAGATGGCCCTCACGGGGGACGAAATCCTGGCGTACCCGGATTATAGCCAGCCCTTTATCCTGTACACCGACGCCAGTAACATCGGGCTAGGAGCCGTACTGTCCCAGATCCAGCAGGGGAAGGAACGAGTAATCGCCTACGCCAGCCGAAAACTGCGACCCACCGAAAGGAACCCCGAGAATTACAGCTCATTTAAGTTAGAGTTCCTGGCCGTAGTATGGGCAGTCACCGAGCGCTTTAAGCATTACCTCGCTTCTTCCCGGTTCACCGTGTACACGGATAACAACCCGTTGACACACCTGGACACGGCAAGACTCGGTGCCCTGGAGCAGAGGTGGATGGCCCGTCTGTCCAACTCCGAGTTCACAATCAAATACCGGGCAGGACGCTCCAATACCAACGCGGACGCCCTGTCCAGGATGCCCAACCTGCCGGACGGAGGAGAAGATCCGGAGGGACTGGAAGAAGTTGAACTCCCTGCGTTCCACCGTCATGGGACTATCCAGTATTCCCACCGGGTAAGGAGTAAGCAGACTGCTACGTTGAACCCCTTACCCCACTACAACTGGGCGGAAACGCAAGACAGCGACCCTGCCGTCCGACTGGTGAAGGAGATGCTGACTCGGCCGGAGGCTCGCCTTGAACCAGACGCTCCGGAGGAAGCCAAACAACTATGGGCAGAGAAGAGTCGACTGTTCCTTTACAAAGGGAAGTTGTGCCGCAGAATGGTTAACTCCCGGACGCATGAATTACTCTGGCAAGTAGTGGTGCCACGAAGAGACGCAGCCATGGTGATGGAGGCATACCACGACGGAGCTGGACACTTCGGGTGGAAGAAGCTGGAGTTCCTGCTGCGCGAGCGGTTCCACTGGGTAGGCATGAGGGGAACCATCGAGAAGTGGTGCAGAGACTGTGGCCCGTGCAACCTGAGAAGGAAGAACCGTGCCAGCCAGAAGACTCCCCTGCAGTCCATCGTCACCCAGCAACCGTTGGAACTGGTAGCCTTGGATCATGTAAAACTGACCCCAAGCAGAAGTGGCTACATCTACGCGTTAACCATCGTGGATCATTACTCCCGGTTTCTGGTTGTCGTCCCCGTCAAGGACTTAACGGCTCAAACAGCAGCTAGAGCCTTCCAGCAGCACTTTTGCCGTCCACACGGGTACCCGGACCAAGTGCTGACGGACCAGGGACCTGCCTTTGAAGCGGAGGTCTTCCAGGAATTCTGCAATCTGTATGGCTGCCGGAAGATAAGGACGACACCCTACCATCCGCAAACTAATGGACTTTGTGAGAAAATGAACCAGGTGGTAATGGATCTTCTAAAAACGTTGCCCCTGGAAGAACGCAGTCTGTGGCCTGAGAAGTTGCCCGATCTGGTGGACCTATACAACCACATCCTGGTAGGTTCCACCAACTGTACCCCGGCTTACCTAATGAGGGCAAGACCTGGTAAGTTACCTGTTGACCTGGAAATGGGAGTCCTGACACCCGAGGACACTTCACCAGAAACAGACTGGGACACAGAGAGGCAGCAGCAGTACCGGAGAGTACAGGAGAGCGTGGAGCGAAGTCTCTGTCAGGCTAGGGAAAGACAAGAGAAAACTTACAACCAGTATGCTCCCGCTGTTCCCCTGGTACCCGGAGAGCAGGTCTTAAAGAGGAAGAGACGGCTCCACAAGTTGGACGACCAGTGGGAGAAGGACCCGTACACCGTACTGCCCTCAAGCCACGAGAACCCGAAGGTTTGTACCATCAGTAAAGACGGAGGGGAAACCACAGCCATTGTATCCCAGGACCACCTGAAGAAGTGTCCCGAACAACTGAGGAACCCTGAAGAGGAACAAGAAGACCATCGACCCGTAGAGGAAAGGGAAGATATGGTTAGTACTGTGCTCGGGGACTTCCCTCGGTCTTGGACTCAAGTCAATGGTGCAGTTGTGGTACCCGTACTCACCTTCCTCCAACCAGCATCCCAAGCACCTACGGAGCAACAGGTAGAGCTGGAAGAACAGCCGGTCCAGGAGGCAGAAGATTCCACACAAGCAGAACAGGAGGATCAACCCTCTGCTTATAGTGAGCCTGCCGTACCCCTAGTGAGACAAAGAGCCGGTAGACAGCTGCCCAGTTTACCCTTGACAGCTCCTACACCCTGTAGTTCAGGGCCAGACAGTCAGCTCCGTAGGTCCACTAGGGCCACTAGAGGCCAGTTACCCGCACGCTGGAGGATTTGAAGTGTATAAATTGTTTTATTTATGTTTATCTGTGTATTGTTGCTTGTGTATAATTTTGTGTTTCCAGTTATTTTTAGGAATCCTTGGTGGATCTACCGGGAATCCTTGTACAATCAGTTGGAGCGTAACCCAGGATGGACTAGAGACTGTTAAGGACTCGGGGTAGGACAGACCCCTACCTGGTTACGTCTCCCTGTTTTGGTGAAATGGACACCTTGCTTTTCTTCAAAGACTGCACCCGGTTACGGACATGCCGTGACCACCTTTATGTGTTTCTTCTTATTGTACTGTTATTGTTGTTATATCTTGTTATGTTTTTCTAAAATATGTTTAGTCCCGGAGTACTAAATTTCACTAGGGGGGAATGTGGCACCCCAGGGGTCTGGTTTTCCACAGTAATGTAATGTTATGTCTGAGAGCAGGTGGGAGGTCCTTTGGTCAGGGATCCTGTGCATGCCACACCTCCTGCCCAGTCTTGGGAGGGGAAGAACTTCCCCTGTATAAACCCTGGGCTGAGGCAGTCAAGGAGAGTAGAGACAGAGAAGCAGCATAGGAAGAAACAGCAGAAGCTCAGTGGGAGCAATATTACTACGAGTCAGGGGCTGGCAGCTGCAGAGCTCGCCCTGACTGAGAAGCTTTCTTACCGGACCCGGCGTCCGAGGCTGTGGGGACTAACTCTTACCCAGCAGCAGAAGCCGACCGGCAGGGGATTTCAGGTCCTCAGGCCCAGAAACCCGAAGGCACGGTCACACGCGTGGGACCAGCACCGCCATCGTGGAGCGGAAGCCATTAGAAGGCCCCGAGTCACCGGCCATACGGGTGAGCACCACACGGTACACTCAGGGACGTGGGCTACTTATATCCGCTTCTAGCAAGGTAGCCAGAAGAGTACAGTCAGTTTGGGAGGCCTACAACTCCGCCTGGCCAGGGGAGATCCCATCTGCTCAAGGACTGACCAGGCCCCGTTCACTAGCAAGTACTCCGGGAGGGTCTATCGTTGTTACCAGTAAAGACCCTGAATTACACCAAACCGTCTCTGAGTGGTTCCTGCTACCCCCATCATCCACATCTGCTGCCCTGAGGCCATACCCCTCCCGTTGGGGGTTATACCATCTACGCTGCACCATCCATCCACCGGCCTCAGCGGACTGTCCTGCAGCGGCAGCTCCATAGCTGCATTCAACGGGTGGCGTAGTCGTCCTGCATCTACCGCTGTTACATCGCCGCTCAGTTTGACTCCCTGGGCACGGACCGGGTCACCGCCACGAGACTACAACCCTCAAGAGATCCGGCTCCGGGTAAGCTCCCGCGTGCGCAACGCAGCGCGACACAGGCCCAGGGGCGCGTCATATATGCAGCAGTCGCAGTTTCTCCTATAAAATGTATATACAGCAATCACAGCCTCCTATAAAATGTATATACAGCAATCACAGCCTCCTATAAAATGTATATACAGCAATCACAGCCTCCTATAAAATGTATATACAACAGTCTCGGTGTCTCTTATGTGATGTATATGCAGCAGTCGCAGGGTCTCCTATGATATGTACAGTATATACATCAGCACAGGTGTCTCTGATATGATGCACAGTTAGATTAAGAAATATTTGGACAGTGACAGAATCCTTGTCATTTCAGCTCTGCAGGCCACTATTTTTGATTTAAAATGAAACAAAAAAAACTACAAGAAGCAAAATGAAAATAAACCCTGCTGTAAATAAATAAAAAGCAAGTGCATTTAAATAAAATAGGGTTCTTAGTAACACTGTTTTTGATCAAAAATAGTATGAAAGCTATCCCACCAGCGACAAGGTGAACCCGTTTGGGATAGAGCCTACTCTGTCTAATATTAAAAACCTTACCATGTGTCAAAGTTGACCTCTGTGTGAATAAGGGCAGACTGAAGCTCCTGTCCCAAAGTGGGACCACCAGCCAAGGGAAGCTTTTAAATATGTTATCCAGCTCTAGGAAGGGAGGCCACACCCAGGTTTACACAGAATGCAAAATATACAAAGAAAAAAAACACAAAATTTGAGCGTGGTTTAAGATGGTATACATGCAGCACATAAGTGCATGTTTCACAATGGCCATGAATCAGAAAAACCTACAAGAAGCAAAATTAAAATAGATAGAACCTACTCTGTCTAATATTAAAAACCTTACCATTTTAAACCAAGCTCAAATTTTGTGTTTTTTTCTTTAAAATGAAACTACTGAAATGTAGTAGAAGCGGAGACTTTCATGTTTAACTAAAGGTGTTGAACAAAGATATCCTGTGAAACGTTTCGGAATTGAAACCATTTTACTAAAAAGCCTCCTCATTTCAGGGGCTCAAAAGTAATTGAACAGATTAACTTTACCACAAATAAAATGATCATTTTTAATACTTTGTAGAGAATCCTTTGCAGGTAATGACTACCTGAAGTCTGGCGGCCATGGACATCACCAAACGTTGGGTTTCCTCCTTTGTGATGTTTTGCCAGGCTTTTTCTGCAGATGACTTAAGTTGTTGCTTATTTGTGGCTCTTTCTACCTTAAGTTTTGTTTAAAGCATGTGAAATGCTGCTTGATGGGGTGAGATCTGGTGATGACTTGGCCATTGAAGAATATTCTACTTCTTTGTTTTCGCAATATGTTTTGGGTCGTTGTCCATCTGTACTGTGAAGTGTCGTCCAATCAACCTTGGTATATTTGGTTAAATCTGAGCAGAAAGTACTGAGTACTGAGCAGAGGGTGTGGTGTACTTTGATTCATGAGCTGTTCCAAGCCTTCTCCATACTTTCTTCTTCCTATAATTCTGGTACAGGTTGATCTTAGTTTTGCTTTTCTAGAACAGGATTGTCTTCTTTCGATGTTTTTGGCAACATATATTTTTATCGCTTTTTTATTTTTAAGGCTGGTTAATAGTTTGCACCTTGTGGTGAACCCTCTGTATTTACTCTCATGCAGTGTTCTCTTTGTGGTAGACTTAGATACCGAAACCCCTACTTCCTGGAGTGTGTTCTTCACTTGGGTGGATGTTGCGAACAGGATTTGCTTCACTATGTGAAGGATTCTGCGATTATCCACCCCTGTTGCCTTCTGTGAACGTCCAGGCCTTTTTGAGTTCGCAAGCTCAGCAGTGCACTCTTTTTTGCAGAATGTACTAAACAGTTGATTTGGTCACTCATAACATTTCTGCGATCTCTCTGATGTATCTCTTTTTTTCAGCCTAATGATGATCTGTTTCTCTTCCATTGAGAACTTCTTTGACCATGTGTTGTGGGTTCACAGCAACAGCTTCTAAATGCAAATGTCACATCTGGAATCATCTCCAGACCTTTTATCTGCTTAATTTATGATGGATTCAAGAGGGAAAAGCCCATGCAGCCCATTAAAGAGCTTTTGAATCCAATTACTTTTGCTCCCTTGAAAAAGAAGCAGCTTCATATTAAAGAATTGTAATTCCTAAACCCTTGTTCAAATTAGTATGTAAATACCCTCAAATTAAAACTGAGAGTCTTCATGTTAAGCCAGTTATACAACTGTATCTTGAATATGTTTTGGTAAACCGCTAAAATGCCTAACCTTGTGTCACTGTCCAAATATTTCTGGACCGAACTGTATATACACCAGTCTCTGTGTATCCTATGTGATGTATGCAGCATAATATAGTATATAGTATCGTGCTATGTTTATATAGTATATAATGTAGAGTTGTATGTATATATAGTAAATAGTGTACAGATGTTTATATAGTATCGTGCTGTGTATATGACTCGCCCCCTGGGCCGTGGGGCACTCGGATCCGGGCAATAGGGAACGATGGGAGTAGTAGTGGCAACCCGGTTCCGTGGCTCAGGGTGGTCAGGCCAGTGGTAGTCCGTTATGTGCTATTGATTATGTCCGACTACGCCACCCGTGGATTGCGGTTATTAGGAACCGCCGCTGCATGCAGGCCGCTGGGGCTGATGAGGTGTGCAGCTAGGGTAGTGTGACTCCCCACGGGAAGAGTGCGGCCCCAGGGCAGTATAATGGATGTTGGGAGTGATGGTAGTGAGAGTCCCAGTGCTGATAGTGCTGGAGGAGCAAGGAGCACGCAGACAACAGGTTGCAGTCCAGGGTCTTTACTAGAACAGGTAAATTGACCCACAAACAGTCCCAGCTAGGAGGGGACCTGGATGTCTGAGAGCAACGGGGAAATTGGCCCTGGTCAGGGTGAGGGTGTAGGCCTACCATGCTTTCTGCGCTCCTTCTGGCTATCTCCTCGTTATAGGATAACAGCCCACGTTTCTGAGTTTTCCGTGTATCCTCGCCTGTATGGCCTGCGACGTGGGTTCCTTTCTGCCCCCAGCCTTGTACGGCTTTACTGGTCCCTTCGGTTGTGGCAGGGCCTCCAGGCTTCTTAGGTCAAGGAATATACAGTCCCCTGCGAACTGGTTATCTGCTGGAGGATGTAGAATCCTCCCAGCCTCAGACACCAAAGTCTGGTAAAGTAAGTCTTTTATCTGTCAAGACAGGCTCTCTTCGCCTCTTGTCTCTGGCTTGTGGCTCTCCTCCTGCCACACTTCCTCTTAGGTGCAATACAATACTGTCTGTCCCTGCTCTGCTCTGGGACAAGTCTCAGTCCTGAGACAGGCCGTCAAGTTCTCTCTAACCCTGCCCCCAGTACCTGCTTTTATAGGGGCAGCCTGCTCCCCCTACTGGCCTGAGACAGGAGGCATTGCATGCTAATGTTCCCCTGACTAGAGAACCTCCCCCTTGCTCTCAGACACAGCTTTAATTACACTTGTGGCATCCAGGCCAGGGTGACACATATATAGTATATAGTGTGGAATGCACTGACACATCTCTACTAGTGTTGAGCGAGCACTAAAATGCTCGGCTGCTCGAAGCTCAGGCCGAGCTCGCCGTGATACTCGGGTGCTCGACCCGAGCAACGAGCCCAATGTTAGTCTATGGGAGACCCGAGCATTTTTGCAGCGGCACCCCCGGCAGTCTGTAGAAAGCCTAAAAAGTGCCCAAAATGATAGTGACAGTGCTCAAAAGACATGGGGACAGCATAAGCATCGCCCCAGGATGCATTTCTGACCCCCAGGTCACTGCTGTCAACAATGTGGTCAGAGGTATTAAGCCACTTTAACGGGCTCACAATAAAACGTTCAAAAACGAAACTGAAAGTGCTTTCCTGTGAAATATGTTACGGAACATCCTTTCCCAAAATACTCCTCCATACCTTGGGCTATGTTCACAAGTAGCATTTTTTATGCGTTTTTGCACTTTTGTATTGTTTTCAACCGTGACAAATGCATTCACCGGGAAATGTCATTTTAACATTTTACAATCCTATCTGGCCATGCGCTGTGTGACACATGCATACAGTGCTGAAAAGACATGGGAACAGCATGGGGAAGACCCCGGGAAGCATCTCTGACACCCAGGTCACTGCCTAAAAGTGTGCCGATCATAAGTGATCCTTGCCGCATCAGAAGATGCAGACTTGCAACTATCCCCGTGCAAGTTCTTGTCGCAGGGCAGTGTTCAATTGTAACTCCAATGCAAGCGCAAGTATGCATCCTGCCACCCACCCACCCCCAGGCTGCAATATCATGCTGCTAGCTTGCACTTGAAATGGGGCCTTTTAGCTTGGAGGTGGCCGAAGCTGGCCACTACCTCATGGCTGCTTTGGCAGTGAAGGTATCCATACTCAGTCCCCAGCCCCCCGGCGGCCCTGTGTCCACGCTCGGTCCCCAGCTGCCCTGCGGTCGGGTGTCCACTAGTGTTGAGCCACCCCCGTAGTGTTCGGGTTCGGTTCGGTTCGTCGAACACTGGGATGTTCGAGGAACTGTTCGTCGAACTGTTCGTCGAACACCTTAGAACACCGTCGAACACCATTAAAACCAATGGCAGGCAAACAAAAACACATAGAAACACATAGAAAACACCTTCAAAGGTGTCCAAAAGCTGAAAAACTGCTCAGAAGACGCTCTCTTTAAAAAAGCCGGCCGGCAATTCAGCAGTGGCATACATCGGTAACCGACAATTTAGACAAGAAGGAATAGAGCATCACACATAGATTAGATAGATAGAAACATGTCAGTCACATATATAAGAAGTACAGTGACAGTGTTGGTTACTGTACTTGTCATTTAGTGTAAAGGATTTATTTAAAAAAATATTAGTGTTTTCATGCACCGTCTCTTTAAAAAATCCGGCCGGCAATTCAGCAGCGGTACCCGACAATTTAGAACAGAAAGAATAGAGCATCACACATAGATTAGATAGATAGAAACATGTCAGTCACATATATAATAAGTACAGTGACAGTGTTGGTTACTGTACTTGTCATTTAGTGTAAAGGATTTATTTAAAAAAATAATAGTGTTTTCATGCACCGTCTCTTTAAAGAAGCCGGCCGGCAATTCAGCAGCGATACCCGACAATTTAGAACAGAAAGATAGAGAATCACACATAGATTAGATAGATAGAAACATGTCAGTCACATATATAAGAAGTACAGTGACAGTGTTGGTTACTGTACTTGTCATTTAGTGTTAAAATAAAGGATTTATTAAAAAAAAAATTGGCGTGGGGTTCCCCGTAATTTTAGTCTCTAGCGGAGGTTAAGCAGACGGCTGGGGCAGATGTTTGAAGCCTGGGAAGGGGGTAATACCCATGGAGCTTCCCAGGCTACTAATATCAGCCCCCAGCTGAATACCTAGCCTTTACTAGCTATTAAAATGGGGGACCCCCCCCAAAAAATGACGTGGGGTCCCCCCTATTTTAATAGCTAGCAAAGGCTAGGCAGACAGCTGGGGGCTGATATTAATAGCCCAGGAAGGGTGACATGAATATTGGCCCCCTCCCAGGCTAGAAACACCAGCCGTCAGCCGTCCCAGAAATGGCGCATCCGTAGGATGCGCCAATTCTGGCACTTAGCCTCGCTCTTCCCACTGCCCTGTAGCGGTGGCAGTGGGGTAATAGGGCTGGGGTTGATGTCAGCTTATAATCCCAGCTGACATCAAGCCCAGGTTAGTAATGGAGAGGCGTCTATAAGAATAAAGTCCTTTAATTGAAATAAAGACACAATTCTTTATTGTTCTAAATTAAACCATACTTACCATCACGCCCATTCCAGCTGAAGCCAACGATCTCCTGCAATAAGAGAAAAATAATAAAGCAACATCATCCTTACCTTTCGATGGTTCCCAGGACAGCTCCAGCTCTGCTACATCGAGATGACAGGCTGGACCGCAGCAGAAAGCTGCCATCCAGCCTGTCATCCCGCAGACACTGAGAAACGCAGGCATGCTTGCGCTCCTCATTGTCTGGCTGTGACGGCATAAAGATGAGCCGAGGTCATGTCCAATGAACTCAGCTCACCTCATGCACGTCACTGACAGCGTGGGAAAATTCTCACGCTGAACCGCTGAGTGCAGGAGAATTTTCCCACGCTGTCAGTGACGTGCATGAGGTGAGCTCATGTCCAATGAACTCAGCTCACCTCATGTACGTCACTGACAGCGTGGGAAAATTCTCCTGCACTCAGCGCTTCAGCGTGAGACTTTTCCCTCGCTGTCAGTGACGTGCATGAGGTGAGTTCATGTCCAATGAACTCAGCTCACCTCATGCACGTCACTGACAGCGTGGGAAAATTCTCCTGCACTCAGCGCTTCAGCGTGAGAATTTTCCCATGCTGTCAGTGACGTGCATGAGGTGAGCTCATGTCCAATGAACTCAGCTCACCTCATGTACGTCACTGACAGCTTGGGAGAATTCTCACGCTGATGCGCTGAGTGCAGGAGAATTTTCCCACGCTGTCAGTGACGTGCATGAGGTGAGCTCATGTCCAATGAACTCAGCTCACCTCATGTAAGTCACTGACAGTGTGGGAGATTTCTCACGCTGAAGCGCTGAGTGCAGGAGAATTTTCCCACGCTGTCAGTGATATGCATGAGGTGAGCCAAGTTCATTGGACATAAACTCGGCTCATCTGGATGCCGTCACAGCGAGACACTGAGGAGCGCAAGCATGCCTGCTCTTCTCAGTGTCTGCGGGATGACAGGCTGGATGGCAGCTTTCTGCTGCGGTCCAGCCTCTCATCTCGATGTAGCAGAGCTGAAGCTGCCCTGGGAACCATGGAAAGGTAAGGATGATGTTGCTTTATTATTTTACTTTTATTGCAGGAGATTTTTGGCTTCAGCTGGAATGGGCGTGATGGTAAGTATGGTTTAATTTAGAACAATAAAGAATTGTGTGTTTATTTCAATTAAAGGACTTTATTCTGGGTGTTGTGTTTTTTTTTATTGGCGTGACCCCATGAATTTCGGGCTTAGGGCCAGCTGATAATACCAAGCTGGCCCTAACCCCCTTTATTACCCAGTGAACCACCGCACCAGGGCCCTGGATGAGTTGGGTACAGCACCAGAAGATGGCGCTTCTATGAACCCGCCTTTTTCCGGGGTGGCTGCGGACTGCAATTTGCTGCGGGGGGGGCACAGAAAGCTTGGGCCTCCCTGCGCTGCAGATTCTAGCCCCCAGCTGCCTAGTTGTACCTGACTGGACACAAAAATAGTGCGAAGCCCCACGTCAATTTTTTTTAATTATTTCAGGAAATTCATGAAATAATTAAAAAAAAATTGACGTGGGGCTTCGCACTATATTTGTGTCCAGCCAGGTACAGCAGGCAGGAACGGGCTGCCCCCAACCACCAGCTGCCTATTTGTACCTGGCCGGACACAACAATATAGGGAAGCCCTTTTTTAAAAATTATTTCATGAAATAATTTAAAAAAAATTGACGTGGGGGTTCGCACTATATTTGTGTCCAGCCAGGTACAGCAGGCAGGAACGGGCTGCCCCCAACCACCAGCTGCCTAGTTGTACCTGGCCGGACACAACAATATAGGGAAGCCCTTTTTATCTTAATTATTTCATGAATTTCATGAAATAATTAAAAAAAAAAAAATACGTGGGGCTTCGCCCTATTTTTGTGTCCAGCCAGGTACAACTAGGCAGCTGGGGGCTGGAATCCGCAGCGCAGGGAGGCCCAAGCTTTCTGGCCCCCCCCCCCCGCTCCAAATTGCAGTCCGCAGCCACCCCGGAAAATGGCGCGTTCATAGAAGAGCCATCTTCTGGCGCTGTACCGAACTCATCCAGAGCCCTGGTGCGGTGGCTCACTGGGTAATAAAGGGGTTAGGGCCAGCTTGGCATTATCAGCTGGCCCTAAGCCCAAAATTCATGGAGTCACGCCAATATTAGACATGACCACCATGAATTTCCAGTAAAGTATTTAAAAAAAATACAACACCCAGAAAAAAGTCCTTTAATTGAAATAAACACACAATTCTTTATTGTTCTAAATTAAACCATACTTACCATCACGCCCATTCCAGCTGAAGCCAACGATCTCCTGCAATAAAAGAAAAATAATAAAGCAACATCATCCTTACGTTTCCTTGGTTCCCAGGACAGCTCCAGCTCTGCTACATCGAGATGACAGGCTGGACCGCAGCAGAAAGCTGCCATCCAGCCTGTCATCCCGCAGACACTGAGAAGCGCAGGCTTGCTTGCGCTCCTCAGTGTCTCGCTGTGACGGCATCCAGATGAGCCGAGTTCATGTCCAATGATCTCAGCTCACCTCATGCACGTCACTGACAGTGTGGGAGAATTCTCACGCTGTAGCGCTGAGTGGAGGAGAATTTTCCCACGCTGTCAGTGACGTGCCTGAGGTGAGCCGAGTTCATTGGACATGACCTCGGCTCATCTTTATGCCGTCACAGCGAGACACTGAGGAGCGCAAGCATGCCTGCACTTCTCAGTGTCTGCGGCATGGAAAGCTGGATGGCAGCGTTCTGCTGCGATCCAGCCTGTCATGTGAATTAGCAGAGCTGAAGCTGTCGTGGGAACCATGGAAAGGTAAGGATGATGTTGCTTTATTATTTTATTTTTATTTTGCAGGAGATCGTTGGCTTCAGCTGGAATGGGCGTGATGGTAAGTATGGTTTAATTTAGAACAATAAAGAATAGTGTCTTTATTAGTGTTGAGCGAGCACTAAAATGCTCGGGTGCTCGAAGCTCGGGCCGAGCTCACCGTGATACTCGGGTGCTCGACCCGAGCAACGAGCCCAATGTTAGTCTATGGGAGACTCGAGCATTTTTGCGGTGTCACCCCCGGTAGTCTTTTAAAAGCCTAACAAGTGCCCAAAACGATAGTGACAGTGCTCAAATGACATGGGGACAGCATGGGGATCACCCCAGGAAGCATTTCTGACCCCCAGGTCACTGCTATCAACAACGTGGTCAGAGGTATTAAGCCACTTTTACGGGCTCACAATAAAACGTTCAAAAACGAAAGTGAAACTTTTTTCCTGTGAAATATGTTAAGGAACATCCTTTCCAGGGAAAAGACTTGTGTATAAGTTAAAATAAATGATCAAAAACAAAAATACTCCTCCACACATTCGGCTATGTTCACAAGTAGCATTTTTTATGCATTTTTGCACTTTTGTATTGCTTTCAACTATGACAAATGCATTCACCGGGAAATGTCATTTTAACATTTTACAGCCTTATCTGGCCATGTGCTGTGTGACACATGCATAAAGTGCTGAAAAGACATGGGAACAGCACGGGGAAGACCCCTGGAAGCATCTCTGACTCCCAGGTCACTGTCTAAAAGTGTGCCCATCATAAGTGATCCTTGCCGCATCAGAAGATGCAGACTTGCAACTATCCCCATGCAAGTTCTAGTCCCAGGGCAGTGTTCAATTGTACCTCCCCCATTCCTTGCAATGCAAGCGCAAGTATGCAGCCTGCCACCCACCCACCCCCAGGCCACAATACCATACTGCTTGCTTGCTTGAACTTGAAATTGGGCCTTTTAGGCATGTGGAGGCGGAATCTGGCCACCACGTCATGGCTGTGTTGGTGGCCTGGAATCCATACTCAGTCCCCAGCTGCCCGGCGGCCGGGTGTCCATACTCGGTCCCCAGCCGCCCCACGGCCGGGTGTCCACACACGGTCCCCAGCCGCCTGGGGGCAGCCGGGTGTCCATAAACAGTCCCCAGCCGCCCCTATTTCTCCTTGGAACATCCCCCCACACACTTTTCTTAGCCCGGCCTGCTTTAGGCAGCATTGGACGAACCCACCAGAGAACCAGACTCCTCCAGTGGGCCCTGACTTCTCCATCGGTGGAGTTGAGAGTGCCAAGGAGAGGAGAATGATGATGATGACAGAAGTTAGCATCTGCTATGTTTTCTTTTAATGCAAGTGTAAGTGTGCAGCCTGCCACCCACCCACCCCCAGACTGCAATTCCATACTGCTAGCTTGCACTTGAAATGGGGCCTTTTAGTTTGGAGGAGGCCGAAGCTGGCCACTACCTCATGGCTGCTTCGGCAGCGAGGTATCCATACTCAGTCCCCAGCCGCCCCTATTTGTCCTGGTGTGCCTTATACATAAGATTAAGCGCGTATACCAAAACATTACCTGTGCCCTCCCCAGTGCATTTAGTGGGAAGGAGAGCCTATTCCGCTGAAGTGTGTGCATGCCAAACCCCTGTTCATGGTATATGCGAAGATGCCTCCCACCTTGCACCTGTCGTTGCAGACTTGCAACTATCCCCATTCAAGTCCTTGTCCCAGGGCAGTGTTCAATTGTACCTCTCCCATTCCTTGCAATGCAAGCGCAAGTATGCAGCCTGCCACCCACCCACCCCCAGGCTGCAATACCATACTGCTTGCTTGCTTGCACTTTAAATTGGGCCTTTTAGGCATGTGGAGGCGGAATCTGGCCACCACGCCATGGCTGTGTCGGCGGCCTGGTATCCATACTCAGTCCCCAGCCGCCTGGTGGCCGGGTGTCCCCGCTTGCTCCCCAGCCTCCAGGGGGTGGCCAGGTGTCCATACTCGGTCCCCAGCCACACCTATTTGTCCCGGTAACCTTTCCCACACTTTTCTTAGCCTGGCCTGCTTTAGGGCAGCATTGGACATGCCAACCAGACTATCAGACTCCTCCGGTGGGACCTGGCTTCTCCATCAGGGGAGTTGAGAGTGCCAAGGTGAGGAGCATGATGAGGATGATAGAAGTTAGCATCTGCTTTGTTTTGTTGTAATGCAAGCGCATGTATGTAGTAGCGGCTAGGCCTGAGGTGGTCAGCATTTTGGCGCATATCCTACCTCCTCCGAGGATTGCTGGATGTTTTCCTGCTACTATCCAAGTTCTATGACTCCCGTTAAAACAAAGCTTCAGGTGATAAATGATGGATGAGGTAGTGGCAAAGGAGAAAGAGCAGGAGGAACAGGGACCATTCACATCAATATCAGGCCAGTCAACCAGATATGTCTTGTAGGATATATTTCTGTAACAAAAGGAGCGGTTCGGCTACACAGTTATAGGGCATACAGTGAGTGCAATGCCTACCAAAAATTTCGAGGCACTCCAATGCCCCTTGGAAATGACATGGAGGTCAGAGGACGTTAACTAAACCTTTTTTTCCATTTATAGCAACTGGGTCTCCTGTGCACTGTTGGCCTAAGCAGTGAATGGAAGGCTTTCCAAAAATTATGAGGAACTGCAATGCCCCTTACAAGAGCCATGTGTGGCACCCCAGGGGTCTGGTCACCACAGTAATAGAGATATTACGTCGGAGAGCAAGTGGGAGGTTTCCTGGTCAGGATCCCTTAAACATGCAACATCCTCCTGCCCCAGTCCTGGGAGGGGAGAATTCTGCCCTTATAAACTGGATCTGGGGCGGGGTTGAGTGAGTCAAAGAACAGAGAACAGTCAGTCAGAGTGAGAGCAAGGGAAAGTAACAGCAAGGAGTTCTGTAGGAGCTAGGAGCTAAAGTCCAGGGGCTGGAAGCTGAGCAGAGCTTGCCCTGGCAGAAGACAATAGGAACCGGACACAGGAGTCCGAGGCTGTGAGGACTTATATATCCAGCAGCAGAAACCAGCCGGCAGGGGATTTCAGGTACTCTGGCCATAGAAGCCCGGAGGCTCAGTCACAAGCAAGGGACCAGCACCGCCGTCGTGGAGCGGAGGCTAACAGAAGGCCCCAAGTCACCAGCCATACGGGTGAGCACTACGCGGTACACTAAGGGACGTGGGCTACTTCTACCCGCTTACAGCAAGGTAGCCAGGAAGAGTGCAGACAGACGGGGAGGCCTACAACTCCACCTGGCCAGGAGAACTCCTGCTTGCTCACAGACTGACCAGGCCTCTTATGCTAGCCAGTACTCCCGGGAGGGTCTACCTTATAATCATCAGTAAAGACCCTGAACTGCACTGCAAAGACTCTGAGTTGTTCCTGCTGCGCTCGTGCACCATCACCCCCATCATCCACACTCACTGCCCTGAGGCTATACTCCTCCCGTGGGGAGTTATCCCATTCTCTGCTGCGCACACAACACCAGCCCCAGCGGTCTGCCTCGCAGCGGTGGTACTCCCTGACCGCAATCCACGGGTGGCGCAGTCGGACAATTAACCTCAAAACCTAAGAAAGACTGCCACTGGTTTGACCAGCCTGCGCCACGGGACCGGGTCACCGCCACGGAGACTACAGACCCCAGAGACCTGGCACCGGGTATCCAACACACATGTACACACGGCCCAGGGGGTGCGTCACATGCAGTACAGCATATTACAAACATAAGTCCCATTATTGGGGAGTGGGTGTCCCATAGTATTTGCTTATGCTTTCCAACCAAAAACTGCCAAAAATTAGGACGGAGCAACTTGCAATGCCCCTTAGAAGAGCCATGCAGTACAGCATATTACAAACATAAGTCCCATTATTGGGGAGTGGGTGTCCCATAGTATTTGCTTATGCCTTGCAAGCAAAAGCTGCCAAAAATTAGGACGGAGCAACTTGCAATGCCCCTTACAAGAGCCATGCAGTACAGCATATTACAAACATAAGTCCCATTATTGGGGAGTGGGTGTCCCATAGTATTTGCTTATGCTTTCCAAGCAAAAGCTGCCAAAAATTAGGACGGAGCAACTTGCAATGCCCCTTACAAGAGCCATGCAGTACAGCATATTACAAACATAAGTCCCATTATTGGGGAGTGGGTGTCCCATAGTATTTGCTTTTGCCTTGCAAGCAATAGCTGCCAAAAATAAGGACGGAGGAACTTGCAATGCTGGCACCCTGGTGGTATAGTGGTGGTGGAGGCTGAGGATAAGGAGAAGAAGATAAAACAGCCGAAACGAGGAAGCGTATACCCATGTGTGGGTGTGAAGGGGTGCATGTGAATACACCTCCCGAAATAACACAGTGGATTTGACTTTATGTTACTCTGCTGTCATTTGGTGGTGATGAGAAGTCTGGCCCAATCCAGCCCTTGTTCATTTTGATAAGGGTCAGCTTGTCAGCATTGTCAGTTGACAGGCGAGTGCGCTTATCTGTTATAATTCCCCCAGCGGCACTAAAAACACGCTCCGATAACACGCTAGCGGCAGGGCAGGCCAGGACCTCAAAGGCGTACAGAGCGAGTTCATTCCAAGTGTCCAGCTTGGATACCCAATAATTAAAAGGCACAGAGGAATCACGGAGGACACTGGTACGGTCGGCAAGGTACTCCCTCACCATCTTTTGAAACTTTCCACTCCTTGTGAGAGTACCCTGCGCCTCAGGGCCTGTAAGCTGGGCGGGTGTCAGAAAACTGTCCCAGAACGTTGACAGTGTTCCCCTGCCTCTGCTGGATTGGAGTTGCATCTCTCTCGCCTGTACGCCTTGGTTGGGCAACGAACTGTGACCTCTGCCGCTAGCGTGTTCAGATGGGAATTTTTTTAAGAGTTCTGCAGCAAGGGCCTTCTGGTACTGCCCCATTTTTGTAGACCTCTCCAACTCAGGAATAAGAGAGTGAAAGTTCTCCTTGTAGCGGGGGTCTACAAGTGTCACCAACCAGTAATGACTGTCACCCAACATTTTGACAACGCGAGGGTCACGGTTAAGGCAGTGTAACATAAAGTCAGCCATGCGTTCCATACTGGTAACGGGCAAGATTTCCATGTCCTCACCAAGATGACGACTGACGATGCTCTCCTCCTCCTCTTCCTCCTCCCCCCTGTCCTCAGGCCACCCACGCTGAACCGACGGTATGACACTTGTACAGGTACTACCGTTGGGATGAGATGGTACTGCACGTTGGGATGAGATGAGGCTGGGCTGTGTGTAATCGCTCGCTACGGCTTCTTGATCCATCTCATCATACTCTGGCTGCAATGCCTCCTCTTTAATTCTCTGCAGAGAGCGTTGCAAAAGACAGACAAGTGGGATGCTGACACTAATGATGGCGTCACTCACCATCTTGGTGGCCTCCTCAAAGTTTGTCAGGATGGTACATATTTCTGACATCCAGATCCACTCCTGACGTCTTATGTGTGGAGTCTGACCTGAATATCGACGGCCTTGTTGCAGCTGGTACTCCACAACTGCTCTCTTCTGCTCACAAATCCTTTGCAACATGTGGAGGGTAGAGTTCCAACGTGTGGGGACATCACACACCAGTCGGTGTGCCGGAAGCTGCAAACACTGCTGCAACACAGCAAGGGCGGCGGAAGCTGTAGCCGACTTGCGAAAATGAGCTGACAGGCGGCGTACTTTCACGAGCAGATCTGGCAACTCGGGGTACGATTTAAGAAACCGCTGAACCACGAGGTTAAGCACATGAGCCAGGCATGGTACTTGTGTGATCTCACCTCGCCTCAGAGCCGCCACCAGGTTACGGCCATTGTCACACACGACCATGCCGGGATGTAGGTTCAGCGGTCTCATCCACAGATCTGCCTGCTCTTTCACAGCTGTCCACAACTCACAAGCAGTGTGAGGTTTATCACCTAAGCTTATGAGTTTCAGCACAGTCTGTTGCCGCTTGGCGGAAGCAGTACTGCAATGCTTCCAGCTTGTAACTGATGTGGTGATATCTGAGATGGAGGCTGAACATGAGGAGGAGGAGGAGGATGCGCAGGAGCTGTACACTGTGGGGGCAACTCTGACTGACATAGGGCCCGCAATCCTCGGTGTGGGGAGGATGTGTTCCGTCCCAAGGTCCGACTGGGTCCCGGCTTCCACTATGCTTACCCAGTGTGCCGTCAGAGAGATGTACCATCCCTGGCCACAAGCACTTGTCCACGTGTCTGTTGTCAGGTGGACTCTCCCAGTAACTGCATTGTTGAGGGCATGGCAGATGCTTTGGGACACGTGCTTGTGTGGTGCGGGGATGGCACACCGGGCAAAATAGTGTCGGCTGGGGACCGAGTACCGAGGGACGGCCACCGCCATAAGATTGCGGAAGGATTCCATCTCCACCAGCCTAAAAGGCAGCATTTCCAACGCAAGCAGTCGTGAAATGTGCGAATTTAGGACTGTGGCCTGTGGGGCGTTAGCTGCGAATTTCCGCTTTCGTTCAAAGGTCTGGGATATGGACAATTGAACGCTGCGGTGGGACGTGGACGTGGACGTTGATGCTGTTTCTTGAGAAACTGCCATAACAAGTGAAGACTGAGAGGAGGGGGCATCTTTACATGCAGTATGGACAGGGGATTGCCTTGCACACACAACAGGGGGTTCTGTTGCACGCACAACAGTGGAAGAAGCAGTGGTGACACACGCTGACACTGGTCGTGGACCCTGGGTTTCGCCCCACAAAGTCGGGTGCTTTGCAGCCATGTGCCTGATCATGCTGTTGGTGGTCAGGCTGGTAGTTTTGTCACCCCTGCTGATGCTGGCATGGCAGGTGGAACATATGGCCTTTTTTGTTTTATCAGCAGAGTCTTTAAAAAAATTCCAGACTCTGGAAGACCTACCGCTTGTACTGGCAACGTCCCTCGTGTTGGTGTTACGGGGAACGGTTGCCTGCCTTCTGTCTGCGGCCACCACACTGCTTCTTCCTGCCTGTTGGGGTACTCTGCCTCCCTCCCCCTGTGTGCTGCTGGCCTCACTCTGCATGTCCTCCTTCCACGTTGGGTCAGTTACTAGATCATCCACCACCTCCTCCTCTTCCACTTGCGCACCACTATCCTCCTCCTCACTTCCTGGCAATTGTGTCTTGTCTTCGTCCACCTCTTGTGACAGATTGCCAACGTCGACTTCCTGTGGCCGTGGCTGTTCAAATATTTGGGCATCGCAACATGGGATCTCCTCTTCCACCACTTCAAGCGTATCAGGCGAGGGGCCCAAATATGGAAATGGACCAGTGAACAGCTCTTCAGAGTGTCCAAGTGTGGGATCACTTGCTGTCTGACGACACTCGGCATGGTGGGAGGAAGGAGCATCAGGGTGAGGAGGAGTATGCGGCCGAGACTCACGGCTACTAAGAGTTGACCATGTGGAAGACAGACCGGAGGTGGTGGTGCCCAGGTAACTGGAAGTATTATCTGCTATCCAATTAATAACCTGTTCACACTGATCAGTTCTCAATACAGGTGTTGTTCTGTGCTTCCCTAGTAATTCGGTCAAGAAGTGGGAGCGAGAAGATTTGTCTGTTGGTTGTGGCACATTTTCACCTTGGCCACGGCCCCGTCCTCTGCACGAACGATCACCAGAACGTCCACTTCCACGTCCCTTGCCACGCGCCTTGCCCATTCTAAATGAAGTAAAATAGCTTACACTTGCACTACCAATGGAAAAAGGGTAATAAAGAGTAGATTAGAACCGTGGAAGAGGAAAACCACAGTTATTGTTTACGGGGGTATACCACACTTTTTTAAATAGAGATATTTGCGGCTGAACAGTGAGCGACAGCGATTTGACCCGTGGAACTGCGAAACCACACAGGGATGTCGGGCCTACACAAGACTATTTTCAACAGATATATTTTTGTGTCACAACAGTCAGGAGACACTACTGTTTTTCTTTACGGAAAAAACTACCAAAAGCTGAATAATAGAGATTTTTTACCGTGGGATGGCAAAACCACAGTTATTGTTTACTGGGGTATACCACACTTTTTTAAATAGAGATATTTGCGGCTGAACAGTGAGCGACACACTCAAACTGCTTTTTTTTTAGATACCAAAGGCCCAAAACTGGATAGTACAGCGATTTGACCCATGGAACTGCGAAACCACACTGGGATGTCGGGCCTACACAAGACTATTTTCAACAGATATATTTTTGTGTCACAACAGTCAGGAGACACTACTGTTTTTCTTTACGGAAAAAACTACCAAAAGCTGAATAATAGAGATTTTTTACCGTGGGATGGCAAAACCACAGTTATTGTTTACTGGGGTATACCACACTTTTTTAAATAGAGATATTTGCGGCTGAACAGTGAGCGACACACTCAAACTGCTTTTTTTTTAGATACCAAAGGCCCAAAACTGGATAGTACAGCGATTTGACCCGTGGAACTGCGAAACCACACTGGGATGTCGGGCCTACACAAGACTATTTTCAACAGATATATTTTTGTGTCACAACAGTCAGGAGACACTACTGTTTTTCTTTACGGAAAAAACTACCAAAAGCTGAATAATAGAGATTTTTTACCGTGGGATGGCAAAACCACAGTTATTGTTTACTGGGGTATACCACACTTTTTTAAATAGAGATATTTGCGGCTGAACAGTGAGCGACACACTCAAACTGCTTTTTTTTTAGATACCAAAGGCCCAAAACTGGATAGTACAGCGATTTGACCCATGGAATTGCGAAACCACACTGGGATGTCGGGCCTACACAAGACTATTTTCAACAGATATATTTTTGTGTCACAACAGTCAGGAGACACTACTGTTTTTCTTTACGGAAAAAACTACCAAAAGCTGAATAATAGAGATTTTTTACCGTGGGATGGCAAAACCACAGTTATTGTTTACTGGGGTATACCACACTTTTTTAAATAGAGATATTTGTGGCTGAACAGTGAGCGACACACTCAAACTGCTTTTTTTTTAGATACCAAAGGCCCAAAACTGGATAGTACAGCGATTTGACCCGTGGAACTGCGAAACCACACTGGGATGTCGGGCCTACACAAGACGATTTTCAACAGATATATTTTTGTGTCACAACAGTCAGGAGACACTACTGTTTTTCTTTACGGAAAAAACTACCAAAAGCTGAATAATAGAGATTTTTTACCGTGGGATGGCAAAACCACAGTTATTGTTTACTGGGGTATACCACACTTTTTTAAATAGAGATATTTGCGGCTGAACAGTGAGTGACACACTCAAACTGCTTTTTTTTAGATACCAAAGGCCCAAAACTGGATAGTACAACGATTTGACCCGTGGAACTGCGAAACCACACTGGGATGTCGGGCCTACACAAGACTATTTTCAACAGATATATTTTTGTGTCACAACAGTCAGGAGACACTACTGTTTTTCTTTACGGAAAAAACTACCAAAGGCTGAATAATAGAGATTTTTTACCGTGGGATGGCAAAACCACAGTTATTGTTTACTGGGGTATACCACACTTTTTTAAATAGATATATTTGCGGCTGAACAGTGAGCGACACACTCAAACTGCTTTTTTTTTAGATACCAAAGGCCCAAAACTGGATAGTACAACGATTTGACCCGTGGAACTGCGAAACCACACTGGGATGTCGGGCCTACACAAGACTATTTTCAACAGATATATTTTTGTGTCACAACAGTCAGGAGACACTACTGTTTTTCTTTACGGAAAAAACTACCAAAAGCTGAATAATAGAGATTTTTTACCGTGGGATGGCAAAACCACAGTTATTGTTTACTGGGGTATACCACACTTTTTTAAATAGAGGTATTTGCGGCTGAACAGTGAGCGACACACTCAAACTGCTTTTTTTTTAGATACCAAAGGCCCAAAACTGGATAGTACAGCGATTTGACCCGTGGAACTGCGAAACCACACTGGGATGTCGGGCCTACACAAGACTATTTTCAACAGATATATTTTTGTGTCACAACAGTCAGGAGACACTACTGTTTTTCTTTACGGAAAAAACTACCAAAAGCTGAATAATAGAGATTTTGCACCGTGGGATGGCAAAACCACAGTTATTGTTTACGGGGGTATACCACACTTTTTTAAATAGAGATATTTGCGGCTGAACAGTGAGCGACACACTCAAACTGCTTTTTTTTTAGATACCAAAGGCCCAAAACTGGATAGTACAGCGATTTGACCCGTGGAAATGTGAAACCACACTGGGATGTCGGGCCTACACAAGACTATTTTCAACAGATATATTTCTGTGTCACAACAGTCAGGAGACACTACTGTTTTTCTTTACGGAAAAAACTACCAAAAGCTGAATAATAGAGATTTTTTACCGTGGGATGGCAAAACCACAGTTATTGTTTACTGGGGTATACCACACTTTTTTAAATAGAGATATTTGTGGCTGAACAGTGAGCGACACACTCAAACTGCTTTTTTTTTAGATACCAAAGGCCCAAAACTGGATAGTACAGCGATTTGACCCATGGAACTGCGAAACCACACTGGGATGTCGGGCCTACACAAGACTATTTTCAACAGATATATTTTTGTGTCACAACAGTCAGGAGACACTACTGTTTTTCTTTACGGAAAATGTACCAAAACCTGAATAATAGAGATTTTTACCGTGGGATGGCAAAACCACAGTTATTGTTTACTGGGGTATACCACACTTTTTTAAATAGAGATATTTGCGGCTGAACAGTGAGCGACACACTCAAACTGTTTTTTTTTTTAGATACAAATGTCCCAAAATGGATAATACAGAGGTTTGAACCGTGGAAGTGCAAACAGCACTTCTGTTTCTCTAGCCTACACCAGACTATTTTCAACAGTTATATTTGTGTCTGAAAAATCAGAGACACTCTTTTTTTGGGGGGGACGATGACACACCAAAAGGTTAATAAGACGGGTATTTGTACAGTGTGAAGGAGGAAAAAAAAGGAGGATTAAGATGAAAAAAAAAGGAATTTTCCTGGCCCCAGACACCTGGTGCTAAGTCCAGCAATTTCAGCAACAGGAGCACACAGGACTGTAATGCAGCGTTTGCTGGTATAACAACTGTGTCTCCTATACAGCCTGCCTGCCTGGTATCTGGGATGGATATTAGTCCTGAAAAGGACTGTTTGCTTGTTCTGGCAGCCTTTACAGACCCTACACTAACTATTTCGCAGTTTATATCTCTCCCTAAATCAGCAGCGCTGTCCCTACACTGTCTAATCCTGAGCGACTGTGTCCAAGATGGCGGCGCCCCGTTTTAAATACTCGAGGTGACGCTGTGCGGCCAGCCAATCACTGTAATGCCCACAACCAACATGGCTGCAGCATTACAGTGACTGGCTGGCAATCCCTGCATGTTCATTGGCTCTGTAAAGAGCGCCAAACATTCAGGGCAGAGACCCGAGCTCCCGCCCGAGTAACCCGCAAATGCTCGGTGCTCGCCGAACATCCCGAGTAGCGTGATGCTCGGGCGAGTACCGAGCAGTGTTGAGCATGTTCGCTCAACACTAGTCTTTATTTCATTTAAAGGACTTTATTCTGGGTGTTTGTGTTTTTTTTTAACTTTGACTATGGGGTTAGTAATGGGGGTGTCTTATAGACGCCTCTCCATTACTAACCTGGGCTTGATGTCAGCTGGCATTATAAGCTGACATCAACCCCAGCCCTATTACCCCACTGCCACCGCTACAGGGCAGTGGGAAGAGCGAGGCTAAGTGTCAGAATTGGCGCATCCTATGGATGCGCCATTTCTGGGGCGGCTGACGGCTGGTGTTTCTAGCCTGGGAGGGGGCAAATATTCATGTCACCCTTCCTGGGCTATTAATATCAGCCCCCAGCTGTCTGCCTAGCCTTTGCTAGATATTAAAATATGGGGGACCCCATGTCATTTTTTTGGGGGGGTCCCCCATTTTAATATCTAGTAAAGGCTAGGTATTCAGCTGGGGGCTGATATTAGTAGCCCGGGAAGCTCCGTGGGTATTACCCCCTTCCAAGGCTTCAAACCTCCGCTAGAGCCTAAAATTATGGGGAACCCCACGCCAATTTTTTTTTAAATAAATCCTTTATTTTAACACTAAATGACAAGTACAGTAATCAACACTGTCATTGTACTTCATATATATGTGACTGACATGTTTCTATCTATCTAATCTATGTGTGATTCTCTATTCCTTCTATTCTAAATTGTCGGGTACCGCTGCTGAATTGCCGGCCGGCTTTTTTAAAGAGACGGTGCATGAAAACACTATTATTTTTTTAAATAAATCCTTTACACTAAATGACAAGTACAGTAAGCAACACTGTCACTGTACTTCATACATATGTGACTGACATGTTTCTATCTATCTAATCTATGTGTGATGCTCTATTCTTTCTGTTCTAAATTGTCGGGTACCGGTGAATGCTGCTGCTGAAATGCCGGCTTTTCATGTTTCACTGTGAGCACTGTTCCCATCGATTTGGGCAATCACTGTAATGCCACAGCCACCATGGCTGTGGCATTACAGTGATTGGCAGACAATCCCTGCATGATTGGTGCTCTAAATAGCGCCAGACATGCAGGACACACTTTTGGTGCACGAACAGTTATCGAACATAACCTCGAACAGCCGAATTTTTTGCAAATCGTTCGGGTTCGTCGAACAACTCGAACACCGCCCAAAACAGCTCGAATTTGAGATTGGCGAACAGTTCTAGTCGAACACCGCTCATCTCTAGTGTCCACACACAGTCCCCAGCCGCCTGGGGACGGCCGGGTGTCCATAAACGGTCCCCAGCAGCCCCTATTCCTCTGCGGAACATCCCCCACACACTTTTCTTAGCCCGGCCTGCTTTAGGGTAGCATTGGACGAGCCCACCAGAGAACCAGACTCCTCCGGTGGGCCCTGGCTTTTCCATCAGGGGAGTTGAGAGTGCCAAGGTGAGGAGCATGATGATGATGATAGAAGTTAGCATCTGCTTGGTTTTCTTGGAATGCAAGAGTAAGTGTGCAACCTGCCACACACCCACCCCCAGGATGCAATACCATACTGCTAGCTTGCACTTGAAATGGGGCCTTTTAGTTTGGAGGAGGCCGAAGCTGGCCACTACCTCATGGCTGCTTCGGCAGCGAGGTATCCATACTCAGTCCTGTTATGCTCGCGCCCGGACTGGCTGGCATGAACATGATTAGTTATCCCACTGTACCATGAACCGAGGAGTGACTGGAGGGGCGTAACTAAGTATCAACCCAATCCGACCAAGGTCGCACGGCGGCTTAGTCGACTCCGTGGACCAAGGAGGAACCGAGCAGAGGGACCAGGTGTGACTCCAGGTCAGACCCCGGTCACAGTTGTTGACCCACACCGGGGAATGCAGGAACAGGCAGGTTAGACTGGCATACAGGCAGGTGGGTATTGGCAAGTACGGCTGGTATGCAGACAGGTGGGTACTGGCAAGTACGGCTGGTATGCAGACAGGTGGGCACTGGCAAGCACGGCTGGTATGCAGACAGGTGGGCACTGGCAAGCATGGCTGGTATGCAGACAGGGAGATACTGGCAAGCACGGCTGGAGTGCAGACAGAGAGGTACTAGCAGGTTGGAGCGCAGGCTGGATAGGGTCCAGTACAGACTGGGAGACAGGTACAGAGCTGCAGATGCAGTAGACAAGCGAGTAAAGCGAAACCACCGGAGCGGAGGACAAGGCAGAGCAGAGAGGAACTGCTGGTGCGGTGAGCATGCAGAGCGGAGCGAAAACCGCAGGTGCGGTGTGCAAGGCAGAGCAGAGTGGAACCGCCGGAGCGGTGGGCAAGGCAGAGCAGAGAGAAACCACAGGTGCGGTACACAAGGCAGAGCAGAGCGGAACCGCCGGAGCGGTGGGCAAGGCAGAGCAGACAGAAGCCGCCGGAGCGGTGGGCAAGGCAGAGCAGAGAGAAACCGCAGGTGTGGTGGACAAGGCAGAGCAGAGCAGAACCTCCGGAGCGGTGGGCAAGGCAGAGCAGAGAGAAGCTGCCGGAGCCCTGGACAAGGCAGAGCAGAGAGAAGCCGCTGGAGCGGTGGACAAGTCAGAGCAGAGAGAAACCGCTGGTGCGGTGATCAAGGCAGAGCATAGAGAAGCTGCCGGAGCGGTGGGCAAGTCAGAGAAGAGAGAAACCGCCGGAGCGGTGGGTAAGTCAGAGCAGAATGAAGCCACCGGAGCGGTGGGCAAGTCAGAGCAGAGAAAAACCGCCGGAGCGGTGGGCAAGAAGGGCCGAACAGGGCTGAAGGTGCAAGCAGAGAGGACAGGGCTCTGTTCACATGGAACAGACTGGAAAATACAGGAGGATGGCTAGAACACAGGAGGAAGATACGGAGGAAGGGAAAAGGGACAAGCAGAACCAGATACACACAAGGTACTTCCTATGAAGTAGCGAGTGGACACAAAACTCACAAACAGAAGTACAGAGACAATGAGTAGGAGTTAGCTGCAGGTTCAGATGCTGCAGGAAAAGGGAAGGTACGGACATAGAGACAAACAGGTAACTGGCTAGGATACAATTCAGACAGTAACTGCTACTGCAACGAGATACAAGAACATGCCTGGGTATACAGCCCCCAGAGTGGCGGAAACAGACTAGAAGTCACAGGTTACAGGCCTGGTTATACAGCCCCCAGAGTGGCGGAAACAGACTAGAAACAGGACAGGACCTGGCAATTCAGCAGCAAAGACTAACTGAGTGAAGGTGTTGCTTAGGCACCTCCTTCTGGGTGGAGGGGGTTTTAATATCCAGTGACTCACAGAAATAGGCTGGAGATGCATTAGGGGTGCGCCCACAGCAGCTATAAGTATCAGGAAGTAACCGGGCCGCCGCCCTAAGCAGTTAGTCAAGAGACATGCACACAGCATGAACTGGAGTACAGTTTTCAGGCTGGACTGACAGGTAAGATTGCGATCTTGAATAGTGGGAGGTGGTGCACTATGCAAGCACGCCGCCAGGGATGTTACAAGTCCTCAGCCGCCCGGTGGCCGGGTGTCCACGGTCGGCCGGGTGTCCAAACTTGGCCCCCAGCCGCCCAGCGGCCGGGTGTCCACACACGGTCCCAGCCGCCTGGGGGCGGCCGGGTGTCCATAAACGGTCCCCAGCCGCCCCTATTTCACCACGGAATATCCCCCCACACTTTTCTTAGCCTGGACTGCTTTAGGGCAGCATTGGACGAGCCCACCAGAGAACCAGACTCCTCCGGTTGGCCCTGGCTTCTCCATCAGGGGAGTTGAGAGTGCCAAGGTGAGGAGCATGATGATGATGATAGAAGTTAGCATCTGCTTTGTTTTCTTGGAATGCAAGCGTAAGTGTGCAATCTGCCACCCACTTACCCACCCCCAGGCTGCAATACCATACTGCTAGCTTGCACTTGAAATGGGGTCTTTTCGTTTGGAGGAGGCCGAAGCTGGCCACTACATCATGACTGCTTCGGCAGCGAGGTATCCATACTCATTTCCCAGCTGCCCCGCGGCCGGGTGTCCACACATGGTCCCCAGCCGCCTGAGGGCGGCCAGGTGTCCATAAACGGTCCTCAGCCACCCCTATTTGAAGGACAGCCTAACCACCAACACGTGGACAAGTGAATGTGGCCAGGGATGGTCCATCTCACGCCTTCGCACTGGGTTAATATTGTGGAACCCGGGACACAGTTGGACACTGGGATGCAACACGTCCTCCAGACATAGAGGATTGCGGGTCCTGGGTCAATCAGGCTTCAACACAAAGTTCAAAAGGTAGACAGCAGCAGTGGTCGGCCTCCTTCACAATGAGTAAATTATTCATGATCATGAGGCCATCCATCTCCTTAGCTTTCTGTTCCTTGGAATGCAAGCGCATGTATGTAGTAGCGGCTAGGCCTGAGGTGGTCAGCGTTTTGGCGCATATCCTACCTCCTCCGAGGATTGCTGGATGTTTTTCTGCTACTATCCCAGTTCTATGACTCCCGTTAAAACAAAGCTTCAGGTGATGAATGATGGATGAGGTGGTGGCAAAGGAGAAAGAGCAGGAGGAACAGGGACCATTCACATCAATATCAGGCCAGTCAACCACACATGTCTTGTAGGATATATTTCTGTACCAAAAGGAGCAGTTCGGCTACACAGTTATAGGGCATACAGTGAGTGCAATGCCTACCAAAAATTTCGAGGCACTCCAATGCCCCTTGGAAGTGACATGGAGGTCAGAGGGTGTTAACTAAACCGTTTTTTCCATTTATAGCAACTGGGTCTCCTGTGCACTGTTGGCCTAAGCAGTGAATGGAAGGCTTTCCAAAAATTATGAGGAACTGCAATGCCCCTTGAAACAGACATGGATTGCAGCATACTAAAAAACTTCAACCCACCTTAAGGTGGGTCACCTTAAGTGTTCGCCTATGCATTGAAAAGTAAAAGCTGACTAAAATTAGGAGGAAATGCAATGCCCGTTGGAAGAGTCATGGAGGTTAGAGTTAATTAAAAACAACATTTCAATGCTCCTTGGAAGAGCTGTGGAGTTCAGAATGGTTTAACAAGACGGTTTAAATGCCCCTTGGAAGAATCGTGGAGGTCGCAGTAGCTTAACAAGACGATTTTAATGCCCCTTACAAGAGCCATGCAGTACAGCATATTAAAAACATTATTCCCATTATTGGGGAGTGAGTCTCCCATAGTCTTTGCCTATGCCTTCCAAGCAAAAGCTGGCAAAAATTAGGACGGAGGAACTTGCAATGCTGGCAACACGGACCACGGTCACCCTGATGGTATAGTGGTGGTGGAAGCTGAGGATAAGGAGAAGAGCAAAATACAGCCGAAATGAGGAATCGTATACCCATGTGTGGCTGTGAAGCGGTGCATGGGAATACACCTCCCAAAATAACACAGTGGATTTGACTTTTTGTTACTCTGCTGTCATTTGGTGGTGATGAGAAGTCTGGCCCAATCCAGCCCTTGTTCATTTTGATAAGGGTCAGCTTGTCAGCATTATCAGTTGACAGGCGAGTGCGCTTATCAGTTATAATTCCCCCAGCGGCACTAAAAACACGCTCCGATAACACGCTGGCGGCAGGGCAGGCCAGGACCTCCAAGGCGTACAGAGCGAGTTCATTCCAAGTGTCCATCTTGGATACCCAATAATTAAAAGGCACAGAGGAATCACGGAGGATGCTGGTACGGTCGGCAATGTACTCCCTCACCATCTTTTGAAACTTTCCACTCCTTGTGAGAGTACCCCGCGCCTCAGGGCCTGTAAGCTGGGCGGGTCTCAGAAAACTGTCCCAGAATGTTGACAGTGTTCCCCTGCCTCTGCTGGATTGGAGTTGCGTCTCTCTTGCCTGTACGCCTTGGTTGGTCAACGAACTGTGACCTCTGCCCTAGCGTGCTCAGATGGGATTTTTTTTAACAGTTCTGCAGCAAGGGCCTTCTGGTACTGCCACATTTTTGTAGACCTCTCCACCTCAGTAATAAGAGAGTGAAAGTTGTCCTTGCAGTGGGGGTCTAAAAGTGTCACCAACCAGTAATGACTGTCATCCAACATTTTGACAATGCGAGGGTCACGGTTAAGGCAGCGTAACATAAAGTCAGCCATGTGTGCCAGACTGGTAACGGGCAAAACTTCCGTGTCCTCACCAAGATGACGACTGACCATGCTCTCCTCCTCCTCCACCTCCCCCCTGTCCTCAGGCCACGCATGCTGAATCGACTGTATGACAGTTGTACAGGTACTACCGTCTACAGCGCATGATACCAGCTCCTGTTCTTTCTCCTCCTCCTCCTCTCCCTCATTGTCCCCCAATGCACGTTGGGATGAGATGAGGCTGGGCTGTGTGTAATCGCCTGCTACGGCTTCTTGATCCATCTCATCATGCTCTGGCTGCAATGCCTCCTCTTTAATTCTCTGCAGAGAGCATTGCAAAAGACAGACAAGTAGGATGCTGACGCTAATGATGATGTCATCGCCACTCACCATCTTGGTGGACTCCTCAAAGTTTGTCAGGATGGTACATATGTCAGACATCCAGGTCCACTCCTGAGGTTTTATGTGTGGAGTCTGACCTGAATATCGACGGCCTTGTTGCAGCTGGTACTCCACAACTGCTCTCTTCTGCTCACAAATCCTTTGCAACATGTGGAGGGTAGAGTTCCAATGTGTGGAGACATCACACACCACTTGGTGTGCCGGAAGCTGCAAACGCTGCTGCAACACAGCAAGGGCTGCACAAGCTGTAGCCAACTTCCGAAAATAAGCTGACAGGCGGCGTACTTTGACAAGCAGATCTGGCAACTCGGGGTACGATTTAAGAAACCGCTGAACCACAAGGTTAAGCACATGAGCCAGGCATGGTACGTGTGTGATCTCGCCTTGCCTCAGAGCCGCCACCAGGTTACGGCCATTGTCACACATGACCATGCCTGGATGTAGGTTCAGCGGTTTCAGCCACAGATCTGCCTGCTCTTTCACAGCTGTCCACAACTCACAAGCAGTGTGAGGTTTATCACCTAAGCTTATGAGTTTCAGCACAGCCTGTTGCCACTTGGCTGAGACAGTACTGCAGTGCTTCCAGCTTGTAACTGATGTGGTGATATCTGAGATGGAGGCTGAACATGAGGAGGAGGAGGAGGATGATGCGCAGGAGCTGTACACTGTGGGGGCAAGTCTGACTGACATAGGGCCCGCAAACCTCGGTGTGGGGAGGATGTGTTCCGTCCCAAGGTCCGACTGGGTCCCGGCTTCCACTATGTTTACCCAGTGTGCCATCACGGAGGTGTACCGTCCCTGGCCACAAGCACTTGTCCATGTATCCGTTGTCAGGTGGACTCTCCCAGTAACTGCGTTGTTGAGGGCACGGCAGATGTTTTGGGACACGTGCTTGTGTAGTGCGGGGATGGCACACCGGGCATCGGCTGGGGACCGAGTACCGAGGGACGGCCACCACCATAAGGTTGCGGAAGTATTCCGTCTCCACCACCCTAAGAGGCAGCATTTCCAACGCAAGCAGTCGTGAAATGTGCGAATTTAGGACTGTGGCCTGTGGGGCATTGGCTGCGAATTTGCGTTTTAATTCAAAGGTCTGGGATATGGACAATTGAACGCTGCGGTGGGACGTGGACGTGGACGTTGATGCAGTTTCTTGAGAAACTGCCATTACAAGTGAAGACTGAGAGGAGGGAGCATCTTTGCATGCAGTTTGGACAGGGGATTGCCTTGCACACACAACAGCGGAAGAAGCAGTGGTGACACCTGCTGACACTGGTCGTGGACCCTGGGGTTCACCCCACAAAGTCGGTTGCTTTGTTGCCATGTGCCTGATCATGCTGGTGGTGGTCAGGCTGGTAGTTTTCTCACCCCTACTGATGCTGGCATGGCAGGTGGTACAAATTGCCTTTTTGGGGTTATTAGCAGAGTCTTTAAAAAAATTCCAGACTCTGGAATACTTACCGCTTGTACTGGCAACGTCCCTCTTGTTGGTGTTACGGGGGACGGTTGCCCGCCTTCTGTCTGTGGCCACCACACTGCTTCTTCCTGCCTGTTGGGGCACTCTGCCTCCCTCCCCCAGTGTGCTGCTGGCTTCGCTCTGCGTGTCCTCCTGCCAGGTTGGGTCAGTTACTAGATCATCCACCACCTCCTCCTTTTCCACTTGCGCACCACGATCCTCCTCCTCACTTCGTGGCAATTGTGTCTCGTCATCGTCCACCTCTTGTGACAAATTGCCAGCGTCGACTTCCGTTGGCCATGGCTCTTCAAATATTTGGGCATTGCTACATCTTCCACCACTTCAAGTGGAGCAGGCGAGGGGCACAAATATGGAAATGGACCAGTGAACAGCTCTTCAGAGTGTCCAAGTGTGGGATTAGTCGCTGTCTGACGACACTCGGCATGGTGGGAGGAAGGAGCATCAGGGTGAGGAGGAGTACGCAGTCGAGACTCATGGCTGCTAAAACTTGACCGTGTGGAAGACAGACCGGAGGTGGTGGTGCCCAGGTAAGTGGAAGTATTATCTGCTATCCAATTAATAACCTTCACACACTGATCAGTTCGCAATAGTGGTCTTGCTGTTGTGTGCTTCCCTAGTAATTCGGTCAAGAGGTGGGAGCTAGAAGATGTGGCTGTTGGTTGTGGCACATTTTCACCTTGGCCACGGCCCCGTCCTCCACACGCACCATCATCAGAACGTCCAGTTCCATGTCCCTTGCCATGCGCCTTGCCCATTGTAAATGAAGTAAAATAGCTTACACTCGCACTATCAATGGAAAAAGGGTAATAAAATGGAGATTAGAACCGTGGAAGAGGAAAACCACAGTTATATTTTTCTGGCCTACACCAGACTCTTTTAAACAGATATATTGGTGTTTGAACAGTCAAAGACACTCTCAATTTTTTTTTTTTGGGGGGGGGGGAATACCAAAAGGTTAGTAAGACGCATATTTGGACAGTCTGACTGAGGAAAAAAAAATACAGGATTTAGATGAAAAAAAAGGGATTTTTCCTGGCCCCTGAGACCGAGGAATAAGTCTAGCAATTTGACCAGCAGGAGCACACATGACTGTAATGCAGCGTTTGCTGGTATAACCACTGCTTCTCCTATGCAGCCTGCCTGCCTGAGATCTGGGATGGATATTAGTCCTGAGAAGGACTGTTTGTTTGATTTGGCAGGCTTTAGAGACCCTACACTAACTATTTTGCAGGATAAATCTCTCCCTAGTCCAGCAGCACTGACCCTACACTGTCTGATCCGGAGCGACTGTGTCCAAGATGGCAGCGCCCGGTTTTAAATTCTCGAGGTGATGCTGTGCGGCCAGCCAATCACTGTAATGCCCACAAACAACATGGCTGCGGCTTTACAGTGACTGGCTGGCAATCCCTGCATGTTCATTGGCTCTGTAAAGAGCGCCAAACGTGCAGGGCGGAGACCCGAGCTCCCGCCCGAGTAACCCGGAAATGCTTGGTGCTCGCCAAACATCCCGAGTAGTGAGATGCTCGGGCGAGTAACGAGCAGTGTCGAGCATGCTTGCTCAACACTAATCTCTACACTATATAGTATATACACAGCTCCACTCTATATTTTGAACAGTATATAGTGTGGAGATGTGTATATAATTGTTTGTAGCATATATTGTACAGTTGTATATACTGTGTATACTTCTGCTGTCCTATATACATGGGGTAATTCTCAGTATCAGCTTTTAATATGGTGTTGTTTGTGTTATGTTCTGCTACCAGAGCTAAGGAAAGAGAGGAGATCTGTCCCTACGATAGAACTCAGCTTAATCCCTACGATGTAACAGGGAACCTGATCCTGCGATCAGACCTGCTAAAGTCCTAAGCTAGTCTGTACGGAGACCTATAGATGTGAGGAAGGAATCCCTACAAGTACTAAGGACTGGGAGGAATATGGGACACCTCCTAACAGAAATAGTAGCAGACAGACGAACAAACAAAAAATATAGAATATAGAGGTCAGTAGACCAAGCAAACTAACAGAGCAAGACACAGAGCACAGGCTAGCTAGAAAGTAGATATACAATGAAGTCCAGCAAAGCCAGAAGGGCGGAGCAGGATTAAATAGGCCAACAAGGTCATGTGACCAGCAAAGGAAAAAAAAACTAAGAGCAAGGTTCTAACAGTACCCCCCCTTCTAAGAGGATCCTCCGGATCCCCTAGGACCAGGCTTATCAGGAAATCTCCTGTGAAACGCTCTGATAAGTCTGGACGCGGAAACATCATCCGACCTCACCCAAGAGTTATCCTCGGGACCGAAACCTTTCCAGGCCACAAGATACTGCAAACTACCTCTATACCGTCTAGAGTTAAGGATGCGAGAAATTTCATATTCCCCGTCCTCCACCACCGGAGGAACAGAGGCAGAGGCGTCACAATCCGATACAACAGCTTTTTTCAACAGAGAGACATGAAATACCGGATTAATTCTCCAGGAGGTAGGAACCTCCAACCTAACAGCAGATTGGTTGACAACCTGAAGCACCTTAAAGGGCCCTACAAACTTGGGACCCAATTTCTTTGAAGGAATCCTCAACCGCAGATTCCTAGAGGACAACCAAACCATGTCACCAACAGCGAACAAAACCTCCTGTCGTTTCCTATCAAAGTAGTCTTTAGATTTTCTGTTGGCCTCCTGAAGATTACCACGCACATCCGTCCAAACTCTCTCCAAATCACCGGAAAAATTCTCCTCCTCAGGCACGGCAGATCCCAACTTGGAGAACGACCCAAACGACGGATGTCTCCCAGAACAACAAAAAAAAGGCGAACAACCAGCAGAAGAAGATGTATGATTGTTCAGAGCAAATTCAGCAAGTGGCAGAAACTCAGACCACCCCTCTTGATTGTCTGCCACAAAACAACGCAAGAACTGCTCAACATCCTGGTTTTTCCTTTCTGTCTGGCCATTAGATTCAGGATGAAATCCGGACGAGAACGACAAATGAACTCCCAACCTATCACAAAAGGCACACCAAAAACGAGCCACGAACTGAGGACCCCTATCAGAAACAATGTCAGTAGGAACGCCATGAAGTCTGACAATTTCCTTGACAAAGGCCTTAGCGAGAGTTTTAGCGCAGGGCAGTTTGACGAAAGGAACCAAGTGACACATCTTGCTAAAACGGTCCACGACCACCCAGATGACAGTAAAACCCTCAGAGGGGGGAAGGTCAGTTATAAAGTCCATAGCCAAATGTGTCCAAGGAGCACTGGGAACCTCCAAAGGACAAAGCAACCCCGCAGCAGGAGTATGTGAGGACTTAGATCTAGCACATATAGTACATTGACGCACCCACTTAATGACTTCCTTCTGCCATCCAGGCCACCAAAAACTGCGACCCACCAGTCTCTTGGTCTCAGAGATTCCGGGATGACCTGCCAACCGAGATTCGTGACACTCAACAAACAAATCTCTCCTAAAGGTCCCAGGCACAAACAACCTCCCATGAGGAGTGTTAGAAGGGGCATTCTCCTGTGCTTTAAGAATCTCATTTTCCAAAACGGAGTCCAAAGCAGCTATCACAACACCTTCTTGTAAAATGTTCTCCTCTTTCTCAGCACCGACTATGGGAGAAAAACTGCGAGACAAGGCATCCGCCTTAACATTCTTAGTACCAGGGATGTAAGTAACGGAGAAATTAAACCGCGAGAAAAACAGTGCCCACCTAGCCTGACGGGCATTCAGGCGCTTGGCAGCATCAAGATATATCAGATTTTTATGATCCGTAAGAACCTGAACGGGAAATTCCGCACCTTCCAAGAAGTGGCGCCAGTGTTCAAATGCGAGTTTAATAGCCAATAATTCCCGATTACCAATATCGTAATTCAGTTCAGTCTCCGAAAATTTTTTTGAAAAAAAGGCACAGGGATGTAATCCATCCCCGTTATCCTGAGACAATACTGCGCCAACCCCCACAGAGGAAGCATCAACCTCAACCAAAAACGGCCTAGTAACATCAGGCTGCATAAGGATGGGAGGAGAGGTGAACCTCTCCTTGAGATACACAAAAGCTTCAATGGCCTCAGAAGACCACGGAACCGCATCAGCACCTTTCCTGGTGAGATCAGTCAGAGGTTTGACAATACTAGAAATTTTTTTTATGAATTTTCTATAGTAATTGGCGAAACCCAAAAACCTCTGTATCGATTTCAAACCAATAGGCCTAGGCCATTCCTGCACAGCCTGAACCTTAACCGGATCCATCTCAAAACCTTTGCTGGAGATAATGTAGCCCAAAAAACTAATTCTCTGTACAGCGAACTCACATTTCTCCAGCTTAGCAAAAAGCGAATTGTCCATTAATAACTGTAATACCTCACGCACGCTCCGCCAATGAGACTCCAGATCCGGCGAATAAATCAAAATGTCATCCAAATACATAACCACATTTTTACCGATCAAAGGTCTAAGGATGTCATTAATCAGATTCTGAAAAAATGCAGGAGCATTAGTAAGACCAAAAGGCATAACCAGATTCTCAAAATGACCCACAGGTGTGTTAAAAGCAGTCTTCCATTCGTCACCCTCCTTCATGCGCAACAGATTGTATGCCCCCTTAAGGTCAATTTTAGAGAACCACTTGGCCCCCATTAACTGGTTAAACAGATCAGGAATCAATGGCAGTGGGTAAGGATTGCGTACAGTAATTTTGTTAATCTCACGAAAATCCAGACAAGGACGTAAACCGCCGTCCTTTTTTTTTACAAAAAAAAATCCAACCGCCACAGGAGACTTAGAGGGCCTAATGTGACCGGCGGCCAAACTTGTCTGTATGTATTCCTCCAAAGCCTTCCTCTCAGGAATAGTAAGGTTAAATAAACGACTTTTAGGAAGAGTCGCTCCAGGGACAAATTCAATAGAACAATCATAGTCTCTATGGGGAGGCAAAACCTGCGATTCCTTCTCAGAAAAAACTCTCCAAAAATCCTGAATAGGAACAGGCAATTCTCCCCTATCCAAAGCTGCAATACGCCCATTACAACACTTGTCATAACATTTATGGCTCCAGGATTTAATTTCACTGGTAGACCAATCCAGTACAGGATTGTGAAATTTTAACCAGGGCAATCCCAATATTACTGGAGAAGGCAAGTTATTCAACACTACCAAATCCAATTTCTCATGGTGAACACCATTAATAGTGAGAGGAAATTCACAGACCTTGAGAGTAATATTCTTCAAAGGGGAACCATCCACAGAAACCACAGCAATGGGGGATGATAAAGGTTCAGGTTTTAAATTGAGTCTTTCCACGAATCCCCCATCAATAACATTCAGAGTAGACCCACAATCGACAAACACCCGAAATTCCATTAATTTTTCCTGAGCAATCGTGGAAGCAGCTAAAAATACACCCTTGGAATTTAAACAGGCAAAACGGGCATGACTGACCATTTTTTTTTCTTTCTTCATACGAAGCTCACAGCCTTTAATCAAATGACCAGATTTTCCGCAATAGAAACACAAGCCTTCAAAAAATCGACGGTCTTTTTCTTGAGATCGAGGTGCCACCGATCCAATCTCCATCGGTTCACCACTGTTAGTACACACATTCTCATAACCAGAAACTGACATAGCAGAGGATTTGCTCTCATTAACCCTTGCACGCAGTCTTCTATCCACCCGTATAGCTAATTGCATAGCCTGTTGCAAATCTTCAGGTGTAGGATAAGCAATTAGCAGGTCTTTAACCCTTTCACTGAGCCCAGCAAGAAATAGACTTTTCAGAGCAGAATCGTTCCACCCTGTTTGAGTAGACCAACGACGGAAATGAGTACAATATTTTTCCACATTACCTGATCCTTGTTTTAAACGTCTCAACTCAGTCTCAGCTGATGCGACACGGTCAGGATCATCATATTATAGTCCCAAAGCAGAAAAAAAACTATCCACTGATCTGAAGCATGTATCACTAGGTTGCAAAGAAAAGGCCCACTCCTGAGGCTCTTTGCGCAAAAGTGACATTATGAACCCTACGCGCTGGGATTCATCCCCAGAGGACTTAGGTCTCAAACGAAAATACAATAAGCAAGCATTTTTGAATGAAAAAAATTCTCGGTGTTCACCAAAAAATAAATCCGGCAAACATACCTTAGGCTCCAAGAAATGTGCTCCAGAACAGTTACTCACGTGCTGACGGAGCTCGGCCACCTCCAGAGAGAGTCCCTGCAGGCGATGAACCAAATCCTGAACCGACACCATGATGGAACAGAAAAATCTTTCCTTAGAGAATTTGCTGGCTGGACTTACTGTTATGTTCTGCTACCAGAGCTAAGGAAAGAGAGGAGATCTGTCCCTACGATAGAACTCAGCTTAATCCCTACGATGTAACAGGGAACCTGATCCTGCGATCAGACCTGCTAAAGTCCTAAGCTAGTCTGTACGGAGACCTATAGATGTGAGGATGGAATCCCTACAAGTACTAAGGACTGGGAGGAATATGGGACACCTCCTAACAGAAATAGTAGCAGACAGACGAACAAACAAAAAATATAGAACATAGAGGTCAGTAGACCAAGCAAACTAACAGAGCAAGACACAGAGCACAGGCTAGCTAGAAAGTAGATATACAATGAAGTCCAGCAAAGCCAGAAGGGCGGAGCAGGATTAAATAGGCCAACAAGGTCATGTGACCAGCAAAGGAAAAAAAAACTAAGAGCAAGGTTCTAACAGTTTGTATATATATTCACAGTATATATTTAAAGAATGTAAGCAGCACTCAGATTAAATGGTTAAATGTTTTTATTTATTTATTTTATTTACTTATAAAGCACCATTAATTCCACAGAGCTTCACAGACATTATCAGCACAGTTCCAATTGTCTCAAATTCCCCATCAGTTTGTCTTTGGAGTGTGGAAGGAAACCGGAGAACCCGGAGGAAACCCACACAAACACGGGGAAAACATACAGACTCCTTGCAGATGTTGTCCTTGGTAGGATTTTAACCCAGGTGTGGCAACATTTTGGTTCTATAACAGGAAAAAATTCTGTTATGGAAGCGGAACTTTGACACATGGGCTAATAAAGAGTCCTCCACTTTTTTTCCCATTTACCGTAATCAAAGTGGTGCTTATTTTCTTTTTCTATATCCATTTGACGTATGGGCATGTGTCCAAATAGCTTTGCACTTGGTGCATACAATTTGGTGCTGCTCAGATATATACTAAATTAATATATACTATCTATCTATCTATCTATCTATCTATCTATGTATATATATATATATATATATATATATATATATATATATATATATATATATACATATATATATATATATATATACAGGGTGGTCCAAAAGTAGGTGGACAGAAATTGTAATAAGGTTATGAAGGGGAAGATTTATCAAACAAAATCCAGTAATTTTAGATAACATTATGTGGAGTGATAAAGCTGCTTTCGAATTATTCGGCCATATTAACAGACCTAATTGTATTTACTGGTATAATGAGAACATGCATTTACCATTAGAGCAACAACTAAATGAGCCTGGTGTCAATGTTTAAGGTGGTATTTCAAGTTTTGGTGTTTTAGGACCAATATTTTTTGATGGAACAGTCACAGGAGATAAGTATCTCGAAATTGTAATGAATCAAGTTGTTCCCCAGTTACAGCAACAGCCTAATTCAAATGACCTTTATTTCTAACAAGATGGGGCCCCTCCACATTATTCAAGAGTATTTCGCGAGTATCTTGATGAAACATTTCCTAATAAATGTGACGCGCCCCTGGGCCTGTGTCGCGCTGCGTTGCGCACGCGGGAGCTTACCCGGAGCCGGACCTCTTGAGGGTTGTAGTCTCGTGGCGGTGATCCGGTCCGTGCCCAGGGAGTCAGACTAAGTGGCGCTGTATTAGCGGTAGATGTAGGACGACTACGCCACCCGTTGAATGCAGCTATGGAGCTGCCGCTGCAGGGCAGACCGCTGAGGCCGGTGGTAGGATAGTGCAGCGTAGATGGTATAACCCCCAACGGGAGGGGTATGGCCTCAGGGCAGCCGACGTGGATGATGGGGGTAGCAGGAACGACTCGGAGACGGTACGGTGTAGTTCAGGGTCTTTACTGGTGACAAAGACAGACCCTCCCGGAGTACTGGCTAGCGATTGGGGCCTGGTCAGTCCTTGAGCAGATGGGATCTCCCCTGGCCAGGCGGAGTTGTAGGCCTCCCAAACTAACTGTACTCTTCTGGCTACCTTGCTAGAGGCGGTATAAGTAGCCCACGTCCCTGAGTGTACCGTGTGGTGCTCACCCGTATGGCCGGTGACTCGGGGCCTTCTAGTAGCTTCCGCTCCACGACGGCGGTGCTGGTCCCATGCGTGTGACCGTGCCTTCGGGCTTCTTGGCCAGAGGACCTGAAATCCCCTGCCTGACGGATTCTGCTGCTGGGTAGGAGTTAGTCCCCACAGCCTCGGACTCCGGGTCCGGTAAGAAATCTTCTCAGTCAGGGCGAGCTCTGCAGCTGCCAGCCCCTGACTCCTTGTATCACTGATCCCACAGAGCTCCTGATGTTCTGTTCCTATATTTGCTTCTTTTCTCTGTCTCTACTTCTTCTCTACTCACTAACCCTGACTCAGCCCTAGGTTTATATAGGGGAAGTTCTTCCCCTCCCAGGACTGGGCAGGAGGTGTGGCATGCATAGGATTCCTGACCAAAGGACCTCCCACCTGCTCTCAGACGTAATATCTCTATCACTGTGGCAACCAGACCCCTGGGGTGTCACAAATGGATTGGCCGAAGAGACCCACTTGACTTGACCACAATGGATTTTTTCTTTTGGGGAGTACTCAAGGACAAAGTTTATTGTTGAAAACCAAAAAGCTGTCAGTGATTTGAAAAATTACATAAGAGATGCATTTCAAGAAATTAATACCCAAAGAGACATGTGCAAAAAAGTTTGTCGAAGCCTAAGAGGCAGACTTCAAAGCTGTGCAAATTGTAATGGAAAACAGTTTGAGCACCTGCGTTGATAAAATTTAAGGGCTTTTGTATTATTGTTCAGAATCAAATTTAATTGTCAATGTTATGCTTAATGCTAGTAAATATAATTTTATATATAAATCAAAATAAATGTTATTACTTTCTGTCCACCTACTTTTGGACCACCCTGTGTGTATATATATATATATATATATATATACAGTACAGACCAAAAGTTTGGACTCACCTCATTTAAAAATTTTTCTGTATTTTCATGACTTTGAAAATTGTACATTCACACTGAAGGCATCAAAACTATGAATTAACACATGTGGAATTATATACTTAACAAAATAGTGTGAAACAACTGAAAATATGTCTTATATTCTAGGTTCTTCAAAGTAGCCACCTTTTTCTTTGATGACTGCTTTGCACACTCTTGGCATTCTCTTGATGAGCTTCAAGAGGTAGTCACCGGAAATGGTTTTCACTTCACAGGTGTGACCTGTCAGGTTTAATAAGTGGGATTTCTTGCCTTATAAATGGGGTTGGGATCATCAGTTGTGTTGTTCAGAAGTCTGGTGGATACACAGTTGATAGTCCTACTGAATAGACTGTTAGAATTTGTATTATGGCAAGAAAAATGCAGCTAAGTAAAGAAAAACGAGTGGCCATCATTACTTTAAGAAATGAAGGTCAATCAGTCCAAAAAAGTGGGCAAACTTTGAATGTGTCCCCAAGTGCAGTTGCAAAAACCATCAAGCGCTACAAAGAAACTGGCTCACATGAGGACCGCCCCAGGAAAGGAAGACCAAGAGTCACCTCTGCTTCTGAGGATAAGTTTATCTGAGTCACCAGCCTCATAAATCGCAGATTAACAGCAGCTCAGATTAGAGACCAGGTCAATGCCACACAGAGTTCTAGCAGCAGACACATCTCTACAACAACTGTTAAGAGGAGACTTTGTGCAGCAGGCCTTCATGGTAAAATAGCTGCTAGGAAACCACTGGTAAGGACGGGCAACAAACAGAAGAGACTTGTTTGGGCTAAAGAACACAAGGAAAGGACATTAGACCAGTGGAAATCTGTGCTTTGGTCTGATGAGTCCAAATTTGAGATCTTTGTTTCCAACCACCGTGTCTTTGTGCGATGCAGAAAAGGTGAACGGATGGACTCTACATGCCTGGTTCCCACCGTGAAGCATGGAGGAGGAGGTGTGATGGTGTGGGGGTGCTTTGCTGGTGACACTGTTGAGGATTTATTCAAAATTGAAGGCATACTGAACCAGCATGGCTACCATAGCATCTTGCAGCGGCATGCTATTCCATCCGGTTTGCGTTTAGTTGGACCATCATTTATTTTTCAACAGGACAATGACCCCAAACACACCTCCAGGCTGTGTAAGGGCTATTTGACCAAGAAGGAGAGTGATGGGGTGCTACACCAGATGACCTGGCCTCCACAGTCACCAGACCTGAACCCAATCGAGATGGTTTGGGGTGAGCTGGACCGCAGAGTGAAGGCAAAAGGGCCAACAAGTGCTAAGCATCTCTGGGAACTCCAGCCCTTACACAGCCTGGAGGTGTGTTTGAGGTCATTGTCCTGTTGAAAAATAAATGATGGTCCAACTAAATGCAAACCGGATGGAATAGCATGCCGCTGCAAGATGCTGTGGTAGCCATGCTGGTTCAGTATGCCTTCAATTTTGAATAAATCCCCAACAGTGTCACCAGCAAAGCACCCCCACACCATCACACCTCCTCCTCCATGCTTCACGGTGGGAACCAGGCATGTAGAGTCCATCCGTTCACCTTTTCTGCATCGCACAAAGACAAGGTGGTTGGAACCAAAGATCTCAAATTTGGACTCATCAGACCAAAGCACAGATTTCCACTGGTCTAATGTCCATTCCTTGTGTTCTTTAGCCCATATAAGTCTTTTCTGCTTGTTGCCTGTCCTTAGCAGTGGTTTCCTAGCAGCTATTTTACCATGAAGGCAGGTGGATATGACTCGCCCCCTGGGCAGTGAGGTACCCGGAACCGGGCTTCTGTACGATGCTGGGAGTAGTAGTGGCAACCCGATCCCGTGGCTCAGGGTGGTCAGACCAAATAGTGGCAGTCTATTTATCAGTGTTTTGGAATGTCCGACTACGCCACCCGTGGATTGCGGTCAGGGATGACCGCCGCTGCAAGGCAGACCGCTGAGGCTGGTGTTGGGGTGCAGCACAGGGGTAGGATAACTCCCCACGGGAAGAGTGTAGCCTCAGGGCAGAGTAGGTGAATTCTGGGGGTGATAGTGCAGGCTGCAATAGTAAGAGTTCAGAGTCCGCTTCAAACAGTCCAGGGTCTTTATTGCAGATGTTATTACTTACCCAACAGGAGTACCGGTTAGGAGTGGGCCTGGGTATCTGAGAGCATTCGGGCGAGCCCCACTGGTCAGGGTGAGTGTGTAGGCCTACCGTTCTCTCTATGCTCTTGCTGACTATCCCCCTTTTCGTGGTGTAATAGCTAGAGATGAGCGTTGTTCGACTCGAACTGTTCGCCAATCTCAAATTCAAGCTGTTTTGGGCGGTGTTCGAGCCGTTCGGCGAACACGAACGATTTGAGAAAAATTCGGCTGTTCGAGGTTATGTTCGATAACTGTTCGTGCACCAAAATCATAACTGGATTTTTTCTCAGTAATGATGAAAATTAATGTTAATACGCAGTTTGAGTGTACAGCGGGGCGGGGGGAGGGGCAGGGGATGGATCTCTGCAGGAATAATGAAGATCTCCATTTTTTTTTCTCTTTCCCGCATTTACAGTGGGGAGGTGCAATCTGTCAGCCTATCAGCAGCGCACACACGGAGCGAAGTGCTTTTTTTCACTCAAGCAAGGGCATGTGTCATTGGCAGTGTATGTCACATGTCCTTGCCCTATAAGACCCAGCCATTTTCCCCGTCGCCACCATTTTCTCGCTTCTGCAGCTGCATGTTAGACGGCACCGCTGTTGCTGTGTGCGCTATACCTTGTTAATTTCAAGCCAATTTTCGCCCAAATCTACAGATCGCTTGGGAGTAGGGAATAGTTGTGATTGCAGTCCTTTTAAGGACTAGGTTACAGCATTTCCTACGACTTTTATCAGGCTGGTCTGTGCTCTTAAATAGATAGGTTGTGGAAGTAAAGACTAATTGTAATTGCAGTCCTTTTCAGGACTAAGTTACATCAGTTCCTATCAGTTTTTGCCAGGCAGGTCTGTGCCAGTGCTGTGCAAGTTTTTTTCACAGCATTTGGCTGAATCTAGCAAAGCTAATCCTTTTTGGCCTATTGCAGAGTGTGTTAGTCAGTGGAGTAGCCTATCTGTGTTGCAAGATACACCACCTGTATATAGAATACCATTTTTTTTACTGCACCTAGTGAAGTAAAACCTTTTGGGCATGGCATCATTCTATTAGTCCATCTATACTGACCTCCATCAGGTTGCAAATTCAAAATAATTTTTTTTCTGCATCTAGCTCTGAAAAAATATTTGTCCTTCTAGCAGTGTGTGGGACTTGTTCTACTAGTCCATCTATACTGACCTCCATCAGGTTGCAAATTAAAAATAATTTTTATCTGCATCTAGCTCTGAAAAAATATTTGTCCTTCTAGCAGTGTGTGGGACTTGTTCTACTAGTCCATCTATACTGACCTCCATCAGGTTGCAAACTGAATATAATTTTTTTCTGCATCTACCTCTGAAAAAATATTTGGGCTTCTAGCAGTGTGTGGGACTTGTTTTATTAGTCCATCTATACTGACCTCCATCAGGTTGCAAATTAAAAATAATTTTTATCTGCATCTAGATCTGAAAAAATATTTGGCCTTCTAGCAGTGTGTGGGACTTGTTCTATTAGTCCATCTATACTGACCTCCATCAGGTTGCAAACTGAATATAATTTTTTTCTGCATCTACCTCTGAAAAAATATTTGGGCTTCTAACAGTGTGTGGGACTTGTTCTATTAGTCCATCTATACTGACCTCCATCAGGTTGCAAATTAAAAATATTTTTTTGTCTGCATCTAGCTCTGAAAAAATATTTGGCCTTCTAGCAGTGTGTGGGACTTGTTCTACTAGTCCATCTATACTGACCTCCATCAGGTTGCAAATTGAATATAATTTTTTTCTGCATCTAACCCAGCCAATAGTTTTGGCCTAATACCACAGTTTGTCCACTTAGCTCTGCTCGGTTCCCATCCATTGTTTTTTTGTGCAAACAACTCCAGAGTGAATTAGTTAATCACCAAAATGAGTGGAAAAAGGCCTGCTGCTGGTGGAAAGGGGAATAGGCGTGTTGGGAAGGGGAAAAAAGGTTGTGTCTGTGGGGTAGGTGTTAAAGCAACAGTAACATCTGCAGAAGAAAGACCATCTTCCAGCCAAACTAAAATGTCTACTTCTTTTAGCGGACAATGTGATAAGATCCCTTTCTTACGGCCACGCCAATCGCTACAAATTCCAGATGAGGCACAAAAACAGCAGGTGCTTCAACGGATATCAAGTGTTCCTTTAAGTGGGCTCTCCTCCACATCAACTTCAACATCACAAATACTCCAGTCCTCAAAGGTGTCACCCCAATCGCACTTGCTTCCCCACAGCTCCCTAATCTCCAGCTGCCCGTCTGAGTTTGAGGTAGAACAGATGGTTGAGTCTGCAGAGCTGTTTACTCATACTATAGCCTGGGAATCAGAGGTCGGCTCCAGCGCTTCTGTGAATCCAGACGAGGAAATGATCTGCACTGATGCCCAGAATCTTTATGAGTCGGATCCAGGACCAGACGCTGAAGGTTCTGACCATAATGTAGACCCTCATTCCCAAACTGTAACTCCTGTTGGTGGAGACAATGAGGAAGACGATGATGAGACTCAAATACCTGATTGGAGCGACAACTTTAGTTTTTTGTCAGGGCAGGAACAGGTTGGCTCTGAGGACGAAGGGTGTGATAACGCACAGGGTGATGATGATGAGGTTGGAGATCCCACTTACTGTCAACCCACAGTCAGCCAAGAGATGAGGTCAGCAGAGGAGGTGGAGGAGAATGCTAGTGACAATGAGGTCAGGTTGCGCCTTCCTGGACAGAGACTTAGTACTGGAAGCACGTCAACAACTGCATCCTCAAACACAACTCTGCCTCTGACCACAAGTCGTGGTGGCTCTTCAGGTCGCATGGGTGCTAAGCCTTGCATAGCCTGGGCATTTTTTCAGATCAATAAAGATGACCCAACTCATGTTATCTGTAACATTTGTCAGCAAAAGCTAAGTAGAGGCCAAAAAATACATAGTTTGAGTACTTCATGCATGAACCTGCACATGGACATGAAGCATAAGTTGCAGTGGGAAGCTCACTGTGCTACAATGCGGCCTAGCCGGCCGGGCCAACCACCGTCTGCCATATCTTGTGCATCCATGGCCTCTTCATCCTCTGTGACTGGGGGGACAGCAGTCACACCTGTTTTGGGGCGCAGACCTGCCACCTCTTTACCCGCAACAGCCAGCGTGATTGGCAGGTCATCATTTTCTTTGGAGGTGATAACACAAGCTGGTGTTGAGCGCTGTCCGACATCGATAGCACCACCTTTGGATCAAGGCAACCTAACATGTCCGCCTGCATCTTCTTCACACACCGGCAGTTTGCCCGGGACACCCTTATCAACCCCGTATAAGCACAATAGCCAGCCCTCGGTCCCTCAGATGTGGACAAGTAAAAGACCATTTCCTCCTAGCCATGAGAAAGCTAAGAGGTTGAATTTCACCATCTGCAAGCTCTTGGCTACAGAAATGCTGCCTTTCCGCCTGGTGGACACAGAGGATTTTCGAGACCTTATGTCCGTCGCAGTGCCCCAGTACCAGATGCCCAGTCGGCACTACTTCTCAAAGAAAGGTGTGCCTGCGCTCCACCAGCATGTCGCACACAACATCACCGCTTCTTTGAGAAACTCTGTGTGTGACAGGGTGCATTTCACCACAGACACTTGGACGAGTAGGCATGGACAGGGGCGTTACATGTCGCTGACTGGGCACTGGGTAACTATGGTGACAGCAGGACAAGGGGCTGCTGTCCAAGTGTTGCCGTCCCCACGAGTTGTGCGTCAATCCTCTTTATCTCAAAGTTCCTCCACTGCTTCTGCCTCCTCAACCTCCTCTCGGTCCTCCACCTGCACCCAAAGCCTGTCTGGTCATGCCACAAGCTTTCTAACTGCGCAGAAGGGATCCTGCACACCTCCTTACTATGCTGGCAGTAGGGCTCAACGTCATCAGGCGGTTTTTACTTTGAAATGTCTGGGAAATGTGAGTCACACAGCTGAGGAGTTGTGGTCAGCTCTGGAGAACCAATTTCATGAATGGTTGTCTCCACTGGACCTGAAACCAGGGAAGGCCGTGTGCGACAATGTTGCAAACCTGGGTGCAGACCTTCGCCGGGGCAATGTCACACACGTGCCTTGTATGGCTCACGTGTTGAACCTGGTTGTCCAGCAAATTTTTGCCCACTATCCCGGACTAGATGGCCTTCTGCAGAGGGCACGGTCGCTGTGTGTTCACTTCCGCCGTTCGTATCCCGCAGCTCAGCGACTTACATCTCTACAGAAGTCGTTGGGCCTGCCACTTCACCGGCTAAAATGCGATGTGCCTACCCGGTGGAATTCAACTCTGCACATGTTGCAGCGACTGTGGCAGCACTGACAAGCCCTGGTGCAATACGTTCTGATGTATAGCCTGGGCCAATGAGATCCAGAGGTGGGGCAAATCACGCTGGAGGAGTGGTCTCAGATCAGGGACCTATGCACCCTTCTGCACAGTTTTGAAATGGCGACGAAGATGTTTAGTGCTGACGATGCCATTATCAGCATGACTATTCTGGTGATTTACATGCTGGAGCACATGTTAAACAGAATTCGGAGTCAGGTGGTGGCACAAGAGGAGGTGGAGGAAGTAGAGGAGGAGGAGTTATATGCGGAAGGGATAACATCTGCAAGGTCCAGACGGTCGGCAGCACCAAGGCGGCAGGCATGTGAGGGTGGGGGAGATGGTTTTACCAGGGCGCATAGTAGCAGCCAAACTAGTGAGGAAGGTGCAGGAGCCCAGGAAGAAGTGGAGGACGAACTGATGGAAGACTCATCAGATGAGGGAGACCTTGATCACATTTCTGTTGTGCGAGGTTGGGGGGAGAGGACTGAGGAAGGAAGCCTGATTGTTACCTCGACACTAACACAACAGGGACTTGGTGCTCCTGGATGCGCAACACACATGAGTGCCTTCTTGCTGCACTACCTGCAACATGACCCTCGAATTGTGAGAATTAGAAATAATCCTGACTACTGGGTTGCCACACTGTTAGATCCCCGGTACAAAAGTAAATTTGCAGAAATTATTCCTGCCATAGAAAGGGATGCACGCATGCAGGAGTATCAGCAGAGACTGTTGCAGAATCTTACATGTGCTTTTCCACAAAACACCAGTGGTGCACGTACTGAATCTCACAGTTCCAACTTGAGAACCGTGGGACCGTCGAGTGTTCAGCACTCAAACCGTAACAGAAACACAGTATCTGCTGGTAACATCAATTTTGCGGAATCATTTCACCACTTTTTTAGCCCATCCTTTGCAAGGCCACAGTAGACAAGAATTTTGACACATAGTCAATGCCTAGAGACGATGGTACAGGAGTATCTCCAAGTTAACATTGAAGCCATGACTGTGTCACTGGACCCTTGCTCTTTTTGGGCTTCCAATCTGGATAAATGGCCGGAGCTAGCCACTTACGCCTTGGAGATCTTGTCATGCCCCGCAGCCAGCGTTCTGTCTGAACGTGTGTTCAGCGCTGCTGGTGGTGTGCTGACAGATAAGCGCACGCAGCTCTCCACTGATAATGTAGACAAACTCAAGTTTATAAAGATGAACACATCATGGATCCGAAACGACTTTTCTACCCCTGTGTCATCCTGGGGAGAGTAAAAGCTTGATGATTGGTTAAAATCACCTCACCAACCATTTTAAGCTTTCAAATTACTAATCATGTTTATCTGTATCTTGGCTGGAAAATTATTTGGGCTTTGTAGCAGTGTGCAGTACTGATTCTATTAGGCCATCTATACTAAGCTCCACCAGATTTAAAATTACTAATCATGTTTATCTGTATCTTGGCTGGAAAATAATTTGGGCTTTGTAGCAGTGTGCAGTACTGATTCTATTAGGCCATCTATACTAAGCTCCACCAGATTTAAAATTAATAATAATTTTTAGCTGCATCTAGCCCGGAAAATAATTTTGGGGCTCCGAGATGGGCAAGACACATGAGTGCCTTCTTGCTGCACTACCTGCAACATGACCCTCAGATTGTCAGAATTCGAAGTAATCCTGACTACTGGGTTGCCACACTCTTAGATCCCCCACACTCTTCGATCAACCTTTTCATTTTAATAAAGACCAAAAAAATGGTCATTTTTGAAATTATAAGCATTAGCAGGTTATTAGAAACTGAAATCAAACAGTTTTCAACTCAAAACTTTATTCTAGGTGATGTTACATTTGCACATAGGACCCCTTGTTCGAAAGGAGCTTCTGCACTCTCTCGTCCATTGAATTTGTCAGGTTTTGGATGGTTTCTGCTTCAATTGTTTTGCATGAGGACAGAATACCCTCCCAGAGCTGTTGCTTAGATGTGAACTGCCTCCCGCCATCATAGACACTCCTTTTGATGATGCTCCAGAGGTTCTGAATGGGGTAGAGATCAGGGAAGCATGGGGGTCACACCATAAGTTTGTCCCCTTTTATGCCCATATCAGCCAGAGATGCAGATGTGTTATGTGCAGCATGAGACGGTGAATTATCATGCATAAAAATGATTTTGCTGTGGAATACACGGTTCTTCTTCTTGAACCATGGCAGGAAGTGCTGTTTGTGAAACTCCACATACATTATGGAGTTCATCTTTACCCCTTCAGGGATCCTAAAGGGGCCGACAATCTCTCTCCCCATGATTCCAGCCCAAAACATTACTCCACCTCCTCCTTGTTGGCGCTGTAGCCGTGTTTGCGTGGGGTGTCCATCAACCAGCCATCCTCCACTCCATCCATCTGGACCATCGAGCGTTGCACGGCACTCATCCGTGAACAAAACAGTTTTGAAATCAGTCTTCATGTAATGTTTGGCCCACTGGAGCCATTTCTTCTTGTGTGAAGTGGATAGAGGAGGTCGACAGGATGGCGTATGCACAGCTGCAAACCTGTGAAGGACCCTGCATCTTGTTGTTCGGGGGACGTTGGAGGCACCAGCAGCTTCAAAAACTTGTCTGCTGCTATGACAAGGCTTTTTTGCCGCTGCTCTTTTAACCTGACGTAATTGCCTGTAGGAAAGAGTCCTCAATTTGCCCTTATCAGCACGCACACGTGTGTACTGTGAATCAGCTACATACTTCTTGATTGCCAAGACACTTCATCCTGATCATCGCACAATGTTGATTGTAGTCATGCCTTGACCTAAACACTCCACAATTTGTTGCTTCTCAGCAGCCGACACATCCTTTTTCTTTCCCATTTTGGCAGAAAATGTAGGCTGCCTAATAATGTGGGACAGCCTTCTTAAGTAGTCTTGCCTTTCATTGGACACACCTGCCAAACTAATTAGCACAGGTGTCTGCAATTGCTTACAGTGATATAAAGAGCCCTGACACACATCACCATCAATGAGTTTAACTGACAAACAAACAAATTCTTCCCTTATCACTCCTAAACACTTTTTGCATAATAATTTGGAACACAGTGTACATGTGCTTTTCCACAAAACACCAGTGGTTCACGTAGTGAATCTTACAGTTCTAACTTGCCAACCGTGGTCTGTATGGAGTTGTTCAATAAAGGGCCCAAAATTAAGATAACATAGATGGGAGAGGTCTCTATGAATAGGAATTCCTAAGTATTTGATACCCTGTGAGGGCCAGGCAAAGGGAAAGTTGGACGGGATGGAATCCTGTATGGATTTGGGGAGGGAGACATCGAGGGCCTCAGACTTCGCTGCATTGATTTTAAAATTTGACCATGTAACAAAATGATCTATTTCAGCCATAACAGCAGGGATGGATATATGTGATTGAGTGATATATACTAGGACATCATCAGCAAATAGAGAGCACTTGTACTCGGTGCCTCCCACCTCAATCCACCTAATATTGGGGTTATGGCGAATTGATGAGAGCAGGTGCTCCGTCACTAGGATGTATAAGAGAGGGGACAGAGGACATCCCTGCCTTGTCCCATTGGTGATTATGAAAGGTGATGAAAATGTTCTGACGCGCCCCCTGGCCCTTGGGACACCCGGAGCCGGACCCTTTTTGGTGGATGCTGGTGGTTGTAGTCTCCGTGGCGGCGACCCGGTTCCGTGGCTCAGGGCGGTCAAACCAGTGGCGGAACTATTTATGTGGTTTTGATGTTTAAATGTCCGACTACGCCACCCGTGGATTGCGGTCAGACTGAACCGCCGCTGCAGGGCAGACCGCTGAGGCTGGTGTTGTGTGGGTGCAGCAGAGCGTAGCATAACTCCCCACGGGAGGAGTATAGCCTCAGGGCAGTGTATGCGGAGGATGGGGGTGATGGTGCAGGGCAGCAGCAGTAACGACACGGAGTCAGTGATGCAGTCCAGGGCCTTTACTCACAGTTCTTATTATCCAGACCACGTCTGCAGGTAATGGCTGCCCACGTCGTACTGTGCTCACCAGGTGAGGGGCTCAGACAACTCCCAGATAACTTTGGAGCGCTTCACAGGATCCCCTTTGTGTGTCCTTGGTCTGGCCTTTCTTACCAACCTTTCTGTCCGGCTGCCTCGGGCATCCTCTTGGTAAACTTGGCGCCAGTTTCCCTGACCCTATGTGGTGCCTTCCTAGCGGGTATAGCGAGGGGCTGCGCCACATAAAATGTCACAGCCTCCGGTTTCTAGCTGAGGGTCGTTTCCCGCCTCCACTAGTTTCGGGGACCGGTCTCCCCCTTTGGCCTGACCCCTCCACGCAGATGGATTCGGGCGTGCAGTGGCGACTCGCCCGTCCGCACCCCTGGGATCCCTTCGTTCCTCATTCCTGGAGCCTTCTCCGCTCCTCTTCCTTCCTTCTCCATCTTCCAGGCCTGGGCCTCTGTTACTAGGCCCGCCTCCGGAGCAGAGCTCATGCAGAGCCCCTGCTCCCTGTCACTTCTGCTCAGACTTCTCTGCACTGAACAAAGATGGTGCCCACCTTTTATACTCCCTTCTCAATGCACCCAGGAACTGCTTCCTCCATGCTCCTGCACTACAGGGTTCCCCTTCCTCAGTATTCCCTCCCCCCACTCCAGCCAGGGACAGGGACTGTCATGCCCATCTCAGGGGCATATTGGTCACCCTGCTCCACGGCAATGTGGTGTAATGCATGCAGGTGTCGGGTGCTGATCTACACTCCATCCTTACCTGAGAGTGAGATATCACACCTCTGGGTGAGGTGCAATACCTCTGTAGCAACCGAGCCCTCAGGGTGCTACAGTTCCATTTATCTTCAGCCTAGGTGACGTATTGTGATACAGGGCCGTGATTTTGGCTATAAAAGGGTCCCCTAGACCCCTACCCCAAACTTTTTAAGAGAATAATATATGGCGTGCCAGGAGACTCTATGGAATGCTTTCTCAGCATCCAACGAGAGTATCTAATTACAAATTTTTAACTGCATCTAGCCCAGGAAATACTTTGTGCCTAGTAGCAGTGTCTGCTAGTCAGCGGATTATCCCGGCTGTTAAGCAAGCTACACCACCTGTAGTTTGGACACTTAATTTTTTCAAGGGAAATGCTTCGGGACCACGGGATACTCAGTGAAGAGCATCAGGAGGCACCCCAAGGCATAGGGGCTGGGACTGGCAGTAGGATGCCTTGCGGTGGACAGCCGAGCTCGATCCTTATAAAAGCTTTTTAACTGCAGCAGCTTTAGTGGACGCCACTGGAGCTGGAATTACGCTGCTGCTGGCATGAGACTTGCCCTCCAATAGATCCTTTGTAAATGGATTTAAAGTGTATTCATTCAAATTAGAGAGACAATTTAAATTAAAAAGCTTAGAGCTGCCTCCACCACAGGGGGGCTCGCTCGACCCACCAGCGGACAGGCACCAGTATTGGGAGAGGGGGGCTGGCCGTCAGGGTTCACCGCGGCTCTGGCACAAACCCGGCGACACAGAGGTGGCACGGGCAGGAGCGGACTGGCCGTGTCGGCTTCTCACTTTTTGGATTTTAGAAGGGCATGACATGCCTATATCTGTGTCTCCCCCTCCTTTTACTCCTCCACCTCTTTTCTTTTCGCATGACTATATGTACTTGTCACTTTTCCATGTGTTAGTTAAGTCTTCTGAGCAGTTTGTCAGCTTTTGGAGACCTTTGAAGGTGTTTTCTATGTGTTTCTATGTGTTTTTGTTTGCCTGCCATTGGTTTTAACGGTGTTCGAAGGTGTTCGACGAACAGTTCGGCGAACACACGGGTGTTCGACGAACCGAACCGAACTCGAACACTACGGGGGTGGCTCAACACTAGTAATAGCCCACGTCCCTGAGCTGGCCGTGTACTTCACCTCTATGGCTTGCGACTCAGGCCTTAGGTACCTTTTGCTTCTCCTTGCTGTACTGGTCCCTCTTGTGTGGCGGAGCCTCCAGGCTTCTTAGGCCAAGGGACCTGAAATCCCTCGCGGGTTGGTTCTCTGCTGCTGTGCTTGCAACCCTGACAGCCTCGGACCCCAATGTCCAGTTGTGTGCTTCTCTCAGCCAGGACCGGCTCTCGTCGCCTCTGTCCCTGGCTCGCAGTCTCTCCTCTGCCTCACGGACTCCTCAGCTGCTGCTGACCTGTCCCTCTGCTCTGAGAACACTTCAGAAGTGGGTTCTGGTCTCTCAAACCCTGCTCCCAGTTCCAGCTTTTAGAGGAGCAGCCTGCTCCCCCTACTGGCCTGAGACAGGAGGTGCTGCATGCTAATGGTCCCTGACCAGGGAACCTCCCTCCTGCTCTCAGGCACAGCCTTTAATATTTGTGGCATCCAGGCCTGGGGTGACACAGATACACAGCTGATAGTCCTACTGAATAGACTGTTAGAATTTGTATTATGGCAAGAAAAAAAGCAGCTTAGTAAAGAAAAACGAGTGACCATCATTATTTTAAGAAATGAAGGTCAGTCAGTCTGAAAAATTGGGCAAACTTTGAAAGTGTCCCCAAGTGCAGTTGCAAAAACCATCAAGCGCTACAAAGAAACTGGCTCACATGAGGACCGCCCCAGGAAAGGAAGACCAAGAGTCACCTCTGCTTCTGAGGATAAGTTTATCCGAATCACCAGCCTCAGAAATTGCAGGTTAACAGCAGCTCAGATTAGAGACCAGGTCAATGCCACACAGAGTTCTAGCAGCAGACATATCTCTTTAACAACTGTTAAGAGGAGACTTTGTGCAGCAGGCATTCATAGTAAAATAGCTGCTAGGAAACCACTGCTAAGGACAGGCAACAAGCAGAAGAGACTTGTTTGGGCTAAAGAACACAAGGAATGGACATTAGACCAGTGGAAATCTGTGCTTTGGTCCGATGAGTCCAAATCTGAGATCTTTGGTTCCAACCACCGTGTCTTTGTGCGATGCAGAAAAGGTGAACGGATGGATTCTACATGCCTGGTTCCCACCGTGAAGCATGGAGGAGGAGGTGTGAGGGTGTGGGGGTGCTTTGCTGGTGACACTATTGGGGATTTATTCAAAATTGAAGGCATACTGAACCAGCATGGCTACCACAGCATCTTGCAGCGGAATGCTATTCCATCCGGTTTGCGTTTAGTTGGACCATCATTTATTTTTCAACAGGATAATGACCCCAAACACACCTCCAGGCTGTGTAAGGCCTATGTGACCAAGAAGGAGAGTGATGGGGTGCTACGCCAGATGACCTGGCCTCCACCGTCACCAGACCTGAACCCAATCGAGATGGTTTGGGGTGAGCTGGACCGCAGAGTGAAGGCAAAAGGGCCAACAAGTGCTAAGCATCTCTGGGAACTCCTTCAAGATTGTTGGAAGACCATTTCCGGTGACTACCTCTTGAAGCTCATCAAGAGAATGCTAAGAGTGTGCAAAGCAGTCATCAAAGCAAAAGGTGGCTACTTTGAAGAACCTAGAATATAAGACATATTTTCAATTGTTTCACACTTTTTTGTTAAGTATATAATTCCACATGTGTTAATTCATAGTTTTGATGCCTTCAGTGTGAATGTACAATTTTCATAGTCAAGAAAATACAGAAAATTCTTTAAATGAGGTGAGTCCAAACTTTTGGTCTGTACTGTATACATATATTTATATATATATATACATATATATATATATATATATATATATATAGTAAACACACTACCTGAATGTTGGGTGTAAAATGTATCTGTATTTATACACTGTATACACTGCACTGTGCCACTTCTCCTGTCCTGTATACTGGGTGTAATTCTCATTATTTGTATTATTCTGAATAGATACACTGCACAGTACCACTTCTCCGGTCCTCCTGTGTACTGGGTGCAATTTTCAGTATCTGTATTATTCTGTGTATACATACACTGCACAATACCACTTCTATCCTGCATACTGTGTGTAATTATTCAGTATCTGCATTATTTTGTATATATACACTGCACAGTACCACTCCTTATGTCCTGTATACTGGGTGTAAGTCATTCTCAGTTCTGTATTATTTTGTATAAATACCCTCCACAGTACCACTTCTCCTATCCTGTATACTGGGTGTAATCCTCAGTATCTGATTATTCTGTATGTATGCAATGCCAGAGGTGGACATATCATTGGTGCAACCTGTGCAGTCGCACAGGGGCCGAAGAGGTAAGGGGGCCCATTTTGACCTCCAATCATGCATTATGATGGATTTCTGTCTGTGTCTGCCAGTACACACTGCCTAGTACCACTCCTCCTGTCCTGTATACTGGGTGTAAGGCCACGGCCCCACTATCAGTATTCGGTCAGTATTTTTTCTCAGGAGTGGGAGCCAAAACCAGGTGAGGAACAATCAGAGAAAAGATAGAATAGAAACAAGCCACCAATTCTGCATTTATCACCTACTCCCGGTTTTGGCTGCCACTCCTGAGAAAAAATACTGACCGAATACTGACCAAATACTGATTGGGGGGGCGTGGCCTAATTCTCAGTATCTGTATTATTTTGTAAAAATACACTGCACAGTACCACTTCTTCTGTCCTGTATACTGGGTGTAATTCTCATTGTCTGTATTATTCTGGATATATATACTGCATAGTACCACTGCTCCTGTCCTGTATACTGGATGTAATCCTCAGTACCTGTATTATTCTGTGTAAATACACTGCTTCCATGGGGGAGGTTGTTTTAGTATGTAGGCTGCTGGGATTTCTGTGCCAGGGCTGCTTTTTAGTCTCAGTCTGGCCCTACTTATGAGACACAGTTGTAATCCTACCACTTAATTTTACCCTATTCCTAACTTGCAGTTCAGCTCTGGGCATCAGTAGAGTTTCTATTCTCATAGAAAGAATGCTTAGAAATTAGAAAAAGTGCAAAGAAACGCTACGAAACTGAAAAGAGGCTTAAGGACTAGTGATGAGCGAGCACTAAAATGCTCGGGTACTCGTTGCTCGGGTCGAGAAAATTGGAATACTCGGGTACTCGACCCAAGCAACGAGCCCAATGTAAGTCTATGGGAAACTCGAGCATTTTCAGGCGGCTCCCCCCCGGCGGTCTGCAGAGGGCCTAAAAATTGCCCAAATCGATGGGAACAGTGCTCAAATGACATGGGAACAGCACGGGGAAGACCCCTGGAAGCATCTCTGACTCCCAGATCACAGCTGTCAACAACGTTGTCAGAGTATTACGCCACTTTTACTGACTCACAATAAAACATACAAAAACGAAACCAAAATGGATTTTCCTGGGAAATATGTTAAGGAACATCCTTTCCAGGGTAATGACTTGTATATAAGGCAAAATAAATAACCAAAAACAAAAATTCTCCTCCACAACTTGGGCTATGTTCACACGTAGCGTTTTTGATGCGTTTTTTGCATTGCTTTCAACCAAGACAAATGCATTCACCAGGAAATGTGATTTTAACATTTTACAACCTTATCTGGCCATGTGGAGTGTGACACATCATCAGACACATGCATACAGTGCTGAAAAGACATGGGAACAGTATGGAGAAGACCTCTGGAAGCATCTCTGACTCCCAGGTCACTGCCTAAAAGTATGCCCAGCATAAGTGATCCTTGGTGCATGCGAAGATGCCTACCGCCATGTACCTGTCATTGCAGACTTGCAACAATCACCGTCCACGTTCTTGTCCCACTGCAGCTTTCAGTTGTCCCTACCCCATTCCTTGGAATGCAAGTGCAAGTATGCAGGCAGCCACCCACCCACAGGCTGCAATACTATACTGCCAAATTTTTGACAGCTGCTTGCACTTGAAACATGGCCTTTTAGGCTCTTGGAGGCAGAAGCTTTTCATAACCTCATGCCGGCGGCGGCCGGGTGTCCATACTCGGTCCCCAGCCGCCACTATATTTCCTGGTATCGCCTCCGCATTCCACAAGCACTGGTCCCACAACATTACCCGTGCCCTCCCCAGTGCACTTACTGGGAAGGATCGCCTAACCACAAACACATGGACAGGTGAATGTGGCCAGGAGCCAGTCCACAACTTTTTTTGCTGAGAGTTGTATTTAGCTCGGTGAAAGGACTGGCATAGAGGGAAACTGTATCTACCCTGCGTGTCATTTCTCCCAGGAAGTCCTGTAATTGAGCTTGTTGCAGAAGCAATGGCAGCCCGTCCAACCTCAACTCGCACTTGTCGGTGGTGCTTTCACACACATCTTTCTTTGCGCATTTAATTTCTTGAATACAGAGTTGGACAATGGCCTGATCTGTAATGCGTTTTGAGAAATAACATGCATAAGCATGGCTGATCAACATTAATAAAGCAGCCATAGAGTGTCCGGGAACCTTCCCCCACACTTTTCTTAGCCAGGGCAGCTTTCGGCTGGGTTGGACGGGCCCACCAGAGAACTGGAGACTCCTCAGGCGGGCCCTAGCTACTGCTTCAGGAGAGTTCATAGTGCCGTGATGAGGCCATGATGATAGAGGCCACCATCTGCTTAGTTTTCTGTCACTTTGAATGCAAGTGCAAGTATGCAGGCAGCCACCCACCCACCCACAGGCCGCAACTCTAAACTGCCAGATTTCTGGGCAGCTCTTTACACTTAAAATATTGCCATTGTTATGGATCCGGGTAGTGGAACCTCTGTGCTGCGGTGCAAGGAGGGACCAGAGGGGCGTAACTAGGTATCAACTCGAACTGACCAAGGTCGCACGGCGGCTTAATTGACTCCATGAACCAGGGAAGGACCGAGCAGAGGGACAAGGTGCTACTCTGGGCCAGTCCTTGTATGAGAGCAGGTGACTCCAACGGGTCAGAAGGCAGGGACTGACCAGTACAGCAGATGAGCACGGCAGGCAGGCTGACTGGTGATCCGGGTAGATGGACTGGAAGACACCACTGGTAACTGGTTGAAGCCTCCAGGTAAGCTGGCTGGTAGGCACGGCAGGTAACTGGTACATTGTCCGGTTAGGCAGGCAAGCCTGGCCCATAGACAGACTGGTGGGTTTGGATTGTAGGCAGACCGTCGGGCTGGAGAGTGTACTTGGCTGGTGGAGACAGGTAGTCAGGCTGGCGGACTGGACTGGTAGTCAAGCTGGCGGACTGGAAAGGTAGTCAGGCTGGCGGACTGGACTGGTAGTCAGGCTGGTGGACTGGACTGATAGGCTGGCGGACTGGACTGGTAGTCAGGCTGGCGGACTGGACTGGTAGTCAGGCTGGCGGCAGGACCTGAGGGCTGAAGCACAGTTAGAACACAGAGCTACAACCTTGCACGGGCACCTCCATTTTGGAGGAGGTGCCTTTTATATGAAAAGTCCTCCAGCCATTGGCCGGGAACTCCATAGGACGGTGCACACGGCCCCTTTAAGAGAGAAGGGGTGTGCGCGTGTTCACCCTAAGCACAGTGCCCAGGAAGCTGCGTGCGCCAGCAGCAGCAGGAGAGCCGGAAGACGCCGGGCCAGGAGAGCGGCGGTAAGGGGGATGGCATCTCTGCCTGTCAGGGAGCAGAGACGCTGATGCTACAACATTTTAAGTTCTTGGAGGGGGAAGCTTTTCACAACCTCATGCCGGCGGCGGCCGGGTGTCCATACTCGGTCCCCAGCCACCACTGTTTCTCCGGTGTCGCCTCCACCTTCTACAAGCACGGGTCCCACAACATTACCCGTGCCTTCCCCAGTGCACCTACTGAGAAGGACCGCCTAATCACAAACACGTGGACAGGTGAATGTGGCCAATGACGGTACGGAGCCAGTCCACAACTTTTTTTGCTGAGAGTTGTATTTAGCTCGGTGAAAGGACTAGCATAGAGGGAAACCATATCTACTAGTGTTGAGCGAGCATGCTCGACACTGCTCATTACTCGCCCGAGCATCACGCTACTCGGGATGTTCGGCGAGTACCGAGCATTTCTGGGTTACTCGGGCGGGAGCTCGGGTCTCCGCCCTGCATGTTTGGTGCTCTTTACAGAGCCAATGAACATGCAGGGATTGCCAGCCAGTCACTGTAATGCCGCAGTCATGTTGGTTGTGGGCATTACAGTGATTTGCTGGCCGCACAGCATCACCTCGAGTATTTAAAACCGGGCGCCGCCATGTTGGACACAGTCGCTCCGGATCAGCCAGTGTAGGGTCAGTGCTGCTGAGTTAGGGAGAGATATATAGTGAGAAATAGGTAGTGTAGGGTCTCTAAAGCCTGCCAAATCAAACAAACAGTTCTTCTCAGGACTAATATCCATCTCACATATGAGGCAGGCAGGCAGGCTGTTTAGGAGACGCAGTGGTTATACCAGCAAATGCTGCATTACAGTTCTGTGTGCTCCTGTTGGTCAAATTGCTAGACTTATCACCACGGTCTCAGGGGCCAGGAAATTTTTTTTTTTTTTCATCCAAATCCTGTATTTTTTTTCCTCAGTCAGACTGCACAAATACGTGTCTTATTGTCTTATTAACCTTTTGGTATTTCTCCCCTCCCCCAAAAGAAATTGAGTATGTCTGTGACAGTTCAGACACCAGTATATCTGTTTAAAAGAGTCTGGTGTTGGCCAGAAAAATATAACTGTGGTTTTGCAGTTCCACGGGTCAAATCTCTGTATTATCCTGCTTTTGGCATTTTTTGCCGTAAAATAAACAGTAATAGTGTCTCCCTGACTAGTCAGACACCAATATATCTGTTTAAAAGAGTCTGGTGTACGCCACATAACTATAACTGTGGTTTTGCAGTTCCATGAGTCAAATCTCTGTACTATCCTGCTTTTGGCATTTTTTGCCGAAAAAAAAAACAGTAATAGTGTCTCCCTGACTGTTCAGACACCAATATATCTGTTTAAAACAGTCTGGTGTAGGCCAGAAAAATAGAACTGTGGTTTTGCAGTTCCACCGGTCAAAGCTCTGTATTATCCACTTTTGGGTCATTTTTACATAAAAAAAACAGTTTGAGTGTGTCGCTGACTGTTCAGCCCCAAATATATCTATTTAAAAAAGTCTGGTGTATGCCAGTAAATTAGAACTGTCGCTTTGCAGTTCCACGGTTCAAATCTCTGTATTATCCAGCTTTTGGCCTGTTTTACGTGAAAAAAAACAGTAATAATCTCTCCCCGTCTGTTCAGTCACAAATATATCTGTTTAAAAGATTCAGGTGTAGGCCTGACAAATAGAACTGTGGTTTTCCTCTTCCACGGTTCTAATCTCCTTTTTATTACCCTTTTTCCATTGATAGTGCGAGTGTAAGCTATTTTACTTCATTTACAATGGGCAAGGTGCGTGGCAAGGGACGTGGAACTGGACGTTTTGGTGATGGTGCGTGTAGAGGACAGGGCCGTGGCCATGGTGAAAATGTGCCACAACCAACATCCACATCTTCTCGCTCCCACTTCTAGACCGAATTACTAGGGAAGCACACTACAACACTAGTATTGCAAACTTATCAGTGTGAGCAGGTTATTAATTGGATAGCAGATAATACTTCCAGTTACCTGGGCACCACCACCTCCGGTCTGTCTTCCACACGGTCAAGTTTTAGTAGCCGTGAGTCTCGAACTCATACTCCTCCTCACCCTGATGCTCCTTCCTCCCACCATGCTGAGTTGTCACAAGAGGTGGACAATGACGAGACACAATTGGCATGAAGTGAGGAGGAGGACAGTGGTGCAGAAGTGTGAAGAGGAGGAGGTGGTGGATGATCTAGGAACTGACCCAACGTGGCAGGAGGACATGCAGAGCGAGGCCAGCAGCACACAGGGGGAGGGAGGCAGGGTACCCCAACAGGCATGAAGAAGCAGTGTGGTGGCCTCCCACCATGCCGTGTCATCAGACAGCAACTGATCCCACACTTGGACACTCTGAAGAGCTGTTCACTGTTCCATTTCCATATTTGTGCCCCTCGCCTGCTCCGCTTGAAGTTGTGGAAGAGGAGATCCCACGTAGCGATGCCCAAATATTTGAACAGCGACGGCCACAGGAAGTCGACGCTGGCAATTTGTCACAAGAGGTGGACGATGACGAGACAGAATTGCCACGAAGTGAGGAGGAGGATCGTGGTGCGCAAGTGGAAGAGGAGGAGGTGGTGGATGATCTAGTAACTGACCCAACCTGGCAGGAGGACACGCAGAGCGAGGACAGCAGCACACAGGGGGAGGGAGGCAGAGTACCCCAACAGGCAGGAAGAAGCAGTGTGGTGACCGCATACAGAAGGCGGGCAACAGTTCCTCGTAACACCAACACGAGGGACGTTGCCAGTACAACCGGTAGGTCTTCCAGAGTCTGGAATTTTTTTAAAGACTCTGCTGATAACCCCAAAAAGGCCATTTGTAACACCGGCCATGCCAGCATCAACAGGGGTGACAAAACTACCAGCCTGACCACCACCAGCATGATCAGGCACATGGCAGCAAAGCTCCCTACTTTGTGGGGTGAACCTCAGGGTCCATGATCAGTGTCAGCGGGCATCACCACTGCTTCTTCCGCTGTTGTGCGTGTAATAGAACCCCCTGTTGTGCGTGCAAGGCGATCCCCTGTCCATACAGCATGCAAAGATGCCCCCTCCTCTCAGTCTTCACTTGTTATGGCAGTTTCTCAAGAAACAGCATCAATGTCCACGTCCACATCTCACCGCAGCATTCAATTGTTCATATCCCAGAGCTTTGAACGAAAGCGCAAATTCGCAGCCAACGCCCCACAGGCCACAGTCCTAAATTCGCACATTTCACTACTGCCTGCATTGGAAATACTGCCTTTTAGGGTGGTGGAGACGGAATCCTTCCGCAACCTTATGGCGGTGGCCGTCGCTCGGTACTCGGTCCCCAGCCGACACTATTTTGCCCAGTGTGCCATCCTCGCACTAAATAAGCACGTGTCCCAAAACATCTGCCATGCCCTCAATAACGCAGTTACTGGGAGATTCCACCTGACAACGGACACGTGGACAAGTGCTTGTGGCCAGGGATGGTACATCTCCCTGAGGGCACACTGGGTAAGCATAGTGGAAGCCGGGACCCAGTCAGACCTTGGGACGGAACACATCCTCCCCACACCGAGGATTGCGGGCCCTATGTCAGTCAGAGTTGCCCCCACAGTGTACAGCTCCAGTGCATCATCCTCCTCCTCATGTTCAGCTTCCATCTCAGATATCACCACATCAGTTACAAGCTGGAAGCACTGCAGTACTGCCTCAGCCAAGCGGCAACAGGCTGTGCTGAAACTCAATAGCTTAGGCGATAAACCTCACACTGCTTGTGAGTTGTGGACAGCTGTGAAAGAGCAGGCAGATCTGTGGCTGAGACCGCTGAACCTACATCCAGGCATGGTCGTGTGTGACAATGGCCGTAACCTGGTGGCAACTCTTAGCGAGGCGAGATCACACACGTACCATGCCTGGCTCATGTGCTTAACCTCGTGGTTCAGCGGTTTCTTAAATCGTACCCCGAGTTACCAGATCTGCTCGTCAAAGTACAAGGCCTGTCAGATCATTTTCGCAAGTCGGCTACAGCTTCCACGCTCTTGCTGTGTTGCAGCAGCGTTTGCAGCTTCCAGCACACCGACTGGTGTGTGATGTCCCCAGACGTTGGAACTCTACCCTCCATATGTTGCAAAGGATTTGTGAGCAGAAGAGAGCAGTTGTGGAGTACCAGCTGCAACAAGAACGTCGATATTCAGGTCAGACTCCACACATAAGACCTCAGGAGTGGACCTGGATGTCTGATATATGTACCATCCTGACAAACTTTGAGGAGTCCACCAAGATGGTGAGTGGCGATGATGCCATCATTAGCATCAGCATCCCACTTGTCTGTGTTTTGCAACGCTCTCTGCAGAGAATTAAAGAGGAAGCATTGCAGCCAGAGTATGATGAGATGGATCAAGAAGACGTAGCGGGCGATTACACACAGCCCAGCCTCATCTCATCCCAACATGCATTGGGGGACAATGAGGGAGAGGAGGAGGAGGAGGAGGAGGAAGAACAGGAGCTGGTATCATGCGCTGTAGACGGTAGTACCTGTACAACTGTGAAACCGTTGGTTCAGTGTGTGTGGCCTGAGGACAGGGGGGAGGAGGAGGAGGAGGAGGAGAGCATGGTCAGTCATCATCTTGGTGTGGACACGGAAGTCTTGCCCGTTACCAGTCTGGCACGCATGGCTGACTTTATGTTACGCTGCCTTAACCGTGACCCTCACGTTGTCAAAATGTTGGGTAACAGTCATTACTGGTTGGTGACACTTTTAGACCCCCGCTACAAGGAGAACTTTCACTCTCTTATTCCTGAGATGGAGAGGTCTACAAAAATGGGGCGGTACCAGAAGGCCCTTGCTGCAGAACTGTTAAAAAAATTCCCATCTGAACACGCTAGCAGCAGAGGTCACAGTTCGTTGACCAACCAAGGCGTACAGGCGAGAGAGACGCAACTCCAATCCAGCAGAGGCAGGGGAACACTGTCAACGTTCTGGGACAGATTTCTGAGACCTGCCCAACTTACAGGACCTGAGGCGCGGGGTACTCACAAGGAGTGGAAAGTTTCAAAAGATGGTGAGGGAGTACCTTGCCAACCATACCAGCATCCTCCGTGATTCCTCTGTGCCTTTTAATTTTTTGGTATCCAAGCTGGACACTTGGAATGAACTCGCTCTGTACGCCTTGGAGGTCCTGGCCTGCCCTGCCGCTAGCGTGTTATTGGAGCGTGCTTTTAGTGCCGCTGGGGGAAATATAACTGACAAGCGCACTCGCCTGTCAACTGACAATGCTGACAAGCTGACCCTTATCAAAATGAACTTCTCATCACCACCAAATGACAGCAGAGTAACATAAAGTCAAATCCACTGTGCTATTTCGGGAGGTGTATTCCCATGCACCGCTTCACACCCACACATGGGTATAAGCTTCCTCATTTCGGCTGAATTTTGCTCTTCTCCTTATCCTCAGCCTCCACCACCACTATACCACCAGGGTGACCGTGGTCCGTGTTGCTAGCATTGCAAGTTCCTCCGTCCTAATTTTTGTCAGCTTTTGCTTGGAAGGCATAGGCAAAGACTATGGGAGACCCACTCCCCAATAATGGGAATAATATTTTTAATATGCTGTACTGCATGGCTCTTGTAAGGGTCATTAAAACCATCTTGTTAAGCTACTGCGATCTCCACCATTCTTCCAAGGGGCATTAAAACCATCTTGTTAAGCTACTGCGACCTCCACCACTTTTTCAAGGGGCATTGATATTGTCTTTTTATTCCACTGTGACCTCCACGTCTCTTCCAAGGGGCATTAAAACTATCTTGTTAAGCTTCTACGACCTCCACGTCTCTTCCAAGGGGCATTAAAACCGTCTTGTTAAGCTACTATGACCTCCACCATTCTTCCAAGGGGCATTAAAACCGTCTTGTTAAGCTACTGCAACCTCCACGCCTCTTCCAAGGGGCATTAAAACCGTCTTGCTAAGCTACTACGACCTCCACCACTTTTTCAAGGGCCATTGTTATTGTCTTTTTATTCCACTGCGACCTCCACGTCTCTTCCAAGGGCCATTAAAACCATCTTGTTAAGCTACTGCGACCTCCACCACTTCTCCAAGGGGCATTAAAATCGTCTTGTTAAGCTACTGCGACCTCCACCATTCTTCCAAGGGGCATTAAAACAGTCTTGTTAAGCTACTGCAACCTCCACGTCTCTTCCAAGGGGCATTAAAATCATCTTGTTAAGCTACTGCAACCTCCATGTCTCTTCCAAGGGGCATTGAAACCGTCTTGTTAAGCTACTGCAACCTCCATGCCTCTTCCAAGGGGCATTAAAACCGTCTTGCTAAGCTACTGCGACCTCCACCACTTTTTCAAGGGGCATTGATATTGTCTTTTTATTCCACTGCGACCTCCACCTCTCTTCCAAGGGCCATTAAAACCATCTTGTTAAGCTACTGCGACCTCCACCACTTCTCCAAGGGGCATTAAAATCGTCTTGTTAAGCTACTGCGACCACCACCATTCTTCCAAGGGGCATTTAAACAGTCTTGTTAAGCTACGGCAATCTCCACGTCTCTTCCAAGAAGCATTTAAACCATCTTGTTAAGCTACTGCAACCTCCATGTCTCTTCCAATGGGCATTGAAACCGTCTTGTTAAGCTACTGCAACCTCCACGTCTCTTCCAAGGGGCATTTAAAACGATTTGTTAAGCTACTGCAACCTCGACCACTTTTCCCAGGGGCATTAAAACCGTCTTGTTAAGCTACTGCGACCTCCACTACTTTTTCAAGGGGCATTGATATTGTCTTTTTATTTCACTGCGACCTCCACGTCTCTTCCAAGAGGCATTAAAACCGTCTTGTTAAGCTACTGCAACCTCCACGTCTCTTCCAAGGGGCATTAAAACCATCTTGTTAAGCTACTGCGACCTCCACCACTTCTCCCAGGGGCATTAAAACCGTCTTGTTAAGCTACTGCGACCTCCACCACTTTTTCCAGGGGCATTGATTTTTTTTTTTTTCCACTGCGACCTCCACCATTCTTCCAAGGGGCATTAAAACCGTCTTATTAAGCTACTGCAACCTCCATGTCTCTTACAAGGGGCATTAAAACCGTCTTGTTAAGCTACTGCAACCTCCACGTCTCTTCCAAGGGGCATTAAAACCATTTTGTTAAGCTACTGCGACCTCCACCACTTTTCCCAGGGGCATTAAAACCATCTTGTTAAGCTACTGCGACCTCCACCACTTTTTCCAGGGGCATTGATATTTTTATTTTCCACTGCGACCTCCACCATTCTTCCAAGGGGCATTAAAACCGTCTTATTAAGCTACTACAACCTCCACGTCTCTTCCAAGAGTTCATAATGCCAAGGTGAGGCCATGATGATGATAAAGGCCACTATCTGCTTAGTTTTCTGTCACTTGGAATGCAAGTGCAAGTATGCAGCCAGCCAGTCACCCACGCACAGGCCGCAACACTAAACTGCCAGATTTCTGGGCAGCTCTTTGCACTTAAAATATGGTCTTTTAAGCTCGTAGAGGCGGAAGCTTTCCACAACCTCATGACGGCGTCGGCCGGGTGTCCATACTCGGTCCCCAGCCGCCACTATATTTCTCTGTATTGCCTTCGCCTTCCACAAGCACGGGTACCACAACATTAAATGTGCCCTCCCCAGTGCACTTACTGGGAAGGACCGCCTAACCACAAACACGTGGACAGGTGAATGTGGCCAGGGACGGTACGGAGCCCGTCCATACCTTTTTTTGCTGAGAGTTGCATTTAGCTCGGTGAAAGGACTGGCATAGAGGGAAACCATATCTACCCTGCGTGTCATTTCTCCCAGGAAGTCCTCTAAAGCTGCTTGCACTTGAAATGTGGCCTGAACATTACTGCTGGTACTTTTCTGTGGGAATTTGCTTGCCTCCTACCAGCCTGGAATATTTCCAACAAGCTATGGTACGACGCCATGGTATTAGCACTGCCCCCAGTACCAGTAGCGAAGCCATCCCCAATTTCCTTCTCAGAAATTTTATTTGGTAGACTGAGTGGCTGCCCAAATACATTTTCTCACATGCGCAGTGCATCTCCAAACAATCTTCTCCCTGTCCAGCGCTGACAGCCTGCATGGCACAGGGATGGTGCTGCATTCCTGTGCCATGCAGGCGATCAGAGAAAAAAAAGTGAAAGTCCCGCAGTGGGACAAAGTAATAAAGTATTACAACTATCAGAAAGTGAAAAAATAAATAAAAAAAAAATTGTAAAAATATAAAAAAAAAATAAAATAAAATAATCCACCAAAAATAAATATAATGTACCCATCAATAAATATTATTATAAAAAAAAACAATAAAAGTACACATATTTGGTATCGCCGCGTCCGGAGCAACCTGACCTATAAAACTGTCCCACTAGTTAACCCCTTCAGTGAACACGGTAAAAAAAAAAAAAAAAAAGAAGCAAAAAACAATGCTTTATCACCATACTGCCAAGCAAAAAATGGAATAACACGCGATCAAAACGACAAATATAAATAAAAATTGTACCGCTGAAAACGTCATCTCGTCCCGCAAAAAGCAAGCAGCCATAGAGCTCCATCAGCCGAAAAATAAAAAAGTTATAGCTCTCAGAATAAAGCTATGCTAAAAAATAATTTTTTCTATAAAATTGCTTTTATTATGTAAAAGTGCAAAATATAGAAATACGATATAAATGTGGTACCGCTGTAAATGTACTGACCCGAAGAATAAAGCTGCCTTATCAATTTTACCACACGCGGAACAGAATAAAAAAAAAAAAAAACAATTCCTGAATTGTTGGTTTTTGTTTATTCTGCCTCCCAAAAATCGGAATAGAAAGCGATCAAAAAATGTCACGTGCCTGAAAATGGCACCAATAACAACGTCAACTCATCCCGCAAAAAACAAGCCGTCAAATGACTGTCTGCCAATATTTGGAAAAATTATAGCTCTCAAAATATGGTGATGCAAAAACTAGATTTTACAAAAAATGCGTCTTTTAGTGTGTGACAGCTGTCAGTCATAAAAACCCCATATGATTCTGGTATCGATGTAGTCTCACCGACCCGAAGAATAAGGTCGTCTAATCACTTATACTGCATGAGGAACGGCGTAAAAAATAAACTCTCAGGTTAGGGTTGTGCTAGGGTTAGGGTTGTGCTAGGGTTAGGGTTGTGCTACGGTTTGGGTTGTGCTACGGTTAGGGTTGTGTTAGCGTTAGGGCTGGGGTTGGGGTTGTGATGGGGTTGGGATTTTTTTCAAAAGTAAGAAAAAAAGATGACGATATGGCGACTAGTGTTGAGCGCAAGTGCTCACTACTTGGGTTTGCATCGGGTGTTCTGGTATGCATTGAGTATCGTGGGTATTTGAGTGACATGCTCGAGTCTCCGCCCCATATGCTTCACGGCCCAAAAAACTTTGCGGGGATTGCCTGCCATGCACGAGCGATCCCCGCATGTTTTTTTTTGGGTGTCTAATAACCGTGAAACATCTGGGCGGAGACTCGAGCATGTCACTCGAGCACACGCAGTACATGGTGCATACCTGAGTACCCGATGCAAACTCAAGCAGCGAGCATTTCCGCTCAAGACTAATGACAACTTATTCAATATGATGACCTAATGTTATCAAATTCTGTGTCGTACCTCTGGGTTCAAAATGTTCACTATACACTTTTTCATTTTTACGAATCAATTTGTGAAGCACCTGGGGGTTCCAAGTGCTCACTATGCATCTAGATAGGTGCCTTGGGGGGGTCTAGTTTCCAAAATGGGGTCACTTGTGGGGGAGCTCCAATGTTTGGGCACACAGGGGCTCTCCAAACGCAACATGGTGTCCGCTAACAATTTGAGCCGATTTTCCATTCAATTTGTTAGCGGACACCATGTTGCATTAGGAGAGTCCCTGTGTGCCCAAACATTGGAGCTCCCCCACAAGTGACCCCATTTTGGAAACTAAACCCCCCAAGGCACCTATCTAGATGCATAGTGAGCACTTGGAACCCCTAGGTGCTTCACAAATTGATTCATAAAAATGAAAAAGTGAAAAAAAAAACACTTTTTCATTTTTACGAATCAATTTGTGAAGCACCTGGGGGTTCCAAGTGCTCACTATGCATCTAGATAGGTGCCTTGGGGGTCTAGTTTCCAAAATGTGGTCACTTGTGGGGGAGCTCCAATGTTTGGGCACACAGGGGCTCTCCAAACGCAACATGGCGTCCGCTAATTATTCAAGCAAATTTTACAATCAAAAAGTCAAATGGCGCTCCTTCCATTCCGAGCCCTGCCATGCGCCCAAACAGTGGTTTTTCCCCACATATGGAGTATCTGCGTGCCCAGGGGAAATTCTACAACAAATTTTGGGGTCCATTTTTTCTTGTCACCCCTGTGAAAATAAAAAAACTTGGGTCTAAAGTAACATTTTTGTGAAAAAAGTTAAATGTTCATTTTTTTCTTCCACATTCCAAAAATTCCTGTGAAGCACCTGAAGGGTTAATAAACTTATTGAATGTGGTTTTGAGCACCTTAAGGGGTGCAGTTTTTAGAATGGTGTCACTTTTGGGTATTTTCTGTCTTAAAGACCTCTCAAAGTGACTTCAAATGTGATGTGGTCCCTAAAAAAATGGTTTTGTAAATTTTGTTGGAAAAATGAGAAATCGCTGGTCAACTTTTAACCCTTATAGCTCCCTAACAAAAAAAAATTTTGGTTCCAAAATTGTGCTTATGTAAAGTAGACATGTGGGAAATGTTATTTATTAACTCTTTTGTGTGACATATCTCTCTGATTTAAGGGCATAAAAATTCAAATTTTGAAAATTGCAAAATTTTCAAAATTTTCGCCAAATTTCCATTTTTTTCACAAATAAACGCAAGTGATATCGAAGAAATTTTACCACAATCATGAAGTACAATATGTCACGAATAAACATTCTCAGAATCAGGGGGATCCGTTGAAGCGTTCAAGAGTAATTACCTCATAAAGTGACAGTGGTCAGAATTGTAAAAATTGGCCTGGTCATTAACGTGCAAACCACCCTCGGGGGTTAAGGGGTTAAAGACACATAGAGCAGGGCCACAGTAACAAGGTACGACATGTTCCCATTAGAAAGGAGAGGGTCTGCTATACATTTATAGGGTATGCAGTGAGTCCAACGGCTGACCAAATTTAGGAAAAACCCCACTAAGAAATTAAAGACACATAGAGCAGGGCCACACTAATGACAAATTCCCATTAGAAAGGAGAGAGTCTGCTATACAGTTATAGGGTATGCAGTGAGTCCAACGGCTGACCAAATTTAGGAAAAACCCCACTAAGAATTTAAAGACACATAGAGCAGGGCCACAGTAACGACAAATTCCCATTAGAAAGGAAAGAGTCTCCCATAGTGTTGGCCTAGGCAGTGAATGCAAGGGCTGCCAAAAATTTGGAGGCACTTCAATGACCCTTGGAAGAGACGTGGAGGAGGGCCTCATAAAAAATGTTCCCATTAGAAAGGAGCGGGCCTCCTATACCTGTAATGCCCATGCACTAAGTGTGTGGGCTGACAAATATTTACCCCTGGGTGGTATACATGAACATACTGTATAAAATTTTTTTTTTTACGGGCATCATAAACACCCTTTAAAAAAAATTATGTGGGTGTTGCATCACGGACCACAGTCACCCTGGCGGTGGAGGATGAGGAGAAGGAGGAGGACAAGAGCAAATAGCCAAAATTGGGAAGCGTATACCCATTTGTTGCTGTAAAAATGTTCATGAGAATACACCTCCCAAGAAAAGACACTGGATTTGAGTTTATGTTACGCTGCTATCATTCGGTGGTGTTGAGAAGTCTGGCCCAATCCAGCCCTTGTTCATTTTTATAAGAGTCAGCCTGTCAGCATTTTCAGTTGACAGGCGGATGCATTTATCTGTTATAATTCCACCAGCGGCACTGAAAACCCACTCTGATAAAACGTTAGCGGCAGGGCAGGCCAGGACCTCCAAGGCATAGAGAGACAGTTCATTCCACATATCCAGCTTGGATACCCAATAATTATAAGGCACAGAGGAATCACGGAGGACATTGGTATGGTCAGCAAGGTACTCCCTCATCATCTTCCCAAACTTTGCACTCCTTGTGAAAGTACCCCACGCCTCAGGGCCTGTGCGATGGGAGGGTCTGAGAAAACTCTCCCAGAACATTGACAGTGTTCCCTTGCCTCTGCTGGATTGAAGTTGAGTCTCTCTCGCCTGTACTCCTTGGTTGTCCAACGAAGTGTGCCCTCTGCCGCCAGCATTTTCAGATGGGAATTTTTTTAATAGTTCCGCAACAAGGGCCTTCTGGTACAGCCCCATTTTTGCAGACCTGTCCGCCTCAGGAATAAGAGATATAAAGTTCTCCTTGTAGCGTGGGTCTAGAAGTGTCACCAACCAGTAATGACTGTGACCCAAAATTTTGAGAACGCGAGGGTCATGGGAAAGGCAGCGTAACATAAACTCAGCCATGCGTGCCAGACTACTAACAGGCAAGACTTCCGTGTCCACACCAAGAGGATGACTGACCATGCTCTCCTCCTCCTCCTCTCTGTCCTCTGGCCATCCACGCTGAACAGACGGTATGACAGCTATGCAAGTAGTACTGTCTATAGTGCATGAAACTAGCTCCTGTCCTTTCTCCTCCTCCTCTTCCTCATTGTCATCCAATCCACATTGGGATGAGATGAGGCTTGGCTGTGTGTAATCACCCTGTATTGTTCCTTGCTCCATCTCATTGTACTCCGCCTGCAATGCATCCTCTTTGATTGTGAGCAGAGAGCATTTCAGAAGACATAGAAGTGAGATGGTGACGCTAATTATGGCGTCATCGCCGCTCAAAATCTTGGTGGAGTCATAAAAATTTTGGAGGATGGTACATATGTCTGACATCCATGTCCACTCCTGAAGTCTTATGTGTGGAGTCTGAACTGAATACCGACGGCCTTGTTGATGCTGGTACTCAACAAATCCTTCCCAACATCTACAGTGTAGAGTTCCAACGCGTGGGGACATCACACACCAGTCTGTGAGCCGGAAGCTGCAAACTCTGCTGAAACACTGAAAGGGCGGCAGAAGCTGTAGCTGACTTTCTAAAATGGGCACACAGGCGTCGTACTTTAACAAGCAGATCCGGCAGCTCCTGGAAGGATTTTGGAAACCGCTGAACCACGAGGTTAAGCCAGGCATGGTACGTGTGTGAGCTCTCCTCGCCTCAGAGCCGCCACCAGGTTCCGGCCATTGCCACACATAACCATGCCTGGCTGTAAGTTCAGCGGTGTGAGCCACAGATCTGCCTGTTCTTTCAGAGCTGTCCACAACTCATCAGCATTGTGCGGTAATTCACCTAAGCAAATTAGCTTCAGCACAGCCTGTTGCCGCTTGGCCGAGGCAGTGCTGCAGTGCTTCCAGATTGTGACTGATGTCGACATTTTGGAGATGGAGGCTGAAGAGGAGGAGGAGGCTGAGGAGGATGAGATGCAGGAGCTGTAGAACGTGGGGGCAACCCTGATTGACCTAGGGCCCACAATCCTTGGGGTCGGGAGGACGAGTTCCGTCCCAAGGTCCGACTGGGTCCTGGCTTCCACTATATTAACCCAGTGTGCCATCAGCGAGATGTACCGTCCCTGCCCACAAGCACTTGTCCACGTGTCCGTGGCTAGGTGGACATTACCGGTAACTGCGTTGTTGAGAGCACAGCTAATGTTTTGGGACACGTGCTTGTGTGATGCGGGGACGGCACACCCGGAGAAATAGTGGTGGCTGGGGACCGAATACCGAGGGACGGCCGCCGCCATCAGGTTGCGGAATGCTTCCATCTCCACGAGCCTAAAAGGCAACATTTCGAGCGCAAGCAGTCGTGAAATGTAAGAATTTAGTAGTGTGGCCTGTGGGGCGTTGACTTCATATTTGCGCTTGCATTCCAAGGACTGGAGTATGGACAACTGAACGCTGCGCTGGGACAAGGACATGGACGTGCTTCCTGATGCTGCTACTTGAGAGTGTGCAATGACAGGTGCAGGGCAGGAGGCGCCTTCGCATGCACCATGGACAGGGAATTGGCTTGCATGCACAACAGCGGAAGAAGCAATGGTGCCACCCGCAGACACTGTTCCTGGACCCTGGGATTCGGCCCACAAAGTCGCGTGCTTTGCTGCCATGTGCCTGATCATGCTGGTGGTGGTCAGGCTGGTCGTTTTGCCACCCCTGCTGATGCATTGGCAGGTGGTGGCCTTTTTGGGGTTATCAGCATAGTCTTTAAAAAATAACCAGACTCGGGAAGACCTAACAGTTGTACTGGCAACTTCCTTCGTGTTGGTGTTACGGGAAACGGTTGACTGCCTTCTGTCTGCGGCCACCACACTGCTTCTTCCTGCCTGTTGGGGTGCTCTGCCTCCCTCCCCCTGTGTGCTGCTGTCCTAGCTCTGCATGTCCTCCTGCCAGGGTGGGTCAGTTACTATATCATCCACCACCTCGTCTTCCACTTCCGCACCCTGGTCCTCCTCCTGATTTTCTGGCAATTGTGTCTCATCATCGTCCACCTCTTGTGACACTTTCCCACCGTCTCCTTCGTGTGACCGTGGCTGCTCAAATATTTGGGCATCGCTACACGCGATCTCCTCTTGCCCCTCTTTAAGTGGACAAAATCTATAAATGGAAAAGTGAACAGCTCTTCCCAGTGTCGAAGTGTGGGATCAGTTGTCTCTGGGTACTCAGCATGGTGGGAGGAAGGAGGATCAGGGTGAGGAATATGCGGTCCAGACTCACGGCTACTGAGACTTGACCGTGTGGAAGACAGGGTGGTGGTGGTGGTGGCTAAGTGACTGGAAGCATTATCCACTATCCAACCAACAACTGTTTGACACTGCTCTGGGTTCAATAGTGGTGTGCTGCGGTCCTCTAGAAATTGGGACAGGAAGGGCAGGCGAGAAGATGTGGGTGTTTGTTGTGGCACAATTTCGGCTTGCCCATGACCTTGTCCTTGGCCTCTGCATGCACCATTACCATGACGTCCAGTTCCCTGTCCTTTGCCATGTGCGTTGCCCATTTTAAATGGAGGACAGTATCTTCCACGCTCACTACAAATGACCGAGTTTGGAGCGAACTTATATGTGATCCGTGTGATTGAGAAAACAGAGTTTTAAATACCTGGCCTCTAGGTAACTAGTTTAAACAGAAAACTGCGGTGAATTGCTTCACTGACACATTAAAGGAAATTTTTAATGGAGGCCAGAAATGGCAGTATTTTCTGACAACGTATATGTGAGCCGTTTGACGGAGAAAACACAGTTTTAAATACGTGGCCTGTAGGTGAGTAGTTTGAACAGCAAACTGCTGTGAATTGCTTCACTGACACAGGAAAGGAAATTTTGAATGGAGGCCAGAAATGGCAGTATTTTCTGACAATGTATATGTGATCCGTTTGACAGAGAAAACACAGTTTTAAATAGCTGGATTTCTAGCGCTCTAATATGGAAAGGACCTGGCTGTATTCTGCAGTGCCAACAAGCAAATGGCGCAGAAAAACTGTGTTCTCTGGATTGCTTTTTAAGCAAATAATTTGGATTAAGATCCAAAGAAAAGTATTCCTGGCCCCTGAGACCTGGGCCTTTGCATAGAAATATTTAACAGCAGCAGAAGGCAGAATTGGAATGGAGCCTCTTGTGCTATATGCACTACACACTGCTATATACACTGCCTGCCTATACACTCTGCCTGCCTGATATCTCTTTAGATGGATTAGTCCTCAGAAGGACTGTTTGTTAAGATGGATATGTATAATGTACAGTTTTTCTCCCTACACTACCTAATACACAATCAAATCTCTCCCTGACGCAGCAGCACCTCTCCCTACACTGTCTGATCCGGAGTAACTGTGACGAGCATGGCGGCGCCAGGTCTGATATAGACCTGATGACGCTGTGCGGCCTGCCAATCACTTTAATGCCCACAACCAACATGGCTACGGCATTCCAGTGCATGGCAGGCAATCCCTGCATGTTCATTGGCTCTCTAAAGAGCGCCAAACATGCAGGGAGGGGACCTGAGTTCTCCCCCGAGCAACCCCGAAATACTCGGCGAGCGCCGAGCATCTCGAGCAGTGAGATGCTCCGGCAAGCACCGAGCAGTAGCGTGCATGCTCGCTCAACACTAATAAAGACGTTATATGTGGAGAAAGATGAAAATAATTACATTTATTTAGTCTTGAGAAGAGACAAACAAGGAGGGATATGATGAACTTTTACAAATACTTAAAGAGAATCTGCCAGGTCATTTTTGTGAAGTGTACTAATAGCATTCTGAAATAGGGCTTGGACAGCTCTTTCGGGATATGTAACTTTTATTTTTGTACTTGGCACCGTTGTGGTCCTGTAAGCCCCGGACTAATTTATTGTCTAGTGCTGAGGGGTCAAGGACATGTTAATGGAAAATGAATATTCACCCCTTCCCCCGCCCATAATCTCGCCCAATCCTCAGACTGGCCGTCTGCTCTGCGGACCTGAAAGTAACAGCTGCAGAGAAATATATGCTGTCAAACTCAGGTCAGGAGAACCGATGACCAGTCTGAGGATTACAGTGGGTGGGATTATGGGCTGGTGAATTGGTGAATATTCATTTTCCATTTACATACACTTGACTTGCCGGCACGAGACAATAAATTTGTCCGGGGCTTACAGCAACACAACAGGGTCATGAACAGAAATAAAAGTTACATATCCTGAAAGGGCTACCCAAGCCCTATTTCAGAATACTATTAGTATACTAAACAAAACTGACCTGACAAGATTCCTTTTAAATTTCCCATACAAAAAATATGGTCCAAAGCTGTTTCATGTAAAACCTACTCAAAAGACAAGAGGGCACCTCCTCTCTCAGGAAAAAATCAGGTTCCATCTCCAGAGGAGAAAAAGATTCTTTACCATGAGAACTATTAATATCTGAAGCAGCCAACCTTAGGAGCTGGTCCCAGCCAGAACTGTCTATGGTCTCAGAAAGGAGAAAAGATAACATAAAAACTGTTCAACTGATCAACACTCGAGATTAGGAGAAAAAATATGTACTATGGCAGACTGCTTACCTAAGCCACGATGCATGGACAGGCTGTGGGGCTCCTGACCCAGACTTGACAGCCTTATATATGACTATAAATCTGTTGCGTTCAAGTTAGGAAACCTGCTGTCAGTCATTGCACCACTATTGGTGACACACAGATGTGTGAATGTGGCCTAATGCTTGATAGAACATGTCCTCCAGAAAGAGATGCTGTTTGTATCTGCTCTCCACTCTGACCAAAAGATGAGAATCCTGAGCAGAAAACCCCTCTTTTTCCTCCCAATGGTAAATGAAAATGAATCTAAAGTGAACAACTTCTTTAATTTAAAATAGCATATACTATATAGAATGACAGTTATAGTGATAAATCTACTATGGCTAGTATGAGGTTAAATGTTCCACTGGATTGGAAATAAATGTATCTAGAAGATGAAGCGTTTTACATGTCTTTTTCATTTGATGCATTTAACAGAGCTGTGAGTCATTAGTGGTCGGACATTGACTTAATCATGAATTACATGTGTTACAGAGGATCTTTCCTTTTTACAAATGATATTAAGTGGTTGGAGACACAATAATTACTACCGCGCTTTGATGACCTATTTTTATGTGGAGAACTAAATTGCTGTCCCTTCAGTTAACAAGCACATTTTCCAATTCAGAAAAAGGAGCGTTTAGTCATTGAAACACTTTGAAATCCATTATTTTCCAAATGTTTAAAGAGAAATTCTACCATATGTTAAAAGCCACGTCTTGATGCTGATAATGACTCGGTGACAACTGTTTTGGCGCCCAAAGAGTTGCCTCTTTTAATCTCTTACATAGAAGACCATGGACATTATTAAAAAAAAAGGACAAAAACATGTTTCGAACACATTTATTAACTTTTTACCAACCCGGGAATAAAATTTTCCTTTTCAAGCATTTCATTTGTTTGTTTTTTACAGGACTAGTTGTAATTTTCAAAATTCTACCATACAATATACAAGAAAATGAGTCCAGCAAAATTGGGACATCCCCCCGGCAACTCCGGCATTGTATATTGTTTATTTTGAAGCCATTCATTGGTAAAAATCACCTGCCACGCTTTTCCAGTTTTCTTCTGTAATTTTAGCTTTGTGAATAAATTTTGAAATTTATAAAAAAACAATGTGCTGGTATCGCCATTTTCCATTAATGGTGTACATAGAAAATTTTCATTGCTTTTTATTGCAAGTTTTGGGGGAGTGCAGTGATCAAAAATTGGCAATTCTAGCATTCTGATTCTTTTTCTTTTTTGTCCTTTAATATACAATTTAAATAATGTAATATTTTGGTAGATTGGATACAACAATAGCAGATGTTTTTTTTTCTTTTCGTTTTTTAATTTCCTTATTTTTGAGAGGGGAAAAGGGGAATGTTTTAAAATTTTATATGCAATTTGTTAAACATTTTTAAACATTTTTTATTTTATTTTTAATTTACTTTTTTTTTCCCCTGGGGGACTTGAAACTTTGATTGTTTGATATACAGTATTTCAATATATATTGAAATTACCATTCTTCCATGAAGCTCAGCTTTGGCTAACCTTCGCAGGAGGACTAAGATGGCAGTCTTGGGGGCCTTCAGCTGGCCCCTGGCTGCCATAGTACTCCATTGGTTCTCTGTGATTGTAGATTAACACTGACAAGTGGTAGCTCCAATTTCTGTAGTTATAGGCAGATGCCAGCTATCTAGGACAGTCAGAATTTCCCGGTATGAAGCGGTCTCAGGTCAACTTTTTGTTGGGTTTAGTGACCTGACAAAAATGTATGTCACAAATCATTAAGGAATTAAAATAAAGAAAAAGTGGCCAGCCTGGAGATGAGTGAATCGGTTCAAGGAGAATTGATTGTGCCTTGAATTTTACAAAAACATTTGAATTCAAATTAATTTTGTAATTTGTTTTTTTTTGTAAATCAAGCAAAATGGTGGCCAGCTGTTATTTTACTGGATTGTAGAGGGCTGGGATAAGGGATAACCAATAAAAAAATAGTATCCTACCCTCACCATTTACCTATCTAGCTTCTCCAGTTCCCTTCCCAGTCCTTCTCCGGTTCCAGACTCTTCTGGTCTTCATTGCAGGCAACATCCTCTTGCTCATGTTTCTTCACTCTGCAACATTGATTTGTGCATTGAGTAGGCCTATGACAAGGCACTTCTTAATGCCATGATGTCAATAAATTATGCTAACACTAGAGGGAGCCAGTAGAAAACAGGGCAGATAGGTGGGGTGGTCATATAAGTGAGCAGCAAGGGGGGTTTTCAATTTGTTTTAATTTATAATGCCTACATTTATTATGCTCTGGAGAGACAGCCAGAGAATGATTAGGCACATTTGATTAAAATCAATGCACATCAAATTTGCTGACAAAGTTTAAGAAAATTTTGGCATATCTGCTCATCACTACATCAACTCCTTTAAAGGTCCTGGGTCCCAAAGCAAAATTTGTAGCAGGATGCCCCATTCGTCCTTTATAAAACTGGTGTCTTTTTTCTTAACACAAGGGCCCCCTCAAGCACAAGTACCAATTTGCTGCTTCTGCACACCATAGAGATAAGTCCCTGAAGAAGGCAGTACTTTTACCCTAAGCATACAATACTCCCAACTAAGAAAACTTTGAAATTGACACAGCTCAGAACTTCAGTGAACAGTGAAGCTACACCCATCTACTATTCAGAGAAGTCTGGCCAGAAGTGGTCTTCGTAGAAGAATTGATGCTAAAAAGCCGCACCTTGGACAAAACTAGGCCAAGCAACTCAACTATGCAAGAAAACATATGAACTGGTGTGCAGGAAATGTATCTAACAGAATTTGGCTGTAACAATAGGCAGTTTTTTTGTTGTTGAATGGCTTAAGAGCAATTCAATAATGAGTGTCAGTAGGCAAAAATGAAGCACGGTGAAGATTACTTGCAAGTTTGGGGCTGCATTTCAGCAAATAGAGTCGGGGATTTGGTCAGGATTAATGGTGTCCTCAGTGAAGACTGAGAGGAGACTTAATAGCTGTCTACAAATATGTCAAGGGCTGTCACATTGTAGAAGGATCATCTTTATTCTCATTTGCACAAGGAAAGACTAGAAGCAATGGGATGAAACTAAATGGGAGGAGACACAGATTAGATATTAGAAAAAACTTTTTGACAGTTAGGGTGATTAATGAGTGGAACAGGCTGCCACGAGAGGTGGTGAGTTCCCCTTCAATGGACGTCTTCAAACAGAGGCTGGACAGACATCTGTCTGAGATGATCTAGTGAATCCTGCTTTGAGCAGGGGGTTGGACCAGATGACCCAGGAGGTCCCTTCCAACTCTACCATTCTATGATTCTATGATTCTATGAGTGCTGAGAAATACAGGCAGATACTTATCCATCATTTAATACCATCAGGAAGGCGTCTGATTGGCTCCCAGCTTATTCTGCATCTGTACAATGACCTGTACAGTCAATGTCATTAAGAATTATCTTTAGTGTAAAGAAAGACAAAATTTTAGCCGCGTTTCTTACATGGGTTTTTCATGCTTTTTTTTTTTACCATTCATTTGAATGAGTGAAAAACGCTGTAAAAACTGGTGTGCTGCAAAACTGAAACTGCTTCAATCTGCAATGAAAAAATATGCAGCATGTGTATAAGATTTCAAATATCTCATTCACTTTCCTGGTACAGTGTGAACAAAGCCTTAGGGGACTTGAACCTGAAATCTCTTCATCACCCATGCTGTTCAATAGTATTTCAGTGTACTGTGAAATAGATAATCATCTATGAAGCCCCTGTGGCTGAGCTTCATAGGATAACACACATGGCAGACATGGGGACCTTTAGAAGACAATCAATTTGTTCATCAGAATTGTGTCACATGGGGTGCCCATGGCAGTCAAAAGTGATGGATACCATTCTGAAGACTTTTAAATGTTGTTATCATGCTTGCCAACGGCATTTAAAAAGTTAATCTGATGCAATCAGAGCTAGCTCCTATCTCGCCTGTTACTGTTGGGTGTCAGCTATGTATCGCAGCCAGTACTTGGGTTGAATGTAGAGGGCTCAATTTTTTATCTCATTCTATATAGTGAGAGTGAACGGCCGCCATAAATGTAAGGGGTTACAGAACTTCTACCTTTTTGGCACTCAGGTGTGAGCATAGGCGGATTATAATGAGAGCAATCTGGGCTACCGCCCAGGGCCCGTGGGATCCAGGGGGCCCCGGGCTCCGGGGGGCCCATGGCCAGATTTCCCTCATTATAATATGTGCGGCGCCGCGGCACATACCTGCAGTCAGAGGTGGGGGGACCCCGGACCGCTCCCCCAGCAGCAGCGCAGGGCCTCTGCTTCTTCTTCGGCCGGGCCACCACTGCACCTGTTAACTTCCCTGTGTGCTGGCCCGGCCGTGTCACAGCTAGGAGACACGGCCCTGTGCGTAGCCGTGTCTGCTAGTGTGACGTCACGCAGTGGGCGCCCTGCACTACTACTTACCACCGGAGAGGAGCTGGACGACTGGAGCCGAGCAGGGGGATGGTGAGTGTATGTGTGTGTGTGTGAGTGTGTTATTGAGTGAGTGTGTGTGTGTGTGCAGATATCATTGTGTGATGTCTGTTTATATGTATTTTGGGTTTCAAATGTGTTTATGCGTGTATGTATATGTCTGTATATGTTTGTGTGTGTGCGTGACTGCATGCGGCATCCTGCTGTCTCTGGGGGGGCGCCGTACGGCCTCCCGCTGTGTATAGATGGCACCGTGCGGCCTCCCGCAGTGTATAGATGGCGCCGTGCGGCCTCCCGCAGTGTATAGATGGCTACATGCGGCCTCCTGCTGTGTATAGATGGCACCGTGCGGCCTCCTGCTGTGTATAGATGGCTACGTGCGGCCTCCCGCTGTGTATAGATGGTACCGTGCGGCCTCCCGCTGTGTATAGATGGCACCATGCGGCCTCCCGCTGTGTATAGATGGCTACGTGCGGCCTCCTGCTGTGCATAGATGGCTACGTGCGGCCTCCTGCTGTATATAGATGGCTACGTGCAGCCTCCTGCTGTGTATAGATGGCTGCGTGCGGCCTCCTGCTGTGTATAGATGGCACCGTGCGGCCTCCTGCTGTGTATAGATGGCTACGTGCTGCCACTCGCTGTGTATAGATGGCTACGTGCTGCCTCCTGCTGTGTATAGATGGCTATGTGCGGCCTCCTGCTGTGTATAAATGGCGCCGTGCAGCTTCCCGCTGTGTATAGATGGCGCCGTACGGCCTCCTGCTGTGTATAGATGGCTACGTGCGGCCTTACGCTGTGTATAGATGGCTACATGCGGTCTCCTGCTGTGTATAGATGGCACCGTGTGGCCTCCTGCTGTGTATAGATGGCACCGTGCTGCCTCCTGCTGTGTATAGATGGCACCGTGCGGCCTCCCGCTGTGTATAGTTGGCTACGTGCGGCCTCCCGCTGTGTATAGATGGCTACGTGCGGCCTCCCGCTGTGTATAGGAAGCACCGTGCGGCCTCCTGCTGTGTATAGATGGCTACGTGCGGCCTCCTGCTGTGTATAGATGGCTACGTGCGGCCTCCCGCTGTGTATAGATGGCTACGTGTGCTCAATATTAAGTTATACAATTAATGTAAGGCTATGTGCCCACGATGCAGAAATGCTCCGGATTTTTTTTGAGCGTTTCTGCATCTCCCTGGCAGAAAAAACACATGCGGATTGTACATGCGGATTGTACATGCATTTTTCCTGCCAGGGACACGCGGATGTGAAGCGTTCTTCACATGCATTTCCGCATGCGGGTTGACAAGCGCTTTCCAAACGATTTTAGCATCACTTGGAAAGTGCTTGACAACTTGGTCACACTATATAAATCCACGCAACCGGCATGGATTTATATAGTGTGACTCTAAAAGAATGGTAAAAAATAAATATATACTTACCTTCTGATGGCCTTCCGACGTCAGCGGTCGCGTGACCCGTCACATGACTAAATTACGTCACCACAGGTCCTTTAGTCTACCGCGAGCTGCCAGCAAGCCAGGACGCATCGAATTAAGACACCGGGGGCCATCAGAAGGTAAGTATAATATTTATTTTTTATTTTATTCTTTTTTTAAAGGTGCTATGGTATCCGGGTCTGGAGGAGAGTCTCCTCTTCTCCAGACCCGGTTACCATCCGCACATTGAAACGCATGGAATCCGCATGTACAGATGCAGTGATGCGGATTCCTTGCGTTCCAATGCAAGTCAATGGCGGCGGAAACGCAGCTCTTCCGCAAAATAATTGGTAGTGCTGCGGATTTTTCCGCAATGATAATCTGCAGCGGAAATTTCCGCAGCATGTGCACAGCACATGCGGATTATCATTGGGGATCATGGCAGACCTTCTACCAAGCGTTTTTTAAGCATTTCTGCAGCGGAATTGCCGCTGCGGAAATGCTTAACGCATAGTGGGCACACAGCCTTAAACAAATTATTATAATTAATATATTAATATTGTGCTAAATTAATTTCACGTGAACTATCACATGATCTATCACAGGGGATCATGTGACATGTGATACATCAAGTGGGTGCGTGGGTGTGTGGGTGAGTGGGTGTGTGGGTGTGTGGGTGTGGCCCCGGGGGGCCACACCTTCTAAACTGCCCCGGGCTCTTGCTACTCTTAATCCACCCCTGGGTGTGAGTGTGATATGTCAACATCAAGTGGTCTTTGTTCCTGCAATGGAGAATCAGTTGAGCTCCCCTGTTGCGCACACCCATGGATAAATGTGTTTATTCTGAGCTTATTTTCAGTACTTTGTGTCCTCAGATAATCCCCCTTGACATTGTTAATAGTATTCAAAATGTTCACAAGCACTAAAAAGGTGACTTTCTTTTTAAATTTCTATTTTTTATATAAAGAAGCAAGCCTCTGTCTTGATCTACCTTTACAATTCTTGACTGCCTGCCAAAGCTACTTAAATCTATATACGTTTCCCTCAAGCAGTTGTGCTGTCCATATGGCGCGTTGTTTAGAATTTGATGAACCTTTTTGATTTTGCATTTACAGCAAGACTTGATGGAAAAATACAGAAATTAACTTCTAGAATTCTAATGCAAAAAATCCCACTTTTACTACAGATTTTTTGATTATTACTGCATATAACTTTAACCCATTCCTGACTAGGAACATTTTTATTTTTGCGCAACCACATTTCCTCCCTTTTTTCCAAGAGCCAAATATTTTTTTTCACTTGTCAACATAGCGGTATGAGGACTTGTTTCTTTGAGGGAATAGTTGAATTACATAATTCACTATACTATATAAAGTAATGAAAAATTTAAAAAAATTTGAATTGGTAAAAAAAATTCCGACATTGTTTTTTGTGCTACTGCAATCATTGCATGACCAGATTTCATGATTCTTCAAGTCAGTATGATTACCGTGATATCAAACTTGTACAATTTTATTTTCTTATTATATAGCTTTTTAAAAAGTTCAGATCTTTGTAAATAAATTCAGTTTGCGTTAACATTTTCTGAGACCCAAAACTTTTATTTTTCCATCAATGGAGCCGTTTAAGCGCTTGTGTTTTTGTGGCGCAAGTTGTACTTTTACTGTTACCACTTTGATGTACAGATGACTTCTTTTTAATTAATTAAATTTTTTAGGAGACAATTCTGGTGTGAAGATTTTTATTTTACAATGTTAAAGTAGGTTGATTAATTTTTATGCTTCCATAGATTAGACATTTATGGACTCGAGATACCGAATGTTCTTATTTTCTTTTTTCTTTCCTCTGATATTGATGAAAGGGTGGTGACTTGATATTCATAAGATCACAAATACGAGACCCATGGTGGCCTTCAGCAAGTCTCTGGCTGTAATGGTAAACCATCGGCACCCTGCAATTACATCAGAGATTGACTACTGCAACTAAATGGTTCATCAGCAGCAACCTGAGTAAGGGCTCGCTCACATTGCCGAATAACATGGCCCAGTCTTATCCAATATTTTATCTGATAGCACTTGGCCCAATGTCATACTATGACTACTACCGAATCTGCAATTATTTTCTCATGCTGATTCGGCATGAGAAAACAATGGCAGCATGCTGAGAGTGGCTCCGATATTCGGATCACATGCACCCATACAAGTCTATGAGTGCATGTGAAACATCGGACTGGACTGTCTCAGATGTCATCGGAGTGCAGTCCGATGTACACTCACAGAGACAATGGAGAAGATGGAAAAATTATGTTCTCCATCTTCTCCGCACCTTTGATGCTATTCTCTCATGCGAGAGAATCAGATGACACTCAGATGACACTCTACTCAAATTCTGACAGTTTGAGCTGAGTGTCATTAGCATTAGAGATGAGCGAATGGTTCAATATTAGATTCGGATTACGATCGTCAAATTTGCAATATTTGCCATTTTATGCGTCGAATGATCGTCGAACGTCGAAATCCATAAGTTTCAATGAGGGGACAAAAAAAACTAATACACAACACCTTAAAACCGGCCCAAAAGCTGCCAAAACACATTGAATTATGGGTAGACACCTGGAAAGTGCCATCAATTAACCCAGAGTACTAGTACTATAATTATTATTACTATTACAGCCACATTTATTCCGTGACGCTTTACATGTCAAAAGGGGTCACCGACTGGTACAAGAGGAGAGAGGACCTTGCCCACGAGGGCGCACAAACAATCTACAAGGGATGGGTGAGGATACAGTAGGTCTGGGTACAGCTAGTCGTGCAGCGGTATGCTGGAGCGAGGCTTACAGCAGATTGTACGCTTGTCACAAGAAGTGGGTCTTCAGCTTCATTTTAAAGGTTTCCACAGAGGGAGACAGTCTGATGTGTTGGGGTACAGCGTTATCACAGTATGGGAGATGCAAGGGACAAATCTGTCTAAAGCCTAAATCACGTTAAGCTTCCAGGAGCTCACAATTGAGCAGATTAACCCCTGCACCGATTAATATGAAGGCCAAAGGCTTCTTTTTAATGACTGCAGGAGTGGTAGGAATCAGACGCTGCGGTCTTCTGGCTCCTCTCTGTCACGGTAAACCCGTGACACCTTGCAAGCTTCAACACAATGTTCACAAAGTAGACAGCATCGGTGGTCAATCTCCAACACAACGAGCTAACTCCTTTATGATGATAGAGGACAACATCTGCAAGCAGTTTGTATGTTCTCCCTGTGTTTGTGGGGGTTTCCTTTAGGTTCTCCAGTTACCTAAAAAAGCAGCCATACAGGAGTGTTCACAGTTTAAAAAATTATGGCCTGACACCACCATTTCCGTGGCCAACAGATTGGAGATGGGGCATTTCCACCTCTTAGCTTTGTCATGTGTGGGAGGAAACAATCTTTTACGTGACCACAAATGCGGGACCAAGGGCTGGCTGTGGTGCTGAGAAAGGGCGGAGTACAGTAAAACAGACAAACTGCTAGACTGTGAGTGAGCTGCAGGCGCAGATGTTATGATGGAGTGAGAAACGTGTGGTGTGCTCGGTGAAACACACAGCAGGCATGTCCGCTTCCGTTACAGCCGACGGGCTCTCATTCAGCCTGACTGGAGCAGGTAGAGAAGCAGAGGTTCTGCAGTGGGAGATCTGCGTGCCAATACTTCTCATGGTAACAGAGGAGGAGGAAGAATCAGCGCATGTGGTTGATGGGGTAGCTGATGGTTGTTGGAGTTCGCTGGTTCGCATTTTATCGCAGTGAGATTTCCAGAGTAACGCATGTTGATTGCGCATGTGAAGATTCATACATGTAGTAGTCAAAATAATTTCACTTTTTCCCTCTACTGAGTTTTTTATCGCAAAGTTTGCAGATAATGTGAGTTGGCTCATCCTTTGCTGTCTCAAAAAAGGCCCTGGCTAGGCAACACTTGCCGCCCCTGCGAGGTGCAGACCCGTGACCGCTGCTGATCACTGCCACGGTTGTGGCTAAGGATGCAGTGCTCCTCGTGCTTGCATCACTCCGTGTCTGCGCCATAAGATGCAACGTAACCTCCTCATCTTCCTCCTCCACCTCCTCAGATGAGCTACTCAGCTGTGTGCCTCTGGGTACAAACCAAGTTGGATGTGCAACTCATCATCATCCAATGTGTTATCCCATTCCTTGCCCTCAATGTCACCCTCCTCTTCTTCTTGCCATGACAGCACAGTACACTCAACGGTCAGGAAGCCGCTCGGACCCAACCTTTTTTTTCCCCCTGTGAGGAGAAGAATATCTGCCCCAAACAATTTTAAGCTGAGATGTAGTATGCTTTATTTACCCATTTTAACTTTATCAGGTCTGTGTACCCCAGTGAGAAGGATATCTGCCCCAAACAATTTTAAGCGGCGATGTAGCCTGCTTTGTCTACTAGTTTTGAGTTTATCAGGTCTATGTACCCCTGTGTGGAGAAGAATATCTGCCCCAAACAATTCTAAGTGGAGATGTAGCCTGCTCTTTATACCCATTTTAGCTTTATCAGGTCTGTGTTCCCCTGTGTGGAGAAGAATATCTGCCCCAAACAATTTTAAGCAGAGATGTAACCTACTTTATATACCCATTTTAACCTTATCAGGTCTGTGTACCCCTGTGTGTCAAAGAATAACTGCCCCAAACAATTTTAAGCTAAGATGTAGTATTGTTTATATACCCATTTTAGCATTATCAGGTCTGTGTACCCCTGTGTCGAGAATAATATCTGCCCCAAACAATTTTAAGCTAAGATGTAGTATGCTTTACATACCCATTTTAACATTATCAGGTCTGTGTACCCCTGTGTGGAGAAGAATATCTGCCCCAAACAATTTTAAGCAGAGATGTAGCATGCTTTATATACAGTGGGGAAAAAAAGTATTTAGTCAAGTTCTCCCACTTAAAAAGATGAGAGAGGCCTGTAATTGACATCATAGGTAGACCTCAACTATGAGAGACAAAATGAGAAAACAAATCCTGAAAATCACATTGTCTGATTTGGAAAGAAATTTTTTTTTGGTCAATTACAAAAGTTCATCTCAATACTTTGTTATATATCCTTTGTTGGCAATGACAGAGGTCAAACGTTTTCTGTAAGTCTTCACAAGGTTGGCACACACTGTTGCTGGTATTTTGGCCCATTCCTCCATGCAGATCTCCTCTAGAGCAGCTAAGGTATAGCAGAGTGTATGATGTTTGCCACACAAAAAAATCTTTGGTGGACTGTGGCTAGCAACAGAAAATATCTGTTTTTTTACTCTGAAAACAGCTGAATTTCACCACCACTAAAGCACTAGGTGGCTTATAGCAGAGTGTAACATGTCTGCGACAGGAACAAATATTTTTGGACTCTGTCCAGCAACAGAAAAAATTTTTACTTTGAAAACAGTTGAACTTCACCGCCACTAACGTAGTAGCTGAGGTATAGCAGAGTGTATGATGTTTGCCACACAAAAAAAATCTTTGGTGGACTATGGCACTGGCTAGCAACAGAAAAAATCTATTGTTTTACTCTGAAAACAGATGAATTTCACCGCCACTAAAAGCACTAGGTGGCTTATAGCAGAGAGTAACACGTCTGCGACACAAAAAATTCTTTGGAGTGTGGCTAGCAACATAAAAAAACTTTTTTATGACTCTGAAAACAGCTGAAGTTCACCACTACTAACGTAGTAGCTAAGGTATAGCAGAGTGTATGACGTTTGCCACACACAAAAAAATCTTTGGTGGACTGTGGCACTGGCTAACAACAGAAAAAATCTAACTTTTTACTCAGAAAACAGATGAATTTCACCGGCACTAACGTAGTAGCTGATGTATAGCAGAGTGTATGACATTTACCACACAAAAAAATGGTTTGTGGACTCTGCCTAGCAAGACAAAATAAATAAATTTTTTACTGTGAAAACAGCTGAGGTTCACCGCCACTAAATAGTATGTGGATTTTAGCAGACTATATCACGTCTGCTACACAAAGAAATCTGTGGACTGTGGCTAGCAACAGAAAAAAAAATAGTTTTACTGTGCATATAGCAGAAGTTCATCCACCCAAAAAGTGACGAACTGGACTAACACAGCTTGCACTATCATATTAGCAAATGAAGAAAAAATGTTTTTGTGCTCTGCACTCAGAAGCTCTGCACTGACAAGCTCTGCTGAATTTCAACCCCACAAAAACAAAAAGTGGCCTACAAGGGCTTGCTTGCTTTATCACATTAGCAAGTGCAAAAATCGATTGCATGGAGCACAGACAGTACAATCTGTTCTTTGTGTCAGAATTTCAGTAATTGCACAAAAAACAAAAAAAAAGGGCTGCAAGGTCTATTGAACAGGTACACTGCACAGGACTTATCCACACTATCTGACTTCCACAGAAGCGCCCATCTATCTAGCTAATATCTCTCATTACACAGGACAGAGCACACTCAGCAGCATCTATCTCCTTCAGTGACATGCTTAAAATGGCGCTGAGGGAACATGGCGGTTTTTTATATACTGTAGGGAGGACATGTGATTTCAGCAGTCAATTGCAGAAGCCCTTGTGTCTAGGACACGGTAGATGCTTCCAGCACTCTGATTGGCTAGCCGCGCTTTCTTGACTTAAAGTTACTGCCTACAGGAAGAAAAAAAAACAGTGTGCCACTGATCTGACCAGTTCGGAGCTATCACCAGCCCCCCCACTCATCTAACACGTCTCTCCGCTCATCATACACAAGCACTATGCTAGCAAAACTGTAAAAAATGCAGTAGTTGCCCTGCAATCACGTAACTACGTAAATTTGCCCAACGCTACAAATTTTACAGAATTTAACAAATTTTGCTTGCTTTTCCGATCACGAATCTGAATATGCCACATTCGTGTTGAACTTAACTTTTGAGATCAGATTTCGAATATATTTGCTCATCACTAATTAGCATAATCAGCCTGATTCTCCTGCATGAGAGAACATATGGCAGTGTGAGCGCACCCCAATGGTTTCTATGAGTCTGTGTGCCCACTATGAGTTTTTTAAGCGTTTCCGTAGCGGCAATTCTACTGCAGAAATGCTTAAAAAACGCTTGGTAGAAGGTCTGCCATGCTCCTCAATGATAATCCGCATGTGCTGTGCACATGTTGCGGAAATTTCCGCTGCGGATTATCATTGTGGAAAAATCTGCAGCACTACCAATTATTTTGCGTAAACGTGGCGTTTTTGCCGCCATTGACTTGCATTGGAGCGCATGAAATCCGCATCACTGCATCTGCAGATGCGGAATCCATGCGTTTCAATGTGCAGATGGTACCCGGGTTTGGAGAAGAGGAGACTCTCCTCCGGACCCGGGTACCATAGAACCTGTTAAATAAAGAATAAAATAAAAAATAAATACTATACTTACCTTCTGATGGCCCCCGGTCTCCATAGCGATGCGTCCTGGCTTGCCGGCAACTCGCAATGGTCTGAAAAGGACCTGCCATAACGTCATTTAGTCATGTGACGGGTCACGCGACCGCTGACGTCGGCAGGTCCTTTAGTCTTCCACGAGCTGCCGGCAAGCTGAGATGCATCGGATAAAGACACCGGGGGCCATCAGAAGGTAAGTATATATTTATTTTTTTATTTTTTACCATTCTTTACGGTCACACTATATAAATCCATGCCGGTTGCATGGATTTATATATTGTGACCAACTTGTCAAGCACTTTCCAAGTGATGCTAAAATCGCTTGGAAAGCGCTTGACAACCCGCATGCGGAAATGCCAGTGAAGAACGCTTCACATCCGCTTGTCCCTGTCAGGAAAACGCATATACAATCCACATGCATTTTTTCTACCAGGGAGATGCAGAAACGCTCAGGAAAAACCCAGAGCATTTCTGCATCGTGGGCACATAGCCTTAGAGGCAGGTGAAAGCTGTGTAACATAACTGTCACCTGCTGTGCATGGAGCAGGATCAGCTCTTGGGCGGCGTTCATACACATGCACCCAACATCTTCTGTACATGTACAGCAGATGTCAGGAAGGAATTAATATCTATAGGACTGCATTTTAAATTAGTAATAACGTGAAACACTAAAAAGGAAAAAAATATAATATAATTTTATCTCAGTTTTTTATCTTCCAGGGGAGACTTGTTAGCAATTTATTTTGATTTCAGACACTAGAATGGTATAGTCACTGAATGTGCAAAACTAATTAATTTACTATTAATAGTTTGGAAACCAGACAAGTTCAGGGTCTTGTGTGAAACTTTTTCTACTTTTGGAGACTTCCATTAAGTCAATGAGAGATTTACATGCAAGATAATGCTCCCTTGGAAAGGATATGCAAATTACAAATAAATGTCACATCCATGGTCTCTCAAGCAAGTTACTGAATCTTACTTTTCCACCACACTTGCAGTGTCGGATTCTAGATATCTTCCAATACCGGTACTGTTCTGCTGCGTTACTCATTTTAGCAGTTTATTTGGCGTCAATAAACTTAGGACTGTAACTGAGGATGGCCCAGGTGGACAAGTTCAAATTTTGGTAAAAGGCATAAAAGCACAAATATCCACGCATGACACTAGCACTCGCATGACCCTGGGTTTCACCTGATGGCTTCTTTCTGGGACAAGCTGCATGTGCTTCATAACTAAGATTGAGCGGATTGATTCGCGTGACTTATGTCCAGGTCACTGGTACCTGATAGTTACATGAGAGGCCTGCAAATCTTTTACCCCAGCGTGGCTTTTATTAGCCAGGGCTGGTGCAACATCATTTGTGAGACGTGACACAGATGGTGTTGCACCTGGACACTGGAAGGTAAGAGATTCATAGGCCTCATGTCTAATCGCCAGATACCACTGACTTGGACGCTAGACCAGAATCCCACAAATTAATCCACTCATCTTTTTTCATAACCTCAAATCTATCATTCACAAATTGCTATTTGTGTTGCACATAAAATATTAATTAGTGCTACACAATTGGAGAGAATCAACACATAACTTACATCGTAAACAATAGTATGATATAACCAAAACATAAATTAAATAAAAATATAAAGTGTTCTTCATACTCATATATAATACATAAAATCCCCAGATATATTTTCTCTAATATTCGCATCAGTTTGTCGAACCACTAAATAGAATGAATTAAACTCTCTATTTTGTTTGCTGAGCCAATAATTAAAAAAATTATAATTGACGGCTCTCAACCATTCTTACCTCTTGATTCACATACAAGAACTAATGAATGAATGCAATTTTGTTTGTTCACAAATGTTCTCATTCCATTACTAACAATTCAATGGGGATAAGACATCACTGGATTTCTTCTGAAGGTTCCATTCTCACACAACCCTTGTTGCAAACAGTGATACAAACAAGGTGCAACACAAAGAAATAGATTTTGAGATACCGCTAGAGTCTTTATAAAACCACAAAAAAGGAGCTATTGTAAAAAAGGAGTCAGTCGTTAAAGGGGTTGTCCATGCTTGGGGTACAAGTCTACAGTCACTCTAAGTGACTGCAAATGTGTGAATCCGTACAGGGTGCACAGTGTGTACTGTCAGGATTTTCCAGTGTTGGAGCCAGGAGCGGGTGGTCATATGACTAGACGAGTCCAGCCTCGCTCAATTCATTTGTATTGAGCAAGGCTGCACATGTCTAGTCGGCATGTATGCAAATCACATACTCACGGTCCACCTGCTCCCGGCACCGATATCGGAGAATCCTAACAGAGCACACTGTGCGAGCTGTGAGGCTTCACAAGTCTGCAGTCACATACAGTGACTGCAGACTAGCGCCCCAAGCCTGGACACCCCAAGATGGGGTAAATCTGCAGGTTAATAGCGTTCTGACACCGTGCTGCACCAGCACTGAGAGCTCCTGCATGCTGTCAGAATTCTATTAACCTGCAGACTAACCCCATATCTGCAGGTTATTAACGTTATTTTACATGACAAGTTCACTTTAAAGATGCAAGAGTTATTAAGTAGTAATATAAGTCATAATTAGTGTTGAGCATTCCGATTCTGAAATATCGGGTATCGGCCGATATTCGCGGTATCGGAGTTCCGATACTGAGTTCCGATACTTTTAGAATATCGAATACCGGAATCGGAAGTTCCCATAATGCCTGCGCTCTGCAGTGTCTCTGAAGGATGACAAGCTGGATGGCAGCGCTCAGCTTACTGTACTTGTCATTTAGTGTAAAGGATTTATTAAAAAAAATAATAGTGTTTTCATGCACCGTCTCTTAAAAAAAGCCGGCCGGCAATTCAGCAGCGGTACCCGACAATTTAGAATAGAAAGAATAGAGTATCACACATAGATTAGATAGATAGAAACATGTCAGTCACATATATATGAAGTACAGTGACAGTGTTGCTTACTGTACTTGTCATTTAGTGTAAAGGATTTATTTAAAAAAATAATAGCGTTTTCATGCACCGTCTCTTTAAAAAAGCCAGCCGGCAATTCAGCAGCGGTACCCGACTATTTAGAACAGAAAGATAGAGCATCACACATAGATTAGATAGATAGAAACATGTCAGTCACATATATAATAAGTACAGTGACAGTGTTGGTTACTGTACTTGTCATTTAGTGTTGAAATAAAGGATTTATTAAAAAAAAAATTGGCGTGGGGTTCCCCGTAATTTTAGTCTCTAGCGGAGGTTAAGCAGACGGCTGGGGCAGATGTTTGAAGCCTGGGAAGGGGGTAATACCCACGGAGCTTCCCAGGCTACTGATATCAGCCCTCAGCTGAATACCTAGCCTTTACTAGCTATTAAAATGGGGGGCCGCCAAAAAAAATGACGTGGGGTCCCCCCTATTTTAATAGCTAGCAAAGGCTAGGCAGACAGCTGGGGGCTGATATTAATAGCCCAGGAAGGGTGCCATGAATATTGGCCCCCTCCCAGGCTAGAAACACCAGCCATCAGCCGCCCCAGAAATGGCGCATGAAAACACTATTATTTTTTTAGATAAATCCTTTACACTAAATGGCAAGTACAGTAAGCAACACTGTCACTGTACTTATTATATATGTGACTGACATGTTTCTATCTATCTAATCTGTGTGTGAAGCTCTATTCTTTCTGTTCTAAATTGTCGGGTACCAGTGTATGCCGCTGCTGAATTGCCGGCTTTTCATGTTTCACTGTGAGCACTGTTCCCATCGATTTGGGCAACCACCTCCCCCAATACATTCTACATTATTGTTAGTTGTTTTCCTTCATGTAGAATTAACCTACAAGGAAAGAAAGGGTTTATATTCATTCCGATATTTGTGTCCCATTGACTTGCATTGGTTTCCGGTATCGGAATCGGCGATATCCGATACTTTTTGAGTATCGGCCCGATCCAATCCGATCCGATATTTCCTGATATCGGAAGGTATCGCTCAACACTAGTCATAATTCAATTTTCAGTTAGAGAAGGAAATTGGTTAATGGAAGAATATGCTACTCACCACCCTTTTTGTTCCACAAGGATCAAAAAATGTAACGGAGCTAAAAGTAAGCGGCTAAGTATTTCTTTAACCCCTTCACGACCTTTGACGTATCCATACGTCATGGTCGGGTACATGTACGGCACATGTCGGAAAGCCATTAAAGGTGACCTGTCACCAATTGTAACAGTTTATTTACTATTTCTGGAATGCCCATGAAGTATAAACGTTCACACTTTACTCTGCAGTGACATTCAAAAAAAAAGAATAGCCCTGCACTCATCGAAAAAAAAAATATTTCCAATACATACAAACTATTTCTGCAGATCGGGGAACACAATTTAAAATGTTTTTTAGACGTCCTTTCTGGTCGTAAAAAAAAAATTAAACATAAAAAAAAAATTAAACAATGTGAAAAATAGACACGTATTTCCTAATTTTCTTTACGTTTTCAGCTAATATTGGAAAAAAAGTAATATAAAAAGGACTTAAAAGTTAAGTCCCATGTATCATGAAGAAAAAATGCAACAAACATTTAAATATCTGAAAGTGAATATTTCTTTGGAATCATTAAAAGTGCATGTGCGGAGTGGCAAAGACACCTGTCCTAATAAAGTGAAAATATGACCTCCACAGTAGCTCAGCTATTCCCCTTTATTCCTAAATCCTGAAAGATGTATCTGCTATAAACAGTCAGATCTTGCAAAAATCACCGAGATCCTGCGTAGAAAAATCATCAGTGTTGGGGAATGAAGGTGAATAATTGAACTACAGTGGGGGTTCTCCATTTGCTCTTGTTAGTTGTTAGCGCAGCTTCCTTCACAGACTGCACATCTCTCCATCCATACAATAATAATAATAATTTTTATTTTTATAGCGACAACATATTCCGCAGCACTTTATAATTTGGGGGGGGGGGCTTAAACAGACAAACAGACATTACAAAATAAGCATAACTCAGATATTAAAAGGAGTGAGGGCCCTGCTCGCAAGCTTACAGTCTATGAGGAAATAGGGGGGGACAAAAAAGGTATAATGTACAAATATTGTATAATACAGCCATAATATACTAAATAGGGTAAGTACATAGCCCTACAGGAACTGGTCGCCAGCCTGTATATGTACAATACAGACAGAGGCTAATCAGTGCATGGATGGTATGAACATGATTTTGAAGAAAATTTGGATATGGGCCAAACTGGGACACTTAGACAAGTGTGTTAAGGCGATAGGCCAGTCTAAAGAAATGAGTTTTTAGGGCACGCCTAAAGCTGTGGGTATTGGGAATTAATTAAATTGTCCTGGGTAGTGCATTCCAGAGATTTGGCGCAGCACGTGAGAAATAGAACATAAGCCATACAATGGCTGCTGATGGAGGAGCATGTGATTAGACCATCAGTCTCCTCCAATAGAACCTCACATAAAAAAACTGCTTTTCTATTGGGCATGGCTGATGGACAGGTCTGATCACATGCTCCTCCATCAGCAGCCATACAATGGATGGAAAGTTGTGCAGTCTGTGAGGAAAGCTGCGCTAAAAAGAGCAGGAGGGGAACCGGTCATACCTATATAATGGTAAATGGCACAAAATCAAGTCCCCAACACTTCTGATAAAATAAACATAATGTGGCCGACAATACACAATGTAACACAGAGACTATAGCAGGCAAATGGTCAAAAGTTTTAAGAAAACCCAATTGAAATTGACATTTTTAATGAAAGTTGTTTGTTTTTTCTACACTGACGTAGCAAAATAGAAAAAAATGAGGGGTGAAATTAGATGATAGGTACTCCTTAATGATTTCATTACAGAATCCTCAGAGATTGCACTCATATATATGTTTCATAATGCCATTATGATGGATGTCATCTGCAGTATAAACCTTTCATCATATTACTATTAAAAGTGACTGTGCTGTTACTTCTTTTCATTTGCAAGCTATGTGCATCCTATCTAGTATAGCATCCGAATACCCTTCTAATAAAGATGGGCATTCAAGGTTTTGTGGATTTTCATCGTTCCAGTGCTTGACATATATTTCTAAAGTTGTTAAAATCATATCTAACATAATCTCTTTATAAGATCTTTGGTGCAAGTTGTTAAATCCTAAACTGAGCACAACCCTCTACTAAAAAAGATATATGAAATCAGGCACACAGATGCGTCATTAATTAAAGATCTCATACTGCCAAGCTTTACAATTCAAAGCAGATAAATCCTGTGTGAATAGAAATGAGAGAAGCGGATTAACTCCTGACTATTCACAACTCCATACTAACAGTACAACACTTTTGGACTTTGTATGAAGAAGTCTTATAAGGGATGTCCCTTTCAGAATATGGCTGTATTCTTCTGCTCCCAGGATACCTTGTTAAATTGTTCTTGCCAGGGAAAGCCATAACCACATACATCTGCTCTCTCTTCTGGCCTATTGTGGGTGACTTACCAGAAGACGACCATGCCTCCCAATGGCTTCCACATGCCTCTTCATGAGACTATACAGTACCTCTGATTTATCTAATGTTTTACTCCAGAAAACTGGCGTAAAAAGGTTTAAACATTTGCAAAATTTTGTGCAACGTAAATTTTGTATCGAGGCATACACAGAGGCGCACTCCACTTTGCGCCTCACCTGATTCATAAAGAGGCATGCACCTCTTATTGAATCAGGCGTCTCACACTGCACTCCGCCCTTCACAATTTTTTTCAAGCTGATCTTGATGAATCGGGCCAAAATCTTAAAACTGTACCTGTCATCTCAGATGACTTTTTAGATTATGCCGTATTGTATATGAGGAATACAACTATTTTTATCTATTGTATGACTTGTATCCTTCATTTTTTCCACTTTTCACCTCTGCAGACTCCATCTTTAATTTTCAGTTGCCCCAGAGCTAGTGAAGTCTAGCTTCTATGATGTCTCCCATACACTGCACACGCAGCCACAAGGCAGCACTGCTCTTTTTGTTCAGTAGGCACAATGTAGCTAATTTCTTTATTCAGGGTATCACAGTGTGGCTAATTATTTTTCATTGGGCACAGTGTGTAGCAACATTAAATTTCAGGAGAACAATGAGTGATGATATTATATTTAAGGGGCAGATTGTAAAAATGTTTTGCTAAAGGGAAGAGACAAAAAGTTAGCTAATGAAAACATGAGTGGGTCCTGTAAAGGGGAAATGGTTTATTCTACCATATTTTTCACAGCGCAATCCATGCGGCTACTTGTCCAATCTCTCTGAAATAGTTTTCAAAAGTTGAAAAACATGGAATAAGGTTGGGTAAGTTAAAGAGCTAGATAGCTGGGACTGGGCCACTAAGTCACTGGATAGCTGTTATGCGCTACTCAGAGAGACCCAGCAAGACTGGCATCAAACCAGAAAAGGCGTTGCCACAGATGCACTTGGCGCAAGCTTCCCAGCTAGGCGAGCCCTTGAGGGCCGGGAAAACTCTTCATCCAGCTCCCAGTAAATGGAAGGGGGACTTTGGCAGAGCCTTTCCCAGACCTACTGTTGCCAGATAGCTGACGTCTGATGACGCGGTCGTTGCCTAATCAAGGACCAGGTGAGTACCTCTGCAAGAACCCTAGGAAGTGTAACCAGAAGAGAAAACCCTGAAAATATAGCAACACTACTGCTAGCACCACTCACCACCACAAGACATAGAAACTGCAATAAACAGAAAACAACTGAGCAGGAAACAGGGTTAAATAGCCCCCCTAATGATCAGGTGTTGAATACCTTCCAATCATCCCGAGACGACCACTCCATGCTAGCTTGCACAGCAGAATGAACAAAATCCCACCACTGCCTAGTGCCAGACACAGCAGCATCCTGCGTTCCCTGGTAACCGGGGAAATAAGTGAGAGACATGGCGACCTGCATCCTCACACATCCTACAACACCAGAACGTGATGCTCCATAAGGTTGGGATGGTTTCCCTGCACGCATAGTAGCTCCACCTCCAGGGTCAGGACAATGGTGGCTCTTTTGACCGGAGTACCGGATCAGATCCATTCCCAGGTGGGAGCACAGAACCATGATTCCTAACAATAGCATGAACTGGTCTACTGGATAACTGGACTTCAAGAATTGGACCACTGAATCACTGGTCACCTGAGACTAAAAACAATGCAAAAAACTCCTGGACAACCATTACAAAGGCAATAATTGAATGGTACATGCTTTAAATTGCTAAAAACAAGAGAATGAGCCACAAATATCACAAGGGAATGAGATGGTAAATAGACAGAAACCAAGGAGTAAAGTGCTAAACATCAGGAACTTAGAGGCAAACAAATGTAAGACCAAGGACTAAGACTGTAAACTGAAATCAAGGACCAAGACACTAAGCACCAGAAACTTGGAATTAAATCCATGTAAAACCAAGGCATGATCCAATGCACACCACAAAAGTAAGGACTGAGCCAAAAGAGAACGAACAGAGATGTTAGGTACAAATTGGTATGGTAGAACTGTTTAGGGACTACCAAGAGAGAATGTCTATGTATATCATCCAATTTCAATACAGTAATTTTGTTGTAAATGTCAGATGTATCACATCATGATGAAACTTAAAATACACATCATAAGTTGAAGGCATATGTTTTTAATTATTTTTATGGGTTATATTTCTTTTTGTCCACATTTACCTTAGGAATAGTTAAATAGATTGTCCTTCTCTGTATGCCCCTGTGTCCATCTTTTATGCAGTGCTCCTTTTCTACCATCTGTCAATGAAACAATGCACATGAATATTTATAGATAACAATGCAGACCACTTTTTCATGACCTTGTATTCAATTCACGAGAGATCCATATAATAAAAAGGTTAAATATAGCAAAATCCAACAATGACAATAAGCAAAGTAAAAATATCAGTAAAAGTCATTGAAAAATGCAATAAATAGAGCAAAAGTGAATAAAACAACTCAAGAAAAGGAAGGAAGGAAAAAAAAAGGAGAGAAAGTTGAAGGAGTTATATATACATAATCTGGACCAAGTAAAAATGGAGCAGCCAGGGGAAAGGAGAACATGGAATCTCAGGAAATGTATTCAGCTACTGTCCACAGCCAGAGAGCACTGACCTGGACCATGGACCGGGATTGCTTTAACTGATCCGCTCATCTCTAGATTACGTAGTACTAAATTCATATACATTTTTTATGTTTTAACATTTTTATGTTTTTCTACTTTTGCACAATAAAACCAATTTATTTTTTAAATAATTTAATTTTACTTTTCTGCTAATGGAACTTTATCTGTGTTTTTTTGGAAGCAAAATTATTATTATTTTTAAGTAATTTTGCAATTGCTTTTTTTATTTTTGACATTTATTAAACTAATTTTTAACTTATTTCTAGAGATGAGCGTTGTTCTACTCGAACTGTTCGCCAATCTCAAATTTGAGCTGTTTTGGGCGGTGTTCGAGCCGTTCGGCGAACACGAACGATTTGAGAAAAATTCGGCTGTTCGAGGTTATGTTCGATAACTGTTTGTGCACCAAAATCATAACTGGATTTTTTCTCAGTAATGATGAAAATTAATGTTAATACGCAGTTTGAGTGTACAGTGGGGTGGGGGGAGGGGCAGGGGATGGATCTCTGCAGGAATAATGAAGATCTCCATTTTTTTTTCTCTTTCCCGCATTTGCAGTGGGGAGGTGCAGTCTGTCAGCCTATCAGCAGCGCACACACGGAGCGAAGTGCTGTTTTTCACACAAGCAAGGGCATGTGTCATTGGCAGTGTATGTCACATGTCCTTGCCCTATAAGACCAAGCCATTTTCCCCGTCGCCACCATTTTCTCACTGCTGCAGCTGCGTGTTAGACGGCACCGCTGTTGCTGTGTGCGCTATACCTTGTTAATTTCAAGCCAATTTTCGCACAAATCTACAGATAGCTTGGGAGTAGGGAATAGTTGTGATTGCAGTCCTTTTAAGGACTAGGTTACAGCATTTCCTACGACTTTTATCAGGCAGGTCTGTGCTCTTAAATAGATAGATTGTGGGAGTAAAGACTAATTGTAATTGCAGTCCTTTTCAGGACTAGGTTACATCAGTTCCTATCAGTTTTTGCCAGGCAGGTCTGTGCCAGTGCTGTGCAAGTTTTTTTCACAGCATTTGGCTGAATCTAGCAAAGCTAATCCTTTTTGGCCTATTGCAGAGTGTGTTAGTCAGTGGAGTAGCCTATCTGTGTTGCAAGATATACCACCTGTGTATAGAATACCAATTTTTTTACTGCACCTAGTGAAGTAAAATCTTTTGGGCATAGCATCATTCTATTAGTCCATCTATACTGACCTCCATCAGGTTGCAAACTGAATATAATTTTTTTCTGCATCTAGCTCAGAAAAAATATTTGGCCTTCTAGCAGTGTGTGGGACTTTCTCTATTAGTCCATCTATACTGACCTCCATCAGGTTGCAAATTAAAAATAATTTTTATCTGCATCTACCTCTGAAAAAATATTTGGGCTTCTAGCTGTGTGTGGGACTTGTTCTATTAGTCCATCTATACTGACCTCCATCAGGTTGCAAACTGAATATAATTTTTTTCTGCATCTAGCTCTGAAAAATTATTTGGCCTTCTAGCAGTGTGTGGGACTTTCTCTATTAGTCCATCTATACTGACCTCCATCAGGTTGCAAATTAAAAATAATTTTTATCTGCATCTAGCTCTGAAAAAATATTTGGCCTTCTAGCAGTGTGTGGGACTTTCTCTATTAGTCCATCTATACTGACCTCCATCAGGTTGCAAATTAAAAATAATTTTTATCTGCATTTACCTCTGAAAAAATATTTGGGCTTCTAGCTGTGTGTGGGACTTGTTCTATTAGTCCATCTATACTGACCTCCATCAGGTTGCAAACTGAATATAATTTTTTTCTGCATCTAGCTCTGAAAAAATATTTGGCCTTCTAGCAGTGTGTGGGACTTTCTCTATTAGTCCATCTATACTGACCTCCATCAGGTTGCAAATTAAAAATAATTTTTATCTGCATCTACCTCTGAAAAAATATTTGGGCTTCTAGCTGTGTGTGGGACTTTCTCTATTAGTCCATCTATACTGACCTCCATCAGGTTGCAAACTGAATATAATTTTTTTCTGCATCTAGCTCTGAAAAAATATTTGGCCTTCTAGCAGTGTGTGGGACATTCTCTATTAGTCCATCTATACTGACCTCCATCAGGTTGCAAACTGAATATATATTTTTTCTGCATCTACCTCTGAAAAAATATTGGGCTTCTAGCTGTGTGTGGGACTTGTTCTATTAATCCATCTATACAGACCTCCATCAGGTTGCAAACTGAATATATTTTTTTTCTGCATCTACCTCTGAAAAAATATTGGGCTTCTAGCTGTGTGTGGGACTTGTTCTATTAATCCATCTATACAGACCTCCATCAGGTTGCAAACTGAATATAATTTTTTTCTGCATCTAGCTCTGAAAAAATATTTGGCCTTCTAGCAGTGTGTGGGACTTTCTCTATTAGTCCATCTATACTGACCTCCATCAGGTTGCAAATTAAAAATAATTTTTATCTGCATCTAGCTCTGAAAAAATATTTGGCCTTCTAGCAGTGTGTGGGACTTTCTCTATTAGTCCATCTATACTGACCTCCATCAGGTTGCAAATTAAAAATAATTTTTATCTGCATCTACCTCTGAAAAAATATTTGGGCTTCTAGCTGTGTGTGGGACTTGTTCTATTAGTCCATCTATACTGACCTCCATCAGGTTGCAAACTGAATATAATTTTTTTCTGCATCTAGCTCTGAAAAAATATTTGGCCTTCTAGCTGTGTGTGGGACTTGTTCTATTAGTCCATCTATACTGACCTCCATCAGGTTGCAAACTGAATATAATTTTTTTCTGCATCTAGCTCTGAAAAAATATTTGGCCTTCTAGCAGTGTGTGGGACTTTCTCTATTAGTCCATCTATACTGACCTCCATCAGGTTGCAAATTAAAAATAATTTTTATCTGCATCTAGCTCTGAAAAAATATTTGGCCTTCTAGCAGTGTGTGGGACTTTCTCTATTAGTCCATCTATACTGACCTCCATCAGGTTGCAAATTAAAAATAATTTTTATCTGCATCTACCTCTGAAAAAATATTTGCGCTTCTAGCTGTGTGTGGGACTTGTTCTATTAGTCCATCTATACTGACCTCCATCAGGTTGCAAACTGAATATAATTTTTTTCTGCATCTAGCTCTGAAAAAATATTTGGCCTTCTAGCAGTGTGTGGGACTTGTTCTATTAGTCCACCTATACTGACCTCCATCAGGTTGCAAATTCAAAATAATTTTTTGTCTGCATCTAGCTCTGAAAAAATATTTGGCCTTCTAGCAGTGTGTGGGACTTTCTCTATTAGTCCATCTATACTGACCTCCATCAGGTTGCAAACTGAATATATTTTTTTTCTGCATCTACCTCTGAAAAAATATTTGGGCTTCTAGCTGTGTGTGCGACTTGTTCTATTAGTCCATCTATACTGACCTCCATCAGGTTGCAAATCGAATATAATTTTTTTCTGCATCTAAACCAGCCAATAGTTTTGGCCTAATACCACAGTTTGGCCACTCAGCTCTGCTCGGTTCCCATCCATTGTTTTTTTGTGAATTAGTTGTGAATTAGTTAACCACCAAAATGAGTGGAAAAAGGCCTGCTGCTGGTGGAAAGGGGAATAGGCGTGTTGGGAAGGGGAAAAAAGGTTGTGTCCGTGGGGTAGGTGTTAAAGCAACAGTAACATCTGCAGAAGAAAGACCATCTTCCAGCCAAACTAAAATGTCTACTTCTTTTAGCGGACAATGTGATAAGATCCCTTTCTTACGGCCACGCCAATCGCTACAAATTCCAGATGAGGCACAAAAACAGCAGGTGCTTCAACGGATATCAAGTGCTCCTTTAAGTGGGCTCTCCTCCACATCAACTTCAACATACTCCAGTCGTCAAAGGTGTCACCCCAATCGCACTTGCTTCCTCACAGCTCCCAAATCTCCAGCTGCCCGTCTGAGTATGAGGTAGAACAGATGGTTGAGTCTGCAGAGCTGTTTACTCATACTATAGCCTGGGAATCAGAGGTCGACTCCAGCGCTTCTGTGAATCCAGACGATGAAATGATCTGCACTGATGCCCAGAATCTTTATGAGTCGGATCCAGGACCAGACGCAGAAGGTTCTGACCATAATGTAGACCCTCCTTCCCAAACTGTAACTCCTGTTGGTGGAGACAATGAGGAAGACGATGATGAGACTCAAATACCTGATTGGAGCGACAACTTTAGTTTTTTGTCAGGGCAGGAACAGGTTGGCTCTGAGGACGACGGGTGTGATAACGCACAGGGTGATGATGATGAGGTTGGAGATCCCACTTACTGTCAACCCACAGTCAGCCAAGAGATGAGGTCAGCAGAGGAGGTGGAGGAAGATGCTAGTGACGACGAGGTCAGGTTGCGCCTTCCTGGACAGAGACGTAGTACTGGAAGCACGTCAACAACTGCATCCTCAAACACAACTCTGCCTCTCACCACAAGTCGTGGTGGCTCTTCAGGTCGCATGGGTGCTAAGCCTTGCATAGCCTGGGCATTTTTTCAGATCGATAAAGATGACCCAACTCGTGTTATCTGTAACATTTGTCAGCAAAAGCTAAGTAGAGGCCAAAAAATACATTGTTTGAGTACTTCATGCATGAACCGGCACATGGACATGAAGCATAAGTTGCAGTGGGAAGCTCAGTGTGCTACAATGCGGCCTAGCCAGCCGGGCCAACCACCGTCTGCCATATCTTGTGCATCTGCGGCCTCTTCATCCTCTGTGACTGGGGGGACAGCAGTCACACCTGTTTTGGGGCGCAGACCTGCCACCTCTTTACCCGCAACAGCCAGCGTGATTGGCAGGTCATCATTTTCTTTGAAGGTGGTAACACCAGCTGGTGTTGAGCGCAGTCCGACATCGATAGCACCACCTTTGGATCAAGGCAACCTAACATGTCCGCCTGCATCTTCCTCACAGACCGGCAGTTTGCCGGGGACACCCTTATCAACCCCGTCTAAGCACAATAGCCAGCCCTCGGTCCCTCAGATGTGGACAAGTAAAAGACCATTTCCTCCTAGCCATGAGAAAGCTAAGAGGTTGAATTTCACCATCTGCAAGCTCTTGGCTACAGAAATGCTGCCTTTCCGCCTGGTGGACACAGAGGATTTTCGAGACCTTATGTCACTCGCAGTGCCCCAGTACTAGATGCCCAGTCGGCACTACTTCTCAAAGAAAGGTGTGCCTGCGCTCCAACAGCATGTCGCACACAACATCACCGCTTCTTTGAGAAACTCTGTGTGTGACAGGGTGCATTTCACCACAGACACTTGGATGAGTAGGCATGGACAGGGGCATTACATGTCGCTGACTGGGCACTGGGTATCTATGGTGACAGCAGGACAAGGGGCTGCTGTCCAAGTCTTGCCGTCCCCAAGAGTTGTGCGTCAATCCTCTTTATGTCAAAGTTCCTCCACTGCTTCTGCCTCCTCAACCTCCTCTCGGTCTTCCACCTGCACCCAAAACAGGGTGAGTCTCACAGCTGAGGAGTTGTGGTCAGCTCTGGAGAACCAATTTCATGAATGGTTGTCTCCACTGGACCTGTAACCAGGGAAGGCCGTGTGCGACAATGCTGCAAACCTGGGTGCGGCCCTTCGCCGGGGCAATGTCACACACGTGCCTTGTATGGCTCACGTGTTGAACCTGGTTGTCCAGCAATTTTTAGCCCACTATCCCAGACTAGATGGCCTTCTGCAGAGGGCACGGTCGCTGTGTGTTCACTTCCGCCGTTGGCATCCCGCAGCTCAGCGACTTACATCTCTACAGAAGTCGTTGGGCCTGCCACTTCACCGGCTAAAATGCGATGTGCCTACCCGGTGGAATTCAACTCTGCACATGTTGCAGCGACTGTGGCAGCACCGACAAGCCCTGGTGCAATACGTTCTGACGTATAGCCTGGGCCAACGAGATTCAGAGGTGGGGCAAATCACGCTGGAGGAGTGGTCTCAGATCAGGGACCTATGCACCCTTCTGCACAGTTTTGAAATGGCGACGAAGATGTTTAGTGCTGACGATGCCATTATCAGCATGACTATTCCGGTGATTTACATGCTGGAGCACATGTTAAACAGAATTCGGAGTCAGGTGGTGGCACAAGAGGAGGTGGAGGAAGTAGAGGAGGAGGAGTTGTATGCGGAAGGGCTAACATCTGCAAGGTCCAGATGGTCGGCAGCACCATGGCGGCAGGCATGTGAGGGTGGGGGAGATGGTTTTACCAGGGCGCATGGTAGCAGCCAAACTAGTGAGGAAGGTGCAGGAGCCCAGGAAGAAGTGGAGGACGAACTGATGGAAGACTCATCAGATGAGGGAGACCTTGATAACATTTCTGTTGTGCGAGGTTGGGGGGAGAGGACAGAGGAAGGAAGCATGATTGTTACCTCGCCACCAACACAACAGGGACTTGGTGCTCCTGGATGCGCAACACACATGAGTGCCTTCTTGCTGCACTACCTGCAACATGACCCTCGAATTGTGAGAATTAGAAATAATCCTGACTACTGGGTTGCCACACTGTTAGATCCCCGGTACAAAAGTAAATTTGCCGAAATTATTCCTGCCATAGAAAGGGATGCACGCATGCAGGAGTATCAGCAGAGACTGTTGCAGAATCTTACATGTGCTATTCCACAAAACACCAGTGGTGCACGTAGTGAATCTCACAGTTCCAACTTGCCAACCGTGGGACCGTCAAGTGTTCAGCACTCAAACCGTAACAGAACCACAGTATCTGCTGGTAACATCAATTTTGTGGAATCATTTCACCACTTTTTTAGCCCATCCTTTGCAAGGCCACAGGAGACAAGAAGTCTGACACATAGTCAACGCCTAGAGACGATGGTACAGGAGTATCTCCAAGTAAACATTGAAGCCATGACTGTGTCACTGGACCCTTGCTCTTTTTGGGCTTCCAATCTGGATAAATGGCCGGAGCTAGCCACTTACGCCTTGGAGATCTTGTCATGCCCCGCAGCCAGCGTTCTGTCTGAACGTGTGTTCAGCGCTGCTGGTGGTGTGCTGACAGATAAGCGTACGCGGCTCTCCACTGATAATGTAGACAGACTCACGTTCATAAAGATGAACAAATCATGGATCCGAAACGACTTTTCTACCCCTGTGTCATCCTGGGGAGAGTAAAAGCTTGATGATTGGTTAAAATCACCCTACCAACCGTTTTAAGCTTTCTAATTACTAATCATGTTTATCTGTATCTTGGCTGGAAAATAATTTGGGCTTTGTAGCAGTGTGCAGCACTGATCCTATTAGGCCATCTATACTAAGCTCCACCAGATTTAAAATTAATAATAATTTTTAGCTGCATCTAGCCCGGAAAATAATTTTGGGGCTCCGAGATGCGCAAGACACATAAGTGCCTTCTTGCTGCACTACCTGCAACATGACCCTCATATTGTCAGAATTCGAAGTAATCATGACTACTGGGTTGCCACACTCTTAGATCCCCCAAACTTTTCGATCAACCTTTTCATTTTAATAAAGACCAAAAAAATTGTCATTTTTGAAATTATAAGCATTAGCAGGTTATTAGAAACTGAAATCAAACAGTTTTCAACTCAAAACTTTATTCTAGGTGATGTTACATTTTCACATAGGACCCCTTGTTCGAAAGGAGCTTCTGAACTCTCTCGTCCATTGAATTTGTCAGGTTTTGGATGGTTTCTGCTTCAATTGTTTTGCATGAGGACAGAATACCCTCCCAGACCTGTTGCTTAGATGTGAACGGCCTCCCGCCATCATAGACACTCCTTTTGATGATGCTCCAGAGGTTCTGAATGGGGTAGAGGTCAGGGGAGCATGGGGGTCACACCATAAGTTTGTCCCCTTTTATGCCCATATCAGCCAGAGATGCAGATGTTTTATGTGCAGCATGAGATGGTGTATTAGCATGCAAAAAAATGATCTTGCTGTGAAATACACGGTTCTTCTTCTTGAACCATGGCAGGAAGTGCTGTTTGAGAAAATCCACATACATTATGGAGTTCATCTTTAGCGCCTTCAGGGATCCTAAAGGGGCCGACAATCTCTCTCCCCATGATTCCAGCCCAAAACATTACTCCACCTCCTCCTTGTTGGCGCTGTAGCCGTGTTTGCGTGGGGTGTCCATCAACCAGCCATCCTCCACTCCATCCATCTGGACCATCGAGCGCTGCACGGCACTCATCCGTGAACAAAACAGTTTTGAAATCAGTCTTCATGTAATGTTTAGCCCACTGGAGCCGTTTCTGCTTGTGTGAAGTGGATAGAGGAGGTCGACAGGATGGCGTATGCACAGCTGCAAACCTCTGAAGGACCCTGCATCTTGTTGTTCAGGGGACGTTGGAGGCACCAGCAGCTTCAAAAACTTGTCTGCTGCTATGACAAGGCTTTTTTGCCGCTGCTCTTTTAACCTGACGTAATTGCCTGTAGGAAAGAGTCCTCAATTTGCCCTTATCAGCACGCACACGTGTGTACTGTGAATCAGCTACATACTTCTTGATTGCCAAGACACTTCATCCTGATCATCGCACAATGTTGATTGTAGTCATGCCTTGACCTAAACACTCCACAATTTGTTGCTTTCAGCAGCCGACACATCCTTTTTCTTTCCCATTTTGGCAGAAAATGTAGACTGCTTAATAATGTGAGACAGCCTTCTTAAGTAGTCTTGCCTTTCATTGGACACACCTGCCAAACTAATTAGCACAGGTGTCTGCAATTGCTTACAGTGATATAAAGAGCCCTGACACACATCACCATCAATGAGTTTAACTGACAAACAAACAAATTCTTCCCTTATCACTCCTAAACACTTTTTGCATAATAATTTGGAACACAGTGTACATGTGCTTTTCCACAAAACACCAGTGGTTCACGTAGTGAATCTTACAGTTCTAACTTGCCAACCGTGGTCTGTATGGAGTTGTTCAATAAAGGGCCCAAAATTAAGATAACATAGATGGGAGAGGTCTCTATGAATAGGAATTCCTAAGTATTTGATACCCTGTGAGGGCCAGGCAAAGGGAAAGTTGGACTGGATGGAATCCTATATGGATTTGGGGAGGGAGACATCGAGGGCCTCAGACTTCGCTGCATTGATTTTAAAATTTGACCATGTAACAAAGTGATCTATTTCAGCCATAACAGCATGGATGGATATATGTGATTGAGTGATATATACTAGGACATCATCAGCAAATAGAGAGCACTTGTACTCGGTGCCTCCCACCTCAATCCACCTAATATTGGGGTTATGGCGAATTGATGAGAGCAGGTGCTCCGTCACTAGGATGTATAAGAGAGGGGACAGAGGACATCCCTGCCTTGTCCCATTGGTGATTGTGAAAGGTGATGAAAATGTTCTGATGCACCCCCTGGGCCTTGGGACACCCGGAGCCGGACCCTTTTTGGTGGATGCTGGTGGTTGTAGTCTTCGTGGCGGCGACCCGGTTCCGTGGCTCAGGGTGGTCAAACCAGTGGCGGAACTATTTATGTGGTTTTGATGTTTAAATGTCCGACTACGCCACCCGTGGATTGCGGTCAGAGTGAACCGGCGCTGCAGGGCAGACCGCTGAGGCTGGTGTTGTGGGTGCAGCAGAGCGTAGCATAACTCCCCACGGGAGGAGTATAGCCTCAGGGCAGTGTATGCGGAGGATGGGGGTGATGGTGCAGGGCAGCAGCAGTAACGACATGGAGTCAGTGATGCAGTCCAGGGCCTTTACTCACAGTTCTTATTATCCAGACCACGTCTGCAGGTAACGGTTGCCCACGTCGTACTGTGCTCACCAGGTGAGGGGCTCAGACAACTCCCAGATAACTTTGGAGCGCTTCACAGGACCCCCTTTGTGTGTCCTTTGTCTGGCCTTTCTTACCAACCCTTCTGTCCGGCTGCCTCGGGACTCCTCTTGGTAAACTTGGCGCCAGTTTCCCTGACCCTATGTGGTGCCTTCCTAGCGGGTGTAGCGAGGGGCTGCGCCACATAAAATGTCACAGCCTCCGGTTTCTAGCTGAGGGTCGTTTCCTGCCTCCACTAGTTTCGGGGACCGGTCTCCCCCTTTGGCCTGACCCCTCCACACAGGTGGATTCGGGCGTGCGGTGGCGACTCACCCGTCCGCACCCCTGGGATCCCTTCATTCCTCGTTCCTGGAGCCTTCTCCGCTCTTCTTCCTTCCTTCTCCCTCTTCCAGGCCTGGGCCTCTGTTACTAGGCCCGCCTCCGGAGCAGAGCTCATGCAGAGCCCCTGCTCCCTGCCACTTCTGCTCAGACTTCTCTGCACTGAACTAAGATGGTGCCCACCTTTTATACTCCCTTCTCAATGCACCCAGGAACTGCTTCCTCCCTGCTCCTGCACTACAGGGTTCCCCTTCCTCAGTGTTCCCTCCCCCCACTCCAGCCAGGGACAGGGACTGTCGTGCCCATCTCAGAGGCATATTGGTCGCCCTGCCCCACGGCAATGTGGTGTAATGCATGCAGGTGTCGGGTCCTGATCCACACTCCATCCTTACCTGAGAGTGAGATATCACACCTCTGGGTGAGGTGCAATACCTCTGTAGCAACCGAGCCCTCAGGGTGCTACAGTTCCATTTATCTTCAGCCTAGGTGACGTATTGTGATACAGGGCCGTGATTTTGGCTATAAAAGGGTCCCCTAGACCCCTACCCCAAGTTTTTTAAGAGAATCATATATGGCGTGCCAGGAGACTCTATGGAATGCTTTCTCAGCATCCAACGAGAGTATCTAATTACAAATTTTTAACTGCATCTAGCCCAGGAAATACTTTGTGCCTAGTAGCAGTGTCTGCTAGTCAGCGGATTATCCCGGCTGTTAAGCAAGCTACACCACCTGTAGTTTGGACACTTAATTTTTTCAAAGGAAATGCTTCGGGACCACGGGATACTCAGTGAAGAGCATCAGGAGGCACCCCAAGGCATAGGGGCTGGGACTGGCACTAGGATGCCTTGCGGTGGACAGCCGAGCTCGATCCTTATAAAAGCTTTTTAACTGCAGCAGCTTTAGTGGACGCTACTGGAGCTGGAATTACGCGGCTGCTGGCATGAGACTTGCCCTCCAATAGTTCCTTGTAAATGGATTTAAAGTGTATTCATTCAAATTAGAGAGACAATTTAAATTAAAAAACTTAGAGCTGCCTCCACCACAGGGGGGCTCGCTCGACCCACCAGCGGACAGGCACCAGTATTGGGAGAGGGGGGCTGGCCGTCAGGGTTCACCGCGGCTCTGGCACAAACCCGGCGACACGGAGGTGGCACGGGCAGGAGCGGACTGAACGTGTCGGCTTCTCACTTTTTGGATTTTAGAAGGGCATGACATGCCTATATCTGTGTCTCCCCCTCCTTTTACTCCTCCACCTCTTTTCTTTTCGCATGACTATATGTACTTGTCACTTTTCCATGTGTTAGTTGTGTCTTCTGAGCAGTTTGTCAGCTTTTGGACACCTTTGAAGGTGTTTTCTATGTGTTTCTATGTGTTTTTGTTTGCCTGCCATTGGTTTTAACGGTGTTCGAAGGTGTTCGACGAACAGTTCGACGAACAGTTCGGCGAACACACGGGTGTTCGACGAACCGAACCGAACTCGAACACTACGGGGGTGGCTTAACACTACTTATTTCAACATCACAGTAGAGAACTTGAACATGCCAGGCTCTGTATTTATATTAAATCTTCAGCATTACAGTGTATTCTGTATGCTACTGTAAGGCTATGTTCACATGTTGCCTTTTTTTTTTGCAGCCAAAATCTAATCTCTTGGCTGTAAAAAAGCTGCAGACAGAAAGCAGGTTTTTTTTTGGCTTTTTTGCTGCTTTTCTTGCTGTATTTTTGCTGAGATTTTTTGGACACTTTTTGCAGGAACCCAATGTTCAGCTCTGCTTCCACCATATGAGCATGAACCATAACCATTGGTGTTAAGCCACCAATGCACATAAAACATTTTTGGAAAAAAGGGCAATTTGACCAAATGATTTAGTGGAAAAAGTTTATATCTGAAAAAATAATGACTATTCTGAATAAAAAGTTAATGAAAAAATACACAATTGCAAATGTAAAAAGAGCAGGGGGAAGTTGAGTAGGTCGGGCATTGTTTACCTAACACATTTGTAGGTCATTCAGTTGGGAGGGCATTGTTTACTGTAATACATCACTAATTTAATTGAACTGTACTAATACTAACAGCTCTGCACATGTGAGGATACCAAGGCATTATGTTTTAAACTTGGGAAAATCACAAAAATAATTGGTTTGCACATCCTGCTGTACCTGCGTTTTTTTTTCACCAAAACCACTGCAAAAACTGACAGCAAGGTTTTTGCTGATTATTTGCACTTGCTCATTGCTTTCTGTAGGTGAAAAAAACACTGCAAAAACGGTCAAAGAAGTGACATGCTGCAGATTTAAAATATGCAGCAATTTTCCAATTCAGTCAGGAAATAAAAACCGTGTATATGAGATTTCTGAAATCTCATAGCTTTTGCTGCTACTGTAAAAAGCAGCTTTCAGTTTGCATAAAAAAAGCAGCAAGAAAACACAGCAAAAATGCAACATGTGAACATAGCATTAATCTGACAGGCAGCCTAATGGCAACTTGACATGGCAGGCATGCTAGAATTTTAACACATTTAGTTTTGCTAATTATGCCCCTCTATATTGGTATTATTTTTTTCAGCAATGTATTGAAATTTACCTAAAGGGTATTATCCAACCTATTGTTTGTCCAATTAAAGTGCATGTTAAACCTTTAACTTTATTTTGCTTTTTCTGATACACATCTCAAAATCTCCACCTTTTCTTACATACAGCCAAAGAGGTGCATGACGATTATGGCTATATGCAGTCACCAATAGGCTAGCTAAATGCATGGATTTATATAGCTTGTGTGGCACCCCTGCGGGGGATTACCACAGGATCCATAGGTGCAGGGAGATATGTACACTTGCGGACACACAACACCTTCCACCCCAGGTCTGAGGGGAGGAGTCAGTTTCCAGGGAGACAGCAAAAGCGGCAGTTGGTCTTGTGAGGGATGAAGGAGGAGAGACACAGAGAGCTGTTGGCTGAGGACCAGTTAAGCCCTTAACTAGGAAACAGGTCTGTGTTGTGAAGCGCCCTAGAGAGAGGGACGGAGGCTAGAAGGAGAAAGAAAGAGATAAAACTATTATCCCTTTAGCTCACCCGGACACCGGAGTCCGAGATTGCTATTAATTCAGGAATAGCATAGAAAACCCGGACAGATCTGGAGGATTTACTCCCCCTGAAGAAGAAGGGGAAAGAGTTGCCAAACTTGACCAAGTATAGGACCAGGGGCCCAGAAAGAGAATTGGTAGCCCCAAGGAAAGGTCCTCATTGTCAGTTGTGGAGAAGGACCCCAAAGAAAGTGAAGGTGGCACGTTCAGCTTAAGGCAGACTGATCACAAACAACGCACACAGTGTTAGAGGAGGCCTCACAAATCTCCAGGGTGAATATCTCTACCTGCACCTGGTTACCCTCCTGAACTGTACCTGTTACCGGACATCAGTAAAAGAAAGGTACTAAAAGAAAGACTTAATGTGTGTGTGTGCCTACTTTGACATTACTGCCTATAGCGTTCGTACAAGCCGTATGCCGATCACCTCAGCAACCATATACAGCGTTGGTAACCGATTTTACCAGTTACCACAGGAGGCGTCAGGACACGATACTCCCATCATCCTCACCCCCATCCCTTTACTGACGGTCCAGGGCACGGAACCGGGAACCGACCAACCGTGATCCCCACAGAAGTAACCGACTCAGTTTGGCGTCACGAACAGGATACCGGGCCCGGTAGAACTGGGTACTGTGTGCTTAAATTGGACTTTATTGGAAATTTGTGTACTGTAAAACGGGCCGTCATTACTGCGTCATGGAGAAATTAAACTGCGTCACAGAGCGGAGAGAGTCGCGGGGGCGCGGCTAAAGGAGCGCGAGGATAGCCCCGCCGTTTTTTTTTTTTGAGTCACCGGTTACTGAAGGAGTTAATTGTAGCGGCTGGCAACGGTTAACTTGGGGGGCACCGTCATGAGTGAAACAGATGATGTCCGAGACCTTGAGGGAGGGGATGCCCAAGACGCAGCAGCAGATGGTTCCTCAGCTGGTGAAGGAGCCGCAACATCTGGAGCGATGGCCCCGATAATGCCAATTGCCTTTCCGTATGTACCGGGGGCCAAATGGTTACCGACGTATGAAGGTAAACCCGGTACCTTAGCATCTTTCAAACGTAAAATGTGTGCGGTGCTGGACATGTACGCAATGACAGGAAAGCAGCGAGCCTCCGTTGTGCAGGGACAATTAATAGGTGCAGCGGAGCTAGAAGCTGAGACTTGGAGCGATGCTGATGGAGACTCTATAGAAAATGTGTTTGATAAGCTCAAAGCTGCTTTTGAAAAACGCACACAGTCTGAACTGAGGATGCTATTCTACCAATGCAAGCAGAGACCGCAAGATACCATCAGAGACTTTGCCCTACGTTTACAAGCGGCACTCCGGTCCATAAAACAGGTAGATCCAGCAAGTGTGCAAGACGAAGATAAATTGCTTGCAGAGCAGTTTATGAATGGGTTGAGATCAGACTTTCACCGTCAGCAGGTGCACATGTGGGTCCTAGATCATCCAGATGTGGATTTTAATACCTTAAAGGACCGTGCTATAACTGTACTACGAGACCCATTACCTGCAAAACCTGCAATCCCATCCTGGCAGGTTAATACCTCTCACATGAACTTAGAGCCTACCCCTAAAAACTCTGTAGAAGCGGTAGGGCAAGCTGTCGCACCTGAATCTGCTGATGACCTATGTAATCAGGTGTTACAACTAACCAAAAACATGGACTACGTGTTAAAACTCTTGCAAGCCAGACCGGAGGCACAACCACCAAGCAAAATCCAGTTAGCTGAATCCCCTGAGGATGTTCCGTGGATGAGAAGAAAGTTCATGTCGCCCGTGCAGGGGACCAACGCACCATTCCAACGCAGAGCCATGTCGCCCGTGGAGGGGATCAACAAGTTGCCCGTTCAGGGGACCAACGCAACATTCCGACGCAGAGCCACCGACCACACGGATTCTTCAGGACAACCTGTTTGCCTTTGTTGCAACAAACCGGGCCACTTTGCAAGAAGATGTCGTTTAAACCCGAGATTCCTGGGTCCGCGAGCCAACCCCCAGGAATAAAATGGCAGGGCCCATATGACTGGCGTAGTCAGTATGTGGGAGGCCGCCCGTACCTCAACATTATGCTAGAAGGAATCCCCACATCGGCCCTATTGGACACTGGGTCACAAGTCACCACCATCCCACATATCCTTTACAAGCAATTTTGGTCTGATGCTGATCTTAGCCCCCCAGACTCTAGTCTTGTCATTTTAGCAGCTAATGGTCAACCACTGAATCAGGTGGGGTTTTGAGAAGTGACAATAAAGCTGGGGATGGTGGAGTTGAGAGGCCAAGGGTTATGTGTGGTAGAAGATGACCCCAATAACAAATATCCTTACATGGTGCTTGGTACTAATGTGATTGAAAACTGCCTTGAAGAAGTGATGTTTTTACTCCAACAGATTACAGAGACTGCTGGCATTGGGCGGAGGAGAGTCCTTCAAAGAGAAATCCGTGCCTTAATTCACAAGCAACATGTAAATCTGTCTGGGGGGGAGATTGGCAGTGCACGGGTAACGGACCCATTTCCCATTGTATTACCACCAAACAGTGAAATGATGATATGGTGTCGAGCAGCTATGGGTATCAGAAGAAAGGAATACCAGGCAATTGTAGAACCGGTATATTCAGAGCATAGACCTACACTGCTGACAGCTAGAGGGGTGGTGGATGTACACAGGGGAAGAGTACCAATCCGTGTGTTGAATTGTGGTGAGGAAGAAGTGAAACTACCCCGGTATGCTACTGTAGCAAAGCTGTACACTGTCAGTAATAACAACATACAGACGTTAGAGCCCTTGCCCCTGTCAAGTCAGGCGGAAGACAGCAACCCCAAGGGACAGGTGGAGGAGTGGTGTCAGCAGTTGCACATAGGGACTGATGCCACTCCCGACCACCAGAAGCAAGGAGTTTATCGGGTAGCACGAGAGTTTAGCCAAGTATTCAGTAAGCATTCATTAGATTTTGGGAGGATAAAAGGGGTACGCCATCACATACCCACAGGAGATCATCCCCCGATTAAAGTAAGAGATAGACCCATCCCACCAAACCACTACCAGCGTGCTAAAGAGATGCTGCAGGACATGAAGGAGGCCGGGGTTATAAGAGATAGCTGTAGTCCCTGGGCAGCCCCCTTAGTCTTAGTCAGAAAGAAGGATGGCACTATGAGGATGTGTGTGGATTACAGGGAGGTCAATAAGATCACTCACAAAGATGCTTACCCGTTACCCCGGATAGAGGAGTCTCTTGCTGCATTAAAGACTGCTAAGTATTTCTCCACATTAGATCTCACTAGTGGGTATTGGCAGGTCTCCGTGGCAGAAGAAGACCGGGAGAAAACAGCATTCACAACACCAATGGGCCTATGCGAATTCAATAGCATGCCATTTGGGTTATGCAATGCACCGGGGACGTTTCAGAGACTCATGGAGTGCTGCCTGGGACACCGGAATTTTGAGACGGTACTTTTATACCTGGATGACGTCATAGTGTATTCTAAAACCTATGAAGAACATCTGGAACACCTGATGGAGGTATTTACAGCTCTAACAAAGTATGGAATGAAGCTCAAACCATCTAAATGTTACCTGCTGAAGCCAAAAGTCCAATACCTAGGGCATGTGGTCAGCACGGATGGCGTAGCACCAGATCCGGAAAAAGTGACAGCTATCCAGGACTGGCAGAGGCTGACCACCGTCAGAAAGGTACGTCAGTTCTTAGGTTTGGTTGGGTATTACAGAAGATTTATTAAGGGCTACACGAAGATGGCAGCGCCCCTACAAGATCTTCTAGTAGGCCAAGCTAAGAAGAGAAGGTCTGCAGAGCCACCGTTGGAATGGAGAAAGAAACAAGAAGACTCCTTCCAACAAATGAAACATGCCCTGACCGGTGAGGAAATCTTGGCGTACCCAGACTATAACCTACCATTTGTCCTCTACACGGATGCAAGTAATGTAGGCCTGGGAGCAGTACTGTCCCAAATACAAGAAGGCAAGGAAAGAGTAATTGCCTATGCCAGTAGAAGACTTCGACCTACCGAGAGGAACCCGGAAAATTACCGTTCCTTTAAGTTGGAGTTCCTGGCCTTGGTCTGGGCAGTCACGGAGAGGTTCAAGCATTACTTAGCAGCTTCAAAATTTACTATCTTTACGGACAATAATCCACTAACACACTTGGATACTGCAAAGCTTGGTGCATTGGAGCAGCGCTGGATGGCCCGGCTATCGAACTACGACTTTACCATCAAGTACCGAACAGGCCGTGGAAATGCAAATGCTGATGCCCTCTCCAGAAACCCTCAAGTACATTTGCAAGGGCTTGAAGAAGAAACAGATGACTTGGAGGAAATAGAACTTCCAGCTTTCCATAAAAGTAGAAAATGGAAAATGACAGAAACCCATATCTACCAGAACCGTCAGGATGTTGCACTAAACTCGCTGCCTCATTATGGATGGAAAGAAACCCAAGACAGCGATCCGGCAGTGAGCCTAGTGAAGAGGCTGGTAACCCAACCGGATTCCAAGTCCGGTTGGGTTCCAAAGTTGTGGTTCCAAAGAGAGACGTCCAAATGGTATTGGAAGCGTACCATAATGGAGCAGGACACTTTGGATGGAGAAAACTGGAAATACTGTCAAACTCACACCCAGTAGATCAGGCTATACTTATGCTCTTACCATGGTGGACCACTATTCCAGATTCCTAGTGGTAGCTCCTGTGAAGGATTTGACAGCTCAGACAGCAGCAAGAACCTTTCATGCTTATTTCTGCAGGCCACATGGATATCCAGAACAGGTATTGACAGATCAGGGTCCTGCCTTTGAAGCGAAAATATTTCAAGAGTTCTGTAGCTTGTATGGATGCAAGAAAATTCGTACCACGCCTTACCATCCCCAAACTAACGGAATGTGCGAAAAAATGAATCACGTGGCAATAGAATTGCTGAAGACTCTACCCTTGGAAGACAGAAACAGATGGCCAGAGAAATTACCAGATCTGATTGACATCTATAACAACATCCCAGTAAGCTCAACTAATTGTACCCCTGCATACTTGATGAGAGCGAGACCAGGAAAATTGCCAGTGGACTTTGAAATGGGCATTGTAGTTCCTGAGGAAGACTCCTCAAGTACAGATTGGGATACTAGAAGAACAGAACAATACAAGAAAATACAAGAGTGTGTTGAGAAAAGTCTAGCAAAATCCAGAGAAAGACAAGAAACCAATTTCAATAAAAATGCACAAGGGATCCCGTTAACCCCCGGAGAATTGGTTTTGAAAAGGAAAAAGAAACTTCATAAGCTAGATAATCAATGGGAAGAAGAACCATACACTGTATTACCATCCAGTTTTGACAACCAGAAAACCTGTCTAATCAGCAAGGATAACGGAAAAACAACAGCAACAGTGTCCCGAGACCACTTAAAGAAGTGTCCTCAACCCTTACAACAAAAAGAATATATCCCTTGTCCCATACCAGAAGAAGAGACGCCAAGGACAATTAAGACAATCTTAGGAGAGTTACCCGCAGATTGGCCTCAAATAGAAGGAGCATATTTAATTCCCATGTTGACATTCTCACAACCAGTAGAAGGATCAAGAGAAGAAGAACCACCCGCTGTAGCCGAGCCAGGGAATCCTGCAATCGGTGTACCTGCCATTCCCACTAGGGGAGTGGGAAGACACTCCGGCATACCTGTGCTACGTAGACCAACACATGATTCAGTAAGTAGTGTTCGCTCCACACCAGGCTTACGCACCAGTGGGATACCAGTTTTACGGAGGTCATCACGTATTAATTTTGGACACCCACCACTCAGATACAGGGAGTAAACCATAACAAAAGGGAAATGTAAATAGGTTCAAAAATGTAAATATGTAGTTAAAGTCAGTATATAGAAGGGTGACGAGTAGACCAAAACAGGTTACACCAGGTACACAACATAAAAAAAGGGGTGAGTAGAGTTGGCGTAAGAAGCGGTCTAGGGAGAGCAAAATCTTGGCCAATAGGTGACCCCAGGGCCAAAGGGCCTACAGTGCTTATGAACGGGAGAGGCCCCTGCAGTACCTAGGACCCTTGCGCTGAGGCACACGTAGTAAATGTTTTGTTGTGTATTGTGAATTATTAAGTCTATTTGAATCTTTAAGCCTACAGAGACTTTACCTGTTTGGACGTCTGAAACTTTTTGCAAATTTTTAAAAATGGACCGAAGCCACAGGACTGGTGGTGGCAAAAAGACTTTCCCTTTAACAGCCTGCAGCAGATTGACTAGCGTTGTATGGACTGGTTATCCATCTTTCCCATTATCCATGGTTTTTGTAAATTTTATTTTTGAGACTCTGTTCAAATTACAAATATAAATGTTAATGTTATTTTATCTTTGTTAAAAAAAAAAATGTTTCAGTCGCGGAGGACTGAAATTAACTAGGGGGGAATGTGGCACCCCTGCGGGGGATTACCACAGGATCCATAGATGCAGGGAGAGATGTACACTTGCGGACACACACCTTCCACCCCAGGTCTGAGGGGAGGAGTCAGTTTCAAGGGAGACACCAAAATCGGGAGTTGGTCTTGTGAGGGATGAAGGAGGAGAGAGACAGAGAGAGCTGTTGGCTGAGGACCAGTTAAGCCCTGAATTAGGAAACAGGTCTGTGTTGTGAAGCGCCCTAGAGAGAGGGACGGAGGCTAGAAGGAGAAAGAAAGAGATAAAACTATTATCCCTTTAGCTCACCCAGACACCGGAGTCCGAGATTGCTATTAATTCAGGAATAGCATAGAAAACCCGGACAGATCTGGAGGATTTACTCCCCCTGAAGAAGAAGGGGAAAGAGTTGCCAAACTTGACCAAGTATAGGACCAGGGGCCAAGAAAGAGAATTGGTAGCCCCAAGGAAAGGTCCTCATTGTCAGTTGTGGAGAAGGACCCCAAAGAAAGTGAAGGTGGCACGTTCAGCTTAAGGCAGGACTGATCCCAAGCAACGCACACAGTGTTAGAGGAGGCCTCACAAATCTCCAGGGTGAATATCTCTACCTGCACCGAAAACCTGGTTACCCTCCTGAACTGTACCTGTTACCGGACATCAGTAAAAGAAAGGTACTAAAAGAAAGACTTAATGTGTGTGTGTGCCTACTTTGACATTACTGCCTATAGCGTTCGTACAAGCCGTATGCCGATCACCTCAGCAACCATCTCAGCGCTGGTAACCGATTTTACCAGTTACCACAGGAGGCGTCAGGACACAATACTCCCATCATCCTCACCCCCATCCCTTTACTGACGGTCCAGGGCACGGAACCGGGAACTGACCAACCGTGATCCCCACAGAAGTAACCCATCCATCCCGGTATCCGAGTACCCCTACCCCTGTCGACCGACTCAGTTGCATTAAACTCAATGGAAATTGTACAAATCTGCAAAGTCAAGTCAACTGATAATTTTAACTTCAAGGTTCTAGCTATGTTCTGGAATGACTGACCTTCATATCTTCTTAAAGTAATAATGAGCAGTCATTTTTCTTATGTAGTTAAGTGTTTCTTTCCATATTCTTCCTCAGAACAGTTGAGGAATACGGCTCAGCACTGTATGGAACTGTGTGGCATCACTGCCTCTGCAAAACACACCTGATGGTTGCAAATAGTTTCAGAAGGTCTGCGATGCTGCAGATGAACTTTTGACCAGGCATACCTGTTTATTAGAAGCCATTCAAGGTGACTACCTGATGATGCTGTGCAATAAAATTTAATTTTCCCAAAAAGTACAAAGAAAGTGAGAGTTGAGAGACATATTGAAAATGTGATGCTTGGAATACGATAATTATTGTTTTGGAAAAAATTTTGCATTTTGTGCCAAAACTTGTCAGGCACGGCTTTTTTCATAAAATAATGGTGTGTCACCCCAGGCCTGGATGCCACAAATATTAAAGGCTGTGTCTGAGAGCAGGAGGGAGGTTCCCTGGTTAGGGACCATTAGCATACAGCACCTCCTGTCCCAGGCCAGTAGGGGGAGCTGGCTGCCCTATAAAAGCTGGAACTGGGGCAGGGTTAGACAGACCAAAACCCACTTCTGAAGTGACGAGAAGGGTTCCTTAGAGGAAGGGACAGGTCAGCTGCAGCTGAGGAGTCCGGGAGGCAGAGGAGGAACTGCAGGCCAGAGATAGAGGCGACGAGAGCCGGTCCTGGCAAAGAATTAATCTAACCGGACATTTGGGTCCGAGGCTGTAAAGACTCTAAGTCCCACAGCAGAGAACCAATCCGCGAGGGATTTCATGTCCTTTGGCCTAAGAAGCCCGGAGGCTCCGCCACAACAGAAGGGACCAGCAAGGCCAAGAGAGGCCAAAGGTAAAAGGAACCCAAGTTGCAAGCCATACGGGCGAGAGGTACACGGCCAGCTCAGGGACGTGGGCTATTACACCACGAAGAGGGGGATAGTCAGAAAGAGCATAGAGAGAACGGTAGGCCTACAGACTCACCCTGACCAGTGGGGCTCGTCCAAATGCTCTCAGATACCCAGGCCCATTCCTAACCAGTACTACTGTTGGGTCATTAATAACATCTACAATAAAGACCCTGGACTGTTTGAAGCGGACTCTGAACTCTTACTATTGCGGCCTGCACTATCACCCCCAGCATCCACCTACACTGCCCTGAGGCTACACTCTTCCCGTGGGGAGTTATCCTACCCCTGTGCTGCACACCAACACCAGCCTCAGCGGTCTGCCTTGCAGCGGCGGTTATCCCTGACCGCAATCCACGGGTGGCGTAGTCGGACATTCAAAACACTGATAAATAGACTGACACAATTTGGTCTGACCACCCTGAGCCACGGGATCGGGTTGCCACTACTACCCCCAGCATCGTACAGAAGCCCGGTTCCGGGTACCCCACGGCCCAGGGGGTGAGTCAATGGCAGCTAGGTATTTTCCTTTAAGGCTGAGCGCATGTGATTCTTTTACAGAAGGCAGCACAATCTAGGATCAGGGATCTCAATCTCAAACACACAGAAGGCCAAAATTAAAAATTTGGACAAAGTCGCGGGCCAACCAATATATAGTATAATGGGCCCCATATAGTCCTCCATACAGTATTATAAGCACCATATAGTCCTCCATATATAATAAAGGTCCCACATAGGGGTTGTGGTTCTGGTGTCGCGGGCCAAATAAAACCACCCTGCGTGCCTCATTTGGCCCTTGGGCCAGAGTTTGACATGTATGATCTATGCCTTTTGTAATGAAAGCAGTAGATGAGGGTGTTGATGGGCTAATGACAAGGACAAGGCACTACTTGTAGACTTGGATCTTTCCTCTGATCCGCCCTTTGATTGCCTCCACTTGCAATTAAGTATTTGCCATTTATCATGTGGTAATATTTGAAGTTTAGGAACTTTGATTTACAACTCTTGCATAAACCTTTCACATTTATTTTTGTGCATAATAATATTGTTAACCAGGCCAGGAGGAATACAGCTCTCATTATTATGTGGGCTGCGTTTTTTGTTCTCATATTTATTATGTTATGAGGGTATGTTCCTGGTTGTATTTTTAAATATTTTAAATGTTTTAAGTGTATTTGTATTGCAATATTTTTCAATAGAATTATTAATGTTTGTGATATTCTGGATGTGTGCAGACTCCAATAAATGTGGGTCTTTGTCTATGATTTTTAATTTAAAATAAATAAATAAATGTTTTATTTATTGTATCATGATTTAATAAAGATTATTCATTTTGTATAATTCTGGGAAAATAGTCTCCTTTATTTATAGGTTTGGTACACACGGAAAGTAATTTGTGGCAAGAGTCAACAATATGGTTCTAACGCGTATGGTTGTAAAATATGACTAATAAAACTGTTGTAAAATCTTAACCTTTTAAATGTGTTTTATGTTATCCCCCCCCTTGAACAAAAATGCAAAACAACTCAAAATGCCACATTGCAAAGTAGGTTCATGTAGGTCCATGCTTGGAAACAAAAGTAAGACAACAACCTGCAATATGATGTACCGTCGATAAATTAGACTTTTAAAACAAATATTCAATAAATTCAAATATTTCCATTCCAAAATAAAATTTGAAAGTGAACTTTCCAAAAAATATTGGGACCAGAAAAGTTTGTTAGATTCTCGTCCCCAATGCAAGAACCTGCCACAGGCAGCTGGGTGGCATATATGAGTCTAAAATTGGACTACTACAACAAAGAAGTGAGGAACTGAACCCCCAGCAAGTCTCTCTCTCATCTCACAAAATTGCAAATGAGAGTATGTAGTAAAGCACAGTGCAAAGTTATTTTAGTCACTCACTGCCAATGCAGAGCAAAGCAATCGAGATCCGTTTTTCATCTGCTACTGTGCTTTGCATGGTGACCGAGATGACAATGCTTTCTTCATCATACTAAAAGCTTTGTCACCTCTGTCAATGCCTGTGAAGAGCACAGCACCTGAAATTATAATTATTTTGACTGCTGCACTCTGCATAGTAACTCATATCACTGATCGAGGTGTCAAAGCAGACCCCTGGCTGGTTTATTCACTCACTATTTAGGGGTGAAGCGGCAGGTGAAATTTTGTGTCGTCATAGAACCTGGAGCCCAAGGCAACCACACCTTTCAACCACACTATGCCACTGGAAAAATCATAGCAATTTTTTTCCACCTACAGACTCAGAGACAACAGAAAATTACGCATTAGCGCCCGCAGAGAGTAAAACCAGTGAAAAATGCATGATACATGGCATATAACAGGAAAAAACTAGTGGTGTTCCTTATCTAAACACACTTGACACACTTAACACAAAAAGTACACTGTCACTGTATGTCTATTCATGGGATTTGGAGTTTGTACAAGAAACAGAGCTCCATCCACTATGAAGAATTACAGCCATAAATTGATTGGCCTGTATATGCAAAATGGCTATTTTATATGCATGAGATTATACAAATGACATACCTTCCAACCCTATGACTTGGCTTGGGATGTAGACACATTATATCAATGTTCAATTAACCATTCAACAGAACAGGAAAGCCCAGCGGGTTATAATCTCCGGCGACATATTTTGCTTGTTATTTCTTCACTGATAGACGAGATCTCAAAGTATAAACACAAGAATATTATAAATACTGAAATAGGGAAAACCAGAGCAAAGACAGAAGTGACTTTTTGTGCAAGCAAACAAATATTCTATTATTCTATACAATGTCCAAAGACTGCATAAAAATATGAAAAAAAAACTCTGCAATAATAAACACAAGATAAACTAATTAGAACCAAGAGTCTCATATTTTTCGGGTCTTTTTTGTTGTTGTTGCTTTCTTTTGCCTACAATATTATTTCATGCTTTTTTGCTTCTTTTTCCTCACGGTAGTGACATCCACGGAGGAAAATCACATCACAAACACAAAAATAATTGACATGTTGCAGATTTTAAATTCAGGTCAATTTACATGTGAAAAACAAAGTTAATATATGTTTACTATAAAGACGAAAATAGAAATCCCTTAATGGGAAAAAATGTAAAGTTCAAAAGAAAAGAAAAGTAAATAAAAATATAATAAAAAGTGCAATACGAAACTAAATATATAAAAAATATAATTAAAGATCTCATTAAATAATAAAAAAATTTAAATTACATTGAACTAAATTATTTAATACAAAATAAAGTAAAATAAATTACAAACAGTTTTTTTATCCCCTCAAACAAACAAAAAAAAATGTAGAAATGTTATAATCCTCTTCCTCTCTGAAGAAGAAATTTAATATTTAATATCCCAGAGGAGCATGCATGGCATATAAGTCTCCTCACTCTGACATGCCAGGCTTGACTTGTCTCTCTCCACAAGGAGAAACGTTACCCCTTAGGCTATGTGCACACAAAGCATTTTTTATGCGGTTTTGCGACGGTTTTCCCGCCTTGGAAACGCTGCGAAAACGCTTGTTAATAGGTCTGCCAGGTATAGCAACGGTAATCCTGATGTGCTGTGCACATGATGCTGAAATTTCCGCTCCTGATTTGCATTGCGTTAAAAACCGCAGCATTACCATTGTTTTAGCGCTTCCGTCGCAAATTCACGCCCATTGACTTACATTAAATCGCAGCAAACCCGCAGGTATAATATCTATACTTGTGGATTTGCTGCATTTCAATGAAAGCTAATGGCCGCAAATTCGCGGAGGAAACGCGGTGCGGGTGGTACCCAGGTCGGTAGAGGAGTACTACTACTCCTCTCATCCGACCGCTGCTCCCGCTAATAACAGCGCGAGCGGAATGGCTGGGAGGAGCAGTAGTCTGCTCTGCCTAGCCTGCGTGCCCTCAGTGATGGCTGATGTCACTGCTGTAGAGGTGACACGGATCATCGTGGGACAATCGTTGGCGGTAATCATGGACTACATCATTGACGGCGGAGAGGTGAGGGATATACAGTAGTTGTTTGTTATTTTAGTTTTTTTTCAGGAGATCGAGTCATTCGGGGACTGGAAGGGTAATGAAAAAAAATTGTAGAACCGTGTGTTTTTTTTTTCATTAAAATAATTTATTCTGGCCGTGTCTTTTATTGAAAAAGTGGCGACCACTTTACTATGCGGTTAGTAATGAGGGCATCTATTAGACGTCCTCCATTACTAACCTGGGCTTTATGTCAGCCGCCAATACAAGGCTGACGTGAACCCCAACCCCATTACCCCACTGGCCACCGCTACAGGGCAGTAGGAAGAGCGGAGCTTAAGCTCCAGATTTGGCGTATCTTATGGATGCGCCATTTCTGGGACTGCTGAGGTGTGATATTAATAGCCACGGAGGGAGCTAGTATCCATGGCCCCTTCCCTGGCTATTAAAATCAGCCCGCAGCTGTCTGTTTAGCCTTTGCTGGTTAGATTTTATAGGGTGAGTCCACATCAACTTTTTCCTGAGGTCCCCCTGTAATCTAGCCAGTAAAGGCTAAACAAACAGCTGTGGGTTGATATTAATAGCCAGGGAACAATGTTGGCTAATGGCCCCTTCCCCGGCTACTAATATCAGCCCCCAGCAATTGACTTTCCCTGTGCTGGTTATAAAAATGACGCGGGAGCCCACGACATTTTTTTTAATTTTAGGCTCTGTGCCCACGATCTGAACGTAGGAGTGCTTTGGACACATATTTATTGCTGTGTCCAAAACGTTGCATTCTATTGAATGCAGGTAAATCCAGATGTGTTCACTGGACCATGCGGATTTACCGCATTGAATACTTTCTAGTGGTTAAATTTCTGTTGCGGAGACTAGCGACTCCGCAAGAGAATTTGACATGCTGCAGTCCTGAAAAACGCACTGCATGTCAGTGTCCATGGGTGATCTGCAGTCTCTGATGCATGCATAGTGGACATGGGATTTCTAGAGATCCCAACCACTATGCTGTAACATCTGGACGCTGTGGGTTTAAAGCTGTATAAACATGCAGCGTACAACCTGCAGCGGCTCCTGATAGTGGCGACGTACCCAAACTCACCAGCAGCATATCAATTTCTGTAGCGGACACTCTAGTCTCAGCTGCAGATTTAGACCGTTTGAAGGGTCATTATATGCGGTGGATTCACATGTACCGACAAAAGTGAGGCATTAGAACACCGCGTTTTGGATGCAACAAAAATATGCTGCGTCCAAAGCACTGCTGAGTGCTGATCGGGGAGACATAGCGGCTAACAAACCAGTTGTGAGCTGTTAATTATGGCCAGGGACCATGTTTGCAAATGGCACCTTCCCAGGCTAAAAATAGCAGCTCGCAGCAGCCACATAAATTACATGAATAGAAATGCTAATGAAGATTGGGTGAATGGGACTAGCTGACACCTAGCTCTTTTGTTTGGTGATGTCAAGGTGTCAATCAGACCTTTTCATGACCAAACCTAATTAAAGTAAAGTAAAGAGTTAAATAAACACAGACACAGAGTAAACACTTTACTTGAAATCCAACAGACACATTCTTTAATCATTCAAATTAACCAATATACTCACCACAGTTCTGATGGTAATCCAAGGTTTAACCAATGTCCCACCAAATAACTTCATTGAGCTCCAAAAAGCATTCAATGATGTACAAAAACGCTTAAAAAAATGCATGCAAAAAACGCGTGGAAAATCTGCATGCGTTATTCCTGCCAAGTAGATGCGGAAACACACATGAAATTTCTGCTTCAAATATGGACCATGCGCACATAGCCTTAAGGCTACTATGTGTAATAAGTTTTGTTTCTTGTTTAATAAATCTCCTCCATTATTTGTGAGTAGGCATTAGCAAACTTGAACTGTAAAGTGTCCAGTATAGAACCCCAAACATAGACTTTTTCCCAGAAGTCTGGTTTACTGTTAGAGTTTGCATGCTTAATAAAGTTTGTTGAAAGGCTGCAACGCAGTCAATCAACAAGCTTTTAGGCTGTGGGCATTTCCAGAGTCAAATATTGGCATGGATGTGATTGGCTGGCACACCACGTGACCCGGCCTGTATAAATGCCGGATAACGCGTTCCGCCGCCATTCTGCTCTGATTAGTGAAGGGACAGGACACAGCTGGAGTGAGGGACAGTATTAAACTTTGTGTGTGTGTACTCTGCAAAAAAGCCTCTGTGTGTATACTTTGCATGCGTCTCAGTGGAGTACTTTGCCAAAAAGACTCTGTGTTTACTCTGCACCCCTGCCTGTGGGAGTATTGTGCCAAAAAGCCTCTGTGTGTACTCTGCACCCATGCCTGTGTGAGTACTGTGCCAAAAAGCCTCTATGTGTACTCTGCAGTCATATCTGTATGAGTAGTGAGCCTAAAAAATTATTTTACTCTACCGCTATGCTTGTACGAGTTGTGGCCATGTCTAAAAAATAATTATACTCTACTGATGTCTGTATGAGGTGTGGCCGGGCATAAAAAATAATTATACTCTGCCTCTGTGTGTGTGCAATTAGTATGCCTAAAAACCACTAGAGATGAGCGAACATGTTTGGAAAACGTCAGTTTTTTTTAAAATTCGAAGCGAACATTGCATTTTCGGATTCATGTTTGGATTCCCAATGTCATAGGTGTGTCAGATGTGACAAACAGCCGCCCCCTGCAGTTGGTTGCAGAAGATCTCTTTGTTTGGCATTATAGACACCTTCTTAGATCTGTCTCGCTCTAGGATCCAGCAGCTACCTCCCTCCTGCTAATTGACACCCAGGCCTGGGTGTTTAAATACTTTCTGTTTGCTACAGGGAGATGCCGGTGATATTCACATGTTCCCTTGGGAAGGCATGGAGCTATTTCAGTCTGTTTACTTTCTCTATGGTGCTAAGAGGATGTGTGGTGTAATCTCTCTGAAGTCGGCTCAAGCTAAGTTACTTTCCCTCTTGTTTGTCTCCCTTGTTGTTTTTTCTTGTTAGTGGGGACTGACTAGTGCTCATCCCCACCTTCCCTATCTAGGGCCAAGCTCTAGGGAAGCACAGGGCTTAGGTTCCTGTGCATCAATTTGTGAGGAACCAATATACGGATGATAGGGGAGACAGGGTGATATCAGATCAGCCTAGGAGGTGTCCACTCCCCTTTTCCCTAGTGTCTGGGCTCCCTTTCCCTACTCCTCTCATGTTGCACTTAGTCTTTCCCACACCTTGCGTGACATTATCACCGGTCATGCACATTTAGAGAAAAAAAAAGCTGAAACTTGGGTTTATTTGTGTGGGGTTTTTCTCGGGCTTGCTTTTTTTTTCCTTTTTCCCTTGGTATGGGTTCAGTTGCAGAGCTCACAGAGCGGCTGCGTGTTCTTTCTCTGGAGGTGAATGCTACAGCATCAGCAGCTACAGGTTGCTAATGTGGGGGTCTCTGAAGGTAGACCTGTCCAGCCTGAACTCAAGGTTGCCCTCCCTGACAGGTTTTCAGGAGATAGGAACAAGTTTTTTTGTGCTCAAGGAGGCCTGCAAACTGTACTTTAAACTTCGTCCTTATTCCTCCGGAAGTGAGGAGCAACAAGTGGGAATTGTGATCTCACTGCTGCAGGGAGTTCCGCAATCCTGGGCTTTTTCTCTACCGCAGGATTCGGTTTGTCTCTAGTCTGTGGAGGTTTTTTTTCGGGCCCTCATCTATGATGACCCTGACCACGTCGTCTTGGATGAGTCTAGGCTACGTCTGGGAAGGGGAATCGGTCAGTGGAGACGCATAGTTCTGAATTCCATAGATGGGCAACGGATTCTAAATGGAATGACTTAGTCATCAGAAGCCAATTTTGTGAGGCCTTACTGAAAGGTTGAAAGATGCTTTGCAGTATTTGAAAACCCTGAGTCCTTGGAGGCTGCCATGTCATTGGCTATACATATTGATAGACGCCTTCAGGATAGGCGGGTGAGACCACATTCTCCAGAGCCCTCTTTTTGGGGTAATCTCCCATTTGCCACGGAAGCAATCTGGGGGTGAACCAGTACTGGGGGAGGTGAAAGAATTCATGCAGTTAGGGGATGTCTCTGCATCGTAATTTTCCCCTGAGATCGGCAAAAAAAGGGTGTGTTTTTTTTGTGGGAAAAAGGGACATTTTATTGGGGCCTGCCCATCGATTCCTAAGCAAAAGGAAACTCGATTAACCCTTGGTAGTCTGAAGTTGGATAAGCAAGGGGTGCATTTATCGCCAACCTGCAGTCTCCGATTTGTCCTGATAGCAGAGGTGGTGCTAGAAAGCAAAACCGAGAAAATTTCTGTGTATTTTGACAGTGGAGCTGGAGTCAGCAAGGTTGATGCTGAGTTTGTGAAAACTCATGGTGTTGATTGCTGTACTTTAGCTAAGCCTATTCCCATCTTCGCCATCGACTCAGCGCCAATTGGACAGAAAGCATTAACTCAGATTGCACATAATGTAAAACTGAAGGTGGGGTCGGTTCATTGTGAAATAATCCCTTGCTATGTCCCGAACAGTCTTCCCACCCCAATTGTTTTGGGTCATCCCTGGTTGGTGAAACATAATCCGTTGGTGGATTGGCAAGCCAAGGTTATCATTGAATAGGGAGATTATTGTCATCTCCTGTAGATATTTCCCTTGCTACAGTCTCTACAGAGATATTACCTGCTTTTCTGTCTGGTTTTGAGGACGTTTTTTCTGAGACGGGGTGTCAGGATTTGCCTCCTCATCGTGCATATGACTGTCCTATTAACTTGACCCCTGGAGCTAAACTACCGAAGTCCAGATTGTATAATCTTTCTAGCCCTGAGAGACAAGCCATGAAGGATTTCATTGCGGAAAGTCTGGAGAAGGGACACATCAGGCCCTCATCTTCGGCCATGGCGGCAGGGTTCATCTTCGTGAAGAAAAAAGATGGCGGCCTACGTCCCTGTTTAGATTTCTGGGAATTAAATCAAATTACCATCCGAGATCCATACCCTCTTCCTTTGATTCCAGATTTGTTCAGCCAGGTTGTAGGAGCTAAGGTATTCTCCAAGTTGGATTTAAGGTGAGCCTACAATCTGGTTGGAATCAGAGTAGGAGATGAATAGAAAACAGCGTTCAATACCCCTGAAGGGCATTTTGAGAGTCTGGTTATGCCTTTCGTTTTGACTAATGCATCTGCGATGTTCCAGCATTTCATAAATTATATTTTCAATCATTTGATGGGGAGGTTTGTGGTGGTCTATCTGGATGATATTTTGGTTTACTCACCTGATTTTGAGACACATCGGGAGTATGTGAAACAGGTGCTCCAAATATTAAGGGATAACAAACTATATGCGAAACTAGAAAAATCTTTTTTGCCATTCAGAAGGTGCAGTTTTTGGAGGTACTTGCTGTCATCTTCAGGTTTTCGGATGGATCTGGATAAGATCCGTTCAGTCCTTTATTGGGACCATCCCGAGAACCTGAAGGCTCTACAACGTTTTCTGGGCTTTACTAATTTTTACCGGAAATTCATCCAAAATTACTCAGTAATCATGAAACCCCTTACTGACATGACTATGGAGGGGTCTGATTTTTCCAAATGGTCGGATGTCTCCCTCCAGTCTCAACGGGGCCCAAAAATTTTGCCAGTATGGGGCCCTGAAATTCCTGGTGGCACCCCTGCCCAGGATACTCAAACACTCATAGGCCCAAGCACTCCCCGGTTTCACATGCTTTACACTCACAAATCCTGGCATTCCCAAGATCTCTCCGTCAGCATATGATACACTAATTTCCATCCAGTGAACACTTTTTCATATAATCTCTCTCCAATAGTCTATTGTGCCACATAACTGCATGACTACAGTTCATTGCTTGACCTACAAAATCCACATAGGCAGTCGGAGGAAAAACTAAATACCCACTCTCTGAATTCTATGGTTTTATGTATCAGGACATAATAAATAAAAAAAAATAATCTGGTCTTTAGAAGATCTTAATAATTAGGTAAATACAACCTCAAATGAACAACACATGACAGAATATACTGTGTCATTATTTATTTCAGAAAAAGCAAGCCAAACTGCAGAAGCAGTGTGTGAAGGAATAAGTACACCCCATGAATCAATAGCTTGCAGAACCACCTTTACCAGTAATAACTTGAAGTAATAATTTTCTGCATGACTTTATTAGTCTTTCACCTCATTCAGGTCGAATTTTGTCCCACTCTTCTCTGAAACTTTGTTTAAAAGGAATCTGTCACCAGGTTTTTGATAACCTGTCTGAGAGGAGCAAGATGTAGAGGCAATGACCGTCAAAGCTAGATGTCCTGGCCCAGCATGAAAGGCCCAGGGAAATCAGTGCAACTGGCGGTGATCTGAAGATGCTGTGAGGCATGGATGAGTGATGGTGAAGAGTGGAGGGGCCGGAGATGTGAGCAGTGAGTTGAGCCTAAGAGGTCTAGAAAAACTAAAGAGCATAAAAAGGGACTTAAAATTTGCGGAGAATAGTGTCTCAGCTAATCAAATTTCCCAATAAAATCCACAAAAACAGGCAAATTAGAATTTTGGTTGTTCTGCTCATCTCTAGACAATTTGTATAATGTGTTTGTGCTGATAAGCTGTGTTTGGTTTTCACCAAATATGGTACAGGCATCATGGCATTTTGCAGTGAAATGCTTCTACCAGGGGTCCCCAATATGAAGCATTTCATTGTGAAATGCGCGTCAGGTGTGGTGGGATTCGGGAACCTCTTACTACAGGTAACGTTACCTTTATACTGTATATGTGTCTTTATGTTCCTTGTTTATTATGGAGGGTTAGGCATTATTTGGTGAGGCAATTTATCTGTTGTTACAGCCTCTATAATTATTTGATATATATTCTAGTCTTACAAATTACCGTATATATATTGATATATCTTCCCTACCCTATTATTGGCCGTACAGCTGTTGGTTGCAGCTGCCCAAGATGTTTCTGTAGCAATATATTGTGTGTATTAGGTACACTAATAGTATGTCATGCTTCTACTGGCTTTTTTGATGTGTATTTAGCATTGCTAGTTCAGTCATTTTTAAAAAAGAGTCAATTGTGGTTAAAACAGTGACAGTAACAACAGTAATTTTGCCAAATGTAGGTCACATTTGGCCTCCTTTGCAGAACATTATGAGTCAGTATTCTGCACAATCTTCCCTTTTCCCTACCATAACAGTTAATATTTTATATTGCAGATTTTTAATTTCCTGAATTACACCTCTATATTTTCCACCCTATAGTCCACAAAACCACAGCACTCCAGGGGCTAAAGAAGGTGTTTCACAAAACAAATTCTTTCAGTAGATTTATTGGATGAGATATTCATCATTTGTACTCAGATAAGATGGGGGTGGAGTAAATGGAGGACATGATTCAAATGCCGAGATGTACTGATGCCTCTGCCTGTCATTGTGGTGGGAGCACTGACCCTGTGTCACGCAAGGTGTTGGAAAGACTTAGTGCAACACAGAGGGAAAAGGGAAAGGGAGCCCAGACACTAGGGAAAGGAGGGAGTGGAGACCTCCTAGGCTGGTCTAGTGTCACCCTGCCTCAACTACCGTCCCTATATTGACTCTTCACCAAACGCCGTACGCGTGCCTCGCCCTGACTTTCCCTGGCGTATGGCTAAGGCTAAGGAAGGAAGGAGATGAGCACTAGTCGATCTCCACTAACCTCTCTAGAAACAACAAGGGTAGACAAACAGGGGGGCATTGCTTAGCTTTAGACGACTCCAAACAAATGTGCACATGGCCTCAAGCTCCAGAGAGGATGAAGTACTGCTCTTGCTAAAGCCTCACAAGTAGTAATGAATATCGCCGGCACCTCCCTCTCAGACACACCAGGTATTTATACACCCAGGCCAGGGAGCTAATTAGGCAGAGGGAGGTAGCTGCTGGGTCCCAGAGACAGCCAGCCTCTAAGAAGATGTCTGTAATGCCAAATGTAGAGATCTCCTGCAACCAACTGCAGGGCGACTGTCTGTCACCTCTGACACACCCGTGACACCCTGACAGCCAAGGTGGCGATGGTACTGTGAGTCAGGGCTAATCTAGAAGTGGAAATCAGGAATAGGATATGGGGGGTGGGCAAGGAGCTCTGGATCTTTTCCGCACTGAGGCAACTCTGTGCCGAGTCAAGAATGATGATGATCGTGTGTTGGACAGGACCTGGGAACCGGGTCAGGGTAATGAGGAGGTGCTGCAATTAGAAAAGGAGGGTGGTGGCCTGGCCAAAATATCTTCCAGAGGTAGAGGTGCTCTTTCTGCGATTAGCTCATGAGCAGGTGATACTGTGCAGGTTTCACCAATTTAAGATACACCAGGTAACTGCTCTTCTCCAAATTAAAGATGTCCGAGTGCATGCAAAGAAGCTAATTAACCAAGTTTGCTAATCTGGTTGAAAAAATTCACTCAGAAACTGAACCACGCAAAATGGCATACTTTATAACGTAGACATGGGGTTATATAGTATTCTACTTCTAGGTGGTATTAGTAAAATTCATTGCTCTTTCTGATAGCTTGGCACACTGCAATTTGCTCATCCATGTATCTCTTGGCCTCAGTAACGCCTTAGGAATTCTGATGGGAGGGGTGAAGTCGTCTCTCAGCGCCATCTATGCCAACTCGACATGAATCTCTCTGTTATCAGCCATGCACATGCATACGTCATTCCCAGGAAATCATTTAGTTGTTCACGTCTACAATAAAAGCAGAAACTGTTAGTTATATATTCATTAACTATTAACATAATCCATGTGCATATACACATTTGCATACATACATAGACATAGATTATTCCATCATCTCTGTAGTGCCGGCGTCCCTGCCCTCTGCTAGGCAGGGACGCTGTTCCCCTCACCGCTCTGCTCCGTGCCCGGCGTCCCTCTCCCGCTCTGCTGGCAGCGCGCGCTCCTTCCCGGCCACTGTGCTTAGGGCGCGCGCGCTCTCCCTCCCTCTTAAAGGGGCCGCGCGCGCCGTCCTAAGGAGTCCCCGGCCAATGGCCGGAGGACTTTACCATATATAAGGCACCTCCTCCAAAATGGAGGTGCCCGAACAATGTTGTTGCACCGTTCTACTCTGCTTCAGCCCTCAGGTCCCGTTGCCAGTTACCTGCCAGTTACCTGCCAGATTCCTGCCAGCTTGCTGTCCTAATCCTGCCTGATTTCCTGTTACCTGCCTGCCTGCCTGAGGTCCGACGGTCTGCCTTACAACTCCGGTCAGTCTGTCTATGGACCAGCTTGCCCGCTCACCTGGGAGCGCTTCTCCGCTACCTGCCTGCTTGCCTGCCCGGAGGCTCCGCTGTCACGTGCTGTGACCACCAGCTATTCCAGACTCTTGCCCGCTCACCTGGGAGCGCTTCTCCGCTACCTGCCTGCTTGCCTGCCCGGAGGCTCCGCTGTCACGTGCTGTGACCACCAGCTATTCCAGACTCTTGCCCGCTCACCTGGGAGCGCTTCTCCGCTACCTGCCTGCTTGCCTACCTGGAGGCTCCGCCGTCACGTGCTGTGACCACCTGCTATTCCAGAGACTCTCGCTTGCTCACCTGGGAGCACACATCCTCCATCTGCCTTGCTAGCCTACCTGGAGGTTCAGCCATCACAGGTCGTACCTACCCTTTACCTAGAGACTGCCCCGGTCACTTGCCGTGACCTCCAGCCCGTTCTTCCAGAGACTGCCCCGGTCACTTGCCGTGACCTCCAGCCCGTTCTTCCAGAGACTGCCCTGATCACTTGCCGTGACCTCCTGCCCGTACACCCAGAGACTGTCCCGGTCACCTGCTGTGACTGCCTGCCTGGTCGCCACCCGCTCCCTTACAAGGACCGCTCCCTTGTATAGTAGCCCAGAGGTTCCGCCTCCCAGACCCGTTACAGTTTGCTCGGGCCATGGAACCCGGTGGCACCCAAGCTCCCTCGCTCTCGGACCTGTGTCATGAACTGTCCCGTCAAAGGTCCCAACAGGATTCCATCCTGGGTCACCTGCGGAATGTCAATACTCGCCTGGACACTCTGACTGTTCCACCAACAACCTCCGCCAGTGCCATGTCTCGCAATCCGGCAGCTCCGCTGTCCACTAACACCATGATATCCTACCCCGGACCTCGGCTTTCTGCACCTCCTCGCTTCGGAGGCGACTCAGCCCAGGCTCGGGGCTTCATAAATCAGTGCACCCTGCACTTTGAACTATTGTCCCACCAGTTTAACTCCGACCGAGCCAAAATTGCATTCATCATGTCCCATCTCACCGGGGAGGCCCTGGCCTGGCTAAATCCTCTATGGGAGAGAGGAGACCCCCTGGTGTCCAACTTGCCTGCTTTTCTCACGGCTTTCCGGAAAGTCTTCGACGAACCCGGTCGGAAGACCTCATCCGCATCATCGTTGCTACGCCTCCGTCAGGAAAGTCTCACCGTGGGCCAATATGCCATACGGTTCCATACCCTTGCCTCGGAGCTGGCCTGGGATAACGACGCTCTGGTTTCCGTCTTCTGGGAGGGTCTGTCCGGCCGTATTAAAGATGAACTTGCCGGTCGGGACATTCCTACCACTCTCGATGACTTAATAACTCTTGCCACCCGGATTGACCTACGGTTCCAGGAGCGTGCCAGAGAGGTCACCCGTGAGAGGAGGTTACCACGTCTAGCTCCTACTTTTCAGAAACCCGTCACTCCTTCTGTCTCTAACCAGGTACACCCTCCTGAGCCTATGCAGGTCGACCAGACCAAGATGTTCAAGACCCGTCAGGACTTACACCGTGCCGAGGGGACCTGCTTCTACTGTGGCAGTAAGGAGCACCGGATCCGTGCTGCCCGGAGAGGTCGGGAAACGCCTGTGTCTAGGTTCACTCAGAGAGGTCCACCTAGACAAGAATAAATCCTCTCCATCCCTGCTGTTGTCAGTTTCAATCGTCTACGGGGAGAACCGTTATTTCGAACTCGCCCAACTGGACTCTGGAGCAGCCGGGAATCTTATTTCACAGTCCCTGGTAGAGAAATACCGCATCCCCACCAAACCTCTGGCTGTACCCTTGTCTGTTGCTGCCGTGGATGGGGGGCTCTTACCACGCCCCATCCAACTCATCACCGAATCCATTACTCTGCAGGTGGGAATGCTGCATTCTGAAAGTATCTCCTTCCATGTTCTGCCTGGACTCTCTCACGCCCTCTTGCTAGGCCTACCTTGGCTCCAGAAACATGCACCCGTTCTTGACTGGCAGACCGGAGAAGTCCTTCGCTGGGGACAGGGCTGCCATAAGACCTGTCTGGTTCCCGTTCATCCCGTCCGTCCTTCTCCTACCCCAGCTAATCTACCTGGACTTCCGATTCCTTATTGGTCTTATGCTGATGTCTTTAATAAAAAGGAGGCAGAGACACTACCCCCTCATAGACCATACGACTGCCCTATCGACCTGTTACCTGGTACTTCTCCTCCCCGTGGGCGTATTTATCCATTATCCGCTGCTGAGACCCGGTCGATGTCCGAATATATTGAGGAGAATCTGGCCAGGGGATTCATCCGGAAATCTACCTCCCCGGCGGGAGCAGGCTTCTTTTTCGTCAAAAAGAAGGAAGGCTCTCTCCGTCCCTGTATAGACTATAGAGGCCTTAACCAGATCACGGTGAAGAATAAGTACCCCCTTCCGCTCATTCCGGAGTTATTTGATCGTCTGAGGGGGGCTAGAATCTTCACCAAACTGGACCTCCGTGGGGCGTACAACCTGGTTCGTATCCGTCAGGGGGATGAATGGAAGACGGCATTCAATACCCGGGACGGCCACTATGAATATCTGGTAATGCCCTTTGGCCTCTGTAACGCTCCTGCCGTCTTTCAAGAGTTGGTCAATGACATCTTCCGGGACCTTCTCTACTCCTGCGTAGTGGTGTACCTGGACGACATCTTGGTCTTCTCTCCGGATCTCCAGACTCACCGGAGGGATGTTCGTCAGGTCCTGCTCAGGCTCAGGCAGAACCATCTCTACGCTAAATATGAGAAGTGCCTCTTTGAGCAGACCTCGCTTCCGTTTCTGGGCTACATTATCTCTCAGACTGGCCTACAAATGGATCCTGAGAAACTGTCTGCCATCGAGAAATGGCCCCGACCAGAGGGGTTGAAGGCTATTCAACGGTTCCTGGGCTTCGCCAACTATTACCGCCTCTTCATCCCGCACTTCTCTTCCCGGACTGCCCCAATTTCCGCGCTCACCCGTAAGGGTACTAATCCCAAAGAGTGGCCGCCCGAAGCAGAGGAGGCCTTTCTTTCCCTAAAACAGGCCTTCTCTTCCGCCCCGGTGCTGCATCGCCCGGACGGCAACAAGCAGTTCTTCCTGGAAGTTGACGCCTCCTCCTCTGGAGCCGGAGCAGTACTTACTCAAAAATCATCTTCCGGGAGAATGGTAACTTGTGGCTTCTTCTCCAAACTCTTCTCCTCTTCTGAGCGCAACTATTCCATAGGAGACCGAGAGTTATTGGCCATCAAGCTGGCGTTGGAGGAGTGGCGTTACCTACTCGAGGGGGCTCTTCATCCGGTAATAATTTACACTGACCACAAGAACTTGGCTTACCTCCAGCATGCCCAGAGACTTAACTCGCGCCAAGCCCGGTGGTCCTTGTTTTTTGCTCGCTTTGATTTTGTTCTTCATTTTCGCCCGGCTGACAAAAACGTCAAAGCAGACGCCTTGTCCCGATCCTTTCTGGTGTCCGATCTCGAGGAAGAACCTAAACATATCATCGATCCCGCCAGAGTAATGCAGGTGGCTCCCGTGAGTCTAAATCGTCTCCCTCCCGGTAAGACGTTTGTTTCAGTACCTGATCGGGAGAAGATCCTACACTGGGGCCATTCGTCTAAACTAGCTGGCCACGCCGGTCAGAAAAAGACCCTCCAGCTTATTGCCCGGCACTATTGGTGGCCTACCCTGCACAAGGACATAATAGACTTTGTTTCTGCCTGTGTGTCCTGCGCCCGCAACAAAGTCCCGAGACATCTGCCAGCCGGACGCCTCCTTCCGCTTCCTGTACCTGCTGCCCCCTGGCAGCATATAGCAATGGACTTTATAACTGATCTCCCCGTCTCTGCCGGTTGTACGGTCATTTGGGTGGTCGCTGACCGCTTTTCCAAGATGGCTCACTTTATTCCCCTGCCAGGCCTTCCGTCTGCACCCGAGCTGGCTAAAGACTTTATCCGCCACATCTTCCGTCTTCATGGCCTGCCCCTCCACATCGTGTCGGATCGTGGGGTACAGTTCACCTCACGTTTCTGGAGAGCCACTTGTAAACTACTAGACGTCACCCTGGACTTCTCTTCCGCTTACCATTCACAGTCCAATGGTCAAGTGGAGCGGATCAATCAGAACCTGACCAGTTACCTCCGGCACTTCGTTAATGCCCACCATTCTGACTGGGTGGATCTCCTACCATGGGCCGAGTTCTCTTATAATAATCATGAGAGCGAATCCTCCTCCAAATCCCCGTTTTTTGTAGTCTTTGGTCAGCATCCTCGGATTCCTTTTCCTGTCTCCACCTCTGTGGACAACCCGGCTGCGGAATCTCTCGTTAGCAAATTTTCCTCCATATGGGAGAGTACCCGGTCCGCACTCCTTCTGTCATCCGAGCGTATGAAAAGACACGCTGACAAAAAACGCCTGGATAATCCACAATTTCGTCCAGGAGATAAAGTCTGGCTCTCATCTAAATATGTTCGACTCAAGATACCTTCTTACAAGTTAGGGCCTCGGTTCATCGGCCCTCTGGAGGTCATCAGTAGAGATGAGCGTTGTTCTACTTGAACTGTTCGCCAATCTCAAATTCGAGCTGTTTTGGGCGGTGTTCGAGCCGGTCGGCGAACACGAACAATTTGAGAAAAATTCGGCTGTTCGAGGTTATGTTCGATAACTGTTCGTGCACCAAAATCATAACTGGATTTTTTCTCAGTAATGATGAAAATTAATGTTAATACGCAGTTTGAGTGTACAGCGGGGAGGGGGGAGGGGCAGGGGATGGATCTCTGCAGGAACAATGAAGATCTCCATTTTTTTTTCTCTTTCCCGCATTTGCAGTGGGGAGGTGCAATCTGTCAGCCTATCAGCAGCGCACACACGGAGCGAAGTGCTTTTTTTCACACAAGCAAGGGCATGTGTGATTGGCAGTGTATGTCACATGTCCTTGCCCTATAAGACCAAGCCATTTTCCCCGTCGCCACCATTTTCTCACTGCTGCAGCTGCGTGTTAGACGGCACCGCTGTTGCTGTGTGCGCTATACCTTGTTAATTTCAAGCCAATTTTCGCACAAATATACAGATAGCTTGGGAGTAGGGAATAGTTGTGATTGCAGTCCTTTTAAGGACTAGGTTACAGCATTTCCTACGACTTTTATCAGGCAGGTCTGTGCTCTTAAATAGATAGATTGTGGGAGTAAAGACTAATTGTAATTGGAGTCCTTTTCAGGACTAGGTTACATCAGTTCCTATCAGTTTTTGCCAGGCAGGTCTGTGCCAGTGCTGTGCAAGTTTTTTTCACAGCATTTGGCTGAATCTAGCAAAGCTAATCCTTTTTGGCCTATTGCAGAGTGTGTTAGTCAGTGGAGTAGCCTATCTGTGTTGCAAGATATACCACCTGTGTATAGAATACCAATTTTTTTACTGCACCTAGTGAAGTAAAATCTTTTGGGCATAGCATCATTCTATTAGTCCATCTATACTGACCTCCATCAGGTTGCAAATTAAAAATAATTTTTTTCTTCACTTATCTCTGAAAAAATATTTGGGCTTCTAGCAGCGTGTGGGACTTGTTCTATTAGTCCATCTATACTGACCTCCATCAGGTTGCAAATTAAAAATAATTTTTTTCTGCATCTAGCTCTGAAAAAATATTTGGGCTTCTAGCAGTGTGTGGGACTTGGTCTATTAGTCCATCTATACTGACCTCCATCAGGTTGCAAATTAAAAATAATTTTTTTCTGCATCTAGCTCTGAAAAAATATTTGGGCTTCTAGCAGTGTGTGGGACTTGGTCTATTAGTCCATCTATACTGGCCTCCATCAGGTTGCAAATTGAATAAAAAAAATTTCTGCATCTAGCTCAGAAAAAATATTTGGGCTTCTAGCGGTGTGTGGGACTTGGTCTATTAGTCCATCTATACTGACCTCCATCAGGTTGCAAATTAAAAATAATTTTTTTCTGCATCTAGCTCTGAAAAAATATTTGGGCTTCTAGCAGTGTGTGGGACTTGGTCTATTAGTCCATCTATACTGACCTCCATCAGGTTGCAAATTAAAAATAATTTTTTTCTGCATCTAGCTCTGAAAAAATATTTGGGCTTCTAGCAGTGTGTGGGACTTGGTCTATTAGTCCATCTATACTGACCTCCATCAGGTTGCAAATTAAAAATAATTTTTTTCTTCATTTAGCTCTGAAAAAATATTTGGGCTTCTAGCAGTGTGTGGGACTTGTTCTATTAGTCCTTCTGTACTGACCTCCAGCAGGTTGCAAATTGAATATAATTTTTTTCTGCATCTAGCTCTGAAAAAATATTTGGGCTTCTAGCGGTGTGTGGGACTTGGTCTATTAGTCCATCTATACTGACCTCCATCAGGTTGCAAATTAAAAATAATTTTTTTCTGCATCTAGCTCTGAAAAAATATTTGGGCTTCTAGCGGTGTGTGGGACTTGGTCTATTAGTCCATCTATACTGACCTCAATCAGGTTGCAAATTAAAAATAATTTTTTTCTGCATCTAGCTCTGAAAAAATATTTGGGCTTCTAGCAGTGTGTGGGACTTGGTCTATTAGTCCATCTATACTGACCTCCATCAGGTTGCAAATTGAATAAAAAAATTTTCTGCATCTAGCTCTGAAAAAATATTTGGACTTCTAGCGGTGTGTGGGACTTGGTCTATTAGTCCATCTATACTGACCTCCATCAGGTTGCAAATTAAAAATAATTTTTTTCTGCATCTAACCCAGCCAATAGTTTTGGCCTAATACCACAGTTTGGCCACTCAGCTCTGCTCGGTTACCATCCATTGTTTTTTTGTGCAAACAACTCCAGAGTTGTGAATTAGTTAACCACCAAAATGAGTGGAAAAAGGCCTGCTGCTGGTGGAAAGGGGAATAGGCGTGTTGGGAAGGGGAAAAAAGGTTGTGTCCGTGGGGTAGGTGCAGAAGAAAGACCATCTTCCAGCCAAACTAAAATGTCTACTTCTTTTAGCGGACAATGTGATAAGATCCCTTTCTTACGGCCACGCCAATCGCTACAAATTCCAGATGAGGCACAAAAACAGCAGGTGCTTCAACGGATATCAAGTGCTCCTTTAAGTGGGCTCTCCTCCACATCAACTTCAACATCACAAATACTCCAGTCCTCAAAGGTGTCACCCAAATCGCACTTGCTTCCTCACAGCTCCCAAATCTCCAGCTGCCCGTCTGAGTATGAGGTAGAACAGATGGTTGAGTCTGCAGAGCTGTTTACTCATACTATAGCCTGGGAATCAGAGGTCGACTCCAGCGCTTCTGTAAATCCAGACGAGGAAATGATCTGCACTGATGCCCAGAATCTTTATGAGTCGGATCCAGGACCAGACGCAGAAGGTTCTGACCATAATGTAGACCCTCATTCCCAAACTGTAACTCCTGTTGGTGGAGACAATGAGGAAGACGATGATAAGACTCAAATACCTGATTGGAGCGACAACTTTAGTTTTTTGTCAGGGCAGGAACAGGTTGGCTCTGAGGACGACGGGTGTGATAACGCACAGGGTGATGATGATGAGGTCGGAGATCCCACTTACTGTCAACCCACAGTCAGCCAAGAGATGAGGTCAGCAGAGGAGGTGGAGGAAGATGCTAGTGACGACGAGGTCAGGTTGCGCCTTCCTGGACAGAGACGTAGTACTGGAAGCACGTTAACAACTGCATCCTCAAACACAACTCTGCCTCTCACCACAAGTCGTGGTGGCTCTTCAGGTCGCATGGGTGCTAAGCCTTGCATAGCCTGGGCATTTTTTCAGATCGATAAAGATGACCCAACTCGTGTTATCTGTAACATTTGTCAGCAAAAGCTAAGTAGAGGCCAAAAAATACATAGTTTGAGTACTTCATGCATGAACCGGCACATGGACATGAAGCATAAGTTGCAGTGGGAAGCTCAGTGTGCTACAATGCGGTCTAGCCGGCCGGGCCAACCACCGTCTGCCATATCTTGTGCATCCGCGGCCTCTTCATCCTCTGTGACTGGGGGGACAGCAGTCACACCTGTTTTGGGGTGCAGACCTGCCACCTCTTTACCCGCAACAGCCAGCGTGATTGGCAGGTCATCATTTTCTTTGGAGGTGGTAACACCAGCTGGTCTTGAGCGCTGTCCGACATCGATAGCACCACCTTTGGATCAAGGCAACCTAACATGTCCGCCTGCATCTTCCTCACAGACCGGCAGTTTGCCGGGGACACCCTTATCAACCCCGTCTAAGCACAATAGCCAGCCCTCGGTCCCTCAGATGTGGACAAGTAAAAGACCATTTCCTCCTAGCCATGAGAAAGCTAAGAGGTTGAATTTCACCATCTGCAAGCTCTTGGCTACAGAAATGCTGCCTTTCCGCCTGGTGGACACAGAGGATTTTCGAGACCTTATGTCCGTCGCAGTGCCCCAGTACCAGATGCCCAGTCGGCACTACTTCTCAAAGAAAGGTGTGCCTGCGCTCCACCAGCATGTCGCACACAACATCACCGCTTCTTTGAGAAACTCTGTGTGTGACAGGGTGCATTTCACCACAGACACTTGGACGAGTAGGCATGGACAGGGGCGTTACATGTCGCTGACTGGGCACTGGGTAACTATGGTGACAGCAGGACAAGGGGCTGCTGTCCAAGTCTTGCCGTCCCCACGAGTTGTGCGTCAATCCTCTTTATGTCATTTTTCCTCCACTGCTTCTGCCTCCTCAACCTCCTCTCGGTCTTCCACCTGCACCCAAAGCCTGTCTGGTCATGCCACAAGCTTTCTAACTGCGCAGAAGGGATCCTGCACACCTCCTTACTATGCTGGCAGTAGGGCTCAACGTCATCAGGCGGTTTTTACATTGAAATGTCTGGGAAATGTGAGTCACACAGCTGAGGAGTTGTGGTCAGCTCTGGAGAACCAATTTCATGAATGGTTGTCTCCACTGGACCTGAAACCAGGGAAGGCCGTGTGCGACAATGCTGCAAACCTGGGTGCGGCCCTTCGCCGGGGCAATGTCACACACGTGCCTTGTATGGCTCACGTGTTGAACCTGGTTGTCCAGCAATTTTTAGCCCACTATCCCAGACTAGATGGCCTTCTGCAGAGGGCACGGTCGCTGTGTGCTCACTTCCGCCGTTCGCATCCCGCAGCTCAGCGACTTACATCTCTACAGAAGTCGTTGGGCCTGCCACTTCACCGGCTAAAATGCGATGTGCCTACCCGGTGGAATTCAACTCTGCACATGTTGCAGCGACTGTGGCAGCACCGACAAGCCCTGGTGCAATACGTTCTGACGTATAGCCTGGGCCAACGAGATTCAGAGGTGGGGCAAATCACGCTGGAGGAGTGGTCTCAGATCAGGGACCTATGCACCCTTCTGCACAGTTTTGAAATGGCGACGAAGATGTTTAGTGCTGACGATGCCATTATCAGCATGACTATTCCGGTGATTTACATGCTGGAGCACATGTTAAACAGAATTCGGAGTCAGGTGGTGGCACAAGAGGAGGTGGAGGAAGTAGAGGAGGAGGAGTTGTATGCGGAAGGGCTAACATCTGCAAGGTCCAGACGGTCGGCAGCACCAGGGCGGCAGGCATGTGAGGGTGGGGGAGATGATTTTACCAGGGCGCATGGTAGCAGCCAAACTAGTGAGGAAGGTGCAGGAGCCCAGGAAGAAGTGGAGGACGAACTGATGGAAGACTCATCAGATGAGGGAGACCTTGATCACATTTCTGTTGTGCGAGGTTGGGGGGAGAGGACAGAGGAAGGAAGCATGATTGTTACCTCGCCACCAACACAACAGGGACTTGGTGCTCCTGTATGCGCAACACACATGAGTGCCTTCTTGCTGCACTACCTGCAACATGACCCTCGAATTGTGAGAATTAGAAATAATCCTGACTACTGGGTTGCCACACTGTTAGATCCCCGGTACAAAAGTAAATTTGCAGAAATTATTCCTGCCATAGAAAGGGATGCACGCATGCAGGAGTATCAGCAGAGACTGTTGCAGAATCTTACATGTGCTTTTCCACAAAATACCAGTGGTGCACGTAGTGAATCTCACAGTTCCAACTTGCCAACCGTGGTCTGTATGGAATTGTTCAATAAAGAGCCCAAAATTAAGATAACATAGATGGGAGAGGTCTCTATGAATAGGAATTCCTAAGTATTTGATACCCTGTGAGGGCCAGGCAAAGGGAAAGTTGGACTGGATGGAATCCTATATGGATTTAGGGAGGGAGACATCGAGGGCCTCAGACTTCGCTGCATTGATTTTAAAATTTTACCATGTAACAAAGTGATCTATTTCAGCCATAACAGCAGGGATGGATATATGTGATTGAGTGATATATACTAGGACATCATCAGCAAATAGAGAGCACTTGTACTCGGTGCCTCCCACCTCAATCCACCTAATATTGGGGTTATGGCGAATTGATGAGAGCAGGTGCTCCGTCACTAGGATGTATAAGAGAGGGGACAGAGGACATCCCTGCCTTGTCCCATTGGTGATTGTGAAAGGTGATGAAAATGTTCTGACGCACCCCCTGGGCCTTGGGACACCCGAAGCCGGACCCTTTTTGGTGGATGCTGGTGGTTGTAGTCTTCGTGGCGGCGATCCGGTTCCGTGGCTCAGGGCGGTCAAACCAGTGGCGGAACTATTATATGGTTTTGATGTTTAAATGTCCGACTACGCCACCCGTGGATTGCGGTCAGAGTGAACCGCCGCTACAGGGTTCAGACCGCTAAGGCTGGTGTTGTGGGTGCAGCAGAGCGTAGCATAACTCCCCACGGGAGGAGTATAGCCTCAGGGCAGTGTATGCGGAGGATGGGGGTGATGGTGCAGGGCAGCAGCAGTAACGACACGGAGTCAGTGATGCAGTTCAGGGCCTTTACTCACAGTTCTTATTATCCAGACCACGTCTGCAGGTAACGGCTGCCCACGTCGTATTGTGCTCACCAGGTGAGGGGCTCAGACAACTCCCAGATAACTTTGGAGCGCTTCACAGGACCCCCTTTGTGTGTCCTTTGTCTGGCCTTTCTTACCAACACTTCTGTCCGGCTGCCTCGGGCCTCCTCTTGGTAAACTTGGCGCCAGTTTCCCTGACCCTATGTGGTGCCTTCCTAGCGGGTGGAGCAAGAGGCTGCGCCACATAAAATGTCAGAGCCTCCGGTTTCTAGCTGAGGGTCGTTTCCTGCCTCCACTAGTTCGGGGACCGGTCTCCCCCTTTGGCCTGACCCCTCCACGCAGGTGGATTCGGGCGTGCGGTGGCGACTCGCCCGTCCGCACCCCTGGGATCCCTTCATTCCTCGTTCCTGGAGCCTTCTCCGCTCCTCTTCCTTCCTTCTCCCTCTTGCAGGCCTGGGCCTCTGTTACTAGGCCCGCCTCCGGAGCAGAGCTCATGCAGAGCCCCTGCTCCCTGCCACTTCTGCTCAGACTTCTCTGCACTGAACTAAGATGGTGCCCACCTTTTATACTCCCTTCTCAATGCACCCAGGAACTGCTTCCTCCCTGCTCCTGCACTGCAGGGTTCCCCTTCCTCAGTGTTCCCTCCCCCCACTCCAGCCAGGGACAGGGACTGTCGTGCCCATCTCAGGGGCATATTGGTCGCCCTGCCCCACGGCAATGTGGTGTAATGCATGCAGGTGTCGGGTCCTGATCCACACTCCATCCTTATCTGAGAGTGAGATATCACACCTCTGGGTGAGGTGCAATACGTCTGTAGCAACCGAGCCCTCGGTGCTACAATTCCATTTATCTTCAGCCTAGGTGACGTATTGTGATACAGGGCCGTGATTTTGGCTATAAAAGGGTCCCCTAGACCCCTACCCCAAGCTTTTTAAGAGAATCATATATGGCGTGCCAGGAGACTCTATGGAATGCTTTCTCAGCATCCAACGAGAGTATCTACTTACAAATTTTTAACTGCATCTAGCCCAGGAAATACTTTGTGCCTAGTTGCAGTGTCTGCTAGTCAGCGGATTATCCCGGCTGTTAAGCAAGCTACACCACCTGTAGTTTGGACACTTAATTTTTTCAAAGGAAATGCTTCGGGACCACGGGATACTTAGTGAAGAGCATCAGGAGGCACCCCAAGGCATAGGGGCTGGGACTGGCACTAGGATGCCTTGCGGTGGACAGCCGAGCTCGATCCTTATAAAAGCTTTTTAACTGCAGCAGCTTTAGTGGACGCTACTGGAGCTGGAATTACGCGGCTGCTGGCATGAGACTTGCCCTCCAATAGATCCTTGTAAATGGATTTAAAGTGTATTCATTCAAATTAGAGGGACAATTTAAATTAAAAAGCTTAGAGCTGCCTCCACCACAGGGGGGCTCTCTCGACCCACCAGCGGACAGGCACCAGTATTGGGAGAGGGGGGCTGGCCGTCAGGGTTCACTGCGGCTCTGGCACAAACCCGGCGACACGGAGGTGGCACGGGCAGGAGCGGACTGGCCGTCTCGGCTTCTCACTTTTTGGATTTTAGAAGGGCATGACATGCCTATATCTGTGTCTCCCCCTCCTTTTACTCCTCCACCTCTATTCTTTTCGCATGACTATATGTACTTGTCACTTTTCCATGTGTTAGTTGTGTCTTCTGAGCAGTTTGTCAGCTTTTGGACACCTTTGAAGGTGTTTTCTATGTGTTTCTATGTGTTTTTGTTTGCCTGCCATTGGTTTTAACGGTGTTCGAAGGTGTTCGACGAACAGTTCGACGAACAGTTCGGCGAACACACGGGTGTTCGACGAACCGAACCGAACTCGAACACTACGGGGGTGGCTCAACACTAGTCATCAGTCAGATCAACCCGGTGGCCTATAAATTGAAACTCCCGGCCAACTTACGGATCCCTAACTCCTTCCATGTATCTCTCCTCAAACCCGTGGTGCTTAACTCTTTTTCCAAGTCTACAGGTACGCCTCCTGCTCCGGTTTCTGCTGAGGACGAGTTTGAGGTAGAGAACATTCTTGCCACCAAAAGGGTAAGAGGAAAGACCTTTTTTTCTGGTAGATTGGAAGGGGTTTGGTCCTGAGGAGAGAACGTGGGAGCCCTGGGAGAACATCCATGCCCCTCTCATCCTAGCTAAATTTCTATCTGGCCTAAAAAAGGGGGGGCCTAAAGGGGGGGGTACTGTAGTGCCGGCGTCCCTGCCCTCTGCTAGGCAGGGACGCTGTTCCCCTCACCGCTCTGCTCCGTGCCCGGCGTCCCTCTCCCGCTCTGCTGGCAGCGCGCGCTCCTTCCCGGCCACTGTGCTTAGGGCGCGCGCGCGCTCTCTCCCTCCCTCTTAAAGGGGCCGCGCGCGCCGTCCTAAGGAGTCCCCGGCCAATGGCCGGAGGACTTTACCATATATAAGGCACCTCCTTCAAAATGGAGGTGCCCGAGCAATGTTGTTGCACCGTTCTACTCTGCTTCAGCCCTCAGGTCCCGTTGCCAGTTACCTGCCAGTTACCTGCCAGATTCCTGCCAGCTTGCTGTCCTAATCCTGCCTGATTTCCTGTTATCTGCCTGCCTGCCTGAGGTCCGACGGTCTGCCTTACAACTCCGGTCAGTCTGTCTAAGGACCAACTTGCCCGCTCACCTGGGAGCGCACATCAGCTACCTGCCTGCTTGCCTGAGGTCCGACGGTCTGCCTTACAACTCCGGTCAGTCTGTCTATGGACCAGCTTGCCCGCTCACCTGGGAGCGCTTCTCCGCTACCTGCCTGCTTGCCTGCCCGGAGGCTCCGCTGTCACGTGCTGTGACCACCAGCTATTCCAGACTCTTGCCCGCTCACCTGGGAGTGCTTCTCCGCTACCTGCCTGCTTGCCTGCCCGGAGGCTCCGCTGTCACGTGCTGTGACCACCAGCTATTCCAGACTCTTGCCCGCTCACCTGGGAGCGCTTCTCCGCTACCTGCCTGCTTGCCTGCCTGGAGGCTCCGCCGTCACGTGCTGTGACCACCTGCTATTCCAGAGACTCTCGCTTGCTCACCTGGGAGCACACATCCTCCATCTGCCTTGCTAGCCTACCTGGAGGTTCAGCCATCACAGGTCGTACCTACCCTTTACCTAGAGACTGCCCCGGTCACTTGCCGTGACCTCCAGCCCGTTCTTCCAGAGACTGCCCCGGTCACTTGCCGTGACCTCCAGCCCGTTCTTCCAGAGACTGCCCTGATCACTTGCCGTGACCTCCTGCCCGTACACCCAGAGACTGTCCCGGTCACCTGCTGTGACTGCCTGCCTGGTCGCCACCCGCTCCCTTACAAGTACCGCTCCCTTGTATAGTAGCCCAGAGGTTCCGCCTCCCAGACCCGTTACAATCTCTATATTAATTCACAGTGATTAGGTAATCTATTAAAAGAAACTAATTGATTTTCTATAATATATATTTTACCTTGACAAAACCCCCATAAAATCAATTATTTACTTTTAATATTAATATGCTAAAAATCAGAGGGGGAGAAGGAATTGACCCTATGTTAAGACTATTCTGGAACCCTACGATGTGGCGGGCGCCCCGTCCCTTTTAGACGGACCCACCGACGTTTCCTAAATCTAACTCAAACGGAGACGTACAGGAAAGGGATGGAGACCCTAAAAGAACTAGTGACTGGGTAATCGAGGGCCACTCCTAACGCAGAAATTTGGATATTAACTTTACAAACCCATTTACTTCCGGTAATCTCTCTGGTACGACACCTTTGTTCTAAGGGGAACTCTTTGTTCATAGGCCTCTTCATTAGATTCTTCGGACAAGACTCTGACAGGTACTGCTGCATCTACTGTTTTGGCAATTAACCTCTTGACACAGTGAATCACACAGATTAGCAATACACTAATTAGAATTATCACACTTAGTAAAATAATTCCCCCTTGGCTTAACCAACTCTTCCAATCTCTCATCCAAGAAAAATATTGATCCCAGGGATCAGTCACACCTGAATTCCTTTCCAGTTCTTCACTTAAATCTGTCAATATTTTGAGAGCCTTAGTAACTTTCCCTGTGGGGCCCGTATTGTCTGGGATATAAGTACAACAATGCTCACCTATCATTTTGCATACGCCTCCTTTTTCTGCAAGTAACATATCCAGAGCTATTCTGTTTTGGAAGGCCATGGTACATGTGGGCGCTAGTTGGTCAGCTATCCCTTGTAAGGCATCTTTGGTGTAATTAACAAATCTTTGTTGGTTATAATATATGTAATTTATCCAATCTATGTTCTTGTTAACGGTTATTATGGGTATTATGGACTCAAATCCCTCCTTCTCTTGGTCTCGGGCCTTGAATTAGTCTGGCACCCCCCTAGGCACTCCGAGAAAATCAATATATAAATGTGGATCAAAACTGCCTTTGGGGTTAACTTCTCTCTTGGCCTTGTATGTACATGCAAACGCAGCTTTTATTTCCTCTTTGGATTCCTAACACTCAGATATAAGGTAAACAGACATTATTGCTTTAGTTAAGGCACATTCCCCAGTCGTAGTCACCTGTGTTCCACCCAACAGCACCCCAGTAATCACATTTTTGTCCCAAGTAATTGTCAGTGACACAGATATATTGGTCAGCGTCCACCCACAAAGCTCTTAACCAGTCACTACTCAATCTCTCATACCCTCTACAAGATACTATCCCACAGTAATCAAATTGGAAAGTCACCCCATTCAAGGAAGTGTTGTACCAGAAAACTGGAATATCATTCTCTTTAGTAATAATTGATTGGAATGCACATGTTAACGTACAAAGGCTTCACCCATAGCTACCATCATCAGAAAAAGAACATCAGGGTTGTGGGTCTGAGACCGCCTTCTTGCAATGGGATGTGTGGACCCATGATGTTCGGCCTTCGACCTTCACAGCCATTGGTGATGTAAGCAACACTTGGTAGGGCCCTTCAAATCTGGCATCCAGTGTGCTTCGCACTTGATTCTTTATCGAGACAAAATCTCCAGGCTGGATGCTGTGAGTACCTGGTTCAAGATCTGAGTCTGGAAGAGTACACTGTAGCATGTGTTAGTTTTAACTCTTTAGCAAGTCCGACAACAAAATTCACAAGCTTATCATTCCCTGAACTAAGCTGCTGTGGGTAGTATCGACCCATTCTAGGTGGCCCTCCAAACAAGATCTCACATGGTGTGAGCCCTGTGGGTTGTCTCGGGGTATTTCGGACTGAGTATAGGGCAATAGGCAGCACCTCCGGCCATGGAAGTGACAATTCTTTACTGGCTTTAACAATTTTGTTTTTCAAAGTGCCATTCATTCCTTCAACTTTTCCTCTACTTTGAGGATGATAAGGAGTATGCAGGCCCAAATCCGCCCCAATCATCTCCCAGATTCATTTGGTAACTTCGGCAGTGAAGGTGGGTCCTTGATCACTTTCAATCACTTCTGGAATCCCGAATATGCAGATAAGTTCTGCTTGAAGCCTTTTCACTGTAGTTCTAGCGGTCATGTTGGCTGCTGGGTATGCTTCTGTCCAGCCGGAAAACATATCCACCACCACCAGAACATATTCATATCTTCCACTCTAGGGTAATTGCATATGATCAATTTGGATTCTCTGTAAAGTATACTGTGACTTTGCCAGTTTCTTCTTTGGCACATGTTCTGTTCTTCTGGGATTTCAAGTGCTACAAATCTCACAGCTCCTAGTATAGTTTGTAGCATGAACTGAGATCTTGGGTGCAATATAGAGTTTAATGATAGCTGAAATCATCTGATTCTTCCCTCTATGTACCTTTCCATGAGCCCACTGAACCACTGCTGGATACAGTGCTCTTGGCAGACATATTCTTCTTCCCACTCTCCAGATTCCGTCATTACAAAACGTTCCTCCCCGTTCAATCCATCCTTGTTTTTCTTCTTCTGTTACCGCATTCTGCCAGTCCACTAAAGTCCCGTGTGCCGGATTCTATTCCAGTCTTTGCTCCTCTTCATCTTCCTCCTCTTCTTCTTCCAATCCCAATTTTCTCATTCCCATTTCTTCCTCATCCCCTCGTTGTCTCTGACTTCTGGTGAGCACAAACACCTCTGTACCCCCCGACACCTCTGCTTCCTCTGGAAATATAGGTTCCATAGCTGTTGCTTTTGCTGTAATGTCAGCCAGATGATTCCCCTTGGCTTCCTCTGAATTCAGTTTCCCATGAGTCTTAATTTTGATCACAGCCACTTGCCTTGGTAACTTCAGAGCTTCTAGCAGACTTCTCACTGCCGCTGCATTCTGGATTGGAGCTCCACTGGCTGTCTTGTAGCCCCTCAGGGCCCATGTCAGGCCAAAGCCGTGGGCAATCCCGAAACCGTACCTTGAGTCCATGTAGATATCGGCCACTCGACTCTCTGCGCACTTGCAGGCTTCGGTCAGAGCATACAGTTCGGCCTCTTGAGCTGACATATAAGATAGCAGTGGTCCAGCAGAAACAACCGTTGGTAGGGACACCACCGCATATCTGGTATGGTAAGTTCCATATTCATCTGCGTATCTGGACCCGTCAGTATACTGTATCAGATCCGCTTCAGACAGTGGCTGTTCAGAGACAGTAGGTAGGTGAGAAGTGTCTTTCTTCATGATCTCAAGGCAATTATGGTCACTCGAATCAGGGTATTCATGGTCTTCTGAGGTCCTCCTAAGTCTTCAGAGCAGTACCCCCTTGACAGAGGAAGCAGAGTGGAGGGGTTCAAGACAGTACATCGCCGAAGAGCTATATTTTCTGGTAAAAGGAGCTCACATTGGATTCTGACACATTGTTGCATAGATAGATGGTTGTGCTGGGTTTGTGCAAGGATTGCTTTCAAATCATGAGGGGCCAGTATAGTTGTAGGATGGCCAAGTACAACATCTGCTGTTCTGTGTAGGAGTTCTGTAGCTGCCAGCACTGCTTTGAGACATGTTGGTGCTGTTTGTGCCACTGGATCCAATTTACCGGAATAATATCCGATGGCTCTCATGTGGCCCCCATGTTTTTGTGCCAGAACTCCTGAGGCATGGCCACATGCTTCAGAGACAAATAGAAAGAATGGAAATTCATAGTTGGGAATCCTCAGTGCAGGCGCTGAAATGATGAGTTCTTTCAACTGGTCCATTGCATCCTCAGCTTCTTGGTCAAAATACAGGTCAAGTTCAGAAGAGTGGACCCAATCATATAGCGGTTGCATGAGAGCATTAGGGGTCCACTGCCTGCAGTATGAGACCATACCCAGGAAAGCTTGGAGTTGTTTGACAGTTCTCGGGTACGGAATGTCACGGATGGCAGTTTTCCGCTCTTCAGTGAGACGCGTGGTACCTTGGGATATGCAATGACCCAAAAACACAACTTTGGTACAACACCAGTACAGCTTTCGCAGAGTAACTTTGCATCCGATGGTGGCCAGAAATTGGAGCAAAGAATAGCTGAACCTGTGGCAAGTTTGGTCATCGGGACAACAGAGGAGTAGATCATCGACATATTGTATCAATGTGACTTCAGGGTTCTCACTCTTCCAGGGTTGGAGAAAGGTAGTTGAGCCGCTCCTTGGCCCACTGGTGAAGTTGTTGACCAAGGCTCCTCCTGATTGGTAAGTCTCCTTGTCTGTCACTTGGCTGTCATTCAGAGCTACTTGAATTATTGGCCAAAAGGCATCTCCCACTTTAATGCTAGTGATTTCATGAAGATCTTTCCAAGTGGCTGAATAAGTTTGTTCAATTTGTCTGATTCTTCTGTAGAACGCCAAAGGGTGTCTGTCTGAGTCAGGTAGTTGACTAATCACTCGATAAACTTGCGAAGGTGTGAATGCCGCATATCTATTATGGTAATCTGGCACTGGAGATTGTGACTGAGAAGATGTTGAGGGAGATACCCGCAACACAGCAACAGGAGGTGGGCTTGTTTGTCCAGGAAATAGTTCATTTGGGTTATCTTCTGAGGTCATCTGGCGGCTGAGTGGGTCTGATCTAGCTGTGGCATTTTCCACAGCTCGGGTGAGAATTTGAGATTTATGATAGTCATTGCTGATTAGTCTTATCTCCTCCAACGTAGTTAGTCCTCTGTACTCCTGTATAGCTTGGACTATTGCTTGGGCACAGGCTTGCATAGGAAATCCACACATTCCAGAACTTATAGCAGGAAGAGCAATGGAAGTAAGGTTCCTTGTTCCAGCATAGTTCAGAATATTGTTGATTGCAGCTCTGAGTTGTGACACACACTTATCATGATGATCTTCATCATACACTGGACCTACTGCATGAATGATAAGCTTGCATGGTAATCTCCCTGGTCTGGTGGCTACCAGGTCTGTTGTCTCGACTGGTCCTGAAAAATGTACAATGCTGTTACAGTCTTCCTGAATAGCATTACCTCCGGCTTGCACAATAGTCATAGCCACTCCTCCCCTATTTTGTAATCTAGGTTTGCTGCATTAACTATAGCATCCACCCGCTGTGTTACCAGATCCCCCAGACCTGGTGTTAGTACCGTTGATGACTTCCAAATCATTCTTTCTGTCCATGGTTTCCACACCTGTGGGTATTCTTCATCTGAAATAGTGGCATGGGAATCCTTCTGATCCGGAGAGAATTCTGATATTGGTGTACGAAATGTCACACGAGCCGGTTTACCTTCTGGATTGCTTATTGGTGGGGACGCTGATAGTGGTGGTGGTGGTGCTGCTGCCTCTTCATCCCACGGCTCCTCCGGTTCAATAGTATTTCTCCTTCGGTTAAGGGCCTGCCAGAACTCCGGATTATTAAATAGAGCTTCGGCACTAGGCAAATGAGGATAGAGAGGGACATAGTCTTTTGGGACATAGTACGCACCATCCGGAGTGACAACCGGACACACTGGTATAGGAGTAAATGTTGCGGTTGATGTGCCGGGTGTAGTGTGTATTGTTGCCTGTATTCCGGGTGCACCAAGATGGCTGCCACCAGAAGGAAGAACACTACAGGAAGGGTGTGTGCCACTGGGAAGGAGCACACCCACTGATATCTGGTCAGAGGCCAGAGGTGATGCAATGGGTGTAATAACATGTCCGCTGTAGGAAGGGTTGGAACTTTGGGCAGACATAGGTATAACGGATGAGGATGGGGCACTAGGAGTGGCTTGGGTAGTAGCGAGGGGCGGGCCTCCTGGACCAGGCGCGTGACATGAAACACAATAATCTGCTGACAATGGATTCTGCTGGCCACAATTATAACACACCCAACAATTCATTGCCCCGCCATTATAGGGCGATGGCGGAGGCATCTCTCTAACATAGCAATAACCAGTTATGTTTCCTTTCTTATCCCTATCCTCAATTTCCACATACCCTTCTTTCAATAAACTCATCGCAACCTTTTTCCACATGTATGCACTTTGCAACTACCCATTATCTTCCAGTTTTCCCCTGTTTTCACAAAATGCTGCATTCAACATCTCGTACTGTAATCTACCCCCTGGCTACAACCCACACAATGACATTACTTATATTTCCTTCCTTCTCCTCTAGCAACTATATCTTTGGGGTCCTGTCCCTCCTGATCGAGAGACCTCTGCAACACAAACAATGTCTTTAGTTTTTCCATGATTTTGGCTCCAGGCATTCCGTTCCCTTAGACTTATTATCAGACCAGGCAGCTGATATACAAGTAGTATTGTAACAAGTCCCTACACTCCCTACCAAGCACTGAATTAACTCTTTTACGACTTTATGAAGCACTGAACACCCCGCGCACCCGCGTCCTAGTGACGTCTTAATATATGGCTTAACTTAACGATGCAGTTGGCTCCCCGCGTATTCCACGTCTTAATAGAAGATTGGTTGAGCCCGTGTGCCCGCGCCCTAATGGTGTCTTAATACACAACTTAGTATCTTCACTTCCCGCGTGTCCCACGACTTAATACACGACTTAAGAGTGGATTGGTTGACCCCGTGAGCCCGTGCCCTAATGGCGTCTTAATACACGACTTATCAGCAACTTCACTCCTCACGTGTCCCACGACTTAATACACGACTTAATAGAGGCCCCGAGTGCCCGCGTCCTAATGGCATCTTAATACACGACTTATCAGCAACGTCACTCCCCGCGAGCCTGCGTTATAAACAAAGAAATTTTCCTAAATTCTCAAGTCTATACTTGTACACCCATGTGTACAAAGATCGTTCTAATGGGACGGAACACCTCAGAAACCACAGAGCAGCAGTTAGCCAGGAGCGACTACACACCAGAGTTCTTGGAATCACACAGCGGGGACCTGCCCAGTCGCACGGGGCTGTCCCTAAGGGCCAATCTAGACACCACAAACTCACCAGAGACCGCTCAAAATACGAATAAGCACTACGGATTCATTAAATCTGCAGACTTACCGTATTCAGTGATGAGAGTTGATCAGGCTCTCGCTTCGAGCAGTCCTGGCTCGTCCGTAGGTGGTTTGGTGCTGGGCACCCCAAGACCTAAAGTCCCCTCGAGTGTGATCCGAGTCACGGCACCATTTGTGGAGGTTTCACCAATTTAAGATACACCAGGTAACTGCTCTCCTACAAATTAAAGATGTCTGAGAGCATGCAAAGAAGCTAATTAACCAAATTTGCTAATCTGGTTGAAAAACTTCACTCAGAGACTGAACCACGCAAAATGGCATACTTTATTACGTAGACATGGGGTTATATAGTATTCTCCTTCTAGGTGGGATTAGTAAAATTTATTGCTCTTTCTGATAGCTTAGCACACTGCAATTTGCTCATCCATGTATCTCTTGGCCTCAGTAACGCCTTAGGAATTCTGATGGGAGGGGTGAAGTCGTCTCTCAGCGCCATCTTTGCCAACTTAACATGAATCTCTCTGTTATCAGCCATGCACATGCATAAGTCATTCCCAGGAAATCATTTAGTTGTTCATGTCTACAATCAAAACAGAAACTGTTAGTTATATATTCATTAACTAATAACATAATCAATGTGCATATACACATTTGCATACATACATACACATAGATTATTCCATCATCTCTATATTAATTCTCACTGATTAGGTAATCTATTAAAAGAAACTAATTGATTTTCTATAATATATATTTTATCTTGACAATACCACAACTGCTGTTGGTGGAGGAGGCTCAACAGTATTTGAAAGCTCTTGTTGTGGGAATTGTTTCCACATTGCCAGCTGATGAACATTTTGCAGTGTGCAGGCCTGCAAGGGAAAGATAAATTGTGCACATCATGACTTAAATAGAATAGTAACAACAGCTATCCATTAGCACATGAAAGCGTAATCACTAGTGTTGAGCGATACCTTCCGATATTGGGAAATATCGGATCGGATTGGATCGGACCGAAACCCAAAAAATATCGGATATCGCCGATTCCGATACCGGAAACCAATGCAAGTCAATGGGACACAAATATCGGAATGAAAATAAACCCTTTCTTTCCTTGTAGGTTAATTCTACATGAAGGAAAACAACTAAGAATAATGTAGAATGTATTACATGAAAAGCCGTCAATTCAGCAGCGGCATACACCGGTACCCGACAATTTAGAACAGAAAGAATAAAGCATCACACATAGATTAGATAGATAGAAACATGTCAGTCACATATATAATAAGTACAGTGACAGTGTTGGTTACTGTACTAGTCATTTAGTGTTAAAGGATTTATTAAAAAAAATAATAGTGTTTTCATGCACCGTCTCTTTAAAAAAGCCGGCCGGCAATTCAGCATCGGTACCCGACAATTTATAACAGAGAGAATAGAGCATCACGCATATATTAGATACAAAGAAACATGTCAGTCACATATATAAGAAGTACAGTGATAGTGTTGATTACTGTATTTGTCATTTAGTGTTAAAATAAAGGATTTATTAAAAAAAAAAATGGCGTGGGGTTCCCCGTAATTTTAGCCTCTAGCGGAGGTTAAGCAGACGGCTGGGGCAGATGTTTGAAGCCAGCGCTTGAGCAGGAGAATTCTCCCACACTGGGATGGCATTGAGATGACAGGCTGGATCACAGCTGAGCGCTGCCATCCAGCTTGTCATCCTTCAGAGACACCGCAGAGCGCAAGCATGCCTGCGCTCTGCAGTGTCTATGAAGGATGGCATGCTGGATGGCAGAGCGCTCAGCTGTGATCCAGCCTGTCATCTCAATGCCATCCCAGCGAGGGAGAATTCTCCTGCTGAAGCGCTGAGCGCAGGAGAATTTTCCCACGCTGTCAGTGACGTGCATGAGGTGAGCTCATGTCCAATGAACTCAGCTCACCTCATGCCGTCACTGACATCGTGGGAGAATTGCCTGCGCTATGCAGTGTCTATGAAGGATGGCATGCTGGATGGCAGCACTCAGCTGCCATCCAGCCTGTCATCTCAATGCCATCCCAGCGTGGGAGAATTCTCCTGAAGCGCTGAGTGCAGGAGAATTTTCCCACGCTGTCAGTGACGTGCATGAGGTGAGCCGAGTTCATTGGACATGACCTCGTCTAATCTGGATGCCATCACAGCGAGACACTGAGGAGCGCAAGCATGCCTGTGCGTCTCAGTGTCTGTGGCGCGGCAAGCTGGATGGCAGCTTTCGGCTATGATCCAGCCTGTCATGTCAATGTAGCAGAGCTGAAGCTGTCGTGGGAACCATGGAAAGGTAAGGATGAGGTTGCTTTATTATTTTACTTTTATTGCCGAAGACATTGGCTTCAGCTGGAATGGGCGTGATGGTAAGTATGGTTTAATTTAGAACATTAAAAAATTGTGTGTTTATTTCAATTAAAGGACTTTATTCTGGGTGTTGTGTATTTTTAAATACTTTACTAGAAATTCATGGCGGTCATGTCTAATATTGGCGTGACCCCATGAATTTCGGGCTTAGGGCCAGCTGATAATGCCAAGCTGGCCCTAACCCCTTTATTACCCAGTGAGTCACCGCACCAGGGCCCTGGATGAGTTGGGTACAGCGCCATTTTCTGGGGTGGCTGCGGACTGCAATTTGCAGCGGGGGGGGGCCAGAAAGCTTGGGCCTCCCTGCGCTGCGGATTAGAGCCCCCAGCTGCCTAGATGTACCTGGCTGGACACAAAAATAGGGCGAAGCCCCACGGCATTTTCTTTTAAATTATTTCACGAAATTCATGAAATAATTGAAAAAAGGGCTTCTCTGTATTTTTGTTTCCAGCCAGGTACAAATAGGCATCTGGGGGTTGGGGGCAGCCAGTTCCTGCCTGCTGTACCTGGCTGGACACAAAAATATGGCAAAGCCCACGTCAAATTTTTGGTGAAAAATTCAATAAACAATTTAAAAAAAAACACATTTAGGGACTGCATCTTTATTAACCCCTCCACGTGAGGGGTTAATAAAGATGCAGTCCCTAAATTATTATTATTTTTTATTCATTTTTAATTAATTTTTCCCAAACATTTTGACGTGGGCTTCGCCATATTTTTGTATGCCAGCCAGGTACAGCATCCAGGAACGGGCTGCCCCCAACCACCAGATGCCTATTTGTACCTGGCCGAACACAACAATATAGGTAACTCTTTTTTTTTTTATTATTTCATGAATTTCATGAAATAATGAAAAAAAAATCAGTGGGGCTTTGCCCTATTTTTGTGTCCAGCCAGGTACAGCAGGCAGGAACGGGCTGGAATCCGCAGTGCAGGGAGGCCCAAGCTTTCTGGCCCCCCCCCCGCTGCAAATCGCAGTCCACAGCCACCCCAGAAAATGGCGCGTTCATAGAAGCGCCATCTTCTGGCGCTGCACCCAACTAATCCAGGGCCCTGGTGCGGTTGGTCATTGGGTAATAAAGGGGTTAGGGCCAGCTAGGCATTATCAGCTGGCCCTAAGCCTGAAATTCATGGGGTCACGCCAATATTAGACATGACCGCCATGAATTTCTAGCAAATTATTTAAAAAAACACAACACCCAGAATAAAGTCCTTTAATTGAAATAAACACACAATTTTTTAATGTTCTAAATTAAATCATACTTACCATCACGCCCATTCCAGCTGAAGCCAATGTCTTCTGCAATAAAAGTAAAATAATAAAGCAACATCATCCTTACCTTTCCATGGTTCCCACGACAGCTTCAGCTCTGCTACACTGACATGACAGGCTGGATCGCAGCCGAAAGCTGCCATCCAGCTTGCCATGCCGCAGACACTGAGAAGCCCAGGCATGCTTGCGCTCCTCAGTGTCTGGCTGTGATGGCATCCAGATGAGCCGATGTCATGTCCAATGAACTCGGCTCACCTCATGCACGTCACTGACAGCGTGGGAAAATTCTCTCTATTACTAACCAGGGCTTGATGTCAGCCGGCATTATAAGCTGACATCAACCCCAGCCCTATTACCCCACTGCCACCGCTACAGGGCAGTGGGAAGAGTGAGGCTAAGTGCCAGAATTGGCGCATCCTATGGATGCGCTATATCTGGGACGGCTGACGGCTGGTGTTTCTAGCCTGGGAGGGGGCCAATATTCATGGCACCCTTCCTGGGCTATTAATATCAGCCCCCAGCTGTCTGCCTAGCCTTTGCTAGCTATTAAAATAGGGGGGACCCTATGTCATTTTTTTGGGGGGGTCCCCCATTTTAATAGCTAGTAAAGGCTAGGTATTCAGCTGGGGGCTGATATTAGTAGCCTGGGAAGCTCCGTGGGTATTACCCCCTTCCCAGGCTTCAAACATCTGCCCCAGTCGTCTGCTTAACCTCCGCTAGAGACTAAAATTACGGGGAACCCCACGCCAATTTTTTTTTTAATAAATCCTTTATTTTAACACTAAATGACAAGTACAGTAATCAACACTATCACTGTACTTCTTATATATGTGACTGACATGTTTCTATGTATCTAATCTATGTGTGATGCTCTGTTCTTTCTATTCTGAATTGTCGGGTACCGATGCTGAATTGCCGGCCGGCTTTTTTAAAGAGACGGTGCATGAAAACACTATTATTTTTTTTAATAAATCCTTTAACACTAAATGACAAGTACAGTATGCAACACTGTCACTGTACTTATTATACAGTATATGTGACTGACATGTTTCTATCTATCTAATCTATGTGTGATGCTTTATTCTTTCTGTTATAAATTGTCGGGTACCGGTGTATGCCGCTGCTGAATTGCCGGCCGGCTTTTTTAAAGAGACGGTGCATGAAAACACTATTATTTTTTTTTTTAATAAATCCTTTAACACTAAATGACAAGTACAGTAAGCTGAGCGCTGCCATCCAGCTTGTCATCCTTCAGAGACACTGCAGAGTGTAGGCATTATGGGAACTTCCGATTCCGGTATTCGATATTCTAAAAGTATCGGAACTCAGTATCGGAACTCCGATACCGCGAATATCGGTCGATACCCGATATTTCAGTATCGGAATGCTCAACACTAGTAATCACATGCTCATGTGAGAAAAGCAAGCTGGCCTGCAATATGAGCAAGAATCAAACTATTTTCTTACCCATTCTCCTTCAGCTCTTCTTTCTAGTAGCCAGGCCTCTGCTGCTTTCCATTCTCTTCCTCCTCTCCCTCCGTTGCATTGTTAGTTAGACATTTGAGTGGCCAGGAGACATGCGTCCAGTTATCCGTTTGTGTTGAAACTAAACTCCCATGTGTCTGATTTGAAACCAATCCCTGCCGTATCACATTGATAGTACTGCCTTTTGCAAAATTATTGCAAGCAATTTGGTGCATACTGGTCGACTCACTTGGATATGTATACAGTTTTTTCTTCAACTCTACCCATAAATGTTCAATTGGGTTGAGGTCTGAGGACTGTGGAGGCTAATCCAGCACCTCTACTTCATTGTCATTGAACCATTTCTTCGCTAATCTCGACATATGCTTCCAGTCGTTGTCCTGCTGGAACACTTTGTCACCCTTTTCATACCCAGAGCAGCAGGACAAGAGTCACACTGATGAGAAATTATCTTGTATGAGGTTAGGCATTGAATAATCTGGAATACCCAATGATTAAGCAATTTGCCAGTCCCAAGGATGCAATATCATTATGAGACACCAGGTACATTAAAAAATATGTGCAATTTAGGATTACTATAAGATATATTTGAGCAAATCTCTGTAAGTTCAGTTCTATCAAATTCTCTTCTCAACCCCCCACCCTCCATCCTTCTATGGGAAGGGAGTGATTTGGCTTGGATCTAATAAACTTGGTGAGAATCAAAATTGTCTGGAATGGGTTAAAAAAGTAAGAAACTCTTATCATCTCCTCGGCCACCCCAGTCCCTGCCCGGTCCTACAATTGGTGCTTCCTCAGTCTTCTAGAGTAAGGCCATTTCTGCTCCTTTGCCAGGAAGGACAAGAGGACTGAAGAAAAGCAGATGAAAAGACAAGATGGAGATCTTTACTTTTTTTAACTCATTCCAGGCCTTCAGAATCCATCAAAATGGAGGCCAACTTCCTCCAATTTGCAGGATTTACTCAAATGTAATCCCCAAAAATGTATATTCTAATAAATATATATTTTTTCGGACATTTCTTGCAAATTTGATTTGTTTAGCATCAATTTGCACATTTCTATGGTAAAAATTTGCTAACTTCAGTTGCAAAATGGAAAGTTTTCATATGTGGATATAGCAAGCGATCCATCACGAATAGCCCTGGCTTTACCCTTCAAGCACCTGCATTATTTCATACATATACAGTGGGGAAAAAAAGTATTTAATCAGCCACCAATTATGCAAGTTCTCCCACTTGAAAAGATGAGAGAGAGGCCTGTAATTGACATGATAGGTAGACCTCAACTATGAGATACAAAATGAGAAAACAAATCCTGAAAATCGCATTGTCTGATTGTCGAAGGACACCAGAAGCAAAATTGTAGCCCTGCACCAGACTGGGAAGTCTGAATCTGCAATAGGCAAGCAGCTTGGTGTGAAGAAATCAACTGTGGGAGCAATAATTAGAAAATGGAAGACATTCAAGACCACTGATAATCTCCCTCGATCTGGGGATCCACACAAGATCTCACCCCATGGGGTCAAAATGATCTCAAGAACAGTGAGCAAAAACCCAGAACCACACGAGGGGACCTAGTGAATGACCGGCAGAGAGCTGGGACCAATGTTACACAGGCTACCATCAGTAACACACTAAGCCGCCAGGGACTCAGATCCAGACGTGTCCCCTGGCTTAAGCCATTACATGTCCGGGCCCATCTGAAGTTTGCTAGAGAGCATTTGGATGATCCAGAAGAGTATTGGGAGAATGTCATATGGTCAGATGAAACTAAAGTAGAACTGTTTGGTAGAAACACAACTCGGCGTGTTTGGAGGAGAAAGAATGCTGAATTGCATTCAAAGAACACCTTACCTACTGTGAAGCATGGGGGTGGCAACATCATGCTTTGAGGCTGTTTCTCTGCCAATGGACCAATACGACTGATCCGTGTACATGAACGAATGAATAGGGCCATGTATCGTGAGATTTTGAGTGCAAACCTCCTTCCATCAGCAAGGGCATTGAAGATGAAACGTGGCTGGGTCTTTCAGCATGATAATGATCCCAAGCACACCACCAAGGCAACAAAGTAGTGGCTTCGTAAGAAGCATTTCAATGTCCTGGAGTGGCTCAGCAAGTTTCCAGATCTAAACCCTATAGAAAACCTTTGTAGGGAGTTGAAAATCCGTGTTGCCCAGAGACAGCCCTAAAACATCACTGCTCTAGAGGAGATCTGCATGGAGGAATGGGCCAACATACCAGCAACAGTGTGTGCCAACCTTGTGAAGACATACGGAAAACGTTTGACCTCTGTCATTGCCAACAAAGGATTTATAACAAAGTATTGAGATGAACTTTTGTAATTGACCAAATACTTATTTTTCACCAAAATTTGAAAAAAAAAATTCTTTCCAAATCAGACAATGTGATTTTCAGGATTGAATTCTACTTATGATGTATCAGGCTAGTATACCACAAAATCTGAAGAGTCACATATTTATACACAATGAGACACAAAAATGTAATAAATAAGACAGGTGATGGAAAGCAGAGTTATTATGGAAGAGATAAACTGTCCTGGCTATAAATATTTTAGGAGTTAATAGATAAGGAGTGTGAAGGTTTTATTGTCCTGTGACTAGGTCCAGTGTTATGATGGCCTCACAAGTCTGAGGGGCACATTCCTTAGTTGATGTAGAATGACATAAATCCATGAGACACATTCATTCCTGCTCTGAAAGTGTTAAAGGTCACCATCAGTTTATATTCTGAGATTCTTCTTTCTCTTTAAGATTTGAAGTTACCTTTTAATACCAGTAATTTCATGTATTTTATGCTGTGATCAGGGGAACAAAAATGCTTGGCTACAGGTAGATCTATTCTTTTTTCTTTTATTGTGTGGCGATGATGATTCATCCTTGTCCTAAGTTTTTGCCTTGTCTCCCCTATATACAGACCCCCAGCTGGACATTTGGTACATATAATTAAGTACACCACATTAGACGTGATGCAGCTGAGCGTACCTGGGATCTTATAGTCCTGATGTGAATTGGGGATCTTTATCTTGTCTGTGGTCGTTATACATGGACAGGTTTTACATTTTTTCTGGTTGCAAGGAAAGGTACCTGTAGCTGGAGGAGATGACAGGCAGCTTCTGACAATGATGCTTCTTAGATTTGGGGGCTGCCTGAAACACAGAAGCGGGGGGTCTGGAAATATGGATTGTAATAGGGCATCTTTTTGTAGTAAGGGTTGTAGTTTCCGTGCAGCTCTCCTTACCGCCTCCAGATTTGGATTGTAGGTGACTACTAGAGGCACCCGGTTGCTTTCTTGTTTGGTTTTCTAATGTAGGAGATGATTCCTTGATATTCTGGTGGCTCTTGTAATCTGGTTCTCAATTGTTCTTAGATGGTAGCCCTGATTCAAAAAGGTCTTTGTGAGGCCATCAAGGTGTTTGTCTCTATTTATAGGGTTGGAACATATCCGATTGTATCTGATGGCTTGGCTGCAAACAATAGAGTTTTTATGTGTTTTGGATGGAATCTGTACCATTTAAGGTATAAAATAAAATAAATAAAGTCCAATTAGATAGGACAGTATTGACACGGGTGGACACCACCAATTGCACAATCAGTCAAAAAAGGAAGGGGAAAGGGGGAAAAAAAGGTTGTGAATAAAAATTAACTTTTATTGATTATATAAAATCTCTTATAAAATGTGACATAGACCATACAGCCTGTAAGGATGTATATAAGATCACTGCTAGATGTATATAAATTGAATAGCTGTGACCCTGTAAATCCTGGAATATATAGGACAGCAATAGAATTATGTGGTTCCACAACCAAAGTCCATTGGATTAAATGGTTGGGTAATATATCCAGCTAGGATGCTAAATTATGCCTATCCTCAAGATATAGGTACAAAGTAGTGACATCTACACTATTTGTCACGGGAAACTATATATATTGAAAGCACCCGCTGCAATCCTCATATACAGGTCAAAAATTCCCTGTGGATCTCTATCATATAGAGTCAATATTAATTGTGCCAATGTAATGAGAGCTGACACGCCGTTAATAGAGATCACCCTTGTGTTACGTGCGATCATATATGTCAGTTATGCGGACACCCGTCCACACAGTAACACCTGACAGGGAGCCATGCGGTCTACCAAACTGATCGCATGCAAGTGGTGCGCACGCGGTCTGTGTAGCTAGAGACAGTCAAGCTCCGGAGAGACGCTACCGCAATCTGCTATTCATGTCAGCTGGCATGCCAGAGACATGAGCGGCACATGGGGACTGGACATAAAGAGCCTAGAAAAAGCCGGAACCCCCGGCGAAACACGCATCAGGGACGATTTGTCCTGTGAATATACATGTGACAGCATAACTAGGCTCTCCTGTCCCCATGTGCCGCTCATGTCTCTGGCATGCCAGCTGACATGAATAGCAGATTGCGGTAGCGTCTCTCCGGAGCTGGACTGTCTCCAGCTACACAGACCGCATGTGCACCACGTGCACGCGATCAGTTTGGGAGTCCCCACTGCTCCCTGTCAGGTGTTACTGTGTGGACGGGTGTTAATCCATCCAAGCGACAAGGCGTAACAATCTGACTTGTGTGACCACTGTGGTGATTGAGACTCATGTCTCCGCATAACTGACATATATGATCGCACGTAATACAGGGGCGATCTCTATTAACGGCGTGTCAGCTCTCATTGCATCGGCACAATTAATAGTGACTCTATATGATAGCGATCCACAGGGAATTTTTGACCTATATATGAGGATTGCAGCGGGTGCTTTCAATATATATAGTTTCCCACGACAAATAGTGTAGATGTCACTACTTTATACCTATATCTTGGGGATAGGCATAATTTACAATCCTAGCTGGATATATTACCCAACCATTTAATCCAAGGGACTTTGGTTGTGGAACCACATAATTCTATTGCTGTCCTATATATTCCAGGATTTACAGGGTCACAGCTATTCAATTTATATACATCTAGCAGTGACCCTATATACATCATTACAGGATGTATGGTCTATGTCACATTTTATAAGAGATTTTATATAATCTATAAAAGTTAATTTTTATTCGCAACCTTCCCCCCCCCCCCCTTTCCCCTTCCTTTTTTGACCCATTTAAGGTATGTAGGATGGTTGCTTGGTTTCCGGTACAAGGATGTCTCTATTTCATTGTTCTGTAGCTTGATGATGGTGTCCAAAAAGTTAATTTCAGTACCAGAGTAGTTGAGTGTTAGGTTGATGGTGGGATGAAATCGATTAAAGTCTTCATGGAACGTCTTCAGCTGTTGGTCAGACCCCGTCCAGATGATTAAAATATCGTCAATGAAACGATAGTAGGACAGAGGCCTGATGGGACAGGAGGACAAAAAGTCACTTTCAAGCTTGGCCATGAAAAGATTTGCGTGCTGTGGAGACATTTTACTTCCCATCGTTGTACCAGTTTCCTGTAGATATACAGTATGTTGTTATCAAATTCAAAGTAATTATGGGTGAGGATGAATTCTGTAAGTTTGACCACAGAATCAGCAACAATTCCTGTATTTTCCATGAAGATTTTGCAGGCATTTAATCCATCCTGGTGTGGGATATTAGAATACAAAGATTCCACTTCCATGGTGGCCAGAACTGTTTATCTCTTCCATAATAACTCTGCTTTCCATCACATGTCTTATTTATTGCATTATTTTTGTGTCTTATTGTGTATAAATATGTGACTCTTCAGATTTTGCGGTATACTAGCCTGATGAAGAAACCTGAGTAGTCTCGAAAGCTTGCAATTTGTTACCATCTTTTCAGTTAGCCATTAAAAGGTATCAACCACTGAGGACTCTCAAATCTAAATATTTTTCTATCTACTGGCTAACACGGTACAAGAATATATATTTTCCCTATGCTTAAGATGTCAATTACAGGCCTCTCTCATCTTTTTAAGTGGAAGAACTTGCACAATTGGTGGCTGACTAAATACTTTTTTCCCCTCTGTACGTCCTGTTGATCAGAAGCAGGACAGATTCAGTTGATAGCCACACTTTCACGACAAGGATCTTTGTTATATAATACTCCAGACACTATGATAAACAATATGAAGCCGCCATGGCCTTACTTTGATATTACATTCTTACTTTTGAAAAACTAAAAAATTGAAAGGCTTTGTTTGGATGAATTTTACGATGCTGGAATTGAAGGAGAGACAACATATGGTAGTCTCTGTGAGATTGTGGGACTGTTATTCCTGGAGGCGTTTTCTCTGTTCATCCCACAGTGATATCTGACATGTGTTATATACTACACATTCATAACTATACTGCCTAAGGCATTGAATACTTGTTGGTGTAACTATATACATGCTATTTATGTGTACAGCCTTGTCTTGATGTCACTGCATATGACCTAATTTTAACTGGGCTACATAAGGTTCGTGCACTTTATTCATGTTCTTTACAGAGGAGTTGTAGTACTTCGTGGTGTTTGGCAAAGGTTGACTTTCTCTCTTCAAGGTCGGCACTTTCACTCCTCCATTGTAATGAAATGGAAACAGGAATTGTTGACTGCGTGATGTCCATGTCCAAGTAAAGAATAGTGTAGAGTAAGGCTAAAATATGTGAGAGGTCTGTGGCCTGCTGGATGAACACAGAAGTGTCTCAGGGATACTGTGATATGATGCTCTTTTATGGGTGGAGTTTAGGTGGAGCAGATTTAAGGCATGTTATTGGAGCCAAATGACAGTTCAGCTTTTGCCTGTGGTTAAAATTATTTAAAGTAGTCAGTCCTGTAGATTAAAAGTCAAACAGACTACAGGAGCTACTATGGAGTGCCCTGCGAGTTAAAACGTGTGATTTTTCTCAATTGTCTGTGCCCATTGCCACCAAAAGTCAGGTGACATAAAAATTGGAACTGAGAGGCAGCAAACTTTGGAGAGTGATAGTGCAGTTGAGAGAAGACTCAAACAGGAGGTAGAGAAATTCCCCCTGATCGGCAAGTGAAGCCCCCTCCATCCACCCATTTGGTTGTTTGTGCGTTGCTGAAATGTTGAAACAATAAACCTTCCTTTGGAAAGACTGTAAAGTAGTGTTGAGCCACCCCCGTAGTGTTCGGGTTCGGTTCGGTTCGTCGAACACCGGGATGTTCGAGGAACTGTTCGTCGAACTGTTCGTCGAACACCTTAGAACACCGTCGAACACCGTTAAAACCAATGGCAGGCAAACAAAAACACATAGAAACACATAGAAAACACCTGCAAAGGTGTCCAAAAGCTGACAAACTGCTCAGAAGACACTCTCTTTAAAAAAGCCGGCCGGCAAATTCAGCAGCGGCATACACCGGTACCCGACAATTTAGACAAGAAGGAATAGAGCATCACACATAGATTAGATAGATAGAAACATGTCAGTCACACATATAAGAAGCACAGTGACAGTGTTGGTTACTGCACTTGTCATTTAGTGTAAAGGATTTATTAAAAAAAATATTAGTGTTTTCATGCACCGTCTCTTTAAAAAAGCCGGCCGGCAATTCAGCATCTGTACCCGACAATTTAGAACAGAAAGAATAGAGCTTCACACATAGATTAGATAGATAGAAACATGTCAGTCACATATATAATAAGTACAGTGAGAGTGTTGCTTACTGTACTTGTCATTTAGTGTAAAGGATTTATTTAAAAAAATAATAGTGTTTTCATGCACTGTCTCTTTAAAAAAGCCGGCCGGCAATTCAGCATCTGTACCCGACAATTTAGAACAGAAAGATAAAGCATCACACATAGATTAGATAGATAGAAACATGTCAGTCACATATATATGAAGTACAGTGATAGTGTTGGTTACTGTACTTGTCATTTAGTATTAAAATAAAGGATTTATTATTAAAAAAATTGGCGTGGGGTTCCCCTTAATTTTAGGCTCTAGCGGAGGTTAAGCAGACGGCTGGGGCAGATGTTTGAAGCCTGGGAAGGGGGTAATACCCACGAAGCTTCCCAGGCTACTAATTTCAGCCCCCAGCTGAATACATAGCCTTTACTAGCTATTAAAATGGGGGACCCCCCCAAAAAAATGACGTGGGGTCCCCCCTAATTTAATAGCTAGCAAAGGCTAGGCAGACAGCTGGGGGCTGATATTAATAGCCCAGGAAGGGAGCCATGAATATTGGCCCCCTCCCAGGCTAGAAACACCAGCCGTCAGCCGCCCCAGAAATGGCGCATTCATAGGATGCGCCAATTCTGGCACTTAGCCTCGCTCTTCCACGCTGCCCTGGTGCGGTGGCAGGGGGTAATAGGGTTGGGGTTGATGTCAGCTTATAATGCCAGCTGACATCAAGCCCAGGTTAGTAATGGAGAGGCGTCTATAAGACACCCCCATTACTAACCCCATAGTCAAAGTTAAAAAAAACACAAACACCCAGAATAAAGTCCTTTAATTGAAATAAAGACACAATCCTTTATTGTTCTAAATTAAACCATACTTACCATCACGCCCATTCCAGCTGAAGCCAACGATCTCCTGCAATAAAAGAAAAATAATAAAGCAACCTCATCCTTACCTTTCCATGGTTCCCACCACAGCTTCCGCTCTGCTACATCGAGATGACAGGCTGGACCGCAGCAGAACGCTGCCATCCAGCCTGTCATCCCGCAGACACTGAGAAGCGCAGGCTTGCTTGCGCTGCTCAGCGTCTCTCTGTGACGACATCCAGATGAGCCGAGTTCATGTCCAATGAACTCGGCTCACCTCATGCACGTCACTGACAGCGTGGGAAAATTCTCACGCTGAAGCGCTGATTGCAGGAGAATTTTCCCACGCTGTCAGTGACGTGCAGGAGGTGAGCTGAGTTCATTGGACATGAGCTCACCTCATGCACATCACTGACAGCGTGGGAGAATTCTCCTGCACTCAGCACTTCAGCGTGAGAATTTTCCCACGCTGTCAGTGACGTGCATGAGGTGAGCCGAGTTCATTGGACATGACCTCGGCTCATCTGGATGCCGTCACAGCGAGACAGTGAGGAGCGCAAGCATGCCTGCGCTTCTCAGTGTCTGCGGGATGACAGACTGGATGGCAGCGTTCTGCTGCGGTCCAGCCAGTCATCTCGATGTAGCAGAGCTGAAGCTGTCGTGGGAACCATGGAAAGGTAAGGATGAGGTTGGTTTATTATTTTTCTTTTATTGCAGGAGATCGTTGGCTTCAGCTGGAATGGGTGTGATGGTAAGTATGGTTTAATTTAGAACAATAAAGAATTGTGTCTTTATTTCAATTAAAGGACTTTATTCTGGGTGTTGTGTTTTTTTTAAATACTTTACTAGAAATTCATGGCGATCATGTCTAATACTGGCGTGACCCCATGAATTTTGGGCTTGGGGCCAGCTGATAATACCAAGCTGGCCCTAACCCCTTTATTACCCAGTGAGCCACCGCACCAGGGCCCTGGATGAGTTGGGTACAGCGCCAGAAGATGGCGCTTCTATGAACGCGCCATTTTCCGGGGCGGCTGCGGACTGCAATTTGTAGCGGGGGGGGGGCCCAGAAAGCTTGGGCCTCCCTGCGCTGCAGATTCCAGCCCCCAGCTGCCTAGTTGTACCTGGCTGGATACAAAAATAGGGCGAAGCCCCACGTACTTTTTTTTTAATTATTTCATGAAATTCATGAAATAATTAAGAAAAAAAGGCCTTCCCTATATTGTTGTGTCCGGCCAGGTACAAATAGGCAGCTGGTGGTTGGGGGCAGCCCGTTCCTGCCTGCTGTACCTGGCTGGACACAAATATAGTGCGAAGCCCACTTCAATTTTTTTTAATTATTTCATGAAATTCATGAAATAATTAAGAAAAAAAGGGCTTCCCTATATTGTTGTGTCCGGCCAGGTACAAATAGGCAGCTGGTGGATGGGGGCAGCCCGTTCCTGCCTGCTGTACCTGGCTGGACACAAATATAGTGCGAAGCCCCACTTCAATTTTTTTTAATTATTTCATGAAATTCATGAAATAATTAAGAAAAAAAGGGCTTCCCTATATTGTTGTGTCCGGCCAGGTACAAATAGGCAGCTGGTGGATGGGGGCAGCCCGTTCCTGCCTGCTGTACCTGGCTGGACACAAATATAGTGCGAAGCCCCACTTCAATTTTTTTAAATTATTTCAGGAAATTCATGAAATAATTTTAAAAAAATTGACGTGGGGCTTCACACTATATTTGTGTCCAGCCAGGTACAGCAGGCAGGAACGGGCTGCCCCCAACCACCAGCTGCCTATTTGTACCTGGCCGGACACAACAATATAGGGAAGCCCTTTTTTTCTTAATTATTTCATGAAATAATTTAAAGAAAATTGACGTGGGGCTTCGCCCTGTTTTTGTGTCCAGCCAGGTACAACTAGGCAGCTGGGGGCTGGAATCCGCAGCGCAGGGAGGCCCAAGCTTTCTGGGCCACCCCCGCTGCAAATTGCAGCCCGCAGCCACCCCGGAAAATGGCGCGTTCATAGAAGCGCCATCTTCTGGCGCTGTACCCAACTCATCCAGGGCCCTGATGCGGTGGCTCACTGGGTAATAAAGGGGTTAGGGCCAGCTTGGCATTATCAGCTGGCCCTAAGCCCAAAATTCATGGGGTCACGCCAATATTAGACATGACCACCATGAATTTCTAGTAAAGTATTTAAAAAAAACACAACACCCAGAAAAAAGTCCTTTAATTGAAATAAACACACAATTCTTTATTGTTCTAAATTAAACCATACTTACCATCACGCCCATTCCAGCTGAAGCCAACGATCTCCTGAAATAAAAGAAAAATAATAAAGCAACATCATCCTTACCTTTCCATGGTTCCCATGACAGCTTCAGCTCTGCTACATCGAGATGACAGGCTGGACCGCAGCAGAACGCTGCCATCCAACCTGTCATCCCGCAGACACTGAGAAGCGCAGGCTTGCTTGCGCTCCACAGTGTCTCTCTGTGAGGGCATCCAGATGAGCCGAGTTAATGTCCAATGAACTCGGCTCACCTCATGCACGTCACTGACAGCGTGGGAAAATTCTCCTACACTCAGCGCTTCAGCGTGGGAGAATTCTCACACTGAAGCGCTGAGTGCAGGAGAATTCTCCCACGCTGTCAGTGACGTGCAGGAGGTGAGCTGAGTTCATTGGACATGAGCTCACCTTATGCACGTCACTGACAGCGTGGGAAAATTCTCCTGCACTCAGCGCTTCAGCGTGGGAGAATTCTCACGCTGAAGCGCTGAGTACAGGAGAATTCTCCCACGCTGTCAGTGACGTGCAGGAGGTGAGCTGAGTTCATTGGACATGAGCTCACCTTATGCACGTCACTGACAGCGTGGGAGAATTCTCCTGCACTCACCGCTTCAGCGTGAGAATTTTCCCACGCTGTCAGTGACGTGCATGAGGTGAGCCGAGTTCATTGGACATGAACTCGGCTCATCTGGATGTCGTCACAGAGAGACGCTGAGCAGCGCAAGCAAGCCTGCGCTTCTCAGTGTCTGCGGGATGAGAGGCTGGATGGCAGCGTTCTGCTGCGGTTCAGCCTGTCATCTCGATGTAGCAGAGCTGAAGCTGTCGTGGGAACCATGGAAAGGTAAGGATGAGGTTGCTTTGTTATTTTTCTTTTATTGCAGGAGATCGTTGGCTTCAGCTGGAATGGGCGTGACGGTAAGTATGGTTTAATTTAGAACAATAAAGGATTGTGTCTTTATTTCAATTAAAGGACTTTATTCTGGGTGTTTGTGTTTTTTTTAACTTTGACTATGGGGTTAGTAATGGGGGTGTCTTATAGACGCCTCTCCATTACTAACCTGGGCTTGATGTCAGCTGGCATTATAAGCTGACATCAACCCCAACCCTATTACCCCCTGCCACCGCACCAGGGCAGCGTGGAAGAGCGAGGCTAAGTGCCAGAATTGGCGCATCCTATGAATGCGCCATTTCTGGGGCGGCTGACGGCTGGTGTTTCTAGCCTGGGAGGGGGCCAATATTCATGGCTCCCTTCCTGGGCTATTAATATCAGCCCCCAGCTGTCTGCCTAGCCTTTGCTAGCTATTAAATTAGGGGGGACCCCACGTCATTTTTTTTGGGGGGTCCCCCATTTTAATAGCTAGTAAAGGCTATGTATTCAGCTGGGGGCTGATATTAGTAGCCTGGGAAGCTCCGTGGGTATTACCCCCTTCCCAGGCTTCAAACATCTGCCCCAGCCGTCTGCTTAACCTCCGCTAGAGCCTAAAATTAAGGGGAACCCCACGCCAATTTTTTTAATAATAAATCCTTTATTTTAATACTAAATGACAAGTACAGTAACCAACACTATCACTGTACTTCATATATATGTGACTGACATGTTTCTATCTATCTAATCTATGTGTGAAGCTCTATTCTGTCTGTTATAAATTGTCGGGTACCGCTGCTGAATTGCCGGCCGGCTTTTTTAAAGAGACGGTGCATGAAAACACTATTATTTTTTTTGATAAATCCTTTACGCTAAATGACAAGTACAGTAAGCAACACTGTCACTGTACTTCGTATATATGTGGCTGACATGTTTCTATCTATCTAATCTATGTGTGAAGCTCTATTCTGTCTGTTATAAATTGTCGGGTACCGCTGCTGAATTGCCGGCCGGCTTTTTTAAAGAGACGGTGCATGAAAACACTATTATTTTTTTTGATAAATCCTTTACGCTAAATGACAAGTACAGTAAGCAGCACTTTCACTGTACTTCGTATATATGTGGCTGACATGTTTATATCTATCTAATCTATGTGTGATGCTCTATTCTTTCGGTTCTAAATTGTCGGGTAGAGGTGTATGCCGCTGCTGAATTGCCGGCTTTTCATGTTTCACTGTTGGCACTGTTCCCATCGATTTGGGCAATCACTGTAATGCCACAACCACCATGGCTGTGGCATTACAGTGAGTGGCAGACAATCCCTGCATGATTGGTGCTCTAAATAGCGCCAGACATGCAGGACACGCTTTTGGTGCACGAACAGTTATCGAACATAACCTCGAACAGCCGAATTTTTTGCAAATCGTTCGGGTTCGTCGAACAACTCGAACACCGCCCAAAACAGCTCGAATTTGAGATTGGCGAACAGTTCTAGTCGAACACCGCTCATCTCTACTGTAAAGCCCTAAATAAAGTTGTCTGTTCTTTACAAAATGTCTGGCGACTTGTTTCTTTAGAGGAATGAGTACTCCTGCGAGGCGAGCAACCATAACATGCATACTTGGCATTGCACCTCCTCCCTTTACTTACTTATTTCACATCAACGGCTCTAAACCTAAAAACAGTCCAGGCTATTTCAGACTTGAAAGTAGTGAGTTTGACATTAAATTACAAAAGTTACTAAAGAATTAAATGGCCTAAATTGTAGATTTCTCACATACCAACAGTTACCTTTTGGAGTCCAGATATCAATACGCCCACAGATGCCTTTGGACCTACCTAAGAAGAAGCATCAGGCAACTGCCACTTGATGAGGTTGTGTCAGACACAGAACTGAATTTTTTTTACACAATTCCCATCTGCTGCAGCCTCACAGGTTTACAGATCCAATGTAGTATTTGGGCAATTTGGAGGTAGCAGGTAGTATGCGCAGCTGGCATTGAAACCAATAAAGGAGTCCATTTCAAGAGAGTGTCAGTGCTGTTTATTCTTGACGCATTTCAAAATTATTTTAAAGTATTCTTACTTCTTCTTCAGGAGAAAAACAGGTCTCTGTTGTTCTCCTGAAGATGAAGTAAGAATACTTTAAAATGCATGGAGAATAAACAGCACTAACACTCTCTTTATTTGGATTCCTTTTATTTGTTACATTTGGACCTACCTTGACATTCAAATACTAAAAGGTAGGCATTTATCAGATATACTAATTCAGATTTGGCCCTGAAGCCTGAATAAATGGACACCAGTATTATCAACTCCAAAGATTGGTTCTAAAATATTTGAGAAAAGTACCTCTTAGGTCAACACCCATGTACAACAGTGACTGTGAGCGCTCCCTCCTCCCCATGTATGTATCGTTGCTCACCTTTGAGTGTTCAGGTCACAAAACCTAACCTCTCAACAGATAGAAACTGCTGCTTGCTTGCGACTCTCCTCCCGCATCCACTCCGTCCTGGTGGTAGAATCAAATAAAGTCATATTTTGAACTTAGGGTTCAGTTCGTCATGTCGCTCTCAGTCCATAATAACTGAATAAAATCTGTTAGCAGCAAAATTTATTTACTGCTTCAAGGTATCACTGATCCTATCATCAGGACAACTTATTATTTTAGTAAAGTGAGTGACCCCTATATTGAAAATTTTACTTTGTTTGATCAGTATTATTTATGACATAATTAGTAGAGGCTAATTCACTGTCAAATCCAATTGGTGTAATATTTTTTTTTCATTTAACTTTAACTTTTAATATATATTTTTATACTAAAACCCCAAAACAGACAAATACACAAGTACCTAGATACTGATACACATTAGTACTGTAATTGCTGCTGCATCACTTTTGTACCTAGTTGTGGAACACACTAGATGTATTGACGGTTTATTTATTTATCACCGTCATTTGGCTTAGGTTGCTTTTATTTTTCATTTAATGTCACCACTAGTTTCCACATGTAGCATCTTGTGCCCAGTGCCTACCACTGTGAAATTATATAGTTTGATTTTAGTAGTACCTTATTATTCCATGGACGCTATCTGTTGCTCTAATTGTTATAGCCAAGGGCATCTTACTTATTCATTCAGTCATTAAGCATTCCAATACACTTGATTCTTGGTATGTTTACTTCATATGCTCACTATTATATTAGTCAGTGCCCTTTAGCTATTGTAGCCCTACGCGTTTCATCAATCTATCATTACTGCCTTGATTCTTCTGGTGCTAGGCAGCTAATACGGTGTACCTAGTGTACAATATCATTAGATCAATGATATATCACAATGTTCACAATGTGTCAGCATAGTTGCTGGCTGCGTTTGGCAGCCAAACCATCCTCCTTATATAGATAGGAAACCTAACCTCTCATTATACTGCAAGCACCTCCCTCAACCAGTCATCCACTGGCTCCATGCATTTTGCTCACATATTTTCCAGCGTTTGGAGATCGGCTCGTCCTCTCTTCCATCCAAACTCCTGCACATCATCAAGCCGCCTTCCAATCCCGGCGGCGGGGGGCGTGACTATCGGGGCTGTGTCTTAGTTCACATTAACATAAACATCCAGTCGTCCGCATCATTCATGTTCATGAAGAACATGGATAGCACTCTTATGAGAAAAACTGATGTCTAAATGAGCCCCAAGTCAGGACCAAGGCATTAAGGGGACAAGTAATACGTGTGGAATTGGTGGAAAACATTAATTGAGTTGGCATGACCTATAAGAGAAATGTTAGGGATGAACATTTCTGACGGTCACTGTACATGAGCAAAGATTTGTTATTTCTGAGATACCAGATTCCAAAAGTTGACATGAAACCATGAGGACGAAGACACACAGACTAAGGTAATCTTCACATCTGTGCTAGTACTTCCGTGTTTCTGATGTGTTATAGGAACCTCTTATATGTGGATTTGCTGCGTTTCAATTAAATTCAATGGCCACGAATTTGCAGTAATCGCGGTGCGTGTGGTACCCAGGATGAAGAGGAGACTACAACTCCTCTTCATCCCAGCTTCCCCGCAGTGTAAAAAAGAAATAAAAAAGTTAAAAATAAAAAAAAACCTGTATACTCACCTCTCCGGTCTCCTCCCGGCCACGTACTCTCTCCTCGGCGTCCCGCGGTGTACTTGCAGGACCTGCGGTGACGTCATTTAATCAGCTGACGGCCACGTGACCGCTGATGTCAGCGGTCAGGTGATGGTCGTGTGACCATCAGCTGACTAAGTGATGTCACCGCAGGTCCTGCCAGTACACCGCGGGACGCCGAAGAGAGAGGACGCGGCTGAGAGGTGAGTATACAGGGTTTTTTTATTTTTAACTGTTTAATTCTTCTTTTTTTACTATAGATGCAGCAATTAAAGCATCTAAGTTGGTCACACAATATAAATCCATGCCTGTTGCCATGGCCAACTTGTCAAGCACTTTTCCAAGTGATGCTCAAAATCGCTTGGAAAAGTGCTTGAAAAAACGCATGCGAAAACGCATGTAAAAACGCTGAAAAAATGCTTCTCCCTGGCAGAAAAAACGCATGTAAATCTGCATGCGTTTTTTTCTGCCAGAGAGAGGCAAAAATGCTCTACATCAAATCTGCATCATGGACACTAACCCTTACAGTATATGCTGTACATCAGCGGCACCCAACTGACCCCTTTAAGAATATTGGGTCAGATGCATTTATATAATATATTTGGATTTCTTGCTTTTTATTTGCAAACTTGTGATTTTTTTTCTTGCAGTGTGTAAAACTCATTGGATGATGCTAATATGAGTCAGATATATATATATGCAGCGCTCTATTGATTCACCATCTGTCTGCCTCCTTATGGTGAATGTATGTGTCTCATGAAATATTCTCACATGTTAAACTGTATTAGTCAATCGTTCTTATGTTCTCTCTTCCCATCTGAACTGACAAGTAAAAACATAGAGGCTGACTCCATTGTCTCGTCTCCACAAGTATTGCTGTCTGCTTTCTTCAATTCTCACTTACAAGAAACCACAAGCAGAATCCAATATTGTGCCGTAATCTAAATTTACAGGATGCATTAATATAAGATTTTTTAATACTATGTGAGATGGAATACAATGAGAATGGATGTTAAGTGTATTATGTTTTTTTTCATCTTGGAAGAAGGATGCCTGGAATCAGAGTGAAGCTCCATTTAAAAGTATAAAACTAGATCTTGCTGCCCAATGCAGAATTTGTAGCAGGGCCACCCACTAACCATGTACCGTGTATAATACTGGTGTCTTCTAACATGACAGAGGTGTCTTTGGCCCTCACTGGAACAAGGCCAGAGGTATGACTTATTACTGACAAAACTGTTTCTCTCTTTTTCTTTCTATTATGAACTAAAGACCTAGGTATTATATTGTATGACATTGCCATGTTGAAAAATGGTTCCTGGGACACTTTGGAGAAATGACCGTGACCAAATCAATGTAACGCTGAGCTGTTAGTGTACCTGGAATAAAGACTAGAGGGATCTGGCTACTGTAAATTATGCCAATCCACACCATAATTCTGAGAATAGGACAGGTATGATGTTCCGCCATGAAGAACTCTTCATGCCATTGCCCACGTGGTCTCATTAGATTCGAAAAATGGCGCGTGGTGATCCATTCTGTACTGCCCACCTCCCAACTCTCATGGAAGAAAAGAAAGAATAGTCTATGCATCACAAGCAGAGCGTCGCGGCAAAATTTTAGACCACATGCATTTATTATTTATTCTCCCCTGGCCACATAAAGAAAATATTAGAAAGTGATGGACAACTCCTATAATACTGTTAGAACCTTGCTCTTAGGTTTTTTCCTTTGCTGGTCACATGACCTTGTTGGCCTATTTAATCCTGCTCCGCCCTTCTGGCTTTGCTGGACTTCATTGTTTAACTACTTTCTAGCTAGCCTGTGCTCTGTATCCAACTCTGTTAGTTTGCTTGGTCTTCGGACCTCTATGTTCTATATATTTTGTTTGTTCGTCTGTCTGCTACTATTTCTGTTAGGAGGTGTCCATTTTCCTCCCAGTCCTTAGTACTTGTAGGGATTCCATCCCCACATCTATAGGTCTCCGTACAGACTAGCTTAGGACTTTAGCAGGTCTGATCGCAGGATCAGGTCCCCTGTTACATCGTAGGGATTCAGCTGAGTTCTATCGTAGGGACAGATCTCCTCTCTTTCCTTAGCTCTGGTAGCAGAACATAACAGTAAGTCCAGCCTGCAAATTCTCTAAGGAAAGATTTTTCTGTTCCATCATGGTGTCGGTTCAGGATTTGGCTCATCGCCTGCAGGGACTCTCTCTGGAGGTGGCCGAGCTCCGTCAGCACGTGAGTAACTGTCCTGGAGCACATTTCTTGGAGCCTAAGGTATGTTTGCCGGATTTATTTTTTGGTGAACACCGAGAATTTTTTTCATTTAAAAATGCTTGCTTATTATATTTTTGTTTGAGACCCAAGTCCTCTGGGGATGAATCCCAGCGCATAGGGTTCATAATGTCACTTTTGCGCAAAGAGCCTCAGGAGTGGGCCTTTTCTTTGCAAACTAGTGATACATGCTTCAGATCAGTGGATAGTTTTTTTTCTGCTTTGGGGCTATTATATGATGATCCTGACTGTGTCGCATCAGCTGAGACTGAGTTAAGACGTTTGAGACAGGGATCAGGTAATGTGGAAAAATATTGTACTCATTTCCGTCGATGGTCTACTCAAACAGGGTGGAACGATTCTGCTCTGAAAAGTCTATTTCTTGCTGGGCTCAATGAAAGGGTTAAAGACCTGCTAATTGCTTATCCTACACCTGAAGATTTGCAACAGGCTATGCAATTAGCTATACGGGTGGATAGAAGACTGCGTGCAAGGGTTAATGAGAGCAAATCCTCTGCTATGTCAGTTTTTGGTTATGAGAATGTGTGTACTAACAGTGGTGAACCGATGGAGATTGGATCGGTGCACCTCGCTCTCAAGAAAAAGACCGTAGACTTTTTGAAGGCTTGTGTTTCTATTGCGGAAAATCTGGTCATTTGATTAAAGGCTGTGAGCTTCGTATGAAGAAAGAAAAAAAAATGGTCAGTCATGCCCGTATTGCCTGTTTAAATTCCAAGGGTGTATTTTTAGCTGCTTCCACGATTGCTCAGGAAAAATTAATGGAATTTCGGGTGTTTGTCGATTGTGGGTCTACTCTGAATGTAATTGATGGGGGATTCTTGGAAAGACTCAATTTAAAACCCGAACCTTTATCATCCCCCATTGCTGTGGTTTCTGTGGATGGTTCCCCTTTGAAGAATATTACTCTCAAGGTCTGTGAATTTCCTCTCACTATTAATGGTGTTCACCATGAGAAATTGGATTTGGTAGTGTTGAATAACTTGCCTTCTCCAGTAATATTGGGATTGCCCTGGTTAAAATTTCACAATCCTGTACTGGATTGGTCTACCAGTGAAATTAAATCCTGGAGCCATAAATGTTATGACAAGTGTTGTAACGGGCGTATTGCAGCTTTGGATAGGGGAGAATTGCCTGTTCCTATTCAGGATTTTTGGAGAGTTTTTTCTGAGAAGGAATCGCAGGTTTTGCCTCCCCATAGAGACTATGATTGTTCTATTGAATTTGTCCCTGGAGCGACTCTTCCTAAAAGTCGTTTATTTAACCTTACTATTCCTGAGAGGAAGGCTTTGGAGGAATACATACAGACAAGTTTGGCCGCCGGTCACATTAGGCCTTCTAAGTCTCCTGTGGCGGTTGGATTTTTTTTTGTAAAAAAAAAGGACGGCGGTTTACGTCCTTGTCTGGATTTTCGTGAGATTAACAAAATTACTGTACGCAATCCTTACCCACTGCCATTGATTCCTGATTTATTTAACCAGTTAATGGGGGCCAAGTGGTTCTCTAAGATTGACCTTAAGGGGGCATACAATCTGTTGCGCATGAAGGAGGGTGACGAATGGAAGACTGCTTTTAACACTCCTGTGGGTCATTTTGAGAATCTGGTGATGCCTTTTGGTCTTACCAATGCTCCTGCATTTTTCAGAATCTTATTAATGACATCCTTAGACCTTTGATCGGCAAAAATGTGGTTGTGTATTTGGATGACATTTTGATTTATTCGCCGGATCTGGAGTCTCATTGGCGGAGCGTACGTGAAGTATTACAGTTGTTAATGGACAATTCGCTTTTTGCCAAGCTGGAGAAATGTGAGTTCGCTGTACAGAGAATTAGTTTTTTGGGTTACATTATCTCCAGCGAAGGTTTTGAGATGGACCCGGTTAAAGTTCAAGCTGTACAGGAATGGCCTAGGCCTATTGGTTTGAAATCGATACAGAGGTTTTTAGGTTTCGCCAATTATTACAGAAAATTCATAAAAATTTTTTCTAGTATTGTCAAACCTCTGACCGATCTCACCAGGAAAGGTGCTGATGCGGTTCAGTGGACTTCTGAGGCCATTGAAGCTTTTGTGTTTCTAAAGGAGAGGTTCACCTCTGCTCCCATCCTTATGCAGCCTGATGTGACTAAGCCGTTTTTGGTTGAGGTTGATGCTTCCTCTGTGGGGGTTGGCGCAGTATTGTCTCAGGATAACGGGGATGGATTACATCCCTGTGCCTTTTTTTCAAAAATTTTTTCGGAGACTGAACTGAATTACGATATTGGTAATCGGGAATTATTGGCTATTAAACTCGCATTTGAACACTGGCGCCACTTCTTGGAAGGTGCGGAATTTCCCGTTCAGGTTCTTACGGATCATAAAAATCTGATATATTTTGATGCTGCCAAGCGCCTGAATGCCCGTCAGGCTAGGTGGGCACTGTTTTTCTCGCGGTTTAATTTCTCCGTTACTTACATCCCTGGTACTAAGAATGTTAAGGCGGATGCCTTGTCTCGCAGTTTTTCTCCCATAGTCGGTGTTGAGAAAGAGGAGAACATTTTACAAGAAGGTGTTGTGATAGCTGCTTTGGACTCCGTTTTGGAAGATGAGATTCTTAAAGCACAGGAGAATGCACCATCTAACACTCCTCATGGGAGGTTGTTTGTGCCTGGGACCTTTAGGAGAGATTTGTTTGTTGAGTGTCACGAATCTCGGTTGGCAGGTCATCCCGGAATCTCTGAGACCAAGAGACTGGTGGGTCGCAGTTTTTGGTGGCCTGGATGGCAGAAGGAAGTCATTAAGTGGGTGCGTCAATGTACTATATGTGCTAGATCTAAGTCCTCACATACTCCTGCTGCAGGGTTGCTTTGTCCTTTGGAGGTTCCCAGTGCTCCTTGGACACATTTGGCTAAGGACTTTATAACTGACCTTCCCCCCTCTGAGGGTTTTACTGTCATCTGGGTGGTCGTGGACTGTTTCAGCAAGATGTGTCACTTGGTTCCCTTCGTCAAACTGCCCTGCGCTAAAACTCTCGCTAAGGCCTTTGTCAAGGAAATTGTCAGACTTCATGGCGTTCCTACTTACATTGTTTCTGATAGGGGTCCTCAGTTCGTGGCTCGTTTTTGGCGTGCCTTTTGTGACAGGTTGGGAGTTCATTTATCGTTCTCGTCCGGATATCATCCTGAATCTAATGGCCAGACAGAAAGGAAAAACCAGGATGTTGAGCAGTTCTTGCGTTGTTTTGTGGCAGACAATCAAGAGGGGTGGTCTGAGTTTCTGCCACTTGCTGAATTTGCTCTGAACAATCATACATCTTCTTCTGCTGGTTGTTCGCCTTTTTTTTGCTGTTCTGGGAGACATCCGTCTTTTGGGTCGTTCTCCAAGTTGGGATCTGCCGTGCCTGAGGAGGAGAATTTTTCCGGTGATTTGGAGAGAGTTTGGACGGATGTGCGTGGTAATCTTCAGGAGGCCAACAGAAAATCTAAAGACTACTTTGATAGGAAACGACAGGAGGTTTTGTTCGCTGTTGGTGACATGGTTTGGTTGTCCTCTAGGAATCTGCGGTTGAGGATTCCTTCTAAGAAATTGGGTCCCAAGTTTGTAGGGCCCTTTAAAGTGCTTCAGGTTGTCAACCAATCTGCTGTTAGGTTGGAGGTTCCTACCTCCTGGAGAATTAATCCGGTATTTCATGTCTCTCTGTTAAAAAAAGCTGTTGTGTCGGATGGTGACGCCTCTGCCTCTGTTCCTCCGGTGGTGGAGGACGGGGAATATGAAGTTTCTCGCATCCTTAACTCTAGACGGTATAGAGGTAGTTTGCAGTATCTTGTGGCCTGGAAAGGTTTCGGACCCGAGGATAACTCTTCGGTGAGGTCAGATGATGTTTCCGCGTCCAGACTTATCAGAGCGTTTCACAGGAGATTTCCTGATAAGCCTGGTCCTAGGGGATCCGGAGGATCCTCTTAGAAGGGGGGGTACTGTTAGAACCTTGCTCTTAGGTTTTTCCTTTGCTGGTCACATGACCTTGTTGGCCTATTTAATCCTGCTCCGCCCTTCTGGCTTTGCTGGACTTCATTGTTTAACTACTTTCTAGCTAGCCTGTGCACTGTATCCAACTCTGTTAGTTTGCTTGGTCTTCGGACCTCTATGTTCTATATATTTTGTTTGTTCGTCTGTCTGCTACTATTTCTGTTAGGAGGTGTCCATTTTCCTCCCAGTCCTTAGTACTTGTAGGGATTCCATCCCCACATCTATAGGTCTCCGTACAGACTAGCTTAGGACTTTAGCAGGTCTGATCGCAGGATCAGGTCCCCTGTTACATCGTAGGGATTCAGCTGAGTTCTATCGTAGGGACAGATCTCCTCTCTTTCCTTAGCTCTGGTAGCAGAACATAACAAATACTGTGTTCACACTACTCCTAAACCCTTACATTAGCCTGTTCTATTGTAGGACAACTGCAATGGAAAGCAGATGAGGATGGATTCATCATTAGATGTCTATAGTGAGGTCCATCAACTTTCTGACAAGGTTCTCATCCTATTTTCAACCCAAGGTCGTCTTGTTCTTATAAGTCTACACTCAGGACATCTGCTCAGCATTCCTCTCTTCCCTCAGACCACCTTCTCACAATTCCTCTCTGCCCTCAGCATGTCTTCTCAGTGTTACCATCTGCAAAAGACTGTCTCCTCAGCATTCCTCTCTGCCCTTAAGCCATATCCTCAGCGTTCCTCTTTCCCTCGGGCTGTCTCTTCATAATTTCCTCTGTGCCTTCCACCAGTTTCCTTTGTGTTCCTCTCTGCTCTCAGGTCATCTCCTCGACATTCTTCTCTGCCCTCAAGCTGCCTCCTCTGTGTTGCTCTCTTGCCTCAAGCCAATTTCTAGCATTCCTCTCTGCCCTCAAGACTAGAGATGAGCGGTGTTCGACTAGAACTGTTCGCCAATCTCAAATTTGAGCTGTTTTGGGCGGTGTTCGAGTTGTTCGACGAACCCGAACGATTTGCAAAAAATTCGGCTGTTCGAGGCTATGTTCGATAACTGTTCGTGCACCAAAAGCGTGTCCTGCATGTCTGGCGCTATTTAGAGCACCAATCATGCAGGGATTGTCTGCCACTCACTGTAATGCCACAGCCATGGTGGTTGTGGCATTAGAGTGATTGCCCAAATCGATGGGAACTGTGCTGACAGTGAAACATGAAAAGCCGGCAATTCAGCAGCGGCGTACACCGGTACCCGACAATTTAGAACCGAAAGAATAGAGCTTCACACATAGATTAGATAGATAGAAACATGTCAGTCACATATATAAGAAGTACAGTGACAGTGTTGATTACTGTACTTGTCATTTAGTGTAAAGGATTTATTAAAAAAAATATTAGTGTTTTCATGCAGTGTCTATTTAAAAAAGCCGGGCGGCAATTCAGCAGCGGTACCCGACAATTTAGAATAGAAAGAATAGAGAATCACACATAGATTAGATAGATAGAAACATGTCAGTCACATATATAAGAAGTACAGTGACAGTGTTGATTACTGTACTTGCCATGTAGTGTAAAGGATTTATTAAAAAAATATTAGTGTTTTCATGCACCGTCTCTTTAAAAAAGCCTGCCGGCAATTCAGCAGCGGTACCCGACAATTTAGAATGGAAGGAATAGAGAATCACAAATAGATTAGATAGATAGAAACATGTCAGTCACATATATAAGAAGTACAGTGATAGTGTTGATTACTGTACTTGTCATTTAGTGTTAAAATAAAGGATTTATTTAAAAAAAAATTGGCGTGGGGTTCCCCATAATTTTAGGCTCTAGCGGAGGATAAGCAGACAGCTGGGGCAGATGTTTGATGCCTGGGAAGGGGTAATACCCACGGAGCTTCCCAGGCTACTAATATCAGCCCCCAGCTGAATGCCTAGCCTTTACTAGCTATTAAAATGGGGGACCCCCCAAAAATTGACGTGGGGTCCCCCCTATTTTAATAGCTAGCAAAGGCTAGGTAGACAGCTGGGGGCTGATATTAATAGCCCAGGAAGGGTGCCATGAATATAGGCCCCCTCCCAGGCTAGAAACACCAGCCGTCAGCCGCCCCAGAAATGGCGCATCCATAGGATGCGCCAATTCTGGCACTTAGCCTCGCTCTTCCCACTGCCCTGTAGCGGTGGCAGTGGGGTAATAGGGCTGGGGTTGATGTCAGCTTATAATGCCAGCTAACATCAAGCCCAGGTTAGTAATGGAGAGGCGTCTATAAGACACCCCCATTACTAACCCCATAGTCAAAGTTAAAAAAAAACACAAACACCCAGAATAAAGTCCTTTAATTGAAATAAAGACACAATTCTTTATTGTTCTAAATTATGCCATACTTACAATCACGCCCATTCCAGCTGAAGCCAATGATCCCCTGCAATAAAAGAAAAATAATAAAGCAACATCATCCTTACCTTTCCATGGTTCCCACGACAGCTTCAGCTCTGCTACATCGAGATGACAGGCTGGACCGCAGCAGAAAGCTGCCATCCAGCCTGTCATCCCGCAGACACTGAGAAGCGCAGGCTTGCTTGCGCTCCTCAGCGTCTCTCTGTGACGGCATCCAGATGAGCCGAGTTCATGTCCAATGAACTCGGCTCACCTCATGCACGTCACTGACAGCGTGGGAAAATTCTCCTGCACTCAGCGCTTCAGCGTGAGAATTTTCCCACGCTGTCAGTGACGTGCATGAGGTGAGTTCATGTCCAATGATCTCAGCTCACCTCATGCACGTCACTGACAGCGTGGGAAAATTCTCCTGCACTCAGCGCTTCAGCGTGAGAATTCTCCCACGCTGAAGCGCTGAGTGCAGGAGAATTTTCCCACGCTGTCAGTGACGTGCATGAGGTGAGCCGAGTTCATTGGACATGACCTCGGCTCATCTGGATGCTGTCACAGCGAGACACTGAGGAGCGCAAGCAAGCCTGCTCTTCTCAGTGTCTGCGGGTTGACAGGCTGGATGGCAGCTTTCTGCTGCGGTCCAGCCTGTCATCTCGATGTAGCAGACCTGGAGCTGTCCTGGGAACCATCGAAAGGTAAGGATGAGGTTGGTTTATTATTTTATTTTTATTGCAGGAGATCGTTGGCTTCAGCTGGAATGGGTGTGATGGTAAGTATGGTTTAATTTAGAACAATAAAGAATTGTGTGTTTATTTCAATTAAAGGATTTTATTCTGGGTGTTTATGTTTTTTTTAACTTTCACTATGGGGTTAGTAATGGGGGTGTCTTATAGACGCCTCTCCATTACTAACCTGGGCTTGATGTCAGCTGGCATTATAAGCTGACATCAACCCCAGCCCTATTACCCCACTGCCACCGCTAAAGGGCAGTGGGAAGAGCGAGGCTAAGTGCCAGAATTGGCACATCCTATGGATGCGCCATTTCTGGGGCGGCTGACGGCTGGTGCTTCTAGCCTGGGAGGGGGCCAATATTCATGGCACCCTTCCTGAGCTATTAATAATCAGCCCCCAGCTGTCTGCCTAGCCTTTGCTAGCTATTAAAATAGGGGGGACCCCACGTCATTTTTTTGGGGGGGTCCCCCATTTTAATAGCTAATAAAGGCTAGGTATTCAGCTGGGGGCTGATATTAGTAGCCTGTGAAGCTCCATGGGTATTACCCCCTTCCCAGGCTTCAAACATCTGCCCCAGCCGTCTGCTTAACCTCCGCTAGAGACTAAAATTACGGGGAACCCCACGCCAATTTTTTTTTTAATAAATTCTTTATTTTAACACTAAATGACAAGTACAGTAACCAACACTATCACTGTACTTCTTATATATGTGACTGACATGTTTCTATCTATCTAATTTATGTGTGATGCTCTATCTTTCTGTTCTAAATTGTCGGGTACAGATGCTGAATTGCCGGCCGGCTTTTTAAAAGAGACGGTGCATGAAAACACTATTATTTTTTTAAATAAATCCGTTACAGTAAATGACAAGTACAGTAAGCAACACTGTCACTGTACTTATTATATATGTGACTGACGTGTTTCTATCTATCTAATCTATGTATGATTCTCTATTCCTTCCATTCTAAATTGTCGGGTACCGCTGCTGAATTGCCGGCCGGCTTTTTTAAAGAGACGGTGCATGAAAACACTAATTTTTTTTTAATAAATCCTTTACACTAAATGACAAGTGCAGTAACCAACACTGTCACTGTGCTTCTTATATGTGTGAATGACATGTTTCTATCTATCTAATCTATGTGTGATGCTCTATTCCTTCTTGTCTAAATTGTCGGGTACCGGTTTATGGCGCTGCTGAATTGCCGGCCGGCTTTTTTAAAGAGAGTGTCTTCTGAGCAGTTTGTCAGCTTTTGGACACCTTTGAAGGTGTTTTCTATGTGTTTCTATGTGTTTTTGTTTGCCTGCCATTGGTTTTAACGGTGTTCGACGGTGTTCTAAGGTGTTCGACGAACAGTTCGACGAACAGTTCCTCGAACATCCCGGTGTTCGACGAACCGAACTGAACCCGAACACTACAGGGGTGGCTCAACACTACTCAAGACATCTTCTCTGCATTCCTCTCTGCTCCGAGACTAAGAGATGTCACAATTTTGAACATCATAATGTGACTCAGACCAAAAGCAGATGTAAAAGGGGCGGACTTCATAGTTAACTCTTTAAATCTTCTTTAAACTATCTGTGTGTCTGTGTTAAAAATAATATAATCATTATTACTCACTTTCTTTGGCTCCAGTGCCAGCATTCTGCTGCTTCTCTGGTCTGTGTTCACAGGTTGCAACTTTGATGTCATGTCTATAGCATACAGTATGTGACTGCTGCAGCCAATCAATGAACTTAACTGCTTGTGTTGACTAAACCAGCATCATTGCTGAGCTCAGTGATTGGCTACAGTGGGCACATGTGCTACAGATATGACATCACTAGGGCTGGATTTACAGTAAAACAAGGCACATGAGGGCATGTATAATATAAAAATGTGAATCATCTCCATTTTCCCCTGTTAAAAATAAAGAAATGTAAAAAAATAGACATATTTAAAAATGTTGCATTCATAAATATCCGGTCTATAAAAATGTAACATTAATTAATCCATACAGTAAATGCTGTAAAAATTAAAAAAAATCAAACTGCCAGAATTGCGGGGTTTTGGTTACTTACTACATGACATAAGGCAGAAGTCATAACTAAGTGGCTCCTAGAACAAAATTTTGACATTTTTGATACATGGCCAAGAACTTCCCCAGATCCCAATCATATTGGAACTTGTGGTCCGTCCTCAAGATGCAGGTGGGCAAAGAAACACACTGAAATTGTGATAAACCCCAAGCACTGATTAGGCAAGAATGGTCGGTCATCAGTCAGGATTGAACCCAGAAGCTGAGATCCAGCTGTCAGGACAAAGGGCTGAAGTCTTAAAAAATAATACTATAAATATTGAATCTTTGCATAAACTTGATGTATTTATCAATAAAAGTTTAAAAATGTATGAAAAGCTGAAAATTGCACTTCAGTAACAATAGAAACATTAAGTAAAAGATCTAAAAACACCTAAACAGCAAACAGAAAAACAAAATTTGGCTCAGTCTCAACATTTTTGACAACTGTACACTAGGGTGAGATGTTTGTTTTAATGGGGATGAGGAGGCGGACAATGTGGATGTCAATTGAGTCTTCTTTATATTTTATAGTAGGTGTAGATACAGGATAGTGAAAAAGAGAGTAATGCTCACCAGCACTTCAAGCTCCAGATAAAAGCCACTCACTAAGACAGAGAGGGAAAAACCCATCCACGTATCTTAAAACACTCCCCAAGTCAGGTATAAAAGACACGCAGGTAGTGGTGCTCAGCTCACAGTGAGAACTATGTTGTAATCCTGGTAAGGAAAAATAGCTCAATACCAAATAAAACTCAATACAAAAAAATAAACTCAATACTTGTGTTGAGCGAGCATGCTCGACACTGCTCGGTTCTCGCCCAAGCATCTCACTACTCGGGATGTTCGGCGAGCACCGAGCATTTTCGGGTTACTCGGGCGGGAGCTCGGGTCTCCGCCCTGCATGTTTGGCGCTCTTTACAGAGCCAATGAACATGCAGGGATTGCCAGCCAGTCACTGTAATGCGGCAGCCATGTTGGTTGTGGGCATTACAGTGATTGGCTGGCTGCACAGCGTCACCTCGAGTATTTAAAACCAGGCGCCGCCATCTTGGACACAGTCGCTCCAGATCAGCCAGTGTAGGGAGAGTGCTGCTGAGCTAGGGAGAGATTTATACTGTGAAATATGTAGTGTAGAGTCTCTAAAGCCTGCAAAATCAAACAAACAGTCCTTCTGAGGACTAATATCCATCCCAGATATCAGGCAGGCAGGCTGTATAGGAGACTTAGTGGTTATACCAACAAACACTGCATTACAGTTCTGTGTGCTGCTGCTGCTCAAATTGCTAGGCTTAGCCCCAGGTCTCAGGGGCAAGGAAAAATCCTTTTTTTTTCATCTAAATCCTCTTTTTTTTTTTTTTTCCTCAGTCAGACTGTACAAATACCCGTCTTATTAACCTTTTGTAATTCCCCCCCACAAAAAAAAAAATTAAGTGTGTCTGTGAGTGTTCTGACACAAATATATCTGTTTAAAAGAGTCAGGTTTTGGCCAGATAACTAGAACTGTGGTTTTGCAGTTCCACAGTTCAAATCCCTGTATTATCCACTTTTTTGCCTTTTTTCCATAAAAAAAACAGTTTGCGTGTATTGCTGACTGTTCAGACACAAATATATCTATTTAAAAATGTCTAGTAAACGCCAGGAAATTAGAACTGTGGTTTTCCTCTTCCACGGTTCAAATCTGGGTGTTATCCACCATTTTGCCTTTTTTTCCATAAAAAAAAAACAGTTTGAGTGTCTCGCTGACTGTTCAGACACAAATATATCTGTTTAAAAGATTCTGGTGTAGGCCAGAGAACTAGAACTGTGATTTTCCTCTACCACGGTTCAAATCTGGGTGCAATCCACCTTTTTGCCTTTTTTACATAAAAAAAAACATTTTGAGCGTCTCGCTGATGGTTCAGACACAAATATATCTGTTTAAAAGATTCTGGTGTAGGCCAGAGAACTAGAACTGTGGTTTTCCTCTTCCACGGTTCAAATCTGGGTGTAATCCACCTCTTTGCCCTTTTTCCATAAAAAAAAACATTTTGAGTGTCTCGCTGACTGTTCAGACACAAATATATCTGTTTAAAAAATTCTGGTGTAGGCCAGAGAAATAGAACTGTGGTTTTCCTCTTCCACGGTTCAAATCTGGGTGTAAACCACCTTTTTGCCTTTTTTACATAAAAAAAACAGTTTGAGTGTCTCGCTGACTGTTCAGACACAAATATATCTGTTTAAAAGATTCTGGTGTAGGCCAGAGAACTAGAACTATGCTTTACCTCTTCCACGGTTCTAATCTCCTTTTTATTACCTTTTTCCCATTGATAGTGCAGGTGTAAGCTATTTTACTTCATTTATAATGGGCAAGCAGCGTGGTAAGGGACATGGAACTGGACGTTCTGGTGATGGTGCGTGCAGAGGACGGGGCCGTGGCCAACGTGAAAATGTGCCACAACCAACAGCCACAACTTCTCGCTCCCAGTTCTTGACCGAATTACTAGGGAAGCACACAACAACACCACTATTGCGAACTGATCAGTGTGAACAGGTTATAAATTGGAAAGCAGATAATACTTCCAGTCACCTGGGCACCACCACCGCCGGTCTGTCTTCCACACGGTCAAGTTTTAGTAGCCGTGAGTCTCGACCGCATACTCCTTCTCACCCTGATGCTCCTTCCTCCCACCATGCCGAGTGTCGTCAGACAGCAACTGATCCCACAGTTGGACACTCTGAAGAGCTGTTCACTGGTCCATTTCCATATTTGGGCCCCTCGCCTGCTCCGCTTGAAGTGGTGGAAGAGGAGATCCCATGTAGCGATGGCCAAATATTTGAACAGCCACAGCCACAAGAAGGCGACGCTGGCAATTTGTCACAAGAGGTGGACGATGACGAGACACAATTGCCACGAAGTGAGGAGGAGGACTGTGGTGCGGAAGTGGAAGAGGAGGAGGTGGTGGATGATCTAGTAACTGACCCAACGTGGCAGGAGGACACGCAGAGCGAGGCCAGCAGCACACAGGGGGAGGGAGGCAGAGTACCAGGAAGAAGCAGTGTGGTGGCCGCAGACAGAAGGCGGGCAACCGTTCCCTGTAACACCAACACGAGGGATGTTGCCAGTACAACCGGTAGGTCTTCCAGAGTCTGGAATTTTTTTAAAGACTCTGCTGATAACCCCAAAAAGGCCATTTGTACCACCTGCCAGACCAGCATCAGCAGGGGTGACAAAACTACCAGCATGATCAGGCACATGTCAGCAAAGCACCGGACTTTGTGGGGCAAACCCCAGGGTCCACGACCAGTGTCAGCGGGTGTCACCACTGCTTCTTCCGCTGTTGTGCGTGTAAGAGAACCCCCTGTTGTGTGTGCAAGGCAATCCCCTGTCCATACTGCATGCAAATATGCCCCCTCCTCTCAGTCTTCACTTGTTATGGCAGTTTCTCAAGAAACAGCATCAATGTCCACGTCCACGTCCCACCGCAGCGTTCAATTGTCCATATCCCAGACATTTGAACGAAAGCGCAAATTCGCAGCCAACGCCCACAGGCCACAGTCCTAAATTCGCACATTTCACAACTGCTTGCATTGGAAATGCTGCCTTTTAGGCTGGTGGAGACGGAATCCTTCCGCAACCTTATGGCGGTGGCCATCTCTCGGTACTCGGTCCCCAGCTGACACTATTTTGCCCGGTGTGCCATCCCCGCACTACACAAGCACGTGTCCCAAAACATCTGCCGTGCCCTCAACAACGCCGTTAATGGGAGAGTCCACTTGACAACGGACACGTGGACAAGTGCTTGTGGCCAGGGACGGTACATCTCCCTGACTGCACGCTGGGTAAACATAGTGGAAGCCGGGACCCAGTCGGACCTTGGGACACCCACACCGAGGATTGCAGACCCTATGTCAGTCAGAGTTGCCCCCACAGTGTAGAGCTCCTGCGCGTCATCCTCCTCCTCCTCCTCATGTTCAGCCTCCATCTTAGATATCACCACATCAGTTACAAGCTGGAAGCACTGCAGTAATGCCTCTGCCAAGGGGCAATAGGCTGTGCTGAAACTCTGAGGCGAGGTGAGATCACATACGTACCATGCCCGGCTGATGTGCTTAACCTCGTGGTTTAGCGGTTTCTTAAATCGTACTCTGAGTTGCCAGATCTGCTCGTCAAAGTACGTCACCTGTCAGCTCATTTTCGGAAGTCGACTACAGGTTCCACCACCCTTGCTGTGTTGCCGCAGCGTTTGCATCTTCCAGCACACCGACTGGTGTGTGATGTCCACACATGTTGGAACTCTGCCCTCCACATGTTGCAAAGGATTTGTGAGCAGAAGAGAGCAGTTGTGGAGTACCAGCTACAACAAGGCCATCGATATTCAGGTCAGACTCCACACATAAGACCTCAGGAGTGGACCTGGATGTCTGACATATGTACCATCCTGACAAACTTTGAGGAGTCCACCAAGATGATGAGTGGCGATGACGCCATCATTAGCGTCAGCATCCCACTTGCCTGTCTTTTGCAACACTCTCTGCAGAGAATTAAAGAGGAGGCATTGCAGCCAGAGTATGATGACATGGATCAAGAAGCCATAGCGGGTGATTACACACAGCCCAGCCTCATCTCATAACAACGTGCATTGGGGGACAATGAGGGAGAGGAGGAGGAGGAAGAACAGGAGCTGGTGTCATGCGCTGTAGACGGTAGTACCTGTACAACTGTCATACCGTCGATTCAGCGTGGGTGGCCTGAGGACAGGGGGGAGGAGGAGGAGGACATGGTCAGTCGTCATCTTAGTGAGGACACGGAAGTCTTGCCCGTTACCAGTCTGGCACGCATGGCTGACTTTATGTTACGCTGCCTTAACCGTGACCCTCGCGTTGTCAAAATGTTCGGTGACAGTCAATACTGGTTGGTGACACTATTAGACCCCCGCTACAAGGAGAACTTTCACACTCTTATTCCTGAGGTGTAGAGGTCTACAAAAATGGGGCAGTACCAGAATGTCCTTGCTGCAGAACTGTTAAAAAAATTCCCATCTGAACACGCTAGCGGCAGAGGTCACAGTTCGTTGCCCAACCAAGGCGTACAGGCGAGAGAGACGCAACTCCAATCCAGCAGAGGCAGGGGAACACTGTCAATGTTCTGGGACAGTATTCTGAGACCTACCCAGCTTACAGGCCCTGAGGCGCGGGCTACTCTTACAAGGAGTGGAAAGTTTCAAAAGATGGTGAGGGAGTACCTTGCCGACCGTAGCAGCCTCCTCCGTGATTCCTATGTGCCTTTTAATTATTGGGTATCCAAGCTGGACACTTGGAATGAACTCGCTCTGTACGCCTTGGAGGTCCTGGCCTGCCCTGCCGCTAGCGTGTTATCGGAGTGTGTTTTTAGTACCGCTGGGGGAATAATAACTGATAAGCGCACTCGCCTGTCAACTGACGATGCTGACAAGCTGACCCTTATCAAAATGAACAAGGGCTGGATTGGGCCAGACTTATCATCACCACCAAATGACAGCAGAGTAACATAAAGTCAAATCCATTGTGTTATTTTGGGAGGTGTATTCCCATGCACCGCTACACACCCACACATGGGTATACGATTCCTCATTCCGGCTGTTTTTTGCTCTTCTCCTTATCCTCAGCCTCCACCACCACTATACCACCAGGGTGACCATGGTCCGTGTTGCCAGCATTGCAAGTTCCTCCATCCTAATTTTTGGAAGCTTTTGCTTGGAAGGCATAGGCAAAGACTATGGGAGACCCACTCCCCAATATTGGGAATAATGTTTTTAATATGCTGTACTGCATGGCTCTTGTAAGGAGCATTAAAATAGTCTTGTTAAGCTACTGTGACCTCCACGTCTCTTCCAAGGGTCATTGATATTGTCTTTTTATTCCACTGGGACCTCCACATCTCTTCCAAGGGGCATTGATATTGTCTTTTTATTCCACTGTGACCTCTATGTCTATTCCAAGGGGCATTAAAACAGTCTTGTTAAGATACTGTGACCTCCACATCTCTTCCAAGGGTCATTGATATTGTCTTTTTATTCCACTGGGACCTCCATGTCTCTTCCAAGGGGCATTCATATTGTCTTTTTATTCCACTGTGACCTCTATGTCTATCCCAAGGGGCATTAAAACAGTCTTGTTAAGCTACTGTGACCTTCACGTCTCTTCCAAGGGGCATTAAAACCGTCTTGTTAAACCACTCTGAACTCCACGTCTCTTCCAAGGGGCATTAAAGTCGTCTTGTTAAGCTACTGTGACCTCCACATCTCTTCCAAGGGTCATTGATATTGTCTTTTTATTCCACTGGGACCTCCACCACTCTTCCAAGGGGCATTGATATTGTCTTTTTATTCCACTGGAAACTCCACCACTCTTCCAAGGGACATTGATATTGTCTTTTTATTCATCTGGGACCTCCACCACTCTTCCAAGGGGCATTGATATTGTCTTTTTATTCCACTGGAAACTCCACCACTCTCCCAAGGGACATTGATATTGTCTTTTTTTTCCACTGCGACATCCACCACTCTTCCAAGGGGCATTGATAATGTCTTTTTATTCCACTGGGACCTCCACCACTCTTCGAAGGGGCATTGATATTGTCTTTTATTTCCACTGGGATCTCCACGTCTCTTCGAAGGGGCATTGATATTGTCTTTTTATTCCACTGGGACCTTCACGTCTCTTCCAAAGGGCATTAAAACCGTCTTGTTAAACCACTCTGAACCCCACGTCTCTTCCAAGGGGCATTAAAACCGTCTTGTTAAGCTACTGTGACCTCCACGTCTCTTCCAAGGGGCATTAAAACTGTCTTGTTAAACCACTCTGAACTCCACAGCTCTTCCAAGGGGCATTGAAATGTTGTTTTTAATTACCTCTAACCTCCACAAATCTTCCAACGGGCATTGCATTTCCTCCTAATTTTAGTCAGCTTTTGATTTTAAATGCATAGGCAAACACTAAAGGAGACCCACTCCACAATAATGGGTAGAAGGTTTTTAGTACGCTGTAATCTACGTCTGTTTCAAGGGACATTGTAGTTCCTCATAATTTTTGGAAAGTCTTCCATTCACTGCTTAGGCCAACAGTGTACAGGAGACCCAGCTGCTATAAATGGAAAAAAACGTTTAGTTAAGTCCCTCTGACCTCCATGTCACTTCCAAGGGGCATCGGAGTGCCTCAAAATTTTTGGTAGGCATTGCACTCACTGTATGCCCTATAACTGTGTAACTGAACTGCTCCTTTTGGCACAGAAACATATCCTACAAGACATGTGTGGTTGACTGGCCTGATATTGATGTGAATTGTCCATTTTCCTCCTGCTCTTTCTCCTTTGCCACCACCTCATCCATCATTCATCACCTGAAGCTTTGTTTTAACGGGAGTTATAGAACTGGGATAGTAGCAGTAAAACATCCAGCAATCCTCGGAGGAGGTAGGATATGCGCCAAAATGCTGACCACCTCAGGCCTTGCCGCTACTACATACATGCGCTTGCATTCCATGGAAAAGAAAGCTAAGGAAATGGATGGCCTCATGATCTTGAATAATTTACTCGTTGTGTAGGAGGCCAACCACTGCTGCTGTCTACCTTCTGAACTTTGTGTTAAAGCCTGATTGACCCAGGAACTGCAATCCTCTATGTCTGGAGGACATGTTGCATCCCAGCGTCCAACTGTGTCCCGGCTTCCACAATATTAACCCATTGTGAAGGCGTCAGTGAGATGGACCATCCCTGGCCACATTCACTTGTCCACGTGTTTGTGGTTAGGCTGTCCTTCCCACTAAATGCACTGGGGAGGGCACAGGTAATGTTTTGGTATGCGCGCTTGTGTATAAGGTGCACCGGGACAAATAGGGGCGACTGGGGACTGTTTATGGACACCCGGCCGCCCCCTGGCGGCTGGGGACTAAGCGTGGACACCCGGCCGCCGGGCGGCTGGGGACTGAGTATGGATACCAGGCCGCCGACGCAGCCATGACGTGGTGGCCATATTCCGCCTACACATGCCTAAAAGGCCCAATTTCAAGTGCAAGCAAGCAGTATGGTATTGCAGCCTGGGGCTGGGTGGGTGGCAGGCTGCATACTTGCACTTGCATTGCAAGGAATAGGGGAGGTACAATTGAACACTGCCCTGGGACAAGGACTTGAATGGGGATAGTTGAAAGTCTGCAATGACTGGTGCAGGGCAGGAGGCATCTTCGCATGTGCCATGAACAAGGGTTTGGCGTGCACACACTACAGCGGAATAGGCTGTCCTTCCCACTAAACGCACTGGGGAGGGCACAGGTAATATTATGGTATGCGCGCTTGTGTATAAGGCGCACCGGGACAAATAGGGGCGGCTGGGTTCTGAGTATGGATACCAGGCCGCCAACGCAGCCATGACATGGTGGCCGGCGTCTGCCTCCACAAGCCTAAAAGGCCTCATTTCAAGTGCAAGCAAGCTGGCAGTATGGTATTGCAGCCTGGGGGTGGGTGGGTGGCAGGCTGCACACTTACGCTTGCTTTCCAAGAAAACAAAGCAGATGCTAACTTCTATCATCATCATCAAGCTCCTCACCTTGGCAGTCTCAACTCCCCTGATGGAGAAGCCAGGGCCCACCGGAGGAGTCTCTGGTTGTCTGGTGGGCTCGTCCAATGCTGCCCTAAAGCAGGCCAGGCTAAGAAAAGTGTGGGGAAGGTTCCCGGGACAAATAGTGGCGGCTGGGGACTCAGAATGGAGGTCTCGCCGTCGACGCAGCCATGAGGTAGTGGCCAGCTTCGGTTTCCTCCAAACTAAAAGGCCCCATTTCAACTGCAAGCTAGCAGTATGGTATTGCAGCCTGCGGGTGGGTGGGTGGTTGGCTGCATATTTGCGCTTGCATTGCAAGGAATGGTGGAGGTACAATTGAACACTGCCCTGGGACAAGGACGGGGATAGTTGCAAGTCTGCATCTTCTGATGCGGCAAGGATCACTTCTGATGGGCACACTTTTAGGCTGTAACCTGGGTGTCAGAGATGCTTCCAGGGGTCTTCCCCATGCTGTTCCCATGTCTTTTCAGCACTGTATGCATGTGTCACACAGCACATGGCCAGATAAGGTTGTAAAATGTTAAAATGACATTTCCCGGTGAATGCATTTGTCACGGTTGAAAGCAATACAAAAGTGCAAAAACGCATAAAAATCCTACTTGTGAACATAGCCCAAGGTGTGGAGGAGTATTTTTGCTTTTGGTTATTTATTTTACCTTTTTACACAAGTCTTTACCCTGGAAAGGAAGTTCTTTAACATATTTCACAGGAAAACAGTTTCAGTTTCGTTTTTGAACGTTTTATTGTGAGCCCGTAAAAGTGGCTTAATACCTCTGACCATGTTGTGGACAGCAGTGACCTGGGGGTCAGAAATGCTTACTGGGGTGATCCCCATGCTGTCCCCATGTCATTTGAGCACTGTCACTATCGTTTTGGGCACTTTTTACGCTTTCTACAGACTGCCGGGGGTGCCGCCGCAAAAATGCTCGGGTTTCCCATAGACTAACATTGGACTCATTGCTCGGGTCGAGCACCCGAGTATCACGGTGAGCTCGGCCTGAGCTTCGAGCACCCGAGCATTTTAGTGCTCCTTCAACACTACTCAATACCAAATAAAGTGATTACCTTTTATTAAAGCAAAAAATTAGTGAGCCGGGCATATGAGGACCCAGTAGGCCAAATGTTGTTTCGAGTGAACTCACACTTTCTCAAGGACTCATGTAAATACAGGATAGCATTAGTTAATGAGAACTACTTCCTACCATCCCCACGGCTACTGAGCTTATCATTCACTCTGAAAAAAACTGCTTAAATCAGTCTTGCTCAAAACAACATGGACTGCCAAAACAGTGAGGCATCATGTTACACCTCCTATTATGCGCTATAGAGATGGGAAGTGGGAGATGGAATGACGAACAGAGTGAGAAAACAGGCAGAATAGACACGGAAAGATTGTGCTGAGTTTTCTGAGAAGTCTTCTACTTCACTTCAGAGCTCGATTCACAGCCACACAGCTCAGTATTAGTGTTTAATTTCCTCCATGCTGAATCTACATCTCTCTGTGGGGTATCTAAGGATTGAAAAGCAGGAAAATCTTTCTGAGTGCTATTGTCTGATATGATAGCTTTTAGCCTCCTTTCACATTGTTACAGTCAGTTGCAAATAAAAAGACAGAATTTGCAAAGAGGAAAACTGGTGAAAAATGCAGAATACAAGTTATGTAATGGTCATATGTCCTGCTATTCCTCATATACACATACTTCTAAAAAGTTACTTAAAGGTATAGTTACCCTTTAGCGCAAAAGGTTGCTAAGTCAAGGTAATTAGTTATAGTAGGATAAGCAGTAAGCTTGTCAGTTTCCACAGATTTTTGTAAATGTTTGGAAACTTTGATTCAGAATTGCTGCTAATTCTTCAGTTTTATTTAGCGGATTAATTTTATTTACCTCAATGCCTTTATTTTTTAAAGGCATCCTTTATCTTCTGTCCCAAGTTACATATTCAACTTTTGCGCTTCTTATTATTAATCATCCTGTCTTCCACTCCACATTTATATTTTAAAATCCAAACATGTGAGGAAAATGTGAAAAGGAAAAATAAATATGGTAATATACCATCACATTACATTGCTTCTTTACAAAACAAAGAATGGAGAAAAACTCTGGAGGTTTCAGTTTGACTTAGAAAAAGTTTTAAGTGATGTCTCCTTGACAGGATAATGTAACTTAAGATAAATGTGTGTTTTAGTGTAGCTTGCTAACAACTTTAATAGAGCAATCAACATTTCAACTTGTAGAGGGAGATGTCTCCACTCCTGGTCATGGGAAGATAATGTGTCTTTTAGCACTCAGAAACTTCTTTATATCTCCACCTACACCTTCCATCTAGACCACCTAGACTTTTTCTGAACTCCTACTCTTGTTTCTCTAATTGCAAAGTCAGATATATTTTTATTCATGATTGAGCTTTGTTACAACACTCCCAAACTTACTTTGCCAGTATGAGACATTTTGTTGCAAGATTAGATCCAAGATTGTGCTGTTTGGTCAGATTTGAGTCCATAAAGACTTACTACAGCAAAATGTATATGATTTACGTCAGGTCCTTCTAATTTTTTTATTGATACCACTTTAAATATATTTTCTTAGCATGGCTATGTAAGGGATTGCAGGAGTTGTTGCCATTTATGTAATAAATTTGCTTTTGATATTTGAATTGTATTGATGGTCCTAGACCTACATCCCCTATAAAATATTCTATATTGCTGTGTGATGAATTACATTCTGCCTTGTTTGGGAATGCTGCCCATATTTTTTGCACTGTACATTTCTATATGCCTTGCATTTTGATGCCTAAGCTCAACATTCCCAGAGAAGATGATAGCCTGTGAGTTTTGTGTTTCAGCTCTCACAGAGATTTATGTTCAATGTACTTGTTTATGTTGCAATTATCTGTTTATGTTTCAGCAATGCATTCCATGTGTATTGTGCGCCTGAGACATGCTATTGCTGCAGCTTACTAGGAGATAAAAGGGTTTTCCAGTTTCGGGCAACCAGCACTGAGTTTCCACCACAGTTCTCTGACTCTGTTATTGTATGCAGTGTTGACGTCATGTCAACACTACTGCAGTCAGTGAGCTCAGCAGTTCTGCCAGAGAAGGCATAAAGAACAGTTTGTTTTTTTAAATAGTCAAATTGCACCTGGTGAAAGGGGTTTTCTGAAAACTCCTGGAGATCCAGAGGGGCTCAGCAGAGTGACTGTCAGAGGGAGGTTATTCAAGGGCTGGGTTCCTTCCTAGATTTTGTCAGTCAGTGCATATAGCATTTAGAGAAAAAAAGTAGTTATTGAATATGTGAATAAGACATTTTGAACTTAGTGTTACATAGGGGAGAGATTGCCTCTGCGTGTCTGTCAGTGAAAGTAATTCCCACGTCTGGTTGTATTATGGCATTGACACTAGATCAGGCACACCGGGTAGAGTAGCAGGACTAGACACCTGACATGTTTGTGGAAAAGTGTTCCTGTTTGCAACATTCTAAGTAAAAGTGCCTCTTGGCTTCATGACAATTACCCATTCATTGTATGCTCGGTAAACTCTAGAGTGGGCACAGTAGCACTCAGTCTGCATTTTGTCTTCTTGGGATCTAGTGGGACTTACATTTTTCCAAAGTGCTTCCCTAATCTTTTGTTTTACAATAGATTAAAAAATTTAAGAATACATAGAATCGTACTCAATGTCTTTGAAATATTTATTTTATTTATTATGCTTATTTATATAGCCCTATCACATTCCTCAGCACTTTACACTATCAGCACTGTCCCCGTTGGGGCTCACAATCGACATTCCCTATCAGTATGTCTTTGGAGTGTGGAAAGAAACCGGAGAACCCGGAAGAAACCCATGCAAACACGGGGAGAACATACAAACTCATTGCAGATGTTGTCCGTGGTGAGATTTAAACCCAGGACTCCAACGCTTGAAAAGCAACAGTGCTAACCACTGAGCCACCATGCTGCCAAAATAATACCGTGTACTTGATTGAAAAGGAAAAAAGTACATACAAGATTAAAAAACATATGTAGCCTAGTGTTAGACATAATCAAATCATACAAGACAGAATCAATATCAAATGATTCTTACAGGATATAAGAATATCAATAGGTTTCGGAATAATAAACTTGCATTGTACTTACCGCCAGAACTTCAGAAGTGAGCACCTTGTATTTTACAGCTCCTAGATTTAGGATGGAACACAAGTCTTTATAGGATCTAGGGACCCAAGTACAAAATTTGCCATAGGGACCATAGGACTCTAGTTACCCCACTGATTGGAGAATAAAATAAAATCAATCAGCATTTTTTGTTTCATTACATTTAACAGACAATATTTTAGTAAGAATTGAATGAGACAATATATTGTGATGTAGCAGACATCCCTTTAATGGTTCATTGTAGTTTGAATGACCATGTACCTTCCCCTTTAACTGACTGGTCACATGACCGTGACATCACACAGGTCCTTTTGCACACAGTTAAGGTCCTATCTGCAGGTGTGTGTGTGTGCTGCAGTATATATAAACCCTGTGTGTTCCTGTGTGGGCACCGTGTGAGAGGCACGAGGCTGTTCCCTCTGTGTGTGGTGGGGAACACCGCTCGTGTGAGGCCTGGAGTGGCCTGATGGACTCCGGTGGAGGTGAAGCCTGGATCCCTGTGTGTGTGTGTGGGATGCCAATAAGCCTCGGAGTGCCACACAAGCGTCCTGAAAGGTGAAGCCTGGATATGTGTAGTATGCCAGTAAGCCTTAAAGGGAGTGACGGCTGGAGCGAGGCTGTTCCCTGTGTGTGTGTGTGGGAACACCGCTCGTGTGAGGCCTGGTGGACTCCGGTGGAGGTGAAGCCTGGATCCCTGTGAGAGTGTGGGGGGATGCCAGTAAGCCTCGGAGTGCCAGAGAAGCGTCCTGGAGGGCAGAGCCTGGATCTGAGAGTGTGAGAGATGCCAGTGGCCTTGGACGGGTGGATGGCTGGAGACCACATGTGGTCAAGCCTTAGAGCCACAGTGGTGGCGGACTGAAGCAGCTAAAACCGACTAAGGTAATACTCTTTGTGTTATGGACATTTACATGGACATTGCTTTATCATTACCTTGCGAAGGCTGTAACTAGAACCAAGCGGGCCTGTCTGCCACTTGGACTTGTTTGACATTATGTGTATGAAATGCGGTTTATGATGAGATAATAAACTGTGGACTGTGAAACACGGCAAAGTAGTTGCTGGTGTGCATTGATTGATGCAGCAAAGCGAGTATCCCCCAGGATAATGACAAGCGCTGCTTTACAATATGAACTAACCGGCTACAGACTATTTGTAATTTGCAGTAGATCAACTACATAAACCACCATAAACCTGTAGAAGAAATCAATAATAACAATGTAGCAACTAACAAGTGGACATTATTCTTCATTTTCTTGGTGGTTAAAGTTCTGAATGTTAAGGGAGAGAAGAATGGAAGTTGGCAACAAGGAGTGGGTGACAAGGAAGAAAAATCTAAATGACAAATATACTAAATCTGGATGAATGGACATGAAAATAATAAAAAAAAATTGATTTACCTATGAAAGAACATATGTCTTGAGATTACACACAAATATCTCTGTTAGAAGGAGCTGGTTGTAAATCATGTCCACTATTGATTTTGAGACCACAATATAATTCAAGGAAAATTATTAGCTATCTTCCCTATCAGTTAAAATAAATTATTGACATCTTGACATACAAGGTGTAGATGTTCTCCACAAGTCATTACAAACTTGTCAGAGCCAATCTAATTTATGACTCCACTTTAGAAAGTATGAGGATCTTGTAATCTAGATTATAGAGAGTCAGGGAACTCCACCAACGCTCTCTGCATATTTATGTGTACTTGAGATAGAATAGAAAAAAACCCAACTGACCAAATGTGTCACTATAAAAACTTAAAAGAAAGAAAGGAAAGCTAAATTTACAGAGGCATAAGTTATAAAGAAAAGTCATTTTTTTCATTAGAATGTGCTAAAAAAAATAAGAAACTATTTCATTTTCAAATATCCATGCTCAAAGATTTCCAAAAAATTATTTTTAAATGTAGGACTTTTTAATCATAGAAAGTTGCCAGTTGTTGAAAGTCATCGTTCAATCAATTATCTGTGTCAGTGATACCCATGTATCCAAATTATCTAGCCCTGGAATTAGCTTAGCTCATCCTGATTTATAACCTGCTTCCCACAGATTGGACTGCTTGTTCAACGTTACAGGTTATCTTTTAATGCTAATCTATTAAACGCACACATTCCTCAATGCCAGAAATGTGTTGACATCGATATTTTTTCCTACACTTGTCAAGTGTGCAATTACGCTTCACTAATTAATCATATCAGACATGGATAACTTACTGGGCTATCTGGAAAAGGACTTAGCAATGTACTTAAATCACTAAACATACTTGAACCTCATTATAATTAACACACTAGGTTGAGATGAGCAGATCGAACCACGGAGGATCGAGATCGAGTTGAATTTCCTGAGGTTTGCAGTTTTCACGCAAATTCGCACAGTTTAAACCCCTAGGCTGTGTCACGGATTCAGCTGCTGTTCTGTGGTGTAAGCTGGGAAGAAGGATAGTCAGACATCCAAGTCAGAATCAGGAGGTATGGGAGTTACAAAATTGTGAGGCAGGAGCATCGTCAAAACACTAGCCGAGGTTAGAGAAAGGGAATAATCAAAACAAACAGGAGCACAGCAGAATAAACTAAGGCAGCAAGGCTATTGACTGGCTGTGGGAGTCAGAGCTTCAGGGGTTTAAATAGTTGACTGCCCCATCCAGTGCTCTCAGGAATGAGTGATAAAACATAGACTTAATTTAGCTCTCTTAAAAAGCAGCACCAAAAATCACATGGAAAAATTAGGACTGGCGCTGTCATGCATCATAAGCAACAAAGGAGAGTCGCTGCCCAGTGGACAAAGCGGAAACAGAGGAGGCACAAATCGGCACACGCAAAAAAGTAGTCATGGCAGTGTGGGTTGGATGTAGAAGAAAGGGGAAAATGAATGTCTTAAATCAGAAAAAATGTCACCTGTGAGTTGCTAGATTTATGTGTACTGTGTATGCTTATACGGTCCTATGACTATACAGTCATTGATGGCAATATGGATCTTAGTAAAATGCTTTTTTTTAATTTTCAGTTTAGTGGCCTTATTCAGTTACTACTATATATGTGGGTGGTGTATGGTCTGCATGTGTCATATGGAGCTATCTTTTTTTCTCTTGCATAGTGGTATTGTTAGAATATTGGTCTTAATATTTAGGGTTATGCTCAGTAACAGGATAGCGATAACATTTGTTAATATGTAATGCCATTATTTAGAGGTATAGCATCATACAATAGCAACTTCTGTGAGATCTATGTAATTTGTATGATTTTTTTTTATGGCACCATACATCTAAACAACGTGCTTCTTATGGTGGTGGAGGGAAACAGGTACAAAATGTGCTGTTAGGCTCCACCGCTGGTTGGAGACATGAATTTGTGGGATTTACTAATATATTAGTATTTCAGGTTGTCATTTATCAGTAAAGCCAAATGATAAAATAATTTTAAAAAATAGTATCACTATAATCCTACTAAACTCAAGAATCTTGTTTCCAGGTCATTTTTTTTTATTACTGACGCTATAAAAACAATCCCCCCCAAAAAATAGCGGAATTTCTTTTTTTTTGCACTTGTAGTTTTTTTTACCCATTTTTCAGTAGATTATAAAGTAAAATAAATGGTGTCATTCAAAACTAGAAGTCGTCCCATAAAAAAAACCTAAGCCTTTATATTGCTATGTCGATGGAAAAATAAAAAAGATGACTTTTGGAAGATGGAGAAGAAAATAAATGAAAGCTTATAAAAGAAAAATTGCCCACAACATGAAAGGTTTAAGACTCTGAATAAATAAACAGGAAACAGACATGTTTTCTTCCCTAATTTTGATGGACCTGTAATATTATACATCCAAAAACAAATATTGAGTTGCACCGTTAAAAATGTAGCATATTTCATAAAAAAAAAAAGTTTCTATTTTCAGTTATTTCAACTCGACAGCTTTGACTAAAAATACAAATATTACAGTCTGCGGTAACATTCCGCAAATGCGCCAAGTTAATAACACGAGTCCTGCAGCAGCTTGAGCCGAAACTGCAAACTCAACAACTAAAGTAAAAAAAAGCATTTCCAAACTGTGGAGCAGAAGTCTACAGCCGGAGAATGAATAATTACTTGTAATATTCCAGCATGGATTGGGTATGCCTGCTGATAAGAGCACTGCATTTTTTAATTTTCCTTATCCCATAGTTCACAATTACAGCCTAGACTTTGAAAATGATTTTTTTTTGGTTGCCCTTTGATATAATACAATATAAAGGTATAGCAAAACATAGTTTGTCATTGAATACTTCTGGATTGCATTTATTGTGTTAACCTTGGATAAGGGGGTGGTCTCAAGAGGGCAACCTTTTTCATATGTCTATTCTCCTAAAGGACCTGCAAAATATATTACAATAGTATTAAAGTGTAGCCCATCATTACCTATTTATATTCTAAGTCATGGGGCTAGTGTAAAATATCAGTGATGACTGCACCGTCTGGATATTACAGGACCACTGAAGCATATGATTGACTGCAGAGGTCAGGTGACTGAAATAGCACATGATTGGATGTTTCTCTGATGATGCACTGTTTTTTGCCACCTGATATCTGCAGCCAATTACAGACTTCAGTGGTCATGTGACATCCTGAAAACTCTGTCATCACTTCCGGTGTTGGGATCAATTAACGGAGCAACCTGCACTGGATCCACAAAGATGACTCTCTTAAAATAACGAAGTATAACTCTGTTATTTTAAACCACTACCTGCCTAGAAAAAATAAGAGCCAGATATCGCCTTTAATTTCCATACAAAAAATAATTTTCCTGTTTGTATCTGTCTCATGAGATGGGTTTAGTTGGAAAGTAGTTGTAATATTCTACCTAAAGACTAATAATGTTGTTTACATACCAAGAGAGGAAGGTTGTCATAGTGTCCCCAAGGAAACCCAGACATTGTATACTTCTTAAACTTGTGGTGCAACCCTAAAACCAAGGAGGGGATCTGTTAAGGGCTCACCTGATGAGGTGGATTCTTTAAGCCATGGATCAGAGTGAGAAGCCTGGAGTAGAGGCAATGATGAAACAGAGTATGTTTTGACGGATGGCACCTGGATCAGCGATGACCCGGACAGCATGGTATGCAGGATGGCAAATAGACAAATGGAGCAAGAAACACCAGATGAAGCAAAGATTGGTGTGCAAATATACACATTAACTGTAGATATTTAGCATGGACTTGCTGCAGGGTTATGGTTAATGGCAGAGATGTATGCAATCAGGAACTTGTAGCAGGGAAATGGTTAACTGAAGGACAGAATTGAAGTATTGACATATGAGTTTTCAGAGATACGGTTAACATATAAATAGCAGAAATGTATTGCCAAACTGGTAACTTGCTTGCAGAGATGCGTTAACTTGATAGCAAAGACAGATGTGTGAACATCACCTAGAACAGGTGCTAAAAGTTGGTCATCTAACTAGAATGTTTGCAGAATGATAAGTGTGAACTACACCTAGATAATCTGGTTTTACTTTCATTCTTACAGTGCTATTTTCAAGTTAAGGCCATGGTCCCACTATCAGTATTTGGTCGTTATTCGGTCAGTATTTTTTCTCAGGAGTGGGAGCCAAAACCAGGAGTGGGTGATAAATGAAGAATTGGTGCACTTGTTTCTATTATTATAGATTCAAGAGAAATCAGACATTATTATATTTCTCTGATTGTTCCTCACCTGGTTTTGGCTCCAACTCCTGAGAAAAAATACAGACAGAACACTGACCAAATACTGATAGTTGGGTCGTGGCCTAAGAAGTAGGATAGGAGATAATTAGACATCTGGCTGTAGGTGAACCAAGTGGAAATAGCAGAAAACACCTGTCAAGTAAGTGGAAGCTAAGAACTATACTTTTTAAATGCTTAGGCTCATATGAGTTCTGACTCGCCCAGCGGAGGATATGGGGGAGACTCGGTACCCGGGCCTTGACCTTCTGTGGGATGTCACCGCAGTCGGCTCCCAGGCCCGTACCCTGGGGTCACTCTTTAAAAGGGGTTTTGTTGACAGTTTGTCTCATAACGCCACCTGTGGTTCCCTGTAATAAGTACCGGCGCTGCTGCAGACCTCCGGGGGTGATGGGATGGCAGCTGGGATGTTTCTGCTCCCCACAGGTGGAGCGGGCCCCCGGGGCAGTGTAGGTGCAGATGGTAATGCTGGGCGTTGTAGTGCAGGTGCGGTAGAGTGGTGGAAATAACTGACAGCCCCATCTGGCTTCCAAATCAAATTTGACGATTAGTCCCTCTGCACGGGGACTAGGCCGGACGGACTCTGTCTGGCGAACTTGGGCTTTGGCGGCCTTGTTCCTGGCCTCCATTTGTTCCCAGCGCACCCGCCAGGTGTTCCGTTCCCTTGCCAGCTGCAGGAGCTCCTGTCTGCAGAACTCCTCCCTCTGCAGAGCTTGGGCTTGGGTCTCCTGCGGGAACCCCATCAGGTCCCCCCCCCGGTTGTCCCACCTATATTCTTCTCCTTCATGGCGGGCAGCCGGGGGCTCTGGTGAGGGGAGTAGAGGGCGTTGTTGCTGGTCCTCATACTTGGCAGACCAGTCAAACGAGGGAGCTCCGTACACCCACTCGGGTGCCGGGGCTGACGGTTCTGGGAAGGAGCCGAGCAGCAGGTTCGCAGAGTTGGCGCCCGGGGGTGGAGGTTCCGGGCTCAAGAGTTGCTCCAGGGCGTACGCGGCCTGGGATGGAGGGTGCTGCAGGAGGCCCAGGAGCAGGTCGGCGCTTTCAGCGCCCGGGACAGGGGAACTTTTCCTACCTGCTCCTGTGCTGCACGCAGCCTCCTGGCGCTCATCAGGCTCCGCCGGGGCGCTGCTGGTGGCACGCAGAGCTGACTGCCGCCGGGCGGTAATTTTCGCCAGCAGCTCCTCTTTCCATACTGTGATCGCTGCTTGCTGGGCCTTCTCCACAAGCTGGCTCAGCTCCTGCACTTCACTCTGGAGGAATTCAGCATCCTCCAGGGACAGCTTGCTTGTTGCTCCCTCCAGGGTAAGGGGGGGCACGTGTTGCTACAGGCCAGAGGCGGAGGCTGGGTCCTGGCTTCCATCCCTGCTGGCTGCCGGGTGCGGTCTGTCTAGACTGGTTAAGACCACACCCTGTCTCCACTGCTTTTCTCCTCCTCCTCTCCCCTTTCGGGGGCGGTTCCATGGCAGCCTGTTGTCGGTCACTCCTAGGAGCGGCCCCCCCCACTTTGACAGACACATCTACATACATGGTCACTGTTGCTTGGGGGGGGGCCTCGCTTTTGGCGCCATTCTGGGAGCCGGCCCACGATGGGAGGTGATTCCTTGTTGCCTTTGAGTATGCACATAAAGGCGCCCGTTCTTCTGGGGCTGGGCCACATTCAGTGAAGGAATACAGTTCAAATACGGCACACAGTACCCCGTGATAATGGACACAAAATCCTGTTCGTGACACCAGGAAGAGCTGACTCGCCCAGGGGGGGATATGGGGGAGACTCGGTACCCAGGCCTTGACCTTCTGTGGGATGTCACGGCAGTCGGTTCCCAGGCTCGTTCCCTGGGGTCACTCTTTAAAAGGGGTTTTGACAGTTTGTCTCGTGACGCCACCGGTGGTTCCCGGTAATAAGTACCGGCGCTGCTGCAGACCTCCGGGGGTGATGGGATGGCAGTTGAGATGTTTCTGCTCCCCACAGGCGGAGAGGGCCCCCGGGGCAGTGTAGGTGCAGATGGTAATGCTGGGCATTGTAGTGCAGGCGCGGTAGCGTGGTGGAAATAACTGACAGAAACAGTGGTGTGCAGTCATCCGAGATTACTCACAGTTCTTTTTAGGTTCTTCGGGTACACTGTCCAGGTTTCAGACTCCCGCATCGCACTGCGTTTGCCAGGCAGGGGTTCAGCACTCCTTCAGGTGTATCAGAAGCACTTAACGGGACCCCCTTTCTTTATGTTCCTTCCTTAGCCGACTTCCCGCACTGGGTCTTCTCCCTCCTGCCCTGCGCTCCCCACACACAGTCCCGATCGGGTGCTCTGAAGTCCTTCTGGGCAACCTGGAGTTCCCGGACCTACTTGCTGCCCTTCACGGCGACTAGGGTGAGGCTGTGGCAACTGCACCATGGAAGTGCAGAAGCCTCCGGTTTTCCAGCCGAGATCTGGAGTAACACGGCTGGTCCAGGGATCGGTTCCCTTCCTGCGGCCTGATCCCTCTGACGCCTGGCAGATTCGGGCGTATGGGCACTCACAGTACCCCCTGGGATCCCTTCTGTTCCTGGAGCATTTCTCCCTTGCTCCCACTCCTCTCCTGGGCCTCTCTCACTAGGCCCCACTCTGGAGCAGAGCTCCTGAAGAGACTTGTGACGCCCAGCTGCGCTTGGTATCACAGATCCTAGAATGGTGTATTGATGGATTCCTCCACAAGAGGCCCCCATAACCATTCACACATCTCCACCTTCCACCTCAGAAGACCAGAGGGAGCCCTTTAGGGATAGATAAATAGGGAAGGTAGAGCCTGGCAGCAGTTAGTTGTTAGTCAGAGTTGTGAGTCGAGTTCAGTCTGGTTTAGCAGTGAGTCCAGTACAGCCTGAGAGGAGTTACCTCAGAGGACAAAAGCCTGTTCCAGCTCATGCAATTGCTATCCTGCAGTGGAGCTTATCCAGACCAAGACTCAGCGTAGCTCAGAGTGGTGAGCTTTAGGTGTGCCGGCGCCATAAGATCGGTGAAGCGCGGCAAGCTGCCGTTAGTGTGAGTAGCCTAGTGAGGGCCCGAGTAGGCCGAAGGCAAGTGGAGAGTTAGTACATAGGGGGCAGAGGAGCTTAACTAGCTCACCACGAAGCAGTTACCGGACACCGGGTTCAAAGCTTACCGGGGATCTCCACGACCCAGTAAGATAAACCGGAATCCCTGGAGAACTACAAGTCCCAGGATCGCTAAAGTGCTGATACGTAACAGAGCCAGGAGACACATAGGCCCCGTAAGTCGGGAGCGTGCACTCCAAGAAAAGGCCCTACCACAAGGTCAGCCAGCGCAGGACAGAGACAAAATTAGGCCTAGCTCCAGGCAGGTCAGAAACTTACTATGCAGAGGCAAGAAGCAGGAGGTCCAAAACCCGCTCATTGGGGAGGATCCTGACATGCACCCTTCACCCTACAGTGCTTCGGGACGTGCCTGAATTTCCATCAGTAAAAGGTACTGAAGTGACTATCGTGTCTGTCCCTGTTCTTGCTGTGACCCGGCTGGGTCTCGCCTGTCCTGCATATCCATTTCCCTACACTGCCCTGAGGCCTAGCTCCACCTGTGGGGAGCTATACCATCAAGCTGCTTTATCATCGGCCCCAGTGGACTGCGCAGCACTGGTGATCCTCACCAGAAGCCACAGGTGGCGTCACAAACTCTTTTATAAACTTAACAAATTATCCACCCTTTTTAAGGAGAGACCCCAGGGTACGGGCCCGGGAGCCATCCACCGCTACATCCCTAAAGGCCAGGCTAAAGGCCCGGGTACCGAGTCATCCCCCCATTCTCCCCTGGGCGAGTCAGACTCTGCTCCCCTCCTCTCCTCTTCTCTCCCACTTACTGACTGCACTGCCTTGCCACCCTAAGATGGCTCCCTATATATACACCTCCTATTCAAGTGCTCCCCTGTTCTGCGTCCTCCACCCACAGCCACTACTGGTTCCCCCTCTCTTTGGTTCCCCCCACTCCAGCCAGGGACAGGGAGTAGTGTAGTGTTGAATGCGGGTGTTGGGGTCCCAGGCAGTACTTCCTCCTTACCTGAGAGAAGGAGATGCCACACCTCAGGTGATGTGCAGTACCTCTGTGGCGACTGAACCCTCAGTGGCGCCACAAGTTCTGTGACCTGAACTTGGTCTTAAAAGGCCTTGGATGACAACATCAATGGTGATCGGAGAGACTCGTTAACTTGATAGCGAAGACAGATGGGTGAACAGCACCCAGAACAGGTGCTAAAAGTTAGTCATCTATCTAGAATGCTTGCAGAAAAATAAGTGTGAACTACACCTAGATAGGCTGGTCTTAGCTTGAAAATAGTACTGGTAGAATAAAAATAGGCTCTTGACCAAGTAATTGGGTTGAGTCAAGGTGACTGGACCCTCAGCAATCTGTCCTCATGTTTTGCTTCAGATTTCTAATGGGGCTTACCACTAATACAGAATACCTGGCTCAAAAGTGGTACTGTCATGGTGAATAAAACACTTTGATAAGGAGTGCTTTGTGCATTCATGGATTACTGTGTCTAAAACCCTTTACAGATACAAACTTCCTTGACAACATACTGTTAATATGGCCTGTAAACTCCATGTATCACTAAAGCTAATGATCCTAGGCCCCGATAGGGCAAGTTCAATATCACACAATTCTCACATAAATCATTTTACTGAATCTTCCTATCCTCAGCATCACATGCATCGCTGGTCACCACAACGCTCACCAGCATGTCAGCTTCGGGCTCTCTTTGGGCCAGAAGCTCTGATAACCCCAACTCTGACTGTATTCGACAGTTTTTCTAAGAACTACAGTTTCCTAGAAGGGTAATGGCAAGAGCAAACAGGTAGATACGAGGAGGTATGAACAGAAAAGTTAAAGGGGCAAACAAAAGTCAGATAAGCATGACCTGGTAGGGACAACACTTAACGAATGGGTTTCAAAAACAAACATTCACCCAAGCTCCAGACCCAAAAGCAGGGAAGGAATGACCCACCCTTACAATTCAGAATCTCTTTCACTAAAGGAAAATATTCAGTCTAATAGAAAAAGCAAAGTGCGCTGGTGATGTCCTCCAGCGTCGAGCTCCATGGTCACATACCCCTCAAGCCTCCCATAACTACGTCACTGGCCTATCAGATCTACTTTCATATAATTTTATGCACATTTATCAAGTTGGCTCCAGGATGTAGAAATTTTCCCCTAAATAATATAACGTTAGTTCTACCAACACATATTCGGTCAAATTAAGGCTAAAGATTAATGGGAGACGGCAGGTAGGTTGATCAATGCTCCATGTCAGCAAAGTCGAATTGGCAAGGTGGAAAATCAGTAGAAAACAGTGTCGAAAAGCAAGCATATGTCGTAGATCTCTGTCTATTCTGTAACTCCTATAGAGTAGTATGGGATAGTTCTTATTCTAGAGCTCCAATCTATCTAAGCTCTTACTTCTGTGGTCATGCTGGTAAAGGCAGGTAAAAGGAGCTCTGGTTGGACCACACCGTTCTAACTTTAATCAGCCATCCAGTGTATATGAGATAATTATTTTCTGCTGCTATACTCAATTAAAATGTGTATGCAAATTACAACCATGTATTAATATGACTAAAGTAAAAGAATGCTAATATTTTTTAACACATTATACGCGCCTCAGCCTCATGTCTGCATACACATCCGCTGTAGCATAATAACTTTGAAGAAAAGAAAGGCTTTATTGCCGGCTTTTTGGCTGTCCCATTGCAGCAAGCTTATAAATTAATCACGTCCCATTTTTACATTTCTTTTGAAAAGGCAGCCTCATCTCGTCACCTTATCTTGCCGCAAAACCTGATTCATACCCATCATTCCCTGTCCTCTTAAAATACTTTCTCCATTTCTGCAGTGCAACAAGACCATAAATAGCAACTGACTGTGACTAGTAGGGCCCAAGATTCATCAAAATGCATTGGTTTTGTCGATAGCTTATGAGTGATCAGGGGCAGCTTAACACTGGGCTACAAGCAGTTAATATAAGCATATTATAGTTATATGTGCCCACTTATATATATGTCATTTGCAAATTTCAATTCCCTTTAAGCATTTAATATTCATATTGCATGGACTGATTGTACTGTTTTGTACCATCTGCTCTCCTACTTAGCAATTGTAAAGTGCTCTCCAAAACTTTAAAGCTATATCCCATTTCTCTGCATGTATAAAAATAGTAGTGCAAAACTCTCAGTGGGCGTTACGTGAAGATTTATGCCCATACATTGCAATATTATAATAGTTACAAATTCATGATATGGTTGATGATATTGTCCATGATAATGTAGAAATAGAAAATACACTACATGGACAAAAGTATTTGTATACCTACGTGTTACACCAACACAGGAGCTTCTAGGGCCTCCCATTCTAAATCCATAGATTAATATGGAGTTGGTCCTGGTCCAACGCCCTTGCAGGTATAAACTTCTTCCACTCTTCTAGGAAGGCTTCCTACAAGATTTTAGAGGTTTATGTAGGAATTTTTGCTCATTCATCCAGAGGCGCATTTGTGAGGTCAGACACTGATTTTGGGGAGAGGACAGGCTCACAATCTCTGTTCAAGTTCATCACAAAGGTGTAGGATGGGGTGAATGTCCATTCTCTGTCCTGCCATGTTCTTCCCCACCAAACTCATTCAACCATGTCTTCATGGACCTTCTGCACTGGGCACAGTCATGGAGAACAGGAGAGGGCCTTCCCCAAGCTTTTCTTATTAATTAGGATTAGGACTTCCCCTCGCTAGAGCTAAGAGGCCTAGACTAACCCCTTAAAAACAACCTCGTAGTTTTATTCCTCCTCCACTAAATTTTACATTTCGCTCAATGGAGTCAGGCAGGTATCATTCTTCTCTCATTCACCAAACAAACTCATTCATCACAGGTTAGATAAATAAGTGTGATTTGTCATTCCATAGAACATGTTTCCACTACTGCAGAGTTTAATAGTGGTGGGCTTTACACATTGTTCTTGGTGATGTAAAGCTTACATGCAGCTCCTAGGCCATGGACATCCATGCCATGAAGCTCCTGGTAAAGTTTTCGTGCTACTCTTAATACCAGAGGAGGGTTTAACTCGGCAGTTTGGACTCTGCAGTTATGGAGTCAGCAGAGCGATGGTGACTTTTCTGCCCTTTGCTCCTCAGCACTCGGTGATCCCACTCTGTAAAGTTATGTGGTTTCCACTTCATCGCTGAGTTGGTGTTGTTCCTTCTATTTCTCAATAATATCACTAACAGGTGATGGGGAAGATTTAGGAGGGAAGAAGTGCCATGAACTGACTTGTTACACTGGTGGCTCAATGAGATCTTTACCACCAGTCATTCTTTCACAAAGGCAGACGGCATGGCAGAGAATGAAATTTATACACCTCTGACAAAAACGTACAAACCTTTCTTATTTTTTACATTTTGACTACTTGGAGTAAAGACGTGAAGCTATAATATATCTGTACACAGGGCAGCATATTAGGTTGAACGAATCTTAACACCTTCAAGACCAGGTATGTTTTGGATCTGGATGAAAACAGCTAAATTTTAAAAATTGGAATGCTGTTTTTCTTTCTTGTTTTTTTTAAGTCTACCCAAATATTTATTTTTATTATTGGGCGGGGGACAGATAGGTCTTGTAATTTATGCAAAATGTATGCAAAATTAGAGTGTATAAATTTATATTTTGTAGGTGTCACATCTCCACCAGAACCTGCTCCTGTGACTTCTGCTTCTGTCACCAGGAGCTGCCGTATTCACTCTATGAGTGGCGCTGGTGATAGAGTTGTCAGGACCAGAATCTCTGGAAGGCGTGCACTACCCAGCCACTAAGGCTAAAGTGGTTGGGACCTGTAGTGACGTCCAGTCTACGGATCCTGATTTTGCCCTTGTTGTGACCTCTTGGCTCTGACCCTGCTTGGTGACCATTCCTATCCCAGGTTGACAGCCCTTTCATGTTAGCGTTCCACTGGGTCCTATTGTAAAACCAGATCTCTGTACAGGGGTTAAAAATTATTGGGATCTCTTTGGAGTCTGCCAGACGGAGTGGCTTGTGCCAAGTCTGTATGAGGCAGCCTTTTGAACCTGTGGCCTCGGTCAGACGTTATAGTAGGCCCTTAGTAGTGATAATTGGACAGGAAAAGAAAAATATACCTATTGTTATATGTTCATATTTTTTTTCTGGGGTACTTGGCTCAATCTATAATATTTGCCCCCAGAATGAATCTCACAGTTCACCAGAGCATAGTGATGCAAAATATGTCTACATTGTCTAACGTATGACAACAATATAGCACTCAAACCACAACACAAATCAAACTGTCACAAATATAACTGAATGTTCATACCACAAATACCATTAGACCGCCTCAAAAACGTAAATGAACACCATGATATTATGATATAAAATGTAAATTTTATTGATATACAGTACATGATTAAAATAAATGAAAAAAATGAGGGGAAAAATGGGAGATACCTCAGGGATAAACAATCACTTTCCCCGAACAATAGTAATGGGGTATAGTGTATACCTGACTATAAAAATATATAGTGCATCTTAGAGCATGTATTACATTGCACAAATGGCATAACAGTAAGTATAGCAAATAGCAACAACCAAAATATTATATATATATATATATATATATATATATATATATAAATAGTAAGTACCCAATATATATAAATTGAAGAGCTATATATATGTGTATATACAGTACAGACCAAAAGTTTGGACACACCTTCTCATTTAAAGATTTTTCTGTATTTTTATGACTAAGAAAATTGTACATTCACACTGAAGGCATCAAAACTATGAATTAACACATGTGGAATTATATACTTAACAGAAAAGTGTGAAACAACTGAAAATATGTCTTATATTCTAGGTTCTTCAAAGTAGCCACCTTTTGCTTTGATGACTGCTTTGCACACTCTTGGCATTCTCTTGATGAGCTTCAAGAGGAAGTTACCGGAAATGGTCTTCCAACAATCTTGAAGGAGTTCCCAGAGATGCTTAGCACCCCAAACCATCTCGATTGGGTTCAGGTCTGGTGACTGTGGAGGCAAGGTTATCTGGTGTAGCACCCCATCACTCTCTTTCTTGGTCAAATAGCCCTTACACAGCCTGGAGGTGTGTTTGGGGTCATTGTCCTGTTGAAAAATAAATGATGGTCCAACTAAACGCAAACCGGATGGAATAGCATGCCGCTGCAAGATGCTGCGGTAGCCATGCTGGTTCAGTATGCCTTCAATTTTGAATAAATCCCGAACAGTGTCTCCAGCAAAGCACCCCCACACCATCACACCTCCCCCTCCATGCTTCACGGTGGGGACCAGGCATGTAGAGTCCATCCGTTCACCTTTTCTGCGTCGCACAAAGATATGTTGGTTGGAACCAAAGATCTCAAATTTGGACTCATCAGACCAAAGCACAGATTTCCACTGGTCTAATGTCCATTCATGGTGTTCTTTAGCCCAAACAAGTCTCTTCTGCTTGTTGCCTGTCCTTAGCAGTGGTTTCCTAGCAGCTATTTTACCATGAAGGCCTGCTGCACAAAGTCTCCACTCAACAGTTGTTGTAGAGATGTGTCTGCTGATAGAACTCTGTGTGGCATTGACCTGGTCTCTAATCTGAGTTGCTGTTAACCTGCGATTTCTGAGGCTGGTGACTCGGATAAACTCATCCTCAGAAGCAGAGGTGACTCTTGGTCTTCCTTTCCTGGGGCGGTCCTCATGTGAGCCAGTTTCTTTGTAGCGCTTGATGGTTTTTGCAACTGCACTTGGGGACACTTTCAAAGTTTTCCCAATTTTTCGCACTGACTGACCTTCATTTCTTAAAGTAATGATGGCCACTCGCTTTTCTTTACTTAGCTGCCTTTTCCTTGCCATAATACAAATTCTAACAGTCTATTCAGTAGGACTATCAGCTGTGTATCCACCTGATTTCTGCACAACACAACTGGTGGTCCCAACCCCATTTATAAGGCAAGAAATCCCACTTATTAAACCTGACAGGGCACACCTGTGAAGTGAAAACCATTTCCGGTGACTACCTCTTGAAGCTCATCAAGAGAATGCCAAGAGTGTGCAAAGCAGTCATCAAAGCAAAAGGTGGCTACTTTGAAGAACCTAGAATATAAGACATATTTTCAGTTGTTTCACACTTTTTTGTTAAGTATATAATTACACATGTGTTAATTCATAGTTTTGATGCCTTCAGTGTGAATGTACAATTTTCATACTCATGAACATACAGAAAAATCTTTAAATGAGAAGGTGTGTCCAAACTTTTGGTCTGTACTGTATATCTATAATATAATCGTAGAAGCGTGTCTCTGTCCGAAGCCTCGATAGACTGCGCATGCGTGACGCGCAGTCTGGCTCCAGACAGAAGCAGGCATCCAGCCATTACAGGTAAGAGGAGGTGTATGGCGCCGGAGATCGCGCGTTATGCGTAGACACTGAACGCTTACCGCGGATCTTTGGCGCCATACTTACATACTTACCTGACCGGTAGAAGCGTTGCCGCTGCGCCTCTCTTCGCTGGAGACCGGGGGGCGGAGTGAAGGTGTCGGACCGGCGTGTGCGCACTGCGCTATCCGGCGCCATTTTACTGAAGACACATTTACAGTGTTTCTTCAGCAAAATGGCGCCGGACAGCGCGGTGCTCCGGTGCCACACTCCTCCCCCGGCCTCCGGCAGAAGAGGACGCAGCAGCGCTGTAGCACAAAGAAGAAAGGTGAGTGTAACTGTTTATTTTTTTTGTATGTGTGTACAGTGTGAAAGGGATGAGGGGGCCACACATACCAGGATTGGGGTGAGGGGTACCACACATAACAGGATTGTGGGGTGAGGGGTACCACGCATACCAGGATTGGGGGTGAGGGGTACCACGCATACCAGGATTGGGGGTGAGGGGTACCACGCATACCGGGATTGGGGTTGAGGGGTACCACGCATACCGGGATTGGGGATGAGGGGTGCCACGCATACCGGGATTGGGGATGAGGGGTGCCACACATACCGGGATTGGGGATGAGGGGTGCCACGCATACCGGGATTGGGGATGAGGGGTGCCATGCATACCGGGATTGGGGATGAGGGTGTGCCATGCATACCAGGATTGGGGGTGAGGGGTGCCACGCATACCGGGATTGGGGATGAGGGGTGCCACGCATACTGGGATTGGGGATGAGGGGTGCCACGCATACCGGGATTAGGGATGATGGGTGCCACGCATACAAGGATTGGGGATGAGGGTTGCCACACATGCCGGGATTGGGGATGAGGGGTGCCACGCATACCGGGATTGGGGATGAGGGATGGAGTGCAATGCATACTGGGATGAGGGATGGGGTACCATGCATACCAGGATGAGGGATACCATACACACCAGGATAGGCATGAGGGGGCCACACATAACAGGATTGTGGGGTGAGGGGTACCACACATACCAGGATTGGGGGTGAGGGGTACCACGCATACCAGGATTGGGGGTGAGGGGTACCACGCATACCAGGATTGGGGGGTGAGGGGTACCATACATACTAGGATAGGGATGAGGGGTGCCACGCATGCCAGGATTGGGGGTGAGGGGTGCCACGCATAATGGGATTGGGGGTGAGGGGTGCCACGCATACCAGAATTGGGGGTGAGGGGTGCCACGCTTACCGGGATTGGGGCTGAGGGGTGCCATGCTTACCGGGAATGGGGGGGAGGGGTGCCATGCCTACAAGGATTGGGGATGAGGGGTGCCACGCATACCAGGATTGGGGGGATAAGAGGTGCCACGCATACTGGGATTGGGGGGATGAGAGGTGCCACGCATACCAAGATTGGGGGGATGAGTGCTGCCACGCATACCGGGATTGGGGGGGGATGAGGGCTGCCACGCATACCGGGATTGGGGGGGTGAGGGGTGCCACGCATACCGGGATTGGGGGGATGAGGGGTGCCACGCATACCGGGATTGGGGGGGTGAGGGGTGCCACGCATACCGGGATTGGGGGGATGAGGGGTGCCACGCACACCGGGATTGGGGGGATGAGGGGTGCCATGCACACCGGGATTGGGGGGATGAGGGGTGCCACGCACACCAGGATTGGGGGGATGAGGGGTGCCACGCATAACGGGATTGGGGGGGTGAGGGGTGCCACGCATACCGGGATTGGGGGGATGAGGGGTGCCACGCATACCGGGATTGGGGATGAGGGGTGCCATGCATACCGGGATTGGGGATGAGGGTGTGCCATGCATACCAGGATTGGGGGTGAGGGGTGCCACGCATACCGGGATTGGGGATGAGGGGTGCCACGCATACCGGGATTGGGGATGAGGGGTGCCACGCATACCGGGATTAGGGATGATGGGTGCCACGCATACAAGGATTGGGGATGAGGGGTGCCACACATGCCGGGATTGGGGATGAGGGGTGCCACGCATACCGGGATTGGGGATGAGGGATGGAGTGCAATGCATACTGGGATGAGGGATGGGGTACCATGCATACCAGGATGAGGGATACCATACACACCAGGATAGGGATGAGGGGGCCACACATAACAGGATTGTGGGGTGAGGGGTACCACACATACCAGGATTGGGGGTGAGGGGTACCACGCATACCAGGATTGGGGGTGAGGGGTACCACGCATACCAGGATTGGGGGGTGAGGGGTACCATACATACTAGGATAGGGATGAGGGGTGCCACGCATGCCAGGATTGGGGGTGAGGGGTGCCACGCATAATGGGATTGGGGGTGAGGGGTGCCACGCATACCAGAATTGGGGGTGAGGGGTGCCACGCTTACCGGGATTGGGGCTGAGGGGTGCCATGCTTACCGGGAATGGGGGGGAGGGGTGCCATGCCTACAAGGATTGGGGATGAGGGGTGCCACGCATACCGGGATTGGGGGGATAAGAGGTGCCACGCATACCGGGATTGGGGGGATGAGTGCTGCCACGCATACCGGGATTGGGGGGGGAAGAGGGCTGCCACGCATACCGGGATTGAGGGGGGTGAGGGGTGCCACGCATACCGGGATTGGGGGGATGAGGGGTGCCACGCATACCGGGATTGGGGGGTGAGGGGTGCCACGCATACCGGGATTGGGGGGATGAGGGGTGCCACGCACACCGGGATTGGGGGGATGAGGGGTGCCACGCACACCGGGATTTGGGTGATGAGGGGTGCCACGCACACCAGGATTGGGGGGATGAGGGGTGCCACGCATACCGGGATTGGGGGGGGTGAGGGGTGCCACGCATACCGGGATTGGGGGGATGAGGGGTGTCACGCATACCGGGATTGGGGGGATGAGGGGTGCCACACATACCGGGATTTCAGGGGATGAGGGGTGCCACGCACACTGGGATTCGGATGAGGCCATGCACACCAGGATGAGGAATACCATGCATACCAGGATAGGGATGAGGTATGGGGTACCACGCATACCAGGATTGGAGTGAGGGGTACCACGCATACCAGGATTGGGGTGAGGGGTACCACACATACCAGGATTGGGATGAGGGGTACCACGCATACCAGTATAGGATGGTGGGGACAGGATGGGGGCAGCACAAATACCAGGAGGGGGGCAGCACATAGCAGCATGAGAGACCATATGCCAATAAAAATGCTCGCCACCCGGGCGTAGAACGGGTGGTTCAATAGCTAGTATATATATATATATATATATATATATATATATATATATATATATATATATATATGTAAATGCAATATAAAACAGATGTAAATATACAGACAAGAAGATACATACCATATAGTCAGGGCCCCAACACCTCCAACGCTGTTTCGCCGGATGGTTTTTTCAAGGAGTATGATATATAGCACTACAAGAACAAAGCCTCTACCTATTAAAGAGTTTTAAAGATGAAGAAATATTTCCTGATGCTGTCACAGTAAAGGCTGGGCCTGCCATGACCATACTGAAGCAGCTGATGGTATTGTGCACAGTAGCGAGTATGGACATCAACCGGGGCATGCTAAACAATGGGGACTGCATTGTGAGTACTTTAGATTAACTCCAGCACTGAAAAAAGCAAACTGCTGGAGTGGTGCTACCAATCTAAGGTTGCTGACCCTAGTATTATACTTCACCTTTTATTGGTTCCGCTCCAGTCTCACAGCGTCATCTTGTGACCATGACTTCTCACTGACTATAAGTCAGAGGAGGTGGTCACAAGCTCTCAGTGTACGTCTATGAGAGCCAGAACGAGGCCAGAACGAGGCTCTCATAGACTTACATTGTGCAAACACCCGAGAGATCCAGCAGGTAGAAAGTGAAGATGGTGGCGGGTAAGTATTTTACTAGGGGCAGGAAACTTACATTAGTAGCACCACCCCAGCACTGCAATAAAAAAAAAAAAACTCTCTGAAGTGATGTTTTAATTGAGGCAAGTATGAAGAAGATAAAAACAAATACGTTGTAGTAAAATGTATCTGTACACTGTGTAAAAGCTTTTCTCCCTCCTCCAATCTCACTCTGACAGGTAGCATGAGGAGAGAGAATTTTTTGCAGTATAGACCTCAGTTTTGAAAAATGGCACAGAAATTTGGCACATATACACAATGGGTGGTCCTAAAATGCCCCCCCCCCCCCCCCTCTGATTGGCTGCTTTCTTTTTACACTGTGCATTGTCAGCAAGCTGTCAATCAGTAATGATGATGGGGCTAAAAACTTCTACATCTACAGCAGGGAAAACAGGGATCTCAAGAAAACTGCCGTAAGTAGTCCAGTAAGTGATACTTTGCTGGAATCAGGGTCTCTTCTTTTTAATGCTGGTTGTCAGATATCAGAATAACACTCTGCCTTTTTGATGTGAAACAGCACCACTATTGTACTTAAGTTGTGTCTGGTATTGCAGCCAAAGCCCCACACAAATGAAATTGCTTATTATTCTACCACTTTTTGTTTTTCTCTTCTTGAATTATCCATATTAATGCAATCATTTTGATTATTCTTTTGAAGATCAGATATGTTGAAATGAATTTCGAAGGTTGCTGCAACGGATTAAAAGTCTGTTCTGCGCTTTATGTTTTAACCGTGAAGCGGCATAAAGAGGATCAAAGTGAGAATTCCTGGGAGTTTAGAACATTGCTGTCACCATCCGTCTGCTGTTTCTAGTAGTGCAAAGGAGTGTGAATTCTTGACGCACATAAGATCGTGGACATGAATATTATTGTGTTTAAATAGCAAATCTTATCTCTGGTTGTCGGTTATAATAGATCATCCATTCTATGCTAATGAAGAGTCATGAAAGAACTAGCATCACCATGACCCTTCTCACAACTTAAAGTTTTCTGCTGAATGAATGAAGCACTGTTCTTAGCCCTCACCTATTAACTAGTGCAAAGAGTGTCTTATGGGTTTATCAAGTGAAAACAGGATAAGTGATAAATTACTGATTGGCGAGGGTCCGACACTGATCGGCAGATAACTGAATTTTCATCCCCATTACAAAATAGTCAGACACCCAACTGCTGCCCCATTCATTTTTAATTGAGTTGCTGGAAAAAGAACTGGAGACCCCATAGGAAATGAATGGTGCGGCAGTCGAGCATGCTCACTGACGCTCCATTCTAATGGGAATAAAAGTTCCCCATTCTGCCGATTGGTTCAGGTCCCAATAGTTAAAGCCCTACTGATCAACAATTTATCACCTATCCATAGGATAACCCCTTTAATTTCAATGAGAACTTTGCAATCCTTCATTTATCTGATGTTGTTGCAGAGAAATTTAATGCTTGCTGGTCTCCACCATTGATGAAAACTGATTGTTGGGGGCCACGCATAGGGACTCAGTGATTAGCTTGTGATTGGGGAAGCTTCTAATTAGAGATGAGCGGTGTTTGACTAGAACTGTTCGCCAGTCTCAAATTCGAGCTGTTTTGGGCGGTGTTCAGCGAACACGAACGATTTGAAAAAAATTCGGCTGTTCGAGGTTATGTTCGATAACTGTTCGTGCACCAAAATTATAACTGGATTTTTTCTCAGTAATGCTGAAAATTAATGTTAATACGCAGTTTGAGTGTACAGCGGGGCGGGGGGAGGTGCAAGGGATGGATCTCTGCAGAAATAATAAAGATCTCCATTTTTTTTTCTCTTTCCCGCATTTACAGTGGGGAGGTGCAATCTGTCAGCCTATCAGCAGCGCACACATGGAGCGAACTGCTTTTTTTCACACAAGCAAGGGCATGTGTCATTGGCAGTGTATGTCACATGTCCTTGCCCTATAAGACCCAGCCATTTTCCCCGTCGCCACCATTTTCTCACTGCTGCAGCTGCGTGTTAGACGGCACCACTGTTGCTGTGTGCGCTATACTTTGTTAATTTCAAGCCAATTTTCGCACAAATCTACAGATAGCTTGGGAGTAGGGAATAGTTGTGATTGCAGTCCTTTTAAGGACTAGGTTACATCATTTCCTACGACTTTTATCAGGCAGGTTTTTGCTCTTAAATAGATAGGTTGGGAGTAAGAGTAAAGACTAATTGTAATTGCAGTCCTTTTCAGGGCTAGGTTATATCAGTTCCTATCATTTTTTGCCAGGCAGGTCTGTGCCAGTGCTGTGCAAGTTTTTTTCACGACATTTGGCTAAATCTAGCAAAGCTAATCCTTTTTGTCCTCTTGCAGTGTGAGTTAGTCAGTGGAGTAGACTATCTGTTTTGCAAGCTACACCACCTGTGTATAGAATACAATTTTTTTTACTGCACCTAGTGAAGTAAAACCATTTGGGCATAGCATCATTCTATTAGTCCATCTATACTAACCTCCATCAGGTAGCAAATTCAATATAATTTTTTTCTACATTTAGCTCTGAAAAACTATTTTGGCTTGTAGCAGTGTGGGACTTATTCTATTAGTCCATCTATACTAACCTCCATCAGGTTGCAAATTCAATATATTTTATTCTGCATCTAGCTCTGAAAAAATATTTTGGCTTTTAGCAGTGTGTGGGACTTGTTCTATTAATCCATCTATACTAACCTCCAGCAGGTTGCAAATTCAATATAATTTTTTTCTGCATCTAGCTCTGAAAAAATATTTCGGCTTCTAGCGGTGTGTGGGACTTGTTCTATTAGTCCATCTATACTAACCCCCAGCAGGTTGAAAATTCAAAATAATTTATATCTGCATCTAGCTCTGAAAAAATATTTGGGCTTGTAGCAGTGTGTGGGACTTGTTCTATTAGTCCATCTATACTGACCTTCATCAGGTTGCAAATTCAAAATAATTTTTATCTGCATCTAGCTCTGAAAAAATATTTCGGCTTCTAGCAGTGTGTGGGACTTGTTCTATTAGTCCATCTATACTAACCTCCAGCAGGTTGCAAATTCAATATAATTTTTTCTGCATCTAGCTCTGAAAAACTATTTCGGCTTCTAGCAGTGTGTGGGACTTGTTCTATTAGTCCATCTATACTAAACTCCATCAGGTTTCAAATTCAATATAATTTTTTTCTGCATCAAGCTCTGAAAAAATATTTCGGCTTCTAGCAGTGTGTGGGACTTGTTCTATTAATCCATCTATACTAACCTCCAGCAGGTTGCAAATTCAATATAATTTTTTTTCTGCATCTAGCTCTGAAAAAATATTTTGGCTTGTAGCAGTGTGTGGGACTTGTTCTATTAGTCCATCTATACTAACCTCCAGCAGGTTGTAAATTCAAAATAATTTTTATCTGCATCTAGCTCTGAAAAAAATTTGGGCTTGGGCTTGTAGCAGTGTGTGGGACTTGTTCTATTAGTCCATCTATACTAACCTCCACCAGGTTGCAAATTCAAAATAATTTTTTTCTGCATCTAGCTCTGAAAAAATATTTCAGCTTCTAGCAGTGTGGGGACTTGTTCTATTAGTCCATCTATACTAATCTCCAGCAGGTTGCAAATTCAATATAATTTTTTTCTGCATCTAGCTCTGAAAAACTATTTCGGCTTCTAGCAGTGTGTGGGACTTGTTCTATTAGTCCATCTATACTAACCTCCAGCATGTTGCAAATTCAATATAATTTTTTTCTGCATCTAGCTCTGAAAAACTATTTCGGCTTCTAGCAGTGTGTGGGACTTGTTCTATTAGTCCATCTTTACTAACCTCCATCAGGTTGCAAATTCAATATAATTTTTTTCTGCATCTAGCTCTGAAAAACTATTTCGGCTTCTAGCAGTGTGTGGGACTTGTTCTATTAGTCCATTTATACTAACCTCCAGCAGGTTGCAAATTCAATATAATTTTTTTGTGCATCTAGCTCTGAAAAAATATTTCGGCTTCTAGCAATGTGTGGGACTTGTTCTATTAGTCCATCTATACTAACCTCCAGCAGGTTGCAAATTCAAAATAATTTTTATCTGCATCTAACCCAGACAATACTTTTGGGCTAATACCACAGTTTGGCCACTCAGCTCTGCTCGGTTCCCATCCATTGTTTTTTGTGCAAGCAACTCCAGAGTTGTGAAAAAGTTAACCACCAAAATGAGTGGAAAAAGTCCTGCTGCTGGTGGAAAGGGGAATAGGCGTGTTGGGAAGGGAAAAAAAGGTTGTGTCCGTGGGGTAGGTGTTAAAGCAACAGTAACATCTGCAGAAGAAAGACCATCCTCCAGCCAAACTAAGATGTCTACTTCTTTTAGCGGACAATGTGATAAGATCCCTTTCTTACGGCCACGCCAATCACTACAAATTCCAGATGAGGCACAAAAACAGCAAGTGCTTCAACGAATATCAAGTGCTCCTTTAAGTGGGCTCTCCTCCACCTCAACTTCAACATCACAAATACTCCAGTCCTCAGAGGTGTCACCCCAATCGCACTTGCTTCCTCACAGCTCCCAAGTCTCCAGCTGCCCGTCTGAGTAAGGGGTAGAACAGATGGTTGAGTCTGCAGAGCTGTTTACTCATACTATAGCCTGGGAATCAGAGGTCGGCTCTAGAGCTTCTGTGAATCCAGACGAGGAAACAATCTGCACTGATGCCCAGAATCTTTTTGAGTCGGATCCAGGACCAGACGCAGAAGGTTCTGACCATAATGTAGACCCTCGTTCCCAAACTGTAACTCCTGTTGGTGGAGACAATGAGGAAGACGATGATGAGACTCAAATACCTGATTGGAGTGACAACTTTAGTTTTTTGTCAGGGCAGGAAGAGGTTGGCTCTGAGGACGACGGGTGTGATAACACACAGGGTGATGATGACAAGGTTGGAGATCCCACTTACTGTCAACCCACAGTCAGCCAAGAGATGAGGTCAGCTGAGGGGGTGGAGGAGGATGCTAGTGACGACGAGGTCAGGTTGCGCCTTCCTGGACAGAGACGTAGTACTGGAAGCACGTCAACAACTGCTTCCTCAAACACAACTCTGCCTCTGACCACAAGTCGAGGGTGGCTCTTCAGGTTGCATGGGTGCTAAGCCTTGCATAGCCTGGGCATTTTTTCAGATCGATAAAGATGACCCAACTCGTGTTATCTGTAACATTTGTCAGCAAAAGCTAAGTAGAGGCCAAAAAATACATAGTTTGAGTACTTCATGCATGAACCGGCACATGGATATGAAGCATAAATTGCAGTGGGAAGCTCACTGTGCTACAATGCGGCCTAGCCGGCCGGGCCAACCACCGTCTACCACATCTTGTGCATCCGCGGCCTCTTCATCCTCTATGACTGGGGGGACAGCAGTCACACCTGTTTTGGGACGCAGACCTGCCACCTCTTTACCCGCAACAGCCAGCGTGATTGGCAGGTCATTATTTTCTTTGGAGGTGGAAACACCAGCTGGTGTTCAGCGCTGTCCGACATCGATAGCACCACCTTTGGATCAAGGCAACCTAACATGTCCGCCTGCATCTTCCTCACAGACCGGCAGTTTGCCGGGGACACCCTTCTCAACCCCGTCTAAGCACAACAGCCAGCCCTCGGTCCCTCAGATGTGGACAAGTAAAAGACCATTTCCTCCTAGCCATGAGAAAGCTAAGAGGTTGAATTTCACCATCTGCAAGCTCTTGGCTACAGAACTGCTGCCTTTCTGCCTGGTGGACACAGAGGATTTTCAAGACCTTATGTCCGTCGCAGTGCCCCAGTACCAGATGCCCAGTCGGCACTACTTCTCAAAGAAAGGTGTGCCTGCGCTCCACCAGCATGTCGCACACAACATCACCGCTTCTTTGAGAAACTCTGTGTGTGACAGGGTGCATTTCACCACAGACACTTGGACGAGTAGGCATGGACAGGGGCGTTACATGTCGCTGACTGGGCACTGGGTAACTATGGTGACAGCAGGACAAGGGGCTGCTGTCCAAGTCTTGCCGTCCCCACGAGTTGTGCGTCAATCCTCTTTATCTCAAAGTTCCTCCACTGCTTCTGCCTCCTCAACCTCCTCTCGGTCCTCCACCTGCACCCAAAGCCTGTCTGGTCATGCCACAAGCTTTCAAACTGCGCAGAAGGGATCCTGCACACCTCCTTACTATGCTGGCAGCAGGGCTCAACGTCATCAGGCGGTTTTTACTTTGAAATATCTGGGAAATGTGAGTCACACAGCTGAGGAGTTGTGGTCAGCTCTGGAGAACCAGTTTCATGAATGGTTGTCTCCACTGGACCTGAAACCAGGGAAGGCCGTGTGCGACAATGCTGCAAACCTGGGTGCGGCCCTTCGCCGGGGCAATGTCACACACGTGCCTTGTATGGCTCACGTGTTGAACCTGGTTGTCCAGCAATTTTTAGCCCACTATCCCGGACTAGATGGCCTTCTGCAGAGGGCACGGTCGCTGTGTGCTCACTTCCGCCGTTCGCATCCCGCAGCTCAGCGACTTACATCTCTACAGAAGTCGTTGGGCCTGCCACTTCACCAGCTAAAATGCGATGTGCCTACCCGGTGGAATTCAACTCTGCACATGTTGCAGCGACTGTGGCAGCACCGACAAGCCCTGGTGCAATACGTTCTGACGTATAGCCTGGGCCAATGAGATCCAGAGGTGGGGCAAATCACGTTGGAGGAGTGGTCTCAGATCAGGGACCTATGCACCCTTCTGCACAGTTTTGAAATGGCGACGAAGATGTTTAGTGCTGACGATGCCATTATCAGCATGACTATTCCAGTGATTTACATGCTGGAGCACATGTTAAACAGAATTCGGAGTCAGGTGGTGGCACAAGAGGAGGTGGAGGAAGTAGAGGAGGAGGAGTTGTATGCGGAAGGGCTAACATCTGCAAGTTCCAGACGGTCGGCAGCACCAAGGTGGCAGGCATGTGAGGGTGGGGGAGATGGTTTTACCAGGGCGCATGGTAGCAGCCAAACTAGTGAGGAAGGTGCAGGAGCCCAGGAAGAGGTGGAGGACGAACTGATGGAAGACTCATCAGATGAGGGAGACCATGATCACATTTCTGTTGTGCGAGGTTGGGGGGAGAGGGCAGAGGAAGGAAGCATGATTGTTACCTCGCCACCAACACAACAGGGACTTGGTGCTCCTGGATGCGCAAGACACATGAGTGCCTTCTTTCCGCACTACCTGCAACATGACCCTCGAATTGTGAGAATTAGAAATAATCCTGACTACTGGGTTGCCACAGTGTTAGATCCCCGATACAAAAGTAAATTTGCAGAAATTATTCCTGCCATACAAAAGAGATGCACGCATGCAGGAGTATCAGCAGAGACTGTTGCAGAATCTTACATGTGCTTTTCCCCAAAACACTAGTGGTGCACGTAGTGAATCTCACAGTTCCAACTTGCCAACTGTGGGACCGTCGAGTGTTCAGCACTCAAAACGTAACAGAAACACAGTATCTGCTGGTAACATCAATTTTGCGGAATCATTTCACCACTTTTTTAGCCCATCCTTTGCAAGGCCACAGGAGACAAGAAGTCTGACACATAGTCAACGCCTAGAGACGATGGTACAGGAGAATCTTCAAGTAAACAATGAAACCATGACTGTGTTACTGGACCCTTGCTCTTTTTGGGCTTCCAATCTGGGAAAATGGCCGGAGCTCGCCACTGACGCCTTGGAGATCTTGTCATGCCCCGCAGCCAGCGTTCTGTCTGAACGTGTGTACAGCGCTGCTGGTGGTGTGCTGACAGATAAGCGCACGCGGCTCTCCACTGATAATGTAGACAGACTCACGTTCATAAAGATGAACAAATCATGGATCCGAAATGACTTTTCTACCCCTGTGTCATCCTGGGGAGAGTAAAAGCTTGATGATTTGTTAAAATCACCTCACCACCCGTTTTAAGCTTTAAAATTACTAATCATGTTTATCTGTATCTTGGCAGGAAAATAATTTTGGCCTTGTAGCAGTGTGCAGTACTGATTCTATTAGGCCATCTATACTAAATTCCACCAGATTTAAAATTACTAATCATGTTTATCTATATCTTGGCTGGAAAATAAGTTGGGCCTTTTAGCAGTTTACAGTACTGATTCTATTAGGCCATCTATACTAAACTCCACCAGACTTAAAATTACTAATCATGTTTATCTGTATCTTGGCTGGAAAATAATTTGGGCTTTGTAGCAGTTTGCAGTATCTTATTCTATTAGGCCATCTATACTAAGCTCCACCAGCTTTCAAATTAATAATAATTTTTAGCCCGGAAAATAATTTTGGGGTTCCTAGATGCGCAAGACACATGAGTGCCTTCTTGCTGCACTACCTGCAACATGACCCTCAGATTGTCAGAATTTGAAGTAATCCTGACTTCTGGGTTGCCACACTCTTAGATCAACCTTTTCATTTTAATAAAGAACAAAAAAAATGGTAATTTTTGAAATTATAAGCATTAGCAGGTTATTAGAAACTGAAATCAAACAGTTTTCAACTCAAAACTTTATTCTAGATGATGTTACATTTGCACATAGGACCCCTTGTTCGAAAGGAGCTTCTCAACTCTCTCGTCCATTGAATTTGTCAGGTTTTGGATGGTTTCTGCTTCAATTGTTTTGCGTGAGGACAGAATACCCTCCCAGAGCTGTTGCTTAGATGTGAACTGCCTCCCGCCATCATAGACACTCCTTTTGATGATGCTCCAGAGGTTCTCAATGGGGTTGAGGTCAGGGGAGCATGGGGGTCACACCATAAGTTTGTCCCCTTTTATGCCCATATCAGCCAGAGATGCAGATGTGTTATGTGCAGCATGGGACGGTGCATTATCATGCATGAAAATGATCTTGCTGCGGAATACACGTTTCTTCTTCTTGAACCATGGCAGGAAGTGCTGTTTGAGAAACTCCACATGCATTAAGGAGTTCATCTTTACCCCTTCAAGGATCCTAAAGGGGCCGACAATCTCTCTCCCCATGATTCCAGCCCAAAACATTACTCCACCTCCTCCTTCTTGGCGCCGTAACCGTGTTTGCGTGGGGTGTCCATCAACCAGCCATCCTCCACTCCATCCATCTGGACCATCGAGCGTTGCACAGCACTCATCGGTGAACAAAACAGTTTTGAAGTCAGTCTTCATGTATTGTTTGGCCCACTGGAGCCGTTTCTGCTTGTGTACAGTGGATAAAGGAGGTCGACAGGATGGCTTACACACAGCTGCAAACCTCTGAAGGACCCTGCATCTTGTTGTTCGGGGGACGTTGGAGGCACCAGCAGCTTCAAAAACTTGTCTGCTGCTATGACAAGGCTTTTTTGCCGCTGCTCTTTTAACCTGACTTCATTGCCTGTAGGAAAGAGTCCTCAATTTTCCCTTATCAGCACGCACACATGTGTACTGTGAATCAGCTACATACTTCTTGATTGTGCAATGATCAGGATGAAGTGTCTTGGCAATGTTGATTGTAGTCATGCCTTGACCTAAACACTCCACAATTTGTTGCTTCTCAGCAGCCGACACATCCTTTTTCTTTCCCATTTTGGCAGAAAATGTAGGCTGCTTAATAATGTGGGACAGCCTTCTTAAGTAGTCTTGCCTTTCATTGGACACACCTGCCAAACTAATTAGCACAGGTGTCTGCAATTGCTTACAGTGATATAAAGAGCCCTGACACACATCACCATCAATGAGTTTAACTGACAAACAAACAAATTCTTCCCTTATCACTCCTAAACACTTTTTGCATAATAATTTGGAACACAGTGTACATGTGCTTTTCCACAAAACACCAGTGGTTCACGTAGTAAATCTTACAGTTCTAACTTGCCAACCGTGGTCTGTATGGAGTTGTTCAATAAAGGGCCCAAAATTAAGATAACATAGATGGGAGAGGTCGCTATGAATACGAGTTCCTAAGTATTTGATACCCTGTGAGGGCCAGGCAAAGGGAAAGTTGGATTGGATGGAATCCTATATGGATTTGGGGAGGGAGACATCGAGGGCCTCAGACTTTGCTGCATTGATTTTAAAATTTGACCATGTAACAAAGTGATCTATTTCAGCCATAACAGCAAGGATGGATATATGTGATTGAGTGATATATACTAGGACATCATCAGCAAATGCAGAGCACTAGTACTCGGTGCCTCCCACCTCAATCCACCTAATATTGAGGTTATGGCGAATTGATGAGAGCAGGTGCTCCGTCACTAGGATGTATAAGAGAGGGGACAGAGGACATCCCTGCCTTGTCCCCTTGGTGATTATGAAAGGTGATGAAAATGTTCCATTTATCTTCAGCCTAGGTGACGTATTGCGATACAGGGCCGTGATTTTGCCTATAAAAGGGTCCCCTAGACCCCTACCCCAAGCTTTTTAAGGGAATAATATATGGTGTGCCAGGAGACTCTATGGAGTGCTTTCTCAGCATCCAACGAGAGTATCTAATTACAAATTTTTAACTGCATCTAGCCCAGGAAATACTTTGTGCCTAGTAGCAGTGTCTGCTAGTCAGCGGATTATCCCAGCTGTTAAGCAAGCTACACCACCTGTAGTTTGGACACTTAATTTTTTCAAAGGAAATGGTTCGGGCCCCCGGGACACTCAGTGAAGAGCATCGGGGAGGCACCCCAAGGCATAGGGGCTGGGACTGGCGGTAGGACGCCTTGCGGTGGACTGCCGAGCTCGATCCTTATGAAAGCTTTTTAACTGCAGCAGCTTTAGTGGACGCTACTGGAGATGGAATTACGCGGCTGCTGGCATCAGACTTGCCCTCCAATAGATCCTTGTAAAAGGATTTAAATTGTATTCATTCAAATTAGAGAGACAATTTAAATTAAAAAGCTTAGACCTGCCTCCACCACAGGGGGGCTCGCTTGACCCACCAGCGGACAGGCACCAGTATTGGGAGAGGGGGGCTGGCCGTCAGGGTCCACCGCAGCTCTGGCACAAACCCGGCGACACGGAGGTCGCACAGGCAGCAACGGACTGGCCGTGTCGGCTTCGCACTTTTTTGGTTTTAGAAGGGCATGACATGCCTATATCTGTGTCTCCCCCTCCTTTTACTCCTCCACCTCTTTTCTTTTCGCATGACTATATGCACTTGTCACTTTTCCATGTGTTAGTTGTGTCTTCTGAGCAGTTTGTTAGCTTTTGGACACCTTTGAAGGTGTTTTCTATGTGTTTCTATGTGCTTTTGTTTGCCTGCCATTGGTTTTAACAGTGTTCGAAGGTGTTCGACGAACAGTTCGACGAACAGTTCGGTGAACATACGGATGTTCGACGAACCGAACCAAACTCGAACACTACGGGGGTGGCTCAACACTACTTCTAATCAAAGAGGATTTTCCAACAAAAAATTTAAAGGGTTATTCACTTCCCCATTAGTAGTTAAGTAGGCCAGTTAGTCACATCTACTGACTCCTGCCAGGGCTCATGCAAGATGGCAGGTATTGTGCACCTGTCCAATTTATTCAACAAATGTTTAGTGGCTGATTGGATGACTACTCCGGGCCCTAAATTCATGTTTTTTTGTAGCAATTCTCCCTATGTAAATATAGTATGTGCTCCCAAATACCTTTGTGCATATAGTGTATCTTGAAGTCATTGGTGTCACGTCTCTATTGTCCTATTTGAAGTAAATCCCAGTAATCTATGAAGCTTTGATTTGATACTTCTATACCAGTATGAGAGCTATATTATTCTATTCCTCCTAAACACATAGTATATATAATCATATGCCATTTTCTTGTAGACTGGAATTGAAAGAAGCCATTGCAGAATAACTTTGTTCTATTTGTTTGAGACGGCCACCTGTGGAGCACCATATAACAGGTAATTCGGATTGCTAAGCCATAAAGAAGAGCACTGCGGTTAAGAGGCAGGACATCTGATTTTCTATTACATTATCTGGCAGATTCCTATAACTTCTGTATAATATAATAATAAAGAATCCGTGGAGAAAAAATGTACTTGGATCGAAAGTAAATTCGACCTTGTCATTAGACAAAGGCAATAATGCTATATGCCAGTACTGGTTATTGTACTTGACAAAAGTTACCCTAGCCTAACTATGAATAGCTAACAGCTAAAACCTGCAATGTCTGCCATTTACATAGGGAATTACACTATTTCTGGCTATTATATGACTTATATTGTGGAATTTTACTAGATACCCCCTCTTCAGACTTTATCTCTAATTTTCAATTGTCTCTGAGCTAGTGGATGGAGTCTAGCTGCAATGATGATTTCTGTAGACACAAACATAAAGAATTCCTCCTTTCCTACTTCCATGCAGCACATACTCAAAAATAGCATGAACAAAATTACACAGCAGTACTGAGCGGTGTACTTGTGGATCGAGCTCTAGGTAGATAAAACACATACAACACTACTCAGCATTGAAATTGCAACACTGAGAAGGAAAAATGGTGTATCAATAGACATGTTAATGATATGCAAATAATTACAATGATGAGCAAAAGAGTAACAATGTTTTGAAATTTTGACTTTCAGGCTCCATATTTCACCATCCACTACTGCTTCGAACGTGAGACTGCCATCATTTTATAGACAATCATCTTGGCTATCTCATACATAAATTTGACTTGCAACTATTTTGCATATGATTAGTTATGCAGATTCTTGTCATGTCACAGGATTGTTACTGCTTTTCTCCTGGCAGTGGAAAAATGTTTTTCTTCCTGTACACTACAAATTACTACCTGTTCTCACATTTCCTAATAGCTCAGTGTTTTATTGGGTTGATTCCCAAGCGAAAGGTCACTGGTTCAAATCAAGAAGCAGCCATGAAGAGGATTTCCCAAGAGAAGCAGCATCATCCATCATCCCTTTCTGGTCCTAGCTTGGCCACATGGGTCATGACTAGTGTTGAGCATTCCGATACTGCAATATCGGGTATACTTAGTTCCGATACTTTTAGAATATCAGATACCGGAATCGGAAGTTCCCATAATGCAATGAGCCAGTTTCATTTTATTCAGCCAATGAGGATCCTAAGAAGTGTGGACTAGTGTTGAGCCACCCCCGTAGTGTTCGAGTTCGGTTCGGTTCGTCGAACACCCGTGTGTTCGCCGAACTGTTCGTCGAACTGTTCGTCGAACACCTTCGAACACCGTTAAAACCAATGGCAGGCAAACAAAAACACATAGAAACACATAGAAAACACCTTCAAAGGTGTCCAAAAGCTGACAAACTGCTCAGAAGACACAACTAACACATGGAAAAGTGACAAGTACATATAGTCATGCGAAAAGAAAAGAGGTGGAGAAGTAAAAGGAGGGGGAGACACAGATATAGGCATGTCATGCCCTTCTAAAATCCAAAAAGTGAGAAGCCGACACGGCCAGTCCGTTCCTGCCCGTGCCACCTCTGTGTCGCCGGGTTTGTGCCAGAGCCGCAGTGGACCCTGACGGCCAGCCCCCCTATCCCAATACTGGTGCCTGTCCGCCGGTGGGTTGAGGCCCCCCACGGTGGGGGGGAGTAACATCTGCAGAAGAAAGATCATCTTCCAGCCAAACTAAGATGTCGACTTCTTTTCGTGGACAATGTGATACGATCCCATTCTTACGGACACGCCCATCGCTACAAATTCTAAATGAGGCACAAAAACAGCAGGTGCTTCAACGAATATCAAGTGCTCCTTCAAGTGGGCTCTCCATCACCTCAATTTCAACATCACAAATACTCCAGTCCTCAGAGGTGTCACCCCAATCGCACTTGCTTCCTCACAGCTCCCAAGTCTCCAGCTGCCCGTCTGAGTATGGGGTAGCACAGATGGTTGAGTCTGCACAGCTGTTTACTCATACTATAGCCTGGGAAACGGAGGTCTGCTCCAGAGCTTCTGTTAATCCAGATGAGGAAATGATCTGATCTGATGCCCAGAATCTTTATAAGTCGGATCCAGGACCAGATGAAGAAGGTTCTGAGCATAATGTAGACCCTTGTTCCCAAACTGTAAATCCTGTTGGTGGAGACAATAATGAAGACGATGATGAGACTCAAATACCTGATTGGAGCGACAACTTGACTTTTCGGTCAGGGCAGGAAGAGGTTGGCTCTGAGGACGACGGGTGTGATAACACACAGGGTGATGATGACGAGGTTGGAGATCCCACTTACTGTCAACCCACAGTCAGCCAGTCGATGAGGTCAGCAGAGGAGGTGGAGGAGGATGTGACTAGCCCTGGGGATGGGGATGACTCGGTACCCGGGCATTTGCCTGGCCTTGGGGATGTCGCGGTGGTCGGCTCCCTGGCCCATACCCTGGGGTCTCTCTTTAAAAGGGTGGATAATTGTTAATTTTATAAGAGTTCATGACGCCACCTGTGGTATCTGGTGACAAGCACCAGCGCTGCAACAGTCCACTGAGGCCGGTGATAAGGCAGCTCGATGGTATAGCTCCCCACAGGTGGACCTAGGTCTCAGGGCAGCGTATGCAGGGGGAATGCAGGACAGGCGAGACCCAGCTGGGTCAGAGCAAGAACGGGAACGGACACGGTAGTCACTTCAGTACCTTTTACTGGTGGAAATTCAGGCACATCCTGGAGCAGTGTAGGGTGAAGGGTGCATATCAGGATCCTCCCCAATGAGCGGGTGTAGGGCCTCCTGTTTCTTGCCTCTGCGTAGTAAGTTTCTGACCTGCCTGGAGCTAGGCCTAACTTTGTCTGTGTCCTGCGCTGGCTGACCTTGTGGTAGGGCCTTCTCTTGGAGTTCACGCTCCCAGTATGCGGGGCCTAAGCGTCTCCTGGCTCTGTTACATATCAGCAACTTAGCGATCCTGGGACTTGTAGTTCTCCAGGGATTCCGGTTATGCCTTACTGGGTCATAGAGATACCGGTAAGCTCGGATCCTGTGTCCGGTAAATGCTTCGGGGTGAGCTGGTTAAGCTCCTCTGCCCCTTATGTACTAACTCGCCACTCGCCTTCGGCCTACTCGGGCCCTCACTAGGCTATACACACTAACGGCAGCTTGCCGCACTTCACTGATCTTACGGCACCGGCACACCTTAAGCTCTATCTGGGCTCCCTGAATCTAGCAAGCAGGAGCCTCGTGCTCCACTGCTGAACTATTAACTGCGTTCTCTAGACTAGACTGAGCGCCACTGCAGACTGACCTCTCTTAGGCTTCTCTACTGCAGGAACTCTTCAGAGGAACTGAACTGCCTAGCTCCACCTTCCCTATTTATATCCCTAACGGGCTCCCTCTGCTGGTCTGAGGTGGAAGGTGGAGATGTGTGAATGTTTATGGGGGCCTCTTGTGGAGGATTCCATCAATGCACTCTTCTAGGATCTGTGATACCAAGCGCAGCGGGGCATCACAGATGCTATTGGCGACGAGGTTAGGTTGCGCCTTCCTGAACAGAGACGGAGTACTGGAAGCACGTCAACAACTGCATCCTCAACCACAACTCTGCCTCTGACCACAAGTCGTAGTGGCTCTTCAGGTCACATGGGCTCTAAGCCTTGCATAGCCTGGGCATTTATTCAGATCGATAAGGATGACCCAACTCGTGTTATCTGTAATATTTGTCAGCAAAAGCTAAGTAGAGGCCAAAAAATCCATAGTTTGAGTACTTCATGCATGTACCGTCACATGGATATGAAGCATAAGTTGCAGTGGGAAGCTCACTGTGCTACAATGCGGCCTAGCCGGTTGGACCAACCACCGTCTGCCCCATCTTGTGCATCCGCAGCCTCTTCATCCTCTGTGACTGGGGGGACACATGTTTTTGGATGCAGACCTGCCACCTCTTTACCCGCAACAGCCAGTGTGATTGGCAGGTCGTCAGTTCATTGGGAAGTGGAAACACCTGCTAGTGTTGAGCGCTCTCCGACATCGAGAGCACCACCTTTGGATCAAGGCAACCTAACATGTCCTCCTGCATCTTCCTCACAGACCAGCAGTTTGCCGGGGACACCCTACTCAACACCGTCTAAGCACAACAGCCAGCCCTCGGTCCCTCAGATGTGGAAAAGTAAAAGACCATTTCCTCCTAGCCATGAGAAAGCTAAGAGGTTGAATTTCACCATCTGCAAGCTGTTGGCTACAGAAATGCTGCCTTTCCACCTGGAGGACACAGAGGATTTTCAAGACCTTATGTCCGTCACAGTGCCCCAGTACCAGATGCCCAGTCGGCACTACTTCTCAAAGAAAGGTGTGCCTGCGCTCCACTAGCATGTCGCACACAACATCACCGCTTCTTTGAGAAACTCTGTGTGTGACAGGGTGCACTTCACCACAGACACTTGGATGAGAAGGCATGGACAGGGGCGTTACATGTCGCTGACTGGGCACTGGGTAACTATGGTGACAGCAGGACAAGGGGCTGCTGTCCAAGTCTTACCGTCCCCACGAGTTGTGCGTCAATCCTCTTTATCTCGAAGTTCCTCCACTGCTTCTGCCTCCTCAACCTCCTCTCGGTCCTCCACCTGCACCCAAAGCCTGTCTGGTAATGCCACCTGCTTTCTAACTGCGCAGAAGGAATCCTGCACACCTCCTTACTATGCTGGCAGCAGGGCTCAACGGCATCAGTGTTTACTTTGAAATGTCTGGGAAATGTGAGTCACACAGCTGAGGAGTTGTGGTCAGCTCTGGAGACCCAGTTTCATGAAAGGTTGTCTCCACTGGACCTGCAACCAGGGAAGGCCATGTGCGACAATGCTGCAAACCTGGGTGCGGCACTTCGCCGGGGCAATGTCACACACGTGCCTTGTATGGCTCACGTGTTGAACCTGGTTGTCCAGCAATTTTTAGCCCACTATCCCGGACTAGATGGCCTTCTGCAGAGGGCACGGTCGCTGTGTGCTCACTTCCGCCGTTCGCATCCCGCAGTTCAACGACTTACATCTCTACAGAAGTCGTTCGGCCTGCCAGTTCACAGGCTGAAATGCGATGTGCCGACACGGTGGAATTCAACTCTGCACATGTTGCAGCGACTGTGGCAGCACCGACAAGCCCTGGTGCAATACGTTCTGACGTATAGCTTGGGCCAACGAGATCCAGAGGTGGGGCAAATCACGCTGCAGGAGTGGTCTCAGATCAGGGACCTATGAAGTTGACGCGCCCCCTGGGCCATGGGGTACCCTGAGCCGGGCCGGTAGACGCTGGGGGTTGTAGTCACTGTGGCGGTGACCCAGTCCGTGACCCAGGGCGGTCAATCCAAGGGTAATTTGTATATATGGATCTTATAATGTCTGACTACGCCACCTGTGGAGTGCAGCCAAAGGGGCCATCGCTGCGGAACAGTCCTCTGAAGCTGGTGGTTTTGCAGCAACGGTATTATTACTCACCACAGGAAGAGTGTAGCTTCAGGGCAGTGTGGGTGGATGATGGTGGTTGTAGTGCAGGGAGTCAGTAATGAACACAGAGTCCGTGTGATGCCGTCTCAAGATATTACTCACAGTTGTTGTAGTCCAGATTACAGGTACCAGAGCAATCTCCCCCGTCGTGCTGTGCATACTCAGTGAGGGGCTCAGTCCACCCCCAGATAGCTTCGGAGTACTTAGCAGGACCCCGTTCTGTGTGTCCTTTCTCTGGCCTTCTCCCTGCACCTCACACCCAGTGACACTTCTATCCGGTATCCTCGGGCCTTGGCGGGTGACGTGTGTTCCGTCCCCTGGGTCCTATGTGGCTACCTTCTTAGTGAGACTGGTGTGGACTTTGGCCTGCAGTACATGAAATGCAGCAGCCTCCGGTTTCTAGTTGAGCCTTGCTGTTTCTCCGCTAGTTGAGGGACCGGTTCCCCTTATCTGGCCTGACCCCTCTACCTCCTGGTAGCAGCGGGAGTACGGGTGGCCTTCTGCATGGCCCGTAGCCGTAGGGTCCCTTCGGTTCCTGGAGCCTTCCAGCTCCCACTCCTCTCTTCTCTCCTTCAGTCCTGGGCCTCCCAGGCTAGGCCCGCCTCCGGAGCAGAGCTCATGCCTAGTCTCTGCTCCTGTCACTTTTCCTCCTCTGTCTGGCTTGCTCTTTCTAAGATGGCTTCCTATTTATACTCTCCTTGTCATGTGCTCCCCTAAGCTGCTCCCCTAAGCACCCACTACATAGGACCCTCAAACCAGCTAGGGACCTGGGACTGTGCTCTCCCTTAGGAGCAATCTCGCCCTACCCCCACTGCGGGTATGTGTTGGATGCAGGAGTCAGGGTCCCGAGCCATACGCCTTCCTTACCTGAGGGTGAGATACCACACCTCTGGGTGAGATGCAGTAACTCTGTGGGGACTGAACCCTCAGGGGCGCCACACACCCTTCTGCACAGTTTTGAAATGGCGACGAAGATGTTTAGTGCTGACGACGATGCCATTATCAGCATGACTATTCCGGTGATTTACATGCTGGAGCACACATTAAACAGAATTCAGAGTCAGGTGGTGGGACAAGAGGAGGTGGAGGAAGTAGAGGAGGAGTCGTATGCGGAAGGGATAACATCTCCAAGGTCCAGACGGTTGGCAGCACCAAGGCGGCAGGCATGGGAGGGTGGGGGAGAGGGATTAACCAGGGCGCATGGTAGCAGCCAAACTGTTGAGGAAGGTGCAGGAGCCGAGGAAGAAGTGGAGGACGAACTGGCGATGGGCATGTAAGACTCATCAGATGAGGGAGACCTTGATCACATTTCTGTTGTGCGAGGTTGGAGGGAGAGAGCAGAGGAAGGAAGCATGATTCTTACCTCGCTACCAACACAGCAAGGACTTGGTACTTCTGGATGCGCAAGACACATGAGTGCCTTCTTGCTGCACTACCTGCAACATGACCCCCGGATTGTCAGAATTCGAAGTAATCCCGACTACTGGGTTGCCACACTCTTAGATCCCCGGTACAAAAGTATATTTGCCGAAATAATTCCTGCCATAAAAAGGTATTGACGAATGCAGGAGTATCTGCAGACGCTGTTGCAGAATCTTACATGTGCTTTTCCACAAAACACCAGTGGTGCACGTAGTGAATCTCACAGTTCTAACTTGCCAACGGTGGGACTGTCGAGTCTTCATCACTCAAACAGTAACAGTAACACAGTATCTGCTGGTAACAGCAATTTTGTGGAATCGTTTCACCACTTTTTTAGACCATCCTTTGCAAGGCCACAGGAGACAAGAAGTCTGACACATAGTCAATAGTGTTGAGCATTCCGATAGTGAAATATCGGGTATCGGCCGATATTCGCGGTATCGGAATTCCGATACTTAATTCCGATACTTTTGCAATATCGTATACCGGAATCGGAAGTTCCCATAATGCAATGAGACATTTTCATTTTATTCAGCCAATGAGGATCCTAAGAAGTGTGGGCACATCCTGTTAGGCATGTAGGCATCTTAACTAATGGCATGGCTGTGATTGGCTGCTGAAATGATGTCATGATGCACTATAAAAGCCACCGCCGCCATTTTGAGCTCACTCTGCTGTGAATTCAGTTAGGGATAGGACGCTGTTGTTCTGAGGGACAGTTTTAGCTACCTATTTGCTCTATACTGCTTTACCCAAGCTACTTTCTAAATCACTGTGCCTTGCAGTGCTAGTGCACAGTTCCCTGTGCTGTTTACCGCTGTCTGCAAGGTCTGTGTGTGTGAGTGCAGCTCACCCTGTAGTGTGTGCTTCAGCCAAGTCTGGTTGTAGTGCACTCAGTGTGTGTCACTGCCTCATACATTGTCCTTTTTTGCCAATTCATAATTTTTCCTGATATCTCCTATTAGTGTGGTGGTTCCATCTGTATTCAGCTAAATTGGTTCCAAACACACTATATAGGAGTAGATAGAGAAATTTTTTTCCGTCTTGCAGCGCTAGTGCACAGTGCTCTGCATCTGTACTGTTCACCGCTGTCTGCAAGGTCTGGTGTGTGAGTGCAGCTCACCCTGTAGTGTGTGCTTCAACCCCGTCTGGTTGTAGTGCACTCAGTGTGTGTCACTGCCTCATACATTGTCCTTTTTTGCCAATTCATAATTTTTCCTGATATCTCCTATTAGTGTGGTGGTTCCATCCGTATTCAGCTAAATTGGTTCCAAACACACTATATAGGAGTAGATAGAGAAATTTTTTTGGTCTTGCAGCGCTAGTGCACAGTGCTCTGCATCTGTACGGTTCACCGCTGTCTGCAAGGTCTGGTGTGTGAGTGCAGCTCACCCTGTAGTGTGTGCTTCAACCCCGTCTGGTTGTAGTGCACTCAGTGTGTGTCACTGCCTCATACATTGTCCTTTATTGCCAATTCATAATTTTTCCTGATATCTCCTATTAGTGTGGTGGTTCCATTCGTATTCAGCTAAATTGATTCCAAACACACTATATAGGAGTAGATAGAGGAGCCTTTCTGCAGCCTTGGGCCCTGCAGCCCCAGCCAGATTAGTATTAGCCTATTTTTTGCAGCCTCATCTATTGCATTGTAGGTTACCTTCCTACATTGTAATAGCTACAAAAAGTTTGTGATACTATCGTTATTACATCTTTAGGCACATCCAGTGTCTTTTTGTGACAAAAAAAAACCTAAATAAAGTTCACCAAACACTCCACTTTACAGTTGTGTAGGCCACATTAGCTCATATTAAAGTCTAGTCCACACTTTATAAAATTAGTGTTTCTTATACCTGTTAGCAGCTGTTCAGGAATAAGCACACTAAGCCCTTAGTACTTTTCTGCCTATCTTTATCAGTCTACCAAGATGAAGAAGGCAGGGAGTAAGGCATGTGGTCGTGGGTGTGGGCGTGGGCGTGGACGTGGAGTTTCTGCAGGGAGAGGATGTGAGGATTCTGTGCCTGCAGGGAGAGGACGTGGGGATTCTGTGCCTGCTGCGGGCACCAGTGACTCAGCATCCCCCAGTTTTACCAGGGAACAGTCCTTTATGCGCAGCTTTGTAGGAGCTAGCCGTACCCCACTGCTGCGCGAGGACCAAATTGAAGCCGTTGTCGGATGGATGGCAGCTAACACATCGACTTCAATTAGTTCCAGATCCTCTCAGGTCCTGAGCACTGAAGAGCACCCATCTGTCTCTTCACCACCTGCCAAATTGCCCAGGCAGTCAGAGAGCCCTGGACAGGAGCCATCTCTACTTCTGTTCTCTGAATCTCTTGGCTTGGAAAGAGGGGGCCAGCCAAGCAGAATTCGAGAATTTGAAGAAGAGGTAGTATGCAGTGATGCGCAACCGTTTTGTCTCTCTGAATCTGAAGAGGCGGGTGGGCCAGTGCCTATGGTCAGCAGCACACCTCAGTACGCATCTGATGATGAGACTCAGGTGCCACTTTCTGGTGCGTACTGTGCTGTCGAGACTACCCAGGAGAAGCAGTTGTTTGAAGAGGGTGGTGTAGATGATGAGGTCCTTGACCCATCATGGCGTGAGGGACAGGAAGGTGGTGGGAGCAGCTCTGAGGAAGAGATTCCCCGAACGGCCCAAAAAGGAGGGAGAGGGAGGGGGCAGACTTGGTTGCCTGTAGCCTCCACTTCGGCACCCATTAGGAGCATGGCTCTTCCAAAATCCAAAGCGGGCGCTCCCAAGACTTGCAGTGCCTGGTCCTTTTTTGACACAGTTGCAGATGACATTTGCTTTGTCAAATGCAAGCTGTGTAATCAGAAGGTGAAAAGAGGGAAAAGTGTCAGCAACCTCAATACCACAAATATGTGGAAACATGTGCGGACCAAGCACGTGGTGGAGTTACACAAACACACTGAAGACCTAGACCAACCTACAGCGCCACCTACCACCTCTTCAGCTCGTGTTGTAGCCTCTTCCTCCAGCTCACACACAGCTGGTTCGGCTTCCTCACAGGATCGCCATGGAAGAATCTCTGGCACTGTTGTACAGAGACACAGTGTAATTCCACCCACAGCACCACTTTCCCAGTCATCCTCACACTCCCAGGCCAGTCTACAGCCATCGTTAGCACAGGCATGGGAGAAAAGGCGCCCATACTCGGCAAACCACCCCCGAGCACAGGCTCTGAATGCTGGCATTGCTAAACTACTGGCCCTTGAAATGCTATCATTCAGGCTGGTGGAGACTGACACATTCCGTAACTTTATGGCATTGGCAGTCCCACAATACAACGTGCCCAGCCGCTTTTATTTCAGCAGGCAAGCCGTCCCTGCCCTGCAACATCATGTGGAGGGAAAAATTAAACATGCGCTACAAAACGCCGTCAGTAGCAAGGTCCACCTGACCACTGATGCGTGGACCAGTAAGCATGGACAGGGACGATACCTTTCCCTCACTGCCCATTGGGTAAATGTTGTGGAGCCGGGTACAGATCTTGAGAGTGGCGCTGTACGTGTTCTACCAACTCCAAGGATTGCAGGAATCCAGTCTGTACACATTGACTCCTCCTCATACTCCAGTTCCTCTGAATCAGCGCTGCAGGAGCCATCACGGTCTACCTCCACATCGACCCGTGAACGGTTACCTGTTATGATGACCGATATGAGCACAGCCGTGGCCAAACGTCAACAGGACGTATTAAAATTAATTTCTTTGGGGAATCGAAGCCACACAGCGCAGGAGCTCTGGAATGCCATCAAGCAGCAGAGTGACGTGTGGTTTGTGCCAGCGAATCTCCAGCCAGGCATGGTAGTGTGTGACAATGGCCGAAATCTGGTGGCAGCTCTGGGCCTAGGCAACCTCACTCACATCCCATGTCTGGCACATGTGCTCAACTTGGTCGTGCAGAGTTTTTTGAGGGACTATCCGGATCTTGATGCACTGCTTCACAAGGTCCGCATAGAGTGCGCTCACTTGCGGCGTTCCAGCAATGCAAGATCACGCATTGCAGCTCTGCAGCGCCGATTATGTCTTCCGGAACATCGCATCATATGTGACCTACCCACCAGGTGGAATTCAACGTTACATATGTTGGAGAGGTTGTGTGAGCAGCAGGCAGCAGTAATGGAGTACCAGCTGCAGCAGGCGCAAACAAGTCGCAGTGCGCGCCGTTCACACTTCACCACCACTGAGTGGGCCTCTATGAAGGACATTTGCCACGTTTTGCGTGCCTTCGATTATTCCACGCGGATGGCGAGTGCAGATGATGCACTAGTCAGCATGACTATCCCCCTTATCTGCCTGCTTGAAAAAACACTGCAAGCACTAAGGGACGAGGTTTTGGAAGAGGTGGAGGATGAGGAGTCACAAATGCCATCTGCTTCTCTACAGTCTGCGCAACGTGGTTCCTCACAAAGGCCTAGGCAGGGGACACTTTGTGAGGAGGATGAGGAGGAGTCAATGGATGAGGAAGACATCTGTCCAGAGGAGGGAGGTACACAATGCTCTAGTAGTCAGTATCTAGAGCGAGGGTGGGGTGATGCAGAGCAGGCAGAGATCACGCCTCAAGCAGGGGACAGCGTTTCTTGGCCAGTTGGCAGTCTGCAGCACATGGTTGATTTCATGCTGCAGTGCCTGAGAAACGACCGCCGCATCGCCCACATTCTCAACACGGCTGATTATTGGGTGTCCACCCTCCTAGATCCTCGCTACCGGGACAACTTACAAAGCCTCATAACACCGTTGAACCGGGAGCGTAAAATGCAGAAGTACCAAGACGCACTGGTGCATTCCATCATGTTCTCCATTCCAACCGAGAGCAGTGCTGCTAGTGCTTTACAAAGCAGCTCAGTGCGTCGAGGCAGTGGAGGAAGCTCTGCACAAAGAGGGAGCAGAAGCAGCGCCTCAGCACAAGGCAAGACCAGTATGGCCGAAATGTGGCAAAGTTTTGTGTCCCCGCCGCCACAAATGTCTACACCATCACAGACGGCTCCAGTCAGCAGGAGGCAACGTTTCCGTCAGATGGTGACAGACTACATGTCTTGCCCTCTTAGTGTACTCCCAGACGGCTCTTCTCCCTTCAAGTTTTGGGTCTGTAAGCTGGATACATGGCCAGAGCTTAGTCAGTATGCACTGGAGGTGCTAGCTTGCCCTGCTGCTAGTGTATTATCGGAACGCGTCTTTAGTGCCGCAGGTGGTGTACTAACAGACCGTCGCATGCGACTATCCTCCGATAACGTTGACCGGCTTACTTTTCTCAAAATGAACAAGGCCTGGATCTCTCATGAATTTGCCAGTCCTCTTCCAGAATAAATAATTGGTTGGCAACAGTATCCAGGTCTCCTGTTCTGTTCATGTTTCTACCACCTGAACTGTAATCCCTGAGCTCCAACACCGCCAGTTGGCGCTCGGAAGTGCCGTCTGCACAGTCAACACTTGCTGCCGTGTTATTGGGGTTCAGTAACGTCAGCTGTTCCCCTGCTGTGCGGACGGCAATTTCTCCTGCTCTGTCCACATCCACTGTACTACTGATTTAAAACCTCCTCCAAATACACCTCTGGCTCCTCTGTTTTCAGTATTATCCCTGAGCTCCAACACCGCCAGTTGGCGCTCGGAAGTGCCGTCTGCACAGTCAACACTTGCTACCATGTTATTGGGGTTCAGTAACGTCAGCTGTTCCCCTGCTGTGCGGATGGCAATTTCTCCTGCTCTGTCCACATTCTCACTACTACAGATTTTAAAGTTGCTCCAATTACACCTCTGGCTCCTCTGTTTTCAGTATTATCCCTGAGCTCCAACACCGCCAGTTGGCGCACGGAAGTGCCATCTGCACAGTCAACACTTGCTGCCGTGTTATTGGGGTTCAGTAACGTCAGCTGTTCCCCTGCTGTGCGGACGGCAATTTCTCCTGCTTTGTCCACATCCACTGTACTACACATTTTAAAGTTGCTCCAATTACACCTCTGGCTCCTCTGTTTTCATTCTTATCCCTGGGCTCCAACACCGCCAGTTGGCGCTCGGAAGTGCCGTCTGCACAGTCAACACTTGCTGCGGTGTTATTGGGGTTCGGTAACGTCAGCTGTTCCCCTGCTGTGTTCACGGCAATTTCTCCTGCTCTGTCCATATTCACTGTGCTACTTATTTAAAACTTGCTCCAATTACACCTCTGGCTCCTCTCTATTTTTATTCTTATCCCTGGGCTCCAGCACCGCCAGTTGGCGCTCGGAAGTGCTGTCTGCACAGTCAACACTTGCTGCCGTGTTATTGGGGTTCGGTAACGTCAGCTGTTCCCCTGCTGTGTTCACGGCAATTTCTCCTGCTCTGTCCATATTCACTGTGCTACTTATTTAAAACTTGCTCCAATTACACCTCTGGCTCCTCTCTATTTTTATTCTTATCCCTGGGCTCCAGCACCGCCAGTTGGCGCTCAGAAGTGCTGTCTGCACAGTCAACACTTGCTGCCGTGTTATTGGGGTTCGGTATCGTCAGCTGTTCCCCTGCTGTACGGACGGCAATTTCTCCTGCTTTGTCCACATCCACTGTACTACACATTTTAAAGTTGCTCCAATTACACCTCTGGCTCCTCTGTTTTCATTCTTATCCCTGGGCATCAGCACCGCCAGTTGGCGCTCGGAAGTGCCGTCTGCACAGTCAACACTTGCTACCATGTTATTGGGGTTCAGTAACGTCAGCTGTTCCCCTGCTGTGCGGACGGCAATTTCTTCTGCTCTGTCCACATTCTCACTACTACAGATTTTAAAGTTGCTCCAATTACACCTCTGGCTCCTCTGTTTTCAGTATTATTCCTGAGCTCCAACACCGCCAGTTGGCGCTCGGAAGTGCCGTCTGCACAGTCAACACTTGCTACCATGTTATTGGGGTTCAGTAACGTCAGCTGTTCCCCTGCTGTGCGGACGGCAATTTCTCCTGCTCTGTCCACATTCTCACTACTACAGATTTTAAAGTTGCTCCAATTACACCTCTGGCTCCTCTGTTTTCAGTATTATCCCTGAGCTCCAACACCGCCAGTTGGCGCACAGAAGTGCCATCTGCACAGTCAACACTTGCTGCCGTGTTATTGGGGTTCAGTAACGTCAGCTGTTCCCCTGCTGTGCGGACGGCAATTTCTCCTGCTTTGTCCACATCCACTGTACTACACATTTTAAAGTTGCTCCAATTACACCTCTGGCTCCTCTGTTTTCATTCTTATCCCTGGGCTCCAACACCGCCAGTTGGCGCTCGGAAGTGCCGTCTGCACAGTCAACACTTGCTGCGGTGTTATTGGGGTTCGGTAACGTCAGCTGTTCCCCTGCTGTGTTCACGGCAATTTCTCCTGCTCTGTCCATATTCACTGTGCTACTTATTTAAAACTTGCTCCAATTACACCTCTGGCTCCTCTCTATTTTTATTCTTATCCCTGGGCTCCAGCACCGCCAGTTGGCGCTCGGAAGTGCCGTCTGCACAGTCAACACTTGCTGCCGTGTTATTGGGGTTCGGTAACGTCAGCTGTTCCCCTGCTGTGTTCACGGCAATTTCTCCTGCTCTGTCCATATTCACTGTGCTACTTATTTAAAACTTGCTCCAATTACACCTCTGGCTCCTCCGTTTTTAGTATTTACCCTGGGCTCCAATACCGCTAGCTGCTGCTCAGAAGTGCCGTCTGCACAGTCAACGCTTGCTCCAGTGTTATTGGGGTTCAGTAACGTCAGCTGATCCCCAGCTGTGTGTCCGGCAAATTCTCCTGCTTTGTCCACATCCACTGTACTACGGATTTAAAACCTCCTCCAAATACACCTCTGGCTCCTCTGTTTTTAGTATTTACCCTGGGCTCCAGCACCGCCAGCTGGTTCTCGGCAGTTCCATTGGCTCTTGTACCTTCTGCTACCCATCCGGGTTCCAGTACCGTCAGCTGGTCCTCGGTAGTTCCATTTGCTCTTGTATCTTCTGCTACCCATCCGGGTTCCAGTACCGTCAGCTGGTTCTCGGCAGTGTCTTTGGCACGGGTACTCCCTCCTGCCCAGCCTGGTTCCAGCACGCCAGCTGTTTCCGGGTAGTGTCAACGTCACTTTGCCTCCAATGCGTTGTCCTGTCGTGTTGCGGTCGGGTTAGCCGACTCTATGGTGCCTGCAGTTTAGGTGACTCCTATGTGGGCTGCGGGATCTGGCAATGAAGGCTGGTTCCATAGTGCCAATAGGACAAGCACCCCCTGTAGGACTGTGGGTTTTGGTAACTGCGGCCGGCTCGCGGCCTTGAACTTTTTTTTACATGGGTACCTTCTGCTACCCATCCGGGTTCCAGTACCGTCAGCTGGTTCTCGGCAGTGCCTTTGGATTAGGTGCCTCCTTCTCGGTATCCAAGTTCCACCAACGTCTGCTGGTCCTTGGTAGTGCTTTCTGGCACAGGTACCTCCTGCTTAGTAACCGAGTTCCAGTAACATCAGCTGGTCCTCGGTAGTTCCATTGGCTCTTGTACCTTCTGCTACCCATCCGGGTTCCAGTACCGTCAGCTGGTCCTCGGTAGTTCCTCAGCTTTCTTGTACCTTCTGCTACATTTCCAAGTTCAAGATTTTTTAAATGGTTCTTGGTAATCACTCTGGATCTCCCTGACGAGGACCCTGAAGACGAGGACCCTGAAGACCAACCCTAAGAAGACGAGGACCCCGAAGACAATGACCCTGAAGACGAGGACCCTGAAGACCACCCCGAAGAAGACGAGGACCCTGAAGACCACCCCGAAGAAGACGAGGACCCTGAAGACCACCCCGAAGAAGACGAGGACCCCGAAGACGAGGACCCAGAAGACCAACCCGAAGAAGACGAGGACCCCGAAGACGAGGACCCCCGAAGACGACGACCCTGAAGACCACCCCGAAGAAGACCAAGAAGATGACCCTGAAGAAGTTGACCAAGAAGACAAAGAAGAGAAGACAAGCACCAAGATACAGAAGAACAAGAGACAGAAAACCAAGAAGCAGAAATACAAGAAGCTGCAGAACAAAAAGCGGAAGAACATTAAGCATAAGACTAAAAATCAGAGCAAAAGATAATATCTAAATTATAAGCAGAAGATGACTAAGCAGTGTATGGGGGTGAGTCCGTTCCTCCTCGTGGTGCCCCTGGAAAAGACCTGCTGCTGCAGGCCAAACTGAACGCGGACAAATCCTGTTGTAAATCTTTTGTGACGGGCAGAACGAAAGGTGTAATGTCCAACCTTTTATAGATAACAACTACAGGAATGCCTGTCACAAATAAGAATATGATGAAGAAGAAGAATATGAAGAAGATGAAGAAGTAGAATATGAAGAATGTAAAAAAAAGAATAATACGAAGAAGGTGAAGAAGAAGAAGGTGAAGAAGAAGTGGATGAAAAAGATGCTGAGGATGATGAAGGAGAAAGTGTGGGAGAAGTAAAAAAGAAGGTGAAGAGCATGGAAGTAGTGAAACATAAATATCTGACAAAATATAAAAATACTTAACATAGTTAATATTTCCGTAACTCAGAACATAATAAAAAAATAGTAATTCCTGCTATTCCATTTGACTGGGCTAAACCTCTATGCCTTTATTGTCTCCCCCACCTCCCCCAATACATTCTACATTATTCTTAGTTGTTTTCCTTCATGTAGAAATAACCTACAAGGAAAGAAAGGGTTTATTTTAATTCCGATATTTATGTCCCATTGACTTGCATTGGTTTCCGGTATCGGAATCGGCGATATCCGATACTTTTTCGGTATCGGTCCGATCCAATCCGATCCGATATTTCCCGATATCGGAAGGTATCGCTCAACACTAATAGTCAATGCCTAGAGAGGATGGTACAGGAGAATCTCCAAGTGAACATCGAAGCCATGACTGTGTCACTGGACCCTTGCTCATTTTGGTATTCCAATCTGGAATAATCGCCGGAGCTCGCCACTCACGCCTTGGAGATCTTGTCATGCCATGCAGCCAGCGTTCTCTCTGAACGTGTGTTCAGCGCTGCTGGTGGTGTGCTGACAGATAAGCGCACGCGGCTGTCCACTGAGAATGTAGACAGACTCACGTTCATAAAGATGAACAAATCATGGATTCGCAAGGACATTTCTACCCCTGTGTCATCCTTGGGAGACTAAAAGCTTGGGGATTCGGTAAAATCACCTCACCAACCGTTTTAAGCAACAATGGGGCAATTGATGCCACTTAACCCTAGAACGCATGACCATAAAAATCTACACTTTCACATACCTGGGGCCCTTTAGGCCTGTGTGCAAATAACATGGAATAACTCAAACTCAAATGACAAACAACTATATACATGAAGAATACCTAGAGTTTCAAAATTCTAACTAAAGTAATCTTGCAGAAAATAGAAAACAATTAACTGGGCGGGCCTGCAAGGCCACAGGTATGCGTTCTAGGGTTAAGTGGTGTCTGTGCCACAATTTTGGGAGTCCCCTTGCTGTGTCTTACGTGACGTTGGCATCGTCAATTCCAGGTGGGTTGGGTCGCACCCCCCCCTTTTAACTGTAAGAAACTACATACACTATGGCTTGGGATAACACAGATGGTTGAGTCTGAAGAGCTGTTTACTCAGAGGTCTGCTCCAAATCTTCAGTGTCTGCTAGTCAGCGTAGAATTTTTAACTGCATCTAGCCTAGGCAATACTTTGGGCGTAGTAGCCCAGCTGCGAAGCAAGCTGCACCGCCTGTGTATCTAATAAGAATTTTTAAATCAATCTAGCCTAGGCAGACTGTGGGGACCCCCAACCAAACCCAGACGCTCAGCCCCCCTACCGCCCCCCTTTCATGGACAATACAATAATGTAACTCTTACAACTGGATGGGTGAGGATCGGTCACAGCTTTATTAACTCTTTATACTCATTCCATTAGAAAGGCATTTTATTTCTAAAATAATTCAGCTTGTTGCAGCATGCCCTGGGTCCCCACTCCGGCAAGTTGGCCAACAAGTGTAACTCTCCAACATGTCCTTTCTATTTCCAGGCCACGGAGGATCCAGAGTACTCGTATGCAGGACTCTGACCCCCACCCATCACTCTTAATGCTTGTTCCACTCCGTCCTGGAGTCCTGACAGGAATATGTCCAGTCCAATATCTATTAAGTGAACACCGTCGGGCCGTATGAGGCCTGCTTTATCTCCTTCCAGTTGTCAGTGTCGTATCACTACACCGCCTCTGTCTCTTCTAAATTTTGCCATCCGAATATTTATTACCCGCCTTGTCCATTCGATGGCCGTGATGTCTCGCGCACCTTGCCATACCGCTATCGGCACAATCTCTGACCATACTATAGCTAATTTTGTGAAAAATTCTCTGAAGTGCTCAGTGTCTAGTTTCATTATTGCCATTAGTTATGCGCTCTTGTGATGACCTAGGTTGTTTCCCCCGGCCTGTATAACTAAGATGACCGGACCTCTTGCCTCTCTCCCTACCTTGATTACCTCCATTAGTACCTGTGGCCATAGCAGGCCTCTAATACCTCTCCAGTTGAAATATGTGTTATGAAACTCTAATTTCCTCCCGCCTGGGCGGACTTTCGCCCTTTTTTGTGCCCAATATATATACGAGCGGCCTATCACTCACACTGTTGGCTTAGCGTCACCTGTAAAAGAAACAAACCACGTTAGGATAACAAGTCCGGTCTTATGTATCTCGCCAAACACGTGGATCGCCATCTCCCTATCCTCTGAACTTCCGTTTCTGACAGTCCTGCTCTTGCTGCTTCCGTGGCCGCACCTATGCGGAATGAGTGTGTCCCGTAATCTTTGGGGTGGTTCCCTGCCGATGTTATGCATTTATTAAATATAGCTTGGAACAGGTATCTTGATAATGGCGTTCCATCAATGTGTGATAGGAAGAAATTACTTTGTGATCTGATGGCTAGATATGTTTTTACTATTGTTACCCGACTCAGTGTACCGTTTGTGGGTTGTAGAAGTACCCAAGTACCTCTGCCCGCTGGAACCGTTTTCAATTGGTGTATGCGTAGACGTATTGCATTATTGGCTATGACTACGTCCTGGTGTAATAAGCCTCCACTGGTGGTAATTTTGGATTGAAGGACTAATTCGCTTATACATAGCGCCCCGAAGAAGGCGATCACAAATGCAGTAGACATTAGTGTTGCTTCAAATTGTGAGTGTCATGTTAATGGTGTTAGGGATATGATGTGAGAAATCAGTTTTAGTGACACGGGACGGGACGTCTACATTCCTGACTTGGCTGACCCCTTTTCCACCCTTTTATGGATTGTCTGATGATGAATCTTTGTTACATCTCCCCAATTCAGTAGTTGGAAGTGAAATGCTACTCCGGTCAGACACCGCTGCGCTGACGCTCCTGATATGCCCCTCATCATTAGCTGGTGGAGAAATTCTATGGTGACTTGTGATCTGGCTTGTTCACATTGGTCAACCCGTCTGCCTGCTACTAGTCGTGTCCACTCTTCCCATGCCTTACCGTATGCTTGCCACGTTGTCGGGGCAACTGACGCTCTGATTAATGGGATCAACTATTCGCCACTAGATCCCATAGGGAGGGTGGGCAACTGTTGCCCGATGGGTGGGCGTTGTGGAAGAGCTCTGTGAAAATCTGCCAATTGAATTGTTATAAAGCGTTAGCAGCAGCTTTATACCCCTCAGCATAGTGGCTAGCGCGGACCCATACATTGTGTTTTAGGCACAGGAATGCTAGCCTGCGTAGTAGGCCTAGCACTGGGAGAGACGATGATGCCATCTTATTAATGCAGTGCGCTAGGCTGGTGTTTTGTGTTATGAAGCGTATATTTTTGTTAGCCAGGCGCGCGCCCCATATTTCTATTGCTACCACTATTGGGAAAAATTATTTTCAGGGCTAGATGCAGCTAAAAATTATTATTAATTTCAAAGCTGGTGGAGCTTGGTATAGATGGCCTAATACAATGAGTCCCACACACTGCTAGAAGCCGAAATATTTTTTCAGAGCTAGATGCAGATAAAAATTATTTTTAATTTGCAACCTGATGGAGGTCAGTATAGATGAACTAATAGACCCAGTCCCACACACTGCTAGAAGCCCAAATATTTTTTCAGAGCTAGATGCAGAAAAAAATTATATTCAATTTGCAGCCTGATGGAGATCAGTATAGATGGACTAATAGAACAAGTCCCACTCATTGCTAGAAGCCCAAATATTTTTTCAGAGCTAGATGCAGAAAAAAATGATATTCAATTTGCAACCTGATGGAGGTCAGTATAGATGGACTAATAGACCAAGTCCCACACACTGCTAGAAGCCCAAATACTTTTTCAGAGCTAGATGCAGATAAAAATTATTTTTAATTTGCAACCTGATGGAGATCAGTATAGATGGACTAATAGACCAAGTCCCACAAACTGCTAGAAGCCCAAATATTTTTTCAGAGCTAGATACAGATAAAAATTATTTTTAATTTGCAACCTGATGGAGGTCAGTGTAGATGGACTAATAGACCAAGTCCCACACACTGCTAGAAGCCCAAATATTTTTTCAGAAGTAGATGCAGATAAAAATTATATTCAATTTGCAACCTGATGGAGGTCAGTATAGATGGACTAATAGAACAAGTCCCACACACTGCTAGAAGCCCAAATTTTTTTTCTGAGGTAGATGCAGAAAAAAATGATATTCAGTTTGCAACCTGATGGAGGTCAGTATAGATGGACTAATAGAACAAGTCCCACACACAGCTAGAAGCCCAAATATTTTTTCAGAGCTAGATGCAGATAAAAATTATTTTTAATTTGCAACCTGATGGAGATCAGTATAGATGGACTAATAGACCAAGTCCCACACACTGCTAGAAGCCCAAACATTTTTTCAGAAGTAGATGCAGAAAAAAATGATATTCAATTTGCAACCTGATGGAGGTCAGTATAGATGGACTAATAGAACAAGTCCCACACACTGCTAGAAGCCCAAATATTTTTTCAGAGCTAGATGCAGAATAAAATTATATTGAATTTGCAACCTGGTGTAGGTTAGTATAGATGGACTAATAGAACAAGTCCCACACACTGCTAGAAGCCCAAATATTTTTTCAGAGCTAGATGCAGAAAAAAATGATATTCAATTTGCAACCTGATGGAGGTCAGTATAGATGGACTAATAGACCAAGTCCCACACATTGCTAGAAGCCCAAATATTTTTTCAGAGCTAGATGCAGATATAAATTATTTTTAATTTGCAGCCTGATGGAGGTCAGTATAGATGGACTAATAGACAAAGTCCCACACACTGCTAGAAGGCCAAATATTTTTTCAGAGCTAGATGCAGACAAAAAAATATTTTTAATTTGCAACCTGATGGAGGTCAGTATAGATGGACTAATAGAGAAAGTCCCACACACTGCTAGAAGGCCAAATATTTTTTCAGAGCTAGATGCAGATATAAATTATTTTTAATTTGCAACCTGATGGAGGTCAGTATAGATGGACTAATAGAGAAAGTCCCACACACTGCTAGAAGGCCAAATATTTTTTCAGAGCTAGATGCAGAAAAAAATTATATTCAGTTTGCAACCTGATGGAGGTCAGTATAGATGGACTAATAGAACAAGTCCCACACACAGCTAGAAGGCCAAATATTTTTTCAGAGGTAGATGCAGATAAAAATTATTTTTAATTTGCAGCCTGATGGAGGTCAGTATAGATGGACTAATAGAGAAAGTCCCACACACTGCTAGAAGGCCAAATATTTTTTCAGAGCTAGATGCAGACAAAAAATTATTTGGAATTTGCAACGTGATGGAGGTCAGTATATATGGACTAATAGAACAAGTCCCACACACTGCTAGAAGGCCAAATATTTTTTCAGAGCTAGATGCAGAAAAAAATTATATTCAGTTTGCAACCTGATGGAGGTCAGTATAGATGGACTAATAGAACAAGTCCCACACACTGCTAGAAGCCCAAATATTTTTTCAGAGCTAGATGCAGAAAAAAATTATATTCAATTTGCTACCTGATGGAGGTCAGTATAGATGGACTAATAGAATGATGCTATGCCCAAAAGATTTTACTTCACTAGGTGCAGTAAAAAAATTGGTATTCTATACACAGGTGGTATGTCTTGCAACACAGATAGGCTACTCCACTGACTAACACACTCTGCAATAGGCCAAAAAGGATTAGCTTTGCTAGATTCAGCCAAATGCTGTGAAAAAAACTTGCACAGCACTGGCACAGACCTGCCTGGCAAAAACTGATAGGAACTGATGTAACCTAGTCCTGAAAAGGACTGCAATTACAATTAGTCTTTACTCCCACAATCTATTTATTTAAGAGCACAGACCTGCCTGATAAAAGTCGTAGGAAATGCTGTAACCTAGTCCTTAAAAGGACTGCAATCACAACTATTCCCTGCTCCCAAGCTATCTGTAGATTTGTGCGAAAATTGGCTTGAAATTAACAAGGTATAGCGCACACAGCAACTGCGGTGTCATCTAAAACGCAGCTGCAGCAGTGAGAAAATGGTGGCGACAGGGAAAATGGCTGGGTCTTATAGGGCAAGGACATGTGACATACACTGCCAATGACACATGCCCTTGCTTGTGTGAAAAAAAGCACTTCGCTCCGTGTGTGCGCTGCTGATAGGCTGACAGATTGCACCTCCCCACTGTAAATGCGGGAAAGAGAAAAAAAAATGGAGTTCTTCATTATTCCTGCAGAGATCCATCCCCTGCCCCTCCCACCACCCCGCTGTACACTCAAACTGCGTATTAACATTAATTTTCATCATTACTGAGAAAAAATCCAGCTATGATTTTGGTGCACGAACAGTTATCGAACATAACCTCGAACAGCTGAATTTTTCTCAAATCGTTCATGTTCGCCGAACGGCTCGAACACCGCCCAAAACAGCTCGAATTTGAGATTGGCGAACAGTTCGAGTAGAACAACGCTCATCTCTAGTGTGGACACATCCTGTTAGGCATGTAGGCATGTTAACTAATGGCATGGCTGTGATTTTCTACTGAAATGATGTCATGATGCACTATAAAACCCGCCGCCGCCATTTTGAGCTCACTCTGCTGTGAATTCAGTTAGGGATAGGACGCTGCTGTTCTGAGGGACAGTGTTAGCTACATATTTGCTTTATTCTGCTTTACCCAAGCTACTTTATAAACCGCTCTGCCTTACAGCGCTAGTGCACAGTGCTCTGTACTGTTCATGGCTGTCTGTGAGGTCTCTGTGTGTGAGTGCAGCTCACGCTGTAGTGTGTGCTTCAGCCACGTCTGGTTGTAGTGCGCTCAGCGTGCGTCAATGCCTCATACATTGTCCTTTTTTTCTAATTGATCATTTTTCCAGATTTCTCCTATTAGTGTGGTGGTTCCATCCATATCCAGCTAGATTGGTTCCCAACACACTATATAGGAGTAGAAAGAGAAGCTTTATTTTGCCTTGCAGCGCTAGTGCACAGTGCTCTGCATCTGCACTGTTCACGGTTGTCTGCAAGTTCTCTGTGTGTGAATGCAGCTCACGCTGTAGTGTGTGCTGCAGCCACGTCCGGTTGTAGTCCGCTCAGCGTGCGTCACTGCCTCATACGTTGTCCTTTTTTGCTAATTAATTGCTCATTTTTCCTGATTTATCCTATTAGTCTGGTGGTTCCATCCGTATCCAACTAGATTGGTTCCAAACACACTGTATATGAGTAGATAGAGGAGCCTTTCTGCAGCCTTGTGCCCTGCAGGCCCAGCCAGATTAGTATTAGCCTATTTTTTGTAGCCTCATCTATTGCATTGTAGGTTACCTTCCTGCATTGTAATAGCTACAAAAAGTTTGTGATACTATCGGTATTACATCTTTGGGCACATCCAGTGTCTTTTTGTGACAAAAAAACCCCTAAAGTTCACCAAACACTCCACTTTACAGTTGTGTAGGCCACATTAGCTCATATTAAAGTCTAGTCCACACTTTATAAAATTAGTGTTTCTTATACCTGTTAGCATCTGTTCAGGAATAAGCACACTAAGCCCTTAGTACTTTTCTGCCTATCTTTATCAGTCTACCAAGATGAAGAAGGCAGGGAGCAAAGCATGTGGTCGTGGTCATGGGCGTGGGCGTGGAGTTTCTGCAGGGAGATGACATGAGGATTCTGTGCCTGCAGGGAGAGGACGTGGGGATTCTGTGCCTGCTGCGGGCACCAGTGACTCAGCATCCCCCAGTTTTACCAGGGAACAGTCCTTTATGTGCAGCTTTGTAGGAGCTAGCCGTACCCCACTGCTGCGGGAGGACCATATTGAAACCGTTGTCAGATGGATGGCAGCTAATGCATCGGCTTCAATTAGTTCCAGATCCTCTCAGGTCCTGAGCACTGAAGAGCACCCATCTGTCTCTTCACCACCTGCCAAATTGCCCAGGCAGTCAGAGAGCCCTGGACAGGAGCTATCTCTACTTCTGTTCTCTGAATCTCTTGGCTTGGAAAGAGGGGGCCAGCCAAGCAGAATTCTAGAATTTGAAGAAGAGGTAGTATGCAGTGATGCGCAACCGTTTTGTCTCTCTGAATCTGAAGAGGCGGGTGGGCCAGTGCCTATGGTCAGCAGCACACCTCAGTACGCATCTGATGATGAGACTCAGGTGCCACTTTCTGGTGCGTACTGTGCTGTAGAGACTACCCAGGAGAAGCAGTTGTTTGAAGAGGGTGGTATAGATGATGAGGTCCTTGAACCATCATGGCGTGAGGGACAGGAAGGTGGTGGGAGCGGCTCTGAGGAAGAGATTCCCTGAGTGGCCCAAAAAGGAGGGAGAGGGAGGGGGCAGACTAGGTTGCCTGTAGCCTCCACTTCGGCACCCATTAGGAGCATGGTTCTTCCAAAATCCAAAGCGGGCGCTCCCAAGACTTGCAGTGCCTGGTCCTTTTTTGACACAGTTGCAGATGACATTTGCTTTGTCAAATGCAAGCTGTGTAATCAGAAGGTGAAAAGAGGGAAAGATGTCAGCAACCTCAATACCACAAATATGTGGAAACATGTGCGGACCAAGCATGTGGTGGAGTTACAAAGACACACTGAAGACCTAGGCCAACCTACAGCGCCACGTACCACCTCTTCAGCTCATGTTGTAGCCTCTTCCTCCAGCTCACACGCAGCTGGTTCGGCTTCCTCACAGGATCGCCATGGAAGAACCTCTGGCACTGTTGTACAGAGACACAGTGTCATTCCACCCACAGCACCACGTTCCCTGTCATCCTCACACTCCCAGGCCAGTCTACAGCCATCGTTAGCACAGGCATGGGAGAAAAGGCGCCCATACTCAGCAAACCACCCCCGAGCACAGGCTCTGAATTCTGGCATTGCAAAACTACTGGCCCTTGAAATGCTATCATTCAGGCTGGTGGAGACTGACACCTTCCGTAACTTGATGGCATTGGCAGTCCCACAATACAACGTGCCCAGCCGCTTTTATTTCAGCAGGCAAGCCGTCCCTGCCCTGCAACAGCATGTAGAGGGAAAAATTAAACATGCGCTACAAAACGCCGTCAGTAGCAAGGTCCATCTGACCACCGATGTGTGGACTAGTAAGCATGGACAGGGACGATACCTTTCCCTCACTGCCCATTGGGTAAATGTTGTGGAGCCGGGTACAGATCTTGAGAGTGGTGCTGTACGTGTTCTGCCAACTCCAAGGATTGCAGGAATCCAGTCTGTACACATTGACTCCTCCTCATACTCCAGTTCCTCAGAATCCGCGCTGCAGGAGCCGTCACGGTCTACCTCCACATCGACCCGTGAACGGTTACGTGTTACGACCGATATGAGCACAGCCGTGGCCAAACGTCAACGGGCCATATTAAAATTAATTTCTTTGGGGAATCGAAGCCAGACAGCGCAGGAGCTCTGTAATGCCTTCAAGCAGCAGAGCGACGTGTGGTTTGTGCCAGCGAATCTCCAGCCAGGCATGGTAGTGTGTGACAATGACCGAAATCTGGTGGCAGCTCTGGGCCTAGGCAACCTCACTCACATCCCATGTCTGGCACATGTCCTCAACTTGGTCATGCAGAGTTTTTTGAGGGACTATCCAGATCATGATGCACTGCTGCACAAGGTCCGCATAGAGTGCGCTCACTTGCTGCGTTCCAGCAACGCAAGATCACGCATTGCAGCTCTGCAGCGCCGATTACGTCTTCCGGAACATCGCATCATATGTGACCTACCCACCAGGTGGAATTCAACGTTACATATTTTGGAGAGGTTGTGTGAGCAGCAGGCAACAGTAATGGAGTACCAGCTGCAGCAGGCGCAAACAAGTCGCAGTGCGCGCCGTTCACACTTCACCACCGATTGGGCCTCTATGAAGGACATTTGCCACGTTTTGCGTGCCTTTGATTATTCCACGCGGATGGCGAGTGCAGATGATGCACTAGTCAGCATGACTATCCCCCTTATCTGCCTTCTTGAAAAAACACTGCAAGCACTAAGGGAGGAGGTTTTGGAAGAGATGGAGGATGAGGAGTCACAAATGCCATCTGCTTCTGTACAGTCTGTGCAACGTGGTTCCTCACAAAGGCCTAGGCAGGGGACACTTTGTGAGGAGGATGAGGAGGAGTCAATGGAGGAGGAAGACATCTGTCCAGAGGAGGGAGGTACACAATGCTCTAGTAGTCAGTATCTAGAGCGAGGGTGGGGTGATGCAGAGCAGGCAGAGATCACGCCTCAAGCAGGGGACAGCGTTTTTTGGCCAGTTGGCAGTCTGCAGCACATGGTTGATTTCATGCTGCAGTGCCTGAGAAACGACCGCCGCATCGACCACATTCTCAACACGGCTGATTATTGGTTGTCCACCCTCCTAGATCCTCGCTACCGGGACAACTTACAAAGCCTCATAACACTGTTGAACCGGGAGCGTAAAATGCGGGAGTACCAAGACGCACTGGTCCATTCCATCGTGTTCTCCATTCCACCCGAGAGCAGTGCTGCTAGTGCTTTACAAAGCATCTCAGTGCATCGAGGTAGTGGAGGAAGCTCTGCACAAAGAGGGAGCAGAAGCATGGCCTCAGCACAAGGCAAGACCAGTATGGCCCAAATGTGGAAAAGTTTTGTGTCCCCGCCACAAATGTCTACACCATCACAGACTGCTCCAGTCAGCAGGAGGCAACATTTCCGTCAGATGGTGACAGACTACATGTCTTGCCCTCTAAGTGTACTCCCAGACGGCTCTTCCACCTTCAAGTTTTGGGTCTCTAAGCTGGATACATGGCCAGAGATTAGCCAGTATGCATTGGAGGTGCTGGTTTGCCCTGCTGCTAGTGTATTATCGGAACGCGTCTTTAGTGCCGCAGGTGGTGTACTAACAGACCGTCGCATGCGACTATACTCCGATAACGTTGACCGACTTACTTTTCTGAAAATGAACAAGGCCTGGATCTCGCATAAATTTGCCAGTCCTCTTCCAGAATAAATAATTGGTTGGCAACAGTATCCAGGTCTCCTGTTGTGTTCATGTTTCTACCACCTGAACTGTAATCCCTGGGCTCCAACACCGCCAGTTGCTGCTCAGAAGTGCTGTATCCACAGTCAACGCTTGCTGTCGTGTTATTGGGGTTCAGTAACGTCAGCTGATCCCCAGCTGTGTGTCCGGCAAATTCTCCTGCTCTGTCCACATCCACTCTACTACATATTTTAAACTTGCTCCAATTACACCTCTAGCTCCTCTCTGTTTTTAGTATTTACCCTGAGCTCCAACACCGCCAGTTGCTGCTCAGAAGTGCTGTCTGCACAGTCAACACTTGGTCCAGTGTTATTGAGGTTCAGTAACGTCAGCTGATCTCCAGCTGTGTGTCTGGCAAATTCTCCTGCTCTGTACACATTCACTCTACTACAGATTTTAAACTTGCTCCAATTACAACTCTAGCTCCTCTCTGTTTTCAGTATTTACCCTGAAATCCAACACCGCCTGTTGCTGCTCAGAAGTGCTGTCTGCACAGTCAACACTTGGTCCAGTGTTATTGGGGTTCAGTAATGTCAGCTGATCCCCAGCTGTGTGTCCGGCAAGTTCTCCTGCTCTGTATACATCCACTCTACTACATATTTTAAACTTGCTCCAATTACACCTCTAGCTCCTCTCTGTTTTCAGTATTTACCCTGAGCTCCAACACCGCCAGTTGCTGCTCAGAAGTGCTGTCTGCACAGTCAACACTTGGTCCAGTGTTATTGAGGTTCAGTAACGTCAGCTGATCCCCAGCTGTGTGTCTGGCAAATTCTCCTGCTCTGTACACATCCACTCTACTACAGATTTTAAACTTGCTCCAATTACAACTCTAGCTCCTCTCTGTTTTCAGTATTTACCCTGAAATCCAACACCACCTGTTGCTGCTCAGAAGTGCTGTCTGCACAGTCAACACTTGGTCCAGTGTTATTGGGGTTCAGTAATGTCAGCTGATCCCCAGCTGTGTGTCTGGCAAATTCTCCTGCTCTGTATACATCCACTCTACTACAGATTTTAAACTTGCTCCAATTACACCTCTGGCTCCTCTCTGTTTTCTGTATTATCCCTGAGCTCCAACACCACCACTTGCTGCTCTGAAGTGCTGTCTGCACAGTCAACACTTGGTCCAGTGTTATTGAGGTTCAGTAACGTCAGCTGATCCCCAGCTGTGTGTCCGGCAAATTCTCCTGCTCTGTCCACATCCACTCTACTACAGATTTTAAACCTGCTCCAATTATACCTCTGGCTCCTCTCTGTTTTCAGTATTATCCCTGAGCTCCAACACCGCCAGTTGCTGCTCATAAGTGCTGTCTGCACAGTCAACACTTGGTCCAGTATTATTGGGGTTCAGTAACGTCAGCTGATCCCCAGCTGTGTGTCCGGCAAATTCTCCTGCTCTGTCCACATCCACTCTACTACAGATGTAAAATTGCTCCAATTACACCTCTAGCTCCTCTCTGATTTCAGTATTTACCCTGAGCTCCAACACCGCCAGTTGCTGCTCAGAAGTGCTGTCTGCACAGTCAACACTTGGTCCAGTGTTATTGGGGTTCAGTAACATCAGCGGATCCCGAGCTGAGTGTCCGGCAAATTCTCCTGCTCTGTCCACATCCACTCTACTACAGATTTTAAACTTGCTCCAATTACATCTGTGGCTCCTCTCTGTTTTCAGTATTATCCCTGAGCTCCAACACCGCCAGTTGCTGCTCAGAAGTGCTGTCTGCACAGTCAACACTTGGTCCAGTGTTATTGGGGTTCAGTAACGTCAGCTGATCCCCAGCTGTGTGTCCGGCAAATTCTCCTGCTCTGTCCACATCCACTCTACTACAGATTTTAAACCTGCTCCAATTACACCTCTGGCTCCTCTCTGTTTTCAGTATTTACCCTGAGCTCCAACACCGCCAGGTGCTGCTCAGAAGTGCTGTCTGCACAGTCAACACTTGGTCCAGTGCTATTGGGGGTCAGTAACGTCAGCTGATCCCCAGCTGTGTGTCTGGCAAATTCTCCTGCTCTGTATACATCCACTCTACTACAGATTTTAAATTTGCTCCAATTACAACTCTGGCTCCTCTCTATTTTCAGTATTATCTCTGAGGTCCGACACCGCCAGGTGCTGCTCAGAAGTGCTGTCTGCACAGTCAACACTTGGTCCAGTGCTATTGGGGTTCAGTAACGTCAGCTGATCCCCAGCTGTGTGTCCGGCAAATTCTCCTGCTCTGTCCACATCCACTCTACTACAGATTATAAACCTGTTCCAATTACACCTCTAGCTCCTCTCTGTTTTCAGTATTTACTCTGAGCTTCAACACCGCCAGTTGCTGCTCAAAAGTGCTGTCTGCACAGTCAACACATCGTCCAGTGTTATTGGGGTTCAGTAACGTCAGCTGATCCCAAGCTGTGTATCCGGCAAATTCTCCTGCTCTGTCCACATCCACTCTACTACAGATTTTAAACTTGCTCCAATTACACCTCTAGCTCCTCTCTGATTTCAGTATTTACCCTGAGCTCCAACACCGCCAGTTGCTGCTCAGAAGTGCTGTCTGCACAGTCAACACTTGGTCCAGTGTTATTGGGGTTCAGTAACATCAGCGGATCCCGAGCTGTGTGTCCGGCAAATTCTCCTGCTCTGTCCACATCCACTCTACTACAGATTTTAAACTTGCTCCAATTACTTCTCTGGCTCCTCGCTGTTTTCAGTATTATCCCTGAGCTCCAACACCGCCAGTTGCTGCTCAGAAGTGCTGTCTGCACAGTCAACACTTGGTCCAGTGTTATTGGGGTGCAGTAACATCAGCGGAACCCGAGCTGTGTGTCCGACAAATTCTCCTGCTCTGTCCACATCCACTCTACTACAGATTTTAAACTTGCTCCAATAACACCTCTGGCTCCTCTCTATTTTCAGTTTTATCCCTGAGCTCCAACACCGCCAGTTGCTGCTCATAAGTGCTGTCTGCACAGTCAACACTTGGTCCAGTGTTATTGGGGTTCAGTAACGTCAGCTGATCCCCAGCTGTTTGTCCAGCAAATTCTCCTGCTCTGTCCACATCCACTCTACTAGAGATTTTAAACTTGCTCCAATTACACCTCTAGCTCCTCTCTGTTTTCAGTATTTACCCTGAGCTCCAACACCGCCAGTTGCTGCTCAGAAGTGCTGTCTGCACAGTCAACACATGGTCCAGTGTTATTGGGGTTCAGTAACATCAGCGGATCCCGAGCTGTGTGTCCGGCAAATTCTCTTGCTCTGTCCACATCCTCTCTACTACAGATTTTAAACTTGCTCCAATTACACCTCTGGCTCCTCTCTGTTTTCAGTATTATCCCTGAGCTCCAACACCGCCAGTTGCTGCTCAGAAGTGCTGTCTGCACAGTCAACACTTGGTCCAGTGTTATTGGGTTTCAGTAACGTCAGCTGATCCCCAGCTGTGTGTCCGGCAAATTCTCCTGCTCTGTCAACATCCACTCTACTACAGATTTTAAACTTGCTCCAATTACACCTCTGGCTCCTCTCTGTTTTCAGTATTATCCCTGAGCTCCAACACCGCCAGTTGCTGCTCAGAAGTGCTGTCTGCACAGTCAACACTTGGTCCAGTGTTATTGGGGTTCAGTAACGTCAGCTGATCCCCAGCTGTGTGTCCGGCAAATTCTCCTCCTCTTTCCACATCCACTCTACTATAGATTTTAAACTTGCTCCAATTACACCTCTGGCTCCTCTCTGTTTTCAGTATTATCCCTGAGCTCCAACACTGCCAGTTGCTGCTCAGAAGTTATGTCTGCACAGTCAACACTAGGTCCAGTGTTATTGGGGTTCAGTAACGTCAGCTGATCCCCAGCTGTGTGTCCGGCAAATTCTCCTGCTCTGTCCACATCCACTCTACTACAGATTTTAAACTTGCTCCAATTACACCTCTAGCTCCTCTCTGTTTTCAGTATTTACCCTGAGCTCCAACACCGCCAGTTGCTGCTCAGAAGTGCTGTCTGCACAGTCAACACTTGGTCCAGTGTTATTGGGGTTCAGTAACGTCAGCTGATCCCCAGCTGTGTGTCCGGCAAATTCTCCTGCTCTGTCCACATCCACTCTACTACATATATTAAACTTGCTCCAATTACACCTCTAGCTCCTCTCTGTTTTCAGTATTTACCCTGAGCTCCAACACCGCCAGTTGCTGCTCAGAAGTGCTGTCTGCACAGTCAACACTTGGTCCAGTGTTATTGAGGTTCAGAATTGTCAGCTGATCCCCAGCTGTGTGTCTGGCAAATTCTCCTGCTCTGTCCACATCCACTCTACTACAAATCTTAAACTTGCTCCAATTACAACTCTAGCTCCTCTCTGTTTTCAGTATTTACCCTGAAATCCAACACCGCCAGTTGCTGCTCAGAAGTGCTGTCTGCACAGTCAACACTTGGTCCAGTGTTATTGGGGTTCAGTAACATCACCTGATCCCCAGCTGTGTGTCTGGCAAATTCTCCTGCTCTGTATACATCCACTCTACTACAGATTTTAAATATGCTCCAATTACACCTCTGGCTCCTCTCTATTTTCAGTATTATCCCTGAGGTCCAACACCGCCAGGTGCTGCTCAGAAGTGCTGTCTGCACAGTCAACACTTGGTCCAGTGCTATTGGGGTTCAGTAACGTCAGCTGATCCCCAGCTGTGTGTCCGGCAAATTCTCTTGCTCTGTCCACATCCACTCTACTACAGATTTTAAACTTGCTCCAATTACACCTCTGGCTCCTCTCTGTTTTCAGTATTATCCCTGAGCTCCAACACCACCAGTTGCTGCTCATAAGTGCTGTCTGCACAGTGAACACTTGGTCCAGTATTATTGGGGCTCAGTAACGTCAGCTGATCCGCAGCTGTGTGTCCGGCAAATTCTCCTGCTCTGTCCACATCCACTCTACTACAGATTTTAAACCTGTTCCAATTACACCTCTAGCTCCTCTCTGTTTTCAGTATTTACCCTGAGCTCCAACACCGCCAGTTGCTGCTCAAAAGTGCTGTCTGCATAGTCAACACATCGTCCAGTGTTATTGGGGTTCAGTAACGTCAGCTGATCCCCAGCTGTGTGTCCGGCAAATTCTCCTGCTCTGTCCACAACCACTCTACTACAGATTTTAAACCTGTTCCAATTACAACTTTAGCTCCTCTCTGTTTTCAGTATTTACCCTGAAATCCAACACCGCCAGTTGCTGCTCAGAAGTGCTGTCTGCACAGTCAACACTTGGTCCAGTGTTATTGGGGTTCAGTAACATCAGCTGATCCCCAGCTGTGTGTCTGGCAAATTCTTCTGCTCTGTATACATCCACTCTACTACAGATTTTAAATATGCTCCAATTACACCTCTGGCTCCTCTCTATTTTCAGTATTATCCCTGAGGTCCAACACCGCCAGGTGCTGCTCAGAAGTGCTGTCTGCACAGTCAACACTTGGTCCAGTGCTATTGGGGTTCAGTAACGTCAGCTGATCCCCAGCTGTGTGTCCGGCAAATTCTCTTGCTCTGTCCACATCCACTCTACTACAGATTTTAAACTTGCTCCAATTACACCTCTGGCTCCTCTCTGTTTTCAGTATTATCCCTGAGCTCCAACACCACCAGTTGCTGCTCATAAGTGCTGTCTGCACAGTGAACACTTGGTCCAGTATTATTGGGGTTCAGTAATGTCAGCTGATCCCCAGCTGTGTGTCCGGCAAATTCTCCTGCTCTGTCCACATCCACTCTACTACAGATTTTAAACCTGTTCCAATTACACCTCTAGCTCCTCTCTGTTTTCAGTATTTACCCTGAGCTCCAACACCGCCAGTTGCTGCTCAAAAGTGCTGTCTGCACAGTCAACACATCGTCCAGTGTTATTGGGGTTCAGTAACGTCAGCTGATCCCCAGCTGTGTGTCCGGCAAATTCTCCTGCTCTGTCCACATCCACTCTACTACAGATTTTAAACCTCTTCCAATTACACCTCTAGCTCCTCTCTGATTTCAGTATTTACCCTGAGCTCCAACACCGCCAGTTGCTGATCAGAAGTGCTGTCTGCACAGTCAACACTTGGTCCAGTGTTATTGGGGTTCAGTAACATCAGCGGATCCCAAGCTGTGTGTCCGGCAAATTCTCCTGCTCTGTCCACATCCACTCTACTACAGATTTTAAACTTGCTCCAATTACATCTCTGGCTCCTCTCTGTTTTCAGTATTATCCCTGAGCTCCAACACCGCCAGTTGCTGCTCAGAAGTGCTGTCTGCACAGTCAACACTTGGTCCAGTGCTATTGGGGTTCAGTAACGTCAGCTGATCCCCAGCTGTGTGTCCGGCAAATTCTCTTGCTCTGTCCACATCCACTCTACTACAGATTTTAAACTTGCTCCAATTACACCTCTGGCTCCTCTCTGTTTTCAGTATTATCCCTGAGATCCAACACCGACAGTTGCTGCTCATAAGTGCTGTCTGCACAGTCAACACTTGGTCCAGTATTATTGGGGTTCAGTAACGTCAGCTGATCCCCAGCTGTGTGTCCGGCAAATTCCCCTGCTCTGTCCACATCCACTCTACTACAGATTTTAAACTTGCTCCAATTACATCTCTGGCTCCTCTCTGTTTTCAGTATTATCCCTGAGCTCCAACACTGCCAGTTGCTGCTCAGAAGTGCTGTAGGCACAGTCAACACTTGGTCCAGCATTATTGGGGTTCAGTAACGTCAGCTGATCCCCAGCTGTGTGTCTGGCAAATTCTCCTGCTCTGTATACATCCACTCTACTACAGATTTTAAATTTGCTCCAAATACAACTCTGGCTCCTCTCTATTTTCAGTATTATCCCTGAGGTCCAACACCGCCAGTTGCTGCTCAGAAGTGCTGTCTGCACAGTCAACACTTGGTCCAGTGCTATTGGGGTTCAGTAACGTCAGCTGATCCCCAGCTGTGTGTCCGGCAATTTCTCTTGCTCTGTCCACATCCACTCTACTACAGATTTTAAACTTGCTCCAATTACACCTCTGGCTCCTCTCTGTTTTCAGTATTATCCCTGAGCTCCAACACCGCCAGTTGATGCTCATAAGTGCTGTCTGCACAGTCAACACTTGGTCCAGTATTATTGGGGTTCAGTAACGTCAGCTGATCCCCAGCTGTGTGTCCGGCAAATTCTCCTGCTCTGTCCACATCCACTCTACTACAGATTTTAAACTTGCTCCAATTACACCTCTAGCTCCTCTCTGATTTCAGTATTTACCCTGAGCTCCAACACCGCCAGTTGCTGCTCAGAAGTGCTGTCTGCACAGTCAACACTTGGTCCAGTGTTATTGGGGTTCAGTAACATCAGCGGATCCCGAGCTGTGTGTCCGGCAAATTCTCCTGCTCTGTCCACATCCACTCTACTACAGATTTTAAACTTGCTCCAATTACATCTCTGGCTCCTCTCTGTTTTCAGTATTATCCCTGAGCTCCAACACCGCCAGTTGCTGCTCAGAAGTGCTGTCTGCACAGTCAACACTTGGTCCAGTGTTATTGGGGTTCAGTAACGTCAGCTGATCCCCAGCTGTGTGTCCGGCAAATTCTCCTGCTCTGTCCACATCCACTCTACTACAGATATTAAACCTGCTCCAATTACACCTCTGGCTCCTCTCTGTTTTCAGTATTTACCCTGAGCTCCAACACCACCAGTTGCTGCTCAGAAGTGCTGTCTGCACAGTCAACACATGGTCCAGTGTTATTGGGGTTCAGTAACGTCAGCTGATCCCCAGCTGTGTGTCTGGCAAATTCTCCTGCTCTGTCCACATCCACTCTACTACAGATTTAAAATTGCTCCAATTACACCTCTAGCTCCTCTCTGATTTCAGTATTTACCCTGAGCTCCAACACCGCCAGTTGCTGATCAGAAGTGCTGTCTGCACAGTCAACACTTGGTCCAGTGTTATTGGGGTTCAGTAACATCAGCGGATCCCAAGCTGTGTGTCCGGCAAATTCTCCTGCTCTGTCCACATCCACTCTACTACAGATTTTAAACCTGTTCCAATTACACCTCTAGCTCCTCTCTGATTTCAGTATTTACCCTGAGCTCCAACACCGCCAGTTGCTGATCAGAAGTGCTGTCTGCACAGTCAACACTTGGTCCAGTGTTATTGGGGTTCAGTAACATCAGCGGATCCCAAGCTGTGTGTCCGGCAAATTCTCCTGCTCTGTCCACATCCACTCTACTACAGATTTTAAACTTGCTCCAATTACATCTCTGTCTCCTCTCTGTTTTCAGTATTATCCCTGAGCTCCAACACCGCCAGTTGCTGCTCAGAAGTGCTGTCTGCACAGTCAACACTTGGTCCAGTGCTATTGGGGTTCAGTAACGTCAGCTGATCCCCAGCTGTGTGTCCGGCAAATTCTCTTGCTCTGTCCACATCCACTCTACTACAGATTTTAAACTTGCTCCAATTACACCTCTGGCTCCTCTCTGTTTTCAGTATTATCCCTGAGATCCAACACCGACAGTTGCTGCTCATAAGTGCTGTCTGCACAGTCAACACTTGGTCCAGTATTATTGGGGTTCAGTAACGTCAGCTGATCCCCAGCTGTGTGTCCGGCAAATTCCCCTGCTCTGTCCACATCCACTCTACTACAGATTTTAAACTTGCTCCAATTACATCTCTGGCTCCTCTCTGTTTTCAGTATTATCCCTGAGCTCCAGCACTGCCAGTTGCTGCTCAGAAGTGCTGTAGGCACAGTCAACACTTGGTCCAGCATTATTGGGGTTCAGTAACGTCAGCTGATCCCCAGCTGTGTGTCTGGCAAATTCTCCTGCTCTGTATACATCCACTCTACTACAGATTTTAAATTTGCTCCAAATACAACTCTGGCTCCTCTCTATTTTCAGTATTATCCCTGAGGTCCAACACCGCCAGTTGCTGCTCAGAAGTGCTGTCTGCACAGTCAACACTTGGTCCAGTGCTATTGGGGTTCAGTAACGTCAGCTGATCCCCAGCTGTGTGTCCGGCAAATTCTCTTGCTCTGTCCACATCCACTCTACTACAGATTTTAAACTTGCTCCAATTACACCTCTGGCTCCTCTCTGTTTTCAGTATTATCCCTGAGATCCAACACCGACAGTTGCTGCTCATAAGTGCTGTCTGCACAGTCAACACTTGGTCCAGTATTATTGGGGTTCAGTAACGTCAGCTGATCCCCAGCTGTGTGTCCGGCAAATTCCCCTGCTCTGTCCACATCCACTCTACTACAGATTTTAAACTTGCTCCAATTACATCTCTGGCTCCTCTCTGTTTTCAGTATTATCCCTGAGCTCCAACACTGCCAGTTGCTGCTCAGAAGTGCTGTAGGCACAGTCAACACTTGGTCCAGCATTATTGGGGTTCAGTAACGTCAGCTGATCCCCAGCTGTGTGTCTGGCAAATTCTCCTGCTCTGTATACATCCACTCTACTACAGATTTTAAATTTGCTCCAAATACAACTCTGGCTCCTCTCTATTTTCAGTATTATCCCTGAGGTCCAACACCGCCAGTTGCTGCTCAGAAGTGCTGTCTGCACAGTCAACACTTGGTCCAGTGCTATTGGGGTTCAGTAACGTCAGCTGATCCCCAGCTGTGTGTCCGGCAATTTCTCTTGCTCTGTCCACATCCACTCTACTACAGATTTTAAACTTGCTCCAATTACACCTCTGGCTCCTCTCTGTTTTCAGTATTATCCCTGAGCTCCAACACCGCCAGTTGATGCTCATAAGTGCTGTCTGCACAGTCAACACTTGGTCCAGTATTATTGGGGTTCAGTAACGTCAGCTGATCCCCAGCTGTGTGTCCGGCAAATTCTCCTGCTCTGTCCACATCCACTCTACTACAGATTTTAAACTTGCTCCAATTACACCTCTAGCTCCTCTCTGATTTCAGTATTTACCCTGAGCTCCAACACCGCCAGTTGCTGCTCAGAAGTGCTGTCTGCACAGTCAACACTTGGTCCAGTGTTATTGGGGTTCAGTAACATCAGCGGATCCCGAGCAGTGTGTCCGGCAAATTCTCCTGCTCTGTCCACATCCACTCTACTACAGATTTTAAACTTGCTCCAATTACATCTCTGGCTCCTCTCTGTTTTCAGTATTATCCCTGAGCTCCAACACCGCCAGTTGCTGCTCAGAAGTGCTGTCTGCACAGTCAACACTTGGTCCAGTGTTATTGGGGTTCAGTAACGTCAGCTGATCCCCAGCTGTGTGTCCGGCAAATTCTCCTGCTCTGTCCACATCCACTCTACTACAGATATTAAACCTGCTCCAATTACACCTCTGGCTCCTCTCTGTTTTCAGTATTTACCCTGAGCTCCAACACCACCAGTTGCTGCTCAGAAGTGCTGTCTGCACAGTCAACACTTGGTCCAGTGTTATTGAGGTTCAGTAACGTCAACTGATCCCCAGCTGTGTGTCCGGCAAATTCTCCTGCTCTGTCCACATCCACTCTACTACAGATTTTAAACCTGCTCCAATTACACCTCTGGCTCCTCTCTGTTTTCTGTATTATCCCTGAGCTCCAACACCGCCAGTTGCTGCTCATAAGTGCTGTCTGCACAGTCAACACTTGGTCCAGTATTATTGGGGTTCAGTAACGTCAGCTGATCCCCAGCTGTGTGTCCGGAAAATTCTCCTGCTCTGTCCACATCCACTCTACTACAGATTTTAAACCTGTTCCAATTACAGCTCTAGCTCCTCTCTGTTTTCAGTATTTACCCTGAGCTCCAACACCGCCAGTTGCTGCTCAAAAGTGCTGTCTGCACAGTCAACACATCGTCCAGTGTTATTGGGGTTCAGTAACGTCAGCTGATCCCCAGCTGTGTGTCCGGCAAATTCTCCTGCTCTGTCCACATCCACTCTACTACAGATTTTAAACCTGTTCCAATTACACCTCTAGCTCCTCTCTGATTTCAGTATTTACCCTGAGCTCCAACACCGCCAGTTGCTGCTCAGAAGTGCTGTCTGCACAGTCAACACTTGGTCCAGTGCTATTGGGGTTCAGTAACGTTAGCTGATCCCCAGCTGTGTGTCCGTCAAATTCTCTTGCTCTGTCCACATCCATTCTACTACAGATTTTAAACTTGCTCCAATTACACCTCTGGCTCCTCTCTGTTTTCAGTATTATCCCTGAGATCCAACACCGCCAGTTGCTGCTCATAAGTGCTGTCTGCACAGTCAACACTTGGTCCAGTATTATTGGGGTTCAGTAACGTCAGCTGATCCCCAGCTGTGTGTCCGGCAAATTCTCCTGCTCTGTCCACATCCACTCTACTACAGATTTTAAACTTGCTCCAATTACACCTCTAGCTCCTCTCTGATTTCAGTATTTACCCTGAGCTCCAACCCCGCCAGTTGCTGCTCAGAAGTGCTGTCTGCACAGTCAACACTTGGTCCAGTGTTATTGGGGTTCAGTAACATCAGCGGATCCCGATCTGTGTGTCCGGCAAATTCTCCTGCTCTGTCCACATCCACTCTACTACAGATTTTAAACTTGCTCCAATTACATCTCTGGCTCCTCTCTGTTTTCAGTATTATCCCTGAGCTCCAACACCGCCAGTTGATGCTCAGAAGTGCTGTCTGCACAGTCAACACTTGGTCCAGCATTATTGGGGTTCAGCAACGTCAGCTGATCCCCAGCTGTGTGTCTGGCAAATTCTCCTGCTCTGTATACATCCACTCTACTACAGATTTTAAAATTGCTCCAATTACAACTCTGGCTCCTCTCTGTTTTCAGTATTATCCCTGAGATCCAACACCGCCAGTTGCTGCTCATAAGTGCTGTCTGCACAGTCAACACTTGGTCCAGTATTATTGGGGTTCAGTAACGTCAGCTGATCCCCAGCTGTGTGTCCGGCAAATTCTCCTGCTCTGTCCACATCCACTCTACTACAGATTTTAAACTTGCTCCAATTACATCTCTGGCTCCTCTCTGTTTTCAGTATTATCCCTGAGCTCCAACACTGCCAGTTGCTGCTCAGAAGTGCTGTCTGCACAGTCAACACTTGGTCCAGCATTATTGGGGTTCAGTAACGTCAGCTGATCCCCAGCTGTGTGTCTAGCAAATTCTCCTGCTCTGTATACATCCACTCTACTACAGATTTTAAATTTGCTCCAAATACAACTCTGGCTCCTCTCTATTTTCAGTATTATCCCTGAGGTCCAACACCGCCAGTTGCTGCTCAGAAGTGCTGTCTGCACAGTCAACACTTGGTCCAGTGCTATTGGGGTTCAGTAACGTCAGCTGATCCCCAGCTGTGTGTCCGGCAATTTCTCTTGCTCTGTCCACATCCACTCTACTACAGATTTTAAACTTGCTCCAATTACACCTCTGGCTCCTCTCTGTTTTCAGTATTATCCCTGAGCTCCAACACCGCCAGTTGATGCTCATAAGTGCTGTCTGCACAGTCAACACTTGGTCCAGTATTATTGGGGTTCAGTAATGTCAGCTGATCCCCAGCTGTGTGTCCGGCAAATTCTCCTGCTCTGTCCACATCCACTCTACTACAGATTTTAAACTTGCTCCAATTACACCTCTAGCTCCTCTCTGATTTCAGTATTTACCCTGAGCTCCAACACCGCCAGTTGCTGCTCAGAAGTGCTGTCTGCACAGTCAACACTTGGTCCACTGTTATTGGGGTTCAGTAACATCAGCGGATCCCGAGCTGTGTGTCCGGCAAATTCTCCTGCTCTGTCCACGTCCACTCTACTACAGATTTTAAACTTGCTCCAATTACATCTCTGGCTCCTCTCTGTTTTCAGTATTATCCCTGAGCTCCAACACCGCCAGTTGCTGCTCAGAAGTGCTGTCTGCACAGTCAACACTTGGTCCAGTGTTATTGGGGTTCAGTAACGTCAGCTGATCCCCAGCTGTGTGTCCGGCAAATTCTCCTGCTCTGTCCACATCCACTCTACTACAGATATTAAACCTGCTCCAATTACACCTCTGGCTCCTCTCTGTTTTCAGTATTTACCCTGAGCTCCAACACCGCCAGTTGCTGCTCAGAAGTGCTGTCTGCACAGTCAACACATGGTCCAGTGTTATTGGGGTTCAGTAACGTCAGCTGATCCCCAGCTGTGTGTCTGGCAAATTCTCCTGCTCTGTCCACATCCACTCTACTACAGATTTAAAATTGCTCCAATTACACCTCTAGCTCCTCTCTGATTTCAGTATTTACCCTGAGCTCCAACACCGCCAGTTGCTGCTCAGAAGTGCTGTCTGCACAGTCAACACTTGGTCCAGTGTTATTGGGGTGCAGTAACGTCAGCGGATCCCGAGCTGTGTGTCCGACAAATTCTCCTGCTCTGTCAACATCCACTCTACTACAGATTTTAAACTTGCTCCAATAACACCTCTGGCTCCTCTCTATTTTCAGTATTATCCCTGAGCTCCAACACCACCAGTTGCTGCTCAGAAGTGCTGTCTGCACAGTCAACACTTGGTCCAGTGTTATTGAGGTTCAGTAACGTCAACTGATCCCCAGCTGTGTGTCCGGCAAATTCTCCGGCTCTGTCCACATCCACTCTACTACAGATTTTAAACTTGCTCCAATTACATCTCTGGCTCCTCTCTGTTTTCAGTATTATCCCTGAGCTCCAACACGGCCAGGTGCTGCTCAGAAGTGCTGTCTGCACAGTCAACACTTGGTCCAGTGCTATTGGGGTTCAGTAACGTCAGCTGATCCCCAGCTGTGTGTCCGGCAAATTCTCTTGCTCTGTCCACATCCACTCTACTACAGATTTTAAACTTGCTCCAATTACACCTCTGGCTCCTCTCTGTTTTCAGGATTATCCCTGAGATCCAACACCGCCAGTTGCTGCTCATAAGTGCTGTCTGCACAGTCAACACTTGGTCCAGTATTATTGGGGTTCAGTAACGTCAGCTGATCCCCAGCTGTGTGTCCGGCAAATTCTCCTGCTCTGTCCACATCCACTCTACTACAGATTTTAAACTTGCTCCAATTACACCTCTAGCTCCTCTCTGATTTCAGTATTTACCCTGAGCTCCAACACCGCCAGTTGCTGCTCAGAAGTGCTGTCTGCACAGTCAACACTTGGTCCAGTGTTATTGGGGTTCAGTAACATCAGCGGATCCCAAGCTGTGTGTCCGGCAAATTCTCCTGCTCTGTCCACATCCACTCTACTACAGATTTTAAACTTGCTCCAATTACATCTCTGGCTCCTCTCTGTTTTCAGTATTATCCCTGAGCTCCAACACCGCCAGTTGCTGCTCAGAAGTGCTGTCTGCACAGTCAACACTTGGTCCAGCATTATTGGGGTTCAGTAACGTCAGCTGATCCCCAGCTGTGTGTCTGGCAAATTCTCCTGCTCTGTATACATCCACTCTACTCCAGATTTTAAATTTGCTCCAATTACAACTCTGGCTCCTCTCTATTTTCAGTATTATCCCTGAGGTCCAACACCGCCAGGTGCTGCTCAGAAGTGCTGTCTGCACAGTCAACACTTGGTCCAGTGCTATTGGGGTTCAGTAACGTCAACTGATCCCCAGCTGTGTGTCCGGCAAATTCTCTTGCTCTGTCCACATCCACTCTACTACAGATTTTAAACTTGCTCCAATTACACCTCTGGCTCCTCTCTGTTTTCAGTATTATCCCTGAGATCCAACACCGCCAGTTGCTGCTCATAAGTGCTGTCTGCACAGTCAACACTTGGTCCAGTATTATTGGGGTTCAGTAACGTCAGCTGATCCCCAGCTGTGTGTCCGGCAAATTCTCCTGCTCTGTCCACATCCACTCTACTACAGAATTTAAACTTGCTCCAATTACACCTCTAGTTCCTCTCTGATTTCAGTATTTACCCTGAGCTCCAACACCGCCAGTTGCTGCTCAGAAGTGCTGTCTGCACAGTCAACACTTGGTCCAGTGTTATTGGGGTTCAGTAACATCAGCGGATCCCGAGCTGTGTGTCCGGCAAATTCTCCTGCTCTGTCCACAACCACTCTACTACAGATTTTAAACTTGCTCCAATTACATCTCTGGCTCCTCTCTGTTTTCAGTATTATCCCTGAGCTCCAACACCGCCAGTTGATGCTCAGAAGTGCTGTCTGCACAGTCAACACTTGGTCCAGCATTATTGGGGTTCAGCAACGTCAGCTGATCCCCAGCTGTGTGTCTGGCAAATTCTCCTGCTCTGTATACATCCACTCTACTACAGATTTTAAATTTGCTCCAATTACAACTCTGGCTCCTCTCTGTTTTCAGTATTATCCCTGAGATCCAACACCGCCAGTTGCTGCTCATAAGTGCTGTCTGCACAGTCAACACTTGGTCCAGTATTATTGGGGTTCAGTAACGTCAGCTGATCCCCAGCTGTGTGTCCGGCAAATTCTCCTGCTCTGTCCACATCCACTCTACTACAGATTTTAAACTTGCTCCAATTACATCTCTGGCTCCTCTCTGTTTTCAGTATTATCCCTGAGCTCCAACACCGCCAGTTGATGCTCAGAAGTGCTGTCTGCACAGTCAACACTTGGTCCAGCATTATTGGGGTTCAGCAACGTCAGCTGATCCCCAGCTGTGTGTCTGGCAAATTCTCCTGCTCTGTATACATCCACTCTACTACAGATTTTAAATTTGCTCCAATTACAACTCTGGCTCCTCTCTGTTTTCAGTATTATCCCTGAGATCCAACACCGCCAGTTGCTGCTCATAAGTGCTGTCTGCACAGTCAACACTTGGTCCAGTTTTATTGGGGTTCAGTAACGTCAGCTGATCCCCAGCTGTGTGTCCGGCAAATTCTCCTGCTCTGTCCACATCCACTCTACTACAGATTTTAAACTTGCTCCAATTACATCTCTGGCTCCTCTCTGTTTTCAGTATTATCCCTGAGCTCCAACACTGCCAGTTGCTGCTCAGAAGTGCTGTCTGCACAGTCAACACTTGGTCCAGCATTATTGGGGTTCAGTAACGTCAGCTGATCCCCAGCTGTGTGTCTAGCAAATTCTCCTGCTCTGTATACATCCACTCTACTACAGATTTTAAATTTGCTCCAAATACAACTCTGGCTCCTCTCTATTTTCAGTATTATCCCTGAGGTCCAACACCGCCAGTTGCTGCTCAGAAGTGCTGTCTGCACAGTCAACACTTGGTCCAGTGCTATTTGGGGTTCAGTAACGTCAGCTGATCCCCAGCTGTGTGTCCGGCAATTTCTCTTGCTCTGTCCACATCCACTCTACTACAGATTTTAAACTTGCTCCAATTACACCTCTGGCTCCTCTCTGTTTTCAGTATTATCCCTGAGCTCCAACACCGCCAGTTGATGCTCATAAGTGCTGTCTGCACAGTCAACACTTGGTCCAGTATTATTGGGGTTCAGTAATGTCAGCTGATCCCCAGCTGTGTGTCCGGCAAATTCTCCTGCTCTGTCCACATCCACTCTACTACAGATTTTAAACTTGCTCCAATTACACCTCTAGCTCCTCTCTGATTTCAGTATTTACCCTGAGCTCCAACACCGCCAGTTGCTGCTCAGAAGTGCTGTCTGCACAGTCAACACTTGGTCCACTGTTATTGGGGTTCAGTAACATCAGCGGATCCCGAGCTGTGTGTCCGGCAAATTCTCCTGCTCTGTCCACGTCCACTCTACTACAGATTTTAAACTTGCTCCAATTACATCTCTGGCTCCTCTCTGTTTTCAGTATTATCCCTGAGCTCCAACACCGCCAGTTGCTGCTCAGAAGTGCTGTCTGCACAGTCAACACTTGGTCCAGTGTTATTGGGGTTCAGTAACGTCAGCTGATCCCCAGCTGTGTGTCCGGCAAATTCTCCTGCTCTGTCCACATCCACTCTACTACAGATATTAAACCTGCTCCAATTACACCTCTGGCTCCTCTCTGTTTTCAGTATTTACCCTGAGCTCCAACACCGCCAGTTGCTGCTCAGAAGTGCTGTCTGCACAGTCAACACATGGTCCAGTGTTATTGGGGTTCAGTAACGTCAGCTGATCCCCAGCTGTGTGTCTGGCAAATTCTCCTGCTCTGTCCACATCCACTCTACTACAGATTTAAAATTGCTCCAATTACACCTCTAGCTCCTCTCTGATTTCAGTATTTACCCTGAGCTCCAACACCGCCAGTTGCTGCTCAGAAGTGCTGTCTGCACAGTCAACACTTGGTCCAGTGTTATTGGGGTGCAGTAACGTCAGCGGATCCCGAGCTGTGTGTCCGACAAATTCTCCTGCTCTGTCAACATCCACTCTACTACAGATTTTAAACTTGCTCCAATAACACCTCTGGCTCCTCTCTATTTTCAGTATTATCCCTGAGCTCCAACACCACCAGTTGCTGCTCAGAAGTGCTGTCTGCACAGTCAACACTTGGTCCAGTGTTATTGAGGTTCAGTAACGTCAACTGATCCCCAGCTGTGTGTCCGGCAAATTCTCCGGCTCTGTCCACATCCACTCTACTACAGATTTTAAACCTGCTCCAATTACACCTCTGGCTCCTCTCTGTTTTCAGTATTATCCCTGAGCTCCAACACCGCCAGTTGCTGCTCATAAGTGCTGTCTGCACAGTCAACACTTGGTCCAGTATTATTGGGATTCAGTAACGTCAGCTGATCCCCAGCTGTGTGTCCGGCAAATTCTCCTGCTCTGTCCACATCCACTCTACTACAGATTTTAAACCTGTTCCAATTACACCTCTAGCTCCTCTCTGATTTCAGTATTTACCCTGAGCTCCAACACCGCCAGTTGCTGCTCAGAAGTGCTGTCTGCACAGTCAACACTTGGTCCAGTGTTATTGGGGTTCAGTAACATCAGCGGATCCCAAGCTGTGTGTCCGGCAAATTCTCCTGCTCTGTCCACATCCACTCTACTACAGATTTTAAACTTGCTCCAATTACATCTCTGGCTCCTCTCTGTTTTCAGTATTATCCCTGAGCTCCAACACGGCCAGGTGCTGCTCAGAAGTGCTGTCTGCACAGTCAACACTTGGTCCAGTGCTATTGGGGTTCAGTAACGTCAGCTGATCCCCAGCTGTGTGTCCGGCAAATTCTCTTGCTCTGTCCACATCCACTCTACTACAGATTTTAAACTTGCTCCAATTACACCTCTGGCTCCTCTCTGTTTTCAGGATTATCCCTGAGATCCAACACCGCCAGTTGCTGCTCATAAGTGCTGTCTGCACAGTCAACACTTGGTCCAGTATTATTGGGGTTCAGTAACGTCAGCTGATCCCCAGCTGTGTGTCCGGCAAATTCTCCTGCTCTGTCCACATCCACTCTACTACAGATTTTAAACTTGCTCCAATTACACCTCTAGCTCCTCTCTGATTTCAGTATTTACCCTGAGCTCCAACACCGCCAGTTGCTGCTCAGAAGTGCTGTCTGCACAGTCAACACTTGGTCCAGTGTTATTGGGGTTCAGTAACATCAGCGGATCCCAAGCTGTGTGTCCGGCAAATTCTCCTGCTCTGTCCACATCCACTCTACTACAGATTTTAAACTTGCTCCAATTACATCTCTGGCTCCTCTCTGTTTTCAGTATTATCCCTGAGCTCCAACACCGCCAGTTGCTGCTCAGAAGTGCTGTCTGCACAGTCAACACTTGGTCCAGCATTATTGGGGTTCAGTAACGTCAGCTGATCCCCAGCTGTGTGTCTGGCAAATTCTCCTGCTCTGTATACATCCACTCTACTCCAGATTTTAAATTTGCTCCAATTACAACTCTGGCTCCTCTCTATTTTCAGTATTATCCCTGAGGTCCAACACCGCCAGGTGCTGCTCAGAAGTGCTGTCTGCACAGTCAACACTTGGTCCAGTGCTATTGGGGTTCAGTAACGTCAACTGATCCCCAGCTGTGTGTCCGGCAAATTCTCTTGCTCTGTCCACATCCACTCTACTACAGATTTTAAACTTGCTCCAATTACACCTCTGTCTCCTCTCTGTTTTCAGTATTATCCCTGAGATCCAACACCGCCAGTTGCTGCTCATAAGTGCTGTCTGCACAGTCAACACTTGGTCCAGTATTATTGGGGTTCAGTAACGTCAGCTGATCCCCAGCTGTGTGTCCGGCAAATTCTCCTGCTCTGTCCACATCCACTCTACTACAGATTTTAAACTTGCTCCAATTACACCTCTAGTTCCTCTCTGATTTCAGTATTTACCCTGAGCTCCAACACCGCCAGTTGCTGCTCAGAAGTGCTGTCTGCACAGTCAACACTTGGTCCAGTGTTATTGGGGTTCAGTAACATCAGCGGATCCCGAGCTGTGTGTCCGGCAAATTCTCCTGCTCTGTCCACAACCACTCTACTACAGATTTTAAACTTGCTCCAATTACATCTCTGGCTCCTCTCTGTTTTCAGTATTATCCCTGAGCTCCAACACTGCCAGTTGCTGCTCAGAAGTGCTGTCTGCACAGTCAACACTTGGTCCAGTGTTATTGGGGTTCAGTAACGTCAGCTGATCCCCAGCTGTGTGTCCGGCAAATTCTCCTGCTCTGTCCACATCCACTCTACTACAGATATTAAACCTGCTCCAATTACACCTCTGGCTCCTCTCTGTTTTCCGTATTTACCCTGAGCTCCAACACCGCCAGTTGCTGCTCAGAAGTGCTGTCTGCACAGTCAACACATGGTCCAGTGTTATTGGGGTTCAGTAATGTCAGCTGATCGCCAGCTGTGTGTCTGGCAAATTCTCCTGCTCTGTCCACATCCACTCTACTACAGAATTAAAATTGCTCCAATTACACCTCTAGCTCCTCTCTGATTTCAGTATTTACCCTGAGCTCCAACACCGCCAGTTGCTGCTCAGAAGTGCTGTCTGCACAGTCAACACTTGGTCCAGTGTTATTGGGGTGCAGTAACATCAGCGGATCCCGAGCTGTGTGTCCGACAAATTCTCCTGCTCTGTCCACATCCACTCTACTACAGATTTTAAACTTGCTCCAATAACACCTCTGGCTCCTCTCTATTTTCAGTATTATCCCTGAGCTCCAACACCACCAGTTGCTGCTCAGAAGTGCTGTCTGCACAGTCAACAATTGGTCCAGTGTTATTGGGGTTCAGTAACGTCAGCTGATCCCCAGCTGTGTGTCCGGCAAATTCTCCTGCTCTGTCCACATCCACTCTACTACAGATTTTAAACTTGCTCCAATTACACCTCTGGCTCCTCTCTGTTTTCAGTATTATCCCTGAGCTCCAACACCGCCAGTTGCTGCTCAGAAGTGCTGTCTGCACAGTCAACACTTGGTCCAGTGTTATTGGGGTTCAGTAACGTCAGCTGATCCCCAGCTGTGTGTCCGGCAAATTCTCCTCCTCTTTCCACATCCACTCTACTACAGATTTTAAATTTGCTCCAATTACACCTCTGGCTCCTCTCTGTTTTCAGTATTATCCCTGAGCTCCAACACTGCCAGTTGCTGCTCAGAAGTTATGTCTGCACAGTCAACACTAGGTCTAGTGTTATTGGGGTTCAGTAACGTCAGCTGATCCCCAGCTGTGTGTCCGGCAAATTCTCCTGCTCTGTCCACATCCACTCTACTACAGATCTTAAACTTGCTCCAATTACACCTCTAGCTCCTCTCTGTTTTCAGTATTTACCCTGAGCTCCAACACCGCCAGTTGCTGCTCAGAAGTGCTGTCTGCACCGTCAACACTTGGTCCAGTGTTATTGGGGTTCAGTAACGTCAGCTGATCCCCAGCTGTGTGTCCGGCAAATTCTCCTTCTCTGTCCACATCCACTCTACTACAGATTTTAAACCTGCTCCAATTACACCTCTAGCTCCTCTCTGTTTTCAGTATTTACCCTGAGCTCCAACACTGCCAGTTGCTGCTCAGAAGTGCTGGCTGCACAGTCAACACTTGGTCCAGTGTTATTGGGGTTCAGTAACGTCAGCGGATCCCCAGCTGTGTGTCCGGCAAATTCTCCTGCTCTGTCCACATCCACTCTACTACAGATTTTAAACTTGCTCCAATTACACCTCTGGCTCCTCCCTGTTTTCAGTATTATCCCTGAGCTCCAACACTGCCAGTTGCTGCTCAGAAGTTATGTCTGCACAGTCAACACTAGGTCCAGTGTTATTGGGGTTCAGTAACGTCAGCTGATCCCCAGCTGTGTGTCCGGCAAATTCTCCTGCTCTGTCCACATCCACTCTACTACAGATTTTAAACTTGCTCCAATTACACCTCTAGCTACTCTCTGTTTTCAGTATTTACCCTGAGCTCCAACACCGCCAGTTGCTGCTCAGAAGTGCTGTCTGCACAGTCAACACTTGGTCCAGTGTTATTGGGGTTCAGTAACGTCAGCTGATCCCCAGATGTGTGTCCGGCAAATTCTCCTTCTCTGTCCACATCCACTCTACTACAGATTTTAAACCTGCTCCAATTACACCTCTAGCTCCTCTCTGATTTCAGTATTTACCCTGAGCTCCAACACTGCCAGTTGCAGCTCAGAAGTGCTGTCTGCACAGTCAACACTTGGTCCAGTGTTATTGGGGTTCAGTAACGTCAGCGGATCCCCAGCTGTGTGTCCGGCAAATTCTCCTGCTCTGTCCACATCCACTCTACTACAGATTTTAAACTTGCTCCAATTACACCTCTTGTTCCTCTCTGTTTTCAGTATTATCCCTGAGCTCCAACACCGCCAGTTGCTGCTCAGAAGTGCTGTCTGCACAGTCAACACTTGGTCCAGTGTTATTGGGGTTCAGTAACGTCAACTGATCCCCAGCTGTGTGTCCGGCAAATTCTCATGCTCTGTCCACATCCACTGTACTACAGATTTTAAACTTGCTCCAATTACACCTCTAGCTCCTCTGTGTTTTCAGTATTTACCCTGAGCTCCAACACCGCCAGTTGCTGCTCAGAAGTGCTGTCTGCACAGTCAACACTTAGTCCAGTGTTTTTGGGGTTCAGTAACGTCAGCTGGTCCGCAGCTGTGTGTCCGGAAAATTCTCCTGCTCTGTCCACATCCACTCTACTACAGATTTAAACTTGCTCCAATACACCTCTAGCTCCTCTGTTTTCAGTATTTACACTGAGGTCCAACACCGCCAGTTGCTGCTCAGAAGTGCTGTCTGCACAGTCAACATTTGGTCCAGTGTTATTGGGGTTCAGTAACGTCAGCTGATCCCCAGCTGTGTGTCTGGGAATATCTCCTGCTCTGTCCACAATCTCACTACTACTACAGAATTAAAACTTGCTCCAATTAGGCCACCGGCTCCACTCTTTTTTCAGTATTTACCCTGAGCTCCAACACCGCCAGTTGCCGCTCAGAAGTGCCGTCTGCACAGTCAACACTTGCTGCCATGTTATTGGGGTTCAGTAATGTCAGCTGATCCCCAGCTGTGTGTCCGCCAATATCTCCTGCTTTGTTCACATTCTCACTACTACTACAGATTTAAAACTTGCTCCAATTAGGCCTCCGGCTCCACTCTTTTTTCAGTATTTACCCTGAGCTCCAACACCGCCAATTGCCGCTCAGAAGTGCCGTCTGCACAGTCAACACTTGCTGCCGTGCTATTGGGGTTCAGTAACGTCAGCTGATCCCCAGCTGTGTGTCCGGCAATATCTCCTGCTCTGTCCACATTCTCACTACTACTACAGATTTAAAACTTGCTCCAATTTGGCTTCCGGCTCCACTCTTTTTTCAGTATTTACCCTGGGTTACAGCTCCGCCAGCTGTTTCTCGGCAGTGTCTTTGGCACGGTTACTCCCTCCTGCCCAGCCTGGTGCCAGCACTCCAGCTGTTTCCGGGTAGTGTCAACGTCACTTTGCCTCCAATACGTTGTCCTGTCGTGTTGCGGTCGGGTTAGCCGACTCTATGGTGCCTGCAGTTTAGGTGACTCCTATGTGGGCTGCTGGATCTGGCAGTGAAGGCTGGTTCCATAGTGCCAATAGGACAAGCACCCCCTGTAGGACTGTGGTTTTCGGTAACTCAGGCTGGCTCGCGGCCTTGCAACTTTTTTCTTCATGTCTACCTTCTGCTACCCATCCGGGTTCCAGCACCGTCAGCTGGTTCTCGGCAATGCCTTTGGCTTAGGTGCCTCCTTCTCGGTATCCGAGTTCCACCAACGTCTGCTGGTCCTTGGTAGTGCTTTCTGGCACAGGTACCTCCTGCTTAGTAACCGGGTTCCAGTACCGTCAGCTGGTCCTCGGTAGTTCCATTGGTTCTTGTACCTTCTGCTACCTATCCAGGTTCCAGTACTGTCAGCTGGTTCCCGTCAGTGTCTTTGGCACGGGTACTCCCTCCTGTCCAGCCTGGTTGCAGCACGGCAGCTGTTTCCGTGTAGTGTCAACGTCACTTTGCCTCCAATACGTTGTCCTGTCGTGTTGCGGTCGGTTTAGCCGACTCTATGGTGCCTGCAGTTTAGGTGACTCCTATGTGGGCTGCAGGATCTGGCAATGAAGGCTGGTTCCATAGTGCCAACAGGACAAGCACCCCCTGTAGGACTGTGGGTTTCGGTAACTCAGGCCGGCTCGCGGACTTGCAACTTTTTTTTTCATGTGTACCTTCTGCTACCCATCCGGGTTCCAGAAGCCGTCAGCTGTTTCTCGGCAGTGCCTTTGGCTTAGGTGCCTCCTTCTCGGTATCTGAGTTCCACCAATGTCTGCTGGTCCTTGGTAGTGCTTTCTGGCACAGGTACCTCCTGCTTAGTAACCAGGTTCCAGTACCGTCAGCTGGTCCTCGGTAGTTCCATTGGCTCTTGTACCTTCTGCTACCCATCCGGGTTTCAGTACCGTCAGCTGGTTCTCGGCAGTGCCTTTGGCTTAGGTGTCTCCTTCTCGGTATCCGAGTTCCACCAACGTCTGCTGGTCCTTTGTAGTGCTTTCTGGCACAGGTACCTCCTGCTTAGTAACCGGGTTCCAGTACCGTCAGCTAGTCCTCGGTAGTTCCATTGGCTCTTGTACCTTCTGCTACCCATCCGGGTTCCAGTACCGTCAGCTGGTACTCGGCAGTTCCTCAGCCTTCTTGTACCTTCTGCTACATTTCCAAGTTCAAGCTTTTTGAAATGGTTTTTGGTAATCACTCTGGTTCTCCCTGACGACGACCCTGAAGACGACGACCCTGAAGACCACCCCGAAGAAAATGAGGACCCCGAAGATGACGACCCTGAAGACGACGACCCTGAAGACCACCCCGAAGAAGACGAGAACCCCGAAGACGACGACCTTGAAGACGAAGACCCTGAAGACCACCCCGAAGAAGACGAGGACCCCGAGGATGACGACCCTGAAGACGACGACCCTGAAAAACACCCCGAAGAAGACGAGGACCCCGAAGATGACGACCCTGAAGACCATCCCGAAGACGACGACCCTGAAGACGAGGACCCTGAAGACCACCCCGAAGAAGACGAGGACCCCGAAGACGACGACCCTGAAGACGACGACCCTTAAGACCACCCCGAAGAAGACGAGGACCCCGAAGACGATGACCCTGAAGACGACGACCCAGAAGACCACCCCGAAGAAGACGAGGACCCCGAAGACCACCCCGAAGAAGACGAGGACCCCGAAGACGACGACCCTGAAGACGAGGACCCAGAAGACCACCCCGAAGAAGACGAGGACCCCAAAGACGACGACCCTGAAGACCACCCCGAAGAAGACCAAGAAGATGACCCTAAAGAAGATGACCAAGTGGACAAAGAACAAGAAGACAACCACCAAGATACAGAAGAACAAGATACAGAAAACCAAGAAGCAGAAGAACAAGAAGCTGCAAAACAAAAAGCAGAAGAACATTAAGCATAAGACTAAAAATCAGAGCAAAAGATATTATCTAAATTATAAGCAGAAGAAGACTAAGCAGTGTATGTGGGTGAGTCAGTTCCTCCTCGTGGTGCCCCTGGAAAAGACCTGCTGCTGCAGGTCAAACTGAACGCGGACAAATCCTGTTGTAAATCTTTTGTGACAGGCAGAACGGAAGGTGTAATCTTCAAACTTTTAGAGATAACAACTACAGGAATGCCTGTCACAAATAAGAATATGAAGATGATGAAGAAGTAGAATATGAAGAAGAATAATAGTTGAATAAGAAGAATATGAAGAATGTAAAAAAAAAATAATAATAGGAAGAAGGTGAAGAAGAAGAAGATGAAGAAGGTGAAGAAGAAGTTGATGAAAAAGATGCTGCTGCTGAGGATGATGAAGGAGAAAGTGTGGGAGAAGTAAAAAAGAAGGTGAAGAGCATGGAAGTAGTGAAACATAAATATCTGACAAAATATAAAAAAGCTTAACATAGTCAATATCTTTGTAACTCCGAACGTCTTAAAAAAAATATTAATACCTGCTTTTCCATTTGATTGGGCTAAACCTCTATGCCTTTAATGTCTCCCCTACCTCCCCCAATACATTCTACATTATTCTTAGTTGTTTTCCTTCATGTAGAATTATCCTACAAGGAAAGAAAGGGTTTATTTTCATTCCGATATTTGTGTCCCATAGACTTGCATTGGTTTCCGGTATCGGAATCGGCGATATCCGATATTTTTTGGGTATCGGTCCGATCCAATCCGATCCGATATTTCCCGATATCGGAAGGTATCGCTCAACACTAGTCATGACGGATGTCACATTACAGAGTTGTTTGCTACACAATGCACTTCACTTATGTCAATGATGTGCATCTCGTCCCACGTGACCCCATAGTCATCACTGGAAGATTCGGACCAAAGACCAAAGAGAAGACTAATCCAAAGTGAGTGGAAGACTGATTGGGGAACATTATTGGCAGGGCAGGTCAGAAGTGTGCCTAGGACAAGTGAGGATAATTTTTTATATTTTTTAAGTCCTTCCCTCAAAAATTCCAGCAAAATTGTGATTGTTTGAAACAAATCAATTTGCTAATCTTTACTAAATATATCATTTTTCCATTATCCATTAACCTGTAGAAGCCCACAACGGTTCTGTTTTTCAAGTCCCACACTGTACAGATACCTCGCTCTGCTTAACTACTGCGATTATTTCACCGCTCTCGTCCACTACTCAACTATGTCCAACTTTTGGATCAACTGTCTCTGCTCATGTTTAATCCCTGAATACCCAAATCCACCAGCTAGAGGCACCTGAATCTTGGATCCAGCTGAGTATTGATAATGCAAAGGTAAGATCATTACATAATCAAAGATTTAAAATATTGAAGCTCCTGTTCATGTATTGGTATGCTTAACATTATCGGCTGTTTATGCTAAACCAACATTTATTTTAGCTTTAATATCTTTTTTTTAATGTAAGGGCTTGAAACAATCAATTTAATCTGAAAAATGTCATGGAATTGTTTTTCTGCGGCACAGCGGCTGCAGTACTTCAGCCTCCTTTATAGTGATCATTTCTGATTGCTTTACTTCTCTCAATCAGAGTAAATTGATGTGAAGCACTTTACCATAGTAATCTATGCATTCTCCTCCTACAAGTACTCAATTAAGAAACAGTTCCTCGTATCAAGCACCAAGGCACACTTGATCTTAACCTCTTTCAAGCTCGTAGTTCTTAGAAGAGGGTTAGTCATCAATGCTCAGGAATCCAAGACGGAAAATAATCCGAAGCCAGCTGTATTCATTACAGTGACAAAAGAAGAGATCTCCATCTTCTGTGCCATGCTCATATCTGCATCAAACAACCAAGGTTATCCCTGATGAAGAGGTGGCTTGGAACATAAAAATGCAGAATATGCGAATGTTATTAATGGCTATTGTGCTGACAGCTGCGTCCACAGAAGCTATGGAAGTGGAATGGAAACATCTGGACAAGTATGTTGATGGGTCCAGTAATTAGTTTCTGTAAATATTTGCTTCTCTGCTGCATAATATAGAAATTACAGAGTCATAGCAGGAGGTGATGTTTTGTATAGCAATATTATTTAAAGGTTTTTATATAATTAGGGCCTAATTTACAACTTTGCAGGCCCATTATTGTGTTACAGTCAGGGGAGACATCAGAAGATCCCCCAGTACTATGGTGGCCAGTCCAATGTCACAATCTATCTTTGCAGTGGTCATTCAGTTCAACAGAGCCTAAGGATCTCCCTGGTATTCACCTTGTAACCTCTATACAGGGATTCGGTCTTTGCCGTAGAGGCCATTAGGTTATGTCTTCAGAGTGACTGCTGATCGGTGGAGCAAGCTAAGGAAAAAAAGAAAGCCGAGGTCAGAACCAGAGAATCAAGGATGAGAATCCAAATATGTAATCTGTAACGGAGCCGGGAGGTGGAACCTCTGAGCTGCAATACAAAGGGGAAGTCCTTGTAAGGAAGCGGGTGAGTCCCAGAGAAGGCAAGCAGGTAGCCACAGCAAGTGACGGGGACATTCTCTGGGTAAGCGGGCAGGTGGTCACGGCAAGTGACGGGGACAGTCTCTGGGTAAACAGGCAGGTGGTCACGGCAAGTGACGGGGACAATCTCTGGGTAGACAGGCAGGTGGTCACGGCAAGTGACGGGGACAGTCTCTGGGTAGACAGGCAGGTGGTCACGGCAAGTGACGGGGACAGTCTCCGGGTAGACAGGCAGGAGGTCACGGCAAGTGATGGCAGGATCTCCAGGCAGGCTGGCAGAAAGCAAGCAGGTGCTCCCAGGAGAGCGGGCAGACAGATGAGGCGGATACCTGATAGGTAACTGGCGGGCGCTCCCAGGTGAGCGGGCTGACGGAGACAGCAGGTAACAGGCAGGTAACTGGTGGACGCTCCCAGGTGAGCGGTCTGACAGACGAGGCAGGTGACAGGCAGGTAACTGGCGGATAACAGGCTGGCAGGCAGGACGAGAAGTCAGGCTAGCAGCGGGACCTGAGGGCTGAAGCACAGGAAGACAAAGTGCAAACAACTTTGCTCGGGCACCTCCATTTTGGAGGAGGTGCCTTATATATGGGAGATCCTCCGGCAATTGGCCGGGGACTCCTTAGGACGGCGCGCGCGGCCCCTTTAAGAGAGAGGGAGCGCACGCGCGCCCTAAGCACAGTGCCTGGGAAGCAGCGCGCGCTGCCAGCAGCGCGGGAGGAGGATGCCGAGCACGGAGCAGAGAGGTGAGGGGAACGGCGTCTCTGCCTAGCAGGGGGCAGAGACGCCGATGCTACATAATCATTAGAGTTAAGCAAAAGACTTACAAGACCTGGTCCAGCATCCACAATGGTAGTCTGTAGCCCCCGGACCAGAGTCCTTTGAACCTCCTCCTTCTTTGACATCATCTTTTCTAACTAGTTGGCCCAGTGCATCATAATGTGTGCATCATGCCACAACATTGTAATTTCAGTACCTGTAAAGAAGTGGTCTAATGAAGTGCTATCTGTATCTATAAAATACACTTTCTAGCAATGCTACACAGGCTTGCTTTACAAACAAGAGACATTAAGATATAGGAAGAATTCCATTGTAGTTTTTATTTTTTATTTTGTGAAATTAATTTCTGTTAGTGTCTGGTAGATAGACTCACTTCTATATGCTTGCTCAGGTGTTTTCGAAACTATCATAAAAGTGAATGGAGAGAGACATTCTTGAGTGGCGATCACTCTGTTCTCAGTGGCTTGATGTGAGATCCATTCTTGACATGAATATGGATCCCAAAGGTGGGACTTTCATCAATCAGAGATTTATGGTATATCCACAGGATATAGGATACATGTCTAAAAAAAGGAATACCTCTTTAATGTTACTTTGCATTACATACAGATAATTACAAGAGAACCAACATTAAAACAGGCTTTTCAGGACTATTTAATTTTTTTTATCACGGGCCTAAGAACTAACAGGCAGATAGCTGCTAACTAACTGCCTGTTGTGCTGGTGTAGATCTCTGCCAGCACAGCAAGGTCACAAAATGCTCCTGTCGGCAATTCAGCTGCTCCACATCAATAGAGTGTCTCTTCTTCTGGGCTTCTCTGTCGACGGAATGTGATTTACAATGTCATGCTGATTAACAGTCGGCTCCCCACTCCCCAGCTGCTGAGAGCCAGCTGTTAATCAGCATGATGTTGGCAGTAGAGATGAGCGTTTTTCTAATCGAACTCTTCGCCAATCTCAAATTCGAGCTGTTTTGGGCGATGTTCGAGCCATTCGACGAACCCGAACGATTTGAAAAAAATCTGGCTGTTCGAGGTTATGTTCGATAACTGTTCGTGCACCCAAATCGTAACTGGATTTTTTCACAGTAATGCTGATAATCAATGTTAATACACAGTTTGAGTGTACAGCGGGGCGGGGGGAGGGGCATGGGATGGATCTCTGCAGAAATAATGAAGATCTCCATTTTTTTTTCTCTTACCCGCATTTACAGTGGGGAGGTGCAATCTGTCAGCCTATCAGCAGCACACACAGCGAAGTGCTTTTTTTCACACAAGCAAGGGCATGTGTCATTGGCTGTGTATGTCACATGTCCTTGCCCTATAAGACCCAGCCATTTTCCCCGTCGCCACCATTTTCTCACTGCTGCAGCTGAGTGTTAGACGGCACTGCTGCTGCTGTTAGCGCTATATTGTGTAACTGAATTGCAAGCGAATTTTCTCTTAAATAGACAGAAAGGTTTAGGGAGTAGGGACTAGTTTGTAATTGCAGCCCTTTTGAGGGCTAGGTTACAGCAGTTCCTAGCACTTTTAGCAGGCAGGTCTGTGCTCTTAAATCGACAGATAGGTTGGGAGTAGTGACTAGTTGTAATTCCAGCCCTTTTGAGGGCTAGGTTACATCAGTTCCTATTACTTTTTGCCAGGCAAGTCTGTTTTAGTGCTGTGCAAGTGTTTTTCACAGCATTTGGCTAAATCTAGCTAAGCAAATCCTTTTGGGCCTCTTGCAGTGTGTATTAGTCAGTGGAGTAGCCTATCTGTGTTGCAAGCTACACCACCTGTGTGTGTAACACAAATTTTTTACTGTACCTAGCCAAGTAAAACCTTTTGGGCCTGTAGCAGTGTGTGGTACTCAATCTATTAGGCCATCTATACCAAGCTCCACCAGCTTTGAAACTGATTTCTCACATCATATCCCTAACACCATTAACATGACACTCACAATTTGAAGCAACACTACTGTCTACTGCATTTGTGATCGCCTTCTTTGGGGCGATATGCATAAGCGAATTAGTCCCTCAATACAAAATTACCACCAGTGGAGGCTTATTACACCAGGAATTAGTCATAGCCAATAATGCAATTGTGGCACCCCAGGGGTCTGGTTTCCCACAGTAATGTAATGTTATGTCTGAGAGCAGGTGGGAGGTCCTTTGGTCAGGGATCCTGTGCATGCCACACCTCCTGCCCAGTCTTGGGAGGGGAAGAACTTCCCCTATATAAACCTAGGGCTGAGGCAGGGTTAGGGAGTAGAGAAGAAGCAGAGACGAGAAACAGTCATAGGAAGAAACAGCAGAAGCTCAGTGGGAGCAGTACTACTACGAGTCAGGGGCTGGCAGCTGCAGAGCTCGCCCTGACTGAGAAGCTTTCTTACCGGACCCGGCGTCCGAGGCTGTGGGGACTAACTCTTACCCAGCAGCAGAAGCCGACCGGCAGGGGATTTCAGGTCCTCAGGCCCAGAAACCCGAAGGCAAGGTCACACGCGTGGGACCAGCACCGCCATCGTGGAGCGGAAGCCATTAGAAGGCCCCGAGTCACCGGCCATACGGGTGAGCACCACACGGCACACTCAGGGACGTGGGCTACTTATATCCGCTTCTAGCAAGGTAGCCAGAAGAGTACAGTCAGTTTGGGAGGCCTACAACTCCGCCTGGCCAGGGGAGATCCCATCTGCTCAAGGACTGACCAGGCCCCGTTCGCTAGCAAGTACTCCGGGAGGGTCTATCGTTGTTACCAGTAAAGACCCTGAATTACACCGCACCGTCTCTGAGTGGTTCCTGCTACCCCCATCTTCCACGTCGGCTGCCCTGAGGCCATACCCCTCCCGTTGGGGGTTATACTATCACGCTGCACAATTCTACACCGGCCTCAGCGGTCTGCCCTGCAGCGGCAGCTCCAGAGCTGCAAATCAACGGGTGGCGTAGTCGACACTCAAATAACACCTATCAAGACTGCCACACACTGAGTTTGACTCCCTGGGCACGGACCGGGTCCCCGCCACTTGGAGACTACAACCCTCATCTGATCCGGTTCCAGGTAAGCCCCCGTGCGCGAGACGCTGCGCGACACAGCAGGCCCAGGGGCGCGTCAACTTTTGGCGTAGTCGGCAGGATTTCGTGCCCGCAACCACCGGGTACTGCGTGCCTGAAAAAGAGACTTTTAAAACTTACCATCCGTGAAGTTTTCCCGCCATCGGTGAAGATTCCCGCCATCCGGCGCCATTTTCAGCCTCCTTCCCGCCATCTGTGAAGATTCCCGCCATCCGGCGCCATCTTCAGCCTTCTTCCCGCCATCCGTGGAGTTTTCCCGCCGTTGGACGCCATCTTGAGGACGCCGCGCGGGAAGAAGAGGGGCGTGGACTCCGAATAGCCCGCGAGAACTGAAGCCCCGCCTCACGTCCGGACGTTGCGTAAGGTCCTGGAAGGAGCCCAGCAGACGCCGACGTCACCGGAGCGCGACGGAAGGTCCTCAACCCTGACGATCCACTGCGGAGCCGCGGCCTATGGAAGAGGATCATCGCAAGGTAGGCCACGGTCCACTAGGGGGGAGAAGGATGTCGGATACGGAGGAGAGCTTCACCGCTTCAACCCCCGCCAGCGCCACCGCTGTCGCGGTCATGCCTTTCACCATGCCCTATATCCCGGGGGCAGCCTGGCTACCCCAGTACTCAGGGGAGTCACATACCCTGCAGGACTTTAGAGAAAGGCTGGATAGCCTCTTCCAGGTGTACCCCCTCACAGAGGAGCAAAAAGTGAGCATCCTGGTGGCCCAATTAACCGGAGCAGCCCGAAGGGAGGTAAAGTCCTGGCCACCTGGGGGGAGGACTGTCGCAGGGATACTAACCCGGCTGAGGGACACCTTTGATACCCGCACCTCAGCCGAGATCAAGCTTAGATTCTACGGGTGCAAACAGCGGGCCCATGAGAGTTTAAGGGACTATGCCCTGAACCTACAAGAGGCCCTGAGAGCCGTTAAGCAGACCGACCCTGACGGCGTGGGAGACGAGGACAGGCTGTTGACTGAACAATTTATAGAGGGTTTATATTGCAATGCCCACTGAACCCAGTTGCGGGCAATGGCCCTACAGGACCCTCATCTGGGATTTGCACAGTTCAAGGACAGAGCCATCCGGGTGCTCCGAGAACCGGCACCGGATGGCGTTGTGACCCACAGGCGCCCAGCTATCACTTACCACCCGGAGGCGGCGCCCTTGTCGGCAGGGCCTGTGGGGGCTGATGCGCAGGCTTTGAACAATGACCCGGCTCCAGACCTGCACCATCAGGTCCAAGAGCTAGCTAAAAGCGTTGCTGCGTTAACCCGAACTGTGCAGTCTTTACAGGCTTCCACTCCAGGGAAGATCCAGCTGGCATCCGGACCGGAGAACATCCCGTGGCGTCGACCAAGGAGGACCCCACCAGCCAGAGGAAGACCCAGTGACCGGTACAACGAGGACGGACGACCCATCTGCCGCCGCTGCAATCAACCCGGACATATGGCAAGGTACTGTCCTTTAAACTGGCACAACCTGGGGGTAGAGGGCCAACCCCCAGGAAAAAGATCACCAGGCCCATCGAACTGGCGCGACAAATATGTCGGAGGACGTCCAGTCTTGCCTGTGGTACTGGATGGCATCCCTATGAGTGCCCTACTGGACACCGGGTCACAGGTCACCACCATCCCGTACGTGCTCTTCAAGCAGTACTGGAATGACTCGGATATAACCCGCTACCCTGACGACGACTTGAGTATCATCGCCAGCAATGGTCAGCCCGTGCCACAGATCGGATTTAAAGAGGCGACCATTAAAATTGGTAGAGTCGAACTAGCAGCACAGGGACTGATTATTGTAGACATTGACAAACACGAGAGTCACCCAAAGATAACGCTAGGAACTAATGTAATTGAAAATTGTCTTGCAGAGGTGATTTTCCTTTTACAGCAGGTTGCCAAGAACGCCAGCTCCGGCGAGCAGCGGGTGCTCCAGAAAGAGATCCGGGCACTGATGCGACGGCAACAGGTGGAACTCTCCAGCGGTGAGATTGGTAGCGTAAGAATGTGTGACCCTTTTCCTATTGAAATGCCCCCAAAAAGTGAAATGATGATTTGGTGTCGGGCAGCTATTGGTCTGAGAGGTAGGGATTACCAGGCAATGGTAGAACCAGTTTACTCGGACAGTAGGCCCACCATTTTGACAGCACGGGGGGTGGTTGATGTACGCCATGGGAGGGTGCCCGTTCGCATAATAAATATCGGGGAGAGGGAAGTGTACCTGCCCCGGTATGCCACGCTAGCCAAATTATATACCATTAACCAAAATTCTATACAATCTGTGGAACCCTTGCCTCCATCTCACCCGGAGGAAGGTAACGGCTCTAAGAAAAACATGGAGGACTGGTGTCAGCAACTACATCTGGGTACTGACTCCACTCCCGCACACCAGAAACAAGGAGTCTATCGGGTGGTTCAAGAGTACGAGAGAGTGTTCAGTAAACACCCGTTAGACTTCGGGCGAGTCAAGGGGGTAGAACACCACATCCCCACGGGAGACCATCCTCCTATAAAAGAGAGGTATCGACCCGTACCCCCTGCCCACTACCAACACGCCAAGGGGATGCTTAGAGACATGAAGGAGGCTGGGGTGATCAGGGATAGCTGTAGCCCCTGGGCAGCTCCACTAGTCTTAGTCAGAAAAAAAGACAACACCATGAGGATGTGTGTAGATTACCGGAAAATCAACCGTATCACACACAAGGATGCGTACCCCTTACCAAGGATAGAGGAGTCATTGGCTGCTTTAAGATCTGCTAACTTCTTCTCTACCTTGGATCTCACTAGCGGGTACTGGCAGGTTCCTGTAGCAGAGGCGGACCGGGAGAAGACCGCATTCACCACCCCGATGGGACTTAGCGAGTTCACCTGCATGCCGTTCGGACTCTGCAACGCACCAGGAACCTTCCAACGACTAATGTAGTGTTGTCTGGGCCACAGAAACTTCGAGACGGTCCTGTTGTACCTGGACGATGTCATCGTATATTCCAAGACGTATGAGGACCACCTGAAACACCTGGCGGAAGTGTTCGAAGCTCTGGCGAGTTACGGCCTAAAGGTGAAACCCTCCAAGTGTCACCTCCTGAAACCAAAGGTGCAGTACCTGGGACACGTGGTGAGCGCTGACGGAGTGGCTCCCGACCCTGATAAGATCACCGCAATTAAGGAATGGCCAAGCCCCTCCAGCGTAAAAGAAGTGCGGCAGTTCCTCGGGTTGGTAGGCTACTACCGAAGGTTTATTCCCGGTTTCACCAAAAAGGCAGCACCTATGCAGGACCTCCTGATAGGCCAGTCCCGGAAGGCCAAGAACCAGAAGCCGCCCTTCAAATGGGAGGAGCTGGAAGAAGAGTCCTTCCGCCAGCTGAAGATGGCCCTCACGGGGGACGAAATCCTGGCGTACCCGGATTATAGCCAGCCCTTTATCCTCTACACCGACGCCAGTAACATCGGGCTAGGAGCCGTACTGTCCCAGATCCAGCAGGGGAAGGAACGAGTAATCGCCTACGCCAGCCGAAAGCTGCGACCTACCGAAAGGAACCCCGAGAATTACAGCTCATTTAAGCTAGAGTTCCTGGCCGTAGTATGGGCAGTCACCGAGCGCTTTAAGCATTACCTCGCTTCTTCCCGGTTCACCGTGTACACGGATAACAACCCGTTGACACACCTGGACACGGCAAGACTCGGTGCCCTGGAACAGAGGTGGATGGCCCGTCTGTCCAACTACGAGTTCACAATCAAATACCGGGCCGGACGCTCCAATACCAACGCGGACGCCCTGTCCAGGATGCCCAACCTGCCGGACGAAGGAGAAGATCCGGAGGGACTGGAAGAAGTTGAACTCCCTGCGTTCCACCGTCATGGGACTATCCAGTATTCCCACTGGGTAAGGAGTAAGCAGGCTGCTACGTTGAACCCCTTACCTCACTACAACTGGGCGGAAACGCAAGACAGCGACCCTGCCGTCCGACTGGTGAAGGAGATGCTGACTCGCCCGGAGGCTTGCCTTGAACCAGACGCTCCGGAGGAAGCCAAACAACTATGGGCAGAGAAGAGTCGACTGTTCCTTTACAAGGGGAAGTTGTGCCGCAGAATGGTTAACTCCCGGACGCATGAACTAATCTGGCAAGTAGTGGTGCCACGAAGAGACGCAGCCATGGTGATGGAGGCATACCACGACGGGGCTGGACACTTCGGATGGAAGAAGCTGGAGTTCCTGCTGCGCGAGCGGTTCCACTGGGTAGGCATGAGGGGAACCATCGAGAGGTGGTGCAGAGACTGTGGCCCGTGCAACCTAAGAAGGAAGGACCGTGCCAGCCAGAAGACTCCCCTGCAGTCCATCGTCACCCGGCAGCCGTTGGAACTGGTAGCCTTGGATCATGTAAAACTGACCCCAAGCAGAAGTGACTACGTCTACGCACTAACCATCGTGGATCACTACTCCCGGTTCTTGGTTGTCGTTCCCGTCAAGGACTTAACAGCTCGAACAGCAGCTAGAGCCTTCCAGCAGCATTTCTGAGGTCCACACGGGTACCCGGATCAAGTGTTGACAGACCAGGGACCTGCCTTTGAAGCGGAGGTCTTCCAGGAATTCTGCAATCTGTATGGCTGCCGGAAGATAAGGACGACACCCTACCATCTGCAAACTAATGGACTTTGTGAGAAAATGAACCAGGTGGTAATGGATCTTCTAAAAACGTTGCCCCTGGAAGAACGCAGTCTGTGGCCTGAGAAGTTGCCCGATCTGGTGGACCTATACAACCACATCCCGGTAGGTTCCACCAACTGTACCCCGGCTTACCTAATGAGGGCAAGACCTGGTAAGTTACCTGTTGACCTGGAAATGGGAGTCCTGACACCCGAGGACACTTCACCAGAAGCAGACTGGGACACAGAGAGGCAGCAGCAGTACCGGAGAGTACAGGAGAGCGTGGAGCGAAGTCTCTGTCAGGCTAGGGAAAGACAAGAGAAAACTTACAACCAGTATGCTCCCGCTGTTCCCCTGGTACCCGGAGAGCAGGTCTTGAAGAGGAAGAGACGGCTCCACAAGTTGGACGACCAGTGGGAGAAGGACCCGTACACCGTACTGCCCTCAAGCCACGAGAACCCGAAGGTTTGTACCATCAGTAAAGACGGAGGGGAAACCACAGCCATTGTATCCCGGGACCACCTGAAGAAGTGTCCCGAACAACTGAGGAACCCTGAAGAGGAACAAAAAGACCATCGACCCGTAGAGGAAAGGGAAGATATGGTTAGTACTGTGCTCGGGGACTTCCCTCGGTCTTGGACTCAAGTCAATGGTGCAGTTGTGGTACCCGTACTCACCTTCCTCCAACCAGCATCCCAAGCACCTACGGAGCAACAGGTAGAGCTGGAAGAACAGCCGGTCCAGGAGGCAGAAGACCCCACACCCGCAGACCAGGAGGATCAACCCTCTGCTTGCAGTGAGCCTGCCATATCCCTAGTGAGCCAAAGAGCCGGTAGACAGCTGCCCAGTTTACCCTTGACAGCTCCTACACCCTGTAGTTCAGGGCTAGACAGTCAGCTCCGTAGGTCCACTAGGGCCACTAGAGGCCAGTTACCCGCACGTTGGAGGATTTGAAGTGTATAAATTGTTTTATTTGTGGTTACCTGTGTATTGTGGCTTGTGTATAATTTTGTGTTTCTAGTTATTTGTAGGAGTCCTTGGTGGATTTACCGGGAATCCCTTGTACATAGTTGGAGCGTAACCCAGGATGGACTAAAGACTGTTAAGGACTCGGGGCAGGACAAACCCCTACCTGGTTACGTCTCCCTGTTTTGGTGAAATGGACACCTTGCTTTTCTTCAAAGACTGCACCCGGTTACGGACATGCCGTGACCACCTTTATGTGTTTCTTCTTATTGTACTGTTATTGTTGTTATATCTTGTTATGTTTTTCTAAAATATGTTTAGTCCCGGAGTACTAAATTTCACTAGGGGGGAATGTGGCACCCCAGGGGTCTGGTTTCCCACAGTAATGTAATGTTATGTCTGAGAGCAGGTGGGAGGTCCTTTGGTCAGGGATCCTGTGCATGCCACACCTCCTGCCCAGTCTTGGGAGGGGAAGAACTTCCCCTATATAAACCTAGGGCTGAGGCAGGGTTAGGGAGTAGAGAAGAAGCAGAGACGAGAAACAATCATAGGAAGAAACAGCAGAAGCTCAGTGGGAGCAGTACTACTACGAGTCAGGGGCTGGCAGCTGCAGAGCTCGCCCTGACTGAGAAGCTTTCTTACCGGACCCGGCGTCCGAGGCTGTGGGGACTAACTCTTACCCAGCAGCAGAAGCCGACCGGCAGGGGATTTCAGGTCCTCAGGCCCAGAAACCCGAAGGCAAGGTCACACGCGTGGGACCAGCACCGCCATCGTGGAGCGGAAGCCATTAGAAGGCCCCGAGTCACCGGCCATACGGGTGAGCACCACACGGCACACTCAGGGACGTGGGCTACTTATATCCGCTTCTAGCAAGGTAGCCAGAAGAGTACAGTCAGTTTGGGAGGCCTACAACTCCGCCTGGCCAGGGGAGATCCCATCTGCTCAAGGACTGACCAGGCCCCGTTCGCTAGCAAGTACTCCGGGAGGGTCTATCGTTGTTACCAGTAAAGACCCTGAATTATACCGCACCATCTCTGAGTGGTTCCTGCTACCCCCCATCTTCCACGTCGGCTGCCCTGAGGCCATACCCCTCCCGTTGGGGGTTATACTATCACGCTGCACAATTCTACACCGGCCTCAGCGATCTGCCCTGCAGCGGCAGCTCCAGAGCTGCAAATCAATGGGTGGCGTAGTCGACACTCAAATAACACCTATCAAGACTGCCACACACTGAGTTTGACTCCCTGGGCACGGACCGGGTCCCCGCCACTTGGAGACTACAACCCTCATCTGATCCGGTTCCGGGTAAGCCCCCGTGCGCGAGACGCTGTGCGACACAGCAGGCCCAGGGGCGCGTCACAATACATCTACGCATACGCAAATCGAAAATGGTTCCAGCAGGCAGGGGCACTTGGGTACTTCTACAACCCACAAACGGTACACTGAGTCGGGTAACAATAGTAAAAACATATATAACCATCAGATCACAAAGTAATTTCTTCCTATCACACATTGATGGAATGCCATTATTAAGATACCAGTTCCAAGCTATATTTAATAAATGCATATCATCGGCAGGGAACCACCCCAAAGATTATGCAACACACTCATTCCGCATAGGCGCGGCCACGGAAGCAGCAAGAGTAGGACTGTCAGAAACGGAAGTTCAGAGGATAGGGAGATGGCGATCCACATGTTTGGCGAGATACATAAGACCGGACTTGTTATCCTAACGTGGTTTGTTTCTTTTACAGGTGATGCTAAGCCAACAGTGTGGGTGATAGGCCACTCGTATATATATTGGGCAGAAAAAGGGCGAAAGTCCGGCCAGGCGGGAGGAAATTAGAGTTTCATAACACATATTTCAACTGGAGAGGTATTAGAGGCCTGCTATGGCCACAGGTACTAATGGAGGTAATCAAGGTAGGGAGAGAGGCAAGAGGTCCTGTCATCCTAGTTATACAGGCCGGGGGAAACGACCTAGGTCATCACAAGAGCGCATAACTAATGGCAATAATGAAACTAGACACTGAGCGTTTCAGAGAATTTTTCACAAAACTAACTATAGTATGGTCAGAGAGTGTGCCGATAGCGGTATGGCAAGGTGGGCCATCGAACTGACAAGGCGGGTAATTAATATTCAGATGGCAAAATTTAGAAGAGACAGAGGCGGTGTAGTGATACAACACCGACAACTGGAAGGAGATAAAGCAGGCCTCATACGGCCCGACGGTGTTCACTTAATGGATATTGGACTGGACATATTCCTGTCAGGACTCCAGGACGGAGTGGAACAAGCGTTAAGAGTGATGGATGGGGGTCAGAGTCCTGCATACGAGTACGCAGGATCCTCCGTGGCCTGGAAATAGAAAGGACATGTTGGAGAGTTACACTTGTTGGCCAACTTGCCGGTGTGGAAACCCAGGGCATGCTTCAACAAGCTGAATTATTTTAGAAATTAAATGCCTTTCTAATGGAATGAGTATAAAGAGCTAATAAAGCTGTGACCGATCCTCACCCATCCAGTTGTAAGAGTTACATTATTGTATTGTCAAGGAAAGGGTGGCGGTAGGGGGGCTGAGCATCTGGGTTTGGTTGGGGGTCCCCACAGTCTGCCTAGGCTAGATGCATTTAACACTAGGACTACTGGACTCGTGACCCCGCCTAGAACTACTGAAAGGAGTCATTTTGACTCCTTAATTGTTTTCGTTTATTTTTAGAGTTTCATTTGTGGTTATTTATTAATAATTATATTTTTTGTAATGTATTATTATTGTGAGATCCAACAGTAATGCTTTTGATTGTTTTTTTTCTGCTTTTCTTATTTTTCTACAGAAAATAACAATAATTATAATAGACGTTTTTCAAACATTTTTTTTTATTCAAGTGCACACATATAAACAACAACTGAAGAACAAAAAGCAGAGAAAATGTAGGTGGAGGAGCATAAAAATGAAAATATGGCGCAGAATTCACCTTCTAAACATTTGGTGTTTCGCATTTTAGGCATTGCCTTTGATTTATGGCAGTACATTGCCCACACAAAGACTTACCACAAGTCTTACAATTTCCGACAGATCTATTTTTCTTACACTTTTCTTTTATCTGGCAAAATTTTGTTTGAACCATCACTTCTGAGCATGTAGAAACTTGGGACGTGGAACCCTTTTCCCTATCTGTGACATAAGGACCACTCAACTCTCTCACAAGCGTTTGCAAAAATGCCTTGCGTGACATTTTTTGGTGGGTAATCTCCTTGAATATTATCCATGCATTTATACCCGCAAAGTCTAAGGCATTTTCAAATGCATGAACAGGCCATCTCCTTGTGCATGTTCGTGTGGTATATTTTCGTGCCATCTGATCCACTACATCTACTCCATATTTTGTTTCATTGTAAAACTTTACTGTTTCTGGAGTTTTTTTAGCGGAATCAGACGCAACAACAACATCTGGATGGACGGAACTCAAAATGACAACATTTTTGTTGGGCTTTCCTTGATATACTGTAAGTGTAAAATTGTCTTCATTTCTAAACACTTTAGTGTTGTACAATTCCTCTTTCATCAATTTTATTTCTTTAGGCACTTCTCGCCTTATCTTGTTCAGTGTTCCCACGATGGTTGTTCCTTTGCTTTTTAGCTGTTTAGCTAATTTTACTGAAGTAAAATAATTATCGGTTGTAACATTGCGACCTTTTTTCAAAAACGGGTCCAATAACTTCATTACCACATGGTCAGCTAAACGGTCCTCAGCACGGCGTGTGTCATCTTTGCCTAGATAAGGGAAGCCATTTGCCAGATATTTGCTCCTCTTATCAACAGCTAGCCAATATTTGTGGCCATATTTATCTGGTTTGGAAGGCATGTACTGCGTGAATGGACACCTAGTTTTGCTTGGGAAAAGTTGCTCATCCACCATTATGTATGGGCCAGGTTTGTAACACGCAATACAATTTTCAATAAACCTGTCCCACACAGTAGAAAATAGAGCAAACTTGTCCGTTTGCAGTCTCTCCGATCGAGTAGATTTCTCATCAAATCTGAGAAACCTCATAATTTCAACAAAGCGGTCCCTAGACATTGTCGCTTTGCAAAACGGTATTCCCCAGTCATTACACCAAATACTGCTAATCGAGTGACGGTTCGTGCCAGATATTCCACGAGCATAGAATATCGCAATGAATGCATCTAGCTCCTCATCAGATAGAGTTTGTTCAGCATTACACAGTAATACAAGCAGGTAAAACACAAGGAAAATGTGAAAAGTTGACATGTAAATTGAACTACATCTATATGAACATCAGGGTAAATAAGACAGAGTGAAAAAATTATGCACAAAACTTTATAGCAACATTTAGTGACAAAAGGACCTCAAAATATAGTAGGGAGTCAAAATGACTCCCTTCAGTAGTTCTTGGTAAATTTTGAAAAAAACGCGCAAATTTTTCACCAAAATTATTTATTCTTACAAAATCTTTTTTCACATCATATTTGAGGAAAAGTCACCGAGTTTCAAGCCGGAATTCTGAAAAATGTAGTCACAGAAGAGAAATAAAAAACGAAAGGAGTCAAAATGACTCCATCAGTAGTTCTAGTGTTAAAAATTCTTATTAGATACACAGGCAGTGCAGCTTGCTTCGCAACTGGGCTACTACGCCCAAGGTATTGCCTAGGCTAGATGCAGTTAAAAATTCTACGCTGACTAGCAGACACTGAAGCTTTGGAGCAGACCTCTGAGTAAACAGCTCTTCAGACTCAACCATCTGTGTTACCCCAAGTCATAGTGTATGTAGTTTCTTACAGTTAAAAGGGGGGGGGGCGACCCAACCCACCTGGAATTGACGATGCCAACGTCACGTAAGACACAGCAAGGGGACTCCAAAAAGAGTCTCCATTTTTTCCAAAAATTGTAGCACAGACACCACTTAAGCGGCATCAATTGCTCCAGAGTTGCTTAAAATGGTTGGTGAGGTGATTTTACCAAATCCTCAAGCTTTTAGTCTCCTCAGGATGACACAGGGGTAGAAAAGTCCTTGTGGATCCACGATTTGTTCATCTTTATGAACGTGAGTCTGTCTACATTCTCAGTGGACAGCCGCATGCACTTATCTGTCAGCACACCACCAGCAGCGCTGAACACACATTCAGAGAGAACGCTGGCTGCAGGGCATGACAAGATCTCCAAGGCGTGAGTGGCGAGATCCGTACATTTTTCCAGATTGGAATCCCAAAATGAGAAAGAGTCCAGTGACACAGTCATGGCTTCGATGTTCACTTGGAGATACTGCTGTACCATCCTCTCTAGGCGTTGACTATGTGTCAGACTTCTTGTCTCCTGTGGCCTTGCAAAGGATGGTCTAAAAAAGTGGTGAAACGATTCCACTAAATTGCTGTTACCAGCAGATACTGTGTTACTGTTACGGTTTGAGAGATGAAGACTCGACAGTCCCATGGTTTGCAAGTTAGAACTGTAAGATTCACTACGTGCACCACTGGTGTTTTGTGGAAAAGCACATGTAAGATTCTGCAACAGCCTCTGCTGATACTCCTGCATGCGTGAATCCCTTTCTATGGCAGGAATTATTTCGGCAAATTTACTTTTGTACCGGGGATCTAAGAGTGTGGCAACCCAGTAGTCGGGATTACTTCGAATTCTGACAATCCAAGGGTCATGTTGCAGGTAGTGCAGCAAGAAGGCACTCATGTGTCTTGCGCATCCAGGAGGACCAAGTCCTTGTTGTGTTGGTTGCGAGGTAAGAATCATGCTTCCTTCCTCTGCCCTCTCCCCCCAACCTCACACAACAGAAATGTGATCAAGGTCTCCCTCATCTGATGAGTCTTACATGCCCATCGCCAGTTCGTCCTCCACTTCTTCCTCGGCTCCGGCACCTTCCACAACAGTTTGGCTGCTACCATGCGCCCTGGTTAATCCCTCTCCCCCACCCTCCCATGCCTGCCGCCTTGGTGCTGCCGACCGTCTGGACCTAGGAGATGTTATCCCTTCCGCATACAACTCCTCCTCTACTTCCTCCACCTCCTCTTGTCCCACCACCTGACTCTGAATTATATTTAACGTGTGCTCCAGCATGTAAATCACCGGAATAGTCATGCTGATAATGGCATTGTCAGCACTAAACATCTTCATCGCCATTTCAAAACTGTGCAGAAGGGTGTGTGGCACCCCTGAGGGTTCAGTCGCCACAGAGGTACTGCATTTCACCCAGAGGTGTGGTATCTCACCCTCAGGTAAGGAAGGAGTATGGCTCGGGACTCTAACACCTGCATCCAACACATACCCGCAGTGGGGGTAGGGCGAGATTGCTCCTAACGGAGAGCACAGTCCCAGGTCCCTAGCTGGCGGGAGGGTCCTATTTAGTGCGTGTGGGTGGAGAAAGCAGCTTAGGGGAGCACATGACAGGGAGAGTACAAATAGGAAGCCATCTTAGAAAGAGCAAGCCAGTCAGAGGAGGAGAAGTGACAGGAGCAGAGGCTCTGCATGAGCTCTGCTCCAGAGGCGGGCCTAGCCTGGGAGGCCCAGGACTGAAGGAGAGAAGAGAGGAATGGGAGCAGGAAGGCTCCAGGAACCGAAGGGACCCTAGGGGTACGGGCCGTGCAGAAGGCCACCCGTACGCCCGCTGCTACCAGGAGGTAGAGGGGTCAGGCCAGATAAGGGGAACCGGTCACTCAACTAGCGGAGAAACAGCAAGGCTCAACTAGAAACCGGAGGCTGCAGCATTTCATGTACTGCAGGCCAAAGTCCACACCAGTCTCACTAAGAAGGTAGCCACATAGGACCTAGGGGACGGAACACACGTCGCCCGCCAAGGCCTGAGGATACCGGATAGAAGTGTCACTGGGTGTGAGGTGCAGGGAGAAGGCCAGAGAAAGGACACACAGAAGGGGTTCCTGCTAAGTACTCCGGAGCTATCTGGGGGTGGAGTGAGCCCCTCACTGAGTATGCACAGCACCACGGGGGAGATTGCTCTGGTACCTGTAATCTGGACTGCAACAAATGTGAGTAAAGATCTTGGGACTGCATCACACAGACTCTGTGTTCATTACTGACTCCCTGCACTACAACCACCATCATCCACTCACACTGCCCTGAAGCTACACTCTTCCTGTGGGGAGCAATAATGTGAAGCCCAGCTGTGCTTGGTATCACAGATCCTAGAAGGGAGTATTGATGGATTCCTCCACAAGAGGCCCCCATAACCATTCACACATCTCCACCTCAGACCACCAGAGGGAGCCCGTTAGGGAGATATAATGAAGGGAAGGTGGAGCCAGGCAGTGAGTTCCTGCAGAGTGAGACGCAGAAACAGGTCAGTTTGCAGAGTAGCTCCGTGACTCAGCAATTCCTCTGGAGAGTTCAGTTAGTACAAGCTTGAATACAGAGTTGAGCCCGGTTGAGTCGTAGCTCAGAGAAGTGAGCTTCAGGTGTGCCGGCGCCATAAGATCGGTGAAGCGCGGCAAGCTGCCGTTAGTGTGAGTAGCCTATTGAGGGCCGAAGGCGAGTAGAGAGAGTTAGTTCATAGGGGGCAGAGGAGCTTAACTAGCTCACCCCGAAGAAGCAGTTACCGGAAACCGGGTCCGAAGCTTACCGGGATCTCCAAGACCCAGTAAGATAAAACCAGAATCCCTGGAGAACTACAAGTCCCAGGATCGCTAAAGTGCTGATACGTAACAGAGCCAGGAGACACATAAGCCCCGTAAGTCGGGAGCGTGTAATCCAACAGAAGGCCCTACCACAAGGTCAGCCAGCGCAGGACAGAGACAAAGTTAGGCCTAGCTCCAGGCAGGTCAGAAACTTACTACGCAGAGTCAAGAAACAGGAGGCCCAAAACCCGCTCATTGGGGAGGATCCGGACATACATCCTTCACCCTACAGTGCTCTGGAGAGTGCCTGAATTTCCATCAGTAAAAGGTACTGATCGTGTCTGTCCTTGTTCTTGCTCTGACCCGGCGGGGTCTCTTCTTCCTGCTTTCCCCGTTCATTAACTACCCTGGGGCCTAGCTCCACCTGTGGGGAGCTATACCATCCAGCTGCCTTATCACCAGCCTCAGTGGACTGCGCAGCGCTGGTGACCCTTCACCAGAAGCCACAGGTGGCGTCACAAACTCTTTTATAAACTTAACAAATCACCAACCCTTTTAAAGGAGCGGCCCAGGGTACGGGCCCGGGAGCCGACCACCGCGACATCCCTAAAGGCCAGGCTAAAGGCCCGGGTACAGAGTCATCCCCATCCCCCTGGGCTAGTCATCTCCTACTTGGCGTCACGAACAGGATAGCGTGCCCGCTGCAACGACGAAGTGTTGTGCCCGTTGCCACCGGGTACTGTGCGCCTTTATTCTGAACTGAGTACGTAAAGTTGTGGTGAAGGTTGCAGCCATTGTTGGGCCGTTGAGCGAGAAGAAGGGAGTAACCGCGGGAAAATAAGGGGCGTACCTGCAAAAGAGCGCGAAGCCTCGGACACGCCCTACGCTTCGACGTCAGACCAAGAAGCGCCAGGTCCTGTGAGGAACGTCGCTGAACGCACTGACGTAGGATGCAAGCGATGCAAGGTCCTGAAGATAACCGTCACCTGCGGAGCTGCGGCCTACCGGAAGAAGGAACTAGAAGGTAGGCCACGGTTAACTAGGGGGGCGCCAAGATGTCCGACAAGCAGCAGAATGCCGACCTGCCGGTCAACGTCCCTGAAGTTCAGCCTGCGCCCGATGATGAGCAGGCCGAAGCCGCCGCTCCACCAGCAGCGCCCATAACACCTGTAATTCCTATGACTTTACCGTACATTCCAGGAGCAAAGTGGCTCCCCCAGTACAACGGCAAACCAGATACCCTGTCTGGATTCAAACGGAAGATTTGTGGTATCTTAGATATGTACTCTATGACCGGCAAACAAAGAGCCGCCGTAGTATTAGGACAACTGACCGGTGCTGCGGAACGGGAAGTAGAAACATGGTCGGCCGCAGACCAGGAGTCAGTGTCCGCGATATTCCAAAAACTACAGACTGTCTTTGAGGACCTTACTGAGGCGGACCTCCTGATGAGGTTCTACAGCTGCTCCCAACAACCAGAGGACAATGTTTGGGACTACGCCTGGCGTCTCCAAGGGGCCCTGCGGGCTCTGAACCAGGTTAGTCCATCCAGCGTTGAGAATGAGAACAAAATGCTGAAGGAACAGTTTGTCGGGGGACTGAGGTCTCCAGAGGAGAGCAGGACTGTGCGTTGGTGGTCCCTGGATCATCCAGATGCCACCTTTGACAATCTTAAGGACATGGCTATAAAAGGGCTGCAGCCCCTGGAAACAAATACCATCCAATGTTACCAGGGTGGGGCTACTCCAGTGCCTGCAACACCATCCTTTTTCCCAGTGACTGATGAAGCTAAGGTTCCAGCAACGTCCCCTAAAGAACTGGACAGTCTGTGCTCTGAAGTGCGTCAATTGAGCAAAACCTTGACCATCGTGCTGAGTGCCCTGCAGTTGCGGACAGAGCCTGAGGAAGGAGGGAAGATCCTGCTAGCTGATAGCCCTGAGGATGTCCCCTGGATGAGGAGGAGGAGGAGGCCAACACCACCCTCGCCGAGGACCAGTGACTAGCGCCATCCACCGAAGGACCCAGCCTGCTACCGCTGCCGCAAGACCGGACACATCGCCCAGAATTGTCCTTTAAATGAGAAAACCCTGGGTCCGAGGGCCGACACCCAGGAGTAGACTCACCAGGCCCATCAGACTGGTACAACAGGTTCGTCGGAGGAAGACCTTTCCTGTCCATTGTATTGGATGGGATCCCGACGCATGCCCTACTGGATACAGGATCTCAGGTAACCATCATGCCTGAAGTCCTCTACAAGAGGTTCTGGTCCATGGATGACCTACGTCCGCTAGCTCCAAATTTGTCTGTATAAGCTTCAAATGGACTCCCCCTTAAGCTACTCGGGGTTAAGGATGTGACTGTAAAGGTGGGGAGAGTGGAGCTGAAGGACCAGGGACTAATTGTAGTGGAGACTAACCCTGATGACAGCAACCCGTATATGGTACTAGGCACTAACATTGTTGGTAACTGTTTGGGAGAAGTTGTGATCTTGCTCCAACAGATCGCCGACACTGCCAGACCGAGACAGAGGAGGGCACTGCAAAGGGAGATCTGAGTCCTGATGTATCAACAGCAAGTAAGGTTAACAGACGGTGAAATCGGTAACGTGCGGGTAACAGACCCCATACCCATTGTCATCCCCCAATGAGTGAAATGCTCATCTGGTATAGAGCTGCTATAGGTCTAAGAGGACAGAGCTACCAGGCGGTAGTAGAACCCCTTTGCTCTGAGCATAGACCCCGCTGTTAACCGCCAGGGGAGTGGTAAATGTACGTAATGGGAGGGTGCCCGTCCATCTTCTCAACTTGGGGGAAGATGAGGTCAAACTGCCACGTTATGCCACTGTTGCCAAATTACATGCTGTCAATAACAATTGCATTCACCAGGCAGAGTCCTTAACCTCACCAGATGAAGTGGAGGATGATGACCCTGCAACCCAGGTGGAGGATTGGTGTCAGCAGCTCCATGTTGGGACAGACACCACTCCTGCCCATCAAAAGCAGGGTGTACACCGGGTGATTCAGGAATACTCGCAGGTGTTCAGTAAACATCCACTTGACTTTGGGAGGGTTAAGGGGGTTCAACATCATATCCCCACAGGCAACCATTCCCCAATCAAAGAACGTTATAGGCCTATACCCCCAGCTCACTACCAGAAGGCAAAAGAAATGCTGCATGACATGAGGAAGGCGGGAGTGATAAGGGATAGTTGAAGTCCCTGGGCAGCTCCCCTAGTGCTGGTTAGGAAAAAGGACGGGAGCATGAGAATGTGTGTAGATTACCGTCAAGTAAATCGCATTACACATAAAGATGCATACCCTTTACCACGCATAGAGGAGTCCCTAGCTGCCTTAAAGTCTGCAAATTACTTTTCCACCCTTGACCTCACTAGTGGATACTGGCAAGTAGCTGTGGCTGAGGAGGATGGGGAGAAGACGGCCTTCACCACCCCTATAGGACTCTGTGAGTTCAATAGTATGCTGTTTGGACTCTGCAATGCCCCCGGAACGTTCCAGAGATTGATGGAGTGCTGCCTGGGACACCGCAACTTCGAGACTGTGTTACTTTACCTGGACGATGTAATTGTGTACTCCAGAACGTACGAGGACCACTTGAAACTCCTAGCAGAGGTATTTGAGTCACTGTCCCGGTACGGGATGCAGTTGAAGCCCTCAAAGTGCTACCTGCTCAAGAAAAAGGTACAGTACCTGGGGCACATTGTCAGTCCGGAAGGGGTAACACCAGACCCGGAGAAAGTCACAGCCATCCAGAAGTGGCCGGAGCTGAAGAACCTCAAGGAGGTGCGTCAGTTTTTGGGACTAGTAGGATACTACCGGAGGTTCGTAAAGGACTATACTAAGAAAGCAGCTCCTCTGCAAGACCTCCTGGTAGGGCAGTCCCCCAAAGGCAAAAACCCTCCATTCCACTGGGGTAAGGAGCAATCCGAGTCGTTTCAGGAGATGAAGGAGATCCTGACAGGTGTTGAGATCCTAGCCTACCCTGACTACAGCCAACTGTTCCTGCTGTATACAGATGCCAGCAACGAAGGGCTGGGCACTGTCCTAAGTCAGAAGCAGAATGGCCAAGAGAAGGTGATCGCATACGCAAGCAGGAAGTTCCGCCCGACTGAGAGGAACCCAGAGAACTATAGCAGCTTCAAGTTGGAGTTCCTGGCCTTGGTCTGGGCCATCACTGAACGGTTCAAGCACTATCTGGCCTCCAGCAAGTTCACTGCCTTTACTGATAACAACCCCTTGACCCATCTTGATACAGCTAAGTTGGGGGCACTGGAACAACGATGGATGGCTCGGCTGTCAAACTACCAATTCACAATTAAATACCGAGCGGCCGCAAGAACGCCGATGCCCTGTCTAGGATGCCTCACCAGTCAGACACCGAAGAAGAAGTGGATGACCTGGAAGAGGTAGAGCTACCTGCCTTTCACCGGAGTGGGATGATCCAGGAGCAACGAGCCTCCAGGAAGCAGCTTGGAAAGACATTAAACCCCCTTCCTCACCCCAGCTGGAAAGAGACCCAGGACAGCGACCCGGTTGTCAGCCGCATTAAACAGCTGATAACCCAAGAAGGTGCCTCCCTGGAGAAGGAAGCGTCTCTGCAAGCAAAACAGCTGTGGAACGAGAGAAGCCGGCTGTTTATTTACCGTGAGCAGCTGAGCCGGAGGTACGTCAATCCAAATACTCATGAGATGGTATGGCAGATAGTAGTCCCTAAGACAGATATCCAGATGGTATTAGAAGCTTACCACGATCAGGCGGGGCACTTTGGCTGGAAAAGCTAGAGACCCTGCTGAAGTGTCGATTCTACTGGGTAGGAATGCGCAGCTCCATTGAAAGGTGGTGCCGGGACTGTGGACCATGCGGCCTAAGAAGGAAAGACTTCAGCAGCCAGAAGGCACCCCTGCAACCCATCAAGACTACTCGGCCCCTGGAGATCGTGGCCCTGGAACATGTCAAGCTCTCCCCCAGCAGTTCAGGGTACTCCTATGCTCTGACCATGGTAGATCACTACTCACGTTTCCTGGTGGTCGCCCCCGTCAAAGACCTGACGGAAGAGACAGCAGCAAAAACGTTCCAAGCGTATTTCTGCAGACCCCATGGCTACCCTGAGCAGGTGCTGACGGACCAAGGCCCGGCCTTTGAGGCTGAGTTGTTCAAGGAGTTCTGCCATCTCTACGGGTGTAAAAAGATAAGAACTACACCGTACCACCCACAAAAAGGTCTCTGCGAAAGGATGAACAACATCATCACTGACCTGCTAAAGACCATACCACTTGAGGAGAGAAACCAGTGGCCAGACCTACTACCTGACCTAGTGGATCTGTATAATCATATACCAGTGAGTTCCACCAATTGCACTCTGGCATATCTCATGCGGGCAAGGCCAGGAAAGCTGCCCATGGATTTGGAGCTTGGTGTTGTTGAACCAGTAGCTGATATGACCACTGAAGACTGGGACAAGACCAGACAAGAGCAGTACAGAAGGGTACAAGCTTGTGCCAAGGACAGTCTTACTCGGGTGAGAGAAAAGCAGGAAGTTCAATACAACAAAAAAGCACCCGCAGGACCTTTCATACCAGGTGAAACAGTACTAGAAAGGAAAAGACGTAACCACAAACTTGATGACCAGTGGGAAAAAGACCCTTACACTGTGTTACCATCAAGATTTGACAACAAAAAGACATGCATAATCAGTCGTGATGGAGGAAAAACATCTGCTACAGTGTCCAGGGACCACTTAAAGTTGTGTCCAGAATTAGAGATGAGCGGTGTTCGACTCGAACTGTTCGCCAATCTCAAATTCGAGCTGTTTTGGGCGGTATTCGAGCCGTTCGGCGAACACGAACGATTTGAAAAAAATTTGGCTGTTCGAGGTTATGTTCGATAACTGTTCGTGCACCAAAATCATAACTGGATTTTTTCTCAGTAATGCTGAAAATTAATGTTAATACGCAGTTTGAGTGTACAGCGGGGCGGGGGGAGGGGCAGGGGATGGATCTCTGCAGAAATAATGAAGATCTCCATTTTTTTTTCTCTTACCCGCATTTACAGTGGGGCGGTGTACTCTGTCAGCCTATCAGCAGCGCACACACGGAGCGAACTGCTTTTTTTCACACAAGCAAGGGCATGTGTCATTGGCAGTGTATGTCACATGTCCTTGCCCTATAAGACCCAGCCATTTTCCCCGTCGCCACCATTTTCTCACTGCTGCAACTGCGTGTTAGACGGCACCGCTTTTGCTGTGTGCGCTATACTTTGTTAATTTCAAGCCAATTATCGCACAAATCTACAGATAGCTTGGGAGTAGGGAAGCGTAGTGATTGCAGTCCTTTTAAGGACTAGGTTACATCATTTCCTACGACTTTTATCAGGCAGGTCTGTGCTCTTAAATAGATAGGTTGGGAGTAAAGACTAATTGTAATTGCAGTCCTTTTCAGGGCTAGGTTACATCAGTTCCTATCATTTTTTGCCAGGCAGGTCTGTGCCAGTGCTGTGCAAGTTTTTTTCACAGCGTCTAGCAAAACAAATCCTTTTTGGCCTATTGCAGAGTGTGTTAGTCAGTGGAGTAGCCTATCTGTGTTGCAAGCTACACCACCACCTGTGTATAGAATACATTTTTTTTTACTGCACCTAGTGAAGTAAAACCTTTTGGGCATAGCATCATTCTATTAGTCATTCTATACTAACTAGAGATGAGCGTTGTTCTACTCGAACTGTTCGCCAATCTCAAATTCGAGCTGTTTTGGGCAGTGTTCGAGCCGTTCGGCGAACACGAACAATTTGAGAAAAATTCGGCTGTTCGAGGTTATGTTCGATAACTGTTCGTGCACCAAAATCATAACTGGATTTTTTCTCAGTAATGATGAAAATTAATGTTAATACGCAGTTTGAGTGTACAGCGGGGTGGGGGGAGGGGCAGGGGATGGATCTCTGCAGGAACAATGAAGATCTCCATTTTTTTTTCTCTTTCCCGCATTTGCAGTGGGGAGGTGCAATCTGTCAGCCTATCAGCAGCGCACACACGGAGCGAAGTGCTTTTTTTCACACAAGCAAGGGCATGTGTCATTGGCAGTGTATGTCACATGTCCTTGCCCTATAAGCCCAAGCCATTTTCCCCGTCGCCACCATTTTCTCACTGCTGCAGCTGCGTGTTAGACGGCACCGCTGTTGCTGTGTGCGCTATACCTTGTTAATTTCAAGCCAATTTTCGCACAAATATACAGATAGCTTGGGAGTAGGGAATAGTTGTGATTGCAGTCCTTTTAAGGACTAGGTTACAGCATTTCCTACGACTTTTATCAGGGAGGTCTGTGCTCTTAAATAGATAGGTTGTGGGAGTAAAGACTAATAGTAATTGGAGTCCTTTTCAGGACTAGGTTACATGAGTTCCTATCAGTTTTTGCCAGGCAGGTCTGTGCCAGTGCTGTGCAAGTTTTTTTCACAGCATTTGGCTGAATCTAGCAAAGCTAATCCTTTTTGGCCTATTGCAGAGTGTGTTAGTCAGTGGAGTAGCCTATCTGTGTTGCAAGATATAACACCTGTGTATAGAATACCAATTTTTTTACTGCACTTAGTGAAGTAAAATCTTTTGGGCATAGCATCATTCTATTAGTCCATCTATACTGACCTCCATCAGGTTGCAAACTGAATATAATTTTTTTCTGCATCTAGCTCTGAAAAAATATTTGGGCTTCTAGCAGTGTGTGGGACTTGGTCTATTAGTCCATCTATACTGACCTCCATCAGGTTGCAAATTAAAAATAATTTTTTTCTTCATTTAGCTCTGAAAAAATATTTGGGCTTCTAGCAGTGTGTGGGACTTGTTCTATTAGTCCTTCTATACTGACCTCCAGCAGGTTGCAAATTGAATATAATTTTTTTCTGCATCTAGCTCTGAAAAAATAGTTGGGCTTCTAGCGGTGTGTGGGACTTGGTCTATTAGTCCATCTATACTGACCTCCATCAGGTTGCAAATTAAAAATAATTTTTTTCTGCATCTAGCTCTGAAAAAATATTTGGGCTTCTAGCAGTGTGTGGGACTTGGTCTATTAGTCCATCTATACTGACCTCCATCAGGTTGCAAATTAAAAATAATTTTTTTCTGCATCTAGCTCTGAAAAAATATTTGGGCTTCTAGCAGTGTGTGGGACTTGGTCTATTAGTCCATCTATACTGACCTCCATCAGGTTGCAAATTAAAAATAATTTTTTTCTTCATTTAGCTCTGAAAAAATATTTGGGCTTCTAGCAGTGTGTGGGACTTGTTCTATTAGTCCTTCTATACTGACCTCCAGCAGGTTGCAAATTGAATATAATTTTTTTCTGCATCTAGCTCTGAAAAAATAGTTGGGCTTCTAGCGGTGTGTGGGACTTGGTCTATTAGTCCATCTATACTGACCTCCATCAGGTTGCAAATTAAAAATAATTTTTTTCTGCATCTAGCTCTGAAACAATATTTGGGCTTCTAGCGGTGTGTGGGACTTGGTCTATTAGTCCATCTATACTGACCTCCATCAGGTTGCAAATTAAAAATAATTTTTTTCTGCATCTAGCTCTGAAAAAATATTTGGGCTTCTAGCAGTGTGTGGGACTTGGTCTATTAGTCCATCTATACTGACCTCCATCAGGTTGCAAATTAAAAATAATTTTTTTCTGCATCTAGCTCTGAAAAAATATTTGGGCTTCTAGCGGTGTGTGGGACTTGGTCTATTAGTCCATCTATACTGACCTCCATCAGGTTGCAAATTAAAAATAATTTTTTTCTGCATCTAGCTCTGAAAAAATATTTGGGCTTCTAGCAGTGTGTGGGACTTGGTCTATTAGTCCATCTATACTGACCTCCATCAGGTTGCAAATTAAAAATAATTTTTTTCTTCATTTAGCTCTGAAAAAATATTTGGGCTTCTAGCAGTGTGTGGGACTTGTTCTATTAGTCCTTCTATACTGACCTCCAGCAGGTTGCAAATTGAATATAATTTTTTTCTGCATCTAGCTCTGAAAAAATAGTTGGGCTTCTAGCGGTGTGTGGGACTTGGTCTATTAGTCCATCTATACTGACCTCCATCAGGTTGCAAATTAAAAATAATTTTTTTCTGCATCTAGCTCTGAAAAAATATTTGGGCTTCTAGCAGTGTGTGGGACTTGGTCTATTAGTCCATCTATACTGACCTCCATCAGGTTGCAAATTAAAAATAATTTTTTTCTGCATCTAGCTCTGAAAAAATATTTGGGCTTCTAGCAGTGTGTGGGACATGGTCTATTAGTCCATCTATACTGACCTCCATCAGGTTGCAAATTAAAAATAATTTTTTTCTTCATTTAGCTCTGAAAAAATATTTGGGCTTCTAGCAGTGTGTGGGACTTGTTCTATTAGTCCTTCTATACTGACCTCCAGCAGGTTGCAAATTGAATATAATTTTTTTCTGCATCTAGCTCTGAAAAAATAGTTGGGCTTCTAGCGGTGTGTGGGACTTGGTCTATTAGTCCATCTATACTGACCTCCATCAGGTTGCAAATTAAAAATAATTTTTTTCTGCATCTAGCTCTGAAAAAATAGTTGGGCTTCTAGCGTTGTGTGGGACTTGGTCTATTAGTCCATCTATACTGACCTCCATCAGGTTGCAAATTAAAAATAATTTTTTTCTGCATCTAGCTCTGAAAAAATATTTGGGCTTCTAGCAGTGTGTGGGATTTGGTCTATTAGTCCATCTATACTGACCTCCATCAGGTTGCAAATTAAAAATAATTTTTATCTGCATCTACAGTACCTCTGAAAAAATATTTGGGCTTCTAGCAGTGTGTGGGACTATTTGTATTAGTCCATCTATACTGACCTCCATCAGGTTGCAAATTCAAAATAATTTTTTTCTGCATCTAACCCAGCCAATAGTTTTGGCCTAATACCACAGTTTGGCCACTCAGCTCTGCTCGGTTACCATCCATTGTTTTTTTGTGCAAACAACTCCAGAGTTGTGAATTAGTTAACCACCAAAATGAGTGGAAAAAGGCCTGCTGCTGGTGGAAAGGGGAATAGGCGTGTTGGGAAGGGGAAAAAAGGTTGTGTCCGTGGGGTAGGTGTTAAAGCAACAGTAACATCTGCAGAAGAAAGACCATCTTCCAGCCAAACTAAAATGTCTACTTCTTTTAGCGGACAATGTGATAAGATCCCTTTCTTACGGCCACGCCAATCGCTACAAATTCCAGATGAGGCACAAAAACAGCAGGTGCTTCAACGGATATCAAGTGCTCCTTTAAGTGGGCTCTCCTCCACATCAACTTCAACATCACAAATACTCCAGTCCTCAAAGGTGTCACCCAAATCGCACTTGCTTCCTCACAGCTCCCAAATCTCCAGCTGCCCGTCTGAGTATGAGGTAGAACAGATGGTTGAGTCTGCAGAGCTGTTTACTCATACTATAGCCTGGGAATCAGAGGTCGACTCCAGCGCTTCTGTGAATCCAGACGAGGAAATGATCTGCACTGATGCCCAGAATCTTTATGAGTCGGATCCAGGACCAGACGCAGAAGGTTCTGACCATAATGTAGACCCTCATTCCCAAACTGTAACTCCTGTTGGTGGAGACAATGAGGAAGACGATGATAAGACTCAAATACCTGATTGGAGCGACAACTTTAGTTTTTTGTCAGGACAGGAACAGGTTGGCTCTGAGGACGACGGGTGTGATAACGCACAGGGTGATGATGATGAGGTCGGAGATCCCACTTACTGTCAACCCACAGTCAGCCAAGAGATGAGGTCAGCAGAGGAGGTGGAGGAAGATGCTAGTGACGACGAGGTCAGGTTGCGCCTTCCTGGACAGAGACGTAGTACTGGAAGCACGTCAACAACTGCATCCTCAAACACAACTCTGCCTCTCACCACAAGTCGTGGTGGCTCTTCAGGTCGCATGGGTGCTAAGCCTTGCATAGCCTGGGCATTTTTTCAGATCGATAAAGATGACCCAACTCGTGTTATCTGTAACATTTGTCAGCAAAAGCTAAGTAGAGGCCAAAAAATACATAGTTTGAGTACTTCATGCATGAACCGGCACATGGACATGAAGCATAAGTTGCAGTGGGAAGCTCAGTGTGCTACAATGCGGCCTAGCCGGCCGGGCCAATCACCGTCTGCCATATCTTGTGCATCCGCGGCCTCTTCATCCTCTGTGACTGGGGGGACAGCAGTCACACCTGTTTTGGGGCGCAGACCTGCCACCTCTTTACCCGCAACAGCCAGCGTGATTGGCAGGTCATCATTTTCTTTGGAGGTGGTAACAGCAGCTGGTGTTGAGCGCTGTCCGACATCGATAGCACCACCTTTGGATCAAGGCAACCTAACATGTCCGCCTGCATCTTCCTCACAGACCGGCAGTTTGCCGGGGACACCCTTATCAACCCCATCTAAGCACAATAGCCAGCCCTCGGTCCCTCAGATGTGGACAAGTAAAAGACCATTTCCTCCTAGCCATGAGAAAGCTAAGAGGTTGAATTTCACCATCTGCAAGCTCTTGGCTACAGAAATGCTGCCTTTCCGCCTGGTGGACACAGAGGATTTTCGAGACCTTATGTCCGTCGCAGTGCCCCAGTACCAGATGCCCAGTCGGCACTACTTCTCAAAGAAAGGTGTGCCTGCGCTCCACCAGCATGTCGCACACAACATCACCGCTTCTTTGAGAAACTCTGTGTGTGACAGGGTGCATTTCACCACAGACACTTGGACGAGTAGGCATGGACAGGGGCGTTACATGTCGCTGACTGGGCACTGGGTAACTATGGTGACAGCAGGACAAGGGGCTGCTGTCCAAGTCTTGCCGTCCCCACGAGTTGTGCGTCAATCCTCTTTATCTCAAAGTTCCTCCACTGCTTCTGCCTCCTCAACCTCCTCTCGGTCTTCCACCTGCACCCAAAGCCTGTCTGGTCATGCCACAAGCTTTCTAACTGCGCAGAAGGGATCCTGCACACCTCCTTACTATGCTGGCAGTAGGGCTCAACGTCATCAGGCGGTTTTTACATTGAAATGTCTGGGAAATGTGAGTCACACAGCTGAGGAGTTGTGGTCAGCTCTGGAGAACCAATTTCATGAATGGTTGTCTCCACTGGACCTGAAACCAGGGAAGGCCGTGTGCGACAATGCTGCAAACCTGGGTGCGGCCCTTCGCCGGGGCAATGTCACACACGTGCCTTGTATGGCTCACGTGTTGAACCTGGTTGTCCAGCAATTTTTAGCCCACTATCCCAGACTAGATGGCCTTCTGCAGAGGGCACGGTCGCTGTGTGCTCACTTCCGCCGTTCGCATCCCGCAGCTCAGCGACTTACATCTCTACAGAAGTCGTTGGGTGTAGTGCCGGCGTCCCTGCCCTCTGCTAGGCAGGGACGCTGCTCCCCTCACCGCTCTGCCCCGTGCCCGGCGTCCCTCTCCCGCTCTGCTGTCAGCGCGCGCTCCTTCCCGGCGTCCTCCTCCCGCTCTGCTCTCAGCGCGCGCTCCTTCCCGGCCCCTGTGCTTAGGGCGCTCGCGCGCGCGCTCCCCTCCTCTTAAAGGGGCCGCGCGCGCCGTCCTAAGGAGTCCCCGGCCAATGGCCGGAGGACTTCATCATATATAAGGCACCTCCTCCAAAATGGAGGTGCCCGAGCAATGTTGTTTGCACCTGTGTCTCACCTGTGCTTCAGCCCTCAGGTCCCGTTGCCAGTTACCTGCCAGTTACCTGTCAGATTCCTGCCTGATTACTTGCTACCTGTCTGCTAGTCTGAGGTCCGACGGTCTGCCTTACTACTCCTGTCAGTCTGTTTAAGGACCAGCCTGCCCGCTCACCTGGGAGCGTACCTCAGCTACCTGCCTGCTTGCCTGAGGTCCGACGGTCTGCCTTACAACTCTGGTCAGTCTGTCTATGGACCAGCTTGCCCGCTCACCTGGGAGCGCTTCTCCATTACCTGCCTGCTTGCCAGCCCGGAGGCTCCGCTGTCACGTGCTGTGACCACCAGCTACTCCAGACTCTTGCCCGCTCACCTGGGAGCGCTTCTCCGCTACCTGCCTGCTTGCCTGCCCGGAGGCTCCGCTGTCACGTGCTGTGACCACCAGCTATTCCTGAGACTCTTGCCCGCTCACCTGGGAGCGCTTCTCCGTTACCTGCCTGCTTGCCTACCTGGAGGCTCCGCCGTCACGTGCTGTGACCACCTGCTATTCCAGAGACTCTCGCTTGCTCACCTGGGAGCACACATTCTCCATCTGCCTTGCTAGCCTACCTGGAGGTTCAGCCATCACAGGTCGTACCTACCCTTTACCCAGAGACTGCCCCGATCACTTGCCGTGTCCTCCTGCCCGTACACCCAGAGACTGTCCTGGTCACCTCCTGTGACTACCTGCCTGGTCGCCACCCGCTCCCTTACAAGGACCGCCCCCTTGTATTGTAGCCCAGAGGTTCCGCCTCCCAGACCCGTTACAGTTTGCTCGGGCCATGGAACCCGGTGGCACCCAAGCTCCCTCGCTCTCGGACCTCTGTCTTGAACTGTCCCGTCAGAGGTCCCAACAGGAGTCCATCATGGGTCACCTGCGGAATGTCAATACTTGCCTGAACACTCTGTCTAATACCATGGTATCCTACCCCGGACCCCGGCTTTCTGCACCTCCTCGCTTCGGAGGTGACTCCGTCCAGGCTCGGGGCTTCTTAAATCAGTGCACCCTGCACTTTGAACTTTTGTCCCACCAGTTTAACTCCGACCGGGCCAAAATTGCCTTCATCATGTCCCATCTCACCGGGGAGGCCCTGGCCTGGCTAAATCCTCTATGGGAGAGAGGAGACCCCCTGGTGTCCAACTTGCCTGCTTTTCTCACGGCTTTCCGGAAAGTCTTCGACGAACCCGGACGGAAGACCTCTTCTGCATCATCGTTGCTACGCCTCCGTCAGGAGAGTCTCACCGTGGGCCAATATGCCATACGGTTCCGTACCCTTGCCTCGGAGCTGGCCTGGGATAACGACGCTCTGGTTTCCGTCTTCTGGGAGGGTCTGTCCGGCCGTATTAAAGATGAACTTGCCGGTCGGGACATTCCTACCACTCTCGATGACTTAATAACTCTTGCCACCCGGATTGACCTACGGTTCCAGGAGCGTGCCAGAGAGGTCACCCGTGAGAGGAGGTTACCACGTCTAGCTCCTACTTTTCAGAAACCCGTCACTCCTTCTGTCTCTAACCAGGTACACCCTCCTGAGCCTATGCAGGTCGACCAGACCAAGATGGTCAAGACCCGTCAGGACTTACGCCGTGCCGAGGGGACCTGCTTCTACTGTGGCAGTAAGGAGCACCGGATTCATGCCTGCCCGGAGAGGTCGGGAAACGCCTGTGTCTAGGTTCGCTCAGAGAGGTCCACCTAGACAAGAATAAATCCTCTCCATCCCTGCTGTTGTCAGTTTCAATCGTCTACGGGGAGAACCGTTATTTCGAACTAGCCCAACTGGACTCTGGAGCAGCCGGGAATCTTATTTCACAGTCCCTGGTAGAGAAATACCGCATCCCCACCAAACCTCTGGCTGTACCCTTGTCTGTGGCGGCCGTGGATGGGGGGCTCTTACCACGCCCCATCCAACTCATCACCGAATCCATTACTCTGCAGGTGGGAATGCTGCATTCTGAAAGTATCTCCTTTCATGTTCTGCCTGGACTCTCTCACGCCCTCTTGCTAGGTCTGCCTTGGCTCCAGAAACATGCACCCGTGCTTGACTGGCAAACCGGAGAAGTCCTTCGCTGGGGACAAGACTGTCATAAGACCTGCCTGGTTCCCGTCCATCCCGTCCGTCCCTCTCCTACCCCAGCTAATCTACCTGGACTTCCAATTCCTTATTGGTCTTATGCTGATGTCTTTAATAAAAAGGAGGCAGAGACATTACCCCCTCATAGACCATACGACTGTCCCATCGACCTGTTACCCGGTACTACTCCTCCCCGTGGGCGTATTTATCCTTTATCCGCTGCTGAGACCCGGTCGATGTCCGAATATATTGAGGAGAATCTGGCCAGGGGATTCATCCGGAAATCTACCTCCCCGGCGGGAGCAGGCTTCTTTTTCGTCAAAAAGAAGGACGGCTCTCTCCGTCCCTGTATAGACTATAGAGGCCTAAACCAGATCACGGTGAAGAATAAGTACCCCCTTCCGCTCATTCCAGAATTATTTGATCGTCTGAGGGGGGCTAGAATCTTCACCAAACTAGACCTCCGTGGGGCGTACAACCTGGTTCGTATCCGTCAAGGGGATGAATGGAAGACGGCATTCAACACCCGGGACGGCCACTATGAATACCTGGTAATGCCCTTTGGTCTCTGTAACGCTCCTGCCGTCTTTCAAGAGTTGGTCAATGACATTTTCCGGGACCTTCTCTACTCCTGCGTAGTGGTGTACCTGGACGACATCTTGGTCTTCTCTCCGGATCTCCAGACTCACCGGAGGGATGTTCGTCAGGTCCTGCTCAGGCTCAGGCAGAATCACCTCTTCGCTAAATACGAGAAGTGCCTCTTTGAACAGACCTCGCTTCCGTTTTTGGGCTACATTATTTCTCAGACCGGCCTACGAATGGATCCAGAGAAACTGTCTGCCATCGAGAAATGGCCCCGACCGGAGGGGTTGAAGGCCATTCAGCGGTTCCTGGGCTTCGCCAACTACTACCGCCTCTTCATACCACACTTCTCTTCCCGGACTGCCCCAATTTCCGCGCTCACCCGTAAGGGTACTAATCCCAAAGAGTGGCCGCCCGAAGCAGAAGAAGCCTTTCTTTCCTTAAAACAGGCCTTCTCTTCCGCCCCGGTGCTGCATCGCCCGGACGGCAACAAGCAGTTTTTCCTGGAAGTGGACGCCTCCTCCTCTGGAGCTGGAGCGGTACTTACTCAAAAATCTTCTTCCGGGAGGATGGTAACTTGCGGCTTCTTCTCTAAACTCTTCTCCTCCTCTGAGCGCAATTATTCCATAGGAGATCGAGAGTTATTGGCCATCAAACTGGCATTGGAGGAGTGGCGTTACCTGCTTGAGGGGGCTCTTCACCCGGTAATAATTTACACTGACCACAAGAACTTGGCTTACCTCCAGCATGCCCAGAGACTTAACCCGCGCCAAGCCCGGTGGTCCTTGTTTTTTGCTCGTTTTGATTTTGTCCTTCATTTTCGCCCGGCTGACAAAAACGTCAAGGCGGACGCCTTGTCTCGATCCTTTTTGGTATCTGATCTCGAGGAAGATCCGAAACACATCATCGATCCCGCCAGAGTAATGCAGGTGGCTCCCGTGAGTCTAAATCGTCTCCCTCCCGGAAAGACGTTCGTATCAGTACCTGATCGGGAGAAGATCCTTCACTGGGGTCACTCGTCTAAACTGGCTGGCCACGCTGGTCAGAAGAAGACCCTCCAGCTTATTTCCCGGCACTACTGGTGGCCTACCCTGCACAAGGATGTAATAGACTTTGTTTCTGCCTGTGTGTCCTGCGCCCGCAACAAGGTTCCGAGACATCTGCCAGCCGGTCGCCTCCTTCCGCTCCCAGTACCTGCTGCCCCCTGGCAGCATATTGCAATGGACTTCATAACTGACCTCCCACTCTCTGCCGGTTGTACGGTCATTTGGGTGGTCGCTGACCGCTTCTCCAAGATGGCTCATTTCGTTCCCCTGCCAGGCCTCCCGTCTGCACCCGAGCTAGCTAGAGACTTTATTCGTCACATCTTCCGTCTTCATGGCCTGCCCCTCCACATCGTGTCGGATCGTGGGGTACAGTTCACCTCACGCTTCTGGAGAGCCACTTGTAAACTACTAGACGTCACCCTGGACTTCTCTTCCGCTTACCACCCACAGTCCAATGGTCAAGTGGAGCGGATCAATCAGAACCTGACCAGTTACCTCCGGCACTTCGTTAATGCCCACCATTCTGACTGGGTGGATCTCCTACCATGGGCCGAGTTCTCTTACAATAATCACGAGAGCGAATCCTCCTCCAAATCCCCGTTTTTTGTAGTCTTTGGTCAGCATCCTCGGATTCCTTTTCCTGTCTCCACCTCGGTGGACAACCCGGCTGCGGAATCTCTCGTTAGCAAATTTTCCTCCATTTGGGAGAGTACCCGATCCGCACTCCTTCAGTCGTCCGAGCGGATGAAAAGACACGCTGACAAAAAACGCCTGGATCCTCCTCAATTTCGTCCAGGAGATAAGGTCTGGCTCTCATCTAAATATGTTCGACTCAAGATACCCTCGTACAAGTTAGGGCCTCGGTTCATCGGACCTCTGGAGGTCACCAGTCAGATCAACCCGGTGGCCTATAAATTGAAACTCCCGGCCAACTTACGGATCCCTAACTCCTTCCATGTATCTCTCCTCAAACCTGTGATTCTTAACTCTTTTTCCAAGTCTACAGGTACGCCTCCTGCTCCGGTTTCTGCTGAGGACGAGTTTGAGGTAGAGAACATTCTTGCCACCAAAAGGGTAAGAGGAAAGACCTTTTTTCTGGTAGATTGGAAGGGGTTTGGTCCTGAGGAGAGAACGTGGGAGCCCCGGGAGAACATCCATGCCCCTCTCATCCTAGCTAAATTTCTGTCTGGCCTAAAAAAGGGGGGGCCTAAAGGGGGGGGTACTGTAGTGCCGGCGTCCCTGCCCTCTGCTAGGCAGGGACTCTGCTCCCCTCACCGCTCTGCCCCGTGCCCGGCGTCCCTCTCCCGCTCTGCTGTCAGCGCGCGCTCCTTCCCGGCGTCCTCCTCCCGCTCTGCTCTCAGCGCGCGCTCCTTCCCGGCCCCTGTGCTTAGGGCGCGCGCGCGCGCGCTCCCCTCCTCTTAAAGGGGCCGCGCGCGCCGTCCTAAGGAGTCCCCGGCCAATGGCCGGAGGACTTCATCATATATAAGGCACCTCCTCCAAAATGGAGGTGCCCGAGCAATGTTGTTTGCACCTGTGTCTCACCTGTGCTTCAGCCCTCAGGTCCCGTTGCCAGTTACCTGCCAGTTACCTGTCAGATTCCTGCCTGATTACTTGCTACCTGTCTGCTAGTCTGAGGTCCGACGGTCTGCCTTACTACTCCTGTCAGTCTGTTTAAGGACCAGCCTGCCCGCTCACCTGGGAGCGTACCTCAGCTACCTGCCTGCTTGCCTGAGGTCCGACGGTCTACCTTACAACTCTGGTCAGTCTGTCTATGGACCAGCTTGCCCGCTCACCTAGGAGCGCTTCTCCGTTACCTGCCTGCTTGCCATCCCGGAGGCTCCGCTGTCACGTGTTGCGACCACCAGCTACTCCAGACTCTTGCCCGCTCACCTGGGAGCGCTTCTCCGCTACCTGCCTGCTTGCCTGCCCGGAGGCTCCGCTGTCACGTGCTGTGACCACCAGCTACTCCAGACTCTTGCCCGCTCACCTGGGAGCGCTTCTCCGCTACCTGCCTGCTTGCCTGCCCGGAGGCTCCGCTGTCACGTGCTGTGACCACCAGCTATTCCTGAGACTCTTGCCCGCTCACCTGGGAGCGCTTCTCCGTTACCTGCCTGCTTGCCTACCTGGAGGCTCCGCCGTCACGTGCTGTGACCACCTGCTATTCCAGAGACTCTCGCTTGCTCACCTGGGAGCACACATTCTCCATCTGCCTTGCTAGCCTACCTGGAGGTTCAGCCATCACAGGTCGTACCTACCCTTTACCCAGAGACTGCCCCGATCACTTGCCGTGTCCTCCTGCCCGTACACCCAGAGACTGTTCTGGTCACCTCCTGTGACTACCTGCCTGGTCGCCACCCGCTCCCTTACAAGGACCGCCCCCTTGTATTGTAGCCCAGAGGTTCCGCCTCCCAGACCCGTTACATTGGGCCTGCCACTTCACCGGCTAAAATGCGATGTGCCTACCCGGTGGAATTCAACTCTGCACATGTTGCAGCGACTGTGACAGCACCGACAAGCCCTGGTGCAATACGTTCTGACGTATAGCCTGGGCCAACGAGATTCAGAGGTGGGGCAAATCACGATGGAGGAGTGGTCTCAGATCAGGGACCTATGCACCCTTCTGCACAGTTTTGAAATGGCGACGAAGATGTTTAGTGCTGACGATGCCATTATCAGCATGACTATTCCGGTGATTTACATGCTGGAGCACATGTTAAACAGAATTCGGAGTCAGGTGGTGGCACAAGAGGAGGTGGAGGAAGTAGAGGAGGAGGAGTTGTATGCGGAAGGGCTAACATCTGCAAGGTCCAGACGGTCGGCAGCACCAAGGCGGCAGGCATGTGAGGGTGGGGGAGATGGTTTTACCAGGGCGCATGGTAGCAGCCAAACTAGTGAGGAAGGTGCAGGAGCCCAGGAAGAAGTGGAGGACGAACTGATGGAAGACTCATCAGATGAGGGAGACCTTGATCACATTTCTGTTGTGCGAGGTTGGGGGGAGAGGACAGAGGAAGGAAGCATGATTGTTACCTCGCCACCAACACAACAGGGACTTGGTGCTCCTGGATGCGCAACACACATGAGTGCCTTCTTGCTGCACTACCTGCAACATGACCCTCGAATTGTGAGAATTAGAAATAATCCTGACTACTGGGTTGCCACACTGTTAGATCCCCGGTACAAAAGTAAATTTGCAGAAATTAGTCCTGCCATAGAAAGGGATGCACGCATGCAGGAGTATCAGCAGAGACTGTTGCAGAATCTTACATGTGCTTTTCCACAAAATACCAGTGGTGCACGTAGTGAATCTCACAGTTCCAACTTGCCAACCGTGGGACCGTCAAGTGTTCAGCACTCAAACCGTAACAGAACCACAGTATCTGCTGGTAACATCAGTTTTGCGGAATCATTTCACCACTTTTTTAGCCCATCCTTTGCAAGGCCACAGGAGACAAGAAGTCTGACACATAGTCAACGCCTAGAGACGATGGTACAGGAGTATCTCCAAGTAAACATTGAAGCCACGACTGTGTCACTGGACCCTTGCTGTTTTTGGGCTTCCAATCTGGATAAATGGCCGGAGCTAGCCACTTACGCCTTGGAGATCTTGTCATGCCCCGCAGCCAGCGTTCTGTCTGAACGTGTGCTCAGCGCTGCTGGTGGTGTGCTGACAGATAAGCGCACGCGGCTCTCCACTGATAATGTAGACAGACTCACGTTCATAAAGATGAACAAATCATGGATCCGAAACGACTTTTCTACCCCTGTGTCATCCTGGGGAGAGTAAAAGCTTGATGATTGGTTAAAATCACCCTACCAACCGTTTTAAGCTTTCAAATTACTAATCATGTTTATCTGTATCTTGACTGGAAAATAATTTGGGCTTTGTAGCAGTGTGCAGCACTGATCCTATTAGGCCATCTATACTAAAGCTTCACCAGATTTAAAATTAAAAATAATTTTTAGCTGCATCTAGCCCGGAAAATAATTTTGGGGCTCCGAGATGCGCAAGGCACATAAGTGCCTTCTTGCTGCACTACCTGCAGCATGACCCTCATATTGTCAGAATTCGAAGTAATCATGACTACTGGGTTGCCACACTCTTAGATCCCCCAAACTTTTCGATCAACCTTTTCATTTTAACCCCTTAATAACATCTGACGTACTAATACGCGTCTGTGCCCTGGGACTTAAGAGCCAGACCCGTATTAGTACGTCATCGCGATCGCGCGCGCACACAGGCTGTGCGGGCGCGATCGCCGCGGGGTGTCAGCTGATTGTCACAGCTGACACCCGGTACTATGTGCAGGGAGCGGTCACGCACCGCTCCCAGCACATTAACCCCCGCGATGCTGCGATCGAAGTCGATCGAAGTCGATCGCGGCATTGCGGGGGCAAGGGGAGGTGATCGGCGATACTCACCTCCTCTTCCGGCTTCCAGCGCAGTCTGCAAAGGCTTCCCAGGTGTTGCCATGACGACCCGATGCCGTCATGACAACATCCGGGTCACCAGAGAGCAGGAAGATTGCTTGGACATGCGCAGTGCATCTCCAAGCAATCTTCACACTGTGCACTTCTGACAGCCTTCATGGCATAGGGATGGTGCTCCATTCCTGTGCCATGCAGGCGATCAGAAAAAAAAAGTGAAAGTCCCAGAGTGGGACAAAGTAATAAAGTGGATAAACTGTGTGAAAGTGGAAAAAAAAAAAAAAAAAAAAATGTGCAAAAATATTATAAAAAAATAAAAAAAATAATACACCAAAAATAAAAATATAATGTACCCATCAATAAATATTATTATAAAAAAAATAAAAAAAAAACAATAAAAGTACACATATTTGGTATCGCCGCGTCCGGAACAACCTGACCTATAAAACTGTCCCACTAGTTAACCCCTTCAGTGAACACGGTAAAAAAAAAAAAAAAAAACCCAAGCAAAAAACAATGCTTTATCACCATACCGCCAAACAAAAAGTGGAATAACACGCGATCAAAAAGACGCATATAAATAAAAATGATACCGCTGAAAACGTCATCTCGTCCCGCAAAAAACAAGCCGCCATATAGCTCCATCAGCCGAAAAATAAAAAAGTTATAGCTCTCAGAATAAAGCGATACTAAAAAATATTTTTTTCTATAAAATAGCTTTTATTGTGTATAAGCACCAAAACATAGAAAAATGATACAAATGTGGTACCGCTGTAAACATACTGACCCAAAGAGTAAAGCTGCCTCATCAATTTTACCACACACGGAACAGAATAAAAAAAAAAAAAAAAAAACAATTCCTGAATTGTTGGTTTTTGTTTATTCTGCCTCCCAAAAATCGGAATAGAAAGCGATCAAAAAATGTCACGTGCCTGAAAATGGCACCAATAACAACGTCAAGTCATCCCGCAAAAAACGAGCCGTCACATGACTGTCTGCCAAAATCTGGAAAAATTATAGCTCTCAAAATATGGCGATGCAAAAACTAGATTTTACAAAAAATGCGTCTTTTAGTGTGTGACAGCTGTCAGTCATAAAAACCCCATATGATTCTGGCATTGCTGTAATCACACCGACCCGAAGAATAAAGTCGTCTAATCACTTATACCGCACAAGGAACGGCGTCAAAAATAAACTCTTGGGTTAGGATTGGGCTAGGGTTAGGGCTGGGTTTGGGGCTAGGGTTGTGCTAGGGCTAGGGTTGTGCTGGGGCTAGGGTTGTGCTGGGGCTAGGGTTGTGCTAGGGTTAGGGCTGGGGTTGGGATTTTTTTCAAAAGTAAGAAAAAAAGATGACGATATGGCGACTAGTGTTGAGAGCAAGTGCTCGCTACTTGAGTTTGCATCGGGTGCTCTGGTATGCATTGAGTATCGTGGGTATTTGAGTGACATGCTCGAGTCTCTGCCCCATATGCTTCGCGGCCAAAAAACTTTACGGGGATTGCCTGCCATGCACGAGCGATCCCCGCATGTTTTTTTTTGGGTGTCTAATAACCGTGAAACATGCGGAGCAGGGACTCGAGCATGTCACTCGAGCACACGCTGTACATGGTGCATACCTGAGTACCCGATGCAAACTCAAGTAGCGAGCATTTGCGCTCAAGAATAATGACAACTTATTCAATATGATGACCTAATGTAAACAAATAATGTGCCGTACCTCTGGGTTCAAAATGTTCACTATACACCTTAATAAAATCCTTGAGGGGTATAGTTTCCAAAATGGGGACACTTGTGGGGGAGCTCCACTGTTTAGGCACATCACGGGCTCTCCAAATTGTCGGCTCAAATTGTTAGCGGATATCATGTTGCATTTGGAGAGTCCCTGTGTGCCCAAACTTTGGAGCTCCCCCACAAGTGACCCCATTTTGGAAACTAGACCCCCCAAGGCACCTATCTAGATGCATAGTGAGCACTTGGAACCCCAGGTGCTTCACAAATTGATTCATAAAAATGAAAAAGTGTTTTTTTTTTTCACTTTTTCATTATTACGAATCAATTTGTGAAGCACCTGGGGGTTCCAAGTGCTCACTATGCATCTAGAAAGGTGCCTTGGGGGGTCTAGTTTCCAAAATGGGGTCACTTGTGGGGGAGCTCCAAAGTTTGGGCACAGAGGGGCTCTCCAAACGCAATGTGGCGTCCGCTAACAATTTGAGCCGATTTTCCATTCAATTTGTTAGCGGATACCATGTTGCATTTAGAGAGTCCCTGTGTGCCCAAACATTGGAGCTCCCCCACAAGTGACCCCATTTTGGAAACTAGACCCCCCAAGGCACCTATCTAGATGCATAATGAGCACTTGGAACCCCTAGGTGCTTCACAAATTGATTCGTAAAAATGAAAAAGTGTTTTTTTTTTCACTTTTTCATTATTACGAATCAATTTGTGAAGCATCTGGGGGTTCCAAGTGCTCACTATGCATCTAGAAAGGTGCCTTGCGGGGTCTAGTTTCCAAAATGGGGTCACTTGTGGGGGAGCTCCAAAGTTTGGGCACAGAGGGGCTCTCCAAACGCAATGTGATGTCCGCTAACAATTTGAGCCGATTTTCCATTCAATTTGTTAGCGGATACCATGTTGCATTTAGAGAGTCCCTGTGTGCCCAAACATTGGAGCTCCCCCACAAGTGACCCCATTTTGGAAACTAGACCCCGCAAGGCACCTATCTAGATGCATAGTGAGCAGTTGGAACCCCCAGGTGCTTCACAAATTGATTCATAAAAATTAAAAAGTGTTTTTTTTTTCACTTTTTCATTGTTACGAATCAATTTGTGAAGCACCTGGGGGTTCCAAGTGCTCACTATGCATCTAGATAGGTGCCTTGGGGGGTCTAGTTTCCAAAATGCGGTCACTTGTGGGGGAGCTCCAATGTTTGGGCACACAGCAGCTCTCCAAACGCAACATGGTGTCGCTAACAATTTGAGACAATTTTGCGTTAAATTTGTTAGCGGACACCATGTTGCATTTAGAGAGCCGCTGTGTGCCCAAATATTGGAGCTCCCCCACAAGTGACCCCATTTTGGAAACTAGACCACCCAAGGCACCTATCTAGATGCATAGTGAGCACTTGGAACCCTCAGGTGCTTCACAAATTGATTCATACAAATGAAAAAGTGTTTTTTTTTTCACTTTTTCATTGTTACGAATCAATTTGTGAAGCACCTGGGGGTTCCAAGTGCTCACTATGCATCTAGATGGGTGCCTTGGGGGGTCTAGTTTCCAAAATGGGGTCACTTGTGGGGGAGCTCCAATGTTTGGGCACACAGGGACTTTCTAAATGCAACATGGTGTCCTCTAACAAATTTAACGGAAAATCGGCTCAAATTGTTAGCGACACCATGTTGCGTTTGGAGAGCCGCTGTGTGCCCAAACATTGGAGCTCCCCCACAAGTGACCCCATTTTGGAAACTAGACCCCCCAAGGCACCTATCTAGATGCATTGTGAGCACTTGGAACCCTCAGGTGCTTCACAAATTGATTCATAAAAATGAAAAAGTGTTTTTTTTTTTCACTTTTTCATTGTTACGAATCAATTTGTGAAGCACCTGGGGGTTCCAAGTGCTCACTATGCATCTAGAAAGGTGCCTTGGGGGGTCTAGTTTCCAAAATGGGGTCACTTGTGGGGGAGCTCCAAAGTTTGGGCACACATGGGCTCTCCAAACACAACATGGCGTCCGCTAATTATTCAAGCAAATTTTACAATCAAAAAGTCAAATGGCGCTCCTTCCCTTCCGAGCCCTGCCGTGCGCCCAAACAGTATTTTTTCCCCAAATATTGGGTATCTGCGTGCCCAGGGGAAATTGCACAACAAATTTTGGGGTCCATTTTTTCTTGCTACCCCTGTGAAAATAAAAAAAATTGGGTCTAAAGTAACATTTTTGTGAAAAAAGTTAAATGTTCATTTTTTTCTTCCACATTCAAAAAATTCCTGTGAAGCACCTGAAGGGTTAATAAAGTTCTTGAATGTGGTTTTGAGCACCATGAGGGGTGCAGTTTTTAGAATGATGTCACTTTTGGGTATTTTCTGTCATAAAGACCTCTCAAAGTGACTTCAAATGTGATGTGGTCCCTAAAAAAATGGTTTTGTAGATTTTGTTGGAAAAATGAGAAATCGCTGGTCAACTTTTAACCCTTATAGCTCCCTAACAAAAAAAAATTTTGGTTCCAAAATTGTGCTGATGTAAAGCAGACATGTGGGAAATGTAATTTATTAACTCTTTTGTGTGACATATCGCTCTGATTTCAGGGCTTAAAAATTCAAATTTTGAAAATTGCAAAATTTTCAAAATTTTCGCCAAATTTCCATTTTTTTCACAAATAAACGCAAGTGATATCGAAGAAATTTTTCCACAATCATGAAGTACAATATGTCACGAAAAAACAATCTCAGAATCAGGGGGATCCTTTGAAGCGTTCCAGAGTAATTACCTCATAAAGTGACAGTGGTCAGAATTGTAAAAATTGGCCCGGTCATTAACGTGCAAACCACCCTCGGGGCTTAAGGGGTTAATAAAGACCAAAAAAATGGTCATTTTTGAAATTATAAGCATTAGCAGGTTGTTAGAAACTGAAATCAAACAGTTTTCAACTCAAAACTTTATTCTAGGTGATGTTACATTTTCACATAGGACCCCTTGTTCGAAAGGAGCTTCTGAACTCTCTCGTCCATTGAATTTGTCAGGTTTTGGATGGTTTTTGCTTCAATTGTTTTGCATGAGGACAGAATACCCTCCCAGAGCTGTTGCTTAGATGTGAACTGCCTCCCGCCATCATAGACACTCCTTTTAATGATGCTCCAAAGGTTCTGAATGGGGTAGAGGTCAGGGGAGCATGGGGGTCACACCATAAGTTTGTCCCCTTTTATGCCCATATCAGCCAGAGATGCAGATGTTTTATGTGCAGCATGAGATGGTGCATTATCATGCAGAAAAATGATCTTGCTGTGAAATACACGGTTCTTCTTCTTGAACCATGGCAGGAAGTGCTGTTTGAGAAAATCCACATACATTATGGAGTTCATCTTTAGCGCCTTCAGGGATCCTAAAGGGGCCGACAATCTCTCTCCCCATGATTCCAGCCCAAAACATTACTCCACCTCCTCCTTGTTGGCGCTGTAGCCGTGTTTGCGTGGGGTGTCCATCAACCAGCCATCCTCCACTCCATCCATCTGGACCATCGAGCGCTGCACGGCACTCATCCGTGAACAAAACAGTTTTGAAATCAGTCTTCATGTAATGTTTGGCCCACTGGAGCCGTTTCTGCTTGTGTGAAGTGGATAGAGGAGGTCGACAGGATGGCGCATGCACAGCTGAAAACCTCTGAAGGACCCTGCATCTTGTTGTTCGGGGGACGTTGGAGGCACAAGCAGCTTCAAAAACTTGTCTGCTGCTATGACAAGGCTTTTTTGCCGCTGCTCTTTCAACCTGACGTAATTGCCTGTAGGAAAGAGTCCTCAATTTGCCCTTATCAGCACGCACACGTGTGTACTGTGAATCAGCTACATACTTCTTGATTGCCAAGACACTTCATCCTGATCATCGCACAATGTTGATTGTAGTCATGCCTTGACCTAAACACTCCACAATTTGTTGCTTCTCAGCAGCCGACACATCCTTTTTCTTTCCCATTTTGGCAGAAAATGTAGGCTGCTTAATAATGTGAGAGAGCCTTCTTAAGTAGTCTTGCCTTTCATTGGACACACCTGCCAAACTAATTAGCACAGGTGTCTGCAATTGCTTACAGTGATATAAAGAGCCCTGACACACATCACCATCAATGAGTTTAACTGACAAACACACAAATTCTTCCCTTATCACTCCTAAACACTTTTTGTATAATAATTTGGAACGCAGTGTACATGTGCTTTTCCACAAAACACCAGTGGTTCACGTAGTGAATCTTACAGTTCTAACTTGCCAACCGTGGTCTGTATGGAGTTGTTCAATAAAGGGCCCAAAATTAAGATAACATAGATGGGAGAGGTCTCTATGAATAGGAATTCCTAAGTATTTGATACCCTGTGAGGGCCAGGCAAAGGGAAAGTTGGACTGGATGGAATCCTATATGGATTTGGGGAGGGAGACATCGAGGGCCTCAGACTTCGCTGCATTGATTTTAAAATTTTACCATGTAACAAAGTGATCTATTTCAGCCATAACAGCATGGATGGATATATGTGATTGAGTGATATATACTAGGACATCATCAGCAAATAGAGAGCACTTGTACTCGGTGCCTCCCACCTCAATCCACCTAATATTGGGGTTATGGCGAATTGATGAGAGCAGGTGCTCCGTCACTAGGATGTATAAGAGAGGGGACAGAGGACATCACTGCCTTGTCCCATTGGTGATTGTGAAAGGTGATGAAAATGTTCTGACGCACCCCCTGGACCTTGGGACACCGGGAGCCGGACCCTTTTTGGTGGATGCTGGTGGTTGTAGTCTTCGTGGCAGCGACCCAGTTCCGTGGCTCAGGGCGGTCAAACCAGTGGCGGAACTATTTATGTGGTTTTCATGTTTAAATGTCCGACTACGCCACCCGTGGATTGCAGTCAGAGTGAACCGCCGCTACAGGGCAGACCACTGAGGCTGGTGTTGTGGGTGCAGCAGAGCGTAGCATAACTCCCCACCGGAGGAGTATAGCCTCAGGGCAGTGTATGCGGAGGATGGGGGTGATGGTGCAGGGCAGCAGCAGTAACGACACGGAGTCAGTGATGCAGTTCAGGGCCTTTACTCACAGTTCTTATTATCCAGACCACGTCTGCAGGTAACGGCTGCCCACGTCGTACTGTGCTCACCAGGTGAGGGGCTCAGACAACTCCCAGATAACTTTGGAGCACTTCACAGGACCCCCTTTGTGTGTCCTTTGTCTGGCCTTTCTTACCAACACTTCTGTCCGGCTGCCTCGGGCCTCCTCTTGGTAAACTTGGCGCCAGTTTCCCTGACCCTATGTGGTGCCTTCCTAGCGGGTGTAGCGAGGGGCTGCGCCACATAAAATGTCAGAGCCTCCGGTTTCTAGCTGAGGGTCGTTTCCTGCCTCCACTAGTTCGGGGACCGGTCTCCCCCTTTGGCCTGACCCCTCCACGCAGGTGGATTCGGGCGTGCGGTGGCGACTCGCCCGTCCGCACCCCTGGGATCCCTTCATTCCTCGTTCCTGGAGCCTTCTCCGCTCCTCTTCCTTCCTTCTCCCTCTTCCAGGCCTGGGCCTCTGTTACTAGGCCCGCCTCCGGAGCAGAGCTCATGCAGAGCCCCTGCTCCCTGCCACTTCTGCTCAGACTTCTCTGCACTGAACTAAGATGGTGCCCACCTTTTATACTCCCTTCTCAATGCACCCAGGAACTGCTTCCTCCCTGCTCCTGCACTACAGGGTTCCCCTTCCTCAGTGTTCCCTCCCCCCACTCCAGCCAGGGACAGGGACTGTCGTGCCCATCTCAGGGGCATATTGGTCGCCCTGCCCCACGGCAATGTGGTGTAATGCATGCAGGTGTCGGGTCCTGATCCACACTCCATCCTTACCTGAGAGTGAGATATCACACCTCTGGGTGAGGTGCAATACGTCTGTAGCAACCGAGCCCTCAGGGTGCTACAGTTCCATTTATCTTCAGCCTAGGTGACGTATTGCGATACAGGGCCGTGATTTTGGCTATAAAAGGGTCCCCTAGACCCCTACCCCAAGCTTTTTAAGAGAATCATATATGGCGTGCCAGGAGACTCTATGGAATGCTTTCTCAGCATCCAACGAGAGTATCTAATTACAAATTTTTAACTGCATCTAGCCCAGGAAATACTTTGTGCCTAGTAGCAGTGTCTGCTAGTGAGCAGATTATCCTGGCTGTTAAGCAAGCTGCACCACCTGTAGTTTAGACACTTAATTTTTTCAAAGGAAATGCTTCGGGACCATGGGATACTTAGTGAAGAGCATCAGGAGGCACCCCAAGGCATAGGGGCTGGGACTGGCAGTAGGATGCCTTGCGGTGGACAGCCGAGCTCGATCCTTATAAAAGCTTTTTAACTGCAGCAGCTTTAGTGGACGCTACTGGAGCTGGAATTACCGCGGCTGCTGGCATGAGACTTTCCCTCCAATAGATCCTTGTAAATGGATTTAAAGTGTATTCATTCAAATTAGAGAGACAATTTAAATTAAAAAGCTTAGAGCTGCCTCCACCACAGGGGGGCTCGCTCGACCCACCAGCGGACAGGCACCAGTATTGGGAGAGGGGGGCTGGCCGTCAGGGTTCACCGCGGCTCTGGCACAAACCCGGCGACACGGAGGTGGCACGGGCAGGAGCGGACTGGCCGTGTCGGCTTCTCACTTTTTGGATTTTAGAAGGGCATGACATGCCTATATCTGTGTCTGCCCCTCCTTTTACTCCTCCACCTCTTTTATTTTCGCATGACTATATGTACTTGTCACTTTTCCATGTGTTAGTTATGTCTTCTGAGCAGTTTGTCAGCTTTTGGACACCTTTGAAGGTGTTTTCTATGTGTTTCTATGTGTTTTTGTTTGCCTGCCATTGGTTTTAACGGTGTTCGAAGGTGTTCGACGAACAGTTTGACGAACAGTTCGGCGAACACACGGGTGTTCGACGAACCAAACCGAACTCGAACACTACGGGGGTGGCTCAACACTAATACTAACCTCCACCAGGTTGCAAATTCAATATAATTTTTTTCTGCATCTAGCTCTGAAAAAATATTTAGGCTTCTAGCAGTGTGTGGGACTTGTTCTATTAGTCCATCTATACTCACCTCCATCAGGTTGCAAATTCAATATAATTTTTTTCTGCATCTAGCTCTGAAAAAATATTTTGGCTTCTAGCAGTGTGTGGGACTTGTTCTATTAGTCCATCTATACTGACCTCCATCAGGTTGCAAATTCAATATAATTTTTTTCTGCATCTAGCTATGAAAAAATATTTCGGCTTCTAGCAGTGTGTGGGACTTGTTCTATTAGTCAATCTATACTGACCTCCATCAGGTTGCAAATTCAATATAATTTTTTTCTGCATCTAGCTCTGAAAAAATATTTAGGCTTCTAGCAGTGTGTGGAACTTGTTCTATTAGTCCATCTATACTGACCTCTATCAGGTTGCAAATTCAATATATTTTTTTTCTGCATCTAGCTCTGATAAAATATTTCGGCTTCTAGCAGTGTGTGGGACTTGTTCTATTAGTCCATCTATACTGACCTCCATCAAGTTTCAAATTCAATATAATTTTTTTCTGCATCTAACCCAGCCAATACTTTTGAGCTAATACCACAGTTTGGCCACTCAGCTCTGCTCTGTTCCCATCCATTGTTTTTTGTGCAAACAACTCCAGAGTTGTGAATTAGTTAACCACCAAAATGAGTGGAAAAAGGCCTGCTGCTGGTGGAAAGGGGAATAGGCGTGTTGGGAAGGGAAAAAAAGATTGTGTCCGTGGGGTAGGTGTTAAAGCAACAGTAACATCTGCAGATGAAAGACCATTTTCCAGCCAAACTAAGATGTCTACTTCTTTTAGCGGACAATGTGATAAGATCCCTTTCTTACGGCCACGCCAATCGCCACAAATTCCAGATGAGGCACAAAAACAGGAGGTGCTTCAACGGATATCAAGTGCTCCTTTAAGTGGGCTCTCCTCCACCTCAACTTCAACATCACAAATACTCCAGTCCTCAGAGGTGTCACCCCAATCGCACTTGCTTCCTCACAGCTCCCAAGTCTCCAGCTGCCCGTCTGAGTATGAGGTAGAAAAGATGGTTGAGACTGCAGAGCTGTTTACTCATGCTATAGCCTGGGAATCAGAGGTCGGCTCCAGAGCTTCTGTGAATCCAGACGAGAAAATGATCTGCAGTGATGCCCAGAATCTTTATGAGTCGGATCCAGGACCAGACGCAGAAGGTTCTGACCATAATGTAGACCCTCGTTCCCAAACTGTAACTCCTGTTGGTGAAGACAATGAGGAGACTCAAATACGTGATTGGAACGACAACTTTAGTTTTTTGTCAGGGTAGGAACAGGTTGGCTCTGAGGATGTCGGGTGTGATAACACACAAGGTGATGATGATGAGGTTGGAGATCCCACTTACTGTCAACCCACAGTCAGCCAGTCGATGAGGTCAGCAGAGGAGGTGGAGGAGGATGCTAGTGACGACAAGATAAGGTTACGCCTTCCTGGACAGAGACAGAGTACTGGAAGCACGTCAACAACTGCATCCTCAAACACAACTCTGCTTCTGACCACAAGTCATGGTGGCTCTTCAGGTCGCATGGGTGCTAAGCCTTGCATAGCCTGGGCATTTTTTCAGATCGATAAAGATGACCCAACTCGTGTTATCTGTAACATTTGTCAGCAAAAGCTAAGTAGAGGCCAAAAATTACATAGTTTGAGTACTTCATGCATGAACCGGCACATGGACATGAAGCATAAGTTGCAGTGGGAAGCTCACTGTGCTACAATGCGGCCTAGCCGGCCGGGCCAACCACCGTCTGCCACATCTTGTGCTTCCGCGGCCTCTTCATCCTCTGTGACTGGGGGGACAGCAGTCACACCTGTTTTGGGACGCAGACCTGCCACCTCTTTACCCGCAACAGCCAGCGTGATTGGCAGGTCATCATTTTCTTTGGAGGTGGAAACACCAGCTGGTGTTCAGCGCTGTCCGACATCGATAACGCCACCTTTGGATCAAGGCAACCTAACATGTCCACCTGCATCTTCCTCACAGACCGGCAGTTTGCCGGGGACACCCTTCTCAACCCCGACTAAGCACAACCGCTAGCCCTCGGTCCCTCAGATGTGGACAAGTAAAAGACCATTTCCTCCTAGCCATGAGAAAGCTAAGAGGTTGAATTTCACCATCTGCAAGCTCATGGCTACAGAAATTCTTCCTTTCCGCCTGGTGGACACACAGGATTTTTGAGACCTTATGTCTGTCGCAGTGCCCCAGTACCAGATGCCCAGTCGGCACTACTTCTCAAAGAAAGGTGTGCCTGCGCTACACCAGCATGTCGCACACAACATCACCGCTTCTTTGAGAAACTCTGCGTGTGACAGGGTGCATTTTACCACAGACACTTGGACGAGTAGGCATGGACAGGGGCGTTACATGTCGCTGACTGGGCACTGGGTAACTATGGTGACAGCAGGTCAAGGGGCTGCTGTCCAAGTCTTGCCGTCCCCACGAGTTGTGCGTCAATCCTCTTTATCTCAAAGTTCCTCCACTGCTTCTGCCTCCTCAACCTCCTCTCGACCCTCCACCTGCACCCAAAGCCTGTCTGGTCATGCCACAAGCTTTCTAACTGCGCAGAAGGGATCCTGCACACCTCCATACTATGCTGGCAGCAGGGCTCAACGTCATCAGGCGGTTTTTACTTTGAAATGTCTGGGAAATGTGAGTCACACAGCTGAGGAGTTGTGGTCAGCTCTGGAGAACCAGTTTCATGAATGGTTGTCTCCACTGGACCTGAAACCAGGGAAGGCCGTGTGCGACAATGCTGCAAACCTGGGTGCGGCCCTTCGCCGGGGCAATGTCACACACGTGCCTTGTATGGCTCACGTGTTGAACCTGGTTGTCCAGCAATTTTTAGCCCACTATCCCGGACTAGATGGCCATCTGCAGAGGACACGGTCGCTGTGTGCTCACTTCCGCCATTCGCATCCGGCAGCTCAGCGACTTACATCTCTACAGAAGTCGTTGGGCCTGCCACTTCACCGGCTAAAATGCGATGTGCCTACCCGGTGGAATTCAACTCTTCTCATGTTGCAGCGACTGTGGCAGCACCGACAAGCCCTGGTGCAATACGTTCTGACGTATAGCCTGGGCCAACGAGATCCAGAGGTGGGGCAAATCACGCGGGGGAGTGGTCTCAGATCAGGGACCTATGCACCCTTCTGCACAGATTTGAAATGGCGGCGAAGATGTTTAGTGCTGACGATGCCATTATCAGCATGACTATTCCGGTGATTTACATGCTGGAGCACATGTTAAACAGAATTTGGAGTCAGGTGGTGGCACAAGAGGAGGTGGAGGAAGTAGAGGAGGAGGAGTTGTATGCAGAAGGGCTAACATTTGCAAGGTCCAGATGGTCGGCAGCACCAAGGCGGCAGGCATGTGAGGGTGGGGGAGATGGTTTTACCAGGGCGCGTGGTAGCAGCCAAACTGGTGAGGAAGGTGCAGGAGCCCAGGACGAAGTGGAGAACGAACTGATGGAAGACTCATCAGATGAGGGAGACCTTGATCACATTTCTGTTGTGCGAGGTTGGGGGCGAGGACAGTAGAAGGAAGCATGATTGTTACCTCGCCACCAACTCAACAGGGACTTGGTGCTCCTGGATGCGCAAGACACATGAGTGTCTTCTTGCTGCACTACCTGCAACATGACCCTCGAATTGTGAGAATTAGAAATAATCCTGACTACTGGGTTGCCACACTGTTAGATCCACGGTACATAAGTAAGTCTGCAGAAATTATTCCTGCCATAGAAAGGGATGCATGCATGCAGGAATATCAGCAGAGACTGTTGCAGAATCTTACATGTGCTTTTCCACAAAACACCAGTGGTGCACGTAGTGAATCTCACAGTTCCAACTTGCCAACCGTGGGACCGTCGAGTGTTCAGCACTCAAACCGTAACAGAAACACAGTATCTGCTGGTAACATAAATTTTGCGGAATCATTTTACCACTTTTTTAGCCCATCCTTTGCAAGGCCACAGGAGACAAGAAGTCTGACACATAGTCAACGCCTAGAGACGATGGTACAGGAGTATCTCCAAGTAAACATTGAAGCCATGACTGTGTCACTGGACCCTTGCTCTTTTTGGGCTTTCAATCTGGATAAATGGCCGGAGCTCGCCACTTACGCCTTGGAGAACTTGTCATGCCCTGCAGTCAGCGTTCTGTCTGAACGTGTGTTCGGTTTTGCTGGTGGTGTGCTGACAGATAAGCGCACGCGGCTCTCCACTGATAATGTAGACAGACTCACGTTCATAAAGATGAACAAATCAAGGATCCGAAACGACTTTTCTACCCCTGTGTCATCCTGGGGAGAGTAAAAGCTTGATGATTTGTTAAAATCACCTCACCAACCGTTTTAAGCTTTAAAATTACTACTCATGTTTATCTGTATCTTGGCTGGAAAATAATTTGGGCTTTGTAGCAGTGTGCAGTACTGATTCTATTAGGCCATCTATACTAAGCTCCACCAGATTTAAAATTACTAATCATGTTTATCTGTATCTTGGCTGGAAAATAATTTGGGCTTTGTAGCAGTTTGCAGTACTGATTCTATTAGGCCATCTATACTAAGCTCCACCAGCTTTCAAATTAATAATAATTTTTAGCTGCATCTAGCCCGGAAAATAATTTTGGGTCTCCTAGATGCGCAAGACACATGAGTGCCTTCTTGCTGCACTACTTGCAACATGACCCTCAGATTGTCAGAATTCGAAGTAATCCTGACTAATGGGTTGCCACACTCTTAGATCCCCCACACTCTTCGATCAACCTTTTCATTTTAATAAAGAACAAAAAAATGGTAATTTTTGAAATTATAAGCATTAGCAGGTTATTAGAAACTGAAATCAAACAGTTTTCATCTCAAAACTTTATTCTAGGTGATGTTACATTTGCACATAGGACCCCTTGTTCGAAAGGAGCTTCTGAACTCTCTCATCCATTGAATTTGTCAGGTTTTGGATGGTTTCTGCTTCAATTGTTTTGCATGAGGACAGAATACCCTCCCAGAGCTGTTGCTTAGATGTGAACTGCCTCCCGCCATCATAGACACTCCTTTTGATGATGCTCCAGAGGTTCTGAATGGGGTTGAGGTCAGGGGAGCATGGGTGTCACACCATAAGTTTGTCCCCTTTTAAGCCCATATCAGCCAGAGATGCAGATGTGTTATGTGCAGCATGAGACTGTGCATTTTCATGCATGAAAATGATCTTGCTGCGGAATACACGGTTCTTCTTCTTGAACCATGGCATGAAGTGCTGTTTGAGAAACTCCACATACGTTATGGAGTTCATCTTTACCCCTTCAGGGATCCTAAAGGGGCCGACAATCTCTCTCCAGCCCAAAACATTACTCCACCTCCTCCTTGTTGGCGCTGTAGCCGTGTTTGCGTGGGGTGTCCATCAACCAGCCATCCTCCACTCCATCCATCTGGACCATCGAGCGTTGCACGGCACTCATTGGTGAACAAAACAGTTTTGAAGTCAGTCTTCATGTAATGTTTGGCCCACTGGAGCCATTTCTGCTTGTGTGCAGTGGATAGAGGAGGTTGACAGGATGGTACGCACAGCTGCAAACCTCTGAAGGACTCTGCATCTTGTTGTTCGGGGGATGTTGGAGGCACCAGCAGCTTAAAAAACTTGTCTGCTGCTATGACAAGGCTTTTTTGCCGCTGCTCTTTTAACCTGACGTAATTGCCTGGAGGAAAGAGTCCTCAATTTTCCCTTATCAGCACGCACACATGTGTACTGTCAATCAGCTACATACTTCTTGATTGTGCGATGATCAGGATGAATTGTCTTGGCAATGTTGATTGTAGTCATGCCTTGACCTAAACACTCCACAATTTGTTGCTTCTCAGCAGCCGACACATCCTTTTTCTTTCCCATTTTGGCAGAAAATGTAGGCTGCTTAATAATGTGGGACAGCCTTCTTAAGTAGTCTTGCCTTTCATTGGACACACCTACCAAACTAATTAGCACAGGTGTCTGCAATTGCTTACAGTGATATAAAGAGCCCTGACACACATCACCATCAATGAGTTTAACTGACAAACAAACAAATTCTTCCCTCATCACTCCTAAACACTTTTTGCATAATAATTTGGAACACAGTGTACATGTGCTTTTCCACAAAACACCAGTGGTTCACGTAGTGAATCTTACAGTTCTAACTTGCCAACCGTGGTCTGTATGGAGTTGTTCAATAAAGGGCCCAAAAGTAAGATAACATAGACGGGAGAGGTCTCTATGAATACGAATTCCTAAGTATTTGATACCCTGTGAGGGCCAGGCAAAGGGAAAGTTGGACTGGATGGAATCCTGTATGGATTTGGGGAGGGAGACAACGAGGGCCTCAGACTTCGCTGCATTGATTTTAAAATTTGACCATGTAACAAAGTGATCTATTTCAGCCATAACAGCAGGGATGGATATATGTGATTGAGTGATATATACTAGGACATCATCAGCAAATGCAGAGCACTTGTACTCGGTGCCTCCCACCTCAATCCACCTAATATTGGGGTTATGGGAAAATTGATGAGAGCAGGTGCTCCGTCACTAGGATGTATAAGAGAGGGGACAGAGGACATCCCTGCCTTGTCCCATTGGTGATTATGAAAGGTAATGAAAATGTTCCATTTATCTTCAGCCTAGGTGACGTATTGCGATACAGGGCCGTGATTTTGCCTATAAAAGGGTCCCCTAGACCCCTACCCCAAGCTTTTTAAGGGAATAATATATGGCATGCCAGGAGACTCCATGGAGTGCTTTCTCAGCATCCAGCGAGAGTATCTAATTACAAATTTTTAACTGCATCTAGCCCAGGAAATACTTTGTGCCTAGTAGCAGTGTCTGCTAGTCAGCGGATTATCCCAGCTGTTAAGCAAGCTACACCACCTGTAGTTTGGACACTTAATTTTTTCAAAGGAAATGGTTCGGGCCCCCGGGACACTCAGTGAAGAGCATCGGGGAGGCACCCCAAGGCATAGGGGCTGGGACTGGCGGTAGGACGCCTTGCGGTGGACCGCCGAGCTCGATCCTTATAAAAGCTTTTTAACTGCAGCAGCTTTAGTGGACGCTACTGGAGATGGAATCACGCGGCTGCTGGCATGAGACTTGCCCTCCAATAGATCCTTGTAAAAGGATTTAAAGTGTATTCATTCAAATTAGAGAGACAATTTAAATTAAAAAGCTTAGACCTGCCTCCACCACAGGGGGGCTCGCTTGACCCACCAGCGGACAGGCACCAGTATTGGGAGAGGGGGGCTGGCCGTCAAGGTCCACCGCAGCTCTGGCACAAAGCCGGCGACACGGAGGTCGCACGGGCAGGAACGTACTGACCGTGTCGGCTTCACACTTTTTTGGTTTTAGAAGGGCATGACATGCCTATATCTGTGTCTCCCCCTCCTTTTACTCCTCCACCTCTTTTCTTTTCACATGACTATATGTACTTGTCACTTTTCCATGTGTTAGTTGTGTCTTCTGAGCAGTTTGTCAGCTTTTGGACACCTTTGAAGGTGTTTTCTATGTATTTCTATGTGTTTTTGTTTGCCTGCCATTGGTTTTAACGGTGTTCGAAGGTGTTCGACTAATAGTTCGGCAAACATATGGGTGTTCGACGAACCGAACCGAACTCGAACACTTCGGGGGTGGCTCAACACTATCCAGAATTACTGAAACCCCAAGAAAAAGTGCCTCTCACAATCCAGTAAGAACCTGAAGAAGCGGTGATACACACTGACCTTGGAGACTTCCCAGCTGATTGGCCTCAGATAGGAGGTGCAGTAATCATTCCAGTACTCCAATTCTATGAACAACCAGAAAACCCTCCACAGCAAGTTGTACCTGTAAGTGCTGCAGAAGAGCCAGCTCAAGAAGTGTCCTCGGATGAAGGATCCCCGGCAGGAGCAGAGCAAGAGGGCCTAGCCAATGGTAGACTTGCCATTCCAAGAGAGAGGTTAAGGCAGTTTTACAACATGGTTACACGTAGAACTGATAGAGTAACTGAGAATATAGACCCTGACACTCCACCAACCACAGCACTACGTAGATCAGTACGCAGCACAAGAGGTAAACCTCCTGCTAGGTACACACAGTAGATGATCAAAATTGCTGAAAGTGTAGATAGTTACCCCTGGGGTATTAAATTGAATTGCATTAACTTGAAATCTACTAAATTAATTGTCTATTTTCAAGCATGCTAATCAATTTGTGCTTTTTCCTATTAATTCTTTATGCCTACATAATGAACTTCGTGGCTGAGGACTGTGTGCAGCCCAAAAACTTTTATTGTATATAATTGCGCTCCCTGGAGTGCCCTTTAGGTGACCTCAGAAGGAAAACCTGTCTGGAGTGGCTCTCTTGGAGGTCCAATTCGGGATCTTCATGCCCTGCAGCCACCCCAGGGCCTACGTAGAGGGTTTAGGACAGGTTCCTCAAAAACCACAAAGTACTCTACCTTTTGAGATGGACATCCTTGCTGGGAATCTCGCCACAAGAGACTTGGATTTTGAGGACACTCTGTAATTGTTTTGTTATGCAACGTTTAAGATTTGTGCCTCCCATAAAGGGAAGATTGTTCTTGTATTGCTTATGTTCCTGTTGGTACTGTGTTATAAAATGTACTTCAGCCCGGAAGTGCTGAGTTTAACTAGGGGGGAATGTAAAGCCCAGCTGTGCTTGGTATCACAGATCCTAGAAGGGTGTATTGATGGATTCCTCCACAAGAGGCCCCCATAACCATTCACACATCTCCACCTTCCACCTCAGACCACCAGAGGGAGCCCCTATAGGGAGATATAAAGAAGGGAAGGTGAAGCCAGGCAGTGAGTTCCTGCAGAGTGAGACGCAGAAGCAGGTCAGTCTGCAGTGGAGCTCCGTGACTCAGCAATTCCTCTGGAGAGTTCAGTTAGTGCAAGCCTGAATACAGAGTAGAGCCCGGTTGAGTTGTAGCTCAGAGAAGTGAGCTTCAGGTCTGCCGGCGCCATAAGATCGGTGAAGCGCGGCAAGCTGCCGTTAGTGTGAGTAGCCTATTGAGGGCCCGAGTAGGCCGAAGGCGAGTAGAGAGAGTTAGTTCATAGGGGGCAGAGGAGCTTATCTAGCTCACCCCGAAGAAGCAGTTACCGGATACCGGGTCCGATGCTTACCGGGATCTCCAAGACCCAGTAAGATAAAACCAGAATCCCTGGAGAACTACAAGTCCCAGGATCGCTAAAGTGCTGATACGTAACAGAGCCAGGGGACACATAGGCCCCGTAAGTCGGGAGCGTGTAATCCAGCAGAAGGCTATACCACAAGGTCAGCCAGCGCAGGACAGAGACAAAGTTAGGCCTAGCTCCAGGCAGGTCAGAAACTTACTACGCAGAGTCAAGAAACGGGAGGCCCAAAACCAGCTCATTGGGGAGGATCTGGACATACAACTTTCACCCTACAGTGCTCCGGAGAGTGCCTGATTTTCCATCAGTAAAAGGTACTGAAGTGACTATCGTGTCTTTCCCTGTTCTTGCTCTGACCCGGCGGGTTCTCTTCGTCCTGCTTTCTCCGTTCATACACTGCCCTGAGGCCTAGCTCCACCTGTGGGGAGCTATACCATCCAGCTGCCTTATCACCAGCCTCAGTGAACTGCGCAGCGCTGGTGACTAGTGTTGAGCCACCCCCGTAGTGTTCGAGTTCGGTTCGGTTCGTCGAACACCCGTGTGTTCGCCGAACTGTTCGTCGAACTGTTCGTCGAACACCTTCGAACACCGTTAAAACCAATGGCAGGAAAACAAAAACACATAGAAACACATAGAAAACACCTTCAAAGGTGTCCAAAAGCTGACAAACTGCTCAGAAGACATAACTAGCACATGGAAAAGTGACAAGTACATATAGTCATGCGAAAATAAAAGAGGTGGAGGAGTAAAAGGAGGGGGAGACACAGATATAGGCATGTCATGCCCTTCTAAAATCCAAAAAGTGAGAAGCCGACACGGCCAGTCCGCTCCTGCCCGTGCCACCTCCGTGTCGCCGGGTTTGTGCCAGAGCCGCGGTGAACCCTGATGGCCAGCCCCCCTCTCCCAATACTGGTGCCTGTCCGCTGGTGGGTCGAGCGAGCCCCCCTGTGGTGGAGGCAGCTCTAAGCTTTTTAATTTAAATTGTCTCTCTAATTTGAATGAATACACTTTAAATCCATTTACAAGGATCTATTGGAGGGCAAGTCTCATGCCAGCAGCCGCGTAATTCCAGCTCCAGTAGCGTCCACTAAAGCTGCTGCAGTTAAAAAGCTTTTATAAGGATCGAGCTCGGCTGTCCACCGCAAGGCATCCTACTGCCAGTCCCAGCCCCTATGCCTTGGGGTGCCTCCTGATGCTCTTCACTGAGTATCCCGTGGTCCCGAAGCATTTCCTTTGAAAAAATGAAGTGTCCAAACTACAGGTGGTGTAGCTTGCTTAACAGCCGGGATAATCCGCTGACTAGCAGACCCTGCTACTAGGCACAAAGTATTTCCTGGGCTAGATGCAGTTAAAAATTTGTAATTAGATACTCTCGTTGGATGCTGAGAAAGCATTCCATAGAGTTTCCTGGCACGCCATATATGATTCTCTTAAAAAGCTTGGGGTAGGGGTCTAGGGGACCCTTTTATAGCCAAAATCACGGCCCTGTATCGCAATACGTCACCTAGGCTGAAGATAAATGGAACTGTAGCACCCTGAGGGCTCGGTTGCTACAGAGGTATTGCACCTCACCCAGAGGTGTGATATCTCACTCTCAGGTAAGGATGTAGTGTGGATCAGGACCCGACACCTGCATGCATTACACCACATTGCCGTGGGGCAGGGCGACCAATATGCCCCTGAGATGGGCACGACAGTCCCTGTCCCTGGCTGGAGTGGGGGGAGGGAACACTGAGGAAGGGGAACCCTGTAGTGCAGGAGCAGGGAGGAAGCAGTTCCTGGGTGCATTGAGAAGGGAGTATAAAAGGTGGGCACCATCTTAGTTCAGTGCAGAGAAGTCTGAGCAGAAGTGGCAGGGAGCAGGGGCTCTGCATGAGCTCTGCTCCGGAGGCGGACCTAGTAACAGAGGCCCAGGCCTGGAAGAGGGAGAAGGAAGGAAGAGGAGCGGAGAAGGCTCCAGGAACGAGGAACGAAGGGATCTCAGGGGTGCGGACGGGCGAGTCGCCACCGCACGCCAGAATCCACCTGCGTGGAGGGGTCAGGCCAAAGGGGGAGACCGGTCCCCGAAACTAGTGGAGGCAGGAAACGACCCTCAGCTAGAAACAGGAGGCTGTGACATTTTATGTGGCGCAGCCCCTCACTACACCCACTAGGAAGGCACCACATAGGGTCAGGGAAACTGGCGCCAAGTTTACCAAGAGGAGGCCCGAGGCAGCCGGACAGAAGGGTTGGTAAGAAAGGCCAGACAAAGGACACACAAAGGGGGTCCTGTGAAGCGCTCCAAAGTTATCTGGGAGTTGTCTGAGCCCCTCACCTGGTGAGCACAGTACGACGTGGGCAGCCGTTACCTGCAGACGTGGTCTGGATAATAAGAACTGTGAGTAAAGGCCCTGGACTGCATCACTGACTCCGTGTCATTACTGCTGCTGCCCTGCACCATCACCCCCATCCTCCGCATACACTGCCCTGAGGCTATACTCCTCCCGTGGGGAGTTATGCTACGCTCTGCTGCACCCACAACACCAGCCTCAGCGGTCTGCCCTGGAGCGGCGGTTCACTCTGACCGCAATCCACGGGTGGCGTAGTCGGACATTTAAACATCAAAACCACATAAATAGTTCCGCCACTGGTTTGACCGCCCTGAGCCACGGAACCGGGTTGCCGCCACGGAGACTACAACCACCAGCATCCACCAAAAAGGGTCCGGCTCCGGGTGTCCCAAGGCCCAGGGGGCGCGTCAGAACATTTTCATCACCTTTCACAATCACCAATGGGACAAGGCAGGGATGTTCTCTGTCCCCTCTCTTATACATCCTAGTGACGGAGCACCTGCTCTCATCAATTCGCCATAACCCCAATATTAGGTGGATTGAGGTGGGAGGCACCGAGTACAAGTGCTCTCTATTTGCTGATGATGTCCTAGTATATATCACTCAATCACATATATCCATCCATGCTGTTATGGCTGAAATAGATCACTTTGTTACATGGTCAAATTTTAAAATCAATGCAGCGAAGTCTGAGGCCCTCGATGTCTCCCTCCCCAAATCCATATAGAATTCCATCCAGTCCAACTTTCCCTTTGCCTGGCCCTCACAGGGTATCAAATACTTAGGAATTCCTATTCATAGAGACCTCTCCCATCTATGTTATCTTAATTTTGGGCCCTTTATTGAACAACTCCATACAGACCACGGTTGGCAAGTTAGAACTGTAAGATTCACTACGTGAACCACTGGTGTTTTGTGGAAAAGCACATGTACACTGTGTTCCAAATTATTATGCAAAAAGTGTTTAGGAGTGATAAGGGAAGAATTTGTTTGTTTGTCAGTTAAACTCATTGATGGTGATGTGTGTCAGGGCTCTTTATATCACTGTAAGCAATTGCAGACACCAGTGCTAATTAGTTTGGCAGGTGTGTCCAATGAAAGGCAAGACTACTTAAGAAGGCTCTCTCACATTATTCAGCAGCCTACATTTTCTGCCAAAATGGGAAAGAAAAAGGATGTGTCGGCTGCTGAGAAGCAACAAATTGTGGAGTGTTTAGGTCAAGGCATGACTACAATCAACATTGTGCGATGATCAGGATGAAGTGTCTTGGCAATCAAGAAGTATGTAGCTGATTCACAGTACACACGTGTGCGTGCTGATAAGGGCAAATTGAGGACTCTTTCCTACAGGCAATTACGTCAGGTTGAAAGAGCAGCGGCAAAAAAGCCTTGTCATAGCAGCAGACAAGTTTTTGAAGCTGCTTGTGCCTCCAACGTCCCCCGAACAACAAGATGCAGGGTCCTTCAGAGGTTTGCAGCTGTGCATACGCCATCCTGTCGACCTCCTCTATCCACTTCACACAAGCAGAAACGGCTCCAGTGGGCCAAACATTACATGAAGGCTGATTTCAAAACTGTTTTGTTCACGGATGAGTGCCGTGCAGCGCTCGATGGTCCAGATGGATGGAGTGGAGGATGGCTGGTTGATGGACACCCCACGCAAACACGGCTACAGCGCCAACAAGGAGGAGGTGGAGTAATGTTTTGGGCTGGAATCATGGGGAGAGAGATTGTCGGCCCCTTTAGGATCCCTGAAGGCGCTAAAGATGAACTCCATAATGTATGTGGATTTTCTCAAACAGCACTTCCTGCCATGGTTCAAGAAGAAGAACCGTGTATTTCACAGCAAGATCATTTTACTGCATGATAATGCACCATCTCATGCTGCACATAAAACATCTGCATCTCTGGCTGATATGGGCATAAAAGGGGACAAACTTATGGTGTGACCCCCATGCTCCCCTGACCTCTACCCCATTCAGAACCTTTGGAGCATCATTAAAAGGAGTGTCTATGATGGCGGGAGGCAGTTCACATCTAAGCAACAGCTCTGGGAGGGTATTCTGTCCTCATGCAAAACAATTGAAGCAGAAACCATCCAAAACCTGACAAATTCAATGGACGAGAGAGTTCAGAAGCTCCTTTCGAACAAGGGGTCCTATGTGAAAATGTAACATCACCTAGAATAAAGTTTTGAGTTGAAAACTGTTTGATTTCAGTTTCTAACAACCTGCTAATGCTTATAATTTCAAAAATGACCATTTTTTTGGTCTTTATTAAAATGAAAAGGTTGATCGAAAAGACAGAACGCTGGCTGCGGGGCATGACAAGATCTCCAAGGCGTAAGTGGCTAGCTCCGGCCATTTATCCAGATTGGAAGCCCAAAAAGAGCAAGGGTCCAGTGACACAGTCGTGGCTTCAATGTTTACTTGGAGATACTCCTGTACCATCGTCTCTAGGCGTTGACTATGTGTCAGACTTCTTGTCTCCTGTGGCCTTGCAAAGGATGGGCTAAAAAAGTGGTGAAATGATTCCGCAAAATTGATGTTACCACCAGATACTGTGGTTCTGTTACGGTTTGAGTGCTGAACACTTGACGGTCCCAGGGTTGGCAAGTTGGAACTGTGAGATTCACTACGTGCACCACTGGTATTTTGTGGAAAAGCACATGTAAGATTCTGCAACAGTCTCTGCTGATACTCCTGCATGCGTGCATCCCTTTCTATGGCAGGAATAATTTCTGCAAATTTACTTTTGTACCGGGGATCTAACAGTGTGGCAACCCAGTAGTCAGGATTATTTCTAATTCTCACAATTCGAGGGTCATGTTGCAGGTAGTGCAGCAAGAAGGCACTCATGTGTGTTGCGCATCCAGGAGCACCAAGTCCCTGTTGTGTTGGTGGCGAGGTAACAATCATGCTTCCTTCCTCTGTCCTCTCCCCCCAACCTCGCACAACAGAAATGTGATCAAGGTCTCCCTCATCTGATGAGTCTTCCATCAGTTCGTCCTCCACTTCTTCCTGGGCTCCTGCACCTTCCTCACTAGTTTGGCTGCTACCATGCGCCCTGGTAAAACCATCTCCCCCACCCTCACATGCCTGCCGCCTTGGTGCTGCCGACCGTCTGGACCTTGCAGATGTTAGCCCTTCCGCATACAACTCCTCCTCCTCTACTTCCTCCACCTCCTCTTGTGCCACCACCTGACTCCGAATTCTGTTTAACATGTGCTCCAGCATGTAATTCACCGGAATAGTCATGCTGATAATGGCATCGTCAGCACTAAACATCTTCGTCGCCATTTCAAAACTGTGCAGAAGGGTGCATAGGTCCCTGATCTGAGACCACTCCTCCAGCGTGATTTGCCCCACCTCTGAATCTCGTTGACCCAGGCTATACGTCAGAACGTATTGCACCAGGGCTTGTCGGTGCTGCCACAGTCGCTGCAACATGTGCAGAGTTGAATTCCACCGGGTAGGCACATCGCATTTTAGCCGGTGAAGTGGCAGGCCCAACGACTTCTGTAGAGATGTAAGTCGCTGAGCTGCGGGATGCGAACGGCGGAAGTGAGCACACAGCGACCGTGCCCTCTGCAGAAGGCCATCTAGTCTGGGATAGTGGGCTAAAAATTGCTGGACAACCAGGTTCAACACGTGAGCCATACAAGGCACGTGTGTGACATTGCCCCGGCGAAGGGCCGCACCCAGGTTTGCAGCATTGTCGCACACGGCCTTCCCTGGTTTCAGGTCCAGTGGAGACAACCATTCATGAAATTGGTTCTCCAGAGCTGACCACAACTCCTCAGCTGTGTGACTCACATTTCCCAGACATTTCAATGTAAAAACCGCCTGATGACGTTGAGCCCTACTGCCAGCATAGTAAGGAGGTGTGCAGGATCCCTTCTGCGCAGTTAGAAAGCTTGTGGCATGACCAGACAGGCTTTGGGTGCAGGTGGAAGACCGAGAGGAGGTTGAGGAGGCAGAAGCAGTGGAGGAACTTTGACATAAAGAGGATTGACGCACAACTCGTGGGGACGGCAAGACTTGGACAGCAGCCCCTTGTCCTGCTGTCACCATAGTTACCCAGTGCCCAGTCAGCGACATGTAACGCCCCTGTCCATGCCTACTCGTCCAAGTGTCTGTGGTGAAATGCACCCTGTCACACACAGAGTTTCTCAAAGAAGCGGTGATGTTGTGTGCGACATGCTGGTGGAGCGCAGGCACACCTTTCTTTGAGAAGTAGTGCCGACTGGGCATCTGGTACTGGGGCACTGCGAAGGACATAAGGTCTCGAAAATCCTCTGTGTCCACCAGGCGGAAAGGCAGCATTTCTGTAGCCAAGAGCTTGCAGATGGTGAAATTCAACCTCTTAGCTTTCTCATGGCTAGGAGGAAATGGTCTTTTACTTGTCCACATCTGAGGGACCGAGGGCTGGCTATTGTGCTTAGACGGGGTTGAGTAGGGTGTCCCCAGCAAACTGCCGGTCTATGAGGAGGATGCAGGTAAAAAAGTTAGGTTGCCTTGATCCAAATGTGGTGCTCTCGATGTCGGAGAGCGCTCAACACCAGCTGGTGTTTCCACTTCCAAATGAAATGATGACCTGCCAATCACACTGGCTGTTGCGGGTAAAGAGGTGGCAGGTCTGCGTCCAAAAACATGTGTGACTGCTGTCCCCCCAGTCACAGAGGATGAAGAGGCCGCGGATGCACAAGATCGGGCAGACGGTGGTTGGCCCGGCCCGCTAGGCCGCATTGTAGCACAGTGAGCTTCCCACTGCAACTTATGCTTCATATCCATGTGACGGTTCATGCATGAAGTACTCAAACTATGGATTTTTTGGCCTCTACTTAGCTTTTGGTGACAAATATTACAGATAACACGAGTTGGGTCATCCTTATCGATCTGAAAAAATGCCCAGGCTATGCAAGGCTTAGAGCCCATGCAACCTGAAGAACCACTATGACTTGGGGTCAGAGGCACAGTTGTGGTTGAGTATGCAGTTGTTGACGTGCTTCCAGTACTCCGACTCTGTCCAGGAAGGCACAACCTAACCTCGTCGTCAATAGCATCTGTGACGCCCAGCTGCGCTCGGTATCACAGATCCTAGAAGAGTGCATTGATGGAATCCTCCACAAGAGACCCCCATAAACATTCACACATCTCCACCTTCCACGTCAGACCAGCAGAGGGAGCCCGTTAGGGATATAAATAGGGAAGGTGGAGCTAGGCAGTTCAGTTCCCCTGAAGAGTTCCTGCAGTAGAGAAGCCTAAGAGAGGTCAGTCTGCAGTGGAGCTCAGTCTAGTCTAGAGAACTCAGTTAGTAGTTCAGAAGTGGAGCACGAGGCTCCTGCTAGCTAGATTCAGGGAGCCCAGTTAGAGCTTAAGGTGTGCCGGCGCCATAAGATCGGTGAAGCGCGGCAAGCTGCCGTTAGTGTGTCTAGCCGGAGTAGGCCGAAGGCGAGTGGAGAGTTAGTACATAGGGGGCAGAGGAGCTTAACCAGCTCACCCCGAAGCATTTACCGGACACCGGATCCGAGCTTACCGGGATCTCTATGACCCAGTAAGGCATAACCGGAATCCCTGGAGAACTACAAGTCCCAGGATTGCTAAGGTGCTGATACGTAACAGAGTCAGGAGACGCTTAGGCCCCGCATACTGGGAGCGTGAACTCCAAGACAAGGCCCTACCACAAGGTCAGCCAGCGCAGGACAGAGACAATGTTAGGCCTAGCTCCAGGCAGGTCAGAAACTTACTACGCAGAGGCAAGAAACAGGAGGCCCTACACCCGCTCATTGGGGAGGATCCTGATATGCACCCTTCACCCTACAGTGCTCTGGGATGTGCCTGAATTTCCACCAGTAAAAGGTACTGAAGTGACTACCGTGTCTGTTCCCGTTCTTGCTCTGACCCAGCTGGGTCTTGCCTGTCTTGCATTCCCCCTGCATACGCTGTCCTGAGGCCTAGCTCCACCTGTGGGGAGCTATACCATCGAGCTGCCTTATCACCGGCCTCAGTGGACTGCTGCAGCACTGGTGCTTCTCACCAGATACCACAGGTGGCGTCACAAACTCTTATAAAATTAACAATTATCCACCCTTTTAAAGAGTGACCCCAGGGTACGGGCCCGGGAGCCGACCACCGCGACATCCCCAAGGTCAGGCAAAGGCCCGGGTACCGAGTCATCCCCATCCCCTGGGCTAGTCACATCCTCCTCCACCTCCTCTGCTGACCTCATCGACTGGCTGACTGTGGGTTGACAGTAAGTGGGATCTCCAACCTCGTCATCATCACCCTGTGTGTTCTCACACCCGTCGTCCTCAGAGCCAACCTCTTCCTGCCCTGACCGAAAAGTCAAGCTGTCGCTCCAATCAGGTATTTGAGTCTCATCATCATCTTCATCATTGTCTCCACCAACAGGAGTTACAGTTTGGGAACGAGGGTCTACATTATGCTCAGAACCTTCTTCATCTGGTCCTGGATCCGACTCATAAAGATTCTGGGCATCAGTGCAGATCATTTCCTCATCTGGATTAACAGAAGCTTTGGAGCAGACCTCCGTTTCCCAGGCTATAGTATGAGTAAACAGCTGTGCAGACTCAACCATCTGTGTTACCCCATACTCAGACGGGCAGCTGGAGACTTGGGAGCTGTGAGGAAGCAAGTGCGATTGGGGTGACACCTCTGAGGACTGGAGTATTTGTGATGTTGAAGTTGAGGCGGAGGAGAGCCCACTTGAAGGAGCACTTGATATCCGTTCAAGCACCTGCTGTTTTTGTGCCTCATCTGGAATTTGTAGCAATGGGCCTGTCCGTAAGAAAGGGATCGTATCACATTGTCCACGAAAAGAAGTAGACATCTTAGTTTGGCTGGAAGATGGTCTTTCTTCTGCATATGTTACCCCTCCCCACCGCGGGGGGGCTCGACCCACCACCGGACAGTCACCAGTATTGGGAGAGGGGGGGCTGGCCGTCAGGGTCCACCGTGGCTCTGGCACAAACCCGGCGACACAGAGGTCGCACGGGCAGGAACGGACTGGCCATGTCGGCTTCGCACTCCAGCGTAGACCCTCTGCCCGCTCGCGTACATAACCTCAACGGGATGCTCAAGCGGCTTTTCTTCCCAGGGCTGTTCCCCGCCCAGCAGGAATGTGAGGGAGCTCTGGTCGGCCTTCCACTCAACTCCCATACCTCCCTCGCCCTCTTTCCTTCTTCCGTTCTCCATCTAACCCCTCGGCTCTGTGGTGTCCGCTCTCCCTCCAGCTCTCTCCTTCTCACAGGTGAACTACCGCGTGTATTCACACTGTGGCGAATCTTTTGGGCCCAGGCATAAGAAGTTGTCGAGGTAAGGGATAATATGTGCCCCCTTAGAAACGTCCATTACAACCCATTCGAGGAAGCAACTAAACGCCTCAAATAGTGAGCAGGATCTGGAGCACCCCATGGGCAAACAGCGATCTATATAGTATTTTGCTTCCCAGAAGCAGCCCAATAGGTGGACACTATTCGGAGGCACAGGTAGTAAGTAACCGGAACGCCGCATCAATGTCTGTTTTGGCCATTAGGGTGACCCTTCCCAACTTCTTGATCCGCCTGATTGCCTTGTCAAAGGATGTACAGTATATACTACTGTACTGGGTTCCACGTCGATGTTGTCGTTTACGGACCTGCCCCTTGGATATAACAAATGGTGAATTAGTCCGAATGTATTGGGCCCCGTTTTTGGCACAACTCACAACGGGGATACCACTACGTCTTGTAAGGAAAGTGTTCTGAATGGAACCGCCATTCTACCTAAAGATATATTTTTTTTAATTTTCTTGTCACGACGTCTGGGTGTTGGTAGGCTGATTTTAGATTTTTACTCCAGCCTTTCTTGATTTTAGAAGGGCATGACATGCTTATATCTGTGTCTCCCCCTCCTTTTACTCCTCCACCTCTTTTCTTTTCGCATGACTATATGTACTTGTCACTTTTCCATGTGTTAGTTGTGTCTTCTGAGCAGTTTTTCAGCTTTTGGACACCTTTGAAGTGTTTTCTATGTGTTTTCTATGTGTTTCTATGTGTTTTTGTTTGCCTGCCATTGGTTTTAACGGTGTTCGAAGGTGTTCCACGAACAGTTCGACGAACAGTTCGGCGAACATATGGGTGTTCAACGAACTGAACCGAACTCGAACACTATGGGGGTGGCTCAACACTAGTTGGCATTCAGGCCCCATCAAGACCAATCAACAAAACAGCCAGGAAGAAGGGATGCTTCATTGACATGAAGCAGTTGAATCGCCAGCAGAAACGGTCGATGCCCGCTCTATGCCGGCACCGGCAGGTGGTTGCCTTTGCTAGCCTCTTAGTTTTTAGAACCAAAGTAAAAACAATTAAAAATAACAAAAAAATTGTTCTGGATAGCCCCTTTAACCACATATGCATTATCTAATATTCTCCCTCTTACATGCTACTTTCTAAGATAGTAGCACCCTTGCATGCTATGTCCTTGAACACCACTTTCTGAATGATTAATTAAGTTATATAATGAACCTACTTGCTCAAACTAAAATTTTGTAACATGCCACTGTAGCACCCCGAGGACTCGGCTGCTACAGGAGTATTGCACCTCAAACCAGAGGTGTGGTATTCCACTCCCGGGTAAGGATGGAGTGTGGGACAGAGCTCAGATAGCTGCATGCACTACACTCACCCCATTTCCGGGGGACAGAACAACGGTACTCCCACCAGATAGATGTGCAGGTACGACAGCATCTGTCCCTGGCTGGAGTGGGGGGGGGGGGAACATCCCAGTAGTGTAGGAGCAGATAGGGGAGGGACTCTGGGCATAGGTAGGAGCCCATTGGGTGCTAGTCACCTGGGCTCGGGTGTCAGAGGGAGTATATAAGGTGGGCACCATCTTTAGACAGGGTCTGTTCAGCCTGGAGGAGTGGAGAAAGGAGCTCAGCCAGAGAGGGCTGAGGGGGAGCTGTGGCTCCGTCTGGGCCCAGCTCCAGAGCCAGGCCTGAAGCATAGAGAGGGAAGGAAGAAGAGGAACACAAGGAAAGGCCCAGAGACGCAAGCAGAAGGAACCCTGAGATCCCACGAGTGAACTAAAACGGGTGAAGGGTTGGCAGAGAAGGGTACCGGATCCCAAACTGGTGGAGGTCAATCATCCTTAGCCAGGAACCGGAGGTCGTGGTCAAGCTTTGGCACGACCCATCGCCACATCCACCAGGAAGGCACGCCACATAGGGTCAGGAAAGCCGGAGAGAGGTTTTGCCCCATAAGGCCCGAGGAAGCCGGACATAGGTGGGTCCCTGGTGAGGACGGCCAGTAGGAAGGAAGAGAGGGGAGCTCTGGACCACGCTCTGGAATCGCCTGGGAGTTGGCCGAGTCCCTGACCTGGTGGACGCAGCACGGCTCGGGTGGTCCTACTGTGCACAATGATCTGATAAAGAACTGTGAGTAAAGCTTTTGAAACTGCACTTCTCGCCTCTGTGTTCCTGCCGTCACACCTGCACCCTCAGCACTGGGACACCCGCACCATCACTCCCATCATCATCTCTAACAGATCTGCCCTGAGGCCATACTCCTCCCGTGGGGAGTCATCTCATTCTCAGCTGCACAAACAACACCGGCCTCAGCGGACTGCCGTGCAGCGGCGGTTCCGTGACCGCAATCCACGGGTGGCGTAGTCGAACATTCTAACATCTACTGCTAAATACTGCCGCTCAGTTTGACTCACTGGGCACGGACCGGGTCACCGCCACAAGACTACTACCCCCATCTGATCCGGCTCCGGGTAGACCCCCGCGTGCGCAACGCTACTCAGCACAGGCCCAGGGGCGCGTCAACTTTGGCGTAGTCGGCAGGATTACGTGCCCGCAACCGACGGGTACTGCGTGCCTGAAGAAAAGTTCACATTTACCGTAAAAAGGAGTCTCCCGCCAATTCCGGAGGGTTCCCGCCATCGGACGCCGTCTCGGGTCGTTTCCCGCCGTGTGCCCGCCATCTGCAGCCTTTTCCCGCCATCCACGGAGTTTCCCGCCATAAGGAGACGATTCCCGCCATCTGAGACGATTTCCCGCCCTGGCAGAGCGGACTCCATTATGGGCGTGCCAGAGGGTGGCAAGAGGCCACCTCCCATCGTGGGCCAGGTCCAAGAATGGCGCCAAAAGCGGAAACCGCCCCCACCAGCAGAGACTGCAATGATAGAGATGTCCATCAGCGTGAGGGGGCTGCCCCTGGAACTGACTGTCACCAAGTTACCCCGGGACCACCCTCAAGGGGGGCGGATAGAGAACAAAACAGAGAAGATGGGTGCGGCCTGGAGGAGTCTGGACAGATCGCACCCGGAGATGGAGGAAGAGTCTAGCAGCACTGACCCTGTAGTCCGGAACCTGTTGCAGGCTGCCACCCCAGAAGGCCTGGTGGAGATCCTGGCACAGCTCCCCAGAGATAGGGAGCGTGCACAAACCGCGCTGGAGACCTTGGCCCGGAAGATGGCCCGGGTACAGCAAGAAGCGCTGGCCGAGTGGAGGAGGGAGATGGTCCAGCAGGCTGGAACCCGCCAGCAGAAGACGCCACCCGCAACGTGGAGCATGTCTGCCCCTGAGGATGGTGCAGGAGGAACGGAGGCCGGAGACGACGCCGCAGAGGGAGCCGCAGAGATGGACGCAGGTAATGGGGACGTCATCACCCCGTGCCCAGTAGCCGCAAGCCTGCCCCAGCTCCCCGTCGCAGAGCCCGAAGTTCCACTCACCGCGCCCGTTGCTGCACCGCCGCTGCTCCCGACTAGGCCTCGAGCGGCAGGAGCCGCGGTCGCGCCCTCTGTTACGCCACGCCCCTTGACCCTGAGCGCGGCAAAAGAGGAAGAGCCCCCGGCCTGGTCGCAGGGCCGAGTACCCCCGGGCGCCGCAGTCTCCACAGCGCCCTCTACCTCCACTGCGCCACCGGCCTGGTCACAAGGCCTAGTGGATCGGGGCGCCGCTGCCCCTCCAGCGCCCTCTTTCCCAAAAGTGCCATACTTGAGCCCAGACAGGATGCCTACGGCCTGGACGCAAGGCCGAGTACCTCCGGGCGCCGCTGCCCCTCCAGTGCCCTCAACTTCCACAGTGCTGCCCCTGGGCGAAGATCTGTTTGCGCAGCATACTAGCCCGGACGGGCTGCCTTTCGTTTGGCCACTGGAGTACGTCAACCCCCGACTCCGGAAGGAATGGCCTTTGTGTGAGCCTCTGATCCCGGCTCCGGCACCCGCCAAAATTGTTCCGCTCCCACTGGAGGAGGCCCAATTTGCATGGGACCCCACCGGTGAAAACCTAATGGGGTTCACCCAGGAGACCCGGGCGGACGCAGCCCGGCGTGAGGAGTGCTGCCGTCAGCAGTTAGAGGTCTTCTGGAGAGAACGGCGAGAGAGGCGGATCCGCGAGGAACGGCTGCAGGTCCAAAGCGCGGAGCAGAAACGCCGGGCCCGACGAAACCCTCGTGCGGCCCACGGTCCCCGCGCCACCGGGACTGTAATAAAATTTCAACTGGAGAACGGCTGGGGCTTTATCCGGGATCACCGAACCCCCGGCGACGTCTTTGTCACCCGCAGGGATGTCGAGTCTCACCTGCCGGAGGGACACCGAGGACGTGACCTTTACTCAGGTGATGAGGTCACCTTCACCCGGCACCAGTGTGCCAAAGGACCATACGCCCTTCACGTGCACCGGTTGACGGAGAAGGAGATACAGGATGAGGAAGATCAAGAGGACCCGGACGGGTCTGAAGACTACCCTCAGGAGGGGACAAGGAGAGGACATCGCTACTAAAGGGGAGTAGCATAAGCAAAGTACTGTAAATAAGTTACCCGTATGGGTATTCGATAATATGCTAAGTGAAGTGTGGTCCCCGTTGGGACTAGTGTGGAACTGTTTAAAGGAACTGTTTCCTGTGTGCCCCTATCCCCAATCAGGCTGAGGACTGTGAGCAGCCATTCCCCTATCCCCAATCAGGCTGAGGACTGTGAGCAGCCATTCCCCTATTCCCACTGGCCAAGGACTGAGAGCGGCCATACCCTGTAAATAGTTGCGCTTTTTCAGGCGCCCCCTACTGGTTTTATAAGGAACTGTTTTTTCTATTAGTGACAGTTGCACTTTACCCGGTCACAAGTTGCACCGTGGCCGGAAGAACAAGAACGTTTTATATAAAAGAGTTTTATATTGAAAGTTTATACTGCTAAAATGATAATATAAGAAGTTACCTGTAATGTTATATTTTCTGATAATGTTTTTTATAATGTTTTATATGTTAGTGTGTACTTTAAAAAAAAAAAATTTTGGAAGTTTTATAATGTTATGCTCTTTTCCAGCCCGAGGACGTGCTGTGGTTTACCAGGGGGGAATGTAGCACCCCGAGGACTCGGCTGCTACAGGAGTATTGCACCTCAAACCAGAGGTGTGGTATTCCACTCCCGGGTAAGGATGGAGTGTGGGACAGAGCTCAGATAGCTGCATGCACTACACTCACCCCATTTCCGGGGGACAGAACAACGGTACTCCCACCAGATAGATGTGCAGGTACGACAGCGTCTGTCCCTGGCTGGAGTGGGGGGGGGGGAACATCCCAGTAGTGTAGGAGCAGATAGGGGAGGGACTCTGGGCATAGGTAGGAGCCCATTGGGTGCTAGTCACCTGGGCTCGGGTGTCAGAGGGAGTATATAAGGTGGGCACCATCTTTAGACAGGGTCTGTTCAGCCTGGAGGAGTGGAGAAAGGAGCTCAGCCAGAGAGGGCTGAGGGGGAGCTGTGGCTCCATCTGGGCCCAGCTCCAGAGCCAGGCCTGAAGCATAGAGAGGGAAGGAAGAAGAGGAACACAAGGAAAGGCCCAGAGACGCAAGCAGAAGGAACCCTGAGATCCCACGAGTGAACTAAAACGGGTGAAGGGTTGGCAGAGAAGGGTACCGGATCCCAAACTGGTGGAGGTCAATCATCCTTAGCCAGGAACCGGAGGTCGTGGTCAAGCTTTGGCACGACCCCTCGCCACATCCACCAGGAAGGCACGCCACATAGGGTCAGGAAAGCCGGAGAGAGGTTTTGCCCCATAAGGCCCGAGGAAGCCGGACATAGGTGGGTCCCTGGTGAGGACGGCCAGTAGGAAGGAAGAGAGGGGAGCTCTGGATAACGCTCTGGAATCGCCTGGGAGTTGGCCGAGTCCCTGACCTGGTGGACGCAGCACGGCTCGGGTGGTCCTACTGTGCACAAGGATCTGATAAAGAACTGTGAGTAAAGCTTTTGAAACTGCACTTCTCGCCTCTGTGTTCCTGCCGTCACACCTGCACCCTCAGCACTGGGACACCCGCACCATCACTCCCATCATCATCTCTAACAGATCTGCCCTGAGGCCATACTCCTCCCGTGGGGAGTCATCTCATTCTCAGCTGCACAAACAACACCGGCCTCAGCGGACTGCCGTGCAGCGGCGGTTCCGTGACCGCAATCCACGGGTGGCGTAGTCGAACATTCTAACATCTACTGCTAAATACTGCCGCTCAGTTTGACTCCCTGGGCACGGACCGGGTCACCGCCACAAGACTACTACCCCCATCTGATCCGGCTCCAGGTAGACCCCCGCGTGCGCAACGCTACTCAGCACAGGCCCAGGGGCGCGTCACCACCACTTACCATGTGCTATTTATAGCCCTCTGCTTTCCCATGACACCAGGACCCAAGTGTGACTGCCACCTCTATTATTAATACTATTAACAACCTTCAGCTCTATCTCGAGCAATGACGACTTGATGCATGAACGATCTGTAGGAAGATCGATCTTGTGCCAGCCTACATAGGTCCACCAGGGTCTTCTCCGCTGTTATCTTGATTGCATCAAGCCATCGGGTTCCTGCTTTTCGTCTTTAACTCATTCCTTCTATTCTTCCGACCATGATGTCCTTCTCCAGTGATTTCTTTCTTCGTATGATGTGTCCAAAGTAGGCAAGTCGTAACTTGGTGACCCTTGCTTTGAGTGACATGTCTGGCTTGATTTGTTTGTTCTTTTTGCCATTCATAGTACTAAGGGCATCCTTCTCCAGCACCACATTTCGAAGGCATTGATTCTTCTTCTGTCTTATTTCTTTATAGACCTTGTGTGGCACCCCTGTGGGTCCAGTTGCCACAGAGGTGCTGCATCTCAACCAGAGGTATGGTACCCCACTCTAAGGTAAAGAGGGAGCACTACCTGGGACCCAAACACTCACATCCAACACTACTCCACTCCTGAGGGAGGGTCCAGATAGCTCCTAAGGGAGAGCACAGACTCGGTCCCTGTCTGGAAGGTGGAACTAAGTAGAGGAGGTGGGTGGAGGAAGTAGTTTAGGGGAGCACTGAAGGAAGAGTATAAAAGAAGGGTAGAAATATCTAAAAGGGGCCATTCTTGGTTCCAGTCCTTGAAGCAGGAGTTCAGTGAGTGAGGACATGGAGGAGAGGGGCCCAGTCAGAGAGGCCCAGTAGGAGAGTGAGGAGAGAAGACCGGAGCAGTGAGGAGGGCTCCAGAGAGAGAGGATCTTAGGGGCACAGGAAGTGCGGAGTCCACCCGTGCGCCCGAGTTCACGCCGACCGTGTAGGGATCATGTCACAGTAAGGGACCGGACCGGCCCCAGACTAGTGGAGGACTGCAAGACTCAGCTAGCAAACCGGTGGTTGCGGTATCTTCACGTGCCGTAGCCAAACACCACACACATTCGCTGAAAAGGTGGCCATATAGGACAAAGGGGACAGAAAAGACGTCGCCCAACAAGGCTCGCGGCCACTGGCTCGGGACACTGTGTGTGAGGCGCAGGGCAGGAGTGCGAGAGCCAGCGCAGAGAGATGACCTGGGAAGGTACACAAGAAGGGGGTCCCGATCAAGTGCACCCAAGTTATCTGAGAGTTGGCTGGATCACTTCCCCGGAGGACACAGGACGACGTGGGCGGTTATAATCTGGCCGTTGTAACCTGGAGCATCTTAATAACTGTGAGTAAATACTTGAAGACTGCACCCCGCTGTGTCCTTGACTTAATTGCTGCATCACCTGCCTTGCACAACACCAAATCCTAAATTCAGCTATTTAACGGCCCTGGGGCATAGCTCTACCTGTGGAGAGCTGAACCATCTCTGCTGCGTCACCAACAGCCCCTGTGTATCTGAACAGCAGCTGCGGTCACCTATAGCCGAATACCACGGGTGGCATCACAAACTTTATCCCCAAAAACTTTATTTCCCCTTTTCTTTAATTATTGACCGCCCTGGGCCACGGAACGGGTCACTGCCGCCGTGACTACCCCAAAAAGAACTCGCCCGGCTAGGTACCCCACAGCCCCAGGGGGCGCATTACTTGTCCAGTGACTTTATTATTGATTTGTCCATAGCTATTCTGCTATTGACTTCTGGTGTCATCGACTGCCACCTCTGCACCCTCAGTTACTACACCCTATGCCTGTGGAGTCCAGATTGATGCACTCTCTTTGCATGTTGAAACTACCCTACTATTGCATATAGAAGAACTGTCTTTTACTAGATAGCCCTGTGAATGGGCTTTGTTGTTCCAACATGCTTTGCATCAATTAATAGAAGGAGTGAATTTATTAAACTTTGTAATATATCTTATCACAGAAAAATGCTTCTTTCTCCATGTATGATTCACTTCTACTCCATCTACTGCCTTCCAATCTAATCATTCACTTTGAAAAATTTGCAAGGCAAGATAGACTGCTAGCTCACTAACATGTCAGAAGAAGGAAGGAAGAGGGAGTAGAAAGGGAGTAGAAAAGTGTAAGAAAACTAGGCTCCTAGTTTTTAGTAAGTCTAACCGCGGTGCTGTATTCGCAGCTACACTGCTGAGTACTTGTCACGGTTGTGTCGGTGGAGACGGACAGTTGCCCTGCAGTGGTTTGCTGGAGATCTCCGTGTTTTTCAGTGCAGACAGCTACCTAGATAGGAGGCTGTGTTTAGGACCCAGCGACTACCTCCCTTTAGTCTGGGTGTATATATACCTGGTGTGTCTAGGTGGGCGCCACCAGTTCTACTCATTTCTACTTGGAACTTGGCTGAAGCAGCACCACATCCTCTTTGGAGTCTTGAGGCCATATGCACTGTTGGAGTTCTTCTAAAGCTAAGTTGTTATTCCCCTGTGTTGTCTTTCCCCTTTTGTCTTTACAGTGCTAGCAGAGGTTGACTAGTGCTCATCTCCTTCCACCCCCAGTTGTAGCCTTACGCTAGGGATAGTAGGGCAAGGCATGTAATCGGCGACAGATGCGGAGGCTGTATAGGGACGGTAGGGGAAGACAGTGTGATGCTAGTCCAGTTTTGGAGGTCACCACTTTCCCTTTCCCTAGTGTCTGGGCTCCCTTTACCTTTCCCCCCTGTGTTGCACTCACACCTGGCGTGACAATACTGCTGTATAATATCATACATGCAGCTGCTACTGCTTCTGAACATAGAGAGAGGACATCCTCCACATCTGTGTCTGCAATGTATGGAAAAGATAGATATCAACTAATCACCTCCCACTAGCTTAGAAAGAACTGAAATTTAGAGACAGAGTCTCTAAAGTGCAACAACAGGTGCACTTTAAATATAGATATCAACTAATCACCTCCCACTAGCTTAGAAAGAACTGAAATTTAGAGACAGAGTCTCTAAAGTGCAACAACAGGTGCACTTTAAAGGTCTTTTATTTTTCTTCCCCATCCCAATTAGATAACTGCTTTTAATTCAATATTTCATTTCCTTGTCCAATAGTTTTCATCCATCAGGGAGTAATTATACGTTTATACAAGTTCTAAGAAACGGGGGAAAAATAGATTCTCTTTCAACTTTCTCATTGCAAGCTGCAAGTTAATTAACACCTAAGCAGCTTAAGTGATGAACTAGATAGATCAAATGCAGACAAATTAAGAAATACTGTTTTTATTCTCATTTTGACAATTTGTAACTCTCATGTGACCCATTAAACCTATTACAGGAAAATGCCATGCAGGTTAGATGAACAACATCCTCTTTTGTGCAATGCTATTAAAACAACAAGAACATAAAAATGACACTAGAGAAACCATGTATACACAAGCTGAAAACGTTAGTGCTCGGTCTAGACAGTGAAATTTGCTAAATCAAGTGTTTGGAACACAAAGTAACTCAGTTCTGTTTTGTAATAAAAAAAGCTTTAATTTCCTAATTAACCTCCAAAAGGAGAGAAATAAAGTGATTGACCCATAAAAACAATCACTTATCCACAGCATAAGTGGTAAATGTAGGATCACTGGGGGTCCTACAACTGGGACCTCCATTGATCACAAGAACTATATACTAGGGATGGGTGGATCTTTGAATTCTTCAGCTTCATCAAATTTTCCTTAAAATGATGATTGTTTGAAATTCAAATTTTTCCCCAAAATTTACTTGTGGCGAATAAATTTTCCATGAAACGCAATGGTCAAAGGTCTCTTTGAACGGCATTGAAGCCCTTTTGAGCTCTTTAACGCAATATCACTTACATGTATGTGATTGCGGGGTTGATTGCGTGTAGAAAGGGCTCAGTGGCTGAGCTTTCTCCAAACGCGACAGACCAGCTATATTACATAGCCGGCATCTGTCGCTAATGACGGGATCCGGCCACTGCTGTTAACCATTTGAATGACACTGTCAGATCTTTGACACCAACAATTAAATCAAGAAAGAAGGAATTGTGCAGTGTTAGAGAAGCGCTAGAACAACTAGAAAGGGGATTAGGTTATAACACACAAACCTTTTATTGTTTAGTACGCTCTCTAACGCCACGTCGCTTTTCGATAGCAGAAGCTATCTTCCTCAGGTAGCTTCTGCTATCGAAACGCGTCGTGGCGTTAGAGAGCGTACTAAACAATAAAAGGTTTGTGTGTTATAAGCTAATCCCCTGTCTAGTTGTTCTAGCGCTTCACTAACACCGCACAATTCCTTCCTTCTTGATTGCTAATCTCCCCTGTGGAGAGCGGTGGAAGCTGCTCTGTTTACAACTTGCCTACTACAGGACCTGCCGTGATGTCATTGTGGAACGCCCACTTTGGTCACACAATCCTGGTCATGTGACCGCTGAAGCAGACAGAAACTCCCTTGAGCAGTTCCTGCTAAGCTGAGGTCATCTTACAGACTCCCACCTGGAAGTGTTTTCCCTTGTTGTGCGGGGCTCCTTTGCACAACAGGACCAGGTGAGTGGTCACAACATCCTCCCCCTTAATTTCCCCCCAAAACCTCAGGCTCTTCACCATTGGCGCTCCAACTGCTTTTGTTTTCCACAGCAACAATTAAATGGAACATGTGGGCTGTGCACCGTTGCCAACTTCCATTAACACCATGTGGTGCGATCGCAAGGCACCAATGGATAACTATGGCAGCTGGCGGCCTGCTAACCACCATCTTGTTTCCCCTCTGAAGCAGACCACGATTTACACTATATTCTACAGTATTGCAGTATATAGTATAAGTGAAAAACAAAAGTTTTACGAGTCTCAGAAAATGACCGCACAAACCACCTACCCCCCCCCCAACTTTTCTTTTTAGCTGATTTCAGAATTTTTTTTCTCCACATTGATAAAAATATCTATACAAGTTTAGTATCACCATATCACCATAATTATACTGACCTGGAGAGTCATGATGCAGAGTAACTTTTACCACAGGATGTACGCCATAAAAATAAAACACAAAAAAACATGGCGGAATTCCATTTTTTTCCCAATTTCATCACACTTGGAATTCTTTTTCCGTTTTCTAGTATAGTGAATTTTAAAATGAATGGTATCATTCAAAACTACAACTCATTTGTCAAGCTCACTAGGTGAAGTGGATCCTCAAAACCCAATGTCCGGGAGGGCACATGGGTCACACGCATCAGTGCAGCAGGCAGATGAGGCACGCAAGATAATGGAGGCAGGAGGGGCAACAGACAGTAGTCCCGAAACAGGTATCAGAGGTCCTGGAAGCCACAGGCGTATTTGTGACCGAGAACAGTTAGCAGTGGTCTTGTAAGCTGCAAGGAGAACTCTTGAAAGCCACAGGTGGACATGTAGCAGAGGTCCTTCAAGACCAGGAACAGGTAGCAGACAGAACTCTGGAGCAACTAGAAAGTCTTAAGTCCAAGACACGTGTGTGCTTCTTGGTAGCCCTTATACAGTATGGGCCAGGCAGATGATCATATGGGATGACACCGGGCCATCTGCAAGGCGCAACGTGGAGCACAACAGAGTTCAGTGGACCAGGGTGAGGGATGCAAAGCCTGGATCCGAGACAGATGTGTAACATCAGCCCTCAAAAAAACAAGCCATCATACAGCTTTGTGGATTGTAATATAAAAAAGTTATGTCTAATGTTGAGTGATACCTTCCGATATCGGGAAATATCGGATCGCATTGGATCGGACCGATACCGAAAAAGTATCGGATATCGCCGATTCCGATACCGGAAACCAATGCAAGTCAATGGGACAGAAATATCGGAATGAAAATAAACCCTTTCTTTCCTTGTAGGTTAATTCTACATGAAGGAAAACAACTAAGAATAATGTAGAATGTATTGGGGGAGGTGGGGGAGACAATAAAGGCATAGAGGTTTAGCCCAATCAAATGGAATAGCAGGAATTAATATTTTTTTTAAGACGTTCTGAGTTACGGAAATATTGACTATGTTAAGTATTTTTATATTTTGTCAGATATTTATGTTTCACTACTTCCATGCTCTTCACCTTCTTTTTTACTTCTCCCACACTTTCTCCTTCATCATCCTCAGCATCTTTTTCATCCTCTTCTTCTTCACCTTCTTCATCTTCTTCTTCTTCACCTTCTTCGTATTATTCTTTTTTTTTACATTCTTCATATTCTACTTCTTCATCTTCTTCATATTCTTCTTCTTCATCATATTCTTATTTGTGACAGGCATTCCTGTAGTTGTTATCTATAAAAGGTTGGACATTACACCTTTCGTTCTGCCCGTCACAAAAGATTTTCAACAGGATTTGTCCGCGTTCAGTTTGGCCTGCAGCAGCAGGTCTTTTCCAGGGGCACCACAAGGAGGAACGGACTCACCCCCATACACTGCTTAGTCATCTTCTGCTTATAATTTAGATATTATCTTTTGCTCTGATTTTTAGTCTTATGCTTAATGTTCTTCTGCTTTTTGTTCTGCAGCTTCTTGCATTTCTGCTTCTTGGTTTTCTGTCTCTTGTTCTTCTGTATCTTGGTGCTTGTCTTCTCTTCTTTGTCCTCTTGGTCAACTTCTTCAGGGTCATCTTCTTGGTCTTCTTCGGGGTGGTCTTCAGGGTCGTCGTCTTCGGGGGTCCTCGTCTTCGGGGTCCTCGTCTTCTTCGGGTTGGTCTTCTGGGTCCTCGTCTTCGGGGTCCTCGTCTTCTTCGGGGTGGTCTTCAGGGTCCTCGTCTTCTTCGGGGTGGTCTTCAGGGTCCTCGTCTTCTTCGGGGTGGTCTTCAGGGTCCTCGTCTTCAGGGTCGTTGTCTTCGGGGTCCTCGTCTTCTTAGTGTTGGTCTTCAGGGTCCTCGTCTTCAGGGTCCTCGTCAGGGAGATCCAGAGTGATTACCAAGAACCATTTCAAAAAGCTTGAACTTGGAAATGTAGCAGAAGGTACAAGAAAGCTGAGGAACTACCGAGAACCAGCTGACGGTACTGGAACCCGGATGGGTAGCAGAAGGTACAAGAGCCAATGGAACTGCCGAAGACCAGCTGACGGTACTGGAACTCGGTTACTAAGCAGGAGGTACCTGTGCCAGAAAGCACTACCAAGGACCAGCAGACGTTGGTGGAACTTGGATACCGAGAAGGAGGCACCTAATCCAAAGGCACTGCCGAGAACCAGCTGACGGTACTGGAACCCGGATGGGTAGCAGAATGTACCCATGTAAAAAAAAGTTCAAGGCCGCGAGCCGGCCGCAGTTACCAAAACCCACAGTCCTACAGGGGGTGCTTGTCCTATTGGCACTATGGAACCAGCCTTCATTGCCTGATCCCGCAGCCCACATAGGAGTCACCTAAACTGCAGGCACCATAGAGTCGGCTAACCCGACCGCAACACGACAGGACAACGCATTGGAGGCAAAGTGACGTTGACACTACCCGGAAACAGCTGGCGTGCTGGAACCAGGCTGGGCAGGAGGGAGTACCCGTGCCAAAGTCACTGCCGAGAACCAGCTGACGGTACTGGAACCCGGATGGGTAGTAGAAGGTACAAGAGCAAATGGAACTACCGAGGACCAGCTGACGGTACTGGAACCCGGATGGGTAGCAGAAGGTACAAGAGCCAATGGAACTGCCGAAGACCTGCTGACGGTACTGGAACTCGGTTACTAAGCAGGAGGTACCTGTGCCAGAAAGCACTACCAAGGACCAGCAGACGTTGGTGGAACTTGGATACCGAGAAGGAGGCACCTAATCCAAAGGCACTGCCGAGAACCAGCTGACGGTATTGGAACCCGGATGGGTAGCAGAAGATACCCAAGTAAAAAAAAGTTCAAGGCCGCGAGCCGGCCGCAGTTACCAAAACCCAAAGTCCTACAGGGGGTGCTTGTCCTATAGGCACTATGGAACCAGCCTTCATTGCCAGATCCCGCAGCCCACATAGGAGTCACCTAAACTGCAGGCACCATAGAGTCGGCTAACCCGACCGCAACACGACAGTACAACGCATTGGAGGCAAAGTGACGTTGACACTACCCGGAAACAGCTGGCGTGCTGGAACCAGGCTGGGCAGGAGGGAGTACCCGTGCCAAAGACACTGCCGAGAACCAGCTGACGGTACTGGAACCCGGATGGGTAGTAGAAGGTACAAGAGCCAATGGAACTGCCGAAGACCAGCTGACGGTACTGGAACTCGGTTACTAAGCAGGAGGTACCTGTGCCAGAAAGCACTACCAAGGACCAGCAGACGTTGGTGGAACTTGGATACCGAGAAGGAGGCACCTAATCCAAAGGCACTGCCGAGAACCAGCTGACGGTACTGGAACCCGGATGGGTAGCAGAAGGTACCCATGTAAAAAAAAGTTCAAGGCCGCGAGCCGGCCGCAGTTACCAAAACCCACAGTCCTACAGGGGGTGCTTGTCCTATTGGCACTATGGAACCAGCCTTCATTGCCTGATCCCGCAGCCCACATAGGAGTCACCTAAACTGCAGGCACCATAGAGTCGGCTAACCCGACCGCAACACGACAGGACAACGCATTGGAGGCAAAGTGACGCTGACACTACCCGGAAACAGCTGGCGTGCTGGAACCAGGCTGGGCAGGAGGGAGTACCCATGCCAAAGTCACTGCCGAGAACCAGCTGACGGTACTGGAACCCGGATGGGTAGTAGAAGGTACAAGAGCAAATGGAACTACCGAGGACCAGCTGACGGTACTGGAACCCGGATGGGTAGCAGAAGGTACAAGAGCCAATGGAACTGCCGAAGACCAGCTGACGGTACTGGAACTTGGTTACTAAGCAGGAGGTACCTGTGCCAGAAAGCACTACCAAGAACCAGCAGACGTTGGTGGAACTTGGATACCGAGAAGGAGGCACCTAATCCAAAGGCACTGCCGAGAACCAGCTGACGGTACTGGATCCCGGATGGGTAGTAGAAGGTACAAGAGCAAATGGAACTACCGAGAACCAGCTGGCGGTGCTGGAACCCAGGGTAAGTACTAAAAACAGAGTGGAGCCAGAGGTGTAATTGGAGCAAGTTTTAAATCAGTAGTACAGTGGATGTGGACAAAGCAGGAGAATTTCCGGACACACAGCAGGGGAACAGCTGACGTTACTGAACCCCAATAACACTGGAGCAAGCGTTGACTGTGCAGACGGCACTTCTGAGCAGCAACTAGTGGTATTGGAGCCCAGGGTAAATACTAAAAACAGAGGAGCCAGAGGTGTATTTGGAGGAGGTTTTAAATCAGTAGTACAGTGGATGTGGACAAAGCAGGAGAAATTGCCGTCCGCACAGCAGGGGAACAGCTGACGTTACCGAACCCCAATAACACGGCAGCAAGTGTTGACTGTGCAGACGGCACTTCCGAGCACCAACTGGCGGTGTTGGAGCTCAGGGATAATACTGAAAACAGAGGAGCCAGAGGTGTAATTGGAGCAACTTTAAAATCTGTAGTAGTGAGAATGTGGACAGAGCAGGAGAAATTGCCGTCCGCACAGCAGGGGAACAGCTGACGTTACTGAACCCCAATGACATGGCAGCAAGTGTTGACTGTGCAGACGGCACTTCCGAGCGCCAACTGGTGGTGTTGGAGCTCAGGGATAATACTGAAAACAGAGGAGCCAGAGGTGTAATTGGAGCAACTTTAAAATCTGTAGTAGTGAGAATGTGGACAGAGCAGGAGAAATTGCCATCCGCACAGCCGGGGAATAGCTGACGTTACTGAACCCCAATGACACGGCAGCAAGTGTTGACTGTGCAGACGGCACTTCCGAGCGCCAACTGGCGGTGTTGGAGCTCAGGGATTACAGTTCAGGTGGTAGAAACATGAACAGAACAGGAGACCTGGATACTTTTGCCAACAATTATTTATTCTGGAAGAGGACTGGCAAATTCATGAGAGATCCAGGCCTTGTTCATTTTGAGAAAAGTAAGCCAGTCAACGTTATCGGAGGATAGTCGCATGCGACGGTCTGTTAGTACACCATCTGCGGCACTAAAGACGCGTTCCGATAATACACTAGCAGCAGGGCAAGCTAGCACCTCCAATGCATACTGATATAGCTCTGGCCATGTATCTAGCTTACAGACCCAAAACTTGAAGGGACAAGAGCCGTCTGGGAGTACACTAAGAGGGCAAGACATGTAGTCTGTAACCATCTGACGGAAACGTTGCCTCCTGCTGACTGGAGCCGTCTGTGATGGTGTAGACATTTGTGGCGGCGGGGACACAAAACTTTGCCACATTTCAGCCATACTGGTCTTGCCTTGTGCTGAGGCGCTGCTTCTGCTCCCTCTTTGTGCAGAGCTTCCTCCACTGCCTCGACGCACTGAGCTGCTTTGTAAAGCACTAGCAGCACTGCTCTCGGTTGGAATGGAGAACATGATGGAATGCACCAGTGCGTCTTGGTACTCCCGCATTTTACGCTCCCGGTTCAACGGTGTTATGAGGCTTTGTAAGTTGTCCCGGTAGCGAGGATCTAGGAGGGTGGACACCCAATAATCAGCCGTGTTGAGAATGTGGGCGATGCGGCGGTCGTTTCTCAGGCACTGCAGCATGAAATCAACCATGTGCTGCAGACTGCCAACTGGTCAAGAAACGCTGTCCCCTGCTTGAGGCGTGATCTCTGCCTGCTCTGCATCACCCCACCCTTGCTCTAGATACTGACTACTAGAGCATTGTGTACCTCCCTCCTCTGGACAGATGTCTTCCTCATCCATTGACTCCTCCTCATCCTCCTCACAAAGTGTCCCCTGCCTAGGCCTTTGTGAGGAACCACGTTGCGCAGACTGTAGAGAAGCAGATGGCATTTGTGACTCCTCATCCTCCACCTCTTCCAAAACCTCGTCCCTTAGTGTTTGCAGTGTTTTTTCAAGCAGGCAGATAAGGGGGATAGTCATGCTGACTAGTGCATCATCTGCACTCGCCATCCGCGTGGAATAATCGAAGGCAAATGTCCTTCATAGAGGCCCACTCAGTGGTGGTGAAGTGTGAACGGCGCGCACTGAGACTTCTTTGCGCCTGCTGCAGCTGGTACTCCATTACTGCTGCCTGCTGCTCACACAACCTCTCCAACATATGTAACGTTGAATTCCACCTGGTGGGTAGGTCACATATGATGCGATGTTCCGGAAGACGTAATCGGCGCTGCAGAGCTGCAATGCGTGATCTTGCATTGCTGGAACGCCGCAAGTGAGCGCACTCTATGCGGACCTTGTGAAGCAGTGCATCAAGATCCGGATAGTCCCTCAAAAAACTCTGCACGACCAAGTTGAGCACATGTGCCAGACATGGGATGTGAGTGAGGTTGCCTAGGCCCAGAGCTGCCACCAGATTTTGGCCATTGTCACACACTACCATGCCTGGCTGGAGATTCGCTGGCACAAACCACACGTCGCTCTGCTGCTTGATGGCATTCCAGAGCTCCTGCGCTGTGTGGCTTCTATTCCCCAAAGAAATTAATTTTAATACGGCCTGTTGACGTTTGGCCATGGCTGTGCTTATATTGGTCACCATAACAGGTAACCGTTCACGGGTCGATGTGGAGGTAGACCGTGACGGCTCCTGCAGCGCTGATTCAGAGGAACTGGAGTATGAGGAGGAGTCAATGTGTACAGACTGGATTCCTGCAATCCTTGGAGTTGGCAGAACACGTACAGCGCCACTCTCAAGATCTGTACCCGGCTCCACAACATTTACCCAATATGCAGTGAGGGAAAGGTATCGTCCCTGTCCATGCTTACTGGTCCACGCATCGGTGGTCAGGTGGACCTTGCTACTGACGGCGTTTTGTAGCGCATGTTTAATTTTTCCCTCCACATGATGTTGCAGGGCAGGGACGGCTTGCCTGCTGAAATAAAATCGGCTGGGCACGTTGTATTGTGGGACTGCCAATGTCATAAAGTTACGGAATGTGTCAGTCTCCACCAGCCTGAATGATAGCATTTCAAGGGCCAGTAGTTTAGCAATGCCAGCATTCAGAGCCTGTGCTCGGGGGTGGTTTGCCGAGTATGGGCGCCTTTTCTCCCATGCCTGTGCTAACGATGGCTGTAGACTGGCCTGGGAGTGTGAGGATGACTGGGAAAGTGGTGCTGTGGGTGGAATTACACTGTGTCTCTGTACAACAGTGCCAGAGATTCTTCCATGGCGATCCTGTGAGGAAGCCGAACCAGCTGTGTGTGAGCTGGAGGAAGAGGCTACAACACGAGCTGAAGAGGTGGTAGGTGGCGCTGTAGGTTGGCCTAGGTCTTCAGTGTGTTTTTGTAACTCCACCACGTGCTTGGTCCGCACATGTTTCCACATATTTGTGGTATTGAGGTTGCTGACACTTTTCCCTCTTTTCACCTTCTGATTACCCAGCTTGCATTTGACAAAGCAAATGTCATCTGCAACTGTGTCAAAAAAGGACCAGGCACTGCAAGTCTTGGGAGCGCCCGCTTTGGATTTTGGAAGAGCCATGTTCCTAATGGGTGCCGAAGTGGAGGCTACAGGCAACCAAGTCTGCCCCCTCCCTCTCCCTCCTTTTTGGGCTGTTCGGGGAATCTCTTCCTCAGAGCTGCTCCCACCACCTTCCTGTCCCTCACGCCATGATGGGTCAAGGACCTCATCATCTACACCACCCTCTTCAAACAACTGCTTCTCTTGGGTAGTCTCGACAGCACAGTACGCACCAGAAAGTGGCACCTGAGTCTCATCATCAGATGCTTACTGAGGTGTGCTGCTGACCATAGGCACTGGCCCACCCGCCTCTTCAGATTCAGAGAGACAAAACGGTTGCGCATCACTGCATACTACCTCTTCTTCAAATTCTCAAATTCTGCTTGGCTGGCCCCCTCTTTCCAAGCCAAGATATTCAGAGAACAGAAGTAGAGATGGCTCCTGTCCAGGGCTCTCTGACTGCCTGGGCAATTTGGCAGGTGGTGAAGAGACAGATGGGTGCTCTTCAGTGCTCAAGACCTGAGAGGATCTGGAACTAATTGAAGTCGATGCGTTAGCTGCCATCCATCTGACAACGGCTTCAATTTGGTCCTCCCGCAGCAGTGGGGTACGACTAGCTCCTACAAAGCTGCGCATAAAGGACTGTTCCCTGGTAAAACTGGGGGATGCTGAGTCACTGGTGCCCGCAGCAGGCACAGAATCCCCACGTCCTCTCCCTGCAGGCACAGAATCCTCACGTCCTCTCCCTGCAGAAACTCCACGCCCGCTCCCACGACCACATGCCTTACTCCCTGCCTTCTTCATCTTGGTAGACTGATAAAGATAGGCAGAAAAGTACTAAGGGCTTAGTGTGCTTATTCCTGAACAGCTGCTAACATGTATAAGAAACACTAATTTTATAAAGTGTGGACTAGACTTTAATATGAGCTAATGTGGCCTACACAACTGTAAAGTGGAGTGTTTGGTGAACTTTATTTTTTTTTGTCACAAAAAGACACTGGATGTGACTAAAGATGTAATAACGATAGTATCACAAACTTTTTGTAGCTATTACAATGTAGGAAGGTAACCTACAATGCAATAGATGAGGCTGCAAAAAATAGGCTAATACTAATCTGGCTGGGGCTGCAGGGCCCAATGCTGCAGAAATGCTCCTCTAACTACTCCTATATAGTGTGTTTGGAACCAATTTAGCTGAATACGGATGGAACCACCACACTAATAGGAGAAATCAGGAAAAATTATGAATTGGCAAAAAAGGACAATGTATGAGGCAGTGACACACACTGAGTGCACTACAACCAGACGTGGTTGAAGCACACACTACAGGGTGAGCTGCACTCACACACCAGACCTTGCAGACAGCGGTGAACAGTGCAGATGCAGAGCACTGTGCACTAGCGCTGCAAGACCAAAAAAATGTCTCTATCTACTCCTATATAGTGTGTTTGGAACAAATTTAGCTGAATACGGATGGAACCACCACACTAATAGGAGATATCAGGAAAAATTATGAATTGGCAAAAAAGGACAATGTATGAGGCAGTGACACACACTGAGTGCTATACAACCAGTCGTGGTTGAAGCACACACTACAGGGTGAGCTGCACTCACACACAGAGACCTTGCAGAAAGCGGTGAACAGCACAGAGAACTGTGCACTAGCACTGCAAGGCACAGCGATTTATAAAGTAGCTTGGGTAAAGCAGAATAGACCAAATAGGTAGCTAAAACTGTCCCTCAGAACAGCAGCGTCCTATCCCTAACTGAATTCACAGCAGAGTGAGATCAAAATGGCGGCGGCGGCTTTTATAGTGCATCATGACATCATTTCAGCAGCCAATCACAGTCATGCCATTAGTTAAGATGCCTACATGCCTAACAGGATGTGCCCACACTTCTTAGGATCCTCATTGGCTGAATAAAATGAAAATGGCTCATTGCATTATGGGAACTTCCGATTCCGGTATACGATATTGCAAAAGTATCGGAATTAAGTATCGGAATTCCGATACCGCGAATATCGGCCGATACCCGATATTTCAGTATCGGAATGCTCAACACTAGTTATGTCTCTTGGAAGAAGGGGAGGAAGAAATAAATGTGCAAAAATAAAAAAACAGAAAAATATGCTGTGACTAAGATGAATAATGTGTCATTTGTTCTTTTATGTCTTCTGATTCCTCACCACTGATATGCTTACCAAAGGCAAGGGAGGCCAAATATGACCTACATTTGGTACTACTAATGTTAGGTTGATGCCAGCATTTCAGGAGATGTTGCTGCTAGCAGCTCCCACATTTTTGACCCTGGTATGTTTTATTTTCCCCTCATGCTTCCACCTCCATTGCCAGTGCCATCTTTGTGTTTATCATACATTTTTGGATACAAGTAGAAAGTTTACATCATTTAGGCTGTGTGCTCACAATGAGCTTTTGGTGAGTTTTTGACTCTGTATATTTTTGCTGAGTTATAAACGCAGTGTCTTACAGTTTCATATAAATGAATGGGATTTATAGATATCTTCTGCCCACTGTGCTTTTGTTTACGCAGCGTAACCTGACCTGCGGTGTGAGTTTCAAATCCACAAATTGTCAATTTTTCTTGTGGGTGTACTGAGTTTAATGTGCAGATTGTCCTCACAGACTTGCATTAGGTCCAGAAACTCCACAGATAAAATTTTTTTAATCCATTTCTGCAGCGGAAAACATCAAAACTGCATGTACTGTAATCCGCACATGCCTATATCAATAAACTTTTTCTCAAAGCCAAATACCAGGAAGTATTAAAAATAAATCAGCTTTGCTTAAAACATGACACATGCGGTAAAAACGCATGATAAAAAACACACTCAAAAATGCTATGAAAAAACGCAAGTAACTTTATTTACTTAATAGGTGCAGAAAATCTGCAACATCAAAAACTCACTGAAAGATCATTGTGAGAACTCAGCCATATAAAAAATAATTCCAAACATGGGAAAATATGGAATCAACCAGAGATGCTAGATAGAATTCTCCTGACAGCCATAAAGGCTAATGCAACAGTAGCCTGTGACCAATTTTCATGTGCCCTGTATTTGTCTGATTTGACAATTTCAACAGCTGTGCTAAAATGCACTTAAATGTTTTGATTTTGAATAAAAATGTTTGCAGTTTTTTGCTTAAAGAGGTTGTCCACTACTAGGATAACCCCTTCTCATAACCCATGTTTGGCCCCAATAAAATAAAAAAGCTTATTCTCACCTCGTGTGCTTGCGCCTTTCCCGCAGTGTCAGCACTCGCTCTTCCCCGGGCTTTTGTATGATGGTGTAACACGTGGCACCGGTGCCCAATCAGCGCTGGCGTCAATGTCCTCGCCTCCTTTGAATTGAACATGAAGAGGAAGTCCGAACTCAGCTGCTCTCTGACTTCATGTTCATGTTCAATTCGTACGAAGTAGGGGACAACACATGTCACAACACGTCACTAGAGCCCCGGGGAGAGTGAGTACCGACACCGTGGGAATGGCGTCACCACTAGAGATGAGTGAACTTGTTCGGAAAACGTTTGCCAGTTTCAAAATCGACACGAACATTGCACATTCGGATTAGTGTTCGGATTCCCGAGCATTTTCTTCAAAATCTGCTAAGTTCAGCCAAAGTTTGGTAAATGATCGAGATTCCACTAATGTTTTTGATAGGACTTTGGCTAGGATAGTGGTGCTGTATTATGAATGGAGGGACGTGTTTGATGAGGGGAGGGGGTGGGGAGAGGTCAGAGAAGCAACGGACAGTTATTTTATTTTTTTTATTAGCTTAATGTGTGGAAATTCCAGCGGCCAATCAGGGCGCAGAAACCAACCACAACATCCAGACACAAGGGTTTGTGTCATTGGCTGCTGAAATCAAATGTTCCTCTATGTCCATATAAGAAGTGGACAAGTGGCTTTGGCGCCATTTTGTCAGTGTAACAGCATAGTGAGGCTACTGTTGCTGCAAGTAGTCAGATAGTTGGCTAGATGGTTTATTGTCAGCTAGTTCAGATAGATAGGATCCTGAGTCAAATTAACCTTCCAGCATATCAATCCTTTGTGCTAATTGTGTGATTCCACCACAAGTCTACATTTCAGCATCTAGATCTTTTGTGTTAATTGTGTGGTCCAGCCAGCAGTCCACATTTCAACATCTAAATTTTTCTTTGTTAATTGTGTGGTCCAGACACCAGTCCACATTTCAGCATCTAAATCCTTTGTGCTAATTGTGTGGTCCAGCCAGCAGTCCAAATTTCAGCATCTAAATCATTTGAGCTAATTGTGTGGGCCAGACTCCAGTCCACATTTCAGAATTTAAATCCTTTGTGCTAATTGTGTGGTCCAGCCAGCAGTCCACATTTCAACATGTAAATTTTTTTTGCTAATTGTGTGGTCCAGACACCAGTCCAAATTTCAGCATCTAAATCCTTTGTGCTAATTGTGTAGTGCAGCCAGCAGTCCACATTTCAAAATCTAATTTTTTTTGCTAATTGTGTGGTCCGGACACTAGTCAGCATTTCAGCATCTAAATCCTTTGTGCTAATTCTGTGGTCCAGCCACACTATCCAGAAAATAAATACTGATTGATAATTTAGTGACAGGTGACTGACAGGTCTGGGCCTAGGGATATGAACAGCTAGTTAAAAGCGAGGAAGGATACATCCAACATGAGTGGGAAAAAGTGAGGTCGTGGTGGAAGGGGGAATAGCCTTGGTGTTTGAGGTGTACGTGAGGTTGGTGGCAATATTATTGAAAGCTCTACTGAACAAACACTGGCTCGTCCTATACAAGGACAACTGACAACTTATATTACTGGATGGGCCACTCCACTCCCTTTCTTTGGTATCCGCACAGTGGAATGCCTTGTAGCTGAGGGCCAAAAAGAGCATGTGCTTCAGTGGATGGCAAGCACTGTATCAAGTGGCCTCTCCTCCTCTTCCTCCATGATAACATAACACACAGTACAGTCCTCAGAGGTGGCACCCAAATTACCCTTGTTTCTTCCTGTGTCACATCTCTCCAACCTCCCAACTGACTGTGGGGAACAACAGATGGGTGAGTCTGCAGAGCTGTTTACATATTCTATTCCATGGGCATCAGAGGTCTGCTTCAAAGATTCACAGACTCAAGTGGAGGAAAGCATCTGCACCGATGCCCAATTTTTTTTTCAGTTTGATTCAGGGCCAGATGAAGTAGGGTCCGAGGAGAATCCAGACCCTTGTCACCAGACGTTAACCCCCGGGGGAGTAGGTGATCCTGATGAGGCTAAGATACTTGAGGTGCACGCAGACTGTACTGTACTCTCAGGGCGAGGAGTGGGAGAGCAAAGAGGATGACAATGAGGTTGTATATCCCACATGGTGTGAACCTAGAAGCACGCAGCTGAGTAACTCAGCAGAGGAGGTGGAGGAGGAAGACGAGGAGGGTACGTTGTGGCTTCCTGCACAGACACAGAGTCATGCGGCGAACACGACAAGCACTGCATTCTCAGCCACAACTGTGCCTGTGGTCAGCAGCAGTCGTGGATCTAGAGTTTGCAGTGGCGGCAAGGGCTGCCTAGCCTGGGCCTTTTTTCAGACTGCAAAGGAAGACCCAACTCACATTATCTGCCACCTTTGTAAAAAATGACTCAGTAGAGGCAAAAATTCCAATAATTTGACTATTGCATGCGTGAACCGGCACGTGTGTGGCGCCCTTGAGGGTTCAGTCGCCACAGAGGTACTGCACCTCACCCAAAGGTGTGGAATCTCCTTTTCTCAGGAAAGGATGGAGTACTGCCCGGGACCCCAACACCTGCAGTCAACACTACACTACTCCAGGCCGGCTGGAAGGGCATTATGCACTTCTTTTGCTGCCCCGTCCCTAGCTGGAGTGGGGGGGGGACCAAAAGTGAGGGGGAACCAAGTAGTGGGTGGAGGACGCAGACCAGGGGAGCACTTGAATATATATATACATATATATATATATAGGGGAAGCCATCTTTGAGTAGTGAGTAAGACTGAGTCAGAAGAGGAGAAGTGAGGGGAGCAGAGGCTCTTCAGGAGCTCTGCTCGGGAGGCAGGCTCGGCCTGTCATGCCCAAGACTGAGAGAGGAGTGGGAGCAAGGGAGGAAGACTCCAGTAACAGAAGGGATCCCAGGGGGTACGGTGAGTGCAGGACGGCACCCGTACGCCCTAATCTGCCAGGCGTCAGAGGGATCAGGCCGCAAGAAGGGAACCGGTCCCTGGACTAGCCGAGTTACTTTAAGTCTCAGCTAGAAAACCGGAGGCTTCTGCACTTTCAAGGTGCAGTTGAGACATCCGCACCTAAGCCGCCGAAAAGGGCACCAAGCAAGGTCCGGGAACTTCAAGTTGCCCAGAGGGATCTCAAGGTACCTGATCGGGACTTTGTGTGGCGGAGCGCAGGGCAGGAGGGAGAGACCCAGCGCGGGAAGTCGGCCAAGAAAGGAACATACAGAGAGGGGTCCCGTTAAGTGTTCTTGAGATACTTGAGGGAGTTCTGAACCCCTGCCTGGTGAACGCAGGGTGAAGTGGGAGACGGTCACCTGTATAGTGCCACCTGAGGAACCTAAATAACTGTGAGTAAACTCGGATGACTGCACCCCACTGTTTCTGTCAGTTATTTCTACCACGCTATCGCTCCTGCACTACAACACCCAGCATCACCATCTGCACCTACACTGCCCTGGAGCTGCGCTCTGCCTGTGGAGAGCTGCACCAACTCAGCTGCCCTAACATCTGCCCCAGAGATCTGTAGCAGCGCTGGAACCCATTACTAGGAACCACAGGTGGCGTCATGAGACAAAACTGTTATTCATCTCCTCAAGCAACCAACCCCCTTTTAAGAGTGACCCCAGGGTACGGGCCCGGGAGCCGTCCGCCGTGACATCCCAAGAAGGTAAAGGCCCGGGTAACAAGTCCCCCCATATCCACCTGGGTGAGTCATCTCTTCCTGGTGTCACGAACAGGATTCACCGGGTTTTGTGTGCCTAGAGACTGTTTTTCTTTACTGAATGTGGCGCCCGCCCCAGAAGAACTGGCGCCATTATGTGCGTACTCAAAGACAACAAGGAATCACCTCCCATCGTGGGCCAGGTCCCAGAATGGCGCCAAAAGCAAGGCCCGCCCCAAGCAACAGTGACCATGTATGTAGTTGTGTCTATCAAAGTGGGGGGGCCGCCCTTAAGAGTGACCGACAACAGGCTGTCATGGAACCGCCCCTGAAAGGGGAGAGGAGGAGGAGAGAAGCAGAGTAGACAGGGTGTGGTCTTAACCAGTCTAGACAGACCGCACCCGGCAGCTAGCATGGATGGAAGCCAGGACCGAGCCTCCGCCTCTGGCCTGCAGCAACAAGCGACCGCCCTCACCCTGGAGGGAGCAATATCCAAACCTTCCCCGGAGGATGCCGAGTTCCTCCAAGCAGAGGTGCAGGAGCTGAGCCAGCAAGTGGAGAAGGCCCAGCAAGCAGCGGTCGCAAGGTGGAAAGAGGAGCTGCTGGCGAGGATCGCAGCCCTTACGCCTTGGAGATCTTGTCATGCCCCGCAGCCAGCGTTCTTTCTCAACGTGTGTTCAGTGCTGCTGTTGGTGTGCTGACAGTTAAGCGCACGCTGCTCTCCACTGATAAAGTAGACAGACTCACGTTCATAAAGATGAACAAATCATGGATCCGAAACGACTTTTCTACCGGTGTATCATCCTGGGGAGAGTAAAAGCTTGATGATTTGTTAAAATCACCTCACCAACCGTTTTAAGCTTTAAAATTACTAATCATGTTTATCTGTATCTTGGCTGGAAAATAATTTGGGCTTTATAGCAGTGTGCAGTACTGATTCTATTAGGCCATCTATACTAAGCTCCACCAGATTTAAAATTACTAATCATGTTTATCTGTATCTTGGCTGGAAAATAATTTGGGCTTTGTAGCAGTTTGCAGTACTGATTCTATTAGGCCATCTATACTAAGCTCCACCAGATGTAAAATTACTAATCATGCTTATCTGCATCTTGGCTGGAAAATAATTTGGGCTTTGTAGCAGTTTGCAGTACTGATTCTATTAGGCCATCTATACTAAGCTCCACCAGCTTTCAAATTAATAATAATTTTTAGCTGCATCTAGCCCGGAAAATAATTTTGGGTCTCCTAGATGTGCAAGACTCATGAGTGCCTTCTTGCTGCACTACCTGCAACATGACCCTCAGATTGTCAGAAATCCTGACTACTAGGTTGCCACACTCTTAGATCCCCCACACTCTTCAATCAACCTTTTCATTTTAATAAAGAACAAAAAAATGGTAATTTTTGAAATTATAAGCATTAGCAGGTTATTAGAAACTGAAATCAAACAGTTTTCAACTCAAAACTTTATTCTAGGTGATGTTACATTTGCACATAGGACCCCTTGTTCGAAAGGAGCTTCTGAACTCTCTCGCCCATTGAATTTGTCAGGCTTTGGATGGTTTCTGCTTCAATTGTTTTGCATGAGGACAGAATACCCTCCCAGAGCTGTTGCTTAGATGTGAACTGCCTCCCGCCATCATAGACACTCCTTTTGATGATGCTCCAGAGGTTCTCAATGGGGTTGAGGTCAGGGGAGCATAAGTTTGTCCCCTTTTATGCCCATATCAGCCAGAGATGCAGATGTGTTATGTGCAGCATGAGATGGTGCATTATCATGCGTGAAAATTATCTTGCTGCGGAATACACGGTTCTTCTTCTTGAACCATGGCAGGAAGTGCTGTTTGAGAAACTCCACATACATTATGGAGTTCATCTTTACCCCTTCAGGGATCCTAATGGGGCCGACAATCTCTCTCCCCATGATTCCAGCCCAAAACATTACTCCACCTCCTCCTTGTTGGCACTGTAGCCGTGTTTGCGTGGGGTGTCCATCAACCAGCCATCCTCCACTCCATCCATCTGGACCATCGAGCGTTGCACGGCACTCATCGGTGAACAAAACTGTTTTGAAGTCAGTCTTTATGTATTGTTTGGCCCACTGGAGCCGTTTCTGCTTGTGTGCTTGTGTGCAGTGGATAGAGGAGGTCGACAGGATGGCTTACACACAGCTGCAAACCTCTGAAGGACTCTGCATCTTGTTATTTGGAGGATGTTGGAGGCACCAGCAGCTTCAAAAACTTGTCTGCTGCTATGACAAGGCTTTTTTGCCGCTGCTCTTTTAACCTGACGTAATTGCCTGGAGGAAAGAGTCCTCAATTTTCCCTTATCAGCACGCACACGTGTGTACTGTGAATCAGCTACATACTTCTTGATTGCGCGATGATCAGGATGAAGTGTCTTGGCAATGTTGATTGTAGTCATGCCTTGACCTAAACACTCCACAATTTGTTGCTTCTCAGCAGCCGACACATCCTTTTTCTTTCCCATTTTGGAAGAAAATGAAGGCTGCTTAATAATGTGGGACAGCCTTCTTAAGTAGTCTTGCCTTTCATTGGACACACCTGCCAAACTAATTAGCACAGGTGTCTGCAATTGCTTACAGTGATATAAAGAGCCCTGACACACATCACCATCAATGAGTTTAACTGATAAACAAACAAATTCTTCCCTTATCACTCCTAAACACTTTTTGCATAATAATTTGGAACACAGTGTACATGTGCTTTTCCACAAAACACCAGTGGTTCACGTAGTGAATCTTACAGTTCTAACTTGCCAACCGTGGTCTGTAGGGAGTTGTTCAATAAAGGGCCCAAAATTAAGATAACATAGACGGGAGAGGTCTCTATGAATACGAATTCCTAAGTATTTGATACCCTGTGAGGGCCAGGCAAAGGGAAAGTTGGACTGGATGGAATCCTGTATGGATTTGGGAAGGGATACATCGAGGGCCTCAGACTTCGCTGCATTGATTTTAAAATTTGACCATGTAACAAAGTGATCTATTTCAGCCATAACAGCAGGGATGGATATATGTGATTGAGTGATATATACTAGGACATCATCAGCAAATGCAGAGCACTTGTACTCGGTGCCTCCCACCTCAATCCACCTAATATTGGGGTTATGGCGAATTGATGAGAGCAGGTGCTCCGTCACTAGGATGTATAAGAGAGGGGACAGAGGACATCCCTGCCTTGTCCCATTGGTGATTATGAAAGGTGATGAAAATGTTCCATTTATCTTCAGCCTAGGTGACGTATTGCGATACAGGGCCGTGATTTTGCCTATAAAAGGGTCCCATAGACCCCTACCCCAAGCTTTTTAAGGGAATAATATATGGTGTGCCAGAAGACTCCATGAAGTGCTTTCTCAGCATCCAACGAGAGTATCTAATTACAAATTTTTAACTGCATCTAGCCCAGGAAATACTTTGTGCCTAGTAGCAGTGTCTGCTAGTCAGTGGATTATCCCAGCTGTTAAGCAAGCTACACCACCTGTAGTTTGGACACTTAATTTTTTCAAAGGAAATGGTTCGGGCCCCCGGGACACTCAGTGAAAAGCATCGGGGAGACACTTCAAGGCATGGGGGCTGGGACTGGCGGTAGGACGCCTTACGGTGGACCGCCGAGCTCGATCCTTATAAAAGCTTTTTAACTGCAGCAGCTTTAGTGGACGCTACTGGAGCTGGAATTACGCGGCTGCTGGCATGAGACTTGCCCTCCAATAGATCCTTGTAAAAGGATTTAAAGTGTATTCATTCAAATTAGAGAGACAATTTAAATTAAAAAACTTAGACCTGCCTCCACCACAGGAGGGCTCGCTCGACCCACCAGCGGACAGGCACAAGTATTGGGAGAGGGGGGCTGGCCGTCAGGGTCCACTGCAGCTCTGGCACAAAGCCGGCGACACGGAGGTCGCACGGGCAGGAACGGACTGGCCGTGTCGGCTTCGCACTTTTTTGGTTTTAGAAGGGCATGACATGCCAATATCTGTGTCTCCCCCTCCTTTTACTCCTCCACCTCTTTTCTTTTCGCATGACTATATGTACTTGTCACTTTTCCATGTGTTAGTTGTGTCTTCTGAGCAGTTTGTCAGCTTTTGGATACCTTTGAAGGTGTTTTCTATGTGTTTCTATGTGTTTTTGTTTGCCTGCCATTGGTTTTAACAGTGTTCGAAGGTGTTCGACGAACAGTTCGACGAACAGTTCAGCGAACATACGGGTGTTTGACGAACCGAACCGAACTCGAACACTACGGGGTTGGCTCAACACTTTTGCCAACTTCCATTAACTCCATGTGGTGCGATCGCAATGCACCAATGGATAACTACGGCAGCTGGCAGCCTGCTAACCACCATCTTGTTTCCCCTCTGAAGCAGACCACGATTTACACTATATTCTACAGTATTGCAGCATATAGTATAAGTGAAAAACAAAAGTTTTACGAGTCTCAGAAAATGACCGCAAAAACCACCCCCCCAACTTTTCTTTTTAGCAGATTTCAGAATTTTTTTTCTCCACATTGATAAAAAAAAATCTATACAAGTTTGGTATCACCATAATTATACTGACCTGCAGAGTCATGATGCAGAGTAACTTTTACCACAGGATGTACGCCATAAAAATTAAACACAAAAAAACATGGTGGAATTGCATTTTTTTCCCAATTTCATCACACTTGGAATTCTTTTTCCGTTTTCTAGTATATTGAATTTTAAAATGAATGGTATCAAAACTACAACTCATTTGTCAAGCTCACTAGGTGAAGTGGATCCTCAAAACCCAATGTCCGGGAGGGCACATGCATCAGTGCAGCAGATGAGGCACGCGGGATAATGGAGGCCGGAGGCGCCACAGACAGTAGTCTCGAAACAGGTATCAGAGGTCCTGGAAGCCACAGGCGTATTGGAGACCGAGAACAGTTAGCAGTGGTCTTGTAAGCTGCAAGGAGAACTCCTGAAAGTTACAGGTGGACATGTAGCAGAGGTCCTTCAAGACTAGGAACAGGCAGCAGACAGAACTCTGGAGCAACTAGAAAGTCTTAATTCCAAGACACGTGTGTGTTTCTTGGTAGCCCTTATACAGTATGGGCCAGGCAGATGATCACATGGGATGACACCGGGCCATCTGCAAGGTGCAACGTGGAGCACAACAGAGTTCAGTGGACCAGGGTGAGGGTTGCAAAGCCTGGATCCGAGACAGATGTGTAACATCAGCCCTCAAAAAAACAAGCCATCATACAGCTATGTGGATTGAAAAATAAAAAAGTTATGTCTCTTGGAAGAAGGGGAGGAAGAAATAAATGTGCAAAAATAAAAAAAACAGAAAAATATGCTGTGACTATGATTAATAATGTGTCATTTGTTCTTTTATGTCTTCTGATTCCTCACCACTGATATGCTTACCAAAGGCAAGGGAGGCCAAATATGACCTACATTTGGTACTACTAATGTCAGGTTGATGCCAGCATTTCAGGAGATGTTGCTGCTAGCAGCTCCCACATTTTTGACCCTGGTATGTTTTATTTTCCCCTCATGCTTCCACCTCCATTGCCAGTGCCATCTTTGTGTTTACCCTTCATTTTTGGATACAAGTAGAAAGTTTACGTCATTTAGGCTGTGTGCTCACAATGAGCTTTTGGTGAGTTTTTGACTCTGTATATTTTTGCTGAATTATAAACGCAGTGTCTTACAGTTCCATATAAAAGAATGGGATTTATAGATATCTTCTGCCCACTGTGCATTTGTTTACGCAGCGTAACCTGACCTGCAGTGCGAGTTTCAAATCCAGAACATGTCAATTTTTCTTGTGGGTGTACTGAGTTTAATGTGCAGATTGTCCTCACATACTTGCATTAGGCCCAGAAAATCCGCAGATAAATTTTTTTTAATCCATTTCTGCAGCGGAAAACATCAAAACTGCATGTACTGTAATCCGCACATGCCTATATCAATAAACTTTTTCTCAAAGCCAAATACCAGGAAGTATTAAAAATAAATCAGCTTTGCTTAAAACATGACACATGCGGTAAAAACGCATGATAAAAAACACACTCAAAAATGCAATGAAAAAACGCAAGTAACTTTATTTACTTAATAGGTGCAGAAAATCTGCAACATCAAAAACTCACTAAAAGATCATTGTGAGAACTCAGCCATATAAAAAATAATTCCAAACATGGGAAAATATGGAATCAACCAGAGATGCTAGATAGAATTCTCCTGACAGCCATAAAGGCTAATGCGACAGTAGCCTGTGACCAATTTTCATGTGCCCTGTATTTGTCTCTGATTTGACAATTTCAACAGCTGTGCTAAAATGCACTTAAATGTTTTGATTTTGAATAAAAATGTTTGCAGTTTTTTGCTTAAAGAGGTTGTCCACTACTAGGATAACACCTTCTCATAACCCATGTTTGGCCCCAATAAAATAAAAAAGCTTATTCTCACCTCGTGTGCTTGCGCCTTTCCCGCAGTGTCGGCACTCGCTCTTCCCCGAGGTTTTGTACAATGGTGTAACATGTCGCACGGGTGCCCATTCAGCGCTGGCGTCAATGTCCTCGCCTCCTGTTGAATTAAACATGAAGAGGAAGTCCGAGCTGCAGCTGCTCTCTGACTTCCTCTTCATGTTCAATTCGTACGAAGGAGGGGACAACATATGTCACAACACGGCACTAGAGCCCGGGGAGAGTGAGTACCGACACCGTGGGAATGGCGTCACCACTAGAGATGAGTGAACTTGTTCAGAAAACGTTCGCCAGTCTCAAAATCGACACGAACATTGCACATTCGGATTAGTGTTCGGATTCCCGAGCATTTTCCTCAAAATCTGCAAAGTTCAGCCAAAGTTTGGTAAATGATTAAGTTTCCACTAATGCTTTTGATAGGACTTTGGCTAGGATAGTGGTGCTGTATTATGAGTGGGGGGACGTGTTTGATGAGGGGAGGGGGTAGGGAGAGGTTAGAGAAGCAACGGACTGTTATTTTTTTTTTTTTTATTAGCTTAATGTGTAGAAATTCCAGCGGCCAATCAGGGCGCAGAAACCAGCCACAACATCCAGACACAAGGGTTTGTGTCATTGGCTGCTGAAATCACATGTTCCTCTATGTCCAAATAAGAAGCGGACAAGTGGCTTTGGCGCCATTTTGTCAGTGTAACAGCATAGTGAGGCTACTGTTGCTGCAAGTAGTCAGATAGTTGGCTAGATGGTTTATTGTCAGCTAGTTCAGATAGATAGGATCCTGAGTCAAATTGACCTTCCAGCATATAAATCCTTTGTGCTAATTGTGTGGTTCCACCACAAGTCTACATTTCAGCATCTAGATCTTTTATGTTAATTGTGTGGTCCAGCCAGCAGTCCACATTTCAACATCTAAATATTTCTTTGATAATTGTGTGGTCCAGACTCCAGTCCACATTTCAGCATTTAAATTCTTTGTGCTAATTGTGTGGTCCAGCCAGCAGTCCACATTTCAACATGGACATTTTTTTTGCTAATTGTGTGGTCCAGACACTAGTCCAAATTTCAGCATCTAAATCCTTTGTGCTAATTGTGTAGTGCAGCCAGCAGTCCACATTTCAAAATCTAATTTTTTTTGCTAATTGTGTGGTCCGGACACTAGTCCATATTTCAGCATCTAAATCCTTTGTGCTAATTCTGTGGTTCAGCCACACTATCCAGAAAATAAATACTGATTGATAATTTAGTGACAGGTGACTGACAGGTCTGGGCCTAGGGTTGTGAAACAGCTAGTTAAAAGCGGGGAAGGATACATCCAACATGAGTGGGAAAAAGTGAGATCGTGGTGGAAGGGGGAATAGCCTTGGTGTTTGAGGTGTACGTGAGGTTGGTGGCAATATTACTGAAAGCTCTACTGAACAAACACCGGCTCGTCCTATACAAGGACAACTGACAACTTATATTACTGGACGGGCCACTCCACTCCCTTTCTTTGGCATCTGCACAGTGGAATGCCTTGTAGATGAGGGCCAAAAAGAGCATGTGCTTCAGTGGATGGCAAGCACTGTATCAAGTGGCCTCTCCTCCTCTTCCTCCATGATAACATAACACACAGTACAGTCCTCAGAGGTGGCTCCCAAATTACCCTTGTTTCTTCCCTTGTTACATCTCTCCAACCGCCCACCTGACTGTGGGGAACAACAGATGGGTGAGTCTGCAGAGCTGTTTACATATTCTATTCCATGGGCATCAGAGGTCTGCTTCAAAGATTCACAGACTCAAGTGGAGGAAAGCATCTGCATCGATGCCCAAATTTTTTTTCAGTTTGATCCGGGGCCAGATGAAGTAGGGTCAGAGGAGAATCCAGACCGTTGTCACCAGACGTTAACCCCCGTGGGAGTAGGTGATCCTGATGAGACTCAGATACTTGAGGTGCACGCAGACTGTACTGTACTCTCAGGGCGAGGAGTGGGAGAGTAAAGAGGATGACGATGAGGTTGTATATCCCACATGGTGTGAACCTAGAGGCACGCAGCTGAGTAACTCAGCAGAGGAGGTGGAGGAGGAAGACGAGGCGGGTACGTTGTGGCTTCCTGCACAGACACAGAGTCATGCGAACACGACAAGCACTGCATTCTCAGCCACAACTGTGCCTGTGGTCAGCAGCAGTCGTGGATCTAGAGTTTGCAGGGGCGGCAAGGGTTGCCTAGCCTGGGCCTTTTTTCAGACTGCAAAGGATGACCCAACTCACATTATCTGCCACCTTTGTAAAAAATGACTCAGTAGAGGCAAAAATTACAATAATTTGACTATTACATGCGTGAACCGGCACATGTGTGGCGCCCCTGAGGGTTCAGTCGCCACAGAGGTACTGCACCTCACCCAGAGGTGTGGCATCTCCTTTTCTCAGGTAAGGATGGAGTACTGCCCGGGACCCCAACACCTGCAGTCAACACTACACTACTCCAGGCCTGCTGGAAGGGCATTATGCACTTCTTTTGCTGCCCCGTCCCTGGCTGGAGTGGGGGGGAACCAAAAGTGAGGGGGAACCAAGTAGTGGGTGTGGGTGGAGGACGCAGAACAGGGGAGCACTTGAATATATATATATATAATATATATATTGGGGAAGCCATCTTTGAGTAGTGAGTAAGAGTGAGTCAGAAGAGGAGAAGTGAGGGGAGCAGAGGCTCTTCAGGAGCTCTGCTCAGGAGGCAGGCTCGGCCTGTCATGCCCAAGACTAAGAGAGGAGTGGGAGCAAGGGAGGAAGGCTCCAGTAACAGAAGGGATCCCGTGAGTGCAGGACGGCACCCGTACGCCCGAATCTGCCAGGCGTCAGAGGGATCAGGCCGCAAGAAGGGAACCGGTCCCTGGACTAGCCAAGTTACTTTAAGTCTCAGCTAGAAAACCGGAGGCTTCTGCACTTTCAAGGTGCAGTTGCCGCATCTGCACCTAAGCCGCCGAAAAGGACACCAAGCAAGGTCCGGGAACTTCAAGTTGCCCAGAGGGATCTCAAGGTACGCAATCGGGACTTTGTGTGGTGGGGCGCAGGGCAGGAGGGAGAGACCCAGCGCGGGAAGTCAGCCAAGAAAGGAACATACAGAGAGGGGTCCCGTTAACTGCTCTTGAGATACTTGAGGGAGTGCTGAACCCCTGCCTGGTGAACGCAGCGTGACGTGGGAGACGGTCACCTGTATAGTGCCACGTGAGGTACCTAAATAACTGTGAGTAAACTCGGATGACTGCACCCCACTGTTTCTGTCAGTTATTTCTACCACGCTATCGCTCCTGCACTACAACGCCCAGCATCACCATCTGCACCTACACTGCCCTGGAGCTGCGCTCTGCCTGTGGAGAGCCGCACCAACTCAGCTGCCCTAACATCTGCCCCAGAGGTCTGCAGCAGCGCTGGTACCCATTACTAGGAACCACAGGTGGCGTCACGAGACAAAACTGTTATTCATCTCCCCAAGCAACCAGCCCCCTTTTAAGAGTGACCCCAGGTTACGGGCCAGGGAGCCGACTGCCGTGACATCCCAAGAAGGTAAAGGCCCGTGTACCGAGTCCCCCCATATCCCCCTGGGCGAGTCACATGCATGATCAACAAGCATTAATCTGGGAATCTCACTGTGCTATAATGTGGACTAACCGGCATCTCCAACCACTGGCCGCCCTATCAACTGCATCTGCTGCTTCTTCCTCCTTCGTCACCGTGACAAGTGTTCTCACACAGGTCTCCAGCCACAGAACTTCAACTTATTTACCCACTACAGTCGAGGTGAGTGAGAGCCCGTCAGCTGTTATGGAAGTGGACATGCCTGCTGTTTTTCACCGATCTCAGACACCGAGCACACCACATCTTTCTCAATCCACCATAACATCTCCGCCTGCACCTCACTCACAGTCCAGCAGTTTGTTGTGTTCACCCTAATCCACCCTCAGTCAGCACAGCAGCAAGTCCTCGGTCCGCAGTTGTGGTCACGTGAAAGATTGTTTTCTCCTACATATGCCAAAGCTAAGAGCTTGAATTTCACCATCTCCAATCTGTTGGCCATGAAAATGCTGCCTTTTCACTCAGTGTATGCAGACGGTTTCCAAAAGCTGGTGGCCATCGCAATCCTCCAGTACCAATTGTCCAGTTGCCATTACTTCTCTAAGAAAGCTGTGCCTGCGCTACACAGCATGTTGCAAACAACATCACCCATTTCTTGAAAAAAACTATGTCTAACAGGGTGCATTTAACGACTGACAGCTGGATGAGCAAGCATGGCCAGGGGCATTATGTCTCGCTGACTGGTCACTGGCTGTGGGGGTAGGCAGGAAAGGGGCTGTTCCACAAGTCTTGGAATCCTCAAGGCTTGCCTTACAAACTTATGTATCTAACACTTCCTCCACTGCTTCTGCCTCCTCCACCTCCTCTAGGGCGTCCACCTCTCCCTTAATGGGACACATGTTCCAACAGTGCAGAGAGAATCCCCCCACCTCCGTACTGCACAGCCAGAGCTCACTGCAATCAGGCAGTGTTTAATTGAATATGCCTTGGAGATCACAGTCACACAGCTCCAGAGTTGTGGCAGCCATCCAGGCTGAGTGTGAGTAATGGCTGCCTCCACTGAAACTCGAGTCAGGGAAGGCCGTGTGTGATAATGGTGCAAACTTGGTGGCGGCCCTACACTGGGGCAACCTCACACATATGCCTTGCATGGCTCACGTCCTCAACCTGGTGGTACAGCAATTTTCCTGCCACTATCCCAGTCTGGATGCGCTGCTGCAGAAAACACAGTCGCTCTGTGCTCAGTTCCGCCGTTTGCATCCCGTGGGTCATCAACTTGCATCGCTACAGAGGTCTTTCTGCCTACTGGTTAACCGGTTGATATACAATGTACCGATACGGTGGAATTCCACTCTGCACCTGTTGCAGTAACTGTGGAAGCAGCAATGAGCCTAAGTGCAGTATGTCATTTTGCATAGCCCGTGCCAACGCATTATGGACGTGGTGTAAATCACGCTTGCGGAGTGGGCACAGATGAAGGACGTCTGCACCCTTTGCACAGTTTTGAAATGGCTACTAATATGGTTTGCGCTGATGATACCATCATCAGCATCACTATGTCAGTCATCTACATGCTAAAGTCTGCAGGAAGAGGTAGTGGTCCCAGAGGAAGAAGAGGATGCGGAATGGATAACAATATTTCTAAGTTCTGGACTGTTGTCGTACAGGCAAGTGCCAAGGGAGGATGGATTATGGCAATCGAGGGGGGCTCATGGTTCCAGACAAACTGTTAGTGAAGGTGCAGGAGTCGCGGAAAAAATGAAGGCGGACGAGGAGGAAGAGGTGATAGGCGAACAACAGTCAGGAGATGAAGAGGATAATGATCCCCTCTCTGTTATCCATTGTTCACGAGAGGGGACGGAGGAAGCAAGCTTGAGTGTTACCCCGCCACCAACAAACCATGAACTTGGACCTCATGGAAGCACCCAACACATGAGCACCTTTTTGCTGCACCATCTGAAACATAATGCTCGTATTGTTAGGATTAGAAATAGTGCTGACTACCTGGTTGCCACTGTGTTAGATCCACGGTACAAGAGTAAATTTTGCCAGATGTTTCTCCCCTGGAAAGGGACGCGCGCATGTTGCAGTATTGAAACATGCTTGTAGACAATCTTAAGAGTGGTTTTCCCCAAGACAGCAGTGAGGCACACAGTGTTCATCACAGTTCTAAAGTTTTAACCATCGAGTTGTCAACGCAAAAACATTAGCAGCAGCAGCAGTGCAAGTGGCAGAAGCAATTTCTGTGAGTCATTTCATACATTTTTTAGACCAGCCCGTGCACCAGCAGAAGAGAGTACAAGTCTGACACATAGTGAATGACTGAAGAGGATGGTGCAGGAGTATCTCAAGTTCAATATCAATGCCATCAGGGAGATTTAGACCCTTTTGCATTTTGGTCTTCAAAAACAGAAGTGTGACTTGAGCTTACCTGTCACGCGTTGGAGGTTTTGTCATGCCCAACAGCCAGCGTTCTCTCGGAAAGGGTCTTCAGTGCTGATGGTGGTGTTCTGATGGATAAGCGCATCCGGCTGTCCCCTGAAAGTGTAGACCACCTAACTTTCATCAAGATGTCTGTGACACCTTTGTCATGGCTTCTGTGCCTGCTGTTGCTACTGCTGCTGATGTTACTAGCAATGTTTTGAAACGTAGAAACTAGTGATGAGGTTGTGGGCATTACAGTGATTGGCTGGCCGTAGAGAATCATCAGGTCTATATAAGGCCTAGCGCCGCTATGCTCGTCACAGTGTATTCCGGAATCAGGCAGAGTAGGGAGAGGTGCTGCTGCTTCAGGGAGAGATTTGCTTCTTTACAGTTAGTATAGGTATTCTACAACATATATATATATATATATATATATATATATATATATATATATCCAATTGAACTAACAGTCCTTCTGAGCTGAGGACTAATCCAGCTGCATATAATCAGTGGTGATAGCAGGAGTTAGGCAGGCAGGCAGTGTATGTGGCAGACTGCAGTGCATGATACAGCACAAGAGGGACCATTGAACATCCTGTTAGTATAGGTATTCCACAACATATATATATGTATATATATATATATATATATATATATATATATACACTACCGTTCAAAAGTTTGGGGTCATTTAGAAATTTCACTATTTTTAAAAGAAAAGCACATTTTTTTCAATGAAACTAACATTAAATGAATCAGAAACACACTCTATACATTGTTAATGTTGTAAATGACTATTCTAGCTGCAAACGTCTTGTTTTTATTGCAATATCTACATAGGTATATAGAGTGATTAGAAGAATAGCCCAAATATCAAAGATTGGGTGTAAATGGAGGAGCAAGAACCCCCCAAACACCCTTTTATACCGACTCAAAACCAACATTTTTTTACCAAGAGAAGAAACTAACATTAAATGAATCAGAAACACACTCTATACATTGTTAATGTTGTAAATGACTATTCTAGCTGCAAACGTCTTGTTTTTATTGCAATATCTACATAGGTATATAGAGTGATTAGAAGAATGGCCCAAATATCAATGATTGGGTGTAAATGGAGGAGCAAGAGCCCCCCAAACACCCTTCTATACCGACTCAAAACCAACATTTTTTTACCAAGAGAAGAACAGAGTCATCATGGCTTAAGAAAGTATACATATTTTATTGAAACATTCGTTATATAATAAAACCCAAAACATCAAAGTGAAAAGCAAGGTAGACAATGAGATATCTGATCTGGCCGAACAGGGCCTGCTAAAGTACTAGATATTCAATCAAATTCATAAGTTTGCAAATAGAAGAAGCAGAGCACTATAAAAAGAAATCCGTACTTCCTGACACATGAGAAAACAGTTATAAAAGTATATAGTAGGCCTATAGTTAGTTAAGAAAACACATAATGGTGTCGGGATTATCAAGCTATTATTAAGCTGGCCGTATGGTGGCACACTAAGTATCGCACTGCTTGAAAGCAGTCAGATGATGCTTGTTATATAAGGTGCTGCGTGCATATTTTCAATCACTATAGAGTTTGCAGTTAATAGTATCTAGGCAGGTCCCCCCTATAAGAGAAGGGAAAGTTCCCTCTATTCCCCCATCAACTAAACAGCAAGGGGAATGTGTCATTGAAAATTGACATAACTAAGGTGGTACTCTTACCAGGGGCTGCAGGCCGTTGGTCGGCAAATCAGATAAAAATCTCAAGTTGGGTCCCCCGACGCGCGTTTTGTGGCAGCTGGGGCCGCTTCCTCAAGGGGCAGTAGTGTTGATGGGAGAAAAGGACCTTTTTAAATTATTCGCGCCGGTCACGTGACCGCTCACGTGACCGGTCACATGATATGAGAGGGGCGGGTGCGGGTGTCCCGAAGACACCGAAACGGCGCATGCGCCCGCCGAGTCCCATGTCGGGCGCCACCCCCAGGCCGTCAAGACCCACTGCGCACGCGCGGGCACACCGCAGTGATAGCGGAAGTGCCCGACCGTGCGCGGATGCCATAGAGACAGCATGGGGGCGCACCCAGCCACAGGAGGGCCGGCGCATGCGCTCCATGTCACGGGGCAGCAGCACTCACTAGGATGAGAAATTACGTGGGAGAAAGAGGGGAGGTCCCAGATGTCACTGAATAGATGTCAAAAGAAAAGCAAAGAATAAACAGGGGAATAAATGAATACATAATACAGCATCCAATACAGTTCGTCCATCAGTAGTCCTTTTCTTTTTCTTATGTCATCAATTTGTCATTACATCCTCCGTTTCATCTGAGCTATTTAACATCTCATAGATCATTTTAAATGAATAAAGATTGGTCCAACAAAGTGCAAGAAGAGAATTTGTTACATTATCTAGAAAAAAAACTGAAAGAATAATCTGATTAAAAAACAATAAAAACATGGAAATACACCCAAAAACTTTCGCGTCCCAAACGGGCACAGTGAGGGCAAATTGAGGGGGGGGGTCACCATATAATGTAAAATCACTACCGGTATATTGATGTTATAGAAAGGAAGAGAAAGAGAGAGACTCATTTAGTCCACGGGGTGACAATGTCCCAAGCGTCACTATCCACTTGGCTTCCACTTGCGGCAAGATTTTTCTAACATTGCCACCCCGCGCACCCAAATGTATTACATCTATCCCCCGCACTCTAAGGTAGCTGGGATCGCAGTTGTGAACCGCCTTAAAGTGCCTGGGAATGCTTTTCAGTTCATTTGTGTCGGCCACCGTCTTGGCCGCACCAGTGTCGCGCACATGTATTCTCAGTTCCCTAGATGTTAATCCGATATAAATTAGAGGGCAATCAAACGTGGCATAATAAATGACGTTACTAGTGCCACAGGAGATATAATGTCTGATTTTAAATTGTTTGTTGCCATCTGAGGACGTGAACGTGTTGCAGCGCGCTACATTGGCGCAGGCAAGACACCGGTCGCAAGGGAATGTCCCGAGGCTCGGTCCATGAGAACCAAAAGGATTTGGCCACATCGGGATGTAGTGGCTAGAGACTAGCAGATCTTTTAGATTTTTGGCCCGTCTTGGGGTCATAAGGGGACGGTCCCCAAGAATTGGTCCCAGGAGGCGTCAGTTGCCAAGATGTCCCAATGCTTGGTCATGATTTTCCTCATATTCTCCCACTCATGGTTGTAATTTGAGATATAACGAATTTTCGCTTGTCCTGCCTCCAAACCTTGGATGGTATTACAATATAATAGATTATTGCGTGGGGTCCGCCTTGCTCTATCGTATCTATGCTTGATACACCTATTTCTGTACCCATGTAGCCTAAACCTGTCCCTCAGATCAACGGCTTGGCGTTCAAATTTAAGGTCAGAGGAGCAGATCCGCCTTGCCCTCAGGAATTGCCCGACTGGGACGGCCCTTATAGTTGCTGAATGGTGTGCCGTGTCAGCATGTATTAGGGCATTGACCGACGCGGATTTTCTAAAGATGTCGGTCTGGAGGTATCTCTCCCCATCAACCTCCAGCGCGACATCCAAGAAGTCAATTCTTGTGGTATTGAATTTGTACGTCAGCCTAATGCCCCATGTATTCAGATTTAATTGGACCATGAACTCTTCGAGCTGCTGAACCGTCCCTCGCCAAAAAAATAAAACATCATCAATATAACGGAGCCAGCATAGAATATGGTCCATTGCCCCCGCGCCCTCATCGCCAAAAATGTGCCTCTCCCATGCACCTAGGAAGAGGTTTGCGTACGAGGGCGCGCAGGCCGCCCCCATTGCTGTACCCCGTTTCTGCAGATATACTGCATCCTTAAATAAAAAATAATTGTGAGTCAGGACGAATTGCAGCAGCTCGACGATCAGTCCACATAAAGGGCCACCCAGGTCGGACGCCCCGAGGAAAAGGCATGTCGCCTCCAGACCAATGGCATGTTCAATACCGGTGTACAAACTTTCTACATCTGCTGTGACAAGCAGTACCCCTTCCTCCAGGAGGACACCATCGACCCACGTAAGGACGTCCGTTGTGTCCTTAATGTAAGAAGGTAGTGTCTCAACAATTGGCTTCAGATAGAAGTCAATGAACTTACATATGAGTTCGCATAGGCCACCCAAACCCGACACAATCGGACGTCCAGGTGGGTCGGTGGGGTCCTTGTGGATTTTGGGTAAAAGATAAAAGGTTGGTGTTTTAGGAAAACGAACGGTCAGGGCCTCCACAGTTTTCTTATCTTTAACCCCACCCTCACAGGCACGGGCCAGGATCACCAGAAGGGCAGCGGAGAAGGAGGCAGTAGGATTATAATGGAGTTTAGAGTAAGTATTAGCATCCTTGAGTTGTCGGAATGCTTCCCTTTCATATTTCGTACAGGGCCAAATCACGATATTTCCCCCCTTGTCTGCTGCTTAAATTACAATGTCACTATAGGATTGTAGTGCACTGATTGCTTTCCGTTGTGATACTGTGAGATTGTCAAATCTCCTGGAAGTGGATAACTAAAGCATCACTGTGCTCGACAAGCTCGATGCTCGGCGAGTATTTCCGGGTTGCTCGGGCAGGAACTCGGGTCCCCTCCCTGCATGTTTGGTGCTCTTTAGACATTGCCTGCCGCGCACTGTAATGCCGTAGCCATGTTGGTTGTGGGCATTACAGTGATTGGCTGGCCGTAGAGCATCATCAGGTCTATATAAGGCCTAGCGCCGCTATGCTCGTCACAGTGTATTCCGGAATCAGGCAGAGTAGGGAGAGGTGCTGCTGCTTCAGGCAGAGATTTGCTTCTTTACAGTTAGTATAGGTATTCCACAACATATATATATATAAATATATATATTCAGTGGTGATAGCAGGAGTTAGGCAGGCAGGCAGTGTACGTGGCAGACTGCAGTGCATGATACAGCACTAGAGGGACCATTGAACGTCCTGTTAGTATAGGTATTCCACAACATATATATACATGTATATATATATATTCATATATATATATATATATATATATATATATATATATATGTACAGTGCATACAAGTAGTATTCAACCGCCTGCAGATTTAGCTGGTTGACACATGCGGAATTAACTTGGCATTGTGACATTTGTACTGTAGATCAGCCTGGAAGTGGGAAATGCACTGCAGCAAATTTTGTTTTTGTTTTTTTTTTGTTTTTTTTTAAAAAACGTTAAAAGTTAATTCAGAGTGTCATTTATTATTCAACCCCTCAAACCACAAGAATTCTGCTTGGTCCCCCAAAAGTATTAAGAAGTAGTTCAGGCACCAAGAATAATGAGCTTCACATGTGTGGATTAAAGATCTCTTTTGCCAGCCTTTTCTGACTATTTAAGACCCTCCCCAAACTTGTGAACAGCACTCAGACATAGTCAACATGGGAAAGACAAAGGAGCATTCCAAGGCCATCAGAGACAAGATCGTGGAGGGTCACAAGGCTGGCAAGGGGTACAAAACCTTTTCCAAGGAGTTGGGCCTACCTGTCTCCACTGTTGGGAGCATCATCCGTAAGTGGAAGGCTTATGGAACTACTGTTAGCCTTCCACGGCCAGGACAGCCTTTGAAAGTGTCCTCCCGTGTCGAGGCCAGGCTTGTCCGAAGAGTCAAGGCTAACCCAAGGACAAAAAGGAAGGAGCTCCGGGAAGATCTCATTGCAGTGGGGACATTGGTTTCAGTCAATACCATAAGTAACGTACTCCACCGCAATGGTCTCCGTTCCAGACGAGCCCGTAAGGTACCTTTACTTTCAAAGCGTCATGTCAAGGCTCGTCTGCAGTTTGCTCATGATCACTTGGAGGACTCTGAGACAGACTGGTTCAAGGTTCTATGGTCTGATGAGACCAAGATCGAGATCTTTGGTGCCAACCACACACGTGACGTTTGGAGACTGGATGGCACTGCATACGACCCCAAGAATACCATCCCTACAGTCAAGCATGGTGGTGGCAGCATCATGCTGTGGGGCTGTTTCTCTGCCAAGGGGCCTGGCCATCTGGTCCGCATCCATGGGAAGATGGATAGCATGGCCTACCTGGAGATTTTGGCCAAGAACCTCTGCTCCTCCATCAAGGATCTTAAGATGGGTCGTAATTTCATCTTCCAACAAGACAACGACCCAAAGCACACAGCCAAGAAAACCAAGGCCTGGTTCAAGAGGGAAAAAGTCAAGGTGTTGGAGTGGCCTAGTCAGTCTCCTGACCTTAACCCAATTGAAAACTTGTGGAAGGAGCTCAAGAATAAAGTCCACATGAGACACCCAAAGAACCTAGATAACTTGGAGAAGATCTGCATGGAGGAGTGGGCCAAGATAACTCCACAGAACTGTGCCGGCTTGATCAGGTCTTATAAAAGACGATTATTAGCTGTAATTGCAAACAAGGGTTATTCCACAAAATATTAAACATAGGGGTTGTATAATAATTGACCCACACTTTTATGTTTAAAATTTAATAAAATTCAACTGAGCAACATAACTTTTTGGTTTGTAAGATTTATTCTTCTGTTCAAAAAACCTACTCTCGTTTGCAGTTTAAAGACTCTAACTTATTTGCATCTTATCAAACCAGCTAAATCTGCAGGGGGTTGAATACTACTTGTAGGCACTGTATATATATACACTACCGCTCAAAAGTTTGGGGTCATTTAGAAATTTCACTATTTTTAAAAGAAAAGCACATTTTTTTCAATGAAACTAACATTAAATGAATCAGAAACACACTCTATACATTGTTAATGTTGTAAATGACTATTCTAGCTGCAAACGTCTTGTTTTTATTGCAATATCTACATAGGTATATAGAGGCCTATTTCCAACAACCACCACTCCAGTGTTTTAATGGTACATTGTGTTTGCTAACTGTGTAAGAAGGCTAATGGATCTTCAGAAAACCCTAGAAAACCCCTGCACAAGTATGTTAGCCCAACTAAAAACGGTTTGGCTGATTTGAGAAGCTATAAAATTGACCTTTCTTTGAGCTAGTTGAGAATTTGGAGCATTACATTTGTTTGTTCTATGAAACTCTCAAAATGGTCAGAAAAAGAGAACTTTCATGTGAAACTCGACAGTCTATTCTTGTTCTTAGAAATGAAGGCTATTCCATGCGAGAAATTGGCAAGAAACTGAAGATTTCCTACAACGGTGTGTACTACTCCCTTCAGAGGAGAGCACAAACAGGCTCTAACCAGAGTAGAAAGAGAATTGGGAGGCCCCGCTGCACAACTGAGCAACAAGACAAGTACATTAGAGTCTCTAGGTTGAGAAATCGATGCCTCACAGCTCCTCAAATGGCAGCTTCAATAAACAGTACACGCAAAACGCCAGTGTCAACATCTACAGTGAAGAGGTGACTCTGGGATACTGGCCTTCAGGGCAAAGTGGCAAAGAAAAAGCCATATCTGAGACTGGCTAATAAAAGGAAAAGATTAATATGGCCAAAAGAACACAGACATTGGACAGAGGAAGATTGGAAAAAAGTTTTATGGACAGACGAATCAAAGTTTGATGTGTTTGGATCACACAGAAGAACATTTGTGAGATGCAGAACAAATGAAAAGATGCTGGAAGAATGCCTGACACCATCTGTCAAGCATGGTGGAGGTAATGCGATGGTCTGGGGTTGCTTTGGTGCTGGTAAAGTGGGAGATTTGTACAAGGTAAATGGGATTTTGAATAAGGAATGTATCACTCCATTTTGCAACGCCATGCCATACCCTGTGGACAGCGCTTGATTGGAGCCAATTTCATCCTACAACAGGACAATGATCCCAAAGCACACCTCCAAATTATGCATGAACAATTTAGGGAAGAAGCAGGCAGCTGGTATTCTATCTGTAATGGAGTGGCCAGTGCAGTCACCAGATCTCAACCCCATTGAGCTGTTGTGGGAGCAGCTTGACCGTATGGTACGCAAAAAGTGCCCATCAAGCCAATCCAACTTGTGGGAGGGGCTTCAGGAAGCATGGGGTGAAATTTCTCAAGATTACCTCAGCAAATTAACAGCTAGAATGCCAAAGGTCTGCAATGCTGGAATTGCTGCAAAGGGAGCATTCTGTGACGAAAGCAAAGTTTGAAGGAGAAAATTACTCTTTCTAATAAAAATCATTATTTCTAACCTTGTCAATGTCTGGACTATATTTTCTATTAATTTTGCAACTCATTTGATAAATAAAAGTATGAGTTTTCATGGAAAACACAAAATTGTCTGGGTGACCCCAAACGTTTGAACGGTAGTGTGTATGTATATATATATATATATATATATATATATATATATATACAGTACAGACCAAAAGTTTGGACACACCTTCTCATTTAAAGATTTTTCTGTATTTCCATGACTTTGAAAATTGTACATTCACACTGAAGGCATCAAAACTATGAATTACACATGTGGAATTATATACTTAACAAAAAAGTGTGAAACAACTGAAAATATGTCTTATATTCTAGGTTCCTCAAAGTAGCCACCTTTTTGCTTTGATAACTGCTTTGCACACTCTTGGCATTCTCTTGATGAGCTTCAAGAGGTAGTCACCGGAAATGGTCTTCACTTCACAGGTGTGCCCTGTCAGGTTTAATAAGTGGGATTTCTTGCCTTATAAATGGGGTTGGGACCATCAGTTGTGTTGTGCAGAAGTCTGGTGGATACACAGCTGATAGTCCTACTGAATAGACTGTTAGAATTTGTGTTATGGCAAGAAAAAAGCAGCTAAGTAAAGAAAAACGAGTGGCCATCATTACTTTAAGAAATGAAGGTCAGTCAGTCCGAAGAATTGGGCAAACTTTGAAAGTGTCCCCAAGTGCAGTTGCAAAAACCATCAATCGCTACAAAGAAACTGGCACACATGAGTAGAGATGAGCGTTGTTCTACTCGAACTGTTCGCCAATCTCAAATTCGAGCTGTTTTGGGCGGTGTTCGAGCCGTTCGGCGAACACGAACAATTTGAGAAAAATTCGGCTGTTCGAGGTTATGTTCGATAACTGTTCGTGCACAAAATCATAACTGGATTTTTTCTCAGTAATGATGAAAATTAATGTTAATACGCAGTTTGAGTGTACAGCGGGGTGGGGGGAGGGGCAGGGGATGGATCTCTGCAGGAACAATGAAGATCTCCATTTTTTTTTCTCTTTCCCGCATTTGCAGTGGGGAGGTGCAATCTGTCAGCCTATCAGCAGCGCACACACGGAGCGAAGTGCTTTTTTTCACACAAGCAAGGGCATGTGTCATTGGCAATGTATGTCACATGTCCTTGCCCTATAAGACCAAGCCATTTTCCCCGTCGCCACCATTTTCACATTGCTGCAGCTGCGTGTTAGACGGCACTGCTGTTGCTGTGTGCGCTATACCTTGTTAATTTCAAGCCAATTTTCGCACAAATATACAGATAGCTTGGGAGTAGGGAATAGTTGTGATTGCAGTCCTTTTAAGGACTAGGTTACAGCATTTCCTACGACTTTTATCAGGGAGGTCTGTGCTCTTAAATAGATAGGTTGTGGGAGTAAAGACTAATTGTAATTGGAGTCCTTTTCAGGACTAGGTTACATGAGTTCCTATCAGTTTTTGCCAGGCAGGTCTGTGCCAGTGCTGTGCAAGTTTTTTTCACAGCATTTGGCTGAATCTAGCAAAGCTAATCCTTTTTGGCCTATTGCAGAGTGTGTTAGTCAGTGGAGTAGCCTATCTGTGTTGCAAGATATAACACCTGTGTATAGAATACTAATTTTTTTACTGCACCTAGTGAAGTAAAATCTTTTGGGCATAGCATCATTCTATTAGTCCATCTATACTGACCTCCATCAGGTTGCAAACTGAATATAATTTTTTTCTTCATTTAGCTCTGAAAAAATATTTGGGCTTCTAGCAGTGTGTGGGACTTGTTCTATTAGTCCTTCTATACTGACCTCCAGCAGGTTGCAAATTGAATATAATTTTTTTCTGCATCTAGCTCTGAAAAAATAGTTGGGCTTCTAGCGGTGTGTGGGACTTGGTCTATTAGTCCATCTATACTGACCTCCATCAGGTTGCAAATTAAAAATAATTTTTTTCTGCATCTAGCTCTGAAAAAATATTTGGGCTTCTAGCAGTGTGTGGGACTTGGTCTATTAGTCCATCTACACTGACCTCCATCAGGTTGCAAATTAAAAATAATTTTTTTCTGCATCTAGCTCTGAAAAAATATTTGGGCTTCTAGCGGTGTGTGGGACTTGGTCTATTAGTCCATCTATACTGACCTCCATCAGGTTGCAAATTAAAAATAATTTTTTTCTGCATCTAGCTCTGAAAAAAAATTTGGGCTTCTAGCGGTGTGTGGGACTTGGTCTATTAGTCCATCTATACTGACCTCCATCAGGTTGCAAATTAAAAATAATTTTTTTCTGCATCTAGCTCTGAAAAAATATTTGGGCTTCTAGCAGTGTGTGGGACTTGGTCTATTAGTCCATCTATACTGACCTCCATCAGGTTGCAAATTAAAAATAATTTTTTTCTTCATTTAGCTCTGAAAAAATATTTGGGCTTCTAGCAGTGTGTGGGACTTGTTCTATTAGTCCTTCTATACTGACCTCCAGCAGGTTGCAAATTGAATATAATTTTTTTCTGCATCTAGCTCTGAAAAAATAGTTGGGCTTCTAGCGGTGTGTGGGACTTGGTCTATTAGTCCATCTATACTGACCTCCATCAGGTTGCAAATTAAAAATAATTTTTTTCTGCATCTAGCTCTGAAAAAATATTTGGGCTTCTAGCAGTGTGTGGGACTTGGTCTATTAGTCCATCTATACTGACCTCCATCAGGTTGCAAATTAAAAATAATTTTTATCTGCATCTACAGTACCTCTGAAAAAATATTTGGGCTTCTAGCAGTGTGTGGGACTATTTGTATTAGTCCATCTATACTGACCTCCATCAGGTTGCAAATTCAAAATAATTTTTTTCTGCATCTAACCCAGCCAATAGTTTTGGCCTAATACCACAGTTTGGCCACTCAGCTCTGCTCAGTTACCATCCATTGTTTTTTTGTGCAAACAACTCCAGAGTTGTGAATTAGTTAACCACCAAAATGAGTGGAAAAAGGCCTGCTGCTGGTGGAAAGGGGAATAGGCGTGTTGGGAAGGGGAAAAAAGGTTGTGTCCGTGGGGTAGGTGTTAAAGCAACAGTAACATCTGCAGAAGAAAGACCATCTTCCAGCCAAACTAAAATGTCTACTTCTTTTAGCGGACAATGTGATAAGATCCCTTTCTTACGGCCACGCCAATCGCTACAAATTCCAGATGAGGCACAAAAACAGCAGGTGCTTCAACGGATATCAAGTGCTCCTTTAAGTGGGCTCTCTTCCACATCAACTTCAACATCACAAATACTCCAGTCCTCAAAGGTGTCACCCAAATCGCACTTGCTTCCTCACAGCTCCCAAATCTCCAGCTGCCCGTCTGAGTATGAGGTAGAACAGATGGTTGAGTCTGCAGAGCTGTTTACTCATACTACAGCCTGGGAATCAGAGGTCGACTCCAGCGCTTCTGTGAATCCAGACGAGGAAATGATCTGCACTGATGCCCAGAATCTTTATGAGTCGGATCCAGGACCAGACGCAGAAGGTTCTGACCATAATGTAGACCCTCATTCCCAAACTGTAACTCCTGTTGGTGGAGACAATGAGGAAGACGATGATAAGACTCAAATACCTGATTGGAGCGACAACTTTAGTTTTTTGTCAGGGCAGGAACAGGTTGGCTCTGAGGACGACGGGTGTGATAACACACAGGGTGATGATGATGAGGTCGGAGATCCCACTTACTGTCAACCCACAGTCAACCAAGAGATGAGGTCAGCAGAGGAGGTGGAGGAAGATGCTAGTGACGACGAGGTCAGGTTGCGCCTTCCTGGACAGAGACGTAGTACTGGAAGCACGTCAACAACTGCATCCTCAAACACAACTCTGCCTCTCACCACAAGTCGTGGTGGCTCTTCAGGTCGCATGGGTGCTAAGCCTTGCATAGCCTGGGCATTTTTTCAGATCGATAAAGATGACCCAACTCGTGTTATCTGTAACATTTGTCAGCAAAAGCTAAGTAGAGGCCAAAAAATACATAGTTTGAGTACTTCATGCATGAACCGGCACATGGACATGAAGCATAAGTTGCAGTGGGAAGCTCAGTGTGCTACAATGCGGCCTAGCCGGCCGGGCCAATCACCGTCTGCCATATCTTGTGCATCCGCGGCCTCTTCATCCTCTGTGACTGGGGGGACAGCAGTCACACCTGTTTTGGGGCGCAGACCTGCCACCTCTTTACCCGCAACAGCCAGCGTGATTGGCAGGTCATCATTTTCTTTGGAGGTGGTAACACCAGCTGGTGTTGAGCGCTGTCCGACATCGATAGCACCACCTTTGGATCAAGGCAACCTAACATGTCCGCCTGCACCTTCCTCACAGACCGGCAGTTTGCCGGGGACACCCTTATCAACCCCGTCTAAGCACAATAGCCAGCCCTCGGTCCCTCAGATGTGGACAAGTAAAAGACCATTTCCTCCTAGCCATGAGAAAGCTAAGAGGTTGAATTTCACCATCTGCAAGCTCTTGGCTACAGAAATGCTGCCTTTCCGCCTGGTGGACACAGAGGATTTTCGAGACCTTATGTCCGTCGCAGTGCCCCAGTACCAGATGCCCAGTCGGCACTACTTCTCAAAGAAAGGTGTGCCTGCGCTCCACCAGCATGTCGCACACAACATCACCGCTTCTTTGAGAAACTCTGTGTGTGACAGGGTGCATTTCACCACAGACACTTGGACGAGTAGGCATGGACAGGGGCGTTACATGTCGCTGACTGGGCACTGGGTAACTATGGTGACAGCAGGACAAGGGGCTGCTGTCCAAGTCTTGCCGTCCCCACGAGTTGTGCGTCAATCCTCTATATGTCAAAGTTCCTCCACTGCTTCTGCCTCCTCAACCTCCTCTCGGTCTTCCACCTGCACCCAAAGCCTGTCTGGTCATGCCACAAGCTTTCTAACTGCGCAGAAGGGATCCTGCACACCTCCTTACTATGCTGGCAGTAGGGCTCAACGTCATCAGGCGGTTTTTACATTGAAATGTCTGGGAAATGTGAGTCACACAGCTGAGGAGTTGTGGTCAGCTCTGGAGAACCAATTTCATGAATGGTTGTCTCCACTGGACCTGAAACCAGGGAAGGCCGTGTGCGACAATGCTGCAAACCTGGGTGCGGCCCTTCGCCGGGGCAATGTCACACATGTGCCTTGTATGGCTCACGTGTTGAACCTGGTTGTCCAGCAATTTTTAGCCCACTATCCCAGACTAGATGGCCTTCTGCAGAGGGCATGGTCGCTGTGTGCTCACTTCCGCCGTTCGCATCCCGCAGCTCAGCGACTTACATCTCTACAGAAGTCGTTGGGCCTGCCACTTCACCGGCTAAAATGCGATGTGCCTACCCGGTGGAATTCAACTCTGCACATGTTGCAGCGACTGTGGCAGCACCGACAAGCCCTGGTGCAATACGTTCTCACGTATAGCCTGGGCCAACGAGATTCAGAGGTGGGGCAAATCACGCTGGAGGAGTGGTCTCAGATCAGGGACCTATGCACCCTTCTGCACAGTTTTGAAATGGCGACGAAGATGTTTAGTGCTGACGATGCCATTATCAGCATGACTATTCCGGTGATTTACATGCTGGAGCACATGTTAAACAGAATTCGGAGTCAGGTGGTGGCACAAGAGGAGGTGGAGGAAGTAGAGGAGGAGGAGTTGTATGCGGAAGGGCTAACATCTGCAAGGTCCAGACGGTCGGCAGCACCAAGGCGGCAGGCATGTGAGGGTGGGGGAGATGGTTTTACCAGGGCGCATGGTAGCAGCCAAACTAGTGAGGAAGGTGCAGGAGCCCAGGAAGAAGTGGAGGACGAACTGATGGAAGACTCATCAGATGAGGGAGACCTTGATCACATTTCTGTTGTGCGAGGTTGGGGGGAGAGGACAGAGGAAGGAAGCATGATTGTTACCTCGCCACCAACACAACAGGGACTTGGTGCTCCTGGATGCGCAACACACATGAGTGCCTTCTTGCTGCACTACCTGCAACATGACCCTCGAATTGTGAGAATTAGAAATAATCCTGACTACTGGGTTGCCACACTGTTAGATCCCCGGTACAAAAGTAAATTTGCAGAAATTAGTCCTGCCATAGAAAGGGATGCACGCATGCAGGAGTATCAGCAGAGACTGTTGCAGAATCTTACATGTGCTTTTCCACAAAATACCAGTGGTGCACGTAGTGAATCTCACAGTTCCAACTTGCCAACCGTGGGACCGTCAAGTGTTCAGCACTCAAACCGTAACAGAACCACAGTATCTGCTGGTAACATCAATTTTGCGGAATCATTTCACCACTTTTTTAGCCCATCCTTTGCAAGACCACAGGAGACAAGAAGTCTGACACATAGTCAACGCCTAGAGACGATAGTACAGGAATATCTCCAAGTAAACATTGAAGCCACGACTGTGTCACTGGACCCTTGCTCTTTTGGGCTTCCAATCTGGATAAATGGCCGGAGCTAGCCACTTACGCCTTGGAGATCTTGTCATGCCCCGCAGCCAGCGTTCTGTCTGAACGTGTGTTCAGCGCTGCTGGTGGTGTGCTGACAGATAAGCGCACGCGGCTCTCCACTGATAATGTAGACAGACTCACGTTCATAAAGATGAACAAATCATGGATCCGAAACGACTTTTCTACCCCTGTGTCATCCTGGGGAGAGTAAAAGCTTGATGATTGGTTAAAATCACCCTACCAACCGTTTTAAGCTTTCAAATTACTAATCATGTTTATCTGTATCTTGACTGGAAAATAATTTGGGCTTTGTAGCAGTGTGCAGCACTGATCCTATTAGGCCATCTATACTAAAGCTTCACCAGATTTAAAATTAAAAATAATTTTTAGCTGCATCTAGCCCGGAAAATAATTTTGGGGCTCCGAGATGCGCAAGGCACATAAGTGCCTTCTTGCTGCACTACCTTCAGCATGACCCTCATATTGTCAGAATTCGAAGTAATCATGACTACTGGGTTGCCACACTCTTAGATCCCCCAAACTTTTCGATCAACCTTTTCATTTTAATAAAGACCAAAAAAATGGTCATTTTTGAAATTATAAGCATTAGCAGGTTGTTAGAAACTGAAATCAAACAGTTTTCAACTCAAAACTTTATTCTAGGTGATGTTACATTTTCACATAGGACCCCTTGTTCGAAAGGAGCTTCTGAACTCTCTCGTCCATTGAATTTGTCAGGTTTTGGATGGTTTCTGCTTCAATTGTTTTGCATGAGGACAGAATACCCTCCCAGAGCTGTTGCTTAGATGTGAACTGCCTCCCGCCATCATAGACACTCCTTTTAATGATGCTCCAAAGGTTCTGAATGGGGTAGAGGTCAGGGTAGCATGGGGGTCACACCATAAGTTTGTCCCCTTTTATGCCCATATCAGCCAGAGATGCAGATGTTTTATGTGCAGCATGAGATGGTGCATTATCATGCAGAAAAATGATCTTGCTGTGAAATACACGGTTCTTCTTCTTGAACCATGGCAGGAAGTGCTGTTTGAGAAAATCCACATACATTATGGAGTTCATCTTTAGCGCTTTCAGGGATCCTAAAGGGGCCGACAATCTCTCTCCCCATGATTCCAGCCCAAAACATTACTCCACCTCCTCCTTGTTGGCGCTGTAGCCGTGTTTGCGTGGGGTGTCCATCAACCAGCCATCCTCCACTCCATCCATCTGGACCATCGAGCGCTGCACGGCACTCATCCGTGAACAAAACAGTTTTGAAATCAGTCTTCATGTAATGTTTGGCCCACTGGAGCCGTTTCTGCTTGTGTGAAGTGGATAGAGGAGGTCGACAGGATGGCGCATGCACAGCTGCAAACCTCTGAAGGACCCTGCATCTTGTTGTTCGGGGGACGTTGGAGGCACAAGCAGCTTCAAAAACTTGTCTGCTGCTATGACAAGGCTTTTTTGCCACTGCTCTTTCAACCTGACGTAATTGCCTGTAGGAAAGAGTCCTCAATTTGCCCTTATCAGCACGCACACGTGTGTACTGTGAATCAGCTACATACTTCTTGATTGCCAAGACACTTCATCCTGATCATCGCACAATGTTGATTGTAGTCATGCCTTGACCTAAACACTCCACAATTTGTTGCTTCTCAGCAGCCGACACATCCTTTTTCTTTCCCATTTTGGCAGAAAATGTAGGCTGCTTAATAATGTGAGAGAGCCTTCTTAAGTAGTCTTGCCTTTCATTGGACACACCTGCCAAACTAATTAGCACAGGTGTCTGCAATTGCTTAGAGTGATATAAAGAGCCCTGACACACATCACCATCAATGAGTTTAACTGACAAACAAACAAATTCTTCCCTTATCACTCCTAAACACTTTTTGTATAATAATTTGGAACGCAGTGTACATGTGCTTTTCCACAAAACACCAGTGGTTCACGTAGTGAATCTTACAGTTCTAACTTGCCAACCGTGGTCTGTATGGAGTTGTTCAATAAAGGGCCCAAAATTAAGATAACATAGATGGGAGAGGTCTCTATGAATAGGAATTCCTAAGTATTTGATACCCTGTGAGGGCCAGGCAAAGGGAAAGTTGGACTGGATGGAATCCTATATGGATTTGGGGAGGGAGACATCGAGGGCCTCAGACTTCGCTGCATTGATTTTAAAATTTTACCATGTAACAAAGTGATCTATTTCAGCCATAACAGCATGGATGGATATATGTGATTGAGTGATATATACTAGGACATCATCAGCAAATAGAGAGCACTTGTACTCGGTGCCTCCCACCTCAATCCACCTAATATTGGGGTTATGGCGAATTGATGAGAGCAGGTGCTCCGTCACTAGGATGTATAAGAGAGGGGACAGAGGACATCACTGCCTTGTCCCATTGGTGATTGTGAAAGGTGATGAAAATGTTCTGACGCACCCCCTGGGCCTTGGGACACCCGGAGCCGGACCCTTTTTGGTGGATGCTGGTGGTTGTAGTCTTCGTGGCGGCGACCCAGTTCCGTGGCTCAGGGCGGTCAAACCAGTGGCGGAACTATTTATGTGGTTTTCATGTTTAAATGTCCGACTACGCCACCCGTGGATTGCGGTCAGAGTGAACCGCCGCTACAGGGCAGACCACTGAGGCTGGTGTTGTGGGTGCAGCGGAGCATAGCATAACTCCCCACGGGAGGAGTATAGCCTCAGGGCAGTGTATGCGGAGGATGGGGGTGATGGTGCAGGGCAGCAGCAGTAACGACACGGAGTCAGTGATGCAGTTCAGGGCCTTTACTCACAGTTCTTATTATCCAGACCACGTCTGCAGGTAACGGCTGCCCACGTCGTACTGTGCTCACCAGGTGAGGGGCTCAGACAACTCCCAGATAACTTTGGAGCACTTCACAGGACCCCCTTTGTGTGTCCTTTGTCTGGCCTTTCTTACCAACACTTCTGTCCGGCTGCCTCGGGCCTCATCTTGGTAAACTTGGCGCCAGTTTCCCTGACCCTATGTGGTGCCTTCCTAGCGGGTGTAGCGAGGGGCTGCGCCACATAAAATGTCAGAGCCTCCGGTTTCTAGCTGAGGGTCGTTTCCTGCCTCCACTAGTTCGGGGACAGGTCTCCCCCTTTGGCCTGACCCCTCCACGCAGGTGGATTCGGGCGTGCGGTGGCGACTCGCCCGTCCGCACCCCTGGGATCCCTTCATTCCTCGTTCCTGGAGCCTTCTCCGCTCCTCTTCCTTCCTTCTCCCTCTTCCAGGCCTGGGCCTCTGTTACTAGGCCCGCCTCCGGAGCAGAGCTCATGCAGAGCCCCTGCTCCCTGCCACTTCTGCTCAGACTTCTCTGCACTGAACTAAGATGGTGCCCACCTTTTATACTCCCTTCTCAATGCACCCAGGAACTGCTTCCTCCCTGCTCCTGCACTACAGGGTTCCCCTTCCTCAGTGTTCCCTCCCCCCACTCCAGCCAGGGACAGGGACTGTCGTGCCCATCTCAGGGGCATATTGGTCGCCCTGCCCCACGGCAATGTGGTGTAATGCATGCAGGTGTCGGGTCCTGATCCACACTCCATCCTTACCTGAGAGTGAGATATCACACCTCTGGGTGAGGTGCAATACGTCTGTAGCAACCGAGCCCTCAGGGTGCTACAGTTCCATTTATCTTCCGCCTAGGTGACGTATTGCGATACAGGGCCGTGATTTTGGCTATAAAAGGGTCCCCTAGACCCCTACCCCAAGCTTTTTAAGAGAATCATATATGGCGTGCCAGGAGACTCTATGGAATGCTTTCTCAGCATCCAACGAGAGTATCTAATTACAAATTTTTAACTGCATCTAGCCCAGGAAATACTTTGTGCCTAGTAGCAGTGTCTGCTAGTGAGCGGATTATCCCGGCTGTTAAGCAAGCTGCACCACCTGTAGTTTAGACACTTAATTTTTTCAAAGGAAATGCTTCGGGACCATGGGATACTTAGTGAAGAGCATCAGGAGGCACCCCAAGGCATAGGGGCTGGGACTGGCAGTAGGATGCCTTGCGGTGGACAGCCGAGCTCGATCCTTATAAAAGCTTTTTAACTGCAGCAGCTTTAGTGGACGCTACTGGAGCTGGAATTACCGCGGCTGCTGGCATGAGACTTGCCCTCCAATAGATCCTTGTAAATGGATTTAAAGTGTATTCATTCAAATTAGGGAGACAATTTAAATTAAAAAGCTTAGAGCTGCCTCCACCACAGGGGGGCTCGCTCGACCCACCAGCGGACAGGTACCAGTATTGGGAGAGGGGGGCTGGCCGTCAGGGTTCACCGCGGCTCTGGCACAAACCCGGCGACACGGAGGTGGCACGGGCAGGAGCGGACTGGCCGTGTCGGCTTCTCACTTTTTGGATTTTAGAAGGGCATGACATGCCTATATCTGTGTCTCCCCCTCCTTTTACTCCTCCACCTCTTTTATTTTCGCATGACTATATGTACTTGTCACTTTTCCATGTGTTAGTTATGTCTTCTGAGCAGTTTGTCAGCTTTTGGACACCTTTGAAGGTGTTTTCTATGTGTTTCTATGTGTTTTTGTATGCCTGCCATTGGTTTTAACGGTGTTCGAAGGTGTTCGACGAACAGTTCGACGAACAGTTCGGTGAACACACGGGTGTTCGACGAACCGAACCGAACTCGAACACTACGGGGGTGGCTCAACACTACACATGAGGACCGCCCCAGGAGAGGAAGACCAAGAGTCACCTTTGCTTCTGAGGATAAGTTTATCCGAGTCACCAGCCTCAGAAATCGCAGGTTAACAGCAGCTGAGATTAGAGACCAGGTCAATGCCACACAGAGTTCTAGCAGCAGACACATCTCTTCAACAACTGTTAAGAGGAGACTTTGTGCAGCAGGCCTTCATGGTAAAATAGCTGCTAGGAAACCACTGCTAAGGACAGGCAACAAGCAGAAGAGACATGTTTGGGCTAAAGAACACAAGGAATGGACATTAGACCAGTGGAAATCTGTGCTTTGGTCTGATAAGTTCAAATTTGAGATCTTCGGTTCCAACCACCGTGTCTTTGTGCGACGCAGAAAAGGTGAACGGATGGACTCTACATGCCTGGTTCCCACCATGAAGCATTGAGGAGGAGGTGTGATGGTGTGGGTGTGCTTTGCTGGTGACACTATTGGGGATTTATTCAAAATTGAAGGCATACTGAACCATCATGGCTACCACAGCATCTTGCAGCGGCATGCTATTCCATCTGGTTTGTGTTTAGTTGGACCATCATTTATTTTTAAACAGGATAATGATCCCAAACAAACCTCCAGGCTGTGTAAGGGCTATTTGACCAAGAGGGGGAGTGATGGAGTGCTACGCCACATGACCTGGCCTCCACAGTCACCTGAACCCAATCGAGATTTTTTGGGGTGAGCTGGACCGCAGAGTGAACGCAAAAGGGCCAACAAGTGCTAAGCATCTCTGGGAAATCCTTCAAGAATGTTGAAGACCATTTCCGGTGACTACCTCTTGAAGCTTATCAAGAGAATGCCAAGAGTGTGCAAAGCAGTCATCAAAGCAAAAGGTGACTACTTTGAAGAACCTAGAATATAAGACATATTTTCAGTTGTTTCACACTTTTTTGTTAAGTATATAATTCCACATGTGTTAATTCATAGTTTTGATGCCTTCAGTGTAAATGTACAGCTTTCATAGTCATGAAAATACAGAAAAATCTTTAAATGAGAAGGTGTGTCCAAACTTTTGGTCTGTACTGTGTATATATATATATACATATATATATATATATATATATATATATATATATATATATATATATACATGACGCGCCCCCTGGGCCATATTCGTTAGTGGGAATATCCGGAGCCGGATCAGATGGGAGTTGTAGTCTTCCGAGTGGCTGTGACCCGGTCCGTGCCCAGGGTGTCAAACTCAGTGTGTGTGGCAGTCCTACAGATGTTATAAGTTCTTTATTTGTCGACTACGCCACCCGTTGTGTTGCGGTCACTGTGGCCGCCGCTGCAGCAGGGTCCGCTGAGGCTGTTGGTGTAGGTGCAGCTTTGGTGATATAACCCCCAACGGGTGGGGTATAGCCTCAGGGGATCAGGTGCAGAGGATGGGAGTTGTGGTGATGCAGTGTAGACGGCGATCAGAGACAGAGTCGGGTTATGCAGTTTAGGATGTTTACTCACTGCTGATGTTCTGGTCACTCCAGCTTCGAGTGACCTCCCGAGCCGTGCTGCGTCCACCAGGTTCTGGATCCAGCCAACTCCCAAATAAGTCCGGAGCGTGACCCTGAGCTCTCCTTCAGTCCTTTCTCTGGCCGTCCCCACTATTGATCCACCCAGGTCCAGCTCCCTCGGGCCTTCTGTTGGGACACCCTTGGCCTTGGGTTCCCTGACCCTCCTCGTGGTATGCCTTCGTGGTGGATGTGGTGGGTGACCGTGGCAAACGCTGCCCACAGTCTCCGGTCTCTGGCTGGGGAGTGTTTTTACCCCCACCAGCTTGGGTTCCGGTACCCTGGTGCCGACTCTTCACCCGGGGATTTAAGTTGGGATCTTGGAGTCCTTTTCTGCTGTTTCCCCCTCTGGGTCTCTCTCTCTTCTCCTCTCTCACTCTGGGTCTCTCTTCTCCTCTGCTCCTGACTTTCTCTCTGCAACTGACCCTGTTCTTAGTTGGTGCCCACCTTATATACACCCTCTATGTGTGAGCTCAGGTGACCAGCACCCAATGAGCTCCTATCTTTACCCAGGCTGCTCCCCCTATCTGCCCCTACACTACTTGGGATGTACCACCCCCCTCCCACTCCAGCCAGGAACAGACTCGGTCGTACCTGCACATTTCTAAGTGGGAGTACCGTCGGTCTGCTCCTCGGAAATGGGATGTGTGTAGTGCATGCAGCCTACCGAGCTCAGATCCACACTCCTTCCCTACCCGGGAGTGGAATATCACACCTCTGGGTTGAGGTGCAATACCCCTGTAGCAGCCGAATCCTCAGGGTGCTACATACATACATACATCTGAACTAACAGTCCTTCTGAGGACTAATCCAGCTGCATAAAATCAGTGCTAGGCAGGCAGGCAGTGTATGTGGCAGACTGCAGTGTATGATACAGCACAAGAGGGTCTATTGAACATCCTGTCTGCTGCTGCTGTAATAATTACAGATATTTGTAGAGACAGCCCCAGATATCAGGGGCCAGGGCAATTTTTTTTATCTTAATTCTGGTTATTTGCTTAACACTAGGACTACTGGACTCGTGACCCCGCCTAGAACTACTGAAAGGAGTCATTTTGACTCCTTGCTTGTTTTCGTTTATTTTTAGAGTTTCATTTGTGGTTATTTATTAATAATTATATTTTTTGTAATGTATTATTATTTTGAGATCCAACAGTAATGCTTTTGATTGTTTTTTTTCTGCTTTTCTTATTTTTCTACAGAAAATAACAATAATTATAATAGACGTTTTTCAAACATTTTTTTTTATTCAAGTGCACACATATAAACAACAACTGAAGAACAAAAAGCAGAGAAAATGTAGGTGGAGGAGCATAAAAATGAAAATATGGCGCAGAATTCACCTTCTAAACATTTGGTGTTTCGCATTTTAGGCATTGCCTTTGATTTATGGCAGTACATTGCCCACACAAAGACTTACCACAAGTCTTACAATTTCCGACAGATCTATTTTTCTTGCATTTTTCTTGGATCTGGCAAAATTTTGTTTGAACCATCACTTCTGAGCATGTAGAAACTTGGGACGTGGAACCCTTTTCCCTATCTGTAACATAAGGACCACTCAACTCGATCACAAGCCTTTGCAAAAATGCCTTGCGTGACATTTTTTGGTGGGTAATCTCCTTGAATATTATCCATGCATTTATACCCGCAAAGTCTAAGGCATTTTCAAATGCATGAACAGGCCATCTCCTTGTGCATGTTCGTGTGGTATATTTTCGTGCCATCTGATCCACTACATCTACTCCATATTTTGTTTCATTGTAAAACTTTACCGTTTCTGGAGTTTTTTTAGCGGAATCAGACGCAACAACAACATCTGGATGGACGGAACTCAAAATGACAACATTTTTGTTGGGCTTTCCTTGATATACTGTAAGTGTAAAATTGTCTTCATTTCTAAACACTTTAGTGTTGTACAATTCCTCTTTCATGGATTTTATTTCTTTAGGCACTTCTCGCCTTATCTTGTTCAGTGTTCCCACGATGGTTGTTCCTTTGCTTTTTAGCTGTTTAGCTAATTTTACTGAAGTAAAATAATTATCGGTTGTAACATTGCGACCTTTTTTCAAAAACGGGTCCAATAACTTCATTACCACATGGTCAGCTAAACGGTCCTCAGCACGGCGTGTGTCATCTTTGCCTAGATAAGGGAAGCCATTTGCCAGATATTTGCTCCTCTTATCAACAGCTAGCCAATATTTGTGGCCATATTTATCTGGTTTGGAAGGCATGTACTGCGTGAATGGACACCTAGTTTTGCTTGGGAAAAGCTGCTCATCCACCGTTATGTATGGGCCAGGTTTGTAACACGCAATACAATTTTCAATAAACCTGTCCCACACAGTAGAAAATAGAGCAAACTTGTCCGTTTGCAGTCTCTCCGATCGAGTAGATTTCTCATCAAATCTGAGAAACCTCATAATTTCAACAAAGCGGTCCCTAGACATTGTCGCTTTGCAAAACGGTATTCCCCAGTCATTACACCAAATACTGCTAATCGAGTGACGGTTCGTGCCAGATATTCCACGAGCATAGAATATCGCAATGAATGCATCTAGCTCCTCATCAGATAGAGTAAACTGTAAATTATTGTTCCTGCATGCTTCTGCAAGCGTACAGTTCTTTATATGTGTCAATATATATGAATCAAAAAATAAACGCCATGCGCTCAAAGGACTATCGATAATGATATTTCTTCTGGCGTATCCTGTAGGGCCAGGTTCTTCTCGAAGAATATTTTGGCTGTCACGCCTACCAGGCAAGTGTTCTCCAATTTCAACAGGTTTCCATTGAATACCATCCGCTGAAACTAGTATTCCTTCAGATTCGCCTTCTCTGGTGTTTGTTGTTGCATTACCTTCGCCGCCATCGTTATCTGTTGTTCTTTCATTTCTGGGACGTTTTGCTGATTTTTTCTGTCCACGACCAGGAGGATGGTCACGAGGCAACATAACTGCATGAGCCCGATCCCCAGTTGATGTGCTTGGAATATCTGTAAAAAAGTTGATGAATATTTAGAATTTTTGTTTTGTAAGGGTCCGTGCACACTGGCTGGATTAGCGGCGGAATATCCGACCGGATATTCTCACCACAATCCGGCCCGTACCTGCCCGCTCAGGTACAGAGCGGAGTTTCATACCTGAAGCTCCGCTCCGAACCCCGGGCTGGAGCCGCTGTCTGGGACGGAGCCGTGCTCGCGCGTAAGCAAGCGCTGCTCTGTCCCTGACAGCGGCTCCAGCCCGGGGTTCGGAGCGGAGCTTCAGGCATGAGCGGGCAGGTACGGCCTGTATTGCGGCAAGAATATCCAGATGGCTATTCAGCCAGAATTCTGCTAGTGTGCACAGGCCCTAACTCAGTGTGTGGAAGAACAAATAAATACACATAACTACTTACCTTCTGGATTTGTTCCTTCTGAGTCTTCAGATTCACTTGATATGTTCTGAGGAATGAAATCTTCATCACTGTCAGAATCAAATACATGTTCCTGCAATTCGGATTCCGATTCATCCTCCGGTATGGATTGCAAAGTAGCCAGAATATCCTGAGGCTTTATCAAACGTCTTCTCTCCATATTCCTCACAAATTCCATAATTCTATATAGTTCCCTGCTGAAAAATAGAAATGAAATGAAAACTAAAAGAAATAATAACTGTTCTGCCACCTTCAAAAGTAGGTGGGCTGAATCAGTTGACAGACAGCTAAACTATTTCATAACAATTCATACCTGTATGAGTCTTCAGAGCTCCTATGTCTGCGTCTGTTCTCTTTGTCTCTTCAGCTGAACTGAAAGTAAAGTTACTATCCAGAATACTGTCTCCTGCTAGGACCTTAGAAAAACACCACCCTTCATTAGCATAAGATAAGAGCCTAGAGTAAACAAGCTATTTTGTTCAGCATTACACAGTAATACAAGCAGGTAAAACACAAGGAAAATGTGAAAAGTTGACATGTAAATTGAACTACATCTATATGAACATCAGGGTAAATAAGACAGAGTGAAAAAATTATGCACAAAAACTTTATAGCAACATTTAGTGACAAAAGGACCTCAAAATATAGTAGGGAGTCAAAATGACTCCCTTCAGTAGTTCTTGGTAAATTTTGAAAAAAACGCGAAAATTTTTCACCAAAATTATTTATTCTCACAAAATCTTTTTTCACATCATATTTGAGGAAAAGTCACCGAGTTTCAAGCCGGAATTCTGAAAAATGTAGTCACAGAAGAGAAATAAAAAACGAAAGGAGTCAAAATGACTCCATCAGTAGTTCTAGTGTTAAAAAGCAATCCAGAGTACACTTTTTTTCTGCTCCATTTGCTTGTTCTTACTGCAGAATAAAGCCAGATATGTTCCATATTTCAGCGATAAAAATGCAGAAATTTAAAATGAGCATGGAAAATATTGGCCTCCTTTTCCATTCTGTTGCAGTTTGTCGGTCAAGCTATTCACACTAGGTGTCTGTGAAGAATAGTATTAGTAAATTACCGGCCTGCCATTTAAAACCATGGTTCTGTGTCAGACATATCACCTATATGGCAAATAAAATAATGGGATGCATTAAAAGAGGCATAGATGCTCATGAGGAGAACATAATTTTACCTCTATACAAGTCATTAGTGCGACCACACTTAGAGTACTGTGTACAGTTCTGGTCTCCGGTGTATAAGAAAGACATAGCTGAACTAGAGCGGGTGCAGAGAAGAGCGACCAAGGTTATTAGAGGACTGGGGGGTCTGCAATACCAAGACAGGTTATTACACTTGGGGTTAATTACTGTGGAAAAAAGAAGGCTTAGGGGTGATCTTATTACTATGTACAAGTATATGAGGGGACAGTACAAAGACCTTTCTACTGATCTTTTTACTTTGAGGCCTGAGACTGGGACAAGGGGGCATCTTCTACGTCTGGAGGAAAGAAGGTTTAAACATAATCACAGAAGGGGATTCTTTACTGTAAGAACAGTGAGACTATGGAACTCTCTTCCGCATGATGTTGTAATGAGTGATTCACTGTTAAAATTTAAGAAGGGCATGGATGCCTTTCTTGAAAAGTATAATATTACAGGTTATAAATACTAGATTCCTTGATAGGGCTTTGATCCAGGGAACTAGTCTGATTGTCGTATGGAGTCGGGAAGGAATTTTTTTCCCCAATGTGGAGCTTAGTGTTTGCCACATGGGTTTTTTTGCCTTCCTTTGGATCAACAAGTTAGGCTATGGGTTGAACTAGATGGACTTAGTCTTCCTTCAACCTTAAAAACTATGTTACTATGTTACTATATAAGACTGTTCCAAAATCAGACATTTCTTCCATTTTCATTCCATTGCAGTGTGTCGGTTAAGCTATTCACACTAGGAGTCTGTGAAGAATAGTATTAGCAAATTACAGGCCTGCTATTTAAAACCGTGGTTCTCTGTCAGACATATCACCTATAAGACTGTTCCAAAATCAGACATTTCTTCCATTTCCATTCTGTTGCAGTGTGTCGGTCAAGCTATTCACACTAGGTGTCTGTGAAGAATAGTATTAGTAAATTACAGGCCTGCTATTTAAAACCGTGGTTCTCTGTCAGACATATCACCTATAAGACTGTTCCAAAATCAGACATTTCTTCCATTTTCATTCCATTGCAGTGTGTCGGTCAAGCTATTCACACTAGGTGTCTGTGAAGAATAGTATTAGCAAATTACAGGCCTGCTATTTAAAACCGTGGTTCTCTGTCAGACATATCACCTATAAGACTGTTCCAAAATCAGACATTTCTTCTATTTCCATTCTGTTGCAGTGTGTCGGTCAAGCTATTCACACTAGGTGTCTGTGAAGAATAGTATTAGTAAATTACAGGCCTGCTATTTAAAACCGTGGTTCTGTGTCAGACATATCACCTATAAGACTGTTCCAAAATCAGACATTTCTTCCATTTTCATTCCATTGCAGTGTGTCGGTCAAGCTATTCACACTAGGTGTCTGTGAAGAATAGTATTAGCAAATTACAGGCCTGCCATTTAAAACCGTGGTTCTCTGTCAGACATATCACCTATAAGACTGTTCCAAAATCAGACATTTCTTCCATTTTCATTCTGTTGCAGTGTGTCAGTCAAGCTATTCACACTAGGTGTCTGTGAAGAATAGTATTAGTAAATTACAGGCCTGCCATTTAAATCTGTGGTTCTCTGTCAGACATATCACCTATAAGACTGTTCCAAAATCAGACATTTCTTCCATTTTCATTCCATTGCAGTGTGTCGGTCAAGCTATTCACACTAGGTGTCTGTGAAGAATAGTATTAGCAAATTACAGGCCTGCTATTTAAAACCGTGGTTCTCTGTCAGACATATCACCTATAAGACTGTTCCAAAATCAGACATTTCTTCCATTTCCATTCTGTTGCAGTGTGTCGGTCAAGCTATTCACACTAGGTGTCTGTGAAGAATAGTATTAGTAAATTACAGGCCTGCCATTTAAAACCGTGGTTCTCTGTCAGACATATCACCTATAAGACTGTTCCAAAATCAGACATTTCTTCCATTTTCATTCTGTTGCAGTGTGTCAGTCAAGCTATTCACACTAGGTGTCTGTGAAGAATAGTATTAGTAAATTACAGGCCTGCCATTTAAATCTGTGGTTCTCTGTCAGACATATCACCTATGAGACTGTTCCAAAATCAGACATTTCTTCCATTTCCATTCTGTTGCAGTGTGTCGGTCAAGCTTTTCACACTAGGTCTCTGTGTTGAATAATATTAGTAAATTACAGGTCTGCTATTTAAAATTGTGGTTCTCTGTCAGACAAATCATATATAACTGCATTCCAAAATCAGCCATTTCTCGTGAACGTGGAAAATATTGTCCTACATTAAAAATGGGCAAGGTGCGTGGCAAGGGACGGGGAAGTGGACGTGATGGTGATGATGCATGCAGAGGCTGAGAACGTGGTCGTGGGCAAGGTGAAATTGTGCCACAACAAACACTCACATCTTGTCGCTTAACCTTCCTGTCCCAATTACTAAGGGACTGCAGAACACCACTATTGAACACAGAGCAGTGTCACAAGGTTGTTGGTTGGATAGCAGATAATGCTTCCAGTCACTTTGCCACCACCACCACCCTGTCTTCCACATGGTCAATCTCAGTAGCCATGAGTCTGGACCGCATATTCCTCACCCTGATCCTCCTTCCTCCCCCCATGCTGAGTGCCCAGAGACAACTGATCCCACTCTTGTACACTCAGAAGAGCTGTTCACTTTTCCATTTGTAGATTCGGGCCTCTTGCCTGGACAGCTTCAAGCAAGTCAAGAGGAGAACGCGTGTAGCGATGCCCAAATATTGGAGCAGCCACGGTCACATGAAGGCGACGGTGAGAAAGTGCAATTACTGTCGCAAGAAGTGGATGATGATGATGATGAGACACAATTCCCAGACAGTCAGGAGGAGGACCAGGGTGCGGAAGTGGAAGACGAGGTGGTGGATGATATAATTACTGACCCAACCTGGCAGGGGACATACAGAGCAAGGACAGCAGCCCTTGCAGTCACAGCATGGGCATTACCACTACAGGAGACCCGCTCCTTTATAATGGGAACATTTTTTTTACTGAGACTCTCCTCTATGTCTTTTCAAAGGGGTATTGAGCTGCGTCCAAATTTTTGGCAGCCCTTGCATTCACTGCATACGCAATAACAGTATAGGAGACCCACTCATTAATAATGGGAACAACACAGCATAGCCGGCTGATGGCTCTCTAACAATAGCGAGGGCCGACAGCTGTCCCTTTAAGAATAGTAAGGGCCGCCTGATGGCCCTATAAAAATAGGCTTTGTGACTTTCAGAGTCCCTCCATCATAAATGAAACAGGATGTGTCTGATGATGTGTCACACACGACATGTCCAGATAAGGTTGTAAAAGTTAAAATGACATTTCCTGGTGAATGCATTTGTCTTGGTTGAAAGTAATGCAAAACGACAAAAGTGCATCAAAAACGCTATATGCAAGTCATTACTCTAGAAAGGATGTTCCTTAACATATTTCCCAGGAAAATCCATTTTGGTTTCGTTTTTGTATGTTTTATTGTGAGTCCGTAAAAGTGGCGTAATACCTCTGACAACATTGTTGACAGAATTGACCTGGGAGTCAGAAATGCTTCCAGGGATCTTCTCCATTCTGTTCCCATGTCATTTGAGCACTGTTCCCATCGATTTGGGCAATTTTTAGGCCCTCTGCAGACCGCCGGGGGGAGCAGCTGGAAAAATACTCGAGTTTCCCATAGACTTACATTGGGCTCGTTACTTGGACCGAGCACTCGAGCATTCCAATTTGCTCAACTCGAACAACGAGTATCTGAGCATTTTATTGCTCGCTCATCACTAGTAGAGACTCTAAGTTGAGTATCCAACTGGTGGATTGCCTGTCAGAGCCCCATCATACTATTTCTGCTCTGGGGAAATTGATGCCACTTTAGTAGTATCTACCCCTAAATTTTGAGAATTTTTGTACTCCAAGTTGGGTCTCCTTCATGTTTGTTGCCTGTAGCAGTATGGCTCCCAGACTGTTAGGTCTGCGCTTACTTTCAGTCAACTAACTGTGTTACTATCCTTAAATTTTAATAATAGTCTACGAAACTGATATTTGTACCACCTGAGTGTAGCTGAGCAGAAAAGCAGTTTGAGATGTTGCATGAGGTATCAGGGCACCCAGCACAGCTGGCTTACACCTGTCCCTCACCCACCTTTTAATTTGAACTTAAAGTTAAAGCTGTAAAAGCTGGCCCAGACCCTGTCTCATGCATGGCCCATGCCCGACTTCTGCTGTGCCATTATAACATAACCACTGTGGATCAATTGATGCAACTTTTCCTGGTGTCTGTCCCTAATTTTGGAAATGATTGCACTCCAAGTTGTGTCTCCTTTATGTGTGTTTCCTGTAGTAGTTGGGCTCTCAGACAGGCAGGCCTGCACTTACTTTCAGTCAACTACCTGTACTATCCTTAAATTTTTTGAACAATAGTAGTCTACGAATTTGAGCTGTTGCATGAAGTGTCAGGGCTCCCAGCACAGCAGGCCTACACCGGTCCCTCACCCACCTCTTAATTGAAACTTAAATGCAAAGCTGTAAATGCTGGCCCAGACCCGGTCTCATGCATGGCCCATGCTTGACTGCTGCTGTGGGTTAATTGATGCAACTTTTCCTGGTGTCTGCCTCTAATTTTTGGAAATGTTTGAACTCCAAGTTGGGTCACCTTCATGTGTGTTGCCTGAGTTTGGCAGGACTCTCAGAGCACCAGGCCTACACCTGTCACTCATCCACCTGTTACTGATCAATGTTTAAGCTAGAAATGCTGATCCAAGCCCTGTCCCAGGCCCTGTCCCATGCATCCGTTCTGCGCAATTATACTATTTGTACTCTGGGTCAATCAATGCCACTTTTCCTGGTGTCTGTCCCTAATTTGAGTGGTTTTGGCACCTTTTGGGCCCCCTGAAGGTGTTGTCTGGGCGTTTGGTTTTGCCTCCCATTGAATTCAAAGGGGTTCGGATATGTTTGACGAACTGTTCAGCGAACATCAGGAAGTTCGCCGATCCAAACCTTGAAAGGTTCATTCAGCTCTTGTTGGCATGAGGGGTGAGTATAAGCTTTTCTTATTTTTTCGGGGGGGCCAAGCATGAGCAACAAATGCCAGGCGGTAAGAACCTGACTACAATGGCCCACAGTTTAGTTTTGAGGTATAGAGTTGTCAAATTGGCATATTAAAACAAGTATGCAAAAAAAAAAATTGTATGCATAATATTTTCAAAATGTTATTTTTGTTACTTTTGGTTTTTACATATTGTGGTAAGACGACTCACTTGGCTGCTTCCAGAAGTAGGCACAGGAACGTTTTTTTCTGCAGATTTATTAAAATTGGCATAAAGCACTGCAGTTTTCACAAAATAAGCACAGCCTTGCTGGCATAACGGCAAAACAAAAGATAAACAATAGCACAGTCCTTGTATATGTGGTATTCACCCGCTTAAGTTGCAGCACACTTCAGCTCCTCCTGAGCTGAAGTTCCACAGTCTGGAGACTTCCTTCTCCAAACTTACAACAGAGAAAAAAAAACAGTGACTGAGCATTTAACTTGCCCAGCCACACCCTTAATGTGGAGATATGGTGAATGACCTTCCACCCTTCTCAATGTCATTCACAAAAAAACACTCCCTCTTAAAATGGTTGTTTAACCCCCAACACATAACATGCTGCAGGAAATTTGTAGGTATAGTTCACTGAAGCTAGTAGCCGCCGTGAAACATATCTCCTCTCACATATATCACCAGTGACTCTGTCACAATATTTAAAACAATATTCCAAAAAAACAAAACCAAGAATGTTACATACAGCAGTACTTTTGTGGCATGGATGTTTGTTAAATTATACTAGTAAAACAGTTACACAAAAAAAGTTTTAATTTTTTTTGTAGATAATTTTTTGCTTTAAAGAGGTTGTCCACTACTATAGAGAATGCCCCCGTCAATTTAAAATGTGGAAATAAGATTTTTTGTAACTACCTTGTGTTGTGATTCTTGCCTGCGAATGGCGCTATTGCTGACCGCTCACTAGGCATCACGTCGTCAGTAATTTCACATATAACTTAGTCCAATTCTCACTCCACTTCTCGTTCCAATTCTCCTCTGATAGAGGGGGACAGTCACTGGGTCACGCCTGGCTGCAGCCGGATGTCAGAGCCAGCTGCAGCCAGGCGTGACCCAGTGAGGCATTCCTCTCTATCAGAGGAGAATTGGAGCGAGAATTGGAGTAAGTCATATGGGAAATAACTGGTGACAAGATCACTTTAAGCAATATCCTTTATGGTCTTTTATTATAAAAAGTACAGTGTCACCTGTCATAGTGAAAGATAACCTTTTATTTTATTCCTTTGTGTATGATATAATAATTGCAGACAAGCTGTAATTTTTTCAACTTGCATGGTGCAGTAAAGAATTTTTCAGCTAGATGTTATTATGCTGCTCCTGGCATTTCAATGTGATTTTGGAACACTGCACACAGGGCACATTTCCCTTACTGTGTAGTATTCATGTGGTGCATTAAGTGAAATGTCTCTCAGACAGGAATTTCTGTCTCAGGTACTTAGGATGTTCGCTGAATCACTTATTTGATGGGACTCGCAGTATATCTCTATAACAGAGGTTAACTTTTCATAGTTGATTGTGGTTTTGACTACATTTATCTATCTTTCTATCTATCTATCCATATAGATATATACTGTATAAATATAAAGTACAGACCAAACGTTTGGACACACCTTCTCATTTAAAGATTTTTCTGTATTTTCTTGACTATGAAAATTGTACATTCACACTGAAGACATCAAAACTACAAATTAACACATGTGGAATTATATACTTAACAAAAAAGTGTGAAACAACTGAAAATATGTCTTATATTCTAGGTTCTTCAAAGTAGTCACCTTTTGCTTTGATGACTGCTTTGCACACTCTTGGCATTCTCATGATGAGCTTCAAGAGGTAGTCACCGGAAATGGTTTTCACTTCACAGGTGTGCCCTGGCAGGTTTAATGAGTGGGATTTCTTGCCTTATAAATGGGGTTGGGACTATCAGTTGTGTTGTGCAGAAGTCTGGTGGATACACAGCTGATAGTCCTACTGAATAGACTGTTAGAATTTGTATTATGGCAAGAAAAAAGCAGCTAAGTAAAGAAAAACGAGTGGCCAGCATTACTTTAAGAAATGAAGGTCAGTCAGTCCGAAAAATTGGGCAAACTTTGAAAGTGTCCCCAAGTGCAGTTGCAAAAACCATCAAGCGTTACAAAGAAACTGGCTCACATGAGGACCGCCCCAGGAAAGGAAGACAAAGAGTCACCTCTGCTTCTGAGGATAAGTTTATCCGAGTCACCAGCCTCAGAAATCGCAGGTTAACAGCAGCTCAGATTAGAGACCAGGTCAATGCCACACAGAGTTCTTGCAGCAGACACATCTCTAAAACAACTGTTAAGAGGAGACTTTGTGCAGCAGGCTTTCATGGTAAAATAGCTGCTAGGAAACCACTGCTAAGGACAGGCAACAAGCAGAAGAGACTTGTTTGGGCTAAAGAACACAAGGAATGGACATTAGACCAGTGGAAATCTGTGCTTTGGTCTGATGAGTCCAAATTTGAGATCTTCGGTTCCAACCACCGTGTCTTTGTGCGACGCAGAAAAGGTGAACGTATGGACTCTACATGCCTGGTTCCCACCGTGAAGCATGGAGGAGGAGGTGTGATGGTGTGGGGGTGCTTTGCTGGTGACACTGTTGGGGATTTATTCAAAATTGAAGGCATACTGAACCAGCATGGCTACCACAGCATCTTGCAGCGGCATGCTATTCCATCCGGTTTGCGTTTAGTTGGACCATCATTTATTTTTCAACAGGACAATGACCCCAAACACACCTCCAGGCTGTGTAAGGGCTATTTGACCAAGAAAGAGAGTAATGGGGTGCTACGCCAGATGACCTGGCCTCCACAGTAACCAGACCTGAACCCAATCGAGATGGTTTGGGGTGAGCTAGACCGCAGAGTGAAGGCAAAAGGGCCAGCAAGTGCTAAGCATCTCTGGGAACTCCTTCAAGATTGTTGGAAGACCATTTCCGGTGACTACCTCTTGAAGCTCATCAAGAAAATGCCAAGAGTGTGCAAAGCAGTCATCAAAGCAAAAGGTGGCTACTTTGAAGAACCTAGAATATAAGACATATTTTCAGTTGTTTCACACTTTTTTTTAAGTATATAGTTCCACATGTGTTAATTCATAGTTTTGATGCCTTCAGTGTGAATGTACAATTTTCATAGTCATGAAAATACAGAAAAATCTTTAAATGAGAAGGTGTGTCCAAACTTTTGGTCTGTACTGTATATACATATATATATATATATATATACATATATATATATATATATGTATATATATATATATATACACAGTAACCCCAAGCGGTCCTCATGGGAACCCACTTTAATCCCTTGATACCCTGCAGTCTGATGGATCGCAATAACTAGTGGTTCCATGGCAATAGCAAACAAAAAGGGGGGGGGGGCAGAGGGCACCCCTGTCTGGCCCATCTCCCCAAGGGAATCGATGAGGACATAAAACCATTAATCAGGACCTTAGCTTTCAGAGATCGATACAAGACTGCAATCCATCTTCTGAAGCCTAGTCCAAAGCCAAATCATAGAAGGACCTTCTCACGATAGTCCCACTTGACCAAATCAAATGCCTTAGCAACATCCAGAGATGCCAACGTCCCAATCTTCCTTTCTTTTGCAGCCTAACTGTGCAATTACCTGCGCACTCCTTATATTATCAGATGTAGACTGACCCGGAATAAATTTGCACTGGTCTGGATGAATAATTTTGTGAATTATTTTTTTTTGTCTATTCGATAGAAATTTGGACAATATTTTATATTCTAAATTTAATAAGGATACGGGTGTAGATGATGCATAATCTTCTAGAGGCTTATCTGTTTTCAATATTACCACAATATTGGCATTGTCGAAAGATTCAGGTAGAAAGTCTTGTTCCAGTGAGGAATCATATACTTTAAGAAGCAAAAGGGCCAAATGGGCTAGAGACTTCCCTCACACCCTATCTCTGGCAGCTCCCATTACCTCTTTTTCAGTAATAGGGTTCTCTAGGGCCGCAGCACTCTCCTCTCCAAGGGTCATGAGATTTATACCGTTCAGATATTCCTGTACATTCTTCTCCGGGTAAGCAGCTTGAGTAGTAAAAGTCAGAAAATAACGACAGAATCTCACGAGAATCAGACACCACCCTAACCCCAGGATCACTAGCCAGAAGGACCAGAAGAGAGGCAGTATTATGGTTAACTATATGGACTAGCATATGCCCAGTCTGATTGCCAAGCTAAAAAAAGGATTGTCTGGTAAAGAATAGATGTCTATCTGATTTGTCTTTTAAAAGTTGTAGCTATTGTCTACCAGTCTGAAGCCTACATCCTGAAGCTAACTCCTCCTCCTCCTGAGAGGAGAATTTTTTAATATAGGAGATGGTGGATTTCAGACATTCCCTCAAATAGGCCTTGAATACCTCCCAGGTCACTGTCATGTCACATCTCCCTTCCTAGTGTGAGTTTCCCAGAACACTTGAATTTAGTCAATTATTCTAGCATTTTCCCCAATTAGGGACAACCAAAAGGGATGCATCCTACATTTACTATACATTTCATGTGGGGGAGAGGTCAGGTCCAGTAATATTGGGGAATGATCTGAAATGCTCCCAGATAGATATTCCAGGTGTGACACCACTTGAAGTGTCTCTACACTTTTAAACACATAGTCAATGTTGGACAACTTGTTTCTAGGGAGAGTATAACAAGAGCACACTCTAGAATCTGACCTTCCAGAGGTCCAGCCACCCCAACTCACTCACAAAAGCCTGTAGACGCGAAGGCCCTTGAGCACCATCTCACATAATGTTAACCAACAGTTTATCTATTTGAGGGTCCATTAACAAGTTAAAGTGCCCTAAACAGAGTGTTTGAGCAGAAGGATATGTGGCTGTGAATAGAGCAGTCTCTTTTAAGACTTCCAGATTAGCCAGAGGAAAATTGTATATAGCTAGGATAACAAGGGGTGAACCCTCGAGGTATGCATAAATGAAAATATAGTGACTTTTGGTGTCAGACCATGGAGATTTTACCTCCCACCTAAGGGATTTATGCTCAAGCACTGAAACTCCCCTAGAGTATGATGTGTGATAGCAGTGTAGGGACCCCTGTACACAGGGCTTCAGCAAGAGACTACTTGTGCTTGGGGTGAGGTGGGTCTCCTGGAGGCACATTACCTGGCGGATATATTTAAAGAAGAAAAGAAAAGACTTGAACTCTCTTCCTAAGTGTTCCCAAGCCCCTTACATTCCATGATAAGAAACATATCTTAGTCATTATAAAACAGCTGAAAGGAATACAGCTCGATGTGTCTCCTTTTGAAGGTGGGGGAGATTCCAGGCCAGTGACCCACATGGCCCATGCACATGATATTAAATCATTTCACTTTACTAATAGAAAATAATTCAAAACATGTTAGGCTCAACTGGAGCCGCAGAACAAAGTAGTTGAACCTAAACTCATGAATAAGAGCCTGGTCTCCATCAACCACTCGTAGTCGAGCCAGGTATGCCACAGAATATGGTATCTGGAGATCTCGCAGGCAACATTTGATGTTGATAAATGTGGCTCTTTGCTTCTGTAATTCAGCAGAAAAGTCTGGGAAGATGTAAACTATGGCATTGTCAAACTGGATCTCTCCTTTACATCTAGCCATGTGAGTGCTGTGTCTTTGTCCCGACAATTTATGAGTCTGGCCAAGAATGGTATGCAGGGCTGCCCATGGAGGAGAAGGTTTGGTGGGCACCCTATGAGCACATTCTACAGCAAAGGCCAAGGTGAAGGGTGCGTCAGGAAATAATTCCTTGAGCCATTTCTCAACAAATTCGGCAGGGCAGTGTCCCTCTGCTCTTTCAGGAAGTCTGATAATATGGAGATTATTCCAAGTCATCTACCTTTTGACGCCAAAGCTCTGATCTCCCAGTGAGGTATAACATTAGGCTTCCCTGCTGTAAGGCCATCTAAAGCCAATACTCAAATCCTCCACCTCAGACAACCTCTATATCCACTTCTGTATATCATGTCTGAGTAGGCCAAACTTAAGTTTGACTTCTTCCAATTTTCCAGTCAGCGAGGCAGTACTAGATGCAATAGCGGAAAGGAGTTTATCGGATACCTGTTTTAAAGTCGGGTCGACCTCCTCCATCTGTTCCTCTGGGGGTGTCTGGTCTTGTTCCTCCATGGAATCTGATGGGTCCATACCGTAGGGGCATGCCTGCATGCCCCTTCTCGTGGAGTATGGTGGGAAAATTCTTTCAGTCTCTCAGCTGTAGAATTTCTGGTTGGACTCATCGTGTGTAGGGTGGGCAGCCCATGGAATTTGTTGTGTGTAGGAGAAATGATGTGTAAAAATCCAATTGCCAACAAGATGGCGAATCATGGGAATTTAAGAAGGATGACAGTTTAGAAGTTTCCAAGACATAGGGTTGTAATTAACAACGTAGCCACACTTCCTGTGACAGGAATTACAGTTTATTCAAAAAATATAGAGGAAAATTAGCTTCAAATGGGACACCTAAGTTTTTCAGTATTGGGTCAAACAGTGAAAGAACAGATAGTCAAAATGGGGGTGGGGGGGGGGGTGAAAAGCAGTATATTCCCACTTTGGTACTATGAAGTCAATTAAAGCAGGTTCCTTGTTCAGAATTATCTTATCTGTAGCCAGGAACTAGCTCCCAGCAGAAGCAATTACAGGGTTAATTCAAGTCCCAGGCAGAGGCTTGTGGTTTACAGTTAGCTTGAGGGCAGGGCAGCAGGTAGCAAGGCAACCTAGGAGTCTAAGCAGGTAAAGGGGAGTCAGCTGCCCTGGCATATAGTGCTCACAATGCCACTGATTTTACCTCAGCCGTGCAGTTTTCTGAACATATCTTCTAGGACGCGTGAAGACAGACTTCAGCTCACAGTTCTTCAGGGGATTTTGAGTCCTGTGTCAGTGTGGCTGAGCACTCAGGGACAATATGGTTTTGGCAGGATAATGCCTTTATCCCATGTATCTTCTGGATCCAAGCAGGCACCACCAGCAGAGATTCTCTTAAGCTTAGGAAACAGTTCAGAAGGGGTGAGAAGCGGCCCCCTTGCAGTAGGAAGGATTTTTAACAGGATTATAAGGATGTACTGTAGCTTTAATTCCAGCAGGCACTCCTGTAACTTGCTTCTGTCTCCCTTGGCTGAAAGGCCCCACCCCCCAGAGTTTTCCATATTTCTGCTTAAACTTGTTCTAAAACTGTTTCAGATTTTTGTCACACTAGTCCTTAAAGTACATAAATTAACCAAATCAAACAAATGAGTCAAAAATATTAGACTTTGTCATTTACCTTTCTGTTAGTATGTGTTGTGACACCCTTGTGAGCAATAACTGCATCTAAACATTTGATTAGTCCAGCACATTGGCTGGTCGGAATTTTAGCTTATTCCTCAATACAAAACAGCTTCAGATCCTTCCACAATATTTCTATAGGATTAAGGTTAGGAGTTTGACGTGGTCATTCCAAAACTTTACCTTTATTCTTCTATAACCATTCTTTTGTAGAACAACTTGTGCTTTGGAATATATCTTCCATAAATATTGGATTGATGCAAATCCCAAAAACCATCTCTGACCACTGGCTCTGGCTGGTCTATGAAAGTTTCTTTGATCAGAATAAGCCCTATACCTGGGAAAGGTACTTCTCTGCTTCCACGTAAAAAAAAAATCAAACATGCTGTCTTTTTCTCAAAGCATTTCTCTGCTGTAATTACCTGGTCACTGCAGGTGGCCCCATGCTTCAATGAAGGTTGAAGTGATAGCTCTCTTTCTCATCCCTAGTTATAATTAGTCTTTCTTTTCCAAGCTATAATTAATACCACATGTTCAATGTGGCGTTCTCCTTCCATTGAGGTTGAAGTTTTAGTTATTTCTTCCCATATGTTCAGTGGTACATGTCCCCTCCCTGGAGAGGTCTGTATGGATTTTAATTTTTTTCTACGACACAGTGTTTTTTTTCTCCAACATAACACTTCTCATTTAAACAAAAAAGATGTTTATGGTCTCATCCCTCCACAAAACATTGTTCCGATAGACTTCTGGCTTTAGAAAACTTTAGATTGGTAGCAAAGTTCTTGTTGAACAGCAGTGTCTTTCTCCTAGCAATCCTGCCATGCACCCTATCTTGTTCAGTGTCCTCCTGATGGTAGACTCATGAACATGAAATCTAATGTGAGAGACCTTTAGTTGCTTAGAAAGTACCCTGGATTTTTTTGTGACCTCACAAACTTTTATACACCTTGATCCTGGAGTGTTCTTTGTTGGTAGACCATTCCTTTGTTGGTAAGCCATTCCTTGAGAGGGTAATAATGATCTTAAAATCCCTCCATTTGTACTCAATTTGTCTGCCTGTGGATTGGTGGTCTCCAACTATTTTAGTGATGATTTTGTAATCTTTTCCAGCTAGATGAAGATCAACCATTTTCTTCTGAAATCTCAGAAATCTTCTTTGTTACTGGATCATTTCTACAACCATGTTGTGAACATCAGGTTTTGATAAATCACTGTTCTTTAAATAAAACAATTCACTCTTCATACTTGAGAGCCATTACATTGATTAAAAACACTAGACTATTTTCATTTTCAAATAAAAAAAAATCACACTCATACATATGTGTTCTTGGATAATTTTCCTCATTTAAAATATGACAAAGTCTAAAAATGTTCACTTGTTTTTTTTATTTGTTTCTATTCATCTACTGTTAGGAATTGTGTGAAAATCTGTTGTAGTTTTAGGTCAAATACATGCACAATCATGAAAAATTCTGAAGGGTACACAAACTTTCAAGCACTACTGTAGCATTTGCTTGTTCAGTGTCCTCCTTAAGGTAGACTCATGAACATTACCATTAACTAATGTGAGAGAGGCCTTTAGATGCTTAGAAATGATCTTGGGTTCCTTTGTGACCTCAAGCTCTGATAGGACTTGTGTGAAAATCAGAGGTGGTGCAAAATTCATGCAAAAATATGAAAAATTTGGGTTCACAACCTTTCAAGCACCACTGTAGCATTTGTTACCTGCCATTCAAAGAATAAGTGGCCTACCTCATGAGACACTCGTGATGTCTTGTAAATTATTTGGTTAACAATTGATAACATTTACATATGGTTTCCACTGTGGGTCAGTGGTCAGTTAGTCCTGACTCCTTATACAAGGATGATATATACATTTTTGCTCAGAGTGTTCCTTTAAAGCTGAATACAATATTCTCCAGTGGTAACCACAAGTCCCACATCAAATCATAATAACATCTAGTAGCGAAGCTAAAATTCTAACCTAAAATCCATTCCTCATCTTTTATTTTTTATTTTTAACTTCTTTTTTTTCTGTTTGTGACTTTTACATTCTCTTAAAAGAATTTTGCTGGTGTTTATCTAGAAAACTTCATATTCAAACAACTAATACTAAATGTGTCTCCCAAAATACATGGATTGTATCTAAATAATTGATTAAAATCCAAACGGACTTTCCGAGTATCTGTAATAGTTCTTTTTTATACTTCTTCATAAAATGGGACCCGAGAGAAATGCACTAGAGTACAGTAGGAACATATCAGAATAATTCACAAACTATTCATCATTTATGAGGGAAAGTTGAAGAGATGAATTTTTCAGAGCCGAGAGGCTGAAGTACACTGCCATCCATCTAATATGTATACCTGCAGTGCTCCCCTCATCTGCTTATCATCATGTACCTTTACTACAGCCAGGGCAGGAGAGCCCCAGGGTCATTCTATGGCAGACACATTTTTAGGACAGAAATATAAAATGTGCTTACTAATGACAGAATTGGAAGAACTGCATATGGTAAACAGATCACAACTAAGTTCACAAGGGACTTTATTTAAGAGGAGGATTTTAAATTATGCATATAAGGCAGCTTGCAAAATAAAGAGGGGAAAGTCGGAGGCTGATGACTTTTAGCGAGCAAAGTATTGTTAAAATAAGTGTATATTAAAGCAGCATAACATGTTCATATGAAGCTAGTTGGCATCTAAAGACAGAATCATTGCAAGACGTTCAGGAGACCCAATGCAAAATCTATACATGGACCCACAACTACCTACAATGAAACATGCTCTTTATTTCCTATGACTAAGCCCCTTGCAAAAATGTTAACCCATTAGACTCTGTACTTTTAGATAACTTGATCTCATTTGATAGATAATGTTATACATAGACAATCGCCAAATCACTTTATTAAAAAAATGTTGCAATCGTACTACCAAAAAAAATTGTTTCAAAGTGCCGGCCACTAGTCTTCTGTATAATTTGCTGTCCAATGCCTGTTGTCAGGTGTAATCCATCCCAAGATAGATTACAGGAAGTGGAGAAGAGCTTATGTCTCTCTCCTCCTGCTCTCCTGCCTGTACGAGCTGCATATAATCACAATAGACAAGTAAGTTTTCAGTTCAGGACAAGTAATCTATTGGCAGGAGTAATGCATGTTTGGAAATGAGGGAACGGAAGATCCAACACCTGTAGTGCTGGCAGAATTTCGATGAAGAGGAGCTGCCCATTAAAAAAGAGTGAAGGGCAAGTTACAGCAAATGAAAATTAGGACAGAATGGAAAAGGGTTTTTGTTGTAAATTACCTTAAATTTGCCTACTATATAGTACAAAAGGTACCAACATAGAGTATATACATGAGCAGAAAAAAGTTTATGGGATCTGTAGTTGAGCGAATTTGTTCGGCGACTGTTCAAAAGTTTCAAATTCAGCACAAATATGGCACATTCGGATTCGTGATTGCAAAGGCGAGCAAATTTTCTTAAAATCTGAAAAGTTTGATGAATTTGCACGGGACGCGAATACAGGGCAACCACGGAGTTTTGAACAGTTTTGTTAGCATAGTGCAAGTGTATGTGTGGCACCCCAGGGGTCTGGTTTCCCACAGTAATGTAATGTTATGTCTGAGAGCAGGTGGGAGGTCCTTTGGTCAGGGATCCTGTGCATGCCACATCTCCTGCCCAGTCTTGGGAGGGGCAGACCTTCCCCTATATAAACCCGGGGCTGAAGCAGGGTTAGTTAGTCAAGGAGAGTAGAGACAAGAAACAGTCACAGGAAGAAACAGCAGAAGCTCAGTGGGAGCAATACTACTACAAGTCAGGGGCTGGCAGCTGCAGAGCTCGCCCTGACTGAGAAGCTTTCTTACCGGACCCGGCGTCCGAGGCTGTGGGGACTAACTCTTACCCAGCAGCAGAAGCCGACCGGCAGGGGATTTCAGGTCCTCAGGCCCAGAAACCTGAAGGCACGGTCACACGCGTGGGACCAGCACCGCCATCGTGGAGCGGAAGCCATTAGAAGGCCCCGAGTCACCGGCCATACGGGTGAGCACCACACGGTACACTCAGGGACGTGGGCTACTTATATCCGCTTCTAGCAAGGTAGCCAGAAGAGTACAGTCAGTTTGGGAGGCCTACAACTCCGCCTGGCCAGGGGAGATCCCATCTGCTCAAGGACTGACCAGGCCCCGTTCACTAGCAAGTACTCCGGGAGGGTCTATCGTTGTTACCACTAAAGACCCTGAATTACACCGCACCGCCTCTGAGTGGTTCCTGCTACCCCCATCATCCACATCTGCTGCCCTGAGGCCATACCCCTCCCGTTGGGGGTTATACCATCTACGCTGCACCATCCATCCACCGGCCTCAGCGGACTGTCTTGCAGCGGCAGCTCCATAGCTGCATTCAACGGGTGGCGTAGTCGTCCTACATCTACCGCTGTTACATCGCCGCTCAGTTTGACTCCCTGGGCACGGACCGGGTCACCGCCATGAGACTACAACCCTCAAGAGATCCGGCTCCGGGTAAGCTCCCGCGTGTGCAACGCAGCGCGACACAGGCCCAGGGGCGCGTCAACTTTGGCGTAGTCGGCAGGATTTCGTGCCCGCAACCACCGGGTACTGCGTGCCTGAAAAAGAGACTTTTCAAACTTACCTGGGTGAAGATACCCGCCATCCGGCGCCATCTTCTGCCTTCTTCCCGCCATCCGTGGAGTTTTCCCGCCATTGGACGCCATCTTGAGGACGCCGCGCGGGAAGAAGAGGGGCGTGGACTCCGAAAGCGCGCGAGAACTGAAGCCCCGCCTCACGTCCGGACGTTGCGTAAGGTCCTGGAAGGAGCCCAGCAGACGCCGACGTCACAGGAGCGCGACGGAAGGTCCTCAACCCTGACGATCCACTGCGGAGCCGCGGCCTACGGAACAGGATCATCGCAAGGTAGGCCACGGTCCACTAGGGGGGAGGAAGATGTCGGATACGGAGGAGAGCTTCACTGCCTCAACCCCCGCCAGCGCTACCGCTGCTGCAGTTATGCCCTTCACCATGCCCTATATCCCGGGAGCAGCTTGGCTACTCCAGTACTCAGGGGAGTCACATTCCCTGCATGACTTTAGAGAAAAGCTGGATAGCCTCTTCCAGGTGTACCCCCTCACAGAAGAGCAAAAAGTTAGCATCCTGGTGGCCCAACTAACCGGGGCAGCCAAAAGGGAAGTAAAATCCTGGCCACCTGGGAGGAAGACTGTCGCAGGGATACTAACCCGGCTGAAGGACACCTTTGATACCCGCACCTCAGCCGAGATTAAGCTTAGATTCTACGGGTGCAAGCAGCGAGCGCATGAGAGTATAAGGGACTATGCACTAAACCTACAAGAGGCCCTGAGGGCCATTAAGCAGACCGACCCTGATGGAGTGGGAAACGAGGACAGGCTGTTGACCGAACAGTTTATAGAGGGACTGCATTGTAATACCCACCGAACCCAGTTGCGGGCAATGGCCTTACAGGATCCCCATCTGGGCTTTGCACAGTTCAAGGACAGAGCCATCCGGGTGCTCCGAGAACCGGCACCGGGTGGCGTTGTGACCCACAAGCGCCCTGCTATCACTTACCACCAGGAGGCGGCGCCCTTGTCAGCAGGGCCTGTGGGAGCTGATGCGCAGGCTTTGGACAATGACCCGGCTCCAGACCTACACCATCAGGTCCAAGAGCTAGCTAAGAGCGTTGCTGCGCTAACCCGAACTGTGCAGTCTTTACAGGCTTCCACCCCAGGGAAGATCCAGCTGGCATCCGGACCGGAGGACATCCCGTGGCGTCGACCAAGGAGGACCCCACCGGCCAGAGGAAGACCCAGTGACCGATACAGCGAGGACGGACGACCCATCTGCCGCCGCTGCAATCAACCTGGACATATGGCAAGGTACTGTTCTTTAAACGGGCACAACCTGGGGTAGAGGGCCAACCCCCAGGAAAAAGATCACCAGGCCCATCGAACTGGCGCGACAAATATGTGGGAGGACGTCCAGTCTTGCCTGTGGTACTGGATGGCATTCCCATGAGTGCCCTACTGGACACCGGGTCACAGGTCACCACCATCCCGTACGTGCTCTTTAAGCAGTACTGGAATGACTCGGATATTACCCGCTACCCTGACGACGACTTGAGTATCATCGCCAGCAATGGCCAGCCCATGCCACAGATCGGATTTAAAGAGGTGACCATCAAAATCGGTAGAGTCGAACTGGCAGCACAGGGACTGATCATTGTAGATATTGACAAACATGAGAGTCACCCAAAAATAACTCTAGGAACTAATGTAATTGAAAATTGTCTTGCAGAGGTGATTTTCCTTTTACAGCAGGTTGCCAAGAACGCCAGCTCCGGCGAGCAGCGGGTGCTCCAGAAAGAGATCCGGGCACTGATGCGACGGCAACAGGTGGAACTCTCCGGCGGTGAGATTGGTAGCGTAAGAATGTGTGACCCTTTTCCTATTGCCATGCCCCCAAAAAGTGAAATGATGATTTGGTGCCGGGCAGCTATTGGTCTGAGAGTTAGAGATTACCAGGCAATGGTAGAACCAGTTTACTCGGACAGTAGGCCCACCATTTTGACAGCACGGGGGGTGGTTGATGTACGCCATGGGAGGGTGCCCGTTCGCATAATAAATATCGGGGAGAGGGAAGTGTACCTGCCCCGGTATGCCACGCTAGCCAAATTATATACCATTAACCAAAATTCTATACAATCTGTGGAACCCTTGCCTCCATCTCACCCGGAGGAAGGTAACGGCTCTAAGAAAAACATGGAGGACTGGTGTCAGCAACTACATCTGGGTACTGACTCCACTCCCGCACACCAGAAACAAGGAGTCTATCGGGTGGTTCAGGAGTACGAGAGAGTGTTCAGTAAACACCCGTTAGACTTCGGGCGAGTCAAGGGGGTAGAACACCACATCCCCACGGGAGACCATCCTCCTATAAAAGAGAGGTATCGACCCGTACCCCCTGCCCACTACCAACACGCCAAGGGGATGCTTAGAGACATGAAGGAGGCTGGGGTGATCAGGGATAGCTGCAGCCCCTGGGCAGCTCCACTAGTCTTAGTCCGAAAGAAAGACAACACCATGAGGATGTGTGTAGATTACCGGAAAATCAATCGTATCACACACAAGGATGCGTACCCCTTACCAAGGATAGAGGAGTCATTGGCTGCTTTAAGATCTGCTAACTTCTTCTCTACCTTGGATCTCACTAGCGGGTACTGGCAGGTTCCTGTAGCAGAGGCGGACCGGGAGAAGACCGCATTCACCACCCCGATGGGACTTAGCGAGTTCACCTGCATGCCGTTCGGACTCTGCAACGCACCGGGAACCTTCCAACGACTAATGGAGTGTTGTCTGGGCCACAGAAACTTCGAGACGGTCCTGTTGTACCTGGACGATGTCATCGTATATTCTAAGACGTATGAGGACCACCTGAAACACCTGGCGGAAGTGTTCGAAGCTCTGGCAAGTTACGGCCTAAAGGTGAAACCCTCCAAGTGTCACCTCCTGAAACCAAAGGTGCAGTACCTGGGACATGTGGTGAGCGCTGACGGAGTGGCTCCCGACCCTGATAAGATCACCGCAATTAAGGAATGGCCAAGCCCCTCCAGCGTAAAAGAAGTGCGGCAGTTCCTCGGGTTGGTAGGCTACTACCGAAGGTTTATTCCCGGTTTCACCAAAAAGGCAGCACCTATGCAGGACCTCCTGATAGGCCAGTCCCGGAAGGCCAAGAACCAGAAGCCGCCCTTCAAATGGGAGTAGCTGGAAGAAGAGTCCTTCCGCCAGCTGAAGATGGCCCTCACGGGGGACGAAATCCTGGCGTACCCGGATTATAGCCAGCCTTTTATCCTCTACACCGACGCCAGTAACATCGGGCTAGGAGCCGTACTGTCCCAGATCCAGCAGGGGAAGGAACGAGTAATCGCCTACGCCAGCCGAAAACTGCGACCCACCGAAAGGAACCCCGAGAATTACAGCTCATTTAAGTTAGAGTTCCTGGCCGTAGTATGGGCAGTCACCGAGCGCTTTAAGCATTACCTCGCTTCTTCCCGGTTCACCGTGTACACGGATAACAACCCGTTGACACACCTGGACACGGCAAGACTCGGTGCCCTGGAGCAGAGGTGGATGGCCCGTCTGTCCAACTACGAGTTCACAATCAAATACCGGGCAGGACGCTCCAATACCAACGCGGACGCCCTGTCCAGGATGCCCAACCTGCCGGACGGAGGAGAAGATCCGGAGGGACTGGAAGAAGTTGAACTCCCTGCGTTCCACCGTCATGGGACTATCCAGTATTCCCATCGGGTAAGGAGTAAGCAGGATGCTACATTGAACCCCTTACCCCACTACAACTGGGCGGAAACGCAAGACAGCGACCCTGCCGTCCGACTGGTGAAGGAGATGCTGACTCGGCCAGAGGCTCGCCTTGAACCAGACGCTCCGGAGGAAGCCAAACAACTATGGGCAGAGAAGAGTCGACTGTTCCTTTACAAAGGGAAGTTGTGCCGCAGAATGGTTAACTCCCGGACGCATGAATTACTCTGGCAAGTAGTGGTGCCACGAAGAGACGCAGCCATGGTGATGGAGGCATACCACGACGGAGCTGGACACTTCGAGTGGAAGAAGCTGGAGTTCCTGCTGCGCGAGCGGTTCCACTGGGTAGGCATGCGGGGAACCATCAAGAAGTGGTGCAGAGACTGTGGCCCGTGCAACCTGAGAAGGAGGGACCGTGCCAGCCAGAAGACTCCCCTGCAGTCCATCGTCACCCGGCAACCGTTGGAACTGGTAGCCTTGGATCATGTAAAACTGACCCCAAGCAGAAGTGGCTACGTCTACGCGTTAACCATCGTGGATCATTACTCCCGGTTTCTGGTTGTCGTCCCCGTCAAGGACTTAACGGCTCAAACAGCAGCTAGAGCCTTCCAGCAGCACTTTTGCCGTCCACACGGGTACCCGGACCAAGTGCTGACGGACCAGGGACCTGCCTTTGAAGCGGAGGTCTTCCAGGAATTCTGCAATCTGTATGGCTGCCGGAAGATAAGGACGACACCCTACCATCCGCAAACTAATGGACTTTGTGAGAAAATGAACCAGGTGGTAATGGATCTTCTAAAAACGTTGCCCCTGGAAGAACGCAGTCTGTGGCCTGAGAAGTTGCCCGATCTGGTGGACCTATACAACCACATCCCGGTAGGTTCCACCAACTGTACCCCAGCTTACCTAATGAGGGCAAGACCTGGTAAGTTACCTGTTGACCTGGAAATGGGAGTCCTGACACCCGAGGACACTTCACCAGAAACAGACTGGGACACAGAGAGGCAGCAGCAGTACCGGAGAGTACAGGAGAGCGTGGAGCGAAGTCTCTGTCAGGCTAGGGAAAGACAAGAGAAAACTTACAACCAGTATGCTCCCGCTGTTCCCCTGGTACCCGGAGAGCAGGTCTTGAAGAGGAAGAGACGGCTCCACAAGTTGGATGACCAGTGGGAGAAGGACCCGTACACCGTACTGCCCTCAAGCCACGAGAACCCGAAGGTTTGTACCATCAGTAAAGACGGAGGGGAAACCACAGCCATTGTATCCCGGGACCACCTGAAGAAGTGTCCCGAACAACTGAGGAACCCTGAAGAGGAACAAGAAGACCATCGACCCGTAGAGGAAAGGGAAGATATGGTTAGTACTGTGCTCGGGGACTTCCCTCGGTCTTGGACTCAAGTCAATGGTGCAGTTGTGGTACCCGTACTCACCTTCCTCCAACCAGCATCCCAAGCACCTACGGAGCAACAGGTAGAGCTGGAAGAACAGCCGGTCCAGGAGGCAGAAGACTCCACACAAGCAGAACAGGAGGATCAACCCTCTGCTTATAGTGAGCCTGCCGTACCCCTAGTGAGACAAAGAGCCGGTAGACAGCTGCCCAGTTTACCCTTGACAGCTCCTACACCCTGTAGTTCAGGGCCAGACAGTCAGCTCCGTAGGTCCACTAGGGCCACTAGAGGCCAGTTACCCGCACGCTGGAGGATTTGAAGTGTATAAATTGTTTTATTTATGTTTATCTGTGTATTGTTGCTTGTGTATAATTTTGTGTTTCCAGTTATTTTTAGGAATCCTTGGTGGATTTACCGGGAATCCTTGTACATAGTTGGAGCGTAACCCAGGATGGACTAGAGACTGTTAAGGACTCGGGGTAGGACAGACCCCTACCTGGTTACGTCTCCCTGTTTTGGTGAAATGGACACCTTGCTTTTCTTCAAAGACTACACCCGGTTACGGACATGCCGTGACCACCTTTATGTGTTTCTTCTTATTGTACTATTATTGTTATTATATCTTGTTATGTTTTTCTAAAATATGTTTAGTCCCGGAGTACTAAATTTCACTAGGGGGGAATGTGGCACCCCAGGGGTCTGGTTTCCCACAGTAATGTAATGTTATGTCTGAGAGCAGGTGGGAGGTCCTTTGGTCAGGGATCCTGTGCATGCCACACCTCCTGCCCAGTCTTGGGAGGGGAAGACCTTCCCCTATATAAACCCGGGGCTGAAGCAGGGTTAGTTAGTCAAGGAGAGTAGAGACAAGAAACAGTCACAGGAAGAAACAGCAGAAGCTCAGTGGGAGCAATACTACTAGAAGTCAGGGGCTGGCAGCTGCAGAGCTCGCCCTGACTGAGAAGCTTTCTTACCGGACCCGGCGTCCGAGGCTGTGGGGACTAACTCTTACCCAGCAGCAGAAGCCGACCGGCAGGGGATTTCAGGTCCTCAGGCCCAGAAACCTGAAGGCACGGTCACACGCGTGGGACCAGCACCGCCATCGTGGAGCGGAAGCCATTAGAAGGCCCCGAGTCACCGGCCATACGGGTGAGCACCACACGGTACACTCAGGGACGTGGGCTACTTATATCCGCTTCTAGCAAGGTAGCCAGAAGAGTACAGTCAGTTTGGGAGGCCTACAACTCCGCCTGGCCAGGGGAGATCCCATCTGCTCAAGGACTGACCAGGCCCCGTTCACTAGCAAGTACTCCGGGAGGGTCTATCGTTGTTACCAGTAAAGACCCTGAATTACACCGCACCGTCTCTGAGTGGTTCCTGCTACCCCCATCATCCACATCTGCTGCCCTGAGGCCATACCCCTCCCGTTGGGGGTTATACCATCTACGCTGCACCATCCATCCACCGGCCTCAGCGGACTGTCTTGCAACGGCAGCTCCATAGCTGCATTCAACGGGTGGCGTAGTCGTCCTACATCTACCGCTGTTACATCGCCGCTCAGTTTGACTCCCTGGGCACGGACCGGGTCACCGCCACGAGACTACAACCCTCAAGAGATCCGGCTCCGGGTAAGCTCCCGCGTGCGCAACGCAGCGCGACACAGGCCCAGTGGCGCGTCATATGATGAGCGGTGACATGTGCCAGGTGAGTGTGGGGGCTGTGGAGAGCTTAGAACAGGTGAGATCAGCGGCGCACTGTTTTTTTTTTTTCCTGTGGGCGGTAACTTTAATTGAGGAAAGCGCGGCCAGACAATCATAGCGCAGGAAGCATCTACACTGTCCAGATATAAGGGCTTCTGCAATTGGCTGCAGAAATCACATGTCCTCTCAATATAAAAAGCGGCCATGTTCCCTCAGCGCCATTATATCCATGTCACTGCTGGAGACAGACGCAGCTCAGTGTTCTCCTGTGTAATGACAGATATTAGCTAGATTGATTGGCGCTTGTGTGGTAGTCAGATAGTGTCGATAATTCCTGGCCTGTGTACCTCTGCAACTGCTGGTGCAGCACATTTTTGGTGTTCTTGTGCAAATACTGAGATTCTGACAGAAACAGAGGACCCCTGCCAGACAATAGTACTGTGCACCGCTGGTATAGAGCTCCATGTCTCAGTATACCTTGAATCTTTTTTTGCACTTGCTAATGTGATCAAGCAAGCGCAGGGCACCTTTTCGTTTAGTGGGGTTGAAATTGTGCTCGGCACAGTCTGCAGAGCTTCTTCTTGCAGAGCACAAAATCATTTTTTTCCGTTGCTATTGTGATATTAAAAGCTGTGTGCACTAAAGTTTTTTTTAGTGTCAGATACTATTTTAGTGGCGTTTTACTGGTTTCACAGTAAAAAAAAACAAACTTCTTTTACTAGGCCCAGTCCAAAAAATATTTTTTCCTTTGCCAAAAGTCATACAGTGCTATAAGCCAGCTACTACGTCAGTGGTGGTCAAATTCAGCTTGTACGCAGTCAAACCTATATATATTTTTGGTTGGCAGGCAGAGTCCACCAAAGGTTTTTTTACTGTGGAAAAGTTGATCCAGTCTACTAAAAGGCAGATCCTATTTTAGTGGCGTTGAACTTGTTCTGGTTTCACAGTAAAAAAAACAAAACTTCTTTTACTAGGCCCAGTCCAAAACATATTTTTTCCTGTGCCAAAAGTCATACAGTGCTATAACTACGTCAGTGGCCGTCAAAGTCAGCTGGACACACAGCTTATGCAGAGTAACCCAAAAATATTTTTTGCTCTGAGTAAAGTGATACAGCTGGCTAGATCTGAGTTTGAAATATTTTGAAGCATATATTCTATGTCATACTGGCCTCATCCACATTCAAAAAAAATTTCTTCTGTTCCTAAAGTAATAAAGCAGGGGACATCTCAGTTTGAAATTGTTCGGAAAATATCTCGTGGGTTTTATCGGTCTCATGCACACTAACAAATTTCTTTTGTCTGTTAGTAACGTTATACCGCAGGCCATATCTTACCTTGTCATTTAGTGTCGCTGAAATTCAGGTGTGTGCTGAGCTATTGCACAGGAAAAAAACGTATTTTTCTTTAGTTAATTGCATGCTCCTACCACTGTATCTGACCAACATGAGTGGGAAAAAGAGAAGGCGCGGTGGAAGGGGGAATAGGCTTGGTGTTCAAGGTGTACGTGGGGTACGTGGTAATGTAAGTGAAAGCACTAGTGAACCAACACAAACAGGTCCTATCCAAAGACAACTGACAACTTATGTTAGTGGACGGCCTACTGCACTCCCTTCATCTGGCAGCCGTGTAGCGATACGCCTTGTTGACAAGGCCCAGAAAGAGCAGGTGCTCCAGTGGATGGCAAGCTCTGCTTCCAGTGCCGTCTCCTCTTCTTCCTCCACCTCAACATCACACGCAGTACAGTCCACAGAGGTGGCACCCCAATTACCCATGCTTCCCCTCGCGTCACAACTGGCCAACTGCCCAACTGACTGTAGCGAACCACAGATGGGTGAGTCTGTAGAACTCTTCATCCATTCTACACCATGGGCATCAGAAGTGTACTCCAAACAGTCACAGAGTCAAGGGGAAGAAAGCATCTGCACCGATGCCCAAATTTTTTTTTAGCTTGGATTCGGGGCAGGACGAAGTAGGGTCCGAGCAAGTTCCTAACCCTCGTCACCAGATGTTAACCGCAGGGGATGGAGATGATCCCGATGAGACTCAGATACCTGAGGCTCATGCGGACTGTACTGTGCTGTCAGGGCAACAAGAGGAGAGGGATCACTCTGAGGGCGAGGAATGGGATAACACATTGGATGATGACGAGGTTGAAGATCTTATTTGGTGTGAATCAAGAGTCACGCAGCCAAGTAGCTCATCTGAGGAGGTGGAGGAGGAAGACGAGGAGGTTATATTTCTCTGCGGTGCAAACACGGAGTGATGCAACCATGAGGAGCACTGCTTTCTTAGCCACAACCGTGCCTGTGGCAACCAGCGGTCACAGGTCTGCAGCTCGCAGGGGCAGCAAGGGTTGCCTAGTGTGGCGCCCCTGAGGGTTCAGTCGCCACAGAGGTACTGCACCTCACCCAGAGGTGTGGTGTCTCCTTCTCTCAGGTAAGGAGGGAGTGCTGCCCGGAACTCCACACCTGCATCCAACACTACACTGCTCCAGGCCGGCTGGAGGGGCAAGATGCATGCGCAGTGCTGAGCCCTGTCCCTGGCTGGAGTGGGGGGAACCCAAAGGTAGGGAGAACCAGTAGCGGGTGTGGGTGGAGGAAGCAGTTTAGGGGAGCACCATAGAAGGAGGTATATAAAGGGAAGCCATCTTAGGGTGGCAGTTCAGGTCAGAGGAGTGAGAGGAGAGAGTGAGGACAGTCAGTCAGGGAGTAGAGTCTCGTCAGGAGCTCTGCTCCACAAGTAGGGCCCAGTTCTAGATGCCCAGGAGGGGAGCAGAGGAGTAGGCTCCGTTGTATTGAAGGGATCCAAGGGGGTATGGCAAGTGCAGGATGGCACCCGTATGCCCCGAATCTGTCAGAAGACAGAGGTATCGTAGGCCGCAAGAAGGGGACCGGCCTCTGGACCAGCCGTGTTACTCCAGGTCTCGGCTGGAAAAACCGGAGGCTTCTGGCTTTTATCGCTCAGTTGCCAAAGCCTCATCCTAATCTCTGTGAGGATCAAGCAGGTCCAGGAACTCCAGAAAGACAGGAGGGACTTCAGAGCACCCGAGCGGGACTGAGAGTGGGGAAGCGCAGGACAGGAAGGAGAAGACCCAGCGTGAAGACGGTCTAGAAAGGAACACGAGAACGCGGGGTTCTGTCAAGTGCTCCTAAACTACCTGAGGAAGAGCTGAACCCCCGATCTGGTGAACGCAGCGTGACGCGGGAGGCTGGCACCTGTACAGTGCACCTGTGTAGCTTACATAAGAACTGTGAGTAAAGACTCGGATAACTGCACCGCACTGCCTCCGTCCATTATTTCAGCTGTGCCATCTTTCCCCCTGCACTACAACGCCCAGCGCAACCAACACAATCTACACTGCCCTGGAGCTAGCTCTTCCTGTGGAGAGCCACACCATCCCTGCTGCAGTAACATGAGCTTCAGAGGACTGCTCCACAGTGGCGGCTCCCTTTGGCCGCATTCCACAGGTGGCGTCACAAACACTTCCTAAAACTACAAACCCCTTACAAATAACTTTTCCCCCTTTTGTTGACCGCCCTGGGCCACGGACCGGGCCAGCCACTGTAATATCCCCCACCAGCATCCACATGCCCGGCTGCCGAGTACCCCACGGCTCTGGGTGCACGTCACTAGCATGGGCCTTTTTTGTCACTGCAAAGGATGAGCCAACTCACATTATCTGCAAACTTTGAGATAAAAAACTCAGTAGAGGGAAAAACTGCAATAATTTGACTACTACATGCATGAACGTTCACATGCTCAAACAACATTCTTTACACTGGGAATCTTACCGCGCTGAAATGCGGACCAGCGCACCTTAACAACCATCATCTTCCCCATCAAACGATCCGCTGCTTCCTCCTCCTCTGTTACCATGCCAAATATTGTCACGGTGGTCTTAGGCCCTATTTTTTTAAATGCAAACACTTCCAATTGAGTCTGCATCTCCTGGGTTGGCTGTAGTGGGACAACTATGGGTCTGTGTTAAACTACTTGTAGTCTGATGACATTGATGCCACTTCGGTGGGGTTAGGCCCTCATTTAGGGCAATGTGAACACTCCTGGTAAAGTTTCCATCTCCTGGGTTGGCTGTACTGAAAGAGGTGTGGGTCTTATTTACACTATTTCTACAGTAGTGAAATTGATGCCACTTTGCTGGCGTCTGCCGCTAATTTTTTTAAATGTGGGGAATTCTGACTGGGTCTCCATCTATTGGGTTGGCTGTATTGGAACCTTCCTATTCTGCGGTCTAAGTTGTGTAAGGTTGCGTACCAGTCCTTGCTGCATTCCTGATACAGACTCTGCCTGCTGCACTCCTGATACAGACTCTGCCTGCTGCACTCCTGATACAGACTCTGCCTGCTGCACTCCTGATACAGACTCTGCCTGCTGCACTCCTGATACAGACTCTGCCTGCCGCACTCCTGATACAGACTCTGCCTGCCGCACTCCTGACACAGACTCTGCCTGCTGCACTCCTGACACAGACTCTGCCTGCTGCACCCCTGATACAGATTCTGCCTGCTGCTCCATCTAGTCTTTCCTACTGGGTCATGTCCACACCCATGGGAGTGGTGAATATTCATGGCCTTTAATAGCGGGCACACTGACAGCCAAGCACAGCAGGAGCCGAGCTGCAGCTAAAGTGTGCACGCTATTAGGGAGAATGAATGGTCACTGCTCCCCACGCACACAGTCCCAGCGTGGGGAGCAGTGACTATTCCGGCACAGAGTGGGACACAGCGCTGGAGGAGACAGGAGGTGAATATGAAAGTTTATTTTTTTTCTGTGCAGCGTGACAGGGATCAGAGGGTGCCAAGCATACCTGGATGAGGCGGGCCATACATACAGGGATGAAGGGTGCCATACATACCAGGAGCCGCGCTGCAGGCACAGTGTGCCGGTTATTAAGGAAAATTAATGGGCGTGGGGAGCAGTGAATATTCATTTTCTTTAGTAGCGGGCACAGTGTAGGCTGCAGCAGGCGGCTGCTGCCTCCTGTGCACCGCTACTCTGCCACTGTCGCTTCCCCTACATCCCCCACCACCCACAGCTACAGTATTTATGTATATCGGACTATAAGACGCACCCACCACTTTCCTCCAAAATTTTGGAGCAAAAAAGTGCATCTTATAGTCCGAAAAATATGGTACTTATCATTTTACAAATACAGTGGGGCAAATAAGTATTTGATACACTGCCGATTTTGTTTTTTCCCACCAACAAAGAATGGAGAGGTCTGTAATTTTTATTGTAGGTACACTTCACCTGTGAGAAACAGAATCTAAAAATAAAAACTAGAAAATCACATTGTATGATTTTTAACCCCTTTCCGACGTGGTCAGTAATAGTACCACGTCGGAAAGGCCGGTTCAGCGGGGTCTCCGGCGCTGAGCCCGCACTGAACTGAGCACATATCAGCTGATTATTACAGCTGACATGTGCTAGCAACAGCCGCGGGTGGAATCGCGATCCACCCGCGGCTGTTAACTAGTTAAATGCCGCTGTCAATCTCTGACAGCGGCATTTAACAGCGCCGCGCCGGAAGCGCGTCACTTACCCCGCCCATCGTTGACCCCGTCACGTGATTGCGGGTCACTGATGGGTGGTCATGACAACCCTGGGTCTGCAGCAGACCCCAGTGGTTGTCATGTAAAGATTTCTATGAGCGCCACCTAGTGGTCGGTGCTCATAGCACAGGAGCATTTCTGCTACATAGAGGTGATATGCTAATCACCTCTATGTAGCAGAGGGGATCGGACAGTTGCTGCTTCTCGTCTCCTATGGAGACTATAGAAGCAAGCAAAAAGTGTAAAAAAAAGTTTTAAAAAATATAAAAAAAAATTAAAAAATATAAAAGTTTAAATCACCCCCCTTTTGCCCCATTCAGAATTAAATAATAAAAAATAAACCCCACATACACATATTTGGTATTGCCGTGTTCAGAATCGCCCGATCTATCAATATAAAAAATGGATTGATCCGATCGGTAAACGGCGTAACGAGAAAAAAATTCCAAACACCAGAATCAAGTTTTTTGGTCGCCGCAACATTGCAATAAAATGCAATAACGGGCGATCAAAACATCGGATCTACCCCAAAATGGTATCGATAAAAACTTCAGCCCGGCACGCAAAAAATAAGCCCTCACCCAAACCCAGATCCCGAAAAATGGAGACGCAACGGGTCTCGGAAAATGGCGCCATTTTTTTTTATTATTATTTTTTTAGCAGAGTTTGGATTTTTTTTCACCACCTAAATAAAAAAGAACCTGTACATGTTTGGTGTCTACAAACTTGTAATGACCTGGAAAATAATAATGGCAGGTCAGTTTTAGCATTCAGTGAAAGTGGAAAAAAAAAAAAACGGAATTGCATTTTTTTTGCAATTTCACCGCGCTTGGAATTTTTTCCCGTTTTCCAGTACATGATATGGTAAAACTAGTAATGGCTTTAAAAGTACAACTTGTCCTGCAAAAAATAAGCCCTCACATGGCCATATTGACTGAAAAATAAAAAGGCTAAGTCTCTGGAAAGAAGGGGAACAAAAAACGAAAACACAAAAGCAGAAAATGCTCCGGTCATGAAGGGGTTAGATACTTAAATGGCATTTTATTGCATGAAATAAGTATTTGATCACCTACAAACCAGCAAAAATTCTGGCGCTCACAGAACTGTTAATTTTTTTGTTTAAGAAGTCCTCCTACTCTGCACTCATTACCTGTATTAATTGCACCTGTTTGAACTCGTTACCTGTATAAGAGACACCTGTCCACACACTCAATCAATCATTCACACTCCAAACTCTTCACCATTGCCTAGACCAAAGATCTGTCTATGGACACCAGGGACAAAATTGTAGACCTGCACAAGGCTGGGATGGGCTACAGCATAATAGGCAAACAGATTGGTGAGAAGGCAACAACTGTTGGCACAATTATTAAAAAATGGAATAAACACAAGATGACTCAATCTTCCTCGGTCTGGGGCTCCATGCATGATCTCACCTCGTGGGGTAAGGATGATTCTGACACAGGTCAGGAATCAGCCCAGAACTACATGGGAGGACTTGGTCAATGACCTGAAGAGAGCTGGGACCACAGTTTCAAACATTACTTTTAGTAATACACTACGCCGTCATGGATTAAAATCCTGCAGGGCAAGCAATGTCCCCTGCTCACGCCAGCACATGTCCAGGCCTGTTTAAAGTTCGCCAATGACCATCTGGATGATCCAGAGGAGGCATGGGAGTAGGTCATGTGGTCAGATGAGTCCAAAATAGAACTTTTTAGTATCAGCTCCACTTGCCTTGTTTGGAGGAAAATGAAGAATGAGCACAACCCCAAGAACACCGTCCCAACCGTGAAGCATAGTTGGGGGAAACATCATACTTTGGGGGTGATTTTCTGCAAAGGGGACAGGGTGACTGCATCATATTAAAGGGAGGATGGATGGGGTCATGTTTCGCAAGATTTTGCCAACAACATTCTTCCCTTAGTAAGAGCATTGAAGAGGAGTCTTGGCTGGGTTTTCCAGCATGACAATGACCTGAAACACACAGCCAGGGCAACTAATGAGTGGCTCCGTAAGAAGCATTTCAAGGTCCTGGAGTGGCCTAGCCACTCTCTAGACCTGAACCCAATAGAAAATTTTTGGAGGGAGCTGAAACTTAATGTTGCCCAGCGACAGCCCCGAAACCTGAAAGATCTGGGGAAGATCTGTATGGAGGAGTGGGCCAAAATCCCTGCTGCTGTGTGTGCAAACTTGGTCAAGAACTACAGGAAATGTCTGACCTCTAATTGCAAACAAAGGTTTCTGTAGAAAATATTAAGTTCTGTTTTTCTACTGTATCAAATACTTTACTTATTTCATGCAATAAAATGCAAATTAATTATTTAAAAATCATACAATATTATTTTCTGGATTTTTTTTACATTCTGTTTCTCACAGTTGAAGTATACCTATGATAAAACTTACAGACCTCTCCATTCCTTGTAGGTGAGAAAACTTGCAAAATCGGCAGTGTATCAAATACTTATTTTCTCCACTGTATCTATTGAAATGACTAACATACTCAAAATAAGCTAATTTATCATTGTGTCATATTGAGGTACTTTAAAGCCATTATGGAGCTTTACATCCTTGTGGCTTATATGTCTAAATTGTAAAATGTAAGAATTTCAGGTGCTAATGGCCAATGAAAAATGGTGATGATAGGTTCATACAATCCCATTCTAAATGTGTTTACGTATATTCTAATGTCATGTCTACATTAAAGGGAGGTTATGAGACAAAGACATTTTTTACATTTAGCAGTACAAATTTGTCATTGAATACAAGACTCAATACAAAATAAATTGAGCTTTATCCTAAAACATAATATTACTAACATCATTTATTTTATATAATGAATAGTGATGAGCGAGCATGCTCGCTACTGCTTTGTGCTCACCCGAGCATCTCACTGCTTGAGATGCTCGGCACTGGCCGAATATTTCCGGGGTTGCTCGGCGGGAGCTCGGGTCCCCTACCTGCATGTTTAGCGCTCTTTAGAGCGTCAATGAACATGCAGGGATAGTCTGCCATACACTGAATTGCCGCAGCCATGTTGGTTGTCGCATTACAGTGATTGGCTGGCTGCACAGCGTCATCAGGTCTATATCAAACCTGGCGCCGCCATGCTCGTCACAGTCTACTCCGGAATCAGACAGTGTAGGGAGAGGTGCTGCTGAGCTAGGGAGAGATTGGCTTGTTTCTTAGTTAGTGTAGTTGTACCAAACTATATTAGAGACACATATCCATCTCAACAAACAGTCCTTCTGAGGACTGATCCAGCTACAGAGATATAAGGCAGGCAGTGTATATAGGCAGGCAGTGTATATAGCTAGGCAGCCAGTGTATGTGGCACACTGCAGTACATATAGCAAGAGGGTCCATTCCAGTTCTGTCTGCTGGTGCTTTTACAGATATTTCTAGAAATGGCCCCAGGTATCAGGGGACAGGAATAATTTTTTGGGATCTTAATCCTGATTATTTGCTTAAAAAGCAATCCAGAGAACACAGTTTTTCTGCTCCATTTGTTTGTTGGCACTGCAGAATACAGCCAGATCCTTTCCATATTACAGCGCTAAAAATCCGTCTATTTAAAACTGAGGTTTGTCCGTCACACGGATCACAAATAATTGTGCTGAAAATTCTACCATTTCTGGCCTCCATTGAAATTTTGTTGCAGTGTGTCAGCAAAGTAACTGACATGAGGTCGCTGTTAAAAATAGTTACCTACAGGCCAGCTATTTAAAACTGTGAGTTGTCCGTCACACGGATCACATATAATTGCGCTGAAAATTCTGCCATTTCTGACCTCCAATGAAATTTTGTTGCAGTGTGTCAGCAAAGTTATTGACACGAGGTCACTGTTAAAAATAGTTACCTGCAGGACAGCTATTTAAAACTGTGGTTTGTCCGTCACACGGATCATATATAATTGCGCTGAAAATTCGGCCATTTCTGGCCTCCACTGAAATTTTGTTGCAGTGTGTCAGCGAAGTTATTGACACGAGGTCACTGTTAAAAATAGTAACCTACAAGCCAGCTATTTATAACTATGGTTTGTCCATCACATGGATTACATATAAATGTGCTGAAAATTCTGCCATTTCTGGCCTCCATTGAAATTTTGTTGCAGTGTGTCAGCGAAGTTATTGACACGAGTTTGCTGTTAAAAATAGTTACCTACAGGCCAGCTATTTAAAACTGTGATTTGTCCATCACACGAATCACATATAATTGCGCTGAAAATTCTGCCATTTCTGGCCTCCATTGAAATGTTGTTGCAGTGTGTCAACCAAGTTATTGAAACAAGGTCGCTGTTAAAAATAGTTATCTATAGGCCAGTGTCAGGAACAACACCGGCAGGATCACACAGTATCCCACCGCTGCCACCTATTTGTCAGGGAATCCCCAACACACACAGTCAGGACGACACCGGGGAGATCACACAATATCTCACCGTGCCATCACGCTGTCCGTATTTCGTCCAGAATCGCGAGCACGCGATCCAGTCTACTCTCTACGTAGGTATCGGTAAGCGACCAGTGAGCGTATGGCTCAACACCCTGGATTCCACAGCCTGGAATCCGTGTTTAATGCCCACCGTATGGTCACTGTCAGCTTCACGATAGCCCAATTATTAATACTCTCTGCCACCACCGGCTGAGTTTAAAATATAATACAGGCCTGGCCGGACGCCTGCGTTTTGGTAGCGTATATGGCTTCGGGGAAGGGATTGATTACAGAACAAAAGAAACAGAACTATTAAATTTTATATTTAATCCAAAAGGGACGCAGTGTTTAGGAAAAATATATACAAGGATGTTACAAAGGGGACATTAAAATACATAGGCAGTTACATAAAATAAAACAGGATAAAAAAGTGAAACTTACACTATAAAGTTCGCTGCGACGACTCAATATAGGTGGAGGAGGGGCGCTCCGGTTGGAATATGCTGTTAGTGAACAGGACCCGTTGCTTATAATTCTTGTTCCCCCCTGGCAATGAGTGCTCCTGTCTTCTCCATAGATTCTTTTAAACCTAAGGGAGATCTGGCCGCATGCCCCTTGTGGTGACATCATGTGGGCCGGTCTCCAGCCTGTACATTTTTATTAGAAACGCTAACTTCTGCATTGATCGCAGAAGCTTGCAGACTACGCCATTTTTTCCCTTATGATTTTATCTTTATTTTGATATCACACTTCGCATAGCTGCAGTCTGCCATTCTGGTGTTTTTGCGCTGCAGCTCCCTGATTTTGGTTACAGCCCTGGAAAAGTACCTACACATTCCTGGGCTGATTTGGTCACTACCCATTTGGGTCTCGGTATTGCCGGACGTATGGAACTCATAATATCTCATAATTCATATCGGAGTCATCATGTCTGCAAATCCCCCTTTGAAGCTCGGGAAGCAGCTTCAACAGTTACACGCAAATTAGTGCAAGCCTGCATTTTAATTACCTCCTGCGTCTTTCAGGGACAAGATGCTTACTTCCTAATGAAGTTATAACACTCCTTGGCTGGTCATATTTGCATAAACTGTTTACCAGTCGTGGGTTAATTGGGGCTTTTGTGCTGAGCAGAAGGGGAATAAGGGAGGGGGGTGAACATCTATCTCCGGCAGATAGGGACGAACATTTCCCTGATATTAATATTTTCCTTACAGCCAGCTATTTAAAACTGTGGTTTGTCCATCACATGGTTCACATATAATTGCGATGAAAATTATGCCATTTCTGGCCTCCATTGAAATTTTGTTACAGTGCGTCTGTGAAGTTATTGACAGGAGGTCGCTGTTAAAAATAATTACCTACAGGCCAGTTATTTAAAATTGAGTTTTTTTGTCACTCGTATCACATATCACTGGAGTTCAAATCCAGCCATTTTAAGTGAAAGTGGAAAATATTGTCCTCCATTTAAAATGGGCAAGGCGCGTGGCAAGTGACGGGGAAATGAACATGATGGTGATAATGGTGCATGCAGAGGACGAGGCCGAGGCCGTGAGCTACCTGAAAATGTGCCACAACAAACACCCACATCTTCTCGCTCGACCTTCCTGTCCCAATTAATAGTGGAACGCAGAACACCACTATTGAACACAGAGCAGTGTGAAAAGGTTATTGGTTGGACAGCAGATAATGCTTCCAGTCACTTAGCCACCACCACCACCACACTGTCTTCCACACGGTCAAGTCTCAGTAGCCGGGAGTCTGAACCGCATATTCCTCACCCTGATCCTCTTTCCTCCCACCATGCCGAGTACCCGTAGACAAATGATCCCACATTGGACACTCCGAAGAGCTGTTCTCTTTTCCATTTATAGATTCGGGCCTCTCTCCCCGTCCACTTGAAGTGGGGCTAAAGGAGATCGCAGGTAGCAATGCCCAAATATTTGAGCAGCCACGGTCACACGAAAGTGACGGTGGGAAACTGTCACAAGAGGTGGACGATGATGAGACACAATTGCCAGAAAGTTAGGAGGAGGACCAGGATGCGGAAGTGGAAGATGAGGTGGTGGATGATAAAGTAACTGACCCAACCTGGCAGGAGGACATGCAGAGCGAGGACAGCAGCACACAGGGGGAGGGAGGCAGAGCACCCCAACAGGCAGGAAGAAGCAGTGTGGTGGCTGCAGACAGTAGGTGGGCAACCGTTCCCCGTAACACCAACACAACGGAAGTTGCCAGTACAACTGTTAGGTCTTCCCGAGCCTGGTTGTTTTTTAAAGGCTCTGCTGATAACCCCAAAAAAGCCATTTGCACCACCTGCCAGGTCAGCATCAGCAGGGGTAGCAAAATTACCAGCCTGACCATCACCAGCATGATCAGGCACATGGCAGTAAAGCATCCGACTAAGTGGGCCGAACCCCAGGGTCCAGGAACAGTGTCTGCGGGTGGCACACCTGCTTCTTCCGCTGTTGTGCATGCAAGCCAATCCTCTGTCCATGGCGCATGCCAAGATGCCTCCTACCCTGCACCTGTCGTTCCACACTCTCAAGTAGCAACATCAGCAAGCATGACGACGTCCTTGTCCCAGGGCAGCGTTCAGTTGTCCCTACCCCAGTCCTTGGAACGCAAATGCAAATACACAGCCAACGCCCTACAAGCCTCACTAAATTCACACATTTCGCGACTGCTTGCACTCGAAATGTTGCCTTTTAGGCTCGTGGAGACGGAAGCTTTCCGCAACTTGATGGCGGCAGCCGTCCCTCGGTATTCGGTCCCCAGCCGCCACTATTTCTCCCACTGTGCCATCCCCTCATTACACGAGCTCGTGTCCCACAATGTTAGCCATGCCCTCAACAACGCAGTTACTGGGAAAGTCCACCTAACCACGGACACGTGGACAAGTGCTTGTGGCCAGGGATGGTACATCTCGCTGACGACATACTGGGTTAACATAGTGGAAGCCGGGACCCAGTTGGACCTTGGGAGAGAACACGTCATCCCGACACCGAAGATTGCAAGTCCTTGGTCAAACAGGGTTGCCGCACATTCTACAGCTCCTGCACCTCCTCCTCCTCTTCAGCATCCATCTCCGGAATGACCACATCAGTCACAAGCTAGAAGCACTGCAGCACTGCCTCGGCCAAGCGGCAACAGGCTGTGCTGAAGCTAATATGCTTAGGTGACAAACCACACAATGCTGAAGAGTTGTGAACAGCTCTGAAAGAGCTGGCAGATCTGTGGCTGACAACGCTGAACCTACAGCCAGGCATGGTCGCGTGTGACAATGGCTGGAACCTGGTGGCGGCTCTGTGGCGAGGCGAGCTCACACACGTACCATGCCTGGCCCATGTGCTTAACCTCGTCATTCAGCGGTTTCTCAAAACCTACCTGGAGCTGCTGGATCTGCTTGTCAAAGTACGTTTGTGTGCCCATTTTAGAAAGTCGCCTACAGCTTCCGCAGCCCTTGCCATGTTTCAGCAGCGTTTGCAGCTTCCGGTTCACTGACTGGTGAGTGATGTCCCCACGCATTGGAACTCTACATTGCAGATGTTGAGAAGGATTTGTGAGCAGAAGAGGGCAGTTGTTGAGTACCAGCATCAACAAGGCTGTTGGTATTCAGTTAAGACTCCACACATAAGACCTCAGGAGTAGACATGGATGTCAGACATATGTACCATCCTCCAAAACTTTGAGGACTCCACCAAGATGTGAGCGGCGATGACGCCATAATTAGCAACAATATCCCGCTTTTCTGTCTTCTGCAATACTCTCTGCTCAAAATTAAAAAGCATGCATTGCAGGCGGAGCACGATGAGATGAAGCAAGGAACCATACAGGGTGATTACACACAGTCCAGCCTCATCTCATCCCAACGTGGATTGGGTGACAATGAGGAAGAGGAGGAGGAGGAGCTAGTTTCATGCACTATAGACGGTACTACCTGCACAATTTTCATACCGTCTGTTCAGCGTGGATGGACTAAGGGCAGGGAGGAGGAGGAGGAGAGCATGGTCAGTTGTCCTCTTGGTGAGGACACGGAAGTCTTGCTTATTAGCAGTCTGGCACGCATGGCTGAGTTTATGCTATGCTGCCTTTCCCGGATCCTCGCGTTCTCCAAATTTTGGGTGACAGCCATTACTGGTTGGTGACAATTCTAGACCCACGCTACAAGGAGAAATTTCTATCTCTTATTCCCGAGGCGGACAGGTCTACTAAAATGGGGCAGTAACAGAAGGCCTTTGCTGCGGAATTATTAAAAAAATTCCCATCTGAAAACACTGGCGGCAGAGGTCACAGTTCGTTGGACAACCAAGGAGTACAGGCGAAAGAGACACAACTCCAATCCAGCAGAGGCAGGGGAACACTGTCAAAGTTCTCAGACAATTTTCTCAGACCCTCCCATCTTACGGGCCCTGAGGCGTGGGGTACTCTCACAAGGAGTGCAAAGTTTGGGATGATGGTGAGGGAGTACCTTGCCGACCATACCAACATCCTCCGTGATTCCTCTGTGCCTTATAAATACTGGGTATCCAAGCTGGACACGTGGAATGAACTGTCTCTCTATGCCTTGGAGGTCCTGGCTTGCCCTGCAGCTAGCATTTTATCAGAGCGGGTTTTTAGTGCCGCTGGTGGAATTATAACCGTAAGGTGGATCCGCCTGTCAACTGAAAATGCTGACAGGCTGACTCTTATAAAAGATGAACAAGGGCTGGATTGGGCCAGACTTCTCAACACCACCGAATGATAGCAGCGTAACATAGACTCAAATCCGGTGTCTTTTTTTGGGAGGTCTATTCCCATGCACCTCTTCACACCTACACATGGGTTTACGCTTCCTGATTTTGTCTGTTTGCTCTTGTTCTCCTCCTCCTCATCCTCCATCACCATATCATTCACCACCATATCTACCATATCACCTCCTCTACGTGTCTTGCAAGGGGCATAGGAGTTCCTTCAAATTTTTGGCAGCTTTTGCATTCACTGCATAGGCAAACACTATGGGAGACCCACTTCCTAAAATTGGGAACATTGTTTTTAGGAGGCTCTCCGATCTCTACGTCTCTTCCAAGAGACATTGGAGTGCCTCCAAATTTTTGGCAGCTTTTGCATTCACTGCATAGGCAAACACTATGGGAGACCCACTTCCTAATAATGGGAACATTATTTTTAGGAGGCTCTCTGACCTCTACGTCTCTTCCAAGGGGCATTGTGGTGCCTCCAAATTTTTGGCAGCTTTTGCATTCACTGCATAGGCAAACACTATGGGAGACCCACTTCCTAAAATTGGGAACATTGTTTTTAGGAGGCTCTCTGACCTCTACGTCTCTTCCAAGGGGCATTGGGGTGCATCCAAATTTTTGGCAGCTTTTGTATTCACTGCATAGGCAAACACTATGGGAGACCCACTTCCTAATAATGGGAACATTCTTTTTAGGAGGCTCTCCAACCTCTACGTCTCTTGCAAGGCGCATTGGAGTTCCTCAAAATTTTTGGCAGCCGTTGCTTCACTGCATAGGCAAACACTATGGGAGACCCACTTCCAAATAATGGGAACATTGTTTTTAGGAGGCTGTCTCACGTCTACGTCTCTTGCAAGGGGCATTGGAGTGCCTCCAAACTTTTGGCAGCCCTTGCAGTCACTGCATGCGCAATAACAGTATAGGAGACCCTCTCGGTAATAATGGGAACAACAAAGCATAGCCAGCTGATGGCTCTTTAACAATAGCGAGGGCCGACTGCTGGCTCTTTAAGAATAGCAAGGGCCACCTGATGGCGCTATAAAAATAGGCTTTGTGACTTTCAGAGTCCCTCCATCATAAATGAAGCAGGATGTGTCGGATGATGTGTTACACACCCCATAGCCAGATAAGGTTGTAAATTGTTAAAATGACATTTCCCAGTGAATGCATTTGTCTTGGTTAAAAGCAATGCAAAAGTGCAAAAACGCATCAGAAACGCTACGTGTGAACATAGCCCAAGGTGTGGAGGAGCATTTTTGTTTTTGTATATTTATTTTGCATTATATACAAGTCATTACCCTGGAAAGGATGTTCCTTAACATATATCCCAGGAAAATCCATTTTGGTTTAGTTTTTGTACTTTTTATTGTGAGTCCGTAAAAGAAGCATAATACCTTTGACAATGTTGTTGACAGCAGTGACCAGGGAGTCAGAAATGCTTCCAGGGGTCTGCTGTTACCATGTTATTTGAGCACTGTTCCCTTCGATTTTGGCAATTTTTAGGCCCTCTGCAGACCGCTGGGGGGAGTCGCATGAAAAATGCTCGAGTTTCCCATAGACTTGTATTGGGCTCGGTGATCGGGTCGACCACCCGAGCATTCCAATTTGCTCAACCTGAGCATCGAGCACCCGAGCATTTTAGTGCTTGTCCATCACTAATAATGAAGTAATTTCAGTAGTTGATGTACGTTAAGTTTAATGAAAGTTATTCTTTAAAAAGTATGGTGGCGTGCTTCAGGAAAATGGTTGGCGGCGCCTGCGCAGATTTAGATCTTGGCTCAATGACGAGCCGAGATCTCATTCTGCGCATGTGCTGTTAACATTTTACTGAAGCCCGCCAGAGTTCGATCTGCACTTGTGCCAACACAGTGCCATTTTCCTGAAGCTTGCTACCATATCAATCTGCGCAAGCGCCGACCACAACTAGGACGGCACCAGTGCAAAATTTAAATGTGGAAAAGATAAAAACACCAGGGGGGCCACGGCAGAGCCAAAGACCCGCCTCACAGGCCATCCCAAATGCACCTAAAGCTTAGGAATATAAAACTTCTAATGATGATTTAACAACCAGGCTGCAGGTTTCTACACTGAATGTATCTATTAAATCCTTTACCATGCAGAATCCTGATGAGAGGTTCTCTTTAAGGACACTGTGTCCAAATTTCTGAATGGATGCAATGATAACATCAATCCCAAAATTTTGGATAAAGTGAAGTCTCCTCAATCATGGTTGGAGACGCATAAAGGATGTTAACACAATGTTTGTTCATACACAGACTAATCTTGTCAGATCTGTGAGTCACATTGGCATTTTCACTTTGACTTTTATTATTGAGGTTGTTTAGTATCATTGCTGCCAAAATTCTGGCCGGGAAAAGTATCCAACGTGGCTTGGCCAAATTATCCATTACCAAGCTGTGTGTTCTGCATGTAGAATCACCTCATAGACACTTGGCTAAGTAATTGCTGTTGATATTTTTTATTTGTGTTGGGTATATTTATTTCACTTTTACATACTACTAAAAGTCTTTTTTAAAGAAAGATTCTCAATGAAAAATTTCTTATTACTTCAAGAACACACAGTTAATGCATACCTAGTGCCAACATTTGGGAATGTGGTTCAGGAACATTGCAGCATTGCGACATATGCACTTCAGAAATTACATAATTTTCTACAGCGCACACTCTTTTTACATCTTCTGTAGCATATGGAGCACGTGTAGAAATGTGGACTATCTTACCCTGTTTCTGCCCCTGAAGACAACAGAAGCGCTATGTGAATACCGTCGTACAGTTTTATATGTAAAATGGTGATGTAGAGTATATAAGACTGGCTTTTGACCCGATTCTACACCCGGGTGGTGAGCATTTTTATTGGTATATGGTCTCCCATCCTGATATTTGTGCTGCCCCCATCCTGGTATTTGTGCTGCCCCCATCCTGGTATTTGTGGTGCCCAATCCTGTTCCCACATCCTGTTATGTGCTGCCTCCATCCTATCCTGGTATGCATGGCACCCCTCATCCCTATTTTAGTATGCATGGCACTCCTCATTCCTATCCTGTAAGCATATCACCCCTCATCCCCATCCTGGTATGTATGGCACCCCTCATCCCCATCCTGGTATGCATGACACCCTTCATCCCCAATCTTGGTATGCATGGCACCCCTCACCTCCAATCCTGGTATGCATGGCACCCCTCACCCCCAATCCTGGTATGCATGGTACCCCTCATCCCCAATCCTAGTATGCATGGCACCCCTCACCGCCAATCCTGCTATGCATGGCACCCCATCCCTCATCCTGGCATGCATGGTACCCCACATTCCTATCCTGGTATGCATGGTACCCCTTAAACCTATTCTAGTATGCATGGCACCCCATTCCTCATTCTGGTATGCATGGTCCCCCCCTCACCCCCCCAATCCTGGTATGCATGGTCCCCCCTCACACCCCAATCCTGGTATGCATGGTACCACTCATCCCCCAATCCTGGTATGCATGGTAACCCCTCATCCCTATCCTGGTATGCATGGCACCCCTCACTCCCAATCCTGGTATGCATGGTCCCCCCTCACCCCCCAAACCTGGTATGCATGGAAGCCCTCATCCCTATCCTGGTATGCATGGTCCCCTCATCCCCAATCCGGGTATGCATGGCACCCCTCATCCCCAATCCTGGTATACATGGCACCCCTCATCCCCAATCCTGGTATACATGGCACCCCTCATCCCCATCCTGGTATGCATGGCACCCCTCATCCCCATCCTGGTATGCATGACACCCTTCACCCCCAATCCTGGTATGCATGGCATCCCTCACCCCTAATCCTGGTATGCATGGTACCCTCTCATCCCTATCCTGGTATGCATGGCACCCCTCACCCCCAATCCTGGTATGCATGGCACCCCTCACCCCCAATCCTGGTATGCATGGTACCCCATCACTCATCCTAGTATGCAAGGTACCCCACATTCCTATCCTGGTATGCATGGCACCCCTCATCCCTATTCTGGTATGCATGGCACCCCATTCCTCATTCTGGTATGCATGATCCCCCCCTCACCTCCCAATCCAGGTATGCATGGTCCCCCCTCCCAATACTGGTTTGCATGGTAGACCTCATCCCTATCCTGGTATGCATGGTCCCATCATCCCCAATCCTGGAAAGCATGGCACCCCTCATCCCCAATCCTGGTATGCATGGCAACCCTCATCCCCAATTCTGGTATGCATGGCCCCCCTCATCCCCAATCCTGGTATGAATGGCCCCCCTCATCCCCAATCCTGGTATGCATGGTCTCCTCACCCCCCAATCCTGGTATGCATGGCACCCCATCACTCATCCTGGTATGCATGGCCCCCTCATTCCAAATCTGGTATACATTGCACCCCTCATCACAATCCTGGTATGCATGGCACCCCATCTCTCATCCTGGTATGCATGGCCCCCTCATCCCAAATTTGGTATACATGGCACCCCTCATCCCAGTCCTGGTATGTATTGCACCCCTCAGCCCCCAATCCTGGTATGTATGGAACCCAATCGCTCATCCTGGTATGCATGGCTTCCTCATTCCCCAATCCTGGTATGCATGGCACGCAATCGCTCATCCTGGTATGTATGGTACCCCTCATCCTGGTATGCATGGCACCCCTCATTCCAATTCTGGTATGTATGGCACACCTCATCCCCCTTTCCTACTGTGTATGGCATTCTCATCCCCCAATCCTGGTATGCATGGCACCCCATCCCTCATCCTGGTAAGCATGGTACCCAGCATTCCTACCCTGGTATACATGGTACCCCTCATCCCTATTCTGCTATGCATGGCACGCCATTCCTCATTCTGGTATGCATGGTCCCACCCTCATTCCCCCAATCCTGGTATGCATGGTCCCCCCACACCCCCCAATCCTGGTATGCATGGTAGCCCTCATCCCTATCCTGGTATGCATCGTCCGCTCACTCCCCAATCCTGGTATGCATGGTACCCCCTCATCCCCCAATCCTATTATGCATAGCACCCCTCACCCCCCCAATCCTGGTATGCATGGCACCCCTCACCCCTCAATCCTTGTATGCGTGGTAGCCCCTCATCCCTATCCTGGTATGCATAGTCCCCTCACCTCCCAATCCTGGTATGCATGGTACCCCCTCATCCCTATCCTGGTATGCATGGTCCCCTCACCCCCAATCCTGGTATGCATGGCACCCCTCACCCCCCAATCCTTGTATGTATGGTATACTTCATCCCCAATGCTGGTATGCATGGCACCCCTCACCCCCCAATACTGGTATGCATGGTCCCCTCACCCCCCAATCCTGGTATACATGGTCCCCTCACCCCCCAATCCTGGTATGCATGGCACCCCTCACCCCCAATCCTGGTATGCATCGTCCCCTCACCCCCCAGTCCTGGTATGAATGGTACCCCTCACCCCCCCAATCCTGATATGAATGGCACCACCTCACCCCCCAATCCTTGTATGCATGGTACCCCCTCACCCCCTAATCCTGGTATGCATGGTACCCCCTCACCCCTCAATCCTGGTATGCATGGCACCCCTCATTCCTATCCTGGTATGCATGGCACCCCTCATCCCTCAATCCTGGTAAGCATGTCACCTCCCATCCCCATCCTGATATGAATGGCACCCCTCATCCCCATCCTGGTATGCATGGCACCCCTCAACACTATCCTGGTATGCATGGCACCCCTCATCCCCATCCTTGTATGCATAGAACCCCTCATCCCCAACCTGGTATGCATGGCACCCTTCACCCATATTACTGGTATGCATGGCACCCCTCATCTCCAATCCTGGTATGCATGGCACCCCTTATCCCTATCCTGGTATGCATGGCACCCCTTTACCCTTTTCTGGTATGCATGGTACCCCCTCATCCCTATCCTGGTATGCATGGCACCCCTCACCCCCAATCCCGGTATGCATGGCACCCCTCAACCCTAATACTAGCATGCATGGCACCCCTCACCCCCAATCCTGGTATGCATGGCTCCCTCATCCCTCATCCTTGTATGCATGGCCCCCTCAGCCTTATCCTGGTATGCTTGGTCTCCTCACCACCAATCCTGGTATGAATGGTACCCCCTCAGCCCCCAAATTCTGGTATGAATGGTACCCCCTCACCCCCCAATCCTTGTATGCATGGCACCCCCTCACCCCCTAATCCTGGTATGCATGGTCCCCTCACCCCTCAATCCTGGTATGCATGGCACCCCTCATCCCTATCCTGGTATGCATGGCACCCCTCATCCCTCAATCCTGGTAATCATGGCATCCCTCATCCCCATCCTGATATGCATGGCACCCCTCATCCCCATCCTGGTATGCATGGCACCCCTCAACCCTATCCTGGTATGCATGGCACCCCTCATCTCCATCCTGGTATGCATGACAACCCTCATCCCCATCCTGGTATGCATGGAACCCCTCATCCCCATCCTGGTATGCATGGCACCCTTCACCTCTAATCCTGGTATGCATGGCACCCCTCATCTCCAATCCTGGTATGCATGGCACCCCTTATCCCTATCCTGGTATGCATGGCACTAGAGATGAGCAGTGTTCGACTCAAACTGTTCGCCAATCTCAAATTCGAGCTGTTTTAGGCGGTGTTCGAGCCGTTCGACGAACCCGAGCGATTTGCAAAAAATCCGGCTGTTCGAGGTTATGTTCGATAACTGTTCGTGCACCAAAATCGTAACTGTATTTTTTCACAGTAATACTGTTAATCAATGTTAATAGACAGTTTTAGTGTAGAGTGGGTGGGGGGAAGGGCAGGGGATGGATCTCTGCAGAAATAATGCCGATCTCCATTTTTTTTTTCTTTCCCGCATCTACAGTGGGGAGGTGCAGTCTGTCAGCCTATCAGCAGCGCACACACGCAGCGAAGTGCTTTTTTTTCAACCAAGCAAGGGCATGTGTCATTGGCTGTGTATGTCACATGTCCTTGCCCTATAAGACCAAGCCATTTTCCCCGTCACCACCATTTTCTCACTGCTGCAGCTGAATGTTAGACGGCACCGCTGCTGCTGTGGGCGCTATAGTTTGTAACTGTGTGAATTGCAAGCGAATTTGCTCTTAAATAGACAGATAGGTTTAGGGAGTAGGGATTAGTTGTAATTGAAGCCCTTTTGAGGGCTAGGTTACAGCAGTTCCTAGCACTATTTGCCAAGCAGGTCTGTGCCAGTGCTGTGCAAGTGTTTTTTACAGCATTTGGCTAAATCTAGCTAAGCCAATCCTTTTGGGCCTCTAGCAGTGTGTGTTAGTCAGTGGAATTGTTATGATCTGCTACAGGGACTAAGGAAAGACAGGAGAACTGTCCCTACAATAGAACTAAACTAGATCCCTACGATGTAACGGGGAACCTGATCCTGCGATGAGACCCGCTAAAGTCCTTGGCTAGTCTGAACGAAGACCTATAGATGTGAGGGAGGGATCCCTACAAGAACTAGGGACTGGGATAAGTTGGACACCTCCTAGCAGAAATAGTAGCAGTCAAAGACAAACACACAACAAAAAGCATAGAGGTCAGAAGACCTAGCAAAACTAACAGAGAACGGCAACAGAGCACCAAGCTAGCTCAAGAGTAGTAAATACAATGAAGTCCAGCAAGACCAGGAGGGCGGAGCCGGATTAAATAGGCAAAAATGGTCATGTGACCAGCAAACTAAAAAAAACCTAACAGGAGAGTTCTAACAGTACCCCCTCTTCTAAGAGGATCCTCTGGATCCCCTAGGCCCAGGCTTACCAGGAAACCTCCTGTGAAACGCTCTGACAAGTCTGAAAGCAGAAACATCATCCGCCCTCACCCATGAGTTATCCTCAGGTCCAAGCGACGAGATACTGCAAACTCCCTCTATACCGTCTAGAATTTAGGATGCGGGAAATTTCATATTCCCCGTCCTCCACCACCGGAGGAACAGTGGCAGAGGCGTCACCATCAGACACATCAGCTTTTTTCAACAGAGAAACATGAAACACCGGGTTAATCTTCCAGGACGTAGGAACCTCCAACCTAACAGCAGATTGGTTAACTATCTGAAGCACCTTAAAGGGCCCTACGAACTTGGGACCCAATTTTTTTAGAAGGAATCCTCAATCGCAGATTCTTAGAGGACAACCAAACCATGTCACCAACAGCAAACAAAACCTCTTGCCGTTTCCTATCAAAGTACCTCTTAGATTTTTTGTTAGCCTCCTGAAGATTACCACGCACATCCGTCCAAACTCTCTCCAAATCACCGGAAAAACTCTCCTCCTCAGGCACAGCCGAAACCAATTTGGAGAATGACCCAAAAGACGGATGTCTCCCAGAACAACAAAAAAAAGGCGAACACCCAGCAGAAGAGGATGTATGGTTATTAAGAGCAAATTCAGCAAGTGGCAGAAACTCAGACCACCCCTCTTGATTGTCTGCCACAAAACAACGCAAGAACTGCTCAACATCCTGGTTCTTCCTTTCTGTCTGGCCATTAGACTCAGGATGATATCCAGATGAAAACGACAAATGAACTCCCAACCTGTCACAAAAGGCACGCCAAAAACGAGCCACGAACTGAGGTCCCCTATCAGAAACAATGTCAGTAGGAACACCAAGTAGTCTGACAATTTCCTTGACAAAGGCCTTAGCGAGTGTCTTAGCGCAAGGCAGTTTGATGAAGGGAACCAAGTGACACATCTTGCTAAAACGGTCCACGACCACCCAGATGACCGTGAAACCTTCAGAGGGGGGAAGGTCAGTAATAAAGTCCATAGCCAGATGTGTCCAAGGTGCACTAGGAACCTCCAGAGGGCAAAGCAACCCCGCAGCAGGAGCATGCGAAGACTTGGATCTAGCACACACAGTACATTGGCGCACCCACTTAATGACTTCCTTCTGCCATCCAGGCCACCAAAAACTGCGACCCACAAGTCTCTTGGTCTCAGAAATTCCTGGATGACCTGCCAACCGAGACTCATGACACTCAACAAACAAATCTCTCCTAAAGGTCCTAGGCACAAACAACCTCCCATGGGGAGTGTTAGATGGGGCATTCTCCTGAGCTTTAAGAATCTCATCCTCCAAAACGGAGTCCAAAGCAGCAATCACAACACCTTCTTGTAAAATGCTCTCCTCTTCCTCCTCAACACCGACCATGGGAGAAAAGCTGCGAGACAAAGCATCCGCTTTAACATTCTTGGTACCCGGGATGTAAGTAACGGAAAAATTGAACAGCGAGAAAAAAAGTGCCCACCTAGCCTGACGGGCATTCAAGCGCTTGGCAGCATCAAGATAGATCAGATTTTTATGATCAGTGAAAACCTGAATGGGAAATTCAGCACCTTCCAAGAGGTGACGCTAGTGTTCAAATGCGAGTTTAATCGCCAGCAATTCCCGATTACCAATATCGTAATTAAGTTCAGTCTCAGAAAATTTTTTTGAAAAAAAGGCACAGGGATGTACTCCATCCTTGTTTTCCTGAGACAACACCGCACCGACCCCCACCGAAGAAGCATCAACCTCAACCAAAAACGGCTTAGTCACATCAGGCTGCATAAGGATGGGAGCAGAGGTGAACCTCTCCTTTAGAAACACAAAAGCTTCAATGGCCTCAGAAGTCCACTGAACAGCATTAGCACCTTTCCTGGTGAGATCGGTCAGCGGTTTGACAATAATAGAAAATTTTTTTAGGAATTTTCTGTAATAATTGGCGAAATCCAAAAACCTCTGTATCGATTTCAAACGAATAGGCCTAGGCCATTCCTGCACAGCTTGAACTTTAACCGGGTCCTTCTCAAAACCTTCACTGGAGATAATGTAGCCCAAAAAACTAATTCTCTGTACAGCGAACTCACATTTCTCCAGCTCAGCAAAAAGCGAATTGTCCATTAATAACTGTAATACCTCACGTACGCTCCGCCAATGAGACTCCAGATCAGGCGAATAAATCAGAATGTCATCCAAATACACAACCACATTTTTGCTGATTAAAGGTCTAAGGATGTCATTAATAAGATTCTGAAAAAATGCTGGAGCATTGGTAAGACCAAAAGACATAACCAGATTCTCAAAATGACCCACAGGAGTGTTAAAAGCAGTCTTCCATTCATCACCCTCCTTCATGCGCAACAAATTGTATGCCCCCCGGAGATCAATTTTAGAGAACCACTTGGCCCCCACTAACTGGTTAAATAAATCAGGAATCAATGGCAGTGGGTAAGGATTGCGTACAGTAATTTTATTAATCTCACGAAAGTCCAGACAAGGACGTAAACCGCCATCTTTTTTTTTTACAAAAAAAAATCCAACAGCCACAGGAGACTTGGAAGGCCTAATGTGACCGGCGGCCAAGCTTGTCTGTATGTATTCCTCCAAAGCCTTTCTCTCAGGAATAGTAAGATTAAATAAACGACTTTTAGGAAGAGTCGCTCCAGGGACAAATTCAATGGTACAATCATAGTCTCTATGGGGAGGCAAAATTTGTGACTCCTCCTCAGAAAAAACTCTCCAAAAATCCTGAATAGGTACAGGCAATTCCCCTTTATCCACAGCAGCAATACGTCCGTTACAACACTTGTCATAACACTTAGGGCTCCAGGACTTAATTTCATTGGTAGACCAATCCAGTACAGGATTGTGCCATTTTAACCAGGGTAACCCCAATATTACTGGAGAAGGCAAATTATCCAATACCACCAAATCCAAATTTTCTTGGTGAATACCATTAATAGTGAGGGGAAATTCACAGACCTTATGAGTAACACTCTTCAAGGGAGAGCCATCAACAGAAACCACAGCAATAGGGGATGACAAAGTTTTAGGTTCTAATCTAAGTTTTTCCAAGAATCCCCCATCAATCACATTCAGAGTAGAACCACAATCCACAAATACCCGAAATTCAATTAATTCATCCTGAGCAGCAGTAGTGGCAGATAGGAATACTCCCTTAGAATTTAAACAGGCAATACGGGTATAACTGACCATTTTTTTTTCTTTCTTCAAACGAAGCACACAGTTCTTAATAAAATGACCAGAATTTCCGCAATAGAAGCACAAGCCTTCAGAAAGCCTGCGATCTTTTTCCTGAGAGCGGGGTGCCATCGCCCCAATCTCCATCGGCTCTCCATTGTCAGCACAGACCCTCTCAAGACTTGGAGCTGACATAGCAGAGGATTTGCTCTCATTAACCCTTGCCCGCAGTCTCCTGTCCACCCGTATAGCTAATTGCATTGCTTCCTGCAAGTTTCCAGGTGTGGGATAAGCAATCAGTAAATCCTTAACCCTTTCACCTAGCCCTGCAAGAAACAAGCTTTTCAAAGCTGAATCGTTCCACCCCACCTGGGCAGACCACCGACGGAAGTGAGAACAATATTTTTCCACATTACCTGATCCCTGCCTCAAACGTCTCAATTCAGACTCAGCAGATGAGACACGATCAGGATCATCATACAACAAACCCAAAGCAGAAAAAAAACTATCCACTGATCTAAAGCACGCATCACTAGATTGGAGAGAAAAGGCCCATCCCTGCGGATCTTTGCGCAAAAGTGACATTATGAACCCTATGCGCTGTGATTCATCACCAGAGGATCCGGGTCTCAAACGAAAATACAATAAACAAGCATTTTTAAAAGAAAAAAATCTTGTTGTTCGCCAAAAAATAAATCAGGCAGACGTACCTTTGGTTCCACAAAATGTGCTCCAGAACAGCTACTCACGTGTTGTTGGAGCTTGGCCACCTCCAGAGAGAGTCCCTGCAAGCGTTGAGCCAAATCTTGAACCGAGACCATGATGGAAAACTGGAGGTCTTTCCTTAGAGAAAATTTTTTTTTTTTTCTTTTAGGGCTGGACTTACTGTTATGATCTGCTACAGGGACTAAGGAAAGACAGGAGAACTGTCCCTACAATAGAACTAAACTAGATCCCTACGATGTAACGGGGAACCTGATCCTGCGATCAGACCCGCTAAAGTCCTCGGCTAGTCTGAACGAAGACCTATAGATGTGAGGGAGGGATCCCTACAAGAACTAGGGACTGGGATAAGTTGGACACCTCCTAGCAGAAATAGTAGCAGTCAAAGACAAACACACAACAAAAAGCATAGAGGTCAGAAGACCTAGCAAAACTAACAGAGAACGGCAACAGAGCACCAAGCTAGCTCAAGAGTAGTAAATACAATGAAGTCCAGCAAGACCAGGAGGGCGGAGCTGGATTAAATAGGCAAAAATGGTCATGTGACCAGCAAACTAAAAAAAAACTAACAGGAGAGTTCTAACAGGAATAGCCTATCTGTGTTGCAATACCAAATTTTACTGCACCTAGCCAAGTAAAACCTTTTGGGCATAGTAGCAGTGTCTCTTACTCATTGTAGTAGCCCATATGTACCAAGCTACACCACCTTTGTATTTAATAACAATTTTTTACTGCATCTAGCCAAGTAAAACCTTTTGGGCATAGTAGCAGTGTCTGTTACTCATTGTAGTAGCCCATCTGTACCAAGCTACACCACCTTTGTATTTAATAACAATTTTTTACTGCATCTAGCCCAGTAAATCCTTTTGGGCCTGTAGCAGTGTCTGTTACTCATTGCAGTAGCCCATCTGTACCAAGCTACACCACCTTTGTATTTAATAACAATTTTTACTGCTTCTTTTTTTACTGCATCTAGCCCAGTAAATACTTTTGGGCATGGAGCAGTGTCTGTTACTCATTGTAGTAGCCCATCTGTACGAAGCTACACCACCTTTGTATTTAATAACAATTTTTTACTGCATCTAGCCAAGTAAAACCTTTTGGACATAGTAGCAGTGTCTGGTAGTCAGTGGAGTAGCCCATCTGTACCAAGCTACACCACCTTTGTATTTAATAGCAAATTTTTACTGCATCTAGCCAAGTAAATACTTTTGGGCCTGTAGGAGTGTCTGTTACTCATTGGAATAGCCCATCTGAACCAAGCTACACCTCCTTTGTATTTAGTAACAATTTTTTACTGCATCTAGCCCAATAAATCCTTTTGGGCCTGTAGCAGTGTCTGTTACTCATTGTAGTAGCCCATCTGTACCAAGCTATACCACCTTTGTATTTAATAACAATTTTTTACTGCATCTAGCCAAGTAAAACCTTTTGGGCATAGTAGCAGTGTCTGTTACTCTTTGGAGTTTCCCATCTGTACCAGGCTACACCACCTTTTTATTTAATAACAATTTTTTACTGCATCTAGCCCAGTAAATACTTTTGGGCCAGTAGCAGTGTCTGTTACTCATTGTAGTAGCCCATCTGTACCCAGCTACACCACCTGTGTATCTAATAAAATTGTTTTACTGCATCTAACCCAGCCAATCCTTTTGGGCTAGTACCACAGTTTGGCCACTCAGCTCTGCTCAGTTTCTATCCATTGGTTTTTGTGCAAACAACTACAGAGTTGTCAATTAGTTAACCACCAAAATGAGTGGCAAAAGGCCTGCTGCTGGTGGAAAGGGGAATAGGCATGTTGGAAAGGGAAAAAAGGTTGTGTCCGTGGGGTAGGTGTTAAAGCAACAGTAACATCTGCAGAAGAAAGACCATCTTCCAGCCAAACTAAGATGTCTACTTCTTTTCGTGGACAATGTGATACGATCCCTTTCTTACGGACACGCCCATCGCTACAAATTCCAGATGAGGCACAAAAACAGGAGGTGCTTCAACGGATATCAAGTGCTCCTTCAAGTGGGCTCTCCTCCACCTCAACTTCAACATCACAAATACTCCAGTCCTCAGAGGTGTCACCCCAATCGCATTTGCTTCCTCACAGCTCCCAAGTCTCCAGCTGCCCGTCTGAGTATGGGGTTACACAGATGTTTGAGTCTGTTTACTCAGCTGTTTACTCATACTATAGCCTGGGAAACGGAGGTCTGCTCCAGAGCCACTGTTAATCTAGACGAGGAAATGATCTGCACTGATGCCCAGAATGTTTATGAGTCGGATCCAGGACCAGATGAAGAAGGTTCTGAGCATAATGTAGACCCTCGTTCCCAAACTGTAACTCCTGTTGGTGGAGACAATGATGAAGACGATGATGAGACTCAAATACCTGATTGGAGCAACAACTTGACTTTTCGGTCAGGGCAGGAAGAGGTTGGCTCTGAGGACGACGGGTGTGAGAACACACAGGGTGATGATGACGAGGTTAGAGATCCCACTTACTGTCAACCCACAGTCAGCCAGTCGATGAGGTCAGCAGAGGAGGTGGAGGAGGATGCTATTGATGACGTGGTTACGGAGTACTAGAAGCACGTCAACAACTGCATCCTCAACCACAATTCTGCCTCTGACCACAAGTCGTGGTGGCTCTTCAGGTCGCATGGGCTCTAAGCCTTGCATAGCCTGGGCATTTTTTCAGATCGATAAGGATGACCCAACTCGTGTTATCTGTAATATTTGTTACCAAAAGCTAAGTAGAGGCCAAAAAATCCATAGTTTGAGTACTTCATGCATGAACCGTCACATGGATATGAAGCATAAGTTGCAGTGGGAAGCTCACTGTGTTACAATGCAGCCTAGTGGGCCGGGCCAACCACCGTCTGCCCCATCTTGTGCATCCGTGGCCTCTTCATCCACTGTGACTAATATATATACAAGTGGCCTATCACCCACACTGTTTGCTTAGCGTTACCTGTAAAAGAAACAAACCACGTTAGGATAACAAGTCCGGTCTTATGTGTCTCGCCAAACACGTGGATCGCCATCTCCCTATCCTCTAAACTTCCGTTTCTTACAGTCCTGCTCTTGCTGCTTCCATGGCCACGCCTATGCGGAATGAGTGTGTCCCGTAAACTTTGGGGTGGCTCCCTGCCGCTGTTAGGCACTTATTAAATATAGCTTGGAACTGGTATCTTGATAATGGCGTTCCATCAATGTGTGATAGGAAGAAATTACTTTGTGATCTGATGGTTATACAGTGGTGGCCAAAAGTATAGGCACCCCTGCAATTCTGTCAGATAATACTCAGTTTCTTCCTGAAAATGATTGCAATCACAAATTCTTTGGTCTTATTATCTTCATTTAATTTGCTTGCAAGCAAAAAACACAAAAGAGAATGAAGCAAAAATCAAATCATTGATCATTTCACACAAAACTCCAAAAATTTGCCAGACAAAAGTATTTGCACCCTCAGCCTAATACTTGGTTGCACAACCTTTAGCCAAAATTACTGTGAACAACCGCTTCAGGTAACCATCAATGAGTTTCTTACAATGCTGTGCTGGAATTGTAGACCATTCTTCTTTGGCAAACTGCTCCAGGTCCCTGATATTTGAAGGGTGCCTTCTCCAAACTGCCATTTTGAGATCTCTCCACAGGTGTTCTATGGGCTTCAGGTCTGGACTCACTGCTGGCCACCTTAGAAGTCTCCAGTGCTTTCTCTCAAACCATTTTATAGTGTTTTTGGAAGTGTGTTTTGGGTCATTGTCCGGCTGGAAGACCCATGACCTCTGAGGGAGACTCAGCTTTCTCACACTGGGCCCTACATTATGCTGCAAAATTTGTTGGTAGTCTTCAGACTTCATAATGCCATGCACAGGGTCAAGCAGTCCAGTGCCAGAGGCAGCAAAGCAACCCCAAAACATCAGGGAACCTCCGCCATGTTTGACTGTAGGGACCGTGTTCTTTTCTTTGAATGCCTCTTTTTTTTTCCTGTACACTCTATGTTGATGCTTTTTCCCAAAAAGCTCTACTTTTGTCTCATCTGACCGGAGAACATTCTTCCAAAACGTTTTAGGCTTTCTCAGGTAAGTTTTGGCAAACTTCAGCCTGGCATTTTTATGTCTCGGGGTAAGAAGACATAGCCTGGGCATTTTTTGAGATCACTAAGGATGACCCAACTCATGTTATCTGTAACATTTGTCACCAAAAGCTAAGTAGAGGCCAAAAAAACAATAGTTTGAGTACTTTATGCTTGAAACGTCACATGGATATGAAGCATAAGTTGCAGTGCAAAGCTCACTGTGCTACAATGCGGCCTAGCGGGCCGGGCTAACCACCATCTGCCCCACCTGTGTTATCCTGGGGAGACTAAAAGCTTGAGGATTTTGGAAAATCACCTCACCAACCATTTTAAGCAATTGATGCCACTTAAGTGGTGTCTGTGCCACAATTTTTTGAAAAAATGGAGACTCTTTTTGGAGTCCCCTTGCTGTGTTTTACATGACGTTGGCAGTTGGGTCGGGTCTCTCCCCCCCTTTAACCATAAGAAACTACATACACTATGGCTTGGGGTAACACAGATGGTTGAGTCTGAAGAGCTGTTTACTCATACTATAGCCTGGGAATCAGAGGTCTGCTCCAAAGCTTCAGTGTCTGCTAGTCAGCGGAGTAGCCACCGCCTGTAGATCTAATTACAAATTTTTAACTGCATCTAGCCCAGGAAATACTTTGGGCCTAGTAGCAGTGTCTGCTAGTCAGCGGAGTATCCCAGCTGTTAAGCAAGCTACACCACCTGTGGTTTGGACACTTAATTTTTTCAAAGGAAATGCTTCGGGCCCCTGGGACACTCAGTGAAGAGCATTGGGGAGGCGCCCCAAGGCAAATGGGCTGGGACTGGCGGTAGCACATCTTGCGGTGGACCGCCAAGCTCGATCCTTATAAAAGCTTTTTAACTGCAGCAGCTTTAGTGGATGCTACTGGAGCTGGAATTACCGCGGCTGCTGGCATCAGACTTGCCCTCCAATAGATCCTTGTAAAAGGATTTAAAGTGTACTCATTCAAATTACAGAGCCAATTTAAATTACAGAGCTTAGACCAGCCTCCACCGCGGAGGGGCTCGACCCACCAGCGGACAGGCACCAGTATTGGGAGAGGCGGGCTGGCCGTCAGGGTCCACCGCGTCTCTGGCACAAACCCGGCGACACGGAGGTCGCACGAACAGGAATGGACTGGCCGTGTCGGCTTCGCACTCTAGCGTAGTCCCTCTGCCTGCTCACGCCCGTAACCTCAAAGGGATGCGCAAGCGGCTTTTCTTCCCAGGGCTGTTCCCCGCCCAGCAGGAACGTGGGGGAGCTCAGGTCGGCCTTCCACTGTACTCCCTTACCTCCCTCTCCCTCTTTTCTTCTTTAGTTCTCCATCTAACCCCTTGGCTCTGTGGTGTCCGCTCTCCCTCCAGCCCTCTCCTTCTCACAGGTGGACTACCACGTGTATTCACACTGTGGCGAATCTTTTGGGCCCAGGCATAAGAAGTTGTCGAGTTAATGGATAATATGTGCCCCCTTAGAAACGTCCATTACAACCCATTCGAGGAAGCAACTAAACGCCTCAAATAGTGAGCAGGATCTGGACCACCCCATGGGCAAACAGCGATCTCTATAGTATGCTCCTTCCCAGAAGCAGCCCAATAGGTGGACACTATTCAGAGGCACAGGTAGTAAGTAACCGGAACACCGCATCAATGTCTGTTTTGGCCATTAGGGTGACCCTTCCCAACTACTTGATCCGCCTGATTGCCTTGTCAAAGGATGTACAGTATATACTACTGTACTTGGTTCCGCGTCAATGTTGTCGTTTACTGACCTGCCCCTTGGATATGACAAATGGTGGATTAGTCCAAATGTATTGGGTTCCGTTTTTGGCACAACTCACAACGGGGATACCACTAAGTCTTGTAAGGAAAGTTTTCTGAATGGAACCGCCATTCTACCTAAAGATATTTCTTTTTTTAATTTTCTTGTCACGACGTCTGGGTGTTGGTAGGCTAATTTTAGATTTTTACTCCAGCCTTTCTTGATTTTAGAAGGGCATGACATGCCAATATCTGTGTCTCCCCCTCCTTTTACTCCTCCACCTCTTTTCTTTTCGCATGACTATATGTACTTGTCACTTTTCCATGTGTTAGTTGTGTCTTCTGAGCAGTTTGTCAGATTTTGGACACCTTTGAAGGTGTTTTCTATGTGTTTCTATGTGTTTTTGCTTGTCTGCCATTGGTTTTAACGGTGTTCGACGGTCTTCGACGAACAGTTCGACGAACAGTTCGGCGAACACACCGGTGTTCGAAGAGCCGAACCAAACCCGAACACTACGGGGGTGGCTCAACTCTACATGGCACCCCTTTTCCCTATTCTGGTATGCATGGTACCCCCTCATCCCTATCCTGGTATGCATGGCACCCCTCACCCCTAATCCCGGTATGCATGGCACCCCTCACCCCTAATACTAGTATGCATGGCACCCCTCAACCCCAATCTTGGTATGCATGGCTCCCTCATCCCTCATCCTGGTATGCATGGCCCCCTCAGCCTTATCCTGGAATGCATGGTCTCCTCACCACCCATCCTGGTATGAATGGTACCCCCTCAGCCCCCCAATCCTGGTATGAATGGTACCCCCTCACCCCCCAATCCTTGTATGCATGGTACCCCCTCACTCCCTAATCCTGGTATGAATGGTACCCCCTCAGCCCCCCAATCCTGGTATGAATGGTACGCCCTCACCCCCCAATCCGTGTATGCATGGTACCCCCTCACCCCCCAATCCTGGTATGCATGGTCTCCTCACCCCTCCACCCTGGTATGCATGGCACCCCTCATCCCTATCCTGGTATGCATGGCACCCCTCATCACCCAATCCTGGTAAGCATGGCACCCCTCATCTCCATCCTGATATGCTTGGCACCCTTCATTCCCATCCTGGTATGCATGGAACCCCTCATCCCCATCCTGGTATGCATGGTACCCCTCATCCCCATCCTGGTATGCATGGCACCCCTCATCCCTAATCCTGGTATGCATGGCACCCCTTATCCCTATCCTGGTATGCATGGCACCCTTTATCCCTATCCTGGTATGCATGGTACCTCCTTATCCCTATCATGGTATGCATGGCACCCCTCACCCCCAATCCCGGTATGCATGGCACCCCTCACCCCTAATACTAGTATGCATGGCACCCCTCACCCCCAATCCTGGTATGCATGGCTCCCTCATCCCTCATCCTGGTATGCATGGCCCCCTCAGCCTTATCCTGGAATGCATGGTCTCCTCACCACCAATCCTGGTATGAATGGTACCCCCTCAGCCCCCCAATCCTGGGATGAATGGAACCCCCTCACCACCCTAATCCTTGTATGCATGGTACCCCCTCACCCCCTAATCCTGGTATGAATGGTACCCCCTCAGCCCCCCAATCCTGGTATGAATGGTACCCCCTCATCCCCCAATCCTGGTATGCATGGTCCCCTCACCCCTCAACCCTGATATGCATGGCACCCCTCATCCCTATCCTGGTATGCATGGCACCCCTCATCCCCCAATCCTGGTAAGCATAGCACCCCTCATCCCCATCCTGATATGCATGGCACCCTTCATTCCCATCCTGGTATGCATGGAACCCCTCAACCCTATCCTGGTATGCATGGCACCCCTCATCCCCATTCTGGTATGCATGGCACCCCTCATCCCTAATCCTGGTATGCATGGCACTCCTTATCCCTATCCTGGTATGCATGGTTCTCTTTATCCCTATCCTGGTATGCATGGTACCTCCTCATCCCTATCCTGGTATGCATGGCACCCCTCACCCCCAATCCCGGTATGCATGGCACCCCTCACCCCTAATACTAGTATGCATGGCACCCCTCACCCCAATCCTGGTATGCATGGCTCCCTCATCACTCATCCTGGTATGCATGGCCCCCTCAGCCTTATCCTGGTATGCATGGGCCCCTCATCCCCATCCTGGTATGCATGGCACTCTTCATCCCCATCCTGAATGCATGGTACCCCATCCCTCATCCCTATCCTGGTATGTATGGTACCCCTCATCCTGGTATGGATGGTACCCCTCATCCATATCCTGGTATGCATGGCACCCCATCCCTCATCCTGGTATGCATGGCCCCCCCACATCCCTATCCTGGTATGCATGGCACCCCCCATCCCTCAATCCTGGTATGCATGGCACCCCTCATCCTCAATCCTGGTATGCATGGCACCCCTCATCCCCAATCCTGGCATGCATGATACCCCTCATCCCCTATCCTGTTATGCATGGCACCCCTCATTCCAAATCTGGTATACATGGCCCCCCTCATCCCAATCCTGGTATGCATGGCACCCCATCCCTCATCCTGGTATGCATGGCCCTCCCATCCCCAATCCTGGTATGCATGGTACCCCTCATCCTGGTATGCATGGCACCTCTCATCCCTATTCTGGTTTGTATGGCACCCCTCATCCCCCAATCCTAGTATGCATGGCCTCCTCATCCCCCAAGCCTGGTATGCATGGCACCCCATCCCTCATCCTGGTATGCATGGTACCCCGCATTCCTATTCTGGTATGCATGGTACCCCTCATCCCTATTCTGGTATGCATGGCACCCCATTCCTCATTCTGGTATGAATGGTCCCCCCCTCAACCCCCAATCCTGGTATGCATGGTCCCCCCTCACCCACCAATCCTGGTTTGCATGGTAGCCCTCATCCCTATACTGGTATGAATGGTCCCCTCCCTCCCCAATACTGGTATGCATGGTACCCCCTCATCCCTATCCTGGTATGCATGGTCCCCTCACCTCCCAATACTGGTATGCATGGTTCCCCCTCATCCTTTTCCTGGCATGCAATGTCCCCTCACCCCCCAATCCTGTTATGTATGGTACCCCTCATCCCCAATACTGGTATACATGGCACTCCTCACCCCCCAATCCTGGTTTGCATGGTCCCTTCACCCCCCAATCCTGGTATGCATGGTCCCCTCACCCCGAATCCTGGTATGCATGGTACCCCCTCACCCCCCAATCCTGGTATGTGCGGGCCCCCTCATCCCTATCCTGGTATGTATGGCCTCCTCATCCCCTAATCCTGGTATATATGGTGCCCTCATCCCCTAATCCTGGTATGTATGGCACCCCTCATCCCCCAATCCTGGTATATATGGCCCCCTTAACTCACCAATCCTGGTATGTGTGGCCCCCTCATCCCCCAATCCTGGTATGCGTGACACCCCTCATCCCTTTCACGCTACACACATAAAAAAAATAAACACTTCTACTCACCTTTCGGCTGCATGCCCACTATGTGCTTTTCAAGCTTATTTGCTGCGGAATTTCCGCAGCGAAAACGCTTAAAAAACGCTTGGTAATACCTGCCCCATGGTCCCCAATGATAATCTGCATGCGCTATGCACATGCTGCGGAAATTTCCGCTGCGGATTATCATTGCGGAAAAATACACAGCATGTCCATTAATTTTGTGGACACGCAGCGCAATTGCCGCCATTGACTTGCATTGAATCGCTTAATATCCGCATCACTACATGTGCACATGTGGATATTAAGCGATTCAATGTGCGGATGGTAACCGGGTCTGGAGAAGAGGAGACTCTCCTCCACACTCGGGTACCATGGTACCTGTTAAAAAGAGAATTTAAAATAAAAAATAAAGATTATACTTACCTTCCGATGGCCCCCGGTCTCCATAGCGATGCGTCCAGTGTGTTGGGCGGCTCGCAATGGTCTAAAAGGACCTTCCATGACGTAATTTAGTCATGTGACAGGTCACGATTCCGCTGACGTCAGCGGTCGCGTGGCCTGTCACATGACTAAATGACGTCATGAAAGGTACTTTCACACCACCGTGGGCTGTACAAGAGACCGGACGCAGCGGACAAAAGACCAGGGGCCATCAGAAGGTAAGTATAATCTTTATTTTTTACCATTCTTATTCTTTTTTTTAACTATTTACTTGGTCACACTCTATAAATCCATGCCGGTTGCATGGATTTATATAGTGTGACCAAGTTGTCAAGCACTTTTCCAAGTGATGCTAAAATCGCTTGGAAAAGCGCTTGATAACCCCATGCAGAAATGCATGCAAAAACGCTTGACAAACGCTTCTACCTGGCAGGAAAAACGCATGTAAAATCCGCATGCGTTTTTCCTGTCAGGGAGAAGCGGAAAAAATATGCAGCATTTCTGCATCGTGGGCACTTAGCCTTCTTCCCTGTTCTCCACCGCTGTGTCCCGTTCTGCTGGAGGCCGGAGGAGGAGTGCAGCGTCGGAGTATGCGCGTGCCCATACCGTGCTGTGTCCGGCGACAATTTGCTGAAGACTCACTGCAAATGTGTCTTCATTAAAATGGCGCCGCATACCGCTATGCACATGCGTTGATTCCGATGCCTCACTCCTGCCCCACTCTCCGGCGAGAAGAGAGGCGCCGCAGTAATGCTCCTCCCAGTCAGGCAAGTATATAAGTATGGCGCCGGAGATCGCAGTATGTGTTCAGTGTCTACGCATAGTGCGATCTCTGGCACCATACACTCCTCTTACCTGTAACGGCTCCGTGCGTTCTTCTGTCTGTAACCAGACTGCGCATCGCGCATGCGCAGTCTGTAAAGGCTTCAGACAGAGGGACTTATCTCCGGTTATATTATAGATAAGAATGCATAATGTGAGTATAGCATAAGGATAAGCTTAGGACAGCAAAGGATATAGAATAAGGATAAGTAGGTCCAGCAGGTAAGATAGGAAATGGATAAGATTAGGTTTAGTGCAGTGGGAGGGCACTAGTGCGGATAAGAAGGGGGCACTTTCTACACTGTGTTCCAAATTATTATGCAAATAATATTTTCTCAGATTTTCCCAAATTACCTATATGAATTGCAGTCATTGTAATTTTCCAGTCAAATAACTATTAGAGTACAATTGAAAGGTTTTTGTACAAACTGCCTATGATAACAGTATATTTTTTAATAAATAAAAAACTCAAACTGCACTCAAAATGCATGTTCCAAATTATTATGCACAGCAGAGTTTTCAACCTTTCCATTTAATAAAGAACAAAAAAAATTGTCATTTTTGAAATTATAAGCATTAGCAGATTATTACAAACTGAAATCAAACAGTTTTCAACTCAAAACTTTATTCTAGGTTTGCACATAGGACCCCTTGTTCGAAAGGAGCTTCTGAACTCTCTCGTCCATTGAATTTGTCAGGTTTTGGGTGGTTTCTGCTTTAATTGTTTTGCATGAGGACAGAATACCCTCCCAGAGCTGTTGCTTAGATGTGAACTGCCTCCCGCCATCATAGACACTCCTTTTGATGATGCTCCAGAGGTTCTCAATGGGGTTGAGGTCAGGGGAGCATGGGTGCCACACCAAAGATTTTCAAAAGCCTTTCAATTGTACTCTAATAGTTATTTGACTGGAAAATTACAATGACTGCAATTCATATAGATAATTTGGGAAAATCTGAGAAATTATTATTTGCATAATAATTTGGAACACAGTGTAGTTGGAGCGAGTTCAGTGTCAGCTAGTGAAGTGTACAGTGGTACGGGCTGCTAGGGGCAGCATGAGTCAAACGTTTGAGGCAGTGAGCAGCCAAATGGAGTTTTCAGATGGATATTCCAATGGCGTCAGGAGCCTAGGGCTTGGGCCATGTACCATGGAGCGGGCCTGGTCTTCTGAAATCACAAGGTCTGTGGACGTGGAACTACATGGGGGGCAAGCAGTCATTCCCGGGTGCACTGCCGAAGTGGACAAGGAATCCCTGAGGCTGATGGAGTCAGCGGGCTTAGGGGTAGTCAAGAACGAATGGGTGGCAAGACAGATGAGGAGTTGTTCTAAGGAGGAAGAAAGTGTGAATTGCTGTGTCCTATCCCACTTGTATCCACCTGATGAACTTGGACTGTTTAGTAAAAGTTTGACTGTTACAAAGAACTTGGTTTTCCATACATTGTGTGCAGCCGCTCCTGAGGATGGTGGCCTGGAGACAGCGCAGGCCTGTGGCCTACAATGATTCGCCAGGATCATATTTTTTGCAAATCGTTTCTGGCGAATCCATTAAAATCCCATCTGGACACCGTCATTTTGATTGATCAACTTTTGGGGCCAAGGAGTGGTAAATATAACTATACTCACCTGATCCTAGTCCTCATCTGTCCCACCTCCTATCCCCGCTTTAGTCCTCTCTTTCTTCAGCTCCTGTGCTTCAGTCTGATTTTCTCTCTCTTCTTCACTGGCATCTTCGGTGCCTCCAGCGCTGACTAAGCTCAACTATGTTATGACATAAATTCGATGCAAATTGAAATTCCAGTCGAATTTGAAAAAATGTGCCACATTAAAATTTATCTCTTCACTAACAATAAAAACTGCTATCTATGGGTACGGATGTCATCCGAGTGCAGTTCAACATCCGCAGACTCAGTCAATGCAGAAAATTGAGAAATTAAATTCTCCATCTTCTCCACACCTGTGCTCCGATTCAGGCATGCGAGAGAATCGGATCACAGTAAACTGACACTCAGATCAAACTCATTTACATAATCAATCTGATTGTCTCGCATGAGAGAATCATCGATCATATGAGAGAGCTCTTACAGTGAGAGACAGGTAGGCAGTACGATCTGTGCTTACATCATCTATAAGAAGAGAGAGGTAGACAATACTATCTGTGCTTCATTTTTTATAGGAAAGAAGTACTATCTAGTCATATATAACTTACAGAGAAAGACAGGGAGACAGCACTATCTGCACTTACATCATTTATAGGGAGAGATAGGGAAATGGGAGGATCTGTGACTACATAATTTACAGGGTGATACATTGAGATGGCTCTATCTGTGTCTTTATCATTTACACGAAGCAATATGGATTCAGCACTATCAGTGCCTACAATCTTTACAGGGAGAGACATGGAAATGGCATGATCTTTGCCTACATCATTTGAAGAGAGAGACAGGGAGGCAAAATTGAGAGCATTGACATGAATTCTCTAAAACGGTGACGCATTCAGAAATGAGACTACAACGTAACATTAGTGTTGAGCGAGCACTAAAATGCTCGGGTGCTCGAAGCTCGGGCCGAGCTCGCCGTGATACTCGGGTGCTCGACCCGAGCAACGAGCCCAATGTTAGCCTATGGGAGACTCGAGCATTTTTGCGGTGGCACCCCCGGCAGTCTTTTAAAAGCCTAACAAGTGCCCAAAGCGATAGTGACAGTGCTCAAATAACATGGGGACAGCATGGGGATCGCCCCAGGAAGCATTTCTGACCCCCAGGTCACTGCTGTCAACAACGTGGTCAGAGGTATTAAGCCACTTTTACGGGCTCACAATAAAACGTTCAAAAACGAAAGTGAAACTTTTTTCCTGTGAAATATGTTAAGGTTAAGGAACATCCTTTCCAGGGAAAAGACTTGTGTGTAAGTTAAAATAAATGACCAAAAACAAAAATACTCCTCCACACCTTCGGCTATGTTCACAAGTAGCATTTTTTATGCGTTTTTGCACTTTTGTATTGCTTTCAACTATGACAAATGCATTCACCGTGAAATGTCATTTTAACATTTTACAACCTTATCTGGCCATGTGCTGTGTGACACATGCATAAAGTGCTGAAAAGACAAGGGAACAGCATGGGGAAGACCCCTGGAAGCATCTCTGACTCCCAGGTCACTGTCTAAAAGTGTGCCCATCATAAGTGATCCTTACCGCATCAGAAGATGCAGACTTGCAACTATCCCCATGCAAGTTCTAGTCCCAGGGCAGTGTTCAATTGTACCTCCCCCATTCCTTGCAATACAAGCTCAAGTATGCTGCCTGCCACCCACCCACCCCCAGGCTGCAATACCATACTGCTTTCTTGCTCGCACTTTAAATTGGGCCTTTTAGGCATGTGGATGCGGAATCTGGCCACCACGCCATGGCTGTGTCAGCGGCCTGGTATCCATACTCAGTCCCCAGCCTCCTGGTGGCCGGGAGTCCCCGCTTGCTCCCCAGCCTCCAGGGGGTGGCCGGGTGTCCATACTCGGTCCCCAGCCACCCCTATTTGTCCCGGTAACCTTTCCCACACTTTTCTTAGCCTGGCCTGCTTTAGGGCAGCATTGGCCGAGCCCACCGGACTATCAGACTCCTCCGGTGGGCCCTGGCTTCTCCATCAGGGGAGTTGAGAGTGCCAAGGTGAGGAGCATGATGAGGATGATAGAAGTTAGCATCTGCTTTGTTTTGTTGTAATGCAAGCGCATGTATGTAGTAGCGGCTAGGCCTGAGGTGGTCAGCGTTTTGGCGCATATCCTACATCCTCCGAGGATTGCTGGATATTTTCCTGCTACTATCCAAGTTCTATGACTCCCGTTAAAACAAAGCTTCAGGTGATAAATGATGGATGAGGTAGTGGCAAAGGAGAAAGAGCAGGAGGAACAGGGACCATTCACATCAATATCAGGCCAGTCAACCAGATATGTCTTGTAGGATATGTTTCTGTAACAAAAGAAGTTGTTTGGCTACATAGTTATAGGGCATACAGTGAGTGCAATGCCTACCAAAAATTTCGAGCCACTCCAATGCCCCTTGGAAATGACATGGAAGTCAGAGGGCGTTAACTAAACCTTTTTTTCCATTTATAGCAACTGGGTCTCCCGTGCACTGTTGGCCTAAGCAGTGAATGGAAGGCTTTCCAAAAATTATGAGATACTGCAATGCCCCTTACAAGAGCCATGTGTGGCACCCCAGGAGTCTGGTCACCACAGTAATAGAGATATTACGTCGGAGAGCAAGTGGGAGGTTTCCTGGTCAGGATCCCTTAAACATGCAACATCCTCCTGCCCCAATCCTGGGAGGGGAGAATTCTGCCCTTATAAACTGGATCTGGGGCGGGGTTGAGTGAGTCAGAGAACAGTCAGAGTCAGAGTGAGAGCAAAGGAAAGTAACAGCAAGGAGCTCTGTAGGAGCTAGGAGCTAAAGACCAGGGGCTGGAAGCTGAGCAGAGCTCGCCCTGGCAGAAGACAATAGGAACCGGACACAGGAGTCCGAAGCTGTGAGGACTTATATATCCAGCAGCAGAAACCAGCCGGCAGGGGATTTCAGGTCCTCTGGCCATAGAAGCCCGGAGGCTCAGTCACAAGCAAGGGACCTGCACCGCCGTCGTGGAACGGAGGCTAACAGAAGGCCCTAAGTCACCAGCCATACAGGTGAGCACTACACGGTACACTCAGGGACGTGGGCTACTTCTACCCGCTTACAGCAAGGTAGCCAGGAAGAGTGCAGACAGACGGGGAGGCCTACAACTCCACCTGGCCAGGGGAACTCCTGCTTGCTCACAGACTGACCAGGCCTCTTATGCTAGCCAGTACTCCCGGGAGGGTCTACCTTATAATCATCAGTAAAGACCCTGAACTGCACTGCAAAGACTCTGAGTCATTCCTGCTGCGCTTGTGCACCATCACCCCCATCATCCACACTCACTGCCCTGAGGCTATACTCCTCCCGAGGGGAGTTATCCTATTTTATGCTGCGCACACAACACCAGCCTCAGCGGTCTGCCTCGCAGCGGTGGTACTCCCTGACCGCAATCCACGGGTGGCGCAGTCGGACAATTAACCTCAAAACCTAAGAAAGATTGCCACTGGTTTGACCAGCCTGAGCCACGGGACCGGGTCACCGCCACGGAGACTACAGACCCCAGAGACCCGGCACCGGGTATCCCACACACGTGTACACACGGCCCAGGGGGCGCGTCACATGCAGTACAGCATATTACAAACATAAGTCCCATTATTGGGGAGTGGGTGTCCCATAGTATTTGCTTATGCCTTGCAAGCAAAAGCTGCTAAAAATTAGGACGGAGCAACTTGCAATGCCCCTTACAAGAGCCATGCAGTACAGCATATTACAAACATAAGTCCCATTATTGGGGAGTGGGTCTCCCATAGCATTTGCTTATGCTTTCCCAGCAAAAGCTGCCAAAAATTAGGACGGAGTAATTTGCAATGCCCCTTACAAGAGCCATGCAGTACAGCATATTACAAACATAAGTCCCATTATTGGGGAGTGGGTCTCCCATAGTATTTGCTTATGCTTTCCCAGCAAAAGCTGCCAAAAATTAGGACGGAGCAATTTGCAATGCCCCTTACAAGAGCCATGCAGTACAGCATATTACAAACATAAGTCCCGTTATTGGGGAGTGGGTCTCCCATAGTATTTGCTTATGCTTTCCCAGCAAAAGCTGCCAAAAATTAGGACGGAGCAACTTGCAATGCCCCTTACAAGAGCCATGCAGTACAGCATATTACAAACATCAGTCCCATTATTGGGGAGTGGGTGTCCCATGGTATTTGCTTATGCTTTCCCAGCAAAAGCTGCCAAAAATTAGGATGGAGGAACTTGCAATGCTGGCACCCTGGTGGTATAGTGGTGGTGGAGGCTGAGGATAAGGAGAAGAAGATTAAACAGCCGAAACGAGGAAGCGTATACCCATGTGTGGGTGTGAAGGGGTGCATGTGAATACACGTCCCGAAATAACACAGTGGATTTGACTTTATGTTACTCTGCTGTCATTTGGTGGTGATGAGAAGTCTGGCCCAATCCAGCCCTTGTTCATTTTGATAAGGGTCAGCTTGTCAGCATTGTCAGTTGACAGGCGAGTGCGCTTATCAGTTATAATTCCCCCAGCGGCACTAAAAACACGCTCCGATAACATGCTAGCGGCAGGGCAGGCCAGGACCTCCAAGGCGTACAGAGCGAGTTCATTCCAAGTGTCCAGCTTGGATACCCAATAATTAAAAGGCACAGAGGAATCACGGAGGACGCTGGTACGATCGGCAAGGTACTCCCTCACCATCTTTTGAAACTTTCCACTCCTTGTGAGAGTACCCAGCGCCTCAGGGCCTGTAAGCTGGGTGGGTGTCAGAAAACTGTCCCAGAACGTTGACAGTGTTCCCCTGCCTCTGCTGGATTGGAGTTGCATCTCTCTCGCCTGTACGCCTTGGTTGGGCAACGAACTGAGACCTCTGCCGCTAGCGTGTTCAGATGGGAATTTTTTTAAGAGTTCTGCAGCAAGGGCCTTCTGGTATTGCCCCATTTTTGTAGACCTCTCCACCTCAGGAATAAGAGAGTGAAAGTTCTCCTTGTAGCGGGGGTCTACAAATGTCACCAACCAGTAATGACTGTCACCCAACATTTTGACAACGCGAGGGTCACGGTTAAGGCAGCGTAACATAAAGTCAGCCATGCGTGCCAGACTGGTTACGGGCAAGATTTCCGTGTCCTCACCAAGATGACGACTGACCATGCTCTCCTCCTCCTCTTCCTCTTCCCCCCTGTCCTCAGGCCACCCACGCTGAACCAACGGTATGACACTTGTACAGGTACTACCGTCTACAACGCATGATAGCAGCTCCTGTTCTTCCTCCTCCTCCTCCTCCTATCCCTCATTGTCCCCCAATGCACGTTGGGATGAGATGAGGCTGGGCTGTGTGTAATCGCCCGCTACGGCTTCTTGATCCATCTCATCATACTCTGGCTGCAATGCCTCCTGTTAAATTCTCTGCAGAGAGCGTTGCAAAAGACAGACAAGTGGCATGCTGACACTAATGATGGCGTCATCGCCACTCACCATCTTGTTGGCCTCTTCAAAATTTATCAGGATGGTACATATGTCAGACATCCAGGTCCACTCCTGAGGTCTTATGTGTGGAGTCTGACCTGAATATCGACGGCCTTGTTGCAGCTGGTACTCCACAACTGCTCTCTTCTGCTCACAAATCCTTTGCAACATGTGGAGGGTAGAGTTCCAACGTGTGGGGACATCACACACCAGTCGGTGTGCCGGAAGCTGCAAACGCTGCTGTAACACAGCAAGGGCGGCTGAAGCTGTAGCCGACTTGCGAAAATGAGCTGACAGGCGGCGTACTTTCACGAGCAGATCTGGCAACTCGGGGTACGATTTAAGAAACCGCTGAACCACGAGGTTAAGCACATGAGCCAGGCATGGTACGTGTGTGATCTCACCTCGCCTCAGAGCCGCCACCAGGTTACGGCCATTGTCAAACACGACCATGCCAGGATGTAGGTTCAGCGGTCTCAGCCACAGATCTGCCTGCTCTTTCACAGCTGTCCACAACTCACAAGCAGTGTGAGGTTTATCACCTAAGCTTATGAGTTTCAGCACAGCCTGTTGCCGCTTGGCGGAGGCAGTACTGCAATGCTTCCAGCTTGTAACTGATGTGGTGATATCTGAGATGGAGGCTGAACATGAGGAGGAGGAGGAGGAGGAGGATGCGCAGGAGCTGTACACTGTGGGGGCAACTCTGACTGACATAGGGCCCGCAATCCTCGGTGTGGGGAGGATGTGTTCCGTCCCAAGGTCCGACTGGGTCCCGGCTTCCACTATGTTTACCCAGTGTGCCGTCAGAGAGATGTATCGTCCCTGGCCACAAGCACTTGTCCACGTGTCCGTTGTCAGGTGGACTCTCCCAGTAACTGCATTGTTGAGGGCACGGCAGATGCTTTGGGACACGTGCTTGTGTAGTGCGGGGATGGCACACCGGGCAAAATAGTGTCGGCTGGGGACCGAGTACCGAGGGACGGCCACCGCCATAAGATTGCGGAAGGATTCCGTCTCCTCCAGCCTAAAAGGCAGCATTTCCAATGCAAGCAGTCGTGAAATGTGCGAATTTAGGACTGTGGCCTGTGGGGCGTTAGCTGCGAATTTCCGCTTTCGTTCAAAGGTCTGAGATATGGACAATTGAACGCTGCGGTGGGACGTGGACGTTGATGCTGTTTCTTGAGAAACTGCCATAACAAGTGAAGACTGAGAGGAGAGGGCATCTTTACATGCAGTATGGACAGGGGATTGCCTTGCACACACAACAGGGGGTTCTATTGCACGCACAACAGTGGAAGAAGCAGTGGTGACACCCGCTGACACTGGTCGTGGACCCTGGGTTTCGCCCCACAAAGTCGGGTGCTTTGCTGCCATGTGCCTGATCATGCTGGTGGTGGTCAGGCTGGTAGTTTTGTCACCCCTGCTGATGCTGGCATGGCAGGTGGAACATATGGCCTTTTTGGGGTTATCAGCAGAGTCTTTTAAAAAATTCCAGACTCTGGAAGACCTACCGCTTGTACTGGCAACGTCCCTCGTGTTGGTGTTACAGGGAACGGTTGCCTGCCTTCTGTCTGCGGCCACCACACTGCTTCTTCCTGCCTGTTGGGGTACTCTGCCTCCCTCCCCCTGTGTGCTGCTGGCCTCACTCTGCATGTCCTCTTTCCACGTTGGGTCAGTTACTAGATCATCCACCACCTCCTCCTCTTCCACTTGCGCACCACGATCCTCCTCCTCACTTCCTGGCAATTGTGTCTCGTCATCGTCCACCTCTTGTGACAGATTGCCAACGTCGACTTCCTGTGGCCGTGGCTGTTCAAATATTTGGGCATCGCAACATGGGATCTCCTCTTCCACCACTTCAAGCGTATCAGGCGAGGGGCCCAAATATGGAAATGGACCAGTGAACAGCTCTTCAGAGTGTCCAAGTGTGGGATCACTTGCTGTCTGACGACACTCGGCATGGTGGGAGGAAGTAGCATCAGGGTGAGGAGGAGTATGCGGTCGAGACTCACGGCTACTAAGAGTTGACCGTGTGGAAGACAGACCGGAGGTGGTGGTGCCCAGGTAACTGGAAGTATTGTCTGCTATCCAATTAATAACCTGTTCACACTGATCTGTTCTCAATACTGGTGTTGTTCTGTGCTTCCCTAGTAATTCGGTCAAGAAGTGGGAGCGAGAAGATGTGGCTGTTGGTTGTGGCACATTTTCACCTTGGCCACGGCCCCGTCCTCTGCACAAACCATCACCAGAACGTCAACTTCCACGTCCCTTGCCACGCGCCTTGCCCATTGTAAATGAAGTAAAATAGCTTACACTTGCACTATCAATGGAAAAAGGGTAATAAAGAGTAGATTAGAACCGTGGAAGAAGAAAACCACAGTTATTGTTTACTGGGGTATACCACACTTTTTTAAATAGAGATATTTGCGGCTGAACAGTGAGCGACACACTCAAACTGCTTTTTTTTTAGATACCAAAGGCCCAAAACTGGATAGTACAGCGATTTGACCCGTGGAACTGCAAAACCACACTGGGATGTCGGGCCTACACAAGACTATTTTCAACAGATATATTTTTGTGTCACAACAGTCAGGAGACACTACTGTTTTTCTTTACGGAAAAAACTACCAAAACCTGAATAATAGAGATTTTTTACCGTGGAACAGCAAAACCACAGTTATCATTTACTGGTGCATACCAGGCTTTTTAAAATATATATATATTTGCGGCTGAACAGTGAGCGACACACTCAAACTGTTTTTTTTAGATACAAATGGCCCAAAAGTGGATATTACAGAGGTTTGTACCGTGGAACTGCAAAACCACACTTGTATTTCTCGGGCCTACACCAGACTATTTTCAACAGATATATTTGTGTCTGAAAAATCAGGGAGATACTATTATTACTTTTATACAGCAAAAAATGCCAAAAACAGGATAATAGAGATGTTTTACCGTGGAACATTAAAACCACAGTAATAATTTACTGGTGTATACCAGGCTTTTTAAAATATATATATATTTGCGGCTGAACAGTGAGCGACACACTCAAACTGTTTTTTTTAGATACAAATGGCCCAAAAGTGGATAATACAGAGGTTTGTACTGTGGAACTGCAAAACCACACTTGTATTTCTCGGGCCTACACCAGACTATTTTCAACAGATATATTTGTGTCTGAAAAATCAGGGAGACACTATTTTTTTTTCTTTTACAGCAAAAAATGCAAAAAGCAGGATAATAGAGATTTTTTACCGTGGAACAGCAAAAGCACACTTAATCATAGAATCATAGAATCATAGAATGTAGAGTTGGAAGGGACCTCCTGGGTTATCTGGTCCAACCCCCTGCTCAAAGCAGGATTCACTAAATCATCTCAAACAGATGTCTGTCCAGCCTCTGTTTGAAGACGTCCATTGAAGGGGAACTCACCACCTCTCGTGGCAGCCTGTTCCACTCATTGATCACCCTCACTGTCAAAAAGTTTTTTCTAATATCTAATCTGTGTCTCCTCCCATTTAGTTTCATCCCATTGCTTCTAGTCTTTCCTTGTGCAAATGAGAATAAAGATGATCCTTCTACAATGTGACAGCCCTTGACATATTTGTAGACAGCTATTAAGTCTCCTCTCAGTCTTCTTTTTTGCAAGCTAAACATTCCCAAATCCTGCAACCGTTCCTCATAGGACATGGTTTGCAGACCAGTCACCATTCTGGTCGCTCTTCTCTGAACTTGCTCCAGTTTGTCTATGTCTTTTTTAAAATGTGGTGCCCAAAACTGTACACAGTATTCCAGATGAGGTCTGACCAAAGAGGAGTAAAGTCCGATAATGACTTCACGTGATCTAGACTGTATGCTTCTGTTAATACATCCCAGAATTGTATTTGCCTTTTTTGCTGCTGCATCACACTGTTGACTCATATTCAGTCTATGATCTATTAGTATACCTAAGTCTTTTTCACATGTACTGTTGCTTAGCTCTATTCCTCCCATTCTGTATATGCTTTTTTCATTTTTATTGTCCAGATGTAGTACTTTGCATTTTTCCCTGTTAAAAACCATTCTGTTGGTTGCTGCCCACTGCTCCAGTTTATTTAGGTCTTTTTGAATCCTCTCTCTCTCTTCTCTAGTATTAGCTATCCCTCCTAGCTTTGTGTCATCAGCAAATTTAATCAGTTTACCCTCAATTCCTTCATCTAAATCATTGATAAAGATGTTGAACAATACAGGTCCCAGGACAGAGCCCTGTGGTACCCCACTTGAGACATTCATCCAGCTGGATGTGAAGCCATTTACAACCACCCTTTGAGTCCGATCACTAAGCCAGTTATGAATCCACCTAACAGTTGCCTGGTCCATTGCATACTTGGTCATTTTTTCAATAAGGATGGTGTGAGATACTTTGTCAAATGCTTTGCTGAAGTCAAGATATACTATATCTACAGCATTTCCCTGATCCACCCAGTCAGTGATTCTGTCATAGAAGGAAATTAAGTTAGTCTGACATGACTTGTTAGTTACAAACCCATGCTGACTCTGGTTAATCACTTCATTCTTATCCATGTACTTACCTATATGTTGTTTAATAATTTGTTCAAAGATCTTTCCTGGTATAGAAGTCAGACTCACCGGCCTATAGTTCCCTGGGTCCACCTTCTTCCCCTTTTTGAAGATAGGAACAACATTTGCTCTTCTCCAGTCTTCTGGGACTTCTCCTGTTCTCCAAGAATTTTCAAAGATTATGGAGAGTGGTTCTAAAATTTCTTCTACGATCTCCTTCAGTACTCTGGGGTGTAAGTCATCTGGACCTGGAGACTTGAACTCATTTATGTTAGCTAAATATTCCCTCACAATCTTTCTGTTTACAGATAACTTGGATTCTTCTATTCCTTTAAAACGACAGTGAAGATCAGTTGATGATACATTTTCTTTCTGAGAGAAAACAGATGCAAAATAGGAATTAAAAAGTTCGGCCTTCTCAACATCCTCTCTTACCATTTCTCCATTTTCATCCTGTAAAAATCCTATAGCATCTTTGACTTTTCTTTTACTTTTGACATACCCCCAAAATCATTTTTTGTTGCTTTTGACATCTCTTGCAAGCCTTAATTCATTGTCAGCTTTAGCTAACTGATACGTGCCCTACAGGATCTGCAGACTGCATTATAATCTTCTTTAGATATGCCTCCCTCTTTCCATTTAATAAACATTTCTTTCTTTCTTTTTAGCATGTGTTTAAGTTCTGTGTTCATCCATCCTGGTTTCCTTAAATGCTTCCCATTCTTCCTACTTTTCGGGATTGTTAACGATTGTGCTTTGAGAATCTCAGTTTTAAAAATTTCCCATCCTTCCTGGACATTTTTGTCCTTAAGGACATCCAGCCATTGGATCCCTCCTATTCTCTTTCTGAGTCTCTTAAAATCTGCCTTTCTAAAATCTAACCTTGAAGTTTGAGTCTTCACATGTCTTCCTCCTCTAGTTATCGAAAATTCTATAATAGCATGATCGCTGCCTCCTAGGGTCCCAGCCACCTTTACCTCCTCAACCATTTCATCCCTGTTTATAAGGATTAGATCCAAAGTAGCAGATCCCCTTGTTTTCTCCCCTACCTTTTGGAAGATAAAGTTGTCAGCAAGAGAGGATAAGAATTTGCTTGACCTGTTAGTTTTACTTGAGAGAGATTCCCAACAAATGTCTGGATAGTTGAAATCTCCCATGACCACTACGTCATATTTTTTTGAGAACTTGGTCATTTGATACATAAAGAGTTCATCCATATCTTCAGCTTGCCCAGGTGGCCTGTAGTAAATGCCTACAATGGTGTCCTTTCCGTTGTTCTCTCCTTGTATTCTTACCCAAACAGTTTCCACAGAACTCCCAGTCTCTGAAGCTTCAATCTCTGTGCAGATATACGCTTTTCTAACATACAATGCGACACCTCCTCCTCGTTTATCAAGTCTGTTTCTTGCAAATAAGTTGTATCCTTTTAGCCTTTTATTCCAATCATGTGTATCGTCCCACCAAGTTTCAGTGATTCCAATGACATCATATTTCTTTTCCTGCATTAGTAGTTCCAATTCTCCTTGTTTGTTGCCCATGCTTTGTGCATTTGTATAAAAACATTTTAGTTTGTGATTGGTTTCTCTTCCTCCCATATTTTTATTATTTAAATTGTTTTGTCTTTGTTGTTCCTTTCCACTTCCAGTAGCAGAGATCTCAATAGTATTTGTCAGCTGTATGGCTTTTTCTGGCCTTTTGCTTCCCTTCCCACATTGTTCTAGTTTAAAGCTCTCCTGATGAGTTTAGCAAGGCGACTTCCAAATACATGTTTTCCAGTCTTTGTAAGGTGCACCCCATCTCTAGCAAGTAGTCCATCGTATAGGTAATTCATTCCGTGATCCAGAAATCCAAATCCTTGTTGACGGCACCATCAACGTAGCCAGTTGTTCACCTGTAGAATCTTATTCCACCTCATTGTTCCATGGCCATCCACTGGGAGGATGGATGAGAAGACCACCTGCGCTCCCAATTCTTTCACTTTCTTGCCTAAGTCTTCAAAGTCACTGCAGATGGTTTCCAGGTCCTTTCTTGCGGTGTCATTTGTCCCCACATGTATTAGCAGGAATGGGTAGTGATCTGTAGGTCTGAAGAGTCTTGATATCCTGTCAGACACATCTTTAATTTTTGCTCCTGGAAGACAGCACATTTCTCTTGAGGTTATGTCTGGTCTGCAGTTAGCGGCCTCTGTTCCTCTTAACAGGGAATCCCCCATGACCACCACTCTCCGTTTTTTCTTCACAACATTCTTCTTTCTCCATCCAGGAGGATTCTGAGTGCTTACAAGGTTATTCATTGCTGGCAAAGTCTTATCTTGCTGTATTTCTTCATGGTGCTCCTGTGAGAGAGCCTGGTACTGGTTCCTGAGCAGTATGGGTGCTGACTGCCTCTCGATCCTCCTGCCTCTGTGGGTCACATGCTTCCATTCCTCTGTTTCCTCAGGTGCAGTTCGAATTTCTTCTCTTTCTGAATCATGAAGAGATAATTCTGCTCTGTCTAAGAACTCTTCACCTTCCTTAATGATTTTCAAGGTAGTTAACCTCTCTTCTAGATTTCGCAACTTTTCCTCCAACAGGGACACAAGCTTGTGACGCGCCCCCTGGGCCATGTTCAGGGGATACCCGGAGCCAGATCTGACAGGGGTAGTAGTCCTCGTGGCGGTGACCCGGTCCGTGCCCAGGGTGTCAAACTAAGTGTGTGGCAGTCTTTGTAGATGTTGTTAAGTGTCGACTACGCCACCCGTTGATTTGCGGTCACAAGGCCGCCGCTGCAGAACAGTCCGCTGAGGCCGGTAGTATGTGTGCAGCGATGGTGGTATAACCCCCAACGGGAGGGGTATGGCCTCAGGGCAGCTGGTGTGGATGATGGAGGTAGTGGTAGTGCAGAAAGGAGAGTCAGAGGCGTGAGATGCAGTTTCAGGGTTTTTACTCACAGTAGTTCTTTCAGTCACTCTGGCCTTGAGTGACCACCCGAGCCGTGCTGCATTCACCAGGTGTGGGACTCGGCTAACCCCCAGGCAGTTCCGGAGCGTGGTCCTGAGCTCCCTTCTCTTTCTCTCTCTGCTGGCCGTCCCCACCAGGGATCCACCTTTGTCCGGTTCCCTTGGGCCTCCTGGTGGCAAAACCTTCTCTGGCTTTCCTGACCCTACTGTTGGTGTACCTTCCTGGTGGATGTGGTGAGGGTCGTGGCAAAGCTTGACCACGACCTCCGGTTCCTGGCTAAGGGTTACTTTTGCCTCCGCCAGCTTGGGATCCGGTGCCCTCTTCTGCCAACCCTTCACCTTTTTGGCTTAATTCTGGGATCTCAGGGTTCCCTCTGGCTCTGCATCTCTGGGCCTTTCTTCCTCCTCTCCACTACAGGCCTGGCCCTGGAGCTGGGCCCAGCCGGAGCCACAGCTCCCTGTCAGCCCTCCTGGCTGAGCTCCTCTGCTCTGCTTCTCCTGGACTGTCTGACTGACTGACCCTGATCTAAGATGGTGCCCACCATATATACTCCCTCTATGTGTGAGCCCAGGTGACTAGCACCCAATGGGCTCCTATCTCTATGCCCAGAGCCCCTCCCCTATCTGCCCCTACACTACTGGGATGTTCCACCCCCCTCCCACTCCAGCCAGGGACAGACGCTGTCGTACCTGCACATTTATCTGGTGGGAGTACCGTAGTTCTGTCCCCCGGAAATGGGATGTATGTAGTGCATGCAGCCTTCTGAGCTCAGTCCCACACTCCATCCTTACCCGGGAGTGGAATACCACACCTCTGGGTCGAGGTGCAATACCCCTGTAGCAACCGAGTCCTCAGGGTGCTACATTCCCCCCTGGTAAATCACAGCACGTCCTCGGGCTGTAAAAGAGCAAAACATAAAACATACAAATTTTGAAAGTGCACTTACATATAAAATATAACTTTCAACCCGTCCCTTTATGGGAGGTACTTTTCTCTTAAAATGTTACAGGTATAAAATGTTATGGATACATCATAAAATAACATTAACTCTTTCAGCATAATAAAACTTTTCATATAAAACATTTCTGACCAATACGTCCTTGATCTCTGGCCACCGTGCAACTTGTGACCAGGTAAAAGTGCAACAGTCTCTAGTTCTAAAATAGAAACGCAGTCCTTCTATAAAACCAGTAGGGGGCGCCTTAAGAAGCGCAACTATTTACAGGGGATATGGCCGCTCTCAGTCCTCGGCCAGTGGGGGTAAGGGGAATGGCTGCTCACAGTCCTCAGCCTGTGGGGAGATGGGACACACTGGAACAGTTCACACTTGTCCCAACGGGGAACTCATTTTAATTAAGCAGCATGGCATATACCCTTACGGGTAACTATATACAGTTTCAGTTCACCTCTTAATGGTGACGATGCCCTCCTGCTCCTTCCTGAGGGTAGGCTTCAGACCCGTCCGGGTCCTCTTGTTCCTCCTCACACCGCAGCTCCTCTTCCGTCAGGCGATGTACATGAAGGGCATAGGGTCCTTTGGCACACTGGTGCCGGGTGAAGGTGACCTCGTCACCCAGGTACAGGTCACGACCACGGTGTCCCTCCGGTAGGTGAGACTCGACATCTCTGAGGGTTACAAAAACGTCACCGGGGGTTTTGTGATCCCTGATGAAGCCCCAACCGTGCTGCAGTTGGAATTTGATTACAGTCCCGGTGGCACGGGGACCATGGGCTGCACGGGGGTTCCGTCGGGTCCGGCTTTTCTGCTCTGCACTCCGGATTTGCAGCCACTCCTCGCGGACCCGCCTCTCTCTCCTTTCTCTGTTGAAGACCTCTAACTGCTGCCGGCAGCACTCTGCACGCTGGGCTGCGGCCGCCCGGGTCTCTTGGGTGAACCCGATGAGGTCTTCTCCAGTGGGGTCCCACGCGAACTGCGCCTCCTCCAACGAGAGTGGGGTGATCTTGGCGGGCGCCGGAGCCGGGATCAGGGGCTCATCCAGAGGCCGTTCTCTCCAGAGTCGGGGATTGACGAACTCCGGTGGCCACACAAAGGGCTGCCCATCCGGGCAAGTATGCTGGGTAAACAAGTCTTCTCCCAGGGGTAGCACGATGGAGGTTGAGGGCGCGATGATTGCCGCGGCGCCCGGGGGCACTCTGAATGTGAAGGGCACTGTGGAGACGGCTGCGCCCGGGGGTACTCTGCCCTGTGACCAGGCCGATGGTGCTTCCTGTTTGGTCGCACTCTGATTTGAGGCGCGTGACGTCACGGGGAGCGCGGCCGCGGCTCCTGCCGCTTGAGGCCTAGTTTGGAGCCGTGGCGGTGCAGCGACGGGCGCAGTGAACGGGATTTCGGGCTCTGCGACGGGGAGCTGGGGCAAGTTCTCGGCCTCCGGGTACGGGGTGTAGACGTCCCCATTACCTGCCTCCGTTACTTCAGCTCCCTCCACGGCGCCGTCTCCGGCCTTCGTCCCTCCTGCTCTTCCTTCAGGGGCAGGCGTGCTGCTCGCTGCTGGCGGTGTCTTTTGCTGGCGGTTTCCAGCCTGCTGGGCCATCTCCTTGCTCCACGCGGCCAGTACGTCTCGCTGCACTCGGGCCATCCTCTGAGCCAAGCCCTCCAGTGCGGTCCGTGCATGCTCCCGATCTCTGGGGAGCTGCGCCAGGATCTCCACCAGGCCTTCTGGGGTAGTCGCTTGCAACAGGCTCCTGACCACTGGGTCGGTGCTGCCTGCCTCTCCCTCCATCTCAGGGTGCGTTCTCTCCAGACTCCTCCAGGCTGCTCCCATCTTCACTCCTTTGTTCTTGATCCGCCCACACTCAGGGCGGTCCTGGGGCAACTTGGTGATTGTCAGTTCCAGGGGCAGACCCCCCACGCTGACGGACATCTCAATCATTACAGTCTCTGATGGTGGGGGCGGTCTTCGCTTTTGGCGCCATTCTTGGACCTGGCCCACGATGGGAGGTGGTCTCTTGCCACCCTCTGGCACGCCCATAATGGCGTCCGCTCTGCCAGGGCGGGAAATCTTCTCTGATGGCGGGAATCGTCTCCCAGTGGCGGGAAACTCCGTGGATGGCGGGAAAAAGCTGCAGATGGCGGGCAACCGGCGGGAAATGATCCGAGATGGCGTCCGATGGCGGGGACCCTCCGGAACTGGCGGGAGACTTCTTTTTACGGTACATTTAGACTTTTCTTCAGGCACGCAGTACCCGGTAGTTGCGGGCACGTGATCCTGCCGACTACGCCAAAGTTGACGCGCCCCCTGGGCCATGTTCAGGGGATACCCGGAGCCGGATCTGACAGGGGTAGTAGTCCTCGTGGCGGTGACCCGGTCCGTGCCCAGGGTGTCAAACTAAGTGTGTGGCAGTCTTTGTAGATGTTGTTAAGTGTCGACTACGCCACCCGTTGATTTGCGGTCACAAGGCCGCCGCTGCAGAACAGTCCGCTGAGGCCGGTAGTATGTGTGCAGCGATGGTGGTATAACCCCCAACGGGAGGGGTATGGCCTCAGGGCAGCTGGTGTGGATGATGGAGGTAGTGGTAGTGCAGAAAGGAGAGTCAGAGGCGTGAGATGCAGTTTCAGGGTTTTTACTCACAGTAGTTCTTTCAGTCACTCTGGCCTTGAGTGACCACCCGAGCCGTGCTGCATTCACCAGGTGTGGGACTCGGCTAACCCCCAGGCAGTTCCGGAGCGTGGTCCTGAGCTCCCTTCTCTTTCTCTCTCTGCTGGCCGTCCCCACCAGGGATCCACCTTTGTCCGGTTCCCTTGGGCCTCCTGGTGGCAAAACCTTCTCTGGCTTTCCTGACCCTACTCTTGGTGTACCTTCCTGGTGGATGTGGTGAGGGTCGTGGCAAAGCTTGACCATGACCTCCGATTCCTGGCTAAGGGTTACTTTTGCCTCCGCCAGCTTGTGATCCGGTGCCCTCTTCTGCCAACCCTTCACCCTTTTGGCTTAATTCTGGGATCTCAGGGTTCCCTCTGGCTCTGCGTCTCTGGGCCTTTCTTCCTCCTCTCCACTACAGGCCTGGCCCTGGAGCTGGGCCCAGCCGGAGCCACAGCTCCCTGTCAGCCCTCCTGGCTGAGCTCCTCTGCTCTGCTTCTCCTGGACTGTCTGACTGACTGACCCTGATCTAAGATGGTGCCCACCATATATACTCCCTCTATGTGTGAGCCCAGGTGACTAGCACCCAATGGGCTCCTATCTCTATGCCCAGAGCCCCTCCCCTATCTGCCCCTACACTACTGGGATGTTCCACCCCCCTCCCACTCCAGCCAGGGACAGACGCTGTCGTACCTGCACATTTATCTGGTGGGAGTACCGTAGTTCTGTCCCCCGGAAATGGGATGTATGTAGTGCATGCAGCCTTCTGAGCTCAGTCCCACACTCCATCCTTACCCGGGAGTGGAATACCACACCTCTGGGTCGAGGTGCAATACCCCTGTAGCAACCGAGTCCTCAGGGTGCTACACTTGCATTTCTGGCATGTGAAGTTTGGCTTTTCCACTGGCAAGTCTGTGAACATGTAGCAGGATATGCAGCTCACCAAATGGCTCCTGGACTCTTCCATGTTCTTACTGTTAATGTTCTGAAAACAGTGAAAAAAAAAAAAAAAAATAGTCTGGCCTACATCAGACTATTTTTAACAGATATATTTGTGTCTGAAAAATCAGGGAGACACTCTTATTATTTTTATACAGCAAAAAATGCCAAAAACAGGATAATAGAGATGTTTTACCGTGGAACATCAAAACCACAGTAATAATTTACTGGTGTATACCAGGCTTTTTAAAATATATATATATTTGCGGCTGAACAGTGAGCGACACACTCAAACTGTTTTTTTAGATACAAATGGCCCATAGAACTGCAAAACCAGACTATTTTCAACAGATATATTTGTGTCTGAAAAATCAGAGGCACACTTTTTTTTTTCTTTGGGGGGGGGGCACCAAAAGGTTAATAAGATGGGTATTTGTACATTGTGAAGGAGAAAAAAAAAAAGAGGATTTAGATAAAAAAAAAGGATTTTTCCTGGCCCCCGGGACCTGGAGCTAAGTCCAGCAATTTCAGCAACAGGAGCAGCACACAGGACTGTAATGCAGCGTTTGCTGGTATAACCACTGCGTCTCCTATACAGCCTGCCTGATATACCTGGGATGGATATTAGTCCTGAGAAGGACTGTTTGCTTGATCTGGCAGCCTTTACAGACCCTACACTAACTATTTTGCAGGATATATCTCTCCCTAAATCAGCAGCGCTGTCCCTACACTGTCTGATCCGGAGCGACTGTGTCCAGGATGGCGGCGCCCGGTTTTAAATACTCGAGGTGACGCTGTGCGGCCAGCCAATCACTGTAATGCCCACAAACAACATGGCTGCGGCATTACAGTGACTGGCTGGCAATCCCTGCATGTTCATTGGCTCTGTAAAGAGCGCCAAACATGCAGGGCGGAGACCCGAGCTCCCGCCCGAGTAACCCGGAAATGCTCGGTGCTCGCCGAACATCCCGAGTAGCGTGATGCTCGGGCGAGTACCGAGCAGTGTCGAGCATGTTCGCTCAACACTGCGTAACATACATTTATTGCAAAACATGTGGACAAACGAAAATTAGACAAAGGTGGAAAAAACACTTTGCTTAACTTTATCCTACACTTAACAAATGCTAAGTTCTGGAGGCAATTTATGTCTATATAACAGATGGAGAGTTGGAGAAACATTCTTATTAGCTCTCTGTTCTAACTCATTGAAGAAGATTCTAGAGAGTTCCTCTGTCTTAGAGATATAGACTAAAATAAACTTATAAATACTGCTCTAAAGAGAAATCATGGAAAATTCAGACTGTGCATCCTATTATATCATACTTGCCCACTTTCCCCGATGCCAAAGAGAATCCTAAAATAAGTTGAGATCCCTGAGACTCCTGGAAGGGTTGAAAGTTCTCACGGCAGTAATAAAAACCACCCACAAGGCGACTGTCCCTCCATCCTTAACATCTCCATCTGTTATATAGACATAAATTGCCTCCAGAACTTATCATTTGTTAAGTGTAGGATAAAGTTAAGCAAAGTGTTTTTTCCACCTTTGTCTAATTTTCGTTTGTCCACATGTTTTGCAATAAATGTATGTTACGTTGTAGTCTCATTTCTGAATGCGTCACCGTTTTAGAGAATTCATGTCAATGCGCTCAATTTTGCCTCCCTGTCTCTCCCTTCAAATGATGTAGTCAAAGATCATGCCATTTCCATGTCTCTCCCTGTAAAGATTGTAGGCACTGATAGTGCTGAATCCATATTGCTTCGTGTAAATGATAAAGACACAGATAGAGCCATCTCAATGTATCACCCTGTAAATTATGTAGTCACAGATCCTCCCATTTCCCTATCTCTCCCTATAAATGATGTAAGTGCAGATAGTGCTGTCTCCCTGTCTTTCTCTGTAAGTTATATATGACTAGATAGTACTTCTTTCCTATAAAAAATGAAGCACAGATAGTATTGTCTACCTCTCTCTTCTTATAAATGATGTAAGCACAGATCGTACTGCCTACCTGTCTCTCACTGTAAGAGCTCTCTCATATGATCGATGATTCTCTCATGCGAGACAATCACATTGATTATGTAAATGAGTTTGATCTGAGTGTCAGTTTACTGTGATCCGATTCTCTCGCATGCCTGAATCGGAGCACAGGTGTGGAGAAGATGGAGAATTTAATTTCTCAATTTTCTGCATTGACTGAGTCTGCGGATGTTGAACTGCACTCGGATGACATCCAAGTGTAGTCAGATGTTTCATACGCACCCATAGATAGCAGTTTTTATTTTTAGTGAAGAGATAAATTTTAATGTGGCACATTTTTTCAAATTCGACTGGAATTTCAATTTGCATCGAATTTATGTCATAACATAGTTGAGCTTAGTCAGCGCTGGAGGCACCGAAGATGCCAGTGAAGAAGAGAGAGAAAATCAGACTGAAGCACAGGAGCTGAAGAAAGAGAGGACTAAAGCGAGGATAGGAGGTGGGACAGATGAGGACTAGGATCAGGTGAGTATAGTTATATTTACCACTACTTGGCCCCAAAAGTTGATCAATCAAAATGACGGTGTCCAGATGGGATTTTAATGAATTCGCCAGAAACGATTTGCAAAAAATATGATCCTGGTAAATCATTTTTTTTTTTCAAATTCACCTTGAATTTATTTATTTTCAATATGTTTATCTACTGGAAAGGGGACAAATGCTGGATCTATGGGGTCAAACCATTGGAAATCCCACTGAAAGAATGGAGGACTCCAATCCATTATTCACCTCTCCTGTAGGTCACAGCTATAAGAAATTTGTATCATGCTATTTCCATCAGAAAAAGGATTTGAAATACAGTACAAACCAAAAGTTTGGACACACCTTCTCATTTAAAGATTTTTCTGTATTTTCATGACTATGAAAATTGTACATTCACACTGAAGGTATCAAAACTATGAATTAACACATGTGGAATTATATACTTAACAAAAAAGTGTAAAACAACTGAAAATATGTCTTATATTCTAGGTTCTTCAAAGTAGCCACCTTTTGCTTTGATGACTGCTTTGCACACTCTTGGCATTCACTTGATGAGCTTCAAGAGGTAGTCACCGGAAATGGTTTTCACTTCACAGGTGTACCCTGTCAGGTTTAATAAGTGGGATTTCTTGCCTTATAAATGGGGTTGGGACCATCAGTTGTTTTGTGCAGAAGTCATGTGGATACACAGCTGATAGTCCTACTGAATAGACTGTTAGAATTTGTATTATGGCAAGAAAAAAGCAGCTAAGCAAGGAAAAACGAGTGGCCATCATTACTTTAAGAAATAAAGGTCAGTCAGTGCGAAAAATTGGGAAAACTTTGAAAGTGTCCCCAAGTGCAGTTGCAAAAACCATCAAGCGCTACAAAGAAACTGGCTCACATGAGGACCGCCCCAGGAAACGAAGACCAAGAGTCACCTCTGCTTCTGAGGATAAGTTTATCTGAGTCACCAGCCTCAGAAATCGCAGGTTAACAGCAGCTCAGATTAGAGACCAGGTCAATGCCACACAGAGTTCTAGCAGCAGACACATCTCTTCAACAACTGTTAAGAGGAGACTTTGTGCAGCAGGCCTTCATGGTAAAATAGCTGCTAGGAAACCACTGCTAAGGACAGGCAACAAGCAGAAGAGACTTGTTTGGGCTAAAGAACATTAGACCAGTGGAAATCTGTGCTTTGGTCTGATGAGTCCAAATTTGAGATCTTTGGTTCCAACCACCGTGTCTTTGTGCGACGCAGAAAAGGTGAATGGATGGCCTCTACATGCCTGGTTCCCACCGTGAAGCATGGAGGAAGAGGTGTGATGGTGTGGGGGTGCTTTGCTGGTGACACTGTTGGGGATTTATTCAAAATTGAAGGCATACTGAACCAGCATGGCTACCACAGCATCTTGCAGCGGCATGCTATTCCATCCGGTTTGCGCTTAGTTGGACCATCATTTAGTTGGACAATGACCCTAAACACACCTCCAGGCTGTTTAAGAGCTATTTGACCAAGAAAGAGAGTGATGGGGTGCTACGCCAGATGACCTGGCCTCCACAGTCACCAGACCTGAACCCAATCCAGATGGTTTGGTGTGAGCTGGACCGCAGAGTGAAGGCAAAAGGGCCAACAAGTGCTAAGCATCTCTGGGAACTCCTTCAAGATTGTTGGAAGACCATTTCCAGTGACTACCTCTTGAAGCTCATGAAGAGAATGCCAAGCAGTCATCAAAGCAAAAGGTGGCTACTTTGAAGAACATAGAATATAAGACATATTTTCAGTAGTTTCACATTTTTTTGCTAAGTATATAATTCCACATGTGTTAATTCATAGTTTTGATGCCTTCAGTGTGAATGTACAATTTTCATAGTCATGAAAATACAGAAAAATCTTTAAATGAGATCTTTTGATCTGTACTGTATTTCAGAAAACCTCATACCTTTTCAGTATTCACACTCACTTGGGAAGGAGCTTTAGTATCAGACATTGCCCAAATGTAAATGTGGTCTTCCTTCTATGAAAAACATATCAGATTATTTTCACAATTTTACAAGTCCCAAATGTAAGAAAAATCCAAATTTGCTTTGCAATATTGTGATAAAAATATCATCCTTATTGTGTTATCATTTGTAAATACTATAAATGTAGAAAGAACTGATATACAGTTGTGCTCAAAAGTTTACATACCCTGGCAAAATTGTTCCTTTCTTGGCCTTGTTTCAGAGAATATGAATGATAACAAAAAAACTTTTTCTCCACTCATGGTTATTAGTTAGGTGAAGCCATTTATTGTCAAACTACTGTGTTTTCTCTTTTTAAATCTTAAAGACAACCAAAAACATCCAAATGACCCTGATCAAAAGTTCACATACCCCAGTTCTTAATACCGTGTATTGCCCCCTTTAACATCAATGACAGCTTGAAGTCTTTTGTGGTAGTTATGGATGAGGTTCTTTATTTTCTCAGATAGTAAAGCTGCCCGTTCTTCTTGGCAAAACGCCTCCAGTTCCTGTAAATTCCTGGGTTATCTAGCATGAACTGGACGCTTGAGATCTCCCCAGAGTGGCTCAATGATATTGAGGTCAGGAGACTGAGATGGCCACTCCAGAACCTTCACTTTGTTCTGCTGTGACCAATGACAGGTCGACTTGGCCTTGAGTTTTGGATCAATGTCACTTTGGAACATCCAAGTACGTCGCATGCGCAGCTTCCGGGCTAATAGGTGCAAATTTGCCTCCAGTATTTGCTGATAACGTGCTGCATTCAAAGTTTCCTGTGCCTTTGTAGCTCACACATCCCCAAAACATCAGCGATCCACCTCCGTACTTTACTGTAGGAATGGTGTTCCTTTCATCATAGGCCTTGTTGACTTCTCTCCAAATGTAACATTTATGGTTGTGGCCAAAAAGTTCAATTTTGGTCTCATCACTCCAAATTACATCGTTGCAGAAGTTTTGAGGCTTGTCTCTGTGCTGTTTGGCGTATTGTAGGCGAGAGTGGCATTTGCACAGTAATGGCTTTCTTCTGGCGACTCGACCATGCAGCCCATTTTTTTTCAAGAACCTCCTTATTGTGCATCTTGAAACAGCCACTCCGCTAGTTTTCAGAGAGTCCTGAATTTCAGCTGATGTTATTTTTGAGTCTTTCTTTGCAACCAGAAAAATTTTCCTGGCAGTTGTGGCCGAAATTCTTGTTGGTCTACCTGACCGTGGTTTGGTTTTTACAGAGCCCCTGATTTTCCATTTGTTAATCACAGTTTGAACGCTGCTGACTGGCATTATCAATTCCTATTGATATTTTTTTGTATCCCTTTCCTGTGTTATACAGTTCAACTACCTTTTCCTGTAAATCCGTTGACAATTCTTTTGCTTTCCCCATGATTCACAATCCAGAAATGTCAGTGGCTGGATGAAAGATGCAAGAGGATGTCTGGATCCCAGAAACTCACTCATCTTTTATGCACACACAGATTACAAGCAAACAGGTCACAGGTGATGATGTTACCTTTAGTAGCCATTCAAACCCATTTGTGTCAAATTCTGTGCATGTTATCAGGCCAAAATCACCAGGGCATGTGAGCTTTTGATCAGGGTCATTTGGATGTTTTTGGTAGTCATTAAGATGTAAAAAGAGAAAGCACAGTAGTTTGACAATAAATGGCTTCACCCAACCAATAACCATGAGTGGAGAAAAAGTTTTTTTGTTATCATTAATATTCTCTGAAACAAGGCCAAGAAAGGAAAAATTCTGCCATGGTATGTAAACTTTTGAGCACAACTATACATTATGAAAAATGGTCTCACTTGAAGAAATGAGGGGAATGATAACTTTGAGAAAGCGGGAATATCCCCAGTGGCTGATCTGATAATTCATTGGAAACTAGTAGAGTTGTCTCATCTGCGATGTGTCTGCAATGTAATAAGAATTCAAACAGCTGCATTTTAATTAAACTGAAATCTAATGAACTCAGATCCAAGCAATCTGACCAGTCGGGAATTGAGACTGTGTTTCAAAGATATACAAAGCATTTATCCAACTCGGCAGCCACACACTTACCATGCTCAATGACAAGGAAGATTCTTGGGCGGAATAATCACTTTTTATTATTCTACTGTAGAAAATGTTATCTGAAAAACAATTACTACTCTGCGGGGAAGCGACTGCATATGTTGTTGATCAAGCATTGTGAAACGAGACAGCGTAACGCAAAACATTATAGTCATTTATCCATCAATTACAGTGAGAAATAAAAGCTAAATAAACGCACGGCTTTTGAAGTGCATGAATATTAATGGAAAGAAGAGGAGTTGGTTAAATGCAGAACCTGTAGAGATGCCGTGCTTGAGTTAAAGGAGTTTTCCAACTAAAGTAAGAGGTGGCAAAGCTTTTAATATACCTTCACTGACTGAGGCCTGACTGATGGGATCCTCATGATCCTTAAAGGGGTTTCCAACTTGTCCATGTTTGGGGGGCAATTTTTTCTCTTACAGGAAACCTTTCACATGATTTATTCTGTCCGAACCTCCAGCATCATAAATCAAAGTCTGGCTCCTGCATTGCAAACATGTATGTTTTTCTAAAGTTAACTATCAGAGATAGGACATAGCACAAATATGTAATAGACTGGGCTGGGAACATAACTTTCTGATATAGAGTTCCCCAACAAAATATCATAGTAATAATAATGATGTATTCCCTTATGAATAGAAATGCAGAAAAGAATACAGTAAACTTCTCTCACCGAAAAGATGATAAGAGAATATACATAAAAACTGAAATACTTCATTAATACCTTTAAAATATTTTGAAAAAATATTGCAAGAATATCATACCATGAGATCAATCAAGTAATAATACAAGTAAAGATTGAGCAAGATGATCCCCACACAAAGATAGGGAGATCAAAAAATATTATGCGCACTTAAACATCGAAAACCAATATGAAGGATGTAAAATATCGATTAAACAAAATTATGCCACAGATCTAAATAAAACGTTAAAAAGTGCAAGTGCAAAGAAAAACCATATACAGTATTATCGTAAGGTGAAGAATTAAACAGGTTTAACACACAGGTGTATACATTACTGTCCATAATTCTAAACAAATAAAGTGGCAAGTGCATCATAATTGTACATTCAGTAAATTTCGACTGAAATATCAAATCAACACCTGTATAGACAGTTCAGAGATTTGAATGATAAGCAATGGGTCCGTAGTGACTAAGTTTACAGCAAGTGTGAGCAATATGTAGTAGATAAAATATAACTTTTAATAAGTATACTAAAAACTCATAACCATAACAACCAGTCCAAGATGGCCAAAAGTGCATAGACAGTGCAGACTAACACAAGACGTATAAAAACATTTAAGAACAATAGTGACTACGTCTGAACACTATCAGTACTCAGGGTAGATATCCCCTGGAAGTGTTTCCTTTGATGTGTCACCCTACTGTATGCAATGTGCAATAAAATATAATCAACAATCCAGTCCGCTGGCAAGGGGTAAAGATAAACAAACCAGTATATATACAGACTGGATAAAAATTGGAACTTTCTCACCCACTACTCGATTCTTGGATCATACCTTGCCTTACTTGGTATGCCGCCTGAAGGTCCTCAGTGGTGACCAGTGGCAATAGGTGCAAACATGGTGGGTTGATTTGCCACCAATATAGTGAAACTCTCCTGAAGAATCGGCATCTTAATAGGAAATGCGTTGGGGGCAGCGCACCTCATACTACACAACTTCCCCCCCCGTATGGTATGACCAGTATCAACATGTGCTGACTGATCCAGGTGGGTGAGAGAGTTCCAATTTGTATCCAGTCTGTATATATACTGGTTTGTTTATCTTTACATATTGCTATCAGTTCAAAGATTTGGTATATAGATATAAATACAGTACAGACCAAAAGTTTGGACACACCTTCTCATTTAAAGATTTTTCTGTAATTTCATGACTTCGAAAATAATACATTCACACTGAAGGCATCAAAACTATGAATTAACACAGGTGGAATTATATACTTAACAAAAAAGTGTGAAACAACTGAAAATATGTCTTATATTCTAGGTTCTTCAAAGTAGCCACCTTTTGCTTTGATGACTGCTTTGCACACTCTTGGCATTCTCTTGATGGCAGGTGTGTCCAATGAAAGGCAAGACTACTTAAGAAGGCTGTCCCACATTATTAAGCAGCCTACATTTTCTACCAAAATGGGAAAGAAAAAGGATGTGTCGGCTGCTGAGAAGCAACAAATTGTGGAGTGTTTAGGTCAAGGCATGACTACAATCAACATTGCCAAGACACTTCAACGTGATCATTGCACAAGAAGTATGTAGCTGATTCACAGTACACACATGTGCGTGCTGTTAAGGGAAAATTGAGGACTCTTTCCTACAGGCAATTACGTCAGGTTAAAAGAGCAGCGGCAAAAAAGCCTTGTCATAGCAGCAGACAAGTTTTTGAAGCTGCTGGTGCCTCGATCATCCCCCGAACAACAAGATGCAGGGTCCTTCAGAGGTTTGCAGCTGTGCGTAAGCCATCCTGTCGAACTCCTCTATCCACTGCACACAAGCAGAAACGGCTCCAGTGGGCCAAACAATACATGAAGACTGACTTCAAAACTGTTTTGTTCACCGATGAGTGCCGTGCAACGCTAGATGGTCCAGATGGATGGAGTGGAGGATGGCTGGTTGATGGACACCCCATGCAAACACGGCTACGGCGCCAACAAGGAGGAGGTGGAGTAATGTTTTGGGCTGGAATCATGGGGAGAGAGATTGTCGGCCCGTTTAGGATCCCTGAAGGGGTAAAGATGAACTCCATAATGTATGTTGAGTTTCTCAAACAGCACTTCCTGCCATGGTTCAAGAAGAAGAACCGTGTATTCCGCAGCAAGATCATTTTCATGCATGATAATGCACCGTCTCATGCTGCACATAACACATCTGCATCTCTGGCTGCTATGGGCATAAAAGGGGACAAACTTATGGTGTGGCCTCCATGCTCCCCTGACCTCAACACCATTGAGAACCTCTGGAGCATCATCAAAAGGAGTGTCTATGATGGCGGGAGGCAGTTCACATCTAAGCAACAGCTCTGGGAGGGTATTCTGTCCTCATGCAAAACAATTGAAGCAGAAACCATCCAAAACCTGACAAATTCAATGAACGAGAGAGTTCAGAAGCTCCTTTCAAACAAGGGGTCCTATGTGCAAATGTAACATCATCTAGAATAAAGTTTTGAGTTGAAAACTGTTTGATTTCAGTTTGTAATAACCTGCTAATGCTTATAATTTCAAAAATGACCATTTTTTTGTTCTTTATTAAAATGAAAAGGTTGAAAACTCTGCTGTGCATAATAATTTGGAACATGCATTTTGAGTGCAGTTTGAGTGTTTTATTTTTTTAAAAATATACTGTTATCATAGGCAGTTTGTACAAAAACCTTTCAATTGTACTCTAATAGTTATTTGACTGGAAAATTACAATGACTGCAATTCATATACAGTACAGACCAAAAGTTTGGACACACCTTCTCATTTAAAGATTTTTCTGTATTTTCATGACTATGAAAATTGTACATTCACACTGAAGGCATCAAAACTATGAATTAACACATGTGGAATTATATACTTAACAAAAAAATGTGAAACAACAGAAAATATGTCTTATATTCTAGGTTCTTCAAAGTAGCCAACTTTTGCTTTGATGACTGCTTTGCACACTCTTGGCATTCTCTTGATGAACTTCAAGTGGTAGTCACCGGAAATGGTTTTCACTTCACAGGTGTGCCCTGTCAGGTTTAATAAGTGGGATTTCTTGCCTTATAAATGGGGTTGGGACTATTAGTTGTGTTGTGCAGAAGTCTGCTGGATACACAGCTGATAGTCCTACTGAATAGACTGTTAGAATTTGTATTATGGCAAGAAAAAAGCAGCTAAGTAAAGAAAAACGAGTGGCCATCATTACTTTAAGAAATGAAGGTCAGTCAGTCCGAAAAATTGGGCAAACTTTGAAAGTGTCCCCAAGTGCAGTTGCAAAAACCATCAAGCGCTACAAAGAAACTGGCTCACATGAGGACCGCCCCAGGAAAGGAAGACCAAGAGTCACCTCTGCTTCTGAGGATAAGTTTACCCAAGTCACCAGCCTCAGAAATCGCAGGTTAACAGCAGGTCAGATTAGAGACCAGGTCAATGCCACACAGAGTTCTAGCAGCAGACACATCTCTACAACAACTGTTAAGAGGAGACTTTGTGCAGCAGGCCTTCATGGTAAAATAGCTGCTAGGAAACAACTGCTAAGGACAGGCAACAAGCAGAAGAGACTTTTTTAGGCTAAAGAACACAAGGAATGGACATTAGACCAGTGGAAATCTGTGCTTTGGTATGATGAGTCCAAATTTGAGATCTTTGGCTCCAACCACCGTGTCTTTGTGTGACGCAGAAAAGGTGAACGGATGGACTCTATATACCTGGTTCCCACCGTGAAGCATGGAGGAGGAGGTGTGATGGTGTGGGGGTGCTTTGCTTGTAACACTGTTGGGGATTTATTCAAAATTGAAGGCATACTGAACCAGCATGGCTACCACAGTATCTTGCAGCGGCATGCTATTCCATCCGGTTTGCGTTTAGTTGGACCATCATTTATTTTTCAACAGGACAATGACCCCAAACACACCTCCAGGCTGTGTAATGGCTATTTGACCAAGAAGGAGAGTGATGGGGTGCTACGCCAGATGACTTGGCGTCCACAGTCACCAGACCTGAACCCAATCGAGATGGTTTGGGGTGAGCTGGACCGCAGAGTGAAGGCAAAAGGGCCAACAAGTGCTAAGCATCTCTGGGAACTCCTTCAAGATTGTTGGAAGACCATTTCCGGTGACTACCTCTTGAAGCTCATCAACAGAATGCCAAGAGTGTGCAAAGCAGTCATCAAAGCAAAAGGTGACTACTTTGAAGAACCTAGAATATAAGACATATTTCCAGTTGTTTCACATTTTTTTGTTAAGTATTTAATTCCACATGTGTGAATTCATAGTTTTGATGCCTTCAGTGTGAATGTACAATTTTCATAGTCATGAAAATACAGAAAAATCTTTAAATGAGAAGGTGTGTCCAAACTTTTGGTCTGTACTGTAGGTAATTTGGGAAAATCTGAGAAAATATTATTTGCATAATAATTTGGAACACAGTGTATAAAAAGTTCATTTTTTTTCTCATTAAAGTACACTCTGCACCCCATCTTGACTGAAAAAAAAAAGAAATGTAGAAATGTTTGAAAATTTATTTAAAAAGAAAAACTGAAATATCACATGGTCATAAGTATTCAGACTGTTTGCTCAGACACTAATATTTAAGTCACATGCTGTGTATTTCCTTGTGATCCTCGTTGAGATGGTTCTACTCCTTCATTGGAGTCCAGCTGTGCTTAATTAAACTGATAGGACTTGATTTGGAAAGGCACTCAACTGTCTATATAAGATCTCACAGCTCACAGTGCATGTCAGACCAAATGAGAATCATGAGCGCAAAAGAACTGCACAAGGAGCTCAGAGACAAAATTGTGGCAAGGCACAGATCTGGCCAAGGTTGCAAAAGAATTTCTGCATTACTCAAGGTTCCTAAGAGCACAATAGCCTCAATAATCCTTAAATGGAAGTAGTTTGGGACCACCAGCAATCATGGGAGAAGAGCCTTGGTGAGAGAGGTAAAGAAGAACCCTAAGATCACTGTGGCTGAGCTCCAGAGATGCAGTAGGGAGATGGGAGAAAGTCCCACATAGTCAACTATCACTGCAGCCCTCCACCAGTTGGGCCTTTATGACAGAGTGGCCCGACGGAAGCCTCTCCTCAGTGCAAGACATATGAGAGCCCGCATAGAGTTTTCTCAAAAACACATGAAGGACTCCCAGACTATGAGAAATAAGATTCTCTGGTCTGATGAGACGAAGATAGAACTTTTTGGTGATAATTCTAAGCGGTATGTGTGGAGAAAACTAGGCACTGCTCATCACCTGCCCAATACAATCCCAACAGTGAAACATGGTGGTGGCAGCATCATGCTATGGGGGTGTTTTTCAGCTGCAGGGACAGGACGACTGGTTGCAATTGAATGAAACATGAATGTGGCCAAGTACAGAGATATCCTGGATGAAAACCTCTTCCAGAGTGCTCTGGACCTCAGACTCGGCCGAAGGTTCACCTTCAAACAAGACAATGACCCTAAGCACACAGCTAAAATAACAAAGGAGTGGTTTCAGAACAACTCTGTGACTATTCTCGACTGGCCCAGCCAGAGCCCTGACCAAAACCCAATTGAGCATCTTTGGAGAGACCTGAAAATGGCTGTCCACCAACGTTCACCATCCAACCTGACGGAACTGGAGAGGATCTGCAAGGAAGAATGGCAGAGGATCCCCAAATCCAGGTGTGAAAAACTTGTTTCATCATTCCCAAGAAGACTCATGGCTGTACTAGCTCAAAAGGGTGCTTCTAGTCAATACTGAGCAAAGGGTCTGAATACTTATTACCATGTGATATTTCAGTTTTTCTTTTTTAATACATTTGCAAACATTTCTACATTTCTGTTTTTTTTCAGTCAAGATGGGGTGCAGAGTATACTTAAATGAGAATAAATGAACTTTTTAGAATTTACCAAATGGCTGCAATGAAACAAAGAATGAAAAATTTAAAGGGGTCTGAATACTTTCCGTACCCACTGTATATATTTATATATGTCTATATCTATATACCAAATCTTTGAACTGATAGCAACATGTAAAGATAAACAAACCAGTGTATATACAGACTGGATAAAAATTGTAACTCTCTCACCCACTACTCGATTCCTGGATCAGTCAGCACATGTTGATCCTGGTCATACGGTATGGGGGGGGAAGTTGTGTAGTATGAGGGGTCTGAATACTTTCCGTACCCACTGTATGAGTTCACAATTCCAAAAGAGAATTAAAGTGGAAAGTGCAACATGGAAGAGATAGGTAGAGAGTGAGCTAAAACCATTCAAAGTGCATAAACTGTTCCCAAAGAAATCCTACAGGGTTCTAATATAGAGCAGCCTCAGAGATACGAAAGGAATTGTTTACCCATGTAGATGACGAAGACTAGATCATCTGCACATGTCTCAACGCACATTTCGCTCACTCCCCCAATGAGAGAATGTCAGTTCCGGTATTCCCATCACTTGACCATGCCGAGGGAAGAGTGTTCCCCGTGACATCATAAGCGCAGGAATGTGACAGGTCCTCAGAGACGCTCGTTAAAAGAAGCGAAGTGTGACAAGCAGGGATTATGGGGATAGATTGGATTACATAAAAGGGAAGCTTATGGCACAGAAGGAATATGTATGTCAACTATATGTGTATATGTATGGAAGATCAAAGAAAAGAGGGAAGTGTGAAGAAAAGTTGTAGGGTACAAAAAACAAGGGAGTGGAAAAGCAATGTTATGACCGATGAAAAATAATTTTGTGTGTGAAGAAGGTGATGTGTGGAAGAAATAAAGAAAAATAAGAAATGTAAAAAAGAAAAGTTAAAGAAAAAGAGCAAATCATAAATAATAAAAAACAATAATGAAAGAAAAAAAGATAAAAATAAGAAAAATGATAAGATGAATAAGAAAAATAGTAAAGAAATAAAGGGTCTCCAATATAGTGGAAAACAAAATTACCATATAAAGACAAAGTGAGCAGATCTAACTCTGCTGATAAGGAGACTACTATTGAAGACTGAACCTTATTGAGAACACAAAAAACTAAATCAGAGCGACAAATCCATCTCCATAATGTGGGCATATGAAAACTACATGATGAAAAAGAGAAATAAAAAACATAAAAACAAGACATATAAAATAAAGGTACAGAGATATAAATTTACAGGAAACTGGCGATTATTATCCATCGGCATTCAAGTTGAGACAGAACCTACTTCACATTCTCCCCACTTTTCAAAGTTGGCTGGGGACTAAAACAGACATGACTGGTCTAATGATGTCCATCACCGGCTTCTCCCTGCCCCTCCAGTTGATTAACATGTCTTTTCCATGTGTGTACATAGAGAGTGACCTGTCAATCAACTGCAAAGAGGTGACGAAAAGAAAGCTTGGGGCTGCATCAGACTAATCGGGTCTCTCTTTATAGCCCTCTACCGGCTTTTCAAAGTATGTGTACTCTGAGATGCAGAATCATTCCAGAGTAAAACATATCTGACTGCAATCTCGCAGCCAGGCTTTGATTCACGGTGCATGTAGTTCGGACAGCATGAATCTAATGACAATCCTTTGAATTGCATGCATTTGGAGCTAAAAAATCATTTTTGCAATTGGAATATAATAAAAATGTTGCAAAGTTTGCCTTTTATAGCCTGTAATGCGCTATCCATTGTTGGTTGAAGAGCGAGTTGTCATTCCTTCAGTCAGCTCGTTCTGAGGTTGTTATTATTTATCTGTCTTTTTCTTAGTGCCCACTCAACTAATTTATTCGACCACAGGCCATATCAAAGTTGAAAGTGCAAAAATTATTTTTAGCCCCAGACACATGTAAGTAAGTAAAAAAATTAAAAAATTGCCCCGAAGATGGACAATCCCATTAATTACTTCCAGACTTCCCGTAACTTACAAATATCCTTTTAGTCACCACTCTTCAATAGCATTGGTAAATGTCATTTCCGAATATACAGATGCATGTGACTGTGCAGCTGGCTGTCACCTAGAGAAGGCAGAGATGGTTTATTACCATCTCTGCTTTCCTGATTGCTAAATTCACAGCACTGAAGGATCATCATCATGTATACAGATAGGAATCGCTAACAATGCTTCCATCTCTGAAGCCATTGATCATGTGATTGCCAGGTGCCAGGAGGGAGTAGGAGCTTACAAATCCAAATCAGCTCAGCAGTGTGAAGAGTAGTCTGAATTTGCCCTGCAACTGGGCCTAATATGCCAGTTCAGTTACAGGAGAAATCAGACATAAAAAATGTGTTTAAAATTTTGGAATCCCCCCTAACTGTATTTTATGACATTGTGGGGGGCACAATGTGTTTAAAAGATGAAAAAAATAAAATAAATAAATAAAACAGGAAAATAATAAAATTCAATTAAAATAAAAAGAAAAGAAGAAAGCCGCTATGAGTGCAAATTGCTGACTCATCCCAATGCCATAAAAAAAAAATGTTCACAATAAAAATAATTGGTACGAAAAAGAACACAATTTAAAATGTATTTCAGTGGGCCTTTGTGGTCATAAAAAACATGTGGAAAACAGAATTGTACTTCCTTGATTGCCCTTTATACACTGCTCAAAAAAATAAAGGGAACACTTAAACAACAGAATATAACTACAAGTAAATCAAACTTCTGTGAAATCAAACTGTCCACTTAGGAAGCAACTCTGATTGACAATAAATTTCACATGCTGTTGTGCAAATGGAATAGACAATAGATGGAAATTATTGGCAATTATTAAGACACACTCAATAAAGGAGTGGTTCTGCAGGTGGGGACCACAGACCACATCTCAGTACCAATGCTTTCTGGCTGATGTCTTGGTCACTTTTGAATGTTGATTGTGCTTTCACACTCGTGGTAGCATGAGACGGACTCTACAACCTACTGAAGTTGCTCAGGTAGTGCAGCTCATCCAGAATGGCACATCAATGCGAGATGTGGCTAGAAGGTTTGCTGTGTCTGTCAGCGTAGTGTCCAGAGGCTGGAGGCGCTACCAGGAGACAGGCCAGTACACCAGGAGACGTGGAGGGGGCCGTAGGAGGGCAACAACCCAGCAGCAGAACCGCTACCTCCGCCTTTGTGCAAGGAGGAACAGGAGGAGCACTGCCAGAGCCCTGCAAAATGACCTCTAGCAGGCCAAAAATGTGCAAGTGTCTGCACAAACAGTTAGAAACCGACTCCATGAGGGTGGTATGAGGGCCCGACGTCCACAGATGGGGGTTGTGCTCACAGCCCAACACAGTGCAGGACACTTGGCATTTGCCACAGAACACCAGGATTGGCAAAGTCGCCACTGGCACCCTGTGCTCTTCGCAGATGAAAGCAGGTTCACACTGAGCACATGTGACAGACGTGACAGAGTCTGGAGACACAGTGGAGAGCGATCTGCTGCCTGCAACATCCTTCACCATGACCGATTTTGCACTGGGTCAGTAATGGTGTGGGGTGGCATTTCTTTGGAGGGCCGCACAGACCTCCATGTGCTCGCCAGAGGTAGCCTGACTGCCGTTAGGTACCGAGATGACATCCTCAGACCCCTTGTGAGACCATATGCTGGTGCGGTTGGCCCTGGGTTCCCCCTAATGCAGGACAATGCCAGACCTCATGTGGCTGGAGTGTGTCAGCAGTTCCTGCAAGATGAAGGCATTGAAGCTATGGACTGGCCCGTCCGTTACCTAGACCTGAAACCGATTGAGCACATCTGGGACATCATGTCTGGCTCCATCCACCAATGTCACATTGCACCACAGACTGTCCAGGAGTTGGCGGATGCTTTAGTCCAGGCCTGGGAGGAGATCTCACAGCAGTCCATCCGCAACCTCATTAGGAGCATGCCCAGGCATTGTAGGGAGGTCATACAGGCACGTGGAGGCCACACACAATACTGAGCCTCATTTTGACTTGTTTTAAAGACATTACATCAAAGTTGGATCAGCCTGTAGTGTGTTTTTCCACTTAAATTTTGGGGGTGACTGCAAATCCAGGCCTCCATTGGTTAATAAATTTGATTTCCATTGATGATTTTTGTGTGATTTTGTTGCCAGCACATTCAACTTTGTAGAGAACAAAGTATTCAATGAGAATATTTCATTCATTCAGATCTAGGATGTGTTATGTGAGTGTTCCCTTTATTTTTTTGAGCAGTGTATTTTCCCCTGATATTGAGTAAAAAAGAATATAAAATGCATATATAACTTAAACCCCACGTATGACGAAAAATAAAGGCAAAAATTATTTGAAAATCTGAACAAAATTTTTTATATACAGCTCTGGGAAAAACTTTCAGTTTCTCTGATTTTTCTCTTTAGTCTATAAACTATTGACAACATTTCTCCGAAATTCAAAGCTAAAAATTTTGTGTTTATTTGCGGCAAATGATAAAGCGTCAAAATACTAAAAAAGAAACAGTGCTTTCAGACCTCAAATTACTCATGTTTTAACTTAGGAAGAGTTCAGAAATCAATATTTGGTGGACTAACCATGATTTTTAATCACACCTTTCATGCGTCTTGGCATGCTTTCCACCAGTCTTTCTATGCTTTCCAATAGAAAACTGTTCAGTGGTCTCTTAATTTTTGCCAGAGCCAGGGCCGGCTCCAGGTTTTTCTGGGCCCTGGGCGAAAGAGTCTCAGTGGGCCCCTTTAACACATACCACGATTCATGATGCACAGATACCGCAGAGAAATATATATATATAGTACAATGCCGAAGATTTTACTACTTACATTATATGAGTGATATCTATTGTAAATTCTACAATAGCTCAGAAACCGGCGAATCACTCCATACAGAATACTGGCCGCCATATAACGCTCCATACAGGATACTGGCCCCCATATAACGCTCCATACAGGATACTGGCCCCATATAACCATATAACGCTCCGTACAGAATACTGGCCCCCATATAATGCTCCATGCAGGCTGTGTCCCCACATAATGCTCCATGCAGGCTGTTCCCCCCACATAATGCCCCATGTAGGCTGTTCCCCCCCTAATAATGCCCCATGCATTATGTCACCCCCCCTAATAATGCCCCATGCATTATGTCACCCCCCAATAATGCCCAATGCATTATGTCACCCCCCCTAATAATGCCCCATGCATTAAGTCACCGCCCCCTAATACTGGCCCATGCATTATGTCACCCCCCCTAATAATGCCCCATGCAGGATGTCACACCCCCCTCCCTTATAATGCCCCATGCAGGATGTCACACACACCCCCCTCCCTTATAATGTCCCATGCAGGGTGTCACTTCCCCCCTTCTGAATGCCTCATGCAGGATGTCACCCCCCCTATACTGCCCCATGTAGGATGTCACAACCCCCCCTCCCTTATAATGCCCCATCCAGGATGTCACACACCCCCACCTCCATTATAATGCCCCATGCAGGATGTCACCCCCCACCATATAATGCCCCATGCAGGATGTCACTCCCCCCTCCCTTATAATGCCTCATGCAGGATGTTACCTCTCCCCTCCACCATATAATGCCTCATGTAGGATGGCACCCCCCCCACCATATAATGCCCCATGCAGGATGTCACTTGATCCCCCCCACCATATAATGCCCCATGCCTCCATACAATAAAAAGAAGAAATCAAATACTCACCTCACTTCTCACCTGCTGCCGCTGCTCTGGACTCCACAGCGTCGCCAGGGTCTTCCCGCTCTGTGCTGTGATGGCTCAAGAGAGAGCGCGGTGGAAAGTCGTCACCGCACCCTCTGACCTGAGACGTAACTGTGCAGCAGCCGCGGGAGAGATGACGCGCCCCCTGGGCCGTGGGGTACCTGGAGCCGGGCCGGTAGATGCTGGGGGTTGTAGTCACTGTGGCGGTGACCCGGTCCGTGACCCAGGGCGGTCAATCCACGGGGTTTGTATATATGGACTTTATAGTGTCCAACTACTCCACCTGTGGAGTGCGGCTAATGAGGCCGCCGCTGCGGAACAGTCCTCTGAAGCTGATGGTTTGGCAGCACGGGTGGTATAACTCCCCACAGGAAGGGTGTAGCTTCAGGGCAGTGTGTGTGGATGATGGTGGTTGTAGTGCAGGGAGTCAGTAATGCACCTCACACTCAGTGACACTTCTATCCGGTACCCTCGGGCCTTGGCGAGCGACGTGTGTTCCGTCCCCTGGGTCCTATGTGGCTACCTTCTTAGTGAGACTGGTGTGGACTTTTGGCTTGCGGTACATAAAGTGCTGCAGCCTTCGGTTTCTAGTTGAGCCTTGCTGTTTCTCTGCTAGTTGAGGGACCGGTTCCCCTTATTTGGCCTGACCCCTCTACCTCTTGGTAGCAGCGGGCGTATGGGTGGCCTTCTGCACGGCCTGTACCCCTAGGGTCCATTCGGTTCCTGCAGCCTTCTTGATCCCACTCCTCTCTTCTCTCCTTCAGTCCTGGGCCTCACAGGCTAGGCCCGCTTCTGGAGCAGAGCTCATACAGAGCCACTGCTCCTTGCACTTCTTCTCCTCTGACTGAACGAACTCCCCTTGAGCTAAGATGGTGCCTCTATTTTATACTGTCTCTGTCATGTGCTCCCAGGATCTACTTCCTCCACCGCATCCACTACATGGTTCCCCCTTTCTAGGTGGTTCCCCCCACTCCAGGAATCAGGGACTGTGCTCTACCATAGGTGCAATCTCTCCCTGTCCCCCGGATATGTGGTGTAGTGAATGCAGGTGTTAGGGTCCTGAGCCATACTCCATCCTTACCTGAGAGTGAGGTACCGCACCCCTGGATGAGATGCAAAACCTCTGTGGCGACCGAACCCTCAGGGGCAACACACACCCCCCTGGTAAAACACAGCACGTCCGCGGGCTGGAACAGAGTAAAAACAATTTTAAAGACATGCAAAAACTTTTACGATGCATCCGCATATAAGAGCATAAACTACATTCTTTCCGTTTATGGGAGGTACACTTCTTTTTACGTTACTGGTTACATTTTCTCTTTCAAAATATTATAAAACTCTTTTCACTTGTATAAACACATCTTTTGCATATAAAACATTTTTCTTGGCAACACATTCTTCATATAAAACTTTTGTCAACCGGTCACAGTGCAATTTGCGACCAGGTATCCATTTCCTTTAATAAAATGCAAACTGGTAAACACGAGCATGAGGGACCCATCCAAAACCCTCAACGGAGGGCCTGGGGTGACTGCAGGGCATTGTTAGAACCTTGCTCTTAGGTTTTTTCCTTTGCTGGTCACATGACCTTGTTGGCCTATTTAATTCTGCTCCGCCCTTCTGGCTTTGCTGGACTTCATTGTATTACTACTTTCTAGCTAGCCTGTGCTCCGTATCTAACTCTGTTAGTTTGCTTGGTCTACGGACCTCTATGTTCTATATATTTTGTTTGTTCGTCTGTCTGCTACTATTTCTGTTAGGAGGTGTCCATTTTCCTCCCAGTCCTTAGTACTTGTAGGGATTCCTTCCCCACATCTATAGGTCTCCGTACAGACTAGCTTAGGACTTTAGCAGGTCTGATCGCAGGATCAGGTCCCCTGTTACATCGTAGGGATTCAGCTGAGTTCTATCGTAGGGACAGATCTCCTCTCATTCCTTAGCTCTGGTAGCAGAACATAACAGTAAGTCCAGCCTGGAAATTCTCTAAGGAAAGATTTTTCTGTTCCATCATGGTGTCGGTTCAGGATTTGGCTCATCGCCTGCAGGGACTCTCTCTGGAGGTGGCCGAGCTCCGTCAGCACGTGAGTAACTGTCCTGGAGCACATTTCTTGGAGCCTAAGGTATGTTTGCCGGATTTATTTTTTGGTGAACACCGAGAATTTTTTTCATTTAAAAATGCTTGCTTATTGTATTTTCGTTTGAGACCCAAGTCCTCTGGGGATGAATCCCAGCGCATAGGGTTCATAATGTCACTTTTGCGCAAAGAGCCTCAGGAGTGGGCCTTTTCTTTGCAACCTAGTGATACATGCTTCAGATCAGTGGATAGTTTTTTTTCTGCTTTGGGGCTATTATATGATGATCCTGACCGTGTCGCATCAGCTGAGACTGAGTTAAGACGTTTGAGACAGGGATCAGGTAATGTGGAAAAATATTTTACTCATTTCCGTCGATGGTCTACTCAAACAGGGTGGAACGATTCTGCTCTGAAAAGTCTATTTCTTGCTGGGCTCAATGAAAGGGTTAAAGACCTGCTAATTGCTTATCCTACACCTGAAGATTTGCAACAGGCTATGCAATTAGCTATACGGGTGGATAGAAGACTGCGTGCAAGGGTTAATGAGAGCAAATCCTCTGCTATGTCAGTTTCTGGTTATAAGAATGTGTGTACTAACAGTGGTGAACCGATGGAGATTGGATCGGTGGCACCTCGCTCTCAAGAAAAAGACCGTAGACTTTTTGAAGGCTTGTGTTTCTATTGCGGAAAATCTGGTCATTTGATTAAAGGCTGTGAGCTTCGTATGAAGAAAGAAAAAAAAATGGTCAGTCATGCACGTATTGCCTGTTTAAATTCCAAGGGTGTATTTTTAGCTGCTTCCACGATTGCTCAGGAAAAATTAATGGAATTTCGGGTGTTTGTCGATTGTGGGTCTACTCTGAATGTAATTGATGGGGGATTCTTGGAAAGACTCAATTTAAAACCCGAACCTTTATCATCCCCCATTGCTGTGGTTTCTGTGGACGGTTCCCCTTTGAAGAATATTACTCTCAAGGTCTGTGAATTTCCTCTCACTATTAATGGTGTTCACCATGAGAAATTGGATTTGGTAGTGTTGAATAACTTGCCTTCTCCAGTAATATTGGGATTGCCCTGGTTAAAATTTCATAATCCTGTACTGGATTGGTCTACCAGTGAAATTAAATCCTGGAGCCATAAATGTTATGACAAGTGTTGTAACGGGCGTATTGCAGCTTTGGATAGGGGAGAATTGCCTGTTCCTATTCAGGATTTTTGGAGAGTTTTTTCTGAGAAGGAATCGCAGGTTTTGCCTCCCCATAGAGACTATGATTGTTCTATTGAATTTGTCCCTGGAGCGACTCTTCCTAAAAGTCGTTTATTTAACCTTACTATTCCTGAGAGGAAGGCTTTGGAGGAATACATACAGACAAGTTTGGCCGCCGGTCACATTAGGCCTTCTAAGTCTCCTGTGGCGGTTGGATTTTTTTTTGTAAAAAAAAAGGACGGCGGTTTACGTCCTTGTCTGGATTTTCGTGAGATTAACAAAATTACTGTACGCAATCCTTACCCACTGCCATTGATTCCTGATTTATTTAACCAGTTAATGGGGGCCAAGTGGTTCTCTAAAATTGACCTTAAGGGGGCATACAATCTGTTGCGCATGAAGGAGGTGACGAATGGAAGACTGCTTTTAACACTCCTGTGGGTCATTTTGAGAATCTGGTGATGCCTTTTGGTCTTACCAATGCTCCTGCATTTTTTCAGAATCTTATTAATGACATCCTTAGACCTTTGATCGGCAAAAATGTGGTTGTGTATTTGGATGACATTTTGATTTATTCGCCGGATCTGGAGTCTCATTGGCGGAGCGTACGTGAGGTATTACAGTTGTTAATGGACAATTCGCTTTTTGCTAAGCTGGAGAAATGTGAGTTCGCTGTACAGAGAATTAGTTTTTTGGGTTACATTATCTCCAGCGAAGGTTTTGAGATGGACCCGGTTAAAGTTCAAGCTGTACAGGAATGGCCTAGGCCTATTGGTTTGAAATCGATACAGAGGTTTTTAGGTTTCGCCAATTATTACAGAAAATTCATAAAAAAATTTTCTAGTATTGCCAAACCTCTGACCGATCTCACCAGGAAAGGTGTTGATGCGGTTCAGTGGTCTTCTGAGGCTATTGAAGCTTTTGTGTATCTCAAGGAGAGGTTCACCTCTGCTCCCATCCTTATGCAGCCTGATGTGACTAAGCCGTTTTTGGTTGAGGTTGATGCTTCCTCTGTGGGGGTTGGCGCAGTATTGTCTCAGGATAACGGGGATGGATTACATCCCTGTGCCTTTTTTTCAAAAAAATTTTCGGAGACTGAACTGAATTACGATATTGGTAATCGGGAATTATTGGCTATTAAACTCGCATTTGAACACTGGCGCCACTTCTTGGAAGGTGCGGAATTTCCCGTTCAGGTTCTTACGGATCATAAAAATCTGATATATCTTGATGCTGCCAAGCGCCTGAATGCCCGTCAGGCTAGGTGGGCACTGTTTTTCTCGCGGTTTAATTTCTCCGTTACTTACATCCCTGGTACTAAGAATGTTAAGGCGGATGCCTTGTCTCGCAGTTTTTCTCCCATAGTCGGTGCTGAGAAAGAGGAGAACATTTTACAAGAAGGTGTTGTGATAGCTGCTTTGGACTCCGTTTTGGAAGATGAGATTCTTAAAGCACAGGAGAATGCCCCATCTAACACTCCTCATGGGAGGTTGTTTGTGCCTGGGACCTTTAGGAGAGATTTGCTTATTGAGTGTCACGAATCTCGGTTGGCAGGTCATCCCGGAATCTCTGAGACCAAGAGACTGGTGGGTCGCAGTTTTTGGTGGCCTGGATGGCAGAAGGAAGTCATTAAGTGGGTGCGTCAATGTACTATATGTGCTAGATCTAAGTCCTCACATACTCCTGCTGCGGGGTTGCTTTGTCCTTTGGAGGTTCCCAGTGCTCCTTGGACACATTTGGCTATGGACTTTATAACTGACCTTCCCCCCTCTGAGGGTTTTACTGTCATCTGGGTGGTCGTGGACCGTTTTAGCAAGATGTGTCACTTGGTTCCCTTCGTCAAACTGCCCTGCGCTAAAACTCTCGCTAAGGCCTTTGTCAAGGAAATTGTCAGACTTCATGGCGTTCCTACTGACATTGTTTCTGATAGGGGTCCTCAGTTCGTGGCTCGTTTTTGGCGTGCTTTTTGTGACAGGTTGGGAGTTCATTTATCGTTCTCATCCGGATATCATCCTGAATCTAATGGCCAGACAGAAAGGAAAAACCAGGATGTTGAGCAGTTCTTGCGTTGTTTTGTGGCAGACAATCAAGAGGGGTGGTCTGAGTTTCTGCCACTTGCTGAATTTGCTCTGAACAATCATACATCTTCTTCTGCTGGTTGTTCGCCTTTTTTTTGTTGTTCTGGGAGACATCCGTCGTTTGGGTCGTTCTCCAAGTTGGGATCTGCCGTGCCTGAGGAGGAGAATTTTTCCGGTGATTTGGAGAGAGTTTGGACGGATGTGCGTGGTAATCTTCAGGAGGCCAACAGAAAATCTAAAGACTACTTTGATAGGAAACGACAGGAGGTTTTGTTCGCTGTTGGTGACATGGTTTGGTTGTCCTCTAGGAATCTGCGGTTGAGGATTCCTTCTAAGAAATTGGGTCCCAAGTTTGTAGGGCCCTTTAAGGTGCTTCAGGTTGTCAACCAATCTGCTGTTAGGTTGGAGGTTCCTACCTCCTGGAGAATTAATCCGGTATTTCATGTCTCTCTGTTAAAAAAGCTGTTGTGTCGGATGGTGACGCCTCTGCCTCTGTTCCTCCGGTGGTGGAGGACGGGGAATATGAAATTTCTCGCATCCTTAACTCTAGACGGTATAGAGGTAGTTTGCAGTATCTTGTGGCCTGGAAAGGTTTCGGACCCGAGGATAACTCTTGGGTGAGGTCAGATGATGTTTCCGCGTCCAGACTTATCAGAGCGTTTCACAGGAGATTTCCTGATAAGCCTGGTCCTAGGGGATCCGGAGGATCCTCTTAGAAGGGGGGGTACTGTTAGAACCTTGCTCTTAGGTTTTTTCCTTTGCTGGTCACATGACCTTGTTGGCCTATTTAATCCTGCTCCGCCCTTCTGGCTTTGCTGGACTTCATTGTATTACTACTTTCTAGCTAGCCTGTGCTCCGTATCTAACTCTGTTAGTTTGCTTGGTCTACGGACCGCTATGTTCTATATATTTTGTTTGTTCGTCTGTCTGCTACTATTTCTGTTAGGAGGTGTCCATTTTCCTCCCAGTCCTTAGTACTTGTAGGGATTCCTTCCCCACATCTATAGGTCTCCGTACAGACTAGCTTAGGACTTTAGCAGGTCTGATCGCAGGATCAGGTCCCCTGTTACATCGTAGGGATTCAGCTGAGTTCTATCGTAGGGACAGATCTCCTCTCTTTCCTTAGCTCTGGTAGCAGAACATAACAGGCATAGATGATCCAGGTGTTGGACCACGTCTTCAGCCACCTCCAACGGGTTTTTGTTCTGATGTCATAGGTTGCATTAATATAAAACCAATAAGGGGCACCTCAAGAGGTGAAACTATTTACAGGAAGTGGCTGCTCCCAGTCCTCAGCCGGTCAGTCATTGGACCCGTTCCGGGTAACTAAGTAGACGGGTTAAATGTTCACGCAAACTTTAACTTGCAGTTTCTATTCTGCACGGGTACGGGTGACTACTTGCTGTCTTTAATAGGAGTGCTCCTTCTTGGGAGGCTCTTGACCACAATAAGCTGACCCAGCCGGGTCTTCACCTTCGTAGGGGTACAAGTCGCTCTCTTCCTCCACCTAGTGGACATTGAGGGCATACCAGCCCCTTACTCCTCGGTGACGGGTGTAAGTCACTGTATCTCCGGGGTAGAGGTCCCGATCAGGGTGACCCGCTTTTAGGTGAGACTCCACGTCCCTCCTGTTAACAAATAAGTCAATGTCTGTGTGCGGGTCCCGGATGAACCCCCATCCGGCCTCTAAATTGAATTTTACTATGGTCCCTTCTTCCCTGGGATCGTGGGTGGCTTTGTTAGCCTGGCGGGCCCGGGTCTTTTCCTCCAAGTTCTGGGCCTCTAATTTCTCCCACCGCACGCGCCGTGAGCTGTGCTCCTTGTCGAACTGGACCAGCTGTTGGTGGCAGAACTCTTTGCGGCGGGCTGCGGCTGCCTTGGTGTCCTGGGAGAACCCCATCATATCCTCCCCAGATTGATCACACTCAAACTGGGCCTCGTCCTCCGGCAACTGGGAGACGGCGACGGGCTGCGGAGCGGGTAGGAGCAAGGGCCGCTGGTCCTCCACCTCTGCGGACCAGTCCCACTGGCGACGTCTGTACACCCACTCAGCTGGCAGGGGAGTTGGTTCCTGCAGGGGACCCAGAAGTTGGCTGGCTGTGCCGGTGCCTGGAGGTAGCGGTGTCTGGGTCTGCGGGGCATGCAGGGCGGGCACGCCTGTGACTTGTGGGCCTTCGGCGGGGTCAGGAGCGGGCCACCGCTGGTGGCGCCTGAGGTCAGCAGCTCCACCAGGGGTCCCAGGAGCAGGTTGACACTGGCAGCGCCCGGGGCTGAAGGGCTTGGCTGCGGGCCTAGGAGTGGGCCGCCGCTGGTGGCGCCCGGGGCTGGAGGGCTTGGCTGGGGGCCTTGCTGTGGGGTCAGGAGCGGGCTGGTGTTGGTAGCGCCCGGGGTCAGTGGCTCCACCAGGGGGCCCAGGACCAAGTCGACGCTGGCAGCGCCCGGGACAGGGAAACTCCTCCTACCTGCTCCCGCGGCCGCTCCTGTGTGACGTGTCGCCTCCTGGCGCTGGTCAGGATTTGCCAAGGCTGGGGCACCGCCGGTGTTTGGTAGCATAGTCGGCTGACGGTTCGCCATCCGATGCTCCATCTCCCGTCTCCACCCGGTGATGGATTCTCGCTGGGCCCTCTCCATCCTCCGGCCCAGGTCTTCCATCCCAGAGCGGAGGAACTCCGAGTCCTCCTGGGGCAGCTTAGCCACTAGCTCCTCCAGGGTGACTGGGGCTCTGGTGCTGCCGTGCTCCATCTTCCCTACCGGTGCGGTCTGTCTAGACTGATCCAGATCACGCCCTGTCTTCCAGTTTTCTTCTCTCCTCTCCCCTTTTGGGGGCGGTCCCAGGGCAGTTTGTTGCTATCCCATGGCAATCTGCAGTCAGTCACGTTCAAGGTCAGCCCCCCCACCTTGATGGACACACTTGCATACATGACCACTGCTGTTTGGGGCGGGCTCCGCTTCTTGGGCCATTCTGAGATCTGGCCCACGATGGGAGGTGGTTTCTTGTCATCTTTTAGCATGCACATAATGGCACCCATTCTTCTGGGGCGGGTGCCACATTTAGTAGAAAACACAGTCTTTAGGCGCGCGATACCCGGTGATAACGGGTGGGCTCATATCCTGCCGACTATGCCAAAGTTGACGCGCCCCCTGGGCCGTGGGGTACCCGGAGCTGGGCCGGTAGATGCTGGGGGTTGTAGTCACTATGGCAGTGACCCGGTCCGTGACCCAGGGCGGTCAGTCCACGGGGTTATTTGTATATATGGGCTTTATAATGTCCGACTACGCCACCTGTGGAGTGCGGCTAATGAGGCCGCCGCTGCGGAACAGTCCTCTGAAGCTGATGGTTTGGCAGCACCGGTGGTATAACTCCCCACAGGAAGAGTGTAGCTTTTCTTATAGGGAAAAAAACAAAATCTGTAAGAAACAAATAAGAATAGCAAAAGAGGAGACAGAGAGACTAATTGCCAAGGAAAGTAAAAAGAATCCCAAACTGTTCTTTAACTATATAAACAGTAAAAGGATTAAAACTGATGGCGTTGGCCCATTGAAAAATAACCTGGGTAAAATCATAGAGGGCGATGAGGGTAAAGCAAACCTACTCAATAGCTTCTTCTCCACTGTTTTCACAAAAGAAAACAATTTATCGGAGGAAATGCAAAGTGATAAAGTAAACCCTCCGCTAAATATCACCCACCTAACCCAGGAGGAAGTTCAGAAACGCCTAAATAATATCAAAATAGACCAGTCACCAGGCCCAGATGACATACACCCCCGGGTACTAAAAGAATTAAGTAATGTGATAGACAGACCGCTGTATCTTATATTCAAGCACTCTTTATGGACAGGGACTGTCCCACTAGACTGGCGCCAAGCAAATGTGGTACGAATATTCAAAAAGGGGTCTAAAAGTGACCCTGGGAACTATAGACCAGTCAGCTTAACGTCTGTTGTGGATAAATTGTTTGAAGGATTTCTTAGAGATGCTATTGTAGAATATCTTAATGATAATAACTGTCTAACTCCATATCAACATGGATTCATGAGGGATCGCTCCTGCCAAACAAACCTGATCGCCTTCTACGAGGAGGTGAGCTCACAGCTGGACCGGGGAGAGTCAGTGGATGTTGTATACCTTGACTTATCCAAAGCGTTTGATACCGTGCCACACAAAAGGTTGGTTTATAAAATGAGAATGCTTGGTCTGGGGGATAATGTGTGCAAGTGGGTAAATAGCTGGCTGAGTGATAGAAAGCAGAGGGTGGTTATCAATGGAGTAAGCTCAGGGTGTGTCAGGGTTACTAGCGGGGTGCCTCAAGGGTCTGTCTTGGGCCCTATATTATTTAATATATTTATTAATGATCTAGTGGAAGGGTTACATAGTAAAATAGCAATATTTGCAGATGATACTAAACTTTGTAAAGTAGTTAATACAGATGAGGATAGGGCACAGCTACAGGAGGATTTAGATAAATTGGGGAGTTGGGCCAAAAAATGGCAAATGGGGTTCAATGCCGAAAAATGTAAGGTCATGCACATGGGAAAGAAAAACAGCAGTCACCCATATATATTAAATGGGAAACCGTTGGGGAAATCTGACATGGAGAAGGACCTGGGCGTCTTGGTTAATAGCAAATTAAATTGGAGTGCCCAGTGTCAGACAGCAGCTGCGAAGGCAAATAGAGTCATGGCATGCATCAGAAGAGGAATAGGGGCATATGATGAGAACATTGTTCTTCCTCTGTATAAAGCGCTGGTAAGGCCGCACTTAGAATATTGTGCACAGTTCTGGGCTCCGGTGCTCAGGAAAGACATATTGGAGCTAGAGAGGGTACAAAGGAGGGCGACTAAGGTAATAAAGGGAATGGAGGGACTAGAATACCCAGAGAGGTTGTCAAAATTAGGCCTATTTACGTTGGAAAAGAGAAGGCTTAGGGGAGACCTCATAAACATGTATAAATACATCAGGGGGCAGTACAGAGATCTCTCCCATGACCTGTTTATACCAAGGATGGTGACAAAGACGAGGGGGCACACTGCGTCTGGAGGAAAGGAGGTTCCTGCACCAGAATAGAAGGGGATTCTTTACGGTCAGAGCCATGAGACTCTGGAACTCTCTGGGAGAGGAAATGGTGATGTCCAACTCACTTAATGAGTTCAAGAGAGGCCTGGACGCCTTTCTTGAGAACAATAAAATTACATCTTATGCTTAGTGATAGTTAATTAATCCAGGGATTTAATCTGACTGCCAGATTGGTGTCGGGAAGTGAATTTTTCCTCAATGATGTAAATTGGCCTATATAGCATGGTTTTTTGTTGCCTTCCCCTAGATCAACGCTGAGGAATAGCTGCAGTGCACAAGAAATAGGCTGAACTGGATGGACGCTTGTCTTTTTTCGGCCTTATAAACTATGTAACTATGTAATGGCAGTGTGTGTGGATGATGGTGGTTGTAGTGCAGGGAGTCAGTAATGAACACAGAGTCCGTGTAATGCAGTTCCAAGATCTTTACTCACAGTTGTTGCAGTTCTTGTTACAGGGACCCATGTAATGGCCCTCGTCGTTCTGTGCTCACTCAGTGAGGGGTTCAGCCGACCCCCAGGTAACTCCGGAGTATTTAGCAGGACCCCCTCCTGTGTGTCCTTTCTCTGGCCTTCTCCCTGCACCTCACACTCAGTGACACTTCTATCCGGTACCCTCGGGCCTTGGCGGGCGACGTGTGTTCCGTCCCCTGGGTCCTATGTGGCTACCTTCTTAGTGAGACTGGTGTGGACTTTTGGCTTACGGTACATAAAGTGCTGCAGCCTCCAGTTTCTAGTTGAGCCTTGCTGTTTCTCCGCTAGTTGAGGGACCGGTTCCCCTTATCTGGCCTGACTCCTCTACCTCTTGGTAGCAGCGGGCATACGGGTGGCCTTCTGCATGGCCCGTACCCCTAGGGTCCCTTCGGTTCCTGGAGCCTTCCTGCTCCCACTCCTCTCTTCTCTCCTTCAGTCCTGGGCCTCACAGGCTAGGCCCGCTTCTGGAGCAGAGCTCATACAGAGCCTCTGCTCCTTTCACTTCTCCTCCTCTGACTGAACGAACTCCCCTTGATCTAAGATGGTGTCTCTATTTTATACTGTCTCTGTCATGTGCTCTCAGGATCTATTTCCTCCACCCCATCCACTACATGGTTCCCCCTCTCTAGGTGGTTCCCCCCACTCCAGCCAGGGATCAGGGACTGTGCTCTCCTGTAGGAGCAATCTCGCCCTGTCCCCTGGAAATGTGGTGTAGTGAATGCAGGTGTTAGGGTCCTGAGCCATACTCCATCCTTACCTGAGAATGAGGTACCGCACCCCTGGATGAGATGCAATACCTCTGTGGCGACCGAACCCTCAGGGGCGCCACAGAGACAGGAGCTTCTGCGGAGGCACGGGGAGAGTTAAGTATTGTGGCGGCTGCCGGGGCCCTGAGCAAGCGGGGGGAGCGGGTGCTGACACCGCTCTCCTCCGCTCACGGGTCCCATAGCGCGGCGGGGTGCCCGACGGCGAGTGGGCCCCCCGCCTGCTCAGGGCCCCGGCACTTGCCCGGGTGCGCCAGGTGCTGACGCCAGCCCTGGCCAGAGCTGTATATAATTTTTTTTTTCTCAGACGGCACATGGAGCGATAGTTTTATTGGACCATACCGTCTCATGCTCAGAGCAGACTCAGCCATTAAAGTCTATAGAGATCTGTGAAACACGGATGAAGCTAGAAAGACAGATTCTGTGCTTCAGAGTTCCATCCAAGTTCCATCCATTTTAACTGATGCATTGAAAGAATCAATGGATTAAAAAGTTCAGATAGTCTACCTGCTTCAGGAAAAAAATGAATGCAACTATGATGACACCTAAGAAAAAAATGGTACATTTGTCTTGAATAATAACACTCTTGTGAATCTGGCCTAAATCTCTAGCCTAGCCTAAATCTCATCTACTTTTCTGGAATTGTAATACACTGCAGAAGAAAAAAAACACACCAAATACTCATCATGGGAACCTAGCCTAAAAAGTGCATCAAAATTGCATAGTATGAAGAAAGACAACAATTCCTAAGCTACATTGGTTTTACTGTACAAGTCCATGATATAACATATTTTGCACCCATATGACATTTGTCATTATGGATCTTCCATTTTTTTGTTGAACCGAACTTAGATCCCCATTGATGGCTTTGATGATCTAAGTTCATTTCAGTTGAATTGTGGCAAGATCCAAGTCTTGTGAATAGACACTAAAATGAGACAAAATCTTGGCTGTTTTCATATAGTGAAGTATAATCAATCCCTGTGAGACCTTTAGACAAATCAAGGAGTTAAAGGGGCATTCCCATCTCCAATATCCTATCCTATATTGCTTACCCCATGAGCAGGGCATTGCAGTAACTTAGATATCCATGGTTACGACCACTAACAACTAACAACTGTCACTCTATGAGTGGTCGTAACCATGGATATCTAAGCTACTGCAATGCCCTGCACATGGGATAAGCAACATAGTTGATCAGAAGAACTACACTATATTTCTAATTGAAGGTATTTGCTAATATTATTATTACACTTGCTACATATTGGGATAGGATCTTGGGGATGGGAATACTCCTTTAATTACCATGAAAAAATTAATGTAAAGGAAAGTTTTATATTTCTTCCAATTTTCGAAACAGTCCTAATATATTCTCAAGTTTCAGTTTGGATATTCCTCAGCCTTGACTACATTAAATGCCATATTGGAGGGAGCTTCCAATATTGGTAGTGTGAACCAGGAGACCATCACTTCTCTTTCACTGGTCCTACTCTCATTTTGCAATTTCTTACAGTATCTCTAGTCTTCCACATTGTGCCATCACCACTCACCCTTATCTATTCCTCTCACAATCAATTCTCCAACAAAAATGCTGGAGTCGTGTGTCAACTACTCTTTCCTTGGCTCTTCTGGTCCTCCCATAAAAACTTTTTTCTCTATACCAGCTTTCTGCAGGTTACACCCTTTTCTGTTAATTACAGGATGAACAATTCAAAGAAAGATAGGAAGAGTTTTGAAATGTAATCACTGTTAGGGTATGTTCACACAACCAGTTTCTCCATATCCAAGAAAATCTGTCCGATTATGCTGATCAGACTTTGATCAGAGTGGCAAAAATTTTTCTCCAATGTGGAGATGAAAAAAAAAGTTTGTGCACTTTCTCCATTCTGTCATCAGGGTGCTGTCTGAGAAAAAAAAAACAGACCTACAGACTTGAATAGACAATTTTGATCAAAATCAGACATATCTCCAATTTTTTCCATGGACCACTCGGTCCAAGGAAAAATTTGAGCGTGTGCACAGCCCTATAGAATATGATAGATACAAGTGCTATCTGTGAAAACCACGGACAGCATTCGTATGAGAAAATTGGTCACATGAACGAGCCCTTACCGAAGCACTAGAAACCCTGAAAACTAAAAAGGACAATACACCACTTAGTAATGATGGACACCATAGTACTAGTAAACATCATAGCTACTGGGCCTCTACCTGTCTTGTGCCATTTATAATACTGGAGTCCTTTCATGTGACAACTGGCACCTTAAGTACCGGTACCCGACTCCAACTCTGCCTTCCCATAGCATTGCTCCTGCTTGGACCCACTCACTCAAGGAATCAGATACACTGTGGCTACTAAAGAAATTAAATAGCTAATGGCCATATATGCCAGGAAAAGCTCCAGACGTACATCTTAAGTGGGTTTGTAATGTAGCATTAGCCTGATCAAGGCCAAAAGAGTTTTCTTTTAGCCTCCATTAGGCCAGTATACAACAGTACATCACAAAAAAAGTATGAAATTGTTGATAAAGTATGCTAGTCCATATAACATTATCCAGTAAGAAAAGAAAGTATCCCGTGTGTTATATATTTTATTTTAATAAGGCAGCCCATGGGTGATGGCTGCCACTGTATGGTATTTGTCATATGTCTCAGTTGGAGGTTTGAGTTGGAAAATTGTCCAGAGCTACATGTCAAAGACAGGCCATTAATGTGATGTGAACAGAGTCAAATATGCAATGTTGATATATAAGCCTGCAGCCTAAGTCATATTGCACGACTCGTTAAAGGGTTGATTGTGACTTGTAGGATTGCTGATTCCAATAGGTGGCGCTATAGAGTACAAGTCCTCTTTCTCTCTGAAGAGGCAATTTGCATAAGCCTGCAGAGAAACCAGGACACAGAAGCTGCTTCTCAACTGAACATTAGGTCATTTTACATTTTAAAATTACTTGGAAATATGGAGCACAGACGAATATAGCTAATATATGCAATCATTGGCTGATACCAATTTCAAAGCGCTGTCTTCTATTATGAATGTCATTATCTTAATAATTGTAAAGCTCATCAGCATACAATAACAATAAAAGGAACACAATAGATGCTACATAACACTGAATTATTGGAGATGGGGCACTATTGAGATGACACACATCAAAGCTTCTTCATCTCGATGTAAATGATGTCAATTACGATGAACAAAATCCATTATATCAGCAAACATGTAATATAATGACAACTTCCATAATGAGATTATTTATTCGATCATCCTCCACAGATTCATCAGATTTCATAATTTTTTTCTTAATTTTCCTGCAAAAAACAGCAACATTAACTATCAAAACTATGCTTTTTAACTAAGCTTGATAAGATGAGTACACTTAGAAGAGGTGAGGATCTTTTCAGAAATGTCTCCATATTTTTTAAGTGTAGCTGCCAATTCAAAAAATTGTAGAATCATGTCAAAAAGTTTGATTGGTGAGGGTCCATGTGCTAAGACCTCCATTAATCGCTTGTAATGGGTCTCCGTCACTGGTCACCTGGCTGCTCTAGTAATGGCTACATTGGACAGGCTTCACACAAGCCACTCCATATACTAGATCTCAATGGTTGCCCTGGCTTTCACCCTGGGGGCAAACTAGTCTCATCTCCATCTATGGTCCTCAGACATATCTTCAAAGTATATTTTCTCTGGAACTTCAGAGTGTTTCAGAAAATATTATACCTGATTGCAATTATGCAGCCAAACTGCACTTGATTCTGCGCAGAATAAATTGTCTGACAGGTTCCCTGTAACTTTTATTGATGCATAAATAAACTTAAATTCTTAAATACCTATATATATATATATATATATATATATATATATATATATATATATGTATATGACCTTAGCACCAATATATTCTACAGATTAAAACCTCAAATGTAACAATTTTCACTTTATTCCCTCTGCCAGTGATCTTGTAATGGTCCACACAAGCACTTATGTCTATGCAATGTCTCTGATTTTAACAGCCATATACAGCATATACCTTATTTTTTGGACCATAAGACGCACTTTTTTTCCCCAAAATTTGGGAGGAAAATGGGGGGTGCGTCTTATGTTCCGAACCCAACTTACCGGTGGTGGTGGAGCGGGATCGCAGGGCGGCGGCGGAAGAAGAGGTGAGGTGGGCCGTTATCTGTCTGGGGGCCGGGCTTGGGCCGGGTATCGGGGCTGGTGTATTGCTGTGAGCGGAGTTTGCAGAGCAGAGTGAGCGGCTTCCGGTCGACTCATGCGCTTTGCCGAGTCGACGGACATTTTCCTGTAGAGCACAGCTTCAGGAACATGGCCGCGGCCACCGGAAGCCGCTCACTCTGCTCTGCAAACTCCGCTCACAGCAATACACCAGCCCTGCTACCCGGCCAGGCCCGGCCCCCAGCCAGATTCCGGCCCTCCTCACCTATTGTTCCGGCACCAGCACCGCAGGCCAGGCGCCAGCACCCCAGGCCTGGCGCCCGCACTCCAGGCCAGACGCCCGCACCCCAGGCCAGGCAACCGCACCCCAGGCCAGGCAACCGCACCCCAGGCCAGGCACCAGCACCCCAAGCCAGGCACCCGCACCCCAGGCCAGGCACCCGCACCCCAGGCCAGGCACCCGCACCCCAGGCCAGGCACCAGCACCCCAGGCCCCCAGCACCAGCACCCCAGGTACCAGGGCACCAGGCCCCCAGCGCCAGGCCCCCAGCCACCAGGTACCACCATGCCTCCACTTCCGCCGGCTTCCTGAAGGACCCGGCCTCCTGTGACCCCAGCTCCACCACCCCCCAGGTAAGATACCTATTCAGACTATAAGACAGACCCCCATCTTATAAAAAATATTTTTTTTCCTATTTTCCACCCTAAAATTTGGGGTGCGCATTATGGTCCGGTGCGTCTTTTAGTCCGAAAAATACGGTATGTACACTGTGTGCAGAATTATCAGGCAAATGAGTATTTTGATCGCATAATACTTTTTATACATGTTGTCCTACTCCAAGCTGCATAAGCTTGAGAGCCAACTATCAATTAAGTAAACCTGGTGATGTGCATCTCTGTAATGAGGAGGGGTGTTGACTAATGACATCAACACCATACATAAGGTGTGCTTAATTATTAGGCAACTTCCTTTCTTTTGGCAAAATGGGTCAGAAGAGAGATTTGACGGGCTCTGAAAAGTCCAAAATTGTGAGATGTCTTGCAGAGGCATGCAGTAGTCTTGAAATTTCCAAACTTTTGAAGTGTGATCAAGCGTTTCATGGCAAATAGCCAATAGGGTCACAAGAAACGTGTTGGCCAAAAAAGGCCCATGAATTGAGGAAAATCAAGCGTAAAGCTGCCAAGATGCCATTCGCCACCAGTTTTGCCATATTTCAGAGCTGCAACGTTACTGGAGTATCAAAAAGCACAAGGTGTGCGATACTCAGGGACATGGCCAAGGTAAGGAAGGCTGAAAAACGACCACCTTTGAACAAGAAACATAAGATAAAACATCAAGAATGGGCCAAGAAATATCTTAAGACTGATTTTTCAAAGGTTTTATGGACTGATGAAATGAGAGTGACTCTTGATGGGCCAGATGGATGGGCCAGAGGCTTGATCAGTAAAGGGCAGAGAGCTCCACTCTGACTCAGACGCCAGCAAGGTGGAGGTGGGGTACTGGTATGGGCTGGTATCATCAAAGATGAACTTGTGGGACCTTTTCGGGTTGAGGATGGAGTGAAGCTCAACTCCCAGACCTACTGCCAGTTTCTGGAAGACAACTTCTTCAAGCAGTGGTACAGGAAGAAGTCGGTATCGTTAAAGAAAATCATTATTTTCATGCAGGACAATGCTCCATCACATGCATCCAACTACTCCACAGCGTGGCTGGCCAGTAAAGGTCTAAAAGAAGAAGAAATAATGACATGGCCCCCTTGTTCACCTGATCTGCACCCCATAGAGAACCTGTGGTCCATCATTAAATGTGAGATCTACAGGGAGGGAAAACAGTACACCTCTCGGAACAGTGTCTGGGAGGCTGTGGTGGCTGCTACACGCAATGTTGATCGAAAACAGATCAAGCAACTGACAGAATCTATGTATGGAAGGCTGTTGAGTGTCATCATAAAGAAAGGTGGCTATATTGATCACAAATTTTTTTTGTTTTTGTTTTTGCATGTCAGAAATGTTTATTTCTAAATGTTGTGCACTGATATTGGTTTACCTGGTGAAAATAAACAAGTGAGATGGGATTATATTTGATTTTTATTAAGTTGCCTAATAATTCGGCACAGTAATAGTTACCTGCACAAACAGATATCCTCCTAAGATAGCCAAATCTAAAAAAAACCCACTCTAACTTCCAAAAATATTAAGCTTGGATATTTATGAGTCTTTTGGGTTGATTGAGAACATAGTTGTTGATCAATAATAAAAATAATCCTCTAAAATACAACTTGCCTAATAATTCTGCATGCAGTGTATATGTATATGTACAGTGGTATGTAAAAGTTTGGACACCCCTGGTCAAAATTGCTTTTATTGTAAACAGTTAAGCTAGCTGAAGATAAAATGAGCTCTAAAAGGCCTCAAGTAAAAGATGACACATTTCCTTTGTATTTTAGGCAAAAAAATACACTGCTCAAAAAAATAAAGGGAACACTCAAATAACACATCCTAGATCTGAATGATTGAAATATTCTCATTGAATACTTTGTTCTGTACAAAGTTGAATGTGCTGACAACAAAATCACACAAAAATCATCAATGGAAATCAAATTTATTAACCAATGGAGCCCTGGATTGGAGTCACCCCCAAAATTAAAGTGGAAAAACACACTACAGGCTGATCCAACTTTGATGTAATGTCCTTAAAACAAGTCAAAATCAGGCTCAGTATTGTGTGTGGCCTCCATGTGCCTGTATGACCTCCCTACAATGCCTGGGCATGCTCCTGATGAGGTTGCGGATGGTCTCCTGTGGGATCTCCTCCCAGACCAGGACTAAAGCATCCGCCAACTCCTGGACAGTCTGTGGTGCAATGTGACGTTGGTGGATGGAGCGAGACATGATGTCCCAGATGTGCTCAATCGGATTCAGGTCTGGGGAGCTGGTGTGCCAGTCCATAGCTTCAAGGCCTTCATCTTGCAGGAACTGCTGACACACTCCAGCCACATGAGGCCTGGCATTGTCCTGCATTAGGAGGAACCCAGGGCCAACCGCACCAGCATATGGTCTCACAAGGGGTCTGAGGATCTCATCTCGGTACCTAATGGGAGTCAGGCTACCTCTGGGGAGCACATGGAGGGCTGTGCGGCCCTCCACAGAAATGCTACCCCACACCATTGCTGACCCACTGCCAAACCGGTCATGCTGAAGGGTTTTGCAGGCAGCAGATCGCTCTCCACGGCGACTCTTTCATGTCTGTCACATGTGCTCAGTGTGAACCTGCTTTCATTCGTGAAGAGCACAGTGTGCCAGTGGCGACTTTGCCAATCCTGGTGTTCTGTGGCAAATGCCAAGCCTCCTGCACGGTGTTGGGCTGTGAGCACAACCCAGATCTGTGGATGTCGGGCCCTCATACCACCCTTATGGAGTCGGTTTCAAACCGTTTGTGCAGACACATGCACATTTATGGCCTGCTGGAGTTCATTTTGCAGGGCTCTGGCAGTGCTCCTCCTGTTCCTCCTTGCACAAAGAAGGAGGTAACGGTCCTGTTGCTGGGTTGTTTCCCTCCTATGGCTCCCTCCACATCTCCTGGCATCTGCTCCATGCTCTGGACACTACGCTGACAGACACAGCTACCCTTCTTGCCACAGCTCGCACTGATGTGCCATCCTGGATGAACTGCACTACCTGAGCAACTTCTGTGGGTTGTACTGTAGACACCACCTCATGCTACTGTACCTCTAGGGGTGAGAGCAATGGCAAAATGAAAAAGTGACCAAAACAAAAGCCAAAAAGGATGAGAACAGAGAAATGGTCTGTGGTCACCACCTGCAGAACCACTCCTTTAAAAGGGGTATCTTGCTAATTGCCTATCATTTCTACCAGTTGTCTGTTCCATTTGCACAACAGCAGGAGAAATTGATTCACAATCAGTGTTGCTTCATAACTGGACAGGTAGGTTTCACAGAAGTGTTATTGTCTTGGGATAACATTGTGTTGTTTAAGTGTTCCCTTTATTTTTTTCAGCAGTGTATATATAAATTGATATATATATATATTGTCTTTTTTTACAAGCTGTGATACTTGCAAAAGGGGTTTATACTAGATACTAACCATACAGGGTGCCCAACCTTTTTGTATTGGCCAATTTTCCTTTTTGTAATTTTTAAAATGTAAAAAATGAAAATATATATATATTTTTTTGCCTCAAATTCAAAAGAAATGTGGCATCTCTAACTTTAGCCCTTTTAGAGATCATTTCATCTTCAACATGCTTAACTGTTCACAATAAGAGTAATTTTGACCAAGGGTGCCCAAACTTTTACATGCCACTGTATTGTGACAATATATATTATTGACTAGCAAAGTGCTGGAGGGGAGATAGGTATCACTGAGGTTATTAGCTTCAGTGATATGAACCTAGGAAAATGGTCCAGCACACTAAGTGCTGAGAGGGGTTAATTGGCCATGTTCAGGGCTAGGTTTAGTGTACAGCTGAGGAGTGGATGGGAGGATGTCCAGGGTGGAGTCCAGAAGGTAAATACAAAGCCTTCTGGCTCATTCAGTGTGATGAACAAAAGAAAGCTGAACCTTATGTTTGTTCCTGAGTGGATGGATTCCCTTCGGAAAATGGGTTATGTTTTTGTTTCCCCGTTAGGCCAGAAAGACTGTATTTATTTTGCTAAACTCTGCACTGGTTTATGCAGTACCTTTAATAAACCAGTGAAAGATTTAAAGAGACAGCATTCCTGTGTATTGTACATTCCTCTATGTGCAGCCGAGTGAGATGATCAACTACAGTTGGTGCTAGAAGTGCGGGCAACTTCCCCAGGGAGCACATGTGACGGCTGTAGATAACCTGCATGTCTTGGGTGAAGATGACGGTGAGGCAGAAAGCGAAGTCAGACAGCATGGAGGTGCTGATTGTAACGGGTCTGGGAGGCGGAACCTCTGAGCTACTATACAAGGGGGCGGTCCTTGTAAGGGAGCGGGTGGCGACCAGGCAGGCAGTCACAGCAGGTGACCGGGACAGTCTCTGAAAGAACGGGCAGGAGATCACGACAAGTGACTGGGGCAGTCTCTGGGTGAACGTGCAGATGGTCACGGCAAGTGACCGGGACAGTCTCTGGAAGAACGGGCAGGAGATCACGGCAAGTGACTGGGGCAGTCTCTGGGTGAACGGGCAGATGGTCACGGAAAGTGACCGGGACAGTCTCTGGGTAAAGGGTTGGTACGACTTGTGGCGGCTGATGATAGACTTGAGCTCCCAGGTGAGCAGGCGAGAGTCTCTGGATAAACGGGTGGTCACAGCATGTGACGGCGGAGCCTCCAGGAAGACCAACAGACAGGCGGCAGATGAGCGCTCCCAGATGAGCGGGCGAGAGTCTCTGGATAAGCGGGTGGTCACAGCACGTGACGGCAGAGCCTCCAGGTAGGCTAACGGACAGGCAGCAGATGAGCGCTCCCAGGTGAGCGGACAGGAGTCACTGGACAGGCAGGTGGTCACAGCACGTGACGGCGGAGCCTCCAGGTAGGCTAGCAGACAGGTAGCAGATGTGCGCTCCCAGGTGAGCGGGCAAGCTGGTCCATAGACAGACTGACAGGAGTTGGAAGGCAGACCGTCGGACCTCAGGCAAGCAGGCAGGTAGCTGAAGTGCACTCCCAGGTGAGCGGGCAAGCTGGTCCTTAGGCAGACTGACAGGAGTTGTAAGGCAGACCGTCGGACCTCAGGCTAGCAGGCAGGTAGCGGAATATCAGGCAGGAATAAGACAGCAAGCTGGCAGGAATCTGGCAGGTATCTGGCAGGTAACTGGCAACGGGACCTGAGGGCTGAAGCAGAGTAGTGAACAGTGCAACAACATTGCTCGGGCACCTCCATTTTGGAGGAGGTGCCTTATATATGGTGAAGTCCTCCGGCCATTGGCCGGGGACTCCTTAGGACGGCGCGCGCGGCCCCTTTAAGAGGGAGGGAGAGCGCGCGCGCCCTAAGCACAGTGGCCGGGAAGGAGCGCGCGCTGCCAGCAGAGCGGGAGGAGGACGCCGGGCACGGAGCAGGGAGGTGAGGGGAACAGCATCCCTGCCTAGCAGAGGGCAGGGACGCTGGCGCTACAGTACCCCCCCTTTAGGCCCCCCCTTTTTTAGGCCAGACAGAAATTTAGCAAGGATAAGAGGGGCATGGATGTTCTCCCGGGGCTCCCACGTTCTCTCCTCAGGACCAAACCCCTTCCAATCTACTAGAAAAAAGGTCTTTCCTCTTACCCTTTTGGTGGCAAGAATGTTCTCTACCTCAAACTCGTCCTCAGCAGAAACCGGAGCAGGAGGCGTACCTGTAGACTTGGAAAAAGAGTTAAGTACCACAGGTTTGAGGAGAGATACATGGAAGGAGTTAGGGATCCGTAAGTTGGCCGGGAGTTTCAATTTATAGGCCACCGGGTTGATCTGACTGATGACCTCCAGGGGGCCGATGAACCGAGGCCCTAACTTGTAAGAAGGTATCTTGAGTCGGACATATTTAGATGAGAGCCAGACTTTATCTCCGGGACGAAATTGTGGAGGATCCAGGCGTTTTTTGTCAGCGTGTCTTTTCATCCGTTCGGACGACTGAAGGAGTGCGGATCGGGTACTCTCCCAAATGGAGGAAAATTTGCTAACGAGAGATTCCGCAGCCGGGTTGTCCACAGAGGTGGAAACAGGAAAAGGAATCCGAGGATGCTGACCGAAGACTACAAAAAACGGGGATTTGGAGGAGGATTCGCTCTCGTGATTGTTATAAGAGAACTCGGCCCAAGGTAGGAGATCCACCCAGTCAGAATGATGGGCATTAACGAAGTGCCGGAGGTAACTGGTCAGGTTCTGATTGATCCGCTCCACTTGACCATTGGACTGTGGGTGGTAAGCGGAAGAGAAGTCCAGGGTGACATCTAGCAGTTTACAAGTGGCTCTCCAGAAGCGTGAGGTGAACTGTACCCCACGATCCGACACGATGTGGAGGGGCAGGCCATGAAGACGAAAGATGTGATGAATAAAGTCTTTAGCTAGCTCGGGTGCAGACGGGAGGCCTGGCAGGGGAACGAAATGAGCCATCTTGGAGAAGCGGTCAGCGACCACCCAAATGACCGTACAACCGGCAGAGACTGGGAGGTCTGTTATAAAGTCCATTGCTATATGCTGCCAGGGGGCAGCAGGTACTGGGAGCGGAAGGAGGCGACCGGCTGGCAGATGTCTCGGAACCTTGTTGCGGGCGCAGGACACACAGGCAGAAACAAAGTCTATTACGTCCTTGTGCAGGGTAGGCCACCAGTAGTGCCGGGTAATAAGCTGGAGGGTCTTTTTCTGACCGGCAAGGCCAGCTAGTTTAGACGAGTGACCCCAGTGAAGGATCTTCTCCCGATCAGGTACTGATACGAACGTCTTTCCGGGAGGGAGACGATTTAGACTCACGGGAGCCACCTGCATTACTCTGGCGGGATCGATGATGTGTTTCGGATCTTCCTCGAGATCAGACACCAGAAAGGATCGAGACAAGGCGTCCGCCTTGACGTTTTTGTCAGCCGGGCGAAAATGAAGAACAAAATCAAAGCGAGCAAAAAACAAGGACCACCGGGCTTGGCGCGGGTTAAGTCTCTGGGCATGCTGGAGGTAAGCCAAGTTCTTGTGGTCAGTGTAAATTATTACCGGGTGAAGAGCCCCCTCGAGCAGGTAACGCCACTCCTCCAATGCCAGTTTGATGGCCAATAACTCTCGGTCTCCTATGGAATAATTGCGCTCAGAGGAGGAGAAGAGTTTAGAGAAGAAGCCGCAAGTTACCATCCTCCCGGAAGATGATTTTTGAGTAAGTACCGCTCCGGCTCCAGAGGAGGAGGCGTCAACTTCCAGGAAGAACTGCTTGTTGCCGTCCGGGCGATGCAGTACCGGGGCGGAAGAGAAGGCCTGTTTTAAGGAAAGAAAGGCCTCCTCTGCTTCGGGCGGCCACTCTTTGGGATTAGTACCCTTACGGGTGAGCGCGGAAATTGGGGCAGTCCGGGAAGAGAAGTGTGGTATGAAGAGGCGGTAGTAGTTGGCGAAGCCCAGGAACCGCTGAATGGCCTTCAACCCCTCCGGTCGAGGCCATTTCTCGATGGCAGACAGTTTCTCTGGATCCATTCGTAGGCCGGTCTGAGAAATAATGTAGCCCAAAAACGGAAGCGATGTCTGCTCAAAGAGGCACTTCTCGTATTTAGCGAAGAGGTGATTCTGCCTGAGCCTGAGCAGGACCAGACGAACGTCCCTCCGGTGAGTCTGGAGATCCGGAGAGAAGACCAAGATGTCGTCCAGGTACACCACTACGCAGGAGTAGAGAAGGTCCCGGAAGATGTCATTGACCAACTCTTGAAAGACGGCAGGAGCGTTACAGACACCAAAGGGCATTACCAGATATTCAGAGTGGCCGTCCCGGGTGTTGAATGCCGTCTTCCATTCATCCCCCTGACGGATACGAACCAGGTTGTACGCCCCACGGAGGTCCAGTTTGGTGAAGATTCTAGCCCCTCTCAGACGATCAAATAACTCCGGAATGAGCGGAAGGGGGTACTTATTCTTCACCGTGATCTGGTTAAGGCCTCTATAGTCTATACAGGGACGGAGAGAGCCGTCCTTCTTTTTTACGAAGAAGAAGCCTGCTCCCGCCGGGGAGGTAGATTTCCGGATGAATCCCCTGGCCAGATTCTCCTCAATATATTCAGACATCGACCGGGTCTCAGCAGCGGATAATGGATAAATACGCCCACGGGGAGGAGTAGTACCGGGTAACAAGTCGATAGGGCAGTCGTATGGTCTATGAGGGGGTAGTGTCTCTGCTTCCTTTTTATTAAAGACATCAGCATAAGACCAATAAGGAATCGGAAGTCCAGGTAGATTAGCTGGGGTAGGAGAAGGACGGACGGGATGGACGGGAACCAGACAGGTCTTATGGCAGTCCTGTCCCCAGCGAAGGACTTCTCCGGTCTGCCAGTCAAGCACGGGTGCATGTCTCTGGAGCCAAGGTAGACCTAGCAGGAGGGCGTGAGAGAGTCCAGGCAGAACATGAAAGGAGACACTCTCAGAATGCAGCATTCCCACCTGCAGAGTAATGGATTCGGTGATGAGTTGGATGGGGCGTGGTAAGAGACCCCCATCCACGGCAGCAACAGACAAGGGTACAGCCAGAGGTTTGGTGGGGATGCGGTATTTCTCTACCAGGGACTGTGAAATAAGATTCCCGGCTGCTCCAGAGTCCAGTTGGGCTAGTTCGAAATAACGGTTCTCCCCGCAGACGATTGAAACTGACAGCAGCAGAGATGGAGAGGATTTATTCTTGTCTAGGTCGACCTCTCTGAGCGAACCTAGACACAGGCATTTCCCGACCTCTCTGGGCAGGCACGGATCCGGTGCTCCTTACTGCCACAGTAGAAGCAGCTCCCCTCGGCACGGCATAAGTCCTGACGGGTTTTGACCATCTTGGTCTGGTCGACCTGCATAGGCTCAGGAGAGTGTACCTGGGGAGAGACGGAGGGAGTGACGGGTTTCTGAAAAGTAGGAGCTAGACGTGGAAACCTTCTCTCACGGGTGACCTCTTTGGCACACTCCTGGAACCGTAGGTCAATCCGGGTGGCAAGAGTTATTAGGTCATCGAGAGTGGTAGGAACGTCCCGACCGGCAAGTTCATCTTTAATACGGCCGGACAGACCCTCCCAGAAGACGGATACCAGAGCGTCGTTATCCCAGGCCAGCTCCGAGGCAAGGGTACGGAACCGTATGGCATATTGGCCCACGGTGAGACTTCCCTGACGGAGGCGTAGCAGAGATGATGCGGATGAGGTCTTCCGTCCGGGTTCGTCGAAGACTTTCCGGAAAGCCGTGAGGAAGGCAGGCAAGTCGGACACCAGGGGGTCTCCTCTCTCCCATAGAGGATTTAGCCAGGCCAGGGCCTCCCCAGTGAGATGGGACATGATGAAGGCAATTTTGGCCCGGTCGGAGTTAAACTGGTGGGACAATAGTTCAAAGTGCAGGGTGCACTGATTAATGAAGCCCCGAGCCTGGGCGGAGTCGCCTCCGAAGCGAGGAGGTGCAGAAAGCCGGGGTCCGGGGTAGGATACCATGGTATTGGTGGGCAGCGGAGCTGCCGGGTTGCGAGTCATGGCACTGGCGGTGGTTGCTGGTGGAGCAGTCAGAGTGTCCAGGCGAGAATTGACATTCCGCAGGTGACCCAGGATGGACTCCTGTTGGGACCTCTGACGGGACAGTTCATGACAGAGGTCCGAGAGCGAGGGAGCTTGGGTGCCACCGGGTTCCTTGGCCCGAGCAAACTGTAACGGGTCTGGGAGGCGGAACCTCTGAGCTACTATACAAGGGGGCGGTCCTTGTAAGGGAGCGGGTGGCGACCAGGCAGGCAGTCACAGCAGGTGACCGGGACAGTCTCTGGAAGAACGGGCAGGAGATCACGACAAGTGACTGGGGCAGTCTCTGGGTGAACGGGCAGATGGTCATGGCAAGTGACCGGGACAGTGTCTGGAAGAACGGGCAGGAGATCACGGCAAGTGACTGGGGCAGTCTCTGGGTGAACGGGCAGATGGTCACGGCAAGTGACCGGGACAGTCTCTGGGTAAAGGGTTGGTACGACCTGTGGCGGCTGATGATAGACTTGAGCTCCCAGGTGAGCAGGCGAGAGTCTCTGGATAAACGGGTGGTCACAGCATGTGACGGCGGAGCCTCCAGGAAGACCAACAGACAGGCGGCAGATGAGCGCTCCCAGATGAGCGGGCGAGAGTCTCTGGATAAGCGGGTGGTCACAGCACGTGACGGCAGAGCCTCCAGGTAGGCTAACGGACAGGCAGCAGATGAGCGCTCCCAGGTGAGCGGACAGGAGTCACTGGACAGGCAGGTGGTCACAGCACGTGACGGCGGAGCCTCCAGGTAGGCTAGCAGACAGGTAGCAGATGTGCGCTCCCAGGTGAGCGGGCAAGCTGGTCCATAGACAGACTGACAGGAGTTGGAAGGCAGACCGTCGGACCTCAGGCAAGCAGGCAGGTAGCTGAAGTGCGCTCCCAGGTGAGCGGGCAAGCTGGTCCTTAGGCAGACTGACAGGAGTTGTAAGGCAGACCGTCGGACCTCAGGCTAGCAGGCAGGTAGCGGAATATCAGGCAGGAATAAGACAGCAAGCTGGCAGGAATCTGGCAGGTATCTGGCAGGTAACTGGCAACGGGACCTGAGGGCTGAAGCAGAGTAGTGAACAGTGCAACAACATTGCTCGGGCACCTCCATTTTGGAGGAGGTGCCTTATATATGGTGAAGTCCTCCGGCCATTGGCCGGGGACTCCTTAGGACGGCGCGCGCGGCCCCTTTAAGAGGGAGGGAGAGCGCGCGCGCCCTAAGCACAGTGGCCGGGAAGGAGCGCGCGCTGCCAGCAGAGCGGGAGGAGGACGCCGGGCACGGAGCAGGGAGGTGAGGGGAACAGCGTCCCTGCCTAGCAGAGGGCAGGGACGCCGGCGCTACACTGATCAAGCAGCAGCAATGGCAACAGGAGGTGCTTATGCTGCAGATGGAAACCCCTCACAGAGGCCATTCCTAGTAGGCCGGCAGCCCCTCCCCCAATTACAGACGATGATTCATACGTCCGGAAGGCGGTAAGAAAAGTCTTTGTCTACCTCTATGTGCAGCAGGGTGAGCGAGCAGATCGACCACAGTTGGTGCTAGAAGTGTGGGCAACTTCCCCAGGGAGCACATGTGACGGCTGTGGATAGCCAGCATGTCTTGGATGAAGATGGCGGTGAGCCACGAAGTGTTTAGGTGATGATTCATACGTCAGGAAGGTGGTAAGACAAGCCATGCAAAAGATGACCCCAGGTGATGATATTGAGCCATTTTTGACTGTTTTTAAAAGGGTAATAGAGAGAGGGAAGCTGCCACTGGAGCAGTGGGTGGAGGTGCTGGCCCCCTATCTAACTGGCGAGTCCCAAAAGGCTCATTATATAGCCAGGCCTTACAGGATGCACAAGAGTATGCCAAATTAAAAACTGAGATATTGGCATGCTCAGGAGTGACTATGTCTGTCAGAGCACAAAGGTTCCACTACTGGGCGTATTGCAGTGACAAACCCCCTCACTCCCAAATGTTCGACTCACTTCATCTCGTATAGAAGAAGTGGTTACAGCTGGAGTCCTCCACCCCAGCCCAGATGGTCGAGTGTGTTTTCATGGACAGATTTATCCACTCTCTTCTTAGGCTAGTGCAGACCTGGGTTGCCCAGGGGGATGCATGGAATGCGAATGACCTGGATGGCATAGTGGAAACGTACCAGGTAGTCGAGAAGTCCTTAAGGAAACCGGGTATCATTGCATTTCTGTACTGGGGTACCCAGAAGCCAAAGTCTGCTGGTAAGTACTTAATTTCTTAATTTTTTGGCGATGTCATGGTGTCACGGGTGTGTCAGGTGTAATAGACAGTCGCTCTGGATCTAGCTGTAGAAGGTCACTGCGCAAGGCATTGCAGACACCTTCTTCCTTTAAGACCCAGCGGTGACCTCCCTCCTGCTGCTGATTGACACACCCTTGCATGGGAGTTAAAAACCCTCAGTTTGCTCCAGGCAATCACTGCTGATACTTCTATGTTCTTTTGTGCATGCCTGAAGCATTAGCTGTTGGCTGGCTTCTTCTCTGGTGCCCTTGGAGGACAGTTGGCATTACTCCTCTGGTGTCTGCTCAAGCTAAGTTAATCCCCTTTGTTTGTCTACCTTGTTGTCTTTCTTTTGTAGTGGGGCCTGACCAGTGCTCACCCCTCCCTCTCCCTATCTAGAGCCAAGGTCTAGGGATATACAAGGTTTAGAGTCCTGCTCGGCGATTGATGTGGAACCAATATAAGGACAGTAGGGTTGGAAGGGTGTTATTAGATCTGCCTAGGAGTCTCCACTCCACCTTTCCCTAGTGTTTGGGCTTCCTCCCCCTCTTCCCTTTGTGTTGCACTTAGTCTTTCCCACACCTTGCGTGACACATGGTCCTGGGCACAAAGCCGTCTGTTGTCTTATCTCCGATGGACTGCAGCATAGGGAGGCGCTGTTTGTATTATGCCTATCCAGCTTACAGTGTTGGCTATCAGCTGGGTGAGGGGCTGCAGGCATGTCTCATGACAATAAATGGGGTACTGGTGTCTGGAATCTTGGACTCAAGGAGTTTGGTGAACCTGGTAAGGGCCACACTCTCCCACCAGTTGAACTCCGGAAAGTTTGTGGACATCTGCTGTATTCATGGGGATGTCAAGGACTACCCCATCGCCAGAGTAACTATAAAAATGAACTGTGGCATGGAACCCCATAAGGTCAGGGAAGTTAAAGAACTGCTGCACCCAGTTATAATAGGGTGGGACTTCAGCTTATTCTGGGATTCATAGCAAAAGGTGGGGGTGCCAAGTTACTCAGACAGGAGCCGGTTCACCCATGAAGAATAAACATCGCAGTCGGAGGCGGATGAGTTCCCCCTGTGTCCTCGCTGGTGATGAGGACAAGATGGTGACCCATGAGTCTGAGATTCTTGAGTTGGGAGTTTCTGGAGGGAATTTTGGGACTGCTCAAATGGAGGACCTTATGTTAAAAGCTGCATGGGACAGTGTTACTGTGATAAATGGGGCTGCCCAAGAACCGGGGGCCGACACCAGATTTTTATATTTCGCTGTAAATAAGGATTTGCTATATTGGGTCACTAAACTGAAAGGGGAAGTAATAGAGCAGTTGTTAGTACCTGGCTCATATAGGCGCAGGGTATTAGACCTTGCCCATTCTCATGTCTTGGCTGGGCATATGGGTGTAGATAAAACCCAAGAGCGGGTCCTTCAGAGGTTCTACTGGCCTGGATGTCACAGAGAGATTGTTAATTATTGCCAGTCCTGCCCTACCTGTCAGCTAACTGCTTCCGTCTCAAACTTACACGGTTCCCTAGTGCCGTTACCCATTATAGAGGTCCAATTTGACCGGATTGCCATGGATCTTGTCGGACCCCTAGTTAAGTCTGTCAAGGGCACCAATATATCCTTGTGATCATGGACTATGCAACACAGTACCCGGAGACGGTACCACTGAGAAACTCCTCCACCAGGACTATAGCCCAAGAGCTAGTCCATATTTTTTCCTTAACGGGCCTCCCAAAGGAGATCTTGAAAGACCAAAGAACTCCTTTCATGTCCAAAGTAATGAGGGAGTTGTGTAATGCTCTCCAGATTAACAACTCAGGACGTCGGTGTAGACAGATGCCTAGTGATGAGCGAATATGTTCAGTTAACCCTTTCTGTGAGTATGCCCGGGCCAGTACCGAGTATCATCAGCGTACTTGGTAATATGTTTGAATAACTCCCATGTGCAGGATTTGCGAGCATACTCGCTGAAAGGGTTAACCGAACATACTCGCTCATCACTACAGATGGCCTGTTGGAGAGGTTCAATGAGACCTTGAAGTCCATGCTTTAGAAGGTCGTGGAGAAGGGTGGCCGAGACTGGGATTGTCTACTCTCATACCTGCTGTTTTCTATTAGGGAAGTTCCACAGGCCTCTACAGGGTTCTCATTGTTTGAGCTGTTATACGGACGGCACCCTCAGGGACTTATGGATATTACAAAGGAGACTTAGGAAGCAGAGGTTACACCCCACTGGAGCATCATTGAGCATGTGGCCCAGATACAGGACAGGATTGTGAGGGTAATGTTGATTGTGAGGGACAGCCTCCTTCAAGTGCAAGATGCCCAGGCAAGCGTCTACAATGGGGCAGTGAGACAATTTAGCCCTGGAAACAGGGTGATGATGTTGATCCCCACGGACAAAAGTAAATTTCTGGCCAAGTGGCCTGGGCCATACAAGCTGGTTAAGAAGCTGAGTGATGTCAACTACAAGGTCTATCAGATAGAGAGAAGAAAGTACCAACCTGCTTAAACCGTGGTGAGACAGGGAACCTGTGGAAGCTACGTGCCTGGGGGCCATTCTGGAAGCCAAGACTGAGGATATCACAGTGACAGAGACATCACCGGCCCAGAAACAACAGTGCCGGGAACTGCTTCAGCGGAACCAGGACCTGTTTTCAGAGTTGCCAGGATGTACACAGGTTGTTGATCATGAAATCCAGATGAAACAAAAAGCCATATTGAATCCCTGAAGCACGCCGTGAGGTAATTTTAAAGGAGATGAGGAGAATGTTGAGCCTGGGCGTCATCAAGGGGTCAAAGAGCGGCTGGTCCAGCCCCATTGTCCTTGTGCCAACGCCTGATGGATAGTGGCGTTTTGGTAATGACTACAGGAAAACTAAATGAAGTGTCCAAATTTGATGCATATTCGATGCCCTGGTATGATGAATTCATTGAGAGGCTAGGGTCAGCCAGATACATCATCACCCTGGACCTAACGAAAGGGTACTGGCAAATTCTCCTATCCCAAAATGCCAAGGAGAAGACGTCCTTCTCTACACCTGACGGTTGCTTCCAGTATACCAGAATGCCTTTTGGGCTGCAGGGAGCCCTGGCTATCTTCCAGAGGGCCATGGACCGAGTACTAGCCCTTCATAAAAAGTATGCTTCAGCTTACCACGACGATATTGTGATATTCACTTGGGGAAGTCATCTGCAGAAGGTCCAGGCCGTACTGGATGCACTGAGAAAGAAACCCAAAGATGTATGCCATGGGGAAAGAGGAAGCAAAATACTTGGGCTACATCACCGGAACAGGCAAATTAAAGCTGCAGTGAGGTGGAGGAATTCCAAAATTGGCCGCAACTGGTCTCCAAGAAACAGGTTCAGGCATTTCTGGGAATCGAATGATACTAACGGTGATTTATCCCGAATTTCGCTATGATAGCCGCACCCTTGACCGACTTTCTTAAGGGCACTAAGACGTTGATAGCCAAATTGTCTTCGATAGTGGAAATGACGTTCCAAGAATTGTAGCTCACCCTGTGTAAGCAGCCGGTCTTGATCATACCTGACTTCAATAAGTAATTTGTGGTCCAGACAGATGCCTCAGAGGTCAGGTTGGGAGCCATGTTTTCCCAGGAAATAAATGGGGAGGAAACTCCAATCCTGTATCTAAGTAGGAAACTTTCCTCCTGTGAGAAAAACTATGCCATTGTAGAAAAAGAATGCTTGGCTATCAAATGAGCAATTGGTACCTCGAGGTACTACCTGTTAGGCCAGAAGTTCAGGATAGTGTCAGATCATGCGCCCCTGAGATGGATGAGAGAAAGGAAGAGGAAGAATGCAATGCAATGAAACAAAGAGTTTAATAGAATTTATAGGGGTCTGAATACTTTCCGTACCCACTGAATATACATATACAGTGGGAACCAAATGTATTCAGACCCCTTTAAATTTATCGCTTTGTTTCATTGCAGCCATTTGGTAAATTCGAAAAATTTCATTTTTTTTCTCATTAAAGTACACTCTGCACCCCATCTTGCCTGAAAAAAACAGAAATGTAGAAATTTTTGCAAATTTATTAAAAAAGAAAAACTGAAATATCACATGGCCATAAGTATTCAGACCCTTTGCTCAGTATTGAGTAGAAGCACCCTTTTGAGCTAGTACAGCCATGAGTCTTCTTGGGAATGATGCAACAAGTTTTTCACACCTGGATTGGGGGATCCTCTGCCATTCTTCCTTGCAGATCCTCTTTAGTTCCGTCAGGTTGGATGGTGAACGTTGGTGGACAACCATTTTCTGGTCTCTCCAGAGATACTCAATTCGGTTTAGGTCAGGGCTCTGGCTGGGCCAGTCAAGAATGGTCACAGAGTTGTTCTGAAGCCACTCCTTTGTTATTTTAGCTGTGTCTTTAGTGTCATTGTCTTGTTGGAAGGTGAACCTTCGGCCAAGTCTGAGGTCCAGAGCACTCTGAAAGAGGGTTTCATCCAGGATATCTCTGTATTTGGCCGCATTAATGTTTCCTTCAATTGCAACCAGTCGTCATCTCCCTGCAGCTGAAAAACACCCCCATAGCATGATGCTGCCACCACCACCATGTTTCCCTGTTGGGATTGTAATGGGGAGTTGATAAGCAGGGCCTGGTTTTCTCCACACATACCACTTAGAATTATCACCAAAAAGTTCTATCTTTGTCTCATCAGACCAGAGAATCTTATTTCTTATAGTGTGGGAGTCCTTCATGTGTTCTTGAGCAAACTCTAGGCATGCCTTCGTATGTCTTGCACTGAGGAGAGGCTTACGTCAGGCCACTCTGCCATAAAGGCCCGACTGGTAGAGGGCTGCAGTGATAGTTGACTTTGTGGAACTTTCTCCCATCTCTCTACTACATCTCTGGAGCTCAGCCACGTTGATCTTGGGGTTCTTCTTTACCTCTCTCACTAAGGCTCTTCTCCCATGATTGCTCAGATTGGCTGGATGGCCAGGTCTAGGAAGACTTCTGGTGGTCCCAAACTTCTTCCATTTAAGGATTATGGAGGCCACTGTGCTCTTAGGAACCTTGAGTAATGCAGAAATTCTTTTGTAATCTTGGCCAGATCTGTGCTTTGTCACAATTCTGTCTCTGAGCTCCTTGGGCAGTTCCTTTGAGCTCATGATTCTCATTTGGTCTGACATGCACTGTGAGCTGCGAGCTGTGAGGTGCCTTTCCAAATCAATTCCTATCAGTTTAATGAAACACAGCTGGACTTCAATGAAGGAGTAGAACAATCTCAAGGAAGATCACAAGGAAATGGACAGCATGTGACTTAAATATGAGTGTCTGAGCAAAGGGTCTGAGTACTTATGACCATGTGATATTTCAGTTTTTCTTTTTTAATAAATTTGCAAAAATGTCTACATTTCTACATTTCTGTTTTCAGTCAAGATGGGGTGCAGAGTGTACTTTAATGAGAAAAAATGAACTTTTTAGAATTTACCAAATGGCTGCAATGAAACAAAGAGTGAAAAATTTAAAGGGGTCTGAATACTTTCCGTACCCACTGTATATATATATAGTTTTATATATACAGTGGGGAAAATAAGTATTTGATAACACTGCCGATTTTGCAAGTTTTCCCACCTACAAAGAATGGAGAGGTCTGTAATTTTTATCGTAGTCACACTTCAACTGTGAGAGACAGAATCTAAAAAGAAAAGAACAGAAAATCACATTGCATGATTTTTAAATAAGTAAATTGTATTTTATTGCATCAAATAAGTATTTGATCACCTACCAACCAGCAAGAATTCTGGCTCTCACAGACCTGTTAGTTTTTCTTTAAGAAGTCCTCCTACTCTGCACTCAATACCTGTATTAATTGCACCTGTTTGAACTCATTACCGGTATAAAAGACACATATCCACACACTCAATTATTCACACTTCAACCTCTCCACCATGGCCAAGACCAAAGAGCTGTCTAAGGACACCAGGGACAAAATTGTAGACCTGCTCAAGGCTGGGATGGGCTACAGTACAATAGGCAAGCAGATTCATGAGAAGGCAACAACTGTTGGCACACTTATTAGACAATGGAAGAAACACAAGATTACTGTAAATCTTCCTCTGTCTAGGGCTCCATGCAAGATCTCACCTTGTGGGTAAGGATGATTCTGAGAAAGGTCAGGAATCAGCCCAGAACTACACGGGAGGACCAGGTCAATGACCTGAAGAGAGCTGAAACTACAGTCTCAAACATTACCGTTAGTAACACACTATGCCGTCATGGATTAAAATTCTGCAGGGCAAGCAAGGTCCCCCTGCTCAAGCCAGCACATGTACAGGCCCGTTTGAAGTTCACCAATCACTGCTTTGATGATACAGCAGAGCATGGGAGAAGGTCATGTGTTCAGATGAGACCAAAATAGAACTTTTTAGCATCAACTCCACTTGCCATGTTTGGAGGAAGAAGAAGAATGAGTACAACCGCAAGAACACCGTCCCAACTGTGAAGCATAGTGGGGGAAACATCATACTTTGGGATTGCTTTTCTGCAAAGGGGACAGGGAGACTGAGCCATATTAAAGGCAGGATGGATGGGGTCATGTATTGCGAGATTTTGGCCAACGACCTCCTTCCCTCAGTAAGAGCATTGAAGATGGGTCATGGCTGGGTTTTCTAGCATGACAACGACCCAAAGCACACAGCCAGGAAAACTAAGGAGTGGCTCTGTAAGAAGCATTTACAAGGTCCTGAAGTGGCAGACCTGAACCCAATAGAAAATCTTTGGCGGGAGCTGAAATTCAATGTTGCACAGCGACAGTGCCGAAACCTGAAAGATCTTGAGAAGATCAGTATGGAGGAGTGGGCCAAAATCCCTGCTGATGTGTGTGCAAACTTGGTCAAGAAATGTCTGACCTCTGTAATTGCAAATAAAGTGTGGCATCGGCGTCTGTGCCTCCTGCCGGGCAGAGACGCCGTTCCCCTCACCGCCGCGGTCCCGTCCGGCGTCTTCCTGCTCCCCTCCTGCTGCTGCTGTGGCGCGCACCGTGCGCAGCTTCCCGGGCACTGTGCTTAGGGCCGCGCATGCTGTCCTAAAGCGTCCCTGGCCAATGGCCAGAGGACTTCCCCTTTATAAGGCACCTCCTCCAAAATGGAGGTGCCTGTGCAAGGTTGTTGTTTTGTGTGCTAACACTTTCCTCAGCCCTCAGGTCCAGCTGCCTGTCAGCCTGCACGCAAGTCTGTCTAACAGTCCAGCCCGCCAGTCTGTCTATCAGCCATGCCCACCAGCCTGCCTACCCGGAGCACCCGCCAGTTACCTGCCGTGCCCGCCAGCCTGCCTACCCGGAGCACCTGACAGTAACCTGCCGTGCCGGCCAGCCTGTCTACCTGGAGCACCTGCCAGTTACCTGCCGTGTCCACCAGCTTGCCTACCCGGAGCACCTGTCTGGCTAACCGCCGTACCAGCCTGCTTGCCTACCCGGAGCACCTGTCTGGCTATCAGCCGTACCTGCCTGCTTATCTACCGGGACCACCCGCTAGCCTTCCTGCCATGCTCATCCGCTGTATCGCTCAGCTCCTGTCATCTGACCCATGGGAGTCACCTGCTCTCACACAAGGTCGGTGCCAGAGTGGCATCTGGTTCACCAGCCCGGTCCCTCCCTGGTTCACGGAGTCGACTAAGCTACAGTGTGACCTGGGTCGGTCCAAGTAGGCATTTAGTTATGTCCCTCTGGTCCCTCCTTGCTCCGAAGCACAGAATTTCCACCATCCGGACCCGTAACAGTTTGCACAGGCCATGGAATCCGGTGGCTTCCAGGCTCCTTCGCTCTCTGACCTGTACCTGGAGGTCTCTCGTCAGAGATCCCAACAGGAAACTATTCTGTCCTATCTGCGGACTGTCAACTCCTGCCTGGACACTCTGTCCACCCCATCTGTGTCCATCTCTAGCCGAGCGGCACCTCAACCTAGTGGGGCTGTGGCATCCGGCTTTGGACCCCGGCTCTCGGCGCCTCCACGTTTTGGTGGTGACCCCGTCCTATGTCGGGGCTTCTTAAATCAATGTACGCTGCACTTTGAACTCCTGGCACACCAGTTCACCTCCGACCGGGCCAAGATGGCGTTCATCATGTCTCACCTCACCGGAGAGGCATTGGCACGGTTTAACCCTCTGTGTGAAAGAGGGGATCCCCTGGTGTCCAATCTCCTGGTTTTCCTCGCTGCCTTCCGGAAGTTCTTCGATGAGCCCGGACGAAAATTTTCTACTGCCTCCTCACTTCTCCGTCTCCGCCAAAGGTATGCCGTACGTTTCCGAACCCTCGCATCTGAACTTGCCTGGAACAATGAGGCCCTGGTTTCCACCTTTTGGGAGGGTTTTTCCGGACGGATCAAGGATGAGCTAGCCGGTCGTGACATCCCTTCCACCCTGGACGCCCTGGTGTCATTAGCTACCCGGATTGACATCCGTTTTCTGGAGCGTGCTATGGAGATGTCCTGGGAGAGAAGATTTCCGCGTCTCGCTCCAACATTTCAAAGGCCAGCCTCGCAACCAGCAATCCCCCGGGCATGTTTGTCAGAACCTATGCAAATTGAGAAAACCAAGATGGTCAAGTCTCGCCTGGAGATACGCCAAGCCGAGGGGAGTTGCTTCTACTGTGGCAGTATAGAACATCTGTTCCGTTCCTGCCCGGTGAAGCCGGGAAACTCCAGTGTCTAGGACCGCTCGGAGAGGTAATCCGAGGCAAGAGTAAATCCTCTACGTCTTTGACTAAGTCTGTTTCCATTTCCAGTGGTGAGACCCGCTTCTTCGAGACAGCCCATCTGGATTCCGGAGCCGCTGAGAATCTCATTCAACAGGCTGTTGTGGAGTGTTATCAGATTCCTAACGTACATCTGGCTGAACCGTTGGCGGTTGCCTCTGTGGATGGGAAGCTTCTCCCAGAAACCATCTTGCTAGTCACTGAGCCTGTAACCGTTCAGGTGGAAATGCTGCACTCGGAGAAGATCTCCTTTCATGTGCTGTCCGGTCTCTCTCACTCCCTCTTGCTTGGTCTACCCTGGTTACAAAGACATGAGCCCATCCTGAATTGGAGATCTGGTGAAGTGCTCCGTTCGGGTCAGGAATGCCATGAGTCCTGTCTGGTTCCGGTTCGCCCTGCTCGACCCCCGTCTACCTGGTCTGCTGGCGCCCTGGTCTGCTGGTCTGCCTGGTCTGTCGGCGCCCTACTGGTCCTATGTGGATGTTTTTGACAAAAAGTAGGCTGAGACGCTACCAGCTCATAAGCCATATGATTACCCCATCGACCTGGTACCTGGTGCTTCTCCTCCCCGTGGGCGAATCTACCCTTTGTCGCTGGCCGAGACCCGTGCCGTGTCTGAGTACATAGAGGAGATACTTGCTAGGGGATTTATCCAGAAATCCACTTCTCCAGCTGGAGCAGGATTCTTCTTCGTCAAGAAGAAAGACGGTTTTCTATGTCCCTGTATCGATTACAGGGGCCTAAACCAGATCACCATCAAAAATAAGTACCCCTTGCCTCTCATCTCGAAGCTGTTTGACCGCCTTAAAGGTGCGAAGATCTTTACCAAGCTTGATCTTCGTGGGGCGTCCAATTTGGTCCAGATTCGCCAGGGAGACGAGTGGAAGACGGCATTCAACACCCGGGACGGTCACTACGAATACCGCGTGATGCCCTTTGGTCTCTGTAATGCTCCAGCCATCTTCCAGGAGCTGGTCAATGACATCTTCCGAGATCTCCTGTATTCTTGCGTGGTGGTGTACCTGGACGATATCTTGGTTTTCTCTCCGGATGCGCCCTCACACCGGAGGGATGTTCGTCAGGTTCTGCTGAGGCTCCGGAAGAATTGCCTATACGCTAAATACGAGAAATGCCTCTTTGAGCAGACCTCTCTGCCATTCCTGGGCTATATTATCTCTGAGACTGGTCTGTGGATGGATCCTGAGAAGGTGTCTGCCGTCTTAAAGTGGCCCCTACCGGAGGGGTTGAAGGCGATTCAGCAATTCCTGGGCATCGCAAACTAATATCATCTCTTCATTCCTCATTTCTCCTCCCGGACTGCTGTCATCTCTGCGCTCACCCGTAAAGGAGCAAATCCCAGGGAATGGACTTCCGAAGTGGAGAAGGCCTTTGTCTCCCTTAAACAAGCCTTCTCCTCCACTCCTGTGCTACACCGTCCGGATTGCAACAAGCAGTTCTTCCTGGAGGTTGATGCGTCCTCCTCCGGGGCCGGAGCAGTGCTCACCCAGAAATCCTCGTCCGGGCGAATGGTGACCTGCCGATTCTTCTCCAAGCTCTTCTCCTCGTCCGAATGCCACTACTCTATAGGAGATCGAGAACTGCTGGCCATCAAGTTAGCGCTGGAGGAGTGGTGCTATTTGCTTGAGGGGCTCTGCACCCGGTGGTCATCTACACTGACCATAAGAACCTTGCTTATTTGCAGAAGGTCCAAAGACTAAATCCGTGTCAGGCCAGGTGGTCTCTATTCTTTGCCCGATTCTGCTTCACTCTCCACTACTGCCCGGCGGACAAAAACATTAAAGCTGATGCTCTATCCCGCTCATTCCTGTCTTCCGACCAAGAGGATGAGCCTCTACATATCATTGACCCCTCCAAAGTAATGACTGTTGCTCCGCTTGACCTGTCCCATCTTCCACCCGGTAAGACCTTTTTAGCGGTTACGTATCTAAAGAAGGTTCTACTCTGGGGCCATTCATCCAAACTAGCCGATCACGCTGGCCAGAGGAAGACCTTTCTGCTCGTTGCTCGACATTACTGGTGGCCTTCCCTGCACAAGGATGTTGCGTACTTTGGTGCAGCTTGTTCCTCTTGTGCCCGTAACAAGGTTCCCAGGCACCTTCCAGCCGGCCGTCTCCTTCTTCTTCCTGTGCTTTCCGCTCCGTGGCAACACATTGCATTGGACTCCATCATGGATCTCTCTGTTTCTGGTGGTTGTACTGTCATTTGGGTGGTCGCCAACCGCTTTTCTAAGATGGCCCACTTCATCCATCTGCCTGGTCTTCCGTCTGCATCTGTGCTGGCTAAGGACTTCATCCATCACATCTTCCGTCTCCACGGCCTACCCCTCCACATTGTCTCGAATCGCAGAGTTCAATTCACTTTGCGCTTCTGGAGAGCCACATGCAAGCTGCTGGATGTCCCTTTGGATTTCTCTTCTGCTTATCATCCTCAGTCCAATGGTCAAGTGGAATGTATCAACCAGATACTTACCATCTTTCTTCGGCACTTTGTCAACGCTCACCATAGCGATTGGGTTGAGCTCCTGCCCTGGGCCGAGTTCACCTATAACAACCATGAGAGCGAGTCTTCTACTAAATCTCCGTTTTTTGTGGTCTACGGTCGACACCCCCGGATTCCGTTTCCCGTCTCCTCTTCAGTGGAGAATCCTGCCGCGGAGTCTCTCGTCAGTGAAGTTTCGGCTATTTGGGAAGACACTAGATCTGCGCTTCTTCTGTCCTCCGAGTGGATGAAGAAGAATGCTGATAAAAGACGTCTGGATTCGCCTCAATTCCGTCCGGGAGACAAGGTCTGGCTTTCCTCCAAATATGGCCGTCTCAATATACCTTCTTATAAGTTGGGTCTGCGGTTCATCGTTCCATTCGAGTTTCTGAACCAAATTAATCCTGTGGCTTACAAGCTGAAACTCCTGGTCACCTTACGGATTCCCAACTCCTTTCATGTATCTCTCCTCAAATCAGTTGTTCTTAATTCTTTCTCTGACAATACAGGTACCACCCCAGCTCCAGCCTCCGCTGAGGACGTCTTCGAGGTAGAGATCATTTTGGCCACCAAGATGGTAAGAGGAAAGACTTTCTTTTTTGTGGATTGGAAGGGGTTTGGCCCGGAGGAGAGGTCTTGAGAACCCATGGAGAACATTCATGCCCCTCATCTTCTTAAAAAATTTTTTGCGGGCCTAAAGAAGAGGGGGCGTAAAAGGGGGGTACTGTAGCATTGGAGTCTCTGCCTCCTGTCGGGCAGAGACGTTGTTCCCCTCACCGCCGCGGTCCCGGTCTGGTGTCTTCCTGCTCCCCTCCTGTTGCTGCTGTGGCGCGCACCGCACACAGCTTCCCGAGCACGCGCGCGCTCCCTCCCTCTTAAAGAGCCCGCGCACGCCGTCCTAAAGAGTCCCCGGCCAATGGCCGGAGGACTTCCCCTTTATAAGGCACCTCCTACAAAATGGAGGTGCCTGTGCAATGTTGTTGTTTTGTGTGCTAACACTTTCCTCAGCCCTCAGGCCCAGCTGCCTGTCAACCCTGCCCGCCAGTCTGTCTAACAGTCCAGCATGCCAGTCTGTCTAACATTCCAGCCCGCCAGTCTGTCTAACAGTCCTGCCCGCCAGTCTGTCTATCAGCCGTGCCCGCCAGCCTGCCTACCCGGAGCACCTGCCAGTAACTTGCCGTACCCACCAGTTACCTGCCGTGTCCGCCAGCTTGCCTACCTGGAGCACCTGCCAGTTACCTGCCATGCATGCCAGCCTGCCTACCTGGAGCACCTGCCAGTTACCTGCCATGTCCGCCAGCCTGCCTACCTGGAGCACCTGCCAGTTACCTGCTGTGCCCGCCATCCTGCCTACACGGAGCACCTGCCAGTAACCTGCCATGCCCGTCAGCCTGCCTACCTGGAGCACCTGCCAGTTACCTACCGTGCCCATCAGCCTGCCTACCTGGAGCACCTGCCAGTTACCTGCCGTGCCTGCCAACTTGCCAACCTGGAGCACCTGCCAGTAACCTGCCGTGCCCGCCAGACTGCCTGCCTGGAGCACCTGCCAGTAACCTGCCGTGCCCACCAGCCTGCCTACCTGGAGCACCCGCCAGTTACCTGCCATGCCCGCCAGCCTGCCTGCCCAGAGCACCTGTCTGGCTAACCGCCGTACCCGCCTGCTTGCCTACCCGGAGCACCTGTCTGGCTATCAGCCGTACCTGCCTGCTTATCTACCGGGATCACCCGCCAGCCTTCCTGCCATGCTCATCCGCTGTACTGCTTAGCTCCTGTCATCTGACCCGTGGGAGTCACCTGCTCTCACACAAGGTCGATCCCAGAGTGGCATCTGGATCACCTGCCCGGTCCCTCCCTGGTTCACGGAGTTGACTAAGCCACCGTGTGAACTGGGTCGGTCCGAGTAGGCACTTAATTACGCCCCTCTGGTCCCTCCTTGCACCGAAGCACAGAGGTTCCACCACCCGGACCCGTAACATAAAGGTTTATGTACCAAATATTAAGTTCTGTTTTCCTATTGTATCAAATGCTTATTTCATACAATAATATACAAATTAATTATGTAAAAATTAGTGTTGAGCGAGCACTAAAATGCTCGGGTGCTTGAAGCTCGGGCCGAGCTCACCGTGATACTCGGGTGCTCGACCCGAGCAACGAGCCCAATGTTAGTCTATGGTAGACCCGAGTATTTTTGCGGCAGCACCCCGGCAGTCTGTAGAATGCCTAAAAAGTGCCCAAAACGATAGTGACAGTGCTCAAAAGACATGGGGACAGCATGAGGATCGCCCCAGGAAGCATTTCTGACCCCCAGGTCACTGCTGTCAACAACGTGGTCAGAGGTATTAAGCCACTTTTACGGGCTCACAATAAAACGTTCAAAAACGAAACTGAGACTGCTTTCCTGTGAAATATGTTAAGGAACATCCTTTCCAGGGTAAATACTTGTGTATAAGGTAAAATAGATAACCAAAAACAAAAATACTCCTCCACACCTTGGGCTATGTTCACAAGTAGCATTTTTTATGCGTTTTTGCACTTTTGTATTGCTTTCAACCGTGACAAATGCATTCACCAGGAAATGTCATTTTAACATTTTACAACCTTATCTGGCCATGTGCTGTGTGACACATGCATACAGTGCTGAAAAGACATGGGAACATCATGGGGAAGACCCATGGAAGCATCTCTGACACCCAGGTCACTGCCTAAAAGTGTGCCCATCAGAAGTGATCCTTGCCGCATCAGAAGATGCAGACATGCAACTATCCCCATGCAAATCCTTGTCCCAGGGCAGTGTTCAATTGTACTTCCCCCATTCCTTGCAATGCAAGCGCAAGTATGCAGCCTGCAACCCACCCACCCCGAGGCTGCAATACCATACTGCTTGCCTGCACTTGAAATTGGGCCTTTTAGGCATGTGGAGGCGGAATCTGGCCACCACATCATGGCTGTGTCGGCGGCCTGGTATCCATACTCAGTCCCCAGCCGTCCGGCGGCCGGTTGTCCATGCTTGGTCCCCAGCTGCCAGGGGACGGCCGGGTGTCCATAAACCGTCCCTAGCCGCCCCTATTTGTCCCGGTGCACCTTATACACAAGCGTGCATACCAAAACATTACCTGTGCCCTCCGCAGTGCATTTAGTGGGAAGGACAGCCTAACCACAAACACGTGGAAAAGTGAATGTGCCCGGGATGGTCCTTCTGACTGACGCCTTCACACTGGGTTAATATTGTGGAAGCCGGGACACAGTTGGACACTGGGATGCAACATGTCCTCCAGACATAGAGGATTGTGGGTCCTGGGTCAATCAGGCTTCAACACAAAGTTCAGAAGGTAGACAGCAGCAGTGGTCGGCCTCCTACGCAATGAATAAATTATTTATTATCATGATGCCATCCATCTCCTTAGCTTTCTGTTCCTTTGAATGCAAGCGCATGTATGTAGTAGCGGCTAGGACTGAGGTGGTCAGCGTTTTGGCGCATATCCTACCTCCTCCGAGGATTGCTGGATGTTTTCCTGCTACTATCCCAGTTCTATGACTCCCGTTAAAACAAAGCTTCAGGTGATGAATGATGGATGAGGTGGTAACAAAGGAGAAAGAGCAGGAGGAACAGGGACCATTCACATCAATATCAGGCCAGTCAACCACACATGTCTTGTAGGGTATGTTTCTATACCAAAAGGAGCGGTTCGGCTACACAGTTATAGGGCATACAGTGAGTGCAATGCCTACCAAAAATTTTGAGGCACTCCAATGCCCCTTGGAAGTGACATGGAGATCAGAGGGCCTTAACTAAACCATTTTTTTCATTTATAGCAACTGGGTCTCCCTCCTGTACACTGTTGGCCTAAGCAATGAATGGAAGGATTTCCAAAAATTCTGAGGAATTGCAATGCCCTTTGAAACAGACGTGGATTACAGCGTACTAAAAACCTTCTACCCATTATTGGGGAGTGGGTCTCCCTTAGTGTTCGCCTATGCATTGAAAAGCAAAAGGTGACTAAAATTAGGAGGAAATGCAATGCCCGTTGGAAGAGTCGTGGAGGTTAGAGGTAATTAAAAACAGCATTTCAATGCCTCTTGGAAGAGCTGTGGAGTTCAGAGTGGTTAAACAATATGGTTTCAATGCCTCTTGGAAGAGACGTGGAGGTCACAGTAGCTTAACAAGACGGTTTTAAAGCCCCTTGGAAGAGACGTGGAGTTCAGAGTGGTTTAACAAGACGGTTTTAATGCCCCTTGGAAGAGACTTGGAGGTCCCAGTGGAATAAAAAGACAATATCAATGCCCCTTGGAAGAGTGGTTGTGGTCGCAGTGGAATAAAAAGACAATATCATTGCCCCTTGGAAGAGTGGTGGAGGTCCCAGTAGGGTAAAAAGACAATATCAATGACCCTTGGAAGAGACGTGGAGGTCACAGTAGCTTAACAAGACGGTTTTAATGCCCCTTGGAAGAGACGTGGAGTTCAGAGTGGTTTAACAAGATGGTTTTAATGCCCCTTGGAAGAGACGTGGAGGTCCCAGTGGAAAAATAAGACAATATCAATGCCCCTTGGAAGAGTGGTAGAGGTCGCAGTGGAATAAAAAGACAATATCTATGCCCCTTGGAAGAGGTGTGGAGGTCACAGTAGCTTAACAAGACTGTTTTAATGCTCCTTGGAAGAGACGTGGAGTTCAGACTGGTTTAACATGACATTTTTAATGCCCCTTGGAAGAGACGTGGAGGTCCCAGTGGAATAAAAAGACAATATCAATGACCCTTCGAAGAGTGGTGGAGGTTACAGTGGAATAAATAGACAATATCAATGCCACTTGGAAGAGACGTGGAGATCACAATAGCTTAACATGACGGTTTTAATTCCCCTTGGAATAGACGTGGAGGTCACAGTAGCTTAACAAGACAGTTTTAATGCCCCTTGGAAGAGACGTACAGTTCAGAGTGGTTTAACAAGACAGTTTTATTGCCCTTTGCAAGAGACATGGAGGTCCCAGTGGAATAAAAAGAAAATATCAATGACACTTGGAAGAGTGGTGGAGGTCCAAGTGGAATAAAAGGACAAAATCAATGCCCCTTGGAAGAGACGTGGAGGTCACAGTATATAAACAAGACGGTTTTTATACCCCTTGGAAGAGACGGGGAGGTTACAGTAGCTTAACAAGACAGTTTTAATGCCCCTTGGTAGAGACGTGGAGGTGACAGTAGCTTAACAAGACGGTTTTAATGCCCTTTGGTAGAGACCTGGAGGTCACAGTAGCTTAACAAGAATTTTTAAATGCCCCTTGGAAGATATGAGGAGTTCAGAGTGGTTTAACAAGATGGTTTTAATGCCCCTTGGAAGAGACGTGGAGGTCCCAGTGGAATAAAAAGACAAAATCAATGCCCCTTGGAAGAGTGGTGGAGGTCGCAGTGGAATAAAAAGACAAAATCAAAGCCCCTTGGAAGAGATGTGGAGGTCACAGTAGCTTAACAAGACGGTTTTAAAGCCCCTTGGAAGAGACGTGGAGGTCACAGTAGCTTAACAAGACGGTTTTAATGCCCCTTGGAAGAGACGTGGAGTTCAGAGTGGTTTAACTAGACGGTTTTAATGCCTCTTGGAAGAGACGTGGAGGTCACAGTAGCTTAACAAGACAGTTTTAATGCCCCTTGGAAGAGACGTGGAGTTCAGAGTGGTTTAGCAAGACAGTTTTATTGCCCCTTGGTAGAGTGGTGGAGGTCGCAGTGGAATGAAAAGAAAATATCAATGACCCTTGGAAGAGTGGTGGAGGTCTCAGTGAAATTAAAAGACAATATCAACACCCCTTGGAAGAGACGTGGAGGTCACAGTAGCTTAACAAGACGGTTTTAATGCCCCTTGGAAGAGACGTGGAGGTCCCAGTGGAATAAAAAGACAATATCAATGCCCCTTGGAAGAGATGTGGAGGTCACACTAGCTTATCAAGACGGTTTTAATGCCCCTTGGAAGAGACGTGGAGTTCAGAGTGGTTTAGCGAGACAGTTTCATTGCCCCTTGGAAGAGTGGAGGAGGTCGCAGTGGTTTAAAAAGACAATATCAATGACCCTTGGAAGAGTAGTGGAGGTCGCAGTGAAATAAAAAAACAATATCAACGCCCCTTGAAAGAGACGTGGAGGTCACAGTAGCTTAACAAGACGGTTTTAATGCCCCTTGGAAGAGATGTGGATTACAGAGTGGTTTAACAAGACGGTTTTAATGCCCCTTGGAAGAGACGTGGAGGTCCCAGTGGAATAAAAATACAATATCAATGACCCCTTTAAGAGTGGTGGAGGTCGCAGTGGAATGAAAAGACAATATCAATGACCCTTGGAAGAGTGGTGGAGGTCGCAGTGATATAAAAAGACAATATCAACGCTCCTTGGTAGAGACGTGGAGGTCACAGTAGCTTAACAAGACGGTTTTAATGCCCCTTGGAAGAGACGTGGAGTTCAGAGTTGTTTAGCAAGACAGTTTTATTGCCCCTTGGAAGAGTGGTGGAGGTCGCAGTGGAATAAAAAGACAATATCAATGACACTTGGTAGAGTGGTGGAGGTCTCAGTGAAATTAAAAGACAATATCAACGCCCCTTGGAAGAGACGTGGAGGTCACAGTAGCTTAACAAGACGGTTTTAATGCCCCTTGGAAGAGACGTGGAGGTCACAGTAGCTTAACAAGACGGTTATATTGCCCCATGGAAGAGACGTGGAGTTCAGAGTGGTTTAACAAGACGGTTTTAAAGCCCCTTGGAAGAGATGTGGAGGTCACAGTAGCTTAACAAGACGATTTTAATGCCCCTTGGAAGAGATGTGAAGTTCAGAGAGGTTAAACAAAACGGTTTTAATGCCCCTTGGAAGAGACGTGGAGGTCACAGTAGCTTAAGAAGATGGTTTTAATGCCCCTTGGAAGAGACGTGGAGGTCCCAGTGGAATAAAAAGACAATATCAATGCACCTTGGAAGAGTGGTGGATGTCGCAGTGGAATAAAAAGACAATATCAATGATGCTTGGAAGAGTTGAGGAGGTCTCAGTGAAATAAAATGACAATATCAACGCCCCTTGGTAGAGACGTGGAGGTCACAGTGGCTTAACAAGATGGTTTTAATGCCCCTTGAAAGAGACGTGAAAGTCACAGTAGCTTAACCAGACGGTTTTAATGCCCCTTGGAAGAGATGTGAAGTTCAGAGTGGATTAATAAGATGGTTTTAATGCCCCTTGGAAGAGACGTGGAGGTCACACTGGAATAAAAATACAATATCAATGACCCTTGGAAGAGTGATGGAGGTCTCAGTGAAATTAAAAGACAATATCAACGACCCTTGGAAGAGACGTGGAGTTCACAGTAGCTTAACAAGACGGTTTTAATGCCCCTTGGAAGAGACGAGGAGTTCAGAGTGGTTTAGCAAGACAGTTTTATTGCCCCTTGGAAGAGTGGTGGAGGTCGCAGTGGAATAAAAAGACAATATCAATGACCCTTGGAAGAGAGGTGGAGGTCGCAGTGAAATAAAAAGACAATATCAACACCCCTTGGATGAGACGTGGAGGTCACAGTAGCTTAACAAGACGGTTTTAATGCCCCTTGTAAGAGACATGGAGGTCACAGTAGCTTAACAATACAGTTTTAATGCCCCTTGGAAGAGACGTAAAGTTCAGAGTGGTTTAACAAGACGGTTTTAATGCCCCTTGGAAGAGACGTGGAGGTCCCAGTGGAATAAAAAGACAATATCAATGCCCCTTGGAAGAGTGGTGGAGGTCCAAGTGGAATAAAAAGACAATATCAATGCCCCTTGGAAGAGTGGTGGAGGTCGCAGTGGAATAAAAAGACAATATCAATGCCTCTTGGAAGAGACGTGGAGGTCACAGTATCTAAACAAGACAGTTTTAATGCCGCTTGGAAGAGATGGGGAGGTTACAGTAGCTTAACAAGACTGTTTTAATGCCCATTGGAATAGACGTGGCGTTCAGAGTGGTTTAACAAGATGGTTTTACTGCCCCTTGGAAGAGACGTGAAGGTCAGAGTAGCTTAACAAGACTGTTTTAATGCCCCTTGGAAGAGACGTGGTGTTCAGAGTGGTTTAACAAGACGGTTTTAATGCCCCTTGGTAGAGACGTGGAGGTCCCAGTGGAATAAAAAGACAATTTCAATGCACCTTGGAAGAGTGGTGGATGTCGCAGTGGAATAAAAAGACAATATCAATCACCCTTGGAAGTGTGGTGGAGGTCGCAGTGAAATAAATTGACAATATCAACGCCCCTTGGTAGAGACGTGGAGGTCACAGTGTCTTAACAAGACGGTTTTAATGCCCCTGCAAAGAGACGTGGAAGTCACAGTAGCTCAACCAGACGGTTTTAATGCCCCTAGGAAGAGATGTGGAGTTCAGGGTGGATTAATAAGACGGTTTTAATGCCCCTTGGAAGAGACGTGGAGGTCACAGTGGAATAAAAATACAATATCAATGCCCCTTGGAAGAGTGGTGGAGGTCGCAGTGGAATAAAAAGACAATATAAATGCCCCTTGTAAGAGATGTGGAGGTCACAGTAGCTTATCAAGACGGTTTTAATGCCCCTTGGAAGAGACGTGGAGTTCAGAGTGGTTTAACTAGACGGTTTTAATGCCTCTTGGAAGAGACATGGAGGTCACAGTAGCTTATCAAGACGGTTTTAATGCCCCTTGGAAGAAACGTGGAGTTCAGAGTGGTTTAGCAAGACAGTTTTATTGCCCATTGGAAGAGTGGTGGAGGTCGCAGTGGAATAAAAAGACAATATCAATGACCCTTGGAAGAGTGGTGGAGGTCTTAGTTCAAATTAAAAGACAATATCAACGCCCCTTGGAAGAGACGTGGAGGTCACAGTAGCTTAACAATCCGGTTTTAATGCCCCTTGGAAGAGACGTGGAGGTCACAGTAGCTTAACAAGACGGTTATATTGCCCCTTGGAAAAGACGTGGAGTTCAGAGTGGTTTAACAAGACGGTATTAAAGCCCCTTTGAAGAGATGTGGATGTCATAGTAGCTTAACAAGACGGTTTTAATGCCCCTTGGAAGAGACGTGGAGGTCACAGTAGCTTAACAAGTCGATTTTAATGCCCCTTGGAAGAGATGTGGAGTTCAGAGAGGTTAAAGAATACGGTTTTATTTCCCCTTGGAAGAGACGTGGAGGTCACAGTAGCTTAATAAGACGGTTTAATGCACCTTGGAAGAGACGTGGAGGTCACAGTAACTTAACGAGACGTTTTTAATGCACCTTGGAAGAGACGTGGAGTTCAGAGTGGTTTAACAAGACGGTTTTAATGCCCCTTGATGGAGATGTGGAGGTCACAGTAGCTTAACAAGACCGTTTTAATGCCCCTTGGAAGAGACGTGGAGGTCACAGTAGCTTAACAAGACGGTTTTAATGCCGCATGGAAGAGATGTGGAGTTCAGAGTGGTTTAACAAGACGGTTTTAATGCCCCTTGGAAGAGACGTGGACGTCCCAGTGGAATAAAAAGACAATATCAATGCCCCTTGGAAGAGATGTGGAGGTCACACTAGCTTATCAAGACGGTTTTAATGCCGCTTGGAAGAGACGTGGAGTTCAGAGTGGTTTAGCGAGACAGTTTTATTGCCCCTTGGAAGAGTGGAGGAGGTCGCAGTGGTTTAAAAAGACAATATCAATGACCCTTGGAAGAGTAGTGGAGGTCGCAGTGAAATAAAAAAACAATATCAACGCCCCTTGAAAGAGACGTGGAGGTCACAGTAGCTTAACAAGACGGTTTTAATGCCCCTTGGAAGAGATGTGGATTACAGAGTGGTTTAACAAGACGGTTTTAATGCCCCTTGGAAGAGACGTGGAGGTCCCAGTGGAATAAAAATACAATATCAATGACCCCTTTAAGAGTGGTGGAGGTCACAGTGGAATGAAAAGACAATATCAATGACCCTTGGAAGAGTGGTGGAGGTCGCAGTGATATAAAAAGACAATATCAACACTCCTTGGTAGAGACGTGGAGGTCACAGTAGCTTAACAAGACGGTTTTAATGCCCCTTGGAAGAGACGTGGAGTTCAGAGTTGTTTAGCAAGACAGTTTTATTGCCCCTTGGAAGAGTGGTGGAGGTCGCAGTGGAATAAAAAGACAATATCAATGACACTTGGTAGAGTGGTGGAGGTCTCAGTGAAATTAAAAGACAATATCAACGCCCCTTGGAAGAGACGTGGAGGTCACAGTAGCTTAACAAGACGGTTTTAATGCCCCTTGGAAGAGACGTGGAGGTCACAGTAGCTTAACAAGACGGTTATATTGCCCCATGGAAGAGACGTGGAGTTCAGAGTGGTTTAACAAGACGGTTTTAAAGCCCCTTGGAAGAGATGTGGAGGTCACAGTAGCTTAACAAGACGATTTTAATGCCACTTGGAAGAGATGTGGAGTTCAGAGAGGTTAAACAAGACGGTTTTAATGCCCCTTGGAAGAGACGTGGAGGTCACAGTAGCTTAAGAAGATGGTTTTAATGCACCTTGGAAGAGACGTGGAGGTCACAGTAGCTTAACAAGACGTTTTTAATGCAACTTGGAAGAGACATGGAGGTCCCAGTGGAATAAAAAGACAATATCAATGACCCTTGGAAGAGTGGTGGAAGTCGCAGTGGAATAAAAAGACAATATCAGTTACCCTTGGAATAGACGTGGAGGTCACAGTAGCTTAACAAGACGATTTTAATGCCCCTTACAAGAGCCATGCAATACAGCATATTGAAAACATTATTCCCATTATTGGGGAGTGGGTCTCCCATAGTCTTTGCCTATGCCTTCCAAGCAAAAGCTGTCAAAAATTAGGACGGAGGAACTTGCAATGCCCCATACAAGAGCCGTGCAGTACAGCATATTAAAAACATTATTCCCATTATTGGGGAGTGGGTCTCCTATAGTCTTTGCCTATGCCTTCCAAGCAAAAGCTGCCAAAAATTAGGATGGAGGAACTAGCAATGCTGGCAACACGGACCACGGTCACCCTGGTGTTATAGTGGTGGTGAAGGCTGAGGATAAGGAGAAGAGCAAAATACAGCCGAAATGAGGAAGCGTATACCCATGTGTGGGTGTGAAGCTGTGCATGGGAATACACCTCCCGTGGTAACACAGTGGATTTGACTTTATGTTACTCTGCCGTCATTTAGTGGTGATGAGAAGTCTGGCCCAATCCAGCCCTTGTTAATTTTGATAAGGGTCAGCTTGTCAGCATTGTCATTTGACAGGCGAGTGCGCTTATCAGTTATAATTCCCCCAGCGGCACTAAAAACACGCTCCGATAACACGCTAGCAGCAGAGCAGGCCAGGACCTCCAAGGCGAACAGAGCGAGTTCATTCCAAGTGTCCAGCTTGGATACCCAATAATTAATAGGCACAGAGGAATCACGGAGGACGCTGGTAAGGTCGGCAAGGTACTCCCTCACCATCATTTGAAACTTTCCACTCCTTGTGAAAGTTCCACGAGCCTCAGGACCTGTAAGCTGGGCGTGTCTCAGAAAACTGTCCCAGAACGTTGACAGTGTTCCCCTGCCTCTGCTGGATTGGAGTTGCGTCTCTCTCACCTGTACGCCTTGGTTGGGCAACGAACTGTGACCTCTGCCGCTAGCGTGTTCAGATGGGAAAATTTTTAACAGTTCTGCAGCAAGGGCCTTCTGGTACTGCCCCATTTTTGTAGACCTCTCCACCTCAGGAATAAGAGAGTGAAAGTTCTCCTTGTAGTTGGGGTCTAAAAGTGTCACCAACCAGTAATGACTGTCACCCAACATTTTGACAACGCGAGGGTCACGGTTAAGGCAGCGTAAAATAAAGTCAGCCATGCGTGCCAGACTGGTAACGAGCAAGACTTCCGTGTCCTCACCAAGATGACGACTAACCATGCTCTCCTCCTCCTCCTCCCCCCTGTCCTCAGGTCACCCATGCTGAACCAACGGTATAACAGTTGTACAGATACTACTGTCTACAGCGCATGATACCAGCTCCTGTTCTTCTACCTCCTCCTCCTCTCCCTCATTGTCCCCCAATGCACATTGGGATGAGATGAGGCTGGGCTGTGTGTAATCGCCCGCTATGGCTTCTTGATCCATCTCATCATACTCTGGCTGCAATGCCTCCTCTTTAATTCTCTGCAGAGAGCGTTGCAAAAGACAGACAAGTGGGATGCTGATGCTAATGATGGCGTCATATGTCAGACATCCAGGTCCACTCCTGAGGTCTTATGTGTGGAGTCTGACCTGAATATTGACGGCCTTGTTGCAGCTGGTACTCCACAACTGCTCTCTTCTGCTCACAAATCCTTTGCAACATGTGGAGGGTAGAGTTCCAACGTGTGGGGACATCACACACCAGTCGGTGTGTCGGAAGCTGCAAACGCTGCTGCAACACAGCAAGGGCGGCGGAAGCTGTAGCCGACTTCCGAAAATGAGCTGACGGGCGGCGTACTTTGACGAGCAGATCTGGCAACTCGGGGTACGATTTAAGAAACCGCTGAACCACGAGGTTAAGCACATGAGCCAGGCATGGTACGTGTGTGATCTTGCCTCGCCTCAGAGCCGCCACCAGGTTATGGCCATTGTCACACACGACCATGCCTGGATGTAGGTTCAGCGGTCTCAGCCTCAGATCTCCCTGCTCTTTCACAGCTGTCCACAACTCACAAGCAGTGTGAGGTTTTTCAAATAATGTAAGGAAAATATAAATGTCAGGAAAATGTTCTTCCATATCTGCCTGACACAGATTAACAGAATATTAGCCCTTCTCCCATGCCCTCTCCTGTAGTGTTTGTCCAGAGATGACAATTATACTGTGTCTTCCTGCAAATTAGCCCCCACAGCCAAAAGGCTTTACACATGAAGTGTCACAAGCTAAAATGCAAATGTATTTCCTCTTAACACCGACCTAAGAGAGTGACACCTTCTCCCAAGCAAGGAGTTTGGAGGAAAGATGAAATGGTTCGTTAAGTTCAAAGACACTCATAAACAACTCCTGGCCACCAGCCATAGCCAGATCGGCTCCGATATTAGATATGAAATATTATGAGTTCCATACGTCCGGCAATAACGAGACCCAAACGGGTAGTGACCAAATCAGCCCAGGAATTTGTAGGTAGTTTTCCTGGGCTGTAACCAAAATCAGGGAGCTGCAGCGCAAAAACACCAGAATGGCAGACTGCAGCTATGGGATGTGTGATATCTAAATAAAGATAAAATCATAAGGAAAAAAATGGCGTAGTCTGCAAGCTTCTGCGATCCACGAGAGATGAGTTATCGCAGAAGTTAGTGTTTCTAATAAAAATGTACAGGCTGGAGACCGGCCCACATGATGTCACCACAAGGGGCGTGGGGCCAGATCGATACTTAGGTATAAGAGAACCCATGGAGAAGACAAGAGCACTCATTGCCAGGGGGGAATAAGAATTATAAGCAACGGGTCCTGTTCACTAACAGCATATTCCAACCGGAGCTCCCCTCCTCCACCTATATTGAGTCGTCGCAGCGAACTTTATAGTGTAAGTTTCACTTTTTTATCCTGTTTTATTTTATGTAACTGCCTATGTATTTTAATGTCCCCTTTGTAACATCCTTGTATATATTTTTCCTAAAAACTGCCTCCCTTTTGGATTAAATATAAAATGTAATAGTTCTGTTTCTTTTGTTCCGTAATCGTTCCCTTCCCCGAAGCCATATACGCTACCAAAACGAAGGCGTCTGGCCAGGCCTGTATTATATTTTAAACTTGGCCGGTGGTGGCAGAGAGTATTAATAATTGGGTTATCGTGAAGCGGACAGTGGCCGTACAGAGGGCGTTAAACACGGATTCCAGGCTGTGGAACCCAGGGTGTTGAGCCATACGCTCACTGGTCGCTTACTGATACCTATGTAGAGAGTAGTCTGGATCGCATGCTCGCGACTCCGGACGAAATACGGACAGCGTGACGGCACGGTGAGATATTATGTGATCTCCCCGGTGTCGTCCTGACTGTGAGTGGGTGGAATCCCTGACAAATTGGTGGCAGCGGTGGGATATTACAGAACATCAGCGGCTGGATTGAGCAATCATTCCTGTCACTGAAAACTTTCACGGTTCTTGCGAGAATTCTGTGCAGAGTTTTAAGAAATCAGACTCAGTGCTTTAATATTTTTTTATCTGGGACATTACTATACTTGTAGCAGCTGCATCCCCTCCCTTCTCTTGTTTTTCTGTCCTATCTTTTATTTGGCAATAATGGCTACACGTGGAGAGAACTGGTATCACCAGCAGGTGAAGACCACTATCATCGCCCTCTGTGAGCTGAGGCAGATTGACCCCACGGGCAAAACCAAGGTCCAAATGATTGCTGAACTGCTGCAAGGTGATGCAGAGCCCGTCCGACAGCAGAGCCCTGATGATGGGGCAACCAGCCAAGGCGCTGCTGCAGGGGTCCCACCTGTGATTGCCAGCCATACCCGCAACCAGGGTAGTGTGCACCCCCACCTGCAGATGGCCTTGGAGCAGCTCGATGCAGACGATCGTGACGGACGACTGCAGCTGATCCTGAAATTCCAGGAGCGAGCAGAGCAACAGGCCAAAGCTGACCGAGAGGCTGAGAGAGCTGAGCGACAAGCTGACCGAGAAGCTGCTGAGCGCCAGGCCCAAGCTGACCGACAACACCAGTTGGAGCTAGCCCGGATCCCGACGGAGTCATCCTCGACACAGACCCGTGAGTCCAACAGCACCAACGGTTTTAAACCCCATCCTGAGCACTTCCCGGTGATGGAAAAGGATGGGGACTTGGACACATTTCTGTGAGGCTTTGAAAAGGCCTGCAGGCAGTATCAGCTGCCAACGGACCAGTGGGAAAGATACTTAACTCCAGGGCTCCGAGGAAAAGCCTTGGAGGTGTTCGCTTCCCTCCCTCGAGAACAAGATTTAGACTATGAGGCCGTCAAGCAGGCCCTGGTAAAAAAGTACCAGCTGACTCCGGAGGTTTACCGGAAAAAGTTCAGAGCTCTCCAACGTGGACCACATGACACTTACAGCGATGTGGTAGACGGGCTCAGAACCAACTTTGAGCAGTGGATCCGAGGACTGTCAGTCACCACCTTCGAGGACCTGAAGGATCTGATGGGGAAGGACCAGTTTCTTCATCTTTGCCCAGTGGAAGTGAGACAGTTTGTGCTGGAACGGGAGCCAAAGGAAGCCGCCAAAGCAGCCCAGATCGCGGATATCTATGAGGCCAACCGCACCCCAGAGGTGCGGAAGTCAGCTGCCGCTAGCTGGAAAGGGGTTAAGCCGACGACCACCCCCAGTGATCCAGCCAGCCGGCCTTCAGCGGGTCCTGCCCCATCTTCCAGCACCTGGACTGCATTTGACTCCCGTAAGTGTTATACTTGTGGCCAAACGGGTCACATCAGCCTTGTCTGCCCGGAGAGGCAGAAGATGAACCCCACACCTGAGGCCCCAGGGCCTACTGCAGCCATTCTTTTTGTGGGTGGGGTGGTTGGCCGGGCCCGGGGGAAATTACAACCCGTTACCGTGGGAAACACAGTTACTGTCGGCCTTAAGGATACTGGCGCAGAACGTACCCTGATCCGCCCGGAGTTTGTGTTACCAGAGGAACTCATTCCTGGGAAGACCCTGACTGTCACAGGGTTTGGGGGTGTTCGCCGTCCCATACCGATGGCCCGAGTTTTCCTGGACTGGGGTGCGGGGAGGGGTTTAAGGGAAGTGGGGGTGTCGGAGAATCGCCCCACTAATGTGCTATTGGGAACTGATCTGGGACGGTTGGTTGCCCGATACATTCCTGACAACCCTCCCAGATCTGATATGTCATGTAATACCGCTGTCAAAAATGTGAATGTGATGTCTAATAAAACTGTGTGTTGTGGTAAAGGGGTACTCAGCCTCGTCACCCCGCGGGGTGATGCTGCTGAGGATCCCCTAAAGCGAGCCAGTATAAGTGCTAGGGGCAAGGGGAGCAGGCACAGACACCAGGAAGCAGGTCGTCCCGTGCAGGTGACCAGTGTCACGCCAGAGGGTAACATGGTCAATTGTAGCTGCCCCATGACTAGCACGGCTCCAGAGGTGATGTGGAAGGATGGGGAGAAACAAGGGGATCATAGGGAAAGTGGTCCCGTGCCGACGACCAGTGTCATGACGGACTGTGACATGGCCGGTCATAGCTCCCCCCTAGAGAGCACAGCTCTCAAGGTAAAGATGATGACAGGTAAAAAGGTAGGCCGCATAACCAGGCAGAGTAGGAGGAAGTTGTGTCCCCCTGTCTGTCAGGAGAATAGCAGGAAGGTACCCATAGCCTGTTAGAGGTGTGGGGAAGATGTATCCCAAACCGGTCAGGGTGATCGGAAAGCTGGACCCTCAGGTTGGTGGGCAAGTGGATCTGCGGCTTGTCGGATCAGCAGGAAGGGTGGGCCAGGAGGTGGGCTAAAGGGGCAATCTGTAAATCACCCCTTATGCCACCTCAAAGAGGGGGAGATGTAGGGAAAATATATATGTCAGGAAAATGTTCTTCTATATCTGCCTGACACAGTTTAACAGAATATTAGCCCTTCTCCCATGCCCTCTCCTGTAGTGTTTGTCCAGAGATGACAATTATACTGTGTCTTCCTGCAAATTAGCCCCCACAGCCAAAAGGCTTTACACATGAAGTGTCACAAGCTAAAATGCAAATGTATTTCCTCTTAACACCGACCAAAGAGAGTGACACCTTCTCCCAAGCAAGGAGTTTGGAGGAAAGAGGAAATGGTTCGTTAAGTTCAAAGACACTCATAAACAATTCCTGGCCACCAGCCATAGCCAGATCGGCTCCGATATTAAATATGAAATATTATGAGTTCCATACATCCGGCAATAACGAGACCCAAACGGGTAGTAACCAAATCAGCCCAAGAATGTGTAGGTAGTTTTCCCGGGCTGTAACCAAAATCAGGGAGCTGCAGCGCAAATACACCAGAATGGCAGACTGCAGCTATGGGATGTGTGATATCTAAATAAAGATAAAATCATAAGGAAAAAAATGGCATAGTCTGCAAGCTTCTGCGATCCACGAGAGATGAGTTATCGCAGAAGTTAGCATTTCTAATAAAAATGTACAGGCTTGAGACCGGCCCACATGATGTCACCACAAGGGGCGTGGGGCCAGATCGATCCTTAGGTATAAGAGAACCCATGGAGAAGACAAGAGCACTCATTGCCAGGGGGGAATAAGAATTATAAGCAACGGGTCCTGTTCACTAACAGCATATTCCAACCGGAGCGCCCCTCCTCCACCTATATTGAGTCGTCGTAGCGAACTTTATAGTGTAAGTTTCACTTTTTTATCCTGTTTTATTTTATGTAACTGCCTATGTATTTTAATGTCCCCTTTGTAACATCCTTGTATATATTTTTCCTAAACACTGCCTCCCTTTTGGATTAAATATACAATTTAATAGTTCTGTTTCTTTTGTTCTGTAATTGTTCCCTTTCCCGAAGCCATATACGCTACCAAAACGCAGGCGTCCGGCCAGGCCTGTATTATATTTTAAACTCGGCCGGTGGTGGCAGAGAGTATTAATAATTGGGTTATCGTGAAGCGGACAGTAACCGTACAGAGGGTGTTAAACATGGATTCCAGGCTGTGGAACCCAGGGTGTTGAGCCATACGCTCACTGGTCGCTTACCGATACCTACGTAGAGAGTAGTCTGGATCGCATGCTCGTGACTCCGGACGAAATACAGACTGTGTGACGGCACGGTGAGATATTGTGTGATCTCCCCGGCGTCGGCCTGACTGTGAGAGGGTGGAATCCCTGACACCTATGCTTATGAGTTTCAGCACAGCCCGTTGCTGCTTGGCTGAGGCAGTACTGCAGTGCTTCCAGCTTGTAACTGATGTGGTGATATCTGAGATGAAGGCTGAACATGAGGAGGAGGAGGAGGAGGATTCGCAGGAGCTGTACACTGTGAGGGCAACTCTGACTGACACAGGGCCCGCAATCCTCAGTGTGGGGAGGATGTGTTCTGTCCCAAGGTCCGACTGGGTCCCGGCTTCCACTATGTTTACCTAGTGTGCCGTCAGGGAGATGTACCATCCCTGGCCACAAGCACTTGTTCACGTGTCCGTTGTCAGGTGGACTCTCCCAGTAACTGCGTTGTTGAGGGCAAGGCAGATGTTTTGGGACACAAGCTTGTGTAGTGCGGGGATGGCACACCGGGCAAAATAGTGTCGGCTGGGGACCGAGTACCGAGGGACGGCCACCGCCATAAGGTTGCGGAAGGATTCCGTCTCCACCAGCCTAAAGGCAGCATTTCCAACAAAGCAGAAGTGAAATTTGAGAATTTAGGACTGTGGCCTATAGGGCGTTGGCTGCGAATTTGCGCTTTCGTTCAAAGGTCTGGTATATGGACAATTGAACGCTGCGGTGGGACGTGGACGTGGACGTTGATGCTGTTTCTTGAGAAACTGCCATAACAAGTGAAGACTGAGAGGAGGGGGCATCTTTGTATGCAGTATGGACAGGGGATTGCCTTGCACACACAACAGGGGATTCTCTTACATGCACAACAGCGGAAGAAGCAGTGGTGACACCCGCTGACACTGGTCGTGGACCCTGGGGTTCGCCCCGCAAAGTTGGGTGCTTTGCTGACATGTGCCTGATCATGCTGGTGGTGGTCAGGCTGGTAGTTTGGTCACTCCTGCTTATGCTGGCCTGGCAGGTGGTACAAATGGCCTTTTGGGGTTATCAGCAGAGTCTTTGAAAAAATTCCAGACTCTGGAAGACCTACCGGTTGTACTGGCAACGTCCCTCGTATTGGTGTTACGGGGAACGGTTGCCCGCCTTCTGTCTGTGGCCACCACACTGCTTCTTCCTGCATGTTGGGGTACTCTGCCTCCCTCCCCCTGTGTGCTGCTGGCCTCGCTCTGCGTGTCCTCCTGCCACGTTGGGTCAGTTACTAGGTCATCCACCACCTCCTCCTCTTCCACTTCCGCACCACGGTCCTCCTCCTCACTTTGTGGCAATTGTGTCTCGTCATCGTCCACCTCTTGTGACAAATTTCCAGTGTCGCCTTCCAGTGGCCGTGGCTGTTCAAATACTTGGCCATCACTACATGGGATCTCCTCTTCCACCACTTCAAGCGGAGCAGGCGAGGGGCCCAATTATGGAAATGGACCAGTGAACAGCACTTCAGAGTGTCCAAGTGTGGGATCAGTTGCTGTCAGACTCTGCATTGTGGGAGGAAGGAGCATAAGGGTGAGGAGGAATATGCAGTCGAGACTCACGGCTACTAACACTTGACCATGTGGAAGACAGACCGGTGGTGGTGGTGCCCAGGTGAGTGGAGGTATTATCTGCTATCCAATTAATAACCTGTTCACACTGATCAGTTCGCAATAGAGGTGCTGTTGTGTGCTTCCCTAGTAATTCGGTCAAGAACTGGAAGCGAGAAGATGTGGCTGTTGTTTGTGGCACATTTTCCCCTAGGTAACGGCCCCATCCTCTGCACGCACCATCACCAAAACGTCCAGTTCCACGTCCCTTGCCACGCGCCTTGCCCATTGTAAATTATGTAAAATAGCTTACACTCGCACTATCAATGGCAAAAGGAGATTAGAACCGTGGAAGAGGAAAACCACAGTTCTATTTCTCTGGCCTACACCAGAATCTTTTAAACAGATATATTTGTGTCTGAACAGTCAGCGAGACACTGAAACTGTTTTCTTTATGCAAAAAGGTGGATTACACCCAGATTTGAACCGTGGAAGAGGAAAACCACAGTTCTAGTTATCTGTCCTACACCAGAATCTTTTAAACAGATATATTTGTGTCTGAACAGTCAGCGAGACACTCAAAATATTTTTTTTTATGGAAAAAAGGCAAAAAAGTGGATAATACAGAGATTTGAACTGTGGAACTGCAAAACCACAGTTTTGTTTATCAGGCCTACACCAGACTCTTTTAAACAGATATATTTGTGTCTGAACACTCACAGACACACTAAATTTTTTTGGGGGGGAGGGAAACATACCAAAGGGTTAATAAGACAGGTATTTGTACAGTCTGACTGAGGAAAAAAAAAAAAAGAGGATTTAGATGAAAAAAAAGGATTTTTCCTGGCCCCTGAGACCTGGGGCTAAGTCTTGCAATTTGAAAAGCAGCACACAGGACTGTAATGCAGTGTTTGTTGGCATAACCACTGCGTCTCCTATACAGCCTGCCTGCCTGCCTACCTGATATCTGGGATGGATATTAGTCCTGAGAAGGACTGTTTGTTTGATTTTGCAGGCTTTAGAGACCCTACTCTACCTATTTTGCAGTATAAATCTCTCCCTAGCTCAGCAGCACTCTCCCTACACCGTCTGATCCGGAGCGACTGTGTCCAAGATGGCGGCGCCCGGTTTTAAATACTCGAGGTGACGCTGTGCGGCCAGCCAATCACCGTAATGCCCACAACCAACATGGCTGCGGCATTACAGTGACTGGCTGGCAATCCCTGAATGTTCATTGGCTCTGTAAAGAGCTCCCGCCCGAGTAACCCGGAAATGCTCGGTGCTCACCAAACATCCCGAGTAGTGAGATGCTCGGGCGAGCACCGAGCAGTGTCGAGCATGCTCGATCAACACTAGTAAAAATCATAAAATGTGATTTTCTGGATTTTTTTTAGATTCTGTCTCTCACAATTAAAGTGTACCTACAATAAAAATTACAGACCTCTCCAATCTTTGTAAGGATGAAATCTTCAGTGTATTAAAAACTTATTTTCCCCACTATGTATATATTGTAGTAAGAACCGTATTTTCTCTGCAGGCTTTATTATGTAGCATAAAGCCCTGCTGCTCTAGCAAAAATAAACACAGCCTTACTGGCAAAACAACAAAACAAAATATAAACGATAGCACAGTCCATAGCAGGGTGGGGTTCGCCCACCCAGGTTGTAGTCCCACCTTTCAGCTCCTCTCTTTATTCCAGTCTGGAGTCCTTGCCTCTCCAAACTCAACAACAGAGAAAAAAAGGTGACTGAGCATTTAAACCTTGCTCAGCCACACTCTGAGGGGAGGTAGTGTGAATGGCTTCCCACCCTCTTTGCCATTCACATAAAACCACACACCCTTTAGTGAGTTAACCCCCAGGATATAACATGCTGACAGAAATTTTGCAGGTTTCAGTTCACACAGGGTAGCAACCAGAGTGACACATACCTCTCCTCGTATATCACACCAGTGACTCTGTCACATATTCCCCCCCTCTGCACAAAGCCGGGGGTTTGGGCACGTTCCGATACCAGACAGGGACTTCTAGAAAGGTCATCCCGTGTAACTTCTCTGTTTCCTCCGTCCACTTCACCATGGTTGATCTGGTGCCTTTCAGGAGATCTGTCAGTGGCGCGGCCATCATGGCAAAATTTGGGATAAACCGCTGTTAATATCCCACCATTCCCAGGAATGATCTTACTTGCTTCTTGGAGAGTGATTGTGGCCAGGTCTGGATTGCCGCGACTTTATTAACTTGTGGCTTTATTTTGCCTCTCCCGATGACATAGCCCAAGTACTTGGCCTCCTCTTTCCCAGCGGCACATTTTCTTGGATTTATAGTAAATCCCGCCTTCCTCAGAGCATCCAGAACGGCCTGTAGTTTAGGTAGATGACTAGCCAAGTCTGGGCTAAAGACTACAGTGTCATCAAGGCAGGCTGCGGCATAGTTCTTATGTGTGGCTAGGATCCGATCCATAGCCCTCTGAAAGATGGCTGGGGCCCCCTGTAGTCCGAACGGCATTCAAGTGTATTGAAAGAACCCATCAGGTTTCATGAAAGCCGTCTTCTCCTTGGCCGTCTGGGACATGGGAATCTGCTAATAGCCCTTCGTCATGTCAAGGGTGGTGATATACCTTGCCAATACCTCTCTACCAGACCCACGAGGTGATCTGCATTCCCAGGGTTGCCCTGGGCAGCCCAGGTCTGCACTAGCCTAGGTAGGGAATGGATGAACCTGTCCATCCCCTCACCTGGACTTGGGGATGGAGCGGTTGTCCTTCCACAGATCTCCCCTGCTAGGAACTCCATCTGTCGTTGCTGCTGTTGGATTTGCTGTATCAGGAGTTTATTTGTGTCCTGCTGCTGCTCCCGTTGCTGCTGTAGCTGCTCTCAGTGCTGCTTCATGCTCTGCTGGCTCTGCAAGTGTTCAGCTGGCTCTGCAAGTGCTGTTGCTGCATGCTCTGCTGGCTCTGCACCAGGTGCCTAATTAGCTCTTCCATGCTGCCGGACGTTTCCTGCTGGCTGACAGCCTTTATCCAAGACATCCACAGGTCTCTGTAGCAGGTACAAGTGTTCCTGGAATCTTGCACATACTCTCGCACTAACTGTGGAAGACGCCTCACTCAGCCGCTTCCAGAAGTAGACTCAGGAACCGTGTTTTCTCTGCAGGCTCTGTTATGTGGCATAAAGCCCTGCAGCTCCAGCAAAAATAAAAACACAGCCTTACTGGCAAAACAACAAAACAAAAGATAAACGATAACAAAGTCCATAGCAAGGTGGGGTTCGCCCACCCAGGTTGTAGTCCCACCTTTCAGCTCCTCTCTGAGCATTGACCCTTGTTGTTCCCATGCGCCAGTGCTCAATCCTGCCCTCATCATGGTTCCCTACCGGCGCTATGATCAGCATGAGCAGGAACCATGATGAGGATAGTAATAATGTATTCTCAGTGTCCCCACCTGTGAAATTAAAAATAAAATAATGAAATCCTTATACTCACCTCTCCTAGGTGTCCCCCGCTGTCATCCATGTGACCTCTGCTGCAGAGAAGCCGGGGAGAATGAGCCGCTCCAGAGCTACAGCTCAGGAGCATGGTCCTGTCACTCACTGAGCGCAGCTCAGGGGCCGCTCATTCTCCCCGGCTCCTCTGCAGCAGCGGGCGCGTGGATGACAGTGGGGGACACCTAGGAGAGGTGAGTATAAAGATTTTATTATTTTATTCTTAATTTTACAGGTGGCGACACTGAGAGTACACTACTACTGCCCTCATCAAGCTCCCTGATGATGCTGATCACAGCGCCGGCAGGGAACTATGATGAGGGCAGCATTCAGTACCAGTGCCTGGGAACAGCGCTAACTGTAGCACTGATTCCCAGGCGCCCATCCATATGATCCAGATGCGGCACACGTGCCGCACACGGATGCCACACGTAAAACACACATGGGCACACGGGCTACGGATATCTACGGTACTGTTTTTTCTGGTACCAGAAATATCGGACATGTGAAACCGACCTTAAACCTTGCTCAGCCACACCCTGATGGGAGGTAGTGTGAATGGCTTCCCACCCTCTTTGCCATTCACATAAAACCACACCCCATACAATTAAGTAAGTTCACCCCCAGCATATAACATGCTGGCAGAAATTTTGCAGGTTTCAGTTCACACAGGCTAGCAACCTGAGTGACACATACCTCCCCTCGTATATCACACCAGTGACTCTGTCACAATATACAGTACAGACCAAAAGTTTGGACACACCTTCTCATTTAAAGATTTTTCTGTATTTTCATGACTATGAAAATTGTACATTCACACTGAAGGCATCAAAACTATGAAATAACACATGTGGAATTATATACTTAACAAAAAAGTGTGAAACAACTGAAAATATGTCTTATATTCTAGGTTCTTCAAAGTAGCCACCTTTTGCTTTGATGACAGCTTTATCACACTCTTGGCATTCTCTTGATGAGCTTCAAGAGCTAGTCACCAGAAATGGTCTTCCAACAATCTTGAAGGAGTTCCCAGAGATGCTTAGCACTTGTTGGCCCTTTTGCCTTCACTCTGCAGTCCAGTTCACCCCAAACCATCTCGATTGGGTGCAGGTCTGGTGACTGTGGAGGCTAGGTCATCTGGCGTAGCACCCAATTACTCTCCTTTTTGGTCAAATAGCCCTAACACAGCCTGGAGGTGTGTTTGGGGTCATTGTCCTGTTGAAAAATAAATGATGGTCCAACTAAACGCAAACCGGATGGAATAGCATGCCGCTGCAAGATGCTGTGGTAGCCATGCTGGTTCAGTATGCCTTCAATTTTGAATAAATCCCCAACAGTGTCACCAGCAAAGAACCCCCACACCATCACACCTCCTCCTCCATGCTTCACGGTGAGAACCAGGCATGTAGAGTCCATCCGTTCACTTTTTCTGTGTCGCACAAAGACACGGTGGTTGGAACCAAAGATCTCAAATTTGGACTCATTTCCACACACAAAGCACAGACTTCCACTGCTCTAATGTCTATTCCTTTTGTTCTTTAGCCCAAACAAGTCTCTTCTGCTTGTTGCCTGTCCTTAGCAGTGGTTTCCTAGCAGCTATTTTACCATGAAGGCCTGCTGCACAAAGTCTCCTCTTAACAGTTGTTGAAGAGATGTGTCTGCTGCTAGAACTCTGTGTGGCATTGACCTGGTCTCTAATCTGAGCTGCTGTTAACCTGTGATTTCTGAGGCTGGTGACTCGGAGAAACTTATCCTCAGAAGCAGAGGTGACTCTTGGTCTTCCTTTCCTGGGGCAGTACTCATGTGAGCCAGTTTCTTTGTAGCGCTTGATGGTTTTTGCAACTGCACTTGGGGACACTTTCAAAGTTTGCCCAATTTTTCGGACTCACTGACCTTCATTTCTTAAAGTAATGATGGCCACTCGTTTTTCTTTACTTAGCGGCTTTTTTCTTGCCATATTACAAATTCTAACAGTCTATTCAGTAGGATTATCAGCTGTGCATCCACCAGACTTCTGCACAACACAACTGATGGTCCCAACCCCATTTATAAGGCAAGAAATCCCACTTATTAAACCTGACAGGGCACACCTGTGAAGTGAAAACCATTTCCGGTGACTACCTCTTGAAGCTCATCAAGAGAATGCCAAGAGTGTGCAAAGCAGTCATCAAAGCAAAAGGTGGCTACTTTGAAGAACCTAGAATATAAGACATATTTTCAGTTGTTTCACACTTTTTTGTTAAGTATATAATTCCACACGTGTTAATTAATAGTTTTGATGCCTTCAGTGTGAATGTACAATTTTCATAGTCATGAAAATACAGAAAAATCTTTAAATGAGAAGGGGTGTCCAAACTTTTGGTCTGTACTTTATGTATACACACACATATATATATATGTATGTATATATATATATATATTTATATATATATATATATATATATATATATATATATACACACATATACAGCTCTGGCAAAAATTAGGAAAAGAGACCACTGAACAGTTTTCTATTGGAAAGCATGTAAAGACTGGTGTAAAGCATGCCAATACGAATGAAAGCTGTGATTAAAAACCATGGTTAGTACACCAAATATTGCCAAATATTGATTTCACAGTTAAAACATGAGTAATTTGAGGTCTGAAAGCACTGTTTCTTTTTTAGTATTTTGACACTTTATCATTTGCTGCAAATAAATACAAAATTTTTAGCTTTGAATTTCAGATACATGTTGTCAGTATTTTATAGACTAAAACAACACTGTACATTTTACTCAAAAATATACTTATAAAGAGAAAAATCAGAAAAACTGAAAATTTTGCAGTGGTCTCTTAATTTTTGCCAGAGCTCTATATATACATTCATACAGAGCACCTGTAGGCATTCATGGCTTATTGATGATCTGTACTATCTGGGGCAGCTACAGTCTGTAAGATGAAATTACTGTGGCCTAACCAACATGTTTCTCCATTAAAGCATCTTCAGGGGGATCAGGCTGTAGTATATAGCCTCATCCCCCCTGACGACGCCACACTCTTTAGGATCTCTTTTTATCATTATATTGATATTAATATGTAAATTAGCTCTTCTCCAGAAGAAAGCTGTCTCATAACATAATACCCAAACCGGAGTGTACTCTGAGCGATAGAGGCACACATCTACCGAAGGCTGCTTGAGCAATTATTAGTATTGAGCAGGGTACTGGTTGATGGGATGATGTACCTTAGATGCAGCTTGACGTATTGGGGTTCTGGCACCTTTCAGTGAACAAACAGTGCTGGACCGAGACTTATTTACAGACAATGCTCGATAGGAAAAAATATGACAAGGTCAGGAAGATAATATGCATATTAATGCTATTTTAATGATTCTTTGTTCACTGCAATTTTCAAATGAAACATTGACTTTTATTATTATACTTGTATCAACCATTCTATTACGTTTTTAATCAAATGAATTTCAATATACAAAGATTTAAATATCTATATAAGAAATTTATGATTGCATTATGTCTCAAATTAGTTTCCTGACCCCAGATGGAAATGCAGGTCTGGCATGTTTTCTTGCATACAGAATTTTGGTTATTTTGATGCTAGAAGATAAATAACTCATCTGAATGACTGTCACGAAGGTGTTGAATACAAAGATTACTAAGAAACTAGGAGGAACTAAGGAACTAAGACACTGAAGAAAGTGTTTTCTTTAAGCCATTTCTACTATGTTGCATATTTCAATTTTTTATGGAGGTAATTCACTGCATTACATCAAAGAGAAAGTCAAAAATCACAAACCACCCAATTAGACGAACATTTAAAATGAACCATAATAATATCACATATGAAATATGAATTGTTTCAAAAGTTAATTTCAAACTTTTTCAAAACATTCTTCCAGATAAATTTACTTCCCAAGGGCATCCATACTGTAGAAGCAGAACTTATGACTGTTTGGGGGCCATTCAAAGACTGAGTTAAACCCTGGTTGATCCTGCCTTCTTTGGTATTGTGCAAGCTTGGTTAGCATTGGCAGCAAGAACGGGGGTTGTAAATTTGTCCAACTATCATAGAAAGTGTGTGGAGAGGAAATACAAACCTGGTTCGTCTGACGGGGAAGGGAAAAATCTCCACCATAATGCCACCCATTTTTGTTCTTCTCCATGGATTCTCTCTCCCTAGCCTGTTGCTGTTTTCGCTAGGTTTAAATTGACCTTTATCTAAGTCCTAGTCCCCCAAGTTATCTGGGGAAAGAGATTATATGGCACCTGGGAATTGAGTTAGGCATTTAGCTGGAAAGGGTTTCATAGTATTTTGGATGCCTTCAGTGGTCCCTTAAATCACAATATGTATTTGCTCTGTTGTAAACCTAAATTATTGTATCTTGGCTCCAAAAGTCCAAAAGCTGGCAATTACTATTACACCCCATAATATTTGTTACACACCAGTCCCAGATATCCCAGTCTCTACCACCTTTACCTCGGTCCGCTGCCCTTTGTTGGCATGCACATTGAGTTTTGCAGGTTGCCCTGTGTGGATCTATGACACCACCTCCCTAGACATATTTAAGGCTGATTGACATACACACCTGTGTCTTAGGATTGTGCTTTAAGACTTTAGGTTGGTTTACTCCACCTCCTGTGAACATCATGCTAATCTGCTTCTTTTTGTGTGGACTTCACTGCATCTGTCCACCTGCACCCTAGATTCTCGAGCACACCTCGTCCTCACTCCCTACATGCCATCCTGCCAGCTACACATACGCTCAGAGACTGTGTACCCACCGGGCCTGGGCTTAGTGAGTCCACTTCACGAAGTATGCCTGACAATATTCACCCCAAATAGTAGCAAAAAAAAAAACAAAAAAAAAGGAAATTACCAATACAGATAATAGTCCATAAGTATAGGAATTAAAGTCAAAGCTAAGAACCGTAAAAATACATTATAGTCCAATGGTGTCAAAAGTAGTTCTTGTTCTGTTAGTAGTTTACTTGTAGTACTGCACTGTGCCTCAAAGGTGCTGTACTCAGTGCTACTAGACAGCCATTGAGTTCATGCACTTAAAGGGTTGGTCCTAAGTCCAAAGTAATTTTCATCCTAAATGCCTATTTAAGAGCCATAGTTTAAACTACCGTATTTTTCTAACTATAAGACACACCGGACCATAAGACGCACGTAGGTTTTAGAGGAGGAAAATAGAAAAAAAAAATTAAGCAAAAAATGTGGTCAGGATGCACTGTAATGTCCCCCAATTCTATTAATATCCCCCATCCTGGTATATATGCCCCCCTCCTTATTGTTATATGTGGCCCCCATCCCCATATGCATGTCACCCCTCATCCCCATCCTGGTATACATGGCACCCCTGATCCCCTTCCTGGTATGCAAGTCACCCCCTGATCCCCATCCTGGTATGCATGGCACCCCCTGACTCCCATCCTGGTATGCATGGCACCCCCTGACCCCATCCTGGTATGCATGGCACCCCTGATGCCCATCCTGGTATGCATGGCACCCCTGATCATCATCACACTGCGCAAACAAAGATAAATAGTTATACTCACCTCCTTTCTTCTCCAATGCTGCATCCCGCTCTGCTGCCGACACTCTCACTGTGTGAGCCACGCATGGTAGGGCATGCATGTTGTCCCTGCCATGCGCCCTCACACTGAGATGCTGTGTCAGAATAGTCACTGCTCCCCTTGCCGGGACTGTGTGCGTGGGGAGCAGTGACCATTCACTCTTCTTAATAGCGCGCACACTGTAGTCGCAGCGCAGCTCCTGCTGTGCTCGACAGTCTGTGTGCTTAATATTAAAGACCATGAATATTCACTACAACCCATGGGAGTGGGTTGTAGTGAATATTCATGGGCTTTAATAGCGGGCACACTGGCCGCCGAGCACAGCAGCCCCAGTGCGATGTGCACAATGACAGTGTGTTTTCTGTTGCTGGCTCAGATTAGCAGTAACAAGCAGGCAACAGTGAGCTTTGTCAGAATATCTGGCGTGCAGAGAGAAGTACTGCTCCCACAATTGAGGTCAATGGTCTCTGCACATTGGGTATTCTGACAATGCTCTCTGTTGCCAGATTGCTATTGCTGATGTAAGCCAGCAGCAGAGAATGCACTGTCATTGTGCACATAATACAGTGCAGATCACGCTGTAACTAGCTCAGACCCTGAAACAAGCATCAATGATGATTAGTGATGAGCGAGCATGTTTGCTACTGCTCGGTGCTCGCCTGAGCATCTCACTGCTCGACATGCTCGGGGTTGCTCGGCGGGAGCTCGGGTCTCCTCCCTGCATGTTTGGTGCTCTTTAGAGCGCCAATGAACATGCAGGGATTGCTTGCCACTCACTGTAATGTCGTAGCCATGTTGGTTGTGGCATTACAGTGATTGGCTGGCAGCACAGCGTCATCAGGTCTACATCAGACCTGGCGCCGCCATGCTCGTCACAGTCACTCCGGAATCAGACTGTATAGGGAGAGGTGCTGCTGAGCTAGGGAGAGATTTGCTTGTTGCAAGTTAGTGTAGGTGTACCAAACTATATTAGAGACACATATCCATCTCAACAAACAGTCCTTCTGAGGACTAATCCATCTGCAGAGATATCATGCAGGCAGTGTATATAGGCAGGCAGGCAGGGTATATAGCAGACTGCAGTGCACATAGGACAAGAGGCTCCATTCCAGTTTTGTCTGCTGCTGCTGTTAGATAATTCTAGAAATAGGCCCAGGTCTCAGGGGCAAGGAATAATTTTTTTTGGATCTTAATCCTCATTATTTGCTTAAAAAGCAATCCAGAGAACACAGTTTTTCTGTGCCATTTGCTTGTTGATGCTGCAGAATACAGCCAGGTCCTTTCCATATTACAGCGCTAAAAATCCAGCTATTTAAAACTGTGTTTTCTCCGTCACACGGATCACATATATGTTTTCTGAAAATACTGCCATTTTTGACCTCCATTAAAAATCAGTTTCAGTGTGTCAGTGAAGCAATTGACACCAGATTGCTGTTCAAAATAGTTACCTACAGGCCAGGTATTTAAAACTGTTTTTTCTCCGTCACACAAAGGCGATGGTGGGAAAGTGTCACAAGAGGTGAACGATGATGAGACACAATTGCCAGAAAGTCAGGAGGAGGACCAGAGTGCGGAAGTGGAAGACGAGGTGGTGGATGATATAGTAACTGACCCAACCTAGCAGGAGGACATGCGGAGTGAGTGCAGCAATACACAGGGGGAGGGAGGCAGAGCACCCCAACAGGCAGGAAGAAGCAGTGTGGTGGCTGCAGAAAGAAGGCAGGCAACCTTTCCCCTTAACACCAACACGAAGGAAGTTGCCAGTACAACTGTTAGGTCTTCCCGAGTCTGGTTGTTTTTTAAAGACTCTGCTGATAACCCCAAAAAGGCCAGCACCACCTGCCAGGCCAGCATCAGCAGGGGTGGCAAAACGACCAGCCTGACCACCACCAGCATGATCAGGCACATGGCAGCAAAGCACCCGACTTTGTGGGCCGAACCCCAGGGTCCCAGAACAGTGTCTGCGGTTGGCACCATTGCTTCTTCCGCTGTTGTGCACGCAAGCCAATCTCCTGTCCATGTTGCATGCGAAGATGCCTCCTGCCCTGCACCTGTCATTGCACACTCTCAAGTAGCAGCGTCAGGAAGCACGTCCACGTCCTTGTCCTAGCGCAGCATTCAGTTGTCCATACTCCAGTCCTTGGAACGCAATGACAAATACACAGCCAACGCCTCACAGGCCACAGTACTAAATTCCCACAATTTACGGCTGCTTGCACTTGAAATGTTGCCATTTAGGCTCGTGGAAACGAAAACATTCCGCAATCTGATGGCGGTGGCCGTCCCTCGGTACTCAGTCCCCAGCCGCCACTATTTCTCCCGGTGTGCAGTCCCTGCATTACACAAGCAAGTGTCCCAAAACATTAGCCGTGCCCTCAACAACGCAGTTAATGGGAAAGTCCACCTAACCACGGATAAGTGCTTGTGGGCAGGGACGGTACATCTCGCTGACGGCACACTGGGTTAACATAGTGGAAGCCGGGACCCAGTCGGACATTGGGATGGAACACATCCTCCCGACGCCAAGGATTGCGGACCCTAAGTCAATGAGGGTTGCCCCCACGGTGTACAGCTCCTGCATCTCAGCCTCCTCCTCTTCAGCCTCCATCTCCAAAATGACCACATCAGTTACAAGCTGGAAGCACTGCAGCACTGCCTCCGCCAAGCGGCAACAGGCTGTGCTGAAGCTAATATGCTTAGGTGACAAATCGCACAGTGCTGAAGAGTTGTGGACAGCTCTGAAAGAGTAGGCAGATCTATGGCTCACACTACTGAACCTACAACCAGGCATTGTCATGTGTGACATGGCCGGAACCTGGTGGCGGCTCTAAGGCGAGGCGAGCTCACACACGTACCATGCCTGGCCCATGTGCTTAACCTCGTGGTTCAGCGGTTTCTCAAATCCTACCCGGTGCTGCCGGATCTGCTTGTTAAAGTACACCGCCTGTGTGCCCATTTCAGCAGCGTTTGTAGCTTCCAGCTCACAGACTGGTATGTGATGTCCCCACGTGTTGGAACTCTACACTGCAGATGTTGAGAAGGATTTGTGAGCAGAAGAGGGCAGTTGTTGAGTACTAGCATCAACAAAGCCGTCGATATTCAGTTCAGACTCCACACATAAGAACTTAGAAGTGGACATGGATGTCAGACATATGTACCATATTCCAAAACTTTGAGGACTCCACCAAAATGGTGAGAGGCGATGATGTCATAATTAGCGTCACCATCCCGCTTCTCTGTCGTCTGAAATGCTCTCTGCTCACAATCAAAGAGGATGCATTGCAGGCGAAGCAGGATGAGATGGAGCAAGGAACCATACAGGGTGATTACACAGAGCCAAGCCTCATCTCATCTCAACGTGGATTGGGTGACAATGAGGAAGAGGAGGAGGAGGAACAGGAGCTAGTTTCATGAGCTATAGACGGTACTACCTGCACAACTGTCATGCCGTCAATATCTTACCTGAGGAAGGTTATTCTGTACAAATATATAGCCGAAACGCGTTGTTCTATGTATCTTTTTTTATGATGATTTTTATCTAAGTAAATTTATGAAGACTTTTAATACCTCTGCCTGGTGCCTGTCTCCTGGGAGCGCTGAACAGACTGGATGAATCCTTTCATTTTCTCCTGACCTTATTCCTGAGGCGGACAGGTCTACAAAAATGGGGCAGTACCAGAAGGCCCTTGTTGCGGAACTATTAAAAAAATTCCCATTTGAAAATGCTGGCAGCAGAGGTCACAGTTCATTGGACAACCAAGGAATACAGGCGAGAGAGACACAACTCCAATCCAGCAGAGGCAGGGGAACACTGTCAAAGATCTGGGACAGTTTTCTCAGATCCTCCCATCGCACAGGCCCTGAGGTGTGGGGTACTCTCACAAGGAGTGCAAAGTTTGGGAAGATGCTGAGAGAGTATCTTGCCGACCGTACCAACGTCCTCTGCAATTCCTCTGTGCCTTTTAATTATTGGATATCCAAGCTGGATACATGGAACGAACTGTCTCTCTGCGCCTTGGAGGTCCTGGGCTGCCCTGCCGTTAGCTTTTTATCAGAGCGGGTTTTTAGTGCCACTGGTGGAATTATAATTAGAATTATGATATATAATGATAAGCGCATCCGCCTGTCAACAGAAAATGCTGACAGCCTGACTCTTATGAAAATGAGCAAGGGTTGGATTGGGCCAGACTTTTCAACACCACCGAATGATAGCAGCATAACATAAAGTCAAATTTAGTGTCTTTTTTTGGGTGGTGTATTCCCATGCACCTCTTCACACCCACACATTGGTATACGCTTCCTGATTTTGGCAATTTGCTCTTGTCTTCCTACTTCTCCTCATCCTCATCCTCCACCACCTTATCACCAGGGTGACCTTGGTCCGTGATACAACACCCACATAATTTTTTTAAAGGGTGTTTATGATGCCCGTAACAAAAAATATTATACAGTATGTTCATGTATCCCCCCCCAGGGGTAAATGTTTGTCAGCCCATACACTTAGTGCATGGGCTTTACAAATATAGGAGACCCACTCCTTTCTAATTCGAACATTTTTTTATGAGGCCCTCTAAGTCTCTTCCAATGGTGCATTGGAGTACCTCCCAATTTTTGGCAGCCTTTGAATTCACTGCATAGGCCAACACTATGGGAGACCCTCTCCTTTCTAATGGGAATTTGTTGTTACTGTGGCCCTGCTCTATGTGTCTTTAAATTCTTAGTGGGGTTTTTCCTAAATTTGGTCAGTCGTTGGACTCACTGCATATCCTGTAACTGTATAGCAGACCCTCTCCTTTCTAATGGGAACATGTCGTAGTTGCTACTGTGGCCCTGCTCTAAGTGTCTTTAAATTCTTAGTGAGGTTTTTCCAAAATCTGGTCAGCCGTTGGACTCACTGCATACCCTATAACTGTATAGCAGACTCTCTCCTTTCTAATGGGAATTTGTCATTACTGTGGCCCTGCTCTATGTGTCTTTAAATTCTTATTGGGGTTTTTCCCAAATTTTGGCAGCCCTTGCAGTGACAGCATGGGCATTACCACTGTAGGAGAGCCGCTCCTTTATAATCTGAACATTTTTTTTACTGAGACCCTCCACTGTCTCTTCAAAGGCGTATTGGGTTACTTCCAAATTTTTTTCAGCACTTGCAGTTATTGCATATGCAATAACAGTATAGGAGACCCACTTGTTAATAATTTGAACAACAAAGCATAGCCGGATGATGGCTCTCTAACAATAGCGAGGGCCGACTGCTGGCCTTTTAAGAATAGTAAGGGCCATCTGATGGCCCTATTAAAATAGGCTTTATGACTTTCAGAGTCCCTCCATCATAAATGAAACAGGATCTGCCTGATGATGTGTCACACACCACATTGCCAGATAAGGTTGTAAAATGTTAAAATGACATTTCCCAGTGAATACATTTGTCTTAAAAAAAACGTAAAAAAAAAAAACAATAGGATCTTTCTTTAGTCTAAAAAACAGCGTCGCCAATTTAACCTCATTGTAATCACATTGTTCAGCTCCTGCACCTCCTCCTCCATCTCCGAAATGACCACATCAGTCACATGCTGACAGCACTGCAGCACTGCCTTGGCCAAGCGGCAACAGGCTGTGCTGAAGATAACATGCTTAACTGACAAACCGCCCAGCTCTGCAGAGTTGTTGAAAGCTGTAACACAGCAGCCTGATCTGTGGCTCTCACCCCTGAACATACAGCCAGCCATGGTCGTGTGTGACACTGAGCGGAACCTGGTGACAGAGAAATGACAGCCTAAGTAGATACGGTTTCCCTCTATGCCCGTCCTTTCACCGAGCTAAAGAATATGGCTGTGGTTAAATACAACTCCCACTGAGAAACTGTTTCAGATTGAAAAACATTGTGCCCACCAGAGGATTTGATTCTGAGGGCCACCTTTCTCCTCCGCTCAAGAGCCCCACAGCAGCTGCAAAGTTAGTGCTATCATGAACTTCCCTGATGTAGAAGCAGTCCTGGCTAAGAAAAGTGTGTGGGAAGGTTCACAGACACTCTATGGCTGCTTTTTTACTGAGGAGGAAACACACGCAAACACTGGGAGAACATATAAAGTCCTTGCAGATGTTGTCCTTGCTGGGATTTGAACCCGGGATCCCAGCGCTGCAAGGCTTCAGTACTAACCACTGATTCAATGTGCTGCCATTCACCCTCTAATATCTAACAGGCTGGAGAAACTTGTACCTACTGCCACTCTATCTTCAGCTCCTTTTTGAGAAACTAATGTATTTGGGCAGCCACTCAGTCTACCAAATAAAATCCCTGAAAATGAAATTGGGGATGGCTTCGCTACTGGTACTGGGGGCAGTGCTAATACCATGGCATTGTACCATAGTTTACTGGAAATATTCCAGGCTGGTAGGAGGCAAGCAAATTCCCACAGAAAAGTACCAGCAGTAATGTTCAGGGACCCGCACTTGTAGAAGGCGGAGACAACACCAGGAGAAATAGTGGTGGCTGGGGACCGAGTATGGACACGAGGCATGAGGCATGAGGTTGTGAAAAGCTTCCGCCTCCATGACCCTAAAAGGCCACATTTCAAGTGCAAGCAGCTGCTCAGAAATCTGGCAGTTTAGTATTGCGGCCTGTGGGTGGGTGGGTGGTGGCTGGCTGCATACTTGCATTCCAAGTAGCAGAAAGCTAAGCAGATGGCGGTCTCTATCATCATCATGGCCTCACCTTGGCACTATGAACTCTCCTGAAGGAGAAGCCGGGACCCACCAGAGGAGTCTCCGGTTCTCTGGTGGGCTCGTCCAACCCTGCTGAGAAGCAGCCCTGGCTAAGAAAAGTGTGGGGGAAGGTTCCCGGACACTCTATGGCTGCTTTTTTAATGTGGATCGGACATGCTTATGCATGCTATTTCTTAAACCGCATTGCAGATCAGGCCATTGTCTAACTCTGTATTCATGAAATTAAATGCGCAAAGAAAGATGTTTGTGTGTCAAAGCACCACCGACAAGTGCGAGTTGATGTTGGATTGGCTGCCATTGCTTCTGCAACAAGCTGCATTAGAGGACTTCCTGGGGGAAATGACATCCAGGGTAGATAAGGTTTCCCTCTATGCCAGTCCTTTCACCGAGCTAAATACAATTCTCAGCAAAAAAAGCTGTGGATTGGCTCTGTACCGTCCCTAGCCACATTCACCTGTTCATGTGTTTGTGGTTAGGCGGTCCTTCCCAGTAAGTGAACTGGGGAGGGCACGCGTAATGTTGTGGGACCCATGCTTGTGGAAGGCGGAGACGATACCGGGAGAAATAGTGGGGACCGAGTATGGCTACCCGATCACCGCCGCCATAAGATTGTGGTCAGCTTCCGCCTCCACGAACCTAAAAGGCGACATTTCAAGTGCAAACAGCTGTCAAAAATTTGGCAGTATAGTATCGCAGCCTGTGGGTGGGTGGGTGGCTGGCTGCATACTTGCGCTTGCATTCCAAGGAATGGGGTATGGACAACTGAACGCTGCACTGGGACAAGGACATGGACGGTGATTGTTGCAAGTCTACAACGACAGGTGCATGGTGGGAGGCATCTTCTCATGCGCTAAGGATCACTTATGATGGGCACACTTTTAGGCAGTGACCTGGGAGTCAGAAATGCTTCAAGAGGTCTTCCCCATGCTGTTCCCATGACTTTTCAGCACTGTAGGTGTAGCACCCCGAGGGTTCGGTTGCTACAGAGGTATTGCATCTCACCCAGATGTGCGATATCTCACTTCCAGGTAAGGATGGAGTGTGGCTCAGGACCCTAACACCCACATGCACTACACCACATTTCCGGGGGACAGCTCGACGGTGCTCCCATTAGTTATGCAGGCACGAGTGAGCATGTCCCTGGCTGGAGTGGGGGGAGGGAACACCTAGAGAAGGGAACCCGGTAGTGTGTGCGTGGGGGAAGTAGATCCTGGGTGCACTCTGTACAGGAGTATAAAGGGAGGCACCATCTTGGAAAGGGAGGGAGTTGAGAGGGGAGAAGACAGGGAGCAGAGCTGGTTTATGGGCTCTGCTCCACAGGCAGGCCCTGTCAGGAGGCCTGAGCCTGGAGGAGGGAAGAAGGAGGAAGAGGAGCAGACTGGGCTCCAGGAAGGACAGAGGGGACCCCAGGGGTGTGGACTGGCTGGTAGCCACCACACGCCCGCCGCTACCTGAGTAGGGGGGTCAGGTCAAGAAGATGGGAACCGGATCCCAAATTAGTGGAGGAGAGAAACTACCCTCAACTAAGAACCGGAGGCTGCGACATTACATGTGGAGCAGCCCCTCACCACAACCGCTAGAAAGGCACCACATAGGACCTGGGAAACGCAGGCCAACGTTTGCCCACCAAGAAGGTCCGAGGCAGCTGGACATAAGCGTGGTCACTAGTGGGGTTGAAGACCAGAGACAGGGGACATAAAGGGGGTCCTGCAAAGCACTCCAGAAAGACCTGGGAGTTAACCGAGCCCCTCACCTGGTGAGCACAGCGCGACACAGGCGGCCACCTCTGCAGCGGTGGCCTGGAGCAGTAACCGAGTAACCGTGAGTAAAGACCCTGAACTGCACCACCAAGACTCCGAGTTGTCTTTGTTGCGCTCGTGTACCACCATCACCCCCATCATCTATCCCTGCTGCCCTGAGGCCATACCCCTCCCGTTGGGGGTTATAACATCATTGCTGCACCCATACCACCGGCCTCAGCGGACTGTTCTGCAGCGGCGGCTGCAAAGCCGCACTCAACGGGTGGCGTAGTCGACATCCAAGTTAACATCTACTGCCATAGACTGCCACTTAGTTTGACACCCTGGGCACGGACCGGGTCACCGCCACAAGGACTACTACCCCTATCCAGATCCGGCTCCGGGTATCCCCTGAATATGGCCCAGGGGGCGCGTCATATGCATGTGTCTGATGATGTGTCACACGCCACATGGCCAGATAAGGTTGTAAAATGTTAAAATGACATTTCCTGGTGAGTGCATTTGTCTTGGTTGAAAGCAATGTAAAAGTGCAAAAATGCATCAAAAACACTACGTGTGAACATAGCCCAAGGTGTGGAGGAGTATTTTTGGTTTTGGTTAATTATTTTGCCTTATATACAAGTCATTATCCTGGAAAGGATGTTCCTTAACATATTTCCCAGGAAAATCAATTTTTGTATCTTTTATTGTGAGTCCGTAAAAGTGGCGTAATACTCTGACAAGGCTGTTGACAGCAGTGACCTGGAAGTCAGAAATGCTTCCAGTGGTCTTCCCCATGCTGTTCCCATGTCATTTGAGCACTGTTCCCGTCGATTTGGGCAATTTTTAGGCCCTCTGCAGACTGCCGGGGGGAGCCGTCTGAAAAATACTCGAGTTTCCCATAGACTTACATTGGGCTCGTTGCTCGGGTCGAGCACCCGAGTATTCCAATTTGCTCGACCCCAGCAACGAGCACCCGAGCATTTTAATGCTCGCTCATCGCTACTGATGACGTTTTTTTTAGGGAGTAAGCAGGGGCTGCGGCAGTGACCACAGCCTCTGCCCCTTGATGATGCTTTGGTTGAGTATCCCAGCATGCATCATTTTCATCAAAAAGGAAGTGAAATAAGAGCAGTATTTAGATAGTGTAGTTAAGGAACGGTAGGGAATTTTTAATTGAACTATATTAGAAAATAGTTTAAATTATGGCATTAAATAGGGATTTAGGATGAAAATTCATTTGGACCACCCCTGTAAATAGTACTGCACCCTATTACGCCCAATTGTACAGCAATTTGGCGCTAATCATAGCATTTCATATTAAATATGGTTTCAAGGTAGGGTAGAGTGTGGGCAATAAATGGTTCAAAGCTGGTGATTTTGGCCGGAGCCAGCCATCTATAAAATGTTTATCAGTGTATCTCAACCATTCTGGAATTTGAATTTCAATATATCTGATCCTTTGTCCCCATGGGAGAAAGCCGGATGCCTAAGTGGATGTGCTGGATGAGTGCAATTTCGCTGCTGCTAAAAAAGATAACATCTTTTAGTAGAAGTATACCCATAATACAATATTTTTATGGAATTAAAGTCACAAAAGTGGAACCTCACATTACTGATTTTATTTTATAATTGGACTTGCATTTTTAACAAATTAATACGAGAACCTTTGTGTCTCTATAATTACTCCCCATTGATATTATTAGCACACATATGTCTCACAACACTAAAATATTCTGACATTACAAGCAGGTGCAACGTACCCCCTTGTGAGATGACACAATTCTTTTAAAGTGTGGTGGTCTATGACTCATTGTGTATAAGTAAAACTTAAAATAAAGAAACTTTAATCTTATCTACTGTATGTTTCCTGGTCTTGAAATAATGGCCCTGCTATGTTAGCAATCTAAGTAGGTCTATTTTTCGAAGAATCCAATTTTGAAGTCAGATTTTTGCATTAAATGTGACATCGTTTCCTATTAACTCCTTCCTTCCATAGACAATTTTTTACTTTTGTGCTTTCATTTTTTTTGTCCCCTTCTTCCAAGAACCATATCTTTTTTCTTTTTCCATAATCTTAGCTATAAAAGGCTTTGATTATTGTAGGACGAGTTAGAGTTTTAAAATATGCCATTCGTTTTAATAGTCAACGTACTGGAAAATAAGGAAAAAAACAATTTCAAGTGAAGTGAAATTGCTAAGGAAAATTGATATTTTGGCATGTTTTTTTTAAGGGGTATTGTTCTTAAAGTGTACATTCTGCAGTAAGCATTATATTATTCTTCAGGTCAGAACAATTACAGCAATACAAAACTTAGATTTCTTTCATTTAAGTGGAGAAAAAAAAAATTCTGAAATTTGTAGAAGTAAAAAAAAGTTTGATTTGTGTCGCCATTTTCTGGGACCTGTAACATTTTTGTTTTTCCTTTGATTGAGCTATGTGAGGGATTGATTTCTTCACTCTTCATTCAATTTTATTGATACCATTCTGGGCTCTGAATGATGATTTGATCTATTTTATTGCATTTTTTTTTAGAAAGGAGTAATAACCAAAAAACTGCAGCTCTGCCATTTTATTTTATTTTTTCTAGTTTTGGCTAAGCCGATTGAATTAATTAGTTTTATATTTTGATAGATCTGACTTTAATGCCAGATATCTATTTTTTTAAATGGGGCTAAGATGGGCGATTTGAATATTTTTTTTTTTTTCCATTTTTTTGTATTTTTTAAAACTTTTTTTAACTTTATTTATTAGTTCCCTTTAGGGTATTTAAACCTGCGGTCATCCGATTGCTTATTATACTATATACTATATAGTATATAGTAAAAATCCCGCACTACTTTGAAGCTCAGCTAATAGAGGAGTACCAAATGTTAGCGATGGGGGCCTTCGATAGGGCCCAGGATATCATGGTAACCCATTGTCAACTCATGATCACATCTCTGCAGGCCTATGGGAGTCGGTAAACATGAATAGAGGCACGCGTTCCATTTAAACACCATTGTAAGAGGTTGAAAGCGGCGATTAAATGATTAACATTTGTGGTTGGAGCTCAACTGCTTCCTTGGCTATTAGAGACAGATGCTGGCTATTTAATATATGTTTAGAGAACTTCGGTTCTGAGCCCCCTCCACAAGTGATCACCGCACAATCACATACATCTATGTGCTTTTGTAGTTAATAAGTTGGGTTATACCAAAGTGACTAAAAGTACATCTCATCATGCCGCTGTTGGTCACCAGTATCTGTACATGTTTTATTCTTGGATTGCAACTTTAACAATATCTATATCACCAACCTGGGGCTCCTCTTTTTATTTAATTAAATTGTTGGGTTTCCCAGATTAGAGATTTTTCTAAATATCATCTATTAATAAAAAAGTACTCAGAAGGGTCCATAATGTCCCTTGAAAAGGCCTTACTCTCCAGCAAAAGTGAGGCAAAAATTTGGGTTGTGGTGTCGTGGCATGCAGAGCGGGATGCCACAAGCCTTTGTGGCCACTCTCACAGTGAAAGAGCGAGACCTTGTGAAATCTCGCTCTTTGGACTAACCGAGCACTGAACATAGTTTACTAAGTGGTGAATGAATGGTAGAATCATCAGAAAAGTTACTGTTCGGTAACAGTTTACTAGAGTTGGTGGCAGCTCTGGGTTGGTATAAACAGCATGATCTTGAGGGAGCGGCTTTCTGAATGGTTGAGAGATCTTGCTCTACATGCCTTGGTCCCACAACCTGGAAGTTCAGGCCCAAGTTTTTCAAGAAAGTCCTGCTTTTCAGGGGTCAGTAGGGACCATTCTGAGTGATTTTGCTAATAGATGATATTTAGAAAAAACCTTAATCTGATGTAGAAATTCTCCTTGCCATTGCTGAGAAATCTTGAATTTAAATTACATTCAAATGAGTGGCAAGTCCATTGGAGCATAAGAAAGCACTTCAGCTCTTTGGCCCTCATTCCTTATTCCCTGCTCAGCACCTGTTTCATGTGTTTAATTTTTCAGGTCAGCCTGGCTTCTGTCATCCAATGCCACCTTGATGAGATCTCGTGCAACTGCTGGAGTGACCTGTCAATTATTCCCAGGAGGTTGACACCGGGAGGGAATAAGGAATGAGAGTCGGAGAGCTGAAGCAATGTGTCATGGTCCAATGTACTTGCTGCTCAATTGCATATAATGTCAATGCAAGATTTCACATCAATGGCTGGGTGGATTTTTAAACCAAAGGTATCGATTTACTTAATGGGAGAATTCATATACAGACATACTTTTTAGGTTGAAATACTTCCTGACAGGTTCTCTTTAAAATATTGTTTCCAGAATGCTAACATCTCACTGGTGTGGAGCGAATCTGTCAAAATTTGAATTTGGTCATTTGCTTGAATGTGTCCTGATTTGCTCTGGGGTCTTTCGGGAGCATAAAAAATGCACGGTTAGAAAAAAAAAAAAACTTATAAACTTATACTCCCTTATCCTTGTCTAGGCATCTAGGTCATTCTGGTCCTGTCCTTCATTCACAGGTCTTGTCTGTTTGTGTCTCCAATGCCCACAAGGCCTAGTGACATCATGATGTGTGCCAGTAAAGCCAAAGACCCAGTGCAACCTGTGGAATGAATAGAGGGTGTTTGTGAATGAAAACCAGACTGGTGCAAGCAAGAAGGGAGCTGCACTGACAAGGTGAGGGCCAGGGTGAGGGTAGGTTTATTTTTTTAACTCTATCCTGTCCTTTTAAATGCAGAGTAGTAGTAGCTCAGTCTCCAATTTACTGAATTGGCAGAAATGCAAGAAATTTGGATCTTTGAAAATCCGAATTATTGGGGAAATTGTTGACAAATTCTGTTTTGCTTATATCTACTTATCTATTTACAGTATACATAATAATTGTCCACTTGCTGAAGGTCCCACGATGGAGACCACTATCAGTCTTAAGAGCCGGTAATCCATGTCTCATGTTTAAATGGAGTGGTGGTTTGTGAGTTGCAACTTCATTTAAAATCTTTGGGACTGATGGAATAACTGAATGATGTACTTTCTCTAACAGACTTTGAACCCTGTTCTTGAGATCAGTAGTGGAGCCAACTATGAGACCTTCTGTCATCTATGCAACCTAATCCTGAGGGTAAGTTACGATTCTGAGAACACCAGGATTAAATGTCATGTTGTTGAGAATGATTGGATGTTTGAAAAAAAAAGGTTTTACACTAGAATAAGGAAATATTAATGCATTGCACATGAGATACAGTGAAAATTCAGGGACACTAACCCACTGTTTGATGAAGCGTTGATGTTGATATGCCTTTAAACATGCTGCTTGTGCTGACAATATCATGGGAAGCAGGCGTTACCAGTAAAGGTAAGGGTAGGGTCTCATGGCTGTTTTCTCCACATCTGAAAGTTTTTCTCAGACATGAAGGAAAAAAAGAAAAAAGTTTCTCCACCTTCTCCATTCTGTCAGTCCACGAAAATTGGACGGCACTCGGATGTTATCCGAGTGCGGTCTGATTTATTTTACACACCCATAGACTTGTATTGCAGATTTTGCAATTGCTGAATACTCGGCTCAAAATGGGTAGTGATGGGTAAACCCATGGATTTTCGGGTCCAGTGGGTTGGCCGAACATTAAAAAAAAGTTTGGTTCGGGTACCGAACTCGAACCCGAACCTGGACCCCATTCAAGTGAATGTGGGGCCCGAACATCAAGTGTTTCCCACACTGTCATCTGTGTGACAGCATGAGAAACACCGGCTAAGATCAACGGTAACTTGTTGCAGCAGGTCAGAGCGCAGTGGTTCCCACGCTGTAACACAGATGACAGCGCGTGAGCCAGCAGCTCTGACCAGCGGTAAAAAGGTTACCGCCTGTCAAGGCGTCGGCTGATGAGACGCCTCTTCATTACTAACCTGTGGGCTTGGTGTCAGCTTACATTACAAAGCTGAAATCAACCAAACCTGCCACCACACCAGCGCAAGTGGGAAGAGCCAGGCTAAGCACCAGAATTTATGCATCTAATGGCTGCTGTTATTAGTCTGGGACGGGGCCAATATCCATGGATCTTTCCTGGGCTATTAATATTAGCCCGCAGCTGTCTGTTTAGCCTTTGCTGCTTATTGAATATAGGGGGAACCCCACATCATTTTTTGGATGGCAGTCTCCCCTATAATAATCATTAAAGGCTAAGCAAACAGCTGTGAGCTGATATTAACAGCCTGGGAACCTTTATGGTTATTGGCCCATTCCCAGAATATTAACAACAGCCCCCAACTGTCGGCTTTTACTCAGTTGTTTATTACAGGGGATCACATGCTGTTTTTTTCATTTATATTTTTATTTATTAACAAGTATAGTAAGGTAACCTGCGTTCATAACAGCTGTTTCTCTTGCTTTGCAAGTGCCAGTGCTGGACTGATGAACGACCACAAGTCCGGCACTTTGACATTCATCAGTCCGGGACTCATTCTTCCCACTTGCCCTGGTGCAGTCGCAAATGGGGTAATATTTGTGGGGTTGATGTCAGCTTTGTAATGTCAACTGATAAATAAACAACTTTGTGTTTTTAAATTAAAGGACTTTATTCTGGCTGTGTATTTTTTATAATAAGACTATGGGGGTTAATAAAGTGAGTGTCCATTACTAACCCCTGGGCTTGATGTCACTGGCCATAAAACAACTGCTTTAGTTTGACTGGTTGTTAAAAATGGGGGGGGACCTTACTCTGTTTTTTAAATTATTTATTTAAATAATTAAAAAATATGGTGTGGGGACCCCCATATTTTTGATAACCAGCCAATAGAATGCTGACAGGTGGGGACTGCAGCCCACAGCTGTGAGCTTTACCTGCACTGGTTATCAAAAATAGACGGGAACCTGCACATTTGTTTTTCAAATTTATTTATTGCACAGGCACCGGCTGTTAAATACTCTCATCAGCCTGCCGGACCTGAACAGCGACATGGACTTGAGGGAGGAGTCCGTGTTCGGGGCCCGTGCATGGACACTAGGCGTTCGGTACAGAGCTTAACTGTTCATTTTCACCCATCAGTAAAAATGTGACATACATCTGATTTTTTTCTGCGGACCACTCAGTCCAAGTAAAAAATTGGACATGTGAATGGCTCCATAGAATGTCTTAGGTACAAGTGCTATTTGTGGAAAACATGGATAGCACTCGTCCAAAACAATCAGCCATGTGCACGAGTCCGTAAGTCTAGTACATTTGTTTGCATTCCTGATTTTCAAATTCACTTTGACATCCTCTCCAACTTGGCAATCACACTGGAAAACCTCATGACTCTGAGACTTAGTTATATGGTGAAAAACATAAGGGTTCATTTACTCAGTGACAAATAAATTTGGAGAATGATCATTTCTATACTTATCTGCTACGTCACTTGCAATTTTTGGGAATCAATTATTATATGTTTTCTTAGAGGTTTCGAAAAATGGCAACACCCTCCACCTAGATATAGCAAGAAAAACTAAAATCTTTTGACTCTATGCAAACTTTACTAGGGGTTAATAAAGTGATGTTTACCCCTTTTGCGCCCCTACATAATTTTATATGTTCAGTGCAAATACATATTACAATAGATTATTTTTAATATCCTTACTTGTCTCTAACTAGTCAGCTCTTAAATCAATGTAAAAAAATGAGTGGTTTAGTAGAAGTAATACTTTACCTTTTAGCGCATTTCTACACACATTAAACCAGATTTGCAGCTTGCATGTTGCTCCTTGCTGAGCAGTGAAGTCGTAATCACCTTAAGAACCTGAAGAGTGTGTGGGAAGTATGAAAATGTTTACTTAAGTCTTCCTTCCCAGCTCAGCAGGAACACATTTAAATGTCTTTCAACTCTCAAATAAGCTGATGTGGGATTTATAAAATGTATTTTTCATACTTGACACCAGGTTAGCCTTAATATTTTATTCTCTAATTAGATTTCTATGAAATTCTTTTTGTGTTTTTTGTAATACTTTTAGATAATTCTTTTTTTTTACTATATTACTTTATAGTTTTCGAAAGACTTCAAGTTCACACTAAAGTATTCAGAAATCCAAAAAGCAGCTCCTGAGATTTTATACCTATGTTAGTCTTCTCTGCATTTCAAAACACTGTATTATCAGAATTTTTTTAGTTTTTGCTCTATTTTTGATCAAATTGATAGAACGGCGGGAGGGTGTGCTTTCTTTTTTTGTAATTCAGTAGCCTTCATGGACACAAGCTGTTTCCATCTACGTGACCAAAAATGAGCAAGAAAGGACACGGAGAATCAATTGACTGATTCGAACGGTGAGGTCAATTATTTTGCATTGCACTTTGAAAATTTATTAAAAAGTGAAAATGTAAAAATTTCCAATTTTGCACCTATTATAAAGGCAACAACCATATATTATATAAAGTGTAGTTTTCAGCCCTTTAAAGATCATTGTTAGCTCTCATTATGCTAAACTGTTATACTTCTCAGGGATCTGATCTTGTAACCTGTGGTTTTCATTGCCGTCAGCTATCTGGAACTCAGCTTGCATTTTTGATTGTCCTGTTTTGTTGAATGCATTGTGTTCTTTGTGTGATATTCCCCACCTGTAGTGAATTTCCCGTAGTCTTCTTGCCTATGGCGTAAGAACTTGCTGGAACAATCTGCATTTTTCTTTCTGTCTATTTGTCTACATCTTGTCTGCTCCTGGTCCCTTTGAAATATACAAACCTCAACATTGAAATTGCAACACCAGGAAGGAAAATTTGTGCAATTATAGAAATCACAGGAATTATAGACATGGTAATGATCTGCAAATGATGAAAAATGTAAACAAAATTTTGAAAAAATCTCAATTTATTCAGTATCGAACATAATCACCACATGGAGAAATCCCTGCACTTACAGCCTTGGCTGCTATCAATGAGGTTATTACTGGTTGTCTGAGGAATGTTCTACAATGCTGAATGCACTTGGTAAATTATCAAGTTCCGCTGCTGTCATCTCCCTCTCGATGGCAGAGAAGACTGGATATGCGGCAGGCCATGGCTGCCCGTTTAGAAGACGCAGGCAACTCATAACAGCATGACCAACAATGTGCCTAGGGTTGTCATGTTGAAAGATGGCTCTGGGGACACTGAACATACAGTAAATAAGCTTTTATTTAAGATATAATAATTAGAAATATTGGGCAAAGCAATGAGTCTGGGAAATGAGTCAATACGCAGCAGGAGAATGTGCTTTACACAGGTGTACAGTAGCTCAAGACAGTACACCTTGTTTCCCAGCACGTGCACAATGAAGGGAGGTGTACTGTCCTCCACCTTAGCTCTGCAATGCATGTGCCCCTTCTGCATATGGAGTTGTCTCCTGGGCAATGTTTAAATCCTTTTTCCTAATTACTAATCCTCCTTCTTTACTGTGACTTCTCATGTTTGTATGTTTTTCATTTTCAATTAATGACGCCAGATGTCCTATTATTTATTTAGAAAATTGTATCATTCAATCAGATATTGTAACATCCCAAACAATTTCATCTGAGCTTGTTTGCTACTCCATCAAATTATTCATGAAAAATGTCTGGCTTTGACATGGGCATATTTGATCCGTTAAACCCAAGTTGCATAACAACATGCTGGTGGTTTTGTGGTCCCACACCAAGTGGCAAGTTCCCTATAATATCCTCAAATGGCATAAATTCATACATTAATACAGACACCTGGTGTACAGTCACAGACCCAAGAATTGATTCACATTTCTTCTCCTAGAATGGTGATAATAACTCCTTCACCCATTTCCATGAATAATTTTCCATTGTGTCTTTTCTTAAACTTTAGAATTATTAAATAAATATTATGCAAGCCTGATTCCTAATATACAGAATTCTTGCTGTACAATACTGTTATGAGGCGCAATTACTATTCATGAATAATTTGATGGCGTAGCAAACAAGTTCAGATGAAACTGTTTGGTATGTTACAATATCTGATTGAATGATACAGTTTTCCAAGTAAATAATTGGACATCTGGTGTTATAAATTGCAACTGAAGAATATATAAACCATAGAAGTCATAGTAAAGAAGGATGAAAGAAGTAATAACAATATACACATGTAAAAAATTATAATGCCGTATTTTTTATGGAAAAAAATGTGACTGTTTTCTTTTAGAAGCTTATTTATAGGGAGTGACTAGTATTGCAGATCAATTCCAATAAAGTGAATGGGGCTGAGCTGCAATATCAATCACAATCCATTATAATGGGCTAAATAAGATTTATATATTGCTATGTGGATAAAGCCTAAAGCTATAGATTACCCTTCTCATTAGTTAGCAGTCAGATGAACGATGGTTCCGATGAACATTCGGCTATCTCGTCCAACTCCCCCATACACAAAAATGCTCGTTCTGTTGAGTGCTACTATGCTTTTTATAAGAGAGAGAACAAAGATGAGCATGAAGGCTTAATCATGTAAAGGATGCATCTGACGCGCCCAGGGGATGGGGACGACTCGGTACCCGGGCCTTTACCTGGTTTGGGGATGTCGCGGTGGTCGGCTCTCGGGCCCGTACCCTGGGGTCACTCTTGAAAAAGGGGATTGAAACTTGGATAAAAATAAAAATAAAATAAATAGTTTGTGACGCCACCTGTGGTACCTGGTAAGGATTACCAGCGATGCTTCAGACCTCCGGGGGGGTGTTGGGACAGCAGCCGAGGTGTTACTGCTCCCCACAGGCGGAGCGGGCCCCCGGGGCAGGGTGGTGTGAAGGGATGCAGGAGAGAGGGGACCCAGCCAGGTCAGAGGAAGAACAGACACACACACCGGGGCTAGTTTCAGTACCTTTACTGCAGATGGTAGGCAGGTATGGTCCGGGGTACTTGTAGGTGGTGTGCACTTCTGGACTTGCTCCCCAGTGAGCGGGTGTAAGGCCTCCTTTCTGTATCTTCCTGTCTCTCTCCCTGGAGCTTCTGACCTGCCTGGAACAGGGTCTAGCTTCCTTGATGTTTCTCTCACCCGTATGCTTGGAGGCGAGGGCTTTCCCTTGGTTATCACTATCCCTGGACGCCTGGGCCTTCGTGGTACCTAGTCCTCTAAATGTGCAGTATTCACGGGTGGACCGAGGGATATGAAATCCTCCTCAGTATGCCAGATTGCCTACTGGGCATGGAGGTCCCAATAGGCTCGGGCCCGGTGCCCGGCTTGCATCACGGGACGAACCCTCTGTGGTTCCTCTGTCTCTCATGGCTCTTCTCCTCTCCTTGTCTTCCAGCCCAGAGGTCCCCAACCGCCGGTCCGCGGACCAGGACCGGGCCGTTGGGGTTTTTCAGCCGGTCCGCGGCACCGCCACAGACAATCACTAAACATTGACAGTGTGCTCTGGTCTGCGGTGGCTCAGAGCACACTGTGTGGGGTGGATGCTGCCCGCTGTTCTAGACTCCCGCAGGGTAGACCTGTAGAGGACCTGTGATGACATCAAGGTACATAACTGTGATGTCACCACAGGTCCTGAACCAGGATGAAGCAGGGGCGGAACTACCGCCCGTGCAGCCGGTTCATTGAACGGGGGCCCCGAGGGAGAGGGGGCCCCTCCAGCCTCCAGCAGGGCCGCCATCAGGGCATAACTGCCCTGACTCCAGTATGGGGCCCGGCCGGTAGGAGCCCCCTCGGAGCCCCCTCTTGTGCGTCTCTCTCCTCATGGGGCCCCAGGCCCCATGCAAAGCGCCGGGTCCAGGACATCTCATAATTCCTCTGACTTCCGGTCATGTGACGGCGCCGTCAAGCCAAGCCACACATTATGTTTTTAGTTTTCTGTATAACATCAAGACCCACCTATATATAAGTGGGTCAGTTTTTAGTGCTAGCCCTTAACCCCAACCATGGAACACCATTCAAAAATGGAGCAACTATGGACGCAGTGTTCTACCTGTAGTAGAAGGCCTAAAGCCATCAGAAGAACTCTTGCAGGATGTGCCAGGGATGAGGAGAAATTGCCATATGCTGGCCAGACATAATCAAGCCGAACCAAGTTGTGCTAGAGGAGTTGAAGGGGGAGCCGATTCAGATGCTGGACCAGATCAGGTGACAGGTGACACCCAGGAAGGATTTCCTGGGCATAAGAGTCCAATGCACCAAGACACATGGAGATTTGGTGCCAGGCTGCAGAGTGGAGCGGACAAGCTTAAGAGGGACTGCAGAGCACAGTGTGACAGGCCTCAGCTGGAGGCCTGCATCGCACCAGAGCCAGACACTGCTTGAGAAGCCCTGGACCCCTTACAGAAGTGCCCTGAGCCCTGTGCATGTTGATCAGAGTCAGCACCTGCGCCCCACACTGAGTAAGTTCTCGGGATCCGACACCGCCTGTCAAGAGCCGAGGTCTGGATCCCCTTACCGCAAGCGTGAGACACTACCGTCGACGGTCAAGCCGAGAAGAGCTGAGAAGGAACTCCGACAGGAGAGATGCACCAGCAGCCGCAGAGGAATCGCAGAAGTGAACAGGGCCGTCACTTCCAACTATCACCTACGGTACCGGGGACAGTTGGGATTAGGATTTCAGGTTGGGAGGGGGCCGGTTGGTGCGTGTGAGGCTAAACGGGATCTGATAGACTTTATCTGGAAGAGTCTTGCGGCCTAGCGGGAATAACTGGCAACCCCCGCTAGGGCCATACAAAGAGAACTCGCGTGTTGACTCCCACGACTGGGTGCATCACACTTTTGCAAAGAACTTTACTGTTATTCGCTGAAAGATATTTCTTATTGTTATTCCAAGTTGCTGTTTATTTTCCTTGTTAATAACCCCCTTGCATAATAGTTGTTATACATATAAAGTGGTTATATCAACCCTTGACTGTACCTACCTTGTGTCTCTGTGCGCTGCATTCGGGCACCTGTGTTACACCTGGAAGAGGTTTTATTCAACTGGAGGTAATTTAGAGTAATTGATAAATCTCTCAATGAGGGCAGAAACTTTACTATTAAACATATTATAGTAGAATATATTTTGGTGGTTGTACAACAATAAATGACAAAAGTATTTAGGCACAGAATGTAGCAATTATACATCAGAACTGAGACAGAATGATTAGTGATTATGTTTTTCACCTGTCTCAGCTCCAGCACTGGGCTTTGCTCACTTCTCACATGGCTTGCAAATTCTGTGTTAGCACACTCAAGATTAAAGTGGTAACCCAGAAAACACCTCTGTCATCATCAACCAAGGGCTTTTATGGCCAGCTCAGGTGGCTGTGTGCTGCCTGAGTATTCAGAAACTAGAGCATCCTGCTACCACAAGCTTTTCCAAGAGTTTACTCTTCTTCCATTTAACTATTCTCCAGCCAGGTATTACAGTACCCTCCCAGCTACTGTTATAGTTTCATAGTGTTTAAGGTTGAAGCTAGACATAAATCCATAAAGTTTAACCTATAGCCTAAAATGTTGATCTTGAGGAAAGCGAAAACCAATGAGGAAGATTCTAATTGCCAGATATTAAGAGAAAAATTCCTTCCCAGCTCCACATACGGCAATCAGACTTGTTGCCTGGATTAATGCCCCATCAGAAAATGTAATTCTTATAAATGTAATATATTTTTCAAGAAAGGTATCCAGGCCTTCTTGAACTTTTGTAGTGAATCAACAATTACAAGATCATGTGATAGACAGGTTCATAGTCTCACTGCTCTTACAATCATGAATCACCTCCTGTGACTATGATTCTGTGAACCTTCTTTCCTGTAGAAGTATTGGATTTCCCCTTGTCACTTTTGCTTACCTAGGTGTAATGTTCATTAGAAAGATCTCTGTACTTTCCCTTTATATGTTTAATATATTGTAAAAAAAAAATGGCCCCTAACCCTTCATTTTTCCAAACTGGATAACACCAAGTTTGATAACCTGTCTTGGTATTGCAGTCCACCCATACCCTTAGAAACTTTGGTTGCTCTTCTCTGCACCCACTCTAGTACAGCTTTGTCCTTCTTATACACTCTTCTTGACTGCAATTCTTCTGTGCCAATATACATGTCAACAACTCCATCTCTGCTGTTAATGTACCTGATTATTTATTTGATTCTGAAACTGTGCTGCTATCACACACAACTCTGTTGTTCTTGTGTCTACTCATACAGCTGCTGCAATATTCCAGATTGCATACACATCTTAGCTATTCCTGTGTGTAGCCTCACTTCTGCTAGCAAGATACCAGATTTCTTTACATTTTTGCTATTCCTGTTCAATCCGCATATCTGATTCAGCTGCATTAACTGCTTCCAACTCTGCTTGCCCGTCTGCCATCCTGCATACCTACTGTCCTAGTCCTCGCTGTTCCATGTGTTGTTCGACCAGTAGAGATCTGTGGTATCGTCGCCACCAGTCTGTGCTGCTCACCCTGACTTACAGCTTAGAGAATCCACCTCCCTAGATGAGCCTACAACAGATTAAATTTAAGAGCTTAGACACACAGCTTGGTCGTTACACTTCAAAAAGGAGAGACAGTTTAGGGGTTATGTGGCACCCCAGGGGTCTGGTTTCCACAGTAATAGCAGTATTACGTCTGTGAGCAGGTGGGAGGTCTCCTGGGCAGGAATCCTAAGCATACCAAACCTCCTGCCCAGTCCTGGGAGGGGAAGAACTTCCCCTACATAAACTGGGGCTGAGGCAGGGTTAGGAAGAGGAGTTCCAGACAAAGACGGAGTCTGGTCTGGACACGCAGAAACAGGGACAGATAAACATCAGGAGCTCTGTAGGAGCCAGGGAGAAGCGCCAGGGGCTGGAGCTGTGCAGAGCTCGCCCTGGGAGAAGGTACTAAAACCGGACACAGGAGTCCGAGGCTGTGGGGACTAAGATATACCCAGCAGCAGAATCCATCCGGCAGGGGATTCCAGGTCCTCTGGCCATAAAAGCCCGGAGGCTCAGTCACAACAAAGGGACCAGCACCGCCATCCCGGAGCGGAGGCTAACAGGAGGCCCCAGGTCACCAGCCATACGGGTGAGCACCACACGGTATACCCAGGGACGTGGGCTACTTGTAACCGCCGAAAGCAGGGTAGCCAGGAAGGGTACAGACTAACGGGAAGGCCTACAACTCCACCTGGCCAGGGGAACTCCGGCTTACTCGCAGACTAACCAGGCCCCAACTACTAGCCAGTACTCCCGGGGGAATTTGCCTTGTACCATCAGTAAAGACCCTGAACTGTACCCTCGCGTCTCCGTGCTTCCTTGTCGCACCATTAGTGCTGGGACATCCACACCATCACTCCCAACATCAACCTCATCCTCTGCCCTGAGGCCATACCCCTCCCGTTGGGGGTTATACCATCCACGCTGCACATCCGTACCACCGGCCTCAGCGGACTGCCCTGCAGCGGCGGTTTCATAGCCGCATTCAACGGGTGGCGTAGTCGGACACTAATACCATCATACCAATAACTGCCACTTAGTTTGACCACCCTGGGCACGGACCGGGTCACCGCCACACGGAGACTACAACCCCCAGCATCTCAGCGATCCGGTTCCGGGTTCCCCTGCACAGCACAGGCCCAGGGGGTGAGTAAATATTGGCGTAGTCGGCAGGATTATGTGCCCGCAACCACCGGGTACTGCGTGCCTGAAAAAAGAGACTTTTATACTTACTTGTGGTGAAGTTTCCCGCCGTCCGGAGTCGTTTCCCGCCATCTGGAGCCGATTCCCGCCATCCGACGCCATCTTCTGCCTTCTTCCCGCCATCCGTGGAGTTTTCCCGCCATTGGACGCCATCTTGAGGGCGCCGCGCGGGAAGAAGAGGGGCGTGGACTCCGAAAGCCCGCGAGAACTGAAGCCCCGCCTCACGTCCGGACGTTGCGTAAGGTCCTGGAAGTAGCCCAGCAGACGCCGACGTCACAGGAGCGCGACGGAAGGTCCTCAACCCTGACGATCCACTGCGGAGCCGCGGCCTACGGAAGAGGATCATCGCAAGGTAGGCCACGGTCCACTAGGGGGGAGGAGGATGTCGGATACGGAGGAGAGCTTCACCGCCACAGCCGCCGCCAGCGCCACCGCTGCTGCGGTCATGCCTTTCACCATGCCCTATATCCCGGGGGCAGCCTGGCTACCCCAGTACTCAGGGGAGTCACATACCCTAAATGACTTCAGAGAAAGGCTGGATAGCCTCTTCCAGGTGTATCCCCTCACGGAGGCGCAAAAAGTGAGCATCCTGGTGGCCCATATAATCGGGGCAGCCCAAAGGGAGGAAAAGTCCTGGCCACCTGGGAGGAAGAGGACTGTCAGAGACATACTAACCCGGCTGAAAGACACATTTGACACCTGCACCTCAGCCGAAATAAAACTAAGATTTTATGGGTGCAAACAACGGGCACATGAGAGTATAAGAGACTATGCTCTAAACCTACAAGAGGCCCTGAGAGCCATTAAGCAGGCAGACCCTGACAGCGTGGGAAATGAAGATAAGCTGTTGACTGAACAATTCATTGAGGGTCTACTGTGCAATGCCCACCGAACCCAGTTGCGGGCAATGGCCTTACAGGACCCTGACCTGGACTTTGCACAGTTCAAGGACAGAGCCATCCGGGTGCTCCGAGAACCGGCACCAGGTGGCGCTGTGACCCACAGGCGCCCTGCTATCACTTACCACCAGGGGATGGCGCCCTTGTCTGCAGAGCCTGTGGGAGCTGATGCGCAGGCTTTAAACAGTGACCCGGTTACAGACCTGCACCATCAGGTCCAAAAGCTGACTAAGAGCGTTGCCGCGCTAACCAGAACTGTGCAGTCTTTACAGGTCTCTTCTCCAGGAAAGATCCAGCTGGCATCCGGACCGGAGGACGTCCCGTGGCGCCGACTGAGAAGGACCCCACCGGCCAGAGGAAGACCCAGCGACAGATACAACGAGGACGGACGACCCATCTGCCGCCGCTGCAATCAACCCGGACATGTGGCAAGGTACTGTCATTTAAACGGGCACAACCTGGGGTAGAGGGCCAACCCCCAGGCATAAGACCATCAGGCCCATCAAACTGGCGTGATAAATACGTAGGGGGACGTCCAATCTTGCCTGTGGTACTGGATGGCATTCCTATGAGTGCCCTACTAGACACCGGGTCACAGGTCACCACCATCCCGTACGTGCTCTTTAAACAGTACTGGAATGACTCGGACATAACCCGCTACCCAGATGACGACCTGAGTATCATCGCCAGCAATGGTCAGCCCGTGCCGCAGGTGGGATTCAAGGAGGTGACCATTAAAATCGGTAAAGTCGAACTAGTGGCACAAGGACTGATTATAGTGGACATCGACCGTCATGAGAGTCACCCTAGAATCACCCTGGGAACCAATGTAATTGAAAATTGTCTTGCAGAGGTGATTCTCATTTTACAGCAGGTGGCCAAGAACGCCAGTTCCGGCCAGCAGCGTGCGCTCCAAAAAGAGATCCGGGCACTGATGAAGCGGCAACAGGTGGAACTATCTGGTGGTGAGATAGGTAGCGTGAGAATGTGTGACCCGTTCCCTATTGCCATGCCCCCAAAAAGTGAGATGATGATTTGGTGCCGGGCAGCTATTGGTCTAAGAGGTAGAGACTACCAAGCAATGGTAGAACCCGTCTACTCAGACAGTAGGCCCACCATTTTGACAGCACGGGGGGTGGTCGATGTACGCCATGGGAGGGTGCCCGTTCGCATCATAAATATCGGTGAGAGAGAAGTACACCTGCCCCGGTATGCCACGCTAGCTAAATTGTTCACCATAAACCAGAATTCTGTACAGGCCGTGGAACCCTTGCCTCCATCTCAACCAGAGGAAGGTAACGGCTCTAAGAAACCAGTGGGGGACTGGTGTCAGCAACTACATCTGGGTACCGACTCCACTCCCTCACACCAGAAACAAGGAGTCTATCGGGTGGTTCAAGAGTACGAGAGAGTGTTTAGTAAACACCCGTTAGACTTCGGGCGAGTAAAGGGGGTAGAACACCACATCCCCACGGGAGACCATCCTCCCATAAAGGAGAGATACCGACCCGTACCCCCTGCACACTACCAACACGCCAAGGGGATGCTTAGAGACATGAAGGAGGCTGGGGTAATCAGGGACAGCTGTAGCCCCTGGGCAGCTCCACTAGTCTTAGTGAAAAAGAAAGACAACACCATGAGGATGTGTGTAGACTACAGGAAGGTCAACCGTATCACACACAAAGATGCGTACCCGTTACCAAGGATAGAAGAGTCCTTAGCTGCATTAAAATCTGCTAACTTCTTCTCTACTTTGGATCTCACTAGCGGGTACTGGCAGGTTCCTGTAGCAGAGTCAGACCGGGAGAAGACCGCATTCACCACCCCGATGGGTCTCAGCGAATTTAACTGCATGCCGTTCGGGCTCTGCAACGCACCAGGAACCTTCCAACGGTTGATGGAATGCTGTCTGGGACACCGGAACTTCGAGACGGTCCTGTTATACCTGGACGATGTCATCGTCTATTCCAAGACCTACGAGGACCACCTGAAACACCTGGCAGAAGTGTTCGAAGCTCTGGCAAACTACGGCCTAAAGGTGAAACCCTCCAAGTGTCACCTCCTGAAACCAAAGGTGCAATACCTGGGACACGTGGTGAGTGCTGACGGAGTGGCTCCTGACCCTGATAAGATCACCGTGATTAAGGACTGGCCAAGACCCTGCAGCATAAAGGAAGTGCGGCAGTTCCTTGGGTTGGTAGGCTACTACCGAAGATTCATTCCCGGTTTCACCAAAATGGCAGCCCCTATGCAGGACCTCCTGATAGGTCAATCTCGAAAAGCCAAAAACCAGAAGCCGCCCTTCAGGTGGGAAAAGCTGGAAGAGGAGTCCTTTTGCCAGCTGAAGATGGCCCTCCAGGGGGATGAAATCCTGGCATATCCAGACTACAGCCAGCCCTTTATCCTCCACACGGACGCAAGCAACATCGGGCTAGGAGCCGTACTGTCCCAGATCCAGCAGGGGAAAGAACGGGTAATCGCTTACGCCAGCCGAAAGCTACGGCCCACGGAGAGGAACCCTGAGAATTATAGCTCATTTAAGCTGGAGTTCCTGGCAGTAGTGTGGGCAGTGACCGAACATTTCAAGCATTACCTTGCCTCCTCCAAATTCATCGTGTACACGGATAACAACCCGTTGACACACCTGGACACTGCAAGGCTCGGTGCTCTGGAACAGAGATGGATGGCTCGCCTGTCCAACTTTGAATTCACCATCAAATACCGGGCAGGACGCTCAAATGCCAACGCGGATGCCCTGTCTAGAATGCCGAACTTACCGGACGTAGGGGAAGATCCAGAAGATCTGGAAGAAGTTGAGCTCCCTGCGTTCCACCGTCATGGGATTACCCTGTATTCCAACCGTGTGAAGGACAGGCGCTCCGCGACGTTCAATCCCTTGCCCCACTACAACTGGGCGGAGACGCAAGACAGTGATCCTGCAGTCCGCCTGGTGAAGGAAATGCTGACCCAAGCCGATGCCAGTCTGGACCCAGACGCCCCAGAGGAGACTAAGCAACTGTGGAAGGAGAAAAGTAGGCTGTTCCTCTACAGGGAGAAGTTGTGCCGGAGAATGGTTAACTCTCGAACGCATGAGTTGACCTGGCAGGTAGTGGTCCCCAGACGAGACGCGGCTATGATTCTGGAGGCGTACCACAACGGAGCAGGACATTTCGGGTGGAAGAAGCTGGAGTTCTTATTGCGTGAACGGTTCTACTGGGTAGGCATGAGAGGAGCCATCGAGAGGTGGTGCAGAGACTGTGGACCGTGCCACCTAAGAAGGAAGGACCGTGCCAGCCAGAAGACTCCCTTGCAGCCCATCATCACCCGACAGCCACTGGAACTGGTAGCCCTGGACCATGTGAAACTGGCTCCAAGCAGATCTGGGTATGTCTACGCCCTCACAATCGTAGATCATTACTCCCGGTTCCTGGTGGTGGTCCCGGTCAAGGACTTAACGGCTCAAACAGCAGCTAGAGCCTTCCAGCAGCATTTCTGCCGTCCACACGGGTACCCGGACCAAGTGCTGACAGACCAAGGGCCAGCCTTCGAAGCGGAAGTCTTCCAGGAGTTCTGCAACCTGTATGGCTGCACGAAGATAAGAACAACGCCCTATCACCCACAAACTAATGGACTCTGCGAGAAGATGAACCAGTTGGTGATAGACCTCCTGAAAACATTGCCCCTGGAAGAACGCAGTATGTGGCCTGAGAAGCTGCCTGATCTGGTGGACCTATACAACCACATCCCTGTAGGTTCCACCAACTGTACCCCGGCTTACCTAATGAGAGCGAGACCTGGTAAGCTGCCTATCGACCTGGATATGGGAGTCCTGACGCCCGAGGACACCTCGCCAGAGGCAGACTGGGATACAGGACGGCAGCAGCAGTATCGGAAAGTGCAGGAGAGCGTGGAGCGAAGTCTGTCTCAAGCTAGAGAAAGGCAAGAGAGGGCTTATAATCAGTATGCTCCCGCTGTTCCCCTGGTACCTGGAGAGCAGGTCTTGAAGAGGAAAAGACGGCTCCACAAGTTGGACGACCAGTGGGAGAAGGACCCGTACACCGTACTGCCATCAAGCCATGAGAGCCCAAAGATTTGCGTGATCAGTAAGGATGGAGGAGAAACCACAGCCGTTGTCTCCAGAGACCACCTGAAGAAGTGTCCCGAGCAGCTGCAAAGCCCTGAAGAAGATCAAGAAAACCCTCAACCCGCAGAGGAAAGGGAAGAAATGATCAGGACTGTACTCGGAGACTTCCCCCGGTCTTGGACACAAGTAAACGGTGCTGTCGTGATACCCGTCCTCACCTTTCTCCAGCCAGCCCCGCAAGTGCCTACAGAAGAACCAGTAGAGCTGGAAGAGCAGCCGGCCCAAGAGGCAGAAGAGTCCACACCAGCAGTACAGGAGGATCAACTCTCTGCTAGTAGTGAGCCTGCCGTGCCCCTAGTGAGCCAAAGAGTGCGCAGAAAGCTGCCCAGCCTGCCCATAACACCTCCTACACCCTGTAGTGCAGGACCAGTTAGTGAGCTCCGTAGGTCCACTAGGGTTACCAGAGGCCAGATGCCCGTACGTTGGAGAATCTAAGTTGGCTAGTTGCTTTAACTATTTTATGTTTACCTGTTTTGTTGTAGCCGTTGCTAATTATGTTTTTCAGTTACAGGTTTCTTTATATGGACTGACAGGTTATGGACAGTGAGTAACCGGAACTCTGTTGTAAATATGTTTGGAGCGTAACCCAGGAATGGACTACAGACTGTTAAAGACTCGGGGCAGGACAGACCCCTACCTGGTTACGGCTCCCTGTTCTTTGGTGAAATGGACACCCTTATTGCTTCCCGGTTACGGACACGCCGTGACCATCTCATGTATTTAATTGTTATTGTTTATACCCTGTTATGTTTAGTCCGGGAGTACTAAATTTCACTAGGGGGGAATGTGGCACCCCAGGGGTCTGGTTTCCACAGTAATAGCAGTATTACGTCTGTGAGCAGGTGGGAGGTCTCCTGGGCAGGAATCCTAAGCATACCACACCTCCTGTCCAATCCTGGGAGGGGAAGAACTTCACCTACATAAACTGGGGCTGAGGCAGGGTTAGGAAGAGGAGTTCCAGACAGAGACGGAGTCTGGTCTGGACACGCAGAAACAGGGACAGATAAACATCAGGAGCTCTGTAGGAGCCAAGGAGAAGCGCCAGGGGCTGGAGCTGTGCAGAGCTCGCCCTGGGAGAAGGTACTAAAACCGGACACAGGAGTCCGAGGCTGTGGGGACTAAGATATACCCAGCAGCAGAATCCATCCGGCAGGGGATTCCAGGTCCTCTGGCCATAAAAGCCCGGAGGCTCAGTCACAACGAAGGGACCAACACCGCCATCCCGGAGCGGAGGCTAACAGGAGGCCCCAGGTCACCAGCCATACGGGTGAGCACCACACGGTATACCCAGGGACGTGGGCTACTTGTAACCGCCGAAAGCAGGGTAGCCAGGAAGGGTACAGACTAACGGGAAGGCCTACAACTCCACCTGGCCAGGGGAACTCCGGCTTACTCGCAGACTAACCAGGCCCCAACTACTAGCCAGTACTCCCGGAGGAATTTGCCTTGTACCATCAGTAAAGACCCTGAACTGTACCCTCGCGTCTCCGTGCTTCCTTGTCGCACCATTAGTGCAGGGACATCCACACCATCACTCCCAACATCAACCTCATCCTCTGCCCTGAGGCCATACCCCTCCCGTTGGGGGTTATACCATCCACGCTGCACATCCGTACCACCGGCCTCAGCGGACTGCCCTGCAGCGGCGGCTTCATAGCCGCATTCAACGGGTGGCGTAGTCGGACACTAATACCATCATACCAATAACTGCCACTTAGTTTGACCACCCTGGGCACGGACCGGGTCACCGCCACACGGAGACTACAACCCCCAGCATCTCAGCGATCCGGTTCCGGGTTCACCTGCACAGCACAGGCCCAGGGGGTGAGTCAGTTACACTTCATAACACTTCTTTGTGGTTACAATTCAGAACTGAGGCACAGACCTTGTCAATTACAATTAATTACATGAAAAATCTCTTAATACACTTTACAACTAGTGGTTAGCAACAACCACCATGGACACTGCCAACAGCTCAGAATCACAGAGCTAGTCAGTTGGCCTTCTTCATAATATAGCATGCTCAATAATGTCCACATTCATTAAATACAGTGCACAACCAGTCCAAAGGTAGTTGTAGGGCAGGCTGACATGGTTAATGGTAGCAGGTCACTTGCCCTAAAGCTTTCTTAGCTGGTTGCAAAATTTTCAGGGTCTTCTTTCTTGGCCTAATATGCAAAGCAGACTAGAGTACGTTTGTCTGTAAGATCTTAGGGACAATTCTTTGCTTGGTGGGTCCAACTCCAAACTCAGGGTCTCAGATAAGTAAGTGTGCAATGCATACATTTAGAATCATAGAATGTTAGAGTTGGAAGGGACCACTAGGGTCATTGTGTCCAACCCCCTGCTCAAAGAAGGATTCACTAAACCATCTCAGACAGATGTCTGTCCAGCCTCTGTGTGAAGACTTCCATTGAAGGAGAACTCACCACCTCTCATGGCAGCCTGTTCCACTCTTTGATCGCCCTCACTATCAAATTTTTTTTTCTAATATCTAATCTGTATATTCTCCCATTCAGTTTCATTCCATTGCTTCTTGCGTTTCCATGTGCAAATGAGAATAAGGATGATCCCTCTACAGTGTGATATTCCTTCAGATATTTGTAGGCAGCTATTAAGTCTCCACTTTCTTTTCTGCAAGCTAAACATACCCAGATCCTTTAACTGTTCCTCGTAGGACATAGCTTGCAGTCCCCTCACCATCCCGGTAGCTCTTCTCTGAAATTTATACTCCAAAATAAAAAATCAGGATATTCAATCACTGTCCTTATGATGGCTCATAAAGCAAATCAAAATTCATCTTAAAACTAGTTTTCGGGAGAACTTTGCATAAACTCTACCGCTTCTGTTGTCAAGTTGCAGAATCTTGGCAAAATATAGACTGCTGGCAAGTGTGGTGCTATGACTGTCCTCCACACAGTCATACCCACACTGACAGGCTAACTCCCACTGACCATAAGAGTTTTTCCTGTCACACCTAGATTGGATCCTGTCATACAACAATCGGGCGTCCGCACATGTAACCTATGACCTTAGGCATTCTACAAAACACCATACAACTTTTCTGTAAAACCAAACTAGTGGGGTCATCTAATGCACATTGTTTTAGCAGTTCAATGACACATCTTCAAGAAAGTTTCCATTCATCCTTTTATCTGTCTTTTTTTCCCTGATGAGAGAACAGATCCCTTATTTTTCTATGGTATTGGTTATATTTAACGTGGATAACAGACAAAAAATTCTAGCACCACATATTTAATAAAAGAATACTGTGCCAGTAACCTCCCAAAGAGAGACTGGAAACTTTGAAGAGAACAAGGGGTACATATGCTAGGCACCAAGTATTCTTGATAAACAATAAAAATCAAACCGCAAGGATTGAAAAATTATAAAGAAATTTTATTAGGAACACTAAACACAATCCAGTTAAAACATACTTAAAAACATGTAGCAAATACCCGTGAAGGTATGTAGTATATCAAAATATAAGTGTGATACTTATAATAATATAGAGGCAATACAGATTATTCCTCAAAATCTGCCCACAAATATATTAACCCCTTTACGAAAGAGGGCGTATTAGTACGTATCTGTGCCCTGGGACTTATGGACCAGATACGTATTTATACGCCCTGGCGATTTCGCCCGCACACAGGCTGTGCAGGCGCGATCGCCGCCGGGTGTCAGCTGATTGTCACAGCTGACACCCGGTACTATGTGCAGGGAGCGGTCCCGCACCACTCCCGGCACATTAACCCCCGCAATGCTGCGATCGAAGTTGATCGCAGTCGATCGCAGCATTGCAGTGGCAAGGGGTTTTGATCGCCGATACTCACCTCCTCTTCCGGCCTCCAGCGCTGTCTGCCGTAGCTTCCAGGATGTTGCCATGACGACCCGATGTCGTCATGACAACATCCGGGTCACCAGACAGCAGGAAGATTTTTTGGACATGTGCAGTGCATCTCCAAACTATCTTCTCCCTGTCCAGCGCTGACAGCCTGCATGGCACAGGGATGGTGCTCCATTCCTGTGCCATGCAGGCGATCAGAGAAAAAAAAGTGAAAGTCCCAGAGTGGGACAAAGTAAAAAAGTAAAAAAAGTGTCATAAAGTGAAAATAAAGAAATAAAAAAAAAATTGTAAAAATATTTAAAAACAAATAAAACAAATAATCCACCAAAAATAAAAATATAATGTACCCATCAATAAATATTATTATAAAAAAAAAAAAAAACAATTAAAGTACACATATTTGGTATCGCCGCGTCCGGAACGACCTGACCTATAAAACTGTCCCACTAGTTAACCCCTTCAGTGAACACGGTAAAAAAAAAAAAAAAAGAAGCAAAAAACAATGCTTTATCACCATACCGCCAAACTAAAAATGGAATAACACGCGATCAAAAAGACTAATATAAATAAAAATGGTAACGCTGAAAACGTCATCTCGTTCCGCAAAAAACAAGCTGCCATACAGCTCCATCATCTGAAAAATTAAAAAGTTATAGCTCTCAGAATAAAGCGATGCTAAAAAATAATTTTTTCTATAAAATTGCTTTTATTATGTAAAAGTGCAAAACATAGAAAAACGATATAAATGTGGTACCGCTGTAAACGTACTGACCCGAAGAATAAAGCGGCCTTATCAATTTTACCACACGCGGAACAGAATAAAAAAAAACAAAAAAAAAATTCCTGAATTGTTGTTTTATGTTTATTCTGCCTCCCAAAAATTGGAATAGAAAGCGATCAAAAAATGTCACGTGCCTGAAAATGGCACCAATAACAACGTCAACTCATCTCACAAAAAACAAGCCATCACATGACTCTGTCTGCCAAAATCGGGAAAAATTATAGCTCTCAAAATATGGCGATGCAAAAACTAGATTTTACAAAAAATGCGTCTTTTAGTGTGTGACAGCTGTCAATCATAAAAACCCGATATGAATAAAGTCGTCTAATCACTTATACCGCACGAGGAACGGCGTAAAAAATAAACTCTCGGGTTAGGTTTTTGCTAGGGTTAGGGTTGGGCTAGGGTTAGGGCTGGGTTTGGGGTTAGGCTTGTGATGGGGTTGTGATTTTTTTCAAAAGTAAGAAAAAAAGATGACGATATGGCGACTAGTGTTGAGCGCAAGTGCTCACTACTTAAGTTTGCATCGGGTGCTCTGGTATGCATTGAGTATCGTGGTATTTGAGTGACATGCTCGAGTCTCCACCCCATATGCTTCACGGCCAAAAAAACTTTGCGGGGATTGCCTGCCATGCACGAGCGATCCCCCGCATGTTTTTTTTTGGGTGTCTAATAACCGTGAAACATGCGAGTCAGGGACTCGAGCATGTCACTCGAGCACACGCAGTACATGGTGCATACCTGAGTACCCGATGCAAACTCAAGTAGCCAGCACTTGCGCTCAAGACTAATGACAACTTATTCAATATGATGACCTAATGTTATCAAATTCTTTGTCGTACCTCTGGGTTCAAAATGTTCACTATACCCCTTAATAAAATCCTTGAGGGGTATAGTTTCCAAAATGGGGTCACTTGTGGGTGAGCTCCACTGTTTAGGCACACAGGAGTTCTCCAAACGCAACATGGTGTCCGCTAACAATTTGAGCCGATTTTCCATTCAATTTGTTAGCGGACACCCTTTTGCATTTGGAGAGTCCCTGTGTGCCTAAACATTGGAGCTCCCCCACAAGTGACCCCATTTTGGAAACTAGACCCCCAAAGGAACCTATCTAGATGCATAGTGAGCACTTGGAATCCCCAGGTGCTTCACAAATTGATTCGTAAAAATGAATAAGTGGAAAAAAAAATACTTTTTCATTTTTACGAATCAATTTGTGAAGCACCTGGGGGTTCCAAGTGCTCACTATGCATCTAGATAGGTGCCTTGGGGGGTCTAGTTTCCAAAATGGGCTCACTTGTGGGGGAGCTCCAATGTTTAGGTACATCAGGGGCTCTCCAAACGCAACATGGCGTCCGCTAATTATTCAAGCAAATATTACAATCAAAAAGTCAAATGGCGCTCCTTCCCTTCCAAGCCCTGCCGTGCTCCCAAACAGTGTTTTTTCCCCACATATGGGGTATCTGCATGCCCAGGGGACAACACATTTTGGGGTCCATTTTTTCCTGTTACCCCTGTGAAAATAAAAAAAATTGGGTCTAAAGTAACATTTTTGTGAAAAAAGTTAAATGTTCATTTTTTTCTTCCACATTTTCAAAATTCCTGTGAAGCACCTGAAGGGTTAATAAAGTTCTTGAATGTGGTTTTGAGCACCATGAGGGGTGCAGTTTTTAGAATGGTGTCACTTTTGGGTATTTTCTGTCATAAAGACCTCTCAAAGTGACTTCAAATGTGATGTGGTCCCTAAAAAAATGGTTTTGTAAATGTTGGAAAAATGAGAAATCGCTGGTCAACTTTTAACCCTTCTAGCTCCCTAACAAAAAAAAATGTTGGTTACAAAATTGTGCTGATGTAAAGTACACATGTGGTAAATGTTATTTATTAAGTATTTTGTGTGACATATCTCTCTGATTTAAGGGCATAAAAATTAAAATTTGAAAATTGCAAAATTTTCAAAATTTTCGCCAAATTTCTCTTTTTTTCACAAATAAACGCAAGTGATATCAAAGAAATTTTACCAAAATCATGAAGTACAATATGTCACGAAAAAACAATCTCAGACTCAGGGGGATCCGTTGAAGCGTTCCAGAGTAATTACCTTATAAAGTGACAGTGGTCAGAATTGTAAAAATTGGCCTGGTCATTAACGTGCAAACCACCCTCGGGGGTAAAGGGGTTAATCTGATGAGTATCTGCAATTACAAGTGCTACCTTATAGAACAACTGTATCAAAATATATGCAGTTGCATTAGAAAAATAAGAAGATAAGATTACTCCATTCAAACGGTGCATGTGTGGGCACATTGCTGTCTAAGCCCAGTATATATATTCAAATAGAAGATATACAGCAAATACTATACCTACCACAAAGAAAGTCCACCAACAGGAAGACAGGCAGATAGTGGGAAAACAATACAGAGCCAGAGTCCCACGCATTATGCAACTGAATGGCTTCCCCAGGGGTATAATGTTAGTGTTCACTAGGGGAACAATATATATAGAATGAGCCCAACCTGTTGGCTAATAGGAAATTGGACAGAGGGAAAATCGGTACTGGAGTGAGACAAGGATAAGTAGAAGCCTCATGCACAATGGATCAAGTATAGCGATCCAGAGAAAGCAGTAAGTCCATATCATCCTCCCGCAGCTATGTGGATTGATCAAAGAGAAAACAATATATAACAAATAAAATAAAAAATAATAAAAAAAATAATAATAATTTTATAAAAAATCCTTTTTTTCCCTGATGAGAGAACAGATCTCTTATTTTTCTATGGTATTGGTTATATTTAACCCGAACAGCAGATGTTGTGCAAGACCCTTCAAGGAGCCGCCACAGAAAGCCTTACATTTTGCATTTCTCCAATCCGTCTCACCAGTTTTGCAGTAACAACTGGTGAAAAAGTCAAATGTCATCTCATGCCCTTTTGAGATCAGTTGTCAACAGGTAATGCACAAGAAAACTGGTTTGGATGGCACGGATATACATTCGCCATGCTTATGTTCAGCTGTATTATCCTTGTTATAAAATCTGAACTGCCGACAAAGCTACCCAAGGTAAGAAAGCTACTGATTACTAAAGCCAGAGAGCCACTGCCTTTATTGACCACAACAGTCATGATTGTTGAACAGCTGATACTGTATGTGACAGTGAGTGTGAGCTCTGTTTGGGACAACTGTCACATCATTAGGAATGTTTCCCCTGTAACAGGGGCTCCTGCAGTTACAGGTGAAAAATGTGCTATAATAAAAATATTACTAATAGATAACACTATTAATGTCCACCTTTGTGATTACTTTTTTTTCTTACATAAATGCATATATTTGGGACTAAAAATCAATTTTTTGCAATTTGGCTTCATTAAGAATTTTGCACCGTTTGCCTTCTGTAGCCTAAGTTACACACTTTCTATTTCTTTAGAATGAATTAACATAAAATCCATTAGTCAGCAAGTTATGATGATTTGACATGGAGGCTTTTTCTGAGCTCCTCTCAGCTAATATCACCACAGACAACCTCAAAGTTGAATGTGCAAAGAAAGCAGAAGCTTGTAAAAGCCAAACAGTGCGATTTTTTTTATTGAAACCCTATTGCAAAAATGATTTAAGGCTCCAAAATGCATACATTTAAGTAAAAAAAATGTTCTCAAAGTTGCACAAACCCTTTAAACCCTTCTCTGACATTCTGGGAGACAAATATGCTACAAATTTATGTAAAAACCTCTTCCCTCAAACCCACTGAATCAAAAGTCCTAGAACATAGGAACATAGCTAAAGGAGGTGTAGTTTTAGCAGTTACATTCAGTCACTGGTGCAATTTTCCCAAACAGATCATGCTGTATATAAAAATTAAATTTCAGATGATACTAAGCACAAACATAAATTAAATTTTAGAGTTTCTTTATTTGATTAGAAAAACATTTAGATAAATGGCAAAATTCTAAAATAACAAATATAGGAAAAATTTGCCAGCCTTAAATTTTCCATCAGAATCTGTCTGAATATACTGTATATGGCTGTATATATTCTTTTATTCAAATATTTATTTTGGATAATTATCTTGGAGTCAACAATATCCATAATAAAGAAATGAGGGTATAGAGAAAGTAAATACTAAAGTATGTAAAAGTAATGTAAAGCCAAACTGATCCACTGTGCTATGCCTAGTGCGGGGTCTGAAGAGGAGATGCATGGCATGACCCACCCAGTTGGACCCTATACTAGCTGTAACAGTCAATTAAGTTTATCTAGAGTGTTTCTTTAAATTTATATTTTCCAAATGCTCAAATGTCTTAAGAAAAGAGACGTTCTCTATTCTGCACTGGAAGGGTCAGAGAAAGTGATCTCTATGAACCAAATTACATGTTTCTTCTCTTCTTAGACACACACACAGTGATTCTGCTGCAGCTTTGACATAACGTATCACAAGCTGCATCTATGAAGGCACCTACTAGCTGGAGGGTCAGCAGATGTAGTTCTCAAGTTCTTCTGTTCATCTATATTTTGCCTCTTTATGACTTTAGCATCTATTCTCCTTACCTACGCATTAATATTTTGATTTCTCAAACTTCTTCTGCTCATGTATTCATCTACTGGTTCTATACATTTATTCAAACTTTTCGTATATTCTATACATTTGTTCCATTAGGGCTTGTTCAGATTAGCACATTAAAGGGAATCTGTCAGTAGGATCAATCTTCCTAAACTAGCTATATGGGTATGTAGGTCATAGAAAGCTGAATTAAATGATACCTTGATATCTATGATTCAATGTCTTTTTCCAGAGAAATCCATGTTTTTCTTATATAAAAATGAGCTGTTAAGATCTATGGACCGGACATAGATCTCCTCGAGAATCTGCTTCTAGAACTTATAATAACTAAAAAGGATGTCACCAGAGTGAACCACGTAATGACTGACAGTTTGCTCTCATAATCACACACAGGTCTGTAATGAGATCAGAACTAACACAGTACAGCAGTATTAACACAGTACAGCAGAGCTAACACAGTACAAAAGAGCTAACACAGTACAGCAGAGCTAACACAGTACAGCAGAAGTAAACTTTGTCTCATTACAAACATTTGCAGCTGCACTTATCCTCCCATAGTGCTGTCAACTGTGCTGCAGAGCTCTGCCTGATTATAACTACACAGTACAGCAAAGTTGAACCTTGTCTCCTTATAAACATAGCAAGAACATTTACAGTTGTCTTCACACAGAGCTGTCCGATTTCCTGCACTGCCCTTCTTCCACACTGGCTCCCTTTTGAAATGGAAGCTGAAGCATTGTGAACGCACAACTGCACCTTCAAATGTATTTTAATGAGACAAAGTTCACTTCTGCTGTACTGTGATAGCTCTGCTGAACTGTGTTAGTTCTGATGTCACAGCAGATCTGTGTGTATGAGAGCAATGTTTCCGCAATGACTTGGTTCACACTAGTAATGCCTCCTTTCATTCATAATAAGCTCTGGAGGCTGATTCCTAGGGATATCTATGTCCTGCCCATGGATCTTAGCAGCTCATTTGAATATAAATAGAATGTGGATTTCTCTGGAAGAATATATTGGATCGCAGATATCAAGATATCATTTTGTTCAATTTTCTATAACCTGCATGCCCATATAGAAGGCTTAGGAAGTTTGATCCTACCAAAAGATTCCAATTAAACATCTGTGTTCTTTCCGTATGCAAAACAGATAGCATATGGTCAGCCCAAGGACCAATGCAAGTCAATGTGGATGTTGAATATTTTCACACACAGATCGATGGTCCACATGTTAAAAATCACAGCATGCACTACTTTGATACATATTACAGATTACACTCACCCATTATAAGTCAATGTGTACGTAAAATATGGATCTCATACCGGTTACCATCCATATGCCATTTTTTTCAAAGATACATTAAAAATATTATGGTGGAAAATACTGTATATTATTTACTGCATTGTTCATGTAAAAACCAGATGCCATACACATGTACAAATGGACAGTAACGTAAAAACCGGACATAATATTGCAGAACGGATATGAAAGACAGTCACATGGAACACAATACAGATGCAAAAATGTCATTTTTTTTAGAACGAAAAATGAATGATTTTGGAGAAGGCCCAAGGCACAAAGCAAGGACCTTAAAGACAGGGTTGGGGGAGTTTGGTGTGGAAAAACATAGCCTCGACCTTAACCCTATCCAACACCTATGAGATGAACTAGAATATAGATAATGAGCTCGGCCTCCCCCAACATCAGTGTCTGAACTCACAAATTCTTTTCTGGATGGAGGGGGAAAAATTCCTGCATACACCTCCAAAATCTTATAGAAAGTCTTCCCAGAAGAGTGAAAGCTGTTATACCTGCAAAGGGACCAACTCCATATTAATGTCTATGGGTTATAATAGGAGGTCAGAAAATAGGGGGAACGTGGAGGGGGCACATACTTATGTCCATATAGTGTATCTAATGATGCTAAAAGTTGTGAAACATAAGGTGAGCTTTCTGGATATTAGGTCCCTATACAGTATATGCACTGTATATTATATGACATATAGTCTATAATTTACAATTAAAGCTGAAATAGTAAATGTAAGTGATCTGGGACCCTGTTATAGACTTTTCCTCCATAACTAAATTAAATATTGATTTATTAATCACATTTTTTGTTTTGGGAACTAAAATCAATTTATAGCATCCAAGGCTTTGCTTATCTAGTCCATTGTCATTACTCACTTAAAATGTCGCTGACCCTTAGCGACAGAAGGGTCAATCGGTTAAATTATAGAACTTGTGAGTAATGGGATATCTTCATCGTTCAAGTTGTTTTGTCGCCTACATTGTAGTATCAAATTAGCTGCCCAATGTCACAGTTTTACTTAATAGAAGTAGAAATACCCAGGACTTACACTAACAATACCATTTCTCATCACTGGAGAGAAACTTTTAGTATCCCAGTATGGTGGAATGGTTTCAATTTAAAAAAAATCACATAAAGATGGAAAAAGTCATGGCAGATGCAAGACAACCTGGGACGAACTTTAGTTTAGCCAAGTGTAATTCTACAAATTACTAGTAGTCTCGGTAGCGGGATGGTAGTGGGACATTTGGGTACTCAGCCATTGTAGTTCTGTTTTTCCAAGCCTTTCTCCTTTTGCCTCTTTCTTTTTTTTCTCTTCTGTTGTCAGGTTCTGGACCATTAATGGAATCTTCCATTACATGAAGCAACATTTACTCCCTCCAAGTCTCATAAGGATCTGTTAACATTAGTACCCACACTAGTAATGTTGGTCGGTTATGGTTTAGACTCATCTTTGCTTATGTCAGCAGTTATTAATGTTTCTAACACAACTGTCTTCAATAATCATGAGCACAATACAAGTAACTTGTCAGAGAGATGTAATGGACCTACTAGGTAACTGGTTGCACAAGTAGAGAAGACTAAGTTCAGATGATATGATACCAGAATTATGGTCGCACTGGTCATTGTTTAAAGGGAGTTTGTCACACCCAAAACTTGATTTAAATTACGCTGTATTTATACATTACTATAAAACTCATACCTGCAGTATACAGTCATGGCCGAAAGTGTTGGCACCCATGAAGATGTTCCAGAAAATTAAATATTTCTCCCAGAAAAATATTGCAATTACACATGTTTTGTTATACACATGACTATTTCCATTGTGTGTATTGGAAGAACACATTAAAAAAAATGGGAAAAAAAGGCATACTGGACATAATTTCTCACAAAACCCCAAAAATGGGCTGGACAAAATTGTTGACACCATTCTAAAAATGTAGGTAAACAACTTTGTTTCAAGCATGTGGTGCTAGTTCAAACTCATCTGTGACAAGTAAAAGGTTTGGGCAATATGAAAATCACACCTGAAACCAGATAAAAAGGGGAGAAGTTGCCTCAATCTTTGCATTGTGTGTCTGTGTGTGCCACACTAAGCATGGAAAACAGAAAGAGGAGAAGAGAACTGTCTGAGGACTTGAGATTCAAAATTGTTGAACAATATCAACAATCTCAGTTACAGATCCATCTCCAGAGATCACAAAGTTTACAACCCATGGCACTGTAGTTAATTTCCCTGGAAATGGACAGCAGAGAAAATTTGATGAAAGGTTGCAATGTAGGATAGTCCGGATGGCGGGTAATCAGCCTCAAACAAGTTCCAAAATAATTCAAACTGTCCTGCAGGCTCAGGGTGCATCAGTGTCAGAGCAAACTATCTGTCAACATATGAATGAAATGAAATGCTATGGCAGGAGACCTAGGAGGACTACCCTGCTGACACGGAGATTTAAAAAAGATAGACTGCAGTTTGCCAAAATGTACATGAGATACAATGAGATTGTATCCAAAATCCTTCTGGGAAAGCATCTTAGATACAATGAGACCAGGATAGAGCTTCTTGGTAAAGCACATAATTCTGCTGTTTACCAAAAAGGAATAAGGTACTACAAAGAAAAGAGCGCAGTATCTACAGTCAAATATGTTGGAGGTTCAAAGATGTTTTGGGGTTGCTTTGACTGTGTGCAAGGCATCATGAAATCTGAAGATTACCAAAGGATTTTGGGTGGCAATGTAGTGCACAGTGTCAGAAAGCTGGGTTTGCATCCTAGGTCATGGGTCTCCCAGCAAGACAATGACGCCAAACATACAGTACTTCAAGAAGCACTCAGAAATAGATGGAAACAAAGCGCTGGAGAGTGCTGAAGTGGCCAGCAATGAGTCCAGATCTAAATCCCATTAAACACCTGTGGAGAGATCTAAAACTGCTGTTGGGAGAAGGCACCATTCAAATATGAGAGACCTGAAGCAGTTTGCAAAAGAAGATTGGGCCAGAATTCCATTTGAGAGGTATAAAAAGCTTGTTGATTGTTATAGGAAGCGATTGAATGCAGTAATTTATTCCAAAGGGTGTGCAACCAAATATTAAGTTAAGGGTGACAACAAATTTCTCAAGGCCCTTTTTTGGGATTTTGTGTTAAATTATGTAGAATTTGCCTTTTTTTTAAGGTTTTTTTTGTGTTGTTCTAATACACACAAACAAAATAATCAAGTGTATAACAAAATATGTGTAATTGCAATAATTTTCTGGGACAAATACTTCATTTTCTGGAACAATTTCAAGGGTGCTGACACTTTCAGCCATGACTGTAGATTCCCCTTTTTTCATTGTACTAAAAAATGTTTTTATTGCTTAAAGTTGTTGTCCAATACTTGGACAACCTCTTCTCGTGCCCCATGTTTTGCCCAGTTAAAATGAAAAAAACGTATACTCACCTCCCGTGACATTGCCTTTCCGATTGTCTTGACACATGAGCCCTGCGCCCAATCAACACTGGCGTCACAGTTGCCACCTTTAGACAAATAGAACATCAAGAGGAAGTCAGAGAGCAGTCACAGTCCTGGCTTTCTGTCCATGTTCAATAAGTCCAAACGCGGGGACAGTAAAGCCAGCGCTGATTGATTGCAGGGCTCATGTGTCATAGCAAACCGACGTGAGCCCGAGAACGTGAGTGCCGACACCACTGGAACAGCAGTGGCACCTGAGGAGAGTATAAGTGTTTTTATTTTAACGGGGTTAAACATGAGGAATGAAAAGTGGTTGTCCTAATAGTGGACAACCTCTTTAAGTAAATAAAGGCTCATCTGAGCCCCCTTGGATGGCCAGGGATTTAGTGCACCATTCCACCACCTCAATCAACATGCAACACACCTCCACTTAGCTTGATTGACAGCACTCGCTTCCCGAGAGTGAGCTTTTAGCTTCATTGACAGTACTCATTTGCTCAGAGCGAGTGCTGCCTGAAGCTAATCTACAGGAGAGAGGAATGAGAGTGCATCCACACTGACACTCTACTCTATGTTCACGCCTATGCCTATTTGGCTCCTGACACATATTTCAGTGCAGATGTGTAGGTCCGGAGATTAAATTTGCTCTGCAGGAGCAAACTGTCAATCAAGCTAATAATGGGTGCATGGCATGTTGATTGAAGTGATGGAGAGGTACTCTGAACCCTTGGCCATTCTGGGTATGTGCCCACCATCAGGAGCCGCTGCAACTCTGACGCTGCTGAACAGCTGTGTGGCTTCTGCCCTTATTATGCAAATGAGTGTCCGCGATTTTTTTTTTTCACATGCGGACTTTCCTCATTGATTTTAGTCTATGTGGAAAGTCCTCATGCGGACCGGCAAGAGAAATTGACATGCTGTCAATAGACCCATTTTTTTATTTTCACAAGGGTAATAGGAGAAAATGGACCATACAATTTGTTGTGCAATTTCTCCTCAGTATGCCTAGACCCCATATGTTGGGAAAACCTACTGTTTGGGCACCGTTTGACTTTTTGAATGCAAAATTGACTGGAATCGATAGCGGACGCCATGTCTCGTTTGGGGAGCCCCTGATGTGTCTAAACAGTGGCAACCCCCCACAAGTGACCCCGTTTTGGAAACTAGACCCCTCAGGGAACTTATCTAGATGTGTGGTGAGCACCTTGAACCCCCAGTTACTTCACAGAAATTTTTAACGTTGAGCCGTGAGCATAAAAAGATCACATATTTTCCACAAAAATGTTCTTTTAGCCCCGAATATTTGATTTTCACAAGGATAACAGGAGAAATGACCCCAAAAATTGAAAATTGTTGTTCAATTTCTCATGAGTATGCCAATACCCCATATGTGGGGGAAAATTACTGTTTGGGCGCAAGGCAGGGCACGGAAGGGAGGGAGTGCCATTTGACTTTTGGAGAGCAAAATTGGCTGGAATCATTGTGGACGCCATGTTGCATTTGAAGAGCCCCTGATGTAACTAAGCAGTGAAAAAAACCCATAAGTGACACCATTTTGGAAACTAGACCCCTCAAGTAATGTAGTTAGATGTGTGGTGAGCACCTTGAACCCCCAGGTGCTTCACAAAAGTTTATAACGTAGAGCCATGAAAATAAAAAAATTCAATCTTTGACACAAAAATATTTTTTAGCTTCAAATTTTTTATTTTCACAAGGGTAACAGGAAAAAATGGAACTTACATTTTTTTGTGCAGTTTCTCTACACCAATACCCTATATGTGGTTGAAAACTACTTTTGAGGTACAGTGCAAATCTCAGAATGGAATAAGCGCCATATTGGACTTCAGATTTTGATGGAATGATTTTGGGGTGCCATATCACATTGGCAGAGCCATGAGATTCCAGAAGAGCAGAACCCCCCACAAATGACCTAATTTTACAAACTACACCCTCAATGAATTCATCTAGGGGTGCCGTGATCATATTGACACCACATGTGCCTCACAGAATTATATACCATTTGGCGGTGAAGAAAGAATAATTACACTTTTACCACTAAAATGTTGTTATAGCAGCATGTTTTTAATTTTTCTAAGTGCTAGTGGGAAAAAATGGACCTCAGTTTGTTGTAAAAAATTCCCATGAGTGCGTCAATACCCTACATGTAATCAGGAAATACTTTTTAGGCACAGTGCAAAACTCAGAAGGTGAGAAGCGCCATATTATAGTGCAGATTTTACTGTTATGGTTTGCAAATGCCATGACCCACTGGGAGAGCCTCTGAGGTCCCAGAACAGCAGAACCCCTCATAAGTGACACCTTTTAACAAACTACACCTCTGAATGAATTCATCTAGGGGTGGCGTGATCACATTGACTCCACAGGTGTGTCACAGATTTTTTTACCATGGGTCAATGAAGAGAAAATATTGACATTTTTACCACAAAAATTTTGCTTTAGCCCAAGATTTTATATTTATTTTTCTCATGGGAAAATGGGTAAAAAATGGTGCCAAAATGTGTCCCACAATTTGTGCTAAATGTAGAAATACCACATATATGGCTGAACAGTACTGTTTAGCCATTGGGCGAGTTAAATAAAGTCCGATTAGAACTGGACAATATTCATATAGGTGGTCACCACCAAATATGTAACTATTAGAAAATAGGAAGGGTACAAAGGAGAAAAAGAATGTGAATAAAATTTAACTTTTAATGTTGAGACTAAAAATATTAATAAAATAGATTATCATACATCCAAAGGGGATGTTTATTGGGCCACTGCTGTAATAGATTATGGACAGCTATTACCCACAAGATCCTGCTTTCAATGTAGCAGCACCAATATAGAGTATTCCACAACCAATGTCCCTACAATTAAATGGTTGAGTATTATCAAATCTCCTATCTAGGGATCCCATCCATTCCTGTCTTTGCCTATCAAAAGTTATTTCTGTTAAATGTGCCGTATGATGGAAATCATCCTCAATATAAATGGTAGCTGATGTGAAGCCCACCATCCATTGACCTAATATTATATTGTATGTCAGTTCTGTAGGGCTGATATACTCGTGTCTATGGTAGGTAAAAAGACAATAGATATATTGTTATCCAAGATCGCTGTTGTGACAGTACAATCCTATAGTAAGGAGATTTATTGGCTGCCACAGACGTGTCAGCAATGAAGACTAACACCCCACGATTGAGTGAATGAGCCACCAGCGCTTGTATAGATACCTCGCCGATACATGCAAGATAGCAGCGCATGAGTCAGAGCGGTCTCCCACGCTAGACTTCCAGACTGATTGAGTGCACGCGGTCAGTGCCGTTAAATGGACTCAGATAGCAAGATCACCGCAGCAAGCTATCTTCTGCATATTGCTCATTATATCATGAGGCACTTGGAAGACAAAACCGGCACAAGGCAGGACCGGGGATTGGCATTAGGGTCCCTAGTGTGCTGATACATAAAACATTAGCAGGACATCATCCCTGATGCGCGTTTCGCCGGGGTTACTGGCTTTTTCTAAGGGCGAAATCGACCGCCTCCTCAGGATTCTTATACACCCTGTCAAGATTGACAAGTATGGCAGCCAATCAGATTGTAGATATGCAAACATCCATGAAAAGATAGAATTAAATGATGTCAAATAATTGTGTAAATTAACAAAGATCACTAAATCAATAGATGGAACCCAAATATCATCCCAATCATATCGATACGTAAGTAATCTTACGGTAATCAAACCCAAGGAGCCATGTATATTAATAATTCTGGTTGTGACAGTCTTCTGATATATATAGACCTATTGGTACTAGATAGATATACCACAATAATTCCAATTGATCAATATCCTGATACAGAAAAAATACAGTATATCCAATTGATCAGTGTTCTAATACAGAGAAAATATATCCCAAAGAGTAGGAGGTACATAATATGTACCCCCCACAGTAATAAAAATAAACCGGAATTAATATTTAACCGTAGTGTTCTATTCCAGACACAAATGGATTAAATGCCCACCTGTGCTATAAAAAGCAAACCAGACCAAATATGATGTTTACTATACAAAAGGATATAGTCAAAATTCTTATCAGAATTATTGTGGCTAGTGTACATAAGCCTATTACTACTCTATGGACATTTCACATTAATTCCAGCTAATCGTTATTCTCATAAAGAGAAGAAATATCTCAATAGTTGGAGACATATAATATATAATCCCCACAAACTAAAAATAAGCCGGAATTAATATTTATCCATAGTATCCTATTCTAGACATTGATGGGTTCAATAACCACATGCTTCACCGTGAGAGACAAAATAGACCACATATTCATTTACTATAAGGAAAAGTATACTCAACAGATTCTCATCAAGGTTTTTGGACCAAAAAGTTTGCACAAAAAATTACCAGAGATACGAGGTTTCAAAACTATGAAAGAAAATATATTACAAAAAGCAACCAAAATTAAAATTCTCATTCAATCCATAAGGATTGACCATGTTTAGCTGGAATATCCATTGGCTTTCCTTCTTCAGGAGGGCTAAGTCCAAATCTCCACCTCTAATATCCAATTTTTGCTGAAAGATAGCCCACCCTTTAAGTTCTTTCCATCGCATATCGCGTTTGTACTTAAAGTGCTTGTCGATGAGAGTGGGAACAAAAGTTTTTTGTTGTTCTTGGCTTGTTTGTTCATCTTTGTCAAAATTAATAATGCTCCTAATATACTCCCTGACACGCGTTTTCAGGTCTCTGGTAGTCTTCCCCACGTACCTTAGTCCACAAGTACACTCCAAGCAATATATCACTCCAGTAGACGAACAATTAAGATGTTAATGTAAAGTGAAATTTTTCCCAGAGGCATCTTTAAAGGATTTGATGGGAATCAAAATTTGACAAGCCTTGCACATCTTACAAGGAAAAAAGCCTGGATCTCTTACATTCATAGCTTTGTTATTGCGCTTGAAGTGGCTTGAGACTAAAAGGATGGAGATAGAAGTAGTTTTACGGTATCCTACAGATGCCCTGGGTGTAAGACATCGATTAAGATCACAGTCAGACCTCAGAACCCCCCAATGTTTGTTGAGGATATTCATCATTATCTGCCAACCCTTGTGATATTCAGTTATGAATCTCACGTTATCATTCTGATGTTCATTTTGCTTTTTTGGAATCAGAAGATCCTTTCTCTTTGTTCTCAAGGCGATATTATATGCCTTTTTAATTATTTTCTTTGAGTAGTTTCTTTCAAGTAATCTCTCTTTTAATTCTTCAGCTCTAAGTTTAAATCCTTCAAAAGTAGAACAGTTGCAGCGTAGCCGCAAAAATTCCCCCTTGGGGATGGCTTTGATAGTTGCTGATGCATGTGCGCTCTTAGCATCCAAGATACTGTTTGTGGCCATTTTTTTCCTATACAGATCCGTCTGTATCATATCATCTGCAGCTCTATGGATCATGATGTCTAAAAATGGAACATAATCCCTACAGAAGAAGAGTGTGAGCTTCAAATTAAGCTGGTTGTTATTGAGGATTTCAATAAAGTTGGTCAGGGTATCTCCCGAGCCTCTCCAAATGATCAGAATGTCGTCTATGTAACGTTTCCACATTACAATCTGATCTACATAGATGGACATATCCTCTGCAAAGACAAATTCCTCTTCCCACCATCCTAGATAGAGATTTGCAAATGTGGGTGCGACCGCCGCCCCCCATCGCGGTCCCCCGCGTCTGGAGGTAGAAACGCCAATCAAAAACAAAATAGTGTCTTTTCAAGATGAACTTGAGAAGGCCAAGAAGGAAGTCCTTTCGTGTTGAATTGAAATCCTGATTTTTGGATAGGAAGAAATTCACAGCCTTACAGCCCATGTCCTGGTCTATACATGTGTATAGACTTTCAACATCACATGTTGCAAGTAGTTCTTGCTGATCAAGTTTGTTGCCTTCCAACTTTTGCAGAACCTGCATGCTTTCCCTGGTATAGGAGGGAAGATCATACACATATCCTCTTAATTCCTGATCAATCCACTGATTAGCTTTTTCAGTCAGGTTACCTATACCAGAGACAATGGGTCTCCCTGGTGGGTTCCCAAGCATGTAGAATGTTACTGTGGCGTCCCTGAGGGTTTGGTCGCCACAGAGGTGTTGCATCTCAGCCAGAGATGTGGCATCTCACTCTCAGGTAAGGAAGGAGTACAGCTCGGGACCCTAACACCTGCATCCAACACACCACTCCAGGCAAACAGGGGAGGGCAAGATGTCTCTGTTCCTTGCTGAGCCCTTCCCTTGGCTGGAGTGGAGGGGAACCTAGAAAGGGGGAACCACGTAATGGGTGTGGGTGGAGGAAGTAGCTTAGGGGAGCACAGGAGATGGAGGTATAATTTGGAAAGCCATCTTAGTAAGACAGTTCAGTCAGAGGAGGAGAAGTGAGGGGAGCAGAGGCTCTGCAGGAGCTCTGCTCCGGAGGCAGGCCTAGTGAGAGGCCCAGGACTGAGAGAGGAGAAGGAGAGAAGAGAGGAGAGGGAGCAGGAGAAAGGCTCCAGGACCGGAAAGGACCCCAGGGGTACGGGCCGTGCAGAAGGCCACCCGTACGCCCGCATCTGCCAGGCGGTTGAGGGGTCAGGCCACCAAAAGGGAACCGGTCCCTCAACTAGCAGAAGACTACACGTCTCAACCAGAGACCGGAGGCTGCAGTACTTTAAGTCCTGTTGCCACAAGTCCACACCAGTCTCACCGAGAAGGTAGCCACACAGGACCAAGGGGACGGAGCAGACGTCGCCCGCCAAGGCCTGCGGGTACCGGATTGGAGATACTAGGTGTGAGGTGTAGGAAGAAGGCCAGAGAGCGAGGACACACAGAAGAGGGTCCTGCTAAGTGCTCCAGAGTTACCTGGGGGTAGACCGAACCCCTCCCTGAGTAAACACAGGATGACAAGGGCAGTTACATGTATCCCTGTAATCTGGACTGCAACAACTGTGAGTAAAGACCCTGGGACTGCACTTCCTTGTTTCTGTGTTCCTTGCTGCGCCATCAATCCCTGCACTACAACGCCCAGCACAACCTACAACTTCCACACTGCCCTGGAGCTAAGCTCTACCACTGCAGAGTCACACCATCCCTGCTGCACTCACATCAGCTCCAGAGGACCTGCTCCGCAGCGGCGGCTCCCATTACCACAGGTGGCATCACAAACTTTATAAACTATAATCCCCTGTAAATAAGCCTCTTTTATTGACCGCCCTGGGTCACAGACTGGGTCACCGCCACTGTGCCATCCCCCAGCATTTACCGGCCCGGCACCGGGTACCCCACGGCCCAGGGGGCGCGTCATACTTGGTGTCACGAACAGGATATGCAACCCACCCTTTATCACCGGGTATTGTGCGCCTAGAGACTGTGTTTTATACTGAATGTGGTGCCCACCCCAGAAGAACGGCGGCCATTATTAAGAGATCACCTCCCATCGTGGGCCGGGTCCCAGAATGGCGCCAAAAGCGCGGCCCATCCACTGCAACTGTGGCCATAACCCTAGACCTGTCCATCGGTCTGGAGGAGACGCCCCCAGGTGTGACCGACAGCAAGCAGACATGGGACCGCCCCAAAAAGGGGAGAGGGAAGAATAAAACTGAGAGACAGGGTGTGGTCTGGACCAATCTAGACAGACCACAACCAGCAGGGATCATGGAAGGAAGAGAAACCGGAATCCCTGCCAGCGGCCTGCTACAGCCGGAGTCGCCCCTCACCCTGGAGGGGTTAGTTGCCAGGCTGTCCCGGGAGGATTCAGAGATCCTCTGCGCCGGGATGGAGGACCTAAACCGGAGAATGGAGAGGGCCCTGCCAGATGCCATCACAAGCTGGAAAAAGGAGATGGTGGAAAGGATGGCAAGCCGGCAGCAGACAACGCTACCAAGCACAGGCAGCGCCCCAGCCTTGGCGGATCCAGACCAGCACCAGGAGGCAGAGTGCAGCACAAGAGCAGCCATGGGAGCAGGTAAGAGGAGTCTCCCTGTCCCGGGTGCTAGAGCCGCTGACCTGCTCCTGGGCCCCCTGGTGGAACCGCCGATCCCATGCGCTACTGACACCGGCCTGCTCCTGACACCCCAGCAAGGCCCTCTGCCCCCAGGCACAGAAGACGCAAACCCATTCCGGACCCTCCTCCCAGGACATCTTTCCCCGGACTCGCCCGCCCTAGTCGTCCTTTAGGCCCCAGAACCATCACCTCCAGGCACCATCGACACCGGCCTGCTCCTGGGCCCCTTCCGGGAACTACCTCCCCCGACACTCGAATGGGTGTGTAGACGCCGTTCCTGGGATTGGTCCGTGGAGGTGGAGGACCAGCGGCTCCCACTCCTATGAGCTCCCCTGCCCCCTTCCGTCACCCGAGGTGAGGAAGATCAGTTTGAGTGGGACAACCCTGGGGGAGACCTCATGGGGTTGCCCCAAGAAACAAAAGCAGAGGCGGCCCACAGGAAAGAGCACTGCAGGAGGGAGTTGGAGCAGCTCGAGAGGGAGCGGCACATCCGGCTGGTGCGTTGGGAGAAGTTGGAGGCCAGCAACATGGAGGAGAAGGCCCGGGCCCGCAAAGACAGGAGGGCAGCCTACGGTCCCCATTCCGAAAGGACCGTAGTGAAATTCAACCTAGAAGGAGGTTGGTGCTTCATCTGGGACCCGCAGTCCGAGACAGATCTTTTTGTGAACCGGAGGGACGTGGAGTCCCACCTAAAAGAAGGTCACCCGGACTGGAATCTGTACCCGGGTGATTACGTCACCTACACCAGACACAGAGGCGAGAGGGGCTGGTATGCCCTGAATGTCCACTAGGTGGGGAAAGGGAGCAGTTCCTCACCCTACGGCGCTGAAGACCCGGCTGGGCCAACCTACAGTGGACAAGAGCTTCCCCGGAGGGAGCACCACTACTAAGGACAGTAGCTGGAACTGTGGACTGTATATAGTTGCCCGGAAGGGTATAGCAGGAATGCTGCAAGTTTGGAAAAAAAGAAAAAATTATTTGTTTTTGTGTGTGTAATTACCCAGAAAGGGTACAAGGAACTGACAGGCTGAGGACGGTGAGCAGCCAAAGACTTTCAGTGTAAATAGTTGCACTTCTTAAAGTTGGTTGGTTTTATATCTGTACAACAATGACCTCAGAACAAAAACCCGTTTGGCGTGGCTGAGGATGTGGTCCAACACCAGGATCACCTATGCCCTGCAGCCACGCCCAGGGCCTACGTTGAGGGTTTTCGGACGGGTCCCTCATACTCTAGTTTGCTAGTTGGCACCTTACTAAATAAGATGGACACCTGGTTGCAGATCATGCTGTAACCTGTTAAGGAACAGTTTATATGAAAAATGTTTTGTCTGGAAAATGTTTTATAAGTGAAGGAAAATGTTATTTAAAAAGTCTTATAATGTTTTGGATATAGTTACCAGAAACGTTCAAGAAAATGTGCCTCCCATTAAGGGAAGAAAAGATGTTTATGATCTTCTAAGCGAATGCATTAAAAAATTTTGCATTTCTTTAAAATTGTTTTTACTCTATTCCAGCCCGTGGAAGTGCTGTGGTTTACCAGGGGGTATGTGGTGCCCCTGAGGGTTCGGTCGCCACAGAGGTGTTGCATCTCAGCCAGAGATGTGGCATCTCACTCTCAGGTAAGGAAGGACCGGCCGTGCAGAAGACCACCCGTACGCCCGCATTTGCCAGGCGGTGGAGGGGTCAGGCCACCAAAAGGGAACCGGTCCCTCAACTAGCAGAAGACTGCACGTCTCAACTAGTAACCGGAGGCTGCAGTACTTTAAGTCCTGTAGCCACAAGTCCACACCAGTCTCACCGAGAAGGTAGCCACACAGGACCAAGGGGACGGAACAAACGTCGCCGACCAAAGCCCGCGGGTACCGGATTGGAGATACTAGGTGTGAGGTGTAGGAAGAAGGCCAGAGAGCGAGGACACACAGAAGGGGGTCCTGCTAAGTGCTCCAGAGTTACTTGGGGGTAGACCGAACCCCTCCCTGAGTAAACACAGGACGGCGAGGGCAGTTACATGTATCCCTGTAATCTGGACTGCAACAACTGTGAGTAAAGACCCTGGGACTGCAATTCCTTGTTTCTGTGTTTCTTACTGCGCCACCAATCCCTGCACTACAATGCCCAGCACAACCTACAACTTCCACACTGCCCTGGAGCTAAACTCTACCTGTGGAGAGCCACACCATCCCTGCTGCACTCACATCAGCTCCAGAGGACCTGCTCCGCAGCGGCGGCTCCCTTTAGCCGCATACCACAGGTGGCGTCAGAAACTTTATCAACTATAATCCCCTGTAAATAAGCCCCTTTTATTGACCGCCCTGGGTCACGGACCGGGTCACTGCCACTGTGACATCCCCCAGCATTTACCGACCCGGCACCAGCTACCCCACGGCTCAGGGGGCGTGTCATTGCTATCTTCGGACTCTTAACCCCCAGGAAGTCCCTCTCACGTTTAGTAATTGCTCCACTTTCCCATCCCTGGGTTACAAGATTAGTGTACTCTTCCAAGAATTGGTTAGTGGGGTCACTCCAGAGAGACTTATAGCATTCCTTATTGGTAAATTGTCTCTTGGCCTCCTGGATATATTTATCCTTCGGCCAGATAACAATATTGCCGCCTTTGTCACTGGACTTGAAGACAACGTCCTCCTTTTGTTTAAGTTCATCAATTATTCGTCTGTCCTCAAAGTCAGGACTTGATCTAAAATCCCCATCCGGTAAGGCTAAAATATCCTTCGTGACCAAATCCAAAAAAACCTTCACGGCAGGGCAAGTTTGCAATTCAGGCATATTGTTAGACTTGGGCTTCAAAATTTTCTTTTTCCAATTGGAGCCCGATATATTCTCAGTTTCCACCTCCTCTACTTGACTAGCTGTATCCAATTCTTCCAATATTTCTAAAGTCCATAGTTCTTGACTAGAAAGACTAAAGGCAAATCCTCTATCTTGGGAAGAGATACCATTATCCACTCGACTTGAGAACATTTTTTTGAAAATTAGTTTCCTTCCAAATAAATGTAAGTCCTTGATAATATTAAATTTATTGAGATGAGTTGGGAGGCAATAGTTGAGACCCTTCTTTAGGACATTCGCCTGACACCCATTGATGGTATATTTAGACAAATTAATTATTCTTAAAGAACTGGTGTCAGTTGTAACTAAATTCCTCACTTCTCCTGAATGTCCATCTGCCTCTGTCCTGTAAAAAAGGCCCCGTGGGATTAGAGTTGTTGTCCTGGTCCGCCCTTCTACTTCTATAGGAAGGAAGTTCGGAATCAGATTCTGACATGTTACTACTATCAGCATCCGTGCCAGAAAATTCACATCTTTGATCATCTCTTTTTTAAAGGAAAATTTCTTGACACGTTGTGATAAATTCTTGCCCCAATTATACACCTCACCTTTGGAATAATCCGATTTATCTCTCAAATACTTCTTCCTCTCGCGTGTCTTAATTTTATTTTCGATTTTATCGATATATTGCAATGTCTGTTTGAACCCTTCTTCAAAGTCAGTTTTTTCCTCTAGCCTTTCCATTTTAGGGGAAATATCATCCAAATCTTTCTCTAGTTTCTCTATAATGTGTATCTCATCCTCAATAAGAAGGTTCATCAATTTACGCCAACAATCAGTAAGAGTCAGGGACGATGTCCTGCTAATGTTTTATGTATCAGCACACTAGGGACCCTAATGCCAATCCCCGGTCCTGCCTTGTGCCGGTTTTGTCTTCCAAGTGCCTCATGATATAATGAGCAATATGCAGCAGACAGCTTACCGCGGTGCTCTTGCTATCTGAGTCCATTTAACGGCACTGACAGTGTGCGCACCACCTGCACGCAATCAGTCTGGAAGTCTAGCGTGGGAGACCGCTCTGACTCATGCGATGCTATCTCGCATGTCTCGGTGAGGTATCTATACAAGCGTTGGTGGCTCATTCACTCAATCGTGGAATGTCAGTCTTCATTTCTGACACTTCTGTGGCATGCAATAAATCTCCTTACTTTAGGATTGTACTGTCACAACAGCGATCTTGGATAACGATATATCTATTGTCTTTTTACCTACCATAGACACGAGTATATCAGTCCTACAGAACTGACATACAATATAATATGAGGTCAATGGATGGTGGGCTTCACATCAGCTTCCATTTATATTGAGGATTATTTCCATCATAACGCACATTTAACAGAAATAACTTTTGATAGGCAAAGACAGGGATGGATGGGATCCCTAGATAGGAGATTTGATAATACCCAACCATTTAATTGTAGGGACATTGGTTGTGGAATACTGTATATTGGTGCTGCTACATTGAAACCAGGATCTTGTGGGTCATAGCTGTCCATAATCTATTACAGCAGTGGCCCAATATACATCCCCTTTGGATGTATAATAATCTATTTTATTAATATTTTTAGTCTCAACATTAAAATTTACATTTTATTCACATTCTTTTTCTCCTTTGTACCCTTCCTACTTTCTAATAGCCATTGGGCAAGACTCGGGAGAGATGGAGCGCAATTTCCCTCGTGGAGCACAGATTTTCCTACAATAGTTTGCGGACTCCATATACATAGCCCCTAAGTGGTAGAAGAGCAGAATCCCTCCCTCAAGTGACCCCATTTTTGAAATTATACCCGTTTATGAATTTATCTACAGGTGTAGTGACAATTTTGACTCCATGGGTATTTTTCAGAAACAAACAGCAGTGGATGTTGCTGAGTGAAAATTGCAAACTGCTGTGGTAGTGCCCAGTATGTTATAATCCTCAGTATGTTGTAGTGCCCAACTCATGCTTCTAGAGACAAGCAAACGTAAATTAGGTGAGCTCTCATCGCTACAGAAATGCCAAGCATGTGGACGCTAAATGTAGTTTAGGCACACTTGGGTTCAGTAGGGAGGGGGCATTTTGAATTGGGATTGCAGAATTTGCTGATTTTCTTTTGGGGGGCGAGGAATAATTTTGTTTTTCCTTAGTCTTTGTTCTTCTAGTAGCCTGGAAGCCCTGAATATTTCCGTTAAAAGATGATGGACCTGAGTGAGGACTTGCTTTTTTTGTGGATTGACTTGAAGCTTTTGTTGGGAACATTTTTCATAACATTTTGTATCACATTTATCCTGCGCTCTACCCTGAGCACTTACTTTGGGGTTTTCATCTAAATTTCTGAGTGACGTGATTCAGATGAAACCCTGAGGGATCCATTCACTATAATGAGGCAGCAGTGTTACTCTGGACTCCATCTGGCCTCTGTTCAGAGTTGTCCTTCTTTTCAAAGGTGCACAAAACTGTTGTAGAGAGCACTTTAAGGACGCCAAAAAGATGGACACCACCGGATCATAGGCCAAACAGCTTCCATAGTGCCTCCATGTGCCTCCATCTGCCTCATTATAGGGAATTTTCCACAGGGGTTTTTGTCTGAATCACGTAATCAGAGATTTACATGGAAATGCCGGTGTAAGCGCTCAGCGTAGGGCGCAGGATAAATGTGCGCTGAGCCTTACTATGATCTTTGGGAGGCAGAATGAAACGATCAACAGCAGGTGAAGAATTGGTTTTATTTATTTTTTACGCTGTTCCTCGTGCGTTATAAGTGATTAGATTACTTTTTTTTCGGGTCGGTGTGATTACAGTAATACCAGATTTAGATTTGGTTTTTATGTTTGGCTGCTGTCACACACTAAAATACACTTTTCATTGCAAAAACAAGTTTTGCATTGTCATATTTGATAGCTATGATTTTTCCATATTTCGGCTGACAGTCATATGAGGATTTGTTTTTTGCAAGACGTGTTGACGTTTTCATTTGTCCCAATTATGGCACGTAAAGTTTATGATCGCTTTCTATTCCAATTTTTAGGATGCAGATTGAACGAAAAACGAGCAGTTCTAGAATTTGTTTTTCTTATATGCCATTCCGCGTGTGGTAAAATTGGTAAAGCAGCTTTATTCTTCGAGTCAGTATGATTAAAGCGATACCACATTTATATCTATTTTTATGTTTTGGCACTTTTAAAGAATAAAAACTATTTTATAGAAAAAATAATTATTTTTGAATCACTGCATTCTGAGAGCTATATACAGTACAGACCAAAAGTTTGGACACACCTTCTCATTTAAAGATTTTTCTGTATTTTCATGGCTATGAAAATTGTACATTCACACTGAAGGCATCAAAACTATGAATTAACACATGTGGAATTATATACTTAACAAAAAAGTGTGAAACAACTGAAAATATGTCATATTCTAGGCTCTTCAAAGTAGCCACCTTTTGCTTTGATGACTGCTTTGCACACTCTTGGCATTCTTTTGATGAGCTTCAAGAGGTAGTCACCGGAAATGGTTTTCACTTCACAGGTGTGCCCTGTCATGTTTAAAAAGTGGGATTTCTTGCCTTATAAATGGGGTTGGGACCATCAGTTGTGTTGTGCAGAAGTCTGGTGGATACATAGCTGATAGTCCTACTGAATAGACTGTTAGAATTTGTATTATGGCAAGAAAAAAGCAGCTAAGTAAAGAAAAACGAGCGGCCATCACTACTTTAAGAAATGAAGGTCAGTCAGTCCGAAAAATTTTGAAAACTTTGAAAGTGTCCCCAAGTGCAGTTACAAAAACCATCAAGCGCTACAAAGAAACTGGCTCACATGAGGACCGCCCCAAGAAAGGAAGACTAAGAGTCACCTCTGCTTCTGAGGATAAGTTTATCCGAGTCACCAGCCTCAGAAATCGCAGGTTAACAGCAGCTCAGATTAGAGACCAGGTCAATGCCACACAGAGTTCTAGCAGCAGGCACATCTCTTCAACAACTGTTAAGAGGAGACTTTGTGCAGCAGGTCTTCATGGTAAAATAGCTGCTAGGAAACCACTGCTAAGGACAGGCAACAAGCAGAAGAAACTTGTTTGGGCTAAAGAACACAAGGAATGGACATTAGACCAGTGGAAATCTGTGCTTTGGTCTGATGAGTCCAAATTTGAGATCTTTGGTTCCAACCACTGTGTTTTTGTGCGACGCAGAAAAGGTGAATGGATGGACTCTACATGCCTGGTTCCCACCGTGGAGCATGGAGGAAGAGGTGTGATGGTGTGGGGGTGCTTTGCTGGTGACACTGTTGGGGATTTATTCAAAATTGAGGGCATACTGAACTAGCTTGACTACCACAGCATCTTGCAGCGGCATGCTATTCCATCTGGTTTGCGCATGATCTAAAGGGCTTGCCGTAGCCTGGTGACCCAGATGTCATCATGACAACATTGGGTCACCAAAACAATGATCGGGCCCCGTGATGATGTTGCGGGGGCATTGGTCGGATTGGTATAGATCGCATCATCTAGGCAGGTAATCTGGTGGGAGCTTTGTGGGCAATGAGAGACATGAAATTCATGGAGAATAACTTCTCTGAGACTTGAATTTCCATGGTCACTGGAGCAATCAGCCTGGTAAGGAAATTCCCCACGTCCCCAATTTCCTTACCAGGCTGATTGCTCCAGAGGTCTCCACTAGTGTTGAGCGAGCATGCTCGACACTGCTCGGTACTCGCCCGAGCATCTCATTACTCGGGATGATCGGCGAGCAGCAAGCATTTCCGGGTTACTCGGGCGTGAGATCGGGTTTCCGCCCTGCATGTTTGGCGCTCTTTACAGAGCCAATGAACATGCAGGGATTACCAGCCAGTCACTGTAATGCCGCATCCATGTTGGTTGTGGGCATTACAGTGATTGGCTGGCTGCACAGCGTCACCTCGAGTATTTAATATCGGGCGCCGCCATCTTGGACACAGTCGCTCCGGATCACACAGTGTAGGGAGAGTGCTGCTGAGCTAGGGAGAGATTTATACTGCGAAATAGGTAGTGTACGGTCTCTAAAGCCTGCAAAATCAAGCAAACAGTCCTTCTGAGGACTAATATCCATCCCAGATATCAGGCAGGCAGGTAGGCAGGCTGTATAGGAGACGCAGTGGTTATACCAACAATCACTGCACTACAGTCCTGTGTGCTGCTGCTGCTCAAATTGCTAGACTTAGCCCCAGGTCTCAGGGGCCAGGAAAAATCCATTTTTTTAAATCTAAATCCTCTTTTTTTTTTTTTCCTCAGTCAGACTGTACAAAGACCCGTCTTATTAACCTTTGGGTATCCCCCCCCCCCAAAAAAAAAAAATTGAGTGTGTCTGTGAGTGTTCAGTCACAAATATATCTGTTTAAAAGAGTATGGTTTCGGCCACATAACTAGAACTGTGGTTTTGCAGTTCCATGGTTCAGATCTCTGTATTATCCACTTTTTTGCCTTTTTTCCATAAAAAAAAGCAGTTTGAGTGTCTCGCTGACTGTTCAGACACAAATATGTCTATTTAAAAAAGTCTGGTATACGCCAGGAAAATAGAACTGTGGTTTTCCTCTTCCACGGTTCAAATCTGGGTGTTATCCACCTTTTTGCCGCTTTCCATAAAAAAAAAACAGTTTGAGTGTCTCGCTGACTGTTCAGACACAAATATATCTGTTTAAAAGATTCTGGAGTAGGCCAGAGAAATAGAACTGTGGTTTTCCTCTTTCACAGTTCAAATCTGGGTGTAATCCACCTTTTAAAGACTCTGCTGATAACCCCAAAAAGGCCATTTGTACCACCTGCCAGGCCAGCATCAGCAGGGGTGACAAAACTACCAGCCTGACCACCACCAGCATGATCAGGCACATGTCAGCAAAGCACTCAACTTTGTGGTGCGAACCCCAGGGTCCACGACCAGTGTCAGCGGGTGTCACCACTGCTTCTTCCGCTGTTGTGCGTGTAAGAGAACCCCCTGTTGTGCGTGCAAGTCAATCCCCTGTCCATACTGCATGAAAGATGCCCCCTCCTCTCAGTCTTCACTTGTTATGGCAGTTTCTCAAGAAACAGCATCAACGTCCACGTCCCACCGCAGCGTTTAATTGTCAATATCCCAGACCTTTGAACAAAAGTGGAAATTGGCAGCCAACGCCCAACAGGCCACAGTCCTAAATTCGCACATTTCACAACTGTTTGCGTTGGAAATGTTGCCTTTTAGGCTGGTGGAGATGGAATCCTTCCGCAACCTTATGGCGGTGGCTGTCCCTCGGTACTCGGTCCCCAGCCGACACTATTTTGCCCGGAGTGCCATCCCCGCACTACACAAGCACGTGTCACAAAACATCTGCCGTGCCCTCAACAACGCAGTTACTGGGAGAGTCCACCTGACAACGGACACATGGACAAGTGCTTGTGGCCAGGGATGGTACATATCCCTAATGGCAAACTGGGTAAACATAGTGGAAGCCAGGACCCAGTCGGACCTTGGGACGGAACACATCCTCCCCACACCGAGGATTGCGGGCCCTATGTCAGTCAGAGTTGCCCCCACAGTGTACAGCTCCTGCACATCCTCCTCCTCCTCCTCCTCATGTTCAGCCTCCATCTCAGATATCACCACATCAGTTACAAGCTGGAAGCACTGCAGTACTGCCTTAGCCAAGCGGCAACAGGCTGTGCTGAACCTCATAAGCTTAGGTGATAAACCTCACACTACTTGTGAGTTGTGGACAGCTGTGAAAGAGCAGGTAGATCTGTGGCTGAGACCACTGAACCTACATCCAGGCATGGTCGTGTGTGACAATGGCGTAACCTGGTGGCGTCTCTGAGGCGAGGCGAGATGACACACGTACCGTGCCTGGCTCATGTGCTTAACCTCGTGGTTCAGCGGTTTCTTAAATCGTACCCCGAGTTGCCAGATCTGCTCGTCAAAGTACGCCACCTGTCAGCTCATTTTTGGAAGTCGGCTACAGCTTCCGCCGCCCTTGCTGTGGTGCAGCAGCATTTGCAACTTCCGGCACACTGACTGGTGTGTGATGTCCCCACACATTGGAACTCTACCATCCACATGTTGCAAAGGATTTGTGAGCAGAAGAGAGCAGTTGTGGAGTACCAGCATCAACAAAGCCGTTGGTATTCAGTTCAGACTCCACACATAAGAACTCAGGAGTGGACCTGGGTGTCTGACATATGTACCATCCTGACAAACTTTGAGGAATCCACCAAGATGGTGAGTGGCGATGACGCCATCATTAGCGTCAGCATCCCACTTGTTTGTCTTTTGCAATGCTTTCTGCAGAGAATTAAAGAGGAGGCATTGCAGCCAGAGTATGATGAGATGCATCAAGAAGCCATAGCGGGCGATTACACACAGCCCAGCCTCATCTCATCCCAACATTCATTGGGAAACAATGAGGGAGAGGAGGAGGAGGAGGAAGAAAAGAAGCTGGTATCATGCGCTGTAGACGGTAATACCTGTACAACTGTCATACCGGCGGTTCAGCGTGGGTGGCCTGAAGATAGGGGGGAGAAGGAGGAGGAGGAGAGCATGGTCAGTCGTCATCTTGGTTAGGACACGGAAGTCTTGCCCGTTACCAGTCTGGCACGCATGGCTGACTTTATGTTACGCTTACTTAACCGTGACCCTCGCGTTGTCAAAATGTTGGGTAACAGTCATTACTGGTTGGTGACACTTTTAGACCCCCGCTACAAGTAGAACTTTCACTCTCTTATTCCTGAGGTGGAGAGGTCTACAAAAATGGGGCAGTACCAGAAGGCCCTTGCTGCAGAACTGTTAAAAAAATTCCCATCTGAACACGCTAGCGGCAGAGATCACAGTTCGTTGCCCAACCAAGGCGTACAGGCGAGAGAGACTCAACTCTAATCCAGCAGAGACAGGGGAACACTGTCAACATTCTGGGACAGTTTTCTGAGACCCGCCCAGCTTACAGGCCCTGAGGCGCGGGGTACTTTCACAAGGAGTGGAAAGTTTCAAAAGATGGTGAGGGAGTACCTTGCCGACCATACCAGCGTCCTCCGTGATTCCTCTGTGCCTTTTAATTATTGGGTGTCCAAGCTGGACACTTGGAATGAACTCGCTCTGTACGCCTTGGAGGTCCTGGCCTGCCCTGCCGCTAGCGTGTTATCGGAGCGTGTTTTTAGTGCCGCTGGGGGAATTGTAACTGATAAGCGCACTCGCCTGTCAACTGACAATGCTGACAAGCTGACCCTTATCAAAATGAACAAGGGCTGGATTGGTTCAGACTTCTCATCACCACCAAATGACAGCAGAGTAACATAAAGTCAAATCCACTGTGTTATTTCTGGAGGTGTATTCCCATGCACCGCTTCACACCCACACATGGGTATATGCTTCCTCATTTTGGCTGTTATTTGATCTTCTCCTTATCCTCAGCCTCCACCACCACTATACCACCATGGTGACCGTGGTCCGTGTTCCCAGCATTGCAAGTTCCTCCGTCCTAATTTTTGGCAGCTTTTGCTTGGAAGGAATAGGCAAAGACTATGGGAGACCCACTCCCCAATGATGTGAATAATGTTTTTAATATGCTGTACTGCATTGTTCTTGTATGGGGCATTGAGAGTTTCTCCGTCCTAATTTTTGGCAGCTTTTGCTTGGAAGGCATAGGCAAAGACTATGGGAGACCCACTCTTCAATAATGGGAATAATGTTTTTAATATGCTGTACTGCATGGCTCTTGTAAGAGGCATTGCAAGTTCCTCCGTCCTAATTTTTGGCAGCTTTTGCTTGGAAAGCATAGGCAAAGACTATGGGAGACCCACTCCCCAATAATGGGAATAATGTTTTTAATATGCTGTACTGCATGGCTCTTGTAAGGGGAATTGCAAGTTCCTCCGTCCTAATTTTTGGCAGCTTTTGCTTGGAAGGCATAGGCAAAGACTATGGGTGACCCACTTCCCAATAATGGGAATAATGTTTTTAATATGCTGTACTGCATGGCTCTTGTAAGGAGCATTGCAATTTCCTCCGTCCTAATTTTTGGCAGCTTTTGCTTGGAAGCCATAGGCAAAGACTATGGGAGACCCACTCCCCAATAATGGGAATAATGTTTTTAATATGCTGTACTGCATGGCTCTTGTAAGGGGCATTGCAATTTCCTCCATCCTAATTTTTGGCAGCTTTTGCTTGGAAGGCATAGGCAAAGACTATGGGAGACCCACTCCCCAATAATGGGAATAATGTTTTTAATATGCTGTACTGTGTGGCTCTTGTAAGGGGCATTAAAATCGTCTTGTTAAGCTACTGTGACCTCCACGTCTCTTCCAAGGGTCATTGATATTGTCTTTTCATTCCACTGGGACCTCCACCACTCTTCCAAGGGGCATTGATATTGTTTTTTTATTTCACTGCGACCTCCACCACTCTTCCAAGGGGCATTGATATTGTCTTTTTATTCCACTGTTACCTCCACCACTCTTCCATGGGGCATTAAAACAGTCTTGTTAAGCTACTGTGACCTCCAAGTCTCTTCCAAGGGGCATTAAAACTGTCTTGTTAAACCACTCTGAACTCCACAGCTCTTCCAAGGGGCATTGACATGTTGCTTTTAATTACTTCTAACCTCCATGACTGTTCCAACGGGCGTTGCATTTCCTCCTAATTTTAGTTAGCATTAGCTTTTCAATGCATAGGCGAACACTAAGGGAGACCCGCTCCCCAATAATGAGTAGAGGGTCTTTAGTATGCTGTAATCCACGTCTGTTTCAAGGGGCATTGCAGTTCCTCATAATTTTTGGAAAGCCTTCCATTCATTGCTTAGGCCAACAGTGTACAGGAAACCCAGTTGCTATAAATGGAAAAAATGGTTTAGTGACCTCCATGTCACTTCCAAGGGGCATTGGAGTGCCTCGAAATTTTTGGTAGGCATTGCACTCACTGTATGCCCTATAACTGTTTAGCCGAACCGCTCCTTTTGGTACAGAAACATATCCTACAAGACATGTGTGGTTGACTGACCTGATATTGATGTTAATGGTCCCTGTTCCTCTTGCTCTTTCTACTTTGCCACCACCTCATCCATCATTGATCACCTGAAGCTTTGTTTTAACGGGAGTCATAGAACTGCAGGAAAACATCCAGCAATCTTGGAAGGAGGTAGGATATGCGCCAAAACGCTGATCACCTCAGGCCTAGCCGCTACTACATACAGTACAGATCTAAAGATTGGACACACCTTCTCATTTAAAGATTTTTCTGTATTTTCATGACTATGAAAATTGTACATTCACACTGAAGGCATCAAAACTATGAATTAACACATGTGGAATTATATACTTAACAAAAAAGTATGAAACAACTGAAAATATGTCTTACATTCTAGGTTCTTCAAATTAGCCACCTTTTCCTTTGATGACTGCTTTGCACACTCTTGGCATTCTCTTGATGAGCTTCAAGAGGTAGTCACCGGAAATGGTCTTCCAACAATCTTGAAGAAGTTCACAGAGATGCTTAGCACTTTTTGGCCCTTTTGCCTTCACTCTGCGGTCCAGCTCACCCCAAACCATCTCGATTGGGTTCAGGTCTGGTGACTGTGGAGGCCAGGTCATCTGGCATAGCACCCCATCACTCTCCTTCTTGGTCAAATAGCCCTTACACAGCCTGGAGGTGTGTTTGGGGTCATTGTCCTGTTGAAAAATAAGTGATGGTCCAACTAAACGCAAATCAGATGGAATAGCATGCCGCTGCAAGATGCTGTGGTAGCCAAGCTGGTTCAGTATGCCTTCAATTTTGAATAAATCCCCAATAGTGTCACCAGCAAAGCACCCCCACACCATCACACCTCCTTCTCATGCTTCATTGTGGGAACCAGGCGTGCAGAGTCCATCCGTTCACCTTTTCTGCGCGGTGACCATCCCCCTCACGCCCCCGTCCGTCTCCAAGTTGCTCTGTGCTTGTTTACCACTCGCGCACGAGCAGCCTGACGGGGTTTGGTCGCGGCGACGCGCATGCGCCGTGATACTTCCTAATCATGCAATCATGTGATGCCGGTGACGCACTTCCGGTTGCTGTGGCCGGGCTTCCGGTGCTCCTGTGCACACATGTACAATCGTACAGGGTATATAAGATGGACCTCACTCCTTATTTCACCACCTACCTACCGCCCTTGAAAAAGTGGTCTGTTGCACTACGAAACGCCCGTTGGGCGCTGTTTTACTTTCATCACTCTACACCCACCTTTGGTAAGCAATATGTACTATGGGTAATGATGTTTCAAGGTATTTTCAAGTCCATCAAACTTTGGCTCAGTCTCTTTATCCATTCATTTGTCCTATTATGGACACAATGATTATTGCATAATTTTTCTCCCTACTGCCATGGAACCTGTGGAACCACTGGGCTCCTATAAATAAATTGATTATAAAAATAAATTAATGAATTATCCATGGACAGTTTAGGTGTTTTTGGCCACAGGGCAATTTGCAATATAGTATTTACGAATATTATCTAGAGCTGAGAGGCCATTATATCTATTCCCTGTTATCAACCCAAATATTATGTTATATTTATTGCTTTTTGTATTAAAATTGTACCCCCCCTATCTATTGTCTTTTTACTTCTGATAATGTACTACAATAAATTTGCATATCTATACTAATTTACTTGTCCGGTTCTCCTATTTTATGCCTATGTCTTATGGACAGTTTAATGGTAACAAAACATGAATAGAGGTTTCAATTGAGGGGAGGTTGCAGCTCAAGGCTGGCTAGCGATCTATCTCCGCTGTTTATGCATTTTTCGGCCATGAACAGTTGTTTAACTTCTGAACTTTGTGTTGAAGCCTGATTGACCCAGGACCCGCAATCCTCTATGTATGGAGGGCGTGTTGCTTCCCAGTGTCCAACTGTGTCCCGGCTTCCACAGTATTAACCCAGTGTGAAGGCGTCAGTGAGATGGACCATCCCTGGCCACATTCACTTGTCCATGTGTTTGTGGTTAGGCTGTCCTTCCCACTAAATGCACTGGGGAGGGCACAGGTAATGTTTTGGTAGGCGCGCTTGTGTATAAGGCACACTGGAACAAATAGGTGTGGCTGGGGACCGTTTATGGACACCCGGCCGCCCTCAGGCGGCTGGGGGCCCTGTGTGAGCAACCAGCCGCAGGGCGGCTGGGGACCGAGTGTTGAAACCCGGCCGCCTCCTGGTGGCTTGGTACCAAGCATGAACACTCGACCGCCACCTGGCGGCTGGGGACCAAGCATGGACACCCCACCGCCGGGCGGCTGGGGACCAAGCATGGACACCCGGCTGCCGGGCGGCTGGGGACTGAGTATGGATACCAGGCCGCCGACGCAACCATGACGTGGTGGCCACATTCCGCCTTCACATGCCTAAAAGGCCCAATTTCAAGTGCAAACAAGCAAGCAGTATGGTATTGTAGCCTGGGGGTGGGTGGGTGGCAGGCTGCATACATGCGCTTGCATAGCAAGGAATGGGGGAGGTACAATTGAACACTGCCCAGGGACAAGGACTTGAACAGGGATAGTTGCAATTCTGCAACGACAGGTGCAGGGCTGGAGTCATCTTCGCATGTTCCATGAACAGGGGGTTGGCGTGCACACACTACAGCGGAATAGGCTGTCCTTCCCACTAAATGCACTGGGAAGGGCACAGGTAATGTTTTGGTATGCGCGCTTGTGTATAAGGCGCAACGAGACAAATAGGCGCGGCTGGGGACCGAGTGTGAACACCCGGCCTCCGGGCGGCTGGGGACTGAGTATGTATACCAGGCCGCCGACGCAGCCATGATATGGTGGCCGGCGTCTGACTCCACAAGTCTAAAAGGCCTCATTTCAAGTGCAAGCAAGCTAGCAGTATGGTATTGCAGCCTGGGGGTTGGTGGGTGGCAGGCTGCACACTTACGCTTGCATTCCAAGAAAACCAAGCAGATGCTAACTTCTATCATCATCATCACGCTCCTCACCTTGGCACTCTCAACTCCCCTGATGGAGAAGCCAGGGCCCCACCGGAGGAGTCTGGTTGTCTGGTGGGCTCGTCCAATGCTGCCCTAAAGCAGGCTAGGCTAAGAAAAGTGTGGGGAAGGTTACCGGGACAAATTGTGGCAGCAGGGGACTGAGTATGGAGTCCTCACCACCGACGCAGCCATGAGGTAGTGGCCAGCTTCGGCCTCCTCCAAACTAAAAGGCCCCATTTCAAGTGCAAGCTAGCAGTATAGTATTGCAGCCTGCGGGTGGGTGGGTGTTTGCAATGCAAACGCAAATATGCAGCCAAGGAATGGGTAAGGTACAATTGAACACTGCCCTGGGACAAGGACTTGCACCGGGATAGTTGCAAGTCTGCATCTTCTGATGCGGCAAAGATCACTTCTGATGAGCACACTTTTAGGCAGTGACCTGGGTAACAGAGATGCTTTCAGGGGTCTTCCCCATGCTGTTCCCATGTCTTTTCAGCACTGTATGCATGAGTTACACAGCACATGGCCAGATAAGGTTGTAAAATGTTGAAATGACATTTCCCGGTGAATGCAATTCTCACGGTTGAAAGCAATACAATAGTGCAAAAAAGCATAAAAAATGCTACATGTGAACATAGCCCAAGGTGTGGAAGAGTATTTTTGTTTTTGGTTATTTATTTTACTTTATACACAAGTCTTTACCCTGGAAAGGATGTTCCTTAACATATTTCACAGGAAAACAGTTTCAGTTTCGTTTTCGAAAATTTTATTGTGAGCCCGTAAAAGTGGCTTAATACCTCTGACCACGTTGTTGACATCAGTGACCTGTGAGTCAGAAATGCTTCCTGGGGCGATCCCCATGCTGTCCGATGTCATTTGAGCACTGTCACTGTCGTTTTGGGCACTTCTTAGGCTTTCTACAGACTGCCTGGGGTGCCGCCGCAAAAATGCTTGGGTCTCCCATAGACTAACATTGGGCTCGTTCCTCGGGTAGAGCACCCGAGCATTTTAGTGTTGAGCGAGCACTAAAATGCTCGGGTGCTCCAAGCTCGGGCCGAGCTCACCGTGATACTCGGGTACTCGACCCGAGCAACGAGCCCAATGTTAGTCTATGGGAGACCCAAGCATTTGGGCCTTTTAGGCAAGTGGAGGCGGAATCTGGCCTCCATGTCAAGGCTGCATCGGCGGCCTGGTGTCCATACTCAGTCCCCAGCTACCCGGCGGCCGTGTGTCCATGCTTGGTCTCCAGCCGCCCCGCGGCTGGGTGTCCACACACGGTCCCCAGCCGCCCCTATTTGTCCCGGTGCGCCTTATACACAAGCGCGCATACCAAAACATTACCTGTGCCCTCCCCAGTTCATTTAGTGAGAAGGACAGCCTAACCACAAACACGTGGACAAGTGAATGTGGCCAGGGATGGTCCATCTCACTGAAGCCTTCACACTGGGTTAATATTGTGGAAGCCGGGACACAGTTGCACACTGGGATGCAACACGTCCTCCAGACATACTGTAGAGGATTGCGGGTCCTGGGTCAATCAGGCTTCAACACAAAGTTCAGAAGGTAGACAGCAGCAGTGGTTGGCCTCCTACACAACGAGTAAATTATTCATGATCATGAGGCCTTCCATCTCCTTAGCTTTCTGTTCCTTGGAATGCAAGCGCATACACGTAGTAGTGGCTAGGCCTGAGGTGGTCAGCGTTTTGGCGCATATCCTACCTCCTCCGAGGATTGCTGGATGTTTTCCTGCTACTATCTGTAATGCACACGCCCGGGCTGAGTGGCGTGTGCGTGTGATTGTAGTGATTCCACTGGACCGTGCCGGAGAGTGAATGCCTGGAGGGGCTTAACTAGGTATTCACCTGATCCGACCAGGGTCGCACGACGGCATACGACGCCAGTGCACCAAGGAGGAACCGAGCAGAGGGACCAGGTGCTACTCCAGGACAGACCCCGGACACAGCTGTTGACCCACACAGGGGAATACAGGAACAGACTGGTAGGCTGGCACACAGACTGGTGGGTATAGACAGGCACGACTGGTATGCAGGCAGGCGGGTATGCAGGCAGGGGGGTACAGGCAAGCACAGCTAGAGTGCAGACAGGGAGGCACTAGCAGGTAGGAACACAGGCGGGATAGGACCCAGTACACACTGGGACTCAGGAACAATACAGGCAGAGGGGTACAGGCAAGCACAGCTAGAGTGCAGACAGGGAGGCACTAGCAGGTAGGGACACTGGCGGGATAGGACCCAGTACACACTGGGACTCAGGAACAGAACCACAGATGTGGCGGACAAACACAGCAGAGTGAGGCCGCCCAGAGAGGTGAGCGAGAACAGGGCAGGACAAGACCGCCTGGAGCGGTGAGCAAGAGTAGAGCAGGACAAGGCCGCCAGGAGCGGTGAACAAAGGATCAGAGCTGAGCGAGACTGCCGGAGCAGTGAGCAAGAGTAAAGCAGGACGAGGCCGCCTGGAGCGGTGAGCAAGAGTGGAGCGAGACTGCCGGAGCAGCGAGCAAAAGGGTCAGAGCGGAGCAAGGCTGCCGGAGCAGCGAGCAAAGGAGTCAGAGCAGGCTAGAACCGCCGGAGCGGTAAGCAAAGGAGTCAGAGCAGACTAGAACCGCCAGAGCGGTGAGCAAAGGAGTCAGAGCAGGCTAGAACCGCCGGAGCGGTGAGCAAAGGAGTCAGAGCAGGCTAGAACTGCCGGAGCAGTGAGCAAAGGAGTCAGAGCAGGCAAGGCTGAGTAGGGGGGACAGGGCTCTGTTCACACGGAACAGACAGGAAGGGAAAGGCAGAGCCAGACACCCACAGGGTACTTGCAGTGAAGTAGCGAGTGGACCACAAACTCACAAACGGGAGTACAGAGACAACAGGCAGGAATTAGGTACGAGTTCAGACTCTGCAGAAAAAGGAAAGGAATGGACATAGAGAAAAGACAGATGAAAGATAGGAGAGAGTACAGACTGGAACTGAGTGTACGGACGAGACCGACACTGCAGCGGGACACAGGAGCGGGTCTGGGAATACGGCCCCCAGAGAGGCGGGACGAACAGGCAAGGAGCGTGTTCAGACAGGACAGACAAGATACAGGAGCAGGTCTGGGTAATCGGCCCCCAGAGAGGCGGGACGAACAGGCAAGGAGCGTGTTAAGACAGGTCAGACAAGATACAGGAACGGGTCTAGGTAATCGGCCCCTAGAAGGCAGGAGGAACAGGCTAGGAGCGTGTTCAGACAGGCCTGGAAATACAGCCTCCAGGATAGGCAGACAAGAGAACACAGAACGGGACCTGGCACCTTCAGAGTGCAAGCACACACTGAATGAAACACTATGCTCAGGCAGGGATAGATGGGAGCAGCTGAGCTATATACCAGGTGACAGACAGCAATAGGCTGAGGACGCACAAGGGGTGTGACCCACAGCAGGTACAAAAAGCAGGAAGTGATCGGGCGCCGCCCCTAAGCAGCAGAAACAGACACAAACAGACAGCATGGAGGGAAGCCAGAGAGACATTCTGGACTGGAGATCAAGTGCGCGCTCTTGCACAGTGGGAGATGGACCACCATGCAAGGACGCCGCCAGGTATGTTACACTATCCCAGTTCTATGACTCCCGTTAAAACAAAGCTTCAGGTAATGAATGATGGATGAGGTGGTGGGAAAGGAGAAAGAGCAGGAGGAAAAGGGACCATTCACATCAATATCAGGCCAGTCAACCACACATGTCTTGTAGGATATGTTTCTGTACCAAAAGGAGCAGTTCGGCTACACAGTTATAGGGCATACAGTGAGTGCAATGCCTACCAAAAATTTCGAGACACTCCAATGCCCCTTGGTAGTGACATGGAGGTCAGAGGGCCTTAACTAAACCGTTTTTTCCATTTATAGCAACTGGGTTTCCTGTACACTGTTAGCCTAAGCAGTGAATGGACGGCTTTCCAAAAATTATGAGGAACTGCAATGCCCCTTGAAACAGACGTGGATTACAGCGTACTAAAAAACTTCTACGCATTATTGTTCGCCTATGCATTGAAAAGCAAAAGCTGACTAAAATTACGAAGAAGTTCAATGCCCGTTGGAAGAGTCATGGAGGTTAGAGGAAATTAAAAACAACATTTCAATGCCCCTTGGAAGAGACGTGGAGTTCAGAATGGTTTAACAAGATGGTTTTAATGCCCCTTGGAAGAGACGTGGAGGCCACAGTAGCTTAACAAGACAGTTTCAATGCCCCTTGGAAGAGATGTGGAGTTCAGAGTGGTTTAATAAGATGGTTTTAATGCCCCTTGGAAAAGACGTGGCAGGTCCCAGTGGAATAAAAAGACAATATCAATGCCCCTTGGTAAAGTGGTGGAGGTCGCAGTGTAATAAAAAGACAATATCAATGCCCCTTGGAAAAGTGGAGGAGGTCCCAGTAGAATAAATAGACAATATCAATGACCCTTGGAAGAGACGTGGAGGTCACAGTAGCTTAAAAAGACCATTTTAATGCTTCTTGGAAGAGACGTGGAGTTCACAATGGTTTAACAAGACGGTTTTAATGCCCCTTGGAAGAGACATGGAGGTCACAGTAGCTTAACAAGACGGTTTTAATGCCCCTTGGAAGAGACGTGGAGTTCAGAGTGGTTTATAAAGACGGTTTTAATGCCCCTTGGAAGAGTCGTGGAGATCCCAGTGGAATAAAAATACAATATCAATGCCCCTTGGTAGAGTGGTGGAGGTCGCAGTGGAATAAAAAGACAATATCAATGCACATTTGGAAGAGTGGTGGAGGTCCCAGTTGAATAAAAAGACAATATCAATGACCCTTGGAAGAGACGTGGAGGTCACAGTAGCTTAACAAGATGATTTTTATGCCCCTTGGAAGAGACGTGGAGTTCAGAGTGGTTTAACAAGACGGTTTTAATGCCCCTTGGAAGAAAGGTGAAGTTCAGAGTTCTTTAACAAGACGGTTTTAATGCCCCTTAAAAGAGACGTGGAGGTCACAGTGGAATAAAAAGACAATATTAATGCCCCTTGGAAGAGTGGTGGAGGTGGCAGTGGAATAAAGACACAATATCAATGCCTCTTGGAAGAGTGGTGGAGGTCGCAGTGGAATAAAAAGACAGTATCAATGCCCCTTGGAAGAGTGGTGGAGGTCCCAGTGGAATAAAAAGACAATATCAATGACCCTTGGAAGAGATGTGGAGGTCACAGAAGTTTTACAAGACGGTTTTAATGCCCCTTGAAAGAGAAGTGGAGTTCAGAGTGGTTTAACATGACGGTTTTAATGCCCCTTGGAAGAGACATGGAGTTCAGATTGGTTTAACAAGACAGTTTTAATGCCCCTTGGAAGAGACGTGAAGGTCCCAGTGAAATGAAAAGACAATATCAATGCCCCTTGGAAGAGTGGTGGAGGTCGCAGTGGAATAAAAAGACAATATAAATGCCCCTTGGTAGAGTGGTGGAGGTCCCAGTGGAATAAAAACACAATATCAATGACCCTTGGAAGAGACGTTGAGGTCACAGTAGCTTAACAAGGCGGTTTTAATGCCCCTTGGAAGAGAAGTGGAGTTCAGTGTGGTTTAATAAGACAGTTTTAATGCCCCTTGGAAGAGACATGGAGGTCACAGTAGCTTAACAAGACAGTTTTAATGCCCCTTGGAAGAGACGTGGAGTTCAGAGTGGTTTAACAAGACGGTTTTAAAGCCACTTGGAAGAGACTTGGAGGTCACAGTAGCTTAACAAGACGATTTTAATGCCCCTTGGAAGAGACGTGGAGTTCAGAGTGGTTTATAAAGACGGTTTTAATGCCCCTTGGAAGAGACTTGGAGGTCCCAGTGGAATAAAAATACAATATCAATCTCCCTTGGTAGAGTGGTGGAGGTCGCAGTGGAATAAAAAGACAATATCAATGCACATTTGGAAGAGTGGTGGAGGTCCCAGTGGAATAAAAAGACAATATCAATGACCCTTGGAAGAGATGTGGAGGTCACAGTAGCTTAATAAGATGACTTTTATGCCCCTTGGAAGAGACGTGGAGTTCAGAGTGATTTAACAAGACGGTTTTAATGCCCCTTGGAAGAAAGGTGAAGTTCAGAGTTCTTTAACAAGACGGTTTTAATGCCCCTTGGAAGAGACGTGGAGGTCACAGTGGAATAAAAAGACAATATCAATGACCCTTGGAAGAGATGTGGAGGTCACAGAAGTTTTACAAGACGGTTTTAATGCCCCTTGAAAGAGAAGTGGAGTTCAGAGTGGTTTAACATGACGGTTTTAATGCCCCTTGGAAGAGACATGGAGTTCAGATTGGTTTAACAAGACAGTTTTAATGCCCCTTGGAAGAGACGTGAAGGTCCCAGTGAAATGAAAAGACAATATCTATGCACATTTGGAAGAGTGGTGGAGGTCCCAGTGGAATAAAAAGACAATATCAATGACCCTTGGAAGAGACGTGGAGGTCACAGTAGCTTTACAAGACGGTTTTGATGCCCCTTGAAAGAGACGTGGAGCTCAGAGTGGTTTAACAAGACGGTTTTAATGCCCCTTGGAAGAGACGTGGAGTTCAGATTGGTTTAACAAGACAGTTTTATTGCCCATTGGAGGAGACGTGAAGGTCCCAGTGGAATGAAAAGACAATATCAATGCCCCTTGGAAGAGTGGTGGAGGTCGCAGTTGAATAAAAATACAATATCAATGCACCTTGGAAGAGTGGTGGAGGTCGCAGTGGAATAAAAAGACAATATCAATGCCCCTTGGAAGAGTTGTGGAGGTCGCAGTGGAATAAAAAGACAATATAAATGCCCCTTGGTAGAGTGTTGGAGGTCCAAGTGGAATAAAAACACAATATCAATGACCCTTGGAAGAGACGTGGAGGTCACAGTAGCTTAACAAGGCGGTTTTAATGCCCCTTGGAAGAGACGTGGAGTTCAGTGTGGTTTAACAAGACGGTTTTCATGCCCCTTGGAAGAGAAGTGGAGGTCACAGTGAAATAAAAAGACAATATCAATGCCCCTTGGAAGAGACGTGGAGGTCACAGTAGCTTAACAAGACAATTTTAATGCCCCTTGGAAGAGACGTGGAGGTCACAGTAGCTTACCAAGATGGTTTTCATGCCCCTTGGAAGAGATGTGGATTTCAGAGTGGTTTAACAAGACGGTTTTAATGCCCCTTGGAAGAGACGTGGAGGTTACAGTGGAATAAAAAGACAATATTAATGCCCCTTGGAAGAGTGGTGGAGGTCGCAGTGGAATAAAAAGACAATATCAATGCCCCTTGGAAGAGTGGTGGAGGTCGCAGTGGAATAAAAAGACAGTATCAATGCCCCTTGGAAGAGTGGTGGAGGTCCCAGTGGAATAAAAAGACAATATCAATGACCCTTGGAAGAGATGTGGAGGTCACAGAAGTTTTACAAGACGGTTTTAATGCCCCTTGAAAGAGAAGTGGAGTTCAGAGTGGTTTAACATGACGGTTTTAATGCCCCTTGGAAGAGACATGGAGTTCAGATTGGTTTAACAAGACAGTTTTAATGCCCCTTGGAAGAGACGTGAAGGTCCCAGTGAAATGAAAAGACAATATCAATGCCCCTTGGAAGAGTGGTGGAGGTCGCAGTGGAATAAAAAGACAATATAAATGCCCCTTGGTAGAGTGGTGGAGGTCCCAGTGGAATAAAAACACAATATCAATGACCCTTGGAAGAGACGTTGAGGTCACAGTAGCTTAACAAGGCGGTTTTAATGCCCCTTGGAAGAGACGTGGAGTTCAGTGTGGTTTAATAAGACGGTTTTAATGCCCCTTGGAAGAGACATGGAGGTCACAGTAGCTTAACAAGACAGTTTTAATGCCCCTTGGAAGAGACGTGGAGTTCAGAGTGGTTTAACAAGACGGTTTTAAAGCCACTTGGAAGAGACTTGGAGGTCACAGTAGCTTAACAAGACGATTTTAATGCCCCTTGGAAGAGACGTGGAGTTCAGAGTGGTTTATAAAGACGGTTTTAATGCCCCTTGGAAGAGACTTGGAGGTCCCAGTGGAATAAAAATACAATATCAATCTCCCTTGGTAGAGTGGTGGAGGTCGCAGTGGAATAAAAAGACAATATCAATGCACATTTGGAAGAGTGGTGGAGGTCCCAGTGGAATAAAAAGACAATATCAATGACCCTTGGAAGAGATGTGGAGGTCACAGTAGCTTAATAAGATGACTTTTATGCCCCTTGGAAGAGACGTGGAGTTCAGAGTGATTTAACAAGACGGTTTTAATGCCCCTTGGAAGAAAGGTGAAGTTCAGAGTTCTTTAACAAGACGGTTTTAATGCCCCTTGGAAGAGACGTGGAGGTCACAGTGGAATAAAAAGACAATATTAATGCACCTTTGAAGAGTGGTGGCGGTGGCAGTGGAATAAAGACACAATATCAATGCATCTTGGAAGAGTGGTGGAGGTCGCAGTGGAATAAAAAGACAATATCAATGCCCCTTGGAAGAGTGGTGAAGGTCCCAGTGGAATAAAAAGGCAATATCAATGACCCTTGGAAGAGACGTGGAGGTCACAGCAGCTTTACAAGACGGTTTTAATGCCCCTTGAAAAAGACATGGAGTTCAGAGTGGTTTAAAAAGACGGTTTTAATGCCCCTTGGAAGAGACGTGGAGTTCAGATTGGATTAACAAGATAGTTTTAATGCCCATTGGAAGAGACGTGAAGGTCCCAGTGGAATGAAAAGACAATATCAATGCCCCTTGGAAGAGTGGAGGAGGTCGCAGTTGAATAAAAATACAATATCAATGCACCTTGGAAGAGTGGTGGAGGTCGCAGTGGAATAAAAAGACAATATCAATGCCCCTTGGAAGAGTGGAGGAGGTCGCAGTTGAATAAAAATACAATATCAATGCACCTTGGAAGAGTGGTGGAGGTCGCAGTGGAATAAAAAGACAATATCAATGCCCCTTGGAAGAGTGGTGGAGGTCGCAGTGGAATAAAAAGACAATATAAATGCCCCTTGGTAGAGTGTTGGAGGTCCCAGTGGAATAAAAATACAATATCAATGACCCTTGGAAGAGACGTGGAGGTCACAGTAGCTTATCAAGGCGGTTTTAATGCCTCTTGGAAGAGACGTGGAGTTTAGTGTGGTTTAACAAGACAATTTTAATGCCCCCTGGAAGAGACATGGAGGTCACAGTAGCTTAACAAGACAGTTTTAATGCCCCTTGGAAGAGACGTGGAGCTCAGAGTGGTTTAACAAGACGGTTTTAAAACCCTTTGGAAGAGACTTGGAGGTCACAGTAGCTTAACAAGACGGTTTTAATGCCCCTTGGAAGAGACGTGGAGTTCAGAGTGGTTTATAAAGACGGTTTTAATGCCCCTTGGGAGAGACGTGGAGGACCCAGTGGAATAAAAATACAATATCAATGCCCCTTGGTAGAGTGGTGGAGGTCACGGTGGAATAAAAAGACAATATCTATGCACATTTGGAAGAGTGGTGGAGGTCCCAGTGGAATAAAAAGACAATATCAATGACCCTTGGAAGAGACGTGGAGGTCACAGTAGCTTTACAAGACGGTTTTGATGCCCCTTGAAAGAGACGTGGAGCTCAGAGTGGTTTAACAAGACGGTTTTAATGCCCCTTGGAAGAGACGTGGAGTTCAGATTGGTTTAACAAGACAGTTTTATTGCCCATTGGAGGAGACGTGAAGGTCCCAGTGGAATGAAAAGACAATATCAATGCCCCTTGGAAGAGTGGTGGAGGTCGCAGTTGAATAAAAATACAATATCAATGCACCTTGGAAGAGTGGTGGAGGTCGCAGTGGAATAAAAAGACAATATCAATGCCCCTTGGAAGAGTTGTGGAGGTCGCAGTGGAATAAAAAGACAATATAAATGCCCCTTGGTAGAGTGTTGGAGGTCCAAGTGGAATAAAAACACAATATCAATGACCCTTGGAAGAGACGTGGAGGTCACAGTAGCTTAACAAGGCGGTTTTAATGCCCCTTGGAAGAGACGTGGAGTTCAGTGTGGTTTAACAAGACGGTTTTCATGCCCCTTGGAAGAGAAGTGGAGGTCACAGTGGAATAAAAAGACAATATCAATGCCCCTTGGAAGAGACGTGGAGGTCACAGTAGCTTAACAAGACAATTTTAATGCCCCTTGGAAGAGACGTGGAGGTCACAGTAGCTTACCAAGATGGTTTTCATGCCCCTTGGAAGAGACGTGGATTTCAGAGTGGTTTAACAAGACGGTTTTAATGCCCCTTGGAAGAGACGTGGAGGTTACAGTGGAATAAAAAGACAATATTAATGCCCCTTGGAAGAGTGGTGGAGGTCGCAGTGGAATAAAAAGACAATATCAATGCCCCTTGGAAGAGTGGTGGAGGTCGCAGTGGAATAAAAAGACAATATCAATGCCCCTTGGAAGAGACGTGGAGGTTCCAGTAGCTTAACAAGACGATTTAATGCCCCTTGGAAGAGACGTGGAGTTCAGTGTGGTTTAGCAAGACGGTTTTAATGCCCCTTGGAAGAGAAGTGAAGGTCACAGTAGCTTAAAAAGATGGTTTTAATGACCCTTGGAAGAGACGTGGAGTTCAGAGTGGTTTAACAAGATGGTTTTAATGCCCCTTGGAAGAGACGTGGAGGTCACAGTAGCTTAACAAGACGGTTTTAATGCCCCTTGGAAGAGATGTGGAGTTCAGAGTGATTTAACATGACGGTTTTAATGCCCCTTGGAAGAGACGTGGAGGTCACAGTGGCTTAACAAGACGGTTTTAATGCCCCTTGGAAGAGACGTGGAGTTCAGAGTGGTTTAACAAGACGGTTTTAATGCCCCTTGGAAGAGACGTGGAGGTTACAGTGGAATAAAAAGACAATATTAATGCCCCTTGAAAGAGTGGTGGAGGTCGCAGTGGAATAATAAGACAATTTCAATGCCCCTTGGAAGAGTGGTGGAGGTCGCAGTGGAATAAAAAGACAAAATCAATGCCCCTTGGAAGAGACGTGGAGGTCACAGTAGCTTAACAAGACGATTTTAATGCCCCTTGGAAGAGACGTGGAGTTCAGAGTGGTTTAACAAGATGGTTTTAATGCCCCTTGGAAGAGACGTGGAGGTCACAGTAGCTTAACAAGACGGTTTTAATGCCCCTTGGAAGAGACGTGGAGTTCAGTGTGGTTTAGCAAGACGGTTTTAATGCCCCTTGGAAGAGAAGTGAAGGTCACAGTAGCTTAAAAAGACGGTTTTAATGCCCCTTGGAAGAGATGTGGTGGTCCCAGTGGAATAAAAAGACATTATCAATGATCCTTGGATGAGACGTGGAGGTCACAGTAGCTTAGCAAGACGATTTTAATGCCCCATACAAGAGCCATGCAGTACAGCATATTAAAAACATTATTCCCATTATTAGGGAGAGGGTCTCCCATAGTCTTTGCCTATGCCTTCCAAGCAAAAGCTGTCAAAAATTAGATCGCAGGAACTTGCACTGCCCCTTACAAGAGCCATGCTGTACAGCATATTAAAAACATTATTACCATTATTGGGGAGTGGGTCTCCCATAGTCTTTGACTATGCCTTCCCAGCAAAAGCTGCCAAAAACAAGGACGGAGGAACTTGCAATGCCCCTTATATGAGCCATGCAGTACAGCATATTAAAAACATTATTCCCATTATTGGGGAGTGGGTCTCCCATAGTATTTGCCTATGCCTTCCAAGCAAAAGCTGCCAAAAATTAGAACGGAGGAAATTGCAATGCCCCTTACAAGAGCCATGCAGTATAGCATATTAAAAACATCAATCCCATTATTGGGAAGTGGGTCTCCCATAATCTTTGCCTATGCCTTCCAAGCAAAAGCTGCCAAAAATTATGACGGAGGAACTTGCAATGCTGGCAACACGGACCACGGTCACCCTTGTGGTATAGTAGTGGTGGAGGCTGAGGATAAGGAGAAGAGCAAAAAACAGCCAAAATGAGAAGCGTATACCCATGTATGGGTGTGAAGCGGTGCATGGGAATACACCTCCCGAAATAACACAGTGGATTTGACTTTATGTTACTCTGCTGTCATTTGGTGGTGATGAGAAGTCTGGCCCAATCCAGCCCTTGTTCATTTTGATAAGGGTCAGCTTATCAGTATTGTCAGTTGACAGGCGAGTGCGCTTATCTGTTATAATTCCCCCAGCGGCACTTAAAACACGCTCCGATAACACGCTAGCAGCAGGGCAGGCTAGGACCTCCAAGGCGCACAGAGTGAGTTCATTCCAAGTGTCCAACTTGGATACCCAATAATTAAAAGGCACAGAGGAATCACGGAGGATGCTGGTATGGTCAGCAAGGTACTCCCTCACCGTCTTTTGAAACTTTCCACTCCTTGTGAGAGTACCCCGCGCCTCAGGGCCTGAAAGTTGGGCGAGTCTCAGAAAACTGTCCCAGAGCGTTGACAATGTTTCCCTGCCTCTTCTGGATTGGAGTTGCGTCTCTGTCGCCTGTACACCTTGGTTGGGCAACGAACTGGGACCTCTGCCGCTAGCGTGTTCAGATGAGAATTTTTTTAACAGTTCTGCTGCAAGGGCCTTCTGGTACTGCCCCATTTTTGTAGATCTCTAAACCTCAGGAATAAGAGAGTGAAAGTTCTACTTGTAGCGGGGCTCTAAAAGTGTCACAACCAGTAATGACTATCACCCAACATTTTGACAACGCGAGGATCACGGTTAAGGCAGCGTAACATAAAGTTATCCATGCGTGCCAGACTGGTAACAGGCAAGACTTCCGTGCCTTCACCAAGATGACGACCATGCTCTCCTCCTCCTCCTCCCCCCTGTCCTCAGGCCTCCAACAGTTGTACAGGTACTACCGTCTACAGCGCATGATACCAGCTCCTGTCCTTCCTCCTCCTCTTCTCCCTCATTGTCCCCCAATGCACGTTAGGATGAGATGAGGCTGGGCTGTGTGTAATCACCCGCTACAGCATCTTGATCCATCTCATCATACTCTGGCTGCAATGTCTCATCTTTAATTCTCTGCAGAGAGCGTTGCAAGAGACAGACAAGTGAGATGCTGATGCTAATGATGGCGTCATCGCCACTCACCATCTTGGTGGACTCCTCAAAGTTTGTCAGGGTGGTACATATGTCAGACATCCAGGTCCACTCCTGAGGTCTTATGCGTGGAGTCTGACCTGAATATCGACGGCCTTGTTGCAGCTGGTACTCCACAGCTGCTCTCTTCTGATCACAAATCCTTTGCAATATGTGGAGGGTAGAGTTCCAACGTGTGGGGACATCACATACCAGTCGGTGTGCCGGAAGCTGCAAACGCTGCTGCAACACAGGAAGGGCGGCGGAAGCTGTAGCCGACTTCCAAAAATGAGCTGACAGGCGGCGTACTTTGACGAGCAGATCTGGCAACTCGGGGTACGATTTAAGAAACCGCTGAACCACGAGGTTAAGCACATGGGCCAGGCATGGTACGTGTGTGATCTCGACCCGCCTCAGAGTCGCCACGATCATGCCAGGATGTAGGTTCAGCGGTCTCAGCCACAGACCTGCCTGCTCTTTCACAGCTGTCCACAACTCACAAGCAGTGTGAGGTTTATCACCTAAGCTTATGAATTTCAGCACAGCCTGTTGCCGCTTGGCTGAGGCAGTACTGCAGTGCTTCCAGCTTGTAACTGATGTGGTGATTAGTGTTGAGCCACCCCCGTAGTGTTCGAGTTCGGTTCGGTTCGTCGAACACCCGTGTGTTCGCCGAACTGTTCGTCGAACTGTTCGTCGAACACCTTCGAACACCGTTAAAACCAATGGCAGGCAAACAAAAGCACATAGAAACACATAGAAAACACCTTCAAAGGTGTCCAAAAGCTGACAAACTGCTCAGAAGACACAACTAACACATGGAAAAGTGACAAGTACATATAGTCATGCGAAAAGAAAAGAGGTGGAGGAGTAAAAGGAGGGGGAGACACAGATATAGGCATGTCATGCCCTTCTAAAATCCAAAAAGTGAGAAGCCGAGACGGCCAGTCCGCTCCTGCCCGTGCCACCTCCGTGTCGCCGGGTTTGTGCCAGAGCCGCGGTGAACCCTGACGGCCAGCCCCCCTCTCCCAATACTGGTGCCTGTCCGCTGGTGGGTCGAGAGAGCCCCCCTGTGATGGAGGCAGCTCTAAGCTTTTTAATTTAAATTGTCCCTCTAATTTGAATGAATACACTTTAAATCCATTTACAAGGATCTATTGGAGGGCAAGTCTCATGCCAGCAGCCGCGTAATTCCAGCTCCAGTAGCGTCCACTAAAGCTGCTGCAGTTAAAAAGCTTTTATAAGGATCGAGCTCGGCTGTCCACCGCAAGGCATCCTAGTGCCAGTCCCAGCCCCTATGCCTTGGGGTGCCTCTGCTCTTCACTAAGTATCCCGTGGTCCCGAAGCATTTCCTTTGAAAAAATTAAGTGTCCAAACTACAGGTGGTGTAGCTTGCTTAACAGCCGGGATAATCCGCTGACTAGCAGACACTGCTACTAGGCACAAAGTATTTCCTGGGCTAGATGCAGTTAAAAATTTGTAAGTAGATACTCTCGTTGGATGCTGAGAAAGCATTCCATAGAGTCTCCTGGCACGCCATATATGATTCTCTTAAAAAGCTTGGGGTAGGGGTCTAGGGGACCCTTTTATAGCCAAAATCACGGCCCTGTATCACAATACGTCGCCTAGGCTGAAGATAAATGGAACTGTAGCACCGAGGGCTCGGTTGCTACAGACGTATTGCACCTCACCCAGAGGTGTGATATCTCACTCTCAGATAAGGATGGAGTGTGGATCAGGACCCGACACCTGCATGCATTACACCACATTGCCGTGGGGCAGGGCGACCAATATGCCCCTGAGATGGGCACGACAGTCCCTGTCCCTGGCTGGAGTGGGGGGAGGGAACACTGAGGAAGGGGAACCCTGCAGTGCAGGAGCAGGGAGGAAGCAGTTCCTGGGTGCATTGAGAAGGGAGTATAAAAGGTGGGCACCATCTTAGTTCAGTGCAGAGAAGTCTGAGCAGAAGTGGCAGGGAGCAGGGGCTCTGCATGAGCTCTGCTCCGGAGGCGGGCCTAGTAACAGAGGCCCAGGCCTGCAAGAGGGAGAAGGAAGGAAGAGGAGCGGAGAAGGCTCCAGGAACGAGGAATGAAGGGATCCCAGGGGTGCGGACGGGCGAGTCGCCACCGCACGCCCGAATCCACCTGCGTGGAGGGGTCAGGCCAAAGGGGGAGACCGGTCCCCGAACTAGTGGAGGCAGGAAACGACCCTCAGCTAGAAACCGGAGGCTCTGACATTTTATGTGGCGCAGCCCCTTGCTCCACCCGCTAGGAAGGCACCACATAGGGTCAGGGAAACTGGCGCCAAGTTTACCAAGAGGAGGCCCGAGGCAGCCGGACAGAAGTGTTGGTAAGAAAGGCCAGACAAAGGACACACAAAGGGGGTCCTGTGAAGCGCTCCAAAGTTATCTGGTAGTTGTCTGAGCCCCTCACCTGGTGAGCACAGTACGACGTGGGCAGCCGTTACCTGCAGACGTGGTCTGGATAATAAGAACTGTGAGTAAAGGCCCTGAACTGCATCACTGACTCCGTGTCGTTACTGCTGCTGCCCTGCACCATCACCCCCATCCTCCGCATACACTGCCCTGAGGCTATACTCCTCCCGTGGGGAGTTATGCTACGCTCTGCTGCACCCACAACACCAGCCTTAGCGGTCTGCCCTGTAGCGGCGGTTCACTCTGACCGCAATCCACGGGTGGCGTAGTCGGACATTTAAACATCAAAACCACATAAATAGTTCCGCCACTGGTTTGACCGCCCTGAGCCACGGAACCGGATCGCCGCCACGAAGACTACAACCACCAGCATCCACCAAAAAGGGTCCGGCTCCGGGTGTCCCAAGGCCCAGGGGGTGCGTCAGAACATTTTCATCACCTTTCACAATCACCAATGGGACAAGGCAGGGATGTCCTCTGTCCCCTCTCTTATACATCCTAGTGACGGAGCACCTGCTCTCATCAATTCACCATAACCCCAATATTAGGTGGATTGAGGTGGGAGGCACCGAGTACAAGTGCTCTCTATTTGCTGATGATGTCCTAGTATATATCACTCAATCACATATATCCATCCCTGCTGTTATGGCTGAAATAGATCACTTTGTTACATGGTAAAATTTTAAAATCAATGCAGCGAAGTCTGAGGCCCTCGATGTCTCCCTCCCTAAATCCATATAGGATTCCATCCAGTCCAACTTTCCCTTTGCCTGGCCCTCACAGGGTATCAAATACTTAGGAATTCCTATTCATAGAGACCTCTCCCATCTATGTTATCTTAATTTTGGGCCCTTTATTGAACAATTCCATACAGACCACGGTTGGCAAGTTAGAACTGTAAGATTCACTACGTGAACCACTGGTGTTTTGTGGAAAAGCACATGTACACCGCGTTCCAAATTATTATGCAAAAAGTGTTTAGGAGTGATAAGGGAAGAATTTGTTTGTTTGTCAGTTAAACTCATTGATGGTGATGTGTGTCAGGGCTCTTTATATCACTGTAAGCAATTGCAGACACCTGTGCTAATTAGTTTGGCAGGTGTGTCCAATGAAAGGCAAGACTACTTAAGAAGGCTCTCTCACATTATTAAGCAGCCTACATTTTCTGCCAAAATGGGAAAGAAAAAGGATGTGTCGGCTGCTGAGAAGCAACAAATTGTGGAGTGTTTAGGTCAAGGCATGACTACAATCAACATTGTGCGATGATCAGGATGAAGTGTCTTGGCAATCAAGAAGTATGTAGCTGATTCACAGTACACACGTGTGCGTGCTGATAAGGGCAAATTGAGGACTCTTTCCTACAGGCAATTACGTCAGGTTGAAAGAGCAGCGGCAAAAAAGCCTTGTCATAGCAGCAGACAAGTTTTTGAAGCTGCTTGTGCCTCCAACGTCCCCCGAACAACAAGATGCAGGGTCCTTCAGAGGTTTGCAGCTGTGCATACGCCATCCTGTCGACCTCCTCTATCCACTTCACACAAGCAGAAACGGCTCCAGTGGGCCAAACATTACATGAAGACTGATTTCAAAACTGTTTTGTTCACGGATGAGTGCCGTGCAGCGCTCGATGGTCCAGATGAATGGAGTGGAGGATGGCTGGTTGATGGACACCCCACGCAAACACGGCTACAGCGCCAACAAGGAGGATGGTGAGTAATGTTTTGGGCTGGAATCATGGGGAGAGAGATTGTCGGCCCCTTTAGGATCCCTGAAGGCGCTAAAGATGAACTCCATAATGTATGTGGATTTTCTCAAACAGCACTTCCTGCCATGGTTCAAGAAGAAGAACCGTGTATTTCACAGCAAGATCATTTTTCTGCATGATAATGCACCATCTCATGCTGCACATAAAACATCTGCATCTCTGGCTGATATGGGCATAAAAGGGGACAAACTTATGGTGTGACCCCCATGCTCCCCTGACCTCTACCCCATTCAGAACCTTTGGAGCATCATTAAAAGGAGTGTCTATGATGGCGGAAGGCAGTTCACATCTAAGCAACAGCTCTGGGAGGGTATTCTGTCCTCATGCAAAACAATTGAAGCAGAAACCATCCAAAACCTGACAAATTCAATGGACGAGAGAGTTCAGAAGCTCCTTTCGAACAAGGGGTCCTATGTGAAAATGTAACATCACCTAGAATAAAGTTTTGAGTTGAAAACTGTTTGATTTCAGTTTCTAACAACCTGCTAATGCTTATAATTTCAAAAATGACCATTTTTTTGGTCTTTATTAAAATGAAAAGGTTGATCGAAAAGTTTGGGGGATCTAAGAGTGTGGCAACCCAGTAGTCATGATTACTTCGAATTCTGACAATATGAGGGTCATGCTGCAGGTAGTGCAGCAAGAAGGCACTTATGTGTCTTGCGCATCTCGGAGCCCCAAAATTATTTTCCGGGCTAGATGCAGCTAAAAATTATTTTTAATTTTAAATCTGGTGAAGCTTATTATAGATGGCCTAATAGGATCAGTGCTGCACACTGCTACAAAGCCCAAATTATTTTCCAGTCAAGATACAGATAAACATGATTAGTAATTTGAAAGCTTAAAACGGTTGGTAGGGTGATTTTAACCAATCATCAAGCTTTTACTCTCCCCAGGATGACACAGGGGTAGAAAAGTCGTTTCGGATCCATGATTTGTTCATCTTTATGAACGTGAGTCTGTCTACATTATCAGTGGAGAGCCGCGTGCGCTTATCTGTCAGCACACCACCAGCAGCGCTGAACACACGTTCAGACAGAACGCTGGCTGCGGGGCATGACAAGATCTCCAAGGCATAAGTGGCTAGCTCCGGCCATTTATCCAGATTGGAAGCCCAAAAAGAGCAAGGGTCCAGTGACACAGTCGTGGCTTCAATGTTTACTTGGAGATACTCCTGTACCATCGTCTCTAGGCGTTGACTATGTGTCAGACTTCTTGTCTCCTGTGGCCTTGCAAAGGATGGGCTATAAAAGTGGTGAAATGATTCCGCAAAATTGATGTTACCAGCAGATACTGTGGTTCTGTTACGGTTTGAGTGCTGAACACTTGACGGTCCCACGGTTGGCAAGTTGGAACTGTGAGATTCACTACGTGCACCACTGGTATTTTGTGGAAAAGCACATGTAAGATTCTGCAACAGTCTCTGCTGATACTCCTGCATGCGTGCATCCCTTTCTATGGCAGGAATAATTTCTGCAAATTTACTTTTGTACCGGGGATCTAACAGTGTGGCAACCCAGTAGTCAGGATTATTTCTAATTCTCACAATTCGAGGGTCATGTTGCAGGTAGTGCAGCAAGAAGGCACTCATGTGTGTTGCGCATCCAGGAGCACCAAGTCCCTGTTGTGTTGGTGGCGAGGTAACAATCATGCTTCCTTCCTCTGTCCTCTCCCCCCAACCTCGCACAACAGAAATGTGATCAAGGTCTCCCTCATCTGATGAGTCTTCCATCAGTTCGTCCTCCACTTCTTCCTGGGCTCCTGCACCTTCCTCACTAGTTTGGCTGCTACCATGCGCCCTGGTAAAATCATCTCCCCCACCCTCACATGCCTGCCGCCCTGGTGCTGCCGACCGTCTGGACCTTGCAGATGTTAGCCCTTCCGCATACAACTCCTCCTCCTCTACTTCCTCCACCTCCTCTTGTGCCACCACCTGACTCCGAATTCTGTTTAACATGTGCTCCAGCATGTAAATCACCGGAATAGTCATGCTGATAATGGCATCGTCAGCACTAAACATCTTCGTCGCCATTTCAAAACTGTGCAGAAGGGTGCATAGGTCCCTGATCTGAGACCACTCCTCCAGCGTGATTTGCCCCACCTCTGAATCTCGTTGGCCCAGGCTATACGTCAGAACGTATTGCACCAGGGCTTGTCGGTGCTGCCACAGTCGCTGCAACATGTGCAGAGTTGAATTCCACCGGGTAGGCACATCGCATTTTAGCCGGTGAAGTGGCAGGCCCAACGACTTCTGTAGAGATGTAAGTCGCTGAGCTGCGGGATGCGAACGGCGGAAGTGAGCACACAGCGACCGTGCCCTCTGCAGAAGGCCATCTAGTCTGGGATAGTGGGCTAAAAATTGCTGGACAACCAGGTTCAACACGTGAGCCATACAAGGCACGTGTGTGACATTGCCCCGGCGAAGGGCCGCACCCAGGTTTGCAGCATTGTCGCACACGGCCTTCCCTGGTTTCAGGTCCAGTGGAGACAACCATTCATGAAATTGGTTCTCCAGAGCTGACCACAACTCCTCAGCTGTGTGACTCACATTTCCCAGACATTTCAATGTAAAAACCGCCTGATGACGTTGAGCCCTACTGCCAGCATAGTAAGGAGGTGTGCAGGATCCCTTCTGCGCAGTTAGAAAGCTTGTGGCATGACCAGACAGGCTTTGGGTGCAGGTGGAAGACCGAGAGGAGGTTGAGGAGGCAGAAGCAGTGGAGGAAAAATGACATAAAGAGGATTGACGCACAACTCGTGGGGACGGCAAGACTTGGACAGCAGCCCCTTGTCCTGCTGTCACCATAGTTACCCAGTGCCCAGTCAGCGACATGTAACGCCCCTGTCCATGCCTACTCGTCCAAGTGTCTGTGGTGAAATGCACCCTGTCACACACAGAGTTTCTCAAAGAAGCGGTGATGTTGTGTGCGACATGCTGGTGGAGCGCAGGCACACCTTTCTTTGAGAAGTAGTGCCGACTGGGCATCTGGTACTGGGGCACTGCGACGGACATAAGGTCTCGAAAATCCTCTGTGTCCACCAGGCGGAAAGGCAGCATTTCTGTAGCCAAGAGCTTGCAGATGGTGAAATTCAACCTCTTAGCTTTCTCATGGCTAGGAGGAAATGGTCTTTTACTTGTCCACATCTGAGGGACCGAGGGCTGGCTATTGTGCTTAGACGGGGTTGATAAGGGTGTCCCCGGCAATCTGCCGGTCTGTGAGGAAGATGCAGGCGGACATGTTAGGTTGCCTTGATCCAAAGGTGGTGCTATCGATGTCGGACAGCGCTCAACACCAGCTGCTGTTACCACCTCCAAAGAAAATGATGACCTGCCAATCACGCTGGCTGTTGCGGGTAAAGAGGTGGCAGGTCTGCGCCCCAAAACAGGTGTGACTGCTGTCCCCCCAGTCACAGAGGATGAAGAGGCCGCGGATGCACAAGATATGGCAGACGGTGGTTGGCCCGGCCGGCTAGACCGCATTGTAGCACACTGAGCTTCCCACTGCAACTTATGCTTCATGTCCATGTGCCGGTTCATGCATGAAGTACTCAAACTATGTATTTTTTGGCCTCTACTTAGCTTTTGCTGACAAATGTTACAGATAACACGAGTTGGGTCATCTTTATAGATCTGAAAAAATGCCCAGGCTATGCAAGGCTTAGCACCCATGCGACCTGAAGAGCCACCACGACTTGTGGTGAGAGGCAGAGTTGTGTTTGAGGATGCAGTTGTTGACGTGCTTCCAGTACTACGTCTCTGTCCAGGAAGGCGCAACCTGACCTCGTCGTCACTAGCATCTTCCTCCACCTCCTCTGCTGACCTCATCTCTTGGCTGACTGTGGGTTGACAGTAAGTGGGATCTCCAACCTCATCATCATCACCCTGTGCGTTATCACACCCGTCGTCCTCAGAGCCAACCTGTTCCTGCCCTGACAAAAAACTAAAGTTGTCGCTCCAATCAGGTATTTGAGTCTTATCATCGTCTTCCTCATTGTCTCCACCAACAGGAGTTACAGTTTGGGAATGAGGGTCTACATTATGGTCAGAACCTTCTGCGTCTGGTCCTGGATCCGACTCATAAAGATTCTGGGCATCAGTGCAGATCATTTCCTCGTCTGGATTCACAGAAGCGCTGGAGTCGACCTCTGATTCCCAGGCTATAGTATGAGTAAACAGCTCTGCAGACTCAACCATCTGTTCTACCTCATACTCAGACGGGCAGCTGGAGATTTGGGAGCTGTGAGGAAGCAAGTGCGATTTGGGTGACACCTTTGAGGACTGGAGTATTTGTGATGTTGAAGTTGATGTGGAGGAGAGCCCACTTAAAGGAGCACTTGATATCCGTTGAAGCACCTGCTGTTTTTGTGCCTCATCTGGAATTTGTAGCGATTGGCGTGGCCGTAAGAAAGGGATCTTATCACATTGTCCGCTAAAAGAAGTAGACATTTTAGTTTGGCTGGAAGATGGTCTTTCTTCTGCACCTACCCCACGGACACAACCTTTTTTCCCCTTCCCAACACGCCTATTCCCCTTTCCACCAGCAGCAGGCCTTTTTCCACTCATTTTGGTGGTTAACTAATTCACAACTCTGGAGTTGTTTGCACAAAAAAACAATGGATGGTAACCGAGCAGAGCTGAGTGGCCAAACTGTGGTATTAGGCCAAAACTATTGGCTGGGTTAGATGCAGAAAAAAATTATTTTTAATTTGCAACCTGATGGAGGTCAGTATAGATGGACTAATAGACCAAGTCCCACACACCGCTAGAAGCCCAAATATTTTTTCAGAGCTAGATGCAGAAAATTTTTTTATTCAATTTGCAACCTGATGGAGGTCAGTATAGATGGACTAATAGACCAAGTCCCACACACTGCTAGAAGCCCAAATATTTTTTCAGAGCTAGATGCAGAAAAAAATTATTTTTAATTTGCAACCTGATGGAGGTCAGTATAGATGGACTGATAGACCAAGTCCCACACACCGCTAGAAGCCCAAATATTTTTTCAGAGCTAGATGCAGAAAAAAATTATTTTTAATTTGCAACCTGATGGAGGTCAGTATAGATGGACTAATAGACCAAGTCCCACACACCGCTAGAAGCCCAAATATTTTTTCAGAGCTAGATGCAGAAAAAAATTATATTCAATTTGCAACCTGCTGGAGGTCAGTATAGAAGGACTAATAGAACAAGTCCCACACACTGCTAGAAGCCCAAATATTTTTTCAGAGCTAAATGAAGAAAAAAATTATTTTTAATTTGCAACCTGATGGAGGTCAGTATAGATGGACTAATAGACCAAGTCCCACACACTGCTAGAAGCCCAAATATTTTTTCAGAGCTAGATGCAGAAAAAAATTATTTTTAATTTGCAACCTGATGGAGGTCAGTATAGATGGACTAATAGACCAAGTCCCACACACCGCTAGAAGCCCAAATATTTTTTCAGAGCTAGATGCAGAAAAAAATTATATTCAATTTGCAACCTGCTGGACGTCAGTATAGAAGGACTAATAGAACAAGTCCCACACACTGCTAGAAGCCCAAATATTTTTTCAGAGCTAAATGAAGAAAAAAATTATTTTTAATTTGCAACCTGATGGAGTTCAGTATAGATGGACTAATAGACCAAGTCCCACACACTGCTAGAAGCCCAAATATTTTTTCAGAGCTAGATGCAGAAAAAAATTATTTTTAATTTGCAACCTGATGGAGGTCAGTATAGATGGACTAATAGACCAAGTCCCACACACCGCTAGAAGCCCAAATATTTTTTCAGAGCTAGATGCAGAAAAAAATTATTTTTAATTTGCAACCTGATGGAGGTCAGTATAGATGGACTAATAGACCAAGTCCCACACACCGCTAGAAGCCCAAATATTTTTTCAGAGCTAGATGCAGAAAAAAATTATTTTTAATTTGCAACCTGATGGAGGTCAGTATAGATGGACTAATAGACCAAGTCCCACACACCGCTAGAAGCCCAAATATTTTTTCAGAGCTAGATGCAGAAAAAAATTATTTTTAATTTGCAACCTGATGGAGGTCAGTATAGATGGACTAATAGACCAAGTCCCACACACCGCTAGAAGCCCAAATATTTTTTCAGAGCTAGATGCAGAAAAAAATTATATTCAATTTGCAACCTGCTGGAGGTCAGTATAGAAGGACTAATAGAACAAGTCCCACACACTGCTAGAAGCCCAAATATTTTTTCAGAGCTAAATGAAGAAAAAAATTATTTTTAATTTGCAACCTGATGGAGGTCAGTATAGATGGACTAATAGACCAAGTCCCACACACTGCTAGAAGCCCAAATATTTTTTCAGAGCTAGATGCAGAAAAAAATTATTTTTAATTTGCAACCTGACGGAGGTCAGTATAGATGGACTAATAGACCAAGTCCCACACACTGCTAGAAGCCCAAATATTTTTTCAGAGCTAGATGCAGAAAAAAATTATTTTTAATTTGCAACCTGATGGAGGTCAGTATAGATGGACTAATAGACCAAGTCCCACACACCGCTAGAAGCCCAAATATTTTTTCAGAGCTAGATGCAGAAAAAAATTATATTCAATTTGCAACCTGCTGGACGTCAGTATAGAAGGACTAATAGAACAAGTCCCACACACTGCTAGAAGCCCAAATATTTTTTCAGAGCTAAATGAAGAAAAAAATTATTTTTAATTTGCAACCTGATGGAGTTCAGTATAGATGGACTAATAGACCAAGTCCCACACACTGCTAGAAGCCCAAATATTTTTTCAGAGCTAGATGCAGAAAAAAATTATTTTTAATTTGCAACCTGATGGAGGTCAGTATAGATGGACTAATAGACCAAGTCCCACACACCGCTAGAAGCCCAAATATTTTTTCAGAGCTAGATGCAGAAAAAAATTATTTTTAATTTGCAACCTGATGGAGGTCAGTATAGATGGACTAATAGACCAAGTCCCACACACCGCTAGAAGCCCAAATATTTTTTCAGAGCTAGATGCAGAAAAAAATTATATTCAATTTGCAACCTGCTGGACGTCAGTATAGAAGGACTAATAGAACAAGTCCCACACACTGCTAGAAGCCCAAATATTTTTTCAGAGCTAAATGAAGAAAAAAATTATTTTTAATTTGCAACCTGATGGAGGTCAGTATAGATGGACTAATAGACCAAGTCCCACACACTGCTAGAAGCCCAAATATTTTTTCAGAGCTAGATGCAGAAAAAAATTATTTTTAATTTGCAACCTGATGGAGGTCAGTATAGATGGACTAATAGACCAAGTCCCACACACCGCTAGAAGCCCAAATATTTTTTCAGAGCTAGATGCAGAAATTTTTTTTATTCAATTTGCAACCTGATGGAGGTCAGTATAGATGGACTAATAGACCAAGTCCCACACACTGCTAGAAGCCCAAATATTTTTTCAGAGCTAGATGCAGAAAAAAATTATTTTTAATTTGCAACCTGATGGAGGTCAGTATAGATGGACTAATAGACCAAGTCCCACACACTGCTAGAAGCCCAAATATTTTTTCAGAGCTAGATGCAGAAAAAAATTATTTTTAATTTGCAACCTGATGGAGGTCAGTATAGATGGACTAATAGAACAAGTCCCACACGCTGCTAGAAGCCCAAATATTTTTTCAGAGATAAATGAAGAAAAAAATTATTTTTAATTTGCAACCTGATGGAGGTCAGTATAGATGGACTAATAGACCAAGTCCCACACACTGCTAGAAGCCCAAATATTTTTTCAGAGCTAGATGCAGAAAAAAATTATTTTTAATTTGCAACCTGATGGAGGTCAGTATAGATGGACTAATAGACCAAGTCCCACACACCGCTAGAAGCCCAAATATTTTTTCAGAGCTAGATGCAGAAAAAAATTATATTCAATTTGCAACCTGCTGGAGGTCAGTATAGAAGGACTAATAGAACAAGTCCCACACACTGCTAGAAGCCCAAATATTTTTTCAGAGCTAAATGAAGAAAAAAATTATTTTTAATTTGCAACCTGATGGAGGTCAGTATAGATGGACTAATAGACCAAGTCCCACACACTGCTAGAAGCCCAAATATTTTTTCAGAGCTAGATGCAGAAAAAAATTATATTCAGTTTGCAACCTGATGGAGGTCAGTATAGATGGACTAATAGAATGATGCTATGCCCAAAAGATTTTACTTCACTAGGTGCAGTAAAAAAATTGGTATTCTATACACAGGTGGTATATCTTGCAACACAGATAGGCTACTCCACTGACTAACACACTCTGCAATAGGCCAAAAAGGATTAGCTTTGCTAGATTCAGCCAAATGCTGTGAAAAAAACTTGCACAGCACTGGCACAGACCTGCCTGGCAAAAACTGATAGGAACTGATGTAACCTAGTCCTGAAAAGGACTCCAATTACAATTAGTCTTTACTCCCACAATCTATCTATTTAAGAGCACAGACCTGCCTGATAAAAGTCGTAGGAAATGCTGTAACCTAGTCCTTAAAAGGACTGCAATCACAACTATTCCCTACTCCCAAGCTATCTGTATATTTGTGCGAAAATTGGCTTGAAATTAACAAGGTATAGCGCACACAGCAACAGCGGTGCCGTCTAACACGCAGCTGCAGCAGTGAGAAAATGGTGGCGACGGGGAAAATGGCTTGGTCTTATAGGGCAAGGACATGTGACATACACTGCCAATCACACATGCCCTTGCTTGTGTGAAAAAAAGCACTTCGCTCCGTGTGTGCGCTGCTGATAGGCTGACAGATTGCACCTCCCCACTGCAAATGCGGGAAAGAGAAAAAAAAATGGAGATCTTCATTGTTCCTGCAGAGATCCATCCCCTGCCCCTCCCCCCGCCCCGCTGTACACTCAAACTGCGTATTAACATTAATTTTCATCATTACTGAGAAAAAATCCAGTTATGATTTTGGTGCACGAACAGTTATCGAACATAACCTCGAACAGCCGAATTTTTCTCAAATTGTTCGTGTTCGCCGACCGGCTCGAACACCGCCCAAAACAGCTCGAATTTGAGATTGGCGAACAGTTCGAGTAGAACAACGCTCATCTCTAGTGGTGATATCTGAGATGGAGGCTGAACATGAGGAGGAGGAGGATGATGCGCAGGAGCTGTACACTGTGGGGGAAACTCTGACTGACATAGGGCCCGCAATCCTCGGTGTGGGGAGGATGTGTTCCGTCCCAAGGTCCGACTGGGTCCCGGCGTCCACTAGGTTTACCCAGTGTGCCGTCAGGGATATGTACCGTCCCTGGCCTCAAGCACTTGTTCACGTGTCCGTTGTCAGGTGGACTCTCCCAGTAACTGCGTTGTTGAGGGCACCGCAGATGTTTTGGGACACGTTTTGGGACACCGGGCAAAATAGTGTCGGCTGGGTACCGAGGGACGGCCACCGCCATAAGGTTGCGGAAGGATTCCGTCTCCACCAGCCTAAAAGGCAGCATTTCCAACGCAAGCAGTGGTGAAATGTGCGAATTTAAGACTGTGGCCTGTGGGGCGTTGGCTGCGAATTTGCGCTTTCGTTCAAAGCTCTGGGATATAGACAATTGAACGCTGCTGTGGGACGTGGACATGGACGTTGATGCTGTTTCTTGAGAAACTGCCATAACAAGTGAAGACTGAGAGGAGGGGGCATCTTTGCATGCAGTATGGACAGGGGATTTCCTTGCACGCACAACAGGGGGTTTAATACACGCACAACAGTGGAAGAAGCAGTGGTCGTGGACCCTGGGGTTCGCCCCACAAAGTCGGGTGCTTTGCTGACATGTGCCTGATCATGCTGGTGGTGGTCAGGCTGGTAGTTTTGTCACCCCTGCTGATGCTAGCCTGGCGGGTGGTGCAAATGGCCTTTTTGGCGTTATAAGCAGAGTGTTTAAGAAAATTCCAGACTCTGGAATACCTACCAATTGTACTGGCAACGTCCCTGGTGTTGGTGTGATGGGGAATGGTTGCCCGCCTTCTGTCTGCGGCCACCACACTGCTTCTTCCTGCCTGTTGGGGTACTCTGCCTCCCTCACCCTGTGTGCTGCTGGCCTCGCTCTGCATGTCCTCCTGCCACGTTGGGTCAGTTACTAGATCATCCACCACCTCCTCCTCTTCCACTTCTGCACCACGGTCCTCCTCCTCACTTCGTGGCAATTGTGTCTCATCATCGTCCACCTCTTGTGACAAATTGCCAAAGTCGCCTTCCTGTGGCTGTGGCTGTTCAAATATTTGGCCATCGCTACATGGGATCTCCTCTTCCACCACTTCAAGCGGAGCAGGCGAGGGGCCCAAATATGGAAATGGACCAGTGAACAGCTCATTAGAGTGTCCAACTGTGGGATCAGTTGCTATCTGATGACACTCGGCATTGTGGGACGAAGGAGCATCAGGGTGAGGAGGAGTATGCGGTCGAGACTCACGGCTACTAAGACTTGACCGTGTGGAAGACAGACCGCAGGTGGTGGTGCCCAGGTGACTGGAAGTATTATCTGCTATCCAATTAATAACCTGTTCACACTGATCAGTTCGCAATAGTGGTCTTGTTGCGTGCTTCCCTAGTAATTCGGTCAAGAAGTGGGAGCGAGAAGATGTGGCTGTGGCACATTTTCACCTTGGCCACGGCCCCATCCTCTGCACGCACCATCACCAGAACGTCCAGTTCCACGTCCCTTGCCACGCGCCTTTCCCATTGTAAATTAAGTAAAATAGCTTACGCTCTCACTATCAATGGCAAAAGGGTAATAAAAAGGAGATTAGAACCGTGGAAGAGGAAAACCACAGTTCTAGTTCTCTAGCCTACACCAGAATCTTTTAAACAGATATATTTGTGTCTGAACAGTCAGCGAGACACTGAAACTGTATTTTTTATGTAAAAAAGGCAAAAAGGTGGAAAACACCCAGATTTGATCCGTGGAAGAGGAAAACCACAGTTCTATTTCTCTGGCCTACACCAGAATCTTTTAAACAGATATGTTTGTGTCTGAACAGTCAGCGAGACACTGAAACGTTTTTTTATGTAAAAAAGGCAAAAAGTTGGATTACACCCAGATTTGAACCGTGAAAGAGGAAAACCACAGTACTAGTTCTCTGGCCTACACCAGAATCTTTTAAACATATATATTTGTGTCTGAGCAGTCAGCGAGACACTCAAACTGTTTTTTATTATGTAAAAAAGGCAAAAAGGTGGATTACACCCAGATTTGAACCGTGGAAGAGGAAAACCACAGTTCTATTTCTCTGGCCTACACCAGAATCTTTTAAACAGATATATTTGTGTCTGAACAGTCAGCGAGACACTCAAACTGTTTTTTATTATGTAAAAAAGGCAAAAAGGTGGATAACACCCAGATTTGAACCGTGGAAAAGGAAAACCACAGTTCTAATTTCCTGGCTTATATCAGACTTTTTAAAATAGATATATTTGTGTCTGAATAGTCAGTGAGACACTCAAACTGTTTTTTTATGGAAAAAAGGCAAAAAAGTGGATAATACAGAGATTTGAACCGTGGAACTGCAAAACCACAGTTCTAGTTATCTGGCCAAAACCAGACTCTTTTATACAGATATATTTGTGTCTGAACACTCACAGACACACTCATTTTTTTTGGGGGGGGGTGGAAATATCAAAAGGTTAATAAGACAGGTATTTGTACTGTCTGACTGAGGGGAAAAAAAAAAAGAGGATTTAGATGAAAAAAAAGGATTTTTCCTGGCCCCCGAGGCCTGGGGCTAAGTCTAGCAATTTGAGGAGCAGCAGCACACAGGACTGTAATGCCGTGGTACCACTGCGTCTCATATACAGTCTGCCTGCCTGCCTGATATCTGTGATGGATATTAGTCCTAAGAAAGACTGTTTGTTTGATTTTGCAGGCTTTAGAGACCCTACACTATCTATTTCGCAGTATAAATCTCTCCATAGCTCAGCAGCACACTCCCTACACTGTGTGATCCGGAGCGACTGTGTCCAAGATGGCGGCGCCCGGTTTTAAATACTCGAGGTGACGCTGTGCGGCCAGCCAATCACTGTAATGCCCACAACCAACATGGCTGCGGCATTACAGTGACTGGCTGGCAATCCCTGCATGTTCATTGGCTCTGTAAAGAGCACCAAACATGCAGGGCGGAGACCCGAGATCCAGCCCGATTAACCCGGAAATGCTCGGTGCTTGTTGAATATCCCGAGTAGTGAGATGCTCGGGCGAGTACCGAGCAGTGTCGAACATGCTCGCTCAACACTACTCAACACTAGTCTCCACCTTTGATTTTGGGTACATTCATGAGTCTGATTTTTTAGTTCTTTACACTCTTCTCTGAGCTTGGATATTTATTTGAAGAGGTTCTAGTTTTAGTAATATGCACTTTACCTACATTATTGCTCAGGTTAAGACCTATAGACTAACTTGATGTTACTCATATGTTACCCATACGTACTACGAATAGGAGTGCCCTTATGGTATAATCAGTAGCTACTAAATTCATATATACAGGCGCTTCTCACTAAATTAGAATATCATCAAAAAGTTAATTTATTTCAGTTCTTCAATACAAAAAGTGAAACTCATATATTATATAGAGTCATTAAAAACAGAGTGATCTATTTCAAGTGTTTATTTCTGTTAATGTTGATGATTATGGCTTAAAGCCAATGAAATCACAAAAGTCATTATCTCAGTAAATTAGAATACTTTATAACAACAGCTTGAAAAATGATTTTAAAATCTGAAATATTGCCCTGCTGAAATGTATGTTCAGTAAATGCTCTCAATACTTGGTCGGGGCTCCTATTGCATCAATTACTGCATCAATGCGGCGTGGCATGGAGGCGATCAGCCTGTGGCACTGCTGAGGTGTTATGGAAGCCCAGCTTGCCTTCAGCTCGTCTGCATTGTTGGGTCTGGTGTCTCTCATCTTCCTCTTGACAATACCCCATAGATTCTCTATGGGGTTATGGTCAGGCGAGCTTTCTGGCCAATCAAGCACAGTGATACTGTTATTTTTAAACCAGGTACTGGTACTTTTGGCAGTGTGGACAGGTGCCAAGTCCTGCTGGAGAATGAAATTTCCATCTCCAAAAAGCTTGTCGGCAGAGGGAAGCATGAAGTGCTCTAAAATTTCCTGGTAGACGGCTGTGCTGACTTTGGTCTTGATAAAACACAGTGGACCTACACCAGCAGATAACATGGCTCCCCAAACCATCACTGGTTGTGGAAACTTCACACTAGACCTCAAGCAGCTTGGATTGTGGCCTCTCCACTCTTTCTCCAGACTCTGGGACTTTGATTTCCAAATGAAATTCAAAATTTACTTTCATCTGAAAACAACACCTTGGACCACTAAGCAACAGTCCAGGTCTTTTTCTCCTTGGCCCAGGTAAGACGCTTCTGGCGTTGTCTATTGGTCATGAGTGGCTTGACACAGGGAATGCGACACTTGTAGCCCATGTTCTGGATACATCTGTGTGTGGTGGCTCTTGAAGCAATGACTCCAGCAGCAGTCCACTCCTTGTGAATCTCCCCCAAATTTTTGAATGGCCTTTTCTTAACAATCGTTTCAAGGCTGCGGTTATCCCGGTTGCTTGTGCACCTTTTTCTACCATACTTTTTCCTTCCACTCAACTTTCCATTAATATACTTGGATACAGCACTCTGTGAACAGCCAGATTCTTTAGCAATGACCTTTTGTGGCTTACCCTCCTTGTGGAGTGTGTCGATGACTGCCTTCTGGACATCTGTCAAGTTAGCAGTCTTCCCCATGATTGTGGAGCCTACTGAAACAGACTAAAGGACCTTTTTAAACACTTAGGAAGCCTTTACAGGTGTTTTTTTAATCATTCTAATTTACTGATATAATGACTTTTGTGTTTTCATTGGCTGTAAGCCAAAATCACCAAGATTAACAGAAATAAACACTTGAAATAGATCACTCTATTTGTAATGACTCTATATAATATACGAGTTTCACTTTTTGTATTGAAGAAATGACATAAATTAACTTTTTAATGATATTCTAATTTTGTGAGAAGCACCTGTATTTGGTGCCATTGGCCGCTCACATCCTGAGGTTTTTGTCTATCACATCTTTTGTATTTATGTGACATGGGTGTTTTGTAACTGACTTTAACTTTTATATACAATAACATTTTGGTAATTGTTCTAAGCAATTTAATGCTTCATTATTTCTCCGTTTAAAATATTATATGTATATGGATTCACTTTGGGGGACATATGGGACACTGTTCCCATGGTGACCCTCCAATTATGGTTTCATTGATCCCAATGGGCTTTTGTACAATCATTGCTGAATTTTATAGCATGTGAATGTATTCTCTTTTTTACTTATGTATCCTAACGTATCACATAGAGCTGTCAATACTTGCTTAAGAAACAGATGGTACATTTGAAATAAATATATTCTCTCTATTCCCTGTGAGCTCTAGTGAGACACTTTTTGCATCATTTCAACTATAGAAGTGTTATATCTCCTAAATTACAAATCGTAATACAGAATTTGAGCCACGACTCACTCGACCCCAGGTCGGGTTGCTTTGGGAAATTATTTGGAATGTGTAGAAAAATACTCTGATATTTTTATTATACAAATTATTCTGCTCGGAGATATCAGGAAAATGATAAGGATTAAGAGAAGAATGGAAAATGTCATACTTTTACAAGTTATGCATTTAAAGGAAATCTGTCAGCAGGTTTTCCTACCTCATCTGAGCATAATGTAGGCAAAGTGAAGCTGAATCCAATGATGTATCACTTAGATTACTGGGAGCAGCCGTTCTGTAACATTCTGATTTGGTTAGATTTAGCAAATTTAGCAATGCTGCAGAGCTGAGAAAGCTAACCCCGCCCACACCGGGCTCTGTATATACAATGTCCATAGATAGTGAGCTGCCTATCACAGGAGGGGGCATGTCAGACCAGGAGGCACATGCTGCTGTGTCCCAGCAATGATAAGCTCCTGGTGCTAAAACAATCATTACAAGTAAACAACAGGACAGAGCTTGATAAGAGAGGCATTGCTGAACTCTGTGTTTTAACCCCTACAGCATGTTGTCTTCAGATTACATACCAAAAACTGCTGGCAGATTCCTTTGAAATCTTTGCCATAAAAATGCATACTGTATGTGTAAAATATATTTTGGCAGCCTAATGGGGAGTATGGAATTCATAGTAGGGGGGTCCCTTGCCTAATGTCTCATTCAGATGTCTGTGCACATCGGTCTGATCATGGACTGTAATGCAGAGTGTCAGTGAATATCCTGACCCAAACTCAGCAGCCTCATTGACAGCAGCATTCATGAGACTGCTTAGTTTGAGTTGGAAGATTCAGTGCCAGTCCATGCATTTCAGTTCGTGATTGGACCAATGTATGAATGAGCCATAAGACTTTCTATTAGCAGATGCCAAAAAAAAGATTACAAGAGACAGCTGTATCCATGGATGGTCATGAAGACAGCCTCCTCTTGGGGTTATCCAGTTGAGTGATTTCATAGGTTTCCATAACTCTAGTTAAAAGGAACCTGTGAGAACAATTTTGCAAGGTAAAGTAAAAACACGGCAGTAATATTGCTGTACTACAGATTACATGCATACCTTTGGTGAGGAAATCCGCTTTGTGGTTCTCCTTTAATCACCATTTGAAGTTTTCTGCTAATTAGATTTTGGTGCACAGGGGCCAGACTGTACATGGGGTCTTCTCCTCCATGTCTATGATTCCGCACCCCTTCCGCCTGCCTCTCGTCTTTCAGTGACCTGCCTCCTCTGTGTGAAATCTCAGCAGTGACCTCTCATACAAAGAAAAGAGGCAGACAGAGGAGCCTGGAAATCATAGACACAGAGGAGAAGACCCCATGTACAGTCTGGCCCCTATACAATGAAATATAATTAGCAGAAAACTTCAAATGGTGATTAATAGTGATAAGCGAGCACTAAAATGTACGGGTACTCATTGCTCGGGTCTAGCAAATTGGAATACTCGGGTGCTCAACCCGAGCAGCGAGCCCAATGTAAGTCTATGGGAAACTAGAGCATTTTTCAGACGGCACCCCCCTGCGGTCTGCAGAGGGCCTAAAAATTGCCCAAATCGATGGGAACAGTGCTCAAATGACATTGGGAAAGCATGGGGAAGACCCATGGAAGCATTTATGACTCCCAGGTCACTGCTGTCAACAATATTGTCAGAGGGATTACGCCACTTTTACGGACTCACAATAAAACATATAAAAACGAAACCAAAATTTATTTTCCTGGGAAACATGTTAAGGAACATCCTTTCCAGGGTAATGACTTGAATATAAAGCAAAATAAATAACCAAAAACAAAAATGCTCCTCCACACCTTGGGCTATGTTCACACGTAGCGTTTTTGATGTGTTATTTCACTTTTGCAATGCTTTCAACCGTGACAAAAGCATTCACCAGGAAATGTCATTTTAACATTTTACAACCTTATCTGGCCATGGGATGTGTGAGATATCATCAGACATATCGTGTTTCATTTATTAAGGAGGGACTCAAAGTCTCAAAGCCTATTTTTATAGGGCCATCAGGTGACCTTTACTATTCTTAAAGGGCCAGCAGTCGGCCCTCACTATTCTAAGAGAGCCATCAGCCGGCTATGTTTTATTGTTCCCATTACTAAAGAGTGGGTCTCCTATACTGTTATTGCGTATGCAATGAGTGGCAGGGCTGCCCAAAATTTGGACGCACCCCAATACCACTTTGAAAATTTGGATGCACCCCAATACCCCTTTGAAGAGACTTAGAGGAGGGCCTCCTGAAAACAATTTTTCCATTATTAGGAAGTGGGTCTCCCATTGTGTTTGCCTATGCAATGAATGCAAGGGTTGCCAAAAATTTGGAGGCATTATAATGCCCCTTGGGAGAGACGTGGAGGTCAGAGGGCCTCCTTAAAACAATGTTCCCATTATTAGGAAGTGGGTCTCCCATTGTGTTTGCCTATGCAGTGAATGTAAGGGTTGCCAAAAATTTGGAGGCACTCCAATGCCCCTTGGAATAGACGTGGAGGAGGGCCTCATAAAAAAATGTTCCCATTAGAAAGCAGCGGGCCTCATATACTTGTAATGCCAATGCACTAAGTGTATGGGCTGAAAAACATTTACCCCTGGGGGTATATATGAATATACTGTATAAACATTTTTTTTACGGGTATCATAAACACCCTTTAAAAAAATGATGCGGGTGTTGGTTGCATCACGGACCATGGTCACCCTGGTGATATGGTGGTCGAGGATGAGGAGAAGGAGGTAGACAAGAGCAAATAGCCAAAATCAGGAAGCGTATGCCCATGTGTGGGTGTGAAGAGGTGCATGGCAGTGATGAGCGAGCATGCTCGCTACTGCTCGGTGCTCGCCAAGTATTTCCGGGGTTGCTCGGCGGGAGCTCAGGTCCCCTCCCTGCATGTTTGATGCTCTTTAGAGCGTCAATCAACATGCAGGGATTGCCTGCCACTCATTGTAATGCCGCAGCCATGGTGATTGTGGCCTTATAGTGATTGGATGGCCACACAGCGTCATCAGGTCTATATCAGAGCTGGCGCCACTTTACTCGTCACAGTCACTCCCGAATCATGCAGAGTAGGGAGAGGTGCTGCTGCATCAGGATATTGATTTTCTTGTGTATTAGGTAGTGTACGGAGAAAAACCATACATTACACATATCCATCTTAACAAACAGTCCTTTTGAGGACCAACTAATCCATCTGCAGAGATATCAGGCAGGCAGGGTGTATAAGCAGGCAGTATATATAGCAGACTGCAGTGCATATAGCACAAGAGGCTCCATTCCAATTCTGCCTTCTGCTGCTGTTAGATATTTCTATACAAAGGCCTAGGTCTCAGGGGCCAGGAATACTTTTCTTTGGATCTTAATCCTCATTATTTGCTTAAAAAGCAATCCAGAGAACACTGTTTTTCTGCGCCATTTGCTTGTTGGCACTGCAGAATACAGCCAGGTCCTTTCCATATTACATTGCTAGAAATCCAGCTATTTAAAACTGTGGTTTCTCCGTCACACGGATCACATATACGTTGTTAGAAAATACTGCCTTTTCTGGCCTCCATTAAATATTTCTTACAGTGTGCCAGTGAAGCAATTCACACCAGTTTGCTGTTCAAACTAGTTACCTACAGGCCAGGTATTTAAAACTCTGTTTTCCCTGTCACACGGATCACATATAAAATCACTCCAAACTCAGTCATTTGTAGTGAGCGTGGAAGATACTGTCCTCCATTTAAAATGGGCAAGGCACGTGGCAAGGGACGGGGAACTGGACGTTGTAGTGCCGGCGTCCCTGCCCTCTGCTAGGCAGGGACGCTGTTCCCCTCACCGCTCTGCTCCGTGCCCGGCGTCCCTCTCCCGCTCTGCTGGCAGCGCGCGCTCCTTCCCGGCCACTGTGCTTAGGGCGCGCGCGCGCGCCCTCCCTCCCTCTTAAAGGGGCCGCGCGCGCCGTCCTAAGGAGTCCCCGGTCAATGGCCGGAGGACTTTACCATATATAAGGCACCTCCTCCAAAATGGAGGTGCCCGAGCAATGTTGTTTGCACCTGTGTCTCACCTGTGCTTCAGCCCTCAGGTCCCGTTGCCAGTTACCTGCCAGTTACCTGCCAGATTCCTGCCTGATTACTTGCTACCTGCCTGCTAGTCTGAGGTCCGACGGTCTGCCTTCCAACTCCTGTCAGTCTGTCTATGGACCAGCTTGCCCGCTCACCTGGGAGCGCACATCTGCTACCTGCCTGCTAGCCTACCTGGAGGCTCCGCCGTCACGTGCTGTGACCACCTGCCTGTCCAGTGACTCCTGCCCACTCACCTGGGAGCGCTCATCTGCTACCAGTCTGCTTGCCTACCCGGAGGCTCTGCCGTCACGTGCTGTGACCACCCGCCTGTCCAGAGACTTCTGCCCGCTCACCTGGGAGCGCTCATCTGTCGCCTGTCCGCTGGTCTTCCTGGAGGCTCCGCCGTCACATGCTGTGACCACCCGTTCATCCAGAGACTCTCGCCTGCTCACCTGGGAGCTCACGTCTATCTTCAGCCGCCACAGGTCATACCAACCCTATACCTAGAGACTGCCCCGGTCACTTGCCGTGACCTCCAGCCCGTTCACTCAGAGACTGTCCCGTTCACTCAGAGACTGTCCCGTTCACCTGCTGAGACTTCCAGCCCGTCTTCCCTGGTCGCCACCCGCTCCTTTACAAGGACCGCCCCCTTGTATAGTAGCTCAGAGGTTCCGCCTCCCAGACCCGTTACAGTTTGCTCGGGCCATGGAACCCGGTGGCACCCAAGCTCTCTCGCTTTCGGACCTACGTCATGAACTGTCCCGTCAGAGGTCCCAACAGGAGTCCATCCTGAGTCATCTGCGGAATGTCAACTCTTTCCTGGACACTCTGACTGCTCCACCAGCAACCACCGCTAGTGTCATGACTCGCAGCCCGGCAGCGCCGCTGCCCACCAATACCATGGCATCCTGCCCCAAACCCCGGCTTTCTACACCTCCACGCTTCGGAGGCGACCCCGCTCAAGCTAGGGGCTTCATAAACCAGTGCACCCTGCACTTTGAACTATTGTCCCTCCAGTTTAACTCCGACCGGGCCAAAATTGCCTTCATCATGTCCCATCTCACCGGGGAGGCCCTGGCCTGGCTAAACACTCTATGGGAGAGAGGAGACCCCCTGGTGTCCGACTTGCCTGCCTTTCTCTCGGCTTTCCGGAAAGTCTTCGACGAACCCGGACGGAAGACCTCATCCGCATCATCGTTGCTACGCCTCCGTCAGGAGAGTCTCACCGTGGGCCAATATGCCATACGGTTCCGTACCCTTGCCTCGGAGCTGGCCTGGGATAACGACGCTCTGGTTTCCGTCTTCTGGGAGGGTCTGTCCGGCCGTATTAAAGATGAACTTGCCGGTCGGGACATTCCTACCACTCTCGATGACTTAATAACTCTTGCCACCCGGATTGACCTACGGTTCCAGGAGCGTGCCAGAGGGGTCACCCGTGAGAGGAGGTTACCACGTCTAGCTCCTACTTTTCAGAAACCCGTCACTCCTTCTGTCTCTAACCAGGTACACCCTCCTGAGCCTATGCAGGTCGACCAGACCAAGATGGTCAAGACCCGTCTGGACTTACGCCGTGCCGAGGGGACCTGCTTCTACTGTGGCAGTAAGGAGCACCGGATCCGTGCCTGCCCGGAGAGGTCGGGAAACGCCTGTGTCTAGGTTCGCTCAGAGAGGTCCACCTAGACAAGAATAAATCCTCTCCATCCCTGCTGTTGTCAGTTTCTATCGTCTACGGGGAGAACCGTTATTTCGAACTGGCCCAACTGGACTCTGGAGCAGCCGGGAATCTTATTTCACAGTCCCTGGTAGAGAAATACCGCATCCCCACCAAACCTCTGGCTGTACCCTTGTCTGTTGCTGCCGTGGATGGGGGGCTCTTACCACACCCCATCCAACTCATCACCGAATCCATTACTCTGCAGGTGGGAATGCTGCATTCTGAAAGTATCTCCTTCCATGTTCTGCCTGGACTCTCTCACGCCCTCTTGCTAGGCCTACCTTGGCTCCAGAAACATGCACCCGTTCTTGACTGGCAGACCGGAGAAGTCCTTCGCTGGGGACAGGGCTGCCATAAGACCTGTCTGGTTCCCGTTCATCCCGTCCGTCCTTCTCCTACCCCAGCTAATCTACCTGGACTTCCGATTCCTTATTGGTCTTATGCTGATGTCTTTAATAAAAAGGAGGCAGAGACACTACCCCCTCATAGACCATACGACTGCCCTATCGACCTGTTACCTGGTACTTCTCCTCCCCTTGGGCGTATTTATCCATTATCCGCTGCTGAGACCCGGTCGATGTCCGAATATATTGAGGAGAATCTGGCCAGGGGATTCATCCGGAAATCTACCTCCCCGGCGGGAGCAGGCTTCTTTTTCGTCAAAAAGAAGGACTTCTCTCTCCGTCCCTGTATAGACTATAGAGGCCTTAACCAGATCACGGTGAAGAATAAGTACCCCCTTCCGCTCATTCCGGAGTTATTTGATCGTCTGAGGGGGGCTAGAATCTTCACCAAACTGGACCTCCGTGGGGCGTACAACCTGGTTCGTATCCGTCAGGGGGATGAATGGAAGACGGCATTCAACACCCGGGACGGCCACTATGAATATCTGGTAATGCCCTTTGGCCTCTGTAACGCTCCTGCCGTCTTTCAAGAGTTGGTCAATGACATCTTCCGGGACCTTCTCTACTCCTGCATAGTGGTGTACCTGGACGACATCTTGGTCTTCTCTCCGGATCTCCAAACTCACCGGAGGGATGTTCGTCAGGTCCTGCTCAGGCTCAGGCAGAACCATCTCTACGCTAAATATGAGAAGTGCCTCTTTGAGCAGACCTCGCTTCCGTTTCTGGGCTACATTATCTCTCAGACCGGCCTACAAATGGATCCTGAGAAACTGTCTGCCTTCGAGAAATGGCCCCGACCAGAGGGGTTGAAGGCTATTCAACGGTTCCTGGGCTTCGCCAACTATTACCGCCTCTTCATCCCGCACTTCTCTTTCCGGACTGCCCCAATTTCCGCGCTCACCCGTAAGGGTACTAATCCCAAAGAGTGGCCGCCCGAAGCAGAGGAGGCCTTTCTTTCCCTAAAACAGGCCTTCTCTTCCGCCCCGGTGCTGCATCGCCCGGACGGCAACAAGCAGTTCTTCCTGGAAGTTGACGCCTCTTCCTCTGGAGCCGGAGCGGTACTTACTCAAAAATCATCTTCCGGGAGAATGGGTAACTTGTGGCTTCTTCTCCAAACTCTTCTCCTCTTCTGAGCGCAACTATTCCATAGGAGACCGAGAGTTATTGGCCATCAAGCTGGCGTTGGAGGAGTGGCGTTACCTACTCGAGGGGGCTCTTCATCCGGTAATAATTTACACTGACCACAAGAACTTGGCTTACCTCCAGCATGCCCAGAGACTTAACCCGCGCCAAGCCCGGTGGTCCTTGTTTTTTGCTCGCTTTGATTTTGTTCTTCATTTTCGCCCGGCTGACAAAAACGTCAAAGCAGACGCCTTGTCCCGATCCTTTCTGGTGTCCGATCTCGAGGAAGAACCTAAACATATCATCGATCCCGCCAGAGTAATGCAGGTGGCTCCCGTGAGTCTAAATCGTCTCCCTCCCGGTAAGACATTTGTTTCAGTACCTGATCGGGAGAAGATCCTACACTGGGGCCATTCGTCTAAACTAGCTGGCCACGCCGGTCAGAAAAAGACCCTCCAGCTTATTGCCCGGCACTATTGGTGGCCTACCCTGCACAAGGACACAATAGACTTTGTTTCTGCCTGTGTGTCCTGCGCCCGCAACAAAGTCCCGAGACATCTGCCAGCCGGACGCCTCCTTCCGCTTCCTGTACCTGCTGCCCCCTGGCAGCATATAGCAATGGACTTTATAACTGATCTCCCCGTCTCTGCCGGTTGTACGGTCATTTGGGTGGTCGCTGACCGCTTTTCCAAGATGGCTCATTTTATTCCCCTGCCAGGCCTTCCGTCTGCACCCGAGCTGGCTAAAGACTTTATCCGCCACATCTTCCGTCTTCATGGCCTGCCCCTCCACATCGTGTCGGATCGTGGGGCACAGTTCACCTCACGTTTCTGGAGAGCCACTTGTAAACTACTAGACGTCACCCTGGACTTCTCTTCCGCTTACCACCCACAGTCCAATGGTCAAGTGGAGCGGATCAATCAGAACCTGACCAGTTACCTCCGGCACTTCGTTAATGCCCACCATTCTGACTGGGTGGATCTCCTACCATGGGCCGAGTTCTCTTATAATAATCACGAGAGCGAATCCTCCTCCAAATCCCCGTTTTTTGTAGTCTTTGGTCAGCATCCTCGGATTCCTTTTCCTGTCTCCACCTCTGTGGACAACCCGGCTGCGGAATCTCTTGTTAGCAAATTTTCCTCCATATGGGAGAGTACCCGGTCCGCACTCCTTCTGTCATCCGAGCGTATGAAAAGACACGCTGACAAAAAACGCCTGGATCCTCCACAATTTCGTCCAGGAGATAAAGTCTGGCTCTCATCTAAATATGTTCGACTGAAGATACCTTCTTACAAGTTAGGTCCTCGGTTCATCGGTCCTCTGGAGGTCATCAGTCAGATCAACCCGGTGGCCTATAAATTGAAACTCCCGGCCAACTTACGGATCCCTAACTCCTTCCATGTATCTCTCCTCAAACCCGTGGTGCTTAACTCTTTTTCCAAGTCTACAGGTACGCCTCCTGCTCAGGTTTCTGCTGAGGACGAGTTTGAGGTAGAGAACATTCTTGCCACCAAAAGGGTAAGAGGAAAGACCTTTTTTCTGGTAGATTGGAAGGGGTTTGGTCCTGAGGAGAGAACGTGGGAGCCCCGGGAGAACATCCATGCCCCTCTCATCCTAGCTAAATTTCTATCTGGCCTAAAAAAGGGGGAGCCTAAAGGGGGGGGTACTGTAGTGCCGGCGTCCCTGCCCTCTGCTAGGCAGGGACGCTGTTCCCCTCACCGCTCTGCTCCGTGCCCGGCGTCTCTCTCCCGCTCTGCTGGCAGCGCGCGCTCCTTCCCGGCCACTGTGCTTAGGGCGCGCCCTCCCTCCCTCTTAAAGGGGCCGCGCGCGCCGTCCTAAGGAGTCCCCGGCCAATGGCCGGAGGACTTTACCATATATAAGGCACCTCCTCCAAAATGGAGGTGCCCGAGCAATGTTGTTTTCACCTGTGTCTCACCTGTGCTTCAGCCCTCAGGTCCCGTTGCCAGTTACCTGCCAGTTACCTGCCAGATTCCTGCCTGATTACTTGCTACCTGCCTGCTAGTCTGAGGTCCGACGGTCTGCCTTCCAACTCCTGTCAGTCTGTCTATGGACCAGCTTGCCCGCTCACCTGGGAGCGCACATCTGCTACCTGCCTGCTAGCCTACCTGGAGGCTCCGCCGTCACGTGCTGTGACCACCTGCCTGTCCAGTGACTCCTGCCCGCTCACCTGGGAGCGCTCATCTGCTACCAGTCTGCTTGCCTACCCGGAGGCTCTGCCGTCACGTGCTGTGACCACCCGCCTGTCCAGAGACTTCTGCCCGCTCACCTGGGAGCGCTCATCTGTCGCCTGTCCGCTGGTCTTCCTGGAGGCTCCGCCGTCACATGCTGTGACCACCCGTTCATCCAGAGACTCTCGCCTGCTCACCTGGGAGCTCACGTCTATCTTCAGCCGCCACAGGTCGTACCAACCCTATACCTAGAGACTGCCCCGGTCACTTGCCGTGACCTCCAGCCCGTTCACTCAGAGACTGTCCCGTTCACTCAGAGACTGTCCCGTTCACCTGCTGAGACTTCCAGCCCGTCTTCCCTGGTCGCCACCCGCTCCTTTACAAGGACCGCCCCCTTGTATAGTAGCTCAGAGGTTCCGCCTCCCAGACCCGTTACAGACGTGATGGTGATGCTGCATGCAGAGGCCAAGGACAAGGCCGTTGGAAAGCTGAAATTGTGCCGCAACAAACACCCATATCTTCTCGCCCGACCTTCCTTTCCCAATTCCTAGCTGACCGCAGCACACCACTATTGAACCTAGAGCAGTGTCAAAAGGTTGTTGGTTGGATAGCGGATAATGCTTCCAGTCACTTAGCCACCACCACCACAACCATCCTGTCTTCCACATGGTCAAGTCTCAAGTAGCCGTGAGTCTGGACCTCATATTCCTCACCCTGATCCTCCTTCCTCCCTCCATGCCGAGTGCCCGGAGACAACTGATCCCACACTTGGACACTCTGAAGAGCTGTTCACTTTTCCATTAATAGATTCGGGCCTCTCGCCCGGTCCACTTGTAGCGGGGCAAGAGGAGATCGCATGTAGAGGTGCCCAAATAATTGAGCAGACACGATCACACAAAGGTGATGGTGGGAAAGTGTCACAAGAGGTGGATGATGATGAGATACAATTGCCAGAAAATCAGGAGGAGGACCAGGGTGCAAAGTGGAAGACGAGGTGGTGGATGATATAGTAACTGACCCAACCTGGCAGGAGGACATGCAGAGCGAGGACAGCAGCACACAGGGGGAGGGAGACAGAGCACCTCAACAGGCAAGAAGAAGCAGTGTGGTGCCCGCAGACAGAAGGCAGGCAACAGTCCCCCGTAACACCAACACAAAGGAAGTTGCCAGTACAACTGTTAGGTCTTCCCGAGTCTGGTTGTTTTTTAAAGACTCTGCCGATAACCCCAAAAAAGCCATTTGCACCACCTGCCAGGCTAGCATCAGCAGGGGTGGCAAAACGACCAGCCTGACCACCACCAGCATGATCAGGCACATGGCAGAAAAGCACCCAACTTTGTGGGTCAAACCCAAGGGTACAGGAACAGTGTCTGCAGGTGGCACCATTGCTTCTTCTGCTGTTGTGCATGCAAGCTAATCCCCTGTCCATGGTGCATGCAAAGATTCCTCCTGCCCTGCACCTGTTGTTGAACACTCTAAAGTAGAAGAATCAGGAGGTACGTCCATGTCCTTGTCCCAGCGCAACATTCAGTTGTTCATACCCCAGTCCTTGGAACGCAGGCGCAAATATGCAGCCAACGCCACACGGGCCACACTACTAAATTATCAAATTTCACAACTGCTTGCGATCGAAATGTTGCCTTTAAGGCTCGTGGAGACGGAAGCATTCCACAACCTGATGATGGCGGCCGTCCCTCGGTACTCAGTCCCCAGCCACCACTATTTCTCCCAGTGTGCCATCCCCGCATTACACAAGCACGTGTCCCAAAACATTAGCCGTGCCCTCAACAACGCAGTTACTGGGAAAGTCCACCTAACCATGGACACATGGGCAAGTGCTTGTGGGCAGGGATGGTACATCTCGCTGACGGCACACTGGGTTAACATAGTGGAAGCCGGGACGCAGTCGGACCTTGAGACGGAACACGTCCTCCCGACGCCAAGGATTGCAGGCGCTAGGTCAATCAGGGTTGCCCCCACGGTCTACAGCTCCTGCACCTCATCCTCCTCAGCCTCCTCCTCCTCTTCAGCCTACATCTCTGAAATGACCACATCAGTCACAAGCTGGAAGCACTGTAGCACTGCCTCGGCCAAGCGGCAACAGGCTGTGCTGAAGCTAATATGCTTAGTTGACAAACCGCACAATGCTGAAGAGTTGTGGACAGCTCTGAAAGAGCAGGCAGATCTGTGGCTCACACTACTGAACCTACAGCCAGGCATGGTCGTGTGTGACAATGGCCGGAATCTGCTGGCGGCTCTGAGGCGACGTGAGCTCACACACGTACCATGCCTGGCCGATGTGCTTAACCTTGTGGTTCAGCGGTTTCTCAAATCCTACCCGGAGCCGATGGATCTGCTTGTTAAAGTACGCCACCTGTGTGCCCATTTTAGAAAGTCAGCTACAGCTTCCGCCGCCCTTGCCGTGCTTCAGCAGCGCTTGCAGCTTCCGGCTCACAGACTGGTGTGTGATGTCCCCACGCGTTGGAACTCTACACTGCAGATGTTGGGAAGGATTTGTGATCAGAAGAGGGCAGTTGTTTAGTACCAGCATCAACAAGGCCATCGGTATTCAGTTCAGACTCCACACATAAGACCTCAGAAGTGGACATGGATGTCAGACATATGTACCATCCTCCAAAACTTTGAGGACTCCACCAAGATAGTGAGCAGCGATGACGCCATAATTAGCGTCCCCATCCCGATTCTCTGTCTTCTGAAATGCTCTCTGCTCACAATCAAAGAGGATTCATTGCAGGCGGAGAATGATGAGATGGAGCAAGGAATCATACAGGGTGATTACACACAGCCCAGCCTCATCTCATCCCAATGTGGATTGGGTGACAATGCGGAAGAGGAGGAGGAGGAGAAAGGACAGGAGCTAGTTTCATGCGCTAAAGATGGTACTACCTGCACAGCTGTCATACCGTCTATTCAGCGTGGATGGCCAGAGGTCAAAGAGGAGGAGGAGGAGAGCATGGTCAGTCATCCTCTTGGTGAGGACACGGAAGTCTTGCCTGTTAGTAGTCTAGCACGCATGGCTGAGTTTATGCTACGCTGCCTTTCCCATGACCCTCACGTTCTCAAAATTTTGGGTGACAGTCATTACTGGTTGGTGACACTTCTAGACCCACGCTACAAGGAGAACTTTATATCTCTTATTCCTGAGGCGGACAGGTCTACAAAAATGGGGCTGTACCACAAGACCCTCGTTGTGGAGCTATTAAAAAAATTCCCATCTGAAAACGCTGGCGACTGAGGGCACACTTCATTGGACAACCAAGGAGTACAGGAGATAGAGACACAACTTCAATCCAGCAGAGGCAGGGGAACACTGTCAAAGTTCTGGGAGAGTTTTCTCATCCCCTCCCATCGCACAGGCACTGAGGCGCGGGATACTCTCACAAGGAGTGCAAAGTTTGGGAAGATGCTGAGGGAGTATCTTGCTGACCGTACCAATGTCCTCCGTCATTCCTCTGTGCCTTATAATTATTGGGTATCCAAGCTGGATACATGCAATGAACTCCCTCTGTATGCCTTGGAGGTCCTGGCCTGCCCTACCACCAGCATTTTATCAGAGCGGGTTTTTAGTGCCGCTGGTGGAATTATAACGCATCCGCCTGTCAACTGAAAATGCTGATAGGCTGACTCTTATAAAAATTAACAAGGGCTGGATTGGGCCAGACTTCTCAACACCACCGAATGATAGCAGTGTAACATAAACTCAAATCCAGTGTCTTTTTTTTGGAGGTGTATTCCCATGCACCTTTTCACACCCACATATGGGTATACGCTTCCTGATTTTGGCTATTTGCTATTGTCCTCCTTCTTCTCCTCACCCTCCACCACCATATCACCAGGGTGACCGTGGCCCGTGATGCAACACCCACATAATTTTTTTAAAGGGTGTTTATGATGCCCTTAAAAAAAAAAATTTATACAGTATGTTCATGTATACCCCCCAGGGGTAAATGTTTGTCAGCCCATATACTTAATGCATGGGCATTACAAGTATAGGAGGCACGCTCGTTTCTAATAGGAACATTTTTTTATGAGGCCTTCCTCCACGTCTCTTTCAAGGGGCATTGAAGTGCCTCCAAATTTTTGGCAGCCCTTGCATTCACTGCATAGGCCAACACTATGCGAGACTCTCTCCTTTCTAATGGGAATTTGTCGTTACTGTGGCCCTGCTCTATGTCTCTTTAAATTGTTAGTGCGGTTTTTCCTAAATTTGGTCAGCCATTGGACTCACTGCATAAGCTATAACGGAATAGCAGACCCTCTCCTTTCTAATGTGAACATGTCGTACTTGTTATTGTGGCCCTGCTCTATGGGTCTTTAAATTCTTAGTGGGGTTTTTCCTAAATCTAATCAGCCGTTGGACTCACTGCATACCCTATAACTGTAGAGCAGACTCTCTCCTTTCTAATGTGAATTTGCAGTTACTGTGGCCCTGCTCTATGTGTCTTTAAATTCTTAGTGGGTTTTTTCCTAAAATTGGTCAGCCGTTGGACTCACTGCATACCCTATAACTGTATAGCAGACTCTCTCCTTTCTAATGGGAACATGTCGTACTCGTTACTGTGGCCCTGCTCTATGTGTCTTTTAGAGTCCCTCCATCATCAGTGAAACAGGATGTGTCTGATGATGTGTCACACACCACATGGCCAGATTAGATTGTAAAATGTTAAAATGACATTTCCCGGTGAATGCATTTGCCTTAAAAAATAACGTAAAAAAAAACCCAGTAGGATCTTTCTTTAGTATAAATTACTGAGTAGCCAATGTAACCTCAATGTAATGACATTGTTCAACTCCTGCACCTCGTCCTCCATCTCCGAAATGACCACATCAGTCACAAGCTGACAGCACTGCAGCTGTTAGAACCCTCCTGTTAGTTTTTTCTATTTTGCTGGTCACATGACTTTTTGCCTATTTAATCCAGCTCCGCCCTCCTGGCCTTGCTGGACTTCAGTGTTACATTTACTCTTAAGCTAGCCAGGTGCCTTGTACCTTACTCTGTAGTTTGCTTGGTCTTTTGACCACTAGTACTTCTGTTTGTTTGTTTGTCTTTGCTCTGCTACAATTTCTGCTAGGAGGTGTCCAACTATATCCCAGTCATTAGTTCTTGTAGGGACCCCTCCCTTATATCTATAGGTCTGCGTTCAGACTAGCCGAGGACTTAGGCTGGTCTGTTCACAAGGAACAGGTCCCACGCTGCATCGTAGGGAATCAGCTTAGTCCTATTGTAGGGACACTTTTCCTTTCTTTCCTTAGTGTTTGTAGCAGCTCATAACAGTAGCACTGCCTTGGCCAAGCGGCAACAGGCTGTGCTGAAGATAACATGCTTAATGCTTAGGTGACAAATCGCCAAGAGCTGCAGAGTTGTTGATAGCTGTAACACATCAGCTTGATCTGGGGCTCTCACCGCTGAACATACAGCCAGGCATGGTCGTGTGTAACAATGGGCGGAACCTGGTGACCGAGAAATGACAGCCGGAGTAGATACGGTTTCCCTCTATGCCAGTCCTTTCACTGAGCTAAAGAATATGGCTGTGGTGAAATACAACTCCCACTGAGAAGCTTTTTCAGATTGAAAAACATTATGCCCACCAGAGGATTTGATTCTGAGGGCTCACCTTTCTCCCTCGCTCAAGAGCCACATAGCAGCTGCAAAGTTAGCGCTATCATGAACTCTCCTGATGTAGAAGCCAGGCCACAGCAGAGGATTCTCTGGTGGGACCGTCCAACCCTGCCGAGAAGCAGTCCTGGCTAAGAAAAGTATGTGGGAAGGTTCCTGGACACTCTATGGCTGCTTTATTACTGAGGTGGAAACCGACGCAAACATGGGGAGAACATACAAAGTCCTTGCAGATGTTGTCCTTGATGGGATTTGAACCCAGGATCCCAGCGCTGCAAGGCTTCAGTACTAACCACTGATTCAATGTGCTGCCATTCACCCACTAATATCTAACAGGCTGGAGAAACTTGCACCTACTGCCACTCTATCTTCAGCTCCTTTGTGAGAAACTAATGTATTTGGGCAGCCACTCAGTCTACCAAATAAAATTCCTGAGAAGGAAATTGGGGATGGCTTCACTACTGGTACTGGGGGCAGTGCTAATACCATGGCGTTGTACCATAGTTTACTGGAAATATTCCAGGCTGGTAGGAGGCAAGCAAATTCCCACAGAAAAGTACCAGCAGTAATGTTCAGGGACCCGCACTTGTAGAAAGCAGAGACAACACCGGGAGAAATAGTGACTGCTGGAGACCGAGTATGGACACGAGGCATGAGGCATGATGTTGTGAAAAGCTTCCGCCTCCACGAGCCTAAAAGGCCAGATTTCAAGTGCAAGCAGCTGCCAAGAAATCTGGTAGTTTAGTATTGCAGCCAGTGGGTGGTGGCTGGCTGCATACTTGCGCTTGTATTCCAAGTAACAGAAAAATAAGCAGATGGCGGCCTCTATCATCATCATGGCCTCACCTCGGCACTATGAACTCTCCTGAAGGAGAAGCCAGGGCCCACCGGAGGAGTCTCCGGTTTTCTGGTGGGTCCGTCCAACCCTGCCAAAAAGCAGTCCTGGCTAAGAAAAGTGTGGGGGAAGGTTCCCGGACACTCTATGGCTCTTTTTTTAATGTGGATCGGACGTGCTTATGCATGTTATTTCTCAAACCGCATTGCAGATCAGGCCATTGCCCAACTCTGTAGTCATGAAATTAAATGCGCAAAGAAAGATGTTGGTGTGTCAAAGCACCACCGAGAAGTGCGAGTTGATGTTGAACGGGCTGCCATTGCTTCTGCAACAAGCTGCTTTAGAGGACTTCCTGGGAGAAATGACACCCAGAGTAGATATGGTTTCCCTCTATGCCAGTCCTTTCACCGAGCTAAAGAATATGGCTGTGGTGAAATACAATTCTCAGCAAAAAAAGCTGTGGACTGGCTCCGTACCGTCCCTGGCCACATTCACCTGTTCACGTGTTTGTGGATAGGCAGTCCTTCCCAGTAAGTGTACTGGGAAGGGCTCGGGTAATGTTGTGGGGCCCGTGCTTGCGGAAGGCGGAGACTATACCGGGAGAAACAGTGGCGGCTGGGGACCGAGTATGGACACCCGGAGGCCGACGGCATGAGGTTATGAAAAGCGTCCGCCTCCACGAGCCTAAAAGGCCACATTTCAAGTGAAAGCAGCATTAGAGGACTTCCTGGAAGAAATGACAGCTGGGTAGATATGGTTTCCCAAGTCCTTTCACCAAGCTAAAGAATATGGCTGGGGTGAAATACAACTCAGCAAAAAAAGCTGTGGACTGGCTCCGTACCGTCCCTGGCCACATTCACCTGTCCACGTGTTTGTGGTTAGGCGGTCCTTCCCAACAAGTGCACTGTGGATGGCACGGGTAATGTTGTGGGACCTATGCTTGTGGAAGGCGGAGACTATACCGGGAGAAATAGTGGAGACTGGGGACAGAGTATGGACACCCGGCGGCCGCCGGCATGAGGTTATGAAAAGCTTCCACCTCCATGAGCCTAAAAGGCCACATTTCAAGTGAAAGCAGCTTTAGAGGACTTCCTGGGAGAAATGAAAGCTGGGTAGATATGGTTTCCCAAGTCCTTTCACCAAGCTAAAGAATATGGCTGTGGTGAAATACAACTCCGCAAAAAAAGCTGTGCACTGGCTCCTTACCTTCCCTCTGCGCTAATCTCTTTGGCCCTGCTGCTTGAAGCTATGCTGCAGCCCTCATCCCTGAGTAAAATGTCTTTTTCCTCACCCGTATGGCAGGCAGCTTGGGCCTTCCTTAAGTGCCGCTCCCACGTGGGGGTGCTGGACCCTATGGTGCTGCTGTGTCACCGGGCGTCTGGTGGGCCAGGAGACCTGCAGTCTCCTGCCCTCCGGATTCTGCTGCTGGGCCTTCAGTTCCCCAAAACCACGGACTTCGGTGTCCGGTTCCTTTGCGCTTCTCTCTGGGGCGAGCTTATTCACAGCTCCCTTCCCCAGGTCCTTCCTCATCCCTCTCCTGTATCCAACTCCTCTCTCATTCTCCTCCTGGGCCTCTCTCACTAGGCCCGACTCTTTTTTCCAATCCTCTGAGCAGAGCTCCTCCTGAGCTCCTGCTCCCAGCTCTCTCTCCTCTGACTGAACTCCCTCTAGAACCTTCCACCCTCTCTTTTATACTGCTACCCTCTGTGCTCCCCTCATCTACTTCTCCACCCACCTCCCCTACCTAGTTCCACCCTCCAGCTAGGGACCAGGGACTGTGCACTCCATTAGGAGCAATCTCGCCTTTCCCTACTGAAGTGGAGTGTATTGGATGTGGGTGTATGGATCCCGGGTAGTACTCCCTCCTTACTTGAGAGTGAGGTACCACACCTCTGGGTGAGATGCAGTACCTCTGTGGCGACTGAACCCGCAGGGGCGCCACACATCCGCCTGAGCATCTCGCAATTACTCGGCGATCTCCGAGCATCTCAAGTACTGAAATGCTCGGGCGAGTACTAAGTACTTGCGAGTATGCTCGCTCATCACTAATGATTGACTCTCCTCTCCCTCTTTCTGACCACAACTTACTCACATTCTTTCCCCTCTCCTCTCCAGGTCCATAATCCCCCATCCAGAAGCTTGCACACTCTTGCAGAAATCTCAAACACCTCAACCTACACTCACTCTCCGAATCCCTCCTCCCTCTTACAGACATAAATTCCTTACATGATGCAGATGCTGCTGCCGCCTTATATAGCACCACAACTGCTGCAGCTCTTGAATCTGTCGCCCCCCTCATGCATAACAAAGCTCGCACAATCAACAGGCAACCCTGGCACACCAGCCTGACTAAAGAACTGAGACAAGCTTACAGGGTTGCATAGCGGAGATGGAAAAGGTCCCACTCCAACGAGCACTTCATCGCATTCAAACAAGCCCTCATTACTTTCAGGTCCACACTCACTGCAGAAAAGCAAACATACGTGTCATCTCTCATATCCTCCCTGTCTCACAACCCTAAACAGCTATTCAGTAATTTCAATTCTCTCCTCTGTCCCCCAGCACCTCCTCCCTCTCCACTTATCTCAGCTGAAGACTTTGCCTCATTCTTCAAGCAGAAGATTGACACCATCAGACAAAGCTTTTTCCATAAGTCCCCACAGGCCCTCCTCATATCTACTAATCTCTCCTCCTCAAAAACCAGCTTCTCCACCATCACAAAAGGTCAACTTTCCTCTTTACTCTCCAAGTCACATCTCACCACCTGCAAACTTGACCCAATCCTGTCCCAACTCATCCCAAACCTTACCGCAGTCTTCATCCCAACCCTAACCCACCTCTTCAACCTGTCACTAGCAACTTGTGTCTTCCCCTCATGCTTCAAACATGCCTCGATCACACCCATCCTCAAAAAAACATCCCTTGACCAATCCTCTCTTTCTAGCTATCGTCCCATATCACTTCTCCCCTATGCCTCAAAATTACTGGAACAACACGTCCATCTTGATGTGTCTTCCCACCTCTCCTCCTGCTTCCTCTTTGACAGACTCCAACCTGGCTTCCAACTGCACCATTCTACTGAAATTTTCCTGACTAAAGTCTCCAACGACCTACTGACCACCAAATCCACGAGACACTACTCTGTCCTTCTCCTTCCTGACCTGTCATCTGCCTTTGACATAGTAGACTATTCCCTCCTACTACAGACTCTCTCATCTCTCAGCATCACAGACTTGGCCCTATCTTGGATCTCCTCATACCTAACAGACTGGACATTTAGCGTCTCCACTCACACCCCACCTCCTCACCTCGCCCCCTATCTGTCGGTGTTCCCCAAAGCTCATTTCTAGGACCCCTGCTCTTCTCCATATACACCTTTGGTTTGGGACAGCTCATAGAGTCTCATGCCTTTCAGTATCACTACTACGCTGATGACACACAAATCTACCTCCCTGGACCTGATATCACCTCCTTACTAACCAGAATCCCACACTGCCTGTCCGCTATTTCATCTTTCTTCTCTGCTAGATTCCTAAAACTTAATATGGATAAAACTGAATTCATCATCTTTCCACCATCTTGTTCAACCCCTGCATCTGACCTATCTATCAAAGTCAATGGCTGTCCACTCTCCCCAGTCCCGCAAGCTCGCTGCCTCGGGGTAACCCTTGACTCTGATCTCTCCTTCAAACCTCATATCCAAGCCCTTTCCACTTCCTGCCAACTCCAACTTCCAAACGCACATTTCTCAACCACGAATCTGTAAAAACACTAGTGCATGCCCTCATCATATCCCGCCTTGACTACTGCAACCTCCTGCTCTGTGACCTCCCTTTTACCACTCTTGCACCCCTCCAATCTGTCCTAAACTCTGCTGCCCGACTAATCCACCTGTCCCCCCGCTATTCCCCAGCCTCTCCTCTCTGTCAATCCCTTCACTGGCTCCCCATTGTCCAGAGACTCCAGTTCAAAACCCTAACCATGGCATATAAAGCCATCCACAGCCTGTCTCCTCCATACATCTGTGACCTAGTCTCCAGGTACTTACCTGCACACAACCTCCGATCCTCACAAGATCTTCTTCTCTACTCTCCTCTCATCTCCTCTTCCCCCAATAGCATACAAGGTTCCTCTTGTGCATCCCCCCTACTCTGGAACTCTCTACCCCAACACATCAGACTCTCGCCTACCATGGAAACCTTCAAAAGGAACCTGAAGACCCACCTTCTCCGATAAGCCTACAACCTGCAGTAACCCTCGCTCCACCATACCGCTGCACAACCAGCTCTACCCTCACCTACTGTATCCTCACCCATCCCTTGTCGATGGTGAGCCCTCGCGGGCAGGATCCTCGCTCCTCCTGTACCAGTCGCTGACTCGTTTTTATTCAAATTATTGTACTTGTTGTTTGCTATGTATACCCCTTTTAAACATTTAAAGCACCATGGAATTAATATCGCTATAATAATAAATAATAATAATAATAATTAAAGAAGAACAATAAAAGTGTATTTCTTCACCAAAGATATCAATTTAATCTGTATTGCAGAACCATTACAACCATGCCTTTACATTACATTACAAAATGATGCTGACAGGTTCCGTTTAAATACAAAGTTCCAATACATTTCAATAATAATATGTTGACTTGATGTGACAATATTGTGCGGCATATGTAATAATTTTGCTTTGATCTTTGGGCTGTGACAATTGGAAATATGCATCACATTTAAATAGTTAATCTGCCAACATAGTCAGTAATTTCACTGCTGTCAGTTGTGGTTGGAGCCAGGTTGTATTTTACAGATGGTCTTCAAATACAGTCATATGAAAAAGTTTGGGCACCCCTATTAATCTTAAGCTTAATGTTTTATAAAAATTGGTGTTTTTGCAACAGCTATTTCAGTTTGATATATGTAATAACTGTTGGATACAGTAATGTTTCTGCCTTGAAATGAGGTTTATTGTACTAACAGAAAATGTGCAATCTGCATTCAAACAAAATTTGACAGGTGCATAAGTATGGGCACCTCACCAGAAAAGTGACATTAATATTTAGTAGATCCTCCTTTTGCAAAAATAACAGCCTCTAGTCGCTTCCTGTAGCTCTTAATGAGTTCCTGGATCCTGGATGAAGGTATTTTTGACCATTCCTCTTTACAAAACAATTCCAGTTCAGTTAAGTTTGATGGTCGCCGAGCATGGACAGCCTCTTCAAATGATCCCACAGATGTTCAATGATATTCAGGTCTGGGGACTGGGATGGCCATTCCAGAACATTGTAATTGTTCCTCTGCATGAATGCCTGAGTAGATTTGGAGCGGTGTTTTGGATCATTGTCTTGCTGAAAGATCCATCCACTGCGTAACTTCAACTTTATCACTGATTCTTGAACACTATTGCCAAGAATCTGCTGATACTGAGTGGAATCCATGCGTCCCTCAACTTTAACAAGATTCCCAGTGCCGGCATTGACCACACAGCCCCAAAGCATGATGGAACCTCCACCAAATTTTACTGTGGGTAGCAAGTGTTTTTCTTGGAATGCTGTGTTTTTTTGCCACCATGCATAACGCCTTTTTGTATGACCAAACAACTCAATCTTGGTTTCATCAGTCCACAGGACCTTCTTCCAAAAAGAAATAGGCTTCTTCAAATGTGCTTTTGCATACCTCAGCCGACTCTGTTTGTGCGTACTTGCAGAAACGGCTTCTTTCGCATCACTCTCCCATACAGCTTCTCCTTGTGCAAAGTGCGTTGTATAGTTGACCGATGCACAGTGACACCATCTGCAGCAAGTTGATGCTGCAGCTCTCTGGAGGTGGTCTGAGGATTGTCCTTGACTGATCTCACCATTCTTCTTCCCTGCCTTTCTGATGTTTTTCTTGTCCTGACACTTCTGGCCTTAACAAGAACTGTCCCTATGTTCTTCCATTTCCTTACTATGTTCCTCACAGTGGAAACTGACAGGTTAAATCTCTGAGACAGCTTTTTGTATCCTTCCCCTGAACAACTATGTTGAATAATCTTTGTTTTCAGATCATTTGACAGTTGTTTTGAGGAGCCCATGATGCCACTCTTCAGAGGAGATTCAAACAGGAGAACAACTTGCAAGTGGCCACTTTAAGTAGCTTTTCTCATGATTGCATACACCTGGCTATAAAGTTCAAAGCTCAATGAGGTTACAAAACCAAAAAAAGTGCTTTAGTAAGTCAGTAAAAAGTAGGCAGGAGTATTTAAAACAAGAAAATGATAAGGGTGCCCATACTTATGCACAGGTCAAATTTTGTTTGAATGCAGATTGCACATTTTCTGTTAGCACAATAAACCTCATTTCAAGGCAGAAACATTACTGTGTCCAACAGTTATTACATATATCAAACTGAAATAGCTGTTGCAAAAACACCAATTTTTATAAAACATTAAGCTTAAGATTAATAGGGGTGCCCAAACTTTTTCATATGACTGTACTATCTTGTGAGTACTATGGGCACTACCCATGAAATCATTATGATGGAAATATCTGACATAATTGCAGAAAATTAGCATGGGCTCATGACAAATATATATATATATATATATATATATATATATATATATATATATATATATATATATATATATTCTGTGTCGTTAAAAAGTTAAAATGAGCAAGTGGTTATAATAAAATCTTTTATGAGGGTGGGTAATGTACACCACTGCAATGGAGCCCAACAACAAACCACATCGCAACCAAACAATTCAGAAATAGATTTTTTGAGATATGAGCCTCTCGTGTCTCTTTCTGTATCTACAATGATGGCAATCTCAGGAAGTATGGAGGCAATCCATGAGATTGTATTCATTTTTAGCCTATGCCGCCAGGTCTATTCCACACACATGCATGGTCAATAGACATGTGAGGTTCTTTTGAAATTCGAATTTCCTGAATTTTCCTAAAAAATTAGATCTGGGGCAAATAAATTTGCACTGTATTTTAAAGCTGGAGTGTTTGTCATTAGTCAGGAAAAAATTGCTCATGCGCCGCAATACCCCGGCACGTCCAAGCACGCACATCCAGCTGAAGCTTTTGCTGCCAACGGCAGCCCCGGCACTGACCCGCCGGGCCTCTGACTCACTGGGCCCGGTCACAGCAGCGAATACTGAGACCGTGGTCATTACGCCCCTGCTGTTGAGTATTTAATGTTTGTGTTTGGCTTAAAGGGAACCTGTCAAAAGCAGTCTATACATTTCATAGAGCGTGAGGAGCTGAGCAGATTAATTATTAGTTTGATGGGACTATATTCTGCATGAATTATCATTTATTGAATTAAATATATGCCTATTCTGGCCTTAGGGTCCAGTGGGTTGGTCTTATAACAATCTGTGTGTGCATACTTGTACAGAGAATGCTGTCAATCACTCATTAGTACTGCCCACCGGACTCCTAAGACCCAAATTAGTAAAGTTTTGGATTAATTAGGTTGCATGCCCACTATGTGTTTTTCAAGCGATATTTGCCACGTAATTTCCGCAGCGAAAACGCTTAAAAAACGCTTAGTAATACGTGCCCCATGGTCCCCAATGATAATCCGAATGTGCTGTGCACATGCTGCAGAAATTTCCACTGCGGATTATCATTGCGGAAAAATACGCAGCATGCCCATTAATTTTGCGGACACGCAGTGTAATTGCCACCATTGACTTGCATTGAATTGCATAATGTCCGCATGAGCACATGTGCACATGCGAATATTAAGCGATTCAATGTGTGGATGGTACCCGGGTCTGGGGTCTCCTCCAGACTCGGGTACCATAAAACCTGTAAAAAAAGAATTTAAAATAAAAAATAAAGATTATACTTACCTTCCGATGGCCCCCGGTGTTTTTTCCGCTACATTCGGTCTCTTGTACGGCTCGCGATGGTCTAAAAGGACCTGCGGTGATGTCATTTAGTCATGTGACAGGTCACGCGACCGCCGACATCAGTAGAAGGTAAGTATAATCTTTATTTTTTATTTTTTACCATTTTTATTCTTTTTTTTAACTATTAACTTGGTCACACTATATAAATCCATGCCGGTTGCATGGATTTATATAGTGTGACCAAGTTGTCAAGCACTTTCCAAGTTATGCTAAAATCGCTTGGAAAAGCGCTTCATAACCCGCATGCAGAAATGCATGCAAAAACAATTGACAAACGCTTCTACCTGGCAGGAAAAAAGCATGTAAAAAGCGCATGCATTTTTCCTGCCAGGGAGATGCGGAAAAAATCTGCAGCATTTCTGCATCGTGGGCAGTTAGCCTAAGTGACAAAATCTTTTCCCTGAAAACAGGATATGAATAGGTTCAGTTCTTTCTGCTTTATAACATGTTACCTGTAGTTTAGCTACATTTTCAGGGCAACAGGTTTTCTTTAAAGAGTTGTCCACCTTTGGGGTCAATTCTTTTTCTTACATTAATGCACATATTTTGGGGCAAAAAATAATCATGTTTGTAATTGTTTCTCATTAAAAATTTGACACCGTTGGCCTTTTATTAATTATTATTATTAATATTAATTTATATAGCGCCATTGATTCCATGGCGCTGTACATGAGGGGTTACATACCAAATACAAATATCACTTACAGTAAACAAACTAACAATGATAGAACGGTACGGAGGGAAGAGTAACCTGCCCTTGTGGGCTTACATTCTACAGGAATGGGGAAGGAGGCAGTAGGTTGAGGGGTTGCAGTAGCTCCGGTGTTGTTGAGGAGGCAGTGGGGTCATGGTAGGCTGTAAGCTTGTTTGAAGAGATGGGTTTTCAGGTTCCGTCTGAAAGATCCAAGTGTGGTGGATAATCGGACTTGTTGAGGCACAGAATTCCATAGGATGGGGGATATTCGGTAGAAATCTTTGAGGCGATTGGGTGAGGAACGGATAAGTGTGGAGGAGAGAAGGAGGTCTTGGGAGGACTGGAGATTGTGTGAGGGAATATATCGGGAGAGAGATGAGTTCAGAGATGTACGGAGGAGAGAGGTTATGGATGGCTTTGTAGGTCAGTGTTAGTAGTTTGAACTGGATATGCTGGGGGAATGGGAGCCAGTGAAGGGATTTGCAAAGGGGGGTAGCAGAGGAGTAGCGAGGCGAGAGATGAACATGTCGTGCAGCAGAGTTGAGGATGGACTGGAGGGGTGCGAGAGTGTTAGCAGGTAGGCCGCAGAGGAGGATGTTGCAATAGTCGAGGCAGGAGATGATGAGGGCATGCACAAGTAGTTTAGTAGATTGAGGGTTGAGGAAAGGACGGATTCTGGAAATATTTTTGAGCTGGAGGCGACAGGAGGTGGCGAGAGCTTGGATGTGCGGTTTGAAGGACAGAGCAGAGTCAAGGGTTACTCCGAGGCAGCGGATTGTCGGTACAGCGGAAAGAGTGGTGTAATTTATTGTGATAGAATGATCAGGTGGGAAGGATATGCGAGATGGGGGAAAGATAATGAGTTCAGTTTTGTCCACATTGAGCTTGAGGTATCGGGAGGAGAAGAAGAAGGATATGGCTGCTAAACATGCTGGGATTCTGAACAGCAGAGAGGTGACATCTGGGCCACAGAGGTAGATCTGGGTGTCATCGGTGTACAGATGGTACTGGAAGCCATGGGATTTTATGAGCTGTCCCAGGCCAAGGGTATAGATTGAGAAGAGTAGGGGTCCTAGGACAGAGCCTTGAGGGACTCCAACAGAGAGGAGGCAGGGTGAGGAGGTAGTGTGGGAGTGGGAGACGCTAAATGTGTGGTTAGAAAGGTATGAGGAGATCCAGGATAGGGCAAGGTCTTTGACGCCAAAGGAAGAGAGGATCTGTAGTAGAAGGCAGTGGTCAACTGTATCGAAAGCAGAGGACAGGTCAAGAAGAAGGAGTACAGAGAATTGTCTGTTAGCTTTGGCTGTAAGTAAGTCATTGGTGATTTTGGTAAGGGCAGTTTCGGTGGAATGGTGGGGGCGGAAGCCGGATTGTCAGTTGTTGAAGAGAGAGTTAGATGAAAAGTGAGAGGAAAGTTCAGCGTGAACGTGTTGCTCAAGGAGTTTGGAGGCAAATGGGAGCAGCGATATGGGGCGATAGCTGGACAAGGCGGTTGGGTCAAGGGATGGCTTTTTGGGGATGGGCGTGATTGTGGCATGTTTGAAGGCAGCAGGGAAAGTGCCAGAAGATAGTAATAGGTTGAAGAGATGGGTTAGGGATGGGACGAGTGAGGGGGTGAGGTTGGGGAGGAGGTGGGATGGGGTCGAGTGCACATGTGGTGAGGTGTGATTTGGAGAGGAGACGAGTAAGGTCTTTTTCGGTGATGTTGGGAAGGGAGGTTATAGGGGTGGGGAAATGGTGTTGAAAACAAAGGGGTTGTGGTGGTCGGACAGTAAAGACTTGCCGTGTTTGGTCAATCTTGTTTTTGAAATGTGTAGCAAACTCCTCAGCAGAGATGATGGAGGTCGGAGGGGGCAGTGGAGGGCGGAGGAGGGGGGTTAAAAGTGCTGAATAGCTGTTTGGGGTTGTAGGATAGGGAGGATATGAGGATTGTGAAGTAGGCCTGTTTAGCAGAGGTGAGTGCTGATTTGAATGCGAGCATTGCTTGTTTGAATGCAGTGAAGTCATCTTGAGTATGTGTTTTCTTCCAATGCTGCTCTGCAACCCTGGATGCTTGTGGAAGCTGTTTAGTGAGGTTGTTGTGCCAGGGTTGCCTGTTGACTCATCGCGCTCTGCCATGCACAAGAGGGGCGACCGAGTCAATAGCTGATATGAGAGTGGCATTGTAGAAAGCGGTGGTGGTGTCTGTGTCGTGGAGTGAGGATATGGATGTGAGTGGTAGAACAGAGTCAGAGAGTGTTTGAGTGTCTAGATGTGCAAGGTTTCTGCGGGGATGTGCTAGTTGTCGGACATGGGTGACAGGTGAGGAGGACAGGGATGAGAATGTGAGTAGATGGTGGTCAGATAGGGGTAGGGGGGAGGTTGTGAGGTTAGATAGTGAGCAGAGTCGGGTGAAGATGAGGTCTAGTGTGTGTCAGTCTGTGTGGGTGGCTGAGGAGGATCACTGAGTAAGTCCAAAGGCTGAAGTAAGCGACAAGAGTTTGGATGCTGCTGACTGGTGAGTGTCAGTGGGGATGTTGAAATCGCCCATGATGATTGTGGGAATTTCAGCCGAGAGAAAGTAAAGAAGCCAGGTGGAGAATTGGTCAATAAAGGCAGTGATCGGGCCCGGTGGTCGGTATATCACAGCCACTTGGAAGTTGGAGGGAGAGTGGATGCGGACAGAGTGGACTTCAAAAGAAGGGAGAATAAGGGAGGGAAGAGGAGTAGGGCTAAAGGTGCAGTTGTTAGAGAGGAGAAGACCCACTCCTCCACCATGTCTGTTTCCAGGGTGAGGAGTGTGGGTGACATGGAGGCCGCCGTAACACAGCGCGGCAGGGGAGGCAGTGTCAGAGGGTGTCAGCCATGTCTCTATGATGCCCAGGAAGGAGAGATGACGAGAGGTAAAGAGGTCGTGGACAAAAATGGAGCTTGCTGCAGACAGAGCGGGCATTCCAGAATGCTCCAGAGAAAGGGAGTAGCGGGGTGGGCGTCAGGGGGACGGGTTTTGAGTAAGAGAGGTTGTGGTAGTTTGCAGTTGGTTTGATGGGATAGGTGGGGGAATTGATGGAAGGTGCAAGCTGTGGGGGTCCAAGATTGGGAGATATGTCATCAGCAGTGAGGAGAAGCAGAGAGAGGGAGAGAAGGTGGGAGAAGGAGAGTGTCCGGCTTGTGTTATGTTTTGGTAGGAGAGATGATGATTTGGTTAGAGGGTGCTGGGGTTTGGAGATAGTGAAGGAGAGTGAGAATTAGGCGGGAAAAAACAGTAAGGGAATGTGTAAGCATGATGAAAGTGTAAGGGAGAATGAGAAAGAGAATCTAAGTACAAATAGTAGATAGTTATCCATACCTTCTGGTCACTTCTGGCCCATTTCTGGCATATTTCATTTTTAGCCCCTTAAAAAGCAACCCTTTAAAAGCCAGACCCGTCTGTGCCAGACCTGGCTCCCTTGATTTATTGCCCCAGTGTTGTACTGTTGTGCTGTTTGAGTTAACTGAGAATCTGTCAGTGAGCTCATTCTGACAGTCCAATAGGAGAGTTCCTAACTCTTTTATCGATCTTTCTGATAACGTCTAGGCTTATTTATGACCAAAGATCACATCAAAGCAAAACTTGCAGAAAAGAAAAAAGCCTGTAAAAGCCAAACGGTGCAAAATATTTAATGAGACTCAATTGCAAAAATGTTAAATTCATAAAAAATTTTTCCCAGAAAAACACTTTTAATTGTAACTGAGAAGGCGATACATACCAAAGAATTTACCCAAGGCCTCTGTGAACGTTGATGTGACTTACCAGTTTGAAGCTTATAGATCCCTTCCTTCTCCACATTCCCCTGAGGTCAGCTGTAACTAATTGATCATGTCCTTAGGATGAGGTGTAATTTAATCTTTCCCTGTGGTAAATCAATCACTAGACTAGAATAAAGTGTATTAATTGTAAATTGGTTACTGAAGCCACTAATAAATCATCCTCAACCAGCAGCGACATACGGTATAGACCGCCCTTCTCTAGGAGCAGAAGAGATAAACCATCTCTCCGGAGATACAGTACTAACACGACGTCTCCAAGGCTGATATAAGAGTACATATGTAAATTGTAATCTGAATCTTGTCATGCTTTCTTCAAGCAACAAGATGTTGTTGAGCCTGTGCATAAATTACATTATAATCCAGTCATAATGTATCCCATTGACTCCCGGGATGCATAATTGGTCTCTCTCTAAGTGTTCAAGAAGAGTCATATCAGTCAAAGCAATCGCAAATTAGTAAAAGTCAATAGAAATTACAGGGGTCATTACATTAGTGCAATAATCAATAATTTCTCACTACTTACAGTGCCTACAAGTAGTATTCAACCCCCTGCAGATTTAGCTGGTTTGATAAGATGCAAATAAGTTAGAGCCTTCAAACTGCAAACAAGAGTAGGTTTTATGAACAGAAGCATAAATCTTACAAACCAAAAAGTTATGTTGCTCAGTTGAATTTTATTAAATTTTAAACATAAACGTGTGGGTCAATTATTATACAACCCCTATGTTTAATATTTTGTGGAATAACCCTTGTTTGCAATTACAGCTAATAATCGTCTTTTATAAGACCTGATCAGGCCGGCACAGGTCTGTGGAGTTATCTTGGCCCACTCCTCCATGCAGATCTTCTCCAAGTTATCTAGGTTCTTTGGGTGTCTCATGTGGACTTTATTCTTGAGCTCCTTCCACAAGTTTTCAATTGGGTTAAGGTCAGGAGACTGACTAGGCCACTCCAACACCTTGACTTTTTCCCTCTTGAACCAGGCCTTGGTTTTCTTGGCTGTGTGCTTTGGGTCGTTGTCTTGTTGGAAGATGAAATTACGACCCATCTTAAGATCCTTGATGGAGTAGCGGAGGTTCTTGGCCAAAATCTCCAGGTAGGCCGTGCTTTCCATCTTCCCATGGATGCGGACCAGATGGCCAGGCCCCTTGGCTGAGAAACAGCCCAACAGCATGATGCTGCCACCACCATGCTTGACTGTAGGGATGGTATTCTTGGGGTCGTATGCAGTGCCATCCAGTCTCCAAACGTCACGTGTGTGGTTGGCACCAAAGATCTCGATCTTGGTCTCATCAGACCATAGAACCTTGAACCAGTCTGTCTCAGAGTGCTCCAAGTGATCATGAGCAAACTGTAGACGAGCCTTGACATGACACTTTGAAAGTAAAGGTACCTTACGGGCTCGTCTGGAATGGAGACCATTGCGGAGGAGTACGTTACTTATGGTATTGACTGAAACCAGTGTCCCCACTGCCATGAGATCTTCCCGGAGCTCCTTCCTTGTTGTCCTTGGGTTAGCCTTGACTCTTCGGACAAGCCTGGCCTCGGCACGGGAGGACACTTTCAAAGGCTGTCCAGGCCGTGGAAGGCTAACAGTAGTTCCATAAGCCTTCCACTTACGGATGATGCTCCCAACAGTGGGGACAGGTAGGCCCAACTCTTTGGAAAGGGTTTTGTACCCTTTGCCAGCCTTGTGACCCTCCACGATCTTGTCTCTGATGGCCTTGGAATGCTCCTTTGTCTTTCCCATGTTGACCATGTCTGAGTGCTGTTCTCAAGTTTGGGGAGGGTCTTAAATAGTCAGAAAAGGCTGGCAAAAAAGATCTTTAATCCACACATGTGAAGCTCATTATTCTTGGTGCCTGAACTACTTCTTAATACTTTAGGGGGACCAAACAGAATTCTTGTTGTTTGATGGGTTGAATAATAAATAACACTCTGAATTAACTTTTAACGTTTTAAAAAAAAAAATAAAAAAATAAAAAAAAATTTGCTGCAGTGCATTTCCCACTTCCAGGCTGATCTACAGTACAAATGTCACAATGCCAAGTTAATTCCGCATGTGTCAACCAGCTAAATCTGCAGGGGGTTGAATACTACTTGTAGGCACTGTATGTAATGCCAACATATTCTGTAGTGTTGTAAAGAACACCTACTAGGGCCATTTAACTAATAAGTACAATGAGTCCGATTCATCAATACCGGTGTAGTGCATGCTCGCGTTACACCAGTGTTGATAGAGTATAAGGCACCAAATTCATTAAGAGATGTGTGCCTCCATGTGCCGTGCCAGAAATGGTACTCCAGTCAGGCACTTAAGTAGCACTTCTGGCATTATAAACACAGTAACTTTTAATTAATTGGACAAGCAGCTGTGGCCATTCCCTGTCCCACTCCGGCTCCTATCCAGCTTTGTCCATTTCGGCATGGCTGATTCAAAGTGGAGTAAACATGCCAGTGTCTCAATTTTTTTTCAAAACTCCACGTTACGCAAAAATAAAATTTTATGACTTTCGGAGCATTTTTGCCATTTTTCTGATGTAGAATCTTTGCTGCATAAGCCTCAATATATTTTTGGAGTGTTGTAGGAAACTTATCCGAAATAGAACTCCTAAAGGGAGATATTGTCCTTCATCAGATCCCAGGACACCAGTGATTCAAGTAGTACAGCCTAGTTCCCTACAGTTCTGGAACTAGGCTGCGCTGCCTTGTCCACATTTAATGGCGTAACCTGAATTGCCAGTGCCTGGGATAAGGCATGTATTTTCTACCCTCTAACCCATGATCCATTAGCGCTCCCCGAGTCTCTTCTAACAGCCAAAATATCACAGAAAAACACCCCTTCAACACCCGGGTGGCGAGCAAATTTATTGGTATATGGTCTCCCATGCTAGTATGTGCTGCCCCCATCCTGGTATTTGTGCTGCCCCCATCCTGGTATTTGTGCTGCCCCCATTCTGTCCCCCCATCCTATCCTGGTATGCATGGCACCCCCCTCATCCCTATCCTGGTATGCATGGCACCCCTCATCCCTATCCTGGTATGCATGGCACCACTCATCCCCAACCTGGTATGCATGGCACCCCTCATCCCCATCCTGATATGCATGGCACCCCTCACGCCTAATCCTGGTATGCATGACACCCCTCATCCCCAATCCTGGTATGCATGGCACCCCTCACCACCAATCCTGGTATGCATGGCACCCCTCACCACCAATCCTGGTATGCATGGCACCCCTCATCCCAATCCTGGCATGCATGGCGCCCCTCATCCCTCATCCTAGTATGCATGGCTCCCTAACACCCAATCCTGGCATACATGGTACCCCTCACCCCCATCCTGGTATGCATGGCCCCCTCAGCCTTATCCTGGTATGCATGGCCCCCTCAGCCTTATCCTGGTATGCATGGGCCCCTCACCTCCATTCTGGTATGCATGGGCCCCTCACCTCCATCCTGGTATGCATGGTACCCCTTATCCCTATCCTGGTATGTATAGCACCCCTTCTCTCATCCTGGTATGCATGGTACCCCTCATCCCTATCCTGGTATGTATGGCACCCCATCTCTCATCCTGGTATGCATGGTACCCCTCATCCCTATCCTGGTATGCATGGCACCCCTCATGCCTAATCCTGGTATGCATGGCACCCCTCACCACCAATCCTGGTATGCATGGCACCCCTCACCACCAATCCTGGTATGCATGGCACCCCTCATCCCAATCCTGGCATGCATGGCGCCCCTCATCCCTCATCCTAGTATGCATGGCTCCCTAACACCCAATCCTGGCATACATGGTACCCCTCACCCCCATCCTGGTATGCATGGCCCCCTCAGCCTTATCCTGGTATGCATGGCCCCCTCAGCCTTATCCTGGTATGCATGGGCCCCTCACCTCCATTCTGGTATGCATGGGCCCCTCACCTCCATCCTGGTATGCATGGTACCCCTTATCCCTATCCTGGTATGTATAGCACCCCTTCTCTCATCCTGGTATGCATGGTACCCCTCATCCCTATCCTGGTATGTATGGCACCCCATCTCTCATCCTGGTATGCATGGTACCCCTCATCCCTATCCTGGTATGCATGGCACCCCTCATGCCTAATCCTGGTATGCATGGCACCCCTCATTCCCAATCCTGGTATGCATGGCACCCCTTATCCCCAATCCTGGTATGCATGGCACCCCTCATCCCCAATCCTGGTATGCATGGCACACCTCATCCCCATCCTGGTATGCATGCCACCCCTTTTCCCCAATCCTGGTATGCATAGCTCTTCTCACTCTCAATCCTGGTATGCATGGCACTCCTCATTCCCAATCCTATTATGCATGGCACCACTCATCCCCAATCCTGGTATGCATGGCACCACTCATCCTCAATCCTGGTAAGCATGGCACCCCTCATCCCCAATGCTGGTATGCATGGCACCCCTCACCCCCCAATCCTGGTATGCATGGTCCACTCACCCCCCAATCCTGGTATGTGTGGTACCCTTATCCTGGTATGCATGGCACCCCATTCCTCATCCTGGTATGCATGGTCCCCTCACCCCCCAATCCTGGTGTGAATGGTCACCCCGTCACCCCTCAATCCTGGTATACATAGGACCCCTCATCCCCCAATCCTGGTATGTAAGGCCCCCTCATCCCCCAATCCTTGTATGTATGGTACCCTCATCCCTTTCACGTTGCATACATACAAAAAATAAACACTTATGCTCACCTTTCTTCCCTGTGTCCTGTTAAGCCAGAGGCCGGGGGAGGAGTGCGGCATCGGAGTATGCACGTGCCCATGCGGCGCAGTCTGTCGCCATTTTGCTGAAGACACACTGCAAATGTGTCTTCAGTAAAATGGCTCCGGATAGTGCTATGCGCATTCGCCTATTCCGATGCCTCACTCCTGCACCGGTCTCCGGAAAGAAGAGAGGCAACGCTCCTCCCAGTCAGGTAAGTACAGTACAGACCAAAAGTTTGGACACACCTTCTCATTTAAAGATTTTTCTGTATTTTCATGACTATGAAAATTGTACATTCACACTGAAGGCATCAAAACTATGAATTAACACATGTGGAATTATATACTTAACAAAAAAGTGTGAAACAACTGAAAATATGTCTTATATTCTAGGTTCTTCAAAGTAGCCACCTTTCTATTTGATAACTGCTTTGCACACTCTTGGCATTCTCTTGATGAGCTTCAAGAGGTAGTCACCGGAAATGGTTTTCACTTCACAGGTGTGCCCTGTCAGGTTTAATAAGTGGGATTTCTTGCCTTATAAATGGGGTTGGGACCATCAGTTGTGTTGTGCAGAAGTCTGGTAGATACACAGCTGATAATCCTACTGAATAGACTGTTAGAATTTGTATTATGGCAAGAAAAAAGCAGCTAAGTAAAGAAAAACGAGCGGCCATCATTACTTTAAGAAATGAAGGTCAGTCAGTGCGAAAAATTGGGAAAACTTTGAAAGTGTCCCCAAGTGCAGTTGCAAAAACCATCAAGTGCTACAAAGCACCTGGCTCACATGAGGACCGCCCCAGGAAAGGAAGACCAAGAGTCACCTCTGCTTCTGAGGATAAGTTTATCTGAGTCACCAGCCTCAGAAATCGCAGGTTAATAGCAGCTCAGATTAGAGACAAGGTCAATGCCACACAGAGTTCTAGCAGCAGGCACATCTCTTCAACAACTGTTAAGAGGAGACTTTGTGCAGCAGGTCTTCATGGTAAAATAGCTGCTAGGAAACCACTGCTAAGGACAGGCAACAAGCAGAAGAAACTTGTTTGGGCTAAAGAACACAAGGAATGGACATTAGACCAGTGGAAATCTGTGCTTTGGTCTGATGAGTCCAAATTTGAGATCTTTGGTTCCAACCACCGTGTCTTTGTGCGATGCAGAAAAGATGAACGGATGGACTCTACATGCCTGGTTCCCACCGTGAAGCATGGAGGAGGAGGTGTGATGGTGTGGGGGTGCTTTGCTGGTGACACTGTTGGGGATTTCTTCAAAATTGAAGGCATACTGAACCAGCATGGCTACCACAGCATCTTGCAGCAGCATGCTATTCCATTCAGTTTGCGTTTAGTTGGACCATCATTTATTTTTCAACAGGACAATGACCCCAAACACACCTCTAGGCTGTGTAAGGGCTATTTGACCAAGAGAGAGAGTGATGGGGTGCTACACCAGATGACCTGGCCTCCACAGTCACCAGACCTGAACCCAATCGATATGGTTTGGGGTGAGCTGGACCGCAGAGTGAAGGCAAAAGGGCCAACAAGTGCTAAGCATCTCTGCCAACTTCTTCAAAATTGTTGGAAGACCATTTCCGGTGACTACCTCTTGAAGCTCATCAAGAGAATGCCAAGAGTGTGCAAAGCAGTCATCAAAGCAAAAGGTGGCTACTTTGAAGAACCTAGAATATAAGACATATTTTCAGTTGTTTCACACTATTTTGTTAAGTATATAATTCCACATGTGTTAATTCATAATTTTGATGCCTTCAGTGTGAATGTACAATTTTCATAGTCATGAAAACTTTTGGTCTGTACTGTATTTAAGTATGGCGCCGGAGATCGCGGTATGCGTTCAGTGCCTACGCTCCTCTTACCTGTAACGGCTCCATGCGTTCTTCTGTCTGGAGCCAGAATGCGCAGGTGTGTTGCGCTTGCGCAGTCTATAAAGGCTTCAGACAAAGGAACGCATCTCCTGTTATATTATAGATACGGATAAGGTACCGGTCACACAGATAGGTGTGGTGCACCATGTCAGATTACAGGTTATTAATGATGCCTATACTATAAGATAAAGTGGGCTTTTTAACACTATATAAGCGCATCCCACAAGGACAGATACCACAATTAGCTGATATTTGCATGATTGATTCATGAAACAAGTTAAAGACTGGCCTGGATAATGAAGCAATTGGGGTTGATTCTTTAAAGATTTTAGCTTTAAAGGGGTTTTCCCACAAACAAAAGTTCATTTTAATCAGTAGATCTTCGAATAATGATAACTTTCACAATTGCATGTCTTCCTCAAGTATTTTAATACTTATTCAATAAAGACTTAGATTTTATAGTGGTTTCTCTCCAGTTGGTTTGATATGCCTTAAATGTCTGAAATGAGAACGTAACTTTAATTTCCTAATTTATTGTATGACAACCTATTAATTCTTTCATCCTAAAATCCACTCGCAACCATCTGACCATGCAGGAAACTTCAGCACGGCTCCATTCACTTGATGTGCTAGAAAATGTTCAAAGGGTGAACAGATAGGGGATCTGTTTATTATAAAATACCAGGGCTGATTTAAAGTCTTTGCTTAATATGTTAAAAAACACGTAAAAATAGAAAAAAAACATCTGAGAATATGCAGGCACCTCTGAGGATAAAAACATCTATAACAAAGAGCACTCAGTGTGTGGTACAATTAACAACGCTTACGTGTTTCCAATAAGACACTTGTTCTTATTCACGGCAATTAAACAGTGAAACGTAAATTCCATATATAACAATAGGGCACAAATAAAAATCTCTCTACTTCAGTAAAAGATTATTAGTCGTTGACCTTCCAAAAATATTCCATTTAACCCATACTCTCCAACTTTTACAAGGCAAAATTCTGAATATTTAAACTGAACCCAAGTAATGCTGAAACGCCCACTGTGGACTGTGGTTTAATGACCCCTCACTTTTTTTATTCTGATGTTTATTTCATTCAAGCATATAATTTATAAAATGCACAGAACAAAGTAATGAAAAGGTTATGCAGAATCAAGCACACAAAATAGGCCAATAAGTCCAGCTAATCTGTGTAAAACCAGCCCCCCACTGATTGACAGCTTGATGACAAGGTACAGTGTACAAAGGAAGCTGCCAATCAGGGATGTACACAGCTCAACATTCATATCACTGATACATCTACAGCAGAGAAAACAGGGATTTTATCAAAACCGCATGTTATGGGAATCAGGTTCTCGACCTCTACATCATGCTGCTCATTATTTCTCATGTATCAGTAAAACTTCATACCTGAAATAATTTCTCTTTTACATGCTTTCTCCCCCATTTTCAACATGTTTTCTCTGACCTCCCTGAGGATATAGATGCTTTCTTCTGACTTCATACTCTGATCTGCAGTGTACAATCACTTCCCTTTCCACAAAGCTATTTCTTAAAAACCGAGAATGAAAGGAGTGAATAGTATGAGTTACTTATGTGAAGGACTTGCAGCAGTAAAATCATAGGAAAACTTAAGACTATTACATTTTGGCCACAAATCAGTGGTTCTGGAGCATCTTCAGTGTGAAACCCTGAAAAAGGGGATTTGGGCAGAACCCCTGAAGGGGTCATTTACATTCATGAAGCACAGATCCACTCTGTGCTTTGTCAGGCCTCCATTTCCACAGTGTCTGCCTTTCTCAGGAGGGCACAAAAGCACAGGTGATTATGCTTTTGTGCCTACCTCAAAAAGACGGACACTACCGAAATGGAAGTCAGACGATCCCAGGTGTTTAACCCCTCTGATGCCTCTGTCAATAGTGACAGTAATATCGATCAGGTGGCAGACGGAGGGAACTCCCTCTCTGCTCCGATCAGCACAACATGATTGCGATTACATTATGCCGATGGCCTCTATGATGACACCAGGCCGAAAGATGCCTACGTGTTATGCACTGATCTAATACCCTGCAATGTAAAATCATTGCAGAGTATTAAATCAGCCATCAGAGCAGGCAAAGTTGATTTGGGACAAGGTAAAAAAAAATTAAAAAGTTTTAAAAATTGTAAAAATATAAAAAAAAAAAAATCACAAAATAAAGAACAAAAAAAAAGAAAAATTATTATACCAAAAAATATATCGGTATATATATTTATGTAAAAACAAAAATAAATAAAATAAAGTGCAAATATTTGGTATCGCCATGTCTGGAACGACCCAATTTATTAAACAGTCACACTAGTTAAACCCTTCCGAGAACACCGTAAGATAAAATAAAAAAAAAAAACTGAAAAAAAAAAACTATGTTTACTCATCATACTGCCAAAAAAAGTGGAATAAAACACAATCAAAAAATCGAATGGAAGTAAAAATGGTATTCTTTCTTCACTGCTCAATGGTATAAAATCCTGTAAGCAACCTGTGGTGTCAATATGCTCACTGCACCCCTAAATGAATTAATTGTAGGCTGTAGTTTGTAAAATGTGGTCACTTATAGGGGTTTCTGCTGTTCTTTTCTCTTTTCCAGCAAAATCTGAACTCCAATATGGTGCTACTTGCTTTCTGAAATTTGCACTGTGCTTCAAAAGTAGTTTTCGACCACATATAGGGTATTGGCGTACTCAGGAGAAATTGCGTGACAAACTGTACCATTCATTTTCCTCTACTATCCCTTTTGAAAATTGAAATCTTGGGGCCAAAGCAACATTTTAGTGGAAACATTTTTAATTTTCCATTGACTCAGCCCAATGCTTTAAAATCCTGTGTATCCCCTGAGAGTTAAAGATGATCACTGCACCTCCACATGAATTCCTCAAGAGCTGTAGTTTCCAAAATGGGGTCACTTATGGGGGTTTCTGTTGTTTTGGCATGTCATGGGCTCTTCAAATTTTACATGGCATCTGCAATCTATTCCAGCCAAAATTGCACTCCAGAATTCAATTGGTGCTCTTTTCCCTTCTGAGCTGTGCTGTACGCCCAAACACCACATATGGGGTATCAATAAAGTCAGAATACATTGCACAATTTCTACTGTTACCCTTGTAAAAATTTACATTTTGGGGCTTAACAACATTTTTGCGGGAACATTATAAATCCTGTGAAGTACCTGTGGATTCAAGGTGCTCACCACACATCTAGAAACGTTTATTGAGGGGTGTAGTTACCAAAATGGTGTAACTTATGGGGGGTTTCCACTGTTTAGGCATATCAGGGGCTCTGCTAACGTACCATGGAGTCACTCAAATGGCGCTCCTACCCTTCTGAGCCCATCAGTGCAATCAAAAAATGGTTTTCCACTACATACAGGGTATAGGCGCATTCAGGAGAAATTGCACAACAAATGATATGGTCCATTTTGTCTTATTACCTTTGTGAAAATTTAAAATTTGGGGCTAAAAAAAACATTTTTGTGGGAATAAATAAATATTTTTTTTTTCCACATTGCTTTAATTCCTGTGAAGTACCTAAAGGGTTAATAAACTTCTTAATTGTTGTTTTTAGCACTATGAGGGGAGCAGATTTTAAAATGGTGTCACTTTGGGGTATTTTCTGTCAAATAGGCCCTCAAAGTCACTTCAAACATAATGTGGTCCCTAAAAATGGTTTTGTAAATTTTGTTGAGAAATTAATGGGAAACTTTTAACCCTTCTAACTGAAAAATTATGCAGATGTAAAGTAGACATGTGCCATATGTTATTTTTAACTATTTGACTGATATAACTATATAAGGGCATACAAATTTAAAGTTTAAAAATTGTGAAATTATAAAATTGTTTGCCAAAATTAAGATACGGTATCTTCACAAATAAATGCAAAAAATATTGACCTAATTTTACCACTAACATGAAGTACAATATGTCAAAAAAAACATTCTTGAAATCACTGGGATCCTGCCTCTGGTCTTTGAATGACAGGTAACTCCTGAGATTTCAAAAAGAGGTGGCAGGTCATTTAAACACCGAAGGCAGGCAGAGGGGCTGGGGAATCACAGACAGGGAGGGGAAGACCCCGTGCAACTTTCAGCCCCTGTGCACCAAAATCTAATCAGCATAAAACTTCAAATGGTAATTAAAGAAGAACAATAAAGCTGATTTCTTCACCAAAGGTATCTATTTAATCTGTGTTACAGCGCCATTACAGATTTGTTTTTATATGTCAAAATTGTGCTGACAGGTTCTCTTCACAGGTCATTATTGCTAATAAACAGTGATTTTATTAAAACTGCAGCAAGTAGCCCAGTAATTGACATGTCACCGGAAACAGGGTCTCTGCCCCTATATTTTGCTGCTCCCAGATTAGGTGGCAAAAAACCAGGTGACAGATTTCCATTCATGTGCAACTTTTTATATGGTATATGAACTTACAGCCTTTATGAAGCATAGAAAACTGAAGTTGAATTCAATCCTGCTGCCTAATAATTCAATTGATTTCTATCGACATTACGTTAAAAAAATAATTACATTTTATTGCAAATTTAAATCAGTGATGTTGTAATTTGCACTTCTGTAGGTTTCATTCACTAACCTTCTTGTTCCATTGGTCGTGTAATTCAGCTTTGCTGGGAGTATCAATGTTCCCCTCTAGTTCCCTCACATATTGATTCAGCAGGGTGCCTAATGAATGTTAAAACAGAATTTTAAAATACAGAGGAAATCAATGGTGTAAATCGGAACTCCTGAAAACTCTTTTATACAATCTTTGAGAAAGGATGACATCAGCTTTATTTTAGTCTGAGCGCTATCTTGGCAGTGTATTTGTGAAGTCTTGCAGTAAATAATATATCACTTGAAAAATTAATAATAAATAGCAATTTAATTTAATTGAATTCTGAAATCTAAGTGTTAGATGAATTCTAAGATACTGCAGAAAGCACAAAAGAAAGCCATCTATGCTTGGTGACCGGTATCTAGCAAATGTAAAATTGTAACAATCAGTGTCAGGTGGTTTCTGACAAGGCAAATAAAATTAAGGGTTGCATTTAAAAGTAGCTCGGTTTACAAAATGAAAATTGGGAGGGAAGTTTATTTTGTAATTTATACTAGAATTCCAACTGAAAAATTTGCTCATCTTGGCATACTTTTTTTGTACCAAATCTTGTGATTTTTTTTTTCACTACGCTCTCTCTGTGTCACGGGTGTGTCAGGCGTAATAGACAGTCGCTCTGAATCTGCCTTCTTAATCCTTCTGCCTTTAGGACCCAGCGGCGACCTCCCTCCTGCTGCTGGTTGACACACCCTTGCCTGGAAGTTAAAAACACTCAATTTGCTCCAGGGAATTGCTGGTGATACTTCTATGTACCTTTGTGCAGGCTTGGAGCACTAGCACTCGGCTAGCTTCTTCTCTGGTGCCCTTGGAGGACAGTTGGCATTACTCCTCTGGTGTCTGCTCAAGCTAAGTTTATCTCCTTTGTTTGTCTACCTTGTTGTCTTTAGTTTGTAGTGGGGCCTGACCAGTTCTCTCCCCTCCTCTCCCTATCTAGGGCCAAGCTCTAGGGTCATCTATGGCTTAGGGTCCTGCTCGGCGTTAGGTGTGGAACCTATATAGGGATGGTAGCATAGGCAGGGTGATATTCGATCTGCCTAGGGGTCTCCACTCCCCCTTTCCCTAGTGTTTTGGCTTTCTCACTTCTTCACTTCGTGTTGCACTTAGTCTTTTCCACACCTTGCGTGACATTCTGATTTTAAAAAAGAAGATGGAGACTAGCTGGAGGGACATGGCCTCCCCCAGCCAGATAAATTTACAGAATATAAAGCCCAAATGTACACCACTCCAGCTCTACTGATGCATAGGCAAGAAAAGATGTGACAACTTCATTGAGGCTTGTGTCTCCTCAAGATGAAGAACATCCTTCCCATGTGCCATGTTTTTGAATTAGTGGAGAATTTAGGACAGGTCTGGTCACATTCTCATACATCAGCAGCCATTCTGAGAACAAGGGAGATCTGCAGTTTGCTAGGAAGGTTCACAAAGTCGTCAGTTCTCTCTGCCCGGCTCTACTCCTGGCTGCTGGATTTACATAAGAGACAGAGGCTGTTGTCTGTAGATAATGGCACAGACAAGAGCTCTCTTTCTCTATACGCAGTGTCAGCAACTGTTGAGGAAAATTGAAGAAGGGGTCATGGACCGCAATCCAATTACAATGCCCAGTCTACATTACATATTGATAAAGTATGTATTTCTCTGCCATGAAGTAATGGATTGGAATGATATACATAGCATGCAGAAGTTTTAGTGTGGAAAAAATGTTGCAAAGTAAGAGTGTTTTAAAAAATAGAAGTGTTTTTAGTTACATAAAGTGGTAACGTTATGTTACATTTTAGTTCTATAGGTTTTTTTTAATTAACAAAATGTAAAGTGAATGAACAAAAGAAAAATCTAAATCCCATAAATATTTGTTCTGACCGTCCTTTGCCTTCAAAACAGCACCAATTTTCTAGGTACATTTGCACACAGTTTTTGAAGGAACTCGAGATGTTGTTCCAAACATCTTGGAGAACTAATCACAAATCTGTGGCTGTCGCTTGTGCAAATCTTTCTGTCTCTTCATGTAATCCCAGACAGATTCAATAATGTTGAGATCCTGGCTCTGTGGGGCCGTGTCATCACATTTAGGATTCTTGTTCTTCTTTTCACTGAATATAGTGCTGAATGACATTTCTCGTATGTTTTGGCTGTATGTTGTTCTGTTGCAGAATCAATTTGGAGCCAATCAAACGCCTCAAAGATGGTATTACATGATGGATAAGTATCTGCTTGCATTTTTCAGTATTGAAGTAATCATTCATCTTATTCAAATCCACAATCCTGAAATGCAGCCCCAAAACTGTAAAGAGCCTCCACCGTGCTTCACTGCTCCAGTAACACTCATTATTGTACCGCTGTCTAGTCCTTTGGTGAACTAACTGCCCCCTGTTAGAGACAAATATTTAAAATTTTGACTCATCAGCCCAGAGCACCTTCTGCAATGTTTCTGATCCCCAATTCATATTTTCATATATAGTTCAGTCTCTTGGCCTTGTTTCCATTTAGAAGGTATGGCTTTTTAGCCACAATTCTTATATGAAGATCATTCTGACAAACTTCTATAAAAAGTATATGGGTGTAGCTGGATCTCGCTGGTTTCTGTGCCATCCTGTTTGACATTTTTCTATTTTGAAGGTAAGTAATCATGATTAGTGTTGAGCGAGTATGTTCTGTCCGAGTATGCTCGGGCCGAGCTCCGAGTATTTATAGCTGCTCGGTGATAAGGTTAAATCACTCCTGTGTGCATGATTTGCAACTGTTTGGCAGCTTTATTACATGTGAGGAATGTGTAAGAAATAGACATTCCTCACATGTAATAAAACTGTCAAACAGTCGCAAATCATGCACACGGGAGCGATTCAACCTTATCACCAAGCAGCTATAAATAGTCAGAGCTCGGCCAGAGCATACTCGACGAAAGGGTTAATAGAACATACTTGCTCAACACTAATCACGATGTGTCTTTTATCTTCTGCACCAAGTTTCCTTGGCTGGCCAACACATTTATGGTCCTCAGTGTTGCCTATTTCTTCTTCGAAAGAGCTTGAACAGCAGATTTTGAAACCTCAGTCTGCTTTGAAATCTTTGCCTGGGAGAGACCTTGCTGATGCAGTATAACTACCTTGTGTCTTGTTGCTGTGCTCAGCCTTGCCATGGTGTATGACTTGTGATGTGAAACTGTCTTCCACAGCCTCACCTTTGTAGCAGAGTTTGGTTGGTCCTCATTCAGTTTTAAGCCTCCTACACAGCAGTTTCTGTTTTATTTAATGACTATGTATTGCCTTCTAAAATTTTTATGATCTATCCACATGATGATAAAATAAATAAATGGTGGCTCTATCTTTGGAACCAATAAATTGGAATTGGGAGAACCTCTTCTCATTATAGGTTAGGGTCCAAGTTGTGAAATTTTAAAGAGAACTTGACAGCTGATACATGCTGCCCAATTTATAGGCAACATGTATCAGGCACTGGTTGCATGTATTCAGCCAGGTATGTTTGACTTTGACACGTTGCAGCATTTCAGAGAAAAAACATACTTTACAAGCCACTGGAGACCGAGCAGCACTAGAGACAAGTTGGTCAGGTTGATCTCCGGCTACTGCCCTGGATTGACAGATCTCTGCCTATACACATGTATTGGTAGAAACCTGTCAATCCAGAAGAGCAGACAGGGAGAAGGAGCATGAGATCCACTTGTCCAATTTGTCTCCAGTGCGGCTCGGTGCCTGATACATGCTGCTGGTGGATTGGGCAGTATGTACTGTATCAGCTGTCAGATTCACTTTAAGCATATCCTTTGAGTATTTAAATCTCCTTTAATAAGGCCTTTAATATGACACAATCTTCCCAGACTGCTAGTTATATCAGAATACACTTTTGTTAAAAAAAATCTAAATACTTTGCAGCAGAAAAGTAATGAAACAATGTAACACAACAGTGTCACGACACAGAGCATAGGTAATCTTAAATAATCATGGATAATTGCCATCAGAGGGAAGGAATGATTACTTCCACTTTATAAATCACTGATGAGAGCTTGTCAGGATTACAATACCTTATTACCATTCCTCCAAAAAGAGAAGATTGATGAGCGGCATCACAACAAGGCCAAAGTAGGAGAAAGGAACAATGATCCTAAAATAGAATCTGCTGATTTCTCTCTGGTTATGACAGCTTTTCGTTTTTTGTATGTTATCATGTGAAGGTGGATGTTATCTGAGGGGCTCTATACTGATGAAGGGGCAGTTTATGTTTATTTCCTATGTAAATATGAAGAAAAGTTGATTAAACTACTATATGTTTGGTTTTAAAGGAAACATGTTACAATGAAAATTTAACTTGATCATACTGTTGATTTATAGATTTTTGGAGAAAACATTCAACCCAAGTTCAGTATTCTTCCCTGCTCTTTCTATGCTTAGTACCAGTACTTAGGTGATGTCATTTGCTGAATGACAGCTAATTGTAGAGAACTAATACTGGGAAGGCTGTCAATTACTAAGCAGAACAACCCACTGGACTTCTAAGCTGTCAGTTTGATTTTGCTTTGTAACATGCAGATCGGAGTGGATTTTATTTATTTTTTTATTTGCTAATATAGTACCATTAATTTCCATAGCTCGTAACAGACGTTACTTTTCCCATTGGGGCTCACAATCTAAATTCTTTACTTTACTAGTAGGTTTATTCAGTGTGGCAGGAAACCAGAGTACCTGGAGGAAACACATGGCGAGAACATGCAAACTTCTTTTTAAAAGTTGTCCTTGGTAGGCTTTGAACCCAAGACCCCAGAACTGCAGGACTAGTGTAATAATCACTGAGTAACATTTTCAATTCAACAGGTTTTTTTAAGGCAGTGGTCCCCAAGCTTTCTTACTTGGAGAGCCACATTCAACTCAGAGAGGATCGTGAGCTACATCCTGTCCTTCCCTCTCATCTTACTCTGGCCCCCCCTCAAAGTCCCGTGCCCAAAGCCACCATTGCTGGTGTAATGACAGGCAAAACTTTCCCACAGAAATCACACAGAGACAGTATACTTACATCTAGGAGTTCCCACCTTTCCCTGATTCTGTACTCTCACATCAAGCACCCCCACATCCATCCTTAGGGACCATCGCTGACTGGCAGCATCATCCTTTCTCCAGATTACTATACTTAATTTATCTTTAAATCCTCAAAAGGACAGTACATGCATGTCCAGATTTGCTCTTCTGTATGGTTCTACTCACAAGAATGAAGATCTGCTCATTATAGTTGTTTGCTAATCATTGTGCTAATGCAGTAATTTGGCAGACAATCACAAGCCATACTTCACAGGCCTGCGAGCCACATGTGGCTCCCAAGCCACAAGTTGGGAACCCCTGCTTTAAGGCAGTGGTGGTCACCCTAAAAATGAGAGATTTGTCAACCTTTTGAAATTCAAATTCACCAGATGCAACAAATGTTTCAAAAAAATTTGATTTGCAGCGGATAAATTCACTGCAAATCCCACTACTGCGAAGCCTGTAAATATGTGCATTACACTTGTAAGTTCTCCTAGGACTGCATTGAACCCCATTTCAGCCTTTTAATGCAGATACAGCCTTATTAATGTCCAAATGACCTCAACCTATCTGGTTAGAGGAAAACATATAGTAAGCGGAGGTAACCAAATGTATATTTAACAAAACTGCAAACTTTTTAGGCTACTTAACCCCTTAACGACCTTGGGTCTTTCTGTTTGTACGTTTTCATTTTTTGCTCCCCTTCTTCCCAGAGCCAGAACTTTTTTAATTTTCGTTCAATATGGCCATGTGAGGGCTTATTTTTTGCGGGACGAGTTGTACTTTTGAAAAACATCACTGGTTTTACCATATCATGTGCTGGAAAAGGGGAAAAAATTCCAAGTGCGGTGAAATAGCAAAAAAAAAATGCAATTCTACAGTTGGCGATACCAAATATGTGTATGTGGGTTTTTTTTTTAATAATTTTATTTTGAAAGGGGCGAAAGGGGGGTGATTTAAACTTTTATATATTTTTTTATTTTTTTAATATTTTTAAAAACATTTTTTTTACACTTACTGCAAACTTCAATAGTCTCCATAGGAGACTAGAAGCAGCAGTTGTCTGATTGCTTCTACTGCATATAGGCGATGAGCAGATCGCTTGTATGCAGCAGAAATGCTCACTTGCTATGAGCGCTGACCACTAGGTGGCGCTCATAGCAATTGAGACATGACAACCACAGGGTTCTTCTGCAGACCCTGGGTTGTCATGCCCATCCATTGGTGACCCGCGATCATGTGGTGGGTCTAGGAAGCGCTTCCCGGAAGCGCGAGTTAAATGCTGCTGTCAGAGATTGATAGCGGCATTTAACTGGTTAACAGCCGCGGGTGGATCGCGATTCCACCCGCAGCTGTTGCGGGCACATGTCAGCTGTAAGAATCAGCTGACATGTACCCGGTTCAGTGCGGGCTCAGCGCCGGAGCCCCCGCTGAATCGGCCTTTCAGACCTGGTGCATACTATTACTGACCAAGTCGGAAAGGGGTTAAATAGTAAAAACGGTCCAAAAATTATCACTTTTTGGGGCCAGTTGCCTGTCATGCTGTTTCTACACATGGCCTTTTCTCACAGAATGGTGCAAAAATTATCCCTATTTTAGGAGTATCAAGAGCTTTGTTCTTTGTTAATTGAAGAAGTGAAGTGATAGCTTTTTCAAAAACCATCCAAAAAGTATCCCTTTATTTAGGGAGCAGGAAAAAGTTAGATGTTTCAAAAGTGTGGAATAGGCTTCTCAACTAGGAGAGTATTTTCAAAACGAAGCAGCAATGGCTTATCAACAAGCTACATGGTATAAAAATATAATGAGCAGGCATGGAGATGTCTGGCATTTTAGGCCAGCAACAGCATCCACATCTGCAGAAGAGTATAGCACTATGGGCAGTCCGGACATGTGTGGCTGGTGTGGTTGGGCAGTGTCAGTGGCAGCGGCAAAAATGTACAATCCAAAAATATGATGGGTCAGGCAAAGAGATGTCTGGCTTTGTAAGTTCAGCAACCTCAGCAGTACAGTATAGATGACATGAAGGAAAGGAAGAGGATGGTCGACTGGGCATGACCATCAGTATAGCAGCAGCAAAACAGTGTAGAAGACAGTGGACAGGCAGACAGATGGTACGACAAATCTAATCTTTGGCATCAGTCAGGGTCAGGCTAACGCACCAGAGAATCTGAGAATCCTAGCGAGCTGTAGGGACCATTATACTGCATATATGGGGCTGTGTGGACATATTACTATAGATAGGAAGCTGTGGGGCCATCATACTATGTATAGAGAGCTATGGATGCCATCAATAAAACTGCATATAGTGGACTATGGGGGCATTCATATTGAATGTGGAGGAGCTGTGAGGACTAACATGCTTTATATAGAGGGTTGTAGGGCCTCTATTCTGCATATAGGGGAGTTGTAGTGACTCGCCCCATGGGCCGTGGGGTACTCAAGACCGGGTCTCTAGGTTGCGCGGTGCTGATGGGGGTAGTAGTGGCAACCCGGTCCCGTGCTCAGGGTGTCAGGCTAAAATGGTGGCAGTCTCTTTATATATATATATATATATATACATGTGAAAGTCCGTGGATTGCGGTCAAGGATAACCGCCGCTGCAGGACAGACCGCTGGGGCTGGTGTTGTTGAGCAGCACAGGAATGGTATAACGCCCCACGGGAGGAGTGTAGCCCCAGGGCAGTGTAGGTGGATGTTGGGGGTGATAGTTCCGGCCGCGATGGTCAGAATGCAGAGTCTGCTTAAACAGTTCAGGGTCTTTATTATAACAGATGGTAATGACCCAACAACAGTACCGGTTAGAAGGGGGCCTGGATGTCTGAGAACACTTGGGAAGCTCCTCTGGTCAGGGTGAGGGTGTAGGCCTACCGTGATCTCTATGCTCTTTCTGACTATTCCCCTCTTCGTGGTAAAATAGCCCACGTCCCTGAGCGTGCCGTGTATTCTCACCCGTACGGCTTGCAACTTGGGCTCCTTTTACCTCTGGCCTCTTTTGGCTTTGCTGGTCCCTTCTGTTGTGGTGGAGCCTCCGGGCTTTTTAGGCCAAAGGACCTGAAATCCCTCGTGGATTGGTTCTCTGCTGCTGGACTTAGAGTCTTTACAGCCTCGGACCCCAATGTCCGGTAGATAATTCTCCCTTTCTGCCAGGACAGGCTCTCGGCACCGTACGTCCCTGGCTAGCAGTTCCTCCACTGCCTCACGACCTCCTCAGCCTGCTGCTGACCCTTACTCTCTGGGCCTAGACCGTGACGGTCTCAGGTCTCCCAGGTCTCTCTGGTCTCTCGGGTCTCTCTAACCCTGCCCCCAGTTCCAGCTTTTATAGGGCAGCCTGCTCCCCCTACTGGCCTGGGACAGGAGGTGCTGCATGCTAATTGTCCCTAACCAGGGAACCTCCCTCCTGCTCTCAGACACAGCCTTTATTATTTGTGGCATCCAGGCCTGGGGTGACTCATTCCCCCCTAGTGAAAGTTTAGTACACCGGGACTAAGCCTTTTTAGCCAAAAACAAACAGGGTAATTACACACAACCATAAAACATCAGCAAATACCAGCACAATTTGAGTTCCTAAGGTCACAGTGTGGTCTGTGACCGGGTGTCCATATCACCAACAAAAGGGAGCTTAAACCGGGTGGGGGTCTGTCCTAGCCCCGAGTCCTTGACAGTCTTTGGGGGACAGTCTTTATTCATTCCTCGGTTAAGCTCCAAACAAACCTTACGAAGAGTCCCGGTTATTTAATGTCCATAACCTGTTAGTCCTTTTGGTTAACTGAAAGAAACTGAAAAACGTAATCACTGGTCATGCAATTAACTTTTCAAACCTTTCAACATTTGACAACTATTTATAAGGGTTATTTACAGTTCTTTACACACCCTATATTTTCCAGCGAGCGGGTATCTGCCCCCTAGTGCTCCGGGTTGACCTACGTAACCCACTGTCTGGTGGTGGTCTAACCTGGCTTTCCCCACTAGCATTTAGGGTACAGCTACTTGCTGAGTTTACAAGCAGTGCAGGCAGCTGTCTGCGGGTCCTTTGGCTTACCGCAGGCATGGCAGGCTCACTGTCAGCAGAGGGTTGACTCTCCTGGGCTGCTGGCATGGGTTCTTCTGCCTCCGGGGCTGCTTGTTCTTCTGATTCTTCCTGCTCTCCTTTGGTTCCTGCTGGGTTGGTTGAAGGAAGTGTAGGACGGGTACCACTATTGCATTGTTTATCCGAGTCCAGGACCGGGGAAACTCTCCGAGAACGGTGCTGACCGTTTCTTCCTTGTCCACTGTGGGCTAAAGGTCATCTTGGTCTTCACCTGTACTCTGTAGTTGCTCGGGGCACCGTTTCAGGTGGTCTCTGGAAACAGTGGTGGTGGTTTCTCCTCCAACCTTGCTTATTACACATACCTTCGAGTTGTCGTGGTTGGACGGCAGTACTGTGTACGGGTCTCTCTCCCACTGGTCATCTAGCTTGTGAAGCCTTCTCTTCCACTTCAGGACCTGCTCGCCAGGTCCCAGGGGACCAGCAGGGGCGTGTTGGTTGAAGAGCCTCTCTTGCTTTTCTCTGACTTGAGCCAGGCTCCTCTCCACGCTCTCCTGTACCTTTTTGTACTGTAGCCGCCGTTCTGTATCCCAGTCCGCATCTGGGGAGGTGTCCTCGGGTGTCAGAACTCCCATCTCCAGGTCCATAGGCATCTTACCTGGTCTTACTCGCATCAGGTAAGCCGCGGTGCAGTTGGTAGCATTCACCGAGATATGATTGTATAAGTCTATCAGGTCCGGCAGTTTTTCCGGCCACAGGCTGCGTTCTTCCAGGGGCAACATCTTGAGGAGATCAATGACTATCTGATTCATTTTCTCACACATCCCGTTGGTTTGTGGGTGGTAAGGCGTCGTCCGAATCTTCTTACAGCCGAAGAGGTTGCAGAACTCTTGGAAGACTTCAGCCTCAAACGCTGGACCTTGGTCTTTCAGTACCTGTTCCGGATACCCGTGTGGGCGGAAGAAGTGTTGCTGGAAGGCTCTGGCCGCCGTTTGGGCTGTCAAGTCTTTAACCGGGACCACCACCAGGAACCGGGAATAGTGATCCACTATTGTCAGGGCATAGATGTAGCCCGACCGGCTTGGAGCCAATTTCACATGATCCAGAGCTACTAGCTCAAGAGGCTGCCTGGTGACGATGGGCCTCAAGGGTGTCTTCTGGCTGGTACGGTCCTTCCTTCTTAGGTTACATGGGCCACAGTCCCTGCACCACTTCTCTATGGTCCCTCTCATACCTATCCAGAAGAACCGTTCCCTCAGTAGGAACTCTAGTTTCTTCCAACCGAAGTGTCCCGCTCTGTCATGGTAGGCCTCCAGAACCATAGCCGCATCTGGTCTTGGGACCACTACTTGCCAGGTCAGCTCATGTGTCCGGTGGTTGACAAGTCTTCTGCACAGCTTACCTTCACAGAGGAATAATCTGCTCTTCTCCTTCCACAGCTGCTTAGCTTCCTCTGGAGCATCCGGATCAGGGCGAGTATCTGCCTGGGTCAGCATCTCTTTCACCAGGCTTACTGCAGGGTCACTATCCTGCATTTCAGCCCAGCCGTGATGAGGTAAGGGGTTGAACATGACGGTGGTTACGTTCTTGTCTCTTACGCTGTGGGAATATTGGGTGACCCCTTACCGGTGAAACGCAGGGAGCTCCACCTCCTCCAGCTCTTCTGGATCTTCTTCCCCGTCGGGTAAGTGAGGCATTCTGGATAGGGCGTCTGCGTTGGCATTGGTTCAGCCCACTCGGTATTTGGTCGTGAAGTCATAATTTGACAGCCGGGCCATCCACCGCTGCTCTAGGGCAGGGTTCCCCAACTCCAGTCCTCAAGGCCCACCAACAGGTCATGTTTTCAGGATTTCCTTAGTATTACACAGGTGATAATTGCATCACCTGCACAGGCAATAATTCCATCACCTGTGCAATACTAAGGAAATCCTGAAAACATGACCTGTTGGTGGGCCTTGAGGACTGGAGTTGGGGAACCCTGCTCTAGGGCACCAAGTCTAGCATTGTCCAGATGTGTCAACGGGTTGTTGTCCGTATGCACCATGAATTTTGCAGAGGCCAGGTAATGTTTAAACCGTTCTGTTACGGCCCACACCACTGCCAAGAACTCTAGCTTGAAGGAGCTGTAATTCTCCGGGCTTCTTTCGGTGGGCCTCAGCTTCCGGCTGGCATACACTATCACTCGTTCCCTTCCCTGTTGGTTTTGGGACAGTACGGCTCCTAGCCCCACATTACTGGCATCGGTGTGGAGGATGTTAGAGGGGCTTGGCCAGCTCTTGATTGCTGTAACCTTGTCGGGGTCGGGGGCTACTCCCTCTGCACTCACCACGTGTCCTAGGTACTGTACCTTCGGTTTCAACAGGTGACACTTTGAGGGCTTCACCTTCAGGCCAAAGCCTGCCAGGGCTTCGAACACCTCTGCCTGGTGTTTCAGATGGTCCTCGTAGGTCTTCGAATATACAATCACGTCGTCCAGGTAAAGTAGGACCGTCTCAAAGTTTCGGTGCCCTAGACAGCATTCCATCAGCCTCTGGAAGGTCCCAGGTGCGTTGCAGAGCCCGAATGGCATACAGTTGAATTCACTTAATCCCATCGGGGTGGTGAAGGCGGTCTTCTCCTTGTCAGCCTCTGCCACAGGAACCTGCCAGTACCCGCTAGTAAGGTCCAAAGCAGAGAAAAAATAAGCCGATTTTAGTGCGGCGAAAGACTCCTCTATTCTAGGCAATGGGTATGCGTCTTTATGGGTGATACGATTGACTTTTCTATAATCCACGCACATTCTCATGGTACCGTCTTTCTTTTCTACCAGAACTAAGGGAGCTGCCCAGGGGCTACAGCTGTCTCTAATGACCCTGGCTTCTTTCATTTCTCTCAGCATGCCCTTTGCGTTCTGCTAGTGTGCGGGGGGTACAGCTCGGTATCTCTCTTTTATTGGTGGGTGGCTCCGTGTGGGGATGTGGTGTTCTGCACCTTTTACTCTGCCGAAGTCTAGCGGGTGCTTACTAAAGATTCTCTCGTACTCCCGAACCACCCGGTAGACTCCTTGTTTTTGGTGCAAGGGAGTGGAGTCAGCACCCACATGGAGTTTCTGGCACCAGTCCTCCTTGTGCTTCTGGGAGCCATTATCCTCCACTGGGGGAGATGGAGGCAAGGGTTCCACGACACTGAGAGCATTGTGTTCGACAGCAAACAATTTGGCTAGTGTAGCATACCGGGGCAAGTGTGCTTCCCTTTCCCCAATGTTTAAGATGCGGACGGGCACCCTCCCATGGCGGACATCAACCACCCCCCGGGCTGTCAAAATGGTGGGCCTGCTGTCTGAGTACACGGGTTCTACCATGGCTTGGTAGTCTCTTCCTCTTAACCCGATTGCAGTCCGACACCAGATCATCATTTCACTTTTGGGAGGCATGGCAATGGGGAACGGGTCGCTCATCCTCACGCTACCAATCTCACCACCAGACAGTTCTACTTGTTGCCGTCTCATCAGGGCTCTTATCTCTTTCTGGAGGACCCTCTGTTGGCTGGAGCTAGCATTCATCGCCACCTGCTGCAAAATTACAATTATCTCTGAAAGACAATTTTCAATCACGTTAGTACCCAAGGTTATTTTAGGGTGACTTTAACGACGGTCAATGTCCACAATAATCATCCCCTGTGCCGGCAGTTAAACTTTACCAACCTTGATGGTCACCTCTTTGAACCCCACCTGCGGCACGGGTTGGCCATTGCTGGCGATGATGCTCAAGTCATTGTCGGGATAACGGGTTATATCAGTGTCACTCCAGTACTGCTTGAAAAGTACGTAGGGGATGGTAGTCACTTGGGACCCTGTGTCCAGCAGTGCACTCATGGGGATACCGTCCAGCACTACGGGTAAAACCGGGCATCCCCACACGTACTTATCGCGCCAATTAGACGGGCCTGGTGACCTTATGCCTGGGGGTTGGCCTTCTGCCCCAGGTCGGACCCGTTTAAAGTATAGTACCTGGCTATGTGTCCCGGCTGGCTGCAACGGCGGCAAATCGGCTGTCCATCCTCAGCGTAGCGGTCTGTGGGCCTCCCTCTGAACGATGGGATCCTCCTCTGTCGACGCCACGGGACATCCTCCGGACTGGAAGCCAGCTTGATTGGTCCTGATGGGTCCATCTGTAACGACTGTACGGTCCTGGTCAATGCAGCAACACTCTTTGTTAGTTCTTGGACCTAATGGTGCAGGTTTGCAGGCGGGGATGGGTTTAGGGCCTGCGCATCAGCACCCACAAGGTCTGCTGGGTAGGGCGCCGCCTCCTGGTGGTAAGTAATGGCAGGACACCGGGAAGCTACAGCGCCACCTGGTGTGGGTTCTCGGAGCACCCGAATGGCCCTCTCTTTAAACTGTGCAAAAGTCAAATCGGGGTTCTGTAGGGCCATGAGGCGCAGCTGGGTTCTGTGGGCACTGGACAGTAGACCTTCTATGAACTGATCAGTCAATAGTTTATCTGTATCCTGCACGCTGCCAGGGTCAGTTTGTTTGATTGCTCCCAAGGCTTCCTGTAAATTTAGGGCATAATCTCTGATGCTGTCCTGTGTCCGCTGCTTACATCCGTAGAACCGCATTTTAATTTCAGCTGAGGTGCGGGTGTCAAAGGTACCCCGCAGCCGGGTCACAATGTCCTTTACAGTCCTTTTCTCCTCAGCTGGCCATGATTTTACCACCCGCTGGGCCGCACCAGTTAACTGCCCTATCAGTATGCTGATTTTCTGTTCTTCTGTTAGGGGATAGACTTTAAATAAACTGTGCAGTCTTTCCTTAAAGTCACTTAATGTATGGGATTCCCCTGAGTACTGGGGCAGCCAGGCCGCTCCGGGGATATAGGGCATGGAAAACGGCATCACCGCTGCTGCAGCCACGCTGGTGGTAATGGGCCCCTCCGCTTCCGACATCTTCCTCCCCCCTAGTTAACCGTGGCCTACCTTCCGTTGATCCTCTTCCGTAGGCCACGGTTCCGCTAGCGCTGCTCTGGGCGAGGACCTTGTGTCGTGTCCTGGTGACGTCAGCGTCGCTCTCTCTCCTTCCAGGACCTTGCGCAGTGTCTGGATGTAGGGCGGGGCTTCAGGTCTCGCGCGGTTTTGGTTCCATGCCCCTCTTCTTCCCGCGCGGCGTCCCGAAGATGGCGCCTTTTGGCGGAAAACGGCCCCGAATGGCGGGAAACTTCACTCAGGTAAATATAAAGTCTTTTCAGGCACGCAATACCCGTTTGTGGTGGGTTGGTCACAATCCTGCCGACTACGCCGAGAAGCTGACTCGCCCCCTGGGCCGTGGGGTACTCAAGACCGGGTCTCTAGGTTGCGCGGTGCTGATAGGGGTAGTAGTGGCAACCCGGTCCCGTGCTCAGGGAGTCAGGCTAAAATGGTGGCAGTCTCTTTATATATATATATATATACATGTGAAAGTCCGACTACGCCACCCGTGGATTGCGGTCAGGGATAACCGCCGCTGCAGGACAGACCGCTAGGGCTGGTGTTGGTGAGCAGCACAGGAATGGTATAACTCCCCACGGTAGGAGTGTAGCCCCAGGGCAGTGTAGGTGGATGTTGGGGGTGATAGTTCCGGCCGCGATGGTCAGAATGCAGAATCCGCTTAAACAGTTCAGGGTCTTTATTATAACAGATGGTAATGACTAGTGTTGAGCGATACCTTCCGATATCGGGAAATATCAGATCGGATTGGATCGGACCGATACCGAAAAAGTATCGGATATCGCCGATTCCGATACCGGAAACCAATGCAAGTCAATGGGACAGAAATATCGGAATGAAAATAAACCCTTTCTTTCCTTGTAGGTTAATTCTACATGAAGGAAAACAACTAAGAATAATGTAGAATGTATTGGGGGAGGTGGGGGAGACAATAAAGGCATAGAGGTTTAGCCCAATCAAATGGAATAGCAGGAATTAATATTTTTTTTAAGACGTTCTGAGTAGTGTTGAGCCACCCCCGTAGTGTTCGAGTTCGGTTCGGTTCGTCGAACACCCGTGTGTTCGCCGAACTGTTCGTCGAACTGTTCGTCGAACACCTTCGAACACCGTTAAAACCAATGGCAGGCAAACAAAAACACATAGAAACACATAGAAAACACCTTCAAAGGTGTCCAAAAGCTGACAAACTGCTCAGAAGACATAACTAACACATGGAAAAGTGACAAGTACATATAGTCATGCGAAAATAAAAGAGGTGGAGGAGTAAAAGGAGGGGGAGACACAGATATAGGCATGTCATGCCCTTCTAAAATCCAAAAAGTGAGAAGCCGACACGGCCAGTCCGCTCCTGCCCGTGCCACCTCCGTGTCGCCGGGTTTGTGCCAGAGCCGCGGTGAACCCTGACGGCCAGCCCCCCTCTCCCAATACTGGTGCCTGTCCGCTGGTGGGTCGAGCGAGCCCCCCTGTGGTGGAGGCAGCTCTAAGCTTTTTAATTTAAATTGTCTCTCTAATTTGAATGAATACACTTTAAATCCATTTACAAGGATCTATTGGAGGGCAAGTCTCATGCCAGCAGCCGCGGTAATTCCAGCTCCAGTAGCGTCCACTAAAGCTGCTGCAGTTAAAAAGCTTTTATAAGGATCGAGCTCGGCTGTCCACCGCAAGGCATCCTACTGCCAGTCCCAGCCCCTATGCCTTGGGGTGCCTCCTGATGCTCTTCACTAAGTATCCCATGGTCCCGAAGCATTTCCTTTGAAAAAATTAAGTGTCTAAACTACAGGTGGTGCAGCTTGCTTAACAGCCGGGATAATCCGCTTACTAGCAGACACTGCTACTAGGCACAAAGTATTTCCTGGGCTAGATGCAGTTAAAAATTTGTAATTAGATACTCTCGTTGGATGCTGAGAAAGCATTCCATAGAGTCTCCTGGCACGCCATATATGATTCTCTTAAAAAGCTTGGGGTAGGGGTCTAGGGGACCCTTTTATAGCCAAAATCATGGCCCTGTATCGCAATACGTCACCTAGGCTGAAGATAAATGGAACTGTAGCACCCTGAGGGCTCGGTTGCTAAAGACGTATTGCACCTCACCCAGAGGTGTGATATCTCACTCTCAGGTAAGGATGGAGTGTGGATCAGGACCCGACACCTGCATGCATTACACCACATTGCCGTGGGGCAGGGCGACCAATATGCCCCTGAGATGGGCACGACAGTCCCTGTCCCTGGCTGGAGTGGGGGGAGGGAACACTGAGGAAGGGGAACCCTGTAGTGCAGGAGCAGGGAGGAAGCAGTTCCTGGGTGCATTGAGAAGGGAGTATAAAAGGTGGGCACCATCTTAGTTCAGTGCAGAGAAGTCTGAGCAGAAGTGGCAGGGAGCAGGGGCTCTGCATGAGCTCTGCTCCGGAGGCGGGCCTAGTAACAGAGGCCCAGGCCTGGAAGAGGGAGAAGGAAGGAAGAGGAGCGGAGAAGGCTCCAGGAACGAGGAATGAAGGGATCCCAGGGGTGCGGACGGGCGAGTCGCCACCGCACGCCCGAATCCACCTGCGTGGAGGGGTCAGGCCAAAGGGGGAGACCGGTCCCCGAACTAGTGGAGGTAGGAAACGACCCTCAGCTAGAAACCGGAGGCTCTGACATTTTATGTGGCGCAGCCCCTCGCTACACCCGCTAGGAAGGCACCACATAGGGTCAGGGAAACTGGCGCCAAGTTTACCAAGAGGAGGCCCGAGGCAGCCGGACAGAAGTGTTGGTAAGAAAGGCCAGACAAAGGACACACAAAGGGGGTCCTGTGAAGTGCTCCAAAGTTATCTGGGAGTTGTCTGAGCCCCTCACCTGGTGAGCACAGTACGACGTGGGCAGCCGTTACCTGCAGACGTGGTCTGGATAATAAGAACTGTGAGTAAAGGCCCTGAACTGCATCACTGACTCCGTGTCGTTACTGCTGCTGCCCTGCACCATCACCCCCATCCTCCGCATACACTGCCCTGAGGCTATACTCCTCCCGTGGGGAGTTATGCTACGCTCTGCTGCACCCACAACACCAGCTTCAGTGGTCTGCCCTGTAGCGGCGGTTCACTCTGACCGCAATCCACGGGTGGCGTAGTCGGACATTTAAACATGAAAACCACATAAATAGTTCCGCCACTGGTTTGACCGCCCTGAGCCACGGAACTGGGTCGCCGCCACGAAGACTACAACCACCAGCATCCACCAAAAAGGGTCCGGCTCCGGGTGTCCCAAGGCCCAGGGGGTGCGTCAGAACATTTTCATCACCTTTCACAATCACCAATGGGACAAGACAGTGATGTCCTCTGTCCCCTCTCTTATACATCCTAGTGACGGAGCACCTGCTCTCATCAATTCGCCATAACCCCAATATTAGGTGGATTGAGGTGGGAGGCACCGAGTACAAGTGCTCTCTATTTGCTGATGATGTCCTAGTATATATCACTCAATCACATATATCCATCCATGCTGTTATGGCTGAAATAGATCACTTTGTTACATGGTAAAATTTTAAAATCAATGCAGCGAAGTCTGAGGCCCTCGATGTCTCCCTCCCCAAATCCATATAGGATTCCATCCAGTCCAACTTTCCCTTTGCCTGGCCCTCACAGGGTATCAAATACTTAGGAATTCCTATTCATAGAGACCTCTCCCATCTATGTTATCTTAATTTTGGGCCCTTTATTGAACAACTCCATACAGACCACGGTTGGCAAGTTAGAACTGTAAGATTCACTACGTGAACCACTGGTGTTTTGTGGAAAAGCACATGTACACTGCGTTCCAAATTATTATACAAAAAGTGTTTAGGAGTGATAAGGGAAGAATTTGTTTGTTTGTCAGTTAAACTCATTGATGGTGATGTGTGTCAGGGCTCTTTATATCACTGTAAGCAATTGCAGACACCTGTGCTAATTAGTTTGGCAGGTGTGTCCAATGAAAGGCAAGACTACTTAAGAAGGCTCTCTGACATTATTAAGCAGCCTACATTTTCTGCCAAAATGGGAAAGAAAAAGGATGTGTCGGCTGCTGAGAAGCAACAAATTGTGGAGTGTTTAGGTCAAGGCATGACTACAATCAACATTGTGCGATGATCAGGATGAAGTGTCCTGGCAATCAAGAAGTATGTAGCTGATTCACAGTACACACGTGTGCGTGCTGATAAGGGCAAATTGAGGACTCTTTCCTACAGGCAATTACGTCAGGTTGAAAGAGCAGCGGCAAAAAAGCCTTGTCATAGCAGCAGACAAGTTTTTGAAGCTGCTTGTGCCTCCAACGTCCCCCGAACAACAAGATGCAGGGTCCTTCAGAGGTTTGCAGCTGTGCATGCGCCATCCTGTCGACCTCCTCTATCCACTTCACACAAGCAGAAACGGCTCCAGTGGGCCAAACATTACATGAAGACTGATTTCAAAACTGTTTTGTTCACGGATGAGTGCCGTGCAGCGCTCGATGGTCCAGATGGATGGAGTGGAGGATGGCTGGTTGATGGACACCCCACGCAAACACGGCTACAGCGCCAACAAGGAGGAGGTGGAGTAATGTTTTGGGCTGGAATCATGGGGAGAGAGATTGTCGGCCCCTTTAGGATCCCTGAAGGCGCTAAAGATGAACTCCATAATGTATGTGTTTCTCAAACAGCACTTCCTGCCATGGTTCAAGAAGAAGAACCGTGTATTTCACAGCAAGATCATTTTTCTGCATGATAATGCACCATCTCATGCTGCACATAAAACATCTGCATCTCTGGCTGATATGGGCATAAAAGGGGACAAACTTATGGTGTGACCCCCATGCTCCCCTGACCTCTACCCCATTCAGAACCTTTGGAGCATCATTAAAAGGAGTGTCTATGATGGCGGGAGGCAGTTCACATCTAAGCAACAGCTCTGGGAGGGTATTCTGTCCTCATGCAAAACAATTGAAGCAGAAACCATCCAAAACCTGACAAATTCAATGGACGAGAGAGTTCAGAAGCTCCTTTCGAACAAGGGGTCCTATGTGAAAATGTAACATCACCTAGAATAAAGTTTTGAGTTGAAAACTGTTTGATTTCAGTTTCTAACAACCTGCTAATGCTTATAATTTCAAAAATGACCATTTTTTTGGTCTTTATTAAAATGAAAAGGTTGATCGAAAAGTTTGGGGGATCTAAGAGTGTGGCAACCCAGTAGTCATGATTACTTCGAATTCTGACAATATGAGGGTCATGCTGCAGGTAGTGCAGCAAGAAGGCACTTATGTGCCTTGCGCATCTCGGAGCCCCAAAATTATTTTCCGGGCTAGATGCAGCTAAAAATTATTTTTAATTTTAAATCTGGTGAAGCTTTAGTATAGATGGCCTAATAGGATCAGTGCTGCACACTGCTACAAAGCCCAAATTATTTTCCAGTCAAGATACAGATAAACATGATTAGTAATTTGAAAGCTTAAAACGGTTGGTAGGGTGATTTTAACCAATCATCAAGCTTTTACTCTCCCCAGGATGACACAGGGGTAGAAAAGTCGTTTCGGATCCATGATTTGTTCATCTTTATGAACGTGAGTCTGTCTACATTATCAGTGGAGAGCCGCGTGCGCTTATCTGTCAGCACACCACCAGCAGCGCTGAACACACGTTCAGACAGAACGCTGGCTGCGGGGCATGACAAGATCTCCAAGGCGTAAGTGGCTAGCTCCGGCCATTTATCCAGATTGGAAGCCCAAAAAGAGCAAGGGTCCAGTGACACAGTCGTGGCTTCAATGTTTACTTGGAGATACTCCTGTACCATCGTCTCTAGGCGTTGACTATGTGTCAGACTTCTTGTCTCCTGTGGCCTTGCAAAGGATGGGCTAAAAAAGTGGTGAAATGATTCCGCAAAATTGATGTTACCAGCAGATACTGTGGTTCTGTCACGGTTTGAGTGCTGAACACTTGACGGTCCCACGGTTGGCAAGTTGGAACTGTGAGATTCACTACGTGCACCACTGGTATTTTGTGGAAAAGCACAAGTAAGATTCTGCAACAGTCTCTGCTGATACTCCTGCATGCGTGCATCCCTTTCTATGGCAGGAATAATTTCTGCAAATTTACTTTTGTACCGGGGATCTAACAGTGTGGCAACCCAGTAGTCAGGATTATTTCTAATTCTCACAATTCGAGGGTCATGTTGCAGGTAGTGCAGCAAGAAGGCACTCATGTGTGTTGCGCATCCAGGAGCACCAAGTCCCTGTTGTGTTGGTGGCGAGGTAACAATCATGCTTCCTTCCTCTGTCCTCTCCCCCCAACCTCGCACAACAGAAATGTGATCAAGGTCTCCCTCATCTGATGAGTCTTCCATCAGTTCGTCCTCCACTTCTTCCTGGGCTCCTGCACCTTCCTCACTAGTTTGGCTGCTACCATGCGCCCTGGTAAAACCATCTCCCCCACCCTCACATGCCTGCCGCCTTGGTGCTGCCGACCGTCTGGACCTTGCAGATGTTAGCCCTTCCGCATACAACTCCTCCTCCTCTACTTCCTCCACCTCCTCTTGTGCCACCACCTGACTCCGAATTCTGTTTAACATGTGCTCCAGCATGTAAATCACCGGAATAGTCATGCTGATAATGGCATCGTCAGCACTAAACATCTTCGTCGCCATTTCAAAACTGTGCAGAAGGGTGCATAGGTCCCTGATCTGAGACCACTCCTCCAGCGTGATTTGCCCCACCTCTGAATCTCGTTGGCCCAGGCTATACGTCAGAACGTATTGCACCAGGGCTTGTCGGTGCTGCCACAGTCGCTGCAACATGTGCAGAGTTGAATTCCACCGGGTAGGCACATCGCATTTTAGCCGGTGAAGTGGCAGGCCCAACGACTTCTGTAGAGATGTAAGTCGCTGAGCTGCGGGATGAGAACGGCGGAAGTGAGCACACAGCGACCGTGCCCTCTGCAGAAGGCCATCTAGTCTGGGATAGTGGGCTAAAAATTGCTGGACAACCAGGTTCAACACGTGAGCCATACAAGGCACGTGTGTGACATTGCCCCGGCGAAGGGCCGCACCCAGGTTTGCAGCATTGTCGCACACGGCCTTCCCTGGTTTCAGGTCCAGTGGAGACAACCATTCATGAAATTGGTTCTCCAGAGCTGACCACAACTCCTCAGCTGTGTGACTCACATTTCCCAGACATTTCAATGTAAAAACCGCCTGATGACGTTGAGCCCTACTGCCAGCATAGTAAGGAGGTGTGCAGGATCCCTTCTGCGCAGTTAGAAAGCTTGTGGCATGACCAGACAGGCTTTGGGTGCAGGTGGAAGACCGAGAGGAGGTTGAGGAGGCAGAAGCAGTGGAGGAACTTTGACATAAAGAGGATTGACGCACAACTCGTGGGGACGGCAAGACTTGGACAGCAGCCCCTTGTCCTGCTGTCACCATAGTTACCCAGTGCCCAGTCAGCGACATGTAACGCCCCTGTCCATGCCTACTCGTCCAAGTGTCTGTGGTGAAATGCACCCTGTCACACACAGAGTTTCTCAAAGAAGCGGTGATGTTGTGTGCGACATGCTGGTGGAGAGCAGGCACACCTTTCTTTGAGAAGTAGTGCCGACTGGGCATCTGGTACTGGGGCACTGCGACGGACATAAGGTCTCGAAAATCCTCTGTGTCCACCAGGCGGAAAGGCAGCATTTCTGTAGCCAAGAGCTTGCAGATGGTGAAATTCAACCTCTTAGCTTTCTCATGGCTAGGAGGAAATGGTCTTTTACTTGTCCACATCTGAGGGACCGAGGGCTGGCTATTGTGCTTAGACGGGGTTGATAAGGGTGTCCCCGGCAAACTGCCGGTCTGTGAGGAAGATGCAGGCGGACATGTTAGGTTGCCTTGATCCAAAAGGTGGTGCTATCGATGTCGGACAGCGCTCAACACCAGCTGGTGTTACCACCTCCAAAGAAAATGATGACCTGCCAATCACGCTGGCTGTTGCGGGTAAAGAGGTGGCAGGTCTGCGCCCCAAAACAGGTGTGACTGCTGTCCCCCCAGTCACAGAGGATGAAGAGGCCGCGGATGCACAAGATATGGCAGACGGTGATTGGCCCGGCCGGCTAGGCCGCATTGTAGCACACTGAGCTTCCCACTGCAACTTATGCTTCATGTCCATGTGCCGGTTCATGCATGAAGTACTCAAACTATGTATTTTTTGGCCTCTACTTAGCTTTTGCTGACAAATGTTACAGATAACACGAGTTGGGTCATCTTTATCGATCTGAAAAAATGCCCAGGCTATGCAAGGCTTAGCACCCATGCGACCTGAAGAGCCACCACGACTTGTGGTGAGAGGCAGAGTTGTGTTTGAGGATGCAGTTGTTGACGTGCTTCCAGTACTACGTCTCTGTCCAGGAAGGCGCAACCTGACCTCGTCGTCACTAGCATCTTCCTCCACCTCCTCTGCTGACCTCATCTCTTGGCTGACTGTGGGTTGACAGTAAGTGGGATCTCCGACCTCATCATCATCACCCTGTGCGTTATCACACCCGTCGTCCTCAGAGCCAACCTGTTCCTGCCCTGACAAAAAACTAAAGTTGTCGCTCCAATCAGGTATTTGAGTCTTATCATCGTCTTCCTCATTGTCTCCACCAACAGGAGTTACAGTTTGGGAATGAGGGTCTACATTATGGTCAGAACCTTCTGCGTCTGGTCCTGGATCCGACTCATAAAGATTCTGGGCATCAGTGCAGATCATTTCCTCGTCTGGATTCACAGAAGCACTGGAGTCGACCTCTGATTCCCAGGCTATAGTATGAGTAAACAGCTCTGCAGACTCAACCATCTGTTCTACCTCATACTCAGACGGGCAGCTGGAGATTTGGGAGCTGTGAGGAAGCAAGTGCGATTTGGGTGACACCTTTGAGGACTGGAGTATTTGTGATGTTGAAGTTGATGTGGAGGAGAGCCCACTTAAAGGAGCACTTGATATCCGTTGAAGCACCTGCTGTTTTTGTGCCTCATCTGGAATTTGTAGCGATTGGCGTGGCCGTAAGAAAGGGATCTTATCACATTGTCCGCTAAAAGAAGTAGACATTTTAGTTTGGCTGGAAGATGGTCTTACTTCTGCACCTACCCCACGGACACAACCTTTTTTCCCCTTCCCAACACGCCTATTCCCCTTTCCACCAGCAGCAGGCCTTTTTCCACTCATTTTGGTGGTTAACTAATTCACAACTCTGGAGTTGTTTGCACAAAAAAACAATGGATGGTAACCGAGCAGAGCTGAGTGGCCAAACTGTGGTATTAGGCCAAAACTATTGGCTGGGTTAGATGCAGAAAAAAAATATTTTTAATTTGCAACCTGATGGAGGTCAGTATAGATGGACTAATAGACCAAGTCCCACACACCGCTAGAAGCCCAAATATTTTTTCAGAGCTAGATGCAGAAAATTTTTTTATTCAATTTGCAACCTGATGGAGGTCAGTATAGATGGACTAATAGACCAAGTCCCACACACTGCTAGAAGCCCAAATATTTTTTCAGAGCTAGATGCAGAAAAAAATTATTTTTAATTTGCAACCTGATGGAGGTCAGTATAGATGGACTAATAGACCAAGTCCCACACACTGCTAGAAGCCCAAATATTTTTTCAGAGCTAGATGCAGAAAAAAATTATTTTTAATTTGCAACCTGATGGAGGTCAGTATAGATGGACTAATAGAACAAGTCCCACACGCTGCTAGAAGCCCAAATATTTTTTCAGAGATAAATGAAGAAAAAAATTATTTTTAATTTGCAACCTGATGGAGGTCAGTATAGATGGACTAATAGACCAAGTCCCACACACTGCTAGAAGCCCAAATATTTTTTCAGAGCTAGATGCAGAAAAAAATTATTTTTAATTTGCAACCTGATGGAGGTCAGTATAGATGGACTAATAGACCAAGTCCCACACACCGCTAGAAGCCCAAATAGTTTTTCAGAGCTAGATGCAGAAAAAAATTATTTTTAATTTGCAACCTGATGTAGGTCAGTATAGATGGACTAATAGACCAAGTCCCACACACTGCTAGAAGCCCAAATATTTTTTCAGAGCTAGATGCAGAAAAAAATTATTTTTAATTTGCAACCTGATGGAGGTCAGTATAGATGGACTAATAGACCAAGTCCCACACACCGCTAGAAGCCCAATATTTTTTCAGAGCTAGATGCAGAAAAAAATTATTTTTAATTTGCAACCTGATGTAGGTCAGTATAGATGGACTAATAGACCAAGTCCCACACACTGCTAGAAGCCCAAATATTTTTTCAGAGCTAGATGCAGAAAAAAATTATTTTTAATTTGCAACCTGATGGAGGTCAGTATAGATGGACTAATAGACCAAGTCCCACACACCGCTAGAAGCCCAAATATTTTTTCAGAGCTAGATGCAGAAAAAAATTATTTTTAATTTGCAACCTGATGGAGGTCAGTATAGATGGACTAATAGACCAAGTCCCACACACTGCTAGAAGCCCAAATATTTTTTCAGAGCTAGATGCAGAAAAAAATTATTTTTAATTTGCAACCTGATGGAGGTCAGTATAGATGGACTAATAGACCAAGTCCCACACACTGCTAGAAGCCCAAATATTTTTTCAGAGCTAGATGCAGAAAAAAATTATTTTTAATTTGCAACCTGATGGAGGTCAGTATAGATGGACTAATAGACCAAGTCCCACACACCGCTAGAAGCCCAAATATTTTTTCAGAGCTAGATGCAGAAAAAAATTATTTTTAATTTGCAACCTGATGGAGGTCAGTATAGATGGACTAATAGACCAAGTCCCACACACCGCTAGAAGCCCAAATATTTTTTCAGAGCTAGATGCAGAAAAAAATTATTTTTAATTTGCAACCTGATGTAGGTCAGTATAGATGGACTAATAGACCAAGTCCCACACACTGCTAGAAGCCCAAATATTTTTTCAGAGGTAGATGCAGAAAAAAATTATTTTTAATTTGCAACCTGATGGAGGTCAGTATAGATGGACTAATAGACCAAGTCCCACACACCGCTAGAAGCCCAAATATTTTTTCAGAGCTAGATGCAGAAAAAAATTATATTCAGTTTGCAACCTGATGGAGGTCAGTATAGATGGACTAATAGAATGATGCTATGCCCAAAAGATTTTACTTCACTAGGTGCAGTAAAAAAATTGGTATTCTATACACAGGTGTTATATCTTGCAACACAGATAGGCTACTCCACTGACTAACACACTCTGCAATAGGCCAAAAAGGATTAGCTTTGCTAGATTCAGCCAAATGCTGTGAAAAAAACTTGCACAGCACTGGCACAGACCTGCCTGGCAAAAACTGATAGGAACTCATGTAACCTAGTCCTGAAAAGGACTCCAATTACAATTAGTCTTTACTCCCACAACCTATCTATTTAAGAGCACAGACCTCCCTGATAAAAGTCGTAGGAAATGCTGTAACCTAGTCCTTAAAAGGACTGCAATCACAACTATTCCCTACTCCCAAGCTATCTGTATATTTGTGCGAAAATTGGCTTGAAATTAACAAGGTATAGCACACACAGCAACAGCGGTGCCGTCTAACACGCAGCTGCAGCAGTGAGAAAATGGTGGCGACGGGGAAAATGGCTTGGTCTTATAGGGCAAGGACATGTGACATACACTGCCAATCACACATGCCCTTGCTTGTGTGAAAAAAAGCACTTCGCTCCGTGTGTGCGCTGCTGATAGGCTGACAGATTGCACCTCCCCACTGCAAATGCGGGAAAGAGAAAAAAAAATGGAGATCTTCATTGTTCCTGCAGAGATCCATCCCCTGCCCCTCCCCCCGCCCCGCTGTACACTCAAACTGCGTATTAACATTAATTTTCATCATTACTGAGAAAAAATCCAGTTATGATTTTGGTGCACGAACAGTTATCGAACATAACCTCGAACAGCCGAATTTTTCTCAAATTGTTCGTGTTCGCCGACCGGCTCGAACACCGCCCAAAACAGCTCGAATTTGAGATTGGCGAACAGTTCGAGTAGAACAACGCTCATCTCTAGTTCTGAGTTACGGAAATATTGACTATGTTAAGTATTTTTATATTTTGTCAGATATTTATGTTTCACTACTTCCATGCTCTTCACCTTCTTTTTTAATTCTCCCACACTTTCTCCTTCATCATCCTCAGCATCTTTTTCATCCTTTTCTTCTTCACCTTCTTCATCTTCTTCTTCTTCCCCTTCTTCGTATTATTCTTTTTTTTTACATTCTTCATATTCTACTTCTTCATCTTCTTCATATTCTTCTTCTTCATCATATTCTTATTTGTGACAGGCATTCCTGTAGTTGTTATCTATAAAAGGTTGGACATTACACCTTTCGTTCTGCCCGTCACAAAAGATTTACAACAGGATTTGTCCGCGTTCAGTTTGGCCTGCAGCAGCAGGTCTTTTCCAGGGGCACCACGAGGAGGAACGGACTCACCCCCATACACTGCTTAGTCATCTTCTGCTTATAATTTAGATATTATCTTTTGCTCTGATTTTTAGTCTTATGCTTAATGTTCTTCCGCTTTTTGTTCTGCAGCTTCTTGTATTTCTGCTTCTTGGTTTTCTGTCTCTTGTTCTTCTGTATCTTGGTGCTTGTCTTCTCTTCTTTGTCCTCTTGGTCAACTTCTTCAGGGTCATCTTCTTGGTCTTCTTCGGGGTGGTCTTCAGGGTCGTCGTCTTCGGGGGTCCTCGTCTTCGGGGTCCTCATATTCTTCGGGTTGGTCTTCTGGGTCCTCGTCTTCGGGGTCCTCGTCTTCTTCGGGGTGGTCTTCAGGGTCCTCGTCTTCTTCGGGGTGGTCTTCAGGGTCCTTGTCTTCAGGGTCGTTGTCTTCGGGGTCCTCGTCTTCTTAGGGTTGGTCTTCAGGGTCCTCGTCTTCAGGGTCCTTGTCAGGGAGATCCAGAGTGATTACCAAGAACCATTTCAAAAAGCTTGAACTTGGAAATGTAGCAGAAGGTACAAGAAAGCTGAGGAACTACCGAGAACCAGCTGACGGTACTGGAACCCGGATGGGTAGTAGAAGGTACAAGAGCAAATGGAACTACCGAGGACCAGCTGACGGTACTGGAACCCGGATGGGTAGCAGAAGGTACAAGAGCCAATGGAACTGCCGAAGACCAGCTGACGGTACTGGAACTCGGTTACTAAGCAGGAGGTACCTGTGCCAGAAAGCACTACCAAGGACCAGCAGACGTTGGTGGAACTTGGATACCGAGAAGGAGGCACCTAATCCAAAGGCACTGCCGAGAACCAGCTGACGGTACTGGAACCCGGATGGGTTGCAGAAGGTACCCATGTAAAAAAAAGTTCAAGGCCGCGGGCCGGCCGCAGTTACCAAAACCAACAGTCCTACAGGGGGTGCTTGTCCTATTGGCACTATGGAACCAGCCTTCATTGCCAGATCCCTCAGCCCACATAGGAGTCACCTAAACTGCAGGCACCATAGAGTCGGCTAACCCGACCGCAACACGACAGGACAACGTATTGGAGGCAAAGTGACGTTGACAGTACCCGGAAACAGCTGTCGTGCTGGAACCAGGCTGGGCAGGAGGGAGTACCCGTGCCAAAGTCACTGCCGAGAACCAGCTGACGGTACTGGAACCCGGATGAGTAGTAGAAGGTACAAGAGCAAATGGAACTACCGAGGACCAGCTGACGGTACTGGAACCCGGATGCGTAGCAGAAGGTACAAGAGCCAATGGAACTGCCGAAGACCAGCTGACGGTACTGGAACTCGGTTACTAAGCAGGAGGTACCTGTGCAAGAAAGCACTACCAAGGACCAGCAGACGTTGGTGGAACTTGGATACCGAGAAGGAGGCACCTAATCCAAAGGCACTGCCGAGAACCAGCTGACGGTACTGGAACCCGGATGAGTAGCAGAAGGTACCCATGTAAAAAAAAGTTCAAGGCCGCGAGTCGGCCGCAGTTACCAAAACCCACAGTCCTACAGGGGGTGCTTGTCCTATTGGCACTATGGAACCAGCCTTCAATGCCAGATCCCGCAGCCCACATAGGAGTCACCTAAACTGCAGGCACCATAGAGTCGGCTAACCCGACCGCAACACGACAGGACAACGCATTGGAGGCAAAGTGACGTTGACACTACCCGGAAACAGCTAGCGTGCTGGAACCAGGCTGGGCAGGAGGGAGTACCTGTGCCAAAGTTACTGCCGAGAACCAGCTGACGGTACTGGAACCCGGATGGGTAGTAGAAGGTACAAGAGCAAATGGAACTACCGAGGACCAGCTGACGGTACTGGAACCCGGATGGGTAGCAGAAGGTACAAGAGCCAATGGAACTGCCGAAGACCAGCTGACGGTACTGGAACTCGGTTACTAAGCAGGAGGTACCTGTGCCAGAAAGCACTACCAAGGACCAGCAGACGTTGGTGGAACTTGGATACCGAGAAGGAGGCACCTAATCCAAAGGCACTAACGAGAACCAGCTGACGGTACTGGAACCCGGATGGGTAGCAGAAGGTACCCATGTAAAAAAAGTTCAAGGCCGCGAGCCGGCCGCAGTTACCAAAACCCACAGTCCTACAGGGGGTGCTTGTCCTATTGGCACTATGGAACCAGCCTTCATTGCCAGATCCCGCAGCCCACATAGGAGTCACCTAAACTGCAGGCACCATAGAGTTGGCTAACCCAACCGCAACACGACAGGACAACGCATTGGAGGCAAAGTGACGTTGACACTACCCTGAAACAGCTGTCGTGCTGGAACCAGGCTGGGCAGGAGGGAGTACCCGTGCCAAAGTCACTGCCGAGAACCAGCTGACGGTACTGGAACCCGGATGGGTAGTAGAAGGTACAAGAGCAAATGGAACTACCGAGTACCAGCTGATGGTACTGGAACCCGGATGGGTAGCAGAAGGTAAAAGAGCCAATGGAACTGCCGAAGACCAGCTGACGGTACTGGAACTCGGTTGCTAAGCAGGAGGTACCTGTGCCAGAAAGCACTACCAAAATCCAGCAGACGTTGGTGGAACTTGGATACCGAGAAGGAGGCACCTAATCCAAAGGCACTGCCGAGAACCAGCTGACGGTACTGGAACCCGGATGGGTAGTAGAAGGTACAAGAGCAAATGGAACTACCGAGAACCAGCTGGCGGTGCTGGAACCCAGGGTAAATACTAAAAACAGAGTGGAGCCAGAGGTGTAATTGGAGCAAGTTTTAAATCAGTAGTACAGTGGATGTGGACAAAGCAGGAGAATTTGCCGGACACACAGCAGGGGAACAGCTGACGTTACTGAACCCCAATAACACTGGAGCAAGCATTGACTGTGCAGACGGCACTTCTGAGCAGCAGCTAGCGGTATTGGAGCCCAGGGTAAATACTAAAACAGAGGAGCCAAAGGTGTATTTGGAGAAGGTTTTAAATCAGTAGTACAGTGGATGTGGACAAAGCAGGAGAAATTGCCGTCCGCACAGCAGGGGAACAGCTGACGTTACCGAACCCCAATAACACGGCAGCAAGTGTTGACTGTGCAGACGACACTTCCGAGTGCCAACTGGCGGTGTTCGAGCTCAGGGATAATACTGAAAACCGAGGAGCCAGAGGTGTATTTGGAGGAGGTTTTAAATCAGTAGTACAGTGGATGTGGACAGAGCAGGAGAAATTGCCGTCCGCACAGCAGGGGAACAGCTGACGTTACTGAACCCCAATAACACGGCAGCAAGTGTTGACTGTGCAGACGGCACTTCCAAGCGCCAACTGGCGGTGTTGGAGCTCAGGGATAATACTGAAAACAGAGGAGCAGGAGGTGTAATTGGAGCAACTTTAAAATCTGTAGTAGTGAGAATGTGGACAGAGCAGGAGAAATTGACGTCCGCACAGCAGGGGAACAGCTGACGTTACCGAACCCCAATAACATGGCAGCAAGTGTTGACTGTGCAGACGGCACTTCCGAGCGCCAACTGGCGGTGTTGGATGTCAGGGATAATACTGAAAACAGAGAAGCCAGAGGTGTATTTGGAGGAGGTTTTAAATCAGTAGTACAGTGGATGTGGACAGAGCAGGAGAAATTGCCGTCCGCACAGCAGGGGAACAGCTGACGTTACTGAACCCCAATAACACGGCAGCAAGTGTTGACTGTGCAGACGGCACTTCCAAGCGCCAACTGGCGGTGTTGGAGCTCAGGGATAATACTGAAAACAGAGGAGCCAGAGGTGTAATTGGAGCAACTTTAAAATCTGTAGTAGTGAGAATGTGGACAGAGCAGGAGAAATTGCCGTCCGCACAGCAGGGGAACAGCTGACGTTACTGAACCCCAATGACACGGCAGCAAGTGTTGACTGTGCAGACGGCACTTCCGAGCGCCAACTGGCGGTGTTGGAGCTCAGGGATAATACTGAAAACAGAGGAGCCAGAGGTGTATTTGGAGGAGGTTTTAAATCAGTAGTACAGTGGATGTGTACAGAGCAGGAGAAATTGCCGTCCGCACAGCAGGGGAACAGCTGACGTTACTGAACCCCAATAACACGGCAGCAAGTGTTGACTGTGCAGACGGCACTTCCGAGTGCCAACTGGCGGTGTTGGAGCTCAGGGATAATACTGAAAACAGAGGAGCCAGAGGTGTAATTGGAGCAACTTTAAAATCTGTAGTAGTGAGAATGTGGACAGAGCAGGAGAAATTGCCGTCCGCACGGCAGGGGAACAGCTGACGTTACTGAACCCCAATGACACGGCAGCAAGTGTTGACTGTGCAAACGGCACTACCGAGCGCCAACTGGCGGTGTTGGAGCTCAGGGATAATACTGAAAACAGAGGAGCCAGAGGTGTAATTGGAGCAACTTTAAAATCTGTAATAGTGAGAATGTGGACAGAGCAGGAGAAATTGCCGTCCGCACAGCAGGGGAACAGCTGACGTTACCAAACCCCAATAACATGGCAGCAAGTGTTGACTGTGCAGACGGCACTTCCGAGCGCAAACTGGCGGTGTTGGAGCTCAGGGATAATACTGAAAACAGAGGAGCCAGAGGTGTATTTGGAGGAGGTTTTAAATCAGTAGTACAGTGGATGTGGACAGAGCAGGAGAAATTGCCGTCCGCACAGCAGGGGAACAGCTGACGTTACTGAACCCCAATAACACGGCAGCAAGTGTTGACTGTGCAGATGGCACTTCCGAGTGCCAACTGGCGGTGTTGGAGCTCAGGGATAATACTGAAAACAGAGGAGCCAGAGGTGTAATTGGAGCAACTTTAAAATCTGTAGTAGTGAGAATGTGGACAGAGCAGGAGAAATTGCCGTCCGCACAGCAGGGGAACAGCTGACGTTACTGAACCCCAATGACACGGCAGCAAGTGTTGACTGTGCAGACGGCACTTCCGAGCGCCAACTGGCAGTGTTGGAGCTCAGGGATAATACTGAAAACAGAGGAGCCAGAGGTGTAATTGGAGCAACTTTAAAATCTGTAGTAGTGAGAATGTGGACAGAGCAGGAGAAATTGCCGTCCGCACAGCAGGGGAACAGCTGACGTTACCGAACCCCAATAACACGGCAGCAAGTGTTGACTGTGCAGACGACACTTCCGAGTGCCAACTGGCGGTGTTCGAGCTCAGGGATAATACTGAAAACCGAGGAGCCAGAGGTGTATTTGGAGGAGGTTTTAAATCAGTAGTACAGTGGATGTGGACAGAGCAGGAGAAATTGCCGTCCGCACAGCAGGGGAACAGCTGACGTTACTGAACCCCAATAACACGGCAGCAAGTGTTGACTGTGCAGACGGCACTTCCAAGCGCCAACTGGCGGTGTTGGAGCTCAGGGATAATACTGAAAACAGAGGAGCAGGAGGTGTAATTGGAGCAACTTTAAAATCTGTAGTAGTGAGAATGTGGACAGAGCAGGAGAAATTGCCGTCCGCACAGCAGGGGAACAGCTGACGTTACCGAACCCCAATAACATGGCAGCAAGTGTTGACTGTGCAGACGGCACTTCCGAGCGCCAACTGGTGGTGTTGGATGTCAGGGATAATACTGAAAACAGAGGAGCCAGAGGTGTATTTGGAGGAGGTTTTAAATCAGTAGTACAGTGGATGTGGACAGAGCAGGAGAAATTGCCGTCCGCACAGCAGGGGAACAGCTGACGTTACTGAACCCCAATAACACGGCAGCAAGTGTTGACTGTGCAGACGGCACTTCCAAGCGCCAACTGGCGGTGTTGGAGCTCAGGGATAATACTGAAAACAGAGGAGCCAGAGGTGTAATTGGAGAAACTTTAAAATCTGTAGTAGTGAGAATGTGGACAGAGCAGGAGAAATTGCCGTCCGCACAGCAGGGGAACAGCTGACGTTACCGAACCCCAATAACATGGCAGCAAGTGTTGACTGTGCAGACGGCACTTCCGAGCGCCAACTGGCGGTGTTGGAGCTCAGGGATAATACTGAAAACAGAGGAGCCAGAGATGTATTTGGAGGAGGTTTTAAATCAGTAGTACAGTGGATGTGGACAGAGCAGGAGAAATTGCCGTCCGCAGAGCAGGGGAAAAGCTGACGTTACTGAACCCCAATAACACGGTAGCAAGTGTTGACTGTGCAGACGGCACTTCCGAGCGCCAACTGGCTGTGTTGGAGCTCAGGGATAATACTGAAAACAGAGGAGCCAGAGGTGTAATTGGAGCAACTTTAAAATCTGTAGTAGTGAGAATGTGGACAGAGCAGGAGAAATTGCCGTCCACACAGCAGGGGAACAGCTGACGTTACTGAACCCCAATGACATGGCAGCAAGTGTTGACTGTGCAGACGGCACTTCCGAGCGCCAACTGGCGGTGTTGGAGCTCAGGGATAATACTGAAAACAGAGGAGCCAGAGGTGTATTTGGAGGAGGTTTTAAATCAGTAGTACAGTGGATGTGTACAGAGCAGGAGAAATTGCCGTCCGCACAGCAGGGGAACAGCTGACGTTACTGAACCCCAATAACATGGCAGCAAGTGTTGACTGTGCAGACGGCACTTCCGAGCGCCAACTGGCGGTGTTGGAGCTCACGGATAATACTGAAAACAGAGGAGCCAGAGGTGTAATTGGAGCAACTTTAAAATCTGTAGTAGTGAGAATGTGGACAGAGCAGGAGAAATTGCCGTCCGCACAGCAGGGGAACAGCTGACGTTACTGAACCCCAATGACACGGCAGCAAGTGTTGACTGTGCAAATGGCACTACCGAGTGCCAACTGGCGGTGTTGGAGCTCAGGGATAATACTGAAAATGTAGCACCCTGAGGGTTCGGCTGCTACAGGGGTATTGCACCTCAAACCAGAGGTGTGATATTCCACTCCCGGGTAAGGATGGAGTGTGGGACTGAGTCCAGAAAGCTGCATGCACTACACACATCCCATTTCCGAGGAACAGACCAACGGTACTCCCACTTAGAAATGTGCAGGTACGACCGAGTCTGTTCCTGGCTGGAGTGGGAGGGGGGTGGTACATCCCAAGTAGTGTAGGGGCAGATAGGGGGAGCAGCCTGGGTAAAGATAGGAGCTCATTGGGTGCTGGTCACCTGAGCTCACACATAGAGGGAGTATTTAAGGTGGGCACCATCAAAGATCAAGGTCAGTCTGAGAGAAGTCAGCCTTTGCAGAGAAGAGCAGAGCAGAGGAGCAGAGCAGTCCCAGGCCCAGAGAGAGTGAGAGAGGAGAGTCAGAAGGACCCAGAGAAAACAAGCAGGAACTCTGAGAACCCATATACGAACCTAGGGTGAAGAGTTGGCAAAAGGGTACCGGATCCAAAACTGGTGGGGGCTCAAGCACACCTCAGCCAGAGACCGGAGGCCGTGGGCAGGATCTGCCACGGCCACCCACCACATCCACCCTGAAGGCAAACCACGAGTAGGGTCAGGGAACCCAAGGCCAAGGGTTTCCCAACAGAAGGCCCGAGGGAGCTGGACCTAGGTGGATCCCTGGTGGGGACGGCCAGAAGACAGGACAGGAAGGAGGGCTCAGGGTCACGCTCCGGACTTGCTTGGGGGTTGGCTGAATCCAGGACCTGGTGGACGCAGCACGGCTCGGGTGGTCACTTGAAGCTGGAGTGACCGGAACATCAGCAGTAAGTAAATACCCTAAACTGCACAACCCGACTCTGTCTTTAATTACCATCTATGCTGCACCACCACAACCCCCATCCTCTGCACCTGACCCCCTGAGGCTATACCCCACCCGTTGGGGGTTATACTATCAAAAGCTGCACCAACACCATCAGCCTCAGCGGACCCTGCTGCAGCGGCGGCCGTAGTGACCGCAATACAACGGGTGGCGTAGTCGACATTAAGAACTTTATAACATCTGTAGGACTGCCACACACACTGAGCTTGACACCCTGGGCACGGACCGGGTCACAGCCACTCGGAGACTACAACCCCCATCTGATCCGGCTCCGGGTATTCCCCTAAAGAATATGGCCCAGGGGGCGCGTCAACTTTGGCGTAGTCGGCAGGATTACGTGCCCGCAACACCCGGGTACTGCGTGCCTGAAGAACAGAACAAGTTTACCTCAAAAAGAAGTCTCCTGCCGGTTCCGGAGGGTCCCCGCCATCGGACTCCATCACAGGTCGATTCCCGCCGGTTGTCCGCCATTAACAGCTTTTTCCCGCCATCTGCAGAGTTTCCCGCCACTGGGAGACGATTCCCGCCATTTCCAAAGGTTTCCCGCCTTGGAAGAGCGGACGCCATTATGGGCGTGCCAGAGGGTGGTGAGAGGCCGCCTCCCATCGTGGGCCAGGACCGAAAATGGCACCAAAAGTGGAAACCGCCCCCACCAACAGAGACTGTGATGCTAGAGGTGTCTGTCAGCGTGAAAGAACTGCCCCTGGAGCTGACAATCACCAAGTGGCCCCGGGACCGCCCTCGAAGTGGGAGGACTGAGAAGAAGAGAGCAAAGATGGGTGTCGCCTGGAGCAGTCTGGAGAGAGCGCACCCGGAGACAAGAAGCCTAGAGCTGAGTCCAGAAGAAGCTTACCCGGAGATGGGAGAAGAGCAGAGCAGCACCGGCCCGCTGGCCAGGAGCCTGCTGAAGACAACAGAAGGAGAGCAGAGCAGCACCGACCCGTTGGTCAGGAGCCTGCTAGAAGCAACGACCCCACTAGGCTTAGTGGAGGTCCTGGCACAGCTCCCCCGAGACCGGGAGTGTGCGCAGACCGCTCTGGAGGGCCTCGCAAGGAGGATGGCCCGGGTGCAACGAGAGACGTTGGCGGAGTGGAGCCGTGAGATGGCCCAGCAGACCGAGACCCGTCAGCGGAGCACGCCACCCAAGACGAGGAGACAGACCGCCTCTGAGGATGGCGCAGGAGGACTGAAGGCCGGAGACGGCGCCGAGAAGGGAGCCGAACGAGTGGAGGCAGGTAAAGGGGACGTCTCTACCCCAAACCGGGAAACCGTGTACCTGCCCCAGCTCCCCGTCGCAGAGCCCGAAGTACCCCCTGCCGTGCCCGTAACCGCAACGTCACCGCCACAGACTAGGCCTCAACCGGAAGCCGCAGCCGCGACCCCTGTGACGTCACACGCCTCGACCCCGAGCGTGACCAAGCAGGAAGTACCACCAGCCTGGTCGCAAGGCCTAGTACCCCCGGGCGCCGCAATACCAACAGCGCCCCCTACCTCCGCGGAGCCCCCGGCCTGGTCGCAAGGCCAAGTAGCCCAGGGCGCCGCCGTCCTTACGGTGCCCTTCACTTTCCAGGTGCCCCAGGCCTGGCCGCAAGGCTTGGGCAACCCGGGCGCCACCACCACCGCGCCCATAAAACCAAGAGTGCCGCATCTGGGAGAAGATCTGTTTGCCCAACATACGTGCCCGGATGGGCAGCCCTTTATTTGGCCACCGGAGTTTCACCATCCCCGACTCCGGAAAGAGAGACCCCTAGATGAACCCCTGATCCCGGCTCCAAAGCCCGTCAAGAGGATCTCGCCCCCGCTAGCAGAAGCGCAGTTTGAGTGGGACCCCACCGGAGAAGACCTCATGGGGTTCACTCAGGAGACTCGGGCAGCCGCAGCGGAGCGTGCAGAGTGCTGCCGCCAGCAGCTCGAGGTCTTTGAGAGGGAGCAGAGAGAGAGGCGGGTCCGAGAACAACAAGCCCAGATAAGGAGCGCGGAGCAGAAGAGCCGGGCCAGGAGGAATCCCCGTGCAGCTCATGGTCCCCCTTCCACCGGGACTGTGATCAAGTTCAATATGCAGCACGGGTGGGGCTTCATCCGAGACCACCGCACCCCAGGTGACGTCTTCGTGACCAGTAGAGACGTTGAGTCCCACCTACCGGAGGGACACAGAGGTCGTGACCTTTACATCGGGGACGAGGTCACCTTCACCCGGCACAAGTGTGCCAAAGGACCCTACGCCCTCCATGTGCATCGCCTGACGGAGGAAGAGCTGCGGTGTGAGGAGGAAGAACAAGAGGACCCGGACGGGTCTGAAGTTAAAGGTAACCACAAAGAAAGAGCAGGAGGACGTCGTCGTTAAGTACAGCGGAGCAGAAGCTGTATATAGTTGCCCGTCGGGGCACAGTGAACTGTTACTGCTGCTATCATAGTCCCCGTTGGGACCAGCAAGTGTGAACTGTTTACCCGTTTATCCCTTAAATCCCACTGACCGAGGACTGAGAGCGGTCATTCCTCCCTAATACCTGGCCGAGGACTGAGAGCGGCCATATACCTTGTAAATAGTTGCGCGTCCTAAAGCGCCCCCTACTGGTTTTACAGGAAAACCAGTTCCAAGAAAAGAGACTGTCGCGCTTTGCCCGGTCACCAGTTGCACAGTGACCGGAGGAGGAACAGAAGCGAGGAAAAGTCTACAAGAATGTTTTATATGAAAAAGTTTTATTGATATATATATATATATATATATAATGTTTTATATGATGTTTTATTATGATGTTTATGCAAAAATTGTATGTTTTGGATGTTTTATATCTTACAGCCCGAGGACGTGCTGTGATTTACCAGGGGGGAATGTAGCACCCTGAGGGTTCGGCTGCTACAGGGGTATTGCACCTCAAACCAGAGGTGTGATATTCCACTCCCGGGTAAGGATGGAGTGTGGGACTGAGTCCAGAAAGCTGCATGCACTACACACATCCCATTTCCGAGGAACAGACCAACGGTACTCCCACTTAGAAATGTGCAGGTACGACCGAGTCTGTTCCTGGCTGGAGTGGGAGGGGGGTGGTACATCCCAAGTAGTGTAGGGGCAGATAGGGGGAGCAGCCTGGGTAAAGATAGGAGCTCATTGGGTGCTGGTCACCTGAGCTCACACATAGAGGGAGTATTTAAGGTGGGCACCATCAAAGATCAGGGTCAGTCTGAGAGAAGTCAGCCTTTGCAGAGAAGAGCAGAGCAGAGGAGCAGAGCAGTCCCAGGCCCAGAGAGAGTGAGAGAGGAGAGTCAGAAGGACCCAGAGAAAACAAGCAGGAACTCTGAGAACCCATATACGAACCTAGGGTGAAGAGTTGGCAAAAGGGTACCGGATCCCAAACTGGTGGGGGCTCAAGCACACCTCAGCCAGAGACCGGAGGCCGTGGGCAGGATCTGCCACGGCCACCCACCACATCCACCCTGAAGGCAAACCACGAGTAGGGTCAGGGAACCCAAGGCCAAGGGTTTCCCAACAGAAGGCCCGAGGGAGCTGGACCTAGGTGGATCCCTGGTGGGGACGGCCAGAAGACAGGACAGGAAGGAGGGCTCAGGGTCACGCTCCGGACTTGCTTGGGGGTTGGCTGAATCCAGGACCTGGTGGACGCAGCACGGCTCGGGTGGTCACTTGAAGCTGGAGTGACCGGAACATCAGCAGTAAGTAAATACCCTAAACTGCACAACCCGACTCTGTCTTTAATTACCATCTATGCTGCACCACCACAACCCCCATCCTCTGCACCTGACCCCCTGAGGCTATACCCCACCCGTTGGGGGTTATACTATCAAAAGCTGCACCAACACCATCAGCCTCAGCGGACCCTGCTGCAGCGGTGGCCATAGTGACCGCAATACAACGGGTGGCGTAGTCGACATTAAGAACTTTATAACATCTGTAGGACTGCCACACACACTGAGCTTGACACCCTGGGCACGGACCGGGTCACAGCCACTCGGAGACTACAACCCCCATCTGATCCGGCTCCGGGTATTCCCCTAAAGAATATGGCCCAGGGGGCGCATCAAAAACAGAGGAGCCAGAGGTGTAATTGGAGCAACTTTAAAATCTGTAATAGTGAGAATGTGGACAGAGCAGGAGAAATTGCCGTCCGCACAGCAGGGGAACAGCTGACGTTACCAAACCCCAATAACATGGCAGCAAGTGTTGACTGTGCAGACGGCACTTCCGAGCGCAAACTGGCGGTGTTGGAGCTCAGGGATAATACTGAAAACAGAGGAGCCAGAGGTGTATTTGGAGGAGGTTTTAAATCAGTAGTACAGGGGATGTGGACAAAGCAGGAGAAAATGCCGTCCGCACAGCAGGGGAACAGCTGACGTTACTGAACCCCAATAACACGGCAGCAAGTGTTGACTGTGCAGATGGCACTTCCGAGTGCCAACTGGCGGTGTTGGAGCTCAGGGATAATACTGAAAACAGAGGAGCCAGAGGTGTAATTGGAGCAACTTTAAAATCTGTAGTAGTGAGAATGTGGACAGAGCAGGAGAAATTGCCGTCCGCACAGCAGGGGAACAGCTGACATTACTGAACCCCAATGACACGGCAGCAAGTGTTGACTGTGCAGACGGCACTTCCGAGCGCCAACTGGCGGTGTTGGAGCTCAGGGATAATACTGAAAACAGAGGAGCCAGAGGTGTAATTGGAGCAACTTTAAAATCTGAAGTAATGAGAATGTGGACAGAGTAGGAGAAATTGCCGTCCGCACAGCAGGGGAACAGCTGACGTTACCGAACCCTAATAACGTAGCAGCAAGTGTTGACTGTGCAAACGGCACTTCCGAGCGCCAACTGGCGGTGTTGGAGCTCAGGGATAATACTGAAAACAGAGGAGTCAGAGGTGTATTTGGAGGAGGTTTTAAATCAGTAGTACAGTGGATGTGGACAGAGCAGGAGAAATTGCCGTCCGCACAGCAGGGGAACAGCTGACGTTACTGAACCCCAATAACACGGCAGCAAGTGTTGACTGTGCAGACGGCACTTCCAAGCGCCAACTGGCGGTGTTGGAGCTCAGGGATAATACTGAAAACAGAGGAGCCAGAGGTGTAATTGGAGCAACTTTAAAATCTGTAGTAGTGAGAATGTGGACAGAGCAGGAGAAATTGCCATCCGCACAGCAGGGGAACAGCTGACGTTACCGAACCCCAATAACACGGCAGCAAGTGTTGACTGTGCAGACGACACTTCCGAGTGCCAACTGGCGGTGTTCGAGCTCAGGGATAATACTGAAAACCGAGGAGCCAGAGGTGTATTTGGAGGAGGTTTTAAATCAGTAGTACAGTGGATGTGGACAGAGCAGGAGAAATTGCCGTCCGCACAGCAGGGGAACAGCTGACGTTACTGAACCCCAATAACACGGCAGAAAGTGTTGACTGTGCAGACGGCACTTCCAAGCGCCAACTGGTGGTGTTGGAGCTCAGGGATAATACTGAAAACAGAGGAGCAGGAGGTGTAATTGGAGCAACTTTAAAATCTGTAGTAGTGAGAATGTGGACAGAGCAGGAGAAATTGCCGTCCGCACAGCAGGGGAACAGCTGACGTTATCGAAACGCAATAACATGGCAGCAAGTGTTGACTGTGCAGACGGCACTTCCGAGCGCCAACTGGCGGTGTTGGATGTCAGGGATAATACTGAAAACAGAGGAGCCAGAGATGTATTTGGAGGAGGTTTTAAATCAGTAGTACAGTGGATGTGGACAGAGCAGGAGAAATTGCCGTCCGCAGAGCAGGGGAACAGCTGACGTTACTGAACCCCAATAACACGGCAGCAAGTGTTGACTGTGCAGACGGCACTTCCGAGCGCCAACTGGCTGTGTTGGAGCTCAGGGATAATACTGAAAACAGAGGAGCCAGAGGTGTAATTGGAGCAACTTTAAAATCTGTAGTAGTGAGAATGTGGACAGAGCAGGAGAAATTGCCGTCCGCACAGCAGGGGAACAGCTGACGTTACTGAACCCCAATGACATGGCAGCAAGTGTTGACTGTGCAGACGGCACTTCCGAGTGCCAACTGGCGGTGTTGGAGCTCAGGGATAATACTGAAAACAGAGGAGCCAGAGGTGTAATTGGAGCAACTTTAAAATCTGTAGTAGTGAGAATGTGGACAGAGCAGGAGAAATTGCCGTCCACACAGCAGGGGAACAGCTGACGTTACTGAACCCCAATGACACGGCAGCAAGTGTTGACTGTGCAGACGGCACTTCCGAGCGCCAACTGGCGGTGTTGGAGCTCAGGGATAATACTGAAAACAGAGGAGCCAGAGGTGTATTTGGAGGAGGTTTTAAATCAGTAGTACAGTGGATGTGTACAGAGCAGGAGAAATTGCCGTCCGCACAGCAGGGGAACAGCTGACGTTACTGAACCCCAATAACACGGCAGCAAGTGTTGACTGTGCAGACGGCACTTCCGAGCGCCAACTGGCGGTGTTGGAGCTCAGGGATAATACTGAAAACAGAGGAGCCAGAGGTGTAATTGGAGCAACTTTAAAATCTGTAGTAGTGAGAATGTGGACAAAGCAGGAGAAATTGCCGTCCGCACAGCAGGGGAACAGCTGACGTTACTGAACCCCAATGACACGGCAGCAAGTGTTGACTGTGCAAACGGCACTACCGAGCGCCAACTGGCGGTGTTGGAGCTCAGGGATAATACTGAAAACAGAGGAGCCAGAGGTGTAATTGGAGCAACTTTAAAATCTGTAATAGTGAGAATGTGGACAGAGCAGGAGAAATTGCCGTCCGCACAGCAGGGGAACAGCTGACGTTACTGAACCCCAATGACACGGCAGCAAGTGTTGACTGTGCAGACGGCACTTCCGAGCGCCAACTGGCGGTGTTTGAGCTCAGGGATAATACTGAAAACAGAGGAGCCAGAGGTGTATTTGGAGGAGGTTTTAAATCAGTAGTACAGTGGATGTGGACAGAGCAGGAGAAATTGCGGTCCGCACAGCAGGGGAACAGCTGACGTTACTGAACCCCAATAACACGGCAGCAAGTGTTGACTGTGCAGACGGCACTTCCGAGCGCCAACTGGCGGTGTTGGAGCTCAGGGATAATACTGAAAACAGACGAGCCAGAGGTGTAATTGGAGCAACTTTAAAATCTGTAGTAGTGAGAATGTGGACAGAGCAGGAGAAATTGCCGTCCGCACAGCAGGGGAACAGCTGACGTTACCGAACCCCAATAACATGGCAGCAAGTGTTGACTGTGCAGACGGCACTTCCGAGCGCAAACTGGCGGTGTTGGAGCTCAGGGATAATACTGAAAACAGAGGAGCCAGAGGTGTATTTGGAGGAGGTTTTAAATCAGTAGTACAGTGGATGTGGACAGAGCAGGAGAAATTGCCGTCCGCACAGCAGGGGAACAGCTGACGTTACTGAACCCCAATAACACGGCAGCAAGTGTTGACTGTGCAGACGGCACTTCCGAGTTGCAACTGGCGGTGTTGGAGCTCAGGGATAATACTGAAAACAGAGGAGCCAGAGGTGTAATTGGAGCAACTTTAAAATCTGAAGTAGTGAGAATGTGGACAGAGTAGGAGAAATTGCCGTCCGCACAGCAGGGGAACAGCTGACGTTACTGAACCCCAATGACACGGCAGCAAGTGTTGACTGTGCAGACGGCACTTCCGAGCGCCAACTGGCGGTGTTGGAGCTCAGGGATAATACTGAAAACAGAGGAGCCAGAGGTGTAATTGGAGCAACTTTAAAATCTGAAGTAGTGAGAATGTGGACAGAGTAGGAGAAATTGCCGTCCGCACAGCAGGGGAACAGCTGACGTTACCGAACCCTAATAACATAGCAGCAAGTGTTGACTGTGCAGACGGCACTTCCGAGCGCCAACTGGCGGTGTTGGAGCTCAGGGATAATACTGAAAACAGAGGAGCCAGAGGTGTATTTGGAGGAGGTTTTAAATCAGTAGTACAGTGGATGTGGACAGAGCAGGAGAAATTGCCGTCCGCACAGCAGGGGAACAGCTGACGTTACTGAACCCCAATGACACGGCAGCAAGTGTTCACTGTGCAGACGGCACTACCGAGCGCCAACTGGCGGTGTTGGAGCTCAGGGATAATACTGAAAGCAGAGGAGCCAGAGGTGTAATTGGAGCAACTGTAAAATCTGTAGTAGTGAGAATGTGGACAGAGCAGTAGAAATTGCCGTCAGCACAGCAGGGGAACAGCTGACGTTACTGAACCCCAATGACACGGCAGCAAGTGTTGACTGTGCAGACGGCACTTCCGAGCGCCAACTGGCGGTGTTGGAGCTCAGGGATAATACTGAAAACAGAGGAGCCAGAGGTGTATTTAGAGAAAGTTTTAAATCAGTAGTACAGTGGATGTGGACAGAGCAGGAGAAATTGCCGTCCGCACAGCAGGGGAACAGCTGACGTTACTGAACCCCAATAACACGGCAGCAAGTGTTGACTGTGCAGACGGCACTTCCGAGCGCCAACTGGCGGTGTTGGAGCTCAGGGATAATACTGAAAACAGACGAGCCAGAGGTGTAATTGGAGCAACTTTAAAATCTGTAGTAGTGAGAATGTGGACAGAGCAGGAGAAATTGCCGTCCGCACAGCAGGGGAACAGCTGACGTTACTGAACCCAAATGACACGGCAGCAAGTGTTGACTGTGCAGACGGCACTTCCGAGTGCCAACTGGTGGTGTTGGAGCTCAGGGATAATACTGAAAACAGAGGAGCCAGAGGTGTAATTGGAGCAACTTTAAAATCAGTAGTAGTGAGAATGTGGACAGAGCAGAAGAAATTGCCATCCGCACAGCAGGGGAACAGCTGACGTTACCGAACCCCAATAACATGGCAGCAAGTGTTGACTGTGCAGACGGCACTTCCGAGTGCCAACTGGCGGTGTTGGAGCTCAGGGATAATACTTTAAACAGAGGAGCTGTGGCATGCCTGGCGGCGTCCTTGCATGGTGGTCCGTCTCCCACTGTGCAGGAGCGCGCACTTGGTCTCCAGTCCGGAGTGTCTCTCTGGCTTCCCTCCATGCTGTCTGTTTGTGTCTGTTTTTGCTGCTTAAGGGCGGCGCCCGATCACTTCCTGCTTTTTGTACCTGCTGTGGGTCACACCCCTTGTGCGTCCTCAGCCTATTGCTGTCTGTCACCTGGTATATAGCTCAGCTGCTCCCATCTATCCCTGCCTGAGCATAGTGTTTCATTCAGTGTGTGCTTTCACTCTGAAGGTGCCAGGTCCCGTTCTTTGTCTCCTGTCTTGCGGTATCAGTTCCCGTGTCTGAACTGAGTCCTGTCTATGTCTCCTGCCTTGCGGTATCAGTTCCCGTGTCTGAACTGAGTCCTGTCTATGTCTCCTGCCTTGCGGTATCAGTTCCCGTGTCTGAGCTGAGCCCTGTCTTTGTCTCCTGCCTTGTGGTATCAGTTCCCGTGTCTGAACTGAGTCCTGTCTGTGTACTCTTGCCTGCTGCCTTTCCTGGAGGCTGTATTTCCAGGCCTGTCTGAACACGCTCCTAGCCTGTTCCTCCCGCCTTCTAGGGGCCGATTACCTAGATCCGTTCCTGTATCTTGTCTGTCCTGTCTGAACACGCTCCTTGCCTGTTCGTCCTGCCTCTCTGGGGGCCGATTACCCAGACCTGCTCCTGTATCTTGTCTGTCCTGTCTGAACACGCTCCTTGCCTGTTCGTCCCGCCTCTCTGGGGGCCGTATTCCCAGACCCGCTCCTGTGTCCCGCTCCTGTGTCGGTCTCCTCCGTACACTCAGTTCCAGTCTGTACTCTCTCCTATCTTTCATCTGTCTTTTCTCTATGTCCGTTCCTTTCCTTTTTCTGCAGAGTCTGAACTCGTACCTAACTCCTGCCTGTTGTCTCTGTACTCCCGTTTGTGAGTTTGTGGTCCACTCGCTACTTCACTGCAAGTACCCTGTGGGTGTCTGGCTCTGCCTTTCCCTTCCTGTCTGTTCCTTGTGAACAGAGCCCTGTCCCCCCTACTCAGCCTTGCCTGCTCTGACTCCTTTGCTCACTGCTCCGGCGGTTCTAGCCTGCTCTGACTCCTTTGCTCACCGCTCCGGCGGTTCTAGTCTGCTCTGACTCCTTTGCTCACCGCTCCGGCGGTTCTAGTCTGCTCTGACTCCTTTGCTCACCGCTCCGGCGGTTCTAGTCTGCTCTGACTCCTTTGCTTACCGCTCTGGCGGTTCTAGCCTGCTCTGACTCCTTTGCTCGCTGCTCCGGCAGCCTTGCTCCGCTCTGACCCTTTTGCTCGCTGCTCCGGCAGTCTCGCTCCACTCTTGCTCACCGGTCCAGGCGGCCTCGTCCTGCTTTACTCTTGCTCACTGCTCCAGCAGTCTCGCTCATCTCTGATCCTTTGTTCACTGCTCCTGGTGGCCTTGTCCTGCTCTACTCTTGCTCACCGCTACAGGTGGCCTTGTCCTGCCCTGTTCTCGCTCACCTCTCTGGGCGGCCTCACTCTGCTGTGTTTGTCCGCCACATCTGTGGTTCTGTTCCTGAGTCCCAGTGTGTACTGGGTCCTATCCCGCCAGTGTACCTACCTGCTAGTGCCTCCCTGTCTGCACTCTAGCTGTGCTTGCCTGTACCCCTCGGCCTGTATTGTTCCTGAGTCCCAGTGTGTACTGGGTCCTATCCCGCCTGTGTTCCTACCTGCTAGTGCCTCCCTGTCTGCACTCTAGCTGTGCTTGCCTGTACCCCCCTGCCTGCATACCCGCCTGCCTGCATACCAGTCGTGCCTGCCTATACCCACCAGTCTGTGTGCCAGCCTACCAGTCTGTTCCTGTATTCCCCTGTGTGGGTCAACAGCCGTGTCCGGGGTCTGTCCTGGAGTAGCACCTGGTCCCTCTGCTCGGTTCCTCCTTGGTGCACTGGCGTCGTATACCGTCGTGCGACCCTGGTCGGATCGGGTGAATACCTAGTTAAGCCCCTCCAGGCATTCACTCTCCGGCACGGTCCAGTGGAATCACTACAATCACACGCACACGCCGCTCAGCCCGGGCTTGTGCATAACAGGAGCCAGAGGTGTAATTGGAGCAACTTTAAAATCTGTAGTAGTGAGAATGTGGACAGAGCAGGAGAAATTGCCGTCCGCACAGCAGGGGAACAGCTGACGTTACTGAACCCCAATGACACGGCAGCAAGTGTTGACTGTGCAGACGGCACTTCCGAGCGCCAACTGGCGGTGTTGGAGCTCAGGGATAATACTGAAAACAGAGGAGCCAGAGGTGTAGTTGGAGCAACTTTAAAATCTGAAGTAGTGAGAATGTGGACAGAGTAGGAGAAATTGCCGTCCGCACAGCAGGGGAACAGCTGACGTTACCGAACCCTAATAACATAGCAGCAAGTGTTGACTGTGCAGACGACACTTCCGGGCGCCAACTGGCGGTGTTGGAGCTCAGGGATAATACTGAAAACAGAGGAGCAAGAGGTGTATTTGGAGGAGGTTTTAAATCAGTAGTACAGTGGATGTGGACAGAGCAGGAGAAATTGCCGTCCGCACAGCAGGGGAACAGCTGACGTTAATGAACCCCAATAACACGGCAGCAAGTGTTGACTGTGCAGATGGAACTTCCGAGCGCCAACTGGCGGTGTTGGAGCTCAGGGATAATACTGAAAACAGAGGAGCCAGAGGTGTAATTGGAGTAACTTTAAAATCTGTCGTAGTGAGAATGTGGACAGAGCAGGAGAAATTGCCGTCCGCACAGCAGGGGAACAGCTGACGTTACTGAACCCCAATGACTCGGCAGCAAGTGTTGACTGTGCAGACGGCACTACCGAGCGCCAACTGGCGGTGTTGGAGCTCAGGGATAATACGAAAGCAGAGGAGCCAGAGGTGTAATTGGAGCAACTTTAAAATCTGTAGTATTGAGAATGTGGACAGAGCAGTAGAAATTGCCGCCCGCACAGCAGGGGAACAGCTGACGTTACTGAACCCCAATGACACGGCAGCAAGTGTTGACTGTGCAGACGGCACTTCCGAGCGCCAACTGGCGGTGTTGGAGCTCAGGGATAATACTGAAAACAGAGGAGCCAGAGGTGTAATTGGAGCAACTTTAAAATCTGTAGTAGTGAGAATGTGGACAGAGCAGGAGAAATTGCCGTCCGCACAGCAGGGGAACAGCTGACGTTACTGAACCCCAATGACACGGCAGCAAGTGTTGACTGTGCAGACGGCACTTCCGAGCGCAAACTGGCGGTGTTGGAGCTCAGGGATAATACTGAAAACAGAGGAGCCAGAGGTGTATTTGGAGGAGGTTTTAAATCAGTAGTACAGTGGATGTGGACAGAGCAGGAGAAATTGCGGTCCGCACAGCAGGGGAACAGCTGACGTTACTGAACCCCAATAACACGGCAGCAAGTGTTGACTGTGCAGACGGCACTTCCGAGCGCCAACTGGCGGTGTTGGAGCTCAGGGATAATACTGAAAACAGACGAGCCAGAGTTGTAATTGGAGCAACTTTAAAATCTGTAGTAGTGAGAATGTGGACAGAGCAGGAGAAATTGCCGCCCGCACAGCAGGGGAACAGCTGACGTTACTGAACCCCAATGACACGGCAGCAAGTGTTGACTATGCAGACGGCACTTCCGAGCGCCAACTGGCGGTGTTGGAGCTCAGGGATAATACTGAAAACAGAGGAGCCAGAGGTGTAATTGGAGCAACTTTAAAATCTGTAGTAGTGAGAATGTGGACAGAGCAGGAGAAATTGCCGTCCGCACAGCAGGGGAACAGCTGACGTTACTGAACCCCAATGACACGGCAGCAAGTGTTGACTGTGCAGACGGCACTTCCGAGCGCAAACTGGCGGTGTTGGAGCTCAGGGATAATACTGAAAACAGAGGAGCCAGAGGTGTATTTGGAGGAGGTTTTAAATCAGTAGTACAGTGGATGTGGACAGAGCAGGAGAAATTGCGGTCCGCACAGCAGGGGAACAGCTGACGTTACTGAACCCCAATAACACGGCAGCAAGTGTTGACTGTGCAGACGGCACTTCCGAGCGCCAACTGGCGGTGTTGGAGCTCAGGGATAATACTGAAAACAGACGAGCCAGAGTTGTAATTGGAGCAACTTTAAAATCTGTAGTAGTGAGAATGTGGACAGAGCAGGAGAAATTGCCGCCCGCACAGCAGGGGAACAGCTGACGTTACTGAACCCCAATGACACGGCAGCAAGTGTTGACTATGCAGACGGCACTTCCGAGCGCCAACTGGCGGTGTTGGAGCTCAGGGATAATACTGAAAACAGAGGAGCCAGAGGTGTAATTGGAGCAACTTTAAAATCTGTAGTAGTGAGAATGTGGACAGAGCAGGAGAAATTGCCGTCCGCACAGCAGGGGAACAGCTGACGTTACTGAACCCCAATGACACGGCAGCAAGTGTTGACTGTGCAGACGGCACTTCCGAGCGCAAACTGGCGGTGTTGGAGCTCAGGGATAATACTGAAAACAGAGGAGCCAGAGGTGTATTTGGAGGAGGTTTTAAATCAGTAGTACAGTGGATGTGGACAGAGCAGGAGAAATTGCGGTCCGCACAGCAGGGGAACAGCTGACGTTACTGAACCCCAATAACACGGCAGCAAGTGTTGACTGTGCAGACGGCACTTCCGAGCGCCAACTGGCGGTGTTGGAGCTCAGGGATAATACTGAAAACAGACGAGCCAGAGTTGTAATTGGAGCAACTTTAAAATCTGTAGTAGTGAGAATGTGGACAGAGCAGGAGAAATTGCCGCCCGCACAGCAGGGGAACAGCTGACGTTACTGAACCCCAATGACACGGCAGCAAGTGTTGACTATGCAGACGGCACTTCCGAGCGCCAACTGGCGGTGTTGGAGCTCAGGGATAATACTGAAAACAGAGGAGCCAGAGGTGTAATTGGAGCAACTTTAAAATCTGTAGTAGTGAGAATGTGGACAGAGCAGGAGAAATTGCCGTCCGCACAGCAGGGGAACAGCTGACGTTACTGAACCCCAATGACACGGCAGCAAGTGTTGACTGTGCAGACGGCACTTCCGAGCGCCAACTGGCGGTGTTGGAGCTCAGGGATAATACTGAAAACAGAGGAGCCAGAGGTGTATTTGGAGGAGGTTTTAAATCAGTAGTACAGTGGATGTGGACAGAGCAGGAGAAATTGCCGTCCGCACAGCAGGGGAACAGCTGACGTTACTGAACCCCAATAACACGGCAGCAAGTGTTGACTGTGCAGACGGCACTTCCGAGCGCCAACTGGCGGTGTTGGAGCTCAGGGATAATACTGAAAACAGAGGAGCCAGAGGTGTAATTGGAGCAACTTTAAAATCAGTGGTAGTGAGAATGTGGACAGAGCAGGAGAAATTGCGGTCCGCACAGCAGGGGAACAGCTGACGTTACTGAACCCCAATAACACGGCAGCAAGTGTTGACTGTGCAGACGGCACTTCCGAGCGCCAACTGGCGGTGTTGGAGCTCAGGGATAATACTGAAAACAGACGAGCCAGAGGTGTAATTGGAGCAACTTTAAAATCTGTAGTAGTGAGAATGTGGACAGAGCAGGAGAAATTGCCGTCCGCAAAGCAGGGGAACAGCTGACGTTACTGAACCCCAATGACACGGCAGCAAGTGTTGACTGTGCAGACGGCACTTCCGAGTGCCAACTGGTGGTGTTGGAGCTCAGGGATAATACTGAAAACAGAGGAGCCAGAGGTGTAATTGGAGCAACTTTAAAATCTGTAGTAGTGAGAATGTGGACAGAGCAGAAGAAATTGACGTCCGCACAGCAGGGGAACAGCTGACGTTACCGAACCCCAATAACATGGCAGCAAGTGTTGACTGTGCAGACGGCACTTCCGAGCGCCAACTGGCGGTGTTGGAGCTCAGGGATAATACTGAAAACAGAGGAGCCAGAGGTGTATTTAGAGGAGGTTTTAAATCAGTAGTACAGTGGATGTGGACAGAGCAGGAGAAATTGCCGTCCGCACAGCAGGGGAACAGCTGACGTTAATGAACCCCAATAACACGGCAGCAAGTGTTGACTGTGCAGATGGAACTTCCGAGCGCCAACTGGCGGTGTTGGAGCTCAGGGATAATACTGAAAACAGAGGAGCCAGAGGTGTAATTGGAGTAACTTAAAATCTGTAGTAGTGAGAATATGGACAGAGCAGGAGAAATTGCCGTCCGCACAGCAGGGGAACAGCTGACGTTACTGAACCCCAATGACACGGCAGCAAGTGTTGACTGTGCAGACGGCACTACCGAGCGCCAACTGGCGGTGTTGGAGCTCAGGGATAATACGAAAGCAGAGGAGCCAGAGGTGTAATTGGAGCAACTTTAAAATCTGTAGTATTGAGAATATGGACAGAGCAGTAGAAATTGCCGCCCGCACAGCAGGGGAACAGCTGACGTTACTGAACCCCAATGACACGGCAGCAAGTGTTGACTGTGCAGACGGCACTTCCGAGCGCCAACTGGCGGTGTTGGAGCTCAGGGATAATACTGAAAACAGAGGAGCCAGAGGTGTAATTGGAGCAACTTTAAAATCTGTAGTAGTGAGAATGTGGACAGAGCAGGAGAAATTGCCGTCCGCACAGCAGGGGAACAGCTGACGTTACTGAACCCCAATAACACGGCAGCAAGTGTTGACTGTGCAGACGGCACTTCCGAGCGCCAACTGGCGGTGTTGGAGCTCAGGGATAATACTGAAAACAGACGAGCCAGAGTTGTAATTGGAGCAACTTTAAAATCTGTAGTAGTGAGAATGTGGACAGAGCAGGAGAAATTGCCGTCCGCACAGCAGGGGAACAGCTGACGTTACTGAACCCCAATGACACGGCAGCAAGTGTTGACTGTGCAGACGGCACTTCCGAGCGCCAACTGGCGGTGTTGGAGCTCAGGGATAATACTGAAAACAGAGGAGCCAGAGGTGTAGTTGGAGCAACTTTAAAATCTGAAGTAGTGAGAATGTGGACAGAGTAGGAGAAATTGCCGTCCGCACAGCAGGGGAACAGCTGATGTTACCGAACCCTAATAACATAGCAGCAAGTGTTGACTGTGCAGACGACACTTCCGAGCGCCAACTGGCGGTGTTGGAGCTCAGGGATAATACTGAAAACAGAGGAGCAAGAGGTGTATTTGGAGGAGGTTTTAAATCAGTAGTACAGTGGATGTGGACAGAGCAGGAGAAATTGCCGTCCGCACAGCAGGGGAACAGCTGACGTTAATGAACCCCAATAACACGGCAGCAAGTGTTGACTGTGCAGACGGCACTTCCAAGCGCCAACTGGCGGTGTTGGAGCTCAGGGATAATACTGAAAACAGAGGAGCCAGAGGTGTAATTGGAGCAACTTTAAAATCTGTAGTAGTGAGAATGTGGACAGAGCAGGAGAAATTGCCGTCCGCACATCAGGGGAACAGCTGACGTTACTGAACCCCAATGACACGGCAGCAAGTGTTGACTGTGCAGACGGCACTACCGAGCGCCAACTGGCGGTGTTGGAGCTCAGGGATAATACTGAAAACAGAGGAGCCAGAGGTGTAATTGGAGCAACTTTAAAATCTGTAGTAGTGAGAATGTGGACAGAGCAGTAGAAATTGCCGCCCGCACAGCAGGGGAACAGCTGACGTTACTGAACCCCAATGACACGGCAGCAAGTGTTGACTGTGCAGACGGCACTTCCGAGCGCCAACTGGCGGTGTTGGATCTCAGGGATAATACTGAAAACAGAGGAGCCAGAGGTGTATTTGGAGGAGGTTTTAAATCAGTAGTACAGTGGATGTGGACAGAGCAGGAGAAATTGCGGTCCGCACAGCAGGGGAACAGCTGACATTACTGAACCCCAATAACACGGCAGCAAGTGTTGACTGTGCAGACGGCACTTCCGAGCGCCAACTGGCGGTGTTGGAGCTCAGGGATAATACTGAAAACAGAGGAGCCAGAGGTGTAATTGGAGCAACTTTAAAATCTGTAGTAGTGAGAATGTGGACAGAGCAGGAGAAATTGCCGTCCGCACAGCAGGGGAACAGCTGACGTTACCGAACCCCAATAACATGGCAGCAAGTGTTGACTGTGCAGACGGCACTTCCGAGCGCCAACTGGCGGTGTTGGAGCTCAGGGATAATACTGAAAACAGAGGAGCCAGAGGTGTATTTAGAGGAGGTTTTAAATCAGTAGTACAGTGGATGTGGACAGAGCAGGAGAAATTGCCGTCCGCACAGCAGGGGAACAGCTGACGTTAATGAACCCCAATAACACGGCAGCAAGTGTTGACTGTGCAGATGGAACTTCCGAGCGCCAACTGGCGGTGTTGGAGCTCAGGGATAATACTGAAAACAGAGGAGCCAGAGGTGTAATTGGAGTAACTTTAAAATCTGTAGTAGTGAGAATGTGGACAGAGCAGGAGAAATTGCCGTCCGCACAGCAGGGGAACAGCTGACGTTACTGAACCCCAATGACACGGCAGCAAGTGTTGACTGTGCAGACGGCACTACCGAGCGCCAACTGGCGGTGTTGGAGCTCAGGGATAATACGAAAGCAGAGGAGCCAGAGGTGTAATTGGAGCAACTTTAAAATCTGTAGTATTGAGAATGTGGACAGAGCAGTAGAAATTGCCGCCCGCACAGCAGGGGAACAGCTGACGTTACTGAACCCCAATGACACGGCAGCAAGTGTTGACTGTGCAGACGGCACTTCCGAGCGCCAACTGGCGGTGTTGGAGCTCAGGGATAATACTGAAAACAGAGGAGCCAGAGGTGTAATTGGAGCAACTTTAAAATCTGTAGTAGTGAGAATGTGGACAGAGCAGGAGAAATTGCCGTCCGCACAGCAGGGGAACAGCTGACGTTACTGAACCCCAATGACACGGCAGCAAGTGTTGACTGTGCAGACGGCACTTCCGAGCGCAAACTGGCGGTGTTGGAGCTCAGGGATAATACTGAAAACAGAGGAGCCAGAGGTGTATTTGGAGGAGGTTTTAAATCAGTAGTACAGTGGATGTGGACAGAGCAGGAGAAATTGCGGTCCGCACAGAAGGGGAACAGCTGACGTTACTGAACCCCAATAACACGGCAGCAAGTGTTGACTGTGCAGACGGCACTTCCGAGCGCCAACTGGCGGTGTTGGAGCTCAGGGATAATACTGAAAACAGACGAGCCAGAGTTGTAATTGGAGCAACTTTAAAATCTGTAGTAGTGAGAATGTGGACAGAGCAGGAGAAATTGCCGCCCGCACAGCAGGGGAACAGCTGACGTTACTGAACCCCAATGACACGGCAGCAAGTGTTGACTATGCAGACGGCACTTCCGAGCGCCAACTGGCGGTGTTGGAGCTCAGGGATAATACTGAAAACAGAGGAGCCAGAGGTGTAATTGGAGCAACTTTAAAATCTGTAGTAGTGAGAATGTGGACAGAGCAGGAGAAATTGCCGTCCGCACAGCAGGGGAACAGCTGACGTTACTGAACCCCAATGACACGGCAGCAAGTGTTGACTGTGCAGACGGCACTTCCGAGCGCCAACTGGCGGTGTTGGAGCTCAGGGATAATACTGAAAACAGAGGAGCCAGAGGTGTATTTGGAGGAGGTTTTAAATCAGTAGTACAGTGGATGTGGACAGAGCAGGAGAAATTGCCGTCCGCACAGCAGGGGAACAGCTGACGTTACTGAACCCCAATAACACGGCAGCAAGTGTTGACTGTGCAGACGGCACTTCCGAGCGCCAACTGGCGGTGTTGGAGCTCAGGGAAAATACTGAAAACAGAGGAGCCAGAGGTGTAATTGGAGCAACTTTAAAATCTGTAGTAGTGAGAATGTGGACAGAGCAGGAGAAATTGCCGTCCGCACAGCAGGGGAACAGCTGACGTTACTGAACCCCAATGACATGGCAGCAAGTGTTGACTGTGCAGACGGCACTTCCGAGTGCCAACTGGCGGTGTTGGAGCTCAGGGATAATACTGAAAACAGAGGAGCCAGAGGTGTAATTGGAGCAACTTTAAAATCAGTGGTAGTGAGAATGTGGACAGAGCAGGAGAAATTGCGGTCCGCACAGCAGGGGAACAGCTGACGTTACTGAACCCAATAACACGGCAGCAAGTGTTGACTGTGCAGACGGCACTTCCGAGCGCCAACTGGCGGTGTTGGAGCTCAGGGATAATACTGAAAACAGACGAGCCAGAGGTGTAATTGGAGCAACTTTAAAATCTGTAGTAGTGAGAATGTGGACAGAGCAGGAGAAATTGCCGTCCGCAAAGCAGGGGAACAGCTGACGTTACTGAACCCCAATGACACGGCAGCAAGTGTTGACTGTGCAGACGGCACTTCCGAGTGCCAACTGGTGGTGTTGGAGCTCAGGGATAATACTGAAAACAGAGGAGCCAGAGGTGTAATTGGAGCAACTTTAAAATCTGTAGTAGTGAGAATGTGGACAGAGCAGAAGAAATTGACGTCCGCACAGCAGGGGAACAGCTGACGTTACCGAACCCCAATAACATGGCAGCAAGTGTTGACTGTGCAGACGGCACTTCCGAGCGCCAACTGGCGGTGTTGGAGCTCAGGGATAATACTGAAAACAGAGGAGCCAGAGGTGTATTTAGAGGAGGTTTTAAATCAGTAGTACAGTGGATGTGGACAGAGCAGGAGAAATTGCCGTCCGCACAGCAGGGGAACAGCTGACGTTAATGAACCCCAATAACACGGCAGCAAGTGTTGACTGTGCAGATGGAACTTCCGAGCGCCAACTGGCGGTGTTGGAGCTCAGGGATAATACTGAAAACAGAGGAGCCAGAGGTGTAATTGGAGTAACTTAAAATCTGTAGTAGTGAGAATATGGACAGAGCAGGAGAAATTGCCGTCCGCACAGCAGGGGAACAGCTGACGTTACTGAACCCCAATGACACGGCAGCAAGTGTTGACTGTGCAGACGGCACTACCGAGCGCCAACTGGCGGTGTTGGAGCTCAGGGATAAAACGAAAACAGAGGAGCCAGAGGTGTAATTGGAGCAACTTTAAAATCTGTAGTATTGAGAATATGGACAGAGCAGTAGAAATTGCCGCCCGCACAGCAGGGGAACAGCTGACGTTACTGAACCCCAATGACACGGCAGCAAGTGTTGACTGTGCAGACGGCACTTCCGAGCGCCAACTGGCGGTGTTGGAGCTCAGGGATAATACTGAAAACAGAGGAGCCAGAGGTGTAATTGGAGCAACTTTAAAATCTGTAGTAGTGAGAATGTGGACAGAGCAGGAGAAATTGCCGTCCGCACAGCAGGGGAACAGCTGACGTTACTGAACCCCAATGACACGGCAGCAAGTGTTGACTGTGCAGACGGCACTTCCGAGCGCCAACTGGCGGTGTTGGAGCTCAGGGATAATACTGAAAACAGAGGAGCCAGAGGTGTATTTGGAGGAGGTTATAAATCAGTAGTACAGTGGATGTGGACAGAGCAGGAGAAATTGCGGTCCGCACAGCAGGGGAACAGCTGACGTTACTGAACCCCAATAACACGGCAGCAAGTGTTGACTGTGCAGACGGCACTTCCGAGCGCCAACTGGCGGTGTTGGAGCTCAGGGATAATACTGAAAACAGACGAGCCAGAGTTGTAATTGGAGCAACTTTAAAATCTGTAGTAGTGAGAATGTGGACAGAGCAGGAGAAATTGCCGTCCGCACAGCAGGGGAACAGCTGACGTTACTGAACCCCAATGACACGGCAGCAAGTGTTGACTGTGCAGACGGCACTTCCGAGCGCCAACTGGCGGTGTTGGAGCTCAGGGATAATACTGAAAACAGAGGAGCCAGAGGTGTAGTTGGAGCAACTTTAAAATCTGAAGTAGTGAGAATGTGGACAGAGTAGGAGAAATTGCCGTCCGCACAGCAGGGGAACAGCTGATGTTACCGAACCCTAATAACATAGCAGCAAGTGTTGACTGTGCAGACGACACTTCCGAGCGCCAACTGGCGGTGTTGGAGCTCAGGGATAATACTGAAAACAGAGGAGCAAGAGGTGTATTTGGAGGAGGTTTTAAATCAGTAGTACAGTGGATGTGGACAGAGCAGGAGAAATTGCCGTCCGCACAGCAGGGGAACAGCTGACGTTAATGAACCCCAATAACACGGCAGCAAGTGTTGACTGTGCAGACGGCACTTCCAAGCGCCAACTGGCGGTGTTGGAGCTCAGGGATAATACTGAAAACAGAGGAGCCAGAGGTGTAATTGGAGCAACTTTAAAATCTGTAGTAGTGAGAATGTGGACAGAGCAGGAGAAATTGCCGTCCGCACATCAGGGGAACAGCTGACGTTACTGAACCCCAATGACACGGCAGCAAGTGTTGACTGTGCAGACGGCACTACCGAGCGCCAACTGGCGGTGTTGGAGCTCAGGGATAATACTGAAAACAGAGGAGCCAGAGGTGTAATTGGAGCAACTTTAAAATCTGTAGTAGTGAGAATGTGGACAGAGCAGTAGAAATTGCCGCCCGCACAGCAGGGGAACAGCTGACGTTACTGAACCCCAATGACACGGCAGCAAGTGTTGACTGTGCAGACGGCACTTCCGAGCGCCAACTGGCGGTGTTGGATCTCAGGGATAATACTGAAAACAGAGGAGCCAGAGGTGTATTTGGAGGAGGTTTTAAATCAGTAGTACAGTGGATGTGGACAGAGCAGGAGAAATTGCGGTCCGCACAGCAGGGGAACAGCTGACATTACTGAACCCCAATAACACGGCAGCAAGTGTTGACTGTGCAGACGGCACTTCCGAGCGCCAACTGGCGGTGTTGGAGCTCAGGGATAATACTGAAAACAGAGGAGCCAGAGGTGTAATTGGAGCAACTTTAAAATCTGTAGTAGTGAGAATGTGGACAGAGCAGGAGAAATTGCCGTCCGCACAGCAGGGGAACAGCTGACGTTACCGAACCCCAATAACATGGCAGCAAGTGTTGACTGTGCAGACGGCACTTCCGAGCGCCAACTGGCGGTGTTGGAGCTCAGGGATAATACTGAAAACAGAGGAGCCAGAGGTGTATTTAGAGGAGGTTTTAAATCAGTAGTACAGTGGATGTGGACAGAGCAGGAGAAATTGCCGTCCGCACAGCAGGGGAACAGCTGACGTTAATGAACCCCAATAACACGGCAGCAAGTGTTGACTGTGCAGATGGAACTTCCGAGCGCCAACTGGCGGTGTTGGAGCTCAGGGATAATACTGAAAACAGAGGAGCCAGAGGTGTAATTGGAGTAACTTTAAAATCTGTAGTAGTGAGAATGTGGACAGAGCAGGAGAAATTGCCGTCCGCACAGCAGGGGAACAGCTGACGTTACTGAACCCCAATGACACGGCAGCAAGTGTTGACTGTGCAGACGGCACTACCGAGCGCCAACTGGCGGTGTTGGAGCTCAGGGATAATACGAAAGCAGAGGAGCCAGAGGTGTAATTGGAGCAACTTTAAAATCTGTAGTATTGAGAATGTGGACAGAGCAGTAGAAATTGCCGCCCGCACAGCAGGGGAACAGCTGACGTTACTGAACCCCAATGACACGGCAGCAAGTGTTGACTGTGCAGACGGCACTTCCGAGCGCCAACTGGCGGTGTTGGAGCTCAGGGATAATACTGAAAACAGAGGAGCCAGAGGTGTAATTGGAGCAACTTTAAAATCTGTAGTAGTGAGAATGTGGACAGAGCAGGAGAAATTGCCGTCCGCACAGCAGGGGAACAGCTGACGTTACTGAACCCCAATGACACGGCAGCAAGTGTTGACTGTGCAGACGGCACTTCCGAGCGCCAACTGGCGGTGTTGGAGCTCAGGGATAATACTGAAAACAGAGGAGCCAGAGGTGTATTTGGAGGAGGTTTTAAATCAGTAGTACAGTGGATGTGGACAGAGCAGGAGAAATTGCGGTCCGCACAGCAGGGGAACAGCTGACGTTACTGAACCCCAATAACACGGCAGCAAGTGTTGACTGTGCAGACGGCACTTCCGAGCGCCAACTGGCGGTGTTGGAGCTCAGGGATAATACTGAAAACAGACGAGCCAGAGTTGTAATTGGAGCAACTTTAAAATCTGTAGTAGTGAGAATGTGGACAGAGCAGGAGAAATTGCCGTCCGCACAGCAGGGGAACAGCTGACGTTACTGAACCCCAATGACACGGCAGCAAGTGTTGACTGTGCAGACGGCACTTCCGAGTGCCAACTGGTGGTGTTGGAGCTCAGGGATAATACTGAAAACAGAGGAGCCAGAGGTGTAATTGGAGCAACTTTAAAATCAGTAGTAGTGAGAATGTGGACAGAGCAGGAGAAATTGCCGTCCGCACAGCAGGGGAACAGCTGACGTTACCGAACCCCAATAACATGGCAGCAAGTGTTGACTGTGCAGACGGCACTTCCGAGCGCCAACTGGCGGTGTTGGAGCTCAGGGATAATACTGAAAACAGAGGAGCCAGAGGTGTATTTGGAGGAGGTTTTAAATCAGTAGTACAGTGGATGTGGACAGAGCAGGAGAAATTGCCGTCCGCACAGCAGGGGAACAGCTGACGTTACTGAACCCCAATAACATGGCAGCAAGTGTTGACTGTGCAGACGGCACTTCCGAGTGCCAACTGGCGGTGTTGGAGCTCAGGGATAATACTGAAAACAGAGGAGCCAGAGGTGTAATTGGAGCAACTTTAAAATCTGTAGTAGTGAGAATGTGGACAGAGCAGGAGAAATTGCCGTCCACACAGCAGGGGAACAGCTGACGTTACTGAACCCCAATGACACGGCAGCAAGTGTTGACTGTGCAGACGGCACTTCCGAGCGCCAACTGGCGGTGTTGGAGCTCAGGGATCATACTGAAAACAGAGGAGCCAGAGGTGTAATTGGAGCAACTTTAAAATCTGAAGTAGTGAGAATGTGGACAGAGCAGGAGAAATTGCCGTCCGCACAGCAGGGGAACAGCTGACATTACCGAACCCTAATAACATAGCAGCAAATGTTGACTGTGCAGACGGCACTTCCGAGCGCCAACTGGCGGTGTTGGAGCTCAGGGATAATACTGAAAACAGAGGAGCCAGAGGTGTATTTGGAGGAGGTTTTAAATCAGTAGTACAGTGGATGTGGACAGAGCAGGAGAAATTGCCGTCCGCACAGCAGGGGAACAGCTGACGTTACTGAACCCCAATGACACGGCAGCAAGTGCTGACTATGCAGACGGCACTTCCGAGCGCCAACTGGCGGTGTTGGAGCTCAGGGATAATACTGAAAACAGAGGAGCCAGAGGTGTAATTGGAGCAACATTAAAATCTGTAGTAGTGAGAATGTGGACAGAGCAGGAGAAATTGCCGCCCGCACAGCAGGGGAACAGCTGACGTTACTGAACCCCAATGACACGGCAGCAAGTGTTGACTATGCAGACGGCACTTCCGAGCGCCAACTGGCGGTGTTGGAGCTCAGGGATAATACTGAAAACAGAGGAGCCAGAGGTGTAATTGGAGCAACTTTAAAATCTGTAGTAGTGAGAATGTGGACAGAGCAGGAGAAATTGCCGTCCGCACAGCAGGGGAACAGCTGACGTTACTGAACCCCAATGACACGGCAGCAAGTGTTGACTGTGCAGACGGCACTTCCGAGCGCCAACTGGCGGTGTTGGAGCTCAGGGATAATACTGAAAACAGAGGAGCCAGAGGTGTATTTGGAGGAGGTTTTAAATCAGTAGTACAGTGGATGTGGACAGAGCAGGAGAAATTGCCGTCCGCACAGCAGGGGAACAGCTGACGTTACTGAACCCCAATAACACGGCAGCAAGTGTTGACTGTGCAGACGGCACTTCCGAGCGCCAACTGGCGGTGTTGGAGCTCAGGGATAATACTGAAAACAGAGGAGCCAGAGGTGTAATTGGAGCAACTTTAAAATCTGTAGTAGTGAGAATGTGGACAGAGCAGGAGAAATTGCCGTCCGCACAGCAGGGGAACAGCTGACGTTACTGAACCCCAATGACATGGCAGCAAGTGTTGACTGTGCAGACGGCACTTCCGAACGCCAACTGGCGGTGTTGGAGCTCAGGGATAATACTGAAAACAGACGAGCCAGAGGTGTAATTGGAGCAACTTTAAAATCTGTAGTAGTGAGAATGTGGACAGAGCAGGAGAAATTGCCGTCCGCAAAGCAGGGGAACAGCTGACGTTACTGAACCCCAATGACACGGCAGCAAGTGTTGACTGTGCAGACGGCACTTCCGAGTGCCAACTGGTGGTGTTGGAGCTCAGGGATAATACTGAAAACAGAGGAGCCAGAGGTGTAATTGGAGCAACTTTAAAATCTGTAGTAGTGAGAATGTGGACAGAGCAGGAGAAATTGCCGTCCGCACAGCAGGGGAACAGCTGACGTTACCGAACCCCAATAACATGGCAGCAAGTGTTGACTGTGCAGACGGCACTTCCGAGCGCCAACTGGCGGTGTTGGAGCTCAGGGATAATACTGAAAACAGAGGAGCCAGAGGTGTATTTAGAGGAGGTTTTAAATCAGTAGTACAGTGGATGTGGACAGAGCAGGAGAAATTGCCGTCCGCACAGCAGGGGAACAGCTGACGTTAATGAACCCCAATAACACGGCAGCAAGTGTTGACTGTGCAGATGGAACTTCCGAGCGCCAACTGGCGGTGTTGGAGCTCAGGGATAATACTGAAAACAGAGGAGCCAGAGGTGTAATTGGAGTAACTTTAAAATCTGTAGTAGTGAGAATGTGGACAGAGCAGGAGAAATTGCCGTCCGCACAGCAGGGGAACAGCTGACGTTACTGAACCCCAATGACACGGCAGCAAGTGTTGACTGTGCAGACGGCACTACCGAGCGCCAACTGGCGGTGTTGGAGCTCAGGGATAATACGAAAGCAGAGGAGCCAGAGGTGTAATTGGAGCAACTTTAAAATCTGTAGTATTGAGAATATGGACAGAGCAGTAGAAATTGCCGCCCGCACAGCAGGGGAACAGCTGACGTTACTGAACCCCAATGACACGGCAGCAAGTGTTGACTGTGCAGACGGCACTTCCGAGCGCCAACTGGCGGTGTTGGAGCTCAGGGATAATACTTTAAACAGAGGAGCCAGAGGTGTAATTGGAGCAACTTTAAAATCTGTAGTAGTGAGAATGTGGACAGAGCAGGAGAAATTGCCGTCCGCACAGCAGGGGAACAGCTGACGTTACTGAACCCCAATGACACGGCAGCAAGTGTTGACTGTGCAGACGGCACTTCCGAGCGCCAACTGGCGGTGTTGGAGCTCAGGGATAATACTGAAAACAGAGGAGCCAGAGGTGTATTTGGAGGAGGTTTTAAATCAGTAGTACAGTGGATGTGGACAGAGCAGGAGAAATTGCGGTCCGCACAGCAGGGGAACAGCTGACGTTACTGAACCCCAATAACACGGCAGCAAGTGTTGACTGTGCAGACGGCACTTCCGAGCGCCAACTGGCGGTGTTGGAGCTCAGGGATAATACTGAAAACAGACGAGCCAGAGTTGTAATTGGAGCAACTTTAAAATCTGTAGTAGTGAGAATGTGGACAGAGCAGGAGAAATTGCCGTCCGCACAGCAGGGGAACAGCTGACGTTACTGAACCCCAATGACACGGCAGCAAGTGTTGACTGTGCAGACGGCACTTCCGAGTGCCAACTGGTGGTGTTGGAGCTCAGGGATAATACTGAAAACAGAGGAGCCAGAGGTGTAATTGGAGCAACTTTAAAATCAGTAGTAGTGAGAATGTGGACAGAGCAGGAGAAATTGCCGTCCGCACAGCAGGGGAACAGCTGACGTTACCGAACCCCAATAACATGGCAGCAAGTGTTGACTGTGCAGACGGCACTTCCGAGCGCCAACTGGCGGTGTTGGAGCTCAGGGATAATACTGAAAACAGAGGAGCCAGAGGTGTATTTGGAGGAGGATTTAAATCAGTAGTACAGTGGATATGGACAGAGCAGGAGAAATTGCCGTCCGCACAGCAGGGGAACAGCTGACGTTACTGAACCCCAATAACATGGCAGCAAGTGTTGACTGTGCAGACGGCACTTCCGAGTGCCAACTGGCGGTGTTGGAGCTCAGGGATAATACTGAAAACAGAGGAGCCAGAGGTGTAATTGGAGCAACTTTAAAATCTGTAGTAGTGAGAATGTGGACAGAGCAGGAGAAATTGCCGTCCGCACAGCAGGGGAACAGCTGACGTTACTGAACCCCAATGACACGGCAGCAAGTGTTGACTGTGCAGACGGCACTTCCGAGCGCCAACTGGCGGTGTTGGAGCTCAGGGATAATACTGAAAACAGAGGAGCCAGAGGTGTATTTGGAGGAGGTTTTAAATCAGTAGTACAGTGGATGTGGACAGAGCAGGAGAAATTGCCGTCCGCACAGCAGGGGAACAGCTGACGTTACTGAACCCCAATAACACGGCAGCAAGTGTTGACTGTGCAGACGGCACTTCCGAGTGCCAACTGGCGGTGTTGGAGCTCAGGGATAATACTGAAAACAGAGGAGCCAGAGGTGTAATTGGAGAACTTTAAAATCTGTAGTAGTGAGAATGTGGACAGAGCAGGAGAAATTGCCGTCCGCACAGCAGGGGAACAGCTGACGTTACTGAACCCCAATGACACGGCAGCAAGTGTTGACTGTGCAGACGGCACTTCCGAGCGCCAACTGGCGGTGTTGGAGCTCAGGGATAATACTGAAAACAGAGGAGCCAGAGGTGTATTTGGAGGAGGTTTTAAATCAGTAGTACAGTGGATGTGGACAGAGCAGGAGAAATTGCCGTCCGCACAGCAGGGGAACAGCTGACGTTACTGAACCCCAATGACACGGCAGCAAGTGTTGACTGTGCAGACGGCACTTCCGAGCGCCAACTGGCGGTGTTGGAGCTCAGGGATAATACTGAAAACAGAGGAGCCAGAGGTGTATTTGGAGGAGGTTTTAAATCAGTAGTACAGTGGATGTGGACAGAGCAGGAGAAATTGCGGTCCGCACAGCAGGGGAACAGCTGACGTTACTGAACCCCAATAACACGGCAGCAAGTGTTGACTGTGCAGACGGCACTTCCGAGCGCCAACTGGCGGTGTTGGAGCTCAGGGATAATACTGAAAACAGACGAGCCAGAGTTGTAATTGGAGCAACTTTAAAATCTGTAGTAGTGAGAATGTGGACAGAGCAGGAGAAATTGCCGTCCGCACAGCAGGGGAACAGCTGACGTTACTGAACCCCAATGACACGTCAGCAAGTGTTGACTGTGCAGACGGCACTTCCGAGTGCCAACTGGTGGTGTTGGAGCTCAGGGATAATACTGAAAACAGAGGAGCCAGAGGTGTAATTGGAGCAACTTTAAAATCAGTAGTAGTGAGAATGTGGACAGAGCAGGAGAAATTGCCGTCCGCACAGCAGGGGAACAGCTGACGTTACCGAACCCCAATAACATGGCAGCAAGTGTTGACTGTGCAGATGGCACTTCCGAGCGCCAACTGGCGGTGTTGGAGCTCAGGGATAATACTGAAAACAGAGGAGCCAGAGGTGTATTTGGAGGAGGTTTTAAATCAGTAGTACAGTGGATGTGGACAGAGCAGGAGAAATTGCCGTCCGCACAGCAGGGGAACAGCTGACGTTACTGAACCCCAATAACATGGCAGCAAGTGTTGACTGTGCAGACGGCACTTCCGAGTGCCAACTGGCGGTGTTGGAGCTCAGGGATAATACTGAAAACAGAGGAGCCAGAGGTGTAATTGGAGCAACTTTAAAATCTGTAGTAGTGAGAATGTGGACAGAGCAGGAGAAATTGCCGTCCGCACAGCAGGGGAACAGCTGACGTTACCGAACCCCAATAACATGGCAGCAAGTGTTGACTGTGCAGACGGCACTTCCGAGCGCCAACTGGCGGTGTTGGAGCTCAGGGATAATACTGAAAACAGAGGAGCCAGAGGTGTATTTAGAGGAGGTTTTAAATCAGTAGTACAGTGGATGTGGACAGAGCAGGAGAAATTGCCGTCCGCACAGCAGGGGAACAGCTGACGTTAATGAACCCCAATAACACGGCAGCAAGTGTTGACTGTGCAGATGGAACTTCCGAGCGCCAACTGGCGGTGTTGGAGCTCAGGGATAATACTGAAAACAGAGGAGCCAGAGGTGTAATTGGAGTAACTTTAAAATCTGTAGTAGTGAGAATGTGGACAGAGCAGGAGAAATTGCCGTCCGCACAGCAGGGGAACAGCTGACGTTACTGAACCCCAATGACACGGCAGCAAGTGTTGACTGTGCAGACGGCACTACCGAGCGCCAACTGGCGGTGTTGGAGCTCAGGGATAATACGAAAGCAGAGGAGCCAGAGGTGTAATTGGAGCAACTTTAAAATCTGTAGTATTGAGAATGTGGACAGAGCAGTAGAAATTGCCGCCCGCACAGCAGGGGAACAGCTGACGTTACTGAACCCCAATGACACGGCAGCAAGTGTTGACTGTGCAGACGGCACTTCCGAGCGCCAACTGGCGGTGTTGGAGCTCAGGGATAATACTGAAAACAGAGGAGCCAGAGGTGTAATTGGAGCAACTTTAAAATCTGTAGTAGTGAGAATGTGGACAGAGCAGGAGAAATTGCCGTCCGCACAGCAGGGGAACAGCTGACGTTACTGAACCCCAATGACACGGCAGCAAGTGTTGACTGTGCAGACGGCACTTCCGAGCGCCAACTGGCGGTGTTGGAGCTCAGGGATAATACTGAAAACAGAGGAGCCAGAGGTGTATTTGGAGGAGGTTTTAAATCAGTAGTACAGTGGATGTGGACAGAGCAGGAGAAATTGCGGTCCGCACAGCAGGGGAACAGCTGACGTTACTGAACCCCAATAACACGGCAGCAAGTGTTGACTGTGCAGACGGCACTTCCGAGCGCCAACTGGCGGTGTTGGAGCTCAGGGATAATACTGAAAACAGACGAGCCAGAGTTGTAATTGGAGCAACTTTAAAATCTGTAGTAGTGAGAATGTGGACAGAGCAGGAGAAATTGCCGTCCGCACAGCAGGGGAACAGCTGACGTTACTGAACCCCAATGACACGTCAGCAAGTGTTGACTGTGCAGACGGCACTTCCGAGTGCCAACTGGTGGTGTTGGAGCTCAGGGATAATACTGAAAACAGAGGAGCCAGAGGTGTAATTGGAGCAACTTTAAAATCAGTAGTAGTGAGAATGTGGACAGAGCAGGAGAAATTGCCGTCCGCACAGCAGGGGAACAGCTGACGTTACCGAACCCCAATAACATGGCAGCAAGTGTTGACTGTGCAGACGGCACTTCCGAGCGCCAACTGGCGGTGTTGGAGCTCAGGGATAATACTGAAAACAGAGGAGCCAGAGGTGTATTTGGAGGAGGTTTTAAATCAGTAGTACAGTGGATGTGGACAGAGCAGGAGAAATTGCCGTCCGCACAGCAGGGGAACAGCTGACGTTACTGAACCCCAATAACATGGCAGCAAGTGTTGACTGTGCAGACGGCACTTCCGAGTGCCAACTGGCGGTGTTGGAGCTCAGGGATAATACTGAAAACAGAGGAGCCAGAGGTGTAATTGGAGCAACTTTAAAATCTGTAGTAGTGAGAATGTGGACAGAGCAGGAGAAATTGCCGTCCGCACAGCAGGGGAACAGCTGACGTTACTGAACCCCAATGACACGGCAGCAAGTGTTGACTGTGCAGACGGCACTTCCGAGCGCCAACTGGCGCTGTTGGAGCTCAGGGATCATACTGAAAACAGAGGAGCCAGAGGTGTAATTGGAGCAACTTTAAAATCTGAAGTAGTGAGAATGTGGACAGAGCAGGAGAAATTGCCGTCCGCACAGCAGGGGAACAGCTGACATTACCGAACCCTAATAACATGGCAGCAAGTGTTGACTGTGCAGTCGGCACTTCCGAGCGCCAACTGGCGGTGTTGGAGCTCAGGGATAATACTGAAAACAGAGGAGCCAGAGGTGTATTTGGAGGAGGTTTTAAATCAGTAGTACAGTGGATGTGGACAGAGCAGGAGAAATTGCCGTCCGCACAGCAGGGGAACAGCTGACGTTACTGAACCCCAATGACACGGCAGCAAGTGTTGACTATGCAGACGGCACTTCCGAGCGCCAACTGGCGGTGTTGGAGCTCAGGGATAATACTGAAAACAGAGGAGCCAGAGGTGTAATTGGAGCAACTTTAAAATCTGTAGTAGTGAGAATGTGGACAGAGCAGGAGAAATTGCCGCCCGCACAGCAGGGGAACAGCTGACGTTACTGAACCCCAATGACACGGCAGCAAGTGTTGACTATGCAGACGGCACTTCCGAGCGCCAACTGGCGGTGTTGGAGCTCAGGGATAATACTGAAAACAGAGGAGCCAGAGGTGTAATTGGAGCAACTTTAAAATCTGTAGTAGTGAGAATGTGGACAGAGCAGGAGAAATTGCCGTCCGCACAGCAGGGGAACAGCTGACGTTACTGAACCCCAATGACACGGCAGCAAGTGTTGACTGTGCAGACGGCACTTCCGAGCGCCAACTGGCGGTGTTGGAGCTCAGGGATAATACTGAAAACAGAGGAGCCAGAGGTGTATTTGGAGGAGGTTTTAAATCAGTAGTACAGTGGATGTGGACAGAGCAGGAGAAATTGCCGTCCGCACAGCAGGGGAACAGCTGACGTTACTGAACCCCAATAACACGGCAGCAAGTGTTGACTGTGCAGACGGCACTTCCGAGCGCCAACTGGCGGTGTTGGAGCTCAGGGATAATACTGAAAACAGAGGAGCCAGAGGTGTAATTGGAGCAACTTTAAAATCTGTAGTAGTGAGAATGTGGACAGAGCAGGAGAAATTGCCGTCCGCACAGCAGGGGAACAGCTGACGTTACTGAACCCCAATGACACGGCAGCAAGTGTTGACTGTGCAGACGGCACTTCCGAGTGCCAACTGGCGGTGTTGGAGCTCAGGGATAATACTGAAAACAGAGGAGCCAGAGGTGTATTTAGAGGAGGTTTTAAATCAGTAATACAGTGGATGTGGACAGAGCAGGAGAAATTGCCGTCCGCACAGCAGGGGAACAGCTGACGTTAATGAACCCCAATAACACGGCAGCAAGTGTTGACTGTGCAGATGGAACTTCCGAGCGCCAACTGGCGGTGTTGGAGCTCAGGGATAATACTGAAAACAGAGGAGCCAGAGGTGTAATTGGAGTAACTTTAAAATCTGTAGTAGTGAGAATGTGGACAGAGCAGGAGAAATTGCCGTCCGCACAGCAGTGGAACAGCTGACGTTACTGAACCCCAATGACACGGCAGCAAGTGTTGACTGTGCAGACGGCACTACCGAGCGCCAACTGGCGGTGTTGGAGCTCAGGGATAATACGAAAGCAGAGGAGCCAGAGGTGTAATTGGAGCAACTTTAAAATCTGTAGTATTGAGAATGTGGACAGAGCAGTAGAAATTGCCGCCCGCACAGCAGGGGAACAGCTGACGTTACTGAACCCCAATGACACGGCAGCAAGTGTTGACTGTGCAGACGGCACTTCCGAGCGCCAACTGGCGGTGTTGGAGCTCAGGGATAATACTGAAAACAGAGGAGCCAGAGGTGTAATTGGAGCAACTTTAAAATCTGTAGTAGTGAGAATGTGGACAGAGCAGGAGAAATTGCCGTCCGCACAGCAGGGGAACAGCTGACGTTACTGAACCCCAATGACACGGCAGCAAGTGTTGACTGTGCAGACGGCACTTCCGAGCGCCAACTGGCGGTGTTGGAGCTCAGGGATAATACTGAAAACAGAGGAGCCAGAGGTGTATTTGGAGGAGGTTTTAAATCAGTAGTACAGTGGATGTGGACAGAGCAGGAGAAATTGCCGTCCGCACAGCAGGGGAACAGCTGACGTTACTGAACCCCAATAACATGGCAGCAAGTGTTGACTGTGCAGACGGCACTTCCGAGTGCCAACTGGCGGTGTTGGAGCTCAGGGATAATACTGAAAACAGAGGAGCCAGAGGTGTAACTGGAGCAACTTTAAAATCTGTAGTAGAGAGAATGTGGACAGAGCAGGAGAAATTGCCGTCCGCACAGCAGGGGAACAGCTGACGTTACTGAACCCCAATGACACGGCAGCAAGTGTTGACTGTGCAGACGGCACTTCCGAGCGCCAACTGGCGGTGTTGGAGCTCAGGGATCATACTGAAAACAGAGGAGCCAGAGGTGTAATTGGAGCAACTTTAAAATCTGAAGTAGTGAGAATGTGGACAGAGCAGGAGAAATTGCCGTCCGCACAGCAGGGGAACAGCTGACAATACCGAACCCTAATAACATAGCAGCAAATGTTGACTGTGCAGACGGCACTTCCGAGCGCCAACTGGCGGTGTTGGAGCTCAGGGATCATACTGAAAACAGAGGAGCCAGAGGTGTAATTGGAGCAACTTTAAAATCTGAAGTAGTGAGAATGTGGACAGAGCAGGAGAAATTGCCGTCCGCACAGCAGGGGAACAGCTGACATTACCGAACCCTAATAACATGGCAGCAAGTGTTGACTGTGCAGTCGGCACTTCCGAGCGCCAACTGGCGGTGTTGGAGCTCAGGGATAATACTGAAAACAGAGGAGCCAGAGGTGTATTTGGAGGAGGTTTTAAATCAGTAGTACAGTGGATGTGGACAGAGCAGGAGAAATTGCCGTCCGCACAGCAGGGGAACAGCTGACGTTACTGAACCCCAATGACACGGCAGCAAGTGTTGACTATGCAGACGGCACTTCCGAACGCCAACTGGCGGTGTTGGAGCTCAGGGATAATACTGAAAACAGAGGAGCCAGAGGTGTAATTGGAGCAACTTTAAAATCTGTAGTAGTGAGAATGTGGACAGAGCAGGAGAAATTGCCGCCCGCACAGCAGGGGAACAGCTGACGTTACTGAACCCCAATGACACGGCAGCAAGTGTTGACTATGCAGACGGCACTTCCGAGCGCCAACTGGCGGTGTTGGAGCTCAGGGATAATACTGAAAACAGAGGAGCCAGAGGTGTAATTGGAGCAACTTTAAAATCTGTAGTAGTGAGAATGTGGACAGAGCAGGAGAAATTGCCGTCCGCACAGCAGGGGAACAGCTGACGTTACTGAACCCCAATGACACGGCAGCAAGTGTTGACTGTGCAGACGGCACTTCCGAGCGCCAACTGGCGGTGTTGGAGCTCAGGGATAATACTGAAAACAGAGGAGCCAGAGGTGTATTTGGAGGAGGTTTTAAATCAGTAGTACAGTGGATGTGGACAGAGCAGGAGAAATTGCCGTCCGCACAGCAGGGGAACAGCTGACGTTACTGAACCCCAATAACACGGCAGCAAGTGTTGACTGTGCAGACGGCACTTCCGAGCGCCAACTGGCGGTGTTGGAGCTCAGGGATAATACTGAAAACAGAGGAGCCAGAGGTGTAATTGGAGCAACTTTAAAATCTGTAGTAGTGAGAATGTGGACAGAGCAGGAGAAATTGCCGTCCGCACAGCAGGGGAACAGCTGACGTTACTGAACCCCAATGACACGGCAGCAAGTGTTGACTGTGCAGACGGCACTTCCGAGTGCCAACTGGCGGTGTTGGAGCTCAGGGATAATACTGAAAACAGAGGAGCCAGAGGTGTATTTAGAGGAGGTTTTAAATCAGTAATACAGTGGATGTGGACAGAGCAGGAGAAATTGCCGTCCGCACAGCAGGGGAACAGCTGACGTTAATGAACCCCAATAACACGGCAGCAAGTGTTGACTGTGCAGATGGAACTTCCGAGCGCCAACTGGCGGTGTTGGAGCTCAGGGATAATACTGAAAACAGAGGAGCCAGAGGTGTAATTGGAGTAACTTTAAAATCTGTAGTAGTGAGAATGTGGACAGAGCAGGAGAAATTGCCGTCCGCACAGCAGTGGAACAGCTGACGTTACTGAACCCCAATGACACGGCAGCAAGTGTTGACTGTGCAGACGGCACTACCGAGCGCCAACTGGCGGTGTTGGAGCTCAGGGATAATACGAAAGCAGAGGAGCCAGAGGTGTAATTGGAGCAACTTTAAAATCTGTAGTATTGAGAATGTGGACAGAGCAGTAGAAATTGCCGCCCGCACAGCAGGGGAACAGCTGACGTTACTGAACCCCAATGACACGGCAGCAAGTGTTGACTGTGCAGACGGCACTTCCGAGCGCCAACTGGCGGTGTTGGAGCTCAGGGATAATACTGAAAACAGAGGAGCCAGAGGTGTAATTGGAGCAACTTTAAAATCTGTAGTAGTGAGAATGTGGACAGAGCAGGAGAAATTGCCGTCCGCACAGCAGGGGAACAGCTGACGTTACTGAACCCCAATGACACGGCAGCAAGTGTTGACTGTGCAGACGGCACTTCCGAGCGCCAACTGGCGGTGTTGGAGCTCAGGGATAATACTGAAAACAGAGGAGCCAGAGGTGTATTTGGAGGAGGTTTTAAATCAGTAGTACAGTGGATGTGGACAGAGCAGGAGAAATTGCCGTCCGCACAGCAGGGGAACAGCTGACGTTACTGAACCCCAATAACATGGCAGCAAGTGTTGACTGTGCAGACGGCACTTCCGAGTGCCAACTGGCGGTGTTGGAGCTCAGGGATAATACTGAAAACAGAGGAGCCAGAGGTGTAACTGGAGCAACTTTAAAATCTGTAGTAGAGAGAATGTGGACAGAGCAGGAGAAATTGCCGTCCGCACAGCAGGGGAACAGCTGACGTTACTGAACCCCAATGACACGGCAGCAAGTGTTGACTGTGCAGACGGCACTTCCGAGCGCCAACTGGCGGTGTTGGAGCTCAGGGATCATACTGAAAACAGAGGAGCCAGAGGTGTAATTGGAGCAACTTTAAAATCTGAAGTAGTGAGAATGTGGACAGAGCAGGAGAAATTGCCGTCCGCACAGCAGGGGAACAGCTGACAATACCGAACCCTAATAACATAGCAGCAAATGTTGACTGTGCAGACGGCACTTCCGAGCGCCAACTGGCGGTGTTGGAGCTCAGGGATAATACTGAAAACAGAGGAGCCAGAGGTGTATTTGGAGGAGGTTTAAAATCAGTAGTACAGTGGATGTGGACAGAGCAGGAGAAATTGCCGTCCGCACAGCAGGGGAACAGCTGACGTTACTGAACCCCAATAACACGGCAGCAAGTGTTGACTGTGCAGATGGCACTTCCAAGCGCCAACTGGCGGTGTTGGAGCTCAGGGATAATACTGAAAACAGAGGAGCCAGAGGTGTAATTGGAGCAACTTTAAAATCTGTAGTAGTGAGAATGTGGACAGAGCAGGAGAAATTGCCGTCCGCACAGCAGGGGAACAGCTGACGTTACCGAACCCCAATAACATGGCAGCAAGTGTTGACTGTGCAGACGGCACTTCCGAGCGCCAACTGGCGGTGTTGGAGCTCAGGGATAATACTGAAAACAGAGGAGCCAGAGGTGTATTTGGAGGAGGTTTTAAATCAGTAGTACAGTGGATGTGGACAGAGCAGGAGAAATTGCCGTCCGCACAGCAGGGGAACAGCTGACGTTACTGAACCCCAATAACATGGCAGCAAGTGTTGACTGTGCAGACGGCACTTCCGAGTGCCAACTGGCGGTGTTGGAGCTCAGGGATAATACTGAAAACAGAGGAGCCAGAGGTGTAACTGGAGCAACTTTAAAATCTGTAGTAGAGAGAATGTGGACAGAGCAGGAGAAATTGCCGTCCGCACAGCAGGGGAACAGCTGACGTTACTGAACCCCAATGACACGGCAGCAAGTGTTGACTGTGCAGACGGCACTTCCGAGCGCCAACTGGCGGTGTTGGAGCTCAGGGATCATACTGAAAACAGAGGAGCCAGAGGTGTAATTGGAGCAACTTTAAAATCTGAAGTAGTGAGAATGTGGACAGAGCAGGAGAAATTGCCGTCCGCACAGCAGGGGAACAGCTGACAATACCGAACCCTAATAACATAGCAGCAAATGTTGACTGTGCAGACGGCACTTCCGAGCGCCAACTGGCGGTGTTGGAGCTCAGGGATAATACTGAAAACAGAGGAGCCAGAGGTGTATTTGGAGGAGGTTTAAAATCAGTAGTACAGTGGATGTGGACAGAGCACGAGAAATTGCCGTCCGCACAGCAGGGGAACAGCTGACGTTACTGAACCCCAATAACACGGCAGCAAGTGTTGACTGTGCAGATGGCACTTCCAAGCGCCAACTGGCGGTGTTGGAGCTCAGGGATAATACTGAAAACAGAGGAGCCAGAGGTGTAATTGGAGCAACTTTAAAATCTGTAGTAGTGAGAATGTGGACAGAGCAGGAGAAATTGCCGTCCGCACAGCAGGGGAACAGCTGACGTTACCGAACCCCAATAACATGGCAGCAAGTGTTGACTGTGCAGACGGCACTTCCGAGCGCCAACTGGCGGTGTTGGAGCTCAGGGATAATACTGAAAACAGAGGAGCCAGAGGTGTATTTAGAGGAGGTTTTAAATCAGTAGTACAGTGGATGTGGACAGAGCAGGAGAAATTGCCGTCCGCACAGCAGGGGAACAGCTGACGTTACTGAACCCCAATAACACGGCAGCAAGTGTTGACTGTGCAGACGGCACTTCCGAGTGCCAACTGGCGGTGTTGGAGCTCAGGGATAATACTGAAAACAGAGGAGCCAGAGGTGTAATTGGAGCAACTTTAATATCTGTAGTAGTGAGAATGTGGACAGAGCAGGAGAAATTGCCGTCCGCACAGCAGGGGAACAGCTGACGTTACTGAACCCTAATGACACGGCAGCAAGTGTTAACTGTGCAGACGGCACTTCCGAGCGCCAACTGGCGGTGTTGGAGCTCAGGGATAATACTGAAAACAGAGGAGCCAGAGGTGTAATTGGAGCAACTTTAAAATCTGTAGTAGTGAGAATGTGGACAGAGCAGGAGAAATTGCCGTCCGCACAGCAGGGGAACAGCTGACGTTACTGAACCCCAATGACACGGCAGCAAGTGTTGACTGTGCAGACGGCACTTCCGAGCGCCAACTGGCGGTGTTGGAGCTCAGGGATTACAGTTCAGGTGGTAGAAACATGAACAGAACAGGAGACCTGGATACTTTTGCCAACAATTATTTATTCTGGAAGAGGACTGGCAAATTCATGAGAGATCCAGGCCTTGTTCATTTTGAGAAAAGTAAGCCGGTCAACGTTATCGGAGGATAGTCGCATGCGACGGTCTGTTAGTACACCACCTGCGGCACTAAAGACGCGTTCCGATAATACACTAGCAGCAGGGCAAGCTAGCACCTCCAATGCATACTGACTTAGCTCTGGCCATGTATCTAGCTTACAGACCCAAAACTTGAAGGGAGAAGAGCCGTCTGGGAGTACACTAAGAGGGCAAGACATGTAGCCTGTCACCATCTGACGGAAACGTTGCCTCCTGCTGACTGGAGCCGTCTGTGATGGTGTAGACATTTGTGGCGGCGGGGACACAAAACTTTGCCACATTTCGGCCATACTGGTCTTGCCTTGTGCTGAGGCGCTGCTTCTGCTCCCTCTTTGCGCAGAGCTTCCTCCACTGCCTTGACGCACTGAGCTGCTTTGTAAAGCACTAGCAGCACTGCTCTCGGTTGGAATGGAGAACATGATGGAATGCACCAGTGCGTCTTGGTACTCCCGCATTTTACGCTCCCGGTTCAACGGTGTTATGAGGCTTTGTAAGTTGTCCCGGTAGCGAGGATCTAGGAGGGTGGACACCCAATAATCAGCCGTGTTGAGAATGTGTGCGATGTGGCGGTCGTTTCTCAGGCACTGCAGCATGAAATCAACCATGTGCTGCAGACTGCCAACTGGCCAAGAAACGCTGTCCCCTGCTTGAGGTGTGATTTCTGCCTGCTCTGCATCACCCCACCCTCGCTCTAGATACTGACTACTAGAGCATTGTGTACCTCCCTCCTCTGGACAGATGTCTTCCTCATCCATTGACTCCTCCTCATCCTCCTCACAAAGTATCCCCTGCCTAGGCCTTTGTGAGGAACCACGTTGCGCAGACTGTAGAGAAGCAGATGGCATTTGTGACTCCTCATCCTCCACCTCTTCCAAAACCTCGTCCCTTAGTGCTTGCAGTGTTTTTTCAAGCAGGCAGATAAGGGGGATAGTCATGCTGACTAGTGCATCATCTGCACTCGCCATCCGCGTGGAATAATCGAAGGCACGCAAAACGTGGCAAATGTCCTTCATAGAGGCCCACTCAGTGGTGGTGAAGTGTGAATGGCGCGCACTGCGACTTCTTTGCGCCTGCTGCAGCTGGTACTCCATTACTGCTGCCTGCTGCTCACACAACCTCTCCAACATATGTAACGTTAAATTCCACCTGGTGGGTAGGTCACATATGATGCGATGTTCGGAAGACGTAATCGGCGCTGCAGAGCTGCAATGCGTGATCTTGCATTGCTGGAACGCCGCAAGTGAGCGCACTCTATGCGGACCTTGTGAAGCAGTGCATCAAGATCCGGATAGTCTCTCAAAAAACTCTGCACGACCAAGTTGAGCACATGTGCCAGACATGGGATGTGAGTGAGGTTGCGTAGGCCCAGAGCTGCCACCAGATTTCGGCCATTGTCACACACTACCATGCCTGGCTGGAGATTCGCTGGCACAAACCACACGTCGCTCTGCTGCTTAAGGGCATTCCAGAGCTCCTGCGCTGTGTGGCTTCGATTCCCCAAAGAAATTAATTTTAATACGGCCTGTTGACGTTTGGCCACGGCTGTGCTCATATTGGTCACCATAACAGGTAACCGTTCACGGGTCGATGTGGAGGTAGACCGTGACGGCTCCTGCAGCGCTGATTCAGAGGAACTGGAGTATGAGGAGGAGTCAATGTGTACAGACTGGATTCCTGCAATCCTTGGAGTTGGCAGAACACGTACAGCGCCACTCTCAAGATCTGTACCCGGCTCCACAACATTTACCCAATGGGCAGTGAGGGAAAGGTATCGTCCCTGTCCATGCTTACTGGTCCACGCATCGGTGGTCAGGTGGACCTTGCTACTGACGGCGTTTTGTAGCGCATGTTTAATTTTTCCCTCCACATGATGTTGCAGGGCAGGGACAGCTTGCCTGCTGAAATAAAATCGGCTGGGCACGTTGTATTGTGGGACTGCCAATGCCATAAAGTTACGGAATGTGTCAGTCTCCACCAGCCTGAATGATAGCATTTCAAGGGCCAGTAGTTTAGCAATGCCAGCATTCAGAGCCTGTGTTCGGGGGTGGTTTGCCGAGTATGGGCGCCTTTTCTCCCATGCCTGTGCTAACGATGGCTGTAGACTGGCCTGGGAGTGTGAGGATGACTGGGAAAGTGGTGCTGTGGGTGGAATTACACTGTGTCTCTGTACAACAGTGCCAGAGATTCTTCCATGGCGATCCTGTGAGGAAGCCGAACCAGCTGTGTGTGAGCTGGAGGAAGAGGCTACAACACGAGCTGAAGAGGTGGTAGGTGGCGCTGTAGGTTGGCCTAGGTCTTCAGTGTGTTTTTGTAACTCCACCACGTGCTTGGTCCGCACATGTTTCCACATATTTGTGGTATTGAGGTTGCTGACACTTTTCCCTCTTTTCACCTTCTGATTACACAGCTTGCATTTGACAAAGCAAATGTCATCTGCAACTGTGTCAAAAAAGGACCAGGCACTGCAAGTCTTGGGAGCGCCCGCTTTGGATTTTGGAAGAGCCATGCTCCTAATGGGTGCCAAAGTGGAGGCTACAGGCAACCAAGTCTGCCCCCTCCCTCTCCCTCCTTTTTGGGCTGTTCGGGGAATCTCTTCCTCAGAGCTGCTCCCACCACCTTCCTGTCCCTCATGCCATGATGGGTCAAGGACCTCATCATCTACACCACCCTCTTCAAACAACTGCTTCTCCTGGGTAGTCTCGACAGCACAGTACGCACCAGAAAATGGCACCTGAGTCTCATCATCAGATGCGTACTGAGGTGTGCTGCTGACCATAGGCACTGGCCCACCCGCCTCTTCAGATTCAGAGAGACAAAACGGTTGCGCATCACTGCATACTACCTCTTCTTCAAATTCTCGAACTCTGTTTGGCTGGCCCCCTCTTTCCAAGCCAAGAGATTCAGAGAACAGAAGTAGAGATGGCTCCTGTCCAGGGCTCTCTGACTGCCTGGGCAATTTGGCAGGTGGTGAAGAGACAGATGGGTGCTCTTCAGTGCTCAGGACCTGAGAGGATCTGCAACTAATTGAAGTCGATGCGTTAGCTGCCATCCATCCGACAACGGCTTCAATTTGGTCCTCCCGCAGCAGTGGGGTACGGCTAGCTCCTACAAAGCTGCGCATAAAGGACTGTTCCCTGGTAAAACTGGGGGATGCTGAGTCACTGGTGCCCGCAGCAGGCACAGAATCCCCACGTCCTCTCCCTGCAGGCACAGAATCCTCACGTCCTCTCCCTGCAGAAACTCCACGCCCACGCCCACGCACACGCCCACGACCACATGCCTTACTCCCTGCCTTCTTCATCTTGGTAGACTGATAAAGATAGGCAGAAAAGTACTAAGGGCTTAGTGTGCTTATTCCTGAACAGCTGCTAACAGGTATAAGAAACACTAATTTTATAAAGTGTGGACTAGACTTTAATATGAGCTAATGTGGCCTACACAACTGTAAAGTGGAGTGTTTGGTGAACTTTATTTAGGTTTTTTTTGTCACAAAAAGACACTGGATGTGCCTAAAGATGTAATAACGATAGTATCACAAACTTTTTGTAGCTATTACAATGTAGGAAGGTAACCTACAATGCAATAGATGAGGCTGCAAAAAATAGGCTAATACTAATCTGGCTGGGGCTGCAGGGCCCAATGCTGCAGAAAGGCTCCTCTAACTACTCCTATATAGTGTGTTTGGAACCAATTTAGCTGAATACGGATGGAACCACCACACAAATAGGAGAAATCAGGAAAAATTATGAATTGGCAAAAAAGGACAATGTATGAGGCAGTGACACACACTGAGTGCACTACAACCAGACGTGGTTGAAGCACACACTACAGGATGAGCTGCACTCACACACCAGACCTTGCAGACAGCGGTGAACAGTAGAGATGAGCGTTGTTCGACTCGAACTGTTCGCCACTCTCAAATTCGAGCTGTTTTGGGCGGTGTTCGAGCCGTTCTGCGAACATGAACGATTTGAGAAAAATTCGGCTGTTCGAGGTTATGTTCGATAACTGTTCGTGCACGAAAATCATAACTGGATTTTTTCTCTGTAATGATGAAAATTAATGTTAATACGCAGTTTGAGTGTACAGCGGGGTGTGGGAAGGGGCAGGGGATGGATCTCTGCAGGAATAATGAAGATCTCCATTTTTTTTTCTCTTTCCCGCATTTACAGTGGGGAGGTGCAATCTGTCAGCCTATCAGCAGCGCACACACGGAGCGAAGTGCTTTTTTTCACACAAGCAAGGGCATGTGTCATTGGCAGTGTATGTCACATGTCGTTGCCCTATAAGACCAAGCCATTTTCCCCGTCGCCACGATTTTCTCACTGCTGCAGCTGCGTGTTAGACGGCACCGCTGTTGCTGTGTGCGCTATACCTTGTTAATTTCAAGCCAATTTTCGCACAAATCTACAGATAGCTTGGGAGTAGGGAATAGTTGTGATTGCAGTCCTTTTAAGGACTAGGTTACAGCATTTCCTACGACTTTTATCAGGCAGGTCTGTGCTCTTAAACAGATAGATTGTGGGAGTAAAGACTAATTGTAATTGCAGTCCTTTTCAGGACTAGGTTACATCAGTTCCTATCAGCTTTTGCCAGGCAGGTCTGTGCCAGTGCTGTGCAAGTTTTTTTCACAGCATTTGGCTGAATCTAGCAAAGCTAATCCTTTTTGGCCTATTGCAGAGTGTGTTAGTCAGTGGAGTAGCCTATCTGTGTTGCAAGATATACCACCTGTGTATAGAATACCAATTTTTTTACTGCACCTAGTGAAGTAAAATCTTTTGGGCATAGCATCATTCTATTAGTCCATCTATACTGACCTCCATCAGGTTGCAAATTGAATATAATTTTTTTCTGCATCTAGCTCTGAAAAAATATTTGGGCTTCTAGCAGTGTGTGAGACTTGTTCTATTAGTCCATCTATACTGACCTCCATCAGGTTGCAAACTGAATATAATTTTTTTCTGCATCTAGCTCTGAAAAAATATTTGGCCTTCTAGCAGTGTGTGGGACTTGTTCTATTAGTCCATCTATACTGACCTCCATCACGCTGCAAATTCAAAATAATTTTTTGTCTGCATCTAGCTCTGAAAAAATATTTGGCCTTCTAGCAGTGTGTGGGACTTTCTCTATTAGTCCATCTATACTGACCTCCATCAGGTTGCAAATTAAAAATAATTTTTATCTGCATCTAGCTCTGAAAAAATATTTGGCCTTCTAGCAGTGTGTGGGACTTTCTCTATTAGTCCATCTATACTGACCTCCATCAGGTTGCAAATTAAAAATATTTTTTTGTCTGCATCTAGCTCTGAAAAAATATTTGGCCTTCTAGCAGTGTGTTGGACTTTCTCTATTAGTCCATCTATACTGACCTCCATCAGGTTGCAAACTCAAAATAATTTTTTGTCTGCATCTAGCTCTGAAAAAATATTTGGCCTTCTAGCAGTGTGTGGGACTTTCTCTATTAGTCCATCTATACTGACCTCCATCAGGCTACAAATTAAAAATATTTTTTATCTGCATCTACCTCTGAAAAAATATTTGGCCTTCTAGCTGTGTGTGGGACTTGTTCTATTAGTCCATCTATACTGACCTCCATCAGGTTGCAAACTGAATATAATTTTTTTCTGCATCTAGCTCTGAAAAAATATTTGGCCTTCTAGCAGTGTGTGGGACTTTCTCTATTAGTCCATCTATACTGACCTCCATCAGGTTGCAAATTAAAAATAATTTATATCTGCATCTAGCTCTGAAAAAATATTTGGGCTTCTAGCAGTGTGTGGGACTTGTTCTATTAGTCTATCTATACTGACCTCCATCAGGTTGCAAATTAAAAATAATTTTTATCTGCATCTAGCTCTGAAAAAATATTTGGCCTTCTAGCAGTGTGTGGGACTTTCTCTATTAGTCCATCTATACTGACCTCCATCAGGTTGCAAACTGAATATATTTTTTTTCTGCATCTACCTCTGAAAAAATATTTGGACTTCTAGCTGTGTGTAGGACTTGTTCTATTAGTCCATCTATACTGACCTCCATCAGGTTGCAAACTGAATACAATTTTTTTCTGCATCTACCTCTGAAAAAATATTTGTGCTTCTAGCTGTGTGTGGGACTTGTTCTATTAGTCCATCTATACTGACCTCCATCAGGTTGCAAATTGAATATAATTTTTTTCTGCATCTAACCCAGCCAATAGTTTTGGCCTAATACCACAGTTTGGGCACTCAGCTCTGCTCGGTTCCCATCCATTGTTTTTTTTTGCAAACAACTCCAGAGTTGTGAATTAGTTAACCACCAAAATGAGTGGAAAAAGGCCTGCTGCTGGTGGAAAGGGGAATAGGCGTGTTGGGAAGGGGAAAAAAGGTTGTGTCCGTGGGGTAGGTGTTAAAGCAACAGTAACATCTGCAGAAGAAGGACCATCTTCCAGCCAAACTAAAATGTCTACTTCTTTTAGCGGACAATGTGATAAGATCCCTTTCTTACGGCCACGCCAATCGCTACAAATTCCAGATGAGGCACAAAAACAGCAGGTGCTTCAACGGATATCAAGTGCTCCTTTAAGTGGGCTCTCCTCCACATCAACTTCAACATCACAAATACTCCAATCCTCAAAGGTGTCACCCCAATCGCACTTGCTTCCTCACAGCTCCCAAATCTCCAGCTGCCCGTCTGAGTATGAGGTAGAACAGATGGTTGAGTTTGCAGAGCTGTTTACTCATACTATAGCCTGGGAATCAGAGGTCGACTCCAGCGCTTCTGTGAATCCAGACGAGGAAATGATCTGCACTGATGCCCAGAATCTTTATGAGCCGGATCCAGGACCAGACGCAGAAGGTTCTGACCATAATGTAGACCCTCATTCCCAAACTGTAACTCCTGTTGGTGGAGACAATGAGGAAGACGATGATGAGACTCAAATACCTGATTGGAGCGACAACTTTAGTTTTTTGTCAGGGCAGGAACAGGTTGGCTCTGAGGACGACGGGTGTGATAACGCACAGGGTGATGATGATGAGGTTGGAGATCCCACTTACTGTCAACCCACAGTCAGCCAAGAGATGAGGTCAGCAGAGGAGGTGGAGGAAGATGCTAGTGACGACGAGGTCAGGTTGCGCCTTCCTGGACAGAGACGTAGTACTGGAAGCACGTCAACAACTGCATCCTCAAACACAACTCTGCCTCGTGGTGGCTCTTCAGGTCGCATGGGTGCTAAGCCTTGCATAGCCTGGGCATTTTTTCAGATCGATAAAGATGACCCAACTCGTGTTATCTGTAACATTTGTCAGCAAAAGCTAAGTAGAGGCCAAAAAATACATAGTTTGAGTACTTCATGCATGAACCGGCACATGGACATGAAGCATAAGTTGCAGTGGGAAGCTCAGTGTGCTACAATGCGGCCTAGCTGGCCGGGCCAACCACCGTCTGCCATATCTTGTGCATCCGCGGCCTCTTCATCCTCTGTGACTGGGGGGACTGCAGTCACACCTGTTTTGGGGCGCAGACCTGCCACCTCTTTACCCGCAACAGCCAGCGTGATTGGCAGGTCATCATTTTCTTTGGAGGTGGTAACACCAGATGGTGTTGAGCGTTGTCCGACATCGATAGCACCACCTTTGGATCAAGGCAACCTAACATGTCCGCCTGCATCTTCCTCACAGACCGGCAGCTTGCCGGGGACACCCTTATCAACCCCGTCTAAGCACAATAGCCAGCCCTCGGTCCTCAGATGTGGACAAGTAAAAGACCATTTCCTCCTAGCCATGAGAAAGCTAAGAGGTTGAATTTCACCATCTGCAAGCTCTTGGCTACAGAAATGCTGCCTTTCCGCCTGGTGGACACAGAGGATTTTCGAGACCTTATGTCCGTCGCAGTGCCCCAGTACCAGATGCCCAGTCGGCACTACTTCTCAAAGAAAGGTGTGCCTGTGCTCCACCAGCATGTCACACACAACATCACCGCTTCTTTGAGAAACTCTGTGTGTGACAGGGTGCATTTCACCACAGACACTTGGACGAGTAGGCATGGACAGGGGCGTTACATGTCGCTGACTGGGCACTGGGTAACTATGGTGACAGCAGGACAAGGGGCTGCTGTCCAAGTCTTGCCGTCCCCACCAGTTGTGCGTCAATCCTCTTTATGTCAAAGTTCCTCCACTGCTTCTGCCTCCTCAACCTCCTCTCGGTCTTCCACCTGCACCCAAAGCCTGTCTGGTCATGCCACAAGCTTTCTAACTGCGCAGAAGGGATCCTGCACACCTCCTTATTATGCTGGCAGTAGGGCTCAACGTCATCAGGCGGTTTTTACTTTGAAATGTCTGGGAAATGTGAGTCACACAGCTGAGGAGTTGTGGTCAGCTCTGGAGAACCAATTTCATGAATGGTTGTCTCCACTGGACCTGAAACCAGGGAAGGCCGTGTGCGACAATGCTGCAAACCTGGGTGCGGCCCTTCGCCAGGGCAATGTCACACACGTGCCTTGTATGGCTCACGTGTTGAACCTGGTTGTCCAGCAATTTTTAGCCCACTATCCCAGACTAGATGGCCTTCTGCAGAGGGCACGGTCGCTGTGTGCTCACTTCCGCCGTTCGCATCCCGCAGCTCAGCGACTTACATCTCTACAGAAGTCGTTGGGCCTGCCACTTCACCGGCTAAAATGCGATGTGCCTACCCGGTGGAATTCAACTCTGCACATGTTGCAGCGACTGTGGCAGCACCGACAAGCCCTGGTGCAATACGTTCTGACGTATAGCCTGGGCCAACGAGATCCAGAGGTGGGGCAAATCACGCTGGAGGAGTGGTCTCAGATCAGGGACCTATGCACCCTTCTGCACAGTTTTGAAATGGCGACGAAGATGTTTAGTGCTGACGATGCCATTATCAGCATGACTATTCCGGTGATTTACATGCTGTAGCACATGTTAAACAGAATTCAGAGTCAGGTGGTGGCACAAGAGGAGGTGGAGGAAGTAGAGGAGGAGGAGTTGTATGCGGAAGGGCTAACATCTGCAAGGTCCAGACGGTCGGCAGCACCAAGGCGGCAGGCAAGTGAGGGTGGGGGAGATGGTTTTACCAGGGTGCATGGTAGCAGCCAAACTAGTGAGGAAGGTGCAGGAGCCCAGGAAGAAGTGGAGGACGAACTGATGGAAGACTCATCAGATGAGGGAGACCTTGATCACATTTCTGTTGTGCGAGGTTGGGGGGAGAGGACAGAGGAAGGAAGCATGATTGTTACCTCGCCACCATCACAACAGGGACTTGGTGCTCCTGGATGTGCAACACACATGAGTGCCTTCTTGCTGCACTACCTGCAACATGACCCTCGAATTGTGAGAATTAGAAATAATCCTGACTACTGGGTTGCCACACTGTTAGATCCCCGGTACAAAAGTAAATTTGCAGAAATTATTCCTGCCATAGAAAGGGATGCACGCATGCAGGAGTATCAGCAGAGACTGTTGCAGAATCTTACATGTGCTTTTCCACAAAACACCAGTGGTGCACGTAGTGAATCTCACAGTTCCAACTTGCCAACCGTGGGACCGTCAAGTGTTCAGCACTCAAACCGTAACAGAACCACAGTATCTGCTGGTAACATCAATTTTGCGGAATAATTTCACCACTTTTTTAGCCCATCCTTTGCAAGGCCACAGGAGACAAGAAGTCTGACACATAGTCAACGCCTAGAGACGATGGTACAGGAGTATCTCCAAGTAAACATTGAAGCCATGACTGTGTCACTGGACCCTTGCTCTTTTTGGGCTTCCAATCTGGATAAATGGCCGGAGCTAGCCACTTACGCCTTGGAGATCTTGTCATGCCCCGCAGCCAGCGTTCTGTCTGAACGTGTGTTCAGCGCTGCTGGTGGTGTGCTGACAGATAAGCGCACGCGGCTCTCCACTGATAATGTAGACAGACTCACGTTCATAAAAATGAACAAATCATGGATCCGAAACGACTTTTCTACCCCTGTGTCATCCTGGGGAGAGTAAAAGCTTGTTGATTGGTTAAAATCACCCTACCAACCGTTTTAAGCTTTCAAATTACTAATCATGTTTATCTGTATCTTGGCTGGAAAATAATTTGGGCTTTGTAGCAGTGTGCAGCACTGATTCTATTAGGCCATCTATAATAAGCTCCACCAGATTTAAAATTACTAATCATGTTTATCTGTATCTTGACTGGAAAATAAATTGGGCTTTGTAGCAGAGTGCAGCACTGATCCTATTAGGCCATCTATACTAAGCTCCACCAGATTTAAAATTAATAATAATTTTTAGCTGCATCTAGCCCGGAAAATAATTTTGGGGGTCCGAGATGCGCAAGACACATAAGTGCCTTCTTGCTGCACTACCTGCAACATGACCCTCATATTGTCAGAATTCGAAGTAATCATGACTACTGGGTTGCCACTAGTGTTGAGCCACCCCCGTAGTGTTCGAGTTCGGTTCAGTTCGTCGAACACCCGTGTGTTCGCCGAACTGTTCGTCGAACACCTTCGAACACCGTTAAAACCAATGGCAGGCAAACAAAAACACATAGAAACACATAGAAAACACCTTCAAAGGTGTCCAAAAGCTGACAAACTGCTCAGAAGACATAACTAACACATGGAAAAGTGACAAGTACATATAGTCATGCGAAAATAAAAGAGGTGGAGGAGTAAAAGGAGGGGGAGACACAGATATAGGCATGTCATGCCCTTCTAAAATCCAAAAAGTGAGAAGCCGACACGGCCAGTCCGCTCCTGCCCGTGCCACCTCCGTGTCGCCGGGTTTGTGCCAGAGCCACGGTGAACCCTGACGGCCAGCCCCCCTCTCCCAATACTAGTGCCTGTCCACTGGTGGGTCGAGCGAGCCCCCCTGTGGTGGAGGCAGCTCTAAGCTTTTTAATTTAAATTGTCTCTCTAATTTGAATGAATACACTTTAAATCCATTTACAAGGATCTATTGGAGGGCAAGTCTCATGCCAGCAGCCGCGGTAATTCCAGCTCCAGTAGCGTCCACTAAAGCTGCTGCAGTTAAAAAGCTTTTATAAGGATCGAGCTCGGCTGTCCACCGCAAGGCATCCTACTGCCAGTCCCAGCCCCTATGCCTTGGGGTGCCTCCTGATGCTCTTCACTAAGTATCCCATGGTCCCGAAGCATTTCCTTTGAAAAAATTAAGTGTCTAAACTACATGTGGTGTAGCTTGCTTAACAGCCGGGATAATCCGCTGACTAGCAGACACTGCTACTAGGCACAAAGTATTTCCTGGGCTAGATGCAGTTAAAAATTTGTAATTAGATACTCTCGTTGGATGCTGAGAAAGCATTCCATAGAGTCTCCTAGCACGCCATATATGATTCTCTTAAAAAGCTTGGGGTAGGGGTCTAGGGGACCCTTTTATAGCCAAAATCACGGCCCTGTATCGCAATACGTCACCTAGGCTGAAGATAAATGGAACTGTAGCACCCTGAGGGCTCGGTTGCTACAGACGTATTGCACCTCACCCAGAGGTGTGATATCTCACTCTCAGGTAAGGATGGAGTGTGGATCAGGACCCGACACATGCATGCATTACACCACATTGCCGTGGGGCAGGGCGACCAATATGCCCCTGAGATGGGCACGACAGTCCCTGTCCCTGGCTGGAGTGGGGGGAGGGAACACTGAGGAAGGGGAACCCTGTAGTGCAGGAGCAGGGAGGCAGCAGTTCCTGGGTGCATTGAGAAGGGAGTATAAAAGGTGGGCACCATCTTAGTTCAGTGCAGAGAAGTCTGAGCAGAAGTGGCAGGGAGCAGGGGCTCTGCATGAGCTCTGCTCCGGAGGCGGGCCTAGTAACAGAGGCCCAGGCCTGGAAGAGGGAGAAGGAAGGAAGAGGAGCGGAGAAGGCTCCAGGAACGAGGAATGAAGGGATCCCAGGGGTGCGGACGGGCGAGTCGCCACCGCACGCCCGAATCCACCTGCGTGGAGGGGTCAGGCCAAAGGGGGAGACCGGTCCCCGAACTAGTGGAGGCAGGAAACGACCCTCAGCTAGAAACCGGAGGCTCTGACATTTTATGTGGCGCAGCCCCTCGCTACACCCGCTAGGAAGGCACCACATAGGGTCAGGGAAACTGGCGCCAAGTTTACCAAGAGGAGGCCCGAGGCAGCAGGCAGAAGTGTTGGTAAGAAAGGCCAGACAAAGGACACACAAAGGGGGTCCTGTGAAGTGCTCCAAAGTTATCTGGGAGTTGTCTGAGCCCCTCACCTGGTGAGCACAGTACGACGTGGATAGCCGTTACCTGCAGACGTGGTCTGGATAATAAGAACTGTGAGTAAAGGCCCTGGACTGCATCACTGACTCCGTGTCGTTACTGCTGCTGCCCTGCACCATCACCCCCATCCTCCGCATACACTGCCCTGAGGCTATACTCCTCCCGTGGGGAGTTATGCTACGCTCTGCTGCACCCACAACACCAGCCTCAGCGGTCTGCCCTGTAGCGGCGGTTCACTCTGACCGCAATCCACGGGTGGCGTAGTCGGACATTTAAACATCAAAACCACATAAATAGTTCCGCCACTGGTTTGACCGCCCTGAGCCACGGAACCGGGTCGCCGCCACGAAGACTACAACCACCAGCATCCACCAAAAAGGGTCCGGCTCCGGGTGTCCCAAGGCCCAGGGGGTGCGTCAGAACATTTTCATCACCTTTCACAATCACCAATGGGACAAGGCAGGGATGTCCTCTGTCCCCTCTCTTATACATCCTAGTGACGGAGCACCTGCTCTCATCAATTCGCCATAACCCCAATATTAGGTGGATTGAGGTGGGAGGCACCGAGTACAAGTGCTCTCTATTTGCTGATGATGTCCTAGTATATATCACTCAATCACATATATCCATCCCTGCTGTTATGGCTGAAATAGATCACTTTGTTACATGGTAAAATTTTAAAATCAATGCAGCGAAGTCTGAGGCCCTCGATGTCTCCCTCCCCAAATCCATATAGGATTCCATCCAGTCCAACTTTCCCTTTGCCTGGCCCTCACAGGGTATCAAATACTTAGGAATTCCTATTCATAGAGACCTCTCCCATCTATGTTTTCTTAATTTTGGGCCCTTTATTGAACAATTCCATACAGACCACGGTTGGCAAGTTAGAACTGTAAGATTCACTACGTGAACCACTGGTGTTTTGTGGAAAAGCACATGTACACTGCGTTCCAAATTATTATGCAAAAAGTGTTTAGGAGTGATAAGGGAAGAATTTGTTTGTTTGTCAGTTAAACTCATTGATGGTGATGTGTGTCAGGGCTCTTTATATCACTGTAAGCAATTGCAGACACCTGTGCTAATTAGTTTGGCAGGTGTGTCCAATGAAAGGCAAGACTACTTAAGAAGGCTCTCTCACATTATTAAGCAGCCTACATTTTCTGCCAAAATGGGAAAGAAAAAGGATGTGTCGGCTGCTGAGAAGCAACAAATTGTGGAGTGTTTAGGTCAAGGCATGACTACAATCAACATTGTGCGATGATCAGGATGAAGTGTCTTGGCAATCAAGAAGTATGTAGCTGATTCACAGTACACACGTGTGCGTGCTGATAAGGGCAAATTGAGGACTCTTTCCTACAGGCAATTACGTCAGGTTAAAAGAGCAGCGGCAAGAAAGCCTTGTCATAGCAGCAGACAAGTTTTTGAAGCTGCTGGTGCCTCCAACGTCCCCCGAACAACAAGATGCAGGGTCCTTCAGAGGTTTGCAGCTGTGCATACGCCATCCTGTCGACCTCCTCTATCCACTTCACACAAGCAGAAACGGCTCCAGTGGGCCAAACATTACATGAAGACTGATTTCAAAACTGTTTTGTTCACGGATGAGTGCCATGCAGCGCTCGATGGTCCAGATGGATGGAGTGGAGGATGGCTGGTTGATGGACACCCCACGCAAACACGGCTACAGCGCCAACAAGGAGGAGGTGAAGTAATGTTTTGGGCTGGAATCATGGGGAGAGAGATTGTCGGCCCCTTTAGGATCCCTGAAGGCGCTAAAGATGAACTCCATAATGTATGTGGATTTTCTCAAACAGCACTTCCTGCCATGGTTCAAGAAGAAGAACCGTGTATTTCACAGCAAGATCATTTTTCTGCATGATAATGCACCATCTCATGCTGCACATAAAACATCTGCATCTCTGGCTGATATGGGCATAAAAGGGGACAAACTTATGGTGTGACCCCCATGCTCCCCTGACCTCTACCCCATTCAGAACCTTTGGAGCATCATTAAAAGGAGTGTCTATGATGGCGGGAGGCAGTTCACATCTAAGCAACAGCTCTGGGAGGGTATTCTGTCCTCATGCAAAACAATTGAAGCAGAAACCATCCAAAACCTGACAAATTCAATGGACGAGAGAGTTCAGAAGCTCCTTTCGAACAAGGGGTCCTATGTGAAAATGTAACATCACCTACAATAAAGTATTGAGTTGAAAACTGTTTGATTTCAGTTTCTAACAACCTGCTAATGCTTATAATTTCAAAAATGACCATTTTTTTGGTCTTTATTAAAATGAAAAGGTTGATCGAAAAGTTTGGGGGATCTAAGAGTGTGGCAACCCAGTAGTCATGATTACTTCGAATTCTGACAATATGAGGGTCATGCTGCAGGTAGTGCAGCAAGAAGGCACTTATGTGTCTTGCGCATTTCGGAGCCCCAAAATTATTTTCCGGGCTAGATGCAGCTAAAAATTATTTTTAATTTTAAATCTGGTGGAGCTTATTATAGATGGCCTAATAGGATCAGTGCTGCACACTGCTACAAAGCCCAAATTATTTTCCAGTCAAGATACAGATAAACATGATTAGTAATTTGAAAGCTTAAAACGGTTGGTAGGGTGATTTTAACCAATCATCAAGCTTTTACTCTCCCCAGGATGACACAGGGGTAGAAAAGTCGTTTCGGATCCATGATTTGTTCATCTTTATGAACGTGAGTCTGTCTACATTATCAGTGGAGAGCCGCGTGTGCTTATCTGTCAGCACACCACCAGCAGCGCTGAACACACGTTCAAACAGAACGCTGGCTGCGGGGCATGACAAGATCTCCAAGGCGTAAGTGGCTAGCTCCGGCCATTTATCCAGATTGGAAGCCCAAAAAGAGCAAGGGTCCAGTGACACAGTCGTGGCTTCAATGTTTACTTGGAGATACTCCTGTACCATCGTCTCTAGGCGTTGACTATGTGTCAGACTTCTTGTCTCCTGTGGCCTTGCAAAGGATGGGCTAAAAAAGTGGTGAAATGATTCCGCAAAATTGATGTTACCAGCAGATACTGTGGTTCTGTTACGGTTTGAGTGCTGAACACTTGACGGTCCCACGGTTGGCAAGTTGGAACTCTGAGATTCACTACGTGCACCACTGGTATTTTGTGGAAAAGCACATGTAAGATTCTGCAACAGTCTCTGCTGATACTCCTGCATGCGTGCATCCCTTTCTATGGCAGGAATAATTTCTGCAAATTTACTTTTGTACCGGGGATCTAACAGTGTGGCAACCCAGTAGTCAGGATTATTTCTAATTCTCACAATTCGAGGGTCATGTTGCAGGTAGTGCAGCAAGAAGGCACTCATGTGTGTTGCGCATCCAGGAGCACCAAGTCCCTGTTGTGTTGGTGGCGAGGTAACAATCATGCTTCCTTCCTCTGTCCTCTCCCCCCAACCTCGCACAACAGAAATGTGATCAAGGTCTCCCTCATCTGATGAGTCTTCCATCAGTTCGTCCTCCACTTCTTCCTGGGCTCCTGCACCTTCCTCACTAGTTTGGCTGCTACCATGCGCCCTGGTAAAACCATCTCCCCCACCCTCACATGCCTGCCGCCTTGGTGCTGCCGACCGTCTGGACCTTGCAGATGTTAGCCCTTCCGCATACAACTCCTCCTCCTCTACTTCCTCCACCTCCTCTTGTGCCACCACCTGACTCCGAATTCTGTTTAACATGTGCTCCAGCATGTAAATCACCGGAATAGTCATGCTGATAATGGCATCGTCAGCACTAAACATCTTCGTCGCCATTTCAAAACTGTGCAGAAGGGTGCATAGGTCCCTGATCTGAGACCACTCCTCCAGCGTGATTTGCCCCACCTCTGAATCTCGTTGGCCCAGGCTATACGTCAGAACGTATTGCACCAGGGCTTGTCGGTGCTGCCACAGTCGCTGCAACATGTGCAGAGTTGAATTCCACCGGGTAGGCACATCATATTTTAGCCGGTGAAGTGGCAGGCCCAACGACTTCTGTAGAGATGTAAGTCGCTGAGCTGCGGGATGCGAACGGCGGAAGTGAGCACACAGCGACCGTGCCCTCTGCAGAAGGCCATCTAGTCTGGGATAGTGGGCTAAAAATTGCTGGACAACCAGGTTCAACACGTGAGCCATACAAGGCACGTGTGTGACATTGCCCCGGCGAAGGGCCGCACCCAGGTTTGCAGCATTGTCGCACACGGCCTTCCCTGGTTTCAGGTCCAGTGGAGACAACCATTCATGAAATTGGTTCTCCAGAGCTGACCACAACTCCTCAGCTGTGTGACTCACATTTCCCAGACATTTCAAAGTAAAAACCGCCTGATGACGTTGAGCCCTACTGCCAGCATAGTAAGGAGGTGTGCAGGATCCCTTCTGCGCAGTTAGAAAGCTTATGGCATGACCAGACAGGCTTTGGGTGCAGGTGGAAGACTGAGAGGAGGTTGAGGAGGCAGAAGCAGTGGAGGAACTTTGACATAAAGAGGATTGACGCACAACTGGTGGGGACGGCAAGACTTGGACAGCAGCCCCTTGTCCTGCTGTCACCATAGTTACCCAGTGCCCAGTCAGCGACATGTAACGCCCCTGTCCATGCCTACTCGTCCAAGTGTCTGTGGTGAAATGCACCCTGTCACACACAGAGTTTCTCAAAGAAGCGGTGATGTTGTGTGCGACATGCTGGTGGAGCGCAGGCACACCTTTCTTTGAGAAGTAGTGCCGACTGGGCATCTGGTACTGGGGCACTGCGACGGACATAAGGTCTCGAAAATCCTCTGTGTCCACCAGGCGGAAAGGCAGCATTTCTGTAGCCAAGAGCTTGCAGATGGTGAAATTCAACCTCTTAGCTTTCTCATGGCTAGGAGGAAATGGTCTTTTACTTGTCCACATCTGAGGGACCGAGGGCTGGCTATTGTGCTTAGACGGGGTTGATAAGGGTGTCCCCGGCAAACTGCCGGTCTGTGAGGAAGATGCAGGCGGACATGTTAGGTTGCCTTGATCCAAAGGTGGTGCTATCGATGTCGGACAGCGCTCAACACCAGCTGGTGTTACCACCTCCAAAGAAAATGATGACCTGCCAATCACGCTGGCTGTTGCGGGTAAAGAGGTGGCAGGTCTGCGCCCCAAAACAGGTGTGACTGCTGTCCCCCCAGTCACAGAGGATGAAGAGGCCGCGGATGCACAAGATATGGCAGACGGTGGTTGGCCCGGCCGGCTAGGCCGCATTGTAGCACACTGAGCTTCCCACTGCAACTTATGCTTCATGTCCATGTGCCGGTTCATGCATGAAGTACTCAAACTATGTATTTTTTGGCCTCTACTTAGCTTTTGCTGACAAATGTTACAGATAACACGAGTTGGGTCATCTTTATCGATCTGAAAAAATGCCCAGGCTATGCCAGGCTTAGCACCCATGCGACCTGAAGAGCCACCACGACTTGTGGTGAGAGGCAGAGTTGTGTTTGAGGATGCAGTTGTTGACGTGCTTCCAGTACTACGTCTCTGTCCAGGAAGGCGCAACCTGACCTCGTCGTCACTAGCATCTTCCTCCACCTCCTCTGCTGACCTCATCTCTTGGCTGACTGTGGGTTGACAGTAAGTGGGATCTCCAACCTCATCATCATCACCCTGTGTGTTATCACACCCGTCGTCCTCAGAGCCAACCTGTTCCTGCCCTGACAAAAACTAAACTAAAGTTGTCGCTCCAATCAGGTATTTGAGTCTTATCATCGTCTTCCTCATTGTCTCCACCAACAGGAGTTACAGTTTGGGAATGAGGGTCTACATTATGGTCAGAACCTTCTGCGTCTGGTCCTGGATCCGACTCATAAAGATTCTGGGCATCAGTGCAGATCATTTCCTCGTCTGGATTCACAGAAGCGCTGGAGTCGACCTCTAATTCCCAGGCTATAGTATGAGTAAACAGCTCTGCAGACTCAACCATCTGTTCTACCTCATACTCAGACGGGCAGCTGGAGATTTGGGAGCTGTGAGGAAGCAAGTGCGATTTGGGTGACACCTTTGAGGACTGGAGTATTTGTGATGTTGAAGTTGATGTGGAGGAGAGCCCACTTAAAGGAGCACTTGATATCCGTTGAAGCACCTGCTGTTTTTGTGCCTCATCTGGAATTTGTAGCGATTGGCGTGGCCGTAAGAAAGGGATCTTATCACATTGTCCGCTAAAAGAAGTAGACATTTTAGTTTGGCTGGAAGATGGTCTTTCTTCTGCAGATGTTACTGTTGCTTTAACACCTACCCCACGGACACAACCTTTTTTCCCCTTCCCAACACGCCTATTCCCCTTTCCACCAGCAGCAGGCTTTTTTCCACTCATTTTGGTGGTTAACTAATTCACAACTCTGGAGTTGTTTGCACAAAAAAACAATGGATGGTAACCGAGCAGAGCTCAGTGGCCAAACTGTGGTATTAGGCCAAAACTATTGGCTGGGTTAGATGCAGAAAAAAATTATATTCAATTTGCAACCTGATGGAGGTCAGTATAGATGGACTAATAGAGAAAGTCCGACACACTGCTAGAAGGCCAAATATTTTTTCAGAGCTAGATGCAGAAAAAAATTATATTCAGTTTGCAACCTGATGGAGGTCTGTATAGATGGATTAATAGAACAAGACCCACACACAGCTAGAAGCCCAATATTTTTTCAGAGGTAGATGCAGAAAAAAATATATTCAGTTTGCAACCTGATGGAGGTCAGTATAGATGGACTAATACAACAAGTCCCACACACAGCTAGAAGCCCAATATTTTTTCAGAGGTAGATGCAGAAAAAAATATATTCAGTTTGCAACCTGATGGAGGTCAGTATAGATGGACTAATACAACAAGTCCCACACACAGCTAGAAGCCCAATATTTTTTCAGAGGTAGATGCAGAAAAAAATATATTCAGTTTGCAACCTGATGGAGGTCAATATAGATGGACTAATACAACAAGTCCCACACACAGCTAGAAGCCCAAATATTTTTTCAGAGGTACTGTAGATGCAGATAAAAATTATTTTTAATTTGCAACCTGATGGAGGTCAGTATAGATGGACTAATAGAGAAAGTCCGACACACTACTAGAAGGCCAAATATTTTTTCAGAGCTAGATGCAGAAAAAAATTATATTCAGTTTGCAACCTGATGGATGTCAGTATAGATGGATTAATAGAACAAGACCCACACACAGCTAGAAGCCCAATATTTTTTCAGAGGTATATGCAGAAAAAAATATATTCAGTTTGCAACCTGATGGAGGTCAGTATAGATGGACTAACAGAGAAAGTCCCACACACTACTAGAAGGCCAAATATTTTTTCAGAGCTAGATGCAGAAAAAAATTATATTCAGTTTGCAACCTGATGGAGGTCTGTATAGATTGATTAATAGAACAAGACCCACACACAGCTAGAAGCCCAATATTTTTTCAGAGGTAGATGCAGAAAAAAATATATTCAGTTTGCAACCTGATGGAGGTCAGTATAGATGGACTAACAGAGAAAGTCCCACACACTACTAGAAGGCCAAATATTTTTTCAGAGCTAGATGCAGAAAAAAATTATATTCAGTTTGCAACCTGATGGAGGTCTGTATAGATGGATTAATAGAACAAGACCCACACACAGCTAGAAGCCCAATATTTTTTCAGAGGTAGATGCAGAAAAAAATATATTCAGTTTGCAACCTGATGGAGGTCAGTATAGATGGACTAACAGAGAAAGTCCCACACACTACTAGAAGGCCAAATATTTTTTCAGAGCTAGATGCAGAAAAAAATTATATTCAGTTTGCAACCTGATGGAGGTCTGTATAGATGGATTAATAGAACAAGACCCACACACAGCTAGAAGCCCAATATTTTTTCAGAGGTAGATGCAGAAAAAAATATATTCAGTTTGCAACCTGATGGAGGTCAGTATAGATGGACTAATACAACAAGTCCCACACACAGCTAGAAGCCCAATATTTTTTCAGAGGTAGATGCAGAAAAAAATATATTCAGTTTGCAACCTGATGGAGGTCAGTATAGATGGACTAACAGAGAAAGTCCCACACACTACTAGAAGGCCAAATATTTTTTCAGAGCTAGATGCAGAAAAAAATTATATTCAGTTTGCAACCTGATGGAGGTCAGTATAGATGGACTAATAGAGAAAGTCCGACACACTGCTAGAAGGCCAAATATTTTTTCAGAGGTACTGTAGATGCAGATAAAAATTATTTTTAATTTGCAACCTCATGGAGGTCAGTATAGATGGACTAATAGAGAAAGTCCGACACACTACTAGAAGGCCAAATATTTTTTCAGAGCTAGATGCAGAAAAAAATTATATTCAGTTTGCAACCTGATGGAGGTCAGTATAGATGGACTAATACAACAAGTCCCACACACAGCTAGAAGCCCATTATTTTTTCAGAGGTAGATGCAGAAAAAAATATATTCAGTTTGCAACCTGATGGAGGTCAGTATAGATGGACTAATACAACAAGTCCCACACACAGCTAGAAGCCCAATATTTTTTCAGAGGTAGATGCAGAAAAAAATATATTCAGTTTGCAACCTGATGGAGGTCAGTATAGATGGACTAATACAACAAGTCCCACACACAGCTAGAAGCCCAAATATTTTTTCAGAGGTACTGTAGATGCAGATAAAAATTATTTTGAATTTGCAACCTGATGGAGGTCAGTATAGATGGACTAATAGAGAAAGTCCGACACACTGCTAGAAGGCCAAATATTTTTTCAGAGCTAGATGCAGAAAAAAATTTATTCAGTTTGCAACCTGATGGAGGTCAGTATAGATGGACTAATAGAATGATGCTATGCCCAAAAGATTTTACTTCTCTAGGTGAAGTAAAAAAATTGGTATTCTATACACAGGTGGTATATCTTGCAACACAGATAGGCTACTCCACTGACTAACACACTCTGCAATAGGCCAAAAAGGATTAGCTTTGCTAGATTCAGCCAAATGCTGTGAAAAAAACTTGCACAGCACTGGCACAGACCTGCCTGGCAAAAACTGATAGGAACTGATGTAACCTAGTCCTGAAAAGGACTCCAATTACAATTAGTCTTTACTCCCACAACCTATCTATTTAAGAGCACAGACCTGCCTGATAAAAGTCGTAGGAAATTCTGTAACCTAGTCCTTAAAAGGACTGCAATCACAACTATTCCCTACTCCCAAGACAGCCTTCTTAAGTAGTCTTGCCTTTCATTGGACACACCTGCCAAACTAATTAGCACAGGTGTCTGCAATTGCTTACAGTGATATAAAGAGCCCTGACACACATCACCATCAATGAGTTTAACTGACAAACAAACAAATTCTTCCCTTATCACTCCTAAACACTTTTTGCATAATAATTTGGAACGCAGTGTACATGTGCTTTTCCACAAAACACCAGTGGTTCACGTAGTGAATCTTACAGTTCTAACTTGCCAACCATGGTCTGTATAGAGTTGTTCAATAAAGGGCCCAAAATTAAGATAACATAGATGGGAGAGGTCTCTATGAATAGGAATTCCTAAGTATTTGATACCCTGTGAGGGCCAGGCAAAGGGAAAGTTGGACTGGATGGAATCCTATATGGATTTGGGGAGGGAGACATCGAGGGCCTCAGACTTCGCTGCATTGATTTTAAAATTTGACCCTGTAACAAAGTGATCTATTTCAGCCATAACAGCATGGATGGATATATGTGATTGAGTGATATATACTAGGACATCATCAGCAAATAGAGAGCACTTGTACTCGGTGCCTCCCACCTCAATCCACCTAATATTGGGGTTATGGCGAATTGATGAGAGCAGGTGCTCCGTCACTAGGATGTATAAGAGAGGGGACAGAGGACATCCCTGCCTTGTCCCATTGGTGATTGTGAAAGGTGATGAAAATGTTCTGATGCACCCCCTGGGCCTTGGGACACCCGGAGCCGGACCCTTTTTGGTGGATGCTGGTGGTTGTAGTCTTCGTGGCGGCGACCCGGTTCCGTGGCTCAGGGTGGTCAAACCAGTGGCGGAACTATTTATGTGGTTTTGATGTTTAAATGTCCGACTACGCCAACCGTGGATTGCGGTCAGAGTGAACCGCCGCTGCAGGGCAGACCGCTGAGGCTGGTGTTGTGGGTGCAGCAGAGCGTAGCATAACTCCCCACGGGAGGAGTATAGCCTCAGGGCAGTGTATGCGGAGGATGGGGGTGATGGTGCAGGGCAGCAGCAGTAACAACACGGAGTCAGTGATGCAGTCCAGGGTCTTTACTCACAGTTCATATTATCCAGACCACGTCTGCAGGTAACGGCTGCCCACGTCGTACTGTGCTCACCAGGTGAGGGGCTCAGACAACTCCCAGATAACTTTGGAGCGCTTCACAGGACCCCCTTTGTGTGTCCTTTGTCTGGCCTTTCTTACCAACCCTTCTGTCCGGCTGCCTCGGGCCTCCTCTTGGTAAACTTGGCGCCAGTTTCCCTGACCCTATGTGGTGCCTTCCTAGCGGGTGTAGCGAGGGGCTGCGCCACATAAAATGTCACAGCCTCCGGTTTCTAGCTGAGAGTCGTTTCCTGCCTCCACTAGTTTCGGGGACCGGTCTCCCCCTTTGGCCTGACCCCTCCACGCAGGTGGATTCGGGCGTGCGGTGGCGACTCGCCCGTCCGCACCCCTGGGATCCCTTCATTCCTTGTTCCTGGAGCCTTCTCCACTCCTCTTCCTTCCTTCTCCCTCTTCCAGGCCTGGGCCTCTGTTACTAGGCCCGCCTCCGGAGCAGAGCTCATGCAGAGCCCCTGCTCCCTGCCACTTCTGCTCAGACTTCTCTGCACTGAACTAAGATGGTGCCCACCTTTTATACTCCCTTCTCAATGCACCCAGGAACTGCTTCCTCCCTGCTCCTGCACTACAGGGTTCCCCTTCCTCAGTGTTCCCTCCCTCCACTCCAGCCAGGGACAGGGACTGTCGTGCCCATCTCAGAGGCATATTGGTCGCCCTGCCCCACGGCAATGTGGTGTAATGCATGCAGGTGTCGGGTCCTGATCCACACTCCATCCTTACCTGAGAGTGAGATATCACACCTCTGGGTGAGGTGCAATACCTCTGTAGCAACCGAGCCCTCAGGGTGCTACAGTTCCATTTATCTTCAGCCTAGGTGACGTATTGTGATACAGGGCCGTGATTTTGGCTATAAAAGGGTCCCCTAGACCCCTACCCCAAGCTTTTTAAGAGAATCATATATGGCGTGCCAGGAGACTCTATAGAATGCTTTCTCAGCATCCAACGAGAGTATCTAATTACAAATTTTTAACTGCATCTAGCCCAGGAAATACTTTGTGCCTAGTAGCAGTGTCTGCTAGTCAGCGGATTATCCCGGCTGTTAAGCAAGCTACACCACCTGTAGTTTGGACACTTAATTTTTTCAAAGAAAATGCTTTGGGACCACGGGATACTCAGTGAAGAGCATCAGGAGGCACCCCAAGGCAAAGGGGCTGGGACTGGCAGTAGGATGCCTTGCGGTGGACAGCCGAGCTCGATCCTTATAAAAGCTTTTTAACTGCAGCAGCTTTAGTGGACGCTACTGGAGCTGGAATTACGCGGCTGCTGGCATGAGACTTGCCCTCCAATAGATCCTTGTAAATGGATTTAAAGTGTATTCATTCAAATTAGAGAGACAATTTAAATTAAAAAGCTTAGAGCTGCCTCCACCACACGGGGGCTCGCTCGACCCACCAGCGGACAGGCACTAGTATTGGGAGAGGGGGGCTGGCCGTCAGGGTTCACCGCGGCTCTGGCACAAACCCGGCGACACGGAGGTGGCACGGGCAGGAGCGGACTGAACGTGTCGGCTTCTCACTTTTTGGATTTTAGAAGGGCATGACATGCCTATATCTGTGTCTCCCCCTCCTTTTACTCCTCCACCTCTTTTCTTTTCGCATGACTATATGTACTTGTCACTTTTCCATGTGTTAGTTGTGTCTTCTGAGCAGTTTGTCAGCTTTTGGACACCTTTGAAGGTGTTTTCTATGTGTTTCTATGTGTTTTTGTTTGCCTGCCATTGGTTTTAACGGTGTTCGAAGGTGTTCGACGAACAGTTCGACGAACAGTTCGGCGAACACACGGGTGTTCGACGAACCGAACCGAACTCGAACACTACGGGGGTGGCTCAACACTAGTGAACAGTACAGATGCAGAGCACTGTGCACTAGCGCTGCAAGACCAAAAAAATTTCTCTATCTACTCCTATATTGTGTGTTTGGAACCAATTTAGCTGAATACGGATGGAACCATCACACTAATAGGAGATATCAGGAAAAATTATGAATTGGCAAAAAAGGACAATGTATGAGGCAGTGACACACACTGAGTGCACTACAACCAGACGTGGTTGAAGCACACACTACAGGGTGAGCTGCACTCACACACCAGACCTTGCAGACAGCGGTGAACAGTACAGATGCAGAGCACTGTGCACTAGCGCTGCAAGACCAAAAAAATGTCTCTATCTACTCCTATATAGTGTGTTTGGAACAAATTTAGCTGAATACGGATGGAACCACCACACTAATAGGAGATATCAGGAAAAATTATGAATTGGCAAAAAAGGACAATGTATGAGGCAGTGACACACACTGAGTGCACTATAACCAGACGTGGCTGAAGCACACACTACAGGGTGAGCTGCACTCACACACAGAGACCTTGCAGAAAGCGGTGAACAGCACAGAGAACTGTGCACTAGCACTGCAAGACATAGCGATTTATAAAGTAGCTTGGGTAAAGCAGAATAGACCAAATAGGTAGCTAAAACTGTCCCTCAGAACAACAGCATCCTATCCCTAACTGAATTCACAGCAGAGTGAGCTCAAAATGGCGGCGGCGGCTTTTATAGTGCATCATGACATCATTTCAGCAGCCAATCACAGCCATGCCATTAGTTAAGATGCCTACATGCCTAACAGGATGTGCCCACACTTCTTAGGATCCTCATTGGCTGAATAAAATGAAAATGGCTCATTGCATTATGGGAACTTCCGATTCCGGTATACGATATTGCAAAAGTATCGTAATTAAGTATCGGAATTCTGATACCGCGAATATCGGCCGATACCCGATATTTCAGTATCGGAATGCTCAACACTAGTAATGACCCAACAACAGTACCGGCTAGAAGGGGACCTGGATGTCTGAGAACACTCGGGAAGCCCCTCTGGTCAGGGTGAGAGTGTAGGCCTACCGTGGTCTCTATGCTCTTTCTGACTATTCCCTTCTTCGTGGTAAAATAGCCCATGTCCCTGAGCGTGCCATGTATTCTCACCCGTATGGCTTGCAACTTGGGCTTCTTTTACCTCTGGCCTCTCTTGGCTTTGCTGGTCCCTTCTGTTGTGGTGGAGCCTCCAGGCTTTTTAGGCCAAAGGACATGAAATCCCTCGCGGATTGGTTCTCTGCTGCTGGACTTAGAGTCTTTACAGCCTCGGACCCCAATGTCCGGTAGATAATTCTCCCTTTCTGCCATATGTCCCTGGCTAGCACTTCCTCCACTGACTCATGACCTCCTCAGCCTGCTGCTGACCCTTACTCTCTGGGCCTAGACTCCGTCACGGTCTCAGGTCTCCCAGGTCTCTCTGGTCTCCCAGGTCTCTCTAACCCTGCCCCCAGTTCCAGCTTTTATAGGGCAGCCTGCTCCCCCTACTGGCCTGGGACAGGAGGTGCTGCATGCTAATTGTCCCTAACCAGGGAACCTCCCTCCTGCTCTCAGACACAGCCTTTATTACACTGTGTTCCAAATTATTATGCAAATAATATTTTCTCGGATTTTCCCAAATTACCTATATGAATTGCAGTCATTGTAATTTTCCAGTCAAATAACTATTAGAGTACAATTGAAAGGTTTTTGTACAAACTGCCTATGATAACAGTATATTTTTTAAAAAATAAAACACTCAAACTGCACTCAAAATGCATGTTCCAAATTATTATGCACAGCAGAGTTTTCAACCTTTTCATTTTAATAAAGAACAAAAAAATGGTCATTTTTGAAATTATAAGCATTAGCAGGTTATTACAAACTGAAATCAAACAGTTTTCAACTCAAAACTTTATTCTAGGTGATGTAACATTTGCACATAGGACCACTTGTTCGAAAGGAGCTTCTGAACTCTCTCATTCATTGAATTTGTCAGGTTTTGGATGGTTTCTGCTTCAATTGTTTTGCATGTGGACAGAATACCCTCCCAGAGCTGTTGCTTAGATGTGAACTGCCTCCCGCCATCATAGACACTCCTTTTGATGATGCTCTAGAGGTTCTCAATGGGGTTGAGGTCAGGGGAGCATGGGTGCCACACCATAAGTTTGTCCCCTTTTATGCCCACAGCAGCCAGAGATGCAGATGTGTTATGTGTAGCATGAGACGGGGCATTATCATGCATGAAAATGATCTTGCTGCGGAATGCACGGTTCTTCTTCTTGAACCATGGCAGGAAGTGCTGTTTGAGAAACTCAACATACATTATGGAGTTCATCTTTACCCCTTCAGGGATCCTAAAAGGGCCGACAATCTCTCTCCCCATGATTCCAGCCCAAAACATTACTCCACCTCCTCCTTGTTGGCGCCGTAGCCGTGTTTGCATGGGGTGTCCATCAACCAGCCATCCTCCACTCCATCCATCTGGACCATCGAGATCATTTCATGCATGATAATGCACCGTCTCATGCTGCACATAACACATCTGCATCTCTGGCTGCTGTTCGCATAAAAGAGGACAAACTTATGGTGTGGCCCCCATGCTCCCCTGACCTCTACCCCATTGAGAACCTCTGGAGCATCATCAAAAGGAGTGTCTATGATGGCGGGAGGCAGTTCACATCTAAGCAACAGCTCTGGGAGGGTATTCTGTCCTCATGCAAAACAATTGAAACCATCCAAAACCTGACAAATTCAATGAATGAGAGAGTTCAGAAGCTCCTTTCGAACAAGCGGTCCTATGTGCAAATGTAACATCACCTAGAATAAAGTTTTGTGTTGAAAACTGTTTGATTTCAGTTTGTAATAACCTGCTAATGCTTATAATTTCAAAAATGACCATTTTTTTGTTCTTTCTTAAAATGAAAATGTTGAAAACTCTGCTGTGCATAATGATTTGGAACATGCATTTTGAGTGCAGTTTGAGTATTTTATTTTTTTAAAAATATTCTGTTATCATAGGCAGTTTGTACAAAAACCTTTCAATTGTACTGTAATAGTTATTTGACTGGAAAATTACAATGACTGCAATTCATATAGGTAATTTGGGAAAATCTGAGAAAATATTATTTGAATAATAATTTGGAACACAGTGTATTTGTGGCATCCAGGCCTGGGGTGACACAGTGGGGGTCAATATACTGTATATAGAGGATTGTGAGGGCCATCATTCTGTATACAGGAACCTGTTGACTCCATCTTACTGTATATAGGGAGCTGTGGTGACATCATACTGTATATAGGGGGCTGTCCGGATATCATACTGTATATGGGGAGCTGTGGGGATATCATACTGTATATAGGGAGCAGTAGGGCCATCATACTTTATACAGGGAGCTGTGAGGACATCTTACTGTATATAGGGAGCTGTGGGCCATCATACTGTGTATAGGGGAGCTGTGGGGATATCATACTGTATTTTTAAGACATCAAACCTTGCTGAAATATAGATAAAATTACTACTGTATGGGGGCACAAAGAGAAATTTTACTATTGTATGCGGCCCACAAAAGGGGACATATGCATTAATACTGTAGAAGGCACAAGCAGTGCGGAATGGGGACCATTTCTACTCTTAGGCTATGTGCCCACGTAGTGTTTTTGTAGTTTTTTTGCGGCGTATTTATTGCTGCGAAAACGCCGCAAAAACGCTTGTAAAACAGTCTGCCATGCAAAGCAATGTGAATTCGGATGTGCTGTGCACATGATGCTCTAATTCGCATTGGTTTGCAAAACTACAACTCCTCTTCATCCCAGCTACCACGCGGTGAAAAAAAGAAATAAAAAAGTTAAAAATAAACAATACCTGTATATTCACCTCTCCAGCGGCCTCCGGTCTGCTCTCTGGTCTCCTCCGGTCGGCTCCCGGCCGCGTCTTCTCTCTTCAGCGTCCCGCAGTGTACTGTCAGGACCTGCGGTGACGTCATTTAGTCACCTGATGGTCATGCGACCGCTGACGTCGGCGGTCAGGTGATGGTCACGTGACCATCAGCTGACTGACGTCACCGCAGGTCCTGACTGTACACTGAGGGACGCTTAAGAGAGAAGACGCGGCCGGGAGCAGACCGGAGGAGACCGGGGGCCGCCGGAAAGGTGAATATACAGTTTTTTTTTATTTTTAACATTTTAATTCTTTTTTTTTTTTTTACTATAGATGCTGCATTTAAAACATCTAAGTTGTTCACACATTATAAATCCATGTCGGTTGCATGGATTTATATTGTGTGATCAACTTGTCAAGCACTTTTCCAAGTGATGCTAAAATCGCTTGGAAAAGTGCTTGAAAAAACGCATGTAAAAACTCTTCTCTCTGGCAGAAAAAACGCATGTAAATCTGCATGCGTTTTTTCTGCCAGAGAGGCAAAAACGCTCTGCATCAAATCTGCTACGTGGGCACATAGCCTTAGAGGTCAAAAGGACATCACTACTGTAAAATATCTTATTTTTGAATACACTATTACTGTGCAGGGCACCAGTGCATTGCTATGGTACTTTTTTTCTTTATCATGTGCAGTGTATAAGTGGAAAAAACGTAGGAAATGTGCTCTAGAAGTGATCAGCTATAGATGTACAGTATGTGTGCTTCATTCTGCAAAGACGGTTTGTAGATTAAAGAAGTCATAATAGTTTGCCCTGGATGAAGAAGTAAAACAAAAATGAACACCTTTAATTGGAGACATCATTGGTAAGTCACCAAATTTACATGTACACTTACACTATACACTCCCTGACAGAAGTTATGTCGCTTATCCATGTTATGTAAATAAAAGCTGATAACCTGACGTTAAATTCATCCATTGGTTTTATAAATTACTCTTTTAAAAGCTGAAACCCTCCCAAATTTGGTTTAGGTTAAGAAAATAAATTGGCATCAATGCTGAAATATTGATCATTTAATGAACACAGAATGGTCAGATTTTGGCAAGACAAAAGTTTTGTCGCCTGGTCATATAATGCACCCAATCCTAGTTTACATCCTCACCAGTGCTCAGTAAAGGATCGGTTAATTAGTGGGTGTATATAAAAAGAAACCCAGCACCCCAGACCTACACTTGAACTGCAACTTGAGCTTTGACAACATGCCAAAAATCCACCCTGCGACCTCAGGTTATAAGCTTTTATTTACATAACATGGATAAGCGACATAACTTCTGTCAGGGAGTGTACATTGTATATTATATACATAGCTCCTGTGTATATTGTCACCAGTGAGTCACTGGATTTACCTTTGCACTTACTCTATATCCTGTATAGCAGAGGTCCCCAACCGCCGGTCCGCGGACCAGGACCGGGCCGTTGGGGTTTTTCAGCCGGTCCGCGGGGAGAGGGGGCCCCTCCAGCCTCCAGCAGGGCCACCATCAGGGCATGACTGCCCTGACTCCAGTATGGGGCCCGGCCGGTAGGAGCCCCCTCGGAGCCCCCCTCTTGTGCGTCTCTCTCCTCATGGGGCCCCCGGCCGCATGCTAAGCGCCGGGTCCGGGACATCTTAGCGCTGCGCTGCTGCGGCAGCACTTTCATGATTCCCCTGACTTCCGGTCATGTGACGGCGCCGTCACATGGCCGGAAGTCAGGAGAACCTGGTGTCAGCGATTTGGACGAGCGCCAGGATTCTGCAGGGATCGCATGGGGGTAAGTATAACAAGTTTTATTTTTTTTTAAATACAATTAACTAGGAGTGGGGGGAATGGGAGATGCACATGGGGGGAGGGGAGAGATGAGAGATGCACATGGGGGAGGGGAGAGATGAGAGATCCACATGGGGGGGAGGGGAGAGATGAGAGATGCACATGGGGGAGGGGAGAGATGAGAGATCCACATGGGGGGAGGGGAGAGATGAGAGATGCACATGGGAGGGAGGGGAGAGATGAGAGATGCACGGGGGGGTGAGAGATGCACGGGGGGTGGATGAGAGATGCACGGGGGGTGGATGAGAGATGCACGGGGGGGTGAGAGATGCACGGGGGGATGAGAGATGCACGGGGGGTGGATGAGAGATGCACGGGGGGTGAGAGATGCACGGGGGGTGAGAGATGCACGGGGGGATGAGAGATGCACGGGGGGATGAGAGATGCACGGGGGTGGATGAGAGATGCACGGGGGTGGATGAGAGATGCACGGGGGGTGAGAGATGCACGGGGGGGATGAGAGATGCACGGGGGGTGGATGAGAGATGCACGGAGGGGGATGAGAGATGCACGGAGGGGGATGAGAGATGCACGGAGGGGGATGAGAGATGCACGGGGGTGAGCTGCACATGGGGGGGTGAGAGATGCACATGGGGGGGTTATGTTTACATAACTTTGTTGCCTTATGAAGGGCGGGGGGGGCCCCCAAAAATTTCTTGCACAGGGGCCCACTACAGTCTGTGTCCGCCCCTGGGATGAAGTAAATGCAGCTGAACAGCAGCTGTCAGGACAGCTGCCCTGTCCTGCTGCAGGGCGTGATGGGGCCTCAGTGATGCGGCTCCTGGCACAGCACATTATGTGGGGCTCCTGGCATAGCTCCTGGCGGGGACCTGGTCTACACTATATGATAAGTATGCACTAAACTCCAAATCCCTCCATTACCCCGCCCCCATATGACCAAAGCCCCGCCCACCCCACCCCCTCCTTGCTGGGCCATGGAAAAATGATCTTGCTTCAAGCCGGTCCCTGGTGCAAAAAAGGTTGGGGACCACTGCTGTATAGTACATACAGTGGGTACAGAAAGTATTCAGACCCGTTTAAATTTTTCACTCTTTGTTTCATTGCAGCCATTTGGTAAATTCTAAAAAGTTCATTTTTTTCTCATTAAAGTACACTCTGCATCTCATCTTGACTGAAAAAAACAGAAATGTAGAAATTTTTGCAAATTTATTAAAAAAGAAAAACTGAAATATCACATGGTCATAAGTATTCAGACCCTTTGCTCAGACACTCATATTTAAGTCACATGCTGTCCATTTCCTTGTGATCCTCCTTGAGATGGTTCTACTCCTTCATTGGAATCGAGCTGTATTTAAGTAAACTGATAGGACTTGATTTGGAAAGGCACACACATGTCTATATAAGACCTCACAGTGCATGTGAGACTAAATGAGAATCAGGAGCTCAAAGGAACTGCCAAAGGAGCTCAGAGACAGAATTGTGGCAAGACACAGATCTGGCCCAAGTTACAAAAGAATTTCTGCATTACTCAAGGCTCCTATGAGCACAGTGGCCTCCATAATCCTTAAATGGAAGAAGTTTGGGACCACCAGAAGTCTTCCTAGACCTGGCCATCCAGCCAAACTGAGCAATTGTGGGAGAAGAGCCTTGATGAGAGAGGTAAAGAAGAACCCCAAGATCACTGTGGTTGAGCTCCAGAGTTGCAGTAGGGAGATGGGAGAAAGTTCCAGAAAGTGAGCTGTCACTTCAGCCCTCCACCAGTTGTGCATTAATGCAGAGTGGCCCAACGGAAGCCTCTCCTCAGTGCAAGACATATGAAAGCCTACATAGAGTTTGCTCAAAAACACATGAAGGACTCCCAGACTATGAGAAATAAGATTCTCTGGTCTGATGAGACAAAGATAGAACTTTTTGGTGATAATTCTAAGCGGTATGTGTGGAGAAAACCAGACACTGCTCATCACCTGCCCAATACAATCCCAACAGTGAAACATGGTGGTGGCAGCATCATGCTATGGGGGTGTTTTTCAGCTGCAGGCACAGGATAACTGATTTCAATTGAGGAAAACATGAATGCGGCCAAGTACAGAGATATCCTGGATGAAAACCTCTTCCAGAGTGCTCTGGACCACAGACTTGGCCGAAGGTTCACTTTCTAACAAGACAATGACCCTAAGCACACAGCTAAAATAACAAAAGAGTTACTTCAGAACAACTCTGTGACCATTTTTGACTGGCCCAGCCAGAGCCCTGACCTAAACCCAATTGAGCATCTCTGGAGATACCTGAAAATGGCTGTCCACCAATGTTCACCATCCAACCTGACAGAACTGGAGAGGATCTGCAAGGAAGAATGGCAGAGGATCCCCAAATCCAGGTATGAAAAACTTGTTGCATGATTCCCAAAAAGACTCATGGCTGAGCTAGCTCAAAAGGGTGCTTCTACTCAATACTGCGCAAAGGGTCTGAATACTTTTGACCATGTGATATTTCAGTTTTTCCTTTTTAATAAATTTGCAAAAATTTCTACATTTCTGTTTTTTTCTGTCAAGATGGGGTGCAGAGTGTACTTTAATGAGAAGAAAAAATGAACTTTTTAGAATTTACCAAATGGCTGCAATGAAACAAAGAGTGAAACATTTAAAGGGGTCTGAATACTTTCTGTACCCACTGTATGTGCCCTATATCACCACTGCCTCCCTGAGCATGTGCATGAAGCTGTGATTCATATACCGGGATTACTGTTTTGTTAGGTAGCTCAGATTTGCAAAGAGCAAACAGTGATGCCACTCTTACAACTCAAGTTCTTTCATGATTTACATCAAAGGGGTTCTTTGTTTTTAGCGAAGAACCCCTTTAATGTAAAGCACCATAACTGTACATCACAATTTTGGTGTGGGCACTGCAGATGTACATGATCCATATTTTTTTTCACAGTCGACACTCCATTCTATCTTGGATAATGTAATACAGTTAGTTGCATGTAGTTGTAATGTGGGCCCCTAAAGTCAAATCCACCAATCGGCCCTAGGCACCCCAGTCTTACAATGCCTAGGATGACTCAATGTCCCCCTCTACATAAACATGCTGCTGCTCCTTATCCTCCTCCTGTCCTTCCTCCACTCTACTGTTGCATGTAACATTGACTTTGAAGGTCCCAAACAGTGCCAGGCGTTAACCCCTTTACGACATGCACTGTGCATGTACGGTGAAAGTTGGAAAAGTGTATGGTCATGACAGGTCATGATTGTGTGCTACAGCCAGGAGCTGCCTCTCACAAGCATTGTTATCGTGTTAGATTCCATTATCAATGTCTGACAGCAGCATCTACTTTGTGTTGGCATGGGGCCGTATCATTCCATGCGCCCATCGGCGCACCCATGATGTGATTGCGGGTTGTTGATGGTTTGCTATGACAGCCAGGGGTCTGTAGAAGACCTCTGTATCTTTCATTATGGAACTCCTTTGAAACCCTGTCTGTGGCCGGGTTTTAAAGGAGTCATTAATTTCTGCTATAGACAGCTGTTAAGGTAATATATAATCAATAAGGGAAATTGTAAGCACAAATGAGCTTTTCCTGAAGGTAGATGTTAATCCCGGCACGTTAGCTCCTGGATTCTGAGTTTAGAGGCAGTAATTACATGGTATCTGTACTAGAAGGAATATTTCCTATTGTCTGTATAGGAAGATACAGGTATTTAAAAGGCCACAACTTGGCCATTAACAGACAACAGGTCATCCTGGAAATATGAGTTTATGGTCCGGACTATAAAAAGCTGGGTTACACAAAAAGAAGTGTTCGCATGTGGGGGCAGCCTGGAAGGCTGATGTGCTCTATGATTCACTTCATCCTCCCTCAGGAAAATAGGATAACTGCAGACGGAAACATTTTAGGTATTTCTGTTGTTTCTCCCTTTTTATTTTATAACTGTTTGCATATTTGTGTCTCATTGTATTTTTACCTTTTTATAAATTTATTGTAAGCACTGTATATTTTTATATTAAAGCTTAAAACCTTTAATCAGTTGATCCTTGTTCGCTCTAAAAGAATCCATAGCCTTAAAGAGAGTGTGTGACCTTTTGATTGTCTGACAGTAAGATAGAATTCAGGGACTCATCATCCTGCATGTTTGATGAGTGGTGGCAGCGTTAAGTAATCAGGGTGTGCTGAATGTGTCAGGGTGTGATTTATGCTCACTTTATAGCCTAAAACAGAGGTTAAGAGCTGGATTGAGTTAGAGGAGATAAATTAACCCGTGCAGGCGCACTCCACGTCACATGCTGAGAAGTGTGTATGTGACAGGTTGCTATGACAGTCAGGGGTCTGTAGAAGACCTCCATGCCTGTCATTATGGAACTCCTTTGTAACCCTGTCTGTGGCCAGGCTTCAAAGGAGACAGTAATTTCTGCTATAGATAGCGATGCTGTTGAATTGCTGTATATAGCACAAGCAATCAATCGCAGCTACAAGTCTATTAAAAACAGTGAAAAGTAAAAAAAAAAAAAAAAAATTTTAAAAAAATCTGAAAAAAAGTTAAAAATCACCCCCTTTTTCCCAATTAAAAATAAAGTTAATAAAAAAAATACAGAAAAGTCCGATCTATCAAAATCTAAAAATAATTAACACGATCAGTAAACACCGTAAACGAAAATATTCAAGAATGATTAAGTTACCTTTTTTTGGTCACTGCAATTTCACAAAAAATGAGGTAACAAGCAATCAAAATGTCACATCTATCACAAAATGGTATCAATAAAGACGTCATCTCACCCTGCAAAAAATAAGCTGTAACACTATGGTCTCGGAAAATGACGACCCAGCCTCCCCAATTTTTATTTTTGCAAACTTCTGATGTTTTTCTCACCACTAAATTAACCCCTTAAGGACTGATCCACTTTGTAGGTTAATGACCAGGCTTCATTTATTAAATTTGACCACTGTCACTTTATGAGGTAATAACTCTGGAACGATTCAACGAATCCTGCTGATTCTGAGATTTTTTTTTCATGACATATTGTACTTCATGATAGTGGTAAAAGTTTTTCGATAAGACTTGCGTTTATTTGTGAAAAAAATTGGAAAAGTGCAACTCGTCTCGCAAAAAACAAGTCCTCATATGTCTATGTGGACAGAAAAATAAAAAAAGTTATGGCTTTAGAAAGAAGGGGAGGAAAAAACAAGAATGCAAAAACAGAAATTGGCCTTGTTGTGAAGGGGTTAATGAACATGTAGAAGTTGTTATTAACCCATCACCCCCTGAGGTAATTGTTCAGTAGATTAAGATGATAATTACAATCATAATGATATTAATTCATACATAAACCAGTCAATATGCACTAAGTTTGAGGGGTAATTCAATATCCTCATGTTTCAAAATCGCAAATCAGATAGTGCTCATTCAGACCATTCTGTTTTTCCAAGGCCTGGAGGGCATGATTCGCTTCACAAAAAAGGTAGAAATACTTAACCACTCTCCTAGTTATGGCCACCACCTTCATCAAGGTGGTATATTTTTTGCACAATTAAATTCAAGATTTGCATCATGTAGGGAGTATGAGTTTCTTTGACCAAATGTAGTACATAGTGATGAGCGAGCACTAAAATGCTCAGGTACTCGTTGCTCGGCTCGAGCAACTTGGAATACTCGGGTGCTCGACCCGAGCAACGAGCCCAATGTAAGTCTATGGGAAACTCAAGCATTTTTCAGACGGCTCCCTCCTGCAGAGGGCCTAAAAATTGCCCAAATCGATGGGAACAGTGCTCAAATGACATGGGAACAGCATGGGGAAGACCCATGGAAGCATTTCTGACTCCCAGATCACTGCTGTCAACAACGTTGTCAGAGTATTACACCACTTTTACGGACTCACAATAAAACATACCAAAACGAAACCAAAATGGATTTTCCTGGGAAATATGTTAAGGAACATCCTTTCCATGACATGTACAATGTATATAAAGCAAAATAAATAACCAAAAACAAAAATGCTCCTCCACACCTTGGGCTATGTTCACACGTAGCATTTTTGATGCGTTTTTGCACTTTTGCATTGCTTTCAACCAAGACAAATGCATTCACCAGGAAATGTCATTTTAACATTTTACAACCTTATCTGGCCATGTGGTGTGTGACACATCATCAGACACATGCATACAGTGCTGAAAAGACATGGGAACAGCATGAGGAAGACCTCTGGACGCATCTCTGACTCCCAGGTCACTGCCTAAAAGTGTGCCCATAATAAGTGATCCTTGGCGCATGCGAAGATGCCTCCCGCCATGCACCTGTCGCTGCAGACTTGCAACAATCACCGTCCACGTCCTTGTCCCAGTGCAGCGTTCAGTTGTCCCTACCCCATTCCTTGGAATGCAAGCGCAAGTATGCAGGCAGCCACCCACCCACCCACAGGCTCCAATACTATACTGCCAAATTTGTGACAGCTGCTTGCACTTGAAATGTGGCCTTTTAGGCTCGTGGAGGTGGAAGCTTTTCACAACCTCATGCCGGCAGCGGCCGGGTGTCCATACTCGGTCCCCAGGCGCCACTATTTCTCCCGTTATCGTCTCCACCTTCCCCAAGCACGGGTCCCACAACATTACGCGTGCCCTCCCCAGTGCACTTACTGGGAAGGACCGCCTTACCACAAACACGTGGAGAGATGAATATGGCCAAGGACTGTACGGAGCCAGTGCACAACTTTTTTTGTTGAGAGTTGTATTTAGCTCGGTGAAAGGACTGGCTTAGAGGGAAACCGTATCTACCCTGCATGTCATTTCTTCCAGGAAGTCCTCTAATGCAGCTTGTTGCAGAAGCAATGGCAGCCCATCCAACATCAACTCGCACTTGTCGGTGGTGCTTTGACACACACATCTTTCTTTGCGCATTTAATTTCTTGAATACAGAGTTGGACAATGGCCTGATCTGTAATGCGGTTTGAGAAATAACATGCATAAGCATGGCCGATCCACATTAAAAAAGCAGCCATAGAGTGTCCGGGAACCTTCCGCCAGAATTTTCTTAGCCAGGGCTGTTTTTCAGCAGGGTGGGACGGGCCCACCAGAGAACCGGAGGCTCCTCCGGCGGGCCCGGGCTTGTCCTTCAGGAGAGTTCATAGTGCCGAGGTGAGGCCATGATGATGATAGAGGCCCCATTTGCTTAGTTTTCTGTTACTTGGAATGCAAGTGCAAGTATGCAGCCAGCCACCCACCCACCCACAGACCGCAACACTAAACTGCCACTTGAAATATGGCCTTTTAAGCTCGTGGAGGCCGAAGCTTTTCACAACCTCATGCCGGCGGCGGCCGGGTGTCCATACTCGGTCCTCAGCCGCCACTATTTCTCCCGGTATCGTCTCCGCCTCCTTCCACAAGCACGGGTCCCACAACATTACCCATGTCCTCCACAGTGCACTTACTGGGAAGGACCACCTAACCACAAACACGTGGACATGTGAATGTGGCCAGGGACGGTACGGAGCCAGTACACAACTTTTTTTTGCTGACAGTTGTATTTAGCTCGGTGAATGGACTGGCATAGAGGGAAACCGTTTCTACCCCGGCTGTCATTTCTCCGTCACCAGGTTCCGCCCATTGTCACACACGACCATGCCTGGCTGTATGTTCAGCGGTGAGAGCCACAGATCAGGCTGCTGTGTTACAGTTTTCAACAAATCTGCTGCGCTGGGCGGTTTGTCAATTAAGCATTAAGCATGTTATCTTCAGCACAGCCTGTTGCCTCTTGGCCAAGTCAGTGCTGCAGTGCTGTCAGCTTGTGACTGATGTGGTCATTTCGGAGATGGAGGAGGAGGTGTATGAGCTGAACAATGTGATTACATTGAGGTTAAATTGGTGACGCTGTTTTTTATACTAAAGAAAGATCCTATTTTGTTTTTTTACGTTATTTTTTAAGACAAATGCATTCACCGGGAAATGTCATTTTAACATTTTACAACCTTATCTGGCAATGTGGTGTGTGACACATCATCAGACACATCCTGTTTTATTTATGATGGAGGGACTCTGAAAGTCATAAAGCTTATTTTTATAGGGACATCAGACGGCCCTTACTATTCTAAAAAGGCCAGCAGTCGGCCCTAGCTATTGTTAGAGAGCCATCAGCCGGCTATGCTTTGTTGTTCCCATTATTAACAAGTGGGTCTCCTATACTGTTATTGCGTATCCAGTAGTGTTGAGCGAACATGCTCGACACTGCTCGGTACTCGCCCGAGCATCACGCTACTCGGGATGTTCGGCGAGCACCGAGCATTTCCGGGTTACTCGGGCGGGAGCTCGGGTCTCCGCCCTGCATGTTTGGCGCTCTTTACAGAGCCAATGAACATGCAGGGATTGCCAGCCAGTCACTGTAATGCCGCAGCCATGTTGTTTGTGGGCATTACAGTGATTGGCTGGCCGCACAGCGTCACCTCGAGTATTTAAAACCGGGCGCTGCCATCTTGGACACAGTCGCTCCGGATCAGACAGTGTAGGGACAGCGCTGCTGATTTAGGGAGAGATATATCCTGCAAAATAGTTAGTGTAGGGTCTGTAAAGGCTGCCAGATCAAACAAACAGTCCTTCTCAGGACTAATATCCATCCCAGGTATATCAGGCAGGCAGGCAGGCTGTATAGGAGACGCAGTGGTTATACCAGCAAACGCTGCATTACAGTCCTGTGTGCTGCTCCGGGGGCCAGGAAAAATCCTTTTTTTTTATCTAAATCCTCTTTTTTTTTCCTCCTTCACAATGTACAAATACCCATCTTATTAAACTTTTGGTGTCCCGTCCCCCCCCCAAAAAAAAAAAAGTGTGCCTCTGATTTTTCAGACACAAATATATCTGTTGAAAATAGTCTGGTGTAGGCCAGAGAAATAGAAGTGTGGTTTTGCAGTTCTATGGGCCATTTGTATCTAAAAAAAACAGTTTGAGTGTGTCGCTCACTGTTCAGCCGCAAATATCTCTATTTAAAAAAGTGTGGTATACCCCAGTAAACAATAACTGTGGTTTTCCTCTTCCACGGTTCTAATCTACTCTTTATTACCCTTTTTCCATTGATAGTGCAAGTGTAAGCTCTTTTACTTCATTTACAATGGGCAAGGCGCGTGGCAAGGGACGTGGAAGTGGACGTTCTGGTGATGGTTCGTGCAGAGGAAGGGGCCGTGGCCAAGGAGAAAATGTGCCACAACCAACAGCCACATCTTCTCGCTCCCACTTCTTGACCGAATTACTAGGGAAGCACAGAACAACACCAGTATTGAGAACTGATCAGTGTGAACAGGTTATTAATTGTATAGCAGACAATACTTCCAGTTACCTGGGCACCACCACCTCTGGTCTGTCTTCCACACGGTCAACTCTTAGTAGCCGTGAGTCTCGACCGCATACTCCTCCTCACCCTGATGCTCCTTCCTCCCACCATGCCGAGTGTCGTCAGACAGCAAGTGATCCCACACTTGACACTCTGAAGAGCTGTTCACTGGTCCATTTCCATATTTGGGCCCCTCGCCTGATACGCTTGAAGTGGTGGAAGAGGAGATCCCATGCTGCGATACCCAAATATTTGAACAGCCATGGCCACAGGAAGTCGACGTTGGCAATCTGTGACAAGAGGTGGACGATGACGAGACATAATTGCCAGGAAGTGAGGAGGAGGATCGTGGTGCGCAAGTGGAAGAGGAGGAGGTGGTGGATGATCTAGTAACTGACCCAACGTGGAAGGAGGACATGCAGAGTGAGGCCAGCAGCACACAGGGGGAGGGAGGCAGAGTACCCCAACAGGCAGGAAGAAGCAGTGTGGTGGCCGCAGACAGAAGGCAGGCAACCGTTCCCCGTAACACCAACACGAGGGACGTTGCCAGTACAAGCGGTAGGTCTTCCAGAGTCTGGAATTTTTTTAAAGACTCTGCTGATAACCCCAAAAAGGTCATATGTTCCACCTGCCATGCCAGCATCAGCAGGGGTGACAAAACTACCAGCCTGACCACCACCAGCATGATCAGGCACATGTCAGCAAAGCACCCGACTTTGTGGGGCGAAACCCAGGGTCCCCGACCAGTGTCAGCGGGTGTCACCACTGCTTCTTCCACTGTTGTGCGTGCAATAGAACCCCCTGTTGTGTGTGCAAGGCAATCCCCTATCCATACTGCATGTAAAGATGCCCCCTCCTCTCAGTCTTCACTTGTTATGGCAGTTTCTCAAGAAACAGCATCAACGTCCACGTCCACGTCCCACCGCAGCGTTCAATTGTCCATATCCCAGACGATTGAACGAAAGCGGAAATTCGCAGCTAACGCCCCACAGGCCACAGTCCTAAATTTGCACATTTCACGACTGCTTGCATTGGAAATGCTGCCTTTTAGGCTGGTGGAGACGGAATCCTTCTGCAATCTTATGGCGGTGGCTGTCACTCGGTACTCGGTCCCCAGCCGACACTATTTTGCCCGGTGTGCCATCCCCGCACTACACAAGCACGCGTCCCAAAGCATCTGCCGTGCCCTCAACAACGCAGTTACTGGGAGAGTCCACCTGACAATGCACACGTGGACAAGTGCTTGTGGCCAGGGACGGTACATCTCTCTGACGGCACACTGGGTAAACATAGTGGAAGCCGGGACCCAGTCGGACCTTGGGACGGAACACATCCTCCCCACACCGAGGATTGCGGGCCCTATGTCAGTCACAGTTGCCCCCACAGTGAACAGCTCCTGCGCATCCTCCTCCTCCTCCTCCTCCTCCTCATGTTCAGCCTCCATCTCAGATATCACCACATCAGTTACAAGCTGGAAGCATTGCAGTACTGCCTCCGCCAAGCGGCAACAGGCTGTGCTGAAACTCATAAGCTTAGGTGATAAACCTCACACTGCTTGTGAGTTGTGGACCGCTGTGAAAGAGCAGGCAGATCTGTGGCTGAGACCGCTGAACCTACATCCTGGCATGGTCGTGTGTGACAATGGCCGTAACCTGGTGGCGGCTCTGATGTGAGGTGAGATCACACACGTACCATGCCTGGCTCATGTGCTTAACCTCGTGGTTCAGGAGTTTCTTAAATCGTACCCCGAGTTGCCAGATCTGCTCGTCAAAGTACGCCGCCTGTCAGCTCATTTTCGCAAGTCGGCTACAGCTTCCGCCGCCCTTGCTGTGTTGCAGCAGCGTTTGCAGCTTCCGGCACACCGACTGGTGTGTGATGTCCCCACACATTGGAACTCTACCCTCCACATGTTGCAAAGGATTTGTGAGCAGAAGAGAGCAGTTGTGGAGTACCAGCTGCAGCAAGGCCGTCGATATTCAGGTCAGACTCCACACATAAGACCTCAGGAGTGGACCTGGATGTCTGACATATGTACCATCCTGACAAACTTTGAGGAGGCCACCAAGATGGTGAGTGGCGATGACGCCATCATTAGTGTCAGCATCCCACTTGTCTGTCTTTTGCAACGCTCTCTGCAGAGAATTAAAGAGGAGGCATTGCAGCCAGAGTATGATGAGATGGATCAAGAAGCCATAGCGGGCGATTACACACAGCCAAGCCTCATCTCATCCCAACGTGCATTGGGGGACAATGAGGGAGAGGAGGAGGAGGAGGAGGAAGAACAGGAGCTGCTATCATGCGTTGTAGACGGTAGTACCTGTACAAGTGTCATACCGTCGGTTCAGCGTGGGTGGCCTGAGGACAGGGGGGAGGAGGAAGAGGAGGAGGAGGAGAGCATGGTCAGTCATCATCTTGGTGAGGACACGGAAATCTTGCCTGTTACCAGTCTGGCACCCATGGCTGACTTTATGTTACGCTGCCTTAACCGTGACCCTCGCATTGTCAAAATGTTGGGTGACAGTCATTACTGGTTGATGACACTTTTAGACCCCCTCTACAAGGAGAACTTTCACTCTCTTATTCCTGAGTTGGAGAGGTCTACAAAAATGGGGCAGTACCAGAAGGCCCTTGCTGCAGAACTATTAAAAAAATTCCCATCTGAACACGGTAGCGGCAGAGGTCACAGTTCGCTGCCCAACTAAGGCATACAGGCGAGAGAGACGCAACTCCAATCCAGCAGAGGCAGGGGAACACTGTCAATGTTCTAGGACAGTTTTCTGAGACCTGCCCAGCTTACAGGCCCTGAGGCGCAGGGTACTCTCACAAGGAGTGGAAAGTTTCAAAAGATGGTGAGGGAGTACCAGCGTCCTCCGTGATTCCTCTGTGCCTTTTAATTATTGGGTATCCAAGCTGGACACTTGGAATGAACTCACTCTGTATGCCTTGGAGGTCCTGGCCTGCCCTGCCACTAGCGTGTTATCGGAGCGTGTTTTTAGTGCCGCTGGGGGAATTATAACTGATAAGCGCACTCGCCTGTCAACTGACAATGCTGACAAGCTGACCCTTATCAAAATGAACAAGGGCTGGATTGGGCCAGACTTCTCATCACCACCAAATGACAGCAGAGTAACATAAAGTCAAATCCACTGTGTTATTTCGGGAGGTGTATTCCCATGCATCGCTTCACACCCACACATGGGTATACGCTTCCTCATTTCGGCTGTTTTTTGCTCTTCTCCTTATCCTCAGCCTCCACGACCACTATACCACCAGGGTGACCGTGGTCCATGTTGCCAGCATTGCAAGTTCCTCTGTCCTAATTTTTGGCAGCTTTTGCTTGGAAGGCATAGGCAAAGACTATGGGAGACCCACTCCCCAATAATGGGAATAATGTTTTTAATATGCTGTACTGCATGGCTCTTGTAAGGGGCATTAAAATCGTCTTGTTAAGCTACTGTGACCTCCATGTCTCTTCCAAGGGTCGTTAATATTGTCTTTTTATTCCACTGCGACCTCCACCACTCTTCCAAGGGGCATTAAAAGCGTCTTGTTAAGCTACTGTGACCTCCACGTCTCTTCCACAGGGCGTTGATATTGTCTTTTTATTCCACTGTAACCTCCACCACTCTTCCAGGGGGCATTGATATTGTCTTTTTATTCCACTGCGACCTCCACCACTCTTCCAAGGGGCATTAAAACAGTTTTCTTAAGCTACTGTGACCTCCACGTCTCTTCCACGGGGCATTGATATTGTCTTTTTATTCCACTGTAACCTCCACCACTCTTCGAAGGGGCATTAAAACTGTCTTGTTAAACCACTCTGAACTCCACGTCTCTTCCAAGGGGCATTAAAACCATCTTGTTAAGCTACTGTGACCTCCTCATCTCTTCCAAGGGGCATTAAAATTGTCATGTTAAACCACTCTGAACTCCACGTCTCTTCTAAGGGGCATTAAAATTGTCTTGTTAAACCACTCTGAACTCCACAGCTCTTCCAAGGGGCATTGACATGTTGTTTTTAATTACCTCTAACCTCCACGACTCTTGCAATGGGCATTGCATTTCCTCCTAATTTTTGTCAGCTTTTGCTTTTCAATGCATAGGCGAACACTAAGGGAGACCCACTCCCCAATAATGGGTAGAAGGTTTTTAATACGCTGTAATCAACGTCTGTTTCAAGGGGCATTGCAGTGCCTCATAATTTTTGGAAAGCCTTCCATTCCCTGCTTAGGCCAACAGTGTACAGGAGACCCAGTTGCTATAAATGGAAAAAACGGTTTAGTTAAGGCCCTCTGACCTCCATGTCACTTCCAAGGGGCATTGGAGTGCCTCGAAATTTTTGGTAGGCATTGCATTCATTTTATGCCTTATAACTGTGTAGCTGAACCGCTCCTTTTGGTACAGAAACATATCCTACAAGACATGTGTGGTTGGCTGGCCTGATATTGATGTGAATGGTCCCTGTTCCTCCTGCTCTTTCTCCTTTGCCACCACCTCATCCATCATTCATCACCTGAAGCTTTGTTTTAACGGGAGTCATAGAACTGGGATAGTAGCAGGAAAACATCCAGCAATCCTCGAAGGAAGTAGAATATGCGCCAAAACGCTGACCACCTCAGGCCTAGCTGCTACTACATACATGCGCTTGCATTCCAAGGAACAGAAAGCTAAGGAGGTGGATGGCCTCATGATCATGAATAATTTACTCGTTGTGTAGGAGGCCGACCACTGCTGCTGTCTACCTTCTGAACTTTGTGTTGAAGCCTGATTGACCCAGGACCCGCAATCCTCTATGTCTGGAGGACGTGTTGCATCCCAGTGTCCAACTGTGTCCCGGCTTCCACAATATTAACCCAGTGTGAAGGCGTCAGTGAGATGGACCATTCCTGGCCACATTCACTTGTCCACGTGTTTGTGGTTAGGCTGTCCTTCCCACTAAATGCACTGGGGAGGGCACAGGTAATGTTTTGGTATGCGCGCTTGTGTATAAGGCGCACCGGGACAAATAGGGGCGGCTGGGGACCGTTTATGGACACCCGGCCACCCCCACGCGGCTGGGGACTGTGTGTGGGCACCCGGCCACGGGGCGGCTGAGGACTGAGTATGGACACCCGGCCGCCCCCTGGCGGCTGGGGACTAAGCGTGGACACCCGGCCGCCGGGCGGCTGGGGACTGAGTATGAATACCAGGCTACCGACGCAGTCATGATGTGGTGGCCAGATTCCACCTCCACTTGCCTAAAAGGCCCAATTTCAAGTGCAAGCAAGCTAGCAGTATGGTATTGCTGCCTGGGGGTGGGTGGGTGGCAGGCTGCATACTTGCGCTTGTATTGCAAGTTATGGGGGAGGTACAATTGAACACTGCCCTGGGACAAGGACTTGCACGGGGATAGTTGCAAGTCTGCATCTTCTGATGCGGCAAGGATCACTTCTGATGGGCACACTTTTAGGCAGTGACCTGGTTGTCAGAGATGCTTCCAGGGGTCTTCCCCATGCTGTTCCCATGTCTTTTTAGCACTGTATGCATGTGTCACACAGCACATGGCCAGATAAGGTTGTAAAATGTTAAAATGACATTTCCCAGTGAATGCATTTGTCACGGTTGAAAGCAATACAAACGTGCAAAAACGCATAAAAAATGCTACGTGTGAACATAGCCCAAGGTGTGGAGGAGTAATTTTGTTTTTGGTTATTTATTTTACCTTATACACAAGTCTTTACCCTGGAAAGGATGTTCCTTAACCCCTTTCCGACCTGGTCAGTAATAGTACGCACCAGGTCAGGAAGGCCGGTTCAGCGGGGGCTCCGGCTGTGAGGCCGCACTGAAGCGAGCACATGTCAGCTGATTATTGGAATCGCAATCCACCCGCGGCTGTTAACATGTTAAATCTCTGACAGTGGCATTTAACTCGCGCTTCCGGGAGTCCTAAGCCCCGCCCATCAGTGACCCCGTCACGTGAGCGCGGGTCACCAATGGGTGGGCATGACAACTCAGGGTCTGCAGCAGACGCCTGTAGTTGTCATGTCTCAATTGCTATGAGCGCCACCTAGTGGTTAGCGCTCATAGCAAGTGAGCATTTCTCCTGCATACAAGCGATCTGCTCATCGCTTGTATGCAGTAGTACCAATCAGACAACTGCTGCTTCTAGTCTCCTCTGGAGACTATAGAAGCAAGCAGAAAGTGTAAAAAAAAAGTTTTTAAAAAAATAAAAAAAATAAAAAATATATAAAAGTTTAGGTCACCCCCCTTTCGCCCCATTCAAAATAAAATATATATATATATATATATATATATATATATATATATATAAAAAAAAAACACATACACATATTTGGTATTGCCGCGTTCAGAATCGCCCGATCTATCAATATAAAAGAAGAATTAATACAATCAGTAAACGGCGTAGTGAGAAAAAAATTTTAAACGCCAGAATTAAGTTTTTTTTGGTCGCTACAACTTTGCAATAAAATGCAATAACGGGCGATCAAAACATCGGATCTACCCCAAAATGGTATCATTAAAAACGTCAGCCTGGCACACAAAAAATAAGCCCTCACCTGGCCCCAGATCCCGAAAAATGGAGAAGCTAAGTGTCTCGGAAAATGGCGTCTTTTTTTTTGTTTTTTTTAGCAAGCTTTGGATTTTTTTTTCACCACTTAAATAAAAAAGAACCTATACATGTTTGGTGTCTATGAACTCGTAACGACCTGGAAAATAATGATGACAGGTCAATTTTAGCAATCTGTGAACGTGGTAAAAAAAGGACCCAAAAAACAACTGTGGAATTGCATTTTTTTTGCAGTTTCACTGCACTTGGAATTTTTTTCCCATTTTCCAGCACACGATATGGTAAAACCAGTGATGGTGTTTAAAAGTACAACTCGTCCCGCAAAAAATAAGCCCTCACATGGCCATATTGAACAAAAATTAAAAAAGTTCTGGCTCTGGGAAGAAGGGGAGCAAAAAAGGAAAACACAAAAACAGAAAGACCCATGGTCGTTAAGGGGTTAACATATTTCACAGTAAAGCACTTTCACTTTCGTTTTTGAACGTTTTATTGTGAGCCTGTAAAAGTGGCTTAATACCTCTGACCACGTTGTTGACAGCAGTGACCTGGGGGTCAGAAATGCTTCCAGGGGCGATCCCCATGCTGTCCCCATGTCATTTGAGCACTGTCACTATCATTTTGGGCACTTTTTAGGCTTTCTACAGACTGCCGGGGGAGCCGCCGCAAAAATGTTCGGGTCTCCCATAGACTAACATTGGGCTCGTTGCTCGGGTCGAGCACCCGAGTATCACAGTGAGCTCGGCCCGAGCTTCGAGCACCCAAGCATTTTAGTGCTCGCTCAACACTAGTATCCAGTGACTGCAAGGGCTGCCAAAAATTTGGACGCAACTCAATACCCCTTTGAAGAGACATAGAGGAGGGTCTCAGAAAAAAAAATGTTCCCATTATAAAGGAGAGGGTCTGCTATACAGTTACAGGGAATGCAGTGAGTCCAACAGCTGACCAATTTTAGGAAAAACCCCACTAAGAATTTAAAGACACGCAGAGCAGGGCCACAGTAACAAGGTGCGACATGTTCCCATTAGAAAGGAGAGAGTCTGCTATACAGTTACAGGAAACCAGACAATATGAACTGAGGTCTAAGATGGCAGACATACAAGAAACAGAGGCATGTTCACACTAGCAAAAAAGAAGCAAGACAAAAATATATCTCATACCCTACCATAATTATATATAAATGTAAAGCAAAATTGCATAATAAATATAGGGTACTTAGTGAACTATTTTTGATCAAAAAAAGTATGCAAGCCGTCCCACCAGCGGCAAGGTGACCCTAAATTGGGACGGTACCTATACTGCCTATATTAAAAACCTTACTGTATATCAGAGTTGAAGTAATGCATATAAAAGGGTAGACAAATAGGACCGGGTCCCAACTCCAGACCACCTAGGCCCGTGGTAAGCTACATATATACCAATCAGCTCAACAAAGGGCATGCCACACCCTTAAATTGCACAGAATGCAAACAAGTCAAAAAACCAGACAATGTGAACTGAGGTCTAAGATGGCAGACATACAAGAAACAGAGGCATGTTCACACTAGCAAAAAAGAAGCAAGACAAAAATATATCTCATACCCTACCATAATTATATATAAATGTAAAGCAAAATTGCATAATAAATATAGGGTACTTAGTGAACTATTTTTGATCAAAAAAAGTATACAAGCCGTCCCACCAGCGGCAAGGTGACCCTAAATTGGGACGGTACCTATACTGCCTATATTAAAAAACCTTACTGTATATCAGAGTTGAAGTAATGCATATAAAAGGGTAGACAAATAGGACCGGGTCCCAACTCCAGACCACCTAGGCCCGTGGTAAGCTACATATATACTAATCAGCTCAACAAAGGGCATGCCACACCCTTAAATTGCACAGAATGCAAACAAGTCAAAAAACCAGACAATGTGAACTGAGGTCTAAGATGGCAGACATACAAGAAACAGAGGCATGTTCACACTAGCAAAAAAGAAGCAAGACAAAAATATATCTCATACCCTACCATAATTATATATAAATGTAAAGCAAAATTGCATAATAAATATAGGGTACTTAGTGAACTATTTTTGATCAAAAAAAGTATACAAGCCGTCCCACCAGCGGCAAGGTGACCCTAAATTGGGACGGTACCTATACTGCCTATATTAAAAACCTTACTGTATATCAGAGTTGAAGTAATGCATATAAAAGGGTAGACAAATAGGACCGGGTCCCAACTCCAGACCACCTAGGCCCGTGGTAAGCTACATATATACCAATCAGCTCAACAAAGGGCATGCCACACCCTTAAATTGCACAAAATGCAAACAAGTCAAAAAACCAGACAATGTGAACTGAGGTCTAAGATGGCAGACATACAAGAAACAGAGGCATGTTCACACTAGCAAAAAAGAAGCAAGACAAAAATATATCTCATACCCTACCATAATTATATATAAATGTAAAGCAAAATTGCATAATAAATATAGGGTACTTAGTGAACTATTTTTGATCAAAAAAAGTATACAAGCCGTCCCACCAGCGGGGGAGCTGATTGGTATATATGTAGCTTACCACGGGCCTAGGTGGTCTGGAGTTGGGACCCGGTCCTATTTGTCTACCCTTTTATATGCATTACTTCAACTCTGATATACAGTAAGGTTTCTAATATAGGCAGTATAGGTACCGTCCCAATTTAGGGTCACCTTGCCGCTGGTGGGACGGCTTGTATACTTTTTTTGATCAAAAATAGTTCACTAAGTACCCTATATTTATTATGCAATTTTGCTTTACATTTATATATAATTATGGTAGGGTATGAGATATATTTTTGTCTTGCTTCTTTTTTGCTAGTGTGAACATGCCTCTGTTTCTTGTATGTCTGCCATCTTAGACCTCAGTTCACATTGTCTGGTTTTTTGACTTGTTTGCATTCTGTGCAATTTAAGGGTGTGGCATGCCCTTTGTTGAGCTGATTGGTATATATGTAGCTTACCACGGGCCTAGGTGGTCTGGAGTTGGGACCCGGTCCTATTTGTCTACCCTTTTATATGCATTACTTCAACTCTGATATACAGTAAGGTTTTTAATATAGGCAGTATAGGTACCGTCCCAATTTAGGGTCACCTTGCCGCTGGTGGGACGGCTTGTATACTTTTTTTGATCAAAAATAGTTCACTAAGTACCCTATATTTATTATGCAATTTTGCTTTACATTTATATATAATTATGGTAGGGTATGAGATATATTTTTGTCTTGCTTCTTTTTTGCTAGTGTGAACATGCCTCTGTTTCTTGTATGTCTGCCATCTTAGACCTCAGTTCACATTGTCTGGTTTTTTGACTTGTTTGCATTCTGTGCAATTTAAGGGTGTGGCATGCCCTTTGTTGAGCTGATTGGTATATATGTAGCTTACCACGGGCCTAGGTGGTCTGGAGTTGGGACGCGGTCCTATTTGTCTACCCTTTTATATGCATTACTTCAACTCTGATATACAGTAAGGTTTTTAATATAGGCAGTATAGGTACCGTCCCAATTTATAGTCACCTTGCCGCTGGTGGGACGGCTTGTATACTTTTTTTGATCAAAAATAGTTCACTAAGTACCCTATATTTATTATGCAATTTTGCTTTACATTTATATATAATTATGGTAGGGTATGAGATATATTTTTGTCTTACTTCTTTTTTGCTAGTGTGAACATGCCTCTGTTTCTTGTATGTCTGCCATCTTAGACCTCAGTTCACATTGTCTGGTTTTTTGACTTGTTTGCATTCTGTGCAATTTAAGGGTGTGGCATGCCCTTTGTTGAGCTGATTGGTATATATGTAGCTTACCACGGGCCTAGGTGGTCTGGAGTTGGGACCCGGTCCTATTTGTCTACCCTTTTATATGCATTACTTCAACTCTGATATACAGTAAGGCTTTTAATATAGGCAGTATAGGTACCGTCCCAATTTAGGGTCACCTTGCCGCTGGTGGGACGGCTTGTATAATTTTTTTGAACAAAAATAGTTCACTAAGTACCCTATATTTATTATGCAATTTTGCTTTACATTTATATATAATTATGGTAGGGTATGAGATATATTTTTGTCTTGCTTCTTTTTTGCTAGTGTGAACATGCCTCTGTTTCTTGTATGTCTGCCATCTTAGACCTCAGTTCACATTGTCTGGTTTTTTGACTTGTTTGCATTCTGTGCAATTTAAGGGTGTGGCATGCCCTTTGTTGAGCTGATTGGTATATATGTAGCTTACCACGGGCCTAGGTGGTCTGGAGTTGGGACCCGGTCCTATTTGTCTACCCTTTTATATGCATTACTTCAACTCTGATATACAGTAAGGTTTTTAATATAGGCAGTATAGGTACCGTCCCAATTTAGGGTCACCTTGCCGCTGGTGGGACGGCTTGTATACTTTTTTTGATCAAAAATAGTTCACTAAGTACCCTATATTTATTATGCAATTTTGCTTTACATTTATATATAATTATGGTAGGGTATGAGATATATTTTTGTCTTGCTTCTTTTTTGCTAGTGTGAACATGCCTCTGTTTCTTGTATGTCTGCCATCTTAGACCTCAGTTCACATTGTCAGGTTTTTTGACTTGTTTGCATTCTGTGCAATTTAAGGGTGTGGCATGCCCTTTGTTGAGCTGATTGGTATATATGTAGCTTACCACGGGCCTAGGTGGTCTGGAGTTGGGACCCGGTCCTATTTGTCTACCCTTTTATATGCATTACTTCAACTCTGATATACAGTAAGGTTTTTAATATAGGCAGTATAGGTACCGTCCCAATTTAGGGTCACCTTGCCGCTGGTGGGACGGCTTGTATACTTTTTTTGATCAAAAATAGTTCACTAAGTACCCTATATTTATTATGCAATTTTGCTTTACATTTATATATAATTATGGTAGGGTATGAGATATATTTTTGTCTTGCTTCTTTTTTGCTAGTGTGAACATGCCTCTGTTTCTTGTATGTCTGCCATCTTAGACCTCAGTTCACATTGTCTGGTTTTTTGACTTGTTTGCATTCTGTGCAATTTAAGGGTGTGGCATGCCCTTTGTTGAGCTGATTGGTATATATGTAGCTTACCACGGGCCTAGGTGGTCTGGGGTTGGGACCCGGTCCTATTTGTCTACCCTTTTATATGCATTACTTCAACTCTGATATACAGTAAGGTTTTTAATATAGGCAGTATAGGTACCGTCCCAATTTAGGGTCACCTTGCCGTTGGTGGGACGGCTTGTATACTTTTTTTGATCAAAAATAGTTCACTAAGTACCCTATATTTATTATGCAATTTTGCTTTACATTTATATATAATTATGGTAGGGTATGAGATATATTTTTGTCTTGCTTCTTTTTTGCTATACAGTTACAGGGTACGCAGTGAGTCCAACGGCTGACCAATTTTAGTAAAAACACCACTAAGAATTTAATGACACATAGAGCAGGGCCACAGTAACAAGGTACGACATGTTCCCATTAAAGGAGAGGGTCTGCTATATAGTTACAGGGTATGCAGTGAGTCCAACGGCTGACCAATTTCAGGAAAAACCCCACTAACAATTTAAAGACACATAGAGCAGGGCCACAGTAACAACAAATTCCCATTAGAAAGGAAAGAGTCTCCCATAGTGTTGGCCTATGCAGTAAATGCAAGGGCTGCCAAAAATTTGGAGGCACTTCACTGCCCCTTGGAAGAGACGTGGAGGAGGGCCTCATAAAAAAATGTTCCCATTAGAAAGGAGCGGGCCTCCTATACTTGTAATGCCCATGCACTAAGTGTATGGGCTGACAAACATTTACCCCTGGGGGGTATACATGAACATACCGTATAAAAAAAATTTTTTACAGGCATCATAAACACCCTTTAAAAAAATTATGTGGGTGTTGCATCACGGACCACGGTCACCCTGGTGATATGGTGGTGGAGGATGAGGAGAAGGAGGAGGACAAGAGCAAATAGACAAAATCAGGAAGCATATACCCATGTGTGGGTGTGAAAAGGTGCATGGGAATACACCTCCCAAGAAAAGACACTGGATTTGAGTTTATGTTACGCTGCTATCATTCGGTGGTTTTGAGAAGTCTGACCCAATCCAGCCCTTGTTCATTTTAATAAGAGTCAGCCTGTCAGCATTTTCAGTTGACAGGCGTATGCGCTTAGCAGTTATAATTCCACCAGCGGCACTAAAAACCCGCTCTGATAAAACGCTGGTGGCAGGGCAGGCCAAGACCTCCAAGTCATAGAGAGCCAGTTCATTCCACGTATCCAGCTTGGATACCCAATAATTATAAGGCACCACGGAATCATGGAGGACGTTAGTACGGTCGGCAAGGTACTTCCTCAGCATTTTCCCAAACTTTGCACTCCTTGTGAGAGTACCCCGCGATGGGAGGGGCTGAGAAAACTCTCTCAGAACTTTGACAGTGTTCCCCTGCCTCTGCTGGATTGAAGTTGTGTTTCTCTCGCCTGTACTCCTTGGTTGTCCAACGAAGTGTGCCCTCTGCCGCCAGCGTTTTCAGATGGGAAAATTTTTAATAGTTCCGCAACAAGGGCCTTCTGGTACTGCCCCATTTTTGTAGACTTGTCCGCCTCAGGAATAAGAGATATAACGTTCTCCTTGTAGCGTGGGTCTAGAAGTGTCACCAACCAGTAATGACTGTCACCCAAAATTTTGAGAACGCGAGGGTCATGGGAAAGGCAGTGTAACATAAACTCAGCCATGCGTGCCAGACTACTAACAGGCAAGACTTCCGTGTCCTCACCAAGAGGATGACTGACCCTGCTCTCCTCCTCCTCCTCTCTGTCCTCTGGTCATCCACGCTGAACAGACGGTATGACAGCTGTGCAGGTAGTACCATCTATAGTGCATGAAACTAGCTCCTGTCCTTCCTCCTCCTCCTCATTGTCACCCAATCCACGTTGGGATGAGATGAGGCTTGGCTGTGTGTAATCACTCTGTATGGTTCCTTGCTCCATCTCATCGTGCTCCACCTGCAATGCATCCTCTTTGATTGTGAGCAGAGAGCGTTTCAGAAGACAGAGAAGCGTGATGGTGACGCTAATTATGGCGTCATCGCTACTCACCATCTTGGTGGAGTCCTCAAAGTTTTGGAGGATGGTACATATGTCTGACATCCATGTCCACTCCTGAGGTCTTATGTGTGGAGTCTGAACTGAATACCGATGGCCTTGTTGATGCTGGTACTCAACAACTGCCCTCTTCTGCTCACAAATCCTTCCCAACATCTGCAGTGTAGAGTTCCAACGTGTGGGGACATCACAAACCAGTCTGTGAGCCGGATTCTGCAAACGCTGCTGAAACACTGCAAGGGAAGCGGAAGCTGTAGCTGACAGGTGGCATACTTTAACAAGCAGATGCGGCAGCTCCGGGTAGGATTTGAGAAACCGCTGAACCACGATGTTAAGCACATGGGCCAGGCATGGTACGTTTGTGAGCTCGCCTCACCTCACAGCCGCCACCAGGTTCCGGCCATTGTCACACACGACCATGCCTGGCTGTAGGTTCAGTGGTGTGAGCCACAGATCTGCCTGCTCTTTCAGAGCTGTCCACAACTCTTCAGCATTGTGCGGTTTTTCACCTAAGCATATTAGCTTCAGCACAGACTGTTGCCGCTTGGCCGAGGCAGTGCTGCAGTACTTCCAGCTTGTGACTGATGTGGTCATTTTGGAGATGGAGGCTGAAGAGGAGTAAGAGGCAGAGGAGGATGAGGTGCAGGAGCTGTAGACCGTGGGGGCAATCCTGATTGACCTAGGGCCCGCAATCCTTGGCGTCGGGAGGACGTGTTCCATCCCACGATCCGACTGGGTCCCGGCTTCCACTATATTAACCCAGTGTGCGTCAGCGAGATGTACTGTCCCTGCCCACAAGCACTTGTCCACGTGTCCGTGGTTAGGTGGACTTTACCGGTAACTGCGTTGTTGAGGGCACGGCTAATGTTTTGGGACACGTGCTTGTGTCATGCAGGAACGGCACACCGGGAGAAATAGTGGCGGCTGGGGACCGAGTACCGAGGGACAGCCGCCGCCATCAGGTTGCGGAATGCTTCTGTCTCCTCGAGCCTAAAACGCAACATTTCGAGCGCAAGCAGTCGTGAAATGTGAGAATTTAGTAGTGTGGCCTGTGGGGCGTTGGCTGCATATTTGTGCTTGCGGTCCAAGGACTGGGGTATGGACAACTGAATGCTGCGCTGGGACAAGGACATGGACGTGCTTCCTGATGCTGCTTCTTGAGAGTGTACAACGACAGGTGCAGGGCAGGAGGCATCTTCGCATGCACCATGGACAGGGGATTGGCATGCATGCACAACAGCGGAAGAAGCAATGGTGAGACACGCAGACACTGTTCCTGGACCCAGGGGTTTGGCCCACAAAGTCGGGTGCTTTGCTGCCATGTGCCTGATCATGCTGGTGGTGGTCAGGCTGGTCGTTTTACCACCCCTGCTGATGCTGGCCTGGCAGGTGGTGCAAATGGCCTTTTTGGGGTTATTGGCAGAGTCTTTAAAAAACAACCAGACTCTGGAAGACCTAACAGTTGTACTGGCAACTTCCTTCGTGTTGGTGTTACGGGGAATGGTTGCCTGCCTTCTGTCTGCGGCCACCACACTGCTTCTTCCTGTCTTTTGGGGTGCTCTGTCTCCCTCCCCCTGTGTGCTGCTGTCCTCGCTCTGCATGTCCTCCTGCCAGGTTGGGTCAGTTACTATATCATCCACCACCTCGTCTTCCACTTCCGCACCCTGGTGCTCCTCCTGACTTTCTGGCAATTGTGTCTCATCATCGTCCACCTCTTGTGACACTTTCCCACCGTCGCCTTCGTGTGACCGTGGTTACTCAAATATTTGGGCTTTGCTGCATGCGATCTCCTCTTGCCCAGCTTCAAGTGGACCGGGCGAGAGGCCCGAATCTATAAATGGAAAAGTGAACAGCTCTTCAGAGTGTCCAACTGTGGGATCAGTTGTCTCTGGGTACTCGGCATGGTGGGAGGAAGGAGGATCAGGGTGAGGAATATGCGGTCCAGACTCATGGCTACTGAGACTTGACCGTGTAGAAGACAGGGTGTTGGTGTTGGTGGTGGCAAAGTGACTGGAAGCATTATCCGCTATCCAACCAACAACCTTTTGACACTGCTCTGGGTTCAATAGTGCTGTGCTGCTGTCCCCTAGAAATTGGGACAGGAAGGTCAGGTGAGAAGATATGGATGTTTGTTGTGGCACAATTTTGGCTTGCCCAAGGCCTTGTCCTCGGCCTTTGCATGCACCATTACCATCACGTCCAGTTCCCCGTCCCTTGCCACGTGCCTTGCCCATTTTAAATGGAGGACAGTATCTTGCACGCTCACTACAAATGAATGAGTATGGAGCGAACTTATATGTGATCCGTGTGACGGGGAAAACACAGTTTTAAATACCTGGCCTGTAGGTAAGTAGTTTGAACAGCAAAATGCTGTGAATTACTTCACTGACACACTAAAGGAAATTTTTAATGGAGGCCAGAAAAGGCAGTATTTTCTGACAACGTATTTGTGATCCGTTTGACGGAGAAAACACAGTTTTAAATATCTGCATTTCTAGCGCTGTAATATGGAAAGGACCTGGCTGTATTCTGCAGTGCCAACAAGCAAATGGCGCAGAAAAACGGTGCTCTCTGGATTGCTTTTTAAGCAAATAATGAGGATTAAGATCCAAAGAAAAGTATTCCTGACCCCTGAGACCTGGGCCTTTGTATAGAAATATCTAACAGCAGCAGAAGGCAGAATTGGATTGGAGCATCTTGTCCTATATGCACAGCAGTCTGCTATATACACTGCCTGGCTATACACCCTGCCTGCCTGATACCTCTGCAGATAGATTAGTCCTCAGAAGGACTGTTTGTTAAGATGCATATGTATAATGTACGGTTTTTCTCCCTACACAACTTAATACCCAAGCAAATCTCTCCCTGACGCAGCAGCACCTCTCCCTACACTGTCTGATCCGGAGTGACTGTGACGAGCATGGCGGCGCCAGGTCTGATAAAAACCGGATGATGCTGTGTGGCCAGCCAATCACTGTAATGCCCACAACCAACATGGCTACGGCATTACAGTGCATGTCAGGCAATCCCTGCATGTTCATTGGCTCTCTAAAGAGCGGCAAACATGCAGGGAGGGGACCCGAGTTCCCGCCCGAGCAACCCGGAAATACTCTGTGAGCACCGAGCATCTCGAGCAGTGAGATGCTCAGGCGAGCACCGAGCAGTAGCGAGCATGCTCGCTCATCACTAGTAGTACAGCTATAATGTTTTCAGGCATTGTCACTTATGACAATGCCCAGCTGCAGGTGATTGGGAGCAATAGAGTGTGAGATTTGATGCTTGAAGCAGAGTAGCAATTTCTCTGCTGTATGGCTTTTGTTACCCATGCTGACAAGCTGTAAAACAGCTTGACAGAACAAAACCTTTCAAGAACAAAAAGAGTCAGTAGCATAGCTACCGTGGGGGGCAGAATGCACTACCACTCTCTGTTTTGTAGACCGCAGGTCGCTTTAAGCCTGTGGTCTACAGAACATCCAAGGCGCCGGCACACATGCAGGATGTCAGAGTCCTGGAGCGATGACATAATTGCACCGCGCCGTCTGACGTCCTGTGCATGCGCCGGCGCTATGACAGCGCGTTGGTCTGCCTGAGCCTCACCTAAGGACTTGTCAGGATCCTGGATTGGGTGAGTATATGATGTTTTTTATTTTGATTAAAACTTGTTGGAGCATCATAAACAATGGAAGACCCTGATAGAGAGGGGCAGGCTCATACCTTATAGGGACTACTATGGGGACATTTATAAAGTGTAGAGGGAAATTAAATAGTTTGGGGGCTAATGCAGTGGCCATTATACTGTTTGAGGGCTAATCTGGGAGCAATTATACAGTTTGGGGGCTAATGGGAGGGTCATTATACAGTTTAGGGGCTAATGTGATAGCTATCATACAGTTTGGGGGCTAACGCCGGGGCCAATATACAGCATGGAAGCTAATGTGGTGGCAATTATACTGTTTAGGGGCTAAGCCGGGGGTAATTATACAGTTTGGGAGCTAATGCAAGGGCAGTTATACAGTTTGGAGGCTAATACAGTGGCCATTATACAGTTTGGTGGCTAATGCAAGGGCAATTATACAGTTTGGAGGCTAATGCGTGGATAATTATACTTTGGGGACTAATGTAAGGGCCATTATACAGTTTGGGGCCTACGATTGGGCCAATCATATAGTATGGAGACTACTGTGGGGGGGCCCTCATACAGTGTGGCGGGCTCTCATACATTGTAGGGACATCTGTGGAGGAGTGTGAGGGCCATTATACAACATGGGAGCTAATGTGGAGGCCATTATACAGTTTGGGAGCTAGTGTGGGGACAACTGTGGGGGGCATTAAACAGTGTGTATTCTACTGTGGGGGCCATTATTCAGTGTAAGGGCTTCTGTAGAGGTCATTATACTGTGTTTTGGGTGAGGAGTGTATCATAGTATGTATAGAGGAGCTGTGGGGGTATCATACTGTGTATAGCAGAGCTTTGGGCCCATCACACTGTGTATAGGGGAGCTATGGAGACATCATACTCTGTATAAGGGAGCTGTACATGGGGGGACACAGTGGATATTATTAAATGTTAAGTGGGCACTAAAAAGCATTATTGTTATAGGGGCACTCAGAGTATTGTGGCCGTCAGAGGGTCAAAATGTAAACACTGTTTTCTAGGGCATTTGAACAGTGCATTAATATTTTCTATTAGGCAATTTTACCATCTAGAGGGCACAAAGGAGACATTAGTACTATGTAAGGGGCACCGTGGTGGGCATTATTATGTGGGCACTAAGAGGAGCACTGTTATTGTGCCAAACACCAGGTGCAATGATAGGGACACATATGGCAGCGGCTCTGTGTCTGGGGTATCAGTAGGATGAGGCGCAGCTGGAAGAAGTTGTCATGTCAGTCTGGGCAAGTTGGAAAAGACTGGTAAAGTGACCGACTCAATCAGAAAGAATGTCAGCTGTAGTTTACTACATATAGTGGGAAAAATAACTATTAGATTTAACCATTTGTATGTTCTGCAGTACTGGTATCTACTACTATATGTGGAGTCAAAATTGGAACAGCACCATATATTCAAAATGTTGGGTGCAGGGCCCCCAAACAGATATCCACAAGTATAGACAGTATAGCAAAAAAACGGCAGGCAGCACTCCAAAAGTTCTTTGAAAAAATATGGACTTTATTAGCCCGGTGTGGTGACGTTTCGATTGCGGACAACCTTCGTCAAGCCCAATGAAGGTTGTCCACAACCGAAACGTCGCTACTTTTGGAGTGTTGCCTGCCGTTTTTTTGCTATACCACTATATGTGACTATATGGTGGTAATATCAGTGCACCACCATAGTTGTAATCCTTGTTACTTTTTAGGGGCCAACTGAAATGTTTTGTCCCCCCCCCCCCCCCCCTGAGCTGAGCCCATAGCTTTTATCTGTCCACCTACTGCTGAGGGTGGACAGATATTGCAATTCTATGCCCTGTTGCTGTTGAGGATAAGGTCATGCTTATTAAGTAGGATGCAGAAGAGATGCAGGAGGAGGTGAATTAGCTTTAACTGGCGGTAGAACCAGACCTTTACCACTTCTTCTGGTTGTGGTCATGCATTCACCCATTGGCCCTGAAAGACATATACTGTGTAACGGGTCTGGGAGGCGGAACCTCTGAGCTACTATACAAGGGGGCGGTCCTTGTAAGGGAGCGGGTGGCGACCAGGGAAGACGGGCAGGAAGTCACAGCAGGTAACCGGGACAGTCTCTGAGTGAACGGGCTGGAGGTCACGGCAAGTGACCGGGGCAGTCTCTGGATGAACGGGCAGTTGGTCACGGCAAGTGACCGGGGCAGTCTCTGAATGAACGGGCAGATGGTCACGGCAAGTGACCGGGGCAGTCTCTGAATGAACGGGCAGATGGTCACGGCAAGTGACCGGGGCAGTCTCTGGGTAAAGGGTTGGTACGACCTGTGGCGGCTGATGATAGACGTGAGCTCCCAGGTGAGCAGGCGAGAGTCTCTGGACAGGCGGGTGGTCACAGCATGTGACGGCGGAGCCTCCAGGAAGACCAACAGACAGGCGGCAGATGAGCGCTCCCAGGTGAGCGGGCAGAAGTCTCTGGACAGGCGGGTGGTCACAGCACGTGACGGCAGAGCCTCCAGGTAGGCTAGCAGACAGGCAGCAGATGAGCGCTCCAAGGTGAGCGGGCAGGAGTCACTGGACAGGCAGGTGGTCACAGCACGTGACGGCGGAGCCTCCAGGTAGGCTAGCAGGCAGGTAGCAGATGTGTGCTCCCAGGTGAGCAGGCAAGCTGGTCCATAGACAGACTGACAGGAGTTGGAAGGCAGACCGTCGGACCTCAGACTAGCAGGCAGGTAGCAGATAATCAGGCAGGAATAAGACAGCAAGCTGGCAGGAATCTGGCAGGTATCTGGCAGGTAACTGGCAACGAGACCTGAGGGCTGAAGCAGAGTAGTGAACAGTGCAACAACATTGCTCGGGCACCTCCATTTTGGAGGAGGTGCCTTATATATGGTGAAGTCCTCCGGCCATTGGCCGGGGACTCCTTAGGACGGCGCGCGCGGCCCCTTTAAGAGGGAGGGAGAGCGCGCGCGCGCGCCCTAAGCACAGTGGCCGGGAAGGAGCGCGCGCTGCCAGCAGAGCGGGAGGAGGACGCCGGGCACGGAGCAGAGAGGTGAGGGGAACAGCGTCCCTGACTAGCAGAGGGCAGGGACGCCGGCGCTACAGTACCCCCCCTTTAGGCCCCCCCTTTTTTAGGCCAGACAGAAATTTAGGTAGGATAAGAGGGGCATGGATGTTCTCCCGGGGCTCCCACGTTCTCTCCTCAGGACCAAACCCCTTCCAATCTACTAGAAAAAAGGTCTTTCCTCTTACCCTTTTGGTGGCAAGAATGTTCTCTACCTCAAACTCGTCCTCAGCGGAAACCGGAGCAGGAGGCGTACCTGTAGACTTGGAAAAAGAGTTAAGTACCACAGGTTTGAGGAGAGATACATGGAAGGAGTTAGGGATCTGTAAGTTGGCCGGGAGTTTCAATTTATAGGCCACCGGGTTGATCTGACTGATGACCTCCAGAGGACCGATGAACCGAGGCCCTAACTTGTAAGAAGGTATCTTGAGTCGGACATATTTAGATGAGAGCCAGACTTTATCTCCAGGACGAAATTGTGGAGGATCCAGGCGTTTTTTGTCAGCGTGTCTTTTCATCCGTTCGGACGACTGAAGGAGTGCGGATCGGGTACTCTCCCAAATGGAGGAAAATTTGCTAACGAGAGATTCCGCAGCCGGGTTGTCCACAGAGGTGGAGACTAGTGTTGAGCCACCCCCGTAGTGTTCGGGTTCGGTTCGGTTCGTCGAACACCGGGATGTTCGAGGAACTGTTCGTCGAACTGTTCGTCGAACACCTTAGAACACCGTCGAACACCGTTAAAACCAATGGCAGGCAAACAAAAACACATAGAAACACATAGAAAACACCTGCAAAGGTGTCCAAAAGCTGACAAACTGCTCAGAAGACACTCTCTTTAAAAAAGCCGGCCGGCAAATTCAGCAGCGGCATACACCGGTACCCGACAATTTAGACAAGAAGGAATAGAGCATCACACATAGATTAGATAGATAGAAACATGTCAGTCACACATATAAGAAGCACAGTGACAGTGTTGGTTACTGCACTTGTCATTTAGTGTAAAGGATTTATTAAAAAAAATATTAGTGTTTTCATGCACTGTCTCTTTAAAAAAGCCGGCCGGCAATTCAGCATCTGTACCCGACAATTTAGAACAGAAAGAATAGAGCTTCACACATAGATTAGATAGATAGAAACATGTCAGTCACATATATAATAAGTACAGTGATAGTGTTGCTTACTATACTTGTCATTTAGTGTAAAGGATTTATTTAAAAAAATAATAGTGTTTTCATGCACTGTCTCTTTAAAAAAGCCGGCCGGCAATTCAGCATCTGTACCCGACAATTTAGAACAGAAAGAATAGAGCTTCACACATAGATTAGATAGATAGAAACATGTCAGTCACATATATAATAAGTACAGTGATAGTGTTGCTTACTATACTTGTCATTTAGTGTAAAGGATTTATTTAAAAAAATAATAGTGTTTTCATGCACTGTCTCTTTAAAAAAGCCAGCCGGCAATTCAGCAGCGGTACCCGACAATTTAGAACAGAAAGATAGAGCATCACACATAGATTAGATAGATAGAAACATGTCAGTCACATATATATGAAGTACAGTGATAGTGTTGGTTACTGTACTTGTCATTTAGTATTAAAATAAAGGATTTATTATTAAAAAAATTGGCGTGGGGTTCCCCTTAATTTTAGGCTCTAGCGGAGGTTAAGCAGACGGCTGGGGCAGATGTTTGAAGCCTGGGAAGGGGGTAATACCCACGGAGCTTCCCAGGCTACTAATATCAGCCCCCAGCTGAATACATAGCCTTTACTAGCTATTAAAATGGGGGACCCCCCAAAAAAAATGACGTGGGGTCCCCCCTAATTTAATAGCTAGCAAAGGCTAGGCAGACAGCTGGGGGCTGATATTAATAGCCCAGGAAGGGAGCCATGAATATTGGCCCCCTCCCAGGCTAGAAACACCAGCCGTCAGCCACCCCAGAAATGGCGCATTCATAGGATGCGCCAATTCTGGCACTTAGCCTCGCTCTTCCACGCTGCCCTGGTGCGGTGGCAGGGGGTAATAGGGTTGGGGTTGATGTCAGCTTATAATGCCAGCTGACATCAAGCCCAGGTTAGTAATGGAGAGGCGTCTATAAGACACCCCCTTACTAACCCCATAGTCAAAGTTAAAAAAAACACAAACACCCAGAATAAAGTCCTTTAATTGAAATAAAGACACAATCCTTTATTGTTCTAAATTAAACCATACTTACCATCACGCCCATTCCAGCTGAAGCCAACGATCTCCTGCAATAAAAGAAAAATAATAAAGCAACCTCATCCTTACCTTTCCATGGTTCCCACGACAGCTTCAGCTCTGCTACATCGAGATGACAGGCTGGACCGCAGCAGAACGCTGCCATCCAGCCTCTCATCCCGCAGACACTGAGAAGCGGAGGCTTGCTTGCGCTGCTCAGCGTCTCTCTGTGACGACATCCAGATGAGCCGAGTTCATGTCCAATGAACTCGGCTCACCTCATGCACGTCACTGACAGCGTGGGAAAATTCTCACGCTGAAGCGCTGATTGCAGGAGAATTTTCCCACGCTGTCAGTGACGTGCAGGAGGTGAGCTGAGTTCATTGGACATGAGCTCACCTCATGCACATCACTGACAGCGTGGGAGAATTCTCCTGCACTCAGCACTTCAGCGTGAGAATTTTCCCACGCTGTCAGTGACGTGCATGAGGTGAGCCGAGTTCATTGGACATGACCTCGGCTCATCTGGATGCCGTCACAGCGAGACAGTGAGGAGCGCAAGCATGCCTGAGCTTCTCAGTGTCTGCGGGATGACAGACTGGATGGCAGCGTTCTGCTGCGGTCCAGCCAGTCATCTCGATGTAGCAGAGCTGAAGCTGTCGTGGGAACCATGGAAAGGTAAGGATGAGGTTGGTTTATTATTTTTCTTTTATTGCAGGAGATCGTTGGCTTCAGCTGGAATGGGCGTGACTGTAAGTATGGTTTAATTTAGAACAATAAAGAATTGTGTCTTTATTTCAATTAAAGGACTTTATTCTGGGTGTTGTGTTTTTTTTAAATACTTTACTAGAAATTCATGGCGGTCATGTCTAATACTGGCGTGACCCCATGAATTTTGGGCTTGGGGCCAGCTGATAATACCAAGCTGGCCCTAACCCCTTTATTACCCAGTGAGCCACCGCACCAGGGCCCTGGATGAGTTGGGTACAGCGCCAGAAGATGGCGCTTCTATGAACGCGCCATTTTCCGGGGTGGCTGCGGACTGCAATTTGTAGCGGGGGGGGGCCCAGAAAGCTTGGGCCTCCCTGCGCTGCAGATTCCAGCCCCCAGCTGCCTAGTTGTACCTGGCTGGACACAAAAATAGGGCGAAGCCCCACGTACTTTTTTTTTAATTATTTCATGAAATTCATGAAATAATTAAGAAAAAAAGGGCTTCCCTATATTGTTGTGTCCGGCCAGGTACAAATAGGCAGCTGGTGGTTGGGGGCAGCCCGTTCCTGCCTGCTGTACCTGGCTGGACACAAATATAGTGCGAAGCCCCACTTCAATTTTTTTTAATTATTTCATGAAATTCATGAAATAATTAAGAAAAAAAGGGCTTCCCTATATTGTTGTGTCCGGCCAGGTACAAATAGGCAGCTGGTGGATGGGGGCAGCCCGTTCCTGCCTGCTGTACCTGGCTGGACACAAATATAGTGCGAAGCCCCACTTCAATTTTTTTAAATTATTTCAGGAAATTCATGAAATAATTTAAAAAAAATTGACGTGGGGCTTCGCACTATATTTGTGTCCAGTCAGGTGCAGCAGGCAGGAACGGGCTGCCCCCATCCACCAGCTGCCTATTTGTACCTGGCCGGACACAACAATATAGGGAAGCCCTTTTTTTCTTAATTATTTCATGAAATAATTTAAAGAAAATTGACGTGGGGCTTCGCCCTGTTTTTGTGTCCAGCCAGGTACAACTAGGCAGCTGGGGGCTGGAATCCGCAGCGCAGGGAGGCCCAAGCTTTCTGGGCCACCCCCGCTGCAAATTGCAGTCCGCAGCCACCCCGGAAAATGGCGCGTTCATAGAAGCGCCATCTTCTGGCGCTGTACCCAACTCATCCAGGGCCCTGATGCGGTGGCTCACTGGGTAATAAAGGGGTTAGGGCCAGCTTGGCATTATCAGCTGGCCCTGAGCCCGAAATTCATGGGGTCACGCCAATATTAGACACGACCACCATGAATTTCTAGTAAAGTATTTAAAAAAAACACAACACCCAGAAAAAAGTCCTTTAATTGAAATAAACACACAATTCTTTATTGTTCTAAATTAAACCATACTTACCATCACGCCCATTCCAGCTGAAGCCAACGATCTCCTGAAATAAAAGAAAAATAATAAAGCAACATCATCCTTACCTTTCCATGGTTCCCATGACAGCTTCAGCTCTGCTACATCGAGATGACAGGCTGGACCGCAGCAGAACGCTGCCATCCAGCCTGTCATCCCGCAGACACTGAGAAGCGCAGGCTTGCTTGCGCTCCACAGTGTCTCTCTGTGAGGGCATCCAGATGAGCCGAGTTAATGTCCAATGAACTCGGCTCACCTCATGCACGTCACTGACAGCGTGGGAAAATTCTCCTGCACTCAGCGCTTCAGCGTGGGAGAATTCTCACACTGAAGCGCTGAGTGCAGGAGAATTCTCCCACGCTGTCAGTGACGTGCAGGAGGTGAGCTGAGTTCATTGGACATGAGCTCACCTTATGCACGTCACTGACAGCGTGGGAAAATTCTCCTGCACTCAGCGCTTCAGCGTGGGAGAATTCTCACGCTGAAGCGCTGAGTGCAGGAGAATTCTCCCAAGCTGTCAGTGACGTGCAGGAGGTGAGCTGAGTTCATTGGACATGAGCTCACCTTATGCACGTCACTGACAGCGTGGGAGAATTCTCCTGCACTCACCGCTTCAGCGTGAGAATTTTCCCACGCTGTCAGTGACGTGCATGAGGTGAGCCGAGTTCATTGGACATGAACTCGGCTCATCTGGATGTCGTCACAGAGAGACGCTGAGCAGCGCAAGCAAGCCTGCGCTTCTCAGTGTCTGCGGGATGAGAGGCTGGATGGCAGCGTTCTGCTGCGGTCCAGCCTGTCATCTCGATGTAGCAGAGCTGAAGCTGTCGTGGGAACCATGGAAAGGTAAGGATGAGGTTGCTTTATTATTTTTCTTTTATTGCAGGAGATCGTTGGCTTCAGCTGGAATGGGCGTGACGGTAAGTATGGTTTAATTTAGAACAATAAAGAATTGTGTCTTTATTTCAATTAAAGGACTTTATTCTGGGTGTTTGTGTTTTTTTTAACTTTGACTATGGGGTTAGTAATGGGGGTGTCTTATAGACGCCTCTCCATTACTAACCTGGGCTTGATGTCAGCTGGCATTATAAGCTGACATCAACCCCAACCCTATTACCCCCTGCCACCGCACCAGGGCAGCGTGGAAGAGCGAGGCTAAGTGCCAGAATTGGCGCATCCTATGGATGCGCCATTTCTGGGGCGGCTGACGGCTGGTGTTTCTAGCCTGGGAGGGGGCCAATATTCATGGCTCCCTTCCTGGGCTATTAATATCAGCCCCTAGCTGTCTGCCTAGCCTTTGCTAGCTATTAAATGAGGGGGGACCCCACGTCATTTTTTTTGGGGGGTCCCCCATTTTAATAGCTAGTAAAGGCTATGTATTCAGCTGGGGGCTGATATTAGTAGCCTGGGAAGCTCCGTGGGTATTACCCCCTTCCCAGGTCTGAAACATCTGCCCCAGCTGTCTGCTTAACCTCCGCTAGAGCCTAAAATTAAGGGGAACCCCACGCCAATTTTTTTAATAATAAATCCTTTATTTTAATACTAAATGACAAGTACAGTAACCAACACTATCACTGTACTTCATATATATGTGACTGACATGTTTCTATCTATCTAATCTATGTGTGAAGCTCTATTCTGTCTGTTATAAATTGTCGGGTACAGATGCTGAATTGCCGGCCGGCTTTTTTAAAGAGACGGTGCATGAAAACACTATTATTTTTTTTGATAAATCCTTTACGCTAAATGACAAGTACAGTAAGCAGCACTTTCACTGTACTTCGTATATATGTGGCTGACATGTTTATATCTATCTAATCTATGTGTGAAGCTCTATTCTTTCTGTTCTAAATTGTCGGGTACCGGTGTATGCCGCTGCTGAATTGCCGGCTTTTCATGTTTCACTGTTGGCACTGTTCCCATCGATTTGGGCAATCACTGTAATGCCACAACCACCATGGCTGTGGCATTACAGTGAGTGGCAGACAATCCCTGCATGATTGGTGCTCTAAATAGCGCCAGACATGCAGGACACGCTTTTGGTGCACGAACAGTTATCGAACATAACCTCGAACAGCCGAATTTTTTGCAAATCGTTCGGGTTCGTCGAACAACTCGAACACCGCCCAAAACAGCTCGAATTTGAGATTGGCGAACAGTTCTAGTCGAACACCGCTCATCTCTAGTGGAGACAGGAAAAGGAATCCGAGGATGCTGACCGAAGACTACAAAAAACGGGGATTTGGAGGAGGATTCGCTCTCGTGATTGTTATAAGAGAACTCGGCCCATGGTAGGAGATCCACCCAGTCTGAATGATGGGCATTAACGAAGTGCCGGAGGTAACTGGTCAGGTTCTGATTGATCCGCTCCACTTGACCATTGGACTGTGGGTGGTAAGCGGAAGAGAAGTCCAGGGTGACGTCTAGCAGTTTACAAGTGGCTCTCCAGAAGCGTGAGGTGAACTGTACCCCACGATCCGACACGATGTGGAGGGGCAGGCCATGAAGACGAAAGATGTGACGAATAAAGTCTTTAGCCAGCTCGGGTGCAGACCGGAGGGCTGGCAGGGGAATAAAGTGAGCCATCTTGGAAAAGCGATCAGCGACCACCCAAATGACCGTACAACCGGCGGAGACGGGGAGATCAGTTATGAAGTCCATAACAATATGCTGCCAGGGGGCAGCAGGTACTGGCAGAGGAAGGAGGCGACCGGCTGGCAGGTGTCTCGGGACTTTGTTGCGGGCGCAGGACACACAGGCAGAAACAAAGTCTATTACGTCCTTGTGCAGGGTAGGCCACCAGTAGTGCCGGGCAATAAGCTGGAGGGTCTTTTTCTGACCGGCATGGCCAGCTAGTTTAGACGAATGGCCCCAGTGTAGGATCTTCTTCCGATCAGGTACTGAAACAAACGTCTTACCGGGAGGGAGACGATTTAGACTCACGGGAGCCACCTGCATTACTCTGGCGGGATCGATGATATGTTTAGGTTCTTCCTCGAGATCGGACACCAGAAAGGATCGGGACAAGGCGTCTGCTTTGACGTTTTTGTCAGCCGGGCGAAAATGAAGAACAAAATCAAAGCGAGCAAAAAACAAGGAGCACCGGGCTTGGCGCGGGTTAAGTCTCTGGGCATGCTGGAGGTAAGCCAAGTTCTTGTGGTCAGTGTAAATTATTACCGGGTGAAGAGCCCCCTCGAGTAGGTAACGCCACTCCTCCAATGCCAGCTTGATGGCCAATAACTCTCGGTCTCCTATGGAATAGTTGCGCTCAGAAGAGGAGAAGAGTTTGGAGAAGAAGCCACAAGTTACCATTCTCCCGGAAGATGATTTTTGAGTAAGTACCGCTCCGGCTCCAGAGGAGGAGGCGTCAACTTCCAGGAAGAACTGCTTGTTGCCGTCCGGGCGATGCAGCACCGGGGCGGAAGAGAAGGCCTGTTTTAGGGAAAGAAAGGCCTCCTCTGCTTCGGGCGGCCACTCTTTGGGATTAGTACCCTTACGGGTGAGCGCGGAAATTGGGGCAGTCCGGGAAGAGAAGTGTGGTATGAAGAGACGGTAGTAGTTAGCGAAGCCCAGGAATCGCTGAATGGCCTTCAACCCCTCCGGTCGAGGCCATTTCTCGATGGCAGACAGTTTCTCTGGATCCATTCATAGGCCGGTCTGAGAAATAATGTAGCCCAAAAACGGAAGCGAGGTCTGCTCAAAGAGGCACTTCTCGTATTTAGCGAAGAGGTGATTCTGCCTGAGCCTGAGCAGGACCTGACGAACGTCCCTCCGGTGAGTCTGGAGATCCGGAGAGAAGACCAAGATGTCGTCCAGGTACACCACTACGCAGGAGTAGAGAAGGTCCCGGAAGATGTCATTGACCAACTCTTGAAAGACGGCAGGAGCGTTACAGAGACCAAAGGGCATTACCAGTTATTCATAGTGGCCGTCCCGGGTGTTGAATGCCGTCTTCCATTCATCCCCCTGACGGATACGAACCAGGTTGTACGCCCCACGGAGGTCCAGTTTGGTGAAGATTCTAGCCCCCCTCAGACGATCAAATAACTCCGGAATGAGCGGAAGGGGGTACTTATTCTTCACCGTGATCTGGTTAAGGCCTCTATAGTCTATACAGGGACAGAGAGAGCCGTCCTTCTTTTTGACGAAAAAGAAGCCTGCTCCCGCCGGGGAGGTAGATTTCCGGATGAATCCCCTGGCCAGATTCTCCTCAATATATTCGGACATCGACCGGGTCTCAGCAGCGGATAATGGATAAATACGCCCACGGGGAGGAGTAGTACCAGGTAACAGGTCGATAGGGCAGTCGTATGGTCTATGAGGGGGTAGTGTCTCTGCTTCCTTTTTATTAAAGACATCAGCATAAGACCAATAAGGAATCGGAAGTCCAGGTAGATTAGCTGGGGTAGGAGAAGGACGGACGGGATGGATGGGAACCAGACAGGTCTTATGGCAGTCCTGTCCCCAGCGAAGAACTTCTCCGGTCTGCCAGTCAAGCACGGGTGCATGTCTCTGGAGCCAAGGTAGGCCTAGCAAGAGGGCGTGGGAGAGTCCAGGCAGAAGATGAAAGGAGATACTCTCAGAATGCAGCATTCCCACCTGCAGAGTAATGGATTCGGTGATGAGTTGGATGGGGCGTGTTAAGAGACCCCCATCCACGGCAGCAACAGACAAGGGTACAGCCAGAGGTTTGGTGGGGATGCGGTATTTCTCTACCAGGGACTGAGAAATAAGATTCCCGGCTGCTCCAGAGTCAAGTTGGGCTAGTTCGAAATAACGGTTCTCCCCGCAGACGATTGAGACTGACAACAGCAGAGATGGAGAGGATTTATTCTTGTCTAGGTCGACCTCTCTGAGCGAACCTAGACACAGGCGTTTCCCGACCTCTCCGGGCAGGTACGGATCCGGTGCTCCTTACTGCCACAGTAGAAGCAGCTCCCCTCGGCACGGCGTAAGTCCTGACGGGTTTGGACCATCTTGGTCTGGTCGACCTGCATAGGCTCAGGAGAGTGTACCTGGGTAGAGACGGAGGGAGTGACGGGTTTCTGAAAAGTAGGAGCTAGACGTGGTAACCTCCTCTCACGGGTGACCTCTTTGGCACGCTCCTGGAACCGTAGGTCAATCCGGGTGGCAAGAGTTATTAGGTCATCGAGAGTGGTAGGGATGTCCCGACCGGCAAGTTCATCTTTAATACGGCCGGACAGACCCTCCCAGAAGACGGATACCAGAGCGTCGTTATCCCAGGCCAGCTCCGAGGCAAGGGTACGGAACCGTATGGCATATTGGCCCACGGTGAGACTTCCCTGACGGAGGCGTAGCAGTGATGATGCGGATGAGGTCTTCCGTCCGGGTTCGTCGAAGACTTTCCGGAAAGCCGTGAGAAAAGCAGGCAAGTTGGACACCAGGGGGTCTCCTCTCTCCCATAGAGGATTTAGCCAGGCCAGGGCCTCCCCGGTGAGATGGGACATGATGAATGCAATTTTGGCTCGGTCGGAGTTAAACTGGTGGGACAATAGTTCAAAGTGCAGGGTGCACTGATTTATGAAGCCACGAGCCTGGGCGGAGTCGCCTCCGAAGCGAGGAGGTGCAGAAAGCCGGGGTCCGGGGTAGGATACCATGGTATTAGTGGGCAGCGGAGCTGCCGGATTGCGAGACATGGCACTGGCGGAGGTTGCTTGTGGAGCAGTCAGAGTGTCCAGGCGAGTATTGACATTCCGCAGGTGACCCAGGATGGACTCCTGTTGGGACCTTTGACGGGACATTTCATGACACAGGTCCGAGAGCGAGGGAGCTTGGGTGCCACCGGGTTCCATGGCCCGAGCAAACTGTAACGGGTCTGGGAGGCGGAACCTCTGAGCTACTATACAATGGGGCGGTCCTTGTAAGGGAGCGGGTGGCGACCAGGGAAGACGGGCAGGAAGTCACAGCAGGTGACCGGGACAGTCTCTGAGTGAACGGGCTGGAGGTCACGGCAAGTGACCGGGGCAGTCTCTGGATGAACAGGCAGTTGGTCACGGCAAGTGACCGGGGCAGTCTCTGAATGAACGGGCAGATGGTCACGGCAAGTGACCGGGGCAGTCTCTGGGTAAAGGGTTGGTACGACCTGTGGCGGCTGATGATAGACGTGAGCTCCCAGGTGAGCAGGCGAGAGTCTCTGGATGAACGGGTGGTCACAGCATGTGACGGCGGAGCCTCCAGGAAGACCAACAGACAGGCGGCAGATGAGCGCTCCCAGGTGAGCGGGCAGAAGTCTCTGGACAGGCGGGTGGTCACAGCACGTGACGGCAGAGCCTCCAGGTAGGCTAGCAGACAGGCAGCAGATGAGCGCTCCCAGGTGAGCGGGCAGGAGTCACTGGACAGGCAGGTGGTCACAGCACGTGACAGCGGAGCCTCCAGGTAGGCTAGCAGGCAGGTAGCAGATGTGTGCTCCCAGGTGAGCAGGCAAGCTGGTCCATAGACAGACTGACAGGAGTTGGAAGGCAGACCGTCGGACCTCAGACTAGCAGGCAGGTAGCAGATAATCAGGCAGGAATAAGACAGCAAGCTGGCAGGAATCTGGCAGGTATCTGGCAGGTAACTGGCAACGGGACCTGAGGGCTGAAGCAGAGTAGTGAACAGTGCAACAACATTGCTCGGGCACCTCCATTTTGGAGGAGGTGCCTTATATATGGTGAAGTCCTCCGGCCATTGGCCGGGGACTCCTTAGGACGGCGCGCGCGGCCCCTTTAAGAGGGAGGGAGAGCGTGCGCGCGCGCGCCCTAAGCACAGTGGCCGGGAAGGAGCGCGCGCTGCCAGCAGAGCGGGAGGAGGACGCCGGGCACGGAGCAGAGAGGTGAGGGGAACAGCGTCCCTGCCTAGCAGAGGGCAGGGACGCCGGCGCTACATACTGTCCCTACTTATAGTTGCTGTTTCACATGGCAGTGCACTTTTGAGCTCATGTCAAATTCCAGAAAGCAGCTTATCTTTTCCGGTGCAGGCATCTCTTTCCTCTAGAAGTTATAGAAGCTGGTTATCTACTAGTAACCTTGAGTGCACTTCATCATTTCTTGAAAGGCAGCTGAGTGCACTAAAAGGTAGAAAAGCGACAAACCACTAGAATTTTGACCAGGTTGTAGCTCAATTGACATACAAGTGAGTGACTGGGAGCATACACTTGTTTCCTCACGACATAATCAAGTGTGAATATCTGAGGCAGGGTTCACTTCATGTTTTCTCTTACATTTAGTGGCTCCAACAGGGCTTACATCCGAACCCACACAAAATGGGATTCCGACATACAGTTGAAACCAGAAGTTTACATACACTATATAAAAGACACATATGCAAGTTTTTCTCAATATCTGACATGAAATCAGAATAAACCTTTCCCGTTTTAGGCCAATTAGGATTAAAATAAATTTTAATATTTGCCAAATGGCAGAATAATGAGAGAGAGTTTTATTACTTACTGCAATACATACATTTCATTACTATTTAGTACCATTGCCCTTAAACTGAATGACTTGGGTCAAACGTTTGGGATATCCTCCCACAAGCTTCTCACAATAGTTGGTTGGAATTTGGGCCCATTCCTCCTGACAAAACTGGTGTAACTGGTCCAGGTTTGTAGGTCGCATTTAACTTTCTGGCTAATGTCTTGAGATGTTGCTTCAGTATTGCCACATAATGTTCTTTTCTCATGATGCCATCTATTATGTGAAGTGCACCAGTCCCTCCTGCAGCAAAACAACCCCACAACACGATGCTGCCACCCCCTTGTTTCACAGTTGGGATGGTGTTCTTAGGCTTCCAAGCTTCTCCCTTTTTCCTCCAAACAGCGATGGTCATTATGACCAAAAAGTTTGATTTTAGTTTCATCAGACCACAGGACATATCTCCAAAAATTAACGTCTATGTTCCTGTGTGCATTTGTAAACATTTATCTGCCTTTTTTATGTTTCTTCTGGAGTAATGGCTTCTTCCTGGCAGAGTGGCCTTTCAGCCCATGTCGATATAGTACTCGTTTCACTGTGGATATTGACACTTACCAGCTTCCGCCATCATCTTCACAAGGTCTTTTGCTTTTGTTCTTGGGTTGATATGAACATGTCGGACCAAAGCACGTTTCTCTCTGGGATATAGAACCCGTCTTCTTCCTGAGTGGTATGATGTCTGGACATTCCCATCTTATTTGTACTTGCGTATAATTATTTGTACAGATGAACGAGTCAACTTCAGGTATCTTGAAATTGTACCCAAGGATGAGCCAGACTTGTGCAAGTCCACAATTCTCTTCCTGATATTTTGGCTCATTTCTTTAGACTTTCCCATGATGCTACACAAAGAAGCAATGTGTTTCAGGTGTGCATTAAAATACATCCTCAGATGTGCCTCAAATTAACTTAGATGTTGCCAAAAAACCTATCAGAAGCTTCCAAACACATGACATCATCATATGGGCAATCCATAATTGTTTAAAGGCAAAGTAACCTTAGTGTATGTAAACTTTTGACTTTGCAATAAGTAATAAAAATGCCTTAAAATATTCTCTCTCTCTCTCATTTTATTCTGGCATTTGGCAAATAAATAAAATAAATTCCTTGAGGAGTTTAGCTTCCAAAATATGGTCACTTATGAGAGATTTCTGCTGTTTTGGCACCTTATGGGCTCTGCAAATGTGACATGGCACTTGCAACCTATTACAGCCAAATTTGCTCTCTAAAGAATAAATAGTGTTCTTTCCCTTCTGAGCCCTGCCGTCTGCCCAAAAAGTAGTTTTTGACCACATTTGGGGTATTAATATAAAACTTCAACAAATATTTGATCCTGTTAGGCTATGAAATTGAAAACTGTGGCACTAAGGCAGCATTTTACAAAAAAAATATAATAATATTTTTTTTCTTTCACTTTTGAAGCACCACGGGGTTTAATAAATTTCTTGAATATACAGTACAGACCAAAAGTTTGGACACACCTCATTTAACGATTTTTCTGTGTTTTCATGACTTACTAACGTGTTCCCTCTTAGTGGTATATATACCTGACAAATCACCCCCTTGGGGATTCAATAGTATATTAAATTGGACCTTCTAACGCACTCCTTCTTTTACAGACCCATTGAAAAATCCCCCTTCCTTCGGGTGAGTACCTACTACCCCACTACCGCTTCGTCTTTATACGCATGACCACTAACCCCCCTTTCCACCCCCACTTTACATTGTGACAGGCATTACCGACATTCTCTCTCTCTCTACCTCTCTATGAGTATATATACCATATAGCATGTTGTGCATAATTATTCAGGAGAATCGTCCCTACTTGCCATAGCATGTCACTCCCCAATATATAGGGTTACTTTACATTATCTCCTACCTGTTACCATACCATTGCTGTGGGTTACTAAACTCCGTGCTTCTATGCCATGATGGGTCAGTTCATACACTACAAATATCAGGGTCGCAGCACCATGATAACCTGCATGCATCACCTCCCACATGTGACCTGCTCACAGCACGTCATTCCTCTGTATATCCTACTGCTACTCCCAGTTCAGCCCTCCATGCAGAGCTCTGTGACTCTGTACACGCCCACAGTTACTCCCTCTCTCACTACAACCCCCTACACAGTGCGATGTGGCTGGTTACCATGGCTACCAATAAACAACCACTGTCACATGACGAACCAGCAACATGCAACTTCCGGGACACGCCCCCTGATGACGCACTTCCTGCAGCACTGTGTACATCAGGCAGCCTGACTCCCACACTACCAACAGCCTAACCTGGGAACTCTGCCTGTACCCTCCACTTCTACCATTTATGGGACTCCCCATCTAGAGACACCCCTGATACAGGAACTGCTGGTACTTATTGACCCCTATGGGCTTTACCCCTTATCCAAACCCTTTGACAGCACTGGTAACCGCCAATACTTCTATTTCAGCTCTCCACAGGCTGATTAACCCCTGTCTTTTGTTAAGGTACTTATATCCACTAACTTAGGCATTCTACCCCATGCCTCATGATACTGATCCGTATCCCCTCATTGTTGCAGCTTCTGACTGGAACTGCTCTCTACCTTCTATGGTGCCTTCCTGCTAAAATAAACTTGATACAAGTAAGGAACCCCCTACACTCAAATACCTGTGCTCCCCCTGGTATACCTTGACTGTTTTTAACTGCTTTTATTTGTATATAATATTCCTCTGCCTCCATCCTATCCCAGCCCTCCACCCCAACCCCCCCCTCCTCTCTCCCTTCCCTTTCCATCCCCCCCTTTCTCCTCCTCCCTTTTTTTGACACCGTCTATTCCGTTACCTACCTCTTTCGTAACTCAGTGTCAACCGAGATGTATTCTTATGTATGACTTTCAACTATGCATCTTTTGTTATATTTTTTTCTCATCATGCTATTTATCTTTTTTGCAGTAGCGACTTAATGAATAAGGCCAGTGTGGCCGAAACGTCTACCTATTGTCGCCTTCACCACTGTTATTTTTTCTACATTTCATTTGTATAAATAAATTGGCACTAAAAAGCAAAACTTCCTATGAGTGTGCGATGAATTAAGTTTTACGTGATTTGAGGACATTTCCAGTCCATTGCATCTGCACCTCAACTCTATTTGACAGTGTGCACGCTAATTTTCTATTTACTCTATTTACTTATATTCTAGGTTCTTCAAAGTAGCCACCTTTTGCTTTGATGACTGCTTTGCACACTCTTGGCATTCTCTTGATGAGCTTCAAGAGGTAGTCACCGGAAATGATCTTCCAACAATCTTGAAGGAGTTCCCAGAGATGTTTAGCACTTGTTGGCTCTTTTGCCTTCACTCTGCGGTCCAGCTCACCCCAAACCATCTCGATTGGGTTCAGGTCATCTGGCGTAGCACCCCATCACTCTCCTTCTTGGTCAAATAACCTTTATACAGCCTGGAGGTGTGTTTGGGGTCATTGTCCGGTTGAAAAATAAATGATGGTCCAACTAAACGCAAACCGGATGGAGTAGCATGCCGCTGCAAGATGCTGTGGTACCATGCTGGTTCAGTATGCCTTCAATTTTGAATAAATCCCCAACAGTGTCACCAGCAAAGCACCCCCACACCATCACACCTCCTCCTCCTTGCTTCACGGTGGGAACCAGGCGAGTCCATCCGTTCACCTTTTCTGCGTCGCACAAAGACACGGTGGTTGGAACCAAAGATCTCAAATTTGGACTCATCAGACCAAAGCACAGATTTCCACTGGTCTAATGTCCATTCCTTGTGTTCTTTAGCCCAAACTTGTCTCTTCTGCTTGTTGCCTGTCCTTAGCAGTGGTTTCCTAGCAGCTATTTTACCATGAAGGCTTGCTGCACAAAGTCTCCTCTTAACAGTTGCTGAAGAGATGTGTCTGCTGCTAGAACTCTGTGTGGCATTCACATGGTCTCTAATCTGAGCTGCTGTTAACCTGCGATTTCTGAGGCTGGTGACTCAGTTAAACTTATACTCAGAAGCAGAGGTGACTCTTGGTCTTCCTTTCCTGGGGCGGTCCTCATGTGAGCCAGTTTCTTTGTAGTGCTTGATGGTTTTTGCAACTGCACTTGGGGACACTTTCAAAGTTTTCCCAATTTTTCGGACTGACTGCTCTTCGTTTCTTAAAGCAGCTTTACTTAGCTGCTTTTTTCTTGCCATAATACAAATTCTAACAGTCTATTTAGTAGGACTATCAGCTGTGTATCCACCAGACTTTTGCACAATTCAACTGATGGTCCCAACCCCATTTATAAGGCAAGAATTCCCACTTATTAAACCTGACAGGGCACACCTGTGAAGTGAAAACCAGACCTGAACCCAATCGATATGGTTTGGGGTGAGCTGGACCGCAGAGTGAAGGCAAAAGGGCCAACAAGTGCTAAGCATCTCTGGGAACTTCTTCAAGATTGTTGGAAGACCATTTCCGGTGACTACCTCTTGAACCTCATCAAGATAATGCCAAGAGTGTGCATAGCAGTCATCAAAGCAAAAGGTGGCTACTTTGAAGAACCTAGAATATAAGACATATTTTCAGTTGTTTCACACTTTTTTGTTAAGTATATAATTTCACATGTGTTAATTCATAGTTTTGATGCCTTCAGTGTGAATGTACAATTTTCATAGTCAAGAAAATACCGAAAAATCTTTAAATGAGAAGGTGTGTCCAAACTTTTGGTCTGTACTGTAGTTTTGAATATCTTGACCAGTTCAGTTATTAAAATGGAGTCTTGTTTGGGTTTTTTCTGATATATAGATCTCTCAAAGTCAGTTCAAAAGTGAAGTGGTCCTTAAAAAATAGGTTTTGTAATTTTCATTGAAAAAAAATAGATATTGTTTTAAAATTTCAACCCACTTAACAGCCTAAAAAAAAATAAACTTTCAAAAATGTTACAGATGTAAAATAGACTTATGGTTATAAATGTTATTTATTAACTATCTTGTGTGGTAGGATTCTCTGTTATAAGGGCCTTACATTTAAAGCAGCACTCTGGTGGTGCAATACAAAAAAAATGCTAAAGTGGCGCTTTAAAGGAGTTGTCCACTACTAGGACAACCATTTGCCAATATCAATGTTTGCCCCCTTTGACCTCTTTCTGACATGAGACGCATCCATACATGTCTGTGGCCTGGTACTTACCGACATGGGACATATGGATACGGCTCAACGATTTTGCGCGCACAGCCTCGCCGCCGGGTGTCAACTGATTCTGAAAGCCCCTCTGCCTTTGGATTTGAGACCCTACGACGTTATCGCTGGGTCTCGATCGTTGCCATGATGACCCGATGTTGTCATAACGACATCTGGGTCACCAGTGCTAGGAAAGTTGCCAGATCATGTGCTGCTACATCCCTATACTATACAAGTGATCAGACTGCAATTAGTGAAAGGTAGAGAAAAAAAGTCCAGCATATAATATGGGAAAAAAAAAAATTGTAAAAACAACATTTAATGAAAAATCTTTTTAAAAAAACATGAGGTTAAAAAATGGTCGCAGATGCAAACTAGTTCTTTATCATAGTCTAAGCATGAGCACATGGTACCTCATGGTTGCTTAAATAGAGAAAGGAAATAGTGGGAGGAGAAAGGCTCATATAAATGCGGACCGAGAGCATGCGGTTTGTGTCCCTACATGGATAATACAAAAAAATGTCTTTCTACTAAAGATAATAATGAATTTTGCATTTATGACTTTATGAATTGTAATAGCACGTTTGTTGTATATGTTATCACGTGTAGAAAATGTCTTGGACAGTATGTGGGGTGCAGCACACGTGCTCTGAAGAAACGCATAGCTGAGCACATATATGATGCGCAAAACAATACTACTCGCAGCTTGTCAGGAGCGTCTAAACATTTTTTATATATGCATAAAGGCGATGTCAGCAGCTTGTCAGTAACTGCTATAGAGAGGGGCCTTCCCCCAAAAATAGGTGAGGATAGAACACGCTTGTTAAAATTTAAGGAAGCAGCATGGATTTTAAAACTCAATAGCAAAATCCCCAATGGAATGAATATTCGCTCTGATTTAATGTATATACACTGAGTTTGTATTATTTTTGTATAAATTATCATGCAAAGGTTTATAATTAACCCTATTTCCGTGTTCTTTGCCCCTCCCATCTTTCTCCTCCCACTATTTCCTTTCTCTATTTAAGCAACCATGAGGTACCATGTGCTCATGCTTAGACTATGATAAAGAACTAGTTTCAATTTGAAACGCATCGTCGCACGCATGCATGCGGTTACATCCGCAACCAGTTTTTAACCTCATGTTTTTTAAAAAAGATTTTTCATTAAACGTTGTTTTTACAAAATAATTTTTTTTCCCATATTGGATGCTGGACTTTTTTTCTCTACCGTTTGCTTCTTTCCTTGTGGCCGATACAAGCTTTCAGCCCGTGCATCGATTTGGGGTAACTACTTAATCGTGAGTGAGCTGGATACAATTGTATTTTTTCATGTTTGCAATTAGTGAAAGTCCCATAGTGGTACGAAGTGGAAAAAAAAATTAAAAAAATATTTAAAAGAAAATCACAAAATAATAATAAAAAAATAAAAATATATTGTACCCATAAATAAATATTTTTATGAAAAAAAAAAAAATAAACAAATAAAGTACACATTTGGTATCGCCATGTCCGGAACGACCTGACCTATAAAACTGTCCTACTAGTTTAACTCTTCAGTGAACACCGTAAAAAATAAAATAAATATAAAAAATGACGCAAAAACGATGCTTTATCATGATACCACAGAAAAAAAAGTGGAATAAAACGCGATCAAAAACACAAATGTAAATAAATATGGTACCTCTGAAAACGTCATCTTGTCCAGCAAAAAACAAGCTGCAATACAGCTTTATCAGCCAAAAAATAAAAAAGTTATAATTCTCAGAATAAAGCGATCCAAAAATAATTATTTTTTCTATAAAATAGTTTTTATTGTGTAAAAGCGCCGAAACGTAAAAAAAAGCTATAAATTTGGTATTGCTGTAATCGTACTGACCCGAAGAATAAAGCTACCTTATCAATTTTACTACACACGGAATCACATAAAAAATCCCCAAAAAAACAATTCCTGAATTGCTGGTTTTTGTTCATTCTGCCTCCCAAAAATCAGAATAGAAAGTGATCAAAAAATTTCACGTACCCAAAAATGGTACCAATAAAAACATCAACTCGCCCTGCATAAAACAAGCCATCACATGAGTCTGTCGGCTGAAATATGGAAAAATTATAGCTCTCAACATGTGACGATGCAAAAACTTGTTTTTGCACTGAAAAGCGTCTTTTAGTGTGTGACAGCTGAAAAACAGAAAAACCCGCTTTAAATCTGGTATTGCTGTAATCGCACTGACCCAAATAATAAAGTTGCGTAATCAATTATACCACATGAGGAACGGTGTAGAAAATAAATAAAACCAAGTTTTCACCTGCTGTTGATTTGTTCATTCTGCCTCCCAAAGATCGCAGGAAGGCTCAGCTCACAGTTATCGGGGCTTCCATGTAAATCTCTGAAAAAAATGATTCAGACAGAACCCCCAGCGGAAGATTCCCTATAATGAGGCAGATGGAGGCACTGTGGATGCCGTCTGGCCTATGATCTGTTGGCGTCTCTCTTTTTATTAGGCGTGCATAAAAGTGCAATCGTGCACAGTTTTGTGCACTTCTGAAAAGGAAAACGCTGAACAGAGGCCAGACAGAGTCCAATGTAACTCTTCTGCCTCTTTATAGTGAATTGATCTCTCTGGGGTTCATCTGAATCACATCACTCAGAGGTTTAGATGGAAACCCTGATATAAGTTCTGAGTGTAAAGCGCAGGATAAATTTGATCCAAAATGTTATGTAAAATGTTCCCACCAAAAGCTTCAACTCAATCCACAAAAAAAAAAGTACCCACTCAGGTCAGTCATCTGTTATCGGAAATATAGGGGCTTCCACATTAATGGTAGCACAAAGGCTCTGAAAAAGCGCCATGGCTCATCGCCCCCAAAAGAAATTGAGCAAATTCTGCACTCCCAAATCCAAATGCCCCCTCCTTTCTGAGCTCCAGTGTGTGCCTAAACCACAGTTAGCGTCCACATGTTTGGCATTTCTGTGGTGATAAGAGACTACCTAATTTACAGGGGTGTCTCCAGAAGCAAGATCTGGGCGCAATGTACTGGTTATTACAATGTACTGTTCGATACAACTTACAACTAGAGATGAGCGGTGTTCGACTAGAACTGTTCGCCAATCTCAAATTCGAGCTGTTTTGGGCGGTGTTCGAGTTGTTCGACGAACCCGAACGATTTGCAAAAAATTCGGCTGTTCGAGGTTATGTTCGATAACTGTTCGTGCACCAAAAGCGTGTCCTGCATGTCTGGCGCTATTTAGAGCACCAATCATGCAGGGATTGTCTGCCACTCACTGTAATGCCACAGCCATGGTGGTTGTGGCATTACAGTGATTGCCCAAATCGATGGGAACAGTGCTCACAGTGAAACATGAAAAGCCGGCAATTCAGCAGCGGCATACACCGGTACCCGACAATTTAGAACCGAAAGAATAGAGCTTCACACATAGATTAGATAGATAGAAACAGTCACATATATATGAAGTACAGTGACAGTGTTGATTACTGTACTTGTCATTTAGCGTAAAGGATTTATCAAAAAAAATAATAGTGTTTTCATGCACCGTCTCTTTAAAAAAGCCGGCCGGCAATTCAGCAGCGGTACCCGACAATTTATAACAGAAAGATAGAGCATCACACATAGATTAGATAGATAGAAACATGTCAGTCACATATATATGAAGTACAGTGACAGTGTTGCTTACTGTACTTGTCATTTAGTGTAAAGGATTTATTAAAAAAAATAATAGTGTTTTCATGCACCGTCTCTTTAAGAAAGCCGGCCGGCAATTCAGCATCTGTACCCGACAATTTATAACAGACAGAATAGAGAATCACACATAGATTAGATAGATAGAAACATGTCAGTCACATATATAAGAAGTACAGTGACAGTGTTGGTTACTGTACTTGTCATTTAGTATTAAAATAAAGGATTTATTATTAAAAAAATTGGCGTGGGGTTCCCCTTAATTTTAGGCTCTAGCGGAGGTTAAGCAGACAGCTGGGGCAGATGTTTGAAGCCTGGGAAGGGGGTAATACCCACGGAGCTTCCCAGGCTACTAATATCAGCCCCCAGCTGAATACCTAGCCTTTACTAGCTATTAAAATGGGGGACCCCCCAAAAAAAATGACGTGGGGTCCCCCCTAATTTAATAGCTAGCAAAGGCTAGGCAGACAGCTGGGGGCCGATATTAATAGCCCAGGAAGGGTGCCATGAATATTGGCCCCCTCCCAGGCTAGAAACACCAGCCGTCAGCCGCCCCAGAAATGGCGCATTCATAGGATGCGCCAACTCTGGCACTTAGCCTCGCTCTTCCACGCTGCCCTGGTGCGGTGGCAGGGGGTAATAGGGTTGGGGTTGATGTCAGCTTATAATGCCAGCTGACATCAAGCCCAGGTTAGTAATGGAGAGGCGTCTATAAGACACCCCCATTACTAACCCCATAGTGAAAGTTAAAAAAAACACAAACACCCAGAATAAAGTCCTTTAATTGAAATAAAGACACAATTCTTTATTGTTCTAAATTAAACCATACTTACCATCACGCCCATTCCAGCTGAAGCCAATGATCTCCTGCAATAAAAGAAAAATAATAAAGCAACCTCATCCTTACCTTTCCATGGTTCCCACGACAGCTTCAGCTCTGCTACATCGAGATGACAGGCTGGACCGCAGCAGAACGCTGCCATCCAGCCTGTCATCCCGCAGACACTGAGAAGCGCAGGCTTGCTTGCGCTCTCCAGTGTCTGGCTGTGACGGCATAAAGATGAGCCGAGGTCATGTCCAATGAACTCGGCTCACCTCATGCACGTCACTGACAGCGTGGGAGAATTCTCCTGCACTCAGCACTTCAGCGTGAGAATTCTCCCACGCTGTCAGTGACGTACATGAGGTCAGCTGAGTTCATTGGACATGAATGAGCTCACCTCATGCACGTCACTGACAGCGTGGGAGAATTCTCACGCTATAGCGCTGAGTGCAGGAGAATTTTCCCACGCTGTCAGTGACGTGCATGAGGTGAGCTGAGATCATTGGACATGAATGAGCTCACCTCATGCACGTCACTGACAGCGTGGGAAAATTCTCCTGCACTCAGCGCTTCAGCGTGAGAATTTTCCCACTCTGTCAGTGACGTGCATGAGGTGAGCTCATTCATGTCCAATGAACTCAGCTGACCTCATGTACGTCACTGACAGCGTGGGAGAATTTTCACGCTGAAGTGCTGAGTGCAGGAGAATTCTCCCACGCTGTCAGTGAGGTGCATGAGGTGCGCCGAGTTCATTGGACATGAGCTTGTCTCATCTTTATGCCGTCACAGCGAGACACTGAGGAGCGCAAGCATGCCTGCGCTTCTCAGTGTCCGCGGGATGACAGGCTGGATGGCAGCTTTCTGCTGCGGTCCAGCCTGTCATCTCGATGTAGCAGAGCTGAAGCTGTCGTGGGAACCATGGAAAGGTAAGGATGAGGTTGCTTAATTATTTTACTTTTATTGCAGAAGACATTGGCTTCAGCTGGAATGGGCGTGACGGTAATTATGGTTTAATTTAGAACAATAAAGAATTGTGTGTTTATTTCAATTAAAGGACTTTATTCTGGGTGTTGTGTTTTTTTAAATACTTTACTAGAAATTCATGGTGGTCATGTCTAATATTGGCGTGACCCCATGAATTTCGGGCTTAGGGCCAGCTGATAATGCCAAGCTGGCCTTAACCCCTTTATTACCCAGTGAGCCACCGCACCAGGGCCCTGGATGAGTTGGGTACAGCGCCAGAAGATGGCGCTTCTATGAACGCGCCATTTTCTGGGGCGGCTGCGGACTGCAATTTGCAGCGGGTGGGGCCCAGAAAGCTTGGGCCTCCCTGCGCTGCGGATTCCAGCTCCCAGCTGCCTAGTTGTACCTGGCTGGGCACAAAAATAGGGCGAAGCCCCACGCATTTTTTTTTTAAATTATTTCATGAAATTCATGGAATAATTAAGAAAAAAAGGGCTTCCCTATATTGTTGTGTCCAACCAGGTACAAATAGGCAGCTGGTGGTTGGGGGCAGCCCGTCCCTGCCTGCTGTACCTGGCTGGACACAAATATAGTGCGAAGCCCCACGTCAATTTTTTTTTAATTATTTCATGAAATAATTTTTTTAAAAAAGGGCTTCCCTATATTGTTGTGTCTGGCCAGGTACAAATAGGCAGCTGGTGGTTGGGGGCAGCCCGTTCCTGCCTGCTGTACCTGACTGGACACAAATATAGGGCGAAGCCCCACGTCAATTTTTTTTCAATTATTTCAGGAAATTCATGAAATAATGAAAAAAAAATTGATGTGGGGCTTCGCCCTATATTTGTGTCCAGTCAGGTACAGCAGGCAGGAACGGGCTGCTCCCAACCACCAGCTGCCTATTTGTACCTAGCCGGACACAACAATATAGGGAAGCCCTTTTTTTCTTAATTATTCCATGAATTTCATGAATTTAAAAAAAAAATACGTGGAGCTTCGCCCTATTTTTGTATCCAGCCAGGTACAACTAGGCAGCTGGGGGCTGGAATCTGCAGCGCAGGGAGGCCCAAGCTTTCTGGGCCCCACCCGCTGCAAATTGCAGTCCGCAGCCACCCCGGAAAATGGCGCGTTCATAGAAGCGCCATCTTCTGGTGCTGTACCCATCTCATCCAGGGCCCTGGTGCGGTGGCTCACTGGGTAATAAAGGGGTTAAGGCCAGCTTGGCATTATCAGCTGGCCCTAAGCCCGAAATTCATGGGGTCACGCCAATATTAGACATGACCACCATGAATTTCTAGTAAAGTATTTAAAAAAAACACAAACACCCAGAAAAAAGTCCTTTAATTGAAATAAACACACAATTCTTTATTGTTCTAATTTAAACCATACTTACCGCTACGCCCATTCCAGCTGAAGCCAATGATCTCCTGCAATAAAAGTAAAATAATAAAGCAACATCATCCTTACCTTTCCATGGCTCCCACGACAGCTTCAGCTCTGCTACATCGAGATGACAGGCTGGACCGCAGCAGAACGCTGCCATCCAGCCTGTCATCCCGCAGACACTGAGAAGCGCAGGCTTGCTTGCGCTCCTCAGTGTCTGGCTGTGACGGCATGCAGATGAGCCGAGGTCATGTCCAATGAACTCGGCTCACCTCATGCACGTCACTGACAGCGTGGGAAAATTCTCACGCTGAAGCGCTGAGTGCAGGAGAATTTTCCCACGCTGTCAGTGACGTACATGAGGTGAGCCGAGTTCATTGTCGGCTCATCTGGATGCCGTCACAGTCAGACACTGAGGAGCGCAAGCATGCCTGCGCTTCTCAGTGTCTGCGGGATGACAGGCTGGATGGCAGCGTTCTGCTGCGGTCCAGCCTGTCATCTCGATGTAGCAGAGCTGAAGCTGTCCTGGGAACCATGGAAAGGTAAGGATGAGGTTGCTTTATTATTTTTCTTTTATTGCAGGAGATCGTTGGCTTCAGCTGGAATGGGCGTGATGGTAAGTATGGTTTAATTTAGAACAATAAAGAATTGTGTCTTTATTTCAATTAAAGGACTTTATTCTGGGTGTTTGTGTTTTTTTTTTAACTTTGACTATGGGGTTAGTAATGGGGGTGTCTTATAGACGCCTCTCCATTACTAACCTGGGCTTGATGTCAGCTGGCATTATAAGCTGACATCAACCCCAACCCTATTACCCCCTGCCACCGCACCAGGGCAGCGTGGAAGAGCGAGGCTAAGTGCCAGAATTGGCGCATCCTATGGATGCACCATTTCTGGGGCGGCTGACGGCTGGTGTTTCTAGCCTGGGAGGGGGCCAATATTCATGGCTCCCTTCCTGGGCTATTAATATCAGCCCCCAGCTGTCTGCCTAGCCTTTGCTAGCTATTAAATTAGGGGGGACCCCACGTCATTTTTTTTTGGGGGGTCATCCATTTTAATAGCTAGTAAAGGCTAGGTATTCAGCTGGGGGCTGATATTAGTAGCCTGGGAAGCTCCGTGGGTATTACCCCCTTCCCAGGCTTCAAACATCTGCCCCAGCTGTCTGCTTAACCTCCGCTAGAGACTAAAATTACGGGGAACCCCACGCCAATTTTTTTTAATAATAAATCCTTTATTTTAATACTAAATGACAAGTACAGTAACCAATACTGTCACTGTACTTATTATATATGTGACTGACATGTTTCTATCTATCTAATCTATGTGTGAAACTCTATTCTGTCTGTTATAAATTGTCGGGTACAGATGCTGAATTGCCGGCCGGCTTTTTTAAAGAGACGGTGCATGAAAACACTATTATTTTTTTTAATAAATCCTTTGCAGTAAATGACAAGTACAGTAAGCAACACTGTCACAGTACTTCATATATATGTGACTGACATGTTTCTATCTATCTAATCTATGTGTGAAGCTCTATTCTGTCTGTTCTAAATTGTCGGGTACCGCTGCTGAATTGCCGGCCGGCTTTTTTAAAGAGACGGTGCACGAAAACACTATTATATTTTTTAATAAATCCTTTACACTAAATGACAAGTACAGTAAGCAACACTGTCACTGTACTTCATATATATGTGACTGACATGTTTCTATCTATCTAATCTATGTGTGATGCTCTATTCCTTCATGTCTAAACTGTCGGGTACCGGTGTATGCCGCTGCTGAATTGCCGGCCGGCTTTTTTAAAGAAAGCGTCTTCTGAGCAGTTTGTCAGCTTTTGGACACCTTTGAAGGTGTTTTCTATGTGTTCCTATGTGTTTTTGTTTGCCTGCCATTGGTTTTAACGGTGTTCGACGGTGTTCTAAGGTGTTCGACGAACAGTTCGACGAACAGTTCCTCGAACATCCCGGTGTTCGACGAACCGAACCGAACCCGAACACTACGGGGGTGGCTCAACACTACTTACAACATACTGGTCACTACAACGGCAATTTGCAAATTTCACTCAGCAACATTCGCTGCTGTTTGTTTCTGGAAAAGACCCATATAGTCAAAATCGTCACTACACCTGTAGATAAGTTCCCAAAGGGGTATAATTTCCAAAATGGGGTTATTTGAGAGGGGATTCTGCTATTCTAGCACTTAAGGGCTCTGTATACGGAATCCGCATACTGTTAGAGAAAAATCTGCGCTCCAGGAGGCAAATAGCGCTCCGTCCCTCACAAGTCTCGCCGTATGGCTAAGCAGGTCTGTACTACAACATATGGGGTCTAGTTTCCAAAATGGTGTGACTTGTGGGGTGTTTACACTGTTTAGGCACATCAGGGGCTCTCCAAACGCAACATGGCATCCGCTAATTATTCAAGCATATTTGACATTAAAAAAGTCAAATGGCCCTCCTTCCCTTCCGAGCCAAGCCGTGTGCCCAAACAGTAGTTTTCCACCACATATGGGGTATCGGTGTGCTCAGGAGAAATTGCACATTTTGAGGTATATTTTTTCCTGTCACCCTTGCAAAAATAAAAAAAATTGGATCTAAAGTAAAATTTTTCTGGTTAAGTTAAATGTTCATTGTTTTCTTCTTCATTCCAAAAATTCCTCTGAAGCATCTGAAGGGTTAATAAACTTTTTGAATGTGGTTTTGAGTACCTAGTGGGGTGAAGTTTTTAGAATGATGTCACTTTTGGGTATTTTCTGTCTTAAAGGCCCCTCAAAGTCACTTCAAGTGTGGTCCCTAAGTTTTGTTGGAAAAATGAGAAATCGCAGGTCAACTTTTAACCCTTATAAATTCCTAACAAAATACAATTTTGGTTCCAAAATTGTGCTGATGTAAAGTAGACATGTGGGAAATGTTATTTATTAACTATTTTGTTAATAAATCTCTCTGATTTAAGGGCATGAAAATTTAAAGTTTTAAAATTGCAAAATTTTCCACATTTTTGCCAAATTTTCAATTTTTTCACAAATAAACGCCAGCCATATTAAATAAATTTTACCACTATCATGAAGTACAATATGTCATGAAAAAATAATCTCAGAATAAGTGGGATCCGTGGAAGCGTTCCAGAGTTATTACCTCATAAAGTGACACTGGTCAGAATTGAAAAAATTGGCCTGGTCATTAACGTGTAAACAGCCTTCAGGGGTAAAGGGATTAAAATAAAAACACTTATACTCACCTCCAGTGCTGGCAGTGATATAGTGGTGTTAGCACTCACACTCCCAGGGCTCACATGAGGTCGTTATGTCACATGGGCCCTGCATCCAACAATCAGTGCCAGCTTCAATGTCCCCACTTTTGGACATATAAGTAATCAAGGGGAGGTGCACCTCTCACTTTTTTTTGATTACTTATTCACTCCAAAGGCATGGTCAGTGAAGCTGGCACTGATTGGACGCAGGGCTCGCGTGATGTAATAACCTCATATGAGCTCCGGGAGTGCGAGTGTCGACACCTCTGGAACGGCATCGGCACAGGAGGTGACTGTAAGTGTTTTCATTTTAATGGAGGCAAACACTCAGAGTTGTCCTAATAGTGGACAACATCTTTAAGTTTTATAAGATGGCCATGATTATAAAGAAGGGCATAGGGAAAATATTACATTACACATGGCTCAAAAGGAGACAAGTAACACACAGTGTTATAAAAATTACTAGCTACTGAACCTGTTCTACACCCAGGTGGCGAGCATTTTTATTGGTACATTTCCGACACCATTTTTTTTAAGATAATGTGTCTGCGCACACGCTGACCCCGGCGCCATTTTATTGAAGTAATGTACTACAATGTTAACATAGCAGTGCGCACGCGCCGGCCATAGAGATAATGGCGATAGGTGGTGCATGCGCACTGCTATGTTAACATTGTAATACATTACTTCAATAAAATGTTGCTGGAGTCAGCATGTGCGCATACCATTTTATTGAAGTATTGCTCTATAAAATTAATTAAAGGGATCCTGTCATCAGAAATAACACTATTAACCTACAGATATACGGTTAATCTGCAGGTTAACAGCGTTATTTTGTTGCACAGCGCCTGCATGCAGCTGAATGCAACGAGGAGAAAATTAACTTTATTCTCCCCGCCAGCATTCGGTTTCAATCATGGAGGCGGGGGCGGTGCCGGTTCAGTCACCGCTCGGAGTGTACAGAGCGGCTGCTGTAACCAGGCCCCCGACCCTGACTGACACTGGCTCTACATTGAGGCTGTCTGTCAGTCAGGGCCAGGGGCACAGTTACAGCGGCCACTCTGTATTCTCAGAGCAATGACTACCAGTGCCGCCCCTGACCCCATGACTGAAACTGAATGCTCCCCCATCCTTGTCCTCCTTCCTGGTATATGCTCCCTGTCATGGGGAATATTAAAATGCTTACAGAGATGAGAGAGACGAGCTTTCACTCTCCTCTATGCAGCTGATCTCCTCCTTTGGAATTAGGTAACCATAGATACTCCAATGGCTAAACATATGTGAGGCCCTGTTTCAGGAATGTGGATCAGATTTACGATCGAGATAACCGTTTTAGATATGTAAAGATCTGAGATGTCTTTGTCTGCTTACTAGAAAAGTAAGAAGGGAGATTTGCATGAACTGCATTAATCCAAATGATAGGAAAATCATATTTTCGGAAACGTGATGATGAAGTGACGAATGCAAAGCATAGTTTAAAGTCACTGAGCGATGACCAGAATCCTGTCAATTAAATATGGACCTGATAGACGAGGCTGGCATATTTGGTCTCTATGCAAAGATAAAATCATGATACAAAATATGATGTATATATTGAGAACATGTGACTCTCCCAAGCAAAGATGTAGTCCAATTAGGGAATCTCCTCATTTTCTGAAACTGAAAAGTGTAACTCTGTAGGAGTCATGAAGGGGTGGTGTGTGAGTGTAACTTAGGAGCTAATAAAAGGCAAATGCCAACTTTTTGGGAGTTGTCAGTACGGGGAGGCACAGTTCACGGTCCATTTTTCTGGAGAGCCTCCCTCCATAAACCTGAACCCATTGCTGTGCCGACAGGTCTAGGAAGTACCTTGGTTTATCCTTTTATTTCATGTAACTGTATATTCTGTATTGTTTTGTACCCTTTCTAAAATCATCTGTATATTTTTATAAACACTGTCTATCGTTCTGGATTAAATATAAAATGTAATAGTTCTGTTCTATTTGTTCTGTAAACTGCGCCCGAAGCCATACACTACCAGAACCAGGCATCCAGTCAGACTGTATAAAGCACAACTGGTGGTGGCAACTAATAATCTTGGGTTATTGTTAAGTTAGCAGTGATCGTACGGGGGTATATACATATATTCCATGTGTTGGAATCTGGAGGTGTATATACCATATGCTCATTGCTAGTTTTCCAAAAACTGGCCTGTTAATGCAAACAGCCTGAAAAGTCCTACGTTAATCGTCGGCCAATCAAGTAATTGTCTGGGCGATAGTGGGTAGCAGAGAGTTGATCGCTCAAGAGATCACAGAGAGTGGTTCTGCGTGACCTTCCCGGGCTGCAATAATCTTGACAAATTGGTAGCAATATTACAGAACTTCAGTGATCCGGTTTGAGGAATCATTCCTGTCACTGAAAACTTGCACAGTTCTTTCGAGATTCTGTGCAAAGTTAAGTGTTTCTATTATTTTTCATCTGGGACATTACTGTATGTGTAACACCACCCTCTCTACGTTTGGAGAGCGCTGGTATAAACAGCAGTCCTAGAGCACTCTTATTGCCCTCTGTGAGCTGAGTCAGATTGACTGCACGAGAAAAATCAAGCACCAAATGATTGCTGAACTGTTGCAAGGTGCCGCATAGCCAGTCCATCAGCAGAGCCCTGATGATGGGGAGGCCAGCCTAGGCCCGGATGGCGCTGCTGCAGAGGTCACACCTGTGGATGCCAGCCATACCAGCAACCAGGGTATTGTGGACCGGGACCCCCTCCTGCAGATTACCTTGGAGCAACTCAGTTGCAGATGATCATGTGGGAGGTTTGAAGCTTATTCTGCGATTCCAAAAGTGAGCAGAGGAATGAGAGGCTGCCGAGCAGGAGCAACAGTACCAGCTGGAGTTAGCCCGAATCCAGCTGCAGAGATCCACCCCATTGAGCATTAAGCCTGGCAATCCTGACCGCTTTAAACCCCCTCCTGAGCATTTTCCTTAATGGAAAAGGATGGGGACTTGAACATATTTCTGCAGGGGTTTAAAAAGGCCTGCAGGCAGAACCAGCTGCCTTAGGACCAGTGGGCCCAATATTTAACCCCAGAGCTCCAAGGCAAAGCTCTTGAGGTATTCGCCTTTCTCCCTCGAGACCAAGATGACGACTATGAGGACATCAAGCAGGCCCTGATAAAAAAGTACCAGCTGGCACCTGAGGAGTACCGCAAAAAGTTCTGGGCTCTCCAGCATAGACCACACAACAGCTATAATGATGTGATGGACGGGCTCAGAACCAACTTTGAACAGTGAGTCCGAGGACTGTCCGTCACCACCTTTAAGGACCTGAGGGACCTGATGGTGAAAGACTAATTCCTTCATCTTTGCCCAGAGCAGGTGCGACAGTTCGTGGTGGACCAGGAGCCAAAGGAGGCCGCTAAAGCAGCACTGACGCGTATGAGGCCAATGACATGCCGGTGGTGCGGAAGTCAGCCATTGCCAGCTTGAAAGGGGGTAAGCCAACAACCACCCCCAGCACCCCTGCTAGCTGGCCCTCAAGGAGTCCTGCCCCATCTTCCAGCACCCGGCCTCCATCTGACTCCCAGCGATGCTATACCTGCGACCGAACTGGTCACATCAGCCTCACCTGCCCGCAGAGGCAGAATAACCCCCCATTTAAGACCCAGGGGCCTAATGCACCTATTCTTTTTGCGGTTTTGGCAGTTGGGAGGGTTTTTGACAATTTACAATCGGTTACCGTGGGTGGTAAAGTCACAATGGGGCTCAGAGACACCGGAGCTGAATGAACCCTCATCCACCCTGAGTTGGTGTCCCCTGAAGACCTTATTCCTGGGAAAACCCTGACTGTCACCAGGATTGGGGGTGTTCACCCAGCTTTGCCAGTGGCACGGGTTTTCCTAGACTGGGGTGTTGGGAGGGGGTTGAAGGAGGTGGGAGTATCGGAGAACCTCACCACAAGTGTTTTATCAGGACAGTTGGTTGCCCACTACATTCCTGACAACCCTCCTGGATCTGGTAATCCCTGTGACTCAAATGTTAATTATTGGAACGTTAATGTGATGCCTGATGAAAATATGTCTTGTGATACCTGAGAGCTCAGCCATGTCATGCTGCGAGGTGATGTTGTTGAAGATCCCCTAAAAGGAGCCAGCATGAGTTGTAAGGGTGATTGGAGCAGGCACGGAGATCATGAAGCAGGTGGTTCCTTGCAGCTGACCAGTGTCATGACGGACTGTGACATGGCCAGCTGGCCCATGCTTAGCATGGCTCCTCAGGTATTGGGGGAGGAAGGGGAAGTAGTACCCAGAGTCTGTCAGGCTGATGGGAAATGTTTGTCCTCCTGGGAGACAGCCTACATAGCCGCTGTCACTCATAGTATGAGTGCCCATAATGCAAGCGGTGCACTGCCTTCTAGGCCATCATCACCCAGCGGGATAACAGACCTGGCTGCAGACACAGAGCAGGTCCCAGACAGTTCCAGTGAGGTTGGGGCCTTAACATCGCTCTTGGCTACCTCTAGGCAGGAGTTCCAGGCGGCACTGAGTTTAGATGCCAGTCTAGAGACATTAAAGGACCTCGCAGAGAAGCCCATCTCCGAGTCCGATAAGTAGAGGGTATTCTGGGACCAGTGGAGGTTGTACCCGGAGACGGTTCCAGGTAACCCCCAACAAGAGTGGCTGAGGTAAAGACAGCTGGTCATGCCCTATCAGTTGCGGGTTGCCCATCATATTTCACAGTCCGGACACTTGGGGATCAGAAAAACCAAGGCCTGGCTGTTCCACCACTTCTACTGTCCCAAAATGGGGACAGATGTTGCCAATTACTGCCGCTCCTGTATCAGGTGTCAATGAGTGAGGAAGTCGGGGCGTGCACACAAGGCTCCCCTGATCCCTTTGCCGGTGATAGAGGAGCCATTTCAGAGGATTTCTGTGGACATCATTGGTCTGCTGGACATCCCCAGCAATCCCCGGAAATCTGTCCATCCTTACTGTGGTAAACTATGCTACCTGTTATCTAGAGGCAGTAACTCTGTCCTCAATTTGGGCCGATAAGGTGGCAGATGCCCTTTTGGCCATTTTTTCGTGAGTAGGATTTCCCAAGGAGATGCCTACAGACCTGGGGACTCAGTTCATGTCTTGATTAATGGAAGACCTCTGTAAGAGAATGCAGGTGCAGCTTCTAGTATAAAGTGTATATCACCCACAGACCAATGGTTTGTGTGAATGATTCAATGGTACCCTTAAGCAGATGCTTAAGATGCTGGTTGAGTCCCATGACCGTGACTGGGAGTGGTATCTCACACACCTGCTCTTTGCTTACAGAGAGGTACCACAGGCCTCAGCTGGGTTCTCTCCCTTCGAGCTTCTGTACGGAAGATGAGTCAAGGGGCCCCTTGGTCTCATAAGGGAATCCTGGGTAGGGGAATTGAACACCCCTGAAGTGTCCACCATAGATTATGTCATGCGGCTCCGTGACAGAATGAAGTCAATGATGCAACTGGTGCATGAGAATATGGTGCAGGCCCAGGCCAGCCAGAAGCTGTGGTACAACGAGACCACCCGGGAGTGGGTGCACGAAATGGGTTAGAAGGCATGGGTCCTAGTCCTAATGACTCAAAACAAGCTTCAGGCGGCCTGAGAAGGTCCATACCTCACACATCAGCGCCTCAATGATGTAAACTATGTGGTTACCATTGACCAGGAAGAGGCAGAAGGTCTTCCATGTCAACATGATGAAGGCTCATCACGATCGGGAAGCCTGTGCCCTTCCTATGTGTAGCTTTCCCGATGAAGGCGAGACAGAAGTCCTGGTGCATTTACTGGCAGCAGTCCTTCTTAGGTATGGCAGGGTACTATAGGAAGTTCATCCCCAACTATAGAGCCCTTACTAAGCCTCTGACTGACCTCACCAAAAAGAAGCTACCTCAAACAGTCAACTGGATAGCTGACTGTGAGAGGTCCTTTACAGCGCTGAAGGCTGCCCTTACCAGTTCCCCAGTTCTACTGGCTCCGGACTTCACCTGGTGGTTTGTAGTCCAAACAGATGACAGCATATTTGGTCTGGGTGCAGTGCTCATCCAGATAAAAAGGGAGGGGGAAGAACATTCGGTGATGTTTCTCAGCCGCAAGTTCTTACCCCGGGAAGTGGCCTATGCCACTGTGGAAAAGGAGTGCCTTGCTATAGTGTGGGCCCTGCGGAAGTTGCAGCCCTAACTATATGGATGCAACTTCACCATAGTGACATACCACAACCCCCTCAGCTAACTGCATCGGGTGGCCGGTGACAATGGTAAACTACGGCGGTGGAGCTTGGCTCTACAGCTGTAAGATTTTACCATTCAGTACAAAAAGGGTAGCGAACATGGCAATGCTGATGGGTTGTCCAGCCAGGGGGATGCTGAGGAGATAGATTTGGGAGATGATCTGTAAATCGATCTCCCATGCAATCTCTAAAAGGGGGTGGTGTCATGGAGAACATTAAAATGCTTACAGAGAAGAGAGTGAAGAGCTTGCACTCTCCTCTGTACAGCTGACTCCCTGCTTTGGAATTAGATAACCATAGATACTCCAATGGCTAAACAGATGTAAGGCCCTGCTTCAGGAATGTGGATCAGATTTACAATCGAGAAGCGTTTTAGAAACGTAAAGATCTGAGATGTCTTTGTTTGCTTAATAGAAAAGTAAGAAAGGAGGTTTTCATGAACTGCGTCTAATAGATCTAATACATAGGAAAATCATATTTTCGGAAATGTGATGAAATGAGGAATGCAAAGCATAGTTTCAAATTGCTGAGCAATGAGTAGAAGCCTGTCAGTTGAATACAGACCTGATAGACGAAGCTACACCTGGCATATTTGTTCTCTATGCAAAGATAAAATCATGATACAAAATATGATGTAGATATCGAGCACATGCGACTCTTCGAAGCAAAGATATACTCTATTTAGGGAATCTCATCATTTTCTAAAACTGAAAAGTCCAACCCTGTAGGACTCATGAAGGAGCGGTGTGTGGGTGTAAGTTAAGAGCAAATAAAAGGTAAATGCCAACTTTTGGCCGTTGTTTTTCTGGAGAGACTCTCTTTATAAAATCTTTTGTGTATTTTTATGAACACTGCCTATCGTTCTGGACTAAATATAAAATGTAATAGTTCTGTTCCTTTTGTTCTGTAAACTGCGCCCGAAGCCATACGCTACCAGAACCAGGCATCGCTCGGCCTGTATAAAACCTGACTGGTGGAAGCAGCTAATAATCTTTCTTGGGTTATCGTGAAGATAGCAGTGATCGTATGGGGGTATATACATATATTCCTTGTGTTGGAATCTGGAGGTGTATATACCATATGGTCACTGTTAGTTTTCCAATAACTGGCCTGTTAATGCCAACAGCCTGCGACCTCCTATGTTAATCAGTCAGCCAATCAAGTAATTGTCCAGAGGATAGGGGGCAGTAGAGATCTGTTCGCTCAAGAGATCACAGCGGGTGGTTCTGCGTGACCTTCCCCAGCTGCAATAATTTTGATACTCCCCCATCTTGGTCCCCCATCCTGGTATATGCTCCCCCATCCTTGTCCCCCATCCTGGTCCCCAATCCTGATATAAGCTCCCCCATCCTGGTATATGCTCCCCAGCCTGGTCCCCCATCCTGGTATATGCTCCCCCATCCTGGTCCCCAATCCTAGAATATTCTCCCCCATCATGGTATATGCTCCCTCAACCTGGTATATGCTCCCCCATCCTGGTCCCTTATCCTGGAATATGCTCCCCCATCCTGGAATATGCTCCCCCATCCAGGTCCCCTATCCTGGTATATGCTCCCCCATCCTGGTCCCCCATCCGATTATATGCTCCCCATCCTGCTTGCACTGCTTTTGTTTCATCTATCCATCGATACATACAAAAAAACCACTCCTATTCACCTTTCTCCCGCTCTCATGCAGAACGTCATCTGCGTTATGTAAATATAATGGCGCCAGAATTAATGCGTGCATATACCGCGCTATCCGGCAGTATGTGCACTGTGTGCAAATTTGTCTTCAACAAAATGGTGCCGGAGATTGCGCTATGCACAGGCGCTGACTCCGATGCTACACTCCTCCTCCAGCCTCACCAGAGATCTCAGTATGTCCTCATGCCGTTGGAGATCGAGGTATGCGGTCAGCGCCTAAGCATACTGCGGTCTCCAGCGCCACACTCCTCCATCTTTGTCCTCCTCCCTGTCACCTCTGAACGCTGGATGCGTTCTTCTGATCTGGCCACACTGCGCAAGCGCAGTCTATAGAGGCTTCGGACAGAAGGACGCATCCCTGATTATATTATAGATGTGCACAAACATAGCAGGTATGATCCCATATGGAACAAATACTAACCAAGAACAAGACCCCAAAACTAAAGAATTCAAACAACAATATTTTATTGAATAAGCACATAAAAATTAAAAACAAAAAACATGATAGACATATACACAGGGATAGAATTTAAGGGATGCTGGATGAGACAATCCGTTGGTGCTTAATGTATAGTGTTGAGCGAGCATGCTCGACACTGCTCGGTACTCGCCCGAGCATCTCACTACTCGGGATGTTCGGCGAGCACCGAGCATTTTCGGGTTACTCGGGCGGGAGCTCGGGTCTCTGCCCTGCATGTTTGGCGCTCTTTACAGAGCCAATGAACATGCAGGGATTGCCAGCCAGTCACTGTAATGCCACAGCCATGTTGGTTGTGGGCATTACAGTGATTGGCTGGCCTCACAGCGTCACCTCGAGTATTTAAAACTGGGCGCCGCCATCTTGGACACAGTCGCTCCGGATCAGACAGTGTAGGGAGAGTGCTGCTGAGCTAGGGAGAGATTTATACTGCGAAAAAGGTAGTGTAGGGTCTCTAAAGCCTGCAAAATCAAACAAACAGTCCTTCTGAGGACTAATATCCATCCCAGATATCAGGCAGGCAGGCAGGCTGTATAGTAGACGCAGTGGTTATACCAACAAACACTGCATTACAGTCCTGTGTGCTGCTGCTGCTCAAATTGCTAGATTTAGCCCCAGGTCTCAGTGGCCAGGAAAAATCCTTTTTTTTTCATCTAAATCCTCTTTTTTTTTTTCCCTCAGTCAGACTGTACAAATACCCGTCTTATTAACCTTTTGGTATTTTTTCCTCAAAAAAAAAAAAAATTGAGTGTGTCTGTGAGTGTTCAGACACAAATATATCTGTTTAAAAGAGTCTGGTTTTGGCTAGATAACTAGAACTGTGGTTTTGCAGTTCCACGGTTCAAATCTGGGTGTTATCCACCTTTTTGCCTTTTTTCCATAAAAAAAAAGGAGTTTGAGTGTCTCGCTGACTGTTCAGACACAAATATATCTGTTTAAAAGATTCTGGTGTAGGCCAGAGAACTAGAACTGTGGTTTTCCTCTTCCACGGTTCTAATCTCCTTTTTATTACCCTTTTGCCATTGATAGTGCGAGTGTTAGCTATTTTACTTCATTTACAATGGGCAAGGCGCGTGGCAAGGGACGTGGAACTGGATGTTCTGGTGATGGTGCATGCAGAGGATGGGGCCGTGGCCAAGGTGAAAATGTGCCACAACCAACAGCCACATCTTCTCGCTCCCAGTTCTTGACCGAATTACTAGGGAAGCACACAACAACACCACTATTGCAAACTGATCAGTGTGAACAGGTTATTAATTGGATAGCAGATAACACTTCCAGTCACCTGGGCACCACCAACTTCGGTCTGTCTTCCACACGGTCAAGTTTTAGTAGCCGTGAGTCTCGACCGCATACTCCTCCTCACCCTGATGCTCCTTCCTCCCACCATGCCGAGTGTCGTCAGACAGTAACTGATCCCACAGTTGGACACTCTGAAGAGCTGTTCACTGGTCCATTTCCATATTTGGGCCCCTCGCCTGCTCCGGTTGAAGTGGTGGAAGAGGAGATCCCATGTAGCGATGGCCAAATATTTGAACAGCCACGGCCACAGGAAGGCGACGCTGGCAATTTGTCAAAAGAGGTGAACGATGACGGGACACAATTGCCACGAAGTGAGGAGAAGGACCGTGGTGCGGAAGTGGAAGAGGAGGAGGAGGTGGTGGATGATCTAGTAACTGACCCAACGTGGCAGGAGGACACGCAGAGTGAGGCCAGCAGCACACAGGGTGAGGGAGGCAGAGTACCCCAACAGGCAGGAAGAAGCAGTGTGGTGGCCGCAGACAGAAGGTGGGCAACAGTTCCCTGTAACACCAACACGAGGGATGTTGCCAGTACAACCGGTAGGTCTTCCAGAGTCTGGAATTTTTTTAAAGACTCTGCTTATAACCCCAAAAAGGCCATTTATACCTCCTGCCAGGCCAGCATCAGCAGGGGTGACAAAACTACCAGCCTGACCACCACCAGCATGATCAGGCACATGTCAGCAAAGCACCTGACTTTGTGGGGCGAAACCCAGGGTCCACGACCAGTGTCAGCGGGTGTCACCACTGCTTCTTCCGCTGTTGTGCGTGTAAGAGAACCCCCTGTTGTGTGTGCAAGGCAATCCCCTGTCCATACTGCATGCAAAGATGCCCCCTCCTCTCAGTCGTCACTTGTTATGGCAGTTTCTCAAGAAACAGCATCAACGTCCACATCCACGTCCCACCGCTGCGTTCAATTGTCCATATCCCAGACCTTTGAACGAAAGCGCAAATTCGTAGCCAACACCACACAGGCCACAGTCCTCAATTCGCACATTTCATGACTGCTTGCGTTTGAAATGCTGCCTTTTAGGCTGGTGGAGAACGAATCCTTCTGGCCGTCCCTCGGTACTCAGTCCCCAGCCGACACTATTTTGCCCGGTTTGCCATCCTCGCACTACACAAACACGTGTCCCAAAACATCTGCCGTGCCCTCAACAACGCAGTTACTGGGAGAGTCCACCTGACAACGGACAAATGGACAATGCTTGTGGCCAGGCATGGTACATCTCCCTGACGGCACACTGGGTAAACATAGTGGAAGCCGGGACCCAGTCGGACCTTGGGACAGAGCACATCCTCCCCACACCGAGGATTGCGGGCCCTATATCAGTCTGAGTTGCCCCCACAGTGTACAGCTCCTGCACATCATCCTCCTCCTCATGTTCAGCCTCCATCTCAGATATCACTACATCAGTTACAAGCTGGAAGCACTGCAGTACTGCCTCAACCAAGCGGCATCAGGCTGTGCTGAAACTCATAAGCTTAGGTGATAAACCTCACACTGCTTGTGAGTTGTGGACAGCTGTGAAGAGCAGGCAGATCTGTGGCTGAGACCGCTGAACCTACATCCAGACATGGTCGTGTGTGAAAATGGCCGTAACCTGGTGGCAGCTCTGAGGCGAGGCGAGGCGAGATCACACACGTACCATGCCTGGCTCATGTGCTTAACCTCGTGGTTCAGCGGTTTCTTAAATAGCACCCAGAGTTGCCAGATCTGCTTATCAAAGTATGCCGCCTGTCAGCTCATTTTCGGAAGTCGGCTACAGATTCCACCGCCCTTGCTGTGTTGCAGCAGCGTTTGCAGCTTCCGACACACTGACTGGTGTGTGATGTCCCCACACGTTGGAACTCTACCCTCCACATGTTGCAAAGGATTTGTGAGCAGAAGAGAGCAGTTGTGGAGTACCAGCTTCAACAAGGCCGTCAGTATTCAGTTCAGACTCCACACATAAGACCTCAGGAGTGGACCTGGATGTCTGACATATGTACCATCCTGACAAACTTTGAGGAGTCCACCAAGATGGTGAGTGGCGATGACGCCATCATTAGCATCAGCATCCCACTTGTCGGTCTTTTGCAAAGCTCTCTGCAGAGAAATAAAGAGGAGGCATTGCAGCCAGAGTATGATGAGGTGGATCAAGAAGCCGTAGCGGGCGATTACACACAACCCAGCCTCATCTCATCCCAACGTGCATTGGGGGACAATGAGGGAGAGGAGGAGGAGGAGAAGGAAGAACAGGAGCTGGTATCATGCGCAGTAGACGGTAGTACCTGTACAACTGTCATACCGTAGGTTCAGCGTGGGTGGCCTGAGGACAGGGGGGAGGAGGAGGAGGAGGAGGAGAGCATGGTCAGTCGTCATCTTGGTGAGGACATGGAAGTCTTGCCCATTACCAGTCTGGCACGCATGGCTGAATTTATGTTACACTGCCTTAACCGTGACCCTCACGTTGTCAAAATGTTGGGTGACAGTCATTATTGGTTGGTGACACATTTAGACCCCACCTACAAGGAGAACTTTCACTGTCTTATTCCTGAGGTGGAGAGGTCTACAAAAATGGTGCAGTACCAGAAGGCCCTAGCTGCAGAACTGTTAAAAAAATTCCCATCTGGACACGCTAGCGGCAGAGGTCACAGTTCGTTGACCAACCAAGGTGTACAGGCTAGAGAGATGCAACTTTAATCCACCAGAGGCAGGGGAACACTGTCAACGTTCTGGGACAGTTTTCTGAGACCCCCCCCAGCTTACAGGCCCTGAGGCGTGGGGTACTCTCACAAGGAGTGGAAAGTTTCAAAAGATGGTGAGGGAGTACCTTGCCGACCATACCAGCATCCTCCATGATTCCTCTGTGCCTTTTTAATTATTGGGTATCCACGCTGGACACTTGGAATGAACTCGCTCTGTACGCGTTGGAGGTCGTGGCCTGCCCTGCCGCTAGCATGTTATCGGAGCGTGTTTTTAGTGCCGTTGGGGGGAATTATAACTGATAAGCCCACTTGCCTGTCAACTGACAATGCTGACTAGCTGACCCTTATCAAAATGAACAAGGGCTGGATTGGGCCAGACTTCTCATCACCACCAAACGACAGTAGAGTAACATAATGTCAAATCCACTGTGTTATTTTGGGAGGTGTATTCCCATGCACATCTTCACACCCACACATGGGTATATGCTTCCTCATTTCGGCTGTTTTTTGCTCTTCTCCTTCTCATCAGCCTCCAACACCACTATACCACCAGGGAGACCGTGGTCCGTGTTGCCAGCATTGCAAGTTCCTCCATCCTATTTTTTGTCAGCTTTTGCTTGGAAGGCATAGGCAAAGACTATTGGAGACCCACTCCCCAATAATGGGAATAATGTTTTTAATATGCTGTACTGCATGGCTCTTGTAAGGGGCATTGCAAGTTCCTCTGTCCTAATTTTTGGCAGCTTTTGCTTGGAAGGCATAGGCAAAGACTATGGGAGACCCACTCCCCAATAATGGGAATAATGTTTTTAATATGCTGTACTGCATGGCTCTTTTAGGGGCATTGCAAGTTCCTTCGTCCTAATTTTTGGCAGCTTTTGCTTGGAAGGCAAAGGCAAAGACTATTGGAGACCCACTCCCCAATAATGGGATTAATGTTTTTAATATGCTGTACTGCACGGCTCTTGTAAGGGGCATTAAAATCGTCTTGATAAGCTACTCTGACCTCCACGTCTCTTCCAAGGGTCATTGATATTGTCTTTTTTATTCCATTGGGACCTCCACATCTCTTCCAAGGGGCATTGATATTGTCTTTTTATTCCACTGTGACCTCCACGTCACTTTCAAGGGACATTAAAACCGTCTTGTTAATCTACTGTGACCTCCACGTCTCTTCCAAGGGGCATTAAAACCATCTTGTTAAACCACTCTGAACTCCACGTCTCTTCCAAGGGGCAGTAAAATCGTCTTGTTAAGCTACTGTGACCTCCACATCTCTTCCAAGTGTCATTGATATTGTCTTTTTATTCCACTGGAACGTCCACCACTCTTCCAAGTGGCATTGATATTGTCTTTTTATTCCACTGGGACCTCCACCACTCTTCCAAGGGGAATTGATATTGTCTTTTTATTCCACTGAAACCTCCACCACTCTTCCAAGTTGCATTGATATTGTCTTTTTATTCCACTGGGACCTCCACGTCTCTTCCAAGGGGCACTAAAATCGTCTTGTTAAACCACTCTGAACTCCACATCTCTTCCAAGGGGCATTAAAACAGTCTTGTTAATCCACTCTGAACTCAAAAGCTCTTCCAAGAGGCATTGAAATGTTGTTTTTAATTACCTCTAACCTCCACGACTCTTCCAACGGGCATTGCATTTCCTCCTAATTTTAGTCAACTTTTGCTTTTTAATGCATAGGCGAACACTAAGGGAGACCCACTCCCCAATAAAGGGTAGAAAGTTTTTAGTACGCTGTAATCCACATCTTTTTCAAGGGGCATTGCAGTTCCTCATAATTTTTGGAAAGTCTACAGGAGACCCAGTTGCTATAAATGGAAAAAACGGTTTAGTTAAGGCCCTCTGACCTCCATGTGCACTTCCAAGGGGCATTGGAGTGCCTCGAAATTTTTGGTAGGTATTGCACTCACTGTATGCCCTATAACTGTGTAGCCGAACCGCTCCTTTTCGTACAGAAACATATCCTACAAGACATGTGTGGTTGACTGGCCTGATATTGATGTGAATGGTCCCTGTTCCTCCTGCTCTTTCTCCATTGCCACCACCTCATCCATCATTCATCACCTGAAGCTTTGTTTTAACGGGAGTCATAGAACTCTGGGATAGTAGCAGGAAAGCATCCAGCAATCCTCGGAGGAGGTAGGATATGCGCCAAAACACTGACCACCTCAGGCCTAGCCGCTACTACATACATGCGCTTGCATTCCAAGGAACAGAAAGCTAAGGAGATGGATGGCCTCATGATCATGAATAATTTACTCGTTGTGTAGGAGGCCGACCACTGCTGCTGTCTACCTTCTGAACTTTGTGCTGAAGCCTGATTGACCCAGGACCCACAATCCTCTATGTCTGGAGGACGTGTTGCATCCCAGTGTCCAACTGTGTCCCGGCTTCCACAATATTAACCCAGTGTGAAGGTGTCAGTGAAATGGACCATCCCTGGCCACATTCACTTGTCCACGTGTTTGTGGTTAGGCTGTCCTTCCCACTAAATGCACTGGGGAGGGCACAGGTAATGTTTTGGTATGCGCGCTGGTGTATAAGGTGCACCGGGACAAATAGGGGCGGCTGGGGACCGTTTATGGACTCATTTCAAGTGCAAGCAAGCTAGCAGTATGGTATTGCAGCCTGGGGGTGGGTGGGCGGCAGGCTGTACACTTACGCTTGCATTCCAAGAAAACAAAACAGATGCTAACTTCTATCATCATCATCATGCTCCTCACCTTGGCACTCTCAACTCCCCTGATGGAGAAGCCAGTGCGCACCGGAGGAGTCTCTGGTTGTCTGGTGGGCTCGTCCAATGCTGCCCTAAAGCAGGCCAGGCTAAGAAAAGTGTGGGGAAGGTTCCCAGGACAAATAGTGGCGGCTGGGGACTGAGCATGGAGACCTGGATGCCGACGCAGCCATGAGGTAGTGGCCAGCTTCGGCCTCCTCCAAACTAAAAGGCCCCATTTCAAGTGCAAGCTAGCAGTATAGTATTGCACCCTGCGGGTGGGTGGGTGGTTGGCTGCATATTTGCGCTTGCATTGCAAGGAATGGGGGAGGTACAATTGAACACTGCCCTGGGATAAGGACTTGCACAGGGATAGTTGCAAGTCTGCATCTTCTGATGCGGCAAGGATCACTTCTGATGGGCACACTTTTAGGCAGTGACCTGGGTGTCAGAGATGCTTCCAGGGGTCTTCCCCATGCTGTTCCCATGTCTTTTCAGCACTGTATGCATGTGTCACACAGCACATGGCCAGATAAGGTTGTAAAATGTTAAAATGACATTTCCCGGTGAATGCATTTGTCACGGTTGAAAGCAATATAAAAGTGCAAAAACGCATAAAAAATGCTACTTGTGAACATAGCCCAAGGTGTGGAGGAGTATTTTTGTTTTTGGTTATTTATTTTACCTTATACACAAGTCTTTACCCTGGAAATGATGTTCTTTAACATATTTCACAGGAAAACAGTTTCAGTTTCGTTTTTGAACGTTTTATTGTGAGCCTATAAAAGTGGCTTAATACCTCTGACCACGTTGTTGACAGCAGTGACCTGGGGGTCAGAAATGCTTTCTGGGGCGATCCCCATGCTGTCCCCATGTCATTTGAGCACAGTCACTATTGTTTTGGGCACTTTTTAGCCTTTCTACAGACTGCCGGGGGTGCCGCTGCAAAAATGATATGGTCTCCCACAGACTAACATTGGGCTCGTTGCTCGGGTTGAGCACCTGAGTATCACGGTGAGCTCGGCCCGAGCTTCGAGCACCCGAGCATTTTAGTGCTCACTCAACACTAGTAATGTATTCTTATACTTATTGAATCCATGTTGAACTAATGTAGCACATAGCACTCTATTTAGGAAGGTACTTAGCATTCTCCTTGTTTAGCACTAGCCAGTATGTAAGGTTGTAGTACTCTAGCATTGACTCCTTTTTATATACTGTTATTTTCTGGACTAGTGTAGCACACAGCATTTTATACAGGAATGCATTTAGCACTCTTTTGGCACTAGCCGGTTATCTATGGTACAAGATATTATATAGGTTAAGACAGAGGAGAACTCTGGAATTTGATGTGTTGCTTGCCGTACTCTAGCATTGCCTCTTATTTTATACATTGCCATTTGCATTTTTTCAGTGCCTTGATAGTTGTGCTTCATTTACTCTAGTTTCTATTGGCAGATGGGATGCATTTCCCACCACCTTAGGTGGTATCACGGATTACTATGTACTGTATTGATTCCTTTATTATAAAAATTCTCTATTTCCATTAATTTTGTTAAATTTCGCTGTATGGGTATTGTGCAGTTTTGAAGTTTTGAAGGGTGACTTTATGTATTGGGAATCATGTACTGTATAAGATATTGTAGTTATACCATGGAATGTCTTTATGCTTCCAGCCTTTTGTCTTGTTCGATCATGTAATTTTATCAACGTGTATATGTCTATCATGTTTTTTGATTTTCATTGCTATGTGCTTATTCAATAAAATATTGTTGTTTGAATTCTTTAGCTTGGAGGTCTTGTTCTTGTTTAGGATTTGTTGCTGTTGTGACCTACCTTGACTACACTTTGGCCTGTTAGGCTTAATGATCCCATATGGGATGGGTTCCAATGATAGGACACCTCTGTCTTCAGAATTAACCTAGAATTAACCTGAAGTATAATCTGTCATCATTACTTGGATATAAAGTTGCTCAGTATCGCTTCTATAATTGCTCTGAAAGTCTATTTCCAAGAACATATATTGCATAATCTATTCATCTAACTCCCACTGCCTTTTCATTGTTAGTTATCTGTTTATCTGTAGTAGTAGCTTAGTGACTGGCAATGTGTTCACCGTATGGACTAGAGAGTTTAATAGTAGTGTAATTGGACATTTAGTTAATTAAAAATAAAGAAATTTAAAAAATAAACATATTTAGTATCATGTCTCAATAAATATGATCTATTAAAATATAAAATATCTGAAACCATACATTAAACACCAAAAACAATCAAAATGCCACAATTGTGGTTTTTCGATGGCTGCACTTCCCTTCCCTAAAATATAATAAAAAGTTACCAAAATAGTATTAATATAAATGTAAGCTCATGAAAGCATTGCTTTGCGTAACCCCAGTCCATGGTCGAGGTCTGTTCTTTATTGCTGTGAACAAGAGCTGTGTGAATTTCCTTACCCTCTGGGATCCCAGGCTCTGCTTATAATTATTCAGGGTGGCGAGATAGTACCTATGTGCCACATGCCAGTCCAGCAAATCAAACGCCTTGCCAGGGATTGTGGAAGCTCAGGAAATTCACACAGCTCTTGTCCATGGCTAGGGAGCACTGACCTGAACCACGGACTTGGATTGCGCAAAGCAATCCGTCTATCTCTATTTAGTAGATTGGTATCATTGTCTTGTTGTTATACGCAGTCATCTTGATGGAATTATTTCATTATCAGAAATATTCATTTTGCAGATGACATAGATGGTTATAGGTATGTAAGAATGTCACCATTTTACAAACATAGAAAGCAAAAAGGAACCTGCTGGTCCATAACATTATACTTAAAGAAGTTGTCCATTACTTTATATTACCCCCCCCCAATATGTCCCCCCGGGGTCCCTAAGACTTTTTGTAAATACCTTCTGTTGCTGATAATGCCTGTGAGCCGGTGCTATCGGTGGCCGCTCACAGGCATCACGTGACCCCGCACTGACGTCACGACAAGTGAGGCGTGACTCAGCCCTGGGTTCCCCGCGGTGGCTGCTGGGTTGTGGGCGGGGTTACCCCTTGCATCACACCCAGCATCCACCGAGGGCTTTCCCAGTGACTGAGGACAGGGAGAGAGCATGGTGGATGACGGGTGTGACGCAGGGGAATAACCCCGCCCACAACCCAGCAGCCACCGGTGGAACGCGGAAGAGGGATCCCCGGCTGCAGCCGCAACTTGTCGTGATGTCAGCGGATGTCAGAGCCGGCTGCAGTCGGGGCTCACGTGATGCCTATGAGCGGCCAGTGATAGCACTGCTCAGGCATTATCTGCAACATAAGGTATTTACAAAAAGTCTTAAGGGTCCCGGGGGGATACATTGGTGGGGGTAATATAAAGTAGTGCACAACCCCTTTAAAGAGTTTTCCAAGTTTTCATGCTACATTGATACAAAAAAAGGGTAACACATCAATTAGATCCCAATGGGACAGGATGAGCTGAGCATATTGATGTATAGTTTTGTGGAAAAAGATTTAGTATAATTGGACATTTAGTCATTGATATCTCTGGGTCCCGGCAGTCCTAATCACTGATTGACACCTATCTCTGCAGACTTCTAATTGATAGCCTGTCACTCATTAGGATTGCTAAGCCCATAATGAGTAAATAATTCAATCAATAAAATACAAACTATTCAGATATCTTTTACCTATAAACTGCATTTCAAGCTATTCAGCTCCTTTTGATTAGGGATGAGCAAACCCATGGAAGTTCGGGTTCTGATGCCAGGCCCAAATTTTATTCCAAAGTCCAGTTCGTGTAGCAGAACTGCACCAGAACATGAATTGAACCCCATTGAAAACGATGGGTACTTGAACTTTTGAGTTTAAAAATTCTCTCTCTCTCCCTCTCCCTCACCTCCCTCCTTCTCTCTTTCTCTGTCTCGGAATTCCAAACATTGCTTGTGGCCATAACAGAGGCATACAAATCCTTCCTGTATTTTCTGTCTAGATAATGCAGCAAAGTGTGTATATGCTTTATGACAGATGAAATAAATGGGAGTTAATGGACAGAAAAATTGTTAGTTGTCTAAGCCTCCAGGAAGTGATGTAAAACAACTCCCTCCACCAGACTGACAGAAGAGCTAAGTACAGATCTGTGTGTTTAGTGCTTCAATCCTTTATCGTCAGATAATAATGAGATGACTCTCTTGTCTCTGTCCAAGTCTACACAGCAAAGCTGAAAGTAATAGACTGAAAATGTGACTATATTTATATGGGTAGTAATGTAAGAAATGAAAAATACAACCATAGTGCTTTAAAAATATTTATAAAATATGTTTATAATAATGGTCAGATTTAAATGATACATTACCTTCCAATTATACATTATTTTCCATTTTATTATTTAGTACTGTAACAGTATATAATATAAGCGACCAAATTGCAGGTTCAAGTCCCCTAAGGAGAATAACAAATAAAGTAACAAGTTATAAAAAATGCTGAAACAAAATAAAACAATTCAAACATAGAAAGCAACATTATATATAGCATTACGCAGAAAGAGTTAACCATGTTTTCATGTTACGTTGATACAAAAATGGTCAAAACATGAGTTAAAACCCAATTTGGCATGAGCATATTGATGTATAGTTTTGTGGGGAAAAATTAGTGTAATTGGACATTTAGTTAATTAAAAATAAAGAAATTTAAAAAAGAACATATTTGGTATCATCATGTCTCAATAAATTTGATCTATTAAAATATAAAATATTTGAAACCATACATTAAACACCCAAAAAAAATCTAAATGCCACAACTGTGGTTTTTCGATGGTTGCACTTCCCTTCCCAAAAATATAATAAAAAGTGACCAAAAAAGTATTAATATAAATTTAATCTCATCACATAAAAATCAAGCTTTTCACACAGCTTCATCGATGGAATATTTAAAAAGTTACAGGTCTTAGAAAATGGCAACACAAACAAAACACTTTCTTATAAATTTCAGAATTTTTTTTCACCGCTAAAATAACCAAAAACGAAACAAGTTTGGTATTACTATAATCATACTGAACCGTAGAATCATGTTGCCAGATAATTTTTACCACACAATGATTTCTGTAATAATAAAACCCAAAAGACAATGGTGTAATTAAGTTTTTTCTTCCAGGTTGTCAGTAAGTTATCTGCTAAAATGAATGGTATCATTCAAAATTAAAACTTGCCCCACAAAAAAACAAGCCATCAGATGGCTATGTCAATGGAAAAGCAAACAAAAGCTATGGTTCTTGAAACAAAGTAGGAAAAAATGAAAACACAAGAGCGAAAAATTCCTGGGTCATTAAGGAGTTAAAGAGGACCTTTCATGTTAAACTGGTAACATCATGAAAAAGTGGCTGCAGAGCTGAATAAAACATCTTATTTTTATTATTTGATGCCTCCTCTTCATTGCAGAGACATTAGCTTGTAACAATTAGTTTAGAATTTAGAATAAGCCTAGCTGGGTGTTAGAGATTCTTCTTTGGGGGTGTGTACTTCTTCCCCTGCATGAAGTTGACCAATCATAAGCAGGCATCAACATACAGGAAAAAGAAGAACACTCAGATACAGATAACAGACAGTCTGCTATCTTCACTGGTCACTCCTCACTGTGATTAGAAAGTGACAGGAGCAGTGATTACTAAGACTATTTGAGCTTTCATCTCATGTCAACCAGTATTGGGGGAGAGGCAGTACAGCAGAGATGACAGCACTGTGAGAGGATAATTGCTAAAATTGTCTATCATAAAATAAAGCTCAGCTCTGCTGTACTGCCCACTCTCCCATACTGACTACCAAGAGATAAAAGTTGAAAGGTGTCTGTAATCACACTCATCTCTGCTCTACTTCAGGAATTCTGTAATCGCAGGCCTGTAGTGAGATCACTGACGAGAGCAGACTGTCATTTATTACATGTCTGCTCTCTTCACTGATTTTATCATTGTTCTCCACAGAACTTTAAGAGAGCCAACTGTCATCTCCTATCTCGGTAATGGTAAAATCTGTTTTCAGTGAAGACGCTTTTGTCATGCTGAGCTATTGACTTTTCTTCCCTGTCCAAATGCTGATTGTTCCAATTGTCTTTCTTCCCCCTTCTTTGTTTGCTCCTCTCCAGGTGTTTTCCATTATCCCATTTTGGTCTTCCCTATCACATTCTGGGTTGGATTTTCTATGTTCACCCTTCACCCTTCCTTTCTGCCTATACCTCTAGGTGGACTTGGGTTTAGGAATTCTAGCCCTTCAGCTAAGGGGTTTGCCTTGCATCGCAATCCTGCAGTGAGTTTGTTTATTTTCCTTCCTAGTTCCTCTTCCTCACCATATAGTTACATAGTTATATAGGTTGAAAAAAGAATTAGGTCCATCAAGTTGAACCTTCCTCCACCAATTACATTTTGTCACTAATTTAACTATAAACCACAATGTTATGTGTCTTGAGGAAATCATCCAGCCCTTTTTTGAAAGCTGTTTGAGTGTCTGCCATCACTGCCTCTTGTGGTAGGGCTTTCCACAGTCTGACTGCTCTAACTGTAAAGAACCCTTTCCTATTTAGCTGCCAGAATCGCCTCCCTCCCTGAAGAGCAATGATAGCAGATAATTGGTAGATGTCCTATAAATGAATTAAAAATGGAAACTCATTTGAGACCCCAAACAATACCTACTTCGCTAAAGATGTCTGATTTGTTCAAAGTGGAGTCACAGCCGGAGAACGCTGGTGGGATCTGAAAAAACAAGGACGCAGTAGCGACCACCAATCGGGGACGATGAACGCAGAAAAGTCCAATTTATGCACCTCTACGTGTCTCAGTTCTGTATCGCTAGCGAGGTCGTTGACAAGGTGTCAAATACAGTGATGCACACTGCCCAGCGGGAGCGCAACGACCCAGGAATGGTCCAGGAAGCTTTGTAACGATCAGCGATCTCACAGCAGGGGCCTGATCGTTGCTACCTGTCAGACATAACGAAATCGCTAGCGAGATCGCTATTGCGTCACCAAAACGTGACTCATCAGCGATCTCGCTAGCGATCTCGTTATGTGTGACGGGGCCTTAAGAATATGAGATACAGCGGTTTGTCAATTACTGAGCTCAATTCCCTCAGTATCCGTGGATGAATGCCATCTGGGCCGGGGGATTTGTCAATGTTTAATTTGCTTAGACGTAGGCGTACTTATTTTTATGTTAAACCTCTGTAGGTTTCTGAGAGATTATACTCGTTCTATTTACTTTTGTCTCTCCTTGGCTTTTCCTTTCTACCCTATATGAACATGTTTTAATTTTCTCAACCTGGGTTTTGTATTTTCCTTCACACTTTCCTCTCCTCTTGTGAGTAGTGTGTTGCAGCCTCTCTTCTGGTTCCTCAGGAGGTATGAGAAACCCCTCAAGGTGGTGTTTCTGAGTTGGGCAGCTAGGGTCTTTCTAGTCTGTACAGGGACCAGTTGGTTGTGGGTGCGGAGTTTCCCTGTAGTAATGTAAAATAAACAACTTGGCACTCGGGAACTACCAGAAAAACTGCGCTTGTGAATGTGACCTGCGTCGCTGAGGAGGGCACTGGGCAGAGACACAGGTCGCATTCACAAGCATGGTTTTTCTGGCAATTCCTCCTTCCAGGCATTCAGTTTTTATGAAGGTCTGAGTTAAGACCGAAACTATATTGAATGCAATTAAAAAGGAACTTTGTTTCACTTATTTCAATTTGAATGCCAAGTTGTTTATTTTACATTATGTACGGGTTGGATACCCTACTTGTGCACCAGTCTTACTGATTACTAGAGTGCCGTATAAGACTTTGTTTCCCTGTAGTAGGTCATCCCTTTTTCTGTTACCCATGAGTGAGTGTGTGTTACATTCATAACAACTTTCAGCCATGAATTGAGAATTTTGATATGGATTGATCAGTCCAAGTGGTAACAAAAGAACATTTCTCTAATAAGATACATTACAAAGCTTCTTTTTTGGATGCGCACTATTGATTTATAGAAAAAAAATAAAGCAAAGTTAATGTCCCTTATGCTCTGGTATCTCTCCACCCCCACAGTATAATAAACGTAAGATATCATATAAGTGTTACTCTAATTTAAAAAAAAATTAGACAAATGTATATATACACAACAAATATTTTGAGATACACAACTACACAATAAAAATAAAATGTAAAAGTAAATAGTAAAAGCAAGGAACAATGAAAGCAACAGGAGGCCAATGAGAGACATAAAATAACGAAAATAAGAGTACTATACAAAGGGTAGCCACCAGATGGCAAACTACTACCTGGTGACAGGTATGTATAGGCAGATTAATATATACACACACAGTCGTGGCCGAAAATGTTGGCACACTTGAAATTGTTCCAGAAAATGAAGTTTTTCACCCAGAAAATTATTGCAATTACACATGTTTTGTTATACACATGTTTATTTTCTTTGTGTGTATTGGAACAACACAAAAAAACTGAAAAAAGGCAAATTGGACATAATTTCACATTAAACCCCAAAAATGGGCCGGACAAAATTGTTTGCACTCTTCACTTAATATTTGGTTGCACCCCCAGCTTCTTATACCTCTCAACTGGCATTTTGGACCACTCTTCTTTTGTAAACTGCTCCAGGTCTCTCATATTTGTAGGCACCTTCTCCCAACAGCAATTTTAAGATCTCTCCACAGGTGTTCAATGGGTTTTCTATATCTTTATCCACAAAGTGAACTACAATGCAATTCTGATAGTTAGATATATATAGATTTGGTGAAATGTAGTGCACAAAAAATAAAATCAGTAGTGAAAAAATAAAGATACATAATAATCAGACATACCCCCAAAAATTAATAATAAACTCCACATCAGCCTGCACCTCAGACCCCAAATAAATGCAAGAAGTAAGAAATAAAACAATACTTATACTTTCCTCACCGTTCACTTCTCCAGCCATCTTTACTGTTCCCTGTTCACAGTCCGATCCTCCACGCCTCAGTCACATCATATTTCCAGTCCGGTGTTCACTCTAGGCAGGGACTTCAGGCTGCGAGTAGGTCCATGAGCGTGCTCAGTGAACTCTAAAGCCTTCTTGTGGACGGAGTCTAGACTAGAGAGAACAGAAGGCTGGATATTCAGTGCGACGGATACATGGATGACAGGGGCAGATGGAGGAGTAAGTGGCTGACAAAGGGTTAAAAAGAGGAAAAAAACATATCTCATCGCTCACTTTTCCAGATGTCCCCACTGTTCTTTACCCACTATCTGGTCCTCTGAGCTTCTGTTACGTCACAAATCTGGCCCGGTGGGATTTATAGCATGGGATTTATAGCAGTGAGTAGGTCAGACGCATGCATAGTGAACTCTATGGCCTGCTCACAGCCAGAAGGCCTAGCCTAGAATGAATGTGGCACCCTGCTATACAGGTACCATAGGACCCAAAAGGGTGCATGGACGGACTTCTCCACAGGCCCTCATTACATAACAGACACCTCCACCCTTCCACCTCATACCACCAGAGGGAGCCCTGTTAGGGATATATATACTGGATGGTGGAGTTAGGCAGGCTGTGTGTGCTGGCACAGAGATCAGTAAAGAAGCAGCATGTGAGCTACTGTGCTGAGGGCCAGCCAGGGCCTAAAGCACGTGCTGAAGCCTTGGGGCCTAGAGCAGGGCCGGAGGCAAGGAGACAAGTGAGAGGAGTTATGGGGGCAGAGAAGCATCTTAGGCTCACCCCAGAACACAAGCCGGACACCGGGTCCGCGCCTACAGGGTCCTCTACGCTCAGTAGGAATAACCAGTATACCAGGAGGATTCTAAACCCCTGTTCAACCTGAAGCTACAATTATCTAAAGAACTAGGAACCACGAAGGCCCCAGCGACCAGGGATAGTGGTAGCCAGAAGAAAGTTCTTACCACCAAGCATACAGGTTAGGAGAGTGAAAGAGTACAGAAGCTAGGCCTAGTTTCAGGCTGGTCAGAAGCTTCAGAGTGAGAGGAAGAAACAGATCAGGAGGCCTTATACCCGCTCACTGGGGAGAAGTGCACCCTTCCTATCAAGTACCCTGGACCGTACCTGCCGTCTAAACCAGTAAAGGTACTGAAGCGAACCCACTGTGTGCGTGTCTGTTATTCTCCCCTGGCCCGGCTGGGCCACCTCTCACCTGCATCCGTTTCATCAACCCTGCCCCGGGGACCCGCTTGGCCTGTGGGGAGCAGAAACATCCCAGCTGCCATCCCATCACCCCCGGAGGTCTGCAGCCGCTCTGGTACCCATTACCAGAAACCACTGGTGGCATCACGAGACAAAAACTGTTAACAAATCCCCTTTTAAAGAGTGACCCCAGGGTACGGGCCCAGGAGCCGACTGCCGTGACATCCCAAGAAGGTAAAGGCTCGGGTACCGAGTTTCCCCCATATCCCCCTGGGCAAGTCATGAACACCTGGCTGGACATGCGCCGGAAGACCTGACAGCACGCCGGTAAGATAGTGGCTGCCATTTTGCTGAAATCCGTATTCTCCAGAATGTGCATTTTTGTAAAGTCTGAGTAGAATTCAATTCCACTCGAATAAATTCACCCATCTCTGGTTCTGAGTATGGTGCTACCTTCGTCAGTCCCATAGACTTTTACTGCCGCAGCAATGCACATTCTCAACCTTCGCTCCATTCATACTGGGGGAACTCGCTCCCAGTTGCTTGGTTACTAGAATAAGTATCTGAATTAGATTCCTTCACTAATCTGACAAATAGCAGCTCATAGTGATATCATGATTATACATTATACATAGGACACGGCTTCTGAATTATCTTTATTCAAAGAGCTAAATGGCAAACTCCTCTCTGCTACATCTGTAAGCATTTTGTTGAAACGGGCGGAGGGTCAGATGAATTGTTTCACACTTTATAAATACCCCACAGAATATACTAATTGCAGATTAAAATTCTGACAGGACGTAATTATTTTGCTGACATCGATCAGCACATGTGTAATGATGTGGTTTATTGCAGTGTGCGGTAATCTCTCACTCCTCTGCAAAATCACAGTCATGTAATTGGCTTTGTGATGATTTCTACGCATCTGCATAATGTATAGTGCTAGTGATGTCATTGGAGCGCAGAATACACATTAAATCACTTTGATAGGTGAGGGTCTCACTTCTGGGACCCCCACTTACCCTAGCATCATGTGAGCTGCGTTTTCTTTTAGAAAAGTATCTTCACAGAATAAGCCATTCATGTTTACCAGTGGTGGTCTCACCTAAGGCAGTAAATGAATGTAAAGGTTTTGGTGCACATGTGGTTTTCGGTATAGAAGTTACAGAAACCACAAAAGAGTAGTATACTTTTGTACAATTTTTTACATTTTTATTGGCCCCTTAATTCTGTGTAGACCGATATGGGTTCGGGTCCTGAGATCCTCACCAACTGATCAAAAGATCCCTTAGAAAAACATATCTGGAAATAGGAGACCACAACTCCTGCCTGAGCTTGCACACAAATACTGCCTGAGCGTACACACACATCCTGCCTGAGCGTGCACACACATCCTGCCTGAGCGTGCACACACATCCTGCCTGAGCGTGCGCACACATCCTGCCTGAGCGTGCACACACAGCAGAGCTGTGTCTAGGTATTATGGCCTGTGGCGCCCTGCTGCGTACAGGTGCCACAGAACCCAGTAGGGTGCATGGATGGACTTCTCCACAAGAGGCCCTCACACATTCACACACCTCCACCCTACCACCTCAGACCACCAGAGGGAGCCTGTTAGGGATATATATATGGAGAATGGAGCCATGCAGCTCAGTTTAGTGTTGAGTCAGAAAGTGTGCTGGCACTTAGACCAGTGAAGAGGCAGCACGCTGGCTGCTGTGCTTAGGCGAGCCAAGGCCGACAGCACGAGTTGAAGCCTAGTGAGGGCCCTGAGTGTGGCCGACGGCAAGGAGGAAAGGAGAGAGGAGTCGAGGGGGCAGAGGAGTGTACCAGGCTCACCCCGAACTATACGCCGGGCACCGGGTCCGCGCCTACAGGGCCCCTTTATACCCAGTAGGGACCACCGGATACCTGGAGGACTACAAGTCCCAGGTCGACCAACGCTGACTATTGTACCAGGGCTAGGAGTCACGGAGCCCCCAGCGTCCAGGGAGAGTGATCTCCAAGAGAAGGCCCTACCACCAGGTCAGCAGGTGCAAGAGAGAAAGAGAGACAGTAATAAAGCCAGGCCTAGCTCCAGGCAGGTCAGAAGCTTAGCAAGTGAAAGCAACGGATCAGGAGGCCCTATACCCGCTCACTGGGGAGAGTCCAGAAGTGCACCCTGCGCACCGAGTACCCTGGACCATACCTGCATCTACACCAGTAAAGGTACTGAAGCGAACCCCCGTGTGAGTGTCTGTCATTTCTCCCTGAACCGTCCTGGCCGTCTCTCACCTGTACCACCATCCATTTCTCCACGCTGCCCTGAGGCCAGCTCCACTTGTGGGGAGCCATTACATCATAAGCTTCCCTAACATCTGCCTCAGAGGACTGCTCCGCAGCGGCGGCTCCCTTTAGCCGCATTCCACAGGTGGCGTCACAAACTTTCCAAATCCCCTATCAATAATTCCCTTTTTTGTTGACCACCCTGGGCCACGGACCGGGCCAGCCACCATGATATCCCCCATCGGCATCGAGAGGCCCAGCTGATAAGTACCCCACGGCTCTGGGGGCGCTTCAGGCACCTGGGGCAAGAGTTCAGTTTGGCACCCCACCCCCAGCACATATGAGATTTGCACACTTAGTCATGTGATGACTGCAGGAATTAGCAAGCAGAGCTGAATCCTGAGGCCACGCCCCCACTATCAGTATTTGGTCAGTATTCGGTCAGTATTTTTTCTCAGGAGTGGGAGCCAAAACCAGGAGTGGGTGATAAATGCAGAATTGGTGACTTGTTTCTCTTATACTTTTCTCTGATTCCTCACCTGGTTTTGGCTCCCACTAGTGAGAAAAAAGACTGACCGAATACTGACCAAACACTGATAATGGGGCTGTGGCCTGACAGTGAGTATATTACACACTGTTAGAATCGGCTACAGGGCTTCATTTTGTAATTAAAGAATTTATCCAGGTTTGAGATGAAAGGCTGCAGTCACTCTAGGTGATTCTCACAGCGCATGCACTGCACAATTTTAGGATTCTCCCTTGCACAAGTATGTGATTTGTATACTTCTGGCCACATTCCAAATAGACGTGTCCAGCTTCGCTCAATTCATATTCATTGAGTGAGGCCTCGAATGTCTAGTCGGCATGAAACCGCATGTATGCAAATTGCGGGCACAAGAGAATCCTGATAGTGTGCAGGGCGCACTGTGAGAATTAAGAATTCTTCAGTCACATAGAATGACTGCAGGCTCATCACAAACTTGGACAACCCCTTTAATACTCCTAACATAAATAAAAATATGAGCATTAGTCAGTATCACAAAAAACATTTACACCCAGGTACCTTATTGATGACGTTGTCTCTGGAGTCATTCTCTTTCGTTTCTTCTTCTTCTTGTCCAGATGCCATGATGACTCTTCTCATCCAAAGCCCATCTCTGCAGACTTCCATCTTCTCTAGTCTTCTGCAGCACACCCCCACACGATGCCCTTAAAGATAGCAGTGTCATTATAATGCTCCTGAATACAAATATATGCCCCACACTGAGCCCTTGAATAAATAATTTCCCCTCACTATATTCCCTGCACAAAATATGACCCCCACACTGTCCCTCTTATGGTACATGCTCTCCGCACTGCCCTCTCCTTTCCATACTGGGCCCCCTCTTCACACTGTCCTCTCACAATGTATTCCCCCTATAGTGCTCAGTCTCTATACTGTGCCTCCTCATCACACTCCCCCCTCCTTGACTTACTATCCCTTCCTAGCTGTGCCCTTACAGGGTCCCCCCATGATACTCCCGCACACACACACTACTCAGTCTTTATTCTGTGCCCACTCACACTTTTCTCCCCCATACTGTATCCTCATACTATTCCCCTCAATAGTCTCCTCACACAATTCCCCCTCCCACTTTCCGTACTGCCTCCTCACACATCCGCGCCAACTCCCCATACATGCCCCCCATCTCACCCATTACGTCTCATATTGTGTCTTCAATTTTCTCCTGCTCCCCATATTGTGTCTACGCCCATCCCTCCCTTGCTCCCTTGTGCCCTGAAATCATCCCCACCCTGTTACACTAAATTTCCCCTACACAGTAAATCTCGCCCACCCTGTTACACTAAATCTCCCACACACGGTAAATCTCCCAAAGCCCCGTTACACTAAATCTCCTTCACACACAGTAAATGCCCCGTCCCATAGACACAGTAAATATCCCTCACACACAGTAAATATCCCCTCCCTCACACACAGTAAATACCCCCTCACACACAGTAAATATCCCCTCCCTCACACACAGTGAATACCCCCTCCCCCACACACAGTGAATACCCCCTCCCCCACACACAGTGAATACCCCCTCCCCCACACACAGTGAATACCCCCTCCCCCACACACAGTAAATACCCCCCCACACACAGTAAATACCCCCCCACTCACAGTAAATACCCCCCCACACAGTAAATACCCCCCAAACACACAGTAAATGTTCTCCCAGCACAGTATAAATATCCCACACACAATAAATCCCCCCAACATTAAATATCCCCCAGCCTTTCCTTACATTTATTCTTCGGTGTCTTCAGCTCCAGTCTAGAGCACTTTCCAACTGTTCTTTACACTGGGTTCCGGTGAGGGACGTCAGCAGCGTGATCACATGACCTGATCACGCTGTTGGCGTCGCCTTGGTCAGAGCTTCAATTGTACTCGAGTCTGAAAGAAGCCAGTACAATCACTGGGAGCAAGCGCACTACAGCTTCTGTGAGCCGGCTGTCAGCTTGACACCCAGCTCAGAGAACTGTCGACTCCCAGTACTGGGGTGGCAGAATGCAGCTGCCAGGGGAGATACATCAGACCGCCACATTAGGTGGCCCAACTACGCCCTCCTGCCGGCTGCGCCTGGGGCACATGCCACGGCTGCCCCCTAGATACGCCTCTTTCACACAGTAGAAAGTGTATGGTTTTGTGATACGTACGTACTCCACTCTGTGTGAACTGAGTACTCCTATCTCCTGAGCTGCGCACTTCTAAGAGGTCTTTTGAGCAATTGGTTGGGTTCTTAGGACCCAGACCCACAGTAATCTGTGAGACTAACATAAAAAAATGATAACAAAGTTTACTTACTCTTTAAAGGGAACCTGTCAGCATGGATTTCACACCCCAACACAAGTCCGGCAAAACTTTTACATGGATATTCCTTTCCTCCATTACTGAAAAATCAGTGTTTTAATTGAACATCTTGAAAGTATTGCAAAGTTGTGTTTTCTTTCCTTTCTTTGATCATCTCTTGATGCATCTTGGGATATGTCGAGCCAAGAGGAAAGTTAATGTGGTGCCCCTGAGGGTTCAGTTGCCACAAAGGTACTGCATCTCACCCAGAGGTGTGGTGCCCCACTCTCAGGTAAGGAGGGAGTACTGCCCGGGACCCACCCACCTGCATCCAACACTACACCATTCCAGACCAGCAGGCAGGAGCAAGATGCAAGTGTACAATGCTGAGCCCTGTCCCTCATTGGAAGTGGGGGGAACCATGTAGTGGGCGTGGGTGGAGGAAGTAGACCAAGGGAGCACCTTCAGAAGGAGTATTATAAGGGAACCATCTTCAAGGAGACAGTTCAGTCTGAGGAGAAAGAGTGGAAGAAGGAGCTCTGTAGGAGCTCTGCTCAGGAAGAGAGGAGAGAGGAGCGGGCCTAGACTGAGAGGCCCAGGAGGACAGGCTGAGAGAGGATGGGAGCAGATGGAAGGCTCCAGGAACAGAGGGGATCCCAGGGGCACAGGGAGTGTGGAAGCCACCCGTGCGCCCGAATCTACCAGGACGTGGAGGGATCAGCCCGCAGAGGGGACCAGCCCCTAACTAGTGGAGAACTACAAGGCTCAGCTAGAAAACCGGAGGCTGCTGTACTTTCAAGGTGCAGCTGCCCAAAACCACAATTATATCACCGAAAAGGTGGCCGCATAGGATTCAGAGGACTGCACGTCGCCCGATAAGATCTGTGGCTACTGGCTTGGGACACTGATTGTGAGGTGCAGGGCAGGAGGGTGAGAGCCAGCACAAGAAGACGACCGTGGAATGCACATAGAACGGGGTCCCGTTTAAGTACTCCTGAGAGACTTGAGAGTTTTCTGAACCTCTTCCTTGGTGAATGCAGGACGACGTGGGAGGTTACCCTGGCGCTGGTAACCCGGAGTCTGAACAACTGTGAGTAAATCTTGAAGATTGCACCCCTCTGTGTCCTAGAATTATTGCTGAGCCAGCGCCATCACCTGCACTACACCGTACCAGTAACATCTACCTCATAGCATCACTATATCCTGCCCTGGGGCTAAGCTTTGCCTGTGGAGAGCTGAACCAACTCTTCTGCGTCACCACCAGTTCCAGAGGATCTGCACCGCAGAGGCGGCCCCATATAGCCGCATACCACAGGTGGCGTTACGAACATTATATCTATAAAAACTTCATTCCCCTTTTACTTTTCCCCTTTTATTGACCGCCCTGGGTCACAGACCGGGTCACTGCCACTGTGACATCCCCCAGCACTGACCGGCCTGGCTACCGAGTACCCCATGGCCCAGGGGGCGCGTCATTATTGGCGTCATGAACAGGATGCGAACTAACCCACTATAACCGGGTACTGTGCCCCTAGAGACTGTGTTTGATACTGAATGTGGAACCCGCCCCAGAAGAACAGGCACCATTATGTGCGTGATCAAGGATGACAAGAAACCTCCCATCGTTGGCCGGGTTCCAGAATGGGGCCAAAAGCGGAGCCCGCCCCATGCACCTGTGGCCATATACCTAGACATGTCCATCAGTCTGGGGAAGCAGTCCCCAGGTGTGGCCGACAGCAAGCAGCCATGGAACCACCCCAGAAAGGGGAGAGGAGAAGAAAAAACCTTGGAGACCGGGTGGGGTCTCCAGCAGGGCAGAGAGACCGCACCCGGCAGGCACGATGGAGGGAGACCAGCCTGAGACTCCAGCTCGTGGCCTGCAGCCTGAAGCAATATCCCTCAACCTGGAGGGAGTTCTATTAAAACTCTCCCCGGACGATAGTGGCTTCCTCCGTCATGAGTTACAGGAGCTGGGCCGGCGGATGGAGGAGGCCCAGCAGGCGGCCGTCGCCGTCTGGAAAGATGAGCTGCTGAGGAAGCTGATGACGCGGCAGCAGACCACACTGCGCCCCACCAGTAGCGCCCCAGCCCCGGCGGAGCCTTCCCCATACCAGGAGGTAACAAGCAGTGCTGGAGCGGCCACAGGAGCAGGTAATGACGACACTCCTGCCCCGGGAGCTGACAGCGCTGAACTGCTCCTGGGCCCTTTACCGGAAACTCCTTCGTAAATGGCTGACATTTTGTAAAACAAGTAAATGTGCAATTTACTTCTTATTAAAAATCCTCTCTGTTCTCAAGAAGGGAGGGATTTTTACATCTATATTTTACATCCAATTGCCTAGGTGCACACGCTTGCAAGTTGTTTGCTATACAGCTTGCTGGATTAAGGCAGTTTCAGAGCCCCTTTTCCTCTCTGATACTGTGATACTGCAGAGACAATGCAATCTATAATAGCAGCATTAGAGAGCTCGCAGTTTGAGCCATGGCTCAAGCCCAAGCTGGCAATCATCAGGAGCAAGCAGGAATCCGGGCGATAGGGGAGTAGCGCACTACGGAAGAACTAACATGAAAGAACCCCCTTTAAATACTTCCTGGACCCAAGTACAGATGAGTAGGAATAGAACAAGCATGGCTAAGTTTTGAATTTTGAGATATTTCAGTTAGTTTCTGGCGTTGTATACTCCAGGGATGGAGTCATCTCCAGCAGGTATTTTTATCCTGAAAGCAGACTTTTTTTCTTCATATTATTGAGGATGTTCTGTGCTGCAGCTCTCATCATACCTTCAATATGAGCTACTTGTCATGCTGTTATCTCAGGAGAAAGGAAAAAAAAACATTAATAAGCCTTTTCCCATATAAAAAAAAGTTAAACTGGGAAATATCCTTGAGTTTTCCTCTTGTGCACATCTTGGTGTTGTTTTTTTTCTATTCCGCCATTATGGCATTACTTAAAAAGCTCGTCAAATACTCTAACTCTGTATGTAGTTTTAGACGCCCTGAAGCTTTACCCTCCTACTCATGAACCAGAAAGATTGGTATGAACAGAGCCACGGGTCCTGCACAAATAGCAGAGTATTTGAAGCTGTGAAGAGCAGATTCTACGGTGTATAATGCGCCATCTGGCGGTGTGCATGTTCTATGAGACCATTTGTATTACGGGACATCAGCCACCTCTGCTGAACGGGGGCGGCCTGTGACAAGCACAAATCCAAATAATAATCATATACTGTGGCACCATTAGACAATGTACAACACTTTTATTATATTACTTTCTGTAGTGAGCTGTTAATTAAGCACTGTATGGTGGTATTGTTTGAGCAGCATTATGATGGTACTGGTATTTTTTGATCAATGATTGGTGATATTATTTGAGCACTGTTTAATGATATTAATTTTGCTTTGTATATTAGTATTACTTGAGCAGGGGTGGATTAAGAGTAGCAAGGACCCCGGGCAGTTTATCATGCATGAAATGATCTCGATGGTCCAGATGGAGTGGAGGATGGCTGGTTGACGGACACCCCATGCAAACACGGCTATGGCGCCAACAAGGAGGAGGTGGAGTAATGTTTTGGGCTGGAATCATGGGGAGAGAGATTGTCGGCCCTTTTAGAATCCCTGAAGGGGTAAAGATGAACTCCATAATGTATGTTGAGTTTCTCAAACAGCACTTCCTGCCATGGTTCAAGAAGAAGAACCGTGCATTCCGCAGCAAGATCATTTTCATGCATGATAATGCACCGTCTCATGCTGCACATAACACATCAGCATCTCTGGCTGCTGTGGGCATAAAAGGGGACAAACTTATGGTGTGGCCCCCATGCTCCCCTGACCTCAACCCCATTGAGAACCTCTGGAGCATCATCAAAAGGAGTGTCTATGATGGCGGGAGGCAGTTCACATCTAAGCAACAGGTCTGGGAGGGTATTCTGTCCTCTTGCAAAACAATTGAAGCAGAAACCATCCAAAACCTGACAAATTCAATGAATGAGAGAGTTCAGAAGCTCCTTTCGAACAAGGGGTCCTATGTGCAAATGTTACATCACCTAGAATAAAGTTTTGAGTTGAAAACTGTTTGATTTCAGTTTGTAATAACCTGCTAATGCTTATAATTTCAAAAATGACCATTTTTTTGTTCTTTATTAAAATGAAAAGGTTGAAAACTCTGCTGTGCATAATAATTTGGAACATGCATTTTGAGTGCAGTTTGAGTGTTTTATTTTTTAAAAAATATACTGTTATCATAGGCAGTTTGTACAAAAACCTTTCAATTGTACTCTAATAGTTATTTGACTAGAAAATTACAATGACTGCAATTCATATAGGTAATTTGGCAAAATTTGAGAAAATATTATTTGCATAATAATTTGGAACACAGTGTATGCTCACCTTCCGATGGCCCCCGGTCTCCTCAGCGATACGTCCGGTCTGTTGTATGCGTCGCGGTTGTGTGAAAGGACCTGCCATGACGTCATTTAGTCATGTGACAGGTCACACGACAGCTGACATCGGCTGTCGCGTGACCTGTCACATGACTAAATGACGTCATTAAAGGTCCTTTCACAGCACCGTGAGCCGCCCAACAAACCGGACGCATCGCTGAGGAGACCGGGGGCCATCGGAAGGTAAGTATAATCTTTATTTTTTACCATTCTTATTCTTTTTTTTAACTATTACTTGGTCACACTATATATGCCAGTTGCATGGATTTATATAGTGTGACCAAGTTGTCAAGCACTTTTCCAAGTGATGCTAAAATCGCTTGGAAGAGTGCTTGATAACCACATGCGGAAATGCATGCAAAAACGCTTGACAAACGTTTCTACCTGGCGGGAAAAACGCATGTAAAATCTGCATGCGTTTTTCCTGCCAGGGAGAAGCGAAAAAAATATGCAGCATTTCTGCATTGTGGGCACATAGCCATAAACACATTTGAAACACAAAAATACATATAAACAGACATATCACACAATGATATCTGCACACATTGACACATCACTCACTGTCCCCCTGCTCGGCTCCAGTCGTCCAGCTCCTCTCTGGTGGTAAGAAGCAGTGCAGGGCACACTGCATGACGTCACGCTAGCAGACACGGCCGCGCACAGGGCCGTGTTTTCTAGCTGTGATGCGGCCGGGCCAGCACACGTGCGCACGCACGATATGCAGATATGCGCACACATGCACACGGTACGCAGATATGCGCACAGACACATGCATATCTTATAATCACATAAAACTGTCCTGTCCAGCAGCTCCTCAGGCATGTCTCAGTGCAGGGCCGCTGGCATGTCACAGACATGGCCCTGGACCATCAGAGGGGCCCACTCGCCGTTGGGGCCTGGGCTGCTTCTACAGCATCTGTGTAAGACCCCTGGCGCTGCTTGATTGCCGGCACTTCACCTGACATGGCCGTGCGCTGTGCGGTTGTGTCTGGTAGTAGTGGCGTGGCAGGGGCAATACACAAGCACAATTATAGGCACAGTGTCGCCCCTGCCGTGTCATTAATACCAGACACAGCCACACAGCTCACGGCCATGTCAGGTGAAGTGCCAGCGGTCCAGCACAGGGGAAGCAGCCCGGGCCACGACAGTGAGTGAGCCCCTCTGATGGTCCACAAATACATAGATATAGATACATACACAGTACACACACACGCACACATATACATACACTTGCTGTGTATATATATATATATATATATATATATATATATATATATAACACACACACACTGCACATGGACTTACCCTTTCTGTACATGATGCAGGTTCTTCCATCTTCTCTGTGGGGCAGCCTCCCCTCCTCTTGAGGCTCGACTGCAGAGCTCTGGTGTAATTGCAGGGCAGGAGGGGGAGAGCGGAGAGGTAACATTCAGACCCGGGTAGGGGGCAGGGAGATCAGTGGGCCAGTCATGCTGTAAGCTGGCTCTGTGCTCTGCTGGAGGCCGGAGCAGGTGGGCGGAGCCTCATCTCCTGCACTTACACAGTCAGTTGCTGGTGAGTCATCCTCGCAGCGCCGCAGGACACAGCAGAGCAGATTCCATCTTCCGACTCCCGGGCCCTCCTGTCACACATTATAATGAGGTCAATCCGGCCACAGGCGCCTGGGAGCCCCGGGCCCCATGGCAGCCCCGGGCCCCGGGCGATAGCCCGGATTGACCTCATTATAATCCGCCTATGTACTTGAGCACTGTATGGTGGTATCATATGGCCATTGCATGGCATGGTGGTTTTTTTTGAACATTGTATGGTGGTAGTATTTGAGCACTGTTTGGTGGTAATATTTGAGCACTGTATGGTGGTATTATTTGAGCCCTGTAGGTTAGTATTATTTCAATTTTATATTTTGGTATTATTTGAGCACTGTATGGTGATATTATTTTGAGCATTCTGTGGTGGTATTATTTGACCAATGTATGGAGATGTTTTTGATCGTTGTTTGGTGGTATTATTTGAGCATTGTATTGAGGTATTGTTTAAGCACTGTTTGACGATATTATATTTTAGCACTGGATGTTGGCATTATTTTAGCACTATTTGGTGGCCCTGTTTAGTGGTATTATTTTACGAATTTATTTACTTTACACAGCACTATTATTTTTACACTGTATAGAATTTTTTTATAACTGTAATTTTTCTTAAAATTTTTCACATATTTTAGCAAACATAGAACACAGAAAAGTCATTCACATTTTCATATCAGAGAAAACACTTAGGCCTCCAACAGGCCGGCCCATTAGAGATCACTTTAAAGATTTCAAATTCAAATATCTGATATGACATCCATTTTAAATAACAGTCCATGAAACACAAAGAAAAAAAAAAAAAAAAAGACAACACAGAGAGAAGGAAGGGAAAGGAAGAACGATATAGACAAAAGATCAAGAAGCAGTTGATCATTCACTACGCTGCGCCCAATAGTAGTCCCATGGGGCCCATACTGTCTCGAACAGGTCCATCTTTGCATTAAGACTTGCAGTCAAGGACTCCATCCGCCTCACATCACAGACCCTAGCGTAGTACTCTTGTTTAGAGGGTGGTGAGTCCCTTTTCCAGCAAAGAGCAATCATGCATCTCGCTGCTGTCAACAAGTGGAGGAGCAATTTGGAAGAATGTCTACCCATTCCCCCAGGGGTCACATTGAGAAGGAAAACAGAGGGCTCCAGAGAAATCTCTGTAAATAGCACCTCCTGAACCAGTTTTCTTATTGTTTCCCAAAAGGGAACTATTTTGCTGCAGGACCAGAAAACATGTGTCAGAGTGCCGACAGATGATCTACATCTCCAGCATATACTCGGGACCTGCGGGTTCATTTTATTCAGGACATCCAGCGTGTGGTACCAATGCATTAACATTTTATATTGGTTCCCCTTGTATAGGGTGCAGATTGATGTCTTAGCTGCTTTAGACCATATTGTCTGCCATGTCTGAGGGGAAAGCCTCCTTCCCAAGAATCCCTCCCACTTAGACATATAAGGGTGCTGGAAGATGGGTCCACCCACCGGTGAATAGATTATTTTATATATATCCGAGATCAACCCCTTGGTAGAGGGACCTCTCCTGCACAGCCTCTCAAACTCCGTGGGGATGGATACTTTATATGAGCCAAACAGGGATCTTGCAAAATACTGAATCTGTATGTACTGATAGAATTCCCGGTTAGTGATGTTAAAACTTTCTTTTAAATAATCAAACTGATGTATTACTAAGGTGTTTCTGTCCACTATATCCGCAAATCTAAACAATCCCGCGTTGATCCAGGGATGAGCCATCGATGATTCTTGGCTCTGAGGGAGCAAAGGCTGAAAGACAAACAATATCATCGGGGAGTGTTTAGAAGAAAGAGGAAATCTCCTCCTACAGGTGTCCCATATGTCTCTAGTGAATTGCATAGGGCCCAGTAAAGTGGTTTGGAGTTTAACAGATTTCTCAGACCACAGTAGTGAATTCGGATGAACTGGGGCTATCCATCATTTTTCAATTTCTGTCCACTTATTATATGCCCAAAGGGATGACCATGAGGGAATCCTTCTCAAGTGAGCCGCCCAATAATATTTAACCACATCCGGGACCGATAACCTCCCCTGCTCCCTCCCCGAGATCAGTACCTGCTTGGAGATTCTATGCCTCCCATTATTCCATATAAACTTCATTATACAGGATTAGAGAGCCCTCAACTCCCCCATAGTAACCCCACCTGGCAGAGTTTCAAAATAGTAGTTGAGTTTAGGAATAAGGGACATTTTCACTGCCGATATACACCCCAAAAATGAGATATGAAGATTGGCCCACTTGACCATAAGACCCTTCAATTCTTTAAAAAGGGGCGGAAAATTATAAGCAAACAGGGTCCCATAGTCTGGCGTTATGTTAATCCCCAGATATTTGATACTCTCTGACTTCCACCGGAATTTGTAATTTAGCTTAAGATGATCTAATTCTTCATGGGGAAAGTTTAGTGGAAGTGCCTCTGTTTTTTTAGAATTAATCTTATATCCTGAGATCATGCCATATTCCCGAAGTGTCACTTTAAGATTAGGGAGGGTGATATGCAGATTCGTGAGGGTCAGTAGCACATCGTCTGCAAATAGGGAAATTTTAAATACTTTACCCCTTACCTCCACCCCCGATATGTCAGGATTGACTCTTATTGCTGCCGCTAGAGGCTCGATACACATGGCGAACAAGAGTGGGGATAAAGGACAGCCTTGCCTTGTATCATTTGCTATAGAGAAACTGGGTGATACACAATGGGGAAGTTTAATGGACGCCGTGGGAGAAGAATAAAGGGCCTTTAGTGCTGTTAGAAAAGCACCCGATATCCCAAAAGTCTTCACTGTCTCAAACATAAAGGGCCAATTAAGGCGATCAAAAGCCTTTTCCGCATCAAGACTGAGGAGAAGCGCCCGAGACTTATTCCTATTGACCACATCCACCAGGTCCACAGCCCTCCTTGTGTTGTCTCCTCCCTGCCTGAAGGGCACAAACCCCACCTGATCCTTATGAATCAAGTGCGGAAGCCAGACATTCAGTCTATTTGCAAGGAGACGGGTAAATATTTTTAAATCCGAGTTCAAGAGGGCTATGGGCCTATAGATGGCGCAGTCAAGGGGATCTCTACCAGCCTTGTGAATTAACACCAAATATGAATGAGACAGCGAGCTAGGAATCGGGGTTCCCATCAGGAAGGAGTTAAAAAGGTCAACCATATAGGGGAGTAGTATATCCGCAAAAGTTTTATAATATAGATAGGTCAAACCGTCCGGGCCTGGTAACTTACCCAGGGGCAAATCTTTCAAAATGTCAGTTAATTCCTCAAGAGTGATCTGTTTGTTAAGGGACTCTTGTGCCTCCGTTGAAAGAACTGGCAGACTAATCCTCCGAAAAAAGCTGTCTATCTCTGATCGCCTATATTCTGGATTGCCTGCCAGTGGGTACTGAAGATTATATAATTTCTTATAAAATTTATAAAAGATATTTGACAATTCCCCCAGGTCATAGTGGGTAGTTCCCTCATCGTCTCTAAGAGCCTGATGAGCCGCGGCCACAGAGCGATCCTGCAATTGCCTAGCCAACAGGGTATGGGCCTTGTTCCCTTTTTCATAATATCTCTGTTTTGAAAATACAAGCATCTTCTCCACTTTACGGATGGAGAGATCCTTCAATTTGTTCCTAGTGGCCAACAGCTTCCTCAGAGTCCCAGTCGACGGAGAAAAGGCAAATCTATGTTCCAGAAGGCGAATCTGAGAATTAAGATTCGAGAAAAGTTGCCTTGAATTTTTTTTAAGCCTCGCTCCCTCGGCAATACAACACCCTCTTATTACCGCCTTATGCGCTTCCCACAAAATAGGAAGGGAGGGCACAGATCCCAAATTTAGTTCAAAATACTGGGTTAAATGATTTAATAAAGATTTTTGAATACAGGGATCCTTTACCAGAAATTCATTCAGTCGCCAGTGACAGGCTCTGGAGGAACTGAGACCCAACTTTAAATTTAATATTACCGGCGCCTGATCCGACCATGTTATGGACCCCACCTCTACATTCTCTAGCATTCTAAGTGTGACAATATTAGCAAAAAAGTAATCGATTCTGGTATGAGTCTGATGCGGATTTGAATAAAAAGTGTAATCTTTTTCTTTGGGATGATGTATTCTCCACATATCAAAAAGGGAATTTGCCCGGATCAATTTTCTAAATTCCAATGATAATCGGGACGAACCAGCAGATGGCGGGTTCCCCCTCAAAGCAAGCCTATCATTTATTTCTGAGAACTGGATATTAAAGTCCCCCCCCCACCAACAATGCCCCAGGCTACAGCCGTCGAAGGCTAGTTAGAACCTTGCGAATAAGGGTATTTGGCCCGAATTTGGGGCGTAAATCTTGCACAATATTATTGCTTTGCCCTGAAAAAAGCCCTCCAGTATCAAGAATCTACCTGCCGGGTCCTCATGAGATTTAGAGATTTGAATTGGACATAAAGATGATATAAGTATGGCCACTCCACCCTTTTTATTATTATTATAGGCAGAGTAGGCAGAAGGGTAATGATGGGCCGCAAATCTAAACGTTCCACTCCGGTCATAATGGGTCTCCTGTAAAAAGGCAATGTTCGCTCTCTGAGCCTTCAACTCCTGCAGTGCGAGCCTTCTTTTTCTAGGGGAATTAAGCCCCTTTGCATTCAAAGTGATCAACTTAACCATTGCTAGTGAGAAAAGGTGAACTACTGCTTATAATCATACTCACTGACAATCGTTGTAGCCTCCCGCCCCACAATGACCTGCCATGGAGCTTCATGAATGACCCCTGCTCTCTTGATAAGGAAAAGAAAAGGTAAAAAGGAGGGAGGGGAAAGACAGTGGGATGTAGGGGAGACACAGACTGAAGCAAACCAACATTACGAGAAAACATGTACAAATATCAAAGCAGATCAGAACAATTTTCCCAAGAGTAACTCTTGGAGAAGGGTTGTTACCGTGGCACAAGGTGAGCCCACTAAGTTTCAAAAATGTACTATGCAGTTAAGGGAAATCACAATGTCCTTGCTGTCCAACAACCCTTTGGAAAAATATATTGGAGGGAGTCCAGAAAAAGGGAAAAAAAAAAACCTTCCTGTGAGAAGAGAAACAATAACCAAAATCCTTGTCCCAAAACCCATGGAACCCCACTGAGCATTTATAAACAGGTTGTCAAAGTGACACTTTAAAATATTCATTCATTTAAGGCATAGAAAAATATCAAACATAAGTATTTCAGAACTTGACGTCGAGTATCGGCTTGTAAGTGAAAAAGAGCGATAAAGACAAAAAGTAAACCCTCAAGCGAAGCCGCTTATGCTCCGGGTTTTACAGTCAACCATAGTTATTCTTATGCACTCCAGAGGGAGGGCCCCGCTCTCCAGGCCTGCGAGGTGTCGCTCCCTCTTTGCCCCGCCTCCCCACCTTTTGCCATATGGGAGGTGGAGCCTCCGGGGGGAGGAAATAGTCCCATTCCAGAATGTTCGGTGCTGTTAGTTGGAGGTCCCCACAAAACTTGGCCAAATCCTCCATAGAGCGGAGCACTGCCGACACCCCATCCCTGCAAGCCATTAAAGCAAAGGGGAAGCCCCACCTATAGGGAATCTTCTTATCCAGGAGCATGCTGAGCAGAGGTTTAAGATGCTTTCTCTTCTGCAGGGTAATTCTAGACAGGTCTGGGAAGAGCTGGATGTCCGTCCCCCTATACTTTATGGCTTTCTGGGCCCGTGCCTTGGCCATTATCTTTTCTTTCAGCTCAAAGTCATGCAAGCAGCATATTACATCCCTTGGAAATGCTGTAGTACCTTTTGGCTTCAAGGCTCTGTGAGCTCTATCAAATTTGATCGAGGCAGGCTGACTATCACCCAGGATAGAGTTAAAGATCTCCTGAAGTATAGCTCTGAAATCCTCCACCCCCTCTGACTCGGGGAGACCCTCACCCGTATATTGCTCCTTCTTCCCCTATTATCAAGATCTTCAATGAGTGCATGCATATCCTGCATCACTGATTTTTGCTGGGTGGTCACTTGTTGTAGTTTGGTTACATAAGCTCTAGTAGTATTATGATCTTCCTCCAGTATTTCTATACGATTTGCCAAGTGCCTCAGGTCTTGTCTCACACAAGCAATCTCTGACCTGCAGGTATCCTTGACTTCCTTTATAAGGTTTTTGAAGTCTGTTTTGGAGGGTAAATGCTCTAGGTAACTTTGCCATGCAGGGGCACAGCGATGCAGGCTCCCAACCCCCCATTCATCCTCAGTACAGCCAGGGGAAGAGGACAAGTCTCCACCCCCTTTACCATGGACAGTGAAAATATTCCCCTCTCCCTCAGTCTCCCCGGCTGCCTCTCCGTCTTCTGATGGGGGCTGGGGATGATCAGCAGCACATGCTGTTATCTGTGCAATTATCTGTGGGGAGGAGGGGGAGGGGGGCTTTGATGTGCACCTCGTGTGAGCTGTAACAGTCTTATTTGCAGAGGAGACGACTCTCACTGCTCTGCCTCGGCTTTTTGCTGTTAGGTGCCCCTGCAAATCCACATCAGCAGGGGAAGCAAGCTGAGATTGGTTCCCACTCCCCTCACCTCTGTGCTCTGTCTGAGGCCGCTGCAGCCCAGTCTGTTCCAGCCAAGATGGCTATGGGACACCATGAGGTGCTGAGTCCTTCTGAAAAAAGGTGTCCAGTGCAGTCGCTATCACTGGCCCTGGAGTGGATGCCGGTGTCCTAGCACGTCGTGGCCACCATGTGTGCTGTAATTGAGGTGAAAATGCCTGCACTCTGCCTCTTCTATGCCTCTATTGTGTTCAGCTCAGCAGGAGCTCCTCACACACTTCTTCTCACATTGAGGTCCTGGCCATGCCCCTCGCACTGTATAGAATTTTAATTGTACTGTACATAGTTACACAGGTTGAAAAAAGACCTAGGTCCATCAAGTTCAACCTTTCTCCACCAATTATCTATTTTGTCACTAATTTAACAATAACCCACAATGTTATGTGTACTGAGGAAATCATCCAGCCCTTGTATAAAAGCTGTCATAGTGTCGGCCATTACTACCTCTTGTGGTCGACGTTCCACAGTCTGACTTCTCTAACTGTAGATGGCATTATATTTAATTATTTTATAAGTAATTGTATGGAAGTATTTTTTGGTCTATGATATATGTGATCACCAAACTAACGTATATAATTAGGCATAGTATGGTCACTATATGGTGGTACGTTATATTGGGGGAGGGGGAATTGTAAACTGTAGGTGCCACAGAAGAAACTATCAAACATGAGTTGCTACCTCTCTGGAAAAGATCTAGAAATTCTAAAAATATGATTAAAACTAATCTCGTTCTTGGTGTTATTTTGCTTTCATGATTTTGTGAAGAGAAAATTATGACATTCGAATGAAAAATCTTCTGTAAGAAAATCACTAAATAGTAATTAACTGAGACATTGAATAAAAGATGATAGAAGGGAATATATAAATGTTGTGCATGTGTGGCACTCCAGGGGTCTGGTTTCCACAGTAATAGCAATATTACGTCTGTGAGCAGGTGGGAGGTCTCCTGGGCAGGAATCCTAAGCATGCCACACCTCCTGCCCAGTCCTGGGAGGGGAAGAACTTCCCCTACATAAACTGGGGCTGAGGCAGGGTTAGGAGAGAGGAGTTCCAGACAGAGACGGAGTCTGGTCTGGACACGCAGAAACGGGGACAGAGAGACCTCAGGAGCTCTGTAGGAGCCAAGGAGAAGTGCCAGGGGCTGGAGCTGAGCAGAGCTCGCCCTGGGAGAAGGTACTAAAACCGGACACAGGAGTCCGAGGCTGTGGGGACTAAGATATACCCAGCAGCAGAATCCATCCGGCAGGGGATTCCAGGTCCTCTGGCCATAAAAGCCCAGAGGCTCAGTCACAACGAAGGGACCAGCACCGCCATCCCGGAGCGGATGCTAACAGGAGGCCCCAGGTCACCAGCCATACGGGTGAGCACCACACGGTATACCCAGGGACGTGGGCTACTTGTAACCGCCGAAAGCAGGGTAGCCAGGAAGGGTACAGACTAACGGGAAGGCCTACAACTCCACCTGGCCAGGGGAACTCCGGCTTACTCAGAGACTAACCAGGCCCCAACTACTAGCCAGTACTCCCGGGGGAATTTGCCTTGTACCATCAGTAAAGACCCTGAACTGTACCCTCGCGTCTCCGTGCTTCCTTGTCGCACCATTAGTGCTGGGACATCCACACCATCACTCCCAACATCAACCTCATCCTCTGCCCTGAGGCCATACCCCTCCCGTTGGGGGTTATACCATCCACGCTGCACATCCGTACCACCGGCCTCAGCGGACTGCCCTGCAGCGGCGGCTTCATAGCCGCATTCAACGGGTGGCGTAGTCGGACACTAATACCATCATACCAGTAACTGCCACTTAGTTTGACCACCCTGGGCACGGACCAGGTCACCGCCACACGAAGACTACTACCCCCATCGGATCCGGCTCCGGGTATTCCCCGAGCGCACGCGCGCCGCACTACAGCACTGGCCCAGGGGGCGCGTCAATTTTGGCGTAGTCGGCAGGATTACGTGCCCGCAACCACCGGGTACTGCGTGCCTGAAAAAAGAGACTTTTATACTTACCTGTGGTGAAGTTTCCCGCCGTCCGGAGTCGTTTCCCGCCATCTGGAGCCGATTCCCACCATCCGACGCCATCTTCTGCCTTCTTCCCGCCATCCGTGGAGTTTTCCCGCCATTGGACGCCATCTTGAGGGCGCCGCGCGGGAAGAAGAGGGGCGTGGACTCCGAAAGCCCGCGAGAACTGAAGCCCCGCCTCACGTCCGGACGTTGCGTAAGGTCCTGGAAGGAGCCCAGCAGACGCCGACGTCACAGGAGCGCGACGGAAGGTCCTCAACCCTGACGATCCACTGCGGAGCCGCGGCCTACGGAAGAGGATCATCGCAAGGTAGGCCACGGTCCACTAGGGGGGAGGAGGATGTCGGATACGGAGGAGAGCTTCACCGCCACAGCCGCCGCCAGCGCAACCGCTGCAGCAGTCATGCCATTCACCATGCCCTATATCCCGGGGGCAACCTGGCTACCCCAGTACTCAGGGGAGTCACATACCCTAAATGACTTTAGAGAAAGACTGGATAGCCTCTTCCAGGTGTACCCCCTCACAGAAGAGCAAAAAGTGAGCATCCTGGTGGCCCAATTAATCGGGGCAGCCCAAAGGGAGGTAAAGTCCTGGCCACTTGGGAGGAAGAGGACCGTCAGAGACATATTAGCCCGGCTGAAAGACACATTTGACACCCGCACCTCAGCCGAAATAAAGCTCAGATTTTACGGGTGCAAACAGCGAGCACATGAGAGTATAAGAGACTATGCTTTAAACTTACAAGAGGTCCTGAGAGCCATTAAGCAGGCAGACCCTGACAGCGTGGGAAATGAAGATAAGCTGTTGACTGAACAATTTATTGAGGGTCTACTGTGCAATGCTCACCGAACCCAGTTGCGGGCAATGGCCTTACAGGACCCTGACCTGGACTTTGCACAGTTCAAGGACAGAGCCATCCGGGTGCTCCGAGAACCGGAACCAGGTGGCGCTGTGACCCACAGGCGCCCTGCTATCACTTATCACCAGGAGACGGCGCCCTTGTCTGCAGGGCCTGTGGGAGCTGATGCGCAGGCTTTAAACAGTGACCCGGCTACAGACCTGCACCATCAGGTCCAAGAGCTGACTAAGAGCGTTGCCGCGCTAACCAGAACTGTGCAGTCTTTACAGGTCTCTTCTCCAGGAAAGATCCAGCTGGCATCCGGACCGGAGGACGTCCCGTGGCGCCGACTGAGGAGGACCCCACCGGCCAGAGGAAGACCCAGCGATCGATACAACGAGGACGGACGACCTATTTGCCGCCGCTGCAATCAACCCGGACATGTGGCAAGGTACTGTCATTTAAACGGGCACAACCTGGGGTAGAGGGCCAACCCCCAGGCATAAGACCATCAGGCCCATCAAACTGGCGTGATAAATACGTAGGGGGACGTCCAACCTTGCCTGTGGTACTGGATGGCATTCCTATGAGTGCCCTACTAGACACTGGGTCACAGGTCACCACCATCCCGTACGTGCTCTTCAAGCAGTACTGGAATGATTCGGACATAACCCGCTACCCAGACGACGACCTGAGTATCATCGCCAGCAATGGTCAGCCCGTGCCGCAGGTGGGATTCAAGGAGGTGACCATTAAAATCAGTAAAGTCGAACTAGCGGCACAAGGACTGATTATAGTGGACATCGACCGTCATGAGAGTCACCCTAGAATCACCCTGGGAACCAATGTAATTGAAAATTGTCTTGCAGAGGTGATTCTCATTTTACAGCAGGTTGCCAAGAACGCCTGTTCCGGCCAGCAGCGTGTGCTCCAAAAAGAGATCCGGGCACTGATGAAGCGGCAACAGGTGGAACTATCTGGTGGTGAGATAGGTAGCGTGAGAATGTGTGACCCGTTCCCTATTGCCATGCCCCCAAAAAGTGAGATGATGATTTGGTGCCGGGCAGCTATTGGTCTAAGAGGTAGAGACTACCAAGCAATGGTAGAACCCGTCTACTCAGACAGTAGGCCCACCATTTTGACAGCACGGGGGGTGGTCGATGTACGCCATGGGAGGGTGCCTGTTCGCATCATAAATATCGTTGAGAGAGAAGTACACCTGCCCCGGTATGCCACGCTAGCTAAATTGTTCACCATAAACCAGAATTCTGTACAGGCCGTGGAACCCTTGCCTCCATCTCAACCAGAGGAAGGTAACGGCTCTAAGAAACCAATGGAGGACTGGTGTCAGCAACTACATCTGGGTACTGACTCCACTCCCTCACACCAGAAACAAGGAGTCTATCGGGTGGTTCAAGAGTACGAGAGAGTGTTTAGTAAACACCCGTTAGACTTCGGGCGAGTAAAGGGGGTAGAACACCACATCCCCACGGGAGACCATCCTCCCATAAAGGAGAGATACCGACCCGTACCCCCTGCACACTACCAACACGCCAAGGGGATGCTTAGAGACATGAAGGAGGCTGGGGTAATCAGGGACAGCTGTAGCCCCTGGGCAGCTCCACTAGTCTTAGTGAAAAAGAAGGACAACACTATGAGAATGTGTGTAGACTACAGGAAGGTCAACCGTATCACACAAAAAGATGCGTACCCGTTACCAAGGATAGAAGAGTCCTTAGCTGCATTAAAATCTGCTAACTTCTTCTCTACTTTGGATCTCACTAGCGGGTACTGGCAGGTTCCTGTAGCAGAGGCGGACCGGGAGAAGACCGCATTCACCACCCCGATGGGTCTCAGCGAATTTAACTGTATGCCGTTCGGGCTCTGCAACGCACCAGGAACCTTCCAACGGTTGATGGAATGCTGTCTGGGACACCGGAACTTCGAGACGGTCCTGTTATACCTGGACGATGTCATCGTCTATTCCAAGACCTACGAGGACCACCTGAAACACCTGGCAGAAGTGTTTGAAGCTCTGGCAAACTACGGCCTAAAGGTGAAACCCTCCAAGTGTCACCTCCTGAAACCAAAGGTGCAGTACCTGGGACATGTGGTGAGTGCTGATGGAGTGGCTCCCGACCCTGATAAGATCACCGTAATTAAGGACTGGCCAAGACCCTCCAGCATAAAGGAAGTGCGGCAGTTCCTCGGGTTGGTAGGCTACTACCGAAGATTCATTCCCGGTTTCACCAAAATGGCAGCCCCTATGCAGGACCTCCTGATAGGTCAATCTCGGAAAGCCAAAAACCAGAAGCCGCCCTTCAGGTGGGAAAAGCTGGAAGAGGAGTCCTTCTGCCAGCTGAAGATGGCCCTCACGGGGGATGAAATCCTGGCATATCCAGACTACAGCCAGCCCTTTATCCTCCACACGGACGCAAGCAACATCGGGCTAGGAGCCGTACTGTCCCAGATCCAGCAGGGGAAAGAATGGGTGATCGCTTACGCCAGCCGAAAGCTACGGCCCACGGAGAGGAACCCTGAGAATTATAGCTCATTCAAGCTGGAGTTCCTGGCAGTAGTGTGGGCAGTGACCGAACGTTTCAAGCATTACCTTGCCTCCTCCAAATTCATTGTGTACACGGATAACAACCCGTTGACACACCTGGACACTGCAAGGCTCGGTGCTCTGGAACAGAGATGGATGGCTCGCCTGTACAACTTTGAATTCACCATCAAATACCGGGCAGGACGCTCAAATGCCAACGCGGATGCCCTGTCTAGAATGCCGAACTTACCGGACGTAGGGGAAGATCCAGAAGATCTGGAAGAAGTTGAGCTCCCTGCACTCCACCGTCATGGGATTACCCTGTATTCCAACCGTGTGAAGGACAGGCGCTCCGCGACGTTCAATCCCTTGCCCCACTACAACTGGGCGGAGACGCAAGACAGTGATCCTGCAGTCTGCCTGGTGAAGGAAATGCTGACCCAAGCCGATGCCAGTCTGGACCCAGACGCCCCAGAGGAGACTAAGCAACTGTGGAAGGAGAAAAGTAGGCTGTTCCTCTACAGGGAGAAGTTGTGCCGGAGAATGGTTAACTCTCGAACGCATGAGTTGACCTGGCAGGTAGTGGTCCCCAGACGAGACGCGGCTATGTTTCTGGAGGCGTACCACAACGGAGCAGGACATTTCGGGTGGAAGAAGCTGGAGTTCTTATTGCGTGAACGGTTCTACTGGGTAGGCATGAGAGGAGCCATCGAGAGGTGGTGCAGAGACTGTGGACCGTGCCACCTAAGAAGGAAGGACCGTGCCAGCCAGAAGACTCCCTTGCAGCCCATCATCACCCGACAGCCACTGGAACTGGTAGCCCTGGACCATGTGAAACTGGCTCCAAGCAGATCTGGGTATGTCTACGCCCTCACAATCGTAGATCATTACTCCCGGTTCCTGGTGGTGGTCCCGGTCAAGGACTTAACGGCTCAAACAGCAGCTAGAGCCTTCTGCCATCCACACGGGTACCCGGACCAAATGCTGACAGACCAAGGGCCAGCCTTCGAAGCGGAAGTCTTCCAGGAGTTCTGCAACCTGTATGGCTGCACGAAGATAAGAACAACGCCCTATCACCCACAAACTAATGGACTCTGCGAGAAGATGAACCAGGTGGTGATAGACCTCCTGAAAACATTGCCCCTGGAAGAACGCAGTATGTGGCCTGAGAAGCTGCCTGATCTGGTGGACCTATGCAACCACATCCCTGTAGGTTCTACCAACTGTACCCCGGCTTACCTAATGAGAGCGAGACCTGGTAAGCTGCCTATCGACCTGGATATGGGAGTCCTGATGCCCGAGGACACCTCGCCAGAGGCAGACTGGGACACAGAACGGCAGCAGCAGTATCGGAAAGTACAGGAGAGCATCGAGCGAAGTCTGTCTCAAGCTAGGGAAAGGCAAGAGAGGGCTTATAATCAGTATGCTCCCGCTGTTCCCCTGGTACCTGGAGAGCAGGTCTTGAAGAGGAAAAGACGGCTCCACAAGTTGGACGACCAGTGGGAGAAGGACCCGTACACCGTACTGCCATCAAGCCATGAGAACCCAAAGATTTGCATGATCAGTAAGGATGGAGGAGAAACCACAGCCGTTGTCTCCAGAGACCACCTGAAGAAGTGTCCCGAGCAGCTGCAAAACCCTGAAGAAGAAGATCAAGAAAGCCCTCGACCCGCAGAGGAAAGGGAAGAAATGATAAGGACTGTACTCAGAGACTTCCCCCGGTCTTGGACACAAGTAAACGGTGCTGTCGTGGTACCCGTCCTCACCTTTCTCCAGCCAGCCCCGCAAGTGCCTACAGAGGAACCGGAAGAGCTGGAAGAGCAGCCGGCCCAACAGGCAGAAGAGTCCACACCAGCAGTACAGGAGGATCAACCCTCTGCTAGTAGTGAGCCTGCCGTGCCCCTAGTGAGCCAAAGAGTGCGCAGAAAGCTGCCCAGCTTGCCCATAACACCTCCTACACCCTGTAGTGCAGGACCAGTGAGTGAGCTCCGTAGGTCCACTAGGGTTACCAGAGGCCAGATGCCCGTACATTGGAGAATCTAAGTTGGCTAGTTGCTTTAACTATTTTATGTTTACCTGTTTTGTTGTAGCCGTTGCTAATTATGTTTTTCAGTTACAGGTTTCTTTATATGGACTGACAGGTTATGGACAGTGAGTAACCGGAACTCTGTTGTAAATATGTTTGGAGCGTAACCCAGGAATGGACTAAAGACTGTTAAAGACTCGGGGCAGGACAGACCCCTACCTGGTTACGGCTCCCTGTTCTTTGGTGAAATGGACACCCTTATTGCTTCCCGGTTACGGACACGCCGTGACCATCTCATGTATTTAATTGTTATTGTTTATACCCTGTTATGTTTTTGAAAAAAAAAGATATATATGTTTAGTCCGGGAGTACTAAATTTCACTAGGGGGGAATGTGGCACCCCAGGGGTCTGGTTTCCACAGTAATAGCAATATTACGTCTGTGAGCAGGTGGGAGGTCTCCTGGGCAGGAATCCTAAGCATGCCACACCTCCTGCCCAGTCCTGGGAGGGGAAGAACTTCCACTACATAAACTGGGGCTGAGGCAGGGTTAGGAGAGAGGAGTTCCAGACAGAGACGGAGTCTGGTCTGGACACGCAGAAACAGGGACAGAGAGACCTCAGGAGCTCTGTAGGAGCCAAGGAGAAGCGCCAGGGGCTGGAGCTGAGCAGAGCTCGCCCTGGGAGAAGGTACTAAAACCGGACACAGGAGTCCGAGGCTGTGGGGACTAAGATATACCCAGCAGCAGAATCCATCCGGCAGGGGATTCCAGGTCCTCTGGCCATAAAAGCCTGGAGGCTCAGTCACAACGAAGGGACCAGCACCGCCATCCCGGAGCGGAGGCTAACAGGAGGCCCCAGGTCACCAGCCATACGGGTGAGCACCACACGGTATACCCAGGGACGTGGGCTACTTGTAACCGCCGAAAGCAGGGTAGCCAGGAAGGGTACAGACTAACGGGAAGGCCTACAACTCCACCTGGCCAGGGGAACTCCGGCTTACTCGCAGACTAACCAGGCCCCAACTACTAGCCAGTACTCCCGGGGGAATTTGCCTTGTACCATCAGTAAAGACCCTGAACTGTACCCTCGCGTCTCCGTGCTTCCTTGTCGCACCATTAGTGCTGGGACATCCACACCATCACTCCCAACATCAACCTCATCCTCTGCCCTGAGGCCATACCCCTCCCGTTGGGGGTTATACCATCCACGCTGCACATCCGTACCACCGGCCTCAGCGGACTGCCCTGCAGCGGCGGCTTCATAGCCGCATTCAACGGGTGGCGTAGTCGGACACTAATACCATCATACCAGTAACTGCCACTTAGTTTGACCACCCTGGGCACGGACCGGGTCACCGTCACACGAAGACTACTACCCCCATCGGATCCGGCTCCGGGTATTCCCCGCGCGCACGCGCGCCGCACTACAGCACTGGCCCAGGGGGCGCGTCACATGGGTGCAGAAATAAGAAAAACAAAACAAAAATCTACAAGTGTTGCAAATCCTCTACTGACCTGCTGCACCAACTGTACTGCTTCTGTTCAACAATGGAAAGTCCTGTTATGGTTAAAGGAGCCCTCCTCCTCCTCCCATCAAAGTTTTTATCCTCTTAATATGTTACAGTCATCATATTATATAGCACTGTGTACTTACAATTGCTCATTTTGCCTTTCTACCCAGCTAATTGTTGTCTTTTCTCTGCTCTGTGTAGAAACAGGAAGCCTCTTGTTCATTCATTTATCACCTCCTCTTCAACTCCTGACTTTCTGCTCCCTCCTCCTCCTGCCAGGGATTTTTGCAGTGACTGATGACTCATGCAGGGGAAATTGACCTCCTGTTTCTACATAGAGCTTAGAAGGATTCAGCTAGTCAGTTTTCAATCATGTCATGTCATAGACCTAATGTAAAAGAGAAGAATTAGCTGGGTAGAAAGGCAAAATGAGCAATTGTAAGTACCCAGTGCTATAGAGTATGATGATTGCAATATATTAAGAGGAAAAAAAATTGACAAGAGTGCTTCTTTAAAAGAGGAAAAAAAATAAACATAAAAATAAACTACACAAAACACAATGTTTTTTTACAATTTATTTCACATAAACCTTATAAAATATCCAACACATATTTATTCTACCACCACAAATGACTAAAAGTACTTTGTATATATGAATGATAAGTAGGGTAGCATGGAATCTAAAATATTACATATGAACTGCAAACTGGCCTAATGAAAGAATAAAAAAAATATTATTGAATTTGGAATGCCAACGTTTCAGAGAGAGTCCCAACCCATATACCTTTGCAAATGCATATAATAGAGCAGTTCTCCAACTCAGTCTAGAAACAAGAATCTAAAACAGAATTATCACTATAGATGAGCTAAATTGATGAAACTTGCATTCAGCAGACTTGCTCAAATTTGGCCAGAAAAATTGATTTACATTAAAAATGTATTCAAAGAGAGTTGAATGTGCCCCGATTGCTGTTAAAAAAGATGTTTATTATGCTCTGACGTCTTTCGACCCCAAAGAATAATAAACAGTTCAGCTGTGAAGGGGTTAAAAAGAATTAAAATATCATACTCACCTTATTCCTCACTTTTCCCTGCAGCTGCATCTACCCATCGGTCCTCTGCTCAAATCCTTGAGCTCTGACTCTTCGGCTGTGCACACATGTCACATTTTTGCTTGCGTTTTTTGCTTGTGTTTTCAGACAGCAGTGAATGCTATACAGATATTAATAACCTATTTGTCAATATGAGAGTCAAATGCCCCCTAGGCGTCCCTGGAGCACATTCATATGGTAACTATTCTCCTGCATTGTTTACAGGTGTATTTAAACATATTATGGTTATGTGTGGTTGTTTGATTTTGCACCTTTGTCTGCTCATTTATTTGCACTGGCTTAGTTCTCCCTCTGTGAGACCCCCATACTGTCACATCTTGGAGCAAAATTTGCACAACCTGTTTACATTCTTTTGTTTTTTTATATACACTACTCAAAAAAATAAAGGGAACACTTAAACAACAGATTATAACTCCAAGTAAATCAAACTTCTGTGAAATCATACTGTCCACTTAGGAAGCAACACTGATTGACAATCAATTTCACATGCTGTTGTACAAATGGAATAGACAATAGATGGAAATTATTGGCAATTATCAAGACACCCTCAATAAAGGAGTGGTTCTGCAGGTGGGGATCACAGACCACATCTCAGTACCAATGCTTTCTGGCAGAAGTTTTGGTCACTTTTGAATGTTGGTTGTGCTTTCACACTCGTGGTAGCATGAGACAGACTCTACAACCTAAAGAAATTGCTCAGGTAGTCCAGCTCATCCAAGATGGCACATCAATGCGAGCTGTGGCAAGAAGGTTTGCTGTGTCTGTCAGCGCAGTGTCCAGAGGCTAAAGGCGCTATCAGGAGACAGGCCAGTACACCAGGAGACGTGGAGGGGGCCGTAGGAGGGCAACAACCCAGCAGCAGGACCGCTACCTCCGCCTTTGTGCAAGGAGGAACAGGAGGAGCTCTGCCAGAGCCCTGCAAAATGACCTCCAGCAGGCCACAAATGTGCATGTGTCTGCACAAAAGTGTAGAAACCGACTCCATGAGGGTGGTATGAGGGCCCGACATCCACAGATGGGGGTTGTGCTCACAGCTCAGCACAGTGCAGGACGCTTGGCATTTGCCACAGAACACCAGGATTGGCAAAGTCGCCACTGGCGCCCTGTGCTCTTCACACATGAAAGCAGGTTCACACTGAGCACATGTGACAGATGTGACAGAGTCTGGAGACGCCGTGGAGAGCAATCTGCAGCCTGCAACATCCCTCAGCATGACCGGTTTGGCAGTGGGTCAGTAATGGTGTGGGGTGGCATTTCTTTGGAGGGCCGCACAGCCCTCCATGTGCTCGCCAGAGGTAGACTGACTGCCATTAGGTACCGAGATGAGATCCTCAGACTCCTTGTGAGACCATATGCTGGTGCGGTTGGCCCTGGGTTCCTCCTAATGCAAGACAATGCCAGACCTCATGTGGCTGGAGTGTGCCAGCAGTTCCTGCAAGATGAAGACATTGAAGCTATGGACTGGCCCGCCCATTCCCCAGACCTGAATCTGATTGAGCACATGTGGGACATCATGTCTTGCTCCATCCACCATTGTCAAGTTGCATCACAGACTGTCCAGGAGTTGGCGGATGCTTTAGTCCAGGTCTGGGAGGAGATCCTACAGGAGACCATCTGCAACCTCATCAGGAGCATGCCCAGGCGTTGTAGGACGGTCATACAGGCACATGGAGACCACACACAATACTGAGCCTCATTTTGACTTGTTTTAAGGACATTACATCAAAGTTGGATCAGCCTGTAGTATGTTTTTCCACTTTCATTTTGGGGGTGACTCCAAATCCAGGCCTCCATTAGTTAATAAATTTGATTTCCATTGATGATTTTTGTGTGATTTTGTTGTCAGCACATTCAACTTTGTATAGAACAAAGTATTCAATGAGAATATTTCATTCATTCAGATCTAGGATGTGTTATTTGAGTGTTCCCTTTATTTTTGTTGAGCAGTGTATATATACAGGGTGAGCCATTTATATGGCTACACCTAAATTAAAAGGGAATGGTTGGTGATATCAACTTCCTGTTTGTAGCACATTAGTATATGAGAGGGGGAAAACTTATCCAGATGGGTGGTGACCATGGTGGCCATTTTGAAGTCGGCAATTTTGGATCCAACTTTATCTTTTTCAATGGGAAGAGGGTCATGTGACACATCAAACTTATTGAGAATTTCATAAGAAAAACAATGGTGTGCTTGGTTTTAGTGTAACTTTATTCATACATGAGTTTTTGACAAGTTCATGTCCACTTATAAAATGTGTTCAAAGTGCTGCCCATTGTGTTGGATTGTCAATGCAACCCTCTTCTCCCACTCTTGACATACTGATAGCAACACCGTATAAGAAATGCTAGCACAAGCTTCCAGTATCCGTTGTTTCACATGATCCTCTTCCCATTGAAAAAATAAAGTTGGATCCAAAATGGCCGACTTCAAAACGGCCTCCATGGTCACCACCCATCTGAAAAAGTTTTCCCCCTCCCATATACTAATGTGCCACAAACAGGAAGCTGATATCACCAACCATTCCCATTTAATTTAGGTGTAGCCATATAAATGGCCCACCCTGTATGTATGTATGTATATATATATATATATATATATATATATATACTCTCTATTGAACCCGTTCTACGCCCGGGTGGCGAGCATTTTTATTGGTATTTCGTCTCCCATGCTGGTATGTGCTGCCCCCCTCCTGGTATTTGTGCTGCTACAATCCTGTCCCCACCATCCTGTCCTGGTATGCATGGCTCCCTCATCCCTATCCTGGTATGCATGGCACCCCTCACCCCCAATCCTGGTATGAATGGCACCCCTCACCCCAAATCCTGGTATGCATGGTACCCCTCACCCCCAATCCTGGTATGCATGGCACACCTCACCCCCAATCCTGGTATGCATGGCACCCCTCAACCCCAATCCTGGAAGGCATGGCACCCCTCATCCCCAATCCTGGCATGCATGGCACCCCTCACCCCCAATCCTGGTATGCGTGGCACACCTCATCCCCAATTCTGGTATGTGTGGTACTCCTCATCCCTATCCTGGTATACATGGTACCCCATCCCTCATCCCTATCCTGGTATGTATGGTATCCCTCATCCTGGTATGCATGGGCCCCTCACCCACATCCTGGTATGCATGGCATCCCTCACTCCCATCCTGGTATGCATGGCACTCCTCATCCCTATCCTAGTATGCATGGCACCCCTCATCCCCAATCCCGGTATGCATGGCACCCCTCATCCTCAATCCCGGTATGTATGGCACCCCTCATCCCCAATCCCGGTATGCATGGCACCCCTCATCTCCAATCCTGGTATGCATGGCACCCCTCATCCACAATCCTGGTATGCATGGCACCCCTTATCTCCAATCCTGGTATGCATGGCACTTCTCATCCCCAATACTGGTATGCATGGCTCCTTCATCCCTATCCTGGTATGCATGGCTCCCTCATCCCCAATCCTGGTATGCATGGCACCCCTCATCCCCAATCCTGGTATGCATGGCTCCCTCATCCCCAATTCTGGTATACATGGTACCCCTCATCCCTAATCCTGGTATGCATGGTACCCCTCATCCCCAATCCTGGTATACATGGCACCCCTCATCCCCAATCCTGGTATGCATGGCTCCCTCATCCCCAATCCTGGTATGCATGGCACCCCTCATCCCCAATCCTGGTATGCATGGCTCCCTCATCCCCAATTCTGGTATACATGGTACCCCTCATCCCTAATCCTGGTATGCATGGTACCCCTCATCCCCAATCCTGGTATACATGGCACCCCTCATCCCCAATCCTGGTATGCATGGCTCCCTCATCCCCAATCCTGATATGCATGGCACCCCTCATCCCCAATCCTCATGTGCATGGCTCCGTCATCCCCAATCCGGGTATGCATGGCTCCTCACCCCCATCCTGGTATGCATGGCACTCCTCATCCCTATCCTGGTATGCATGCCACTCCTCATCCCCAATCCTGGTATGCATGGCACCCCTCATCCCCAATCCTGGTATGCATGGCACCCCTTATCTCCAATCCTGGTATGCATGGCACCCCTCATCCCCAATCCTGGTATGCATGGCTCCCTCATCCCTATCCTGGTGTGCATGGCTCCCTCATCCCTAATCCTGGTATGCATGGCTTCCTCATCCCCAATCCTGGTATGCATGGCACCCCTCATCCCCAATCCTGGTATGCATGGCTCTCTCATCCCCAATCCTGGTATGCATGGCTCCCACATCCCCAATCCTGGTATACATGGTACCCCTCATCCCTAATCCTGGTATGCATGGCAACCCGCATCCCCAATCCTGGTATGCATGGCTCCCTCATCCCCAATCCTGATATGCATGGCACCCCTCATCCCCAATCCGGGTATGCATGGTTCTGTCATCCCCAATCCTGGTATGAATGGCTCCCTCACCCCCATCCTGGTATGCATGGCACTCCTCATCACTATCCTGGTATGCATGCCACTCCTCATCCATATTCTGGTATGCATGGGCCCCTCATCCCTAATCCTGGTATACATGGTACCCCTCATCCCTATCCTGGTATGTATGGTACCCCTCATCCTGGTATGCATGGCACCCCTTATCCCAATTCTGGTATGTATGGCCTCCTCATCCCAGTCCCCTGGTATGCATGGCACCCCTCATCCTTATCCAGGTATGCATGGTACCCCTCATCCCTATTCTGGTATGCATAGTACCCCTCATCCTGGTATGCATGGCACTCCATCCCTCATCCTGGTATGCATGGTACCTCGCATTCCTATCCTGGTATGTATGGTACCCCTCATCCCTATTCTGGCATGCATGGCACCCCTCACCCTCCAATCCTAGTATGCATGGTCCCCTCACCCCCCAATCCTGGTATGCATGGTCCCCTCACCCCCCAATCCTGGTATGCATGGTCCCCTCACCCTCCAATCCTTGTATGCATGGTCCTCTCATCCCCCAATAATGGTATGTGTGGTACCCCTCATCCTGGTATGCATGGTCCCCTCACCCCCCAATCCTGGTATGTGTGGTACCCCTCAACCCCCAATCCTGGTATGCATGGTCCCCTCACCCCGCAATCATGGTATGCATGGTCCCCTCACCCCTCAATCTTGGTATGTGTGGCACCCCTCATCCTGGTATGCATGATCCCTTCACCCCACAATCCTGATATGCATGGTCCCCTCACCCTCTAACCCTGGTAAGCATGGTCCCCTTACCCCACAATCCTGGTATGTATGGTACCCCTCATCCCCCAATCCTGGTATGTGTGGCCCCCTCACCCCCCAATTCTGGTAGGTTTGGCCCCCTCATCCCTTTCACGCTGTAGACACATACAAAAAAAAAAAAGTTATACTCACCTTTCATCTCTGTGCTCCAGGGCTGCTGTGTCCTGTTCTGCCAGAGGCCAGGGGAGGAGTGCAGCGCCGGAGCACCGCGCTGTCTGCCTCCGTTTTGCTGAAGACACACTGCAAATGTGTCTTCAGTAAAATGGCGCCGGATAGCGCTATGCGCATGCGCCGATCCGGCGCTTCACTCCTGCCCCGGTCTCCGGCGAAGAGAGGCGCCGCGGCAATGCTCCTCGCAGTCAGGTAAGTATGTAAGTATGGCACCGGGGATTGCGGTATGCGTTCAGTGTCTACGCATACCGTTATTTCCGGCGCCATACACACTTCTGTTACCTGTAACGGCTGGATGCGTGCTACTGTCTGGAGCCTGACTGCGCGTTGCGCATGCGCAGTCTATAAAGGCTTCGGACAGAGACACGCATCCCCGGTTATATTATAGATATATATATAGATATACAGTACAGACCAAAAGTTTGGACACACCTTCTCATTTAAAGATTTTTCTGTATTTTCTTGACTATGAAAATTGTACATTCACAGTGAAGGCATCAAAACTATGAATTAACACATGTGGAATTATATACTTAACAAAAAAGTGTGAAACAACTGAAAATATGTCTTATATTCTAGGTTCTTCAAAGTAGCCACCTTTTGCTTTGATGACTGCTTTGCACACTTTTGGCATTCTCTTGATGATCTTCAAGAGGTAGTCACTGGAAATGGTCTTCCAACAATCTTGAAGGAGTTCCCAGAGATGCTTAGCACTTGTTGGTCCTTTAGCCTTCACTCTGCGATCCAGCTCACCCCAAACCATCTCAATTGGGTTCAGGTCTGGTGACTGTGGAGGTCAGGTCATCTGGCGTAGCACCCCATCACTCTCCTACTTGGTCAAATAGCCCTTACACAGCCTGGAGGTGTGTTTGGGGTCATTGTCCTGTTGAAAAATAAATGATGGTCCAACTAAATGCAAACCGGATGGAATAACATGCCGCTGCAAGATGCTGTGGTAGCCATGCTGGTTCAGTATGCATTCAATTTTGAATAAATCCCCAACAGTGTCACCAGCAAAGCACCCCCACACCATCACACCTCCTCCTCCATGCTTCACGGTGGGAACCAGGCATGTAGAGTCAATCCGTTCACCTTTTCTGCGTCGCACAAAGACACGGTGGTTGGAACCAAAGATCCCAAATTTGGACTCATCAGACCAAAGCACAGATTTCCACTGGCCTAATGTCCATTCCTTGTGTTCTTTAGCCCAAACAAGTCTCTTCTGCTTATTGCCTGTCCTTAGCAGTGGTTTCCTAGTAGCTATTTTACAATGAAGGCCTGCTGCACAAAGTCACCTCTTAACAGTTGTTGAAGAGATGTGTCTGCTGCTAGAACTCTGTGTGGCATTGACCTTGTCTCTAATCTGAGCTGCTGTTAACCTGCGATTTCTGAGGCTGGTGACTTGGATAAACTTATCCTCAGAAGCAGAGGTGACTCTTGGTCTTCCTTTCCTGGGGCAGTCCTCATGTGAGCCAGTTTCTTTGTAGCGCTTGATGGTTTTTGCAACTGCACTTGGGGACACTTTCAAAGTTTTCCCAATTTTTTGCACTGACTGACCTTCATTTCTTAAAGTAATGATGGCCACTCATTTTTCTTTACTTAGCTGCTTTTTTCTTGCCATAATACAAATTCTAACAGTCTATTCAGTAGGACTATCAGCTGTGTATCCACCAGACTTATGCACAACACAACTGATGGTCCCAACCCCATCTATAACGCAAGAAATCCCACCTATTAAACCTGACAGGGCACACCTGTGAAGTGAAAACCATTTCCGGTGACTACCTCTTGAAGCTCATCATGAGAATGCCAAGAGTGTGCAAAGCAGTCATCAAAGCAAAAGGTGGCTTCTTTGAAGAACCTAGAATATAAGACATATTTTCAGTTGTTTCACACTTTTTTGTTAAGTATATAATTCCACATGTGTTAATTCATAGTTTTGATGCCTTCAGTGTGAATGTACTATTTTCATAGTTATGAAAATACAAAAAAATCTTTAAATGAGAAGATGTGTCCAAACTTTTGGTCTGTACTGTATATGTATATACACTGCTCAAAAAATAAAGGGAACACTCAAATAACACATCCTAGATGTGAATGAATGAAATAATCTCATTGAATACTTTGTTCTGTACAAAGTTGAATGTGCTGACAACAAAATCAAACAAAAATCATCAATGGAAATCAAATTTATTAACCAATGGAGGCCTGGATTTGGAGTCACCCCCAAAATGAAAGTGGAAAAACACACTACAGGCTGATCCAACTTTGATGTAATGTCCTTAAAACAAGTCAAAATGAGGCTCAGCATTGTGCGTGGCCTCCACGTGCCTGTATGACCTCCCTACAACGCCTGGGCATGCTCCTGATGAGGTTGCGGATGGTCTCCTGTAGGATCTCCTCCCAGACCTGGACTAAAGCATCCGCCAACTCCTTGACAGCCTTTGGTGTTGGTGGATGGAGTGAGACATGATGTCCAAGATGTACTCAATCGGATTCAGGTCTGGGGAATGGGCGGGCCAGTCCATGGTTTCAATGCCTTCATCTTGCAGGAACTGCTGACACACTCCAGCTACATGAGGTCTGGCATTGTCCTGCATTAGGAGGAATCCAGGGCCAACCGCACCAGCATATGGTCTCACAAGGGGTATGAGGATCTCACCTTGGTACCTAATGTCATTCAGGCTACTTCTGGAGAGCACATGGAGGGCTGTGCGGTCCTCCAAAGAAATGCCACCCCGCACCATTACTGACCCACTGCCAAGCCGGTCATGCTGAAGGATGTTGCAGGCAGCAGAATGCTCTCCACGGCTTCTCCAGACTCGTCTGTCACGTCTGTCACATGTGCTCAGTGTGAACCTGCTTTCATCTGTGAAGAGCACAGGGCGCCAGTGGCGACTTTGCCAATCCTGGTGTTCTGTGGCAAATGCAAAGCGTCCTGCACGGTGTTGGGCTGTGAGCACAACCCCCATCTGTGGACTTTGGGCCTTCATACCACCCTCATGGAGTCGGTTCCTAACTGTTTGTGCAGACACATGCTCATTTGTGGCCTGCTGGAGGTCATTTTGCAGGGCTCTGGCAGTGCTCCCCCTGTTCCTCCTCACACAAAGGCGGAGGTAGCGGTCCTGCTGCTGGGTTGTTGCCCTCCTACGGCCCCCTTCACATCTCCTGGTGTACTGGCCTGTCTCCTGGTAGTGCCTTCAGCCTCTGGACACTACGCTGACAGACACAGCAAACCTTCTTGCCACAGCTCACATTGATGTGCCATCCTGGATGAGCAGCACTACCTGAGCAATTTCTGTGGGTTGTAGAGTCCGTCTCATGCTACCACGAGTGTGAAAGGACAACCAACATTCAAAAGTGACCAAAACATCAGCCAGAAATCATTGGTACTGAGATGTGGTCTGTGGTCCCCACCTGCAGAACCACTCCTTTATTGAATGTGTCTTGATAATTGCCAATAATTTCCATCTATTGTCTATTCCATTTGCACAACAGCATGTGAAATTGATTGTCAATCAGTGTTGCTTCCTAAGTGGACAGTTTGATTTCACAGAAGTTTGATTTACTTGGAGTTATATTCTGTTGTTTAAGAGTTCCCTTTATTTTTTTGAGCAGTGTATATATATCTATATATATCTATATATATATAGACTTATAGACATACAGACCAACATATATAGACAGACAAACATATAGACAGACTGACAGACATATAGACGTATAATTGCACAACCCCTTACATATAAAATTGCATCCTGTGGAGCTTATTGGACAGCTTTTTATGATTAAATAAATACTCAAATAAATGAAAAAAACTATGTGGGGTACCCTCATTTTTTATAACCAGCAAAGAGAACGCAAACAGCTGTGAGCTGATATTATCTGGCTGGGGAGATCCATAAGGATTGGGACCTTCACAGCCTAAAAATACAAGCCCGCAGCAGCCCCATCACATTAGATGCACCAATTCTGGCACTTCGCCTTAGCTGTTCCTGATTGCTCTGGTGTGTTGGCAATCAGGGTAATGGGGCTTGGGGTTGATGTCAGCTGTGAATTGTCCAAAAACACAGCTGACATCAAGCCCTGGTGTTAGTAATGGAGAGGTATCTATCAGACACCCTCATTACTAAGGAGTAGGTAAAAAGAAAACACACAAAAAAAATCTTTATTTAAATAAACACTCCCCCACACTTTCCCCTGTTCACCATTTTATAAAAAAAAAGTTAACATGCTCGTCCGACATAGTCCACAAATGGAAACATGAAAAACATAAAAAGAGAGCAATAGAAACAAAACACTGTCCCTCGTTAACCAATTTATTAAGAAAACAGTTCCCATGCAGGTCCATCGTACTCCACCGAATCCGGTGCACTACAGACCGAAGAGTCACCAGGAATGTCTGAAGAGCAGTGACGTTACTGACATTACTCATGTCACCCTTCTTTGGAGGCACCAGTTCTCGCACATCACAGCAGGATCCTAGAGCAGTTTCTGATAAAGTCTATGGACCCTTAGAACGAGGCTTCATAGGCTGTGGGCGACGGATTCGGGGAAGCGCTGGACCACGTTAGACCTGCGTGGGAACTTTTTTCTAATAAAGTGGTGCACAAGAGACAGTGACTTGTTTTTATTTCTTTCTGTTTATGTTTGTTAGATGTCCATTTGTGTACTACATCAGATTCGATGGACTACGTTGGACCTGCGTGGGAAATTTTTTTTATAAAATGATGAACCAAGGAAATTGTCAGGGGGTGTTTACTTAAATAAAAAAAAAATTTATGTGTGTTTTTTTTACTCTTACTTGTCTGATAGACACCTCTACATTACTAACATCAGAGCTTGATATCAGCTGTTTTTGGACAATTCACAGCTGACATCAACCCCAAGCCCCAACCACCCTGATTGCCACTGCATCGGGGCAATTGGAAAGAGCCAAGGCAAAGTGTCAGAATTGGCGCATCTCATGTAATGTGCCACTTCTGGGTAGACTGTGGGCTGGTATTTTTAGGCTGTGTGGGGCCCAATAACCAGGGACCATTCTAGCCTGATATCAGCTCTCAGCTGTCTGTTTTACCTTTGCTGGTTACAAAAAATGGGGTGAAGCCCATAAAAAGCTGTCCAATTAGCTTCACAGGGTACAATTTTATAATATGTCAGGGGTTGTGCAATTATATGTCTATATATCTGTCTATCTATCTATATATATATCTATTATCTATCTCTATCTATTACACTGCTATACAGTGATTTTGGTGCCAACGATGTCTGAGCGGTTTTATATTAAAGGGGTTGTCCGGTCAAAAGTGATAAGTCTGCAGTCACTCTGTGTGACTGCAGACTTATGAATCCCCCAGCGCACACGCTTTGTGCTGCGGGGATTCTCCGGTTTCAGACTCGGGATCGGAGGGGTATGTATGAGTAGCCTCACTCTCCATATGTGACACCCCAGGGGTCTGGTTGCCACAGTGATAGAGATGTTATGTCTGAGAGCAGGTGGGAGGTCCTTTGGTCAGGGATCCTGTGCATGCCACACCTCCTGCCCAGTCTTGGGAGGGGAAGAACTTCCCCTATATAAACCCGGGGCTGAAGCAGGGTGAGGAGTCAAGGAGAGTAGTGACAAGAGACAGTCATAGGAAGAAACAGCTGGAGCTCAGTGGGAGCAATACTACTACGAGTCAGGGGCTGGCAGCTGCAGAGCTCGCCCTGACTGAGAAGCTTTCTTACCGGAACCGGCGTCCGAGGCTGTGGGGACTAACTCTTACCCAGCAGCAGAAGCCGACCGGCAGGGGATTTCAGGTCCTCAGGCCCAGAAACCCGAAGGCACTGTCACACGCGTGGGACCAGCACCGCCATCGTGGAGCGGAAGCCATTAGAAGGCCCCGAGTCACCGGCCATACGGGTGAGCACCACACGGTACACTCAGGGACGTGGGCTACTTATATCCGCCTCTAGCAAGGTAGCCAGAAGAGTACAGTCAGTTTGGGAGGCCTACAACTCCGCCTGGCCAGGGGAGATCCCATCTGCTCAAGGACTGACCAGGCCCCGTTCGCTAGCAAGTACTCCGGGAGGGTTTATCGTTGTTACCAGTAAAGACCCTGAATTACACCGCACCGTCTCTGAGTGGTTCCTGCTACCCCCATCATCCACGTCGGCTGCCCCGAGGCCATACCCCTCCCGTTGGGGGTTATACCGTCCCCGCTGCACCATCCATCCACCGGCCTCAGCGGACTGTCCTGCAGCGGCAGCTCCATAAGCTGCATTCAACGGGTGGCGTAGTCGTACTACATCTACCGCTAATAGACTGCCGTCCAGTTTGACTCCCTGGGCACGGACCGGGTCACCGCCACGAGACTACAACCCTCAACAAATCCGGCTCCGGGTAAGCTCCCGCATGCGCAACGCAGCGCGACACAGGCCCAGGGGCGCGTCAACTTTGGCGTAGTCGGCAGGATTTCGTGCCCGCAACCACCGGGTACTGCGTGCCTGAAAAAGAGACTTTTCAAACTTACCTGTGGTGAAGATTCCCGCCATCCGGCGCCATCTTCAGCCTTCTTCCCGCCATCGGTGAAGTTTCCCGCCATCCGGCGCCATCTTCTGCCTTCTTCCCACCATCTGTGGAGTTTTCCCGCCATTGGACGCCATCTTGAGGACGCCGCGCGGGAAGAAGAGGGGCGTGGACTCCGAAAGCGCGCGAGAACTGAAGCCCCGCCTCACGTCCGGACGTTGCGTAAGGTCCTGGAAGGAGCCCAGCAGACGCCGACGTCACAGGAGCGCGACGGAAGGTCCTCAACCCTGATGATCCACTGCGGAGCCGCGGCCTACGGAAGAGGATCATCGCAAGGTAGGCCACGGTCCACTAGGGGGGAGGAAGATGTCGGATACGGAGGAGAGCTTCACTGCCTCAACCCCCGCCAGCGCTACCGCTGCTGCAGTTATGCCCTTCACCATGCCCTATATCACGGGAGCAGCTTGGCTACCCCAGTACTCAGGGGAGTCACATACCCTGCATGACTTTAGAGAAAAGCTGGATAGCCTCTTCCAGGTGTACCCCCTCACAGAAGAGCAAAAAGTGAGCATCCTGGTGGCCCAACTAACCGGGGCAGCCAAAAGGGAAGTAAAATCCTGGCCACCTGGGAGGAAGACTGTCGCAGGGATACTAACCCGGCTGAAGGACACCTTTGATACCCGCACCTCAGCCGAGATTAAGCTTAGATTCTACGGGTGCAAGCAGCGAGCGCATGAGAGTATAAGGGACTATGCACTAAACCTACAAGAGGCCCTGAGGGACATTAAGCAGACCGACCCTGATGGAGTGGGAAACGAGGACAGGCTGTTGACCGAACAGTTTATAGAGGGACTGTATTGTAATACCCACCGAACCTAGTTGCGGGCAATGGCCTTACAGGATCCCCATCTGGGCTTTGCACAGTTCAAGGACAGAGCCATCCGGGTGCTCCGAGAACCGGCACCGGGTGGCGTTGTGACCCACAGGCGCCCTGCTATCACTTACCACCAGGAGGCGGCGCCCTTGTCGGCAGGGCCTGTGGGAGCTGATGCGCAGGCTTTGGACAATGACCCGGCTCCAGACCTACACCATCAGGTCCAAGATCTAGCTAAGAGCGTTGCTGCGCTAACCCGAACTGTGCAGTCTTTACAGGCTTCCACCCCAGGGAAGATCCAGCTGGCATCCGGACCGGAGGACATCCCGTGGCGTCGACCAAGGAGGACCCCACCGGCCAGAGGAAGACCCAGTGACCGATACAGCGAGGACGGACGACCCATCTGCCGCCGCTGCAATCAACCCGGACATATGGCAAGGTACTGTTCTTTAAACGGGCACAACCTGGGGTAGAGGGCCAACCCCCAGGAAAAAGATCACCAGGCCCATCGAACTGGCGCGACAGATATGTGGGAGGACGTCCAGTCTTGCCTGTGGTACTGGATGGCATTCCCATGAGTGGCCTACTGGACACCGTGTCACAGGTCACCACCATCCCGTACGTGCTCTTTAAGCAGTACTGGAATGACTCGGATATTACCCGCTACCCTGACGACGACTTGAGTATCATCGCCAGCAATGGCCAGCCCGTGCCACAGATCGGATTTAAAGAGGTGACCATCAAAATCGGTAGAGTCGAACTGGCAGCACAGGGACTGATCATTGTAGATATTGACAAACATGAGAGTCACCCAAAAATAACTCTAGGAACTAATGTAATTGAAAATTGTCTTGCAGAGGTGATTTTCCTTTTACAGCAGGTTGCCAAGAACGCCAGCTCCGGCGAGCAGCGGGTGCTCCACAAAGAGATCCGGGCACTGATGCGACGGCAACAGGTGGAACCCTCCGGCGGTGAGATTGGTAGCGTAAGAATATGTGACCCTTTTCCTATTGCCATGCCCCCAAAAAGTGAAATGATGATTTGGTGCCGGGCAGCTATTGGTCTGAGAGGTAGAGATTACCAGGCAATGGTAGAACCAGTTTACTCGGACAGTAGGCCCACCATTTTGACAGCACGGGGGGTGGTTGATGTACGCCATGGGAGGGTGCCCGTTCGCATAATAAATATCGGGGAGAGGGAAGTGTACCTGCCCCGGTATGCCACGCTAGCCAAATTATATGCCATTAACCAAAATTCTATACAATCTGTGGAACCCTTGCCTCCATCTCACCCGGAGGAAGGTAACGGCTCTAAGAAAAACATGGAGGACTGGTGTCAGCAACTACATCTGGGTACTGACTCCACTCCCGCACACCAGAAACAAGGAGTCTATCGGGTGGTTCAGGAGTACGAGAGAGTGTTCAGTAAACACCCGTTAGACTTCGGGCGAGTCAAGGGGGTAGAACACCACATCCCCACGGGAGACCATCCTCCTATAAAAGAGAGGTATCGACCCGTACCCCCTGCCCACTACCAACACGCCAAGGGGATGCTTAGAGACATGAAGGAGGCTGGGGTGATCAGGGATAGCTGTAGCCCCTGGGCAGCTCCACTAGTCTTAGTCAGAAAAAAAGACAACACCATGAGGATGTGTGTAGATTACCGGAAAATCAACCATATCACACACAAGGATGCGTACCCCTTGCCAAGGATAGAGGAGTCATTGGCTGCTTTAAGATCTGCTAACTTCTTCTCTACCTTGGATCTCACTAGCGGGTACTGGCAGGTTCCTGTAGCAGAGGCGGACCGGGAGAAGACCGCATTCACCACCCCGATGGGACTTAGCGAGTTCACCTGCATGCCGTTCGGACTCTGCAACGCACCAGGAACCTTCCAACGACTAATGGAGTGTTGTCTGGGCCACAGAAACTTCGAGACGGTCCTGTTGTACCTGGACGATGTCATCGTATATTCCAAGACGTATGAGGACCACCTGAAACACCTGGCGGAAGTGTTCGAGGCTCTGGCGAGTTACGGCCTAAAGGTGAAACCCTCCAAGTGTCACCTCCTGAAACCAAAGGTGCAGTACCTGGGACACGTGGTGAGCGCTGACGGAGTGGCTCCCGACCCTGATAAGATCACCGCAATTAAGGAATGGCCAAGCCCCTCCAGCGTAAAAGAAGTGCGGCAGTTCCTCGGGTTGGTAGGCTACTACCGAAGGTTTATTCCCGGTTTCACCAAAAAGGCAGCACCTATGCAGGACCTCCTGATAGGCCAGTCCCGGAAGGCCAAGAACCAGAAGCCGCCCTTCAAATGGGAGGAGCTGGAAGAAGAGTCCTTCCGCCAGCTGAAGATGGCCCTCACGGGGGACGAAATCCTGGCGTACCCGGATTATAGCCAGCCCTTTATCCTCTACACCGACGCCAGTGACATCGGGCTAGGAGCCGTACTGTCCCAGATCCAGCAGGGGAAGGAACGAGTAATCGCCTACGCCAGCCGAAAACCGCGACCCACCGAAAGGAACCCCGAGAATTACAGCTCATTTAAGCTAGAGTTCCTGGCCGTAGTATGGGCAGTCACCGAGCGCTTTAAGCATTACCTCGCTTCTTCCCGGTTCACCGTGTACACGGATAACAACCCGTTGACACACCTGGACACGGCAAGACTCGGTGCCCTGGAGCAGAGGTGGATGGCCCGTCTGTCCAACTACGAGTTCACAATCAAATACCGGGCCGGACGCTCCAATACCAACGCGGATGCCCTGTCCAGGATGCCCAACCTGCCGGACGAAGGAGAAGATCCGGAGGGACTGGAAGAAGTTGAACTCCCTGCGTTCCACCGTCATGGGACTATCCAGTATTCCCACCGGGTAAGGAGTAAGCAGGCTGTTACGTTGAACCCCTTACCTCACTACAACTGGGCGGAAACGCAAGACAGCGACCCTGCCGTCCGACTGGTGAAGGAGATGCTGACTCGCCCGGAGGCTTGCCTTGAACCAGACGCTCCGGAGGAAGCCAAACAACTATGGGCAGAGAAGAGTCGACTGTTCCTTTACAAGGGAAAGTTGTGCCGCAGAATGGTTAACTCCCGGACGCATGAACTACTCTGGCAAGTAGTGGTGCCACGGAGGGACGCAGCCATGGTGATGGAGGCATACCACGACGGAGCTGGACACTTCGGGTGGAAGAAGCTGGAGTTCCTGCTGCGCGAGCGATTCCACTGGGTAGGCATGAGGGGAACCATTGAGAAGTGGTGCAGAGACTGTGGCCCGTGCAACCTGAGAAGGAAGGACCGCGCCAGCCAGAAGACTCCCCTGCAGTCCATCGTCACCCGGCAACCGTTGGAACGGGTAGCCTTGGATCATGTAAAACTGACCCCAAGCAGAAGTGGCTACGTCTACGCGTTAACCATCGTGGATCATTACTCCCGGTTTCTGGTTGTCGTCCCCGTCAAGGACTTAACGGCTCAAACAGCAGCTAGAGCCTTCCAGCAGCACTTTTGCCGTCCACACGGGTACCCGGACCAAGTGCTGACGGACCAGGGACCTGCCTTTGAAGCGGAGGTCTTCCAGGAATTCTGCAATCTGTATGGCTGCCGGAAGATAAGGACGACACCCTACCATCCGCAAACTAATGGACTTTGTGAGAAAATGAACCAGGTGGTAATGGATCTTCTAAAAACGTTGCCCCTGGAAGAACGCAATCTGTGGCCTGAGAAGTTGCCCGATCTGGTGGACCTATACAACCACATCCCGGTAGGTTCCACCAACTGTACCCCGGCTTACCTAATGAGGGCAAGACCTGGTAAGTTACCTGTTGACCTGGAAATGGGAGTCCTGACACCCGAGGACACTTCACCAGAAACAGACTGGGACACGGAGAGGCAGCAGCAGTACCGGAGAGTACAGGAGAGCGTGGAGCGAAGTCTCTGTCAGGCTAGGGAAAGACAAGAGAAAACTTACAACCAGTATGCTCCCGCTGTTCCCCTGGTACCCGGAGAGCAGGTCTTGAAGAGGAAGAGACGGCTCCACAAGTTGGACGACCAGTGGGAAAAGGACCCGTACACCGTACTGCCCTCAAGCCACGAGAACCCGAAGGTTTGTACCATCAGTAAAGACGGAGGGGAAACCACAGCTATTGTATCCCGGGACCACCTGAAGAAGTGTCCCGAACAACTGAGGAACCCTGAAGAGGAACAAGAAGACCATCGACCCGTAGAGGAAAGGGAAGATATGGTTAGTACTGTGCTCGGGGACTTCCCTCGGTCTTGGACTCAAGTCAATGGTGCAGTTGTGGTACCCGTACTCACCTTCCTCCAACCAGCATCCCAAGCACCTACGGAGCAACAGGTAGAGCTGGAAGAACAGCCGGTCCAGGAGGCAGAAGACCCCACACCCGCAGACCAGGAGGATCAACCCTCTGCTTGCAGTGAGCCTGCCATATCCCTAGTGAGCCAAAGAGCCGGTAGACAGCTGCCCAGTTTACCCTTGACAGCTCCTACACCCTGTAGTTCAGGGCTAGGCAGTCAGCTCCGTAGGTCCACTAGGGCCACTAGAGGCCAGTTACCCGCACGGTGGAGGATTTGAAGTGTATAAATTGTTTTATTTATGTTTACCTGTGTATTGTTGCTTGTGTATAATTTTGTGTTTCTAGTTATTTGTAGGAGTCCTTGGTGGATTTACCGGGAATCCTTGTACATAGTTGGAGCGTAACCCAGGACGGACTAAAGACTGTTAAGGACTCGGGGTAGGACAAACCCCTACCTGGTTACGTCTCCCTGTTTTGGTGAAATGGACACCTTGCTTCTTCAAAGACTGTACCCGGTTACGGACATGCCGTAACCATCTTTATATGTTTTTCTTATTGTATTATTATTGTTTTTATCTTGTTATGTTTTTCTAAAATATGTTTAGTCCCGGAGTACTAAATTTCACTAGGGGGGAATGTGACACCCCAGGGGTCTGGTTGCCACAGTGATAGAGATGTTATGTCTGAGAGCAGGTGGGAGGTCCTTTGGTCAGGGATCCTGTGCATGCCACACCTCCTGCCCAGTCTTGGGAGGGGAAGAACTTCCCCTATATAAACCCGGGGCTGAAGCAGGGTGAGGAGTCAAGGAGAGTAGAGACAAGAGACAGTCATAGGAAGAAACAGCTGGAGCTCAGTGGGAGCAATACTACTACGAGTCAGGGGCTGGCAGCTGCAGAGCTCGCCCTGACTGAGAAGCTTTCTTACCGGACCCGGCGTCCGAGGCTGTGGGGACTAACTCTTACCCAGCAGCAGAAGCTGACCGGCAGGGGATTTCAGGTCCTCAGGCCCAGAAACCCGAAGGCACGGTCACACGCGTGGGACCAGCACCGCCATCGTGGAGCGGAAGCCATTAGAAGGCCCCGAGTCACCGGCCATACGGGTGAGCACCACACGGTACACTCAGGGACGTGGGCTACTTATATCCGCTTCTAGCAAGGTAGCCAGAAGAGTACAGTCAGTTTGGGAGGCCTACAACTCCACCTGGCCAGGGGAGATCCCATCTGCTCAAGGACTGACCAGGCCCCGTTCGCTAGCAAGTACTCCGGGAGGGTTTATCGTTGTTACCAGTAAAGACCCTGAATTACACCGCACCGTCTCTGAGTGGTTCCTGCTACCCCCATCATCCACGTCGGCTGCCCTGAGGCCATACCCCTCCCGTTGGGGGTTATACCATCCCCGCTGCACCATCCATCCACCGGCCTCAGCGGACTGTCCTGCAGCAGCAGCTCCATAAGCTGCATTCAACGGGTGGCGTAGTCGTACTACATCTACCGCTAATAGACTGCCGTCCAGTTTGACTCCCTGGGCAAGGACCGGGTCACTGCCACGAGACTACAACCCTCAACAGATCCGGCTCCGGGTAAGCTCCCGCGTGCGCAACGCAGCGCGACACAGGCCCAGGGGCGCGTCACATACATTTTGAGTGAGGCCGCCCCTTCTAGTTGGACGCGCCCACTGGCCGTCTGCGTCACTATACGGGACGTGGCCTTGGTCTATACAAGTGAATTTTGCAAGGCGGCGCCGACTGGCCGGGGGTATGTATAACTCATATATACCCTCCGTTACCGGGTCTGAAACCAGCAAATCCCCGCAATGCACAATGCATGTGTGGCACCCCAGGGGTCTGGTTTTCCACAGTAATGTAATGTTATGTCTGAGAGCAGGTGGGAGGTCCTTTGGTCAGGGATCCTGTGCATGCCACACCTCCTGCCCAGTCTTGGGAGGGGAAGAACTTCCCCTGTATAAACCCGGGGCTGAGGCAGGGTGAGACAGACAAGGAGAGTGGAGACAAGAAGCAGCATAGGAAACAGCAGAGTTACAAGGAGTCAGGGGCTGGCAGCTGCAGAGCTCGCCCTGACTAAGAAGATTCTTTACCGGACTCGGAGTCCGAGGCTGTGGGGACTAACTCCTACCCAGCAGCAGAATCCGTCAGGCAGGGGATTTCAGGTCCTCTGGCCCAGAAGCCCGAAGGCACGGTCACACGCGTGGGACCAGCACCGCCATCGTGGAGCGGAAGCCATTAGAAGGCCCCGAGTCACCGGCCATACGGGTGAGCACCACACGGTACACTCAGGGACGTGGGCTACTTACATCAGCTTCTAGCAAGGTAGCCAGAAGAGTACAGTCAGTTTGGGAGGCCTACAACTACGCCTGGCCAGGGGAGATCCCATCTGCTCAAAGACTGACCAGGCCCCGTTTGCTAGCAAGTACTCCGGGAGGGTCTGTCGTTGTTACCAGTAAAGACCCTGAACTACACCGTACCGTCTCTGAGTGGTTCCTGCTACCCCCATCATCCACGTCGGCTGCCCTGAGGCCATACCCCTCCCGTTGGGGGTTATACTATCACGCTGCACAATCCTACCACCGGCCTCAGCGGTCTGCCCTGCAGCAGCAGCTTCCTGGCTGCACTCAACGGGTGGCGTAGTCATCAACTATTTACTAGTAATAGACTGCCGTCTAGTTTGACTCCCTGGGCACGGACCGGGTCACCGCCACGAGACTACAACCCTCCACTGATCCGGCTCCGGGTAGGCTCCCGCGTGCGCAACGCAGCGCGACACAGGCCCAGGGGCGCGTCAACTTTGGCGAAGTCGGCAGGATTTCGTGCCCGCAACCACCGGGTACTGCGTGCCTGAAAAGCAAAGACTGTTCAAACTTACCAGTGCTGAAGATTCCCGCTATCCGTGGAGGTTTCCCGCCATCCGGCGCCATCTTCGACCTTCTTCCCGCCATCCGTGGAGTTTTCCCGCCATTGGACGCCATCTTGAGGACGCCGAGCGGGAAGAAGAGGGGCGTGGACTCCGAAAGCGCGCGAGAACTGAAGCCCCGCCTCACGTCCGGACGTTGCGTAAGGTCCTGGAAGGAGCCCAGCAGACGCCGACGTCACGGGAGCGCGACGGAAGGTCCTCAACCCTGACGATCCACTGCGGAGCCGCGGCCTACGGAAGAGGATCATCGCAAGGTAGGCCACGGTCCACTAGGGGGGAGGAAGATGTCGGATACGGAGGAGAGCTTCACTGCCTCAACCCCCGCCAGCGCCACCGCTGCTGCAGTTATGCCCTTCACCATGCCCTATATCCCGGGAGCAGCTTGGCTACCCCAGTACTCAGGGGAGTCACATACCCTGCATGACTTTAGAGAAAAGCTGGATAGCCTCTTCCAGGTGTACCCCCTCACAGAAGAGCAAAAAGTGAGCATCCTGGTGGCCCAACTAACCGGGGCAGCCAAAAGGGAAGTAAAATCCTGGCCACCTGGGAGGAAGACTGTCGCAGGGATACTAACCCGGCTGAAGGACACCTTTGATACCCGCACCTCAGCCGAGATTAAGCTTAGATTCTACGGGTGCAAGCAGCGAGCGCATGAGAGTATAAGGGACTATGCACTAAACCTACAAGAGGCCCTGAGGGCCATAAAGCAGACCGACCCTGATGGGGTGGGAAACGAGGACAGGCTATTGACTGAACAATTTATAGAGGGTTTATATTGCAATGCCCACCGAACCCAGTTGCGGGCAATGGCCTTACAGGATCCCCATCTGGACTTTGCACAGTTCAAGGATAGAGCTATCCGGGTGCTCCGAGAACCAGCACCGGGTGGCGTTGTTACCCACAGGCGCCCAGCTATCACTTACCACCAGGAGGCGGCGCCCTTGTCGGCAGGGCCTGTGGGAGCTGATGCGCAGGCTTTGGACAATGACCCGGCTCCAGACCTACACCATCAGGTCCAAGAGCTAGCTAAGAGCGTTGCTGCGCTAACCCGAACTGTGCAGTCTTTACAGGTTTCCACCCCAGGGAAGATCCAGCTGGCATCCGGACCGGAGGACATCCCGTGGCGTCGACCAAGGAGGACCCCACCGGCCAGAGGAAGACCCAGTGACCGATACAGCGAGGACGGACGACCCATCTGCCGCCGCTGCAATCAACCCGGACATATGGAAAGGTACTGTTCTTTAAACGGGCACAACCTGGGGTAGAGGGCCAACCCCCAGGAAAAAGATCACCAGGCCCATCGAACTGGCGCGACAGATATGTGGGAGGACGTCCAGTCTTGCCTGTGGTACTGGATGGCATTCCCATGAGTGCCCTACTGGATACCGGGTCACAGGTCACCACCATCCCGTACGTGCTCTTCAAGCAGTACTGGAATGACTCGGATATTACCCGCTACCCTGACGACGACTTGAGTATCATCGCCAGCAATGGCCAGCCCGTGCCACAGATCGGATTTAAAGAGGTGACCCTCAAAATCGGTAGAGTCGAACTGGCCGCACAGGGACTGATCATTGTAGATATTGATAAACATGAGAGTCACCCAAAAATAACTCTAGGAACTAACGTAATTGAAAATTGTCTTGCAGAGGTGATTTTCCTTTTACAGCAGGTTGCCAAGAACGCCAGCTCCGGCGAGCAGCGGGTGCTCCAGAAAGAGATCCGGGCACTGATGCAACGGCAACAAGTGGAACTCTCCGGCGGTGAGATTGGTAGCGTAAGAATGTGTGACCCTTTTCCTATTGCCATGCCCCCAAAAAGTGAAATGATGATTTGGTGCCGGGCAGCTATTGGTCTGAGAGGTAGAGATTACCAGGCAATGGTAGAACCAGTTTACTCAGACAGTAGGCCCACCATTTTGACAGCACGGGGGGTGGTCAATGTACGCCATGGGAGGGTGCCCATTCGCATAATAAATATCGGGGAGAGGGAAGTGTACCTGCCCCGGTATGCCACGCTAGCCAAATTATATACCACTAATCAAAATTCTATACAATCTGTGGAACCCTTGCCTCCATCTCACCCGGAGGAAGGTAACGGCTCTAAGAAAGACATGGAGGACTGGTGTCAGCAACTGCATTTGGGTACTGATTCCACTCCCTCACATCAGAAACAAGGAGTCTATCGGGTGGTTCAAGAGTATGAGAGAGTGTTTAGTAAACACCCGTTAGACTTCGGGCGAGTCAAGGGGGTAGAACACCGCATCCCCACGGGAGATCATCCTCCCATAAAAGAGAGGTATCGACCCGTACCCCCTGCACATTACCAACACGCCAAGGGGATGCTTAGAGACATGAAGGAGGCTGGGGTAATCCGGGATAGCTGTAGCCCCTGGGCAGCCCCACTAGTTTTAGTCAAAAAGAAAGACAACACCATGAGGATGTGTGTAGATTACCGGAAAATCAACCGTATCACACACAAGGATGCGTACCCCTTACCAAGGATAGAGGAGTCATTGGCTGCTTTAAGATCTGCTAACTTCTTCTCTACCTTGGATCTCACTAGCGGGTACTGGCAGGTTCCTGTAGCAGAGGCGGACCGGGAGAAGACCGCATTCACCACCCCGATGGGACTTAGCGAGTTCACCTGCATGCCGTTCGGACTCTGCAACGCCCCAGGAACCTTCCAACGATTAATGGAGTGCTGTCTGGGCCACAGAAACTTCGAGACGGTCCTGTTGTACCTGGACGATGTCATCGTATACTCCAAAACTTATGAGGACCACCTGAAACACCTGGCGGAGGTGTTCGAAGCTCTGGCGAGTTACGGCCTAAAGGTGAAACCCTCCAAGTGTCACCTCCTGAAACCAAAGGTGCAATACCTGGGACACGTGGTGAGCGCTGACGGAGTGGCTCCCGACCCCGATAAGATCACCGCAATTAAGGGATGGCCAAGCCCCTCCAGCGTAAAAGAAGTGCGGCAGTTCCTAGGGTTGGTAGGCTACTACCGAAGGTTTATTCCCGGTTTCACCAAAAAGGCAGCGCCTATGCAGGACCTCCTGATAGGCCAGTCCCGAAAGGCCAAGAACCAGAAGCCGCCCTTCAAATGGGAAGAGCTAGAAGAAGAGTCCTTCCGCCAGCTGAAGATGGCCCTCACGGGGGATGAAATCTTGGCGTACCCGGACTATAGCCAGCCCTTCATCCTCTACACCGACGCCAGTAACATCGGGCTAGGAGCCGTACTGTCCCAGATTCAGCAGGGGAGAGAACGAGTAATCTCCTATGCCAGCCGAAAACTGCGACCCACCGAAAGGAACCCCGAGAATTACAGCTCATTTAAGCTAGAGTTCCTGGCCGTGGTATGGGCAGTCACCGAGCGCTTTAGGCATTACCTCGCTTCTTCCCGGTTCACCGTATACATGGATAACAACCCGTTGACACACCTGGACACGGCAAGACTCGGTGCCCTGGAGCAGAGGTGGATGGCCCGTCTGTCCAACTACGAGTTCACAATCAAATACCGGGCAGGACGCTCCAATACTAACGCGGATGCCCTGTCCAGGATGCCCAACCTGCCGGACGAAGGAGAAGATCCGGAGGGACTGGAAGAAGTTGAACTCCCTGCGTTCCACCGTCATGGGACTATCCAGTATTCCCACCGGGTAAGGGGTAAGCAGGCTGCTACGTTGAACCCCTTACCCCACTACAACTGGGCGGAAACGCAAGACAGCGACCCTGCCGTCCGACTGGTGAAGGAGATGCTGACTCGGCCGGAGGCTCGCCTTGAACCAGACGCTCCGGAGGAAGCCAAACAACTATGGGCGGAGAAGAGTCGACTATTCCTTTACAAGGGGAAGTTGTGCCGCAGAATGGTCAACTCCCGGACGCATGAACTACTCTGGCAAGTAGTGGTGCCACGAAGAGACGCAGCCATGGTGATGGAGGCATACCACGACGGAGCTGGACACTTCGGGTGGAAAAAGCTGGAGTTCCTGCTGCGCGAGCGGTTCCACTGGGTAGGCATGAGGGGAACCATCGAGAAGTGGTGCAGAGACTGTGGCCCGTGCAATCTGAGAAGGAAGGACCGGGCCAGCCAGAAGACTCCCCTGCAGTCCATCGTCACCCGGCAACCGTTGGAACTGGTAGCCTTGGATCATGTAAAACTGACCCCAAGCAGAAGTGGCTACGTCTACGCGTTAACCATCGTGGATCATTACTCCCGGTTCTTGGTTGTCGTCCCCGTCAAGGACTTAACGGCTCAAACAGCAGCTAGAGCCTTCCAGCAGCACTTCTGCCGTCCACACGGGTACCCGGACCAAGTGCTGACGGACCAGGGACCTGCCTTTGAAGCGGAGGTCTTCCAGGAATTCTGCAATCTGTATGGCTGCCGGAAGATAAGGACGACACCCTACCATCCGCAAACTAATGGACTTTGTGAAAAAATGAACCAGGTGGTAATGGATCTTCTAAAAACATTGCCCCTGGAAGAACGCAGTCTGTGGCCTGAGAAGTTGCCCGATCTGGTGGACCTATACAACCACATCCCGCTAGGTTCCACCAACTGTACCCCGGCTTACCTAATGAGGGCGAGACCTGGTAAGTTACCTGTTGACCTGGAAATGGGAGTCCTGACACCTGAGGACACTTCACCAGAAACAGACTGGGACACAAAGAGGCAGCAGCAGTACCGGAGAGTACAAGAGAGCGTGGAGCGAAGTCTCTGTCAGGCTAGGGAAAGACAAGAGAAGACTTACAACCAGTATGCTCCCGCTGTTCCCCTGGTACCCGGAGAGCAGGTCTTGAAGAGGAAAAGACGGCTCCACAAGTTGGATGACCAGTGGGAGAAGGACCCGTACACCGTACTGCCCTCAAGCCACGAGAACCCGAAGGTCTGTACCATCAGTAAAGACGGAGGGGAAACCACAGCCATTGTATCCCGGGACCACCTGAAGAAGTGTCCCGAACAACTGAGGAACCCTGAAGAGGAACAAGAAGACCATCGACCCGTGGGAGAAAGGGAAGATATGGTTAGTACCGTGCTCGGGGACTTCCCTCGGTCTTGGACTCAAGTCAATGGTGCAGTTGTGGTACCCGTACTCACCTTCCTCCAACCATCATCCCAAGAACCTACGGAGCAACGGGTAGAGCTGGAAGAACAGCCGGTCCAGGAGGCAGAAGACTCCACACGAGTAGAACAGGAGAATCAACCCTCTGCTTATAGTGAGCCTGCCGTACCCCTAGTGAGACAAAGAGCCGGTAGACAGCTGCCCAGTTTACCCTTGACAGCTCCTACACCCTGTAGTTCAGGGCCAGACAGTCAGCTCCGTAGGTCCACTAGGTCCACTAGAGGCCAGTTACCCGCACGCTGGAGAATTTGAAGTGTAAAAATAGTTTTATTTATGTTTATCTGTGTATTGTTGCTTGTGTATAATTTTGTGTTTCCAGTTGTTTTTAGGAAACCTTGGTGGATTTACCGGGAATCCTTGTATATAGTTGGAGCGTAACCCAGGATGGACTAGAGACTGTTAAGGCCTCGGGGTAGGACAGACCCCTACCTGGTTACGTCTCCCTGTGTTGGTGAAATGGACACCTTTGCTTTTCTTCAAAGACTGCATCCGGTTGCGGACACGCCGTAACCATCTTATGTGTTTTTCTTATAGTATTGTTATTGTTATACTTTGTTATGTTTTTCTAAATGTGTTTAGTCCCGGAGTACTAAATTTCACTAGGGGGGAATGTGGCACCCCAGGGGTCTGGTTTTCCACAGTAATGTAATGTTATGTCTGAGAGCAGGTGGGAGGTCCTTTGGTCAGGGATCCTGTGCATGCCACACCTCCTGCCCAGTCTTGGGAGGGGAAGAACTTCCCCTGTATAAACCCGGGGCTGAGGCAGGGTGAGACAGACAAGGAGAGTGGAGACAAGAAGCAGCATAGGAAACAGCAGAGTTACAAGGAGTCAGGGGCTGGCAGCTGCAGAGCTCGCCCTGACTAAGAAGATTCTTTACCGGACCCGGAGTCCGAGGCTGTGGGGACTAACTCCTACCCAGCAGCAGAATCCGTCAGGCAGGGGATTTCAGGTCCTCTGGCCCAGAAGCCCGAAGGCACGGTCACACGCGTGGGACCAGCACCGCCATCGTGGAGCGGAAGCCATTAGAAGGCCCCGAGTCACCGGCCATACGGGTGAGCACCACACGGTACACTCAGGGACGTGGGCTACTTACATCAGCTTCTAGCAAGGTAGCCAGAAGAGTACAGTCAGTTTGGGAGGCCTACAACTACGCCTGGCCAGGGGAGATCCCATCTGCTCAAAGACTGACCAGGCCCCGTTTGCTAGCAAGTACTCCGGGAGGGTCTGTCGTTGTTACCAGTAAAGACCCTGAACTACACCGTACCGTCTCTGAGTGGTTCCTGCTACCCCCATCATCCACGTCGGCTGCCCTGAGGCCATACCCCTCCCGTTGGGGGTTATACTATCACGCTGCACAATCCTACCACCGGCCTCAGCGGTCTGCCCTGCAGCAGCAGCTTCCTGGCTGCACTCAACGGGTGGCGTAGTCATCAACTATTTACTACTAATAGACTGCCGTCTAGTTTGACTCCCTGGGCACGGACCGGGTCACCTCCACGAGACTACAACCCTCCACTGATCCGGCTCCGGGTAGGCTCCCGCGTGCGCAACGCAGCGCGACACAGGCCCAGGGGCGCGTCACATGCACTGAGGATATTCATAAGTCTACAGTCACACAGAGTGACTGCAGACTTATCACTTTTGACAGGACAAATCCTTTAAGTTTATGGTGCTGATTATAAATATGACTTTGGTTTTGCCAGATTTGCTCTATTTTCTGAAATATTTAACAGTTAATTAATTAATTAGAGTAGAATTGTGTCTTCAAAAAGTCACTTTTATAGCACTATAAGCCTACGAATTGAAATACAAAATAATTATATGGGATATTTCATTTACATCCTACTGTGTGGGGTGGACCCTTGGGTACCATGGAAAGGGCCGTGAAGGGCATCATTCTGTGTGTAGGGGGAGCTTCAATGGCAGACATAATTCATAGACAGATATGACGTGGTCTACAACCCCTTTTTATAATGGTTCAAATAGCCGCCTGTAATACTACTTTCCACCTGTAGTGGGGACTGCAGAGGAAAGTTATGGTCAGAAGAGACTTCGATGATGATCGCCGAGCTGGAACAGTCTTATCCTTAAAAGATATTGCCTTTAGGAGACAAAATGAGTTACATTGGCATGTCATGAGGAATAGGAATTAATTATATTTAAAGAAAGGCACAAATTGTTAAGACAACCCCTTTAAATGCTACATGAATATCATCCATTCAAATCCTATTGCTTTTATATTCTGCAAAATACAGTGTTCTACTAAAATCGACTAGCGCCAACAATACAATAGCCCCAAGGCAATGCTTTCCTGGTGTTTTCTCTGCTTAAGATGAAATCAAATAATATGCCATTACATTGTGTCTGAGCTCCATGCTCAGTCTGGATACAATATAAGCAATAGAAGTGAATCAATGAATTAGAGAAATAATGCATTCCCTGCATCCATGATAAGACCTGTCCTATATGAGGTCAAGCACAAAAACATTTACTATTAGATTATATTGGAAGTTCTAGAAGACCTGTTTCTATGGGGCTTAAAGGATTACACATCTCACGCAGTTTCCCAGTCTCAGGACTTTGTGAGTGACAATAACTGTTACAGGGAAAGGTTAATAATGACAGAAGACATTGCTAATGTGTAAAAGAAGATACTGTATTAACATTTAAAAGGCATCTTCAAGTACCACCTCCCCTCTCTATCTCTATCTGCAGGGAAAGAATGACCTCTAGTGGCTGCATCTGGTATGACTTGAACAGACAAAAACAAAATAGTACTCTGTGCACTAACTGCAAACTGCATGCATTTCATTACTATTTTTTAATAGATACCATTAGTGTTAAAAAACGACTAAATGATGAAAGCAAAAGTCCCCTCCCCTTCTATCTGTTGTGCTAAATATGTATTAATCTGAGATTTAATAACCCGTTGTGGAACTACAAGTCTCATCATAAGGTATATTTGGCTTGCTGGAGCTTATAGTACTGCAGCAGTTGGAAATGCATTGGGAAGCTATTATTAAAATAGAAATTAAATCTTAATATAGTAATGTATAGGAGATACACAAGTTGTTAGATTGCCATATAACTGTGTGCATGCTGACCTTATATAAATCCCTTATGTAGAGAAAGGAGTTTCTAGTTGTAAGAGTTAATCCCCATGCAGCTGATGTGGGCTTTTGGAATGGTAGGGTACATTATTACTCCTTGCACACTGCTGGGCTACAGTCTCCTACAATGACATACACAATAGCAATGCTTCTAAGGGGCACAGCATGACATAACATAAGCACCTCCTTGGCACTTGGCATTTGAAAGGTGACATGTCATGTGGAGGAAAGAAACAGACTTACCAAGAATTGAGTCAATGCTCCCAGTGCACTTTGTAGCTGCTAAGAACCTTCTACTAAGTGCTTTTAAAGCTTCCCAAATCCAAGCAAAAAAAAAAATACAATAAGAGGGTGCAGTATGCAGCAAAAGAGCACAGGGTTCTGCCATCACACTGGATAGGAACAGATTTGCATTTGGCAGAAATGCTGAGAAAACAGCTCAGAGCTGAAGATCTGGAGTCAAGCTTGATCTAAGGGAGCAGATGCTTTGGATGCATTATAAGGATCTCGCTGAGATGCTGCTGCTTGTTACCAGTTCCACCTCCTCATAGAGGACTATGAACACTGCCCCTGCTGGCTCACTGTGTCCAACATAAGACAGACGACCAGAGTGAGAGCATGAACTCTGCCAGCTTCATGTGTGGAACATGGCATCATTTATAATACCAGGATACTTGTCGCTTAGGAGAGGAGGACAACTGCTCTACCAGATGCATGGAAGCTACCTGCAACAAGGAGACCTGGGACAATGATCAGAGATGAGGGTTGAGGAGATATTAACTTGGCAAGAGACTCACAAGGGTGAGCTGATGGAGATATGTGAATGCCATCTGAACACCAGTATGGATGTTACAGACAACACCACTGAAGGCATCAACAGTACTTTTTTGCCATTCCCTGAACCTGAGAGTGAGGGGCAATATTCTGTGACTGCTATCTGGAGCTTGGTAGTAATTGTCGGGTTCCTCATTATCTTTACTATCGTTGGGAATGTCTTTGTGGTTATTGCTGTGTTAACTAGCAGGGCTCTTAAAGCCCCCCAAAATCTCTTCTTGGTGTCCTTAGCTGTGGCTGACATCCTGGTGGCTGCCCTGGTCATGCCCTTTTCATTGGCTAATGAATTAATGGGATACTGGTACTTTGGAAATATATGGTGTGATATCTACCTAGCTTTAGATGTGCTCTTCTGTACCTCTTCTATAGTCCACCTATGTGCTATAAGCTTGGACAGGTACTGGTCTGTCACCCAGGCTGTTGAATACAACCTAAAAAGGACCCCCAGGAGGATTAAAGGCATTATTGTCACTGTGTGGTTAATTTCTGCTGTCATCTCATTTCCACCTTTGATCTCTATGGATAGAGTTGGAGTGGAAGCAATGAGAAATTTCAATTCGACAAATTGGGATGTGAAGTGTGAACTGAATGATGAGACTTGGTACATTCTCTCTTCTTCTATAGGATCCTTCTTTGCCCCCTGTGTGATAATGATCTTAGTTTACATTCGCATCTACCAGGTGGCCAAGCTAAGGACCAGGACTTTGTCAGAAAAGAAGCCAAACCCTGACTGCTCCTCTCACACAGAGAATGGCTATAGCAAGGGGGCATCAGTGAAATTTCCTATAGATAAGGAGAATGGACATTACCCATCCAGACCCATGCCACCTAAGCCTACAGATTTAGATGAGCTGGACGTTGAGGAGAGCAGCATGTCTGAGAGCAAGAGAAGGAAAAGCAGCAGTAGAGAGGACAACACTGACTCCAGTAAGGACAAGAGGAGCTTCTCCAAGCAGTCCAGCCGCTTGTCCAGGTCCAGCAACAAATCCATGGACATGTTCTCCTCAAGGAAAAAGAAAAGGAGCAGCATCTCCAGGAGGAAACTCAGCCAAGCCAGGGAAAAGAGGTTCACCTTTGTCTTAGCTGTGGTCATGGGGGTCTTTGTTGTATGCTGGTTCCCTTTCTTCTTCAGCTATTGCCTCTATGGAATCTGTAGGGAAGTCTGTGCCATTCCTGAAACTTTATTTAAGTTTTTCTTTTGGATTGGATACTGTAACAGTTCCCTAAATCCAGTCATATACACTATATTCAACCAGGATTTCAGACGTTCCTTCAAGAAAATTATCTGTTTAAGCAGGAGGAAGAAATTCACTCATTGAGAAGGGAACAGTATTGACATTGCAAATTGCCTTAGGGTGCTAAGAGCAGACCATAGGGAGGGAGCCATTGGAATAGACACTTCTCATTCTCAATGACCACATTGATGTGACAGTGTGAATGTACAGGCAGGATGTCATGGTCCTGTGATACCATGCTACTCTTCATGATGGTGATGAATATATATATATATGTCTCATATTCCAAGCTGAATATATTTTCTACCTTAAAAACAAGGGCAGACAAGCAAACTGTTCTGTATCATAGGCTTTTCACCATTGTCTCTCTTTTTATTTTTAAAGGCACCTTATGCTACAGTATATTTTACATTTGTTCTGAAGCAAACACAAATATATTTCCTAAGAAAATTTGGCGTTCTGTTTTTATCAATTTGGGAAGGGGTAAAGAGCTCAGGAAATATACTGTATATTTGTTGTCTTGTGTATGAAGGACTGATTTATCCATGTCTTGCTGCTACTGCTGGGCTCTTAGTAAAACTTTATTTTGTATACTGGTTGGCTTCATCTTTGGTAATGAAGAGTTAACAGCTTCACACTACCCAGAATAATAAAGCTTTTTTCTTTAAATTAAGGTTGTAAAAAGACAGGCACACTTCTACACAGTAGTCACCATTACTGGTAATGGCATATTATGGAATATAGGGGCAGCTGCATTATAGACACTAATACTGTGATGATGAACTACTTACTACCAGCTCATAAGGGGGCATTTACTTTATTAGCAAAAGTGGCACATGCTAAGGGCATTGCAGTTCTGGGGTGCAGTCAGGGGTGCTATTAGCATTTTAGGTGCCTAAGACTACCTACTGAAATTTAATATAGGGAAAGTGCATGGATGGACTATTTATCTGCCAAAATGATGGAGGGGTGCTGCCTGAGGCCAGTTCTTACATTAGATGGTGCCCCCCTCAGGGGCAGCCCTGACTCAGAAAAATGCATTACCCATCAATGGTAAAAGCAGAAGGGTTGTCACAGTGTGCTGATGATTCTCTACAAATCCACAGATAATAATAATAATAATGATAATAAAAAATAAATTAATAATAATAATTAAATGAATGATGATAATAATACAGTAATAATAATAAACAAATGAATAATAATAATTAAATGGATGATGACGATAATAATAATAATAATAATAATAATAAATGATTAATAATAATAATAATATAGTACTAACTAATCTAGCTGATAATACTTTATATTATTGTTGTTATTATTATTATTTATTTGTTTATTTTTTTGTTCCTTGATATTGCAAAATATGAGTGTTTGTCACATGGATTTAATGGAGTCTGTGCAATGAGAGAAATTTTAGGCGGGTTGCTTAACATTAAAGGGGATACAGTACAAGTGCTAATTTTTGGGGGTCATCTATTTAATACCAAGTTCAGAATTAGGCCCAAGTACAGTTCTTATTTCTATATACAGATGTAGCAGAGCTGAGGATATTTAGCACAGAAAAAAACTATTAAAGGGGTTTTCTTAAGAAGTGATTGCTAGAAAATGCCATCGTTGCATGATTGAAAGGGATCTAACTTATGGGACCTCTGCTGAACCTGAGAATAAAGGTGTATAAGCCCCTTGGCTGTTCTGCCATCTTTTTCCCTGCAGGGTGGTGCTCCTGTCTACCCATTGTGACGTTATAGCACTGTAGTCTTTTAGTTTTGATAATTATTTGTGGTCTCAGCAGTCAGGCATGTCCTAGGAATAAGCCATCACTTCTAATAGTAGGGAATCCCTTTACACCAGGTAGTTGTCATACAGATCTGCTACATCTGTGTTATAGATTAGGCAGCAGTAGAGGTAATTTTGTTCATTCAGAACAGGTACAGATTTCTGGCAGAATCAATGGAAAGTTTCTTGTAAAGTATGACAGGATGATGTGTTAGATCCTTGGTGGTATTTAAAGTATCTGCGGATTATGTGGCTTTGGGTTACGTGTGCTGTTGCTGTAACAATGGTTTGGAATATTCCAATTTTGAGCTGTGAAATCAGAATTGAGGTTTTATTCAGGGATTAGTGGTTCCCGTGAAAGAACAACTGGTGAGTATTATCCAGCTTTACCATTAATGACTTCATGCTTGTTCTGTCGGAGTAACACACTGTTGGAGTACTGCATCAATCGGGTTCTTTGTACAGCACTTTACTCTTCATTGCCAAACAGCTCATATAATTTTGGGGTATTAAGCAGCATTTTATATATTTTTCACATTTGACATTGGATTAGGAGACTGTACACAAGGTCTAAGGTGCTTTACATGCTATGGATACATATTACGTCTACACACCTCTGTTAGAGCACCAGATTTTTCTCATGTAAAAAAAAGTCACACCAAAAAGAACTTTTACACCTTTAATAGCACCCATGATCTGTACAATTTAATTAAAAAACTCTTTTTGTGGTTGCATAAATATTCACACCTTTAAACTAATACTTCGTTGAAGTCCCCTTTGAATTTATGAGAGCATTCAGTCTTTTGGAGTAGGAGTCTATCAGCATGGCAAATCTAGAATTGGCAGCCTTTGCCCACTCTTCCTTGCAGTAGCTCCTAACCTGTCAGATTGTGAGGGCATCTCCTGTGTACAGCGACCTCTTCAAGTCACCTACATATTTTCAATTGCCTGCAGGCCTGGGCTGTGGCAGGGCCACACCAAAACTTTGATATTCTTCTAGTGAAGCCATTCTTTTGTTGATTTGGAGGTATGATTAGTGGGTTTGATCATACTGAAAGGTGAAATTCCACTTCATCTTCACTTTTTAGCTGAGGCCTGAAGGTTTCATTGCAAAATTTACTGTATTTTAAACTGTTCATAATTCTGACCACCTTGACTAAATCCCCTTTTCCAGCGGTCAAAATAAAACCCTAACGCATAATGCTGTCTCCACCATGCTTCACTGTGAGTATGGTGATCTTCTCTTTTGATGATGTGCAGCGTTGGCTTTTTGTCAAATATACCTTTTGAAATTATTGCCAAAAAGTTCAACCGTGTTCTCTTCAGATAATAACACATTTTCCCACACACTTTTGGCAAACATGATGTAAGTTTTGGCAAAACATGGCCAGTCTTGGATTTTTTTCTTTGGAAGAAAAGGCTTCCATCTTGCCACCCTAAACCACAGGTCACACACAAGAAGAGTACAGAGATTGTTGTCACGTGCAGTACACAACTAGTACTTGACATAAATTTCTGCAGCTCCTTTAATGTTACTGTAGTCCTTTTGGAAACCTCCTTGACAAATTTTCTACGTGTCTTGACATCAATGTTTGAGGGATGTGCAGTTCTAGGTAATGTCCCTTGGTATATCCAATGCCTTGGAAATTTTGTTTTACCCTTCTCCTGACTGATAACTTTCAGCAATGAGATCCCTTTGCCATGTTGTAAGCTGATTATGGCTTTTGCTATAACATGCAACTAAGAAAATGTCAGGAAAATCCTATTAGAACAGCTAAACTTTATATGGGGTTAATCAGAATGTAAATGATGGCAGGTGAGTACTGACTACCATGTACCATGAGTTTAAATGTGATTGGCAAATTCTGAACATAACAACAGCCCCAGTTATAAGAGGCTGTTCACACTTTTGCAACTACATTATTTTATTTTAGTTTTGTTATTTTAATTTTTCTCCTCAAATTGTTTTCTGGTTGTTTCCCAATGAATTTGTACAGATTATGGGTGACATTAAATGAGGAAAAAGTTCTTAAATGATTTTTATTGCTATGGTTTTTTTACATGACAAAAACATTTTAACAGGGGTGTGTAGACATTATATATCCACTGTATAATCGCCTACATGGGACAATACATATCATGAGACTTTCCTTAACCCCGTTATGACCTTGGATGTAAAGGTACGTCCAAGGTTGTCTACCCCCCTTTTATGCTGGCTCCGGCACTGAGCCTGCATCTTTCCCAACACATGAAAGCTGATTTGATCAGCTGTCATGTGCCTCTAACAACCGCGAGTGGAATCATGATCCACCCACGGCTGTTAACATGTTAAATGCTGCTGTCAATCACTGAAAGCAGCATTTAACTTGAGTATACTGGAAGCAAATATAAGACCAGTCCATCGGCATCTCTTTTACATGATTGCGGGGCACTGATGGGTTGGCATGACTGTCGGTGGTCTGCAGAAGACCCCCTGTGCTTGTCATTGTAGATTTTCTATGAGCGCCGGCCCGTGGCTGGCACTCATAGGAGATGATGATTTTTGCTACACATTGCTGGGCTGAAGCCAACTATGGTTTCGACATCAGTCTATACCACTATGGGTGTGACATAGGGCTACACAGTGGGAAATCAAGGCTAAATTAATTATATGGTTTGATACTGTGCTGAGATATTAGAAAGCTTCTTCCTTCACAAAATAGAAGATATTATGAAAGACTGTATGAGAGCTGAGTTGATATGGGAGCTTATAGTTCCTATTTAAAAATATAATTTTACAATTTGTATATGATAAACTTGTACCTTTAGTAACGTCAGATCATTCACAAAACGTTTGGATAAAAAAATGTACAAGAGAGATATTAGCTATTGATTTACAAACCCCACTTAGGTTTTTTTTGGCATGAGCCAACACCTAAAACTGTTAAAACCAAGTACAGGCCTTCGGTGCACTTTGGCTTTGACCAAACAATTCAGTGCACCATCCCACCTACCTGTTTTTTGATTGACAGCTCTAGCGAGCAGAAGAGTCAAAGAAAGGAAGAGACACGTGGTAAACAAATAGGCTGGAAGGTGCACTGAACTGCTCGGTCATGCCAGGCATGTATTGAGTGACTCAACTAAATAGACCCTAAAGGGGTAAAGTTGGCATATCCGGGAGGAAGTATATCCCCGATTTGCCAAGCTCAGCCAACTCATGAAACACATAAGTACATAGGAGAAAAACGAGTTAATTGGCATAAAACATATAAATTTTTATTACATCAAATTTTAAAAGCGTACATAATAGAAGAAAAGAAGACATAATTCGGATAGTATGGAGACACTGATTAAATTATCAATGTGGCAAGATATATTGCAAAAATGTACATATATAGTCACGCATAAGGTCAAAGTGGGACATGAGCAACACAGATAATACAACATCAGGTAAGTATATCAAACTAATCCAATGAGTATAATAATATATATCAGAAGATAGTCCATAAGTATTCCATAGTCATTGGATTTACACTTGCCCTATGTATCAGATGTCCATCTAAGTGATGCTCCCGCCCACAAATAATCAGATACGTGTCACAGAAAACATTCAAGGATTATATCCTACCACATAGCAGTCCCTGGTGTAGAGACACTAATAAGGTTGCCACTGTGGCAAGATATGTTACAGAATATACGTATATAGTCACGCGAATGGTTACAGTGGTACATGAGCAAACATAGATAGTATAACACAAGGCTAGTACATCAAAACAGTCCGATAAATATAATAATATATCAGAAAATATATAAGTATTCCAAAGTCATTGGATTCACACTTGCCATATGCATCAGGTATCCTTCTAAGTGATGCTCCCGCCCACAAATAATCAGATATATGTCGCATGAAACATTAAAAAGTAATCCCTTACCACAGGGAGTGTCGAGAGGAAAGTAAGGTGCATAAAAGAACGCACAATGGCAGCCCCAACGCGCGTTTCGCGGTCCGCAACGACCGCTTCCTCAAGGGGAAGTGATGAGTGAAGAGGAAACCGACCTGTATATACCCCATGATGTCGGTCACGTGTGGCCCCACGTGACCGATCACCTGATAACTATGGGCGGTGCCTATTAGCGGCGCACGCACTGTCATAGTCCGCCCATAGAGACGCGACCAAGCCGTCAGGAGCAGGCGCGCAGAACGTGGGCGCGCAGCACAGAATGTGTGCACGAGCGCCCGCGCGCGCACCCACACCACAGAGACAGCTGATCGTATGTCCACGGGCAGAGGAGACAACACGCGCGCACAGCACCTACAAAAAGTAAGTCCGGCTGGAAAGTCAAAATACATAAAAAACATAATGTGAGGTGAACATCAGTACCAGTAGTGCTCATCCCCACATAGTTCCAGACAAACAGTGAATCAGAATCATACTGCCAAGGACTCGTCCCAGATCCGAGATACAGATCAATCCAGCCACGATGACGTCACATAAATTGTAAAGCATTGACAGCTCAATCCTTGGATCCACTTTATATTATTTAACATCTTCTAGCCCAAGCTATAAGTCTCTCCTGGGGAATATCCGGTCAAAGTGAAAAATTAAAAAAACTGAAATAAAGAAAATGAATAAATAATAAAATTAGAACAACCATTGTTAAAAATTATGTCAAGACGTTCATATCCATGAAATAGGGGCAGGACAATAATACTGATACAAAGAATAATATAAATAATCAAGTATGACTTCAGATTTATAAAAAGGATGAGAAGGAGAGGGATTCGTTAAGACCATGAGGAGATAGAGTGTTTAAGATGGTGATCCATCGTGCTTCGGCCTGGGCCAGCATCTTTTTCACGCCTTTGCCTGAAGTCACACAGCATAGAGGCCATCAGTGAAGCAATAGGAGGCGGCATTGGGCTGAGAATAGAGCTGGAGTGACAGAAGCTACAGATCTGCAAATAGCCTCATTTGCATATCAATTCATATCAATCACATCAATTTTTTAGTAATGGAGGAACAGACTGGCCATGTAAAGGTATTGCTGGACCTGCCTTTGAAAGAGGAGATTTAGGAGATTGGGGGGACAGTGGATAGGAGCGCAGCAGATGTAATAACCATTCTAGACACTGGACGTACTGTAAAATGGCATATACAAAAACTTCCCAGTATGTTCCACTCAATAAAAATGATTTGTTTAGTTTCTCAGTGTCCTTACAGGAAAGAAAGCCGTGTACTTGTCTTATAAATGGTTACATAACAAGGTAACGAAAGATCTGGCTCTGTACTGGAGACAAGTGTATAACACTTTCTGTATCTAGCACATAATAAACCTCTGTATTGTCTCTGTGGTTAATGTGAGTAAAAATGAACTGGATAAACCTGAGAAACTCCAGCAGATAACACAGAGGATAATGAAAGTCAATTCCTCTCACTAAACAGCTATTTCTAATTAAAATTTTGAGTCGCGCAAACTCTTAAAATAAAAGAAGGAATGATACATTTTAATTTAATTAACCTGCCAAAAATTTTTTCATTAGCTGGCTCAATAGTGCATCACAGATCACCTATAAGTCAGGCTCACTAAATATTCCTTAAGAAGTTTGCTGAAGTGGACAGATATGGTAAAAGGAGACAAAGCAAGAACTTGGCTACAAGGTAAGACTAATACATGAAGACTGGCTGTAATCACCAGTACTTACTAGTGATGAGCGAGCACTAAAATGCTCGGGTGCTCGTTGCTCGGGTTGAGCAAATCGTAATGCTCGAGTGCTCGACCCGAGCAACGAGCCCAATGTAAGTCAGTGGGAACCTCAATTATTTTTCTGTTGGCCCCCCCGAGGTCTGCAGGTGGCCTAAAAATTGGCCAAATCGATGGGAACAGTGCTCAAATGATATGGGAACAGCATGGGGAAGACCCCTGGAAACATCTCTGACTCCCAGGTCACTGCTGTGAACAATGTTGTCAGAGAATTACGCCACTTTTATGAACGTAGCGTTTTTGATGCGTTTTTGCATTACTTTCAGCGCTGAAAAATACATTCACGAGTAAATGTAATTTTAAGATTTTACTACCTTATCTGGCCATGTGGTGTGTGAGAAATGATCACACACACCCTGTTTCATTTATGAAGGAGGGACTGTGAAAGTCACAAAGCCTATTTTTACAAGTCCATCAGGCGCCCTTACTATTGTTTGAGGGCCAGCAGTCGAACCTTACTTTTGTTAGAGGCCCATCAGCTGGCTATGCTTTGTTGTTCCCATTATAAAGGAGTGGGTCTCCTACACTGTTATTGCGTGTGCAGTGATTGCAAGGGCTGCCAAAAATTTGGACGCACTCCAATACCTCTTTGAAGAGACGAAGAGGAGGTCCGCATTAAAAAAAATGTTACCATTATTAAGGAGTGGGTCTCCTATAGTGGTAATGCCAATACAGTGACTGCAAGAGCTGCAAAAAAATTTACGCACTACAATACTTCTTTGAAAAGATGTAGAGGAAGTCCTCATTAAAAAAATTGTTACCATTGTTAAGGAGTGGGTCTCCTATACTGGTAATGCCCATGTACTAACTGCATGGGCTGAAAAACATTTACCCCTGGGGGGTACACATGAAGATATGTTCAGAAAGTTAGAGGTAGGCCTCTAAAATAATTTCTTACAAGCGTCATAAAGAACCTTCATAAAAATGATGTGTGTTGCATCACGGTCACCCTGGAGATATGGTGGTGGAGAATGAGGAGAAGGTGAAGGAGGGGGACAACAAAAAATAGACAAAATCAGGAAGAGTATACCCATGTCTGGGTGTGAAGAGGTGCATGAGAATAGACTTCCTCCCTCAAGGAAAGCCACTGGATTTGACTTTATGTTCTGCTGCTATCCGGTGGTGTTAAGAAGTCTGGCCCAATCCAGCCCTTATTCATTTTGATAAGAGTCAGCCTGTCAGCATTTTAAGTTGACAGGCAGATGTGCCTATCAGTTATAATTTCCCCGGCAGCACTAAAAACCCGCTCTGACAAAACGCTAGCGGCAGGGCCGGCCAGGACCTCCAAGGCATAGAGAGCCCGTTCATGCCACATGTCCAGGTTGGATACCCAATAGTTATAAGGCACGGAGGAATCATGGAGGACGTTGATACGGTCGGCAAGGTACTCTTTCAGCATATTCCAAAACTTTTCCCTCCTTGTCAGAGTACACCGCGCATCAGGGCCTGTGCGCTGGGAGGGTCTGAGAAAACTGTCCCACACCTTTGTCAGTGTTTCTCTGCCTCTGCTGCATCGTATTTGTGTCTCCCTTGCTTGTACTCCTTGGTTGTCCAACAGACTCAGACCTCTGCTGCCAGAATTTTTAGAAGGGAATTTTTTTAATACTTCCTGAACATGAGCCTTCTGGTACTGCCACAGGAAGGAGAGGTAGAAAGTTCTCCTTGTAGTGTGGGCCTAGAAGTGTGACCAACCAGTAATTACTGTCGGCCAAAATGTGTACAACATGAGGGTCACGGGAAAGGCAGCAAAACATAAAATCAGCCTTGTTTGCCAGACTGCCAACAGCCAAGTCTTCCCTGTCCTGACCAAGAGGACGACTGTCCATGCTCTCCTTCTCCTCATCCTCCTACTGGTCCTCCTCCTCGCTCTACCTCTCCTCAGGCCATCGACGCTGAACAGATGGTATGACTGTTTTGTGGATAGTACCGTCTGTAGCACAGGAAAACAGCTTCTGTTCCTCCTCCTCTTCCTCTGCCTCCTCCTCATTATCACGCAATCCACATTGAGATGAGATGAGGCTGGGCTGTGTGGCATCACCCTGTATGGTTCCTTGCTCTATCTCATCGTGCTCTGCCTCCTCTTTAATTGTGAGCAGCGAGTGTTTCAGTAGACAGAGAAGCGGGATGGTGATGCTAATTATGGCGTCATCGCCGCTCACCATTTTGGTGGAGTCCTCAAAGTTTTGGAGGATGGCACAGATGTCAGACATCCGTTCCCACTTATCAGCTCTTATGTGTGGAGGCTGACATGAATACTGACGGGCGTGTTGAAGCTGGTACTCAACAACTGCCCTCTGCTGCACGTCTGATGACCACGGTTTTAGGCAGTGACATTAAAGATTTGGTATTAGTCAGCGACCAAGTGTGAATAGGTTCAACAACACACAACTGGCAGACTTTAACTGGAGTGTAATATTTGGCACGCACCAAAAAATGGCACGATTATTATGGCAGTAATATCGGATCACGTCTGATGACCACGGTTTTAGGCAGTGGCGTTAGAGATATGGTATTGGTCAGCAACCAAGTGTGAATAGGTTGAACAAGACACAACTGGCAGACTTTAACTGGAGTGCAATATTTGGCATCCTCCAAAAAATGTCACGATTACTATGGCAGTAATATCGGATCACGTGTGATGATGGACAAGTTTCTCTGCTTCCACAATACAGCAATGCGAATAAAATCAACCAAATCTGGCTGTATTCTGCTAACCAGCAAATGGAGCAGTAAAAATGATGTACAATGTTGCTTTTTAAGCAAATAATCAAGATTAAGAGCTAAAAAAAAAATTAGCCCTGATATCAAGGGCTATGGACATCAGTAACAGCAGCAGACAGCATGTGCAATGGACCCTATTCTGCTCTATACACTCTTCACAAACTCTGCCTGCCTAACTCCTGCTATCACCAGTAATACTATATGCAGCTGGATTAATCCTTAGAAGGACTGTTAGTTCAGATGTATATATATATATATATATATATATATATATATATGTATATATATTGCTGTGGATGGGGAATACCAATACCTAACTAATGAACCGCCAATTCTCTCCCTAGTTCAGCAGCACCTCTCCCTACTCTGCGTATATCAGAAGGGTAGACTGTGACAAGCATAGGGTCACCGGGTCTGATATAGACAGGATTGACGCTATGCGTCCAGCCAATCACTGTAATGCCACAACCAACATCGCTGCGGCATTACAGTGAATGGCAGGCAATCCCCGTATGTTTATTCACTGTTAAAATAGCGCCAAACATGCGGGATGGGGACTCGAGCTCCCGCCCGAGCATCCCGGAAGTACTCGCCGAGCGCCGAGCATCTCGAGCAGTGAGATGCTCGGGCAAATACAGAGCAGAAGCGAGCACGCTCGCTCCTCACTAGTACTTACACATCAGCACATTTAAGCCCTTGTGTTGTCTTAAAGGGATTCTGCCACCAAGTCACCAGTTGACAGTTTTTGTCAATTTTTTTTTCACTCTGTTCCCCTAACTGTTCAGATGTCTTTATTTTTTACAGTTTTTGCAAAGGAGGTGTGGCTCGAAGAATTTTCTGGGGTCGTGTCTTAAGGCCGATCTTCATAATTACAATGTGAGCACTAAATGAAAAAGGCCAAAATCTTTGGAACCTTATGGTGGATTTAAAAAAAATGAATTACTCAGGAGAAAAGTAGGAATAAAACAAGAGCAATTGCTGGCCAGTTCTGACTTGGTTACAGGTCCATTTTAACCCCTTTACCCCGCAAGGCTATTTGCACGTTAATGACCACTCCAATTTTTTCAATTCTGACCAGTGTCTCATTATGAGGTAATAACTCTGGAACTCTTCAATGGATTGCACTGATTCTGAGATTCTTTTTTCATGACACATTCATGAAAGAGGTAACATTTATTTGATATGACTAGCGTTTATTTGTGAAAAAATCTGAAATTTTGAAAATTTCACAATGTTTAAATTGTGAATTTTCATACCCTGCAATCAGAGAGATATGTAACACAAAATAGTTAATAAATAACATTTCCCACATATCTACTTTACATCAGCACAATTTTGGAACTAAATCATTTTTTTGTTAGGAAGTTATATGGGTTAAAAGTTGACCAGGGATTTCTAATTTTTCCATCAAAATTTGCAAAATCATTTTTTTAGGGACCACATCACATTTGAAATTACTTTGAGGGACCTGCCCTTTATGACAGAAAATACCCAAAAGTGACACCATTCTGAAATCTGCACCCCTCAATGTGCTCAAAACCACATTCAACAAATTTATTAACCCTTCAGGTGCTTCACAGGAATTTTTACTTTAGACCAACATTTTTTTATTTTTGCAAGGGTAACAGGTAAAAATGGACCCCAAAATGTGTTGTGCAATTTTTCCTGAGCACAACAATACCCCATATGTGGGGGAAAACTACTGTTTGGACGCATGGAAGTGCTAGGAAGGGAAGGAACGCCATTTGACTTTTTGAGTGTAAAATTTGCTTGAATGATTAGCAGATGCTATGTCACATTTGGGGAGCTCCTGATGTGCCTAAACAGTGGAAACCCCACACATGTGACACCATTTTGGAAACTAAACCCCTCAGGAAACTTATCTAGATGTGTGGTGAGCATCTTGAACTCCCCAGGTGCTTCACAGAAGTTTATAACTTTGAGCAATAAAAATAAAAAAATCCAATTTTTCCAATAAAAATGTATTTTAGCCCCACATTTTTTATTTTCAAAGGGGTAACAGGAGAAAATGGAGCCCACAATTTGTTGTGCAATTTCTCTGTGGGCGAAAACTACTTTTGAGGCACAGTGCCAAGCTCAGAAGGGAAGAAGCACCATATGAACTCCAGTTCATATTTTACTGGGCTAGTTTGATGGTGCCATGTCACATTGGCAGAGCCCCTAAGGTGCCAGAACAGCAGAACTCCCCATAATAGACCCCATTTTACAAACTACACCTCTCAATGAATTCATCTAGGGGTGCAGTGAACATGTGACACCACATGTGCCTCACAGAATTTTACACCATTGGGCAGTGAAGAAAGAATAATTCAATTTTTACTACCAAAGTTTTGATTTAGCCCCAGATTTTAGATTTTCACACTGGGAAATGGGTTAAAATAGCACCAAAATTTGTCACATATTTTTTTCTGCATGTAGAAATACGCCATATGTGCATGAAGAGTACTGCTTAGTCACACAGCGAGACCCGGGAGGGACTGAGCGCTATTTGCTTCCTGGAGCGCAGATTTTCCTAAAATAGTATGCAGAATCCATATACAGAGACCCTAAGTGCTAGAAGAGCAGAATCCCCCTCAAGTGACCACATTTTGGAAATTATACCAATTTGGGAATTTATCTACAGGTGTGGTGAGGATTTTAACTACATGGGTATTTTCCAGAAACAAGCAGCAGTGGATGTTGCTGAGTGAAAATTGCAAACTGCTGTTGTACTGACCAGTATGTTATGCCCAGCTCACGCTTCTGTAGACATACATCCGTAAATTAGGTGGGCTCTCATCGCTACAGAAATGCTAAACATGTGGACGCTAACTGCGGTTTAGGCACACTGTGGAGCTAAAAAGGGAGGTGGGCATTTGTATGTGGGAGCATAGAATTTGCTGAATTTCTTTTGGGGGCAAGGGTTATTTTGCTTTTCCAGAGCCTTTGTGATACTAGTAACGTGGAAGCCCCTATATTTCCGTTAGCAGATGACGGACCTAAGTGGGGACTTTTTTTGTGGATTGATTCGAAGCTTTTATTGTGATCCCAAATGTTATGTAAAATGTTCCCATTTATCCTGTGCTCTACGCTGAGCATTGATATCTGGGTTTCCATTTAAATCTCAGAGTGACGTAATTCAAATGAAGCCCCGAGGAATGCATTCACTATAATGAGGCAGCAGAGTTACTCTGGACTCCATCTGGCCTCTGTTTAGTGGTGTCCTTTTTTTCAGAGGTTCACAAAACTGTGGCTGACGGCACTTTTATGCACGCCTAATAAAAAGATGGAATTCGTGGGATCACAGGCCAGACAGCGGCCACGGTGTCTCCATCTGCCTTATTACAGGGAATCTACTGCTGGGGGTTCCGTCCCAATCATGTATTTCAGAGATTTATACGGAAACCCCGGTTTAAGCGCTCAGCTCAGAGCGCAGGATAAATTTGAGCCGAGCCTTATTGCGATCTTTGGGAGGCGCAATAAACAAATCAGCAGCTGGTGAAGAGTTGGTTTTATTTATTTTTTATGCTGTTCCTCGTGCGGTATAAGTGATTAGACATCTTTATTCTTCGGGTCGGTGTGATTACAGCAATACCATATTTATTTAGGGTTTTTATGTTTTGCTGAGAGCTATAATTTTTCCATATTTCAGCTGAGAGAGTCATGTAAGGGCTTGTTTTTTGCGGGACAAGTTGGCGTTTTTATTGGTAACATTTTTGGGCACATGACTTTTTGATCGCTTTCTATTTCGATTTTTGGGAGGCAGAATAAACAAAAACCAACAATTTAGGAATTGTTTTTTTTTTTTTTTTTTATGCTGTTCTGCGTGTGGTAAAATTGATAAGCCAGCTTTATTCTCCGGGTCAGCACGATTACAGCGGTAGCACATTTATTTAGGTTTTTTTATGTTTTGGCACCTTTACACAATAAAAACTATTTTATAGAAAAAATTATATTTTTGCATCGTTTTATTCTGAGAGCTAAAACTTTTTTATTTTTTTGGCTGATGGAGCTGTTCCATGGCTTGTTTTTTGCGGGACAAGATGATGTTTTCAGCGGTACCTTTTGTATCTACATTCGTCATTTTGATCGCGTTTATTCCACATTTTGTTCGGCAATATGATGATAAAGTATCTCGCTTCGTTTTTTTTTTTTTTTTTTACTGTGTTCACTAAAGGGATTAACTGGTGGAACAGTTTTATAGGTCAGGTCATACCGGATGCGGAGATACCAAATATGTGTACTTTTATTGTTTGTTTCTTTTTTTTACTTTTTTTACATAGTCCCACTATGGGACTTTCACTTTCTGCAGTCTGATCACTGCTATAAGGTATAGCAGTGCAGGGGCTCTGCTATACTTTATGGCTGTCAGCCCTGAAGACAGAAGATAGTTAGATCATGCTCTGCGCATGATCTAACTACCTTGCTAGTACCTGGTGACACGGATGTCGCCATGACGATATCGGGTCACCATGGCAACGATCGGATCACCATTGTAATAACGTCACCGTGGGGATTCCGATCCAAGAGCAGAGGGGCTTTTGTCCTTCTGCTGGCTCGCTAAATGCTGCAATCACAGCGATCGCAGCATTTAGGGGCTTTAAGTGCCAGGAACAGTTCGGGCACTGCTCCTGGCACTGCCAGCTGACACCCGGTTGTGATCACATGCGCACAGCCTCTGTGCACGCTCGATCCGTGAGACGTACTGTATCTATACGTACCTGGTCATTAAGGCCCAGGCCACAGGGAAATATAGATACGTCTCACGTCAGAAAGGGGTTAAAGTGAACCAGACAGAAGATCCATGCTGCCCAAACCACAAGCAGCATGAATCAGATTTCAGGATTGCACCAAATTATGTTTGAAAACAAAGTATGATGAGCTAGCTGGTAAGGCCATGTTCACACGTTCTGTATTTGTTCAGTGTTTAACATCAGTATTTGTAAGCCAAAACAAGCAGTGGGTGATAAATGCAGAAGTGGTGACATGTTTCTATTATTCTTTTCCTCTGATTGTTCCACTCCTGATTTTGGCTTACAAATACTGAGGTAAAAAACTGACCAACTACTGAACGTGTGAACGTGGCCTGAAGATAAGAGCAATCTGGCATCATCTTGGCTTCTCCTTGCTCCACTCTAGGTGCTTGACAATGTCTCTCTCATGTAAGTACATTTCAAGAGACCTATTAATAAGCGATGCCAGACTAGTTTCATCTCCTCGATAGCGGTCTCTCGGCCAAGAAAATTGCCAAACTGCAACATATGAGTGTCATAATTGTTGGAAGAGTACGAAAAGAAGTCCATCCATCCATTCAAAAGCCAAGAAGTGGACATCCAGGCAAAATATTGGAGTTAATAAGTTCAAGGTTTATCAGTTCTGGTGTGACAAACATGGCTCATATGCTTCGTAATAGTGAGATCACAGACGTCCATGCAAGCACTGTGCGATGCACTTTACACAAGTCTGGAATGGTGGTCTGAAAAAAGAAGCCTCGACTTCATAATCGTCATAAGAAGTGTCTGCTCAAGTTTGCAAAAAAGTATGAAAAGTGGACAGTAGAAGACTGGAAACAGGTGATTTGGAGCAATGAGACAAAAGACAATAGACTAGGCTCTGATGGGTGCTAATAAAGAAACAAGGGAAAAAGGTGCTAACAGATCGAGAAATTGAAAGAACTCTCAAGTTCAGTGGAGGAAGCCTGATGATATGGGGTTGTTTCACAAAGAAAGACATTGGATACTTGACTAAGATCGATGGTGATCTCAATGCTTAGCAATATTTGAGTATTCTACTCAAGATGAGCTACTACATACACTCGAGTACTATGGGTATCACAAGGACGACATAGTGTTCCAGCAGAACAATGACCCTAAGCATACGGTGATATTGGCGATTAAATGGTTCAATAACATTGAAGAAGATGAGCTGGATTGGCCATCACAGTCCCCAGACCTTAACCCAATCAAACACTTGTGGGTAGAGTTAAAGAAAAAGCTGTATACATACTCAAGTGAGTCGACCAGTATGCACCAACTTTGGGAACATGTAGAAGAGACCTGGGTCAGATTTAGGTCGAGACATTTTTGAATCTGATCGAGAGCATGCCCAGAAACATTCAGGCAGTGTTGAAAACCAAAGGTGGATTTACAAAATACTAACAGAAAAAATAAAAGTAACATTTACATTTTTAGGAACAAAACAGTAACAATGCAGCGACATGATAAGAAACTGCGTAACTAATCATATGCTAAATAGCTGCAAGTCAAATTTATGTATGAGATAGTCAAGATGATTGTCTATAAAATGATGGTAGTCTCACATTCGTAGCAGTAGTGGATAGTGAGATGTGGAGCCTGAAAGTCAAAAGTTCAAAATATTGTTACCCTTTTGCTCGTCAGTGTAAGAAGATAAGCATAACAAAATATGGTCCCATTCAGGCGTCTGTTTTGAAGTATGTGTTTAATCTGTGTTTTTCCTGGGTAGAACACATACCCACCATTTTAGTCTATGTGGCAGTCAACATGTGATATTTGTGATACTAAATGAAACAAAAATGCAGGATTTCCAAAGTGCAGATGTCTTAAGGAAAGTAATGGTAACTGCTAGTGTTGAGCGATACCTTCCGATATCGGGAAATATCGGATCGGATTGGATCGGACCGATACCGAAAAAGTATCGGATATCGCCGATTCCGATACCGGAAACCAATGCAAGTCAATGGGACAGAAATATCGGAATGAAAATAAACCCTTTCTTTCCTTGTAGGTTAATTCTACATGAAGGAAAACAACTAAGAATAATGTAGAATGTATTGGGGGAGGTGGGGGAGACAATAAAGGCATAGAGGTTTAGCCCAATCAAATGGAATAGCAGGAATGAATATTTTTTTTAAGACGTTCTGAGTTACGGAAATATTGACTATGTTAAGTATTTTTATATTTTGTCAGATATTTATGTTTCACTACTTCCATGCTCTTCACCTTCTTTTTTACTTCTCCCACACTTTCTCCTTCATCATCCTCAGCATCTTTTTCATCCTCTTCTTCTTCACCTTCTTCATCTTCTTCTTCTTCACCTTCTTCGTATTATTCTTTTTTTTTACATTCTTCATATTCTACTTCTTCATCTTCTTCATATTCTTCTTCTTCATCATATTCTTATTTGTGACAGGCATTCCTGTAGTTGTTATCTATAAAAGGTTGGACATTACACCTTTCGTTCTGCCCGTCACAAAAGATTTACAACAGGATTTGTCCGCGTTCAGTTTGGCCTGCAGCAGCAGGTCTTTTCCAGGGGCACCACGAGGAGGAACGGACTCACCCCCATACACTGCTTAGTCATCTTCTGCTTGTAATTTAGATATTATCTTTTGCTCTGATTTTTAGTCTTATGCCTAATGTTCTTCCGCTTTTTGTTCTGCAGCTTCTTGTATTTCTGCTTCTTGGTTTTCTGTCTCTTGTTCTTCTGTATCTTGGTGCTTGTCTACTCTTCTTTGTCCTCTTGGTCAACTTCATCAGGGTCATCTTCTTGGTCTTCTTCGGGGTGGTCTTCAGGGTCGTCGTCTTGGGGGGTCCTCGTCTTCGGGGTCCTCGTCTTCTTCGGGTTGGTCTTCTGGGTCCTCGTCTTCGGGGTCCTCGTCTTCTTCGGGGTGGTCTTCAGGGTCCTCGTCTTCTTCGGGGTGGACTTCAGGGTCCTCGTCTTCTTCGGGGTGGTCTTCAGGGTCCTCGTCTTCTTCGGGGTGGTCTTCAGGGTCCTCGTCTTCAGGGTCGTTGTCTTCGGGGTCCTCGTCTTCTTAGGGTTGGTCTTCAGGGTCCTCGTCTTCAGGGTCCTCGTCAGGGAGATCCAGAGTGATTACCAAGAACCATTTCAAAAAGCTTGAACTTGGAAATGTAGCAGAAGGTACAAGAAAGCTGAGGAACTACCGAGAACCAGCTGACGGTACTGGAAAATGGATGGGTAGCAGAAGGTACAAGAGCCAATGGAACTGCCGAAGACCAGCTGACGGTACTGGAACTCGGTTACTAAGCAGGAGGTACCTGTGCCAGAAAGCACTACCAAGGACCAGCAGATGTTGGTGGAACTTGGATACCGAGAAGGAGGCACCTAATCCAAAGGCACTGCCAAGAACCAGCTGACGGTACTGGAACCCGGATGGGTAGCAGAAGGTACCCATGTAAAAAAAGTTCAAGGCCGCGAGCCGGCCGCAGTTACCAAAACCCACAGTCCTACAGGGGGTGCTTGTCCTATTGGCACGATGGAACCAGCCTTCATTGCCAGATCCCGCAGCCCACATAGGAGTCACCTAAACTGCAGGCACCATAGAGTCGGCTAACCCGACCGCAACACGACAGGACAACGCATTGGAGGCAAAGTGACGTTGACACTACCCGGAAACAGCTGGCGTGCTGGAACCAGGCTGGGCAGGAGGGAGTACCCGTGCCAAAGACACTGCCGAGAACCAGCTGACGGTACTGGAACCCGGATGGGTAGTAGAAGGTACAAGAGCAAATTGAACTACCGAGGACCAGCTGACGGTACTGGAACCCGGATGGGTAGCAGAAGGTACAAGAGCCAATGGAACTGCCGAAGACCAGCTGACGGTACTGGAACTCGGTTACTAAGCAGGAGGTACCTGTGCCAGAAAGCACTACCAAGAACCAGCAGACGTTGGTGGAACTTGGATACCGAGAAGGAGGCACCTAATCCAAAGGCACTGCCTAGAACCAGCTGACGGTACTGGAACCCGGATGGGTAGTAGAAGGTACAAGAGCAAATGGAACTACCGAGAACCAGCTGGCGGTGCTGGAACCCAGGGTAAATACTAAAAACAGAGTGGAACCAGAGGTGTAATTGGAGCAAGTTTTAAAGCAGTAGTACAGTGGATGTGGACAAAGCAGGAGAATTTGCCGGACACACAGCAGGGGAACAGCTGACGTTACTGAACCCCAATAACACTGGAGCAAGCGTTGACTGTGCAGACGGCACTTCTGAGCAGCAACTAGCGGTATTGGAGCCCAGGGTAAATACTAAAAACAGAGGAGCCAGAGGTGTATTTGGAGGAGGTTTTAAATCAGTAGTACAGTGGATGTGGACAAAGCAGGAGAAATTGCCGTCCGCACAGCAGGGGAACAGCTGACGTTACTGAACCCCAATAACACGGCAGCAAATGTTGACTGTGCAGACGGCACTTCCGAGCGCCAACTGGTGGTTTTGGAGCTCAGGGATTATACTGAAAACAGAGGAGCCAGAGGTGTAATTGGAGCAACTTTAAAATCTGTAGTAGTGAGAATGTGGACAGAGCAGGAGAAATTGCCATCCGCACAGCAGGGGAACAGCTGATGTTACTGAACCCCAATGACACGGCAGCAAGTGTTGACTGTGCAGATGGCACTTCCGAGCGCCAACTGGCGGTGTTGGAGCTCAGGGATAATACTGAAAACAGAGGAGTCAGTGGTGTAATTCGAGCAACTTTAAAATCTGTAGTAGTGAGAATGTGGACAGAGCAGGAGAAATTGCCGTCCGCACAGCAGGGGAACAGCTGACGTTACTGAACCCCAATGACATGGCAGCAAGTGTTGACTGTGCAGACGGCACTTCCGAGCGCCAACTGGCGGTGTTGGAGCTCAGGGATAATACTGAAAACAGAGGAGCCAGAGGTGTAATTGGAGCAACTTTAAAATCTGTAGTAGTGAGAATGTGGACAGAGCAGGAGAAATTGCCGTCCGCACAGCCGGGAAACAGCTGACGTTACTGAACCCCAATGACACGGCAGCAAGTGTTGACTGTGCAGACGGCACCTCCGAGCGCCAACTGGCGGTGTTGGAGCTCAGGGATTACAGTTCAGGTGGTAGAAACATGAACAGAACAGGAGACCTGGATACTTTTGCCAACAATTATTTATTCTGGAAGAGGACTGGCAAATTCATGAGAGATCCAGGCCTTGTTCATTTTGAGAAAAGTAAGCCGGTCAACGTTATCGGAGGATAGTCGCATGCGACGGTCTGTTAGTACACCACCTGCGGCACTAAAGACGCGTTCCAATAATACACTAGCAGCTGGGCAAGCTAGCACCTCCAATGCATACTGACTTAGCTCTGGCCATGTATCTAGCTTACAGACCCAAAACTTGAAGGGAGAAGAGCCGTCTGGGAGTACACTAAGAGGGCAAGACATGTAGTCTGTCACCATCTGACGGAAACGTTGCCTCCTGCTGACTGGAGCCGTCTGTGATGGTGTAGACATTTGTGGCGGCGGGGACACAAAACTTTGCCACATTTCGGCCATACTGGTCTTGCCTTGTGCTGAGGCGCTGCTTCTGCTCCCTCTTTGTGCAGAGCTTCCTCCACTGCCTCGACGCACTGAGATGCTTTGTAAAGCACTAGCAGCACTGCTCTCGGTTGGAATGGAGAACATGACGGAATGCACCAGTGCGTCTTGGTACTCCCGCATTTTACACTGCCGGTTCAACGGTGTTATGAGGCTTTGTAAGTTGTCCCGGTAGCGAGGATCTAGGAGGGTGGACACCCAATAATCAGCCGTGTTGAGAATGTGGGCTATGCGGCGGTCGTTTCTCAGGCACTGCAGCATGAAATCAACCATGTGCTGCAGACTGCCAACTGGCCAAGAAACGCTGTCGCCTGCTTGAGGCGTGATCTCTGCCTGCTCTGCATCACCCCACCCTCGCTCTAGATACTGACTACTAGAGCATTGTGTACCTCCCTCCTCTGGACAGATGTCTTCCTCATCCATTGACTCCTCCTCATCCTCCTCACAAAGTGTCCCCTGACTAGGCCTTTGTGAGGAACCACGTTGCGCAGACTGTAGAGAAGCAGATGGCATTTGTGACTCCTCATCCTCCACCTCTTCCAAAACCTCGTCCCTTAGTGCTTGCAGTGTTTTTTCAAGCAGGCAGATAAGGGGGATAGTCATGCTGACTAGTGCATCATCTGCACTCGCCATCCACGTGGAATAATCGAAGGCACGCAAAACGTGGCAAATGTCCTTCATAGAGGCCCACTCAGTGGTGGTGAAGTGTGAACGGCGCGCACTGCGACTTGTTTGCGCCTGCTGCAGCTGGTACTCCATTACTGCTGCCTGCTGCTCACACAACCTCTCCAACATATGTAACGTTGAATTCCACCTGGTGGGTAGGTCACAGAGCTGCAATGCGTGATCTTGCATTGCTGGAACGCTGCAAGTGAGCGCACTCTATGCGGACCTTGGGAAGCAGTGCATCAAGATCCGGATAGTCCCTCAAAAAACTCTGCACGACCAAGTTGAGCACATGTGCCAGACATGGGATGTGAGTGAGGTTGCCTAGGCCCAGAGCTGCCACCAGATTTCGGCCATTGTCACACACTACCATGCCTGGCTGGAGATTCACTGGCACAAACCACACGTCGCTCTGCTGCTTGATGGCATTCCAGAGCTCCTGCGCTGTGTGGCTTCAATTCCCCAAAGAAATTAATTTTAATACGGCCTGTTGACGTTTGGCCACGTCTGTGCTCATATTGGTCACCATAACAGGTAACCGTTCACGGGTCGGTGTGGAGGTATACCGTGACGGCTCCTGCAGCGCTAATTCAGAGGAACTGGAGTATGAGGAGGAGTCAATGTGTACAGACTGGATTCCTGCAATCATTGGAGTTGGCAGAACACGTACAGCGCCACTCTCAAGATCTGTACCCGGCTCCACAACATTTACCCAATGGGCAGTGAGGGAAAGGTATCGTCCCTGTCCATGCATACTGGTCCACGCATCGGTGGTCAGGTGGACCTTGCTACTGACGGCGTTTTGTAGCGCATGTTTAATTTTTCCCTCCACATGATGTTGCAGGGCAGGGACGGCTTGCCTGCTGAAATAAAATCGGCTGGGCACGTTGTATTGTGGGACTGCCAATGCCATAAAGTTACGGAATGTGTCAGTCTCCACCAGCCTGAATGATAGCATTTCAAGGGCCAGTAGTTTAGCAATGCCAGCATTCAGAGCCTGTGCTCGGGGGTGGTTTGCCGAGTATGGGCGCCTTTTCTCCCATGCCTGTGCTAACGATGGCTGTAGACTGGCCTGGGAGTGTGAGGATGACTGGGAAAGTGGTGCTGTGGGTGGAATTACACTGTGTCTCTGTACAACAGTGCCAGAGATTCTTCCATGGCGATCCTGTGAGGAAGCCGAACCAGCTGTGTGTGAGCTGGAGGAAGAGGCTACAACACGAGCTGAAGAGGTGGTAGGTGGCGCTGTAGGTTGGCCTAGGTCTTCAGTGTGTTTTTGTAACTCCACCACGTGCTTGGTCTGCACATGTTTCCACATATTTGTGGTATTGAGGTTGCTGACACTTTTCCCTCTTTTCACCTTTTGATTACACAGCTTGCATTTGACAAAGCAAATGTCATCTGCAACTGTGTCAAAAAAGGACCAGGCACTGCAAGTCTTGGGAGCGCCCGCTTTGGATTTTGGAAGAGCCATGCTCCTAATGGGTGCCGAAGTGGAGGCTACAGGCAACCAAGTCTGCCCCCTCCTTCTCCCTCCTTTTTGGGCTGTTCGGGGAATCTCTTCCTCAGAGCTGCTCCCACCACCTTCCTGTCCCTCACGCCATGATGGGTCAAGGACCTCATCATCTACACCACCCTCTTCAAACAACTGCTTCTCCTGGGTAGTCTCGACAGCACAGTACGCACCAGAAAGTGGCACCTGAGTCTCATCATCAGATGCGTACTGAGGTGTGCTGCTGACCATAGGCACTGGCCCACCCGCCTCTTCAGATTCAGAGAGACAAAACGGTTGCGCATCACTGCATACTACCTCTTCTTCAAATTCTCGAATTCTGCTTGGCTGGCCCCCTCTTTCCAAGCCAAGAGATTCAGAGAACAGAAGTAGAGATGGCTCCTGTCCAGGGCTCTCTGACTGCCTGGGCAATTTGGCAGGTGGTGAAGAGACAGATGGGTGCTCTTCAGTGCTCAGGACCTGAGAGGATCTGAACTAATTGAAGTCGCTGCGTTAGCTGCCATCCATCCGACAACGGCTTCAATTTGGTCCTCCCGCAGCAGTGGGGTACGGCTAGCTCCTACAAAGCTGCGCAAAAAGGACTGTTCCCTGGTAAAACTGGGGGATGCTGAGTCACTGGTGCCCGCAGCAGGCACAGAATCCCCACGTCCTCTCCCTGCAGGCACAGAATCCTCACGTCCTCTCCCTGCAGAAACTCCACGCCCACGCCCACGACCACGACCACATGCCTTACTCCCTGCCTTCTTCATCTTGGTAGACTGATAAAGATAGGCAGAAAAGTACTAAGGGCTTAGTGTGCTTATTCCTGAACAGCTGCTAACAGGTATAAGAAACACTAATTTGGCCTACACAACTGTAAAGTGGAGTATTTGGTGAACTTTATTTAGGTTTTTTTTGTCACAAAAAGACACTGGATGTGCCTAAAGATGTAATAACGATAGTATCACAAACTTTTTGTAGCTATTACAATGTAGGAAGGTAACCTACAATGCAATAGATGAGGCTGCAAAAAATAGGCTAATACTAATCTGGCTGGGGCTGCAGGGCCCAATGCTGCAAAAAGGCTCCTCTAACTACTCCTATATAGTGTGTTTGGAACCAATTTAGCTGAATACGGATGGAACCACCACACTAATAGGAGATATCAGGAAAAATTATGAATTGGCAAAAAAGGACAATGTATGAGGCAGTGACACACACTGAGTGCACTACAACCAGACGTGGTTGAAGCACACACTACAGGATGAGCTGCACTCACACACCAGACCTTGCAGAGAGCGGTGAACAGTACAGATGCAGAGCACTGTGCACTAGCGCTGCAAGACCAAAAAAATTTCTCTATCTACTCCTATATAGTGTGTTTGGAACAAATTTAGCTGAATACGGATGGAACCACCACACTAATAGGAGATATCAGGAAAAATTATGAATTGGCAAAAAAGGACAATGTATGAGGCAGTGACACACACTGAGTGCACTATAACCAGATGTGGCTGAAGCACACACTACAGGGTGAGCTGCACTCACACACAGAGACCTTGCAGAAAGCGGTGAACAGCACAGAGAACTGTGCACTAGCACTGCAAGGCACAGCGATTTATAAAGTAGCTTGGGTAAAGCAGAATAGACCAAATAGGTAGCTAAAACTGTCCCTCAGAACAACAGCATCCTATCCCTAACTGAATTCACAGCAGAGTGAGCTCAAAATGGCGGCGGCGGCTTTTATAGTGCATCATGACATCATTTCAGCAGCCAATCACAGCCATGCCATTAGTTAAGATGCCTACATGCCTAACAGGATGTGCCCACACTTCTTAGGATCCTCATTGGCTGAATAAAATGAAAATGGCTCATTGCATTATGGGAACTTCCGATTCCGGTATACGATATTGCAAAAGTATCGGAATTAAGTATCGGAATTCCGATACCGCGAATATCGGCCGATACCCGATATTTCAGTATCGGAATGCTCAACACTAGTAACTGCAAATCCATCAAAGGCATAAGGTAGTGTGCTCAACCTCTAAAGATGTACAACTACCAAGCACAATGCTGTTCAATATTAAAGTAGGTAAGTCAGCTGCAGCTTGACCCAAAATACCAGTCAGCCATAACAGTAGAATAAAAAGTAAAAAAAAATGGGGGGGGGATAACCAATGGTGCTGAAGATTTATTAAAAAGCGAAGATAGGTAGAAGTGGAAGTAATAATTACAGTAACAAACATCAGGAATTTATATACACCGTAAGACAGGAAAAGGAAATTACATCATGGGGTGGGGTCAAAGGTCATGACACCACAAGAAAAAGCAATAAGTATTTAAAAAAAAAATTAAATTAGAACCCAGGATTCTACCTTAAAAACTAGTGACACTACCTTCGATTCCTCAAAGCCAGATCTTACAATTAGGCTTAATTTCTTTCAATATACTCATAAAAGGGCACTGATAGCTAATAAAAGTATAAAACCATACAAAAAAATAAATGAAGCAAAGTTGATTATACTTGACTATTGTTCTCTTTGACTCCCTTACCTTTGCTCAAATTATTCTAAAAACTTCAATTTCTCAGAATACAAATTTGATGCATTCCCAAGCAGACACAATAGCAGAAACAATCCCGACAGACTAACACATTTTTTTTTAAACTTGTCATCTTCTGCAATATCTTGTGCCAAGAGAAAAGGTAAGGAATGACACATCCGTACCACAGCTGTGAGATTTCTACGATGATACCTAGTCTAGAAAAAAAAGAAATAAACAACATTGATGCCAAATCTGATACAGTGATCTACAATGATCTACATACTTTTGTATTTGTAATATAATTTGTAATATATATCTACAAGGTTTTTTTAAAAGATCTACCAAATTTGAAATTGGTACGCCACTTTTCTGGAATAATTTGCTCCTTTTTATTGGCTTAAGTGTTTACGCCTTATTCTCTACACATTTGAGTCACTTTTTAAGTTGTTTTTCTTTTTGTATTATTTTAATTTCCCTTGCCAGATTTACTTATCCAGATGTTTTAGTCAGATTTATAAAATGCAACTTTTAACAAATGTCACTTTTTTGGCGCATCTCACTCGTGTGTCCCCACCGGGAGTAAAGTTTTTGGGGGAGTTTTCAATTTGGCACATTTTTGCAACATGGTAGCATGCCGGGCCACTGGCAAAGGTTGATGCGGAGCACAACAGAGTGGAGTAGACTGGGACGAGGGGAGCAGAGCCCGGACCAGGGACAGATGTGTAAAAGTCTGTCAGCACAAAATGACTGTTCTATTCAGGGACAGGGCACAATGTACCTTCCTCCCTACCTGCTTTTCATCTATCTTGTGCTTGTAAAACCAGAGCTGTTAATCAAAGATGAATGACGCAGAGAGAAATGGAAAACAAGTAAGCGGGAAGATGCACTGATCTGTTAGGCCATGCAAAGGGTGCACCAAGTGCTGGTGCTTGGTTTGAACAGTCATTTTGTGCTGACAGACTCCCTTTGTAAAGGCTGTATAAGAAAACCAGGGATCCGACCACTATAAAACGACATAAATTAAGTAACAACCTATATAGATTACACAAACAAAATGGTGATCAAGGGATCAAGTTCAGAGCCCTGGGCAAGAAAACTAATTTACCAAAAAAATTACTCATTAAACTGAAATTTTCCATTCAGTGGCCATGCTATTAGCATTCTGATGGCTTTATATTGTAAATGTGATTCTACATAAAAAAAGAGTCTTCCAAATAAAATGGCATTGAGGTCGATGACTACACTTGCATGTGGGAGGAATCGTATTTGGCAACTTTGCGTTTCATTTATTTGCTACAATATTATACATTAACTCCAGCTCTTCATAAAACAAACATCTGAACCTTGTCGTGACTAAGTATTCAGTAGTGCTATCTTGTTATTTAGCCTTGATGACTCATGTTGATCATTAGCTGAAATGAAACTGGGCATGCTATAAGAGATGGAGTCATATATAATGTTTGTATTATTAGGTTATCTCCAGTGAAGACAAACCTCGTGACGGTTATGTGGTCAGTGGGCTAGGTAGTGCAACACAAAAAAAGATGCTCAACCCTGGACATCCCCATGATATTTCATTAAATTGAATACTACAGTGTGGTACTGAGCTTGTTGAGCTGCATACCTCCAGACCAAGGGTGGAGAAACTTTTTTCTGCCAAAGGCCATTTGGATATTTATACCATCCTTCTCTGCCCACCAACTACGTTCTGTCGCTGGCACTGTTGTCAGGATGTAATCTTTCATTGCACGCGCCTCAGTGTTCAGTATTGAATATTGTTTGCACATGCTTACAGAATAAGAAACTAAAGGGCCGGTGGCCACCAAAGCACAGCTGCTAGCCCAAGCACTGCGGTCTCTGGGAATCTGCCTGGGGGCTGGACAAAAGATAATCGTGGGCCGTAAATGGCCGCGAGCCTGAGGTTCCCCACCCTTGCTCTAGACAGAGGAGATGCCAGACATTGCTATCATTTTATACAGTATGTGTGACAGCCACAGAAAAAGTGCTAAAGGTCATTCCTAAAAGCTATCACCTATCCAAAGGATCTGTGGGGGTCTAGTAGCTGGTTTCCTTTCTGAATGTCCCATCAGAATAAATCCCTGTTGAAATATCTCATTGAAATAACCCATCGCAATGTCCTGTAGGAATGGAGCAGCATGCTCCACATTCATTATCTCAGTTATCATCTACCTCCACCAGTCCCATAGGGAATGGGTGGAGCACTGGCGTCCATGCATGGACACTCCTTTTTTGTGATGGGGAATTTCAGAGCTCTTGGAATTTTTCTACTGCTAGCAGTCCCATAGAAAATTAATGAAGCAATGTGCTTATGAATGTGCACTGGTCTATTGTGATGAGGCATTTCAGAGTTCCATTCCTAGGATCAGTAGAGCTGTAGTCAGAGCCCACTGATCTCCAAAGAATAGGTGTTAATTATAATTTTGGGAATAGCCCTATAGGGAAAACAACAGGTGCCGTGATGAGGGACAAAGGCTAAAATATTAGGGTAGGGGCAGAGAAGGCCAATCTGACTTTTGCCATGGGGATCTTGTGATCATTGAAATCTATTCATTGATATACTGTACAAAAGTTTGAGGCAGGTATGGAAAAATACTGTAATGTAAGAATGCTTTTAAAAATAGAAGTGATTGTTTATTTTTTATCAGTAAGCTAAATGAAAATTGAATGAACAAAAGAGAATTCTAAATCAAAATAATAATTGCTATGACCACCTTTTGCCTTTAAAACAGCATCAAAGCATGAATTCTTCTAGGTACATTTGAACACAGTTTTTGAAGGAACTTAGCAGTGAGGTTGTTCCAAACATCTTGGAGAACTAACCACAGATCTTCTGTGGATGTAAATTTACGAAAATCCTTCAGTCTCCTCATGCAATGCCAGATAGACTTGATGATGTTGAGATCAGGGCCCAATAGGGGCCATATCATCTCTTCCAGGACTCCTTGTTCCTCTTCACGCTGAAGAAAGTTCTTAGTGACATAGACTATTGTAACATCCCTGGCGGCGTGCTGGCATGGCTTACCATCTCCCACCATGCAAGACCGCCAACTTACCTATCAGTCCAGGCTGTGCACTATATTCCTTTACTTGCTGTGTGCATGTCTCTTGTCTGCTGGCTTAGGGCGGCGGCGCTGGCACTTCCTGATTCTTAAAGTTACAGCGTGTGTAGTCCTAATGCATCCCCAGCCTATTGCTGTGAGTCACTGGATACTTAAACCTCCACCACCCAGTGGGAGGGGCCTGAGCAACACTTTCTTTCAGTGTGTTCTGTGCAACTGAGTTGCCAGGTCCTGTCCTGTATCTTGTCTGTTTCCGCCACCCTGGGGGCTGAGTACCCAGGCCCATTACCTGTATCTGTGACTTCTAGTCTTTTCCGCCACCCTGGGGGCTGAGTACCCAGGCCCGTTACCTGTATCTGTGACTTCTAGTCTATTCCGCCACCCTGGGGGCTGTATGCCCAGGCTCGTTCCTGTATCTCTTTTCAGTGTCAGTTCCTGTCTGAACTGTGTCCTAGCTCGTTACCTGTTTGTCTCTATGTCCGATCCTTCGCTTTTCCTGCAGTGTCTGAACCAGTACCTAATTCCTACTCGTTGTCTCTGTACTTCTGTTTGTGAGTTTTGTGTTCACTCGCTACTTCATTGCAAGTACCTTGTGTGTATCTGGTTCTGCTTGTCCCTTTTCCCTGCCTCTGTATCTACTTCTGGGGTTCTAGCTATCTTCCTGTGTTTCCCAGTCTGTTCCAGGTGAACAGAGCCCTGTCCAGTCTGCCCGCACCTACGGCACCACTCCGTTCTGCTCTGCTCCGCTTGCCCTCTGCACCTGCGGCTCTGCTCCGCTTGTCCTCCTCACCTGCGGCTCCGCTCTGCTCCGCTTCGCTTGTCCTCTGCACCTGCAGCTTTGCTCTGCTCCGCTTCCCCTCCACACCTGCGGATATGTTCCTGTATCCCAGTCTGTACTGGTCCCTAACCAGCCTGTTTACCTACCTGCCAGTACCCGCCTGTCTGCGTACCAGCCATGCCTGTCAGTACCCGCCAGTCTGCATACCAGCCAAACCTGCCCATTCCTGCATTCTCCGGTGTGGGTCAACAGCTCTGACCGGGGTCTGACCTGGAGTAGCACCTGGGCCACCTCCCACGTCCCTCCTCGGACCACGGATTTGATTAAGCCACCGTGTGTTCGTGGTCGGATCTGGCAAGGCCCCTAGTCTTGCCCCTCCAGGCACTCCTTGGTTCATGGCCCAGTGGGACCACTAACCACTCTCACGCCAGTCAGTCCGGACATGAGTGTAACAGCTATATGTTCATGGTTGTTTTCCTGCTTCATAATAAATTTGGAGCCAATCAGTCGCCTCCTTGACATTAATAAATGATAAAAGAATTATCTGTCTGTATTTCTTAGCATTGGAGCACACCATTAATCCTGACCAAATCTTCAACATTTGCTGAAATGCAGCCCCAAATTTTAAATAAACTTCCACCATGCTTTACTGTTCCTGCAGACACTTATTATCATGGCATTCTCCAGCTCTTTGTGAAACAAATTGACTTCTGCTGCAGCAAAATATTTCATATTTTGACTTATCAGTCCAGAGCACCTGCTGCCTAGTTTCTGCAACCCAGTGTCTATGTTTTTGTGCACTGTTGAGTCACTGGCTTTGTTACCATGTAGAAGATTTGACTTTTTGTCCACAATTCTTCCATGAAGGTCACTTTTGTTCTCTGAACAGTAGATCAGTGGGAGAAGTAATCATGATTTGTCATTCTTCAGGTGCACTGAGTTCCTTGGCTGACCACTGCACCTATACATTTTGCATAGCTCACCTTCCGTAGGGAAAACATGTTACAAATGATTTAGTAGAATGTTTGCTTTCTCCATGAACCTCTATATAGACATTATAAAATGATTCTACAAATAATAAAGTACTTTTTCTTAGCAATCTTGGTGGTTTGAGAATTGCCTAGGGCTGTCCTTGTAATAAGAGTGACCAAGGTTGACCTGGCTATTTATCACCACTCAGTCAGTCACAAACCAATTCCTGTTCATTGGTTTTTCAGGAATACATATTGATGTCCTATCCTTGGAACAGACTATTGATGTGTGAGCAGTGAAAATCTGACCTTCGCTCTACTGATTAATGAGGGTCCCGAGAGTTATACTATGTATTGGTCATTAGCCCGATACCTACAGACAATTTTTTAGCGCTTTCATTTATTTCAAACCCTCTTCCAATGGCCACAGCTTTTTTCATAGTTATATCTGTAAAAGGGCTTGCTTTTTGCAGGACAAGTTGTAGTTTTGGCTAACACCATTAATTTTACCATATAAAAAAAATTCAAAGTGAGGTGAAATTGTGAAAAATAACACTTAAGTTGCCATTGTTTTTTGGGTTTTTGCTTTTATGGCGTTCATTGTGATGAACTGTCTATATGATTCTTGAGGTCTTCAAGTCAGGTCATTATGGCGTTCATTCATCAGGTCAGGTCATTACGGTGATACCAAACCTTTAGGCTACGTTCCAATGATGAACTTTTGTTGCGTATTTTTGCTGTGCCCAAAATGCAGCATCTTACAGTTCCAGTAAAGTGGATGGGATTTATAGAAATCTCAGCACGTCTATTTCTCTCTCTTGTCAGTACGCTGAGTTTAATGTGCAGAGTTTCCCATAGACTTGCATTAGATGTGGAAAATCCGCGGGTAAAAAACTCACGTGTTTTTATTGCGTTTCCATGGTGGAAATATGTTAAAAATGCATGTAATCAAAGCCAAACACTAGGAAGTATCAAAAACAAAGCAGCTTTATTTAATGCATGACGCACCAAAAAGAGACAAAAAACGCAGCTTAATAAATGCTATAAAAATGCACGTAAAAAAACCCAATGAAAAAACGCAAGTAATCTAATTTAAATAATAGTTGCAGATATGGTGCAGAAGTTATGCAGCGTCAAAAGCTCACCAAAAGCGCATCGTGAGAACGTAGCCGTATAATTTATTTTTTATTTAAGTAGTGACAAAAAAAAATCTGAAATTTGTAAAAAGAATTAATTTGGTTTGTGCCTCCTTTTTCTGAAACCTGTAAGTGTTTTACTTTTCCAGCGACGGAGTTGTGTGAGGGCGGCTTTTTCTTCCTTTTTGCATGATGAACTGACATTTTTATCTGGCATTAAGTTTCCTCTTCTTTTCTTTTTTCCTTGCAGAATTTACTGGTTAAAATAATTTTATAGCTTGACAGATCATACATTTGAGGAGTGGCATCAAATATTTTTTTGGGGCTTGAATCAACGTTTGATTACTTACACTATATATGGCAAAGCATAAGCATTCCTGTAGAAAGTGAATTTAAAGGAACCTGTCACCAGAAAAAACTACCTGGCACCCGCACTTTGCCAAACACTGCGGGGAGAAAATGAACTTTATTCTCCCCAGCAGCGTTCCATTTTCAGTCATGGGGGCGGCGCCAGTACGGGTTCAGTCACCGCTCTGAGTATACACAGCTGCGGCTGTAACTGCACCCCCGGCCCTGACTGACAGCCGGCCCTAATACTGAGGAAGTGTTAGTCAATACCAGGGGCGAGGTTACAGCCGCCGCTCTGTATTCTCAGAGGAGTGACTGAACCCACGCCGGTGCCATTCGCCCGTGACTGAAACCAGAATACTGCTGGGGAGAATAAATTTAAAGGGGTATTCCCATCTCCTAGATCCTATCCCAATATGTAGTAGGTGTAATAATAATATTAGCAAATACCTCCAATTAGAAATGTAGTATAGTTCTTCTGATTCGCTATGTCTCTTTCCTCATGTGCAGGCATTGCAGGATCTGAGATATCCATGGTTATGACCACTGATATAGTGACAGTTAGCTAGTTGCTAGTGGCCGTAACCATGGATATCTAAGGTCCTGCAATGCATGCACATGAGGAAAGAGACATAGCAAATCTGAAGAACTATACTGCATTTCTAATTGGAGGTCTTTGCTAATATTATTATTATTACACCTACTACATATTGGGATAGAATCTTGGAGGTGGGAATACCCCTTTAATTTTCTCCCCGCAACATTCAGCTAAGTGCGGACGCCGGGCAGGTTAATAATGCTATTAACCTGCAGATTAACCCCATATCTGCACATTAATAGCGTTTGTTTCTGGTGACAGGTTCCCTTTAATGATCTCATATGTGGCTGGGCTTTGCAGGAGCACAAAGATGGCAGCATCGTCATCAGGCGCCTGTCTGCAACAGCAGACCATCTGCATCCTGCAATAGTGTCATGGGAGGTGGGGTACCAATGGGTGCAGAAATAAGTGTAAAAGGGAAATTAGACACTCATTTATTGTTGTCATTTAAGAGTCTGAACAGCAATGATTTAAGCGCGCTACCATCCATCGCATATGGATCAGGCTCAAGACAAGATGTTGGGAAGGGATTAATACATATTTCTAGAGAAGCCCCCATGATTAGTAACAGTAACATCTATTCCTCCAAAGAAACACAAAAGGTTAGATTCATAAAACAACTATGACCATGTTGCCCATAGCAACCAATGGGAGCTCAGCTTACATTTTGTAAACTGCTCAGGAAAAATGAAAGCTGCACTGTAATTGGTTGCTATGGGCAACAAGTATTGTTTTACAGTTTTGATAAGTCTGCCCCACTGAAAAACATTTTTTACAGTACTTTTTACTTTCCTTATACTGTACACAATAAATAAATAATTCCTTATTAGACGATTGCAGTTCCAGAATGATAACAGATTTTGTTTTACTGTTTTGTGCGACTCCAGACCAGTATATTGGATAACATACACGGATTTGAAGACTTTTTAAGTGACATGAAAGGGAGATGTACAAGACTTTTTAATGATCAGCCATAAACACAAGATAATCCGGTTTCTCTAAATACCTAATCTGTACAGACATCGGTATTAGCAGAGAACTTAACCCCAAGATAGGACATCATTCTTGTCAATACAATCTGCTCAATATGTCTGTTGTATTTCTTCATAAAGATTTCATGGTTGCTATAGAAACCAGCGTAACACACAGCAGACATGACTGCTGGGACGCAAAACAGAATTCTAGATTAGGCACTAGAGTACTCGTAATTTTATTTGCCTTGGTAGCATGCTCAGATAAAGTCGTACATTTCAGATAAATCATATTTTTTCATATTAAAGACTTTATTCAGTATATTTGCTAGTCATCTAATAAAATATTGTCCTCTGGTGATTAATTACATGGCCTGCAGCCTCCAACATCACATCAGTACTTTCATTATGAATTACTATTATTATTTTAATGATTATATATATATATAATATATATGTATATTATATATATATAATATATATATATTTATCTATATATTGATATATTTGCCATTAATATATTTTGAAATGGTTTTTCGCTTTCTATGGTTCCACAGCTCAGAGACTTGTTTGCATAAAAATAACAAATTCAGCATTGCCTACTAACTGCTGCTCCTGTGCAGCCAGGAACAGCGGAGAGTCTGCGTTGGACGGGCTGTAGGTAAGCAAGAAGTATTTTCAAGCCTTTGAACTATTGAACTGTAAAACCAACTAGCAAAAGATGAGTGAATTGATCCATAACTAATAGACATGAGCGAATCTTTTGAATTCCATAAAAATTGTATTTGCAGAGAATAAATTTGTGCAAATCTCAGTACAGGAAAGAGAGAAAAAGAGAACCCCGCTGACCATAAGAGCTTGCACTCTATAGGGGTGAGAGAGGACCCTGCTGACCATAAGAGCTTACACTCTGCATAAGAGAGAGGGGACCCTGCTGACCATAAGAGCTAACACTCTACAGGAGAGCCGACCCCACTGACCATAAGAGCTTATACTCTACAGGAAAGCGAGAACCCCACTGACCATACGAGCTTACACTCTACAGGAGAGAGAGAACAGCACTGATCATAAGAGCTTGCACTCAACTGGTGTGAGAGAGGACCCTGCTGATCATAATAGCCTACACTTTGCATAAGAGAGAGAACCCCGCTGACCATAAGAGCTTGCACTTTACAGGTGTGAGAGAGGACCCTCTGATCATAAGAGCCTACACTCTACAGGAGAGAGAGAACCCCACTAATCATAAGAGTTAACACCCTACAAGAGAGAGAGAGGACCCCCTGACCATAAGAGCTTACTCTCTACAGGAGAGAGAGAGGACCCCGCTGACCATAAGAGTTTATACTCTAAAGGAGAAAGAGAGGACCCCGCTGACCATAAGAGCTTAAACTCTGCATGAGAGAGAGGACCCTGCTGATCATGAGATCTTACACTGTACAGGAGAGAGAGAACCCTGCTGTGCATAAGACCTTAGGGACAGGGAACATTCTTGTGGCAGTGAAATAAAAAGAGCACTGGAGTGGTGCTTTAACTATATAGGGGATTTGTTGCTTCGTTTCAGAAAAAAAGGAACTCTAGTGATATATTTCACCTGGTGAGTTGAATCATCAAAACCCTTGATCTGGATGAACGGTACGTATGCAGCATAGACGGATGACGTTGGCGCAGCAGAGAGATGCAAATGGAACAACAGGAGCTGTAGTAGCAGAACAGGGTGAGGAAACGAGGGAAGAAGATACTCAACCATGAAAAACCAGTGGAGCAGAGCTGAGTTTGTCATAGAGATCAATGCAGAGGTGGAAACTGTATAGCAAGCTTTATACAGAGATAGCAGAGTTGGGTTTGCCACATAGTCCAATACAGAGCTGGCAGCAGTATAGAAGAAATACCTAGCAATGTAGCAGAGCTGAGTTTGTCATGAGGCAGAACTTTGGAAGCAGACTGCAGTGGTAGCAAATGCTAACTACCTGAATACTCTGGCGGTTGTCTTCCCCTTGAACTCGCCCATAAGGCTAGGGAACATGATGCCATAGGAGTGCTCTGGGTTGCAATGGTTACCAGAGGTGCAGAAGAGCAGACAAAGGTCACCATGGCAGGTTGAAGATGGAGAACCTAATGCTGGATCTGGTACCAACGTCCAGCTGCTTTAAGAATAACCAATTAAGCAAAAATGAAATATTGTTAAAAGATGGAAATTCATTTTTAGAAACATTTTCTGCTAGCTAGAATAACATTGATTTCTTCCGTGCTTCCCCCTCCTCTGGAACTCTCTACCCCAACACATCAGACTCTCGTCAACCGTGTAAACTTTCAAAAAGAGCCTGAAGACCCACCTCTTCCGACAAGCCTACAACCTGCAGTAACCACCGCTGCACGACCAGCTCTACCCTCACCGACTGTATCCTCACCCATCCCTTGTAGATTGTGAGCCCTCAAGGGCAGGGTCTTCGCTCCTCCTGTACCTGTCGCAGTCACACTGTGTTCAAGATTATTGGAATTGTTCTTGTATGTATACCCCTTTTTCACATGTAAAGTGCCATGGAATAAATGGCGCTATAATAATAAATAATAATAATAATAATAAAATTGGAAAAAAGAAAATATAGCAACCAAAGCATAGGACTAGTGTTGAGCCACCCCCGTAGTGTTCGAGTTCGGTTCGGTTTGTCGAACACCCGTGTGTTCGCCGAACTGTTCGTCGAACACCTTCGAACACCGTTAAAACCAATAGCAGGCAAACAAAAACACATAGAAACACATAGAAAACACCTTCAAAGGTGTCCAAAAGCTGACAAACTGCTCAGAAGACACAACTAACACATGGAAAAGTGACAAGTACATATAGTCATGTGAAAAGAAAAGAGGTGGAGGAGTAAAAGGAGGGGGAGACACAAATATAGGCATGTCATGCCCTTCTAAAATCCAAAAAGTGAGAAGCCGACACGTTCAGTCCGCTCCTGCCCGTGCCACCTCCGTGTCGCCGGGTTTGTGCCAGAGCCGCGGTGAACCCTGACGGCCAGCCCCCCTCTCCCAATACTGGTGCCTGTCCGCTGGTGGGTCCAGCGAGCCCCCCTGTGGTGGAGGCAGCTCTAAGCTTTTTAATTTAAATTGTCTCTCTAATTTGAATGAATACACTTTAAATCCATTTACAAGGATCTATTGGAGGGCAAGTCTCATGCCAGCAGCCGCGTGATTCCAGCTCCAGTAGCGTCCACTAAAGCTGCTGCAGTTAAAAAGCTTTTATAAGGATCGAGTTTGGCTGTCCACCGCAAGGCATCCTACTGCCAGTCCCAGCCCCTATGCCTTGGGGTGCCTCCTGATGCTCTTCACTGAGTATCCCGTGGTCCCGAAGCATTTCCTTTGAAAAAATTAAGTGTCCAAACTACAGGTGGTGTAGCTTGCTTAACAGCCGGGATAATCCGCTGACTAGCAGACCCTGCTACTAGGCACAAAGTATTTCCTGGGCTAGATGCAGTTAAAAATTTGTAATTAGATACTCTCGTTGGATGCTGAGAAAGCATTCCATAGAGTCTCCTGGCACGCCATATATGATTCTCTTAAAAAGCTTGGGGTAGGGGTCTAGGGGACCCTTTTATAGCCAAAATCACGGCCCTGTATCACAATACGTCACCTAGGCTGAAGATAAATGGAACTGTAGCACCCTGAGGGCTCGGTTGCTACAGAGGTATTGCACCTCACCCAGAGGTGTGATATCTCACTCTCAGGTAAGGATGGAGTGTGGATCAGGACCCGACACCTGCATGCATTACACCACATTGCCGTGGGGCAGGGCGACCAATATGCCTCTGAGATGGGCACGACAGTCCCTGTCCCTGGCTGGAGTGGGGGGAGGGAACACTGAGGAAGGGGAACCCTGTAGTGCAGGAGCAGGGAGGAAGCAGTTCCTGGGTGCATTGAGAAGGGAGTATAAAAGGTGGGCACCATCTTAGTTCAGTGCAGAGAAGTCTGAGCAGAAGTGGTAGGGAGCAGGGGCTCTGCATGAGCTCTGCTCCGGAGGCGGGCCTAGTAACAGAGGCCCAGGCCTGGAAGAGGGAGAAGGAAGGAAGAGGAGCAGAGAAGGCTCCAGGAACGAGGAATGAAGGGATCCCAGGGGTGCAGACGGGCGAGTCGCCACCGCACGCCCAAATCCACCTGCGTGGAGGGGTCAGGCCAAAGGGGGAGACCGGTCCCCGAAACTAGTGGAGGCAGGAAACGACCCTCAGCTAGAAACCGGAGGCTCTGACATTTTATGTGGCGCAGCCCCTCGCTACACCCGCTAGGAAGGCACCACATAGGGTCAGGGAAACTGGCGCCAAGTTTACCAAGAGGAGGCCCGAGGCAGCCGGACAGAAGGGTTGGTAAGAAAGGCCAGACAAAGGACACACAAAGGGGGTCCTGTGAAGCGCTCCAAAGTTATCTGGGAGTTGTCTGAGCCCCTCACCTGGTGAGCACAGTACGACGTGGGCAGCCGTTACCTGCAGACGTGGTCTGGATAATAAGAACTGTGAGTAAAGGCCCTGGACTGCATCACTGACTCCGTGTCGTTACTGCTGCTGCCCTGCACCATCACCCCCATCCTCCGCATACACTGCCCTGAGGCTATACTCCTCCCGTGGGGAGTTATGCTACGCTCTGCTGCACCCACAACACCAGCCTCAGCGGTCTGCCCTGCAACGGCGGTTCACTCTGACCGCAATCCACGGGTGGCGTAGTCGGACATTTAAACATCAAAACCACATAAATAGTTCCGCCACTGGTTTGAGACCCTGAGCCACGGAACCGGGTCGCCACCACGAAGACTACAACCACCAGCATCCACCAAAAAGGGTCCGGCTCCGGGTGTCCCAAGGCCCAGGGGGTGCATCAGAACATTTTCATCACCTTTCACAATCACCAATGGGACAAGGCAGGGATGTCCTCTGTCCCATCTCTTATACATCCTAGTGACGGAGCACCTGCTCTCATCAATACGCCATAACCTCAATATTAGGTGGATTGAGGTGGGAGGCACCGAGTACAAGTGCTCTCTATTTGCTGATGATGTCCTAGTATATATCACTCAATCACATATATCCATCCATGCTGTTATGGCTGAAATAGATCACTTTGTTACATGGTCAAATTTTAAAATCAATGCAGCGAAGTCTGAGGCCCTCGATGTCTCCCTCCCCAAATCCATATAGGATTCCATCCAGTCCAACTTTCCCTTTGCCTGGCCCTCACAGGGTATCAAATACTTAGGAATTCCTATTCATAGAGACCTCTCCCATCTATGTTATCTTAATTTTGGGCCCTTTATTGAACAACTCCATACAGACCACGGTTGGCAAGTTAGAACTGTAAGATTCACTACGTGAACCACTGGTGTTTTGTGGAAAAGCACATGTACACTGTGTTCCAAATTATTATGCAAAAAGTGTTTAGGAGTGATAAGGGAAGAATTTGTTTGTTTGTCAGTTAAACTCATTGATGGTGATGTGTGTCAGGGCTCTTTATATCACTGTAAGCAATTGCAGACGCCTGTGCTAATTAGTTTGGCAGGTGTGTCCAATGAAAGGCAAGACTACTTAAGAAGGCTGTCTCACATTATTAAGCAGCCTACATTTTCTGCCAAAATGGGAAAGAAAAAGGATGTGTCGGCTGCTGAGAAGCAATAAATTGTGGAGTGCTTAGGTCAAGGCATGACTACAATCAACATTGTGCGATGATCAGGATGAAGTGTCTTGGCAATCAAGAAGTATGTAGCTGATTCACAGTACACACGTGTGCGTGCTGATAAGGGCAAATTGAGGACTCTTTCCTACAGGCAATTACGTCAGGTTAAAAGTGCAGCGGCAAAAAAGCCTTGTCATAGCAGCAGACAAGTTTTTGAAGCTGCTGGTGCCTCCAACGTCCCCCGAACAACAAGATGCAGGGTCCTTCAGAGGTTTGCAGCTGTGCATACGCCATCCTGTCGACCTCCTTTATCCACTTCACACAAGCAGAAACGGCTCCAGTGGGCTAAACATTACATGAAGACTGATTTCAAAACTGTTTTGTTCACGGATGAGTGCCGTGCAGCGCTCGATGGTCCAGATGGATGGAGTGGAGGATGGCTTGTTGATGGACACCCCACGCAAACACAGCTACAGCGCCAACAAGGAGGAGGTGGAGTAATGTTTTGGGCTGGAATCATGGGGAGAGAGATTGTTGGCCCCTTTAGGATCCCTGAAGGCGCTAAAGATGAACTCCATAATGTATGTGGATTTTCTCAAACAGCACTTCCTGCCATGGTTCAAGAAGAAGAACCATGTATTTCACAGCAAGATCATTTTTTTGCATGATAATGCACCATCTCATGCTGCACATAAAACATCTGCATCTCTGGCTGATATGGGCATAAAAGGGGACAAACTTATGGTGTGACCCCCATGCTCCCCTGACCTCTACCCCATTCAGAACCTCTGGAGCATCATCAAAAGGAGTGTCTATGATGGCGGGAGGCAGTTCACATCTAAGCAACACCTCTGGGAGGGTATTCTGTCCTCATGCAAAACAATTGAAGCAGAAACCATCCAAAACCTGACAAATTCAATGGACGAGAGAGTTCAGAAGCTCCTTTCGAACAAGGGGTCCTATGTGAAAATGTAACATCACCTAGAATAAAGTTTTGAGTTGAAAACTGTTTGATTTCAGTTTCTAATAACCTGCTAATGCTTATAATTTCAAAAATGACCATTTTTTTGGTTTTTATTAAAATGAAAGGGTTGATCGAAAAGTTTGGGGGATCTAAGAGTGTGGCAACCCAGTAGTCATGATTACTTCGAATTCTGACAATATGAGGGTCATGTTGCAGGTAGTGCAGCAAGAAGGCACTTATGTGTCTTGCGCATCTCGGAGCCCCAAAATTATTTTCCGGGCTAGATGCAGCTAAAAATTATTATTAATTTTAAATCTGGTGGAGCTTAGTATAGATGGCTTAATAGGATCAGTGCTGCACACTGCTACAAAGCCCAAATTATTTTCCAGCCAAGATACAGATAAACATGATTAGTAATTTTAAATCTGGTGGAGCTTATTATAGATGGCCTAATAGAATCAGTGCTGCACACTGCTACAAAGCCCAAATTATTTTCCAGCCAAGATACAGATAAACATGATTAGTAATTTGAAAGCTTAAAACGGTTGGTAGGGTGATTTTAACCAATCATCAAGCTTTTACTCTCCCCAGGATGACACAGGGGTAGAAAAGTCGTTTCGGATCCATGATTTGTTCATCTTTATGAACGTGAGTCTGTCTACATTATCAGTGGAGAGCCGCGTGCGCTTATCTGTCAGCACACCACCAGCAGCGCTGAACACACGTTCAGACAGAACGCTGGCTGCGGGGCATGACAAGATCTCCAAGGCGTAAGTGGCTAGCTCCGGCCATTTATCCAGATTGGAAGCCCAAAAAGAGCAAGGGTCCAGTGACACAGTCATGGCTTCAATGTTTACTTGGAGATACTCCTGTACCATCGTCTCTAGGCGTTGACTATGTGTCAGACTTCTTGTCTCCTGTGGCCTTGCAAAGGATGGGCTAAAAAAGTGGTGAAATGATTCCGCAAAATTGATGTTACCAGCAGATACTGTGGTTCTGTTACGGTTTGAGTGTTGAACACTTTACGGTCCCATGGTTGGCAAGTTGGAACTGTGAGATTCACTACGTGCACCACTGGTGTTTTTTGGAAGAGCACATGTAAGATTCTGCAACAGTCTCTGCTGATACTCCTGCATGCGTGCATCCCTTTCTATGGCAGGAATAATTTCGGCAAATTTACTTTTGCACCGGGGATCTAACAGTGTGGCAACCCAGTAGTCAGGATTATTTCTAATTCTCACAATTCGAGGGTCATGTTGCAGGTAGTGCAGCAAGAAGGCACTCATGTGTGTTGCGCATCCAGGAGCACCAAGTCCCTGTTGTGTTGGTGGCGAGGTAACAATCATGCTTCCTTCCTCTGTCCTCTCCCCCGAACCTCGCACAACAGAAATGTGATCAAGTTCTCCCTCATCTGATGAGTCTTCCATCAGTTCGTCCTCCACTTCTTCCTGGGCTCCTGCACCTTCCTCACTAGTTTGGCTGCTACCATGCGCCCTGGTAAAACCATCTCCCCCACCCTCACATGCCTGCCGCCTTGGTGCTGCCGACCGTCTGGACCTTGCAGATGTTAGCCCTTCCGCATACAACTCCTCCTCCTCTACTTCCTCCACCTCCTCTTGTGCCACCACCTGACTCCGAATTCTGTTTAACATGTGCTCCAGCATGTAAATCACCGGAATAGTCATGCTGATAATGGCATCGTCAGCACTAAACATCTTCGTCGCCATTTCAAAACTGTGCAGAAGGGTGCATAGGTCCCTGATCTGAGACCACTCCTCCAGCGTGATTTGCCCCACCTCTGGATCTCGTTGGCCCAGGCTATACGTCAGAACGTATTGCACCAGGGCTTGTCGGTGCTGCCACAGTCGCTGCAACATGTGCAGAGTTGAATTCCACCGGGTAGGCACATCGCATTTTAGCCGGTGAAGTGGCAGGCCCAACGACTTCTGTAGAGATGTAAGTCGCTGAGCTGCGGGATGCGAACGGCGGAAGTGAGCACACAGCGACCGTGCCCTCTGCAGAAGGCCATCTAGTCTGGGATAGTGGGCTAAAAATTGCTGGACAACCAGGTTCAACACGTGAGCCATACAAGGCACGTGTGTGACATTGCCCCGGCGAAGGGCCGCACCCAGGTTTGCAGCATTGTCGCACACGGCCTTCCCTGGTTTCAGGTCCAGTGGAGACAACCATTCATGAAATTGGTTCTCCAGAGCTGACCACAACTCCTCAGCTGTGTGACTCACATTTCCCAGACATTTCAAAGTAAAAACCGCCTGATGACGTTGAGCCCTACTGCCAGCATAGTAAGGAGGTGTGCAGGATCCCTTCTGCGCAGTTAGAAAGCTTGTGGCATGACCAGACAGGCTTTGAGTGCAGGTGGAAGACCGAGAGAAGGTTGAGGAGGCAGAAGCAGTGGGGGAACTTTGACATAAAGAGGATTGACGCACAACTCGTGGGGACGGCAAGACTTGGACAGCAGCCCCTTGTCCTGCTGTCACCATAGTTACCCAGTGCCCAGTCAGCGACATGTAACGCCCCTGTCCATGCCTACTCGTCCAAGTGTCTGTGGTGAAATGCACCCTGTCACACACAGAGTTTCTCAAAGAAGCGGTGATGTTGTGTGCGACATGCTGGTGGAGCGCAGGCACACCTTTCTTTGAGAAGTAGTGCCGACTGGGCATCTGGTACTGGGGCACTGCGACGGACATAAGGTCTCGAAAATCCTCTGTGTCCACCAGGCGGAAAGGCAGCATTTCTGTAGCCAAGAGCTTGCAGATGGTGAAATTCAACCTCTTAGCTTTCTCATGGCTAGGAGGAAATGGTCTTTTACTTGTCCACATCTGAGGGACCGAGGGCTGGCTATTGTGCTTAGACGGGGTTGATAAGGGTGTCCCCGGCAAACTGCCGGTCTGTGAGGAAGATGCAGGCGGACATGTTAGGTTGCCTTGATCCAAAGGTGGTGCTATCGATGTCGGACAGCGCTCAACACCAGCTGGTGTTACCACCTCCAAAGAAAATGATGACCTGCCAATCACGCTGGCTGTTGCGAGTAAAGAGGTGGCAGGTCTGCGCCCCAAAACAGGTGTGACTGCTGTCCCCCCAGTCACAGAGGATGAAGAGGCCGCGGATGCACAAGATATGGCAGACGGTGGTTGGCCCGGCCGGCTAGGCTGCATTGTAGCACACTGAGCTTCCCACTGCAACTTATGCTTCATGTCCATGTGCCGGTTCATGCATGAAGTACTCAAACTATGTATTTTTTGGCCTCTACTTAGCTTTTGCTGACAAATATTACAGATAACACGAGTTGGGTAATCTTTATCGATCTGAAAAAATGCCCAGGCTATGCAAGGCTTAGCACCCATGCGACCTGAAGAGCCACCACGACTTGTGGTGAGAGGCAGAGTTGTGTTTGAGGATGCAGTTGTTGACGTGCTTCCAGTACTACGTCTCTGTCCAGGAAGGCGCAACCTGACCTCGTCGTCACTAGCATCTTCCTCCACCTCCTCTGCTGACCTCATCTCTTGGCTGACTGTGGGTTGACAGTAAGTGGGATCTCCAACCTCATCATCATCACCCTGTGCGTTATCACACCCGTCGTCCTCAGAGCCAACCTGTTCCTGCCCTGACAAAAAACTAAAGTTGTCGCTCCAATCAGGTATTTGAGTCTCATCATCGTCTTCCTCATTGTCTCCACCAACAGGAGTTACAGTTTGGGAATGAGGGTCTACATTATGGTCAGAACCTTCTGCGTCTGGTCCTGGATCCGACTCATAAAGATTCTGGGCATCAGTGCAGATCATTTCCTCGTCTGGATTCACAGAAGCGCTGGAGTCGACCTCTGATTCCCAGGCTATAGTATGAGTAAACAGCTCTGCAGACTCAACCATCTGTTCTACCTCATACTCAGACGGGCAGCTGGAGATTTGGGAGCTGTGAGGAAGCAAGTGCGATTGGGGTGACACCTTTGAGGACTGGAGTATTTGTCATGTTGAAGTTGATGTGGAGGAGAGCCCACTTAAAGGAGCACTTGATATCCGTTGAAGCACCTGCTGTTTTTGTGCCTCATCTGGAATTTGTAGCGATTGGTGTGGCCGTAAGAAAGGGATTTTATCACATTGTCCGCTAAAAGAAGTAGACATTATAGTTTGGCTGGAAGATGGTCTTTTTTCTGCAGATGTTACTGTTGCTTTAACACCTACCCCACGGACACAACCTTTTTTCCCCTTCCCAACACACCTATTCCCCTTTCCACCAGCAGCAGGCCTTTTTCCACTCATTTTGGTGGTTAACTAATTCACAACTCTGGAGTTGTTTGCACAAAAAAACAATGGATGGGAACCGAGCAGAGCTGAGTGGCCAAACTGTGGTATTAGGCCAAAACTATTGGCTGGGTTAGATGGAGAAAAAAATTATATTCGATTTGCAACCTGATGGAGGTCAGTATAGATGGACTAATAGAACAAGTCCCACACACATCTAGAAGCCCAAATATTTTTTCAGAGGTAGATGCAGAAAAAAAAAATATTCAGTTTGCAACCTGATGGAGGTCAGTATAGATGGACTAATAGAGAAAGTCCCACACACTGCTAGAAGGCCAAATATTTTTTCAGAGCTAGATGCAGACAAAAAATTATTTTGAATTTGCAACCTGATGGAGGTCAGAATAGGTGGACTAATAGAACAAGTCCCACACACTGCTAGAAGGCCAAATATTTTTTCACAGCTAGATGCAGAAAAAAATTATATTCAGTTTGCAACCTGATGGAGGTCAGTATAGATGGACTAATAGAACAAGTCCCACACACAGCTAGAAGCCCAAATATTTTTTCAGAGGTAGATGCAGATAAAAATTATTTTTAATTTGCAACCTGATGGAGGTCAGTATAGATGGACTAATAGAGAAAGTCCCACACACTGCTAGAAGGCCAAATATTTTTTCAGAGCTAGATGCAGATAAAAATTATTTTTAATTTGCAACCTGATGGAGGTCAGTATAGATGGACTAATAGAGAAAGTCCCACACACTACTAGAAGGCCAAATATTTTTTCAGAGCTAGATGCAGAAAAAAATTATATTCAGTTTGCAACCTGATGGAGGTCAGTATAGATGGACTAATAGAACAAGTCCCACACACAGCTAGAAGCCCAAATATTTTTTCAGAGGTAGATGCAGATAAAAATTATTTTTAATTTGCAACCTGATGGAGGTCAGTATAGATGGACTAATAGAGAAAGTCCCACACACTGCTAGAAGGCCAAATATTTTTTCAGAGCTAGATGCAGATAAAAATTATTTTTAATTTGCAACCTGATGGAGGTCAGTATAGATGGACTAATAGAGAAAGTCCCACACACTACTAGAAGGCCAAATATTTTTTCAGAGCTAGATGCAGAAAAAAATTATATTCAGTTTGCAACCTGATGGAGGTCAGTATAGATGGACTAATAGAACAAGTCCCACACACAGCTAGAAGCCCAAATATTTTTTCAGAGGTAGATGCAGATAAAAATTATTTTTAATTTGCAACCTGATGGAGGTCAGTATAGATGGACTAATAGAGAAAGTCCCACACACTGCTAGAAGGCCAAATATTTTTTCAGAGCTAGATGCAGATAAAAATTATTTTTAATTTGCAACCTGATGGAGGTCAGTATAGATGGACTAATAGAGAAAGTCCCACACACTGCTAGAAGGCCAACTATTTTTTCAGAGCTAGATGCAGAAAAAAATTATATTCAGTTTGCAACCTGATGGAGGTCTGTATAGATTAATTAATAGAACAAGTCCCACACACAGCTAGAAGCCCAATATTTTTTCAGAGGTAGATGCAGAAAAAAAATATATTCAATTTGCAACCTGATGGAGGTCAGTATAGATGGACTAATAGAGAAAGTCCCACACACTGTTAGAAGGCCAAATATTTTTTCAGAGCTAGATGCAGATAAAAATTATTTTTAATTTGCAACCTGATGGAGGTCAGTATAGATGGACTAATAGAGAAAGTCCCACACACTGCTAGAAGGCCAAATATTTTTTCAGAGCTAGATGCAGATAAAAATTATTTTTAATTTGCAACCTGATGGAGGTCAGTATAGATGGACTAATAGAGAAAGTCCCACACACTGCTAGAAGGCCAACTATTTTTTCAGAGCTAGATGCAGAAAAAAATTATTTTTAATTTGCAACCTGATGGAGGTCAGTATAGATGGACTAATAGACCAAGTCCCACACACTACTAGAAGGCCAAATAATTTTTCAGAGCTAGATGCAGAAAAAAATTATATTCAGTTTGCAACCTGATGGAGGTCAGTATAGATGGACTAATAGAACAAGTCCCACACACAGCTAGAAGCCCAAATATTTTTTCAGAGGTAGATGCAGATAAAAATTATTTTTAATTTGCAACCTGATGGAGGTCAGTATAGATGGACTAAGAGAGAAAGTCCCACACACTGCTAGAAGGCCAAATATTTTTTCAGAGCTAGATGCAGATAAAAATTATTTTTAATTTGCAACCTGATGGATGTCAGTATAGATGGACTAAGAGAGAAAGTCCCACACACTGCTAGAAGGCCAAATATTTTTTCAGAGCTAGATACAGAAAAAAATTATATTCAGTTTGCAACCTGATGGAGGTCTGTATAGATGGATTAATAGAACAAGTCCCACACACAGCTAGAAGCCCAATATTTTTTCAGAGGTAGATGCAGAAAAAAAATATATTCAGTTTGCAACCTGATGGAGGTCTGTATAGATGGATTAATAGAACAAGTCCCACACACAGCTAGAAGCCCAATATTTTTTCAGAGGTAGATGCAGAAAAAAAATATATTCAGTTTGCAACCTGATGGAGGTCAGTATAGATGGAATAATAGAGAAAGTCCCACACACTGCTAGAAGGCCAAATATTTTTTCAGAGCTAGATGCAGAAAAAAATTATATTCAGTTTGCAACCTGATGGAGGTCAGTATAGATGGACTAATAGAAAGAGTCCCACACACAGCTAGAAGCCCAAATATTTTTTCAGAGGTAGATGCAGGTAAAAATTATTTTTAATTTGCAACCTGATGGAGGTCAGTATAGATGGACTAATAGAGAAAGTCCCACACACTGCTAGAAGGCCAAATATTTTTTCAGAGCTAGATGCAGATAAAAATTATTTTTATTTTGCAACCTGATGGAGGTCAGTATAGATGGACTAATAGAGAAAGTCCCACACTCTACTAGAAGGCCAAATATTTTTTCAGAGCTAGATGCAGAAAAAAATTATATTCAGTTTGCAACCTGATGGAGGTCTGTATAGATGGATTAATAGAACAAGTCCCACACACAGCTAGAAGCCCAAATATTTTTTCAGAGGTAGATGCAGATAAAAATTATTTTTAATTTGCAACCTGATGGAGGTCAGTATAGATGGACTAATAGAGAAAGTCCCACACACTGCTAGAAGGCCAAATATTTTTTCAGAGCTAGATGCAGATAAAAATTATTTTTAATTTGCAACCTGATGGAGGTTAGTATAGATGGACTAATAGAGAAAGTCCCACACACTGCTAGAAGGCCAACTATTTTTTTCAGAGCTAGATGCAGAAAAAAATGATATTCAGTTTGCAACCTGATGGAGGTCTGTATAGATGGATTAATAGAACAAGTCCCACACAGCTAGAAGCCCAATATTTTTTCAGAGGTAGATGCAGAAAAAATATATATTCAGTTTGCAACCTGATGGAGGTCTGTATAGATGGATTAATAGAACAAGTCCCACACACAGCTAGAAGCCCAATATTTTTTCAGAGGTAGATGCAGAAAAAAAATATATTCAGTTTGCAACCTGATGGAGGTCAGTATAGATGGACTAATAGAGAAAGTCCCACACACTGCTAGAAGGCCAAATATTTTTTCAGAGCTAGATGCAGAAAAAAATTATATTCAGTTTGCAACCTGGTGGAGGTCAGTATAGATGGACTAATAGAACAAGTCCCACACACAGCTAGAAGCCCAAATATTTTTTCAGAGGTAGATGCAGATAAAAAATATTTTTAATTTGCAACCTGATGGAGGTCAGTATAGATGGACTAATAGAGAAAGTCCCACACACTGCTAGAAGGCCAAATATTTTTTCAGATCTAGATGCAGATAAAAATTATTTTTAATTTGCAACCTGATGGAGGTCAGTATAGATGGGCTAATAGAGAAAGTCCCACACACTGCTAGAAGGCCAAATATTTTTTCAGAGCTAGATGCAGAAAAAAATTATATTCAATTTGCAACCTGATGGAGGTCAGTATAGATGGACTAATAGAATGATGCTATGCCCAAAAGATTTTACTTCACTAGGTGCAGTAAAAAAATTGGTATTCTATACACAGGTGGTATATCTTGCAACACAGATAGGCTACTCCACTGACTAACACACTCTGCAATAGGCCAAAAAGGATTAGCTTTGCTAGATTCAGCCAAATGCTGTGAAAAAAACTTGCACAGCACTGGCACAGACCTGACTGGCAAAAACTGATAGGAACTGATGTAACCTAGTCCTGAAAAGGACTGCAATTACAATTAGTCTTTACTCCCACAATCTATCTATTTAAGAGCACAGACCTGCCTGATAAAAGTCGTAGGAAATGCTTTAACCTAATCCTTAAAAGGACTGCAATCACAACTATTCCCTACTCCCAAGCTATCTGTAGATTTGTGCGAAAATTGGCTTGAAATTAACAAGGTATAGCGCACACAGCAACAGCGGTGCCGTCTAACACGCAGCTGCAGCAGTGAGAAAATGGTGGCGACGGGGAAAATGGCTTGGTCTTATAGGGCAAGGACATGTGACATACACTGCCAATGCCACATGCCCTTGCTTGTGTGAAAAACAGCAGTTCGCTCCGTGTGTGCGCTGCTGATAGGCTGACAGATTGCACCTCCCCACTGCAAATGCGGGAAAGAGAAAAAAAAATGGAGATCTTCATTATTCCTGCAGAGATCCATCCCCTGCCCCTCCCCCCACCCCGCTGTACACTCAAACTGCGTATTAACATTAATTTTCATCATTACTGAGAAAAAATCCAGTTATGATTTTGGTGCACGAACAGTTATCGAACATAACCTCGAGCAGCCGAATTTTTATCAAATTGTTCGTGTTCGCCGAACGTCTCGAACACCGCCCAAAACAGCTCGAATTTGAGATTGGCGAACAGTTCGAGTAGAACAACGCTAATCTCTACATAGGACAGCTTTCATTTTGTATTGTGCTCATGAAAAATTAAGGCTGCAGTATACAGTAGAGATGAGCGTTGTTCTACTCGAACTGTTCGCCAATCTCAAATTCGAGCTGTTTTGGGCGGTGTTCGAGCCGGTCGGCGAACACGAACAATTTGAGAAAAATTCGGCTGTTCGAGGTTATGTTCGATAACTGTTCGTGCACCAAAATCATAACTGGATTTTTTCTCAGTAATGATGAAAATTAATGTTAATACGCAGTTTGAGTGTACAGCGGGGCGGGGGGAGGGGCAGGGGATGGATCTCTGCAGGAACAATGAAGATCTCCATTTTTTTTTCTCTTTCCCGCATTTGCAGTGGGGAGGTGCAATCTGTCAGCCTATCAGCAGCGCACACACGGAGCGAAGTGCTTTTTTTCACACAAGCAAGGGCATGTGTGATTGGCAGTGTATGTCACATGTCCTTGCCCTATAAGACCAAGCCATTTTCCCCGTCGCCACCATTTTCTCACTGCTGCAGCTGCGTGTTAGACGGCACCGCTGTTGCTGTGTGCGCTATACCTTGTTAATTTCAAGCCAATTTTCGCACAAATATACAGATAGCTTGGGAGTAGGGAATAGTTGTGATTGCAGTCCTTTTAAGGACTAGGTTACAGCATTTCCTACGACTTTTATCAGGCAGGTCTGTGCTCTTAAATAGATAGGTTGTGGGAGTAAAGACTAATTGTAATTGGAGTCCTTTTCAGGACTAGGTTACATCAGTTCCTATCAGTTTTTGCCAGGCAGGTCTGTGCCAGTGCTGTGCAAGTTTTTTTCACAGCATTTGGCTGAATCTAGCAAAGCTAATCCTTTTTGGCCTATTGCAGAGTGTGTTAGTCAGTGGAGTAGCCTATCTGTGTTGCAAGATATACCACCTGTGTATAGAATACCAATTTTTTTACTGCACCTAGTGAAGTAAAATCTTTTGGGCATAGCATCATTCTATTAGTCCTTCTATACTGACCTCCATCAGGTTGCAAACTGAATATAATTTTTTTCTGCATCTAGCTCTGAAAAAATATTTGGGCTTCTAGCAGTGTGTGGGACTTGGTCTATTAGTCCATCTATACTGACCTCCATCAGGTTGCAAATTAAAAATAATTTTTTTCTTCATTTAGCTCTGAAAAAATATTTGGGCTTCTAGCAGTGTGTGGGACTTGTTCTATTAGTCCTTCTATACTGACCTCCAGCAGGTTGCAAATTGAATATAATTTTTTTCTGCATCTAGCTCTGAAAAAATATTTGGGCTTCTAGCGGTGTGTGGGACTTGGTCTATTAGTCCATCTATACTGACCTCCATCAGGTTGCAAATTAAAAATAATTTTTTTCTGCATCTAGCTCTGAAAAAATATTTGGGCTTCTAGCAGTGTGTGGGACTTGGTCTATTAGTCCATCTATACTGACCTCCATCAGGTTGCAAATTAAAAATAATTTTTTTCTGCATCTAGCTCTGAAAAAATATTTGGGCTTCTAGCAGTGTGTGGGACTTGGTCTATTAGTCCATCTATACTGACCTCCATCAGGTTGCAAATTGAATAAAAAAATTTTCTGCATCTAGCTCTGAAAAAATATTTGGGCTTCTAGCGGTGTGTGGGACTTGGTCTATTAGTCCATCTATACTGACCTCCATCAGGTTGCAAATTAAAAATAATTTTTTTCTGCATCTAGCTCTGAAAAAATATTTGGGCTTCTAGCAGTGTGTGGGACTTGGTCTATTAGTCCATCTATACTGACCTCCATCAGGTTGCAAATTAAAAATAATTTTTTTCTTCATTTAGCTCTGAAAAAATATTTGGGCTTCTAGCAGTGTGTGGGACTTGTTCTATTAGTCCTTCTATACTGACGTCCAGCAGGTTGCAAATTGAATATAATTCTTTTCTGCATCTAGCTCTGAAAAAATATTTGGGCTTCTAGCGGTGTGTGGGACTTGGTCTATTAGTCCATCTATACTGACCTCCATCAGGTTGCAAATTAAAAATAATTTTTTTCTGCATCTAGCTCTGAAAAAATATTTGGGTTTCTAGCAGTGTGTGGGACTTGGTCTATTAGTCCATCTATACTGACCTCCATCAGGTTGCAAATTAAAAATAATTTTTTTCTGCATCTAGCTCTGAAAAAATATTTGGGCTTCTAGCAGTGTGTGGGACTTGGTCTATTAGTCCATCTATACTGACCTCCATCAGGTTGCAAATTAAAAATAATTTTTTTCTTCATTTAGCTCTGAAAAAATATTTGGGCTTCTAGCAGTGTGTGGGACTTGTTCTATTAGTCCTTCTATACTGACCTCCAGCAGGTTGCAAATTGAATATAATTTTTTTCTGCATCTAGCTCTGAAAAAATATTTGGGCTTCTAGCGGTGTGTGGGACTTGGTCTATTAGTCCATCTATACTGACCTCCATCAGGTTGCAAATTAAAAATAATTTTTTTCTGCATCTAGCTCTGAAAAAATATTTGGGCTTCTAGCGGTGTGTGGGACTTGGTCTATTAGTCCATCTATACTGACCTCCATCAGGTTGCAAATTAAAAATAATTTTTTTCTGCATCTAGCTCTGAAAAAATATTTGGGCTTCTAGCAGTGTGTGGGACTTGGTCTATTAGTCCATCTATACTGACCTCCATCAGGTTGCAAATTGAATAAAAAATTTTTCTGCATCTAGCTCTGAAAAAATATTTGGGCTTCTAGCGGTGTGTGGGACTTGGTCTATTAGTCCATCTATACTGACCTCCATCAGGTTGCAAATTAAAAATAATTTTTTTCTGCATCTAACCCAGCCAATAGTTTTGGCCTAATACCACAGTTTGGCCACTCAGCTCTGCTCGGTTACCATCCATTGTTTTTTTGTGCAAACAACTCCAGAGTTGTGAATTAGTTAACCACCAAAATGAGTGGAAAAAGGCCTGCTGCTGGTGGAAAGGGGAATAGGCGTGTTGGGAAGGGGAAAAAAGGTTGTGTCCGTGGGGTAGGTGTTAAAGCAACAGTAACATCTGCAGAAGAAAGACCATCTTCCAGCCAAACTAAAATGTCTACTTCTTTTAGCGGACAATGTGATAAGATCCCTTTCTTACGGCCACGCCAATCGCTACAAATTCCAGATGAGGCACAAAAACAGCAGGTGCTTCAACGGATATCAAGTGCTCCTTTAAGTGGGCTCTCCTCCACATCAACTTCAACATCACAAATACTCCAGTCCTCAAAGGTGTCACACAAATCGCACTTGCTTCCTCACAGCTCCCAAATCTCCAGCTGCCCGTCTGAGTATGAGGTAGAACAGATGGTTGAGTCTGCAGAGCTGTTTACTCATACTATAGCCTGGGAATCAGAGGTCGACTCCAGCGCTTCTGTGAATCCAGACGAGGAAATGATCTGCACTGATGCCCAGAATCTTTATGAGTCGGATCCAGGACCAGACGCAGAAGGTTCTGACCATAATGTAGACCCTCATTCCCAAACTGTAACTCCTGTTGGTGGAGACAATGAGGAAGACGATGATAAGACTCAAATACCTGATTGGAGCGACAACTTTAGTTTTTTGTCAGGGCAGGAACAGGTTGGCTCTGAGGACGACGGGTGTGATAACGCACAGGGTGATGATGATGAGGTCGGAGATCCCACTTACTGTCAACCCACAGTCAGCCAAGAGATGAGGTCAGCAGAGGAGGTGGAGGAAGATGCTAGTGACGACGAGGTCAGGTTGCGCCTTCCTGGACAGAGACGTAGTACTGGAAGCACGTCAACAACTGCATCCTCCAACACAACTCTGCCTCTCACCACAAGTCGTGGTGGCTCTTCAGGTCGCATGGGTGCTAAGCCTTGCATAGCCTGGGCATTTTTTCAGATCGATAAAGATGACCCAACTCGTGTTATCTGTAACATTTGTCAGCAAAAGCTAAGTAGAGGCCAAAAAATACATAGTTTGAGTACTTCATGCATGAACCGGCACATGGACATGAAGCATAAGTTGCAGTGGGAAGCTCAGTGTGCTACAATGCGGTGTAGCCGGCCGGGCCAACCACCGTCTGCCATATCTTGTGCATCCGCGGCCTCTTCATCCTCTGTGACTGGGGGGACAGCAGTCACAACTGCTTTGGTGCGCAGACCTGCCACCTCTTTACCCGCAACAGCCAGCGTGATTGGCAGGTCATCATTTTCTTTGGAGGTGGTAACACCAGCTGGTCTTGAGCGCTGTCCGACATCGATAGCACCACCTTTGGATCAAGGCAACCTAACATGTCCGCCTGCATCTTCCTCACAGACCGGCAGTTTGCCGGGGACACCCTTATCAACCCCGTCTAAGCACAATAGCCAGCCCTCGGTCCCTCAGATGTGGACAAGTAAAAGACCATTTCCTCCTAGCCATGAGAAAGCTAAGAGGTTGAATTTCACCATCTGCAAGCTCTTGGCTACAGAAATGCTGCCTTTCCGCCTGGTGGACACAGAGGATTTTCGAGACCTTATGTCCGTCGCAGTGCCCCAGTACCAGATGCCCAGTCGGCACTACTTCTCAAAGAAATGTGTGCCTGCGCTCCACCAGCATGTCGCACACAACATCACCGCTTCTTTGAGAAACTCTGTGTGTGACAGGGTGCATTTCACCACAGACACTTGGACGAGTAGGCATGGACAGGGGCGTTACATGTCGCTGACTGGGCACTGGGTAACTATGGTGACAGCAGGACAAGGGGCTGCTGTCCAAGTCTTGGCGTCCCCACGAGTTGTGCGTCAATCCTCTTTATGTCATTTTTCCTCCACTGCTTCTGCCTCCTCAACCTCCTCTCGGTCTTCCACCTGCACCCAAAGCCTGTCTGGTCATGCCACAAGCTTTCTAACTGCGCAGAAGGGATCCTGCACACCTCCTTACTATGCTGGCAGTAGGGCTCAACGTCATCAGGCGGTTTTTACATTGAAATGTCTGGGAAATGTGAGTCACACAGCTGAGGAGTTGTGGTCAGCTCTGGAGAACCAATTTCATGAATGGTTGTCTCCACTGGACCTGAAACCAGGGAAGGCCGTGTGCGACAATGCTGCAAACCTGGGTGCGGCCCTTCGCCGGGGCAATGTCACACACGTGCCTTGTATGGCTCACGTGTTGAACCTGGTTGTCCAGCAATTTTTAGCCCACTATCCCAGACTAGATGGCCTTCTGCAGAGGGCACGGTCGCTGTGTGCTCACTTCCGCCGTTCGCATCCCGCAGCTCAGCGACTTACATCTCTACAGAAGTCGTTGGGCCTGCCACTTCACCGGCTAAAATATGATGTGCCTACCCGGTGGAATTCAACTCTGCACATGTTGCAGCGACTGTGGCAGCACCGACAAGCCCTGGTGCAATACGTTCTGACGTATAGCCTGGGCCAACGAGATTCAGAGGTGGGGCAAATCACGCTGGAGGAGTGGTCTCAGATCAGGGACCTATGCACCCTTCTGCACAGTTTTGAAATGGCGACGAAGATGTTTAGTGCTGACGATGCCATTATCAGCATGACTATTCCGGTGATTTACATGCTGGAGCACATGTTAAACAGAATTCGGAGTCAGGTGGTGGCACAAGAGGAGGTGGAGGAAGTAGAGGAGGAGGAGTTGTATGCGGAAGGGCTAACATCTGCAAGGTCCAGACGGTCGGCAGCACCAGGGCGGCAGGCATGTGAGGGTGGGGGAGATGATTTTACCAGGGCGCATGGTAGCAGCCAAACTAGTGAGGAAGGTGCAGGAGCCCAGGAAGAAGTGGAGGACGAACTGATGGAAGACTCATCAGATGAGGGAGACCTTGATCACATTTCTGTTGTGCGAGGTTGGGGGGAGAGGACAGAGGAAGGAAGCATGATTGTTACCTCGCCACCAACACAACAGGGACTTGGTGCTCCTGGATGCGCAACACACATGAGTGCCTTCTTGCTGCACTACCTGCAACATGACCCTCGAATTGTGAGAATTAGAAATAATCCTGACTACTGGGTTGCCACACTGTTAGATCCCCGGTACAAAAGTAAATTTGCAGAAATTATTCCTGCCATAGAAAGGGATGCACGCATGCAGGAGTATCAGCAGAGACTGTTGCAGAATCTTACATGTGCTTTTCCACAAAATACCAGTGGTGCACGTAGTGAATCTCACAGTTCCAACTTGCCAACCGTGGGACCGTCAAGTGTTCAGCACTCAAACCGTAACAGAACCACAGTATCTGCTGGTAACATCAATTTTGCGGAATCATTTCACCACTTTTTTAGCCCATCCTTTGCAAGGCCACAGGAGACAAGAAGTCTGACACATAGTCAACGCCTAGAGACGATGGTACAGGAGTATCTCCAAGTAAACATTGAAGCCACGACTGTGTCACTGGACCCTTGCTCTTTTTGGGCTTCCAATCTGGATAAATGGCCGGAGCTAGCCACTTACGCCTTGGAGATCTTGTCATGCCCCGCAGCCAGCGTTCTGTCTGAACGTGTGTTCAGCGCTGCTGGTGGTGTGCTGACAGATAAGCGCACGCGGCTCTCCACTGATAATGTAGACAGACTCACGTTCATAAAGATGAACAAATCATGGATCCGAAACGACTTTTCTACCCCTGTGTCATCCTGGGGAGAGTAAAAGCTTGATGATTGGTTAAAATCACCCTACCAACCGTTTTAAGCTTTCAAATTACTAATCATGTTTATCTGTATCTTGACTGGAAAATAATTTGGGCTTTGTAGCAGTGTGCAGCACTGATCCTATTAGGCCATCTATAATAAGCTTCACCAGATTTAAAATTAAAAATAATTTTTAGCTGCATCTAGCCCGGAAAATAATTTTGGGGCTCCGAGATGCGCAAGACACATAAGTGCCTTCTTGCTGCACTACCTGCAGCATGACCCTCATATTGTCAGAATTCGAAGTAATCATGACTACTGGGTTGCCACACTCTTAGATCCCCCAAACTTTTCGATCAACCTTTTCATTTTAATAAAGACCAAAAAAATGGTCATTTTTGAAATTATAAGCATTAGCAGGTTGTTAGAAACTGAAATCAAACAGTTTTCAACTCAAAACTTTATTCTAGGTGATGTTACATTTTCACATAGGACCCCTTGTTCGAAAGGAGCTTCTGAACTCTCTCTTCCATTGAATTTGTCAGGTTTTAGATGGTTTCTGCTTCAATTCTTTGCATGAGGACAGAATACCCTCCCAGAGCTGTTGCTTAGATGTGAACTGCCTCCCGCCATCATAGACACTCCTTTTAATGATGCTCCAAAGGTTCTGAATGGGGTAGAGGTCAGGGGAGCATGGGGGTCACACCATAAGTTTGTCCCCTTTTATGCCCATATCAGCCAGAGATGCAGATGTTTTATGTGCAGCATGAGATGGTGCATTATCATGCAGAAAAATGATCTTGCTGTGAAATACACGGTTCTTCTTCTTGAACCATGGCAGGAAGTGCTGTTTGAGAAAATCCACATACATTATGGAGTTCATCTTTAGCGCCTTCAGGGATCCTAAAGGGGCCGACAATCTCTCTCCCCATGATTCCAGCCCAAAACATTACTCCACCTCCTCCTTGTTGGCGCTGTAGCCGTGTTTGCGTGGGGTGTCCATCAACCAGCCATCCTCCACTCCATTCATCTGGACCATCGAGCGCTGCACGGCACTCATCCGTGAACAAAACAGTTTTGAAATCAGTCTTCATGTAATGTTTGGCCCACTGGAGCCGTTTCTGCTTGTGTGAAGTGGATAGAGGAGGTCGACAGGATGGCGTATGCACAGCTGCAAACCTCTGAAGGACCCTGCATCTTGTTGTTCGGGGGACGTTGGAGGCACAAGCAGCTTCAAAAACTTGTCTGCTGCTATGACAAGGCTTTTTTGCCGCTGCTCTTTCAACCTGACGTAATTGCCTGTAGGAAAGAGTCCTCAATTTGCCCTTATCAGCACGCACACGTGTGTACTGTGAATCAGCTACATACTTCTTGATTGCCAAGACACTTCATCCTGATCATCGCACAATGTTGATTGTAGTCATGCCTTGACCTAAACACTCCACAATTTGTTGCTTCTCAGCAGCCGACACATCCTTTTTCTTTCCCATTTTGGCAGAAAATGTAGGCTGCTTAATAATGTGAGAGAGCCTTCTTAAGTAGTCTTGCCTTTCATTGGACACACCTGCCAAACTAATTAGCACAGGTGTCTGCAATTGCTTACAGTGATATAAAGAGCCCTGACACACATCACCATCAATGAGTTTAACTGACAAACAAACAAATTCTTCCCTTATCACTCCTAAACACTTTTTGCATAATAATTTGGAACGCGGTGTACATGTGCTTTTCCACAAAACACCAGTGGTTCACGTAGTGAATCTTACAGTTCTAACTTGCCAACCGTGGTCTGTATGGAATTGTTCAATAAAGGGCCCAAAATTAAGATAACATAGATGGGAGAGGTCTCTATGAATAGGAATTCCTAAGTATTTGATACCCTGTGAGGGCCAGGCAAAGGGAAAGTTGGACTGGATGGAATCCTATATGGATTTAGGGAGGGAGACATCGAGGGCCTCAGACTTCGCTGCATTGATTTTAAAATTTTACCATGTAACAAAGTGATCTATTTCAGCCATGACAGCAGGGATGGATATATGTGACTGAGTGATATATACTAGGACATCATCAGCAAATAGAGAGCACTTGTACTCGGTGCCTCCCACCTCAATCCACCTAATATTGGGGTTATGGCGAATTGATGAGAGCAGGTGCTCCGTCACTAGGATGTATAAGAGAGGGGACAGAGGACATCCCTGCCTTGTCCCATTGGTGATTGTGAAAGGTGATGAAAATGTTCTGACGCACCCCCTGGGCCTTGGGACACCCGGAGCCGGACCCTTTTTGGTGGATGCTGGTGGTTGTAGTCTTCGTGGCGGCGATCCGGTTCCATGGCTCAGGGCGGTCAAACCAGTGGCGGAACTATTTATGTGGTTTTGATGTTTAAATGTCCGACTACGCCACCCGTGGATTGCGGTCAGAGTGAACCGCCGCTACAGGGCAGACCGCTAAGGCTGGTGTTGTGGGTGCAGCAGAGCGTAGCATAACTCCCCACGGGAGGAGTATAGCCTCAGGGCAGTGTATGCGGAGGATGGGGGTGATGGTGCAGGGCAGCAGCAGTAACGACACGGAGTCAGTGATGCAGTTCAGGGCCTTTACTCACAGTTCTTATTATCCAGACCACGTCTGCAGGTAACGGCTGCCCACGTCGTACTGTGCTCACCAGGTGAGGGGCTCAGACAACTCCCAGATAACTTTGGAGCGCTTCACAGGACACCCTTTGTGTGTCCTTTGTCTGGCCTTTCTTACCAACACTTCTGTCCGGCTGCCTCGGGCCTCCTCTTGGTAAACTTGGCGCCAGTTTCCCTGACCCTATGTGGTGCCTTCCTAGCGGGTGGAGCAAGGGGCTGCGCCACATAAAATGTCAGAGCCTCCGGTTTCTAGCTGAGGGTCGTTTCCTGCCTCCACTAGTTCGGGGACCGGTCTCCCCCTTTGGCCTGACCCCTCCACGCAGGTGGATTCGGGCGTGCGGTGGCGACTCGCCCGTCCGCACCCCTGGGATCCCTTCATTCCTCGTTCCTGGAGCCTTCTCCGCTCCTCTTCCTTCCTTCTCCCTCTTGCAGGCCTGGGCCTCTGTTACTAGGCCCGCCTCCGGAGCAGAGCTCATGCAGAGCCCCTGCTCCCTGCCACTTCTGCTCAGACTTCTCTGCACTGAACTAAGATGGTGCCCACCTTTTATACTCCCTTCTCTATGCACCCAGGAACTGCTTCCTCCCTGCTCCTGCACTGCAGGGTTCCCCTTCCTCAGTGTTCCCTCCCCCCACTCCAGCCAGGGACAGGGACTGTCGTGCCCATCTCAGGGGCATATTGGTCGCCCTGCCCCACGGCAATGTGGTGTAATGCATGCAGGTGTCGGGTCCTGATCCACACTCCATCCTTATCTGAGAGTGAGATATCACACCTCTGGGTGAGGTGCAATACGTCTGTAGCAACCGAGCCCTCGGTGTTACAGTTCCATTTATCTTCAGCCTAGGTGACGTATTGTGATACAGGGCCGTGATTTTGGCTATAAAAGGGTCCCCTAGACCCCTACCCCAAGCTTTTTAAGAGAATTATATATGGCGTGCCAGGAGACTCTATGGAATGCTTTCTCAGCATCCAACGAGAGTATCTACTTACAAATTTTTAACTGCATCTAGCCCAGGAAATACTTTGTGCCTAGTAGCAGTGTCTGCTAGTCAGCGGATTATCCCGGCTGTTAAGCAAGCTACACCACCTGTAGTTTGGACACTTAATTTTTTCAAAGGAAATGCTTCGGGACCACGGGATACTTAGTGAAGAGCATCAGGAGGCACCCCAAGGCATAGGGGCTGGGACTGGCACTAGGATGCCTTGCGGTGGACAGCCGAGCTCGATCCTTATAAAAGCTTTTTAACTGCAGCAGCTTTAGTGGACGCTACTGGAGCTGGAATTACGCGGCTGCTGGCATGAGACTTGCCCTCCAATAGATCCTTGTAAATGGATTTAAAGTGTATTCATTCAAATTAGAGGGACAATTTAAATTAAAAAGCTTAGAGCTGCCTCCACCACAGGGGGGCTCTCTCGACCCACCAGCGGACAGGCACCAGTATTGGGAGAGGGGGGCTGGCCGTCAGGGTTCACCGCGGCTCTGGCACAAACCCGGCGACACGGAGGTCGCACGGGCAGGAGCGGACTGGCCGTCTCGGCTTCTCACTTTTTGGATTTTAGAAGGGCATGACATGCCTATATCTGTGTCTCCCCCTCCTTTTACTCCTCCACCTCTTTTCTTTTCGCATGACTATATGTACTTGTCACTTTTCCATGTGTTAGTTGTGTCTTCTGAGCAGTTTGTCAGCTTTTGGACACCTTTGAAGGTGTTTTCTATGTGTTTCTATGTGTTTTTGTTTGCCTGCCATTGGTTTTAACGGTGTTCGAAGGTGTTCGACGAACAGTTCGACGAACAGTTCGGCGAACACACGGGTGTTCGACGAACCGAACCGAACTCGAACACTACGGGGGTGGCTCAACACTAGTATACAGTAGTTGGTTGCAAAGTCAGATTTTCTTTTAGACAGTTTTACAAATCTGCCAATTGTTTCAAGATAAGGCTCTAGTAATATATATCATATTTTACCCTATGTTTAGTGTGTGTATACCAGAAAAACTTGTGTCCATAGGACTCTTGCTAGACATAGTTCAAAACAATTACCCTTTTTCCTGTCTGTCTGGTACATGTAAGTGCACCACAAAAAAAGATGTGAAATAGCATAGCAAACACCACTATTTTTCCTGTAAAAAAACATGCCATAATGGCCTGTGAGTGAAGGATACCATTGTACGGTGTCCATCATTGCACCTCAGTTATACGTCTAGGAACACTGATTGTGGAGAGTACTTTGGGGTTTGAGATTCAAGTAGCATAGGAATCAATGGGATATGTCATCTCTGAATTATGGCTCCTTGGTACTTCTTCTCTTTTCATAAGATATAGGCTGGTGTCTGGCATAGAAAGCTCAGTCCGATTCCAGTTCATGACGTAGATATTGGCAAATATACAAGTGTAACTGTATATATATATATATATATATATATATATATATATATATGTATATCTACACTGCTTAAAAAATAAAGGGAAAACTTAAGCAACAGAATATAACTCCAAGTAAATCAAAATTCTGTGAAATCAAACTGTCCACTTAGGAAGCAACACTGATTGACAATCAATTTCATATGTTGTTGTGCAAATGGAATAAACAATAGATGGAAATTATTGGCAATTATTAAGACACACTCAATAAAGGAGTGGTTCTGCAGGTGGGGACCACAGACCACATCTCAGTACCAATGCTTTCTGGCTGATGTTTTGTCACTTTTGAATGTTGGTTGTGCCTTCACACTCGTGGTAGCAAGAGATGGTCTCTACAACCCACAGAAGTTTCTCAGGTAGTGCAGCTCATCCAGGATGGCACATCAATGTGAGCTGTGGCAAGAAGGTTTGCTGTGTCTGTCAGCGTAGTGTCCAGAGGCTGGAGACGCTACCAGGAGAGAGGCCAGTACACCAGGAGATGTGGAGGGGGCCGTAAGAGGGCAACAACCCAGCAGCAGGACCGCTACCTCCTTTGTGCAAGGAGGAACAGGAGGAGCACTGCCAGAGCCCTGCAAAATGACCTCCAGCAGGCCACAAATGTGCATGTGTCTGCCCAAATGGTTAGAAGCCGACTCCATGAGGGTGGTATGAGGGCCTGACGTCCACAGATGGGGGTTGTGCTCACTGCCCAACACCGTGCAGGATGCTTGGCATTTGCCACAGAACACCAGGATTGGCAAAGTCGCCACTGGCTCCCTGTGCTATTCACAGATGAAAGCAGGTTCACACTGAGCACATGTGACAGACGTGACAGAGTCTCGAGATGCCATGGAGAACGATCTGCTGTCTGCAACATCCTTCAGCATGACCGGTTTGGCAGTGGGTCAGTAATGGTGTGGGGTGGCATTTCTTTGGCGGGCCGCACAGCTCTCCATGTGCTTGCCAGAGGTAGCATGACTGCCATTAGGCACCGAGATGAGATCCTCAGACCCCTTGTGAGACCATATGCTGGTGCGGTTGGCCCTGGGTTCCTCCTAATGCAGGGTAATGCCAGACCTCATGTGGCTGGAGTGTGTCAGCAGTTCCTGCAAGATGAAGGCATTGAAGCTATGGACTGGCCCGCCCGTTCCCCAGACCTGAATCTGATTGAGCACATCTGAGACATCATGTCTCGCTCCATCCACCAACGTCACGTTGCACCACAGACTGTCCAGCAGTTGGCGGATGCTTTAGTCCAGGTCTGGGAGGAGATCCCACAGGAGACCATCCGCAACCTCATCAGGAGCATGCCCAGGCCATGGTCATACAGGCACGTGGAGGCCACACACAATACTGAGCCTCATTTTGACTTGTTTTAAGGACATTACATCAAAGTTGGATCAGCCTGTAGTGTGTTTTTCCACTTTAATTTTTGGGGTGACTTCAAATCCAGGCCTCCATTGGTTAATAAGTTTGATTTCCATTGATGATTTTTGTGTGATTTTGTTGTCAGCACCTTCAACTTTGTACAGAACAAAGTATTCAATGAGAATATTTCCTTCATTCAGATCTGGGATGTGTTATTTGAGTGTTCCCTTTATTTTTTTGAGCAGTGTATATATATATATGTGTCATGGCTCGGTTTGAGGATACTAACCATTGACCTGCTGCTTCATGGTCGGTTCTTCTGTTTGTTGAGCTCTTACTCTTTTCCATCCCTGTCCAAATGCTGATTGTTCCTGTTTTCTTTATTCTCCCTTCTAGGTTTGCTTCTTTCCAGTTGTTTTCCAATTTCCCATTTTGATTTGCTCTTTGACATTCTGGGTTGGGTTTTATATATTATCCCTTCACTGCACTTCCTCGCTGGCAATACTTCAAGGTGGATTTGTGCTAAGGAGTTCCAGCTGTTTTACTAAGCGATTTTCCCTTATAGATTTACACCGCTTATATTCTTGCTTTGTGTCTGTTTATCTATCTTTCCAGCACATTTCCCTTTTACCACTTAGGTTTCTGGGAGGTTATTCTAGTTTAATTAATTTTTTTGTTTTCCTTACAATTTCCTCTTTCCTATTTTTGAATGTGCTTTAAGTTTCTCACCCTGAGTCTTTGTGTCCACCCTAATATCTTTCTTTCCCTTTGTTGTCAATGTGTTGTGGCATCCCCTCTGGTTCCTCAGGACCTCAGGAGGCACGAGAAACCCCTCGATGGCCTTTTAGGGAGTCAGATCTGAGGTGGTGTTTTTAGTTGTGCGACTAGGGAATTACTAGTCTGTACAGGGACTAGTTGGGTGTAGATTTAGGTACTCTCTATAGTTGGTCTTCCTTACTCTCTTTACTCGTGTGTGAGTGTGGTACGTGCATAACAATATGCATGTATGTATGTATAAAAATGTACAAGTATACCTGCACCATAGGTAAAATGGGATTTGTCGGTGGATGCCTGGGTAACAATTTGTATGGTGGAGCCCTTTGTATGCCTATACAGTGAGAAACGGATGTCCTCATAACTCTGAAAGAAGGCATCAACTATGTAAACCTCTCCTGAAATGCAGAGCTAAAGTCCAGTTTAGTACAAAATAGAATAAAAATTTTTGCCCAAGCACCAATAGCATGACAGTGCCGTTTAGGAACATACATAGTTGTGCCTTCCTAGAAATTTCTCTAGAAAGTGACCAAATGTGGAATTTTCAGACAGATTATTAAAACGTTGTAAAGCATATTTTGAAATGAAAAAGTTTCATAAGTTACTTGCTGTTAAAAGGCTACTTTTCCTGAGCTGACATTCAAAGCTTTAAACTGCTCAGCCAGAAATTCTGCAGTGATCTCCAGAGGCAGACAATCACTGGTGCAACCTGTGCAGCCGCACAGGGGTCCAAAAGATAAGAGTGACCACATCCAGCTCTAAAGCAGGTGGAATATTACATTCTGATCAATTATTAGACTCCAAAGGGCCCATATACTGTTCTTGCACAGGGGTCCTATTTTGTGTTTGTCCACCAGTGGTGAGCTCTGAATGGTGATGTCATGGGTAGCATGACCTGTGATCCTTGGCAAGTTTAGAATGACTGACGATATACACAGAGAGGGAAAGCATAGAAACATTTCAGGATCCACACAGAAAAAGTATCCTTTTCAGCTTGCAACTTTGGCCAGCGTGGGTGCTACTGGGCAATCCAGAGTGCTAGAATACATTAAAATTAATGAAAAGAATGTCTCATTGCTCACCTTCAGCACAGGGCTTCTTTGTGATGCTAGTGTCAGCACCTGAAACATTACTGACTGCAGAATAGTCTCAGGATAGCACATTCTATGCAAGATGGGAAGAATGTTAGGAAGAATAAACTATGTGCAATGATTTATCCTTCATGAGACTGTAAAGGAGTCTCAGAATGGTGCTTTGTAGGTGGAGTGGGCAGGCACTTAAGGCTAGAGTAAGTGAGCTATGGCCAGATACAGCTCTTTCTCTTGGGAAATGTATTCAAAAGGCACAACGAGAGAGCTGGCCAAAAGTGCAAGATGTATAAAATAACAAATCACAAAGATGGCTGCAAAGATTTGAATGGGAGCTAAAAAACTATAATAAATCTATTGGGGGTTTAGGAACTCATTACAAGGAATGGCCAGATTTTTTATCTGAACCCAAAAAACCCTTTTAAGTTCTACAATATTTCTCATAATTATTATTCAGGTCATCTTAGGAGTTTATTCAATTTAATTGAATGTCCCATTAATTGTGGACTTAGTTATCTATGTTACACAAATAAAGGATTTGCTCTAGCAAAACATATCAGCTTATTTAATTTATACTTACATAGAAAACATTGTTAAAAACAGTCCCAAAACCTTGTGTCAGAGGGCTATTTTGTAAAATATACGAAGTCTTAATTTACAAAACCACATGTTTAGAAATGCCTTATAGAGTCCACATGATTTCAATGGCATAATTACATTGCCATACTTATTTTACTTATGGAAGGTTCAGGTTATCACTGGATTCCATTCTTGTGTTACTCACCTGACTGGTACCATCACTAAGCTCTGAATCTCAGTACCTCTCCTGACGATCATGTCTTCCCCCCTCTGCATCGAGTAACCAAGGCAATGTCACCTGAGTATTCAAATATTTGTCGTTCTATTTCTACTTTATGTCACACTTCTTTAAGGATATGTTCACAAGCAGCGTTTTGCTGCATATTTTTGCTGCAGCCATATCCTATTCTCTTGACAGTAAAAACGCTGCATTCAAAACACCCATTTTTCAGTATTTTTGTGATTTTTTTAGTGTTTCTTTGTGTGTCGAATATGTGTGCTTTGCTTTCAGTACTTGTTTAATAAAGTTAGTTTTATTTACCAAAAATATTTAAAAAAACACAGCGAAAAACACCATTGCATTTTTTGCACTTTCCCATTGCTTTCCATAGGTGAAAAAAGGTTGCAAAAATGCTGAATGAGTTAACATGCTGCAGATACACAGTTATACAGGAACTCTGTAGCTCTTATAAGTACTGTATATAAGGTACAGGTAAATCCAGTAACTTACTGGTAATACATCCAAATAAAGTCATTATGTTTCACTTTTCTTCTTCATCCAGCACAGACCACTATGACTTTTTCCAGCCAGCACTTGTTTCTGCAGTAACATGCATACATTTATGATTGATAACTTTTACAGCACCCTCCATGCTTTTTCCCCAACTTCTACACTGTGCCACATAATGAAGAAAAATGCTATAGTACCGCCCTGGTGCCCTGCACAGTAACAGTACCTCCCTCACAAAAATAAAGTATTTTACAGAAGTGGTCTCCCTTTGTGACCACCTGACAGTAGAAATGCTCCCTCTGTAGCCTCCATACACTATTAATGCTTTTGTTCCTTTTTGTGTCCCCCACGCAATACTAAAATTCCTTTTGCGGCCCCATTCGGTAGTAATGTTCATCTTTGTGCTCAAATACAACAGAAATGCCCCCCTGCGCTTCTTTATAATGATGATCCCCAATTGTCTTTAATAATAATTCAAAAAAGAGAAAAAAATGAAACAACTTGGCACTATCATCAAACATGGGTGGAGGTCTGGATGCAATAATTTAACGTTGTATCCAAAGCCAGTGAGCGTGGAGGTTCTTAGTCTAAAGTCCCAACAACATGGAAAAAAGTTCACTGGAAAAAGATAAGCGGCACTTACCGAATAAAATCACTTCTTTGTAAGAATCTTCTAAGAAACAGTACAGACCAAAAGTTTAGACACACCTTCTCATTTAAAGATTTTTCTGTATTTTCATGACTATGAAAATTGTACATTCACACTGAAGGCATCAAAACTATGAATTAACACATGTGGAATTATATACTTAACAATAAAGTGTGAAACAACTGAAAATATGTCTTATATTCTAGGTTCTTCAAAGTAGCCACCTTTGTGCAGAAGTCTGGTGGATACACAGCTGATAGTCCTACTGAATAGACTATTAGCTGCCTTTTTCTTGCCATAATACAAATTCTAAGTAAAGAAAAATGAGTGGCCATCATTACTTTAAGAAATGATGGTCAGTCAATGCGAAAAATTGGGAAAACTTTGAAAGTGTCCCCAAGTGCAGTTGCAGAAACCATCAAGCGCTACAAAGAAACTGGCTCACATGAGGACCGCCCCAGGAAAGGAAGACCAAGAGTCACCTCTGCTTCTGAGGATAAGTTTATCCGAGTCACCAGCCTCAGAAATCGCAGGTTAGCAGCAGCTCAGATTAGAGACCAGATCAATGCCACACAGAGTTCTAGCAGCAGACACATCTCTACAACAACTGTTAAGAGGAGACTTTGTGCAGCAGGCCTTCATTGTAAAATATCTGCTAGGAAACCACTGCTAAGGACAGGCAACAAGCAGAAGAGACTTGTTTGGGCTAAAGAACACAAGGAATGGACATTAGACCAGTGGAAATCTGTGCTTTGGTCTGATAAGTCCAAATTTGAGATCTTTGGTTCCAACCACCGTGTCTTTGTGCGACGCGGCAAAAGGTGAACAGATGGACTCTACATGCCTGGTTCCCACCGTGAAGCATGGAGGAGGAGGTGTGATGGTGTGGGGGTGCTTTGCTGGTGACACTGTTAGGGATTTATTCAAAATTGAAGGCATACTGAACCAGCATGGCTACCACAGCATCTTGCAGCGGCATGCTATTCCATCCGGTTTGTGTTTAGTTGGACCATCATTTATTTTTCAATAGGACAATGACCCCAAACACACCTCCAGGCTGTGTAAGGGCTATTTGACCAAGAAGAAGAAGCGTGATGGGGTGCTACGCCAGATGACCTGGCCTCCACAGTCACCAGACCTGAACCCAATCGAGATGGTTTGGGGTGAGCTGGACCGCAGAGTGAAGGCAAAAGGGCTAACAAGTGCTAAGCATCTCTGGGAACTCCGTCAAGATTGTTGGAAGACCATTTCCGGTGACTACCTCATCAAGAGAATGCCAAGAGTGTGCAAAGCAGTCATCAAAGCAAAAGGTGGCTACTTTGAAGAACCTAGAATATAAGACATATTTTCAGTTGTTTCACACTTTTTTGTTAAGTATATAATTCCACATGTGTTAATTCATAGTTTTGATGCCTTCAGTGTGAATGTACAATTTTCATAGGTTTGAAAATACAGAAAAATCTTTAAATGAGATGGTGTGTCCAAACTTTTGGTCTGTACTGTATATAGGTAGGGAACGGAAGGGCAGATGCGACCATTCTGATGATAATCGTCATTTGTACTCATCCTTCCTCTCCCTGCCTGTATGAAAAACGTAATAAAGAAGGGATTTTACTCAGTGAGTGTCACATATCTTTTTACAGTCTTATCTTTAATATAATCGGCCAAGCGTCCCTCTGTCTGAAGCCTTTATAGACTGCGCATGCGCGACGCGCAGTCTGGCTCCAGACAGAAGAACGCTTGGAGCCGAGGTAAGAGAAGTGTATGGCGCCGGAGATCGCGGTAGGCGTAGACGCTGAACACATACCGCGATATCCGGCACCATACTTATATACTTACCTGACTGGGAGGAGCGTTGCCGCGGCGCCTCTCTTCTGGCCGGAGAGCGGGGGTGAAGTGAAGGCTATCCGGTCGCCATTTTACTGAAGACACATTTACAGTGTGTCTTCAGCAAAATGGCATCGGACAGCGCGGTTCTACGGCGCCACACTCCTCTCCCGGCCTCCAGCAGAATAGGACACAGCAGCACTGGAGCACAGGGAAGAAAGGTGAGTATAAGTGTTTATTTTTTTTGTATGTGTGCAGCGTGAAAGGGATGAGGGGCCATGCATACCAGGATTGAGGATGAAGGGGCTATGCATACCTGGATAGAAGGACCATGCATACCAGGATTGGGGATGAAGGGGCCATGCATACCAGCATTGGGGGTGAAGGGGCCATGCATACCAGGATAGGGGATGAGAAGTGCCATACATACCAGGATTGAGGATGAAGGGGTTATGCATACCCGGATAGAAGGCCCATGCATACCAGGATTGGGGATGAAGGGGCCATGCATACCAGCATAGGGGATGAGAAGGGCCACACATACCAGGATTGGGGGATGAGGGGGCCACACATACCAGTATTGGGGGATGAGGGGGCCACACATACCAGGATTGAGGGATGAGGGGACCATGCATACCAGGATTGGGGGTGAGGGGACCATGTATACCAGGATCATACCAGAATTGGGGGTGAGGGGACCATGCATACCAGGATTGGGGGATGAGGTGCCACAAATACCAAGATTAGGGGATGAGGGGGCCACACATACCAGGATTGGGGGATGAGAGGTGCCACACATACCAGGATTGGGGGGATGAGGGGACCATGCATACCAGGATTGGGGGTGAGGGGAACATGCATACCAGAATTGGGGGATGAGGGGACCATGCATACCAGGATTGGGAGTGAGGGGACCATGTATACCAGGATCATACCAGAATTGGGGGTGAGGGGACCATGCATACCAGGATTGGGGAATGAGGTGCCACACATACCAAGATTGGGGGATGAGGGGGCCACACATACCAGTATTGAGGGATGAGGGGGTCACGTATACCAGGATTGGGGGGTGAGGGGACCATGCAAACCAGGATTGAGGGATGAGGGGACCATGCATACCAGGATTGGGGGTGAGGGGACCATGCATACCAGGATTGAGGGATGAGGGGGCCACGTATACCAGGATTGGGGGATGGGGTACCATTCATACCAGGATTGGGATGAGGGATGCCATGCATACCAGGATTGGCGATGGGGGGTGCCATGCATACCAGGATTGGGGATGGGGGGTGCCATGCATACCAGGATTGGGAGATGGCGGGGTGCCATGCATACCTGGATTGGGGATCGTGGGGTGCCATGCATAGCAGGATTGGGGATGAGGGGACCATGCATACCAGGATTGGGGGAAGAGGGGTGCCATGAATACCAGGATTGAGGGGTGAGGGGTACCCTGCATACCAGGGGTGAGGGGTACCATGCATTCCAGGATTGGGGGATGAGGGGTACCATGCATACCAGGATTCAGATGAGGGGCCATGCATACCAGGATAGGGATGAGGGGTACCATGTATGCCAGGATTGTGAATGAGGGGTGCCATGCATACCAGGATTGTGGATGAGGGGTGCCATGCATACCAGGATTGAGGGTGAGAGGTGCCATGCGTACCAGTATTGGGGGTGAGGGGTGCCATGCATACCAGGATTGAGGGTGAGGGGTGCCATACGTACCAGGATTGGGGGAGAGGGGTGCCATGCGTACCAGGATTGAGGGTGAGGGGTGCCATGTGTACCAGGATTGAGGGTGAGGGGTGCCATGAATACCAGGATAGGGATGAGGTGTGCCATGCTTACCAGGATAGGGATGAGGGCAGCACATAACAGGATGGGGGAACAGGATTGAGGAGCACAAATACCAGGATGGGGGCAGCACAAATACCAGGATGGGGGCAGCACATACCAGCATGGAAGACCATATACCAATAAAAATGCTCGCCTCCCGGGCGTAGAACGGGCTCAATAGCTAGTATAATAATAATCCCCCATGATTCCTTATAATAATTATGATCCTATACCTCCTTAGGCCACATTCACATGTCAGTATGTGGGGTGAGGGGACCATGCATACCAGGTTTGAGGGATGAGGGGGCCACGTATACCAGGATTTGGGGATGGGGTGCCATGCATGCCAGGATTGGGATGAGGGGTGCCATGCATACCAGGATTGGGGATGGGGGGTGCCATGCATACCAGGATTGGGGATGGTGGGGTGCCATGCATACCTGGATTGGGGATCGTGGGGTGCCATGCATACCAGGATTGGGGATGAGGGGACCATGCATGCCAGGATTGGGGGAAGAGGGGTGCCATGAATACCAGGATTGAGGGGTGAGGGGTACCCTGCATACCAGGGGTGAGGGGTACCATGCATACCAGGATTGGGGGATGAGGGGTTCCATGCATACCAGGATAGGGATGAGGGGTACCATGTATGCCAGGATTGGGGATGAGGGGTGCCATGCTTACCAGGATTGTGGATGAGGGGTGCCATGCATACCAGGATTGAGGGTGAGAGGTGCCATGCGTACCAGTATAGGGGGTGAGGGGTGCCATGCATACCAGGATTGAGGGTGAGGGGTGCCATGCATACCAGGATTGAGGGTGAGGGGTGCCATACGTACCAGGATTGAGGGAGAGGGGTGCCATGCGTACCAGGATTGAGGGTGAGGGGTGCCATGCATACCAGGATTGAGGGTGAGGGGTGCCATGAATACCAGGATAGGGATGAGGCGTGCCATGCATACCAGGATAGGGATGAGGGCAGCACATAACAGGATGGGGGAACAGAATTGAGGAGTAGTGTTGAGCCACCCCCGTAGTGTTCGAGTTCGGTTCGGTTCGTCGAACACCTTCGAACACCGTTAAAACCAATGGCAGGCAAACAAAAACACATAGAAACACATAGAAAACACCTTCAAAGGTGTCCAAAAGCTGACAAACTGCTCAGAAGACATAACTAACACATGGAAAAGTGACAAGTACATATAGTCATGCGAAAATAAAAGAGGTGGAGGAGTAAAAGGAGGGGGAGACACAGATATAGGCATGTCATGCCCTTCTAAAATCCAAAAAGTGAGAAGCCGACACGGCCAGTCCGCTCCTGCCCGTGCCACCTCCGTGTCGCCGGGTTTGTGCCAGAGCCGCGGTGAACCCTGATGGCCAGCCCCCCTCTCCCAATACTGGTGCCTGTCCGCTGGTGGGTCGAGCGAGCCCCCCTGTGGTGGAGGCAGCTCTAAGCTTTTTAATTTAAATTGTCTCTCTAATTTGAATGAATACACTTTAAATCCATTTACAAGGATCTATTGGAGGGCAAGTCTCATGCCAGCAGCCGCGTAATTCCAGCTCCAGTAGCGTCCACTAAAGCTGCTGCAGTTAAAAAGCTTTTATAAGGATCGAGCTCGGCTGTCCACCGCAAGGCATCCTACTGCCAGTCCCAGCCCCTATGCCTTGGGGTGCCTCCTGATGCTCTTCACTGAGTATCCCGTGGTCCCGAAGCATTTCCTTTGAAAAAATGAAGTGTCCAAACTACAGGTGGTGTAGCTTGCTTAACAGCCGGGATAATCCGCTGACTAGCAGACCCTGCTACTAGGCACAAAGTATTTCCTGGGCTAGATGCAGTTAAAAATTTGTAATTAGATACTCTCGTTGGATGCTGAGAAAGCATTCCATAGAGTCTCCTGGCACGCCATATATGATTCTCTTAAAAAGCTTGGGGTAGGGGTCTAGGGGACCCTTTTATAGCCAAAATCACGGCCCTGTATCGCAATACGTCACCTAGGCTGAAGATAAATGGAACTGTAGCACCCTGAGGGCTCGGTTGCTACAGAGGTATTGCACCTCACCCAGAGGTGTGATATCTCACTCTCAGGTAACGATGTAGTGTGGATCAGGACCCGACACCTGCATGCATTACACCACATTGCCGTGGGGCAGGGCGACCAATATGCCCCTGAGATGGGCACGACAGTCCCTGTCCCTGGCTGGAGTGGGGGGAGGGAACACTGAGGAAGGGGAACCCTGTAGTGCAGGAGCAGGGAGGAAGCAGTTCCTGGGTGCATTGAGAAGGGAGTATAAAAGGTGGGCACCATCTTAGTTCAGTGCAGAGAAGTCTGAGCAGAAGTGGCAGGGAGCAGGGGCTCTGCATGAGCTCTGCTCCGGAGGCGGGCCTAGTAACAGAGGCCCAGGCCTGGAAGAGGGAGAAGGAAGGAAGAGGAGTGGAGAAGGCTCCAGGAACGAGGAACAAAGGGATCTCAGGGGTGCGGACGGGCGAGTCGCCACCGCACGCCAGAATCCACCTGCGTGGAGGGGTCAGGCCAAAGGGGGAGACCGGTCCCCGAAACTAGTGGAGGCAGGAAACGACCCTCAGCTAGAAACAGGAGGCTGTGACATTTTATGTGGCGCAGCCCCTCGCTACACCCGCTAGGAAGGCACCACATAGGGTCAGGGAAACTGGCGCCAAGTTTACCAAGAGGAGGCCCGAGGCAGCCGGACAGAAGGGTTGGTAAGAAAGGCCAGACAAAGGACACACAAAGGGGGTCCTGTGAAGCGCTCCAAAGTTATCTGGGAGTTGTCTGAGCCCCTCACCTGGTGAGCACAGTACGACGTGGGCAGCCGATACCTGCAGACGTGGTCTGGATAATAAGAACTGTGAGTAAAGGCCCTGGACTGCATCACTGACTCCGTGTCATTACTGCTGCTGCCCTGCACCATCACCCCCATCCTCCGCATACACTGCCCTGAGGCTATACTCCTCCCGTGGGGAGTTATGCTACGCTCTGCTGCACCCACAACACCAGCCTCAGCGGTCTGCCCTGGAGCGGCGGTTCACTCTGACCGCAATCCACGGGTGGCGTAGTCGGACATTTAAACATCAAAACCACATAAATAGTTCCGCCACTGGTTTGACCGCCCTGAGCCACGGAACCGGGTTGCCGCCACGGAGACTACAACCACCAGCATCCACCAAAAAGGGTCCGGCTCCGGGTGTCCCAAGGCCCAGGGGGCGCGTCAGAACATTTTCATCACCTTTCACAATCACCAATGGGACAAGGCAGGGATGTTCTCTGTCCCCTCTCTTATACATCCTAGTGACGGAGCACCTGCTCTCATCAATTCGCCATAACCCCAATATTAGGTGGATTGAGGTGGGAGGCACCGAGTACAAGTGCTCTCTATTTGCTGATGATGTCCTAGTATATATCACTCAATCACATATATCCATCCATGCTGTTATGGCTGAAATAGATCACTTTGTTACATGGTCAAATTTTAAAATCAATGCAGCGAAGTCTGAGGCCCTCGATGTCTCCCTCCCCAAATCCATATAGGATTCCATCCAGTCCAACTTTCCCTTTGCCTGGCCCTCACAGGGTATCAAATACTTAGGAATTCCTATTCATAGAGACCTCTCCCATCTATGTTATCTTAATTTTGGGCCCTTTATTGAACAACTCCATACAGACCGCGGTTGGCAAGTTAGAACTGTAAGATTCACTACGTGAACCACTGGTGTTTTGTGGAAAAGCACATGTACACTGTGTTCCAAATTATTATGCAAAAAGTGTTTAGGAGTGATAAGGGAAGAATTTGTTTGTTTGTCAGTTAAACTCATTGATGGTGATGTGTGTCAGGGCTCTTTATATCACTGTAAGCAATTGCAGACACCAGTGCTAATTAGTTTGTCAGGTGTGTCCAATGAAAGGCAAGACTACTTAAGAAGGCTCTCTCACATTATTCAGCAGCCTACATTTTCTGCCAAAATGGGAAAGAAAAAGGATGTGTCGGCTGCTGAGAAGCAACAAATTGTGGAGTGTTTAGGTCAAGGCATGACTACAATCAACATTGTGCGATGATCAGGATGAAGTGTCTTGGCAATCAAGAAGTATGTAGCTGATTCACAGTACACACGTGTGCGTGCTGATAAGGGCAAATTGAGGACTCTTTCCTACAGGCAATTACATCAGGTTGAAAGAGCAGCGGCAAAAAAGCCTTGTCATAGCAGCAGACAAGTTTTTGAAGCTGCTTGTGCCTCCAACGTCCCCCGAACAACAAGATGCAGGGTCCTTCAGAGGTTTGCAGCTGTGCATACGCCATCCTGTCGACCTCCTCTATCCACTTCACACAAGCAGAAACGGCTCCAGTGGGCCAAACATTACATGAAGACTGATTTCAAAACTGTTTTGTTCACGGATGAGTGCCGTGCAGCGCTCGATGGTCCAGATGGATGGAGTGGAGCATGGCTGCTTGATGGACACCCCACGCAAACACGGCTACAGCGCCAACAAGGAGGAGGTGGAGTAATGTTTTGGGCTGGAATCATGGGGAGAGAGATTGTCGGCCCCTTTAGGATCCCTGAAGGCGCTAAAGATGAACTCCATAATGTATGTGGATTTTCTCAAACAGCACTTCCTGCCATGGTTCAAGAAGAAGAACCGTGTATTTCACAGCAAGATCATTTTTCTGCATGATAATGCACCATCTCATGCTGCACATAAAACATCTGCATCTCTGGCTGATATGGGCATAAAAGGGGACAAACTTATGGTGTGACCCCCATGCTCCCCTGACCTCTACCCCATTCAGAACCTTTGGAGCATCATTAAAAGGAGTGTCTATGATGGCGAGAGGCAGTTCACATCTAAGCAACAGCTCTGGGAGGGTATTCTGTCCTCATGCAAAACAATTGAAGCAGAAACCATCCAAAACCTGACAAATTCAATGGACGAGAGAGTTCAGAAGCTCCTTTCGAACAAGGGGTCCTATGTGAAAATGTAACATCACCTAGAATAAAGTTTTGAGTTGAAAACTGTTTGATTTCAGTTTCTAACAACCTGCTAATGCTTATAATTTCAAAAATGACCATTTTTTTGGTCTTTATTAAAATGAAAAGGTTGATCGAAAAGTTTGGGGGATCTAAGAGTGTGGCAACCCAGTAGTCATGATTACTTCGAATTCTGACAATATGAGGGTCATGCTGCAGGTAGTGCAGCAAGAAGGCACTTATGTGTCTTGCGCATCTCGGAGCCCCAAAATTATTTTCCGGGCTAGATGCAGCTAAAAATTATTTTTAATTTTAAATCTGGTGGAGCTTATTATAGATGGCCTAATAGGATCAGTGCTGCACACTGCTACAAAGCCCAAATTATTTTCCAGTCAAGATACAGATAAACATGATTAGTAATTTGAAAGCTTAAAACGGTTGGTAGGGTGATTTTAAACAATCATCAAGCTTTTACTCTCCCCAGGATGACACAGGGGTAGAAAAGTCGTTTCGGATCCATGATTTGTTCATCTTTATGAACGTGAGTCTGTCTACATTATCAGTGGAGAGCCGCGTGCGCTTATCTGTCAGCACACCACCAGCAGCGCTGAACACACGTTCAGACAGAACGCTGGCTGCGGGGCATGACAAGATCTCCAAGGCGTAAGTGGCTAGCTCCGGCCATTTATCCAGATTGGAAGCCCAAAAAGAGCAAGGGTCCAGTGACACAGTCGTGGCTTCAATGTTTACTTGGAGATACTCCTGTACCATCGTCTCTAGGCGTTGACTATGTGTCAGACTTCTTGTCTCCTGTGGCCTTGCAAAGGATGGGCTAAAAAAGTGGTGAAATGATTCCGCAAAATTGATGTTACCACCAGATACTGTGGTTCTGTTACGGTTTGAGTGCTGAACACTTGACGGTCCCACGGTTGGCAAGTTGGAACTGTGAGATTCACTACGTGCACCACTGGTATTTTGTGGAAAAGCACATGTAAGATTCTGCAACAGTCTCTGCTGATACTCCTGCATGCGTGCATCCCTTTCTATGGCAGGAATAATTTCTGCAAATTTACTTTTGTACCGGGGATCTAACAGTGTGGCAACCCAGTAGTCAGGATTATTTCTAATTCTCACAATTCGAGGGTCATGTTGCAGGTAGTGCAGCAAGAAGGCACTCATGTGTGTTGCGCATCCAGGAGCACCAAGTCCCTGTTGTGTTGGTGGCGAGGTAACAATCATGCTTCCTTCCTCTGTCCTCTCCCCCCAACCTCGCACAACAGAAATGTGATCAAGGTCTCCCTCATCTGATGAGTCTTCCATCAGTTCGTCCTCCACTTCTTCCTGGGCTCCTGCACCTTCCTCACTAGTTTGGCTGCTACCATGCGCCCTGGTAAAACCATCTCCCCCACCCTCACATGCCTGCCGCCTTGGTGCTGCCGACCGACTGGACCTTGCAGATGTTAGCCCTTCCGCATACAACTCCTCCTCCTCTACTTCCTCCACCTCCTCTTGTGCCACCACCTGACTCCGAATTCTGTTTAACATGTGCTCCAGCATGTAAATCACCGGAATAGTCATGCTGATAATGGCATCGTCAGCACTAAACATCTTCGTCGCCATTTCAAAACTGTGCAGAAGGGTGCATAGGTCCCTGATCTGAGACCACTCCTCCAGCGTGATTTGCCCCACCTCTGAATCTCGTTGGCCCAGGCTATACGTCAGAACGTATTGCACCAGGGCTTGTCGGTGCTGCCACAGTCGCTGCAACATGTGCAGAGTTGAATTCCACCGGGTAGGCACATCGCATTTTAGCCGGTGAAGTGGCAGGCCCAACGACTTCTGTAGAGATGTAAGTCGCTGAGCTGCGGGATGCGAACGGCGGAAGTGAGCACACAGCGACCGTGCCCTCTGCAGAAGGCCATCTAGTCTGGGATAGTGGGCTAAAAATTGCTGGACAACCAGGTTCAACACGTGAGCCATACAAGGCACGTGTGTGACATTGCCCCGGCGAAGGGCCGCACCCAGGTTTGCAGCATTGTCGCACACGGCCTTCCCTGGTTTCAGGTCCAGTGGAGACAACCATTCATGAAATTGGTTCTCCAGAGCTGACCACAACTCCTCAGCTGTGTGACTCACATTTCCCAGACATTTCAATGTAAAAACCGCCTGATGACGTTGAGCCCTACTGCCAGCATAGTAAGGAGGTGTGCAGGATCCCTTCTGCGCAGTTAGAAAGCTTGTGGTATGACCAGACAGGCTTTGGGTGCAGGTGGAAGACCGAGAGGAGGTTGAGGAGGCAGAAGCAGTGGAGGAAGTTTGACATAAAGAAGATTGACGCACAACTCGTGGGGACGGCAAGACTTGGACAGCAGCCCCTTGTCCTGCTGTCACCATAGTTACCCAGTGCCCAGTCAGCGACATGTAACGCCCCTGTCCATGCCTACTCGTCCAAGTGTCTGTGGTGAAATGCACCCTGTCTCACACAGAGCGGTGATGTTGAGTGCGACATGCTGGTGGAGCGCAGGCACACCTTTCTTTGAGAAGTAGTGCCGACTGGGCATCTGGTACTGGGGCACTGCGACGGACATAAGGTCTCGAAAATCCTCTGTGTCCAGCAGGCGGAAAGGCAGCATTTCTGTAGCCAAGAGCTTGCAGATGGTGAAATTCAACCTCTTAGCTTTCTCATGGCTAGGAGGAAATGGTCTTTTACTTGTCCACATCTGAGGGACCGAGGGCTGGCTATTGTGCTTAGACGGGGTTGATAAGGGTGTCCCCGGCAAACTGCCGGTCTGTGAGGAAGATGCAGGCGGACATGTTAGGTTGCCTTGATCCAAAGGTGGTGCTATCGATGTCGGACAGCGCTCAACACCAGCTGCTGTTACCACCTCCAAAGAAAATGATGACCTGCCATTTACGCTGGCTGTTGCGGGTAAAGAGGTGGCAGGTCTGCGCCCCAAAACAGGTGTGACTGCTGTCCCCCCAGTCACAGAGGATGAAGAGGCCGCGGATGCACAAGATATGGCAGACGGTGGTTGGCCCGGCCGGCTAGGCCGCATTGTAGCACACTGAGCTTCCCACTGCAACTTATGCTTCATGTCCATGTGCCGGTTCATGCATGAAGTACTCAAACTATGTATTTTTTGGCCTCTACTTAGCTTTTGCTGACAAATGTTACAGATAACACGAGTTGGGTCATCTTTATCGATCTGAAAAAATGCCCAGGCTATGCAAGGCTTAGCACCCATGCGACCTGAAGAGCCACCACGACTTGTGGTGAGAGGCAGAGTTGTGTTTGAGGATGCAGTTGTTGACGTGCTTCCAGTACTACGTCTCTGTCCAGGAAGGCGCAACCTGACCTCGTCGTCACTAGCATCTTCCTCCACCTCCTCTACGTCTCTGTCCAGGAAGGCGCAACCTGACCTCGTCGTCACTAGCATCTTCCTCCACCTCCTCTGCTGACCTCATCTCTTGGCTGACTGTGGGTTGACAGTAAGTGGGATCTCCAACCTCATCATCATCACCCTGTGTGTTATCACACCCGTCGTCCTCAGAGCCAACCTGTTCCTGCCCTGACAAAATACTAAAGTTGTCGCTCCAATCAGGTATTTGAGTCTTATCATCGTCTTCCTCATTGTCTCCACCAACAGGAGTTACAGTTTGGGAATGAAGGTCTACATTATGGTCAGAACCTTCTGCGTCTGGTCCTGGATCCGACTCATAAAGATTCTGGGCATCAGTGCAGATCATTTCCTCGTCTGGATTCACAGAAGCGCTGGAGTCGACCTCTGATTCCCAGGCTATAGTATGAGTAAACAGCTCTGCAGACTCAACCATCTGTTCTACCTCATACTCAGACGGGCAGCTGGAGATTTGGGAGCTGTGAGGAAGCAAGTGCGATTTGGGTGACACCTTTGAGGACTGGAGTATTTGTGATGTTGAAGTTGATGTGGAGGAGAGCCCACTTAAAGGAGCACTTGATATCCGTTGAAGCACCTGCTGTTTTTGTGCCTCATCTGGAATTTGTAGCGATTGGCGTGGCCGTAAGAAAGGGATCTTATCACATTGTCCGCTAAAAGAAGTAGACATTTTAGTTTGGCTGGAAGATGGTCTTTCTTCTGCAGATGTTACTGTTGCTTTAACACCTACCCCCCGGACACAACCTTTTTTCCCCTTCCCAACACGCCTATTCCCCTTTCCACCAGCAGCAGGCCCTTTTCCACTCATTTTGGTGGTTAACTAATTCACAACTCTGGAGTTGTTTGCACAAAAAAACAATGGATGGTAACCGAGCAGAGCTGAGTGGCCAAACTGTGGTATTAGGCCAAAACTATTGGCTGGGTTAGATGCAGAAAAAAATATATTCAGTTTGCAACCTGATGGAGGTCAGTATAGATGGACTAATAGAGAAAGTCCGACACACTGCTAGAAGGCCAAATATTTTTTCAGAGCTAGATGCAGAAAAAAATTATATTCAGTTTGCAACCTGATGGAGGTCAGTATAGATGGATTAATAGAACAAGACCCACACACAGCTAGAAGCCCAATGTTTTTTCAGAGGTAGATGCAGAAAAAAATATATTCAGTTTGCAACCTGATGGAGGTCAGTATAGATGGATTAATAGAACAAGACCCACACACAGCTAGAAGCCCAATATTTTTTCAGAGGTAGATGCAGAAAAAAATATATTCAGTTTGCAACCTGATGGAGGTCAGTATAGATGGACTAATACAACAAGTCCCACACACAGCTAGAAGCCCAAATATTTTTTCAGAGGGAGATGCAGAAAAAAATATATTCAGTTTGCAACCTGATGGAGGTCAGTATAGATGGACTAATACAACAAGTCCCACACACAGCTAGAAGCCCAAATATTTTTTGAGAGGTACTGTAGATGCAGATAAAAATTATTTTTAATTTGCAACCTGATGGAGGTCAGTATAGATGGACTAATACAACAAGTCCCACACACAGCTAGAAGCCCAAATATTTTTTCAGAGGTACTGTAGATGCAGATAAAAATTATTTTTAATTTGCAACCTGATGGAGGTCAGTATAGATGGACTAATACAACAAGTCCCACACACAGCTAGAAGCCCAAATATTTTTTCAGAGGTACTGTAGATGCAGATACAAATTATTTTTAATTTGCAACCTGATGGAGGTCAGTATAGATGGACTAATACAACAAGTCCCACACACAGCTAGAAGCCCAAATATTTTTTCAGAGGTAGATGCAGAAAAAAATATATTCAGTTTGCAACCTGATGGAGGTCTGTATAGATGGACTAATACAACAAGACCCACACACAGCTAGAAGCCCAAATATTTTTTCAGAGGTAGATGCAGAAAAAAATATATTCAGTTTGCAACCTGATGGAGGTCAGTATAGATGGACTAATACAACAAGTCCCACACACAGCTAGAAGCCCAAATATTTTTTCAGAGGTAGATGCAGAAAAAAATATATTCAGTTTGCAACCTGATGGAGGTCAGTATAGATGGACTAATACAACAAGTCCCACACACAGCTAGAAGCCCAAATATTTTTTCAGAGGTACTGTAGATGCAGATACAAATTATTTTTAATTTGCAACCTGATGGAGGTCAGTATAGATGGACTAATAGAGAAAGTCCGACACACTGCTAGAAGGCCAAATATTTCTTCAGAGCTAGATGCAGAAAAAAATTATATTCAGTTTGCAACCTGATGGAGGTCAGTATAGATGGATTAATAGAACAAGACCCACACACAGCTAGAAGCCCAAATATTTTTTCAGAGGTAGATGCAGAAAAAAATATATTCAGTTTGCAACCTGATGGAGGTCAGTATAGATGGACTAATACAACAAGTCCCACACACAGCTAGAAGCCCAAATATTTTTTCAGAGGTACTGTAGATGCAGATAAAAATTAGTTTTAATTTGCAACCTGATGGAGGTCAGTATAGATGGACTAATAGAATGATGCTATGCCCAAAAGATTTTACTTCACTAGGTGCAGTAAAAAAATTGGTATTCTATACACAGGTGGTATATCTTGCAGCACAGATAGGCTACTCCACTGACTAACACACTCTGCAATAGGCCAAAAAGGATTAGCTTTGCTAGATTCAGCCAAATGCTGTGAAAAAAACTTGCACAGCACTGGCACAGACCTGCCTGGCAAAAACTGATAGGAACTGATGTAACCTAGTCCTGAAAAGGACTCCAATTACAATTAGTCTTTACTCCCACAACCTATCTATTTAAGAGCACAGACCTCCCTGATAAAAGTCGTAGGAAATGCTGTAACCTAGTCCTTAAAAGGACTGCAATCACAACTTTTCCCTACTCCCAAGCTATCTGTATATTTGTGCGAAAATTGGCTTGAAATTAACAAGGTATAGCGCACACAGCAACAGCGGTGCCGTCTAACACGCAGCTGCAGCAGTGAGAAAATGGTGGCGACGGGGAAAATGGCTTGGTCTTATAGGGCAAGGACATGTGACATACACTGCCAATGACACATGCCCTTGCTTGTGTGAAAAAAAGCACTTCGCTCCGTGTGTGCGCTGCTGATAGGCTGACAGATTGCACCTCCCCACTGCAAATGCGGGAAAGAGAAAAAAAAATGGAGATCTTCATTGTTCCTGCAGAGATCCATCCCCTGCCCCTCCCCCCACCCCGCTTTACACTCAAACTGCGTATTAACATTAATTTTCATCATTACTGAGAAAAAATCCAGTTATGATTTTGGTGCACGAACAGTTATCGAACATAACCTCGAACAGCCGAATTTTTATCAAATTGTTCGTGTTCGCCGAACGGCTCGAACACCGCCCAAAACAGCTCGAATTTGAGATTGGCGAACAGTTCGAGTAGAACAACGCTCATCTCTATTGAGGAGCACAAATACCAGGATGGGGGCAGCACAAATACCAGGATGGGGGCAGCACATACCAGCATGGAAGACCATATACCAATAAAAATGCTCGCCTCCCGGGCGTAGAACGCGCTCAATAGCTAGTATAATAATCCCCCATGATTCCTTATAATAATTATGATCCTATACCTCCTTAGGTCACATTCACATGTCAGTATGTGGGGTGAGGGGACCATGCATACCAGGTTTGTGGGATGAGGGGGCCACGTATACCAGGATTGGGGGATGGGGTGCCATGCATACCAGGATTGGGATGAGGGGTGCCATGCATACCAGGATTGGGGATGGGGGGTGCCATGCATACCAGGATTGGGGATGGTGCTGTGCCATGCATACCTGGATTGGGGATCGTGGGGTGCCATGCATACCAGGATTGGGGATGAGGGGACCATGCATACCAGGATTATGGAAGAGGGGTGCCATGAATACCATGATTGAGTCGTGAGGGGTACCCTGCATACCAGGGGTGAGGGGTACCATGCATACCAGGATTGGGGGATGAGGGGTACCATGCATACCAGGTTTCAGATGAGGGGCCATGCTTACCAGGATAGGGATGAGGGGTACCATGTATGCCAGGATTAGGGATGAGGGGTGCCATGCATACCAGGATTGTGGATGAGGGGTGCCATGCATACCAGGATTGAGGGTGAGAGGTGCCATGCATACCAGTATTGGGGGTGAGGGGTGCCATGCATACCAGGATTGAGGGTGAGGGGTGCCATGCATACCAGGATTGAGGGTGAGGGGTGCCATACGTACCAGGATTGAGGGAGAGGGGTGCCATGCGTACCAGGATTGAGGGTGAGGGGTGCCATGCGTACCAGGATTGAGGGTGAGGGGTGCCATGAATACCAGGATAGGGATGAGGTGTGCCATGCATACCAGGATAGGGATGAGGGCAGCACATAACAGGATGGGGGAACAGGATTGAGGAGCACAAATACCAGGATGGGGGCAGCACAAATACCAGGATGGGGGCAGCACATACCAGCATGGAAGACCATATACCAATAAAAATGCTCGCCTCCCGGGCGTAGAACGGGCTCAGTAGCTAGTATAATAATAATCCCCCATGATTCCTTATAATAATTATGATCCTATACCTCCTTAGGCCACATTCACATGTCAGTATGTGGTCAGTATTTTATATCAATATGTAAGCCAAACACCATGAGTGGGTGATAAATACAGAAGCGGTGACGTGTTTCTATTATACTTTTCCTCTGATTGTTCCACTCCTGGTTTTGGCTTACAAATACTGATGTAAAATACTGAGCAAATACTGATAGTGTGAACGTAGCCTTATAATAATTACATTCAGTGCCTCTTTATTGTAATAATGTCCTTGAGAAGGAGTATGAATAGAATTTATGTTGCCATTTAGTAAAACTCCTATCACTGCACATAGGTGCAGTTACAGAAGGGTACACCTTTAAAGGTATTAAGAGATGTAGAGGTATATGCATTGCGATTGCGGTACTTACAGTTATTTGGCCCCTACTGAAGCCCCTTAATGTCTCACCCACTTTTATACACCTTCCATGGCCTCCATAGAGTATGATGCCCCAAAAAATGCCCAACACAGTATGATGGTCAGCACAGCCCCCTTCCCTCCCCACACACAGTATGATGGTCATCACAGCCTCGCTCACAATATGATGACCCACACACACAGTATGATGGCCTCTATAGACCTCCATACTGTATGCTGGTCACCACAGCCCCCCTACACAGTATTTTCACCACAGTCCCCCATAGAATATGATGTCCACCACAAACCCCACACATTATGCTTGTCACTACAGGCCCCCATAATTTATGATATCCAACTTAGCTCTCAATACATACATGATGATGTCCACCACAGCCACTCTCACAGTATGATGTCCACCTTAGCCTCCTACACAGTATGATGGTCGCTAGAACATCTCACACAATATGATTGTATCAACACACACAGTATGATGGCCTCCATAGACCCCCCTACATAGTATGATTGCCATCACAGCCCCCCACAAAGTATGATGGTCATCACAGCCCACCAAACAGTATGATGTCCCCCACAGCCTCACATACAGTATGTCTGTATCATATGACTTCCAGGTCCAATGATATAAGAAAACTAAAAAAAGCTTATACTTACCTAATCCTACTCCCCATTCTCTGCAGCCTCCATCTCCTTTCCTATCAATGGTCTGGCTCCATCAGGCCACAAGCTGGAAGTATCTTGCATCCTGCTAGAGAAAATAACGGAGCAGGGAGCCGGTGGCTTTGTTCTCCACCGTAGTTGCTAACAGTATTGCATCATGAGGGCACCAGTAGTGTCACAATGAGACCCATAGCAAGAATGGCCCATCTGGCATTTGCCAAATTTGCCCGATGGCCAGTTTGGCTTGATTGTGATGTTCCCTTGTGAAGGCCTTTTCATTACGTTGCCCATCTGGTCTGCAGACCTATCTCCATCTATCATTGCATTCAAAATAAAAGCAGGAATCATCACTGTAGAGGATAGACCTCAATTCCAGCCTCCATTGCTGTCTTGCTCTGCACCATGATAGCTTTAGAGAGCAGTTGCATGAGGTCAATGGAGCACCTATAGCTGCACGTCTGGCTCGTAGCACAGTTTTTTGCAAATGTCCGTTTGACTGCTTAGGCATGGTATGTCAAAGGTTGTAATCACTGCACATGGTACTGAATAATTTTGCTTCAAGTGAAATTTATTCCAATGTAATAACGTGAAATAAATGACAAAGTAAAAGCTGACGTTTCGGTCACTACGTGGCCTTGATCACAGTGTCACTAGAAATAAATGAAAACAATCAAAATAAATACAAAGAATTCATTTGTTACTTTCAATATATGCACATATTTTGTGGACTTATGTCAAATGATCATTCCAGTAGAGAGATCTAAAATTATATATGTTCATCAGGTCAACTATCCCTCAGTGATCTAAAAGAGAGCAGTGCAAAGGTAGAAAGAAACTACATGTAGGTTGTTGTGTGAAAGATTTTATTTGGAGTAGGTGTTTGTACCTGTTAAGTCTTGCATCCCGATGGTCATAAGAATCTCCCTATGGTTGCAAAATGGTACTGGGAACCCAAAGAGGAAAGATCAGGTCTCAGGTGTAAATTATGGATCCTTCTGGCAGAGTGGGTTCCTGTTCAATTGTGACAATATAAATACAAAGGTCCACTTGACCTAATCTAATATTGTATAAGAAAATTGAGCCATATCCCTGTACCAAGTAAGCTTTGTATATAATGGACCGTTCCTCATCCCAGGTATCCAATATATGGTTCATGAAAAACTGTGTGATAGGGAATTTAAAACAGTGTGTCTTATTTCATATGTATGTACCATCACTAGTGTTGAGCGAGCATGCTCAGCACTGCTCGTTACTCGCCTGAGCATCTCACTACTCGGGATGTTCGGCGAGCACCGAGCATTTTCGGGTTACTCGGGTGGGAGCTCGGGTCTCTGCCCTGCATGTTTGGCGCTCTTTGCAGAGCCAATGAACATGCAGGGATTGCCAGTCAGTCACTGTAATGACGCAGTCATGTTGGTTGCGGGCATTACAGTGATTGGCTGGCCGCACAGCGTCACCTCGAATATTTAAAACCGGGCGCCGCCATCTTGGACACAGTCGCTCCGGATCAGACAGTGTAAGGAGAGTGCTGCTGAGCTAGGGAGAGATTTATACTGCGAAATAGGTAGTGTAGGGTCTCTAAAGCCTGCAAAATCAATCAAACAGTCCTTCTCAGGACTAATATCCATCCCAGATATCAGGCAGGCAGGCTGTATAGGATACGCAGTGGTTATACCAACAAATACTGCATTACAGTCCTGTGTGCTGCTGCTGCTCAAATTGCTAGACTTAGCCCCAGGTCTCAGGGGCCAGGAAAAATCCTTTTTTTATCATCTAAATCCTGTTTTGTTTTTCCTCAGTCAGACTGTACAAATACCCGTCTTATTAACCTTTTGGTATTTTTTCTCCCCCCCAAAAAAAATTGAGCGTGTCTGTGAGTGTTCAGACACAAATATATCTGTTTAAAAGAGTCTGGTTTTGGCCAGATAACTAGAACTGTGGTTTTGCAGTTCCATGGTTCAAATCTCTGTACTTTTTTGCCTTTTTTCCATAAAAAAAAACAGTTTGAGTGTCTCGCTGACTGTTCAGACACAAATATATCTATTTAAAAAAGTCTGGTATACGCCAGGAAATTAGAACTGTGGTTTTCCTCTTCCACGGTTCAAATCTGGGTGTTATCCACCTTTTTGCCTTTTTTCCATAAAAAAAAACAGTTTGAGTGTCTCGCTGACTGTTCAGACACAAATATATCTGTTTAAAAGATTGTGGTGTAGGCCAGAGAACTAGAACTGTGGTTTTCCTCTTCCACCGTTCAAATCTGGGTGTAATCCACCTTTTTGCCTTTTTTGCTTAAAAAAAACAGTTTGAGTGTCTTGCTGACTGTTCAGACACAAATATATCTGTTTAAAAGATTCTGGTGTAGGCCAAAGAACTAGAACTGTGGTTTTCCTCTTCCACGGTTCTAATCTCCTTTTTATTACCCTTTTGCCATTGATAGTGCGAGTGTAAGCTATTTTACTTCATTTACAATGGGCAAGGCGCGTGGCAAGGGACGTGGAACTGGACGTTCTGGTGATGGTGCGTGCAGAGGACGGGGCCGTAGCCAAGGTGAAAATGTGCCACAACCAACAGCCACATCTTCTTGCTTCCAGGTCTTGACCGAATTACTAGGGAAGCTCAAAACAACACCACTATTGCCAACTGATCAGTGTGAACAGGTTATTAATTGGATAGCAGATAATACTTCCAGTCACCTGGGCACCACCACCTCCGGTCTGTCTTCCACATGGTCAAGTCTTAGTAGCCATGAGTCTCAACCGCATACTCCTCCTCAACCTGATGCTCCTTCCTCCCACCATGCCGAGTGTCATCAGACAGCAACTGATCCCACAGTTGGACACTCTGAAGAGCTGTTCACTGGTCCATTTCCATATTTGGACCCCTCTCCTGCTCCGCTTGAAGTGGTGAAAGAGGAGATCCCATGAAGAGATGGCCAAGAGATGGCCAAATATTTGAACAGCCACGGCCACAGGAAGGCGACGCTGGCAATTTGTCACAAGAGGAGGACGATGACGAGACACAATTGCCACGAAGTGATGAGGAGGACCGTGGTGCGGAAGTGGAAGAGGAGGAGGTGGTGGATGATCTAGTAACTGACCCAACGTGGCAGGAGGACACGCAGAGCGAGGCCAGCAGCACACAGGTGGAGGGAGGCAGAGTACCCCAACAGGCAGGAAGAAGCAGTGTGGTGGCCGCAGACAGAAGGCGGGCAACCGTTCCCCGTAACACCAACAGGAGGGACGTTGCCAATACAACTGGTAGGTCTTCCAAAGTCTGGAATTTTTTTAAAGACTCTGCTGATAACCCCAAAAAGGCCATTTGTACCACCTGCCAGGCCAGCATCAGCAGGGGTGACAAAACTACCAGCCTGACCACCTCCAGCATGATCAGGCACATGTCAGCAAAGCACCCGACTTTTTGGGGCGAACCCCAGGGTCCACGACCAGTGTCAGCGGGTGTCACCACTGCTTCTTCTGCTGGTGTGCATGTAAGAGAACCCCCTGTTGTGCGTGCAAGGCAATCCCCTGTCCATACTGCATGCAAAGATGCCCCCTCCTCTCAGTCTTCACTTGTTATGGCAGTTTCTCAAGAAACAGCATCAATGTCCAAGTCCCACTGCATCATTCAATTGTCCATATCCAAGACCTTTGAACGAAAGCGCAAATTCGCAGCTAACGCCCCACAGGCCACAGTCCTAAATGCCGCCTTTTAAGCTGGTGGAGACGGAATCCTTCCGCAACCTTATGGCGGTGGCCGTCCCTCGGTACTCGGTCCCCAGCCGACACTATTTTGCCCGGTGTGCCATCCCTGCACTAGACAAGCACGTGTCCCAAAACATCTGCCGTGCCCTCAACAACGCAGTTACTGGGAGAGTCCACCTGACAACGGACACGTGGACAAGTGCTTATGGCCAGGGATGGTACATCTCCCTGACGGCACACTTGGTAAACATAGTGGAAGCCGGTACCCAGTCGGACCTTGGGACGGAACACATCCTCCCTACACCGAGGATTGCGGGCCCTATGTCAGTCAGAGTTGCCCCCACAGTGTACAGCTCCTGCGCATCATCCTCCTCCTCATGTTCAGCCTCCATATCAGATATCACCACATCAGTTACAAGCTGAAAGCACTGCAGTACTGCCTCAGCCAAGCGGCAACAGGCTGTGCTGAAACTCATAAGCTTAGATGATAAACCTCACACTGCTTGTGAGTTGTGGACAGCTGTGAAAGAGCAGGCAGATCTGTGGCTGAGACCGCTGAACCTACATCCAGGCATGGTCGTGTGTGACAATGGCCATAACCTGGTGGCGGCTCTGAGGCGAGGCGAGATCACACATGTACCATGCCTGGCTCATGTGTTTAACCTCGTGGTTCAGCGGTTTCTTAAATCGTACCCCGAGTTGCCAGATCTGCTCGTGAAAGTACGCCGCCTGTCAGCTCATTTTTGGAAGTCGGCTACAGCTTCCGCCGCCCTTGCTGTGTTGCAGCAGCGTTTGCAGCAGCGTTTGCAGCTACCGGCACACCGACTGGTGTGTGATGTCCCCACACGTTGGAACTCTACCCTCCACATGTTGCAAAGGATTTGTGAGCAGAAGAGAGCAGTTGTGGAGTACCAGCTGCAACAAGGCCGTCGATATTCAGGTCAGACTCCACACATAAGATCTCAGGAGTGGACCTGGATGTCTGACATATGTACCATCCTGACAAACTTTGAGGAGTCCACCAAGATGGTGAGTGGCGATGACGCCATCATTAGCATCAGCATCCCACTTGTCTGTCTTTTGCAACGCTCTCTGCAGAGAATTAAAGAGGAGGCATTGCAGCCAGAGCATGATGAGATAGATCAAGAAGCCGTAGCGGGCGATTACACACAGCCCAGCCTCATCTCATCCCAACGTGCATTGGGGGACAATGAGGGAGAGGAGGAGGTGGAGGAGGAGGAAGAACAGGAGCTAGTATCATGCACTGTAGACGGTAGTACCTGTACAACTGTCATACTGTCGGTTCAGCGTGGGTGGCCTGAGGACAGGGGGTATGAGGAGGAGGAGAGCATGGTCAGTCGTCATCTTGGTGAGGACACGGAAGTCTTGCCCGTTAACAGTCTGGCACGCATGGATGACTTTATGTTAAGCTGCCTTAACCGTGACCCTCACGTTGTCAAAATGTTGGGTGACAGTCATTACTGGTTGGTGACACTTTTAGACCCCCGCTACAAGAAGAACTTTCACTCTCTCATTCCTGAGGTGGAAAGATCTACAAAAATGGGGCAGTACCAGAAGGCCCTTGCTGCAGAACTGTTAAAAAAATTCCCATCTGAACACGCTAACGGCAGAGGTCACAGTTCATTGCCCAACCAAGGCGTACAGGCGAGAGAGACGCAACTCCAATCCAGCAGAGACAGGGAAACACTGTCAACATTCTGGGACAGTTTTCTGAGACCTGCCCAGCTTACAGGCCCTCAGGCACGGGGTACTCTCACAAGGAGTGGAAAGTTTCAAAAGATGGTGAGGGAGTACCTTTCCAACCGTACCAGTGTCCTCCATGATTCCTCTGTGCCTTTTAATTATTGGGTATCCAAGCTGGACACTTGGAATGAACTCGCTCTGTACGCCTTGGAGGTCCTGGCCTGCCCTGCCGCTAGCATGTTATCGGAGAGTGTTTTTAGTGCCGCTGGATGAATTATAACTGATAAGCGCACTCGCCTGTCAACTGACAATGCTGACAAGCTGACCCTTATCAAAATGAACAAGGGCTGGATTGAGCCAGACTTCTCTTCACCACCAAATGACAGCAGAGTAACATAAAGTCAAATCCACTGTGTTATTTCGGGAGGTGTGTTCCCATGCACCGCTTCACAACCACACATGGGTATACGCTTCCTCATTTCTGCTGTTTTTTGATCTTTTCCATATACTCAGCCGCCAGCAACACTATACCACCAGGGTGACTGTGGTCCGTGTTGCCAGCATCGCAAGTTCCTCTGTCCAAATTTTTGGCAGCTTTTGCTTGGAAGGCATAGGCAAAGACTATGGGAGACCCACTCCCCAATAATAGGAATAATGTTTTTAATATTCTGTACTGCATGGCTCTTGTAAGGGGCATTGCAAGTTCCTCCGTCCTAATTTTTGGCAGCTTTTGTTTGGAAGGTATAGGCAAAGACTATGGGAGACACACTCCCCAATAATGAGAATAATGTTTTTAATATGCTGTACTGCATGGCTCTTGTAAGGGGCATTGCAAGAAGTTCCTCCATGCTAATTTTTGGCAGCTTTTGCTTGGAAGGCATAGGCAAAGACTATGGGAGACCCACTCCCCAATAATGGGAATAATGTTTTTAATATGCTGTACTGCATGGCTCTTGTAAGGGGCATTGCAAGTTCCTCCATCCTAATTTTGGCAGCTTTTGCTTGGAAGGCATAGGCAAAGACTATGGGAGACCCACTCCCCAATAACGGGAATAATGTTTTTAATATGCTGTACTGCATGGCTCTTGTAAGGGGCATTGCAAGTTCCTCTGTCCTAATTTTTGGCAGCTTTTGCTTGGAAGGCAAGGGTCATTGTTATTGTCTTTTTATTCCACTGGGACCTCCACGTCTCTTCCAAGGGGCATTAATATTGTCTTTTTATTCCACTGTGACCTCCACGTCTCTTCCTAGGGGCATTAAAACCGTCTTGTTAAGCTACTGTGACCTCCATGTCTCTACCAAGGGGCATTAAAACCGTCTTGTTAAACCACTCTGAACTCCACGTCTCTTCCAAGGGGCATTAAAATCGTCTTGTTAAGCTACTGTGACCTCCACGTCTCTTCCAAGGGTCATTGATATTGTCTTTTTATTCCACTGGGACCTACACCACTCTTCCAAGGGTCATTGATATTGTCTTTTTATTCCACTGGGACCTCCACGTCTCTTCCAAGGGGCATTAAAACTATTTTGTTAAGCTACTGTGACCTCCACTTCTCTTCCAAGGGGCATTAAAACCGTCTTGTTAAACCACTCTGAACTACACGTCTCTTCCAAGGGGCATTAAAATCGTCTTGTTAATTTACTGTGACCTCCACGTCTCTTCCAAGGGTCATTGATTTTGTCTTTTTATTCCACTGGGACCTCCACCACTCTTCCAAGGGGCATTGATATTGTCTTTTTATTCCACTGCGACCTCCACCACTCTTCCAAGGAGCATTGATATTGTCTTTTTATTCCACTGTAACCTCCACCACTCTTCCAAGGGGCATTGATATTGTCTTTTTATTCCACTGGGACCTCCATGTCTCTTCCAAGGGGCATTAAAACCATCTTGTTAAACCACTCTGATCTCCACAGCTCTTCCAAGGGGCATTAAAACCGTCTTGTTAAGCTACTGTGACCTCCACGTCTCTTCCAAGGGGCATTAAAACCGTCTTGCTAAAACACTCTGAACTCCACGTCTCTTCAAGGGGCATTAAAACCGTCTTGTTAAACCCCTCTGAACTCCACAGCTCTTCCAAGGGGCATTGAAATGTTGTTTTTAATTACCTCTAACCTCCACGACTCTTCCATCGGGCATTGCATTTCCTCCTAATTTTAGTCAGCTTTTTCTTTTCAATGCATAGGCGAACACTAAGGGAGACCCACTCCCCAATAATGGGTAGAAGGTTTTTAGTATGCTGTAATCCATGTCTGTTTCAAGGGGCATTGCAGTTCCTCATAATTTTTGGAAAGCCTTCCTTTCACTGCTTAGGCCAACAGTGAACAGGAGACCAAGTTGCTATAAATGGAAAAAATGGTTTAGTTAAGGCCCTCTGACCTCCATGTCACTTCCAAGGGGCATTGGAGTGCCTCAAAATTTTTGGTAGGCATTGCACTCACTGTATGCCCTATAACTGTGTAGCCAAACCGCTCGTTTTGGTACAGAAATATATCCTACAAGACATGCGTGGTTGACTGGCCTGATATTGATGTGAATGGTCCCTGTTCCTCCTGCTCTTTCTCCTTTGCCACCACCTCATCCATCATTCATCACCTGAAGCTTTATTTTAACGGGAGTCATAGAACTGGGATAGTAGCTGGAAAACATCCAGCAATCCTCGGAGGAGGTAGGATATGCGCCAAAATGCTGACCACCTCAGGCCTAGCCGCTACTACATACATGCCCTTGCATTCTAAGGAACAGAAAGCTAAGGAGATGGATGGCCTCATGATCATGAATAATTTACTCATTGTGTAGGAGGCCGACCTCTGCTGCTGTCTACCTTCTGAACTTTGTGTTGAAGCCTGATTGACCCAGGACCCACAATCCTCTATGTCTGGAGGACATGTTGCATCCCAGTGTCCAACTGTGTCCCGGCTTCCACAATATTAACCCAGTGTGAAGGCGTCAGCGAGATGGACTATCCCTGGCCACATTCACTTGTCCACGTATTAGTGGTTAGGCTGTCCTTCCCACTAAATGCACTGGGGATGGCATAGGTAATGTTTTAGTATGCACGCTTGTGTATAAGGGACAAGGACTTGCACGGGGATAGTTGCAAGTTTGAATCTTCTGATGCAGCAAGGATCACTTCTGATGGGCATGACTCACCCAGGGGGATATGGGGGACTCGGTACCCATTCCTTTACCTTCTTGGGATGTCACGGCGGTCAGCTCCTGGGCTCGTACCCTGGGGTCACTCTTAAAAAGGGGTTGTTGCTTGAAGGGATGGTAAACGGTTTTGTCTCGTGACGCCACCTGTGGTTCCTGCTAATGGGTACCAGCGCTACTGCAGACCTCTGGAGCAGATGTTAGGGCAGCTGGGTTGGTGCGGCTCTCCACAGGCAGAGCTCCTGAAGAGCCTCCGCTCCTCTCGTCCTCTCACTCACTCCCTCTTCCTCTTACTCCTCCTGCTCTAAAGATGGCCCCCCTATATATATTTGTCTCTTCTTCAAGTGCTCCCTTGGTCTGCGTCCTCCACCCACACCCACTACATGGTTCCCTCTCACTTTTGTTCCCCCCCACTCCAGCCAGGGACGGGGCCAGCAGAAGAAGTGCATATTGCCCTTCCAGCCGGTCTGGAGTAGTGTAGTGTTGGGTGCAGGTGTTAGGGTCCCGGGCAGCACTCCATCCTTACCTGAGAGAATGAGATGCCACACCTCTGGGTTAGGTGCAGTACCTCTGTGGCGACTGAACCCTCAGGGGCGCCACAGACCCCCTTGGTAAAACACAGCATGTCCGCGGGCTGGAACAGAGTAAAAAAACAGGGTATTTTACAGACATGCAATTTTTAGATGCATCACATATAAGATTATAAACAAACGCTTTCTTCCCTTTATAGGAGGCACTTTTTCTTAAAAGTTACTGGTTACTTCTATCAAAACATTATAAAACTTTCTTCAAGTGTATAAAACATTTTTCATATATGTCATTCTTCTTAAAGTTACAGTGAGTCCCATACCCAGGTTTCCATCTCACTGGTGAAGGTACAACATGAATAGCATGAGGGACCCGTCTGAAAACCCTCAACGTAGGCCCTGGTCATGGCTAAAGGGCATAAGTGATCCAGGTGTTGGACCACGTCTTCGGCCACGCCAAACGAGTTTTTTTTCAGTGGCCTCTTAATATAAAACCAATAGGGGGCACTTTAATAAGTGCAACTATTTACAATGGACAGTTTTCGGCTGCTCACAGTCCTCAGCCTACAAGTCTTTATACCCTTTACGGGTAACTAAATGCACACATATATTTTCCAGTTCACACAAAAATTTTCTTCTGTACCCTTACGGGTAACTATGTACGCTGTTTAGTTCCAGATACTTTTGCTCAGCAGTGGTGTCCCCGCTGGGGGGGGGGGGGTATTCTGGGTTTTTGCCGACTGACCCAGCCGGGTCATCAGCCCTAGACTGCAGGGGGATGTCCTCTTCCTCCTCGACCACGCGGTGCACCTGGGGGGCATACCACCCGCGCTCCCCGTGGTGTCTGGTGTAAGTGACACGGTCACCGGGATAAAGGTTTCTGTCGGGATGGCCCTGTTCAAGGTGGGGCTCGACATCCCGCCAATTGACGAAAATATCCCGAGCGAATTGTGGATCCCGTATAAAGCCCCATCCGGCTTCAAGGTCTAATTTGACTATGAGCCCTTCCACCCAGGTACTGGGCTTGACGGACTTGGCCTGGCGGACTTTAGCTTTGGCTGCCTTTTTCCGGGACTCTATCTTCTTCTCTCCTCCTCCTCTCCCCTTTCGGGGGCGGTTCCATGGCAGCCTGATGTCGGTCACTCCTAGGGGCGGCCTCCCCACTTTGATAGACACATCTACATACATGGCCATTGCTGCTTGGGGCGGGCCTCGCTTTCGGCGCCACTCTGGGACCCGGCCCACGATGGGAGGTGATTCCTTGTTGTCTTTGACTGTGATTCCTTGCTGTCTTTGACTGCACAGTCAGTGAAGAAAAACAGTCTCTAGGCGCACAATACCCGGTGATAACGGGTTTGTTCGAATCCTGTTCATGACGCCAGGAAGAGATGACTCGCCCAGTGGGATATGGGGGACTCGGTACCCGGGCCTTTACCTTCTTGGGATGTCACGGTGGTCGGCTCCCGGGCCCGTACCCTGGGGTCACTCTTAAAAAGGGGTTGTTGCTTGAAGGGATGGTAAACGGTTTTGTCTCGCGACGCCACCTGTGGTTCCTGGTAATGGTCACCAGCGCTGCTGCTGACCTCTGGAGCAGATGTTAGGGCAGCTGGGTTGGTGCGGCTCTCCACAGGCAGAGCTCCTGAAGAGCCTCCGCTCCTCTCGTCCTCTCACTCACTCCTTCTTCCTCTTACTCCTCCTGCTCTAAAGATGGCCCCATATATATATATATATATGTCTCTTCTTCAAGTGCTCCCTTGGTCTGCATCCTCCACCCACACCCACTACATGGTTCCCCCTCACTTTGGTTCCGCCCCACTCCAGCCTGGGACGGGGCCAACAGAAGAAGTGTATATTGGCCTTCCAGCCGGTCTGGAGTAGTGTAGTATTGGGTGCAGGTGTTAGGGTCCTGGGCAGCACTCCATCCTTACCTGAGAGAATGAGATGCTGCACCTCTGGGTGAGGTGCAGTACCTCTGTGGCGACTGAACCCTCAGGGGCGCCACAGACACACTTTTATGCAGTGACCTGGGTGTCAGAGATGCTTCCAGTGGTCTTCCCCATGCTGTTCCCAAGTCTTTTCAGCACTGTATGCATGTGTCACACAGCATATGGCCAGATAAGGTTGTAAAATGTTAAAATGACATTTCCCGGTGAATGCATTTGTCACGGTTGAAAGCAATACAAAGGTGCAAAAACGCATAAAAAATGCTAATTGTGAACATAGCCCAAGGTGTGGAGGAGTATTTTTGTTTTTGGTTATTTATTTTACCTTATACACAAGTTTTTACTCTGGAAAGGATGTTCCTTAACATATTTCACAGGAAAACAGTTTCAGTTTTGTTTTTGAACATTTTATTGTGAGCCCGTAAAAGTGGCTTAGTACCTCTGACCACGTTGCTGACAGCAGTGACCTGGGGGTCAGAAATGCTTCCTGGGGCGATCCCCATGCTGTCCCCATGTCATTTGAGCACTGTCACTATCGTTTTGGGCACTTTTTAAGCTATCTACAGACTGCCGGGGGTGCCGCCGCAAAAATGCTCGGGTCTCCCATAGACTAACATTGGGCTCGTTGCTCGGGTCGAGCACCCGAGTATCACGGTGAGCTCGGCCCGAGCTTAGAGCACCCGAGCATTTTAGTGCTTGCTCAACACTAACCATCACCAGAAATGTTTGCATATAGAGAAAAATCCCATTTTACCTTAGGGTAATCTTAATGAAAGGAGAAAAATGATTTCCAGGTACTGGTCCCTACTTTGCTATAGAGAATATTGTTAAGTTCTAATAAGAGCATAGATCTGTTGGAAAAGTAGAGGAAATACGTAAGAATGGTGATAACATTTACTTATCTTAGATCTCCATATGTGTAGGCAGCTTACTGCTGTGTCTGCAGCCGGCACGGTCCGTGCCCTGGCAGTGTGTGCCCTTGCAACCCCTGAGGAAGGACGCACCGAAACGCTCGTCGGGGTGAGAATTATACCAGCAGCAGGAGCACTCAGTCCAGAGCCACCACAACACGTGTACATCATAGAAAGCAGGTATGAACCAGTAGAATGCCATTAATTACATACACAAGTTGGTTTGTATAGCAGTCAGTGTAATCCATTTAATAGTTTTTTGTATTGGAATGAAATGCCATGATATAGATATATACTGCTAGTCATACCCTGGGTGGCGCTAATTTAATTGTATTACCAGCTTGTAGTACCTGATATCAATACCCTGCCATCATAGCAGGTTTGATTTAAGTAGTGACACTCACATTGAACTCAAATTGAGTGGTGTCATTGCCATGTAGCTCTGGTATCCTGTCTGAATACAAGTAATTAATCAATCTATTTTTAATATGGTATTATGTGTCTATGCTCTTTTCTTTACCACCATGTACCCTAATTTGTCTCAATAAAGGTCTTTTTTTATTGAATACATATTGCCTCTCTGTCGGATGTACATATGTAGGTTTTTAGTTATTTCCGATCGGTCAATCCAACGTAGTCAGCAGAGATATATATAGATTCCTATGATGTGGATATTTTGGACCATCAATATCATCTATATATATAATCGTCTTATCCCGTCTGTCAGTCTGTCTGTCTGTCTGTGTGTCTGTGTGTCTGTCTGTCCAGGAAATCCCGCGTCGCTCATTGGTCCGGCAGTGGCCAATCAGCGCCGGGGGATTTCTAAAAAAAGATGGCGGCTGTTAGTGGCTCATCTGCGGGACGGAGCTGAGCGGCGATGCAGCCGGGAGATGACCGGCGCGAGGCGCTCATCTCCCGGCCGGCAACAGCAGAAGGAACCCGACCGCCGGACCCATCTGCGGGACGGAGATGCAGCTGGGAGATGAGCGGCGCGAGGCGCTCATCTCCCGGCCGGTAGCAGCGGAAGGACCGCCGGCGCCGCTGACCTCCATGCGGAGGACCGGGGAGCGGCGCTGCGGGTCGGGATACTTCTGCTGCGAGCACCCGCTATGTCCCGGGTTCTCGCAGCGGAAGTATCCGCACAGGCAGCGCCGCTCCCCGGTCCTCACCAAGACGATTCGATGATTGGTCGCGGTCTTTGGACCAGACCAATCACTGATCTTAGCGCAAAACTTAAACACTATTGTGCTGATTGGTCGCCGACGCTGCCCGCGACCAATCACCGATTTTGGCGCCAAATTTAAATATCGGCCGCGACCAATCACCACAGCGGTGTTTAAATGTGGAACCAAGATCGGTGATTGGTCGCGGCCGATATTTAAATTTGGCGCCCAAATCGGTGATTGGTCGCGGCCGATATTTAAATTTGGCGCCAAAATCGGTGATTGGTTGCGGTCAGCGTCCGCGACCAATCAGCACAATAGTGTTTAACTTTGGCACCAAGATCAGTCATTGGTCGCGGGCCAAGACAGCGACCAATCACCGATTTGTGCGGCAATTTTAAATAGCGTCCGCGACCAATTGGATGTCAGCGCCGCTGCCTGTCCGGATACTTCCGCTGCAAGAACCAGGGACATGAGCGGGCGCTCGCAGCAGAAGTATCCCGACCCGCAGCGCCGCTCCCCGGTCCTCCCTTCACACCCTAGCCGCTGATGTCCCCACAGTATCCGCATGGTGTTACAAAGGTCCGGACATTTGTGTTAAAAAACGCTGATTGGTCGCGGGCGCTGCCCGCGACCAATCACCTATTTGGGCGCCAAATTTAAATATCGGCCGCGACCAATCAGCACAGCGGTGTTTAAATGTGGAGCCAAGATCGGTGATTGGTCACGGCCGATATTTAAATTTGGCGCCCAAATCGGTGATTGGTCGCGGACAGCGTCCGCGACCAATCAGCACAGTAGTGTTTAACTTTGGCCGCAAGATCAGTGATTGGTCGCGGGCGGAGAGCGCGACCAATCAGCGAATCGTATTGGTGAGGGGGGAGCGGAATCGTATTAGTGAGGAACGGGGAGCGCCGCTGCCTGTGCGGATACTTCCGCTGCAAGAACCCGGGACATGAGCGGGCGCTCGGAGCAGAAGTATCCGGACCCGCAGCGCCGCTCCCCGGTCCTCCCTTCACACCCTAGCCGCTGATGTCCCCACAGTATCTGCATGGTGTTACAAAGGTCCGGACATTTGTGTTAAAAAACGCTGATTGGTCGCTGGCGCTGCCCGCGACCAATCACCGATTTCGGCGCCAAATTTAAATATCGGCCGCGACCAATCACCGATCTTGGCTCCAAATTTAAACACTGCTATACTGATTGGTCGCGGACGCTATTTAAATGTGCCGCCCAAATCGGTGATTGGTTGTGCACAGCGTCGGCGACCAATCAGCACAGCGGTGTTTAACTTTAGCGCCAAGATCACTGATTGGTCGCATGCGGAGAGCGCGACCAATCAGCGAATCGTATTGGTGAGCGGGGAGCGGATCGTATTAGTGAGGACCGGGGAGCGCCGCTGCCTGTGCGGCTACTTCCACTCCGGGAAGCCGGGAGATGAGCGACTGCTCGCAGCAGAAGTATCCGGACTCGCAGCGCCGCTCCCCGGTCCTCCCTTCACACCCTAGCCGCTGATGTCCCCACAGTATCCGCATGGTGTTACAAAGGTCCGGACATTTGTGTTAAAAATCGCTGATTGGTCGCTGGCGCTGCCCGCGACCAATCACTGATTTGGGCGCCAAATTCAAATATCGGCCGCGACCAATCAGCACAGCGGTGTTTAAATGTGGAGCCAAGATCGGTGATTGGTCGCGGCCGATATTTAAATTTGGCGCCCAAATCGGTGATTGGTCGCGGGCAGCGCCAGCAACCAATCAGCGATTTTTCACACAAATGTCTGGACCTTTGTAACACTATGTGGATACTGTGGAGACATCAGCGGCTAGGGTGTGAAGGGAGGACCGGGGAGCGGCGCTGCGGGTCGGGATACTTCTGCTGCGAGCAGTCGCTCATCTCCCAGCTTCTCGGAGTGGAAGTATCCGCACAGGCAGCGGCGCTCCCCGTTCCTCACTAATACGATTCCGCTCCCCCCTCACCAATACGATTCGCTGATTGGTCGCGCTCTCCGCACGAGACCAATCAGTGATCTTGGCGCTAAAGTTAAACACCGCTCTGCTGATTGGTCGCGGCCGCTGCCCGCGACCAATCACCGATTTGGGCGCCACATTTAAATAGCTGCCGCGACCAATCACAGATCTTAGCTCCACATTTAAACACTGCTGTGCTGATTGGTCACGGACGCTGACCGTGACCAATCACCGATTTGGGCGCCACATTTAAATAGCGGCCGCGACCAATCACCGATCTTGCCGCGACATTTAAACACTGCTGTGCTAATTGGTCGCGGACGCCAGCCGCGACCAATCAGCGAGCTTGGCGCCAAATTTAAACAACACTCTGCTCATTGGTCGCGGACGCCAGACGCGTCCAATCAGCGAGATTGGCGCCAAATTTAAACAACGCTCTGCTGATTGATCGCGGTTGCTGGCCGAGATCAATCAGCAGTATTGGCGCAAAATTTAAACCCCACTCTGCTGATTGGTCGCGGTCGCCGGACGCAACCAATCAGCAGTATTGGCCCCAAATTTAAACCTCACTCTGCTGATTGGTCGCGGCCGTCAGCCGCGAACAATCAGCGAGATTGGCGCCAAATTTAAACAACGCTCTGCTGATTGGTCGCCGGCCGCGACTAATCAGCGATTTTGGTGCCAAATTTAAACACGCTCTCCATTCCTCACTAACACGGTTCCCTGATTGGTCGCGGCCGCCGCCCGTGACTAATCAGCGATTTTGGCGCCAAATTTAAACACCGCTCTGCTGATTGGTCGCGGCCGCCATCCGCGACCAATCAGCCAGATTGGCGCCAAATTTAAACAACGCTCTGCTGATTGGTCGAGGCCGGCGACCGCGACCAATCAGCAGAGCGATGCAGAGCGGGGTTTAAATTTGGCCCCAAAGTCGCTGATTAGTCGCGGCTGACGGCCGCGACCAATCAGCAGAGCGTTGTTTAAATTTTGCGCCAAAATCGCTGATTGGTCGCGGCCGGCGGCCTTGACCAATCAGCAGTATTGGCGCCAAATTTAAACACCGCTCTGCTGATTGGTCGTGACTAATCAGCGATTTTGGTGCCAAATTTAAACACGCTCTCCAGTCCTCACTAACACGGTTCGCTGATTGGTCGCGGCCGCCGCCTGCGACCAATCACCAATATTGCCGCCAAATTTAAACACCGCTTTGCTGATTGGTCGCGGTTGCCGAACGCGAACAATCAGCGATTTTGACACAAAATTTAAACACCGCTCTGCTAATTGCGCCCCGTCGGCCGCATACCTATTCTAGAATACCCGATGCATTAGAATCGGGCCACCATCTAGTACATAAATATAAATGTATATCATCTGCTTGTCCTCTGCAATCTTTTCTTAACAGTGTGTGGTACATTGTATGTAGCGGCGCTCCATAATGAAGGACCTGCCAGTCATGTGACCGGAAGTGGCGTCAGATGCCAGCGCTTGCGCAGACGTCCTAAATGCGGTGCCCTGTCTAAAATGCGGCATTGCCCCTATGTGTGAGGTGACCATGGAGATGCTGTGACACTTCTCCCTGCGTATGCGTGCTGCACACAATGGGCAACTTAGTAATGGCAAGAGACTACGGGGTTACAGTTAACTTTCGGTCATAGGAATACCCAGTGCCCATGAAGATAAGCTCAGGAGTGTTATGGAGGGGAAGAGGGGAAAAAAAATTCATTAGATGAAGGGGAATAATCTGAAACAGAGACAGTAGGACAGTATGACCCTCTAGTGTGTTAATCTTGTTCTATATCAAGTGATGGTATATACAGTGGTGGCCAAAAGTATTGGCACCCCTGCAATTCTATCAGATAATTCTCAGTTTCTTCCTGAAATGATAGCAATCACAAATTCTTTGGTATTATCTTCATTTAATTTGCTTGCAAGGAAAAAACACAAAAGAGAATGAAGCAAAAATCAAATCATTGATCATTTCACACAAAACTCCCAAAATGGGCCAGACAAAAGTATTGGCACCCTCAGCCTAATACTTGGTTGCACAACCTTTAGCCAAAATAACTGTGAACAACCGCTTCCGGTAACCATCAATGAGTTTCTTACAATGCTCTGCTGGAATTGTAGACCATTCTTCTTTGGCAAACAGCTCCAGGTCCCTGATATTTGAAGGGTGCCTTCACCAAACTGCCATTTTGAGATCTCTCCACACGTGTTCTATGGGATTCAGGTCTGGACTCATTGCTGGCCACCTTAGAAGTCTCCAGTGCTTTCTCTCAAACCATTTTATAGTGCTTTTGGAAGTGTGTTTTGGGTCATTGTCCTGCTGGAAGACCCATGACCTCTGAGGGAGACCCAGCTTTCTCACACTGGGCCCTGCATTATGCTGCAAAATTGGTTGGTAGTCCTCAGACTTCATAATGCCATGCACACGGTCAAGCAGTCCAGTGCCAGAGGCAGCAAAGCAACCCCAAAACATCAGGGAACTTCCGCCATGTTTGACTGTAGGGACCGTGTTCTTTTCTTTGAATGCCTCTTTTTTTTTCCTGTACACTCTATGTTGATGCTTTTTCCCAAAAAGCTCTACTTTTGTCTCATCTGACCAGAGAACATTCTTCCAAAACATTTTAGGCTTTCTCAGGTAAGTTTTGGCCAACTCCAGCCTGGCTTTTTTATGTCTCGGGGTAAGAAGTGGGGTCTTCCTGGGTATCCTACCATACAGTCCCTTTTCATTCAGACGCCGACGGATAGTACGGGTTGACACTGTTGTACCCTCGGACTGCAGGGCAGCTTGAACTTGTTTGGATGTTAGTCGAGGTTCTTTATCCACCATCCGCACAATCTTGCGTTGAAATCTCTCGTCAATTTTTCTTTTCCGTCCACATCTAGGGAGGTTAGCTACAGTGCCATGGGCTTTAAACTTCTTGATGACACTGCGCACGGAAGACACAGGAACATTCAGGTCTTTGGAGATGGACTTGTAGCCTTGAGATTGCTCATGCTTCCTCACAATTTGCTTTCTCAAGTCCTCAGACAGTTCTTTGGTCTTCTTTCTTTTCTCCATGCTCAATGTTGTACACACAAGGACACAGGACAGAGGTTGAGTCAACTTTAATCCATGTTAACTGGCTGCAAGTGTGATTTAGTTATTGCCAACACCTGTTAGGTGCCACAGGTAAGTTACAGGTGCTGTTAATTACACAAATTAGAGAAGCATCACATGATTTTTCAAACAGTGCCAATACTTTTGTCCACCCCCTTTTTTAGGTTTGGTGTGGAGTTGTATACCTTTATGTTCATCAGTCATGTGTGAAAGTGTAATATGACCATATATTACAAGTTTATATAGGTACATCAAAATAGATACATGAAATAAGTAATGAATACCCCCACCCACAATATTGTGGATGAAAGTGTACATTACAGGTATACATAGATACAACAAGATAAGTTATTGTACCACCATTGTGGATGAAAGTATATATACTGTATATACATCGACCATATAATACAAATTTGTATTGATGTAACAAGATAAATGACACACAATCAGGTAGGAGTCCGAACAAAAGTAATTAGGGTGATACATTACACTATTTATACCACTGTACTTTACCATGCTAGAAGGGATGATAATAGAAACCTCGTATATTAGTATCATTGAATCAGAGGAAAGAACACATCATGTTAGCCAATCAATTTCCCTATTCAAGCCTTTAGGGTACAAAGTATCCAACGTATAGATCCAGAAAGTTTTACGTTGCTTTAAGGGCTTGATATGATTGCCCCACCTCCGAGGCCTAGGCACCCTTTCTATTATTTGAAACCTCAATTGTGCCACATTATGTTTTGCTTCTTTAAAATGATACGAAAGTGGCAACCAAGTCTTTTCACACCTAATGGTGGACTTATGGCTAGAGACCCTATCCCTTATTGATTGTGTGGTTTCCCACAAGGGTATGCCACTGCCATGCATACACCATTAGGTGTGAAAAGACTTGGTTGCCACTTCCGTATCATAAAGCTGTTTATGTTGGACTTGCTTGGGTCACTGCCTCAGTTACTGCATGGTGTGAACACCGCCGCCTTACAGCTTGGTGGTGAATGCGGGCATAGTGACTGAGGCATACCCCACCGGCCGCTGCATGATCACAATCCGGCCGGCCACCTTTCAGCCCCACCCCGTGGACAAAAAGTACCGAGCTGTTAAAGCAGCAGCAGTCTCAGCGGCAACAGCAGGAACAGCACCAGAGTCTCCAACGGCAACAGCAGCATAATCAGCAGCAGCAGCTACTGTACCAGCAGCAGCAATAAACAAACTGTTGCTGCAACAGATTGCTGCCCTGCGGGAGACGCCGACGGCACCAGCCCCAGAACATTGAGATGCCCGGGACAAGCTTCGCTCAGCATTGAGGAAGATGGGACTGGAGGACGATGTGGAAGCCTTCCTGACCATTTATGAGCGCACAGCAGAGCGGAAAAACCTACCGGCCGGCTAGTGGGCGGAAGTGGTGACTCCGTCTCTGGTCGACGATGCCCAAAAGGCCTACTTCGACCTCAGTCGGGAGGACGCCCAGGACTACTAGAGGCTCAAAGGTGAGATCCTTGCCCGACTGGGGGTTAATACATACATGAGGGCTCAACGTGTATTTTCATGGGCTTATGTGGAGACCCGACCCGCCTGGTCTCAGGATTATGACCTCCTGCAGCTGGTAAAGAGGTGGCTCCAGCCTGAGACTTTGTCTCCAGCCCAGATGGTGGAGAGGTTGGTGGTTGACCGGCTGGTGAGGACTCTGCCAGCCGCTATCCAACGTTGGGTGAGGCAAGGGGACCCCGGCACACTCGACCAGGTGGTCAGCCTGATCGAGCGATACTCGGCCACTCAGGACTTTATCCGGGACTCTGCCCCCTCGCGGCTGTCACGCCGATCCCTGCCAACTCAGGAACGGGAAAGGGGTTGCGTCCCTCTGCTGAGGACAGTCAGCACCGTACCCGTGCTTAAGCGGTATCCCGAAATGAGTGTGGCAGGAGACCGGTTCCCTCCCAGTCATAAGACCTAACAGTACCTCCACCATTAGGTGCTGGCAGTGTCAGGGGCTGGAACATGTGGCTGCTAACTGCCCCCTGACTACGGAACCCATGGACTGCGGGTTTTCCCGCCGGGTCTCAATGTACGCCCAGACTGTCTGCACTGCGAGCGCCGACCCCTCGGACAGTGAATCCCAACTGTGGCAGGTACTGGTTAATGGGTACACCACGGAGGCCCTCCTAGACTCGCGGAGCCTAGTGACTTTGGTACATGGGTCGCTGGTGGCAGGAGACAACCCCAGTGGACGGACAGTCGGGGTTGTGTGTATCCATGGGGACCTCCGAGAGTATCCAACCGCGGAGGTAGTGTTGTCCACGCCATGTGGAGACTTAAAACATGTGGTGGGGTTGGTAAAAACTCTTCCCAATGGGACGGTGTTGGGAAGAAACTTGCCCCTGTTCTGGACTCTGTGGAAAAACAAAATCCACTCTCCCCCGGTAAAATGTATTACAGGCACTGTACCCGACGAACCCAAGTCAGGGGTACCTGCCATATGGGTGTCCAACCTAGGGACAGAGTGTGACCCTGATAGGTTTCCCCTAGAGGTGCTGGCAGGAGAGGTCGAGGAGACCCCATCGATCCCCAAGCTGGAAGTGTTCCGGGGTATGTTTGGGATAGCTCAGCTACAGGATCCCACTCTGAATCGGGCGCGGTAAAGGGTGTTAGAGGTAAATAGTGTAGCTCAACAGCCCGGTGCAGATACTGTATTTCCACGCATGGTAGTCAATGGTGAGTTGCTCTATTGGGTAGACACAATCAGGGACGAGGTCGTGGAACAGTTAGTGGTACCTCAGTCGTACCATTGGGCGGTTCTGGAGTTGGCACACACACACCTGCTGGGTGGACATTTAGGGGTCAAAAAGACTCAAGAGCGTATCTTGCAGTGGTTCTTTTGGCCGGGGATTTACACAGAGGTCCAAAAGTACTGCGAATCCTGCCCCGAATATCAGTTGACCACACCCACCGCAGGTTTCCGTATCCCATTAGTACCCCTGCCAGTGATAGAGGTACCTTTTGAACGGATTGCAATGGACTTGGTAGGGCCCATTGTAAAATCCGCTCATGGCCACCAACATATACTGGTGGTCATCGACTATGCCACCCAGTACCCGGAGGCTATACCGCTACGCCACACCTCGGCAAAACTGATTGCACGGGAGCTGTTTGCCATGTTCTGTCGCCTTGGACTACCTAAGGAGATCCTGATGGATTAGGGGATCCCTTTTATGTCCAAAGTGACAAGGGAACTGTGCAAACTACTAAAAATTAAACAATTGCGCAACTCGGTGTACCTCCCTCAAACCGACGGGCTAGTAGAACGGTTCAATAAAACTCTCAAGTCCATGTTATCATCATGGCTGAGGTAAAACAGATGCTCCAGTTAGGCATCATCGAGGAAACACAGAGTGAGTAGGCTAGCCCCATCGTACTGATTCCGAAACCAGACGGATCGTTACGCTTCTGTAATGATTTCCAAAAACTAAATGAAGTGTCGAAGTTTGACCTTTATCCAATGCCCAGGGTGGATGAGCTGATTGAGATACTGGAGCAGGTCCAGTACTTTACTACGCTTGATCTCACCAAGGGTTACTGGCAGGTACCTCTCATTAAATCGGCGAAGGAAAAGACCGCCTTCATAACTCCGAAGGGTCTATATCACTTTGTGGTCTTACCTTTTGGGTTACATGGGGCCCCGGCTAAATTCCAGAGGTTGATGGACATAGTGCTCAAGCCTCATCAGGAGTACGCGTCTGCGTATCTAGATGATATTATCATCTTTAGCACCGACTGGTATACGCATCTATCCCTGGTACAAGCAGTGCTGGATTCTCTCAGAGCCGCGGGGTTAACGGCAACCCCCCCAAAAAATGTGCGATAGGGCTAGAGGAAGCCCGATATTTGGAGTATGTGATTGGCCGAGGAGTTATCAATCAATAAAGTTGAGGCCATAAAAAATTGGCCTAAACCGTCAAGTACAAAGCAGGTGAGGGCGTTGCTTGGCATCCTTGTGTATTACCGCCGGTTTATACCTAATTTTGCAGGGAGAACAGCGGCACGATCTTTTGAAAGGAAAAAAATCTGTAATGGTTTGGTGGAACCTTCAAGCAGAAGAAGCCTTTCAGTCTATGAAGTTGGCCCTGTGTGGACAGCCAGGCCTCATCAGCCCCAACTTCAAGGAAACCTTCATTGTACAGACAGATGCCTCGGAGGTAGGCTTAGGGGCGGTATTGTCACAAAAAGTGAATGGTGAAGAGTACCTGGTCACCTACTTGAGTAGAAAACTTGTCCCGGCAGAGAAAAACTATAGCGTGGTAGAGAAAGAATGTTTGGCTATTAAGTGGGCCTTGGAATCGCTAGATTATTATTTACTCAGGCGTCAGGTCCGCTTGGTGATGGACCACACACCCTTGGTATGGATAAGAAATGCCAAGGAGAGGAATGCGCGAGTCACCAGGTGGTTCCTGTCACTGCCTGTCAAATTTCAGTTTCTTTGTAGAACATCGCCCTGGGAAGTCGCAGGCAAATGCGGATGCCCTGTCCCGGGCACCCTGTTTGAACAGGGGGGGGGATATGTTAGGCAGTGACCGGGATCGTATGTGAGGGACATTATATATCCCCCAGAATGTGTACAGAGACCTATTAAATCCATTGGAGTGCATTGCAGTCACAAACTCACCTGCGGCTGCAATGCAGGAATGAAGGTGAGCATTGACCTGGTCAGGCTATCTGGCTAAGGCAGATTAGTAAAACCCGGCAGGGCCTTCATTTCTTGGGGGAGGTTACAGGAAGGCAGTGGGGCGGCCTCCTCCCTCCAACCCGGGTTTTCCAGTGGCTCTTGCCACAGGTGCTTTAAAAACCGTACACTAAGGATTAGTGTGGTTGTATGTTGGAACCTGCTAGGAGCATAGCAGGAAAGCTCAGCAGGATTGAGTGTGGCTGAATCCACGCCTGGGAAGGCTCTGCACCTGTCAGGCTCTGAGCGGCCCGGCGCTCGTTATTTATGGACTGATGTTAACCCGGCTGCGAACCGGAGGACTTTTCTGTTACCAGTGAGTTGCTGAATAAAGCTGTTTATGTTGGACTTGCTTGGGTCACTGCCTCAGTTACTGCACGGTGTGAACACCGCCGCCTTACACTGTATAAAAGCAGAGGCAGGAAATACAGCAGCCATTTTGTTTTGTTTCTGGATAGCGAGAGGATGTCAAATTTCACAGCTTCGCTGTAGACATAAGAAAATAAGGCCGCAAAACACTGAAGAACCTGTATAGATAGTGTGAAGAAGCAGTGTAGAAGATTAGTGTGTGAGAAAAAGAGAAAAGTGTGATGCACTTTTTTTCAGGACATTGGAGGCTTTGGAATACTTTCAATACATTGCAAATCAATTTGCTATGAATTGAATTTGTTTGAAAACATTTATTGAATATGGCAAGTTCGAAATTCAAAAGCACTTGTCATCTCTAAGAATTTATTAATGATAGACCCTGGATTTACAATGATAGCAGCAACCTTTATTATGCAAATATTAGTGGACGTGCACATATTCTGTATAGATGGATGGTGAACTATAAGAATCATCTTCTCTCAAGCCATTAAGTAACCCTCATTCCAAAGCTGCAAAACAGGATAGAAGACTGTAATAATAGTCTGTAGCTTTTGTCCTTCTGAATTCTTTTGTATTATAGTAATTTGGAGCTGAAGTGTTTTTTTCTTTTTCTATTCCAGAACTCATTGTTCTAGAATATGTTTTATATGTCATTCCAACTTGCACCTAAAGAAATGTCTCAATGCAGGAAAAATGACCCATCATTATGTGAAAATACACTATTAAACTACATTTAGTTCAAGATAATACCTAAGGATTAATGATATAAGGAAATCTTAACCCCTTCCCACAATAGTCTATGTCTGTCTGTCTATCGATCTATCTGTATATCTCTCACTATATATCTATAGATAGAGTTATCGCCCCAATTTTAATAACCACCTAAGGGAAAGCAGACAGTTGTGAGCTGGTTATATCTATATCTCTATCAATCTATCAATCTAATCTATCTATATACGCGTGTTGTCGGCTTTCATACGTACTGCAAATAGGGACACATGCACACCCTTTTTATTCTATGATGCTGTGCACATGTCAGTGTTTTCACACGGACCATGTGTCCATGTTCAAAACCCGCAGGCATGTCTTTTTTTTCCGGCAGCACGGATGAAATGCTTACCGCATGCGTGCACACGGGTGACATCCATATGCCACGTACTAGAATAGAATGCAGATTAGAAATCAAAGATTTTTAGTTTTTTTGGTGTTAAGAATGTGCAAAGATACATATGGATAGTTAGCCATGAGGTACATAGATGATAGATAGTGTGACAAAGTCACTGGCAAAGTACTGGATGGGAGATATGTTGCACTGAGATTGTTAGCTCCAGTAATATAAACATAGAGAAAATTTTCCAGCACACAAATTGATGAGAGTGGTTAATCAGCCATGTTTAGTGTTAGGGTGATTAAACACCTGCAGAGACGGAGATGTTCAGAGAATAAATTCCCAGCCTCTTAGAGCATTTGGTGTTGGGTGGGCCTGGAGGCACAAGCTATATAGCTTTATTGTCATGTGAAGGATAGCTAAACCTTGGATTATTTGTTCCTGAAATGGGTGGTTACCCATAGCAGCAAGGATTGTGCCATACATTATGTTTTGTTTTTTCTGTTAGGCCGGGAAGGCCGTGTTTGTTTTGCTAACATTGCCGTGGTTTATACAGCACTCTTAATAAACCATCAGAAGATTTAAAGATACAGTGTTCCTGTGTCTACCTCTATGTGCAGCCTTGTGAACTGATCTACTACAATACTGTAGATAGATAGATAGATAGATAGATAGATAGATAGATAGGCAAATAGATAGAGACAGAGAGAGATAGCCATCAGATATTTAATAAGCTCTGTGAAGCTTATCCGGCAGCTTTTAGGAATAAATGTAAAAAAAAATGGCGTGGGGTCCCTCCCAATTTTAATAACCACCTAAGGGAAAGCAGACAGCTGTGAGCTGGTCAAATGTGGGAAGGGCACAATAACTATGAAGCATTCCATCCTATTAATATCAACTCATATCTGTCTGCTTTGTCTTTGCTGGTTATTAAAAATAGAGGGAACCCTAAAAAAATGGCGTGGGGTTGCCCCTATTTTTAATAACCAGCCAAGGATGAGCAGACAGCTGCAGGCTGATATTAATAGGCTAGGAAGGTCCATGGATATTGGCCACTTCCCAGCCTAATAAGACCAACCATCATGTGCCCCAGAATTTGTGCAGCCATTAGATGCACTAAATCTGGCGCTTAGCCTCGGCTTTTCCCGATTGCATTTGTGCATTGGAAATCGGGGTAATAGTTTAGGGGTTGATGTCAGCTGTGTAATGTCTGCTGACATGAAGCCGAGGGGTTAGTAATGGAGAGGCATCTGTCAGATACCTACTGTACATTATTAACTCCATAGTCAAAAGAAATATACACACACAAAAGTCCTTTATTTGTAAAAAGCTCTCCCTGACAATTTCCCTTTTTCAACCATTTATTACCAAAAAAAAAATAATCCATAGCATAATCCATATGGAAGTCAAACCACGTCTTCTTTGATGAATGTATGGCGCCCCATTCAGAGAACGAAGCTCCATAGACTGGAGAAGCAGCCAATGTTGGTTCTCATGCTGCACAGCCCGAGAACCCGGCTGCTGTGACAAGCGGTGACGACGGTAAGGTTACCACAATTCACAGCTGCTGGGTCACACACAGGGCAGCATGAGAGCCGGAATGATGAGCAGTGACGTCAGGTCACAGAAGATGTGATGAGCGGTGATGGTGAGGTCCCACGATGATCCACGTCTTCTTTGACCAATGTATAGAGCCCCATTCAATGAACAAAGCTCCATAGACTGAAGAAGCAGCCAATGCTGGTTCTCATGCTGCACAGCTCAAGAACCATGTTGCTGTGATGAGCAGTGACGTCAGTAATGTTACTGCAATTCACAGCTTCGGGATCACATGCAGGGCAGTGCGAGAGCCTGAATTATGAGCAGTTACTCTGTGAAAAGCCGCCCGGTCTCACGGATCGCAGCATTGCTAGAGTTAATCAGTTCAGTTGATCTCCTGGAGCTCTCCATTGTGGATTGCCTCAGCTGTTCTGAGTTGGACACTCCCCTCTGGTATATGTGCTCATCATTTGCAGTTGGGAATTGCTAGTCATAGTTAATTCTGCCTGGTTCAGAGTTGGAGGAGTTGTTCAGTGTTTGGAGTTGGCGTTTGGAGAGTTCTGGAGATTTCTGCGTGGCATTTGCTTGCGCGTTCATCCTCATCCTCTCCTATTTGGTTTCACCTACCTTACCCTCCCCTGTGTTCCACTCTGTTGTTTGGTGAGTATATTTTGTATGATTGCAGTTTTCATTTATCCCTGTCTGTCTGTCTTCCCTTGTCTGTCTGTTTGTGTAATCCTATACACTTCAGCTTCACGTCTTCCTGGCTGGGGGAGGGAACAGATAAGGGTAATTCAGGAGCATAGCAAAGCAAGTGACCCCAGCTTTTCCACCTTCTGGGGTAATCTGGGTAACAAGGATAGACTAGGGTGCCCCCTTCCTGCAACAGTACCATGACAGACGAATCGGCCTAAATGTGCAATATTTTAGACTTTATTGAGAATTTTTATTTCATTTCTTTTTTACATTTTTGCAACTCTTTTTGATTGTGCTCTGATTATTTTAGAATCAAAGAATCAAAAAAAACTATGTATATATTAAAGTCAAAATCATAAAAATTAAGCAAAAAAATGTTTAAAATATGCAGTGATGAAAAACATACAGTGATAACACGAGCAAAGGCTTGTCTTTCTGACCACCTTTAGGGAGACAATCATTGTACATCCTAAATGGCTTCTTCCTGACAGAAATGTGAAACCTATGGGGCACAAATAACTGCCTCACTCTTGGAGAAATCTTTAGACTTCGATGCATTTTATTCTGGTAAGACAGGGCATTGAAAAACCTTCATCTGACAAGATAACAATAAAATCGTTGTATTCAACTTCTTTACGGCAAAGATCAACATGACAGTTATTACCCAGTTCTCATCAAAAGCAATAAGGCCACAGATATGCCCACGAGTTCAAGCAATCTATTTTTTAAATAAATGTTATTGGCTATTTTCTTTTTCTCTTCCATTAGTTTGAAGGTTTGCTTTCTTTAACAACCCTTCATGTCAGGCTGCAATCTCTGACGTCAGTGGGCATTACCAGTGAAACATGTGTTTCTGTGTGTTCTTCAGGGAAGGCCTAAATATAATGATTTTAAATATATTGGTAAGCTTCTCTACACATGACCATAAATAAAAAACCAAGCAATGTGAACTGAGGTCTAAGATGGTACACATGCAAGAAATAAGAGCATGTTCACTCTAGCAAAAAGATACAAAACCTACAAAAGACAAAAAATATATCACATACCCTACCATCATTATATATAAATGTAAAGCAAAGTTGCATATGAAATATAGGGTACTTAGTGAACTATTTTTGATCAAAAAAAGTATACAAGCCGTCCCACCAGCGACAAGGTGACCCTAATTGGGAAGGTCCTACACTGTCTATATTAAAAACCTTACTGTATGTCAAGTTGAAGTAATGCATATAAAAGGGTAGACAAATAGAACCGGGTCCAATATCAGACCACCTAAGCCCGTGGTAAGCTACATATATACTGACCAGCTCAACAAGGGGGGTGTCACACCCCTAATTTGCACAGAATGCAAACCAGACAAAAAAACAAGCAATGTGAACTGAGGTCTAAGATGGTACACATGCAAGAAATAAGATCATGTTCACACTAGCAAAAAGATACAAAACCCACAAAAGACAAAAAATATATCACATACCCTACCATCATTATATGACCATAAATAAGAAGAGACTCTAAAATTCTGTTAATATAATTTGTCATCCGGTAGTGACAAAAAGAGATGGGGATCTAGTTCCTAAGACAGGGATGTGAAGCTGTTAATGTTCTTTTGCCGTGGAGTAGGCTTCTTGATAGTGTTGCTTTAGTTGCTAATGTTTGATAATGTGAAAAGGGATTTACACACTTTTCTTCTGAAATGGGGTCCATCATTATCTAAAACGGCTTCCCCACTGCTTCTTCATAGCACTCCTATTTTGTGGAGCAATCAAGAGACAGATATTTTTGAACAATTGTGGCAATATCAGAGGGTAAAAACAGAGTGGACAACTTTAAATATGAGAACCTGATAATAATGGATATGGTAGAATATCTGAACCAGTTATTTAGATACCTAGTACTACACTTCTGGCCAAGTAGTGTAAATAACACAATTTACAGTATAGTAATATATTGTAGACTCTGGGAGACAGAGGCAACTGTTGGTGCTTTGAAAAGAAAGCTTCAGTAGGTCCAGTACCATGAACTTTGTTTGCATAAATTAATAGTGCAGGTGAGTGTACACACCTCAAAACTAGAAAAGGCAACACATTAAGAAGACGTTGCAGCACTGAGAAAATCAAAGGACCGACAGACACTTTAATGAAATGTAAATGATGTCATAGTGTTCTAATTATATGTAGTACCACATATTCCTCACCTTTAAAGCAGACCTGTCATCAAATTTCACAATACAAGCTGCATACATTAATTACATATATCTCGTGATGTCCATGTCAGGATGGCTGTATAATCCTGATATTAAGGTGAGTATTTTATGAGTTCAGATTAAGACTGAGAGAGTTCAAGTGCATTAAGTGTATTCAGTCTCTACCCACACAGCCTGACAGTAGAGAGTTGTACTGAGCAGTGTGAGATCTCATCAGCAGGAGGGATACTGAGCAGCTGTCAATAAGGCTTGGTGGTTGGATATTGAGTTTAGCTCATGAATACGGTGTCACTTTCAAGCTGGACTCATAAAATGTTTATTATGGTATCATGCAAGATAGGATTAAAAAAGGATAATACAACCATTGTGACATTGATTTTTAAGCTACACTAGTCATGTCTACAAGATCCATGGAATAATATATGCAGTTTGTATTTTAACACATCAGTGACATCCACTTTAACTTGCTTTCGAGTGATGATGGCTTCTAAAAACTCTCGCTTCACGGATACTTTTTATTTTGATTGAAATGTGTTGATGGCCTAACCAGTATTGGCCTCAACATAGTCACTAGCCTCAGTAGCTTTTCTACCCATTAGGCATGCCCTCTACCCAAAATAAGAACACATGCAAATAATAGAAAATTGAATATTAAATGTGTGGTGAGTAGTGATGTGCGAACATGCTCGCCACTGCTCGGTACTCTCTCGAGCATCACAGTGCTCGACAAGCTTGGCGCTCGGCAAGTATTTCCGGGTTGCTCAGGTGGGAACTCGGGTCTCCGCCCTGCATATTTGGTGCTCTTTAGAGAGACAATGAACATGCAGGGATTGCTTGCCTCGCACTGTAATGCCTTAGCCATGTTGGTTGTGGCATTACAGTGATTGACTGGCCGCACAGTGTCATCAGGTCTATATAAGACCTGGCACCGCTATGCTTGTCACAGTCTACCCCGGAAACAGGCAGAGTAGGGAGAGGTGCTGCTGCATCAGGGAGAGATAAAAATACAGAAATTTAACTGAACGTGGAATTAATGGCCTCCTTTTCCATTTTGTTGCAGTGTGTTGGTAAAGCTATTCACACTAGGTCTCTGTGAAGAATAGTATTAGTAAATTACAGGCCTGCTATTTAAAACCTTGGTTCTCAGTCAGACGAATCACATATAACAGCACTCCAAAACCAGCCATTTCTGCCTTCCATTTCCATTTAGTTGAAGTGTGTCCATCAAATTATTCACACTAGGTCTCTGTGAAGAATAGTATTAGTAAACTACAGGCCAGCTATTTAAAACCGTAGTTCTCTGTCAGACATATCACATATAGCAGCGTTCCAAAATCAGCCATTTCTGCCTTCCATTTCATTGCAGTATGTTGGTCAAGCTATTCACACTAGGTCTCTGTGAAGAATAATATTAGTAAACTACAAGCCTGCTATTTAAAATCGTGGTTCTCTGTCAGATGTATCACATATAAAAGCATTCTAAAATCAGACATTTCTGCCTTCCATTTCATTGCAGTGTGTCGGTCAAGCTATTCATACTAGGTCTCTGTGAAGAATAGTATTAGTAAACTACAGGCCTTCTATTTAAAACTGTGGTTCTCTGATACACATATCACATACAGTGCTGGCCAAAAGTATTGGCACCCCTGCAATTCTGTCAGATAATACTCAGTTTCTTCCTGAAAATGATTGCAATCACAAATTCTTTGGTATTATTCTCTTCATTTAATTTGTCTTCAATGAAAAAAACACAAAAAGAATTGTCCTAAAGCCAAATTGGATATAATTCCACACCAAACCTAAAAAAGGGGGTGGACAAAAGTATTGGCACCCTTTGAAAAATCATGTGATGCTTCTCTAATTCGTGTAATTAACAGCACCTGTAACTTACCTGTGGCACCTAACAGGTGTTGGCAATAACTAAATCACACTTGCAGCCAGTTAACATGGATTAAAGTTGACTCAACCTCTGTCCTATGTCCTTGTGTGTACCACATTGAGCATGGAGAAAAGAAAGAAGACCAAAGAACTGTCTGAGGACTTGAGAAAGCAAATTGTGAGGAAGCATGAGCAATCTCAAGGCTACAAGTCCATCTCCAAAGACCTGAATGTTCCTGTGTCTTCCGTGCGCAGTGTCATCAAGAAGTTTAAAGCCCATGGCACTGTAGCTAACCTCCCTAGATGTGGACGGAAAAGAAAAATTGACGAGAGATTTCAACGCAAGATTGTGCGGATGGTGGATAAAGAACCTCGACTAACATCCAAACAAGATCAAGCTGCCCTGCAGTCCGAGGGTACAACAGTGTCAACCCGTACTATCCGTTGGCGTCTGAATGAAAAGGGACTGTATGGTAAGATACCCAGGAAGACCCCACTTCTTACCCCGAGACATAAAAAAGCCAGGCTGGAGTTTGCCAAAACTTACCTGAGAAAGCCTAAAACGTTTTGGAAGAATGTTCTCTGGTCAGATGAGACAAAAGTAGAGCTTTTTGGGAAAAAGCATCAACATAGAGTGTACAGGAAAAAAAAAGAGGCATTCAAAGAAAAGAACACGGTCTCTACAGTCAAACATGGCGGAGGTTCCCTGATGTTTTTGGGGTTGCTTCGCTGCCTCTGGCACTGGACTGCTTGACCGTGTGCATGGCATTATGAAGTCTGAGGACTACCAACCAATTTTGCAGCATAATGTAAGGCCCAGTGTGAGAAAGCTGGGTCTCCCTCAGAGGTCATGGGTCTTCCAGCAGGACAATGACCCAAAATACACTTCCAAAAGCACTATAAAATGGTTTGAGAGAAAGCACTGGAGACTTCTAAGGTGGCCAGCAATGAGTCCAGACCTGAATCCCATAGAACACCTGTGGAGAGATCTCAAAATGGCAGATTGGAGAAGGCACCCTTCAAATATCAGGGACCTGGAGCAGTTTGCCAAAGAAGAATGGTCTACAATTCCAGCAGAGCATTGTAAGAAACTCATTGATGGTTACCGGAAGCGGTTGTTCGCAGTTATTTTGGCTAAAGGTTGTGCAACCAAGTATTAGGCTGAGGGTGCCAATACTTTTGTCCGGCCCTTTTTTGGAGTTTTGTGTGAAATGATCAATGATTTCATTTTTGCTTCATTCTCTTTTGTGTTTTTTCCTTGCAAGCAAATTAAATGAAGATAATAATACCAAAGAATTTGTGATTGCAATCATTTTCAGGAAGAACCCGAGTATTATCTGACAGAATTGCAGGGGTGCCAATACTTTTGGCCAGCACTGTATAACTGCGATTCAAATCCAGCCATTTGTAGTGATCGTGAAAAATATTGCCCTTCATTTATAGATTGTAGCAGTGTGTCAGTATACACCATTTTACAGCTCCATTTGCTTGTTCGCAGAATACAGCCATATTTTTTTAGTTTTATTCATATTACGGTATTGTAGAAGCAGTGGGACTTTTTTCAATGATCAGACACACGTGATCCATATGACTGCCATAATAATACAGAAATTTTGTGGAGCGAGCCAAATATTCCACTCCATTTAAAGTCAGCCACCTGTGTTTTGTTGAACCAATTGACACTTGGTTGCTGACAAATATCATACTAATAGTCGACTGCCTGAAACAGTAGCCATCAGACGTTATCCCATATGACTGCCCTAATTATCCAGCAATTATTGTGAGTGTGTCAAATATTACACTCCATTTAAAGTATTGCAGTTGTGGGTTCAAACCTCTTCACAGTTGGCCGCTAGCAAATAGCATATCTGTGAACAATTTTATCAGAGTATTACGCCACTTTAATGGATTGACAAAAAAAAAACATACAAAAAACAAGCTAAAATGGAAACAATGTTAAGAAACATTCTTTCGAGGGTAATGACTTGTATATAAGGCCAAAGAAATAAAAAAAAAATAAAGTTATGGACTGTGGAAGACATTTATGCAACCACAATGAACACTCATCTGTAGCTGGTGATGATACCACCTAGCAGCATCTGTCCCTATTGTAAATGCATCTAACAGTGTTATCGATAAGGAATAGAATAGATTTTACATTTTTTTGAGCAGCACTAGCAGCACGCAGTATAAGGCAATAATACCTGGCTGGATCGATGTAATACGCTATCCATACTGTGATACCTCACCCGTAAAAGAATTTCAGATAGGACAGTTAATATTCTAGAATATAGAATCTATTTGAATTGCCCTTCCCTTTATTAAGGAGTGTGTCTCCTATACTATTATTTCATATGCAGCAATTTCAAGGGCTGCCAAAAATTAAGACGAACTCCAATACACATTTGAAGAGATTTATAAAAAAATAAAAAAATATAATAAAAACACAGTAGGATCTTTTTAGTATAAAAACCAGACTCGCCAATGTAACCTCAATTTAATCACATTGTTCAGCTCCTGCACCTCCTCCTCCTACTCGGCCTCCATCTCTGAAATGACCACATCAGTCACAAGCTGGAAGCACTGCAGCACTGCCTTGGCCAAGCGGCAACAGACTGTGCTGAAGATATTATGCTTAATGCTTAGGTGACAAACTGCCCATCGCTGCAGAGTTGTTGAAAGCTGTAACACAGCAGCCTGATCTGTGGCTCTCACCGCTGAACATACAGCAAGGCATGGTCGTGTGTGACAATCAGCGGAACCTGGTGACAAAGAAATGACAGCTGGAGTAGATACGGTTTCCATCTATGCAAGTCCTTTCACCGAGCAAAAGAATATGACTGTGGTGAAATACAACTCTCACCGAGAAGCAGTGTCAGACTGAAAAACATTGGGCCCACCAGAGTATTTGATTCTGAGGGCCCACCTTTCTCTCTCGCTCAAGAACCCCATAGCAGCTGCAAAGTTTGCGCTGAATTCTCCTGATGGAGAAGCAAAGGGCCCCCCTGAGGATTCTCCAGTGGGCCCATCCAACCCTTCCAAGAAGCAGCCCTGGCTAAGAAAAATCTGTGTGAAGGTTCCTGGCTGCTTTCTTACTGAGGGGGAAACCCGCGCAAACATGGGGAGAACATACAAAATCCTTGCAGATGTTGTCCTTGGTGGGATTTGAACCTAGGATCCCAGCGCTGCAAGGCTTCAGTGCGAAACACTGAGCCACTGTGCTGCCCCCTCTGTTCTCCCTCTGATATCTAACATGTTGTAGAAATGCAGTAGAAACTTGCAACTTCTGCCACTCAGTATCTTCAGCTCCTTTGTGAGGAACTAATGTATTTAGGCAGAAGAAAATGAAATTGTGAATGGCTTTGCTACTGGTACTGAAGACCCACCTCTTCCGACAAGCCTAAAACCTGCAGTAAGCCTCGTTCCACCATACCGCTGCATGACCAGCTGTACCCTCACCTACTGTATCCTCACACATTCCTTATGGACTGTGGACTGTTTGTGCGCCCTCACTGGCAGGGTCCACTCTGTTCTTGTACCAGTCAATGACCTCTTTTTACATGTAAAGCGCAATGGAATAAATGGCGCTATAATAATAAATAATAATTATACTACTTGTACTCTGGGTCAATTGATGGCACGGTCCTGGTGACTGCCCCTAAATTGATGTGTTTTGGCAGCTTTTGGTCTCATTTGAAGGTGTTATGTATACATTTGGATTTGGCACCCATTGAATCCAAGGCGTTCGGCAATGTTCAGCGAATATTCGACAATTACATTGGCGAATATTGCAAAAATGGCGATTGTAATCCGAAATGAATATTGAAATATTCACTTGTCTCTAATCAGAAACTCCCTTAAAAAAATTATGTGGGTGTTGCATCATGGTCTCCCTGGTGATATGATGGTAGAGGATGAGGAGAAGGAGGAGGGCAACATAAAACAATTCCTGAAGGGTATACCCATGTCTGGGTGTGAAGGGGTACATGGGAATAGACCCCCCAAAAAATAAGCACTAGATTTGAGTTTATATTTGATGCTATTGTAGCGCCCCGAGGGTTCGGCCGCTACAGGGATATTGCACCTCAGACCAGAGGTGTGGTATTCCACTCCCGGGTAGGGATGGAGTGTGGACCAGGGCTCAGTTAGCTGCCTACAGCACACACACCCCATTTCCGAGGGACAGCTCAACGGTGCTCCCACTAGACAGAAGTGCAGGCACGACCGACTATGTCCCTGTCTGGAGTGGGGAGGGGGGTGGAACACCCAGTGCTGTAGGGGCAGATAGGGGTTGGTTCCTGAGCATAGGAAGGAGCCCATTGGTTGCTGGTCACCTGGGCTCATGGTCAGAGGGAGGTATAAAAGGTGGGCACCATCTTAGATCTAGGTTCTGTCCAGAGAGAAGAAGACAGGGAGTAGAGGCTCCGTAGGAGCTCTACTCCAGGAGGGCCTAGTGAGAGGCCGAGGTGGAGGTGAAGGGGAGCTGTGGTGCCACCTGAGCCCAGCTCCACGAGAAGGGAGGATAAGAAGGAACAGGAAAGACGGAGGAGAGACAGAGAAACCGAAGGGCTCAGGAACAAGAAGGTGGAAGGGACCCTAAGAACCCACGAGAATCCAGGGTGAAGGGTCAGGCAGATTAAGGGTACCGGATCCCAAGTTGGTGGAGGAGAAACTACCCTCAGCCAAAGACCGGACGTCGTGATCATTTATTGGTGCGACACCTCATCAAACCTGCTAGGAAGGCACCATATAGGACAGCGGAGGACGGGGCCCACGTTTAACCGCACAAGTCCGCGGCAGCAGGACAAAAGTGGGTCACTGGTGAGGCAGGCCAGAGAAAGGACAAAAGGGGGTCCTGAGCCATACTCCTGAATTGCCTGGGAGTTGACCGATCCCCATACCTGGTGGACGCAGCACGGCTTTGGCGGTCACTACGTGTACAGAAGTGACCCGGAGTACCTGAACTGTGAGTAAAAGACATTGGACTGCAGTACGTTGTCTGTGTGCTCTTTCGCTCCTCCAGCACTAACGGTACTGGGACTCTCACCACCATCACTCCCACCATTCACCACACTGCCCTGGAGCCGCACTCTTCCCGTGGGGAGTCACACCATCCTAGCTGCATCCATCATCGGCCCCAGCGGTCTGCCCTGCAGCGGCGGTTCCTAATAACCGCAATCCACGGGTGGCGTAGTCGGACATTATCTGAAACATCTAAAAGACTGCCACTGGTCTGACCACCCTGAGCCTCGGAACCGGGTTGCCACTACTACTCCCATCGTTCCCCTACTGCCCGGATCCGAGTGCCCCACGGCCCAGGGGGCGAGTCACTATCATCTGGTGGTGTTGAGAGAAGTCTGACCCAATCCAGCCCTTGTTCATTTTTATAAGAGTCAGCCTGTCAGTATTTTCAGTTGACAGGCGAATGCACCTTTTTACAGTTTTATCAGTTATAATGCCTCCGGCGCCACTAAAAACCATCTCTGACAAAACGCTAGTGGTCAGGACATCCAAGGCGTAGAAAGACAGTTCAAGCCACGTGTCCAGCTTGCATCTTCCAAAACTTTTCCCTCCTTGACAGAGTACCCCATGTATCAGGCCTGGGCACTGGGAGGGTCTGAGAAAATGAAGTGCTAATAAAGCCTTATTTTGTTGTTGAAAACAGGCTTAGAGAGTGACGATGAGGACTCGAATCGCCCCATGAATAAGTTTGCAAAACTTGGTGCGACCCGAGTCCCCATTGCAGTGCCGAGCAACTGTAAGTACAGTACTCTTTCAAAAATGAACACGTTGTGTTCAAGAGTGCATTTCAAACCCTTTAACAGAAAATCTCTTTTTTCATAGAGCATCTCTGTCTTCGTTAGGTAAAAACCTACCGCATTTACCCCCATTTCATGATCTATGTTTGAATATAATGAATTTACATCCAATGAGATAAAGGAATAGTTATCTTCCCATTCAATATCCCTCAGTTCCTCAATTAATTGTGTGGAATCTCTCAAATATGAAGGAAGAGACTTTACTAGATCTTGTAAAAATAAGTCAATATAATGAGAAAGATGACAAGTCAAGGACCCTATTGCTGATATAATTGGTCTGCTAGGTGGTTTTTCAGGGTTCTTGTTCAATTTTGGTAGATGATAAAATAACGCCATAGTTGGCACAGGATTTGTTAAAAACCTTTTTTCTGTTTTATTAAGAATGTTCCTCTCATAGGCTTTATTAAACATATGGTGATAGTGCCAAACAAAGAATTGTGTAGGATCTTCTTTTAAAATTTTGTAATATCTCATATCAGACAATATGTTCAAGGCCTCCGCAATATAGTCAGATCTGTTTTGCACAACTTCTCCTTCCCCTTTATCAGCTTGCTTTATTACTAGATCTGTATTTTGTCTCAAATCCTCCAATGCCACTTTTTCTTTTTTAGAGATATTGTTCTCCTTTTTTATCTTATTTTTCCCAATTCCATGCTTTTCGATTTTATTTTTATTTTCCACTTCCTAAATTCTTCAGATACTAGTGAAAAAAAGTGTCTATATTTGGTCCTCTAGGTTGATGAGGATTAAATAGAGATTTTGAGTGTACCACCTTGTGAATATATTCCCTTTCATAGTTGGTCTCTATTGGGATCAATATTTTTTGGGGATCCCCAATGTCCCCATTTTTTTCAGTCAACAAGAAATGCCTTTTGAGAGTAAGTTTGCGAGTGTATGCATTTAAATTTAGAAAAAGATTAAATGCATTCATATCTTGAGCAGGGCAGAAATTTAATCCCCTATTTAAAATTTACATTTCTGAGGAGAATAAAATATGAGATGACAAATTAAAAATTTTAACCGGAGGCAGATTTGTTTGTTTATTAGTTTCTGGGTTCCTTGTTTTTTTTTTTTATATATATATATACTCAGGTTTCTATTAGATCCCTTTCCTCTTTTTCCTCTTGCTCTACTTTTCTTTTTTTGGATCTTGATATTACAGCTGGTGTGAAGTCATTTGTAATGTGATTCTTTTGTAATGGACTTAAAATTTGAGCTGTTTGTGAAAAACTGATTAGTGGTGGTAAAATTGTTTCTGAAACATTTGGACATGTGGGACCTATCTCTAAAAAAGAGATGTTTGATATTACTGAGGATGGGGATGGTGTAGGCTCTTGTAATACTGTAGTGAATGCTGATGAGTACTGTTGAGCGAGCACTAAAATGCTCGGGTGCTCGAAGCTCGGGCCGAGCTCACCGTGATACTCGGGTGCTCAACCCTAGCAACGAGCCCAATGTTAGTCTATGGGAGACCCGAGCATTTTTGCGGCTGCACCCCCGGCAGTCTGTAGAAAGCCTAAAAAGTGCCCAAAACGATAGTGCCAGTGCTCAAATGACATGGGGACAGCATGGGCATCGCCCCAGGAAGCATTTCTGACCCCCAGGTCACTGCTGTCAACAACGTGGTCAGAGATATTAAGCCACTTTTACGGGATCACAATAAAACGTTCAAAAACGAAACTGAAACGGTTTTCCTGTGAAATATGTTAAGGAACATCCTTTCCAGGGTAAAGACTTGTGTATAAGGTAAAATAAATAACCAAAAACAAAAATACTCCTCCACACCTTGGGCTATGTTCACAAGTAGCATTTTTATGCGTTTTTGCACTTTTGTATAGCTTTCAACCGTGACAAATGCATTCACCGGGAAATGTCATTTTAACATTTTACAATCTTATCTGGCCATGTGCTATGTGACACATGCATACAGTGCTGAAAAGACATGGGAACAGCATGGGGAAGACCCCTGGAAGCATCTCTGACACCCAGGTCACTGCCTAAAAGTGTGCCCATCAGAAGTGATCCTTGCCGCATCAGAAGATGCAGACTTGCAACTATCCCCGTGCAAGTCCTTGTCCCAGGGCAGTGTTCAATTGTACCTCCCCTATTCCTTGCAATGCAAGCGCAAGTATGCAGCCTGCCACCCACCCCCAGGCTGCAATACCATACTGCTAGCTTGCTTGCACTTGAAATTGGGCCTTTTAGGCATGTGGAGGCAGACGTCGGCCACCATGTCATGGCTGCGTCAGCGGCCTGGTATCCATACTCAGTCCCCAGCCGACCGGCGGCCGGGTGTCCATGCTCGGTCCCCAGCCGCCAGGGGGCGGCCGGGTGTCCATACTCGGTCCCCAGCCACCCCGCGGCCGGGTGCCCACACACGGTCCCCAGCCGCCTGTGGGCGGCCGGGTGTCCATAAACGGTCCCCAGCCGCCCCTATTTCTCTTGGGAACTTCCCCCACACTTTTCTTAGCCTGGCCTGCTTTAGGGCAGCATTGGACGAGCCCACCACAGAACCAGGCTCCTCCGGTGGGCTCTGGCTTCTCCATCAGGGGAGTTGAGAATGCCAAGGTGAGGAGCATGATGATGATGATAGAAGTTAGCATCTGCTTTGTTTTCATGGAATGCAATTGTAAGTGTGCAACCTGACACCCACCCACCCCCAGGCTGCAATACCATACTGCTAGCTTCCTTGCACTTGAAATTGGGCCTTTTACGCATATGGAGGCAGACGCCGGCCACCATGACATGGCTGGGTCGGCGGCCTGGTATCCATACTCAGTCCCCAGCCACCCGGCTGCCGGGTGTCCACACTCGGTCCCCAGCCGCCAGGGGGCGACCGGGTGTCCATAAACGGTCCCCAGCCGCCCCTATTTCTCCAGGGAACTTCCCCCACACTTTTCTTAGCCTGGCCTGCTTTAAGGCAGGATTGGATGAGCCCAGAGAACCAGACTCCTCAGGTGGGCCCTGGCTTCTCCATCAGGGGAGTAGAGAGTACCAAGGTGAGGAGCATGATGATGATAGAACTTAGCATCTGCTTTGTTTTCTTGGAATGCAAGCGTAAGTGTGCAATCTTCCACCCACCCACCCACCCCCAGGCTGCAATGCCATACTGCTAGCTTGCTTGCACTTGAAATTGAGCCTTTTAGGCATGTGGAGGCAGATGCCGGCCACCATGTCATGGCTGCGTCGGTGGTCTGGTATCCATACTCAGTCCCCAGCCGCCCGGCGGCCGGGTGCCACTATTTGAAGGACAGCCTAACCACAAACACGTGGACAAGTGAATGTGGCCTGGGATGGTCCATCTCACTGACGCGTTCACACTGGGTTAATATTGTGGAAGCCGGGACACAGCTGGACACAGGGATGCAACACGTCCTCCAGACATAGAGGATTGCGGGTCCTGGGTCAATGAGGCTTCAACACAAAGTTCAGAAGGTAGACAGCAGCAGTGGTCGGCCTCCTGCACAACGAGTAAATTATTCATGATCATGAGGCCATCCATCTCCTTAGCTTTCTGTTCCTTGGAATGCAAGCGCATATCTGTAGTAGCAGCTAGGCCTGAGGTGGTCAGCATTTTGGCGCATATCCTATCTCCGGGGATTGCTGGATGTTTTCCTGCTACTATCCCAGTTCTATGACTCCCGTTAAAACAAAGCTTCAGGTGATGAATGATGGATGAGGTGGTGGCAAAGGAGAAAGAGCAGGAGGAACAGGAACCATTCACATCAATATCAGGCCAGTCAACCACACATATCTTGTAGGATATGTTTCTGTACGAAAAGGAGCGATTGGGCTACACAGTTATAGGGCATACAGTGAGTGCAATGCCTGCCAAATATTTGAGGCACTCCAATGCCCCTTGGAAGTGACATGGAGGTCAGAGGGCCTTAACTAAACTGTTTTTTCCATTTATAGCAACTGGGTCTCCTGTACACTGTTGGCCTAAGCAGTGAATGGAAGGCTTTCCAAAAATTATGAGGAACTGCAATGCCCATTGAAACATACGTTGATTACAGCATACTAAAAACCTTCTACCCATTATTGGGGAGTGGGTCTCCCTTAGTGTTAGCCTATGCATTGAAAAGCAAAAGCTGACTAAAATAAGGAGGAAATGCAATGAACGTTGGAAGAGTCGTGGAGGTTAGAGGCAATTAAAAACAACATTTCAATGCCCCTTGGAAGAGCTGTGGAGTTCAGAGTGGTTTAACAAGACAGTTTTAATGCCCCTTGGAAAAGAGGTGGAGGTCGCAGTAGCTTAACAAGACGGTTTTAATGCCCCTTGGAGGAGACGTGGAGGTCAGAGTGGTTTAACAAGATGGTTTTAATGCCCCTTGGAAGAGTGGTGGAGGTTACAGTGGAATAAAAAGACAAATCAATGCCCCGTGGAAGAGACGTGGAGGTCACAGAAACTTAACAAAACGGTTTTAACGCCCCTTGGAAGAATGGTGGAGGTCGCAGTGGAATAAAAAGACAATATCAATGCCCTTTGGAAGAGTTGTGGAGGTCGCAGTAGCTTAACAAGACAGTTTTAATGCCCTTTGGAAAAGTGGTGGAGGTCGCAGTAGCTTAACAAGAAGGTTTTAATGCCCCTTGGAAGAGAGGTGGAGGTCGCAGTAGCTTAGCAAGACAGTTTTAATGCCCTTTGGAAAAGTGGTGGAGGTCGCTGTAGCTTAACAAGATGGTTTTAATGCCCATTGGAGGAGTGTTGGAGGTCGCAGTAGTTTAACAAGATGGTTTTAATGCCCCTTGGAAAAGACGTGGAGGTCGCAGTAGCTTAACAAGACGGTTTTAATGCCCCTTGAAAGAGTGGTGGAGGTCACAGGAGCTTAACAAGATGGTTTAAATGCCCCTTGGAAGAGACGTGGAGGTTACAGTGGAATAAAAAGACAATATCAATGCTCCTTGGAAGAGTGGTGGAGGTCGCAGTGGAATAAAAAGACAATATCAATGCCCCTTGGAAGAGTGGTGGAGGTCGCAGTACCTTAACAAGACGGTTTTAATGCCCCTTGGAAGAGACGTGGAGGTCAGAGTGGTTTGACAAGATGGCTTTAATGCCCCTTGGAAGAGTGGTGGAGGTCGCAGTAGCTTAACAAAACGGTTTTAATTTCCCTTGGAAAAGTGGTGGAGGTCGCAGTAGCTTAACAAGACGGTTTTAATGCCCCTTGGAAGAGACGTGGAGGTCAGAATGGTTTAACAAGATGGTTTTAATGCCCCTTGGAAGAGTGGTGGAGGTTACAGTGGACTAAAAAGACAATATAAATGCCCCGTAGAAGAGAAGTGGAGGTCACAGTAGCTTATCAAGACAGTTTTAATGCCCCTTGGAAGAATGGTGGAGGTCGCAGTGGAATAAAAAGACAATATCAATGCCCCTTAAAAGAGTGGTGGAGGTCGCAGTGGCTTAACAAGACGGTTTTAATGCCCCTTGGAAGAGACGTGGAGGTCAGAGTGGTTTAACAAGACGGTTTTAATGCCCCTTGGAAGAGTGGTGGAGGTCGCAGTAACTTAAGATGGTTTTAATGCCCCTTGGAAAAGTGGTGGAGGTCACAGTAGCTTAAAAAGACAGTTTTAATGCCCCTTGGAAGAGTGGTGGAGGTCACAGTAGCTTAACAAGACAGTTTTAATGCCCCTTGGGAGAGACATGAAGGCCAGAGTGGTATAACAAGATGGTTTTAATGCCCCTTGGAAGAGTGGTGGAGGTCACTGTAGCTTAACAAGACGGTTTTAATGCCTCTTGGAAGAGACGTGGAGGTCAGAGTGGTGTAACAAGACGGTTTTAATGCCCCTTGAAAGAGTGGTGGAGGTCACAGTAGTTTAACAAGATGGTTTTAATGCCCCTTACAAGAGCCATGCAATGCAGCATATTAAAAACATTATTCCAATTATTGGGGAGTGGGTCTCCCATAGTCTTTGCCTATGCCTTCCAAGCAAAAGCTGCCAAAAATTAGGACGGAGGAACTTGCAAAGCAGGCAACACGGACCACGGTCACCCTGGTGGTATAGTGGTGGTGGAGGCTGAGGATAACGAGAAGAACATAATACAGCCGAAATGAGGAAGCGTACACCCATGTGTGGGTGTGAAGCGGTGCATGGGTATACACCTCCCGAAATAACACAGTGGATTTGACTTTATGTTACTCTGCTGTCATTTGGTGGTTATGAGAAGTATGGCCCAATCCAGCCCTTGTTCATTTTGATAAGGGTCAGCTTGTCAGCATTGTCAGTTGACAGGCGAGTGCGCTTATCAGTTATAATTCCCCCAGCGGCACTAAAAACACGCTCCAATAACACGTTAGCGGCAGGGCAGGCCAGGACCTCCAAGGCGTACAGAGCGAGTTTATTCCAAATGTCCAGCTTGGATACCCAATAATTAAAAGGCATAGAGGAATCACGGAGGATGCTGGTACGGTCGGCAAGGTACTCCCTCACCATCTTTTGAAACTTTCCACTCCTTGTGAGAATACCCCGTGCCTCAGGGCTTGTAAGCTGGACAAGTCTCAGAAAACTGTCCCAGAATGTTGACAGTGTTCCCCTGCCTCTGCTGGATTGGAGTTGAGTCTCTCTCGCCTGTACGCCTTGGTTGGTCAACGAACTGTGACCTCTGCCGCTAGCGTGTTCAGATGGGAATTTTTTTAACAGTTCTGCAGCAAGGGCCTTCTGGTACTGCCCAATTTTTGTAGACCTCTCCACCTCAGGAATAAGAGATTGAAAGTTCTCCTTGTAGCGGGGGTTTAAAAGTGTCACCAACCAGTAATGACTGTCACCCAACATTTTGACAACGTGAGGTTCACGGTTAAGGCAGCGTAACATAAACCATAAATGCGCGCCAGACTGGTAACTGGCAAGATTTCCGTGTCCTCACCAAGTTGGCGACTGACCATGCTCTCCTCCTCCTCCTCCTCCCCCCTGTCCTCAGGCCACCCACGCTGAACCAACGGTATAACAGTTGTACAGGTAGTACCGTCTACAGTGCATGATACCCACTCCTGTTCTTCCTCCTCCTCCTCCTCTTTCTCATTGTCCCCCAATTCACATTGGGATGAGATGAGGCTGGGCTGTGTGTAATCGCCTGCTACGGCTTCTTGATCCATCTCATCATACTCTGGCTGCAATGCCTCCTCTTTAATTCTCTGCAGACAGCGTTGCAAAAAAAAAAGCAAGTGGGATGCTGACGCTAATGATAGCGTCATCGCCACTCACCATCTTAGTGGACTCCTCAAAGTTTGTCAGGATGGTACATATGTCAGACATCCAGGTCCACTCCTGAAGTCTTGTGCGTGGAGTCTGACCTGAATATCGATGGCCTTTTTGCAGCTGGTACTCCACAACTGCTCTCTTCTGCTCACAAATCCTTTGCAACATGTGGAGGGTAGAGTTCCAACGTGTGGGGACATCACACACCAGTCGGTGTGCCGGAAGCTGCAAATGCTGCTGCAACACAGCAAAGGCGGCGGAAGCTGTAGCCGACTTGCGAAAATGAGCTGACAGGCGGCGTACTTTGACGAACAGATCTGGCAACTCGGGGTACGATTTAAGAAACCGCTGAACCACGAGGTTAAGCACATGAGCCAGGCATGTTACGTGTGTAATCTCGCCTGGCCTCAGAGCCGCCACCAGGTTACGGCCATTGTCACACATGACCATGCCTGGATGTAGGTTCAGCGGTCTAAGCCACAGATCTGCCTGCTCTTTCACAGCTGTCTACAACTCACAAGCAGTGTGAGGTTTATGACCTAAGCTTATGAGTTTCAGCACAGCCTGTTGCCACTTGGCTGAGGCAGTAATGCAGTGCTTCCAGCTTGTAACTGATGTGGTGATATCTGAGATGGAGGCTGAACATGAGGAGGAGGAGTAGGATGATGCGCAAGAGCTGTACACTGTGGGGGCAACTCTGACTGACATAGGGCCCGCAATCCTCCGTGTGTTCCGTCCCAAGGTCCGACTGGGTCCCGGCTTCTACTATGTTTACCCAGTGTGCCGTCAGGGAGATGTACCGTTCCTGGCCACAAGCACTTGTCCATGTGTCCGTTGTCAGGTGGACTCTCCCAGTAACTGCGTTGTTGTGGGCACAGCAGATGTTTTGGGAAACGTGCATGTGTAGTGCGGGGATGGCACACCGGGCAAAATAGGCTGGGGATCGAGTACCGAGGGACGGCCACCGCCAGAAGGTTGCAGAAGGATTCCGTCTCCACCAGCCTAAAAGGCAGCATCTCCAACGCAAACAGTCGTGAAATGTGTGAATTTAGGACTGTGGCCTATGGGGCGTTGGCTGCTAATTTGCGCTTTCGTTCAAAGGTCTGGGATATGGACAATTGAACGCTGCAGTGGGATGTGGACGTGGACGTTGATGTTGTTTCTTGAGAAACTACAATAACAAGTGAAGACTGAGAGGAGGGTGCATCTTTGCATGCAGTATGGACAGGGGATTGCCTTGCATGCACAACAGGGGGTTCTATTACACGCACAACAGCGGAAGAAGCAGTGGTGACATCCGCTGGACGTGGACCCTGGGGTTCGCCCCACAAAGTCGGGTGCTTTGCTGCCATGTGCCTGATCATGCTGGTGGTGGTCAGGCTGGTAGTTTTGTCACCCGTGCTGATGCTGGCATGGAAGGTGGTACAAATGGCCTTTTTGGGGTTATCAGCAAATTCCAGACTCTGGAAGACCTACCGCTTGTACTGGCAACGTCCCTCATGTTGGTGTTATGGGAAACGGTTGCCCGCCTTCTGTCTGCGGCCACCACACTACTTCTTCCTGACTGTTGGGGTACTCTGCCTCCCTCCCCCTGTGTGTTGCTGGCCTCACTCTGCGTGTCCTCTTGCCACGTTGGGTCAGTTACTAGATCATCCACCACCTCCTCCTCTTCCACTTGCGCACAACGATCCTCCTTCTCATTTCGTGGCAATTGTGTCTCGTCATTGTCCACCTCTTGTGAAAAATTGCCAGCGTCGACTTCCTCTGGCCGTGGCTGTTCAAAAATTTGGGCATCGCTATATGGGATCTCCTCTTCCACCACTTCAAGCGGAGCAGGTGAGGGGCACAAATATGGAAATGGACCAATGAACAGCTCTTCAAGGTGTCCAAGTGTGGGATCAGTTGCTGTCTGACGACACTCGGCATGATGGGAGGAAGGAGCATCAGGGTGAGGAGGAGTATGCGGTCGAGACTCATGGCTACTAAAACTTGACCGTGTGGAAGACAGAACGGAGGTGGTGGTGCCCAGGTAACTGGAAGTATTGTCTGCTATCCAATTAAAAACCTGTTCACACTGATCAGTTCGCAATACTGGTGTTGTAGCGTGCTTTCCTAGTAATTCGGTCAAGAAGTGGGAACGAGAAGATGTGGCTGTTGGTTGTGGCATATTTTCATCTTGGCCACGGCCCCGTCCTCTACACGCAACATCACCAGAACGTCAGGTTCCACGTCCCTTGCCACGCGCCTTGCCCATTGTAAAGGAAGTAAAATAGCTTACACTCGCACTATCAATGGAAAAAGGGTGATAAAAAGGAGATTAGAACCGTGGAAGAGGAAAACCACAGTTGTATTTCTCTGGTCTACACCAGAATCTTTTAAACAGATATATTGGTGTCTGAACAATGAGCGAGACACTCAATTTTTTTATTTCTTATGTAAAAAATGCCAAAAGCAGGATAATACAAAGATTTGAACCGTGGAACTGCAAAACCACAGTTCTACTTATCTGGCCTACACCAGACTTTTTTAAACAGATATATTGGCGTCTGAACAGTTAGTGAGACTCTATTACTGTTTTCTTATGGTAAAAATGCCAAAAGCAGGATAACACAGAGATCTGAAATGTGGAACTGCAAAACCAAAGTTCTAGTTATCTGGCCTACACCAGACTCTTTTAACCACTTCGCACCAGAGCCTGTTTTTGCCTTCGTGACCCGGCCAATTTTTTCAATTCTGACCACTGTCATTTTATGAAGTAATTACTCTGGAACGCTTCAACGTATTCCCCTGATTCTGAGAATGTTTTTTCACGACATATTGTACTTCATGGTAGTGGTAAAATTTCTTCGATATAACTTGCGTTTATTGTGAAAAAATCGGAAATTTGGCGAAAATTTTGAAAATTTTGCAATTTTCAAATTTGAATTTTCATGCCCTTAAATCAGAGAGATATGTCACACAAAATAGTTAATAAATAACATTTCCCATATGTCTACTTTACATCAGCACAATTTTGGAACCAAAATTTTTTTTTGTTAGGGAGCTATAAGGGTTAAAAGTTGACCAGCGATTTCTCATTTTTCCAACAAAATTTACAAAAAGATTTTTTTGGGGACCACATCATATTTGAAGTCACTTTGAGGAGTCTTTATGACAGAAAATACCCAAAAGTGACACCATTCTAAAAACTGCACCCCTCAAGGTGCTCAAAACCACATTCAAGAACTTTATTAACTCTTCAGGTGCTTCACAGGAATTTTTGGAATGTGGAAGAAAAAAATTAACATTTAACTTTTTTCACAAAAATGTTACTTTAGACCCAATTTTTTTTATTACAGGGGTAACAGGAAAAAATGGACCCCAACTTTTTTTGTGCAATTTCTTTTGAGCGTGCTGATACCACATATGTGAGGTAAAACCACTGTTTGGGCGCACTGCAGGGTTCGGAAGGGAAGGAGCGCCATTAGACTTTTTGAATGTAAAATTTGTCTGAATAATTAGCAAACGCCATGTTACGTTTGGAGAGCTCCTGATGTGCCTAAACAGTGTAAACCCCCCACAAGTGACACCATTTTGGAAACTAGACCCCTTAGGGAACTTATCTAGATGTGTGGTGAGCACCTGGAACCCCAAGGTGCTTCACAGAAGTTTATAATATTGAGCTGTAAAAATAAAATTTTCAAATTTTTCCCACAAAAACTTTTTTCATCCCTTAATTTTGCATTATCATAAGGGTAACAGGAAAAATTGCACCATGAAGTTTGTTGTGCAATTTCTCCTGAACACGCTGATACCCCATATGTGGAGGCAAACCACTGTTTGGGCGCACGGCAGCATTTGAAAGGGAAAGAGCGCCATTTGACTTTTTGAATGTAAAATTTGTTTGAATAATTAGCGGACGCCATGTTGGATTTGGGGAGCCCCTGATGTGCCTAAACAGTGGAAATCCCCCACAAGTGACACCATTTTGGAAACTAGACCCCTTAGGGAACTTATCTAGATGTGTGGTGAGCACCTTGAACCCCCAGCTGCTTCACAGAAGTTTATAATATTGAGCCGTAAAAATAAAATTTTCACATTTTTCCCACAAAAAATGTTTTTCATTCCCAAATTTTGCATTATCATAAGGGTAACAGGATAAATTGCACCATGAAATTTGTTGTGCAATTTCTCCTGAGTACGCCGATACCCCATATGTGGGGGAAAACCATTGCTTTGGTGTACGGCAGGGTTCGGAAGAGAAAGGAACGCTATGTTGGCTGGGATAGGAGGCAGACAGTCACATTTGAAGAGTCGCTGACATGCCGAAACAGCAGAAACCCCCACAAGTGACCCCATTTTGTAAGCTACACCTCTCAAGGAATTCATCTAGGGAAGTAGTGAGTATTTTTTAATTTTTACATTTATACCATTGGGCAGTGAAAAAAGCATAATTATATTTTTACCACAAAAAATGTTTTACCCTCAGATTTTACATTTTCACACAGGGCAATGAGTAAAAATGGTGCCGAAATGTGTCACACAATTTCTTCTAAAAGTGGCAATACCCCATATGTGGCTGTATCGTACCGCTCAGCCATACGGCGAGATCTGGGGGGGACGGAGTGCTATTTGACAATTGGAGAACAAATTATTGCAGAATAGGCATTTGGATTTGGGAGCACAAAATTTTCTGAATTTCTTTTGGGGGGCAAGGGCCATTTCGCTTTTCCAGAGCCTTTCTGCTACCAGTAACTTGGAAGTCCCTTATATTTTTAACAGATGACGGACTTGAGTGGGGACTAGCTTTTTTAAAGGACTGAGGTGAAGCTTTTATTGGGAACATTTAACGTAACATTTATCCGGCGCTCTAGGCTGAGCACTTACATCGGGGTTTCCATCTAAATTTCCAAGTGATGTAATTCAGATGAAACCCCTGCGGGATCCATTCACTGTAATGAGGCAGCAGAGTTACTCTGGACTCCGTCTGGCCTCTATTTAGCGGTGTCCTTTTTTTCAGAAGTGCACAAAACTGTGGCCAACCGCACTTTTATGCACGCCTAAAACAAAAGACACCATGGGATCCCAGGCTAGACGGCGTCCACAGTGGCCTATATCTGCCTCATTACAGGGAATCTTCCGTCATGGGTTCCGGCTGAATCACGTATTTCAGAGATTTACACGGAAACTCTGGTGTAAGCGCTTAGCGCAGAGCGCAGGATAAATGTGAGCAGAGCCTTACTGCGATCTTTGGGAGACATAATAAACAAATCAGTAGCAGGTGAAGAATTGGTTTTATTTATTTTTTACGCTGTTCCTAGTGTGATATAACTGATTAGATTACTTTATTCTTCGGGTCGGTGCGATTACAGAGATACCAGATTTATATCGGGTTTTTATGACTGACAGCTGTCACACACTAAAAGACGCTTTTTTTTGCAAAATCTAGTTTTTGCATCACCATATTTTGAGAGCTATAATTTTTCCATATTTCGGCCGACAGAGTCATGTGATGGCTTGTTTCTTGCGGGACGAGTTGACATTTTTATTGGTACCATTTTTGGGTATGTGACATTTTTTGATCGCTTTCTATTCCGTTTTTTGGGAGGTAAAATTAACAAAAACCAACAATTCAGGAATTGTTTTTTGAGGGTTTTTTTTATGCCGTTCTGCGTGTGGTAAAAGTGATCAGGCAGCGTTATTCATCGGATCAGTACGTTTACAGCGATACTACACTTACTGTATTTTTTTTATGTTTTGGCGCTTTTACACAATAAAACAATTTTATAGAAAAAAATATTTTTTTTTGCATTGCTTTATTCAGAGCGCTATAACTTTTTTATTTTTCGGCTGATGGAGCTGTATGGCGGCTTTTTTCTTGCGGAACAAGATGACATTTTCAGCAGTACCATTTTTATTTCTATTTTGCTTTTTGATCGCATTTTTTTCCACTTTTTCTCTGGCGATATGATGAAAAAGCATATTTTTTTGCTCCGTTTTTTATTTATTTTTATTACGGTGTGCACAGAAGGAGTTAATTAGTGTGACAGTTTTATAGCTCGGGTTGTTTCGGATGAGGCGATACCAAATATGTGTACTTTTTTTGGTTTTGTAAAAATATACGGATTTATTGGTTTAATATTTTATTTATTTATTTTTATTTATTTTGTGATTTTTTTTAACAGTTTAAAAACATTTTTTTTTACTTTTTTTTACATTTTTACTTTGTCCCTGTATGGGACATTAATTTTTATTTTTCTGATCACTGATCTCATGTAATGTAATAGACATGTATTACATTACATGAGATCTTCGCTGACTGTTTCACAGTCAGTCTCCTGCCTGGCTTCAGCTGCAGGCTGAGCCAGGCAGGACACCATATATGGCAGATCTGGAGGCGGTCATGTGACCTCCAGCTGCCATAGCAACCCCAGGTCCTGGAAGGTATCAGGGGTCGTCGGAGAGGTAAGTAAGACGACCCCCTCTACTCTGTCTATCTTCTATATACCGCGATCACTATAGATCGCGGCATATAGAACATAGCAAATGGTTAACATCACTGGGACCTGATCCAATCAGGTCCCGATGATGTCCCCTGTCAGAGCTAATGCTCTACTCTGGAATCTCAGCGCTTGCAGGACCCTGGGGGTCCTGAGCGCTGCGAGACCACCCACCGTTTTTAAAAGTCGGCGCTGCACAGAGCCCAGCAAGCGCCGACGTTTATCTACAGTAGGCGGTCGGGAACCAGTTAAACAGATATATTGGTGTCTGAACAGTCAGACAGACACTATTACTGTTTTTTTTTAAGGTAAAAATGCCAAAAGCAGGATAATACAGAAGTTTGAACCGTGGAACTGTAAAGCCAAAGTTCTAGTTTTCTGGCCTACATCAGACTCTTTTAAACAGATATATTGGTGTCTGGAGAGTCAGGGAGACACTATTCCTGTTTTTTTTTACGGTAAATATGCCAAAAGCAGGATAATACAGAGATTTGAACTGTGGAACTGCAAAACCACAGTTCTAGTTATCTGGCCTACACCAGACTCTTTTAAACAGATATATTTGTGTCGGAATAGTCAGGGAGACACAATTACTGTTTTTTACGGAAAAAATGCCAAAAGCAGAATAATACAGAGATTTCAACTGTGGAACTGAAAAACCACAGTTCTAGTTATCTGGCCTACACCAGACTCTTTTAAACAGATATAATGGTGTCTGAACAGTCAGGGAGACAATATTACTGTTTATTTTTACTGAGAAAATGCCAAAAAGCAAGATAATACAGAGATTTGACCCGTGGAACTGCAAAACACAGTTCTAGTTATCTGGACTACACCAGACTCTTTTAAACAGATATATTGGTGTCTGAACAGTCAGGCAGACACTATTACTATTTTTTTACGGTAAAAATGCCAAAAGCAGGATAATACAGAGATTTGAACCGTGGAACTGCAAAACCAAAGTTCTAGTTATCTGGCCTACACCAGACTCTTTTAAACAGATATATTGGTGTCTGAACAGTCAGGGAGACACTATTACTGTTTTTTTTAAGGTAAAAATGCCAAAAGCAGGATAATACAGAGGTTTGAACCGTGGAACTGCAAAGCCAAAGTTCTAGTTTTCTGGCCTACACCAGACTCTTTTAAACAGATATATTGGTGTCTGGATAGTCAGGGAGAAACTATTACTGTTTTTTTACGGTAAAAATGCCAAAAGCAGGATAAAACAAAGATTTGAACCGTGAAACTGCAAAACCAAAGTTCTAGTTATCTAGCCTACACCAGTCTCTTTCAAACAGATATATTGGTGTCTGAACAGTCGGGGAGACACTATTACTGTTTTTTTTTTACGGTAAAAATGCCAAAAGCAGTATAAAACAGAGATTTTAACTGTGGAACTGCAAAACCACAGTTCTAGTTATCTAGCCTACACCAGACTCTTTTAAACAGATATATTGGTGTCTGAACAGTCAGGGAGACAATATTACTGTTTTTTTTACGGTAAAAATGCCAAAAGCAGGAAAATACAGAGATTTGAACTGTGGAACTGCAAAACCAAAGTTCTAGTTATCTGGCCTACACCAGACTCTTTTAAACAGATATATTGGTGTCTGAACAGTCAGGGAGACACTATTACTGTTTTTTTTTATGGTAAAAATGCCAAAAGCAGGAAAATACAGAGATTTGAACCGTGGAACTGCAAAACCAAAGTTCTAGTTATCTGGCCTACAACAGACTCTTTTAATCAGATATATTCGTGTCTGAACAGTCAGGGAGACACTATTACTTTTTTTTTTTTTACGGTAAAAATGCCATAAGCAGGATAATACAGAGATTTGAACCGTGGAACTGCAAAACCAAAGTTCTAGTTATCTGGCCTACACTAGACTCTTTTAAACAGATATATTGGTGTCTGAACAGTCAGGGAGACACTATTACTGTATTTTTTTAAGGTAAAAATGCCAAAAGCAGGATAATACAGAGGTTTGAACCGTGGAACTGCAAAACCAAAGTTCTAGTTTTCTGGCCTACACCAGACTCTTTTAAACAGATATGTTGTTGTCTGAACAGTCAGGGAGACACTATTGCTGTTTTTTTTACGGTAAAAATGCCAAAAGCAGGATAAAACAGAGATTTGACCTGTGGAACTGCAAAACCACAGTTCTAGTTATCTGGCCTACACCAGACTCTTTTAAACAGATATATTGGTGTCTGAACAGTCAGGGAGACACTATTACTGTTTTTTTTTACGGTAAAAATGCCAAAAGCAGAATAATACAGAGATTTGAACCGTGGAAGTGCAAAACCAAAGTTCTAGTTATCTGGCCTACACCAGACTCTTTTAAACAGATATATTGGTGTCTGAACAGTCAGGGAGACACTATTACTGTTTTTTTATGTTAAAAATGCCAAAAGCAGGATAATACGGGGGTTTTGAACTGTGGAACTGAAAAACAAAAGTTCTAGTTATCTGGCCTACACCAGACTCTTTTAAACAGAAATATTGGTGTCTGAACAGTCACAGACACACTCAATTTTTTTTTTGGGGGGTCGGGGAATACCAAAACGTTAATAAGATGCGTATTTGTACAGTCTGACTGAGGAAAAAAAATACAGGATTTAGATGAAAAAAAAAGGATTTTTCCTGGCCCCTGAGACTGGGGATAAGTCTAGCAATTTGACCAGCAGGAGCACACAGGACTGTAATGCAGCGTTTGCTGGTATAACCACTGCGTCTCCTATACAGCCTGCCTGCCTGATATCTGGGATGGATATTAGTCCTGAGAAGGACTGTTTGTTTGATTTTGCAGGCTTTAGAGACCCTACACTACCTATTTTGCCCTATATATCTCTCCCTAACTCAGCAGCACTCTCCCTACACTGTTTGATCTGGAGCGACTGTGTCCAAGATGGCGGCGCCCGGTTTTAAATACTCGAGGTGACGCTGTGCGGCCAACCAATCACTGTAATGCCCACAAACAACATGTCTGCAGCATTACAGTGACTGGCTGGCAATCCCTGCATGTTCATTGACTCGGTAAAGAGCGCCAAACGTGCAGGGCGGAGACCCGAGCTCCCGCCCGAGTAACCTGGAAATGCTCGGTGCTCGCCGAAAATCCCGAGAAGCGAGATGCTCGGGCGAGTACCGAGCAGTGTCGAGCATGCTCGCGCAACACTACTGATGAGGATTCCGTATTATCATGTACAGTTAGTTCATTTATATCAAATTCAACATTGGAAGTTTCCAACCTGTGGGAAGCAAATGGAGTTTCCAGTGAAGGAAGTCCAGGATTAGGAAAAGGTAAAGTTGGAGCATTTTTCATTATGATGATCTTGGGCTCTAATGGAATGTTTTTTTTCAATATGTGGAAGTTTTTTCTTTTGTGCATTTTTATTAGATATAGTGTGAAGATCCTCAGGCGTAGATGTATTTATAGGTAATTTAGTTTGAGAGATAGTTGTTTAAATATCTTGTATATTTTTTTATATTTGAATTAATTATAGTCCTTGTTTGTTTTACACCTAATTCCTGTGGGACCTGGACTTCTGTTCTTAAATTACAAGGGTTTTTCTTTGTAGGTTCATTAATACCTATCAGGTTTTTACTCCTGATCCGTTCCTTTGACATTGGTTTAGTTTTAACGGTATCCCTACGAAATTTTTTAATTTTTACATCTATTAGATCATTTTCAAATACTTTGAGTGTCCTAGTAATGTCATCATTCATCAAATTGAAAAAATGCAAACTTTTAAACCTTTGAAGTTCAAATAATTTCTTTTCACAAATCATTGCGACTTTGCTGGCTAGCTTAGAACGCTTTTCCACTAATAAACTAATAAGACTGTAAGAGCAATCATTTAAAATATAATTCCAATTATTGGTAAAATTACTGTCATCTGAAAAAGTACTATTAAAATGTATCTTCAAACCATTTGGAACTATTTTTTGATCAATACAAATGCCTAGAAATTCTGCATCGATCTGATGTCTTATTTCCACCTTCATATGTTTTTCAAAGTCCCAAAAATGACCAGTGATGAGGCAAAAAAAAAATAATTAAAATTTAAAGTTTAAAGTTTTTTAGGAAAAGTTTTTTTCTTCTTGCATTCATGTTGATAAGAATGTGGTTTGAAAGGCTGACCCAATTAGTGGGTGTGTTCCTGAACCTGGTCCACACCCCAAATCAAGTTTCTGAGGCTGGGATAAAAGGTTTGCTACCATATATAGTTGTGATTGAATTTTATACTAGTAGGATATGTACTGTGCTTTTATGATACCTGAAGAAGGATATATATTGTATCTGAAACGCTTTGTATCTCTTCTATTTTAACTTATCAAATAAAAAAATATAAAATATCATCTTTGGATGTGATTCCTGGGAAGCGCTGCTGTTTATAGGCTTGATATACTCTTCTTGATTCCAAGGACTGTGGTAGGGACAACTGAATGCAGCGAAGGAACAAGGATGTGGACGGTGATGGTTGCAAGTTTGCAACGACAGGTGCAGGGGGGGAGGCATCTTTTCATGCGCCATGGACAGGGGATTGGCGTGCTCTTGCTGACGCTTGCCTGGCAGATGTTGAAAATGGCCTTTTTGGAGTTATATGAAAAGTCTTTAAAAAAGAACCTCCCTACCCCTGTGTGCTGCTGTCCTTGCTCTACATGTCCCCTTGCCAAAGTGGGTCAGTGACTTAATCGTCCATCGCTTCGTCTTCCACTTCCGCACCCTGATCTACCTACTGACTTTCTGTCCATTGTGTCTCATCATTATCCACCTCTTGCGACAGTAATTGCACTTTCCCACCATCACCTTCGGGTGACCATGGTTGCTCAAATCGCTACATGCGATCTTCTGTTGCCCTGCTCGAAGCTGGCCGGTTGAGAGGCCCTAATCTATTGATGGAAAAGTGAACAGCTCTTGGGGTAACCCTGGACTCTAATCTCTCCTTCAAACCACATATCCAAGCTCTTTCCACTTCCGAGCGGACCAAGCGAGAGGCCAGAATCTATACATGGAAAGATGAACAAAACAGCTCTTCGGAGAGTCCAAGTGTGGGATCAGTTGTCTCAGGGCACTCGGAATGATGGGAGGAAGGAGGATAAGGGTGAGGAAGATGCCGACTCCAAATAAAAAAATCTCCCGCATCCGCACATTCCTCAGTTACGAATCTACAAAAACACTAGTGCACGCTCTCATCATCTCCCTTCTCGACGACTGCAACCTCCTGCTCTGTGGCCTCCCTTCTAACACTATCGCATTCCTCCAATCTATACCAAACTCTGTTGCCTGACTAATCCACCTGTCCTCTCGCTATTCCCTGGCCTCTCCTCTCTGTCAATTCCTTCACTGGCTCCCCATTGCACAGAGACTCCAGTTCAAAACCCTAACCTTGGCATGCAAAGCCATCCACAACCTGTCTCCTCCATACATCTGTGACCTAGTCTCCCTGTACTTACCTGCACGCAACCTCCGATCCTCACAAGATCTCCTTCTCTACTCCCCTCTTATCTCCTCTTCCAACAATCGCATACAAGATTTCTCCCATGCATCCCCCTATCTCTGGAACTCTTTACCCCACCATTTCTGACTCTCGCCTACTGTTGAAACCTTCAAAAAGCACCTGAAGACTCACCTCTTGCGACATGTGAACAACCTGCAGTAAATCTCGCTCCACCATACTCCACCATAGCAAATTGGAATGCTCGGGTGCTTGACCTGAGCAACGAGCCCAATGTAAGCGTATGGGATCTTCTGTTGCCCTGCTCGAAGCAGGCCGGTTGAGAGGCCCTAATCTATTGATGGAAAAGTGAACAGCTCTTGGGGTAACCCTGGACTCTAATCTCTCCTTCAAACCACATATCCAAGCTCTTTCCACTTCCGAGCGGACCAAGCGAGAGGCCAGAATCTATAAATGGAAAGATGAACAAAACAGCTCTTCGGAGAGTCCAAGTGTGGGATCAGTTGTCTCAGGGCACTCGGAATGATGGGAGGAAGGAGGATAAGGGTGAGGAAGATGCCGACTCCAAATAAAAAAATCTCCCACATCCGCACATTCCTCAGTTACGAATCTACAAAAACACTAGTGCACGCTCTCATCATCTCCCTTCTCGACGACTGCAACCTCCTGCTCTGTGGCCTCCCTTCTAACACTATCGCATTCCTCCAATCTATCCTAAACTCTGTTGCCTGACTAATCCACCTGTCCTCTCGCTATTCCCTGGCCTCTCCTCTCTGTCAATTCCTTCACTGGCTCCCCATTGCACAGAGACTCCAGTTCAAAACCCTAACCTTGGCATGCAAAGCCATCCACAACCTGTCTCCTCCATACATCTGTGACCTAGTCTCCCTGTACTTACCTGCACGCAACCTCTGATCCTCACAAGATCTCCTTCTCTACTCCCCTCTTATCTCCTCTTCCAACAATCGCATACAAGATTTCTCCCATGCATCCCCCTATCTCTGGAACTCTTTACCCCACCATTTCTGACTCTCGCCTACTGTTGAAACCTTCAAAAAGCACCTGAAGACTCACCTCTTGCGACATGTGAACAACCTGCAGTAAATCTCGCTCCACCATACTCCACCATAGCAAATTGGAATGCTCGGGTGCTTGACCTGAGCAACGAGCCCAATGTAAGCGTATGGGAAACTGGAGCATTTTTCCGGCGGCTCCTCATGGCGGTCTGCAGAGGGCCTAAAAATTGCCCAAATCAATGGGAACAGTGCTCAAATGACATGGGAACAGCATGGGGAAGACCACTGGAAGCATTAATGACTCCCAGGTCACTGCTGTCAACCATGTTGTCAGAGGTATTACGCCACTTTTACGGACTCTCAATAAAACATACAAAAACAAAAACAAAATGGATTTTCCTGGGAAATATGTTTAGGAACATCCTTTCCAGGGTAATAACTTGTATATAAGGCAAAATAAATAACCAAAACCAAAAATACTCCTCCACACCTTGGGCTATGTTCACACATAGTGTTTTTTATGCATTTTTGCACTTTTGCATTGCTTTCAACAGTGACAAATGCATTCACTGGGAAATGTCATTTTACCATTTTACAACCTTATTTGGCCATGTGGTGTGTGAGATATGATCAGACACATCCTCTTTCATTTATGAAGGAGGGACTCTGAAAGTCACAAAGCCTATTTTTATAGGGCCATCAGGCGGCCTTTACTATTCTTAAAGGGCGAGCAGTCAGCCCTCACTATTGTTAGAGAGCCATCAGCCGGCTATGCTTTGTTGTTCCCATTGGGTCTCCTATACTGTTATTGCATATGCAGTGAGTGGCAGGGCTGGCCAAAATTTGGACGCACCCGAATACCCCTTTGAAGAGACTTAGAGGAGGGCCTCCTGAAAAGAATGTTCCCATTATTAGAAAGTAGGTCTCCCATACTGTTTGCCTATGCAGTAATGCAAGGGCTGCCAAAAATTTGGACCTACTTCAATGCCCCTTGGAAGAGACGTAAGGGAGGGCCTCCTGAAAAAGAATGTTCCCATTATTAGGAACTGGGTCTCCCATTGTGTTTGCCTATGCAGTGAATGCAAGGGTTGCCAAAAATTTGGAGGCACTCCAATGCCCCTTGAAAGAGGCGTGGAGGTCAGAGGGCCTCCTGAAAACAATGTTCCCATTATTAGGAAGTGGGTCTCCAATTTTGTTTGCCTAAGCAGTGAATGCAAGCTTTCCCAAAAAATTGGAGGCACTCCAATGCCCCTAGGAAGAGACGTGGAGGTCAGAGAGCCTCCTGAAAACAATGTTCCCATTATTAGGAAGTGGGTCTCCCATAGTGTTGGCCTATGCAGTGAATGCAGGGGCTGCCAAATATTGGGAGGCACTCCAATGCACCTTGGAAAAGACGTGGAGGAGGAACTCATAAAAAAATGTTCCTATTAGAAATGAGCGGGTCTCAAATACTTGTAATGCCCATACAATAAGTGTATGGGCTGACAAACATTTACCCCTGGGGGGTATACATGAACATACTGTATAAAATTTTTTTTACGGGCATAATAAACACCCTTTAAAAAAATTATGTGGGTGTTGCATCACGGACCACGGTCACCCTGGTGATATGGTGGTGGAAAATGAGGATGAGGAGAAGGAGGAGGACAAGAACAAATAGCCAAAATAAGGAAGCGTATACCCATATGTGGGTGTGAAATGGTGCATGGGAATACACCTCCCAAAAAAAGACACTGGATTTGAGGTTATGTTACGATGATATCATTTGGTGGTGTTGAGAAGTCTGGCCCAATCCAGCCCTTGTTCATTTTCATAAGAGTCAGCCTGTCAGCATTTTCAATTGACAGGCGGATGCGCTTGTCAGTTATAATTCCACCAGCGGCACTAAAAACCCTCTCTGATAAAACGCTAGAGGCAGGGCAGGCCAGGACCTCCAAGGCGTAGACAGCCAGTTCATTCCACGTGTCCTGCTTGGATACCCAATAATTATAAGGCACAGAGGAATCACGGAGGACGTTGGTACGGTCGGCAAGGTACTCCCTCAGCATCTTCCCAAACTTTGCACTCCTTGTGAGAGTACCCCGCGCCTCAGAGCTGGTGCGATGGGAGGGGCTGAGAAAACTCTCCCAGAACTTTGACAGTGTTCCCCACCTCTGCAGGATTGGAGTTGTGTCTCTCGGCTGTACTCCTTGGTTGTCCAAAGAACTGTGACCTCTGCCGCTAGCGTTTTCAGATGGAAATTTTTTTAATAGTTCCGCAATAAGGGCCTTCTGGTACTGCCCCATTTTTGTAGACCTGTCCGCCTCAGGAATAAGAGATATATAAAGTTCTCCTTTTAGCGTGGGTTTAGAAGTGTCACCAACCAGTAATGACTGTCACCCAAAATTTTGAGAACGTGAGGGTCATGGGAAAGGCAGCGTAACATAAACTCAGCCATGCGTGCCAGACTGCTAACAGACAATACTTCCATGTCCTCACCAAGAGGACGACTGACCATGCTCTCCTCCTCCTCCTCCCTGTCCTCAGGCCATCCACTGAACAGACGGTATGACAGTTGTGCAGGTAGTACCGTCTATAGCACATGAAACCAGCTCCTGTTCTTCCTCCTCCTCCTCCTCTTCCTCATTGTCACCCAATCCACGTTGGGATGAGATGATGCTGAGCTGTGTGTAATCACCCTATATGGTTCCTTGCTCCATCTCATCGTGCTCGGCCTGCAATATATCCTCTTTGATTGTGAGCAGAGAGCGTTTCAGAAGACAGAGAAGCGGGATGGTGACGCTAATTATGGCGCTCACCATCTTGGTGCAGTCCTCAAAGTTTTGGAGGATGGTACAGATGTCTGACATCCATGTCCACTCCTGAGGTGTGGAGTCTGAACTGAATATCAACGGCCTTGTTGATGCTGGTAGTCAACAACTGCCCTTTTCTGCTCACAAATCCTTCCCAACATCTGCAGTATAGAGTTCCAACGCGTGGGGACATCACACACCAGTCGGTTAGCCGGAAGCTGCAAACGCTGCTGAAGCACGGCAAGGGCAGAAGAGGACAATTTGCATATTCCAGGTGCCTTCTGGGAAAAGTGAAGAGTCTCCTTCAGCTAGAAGATCGTTGGGTACTGCCGGGACCAGCTGCTTGGAAAGCATCGCCAAACCAGGGATTGAAGCTTGAAGAGGACAATTTGCATATTCCAGGTGCCTTCTGGGAAAAGCGAAGAGTCTCCTTCAGCTAGAAGATCGTTGGGTACAGCCGGGACCAGCTGCTTGGAAAGCATCCCCAAACCAGGGATTGAAGCTTGAAGAGGACAATTTGCATATTCCAGGTGCCTTCTGGGAAAAGCGAAGAGTCTCCTTCAGCTAGAAGATTGTTGGGTACAGCTGGGACCAGCTGCTTGGAAAGCATCTCCAAACCAGGGATTGAAGCTTGAAGAGGACAATTTGCATATTCCAGGTGCCTTCTGGGAAAAGCAAAGAGTCTCCTTCAGCTAGAAGATCGTTGGGTACAGCCGGGACCAGCTGCTTGGAAAGCATCTCCAAACCAGGGATTGAAGCTTGAAGAGGACAATTTGCATATTCCAGATGCCTTCTGGGAAAAGCAAAGAGTCTCCTTCAGCTAGAAGATCGTTGGGTACCGCCCAATTTGTTTAATTTGTTTATCCTAGGGTATCACAAGAAAGAAGACAGACATCAAGTCAGCAGGGACAAGGAGCAGCATGGCAGATGTGACAACCTACATGGTGAGCTGCAACATGTGCTACATGTTTACAGATCGATCAGAAGCTGAAACCAACTTCACCTGCCAGAAGTGTAGACTACTGGCTCTTTTAGAAGAAAAGGTGCGGGGAATGGAAGAAAGAATTGCGACATTAAAACTCATCAAGGAAAATGAAGACTTCCTGGACAGAACAGAAGCGTCACTACTGGTCACGGAAAGTGAAGGAAGCGTCAGAGAACCTCCAGAGGCAGACAAGTGGAGGCAAGTGACCAAAAGAAGCAAGAAGCCCATGGAGACACCACCAACCACACAACTGAGAAACAGATTCCAATGTCTTGTGGAGGACGAAGATGGCACACCTAAGGATGAGGAACTACCAGCAAGCAAAAAAGAAAAGAGCACCCAGAAACACCCAGAAGCGACAAGAAAAAGGACAGCCAAGAAGGGAAGAAGAGTGGTGGTGGTGGGAGACTCACTACTGAGAGGAACAGAAGCAGCTATCTGCAGACCGGACATAACCGCAAGAGAAGTATGCTACCTTCCAGGGGCGAAGATCAAGGATGTTACCGATAGGATACCGAAGCTCATCAGTTCCAAGGATGTCCACCCATTTCTTCTGATACATGTTGGCACCAATGACACGGCACAGAAGGACCTACCGACAATCTGCAAGGACTTTGAAGCATTGGGAAAGAAAGTAAAAGAACTGGATGCGCAGGTAGTTTTTTCTTCTATCCTTCCAGTAGACGGGCATGGCGTCAGGAGATGGAACAGGATCCTTGATGTGAACAACTGGCTGAGACGATGGTGCAGACAACAAGGATTTGGATTCCTGGACCACGGTGTGAATTACCTCTATGACGGACTCCTTGCCAGAGACGGACTATACCTCAACAAACCCGGGAAACACACATTCGCCAGGAGACTCGCAACACTCATCAGGAGGGCGTTAAACTAGAAAAAGAGGGGATGGGAAGAAAAACGCTGGACACGAACATGCAACCAGAGAACATACTAATGAAAGATATGAAGTGCGACAAAGAAGGTCCAAGACAAGATACTTGGAAGGGAGGTAAGAAAATTTCTAACACAATCCACAGGGAGAAGATTGGAACAAAACAAAATCGTGTAAACTGTGTGCTAGCAAATGCCAGGAGCCTGACAAACAAGATGGATGAACTGGAAGCAGAAATATCTACAGGTAACTATGACATAGTGGGAATAACCGAGACATGGTTAGATGAAAGCTATGACTGGGCAGTTAACTTACAGGGTTACAGTCTGTTTAGAAGGGATCGAAGAAGTCGGAAAGGGGGTGGAGTCTGTCTATATTTAAAGACGTGTCTAAAGCCTGCAATATGGGAGGATGTATGGGAGGGAAATGAGGAGGTCGAGTCCTTATGGGTGGAGATACATGGGGCAAAAAACAATAATAAAATTATCATAGGAGTCTGTTATAAACCACCAAATCTAGCAGAAGCCACGGAAAGTCTATTAATGAGACAAATAGACGAAGTAGCAAAAAATAACGAGGTGATTATTATGGGGGACTTCAACTACCCCGATATAGACTGGGAAACCGAAAGCTGTAGTTCTCAGAAAGGAAACAGGTTTCTGTCAATTATCAAAGACAATTATTTGTCACAACTTGTGCAGGAACCAACTAGAGGGACGGCCCTTTTAGACTTAATATTAACTAACAGGCCAGACAGAATAACTGCAGGTCGGGGGGCACCTGGGAAATAGTGACCACAACATTATACAATTCCACATGTGCTTCAGTAGGGTGCCCAGCAAGGGAGTCACAAAAACACTGAGCTTCAGGAGGGCAAAGTTTGATCAGCTAAGAGATGCCCTTCACTTTATAGACTGGGATAGTATCTTTAGTAATAGGAGCATGGATAGAAAATGGGAAATTTTCAAAACAGTCCTACATAGTCACTGTAGAAGGTACATACCTTATGGGAATAAAAGGGCTATGAATAGGAGGAAGCCAATGTGGCTAAATAAGGAAGTCAAGAGGGCAATGAAAAACAAAAAAAGGGCTTTCGGTAAACTTAAACAAGAAGGCAGCGAGGAAGCGCTAATATCTTATAGGGAAAAAAACAAAATCTGAAAGAAACAAATAAGAATAGCTAAAGAGGAGACAGAGAGACTAATTGCCAAGGAAAGTAAAACGAATCCCAAACTGTTCTTTAACTATATAAACAGTAAAAGGATTAAAACTGGTGGAGTTGGCCCATTGAAAAATAACCTGGGTAAAATCATAGAGGGCGATGAGGGTAAAGCAAACCTACTCAATAGCTTCTTCTCCACTGTTTTCACAAAAGAAAACAATTTATCGGAGGAAATGCAGAGTGATAAAGTAAACCCTCCGCTAAATATCACCCACCTAACCCAGGAGGAAGTTCAGAAACGCCTAAATAATATCAAAATAGACAAGTCACCAGGCCCAGATGACATACACCCCCGGGTACTAAAAGAATTAAGTAATGTGATAGACAGGCCGCTGTATCTTATATTCAAGCACTCTTTATGGACAGGGACTGTCCCACTAGACTGGCGCCAAGGAAATGTGGTACCAATATTCAAAAAGGGGTCTAAAAGTGACCCTGGGAACTATAGACCAGTCAGCTTAACGTCTGTTGTGGGTAAATTGTTTGAAGGATTTCTTAGAGATGCTATTGTAGAATATCTTAATGATAATAACTGTCTAACTCCATATCAACATGGATTCATGAGGGATCGCTCCTGCCAAGCAAACCTGATCGCCTTCTACGAGGAGGTGAGCTCACAGCTGGACCGGGGAGAGTCAGTGGATGTTGTATACCTTGACTTCTCCAAAGCGTTTGATACCGTGCCACACAAAAGGTTGGTATATAAAATGAGAATGCTTGGTCTGGGGGATAATGTGTGCAAGTGGGTAAATAGCTGGCTGAGTGATAGAAAGCAGAGGGTGGTTATCAATGGAGTAAGCTCAGGGTGTGTCAGGGTTACTAGCGGGGTGCTTCAAGGGTCTGTCTTGGGCCCTATATTATTTAATATATTTATTAATGATCTAGTGGAAGGGTTGCATAGTAAAATAGCAATATTTGCAGATGATATTAAACTTTGTAAAGTAGTTAATACAGATGAGGATAGGGCACAGCTACAGGAGGATTTAGATAAATTGGGGAGTTGGGCCAAAAAATGGCAAATGGGGTTCAATACCGATAAATGTAAGGTCATGCACATGGGAAAGAAAAACAGCAGTCACCCATACATATTAAATGGGAAACCGTTAGGGAAATCTGACATGGAGAAGGACCTGGGCGTCTTGGTTAATAGCAAATTAAATTGGAGTGCCCAGTGTCAGGCAGCAGCTGCGAAGGCAAATAGAGTCATGGCATGCATCAGAAGAGGAATAGGGGCATATGATGAGAACATTGTTCTTCCTCTGTATAAAGCGCTGGTAAGGCCGCACTTAGAATATTGTGCACAGTTCTGGGCTCCGGTGCTCAGGAAAGACATATTGGAGCTAGAGAGGGTACAAAGGAGGGCGACTAAGGTAATAAAGGGAATGGAGGGACTAGAATACCCAGAGAGGTTGTCAAAATTAGGCCTATTTACGTTGGAAAAGAGAAGGCTTAGGGGAGACCTCATAAACATGTATAAATACATCAGGGGGCAGTACAGAGATCTCTCCCATAACCTGTTTATACCAAGGATGGTGACAAAGACGAGGGGGCACACTATGCGTCTGGAGGAAAGGAAGTTCCTGCACCAGCATAGAAGGGGATTCTTTACGGTCAGAGCCGTGAGACTCTGGAACTCTCTGGGAGAGGAAGTGGTGATGTCCAACTCACTTAATGAGTTCAAGAGAGGCCTGGACGCCTTTCTTGAGAACAATAAAATTACATCTTATGCTTAGTTAATTAATCTAGGGATTTAATCTGACTGCCAGATTGGTGTCGGGAAGTGAATTTTTCCTCAATGATGTAAATTGGCCTATACCGCATGGTTTTTTGTTGCCTTCCCCTGGATCAACGCTGCGGAATAGCTGCAGTGCACAAGAAATAGGCTGAACTGGATGGACGCTTGTCTTTTTTCGGCCTTATAAACTATGTAACTATGTAACTATATGAAGCTGTAGGTGACTTTCTAAAATGGGCACACAAACGATGTACTTTGACAAGCAGATCCGGCAGCTCCGGGTAACTTTTGAGAAACCGCTGAACCACGAGGATAAGCACATGGGCCAGGCATGGTACATGTGTGAGCTCGCCTCAGAGCCGCCACCAGGTTCTGGCCATTGTCACACATGACCATGCCTGGCTCTAGGTTCAGCGGTGTCAGCCACAGATCTGTCTGCTCTTTCAGAGCTTTCCACAACTCTTCAGCATTTTGCAGTTTGTCACCTAAGCATATTAGCTTCAGCACAGCCTGTTGCCGCTTGGACGAGGCAGTGCTGCAGTGCTTCCAGCTTGTGACTGATGTGGTCATTTTGGAGATGGAGGCTGAAGAGGAGGAGAAGGCTGAGGAGGATGAGGTGCAGGAGCTGTAGACTGTGGGGGCAGCCCTGATTGACCTAGGGCCCGCAATCCTCGGCATCGGGAGGATGTGTTCCATCCCAAGGTCCAACTGGGTCCCAGCTTCCACTATGTTAACCCAGTGTGTCGTCGGCAAAATGTACCATCCCTGCCCACAAGCACTTGTCCACGTGTCCGTGGTTAGGTGGATTTTCCCTGTAACTGCATTGTTGAGGGCACGGCTAATGGTTGTGGGACACGTGCTTGTGTAATGCGGACATGGCACACCTTGAGAAATAGTGGCGGCTGGGGACCAAGTACCGAGGGACGGCCGCCGCCATCAAGTTGTGCAAAGATTCCATCTCCACGAGCCTAAAAGGCAACATTTCGAGCGCAAGCAGTCTCAAAATGTGGGAATTTAGTAGTGTGGCCTGTGGGGCGTTAGCTGCGTATTTGCACTTGCGTTCCAAGGACTGGGGTATGGACAACTGAACGCTGCTCTGGGACATGAACGTGCTTCCTGATGGTGCTAGCTGAGAGTGTGCAACGACAGGTGCAGGGCAGGAGGCATCTTCGCATGCACTCTGGACAGGGGATTGGCTTGCACGCACAACAGCGGAAGAAGCAGTGGTGTCACCAGCAGACACTGTTCCTGGACCCTGGGGTTCGGCCCACAAAATCAGGTGCTTTGCTGCCATTTGCCTGATCATGCTGGTGGTGGTCAGGCTGGCAGTTTTGCTACCCCTGCTAATGCTGGCCTGGCAGGTGGTGCAAATGGCCTTTTTTTGGTTATCGGCAGAGTCTTTAAAAAACAACCAGTCTCGGGAAGACCTAACAGTTGTACTGGCAACTTCCATCATGTTGGTGTTACGGGGAACGGTTGCCCACCTTCTGTCTGCGGCCACCACACTGCTTCTTCCTGCCTATTGGGGTGCTCTGCCTCCCTCCACCTGTGTGTTGCTGTCCTCACTCTGCATGTCCTCCTACCAGGTTGGGTCAGTTCTTACATCATCCACCACCTCGTCTTCCACTTCCTCACCCTGGTCCTCCTCCTGACTTTCTGGCAATTGTGTCTCATCATCGTCCACCTCTTGTGACACTTTCCCACTGTCCTGACTTTCTGGCAATTGTGTCTCATCATTGTCCACCTCTTGTGACATTTTCCCACCGTCGCCTTCGTATGACCGTGGCTGCTCAAATATTTGGGCATCGCTACATGCGATATCCTCTTGCCCCGCTTCAAGTAGACCAAGCGAGAGGCCCGAATATATAAATAGAAAAGTGAACAGCTCTTCGGAGTGTCCAAGTGTGGGACCAGTTGTCTCTGGGCACTCGGCATGGTGGGAGGAAGGAGGATCAGGGTGAGGAATATGCAGTCCAGACTCACGGCAACTGAGCCTTGACTGTGTGGAAGACAGGGTGGTGGTGGTGGCTAAGTGACTGGAAGCATTATCTGCTATCCAACCAATAACCTTTTCACACTGCTCTGTTCAATAGTGGTGTTCTGTGGTCTCCTATTAATTGGGACAGGAAGGTCAAGCGAGAAAATGTGGGTGTTTGTTGTGGCACAATTTCAGCTTGCCCACGGCCTTGGCCTCTGCATGCACCATCACCATCACGTCCAGTTCCCCGTCCCTTGCCACGTGCCTTGCCCATTTTAAATGGAGGACAATATCTTCCATGCTCACTGCAAATGGCTGAATTTGGAGCGAACTGATATGTTATCCTTGTAACGGACAAACCACAGTTTTAAATAGCTGGCCTATAGGTAACTATTTTTAACAGCGCCAACCTCGTGTCAATAAGTTCACTGACACACTGCAACAAAATTTCAATGGAGGCCAGAAATGGCAATATTTTCAGTGCAATTATATGTTATCCGTGTGACGGACAAACCACAGTTTTAAATAGCTGGCCTGTAGGTAACTATTTTTAACAGCGCCAACCTCATGTCAATAAGTTCACTGATGCACTGCAACAAAATTTCAATGGTGGCCAGAAATGGCAATATTTTAAGTGCAATTATATATGATCTGTGTGATGGACAAACCACAGTTTTAAATAGCTGGCCTGTAGGTAACTATTTTTTACAGCAAACTGGTGTCAATAGCTTCACTGACACACTGCAACTAAATTTCAATGGAGGCCAGAAATGGCAATATTTTAAGTGCAATTATATATGATCCGTGTGATGGACAAGCCACAGTTTTAAATAGCTGGCCTGTAGGTAACTATTTTTAACAGCGCCGACCTCGTGCCAATAAGTTCACTGACACACTGCAACAAAATTTCAATGGAGGCCATAAATGGCAATATTTTCATCGCAATTATATGTGATATGTGTGACGGACAAACCACAGTTTTAAATAGCTGGATTTTTAGCGCTGTAATATGGAAAGGACCTGGTTGTATTCAGCAGTGCCAACAAGCAAATGATGCAGATAAACGGTGTTCTCTGGATTGCTTTTTAAGCAAATAATCAGGATTAAGATAAAAAATATATATATTCCTGGACCCTGAAACATGGGCTTATTTCTACAAATATCTGTAAAAGCACCAGCAGACAGAACTGAAATGGACCCTCTTGCTATGTGCACTGCAGTCTGCTATATACCCTGCCTGCCTGCCTAGCACTGATATCTCTGCAGATGGATTAGTCCTCAGAAGGACTGTTTTTTGAGATGGATATGTGTCTCTAATATAGTCTGGTACACCTACACTAACTAGAAATGAGCAAATCTCTTCCTAGTTCAGCAGCTCTCCCTATACTGTCTGATTCCGCAGTGACTGTGATGATCATGGCGGCGCCAGGTCTGATATAGACCTGATGACACTGTGCGGCCAGCCAATCACTGTAATGCCACAAACAACATGGCTATGGCATTACAGTGAGTGGCAGGCAATCCTTGCATGTTCATTGGCTCTGTAAAGAGCGCCAAACATGCAGGGAGGGGACCCGAGCTCCCGCCGAGCAACCCCGGAAATACTCGGCGAGCGCCAAGCATCTTGAGCAGTGAGATGCTCGGGCGAGCACCAAGCAGTAGCGAGCATGCTCGCTCATCACTAGTGCACAACAGTGATCTAAGATATATAATCAAATTTTGACTATATACAGCTGTTGCATTCCTTTTTTTATAATGGTAATTTTAATCTCATCATTAAAGGTTACATTTTAATTCACATACTACTCTTCTTTTTACTTTCCCATATGATTTCCCCTAGTGGTGTACACTTACGTGAATTTTCTATAGATATAAAAATAAGCTTAAACCATATTCAATTTCTCACTAACTTAATAGAACAATTGTCTGTTAATTGAAGGACAATAACGCTTGTAGGAAGTTATCTGAATTCCCCTATGAGAACAGAAGTAATGAAATCTGTATGATATCTCAAATTATGTTTTTATTTACCCGATCTTTTAAGCAATACATCTTCATTTTCTTCACCATAAATGAGAACGCTATAAAAATTCTATTTTTTTTTCATAATTCAAGAACCGTGTTATGGAGATTGTGACAGTTTATTGTACACGAGATTTAAGGGAAAAGATTAAATTTTGGATAATGTATTTAAAAAAGATTATTTTAGTGACAGGGACGGGATGTGTTGGGAAGGGAGATTTCATATTTAGATACACTTGTCAAATCTCATTTTTGATAAGCCTGTAATTAATTGAGTTTTATGAAACTGAAATCTTAATGAGCAGTTTTAGTTATTTTTGGAGGCTCTAGACAATGCAAGTCACAGTAGTTAAAATGGCAATTGAATAATTCTTTTAAAGTTTTTTTTTCTTTTTTTTGTAAAATATAAAGCCTCATTTACATATCTGAAACTTACAGATTAAGAACAATTCTTTATATGTCATATCTTATAGCTTAGACCAGCATACTTCAAAGCTCATTGTAATTCTAAAAAAACTTTTCATTGTACCAGTTCGGAGTGTTATGGAGCCTTCATAAAGAAATAAGGTAATCCTATGAAAGTTTACACACCTTTGTGGCCATATGTATAACCGGTGCAGAAGGGGCCTCGTTGGTGGATGGGGAGGTTACTTCTGACCTTAAAAAATGACTGTTGTTATATATGTTTTTTGTTTTTCAGAAATCAATAGTACATGTGAAAATAAGAAATTTTTTTATATATTTTAACAGAATATGGTACATTCACAAGTAAAATTCCCAATTCATGGGTAAAATCTGTCTTTAGTGAATACAGATTTTCCAATCACATATATAGGAGATGACAGTTGGTGCTCATAAAGTTCTATGGAAAAATGTAACTGTCGTTTCAGGAGAACATGCAGCAGAATGTCTTCCTCTAACTCCTCCCCCTCCATAGAATTTTAAAAGTATGAAATGCCATCTCCTATCTCAGTAATATGAACATCTATTTTCTCTAAATACAGATTTTACCTGTGAATTGAGAGTGACTGATCAGTCTAGGAAGAGAAAGAAGCAGAGTTCTCTGATAAGATATATTGCAAAATTGCTTATTTTCATATGTTTTACTGATTTATGAAATAAAAATTTAAAGAAGCATTACCATCAAAGTTTTTATCCTCAATTTATTGCAATCATCATATATCTGTTATACGCTTTGCAGAGGGACCCAGCAAGACTGGCACCAAACCAGCAAAGGCACAGCCACATACACACTTGGCACAAGCTGCACAACTAGGCAAGTCATTGAGGACCGGGAATACTCTTCACTCAGATCTCAGTAAATGAAAGGGGGACTTTGGCAGAGCCCTTACCAGGCCAACTCTCGCCGGACATCTGGCATTTGGTGATGCGGCTGGTGCCTAGTCAAGAACCAGGTGAGTACCTCTGCAAGAACCACAGAAAGTGTAACCGAAGAGAAAATGAGAAAACCCCTGAAAAGATAGCAACACTAATGCTAGCACCACTCACCACTACAGCATATAGAAACTGCAATGAACAGCAAAGGACTGAGCAGGGAACAAGATTAAATAGCCCGTATAATGACCCAGTGTTGAATACCTCCCAATCATCCCCAGACAGCCACTCCCTGCTAGTTTGAACAGCAGAATGGACAATGGCGGTGCCTGCGACTGGAGTAGCGTAGCTTCGAACCTGCTCAATTTCCAGGTGGAAGCACAGAACCACGATTCCTAACAATAGCACTGTGTACTTAAATTGCTCATTTTGTCATTCTACTCAGTTAATTCTTCTCTTTCCTCTGCTGTTTGTAGAAACAGTAAGTCAATTTTTCCTGCATGAGTCATAAGTCACTGCAAAAGTCCCTGGCAAAGGGAGGAGAGAGCAGCGAGTCATGAGTTGAAGAGAGAAATGATAAATGCAGGGACAAGAGACTTCCTGTTTCTACATAGAGCAGAGAAAAGTGAAGAACGTACTGGGTAGAAAAGCAAAATGAGCAATTGTAAGATTACAGTGCTATACAATGACTGCAATATATTAAGAGGATAAAAACTTTGATGGGAGTGGATCTTTAAAATTATGGTTACTTTTTAAAGCATATGTATCATTTTAGATGATTGTTCAGAATTAAATATCCTCTGTGTGTACATGAAGAACAGCATTATTTCTGGCCATTATTTGATTTGTATACGGCAATCTTTTTTCATATTTTAACTCTGCAGGCCCTATTTTGTGTTTTCAATAGTCTCTGAGCTAGTGGGTTGAGCTGTGTTTTAATTTTCCAAAGACAGAGTGAGGCAATGTAAACCCTCACTTACATGATAGTGATAGGCAAAAACTATTTAAATAACTTCCAAAAAATACTAAAAATAATCTTTTAATATTTATATAGCGCCTTTATTGGCACTGTCCCCATTGGAGTTCACAATCTAAATTCTCTATCAGGATGTCTTTGGAGTGTGGGAGGAAACCGGAGAACCTGGAGGAAACCCACACAAACACGAGGAGAACATACAAACTCCATGCAGATGTTGTCCATGGTGGGATTTGAACCATGGACCCCAGCGCTGCAAGGCTGCAGTGCTAACCACTGAGCCACCGTGCTGCCCTAGTTGTGAATCCAACAAATACAAAAAAATTGATATGTTTATTGGCATTTCGAGAGCCAAGCTCACATTGATCAGTTGATCATAGTAGTAGCTTTCAAATTGAAGGGAGTTGTCCTGTTTAGAAAATCCATTTTTATACTCACTATCAAAAGTCAGCCCTCTGTTCAAGATCCCCATCTTTGAGCCAAAGTAGAGAGTTGTCATGAAGAGGCTCTGGAGGACCAGTCCTATACTGTCAAGTATTACAATAACAACCTATTGATTTGAATAGCCACTATAAAATGCTTAGGTTTCCCTGTGATAGTGCTGTACGGAAAGTGATCACTTACTGTCAGGCTTTTATACAGGATACAGCTGATCACTATAGTGCTCAACAAAAAGGGACACTTTATGATCAGCTTATTATGTAGAGATCTTTCTAACAAGTAGGAATTGTGCAAGACGGTGAAACTTTTTAATGTGTAATTTCAGATGACAGTTCAGAACAACTTGTCATGTGTGAGTTTGAGTGCACATTACATGAGGAACAACACTATTTCTGGTCATTATTTGACCCTGCATTTTTACCACTTTTTGCCCCTGCAGATTGTATGTTTAATTTTCAGTTCTCTCTGAGATAGTGGGTGGAGACAATCTGGTATGATGTCTCCCATACACGGCACACATACACAAGTGATTCCGGCTCTACCGCCTCTGTGTAACACATATTCAGAAGTAGCATCAGAAAGGAGCATATTATACAGCATTATTGAGCAGTGTAGCTGTCAATCCAGCTTTGGTGGGAGATAAAACACTTACTAGAAAGCAGACAAACATATCTGGTTGTTTATCTGCTTCTCTCTTACTATGCCCCCTCCCCTTTGCTTTCCATAGACATCAATAGGCAGCTGTAATCTAATCCCTGACTGAGCTAGCAGTTTTTCTTGTTTTGAACTATACAAATTTTAGCAGCTTTTAAAGTGAAAAATTAAATCAGGAGGTAGGATAAAGAAGAAACTGCTCATCAGTGAAGAAAAAAAAGCATATTTTCTAATTGAATATATTACAATGCTTCTTAAATTTATTTGTATTATTGATTCATGCAAAGTTTTTTTCCAATTACATTATTCAAAACTGCTAGCAACTTTCTGCTGGATGGCATGTAATGGATTGAACTAATGGTTTTCTTGGCTTACGATTACTTATGGATTGCTTGTCAATGTACAATGTAGGCTGAAATATAAGATTTATGAGGAACCAATGAAAATCCTTAAGAGGGCATATAAAGAGACGGGAGAGAAAAATAAGACAGAGTTACTTACCCCTACCTATAAGCCAAATAAGGACAAGATCACAAGATTTATCACTACCTATGACTATGGAGCCTTATAATTCAGGGCAATCCTTGAGAAATATTAACATAGTAACATAGTTTTTAAGGTTGAAGGAAGACTAAGTCCATCTAGTTCAACCCATAGCCTAACATGTTGATCCAGAGGAAGGCAAAAAAAAAACCATGTGGCAAACACTAAGCTCCACATTGGGGAAAAAAATTCCTTCCCGACTCCATACGACAATCAGACTAGTTCCCTGGATCAACGCCCTATCAAGGAATCTAGTATTTATAACCTGTAATATTATACTTTTCAAGAAAGGCATCCATGCCGTTCTTAAATTTTAACAGTGAATCACTCATTACAACATCATGCGGCAGAGAGTTCCATAGTCTCACTGCTCTTACAGTAAAGAATCCCCGTCTGTGATTATGTTTAAACCTTCTTTCCTCCAGACATAGAAGATGCCCCCTTGTCCCCGTCTCAGGCCTCAGAGTAAAAAGATCAGTAGAAAGGTCTTTGTACTGTCCCCTCATATACTTGTACATAGAAATAAGATCACCCCTAAGCCTTCTTTTTTCCACAGTAAACAACCCCAAGTGTAATAACCTGTCTTGGTATTGCAGACCCCCCAGTCCTCTAATAACCTTGGTAGCTCTTCTCTGCACCCGCTCTAGTTCAGCTATGTCTTTCTTATACACCAGAGACCAGAACTGTACACAGTATTCTAAGTGTGGTCGCACTAATGACTTGTATAGAGGTAAAATTATGTTCTCCTCATGAGCATCTATGCCTCTTTTAATGCATCCCATTATTTTATTTGCCTTTGCAGCAACTGCCTGACACTGGCCACTAAACGTGAGCTTGTCGTCCACCAATACACCCAGGTCTTTTTCAGTTATAGTTTTGCCCAGTGTTTTACAATTAAGCATATAATTATACATTTTATTTCCTCTGCCCAAGTGCATTACCTAACATTTATCCCCATTAAAGCTCATTTGCCATTTATCAGCCCAAGCTTCTAGTTTACATAGATCCTCCTGTAATATAAAATTGTCCTCCTCTGTATTGATTACCCTGCAGAGTTTAGTGTCATCTGCAAATATTGAAATATTACTCTGTATGCCCCCTACAAGGTCATTAATAAATATGTTAAAAAGAAGGGGGCCCAATACTGACCCCTGTGGTACCCCACTGTTAACTGAGACCCAGTCTGAGTGTTTTCCATTAATAACCACCCTTTGTTTCCTATCACTGAGCCAATTCTTAACCCACATACATATATTTTCCCCTATCCCCATTGTTCTCATTTTATGTATCAACCTTTTGTGTGAACCGTATCAAAAGCTTTTGAAAAGTCCATATGCACAACATCCACTGCATTTCCTTGGTCCAGTGCAGAACTTGTCTCCTCATAAAAACTGATCAGATTAGTTTGACAGGAACAGTCCCTCGTAAACCCATGTTGATATTGGGTCATGAGGTTATTCTTCTTCAGATACTCTATTATTGCATCTCTTAGGAAACCTTCCAGGATTTTACCCACAGTAGAGGTTAAGCTTACCGGCCTATAATTTCCAAGTTCAGTTTTTGTCCCCTTTATGAATATTGGCACCACATTTGCTATACGTCAGTCCTGTGGTACAGACCCTGTTATTATGGAATCTTTAAAGATTAAAAATAATGGTCTATCTATGACGTTACTTAATTCCTGCAGTACTCGTGGGTGTATCTCATCCGGGCCCGGGGATTTGTCAACTTTGGGTTAAGCAAGTGACATTTAATGGAGAATTGCTATCACTGTTATCACTAATCATGTTTTCTGTCATGCGATTTTCTTGTGTAAATACGGTTGAAAAAAAATCATTTAGCATATTGGCTTTTTCCTCATCCTCATCCACCATTTCACCCAGACTAGTTTTAAGGGGGCCAACACTATCATTTTTTAGTTTTTTACTATTTAAGTAGTTAAAGAATATGTTGGGGTTATTTTTACTTTCTCTGGCAATGATTCTCTCTGCCTCAATCTTTGCTGCCTTGATTTGTTTTTTACATAATTTATTTAATTTTCTATATTTATTTAATGCCTCATCACTACCTACTTGCTTTAGTTCTCTAAATGCTTTCTTTTTGTCACTTATTGCACCCCTTACAGCTCTATTTAGCCATAGTGGTTTCCTCCTATTTCTAGCATGTTTATTCCCAAAGGGTATATATTGTGCACAGGTCCTATTCAGGATGTTAATAAATGTCTCCCATTTGCTTTGTGTAGCTTTATGTCTCAGGATATCGTCCCAGTTTATTGCACTAAGATCATCTCTCCACCGTTGGAAATTAGCCTTCCTGAAGTTTAGTGTCCTTGTAACCCCTCTACTACACATCTTATTAAAGGTTACCTGAAAACATATTATTTTGTGATCACTATTACCCAAGTGACCCCCAACTCGTATATTTGATATGCGGTCTGGGCTATTGGTTAATATTAGGTCTAGCAGTGCCCCCCTTCTTGTTGGGTCCTGAACCAGTTGTGAAAGGTAATTGTCTCTCATAGTTGTCAAAAACCTATTACCTTTGCTTGAACCACATGTTTCTGTCCCCCAATGTATTTCAGGGTAGTTGAAGTCTCCCATAATAATGACTTCTCCTTCAGTTGCTGCTTCATCTATTTGCTTTACGAGGATATTCTCCGCTACTTCCATTATTTTTGGAGACTTATAACAAACCCCTATCAGTAATTTATTATTTTTTCCCCCCTCCCCTTATCTCCGCCGACAGAGACTCTACATTTTCATTAGATTCACATATATCCTCCCGCAAGACAGGTTTTAAGGATGATTTTACATATAAACACCCCCCCCTCGCTTGTTTGTACGGTCATTTCTGAACAGACTATAGCCCTGTAAATTAACTGCCCAGTCATGGCTCTCGTCCAGCCACGTCTCAGATATCCCTACCATGTCATAATTATTTTCCAACAAAATTAATTCTAATTCCTCCATTTTGTTGGTGAGGCTTCTGGCATTAGTGTACATGCATTTTATGTATCTCTCTGTACCTCTTTTCCTTCTTACTTTATTGGCCAATCCTTGAGATGGATAATGAGATCAATACAAAACTGGGCAATTATCCACATATCACATATATGAGATAAATCATTGAAGGATAAATTGGTACATAGCCATTTACTTGCACCAAGCCCTACTACCTGGCTTCATTTAGATGCTTTAGGCTGTTATAGATGCCCCTTTATATCCAATGGTAGTATTTTAAGGGGAACATTACCCAAGAGGTGTTTAAAATAACTGGAATTATCAACCGGAGTTGTATACAAGGTAACTTGCATGTGTGGTCTTGAATATGTTGACAAAAACCCGAAAAGAAATGAGACAGAGAGGGTAATCATTTTGGAGATATAGAGTATAAAAGAGACACTCACCTGGCTAGACATATTAATGACATAAATGGAAGTGACAAAACATTCTTGAAATTCATGAGTATTGACAAATTGGAGAGACTACAGGGGACTGAATACTAATGTACATCATAATTTTCATATTTATATTTTTTAAATATTTAGAAAATCATGTATCATTTCCTTTACACTTCACATATACTTACTACTTTGTGTTGGTATCACATAAAATCCCAATAAAATACATTTAAGTTTGTGAGTGCAACATGAAAAATTGTGGAAAAGTTCACGGACTATGAATACTTTTTCAAGGCACTGTATTTCTACTCACTTATATTAGTTTTATTACTTGAGGACTTATTGCAGTTGCAATTAATTTTAGATTTAATGTATGATTAAAGGTTATGTTTTAATTACCATACTTCTCACAATTTGCTGGCTGCTAAGAGGTAAATCAGTGACCAGGTCTTTCCTACCCCCCTCTCCTACCATTTCTGATATTTATTGTCCAGCTGAGCCAAGTTTATTATATCAAACCCCTCGTGTCGCTTCCTCTTCATCCTTTAGCTTTAGCTGAACAAATAACCATGGCGCTGTGAACTTCTTCCATTATATTCTTTCTGCAGGTCAAGACCCTTTATCTATCATAACATCAGTTACATTGGGAACTCACATCTTCTATTTCTATATAAAAATCCACGAGGCTGATATGAAACTTCCTGATGGTTTATTGTCAAGGCAAGTAAAAGAGAATCTACAACGCACAACACAAATGTAGATACAAAAAAATCAAGCAAGCACAACCGAAAATCACTTTTAAGAGATCTGCTGCCTCCAATAGTGTGGCAGCAGTTCCTGATTTTGCACAGTTATGGCCGTTATCTATGGCAATTCTGAAATATCTGATTCTGAACAATATGACTGTGTGGCACAATGTGGCACTGCCATGTTGGTTTAGATAATGTAGTATAGCGGTGGTATCCAAGTTATTGTTCTTCAGCTGCTATGAAACTACACTCCTATCACATCCTGATCCATCAGCTGGATAGAGACCACCACTATATAATGGAGATTGAGCAAATGATCTAACATTAGCAACCAGTATCAGTCTGCTGCCTCTTCAGCTCCTCTTTTAATGTGCTGGTTGACTAAGTACAATAAAAGAGCTTCCATCGAAAGCTCTGGTAACGCGTCGGCCTAAAATTTGCTATGGATTTCCATAGCAGAAATCTGAGGCTGACCCTTTGGTTCTCCAGTGGAGAGTCTACTGTTTGTGTAGCAAAACTCCACCAAGAATATTCCCATTGTGATTCAAAGGACTCTCGACATTTCCATCTCAACATTTCTCAACATTTCCATCTGACATGCTACTCATATCCCTGGCAGATTTTTGAGGCTGATCCTTTGGATCTCCAGTGGAGATGCTACTGTTTGTGAAGCAGATCTCCACCAAGAAAAATCCCATTGTCATTCAAGGTACTAATGACTCTTGACATTTCTATCTGATATGCTACTCATATTCATGGCAGATTTTTAATCCAATGTGGAAATTTTCCATTGAATGAGAACAGGGTTGCAGAAATCCCAACTACAAGCATAAGATGCAGATTATTCTGACTCCATAAATAGACTGTGAGTGTGGTGCTCATATACAGCGTTCCTGTGGATGCCTGTATGAACCAGCACTCACACGAAAGACGTCATCAGGTAGCTTAACTCGACTGCAGAGGCACGTATGAAAGTTCCAGAAGTTTTGTTGTCAAGCTGAACTCTTGTATTATGCAATTGAAGTAAGTAAAATGATAATTCTGAAGCAGAGTTTTATAGAGATGATACTCAGGTGAATATGGCTGACAAACTCTGGCACATGAGGGAGAAGGGAGGGGTTACTGTAATCAGAGCTGGGCCACAGGGAGACAAAAGGCAAACCTGATTGCATAGCAGTGTAAGGCCGGAGACACATTAGCGTTTTTAAAATTGGTCTGATGTTTTTCCTGAAAAGTGGGATGAGTGTCATGCAAGTGTCATGCGAGTACAATGCGATTTTTCTCACCTAGCATCCAAATAACATGCAAATGCAATCCATATGCAATGCGATTTTAACATTAACTTTTACATAGAGTAATTCTCTGTCATTTTAAAAATAGTTTTCAAATAAAATATTGTTAAAAACATGATAGATAGATGATGGATGGATGGATAGATAGATAGATAAGATGTCAGTGACATATATAATTAGTGCAGTGCATGTGTAGCTTACGGTACATGTATTTAAGTTATAAATAAATTAATGAAAAAAATGGCATTGGGTCCCCGATCATTTTTATTAACCAGCTGAGGGAAAGGTTTATTATTTTTCCTTTTTCCATAATAAATGGGTAAAAGAGGGACGGGAAGTGTTTATTTCAATAAAGGAGTCTGTGTCATCAGGGGCGTACATAGGAATAATGGGGCCCCATAGCAGAAGTTCTAATTGGGCCTCCCCCCCCCACAAAAATAAATAAATATTAGTCTGTGTCACAGAAGAGCAGATCTCACAACTTTGCAGCCTTTACACAGTAATTTTTCTCCTGCTGAAGTCCTAGATTCCTCATTCATTGCCCCCATAAAGTGTGATTCCAACAAAAGTGCACCCCAAACACAGTATGATACTCCATGGTGCATTCCTCCACATTAGCCTCCACATGCACAGTATAATGACCCTATTGTACCCAACTTCAACTCCCAAGGCAAAGTATGGTGACCCCAACACAGTATGATCCCCCAACTGTGACCCCCAAAGGTCTCCATACACTATAATGTGCCTACATACAGTATAATGGCCCGCATGAGCCCTCCAAACAGTATAATGGACCCCACACAACCCTTCACACTGTATAATTGCTTTCATACAGTATAATGGCCCCCCACATAGCCCTCAAAATATTATAATGGCTCCACAGCCTTCCATAGAGTATAATACACCACCGATAACCCTCCATATAGTGTAATGCGCCCCCCATAATCCTCCATATAATATAATGCGCCCCCCATAATCCTCCATATAGTATAATGAACTTCCCATGGTCCTCCATAGAATATAATGCACTCCCCATAGTCCTCCATACAGTATATTACACACCCCATAGGGTAAAATGCAGCCCCCATATAGTATAATGCACCCCACAGTCCTGCAGTATTATGGGCACCACGTACTCACTGATTTTAAAATACCATATATTTTAAATAAGCCGACCCGAGTATAAGCCGAGGCCCCTAATTTTTCCACAAAAAACTGGGAAAACGTATTGACTTGAGTATAAGCCTAGGGTGAGAAATGCAGCAGCTATTGGTAAATTTCCCTATCCTGGTATGTGTGGTACCCCCTCATCCCCCGATCCTGGCATGTGTGGCCTCCCCAACCCTGGTATGTGTGGCCTCCCCAATCCCCCAATCCTGGTATGTGTGGCCTCCCCAATCCTGGTATGTGTGGCCTTCCAAGTCTCCCAATCCTGGTATGTGTGGCCTCCCCAATCCCGGTATGTGTGGCCTTCCCAGTCCTCCAATCCTGGTATGTGTGGCCTCCCCAATCCCCCAATCCTGGTATGTGTGGCCTTCCCAAACACTCCCCAATCCTGGTATGTGTGGCCTCCCCAATCCCCCCCCCCAATCCTGGTATGTGTGGCCTCCCCAATCCCCTCCCCAATCCTGGTATGTGTGGCCTCCCCAATCCCCCCCCAATCCTGGTATGTGTGGCCTCCCCAATCCCCCCCAATCCTAGTATGTGTGGCTTCCCCAATCCCCTCCAATCCTGGTATGTGTGGCCTCCCCAATCCCCCCCCCAATCGTAGTATGTGTGGTCTCCCCAATCCCCCCCCCAATCCTGGTATGTGTGGTCTCCCCAATCCCCCCCCAATCCTGGTATGTGTGGCCTCCTCATTCCCCAATCCTACTATGTATGGCCCCAATCACTGCACACATAAAATAATAAACACTTATACTCACCTTCCTCATCGCTCCTCCAGCGCTGCTGTGTCCTGTCTGCTGCAGCTCATGTCGGCATCTGAGCAGCGCGCACTCTCAGACGCCGAGGTGAGCTGCTGCTGCTGCCGGCACATTCACGCTTCTCCATGCTGGGACTATGGGCATGGAGAAGTGTGAATATGCTTTCTCTTTAGCAGCGGGCACTGTCAGCAGGAGTCGGGGCTCAGGGCTCCTCCTTGGCCGCTACTTAAGAGAATGAATATTCCCTCTTCTCCACGCCCATGGGAGTAGAGAAGAGGGAATATTCATGTCCCTTTAGCAGCGGGCACACGAGGTAGCTGCAGCAGCCGGCTACCGCGTGTGCTCGGTCCTCCACCGCCGCAACCCGCTCCTCCGCCGCCAACGCAACCTCCCTCCCCCCAATACTCACCTATCCTCCTGGTTCCTACGCTGTTCGGGGCCCTCCGGCTCACGGGCCCCCTTCCGGTCACGGGCCCCATAGCAGTGGCGTGGCCTGCCGCCATTGGCGGTACGCCACTGTGTGTCATTATTTCAAATAAAGGACTTCACTCTGTTTTTTTTATTTACGATATTACTATGGGGTCAATAATGGGGGCGTCTTATAGATGCCTCTCCATTACTAACCCCTGGGCTTGATATCATCTGCCAATACAAAGCTGATATCAACCTCAATGCTATTACCCCACTTGTAAACGCACCAGGACAAGTGGGAAGAGCGGAGGCTAGGCGCCAGAATTGGCATTTTCAGATACTGACTTTTCGAATCTTTCCTGAAACTTTTCAAACTACAGTTTATAGATATATACAATTTTCTTGCCACTGTTTACTTTGCTATATAGAATCAGATCGGACCTCAACCACAGTAAAGTGCACCATCTATCCCACAAATGACCGGCTTGTTGATATAAAAATCAAGTGATGTATACTGGGTACTGACTTGTAGAGAAAAAATGGATTGGGCACCTCCATGGTAGTTGGATATTTAATAACTGATGACTTATTAAGCAAAAAAATTGATAAAGGGTTTGTCCAAGATTAGAAAATGTGGCAGCTTTCTTCTAAAAACTACTCCACACTTGTTCATTGGTTATAGCTCAGCTTTACTGAAGTGAGAAAGGGTCAAGTGCAATACTAGTCCAACCTGTGGACAGATGTACTGCTGTTTCTGAAATAATGCAGTCATGTTTTTCTAGTATTGCCCAACCCTGTTATGGATACGACCTTTTAAAATGTATTACAATTTGAAGGATCGGGAATGGGGGCATCCTGGGAGAGTTGCATGTGATGTACCAAGGTGGTGGGATGATAGAGCTTTTTATTTTCTGACAAGAAGACAGAGCTCCACCAGACACAGAGTGCAGCTCGATATGTGTGAGACCCGGGTCATTGCTATCGAAAATGTCTGAAAGTTTGTCCAAACAATCATATTCTTTATGAAGGAAGTAAATCAGGGATTCTTAAAATTGAAGTTCTCTACTAACTTGGCATGGTGTAGAATGAAAGCTAACTATTATATGTTATTTATGAATATTAAAAATTAATTAATTAAAACTATATCACATAGAAAATTTTCTGTAAGAGGCTAGCAACTACTTCAGGACTTTTGAACAATGAGCCTGCTGTTTTTCACTACTAGTGGAGCAGCAGTAAAACTTGGAGCTGGCCTATGTGCTGAAGAAGATCCTTAGAAGTAGGCACTGAAAATGTTGATATGGTTAGCTGGAACATCTCAGCTGGCTGTGGGAAACAGACAATGCAATCAATCAAATACATAACTATGGTGGATATGGAAGTAGAGGTCTCAACTAGGACTCCTAAGACCCACTATGCTGTATAAAAAGCATAAATGCAGAATGCTAAGGTGAGGATTTCATCACAGATTTTTCAGTGGTGCCCAGGAGGTTCAACTTGCCCTTCACAAGAGAAATAGTTGGTAGAGGGGTGGGTGCACAGTTTTGAAATTGAGCTTCAGGTAGCATAGTAGGCTTTGCTCTCAATAAGGTGGAAGCAGGCTCTTTTAGAGTAAGAGGACGCAAGCTTTAGTGATCATTAGTGTTGATCGAGCACTAAAATGCTCGGGTGCTCGAAGCTCGGGCCGAGCTCGCCGTGATACTCGGGTGCTCGACCCGAGCAACGAGCCCAATGTTAGTCTATGGGAGGCCCGAGCATTTTTGCAGTGGCACCCCCAGCAGTCTTTTAAAAGCCTAACAAGTGCCCAAAACGATAGTGACAGTTCTCAAATGACATGGGGACAGCATGGGGATCACCCCAGGAAGCATTTCTGACCCCCAGGTCACTGCTGTCAACAACGTGGTCAGAGGTATTAAGCCACTTTTACGGGCTCACAATAAAAGGTTCAAAAACTAAACTGAAACTTTTTCCCTGTGAAATATGTTAAGGAATTTCTTTTCCAGGGAAAAGACTTGTGTATAAAGTAAAATAAATAACCAAAAACAAAAATACTCCTCCACACCTTCGGCTATGTTCACAAGTAGCATTTTTTATGCGTTTTTGCACTTTTGTATTGCTTTCAACTGTGACAAATGCATTCAGCGGGAAATGTCATTTTAACATTTTACAACCTTATCTGGCCATGTGCTGTGTGACACATGCATAAGGCTATGTGCCCACGATGCAGAAATGAAGCAGAAAATTTCTGCAGCATTTCTGCATCTCCGTGGCAGAAAAAACGCATGCAGATCGTGCATGCGTTTTTCCTGCAGAATACATGCGGATTCACATGCGTTTCCGCATGCAGATTGACAAGCGCTTTCCAGGCGATAGCATCACTTGGAAAGTGCTTGACAACTAGGTCACACTGTATAAATTCATGCAAACGGCATGGATTTATACAGTGTGACTGTAAAAATAAAAAAAATAAAGCTATACTCACCCCCGATGCCCCGGCGTGTGCTGCAGCGCTCGTCCTGGCTTCTTCAGGGTTGCCGGGCTATTGCGAAGCAGCCTGCGGTCACATGACCGTGACGTCATCTCAGGTCCTGAAAGGAGAAGCGCTGCCGGCAAGCAGAGAGAAGCCACCGGACAGGTGAATATAAACTTTATTTTTTATTTTATTCTTTTTTTTACAGGTACAATGGTACCCAGGTCTGGATGAGAGTCTCCTCTCCTCCAGAACTGGGTACCATCTGCACATAGAGACGCATGATATCCGCTTGTACAAATGTACAGATGCGGATATTATGTGTCTCAATGCAAGTCAATGGCGGCGCTTCCGCTGCGATTCCGCAAAATTAATGAACATGCTGGGGATTTATGAGTGCTGCAGAAAGGCTGCGGAAAAATCCGCAGCATGTGCATTGACGTTGCGGAATGCCATTGGGGACCATGGGGTGCGGATTACCATGCGTTTTTGATGCGTTTCCGCCTCGGAAAATCCGCAGCATAAACGCATGAAAAACGCATCGTGTGCACGCAGCCTAAAGTGCTGAAAAGACATGGGAACAGCATGGGGAAGACCCCTGGAAGCATCTCTGACACCCAGGTCACTGTCTAAAAGTGTGCCCATCATAAGTGATCCTTGCCGCATCAGAAGATGCAGACTTGCAACAATCCCCGTGCAAGTTCTAGTCCCAGGGCAGTGTTCAATTGTACCTCCCCCATTCCTTGCAATACAAGCGCAAGAATGCAGCCTGCCACCCACCCACCCCCAGGCGGCAATACTATACTGCTTGCTTGCTTGCACTTGAAATTGGGCCTTTTAGGCATGTGGAGGCGGAATCTGGCCACCACGTCATGGCTGCGTTGGCGGCCTGGAATCCATACTCAATTGCAAAAAGAACTTCGGCACTCCATACATGAAAATATAAGAAATATTGTATCTGGACTAATGTCACTTTGAAAAATGAAGGTTTTTTGCGCATAATTTGGCCAATTTATGTGTGCCCATCAACCACGACAAGGTCACCTTCGTATGATGGGAAACTACGCTACACTACCACTGGATATGCCACTCTTGGGCTGTAAGCCTGTATGGACAATATGTCTCTCCTTGGGCTTTTAACCTACAATGTATGGGCTGGTAGAGCTAGTTAAAACCACCTGTGACTGAATGGGAGGGACACATGGTCAGAAAAAAGGCTGTCAAACTTCTAATAGTGTGAACACGTACCTGCTGCAATGCTCCAGGAGCGGGATCCCAAAAATGATTAATAGAAAAAAGAGAGGGGTCGCTCACTGGTCTGTTCGGGTGCTCTGAAGAAAAAAGTAATCTCAATTGCAAAAAGAACTTCGGCACTCCATACATGAAAATATAAGAAATATTGTATCTGGACTAATGTCACTTTGAAAAATGAAGGTTTTTTGCGCATAATTTGGCCAATTTATGTGTGCCCATCAACCACGACAAGGTCACCTTCGTATGATGGGAAACTACGCTACACTACCACTGGATATGCCACTCTTGGGCTGTAAGCCTGTATGGACAATATGTCTCTGCTTGGGCTTTTAACCTACAATGTATGGGCTGGTAGAGCTAGTTAAAACCACCTGTGACTGAATGGGAGGGACGCATGGTCAGAAAAAAGGCTGTCAAACTTCTAATAGTGTGAACACGTACCTGCTGCAATGCTCCAGGAGCGGGATCCCAAAAATGATTAATAGAAAAAAGAGAGGGGTCGCTCACTGGTCTGTTCGGGTGCTCTGAAGAAAAAAGTAATCTCAATTGCAAAAAGAACTTCGGCACTCCATACATGAAAATATAAGAAATATTGTATCTGGACTAATGTCACTTTGAAAAATGAAGGTTTTTTGCGCATAATTTGGCCAATTTATGTGTGCCCATCAACCACGACAAGGTCACCTTCGTATGATGGGAAACTACGCTACACTACCACTGGATATGCCACTCTTGGGCTGTAAGCCTGTATGGACAATATGTCTCTGCTTGGGCTTTTAACCTACAATGTATGGGCTGGTAGAGCTAGTTAAAACCACCTGTGACTGAATGGGAGGGACACATGGTCAGAAAAAAGGCTGTCAAACTTCTAATAGTGTGAACACGTACCTGCTGCAATGCTCCAGGAGCGGGATCCCAAAAATGATTAATAGAAAAAAGAGAGGGGTCGCTCACTGGTCTGTTCGGGTGCTCTGAAGAAAAAAGTAATCTCAATTGCAAAAAGAACTTCGGCACTCCATACATGAAAATATAAGAAATATTGTATCTGGACTAATGTCACTTTGAAAAATGAAGGTTTTTTGCGCATAATTTGGCCAATTTATGTGTGCCCATCAACCACGACAAGGTCACCTTCGTATGATGGGAAACTACGCTACACTACCACTGGATATGCCACTCTTGGGCTGTAAGCCTGTATGGACAATATGTCTCTGCTTGGGCTTTTAACCTACAATGTATGGGCTGGTAGAGCTAGTTAAAACCACCTGTGACTGAATGGGAGGGACACATGGTCAGAAAAAAGGCTGTCAAACTTCTAATAGTGTGAACACGTACCTGCTGCAATGCTCCAGGAGCGGGATCCCAAAAATGATTAATAGAAATAAGAGAGGGGTCGCTCACTGGTCTGTTCGGGTGCTCTGAAGAAAAAAGTAATCTCAATTGCAAAAAGAACTTCGGCACTCCATACATGAAAATATAAGAAATATTGTATCTGGACTAATGTCACTTTGAAAAATGAAGGTTTTTTGCGCATAATTTGGCCAATTTATGTGTGCCCATCAACCACGACAAGGTCACCTTCGTATGATGGGAAACTACGCTACACTACCACTGGATATGCCACTCTTGGCCAAATTATGCGCAAAAAACCTTCATTTTTCAAAGTGACATTAGTCCAGATACAATATTTCTTATATTTTCATGTATGGAGTGCCGAAGTTCTTTTTGCAATTGAGATTACTTTTTTCTTCAGAGCACCCGAACAGACCAGTGAGCGACCCCTCTCTTTTTTCTATTAATCATTTTTGGGATCCCGCTCCTGGAGCATTGCAGCAGGTACGTGTTCACACTATTAGAAGTTTGACAGCCTTTTTTCTGACCATGTGTCCCTCCCATTCAGTCACAGGTGGTTTTAACTAGCTCTACCAGCCCATACATTGTAGGTTAAAAGCCCAAGCAGAGACATATTGTCCATACAGGCTTACAGCCCAAGAGTGGCATATCCAGTGGTAGTGTAGCGTAGTTTCCCATCATACGAAGGTGACCTTGTCGTGGTTGATGGGCACACATAAATTGGCCAAATTATGCGCAAAAAACCTTCATTTTTCAAAGTGACATTAGTCCAGATACAATATTTCTTATATTTTCATGTATGGAGTGCCGAAGTTCTTTTTGCAATTGAGATTACTTTTTTCTTCAGAGCACCCGAACAGACCAGTGAGCGACCCCTCTCTTTTTTCTATTAATCATTTTTGGGATCCCGCTCCTGGAGCATTGCAGCAGGTACGTGTTCACACTATTAGAAGTTTGACAGCCTTTTTTCTGACCATGTGTCCCTCCCATTCAGTCACAGGTGGTTTTAACTAGCTCTACCAGCCCATACATTGTAGGTTAAAAGCCCAAGCAGAGACATATTGTCCATACAGGCTTACAGCCCAAGAGTGGCATATCCAGTGGTAGTGTAGCGTAGTTTCCCATCATACGAAGGTGACCTTGTCGTGGTTGATGGGCACACATAAATTGGCCAAATTATGCGCAAAAAACCTTCATTTTTCAAAGTGACATTAGTCCAGATACAATATTTCTTATATTTTCATGTATGGAGTGCCGAAGCTCTTTTTGCAATTGAGATTACTTTTTTCTTCAGAGCACCCGAACAGACCAGTGAGCGACCCCTCTCTTTTTTCTATTAATCATTTTTGGGATCCCGCTCCTGGAGCATTGCAGCAGGTACGTGTTCACACTATTAGAAGTTTGACAGCCTTTTTTCTGACCATGTGTCCCTCCCATTCAGTCACAGGTGGTTTTAACTAGCTCTACCAGCCCATACATTGTAGGTTAAAAGCTCAAGCAGAGACATATTGTCCATACAGGCTTATAGCCCAAGAGTGGCATATCCAGTGGTAGTGTAGCGTAGTTTCCCATCATACGAAGGTGACCTTGTCGTGGTTGATGGGCACACATAAATTGGCCAAATTATGCGCAAAAAACCTTCATTTTTCAAAGTGACATTAGTCCAGATACAATATTTCTTATATTTTCATGTATGGAGTGCCGAAGTTCTTTTTGCAATTGAGATTACTTTTTTCTTCAGAGCACCCGAACAGACCAGTGAGCGACCCCTCTCTTTTTTCTGGAATCCATACTCAGTCCCCAGCTGCCCGGCGGCCGGGTGTCCATGCTCGGTCCCCAGACGCCACGCGACCGGGTGTCCACACACGGTTCCCAGCCGCCTGGGGGCAGCCGGGTGTCCATAAACGGTCCCCAGCCGCCCCTATTTCTCCTTGGAACATCCCCCCACACACTTTTCTTAGGCCGGCCTGCTTTTGGGCAGCATTGGATGAGCCCATCCGAGAACCAGACTCCTCCGGTGGGCCCTGGCTTCTCCATCAGGGGAGTTGAGAGTGCCAAGGTGAGGAGCATGATGATGATGACAGAAGTTAGCATCTGCTTTGTTTTCTTTTAATGCAAGTGTAAGTGTGCAGCCTGCCAACCACCCACCCCCAGACTGCAATGCCATACTGCTAGCTTGCACTTGAATTGGGGCCTTTTAGTTTGGAGGAGGCCGAAGCTGGCCACTACCTCATGGCTGCTTCGGCAGCGAGGTATCCATACTCAGTCCCCAGCCGCCCCTATTTGTCCTGGTGTGCCTTATACATAAGATTAATCGCGTATACCAAAACATTACCTGTGCCCTCCCCAGTGCATTTAGTGGGAAGGAGTGCCTATTCCGCTGTAGTGTGTGCATGCCAAACCCCTGTTCATGGTACATGCGAAGATTCCTCCCACCCTGCACCTGTCGTTGCAGACTTGCAACTATCCCCGTTCAAGTCCTTGTCCCAGGGCAGTGTTCAATTGTACCTCTCCCATTCCTTGCAATGCAAGCGCAAGTATGCAGCCTGCCACCCACCCACCCCCAGGCTGCAATACCATACTGCTTGCTTGCACTTTAAATTGGGCCTTTTAGGCATGTGGAGGCGGAATCTGGCCACCACGCCATGACTGTGTCGGCGGCCTGGTATCCATACTCAGTCCCCAGCCGCCCGGTGGCCGGATGTCCCCGCTTGCTCCCCAGCCTCCAGGGGGCGGCCGGGTGTCCATACTTGGTCCCCAGCCACCCCTATTTCTCCCGGTAATCTTTCCCACACTTTTCTTAGCCTGGCCTGCTTTAGGGCAGCATTGGCCGAGCCCACCAGACAACCAGACTCCTCCGGTGGGCCCTGGCTTCTCCATCAGGAGAGTTGAGAGTGCCAAGGTGAGGAGCATGATGAGGATGATAGAAGTTAGCATCTGCTTTGTTTTGTTGGAATGCAAGCGCATGTATGTAGTAGCGGCTAGGCCTGAGGTGGTCAGCGTTTTGGCGCATATCCTACCTCCTCCAAGGATTGCTGGATGTTTTCCTGCTACTATCCAAGTTCTATGACTCCCATTAAAACAAAGCTTCAGGTGATAAATGATGGATGAGGTACTGGCAAAGGAGAAAGAGGAGGAGGAGCAGGGACCATTCACATCAATATCAGGCCAGTCAACCAGATATGTCTTGTAGGATATGTTTCTGTAACAAAAGGAGTGGTTCGGCTACACAGTTATAGGGCATACAGTGAGTGCAATGTCTGCCAAAAATTTTGAGGCTCTCCAATGCCCCTTGGAAATGACATGGAGGTCAGAGGGCCTTAACTAAACCTTTTTTTCCATTTATAGCAACTGGGTCTCCAGTGCACTATTGGCCTAAGCAGTGAATGGAATGCTTTCCGAAAATTATGAGGAACTGCAATGCCCCTTACAAGAGCCATGCAGTACAGCATATTACAAACATAAGTCCCATTATTGGGGAGTGGGTCTCCCATAGGATTTGCTTATGCCTTCCAAGCAAAAGCTTCCAAAAATTAGGACGGAGCATCTTGCAATGCCCCTTACAAGAGCCATGCAGTACAGCATATTACAAACATAAGTCCCATTATTGGGGAGTGGGTCTCCCATAGGATTTGCTTATGCCTTCCAAGCAAAAGTTTCCAAAAATTAGGACGGAGCAACTTGCAATGCCCCTTACAAGAGCCATGCAGTACAGCATATTACAAACATAAGTCCCATTATTGGGGAGTGGGTCTCCCATAGGATTTGCTTATGCCTTCCAAGCAAAAGCTTCCAAAAATTAGGACGGAGCAACTTGCAATGCCCCTTACAAGAGCCATGCAGTACAGCATATTACAAACATAAGTACCATTATTGGGGAGTGGGTCTCCCATAGGATTTGCTTATGCCTTCCAAGCAAAAGCTTCCAAAAATTAGGACGGAGCATCTTGCAATGCCCCTTACAAGAGCCATGCAGTACAGTATATTACAAACATAAGTCCCATTAATGGGGAGTGGGTCTCCCATAGGATTTGCTTATGCCTTCCAAGCAAAAGCTTCCAAAAATTAGGACGGAGCAACTTGCAATGCCCCTTACAAGAGCCATGCAGTACAGCATATTACAAACATAAGTCCCATTATTGGGGAGTGGGTCTCCCATAGGATTTGCTTATGCCTTCCAAGCAAAAGCTTCCGAAAATTAGGACAGAGCAACTTGCAATGCCCCTTACAAGAGCCATGCAGTACAGCATATTACAAACATAAGTCCCATTATTGTGGAGTGGGTCTCCCATAGGATTTGCTTATGCCTTCCAAGCAAAAGCTTCCAAAAATTAGGACGGAGCAACTTGCAATGCCCCTTACACGAGCCATGCAGTACAGCATATTACAAACATAAGTCCCATTATTGGGGAGTGGGTCTCCCATTGAATTTGCTTATGCCTTCCAAGCAAAAGCTTCCGAAAATTAGGACAGAGCAACTTGCAATGCCCCTTACATGAGCCATGCAGTACAGCATATTACAAACATAAGTCCCATTATTGGGGAGTTTGTCTCCCATAGGATTTGCTTATGCCTTCCAAGCAAAAGCTTCCAAAAATTTGGACGGAGCAACTTGCAATGCCCCTTACAAGAGCCATGCAGTACAGCATCTTACAAACATAAGTCCCATTATTGGGGAGTGGGTCTCCAATAGTATTTGCTTATGCCTTCCAAGCAAAAGCTTCCAAAAATTGGGACTGAGCAACTTGCAATGCCCCTTACAAGAACCATGCAGTACAGCATATTACAAACATAAGTCCCATTTTTGGGGAGTGGGTCTCCCATAGGATTTGCTTATGCCTTCCAAGCAAAAGCTTCCAAAAATTAGGATGGAGCAACTTGCAATGCCCCTTACAAGAGCCATGCAGTACAGCATATTACAAACATAAGTCCCATTATTGGGGAGTGGGTCTCCCATAGGATTTGCTTATGCCTTCCAAGCAAAAGCTTCCAAAAATTAGGATGGAGCAACTTGCAATGCCCCTTACAAGAACCATGCAGTACAGCATATTACAAAAATAAGTCCCATTATTGGGGAGTGGGTCTCCCATAGGATTTGCTTATGCCTTCCAATCAAAAGCTTCCAAAAATTAGGACGGAGCAACTTGCAATGCCTCTTACAAGAGCCATGCAGTACAGCATATTACAAACATAAGTCCCATTATTGGGTAGTGGGTCTCCCATCGAATTTGCTTATGCCTTCCAAGCAAAAGCTTCCGAAAATTAGGACGGAGCAACTTGCAATGCCTCTTACAAGAGCCATGCAGCACAGCATGTTACAAACATAAGTCCCATTATTGGGGAGTGGGTCTCCCACAGTCTTTGCTTATGCCTTCCAAGCAAAAGCTGACAAAAATAAGGACGGAGGAACTTGCAATGCTGGCACCCTGGTGGTATAGTGGTGGTGGAGGCTGAGAATAAGGAGAAGAACATAAAACAGCCGAAATGAGGAAGCGTATACCCATGTGTGGGTGTGAAGCAGTGCATGTGAATACACCTCCCGAAATAACACAGTGGATTTGACTTTATGTTACTCTGCTGTCATTTGGTGGTGATGAGAAGTCTGGCCCAATCCAGCCCTTGTTCATTTTGATAAGGGTCAGCTTGTCAGCATTGTCAGTTGACAGGCGGATGCGCTTATCAGTTATAATTCCCCCAGTGGCACTAAAAACACGCTTCGATAACACGCTAGCAGCAGGGCAGGCCAGGACCTCCAAGGCGTACAGAGCGAGTTCATTTCCAGTGTCCAGTTGGATACCCAACAATTAAAAGGCACAGAGGAATCACGGAGGACGCTGGTACGGTCGTCAAGGTACTCCCTCACCATCTTTTGAAACTTTCCACTCTTTGTGAGAGTACCCCGCGCCTCAGGGCCTGTAAGCTGGGCGGGTGTCAGAAATCTGTCCCAGAACGTTGACAGTGTTCCCCTGCCTCTGCTGGATTGGAGTTGCATCTCTCTCGCCTTTAGGCCTGGTTGGGCAACGAACTGTGACCTCTGCTGCTAGCGTGTTCAGATGGGAATTTTTTTAAGAGTTCTGCAGCAAGGGCCTTCTGGTACTGCCCCATTTTTGTAGACCTCTCCACCTCAGGAATAAGAGAGAGAAAGTTCTCCTTGTAGCGGGGGTCTAAAAATGTCACCAACCAGTAATGACTGTCACCCAACATGTTGACAACGCTAGGGTCACGGTTAAGGCAGCGTAACATAAAGTCAGCCATGCGTGCCAGACTGGTAACGGGCAAGATTTCCGTGTCCTCACCAAGATGACGACTGACCATGCTCTCCTCCTCCTCCTCCTCCTCCCCCCTGTCCTCAGGCCACCTACGCTGAACCGACGGTATGACACTTGTACAGGTACTACCGTCTACAGCGCATGATAGCAACTCCTGTTCTTACTCCTCCTCCTCCTCCTTTCATTGTCCCCCAATGCACGTTGGGATGAGATGAGGCTGGGCTGTGTGTAATCGCCCACTACGGCTTCTTGATCCATCTCATCATACTCTGGCTGCAATGCCTCCTCTTTAATTCTCTGCAGAGAGCGTTGCAAAAGACAGACAAGTGGTATGCTGACACTAATGATGGAGTCCTCGCCACTCACCATCTTGGTGGCCTCCTCAAAGTTTGTCAGGATGGTACATATGTCAGACATCCAGGTCCACTCCTGAGGTCTTATGTGTGGAGTCTGACCTGAATATCAACGGACTTGTTGCATCTGGTACTCCACCACTGCTCTCTTCTGCTCACAAATCCTTTGCAACATGTGGAGGGTAGAGTTCCAACGTGTGGGGACATCACACACCAGTTAGTGTGCCGGAAGCTGCAAACGCTGCTGCAACACAGCAAGGGCGGCGGAAGCTGTAGCCGACTTGCAAAAATGAGCTGACAGGTGGCGTACTTTCACGAGCAGATCTGGCAACTCTGGGTACGATTTAAGAAACTGCTGAACCACAAGGTTAAGCACATGAGCAAGGCATGGTACGTGTGTGATCTCACCTCGCCTCAGAGCCGCCACCAGGTTACGGCCATTGTCACACACGACCATGCTGGGATGTAGGTTCAGCGGTCTCAGCCCCAGATCTGCCTGCTCTTTCACAGCTGTCCACAACTCACAAGCAGTGTGAGGTTTATCACCTAAGCTTATGAGTTTCAGCACAGCCTGTTGCCGCTTGGCGGAGGCAGTACTGCAGTGCTTCCAGCTTGTATCTGATGTGGTGATATCTGAGATGGAGGCTGAACATGAGGAGGAGGAGGAGGAAGATCATGCGCAGGAGCTATACACTGTGGGGGCAACTATGACTGACATAGGGCCCGCAATCCTCGGTGTGGGGAGGACGTGTTCCGTCCCAAGGTCCGACTGGGTCCCGGCTTCCACTATGTTTACCCAGTGTGCCGTCAGAGAGATGTACCGTCCCTGGCCACAAGCACTTGTTCACGTGTCCGCTGTCAGGTGGACTCTCCCAGTAACTGCATTGTTAAGGGCACGGCAGATGCTTTGGGACACGTGCTTGTGTAGTGCGGGGATGGCACACCGGGCAAAATAGTGTCGGCTGGGGACCGAGTACCAAGGGACGGCCACCACCATAAGATTGCGGAAGGATTCCGTCTCCACCAACCTAAAAGGCAGCATTTCCAATGCAAGCAGTCGTGAAATGTGCGAATTTAGGACTGTGGCCTGTGGGGCGTTAGCTGCGAATTTAAGCTTTCGTTCAAAGGTCTGGGATATGGACAATTGAACGCTGCGGTGGGATGTGGACGTGGACGTTGATGCTGTTTCTTGAGAAACTGCCATAACAAGTGAAGACTGAGAGGAGGGGGCATCTTTACATGCAGTATGGACAGGGGATTGCTTTGCACACACAACAGGGGGTTCTATTGCACGCACAACAGTGGAAGAAGCAGTGGTGACACCCGCTGACACTGGTCGTGGACCCTGGGTTTCACCCCACAAAGTCGGGAGCTTTGCTGCCATGTGCCTGATCATGCTGGTGGTGGTCAGGCTGGTAGTTTTGTCACCCCTGCTGATGCTGGCATAGCAGGTGGGACATATGGCCTTTTTGGGGTTATCAGCAGAGTCTTTAAAAAAATTCCAGACCCTTGAAGACCTACCGCTTGTACTGGCAACATCCCTCGTGTTGGTGTTACGGGGAACGGTTGCCCGCCTTCTGTCTGCGGCCACCACACTGCTTCTTCCTGCCTGTTGGGGTACTCTGCCTCCCTCCCCCTGTGTGCTGCTGGCCTCACTCTGCATGTCCTCCTGCCACGTTGGGTCAGTTACTAGATCATCCACCACCTCCTCCTCTTCCACTTGCACACCACGATGCTCCTCCTCACTTCCTGGCAATTGTGTCTCGTCATCGTCCACCTCTTGTGACAAATTGCCAGAGTCGACTTCCTGTGGCCGTGGCTGTTCAAATATTTGGGCATCGCTACATGGGATCTCCTCTTCCACCACTTCAAGCGTAGGTGGTTGTGGTGGTGCCCATGTAACTGGAAGTATTATCTGCTATCCAATTAATAACCTGTTCACACTGATCAGTTCTCAATACTGGTGTTGTTCTGTGCTTGCCTAGTAATTTGGTCAAGAAGTGGGAGCGAGAAGATGTGGCTGTTTGTTGTGGCACATTTTCACCTTGGCAACGGCCCCGTCCTCTGCACGAACCATCACCAGAACGTCCACTTACACGTCCCTTGCCACGAGCCTTGCCCATTGTAAAGGAAGTAAAATAGCTTACACTTACACTATCAATGGAAAAAGGGTAATAAAAAGTAGATTAGAACCGTGGAAGAGGAAAACCACAGTTCTATTTCTCTGGCCTACACTCGACTCTTTTAAACAATCTGAACAATCAGGGAGAAACTATTACTGTTTTTCTTTACGTAGAAAATAACAAAACCTGAATAATAGAGATTTTTTACCGTGGGATGGCAAAACCACAGTTATTGTTTACTGGGGTATACCAGACTTTTTTAAATATATAGATTTGCGGCTGAACAGTGAGCAACACACTCAAACTGGTTTTTTTTTAGATACCAAAGGCCCAAAACTGGATAGTACAGAGATTTGATCCGTGGAACTGCAAAACCACACTGGGATTTGTCGAGCCTACACCAGACTATTTTCAACAGATATATTTTTGTGTCACAACAGTCAGGAGACACTACTGTTTTTCTTTACGGAAAATATACCAAAACCTGAATAATAGAGATTTTTTACCGTGGGATGGCAAAACCACAGTTATTGTTTACTGGGGTATACCAGACTTTTTTAAATATATAGATTTGCGGCTGAACAGTGAGCGACACACTCAAACTGGTTTTTTTTTAGATACCAAAGGCCCAAAACTGGATAGTACAGAGATTTGACCCGTGGAACTGCAAAACCACACTGGGATTTGTCAAGCCTACACCAGACTATTTTCAACAGATATATTTTTGTGTAACAACAGTCAGGAGACACTACTGTTTTTCTTTACGGAATACATACCAAAACCTGAATAATAGAGATTTTTTACCGTGGGATGGCAAAACCACAGTTTTTGTTTACTGGGCTATAGCAGACTTTTTTAAATATATAGATTTGCGACTGAACAGTGAGCGACACACTCAAACTGTGTTTTTTTAGATACCAAAGGCCCAAAACTGGATAGTACAGAGATTTGACCCATGGAACTGCAAAACCACACTGGGATTTGTCGGGCCTACACCAGACTATTTTCAACAGATATATTTTTGTGTCACAACAGTCAGGAGACACTACTGTTTTTCTTTATGGAAAATATACCAAAACCTGAATAATAGAGATTTTTTACCATGGGATGGCAAAACCACAGTTATTGTTTACTGGGGTACACCAGACTTTTGTAAATATATAGATTTGCGGCTGAACAGTGAGCGACACACTCAAACTGGTTTTTTTTTAGATACCAAAGGCCCAAAACTGGATAGTACAGAGATTTGACCCGTGGAACTGCAAAACCACACTGGGATTTGTCGAGCCTACACCAGACTATTTTCAACAGATATATTTTTGTGTCACAACAGTCAGGAGACACTACTGTTTTTTTTTTACGGAAAACATACCAAAACCTGAATAATAGAGATTTTTTACAGTGCGATGGCAAAACCACAGTTATTGTTTACTGGGGTATACCAGACTTTTTTAAATAGATATATTTGCGGCTGAACAGTGAGCGACACACTCTAACTGTTTTTTTTTAGATACAAATGGCCCAAAAGTGGATAATACAGAGGTTTGAACCGTGGAAGTGAAAAACAACACTTCTGTTTCTCTAGCCTACACCTGACTATTTTCAACAGATATATTTGTGTCTAAAAAATCAGTGACACGCTTTTTTTTTGGGGGGGGGGCACCAAAAGGTTAATAAGATGAGTATTTGTACAGTGTGAAGGAGGAAAAAAAAAAGAGGATTTAGAAAAAAAAAAAAGGATTTTTCCTGTCCCCTGAGACCTGGAGCTAAGTCCAGCAATTTCAGCAACAGGAGCAGCACACAGGACTGTAATGCAGTGTTTGCTGGTATAACCACTGCATCTCCTATACAGCCTGCCTGCCTGATATCTGGGATGGATATTAATCCTGAGAAGGACTGTTTGTTTGATCTGGCAGCCTTTATGTAGCGTCGGCGTCCCTGCCTCCTGCTAGGCAGGGACGCTGTTCCCCTCACCTCTCCGCTCCGTGCCCGGCGTCCTCCTACCGCTCTGCTGACAGCGCGCGCTGCTTCCCGGCCACTGTGCTTAGGGTGCGCGTGCGCGCGCTCCCCCTCTCTTAAAAGGGCCGCGCGCGCCCTCCTAAGGAGTCCCAGGCCAATGGCCGGAGTATCTCTCCATATATATGGCACCTCCTCCAAAATGGAGGTGCCCGAGCAATGTTGTAGCATAGTTTATCACTCTGCTTCAGCCCTCAGGTCCCGTTACCAGTTACCTGCCAGTTTCCTGCCAGTTTCCTGTCTGATACCTGCCTGTCTCGTGTCTATCTGCTGTTATTCCTGCGGTCCGACAGTCTGCCTACCAGCCCTGCCAGTCTGTCTATGGATCCGTCTGCCCGCTCACCTGGGAGCGCTCACCTGATACCTGCCTGCTAGCCTACCTGGAGGCTCTGCCGTCACGTGCTGTGACCACCTGCCTGTCCAGAGAATCTTACCCGCTCACCTGGGAGCGTTCACCTGCTACCTGCCCGCTAGCCTACCTGGAAGCTCTGCCATCACGTGCTGTGACCACCTGCCCATCCAGAGACTCTCGCCCGCTCACCTGGGAGCGTCCACCTGTTACCTGCCTGTTTGCCTACCTGGAGGCTCTACCGTCACTTGCTGTGACCACCCGCTTGTCCAGAGACTCTCGCCCGCTCACCTGGGAGCGTCCACCCGCTACCTGCCTGCTTGCCTACCTGGAGGCTCAGCCGTCACTTGCTGTGACCACCCGCTTGTCCAGAGACTCTCGCCCACTCACCTGGGAGCGTCCACCCGCTACCTGCCTGCTTGCCTACCTGGAGGCTCAGCCGTCACTTGCTGTGACCACCCACTTGTCCAGAGACTCTCGCCCGCTCACCTGGGAGCGTCCACCCGCTACCTGCCTGCTAGCCTACCTGGAGGCTTAGCCATCACTTGCCGTGACCACCCGCCTGTCTAGAGACTGCCCCCGTCACTGGCCGTGATCTCCTGCCCACCTTCCCTGGGTGTCACCCGCTTCCTTACAAGGACTGCCCCTTTGTATAGTTGCTCTGTGGTTCCACCTCCAAGACCCATTACAGTTTGTTCGGGCCATGGAACCCGGTGGCACCCAAGTTCCCTCGCTCTCGGACCTATGTCATGAACTGTCCCGTCAGAGGTCCCAACAGGAGTCCATCCTGAGTCACCTGTGGAATGTCAACTCTCGCCTGGACACTCTGACTGCTCCACCAGCAACCACCGCTAGTGTCATGACTCGCAACCCGGCAGCGCCGCTGCCCACCAATACCATGCTATCCTGCACCGGACCTCGGCTTTCTGCACCTCCTCGCTTCGGAGGCGATCCCGCTCAAGCTCGGGGCTTCATAAACCAGTGCACCCTGCACTTTGAACTCTTGTCCCACCAGTTTATCTCCGACCGGGCCAAAGTAGCCTTCATCATGTCCCATCTCACGGGGGAGGCACTGGCTTGGCTAAATCCTCTATGCGAGAGAAGAGACCCCCTGGTGACCGACCTGCCAGCCTTTCTCACTTTCTCACGGCTGTCCGGAAAGTCTTCGACGAACCCGGACGGAAGACCTCATCCGCATCATCTCTGCTACGCCTCCATCAAGGAAATCTCACCGTGGGCCAATATGCCATACGGTTCCGTACCCTTGCTTCGGAGCTGGCCTGGGATAACGACGCCCTGGTGTCTGTCTTTTGGGAGGGTCTGTCCGGCCGTATTAAAGATGAACTCGCCGGTCGGGACATTCCTACCACTCTCGACGACTTAATAACTCTTGCCACCTGGATTGACATCCGGTTCCAGGAGCGCGCCAAGAAGGTCACCCGTGAGAGGAGGTTTCCACATCTAGCCCCTACCTTTCAGAAACCCGTCTCTTCTCCCGCTACTCCCCAGGCGCACTCATCCGAACCTATGCAGGTTGACCAGACCAAGATGGTCAAGACCCGTCAAGAGTTACGCCGAGCTGAGGGGAGCTGCTGCTACTGTGGCAGTAAGGAGCACCGGATCCGTACCTGCCCGGAGAGGTCGGGAAACGCCTGTGTCTAGGATCGCTCAGAGAGGTCATCCTAGACAAGAATAAACCCTCTCCATCTCTGTTGCTGTCGGTCTCTATCATCTGCGGAGAGAACCGTTATTTTGAACTAGCCCAACTTGACTCTGGAGCTGCCGGAAATCTCATTTCTCAGTCCCTGGTAGAAAAATACCGCATTCCCACCAAACCTCTGGCTGTACCCTTATCTGTCGCTGCCGTGGATGGGGGCCTCTTACCACGTCCCATCCAACTCATCACCGAATCCATTACTCTGCAGGTGGGAATGCTGCACTCTGAGAGCATCTTCTTTCATGTTCTGCCTGGACTCTCTCACGCCCTCTTGCTAGGCCTAACTTGGCTTCAGAGACATGCACCCGTGCTTGATTGGCAGACCGGAGAAGTCCTTCACTGGGGACAGGACTGCCATAAGACTTGTTTAGTTCCCGTCCATCCTGTCCGTCCTTCTCCTACCCCTGCTAATCTACTTGGACTTCCGATTCCCTATTGGTCTTATGCGGACGTCTTTAATAAAAAGGAGGCAGAGACATTACCTCCTCATAGACCATACGACTGCCCAATCGACCTGATGCCCGGCGCTACTCCTCCCCATAGGCGTATTTACCCTTTGTCCGCTGCTGAGACCTGGTCCATGTCTGAATATATTGAGGAGAATCTGGCCCGGGGATTTATCCGGAAATCTACCTCCCCGGCGGGAGCAGGCTTCTTCTTCGTTAAAAAGAAGGACGGCTCACTCCGTCCCTGTATAGACTATGGAGGCCTTAACCAGATCACGGTGAAGAATAAATACCCCCTTCCGCTCATTCCGGAATTATTTGACCGTCTGAGGGGGGCTAGAATCTTCACCAAGCTGGACCTCCGTGGGGCCTATAACCTGGTCCATATCCGTCAGGGGGATGAATGGAAGACGGCATTCAACACCCGGGACGGCCACTATGAATACCTGGTAATGCCCTTTGGTCTCTCTAACGCTCCCACCGTCTTTCAAGAGTTGGTCAATGACATCTTCCGGGACCTTCTCTACTCCTGCGTAGTGGTGTACCTGGACGACATCTTGGTCTTCTCTCCGGATCTTCTCACTCACCGGAGGGATGTTCGTCAGGTCCTGCTCAGGCTCAGGCAGAACCACCTCTACGCTAAATATGAGAAGTGCCTCTTTGAGCAGACCTCGCTTCCGTTTTTGGGCTACATAATTTCTCAGACCGGCCTACGAATGGATCCTGAGAAACTGTCTGCCATCGAGAAGTGGCCTCGACCAGAGAGGTTGAAGGCTATTCAGCGGTTCCTGGGCTTCGCCAACTACTACCGCCTCTTCATACCGCACTTCTCTTCCCGGACTGCCCCAATCTCTGCGCTCACCCGTAAGGGCACTAATCCCAGAGAATGGCCGCCCGAAGCAGAGGAAGCCTTTCTTTCCTTAAAACAGGCTTTCTCTTCCACCCCGGTGCTGCATCGCCCGGACGGTAACAAGCAATTCTTCCTGGAAGTTGACGCCTCCTCCTCTGGAGCCGGAGCGGTACTTACCCAAAAATCGTCTACCGGAAGAATGGTAACTTGCGGCTACTTCTCCAAACTCTTCTCCTCTTCTGAGCGCAACTATTCTATAGGACACCGAGAGTTATTGGCCATTAAGCTGGCATTGGAGGAGTGGCGTTACCTGCTCGAGGGGGCTCTTCACCCGGTAATAATTTACACAGACCACAAGAACTTGGCTTACCTCCAGAGTGCCCAGAGACTTAACCCGCGCCAAGCCCGGTGGTCCTTGTTTTTTGCTCGCTTTAATTTCGTTCTTCATTTTCGCCCGGCTGACAAAAACATCAAAGCTGACGCCTTGTCCCGATCCTTCCTGGTGTCTGATCTCGAGGAGGAACCTAAACACATCATCGATCCCGCCAGAGTAATGCAGGTGGCTACCGTGAATCTAAATCGTCTCTCTCCCGTAAGACGTTCGTAACTGTACCTGATCGGGAGAAGATCCTACACTGGGGTCACTCATCTAAGCCAGCTGGCCACGCCGGTCAGAAAAAGACCCTCCAGCTTATTACCCGGCACTACTGGTGGCCTACCCTGCACAGGGACGTAATAGACTTTGTTTCTGCCTGTGTGTCCTGCGCCCGCAAAAAGGTTCCTAGACACCTGCCAGCCGGTCGCCTTCTTCCTCTTCCAGTACCTGCTGCCCCCTGGCAGCATATACCTATGGACTTTATTACAGATCTCCCTGTCTCTGCCGGTTGTACGGTCATTTGGGTGGTCGCTGACCGCTTTTCCAAGATGGCTCACTTCATTCCCCTGCCGGGCCTCCCGTCTGCACCCGAGCTGGCTAAAGACTTTATCCGCCACATCTTCCGTCTCCATGTCCTGCCTCTCCACATCGTGTCGGATCGTGGGGTTCAGTTCACCTCACTGTAACATACCTGGCGGCGTCCTTGCATGGTGGTCCATCTCCCACTGTGCAAGAGCGCGCACTTGATCTCCAGTCCAGAATGTCTCTCTGGCTTCCCTCCATGCTGTCTGTTTGTGTCTGTTTCTGCTGCTTAAGGGTGGCGCCCGATCACTTCCTGCTTTTTGTACCTACTGTGGGTCACACCCCTTGTGCGTCCTCAGCCTATTGCTGTCTGTCACCTGGTATATAGCTCAGCTGCTCCCATCTATTCCTGCCTGAGCATAGTGTTTCATTCAGTGTGTGCTTGCACTCTGAAGGTGCCAGGTCCCGTTCTGTGTTCTCTTGTCTGCCTATCCTGGAGGCTGTATTTCCAGGCCTGTCTGAACACGCTCCTAGCCTGTTCCTCCTGCCTTCTAGGGGCCGATTACCTAGACCCGTTCCTGTATCTTGTCTGACCTGTCTGAACACGCTCCTAGCCTGTTCCTCCCGCCTTCTAGGGGCCGATTACCTAGACCCGCTCCTGTATCTTGTCTGTCCTGTCTGAACACGCTCCTTGCCTGTTCGTCCTGCCTCTCTGGGGGCCGTATTCCCAGACCCGCTCCTGTATTCCGCTGCAGTGTCGGTCTCCTCCGTACACTCAGTTCCAGTCTGAACTCTCTCCTATCCTTTACCTGTTTTGCCTCTATGTCCGTTCCCTTCCTTTTTCTGCAGAGTCTGAACTCGTACCTAACTCCTGCTTGTTGTCTCTGTACTCCCGTTTGTGAGTTTGTGGTCCACTCGCTACTTCTCTGCAAGTACCCTGTGGGTGTCTGGCTCTGCCTTTCCCTTCCTGTCTGTTCCGTGTGAACAGAGCCCTGTCCCCCCTACTCAGCCTTGCCTGCTCTTACTCCTTTGCTCACCGCTCCGGCGGTTCTAGCCTGCTCTGACTCCTTTGCTTACCGCTCCGGCGGTTCTAGCCTGCTCTGACTCCTTTGCTCACTGCTCCGGCGGTTCTAGCCTGCTCTGACTCCTTTGCTCACCGCTCCGGCGGTTCTAGTCTGCTCTGACTCCTTTGCTTACCGCTCCGGCGGTTCTAGCCTGCTCTGACTCCTTGCTCACTGCTCCGCAGCCTTGCTCCGCTCTGACCCTTTTGCTCACTGCTCCGGCAGCCTTGCTCCACTCTGACCCTTTTGCTCACTGCTCCGGCAGTCCTGTCCTGCCCTGCTTCTGCCCGCTGCTCCGGCAGTCCTGTCCTGTCCTGCCCTGCTTCTGCCCGCTGCTCCGGCAGTCCTGTCCTGCCCTGCTTCTGCCCGCTGCTCCGGCAGTCCTGTCCTGCCCTGCTTCTGCCCGCTGCTCCGGCAGTCCTGTCCTGCCCTGCTTCTGCCCGCTGCTCTGGCAGTCCTGTCCTGCCCTGCTTCTGCCTGCTGCTCCGGCAGTCCTGTCCTGCCCTGCTTCTGCCCGCTGCTCCGGCAGTCCTGTCCTGCCCTGCTTGTGCTCGCTGCTCCTGCAGCCCCGTCCTGCTCTGTTCTTGCCCACCGCTTCGGGCATTCCCTCTCTGCTGTGGTTGTCTACCGCATCTGCGGTTCTGTGACCCAGTCTGTACTGGGTCTTAACCTTTCTGTGCTCCAGCCCGTCCTTTCGGCCAGTACCTCCCTGCCTGCATACTCGCCTGTATCCACCCATCTGCATACCTGCCGTGTTTGCTTACATCCACCAGTCTGTGCCAGCCTAACCTGCCTGTTCCAGTAATCCCAGTGTGGGTCAACCCCCTTGTCCGGAGTTTGACCTGGAGTAGCACCTGGTCCCTCTGCCCGGTTTTCTCCCTGGTGCACTGGCGTCGTATGCCGTCGTGCCACCTTGGTCGGATCGGCCAGATACTTAGTCACGCCCCTCCAGGCACTCTCCGGTCCATGGTCCAGTGGAATCACTACAATCACACGCACACGCCGCTCAGCCCGGGCGTGTGCATAACAGCATGCTCAGGCCATGGTTCCCGTTGAGCCCCACGGCCTTCGCTCTCTGAGAAGTTTTCCAGCGAATACATGCATTAAAAATAAATAAATAAAATTTATTTTTTTTTCTCAGCTGAGTTCCAGGCGAATTACGCACCCGTCCAGATGGATCTATCTGCTCTCGTTCCTGCGGATCCGCCACGTTACTATGGGGATCCAAGACAAAGTCGTGCATTTGTGGAGCAATGCATGCTACACTTCAAGTTCTACCCTCTATGTTTTCCCACCGATCGGGTTAAGGTGGCATTCATTATGTCTTACCTGGCGGGTGATGCCTTGGAATGGATCAACCCCCTATATGAAACACAGGATCCGATCCTCCTGGACCTAATGGCCTTCCTGGTGGCCTTTCTAATGGTCTTCGATGATCCTAACCCGGAGGCTCCTGCTGAAGCTTCACCTCCCAATATCCCGGAGCAGCCCCGATGGGTAATGTGTGTGGGTAGCGCAATAGTCCTCCAGCCCAATGAGACTACTGTCCACCCAGAATCTTCACAGGGTGACTACGCTTTCCGGAATACATCTCCCAACCTCAAGAGGCAGTCCAGACGTGCTAGACGTAGAGGCAAGCCGTCACGCCAGGGTCTGTCCTCCCTGAGACCTCCTCACCCCAACCTTGAAGTCCCTACTGAAGCTTCATCTCCCTGTATCCCGGAGAAGCCCCAACGGGTAATGTGCGTGGGTAGTGCTCCGGTTCTCCTGCCCGAAGAGACTTCTGCCCATCCAGACTCCACACAGGAGAACTTCCTGCACCCGGCATCAGATGCTTCACCCACTTTAACCGGTGTGCATGTCCAAGGATGCTCCAAAGCTGTGGTTACCTCTGAGTCTGTGCACCTCTACTACCTGGCGGAGGACCCCCTGTTGCCTCCTGAATCCTCCGGGATACCACTCGATGACAAATGGAGAGAGACTTCTCTACACTCGGTACTCGATACTTTGTCCGCTTCGTCCTGTGAGCCTGACAATCGGTACCCCAAAGTGGTAGTTACCCCCGAGTCTCTACACCCCTCCGACCAGGCGGAGGACCTCCAGTTGTCTCCAGAACCCTTCGGGGTGCTACCTGGTAGCGAAAGGACAGAGACTCTCCTATACTCTGTACCTGATACCTCGCTCGCTTCGTCCAGTGAGTCCAACCTAGTGTACTCCGAAGCAGAGGTTACTCCCGAGTCTCTACACCCCTCCGACCAGGCGCAGGACCTCCAGTTGTCTCCAGAACCCTTCGGGGTGCTACCTGGTAGCGAAAGGACAGAGACTCTCCTTTACTCTGTACCTGATACCTCGCTCGCTTCGTCCAGTGAGTCCAACCTAGTGTACTCCGAAGCAGAGGTTAATCCCGAGTCTCTACACCCCTCCGACCAGGCGGAGGACCTCCAGTTCTCTCCAGAACCCTTCGGGGTGCCACCTGGTGGTGAATGGACAGAGACTTTCCTATATCCTGGATCTGATACCTCGCTTGCTTCGTCCAGTGAGTCCGACCTTGTGTACTCTGAAGCAGAGGTTACCCTTGAGTCTCTACACCCCTCTGACCAGGTGGAGGACCTCCAGTTGTCTCCAGAACCCTTCGGGGTGCCACCTGGTGGTGAATGGACAGAGACTTTCCTATACTCGGTACCCGATACCTCGCCTGCTTCCTCCAGTGAGTCCGACCTAGTGTACTCTGAAGCAGATGTTTTCTCTGAGCCTCTGCACTCTTCTGACCCGGCGGAGGACCTCCAGTTGTTTCCTGAATTACCACCAGATAACAAAGAGACAGTGACTTTTCCTCATTATGTACCTGATAACCCGTCTATTTCTTCCTGTGAGCTTGACAAGATGTACCTCGAAGCAGAGATTACCCCCAAGTCTCTGTCCCCCTCCAACCCGGTGAAGGACTTCCAGTTGTCTCCTGTACCCTCTGGGGTGCCACCTGAAAATATGTGGAGAGAGACTTCCTTGTGTGCTGTTCCTGGTACTCCACCCGTTTCGTCTGTTGCTGAGGATGGCTGGATAGGAGGTAGCATCCTAGCTAACCAGATGAGATCAGTTTTTCCTGTGGACAGTGGAAGTGATCTCCTTGAAGTGAACGACTGGTCCTCGAATTCCCTGCAGAAGATTCTGGCAGGCCTGAAGAAGAGGGGGCGTAAGGGGGGGGGTACTGTAACATACCTGGCGGCGTCCTTGCATGGTGGTCCATCTCCCACTGTGCAAGAGCGCGCACTTGATCTCCAGTCCAGAATGTCTCTCTGGCTTCCCTCCATGCTGTCTGTTTGTGTCTGTTTCTGCTGCTTAAGGGTGGCGCCCGATCACTTCCTGCTTTTTGTACCTGCTGTGGGTCACACCCCTTGTGCGTCCTCAGCCTATTGCTGTCTGTCACCTGGTATATAGCTCAGCTGCTCCCATCTATTCCTGCCTGAGCATAGTGTTTCATTCAGTGTGTGCTTGCACTCTGAAGGTGCCAGGTCCCGTTCTGTGTTCTCTTGTCTGCCTATCCTGGAGGCTGTATTTCCAGGCCTGTCTGAACACGCTCCTAGCCTGTTCCTCCTGCCTTCTAGGGGCCGATTACCTAGACCCGTTCCTGTATCTTGTCTGACCTGTCTGAACACGCTCCTAGCCTGTTCCTCCCGCCTTCTAGGGGCCGATTACCTAGACCCGCTCCTGTATCTTGTCTGTCCTGTCTGAACACGCTCCTTGCCTGTTCGTCCTGCCTCTCTGGGGGCCGTATTCCCAGACCCGCTCCAGTATTCCGCTGCAGTGTCGGTCTCCTCCGTACACTCAGTTCCAGTCTGAACTCTCTCCTATCCTTTACCTGTTTTGCCTCTATGTCCGTTCCCTTCCTTTTTCTGCAGAGTCTGAACTCGTACCTAACTCCTGCTTGTTGTCTCTGTACTCCCGTTTGTGAGTTTGTGGTCCACTCGCTACTTCTCTGCAAGTACCCTGTGGGTGTCTGGCTCTGCCTTTCCCTTCCTGTCTGTTCCGTGTGAACAGAGCCCTGTCCCCCCTACTCAGCCTTGCCTGCTCTTACTCCTTTGCTCACCGCTCCGGCGGTTCTAGCCTGCTCTGACTCCTTTGCTTACCGCTCCGGCGGTTCTAGCCTGCTCTGACTCCTTTGCTCACTGCTCCGGCGGTTCTAGCCTGCTCTGACTCCTTTGCTCACCGCTCCGGCGGTTCTAGTCTGCTCTGACTCCTTTGCTTACCGCTCCGGCGGTTCTAGCCTGCTCTGACTCCTTGCTCACTGCTCCGCAGCCTTGCTCCGCTCTGACCCTTTTGCTCACTGCTCCGGCAGCCTTGCTCCGCTCTGACCCTTTTGCTCACTGCTCCGGCAGTCCTGTCCTGCCCTGCTTCTGCCCGCTGCTCCGGCAGTCCTGTCCTGTCCTGCCCTGCTTCTGCCCGCTGCTCCGGCAGTCCTGTCCTGCCCTGCTTCTGCCCGCTGCTCCGGCAGTCCTGTCCTGCCCTGCTTCTGCCCGCTGCTCCGGCAGTCCTGTCCTGCCCTGCTTCTGCCTGCTGCTCCGGCAGTCCTGTCCTGCCCTGCTTCTGCCTGCTGCTCCGGCAGTCCTGTCCTGCCCTGCTTCTGCCCGCTGCTCCGGCAGTCCTGTCCTGCCCTGCTTGTGCTCGCTGCTCCTGCAGCCCCGTCCTGCTCTGTTCTTGCCCACCGCTTCGGGCATTCCCTCTCTGCTGTGGTTGTCTACCGCATCTGCGGTTCTGTGACCCAGTCTGTACTGGGTCTTAACCTTTCTGTGCTCCAGCCCGTCCTTTCGGCCAGTACCTCCCTGCCTGCATACTCGCCTGTATCCACCCATCTGCATACCTGCCGTGTTTGCTTACATCCACCAGTCTGTGCCAGCCTAACCTGCCTGTTCCAGTAATCCCAGTGTGGGTCAACCCCCTTGTCCGGAGTTTGACCTGGAGTAGCACCTGGTCCCTCTGCCCGGTTTCTCCCTGGTGCACTGGCGTCGTATGCCGTCGTGCCACCTTGGTCGGATCGGCCAGATACTTAGTCACGCCCCTCCAGGCACTCTCCGGTCCATGGTCCAGTGGAATCACTACAATCACACGCACACGCCGCTCAGCCCGGGCGTGTGCATAACACTCACGCTTCTGGAGAGCCATATGTAAGCTGCTAGACGTCACCCTGGACTTCTCCTCCGCTTACCACCCACAGTCCAATGGTCAACTGGAGCGAATCAATCAGATCCTGACCAGTTACCTCTGGCACTTCGTTAATGCCCACCATTCAGACTGGGTGGATCTCCTACCATGGGCCGAATTCTCTTACAATAACCACGAGAGAGAATCGTCCTCCAAATCCCCGTTTTTTGTAGTCTTCGGTCAGCATCCTCGGATCCCATTTCCCGTCTCCACCTCTGTGGACAATCCGGCTGCGGAATCCCTCGTTAGCGAATTTTCCTCCATTTGGGAGAGTACCCGATCCGCACTCCTTCAGTCGTCCGAGCGGATGAAAAAACACGCTGACAAAAGACGCCTGGATCCTCCACAATTCCGTCCTGGAGATAAAGTTTGGCTCTCGTCCAAGTATGTCCGGCTCAAGGTTCCTTCCTACAAGTTAGGGCCTCGGTTCATCGGCCCACTGGAGGTTATCAAACAGATCAACCCGGTGGCCTATAAATTGAAACTCCCGGCCAATTTGCGGATCCCTAACTCCTTCCATGTATCTCTCCTCAAACCCGTGGTACTTAACTCTTTTTCCAAGTCTACAGGTACGCCTCCTGCTCCGGTTTCCACTGAAAACGAGTTTGAGCTAGAGAACATTCTGGCCACCAAAAGGGTAAGAGGAAAGACCTTTTTTCTAGTAGATTGGAAGGGGTTTGGTCCTGAGGAGAGAATGTGGGAGCCCCGGGAGAACATCCATGCCCCTCTCATCCTTGATAAATTTCTGTCTGGCCTAAAGAAGGGGGGGCCTAAAGGGGGGGGTACTGTAGCGTAGGCGTCCCTGCCTCCTGCTAGGCAGGGACGCTGTTCCCCTCACCTCTCCGCTCCGTGCCCGGCGTCCTCTTCACGCTCTGCTGGCAGCGCGCGCTGCTTCCCGGCCACTGTGCTTAGGGCGCTCGCTCCCCCTCTCTTAAAGGGGCCGCGCGCGCCGTCCTAAGGAGTCCCCGGACAATGGCCGGAGGATCTCTCCATATATAAGGCACCTCCTCCAAAATGGAGGTGCCCGAGCAATGTTGTAGCATAGTTCATCACTCTGCTTCAGCCCTCAGGTCCCGTTACCAGTTACCTGCCAGTTTCCTGCCAGTTTCCTGTCTGATACCTGCCTGTCTCGTGTCTATCTGCTGTTATTCCTGCGGTCCGACAGTCTGCCTACCAGCCCTGCCAGTCTGTCTATGGATCCGTCTACCCGCTCAACTGGGAGCGCTCACCTGCTACCTGCCTGCTAGCCTACCTGGAGGCTCTGCCGTCACGTGCTGTGACCACCTGCCTGTCCAGAGAATCTTACCCGCTCACCTGGGGGCGCTCACCTGCTACCTGCCCGCTAGCCTACCTGGAAGCTCTGCCGTCACGTGCTGTGACCACCTGCCTGTCCAGAGACTCTCGCCTGCTCACCTGGGAGCGTCCACCTGTTACCTGCCTGTTTGCCTACCTGGAGGCTCTGCCGTCACTTGCTGTGACCACCCGCTTGACCAGAGACTCTCGCCCGCTCACCTGGGAGCGTCCACCCGCTACCTGCCTGCTTGCCTACCTGGAGGCTCAGCCGTCACTTGCTGTGACCACCCGCTTGTCCAGAGACTCTCGCCCACTCACCTGGGAGCGTCCACCCGCTACCTGCCTGCTTGCCTACCTGGAGGCTCAGCCGTCACTTGCTGTGACCACCCACTTTTCCAGAGACTCTCGCCCGCTCACCTGGGAGCGTCCACCCGCTACCTGCCTGCTAGCCTACCTGGAGGCTTAGCCATCACTTGCCGTGACCACCCGCCTGTCTAGAGACTGCCCCCGTCACTGGCCGTGATCTCCTGCCCTCTTACCCAGAGACTGTCCCCATTACTTGCCGTGATCTCCTGCCCTCTTACCCAGAGACTGTCCCCGTCACTAGCCGTGACTGCCTGCCCGCCTTCCCTGGGTGTCACCTGCTTCCTTACAAGGACTGCCCCTTTGTATAGTTGCTCTGTGGTTCCACCTCCCAGACCCGTTACACTTTACAGACTCTACACTAACTATTTCGCAGTTTATATCTCTCCCTAAATCAGCAGCGCTGTCCCTACACTGTCTGATCCGGAGCGACTGTGTCCAAGATGGCGGCGCCCGGTTTTAAATACTCGAGGTGACGCTGTGCGGCCAGCCAATCACTGTAATGCCCACAACCAACATGGCTGCGGCATTACAGTGACTGGCTGGCAATCCCTGCATGTTCATTGGCTCTGTAAAGAGCGCCAAACATGCAGGGCGGAGACCCGAGCTCCCGCCCGAGTAACCCGGAAATGCTCGGTGCTCGCCGAACATCCCGAGTAGCGTGATGCTCGGGCGAGTACCGAGCAGTGTCGAGCGTGTTCGCTCAACACTAGTGATCATTTGTAACTGACTACAGATTAATAAGGGCAAGGTTTCATCATAAATCATACCTGCGCCAACACAGGACTTTCCAGCAGGGTATAGATGCAAAATGTTTCTCCACTCCCCTTTTCAGGCCATGACCCTTGATGGCCCCTTTACACCCTGTTTTATCTCTCCTCCATGTAGAATTGAACACCAAAACTTCAGCTTCTTCCGATGTGACTTTTCTGGGAGTCCGGGAGGATTTCCCTTTCACAGGTGCCTCCTGAACATTTTGGGAGTTTTCCAAATATGCAACTCTGGCAAGGTAGGAAGGATAAAATATAGCTTAGCCTGTTTTTTTTTTTTTGAGTATTAGCTTTTTGCCTTGATCTGATCAGCACTAGATTTTACGCCACCAGCAGTATATTTTGAGTATATTTCCCCTTTCAATTCAGCACCTTGAATGCAAATGTAGACTTGTATAACCTTGTATAATACAATACTTAGTACTTGATGGTTCTTAGACCTAGGAGAAAAACATTATGTATAAAGATTATATAACAAATTTAATACATTTTATGTACCAGTGAAAAATATGTTTAGTCACCAAATGCATCACTTAATAGAAATATAAGGTCAGATGACAATCTCGGATATAACTGCTTGAGTGCATATAAACAAGTCAATCAATGACCTTCAAAATAGTGAAACAGTTTTTATCTCTTGTGTAACATGCAGCAGTCGTCACAAAAAGACAGATAATTGGGTATTGTGTGTCCACTGAAATATATAAGACCTATAGATGTGACATACAAAAGACGTATTTGAGTAAAATGTAAAAATTATTTTATTGGTTAAATTTAAAATTACATAAAGAAAATAAAGGACAAATAATGGAAAAAATCCTCAACCAAAGTTGTGGCAACTATGAGAGTATCACATATATAAATATTCTAATTTTATGTGATAAGGGTAGATAGTATCATACATGCAGTAGTAAGGGGTAATGACTGAATACAAAAATATACAAAAATATATGTACACACTAAGCTGTGATGATTAATCACTGTTAAATGTTTTAGTACAGAAGTAGAATGCTATAGTGCATTATTAAACAGTACATCACATAGTATATAGAAGCATACAGCTAGATCTGGAGAAAAATGCATATATATTGTAGGGCAGCGCTAGTCATCATGTTGGGGGACACTCGCTGCAGCGGGTCAATTAAAGCACACCAGCCACGTTTTCCAGTATTTCACAATCCAGCAGTTTATTACACTTCACTACTGCTTATCACCGAGTCCAACTCCGTGGCTCGCCGACATACCCATATAATGTCCAGGAGCTTTTCAAGCGGCAGACAGGCCCACTTAGCTCCAGTTACAGCCTTCAGCAAAGTCACTTATATCAACGTCCATATAATGCAGTGTTTTACCTTTGCCGAGTTTTAGCTGCTTCAGTCAGATTTGTTCTGCCACCACTGTGGCTTTACGGCTTCCCAGATGGGGGTCTCCAGCCCTGGTACCTTCAAAGGCTACTGGTATGTTTTCACACCTAACATTCAGCCTCTGCCTTCCAGGACTCTTGCCTCCCAAGCCTCTTGCCCTCCAAGGCTACTGGGATCCCTTACACATACGGAACCAGCCTCTGCCTTTCAGGCTTCACCAGGCTTCACCAGGCCTCTCTAGGCCTCACTAAGCCTCTCCAAGCTAACGGTGTCCCACACACGGGAACAGGCTTCATGCCTTTCACACACCCTGTCTCAAATCTACCAGGGTTTATATATCCTCTAGTGCATACACAGGACCTGTGCTGATGTCACAGTCATATGATCAGACCTTCTGTGTGCACAGGACCTGTGCGATGTCACAATCATGTGACCAGTCACCTGGGGGAGGTACATGGTCAGCCAAAACACACCCTGGACCATTACAGTAATGCCGCAAGCCGCTGCATTACATATCCCCCCCATCTGTTCAAACTTGTGGGGTTGAACACATAATATACACAATCACCTTATAACCCACAGCCCACACCGAGACCATGTACTTGACAATTGTGCTGCCCAGCTGTTACAACCCTCCTGTTAGTTTTTGCTATCTTGTGTTTTGCGGTCACGTGACGAGCTGCCTATATATTCCAGCTCCGCCCTTCTGGCTTTGCTGGACTTCAGTGTTTTTTGCCTGTCTCTCTAGCCAGGTGCTTCGGTGCCTATCTCTGTCTAGTTTGCTTGGTCCTCTGGGACCTCTAGTACTTTTTGTCAGTTTGTCTTTTTGCTCTGCAACAACTTCTGTTAGGACTTTCTTCCGTTCCTACAGCAGAGAATGGCACCATGCCGTCTTCATCTGGTATCCAGTCCTGACGATCACGTGGACTGCTTACTTTCATCACACCAGACTTCTTTACCATCATCTGCATGGCTCGGCCATTTCTCCCAATAAGCTTTCTTACCAGAGCCTGAGGCACCCGGATGACCTCTTCATGCAGACTTTGAGCTTTTCTCATAAGCTCCAGTTGTCTAACGGCTTGTTCCATCTTCAACCGGAGAAACTGCTTCGTGCGAATACATCGCCAGTGCATGTCACTTAGGATAGCCACCCCCTTCACTGTGACTTTGGTTGTGGACAGGACCAGCAGCTGTTTAGCTTCTGAGGTCGAGTACACCTTACCGGCTCCCACGGCCTTCTTAAACTCTTCATGCACGGACTCACTGGTGCATTCTTCTCTCAAATCCTCGGGAACATCTATGAGGCACTTGTACCGAGAGGTTTCGGTCTCACCAGTGGTCTCCAAACGATCATCTGGCTCTGACCACTTCCATTTCATATTTATGTTCTGTTAACACTCTCTTAGCTCTCCTCAGGTCCACCTTCTCATGGTATAAGGGAGTGAGTGCAAATTGTTTGCCCTTTTCCTTCTCCAAGGAGGCCTCGTTCACTGAGTGATACTTTGCACACACAGGACCTGTGCTGATGTCACGGTCATGTGATCAGACCTTCTGTGTGCACAGGACCTGTGCGATGTCACAGTCATGTGACCAGTCACCTGGGGGAGGTACATGGTCGGCCAAAACACACCCTGGACCATTACAGTAATGCCGCAAGCCTCTGCATTACAATATATAATAAGAGTTGAAGTCCGCTATTCCCTCATGAAAGCTAAGGCGAAACGCGCGTCGGGCATGCAGCATTAACTGGGGGGTCTGTATCTTACTACTCTCTTCTTACTTTATAATTATCATTCTATGTGAAATTTTCGATGTGAGGTTTAAACATTGCAGGCTGTTTCTGGTATTTTCACTAAGCACCTTTTTGGATATTCCAGAGTGCGCACTAGTCACTTTACATCTGTTGGTTCATACCACTTGGTACACCATAAGAATTTAGTAATTATGAACTACAACTCTTATTTTATATATAAAATATGCATTCTATCTTTATCACATAGAATGAGTACATTTATATTTGTGATACTCCTATAGTTGCCACAGCTTTGGTTGAGGATTTTTTCCCTTATTTGTCTTTTATTTTCTTTATGACATTTTAAACGTAACCAATAAAATAATTTTTACATTTTATTCAAATACATCTTTTGTGTGTCACACCTATAGGTCTTATAACATGCAGCACACAGGTTAAAGAGGTTGTCCACTACTATACAGAATGCCCATATCGATTCAAACAGTGGAAATAAGTATTTTTGTAATTACATCCTACCTCAGTAATGGGAAAGTCTGTGTCAGAAGCTTCTGATAAGATTCTATGTAAAAGGGGGAGGGGACCATGAGGGGGAGCTCTGCCTCTTCCTTCTCTCTCCTCTTTTTCCATCTCTTATACATAAAACTTTATCAGTTGCAACTGCCATCTCCTATCTCAGTTATGGGAAAATCTGTCTTCATTGAATACAGACTTTACTCGTGAACTGAGAATCTTGAAAATGATTGATCAGTCCAGCAGGAGAAAGAAGCAGATTTCTCAGATAAGATATATTACAAAGTATTTTTTTTATTTTTTGTATATTATTGATTTAAGAAATAAAAAATAAAAATGACAGTTAATCTTTAACTTTGTATTTAAGAAGCAAATGTACAGGGGAAAAAAAATATGAGAATATATACATTGTGTGCAGAATTATTAGGCAAGTTGTATTTTAGAGGATTATTTTTATTATTGATCAACAACTATGTTTTCAATCAACCCAAAAGACTCATAAATATCCAAGCTTAATATTTTTGGAAGTTGGAGTGTTTTTTTTTTTTTGATTTGGCTATCTTAGGAGGATATCTGTTTGTGCAGGTAACTATTACTGTGCAGAATTATTAGGCTACTTAATAAAAACCAAATATAATCCCATCTTATTTGTTTATTTTCACCAGGTAAACCAATATCAGTGCACAAAATTTATAAATAAACATTTCTGACATGCAAAAACAAAAACCCAAAAAATTAGTGATCAATAGTAGTTGGCTCTCAAGCCTATGCAGCTTGGAGTAGGACAACATGTATAAAAAGTATCAAAGTGATCAAAATATGCATTTGCCTAATAATTCTGAACGCGGTGTATATATCTTCTAAAATAAGTAAACCAGCTGGAATGTTTGTAGCTGCAAAACACATGCTCATGGCCATAAATAGCAATCATGCCCATAAAAACAGTTTTAATTTTTATCGACACCACAATTATTTCCTTTTTAAACATAGTAGTGGCAAAATGTGCAGAAAAGTGGAACATTTTTAATTGTCTCTTGACATTAATTGGGTTGAGTAATATGTAATAGAATAGCCTGTAGGCGCGCAAATTTGTTTAATTTGTTTATCCTAGGGTATCGCAAGAAAGAAGACAGACATCAAGTCAGCAGGGACAAGGAGCAGCATGGCAGATGTGACAACCTACATGGTGAGCTGCAACATGTGCTACATGTTCACAGATCGACCAGAAGCTGAAACCAACTTCACCTGCCAGAAGTGTAGACTACTGGCTCTTTTAGAAGAAAAGGTGCGGGGACTGGAAGAAAGAATTGCGACATTAAAACTCATCAAGGAAAATGAAGACTTCCTGGACAGAACAGAAGCATCACTACTGGTCACGGAAAGTCAAGGAAGCATCAGAGAACCTCCAGAGGCAGACAAGTGGAGGCAAGTGACCAAAAGAAGCAAGAAGACCATGGAGACACCACCAACCACACAACTGAGAAACAGATTCCAAGGACTTGTGGAGGACGAAGATGGCACACCTAAGGATGAGGAACTACCAGCAAGCAAAAAAGGAAAGAGCACCCAGAAACACCCAGAAGCGACAAGAAAAAGGACAGCCAAGAAGGGAAGAAGAGTGGTGGTGGTGGGAGACTCACTACTGAGAGGAACAGAAGCAGCTATCTGCAGACCGGACATAACCGCAAGAGAAGTATGCTGCCTCCCAGGGGCGAAGATCAAGGATGTTACCGATAGGATACCGAAGCTCATCAGCTCCAAGGATGTCCACCCATTTCTTCTGATACATGTTGGCACCAATGACACGGCAAAGAAGGACCTACCGACAATCTGCAAGGACTTTGAAGCATTGGGGAAGAAAGTAAAAGAACTGGATGCGCAGGTAGTTTTTTCTTCTATCCTTCCAGTAGACGGGCATGGCGTCAGGAGATGGAACAGGATCCTTGAGGTGAACAACTGGCTGAGACGATGGTGCAGACAACAAGGATTTGGATTCCTGGACCACGGTGTGAATTACCTCTATGACGGACTCCTTGCTAGAGACGGACTACACCTCAACAAACCCGGGAAACACACATTCGCCAGGAGACTCGCAACACTCATCAGGAGGGCGTTAAACTAGAAGAAGAGGGGATGGGAAGAAAAACGTCAGACACAAACATGCAACCAGAGAACATACTAATGAAAGATATGAAGTGCGACAAAGAAGGTCCAAGACAAGATACTTGGAAGGGAGGTAAGAAAATTTCTAATACAATCCACAGGGAGAAGATTGGAACAAAACAAAATCGTGTAAACTGCGTGCTAGCAAATGCCAGGAGCCTGACAAACAAGATGGATGAACTGGAAGCAGAAATATCTACAGGTAACTATGACATAGTGGGAATAACCGAGACATGGTTAGATGAAAGCTATGACTGGGCAGTTAACTTACAGGGTTACAGTCTGTTTAGAAGGGATCGAAGAAATCGGAAAGGAGGTGGAGTCTGTCTATATGTAAAGACGTGTCTAAAGCCTACAATACGGGAGGATGTATGGGAGGGAAATGAGGAGGTCGGGTCCTTATGGGTGGAGATATATGGGGCAAAAAACAATAATAAAATTATCATAGGAGTCTGTTATAAACCACCAAATATAGCAGAAGCCACGGAAAGTCTATTAATGAGACAAATAGACGAAGTAGCAAAAAATAACGAGGTGATTATTATGGGGGACTTCAACTACCCCGATATAGACTGGGAAACCGAAAGTTGTAGATCTCAGAAAGGAAACAGGTTTCTATCAATTATCAAAGACAATTATTTGTCACAACTTGTGCAGGAACCAACTAGAGGGACGGCCCTTTTAGACTTAATATTAACTAACAGGCCAGACAGAATAACTGTGGTGCAGGTCGGGGGGCACCTGGGAAATAGTGACCACAACATTATACAATTCCACATGTGCTTCAGTAGGGTGCCCAGCAAGGGAGTCACAAAAACACTGAACTTCAGGAGGGCAAAGTTTGATCAGCTAAGAGATGCCCTTCACCTTATAGACTGGGATAGTATCTTTAGTAATAGGAGCACGGAGAGAAAATGGGAAATTTTCAAAACAGTCCTACATAGTCACTGTAGAAGGTACATACCTTATGGGAATAAAAGGGCTAGGAATAGGAGGAAGCCAATGTGGCTAAATAAGGAAGTCAAGAGGGCAATGAAAAACAAAAAAAGGGCTTTCGGTAAACTTAAACAAGAAGGCAGTGAGGAAGCGCTAATATCTTATAGGGAAAAAAACAAAATCTGTAAGAAACAAATAAGAATAGCAAAAGAGGAGACAGAGAGACTAATTGCCAAGGAAAGTAAAACGAATCCCAAACTGTTCTTTAACTATATAAACAGTAAAAGGATTAAAACTGATGGCATTGGGCCATTGAAAAATAACCTGGGTAAAATCATAGAGGGCGATGAGGGTAAAGCAAACCTACTCAATAGCTTCTTCTCCACTGTTTTCACAAAAGAAAACAATTTATCGGAGGAAATGCAGAGTGATAAAGTAAACCCCCCGCTAAATATCACCCACCTAACCCAGGAGGAAGTTCAGAAACGCCTAAATAATATCAAAATAGACAAGTCACCAGGCCCAGATGACATACACCCCCGGGTACTAAAAGAATTAAGTAATGTGATAGACAGGCCGCTGTATCTTATATTCAAGCACTCTTTATGGACAGGGACTGTCCCACTAGACTGGCGCCAAGCAAATGTGGTACCAATATTCAAAAAGGGGTCTAAAAGTGACCCTGGGAACTATAGACCAGTCAGCTTAACGTCTGTTGTGGGTAAATTGTTTGAAGGATTTCTTAGAGATGCTATTGTAGAATATCTTAATGATAATAACTGTCTAACTCCATATCAACATGGATTCATGAGGGATCGCTCCTGCCAAACAAACCTGATCGCCTTCTACGAGGAGGTGAGCTCACAGCTGGACCGGGGAGAGTCAGTGGATGTTGTATACCTTGACTTCTCCAAAGCGTTTGATACCGTGCCACACAAAAGGTTGGTATATAAAATGAGAATGCTTGGTCTGGGGGATAATGTGTGCAAGTGGGTAAATAGCTGGCTGAGTGATAGAAAGCAGAGGGTGGTTATCAATGGAGTAAGCTCAGGGTGTGTCAGGGTTACTAGCGGGGTGCCTCAAGGGTCTGTCTTGGGCCCTATATTATTTAATATATTTATTAATGATCTAGTGGAAGGGTTGCATAGTAAAATAGCAATATTTGCAGATGATACTAAACTTTGTAAAGTAGTTAATACAGATGAGGACAGGGCACAGCTACAGGAGGATTTGGATAAATTGGGGAGTTGGGCTAAAAAATGGCAAATGGGGTTCAATGCCGATAAATGTAAGGTCATGCACATGGGAAAGAAAAATAGCAGTCACCCATACATATTAAATGGGAAACCGTTGGGGAAATCTGACATGGAGAAGGACCTGGGCGTCTTGGTTAATAGCAAATTAAATTGGAGTGCCCAGTGTCAGGCAGCAGCTGCGAAGGCAAATAGAGTCATGGCATGCATCAGAAGAGGAATAGGGGCATATGATGAGAACATTGTTCTTCCTCTGTATAAAGCGCTGGTAAGGCCGCACTTAGAATATTGTGCACAGTTCTGGGCTCCGGTGCTCAGGAAAGACATATTGGAGCTAGAGAGGGTACAAAGGAGGGCGACTAAGGTAATAAAGGGAATGGAGGGACTAGAATACCCAGAGAGGTTGTCAAAATTAGGCCTATTTACATTGGAAAAGAGAAGGCTTAGGGGAGACCTCATAAACATGTATAAATACATCAGGGGGCAGTACAGAGATCTCTCCCATGACCTGTTCATACGAAGGATGGTGACAAAGACGAGGGGGCACACTATGCGTCTGGAGGAAAGGAGGTTCCTACACCAGCATAGAAGGGGATTCTTTACGGTCAGAGCCGTGAGACTCTGGAACTCTCTGGGAGAGGAAGTGGTGATGTCCAACTCACTTAAAGAGTTCAAGAGAGGCCTGGACACCTTTCTTGAGAAAAATAAAATTACATCTTATGCTTAGTTAATTAATCCAGGGATTTAATCTGACTGCCAGATTGGAGTCGGGAAGTGAATTTTTCCTCAATGATGTAAATTGGCCTATACCGCATGGTTTTTTGTTGCCTTCCCCTGGATCAACGCTGCGGAATAGCTGCAGTGCACAAGAAATAGGCTGAACTGGATGGACGCTTGTCTTTTTTCGGCCTTATAAACTATGTAACTATGTAAGAGCTCGAACCTTCATTCCTCCAATTTATTGACTTGGTAGTGTTTTCGTACATTTTTTACCAGTTATTTTGGCACTATACTATATAGTTGTCTATACATGTTATGACTGCATTACTTGGTACTTGTAAGAGGGGCACCAGTTGATAGTATTGCACTGGCAGCATCCAAATACAGGGGTACCCAACAACTCTCACTTCTGCAGTGGAAGATGTAAGGGGCTACCAACATGGCCTTTGTCAGTCACTTTCTAGGTATGCTAATTAATAGTATCTATCAGGCATGCACAAGACTTGAATAGAGGCCAATGTACACTACGCAACATGAGTAGCGTTCTTGACTCCTGTTACGGAAGTGAGAGGAGCTGGATTATTCTTTAAGACAAGTAAATATGAAACAAAGAAAATTTGGACACCCATGACTTGGCGTTAGAATTAAACTTTATTGCAGTTTCCTTAAAACAGAGATTGTGGAGACAATTGTGTCTGACAGCCGTTTCGCCAGGAAATCACGCTTCCTCAGAGCCATTTCTCCACAATCTCTGTTTTATTGAAACCTCAATAAAGTTTAATTCTAATGCCATGTGTTAAGCGCCCAAATTTTCATTCTTTCTTATTTACTAGTGGACTTTTTTTTTATCATGGTTAGCACTACCAAAGCAATTTAGCTGCAATATAGTATGCAATGCTGTACATGATTACCACCATATTGTGCAATATAGCCTGATCCCTGTTTTCTAACAATATTGGATATCCTTTAAGACTAGGTTACATATCAGTTTTGAGCTCTCAACTAGACATTTACTTTAATCACAAAATCTAAAAGAGTAAAACCCCCTGAGGGATTAGTTAAAAAAAGTAAATGTAGTGATGTGTAGGTCTTATAAATTTCTAATCTCTGCTTCTGTGTTCTGGAGATGGTGCTTGAACAAGGATCATAAATTTCATCTGTTGAGATGTTGACATAAACTTCGTACTTGAAACTGCTGTAAGCCCCGACAGTATATGGGGATATCTATACTTATCCCAGCAGGGACTTTTCATGTGTTTCCAAATGATTGCTCAGCTGCCAGCAAGAGACGGAAACATAGACACTTTACAGTACAGTCACAGAAAAGCAAAAATTGCTTTGACTTATTTGTGAAATTCAGTTCATAGATGCGTCAGATAAGCTACAGCCGCCCTTTTCTACAAGTGTAATAATGAAAAAAAGCTATGGCAATTTAGTTTCTTTGTGCCAGGATTGCTTTTATTCAGTAATCAGACCTCAAAGCCTGAATTAAGGATTAAAATTGCTTCAGAATGGAGCATTTTGACTGATGCTCGAAATTGTTGCACAATTTCAGTTTCCCTGAGTCATGGCAGACCCATATGTGTTTGTCAGATAGAAAGCTACATTATGAATAACAAACTGCAATTTTAATTTTACCCAACGGAACAGCAGATTTAATCTCATATTACTAAAAATAATTGTTTTCTTTATCACTATAACCCATTCATTTTTGTATTTGTTACGAGTTCTTATTTTTGAACTTAAATGGTTATTTCAGCAAACTTTGCATAAATCAATTGCTTAAGCAAATATAAGAGACTTTGTAATATATCTTATCACTAGTGTTGAGCATTCCGATACTGAAATATCGGGTATCGGCCGATATTCGCGGTATCGGAATTCCGATACTTAATTCCGATACTTTGGCAATATCGTATACCGGAATCGGAAGTTCCCATAATGCAATGAGCCATTTTCATTTTATTCAGCCAATGAGGATCCTAAGAAGTGTGGGCACATCCTGTTAGGCATGTAGGCATCTTAACTAATGGCATGGCTGTGATTGGCTGCTGAAATGATGTCATGATGCACTATAAAAGCCGCTGCCGCCATTTTGAGCTCACTCTGCTGTGAATTCAGTTAGGGATAGGATGCTGTTGTTCTGAGGGACAGTTTTAGCTACCTATTTGGTCTATTCTGCTTTACCCAAGCTACTTTATAAATCGCTGTGCCTTGCAGTGCTAGTGCACAGTTCTCTGTGCTGTTCACCGCTTTCTGCAAGGTCTCTGTGTGTGAGTGCAGCTCACGCTGTAGTGTGTGCTTCAGCCACGTCTGGTTATAGTGCACTCAGTGTGTGTCACTGCTTCATACATTGTCCTTTTTTGCCAATTCATAATTTTTCCTGATATCTCCTATTAGTGTGGTGGTTCCATCCGTATTCAGCTAAATTTGTTCCAAACACACTTTATAGGAGTAGATAGAGAAATTTTTTTGGTCTTGCAGCGCTAGTGCACAGTGCTCTGCATCTGTACTGTTCACCGCTGTCTGCAAGGTCTGGTGTGTGAGTGCAGCTCACCCTGTAGTGTGTGCTTCAACCACGTCTGGTTGTAGTGCACTCAGTGTGTGTCACTGCCTCATACATTGTCCTTTTTTGCCAATTCATAATTTTTCCTGATATCTCCTATTAGTGTGGTGGTTCCATCCGTATTCAGCTAAATTTGTTCCAAACACACTATATAGGAGTAGATAGAGAAATTTTTTTGGTCTTGCAGCGCTAGTGCACAGTGCTCTGCATCTGTACTGTTCACCGCTGTCTGCAAGGTCTGGTGTGTGAGTGCAGCTCACCCTGTAGTGTGTGCTTCAACCACGTCTGGTTGTAGTGCACTCAGTGTGTGTCACTGCCTCATACATTGTCCTTTTTTGCCAATTCATAATTTTTCCTGATTTCTCCTATTAGTGTGGTGGTTCCATCCATATTCAGCTAAATTGGTTCCAAACACACTATATAGGAGTAGTTAGAGGAGCCTTTCTGCAGCATTGGGCCCTGCAGCCCCAGCCAGATTAGTATTAGCCTATTTTTTGCAGCCTCATCTATTGCATTGTAGGTTACCTTCCTACATTGTAATAGCTACAAAAAGTTTGTGATACTATCGGTATTACATCTTTAGGCACATCCAGTGTCTTTTTGTGACAAAAAAAACCTAAATAAAGTTCACCAAACACTCCACTTTACAGTTGTGTAGGCCACATTAGCTCATATTAAAGTCTAGTCCACACTTTATAAAATTAGTGTTTCTTATACCTGTTAGCAGCTGTTCAGGAATAAGCACACTAAGCCCTTAGTACTAGAGATGAGCGTTGTTCTACTCGAACTATTCGCCAATCTCAAATTCGAGCTGTTTTGGGCGGTGTTCGAGCCGTTCGGCGAACACGAACAATTTGAGAAAAATTCGACTGTTCGAGGTTATGTTCGATAACTGTTCGTGCACCAAAATCATAACTGGATTTTTTCTCAGTAATGATGAAAATTAATGTTAATACGCAGTTTGAGTGTACAGCGGGGTGGGGGGAGGGGCAGGGGATGGATCTCTGCAGGAACAATGAAGATCTCCATTTTTTTTTCTCTTTCCCGCATTTGCAGTGGGGAGGTGCAATCTGTCAGCCTATCAGCAGCGCACACACGGAGCGAAGTGCTTTTTTTCACACAAGCAAGGGCATGTGTCATTGGCAGTGTATTTCACATGTCCTTGCCCTATAAGACCAAGCCATTTTCCCCGTCGCCACCATTTTCTCACTGCTGCAGCTGCGTGTTAGACGGCACCGCTGTTGCTGTGTGCACTATACCTTGTTAATTTCAAGCCAATTTTCGCACAAATATACAGATAGCTTGGGAGTAGGGAATAGTTGTGATTGCAGTCCTTTTAAGGACTAGGTTACAGCATTTCCTACGACTTTTATCAGGGAGGTCTGTGCTCTTAAATAGATCGGTTGTGGGAGTAAAGACTAATTGTAATTGCAGTCCTTTTCAGGACTAGGTTACATGAGTTCCTATCAGTTTTTGCCAGGCAGGTCTGTGCCAGTGCTGTGCAAGTTTTTTTCACAGCATTTGGCTGAATCTAGCAAAGCTAATCCTTTTTGGCCTATTGCAGAGTGTGTTAGTCAGTGGAGTAGCCTATCTGTGTTGCAAGATATAACACTTGTGTATAGAATACAAATTTTTTACTGCACCTAGTGAAGTAAAATCTTTTGGGCATAGCATCATTCTATTAGTCCATCTATACTGACCTCCATCAGGTTGCAAACTAAATATAATTTTTTTCTGCATCTAGCTCTGAAAAAATATTTGGGCTTCTAGCAGTGTGTGGGACTTGGTCTATTAGTCCATCTATACTGACCTCCATCAGGTTGCAAATTAAAAATAATTATTTTCTTCATTTAGCTCTGAAAAAATATTTGGGCTTCTAGCAGTGTGTGGGACTTGTTCTATTAGTCCTTCTATACTGACCTCCAGCAGGTTGCAAATTGAATATAATTTTTTTCTGCATCTAGCTCTGAAAAAATAGTTGGGCTTCTAGCGGTGTGTGGGACTTGGTCTATTAGTCCATCTATACTGACCTCCATCAGGTTGCAAATTAAAAATAATTTTTTTCTGCATCTAGCTCTGAAAAAATATTTCGGCTTCTAGCAGTGTGTGGGACTTGGTCTATTAGTCCATCTATACTGACCTCCATCAGGTTGCAAATTAAAAATAATTTTTTTCTGCATCTAGCTCTGAAAAAATATTTGGGCTTCTAGCAGTGTGTGGGACTTGGTCTATTAGTCCATCTATACTGACCTCCATCAGGTTGCAAATTAAAAATAATTTTTATCTGCATCTACAGTACCTCTGAAAAAATATTTGGGCTTCTAGCAGTGTGTGGGACTATTTGTATTAGTCCATCTATACTGACCTCCATCAGGTTGCAAATTCAAAATAATTTTTTTCTGCATCTAACCCAGCCAATAGTTTTGGCCTAATACCACAGTTTGGCCACTCAGCTCTGCTCGGTTACCATCCATTGTTTTTTTGTGCAAACAACTCCAGAGTTGTGAATTAGTTAACCACCAAAATGAGTGGAAAAAGGCCTGCTGCTGGTGGAAAGGGGAATAGGCGTGTTGGGAAGGGGAAAAAAGGTTGTGTCCGTGGGGTAGGTGTTAAAGCAACAGTAACATCTGCAGAAGAAAGACCATCTTCCAGCCAAACTAAAATGTCTACTTCTTTTAGCGGACAATGTGATAAGATCCCTTTCTTACGGCCACGCCAATCGCTACAAATTCCAGATGAGGCACAAAAACAGCAGGTGCTTCAACGGATATCAAGTGCTCCTTTAAGTGGGCTCTCCTCCACATCAACTTCAACATCACAAATACTCCAGTCCTCAAAGGTGTCACCCAAATCGCACTTGCTTCCTCACAGCTCCCAAATCTCCAGCTGCCCGTCTGAGTATGAGGTAGAACAGATGGTTGAGTCTGCAGAGCTGTTTACTCATACTATAGCCTGGGAATCAGAGGTCGACTCCAGCGCTTCTGTGAATCCAGACGAGGAAATGATCTGCACTGATGCCCAGAATCTTTATGAGTCGGATCCAGGACCAGACGCAGAAGGTTCTGACCATAATGTAGACCCTCATTCCCAAACTGTAACTCCTGTTGGTGGAGACAATGAGGAAGACGATGATAAGACTCAAATACCTGATTGGAGCGACAACTTTAGTTTTTTGTCAGGGCAGGAACAGGTTGGCTCTGAGGACGACGGGTGTGATAACGCACAGGGTGATGATGATGAGGTCGGAGATCCCACTTACTGTCAACCCACAGTCAGCCAAGAGATGAGGTCAGCAGAGGAGGTGGAGGAAGATGCTAGTGACGACGAGGTCAGGTTGCGCCTTCCTGGACAGAAACGTAGTACTGGAATCACGTCAACAACTGCATCCTCAAACACAACTCTGCCTCTCACCACAAGTCGTGGTGGCTCTTCAGGTCGCATGGGTGCTAAGCCTTGCATAGCCTGGGCATTTTTTCAGATCGATAAAGATGACCCAACTCGTGTTATCTGTAACATTTGTCAGCAAAAGCTAAGTAGAGGCCAAAAAATACATAGTTTGAGTACTTCATGCATGAACCGGCACATGGACATGAAGCATAAGTTGCAGTGGGAAGCTCAGTGTGCTACAATGCGGCCTAGCCGGCCGGGCCAATCACCGTCTGCCATATCTTGTGCATCCGCGGCCTCTTCATCCTCTGTGACTGGGGGGACAGCAGTCACACCTGTTTTGGGGCGCAGACCTGCCACCTCTTTACCCGCAACAGCCAGCGTGATTGGCAGGTCATCATTTTCTTTGGAGGTGGTAACACCAGCTGGTGTTGAGCGCTGTCCGACATCGATAGCACCACCTTTGGATCAAGGCAACCTAACATGTCCGCCTGCATCTTCCTCACAGACCGGCAGTTTGCCGGGGACACCCTTATCAACCCCGTCTAAGCACAATAGCCAGCCCTCGGTCCCTCAGATGTGGACAAGTAAAAGACCATTTCCTCCTAGCCATGAGAAAGCTAAGAGGTTGAATTTCACCATCTGCAAGCTCTTGGCTACAGAAATGCTGCCTTTCCGCCTGGTGGACACAGAGGATTTTCGAGACCTTATGTCCGTCGTAGTGCCCCAGTACCAGATGCCCAGTCGGCACTACTTCTCAAAGAAAGGTGTGCCTGCGCTCCACCAGCATGTCGCACACAACATCACCGCTTCTTTGAGAAACTCTGTGTGTGACAGGGTGCATTTCACCACAGACACTTGGACGAGTAGGCATGGACAGGGGCGTTACATGTCGCTGACTGGGCACTGGGTAACTATGGTGACAGCAGGACAAGGGGCTGCTGTCCAAGTCTTGCCGTCCCCACGAGTTGTGCGTCAATCCTCTTTATGTCAAAGTTCCTCCACTGCTTCTGCCTCCTCAACCTCCTCTCGGTCTTCCACCTGCACCCAAAGCCTGTCTGGTCATGCCACAAGCTTTCTAACTGCGCAGAAGGGATCCTGCACACCTCCTTACTATGCTGGCAGTAGGGCTCAACGTCATCAGGCGGTTTTTACATTGAAATGTCTGGGAAATGTGAGTCACACAGCTGAGGAGTTGTGGTCAGCTCTGGAGAACCAATTTCATGAATGGTTGTCTCCACTGGACCTGAAACCAGTGAAGGCCATGTGCGACAATGCTGCAAACCTGGGTGCGGCCCTTCACCGGGGCAATGTCACACACGTGCCTTGTATGGCTCACGTGTTGAACCTGGTTGTCCAGCAATTTTTAGCCCACTATCCCAAACTAGATGGCCTTCTGCAGAGGGCACGGTCGCTGTGTGCTCACTTCCGCCGTTCGCATCCCGCAGCTCAGCGACTTACATCTCTACAGAAGTCGTTGGGCCTGCCACTTCACCGGCTAAAATGCGATGTGCCTACCCGGTGGAATTCAACTCTGCACATGTTGCAGCGACTGTGGCAGCACCGACAAGCCCTGGTGCAATACGTTCTGACGTATAGCCTGGGCCAACGAGATTCAGAGGTGGGGCAAATCACGCTGGAGGAGTGGTCTCAGATCAGGGACCTATGCACCCTTCTGCACAGTTTTGAAATGGCGACGAAGATGTTTAGTGCTGACGATGCCATTATCAGCATGACTATTCCGGTGATTTACATGCTGGAGCACATGTTAAACAGAATTCGGAGTCAGGTGGTGGCACAAGAGGAGGTGGAGGAAGTAGAGGAGGAGGAGTTGTATGCGGAAGGGCTAACATCTGCAAGGTCCAGACGGTCGGCAGCACCAAGGCGGCAGGCATGTGAGGGTGGGGGAGATGGTTTTACCAGGGCGCATGGTAGCAGCCAAACTAGTGAGGAAGGTGCAGGAGCCCAGGAAGAAGTGGAGGACGAACTGATGGAAGACTCATCAGATGAGGGAGACCTTGATCACATTTCTGTTGTGCGAGGTTGGGGGGAGAGGACAGAGGAAGGAAGCATGATTGTTACCTCGCCAACAACACAACAGGGACTTGGTGCTCCTGGATGCGCAACACATATGAGTGCCTTCTTGCTGAACTACCTGCAACATGACCCTCGAATTGTGAGAATTAGAAATAATCCTGACTACTGGGTTGCCACACTGTTAGATCCCCGGTACAAAAGTAAATTTGCAGAAATTATTCCTGCCATAGAAAGGGATGCACGCATGCAGGAGTATCAGCAGAGACTGTTGCAGAATCTTACATGTGCTTTTCCACAAAATACCAGTGGTGCACGTAGTGAATCTCACAGTTCCAACTTGCCAACCGTGGGACCGTCAAGTGTTCAGCACTCAAACCGTAACAGAAACACAGTATCTGGTGGTAACATCAATTTTGCGGAATCATTTCACCACTTTTTTAGCCCATCCTTTGCAAGGCCACAGGAGACAAGAAGTCTGACACATAGTTAACGCCTAGAGACGATGGTACAGGAGTATCTCCAAGTAAACATTGAAGCCACGACTGTGTCACTGGACCCTTGCTCTTTTTGGGCTTCCAATCTGGATAAATGGCCGGAGCTAGCCACTTACGCCTTGGAGATCTTGTCATGCCCCGCAGCCAGCGTTCTGTCTGAACGTGTGTTCAGCGCTGCTGGTGGTGTGCTGACAGATAAGCGCACGCGGCTCTCCACTGATAATGTAGACAGACTCACGTTCATAAAGATGAACAAATCATGGATCCGAAACGACTTTTCTACCCCTGTGTCATCCTGGGGAGAGTAAAAGCTTGATGATTGTTTAAAATCACCCTACCAACCGTTTTAAGCTTTCAAATTACTAATCATGTTTATCTGTATCTTGACTGGAAAATAATTTGGGCTTTGTAGCAGTGTGCAGCACTGATCCTATTAGGCCATCTATAAAAAGCTCCACCAGATTTAAAATTAAAAATAATTTTTAGCTGCATCTAGCCCGGAAAATAATTTTGGGGCTCCGAGATGCGCAAGACACATAAGTGCCTTCTAGCTGCACTACCTGCAGCATGACCCTCATATTGTCAGAATTCGAAGTAATCATGACTACTGGGTTGCCACACTCTTAGATCCCCCAAACTTTTCGATCAACCTTTTCATTTTAATAAAGACCATAAAAATGGTCATTTTTGAAATTATAAGCATTAGCAGGTTGTTAGAAACTGAAATCAAACAGTTTTCAACTCAAAACTTTATTCTAGGTGATGTTACATTTTCACATAGGACCCCTTGTTCGAAAGGAGCTTCTGAACTCTCTCGTCCATTGAATTTGTCAGGTTTTGGATGGTTTCTGCTTCAATTGTTTTGCATGAGGACAGAATACCCTCCCAGAGCTGTTGCTTAGATGTGAACTGCCTCCCGCCATCATAGACACTCCTTTTAATGATGCTCCAAAGGTTCTGAATGGGGTAGAGGTCAGGGGAGCATGGGGGTCACACCATAAGTTTGTCCCCTTTTATGCCCATATCAGCCAGAGATGCAGATGTTTTATGTGCAGCATGAGATGGTGCATTATCATGCAGAAAAATGATCTTGCTGTGAAATACACGGTTCTTCTTCTTGAACCATGGCAGAAAGTGCTGTTTGAGAAAATCCACATACATTATGGAGTTCATCTTTAGCGCCTTCAGGGATCCTAAAGGGGCCGACAATCTCTCTCCCCATGATTCCAGCCCAAAACATTACTCCACCTCCTCCTTGTTGGCGCTGTAGCCGTGTTTGCGTGGGGTGTCCATCAACCAGCCATCCTCCACTCTATCCATCTGGACCATCGAGCGCTGCACGGCACTCATCCGTGAACAAAACAGTTTTGAAATCAGTCTTCATGTAATGTTTGGCCCACTGGAGCCGTTTCTGCTTGTGTGAAGTGGATAGAGGAGGTCGACAGGATGGCGTATGCACAGCTGCAAACCTCTGAAGGACCCTGCATCTTGTTGTTCGGGGGACGTTGGAGGCACAAGCAGCTTCAAAAACTTGTCTGCTGCTATGACAAGGCTTTTTTGCCGCTGCTCTTTCAACCTGACGTAATTGCCTGTAGGAAAGAGTCCTCAATTTGCCCTTATCAGCACGCACACGTGTGTACTGTGAATCAGCTACATACTTCTTGATTGCCAAGACACTTCATCCTGATCATCGCACAATGTTGATTGTAGTCATGCCTTGACCTAAACACTCCACAATTTGTTGCTTCTCAGCAGCCGACACATCCTTTTTCTTTCCCATTTTGGCAGAAAATGTAGGCTGCTTAATAATGTGAGAGAGCCTTCTTAAGTAGTCTTGCCTTTCATTGGACACACCTGCCAAACTAATTAGCACAGGTGTCTGCAATTGCTTACAGTGATATAAAGAGCCCTGACACACATCACCATCAATGAGTTTAACTGACAAACAATCAAATTCTTCCCTTATCACTCCTAAACACTTTTTGTATAATAATTTGGAACGCAGTGTACATGTGCTTTTCCACAAAACACCAGTGGTTCACGTAGTGAATCTTACAGTTCTAACTTGCCAACCGTGGTCTGTATGGAGTTGTTCAATAAAGGGCCCAAAATTAAGATAACATAGATGGGAAAGGTCTCTATGAATAGGAGTTCCTGAGTATTTGATACCCTGTGAGGGCCAGGCAAAGGGAAAGTTGGACTGGATGGAATCCTATATGGATTTGGGGAGGGAGACATCGAGGGCCTCAGACTTCGCTGCATTGATTTTAAAATTTTACCATGTAACAAAGTGATCTATTTCAGCCATAACAGCATGGATGGATATATGTGATTGAGTGATATATACTAGGACATCATCAGCAAATAGAGAGCACTTGTACTCGGTGCCTCCCACCTCAATCCACCTAATATTGGGGTTATGGCGAATTGATGAGAGCAGGTGCTCCGTCACTAGGATGTATAAGAGAGGGGACAGAGGACATCACTGCCTTGTCCCATTGGTGATTGTGAAAGGTGATGAAAATGTTCTGACGCACCCCCTGGGCCTTGGGACACCCGGAGCCGGACCCTTTTTGGTGGATGCTGGTGGTTGTAGTCTTCGTGGCGGCGACCCAGTTCCGTGTCTCAGGGCGGTCAAACCAGTGGCGGAACTATTTATGTGGTTTTCATGTTTAAATGTCCGACTACGCCAACCGTGGATTGCGGTCAGAGTGAACCGCCGCTACAGGGCAGACCACTGAGGCTGGTGTTGTGGGTGCAGCAGAGCGTAGCATAACTCCCCACGGGAGGAGTATAGCCTCAGGGCAGTGTATGAGGAGGATGGGGGTGATGGTGCAGGGCAGCAGCAGTAACGACACGGAGTCAGTGATGCAGTTCAGGGCCTTTACTCACAGTTCTTATTATCCAGACCACGTCTGCAGGTAACGGCTGCCCACGTCGTACTGTGCTCACAAGGTGAGGGGCTCAGACAACTCCCAGATAACTTTGGAGCACTTCACAGGACCCCCTTTGTGTGTCCTTTGTCTGGCCTTTCTTACCAACACTTCTGTCCGGCTGCCTCGGGCCTCCTCTTGGTAAACTTGGCGCCAGTTTCCCTGACCCTATGTGGTGCCTTCCTAGCGGGTGTAGCGAGGGGCTGCGCCACATAAAATGTCAGAGCCTCCGGTTTCTAGCTGAGGGTCGTTTCCTGCCTCCACTAGTTCGGGGACCGGTCTCCCCCTTTGGCCTGACCCCTCCACGCAGGTGGATTCGGGCGTGCGGTGGCGACTCGCTCGTCCGCACCCCTGGGATCCCTTCATTCCTCGTTCCTGGAGCCTTCTCCGCTCCTCTTCCTTCCTTCTCCCTCTTCCAGGCCTGGGCCTCTGTTACTAGGCCCGCCTCCGGAGCAGAGCTCATGCAGAGCCCCTGCTCCCTGCCACTTCTGCTCAGACTTCTCTGCACTGAACTAAGATGGTGCCCACCTTTTATACTCCCTTCTCAATGCACCCAGGAACTGCTTCCTCCCTGCTCCTGCACTACAGGGTTCCCCTTCCTCAGTGTTCCCTCCCCCCACTCCAGCCAGGGACAGGGACTGTCGTGCCCATCTCAGGGGCATATTGGTCGCCCTGCCCTACGGCAATGTGGTGTAATGCATGCAGGTGTCGGGTCCTGATCCACACTCCATCCTTACCTGAGAGTGAGATATCACACCTCTGGGTGAGGTGCAATACGTCTGTAGCAACCGAGCCCTCAGGGTGCTACAGTTCCATTTATCTTCATCCTAGGTGACGTATTGCGATACAGGGCCGTGATTTTGGCTATAAAAGGGTCCCCTAGACCCCTACCCCAAGCTTTTTAAGAGAATCATATATGGCGTGCCAGGAGACTCTATGGAATGCTTTCTCAGCATCCAACGAGAGTATCTAATTACAAATTTTTAACTGCATCTAGCCCAGGAAATACTTTGTGCCTAGTAGCAGTGTCTGCTAGTGAGCGGATTATCCCGGCTGTTAAGCAAGCTGCACCACCTGTAGTTTAGACACTTAATTTTTTCAAAGGAAATGCTTCGGGACCATGGGATACTTAGTGAAGAGCATCAGGAGGCACCCCAAGGCATAGGGGCTGGGACTGGCAGTAGGATGCCTTGCGGTGGACAGCCGAGCTCGATCCTTATAAAAGCTTTTTAACTGCAGCAGCTTTAGTGGACGCTACTGGAGCTGGAATTACCACGGCTGCTGGCATGAGACTTGCCCTCCAATAGATCCTTGTAAATGGATTTAAAGTGTATTCATTCAAATTAGAGAGACAATTTAAATTAAAAAGCTTAGAGCTGCCTCCACCACAGGGGGGCTCGCTCGACCCACCAGCGGACAGGCACCAGTATTGGGAGAGGGGGGCTGGCCGTCAGGGTTCACCGCGGCTCTGGCACAAACCCGGCGACACGGAGGTGGCACGGGCAGGAGCGGACTGGCCGTGTCGGCTTCTCACTTTTTGGATTTTAGAAGGGCATGACATGCCTATATCTGTGTCTCCCCCTCCTTTTACTCCTCCACCTCTTTTATTTTCGCATGACTATATGTACTTGTCACTTTTCCATGTGTTAGTTATGTCTTCTGAGCAGTTTGTCAGCTTTTGGACACCTTTGAAGGTGTTTTCTATGTGTTTTTATGTGTTTTTGTTTGCCTGCCATTGGTTTTAACGGTGTTCGAAGGTGTTCGACGAACAGTTCGACGAACAGTTCGGCGAACACACGGGTGTTCGACGAACCGAACCGAACTCGAACACTACGGGGGTGGCTCAACACTACTTAGTACTTTTCTGCCTATCTTTATCAGTCTACCAAGATGAAGAAGGCAGGGAGTAAGGCATGTGGTCGTGGGCGTGGGCGTGGGCGTGGAGTTTCTGCAGGGAGAGGACGTGAGGATTCTGTGCCTGCAGGGAGAGGACATGGGGATTCTGTGCCTGCTGCGGGCACCAGTGACTCAGCATCCCCCAGTTTTACCAGGGAACAGTCCTTTATGCGCAGCTTTGTAGGAGCTAGCCGTACCCCACTGCTGCGGGAGGACCAAATTGAAGCCGTTGTCGGATGGATGGCAGCTAACGCATCGACTTCAATTAGTTCCAGATCCTCTCAGGTCCTGAGCACTGAAGAGCACCCATCTGTCTCTTCACCACCTGCCAAATTGCCCAGGCTGTCAGAGAGCCCTGGACAGGAGCCATCTCTACTTCTGTTCTCTGAATCTCTAGGCTTGGAAAGAGGGGGCCAGCCAAGCAGAATTCGAGAATTTGAAGAAGAGGTAGTATGCAGTGATGCGCAACCGTTTTGTCTCTCTGAATATGAAGAGGCGGGTTGGCCAGTGCCTATGGTCAGCAGCACACCTCAGTACGCATCTGATGATGAGACTCAGGTGCCACTTTCTGGTGCGTACTGTGCTGTCGAGACTACCCAGGAGAAGCAGTTGTTTGAAGAGGGTGGTGTAGATGATGAGGTCCTTGACCCATCATGGCGTGAGGGACAGGAAGGTGGTGGGAGCAGCTCTGAGGAAGAGATTCCCCGAACAGCCCAAAAAGGAGGGAGAGGGAGAGGGCAGACTTGGTTGCCTGTAGCCTCCACTTCGGCACCCATTAGGAGCATGGCTCTTCCAAAATCCAAAGCGGGCGCTCCCAAGACTTGCAGTGCCTGGTCCTTTTTTGACACAGTTGCAGATGACATTTGCTTTGTCAAATGCAAGCTGTGTAATCAGAAGGTGAAAAGAGGGAAAAGTGTCAGCAACCTCAATACCACAAATATGTGGAAACATGTGCGGACCAAGCACGTGGTGGAGTTACAAAAGCACACTGAAGACCTAGGCCAACCTACAGCGCCACCTACCACCTCTTCAGCTCGTGTTGTAGCCTCTTCCTCCAGCTCACACACAGCTGGTTCGGCTTCCTCACAGGAGCGCCATGGAAGAATCTCTGGCACTGTTGTACAGAGACACAGTGTAATTCCACCCACAGCACCACTTTCCCAGTCATCCTCACACTCCCAGGCCAGTCTACAGCCATCGTTAGCACAGGCATGGGAGAAAAGGTGCCAATACTCGGCAAACCACCCCCGAGCACAGGCTCTGAATGCTGGCATTGCTAAACTACTGGCCCTTGAAATGCTATCATTCAGGCTGGTGGAGACTGACACATTCCGTAACTTTATGGCATTGGCAGTCCCACAATACAACGTGCCCAGCCGATTTTATTTCAGCAGGCAAGCCGTCCCTGCCCTGCAACATCATGTGGAGGGAAAAATTAAACATGCGCTACAAAACGCCGTCAGTAGCAAGGTCCACCTGACCACCGATGCGTGGACCAGTAAGCATGGACAGGGACGATACCTTTCCCTCACTGCCCATTGGGTAAATGTTGTGGAGCCGGGTACAGATCTTGAGAGAGGCGCTGTACGTGTTCTGCCAACTCCAAGGACTGCAGGAATCCAGTCTGTACACATTGACTCCTCCTCATACTCCAGTTCCTCTGAATCAGCGCTGCAGGAGCCGTCACGGTCTACCTCCACATCGACCCGTGAACGGTTACCTGTTATGGTGACCAATATAAGCACAGCCATGGCCAAACGTCAACAGGCCGTATTAAAATTAATTTCTTTGGGGAATAGAAGCCACACAGCGCAGGAGCTCTGGAATGCCATCAAGCAGCAGAGCGACGTGTGGTTTGTGCCAGCGAATCTCCAGCCAGGCATGGTAGTGTGTGACAATGGCCGAAATCTGGTGGCAGCTCTGGGCCTAGGCAACCTCACTCACATCCCATGTCTGGCACATGTGCTCAACTTGGTCATGCAGAGTTTTTTGAGGGACTATCCGGATCTTGATGCACTGCTTCACAAGGTCCGCATAGAGTGCGCTCACTTGCGGCGTTCCAGCAATGCAAGATCACGCATTGCAGCTCTGCAGCGCCGATTACGTCTTCCGGAACATCGCATCATATGTGACCTACCCACCAGGTGGAATTCAACGTTACATATGTTGGAGAGGTTGTGTGAGCCGCAGGCAGCAGTAATGGAGTACCAGCTGCAGCAGGCGCAAAGAAGTCGCAGTGCGCGCAGTTCACACTTCACCACCACTGAGTGGGCCTCTATGAAGGACATTTGCCACGTTTTGCGTGCCTTCGATTATTCCACGCGGATGGCGAGTGCAGATGATGCACTATTCAGCATGACTATCCCCCTTATCTGCCTGCTTGAAAAAACACTGCAAGCACTAAGGGACGAGGTTTTGGAAGAGGTGGAGGATGAGGAGTCACAAATGCCATCTGCTTCTCTACAGTCTGCGCAACGTGGTTCCTCACAAAGGCCTAGGCAGGGGACACTTTGTGAGGAGGATGAGGAGGAGTCAATGGATGAGGAAGACATCTGTCCAGAGGAGGGAGGTACACAATGCTCTAGTAGTCAGTATCTAGAGCGAGGGTGGGGTGATGCAGAGCAGGCAGAGATCACGCCTCAAGCAGGGGACAGCATTTCTTGGCCAGTTGGCAGTCTGCAGCACATGGTTGATTTCATGCTGCAGTGCCTGAGAAACGACCGCCGCATCGCCCACATTCTCAACACGGCTGATTATTGGGTGTCCACCCTCCTAGATCCTCGCTACCGGGACAACTTACAAAGCCTCATAACACCGTTGAACCGGGAGCGTAAAATGCGGGAGTACCAAGACGCACTGGTGCATTCCATCATGTTCTCCATTCCAACCGAGAGCAGTGCTGCTAGTGCTTTACAAAGCAGCTCAGGGCGTCGAGGCAGTGGAGGAAGCTCTGCACAAAGAGGGAGCAGAAGCAGCGCCTCAGCACAAGGCAAGACCAGTATGGCCGAAATGTGGCAAAGTTTTGTGTCCCCGCCGCCACAAATGTCTACACCATCACAGACGGCTCCAGTCAGCAGGAGGCAACGTTTCCGTCAGATGGTGACAGACTACATGTCTTGCCCTCTTAGTGTACTCCCAGACGGCTCTTCTCCCTTCAAGTTTTGGGTCTGTAAGCTACATACATGGCCAGAGCTAAGTCAGTATGCATTGGAGGTGCTAGCTTGCCCTGCTGCTAGTGTATTATCGGAACGCGTCTTTAGTGCCGCAAGTGGTGTACTAACAGACCGTCGCATGCGACTATCCTCCGATAACGTTGATCGGCTTACTTTTCTCAAAATGAACAAGGCCTGGATCTCTCATGAATTTGCCAGTCCTCTTCCAGAATAAATAATTGTTGGCAAAAGTATCCAGGTCTCCTGTTCTGTTCATGTTTCTACCACCTGAACTGTAATCCCTGAGCTCCAACACCGCCAGTTGGCGCTCGGAAGTGCCGTCTGCACAGTCAACACTTGCTGCCGTGTCATTGGGGTTCAGTAACGTCAGCTGTTCCCCGGCTGTGCGGACGGCAATTTCTCCTGCTCTGTCCACATTCTCACTACTACAGATTTTAAAGTTGCTCCAATTACACCTCTGGCTCCTCTGTTTTCAGTATTATCCCTAAGCTCCAACACCGCCAGTTGGCGCTCGGAAGTGCCGTCTGCACAGTCAACACTTGCTGTCGTGTCATTGGGGTTCAGTAACGTCAGCTGTTCCCCTGCTGTGCGGACGGCAATTTCTCCTGCTCTGTCCACATTCTCACTACTACAGATTTTAAAGTTGCTCCAATTACACCTCTGGCTCCTCTGTTTTCAGTATTATCCCTGAGCTCCAACACCGCCAGTTGGCGCTCGGAAGTGCCGTCTGCACAGTCACACTTGCTGCCGTGTTATTGGGGTTCAGTAACGTCAGCTGTTCCCCTGCTGTGCGGACGGCACTTTCTCCTGCTCTGTCCACGTCCACTGTACTACTGATTTAAAACCTCCTCCAAATACACCTCTGGCTCCTCTGTTTTCAGTATTATCCCTGAGCTCCAACACCGCCAGTTGGCGCTCGGAAGTGCCGTCTGCACAGTCAACACTTGCTGCCATGTTATTGGGGTTCAGTAACGTCAGCTGTTCCCCTGCTGTGCGGACGGCAATTTCTCCTGCTCTGTCCACATCCACTGTACTACTGATTTAAAACCTCCTCCAAATACACCTCTGGCTCCTCTGTTTTCAGTATTATCCCTGAGCTCCAACATCGCCAGTTGGCGCTCGGAAGTGCCGTCTGCACAGTCAACACTTGCTGCCATGTTATTGGGGTTCAGTAACGTCAGCTGTTCCCCTGCTGTGCGGACGGCAATTTCTCCTGCTCTGTCCACATTCTCACTACTACAGATTTTAAAGTTGCTCCAATTACACCTCTGGCTCCTCTGTTTTCAGTATTATCCCTGAGCTCCAACACCGCCAGTTGGCGCTCGGAAGTGCCGTCTGCACAGTCAACACTTGCTGCCGTGTCATTGGGGTTCAGTAACGTCAGCTGTTCCCCTGCTGTGCGGACGGCAATTTCTCCTGCTCTGTCCACATTCTCACTACTACAGATTTTAGAGTTGCTCCAATTACACCTCTGGCTCCTCTGTTTTCAGTATTATCCCTGAGCTCCAACACCGACAGTTGGAGCTCGGAAGTGCCGTCTGCACAGTCAACACTTGCTGCCGTGTCATTGGGGTTCAGTAACGTCAGCTGTTCCCCTGCTGTGCGGACGGCAATTTCTCCTGTTCTGTCCACATTCTCACTACTACAGATTATAACGTTGCTCCAATTACACCTCTGGCTCATCTGTTTTCAGTATTATCCCTGAGCTCCAACACCGCTAGTTGGCGCTCGGATGTGCCGTCTGCACAGTCAACACTTGCTGCCGTGTTATTGGGGTTCAGTAACGTCAGCTGTTCCCCTGCTGTGCGGACGGCAATTTCTCCTGCTCTGTCCACATTCTCACTACTATAGATTTTAGAGTTGCTCCAATTACACCTCTGGCTCCTCTGTTTTCAGTATTATCCCTGAGCTCCAACACCGCCAGTTGGCGCTCGGAAGTGCCGTCTGCACAGTCAACACTTGCTGTCGTGTCATTGGGGTTCAGTAACGTCAGCTGTTCCCCTGCTGTGCGGACGGCAATTTCTCCTGCTCTGTCCACATTCTCACTACTACAGATTTTAAAGTTGCTCCAATTACACCTCTGGCTCCTCTGTTTTCAGTATTATCCCTGAGCTCCAACACCGCCAGTTGGCGCTCGGAAGTGCCGTCTGCACAGTCAACACTTGCTGCCGTGTTATTGGGGTTCAGTAACGTCAGCTGTTCCCCTGCTGTGCGGACGGCACTTTCTCCTGCTCTGTCCACATCCACTGTACTACTGATTTAAAACCTCCTCCAAATACACCTCTGGCTCCTCTGTTTTCAGTATTATCCCTGAGCTCCAACACCGCCAGTTGGCGCTCGGAAGTGCCGTCTGCACAGTCAACACTTGCTGCCATGTTATTGGGGTTCAGTAACGTCAGCTGGTCCCCTGCTGTGCGGAGGGCAATTTCTCCTGCTCTGTCCACATCCACTGTACTACTGATTTAAAACCTCCTCCAAATACACCTCTGGCTCCTCTGTTTTCAGTATTATCCCTGAGCTCCAACATCGCCAGTTGGCGCTCGGAAGTGCCGTCTGCACAGTCAACACTTGCTGCCATGTTATTGGGGTTCAGTAACGTCAGCTGTTCCCCTGCTGTGCGGAAGGCAATTTCTCCTGCTCTGTCCACATTCTCACTACTACAGATTTTAAAGTTGCTCCAATTACACCTCTGGCTCCTCTGTTTTCAGTATTATCCCTGAGCTCCAACACCGCCAGTTGGCGCTCGGAAGTGCCGTCTGCACAGTCAACACTTGCTGCCGTGTCATTGGGGTTCAGTAACGTCAGCTGTTCCCCTGCTGTGCGGACGGCAATTTCTCCTGCTCTGTCCACATTCTCACTACTACAGATTTTAGAGTTGCTCCAATTACACCTCTGGCTCCTCTGTTTTCAGTATTATCCCTGAGCTCCAACACCGACAGTTGGAGCTCGGAAGTGCCGTCTGCACAGTCAACACTTGCTGCCGTGTCATTGGGGTTCAGTAACGTCAGCTGTTCCCCTGCTGTGCGGACGGCAATTTCTCCTGTTCTGTCCACATTCTCACTACTACAGATTTTAAAGTTGCTCCAATTACACCTCTGGCTACTCTGTTTTCAGTATTATCCCTGAGCTCCAACACCGCCAGTTGGCGCTCGGATGTGCCGTCTGCACAGTCAACACTTGCTGCCGTGTTATTGGGGTTCAGTAACGTCAGCTGTTCCCCTGCTGTGCGGACGGCAATTTCTCCTGCTCTGTCCACATTCTCACTACTACAGATTTTAGAGTTGCTCCAATTACACCTCTGGCTCCTCTGTTTTCAGTATTATCCCTGAGCTCCAACACCACCAGTTGGCGCTCGGAAGTGCCGTCTGCACAGTCAACACTTGCTGCCGTGTCATTGGGGTTCAGTAAGGTCAGCTGTTCCCCTGCTGTGCGGATGGCAATTTCTCCTGCTCTGTCCACATTCTCACTACTACAGATTTTAAAGTTGCTCCAATTACACCTCTGGCTCTTCTGTTTTCAGTATTGTCCCTGAGCTCCAACACCGCCAGTTGGCGCTCGGAAGTGCCGTCTGCACAGTCAACACTTACTGCCGTGTTATTGGGGTTCAGTAACGTCAGCTGTTCCCCTGCTGTGCGGACGGCAATTTCTCCTGCTCTGTCCACATCCACTGTACTACTGATTTAAAACCTCCTCCAAATACACCTCTGGCTCCTCTGTTTTTAGTATTTACCCTGGGCTCCAATACCGCTAGTTGCTGCTGAGAAGTGCCGTCTGCACAGTCAACGCTTGCTCCAGTGTTATTGGGGTTCAGTAACGTCAGCTGTTCCCCTGCTGTGTGTCCGGCAAATTCTCCTGCTTTGTCCACATCCACTGTACTACTGATTTAAAACTTGCTCCAATTACACCTCTGGCTCCACTCTGTTTTTAGTATTTACCCTGGGTTCCAGCACCGCCAGCTGGTTCTCGGTAGTTCCATTTGCTCTTGTACCTTCTACTACCTATCCGGGTTCCAGTACCGTCAGCTGGTTCTCGGCAGTGTCTTTGGCACGGGTACTCCCTCCTGCCCAGCCTGGTTCCAGCACGCCAGCTGTTTCCGGGTAGTGTCAACGTCACTTTGCCTCCAATGCGTTGTCCTGTCGTGTTGCGGTCGGGTTAGCCGACTCTATGGTGCCTGCAGTTTAGGTGACTCCTATGTGGGCTGCGGGATCTGGCAATGAAGGCTGGTTCCATAGTGCCTATAGGACAAGCACCCCCTGTAGGACTGTGGGTTTTGGTAACTGCGGCCGGCTCGCGGCCTTGAACTTTTTTTTACATGGGTACCTTCTGCTACCCATCCGGGTTCCAGTACCATCAGCTGGTTCTCGGCAGTGCCTTTGGATTAGGTGCCTCCTTCTCGGTATCCAAGTTCCACCAACGTCTGCTGGTCCTTGGTAGTGCTTTCTGGCACAGGTACCTCCTGCTTAGTAACCGAGTTCCAGTACCGTCAGCTGGTCTTCGGCAGTTCCATTGGCTCTTGTACCTTCTACTACCCATCCGGGTTCCAGTACCGTCAGCTGGTTCTCGGCAGTGTCTTTGGCACGGGTACTCCCTCCTGCCCAGCCTGGTTCCAGCACGCCAGCTGTTTCCGGGTAGTGTCAACGTCACTTTGCCTCCAATGCGTTGTCCTGTCGTGTTGCGGTCGGGTTAGCTGACTCTATGGTGTCTGCAGTTTAGGTGACTCCTATGTGGGCTGCGGGATTTGGCAATGAAGGCTGGTTCCATAGTGCCTATAGGACAAGCACCCCCTGTAGGACTGTGGGTTTTGGTAACTGGGGCCGGCTCGCGGCCTTGAACTTTTTTTTACATGGGTACCTTCTGCTACCCATCCGGGTTCCAGTACCGTCAGCTGGTTCTCGGCAGTGCCTTTGGATTAGGTGCCTCCTTCTCGGTATCCAAGTTCCACCAACGTCTGCTGGTCCTTGGTAGTGCTTTCTGGCACAGGTACCTCCTGCTTAGTAACCGAGTTCCAGTACCGTCAGCTGGTCTTCGTCAGTTCCATTGGCTCTTGTACCTTCTGCTACCCATCCGGGTTCCAGTACCGTCAGCTGGTCCTCGGTAGTTCCATTTGCTCTTGTACCTTCTACTACCCATCCGGGTTCCAGTATCGTCAGCTGGTTCTCGGCAGTGACTTTGGCACGGGTACTCCCTCCTGCCCAGCCTGGTTCCAGCACACCAGCTGTTTCCGGGTAGTGTCAACTAGTGTTGAGCCACCCCCGTAGTGTTCGAGTTCGGTTCGGTTCGTCGAACACCCGTGTGTTCGCCGAACTGTTCGTCGAACTGTTCGTCGAACACCTTCGAACACCGTTAAAACCAATGGCAGGCAAACAAAAACACATAGAAACACATAGAAAACACCTTCAAAGGTGTCCAAAAGCTGACAAACTGCTCAGAAGACACAACTAACACATGGAAAAGTGACAAGTACATATAGTCATGCGAAAAGAAAAGAGGTGGAGGAGTAAAAGGAGGGGGAGACACAGATATAGGCATGTCATGCCCTTCTAAAATCCAAAAAGTGAGAAGCCGAGACGGCCAGTCCGCTCCTGCCCGTGCCACCTCCGTGTCGCCGGGTTTGTGCCAGAGCCGCGGTGAACCCTGACGGCCAGCCCCCCTCTCCTAATACTGGTGCCTGTCCGCTGGTGGGTCGAGAGAGCCCCCCTGTGGTGGAGGCAGATCTAAGCTTTTTAATTTAAATTTTCCCTCTAATTTGAATGAATACACTTTAAATCCATTTACAAGGATCTATTGGAGGGCAAGTCTCATGCCAGCAGCCGCGTAATTCCAGCTCCAGTAGCGTCCACTAAAGCTGCTGCAGTTAAAAAGCTTTTATAAGGATCGAGCTCGGCTGTCCACCGCAAGGCATCCTAGTGCCAGTCCCAGCCCCTATGCCTTGGGGTGCCTCCTGATGCTCTTCACTAAGTATCCCGTGGTCCCGAAGCATTTCCTTTGAAAAAATTAAGTGTCCAAACTACAGGTGGTGTAGCTTGCTTAACAGCCGGGATAATCCGCTGACTAGCAGACACTGCTACTAGGCACAAAGTATTTCCTGGGCTAGATGCAGTTAAAAATTTGTAAGTAGATACTCTCGTTGGATGCTGAGAAAGCATTCCATAGAGTCTCCTGGCATGCCATATATGATTCTCTTAAAAAGCTTGGGGTAGGGGTCTAGAGGACCCTTTTATAGCCAAAATCACGGCCCTGTATCACAATACGTCACCTAGGCTGAAGATAAATGGAACTGTAGCACCGAGGGCTCGGTTGCTACAGACGTATTGCACCTCACCCAGAGGTGTGATATCTCACTCTCAGATAAGGATGGAGTGTGGATCAGGACCCGACACCTGCATGCATTACACCACATTGCCGTGGGGCAGGGCGACCAATATGCCCCTGAGATGGGCACGACAGTCCCTGACCCTGGCTGGAGTGGGGGGAGGGAACACTGAGGAAGGGGAACCCTGCAGTGCAGGAGCAGGGAGGAAGCAGTTCCTGGGTGCATTGAGAAGGGAGTATAAAAGGTGGGCACCATCTTAGTTCAGTGCAGAGAAGTCTGAGCAGAAGTGGCAGGGAGCAGGGGCTCTGCATGAGCTCTGCTCCGGAGGCGGGCCTAGTAACAGAGGCCCAGGCCTGGAAGAGGGAGAAGGAAGGAAGAAGAGCGGAGAAGGCTCCAAGAACGAGGAATGAAGGGATCCCAGGGGTGCGGACGGGCGAGTCGCCACCGCACGCCCGAATCCACCTGCGTGGAGGGGTCAGGCCAAAGGGGGAGACCGGTCCCCGAACTAGTGGAGGCAGGAAACGACCCTCAGCTAGAAACCGGAGGCTCTGACATTTTATGTGGCGCAGCCCCTTGCTCCACCCGCTAGGAAGGCACCACATAGGGTCAGGGAAACTGGCGCCAAGTTTACCAAGAGGAGGCCCGAGGCAGCCGGACAGAAGTGTTGGTAAGAAAGGCCAGACAAAGGACACACAAAGGGGGTCCTGTGAAGCGCTCCAAAGTTATCTGGGAGTTGTCTGAGCCCCTCACCTGGTGAGCACAGTACGACGTGGGCAGCCGTTACCTGCAGACGTGGTCTGGATAATAAGAACTGTGAGTAAAGGCCCTGAACTGCATCACTGACTCCGTGTCGTTACTGCTGCTGCCCTGCACCATCACCCCCATCCTCCGCATACACTGCCCTGAGGCTATACTCCTCCCATGGGGAGTTATGCTACGCTCTGCTGCACCCACAACACCAGCCTTAGCGGTCTGCCCTGTAGCGGCGGTTCACTCTGACCGCAATCCACGGGTGGCGTAGTCGGACATTTAAACATCAAAACCACATAAATAGTTCCGCCACTGGTTTGACCGCCCTGAGCCACGGAACCGGATCGCCGCCACGAAGACTACAACCACCAGCATCCACCAAAAAGGGTCCGGCTCCGGGTGTCCCAAGGCCCAGGGGGTGCGTCAGAACATTTTCATCACCTTTCACAATCACCAATGGGACAAGGCAGGGATGTCCTCTGTCCCCTCTCTTATACATCCTAGTGACGGAGCACCTGCTCTCATCAATTCGCCATAACCCCAATATTAGGTGGATTGAGGTGGGAGGCACCGAGTACAAGTGCTCTCTATTTGCTGATGATGTCCTAGTATATATCACTCAATCACATATATCCATCCCTGCTGTTATGGCTGAAATAGATCACTTTGTTACATGGTAAAATTTTAAAATCAATGCAGCGAAGTCTGAGGCCCTCGATGTCTCCCTCCCTAAATCCATATAGGATTCCATCCAGTCCAACTTTCCCTTTGCCTGGCCCTCACAGGGTATCAAATACTTAGGAATTCCTATTCATAGAGACCTCTCCCATCTATGTTATCTTAATTTTGGGCCCTTTATTGAACAATTCCATACAGACCACGGTTGGCAAGTTAGAACTGTAAGATTCACTACGTGAACCACTGGTGTTTTGTGGAAAAGCACATGTACACCGCGTTCCAAATTATTATGCAAAAAGTGTTTAGGAGTGATAAGGGAAGAATTTGTTTGTTTGTCAGTTAAACTCATTGATGGTGATGTGTGTCAGGGCTCTTTATATCACTGTAAGCAATTGCAGACACCTGTGCTAATTAGTTTGGCAGGTGTGTCCAATGAAATGCAAGACTACTTAAGAAGGCTCTCTCACATTATTAAGCAGCCTACATTTTCTGCCAAAATGGGAAAGAAAAAGGATGTGTCGGCTGCTGAGAAGCAACAAATTGTGGAGTGTTTAGGTCAAGGCATGACTACAATCAACATTGTGCGATGATCAGGATGAAGTGTCTTGGCAATCAAGAAGTATGTAGCTGATTCACAGTACACACGTGTGCGTGCTGATAAGGGCAAATTGAGGACTCTTTCCTACAGGCAATTACGTCAGGTTGAAACAGCAGCGGCAAAAAAGCCTTGTCATAGCAGCAGACAAGTTTTTGAAGCTGCTTGTGCCTCCAACGTCCCCCGAACAACAAGATGCAGGGTCCTTCAGAGGTTTGCAGCTGTGCATACGCCATCCTGTCGACCTCCTCTATCCACTTCACACAAGCAGAAACGGCTCCAGTGGGCCAAACATTACATGAAGACTGATTTCAAAACTGTTTTGTTCACGGATGAGTGCCGTGCAGCGCTCGATGGTCCAGATGAATGGAGTGGAGGATGGCTGGTTGATGGACACCCCACGCAAACACGGCTACAGCGCCAACAAGGAGGAGGTGGAGTAATGTTTTGGGCTGGAATCATGGGGAGAGAGATTGTCGGCCCCTTTAGGATCCCTGAAGGCGCTAAAGATGAACTCCATAATGTATGTGGATTTTCTCAAACAGCACTTCCTGCCATGGTTCAAGAAGAAGAACCGTGTATTTCACAGCAAGATCATTTTTCTGCATAATAATGCACCATCTCATGCTGCACATAAAACATCTGCATCTCTGGCTGATATGGGCATAAAAGGGGACAAACTTATGGTGTGACCCCCATGCTCCCCTGACCTCTACCCCATTCAGAACCTTTGGAGCATCATTAAAAGGAGTGTCTATGATGGCGGGAGGTAGTTCACATCTAAGCAACAGCTCTGGGAGGGTATTCTGTCCTCATGCAAAACAATTGAAGCAGAAACCATCCAAAACCTGACAAATTCAATGGACGAGAGAGTTCAGAAGCTCCTTTCGAACAAGGGGTCCTATGTGAAAATGTAACATCACCTAGAATAAAGTTTTGAGTTGAAAACTGTTTGATTTCAGTTTCTAACAACCTGCTAATGCTTATAATTTCAAAAATGACCATTTTTTTGGTCTTTATTAAAATGAAAAGGTTGATCGAAAAGTTTGGGGGATCTAAGAGTGTGGCAACCCAGTAGTCATGATTACTTCGAATTCTGACAATATGAGGGTCATGCTGCAGGTAGTGCAGCAAGAAGGCACTTATGTGTCTTGCGCATCTCGGAGCCCCAAAATTATTTTCCGGGCTAGATGCAGCTAAAAATTATTTTTAATTTTAAATCTGGTGAAGCTTATTATAGATGGCCTAATAGGATCAGTGCTGCACACTGCTACAAAGCCCAAATTATTTTCCAGTCAAGATACAGATAAACATGATTAGTAATTTGAAAGCTTAAAACGGTTGGTAGGGTGATTTTAACCAATCATCAAGCTTTTACTCTCCCCAGGATGACACAGGGGTAGAAAAGTCGTTTCGGATCCATGATTTGTTCATCTTTATGAACGTGAGTCTGTCTACATTATCAGTGGAGAGCCACGTGCGCTTATCTGTCAGCACACCACCAGCAGCGCTGAACACACGTTCAGACAGAACGCTGGCTGCGGGGCATGACAAGATCTCCAAGGCGTAAGTGGCTAGCTCCGGCCATTTATCCAGATTGGAAGCCCAAAAAGAGCAAGGGTCCAGTGACACAGTCGTGGCTTCAATGTTTACTTGGAGATACTCCTGTACCATCGTCTCTAGGCGTTGACTATGTGTCAGACTTCTTGTCTCCTGTGGCCTTGCAAAGGATGGGCTAAAAAAGTGGTGAAATGATTCCGCAAAATTGATGTTACCAGCAGATACTGTGGTTCTGTTACGGTTTGAGTGCTGAACACTTGACGGTCCCACGGTTGGCAAGTTGGAACTGTGAGATTCACTACGTGCACCACTGGTATTTTGTGGAAAAGCACATGTAAGATTCTGCAACAGTCTCTGCTGATACTCCTGCATGCGTGCATCCCTTTCTATGGCAGGAATAGTTTCTGCAAATTTACTTTTGTACCGGGGATCTAACAGTGTGGCAACCCAGTAGTCAGGATTATTTCTAATTCTCACAATTCGAGGGTCATGTTGCAGGTAGTGCAGCAAGAAGGCACTCATGTGTGTTGCGCATCCAGGAGCACCAAGTCCCTGTTGTGTTGGTGGCGAGGTAGCAATCATGCTTCCTTCCTCTGTCCTCTCCCCCCAACCTCGCACAACAGAAATGTGATCAAGGTCTCCCTCATCTGATGAGTCTTCCATCAGTTCGTCCTCCACTTCTTCCTGGGCTCCTGCACCTTCCTCACTAGTTTGGCTGCTACCATGCCCCCTGGTAAAATCATCTCCCCCACCCTCACATGCCTGCCGCCTTGGTGCTGCCGACCGTCTGGACCTTGCAGATGTTAGCCCTTCCGCATACAACTCCTCCTCCTCTACTTCCTCCACCTCCTCTTGTGCCACCACCTGACTCCGAATTCTGTTTAACATGTGCTCCAGCATGTAAATCACCGGAATAGTCATGCTCATAATGGCATCGTCAGCACTAAACATCTTCGTCGCCATTTCAAAACTGTGCAGAAGGGTGCATAGGTCCCTGATCTGAGACCACTCCTCCAGCGTGATTTGCCCCACCTCTGAATCTGGTTGGCCCAGGCTATACGTCAGAACGTATTGCACCAGGGCTTGTCGGTGCTGCCACAGTCGCTGCAACATGTGCAGAGTTGAATTCCACCGGGTAGGCACATCGCATTTTAGCCGGTGAAGTGGCAGGCCCAACGACTTCTGTAGAGATGTAAGTCGCTGAGCTGCGGGATGCGAACGGCGGAAGTGAGCACACAGCGACCGTGCCCTCTGCAGAAGGCCATCTAGTCTGGGATAGTGGGCTAAAAATTGCTGGACAACCAGGTTCAACACGTGAGCCATACAAGGCACGTGTGTGACATTGCCCCGGCGAAGGGCCGCACCCAGGTTTGCAGCATTGTCGCACACGGCCTTCCCTGGTTTCAGGTCCAGTGGAGACAACCATTCATGAAATTGGTTCTCCAGAGCTGACCACAACTCCTCAGCTGTGTGACTCACATTTCCCAGACATTTCAATGTAAAAACCGCCTGATGACGTTGAGCCCTACTGCCAGCATAGTAAGGAGGTGTGCAGGATCCCTTCTGCGCAGTTAGAAAGCTTGTGGCATGACCAGACAGGCTTTGGGTGCAGGTGGAAGACCGAGAGGAGGTTGAGGAGGCAGAAGCAGTGGAGGAAAAATGACATAAAGAGGATTGACGCACAACTCGTGGGGACGGCAAGACTTGGACAGCAGCCCCTTGTCCTGCTGTCACCATAGTTACCCAGTGCCCAGTCAGCGACATGTAACGCCCCTGTCCATGCCTACTCGTCCAAGTGTCTGTGGTGAAATGCACCCTGTCACACACAGAGTTTCTCAAAGAAGCGGTGATGTTGTGTGCGACATGCTGGTGGAGCGCAGGCACACCTTTCTTTGAGAAGTAGTGCCGACTGGGCATCTGGTACTGGGGCACTGCGACGGACATAAGGTCTCGAAAATCCTCTGTGTCCACCAGGCGGAAAGGCAGCATTTCTGTAGCCAAGAGCTTGCAGATGGTGAAATTCAACCTCTTAGCTTTCTCATGGCTAGGAGGAAATGGTCTTTTACTTGTCCACATCTGAGGGACCGAGGGCTGGCTATTGTGCTTAGACGGGGTTGATAAGGGTGTCCCCGGCAAACTGCCGGTCTGTGAGGAAGATGCAGGCGGACATGTTAGGTTGCCTTGATCCAAAGGTGGTGCTATCGATGTCGGACAGCGCTCAACACCAGCTGGTGTTACCACCTCCAAAGAAAATGATGACCTGCCAATCACGCTGGCTGTTGCGGGTAAAGAGGTGGCAGGTCTGCGCCCCAAAACAGGTGTGACTGCTGTCCCCCCAGTCACAGAGGATGAAGAGGCCGCGGATGCACAAGATATGGCAGACGGTGGTTGGCCCGGCCGGCTAGACCGCATTGTAGCACACGGAGCTTCCCACTGCAACTTATGCTTCATGTCCATGTGCCGGTTCATGCATGAAGTACTCAAACTATGTATTTTTTGGCCTCTACTTAGCTTTTGCTGACAAATGTTACAGATAACACGAGTTGGGTCATCTTTATCGATCTGAAAAAATGCCCAGGCTATGCAAGGCTTAGCACCCATGCGACCTGAAGAGCCACCACGACTTGTGGTGAGAGGCAGAGTTGTGTTTGAGGATGCAGTTGTTGACGTGCTTCCAGTACTACGTCTCTGTCCAGGAAGGCGCAACCTGACCTCGTCGTCACTAGCATCTTCCTCCACCTCCTCTGCTGACCTCATCTCTTGGCTGACTGTGGGTTGACAGTAAGTGAGATCTCCGACCTCATCATCATCACCCTGTGCGTTATCACACCCGTCGTCCTCAGAGCCAACCTGTTCCTGCCCTGACAAAAAACTAAAGTTGTCGCTCCAATCAGGTATTTGAGTCTTATCATCGTCTTCCTCATTGTCTCCACCAACAGGAGTTACAGTTTGGGAATGAGGGTCTACATTATGGTCAGAACCTTCTGCGTCTGGTCCTGGATCCGACTCATAAAGATTCTGGGCATCAGTGCAGATCATTTCCTCGTCTGGATTCACAGAAGCGCTGGAGTCGACCTCTGATTCCCAGGCTATAGTATGAGTAAACAGCTCTGCAGACTCAACCATCTGTTCTACCTCATACTCAGACGGGCAGCTGGAGATTTGGGAGCTGTGAGGAAGCAAGTGCGATTTGGGTGACACCTTTGAGGACTGGAGTATTTGTGATGTTGAAGTTGATGTGGAGGAGAGCCCACTTAAAGGAGCACTTGATATCCGTTGAAGCACCTGCTGTTTTTGTGCCTCATCTGGAATTTGTAGCGATTGGCGTGGCCGTAAGAAAGGGATCTTATCACATTGTCCGCTAAAAGAAGTAGACATTTTAGTTTGGCTGGAAGATGGTCTTTCTTCTGCACCTACCCCACGGACACAACCTTTTTTCCCCTTCCCAACACGCCTATTCCCCTTTCCACCAGCAGCAGGCCTTTTTCCACTCATTTTGGTGGTTAACTAATTCACAACTCTGGAGTTGTTTGCACAAAAAAACAATGGATGGTAACCGAGCAGAGCTAAGTGGCCAAACTGTGGTATTAGGCCAAAACTATTGGCTGGGTTAGATGCAGAAAAAAATTATTTTTAATTTGCAACCTGATGGAGGTCAGTATAGATGGACTAATAGACCAAGTCCCACACACCGCTAGAAGCCCAAATATTTTTTCAGAGCTAGATGCAGAAAATTTTTTTATACAATTTGCAACCTGATGGAGGTCAGTATAGATGGACTAATAGACCAAGTCCCACACACTGCTAGAAGCCCAAATATTTTTTCAGAGCTAGATGCAGAAAAAAATTATTTTTAATTTGCAACCTGATGGAGGTCAGTATAGATGGACTAATAGACCAAGTCCCACACACCGCTAGAAGCCCAAATATTTTTTCAGAGCTAGATGCAGAAAAAAATTATTTTTAATTTGCAACCTGATGGAGGTCAGTATAGATGGACTAATAGACCAAGTCCCACACACCGCTAGAAGCCCAAATATTTTTTCAGAGCTAGATGCAGAAAAAAATTATATTCAATTTGCAACCTGCTGGAGGTCAGTATAGAAGGACTAATAGAACAAGCCCCACACACTGCTAGAAGCCCAAATATTTTTTCAGAGCTAAATGAAGAAAAAAATTATTTTTAATTTGCAACCTGATGGAGGTCAGTATAGATGGACTAATAGACCAAGTCCCACACACCGCTAGAAGCCCAAATATTTTTCAGAGCTAGATGCAGAAAAAAATTATTTTTAATTTGCAACCTGATGGAGGTCAGTATAGATGGACTAATAGACCAAGTCCCACACACCGCTAGAAGCCCAAATATTTTTTCAGAGCTAGATGCAGAAAAAAATTATATTCAATTTGCAACCTGCTGGAGGTCAGTATAGAAGGACTAATAGAACAAGTCCCACACACTGCTAGAAGCCCAAATATTTTTTCAGAGCTAAATGAAGAAAAAAATTATTTTTAATTTGCAACCTGATGGAGGTCAGTATAGATGGACTAATAGACCAAGTCCCACACACTGCTAGAAGCCCAAATATTTTTTCAGAGCTAGATGCAGAAAAAAATTATTTTTAATTTGCAACCTGATGGAGGTCAGTATAGATGGACTAATAGACCAAGTCCCACACACTGCTAGAAGCCCAAATATTTTTTCAGAGCTAGATGCAGAAAAAAATTATTTTTAATTTGCAACCTGATGGAGGTCAGTATAGATGGACTAATAGACCAAGTCCCACACACCGCTAGAAGCCCAAATATTTTTTCAGAGCTAGATGCAGAAAAAAATTATATTCAATTTGCAACCTGCTGGACGTCAGTATAGAAGGACTAATAGAACAAGTCCCACACACTGCTAGAAGCCCAAATATTTTTTTAGAGCTAAATGAAGAAAAAAATTATTTTTAATTTGCAACCTGATGGAGGTCAGTATAGATGGACTAATAGACCAAGTCCCACACACTGCTAGAAGCCCAAATATTTTTTCAGAGCTAGATGCAGAAAAAAATTATTTTTAATTTGCAACCTGATGGAGGTCAGTATAGATGGACTAATAGACCAAGTCCCACACACTGCTAGAAGCCCAAATATTTTTTCAGAGCTAGATGCAGAAAAAAATTATTTTTAATTTGCAACCTGATGGAGGTCAGTATAGATGGACTAATAGACCAAGTCCCACACACTGCTAGAAGCCCAAATATTTTTTCAGAGCTAGATGCAGAAAAAAATTATATTCAGTTTGCAACCTGATGGAGGTCAGTATAGATGGACTAATAGAATGATGCTATGCCCAAAAGATTTTACTTCACTAGGTGCAGTAAAAAAATTGGTATTCTATACACAGGTGGTATATCTTGCAACACAGATAGGCTACTCCACTGACTAACACACTCTGCAATAGGCCAAAAAGGATTAGCTTTGCTAGATTCAGCCAAATGCTGTGAAAAAAACTTGCACAGCACTGGCACAGACCTGCCTGGCAAAAACTGATAGGAACTGATGTAACCTAGTCCTGAAAAGGACTCCAATTACAATTAGTCTTTACTCCCACAATCTATCTATTTAAGAGCACAGACCTGCCTGATAAAAGTCGTAGGAAATGCTGTAACCTAGTCCTTAAAAGGACTGCAATCACAACTATTCCCTACTCCCAAGCTATCTGTATATTTGTGCGAAAATTGGCTTGAAATTAACAAGGTATAGCGCACACAGCAACAGCGGTGCCGTCTAACACGCAGCTGCAGCAGTGAGAAAATGGTGGCGACGGGAAAAATGGCTTGGTCTTATAGGGCAAGGACATGTGACATACACTGCCAATCACACATGCCCTTGCTTGTGTGAAAAAAAGCACTTCGCTCCGTGTGTGCGCTGCTGATAGGCTGACAGATTGCACCTCCCCACTGCAAATGCGGGAAAGAGAAAAAAAAATGGAGATCTTCATTGTTCCTGCAGAGATCCATCCCCTGCCCCTCCCCCCGCCCCGCTGTACACTCAAACTGCGTATTAACATTAATTTTCATCATTACTGAGAAAAAATCCAGTTATGATTTTGGTGCACGAACAGTTATCGAACATAACCTCGAACAGCCGAATTTTTCTCAAATTGTTCGTGTTCGCCGACCGGCTCGAACACCGCCCAAAACAGCTCGAATTTGAGATTGGCGAACAGTTCGAGTAGAACAACGCTCATCTCTAGTGTCAACGTCACTTTGCCTCCAATGCATTGTCCTGTCGTGTTGCGGTCGGGTTAGCCGACTCTATGGTGCCTGCAGTTTAGGTTACTCCTATGTGGGCTGCGGGATCAGGCAATGAAGGCTGGTTCCATAGTGCCAATAGGACAAGCACCCCCTGTAGGACTGTGGGTTTTGGTAACTGCGGCCGGCTCGCGGCCTTGAACTTTTTTTTACATGGGTACCTTCTGCTACCCATCTGGGTTCCAGTACCGTCAGCTGGTTCTCGGCAGTGCCTTTGGATTAGGTGCCTCCTTCTCTGTATCCAAGTTCCACCAACGTCTGCTGGTCCTTGGTAGTGCTTTCTGGCACAGGTACCTCCTGCTTAGTAACCGAGTTCCAGTACCGTCAGCTGGTCTTCGGCAGTTCCATTGGCTCTTGTACCTTCTACTACCCATCCGGGTTCCAGTACCGTCAGCTGGTTCTCGGCAGTGTCTTTGGCACGGGTACTCCCTCCTGCCCAGCCTGGTTCCAGCACGCCAGCTGTTTCCGGGTAGTGTCAACGTCACTTTGCCTCCAATGCGTTGTCCTGTCGTGTTGCGGTCGGGTTAGCCGACTCTATTGTGCCTGCAGTTTAGGTGACTCCTATGTGGGCTGCGGGATCTGGCAATGAAGGCTGGTTCCATAGTGCCTATAGGACAAGCACCCCCTGTAGGACTGTGGGTTTTGGTAACTGCGGCCGGCTCGCGGCCTTGAACTTTTTTTTACATGGGTACCTTCTGCTACCCATCCGGGTTCCAGTACCATCAGCTGGTTCTCGGCAGTGCCTTTGGATTAGGTGCCTCCTTCTCGGTATCCAAGTTCCACCAACATCTGCTGGTCCTTGGTAGTGCTTTCTGGCACAGGTACCTCCTGCTTAGTAACCGAGTTCCAGTACCGTCAGCTGGTCTTCGGCAGTTCCATTGGCTCTTGTACCTTCTGCTACCCATCCGGGTTCCAGTACCGTCAGCTGGTTCTCGGTAGTTCCTCAGCTTTCTTGTACCTTCTGCTACATTTCCAAGTTCAAGCTTTTTGAAATGGTTCTTGGTAATCACTCTGGATCTCCCTGACGAGGACCCTGAAGACGAGGACCCTGAAGACCAACCCTAAGAAGATGAGGACCCCGAAGACAACGACCCTGAAGACGAGGACCCTGAAGACCACCCCGAAGAAGATGAGGACCCTGAAGACCACCCCGAAGAAGACGAGGACCCTGAAGACTACCCCGAAGAAGACGAGGACCCTGAAGACCAACCCTGAAGAAGACGAGGACCCCGAAGACGAGGACCCAGAAGACCAAACCGAAGAAGACGATGACCCAGAAGACGAGGACCCCCAAAGACGACGACCCTGAAGACCACCCCGAAGAAGACCAAGAAGATGACCCTGAAGAAGTTGACCAAGAGGACAAAGAAGAGAAGACAAGCACCAAGATACAGAAGAACAAGATACAGAAGAACAAGAGACAGAAAACCAAGAAGCAGAAATACAAGAAGCTGCAGAACAAAAAGCGGAAGAACATTAAGCATAAGACTAAAAATCAGAGCAAAAGATAATATCTAAATTATAAGCAGAAGATGACTAAGCAGTGTATGGGGGTGAGTCCGTTCCTCCTCGTGGTGCCCCTGGAAAAGACCTGCTGCTGCAGGCCAAACTGAACGCGGACAAATCCTGTTGTAAATCTTTTGTGACGGGCAGAACGAAAGGTGTAATGTCCAACCTTTTATAGATAACAACTACAGGAATGCCTGTCACAATAAGAATATGATGAAGAAGAAGAATATGAAGAAGATGAAGAAGTAGAATATGAAGAATGTAAAAAAAAAAGAATAATACGAAGAAGGTGAAGAAGAAGAAGGTGAAGAAGAAGAGGATGAAAAAGATGCTGAGGATGATGAAGTAGAAAGTGTGGGAGAAGTAAAAAAGAAGGTGAAGAGCATGGAAGTAGTGAAACATAAATATCTGACAAAATATAAAAATACTTAACATAGTCAATATTTCCGCAACTCAGAAAGTCTTAAAAAAAATATTAATTCCTGCTATTCCATTTGATTGGGCTAAACCTCTATGCCTTTATTGTCTCCCCCACCTCCCCCAATACATTCTACATTATTCTTAGTTGTTTTCCTTCATGTAGAATTAACCTACAAGGAAAGAAAGGGTTTATTTTCATTCCGATATTTCTGTCCCATTGACTTGCATTGGTTTCCGGTATCGGAATCGGCGATATCCGATACTTTTTCGGTATCGGTCCGATCCAATCCGATCCGATATTTCCCGATATCGGAAGGTATCGCTCAACACTACTTATCACAGAAATATGCTTCTTTGACCATTTATGAAACACCTCTCCTTCCCCTTCCCATAAACTCATCATTAAAGGAGTTGTATGAGCTTGGAGTAGGATTCTGCAGTCACTCTATGTGACTGCAGACTTGTGAATACTCATAGTGTGCAATGTATGCGCTGTTAGGATTTTACGGTACTGGTGTCGGGAGTGTGCAGGTGCATGACCGCAAGTGTGCAATTTGCATACATAGGGTCACGTGCTGACTAGACATTCGTGGCCTCGCTCAATATAATTGAGTTGAGAAAACACGGACACGTCTAGTCAGAATGTGGCCAGAAGTATGCAAATTGCATATTTGCGGTCAAATGACTGCCCACTCCCAGCACCAGAAAATCCTGACGCACATTGAGCACTGTGAGGATTCACAAGTCTGCAGTCACAAAAAGTGACTGCAGACTCATATCCCAAGCCTGGATAACCAGGCTGTGTGGGCAGAGGCTGATTATACCTGAACTCCTGAGCTTTCAGTATTTAGAAGGACTCATCAAAATGCTCATCTTAATATTATACAACCATTGAGTCGTGGGTTTTCAAAGTAAGTACAACAGCCTCAATGGGTCTATGTTATCTATTTACTAACGTATGTAGTTTGCATTGAGCTTTGAAATTTGGGGGCTTCTGTTGTCTGAAACAATTTTTTTAAATGTCTGATGTCTTTTTTTGGGATCTGGGCTCTGTATTTATTTAGGAGTTTGCTCAAGGATCTGTATAATAATTATTGGCTTTGCTAAAATGACTAATAGTATAGGGTGTCGTTTTTGAGTTCTGAATCAATTTTGAGGTCTTGTCTGAGTTCTGAAAAACACTTGGGGTCTGAATAATTTTTGAGGTTTCAAATGGAGTCTAAATTCATTTTTGCGTCTGATCTTGGGACTACGCTCGAGATGTGGAAATAGCATATAAAAAGAAAGCAGAGTGTTCTTCTCAGCTAACCGGGACCTTAAAACATGTAGGAGGTAGAAGCAGCAGCCAGCACTGTATCTTGGTAAGTGACTGTGCTCTGTACAGGCAACAGTTTGACAGCAATATTTATTTATGTTGCCGAATCTGCTTTCCCACAGAGCTTCCTCCCTTATGCCATTCACATACCCTAACGTTTGTTGTGTAATTTCTCCTGAGCACACTAATACCCAATATGTAGAGAAAAAACACTGTTTGGGCACACGGCAGGGCTCGCAATGGAAGGAGCACCGTTTGACTCTTTGAACGCAAAATTGGCTGTAATCGAGAGCAGACACCATGTCGTTTTTGTAGAGCCCCTGATGTGCCTAAAAAGTAGAACCCCCCCCACAAATGACCCCATTATGGAAACTAGACCCCTCAAGGAACTTATCTAGATGTGTGGTGGGCATCTTGAACCCCCAGGTGCTTCACAGAACTTTATAACATAGAGCCATTAAAATAAAAAAATCTAATTTTTTCCACAAAAATGATCTTTTAGCCCCAAATTTTTTATTTTCACAAGGGTAACAGGAGAAAATGGACCCCATAATTTGTTATGTCCATTTTCTCCTGACTTCGCCAATACCCCATTTGTGGTCAAAAGACAAAGAGCCATGTTGGAGTTCAGATTTTGCTGGAATGGATTGAGGGTGTCATGTCATATTGGCAGAGCCCTTGAAGTGCCAGAACAGCAGAATTCCCCAGAAGCGACCTCATTTTATAAACTACAGTTTCGATTGGATTCATCTAAGGGTGCAGTGATCATATTGACACCACGGGTGTGTCACAGATAATTTTATACCATTGGGGAGTAAAGAAAATATATTCACATTTTTACCACAAAACCTTTGTTTTAGTCCCAGATTTTATATTTTCACACTGGGAAATCAGTAAAAAATGTCACCAAAATGTGTCACACAATTTCTGCAGAATGTGGCAATACCCTATAATGTGGCTGTACAGTATTGCTTAGCAATATGGTGAGACTCGGGAGGGACAGAGTGCTATTTGCCTCCTGGAGCGCAGATTTTCCTAGAATAGTATGCAGACTCCATATACAGTGCTAAGTGCTAGAAGAGCAGAATCCCGGTTCAAGTGATTCCAATTTGGAAATTATACCACTGCCAAACATGTTGACGCTAAATGTAGTAGAATTTGTAGAATTTCTTTTGGGGATGAGGAGCCATTTCGCTTTTCCAGAGCCTTTGTGCTACTAGTAAAGTGGAAGCCCACTATATTTCCATTAACAGATGACGGACATAAGTGGGGACTTGTTTTTTTTGTTGATTGATTTGAAGCTTTTTTTGGAAACAGTTTACATAACATTTGGCATCACATTTATCCGGCGCTCTACGCTGAGCACTTACATCGTAGATTCCATCTAAATCTCAGAGTGACGTGATTCAGATAAAACTCACGAGGGATCCATATATCACTATAATGAGGCAACAGGGTTACTCTGGACTCCGTCTGGCCTCTGTTCAGCATTGTCCTTCTTTTCAGAAATGCACAAAACTGTGGCAGACCGCCTAAAAAGACGGACACCACCGGATCATAGGCCAGACCGAGACCACAGTGCCTCCATCTGCCTCATTATAGGGAATCTTCCAACGGGGGTTCCGTTTGAATCATGTATTTCAGAGATTTTACCACAGAAACCCCGGTATAAGCGCTCAGCGTAGAATAAATATGAGCAGAGCCTTTGGGAGGCAGAATTAACAAATCAACAGCAGGTGAATAATTGGTTTTATTTATTTTTTATGCCATTCTTTGTGCAGTATAAGTGATTAGACGACTTTATTCTTCAGTTCAGTGCGATTACAGACTACAGATTGACTGACCGATCACAGCCCTCTTGGTGTGGGGACCAACGGCATGGGTCCCCGCATCTTTTTCCCATGCCGCTCAGCTGTCACAGCTGTTGGCACTGAACTGTCATTATGTGACAGTTCAAAGTCATGACAGGCATAGTCTGTCATGGTGCAGGAATTGACACCCTCTCATGACGTGCTATGTCCATCATTGGTCGTAAAGGGGTTAAACAGCATAGCAGTTGGCTCCATGGGGTGCAAACACCTTTCTCACTTTGATGTCAAGCTACTGTAGTGCAACCCACACTGTTTCATTGGAATAGACAGTTTCTGGTCACACTTTCTGCCTACTGTCAGAACTGAGGTACCTGAAGCAGTCTACAACCACTTGGCTAGGATACAATGAGACTCTCAGTGACAAACACTAGCTAGTCAATCACTCTTCAAAGATCACTGCTGTCACAAGTATCAACGGCTCTTTGTCTCACATGTAACAGTCTGCCTTTTACTGCTCTAAATCCTTTCAATATATAACCTAGCTTCATTCTAAAAAAAACCCATGCAGAATCTGTTATGCATCTTCCCCGGCTCGGCTGGGCTTTATCACCTTCTCCTATGGCTGCTGCACTCTGCTGTGCTCCATGACGAATTTTGAAAGGGGCTTGGAGCGCTCCTATGTGATTATCTATCTGGGCCTATACAAGCCCCACAAAGACACACACCTATGTCTTGGTATTAAGACTAAGTCTTCCTTTGTCCTGTCTTTTCTAGTACCTGCTCTATACCTGTTTTCCAGTGTCCTGTCTGCCTGCAGCTTCCAGTGCTTCTAGTACCTGCTATTTGGCATTCTGTCCATCTGCTGCCTCCAGTGCTTCTAGTCCTTGTTACATGGGTGCCTTACCTGTTTACCTGTTTACTGCATCAACTCCCAGGATCCGTGTTCTCACCCTGAGCTGGGATAGAGGATTCACTTCACAAGGTGAGACCATAACGGAATACCAAGGCTATGGATCCAAAAGGTACAGCAGCTACAACACCATTGCCATTGAATATAGAGGATTTGTTAGCACTAGTTTTGCAACTCAATCCAAGTCAATGGGAGCTTGTCCAAGCTATGCAGGATCTCACAGTCATGTAGACTCACTGTCTTGGACATCTGCAGTTTCTCCACCAGCTCCTCAACACTTGCAGCAGCATAATATTTACTTGCAACAGGCTGCCAGGGAGACATATCCACATTTGTCCACTCATGCATGTTTTGATGGAGAAATTGAAGCCTGCCGGTGTTTTGTAAACAGATGAACTGTAAATTTTGAGTTACAGTTAGGTCCAGAAATATTTGGACAATGACTGATTCCTTGTGATTTGGGCTCTGCATACCACAATTTTTTATTTAAAATGAAACAACTGAGATGCAATTGAAGTGTAGACTTTCAGATTTAATTAAAGGACTTGAACAAAAATGTCCTGTGAAAAATAAATTTTTCTACAAAGCCTCCTCATTTCCAGGGCTGAATAGTAATTGAACAAGTTAACTTTACCATAAATAAAATGTTCATTTTTAATACTTTGTAGAGAATCCTTTGCAGGCAATTCCTGCCTGAAGTCTGGAAGCCATGGATGTTGTAACGGGTCTGGGAGGCGGAACCTCTGAGCAACTATACAAGGGGGCGATCCTTGTAAGGAAGCGGGTGGTGACCAGGGAAGACGGGCAGGTAGTCACAGCAGGTGACCGGGACAGTCTCTGGGTAAACGGGCAGGAGGTCATGGCAAGTGACCGGGACAGTCACTGGGTAAACGGGCAAGAGGTCACAGCAAGTGACCGGGGCAGTCTCTGGGAGAACGGGCAAGGGGTCACAGCAAGTGACCGGGACAGTCTCTGGGTATAGGGTTGGTACGACCTGTGACGGCTGAGCCTCCAGGTAGGCTAACAGGCGGATGCAGATGAGTGCTCCCAGGTGAGCAGGCGAGAGTCTCTGAATAAGCAGGTGGTCACAGCTTGTGACGGCGGAGCCTCCAGGTAGGCTAACTGGCAGGTAGCAGATGAGCGCTCCCAGGTGAGCACGCAAGAGTCTCTGGACTGGCAAATGGTCACAGCACGTGACGGCGGAGCCTCCAGGTAGGCTAACAGACAGGTAGCAGGTGAGCGCTCCCAGGTGAGCGGGCAAGCTGGTCCATAGACAGACTGACAGGTGTCGGAAGGCAGACCGTCGGACCTCAGGCTAGCAAGCAGGAAAGCGGATGACAGGCAGGAATCAGGCAGCAAACTGGCAGGAAACTGGCAGGCAGCTGGCAGGTAACTGGCAGGTAACAGGCAACGGGACCTGAGGGCTGAAGCAGAGTAGTGAACAGTGCAACAACATTGCTCGGGCACCTCCATTTTGGAGGAGGTGCCTTATATATGGTGAAGTCCTCCGGCCATTGGCCGGGGACTCCTTAGGACGGCGCGCGCGGGCCCTTTAAGAGGGGGGGAGCGCGCGCGCGCGCGCCCTAAGCACCGTGGCCGGGAAGGAGCGCGCGCTGCCAGCAGAGCGGGAGGAGGACGCCGGGCTCGGAGCGGAGGGGTGAGGGGAACAGCGTCCCTGCCTAGCAGGGGGCAGGGACGCCGACGCTACAGTATCCCCCCCTTTAGACCCCACCTTTTTTAGGCCAGACAGAAATTTAGCAAGGATGAGAGGGGCATGGATGTTCTCCCGGGGCTCCCACGTTCTCTCCTCAGGACCAAACCCCTTCCAATGTACTAGAAAAAAGGTCTTTCCTCTTACCCTTTTGGTGGCCAGAATGTTCTCTACCTCAAACTCGTCTTCAGCAGAAACCGGAGCAGGAGGCGTACCTGTAAACTTGGAAAAAGAGTTAAGTACCACGGGTTTGAGGAGAGATACATGGAAGGAGTTAGGGATCCGTAGGTTGGCCGGGAGTTTCAATTTATAGGCCACCGGGTTGATCTGACTGATAACCTCCAGAGGACCGATGAACCGAGGCCCTAACTTATAGGAAGGAATCTTGAGCCGGACATACTTGGACGAGAGCCAGACTTTATCCCCAGGACGGAATTGTGGAGGATCCAGACGTTTTTTGTCAGCGTGTCTTTTCATCCGCTCGGACGACTGAAGGAGTGCGGATCGGGTACTCTCCTAAATGGAGGAAAATTTGTTAACGAGAGATTCCGCAGCCGGATTATCCACCGAGGTGGAGACGGGAAATGGGATCCGAGGATGCTGACCGAAAACTACAAAAAACGGGGATTTGGAGGAAGATTCGCTCTCGTGGTTATTGTACGAGAATTCAGCCCATGGCAGGAGATCCACCCAGTCAGAATTGTGGGCATTAACGAAGTGCTGGAGGTAACTGGTCAGGTTCTGATTGATCCGCTCCACTTGACCATTAGACTGTGGGTGGTAAGCGGAGGAGAAGTCCAGGGTGACGTCTAGCAGTTTACAAGTGGCTCTCCAGAAGCGTGAGGTGAACTGTACCCCACGATCCGACACGATGTGGAGGGGCAGGCCATGAAGACGAAAGATGTGGCGGATAAAATCTTTAGCCAGCTCGGGTGCAGACGGGAGGCCTGGCAGGGGAACGAAATGAGCCATCTTGGAAAAGCGGTCAGCGACCACCAAAATGACCGTACAACCAGCAGAGACGGGGAGATCAGTTATGAATCCATAGCTATATGCTGCCAGGGGGCAGCAGGTACAGGAAGCGGAAGGAGGCGACCGGCTGGCAGATGTCTCGGAACCTTGTTGCGGGCGCAGGACACTCAGGCAGAAACAAAGTCAATTACGTCCTTGTGCAGGGTAGGCCACCAGTAGTGCTGGGTAATAAGCTGGAGGCTCTTTTTCTGACCGGCGTGGCCAGCTAGTTTAGACGAGTGACCCCAGTGTAGGATCTACTCCCGATCAGGTACTGATACGAACGTCTTACCAGGAGGGAGACGATTTAGACTCACGGGAGCCACCTGCATTACTCTGGCGGGATCGATGATGTGTTTAGGTTCCTCCTCGAGATCAGACACCAGAAAGGATTGGGACAAGGCGTCCGCCTTGATGTTTTTGTCAGCCGGGCGAAAATGAAGAACAAAATCAAAGCGAGCAAAAAACAAGGACCACCGGGCTTGGCGCGGGTTAAGTCTCTGGGCATGCTGGAGGTAAGCCAAGTTCTTGTGGTCAGTGTAAATTATTACCGGGTGAAGAGTAGAGATGAGCGTTGTTCTACTCGAACTGTTCGCCAATCTCAAATTCCAGCTGTTTTGGGCGGTGTTCGAGCCGTTCGGCGAACACGAACAATTTGAGAAAAATTCGGCTGTTCGAGGTTATGTTCGATAACTGTTCGTGCACCAAAATCATAACTGGATTTTTTCTCAGTAATGATGAAAATTAATGTTAATACGCAGTTTGAGTGTACAGCGGGGTGGGGGGAGGGGCAGGGGATGGATCTCTGCAGGAACAATGAAGATCTCCATTTTTTTTTTCTCCTTCCCGCATTTACAGTGGGGAGGTGCAATCTGTCAGCCTATCAGCAGCGCACACACGGAGCGAAGTGCTTTTTTTCACACAAGCAAGGGCATGTGTCATTGGCAGTGTATGTCACATGTCCTTGCCCTATAAGACCAAGCCATTTTCCCCGTCGCCACCATTTTCTCACTGCTGCAGCTGCGTGTTAGACGGCACCGCTGTTGCTGTGTGCGCTATACCTTGTTAATTTCAAGCCAATTTTCGCACAAATCTACAGATAGCTTGGGAGTAGGGAATAGTTGTGATTGCAGTCCTTTTAAGGACTAGGTTACAGCATTTCCTACGACTTTTACCAGGCAGGTCTGTGCTCTTAAATAGATAGATTGTGGGAGTAAAGACTAATTGTAATTGGAGTCCTTTTCAGGACTAGGTTACATCAGTTCCTATCAGTTTTTGCCAGGCAGGTGTGTGCCAGTGCTGTGCAAGTTTTTTTCACAGCATTTGGCTGAATCTAGCAAAGCTAATCCTTTTTGGCCTATTGCAGAGTGTGTTAGTCAGTGGAGTAGCCTATCTGTGTTGCAAGATATACCACCTGTGTATAGAATACCAATTTTTTTACTGCACCTAGTGAAGTAAAATCTTTTGGGCATAGCATCATTCTATTAGTCCATCTATACTTACCTCCATCAGGTTGCAAATTGAATATAATTTTTTTCTGCATCTAGCTCTGAAAAAATATTGGGCTTCTAGCTGTGTGTGGGACTTGTTGTATTAGTCCATCTATACTGACCTCCATCAGGTTGCAAACTGAATATATTTTTTTCTGCATCTACCTCTGAAAAAATATTGGGCTTCTAGCTGTGTGTGGGACTTGTTCTATTAATCCATCTATACAGACCTACATCAGGTTGCAAACTGAATATATTTATTTCTGCATCTACCTCTGAAAAAATATTGGGCTTCTAGCTGTGTGTGGGAATTGTTCAATTAATCCATCTATACAGACCTCCATCAGGTTGCAAACTGAATATATTTTTTTCTGCATCTACCTCTGAAAAAATATTGGGCTTCTAGCTGTGTGTGGGACTTGTTGTATTAGTCCATCTATACTGACCTCCATCAGGTTGCAAACTGAATATATTTTTTTCTGCATCTACCTCTGAAAAAATATTGGGCTTCTAGCTGTGTGTGGGACTTGTTGTATTAGTCCATCTATACTGACCTCCATCAGGTTGCAAACTGAATATATTTTTTTCTGCATCTACCTCTGAAAAAATATTGGGCTTCTAGCTGTGTGTGGGACTTGTTGTATTAGTCCATCTATACTGACCTCCATCAGGTTGCAAACTGAATATATTTTTTTCTGCATCTACCTCTGAAAAAATATTGGGCTTCTAGCTGTGTGTGGGACTTGTTCTATTAATCCATCTATACAGACCTCCATCAGGTTGCAAACTGAATATATTTTTTTCTGCATCTACCTCTGAAAAAATATTGGGCCTCTAGCTGTGTGTGGGACTTGTTGTATTAGTCCATCTATACTGACCTCCATCAGGTTGCAAACTGAATATATTTTTTTCTGCATCTACCTCTGAAAAAATATTGGGCTTCTAGCTGTGTGTGGGACTTGTTCTATTAATCCATCTATACAGACCTCCATCAGGTTGCAAACTAAATATATTTTTTTCTGCATCTACCTCTGAAAAAATATTGGGCTTCTAGCTGTGTGTGGGACTTGTTGTATTAGTCCATCTATACTGACCTCTATCAGGTTGCAAACTGAATATATTTTTTTCTGCATCTACCTCTGAAAAAATATTGGGCTTCTAGCTGTGTGTGGGACTTGTTCTATTAATCCATCTATACAGACCTCCATCAGGTTGCAAACTGAATATATTTTTTTCTGCATCTACCTCTGAAAAAATATTGGGCTTCTAGCTGTGTGTGGGACTTGTTGTATTAGTCCATCTATACTGACCTCCATCAGGTTGCAAACTGAATATATTTTTTTCTGCATCTACCTCTGAAAAAATATTGGGCTTCTAGCTTTGTGTGGGACTTGTTCTATTAATCCATCTATACAGACCTCCATCAGGTTGCAAACTGAATATATTTTTTTCTGCATCTACCTCTGAAAAAATATTGGGCTTCTAGCTGTGTGTGGGACTTGTTGTATTAGTCCATCTATACTGACCTCCATCAGGTTGCAAACTGAATATATTTTTTTCTGCATCTACCTCTGAAAAAATATTGGGCTTCTAGCTGTGTGTGGGACTTGTTCTATTAATCCATCTATACAGACCTCCATCAGGTTGCAAACTGAATATATTTTTTTCTGCATCTAGCTCTGAAAAAATATTTGGCCTTCTAGCAGTGTGTGGGACTTTCTCTATTAGTCCATCTATACTGACCTCCATCAGGTTGCAAATTGAATATAATTTTTTTCTGCATCTAACCCAGCCAATAGTTTTGGCCTAATACCACAGTTTGGCCACTCAGCTCTGCTCGGTTCCCATCCATTGTTTTTTTGTGCAAACAACTCCAGAGTTGTTAATTAGTAACTGCATCCTCAAACACAACTCTGCCTCTCACCACAAGTCATAGTGGCTCTTCAGGTCGCATGGGTGCTAAGCCTTGCATAGCCTGGGCATTTTTTCAGATCGATAAAGATGACCCAACTCGTGTTATCTGTAACATTTGTCAGCAAAAGCTAAGTAGAGGCCAAAAAATACATAGTTTGAGTACTTCATGCATGAACCGGCACATGGACATGAAGCATAAGTTGCAGTGGGAAGCTCAGTGTGCTACAATGCGGCCTAGCCGGCCGGGCCAACCACCGTCTGCCATATCTTGTGCATCCGCGGCCTCTTCATCCTCTGTGACTGGGGGGACAGCAGTCACACCTGTTTTGGGGCGCAGACCTGCCACCTCTTTACCCGCAACAGCCAGCGTGATTGGCAGGTCATCATTTTCTTTGGAGGTGGTAACACCAGCTGGTGTTGAGCGCTGTCCGACATCGATAGCACCACCTTTGGATCAAGGCAACCTAACATGTCCGCCTGCATCTTCCTCACAGACCGGCAGTTTGCCGGGGACACCCTTATCAACCCCGTCTAAGCACAATAGCCAGCCCTCGGTCCCTCAGATGTGGACAAGTAAAAGACCATTTCCTCCTAGCCATGAGAAAGCTAAGAGGTTGAATTTCACCATCTGCAAGTTCTTGGCTACAGAAATGCTGCCTTTCCGCCTGGTGGACACAGAGGATTTTCGAGACCTTATGTCCGTCGCAGTGCCCCAGTACCAGATGCCCAGTCGGCACTACTTCTCAAAGAAAGGTGTGCCTGCGCTCCACCAGCATGTCGCACACAACATCACCGCTTCTTTGAGAAACTCTGTGTGTGACAGGGTGCATTTCACCACAGACACTTGGACGAGTAGGCATGGACAGGGGCGTTACATGTCGCTGACTGGGCACTGGGTAACTATGGTGACAGCAGGACAAGGGGCTGCTGTCCAAGTCTTGCCGTCCCCACGAGTTGTGCGTCAATCCTCTTTATGTCAAAGTTCCTCCACTGCTTCTGCCTCCTCAACCTCCTCTCGGTCTTCCACCTGCACCCAAAGCCTGTCTGGTCATGCCACAAGCTTTCTAACTGCGCAGAAGGGATCCTGCACACCTCCTTACTATGCTGGCAGTAGGGCTCAACGTCATCAGGCGGTTTTTACAGTGAAATGTCTGGGAAATGTGAGTCACACAGCTGAGGAGTTGTGGTCAGCTCTGGAGAACCAATTTCATGAATGGTTGTCTCCACTAGACCTGAAACCAGGGAAGGCCGTGTGCGACAATGCTGCAAACCTGGGTGCGGCCCTTCGCCGGGGCAATGTCACACACGTGCCTTGTATGGCTCACGTGTTGAACCTGGTTGTCCAGCAATTTTTAGCCCACTATCCCAGACTAGATGGCCTTCTGCAGAGGGCACGGTCGCTGTGTGCTCACTTTCGCCGTTCGCATCCCGCAGCTCAGCGACTTACATCTCTACAGAAGTCGTTGGGCCTGCCACTTCACCGGCTAAAATGCGATGTGCCTACCCGGTGGAATTCAACTCTGCACATGTTGCAGCGACTGTGGCAGCACCGACAAGCCCTGGTGCAATACGTTCTGACGTATAGCCTGGGCCAACGAGATCCAGAGGTGGGGCAAATCACGCTGGAGGAGTGGTCTCAGATCAGGGACCTATGCACCCTTCTGCACAGTTTTGAAATGGCGACGAAGATGTTTAGTGCTGACGATGCCATTATCAGCATGACTATTCCGGTGATTTACATGCTGGAGCACATGTTAAACAGAATTCGGAGTCAGGTGGTGGCACAAGAGGAGGTGGAGGAAGTAGAGGAGGAGGAGTTGTATGCGGAAGGGCTAACATCTGCAAGGTCCAGACGGTCGGCAGCACCAAGGCGGCAGGCATGTGAGGGTGGGGGAGATGGTTTTACCAGGGCGCATGGTAGCAGCCAAACTAGTGAGGAAGGTGCAGGAGCCCAGGAAGAAGTGGAGGACGAACTGATGGAAGACTCATCAGATGAGGGAGACCTTGATCACATTTCTGTTGTGCGAGGTTGGGGGGAGAGGACAGAGGAAGGCAGCATGATTGTTACCTCGCCACCAACACAACAGGGACTTGGTGCTCCTGGATGCGCAACACACATGAGTGCCTTCTTGCTGCACTACCTGCAACATGACCCTCGAATTGTGAGAATTAGAAATAATCCTGACTACTGGGTTGCCACACTGTTAGATCCCCGGTACAAAAGTAAATTTGCAGAAATTATTCCTGCCATAGAAAGGGATGCACGCATGCAGGAGTATCAGCAGAGACTGTTGCAGAATCTTACATGTGCTTTTCCACAAAATACCAGTGGTGCACGTAGTGAATCTCACAGTTCCAACTTGCCAACCGTGGGACCGTCAAGTGTTCAGCACTCAAACCGTAACAGAACCACAGTATCTGCTGGTAACATCAATTTTGCGGAATCATTTCACCACTTTTTTAGCCCATCCTTTGCAAGGCCACAGGAGACAAGAAGTCTGACACATAGTCAACGCCTAGAGACGATGGTACAGGAGTATCTCCAAGTAACCATTGAAGCCATGACTGTGTCACTGGACCCTTGCTCTTTTTGGGCTTCCAATCTGGATAAATGGCCGGAGCTAGCCACTTACGCCTTGGAGATCTTGTCATGCCCCACAGTCAGCGTTCTGCCTGAACGTGTGTTCAGCGCTGCTGGTGGTGTGCTGACAGATAAGCGCACGCGGCTCTCCACTGATAATGTAGACAGACTCACGTTCATAAAGATGAACAAATCATGGATTCGAAACGACTTTTCTACCCCTGTGTCATCCTGGGGAGAGTAAAAGCTTGATGATTGGTTAAAATCACCCTACCAACCGTTTTAAGCTTTCAAATTACTAATCATGTTTATCTGTATCTTGGCTGGAAAATAATTTGGGCTTTGTAGCAGTGTGCAGCACTGATTCTATTAGGCCATCTATAATAAGCTCCACCAGATTTAAAATTACTAATCATGTTTATCTGTATCTTGACTGGAAAATAATTTGGGCTTTGTAGCAGTGTGCAGCACTGATCCTATTAGGCCATCTATACTAAAGCTTCACCAGATTTAAAATTAATAATAATTTTTAGCTGCATCTAGCCCGGAAAATAATTTTGGGGCTCCGAGATGCGCAAGACACATAAGTGCCTTGTTGCTGCACTACTTGCAGCATGACCCTCATATTGTCAGAATTCGAAGTAATCATGGCTACTGGGTTGCCACACTCTTAGATCCCCCAAACTTTTCGATTAACCTTTTCATTTTAATAAAGACAAAAAAAATGGTCATTTTTGAAATTATAAGCATTAGCAGGTTGTTAGAAACTGAAATCAAACAGTTTTCAACTCAAAACTTTATTCTAGGTGATGTTACATTTTCACATAGGACCCCTTGTTCGAAAGGAGCTTCTGAACTCTCTCGTCCATTGAATTTGTCAGGTTTTGGATGGTTTCTGCTTCAATTGTTTTGCATGAGGACAGAATACCCTCCCAGAGCTGTTGCTTAGATGTGAACTGCCTCCCGCCATCATAGACACTCCTTTTAATGATGCTCCAAAGGTTCTGAATGGGGTAGAGGTCAGGGGAGCATGGGGGTCACACCATAAGTTTGTCCCCTTTTATGCCCATATCAGCCAGAGATGCAGATGTTTTATGTGCAGCATGAGATGGTGCATTATCATGCAGAAAAATGATCTTGCTGTGAAATACACGGTTCTTCTTCTTGAACCATGGCAGGAAGTGCTATTTGAGAAAATCCACATACATTATGGAGTTCATCTTTAGCGCCTTCAGGGATCCTAAAGGGGCCGACAATCTCTCTCCCCATGATTCCAGCCCAAAACATTACTCCACCTCCTCCTTGTTGGCACTGTAGCAGTGTTTGCGTGGGGTGTCCATCAACCAGCCATCCTCCACTCCATCCATCTGGACCATCGAGCGCTGCACGGCACTCATCCGTGAACAAAACAGTTTTGAAATCAGTCTTCATGTAATGTTTGGCCTACTGGAGCCGTTTCTGCTTGTGTGAAGTGGATAGAGGAGGTCGACAGGATGGCGTATGCACAGCTGCAAACCTCTGAAGGACCCTGCATCTTGTTGTTCGGGGGACGTTGGAGGCACAAGCAGCTTCAAAAACTTGTCTGCTGCTATGACAAGGCTTTTTTGCCGCTGCTCTTTCAACCTGACGCAATTGCCTGTAGGAAAGAGTCCTCAATTTGCCCTTATCAGCACGCACACGTGTGTACTGTGAATCAGCTACATACTTCATGATTGCCAAGACACTTCATCCTGATCATCGCACAATGTTGATTGTAGTCATGCCTTGACCTAAACACTCCACAATTTGTTGCTTCTCAGCAGCCGACACATCCTTTTTCTTTCCCATTTTGGCAGAAAATGTAGGCTGCTTAATAATGTGAGACAGCCTTCTTAAGTAGTCTTGCCTTTCATTGGACACACCTGCCAAACTAATTAGCACAGGTGTCTGCAATTGCTTACAGTGATATAAAGAGCCCTGACACACATCACCATCAATGAGTTTAACTGACAAACAAACAAATTCTTCCCTTATCACTCCTAAACACTTTTTGCATAATAATTTGGAACACAGTGTACATGTGCTTTTCCACAAAACACCAGTGGTTCACGTAGTGAATCTTACAGTTCTAACTTGCCAACCGTGGTCTGTATGGAGTTGTTCAATAAAGGGCCCAAAATTAAGATAACATAGATGGGAGAGGTCTCTATGAATAGGAATTCCTAAGTATTTGATACCCTGTGAGGGCCAGGCAAAGGGAAAGTTGGACTGGATGGAATCCTATATGGATTTGGGGAGGGAGACATCGAGGGCCTCAGACTTCGCTGCATTGATTTTAAAATTTGACCATGTAACAAAGTGATCTATTTCAGCCATAACAGCATGGATGGATATATGTGATTGAGTGATATATACTAGGACATCATCAGCAAATAGAGAGCACTTGTACTCGGTGCCTCCCACCTCAATCCACCTAATATTGGGGTTATGGCGAATTGATGAGAGCAGGTGCTCCGTCACTAGGATGTATAAGAGAGGGGACAGAGAACATCCCTGCCTTGTCCCATTGGTGATTGTGAAAGGTGATGAAAATGTTCTGACGCGCCCCCTGGGCCTTGGGACACCCGGAGCCGACCCTTTTTGGTGGATGCTGGTGGTTGTAGTCTCCGTGGCGGCAACCCGGTTCCATGGCTCAGGGCAGTCAAACCAGTGGCGGAACTATTTATGTGGTTTTGATGTTTAAATGTCCGACTACGCCACCCGTGGATTGCGGTCAGAGTGAACCGCCGCTCCAGGGCAGACCGCTGAGGCTGGTGTTGTGGGTGCAGCAGAGCGTAGCATAACTCCCCACGGGAGGAGTATAGCCTCAGGGCAGTGTATGCGGAGGATGGGGGTGATGGTGCAGGGCAGCAGCAGTAATGACACGGAGTCAGTGATGCAGTCCAGGGCCTTTACTCACAGTTCATATTATTCAGAACACGTCTGCAGGTAACGGCTGCCCACGTCGTACTCTGCTCACCAGGTGAGGGGCTCAGACAATCATAGAATCATAGAATCATAGAATCATAGAATGGTAGAGTTGGAAGGGACCTCCTGGGTCATCTGGTCCAACCCCCTGCTCAAAGCAGGATTCACTAAATCATCTCAGACAGATGTCTGTCCAGCCTCTGTTTGAAGACGTCCATTGAAGGGGAACTCACCACCTCTCGTGGCAGCCTGTTCCACTCATTAATCACCCTAACTGTCAAAAAGTTTTTTCTAATATCTAATCTGTGTCTCCTCCCATTTAGTTTCATCCCATTGCTTCTAGTCTTTCCTTGTGCAAATGAGAATAAAGATGATCCTTCTACAATGTGACAGCCCTTGACATATTTGTAGACAGCTATTAAGTCTCCTCTCAGTCTTCTTTTTTGCAAGCTAAACATTCCCAAATCCTGCAACCGTTCCTCATAGGACATGGTTTGCAGACCAGTCACCATTCTGGTCGCTCTTCTCTGAACTTGCTCCAGTTTGTCTATGTCTTTTTTAAAATGTGGGGCCCAAAACTGTACACAGTATTCCAGATGAGGTCTGACCAAAGAGGAGTAAAGACCAATAATGACTTCACGTGATCTAGACTGTATGCTTCTGTTAATACATCCCAGAATTGTATTTGCCTTTTTTGCTGCTGCATCACACTGTTGACTCATGTCTTTGGAGTGCTTCACAGGACCCCCTTTGTGTGTCCTTTGTCTGGCCTTTCTTACCAACCCTTCTGTCCGGCTGCCTCGGGCCTCCTCTTGGTAAACTTGGCGCCAGTTTCCCTGACCCTATGTGGTGCCTTCCTAGCGGGTGTAGCGAGGGGCTGCGCCACATAAAATGTCACAGCCTCCTGTTTCTAGCTGAGGGTCGTTTCCTGCCTCCACTAGTTTCGGGGACCAGTCTCCCCCTTTGGCCTGACCCCTCCACGCAGGTGGATTCGGGCGTGCGGTGGCGACTCGCCTGTCCGCACCCCTGAGATCCCTTCGTTCCTCGTTCCTGGAGCCTTCTCCGCTCCTCTTCCTTCCTTCTCCCTCTTCCAGGCCTGGGCCTCTGTTACTAGGCCCGCCTCCGGAGCAGAGCTCATGCAGAGCCCCTGCTCCCTGCCACTTCTGCTCAGACTTCTCTGCACTGAACTAAGATGGTGCCCACCTGTTATACTCCCTTCTCAATGCACCCAGGAACTGCTTCCTCCCTGCTCCTGCACTACAAGGTTCCCCTTCCTCAGTGTTCCCTCCCCCCACTCCAGCCAGGGACAGGGACTGTCGTGCCCATCTCAGGGGCATATTGGTCGCCCTGCCCCACGGCAATGTGGTGTAATGCATGCAGGTGTCGGGTCCTGATCCACACTACATCCTTACCTGAGAGTGAGATATCACACCTCTGGGTGAGGTGCAATACCTCTGTAGCAACCGAGCCCTCAGGGTGCTACAGTTCCATTTATCTTCAGCCTAGGTGACGTATTGCGATACAGGGCCGTGATTTTGGCTATAAAAGGGTCCCCTAGACCCCTACCCCAAGCTTTTTAAGAGAATCATATATGGCGTGCCAGGAGACTCTATGGAATGCTTTCTCAGCATCCAACGAGAGTATCTAATTACAAATTTTTAACTGCATCTAGCCCAGGAAATACTTTGTGCCTAGTAGCAGTGTCTGCTAGTCAGCGGATTATCCCGGCTGTTAAGCAAGCTACACCACCTGTAGTTTGGACACTTCATTTTTTCAAAGGAAATGCTTCGGGACCACGGGATACTCAGTGAAGAGCATCAGGAGGCACCCCAAGGCATAGGGTCTCAGACTGGCAGTAGGATGCCTTGCGGTGGACAGCCGAGCTCGATCCTTATAAAAGCTTTTTAACTGCAGCAGCTTTAGTGGACGCTACTGGAGCTGGAATTACGCGGCTGCTGGCATGAGACTTGCCCTCCAATAGATCCTTGTAAATGGATTTAAAGTGTATTTATTCAAATTAGAGAGACAATTTAAATTAAAAAGCTTAGAGCTGCCTCCACCACAGGGGGGCTCGCTCGACCCACCAGCGGACAGGCACCAGTATTGGGAGAGGGGGGCTGGCCGTCAGGGTTCACCGCAGCTCTGGCACAAACCCGGCGACACGGAGGTGGCACGGGCAGGAGCGGACTGAGCGTGTCGGCTTCTCACTTTTTGGATTTTAGAAGGGCATGACATGCCTATATCTGTGTCTCCCCCTCCTTTTACTCCTCCACCTCTTTTCTTTTCGCATGACTATATGTACTTGTCACTTTTCCATGTGTTAGTTGTGTCTTCTGAGCAGTTTGTCAGCTTTTGGACACCTTTGAAGGTGTTTTCTATGTGTTTCTATGTGTTTTTGTTTGCCTGCCATTGGTTTTAACGGTGTTCGAAGGTGTTCGACGAACAGTTCGACGAACAGTTCGGCGAACACACGGGTGTTCGACGAACCGAACCGAACTCGAACACTACGGGGGTGGCTCATCACTAGTGAAGAGCCCCTTCAAGCAGGTAACGCCACTCCTCCAATGCCAGCTTGATGGCCAATAACTCTCGATCTCCTATGGAATAGTTGCGCTCCGAAGGGGAGAAGAGTTTGGAGAAGAAGCCACAAGTTACCATTCTCCCGGTAGACGATTTTTGGGTAAGTACCGCTCCGGCTCCAGAGGAGGAGGCGTCAACTTCCAGGAAGAACTGCTTGTTGCCATCTGGGCGATGCAGCACCAGGGCGGAAGAGAAGGCCTGTTTTAAGGAAAGAAAGGCCTCCTCTGCTTCGGGCGGCCACTCTTTGGGATTAGTGCCCTTACGGGTGAGCGCAGACAGTTTCTCAGGATCCATTCGTAGGCCGGTCTGAGAAATTATGTAGCCCAAAAACGGAAGCGAGGTCTGCTCAAAAAGGCACTTCTCATATTTAGCGAAGAGGTGGTTCTGCCTGAGCCTGAGCAGGACCTGACGAACATCCCTCCGGTGAGTCTGGAGATCCGGAGAGAAGACCAAGATGTCGTCCAGGTACACCACCACGCAGGAGTAGAGAAGGTCCCGGAAGATGTCATTGACCAACTCTTGAATGACGGCGGGAGCGTTACAGAGACCGAAGGGCATTACCAGATATTCATAGTGGCCGTCCCGGGTGTTGAATGCCGTCTTCCATTCATCCCCCTGACGGATACGGACCAGGTTGTACGCCCCACGAAGGTCCAGTTTGGTGAAGATTCTAGCCCCCCTCAGACGATCAAATAATTCCGGAATGAGCGGAAGGGGGTACTTATTCTTCACCGTGATCTGGTTTAGGCCTCTATAGTCTATGCAGGGACGGAGAGAGCCGTCCTTCTTTTTAACAAAGAAGAAGCCTGCTCCCGCCGGGGAGCTAGATTTCCGGATAAATCCCCGGGCCAGGTTCTCCTCAATATATTCAGACATAGACCGGGTCTCAGCAGCGGACAATGGGTAAATACGCCCACGGGGAGGAGTAGTACCGGTAACAGGTCGATAGGGCAGTCGTATGGTCTATGAGGGGGTTTTTTCTCTGCCTCCTTTTTATTAAAGACATCAGCATATGACCAATAAGGAATCGGATGTCCAGGTAGATTAGCTGGGGTAGGAGAAGGACGGACAGGATGGACGGGAACTAAACAAGTCTTATGGCAGTCCTGTCCCCAGCGAAGGACTTCTCCGGTCTGCCAGTCAAGCATGGGTGCATGTTTCTGGAGCCAAGGTAGGCCTAGCAAGAGGGCATGAGAGAGTCCAGGCAGAACATGAAAGGAGATACTCTCAGAATGCAGCATCCCCACCTGCAGAGTAATGGATTCGGTGATGAGTTGGATGGGACGTGGTAAGAGGCCCCCATCCACGGCAGCGACAGATAAGGGTACAGCCAGAGGTTTGGTGGGGATGCGGTATTTCTCTTCCAGGGACTGTGAAATAAGATTCCCGGCTGCTCCAGAGTCAAGTTGGGCTAGTTCGAAATAACGGTTCTCCCCGCAGACGATTGAGACTGACAACAGCAGAGATGGAGAGGATTTATTCTTGTCTAGGACGACCTCTCTGAGCGATCCTAGACACAGGCGTTTCCCGACCTCTCCGGGCAGGTAAGGATCCGGTGCTCCTTACTGCCACAGTAGAAGCAGCTCCCCTCGGCACGGCGTAAGTCTTGACGGGTTTTGACCATCTTGGTCTGGTCGACCTGCATAGGCTCAGGAGAGTGTGCCTGGGGAGAAACGGAGGGAATAACGGGTTTCTGGAAGATGGGAGCTAGACGTGGAAACCTTCTCTCACGAGAGACCTCTTTGGCGCGCTCCTGGAACCGTAGGTCAATCCGGGTGGCAAGAGTTATTAAGTCGTCAAGAGTGGTAGGAATGTCCCGACCGGCGAGTTCATCTTTAATACGGCCGGACAGACCCTCCCAGAAGACAGACACCAGAGCGTCGTTATCCCAGGCCAGCTCCGAGGCAAGGGTACGGAACCGTATGGCATATTGGCCCACGGTGAGATCTCCCTGACGGAGGCGTAGCAGAGACGATGCGGATGAGGTCTTCCGTCCAGGTTCATCGAAGACTTTCCGGAAAGCCGTGAGAAAGGCTGACAAGTCGGACACCAGAGGGTCTCCTCTCTCCCATAGAGGATTCAGCCAAGCCAGAGCCTCCCCCGTGAGGTGGGACATGATAAAGGCCACTTTGGAACGGTCGGAGATAAACTGGTGGGACAAGAGTTCGAAGTGCAGGGTGCACTGGTTTATGAAGCCCAGAGCTTGAGCGGAGTCACCTCCGTAGCGAGGAGGTGCGGAAATCCGGGGTCCAGGACAGGATACCATGGTATTGGTGGGCAGCGGCGCTGCCGGGTTGCGAGTCATGACACTAGCGGTGGTTGCTGGTGGAGCAGTCAGAGTGTCCAGGCGAGAGTTGACATTCCGCAGGTGACCCAGGATGGACTCCTGTTGGGACCTCTGACGGGACAGTTCATGACATAGGTCCGAGAGCGAGGGAGCTTGGGTACCACCGGGTTCCATGGCCCGAGCAAACTGTAACGGGTCTGGGAGGCGGAACCTCTGAGCAACTATACAAGGGGGCGATCCTTGTAAGGAAGCGGGTGGTGACCAGGGAAGACGGGCAGGTAGTCACAGCAGGTGACCGGGACAGTCTCTGGGTAAACGGGCAGGAGGTCACGGCAAGTGACCGGGACAGTCTCTGGGTAAACGGGCAGGAGGTCACAGCAAGTGACCGGGGCAGTCTCTGGGAGAACGGGCAGGGGGTCACAGCAAGTGACCGGGACAGTCTCTGGGTATAGGGTTGGTACGACCTGTGACGGCTGAGCCTCCAGGTAGGCTAGCAGGCGGATGGCAGGTGTGTGCTCCCAGGTGAGCAGGCGAGAGTCTCTGGATAAGCAGGTGGTCACAGCATGTGATGGCGGAGCCTCCAGGTAGGCTAACAGGCGGATGCAGATGAGTGCTCCCAGGTGAGCAGGCGAGAGTCTCTGAATAAGCAGGTGGTCACAGCTTGTGACGGCGGAGCCTCCAGGTAGGCTAACTGGCAGGTAGCAGATGAGCGCTCCCAGGTGAGCAGGCAAGAGTCTCTGGACTGGCAGATGGTCACAGCACGTGACGGCGGAGCCTCCAGGTAGGCTAACAGACAGGTAGCAGGTGAGCGCTCCCAGGTGAGCGGGCAAGCTGGTCCATAGACAGACTGACAGGTGTCGGAAGGCAGACCGTCGGACCTCAGGCTAGCAAGCAGGAAAGCGGATGACAGGCAGGAATCAGGCAGCAAACTGGCAGGAAACTGGCAGGCAACTGGCAGGTAACTGGCAGGTAACAGGCAACGGGACCTGAGGGCTGAAGCAGAGTAGTGAACAGTGCAACAACATTGCTCGGGCACCTCCATTTTGGAGGAGGTGCCTTATATATGGTGAAGTCCTCCGGCCATTGGCCGGGGACTCCTTAGGACGGCGCGCGCGGCCCCTTTAAGAGGGGGGGAGCGCGCGCGCCCTAAGCACCGTGGCCGGGAAGGAGCGCGCGCTGCCAGCAGAGCGGGAGGAGGACGCCGGGCTTGGAGCGGAGGGGTGAGGGGAACAGCGTCCCTGCCTAGCAGGGGGCAGGGACGCCGACGCTACAGATGTCACCATACGTTGGGTTTCCTCCTGTGTGATGCTTTGAGGCCTTTACTGCAACTGATTTGTGGTTTGTTTGTGGATCTTCCTGTCTTAAGTTTTCTCTTAAGCATGTGAAATACTGCTTGATGGGGTTGAGATCTGGTGATTAACTTGGCCATTGTAGATTATTCCACTTTGCATTAAAAAAACTGCAGGTTTGCTTTCGCAGTATGGTTTGAGTCATTGTCCATCTGTACTGGGAAGTGCGGTTCAATCAACCTTGTTGCGTTTGGTTGAATTTGAGCAGAAAGTATCACCCTGTCCACTACAGAATTCATCCAGGTGCTTCTGTCTTCAGTCACATCAATAAACACTAGTGACTCAGTGCCATTGAAGCCATACATGCCCATGTCATCACACTGCCTCCACCATGTTTTACAGAGGATGTGCTATGATTTGGATCATGACCCATTCCAAACCTTCTCCATACATTCTTCTCCCGTCATTCTGGTATAGGTAGATCTTAGTTTCATCTGTCCAGAGAACACTTTTCTATAACTGGGCTGGCTTCTTTAACTGTTTTTTGGCAAAGTCTAATCTGATTTTTCTAGTTTTAAAGGTGATTAATGTTTTGCACCTTGTGGTGAACCCTCTGTATTTGCTTTCATGAAGTGTTCTCTTTATGGTATACTTAGATACTGAAACACCTACTTCCTGGAGAGTGTTCTTCACTTGGGTGGATGTCGTGAAGGTTTTTTTTTTCACCATGGAAAGGATTCTGTGGGCATCCATTATTTTTGCCTTTCGTGGATGGCCAGGCTTTTTAAGTTCCCAAACTCACTTGTGCATTCGATTTTATTGCAGAATGCACCAAACTGTTGATTTAGCCACTCCTAAGATTTCTGCTATCTTTCTGATGAATTTCTTCTTTTTTTTCAGCCTAATTATGGGCTGTTTCTCTTCCATTGAGAGATCCTTTGACCACATGTTGTGGATTCACAGCAACAACTTCCAAATGCAAAATCCACACCTAGAATAAACTTTAGACCTTTTACTTGCTTAATTGATGCTCCCATGCTGCCCATTAACCCCTTTACAACCCAAGGTGGCTTGCAAGTTAATGACAAGGCCAATTTTTACAATTCTGACCACTGTCACTTTATGAGGTAATTACTCTGAAACGCTTCAACGGATCCCCCTGATTCTGAGATTGTTTTTTGTGACATATTGAACTTAATGATAGTGGTAAAATTTCTTCGATATCACTTGCGTTTATTTGTGAAAAAAATGGAAATTTGGTAAAAATTTAGAAAATGTTGCAATTTTCAAAATTTTAATTTTTATGCCCTTAAATCAGAGAGATATGTCACACAAAATAGTTAATAAATAACATTTACCACATGTCTACTTTACATCAGCACAATTTTGGAACCAAATTTTTTTTTTATTAGGGAGCTATAAGGGTTAAAATTTGACTAGCGATTTCTCATTTTTCCAACAAAATTTACAAAACCATTTTTTTAGGGACCACATCACATTTGAAGTCACTTTGAGGGGTCTTTATGACAGAAAATACCAAAAAGTGACACCATTCAAAAACCTTCACCCCTCAAGGTGCTCAAAACCACATTCAAGAACTTTATTAACCCTTCAGGTGCTTCACAGGAATTTTTGGAATGGGGAGGAAAAAAATGAACATTTAACTTTTTTCACAAAAATGTTACTTTAGAGACAATTTTTTTTATTTTTGCAGGGGTAACAGGAAAAAATGGACCCCAAAATTTGTTGTGCAATTTCCCCTGGGCACGCTGATACCCCATATGTGGGGAAAAAACACTGTTTGGGTGCACGGCAGGGTTCGGAAGGGAAGGAGCGCCATTTGACTTTTTGAATGTAAAATTTGCTTGAATAATTAGGGGACGCCATGTTGCATTTGGGGAGCCCCTGATGTGCCTAAACAGTGGAAACCCCCCACAAGTGACACCATTTAGGAAACAAGACCCCTCAGGGAACTTATCTTGATGTGTGGTGAGCACCTTGAACCCCCAGATGCTTCACAGAAGTTTATAACATTGAGCCATAAAAATAAAATTTTCAAATTTTTCCCACAAAAATGTTTTTCAGCCCCCTATTTTGCATTTTCATAAGGGTAACAGAAGAAATTGCACAATGCAGTTTGTTGTGAAATTTCTCCTGAGTAAGCAGATACCCCATATGTGGGGAAAAACCACTGTTTGGGCGCACAGCAGAGTTCGGAAGGGAAGGAGCGCCATTTGACTTTTTGATTGTAAAATTTGCTTGAATAATTAGCGGACGCCATGTTGCGTTTGGAGAACACCTAATGTGCCTAAAAAGTGGAAACCACCCACAAGTGACACCATTTTGGAATCTAGACCCCTCAGGGAACTTATCTAGATATGTGGTGAGCACATTGAACCCCAAGGTGCTTCACAGAAGTTTATAACATTGAGCCATAAAAATAAAATTTTCAAATTTTTCCCACAAAAATGTTTTTCAGCCCCCAATTTTGCATTTTCATAAGGGTAACAGAAGAAATTGCACAATGCAGTTTGTTGTGAAATTTCTCCTGAGTAAGCAGATACCCCATATGTGGGGAAAAACCACTGTTTGGGCGCACAGCAGAGTTCGGAAGGGAAGGAGCGCCATTTGACTTTTTGATTGTAAAATTTGCTTGAATAATTAGCGGACGCCATGTTGCGTTTGGAGAACACCTAATGTGCCTAAAAAGTGGAAACCACCCACAAGTGACACCATTTTGGAATCTAGACCCCTCAGGGAACTTATCTAGATATGTGGTGAGCACATTGAACCCCAAGGTGCTTCACAGAAGTTTATAACATTGAGCCGTAAAAATAAAATTTTCTCATTTTTCCCACAAAAATGTTTTTCAGCCCCCAATTTTGCATTTTCATAAGGGTAACAGGAAAAATTGCACCATGCAATTTGTTGTGCAATTTCTCCTGAGTAAGCAGATACCCCATGTGTGGGGGAAAACCACTGTTTGGGCGCACAGCAGGGTCCGGAAGGGAAGGAGCACCATTTGACTTTTTGATTGTAAAATTTGCTTGAATAATTTGCGGACGCCATGTTGCGTTTGGAGAGCCCCTGATGTGCCTAAAAAGTGGAAACCACCCACAAGTGACACCATTTTAGAAACTAGACCCCTAAGGGAACTTATCTAGATGTGTGATGAGCACATTGAACCCCCAGGTGCTTCACAGAAGTTTATAACATTGAGCCGTAAAAATAAAATGTTCTCATTTTTCCCACAAAAATGTTTTTCAGCCCCCAATTTTGCATTTTCATAAGGGTAACAGGAGAAATTGCACCATGCAGTTTGTTGTGCAATTTCTCCTGAGTAAGCAGATACCCCATACGTGGGGGAAAACCACTGCTTGGACATACGTCAGGGTTCGGAAGGGAAGGAGCACCATGTGACTTTTTGAATGTAAAATTTGCTTGAATAATTAGCGTATGTGCCTCTGATGTGCCTAAACAGTGGAAACCCCCCACAAGTGACACCATTTTGGAAACTAGACTCCTCAGGGAACTTATCTAGATGTGTGGTGAGAACCCTGAACCTCCAAGTCCTTTACAAAAGTTTATAACATGGAGCCGTGAAAATAAAAAAATCAAACTTTTTCCACAAAAATTATGTTTTAGCCCCATTTTTTTTATTTTCACAAGGGTAAGGAGAAAATGGACCCCAAAAACTTTTGTGCAATTTCTCCTGAGTATGCCAATACCCCATATGTGGGAAAAATACAGTGTTTAGGCGCACGGCAGAGTTCAGAAGGGAAGGAGCACTGTGTCACTTTTTGAACGCAAAATTGGCTGGAATCGAGAACGGACGCCATGTCGTGTTTGGAGAGCCCCTGATGTGCCTAAATAGTGGAAACCCCCCACAAGTGACCTCATTTTGGAAACTACACCCCTCAAGGATTTTATCAAGGGGTATAGTGAACATTTTGAACCCAGAGGTACGACACAGAATTTGATAACATTACTGTAGGTCATCATATTGAATAAGTTGTCATTAGTCTTGAGCGCAAGTGCTCGCTACTTGAGTTTGCATCGGGTACTCAGGCATGCACCATGTATCACGGGTGCTCGAATGACATGCTTGAGTCCCGGCCCGAATGTTTCACGGTTATTAGACACCCCAAAAAAAAATGCGGGGATCGCTCGTGCATGGCAGGCAATCCCCGTGAGGTTTTTTTGTCTGCGAAGCATATGGGGCGGAGACTCGAGCATGTCACTCGAGCACCCGCGATCCTCAATGCATACCCGAGCACCCGATGCAAACTCAAGTAGCGAGCACTTGCACTCAACACTAGTTGCCATATCGTCATCTTTTTTGTTACTTTTGAAAAAAATCCCAACTCTAAACCTAGCCCAACCCTAACCCTATCCCCAACCCTAACCCTAACCCCAACCCTAACCCTAACCCCAACCCCAACCCTAACCCTAGCCCAACCCTAACCCTAACCCCAACCCAAACCCCAACCCTAACCCCAACACTAACTCTAACCCCAAACCTAGCCCAACCCTAACCCTAGCCCAACCCTAACCCCAACCCTAACCCTAACACAACCCTAACCCTAACCTGAGAGTTTATTCTTTACGCCGTTCCTTGTGCGGTATAAGTGATTAGACGACTTCATTCTTCGGTGCAATTGCAGCGATGCTAGATTCATATCGGGTTTTTATGATTGACAGTTGTCACACACTAAAAGACTCATTTTTTTGTAAAATCTAGTTTTTGCATTGCCATATTTTGAGAACTATAATTTTTCCATATTTTGGCCGACAGTCATGTGATGGCTTGTTTTTTGCGGGATTAGTTGACGTTTTTATTGGTGCCATTTTCAGGCATGTGACATTTTCTGATCGCTTTCTATTCTGATTTTTGGGAGTCAGAATAAACAAAAACCAACAATTCAGGAATTGTTTTTTTTTATTTTTTTTATTCTGTTTCGCGTGTGGTAAAATTGATAAGGTAGATTTATTCTTCGGGTCAGTACATTTACAGCGGTACCACATTTATATCGTTTTTCTATCTTTTGGCGCTTTTACATAATAAAAGCAATTTTATAGAAAAAAATATTTTTTTGCATCACTTTATTCTGAGAGCTATAACTTTTTTAATTTTCGGCTGATGGAGCTGTATGGCAGCTTGTTTTTTGCGGGATGAGATGATGTTTTCAGTAGTACCTTTTTTATTTATATTCGTCTTTTTGATCACGTGTTATTCCATTTTTTGTTTGGCGGTATGATGATAAAGCATTGTTTTTTGCTTCGTTTTTTTTTGTTTTTTTTTACCATGTTCAATGAAGGGGTTAACTAGTAGGAAAATTTTATAGTCGTTTCGGGTGCAGCGATACCAAATATGTGTACTTTTATTGTTTGTTTGTTTTTTTTTCATAATAATATTTATTGGTACATTATATTTTTATTTTTGGTGGATTATTTTTTTTATTTATTTTTTAATATTTTTACAATTTTTTTTTTTTTCACTTTCTGACAGTTTTTTTTTACTTTTACACTTTGTCCCACTTTGAGACTTTCACTTTTTTTATTCTGATCGCCTACATAGCACAGGAATGAAGCACCATCCCTGTGCTATGCAGGCTGTCAGCGCTGCACAGGGAGAAGATAGTTTGGTCGTGCACTGCGCATAACCAAAATATCTTCCTGCTGTCTGGTGACCCGGATGTTGTCATGACGACATCGGGTCATCATGGCAACATCTGGGAAGCCGCGGCAGACAGCGCTGGAGGCCGGAAGAGGAGGTGAGTATTGCGATCACCTCCCCTTGCCACCGCAATCCTGCGATCGGCTTCGATCGAATTACTCCAATTAGGATGTGAATACCCTCAAATTAAGGCTGAGAGTCTACACTTTCAGCCCCTATTGATTATATTATTGTATCTTGAGTATGTTTTGGTAAACAACTAGAATACCAAAGACCTTTAGTCACTGTCCAAATATTTCTGGTCATAACTGTATGTCCCCAGCAATTTTTTTCTGACCGGTCTAAAGTGGCCAAATCTTTCTTTTGCTGTCTGCAGACACTTTGGTGTCGGCTGCACCATTGTGGGAGCGGGATGACTCTATGATGCATTACCTACCATCTTTTCTGTCTGCCTACCTTAACCCTAGAACGCATGACCATAAAAATCTACACTTTCACATACCTGGGGCCTTTTAAGCCCGTGTGCAAATAACATGGAATAACTCAAACTCAAATGACAAACAACTATATACCTGAGGAATACCTAGAGTTTCAAAATTCTAACTAAAGTAATCTTGCAGAAAATAGAAAACAATTAACAGGGCGGGCCTGCGAGGCCCCAGGTATGCGTTCTAGGGTTAAAGTGGTTGATGAACTGGGTCATGTCCACTCCACAGCTGATTCCACTCTGTGACTCACACAAGTGACTAGCTCTATGGGACATTATGCCATCTAGTTCCGCACACTGTCTGCTTGACCTGGAACAATGATGCTCTCCTGGCTATTTTCTATGTCGGCTTATACAGTCGGATCAAAGATGAACTCTCTGGAAGAGATTTGCCTTCCACCTTCCATGATTTGCCTTGTCACCCAGGTGGACTTGGGTGGCATGGTCTAAGGAAAAAACACTTGATGCCTGTATGCTAGATTCCGAAATGTCTTCAAAATCTTATCCCAGAATGGCTGTACCGGACGATCATAGCTTAGCGTGCCTGCCAAATTCATAATAATTTATACCACTAAAGTAATGTAAATTACAACAGACATATGCGCAAGCTGATGCCTGACATAAATTTCTTGCAGGGGCCCACCACAGATAAAAGATGTACCAGATTCATTAAAGAGTTGGCTCCTGACTAGTGTTGAGCGATACCTTCCGATATCGGGAAATATCGGATCGGATTGGATCGGACCGATACCGAAAAAGTATCGGATATCGCCGATTCCGATACCGGAAACCAATGCAAGTCAATGGGACATAAATATCGGAATTAAAATAAACCCTTTCTTTCCTTGTAGGTTATTTCTACATGAAAGAAAACAACTAAGAATAATGTAGAATGTATTGGGGGAGGTGGGGGAGACAATAAAGGCATAGAGGTTTAGCCCAGTCAAATGGAATAGCAGGAATTACTATTTTTTTATTATGTTCTGAGTTACGGAAATATTAACTATGTTAAGTATTTTTATATTTTGTCAGATATTTATGTTTCACTACTTCCATGCTCTTCACCTTCTTTTTTACTTCTCCCACACTTTCTCCTTCATCATCCTCAGCATCTTTTTCATCCACTTCTTCTTCACCTTCTTCTTCTTCACCTTCTTCGTATTATTCTTTTTTTTACATTCTTCATATTCTACTTCTTCATCTTCTTCATATTCTTCTTCTTCATCATATTCTTATTTGTGACAGGCATTCCTGTAGTTGTTATCTATAAAAGGTTGGACATTACACCTTTCGTTCTGCCCGTCACAAAAGATTTACAACAGGATTTGTCCGCGTTCAGTTTGGCCTGCAGCAGCAGGTCTTTTCCAGGGGCACCACGAGGAGGAACGGACTCACCCCCATACACTGCTTAGTCATCTTCTGCTTATAATTTAGATATTATCTTTTCCTCTGATTTTTAGTCTTATGCTTAATGTTCTTCCGCTTTTTGTTCTGCAGCTTCTTGTATTTCTGCTTCTTGGTTTTCTGTCTCTTGTTCTTCTGTATCTTGGTGCTTGTCTTCTCTTCTTTGTCTTCTTGGTCAACTTCTTCAGGGTCATCTTCTTGGTCTTCTTCGGGGTGGTCTTCAGGGTCGTCGTCTTCGGGGGTCCTTGTCTTCGGGGTCCTCGTCTTCTTCGGGTTGGTCTTCTGGGTCCTCGTCTTCGGGGTCCTCGTCTTCTTCGGGGTGGTCTTCAGGGTCCTCGTCTTCTTCGGGGTGGTCTTCAGGGTCCTCGTCTTCTTCGGGGTGGTCTTCAGGGTCCTCGTCTTCAGGGTCATTGTCTTCGGGGTCCTCGTCTTCTTAGGGTTGGTCTTCAGGGTCCTCGTCTTCAGGGTCCTCGTCAGGGAGATCCAGAGTGATTACCAAGAACCATTTCAAAAAGCTTGAACTTGGAAATGTAGCAGAAGGTACAAGAAAGCTGAGGAACTACCGAGCACCAGCTGACGGTACTGGAACCCGGATGGGTAGCAGAAGGTACAAGAGCCAATGGAACTACCGAGGACCAGCTGATGTTACTGGAACTCGGTTACTAAGCAGGAGGTACCTGTGCCAGAAAGCACTACCAAGGACCAGCAGACGTTGGTGGAACTTGGATACCGAGAAGGAGGCACCTAATCCAAAGGCACTGCCGAGAACCAGCTGACGGTACTGGAACCCGGATGGGTAGCAGAAGGTACCCATGTAAAAAAAAGTTCAAGGCCGCGAGCCGGCCGCAGTTACCAAAACCCACAGTCCTACAGGGGGTGCTTGTCCTATTGGCACTATGGAACCAGCCTTCATTGCCAGATCCCGCAGCCCACATAGGAGTCACCTAAACTGCAGGCACCATAGAGTCGGCTAACCCGACCGCAACACGACAGGACAACGCATTGGAGGCAAAGTGACGTTGACACTACCCGGAAACAGCTGGCGTGCTGGAACCAGGCTGGGCAGGAGGGAGTACCCGTGCCAAAGACACTGCCGAGAACCAGCTGACGGTACTGGAACCCGGATGGGTAGCAGAAGATACAAGAGCAAATGGAACTACCGAGGACCAGCTGACGGTACTGGAACCCGGATGGGTAGCAGAAGGTACACGAGCCAATGGAACTACCGAGGACCAGCTGATGTTACTGGAACTCGGTTACTAAGCAGGAGGTACCTGTGCCAGAAAGCACTACCAAGGACCAGCAGACGTTGGTGGAACTTGGATACCGAGAAGGAGGCACCTAATCCAAAGGCACTGCCGAGAACCAGCTGACGGTACTGGAACCCGGATGGGTAGCAGAAGGTACCCATGTAAAAAAAAGTTCAAGGCCGCGAGCCGGCCGCAGTTACCAAAACCCACAGTCCTACAGGGGGTGCTTGTCCTATTGGCACTATGGAACCAGCCTTCATTGCCAGATCCCGCAGCCCACATAGGAGTCACCTAAACTGCAGGCACCATAGAGTCGGCTAACCCGACCGCAACACGACAGGACAACGCATTGGAGGCAAAGTGACGTTGACACTACCCGGAAACAGCTGGCGTGCTGGAACCAGGCTGGGCAGGAGGGAGTACCCGTGCCAAAGACACTGCCGAGAACCAGCTGACGGTACTGGAACCCGGATGGGTAGCAGAAGATACAAGAGCAAATGGAACTACCGAGGACCAGCTGACGGTACTGGAACCCGGATGGGTAGCAGAAGGTACAAGAGCCAATGGAACTGCCGAGAACCAGCTGGCGGTGCTGGAGCCCAGGGTAAATACTAAAAACAGAGGAGCCAGAAGTGTATTTGGAGGAGGTTTTAAATCCGTAGTACAGTGGATGTGGACAAAGCAGGAGAATTTGCCGGACACACAGCTGGGGATCAGCTGACATTACTGAACCCCAATAACACTGGAGCAAGCGTTGACTGTGCAGACGGCACTTCTGAGCAGCAACTAGCGGTATTGGAGCCCAGGGTAAATACTTAAAACGGAGGAGCCAGAGGTGTAATTGGAGCAAGTTTTAAATAAGTAGCACAGTGAATATGGACAGAGCAGGAGAAATTGCCGTGAACACAGCAGGGGAACAGCTGACGTTACCGAACCCCAATAACACCGCAGCAAGTGTTGACTGTGCAGACAGCACTTCCGAGCGCCAACTGGCGGTGCTGGAGCCCAGGGATAAGAATGAAAACAGAGGAGCCAGAGGTGTAATTGGAGCAACTTTAAAATGTGTAGTACAGTGGATGTGGACAAAGCAGGAGAAATTGCCGTCCGTACAGCAGGGGAACTGCTGACGTTACCGAACCCCAATAACACGGCAGCAAGTGTTGACTGTGCAGACAGCACTTCCGAGCGCCAACTGGCGGTGCTGGAGCCCAGGGATAAGAATAAATATAGAGAGGAGCCAGAGGTGTAATTGGAGCAAGTTTTAAATAAGTAGCACAGTGAATATGGACAGAGCAGGAGAAATTGCCGTGAACACAGCAGGGGAACAGCTGACGTTACCGAACCCCAATAACACGGCAGCAAGTGTTGACTGTGCAGACAGCACTTCCGAGCGCCAACTGGCGGTGCTGGAGCCCAGGGATAAGAATAAAAATAGAGAGGAGCCAGAGGTGTAATTGGAGCAAGTTTTAAATAAGTAGCACAGTGAATATGGACAGAGCAGGAGAAATTGCCGTGAACACAGCAGGGGAACAGCTGACGTTACCGAACCCCAATAACACCGCAGCAAGTGTTGACTGTGCAGACGGCACTTCCGAGCGCCAACTGGCGGTGTTGGAGCCCAGGGATAAGAATGAAAACAGAGGAGCCAGAGGTGTAATTGGAGCAACTTTAAAATGTGTAGTACAGTGGATGTGGACAAAGCAGGAGAAATTGCCGTCCGCACAGCAGGGGAACAGCTGACGTTACTGAACCCCAATAACACGGCAGCAAGTGTTGACTGTGCAGACGGCACTTCCGAGCGCCAACTGGCGGTGTTGGAGCTCAGGGATAATACTGAAAACAGAGGAGCCAGAGGTGTAATTGGAGCAACTTTAAAATCTGTAGTAGTGAGAATGTGGACAGAGCAGGAGCAATTGCCATCCGCACAGCAGGGGAACAGCTGACGTTACTGAACCCCAATAACAGGGTAGCAAGTGTTGACTGTGCAGACGGCACTTCCGAGCGCCAACTGGCGGTGTTGGAACTCAGGGATAATACTGAAAACAGAGGAGCCAGAGGTGTATTTGGAGGAGGTTTTAAATCAGTAGTACAGTGGATGTGGACAGAGCAGGAGAAATTGCCGTCCGCACAGCAGGGGAACAGCTGACGTTACTGAACCCCAATAACACGGCAGCAAGTGTTGACTGTGCAGACGGCACTTCCGAGCGCCAACTGGCGGTGTTGGAGCTCAGGGATTACAGTTCAGGTGGTAGAAACATGAACAGAACAGGAGACCTGGATACTGTTGCCAACCAATTATTTATTCTGGAAGAGGACTGGCAAATTCATGAGAGATCCAGGCCTTGTTCATTTTGAGAAAAGTAAGCCGGTCAACGTTATCGGAGGATAGTCGCATGCGACGGTCTGTTAGTACACCACCTGCGGCACTAAAGACGCGTTCCGATAATACACTAGCAGCAGGGCAAGCTAGCACCTCCAGTGCATACTGACTAAGCTCTGGCCATGTATCCAGCTTACAGACCCAAAACTTGAAGGGAGAAGAGCCGTCTGGGAGTACACTAAGAGGGCAAGACATGTAGTCTGTCACCATCTGACGGAAACGTTGCCTCCTGCTGACTGGAGCCGTCTGTGATGGTGTAGACATTTGTGGCGGCGGGGACACAAAACTTTGCCACATTTCGGCCATACTGGTCTTGCCTTGTGCTGAGGCGCTGCTTCTGCTCCCTCTTTGTGCAGAGCTTCCTCCACTGCCTCGACGCACTGAGCTGCTTTGTAAAGCACTAGCAGCACTGCTCTCGGTTGGAATGGAGAACATGATGGAATGCACCAGTGCGTCTTGGTACTCCCGCATTTTACGCTCCCGGTTCAACGGTGTTATGAGGCTTTGTAAGTTGTCCCGGTAGCGAGGATCTAGGAGGGTGGACACCCAATAATCAGCCGTGTTGAGAATGTGGGCGATGCGGCGGTCGTTTCTCAGGCACTGCAGCATGAAATCAACCATGTGCTGCAGACTGCCAACTGGCCAAGAAACGCTGTCCCCTGCTTGAGGCGTGATCTCTGCCTGCTCTGCATCACCCCACCCTCGCTCTAGATACTGACTACTAGAGCATTGTGTACCTCCCTCCTCTGGACAGATGTCTTCCTCATCCATTGACTCCTCCTCATCCTCCTCACAAAGTGTCCCCTGCCTAGGCCTTTGTGAGGAACCACGTTGCGCAGACTGTAGAGAAGCAGATGGCATTTGTGACTCCTCATCCTCCACCTCTTCCAAAACCTCGTCCCTTAGTGCTTGCAGTGTTTTTTCAAGCAGGCAGATAAGGGGGATAGTCATGCTGACTAGTGCATCATCTGCACTCGCCATCCGCGTGGAATAATCGAAGGCACGCAAAACGTGGCAAATGTCCTTCATAGAGGCCCACTCAGTGGTGGTGAAGTGTGAACGGCGCGCACTGCGACTTGTTTGCGCCTGCTGCAGCTGGTACTCCATTACTGCTGCCTGCTGCTCACACAACCTCTCCAACATATGTAACGTTGAATTCCACCTGGTGGGTAGGTCACATATGATGCGATGTTCCGCAAGACATAATCGGCGCTGCAGAGCTGCAATGCGTGATCTTGCATTGCTGGAACGCCGCAAGTGAGCGCACTCTATGCGGACCTTGTGAAGCAGTGCATCAAGATCCGGATAGTCCCTCAAAAAACTCTGCACGACCAAGTTGAGCACATGTGCCAGACATGGGATGTGAGTGAGGTTGCCTAGGCCCAGAGCTGCCACCAGATTTCGGCCATTGTCACACACTACCATGCCTGGCTGGAGATTCGCTGGCACAAACCACACGTCACTCTGCTGCTTGATGGCATTCCAGAGCTCCTGCGCTGTGTGGCTTCGATTCCCCAAAGAAATTAATTTTAATACGGCCTGTTGACGTTTGGCCACGGCTGTGCTCATATCGGTCATCATAACAGGTAACCGTTCACGGGTCGATGTGGAGGTAGACCGTGACGGCTCCTGCAGTGCTGATTCAGAGGAACTGGAGTATGAGGAGGAGTCAATGTGTACAGACTGGATTCCTGCAATCCTTGGAGTTGGCAGAACACGTACAGCGCCACTCTCAAGATCTGTACCCGGCTCCACAACATTTACCCAATGGGCAGTGAGGGAAAGGTATCGTCCCTGTCCATGCTTACTGGTCCACGCATCAGTGGTCAGGTGGACCTTGCTACTGACGGCGTTTTGTAGCGCATGTTTAATTTTTCCCTCCACATGATGTTGCAGGGCAGGGACGGCTTGCCTGCTGAAATAAAAGCGGCTGGGCACGTTGTATTGTGGGACTGCCAATGCCATAAAGTTACGGAATGTGTCAGTCTCCACCAGCCTGAATGATAGCATTTCAAGGGCCAGTAGTTTAGCAATGCCAGCATTCAGAGCCTGTGCTCGGGGGTGGTTTGCCGAGTATGGGCGCCTTTTCTCCCATGCCTGTGCTAACGATGGCTGTAGACTGGCCTGGGAGTGTGAGGATGACTGGGAAAGTGGTGCTGTGGGTGGAAGTACACTGTGTCTCTGTACAACAGTGCCAGAGATTCTTCCATGGCGATCCTGTGAGGAAGCCGAACCAGCTGTGTGTGAGCTGGAGGAAGAGGCTACAACACGAGCTGAAGAGGTGGTAGGTGGCGCTGTAGGTTGGCCTAGGTCTTCAGTGTGTTTGTGTAACTCCACCACGTGCTTGGTCCGCACATGTTTCCACATATTTGTGGTATTGAGGTTGCTGACACTTTTCCCTCTTTTCACCTTCTGATTACACAGCTTGCATTTGACAAAGCAAATGTCATCTGCAACTGTGTCAAAAAAGGACCAGGCACTGCAAGTCTTGGGAGCGCCCGCTTTGGATTTTGGAAGAGCCATGCTCCTAATGGGTGCCGAAGTGGAGGCTACAGGCAACCAAGTCTGCCCCCTCCCTCTCCCTCCTTTTTGGGCCGTTCGGGGAATCTCTTCCTCAGAGCTGCTCCCACCACCTTCCTGTCCCTTACGCCATGATGGCTCAAGGACCTCATCATCTACACCACCCTCTTCAAACAACTGCTTCTCCTGGGTAGTCTCGACAGCACAGTACGCACCAGAAAGTGGCACCTGAGTCTCATCATCAGATGCGTACTGAGGTGTGCTGCTGACCATAGGCACTGGACCACCCGCCTCTTCAGATTCAGAGAGACAAAACGGTTGCGCATCACTGCATACTACCTCTTCTTCAAATTCTCGAATTCTGCTTGGCTGGCCCCCTCTTTCCAAGCCAAGAGATTCAGAGAACAGAAGTAGAGATGGCTCCTGTCCAGGGCTCTCTGACTGCCTGGGCAATTTGGCAGGTGGTGAAGAGACAGATGGGTGCTCTTCAGTGCTCAGGACCTGAGAGGATCTGGAACTAATTGAAGTCGATGCGTTAGCTGCCATCCATCCGACAACGGCTTCAATTTGGTCCTCGCGCAGCAGTGGGGTACGGCTAGCTCCTACAAAGCTGCGCATAAAGGACTGTTCCCTGGTAAAACTGGGGGATGCTGAGTCACTGGTGCCCGCAGCAGGCACAGAATCCCCACGTCCTCTCCCTGCAGGCACAGAATCCTCACGTCCTCTCCCTGCAGAAACTCCACGCCCACGCCCACGCCCACGACCACATGCCTTACTCCCTGCCTTCTTCATCTTGGTAGACTGATAAAGATAGGCAGAAAAGTACTAAGGGCTTAGTGTGCTTATTCCTGAACAGCTGCTAACAGGTATAAGAAACACTAATTTTATAAAGTGTGGACTAGACTTTAATATGAGATAATGTGGCCTACACAACTGTAAAGTGGAGTGTTTGGTGAACTTTATTTAGGTTTTTTTTTGTCACAAAAAGACACTGGATGTGCCTAAAGATGTAATAACGATAGTATCACAAACTTTTTGTAGCTATTACAATGTAGGAAGGTAACCTACAATGCAATAGATGAGGCTGCAAAAAATAGGCTAATACTAATCTGGCTGGGGCTGCAGGGCCCAAGGCTGCAGAAAGGCTCCTCTATCTACTCCTATATAGTGTGTTTGGAATCAATTTAGCTGAATACGGATGGAACCACCACACTAATAGGAGATATCAGGAAAAATTATGAATTGGCAATAAAGGACAATGTATGAGGCAGTGACACACACTGAGTGCACTACAACCAGATGGGGTTGAAGCACACACTACAGGGTGAGCTGCACTCACACACCAGACCTTGCAGACAGCGGTGAACAGTACAGATGCAGAGCACTGTGCACTAGTGCTGCAAGACGGAAAAAAATGTCTCTATCTACTCCTATATAGTGTGTTTGGAACCAATTTAGCTGAATACAGATGGAACCACCACACTAATAGGAGATATCAGGAAAAATTATGAATTGGCAAAAAAGGACAATGTATGAGGCAGTGACACACACTGAGTGCACTACAACCAGACTTGGCTGAAGCACACACTACAGGGTGAGCTGCACTCACACACACACACCTTGCAGACAGCGGTGAACAGCACAGGGAACTGTGCACTAGCACTGCAAGGCACAGTGATTTAGAAAGTAGCTTGGGTAAAGCAGTATAGAGCAAATAGGTAGCTAAAACTGTCCCTCAGAACAACAGCGTCCTATCCCTAACTGAATTCACAGCAGAGTGAGCTCAAAATGGCGGCGGTGGCTTTTATAGTGCATCATGACATCATTTCAGCAGCCAATCACAGCCATGCCATTAGTTAAGATGCCTACATGCCTAACAGGATGTGCCCACACTTCTTAGGATCCTCATTGGCTGAATAAAATGAAAATGTCTCATTGCATTATGGGAACTTCCGATTCCGGTATACGATATTGCAAAAGTATCGGAATTAAGTATCGGAATTCCGATACCGCGAATATCGGCCGATACCCGATATTTCAGTATCGGAATGCTCAACACTACTCCTGACGAATTTGGCATATCTTACTACAGTATTTTGTTTATTAAGACTGGCGTACAAAACATCAGTCTTAGTAGATTAGTGCCAAAGACTTAAAAAAAAGACCAATGAAAGCTTCACCTGGAAAGAGACAGACCAAGACCCTACGCTCAATGAGAGCCTTTAAACACCTGAGGTTACTAGACAGAGCTGGAGCCAATTGCCACAGAGCCACATCACAGCCAACTCCGTGCGTCACATAATACCGGAGGCGTTCAATTGGGACATATCAAACCTTATTGCACTAACAACTTATTGAATTTGCTCAGACATTGAAGAAACCTGCAGCCAAATGCGGCTTCATGGATTCATGCAACTTTCCATTTATAGGAGCTAATTGCTAGATTTCTACTGACAAGTGTTAGAATCCAATTATCACTTGATGTATGAAGATTTGAGGTTCTAATGCTCATGTCATTGTAAGGGATAAAACGTGACAATGAGTAAAATGTAACAACATGGCTAGATTCTTCTTCCTTCTATTATGCTAAAGGAAAAGTTAAGGATTAATGTCAAAAGTTGTAGGAAAAGATGATTCTGATAATTTGTAGGCTTTTTTAATGAAGATAAATCTAATTTGAAATGTGAAATTTTTCATAACTCATCAGTAATATAAGGTTTATAGGCTTTCAAGTAAAATGTATAGGGAATGACTAGTAGCATTAAATCCAAAATGGATGACAGGAGAAACACAGTGAAAGATGGGAAGACCGTAGGACCAAAGGAGAGAATTAAGGAGAGTAGAGGGAAAGGGAAGGAAGGAGGGAAAGAGAAGGTGGGAGACAATAAGAAAGTGAAGATGAAAGAAAGGAAATATGGAAGAAAGGATGTGATGAAGGAAGAATAGACTAGACAAAAAAGTAAGAAGGGAGAGAGGACAAAAGGGAGGACAGGAGAAAATGACAGGTAAAGAAAAAAAGAAGAAGCAAATAAAGAAAGGAAGGCAAGTAGAAAAGAAGGAAGTTGGGGAAGTGGGAGATAAGGTAAAAAGATAAGCGAGATGGGAGGGTGGACCAAAGAAGACCGTCATTATTTAAGGAAGCAGAAAAAAAGGAAAAAAGGCAGAAAGGAAGAAAGGGTGGTGGGTCATAAGCAAAGGAAGAAAGGAAGAAGGATGGAAAGAAGGGATGAGGGAAGAATGAAAATGAAGAGAGGAAGGAAGAAAGAGTAAGAAGCTGAAAAGAATAAACTGAAGAAATTACTGAATAAAGAAAAAGAAGGAAGAGAGGGAGTAACACAGAAAGGGAAGAAGTAGGAAAATGAAAGTGTAAAGGACATATTGATACTCATGCTAGAGCAACTCCATTTTGTCTACTCGCTTTAAAATCATGTTATTATCACTCCTTGCATAACATACATTCTTTCTTTCTCGTCCCATAGAACTTATCTGACACTAACCTTTTCTCAAGAGAACATTTTATCAGACATTGTTATCTAACTTGTTTAGGCCAGGTTTGACCTTGTAAAATTTCCATAGTGCTTCAAACTAACAATGATAATATGACCATATATGTGTTTTCCGCAATAATTATACTAACATCAGTTAGCCTATAGTATTGTAGTATGGCTGTAGAGTTGATTGGCTATTTGATATACTCAAAACAATATAAAATGCTAAGCAAAATAAACGGGATCAGAGATTCTTTGAATCCTCCCAATACAGAACATTGTTTCCGTTTGGTTTTCTGTGGATTGCAATAACATAATAATTTGACACTCACTTGGTCAACCGTGAAGGGTTATTGCCCTCCCTTAACAAAAGGAAACATGAATGGAAAGCAAGAAAAGAAGGAAGGAGGTAAAAACAAGGGAATGGGGGACAACTTTTGTGTGTGTGTATATAGATCTCTCTATAAGTAGAATATGTGTAGAGAGATATATACATATAAATATATACACTGCTCAAAAAAATAAAGGGAACACTTAAACAACAGAATATAACTCCAAGTAAATCAAACTTCTGTGAAATCAAACTGTCCACTTAGGAAGCAACACTGATAGACAATCAATTTCACATGCTGTTGTGCAAATGGAATAGACAATAGATGGAAATTATTGGCAATTATCAAGACACCCTCAATAAAGGAGTGGTTCTGCAGGTGGGGACCACAGACCACATCTCAGTACCAATGCTTTCTGGCTGATGTTTTGGTCACTTTTGAATGTTGGTTGTGCTTTCACCCTCGTGGTAGCATGAGACGGACTCTACAACCCACAGAAGTTGCTCAGGTAGTGCAGCTCATCCAGGATGGCACATCAATGCGAGCTGTGGCAAGAAGGTTTGCTGTGTCTGTCAGCGTAGTGTCCAGAGGCTGGAGGCGCTACCAGGAGACAGGCCAGTACACCAGGAGACGTGGAGGGGGCCATAGGAGGGCCACAACCCAGCAGCAGGACCGTTACCTCCACCTTTGTGCAAGGAGGAACAGTAGCAGCACTGCCAGAGCCCTGCAAAATGACCTCCAACAGGCCACAAATGTTCATGTGTCTGCACAAACGGTTAGAAACCCACTCCATGAGGGTGGTATGAGGGCCCGATGTCCACTGATGGGGGTTGTGTTCACAGCCCAACACCGTGCAGGACGCTTGGTATTTGCCACAGAACACCAGGATTGGCAAAGTCGCCACTGGCGCCCTGTGCTCTTCACATATGAAAGCAGGCTCACACTGCGCACATGTGACAGATGTGACAGAGCGATATGCTGCCTGCAACATCCTTCAGCATGACCGGTTTGGCAGTGGGTCAGTAATGGTGTGGGGTGGCATTTCTTTGGAGGGCCACACAGCCCTCCATGTGCTCACCAGAGGTAGACTGACTGCCATTAGGTACCGAGATGAGATCCTCAGACCCCTTGTGAGACCATATGCTGGTGCGGTTGGCCCTGGGTTCCTCCTAATGCAGGACAATGCCAGACCTCATGTGGCTGGAGTATGCTAGCAGCTCCTGCAAGATGAAGGCATTGAAGCTATGGACTGGCCCGCCCGTTCCCCAGACCTGAATCCAATTGAGCACATCTGGGAAATCATGTCTCGCTCCATCCACCAACGTCACGTTGCACCACAGACTGTCCAGGAATTGGCGGATGCTTTAGTCCAGGTCTGGGAGATCTGCAACCTCATCAGGAGCATGCCCAGGCTTTGTAGGGAGGTCATACAGGCACGTGGAGGCCACACACAATGTTGAGCCTCATTTTGACTTGCTCTAAGGACATTACATCAAAGTTGGATCAGCCTGTAGTGTGTTTTTCCACTTTAATTTTGGGGGTGACTCCAAATCCAGGCCTCCATTGGTTAATAAATGTGATTTCCATTGATGATTTTTGTGTGATTTTGTTGTCAGCACATTCAACTTTGTACAGAACAAAGTATTCAATGAGAATATTTCATTCATTCAGATCTAGGATGTGTTATTTGAGTGTTCCCTTTATTTTTTTGAGCAGTGTATATATATATATATACACACACACAGTGGGGAAAATAAGTATTTCATACACTGCCACTTTTTTCCCACCTACAAATAATGGAGAGGTCTGTAATTGTTATCGTAGGTACACTTCAACTGTGAGAGACACAATCTAAAAATAAAAACCAGAAAATCGCATTGTATGATTTCTAAATACTTAAGTGAATTTTTTTTTGCATGAAATCAGTATTTGATCACCTACCAACCAGTAAGAATTCTGGCTTTCCCAGACCTGTTAGTTTTTCTTTAAGAAGCCCTCCTACTCTGCACTCATTACCTGTATTAATTGCACCTGTTTTAACTTGTTACCTGTATAACAGACACATGTCCACACACTCAATCACACTAGAACCTCTCAACCATGGACAAGACCAAAGAGCTGTTTAAGGACACCAGGGACAAAATTGTAGACCTGCACAAGGCTGGGATGGGCTACAGGACAATAGGCAAGCAGCTTGATTAGAAGGCATCAACTGTTGGCACAATTATTAGAAAATGGAATAAGCATAATATGACTGTCAATCTCCCTCAGTCTGGGGTTCTATGCAAAATCTCGTCTTGTGGGGTAAGGATGATTTTGAGAAAGGTCAAGAATCAGCCCAGAACTATACGTGAGGACCTGGTCAATGACCTGAAGAGAGCTGGGACCACAGTCTCAAACATTACCATTAGTAACACACTACATGGTCATGGATTAAAATCCTGCAGGGCACGCAATGTCCCCCTGCTTACACCAGCACATGTCCAGGCCCATTTGAAGTTCACCAATCACCATCTGGATGATCCAGAGGAGGTATGGGAGAAGGTCATAAGGTCAGTTGAAACCAAAACAGAACTTTTTGGTATCAACTCCACTCATTTTGTTTGAAGGCAGAAGAAGGTTGAGTACAACCCCAAGAACACGGCCCCAACCGTGAAGCATGGTGGGGGAAACATCATTATTTGGGGGTGCTTTTCTGAAAGGGAACAGGACGACTGCACTGTATTAAAGGGAGGATGGATAGGGTCATGTATCGCAAGATTTTGGCCAACAACCCCCTTCCCTCAGTAAGAGCATTGAAGATGGGTCGTGGCTGGGTCTTCCAGCATGACATTGACCCGAAACACACAGCCAGGGCAACTAAGAAGCGGCTCCATAAGAAGCATTTCTAGGCCCTGGAGAGACCTAGCCAGTCTGCAGACCTGAACCCAATAGAAAATATTTGGAGGGAGCCCAGCGACAGCCCCTGAAACCTAAAAGGTCTGTATGGAGGAGTGGGCCAAAATCCCTGCTGCAGTGTGTGCAAACTTCATCAAGAACTACAGGAAACGTCTGAACGCTGTAATTGCAAACAAAGGTTTCTGTACCAAATACTAAGTTCTGTTTTTCTATTGTATCAAATACTTATTTAATTCAATAAAATTCAAATTAATTATGCAGAAGTCATGAAATGTGATTTTCTGGATTTTCTTTTTTAGATTCTGTCTCTCACAGTTGAAGTTTCCCTACGATAAAAATTAAAGACCTCTCCATTTGTAGGTGGGAAAACTTGTAAAATCGGCAGTGTATCAAATACTTATTTTTCCCACTGTATATACAGTACAGACCAAAAGTTTGGACACACCTTCTCATTTAAAGATTTTTCTGTGTTTTCATGACTTTGAAAATTGTACATTCACACTGAAGGCATCAAAACTATGAATTAACACATGTGGAATTATATACTTAAAAAAGTGTGAAACAACTGAAAATATGTCGTATATTCAAGGTTCTTCAAAGTAGCCACCTTTTGCTTTGATGACTGCTTTGCTCACTCTTGGCATTCTCTTGATGAGCTTCAAGAGGTAGTCACCGGAAATGGTCTTCCAACAATCTTGAAGGAGTTCCCAGAGATGCTTAGCACTTGTTGGCCCTTTTGCCTTCACTCTGCGGTCCAGCGGTCTGTACTGTATATAAATTATAACTTACAGTACGTTTTCTGCAGCTAGCTGAAATTTGAACCTCTGTCCTCTGTATAGAAAAATATACTGCAAGACTGGAATGGAACTGGTAACTGAGTCAGTAACATGGATAAACATACTGACCACCACAGGAGTCAAGCATAGATACTCCCATCCAAAATTTCTCAGTACTCAGATGGCATATATCCGTCTGCTAGTAAATGGAAAAAAGAAAAAACAAACTTAAAAATACTAGATGACGTGAACAAAATATAAAGTTTGCAGAGCCAAACATATGTCAATGCTAGTCAATAACTGTTTCCTTTCTTAAGAACGCCATACATGTAAGCCCTGAAAAAGGTAAACCTTCAATTACTTTGACCCTTATTACAGTCGGTCAACCTCAGATCCACTTATCATTTTTGAATATACCCTACAGGGTCATAGAAAAGAATAATCTTTTCTTCAAGAAACCTAATTTCTACTGTACATGATTTGTCAAAATTTCCAACTGCACAAAGGATGTACACATTTTATGAAAGATTAATTATGCCCCACAGTTAGGAAAGAAATATTCAGTTGTCTTACTAAATATATAGCTATCTTGTTAAACCTCCTGCCCGTACCTGATGTAACTGGTATATTTCAAAGTTCTGTTAAGAACAGTCCTTAGGCCATTGTGATTTACAAAGCTGTTAGAGAAGCCGAATGACATTGTACGTGACGCAATTCTACATTTGTTGAAATAATTATACGTTTAAAGCTAGACTGCTATTCTAATGTATTTTATTTATGCCACTGACTTTGATTAACCAATGGGCATGCCGAAAGCGCCAAAGAATTAGAAAAGTAAAACAGTGGCATTGCAGAATAATCTTAAATTTAGGACCAGAGAAAGAAAATGTATCAATAGAAAATAATATTGAATTTCAATCAGGTTTTATTAAAATTTTTTGCAAACCTTTCTTTTATCTTTGAAGTTTTTTTTTCTTTTTTTATGTCACAATTTGAGATGATTAGATGCAAATTGATAAATCTGATTTTTCTGTTATGATTTGTGGGTGCCATGTCACATTGGCAGAGCCCTGAGGTGCCAGAACAGTAGAACCCCCCATAAGTGACCCCATTTTGCAAATGATACACCTCAATGGATTCATCTGAGGATACAGTGATCATATTGACAACATAGGTGTTTCACAGAATTTTATACCATTGGGCGGTGAAGAAAAAAATAATTGCATTATTACCACAAAAATGTTCTTTTAGCCCCAGATTTTACATTTTCACAAGGGGAAATCAATAAAAATGGCAGCAAAATTTGTCACACAATTTCTGCTGAACGTAGCAATACCTCATGTGGGGCTGTACTTTACTGCTTAGCCACACAGCGAGACTCAGGAGGGACAGAGAGCTACTGTATTTGACTCTTGGAAAACAAATTATCATAGAATAGTTTGTGGACTCCATATATAGAGCCCTTAAGTGTTAGAAGAGCAGAATCCCCCCTCAAGTGACCTCATTTTGACAATTGCACCCTCTGGGAATTTATCTACAGGTGTAGTGACAATTTTGACTCCAAGGGTGTTTTCCAAAACAAACAGCCATAGATGTTGATGAGTGAAAATTGCAAATTTGCCATTGTAGTGCCCAGTACATTGTAGTGCCCAGTATATTATGTCCAGCTTGTGCTCTGCTCGTGCTTCTGGAGACATGTACCCCGTAAATTAAGCGGGCTCTCGTTGCTACGGTACTAACAAACATATGGACACTAAATGTGGTTTAGACACACTGAAGCTCAGAAGGGAGGGCGACATTTGGATTTGAAGTGCAGAATTTGCTGGATTTCTATTGGGGGAGTTATTTTGCTTTTCCAGAGCCTTTGTGTTACCAGTAATGTGGAAGCCCCCTATATTTCTGTTAACAGATGACAGACCTGAGTGGGGACTTTCTTTTTTGTGTATTGAGATGAAGTTTTAACTGGGAACATTTCACATAACATTTGGGATCACATTTATCCGGCGCCCTATGCTGAGCACTTATATCGGGGTTTCCATCTAAATATACAAATAACGTGATTCAAATGACATCCCTGATGTAACCAATCACTATAGTGATGCAGCAGAGTTAGTTTCGATTATGTCTGGCCTCTGTTCAGCAGTATCCTTCTTTTCAGAGGTGCACAAAACTGCGCGCCTAAAAAGACGGACACCACCAGTTTACATGTCAGACGGCGTCCACAGTGCCCCCATCTACCTCATTATAGGAAATCTACCAGGGATTATGTCTGAATCAGGTATTTTAGAGATTTACACAGAAACCCCGGTGTAAGAGCTCAGCTTAGAGCGCAGGATAAATGTAAGCCGAGCCTTACTGCGATCTTTGAGAGGCAGAATGAAACAATCAACAGCAGGTCAAGTATTGGTTTTATTTATTTTTTACGCCATTTGTCATGGATTAGAAGGCTTTAATTTTCAGGTCGGTACAATTACAGTGATACCACATTTATGTCTTGTGTTTATGTTTTGCCACTTTTACACAATAAAATCAATTTTTTGGAAAAAGGAATTGTTTTTGCATCGCTATATTTCAAGAGCTATATCTTTTTTATTTCTCCGCTGACAGAGCTGTATGGCAGTTTGGTTTTTGGGACTCAACTCACTGTCACCTGTCCAATGCTCATTGTTTCTTCATATCACCGGCGCAAGCCCTGTCATCCCTGGGCTCTGGGGTGAGATGTCCGGCTCTGATGAGGCCTCGGATGTCGCATGCGCATATGCACACAAGGTCATAATGCATGTTGTGAAGTCATGATATCTTGACCTTTTGCTTTCTTGTGCAGAACCAGATGTCCTAGCCCAATGCAATGACGCCTGGGAATTTAACAGAGATCAGAAATTCTTCTGATGCACAATATTATAACTATTCCAATAAAACATTAATACCTGCGTGAATATAATGATGAGTCTGCTCACTATAATGAGGTCACTGCCTACCACTCATGATGAGCATACCAGTCATGCACCTTCAACTAGTTAAAGGGGTATTATAAAGTTGCATCGAGCAGCCCAGAGCAATGCAGTCTCCTTAGTTTCCTTTCTTCCTGTTTTCTGGTAGGGTGGCTCTCCTCTTTGAGTGACAGCTGTGATGAATAGTCAAATTGTAGTATTAGTAGAAATATAAAGCTCAGTACAAGTTCTGCTATAACACATTCAACTATCAGTTGTTCTGGAGTGTGTACTGCTATCACTGTATTTACACATAGAGATAACAGGGCATTTGAACAAGCACAAAGTCCCAGACAATAAGAGCAGAGAGCCATTAGGAAACCTGCTGTGTAAACTGCAGGGCTTGTGATTTCATAAGATTTATAACAGCAGCTTGTCAAAAGCAGAGAAGGAGGTGAGGGAGGTGAGCAACTGACTGTTGTATTAAAATTAATGGGCTGGAAAGAGCTAACTGGGATGTTAAGAGTTAACTCCTCTCCTGGAATGTAGCTGCTTTGAACTCTTGGCCAGGGTTTGAATGCCGGGTTCCATGGAAACAAGCTGTACACTATAAAAGATGAAAGCTCTCATTGCACGATAATGACAGCATATAGAAAAAGCAAGTCAATTTCAAACTTGCTCATTTTCATACTGCCAAACTAATTAGAACTCAGAGCATTGCATTCCCCTTAGTTTCCTTGCTTTCTGGTTTCTTTTATGGTAGGCTCTCCTCCTTGAGTGACAGCTCTGGTGAATAGTAGAATTGAAATATGAATAGAACCATAAAGCTGTAACACATTCAGCTCTCAGTAGTTGTTCTGGAGTCTATACTGCAATCACTGTGCTTACACATAAAGATAACAGGGCATTTGAACAAGCATACAGCTCCAGACAGCAAGAGCAGAGAGCCCTGATTAGGCGACATGCTGTGAAAGCTGCAGGGCTGGGGATTTTACAAGATTTATAACAGAAACTCATCAGAAGATGAGACGGAGGGTAAGGGAGGTGATGATCTAACCAATGTATTAACATTAATGGGCTAGAGATAGCTAACTGGGATGTTAAGACTTAACTTCTCTCCTGGAATTTAACTATTGCGAACTCTCGCATTCTCAGCCAGAGTCTAGAGGCCAAGCTCTATAGAAACAAGCTGTACACTATAAAAGATAAAAGCCCATGAAAATGATATCAGATAGAAAAAGCCAGTCATTTGTAAACTTGCTTTTGTATGCTGTCTAACTAATTAAATCAATTTAAGAACCTGAGAATACTTCTTTAAATTTATTTAGAATAAATACATTTCAGGCCTTAGGCTGAGTTCACACGATGCGTTTTTAATGCGTTTCCGTGGCGTTTTTGCAGCTGCGGAAACGCATTAAAAACGCATGGTAGAAGGGCAGCAATGTTCCTCAATTGAAATCCGCATCTGCTGTGCCCATGATGCGGATTTTTCCGCAGCGTAAACGCTACGCGCAAAAATCCGCAGCATGTCCATTAATTTTGCGTAAACGCGGCGTTTTCGCCGCCATTGACTTGCATTAGAACGCGCCAATTCCGCAAGACTGCATTTGTACTTGCGTTATTGGTGCGTTCTAATATGCAGATGGTACCCGGGTGTGGAGGAGAGGAGAGTCTCATCCACACCCAGGTACCATTAAAAAATCTGTAAGAAAAGAATAAAATAAAAAATAAATGTATACTTACCTTCTGTCGGCCCGCGCACAGCTCCTGCTTGGTTCCCGGCACTTTGCAGTGAGTTGAAGGACCTGCGCTGACGTCAGAGTCATGTGATGGGTCACGTGACGCTGACGTCGGCAGGTCTTTCAATTCAATGTTGCCGGCAAGGGAGAACGGAGTGTAAAGCAGGACACCGGGGGCCATCAGAGGGTAAGTATACATTTATTTTTTATTTTTACCATTCTCTCGGGTCACACTATATAAATCCATGCCGGTTGCATGGATTTATATAGTGTGACCAAGTTGTCAAGCACTTTCCAAGTGATGCTAAAATCGCCTGGAAAGCGCTTGTCAATCCGCATGCGGAAACGCATGTGAATCCGCATGTATTCCGCAGGAAAAACGCATGTACAATCCGCATGCGTTTCTTCTGCCAGGGAGATGCAGAAATGATGCAGAAATTTTCTGCTTCATTTCTGCATCGTGTGCACATACTCTTACACTTCTTTTTATGGCTAGTTGAACTCTGCTACTAAGGTCAGAAAGTGTTGGATATGATGCCGTTCAATGAATCATTGCCTGTTTGTAGTTTGATCCTGAACAATCCCACTGTAGGAATCTCTGACTTCTACATCTTTTCAATTACAAGGAAAAGGACCTTAGAACATTCTCATCATTTTGCTTTGCTACTTTGGGAACTGGCCAGAAAACCTTTTACACAGCTATTAAAGCTGGCCTATGATACAGGTAATGCAGTAGTCTTGTTAACAGGGCTTGGATTGGGGTGTAGGGGAGATTCCCAGGCGAGAGTCCCTTTTAACTGTATCGATATTTACTGAATGCCAATACAGATATACACCTGCAGTAGAGCAGCAAATTGTGGGCTCCTACTTTACAACTATTGAAGCTTTGTAGCACACAGGTCTTGTATCTTGTAGACCAAAGATCGCTTTAGGCCTTTGTTTTACAGGATGAAGGAGCCTGCGTAGGATGTCAGCATGTAGGTGGTGGAATAACTTTATTTAATCATTCCATGCCAAGAGAAAGAAATTAATCTTCCAGTGGGCTCATCGTGGACTTAAGATGAGTATTATTTTTTTTCGGGGACATTATTTGGTTTAAACAGCACTCAGAAGGCAATATTGGCCATTAAGTGGACACTCAGTGGGATTACTATTTGTCATGGGGGCACTCAGGTGACATTAATAGTTTAGTATGCACTCAGGGGACATTATTAAGTGGGAACTATTACATTTGGGTCCAATAAGGGGCATTATTACTTTTTGGATCTATTATTAGTACATGTTAAAGGGCATTCAGGAAATATTATTAATTGTTAAGCAAGGCAGTATTTTAAACTTTTGTGCTTGATGACGTACTACAACATCATTAAGTAGGTGCACATGTATGGAGAGGTTTCAAGAGCTAAGTCTACTCTACACAGGCCAGGTGCTGGCTGTGCTGGCTGTGATATACAGCTCGCACCTGCATCTAACAGCAGTGATCAAAGCTGTTAAATGCCTTTGCCTATCTTTGACAATGGCATTTAAGTGGCTTTAATTATGGTAAGGCATCTGTTCTGTAGCCCATTGGCCCACAGGCAACACAATTGTGAAGTACTAATGGGTTTCTCATGGAAACCAGGAACCTGCTGAAGGCCACTTTTGCCACGATCTTAGAACTCTGTTAAAGCCCTGCCACAAGCTGGGCTTCACAGGAGTCTGATTTTTACTATATTTTGAAATGCTTAAGTATTGCAGATTATAGTACAAGTGATCAAACAATGGCAAGCAGGTTTGCCAACTTGACATTCATTTTTCCTGGACAGTAATCAAAAAATCATGGACAGATGATATTTTTTTATAGACACATTGGAAAACCATAATAAATCATTATGATTATAAGTGATCCATGCCTATCTACTATATAATTGTCTTATTCCGTCTGTCTGTCTGTCTGTCTGTCTGTCTGTCCAGGAAATCCCGCGTCGCTCATTGGTCCGGCAGCGGCCAATCAGCGCCGCGGGATTTCAGAAAAAAGATGGCGGCCGTTAGCGGCTCATCTGCGGGACGGAGCTCAGCGTCGTTGCAGCCGGGAGATGAGCGCCGCGAGGCGCTCATCTCCCGGCCGGTACCAGCAGAAGGACCCCGACTGCCGGACCCATCTGCGGGACGGAGATGCAGCCGGGAGATGAGCGGCGCGAGGAGCTCATGTCCCGGCCGGTAGCAGCGGAAGGACTGCTGGCGTTGCTGACATCCATGTGGAAGGGAGGACTGGGGAGCGGCGCTGCGGGTCGGGATACTTCTGCTGCGAGCGCCCGTTCATGTCCCGGGTTCTCGCAGCAGAAGTACCCGACCCGCAGCGCCGCTCCCCGGTTCTCCCTTCAAACCCCAGCCGCTGATGTCCCCACAGTATCCGCATGGTGTTACAAAGATCCGGACATTTGTGTTAAAAATCGCTGATTGGTCGCTGGCGGTGCCCGCAACCAATCACCGATTTGGGCGCCAAATTTAAATAGCGGCCGCGACCAATCACCGATCTTGCCGCCACATTTAAACACTGTTGTGCTAATTGGTCGCGGACGCCAGCCGCGACCAATCAGCGAGCTTGGCGCCAAATTTAAACAACGCTCTGCTGATTGGACGCGTCTGGTGTCCGCGACCAATCAGCGAGATTGGCGCCAAATTTAAACAATGCTCTGCTGATTGATCGCGGTCGCTGGCCGAGATCAATCAGCAGTATTGGCGCAAAATTTAAACAACGCTCTGCTGATTGGTCGCGGCCGTCAGCCGCGACCAATCAGCGATTTTGGCGCCAGATTTAACCCCCGCTCTGCATCTCTCTGCTGATTGGTCGCGGTCGCCGGCCGCGACCAATCAGCAGTGTTGTCGCCAAATTTAAACACCTCTTTGCTGATTGGTCGCAGTCGCGACTAATCAGCGATTTTGGTGCCAAATTTAAACACGCTCTCCATTCCTCACTAACACGGTTCGCTGATTGGTTGTGGCCGCCGCCCGCGACCAATCAGCGATTTTGGCGCCAAATTTAAACAACGCTCTGCTGATTGGTCGAGGCCGGCGACCGCGACCAATCAGCAGAGCGATGCAGAGCGGGGTTTAAATTTGGCCCCAAAGTCGCTGATTAGTCGCGTCTGACGGCCGCGACCAATCAGCAGAGCGTTGTTTAAATTTTGCACCAAAATCGCTGATTGGTCGCGGATGGCGGCTGCGACCAATCAGCAGAGCGGTGTTTAAATCAGCGATTTTGGCACCAAATTTAAACACCGCTCTGTATCGCTCTGCTGATTTAATCACCGCTCTGCTGATTGGTCGCGACTAATCAGCGATTTTGGTGCCAAATTTAAACACGCTCTCCAGTCCTCACTAACACGGTTCGCAGATTGGTCGCGGCAGCCGCCCGCGACCGATCACCGATATTGCCGCCAAATTTAAACACCGCTTTGCTGATTGGTCGCGGTTGCCTAACGCGACCAATCAGCGATTTGGGCGCCAAATTTAAACGCCGCTCTGCTAATTGCGCCTCGTCGGCCGCATACCTATTCTAGAATACCCGATGCGTTCGAATCGGGCCACAATCTAGTAGCCCATAATTCTGACATCAGCTGCATCCACTGTAACTTGTAAAATGATGATAATTGGAGTCAAACTAAAAATCAGCTTCCAAAAATCACAGACTCCTTGATTTTTTTTTTTACCGACAGGGAAAAAAAGTGCCTTATTTTTACAGATTGTCCTGGAATTTCTGGACGTTTGTGAACCCTGATGGCAGGTTCAACTTCAAGTTCAATGTGGGTATGCTGCAAACAGCGCAGATATAAGTGTAGGATGAAATAAGAAGCTTCACGGCGGTCTAGGCGGATGGGAAACATGAGAAAAATAAAAGCTTGCATTTATGAGCCACTATATATACTCCTCATTATTGAAATAGCAATGGCAACACCAAGAAAGAAAAGTTTTGGAATTATGAAGAACACAGCATAGACAGACATAATGATATGTAAATTATGGCAAAATGGACAAATGAGAACAAGTATGAGAACCATGTACTGGTATGCATGACTTTGTGTGAGCTTCACTTAGATATGTTTTGCAAAACTGCAAAACCTCCATCCCCCTTCCCACTGTGCTGTACCCCTAGCTATAGCGTATCTCTGATCCAAAATATCTTTTTTATGGCAATCAAGGAAAGACCATGTTTGTGTGGGTTTCCTCTGGGTTCTCCTGTTTCCTCCAAGACTCCAAAGACATCCTGATAGGGATTCTAGATTGTGAGCCTCAATGGGGACAGTGATGATGATGTCTGTAAAGCGCTGCAGAATATGATGCCGCTATATAAGCATAATAAGACCGTCTACAGTTCTACTGAACAAAACAGTAATAAAAATAAACTTTAATGGTGAGCAAACATCGGTTCAGTAAAATCACAATGGGTCTAGGTCTTTTGACCATAATATGGATGTTAATTTTTTGCTGCATTACAGCTAAAACAATTATATAAGATCTGGGCATGCTTTTTTACAATTTTATATGCCTATTATTAACTTTTTAAAATATTGAAGATGACTGAAACACCATGCGGCGTCTTCCTTTTACTTCTGTACTAGATCCATTTTGGGCTTCTTCTAGCAAGTTAATACAAAAATGCATAGCCAAAGATATCCTTACAATATGAGGTGCAAGATGGTCAATACAGTTCAATAATTTCATGCTATTTCATATCAAACGGTTTAATCGGTAACATGATATATTATTCTTTTATATTTTATGCATTTGCAAAGATCACATCACTTTTCCCACACAAGGTGCATTTAAAATGTCATGTTGAGTTGTAATTTTGCTGAGACTCGAACTCGTTTTGCACATGATAAATATCTAGCATTACATCCAGTCACAGCCATAATGATCTGAGGAACCTGAACCTCTGAGAAACAATAAATCCTTATGATCAAAAAAAAAAATCTAGATTCAAGTATAAGTTGATTGCATTACAAATTCTAGCACCAGGGTGTTGCCAGAACTATAGAGACATCTGCCAGATGAGGTATACAGGAAATTATGGCGCACACATGAGTAGGAGATGTTTTAGGAAAAATTAACTGAAAGAAGCACTCCCATTAAGTTTTTTATTCATTAAATGTGTGTATGTGCATGTAGTGTAGTGTGAGTGTATGAATATACGCACCTACCGCTGCTCTCTCCTGTATCCAGTTCGGTTCTGCACAGTACAACTTGTCAACTGTATAGTGGCTGCAGCCGGGTGCTGCACATCTGCACCTATTCAAATAAATAGGGCTGGGTCTGCAGTAACCTGCTACGACCACTATGCAGTTAATGGAGCTGTACTGTGTAGCTCCACAACTGATCACATCTGGTCACTTCTGGTATCGGAAACAGCTTATCGGCGGGTGTTTGATGTTGCAACCCACCAATTGATAGGATAGGCTATCAATATTAAAGTACCGGACAACCCCTTTAAGTCAATATTATGGTAAACAGTTATGAGGCTTCTGCTCATGCTCAAACCAAAATAATTTTGCACATTATGAATAGTCATATTATGTATAAATAGTTTTAGGTTTTCAAGGATCATTTTATGCTGGATAGAACATTTTGTTCCCAGCTTGATAACTGAGTTACTTCAGTTACAGACAAGAAGTCTCCATCCTAGACAATTTTCATCAAAACATCTTTACAGTTGAAAAGAGAAATGTGCAATGCAATATAAATATGTATACTAATAAGATTGATTTAATAAAGCAATAATAACAATTTATAGATTATAATAGCTACATTAATTGTTTTCTTTATCAGCTCCCTCCTTCTGTTTATACATGAATACTTCTATCAGTCACAATCAATCTTAATCAATAGCTGCTTTTGGAAGTACACTGTTTGCAAATACCCATTAAAGTACAGAATAATTAAGATAAAAGCAAGAACTGCAACAACTGGTTGAGGAATGAGCCAACAAACAAATTTATCTATGCTCCTATGGAGCCCTTCCATGAGAACAGATCCAGCTCTACAGTGTCCATTTTAGAACATGATCAGATATCAGTAGTAAGAACACCCACCTCTCGTCAACATGCCCACTTCCGGTTTTTGACAGGTGCCCCTCCCCTTTTGGCACATGCCCCGCCTCCACTACCGGTCTAAACCCCTCCCCTCTCCTCCCCATTCTCCGCCCACTCTCCGCCCCTATGTGTGTCAATACCTGTTACGTCAGTTCCGTCCCCGCCCCCGGAAGCCAACCCTTACCGCGCCTATGTGTGTCCAATATCTGTTACGTCAGTTCCGTCCCCGCCCCGGAAGCAGCCCATGTTCAGTCTCTGTTACGTCCCCCATGATCGTCCACATGCCCTTCACCCAAGGTTGTAGGTTAATGTGTAAGCGCCGTATGTAAGAAAAACATGTCAAGACATGTTTTTGTGAGAAAAGGCAGCCCCAGGATCCCTAGGGTTAGCATTCTGTAGTGTTCATAATAATGACGTAATAAAAGTTTTTAAAAAAATATACATTTATTGTAGATTCACTTAGAGGTATACACAAATCAAGAAATGGAAAAAGGTGTAAATAGATTTCAAAATACAACATTATACAACCAAATCTATAGGTTACAATACATTTCAATGCTAATATTTACAAAGATAACCACGCTCGTCTATAGCGTCTCTGTAAGGTTGTAGGATAATGTGTAAACTTGGCACATTACCCATTAACAACGGCTCGATTCTCTGTAAAGTAATAGGTAATGTGTAAGGTAGGCACATTCCCCATTAGCTTTGTGTAAACCGAATTGCTAGAAGGCGATCATGCCCTTCACCTCCATATAGCTTAAAGTGTAACCGCCTTATGTAAGAAAAAACATGCCAATACTAGTGTTGAGCGAGCACTAAAATGCTCGGGTGCTCGAAGCTCGGGCCGAGCTCGCCGTGATACTCGGGTGCTCGACCCGAGCAACGAGCCCAATGTTAGTCTATGGGAGACTCGAGCATTTTTGCGGTGGCACCCCCGGCAGTCTTTTAAAAGCCTAACAAGTGCCCAAAACGATAGTGACAGTGCTCAAATGACATGGGGACAGCATGGGGATCGCCTCAGGAAGCATTTCTGACCCCCAGGTCACTGCTGTCAACAACGTAGTCAGAGGTATTAAGACACTTTTACAGGCTCACAAAAAAACGAAAATGAAACTTTTTTCCTGTGAAATATGTTAAGGAACATCCTTTCCAGGGAAAAGACTTGTGTATAAGTTAAAATAAATGACCAAAAACAAAAATACTCCTCCACACCTTCGGCTATGTTCACAAGTAGCATTTTTTATGCGTTTTTGCACTTTTATATTGCTTTCAACTATGACAAATGCATTCACCGGGAAATGCCATTTTAACATTTTACAACCTTATCTGGCCATGTGCTGTGTGACACATGCATAAAGTGCTGAAAAGACAAGGGAACAGCATGGGGAAGACCCCTGGAAGCATCTCTGACTCCCAGGTCACTTTCTAAAAGTGTGCCCATCATAAGTGATCCTTGCCGCATCAGAAGATGCAGACTTGCAACTATCCCCATGCAAGTTCTAGTCCCAGGGCAGTGTTCAATTGTACCTCCCCCATTCCTTGCAATACAAGCGCAAGTATGCAGCCTGCCACCCACCCACCTCCAAGCTGCAATACCATACTGCTTGCTTGCTTGAACTTGAAATTGGGCCTTTTAGGCATGTGGAGGCGGAATCTGGCCACCACGTCATGTGTTGGCGGCCTGGAATCCATACTCAGTCCCCAACCGCCCGGCGGCCAGGTGTCCATACTCAGTCCCCAGCCGCCCCGCGGCCGAGTGTCCACACGGTCCCCAGCCGCCTTGGGGTCAGTCGGGTGTCCATAAACGCTCCCCAGCCGCCCCCATTTCTCCTTGGAACATCCCCCAACACACTTTTCTTAGCCCGGCCTGCTTTAGGCAGCATTGGATGAGCCCACCAGAGAACCAGACTCCTCCGGTGGGCCCTGACTTCTCCATCGGTGGAGTTGAGAGTGCCAAGGTGAGGAGCATGATGATGATGACAGAAGTTAGCATCTGCTATGTTTTCTTTTAATGCAAGTGTAAGTGTGCAGCCTGCCACCCACCCACCCCCAGACTGCAATTCATACTGCTAGCTTGCACTTGAAATGGGGCCTTTTAGTTTAGAGGAGGCCGAAGCTGACCACTACCTCATGGCTGCTTCGGCAGCGAGGTATCCATACTCAGCCCCGGCCGCCCCTATTTGTCCTGGTGTGCCTTATACATAAGATTAAGCGCGTATACCAAAACATTACCTGTGCCCTCCCCAGTGCATTTAGTGAGAAGGAGAGCCTATTCCGCTGTAGTGTGTGCATGCCAAACCCCTGTTCATGCGAAGATGCCTCCCACCTTGCACCTGTTGTTGCAGACTTGCAACTATCCCCATTCAAGTCCTTGTCCCAGGGCAGTGTTCAATTGTACCTCTCCCATTCCTTGCAATGCAAGCGCAAGTATGCAGCCTGCCACCCACCCACCCCCAGGCTGCAATACCATACTGCTTGCTTGCTTGCACTTTAAATTGGGCCTTTTAGGCATGTGGAGGCGGAATCTGGCCACCACGCCATGGCTGTGTCGGCGGCCTGGTATCCATACTCAGTCCCCAGCCGCCCGGTGGCCGGGTGTCCCCGCTTGCTCCCCAGCCTCCAGGGGGTGGCCGGGTGTCCATACTCGGTCCCCAGCCACCCCTATTTGTACCGGTAACCTTTCCCACACTTTTCTTAGCCTGGCCTGCTTTAGGGCAGCATTGGCCGAGCCCACCGGACTATCAGACTCCTCCGGTGGGCCCTGGCTTCTCCATCAGGGGAGTTGAGAGTGCCAAGGTGAGGAGTATGATGAGGATGATAGAAGTTAGCATCTGCTTTGTTTTGTTGTAATGCAAGTGCATGTATGTAGTAGCGGCTAGGCCTGAGGAGGTCAGCGTTTTGGCGCATATCCTACCTCCTCCGAGGATTGCTGGATGTTTTCCTGCTACTATCCAAGTTCTATGACTCCCGTTAAAACAAAGCTTCAGGTGATAAATGATGGATGAGGTAGTGGCAAAGGAGAAAGAGCAGGAGGAACAGGGACCATTCACATCAATATCAGGCCAGTCAACCAGATATGTCTTGTAGGATATGTTTCTGTAACAAAAGGAGCGGTTCGGCTACACAGTTATAGGGCATACAGTGAGTGCAAGGCCTACCAAAAATTTCGAGGCACTCCAATGCCCCTTGGAAATGACATGGAGGTCAGAGGGCGTTAACTAAACCTTTTTTTCCATTTATAGCAACTGGGTCTCCTGTGCACTGTTGGCCTAAGCAGTGAATGGAATGCTTTCCAAAAATTATGAGGTACTGCAATGCCCCTTACAAGAGCCATGTGTGGCACCCCAGGGGTCTGGTCACCACAGTAATAGAGATTACGTCGGAGAGCAAGTGGGAGGTTTCCTGGTCAGGATCCCTTAAACATGCAACATCCTCCTGCCCCAGTCCTGGGAGGGGAGAATTCTGCCCTTATAAACTGGATCTGGGGTGGGGTTGAGTGAGTCAGAGAACAGAGAACAGTCAGAGTCAGAGTGAGAGCAAGGGAAAGTAACAGCAAGGAGCTCTGTAGGAGCTAGGAACTAAAGACGAGGGGCTGGAAGCTGAGCAGAGCTCGTCCTGGCAGAAGACAATAGGAACCGGACACAGGAGTCCGAAGCTGTGAGGACTTATATATCCAGCAGCAGAAACCAGCCGGCAGGGGATTTCAGGTCCTCTGGCCATAGAAGCCCGGAGGTTCAGTCACAAGCAAGGGACCAGCACCGCCGTCGTGGAGCGGAGGCTAACAGAAGGCCCCAAGTCACCAGCCATACGGGTGAGCACTACACGGTACACTCAGGGACGTGGGCTACTTCTACCCGCTTACACCAAGGTAGCCAGGAAGAGTGCAGACAGACGGGGAGGCCTACAACTCCACCTGGCCAGGGGAACTCCTGCTTGCTCACAGACTGACCAGGCCTCTTATGCTAGCCAGTACTCCCGGGAGGGTCTACCTTATAATCATCAGTAAAGACCCTGAACTGCACTGCAAAGACTCTGAGTCATTCCTGCTGCGCTCGTGCACCATCACCCCCATCATCCACACTCACTGCCCTGAGGCTATACTCCTCCCGAGGGGAGTTATCCCATTTTATGCTGCGCACACAACACCAGCCTCAGCGGTCTGCCTCGCAGCGGTGGTACTCCCTGACCGCAATCCACGGGTGGCGCAGTCGGACAATTAACCTCAAAACCTAAGAAAGATTGCCACTGGTTTGACCAGCCTGAGCCACGGGACCGGGTCACCGCCACGGAGACTACAGACCCCAGAGACCCGGCACCGGGTATCCCACACACGTGTACACACGGCCCAGGGGGCGCGTCACATGCAGTACAGCATATTACAAACATAAGTCCCATTATTGGGGAGTGGGTGTCCCATAGTATTTGCTTATGCCTTGCAAGCAAAAGCTGCCAAAAATTAGGACGGAGCAACTTGCAATGCCCCTTACAAGAGCCATGCAGTACAGCATATTACAAATATAAGTCCCATTATTGGGGAGTGGGTCTCCCATAGTATTTGCTTATGCTTTCCCAGCAAAAGCTGCCAAAAATTAGGACGGAGCAACTTGCAATGCCCCTTCCAAGAGCCATGCAGTACAGCATATTACAAACATAAGTCCCATTATTGGGGAGTGGGTCTCCCATAGTATTTGCTTATGCTTTCCCAGCAAAAGCTGCCAAAAATTAGGACGGAGCAACTTGCAATGCCCCTTACAAGAGCCATGCAGTACAGCATATTACAAACATAAGTCCCATTAATGGGGAGTGGGTCTCCCATAGTATTTGCTTATGCTTTCCCAGCAAAAGCTGCCAAAAATTAGGATGGAGCAACTTGCAATGCCCCTTACGAGAGCCATGCAGTACAGCATATTACAAACATAAGTCCCATTATTGGGGAGTGGGTCTCCCATAGTATTTGCTTATGCTTTCCCAGCAAAAGCAGCCAAAAATTAGGACGGAGGAACTTGCAATGCTGGCACCCTGGTGGTATAGTGGTGGTGGAGGCTGAGGATAAGGAGAAGAAGATTAAACAGCCGAACCGAGGAAGCGTATACCCATGTGTGGGTGTGAAGCGGTGCATGTGAATACACCTCCCGAAATAACACAGTGGATTTGACTTTATGTTACTCTGCTGTCATTTGGTGGTGATGAGAAGTCTGGCCTAATCCAGCCCTTGTTCATTTTGATAAGGGTCAGCTTGTCAGCATTGTCAGTTGACAGGCGAGTGCGCTTATCAGTTATAATTCCCCCAGCGGCACTAAAAACACGCTCCGATAACACGCTAGCGGCAGGGCAGGCCAGGACCTCCAAGGCGTACAGAGCGAGTTCATTCCAAGTGTCCAGCATGGATACCCAATAATTAAAAGGCACAGAGGAATCACGGAGGACGCTGGTACGATCGGCAAGGTACTCCCTCACCATCTTTTGAAACTTTCCACTCCTTGTGAGAGTACCCCGCGCCTCAGGGCCTGTAAGCTGGGCGGGTGTCAGAAAGCTGTCCCAGAACGTTGACAGTGTTCCCCTGCCTCTGCTGGATTGAAGTTGCATCTCTCTCGCCTGTACGCCTTGGTTGGGCAACGAACTGTGACCTCTGCCGCTAGCGTGTTCAGATGGGAATTTTTTTAAGAGTTCTGCAGCAAGGGCCTTCTGGTATTGCCCCATTTTTGTAGACCTCTCCACCTCAGGAATAAGAGAGTGAAAGTTCTCCTTGTAGCGGGGATCTACAAGTGTCACCAACCAGTAATGACTGTCACCCAACATTTTGACAACGCGAGGGTCACAGTTAAGGCAGCGTAACATAAAGTCAGCCATGCGTGCCAGACTGGTAACGGGCAAGATTTCCGTGTCCTCACCAAGATGACGACTGACCATGCTCTCCTCCTCCTCTTCCTCCTCCCCCCTGTCCTCAGGCCACCCACGCTGAACCGACGGTATGACACTTGTACAGGTAATACCGTCTACAACGCATGATAGCAGCTCCTGTTCTTCTTCCTCCTCCTCCTCTCCCTCATTTTCCCCCAATGCACGTTGGGATGAGATGAGGCTGGGCTGTGTGTAATCGCCCTCTACGGCTTCTTGATCCATCTCATCATACTCTGGCTGCAATGCCTCCTCTTTAATTCTCTGCAGAGAGCGTTGCAAAAGACAGACAAGTGGGATGCTGACACTAATGATGGCGTCATCGCCACTCGCCATCTTGGTGGCCTCCTCAAAGTTTGTCAGGATGGTACATATGTCAGACATCCAGGTCCACTCCTGAGGTCTTATGTGTGGAGTCTGACCTGGATATCGACGGCCTTGTTGCAGCTGGTACTCCACAACTGCTCTCTTCTGCTCACAAATCCTTTGCAACATGTGAAGGGTAGAGTTCCAACGTGTGGGGACATCACACACCAGTCGGTGTGCCGGAAGCGGCAAACGCTGCTGCAACACAGCAAGGGCGGCGGAAGCTGTAGCCGACTTGCGAAAATGAGCTGACAGGCGGCATACTTTCACGAGCAGATCTGGCAACTCGGGGTACGATTTAAGAAACCGCTGAATCACGAGGTTAAGCACATGAGCCAGGCATGGTGCGTGTGTGATCTCACCTCGCCTCAGAGCCGCCACCAGGTTACGGCCATTGTCACACACGACCATGCCGGGATGTAGGTTCAGCGGTCTCAGCCACAGATCTGCCTGCTCTTTCACAGCTGTCCACAACTCACAAGCAGTGTGAGGTTTATCACCTAAGCTTATGAGTTTCAGCACAGCCTGTTGCCGCTTGGCGGAGGCAGTACTGCAATGCTTCCAGCTTGTAACTGATGTGGTGATATCTGAGATGGAGGCTGAACATGAGGAGGAGGAGGATGCGCAGGAGCTGTACACTGTGGGGGCAACTCTGACTGACATAGGGCCCGCAATCCTCGGTGTGGGGAGGATGTGTTCCGTCCCAAGGTCCGATTGGGTCCCGGCTTCCACTATGTTTACCCAGTGTGCCGTCAGAGAGATGTACCGTCCCTGGCCACAAGCACTTGTCCACGTGTCCGTTGTCAGGTGGACTCTCCCAGTAACTGCATTGTTGAGGGCACGGCAGATGCTTTGGGACACGTGCTTGTGTAGTGCGGGGATGGCACACCGGGCAAAATAGTGTCGGCTGGGGACCGAGTACCGAGGGACGGCCACCGCCATAAGATTGCGGAAGGATTCCGTCTCCACCAGCCTAAAAGGCAGCATTTCCAAGGCAAGCAGTCGTGAAATGTACGAATTTAGGACTGTGGCCTGTGGGGCGTTAGCTGCGAATTTCCGCTTTCGTTCAAAGGTCTGGGATATGGACAATTGAACGCTGCGGTGGGACGTGGACGTGGACGTTGATGCTGTTTCTTGAGAAACTGCCATAACAAGTGAAGACTGAGAGGAGGGGGCATCTTTACATGCAGTATGGACAGGGGATTGCCTTGCACACACAACAGGGGGTTCTATTGCACGCAAAACAGTGGAAGAAGCAGTGGTGACACCCGCTGACACTGGTCGTGGACCCTGGGTTTCGCCCCACAAAGTCGGGTGCTTTGCTGCCATGTGCCTGATCATGCTGGTGGTGGTCAGGCTGGTAGTTTTGTCACCCCTGCTGATGCTGGCATGGCAGGTGGAACATATGGCCTTTTTGGGGTTATCAGCAGAGTCTTTAAAAAAATTCCAGACTCTGGAAGACCTACCGCTTGTACTGGCAACGTCCCTCGTGTTGGTGTTACGGGGAACGGTTGCCTGCCTTCTGTCTGCGGCCACCACACTGCTTCTTCCTGCCTGTTGGGGTACTCTGCCTCCCTCCCCCTGTGTGCTGCTGGCCTCACTCTGCATGTCCTCCTTCCACGTTGGGTCAATTACTAGATCATCCACCACCTCCTCCTCTTCCACTTGCGCACCACGATCCTCCTCCTCACTTCCTGGCAATTGTGTCTCGTCATCGTCCACCTCTTGTGACAGATTGCCAACGTCAACTTCCTGTGGCCGTGGCTGTTCAAATATTTGGGCATCGCAACATGGGATCTCCTCTTCCACCACTTCAAGCATATAAGGCGAGGGGCCCAAATATGGAAATGGACCAGTGAACAGCTCTTCAGAGTGTCCAAGTGTGGGATCACTTGCTGTCTGACGACACTCGGCATGGTGGGAGGAAGGAGCATCAGGGTGAGGAGGAGTATGCGGTCGAGACTCACGGCTACTAAGAGTTGACCGTGTGGAAGACAGACCGGAGGTGGTGGTGCCCTGGTAACTGGAAGTATTGTCTGCTATCCAATTAATAACCTGTTCACACTGATCAGTTCTCAATACTGGTGTTGTTCTGTGCTTCCCTAGTAATTCGGTTAATAAGTGGGAGCGAGAAGATGTGGCTGTTGGTTGTGCCACATTTTCACCTTGGCCACGGCCCCGTCCTCTGCACGAACCATCACCAGAACGTCCACTTCCATGTCCCTTGCCACGCGCCTTGCCCATTGTAAATGAAGTAAAATAGCTTACACTTGCACTATCAATGGAAAAAGGGTAATAAAGAGTAGATTAGAACCGTGGAAGAGGAAAACCACAGTTATTGTTTACTGGGGTATACCACACTTTTTTAAATAGAGATATTTGCGGCTGAACAGTGAGCGACACACTCAAACTGCTTTTTTTTTAGATACCAAAGGCCCAAAACTGGATAGTACAGCGATTTGACCCGTGGAAATGCGAAACCACACTGGGATGTCGGGCCTACACAAGACTATTTTCAACAGATATATTTTTGTGTCACAACAGTCAGGAGACACTACTGTTTTTCTTTATGGAAAAAGCTACCAAAACCTGAATAATAGAGATTTTTTACCGTGGAACATCAAAACCACAGTAATAATTTACTGGTGTATACCAGGCTTTTTAAAATATATATATATTTGCGGCTGAACAGTGAGCGACACACTCAAACTGTTTTTTTTAGATACAAATGGCCCAAAAGTGGATAATACAGAGGTTTGTACCGTTGAACTGCAAAACCACACTTGTATTTCTCGGGCCTACACCAGACTATTTTCAACAGATATATTTGTGTCTGAAAAATCAGGGAGACACTATTTTTATTTTTTTTTTACAGCAAAAAATGCAAAAAGCAGGATAATAGACATTTTTTACCGTGGAACAGCAAAAGCACACTTCTGTCTCTCGGGCCTACACCAGACTATTTTCAACAGATATATTTGTGTCTGAAAAATCAGGGAGGCACTATTTTTTATTTTTTTTACAGCAAAAAATGCAAAAAGCAGGATAATAGAGATTTTTTACAGTGGAACAGCAAAAGCACACTTCTGTCTCTCTGGCCTACACCAGACTATTTTCAACAGATATATTTGTGTCTGAAAAATCAAGGAGACACTATTATTATTTTTATACAGCAAAAAATGCCAAAAACAGGATAATAGAGATGTTTTACCGTGGAACATCAAAACCACAGTAATAATTTACTGGTGTATACCAGGCTTTTTAAAATATATATATATTTGCGGCTGAACGGTGAGCGACACACTCAAACTGTTTTTTTTAGATACAAATGGCCCAAAAGTGGATAATACAGAGGTTTGTACTGTGGAACTGCAAAACCACACTTGTATTTCTCGGGCCTACACCAGACTATTTTCAACAGATATGTTTGTGTCTGAAAAATCAGGGAGACACTATTTTTTTTTTTTACAGCAAAAAATGCAAAAAGCAGGACAATAGAGATTTTTTACCGTGGAACAGCAAAAGCACACTTCTGTCTCTCTGGCCTACACCAGACTATTTTCAACAGATATATTTGTGTCTGAAAAATCAGGGAGACACTTATTATTTTTATACAGCAAAAAATGCCAAAAACAGGATAATAGAGATGTTTTACCGTGGAACATCAAAACCACAGTAATAATTTACTGGTGTATACCAGGCTTTTTAAAATATATATATATTTGCGGCTGAACAGTGAGCGACACACTCAAACTGTTTTTTTTAGATACAAATGGCCCAAAAGTGGATAATACAGAGGTTTGTACCGTGGAACTGCAAAACCACACTTGTATTTCTCGGGCCTACACCAGACTATTTTCAACAGATATATTTGTGTCTGAAAAATCAGGGAGACACTATTTTTTTTTTTTTACAGCAAAAAATGCAAAAAGCAGGATAATAGAGATTTTTTACCGTGGAACAGCAAAAGCACAGTTCTGTCTCTCTGGCCTACACCAGACTATTTTCAACAGATATATTTGTGTCTGAAAAATCAGGGAGACACTTTTTTTTTGGGGGGGGGGGCACCAAAAGGTTAATAAGATGGGTATTTGTACATTGTGAAGGAGGAAAAAAAAAAGAGGATTTAGATAAAAAAAAAGGATTTTTCCTGGCCCCCAGGACCTGGAGCTAAGTCCAGCAATTTCAGCAACAGTAGCAGCACACAGGACTGTAATGCAGCGTTTGCTGGTATAACCACTGCGTCTCCTATACAGCCTGCCTGCCTGCCTGCCTGATATACCTGGGATGGATATTAGTCCTGAGAAGGACTGTTTGTTTGATCTGGCAGCCTTTACAGACCCTACACTAACTATTTTGCAGGATATATCTCTCCCTAAATCAGCAGCGCTGTCCCTACACTGTCTGATCCGGAGCGACTGTGTCCAAGATGGCGGCGCCCGGTTTTAAATACTCGAGGTGACGCTGTGCGGCCAGCCAATCACTGTAATGCCCACAAACAACATGGCTGCGGCATTACAGTGACTGGCTGGCAATCCCTGCATGTTCATTGGCTCTGTAAAGAGCGCCAAACATGCAGGGCGGAGACCCGAGCTCCCGCCCGAGTAACCCGGAAATGCTCGGTGCTCGCCGAACATCCCGAGTAGCGTGATGCTCGGGCGAGTACCGAGCAGTGTCGAGCATGTTCGCTCAACACTAGTCAATACATGTTTTTTTGTGAGAAAAAGCAGTCCCAGGGATAATGTTAACTGGCACAGCAAAACAGATTGAATGATTTATTGAACAAGAAATACTAAGATATAAACATTTTTAGTACACATTACAAAAAGGAAATATTGTTATAAAACCACATTGGTTCTATAGCAGAAATAGAGCAAGATCATGTTTCGCAGGGCGGTTTGCAAACCTGATTATAATCGCATAATGGCGTACGTAAAATCATGATAGAGTTAGAAAGATTTTGTACAAATGCATCTACTAGACGATCATTATGTTTTAAATCATTTGTAAAGTTTTTCAGTAATCGCTTCAATGTTATTCCCGCAGCGACGTGATACAACACGTAAATACAAAACTGTCCGCAAAATCTCGACATAGAGTCTTGCAGCTGGCTTTTCTGATAGCAATACGTCGTGGTGTTTCTTCTTAAAAATTGTATAATCGTATTCGGAAATACGGCGGCGTCAGGTTGTAACCCGTAACTGTCAAAAAATGAGGATTTGTTCCTGCATAGAATAATGAGTAGCCAATGTGTACCGGGCTCTTCCGAAGAATCTGTGTTGACGATATAGGCTCTAGGTCTATACCTGATAATATGGCGTGGTAAGAGGTCACAGGGAAATACCCCGCCAAACATTCTCCGAGTATCAGGATTTCGGCTCAAAATGCATGACAGTTGCCATAGTATTCATTATAGACGAAATCCACTGGGGAGTCACAAAAGTTTCATTAAAGTCGTATAGGACTTCTTGACATTGGTTAATCTCCAGTACGTGTTGACAGCATAAACGATCATATTCACCGTGTGTGGTGTGGCATCCGCAAAATGAATTTCGGCCCGTAGGTTACCCGTTTTAATGAGCGAAAAGTGAGCGCTCGGTTCCTGATCCGGCGAAGAAAGTGTAGCCTCTCATAAAATCATCACGGTCTATGCTTAATCCTGCGTCGGCTTTTTGTTTTCCGGAGATGTGAACGAGAGCCATATATTCCCTCACAGCATGTTCAGCGCCAAAATTAGGGTGAAACGGCTTGGCGGGGATCAGCTGTCCGTCCAAATTCAGGGCAGCGTGGTTGATCCTATAATGGTGAAAGCAAAGTGGATTTTTCTGGTAACTGCCGCTGAAGGCCTCGTTGTCCACAAAGCAAAGAATCAACGTTTTTGGTATCTGGCCCAGAAAAAGATTTTCATGATTACTATTTCTCGTTCCTCAAGGGATGCTATAGACTTTCAAACAGGCCCTGTCTAGAGCGTATTTAGCGGGGCTTGATAGAAGAGCTTGGCTGTGACCGATCCTGACGGCTGGAGAGACTTGTACTCTCTTTACGTAGAGGGCTGCGTTCACGATCTGAACCTTAACCTGTTCCTGTTCGGGAGTCATAAGGCAAAACTAGTCCTTATTTCTTGATAACTTGATCTTAAGATCTAGACTGTTCAAAATGAGTTTCGGTTGATTAAAAATGTCACCGAAGATCGGGCCCACGAGTTCCACAGGCCTTGAGAGATGGGTTGCGTGGGCTCTGCGGGCGAACCCATAATTTTGATTTTCGCCGTCAAGTACGGTGGTCTGGTGATGGCCTGCAGTGTCTTTATAGAATAACCCCGCTGTAAATTGCGATCTCAACGCTTGCGTACTGTAGTTTAAAAGCGTTTCAATGTAGGCCCGTTAACTATAAAGGTTATCAGATTGTGAAATCAAACGGTCCCCCAGAGTAATGTCCACCTGATTGAAAAGTGTGGCTATGGGGTAATTAATAAGTCCCACACGCGTGCCGGCAGCGAGAACCGTACCGTCCTGTTTCAGGATGCGGCACTGGACGTTCAAGAGTGTATTATTTAAATCGTAATAATATTCTCCGCTTCCCGATATGAAAAATTCCAGGGGCGCGTTATCGGCTAGAGCGGCGATGGGTTGCACCTCGACAAAAACCGATTTTTCGACGCTAATCTGCGTGGGAGGCACGGTAAAGATATCCAGTTCGCTTTTAGCGCACTCTATTGACGCATCGTGAATAAACGCCATGACCTGTTATTAGAAGATGTCACTCATGAGGCGTCTTGTGGACTTCTGACGCGAACTCGATTTACGTTGAGCGGTGTTATTCATGAGGCGCGGCGGGAATCGCGGTGAGCGGGGTATTTTCGCTCGTGGTAAAGAGTTTCTTTCTCTTTTTCTTTTACGCGATTTTGTGGTTACGTAGATTAGTCCGTCGCCCTCTTGATTGTTTTTAGAGGTGCGATTCAATCTGTCCACTACGGCCGCAGACATACTCGTGATAGCGTCTTTAGCAATGTTTCTTACGGCTGTTTTTACATGCGGTTTGACTAGTTCTAGGCCTTTTCTGAAAAGCGGTACTGCTCTTCTAAAAAGACTTCTAAACAGACCACCGAGACCGGCGCCGTACATGTATTCATCACCGCGGAACCCCTCTAAGCCATGCCCTGCTTGAGCTACATGGTACCGGGCGTACAAGGCGGGATCGCCGTAAACTCTTTGAGACATCATTTTTACCGTGGCGTAGTCTTGCGAGGCCTAAAATGTAATCGCACTATACACTTTCCGTATCTGAATTTAACCGGCGTACCCTGGCCCGACATGACAGTAACAGTTACGGAGTCAAAGTGTTGTTTGCACAGCGGTATGTAATCTGGCCGCGAGTAGCGCACTGTGACAATCATCGCCGCTAACTTCTACGGTCCGTAACAGTTGAACGTAGCTGTCGCCCACAAGCTGATGTTGAATTATATCAGTGTATACAAAAAGCGAATAAAAACCCACCTTTGAATCGGGGTAAAAGCGACGATTCCACGGCATTAAAGCTGCGGGTGAATCATCGACGATTTCTAGTCCGAAAATAAATTTTAGCTTAGTACCCAGAGCAAACTGTATAGGTGATGGGTCGGGTAGGATTACCTCTCGACGTAGATCATCATAACGTATCCTATAGGCAGGCGTGGATAAATTCAGCGATTCTATTCGCGCATTGACTGTACCGACCAGCTTTTGAATGTTCGGGTAAAATCCTGATTTTACATGATAAACCTCTAACGGCTCGTTGTGTTTAGCAGCGTAGAAGTTCCCTTCAAAAGCATCAAACGTGTTCCACGTATGGGGGTACTGTATTTCCGTTAACACCACTTCATAAGCTCCTGAAAGATGAACGGCCTTTGCTAGCTTGGTGGTGTAACTCGAAATAGTATTTTCGGGGTAGATTTTGGATGATGAATTGCTAGGTAGTGTAACGTAAAACGAATCGTCTTCCATGCTTTATACGGTCGTTAATTGATTTTCTTCTATCCAACTATTGAATTTATCAGGATATCCGAACCACTTCACAAAATAATGAGTTGCACCACGACGCCTGCGTTTTTTCAACACTTTTTCAACTTTGTAGATCCTATTAGCGTCTTGCGGCACCTTTTGTAGTTCGTCTTCATAAAAAGACCCTTCTACATTTTCACCGCTCAAATCGTTTAATGCGTAGAGAGGTTTTCTGAATCGTGTATTTACGGACGAGACCACGAAAATTTCACGCGTGTAGGTTTGCTCGTAGCCTTTTGAAAAGATATGCTTATGCCGTACAATCCGGACGTTATCCCCCGGTTTTAATAGAGGTTTAAATCTTTTCGCTGCAGAGACGTCTTGATAAGCACTGCGCCATACGGTCATGGAGTTAGCTTTCGTGACAGAGGCAGGACTGCATCTTATAGTGCGATGATAAGCGTTATTGTAAGAGTGCACTAAATCAGGTAATACGTCTATATATCTCAATGTGTTATGAGTAGTGTTGAGCGATACCTTCCGATATCAGGAAATATCGTATCGGATTGGATCGGACCGATACCCAAAAAGTATCGGATATCGCCGACTCCGATACCGGAAACCAATGCAAGTCAATGGGACACAAATATCGGAATGAAAATAAACCCTTTCTTTCCTTGTAGGTTAATTCTACATGAAGTAAAACAACTAAGAATAATGTAGAATGTATTACGCGAAAAGCCGGCAATTCATCAGCGGCATACACCGGTACCTGACAATTTACAACAGAAAGAATAGAGCTTCACACATAGATTAGATAGATAGAAACATGTCAGTCACATATATATGAAGTACAGTGACAGTGTTGCTTACTGTACTTGTCATTTAGTGTAAAGGATTTATTTAAAAAAATAATAGTGTTTTCATGCACCGTCTCTTTAAAAAAGCCGGCCGGCAATTCAGCAGTGGTACCCGACAATTTACAACAGAAAGAATAGAGCATCACACATAGATTAGAAAGATAGAAACATGTCAGTCACATATATATGAAGTACAGTGACAGTGTTGATTACTGTACTTGTCATTTAGTGTAAAGGATTTATAAAAAAAAATAATAGTGTTTTCATGCACTGTCTCTTTAAAAAAGCCGGCCGGCAATTCAGCAGCGGTACCCGACAATTTAGAATAGAAAGAATAGAGAATCACACATAGATTAGATAGATAGAAACATGTCAGTCACATATATATGAAGTACAGTGACAGTGTTGATTACTGTACTTGTCATTTAGTGTTAAAATAAAGGATTTATTTAAAAAAAAATTGGTGTGGGGTTCCCCGTAATTTTAGGCTGTAGCGGAGGTTAAGCAGTCAGCTGGGTCAGATGTTTGAAGCCTGGGAAGGGGGTAATACCCACGGAGCTTCCCAGGCTACGAATATCAGCCCCCAGCGGAATACCTAGCCTTTACTTGCTATTAAAATGGGGGACCCCCCCAAAAAAAATGACGTGGGGTCCCCCCTAATTTAATAGCTAGCAAAGGCTAGGCAGACTGCTGGGGGCTGATATTAATAGCCCAGGAAGGGTGCCATGAATATTGGCCCCCTCCCAGGCTAGAAACACCAGCCGTCAGTCGCCCCAGAAATGGCGCATCCATAGGATGTGCCAATTCTGGAACTTAGCCTCGCTCTTCCCACTGCCCTGTAGCGGTGGCAGTGGGGTAATAGGGCTGGGGTTGATTTCAGCTTATAATGCCAGCTGACATCAAGCCCAGGTTAGTAATGGAGAGGCGTCTATAAGACACCCCCATTACTAACCCCATAGTCAAAGTTAAAAAAAACACAAACACCCAGAATAAAATCCTTTAATTGAAATAAACACACAATTCTTTATTGTTCTAAATTAAACCATACTTACCATCACGCCCATTCCAGCTGAAGCCAACGATCTCCTGCAATAAAAGAAAAATAATAAAGCAACATCATTAGTGTTGAGCCACCCCCGTAGTGTTCGAGTTCGGTTCGGTTCGTCGAACACCCGTGTGTTCGCCGAACTGTTCGTCGAACACCTTTGAACACCGTTAAAACCAATGGCAGGCAAACAAAAACACATAGAAACACATAGAAAACACCTTCAAAGGTGTCCAAAAGCTGACAAACTGCTCAGAAGACACAACTAACACATGGAAAAGTGACAAGTACATATAGTCATGCGAAAAGAAAAGAGGTGGAGGAGTAAAAGGAGGGGGAGACACAGATATAGGCATGTCATGCCCTTCTAAAATCCAAAAAGTGAGAAGCCGACACGTTCAGTCCGCTCCTGCCCGTGCCACCTCCATGTCGCCGGGTTTGTGCCAGAGCCGCGGTGAACCCTGACGGCCAGCCCCCCTCTCCCAATACTGGTGCCTGTCCGCTGGTGGGTCGAGCGAGCCCCCCTGTGGTGGAGGCAGCTCTAAGCTTTTTAATTTAAATTGTCTCTCTAATTTGAATGAATACACTTTAAATCCATTTACAAGGATCTATTGGAGGGCAAGTCTCATGCCAGCAGCCGCGTAATTCCAGCTCCAGTAGCATCCACTAAAGCTGCTGCAGTTAAAAAGCTTTTATAAGGATCGAGCTCGGCTGTCCACCGCAAGGCATCCTACTGCCAGTCCCAGCCCCTATGCCTTGGGGTGCCTCCTGATGCTCTTCACTGAGTATCCCGTGGTCCCGAAGCATTTCCTTTGAAAAAATTAAGTGTCCAAACTACAGGTGGTGTAGCTTGCTTAACAGCCGGGATAATCCGCTGACTAGCAGACACTGCTACTAGGCACAAAGTATTTCCTGGGCTAGATGCAGTTAAAAATTTGTAATTAGATACTCTCGTTGGATGCTGAGAAAGCATTCCATAGAGTCTCCTGGCACGCCATATATGATTCTCTTAAAAAGCTTGGGGTAGGGGTCTAGGGGACCCTTTTATAGCCAAAATCACGGCCCTGTATCACAATACGTCACCTAGGCTGAAGATAAATGGAACTGTAGCACCCTGAGGGCTCGGTTGCTACAGAGGTATTGCACCTCACCCAGAGGTGTGATATCTCACTCTCAGGTAAGGATGGAGTGTGGATCAGGACCCGACACCTGCATGCATTACACCACATTGCCGTGGGGCAGGGCGACCAATATGCCCCTGAGATGGGCACGACAGTCCCTGTCCCTGGCTGGAGTGGGGGGAGGGAACACTGAGGAAGGGGAACCCTGTAGTGCAGGAGCAGGGAGGAAGCAGTTCCTGGGTGTATTGAGAAGGGAGTATAAAAGGTGGGCACCATCTTAGTTCAGTGCAGAGAAGTCTGAGCAGAAGTGGCAGGGAGCAGGGGCTCTGCATGAGCTCTGCTCCGGAGGCGGGCCTAGTAACAGAGGCCCAGGCCTGGAAGAGGGAGAAGGAAGGAAGAGGAGCGGAGAAGGCTCCAGGAACGAGGAATGAAGGGATCCCAGGGGTGCGGACGGGCGAGTCGCCACCGCACGCCCGAATCCACCTGCGTGGAGGGGTCAGGCCAAAGGGGGAGACCGGTCCCCGAAACTAGTGGAGGCAGGAAACGACCCTCAGCTAGAAACCGGAGGCTGTGACATTTTATGTGGCGCAGCCCCTCGCTACACCCGCTAGGAAGGCACCACATAGGGTCAGGGAAACTGGCGCCAAGTTTACCAAGAGGAGGCCCGAGGCAGCCGGACAGAAGTGTTGGTAAGAAAGGCCAGACAAAGGACACACAAAGGGGGTCCTGTGAAGCGCTCCAAAGTTATCTGGGAGTTGTCTGAGCCCCTCACCTGGTGAGCACAGTACGACGTGGGCAGCCGTTACCTGCAGACGTGGTCTGGATAATAAGAACTGTGAGTAAAGGCCCTGAACTGCATCACTGACTCCGTGTCGTTACTGCTGCTGCCCTGCACCATCACCCCCATCCTCCGCATACACTGCCCTGAGGCTATACTCCTCCCGTGGGGAGTTATGCTATGCTCTGCTGCACCCACAACACCAGCCTCAGCGGTCTGCCCTGCAGCGGCGGTTCACTCTGACCGCAATCCACAGGTGGCGTAGTCGGACATTTAAACATCAAAACCACATAAATAGTTCCGCCACTGGTTTGACCACCCTGAGCCACGGAACCGGGTCGCCGCCACGAAGACTACAACCACCAGCATCCACCAAAAAGGGTCCGGCTCCGGGTGTCCCAAGGCCCAGGGGGTGCATCAGAACATTTTCATCACCTTTCACAATCACCAATGGAACAAGGCAGGGATGTCCTCTGTCCCCTCTCTTATACATCCTAGTGACGGAGCACCTGCTCTCATCAATTCGCCATAACCCCAATATTAGGTGGATTGAGGTGGGAGGCACCGAGTACAAGTGCTCTCTATTTGCTGATGATGTCCTAGTATATATCACTCAATCACATATATCCATCCATGCTGTTATGGCTGAAATAGATCACTTTGTTACATGGTCAAATTTTAAAATCAATGCAGCGAAGTCTGAGGCCCTCGATGTCTCCCTCCCCAAATCCATATAGGATTCCATCCAGTCCAACTTTCCCTTTGCCTGGACCTCACAGGGTATCAAATACTTAGGAATTCCTATTCATAGAGACCTCTCCCATCTATGTTATCTTAATTTTGGGCCCTTTATTGAACAACTCCATACAGACCACGGTTGGCAAGTTAGAACTGTAAGATTCACTACGTGAACCACTGGTATATTGTGGAAAAGCACATGTACACTGTGTTCCAAATTATTATGCAAAAAGTGTTTAGGAGTGATAAGGGAAGAATTTGTTTGTTTGTCAGTTAAACTCATTGATGGTGATGTGTGTCAGGGCTCTTTATATCACTGTAAGCAATTGCAGACACCTGTGCTAATTAGTTTGGCAGGTGTGTCCAATGAAAGGCAAGACTACTTAAGAAGGCTGTCTCACATTATTAAGCAGCCTACATTTTCTGTCAAAATGGGAAAGAAAAAGGATGTGTTGGCTGCTGAGAAGCAACAAATTGTGGAGTGTTTAGGTCAAGGCATGACTACAATCAACATTGTGCGATGATCAGGATGAAGTGTCTTGGCAATCAAGAAGTATGTAGCTGATTCACAGTACACACGTGTGCGTGCTGATAAGGGCAAATTGAGGACTCTTTCCTACAGGCAATTACGTCAGGTTAAAAGAGCAGCGGCAAAAAAGCCTTGTCATAGCAGCAGACAAGTTTTTGAAGCTGCTGGTGCCTCCAACGTCCCCCGAACAACAAGATGCAGGGTCCTTCAGAGGTTTGCAGCTGTGCATACACCATCCTGTCGACCTCCTCTATCCACTTCACACAAGCAGAAACGGCTCCAGTGGGCCAAACATTACATGAAGACTGATTTCAAAACTGTTTTGTTCACGGATGAGTGCCGTGCAGCGCTCGATGGTCCAGATGGATGGAGTGGAGGATGGCTGGTTGATGGACACCCCACGCAAACACGGCTACAGCGCCAACAAGGAGGAGGTGGAGTAATGTTTTGGGCTGGAATCATGGGGAGAGAGATTGTCGGCCCCTTTAGGATCCCTGAAGGCGCTAAAGATGAACTCCATAATGTATGTGGATTTTCTCAAACAGCACTTCCTGCCATGGTTCAAGAAGAAGAACCGTGTATTTCACAGCAAGATCATTTTTTTGCATGATAATGCACTATCTCATGCTGCACATAAAACATCTGCATCTCTGGCTGATATGGGCATAAAAGGGGACAAACTTATGGTGTGACCCCCATGCTCCCCTGACCTCTACCCCATTCAGAACCTCTGGAGCATCATCAAAAGGAGTGTCTATGATGGCGGGAGGCAGTTCACATCTAAGCAACAGCTCTGGGAGGGTATTCTGTCCTCATGCAAAACAATTGAAGCAGAAACCATCCAAAACCTGACAAATTCAATGGACGAGAGAGTTCAGAAGCTCCTTTCGAACAAGGGGTCCTATGTGAAAATGTAACATCACCTAGAATAAAGTTTTGAGTTGAAAACTGTTTGATTTCAGTTTCTAATAACCTGCTAATGCTTAGAATTTCAAAAATGACCATTTTTTTGGTCTTTATTAAAATGAAAAGGTTGATCGAAAAGTTTGGGGGATCTAAGAGTGTGGCAACCCAGTAGTCATGATTACTTCGAATTCTGACAATATGAGGGTCATGTTGCAGGTAGTGCAGCAAGAAGGCACTTATGTGTCTTGCGCATCTCGGAGCCCCAAAATTATTTCCGGGCTAGATGCAGCTAAAAATTATTATTAATTTTAAATCTGGTGGAGCTTAGTATAGATGGCCTAATAGGATCAGTGCTGCACACTGCTACAAAGCCCAAATTATTTTCCAGTCAAGATACAGATAAACATGATTAGTAATTTTAAATCTGGTGGAGCTTATTATAGATGGCCTAATAGAATCAGTGCTGCACACTGCTACAAAGCCCAAATTATTTTCCAGCCAAGATACAGATAAACATGATTAGTAATTTGAAAGCTTAAAACGGTTGGTAGGGTGATTTTAACCAATCATCAAGCTTTTACTCTCCCCAGGATGACACAGGGGTAGAAAAGTCGTTTCGGATCCATGATTTGTTCATCTTTATGAACGTGATCAAGATCTCCAAGGCGTAAGTGGCTAGCTCCGGCCATTTATCCAGATTGGAAGCCCAAAAAGAGCAAGGGTCCAGTGACACAGTCATGGCTTCAATGTTTACTTGGAGATACTCCTGTACCATCGTCTCTAGGCGTTGACTATGTGTCAGACTTCTTGTCTCCTGTGGCCTTGCAAAGGATGGGCTAAAAAAGTGGTGAAATGATTCCGCAAAATTGATGTTACCAGCAGATACTGTGGTTCTGTTACGGTTTGAGTGCTGAACACTTGACGGTCCCACGGTTGGCAAGTTGGAACTGTGAGATTCACTACGTGCACCACTGGTGTTTTGTGGAAAAGCACATGTAAGATTCTGCAACAGTCTCTGCTGATACTCCTGCATGCGTGCATCCCTTTCTATGGCAGGAATAATTTCTGCAAATTTACTTTTGAACCGGGGATCTAACAGTGTGGCAACCCAGCAGTCAGGATTATTTCTAATTCTCACAATTCGGGGGTCATGTTGCAGGTAGTGCAGCAAGAAGGCACTCATGTGTGTTGCGCATCCAGGAGCACCAAGTCCCTGTTGTGTTGGTGGGGAGGTAACAATCATGCTTCCTTCCTTTGTCCTCTCCCCCCAACCTTGCACAAAGAAATGTGATCAAGGTCTCCCTCATCTGATGAGTCTTCCATCAGTTCGTCCTCCACTTCTTCCTGGACTCCTGCACCTTCCTCACTAGTTTGGCTGCTACCATGCGCCCTGGTAAAACCATCTCCCCCACCCTCACATGCCTGCCGCCTTGGTGCTGCCGACCGTCTGGACCTTGCAGATGTTAGCCCTTCCGCATACAACTCCTCCTCCTCTACTTCCTCCACCTCCTCTTGTGCCACCACCTGACTCCGAATTCTGTTTAACATGTGCTCCAGCATGTAAATCACCGGAATAGTCATGCTGATAATGGCATCGTCAGCACTAAACATCTTCGTCGCCATTTCAAAACTGTGCAGAAGGGTGCATAGGTCCCTGATCTGAGACCACTCCTCCAGCATGATTTGCCCCACCTCTGGATCTCGTTGGCCCAGGCTATACATCAGAACGTATTGCACCAGGGCTTGTCGGTGCTGCCACAGTCGCTGCAACATGTGCAGAGTTGAATTCCACCGGGTAGGCACATCGCATTTTAGCCGGTGAACTGGCAGGCCCAACGACTTCTGTAGAGATGTAAGTCGCTGAGCTGCGGGATGCGAACGGCGGAAGTGAGCACACAGCGACCGTGCCTTTTGCAGAAGGCCATCTAGTCTGGGATAATGGTCTAAAAATTGCTGGACAACCAGGTTCAACACGTGAGCCATACAAGGCACGTGTGACATTGCCCCGGCGAAGGGCCGCACCCAGGTTTGCAGCATTGTCGCACACGGCCTTCCCTGGTTTCAGGTCCAGTGGAGACAACCATTCATGAAATTGGTTCTCCAGAGCTGACCACAACTCCTCAGCTGTGTGACTCACATTTCCCAGACATTTCAAAGTAAAAACCGCCTGATGACGTTGAGCCCTACTGCCAGCATAGTAAGGAGGTGTGCAGGATCCCTTCTGCGCAGTTAGAAAGCTTGTGGCATGACCAGACAGGCTTTGGGTGCAGGTGGAAGACCGAGAGGAGGTTGAGGAGGCAGAAGCAGTGGAGGAACTTTGACATAAAGAGGATTGACGCACAACTCGTGGGGACGGCAAGACTTGGACAGCAGCCCCTTGTCCTGCTGTCACCATAGTTACCCAGTGCCCAGTCAGCGACATGTAACGCCCCTGTCCATGCCTACTCGTCCAAGTGTCTGTGGTGAAATGCACCCTGCCACACACAGAGTTTCTCAAAGAAGCGGTGATGTTGTGTGCGACATGCTGGTGGAGCGCAGGCACACCTTTCTTTGAGAAGTAGTGCCGACTGGGCATCTGGTACTGGGGCACTGCGACGGACATAAGGTCTCGAAAATCCTCTGTGTCCACCAGGCGGAAAGGCAGCATTTCTGTAGCCAAGAGCTTGCAGATGGTGAAATTCAACCTCTTAGCTTTCTCATGGCTAGGAGGAAATGGTCTTTTACTTGTCCACATCTGAGGGACCGAGGGCTGGCTATTGTGCTTAGACGGGGTTGATAAGGGTGTCCCCGGCAAACTGCCGGTCTGTGAGGAAGATGCAGGCGGACATGTTAGGTTGCCTTGATCCAAAGGTGGTGCTATCGATGTCGGACAGCGCTCAACACCAGCTGGTGTTACCACCTCCAAAGAAAATGATGACCTGCCAATCACGCTGGCTGTTGCGGGTAAAGAGGTGGCAGGTCTGCGCCCCAAAACAGGTGTGACTGCTGTCCCCCCAGTCACAGAGGATGAAGAGGCCACGGATGCACAAGATATGGCAGACGGTGGTTGGCCCGGCCGGCTAGGCCGCATTGTAGCACACTGAGCTTCCCACTGCAACTTATGCTTCATGTCCATGTGCCGGTTCATGCATGAAGTACTCAAACTATGTATTTTTTGGCCTCTACTTAGCTTTTGCTGACAAATGTTACAGATAACACGAGTTGGGTCATCTTTATCGATCTGAAAAAATGCCCAGGCTATGCAAGGCTTAGCACCCATGCGACCTGAAGAGCCACCACGACTTGTGGTGAGAGGCAGAGTTGTGTTTGAGGATGCAGTTGTTGACGTGCTTCCAGTACTACGTCTCTGTCCAGGAAGGCGCAACCTGACCTCGTCGTCACTAGCATCTTCCTCCACCTCCTCTGCTGACCTCATCTCTTGGCTGACTGTGGGTTGACAGTAAGTGGGATCTCCAACCTCATCATCATCACCCTGTGCGTTATCACACCCGTCGTCCTCAGAGCCAACCTGTTCCTGCCCTGACAAAAAACTAAAGTTGTCGCTCCAATCAGGTATTTGAGTCTCATCATCGTCTTCCTCATTGTCTCCACCAACAGGAGTTACAGTTTGGGAATGAGGGTCTACATTATGGTCAGAACCTTCTGCGTCTGGTCCTGGATCCGACTCATAAAGATTCTGGGCATCAGTGCAGATCATTTCCTCGTCTGGATTCACAGAAGCGCTGGAGTCGACCTCTGATTCCCAGGCTATAGTATGAGTAAACAGCTCTGCAGACTCAACCATCTGTTCTACCTCATACTCAGACGGGCAGCTGGAGATTTGGGAGCTGTGAGGAAGCAATTGCGATTGGGGTGACACCTTTGAGGACTGGAGTATTTGTGATGTTGAAGTCGATGTGGAGGAGAGCCCACTTAAAGGAGCACTTGATATCCGTTGAAGCACCTGCTGTTTTTGTGCCTCATCTGGAATTTGTAGCGATTGGCGTGGCCGTAAGAAAGGGATCTTATCACATTGTCCGCTAAAAGAAGTAGACATTTTAGTTTGGCTGGAAGATGGTCTTTCTTCTGCAGATGTTACTGTTGCTTTAACACCTACCCCACGGACACAACCTTTTTTCCCCTTCCCAACACGCCTATTCCCCTTTCCACCAGCAGCAGGCCTTTTTCCACTCATTTTGGTGGTTAACTAATTAACAACTCTGGAGTTGTTTGCACAAAAAAACAATGGATGGGAACCGAGCAGAGCTGAGTGGCCAAACTGTGGTATTAGGCCAAAACTATTGGCTGGGTTAGATGCAGAAAAAAATTATTTTCAATTTGCAACCTGATGGAGGTCAGTATAGATGGACTAATAGAGAAAGTCCCACACACTGCTAGAAGGCCAAATATTTTTTCAGAGGTAGATGCAGAAAAAAATATATTCAGTTTGCAACCTGATGGAGGTCAGTATAGATGGACTAATACAACAAGTCCCACACACAGCTAGGAGCCCAATATTTTTTCAGAGGTAGATGCAGAAAAAAATATATTCAGTTTGCAACCTGATGGAGGTCTGTATAGATGGATTAATAGAACAAGTCCCACACACAGCTAGAAGCCCAATATTTTTTCAGAGCTAGATGCAGAAAAAAATATATGCAGTTTGCAACCTGATGGAGGTCAGTATAGATGGACTAATACAACAAGTCCCACACACTGCTAGAAGCCCAATATTTTTTCAGAGATAGATGCAGAAAAAAATATATTCAGTTTGCAACCTGATGGAGGTCTGTATAGATGGATTAATAGAACAAGTCCCACACACAGCTAGAAGCCCAATATTTTTTCAGAGCTAGATGCAGAAAAAAATTATATTCAATTTGCAACCTGATGGAGGTCAGTATAGATGGACTAATACAACAAGTCCCACACACAGCTAGAAGCCCAATATTTTTTCAGAGCTAGATGCAGAAAAAAATTATATTCAATTTGCAACCCGATGGAGGTCAGTATAGATGGACTAATAGAATGATGCTATGCCCAAAAGATTTTACTTCACTAGGTGCAGTAAAAAAATTGGTATTCTATACACAGGTGGTATATCTTGCAACACAGATAGGCTACTCCACTGACTAACACACTCTGCAATAGGCCAAAAAGGATTAGCTTTGCTAGATTCAGCCAAATGCTGTGAAAAAAACTTGCACAGCACTGGTACAGACCTGCCTGGCAAAAACTGATAGGAACTGATGTAACCTAGTCCTGGAAAGGACTCCAATTACAATTAGTCTTTACTCCCACAATCTATCTATTTAAGAGCACAGACCTGCCTGATAAAAGTCGTAGGAAATGCTGTAACCTAGTCCTTAAAAGGACTGCAATCACAACTGTTCCCTACTCCCAAGCTATCTGTAGATTTGTGCAAAAATTGGCTTGAAATTAACAAGGTATAGCGCACACAGCAACAGCGGTGCCGTCTAACACGCAGCTGCAGCAGTGAGAAAATGGTGGCGACGGGGAAAATGGCTTATAGGGCAAGGACATGTGACATACACTGCCAATGACACATGCCCTTGCTTGTGTGAAAAAAAGCACTTCGCTCCATGTGTGCGTTGCTGATAGGCTGACAGATTGCACCTCCCCACTGTAAATGCGGGAAAGAGAAAAAAAAAATGGAGATCTTCATTGTTCCTGCAGAGATCCATCCCCTGCCCCTCCCCCCACCCCGCTGTACACTCAAACTGCGTAGTAACATTAATTTTCATCATTACTGAGAAAAAATCCAGTTATGATTTGGTGTACGAACAGTTATCGAACATAACCTCGAACAGCCGAATTTTTCTCAAATTGTTCGTGTTCGCCGAACGGCTCGAACTCCGCCCAAAACAGCTCGAATTTGAGATTGGCGAACAGTTCGAGTAGAACAACGCTCATCTCTAGTACAGAACTGTCCGCACAATGTCCGGATAGAGCCAGCATTTCAGAAATAATGGCTTTAGAACCGCTGTACACAGAGGCTGTTGAAGCCGTTAAAAACCTACCGAGGTCTCGTACATTATGACTAGGCATGACGGGTCGCGGTGTGAAACGCAGACCCCCGCGTAAAGGTTTTTTCAATAAACCACGTGTCATAAAACGTTGTATTAAAAAAGCAACAAACGCTACACGCGCGTTAAAGAGGCGAAAAAGCTAAAGAATAGGGTAAAGCGCACAGCTATTGACTCACCACACGTGAAGCAAGGACGACCCCCACAGAACACTACAACACTTCAGCTTTCGCCGACAGTCGTCACTGAGACGGCAGAACGCGAATCCTCGATAGATTCTCAATTCCTAGACACGCCGCAGAATTCGGCGTCGGATACACCTACAGTCTCCGGCGTTGAAATCTCGAACGATGATCGACAAGATGCAGCGCCACAGTTTTCACCTCCTCATACACCGTCCATAAGCGAACATTCACGCTTTTTGGAACACTTATTTCATGTTCGTAGGGAGATGAGTAACCTCAACACCTATCAGTATATCGATCATTTTAGATTTGTGAATTTAGACCGTATACGCTCCTTTGAAGAAAGTTTGGAGATCATACACGGTTCTATTCAAACGTTACTGGATCGGATCGTGAGGGATATCGAGCCGGGCGACTTTATATAATTAAGATTAGAAGGGGACGGAAGACTAAATCCAGTCTACGGTTTTAAGCAATATAGAGAACAATTTGACGCGACTGCTTTCCTAAATGCCGTGGGCAACGCGTTGCAAAGCAAAGCCGAGTGCATAGCCGGCGACTGCTTGAAATTGATAGTAAGCGTCGTTAGGAATAGACGGGGAGGTATAAAACGCAGACGACTGAGATCTATAGTTTATACACGAATTATTCATCAGAAACGTCAAATGTTGTTTGATTTTAACAATTACGGCTCTAATCAGTGTTTGGCCGCATCTCTCTACGCCTTACTGACTGTAGACGACCCGCCTGACGATGATTTAATGAAACGTGCGGCGGAGCTGCACAGAAATTTGAAACTACCCGACGATCAACTAGTGAGCTTTAGCGACATTAGAGCGTTTGAGACGTATTTGAACGTTACCATTAAAGTTCTATACTTTAGTCAGGGAGACTATTCCTTCCCCAGTATTCGATTTATCGAAGGTTTGCCGCAGACGTTTGTAGATGACGAACTATTCCCGCCTGACATGATCAACTTGGCGGTGGTGGACGATCTCTTGGAGGCCGCTAGCTGTAATTCAGAACTGGAAAAAGCATTTACTAAATACGTTCATCATAGAAGCTTGAGCCTGTTCTATTTGGTTCAAAATGTTTTTTTTCAGGGGAAAAAGAGTAGAACCATCACCTTGAATACCAAGTACATGGTCCTATTTAATAACCCCGGTGATAAAATACAAATTGTCACGCTAGCCAGACAGATGTATCCGAGGAACTCGCGTTTCTTCTTAGAAGCTTTCGAAGACGCTACGCGAGAGCCTTACGGATTCTTGCTCGTAGATTTGAGCGGTGATACACCCGAGGAATATCGCTTAAGAACTGGTTTGTTTCCACCAGCTTTACCAGCAGCGTACGTTCAAAAAGGTAAAACTCGTTCTAAAAAGTGAATTTTTTACACTGCTGTGATTATTCATACCCGTAACATTCATTCTGTCAACATGTCTGAGAGAGTGAGGCGTAACTGGGCTCTCTTGAAAAAGCTGGTGAAAGCAAACGCGCCGGAGAGAAAGCTTATTCTGAAGACCGCCGGCAGAGATTTAATTGCTGCCATCGCGGAAATAGCTCTCAATATTCTGAAAGGGCGGCTTCCTCTCAAAGAGCGCCAAAGAAAAATATTGCAAAAATGGCGTAGAGCTATAAGAAATCTGAGTGACAAAAAAGTGTCCATTCGGAGAAAACAGTTCTATTGAATCAGTCTGGAGGCTTCATAGGGCTGCTTCTAGCTATTGCTATACCGCTAATAATGAGTTTAATAACCGATAGATGATGGAACGTGCTGAGAAAATGTACTTGGTTCCGGCGCATGAGATTAACAGACTAAAAAACGTCGGTCCGACGGTGCCTACCGTGCGTCAAACGACACTCCAAAGGTTAGACGACGAAATCGGCGACATTCTACGCCGCACTGATTTGCCTGACGACGTAAAGATTAAAAGATACACCGAAATACTACAGAGAAGTTTGTTGCATGCTAAGGGCGAAGGTTCTGAACTTACAAGTTTAAACCTTGTGATCCCTCCTGACGGTGAACAAGCACCATCACCAGCGGGTGAAATAGAGATACGCCCCTCTGCCCCTCAGTTTGTAGATCACCTCAACCCCCGTTTCCGAAAAAATGCAGATATACTACTCAACAGTTTCTTGAAACACAAAGACATTGCTACATGGACTGAGAAATGTGAATTTGTCTACAAAGGGACCGTCATTCCCGGCACCCATATGCTGGACCTTGTACGGAGCACTCGGCAAAGTCACGGACTAACCAAAAAGAACACTCCACAAGGATGGGACGTTTTTATGAGGGCTAAGGCCGAGTTAACAATACCTTCGACCGTGATCGGTCACCATACGACCAGAGACGCTCTGAACGAATTAAAAATGATGTTGAGTGCGCCGTCAAATCCCTTCAAAATACCATCACAAGTACTCGCTACCTCAACGCCGGCCACTAGAGGACGTTTGCTGTCGAAACAGAGAATCGCGCCGCTGTCGCCGAGCGCATGTTTAACTTTGTAAATTTTAGCATTGAAATGTATTGTAACCTATAGATTTGCTTGTATAATGTTGTATTTTGAAATCTATTTACACCTTTTTCCATTTCTTGATTTGTGTATACCTCTAAGTGAATCTACAATAAATGTATATTTTTTTAAACACTTTTATTACGTCATTATTATGAACACTACAGAATGCTAACCCTAGGGATCCTGGGGCTGCCTTTTCTCACAAAAACATGTCTTGACATGTTTTTCTTACATACGGCGCTTACACATTAACCTACAACCTTGGGTGAAGGGCATGTGGGCGGTCATGGGGGACGTAACAGAGGCTGAACATGGGCTGCTTCCGGGGCGGGGACAGAACTGACGTAACAGATATTGGATACAAATAGGGGCGGTAAGGGTTGGCTTCCGGGGGCGGGGACGGAACTGATGTAACAGGTATTGACACACATAGGGGCGGAGAGTGGGCGGAGAATGGGGAGGAGAGGGGAGGGGTTTAGACCGGAAGTGGAGGCGGGGCCGGTGCCAAAAAGGGGCGGGCGCCTGTCAAAAACCGGAAGTGGGCGTGTTGACGAGAGGTGGGTGCTCTTACTACTGATATCAAAGTCAAACAGAATAATGTCAAATAAAGTCAAATCAGAATAATGCCAGTTTGAGGCTAAATACCCTGTCTAAAAATGGACAGTTAGATGTGACTTTGATAAGTGACTTTGACATCTGAATTTTACAACTGATAATAATACAAGTCACTAGTGATGAGCGAGCACTAAAATGCTCGGGTACTCATTGCTCGGGTCGAGCAAATTGGAATACTCGGGTGATCGACCCTAGCAACGAGCCCAATGTAAGTATATGGGAAACTCGAGCATTTTTCAAGCGGCTCCCCCCGGCGGTCTGCAGAGGGCCTAAAAATTGCCAAAATCGATGGGAACAGTGCTCAAATGACATGGGAACAGCATGGGGAAGACTCCTGGAAGCATTTCTGACTCCCAGGTCACTGCTGTTAACAACGTTGTCAGAGTATTATGCCACTTTTATGTTATATGTTAAGGAACATCCTTTCCAGGGTAATGACTTGTATAGAAGGCAAAATAAATAACCAAAAACAAAAACACTCCTCCACACCTTAAGCTATGTTCACACATTGCTTTTTTGATGCGTTTTTGCACTTTTGCCTTGCTTTCAACCAAGACAAATGCATTCACCATAAAATGTCATTTTAACATTTTACAACCTTATTTGGCCATGTGGTGTGTGACACATCATCAGACACAAGCAAACAGTGCTGAAAAGACATGTTAACAGCATGGGGAAGACCTCTGGAAGCATCTCTGACTTCCAGGTCACTGCCTAAAAGTGTGCCCATCATAAGTGATCCTTGGCGCATGCGAAGATGCCTCCCGCCATGCACCAGTCGTTCCAGACTTGCAGCAATCACCATCCATGTCCTTGTCCCACTTGCAGCGTTCAGTTGTCCCTACCTCATTCCTTGGAATGCAAGCGCAAGTATGCAGGCAGCCAGCCACCCACCCACAGGCTGCAATACTATACTGCCAAATTTTTGACAGCTGCTTGCACTTGAAATGTGGCCTGTTAAGCTCGTGGAGGCGGAAGCTTTTAACAACCTCATGCCGGCGGCCGGGTGTCCATACTCGGTCCCCAGCCACCACTATATTTCCCGGTATTGCCTCCGCCTTCCACAAGCACGGGTCCCACAACATTACCCATGCCCTCCCCAGTGCACTTACTGGGAAGGACCGCCTAACCACAAACACGTGGACAGGTAAATATGGCCAGGGACGGTACGGAGCCAGTGCACAACTTCTTTTTGCTGACAGTTGTATTTAGCTCGGTGAAAGGACTGGCATAGAGGGAAACCCTATCTAACCTGCATGTCATTTCTCACAGGAAGTCCTGTAATGCAGCTTGTTGCAGAAGCAATGGCAGCCCGTCCAACATCAACTCACCCTTGTCAGTGGTGCTTTGACATACACACACATCTTTCTTTGCGCATTTAATTTCTTGAATACAGAGTTGGACAATGGCCTGATCTGTAATGCGGTTTGAGAAATAACATGCATAAGCATGGCCGATCCACAATAAAAAAGCAGCCATAGAGTGTCGGGGAACCTTCCCCCAACACTTTTCTTAGCCATGGCTGGTTTTCGGCAGGGTTGGATGGGCCCACCAGAGAACCGAAGATTCCTCCTGCGGGCGCTGGCTTCTCCTTCAGGAGAGTTCATAGTGTGGAGGTGAGGCCATGATGATGATAGAGGCCACCATCTGCTTAGTTTTCTGTTACTTGGAATGCAAGTGCAAGTATGCAGCCAGCCACCCACCCACAGGTTGCAACACTAAACTGCCAGATTTCTGGGCAGCTCTTTGCACTTGAAATATGGCCTTTTAAGCTCGTGGAGGCAGAAGCTTTTCACTACCTCATGCCGGCGGCGGCCGGGTGTCCATACTTGGTCCCCAGCCGCCACTATATTTCCCGGTATCGCCTCCGCCTTCCACAAGTACGGGTCTCACAACATTACCCGTGCCCTCCCCAGTGCACTTACTGGGAAGGACCGCCTAACCACAAACAAGTGGACAGGTGAATGTGGCCTGGGACGGTACGGAGCCAGTCCACAACTTTTTTTGCTGACAGTTGTATTTAGCTCGGTGAAAGGACTGGCATAGAGGGAAACCCTATCTACCCTGCATGTCATTTCTCACAGGAAGTCCTGTAATGCAATTTTTTGCAGAAGCAATGGCAGCCCGTCCAACATCAACTCGCCCTTGTCGGTGGTGCTTTGACACACACACACATCTTTCTTTGCACATTTAATTTCTTGAATACAGAGTTGGACAATGGCCTGATCTGTACTGCGGTTTGAGAAATAACATGCATAAGCATGGCAGATCCACATTAAAAAATCAGCCATAGAGTGTCTGGGAACCTTCCCCCACACTTTTCTTAGCCAGGGCTGCTTTTTGGCAGGGTTGGACGGGCCCACCAGAGAACCGGAGACTCCTCCGGCGGGCCCTGGCTTCTCCTTCAGGAGAGTTCATAGTGCCGAGGTGAGGCCATGATGATCATAGAGGCCACCATCTGCTCAGTTTTCTGTTACTTGGAATGCAAGTGCAAGTATGCAGCCAGCCACCCAACCATCCACAGGCCACAACACTAAACAGCCAGATTTCTGGGCAGCTTTTTGCACTTCAAATACGGCCTTTTAAGCTCGCGGAGGCGGAAGCTGTTCACAACCTCATGCCGGCGGCGGCCGGGTGTCCCTACTCGGTCCACAGCCGCCACTATTTCCCGGTATCGCCTCCGCCTTCCACAAGCACGGATCCCACAACATTACCCGTGCCCTCCCCAGTGCACTTACTGGGAAGGACTGCCTAACCACAAACACTTGGACAGGTGAATGTGGCCAGGGATGGTATGGAGCCAGTTCACAACTTTTTTTTGCTGACAGTCATATTTAGCTTGGTGAAAGGACTGGCATAGAGGGAAACTCTATCTAACCTGCATGTCATTTCTCACAGGAAGTCCTGTAATGCAGCTTGTTGCAGAAGCAATGGCAGCCGGTCCAAAATCAACTCGCCCTTGTCGGTGGTGCTTTGACACACACACATCTTTCTTTGCGCATTTAATTTCTTGAATACAGAGTTGGACAATGGCCTTATCTGTATTGCGGTTTGAGAAATAACATGCGTAAGCATGGCCGATTCACATTAAAAAAGCAGCCATAGAGTGTCCGGGAACATTTCCACACACTTTTCTTAGCCAGGACTGCTTCTCGGCAGGGTTTGACGGTCCCACCAGAGAATCCTCTGGTGTGCCTTGGCTTCTACCTCAGGAGAGTTCATGATAGCGCTAACTTTGCAGCTAATATGGGGCTCTTGATCGGGGGAGAAAGGTTAGCCCTCAGAATCAAATCCTCTGGTGGGCACAATGTTTTTCAATCTGAAACAGCTTCTCAGTGGGAGCTGTATTTCACCACAGCCATATTCTTTAGCTCGGTTAAAGGACTGGCATAGAGGGAAACCGTATCTACCCCGGCTGTCATTTCGCCGTCACCAGGTTCTGCCCATTGTCACACACGACCATGCCTGGCTGTATGTTCAGAGGTGAGAGCCACAGATCAGGCTGGTGTGTTACAGCTTTCAACAACTCTGCAGCGCTGGGGGTTTGTCAATTAAGTATTAAGCATGTTATCTTCAGCACAGCCTGTTGCCGCTTGGCCAGGGCAGTGCTGCAGTGCTGTCAGCTTGTGACTGATATGGTCATTTCGGAGATGGAAGAGGAGGTGCATGAGCTGAACAATGTGATTACATTGTAGTTAAATTGGTGATGCTGTTTTTTATACTAAAGAAAGATCCTATTGTTTTGTTTATTTTTAAGATTTTTTTTTAAGACAAATGCATTCACCGGGAAATGTCATTTTAACATTTTACAACCTTAGCTGGCAATGTGGTGTGTGACACATCATCAGACACTTCCTGTTTTATTTATGATGGAGGGAATCTGAAAGTCATAAAGCCTATTTTTATAGGGACATCAGACGGCCCTTACTATTCTTAAAAGGCCAGCAGTCGGCCCTCGCTATTGTTAGAGAGCCATCAGCCAGCTATGCTTTGTTGTTCCCATTATTAACAAGTGGGTCTCCTATACTGTTATTGCGTATCCAGTAACTGCAAGGACTGCCAAAAATTTGGACGCAACCCAATACCCCTTTGCAGAGATATAGAGGAGGGTCTCAGTAAAAAAAATGTTCCCATTATAAAGGAGCAGGTCTCGTATAAGTGGTAATGCCCATGCTGTGACTGCAAGGGCTGCCAAAATTTGGGAAAAACCCCACTAAGAATTTATAGCCGCATAGAGCAGGGCCACAGTAACAAGGTATGACATGTTCCCATTAGAAAGGAGAGGGTCTACTATACAGTTATAGGGTATGCAGTGAGTCCAACGGCTGACAATTTTAGGAAAAACCCCACTAAGAATTTAAAGACACATGGAGCAGGGCCACAGTAACAAGTATGACATGTTCCCATTAGAAAGGAGAGAGTCTGCTATACAGTTATAGGGTATGCAGTGAGTCCAACAGCTGACCAATTTTAGTAAAAACCCCACTAACAATTTAAAGACACTCAGAGCAGGGCCACAGTAACAAGGTACGACATGTTCCCATTAGAAAGGAGAGAGTCTGCTATACAGTTATAGGGTATGCAGTCAGTCCAACGGCTGACAATTTTAGGAAAAACCCCACTAAGAATTTAAAGACACATAGAGCAGGGCCACAGTAATGACAAATTCCCATTAGAATGGAGAGAGTCTCCCATAGTGTTGGCCTAAGCAGTGAATGCAAGGGCTGCCTAAAATTGGGAGGCACTTCAATGCCCCTTGGAAGAGACGTGGAGGAGGGCCTCATAAAAAAATGTTCCCATTAGAAAGGAGCGGGCCTCCTATACTTGAAATGCCCATGCACTAAGTCTATGGGCTGACAAACATTTACACCTGGGGGGTATACATGAACATACTGTATCAAAAATTTTTTTTACGGGCATCATAAACACCCTTTAAAAAAATTAGGTGGGTGTTGCATCACGGACCTTGGTCACCCTGGAGATATGGTGGTGGATGATGAGGAGAAGGAGGAAGACAAGAGCAAATAGCCAAAATCAGGAAGCGTATACCCATGTGTGGGTGTGATAAGGTGCATGGGTATACACCTCTCAAGAAAAGACACTGGATTGGAGTTTATGCTACGCTGCTATCATTCGGTGGTGTTGAGAAGTCTGGCCCAATGCAGCCCTTGTCCGTTGTTATAAGGGTCAGCCTGCCAGCATTTTCAGTTGACAGGCAGATGAGCTTATCAGTTATAATTCCACCAGCGGCACTAAAAACCCACTCTGATAAAACACTGGAACCTGTAATGCACACGCCCGGACTGACTGGCGTGTGCGTGTTTATGTAGTGATTCCACTGTGCCATGAACCGGAGAGTGCCTGGAGGGGCGTAACTAAGTATCTGCCCGATCCGACCAAGGTCGCACGACGGCATACGACGCCAGTGCACCAGGGAGGAACCGAGCAGAGGAACCAGGGTCTACTCCAGGTCAGACTCCGGACACGGCTGTTGACCCACACCGGGGAATACAGGAACAGGCAGACTAGAGCGCAGGCTGGGTAGGGTCCAGTACAGACTGGGAGACAAATTCGAAACCGCAGACGCGGTGGACAGGGCAGAGCAAAGCGAAAACCGCAGACGCGGTGGACAGAGCTGAGCAAAGCGAAAGCCGCAGACGCGGTGGACAGAGCTGAGCAAAGCGAAAACCGCAGACGTGGTGGACAGAGCTGATCAAAGCGAAAACCGCAGACGCAGTGGACAGAGCTGAGCAAAGCGAAAACCACAGACGCGGTGGACAGAGCTGAGCAAAGCGAAAACCGCAGACGCGGTGGACAGAGCTGAGCAAAGCAAAAACCGCAGACGCGGTGGACAGAGCTGAGCAAAGCGAAAACCGCAGACGCGGTGGACAGAGCTGAGCAAAGCGAAAACCGCAGATGCGGTGGACAGAGCTGAGCAAAGCGAAAACCGCAGACGCGGTGGACAGAGCTGAGCAAAGCGAAAACCGCAGACACGGTGGACAGAGCTGAGCAAAGCGAAAACCGCAGACGCGGTGGACAGAGCTGAGCAAAGCGAAAACCGCAGACGCGGTGGACAGAGCTGAGCAAAGCGAAAACCGCAGATGCGGTGGACAGAGCTGAGCAAACCGAAAACCGCAGACGCGGTGGACAGAGCTGAGCAAAGCGAAAACCGCAGACGCGGTGGACAGAGCTGAGCAAAGTGAAAACCGCAGACGCGGTGGACAGAGCTGGGCAAAGCGAAAACCGCAGACGCGGTGGACAGAGCTGAGCAAAGCGAAAACCGCAGACTAGAGATGAGCGTTGTTCTACTCGAACTGTTCGCCAATCTCAAATTCGAGCTGTTTTGGGCGGTGTTCGAGCCGTTCGGCAAACACGAACGATTTGAGAAAAATTCGGCTGTTCGAGGTTATGTTCGATAACTGTTCGTGCACCAAAATCATAACTGTATTTTTTCTCAGTAATGATGAAAATTAATGTTAATACGCAGTTTGAGTGTACAGCGGGGTGGGGGGAGGGGCAGGGGATGGATCTCTGCAGTAATAATGAAGATCTCCATTTTTTTTCTCTTTCCCGCATTTACAGTGGGGAGGTGCAATCTGTCAGCCTATCAGCAGCGCACACACGGAGCGAAGTGCTTTTTTCACACAAGCAAGGGCATGTGTCATTGGCAGTGTATGTCACATGTCCTTGCCCTATAAGACCAAGCCATTTTCCCCGTCGCCACAATATTCTCACTGCTGCAGCTGCGTGTTAGACGGCACCGCTGTTGCTGTGTGCGCTATACCTTGTTAATTTCAAGCCAATTTTCGCACAAATCTACAGATAGCTTGGGAGTAGGGAATAGTTGTGATTGCAGTCCTTTTAAGGACTAGGTTACAGCATTTCCTACGACTTTTATCAGGCAGGTCTGTGCTCTTAAATAGATAGATTGTGGGAGTAAAGACTAATTGTAATTGGAGTCCTTTTCAGGACTAGGTTACATCAGTTCCTATCAGTTTTGCCAGGCAGGTCTGTGCCAGTGCTGTGCAAGTTTTTTTCACAGCATTTGGCTGAATCTAGCAAAGCTAATCCTTTTTGGCCTATTGCAGAGTGTGTTAGTCAGTGGAGTAGCCTATCTGTGTTGCAAGATATACCACCTGTGTATAGAATACCAATTTTTTTACTGCACCTAGTGAAGTAAAATCTTTTGGGCATAGCATCATTCTATTAGTCCATCTATACTGACCTCCATCAGGTTGCAAATTGAATATAATTTTTTTCTGCATCTACCTCTGAAAAAATATTTTGGCTTCTAGCAGTGTGTGGGACTTGTTCTATTAGTCCATCTATACTGACCTCCATCAGGTTGCAAACTGAATATAATTTTTTTCTGCATCTAGCTCTGAAAAAATATTTGGCCTTCTAGCAGTGTGTGGGACTTTCTCTATTAGTCCATCTATACTGACCTCCATCAGGTTGCAAACTGAATATATTTTTTTTCTGCATCTACCTCTGAAAAAATATTGGGCTTCTAGCTGTGTGTGGGACTTGTTCTATTAATCCATCTATACAGACCTCCATCAGGTTGCAAACTGAATATAATTTTTTTCTGCATCTATCTCTGAAAAAATATTTGGCCTTCTAGCTGTGTGTGGGACTTGTTCTATTAGTCCATCTATACTGACCTCCATCATGTTGCAAATTAAAAATAATTTTTATCTGCACCTACCTCTGAAAAAATATTTGGGCTTCTAGCTGTGTGTGGGACTTGTTCTATTAGTCCATCTATACTGACCTCCATCAGGTTGCAAACTGAATATAATTTTTTTCTGCATCTAGCTCTGAAAAAATATTTGGCCTTCTAGCAGTGTGTGGGACTTGTTCTATTAATCCATCTATACAGACCTCCATCAGGTTGCAAACTGAATATAATTTTTTTCTGCATCTACCTCTGAAAAAATATTTGGGCTTCTAGCTGTGTGTGGGACTTTCTCTATTAGTCCATCTATACTGACCTCCATCAGGTTGCAAATTAAAAATAATTTTTTGTCTGCATCTAGCTCTGAAAAAATATTTTACCTTCTAGCAGTGTGTGGGACTTTCTCTATTAGTCCATCTATACTGACCTCCATCAGGTTGCAAACTGAATATATTTTTTTTCTGCATCTACCTCTGAAAAAATATTGGGCTTCTAGCTGTGTGTGGGACTTGTTCTATTAATCCATCTATACAGACCTCCATCAGGTTGCAAACTGAATATAATTTTTTTCTGCATCTACCTCTGAAAAAATATTTGGGCTTCTAGCTGTGTGTGGGACTTGTTCTATTAGTCCATCTATACTGACCTCCATCAGGTTGCAAACTGAAAATAATTTTTTGTCTGCATCTAGCTCTGAAAAAATATTTGGCCTTCTAGCAGTGTGTGGGACTTTCTCTATTAGTCCATCTATACTGACCTCCATCAGGTTGCAAATTAAAAATAATTTTTATCTGCATCTACCTCTGAAAAAATATTTGGGCTTCTAGCTGTGTGTGGGACTTGTTCTATTAGTCCATCTATACTGACCTCCATCAGGTTGCAAACTGAATATAATTTTTTTCTGCATCTAGCTCTGAAAAAATATTTGGGCTTCTAGCAGTGTGTGGGACTTTCTCTATTAGTCCATCTATACTGACCTCCATCAGGTTGCAAATTAAAAATAATTTTTATCTGCATCCAGCTCTGAAAAAATATTTGGCCTTCTAGCAGTGTGTGGGACTTTCTCTATTAGTCCATCTATACTGACCTCCATCAGGTTGCAAATTAAAAATAATTTTTATCTGCATCCAGCTCTGAAAAAATATTTGGCCTTCTAGCAGTGTGTGGGACTTTCTCTATTAGTCCATCTATACTGACCTCCATCAGGTTGCAAATTCAAAATAATTTTTTGTCTGCATCTAGCTCTGAAAAAATATTTGGCCTTCTAGCAGTGTGTGGGACTTTCTCTATTACTCCATCTATACTGACCTCCATCAGGTTGCAAATTAAAAATAATTTTTATCTGCATCTAGCTCTGAAAAAATATTTGGACTTCTAGCTGTGTGTGGGACTTGGTCTATTAGTCCATCTATACTGACCTCCATCAGGTTGCAAATGAAAAATAATTTTTATCTGCATCTAGCTCTGAAAAAATATTTGGCCTTCTAGCAGTGTGTGGGACTCATTGTATTAGTCCATCTATACCAAGCTCCATCAGCTTTTAAATTAATAATAATTTTTAGCTGCATCTAGCCCTGAAAATAATTTTTCTTCCCAATAGTGGTAGCAATAGAAATATGGGGTGCTCGCCTGGCTTACAAAAATATACGCTTCATAACAAAAAACACCAGCCTAGCGCACTGCATTAATAAGATGGCATCATCGTCTCCCCCAGTGCTAGGCCTACTACCCAGGCTAGCATTCCTGTGCCTAAAACACAATGTATGGGTCCGCGTTAGCCACTATGCTGAGGGGTCTAAAGCTGCTGCTAACGCTTTATAACAATTCAATTGGCAGATTTTCACAGAGCTCTTCCACAACGCCCACCCATCGGGCAACAGTTGCCCACCTTCCCTATGGGATCTAGTGGCGAATAGTTGATGCCATTAATCAGAGCGTCAGTTGCCCCGTCGACGTGGCAAGCATACGGTAAGGCATGGGAAGAGTGGACACGACTAGTAGCAGGCAGACGGGCTGACCAATGTGAACAAGCCAGATCACAAGTCACCATAGAATTTCTCCACCAGCTAATTATGAGGGGCATATCAGGGGCGTCAGCGCAGCGGTGTCTGACCGGAGTAGCATTTCACTTCCAACTACTGAATTGGGGAGATGTGACAAAGGTTCATCATCAGACAATCCATAAAAGGGTGGAAAAGGGGTCAGCCAAGTCAGGAGTGTAGACGTCCCGTCCCGTGTCACTAAAACTGATTTCTCACATCATATCCCTAACACCATTAACATGACACTCACAATTTGAAGCAACACTACTGTCTACTGCATTTGTGATCGCCTTCTTCGGGGCGCTATGCATAAGCGAATTAGTCCCTCAATCCAAAATTACCACCAGTGGAGGCTTATTACACCAGGACGTAGTCATAGCCAATAATGCAATACGTCTACGCATACACAAATCGAAAACGGTTCCAGCGGGCAGGGGCACTTGGGTACTTCTACAACCCACAAACGGTACACTGAGTTGGGTAACAATAGTAAAAACATATCTAACCATCAGATCACAAAGTAATTTCTTCCTATCACACATTGATGGAATGCCATTATCAAGATACCAGTTCCAAGCTATATTTAATAAATGCATAACATCGGCAGGGAACCACCCCAAAGATTACGGGACACACTCATTCCGCATAGGCGCGGCCACGGAAGCAGCAAGAGCAGGACTGTCAGAAACGGAAGTTCAGAGGATAGGGAGATGGCGATCCACGTGTTTGGCAAGATACATAAGACCGGACTTGTTATCCTAACGTGGTTTGTTTCTTTTACAGGTGACGCTAAGCCAACAGTGTGGGTGATAGGCCACTCGTATATGTATTGGGCAGAAAAAAGGGCGAAAGTCTGCCCAGACGGGAGGAAATTAGAGTTTCATAACACATATTTCAACTAGAGAGGTATTAGAGGCCTGCTATGGCCACATGTACTAATGGAGGTAATCAAGGTAGGGAGAGAGGCAAGATGTCCGGTCATCTTAGTTATACAGGCCAGGGTTAACAACCTAGGTCATCATAACAGTGCATAACTAATGGCAATAATGAAACTAGACACTGAGCGCTTCAGAGAATTTTTCACAAAAGTAGCGATAGTATGGTCAGAGATTGTGCCGATAGCGGTATGGCAAGGTGCGCGAGACATCACGGCCATCGAACGGACAAGGCAGGTAATAAATATTCGGATGGCAAAATTTAGAAGAGACAGAGGCGGTGTAGTGGTACGACACCGACAACTGGAAGGAGATAAATCAGGCCTCATACGGCCCGACGTTGTTCACATAATGAATATTGAACTGGACATATTCCTGTCAGGACTCCAGGACGGAGTGGAACAAGCGTTAAGAGTGATGGGTGGGGGTCAGAGTCCTGCATACAAGTACGCAGGATCCTCCGTGGCCTGGAAATAGAAAGGACATGTTGGAGAGTTACACTTGTTGGCTAACTTGCCGGAGTGGAGACCCAGGGCATGCTGCAACAAGCTGAATTATTTTAGAAATAAAATGCCTTTCTAATGGAATGAGTATAAAGAGTTAATAAAGCTGTGACCGATCCTCACCCATCCAGTTGTAAGAGTTACATTATTGTATTGTCAAGGAAAGGGGGGCGGTAGGGGGGCTGAGCGTCTGGGTTTGGTTGGGGGTCCCCACAGTCTGCCTAGGCTAGATGCATTTAAAAATTCTTATTAGATACACAGGCGGTGCAGCTTGCTTCGCAGCTGGGCTACTATGCCCAAAGTATTGCCTAGGCTAGATGCAGTTAAAAATTCTACGCTGACTAGCAGACACTGAAGATTTGGAGCAGACCTCTGAGCTCTTCAAACTCAACCATCTGTGTTACCCCAAGCCATAGTGTATCTAGTTTCTTACAGTTAAAAAGGGGATGGGGCGACCCAACCCACCTGGAATTGACGATGCCAACGTCACGTAAGACACAGCAAGGGGACTCCAAAAAAAGTCTCCATTTTTTCCCAAAATTGTGGCACAGACACCACTTAACCCTAGAACGCATACCTGGGGCCTCGCAGGCCCGCCCTGTTAATTGTTTTCTATTTTCTGCAAGATTACTTTAGTTAGAATTTTGAAACTCTAGGTATTCTTCATGTATATTTGTTTGTCATTTGAGTTTGAGTTATTCCATGTTATTTGCACACGAGCCTAAAAGGCCCCAGGTATATGAAAGTGTAGATTTTTATGGTCATGCGTTCTAGGGTTAAGTGGCATCAATTGCCCCACAGTTGCTTAAAACGGTTGGTGAGGTGATTTTACCAAATCCTCAAGGTTTTAGTCTCCCAAGGATAACACAGGGGTAGAAAAGTCCTTGCGAATCCATGATTTGTTCATCTTTATGAACGTGAGTCTGTCTACATTCTCAGTGGACAGAAGCGTGCGCTTATCTGTCAGCACACCACCAGCAGCGCTGAACACACGTTCAGAGAGAACACTGGCTGCAGGGCATGGCAAGATCTCCAAGGCGTGAGTGGCGAGCTCCGGCCATTTTTCCAGATTGGAATACCAAAATGAGCAAGGGTCCCGTGACACAGTCATGGCTTCGATGTTCACTTGGAGATACTCCTGCACCATCCTCTCTAGGCGTTGACTATGTGTCAGACTTCTTGTCTCCTGTGGCCTTGCAAAGGATGGTCTAAAAAAGTGGTGAAACGATTCCACAAAATTGCTGTTACCAGCAGATACTGTGTTACTGTTACGGTTTGAGTGATGAAGACTCGACAGTCCCACGGTTGGCAAGTTAGAACTGTGAGATTCACTACGTGCACCACTGGTGTTTTGTGGAAAAGCACATGTAAGATTCTGCAACAGCGTCTGCAGATACTCCTGCATGCGTCAATCCCTTTTTATGGCAGGAATTATTTCGGCAAATTTACTTTTGTACCGGGGATCTAAGAGTGTGGCAACCCAGTAGTCGGGATTACTTCGAATTCTGACAATCTGAGGGTCATGTTGCAGGTAGTGCAGAAAGAAGGCACTCATGAGTCTTGCACATCCAGGAGGACCAAGTCCTTGTTGTGTTGGTAGCGAGGTAAGAATCATGCTTCCTTCCTCTGCCCTCTCCCCTCAACCTCGCACAACAGAAATGTGATAAGGTCTCCCTCATCTGATGAGTCTTCCATGCCCATCGCCAGTTCGTCCTCCACTTCTTCCTCGGCTCCTGCACCTTCCTCAACAGTTTGGCTGCTACCATGCGCCCTGGTTAATCCCTCTCCCCCACCCTCCCATGCCTGCTGCCTTGGTGCTGCCAACCGTCTGGACCTTGGAGATGTTATCCCTTCCGCATACGACTCCTCCTCTACTTCCTCCACCTCCTCTTGTCCCACCACCTGACTCTGAATTCTGTTTAGTGTGTGCTCCAGCATGTAAATCACCGGAATAGTCATTGTTATGTTCTGCTACCAGAGCTAAGGAAAGAGAGGAGATCTGTCCCTACGATAGAACTCAGCTTGATCCATACGATGTAACAGGGAACCTGATCCTGCGATCAGACCTGCTAAAGTCCTCAGCTAGTCTGTACGGAGACCTATAGATGTGGGGGAGGAATCCCTACAAGTACTAGGGACTGGGAGCAAAATGGACACCTCCTAACAGAAATAGTAGCAGACAGACGAACAAACAAACAATATAGAACACAGAGGTCCGAAGACCAAGCAAACTAACAGAGTTAGATACTGAGCACTGGCTAGCTAAAGAGTAGTAATACAATGAAGTCCAGCAATCCAGAAGGGCGGAGCAAGACTAAATAGGCCAACAAGGTCATGTGACCAGCAATAGAAAAACCTAAGAGCAAGGTTCTAACAGTACCCCCCCTTCTAAGAGGATCCTCCGGATCCCCTAGGACCAGGCTTATCAGGAAATCTCCTGTGAAACGCTCTGATAAGTCTGGACGCGGAAACATCCTCCGACCTCACCCATGAGTTATCCTCGGGTCCGAAACCTTTCCAGGCCACGAGATACTGCAAACTACCTCTATACCGTCTAGAATTAAGGATGCGAGAAATTTCATATTCCCCGTCCTCCACCACCGGAGGAACAGAGGCAGAGGCGTCACAATCCGACACAGCAGCTTTTTTCAACAGAGAGACATGAAACACCGGATTAATTCTCCAGGAGGTAGGAACCTCCAACTTAACAGCAGATTGGTTGACAACCTGAAGCACCTTAAAGGGCCCTACAAACTTGGGACCCAATTTCTTAGAAGGAATCCTCAACCGCAGATTCCTAGAGGACAACCAAACCATGTCACCAACAGCGAACAAAACCTCCTGTCGTTTCCTATCAAAGTAGTCTTTAGATTTTCTGTTAGCCTCCTGAAGATTACCACGTACATCCATCCAAACTCTCCAAATCGCCGGAAAAATTCTCCTCCTCAGGCACGGCAGATACCAACTTGGAGAACGACCCAAACGACGGATGTCTCCCAGAACAACAAAAAAAAGGCGAACAACCAGCAGAAGAAGATGTATGATTGTTCAGAGCAAATTCAGCAAGTGGCAGAAACTCAGACCACCCCTCTTGATTGTCTGCCACAAAACAACGCAAGAACTGCTCAACATCCTGGTTTTTCCTTTCTGTCTGGCCATTAGATTCAGGATGATATCCGGATGAGAACGACAAATGAACTCCCAACCTGTCACAAAAGGCGCGCCAAAAACGAGCCACGAACTGAGGTCCCCTATCAGAAACAATGTCAGTAGGAATGCCATGAAGTCTGACAATTTCCTTGACAAAGGCCTTAGCGAGAGTCTTAGCGCAGGGCAGTTTGACGAAGGGAACCAAGTGACACATCTTGCTAAAACGGTCCACGACCACCCAGATGACAGTAAAACCCTCAGAGGGGGGAAGGTCAGTTATAAAGTCCATAGCCAAATGTGTCCAAGGAGCACTGGGAACCTCCAGAGGGCAAAGTAACCCCGCAGCAGGAGTATGTGAGGACTTAGATCTAGCACATATAGTACATTGACGCACCCACTTAATGACTTCCTTCTGCCATCCAGGCCACCAAAAACTGCGACCCACCAGTCTCTTGGTCTCAGAGATTCCGGGATGACCTGCCAACCGAGATTCATGACACTCAACAAACAAATCTCTCCTAAAGGTCCCAGGCACAAACAACCTCCCATGGGGAGTGTTAGATGGGGCAGCATTCTCCTGTGCTTTAAGAATCTCATCTTCCAAAACGGAGTCCAAAGCAGCTATCACAACACCTTCTTGTAAAATGTTCTCCTCTTTCTCAGCACCGACTATGGGAGAAAAACTGCGAGACAAGGCATCCGCCTTAACATTCTTAGTACCTGGGATGTAAGTAACGGAAAAATTAAACCGCGAGAAAAACAGTGCCCACCTAGCCTGACGGGCATTCAGGCGCTTGGCAGCATCAAGATATATCAGATTTTTACGATCCGTAAAAACCTGAACGGGAAATTCAGCACCTTCCAAGATGTGGCGCCAGTGTTCAAATGCGAGTTTAATATCCAATAATTCCCGATTACCAATATCGTAATTCAGTTCAGTCTCCGAAAATTTTTTTGAAAAAAAGGCACAGGGATGTACTCCATCCCCGTTATCCTGAGACAATACTGCGCCAACCCCCACAGAGGAAGCATCAACCTCAACCAAAAACGGCTTAGTCACATCAGGCTGCATAAGGATGGGAGCAGAGGTGAACCTCTCCTTGAGATACACAAAAGCTTCAATGGCCTCAGAAGTCCACTGAACCGCATCAGCACCTTTCCTGGTGAGATCGGTCAGAGGTTTGACAATAATAGAACATTTTTTAATGAATTTTCTATAATAATTGGCGAAACCCAAAAACCTCTGTATCGATTTCAAACCAATAGGCCTAGGCCATTCCTGCACAGCTTGAACTTTAACCGGGTCCATCTCAAAACCTTCACTGGAGATAATGTAGCCCAAAAAACTAATTCTCTGTACAGCGAACTCACATTTCTCCAGCTTAGCAAAAAGCGAATTGTCAATTAATAACTGTAATACTTCACGTACGCTCCGCCAATGAGACTCCAGATCCGGCGAATAAATCAAAATGTCATCCAAATACACAACCACATTTTTGCCGATCAAAGGTCTAAGGATGTCATTAATAAGATTCTGAAAAAATGCAGGAGCATTAGTAAGACCAAAAGGCATAACCAAATTCTCAAAATGACCCACAGGAGTGTTAAAAGCAGTCTTCCATTCGTCACCCTCCTTCATGCGCAACAGATTGTATGCCCCCCGAAGGTCAATTTTAGAGAACCACTTGGCCCCCACTAACTGGTTAAACAGATCAGGAATCAATGGCAGTGGGTAAGGATTGCGTACAGTAATTTTGTTAATCTCACGAAAATCCAGACAAGGACGTAAACCGCCGTCCTTTTTTTTTACAAAAAAATATCCAACCGCCACAGGAGACTTAGAGGGCCTAATGTGACCGGCGGCCAAACTTGTCTGTATGTATTCCTCCAAAGCCTTTCTCTCAGGAATAGTAAGGTTAAATAAACGACTTTTAGGAAGAGTCGCTCCAGGGACAAATTCAATAGTACAATCATAGTCTCTATGGGGAGGCAAAACCTGCGATTCCTTCTCAGAAAAAACTCTCCAAAAATCCTGAATAGGAACAGGCAATTCTCCCCTATCCACAGCTGCAATACGCCCGTTACAACACTTGTCATAACATTTATGGCTCCAGGATTTAATTTCATTGGTAGACCAATCCAGTACAGGATTGTGCAATTTTAACCAGGGCAATCCCAACACCACCGGAGAAGGCAAGTTATTCAAAACTACCAAATCCAATTTCTCATGGTGAACACCATTAATAGTGAGGGGAAACTCACAGACCCTGAGAGTAACATTCTTCAAAGGGGAGCCATCCACAGAAACCACAGCAATGGGGGATGACAAAGGTTCGGGTTTTAAATTGAGTTTTTCCAAGAATCCCCCATCAATTACATTCAGAGTAGACCCACAATCGACAAACACCCGAAATTCCATTAATTTTTCCTGAGCAATAGTGGAAGCAGCTAAAAATACACCCTTGGAATTTAAACAGGCAACACGGGCATGACTGACCATTTTTTTTTCTTTCTTCATACGAAGCACACAGCTTTTAATGAAATGACCAGAATTTCCGCAATAGAAACACAAACCTTCAGAAAATCTGCGGTCCTTTTCTTGAGAGCGAGGTGCCATCGCTCCAATCTCCATCGGCTCTCCACTGTCAGTACACACATTCTCATGACCAGAAACTGACATAGCAGAGGATTTGCTCTCATTAACCCTTGCACGCAGTCTCCTATCCACCCATATAGCTAATTGCATAGCCTGTTGCAAATCTTCAGGTGTGGGATAAGCAATTAGCAGGTCTTTAACCCTTTCACTAAGCCCAGCAAGAAACAGACTCTTCAGAGCAGAATCGTTCCGCCCTATTTGAGTAGACCACCGACGGAAATGAGTTCAATATTTTTCCACATTACCTGATCCCTGTCTCAAACGTCTCAACTCAGTCTCAGCAGATGAGACACGGTCAGGATCATCATATAATAGCCCCAAAGCAGAAAAAAAACTATCCACTGATCTAAAGCATGTATCACTAGGTTGCAAAGAAAAGACCCACTCCTGAGGCTCTTTGCGCAAAAGTGACATTATGAACCCTACGCGCTGGGATTCATCCCCAGAGGACCTGGGTCTCAAACGAAAATACAATAAGCAAGCATTTTTAAATGAAAAAAAATTCTTGGTGTTCACCAAAAAATAAATCAGGCAAACGTACCTTAGGCTCCAAGAAATGTGCTCCAGGACAGTTACTCACGTGCTGACGGAGCTCGGCCACCTCCAGAGAGAGTCCCTGCAGGCGTTGAGCCAAATCCTGAACCGACACCATGATGGAACAGAAAAATCTTTCCTTAGAGAATTTGCAGGCTGGACTTACTGTTATGTTCTGCTACCAGAGCTAAGGAAAGAGAGGAGATCTGTCCCTACGATAGAACTCAGCTTGATCCCTACGATGTAACAGGGAACCTGATCCTGCGATCAGACCTGCTAAAGTCCTCAGCTAGACTGTACGGAGACCTATAGATGTGGGGGAGGAATCCCTACAAGTACTAGGGACTGGGAGCAAAATGGACACCTCCTATCAGAAATAGTAGCAGACAGACGAACAAACAAACAATATAGAACACAGAGGTCCAAAGACCAAGCAAACTAACAGAGTTAGATACTGAGCACTGGCTAGCTAAAGAATAGTAATACAATGAAGTCCAGCAAAGCCAGAAGGGCGGAGCAAGACTAAAGAGGCCAACAAGGTCATGTGACCAGCAATAGAAAAAACCTAAGAGCAAGGTTCTAACAGTCATGCTGATAATGGCATCGTCGTCAGCACTAAACATCTTCGTCGCCATTTCAAAACTGTGCAGAAGGATGTGTGGCGCCCCTGAGGGTTCAGTCGCCACAGAGTTACTGCATCTCACCCAGAGGTGTGGTATCTCACCCTCAGGTAAGGAAGGCATATGGCTCGGGACCCTAACACCTGCATCCAACACATACCCGCAGTGGGGGTAGGGCAAGATTGCTCCTAAGGGAGAGCACAGTCCCAGGTCCCTAGCTGGTGGAAGGGTCCTATGTAGTGGGTGCTTAGGGGAGCAGCTTAGCGGAGAACATGACAGGGAGAGTATAAATAGGAAGCTATCTTAGAAAGAGCAAGCCAGTCAGAGGAGGAAAAGTGACAGGAGCAGAGGCTCGGCATGAGCTCTGCTCCAGAGGCGGGCCTAGCCTGGGAGGCCCAGGACTGAAGGAGAGAAGAGAGGAGTGGGAGCAGGAAGGCTCCAGGAACCGAAGGGACCCTAGGGCTATGGGCCGTGCAGAAGGCCACCCGTACTCCTGTTGCTACCAGGAGGTAGAGGGGTCAGACCAGATAAGGGGTTCCGGTCCCTCAACTAGCGGAGAAACAGCAAGACTCAACTAGAAACTGGAGGCTGCAGCATTTCATGTACTGCAGGTAATAGTCCACACCAGTCTCACTAAGAAGGTAGCCACATAGGACCCAGGGGACGGAACACAAGTCGCCCGCCAAGGTCCGAGGATACCGGATAGAAGTGTCACTGGGTGTGAGGTGCAGGTAGAAGGCCAGAGAAAGGACACACAGAAGGGGGTCCTGCTAAGTACTCCGGAGCTATCTGGGGGTGGACTGAGCCCCTCACTGAGTACGCACAGCACGACGGGTGAGATTGCTCTGGTACCTGTAATCTGGACTGCAACAACTGTGAGTAAAGATCTTGGGACTGCATCACACGGACTCTGAGTTCATTACTGACTCCCTGCACTACAACCACCATCATCCACCCACACTGCCCTCAAGCTACACTCTTCCTGTGGTGAGTAATAATACCATTGCTGCAAAACCACCAGCTTCAGAGGACTGTTCCGCAGCGGCGGCCCCTATTGCCCCACTCCAGAGGAGGCGTAGTCGGACATTATAAAACCCATATATACAAATTACCCTTGGATTGACCACCCTGGATCACGGACCGGGTCACCGCCACAGTGACTACAACCACCAGCGTCTACCGGCCCGGCTCAGGGTACCCCACGGCCCCTGATCTGAGACCACTCCTGCAGCGTGATTTGCCCCACCTCTGGATCTCGTTGGCCCAGGCTATACGTCAGAACGTATTGCACCAGGGCTTGTCGGTGCTGCCACAGTCGCTGCAACATGGTCAGAGTTGAATTCCACCGTGTCGGCACATCGCATTTCAGCCGGTGAACTGGCAGGCCCAACGACTTCTGTAGAGATGTAAGTCATTGAGCTGCGGGATGCGAACGGCGGAAGTGAGCACACAGCGACCGTGCCCCCTGCAGAAGGCCATCTAGTCCGGGATAGTGGGCTAACAATTTATGGACAACCAGGTTCAACACGTGAGCCATACAAGGCACGTGTGTGACATTGCCCCGGCGATGCAGCATTGTCGCACACGGCCTTCCCTGGTTGCAGGTCCAGTGGAGACAACCATTCATGAAACTGGGTCTCCAGAGCTGACCACAACTCCTCAGCTGTGTGACTCACATTTCCCAGACATTTCAAAGTAAACACTGATGCCTTGAGCCCTGCTGCCAGCATAGTAAGGAGGTGTGCAGGATTCCATCTGCGCAGTTAGAATGCAGGTGGCATTACCAGACAGGCTTTGGGTGCAGGTGGAGGACCGAGAGGAGGTTGAGGAGGCAGAAGCAGTGGAGGAACTTCGAGATAAAGAGGATTGACGCACAACTCGTGGGGACGGTAAGACTTGGACAGCAGCCCCTTGTCCTGCTGTCACCATAGTTACCCAGTGCCCAGTCAGCGACATGTAACGCCCCTGTCCATGCCTACTCGTCCAAGTGTCTGTGGTGAAATGCACCATGTCACACACAGAATTTCTCAAAGAAGCGGTGATGTTGTGTGCGACATGCTGGTGGAGCGCAGGCACACCTTTCTTTGAGAAGTAGTGCCGACTGAGCATTTGGTACTGGGGCACTGAGACGGACATAAGGTCTCGAAAACCCACTGTGTCCTCCACGCGGAAAGGCAGCATTTCTGTAGCCAAGAGCTTGCAGATGGTGAAATTCAACCTCTTAGCTTTCTCATGGTTAGGAGGAAATGGTCTTTTACTTTTCCACATCTGAGGGACCGAGGGCTGGCTGTTGTGCTTAGACGGGGTTGAGTAGGGTGTCCCCGGCAAACTGCCGGTCTGTGAGGAAGATGCAGGCGGACATGTTAGATTGCCTTGATCCAAAGCTGGTGCTCTCGATGTCAGAGAGCGCTCAACACCAGCAGGTGTTTCCACTTCCCAATGAACTGATAACCTGCCAATCACACTGGCTGTTGCAGGTAAAGAGGTGGCAGGTCTGCGTCCAAAAACATGTGTGACTGCTGTCCCCCCAGTCACAGAGGATGAAGAGGCCGCGGATGCACAAGATGGGGCAGACGGTGGTTGGCCCAGCCTGCTAGGCCGCATTGTAGCACAGTGAGCTTCCCACTGCAACTTATGCTTCATATCCATGTGCCGGTTCATGCATGACGTACTCAAACTATGGATTTTTTGGCCTCTACTTATGTTTTGGTTACAAATATTACAGATAACACGAGTTGGGTCATCCTTATCATTCTGAATAAATGCCAAGGCTATGCAAGGCTTAGAGCCCATGCGACCTGAAGAGCCACTACGACTTGTGGTCAGAGGCAGAGTTGTGGTTGAGGATGCAGTTGTTGACGTGCTTCCAGTACTCCATCTGTGTCCAGGAAGGCGCAACCTGACCTCGTCGTCAATAGCATCTGTGACGCCCCGCTGTGCTTGGTATCACATATCCTAGAAGAGTGTATTGATGGAATCCTCCACAAGAGGCCCCCATAAACATTCACACATCTCCACCTTCCACCTCAGACCAGCAGAGGGAGCCCGTTAGGGATATAAATAGGGAAGGTGGAGCTAGGCAGTTCAGTTCCTCTGAAGAGTTCCTGCAGTAGAGAAGCCTAAGAGAGGTCAGTCTGCAGTGGAGCTCAGTCTAGTCTAGAGAACTCAGTTAATAGTTCAGCAGTGGAGCACGAGGCTCCTGCTAACTAGATTCAGTAAGGCATAACCGGAATCCCTGGAGAACTACAAGTCCCGGGATGGCTAAGGTGCTGATACGTAACAGAGCCAGGAGACGCTTAGGCCCCGCATAGTGGGAGCGTGAACTCCAAGAGAAGGCCCTACCACAAGGTCAGCCAGCGCAGGACAGAGACAAAGTTAGGCCTAGCTCCAGGCAGGTCAGAAACTTACTACGCAGAGGAAAGAAACAGGAGTCCCTACACCCGCTCATTGGGGAGGATCCTGATATTCACCCTTCACCCTACAGTGCTCCGGGATGTGCCTGAATTTCCTCCAGTAAAAGGTACTGAAGTGACTACCGTGTCCGTTCCCGTTCTTGCTCTGACCCAGCTGGGTCTCGCCTGTCCTGCATTCCCCCTGCATACGCTGCCCTGAGACCTAGCTCCACCTGTGGGGAGCTATACCATCGAGCAGCCTTATCACGGGTCTCAGTGGACTGCTGCAGCGCTGGTGCTTCTCACCAGATACCACAGGTGGCGTCACAAACTCTTATAAAATTAACAATTATCCACTCTTTTAAAGAGTGACCCCAGGGTACGGGCCAGGGAGCCGACCACCGCGACATCCCCAAGGCCAGGCAAAGGCCCGGGTACCGAGTCATCCCCATCCCCTGGGCTAGTCACATCCTCCTCCACCTCCTCCGTTGACCTCATCGACTGGCTGACTGTGGGTTGACAGTAAGTGGGATCTCCAACCTCGTCATCATCACCCTGTGTGTTATCACACCCGTCGTCCTCAAAGCCAACCTCTTCCTGCCCTGACCGAAAAGTCAAGTTGTCGCTCCAATCAGGTATTTGAGTCTCATCATCGTCTTCATCATTGTCTCCACCAACAGGAGTGACAGTTTGGGAACGAGGGTCTACATTATGCTCAGAACCTTCTTCATCTGGTCCTGGATCTGACTTATAAAGATTCTGGGCATCAGTGCAGATCATTTCCTCGTCTGGATTAACAGAAGCTCTGGAGCAGACTTACGTTTCCCAGGCTATAGTATGAGTAAACAGCTCTGCAGACTCAACCATCTGTGTTACCCCATACTCAGACGGGCAGCTGGAGACTTGGGAGCTGTGAGGAAGCAAGTGCGATTGGGGTGACACCTCTGAGGACTGGAATATTTGTGATGTTGAAATTGAGGTGGAGGAGAGCCCACTTGAAGGAGCACTTGATATCCGCTGAAGCACCTGCTGTTTTTGTGCCTCATCTGGAATTTGTAGCGATGGGCGTGTCCGTAAGAAAGGGATCGTATCACATTGTCCACGAAAAGAAGTCGACATCTTAGCTTGGCTGGAAGATGGTCTTTCTTCTGCAGATGTTACCCCCCCCCACTGCGGGGGGGCTCGACCCACCAGCGGACAGGCACCAGTATTGGGAGAGGGGGGCTGGCCGTCAGGGTCCACCGCGGCTCTGGCACAAACCCAGCGACACGGAGGTGGCACGGGCAGGAACGAACTGGCCGTGTCGGCTTCTCACTTTTTGGATTTTAGAAGGGCATGACATGCCTATATCTGTGTCTCCCCCTCCTTTTACTCCTCCACCTCTTTTCTTTTCGCATGACTATATGTACTTGTCACTTTTCCATGTGTTAGTTATGTCTTCTGAGCAGTTTGTCAGCTTTTGGACACCTTTGAAGGTGTTTTCTATGTGTTTCTATGTGTTTTTGTTTGCCTGCCATTGGTTTTAATGGTGTTCGAAGGTGTTCGACGAACAGTTCGACGAACAGTTCGGCGAACACACGGGTGTTCGACGAACCGAACCGAACTCGAACACTACGCGGGTGGCTCAACACTACCGCAGACGAGGTGGACAGAGCTGAGCAAAGCGAAAACCGCAGACGCGGTGGACAGAGCTGAGCAAAGCAAAACCGCAGACGTGGTGGGGACAGGGCTCTGTTCACATGGAACAGACTAGAAGGGAAAGGCAGAACCAGATACCCACAGGGTACTTGCAGAGAAGTAGCGAGTGGACCACAAACTCACAAACGGAAGCACAGTGACAATGAGCAGGAGTTAGGTACGAGTTCAGACTCTGCAGAAAAAGGGAAAGTACGGACATAGAGAAAAACAAAACAGGCTAGGAGAGTATACAGACAAGAACAGACACAGCAGCAAGATACAGGAGCGGCCCCTAGAAGGCGGAACGAACAGGCAGGAGCGAGTTCACACAGGCCTGGAAATACAGCCTCCAGGATAGGCTGAAGACAACAGGCTAGAAGATAATACAGACAGGACACAGTTCAGACTCGGGAACTGATACCGAAGGCAGGAAACATAAACGGGACCTGGCATATCAGTGACCAAAGGCCAACTGACAGAACACAATGCTCAGGCAGGGATTCATTAGAGCAGCTGGGTTAAATACCAGATGACAGACAGCAATAGGCTGAGGACGCACAAGGTGTGTGCCTACAGCAGGTACAAAAAGCAGGAAGTGATCGGGCGCCGCCCTTAAGCAGCAGACACAGAGTCAAACAGACAGCATAGAGGGAAGCCAGGCTAGCAGACTGGACTGGAGATCAAGTGCGCGCTCTTGCACAGTGGGAGATGGACCACTATGCAAGGACGCCGCCAGGTATGTTACAGAACCAGGGCAGTCCAGGACCTCCAAGGCATAGAGAGCCAGTTCATTCCACGTATCCAGCTTTGATACCCAATAATTATAAGGCACAGCGGAATCATGGAGGACGTTGGTACCATCGGCAAGGTACTCCCTCAGCATCTTCCCAAACTTTGCACTCCTTGTGAGAGTACACCACGCCTCAGGGCCTGTCCGATGGGAGGGTCTGAGAAAACTCCCAGAGCTTTGACAGTGTTCCCCTGCCTCTTCTGGATTGAAGTTGTGTCTCTCTCGCTTGTACTCCTTGGTTGTCCAACGAAGTGTTCCCTCTGCCGCCAGCATTTTCAGATGGGAATTTTTTTAATAGTTCTGCAACAAGGGCCTTCTGGTACAGCCCCATTTTTGTAGACCTGACCGCCTCAGGAATAAGAGATATAAAGTTCTCCTTGTAGTGTGGGTCTAGAAGTGTCACCAACCAGTAATGGCTGTCACCCAAAATTTTGAGAACACGAGGGTCATGGGAAAGGCAGCATAACATAAACTCAGCCATGCGTGCCAGACTACTAACAGGCAAGACTTCCGTGTCCTCAACAAGAGGATGAATGACCATGCTCTCCTCTCTGTCCTCTGGCCATCCACGCTGAACAGACGGTATGACAGCTGTGCAGGTAGTACCGTTTATAGTGCATGAAACTAGCTCCTGTCCTTCCTCCTCCTCCTCCTCTTCCTCATTGTCACCCAATCTAAGTTGGGATGAGATGAGGCTTGGCTGTGTGCAATCACCCTGTATGGTTCCTTGCTCCATCTCATCGTGCTCCGCCTGCAATGCATCCTCTTTGATTGTGAGCAGAGAGCGTTTCAGAAGACAAAGAAGCGGGATGGTGACGCTAATTATGACGTCATCGCCGCTCACCATCTTGATGGAGTTCTCAAAGTTTTGGAGGATGGTACATATGTCTGAGATCCATGTCCACTCCTGAGGTCTTATGTGTGGAGTCTGAACTGAATACCGACGGCCTTGTTGATGCTGGTACTCAACAACTGCCCTCTTCTGCTCACAAATCCTTCCCAAAATCTGCAGTGTAGAGTTCCAACGCATGGGGACATCACACACCAGTCTGTGATCCGGAAGCTGCAAAAACAGCTGAAACACTGCAAGGGAGGTGGAAGCTGTAGCTGACTTTCTAAAGTGGGAACACAGGCGGCGTACTTTAACAAGCAGATCCGGCAGCTCCAGGTAGCGTTTGAGAAACCGTTGAACCACGAGGTTAAGCACATGGGCCAGGCATGGTACGTGTATGAGCACACCTCGCCTCAGAGCCGCCACCAGGTTCCGGCTATTGTCACACATGACTATGCCTGGCTGTAGGTTCAGTGGTGTGAGCCACAGATCAGCCTGCGCTTTCAGAGGTGTCCACAACTCTTCAGCATTGTGCGGTTTTTCACCTAAGCATATTAGCTTCAGCACAGCCTGTTTTCGCTTGGCCGAGGCAGTGCTGCAGTGCTTCCAGCTTGTGACTGATGTGCTTATTTCGGAGATGGAGGTGAAGAGGAGGAGGAGGCTGAGGAGGATGAGGTACAGGAGCTGTAGGCCATGGGGGCAACCCTGATTGACCTAGGGCCCGCAATCCTTGGCGTCGGAAGGACGTGTTCCGTCCCAAGGTCCAACTGGGTCCCGGCTTCCACTATGTTAAACCAGTGTGCCGTCAGCGAGATGTACCATCCCTGCCCACAAGCACTTGTCCATGTGTCCGTGGTTAGGTGGACTTTACCGGTAACTGCGTTGTTGAGAGCACGGCTAATGTTTTGGAACACGTGCTTGTGTAATGTGGACGGCACACAAGGAGAAATAGTGGCGGCTGGGGACCGAGTACCCATGAGACTAAAAGGCAACATTTCGAGCGCAAGCAGTCGTGAAATGTGAGAATTTAGTAGTGTGGCCTGTGGGGCGTTGGCTGCATATTTGAGCTTGCGTTCCAACGACTGGGGTATGGACAACTGAACGCTGCGCTGGGACAAGGACATGGACGTGCTTCCTGATGCTGCTACTTGAGAGTGTGCAACAACAGGTGCAGGGCAGGAGGCATCTTCGCAAGCACCATGGACAGCGGATTGGCTTGCATACACAACAGCGGAAGAAGCAATGGTGCCACCCACAGACACTGTTCCTGGACCCTGGGGTTCGGCCCACAAAGTCAGGTGCTTTGCTGCCATGTGCCTGATCATGCTGGTGGTGGTCAGGCTGGTCGTTTTGTCACCCCTGCTGAAGATGGCCTGGTAGGTGGTGCAAATGGCCTTTTTGGGTTTATCGGCAGAGTCTTTAAAAAACATCCAGACTCAGGAAGACCTAACAGTTGTACTGGCAACTTCCTTCGTGTTGGTGTTTCGGGGAACGGCTGCCTGCCTTCTGTCTGTGGCCACCACACTGCTTCTTCCTGCCTGTTAGGGTGCTCTGCCTCCCTCCCCCTGTATGCTGCTGTCCTCGCTCTGTATGTCCTCCTGCCAGGTTGGGTCAGTTACTATATCGTCCACCACCTCTTCTTCCACTTCCGCACCCTGGTCCTCCTCCTGACTTTCTGGCAATTGTGTCTCATCATCGTCCACCTCTTGTGACACTTTCCCACCGTCGCCTTCGTGTGACCGTGGCTGCTCAAAAATTTGGGCATCGCTGCACGCGATCTCCTCTTGCCCCACTTCAAGTGGACCAGGCGAGAGGCCCGAATCTATAAGTGGAAAAGTGAACAGCTCTTCAAAGTGTCCAAGTGTGGGATCAGTTGTCTCTGGGTACTCGGCATGGTGGGAGGAAGGAAGATCAGGGTGAGGAATATGCGGTCCAGACTCACGGCTACTGAGACTTGATCGTGTTGAAGACTAAGTGACTGGAAGCATTATCCGCTATCCAACCAACAACCTTTTGACACTGCTCTGTGTTCAATAGTGGTGTGCTGCGGTCCCCTAGAAATTGGGACAGGAAGGTCAGGCAAGAAGATGTGGGTGTTTGTTGTGGCACAATTTCGGCTTGCCCACGGCCTTGTCCTCGGCCTCTGCATGTACCATTACCATCACGTCCAGTTACCTGCCCCTTGCCACGTGCTTTGCCCATTTTAAATGGAGAACAGTATCTTCCACGCTCACTACAAATGACTGAGTTTGGAGCGAACTTATATGTGAGCCGTTTGACAGAAAAAAAAAAACACAGTTTTAAATACCTGGCCTGTAGGTAACTATTTTGAACAGCAATCTGGTGTCAATTTCTTCACTGACACACTGAAAATTTTTTTTAATGGAGGCCAGAAATGGCAGTATTTTGTGAAAACGTATATGTAATCCGTGTGACGGAGAAAACACAGTTTTAAATACCTGGCCTGTAGGTCACTGTTTTGAACAGCAAACCAGTGTCAAAAACTTTGCTGACACAGTGAAAGAAATTTTTAATGGAGGCCAGAAATGGCAGTATTTTCTGACAACTTATATGTGAGCCGTGTGACGGAGAAAACAGAGTTTTAAATACCTGGCTTGTAGGTAAGTAGTTTGAACAGCAAACTGCTGTGAATTGCTTCACTGACACACTGAAAAATTTTTTAATGGAGGCCAGAAATGGCAGTATTTTGTGAAAACGTATATGTAATCCGTGTGACGGAGAAAACACAGTTTTAAATACATGGCCTGTAGGTAAGTAGTTTGCACAGCAAACTGGTGTGAATTGCTTCACTGACACACTAAAGGAAATTTTTAATGGAGGCCAGAAATGGCAGTATTTTCTGACAACGTATATGTGACCCGTGTGACGGAGAAAACACAGTTTTAAATAGCTGGATTTTTAGCGCTGTAATATGGAAAGGACCTGGCTGTATTCTGCAGTGCCAAAAAGCAAATGGCGCAGAAAAACGGTGTTCTCTGGATTGCTTTTTAAGCAAATTATGAGGATTAAGATGCAAAAAAAACTATTCCTGGCCCCTGAGACCTGGGCCTATTTCTAGAAATATAACAGCAGCAGCAGGCAGAACTAGAATGGAGCCTCTTGTGCTATGTGCATTGCAGTCTGTTATATACCCTGCCTGCCTGCCTATATATACTGCCTGCCTGATATCTCTGCAGATGGATTAGTTAGTCCTCAAAAGGACTGTTTGTTAAGATGGATATGTGTAATGTACGGTTTTCTCCCTACACTACCTAATACACAATTAAATCTCTCCCTGACACAGCAGCAGCTCTCCCTACACTGTCTGATCTGGAGTGCCTTTTTGAGCATGGCAGCGCCAGGTCTGATATACACCTGATGATGCTGTACGGCCAGCCAATCACTGTAATGCCCACAACCAACATGGCTAAGGCATTACAGTGCATGGCAGGCAATCCCTGCATGTTCATTGGCTTTCTAAAGAGCGCCAAACATGCAGGGAGGGGACCCGAGTTCCCACCCGAGCAACCCGGAAATACTCGCCGAGCGCTGAGCTTGTCGAGCACCATGATGCTCGGGCGAGTACCGAGTAGTGGCGAGCTCGTTCGCTCATCACTACAAGTCACTGTTCGCTGCTGGGACTTGAACCCAAAATTTTATGTCTATATTTCAGTGAACTTACCATTGTGCTATACACTACACTCAGTTGACAAAAGCCGTTTTTCTTGGCTTATGAGATCAACCATGAAAGTACTCAGGGTATTTAAAAGTCATTGTGATTCTGATTCTGATGTTTGAAGAAAGTCAGATATCAGACTCACATATCAAAGCCACACATCATTTGAATTTGGCTTGGAGGAGGTCTGTGTGAAAGTCCCAATGAGTTTTAGACAGGTTTGCACTGAACATCACATAACCAAATAGAGCGCCAAGATTTCTTCAACTGAGTGTAAAGCTCAGTGGTAAGTGCACTGGCTTCTAACATAGAGCTTTGGGTTCAAGTCCCAGCAGCGAACAGTGACTTTTTTTAATATTATTATTATCAGTTGTAAAAGTTACAGGTCAAAGTCTCATATCAAAGTCACATGAGCCACCTTTTTAAGGTGATGCCACAGCATCTCATTCGGATTAAGGTCAGGACTAGGCCACTACAAAGTCTTAATTTTTTGTTTTTCTTAAGCCATTTAGGTGGACTTGCTGGTGTGTTTTGGATCATTGTCCTGCTGCATAACCCAAGTGCGCTTCAGCTGGAGGTCAGATGGCCTAACATTCTCATTCAGGATTTTTTGTTAGACAGCAGAATTCATGGTTCCATATATCACAGCAAGCCATCCAGGTCTTGAAGCAGCAAAACAGCCCTGGACCATTACACTACCACCACCATATATTACTGTTGGTATGATGTTCCTTTTCTGAAATGCAGTGTTACGTCTACTCCAGATGTAATGGGACATATACCTTGAAAAAAGTTCAACTCTTGTTTTGTCAGTCTACAGAGTATTCTCACAAAAATCTTGGTGATCAACAATATGTTTTCTGGCAAAACTGAGATGAGCCTTTTTGGGTTTTTTTGCTCAGCAGTGGTTTTCGACTTGGAAATCTGCTATGCATGCCATTTTTGCCCAGTCTCTTTCTTATGGTGGAGTCATGGCCTTAACTGAGGCAAGTGAGGCCTGCAGATCTTTGGATGTTGTTGTGTGGTCTTTTGTGACCTCTTGGATGAGACATCACTGTGCTTTTGGGGTAATTTTGGTCCACTGGCCACTTCTGGGAAGGTTCACCACTGTTCCATATTTTTGCCATTTGTGGATAATTGCTCTCACTGTTGTTTTCTAGTGTCCTAACGCTTTAGAAATGGCTTTATAACCTTTTCCAGACTGGTCAATCTCAATTACTTTTTCTCATTTGTTCCTGAATTTCTTTGGATTGCTGCATGATGCCTAGCTTATGAGGCTCTTTTGGCCTACTTCACTTTGTTAGGCAGGTCCTATTTAAGTGATTTCTTGATTGAGAACAGGTGTGGCAGTAATCAAGACTGTGTGTGGCTTGGAAAATTTAACTCAGCTTCCCAAAGATGTGATAAACCACAGTTAATTTATGTTTTAAGGGGGGAGGGCAATCACTTTTCACACAGTGCCCTGTAGGTTTGGATTTTTTTTCCCTTAATAATAAACGCCTTCATTTAAAAACTGCATTTTGTGTTCACTTGTGTTATCTTTGCCTAATATTTAAATTTGTTTTGTGATCTTAAACAAACATGCAAAATAATAATAAATCAGGAAGGGGGCAAACACTTTTTCACACCACTGTACATGTGGGTTTCAATCTAAATCTCTGAATGACGTGATTCAGATGAAAGCCCCGATGGATCCATTCACTGTAAAGAGGCAGCAGAGTTACTCTGTACTCCGTCTGTCCTATGTTCAGTAGTGTCCTTCTTTTCTGGGTGTGCAAAATTGTGGTCAACCACTCTTATGTGCACGCTTAAAAAGACTGGCACCGCCAAATCATAGGCCAGACAGAATCCACAGTGTCTCCATCTGCCCCATTACAGGGAATCTTCCAGGGGTTTTGTCTGAATTACGTATTTCAGAGATTTACAAGAAAACCCCTGTGTGAGCGCTCAACATAGAGCGCAAGATAAATGTGCGTGGAGCCTTACTGCAATTTTTGGGAGACAGAATGAATAAATCAACAGGAGGTGAATAATTTTTTTTAATTTTTTATGCCGTTCCTCATGCGGTATAAGTGATTAGACGACATTATTCTTCAAGTCGGTGCGATTACAGCGATATCAGATTTATATAGTTTTTTATGTTTGGCTGCTAATATATCACACACTAAAAGACACTTTTTTTGCAAAATAAAGTTTTTGCATCGCAATATTTTGTTGAGCTATAATTTTTCTATATTTCGGCCAAAAGAGTCATGTGATGGTTTGTTTTTTGCGGGACGAGTTGTCATTTTTGTTGGTACCATTTTTGGTCACATAACGTTTTTCAGTCGCTTCCTATTCTGACTTTTTGAAGGCAGAATGAATCAAAACCAGCAATTTACAAACTGTTTTTGGTGGTTTTCTTATGCCATTCACTGTGTGGTAAAAGTGATAGGTCAGCTTTATTCTTCGGGTCAGAAAGATTACATCGATACCACATTTATATAACTTTTTTATGTTTTGTCGCTATTGCACAATAAAAACTTTTAAAGAAAAAAGAATTGTTTTTGCATGGCTTTATTCTGAGAACTACAACTTTTTTATTTCTCTGTTGACGGAGCTGTATGATGGCTTTTTTTATGAGTGACAAGATGATGTTTAGCTGTACCATTTTAATTTACATTCGACTTATTGATCATATTTTACTCTATTTTTTGTTCAGCGGTATGATGAAAAAGCATAGTTTTTTGCCATTTTTTTACAGTGTTCACTGAAGGTATTAACTTTGATCGTGCTGGCATGAGCCGTACGGTGGATGTCATGAAATGGTTATGAAAACGTATTATTTTATGATCATTATTACCCAAGTAACCTCCAAAACATATATTTGATATGCTGTCCTACCTATTGGTCAATATTATTTCTAGCAGGGCCACTCTTCTTGTCCTGAACCAGTTGTGCAAGATAATTGTCTTTCAATGTTGTCAAAAACCTGTTTCCTTTACTGGACCTGCCGGTTTCAGCTCACCAATTTATGTCAAGGTAATTAAAGTCCCCCATAATAACTACTTGTTCTTGCCTCATTATTTTGCTCTATGAAGATATTTTCTGCTACTTCCATTATATTTGGAGACTTAAAACAAACCCCTATCTGTATTTTATTATTCTGCCTCTATCCCTTTATCTCCACCCACAGGGACTCCACATTTTCATTGGCTTCACATAAATTATAATATAAGATGGGTGTTAGGGACAATTTTACATATGAAGAAACCTCTCCCCCTCGCTTATTTGTATGGGTATTCCTGAACAGACTGTAGCCCTGTAAATTAACTGCCCAGTCATAGCTATCATCCAGCCATGTCTGCGTTGTCCCCACCATATCATAATTTTCTGGCAACAATTTTAATTCCAATTCCTCCATCTTGTTGGTGAGGGTTCTGGCATTAATGTACATGCACTTTATGTATTTTTCTGTACCGCTGTTCCTGCTTAATGTATGGACAGGTCCAACCCTCCGCTCAAGCCACCTTCAATTTATTTATTTATGCCCAGATCACTATCTACTATCTATCTTCCCCTTCTGTGCAGTAATTGACCTCCTCTTAGTACCTAGTTTAAACACTCCTTCAACCTTCTAGCCATTCTTTCCCCCAGCACAGCTGCACCCACACTATTTATATAATGAGGTACAAAAAACTTTAGTTACTATCTGCAAGAAAAATGAATCCTGTGGCTAATGGGGTCACAAATATTTTGACAGGTAGCTATCTGGCCAGCAAAGTGTGCATATGATGTATGTATAGTAGTATTAATAATGGCATTAAAAGAGCATGTGTTGTGTTTCTGCCAAAGTGATGAAAACAGTGTGTCACCTAACTTATACTTGTACATGGTTATATGGCAATATGTATCAGGACATTCATCTCTTCTATAGTTCTACAATTATTTTGACACCTGATGTTAGAGCACAAGTCAAAGGCAAAAGTATTAAGCTGGCTAACTTTAAACTAGTGTCTTTGGGCTTCTAGCACCTTGTAACATTTCTACTAAAAAGAATTTCACTAGATGAAAATATCAAGCATTTTTAACTGAAAGGGACTTCTATTAGAGGAAGCCCCCCAGCAGTAATAATTGGCACATGGATACATACCCAACAGGGAGATGTTTAAATCTCTTATTGTGACATGATGAAGTTGAAATAAAGAATTGTTCATCCATTGCAATTGAAGAGCAATGGAAGAAAAAAAAAGGCTCTTAGTTTCACCTAATAGAAGGATGGCAAAATAAAGAGCCGTAGACGCTCAGTACAGAGGACAGACAGCTGGTTAAGGAAAGGTAGGTGGGACAGGTTGCTCACCAAATAAGTACTTGGTGCCTCCAGCTTGGAATGTTGGTCCGCCTCTGGCAGAGAATTGGAATATTGTTGTGGGACCACAATTCTTCTTAATAAATCAATCTGGTGAAATTTAACTCATGGCAGAAGGAACCTCTATGCAATGCCAGGCATGGATCCTGGTGGACATGCTTTCTAGTTAGAGTATCTTAAAGGGAATTTATCAATAGTATCAACCCTCCTAAGTCATACATACATACAGTACAGACCAAAAGTTTGGACACACCTTCTCATTTAAAGATTTTTCTGTATTTTCATGACTTTGAAAATTGTACATTCACACTGAAGGCATCAAAACTATGAATTAACACATGTGGAATTATATACTTAACAAAAAAGTGTGAAACAACTGAAAATATGTCTTATATTCTAGGTTCTTCAAAGTAGCCACCTTTTGCTTTGATGACTGCTTTGCACACTCTTGGCATTCTCTTGATGAGCTTCAAGAGGTAGTCACCGGAAATGGTCTTCCAACAATCTTGAAGGAGTTCCCAGAGATGCTTAGCACTTGTTGGCCCTTTTGCCTTCACTCTGGGGTCCAGCTCACCCCAAACCATCTCAACTGGGTTCAGGTCTGGTGACTGTGGAGGCCAGGTCATCTGGCGTAGCACCCCATCACTCTCCTTCTTGGTCAAATAGCCCTTAAACAGCCTGGAGGTGTGTTTGGGGTCATTGTCCTGTTGAAAAATAAATGATGGTCCAACTAAACGCAAACCGGATGGAATAGCATGCCGCTGCAAGATGCTGTTGTAGCCATGCTGGTTCAGTATGCCTTCAGTTTTGAATAAATCCCCAACAGTGTCACCAGCAAAGCACCCTCACACCATCACACCTCCTCCTCCATGCTTCACGGTGGGAACCAGGCATGTAGAGTCCATCCGTTCACCTTTTCTGCGTCGTACAAAGATATGGTGGTTGGAACCAAAGATCTCAAATTTGGACTCATCAGACCAAAGCACAGATTTCCACTGGTCTAATGTCCATTCCTTGTGTTCTTTAGCCCAAACAAGTCTCTTCTGCTTGTTGCCTGTCCTTAGCAGTGGTTTCCTAGCAGCTATTTTACCATGAAGGCTTGCTGCACAAAGTCTCCTCTTAACAGTTGTTGTAGAGATGTGTCTGCTGCTAGAACTCTGTGTGGCATTGACCTGGTCTCTAATTTGAGCTGCTGTTAACCTGCAATTTCTGAGGCTGGTGACTCGGATAAACTTATCCTCAGAAGCAGAGGTGACTCTTGGTCTTCCTTTCCTGGGGCGGTCCTCATGTGAGCCAGTTTCTTTGTAGCGCTTGATGGTTTTTGCAACTGCACTTGGGGACACATTCAAAGTTTGCCCAATTTTTCGCACTGACTGACCTTCATTTTTTAAAGTAATGATGGCCACTCGTTTTTCTTTACTTAGCTGCTTTTTTCTTGCCATAATACAAATTTTAACAGTCTATTCAGTAGGACTATCAGCTGTGTATCCACCAGACTTCTGCACAACACAATTGATGGTCTCAACCCCATTTATAAGGCAAGAAATCCCACTTATTAAACCTGACAGGGCACACCTGTGAAGTGAAAACCATTTCCGGTGACTACCTCTTGAAGCTCATCAAGAGAATGCCAAGAGTGTGCAAAGCAGTCATCAAAGCAAAAGGTGGCTACTTTGAAGAACCTAGAATATAAGACATATTTTCAGTTGTTTCACACTTTTTTGAGAAGTATATAATTCCACATATGTTAATTCATAGTTTTGATGCCTTCAGTGTGAATGTACAATTTTCAAAGTCATGAAAATACAGAAAAAACTTTTAATGAGAAGGTGTGTCCAAACTTTTGGTCTGTACTGTATATGTAAGAGAATTGTAGAGGTAGGCCTCATACACATCCGGTAAAAATTATGAAGGAGGGCATCATGCACACCCTGGAAAAATTAAGAGCGAGGATCGCATGATGGCCCTCTAATAATTATGAGAGTGTGCCGCATGAAGACCCACTAAAAATTATGGAGCAAATGCTACATGATAACCTTCTAAAAATTATGAATAAGGACAGCCTGATGACCCACTAAAAATTTGGAGCGAGAGCCGCATTATGACCCTCTAAAAATTTCGAAAAATGAGGACCGCACGGTCACCCTGTTGATATGGTGAAGGAGGGCAAGAAAATGAAGACACTATGAACCATATAAACTTTTTTGGGTAGGAAGGTGTGCATGGGAATACACCAGAAAAAAAGGAACATTTGATTTGGCTTTATGTTCTACTGCTGTTATCCTGTGGGGTTGAGAAGTCCGGGCCTTTCCAGGCCTTGTTCATTCATGTAATGTCATCCAGCTCTGCTCTCACTGCAGAAGGATTACAAGTTTAGCTCTCAGCTCTGGACAGGCAATTGTTGGAGAGGCAGTAGAACAGAGGTGACAGACATAAAAATGTAGGAAAGTTAGTGGAAAGGTTTGTAATGTGACACACCTAAACTCAGCTGTGGTAGCCCTCCCCTCACAATGACTGCTGGGATCTTATCTGAAAGGTGTTAACCATCTGTACTGTACTCCCAGCACTTTGTAATCATGATCCAGCAAGGTTAGACCAGGAGATCAGAGCTGTTTCACACACATACCATGACACCTGCGCTAAGCTATGATGGGTCATGTTCTTGTTTTCTTCTTTCACGTGAGTGTGACTGCCTGCTTATGATTGGTGAACGTCATTACGAAGGAAAAAGTAAACGCCCCCAGTGAAAACAACCTGATAACACCCACATGAACTTAACGAAAATTAACTCATTATGTATTAAATACTTTGGTGGCTAATACAGGTGCTTCTCACAAAATTAGAATATCATCAAAAAGTTAATTTATTTCAGTTCTTCAATTTAAAAAGTGAAACTCATATATAGAGTCATTAGAAACAGAGTGATCTATTTCAAGTGTTTATTTCTGTTAATGTTGATGATTATGGCTTACAGCCAATGAAAACACAAAAGTCATTATCTCAGTAAATTAGAATAATTAACAAAAAGCACCTGCAAAGGCATCCTAAGCATTTAAAAAGGTCCCTTAGTCTGTTTCAGTAGGCTCCACAATCATGGGGAAGACTGCTGACTTAATAGATGTCCAGAAGGCAGTCATTGACACACTCCACGAGGAAGGTAAACCACAAAAGGTCATTCCTAAAGAAGCTAGCTGTTCACAGAGTGCTGTATCCAAGCATATTAATGGAAAGTTGAGTAGAAAGAAAAAGTGTGGTAGAAAAAAGTGCACAAGCAATTGGGATAACCGCAGCCTTGAAATGATTGTTAAGAAAAGGCCATTTAAAAATTTGGGGGAGATTCACAAGGAGTGGACTGCTGCTGGAGTCATTGCTTCAAGAGCCACCACACACAGACGTATCCAAGAAATGGGCTACAAGTGTCGCATTCCTTATGTCAACCCACTCATGACCAATAGACAATGCCAGAAGCGTCTTACCTGGGCCATGAAGAAAAAGACCTGGACTGTTGCTCAGTGGTCCAAAGTGTTGTTTTCAGATGAAAGTAAATTTTGCATTTCATTTATCAAGGTCCCAGAGTCTGGAAGAAGAGTGGAGAGGCACACAATCTAAGATGTACAGTGTCCATTTTAGGACATGATCAAATATCAAAGTCAAACATCAGAATGATGTCAGTTTGAGGCTAAATACTTTGTCTGAGAGCTGATTTTGATAAGTGTTTGTGATAAGTGACTTTGATATATGATTTTTACAAGTGATTTTGACAGCTGACTTTGAAATCTGACTTTGATAAGTGAATTTTACAACTGTAATAATCAGGGGCGGACACAGACTGTAGTCTTCATGCCCCCTATGTAGACTTCATAGGGGGCATGAAGGGACCCCCCCCCGTGCATCTCTCATCCCCCCGTGCATCTCTGATTCCCCCCACTCCTAGTTAATTAATTGTATTTAAAAAAAATAAAACTTGTTATACTTACCCCCAGGGCCGGCTCCAGGTTTTTGTGGGCCCTGGGCGACAGAGTTTCAGCGGTTCCATTTAACACATACCATGATTCATGATGCACAGATACCGCAGAGAAATATATATATATAGTACAAGGCCAAGGATTTCACTTACTACATTACATGAGCGATATCTATTGTAAATTCTACAATAGCTCAGAAACCGGCGAATCCTCACAGCGCACAGTGCAGACCGGACAGTATAGTCCTCCATACAGTATAATAGGCCCCATATAGTCCTCCATACAGGATACTGACCCCCTTATAATGCTCCATACAGGATACTGGTCCCCATATAATGCTCCATACAGGATACTGGTCCCCATATAACGCTCCATACAGGATACTGGTCACCATATAACACTGCATACAGAATACTGGCCCCCATAAAATGCTCCATACAGAATACTGACCCCCATATAACGCTCCATACAGAATACTGACCCCCATATAACGCTCCATACAGAATACTGGCCCTCATATAACGCTCCATACAGAATACTGGCCCCCATATAACGCTCCATACAGAATATTGGCCCCCATGTAACGCTCCATGCAGGCTGTTCCCCCCTTATAATGCCCCATGCAGGATGACACCCTCCTTTTAATGCCCTATGCAGGGTGTCACCTCTACCCCCCATAAAATCCCCCATGCAGGATGTCACCTCTCCCCCCCATATAATGCCCCTTACAGGATGTCACTTCCCCCCTTTTCAATGCCCCATGCAGTATGTCAGACCACCCCCTCCCTTATAATGCCCCATGCAGGTCACACCCCCCCTCCTTATAATGCCCCATGCAGTATGTCACACACCCACCCTCCTTATAATGCCCCATGCAGTATGTCACACCCCCTCCCTTATAATGCCCCATGCAGGATGTCACACCCCCCCTCCCTTATAATGCCCCATGCAGGATGTCACTTCCCCCCTTCCCCTCTTATAATGCCCCATGCAGGATGTCACTTCCCCCTTCCCCTCTTATAATGCCCCATGCAGGATGTCACACTCCCCCCCACCCCCATATAATGCCCCATGCAGGATGTCAATTCCCCCCTCCCCCTCTTATAATGCCCCATGCAGGATGTCACACCCCCCTCCCTTATAATGCCCCATGCAGGATGTCACTTCCCCCCTTCCTCTCTTATAATGCCCCATGCAGGATGTGATTTCCCCCCCTTCCCCTCTTATAATGTCCCATGCAGGATGTCACCCCCCCTCATATAATGCCCCCATGCAGGATGTCAATTCCCCCCTCCCCCATATAATACCCCATGCAGGATGTCAATTCCCCCCTCCCCCTCTTATAATGCCCCATGCAGGATGTCACACCCCCTCCCTTATAATGCCCCATGCAGGACGTCACTTCCCCCTTCCCCTCTTATAATGGCCCATGCAGTATGTCACCCCCCATATAATGCCCCATGCAGGATGTCACCCCCCCATATAATGCCCCATGCAGGATGTCACACCCCCTCCCTTACAATGCCCCATGCAGGATGTCACTTCCCCCCTTCCCCTCTTATAATGCCCCATGCAGTATGTCACCCCCCCATATAATGCCCCATGCAGGATGTTACCCCCCTATATAATGCACCATGCAGGATGTCACCCCTCCCATATAATGCCCCATTCAGGATGTCACCCCCCCTCTCCTTATAATTAATGCCCCATGCAGGATGTCACACACCCCCCCATATAATGCCCCATTCAGGATGTCACCCCCCCATATAATGTCCCATGCAAGATGTCACACACACCCTCCCATATAATGCCCCATGCAGGATGTCACACCCCCTCCCTTATAATGCCCCATGCAGGATGTCACTTCCCCCCTTCCCCTCTTATAATGCCTCATGCAGTATGTCACCCCCCCATATAATGCCCCATGCAGGATGTCACCCCCCCATATAATGCCCCATGCAGGATGTCAATTCCCCCCTCCCCCTCTTTTAATGCCACATGCAGGATGTCACACCCCCTCCCTTATAATGCCCCATGCAAGACGTCACTTCCCCCCTTCCCCTCTTATAATGGCCCATGCAGTATGTCACCTCCCCATATAATGCCCCATGCAGGAGGTCACCCCCCCATATAATGCCCCATGCAGGATGTCACACCCCTTCCCTTATAATGCCCCATGCAGGATGTCACTTCCCCCTTCCCCTCTTATAATGCCCCATGCAGTATGTCACCCCCCCATATAATGCCCCATGCAGGATGTCACACACACCCTCCCTTATAATGCCCCATGCAGGTTCTCACACCCCCTCCCTTATAATGCCCCATGCAGGATGTCACTTCCCCCCTTCCCCGCTTATAGTGCCCCATGCAGGATGTCACTTCCCCCCTTCCCCTCTTATAATGCCCCATGCAGTATGTCACCCCCCATATAATGCCCCATGCAAGATGTCACCCCCCCATATAATGCACCATGCAGGATGTCACCCCCCCACCTTATAATTAATGCCTCATGCAGGATGTCACACACACCCCCACCATATAATGCCCCATGCCACCATACATGAAAAAAATAAAAAAAATCCAATACTCACCTCTCTTCCCGCTCTGCACTGTGACAGGTCAGGAGAGAGCGCGCGCGGTGTAAAGACATCACCGCGCCCTCTGACCCGAGACGTCAAAGTCAGAGGACGCAGAAGACGCTGCGGAGGCACGGGGAGGGGTAAGTATTGTGCCGGCGCTGTCACATGACCGGAGATGTCCCTGTGCTCAGCCTGGGGCCATGGGCCCATGCTGAGCGCAGGGACATCTCCGGTCATGTGACGGCAGGGGGTCCTGCGGGGGGGCCCCATGAGGAGACGCACAAGAGGGGGGCCCCAACGGGGTTCCGAGGGGGCCCCGACCGGCCGGGCCCCATGCTGGAGTCAGGGCAGTCATGCCCTGATGGCGGCCCTGCTGGAGGCTGGAGGGGCCCCCTCTCCCTCGGGGGCCCCCGTTCAATGAACCGGCTGCACGGGCGGTAAGTCCGCCCCTGGTAATAATAATAATAAAAAAGTCACTGTTTGCTGATTGGACTTGAACTCAAAACTCTATGTTTAGAAACCAGTGCACTAATCAATGAGCTATAAACTCAGTTTAAGTAATTGAGGTGTTCTATTTGGTTATGTGATCTTCAGTGTAAACCTGTCTGAAACTCATTGAGAATTTCACAAACACCTCCTCTAAGCCAAATTCAAATGATGTGTGATTTTGATATGTGAGTCTGATGTGTGACTTTCTGCAAACATCAGAATCACTATGACTAGTGATGAGCGAGCACTAAAATGCTCGGGTACTCGTTGCTCGGGTCGAGAAAATTGGAATACTCAGGTGCTCGTCCCGAGCAACGAGCCCAATGTAAGTCTATGGGAAACTCTAGCATTTTTCAGGCGGCTCCCCCCGGTGGTCTGCAGAGGGCCTAAAAATTGCCCAAATCGATGGGAACAGTGCTCAAATGACTCCCAGATCACTGCTGTCAGCAACGTGGTCAGAGTATTACGCCACTTTTACAGACTCACAATAAAACATACAAAAACGAAACCAACATGGATTTTCCTGGGAAATATGTTAAGGAACATCCTTTCCATGGTAATGACTTGTATATAAGGCAAAACAAAGAACCAAAAACAAAAATACTCCTCCACAACTTGAACTATGTTCACACGTAGCGTTTTTGATGCATTTTTGCACTTTTGAATTGCTTTCAACCAAGACAAATGCATTCACCAGGAAATGTCATTTTAACATTTTACAACCTTATCTGGTCATGTGGTGTGTGACACATCATCAGACACATGCATACAGTGCTGAAAAAACATGGGAACAGCATCTCTGACCTGGGTCACTGCCTAAAAGTGTGCCCATCATAAGTGATCCTTGGCGCATGCGAAGATGCCTCCCGCCATGTACCTGTCATTGCAGACTTGCAACAATCACGGTCCACGTCCTTATCCCACTGCAGCGTTCAGTTGTCCCTACCCCATTCCTTGGAATGCAAGCGCAAGTATGCAGTCAGCCACCCACCCACCCACAGGCTGTAATACTATACTGCCTGATTTCTGGGCAGTTGCTTGCACTTGAAATATGGCCTTTAAAGCTCATGGAGGCGGAAGCTTTTCACAACCTCATGCCGGCAGTGGCCGGGTGTCCATACTCGGTCCCCAGCCACCACTATATTTCCTGGTATCGCCCCCGCCTTCCACAAGTACGGGTCACACAACATTACCCGTGCCCTCCCCAGTGCACTTACTGAGAAGGACCGCCTAACCACAAACACGTGGACAGGTGAATGTGGCCAGGGACGGTACGGAGCCAGTCCACAACTTTTTTTGCTAAGAGTTGTATTTAGATCAGTGAAAGGACTGGCATAGAGGGAAACCGTATCTACTCTGGATGTCATTTCTCCCAGGAAGTCCTCTAATGCAGCTTGTTGCAGAAGCAATGGCAGCCCATCCAACATCAACTCGCACTTGTCTGTAGTGCTTTGACACACAAACATATTTCTTTGTGCATTTAATTTCATAACTACAGAGTTGGGCAATGGCCTGATCGGCAATGCGGTTTGAGAAATAACATGCATAAGCACGTCCGATCCACATTAAAAAAGCAGCCATAGAGTGTCCGGAACCTTCCACCACACTTTTCTTAGCCAGGGCTGCTTCTCGGCAGGGATGGACGGACCCACCAGAAAACCGGAGACTCCTCCGGTAGGCCCTGTCTTCTCCTTCTGGAGAGTTCATAGTGCCGAGGTGAGGCCATGATGATGATAGAGACCACCATCTGCTTAGTTTTCGGTTACTTGGAATGCAAGCGCAAGTATGCAGCCTGCCAAACAGGCCGCAATACTACTACCACTTTCCTCAGCCAGGACTGCTTATCGGCAGAGTTGGGCGGTCCCAACAGAGAACCCTCTGGTGTGCCCTGGCTTCAACCTCAGGAGAGTTCATGATAGCGCTAACTTTGCAGCTGCTATGTGGCTCTTGAGCGGGGGAGAAAGGTTAGCCCTCAGAATCAAATCCTCTGGCGAGCACAATGTTTTTCCATCTGAAACAGCTTCTCAGTGGGAGTTGTATTTCACCACAGCCATATTCTTTAGCTCGGTGAAAGGACTGGCATAAAGGGAAACCTTATCTACTCCAGCTGTCATTTCTCCGTCACCAGGTTCCGCCCATTGTCACACACGACCATGCCTGGCTGTATGTTCAGCGCTGAGAGCCACAGATCAGGCTGCTGTGTTACAGCTTTCAACAACTCCGCAGAGCTGGGCGGTTTGTCACCTAAGCATTAAGTGTTATGATCTGCTACAGGGACTAAGGAAAGACAGGAGATCTGTCCCTACAATAGAACTAAACTAGATCCCTACGATGTAACGGGGAACCTGATCCTGCGATCAGACCCGCTAAAGTCCTCGGCTAGTCTGTATGAAGACCTATAGATGTGAGGGAGGGATCCCTACAAGAACTAGGGACTGGGATAAGTTGGACACCTCCTAGCAGAAATAGTAGCAGTCAAAGACAAACACACAACAAAAAGCATAGAGGTCAGAAGACCTAGCAAAACTAACAGAGAACGGCAACAGAGCACCAAGCTAGCTCAAGAGTAGTAAATACAAAGAAGTCCAGCAAGGCCAGGAGGGCGAAGCCGTATTAAATAGGCAAAAATGGTCATGTGACCAGCAAACTAAAAAAAAACCTAACAGGAGAGTTCTAACATTAAGCATGTTATCTTCAGCATAGCCTGTTGCCGCTTGGCCAAGGCAGTGCTGCAGTGCTGTCAGCTTGTGACTGATGTGGTCATTTCGGAGATGGGGGAGGAGGTGAGGAGCTGAACAATGTGATTACATTGACATTAAATTGGTGACGCTGTTTATTATACTAAAGAAAAATTCTATTTTGGGTTTTTGTTACGTTTTTCTTTAAGACAAATGCATTCACCAGGAATTGTCATTTTAACATTTTACAACCTTATCTGGCAATGTGGTATGTGACACATCATCAAACACATCTTGTTTTATTTATGATAGAGGGACTCTGAAAATCATAAAGCCTAATTTCATAGGGCCATCAGATGGCCCTTACTATTCTTAAAAGGCCAGCAGTCGGACCTCGCTATTGTTAGAGAGCCATCAGCCGGCTATGCTTTGTTGTTCCCATTATTAACAAGTGGGTCTCCTATACTGTTATTGTGCATGTAGTGACTGCAAGGGCTGCCACAAATTTGGACGCAACTCAATACCCTTTTGAAGGGACATAGTGGAGGGTCTCAGTAAAAATTTCTTTCCCAGGAGCGGGTCTCCTATAGTGGTAATGCCCATGCTGTGACTGCAAGGGCTGCCAAAATTTGGGAAAAAGCCTACTAAGAATTTAAAGCCACATAGAGTTGGTCTATAGTAATGACAAATTACCATTAGAATGGAGAGAGTCTGCTATACAGTTATAGGGTATGCAGTGAGTCCAACGGCTGACCAAATTTCAGAACAAACCCACTAAGAATTTAAAGACACATAGAGCAGGGCCACAGTAACAAGTATGACATGTTCCCATTAGAAAGGAGAGGGTCTGCTATACAGTTATAAGGTATGCAGTAAGTCCAACGGCTGAACAAATTTAAGAAAAACCCTACTAAGAATTTAAAGACACATAGAGCAGGGCCACAGTAACGACAAATTCTCATTAGAAAGGAAAGGGTCTCCCATAGTGTTGACCTATGCAGTGAATGCAAGGGTTGCCAAAAATTGGGAGTCACTCCAATGCCCCTTGGAAGAGACTTAGAGGGCCTCATAAAAAAATGTACCCATCAGAAAGGAGCGGGTATTCTATACTTGAAATGCCCATGCACTAAGTGTATGGGCAGACAAACATTTACCCATGGGAAGTATACATGAACATACTGTATAATTTTTTTTTTTTTTACGGGCATCATAAACACCCTTTAAAAAAATTATGTGGATGTTGCATCACGGACCACTGTCACTCTGGTCATATGGTGGTGGAGGATGAGGTTGAGGAGAAGGAGGAGGACAAGAGCAAGTAGCCAAAATCAGGAAGCGTATATGTGTCACCCTGGCCTGGATGCCACAAAATGTAATAAAGCTGTGTCTGAGAGCAAGGGGGAGGTTCTCTAGTCAGGGGAACATTAGCATGCAGTACCTCCTGTCTCAGGCCAGTAGGGGGAGCAGGCTGCCCCTATAAAAGCTGGTGCTGGGGGCAGGGTTAGAGAGAACTTGAAGGCCTGTCTCATGACTGAGACTTGTCCCAGAGCAGAGCAGGGACAGACAGTTGTATTGCACCTAAGAGGAAGTGTGGCAGGAGGAGAGGCACAAGCCAGAGACAAGAGGCGAAGAGAGCCTGTCTTGGCAGATAAAAGACTTACTTTACCAGACTTTGGTGTCTGAGGCTGGGAGGATTCTACATCCCCCAGCAGAGAACCAGTCCGCAAGGGACTGTATATTCCTTGGCCTAAGAAGCCTGGAGGCCCTGCCACAACCGAAGGGACCAGTAAAGCCGTACAAGGCTGGGAGCAGAAAGGAACCCACGTCGCAGGCTATACAGGCGAGAATACACGGAAAGCTTGGAAACGTGGGCTGTTACCCTATAACGAGCAGATAGCCAGAAGGAGCGCAGAAAGCACGGTAGGCCTACACCCTCACCCTGACCAGGGCCAATTTCCCCGTTGCTCTCAGACATCCAGGTCCCCTCCTAGCTGGGACTGTTTGTGGGTCAATTTACCTGTTCTAGTAAAGACCCTGGACTGCAACCTTTTGTCTGCGTGCTCCTTGCTCCTCCAGCACTATCAGCACTGGGACTCTCACTACCATCACTCCCAACATCCATTATACTGCCCTGGGGCCGCACTCTTCCCGTGGGGAGTCACACTACCCTAGCTGCACACCTCATCAGCCCCAGCGGTCTGCATGCAGCGGCGGTTCCTAATAACCGCAATCCACGGGTGGCATAGTCGGACATAATCATCAGCACATAACGGACCACCCTGAGCCACGGAACTGGGTTGCCACTACTACTCCCACCGTTCCCCTATTGCCCGGATCCGAGTGCCCCACGGCCCAGGGGGAGAGTCAGCTTTGGCGTAGTCGGCAGGATTGAAACCAACCCGCCACAAACGGGTATTGCGTGCCTAGAAAAGACTTTGCACTTACCTGAAAAGAGGTTTCCCGCCATCCGGAGCCGTTTCCCGCCATTTCCAGCCGTCTCCGGTCATCTTCCATCGGTTCCCGCCATCTTCAGCTGTTTTCCCGCCATCCGAAGTCGTTTTCCCACCGTCGGACGCCATCTTCAGGACGCCGCGCGGGAAGAAGAGGGCCGTGGATGTCCAAAGCGCGCGAGATCCGAAGCTCCGCCCCACGCACCGATGCTGTGCAAGGTCCTGGAAGGGAGAGAGAGCGACGCTGACGTCATCAGGACGAGACGCAAGGTCCTCGTCCAGAGCAGCAGCAGCGGAGCCGCGGCCTACAGAAGAGGATCGTCGGAAGGTAGGCCACGCTTGACTAGGAGGGAGGAAGATGTCGGATACAGAGGCGCCCACTACCACCAGCGCAGCTGCAGCAGCGGTGATGCCCTTTTCCCTGCCCTAGATCCCTGGAGCGGCCTGGCTGCCCAAGTACTCAGGGGAGCCCCATGCCCTAACTGACTTTAAGGAAACGCTATACAGTTTGTTCCAAGTCTACCCCCTGACAGAGGAACGGAAGGTCAGCATATTAACAGGGCAGTTAACTGGCGCAGCCCAGCGGGAGGTAAAATCATGGCCCACTGAGGAGAAAAGGACTGTGAAGGGTATTCTGGCCCGGCTGCGGGGTACCTTTGACACACGTACCTCCGCTGAAATTAAAATGAGGTTCTATGGATGTAAGCAGCGGGCACAGGACAGCATCAGAGACTATGCCCTAAATCTGCAGGAAGCCTTGAGGGCTATTCAACAAACTGACCCTGGCAGCGTGCAGGAAACGGATAAGCTGCTAACAGAACAATTCATAGAAGGTCTGCTGTCTAGCGCCCACAGGGCCCAGCTGCGCCTCATGTTCTTTCAGAACCCTGATCTGACCTTTGCCCAATTTAAGGACAGGGCCATAAGGGTGCTCCGTGAATCTGCAACCAGTGGCGCTATAAACCCCCGGCGCACTGCTCTCACCTACCACCAGGAGGCAGCGCCCTCCTCTATGGACCCCGTGGGGGCTAATGCACAGGCCCTGAACCAAGCCCTGTCGAAAGATCTGCACCACCAAGTCTAGGAGCTGACCAGGAGCGTCGCGACGTTGACCAGGACCGTCCAGGCGTTGCAAGTGGACCCGTCAAGACCCATCGAGCTGGCTTCAAGTCCGGAGGATGTCCCGTGGCGCCGACAGAGGAGGATCCCGTTGTTCCGAGGGAGGCCCACAGACCGCTACGCAGAGGATGGACAGCCCATTTGCCGTCGATGCAACCAGCCCGGACACATTTCCAGGTACTGTAATTTAAACGGATCCAACCTGGGGCAGAGGGCCAACCCCCAGGCATAAGATCACCAGGCCCTTATAATTGGCGTGATAAGTACGTTGGGGGGCGCCCGGTTTTACCCGTGGTGCTGGACGGTATCCCCATGAGCGCCTTGCTGGATACTGGGTCACAAGTAACCACTATCCCTTATGTACTTTTTAAGCAGTATTGGACTGATGCTGATATCACACGGTATCCAGACAGTAACTTGAGCATCATCGCCAGTAATGGCTTACCCGTGCCGCAGATGGGGTTCAAGGAGATGACCATTAAAATTGGTAAAGTTGAACTACCAGCACAGGGAGTGATTATTGTGGACATTGACCGTGGTGAAAGTCACCCTAAAATAACTGTGGGTACTAACGTAATTGAAAATTGTCTTTCAGAGGTAATTGTAACTCTACAACAGGTGGCGGTGAATGCTAGTTCCAGCCAACAGAGAGTCCTCAACAAGGAGATAAAAGCCCTGATGAGACGGCAGCAGGTAGAGCTGTCTGGTGGTGAGATCGGTAGCGTAAGACTGAGTGACCCATTCCCCATTTCCATGCCTCCCAAAAGTGAAATGATGATCTGGTATCGGACTGCAATCGGGTTGAGAGGTAGAGACTACCAAGCCATGGTAGAACCCGTGTACTCAGACAGCAGGCCCACCATTTTGACAGCCCGGGGGGTGGTTGATGTCCGTCATGGGAGGGTGCCCGTTCGCATCCTCAACATTGGGGAGAGGGAGGAACACTTACCCAGGTACGCTACACTCGCCAAGCTGTTTGTGGTCGAACACAAAGCTATCAGGGCCGTGGAACCCTTGCCTCCATCTCCTCAGGCGGAGGGTAATGGCTCCCAGAAACAAAAGGAGGACTGGTGCCAGAAACTCCATGTGGGTGCTGACTCCACTCCCCTGCACCAAAAACAAGGAGTCTACCGGGTGGTACAGGAGTACGAGAGAGTCTTTAGTAAGCACCCGCTAGACTTCGGCAGAGTAAAGGGGATAGAACACCACATCCCCACAGGGAACCACCCACCAATAAAAGAGAGACACAGGCCTGTACCCCCTGCACTTTATCAGAACGCAAAGGGCATGCTAAGAGAAATGAAAGAAGCTGGGGTCATTCGAGATAGCTGTAGCCCCTGGGCAGCCCCCTTGGTTCTGGTGAAAAAGAAAGACGGCACCATGAGAATGTGCGTGGACTATAGACAAATCAACCGTATCACCCACAAAGACGCATATCCGCTGCCTAGAATAGAGGAGTCTTTAGACGCACTAAAATCAGCTAAATTCTTTTCTACTTTGTACCTTACTAGCGGGTACTGGCAGGTTCCTGTGGCAGAGGCTGACAAGGAGAAGACCGCCTTCACCACCCCGATGGGACTGAGCGAGTTCAACTGTATGCCTTTCGGGCTTTGCAACGCACCAGGGACCTTCCAGCGGCTGATGGAATGCTGTCTAGGGCACCAAAACTTCGAGACGGTCCTCCTTTACCTGGACGACGTGATCGTCTATTCGAAGACCTACGAGGACCACCTAAAGCACCTGGCCGAGGTGTTCGAAGCCCTGGCAGGCTATGGCCTGAAGGTAAAACTATCGAAGTGTCACCTGCTGAAACCAAAGGTCCAGTACCTAGGGCATGTGGTAAGCGCGGAAGGAGTGGCCCCCGACCCTGACAAGTTCACGGCAATCAAGAGCTGGCCAAGCCCCTCGAACATCAAAGAGGTGAGACAGTTTCTCGGGTTGGTAGGCTACTACTGAAGGTTCATCCCCGGGTTCACTAAGATGGCAGCTCCTATGCAGGACCACCTGATCGGACAGTCTAAGTCCCGAAGTCAAAAGCCACCCTTCAAGTGGGATAAACCGGAAGAGGAGTCCTTCCGCCAGCTAAAGATGGCCCTCACGGGGGATGAGATCCTGGCCTACTCTGATTACGGCCAGCCTTTCATTCTCCACACAGACGCCAGTAATGTGGGACTGGGAGCCGTACTGTCCCAAAACCAACAGGGCAGAGAACGGGTGATCGCATACGCCAGTCGGAAGCTGAGGCCCACCGAGAGGAACCCGGAGAATTACAGCTCCTTCAAGCTAGAATTCTTGGCGGTGGTGTGGGCCGTGACGGAACGCTTCAAGCATTACCTGGCCTCCGCAAAGTTCACCGTGTACACGGACAACAACCCGTTGACACACCTGGACAATGCAAGACTGGGTGCCCTGGAACAGTGGTGGATGGCCCGTCTCTCCAACTATGACTTCGTGATCAAGTACCGGGCAGGCAAAACCAACGCCAATGCGGATGCCCTATCAAGAATGCCTCACTTACCTGAAGGTGACGAAGACCCAGAAGAGCTGGAGGAGGTAGAACTCCCCGCGTTTCACCGGTATGGAGCCGCTCAACACGCCCACCGCGTGAAGGAGGAGGATCTAACAACCGTGATGATCAATCCCCTACCTCACCACAGCTGGGCCGAGACCCAAGATAGTGACCCTGCCATCCGCCTGGTGAAAGATCTGCTGACCCAGGAAGACGCCCGCATGGATCCGGACGCCCCAGAGGAAGCTAGACAGCTATGGAAGGAGAAGAGCAAGCTGTTCCTCTACGAAGGCAAGTTGTGCAGAAGGATTGTTAACCACCGTACGCACGAGCTGACCTGGCAAGTCGTGGTCCCAAGGCGGGATGCAGCTATGGTCCTGGGGGCTTACCATGACAGAGCGGGACACTTTGGTTGGAAGAAACTGGAGTTCCTGCTAAGAGGAAGGTTCTTTTGGGTCGGCATGAGAGGAGCTGTAGAAAAGTGGTGCAGAGACTGTGGCCCTTGTCACCTAAGGAGGAAGGACCGCACCAGCCAGAAGACACCCTTGAGGCCCATCGTCACCACGCAGCCTCTTGAGCTGGTAGCTCTAGACCACGTCAAGTTGGCTCCAAGCCGGTCAGGGTACATCTACGCCCTGACAATCGTGGACCACTATTCCCGTTTTCTCGTGGTGGTCCCGGTAAAAGACTTGACAGCCCAAACAGCGGCCAGAGCGTTCCAGCAATATTTCTGCCATCCACACGGGTATCCGGAACAGGTCCTGATAGACCAGGGTCCAGCGTTCGAGGCTGAAATCTTCCAGGAGTTCTGCAACCTCTATGGCTGTAAGAAGATTCGTACAACGCCTTACCACCCCCAAACCAACGGGATGTGTGAGAAGATGAACAATATAGTCATTGATCTGCTGAAGATGTTGCCCCTGGAAGAACGCAGCCTGTGGCCAGAAAAACTGCCGGACCTGATAGACCTATACAACAATATCCCAGTGAATGCTACAAACTGCACCCCGGCTTACCTGATGCGAGCCAGACCAGGTAAGCTGCCCGTAGACCTGGAGATGGGAGTCCTAATACCTGAGGACACCTCCCCGGATGCGGACTGGGATACGGAAAGGCAACTGCAGTACAAGAAGGTACAGGAGAGTGTGGAGAAGAGCCTGGCCCAGGTGAGAGAGAGGCAAGAAAAACTCTTCAATCAACATGCCCCTGCTGGTCCCCTAGAACCTGGTGAGCAAGTCCTAAAGCGAAAAAGAAGGCTACATAAGTTGGACGACCAGTGGGAAAGGGAACCCTACACCGTACTGCAGTCTGACCACGACAACCCAAAGGTGTGCGTAATCACCAAGGACGGAGGAGAAACCACTAGTGTCGTCTCCAGAGACCACCTCAAAAGGTGCCCCGAGCAACTCCGTAGTGCAGAAGAGAATCAGAGTGACCTTGAACCCGCAGAGGACAAGGAAGAAATGATCAGCACCGTTCTCGGAGAGTTCCCTCAGTCCTGGACTCGCATAAATGATGCCATAGTGGTACCCGTCCTGCATTTCCTGCAACCGGCACAGCAACAACCAACACCAGAGCCGGAAGGTGAAGAGGAGCAAGCGGATCCAGAGGCAGAAGAGCCTGTACCAGCAGCCCAGGAGAGTCAACCCTCTGCTGACAGTGAGCCTGTCATGCATGCGGTAAGCCAAAGGACCCGCAAACAGCTGCCTGCCCTACCTGTACACCCAGCTGGTAGCTGTACCCCTAACGCTAGTGGGGAAAGCCAGGTTGGTCCACCACCAGACAGTGGGTTAAGGAGGTCAACCAGGAGCACAAAGGGGCAGATACCCACTCGCTGGAAAATATAGAGTGCACTAATTGTAAATAACCATGTTGCCAAATGTTGAAAATGTTTGCAAAGTTACGTGCATGTTTGGTAATTCTGTGTTTCAGTTTCTTGCAGCTACCGTAAGGACTCAAAGGTTATGGACTTTTTATAACCGGGACCTTGTATGGACTGCGTTCGGAGCCTAACCAAGGAATGAACTAAGACTGTAAAGGACTTGGGGTAGGACAGACCCCCACCTGGTTAATGCTACCTGTTGTATTGGTGATATGGACACCCGGTCACAGACCACACTGTGACCTTAAGAACTCAATCTGTGCGTCACTTGTATACTAATGTTTTATGGTATGCATATTGTCTTTGTTTATTGTTTAGTCCCGGAGTACTAAATTTCACTAGTAGGGAATGTGTCACCCTTGCCTGGATGCCACAAAATGTAATAAAGCTGTGTCTGAGAGCAAGGGGGAGGTTCTCTAGTCAGGGGAACAATAGCATGCAGTACCTCCTGTCTCAGGCCAGTAGGGGGAGCAGGCTGCCCCTATAAAAGCTTGTGTTGGGGGCAGGGTTAGAGAGAACTTGAAGGCCTGTCTCAGGACTGAGACTTGTCCCAGAGCAGAGCAGGGACAGACAGTTGTATTGCACCTAAGAGGAAGTGTGGCAGGAGGAGAGCCACAAGCCAGAGACAAGAGGCGAAGAGAGCCTGTCTTGGCAGATAAAAGACTTACTTTGCCAGACTTTGGTGTCTGAGGCTGGGAGGATTCTACATCCCCCAGCAGAGAACCAGTCCGCAAGGGACTGTATATTCCTTGGCCTAAGAAGCCTGGAGGCCCTGCCACAACCGAAGGGACCAGTAAAGCCGTACAAGGCTGGGAGCAGAAAGGAACCCACGTCGCAGGCCATACAGGCGAGAATACACGGAAAGCTCGGAAACGTGGGCTGTTACCCTATAACGAGGAGATAGCCAGAAGGAGCGCAGAAAGCACGGTAGGCCTACACCCTCACCCTGACCAGGGCCAATTTCCCCGTTGCTCTCAGACATCCAGGTCCCCTCCTAGCTGGGACTGTTTGTGGGTCAATTTACCTGTTCTAGTAAAGACCCTGGACTGTAACCTGTTGTCTGCGTGCTCCTTGCTCCTCCAGCACTATCAGCACTGGGACTCTCACTACCATCACTCCCAACATCCATAATACTGCCCTGGGGCCGCACTATTCCCGTGGGGAGTCACACTACCCTAGCTGCACACCTCATCAGCCCCAGCGGTCTGCATGCAGCGGCGGTTCCTAATAACCGCAATCCACGGGTGGCGTAGTGGGACATAATCATCAGCACATAACGGACTACCACTGGCCTGACCACCCTGAGCCACGGAACCGGGTTGCCACTACTACTCCCACCGTTCCCCTATTGCCCGGATACGAGTGCCCCACGGCCCAGGGGGCGAGTCATATATCCATGTGTGGGTGTGAAGAGGTGCATGGGAATACACCTCCCAAAAAAAGACACTGGATTTGAGTTTATGTTACGCTGCTATCATTCGGTGGAGTTGAGAAGTTTGGCCCAATCCGGCCCTTGTTCATTTTTATAAGAGTCAGCCTGTCAGCATTTTCAGTTGACAGGCAGATGCGCTTATCAGTTATAATTCCACCACCGGCACTAAAAACCCGCTGTGATAAAATGCTAGCGGCAGGGCAGCCTAGGACCTCCAAGGCGTGGAAAGCCAGTTTATTCCACGTATCTAGGTTGGATATCCAATAATTATAAGGCACAGAGGAATCACCGAGGACGTTGGTACGGTCGGCAAGGTACTCCCTCAGCATCTTCCCAAACTTTGCACTCCTTATGAGAGTACCCCGCACCTCAGGGCCTGTGCAATGGGAGGGTCTGAGAAAAAAGTCCCAGAACTTTGACAGTGTACCCCTGCCTCTGCTGGATTCCAATTGTGTCTATCTCGCCTGGACTCCTTAGTTGTCCAACAAACTGTGACCTCTGCCACCAGCGTTTTCAGATGGGAGTTTTTTTTTGAATAGTTCCGCAACAAGGGCCTTCTGGTACAGCCCCGTTTTTGTAGACATGTCCGCCTCAGGAATAAGAGATATAAAGTTCTCCTTGTAGCGTGGGTCTAGAAGTGTCACCAACCAGTAATGACTGTCACCCAAAATTTTGAGAGTGTGAGGGTCATGGGAAAGGCAGTGTAACATAAAGTCAGCCATGCATGCCAGACTGCTAATTGACAAGACTTCCGTGTCCTCACCAAGAGGATGACTGACCATGCTCTCCTACTCCTCCTCCTCCTCTCTGTCCTCTGGCCATCCACGCTGAACAGACGGTATGACAGTTGTGCAGGTAGTACCATCTATAGCGCATGAAACTAGCTCCTGTTCTTCCTCCTCCTCTTCCTCATTGTCATTGTTGGGATAAGATGAGGCTGGGCTGTGTGTAATCACCTTGTATGGTTCCTTGCTCCATCTCATCATGCTCTGCCAGAAATGCATCCTCTTTGATTGTGAGCAGAGAGCATTTCTGAAGACAGAGAAGCGGGATGGTGACACTAATTATGGCGTCATCGCCGCTCACCATCTTGGTGGAGTCCTCAAAGTTTTGGAGGATGGTACATATGTCTGACATCCATGTCCACTCCTGAGGTCTTATGTGTGGAGTCTGGACTGAATACCGATGGCCTTGTTGATGCTGGTACTCAACATTTGCCCTATTCTGCTCACAAATCCTTCCCAACATCTACAGTATAGAGTTCCAACGTGTGGCAACATCACATACCAGTCTGTGAGCTGGAAGCTGCAAACGCTGCAAAAACACGGCAACAGCGGCGGAAGCTGTAGGTGACTTTCTAAAATGGGAACACAGGCGGCGTACTTTAACAAGCAGATCCACTGCTCTGGGTAGGATTTGAGAAACCACTGAACCACGAAGTTAAGCACTTGGGCCAGGCATGGTAGGTGTGTGAGCTCGCCTCGCCTCAGAGCCGCCACCAGGTTCCGGCCATTGTCACACACGACCATGCCTGGCTGTAGGTTCCCGCGGTATGAGCCACAGTTCTGCCTGCTCTTTCAGAGCTGTCTACAACTCTTCAGCATTGTGCGGTTGTTTTGCGACACGTGCTTTTGTAATGTGGGGACGGCACACCGCGAGAAATAGTGTCAGCTAGGGACCGAGTACCGAGGGAATGGCCGCCGCCATCAGGTTGCAGAATGCCTCTGTGGCACCCCAGGGGTCTGGTTTCCACAGTAACAGCAATGTTATGTCTGAGAGCAGGTGGGAGGTCTCTTGGTCAGGAATCCTATGCATGCCACACCTCCTGCCCAGTCCTGGGAGGGGAAGAACTTCCCCTATATAAACCTGGGGCTGAGGCAGGGTTAAGGAGTTCAGAGGGAGAGTTCAGCCAGGAGGGCTGACAGGGAGCTGTGGCTCCGGCTGGGCCCAGCTCCTGGGCCATGCCAGAAGTAGAGACAGAGAAGAGAAGCAGCTATGGGAAGAAACAACAGGAGCTCTGTGGGAGCAGTGTTACAAGGAGTCAGGGGCTGGCAGCTGCAGAGCTCGCCCTGACTGAGAAGCTATCACCGGACCCGGAGTCCGAGGCTGTGGGGACTAACTCCTATCCAGCAGCAGAAACCGACCGGCAGGGGATTTCAGGTCCTCTGGCCAAGAAACCCGAAGGCACGGTCACACGCGTGGGACCAGCACCGCCGTCGTGGAGCGGAAGCTACTAGAAGGCCCCGAGCCACCGGCCATACGGGTGAGCACCACACGGTACACTCAGGGACGTGGGCTACTTATACCCGCCTCTAGCAAGGTAGCCAGAAGAGTACAGTTAGTTTGGGAGGCCTACAACTCCGCCTGGCCAGGGGAGATCCCATCTGCTCAAGGACTGACCAGGCCCCAATCGCTAGCCAGTACTCCGGGAGGGTCTATCTTTGTCACCAGTAAAGACCCTGAACTACACCGTACCGTCTCCGAGTGGTTCCTGCTACCCCCATCATCCACGTCGGCTGCCCTGAGGCCATACCCCTCCCGTTGGGGGTGATACTATCAAGCTGCACAATCCTACCACCGGCCTCAGCGGTCTGCCCTGCAGCGGCAGCTCCTTCGCAGCATTCAACGGGTGGCGTAGTCGTACAACATCTACCGCTAATAGACTCGCCACTTAGTTTGACTCCCTGGGCACGGACCGGGTCACCGCCACGAGACTACTACCCCCATCTGATCCGGCTCCGGGTAAGCCCCCGTGCACGCGATGCCGCACGACACAGAAGGCCCAGGGGCGCGTCAACTTTTGGCGTAGTCGGCAGGATTCCGTGCCCGCAACCACCGGGTACTGCGTGCCTGGAAAAAAAAAAAAAGAGACTTTTAAACTTACCATCGGTGAAGATTCCCGCCATCCGGCGCCATTTTCAGCCTTCTTCCCGCCTTCCGTGGAGTTTTCCCGCCGTTGGACGCCATCTTGAAGACGCCGCGCGGGAAGAAGAGGGGCGTGGACTCCGAAAGCGCGCGAGAACTGAAGCCCTGCCTCACGTCCGGACGTTGCATAAGGTCTTGGAAGGAGCCCAGCAGACGCCGACGTCACAGGAGCGCGACGGAAGGTCCTCGACCCTGACGATCCACTGCGGAGCCGCGGCCTACGGAAGAGGATCATCGCAAGGTAGGCCACGGTCCACTAGGGGGGAGGAAGATGTCGGATACGGAGGAGAGCTTCACTGCCTCAACCCCCGCCAGTGCCAGCGCTGCTGCAGTCATGCCTTTTACCATGCCCTATATCCCGGGAGCAGCCTGGCTACCCCAATACTCAGGGGAGTCACATACCCTGAATGACTTTAGTGAAAAGCTGGATAGCCTCTTCCAGGTGTACCCCCTCACAGAAGAGCAAAAAGTGAGCATCCTGGTGGCCCAATTAACCGGGGCAGCCCAAAGGGAGGTAAAGTCCTGGCCACCTGGGAGGAGGACTGTCGCAGAGATACTAACCCAGCTAACCGAGGAGGAGCTGCAGTACTACCAATACGAGGAAAGCCAAGAGGACCCGGACGGGTCTGAGGACTACCCTCAGGAGGGAGCACAAAGAGGACATAGCTACTGAAGGGAAGTAGCGTGAATAAAGAGCTGCAAATAGTTACCCGTAAGGGTACAAGGACTGCTGCTAATTAAAATATGGTCCCCGTTGGGATTAGTGAATTGTTCCCCATGTGCCCCTATCTTAAACCAGGCTGAGGACTGTGAGCAGCCATTCCTTATCCCCACTGGCCGAGGACTGAGAGCGGCCATATCCTGTAAATAATTATGTGTTTCTAGTAATTTATGGGAGTCTTTGGTGGATTTACCGGGAATCCTTGTACATGGTTGGAGCGTAACCTAGGAATGGACTAAAGACTGTTAAGGACTCGGGGCAGGACAGACCCCTACCTGGTTACGTCTCCCTGTTTTGGTGAAATGGACACCTTGCTTTTCTTCAAAGACTGCACCCGGTTGCGGACACGCCGTAACCATCTTTATGTGTTTTTCTTATTGTATTATTATTGTTTATACCTTGTTATGTTTTTCTAAAAATATGTTTAGTCCCGGAGTACTAAATTTCACTAGGGGGGAATGTGGCACCCCAGGGGTCTGGTTTCCACAGTAACAGCAATGTTATGTCTGAGAGCAGGTGGGAGGTCTCTTGGTCAGGAATCCTATGCATGCCACACCTCCTGCCCAGTCCTGGGAGGGGAAGAACTTCCCCTATATAAACCTGGGGCTGAGGCAGGGTTAGGGAGTTCAGAGGGAGAGTTCAGCCAGGAGGGCTGACAGGGAGCTGTGGCTCCGGCTGGGCCCAGCTCCTGGGCCATGCCAGAAGTAGAGACAGAGAAGAGAAGCAGCTATGGGAAGAAACAACAGGAGCTCTGTGGGAGCAGTGTTACAAGGAGTCAGGGGCTGGCAGCTGCAGAGCTCGCCCTGACTGAGAAGCTATCACCGGACCCGGAGTCCGAGGCTGTGGGGACTAACTCCTATCCAGCAGCAGAAACCGACCGGCAGGGGATTTCAGGTCCTCTGGCCAAGAAACCCGAAGGCACGGTCACACGCGTGGGACCAGCACCGCCATCGTGGAGCGGAAGCTACTAGAAGGCCCCGAGCCACCGGCCATACGGGTGAGCACCACACGGTACACTCAGGGACGTGGGCTACTTATACCCGCCTCTAGCAAGGTAGCCAGAAGAGTACAGTTAGTTTGGGAGGCCTACAACTCCGCCTGGCCAGGGGAGATCCCATCTGCTCAAGGACTGACCAGGCCCCAATCGCTAGCCAGTACTCCGGGAGGGTCTATCTTTGTCACCAGTAAAGACCCTGAACTACACCGTACCGTCTCCGAGTGGTTCCTGCTACCCCCATCATCCACGTCGGCTGCCCTGAGGCCATACCCCTCCCGTTGGGGGTGATACTATCACGCTGCACAATCCTACCACCGGCCTCAGCGGCCTGCCCTGCAGCGGCAGCTCCTTCGCTGCATTCAACGGGTGGCGTAGTCGTACAACATCTACCGCTAATAGACTCGCCATTTAGTTTGACTCCCTGGGCACGGACCGGGTCACCGCCACGAGACTACTACCCCCATCTGATCCGGCTCCGGGTAAGGCCCCGTGCACGCGATGCCGCACGACACAGAAGGCCCAGGGGCGCGTCACCTCCGTCTCCACAAGCCTAAAAGGCAACATTTCGAATGCAAGCAGTCGTGAAATATGGGAATTTAGTACTGTGGCCTGTGGGGCGTTGGCTGCGTTTTTGCGCTTGTGTTCCAAAGACTGGGGTATGGACAACTGAATGCTACGCTGGGACAAAGACGTAGACGTGCTTCCTGATGCTGCTACTTGAGAGTGTGCAACGACAGGTACATGACAGGAGGCATCTTCGCATGCACCATGGACAGGGTATTAGCTTGCATGGACAACGGCTAGAGAAGCAATGGTGCCACCCGCAGACACTGTTCCTGGACCCTGGGGTGCGGCCCTCAAAGTCTGGTGCTGTGCTGCCATGTGCCTGATCATGCTGTTGGTGGTCAGGCTGGTCGTTTTTCCATCCCTGCTGATGCTGGCCTGGCAGGTGGTGCAAATGGCCTTTTTGGGGTTATTGGCAGAGTCTTTAAAAAATAACCAGACTCGGGAAGACCTAACAGGTGTACTGGCAACTTCCTTAGTCTTACGGGGAACAGTTGCCTGACTTCTTTCTGCAGCCACCACACTCCTTATTCCTGCCTGTTGGGGTGCTCTGCCTCCATCCCCCTGTGTGCTGCTGTCCTCGCTCTGTATGTCCTCCTGCCAGGTTGGGTCAGTTACTGTTATGCACACGCCCGGGCTGAGCGGCGTGTGCGTGTGATTGTAGTGATTCCACTGGACCATGAACCGGAGAGTGCCTGGAGGGGCGTGACTAAGTATCTGGCCGATCCGACCAAGATGGCACGACGGCATACGACGCCAGTGCACCAGGGAGAAACCGGGCAGAGGGACCAGGTGCTACTCCAGGTCAAACTCCGGACACGGGGGTTGACCCACACAGGGATTACTGGATCAGGCTGGTTAGGCTGGCGCACAGACTGGAGGGTATAGGCAGGCACGACTGGTATGCAGGCAGGCGGGTAAAGGCAAGCGCAGCTAGAGTGCAGACAGGGAGGCACTAGCAGGTAGGAACACAGGCGGGATAGGACCCAGTACACACTGGGACTCAGGAACAATACAGGTAGAGGGGTACAGGCAAGCACAGCTAGAGTGCAGACAGGGAGGCACTAGCAGGTAGGAACACAGGCGGGATAGGACCCAGTACACACTGGGACTCAGGAACAGGCAGGTTAGGCTGGCACAGACTGGTGGATATAAGCAAACACGGCAGGTATGCAGATGGGTGGATACAGGCGAGTATGCAGGCAGGGAGGTACTGGCCGAAAGGACGGGCTGGAGCACAGAAAGGTTAAGACCCAGTACAGACTGGGTCACAGAACCGCAGATGCGGTAGACAACCACAGCAGAGAGGGAACGCCCGAAGCGGTGGGCAAGAACAGAGCAGGACGGGGCTGCAGGAGCAGCGAGCACAAGCAGGGCAGGACAGGACTGCCGGAGCAGCGGGCAGAAGCAGGGCAGGACAGGACTGCCGGAGCAGCGGGCAGAAGCAGGGCAGGACAGGACTGCCGGAGCAGCGGGCAGAAGCAGGGCAGGACAGGACTGCCGGAGCAGTGGGCAGAAGCAGGGCAGGACAGGACTGCCGGAGCAGCGGGCAGAAGCAGGGCAGGACAGGACTGCCGGAGCAGCGGGCAGAAGCAGGGCAGGACAGGACTGCCGGAGCAGCGGGCAGAAGCAGGGCAGGACAGGACTGCCGGAGCAGCGGGCAGAAGCAGGGCAGGACAGGACTGCCGGAGCAGTGGGCAGAAGCAGGGCAGGACAGGACTGCCGGAGCAGTGAGCAAGGAGTCAGAGCAGGCTAGAACCGCCGGAGCGGTAAGCAAAGGAGTCAGAGCAGACTAGAACCGCCGGAGCGGTGAGCAAAGGAGTCAGAGCAGGCTAGAACCGCCAGAGCGGTGAGCAAAGGAGTCAGAGCAGGCTAGAACCGCCGGAGCGGTGAGCAAAGGAGTCAGAGCAGGCTAGGCTGAGTAGGGGGGACAGGGCTCTGTTCACACGGAACAGACAGGAAGGGAAAGGCAGAGCCAGACACCCACAGGGTACTTGCAGTGAAGTAGCGAGTGGACCACAAACTCACAAACGGGAGTACAGAGACAACAAGCAGGAGTTAGGTACGAGTTCAGACTCTGCAGAAAAAGGAAGGGAACGGACATAGAGGCAAAACAGGTAAAGGATAGGAGAGAGTTCAGACTGGAACTGAGTGTACGGAGGAGACCGACACTGCAGCGGAATACAGGAGCGGGTCTGGGAATACGGCCCCCAGAGAGGCAGGACGAACAGGCAAGGAGCGTGTTCAGACAGGACAGACAAGATACAGGAGCGGGTCTAGGTAATCAGCCCCTAGAAGGCGAGAGGAACAGGCTAGGAGCGTGTTCAGACAGGTCAGACAAGATACAGGAACAGGTCTAGGTAATCGGCCCCTAGAAGGCAGGAGGAACAGGCTAGGAGCGTGTTCAGACAGGCCTGGAAATACAGCCTCCAGGATAGGCAGACAAGAGAACACAGAACGGGACCTGGCACCTTCAGAGTGCAAGCACACACTGAATGAAACACTATGCTCAGGCAGGGATAGATGGGCGCAGCCGAGCTATATACCAGGTGACAGACAGCAATAGGCTGAGGACGCACAAGAGGTGTGACCCACAGCAGGTACAAAAAGCAGGAAGTGATCGGGCGCCGCCCTTAAGCAGCAGAAACAGACACAAACAGACAGCATGGAGGGAAGCCAGAGAGACATTCTGGACAGGAGATCAAGTGCGCGCTCTTGCACAGTGGGAGATGGACCACTATGCAAGGACGCCGCCAGGTATGTTACAGTTACTATATCATCCACCACCTCGTCTTCCACTTCCGCACTCTGGTCCTCATCCTGACTTTCTGGCAATTGTGTCTCATCATCGTCCACCTCTTGTGACACTTTCCCACCATCACCTTCGTGTGACCGTGGCTGCTCAAATACTTGGGCATCGCTAAATGCGATCTCCTCTTACCCCGCTTCAAGTGGACTGGGCTAGAGGCCCGAATCTATAAATAGGTAAGTGAACAGCTCTTCAGAGTGTCCAAGTGTGGGATCAGTTGTCTCTGAGCACTCATCATGGTGGGAGATTAATTGGGACAGGAAGGTCGAGCGACAAGATGTGGGTGTTTGTAATGGCTCAATTTCTGCTTGACCACGGCCTCTGCATGCACCATCAACACCATCACGTCCAGTTCCCCGGCCCTTGCCACGTGCCTTGCCCATTTTAAATAGAGGACAATATCTTCCACACTCTCAAAAAATGACTGAATTTGGAGCGAACTTATATGTGATCTGTGTGACAGACAAACCACAGTTTTAAATACCTGGCCTGTAGGTAACTATTTTTAACAGCAAACTGGTGTCAATTGCTTACCTGACACACTCAAACAAATTTTTCATGGAGGCCAGAAATGGCAGTATTTTCTGAAAACGTATATGTGGTCCGTGTGACGGAGAAAACACAGTTTAAAATACCTGGCCTGTAGGTAACTATTTTGAACAGCAATCTGGTGTCAATGGCTTCACTGCCACACTGAAAAAAAAATTTAATGCTTCAATTGATTCACTGACACACTGAAAAAAAAATTTAATGGAGGCCGGAAATGGCAGTATTATCTGAAAACGTATATGTGATCCGTGTGACGGATAAAACACAGTTTTAAATAGCTGGATTTTTAGTGCTGTAATATGGAAAGGACCTGGCTGTATTCTGCAGTGCCAACAAGAAAATGGCGCAGAAAAACTGTGTTCTCTGGATTGCTTTTTAAGCAAATAATGAGGATTAAGATCTAAAATAAAATTATTCCTGGCCCCTGAGACCTTGGCCTATTTCTGGAAATATAAAAGCAGCAGCAGACAGAACTGGAATGCAGGCTCTTGTGCTATATATACTGCCTGCCTGCTTATATACACTGCCTGCCTGATATCTCTGCAGATGGATTAGTCCTCAGAAGGACTGTCTGTTGAGATGGATATGTGTCTTTAATATAGTTTGGTACTCCTACACTAACTAGAAACAAGCAAATCTTTCCCTAGCTCAGCAGCTCTCCCTATACTGTCTGATTCTGGAGTGACTGTAACAAGCATGGCGGCGCCAGTTCTGATATAGACCTGATGACGCTGTGCAGCCAGCCAATCACTGTAATACCACAACCAACATGGCTACAGCATTACAGTGAGTGGCAAGCAATTCCTCTAAAGAGCACCAAACATGCAGGGGGGAGACCTGAGCTCCCGCTGAGCAACCCCAGAAATACTCGGCGAGCACCAAGCATGTCGAGCAGTGAGATGCTCGGGTGAGCACCGAGCAGTGAGATGCTCAGGTGAGCACCGAGAAGTAGCGAACATGCTCGCTCATCACTAGTCAGGATGACAATAAGAATGTCAGATATTTTAAGTAAAACACCCCTGTAATTTATGTGCTAACTAGGCATAATAATAAAAAAAAAAAATCTACTTCTATTGGGATTTGAACCCAGACACTGTAGGTTCAGAGTCTGATGCTTTACCATTTAGCCATTAGGTCATGTGACAGTGATTGTTTGCTTTTCTTATCTTATGAGATCAACCATGAAAATACTCAGGGTGACTAAAAGTCATTGTGATTTTGATACTGATGTTTGAAGAAAGTCACACCTCAAACTCACATAACAAAATCACACATCATTTGGATCATTTGGATTTGGCTTTTAGGAGGTATTTGTGAAACTCCTAATGAGTTTCAGACAGGTGTATATTGAAACTCACATAACCAAATAGAACGCCTAGATTTCTTCAACTGAGTTTATAGCTCAAAGGTTAGTGCACTGGCTTCCAGACATAGCGTTTTGTATTCCAGTCCCATCAGCAAACGGTGACTATTATTTTATAATTATTATTACAGTTGTAAAAGTCCCTTATCAAAGTCAGATATCAAAGTCACTTCTCAAAGTCAGATATCAAAGTCACTGGTCAAAATCACTTGTTAAAACCAGTTCTCAGAGAGGGCATTTGATGTTTGACTTGATATCTGATCATGTCCTAAAATCGACACTGTAAAGCTGCTTGAGGTCTAGTGTAAAGTTTCCACAATCAGCAATGGTTTGGGGAGCCATGTCATCTGCTGGAGTAGGTCCACTGTGTTTTATCAAAACCAAAGTCAGTGCAGCGGTCTACCGGGAAATTTTAGAGCACTTCATGCTTCCCTCTGCCGACAAGCTTTTTGGAGATGGAAATTTCATTCTCCAGCTGGACTTGGCACTAGTGTTGAGCGAGCATGCTCGACACTGCTCAGTTCTCGCCCAAGCATCTCACTACTCAGGATGTTTGGCGAGCACCGAGCATTTCCGGGTAACTCGGGCGGGAGCTCGGGTCTCCGCCCTGCATGTTTGGTGCTCTTTACAGAGCCAATGAACATGCAGGGATTGCCAGCCAGTCACTGTAATGTCACAGCCATGTTGGTTGTGGGCATTACAGTGATTGGCTGGCTGCACAGCGTCACCTCGAGTATTTAAAACCGGGCGCCGCATCTTGGACACAGTCGCCCAGGATCAGACAGTGTAGGGTCAGTGCTGTTGAGTTAGGGAGAGATATATAGTGCGAAATAGGTAGTGTAGGGTCTCTAAAGCCTGCCAAATCAAACAAACAGTCCTTCTCAGGACTAATATCCATCCCAGATATCAGGCAGGCAGGCAGGCTGTATAGGAGACGCAGTGGTTATACCAACAAACGCTGCATTACAGTCCTGTGTGCTGCTTTTCAAATTGCTAGACTTAGCCCCAGGTCTCAGGAGCCAGGAAAAAATCTTTTTTTTCCATCTAAATCTTCTTTTTTTTCCTCAGTCAGACTGTACAAATACCTGTCTTATTAACCTTTTGGTATTCCCCACCCCCCCCAAAAAATAAAAATTGAGTGTGTCTGTGAGTGTTCAGACACAAATATATCTGTTTAAAAGAGTCTGGTGTAGGTCAGATAACTAGAACTGTGGTTTTGCAGTTCCGCGGTTAAAATCTCTGTATTATCCACTTTTTTGCCTTTTTTCCATAAAAAAAAACATTTTGAGTGTCTCGCTGACTGTTCAGACACAAATATATCTGTTTAAAAGATTCTGGTGTAGGCCACAGAACTAGAACTGTGGTTTTCCTCTTCCACGGTTCAAATCTGGGTGTAATCCACTTTTTGCATAAAAAAAAAACATTTTTAGTGTCTCGCTGACTGTTCAGACACAAATATATCTGTTTAAAAGAGTCTGGTGTAGGCCAGATAACTAGAACTGTGGTTTTTCTCTTCCACGGTTCAAATGTCCTTTTTATTACCCTTTTGCCATTGATAGTGCGAGTGTAAGCTATTTTACTTCATTTACAATGGGCAAGGCGTGTGGCAAGGGACGTTGAACTGGACGTTCTGGTGATGGTGCGTGCTGAGGACGGGGCCGTGGCCGAGGTGAATATGTGCCACAACCAACAGCCACATCTTCTCGCTCCCAGTTCTTGACTGAATTACTAGGGAAGCACACAACAGCACCACTATTGCGAACTGATCAGTGTGAACAGGTTATTAATTGGATAGCAGATAATACTTCCAGTTACGTGGGCACCACCACCTCCGGTCTGTCTTCCACACGGTCAAGTGTTAGTAGCCGTGAGTCTCGACTGCATACTCCTCCTCACCCTGATGCTCCTTTCTCCCACCATGCAGAGTGTCGTCAGACAGCAACTGATCCCACAGTTGGACACTCTGAAGAGCTGTTCACTGGTCCATTTCAATATTTGGGCCTCTTGCCTGCTCCGCTTGAAGTGGTGGAAGAGGAGATCCCATGTAGCGATGTCCAAATATTTGAACAGCCATTGCCACAGGAAGGTGATGCTAGCAATTTGTCACAAGAGGTGGACGATGACGAGACACAATTGCCATGAAGTGAGGAGGAGGACTGTGTTGCGGAAGTGGAAGAGAAGGAGGTGGTGGATGATCTAGTAACTGACCCAACATGGCAGGAAGATACGCAGAGGGAGGCCAGAAGCACACAGGGGGAGGGAGGCAGAGTACCCCAACAGGCCAGAAGAAGCAGTGTGGTGGCCACAGACAGAAGGCGGGCAACCGTTCCCCGTAACACCAATACGAGGGACGTTGCCAGTACAAACGGTAGGTCCTCCAGAGTCTGAAATTTTTTTAAAGACTCTGCTGATAACCCCAAAAAGGCTATTTGTACCACCTGCCAGGCCAGCATCAGCAGGGGTGACAAAACTACCAGCCTGACCACCACCAGCATGATCAGGCACATGTCAGCAAAGCACCCGACTTTGTGGAGCGAACCCCAGGGTCCATGACCAGTGCCAGCGAGTGTCACCACTGCTTCTTCCGCTGTTGTGGGTGTAAGAGTACCCCCTGTTGTGCGTGCAAGGCAATCCCCTGTCCATACTGCATGCAAAGATGCCCCCTCCTCTAAGTCTTCACTTGTTATGGCAGTTTCTCAAGAAACAGCATCAACGTCCACGTCCACGTCCCACTGCAGCGTTCAATTGTCCATATCCCAGACCTTTGAACGAAAGCACAAATTCGCAGCCAGCGCCCCACAGGCCACAGTCCTAAATTCGCACATTTCACGACTGCTTGCGTTGAAAATGCTGCATTATAGGCTGGTGGAGACGGAATCCTACCGCAACCTTATGGCGGTGGCTGTCCCTCGGTACTCGGTCTCCAGCCGACACTGTTTTGCTCAGTGTGCCATCCCCGCACTACACAAACACGTGTCCCAAAACATCTGCCGTGACCTCAACAACACAGTTACTGGGAGAGTCCACCTGACAACAGACACGTGGACAAGTGCTTGTGGCCAGGGACGGCACATTTCCCTGACGGCACACTGGATAAACATAGTGGAAGCCGGGACCCAGTCGGGACATCCTCCCCACACCGAGGATTGCGGGCCCTATGTCAGTCAGAGTTGCCCCCACAGTGTACAGCTCCTGCGCATCATCCTCCTCCTCCTCCTCATGTTCAGCCTCCATCTCAGATATCACCACATCAGTTACAAGCTGGAAGCACTGCAGTACTGCCTCAGCCAAGCGGCAACAGGCTGTGCTGAAACTCATAAGCTTAGGTGATAAACCTCACACTGCTTGTGAGTTGTGGACAAATGTGAAAGAGAAGGCAGATCTGTGGCTGAGACCGCTGAACCTACATCCAGGCATGGTCGTGTGTGACAATGGCCATAACCTGGTGGCGGCTCTGAGGCGAGGCAAGATCACACAAGTACCATGCCTGGCTCATGTGCTTAACCTCGTGGTTCAGCGGTTTCTTAAATCATACCCCGACTTGCCAGATCTGTTCGTCAAAGTACGCTGCCTGTCAGCTCGTTTTCGCAAGTCGGCTACAGCTTCCGCCGCCCTTGCTGTGTTGCAGCAGCGTTTGCAGCTTCCGGCACACCGACTAGTGTGTGATGTCCCCACACGTTCTAACTCTACCCTCCACATGTTGCAAAGGATTTGTGAGCAGAAGAGAGCAGTTGTGGAGTACCAGCTGCAACAAGGCCGTCGATATTCAGTTCAGACTCCACACATAAGACCTCAGGAGTGGACCTGGATGTCTGACATATGTACCATCCTGACAAACTTTAAGGAGTCCACCAAGATAGTGAGTGGCGATGACACCATCATTAGCGTCAGCATCCCACTTGTCTGTCTTTTGCAACGCTCTCTTCAGAGAATTAAAGAGGAGGCATTGCAGCCAGAGTATGATGAGATGGATCAAGAAGCCGTAGCAGTCGATTACACACAGCCCAGCCTCATCTCATCCCAACGTGCATTGGGGGACTATGAGGGAGAGGAGGAGGAAGAACAGGAGCTGGTATCATGCGCTGTAGACGGTCGTACCTGTACAACTGTCATACCGTCGGTTCAGCGTGGGTGGCCTGAGGACAGGGGGGAGGAGGAGGAGGAGAGCATGGTCAGTGGTCATCTTGGTGAGGACACGGAAGTCTTGCCCGTTACCAGTCTGGCACGCATGGCTGACTTTATGTTACGCTATCTTAACCGTGACCCTCGCGTTGTCAAAATGTTGGGTGACAGTCATTACTGGTTGGTGACACTTTTAGATCCCCGCTACAAGGAGAACTTTCAGTCTCTTATTCCTGAGGTGGAGAGGTCTACAAAAATGGGGCAGTACCAGAAGGCCCTTGCTGCAGAACTGTTAAAAAAATTTCCAACTGAACACGCTAGCGGCAGAGGTCACAGTTCGTTGCCCCACCAAGGCATACAGGCGAGAGAGACGCAACTCCAATCCAGCAGAGGAACACTGTCAATGTTCTGGGACAGTTTTCTGAGACCCGCCCAGCTTACAGGCCCTGAGGCGAGGGGTACTCTCACACGGAATGGAAAGTTTCAAAAGATGGTGAGGGAGTGTCTTGCCGACCGTACCAGCGTCCTCCATGATTGTTCTGTGCCTTTTAATTATTGGGTATCCAAGCTGGACATTTGGAATGAACTCGCTCTGTATGCCTTCGAGGTCCTGGCCTGCCCTGCAGCTAGCGTGTTATCGGAGTGTGTTTTTGTGCCGCTGGGGGAATTATAACTGATAAGCCCACTCTCCTGTCAACTGACAATGCTGACAAGCTGACCCTTATCAAAATGAACAAGGGCTGAATTGGGCCAGACTTCTCATCACCACCAAATAACAGCAGAGTAACATAAAGTCAAATCCACTGTGTTATTTTGGGAGGTGTATTACCATGCACCGCTTCACACCCACACATGGGTATACGCTTCCTCATTTCGGCTGTTTTTGGCTCTTCTCCTTATCCTCGGCCTCCACCACCACTATACCACCAGGGTGACCGTGGTCCGTGTTGCCAGCATTGCAAGTTCCTCCGTCCTAATATATGGCAGCTTTTGCTTGGAAGGCATAGGCAAAGACTATGGGAGACCCACTCCCCAATAATGGGAATAATGTTTTTAATATGCTGTACTGCATGGCTCTTTTAAGGGGCATTGCAAGTTCCTCCATCCTAATTTTTGGCAGCTTTTGCTTGGAAGGCATAGGCAAAGACTATGGGAGACCCACTCCCCAATAATGGGAATAATGTTGTTAATATGCTGTACTGCATGGCTCTTGTAAGGGGCATTGCAAGTTCCTCCGTCCTAATTTTTGGCAGCTTTTGCTTGGAAGCATAGGCAAAGACTATGCAAGACCCTCTCCCAATAATGGGAATAATGTTTTTAATATGCTGTACTGCATGGCTCTTGAAAGGGGCATTAAAACCATCTTGTTAAGCTACTGTGACCTCCACGTCTCTTCAAAGGGGCATTAAAACCGTCTTGTTAAGCTACTGTGACCTCCACGTCTCTTCTAAGGGGCATTTAAACCGTCTTGTTAAGCTACTGTGACCTCCACGTCTCTTCCAAGGGGCATTAAAACCATCTTGTTAAGCTACTGTGACCTCCACGTCTCTTCCAAGGGGCATTAAAACCGTCTTGTTAAACCACTATGAACTCCACGTCTCTTGCAAGGGGCATTAAAACTGTCTTGTTAAGCTACTGTGACCTCCACGTCTCTTCCAAGGGGCATTAAAACCGTCTTGTTAAACCACTCTGAACTCCACTTCTCTTCCAAGGGGCATTAATACCGTCTTGTCAAACCATTCTGAACTCCACATCTCTTCCAAGGGGCATTAAAACCATATTGTTAAACCACTCTGAACTCCACGTCTCTTCCAAGGGGCATTAAAACCGTCTTGTTAAGCTACAGTGACCTCCACGTCTCTTCCAAGGGGCATTAAAACAGTCTTGTTAAACCACTCTGAACTCCACGTCTCTTCCAAGGGGCATTAAAACTGTCTTGTTAAACCACTCTGAACTCCACTTCTCTTCCAAGGGGCATTAAAACCGTCTTGTCAAACCACTCTGAACTCCACATCTCTTCCAAGGGGCATTAAAACCATCTTGTTAAACCACTCTGAACTCCACGTCTCTTCCAAGGGGCATTAAAACTGTCTTGTTAAGCTACTGTGACCTCCGCGTCTGTTCCAAGGGGCATTAAAACCGTCTTGTTAAGCTACTGTGACCTCCACGTCTCTTCCAAGGGGCATTAAAACCATCTTGTTAAACCACTCTGACCTCCACATTTCTTCCAAGGGACATTAAAACTGTCTTGTTAAGCTACTGTGACCTCCACATCTCTTCCAAGGGGCATTAAAACCGTCTTGTTAAACCACTCTGAGCTCCACGACTCTTCCAAGGGGCATTAAAACCGTCTTGTTAAGCTACTGTGACCTCCACGTCTCTTCCAAGGGGCATTAAAACCGTCTTGTTAAACCACTCCTAATTCTACGTCTCTTCCAAGGGGCATTAAAACCGTCTTGTTAAGCTACTGTGAACTCCACGTCTCTTCCAAGGAGCATTAAAAGCGTCTTGTTAAGCTACTGTGACCTCCACGTCTCTTCCAAGGGGCATTAAAACCGTCTTGTTAAACCACTCTTACCTCCACGTTTCTTCCAAGGGACATTAAAACCGTCTTGCTAAGTTACTGTGACCTCCACGTCTCTTCCAAGGGGCATTAAAACCGTCTTGTTAAACCACTCTGAACTCCACGTCTCTTCCAAGGGGGATTAAATCCATCTTGTTAAGCTACTGTGACCTTCACGTCTCTTCCAAGGGGCATTAAAACCGTCTTGTTAAACCACTCTGAACTCCACATCTTTTCCAAGGGGCATTAAAACCATCTTGTTAAGCTACTGCGACCTCCACGTCTCTTCCAAGGGGCATTAAAACCGTCTTGTTAAACCACTCTAACCTCCACGACTCTTACAACGGGCATTGCATTTCCTCATAATTTTATTCAGCTTTTGCTTTTCAATGCATAGGCGAACACTAAGGGAGACCCACTCCCCAATAATGGGTAGAAGGTTTTTAGTACGCTGTAATCCACGTCTCTTTCAAGGGGCATTGCAGTTACTCATAATTTTTGGAAAGCCTTCCATTCACTGCTTAGGCCAACAGTGTACAGGAGACCCAGTTGCTATAAATGGAAAAAACATTTTTTTAAGGCCCTCTGACCTCCATGTCACTTCCAAGGGGCATTGGAGTGCTTCAAAATTTTTGGTAGGCATTGCACTCACTGTATTCCCTATAACTGTGTAGCCGAACCGCTCCTTTTGGTACAGAAACATATCCTACAAGACATGTGTGGTTGACTGGCCTAATATTGATGTGAATGGTCCCTGTTCCTCCTGCTCTTTCTCCTTTGCCACCACCTCATCCATCATTCATCACCTGAAGCTTTGTTTTAACAGGAGTCATAGAACTGGGATAGTAGCAGTAAAACATCCAGCAATCCTCGGAGGAGGTAGGATATGCGCCAAAACGCTGACCACCTCAAGACTAGCCGCTGCTACATACATGCGCTTGTATTCCAAGGAACAGAAAGCTAAGGAGATGGATGGCCTCATGATCATGAATAAATTACTCTTCGTGTAGGAGGCCGACCACTGCTGCTGTCTACCTTCTAAACTTTGTGTTGAAGCATGATTGACCCAGGACCCGCAATCCTCTATGTCTGGAGGACGTGTTGCATCCCAGTGTCCAACTGTGTCCCGGGTTCCACAATATTAACCCAGTGTGAAGGCATCAGTGAGATGGACCATCCCTGGCCACATTCACTTGTCCACATGTTTGTGGTTAGGCTGTCCTTCCCACTAGATGCACTGGGGAGGGCACAGGTAATGTTTTGGTATGCGCTCTGGTATATAAGGCGCACCGGGACAAATAGGGGCGGCTGAGGACCGTTTATGGACCAAGCGTGGACACCTGGCCGCCGGGCGGCTGGGGAGTGAGTATGGATACCAGGCCGTTGACGCAGTCATGACGTAGTGGCCAGATTCTGCCTCCACATGCCTAAAAAGCCCAATTTCAAGTGCAAGCAAGCAAGCAGTATGGTATTGCAGCCTGGGGGTGGGTGGGTGGCAGGCTGCATACTTGTGCTAGCATTGCAAGGAATGGGGGAGGTACAATTGAACACAGCCCTGGGACAAAGACTTGCACGGGGATAGTTGCAAGTCTTCATCTTCTGATGCAGCAAGGATCACTTCTGATGGGCACACTTTTAGGCAGTGACCTGAGTGTCAGAGATGCTTCCAGGGGTCTTCCCCATGCTGTTCCCATGTCTTTTCAGCACTGTATGCATGTGTCACACAGCACATGGCCAGATAAGGTTGTAAAATGCTAAAATGATATTTCCCGGTGAATGCATTTGTCACGGTTGAAAGCAATACAAAAGTGCAAAAACGCATAAAAAATGCTACTTGTGAACATAGCCCAAGGTGTGGAGGAGTATTTTTGGTTTTGGTTATTTATTTTACCTTATACACAAGTCTTTACCCTGGAAAGGAACTTCCTTAACATATTTCACAGGAAAGCAGTTTCAGTTTCATTTTTGAACGTTTTATTGTGAGCCCGTAAAAGTGGCTTAATATCTCTGACCACGTTGTTGACAGCAGTGACCTGGGGGTCAAAAATGTTCAGTCTTGACAAAGAACGCGCTTTTTGCGTTCGAAACGCGTTGCTCTGGCTATACACCATGACTATGGAATCTGAATTTTAAAATTTTTTGCCTGCAATAAAAGAATATTTTTTTGGACTATTTATGAAGCTGGATATCCCTTCCTTTCTACACTTTCAGAATAGCTTCTTGGGGCAATCCCCATGCTGTCCCTATGTCATTTGAGCACTGTCACTATCGTTTTGGGCACTTTTTAGACTTTCTACAGACTGCCGAGGGTGCCGCCACAAAAATGCTCGGGTCTCCCATAGACTAACATTGGGCTCGTTGCTCGGGTCGAGCACCCGAGTATCACGGTGAGCTCGGCCCGAGCTTCGAGCACCCGAGCATTTTAGTGCTTGCTCAACACTACTTGGCTCCTGTCCACACTGCCAAAAGTACCAATACCTGGTTTAAAAACAACAGTATCACTGTGCTTGATTGGCCAACAAACTCGCCTGACCTTAACCCTATAGGGAATCTATGGGGTATTGTCAAGAATAAGATGAGAGAGAGCATAGCCAACAATGCAGATGAGCTGAAGGCTGCTATCAAAGCAACCTCGGCTTCCATAACACCTCAGAAGTGCCACAGGCTGATCGCCTCCATGCCACACCGCATTGATGCAGTAATTGATGCAAAAGGAGCCCTAACCAAGTATTGAGAGCATTTACTGAACATACATTTCAGTAGGCCAACATTTTGGATTTTAAAAACATTTTTCAAGCTGGTGTTATAAAGTATTCTCATTTACTTAGATAATGACTTTCGTGTTTTCATTGGCTGTAAGCCATATTCATCAACATTAACAGAAATAAACACTTGAAATAGAGCACTCTGTTCGTAATGACTCCATATAATATATGAGTTTCACTTTTTGTATTGAAGAACTGAAATAAATTAACTTTTTGATGATATTCTAATTTTGTGAGAAGCACCTGTATCTCTGCAACGCAGGCAAGATATGTAAAAAATAAAAAAATAAAATAATACTGTATATATTTATATATACAGTACATCCATACATATACTGTATGTACTATACTATAAGTGTAAAAGCTACAAATATAATAATAATATATTAATATCCATATATACTATATAATACTATATATGTGTACAGTGGGTACGGAAAGTATTCAGACCGCTTTAAATTTTTCACTCTTTGTTTCATTGCAGCCATTTGGTAAATTCTAAGAAGTTAATTTTTTTTTCTCATTAAAGTATACTCTGCACCCCATCTTGATTGAAAGAAAAACAGAAATGTAGAAATATTTGCAAATTTTTAAAAAAAGAAAAACTGAAATATCACATGGTCATAAGTATTCAGACCCTTTGCTCAGTATTGAGTAGAAGCACCCTTTTGAGCTAGTACAGCCATGACTCTTATTGGGAATGATGCAACAAGTTTTTCACACCTGAATTTGGGGATCCTCTGCCATTCTTCCTTGCAGATCCTCTCCAGTTCTGTCAGGTTGGATGGTGAACGTTGGTCGACACCCATTTTCAGGTCTCTCCAGAGATGCTCAATTGGGTTTAGGTCAGGGCTCTGGCTGGGCCAGTCAGGAATGGTCACAGAGTTGTTCTGAAGCCACTCCTTTGTTATTTTAGCCTTGTGCTTAGGGTCATGGTCTTGTTGGAAGGTAAACCTTCGGCCAAGTCTGAGGTCCAGAGCACTCTGGAAGAGGTTTTCATCCAGGATATCTCTGTACTTGGCCGCATTCATGTTTCCTTCACCAGTCATCCTGCCCCTGTAGCTGAAAAATACCCCATAACAATATGCAGCCACCACCATGTATCACTGTTGGGATTGTATTGGTCAGGCGATGAGCAGTGCCTGGTTTTCTCCATACATACCACTTAGAATTATCACCAAAAAGTTTTATCTTCTTCTCATTCGACCAGAGAATCTTATTTCTCATAGTCTGGGAGTCCAACATGTGTTTTTGAGCAAACTCTGTGCTGGCTTTCATATGTCTTGCACTGAGGAGAGGCTTCCGTCGGGCTACTCTGCCATAAAGGCCCGACTGGTGGGGTGCTGCAGTGATAGTTGACTTTGTAGAACTTTCTTCCATCTCGCTACTGCATCTCTGGAGCTCAGCCACATTGATCTTGGGGTTTTTATTTACTCTCTCACCAAGGCTCTTCTCCCACGATTGCTCAGTTTGGCTGGATGACCAGGTCTAGGAAGACTTCTGGTGGTCCCAAACTTCTTCCATTTAAGGATTATGGAGGCCACTGCGCTCTAAGGAACCTTGAGTAATGCAGAAATTCTTTTGTAACCTTGGCCAGAGCTGTGCCTTGCCACAATTCTGTCTGTGAGATCCTTGGGCAGTTCCTTTGAGCTCATGATTCTCATTTGGTCTGATATGCACTGTGAGCTGTGAGGTCTTATATAGACAGGTGTGTGCCTTTCCAAATCAAGTCCTATCAGTTTAATTAAATACAGCTGGACTCCAATGAAGGAGTAGAACCATATCAAGGAGGATCACAAGGAAATGGACAGCATGTGACTTACAGTGGTGGCCAAAAGTATTGGCACCCCTGCAATTCTGTCAGATAATACTCAGTTTCTTCCTGAAAATGATTGCAATCACAAATTCTTTGGTATTATTATCTTCATTTAATTTGTCTTCAATGAAAAAACACAAAAAGAATTGTCCTAAAGCCAAATTGGATATAATTCCACACCAAACCTAAAAAAGTATTGGCACTGTTTGAAAAATCATGTGATGCTTCTCTAATTCGTGTAATTAACAGCACCTGTAACTTACCAGTGGCACCTAACAGGTGTTGGCAATAACTAAATCACACTTGCAGCCAGTTAACATGGATTAAAGTTGACTCAACCTCTGTCCTGTGTCCTTGTGTGTACCACATTGAGCATGGAGAAAAGAAAGAAGACCAAAGAACTGTCTGAGGACTTGAGAAACCAAATTGTGAGGAAGCATGAGCAATTTCAAGGCTACAAGTCCATCTCCAAAGACCTGAATGTTCCTGTGTCTTCTGTGCGCAGTGTCATCAAGAAGTTTAAAGCCCATGGCACTGTGGCTAACCTCCCTAGATGTGGACGGAAAAGAAAAATGGACGAGAGATTTCAACGCAAGATTGTGTGGATGGTGGATAAAGAACTAACATCCAAACAAGTTCAAGCTGCCCTGCAGTCCGAGGGTACAACAGTGTCAACCCGTACTATCCGTCGGCATCTGAATGAAAAGCGACTGTATGGTAGGTGTAGCGTCGGCGTCCCTGCCTCCTGCTAGGCAGGGACGCTGTTCCCCTCACCTCTCTGCTCCGTGCCCGGCGTCCTCCTCCCGCTCTGCTGGCAGCGCGCGCTCCTTCCCGGCCACTGTGCTTAGGGCGAGCGCGCGCGCTCTCCCTCCCTCTTAAAGGGTCCGCGCGCGCCGTCCTAAGGAGTCCCCGGCCAATGGCCGGAGGACTTCACCATATATAAGGCACCTCCTCCAAAATGGAGGTGCCCGAGCAATGTTGTTGCACTGTTCACTACTCTGCTTCAGCCCTCAGGTCCCGTTGCCAGTTACCTGCCAGTTACCTGCCAGATTCCTGCCTGATTATCTGCTACCTGCCTGCTAGTCTGAGGTCCGACGGTCTGCCTTACCACTCCTGTCAGTCTGTCTAAGGACCAGCCTGCCCGCTCACTTGGGAGCGCACATCAGCCACCTGCCTGCTTGCCTGAGGTCCGACGGTCTGCCTTCCAACTCCTGTCAGTCTGTCTATGGACCAGCTTGCCCGCTCACCTGGGAGCGCTCATCTGCTGCCTGTCTGCTAGCCTACCTGGAGGCTCTGCCGTCACGTGCTGTGACCACCCGCCTGTCCAGAGACTTCTGCCCGCTCACCTGGGAGCGCTCATCTGCCGCCTGTCTGTTGGTCTTCCTGGAGGCTCCGCCGTCACATGCTGTGACCACCCGTTCATCCAGAGACTCTCGCCTGCTCACCTGGGAGCTCACGTCTATCATCAGTCGCCACAGGTCGTACCAACCCTTTACCTAGAGACTGCCCCGGTCACTTGCCGTGACCATCTGCCCGTTCATCTAGAGACTGCCCCGGTCACTTGCCGTGACCATCTGCCCGTTCATTCAGAGACTGCCCCGGTCACTTGCCGTGACCATCAGCCCGTTCATCCAGAGACTGCCCCGGTCACTTGCCGTGACCTCCAGCCCGTTCACTCAGAGACTGTCCCGGTCACCTGCTGTGACTTCCTGCCCGTCTTCTCTGGTCGCCACCCGCTCCCTTACAAGGACCCCCCCCTTGTATAGTAGCTCAGAGGTTCCGCCTCCCAGACCCGTTACAGTTTGCTCGGGCCATGGAACCCGGTGGCACCCAAGCTCCCTCGCTCTCGGACCTGTGTCATGAACTGTCCCGTCAAAGGTCCCAACAGGAGTCCATCCTGGGTCACCTGCGGAATGTCAATACTCGCCTGGACACTCTGACTGCTCCACCAGCAACCTCCGCCAGTGCCATGTCTCGCAATCCGGCAGCTCCGCTGCCCACTAATACCATGGTATCCTACCCTGGACCCCGGCTTTCTGCACCTCCTCGCTTCGGAGGCGACTCCGCCCAGGCTCGGGGCTTCATAAATCAGTGCACCCTGCACTTTGAACTATTGTCCCACCAGTTTAACTCCGACCGGGTCAAAATTGCATTCATCATGTCCCATCTCACCGGGGAGGCCCTGGCCTGGCTAAATCCTCTATGGGAGAGAGGAGACCCCCTGGTGTCCAACTTGCCTGCTTTTCTCACGGCTTTCCGGAAAGTCTTCGACGAACCCGGACGGAAGACCTCATCCGCATCATCACTGCTACGCCTCCGTCAGGGAAGTCTCACCGTGGGCCAATATGCCATACGGTTCCGTACCCTTGCCTCGGAGCTGGCCTGGGATAACGACGCTCTGGTATCCGTCTTCTGGGAGGGCCTGTCCGGCCGTATTAAAGATGAACTTGCCGGTCGGGACATTCCTACCACTCTCGATGACCTAATAACTCTTGCCACCCGGATTGACCTACGGTTCCAGGAGCGTGCCAAAGAGGTTACCCGTGAGAGGAGGTTACCACGTCTAGCTCCTACTTTTCAGAAACCCGTCACTCCCTCCGTCTCTACCCAGGTACACTCTCCTGAGCCTATGCAGGTCGACCAGACCAAGATGGTCAAAACCCGTCAGGACTTACGCCGTGCTGAGGGGAGCTGCTTCCACTGTGGCAGTAAGGAGCACCAGATCCGTGCCTGCCCGGAGAGGTCGGGAAACGCCTGTGTCTAGGTTCGCTCAGAGAGGTCGACCTAGACAAGAATAAATCCTCTCCATCTCTGCTGTTGTCAGTCTCAATCGTCTGCGGGGAGAACCGTTATTTCGAACTAGCCCAACTTGACTCTGGAGCTGCCGGGAATCTTATTTCACAGTCCCTGGTAGAGAAATACCGCATCCCCACCAAACCTCTGGCTGTACCCTTGTCTGTTGCTGCCGTGGATGGGGGCCTCTTACCACGTCCCATCCAACTCATCACCGAATCCATTACTCTGCAGGTGGGAATGCTGCATTCTGAGAGTATCTCCTTTCATGTTCTGCCTGGACTCTCTCACGCCCTCTTGCTAGGCCTACCTTGGCTCCAGAGACATGCACCCGTGCTTGACTGGCAGACCGGAGAAGTCCTTCGCTGGGGACAGGACTGCCATAAGACCTGTCTGGTTCCCGTCCATCCCGTCCGTCCTTCTCCTACCCCAGCTAATCTACCTGGACTTCCGATTCCTTATTGGTCTTATGCTGATGTCTTTAATAAAAAGGAAGCAGAGACACTACCCCCTCATAGACCATACGACTGCCCTATCGACCTGTTACCTGGTACTACTCCTCCCCGTGGGCGTATTTATCCATTATCCGCTGCTGAGACCCGGTCGATGTCCGAATATATTGAGGAGAATCTGGCCAGGGGATTCATCCGGAAATCTACCTCCCCGGCGGGAGCAGGCTTCTTTTTCGTCAAAAAGAAGGACGGCTCTCTCCGTCCCTGTATAGACTATAGAGGCCTTAACCAGATCACGGTGAAGAATAAGTACCCCCTTCCGCTCATTCCGGAGTTATTTGATCGTCTGAGGGGGGCTAGAATCTTCACCAAACTGGACCTCCGTGGGGCGTACAACCTGGTTCGTATCCGTCAGGGGGATGAATGGAAGACGGCATTCAACACCTGGGACGGCCACTATGAATATCTGGTAATGCCCTTTGGTCTCTGTAACGCTCCTGCCGTCTTTCAAGAGTTGGTCAATGACATCTTCCGGGACCTTCTCTACTCCTGCGTAGTGGTGTACCTGGACGACATCTTGGTCTTCTCTCCGGATCTCCAGACTCACCGGAGGGACGCTCGTCAGGTCCTGCTCAGGCTCAGGCAGAATCACCTCTTCGCTAAATACGAGAAGTGCCTCTTTGAGCAGACCTCGCTTCCGTTTTTGGGCTACATTATTTCTCAGACCGGCCTACGAATGGATCCAGAGAAACTGTCTGCCATCGAGAAATGGCCTCGACCGGAGAGGTTGAAGGCCATTCAGCGATTCCTGGGCTTCGCCAACTACTACCGCCTCTTCATACCACACTTCTCTTCCCGGACTGCCCCAATTTCCGCGCTCACCCGTAAGGGTACTAATCCCAAAGAGTGGCCGCCCGAAGCAGAGGAGGCCTTTCTTTCCCTAAAACAGGCCTTCTCTTCCGCCCCGGTGCTGCATCGCCCGGACGGCAACAAGCAGTTCTTCCTGGAAGTTGACGCCTCCTCCTCTGGAGCCGGAGCGGTACTTACTCAAAAATCATCTTCCGGGAGAATGGTAACTTGTGGCTTCTTCTCCAAACTCTTCTCCTCTTCTGAGCGCAACTATTCCATAGGAGACCGAGAGTTATTGGCCATCAAGCTGGCATTGGAGGAGTGGCGTTACCTGCTCGAGGGGGCTCTTCACCCGGTAATAATTTACACTGACCACAAGAACTTGGCTTACCTCCAGCATGCCCAGAGACTTAACCCGCGCCAAGCCCGGTGGTCCTTGTTTTTTGCTCGCTTTGATTTTGTTCTTCATTTTCGCCCGGCTGACAAAAACGTCAAAGCAGATGCCTTGTCCCGATCCTTTCTGGTGTCCGATCTTGAGGAAGAACCTAAACATATCATCGATCCCGCCAGAGTAATGCAGGTGGCTCCCGTGAGTCTAAATCGTCTCCCTCCCGGTAAGACGTTCGTATCAGTACCTGATCGGGAGAAGATCCTACACTGGGGTCACTCGTCTAAACTAGCTGGCCACTCCGGTCAGAGAAAGACCCTCCAGCTTATTGCCCGGCACTACTGGTGGCCTACCCTGCACAAGGACGTAATAGACTTTGTTTCTGCCTGTGTGTCCTGCGCCCGCAACAAAGTCCCGAGACACCTGCCAGCCGGTCGCCTTCTTCCGCTTCCTGTGCCTGCTGCCCCCTGGCAGCATATTGCTATGGACTTCATAACTGATCTCCCCGTCTCTGCCGGTTGTACGGTCATTTGGGTGGTCGCTGACCGCTTTTCCAAGATGGCTCACTTTATTCCCCTGCCAGGTCTCCCGTCTGCACCCGAGATGGCTAAAGACTTTATCCGCCACATCTTCCGTCTTCATGGCCTGCCCCTCCACATCGTGTCGGATCATGGGGTACAGTTCACCTCACGTTTCTGGAGAGCCACTTGTAAACTGCTAGACGTCACCCTGGACTTCTCTTCCGCTTACCACCCACAGTCCAATGGTCAAGTGGAGCGGATCAATCAGAACCTGACCAGTTACCTCCGGCACTTCGTTAATGCCCATCATTCTGACTGGGTGGATCTCCTACCTTGGGCCGAGTTCTCCTATAACAATCACGAGAGCGAATCCTCCTCCAAATCCCCGTTTTTTGTAGTCTTCGGTCAGCATCCTCGGATTCCTTTTCCTGTCTCCACCTCTGTGGACAACCCAGCTGCGGAATCTCTCGTTAGCAAATTTTCCTCCATTTGGGAGAGTACCCGATCCGCACTCCTTCAGTCGTCCGAACGGATGAAAAGACACGCTGACAAAAAACGCCTGGATCCTCCACAATTTCGTCCTGGAGATAAAGTCTGGCTCTCATCTAAATATGTCCGACTCAAGATACCTTCTTACAAGTTAGGGCCTCGGTTCATCGGTCCTCTGGAGGTCATCAGTCAGATCAACCCGGTGGCCTATAACTTGAAACTCCCGGCCAACTTACGGATCCCTAACTCCTTCCATGTATCTCTCCTCAAACCTGTGGTACTTAACTCTTTTTCCAAGTCTACAGATACGCCTCCTGCTCCGGTTTCTGCTGAGGACGAGTTTGAGGTAGAGAACATTCTTGCCACCAAAAGGGTAAGAGGAAAGACCTTTTTTCTAGTAGATTGGAGGGGGTTTGGTCCTGAGGAGAGAACGTGGGAGCCCCGGGAGAACATCCATGCCCCTCTTATCCTAGGGGGGCCTAAAGGGGGGGGTACTGTAGCGTCGGCGTCCCTGCCTCCTGCTAGGCAGGGACGCTGTTCCCCTCACCTCTCTGCTCCGTGCCCGGCGTCCTCCTCCCGCTCTGCTGGCAGCGCGCGCTCCTTCCCGGCCACTGTGCTTAGGGCGCGCGCGCGCTCTCCCTCCCTCTTAAAGGGGCCGCGCGCGCCGTCCTAAGGAGTCCCCGGCCAATGGCCGGAGGACTTCACCTTATATAAGGCACCTCCTCCAAAATGGAGGTGCCCGAGCAATGTTGTTGCACTGTTCACTACTCTGCTTCAGCCCTCAGGTCCCGTTGCCAGTTACCTGCCAGTTACCTGCCAGATTCCTGCCTGATTATCTGCTACCTGCCTGCTAGTCTGAGGTCTGACGGTCTGCCTTACCACTCCTGTCAGTCTGTCTAAGGACCAGCCTGCCCGCTCACTTGGGAGCGCACATCAGCCACCTGCCTGCTTGCCTGAGGTCCGACGGTCTGCCTTCCAACTCCTGTCAGTCTGTCTATGGACCAGCTTGCCCGCTCACCTGGGAGCGCTCATCTGCTGCCTGTCTGCTAGCCTACCTGGAGGCTCTGCCGTCACGTGCTGTGACCACCCGCCTGTCCAGAAACTTCTGCCCGCTCACCTGGGAGCGCTCATCTGCCGCCTGTCTGTTGGTCTTCCTGGAGGCTCCGCCGTCACATGCTGTGACCACCCGTTCATCCAGAGACTCTCGCCTGCTCACCTGGGAGCTCACGTCTATCATCAGCCGCCACAGGTCGTACCAACCCTTTACCTAGAGACTGCCCCGGTCACTTGCCGTGACCATCTGCCCGTTCATCTAGAGACTGCCCCGGTCACTTGCCGTGACCATCTGCCCGTTCATTCAGAGACTGCCCCAGTCACTTGCCGTGACCATCAGCCCGTTCATCCAGAGACTGCCCCGGTCACTTGCCGTGACCTCCAGCCCGTTCATTCAGAGACTGTCCCGGTCACCTGCTGTGACTTCCTGCCCGTCTTCCCTGGTCGCCACCCGCTCCCTTACAAGGACCGCCCCCTTGTATAGTAGCTCAGAGGTTCCGCCTCCCAGACCCGTTACAGTAGGATACCCAGGAAGACCGCACTTCTTACCCCGAGGCATAAAAAAGCCAGGCTGGAGTTTGCCAAAACTTACCTGAGAAAGCCTAAAACGTTCTGGAAGAATGTTCTCTGGTCAGATGAGACAAAAGTAGAGCTTTTTGGGAAAAAGCATCAACATAGAGTGTACAGGAAAAAAAAGAGGCATTCAAAGAAAAGAACACGGTCCCTACAGTCAAACATGGCGGAGGTTCCCTGATGTTTTGGAGTTGCTTTGCTGCCTCTGGCACTGGACTGCTTGACCGTGTGCATGGCATTATGAAGTCTGAAGACTACCAACAAATTTTGCAGCATAATGTAGGGCCCAGTGTGAGAAAGCTGGGTCTCCCTCAGAGGTCATGGGTCTTCCAGCAGGACAATGACCCAAAACACACTTCCAAAAGCACTATAAAATGGTTTGAGAGAAAGCACTGGAGACTTCTAAGGTGGCCAGCAATGAGCCCAAACCTGAATCCCATAGAACACCTGTGGAGAGATCTCAAAATGGCAGTTTGGAGAAGGCACCCTTCAAATATCAGGGACCTGGAGCAGTTTGCCAAAGAAGAATGGTCTACAATTCCAGCAGAGCATTGTAAGAAACTCATTGATGGCTACCGGAAGCGGTTGTTCGCAGTTATTTTGGCTAAAGGTTGTGCAACCAAGTATTAGGCTGAGGGTGCCAATACTTTTGTCTGGCCCATTTTTGGAGTTTTGTGTGAAATGATCCATGATTTGATTTTTGCTTCATTCTCTTTTGTGTTTTTTCTTGCAAGCAAATTAAATGAAGATAATAATACCAAAGAATTTGTGATTGCAATCATTTTCAGGAAGAAACTGAGTATTATCTGACAGAATTGCAGGGGTGTCAATACTTTTGGCCACCACTGTATATGATGTAAAATCTGTATTCTTTACACTATATATGACTTTATTATAATATATATTAAGTGTATATATTTGCCAAGAGCTACAAGCACTGTTACATTACAGTATATACACGATGTTATATATGCATTAACATGCATTCAATCACAGGCTTGTTTATAAATAGTAGGAATAAACCGTCTGGTGACCTACATGTATTGCGCAGTTTTAGCGATGCACTTTTTCTTTACTGCAGATAGAAATTGTTCAGAATGATGTAAATACTTAATGAGTTAATATTCCCTGCTTGCTGCGCTACTGACAAACTACATTTATTTCTATTCCTACATACTACATACCACAATGACTGCTCAACAATATAAACTGAATTAGCAGAAACACACGCTGCACTCTCTATTGACCTGATTTCAAGAGTGGACTAGGGTAGATTTTTCAGCAGATACTGCTTGCCAAACTGGAGCTTTTAGTTACTTAATGGTAAAATCTTCTCACTTAATCCAGATGTATTCTGTTGTATGCAAGCCATGTATCATCTGCCTCTGCTCTTGCATAATCTGTGCAGCCTGCTTGTTGTTTTGTGGGTTACAGAAATTGCTGATTTTATCATAAATATAGTTTGTCCAGAATATGCAGCTTTGAAATCTTTACCTTGGCTGAACTTTGAAAATTGACAGAATGCCTTCAGTATATGAATGAGTTCTTGTAAAATTCTTTTCACTTGCAATATACTTAGGGTTGGCTTTAAGGACATTATATTATTACTATCATTATTATTTACTATTATAGCACCATTTATTCCATGGTGCTTTACATGTGAAAAAGGGGTATACATACAAGAACAATTACTATAATCTTGAACAAAACGTGACAGCGATTGGTACAGGAGGAGCGAGGTCCCTGCCCGCAATGGCTCACAGGAATGGGTGAGGAAACAGTAGGTGGAGGCAGAGCTGGTTGTGCAGCGGTATGGTAGAGCAATGGTTACTACTGGTTGTACGCTTGTCGGAAGAGGTGGGTCTTCAGGTTCCTTTTGAAGATTTCCACGGTAGGCGAAAGCCTGATATGTTGGGGTAGAGAGTTCCAGAGTAGGGTGGATGCACGGGAGAAATCTTGTATACGATTGTGGGAAGAGGAGATAACAGGGGAGTAGAGAAGGAGGTCTTGCGAGGATCGGACCTTGCGTGTAGGTATATACCGGGAGACTAGGTCACAGATATATGGAGGAGACAGGTGGTGGATGGCTTTGTATGCCATGGTTAGGGTTTTGAACTGCAGTCTCTGGCAATGGGGAGCCAGTGAAGGGATTGACAGAGAGGAGAGGACGGGGAAGAGTGGGGGAACAGGTGGATTAGTCGGGCAGCAGAGTTTAGGATAGATTGGAGGGGTGCAAAAGTGGTAGAAGGGAGGCCACAGAGCAGGAGGTTGCAGTTGTCGAGGCGGGAGATGATGAGGGCGTTCACTAGTGTTTTTGCAGATTCATGGTTGATGAATGTGCGGATCCGGGAGATATTTTTGAGTTGGAGTCAGCAGAAAGTGGAAAGGGCTTGAATATGTGGTTTGAAGGAGAGATCAGAGTCCAGGGTTACCCCAAGGCAGCGAGCTTGCGGGACTGGGGAGAGTGAGCAGCCATTGACGTTGATAGATAGGTCGGGTAGGGGGGATGAATGAGATGGTGGAAAGATGATGAATTCGGTTTTATCCATGTTAAGTTTTAGAAATCTAGCAGAGAAGAAGGATGAAATAGCAGACAGACATTGCAGGATTTTGGTTAGTAGGGAGGAGATGTCGGGACCAGAGAGGTAGATCTGTGTGTCATCAGCATAGAGGTGATACTGAAAGCCGTGAGACTCAATGAGCTGTCCCAAGCCAAAGGTGTAGATGGAGAAGAGGAGGGGTCCTAGGACTGAACCTTGGGGAACACCAACAGATAAGGGGTAAGAAGAGAAGGCGGTGTGTGAGTGTGAGACACTGAATGTCCAGTCTGTTTGATATGAGGAGATCCAAGATAGGGCCAAGTCTGTGATGCCGAGAGATGAGAGAGTCTGTAGTAAGAGGGAATGGTCCACTGAGTCAAAGGCAGATGACAGGTCTAGGAAGAGTAGGACAGAGTAGTGTCGCTTGGATTTTGCAGTTAGTAGGTCGTTGGTGACATCAGTCAGGGCAGTTTCAGTAGAATGGTGCAGTCGGAAGCCAGATTGGAGGCGGTCAAAGAGAGAGCAGGAGGAGAGGTGGAAGGACAGTTCAAAGTGAACATGTTGTTCCAGTAGTTTTGAGGCATAGGGGAGAAGTGATATGGGGCGATAGCTAGTCAGAGAGGATGGGTCAAGGGAGGGCTTTTTGAGGATGGGTGTTATCGAGGCATAGGATACTAGAATATGTTATTAATGCAAGAATGCGGGAATCTATTGAAATCAAGAGAATGGGGTGGGGGGGGGGGTTGCTGTGAGAATTGACAGTGTACATTCACTGCAAGAAAACAAAAAACCTGACCAGCACCTCCATATAGCGTGAACAGGTGCACACTGCAATGACTGCAACATACAGTAAGAAAGCACAGCAGCACACTGTAAGGGCCAAGACATATGCAAACACTGAGAACATAAGAGCTAAACCGCATTATTGATAAATAAAATGTTCTTAAAAAAAATGAAGGCTCTTAGCGCATTAATTGGCCAATTCATGTATGCCCATCAACCATGGCAAGGTGACCTGCGCATGATGGGTAACTATCCTCCTAAACATGCCTCTTTTGGGCTATAAGCCTACAATTTAAATGAGCAAACATGCCTCTCTTGGGCTATAAGCCTACAATTTTAAGTGGTTCGGTAGAAACCAACACTAATTAAAACCACCCTTGGGATGATGCGTGGCGTGCACGGGTGGGAGTCTGGTTCTTGCCTCCGTCCATGGTGCCTGCCAGGTGCGTTCTGTCTCCACTGCTTGTGACCCCACCCTGTCTGTAAGGTTTTTCTTATCCTCTCCCCTTTCGGGGGGCGGTTCCATTGCAGCTTGCTGTTGGCCACACCAGGGGGCGGCTCCCCCAGACTGATGGACAAGTCTATATATATTGGTGCAGTTACAGGGGACGGGCTCCGCTTTTGGCGTCATTCTGGAACCCGGCCTACGATGGGAGGTTTCTTGCCGTCTTTTATCACACACATAATGGCGCCCGTTCTTCCGGGACGGGCGCCGCTTTCAGTATCAAACACAGTCTATAGGTGCACAGGACCCGGTATAATAGGTCGGTTCATCCTGTTCGGGACGCCAAGTTTGACGCGCCCCGTGGGCTGTGGGGTACTTGGTAGTCGGGCCGGTCAGTGTTGGGGGGTGTCACGGTGGCAGTGATCTGGTCCGTGACCCAGGGAGGTCAATTAAAGGGAAAGTAAAAGGAGAATAAAGTTTTTAGGATAATAATGTTCGTGACACCACCTGTGGTATGCGGCTATATGGGGACACTGCTGCAGAACAGATCCACTGGAGCTGATGGTGATGCAGCAGAATTGGTTCAGCTCTCCACAGGCAGAGCTAAGCTCCAGGGCAGTATAAGTAGAATGGTATGAGGTAGATGTTGCTGGTGCTGTGTAATGCAGGGCTGGTGATGGCGCAGCAATAATTCCAGGACACAGTGGGGTGCAGTCTTCAGGTTTTACTCACAGTTTTTCAAGACTCCAGGTTACAAGGGCCAGTGTGTAACCTTCCACGTTGTCCTGTGTCCTCCAGGGAAGGGGTTCAGCAATCTCTCAAGTCTCTCAGAAGTACATAAACGGGACCCCGTTCTATGTGCCTTTCCCGGTCGTCTTCCCTATGCTGGCTCTCACCCTCCTGCCCTGCGCCTCACAATCAGTGTTCCAAGCCAGTGGCCTCGGGCCTTGTCGGGCGACATGCAGTCCACCGGACCCTATGCGGCCACCTTTTGACGATATAATTGTTGGCTGCAGCACCTTGAAAATGCAGCAGCCTCCGGTTATCTAGCTGAGCCTGGTTGTTCTCCACTTGTTAGGGGCCGGTCCTCTCTGATCCCTCCACGTCCGTGTAGATTCGGGCACACGGGTGGCTTCCTGCACTCACCGTGCCCCTGGGATGCCCTCTGTCTCTGGAGCCTTACCTCTGCTCCCATCCTCTCTCACTCTCTCCTGGGCCTCTCAGACTAGGCCCGACTCCCCTCTCTCTCCACTCAACTCCTGCTCCAAGCACTGGAGCCAGGAGCCTGGACCCTACTACACTGCTCTCCTGAGCAGGACTCCACTCTTCTAGATGGTTCCCCTCCTTCTTATACTCTTCCTGACGGTGCTCCCCTGATCTACTTCCTCCACCCACACCCACTACATGGTTCCACCCTCCAGCTAGGGACCAGAGACTGTGCTCTCCCTTAAGAGCAATCTCGCCCTTCCCTACTGAAGTGGAGTGTATTGGATGAGGGTATGTGGGTCCCGGGTAGTACCACACCTCTGGGTGACATGCAGGGGCGCCACAGGTGCAAGTTTCTCCAGCCTGTTAGATATTAGAGGGTGAACGGCAGCACATTGGATCAGTGGTTAGCAATGAAGCCTTGCAGCGCTGGGATCCTGGGTTGAAATCCAAGCAAGGACAACAACTGCAAGGATTTCGTATGTTCTCCCCGTGTTTGCGTGGGTTTCCACCTCAGTAAAAAAGCAGCCTTAGAGTGTCCGGGAACCTTCCCACAGACTTTTCTTAGCCAGGACTGCTTCTCGGCAGGGTTGAACGGTCCCACCAGAGAATCCTCTGGTGTGCCCTGGCTTCAACCTCAGGAGAGTTCATGATAGCGCTAACTTTGCAGCTGTTATGGGGCTCTTGAGCGGGGGAGAAAAGTGAGCCCTCAGAATCAAATCCTCTGGTGAGCACAATGTTTTTCAATCTTAAACAGCTTCTCAGTGGGAGTTGTATTTCACCACAGCCATATTCTTTAGCTCGGTGAAAAGACTGGCATAGAGGGAAACTGTATTTATTTCGGCTGTCATTTCTCCATCACCAGGTTCCGCCCATAGTCAGACATGACCATGCCTAGCTGTATGTTCAGCGGTGAGAGTCACAGATCAGGCTGCTGTGCTACAGCTTTCAACAACTCTGCAGCGCTGGGCGGTTTGTCACCTAAGCATTAAGCATGTTATCTTCAGCACTGCCTGTTGCCGCTTGGCCAAGGCAGTGCTGCAGTGCTTTCAGCTTGTGACTGATGTGGTCATTTTGGAGATGGAGGAAGAGGGGAGGAGATGAACAATGTGATTACATTGAGGTTACATTGGTGACTCTGAGTTTTATACTAAAGAAAGATCCTATTGTTTGTTTTTTTACGTTATTTTTTAAGGCAAATGCATTCACCGGGAAATTTCATTTTAACATTTTACAACCTAATCAGGCAATGTGGTGTGTGACACATCATCAGACACATCCTGTTTCATTTATGATGGAGGGACTCTGAAAGTCACAAAGCCTATTTTTATAGGGCCATAAGGCGGCCCTTACTATTCTTAAAAGGTCAGCAGTCGGCCCTTGCTATTGTTAGAGAATGATCAGCCGGCTATGCTTTTTTGTTCCCATTATTAACGAGTGGGTCTCCTATAATGTTATAGAGTATGCAGTGATTGCAAGGGTTGCCAAAAATTCGGATGCAACCCGATACCCCTTTGAAGAGACATAGAGGAGGGTTTCAGTAAAAAAAATATTCCCATTATAAAGGAGCGGGTCTCCTATAGTGGTAATGCCCATGCTGTGACTGCAAAGGCTGCCAAAATTTGGGAAAAACCCCACTAACAATTTAAAGACACATAGAGCAGGGCCAAAGTAACAAGTACGACATGTTCCCATTAGAAAGGAGAGGGTCTGCTATATAGTTATAGGGTATGCAATGAGTCCAACGGCTGACCAAATTTAGGAAAAACCTCACTAATAATTTAAAGACACATAGAGCAGGGCCACAGTAATGACATGTTCCCATTAGAAAGGAGCAGGAGTGCTATCCAGTTATAGGGTATGCAGTGAGTCCAACAGCTGTCCAAATTTTTATGAAAAACTCCACTAACACTTTAAAGACACATAGAGCAGGGCTACAGAAACTACAAATTCCCATTAGAAAGGAGAGAGTCTGCTATACAGTTATAGGGTATGCAGTGAGTCCAACGGCTGACCAAATTTAGGAAAAACCCCACTAACAATTTAAAGACACATACAGCAGTGCCACAGTAACGAATACGACATGTTCCCATTAGAAAGGAGAGAGTCTGCTATACAGTTATAGGGTATGCAGTGAGTCCAATGGCTGACCAAATTTGGAAAACCCCCACTAAGAATTTACAGACACATAGAGCAGGGCCACAGTAACAAGTACGACATGTTCCCATTAGAAAGGAGAGGGTCTGCTATACAGTTCTAGGGTACGCCGTGAGTCCAACGACTGATCAAATTTAGTAAAAACCCCACTAAGAATTTAAAGACACATAGAGCAGGGCCACAGTAATGACAAATTCCCATTAGAAAGGAGAGGGTCTCCCATAGTGTTGGCCTAAGCAATGAATGCAAGGGCTGCCAAAAACTGGGAGGCACTCCAATGACCTATGGAAGAGACTTAGAGAGCCTCATGAAAAAATGTTTCCATTAGAAAGGAGCGGGTCTCCTATACTTGTAATGCCCATGCACTAAGTGTATGGGCTGACAAACATTTACCCCTGGAGGGTATACATGAACATATTGTATAAAAAATTTTTTTTTACAGGCATCATAAACCCCCTTTAAAAAATTATGTGTGTATTCTTCACAGACCACTGTCACCCTGGTGATGTGGTGGAGGATGAGGAGAAGGAGGAGGACAAGAGCAAATAGCCAAAATCAGGAAGCATATACCCATGTGTGGGTGTGAAGAGGTGCATGGGAATACACCTCCCAATAAAAGACACTGGATTTGAGTTTATGTTACGCTGCTATAATTCGGTGGAGTTGAGAAGTCTGGTTCAATCCAACCCTTGTACATTTTTATAAAAGTCAGCCTGTCAGCATTTTCAGTTGACAGGCGGATGCGCTTATCAGTTATAATTCCACCAGCGGCACTAAAAACCCGCTCTGATAAAACGCTAGCGGCAGGGCAGGCCAGGACCTCCAAGATGTAGAGAGCCAGTTTATTCACGTATCCAGCTTGGATACCCAATAATTTTAAGGCACAGAAGAATCACGGAGGACCTTGGTACGGTCAGCAAGGTACTCTATCAGCATCTTCCCAAACTTTGAATGCCTTGTGAAAGTACCCGTCGCCTCAGGGCCTGTGAGATGGGAGGGGCTAAGAAAATTCTCTGAGAACTTTGACAGTGTTCCACTGCTGGATTGAAGTTGTGTCTCTCTGGCCTGTACTGCTTGGTTGTCCAACGAACTGTGACCTCTGCCACCAGCGTTTTCAGATGGGAATTTTTTTAATAGTTCCGCAACAAGGGCCTTCTGGTACTGCCCCATTTTTGTAGACCTGTCCACCTCAGGAATAAGAGATATAAAGTTCTCCTTGTTACATGGGTCTAGAAGTGTCACCAACCAGTAATGACTGTCACCCACAATTTTGAGAAGGCGAGGGTCATGGGAAAGGCAGGGTAACATAAACTCAGCCATGCAAGCCAGAAGGCTAACAGGCAAGACTTCCGTGTCCTCACCAAGAGGATGACTGACCATGCTCTCCTCCTCCTCCTCTCTGTCCTCTGGCCATCCACGCTGAACAGATGGTATGACAGTTGTGCAGGTTGTACTATCTATAGCGCATGAAACTAGCTCCTGTTCGTCCTCCTCCTCCTCCTCTTCCTCATTGTCATCCAATCCACGTTGGGATGAGATGAGGCTGGGTTGTGTGTAATCACCCTGTATGGTTCCTTGCTCCATCTCATCGTGCTCCGCCTGCAATGCATCCTCTTTGATTGTGAGCAGAGAGCGTTTCAGAAGACAGAGAAGGGGGATGGTGACGCTAATTATGGCATCATCGCCACTCACCATCTTGGTGGAGTTCTCAAAGTTTTGGAGGATGGTACACATGTCTGACATCCATGTTCTCTCCTGAGGTCTTATGTGTGGAGTCTGAACTGAATACCGACGGCCTTGTTGATGCTGGTACTTAACAACTGCCCTCTTCTGCTCACAAATCCTTCACAAAATCTGCAGTGTAGTGTTCCAATGTGTGGGGAAATCACATGCCAGTCTGTGAACTAGAAGCTGCAAAGGCTGCTGAAACACGGCAAGGGCGGTGGAAGCTGTAGGTGACTTTCTAAAATGGGCACACAGGCGGGGTATTTTAACAAGCAGATCCGGCAACTTCAGGAAGGATTTGAGAAACCACTGAACCATGAGGTTAAGCACCTGGGCCAGGCATGGTACGTGTGTGAGCTCGCCTCGCCTCAGAGCCGCCACCATGTTCCGGCCATTGTCACACACCACCATGCCTGGCTCTAGGTTCAGCGATGTGAGCCACAGATCTGCCTGCTCTTTCAGAGCTGTCCACAACTCTTTAGCATTGTGCGGTTTTTCACCTAAGCATATTAGCTTCAGCACAGCCTGTTGCCGCTTGGCGAGGCAGTGTTGCAGTGCTTCCAGCTTGTGACTTATGTGGTCATTTCAGAGCTGGAGACTGAAGAGGAGGAGGAGGCTGAGGTGCAGGAGCTGTAGACTGTGGGGGTTACTCTGATTGACCTAGGGCCCGCAATCCTTGGCGTCGGGAGGATGTGTTCCTTCCCATGGTCCGACTGGGTCCCGGCTTCCACTATGTTAACCCAGTGTGCCATCAGCGAGATGTACTGTCCCTGCCCACAATCACTTGTCCACGTGTCCGTGGTTAGGTGGACTATCCGGGTAACTGCGTTGTTGAGGGACAATATTTTGGGACACGTACTTGTGTAATGCGGGGACGGCACCCCGGGAGAAATAGTGGTGCTAGGGACTGAGTACCGAGGAACCGTCGCCGCCATCAGGTTGCGGAATGCTTCCATCTCCACGAGCCTAAAAGGCAACATTTCTAGCGCAAGCAGTCGCAAAATGTGGGGATTTAGTAGTGTGGCCTGTGGGGCGTTGGCTGCGTATTTGCGCTTGCGTTCCAAGGACTGGGGTATGGACAACTGAACGCTGTGCTTGGACGAGGATGTGGACGGGCTTCCTGATGCTGCTACTTGAGAGTGTGATATGACAGGTGCAAGGCAGGAGGCATCTTGGCATGAACGATGGACAGGGGATTGGCTTGCATACACAACAGCAGAAGAAGCAGTGGTGCCACCCACAGACACTGTTCCTGGACCCTGTGGTTCGGCCCACAAAGTCAGGTGCTTTGCTGCCATGTGCCTGATCATGTTGGTGGTGGTCAGGCTGGTCGTTTTGCCACCCCTGCTGATGCTAGCCTGGCAGGTGGTGCAAATGGCCTTTTTGGGGTTATCGGCAGAGTCTTTAAAAAACAACAAGACTCGGGAAGACCTAACAGTTGTACTGGCAACTTCCTTCGTGTTGTTGTTACGGGGAATGGTTGCCTGCCTTCTTTCTGCGGCCACCACACTGCTTCTTCCTGCCCGTTTGGGTCCTCTGCCTCCCTCCCCCTGTGTGCTGCTGTCCTTGATCTGCCTGTCCTTCTGCCAGGTTGTGTCAGTTACAATATCATCCACCACCTCCTCTTCTACTTCTGCACTCTGGTCCTCCTCCTGACTTTCTGGAAATTGCGTCTCACTATCATCCACCTTTTGTGACATTTTCCCACCGTTGCCTTCGTGTGACCGTGGCTGCTCAAAAATTTGGGCTTTGCTACATGTGATCTCCTCTTGCCCCGCTTCAAGTGGACCGAATCTATAAATGGAAAAGTGAACAGCTCTTCGGAGTGTACAAGTGTGGGATCAGTTGTCTCTGGGCACTCGGCATGGTGGGTGGAAGGAGGTTCATGGTGAGGAATATGCGGTCCAGACTCACAGCTACTGAGACTTGACCGTGTGGAAGACAAGGTGGTGGTGATGGTGGCTAAGTGACTGGAACCATTATCTACTATCCAATGAACAACCTTTTGACACTGCTCTGTGTTCAATAGTGGTGTTCTGCGGTCCCCTATTAATTGGGACAGGAAGGTCGAGCGAGAAGATGTGGGTGTTTGTTGTGGCACAATTTCACCTTGCCCACGGCCTCGGCCTCTGCATGCACCATCATGTCCAGTTCCCCGTCCCTTGCCACGTGCCTTGCCCATTTTAAATATCTTCCACCCTCACTACAAATGACTGAATTTGGAGCAAAGTTATATGTGAACCCTGTGACGGACAAACCACAGTTTTAAATACCTGGAATGTAGGTAACTATTTTGAACAGCAAACTGGTGTCAATTGCTTCACTGACACACTGAAACAAATTTTTAATGGAGGTCAGAAATGGCAGTATTTTCTGAAAACGTATATGTGATCCGTGTGACGGAGAAAACACAGTTTTAGATATCTGGCCTGTAGGTAACTATTTTGAACAGCAAACTGGTGTCAACTGCTTCACTGACACACTGAAATTTTTTTTAATGGAGGTCAGAAATAGCAGTATTTTCTGAAAACGTATATGTGATCCGTGTGACAGAGAAAACACAGTTTTAAATACCTGGCCTGTAGGTAACTATTTTGATCAGCAAACTGGTGTCAATTGCTTCACTGACACACTGAAACAAATGCTTAATGGAGGCCAGAAATGGCAGTATTTTTATCGCAATTATATGTGATCCATGTGACGACCACAGTTTTAAATAGCTGGATTTTTAGCTCTGTAATATCGAAAGGACCTGGCTGTATTCTGCAGTGCCAACAAGCAAATGGCGCAGAAAAACTGTGTTCTCTGGATTGCTTTTTAAGCAAATAATGAGGATTAGGATCCAAAAAAAATTATCCCTGGCCCCTGAGACCTGGGCCTATTTCTAGAAATATCTAACAGCAGCAGCAGACAGAACTGGAATGGAGCATCTTGTGCTATATGCACTGCAGTCTGCTATATACCCTGCCTGCCTGCCTACAGTATATACACTGCCTGCTTGATATCTCTGCAGATGGATTAGTTCTCAGAAGGACTGTTTGTTGAGATGGATATGTGTCTCTAATATAGTTTGGTACGCCTACACTAACTAGAAACAAGCAAAACTCTCCCTAGCTCAGCAGCACCTCTCCCTACACTGTCTGATTCCGGAGTGACTGTGACGAGCATGGCGGCGCTAGGTCTGATATACACCTGATGATGCTGTGCAGCCAGCCAATCACTGTAATGCCACAACCAACATGGCTACGGCATTACAGTGAGTGGCAGGCAATCCCTGCATGTTCATTGACTCTAAAGAGCGCCAAACATGCAGGGAGGACACCCAAGCTCCCGCCGAGCAACCCCGAAAATACTCGGCAAGCACCGAGCATGTCGAGCAGTAACATGCTCAGGCAAGCACCGAGCAGTAGCGAGCATGCTCGCTCATCACTAGTTGTCATCTACTGGATATGCTCAGATCAATGACGTTACTACTTTATGTCTTATTGGTCTAATACATCTTTTATGTAGTTATAATTGCTGCAAGGTCGACCATTAATCTATTCGTGATATTTGATATTTATACTTTTTTATATATACAGTATGTATTGATGAATTATCATCTGTAAAAGTCAAGGAAAAGGCAGCTGAGGTCAGAGGAGGAACCAGTGCGTGGTCTTCTTCTGGTAGACCAGAGGAAGTGGGTGAGAAGTAAGTCACTGGGCAACACCCATTTGCAAAGACGATAGGGGCCCTAGGGGCCATAGGGGCCATTTATGGAGTGTGAGAACAGCAGGGTGACCAGGGAGTGAGCAGCAGCATGAAGTTGGACAGCAGGCACTAGCCCCAGGTATAAGTACCAAAGCCACCTTATCCGTAAAGACATTGGGCAGTTCTCCGACAAGGGAGCAGGATCCCCACCTAGACAGATTGGATGGACTACAAGCGGTAGGTTTGCAAAGCTGAGAAGCTAGTCGGATGAGTGCCACACAAGAGGTGAGGGTTCCCCTGGTATAACTTTGTCTTTAACGGCCAGCCTCAATCCAGGCTGTATCCCAGAATGACCCACTTAGATTTACATGATGCTACCGCAGATGAAAAGCTCCAGCTTTCAGGAACTCCAATCATACCTACTGCAACTAGCTCAGTAGGTCCTATTGCGACACAGGTTCTGTGGCTGTTCACGGGCTGGATGGCACCAGATGGGTGAACGTAGGTAGCCATTTTGGCGAAGACATACTCATGATTCTGGTTCTTGCTCCTTTGTCAGATGTTTCTTTTACAGGTTCCTTCATGCTAAGAGGTTTTAGAGTGATCGAGAACATCAGACATTGTGGTGGGCACTAAAGACGATGCAAGCAGAGAATGAATGCCTACCATTTTGCCAGCAATTCACCAATGACCTCTTTGCTTCTGCCTCCTAGCCAAACACTGATAAGCAACAGTGGCACACAACCCTCGATCCTAGCCGAAACTCCAACATTACTTGTAGCGACTTTAGGGAACCATATGAACAGTGAAGAATGTCCTGTCACATGTGTAGTCCATATGATGCACTTTACATAAAGTCGACAGGAATTTATTTTCATTTTTAAAATCTTGGCTAATGAGTATAAGGCATTAAGGTGGGATTAATCCAAAGTTTCTCCCCGGTGGGAGGGGTGGGGTTCTCTACTGTCCCCCCTGTGGGCATTCTGAATTCTTTATTTTTGCTGGTTTCAACTTTAGGTATTCATTTGGCAATAGAGCTGAAAGACAAGATTAGCTGTGGGGAGTACATGGACATTTGATCTTTTGCCAGGTAACAGCTCATTTGAAAGAGGGTCAGGTAAGAAACCAAAGATGGCTTGTACATTTGGTAACTGGCTCCAGGCCTTTTTAGTCTTGACGCGTGAGATTTGGTATATATAAACACCAATTTTATTGCCCACAAGCTGCATGGTGGTGAGGCATTATGGTGCTATGACAAAGAATTTTTTGCAGCGTCTGGCTTTCAGTCCGTCAATTTGACGATTGTCAAAAGTGACTGATGTTTGAATCCAGCTGATCCTAGGTTAACAGCCCTTTCAGATGGAGAGCTGCGGCCACCAGTCAATTGCCAAGTACCATGGCCCAAAAGCCAAGCTGAGTTTGCTTGGTGTTCAACAAAATCTATTGCCATTTTTACTCAACCTGCAAGTTCAGCCATGAGTGATTTATCTGTGGAGGGCACACACAGCGATTCAATGTTTTTGTCATCCCAAAGAGGTGTTTAAAGTGGGTACAACCAGCAGTGCAACCAGTAGTGCAGTGCATGCATATAAAAAAAACAGTGCTGCAGGACTGGTTAGATTGGTACTGAAAAAGGGAGGAGGTAAAACGATACAGTGAGGGCTTTAGCAAGGGTTTTTCATTCCGTTTGAGCAATTCACTTGTTTTGACTTTATGTGTGGATTTAAAATCTGTTAAAAACTATATAGAGTAGGTCTGCCCGATGGGCAGCATGTTGGTTCAGTGGTTAGCACTATTGATTTGCAGTGCTTGGGTCCTGGGTTCAAACCTGACCTATGACAACATCTACAAGGTGCTTGTATGCTCTGCAAGGGTTTCGTCTCGGTACTCCTCTGTTTCCTACCATACTTCAAAGACATATTAATATGGAATTTAGATTATGTGTCTCAATGAGGACAGTGATGCTGATGTCTGTAAAGAGCAATGAATTATTGTTCCTATATAAGTGAATAAAATAAGTTACAGTAATTAGAAGAGATGGCACTTGGTGGGTTCTTTTCAGAATTCTCCTTTCCTGAATTTAATAGTTTTGCCATTGGGTTCATTCCTAATGAAGAGGCAGCAGTCAAGAAAACATACTGTTTTTTTAAGCCAGGAGAGGGGAGTGGCACTTTGCTGTCTAAGGTCAATATCAAGCCTGAATTTTGGCTGCTACCGGTCCACCCAAGCGTATTTTCGATTTTTAGGGTGCTGTCTTAAATGGGAATATTTTGTCTTTAACTCTTTCTTGGAGTGGATGATGAGATGTGAGGTGGGCTTCCCATCTGTGCTGCATAATCCTGGCTATTTTTGCTCATCAGTCCTTTTGCCAGTATCTGTTACACGCCTTAAGGAATTTATTGTAACAGTTGGATGTGTTCCACTTGGAGGTGATAAAACATAAGGGCTGACTCAAAGCTTGTCTTTTCTGGGCATAAAAATTGTAACAGAGAGGATCGTATTTTGTTTTCCAGAAGATAATTTTTTTTAAATTGTATCCATGTATTGATTAGGTCTTTCGGTGTAAAAAGGACACCGATTTTTATTTTTCCTGTGCCTTTCCTTACAAACAAGTAGTGTATCCCAGCCACACCATTTTGTGAGGGTTATGAAGCATATAAAGCAGGATTTGTTGGTATGGAAGGTATTTCTTCAATTTTTACATGGTAGAACTGTGTCAGGAAGAGGAGGTGTCTAGTGATGACCTTAGTTTGCTCATGGATGCTGCCAGGGTAATGGTTTTGCAGCAATTTTGAGTTTGTCAATATAAGTCTTCAGAAAGTTGTCATGAATATGGTCTGACTAGGAACATGACCCTCTTGAAGTTGTTTCCGATAATAGTGGCGATTAATGTAACGTGGCGCTGGGCGGTAGTCATGGGTGAGGTACGCGTCTGTTGAGCCCCGGTGCGTTACATGAAGGTGGGGGTCCTGGCTGGGTATGTGGACTTGTGCTGTGGGGGACTATGCCCGTGCAGTTCGCATGTAACCGATGTTACTGGTTTGCCAGGACCAGATGTTTTACAGTTTAATGAGGGAGAACACCATTTGAAAATAAGCTTTTTGCTGAATGAGAACTTGTACAAGAGATAGCAGGTATACAGTCTTTTAAACATTGCCTTTTCAACTCGAAGCATTTTCCACACACCGATTCCATGCTTCTCTTCTCTATCTTTACCTTTCCTCTTTACTCGTTCTACGTGTCCTCTGTTTCCACTGCTTCTCACTACTTCACCACAACTGAGCTTGACTCTAAAGTCCTGTTTAGCAAGAGTCCTTTACTCGACCTGCGGTTTCATGTTTTCTTTCCTCTGATGCTTTGGAACTTTCTAATTGTCTCATGTACTCATCCTGTGTAGGCCCGTTACCTTCAAGAGTTAGAAGCTTTACACCTTTCTGCCAGGGCATCCTCTCCCAGGACCCATCTCTGGTAGATCACTTTGTCTCTTAGTCACTTCTGCTCCAGATCTCGCTATCTCTTTCTTTCAGTCTCCTCTCAATTTAGGGACACCCAAGATTGCGGCATTGCTCAAAATGGACCTTAGGTTCTTTTTCTATGCAATCTAGGCCCTATCTGACTGTCTAAAAGGAAATTGTCACTTGACCTTCAACTTATTACCTCCCACTCAGCGCTAGTCTCAAACATTAACTCTCATTATCCCTACTGTCAAACTACACATACTATTAATCTAACTAACACCTTTAATAATACACATTACAATTCACATTATACATCCATTATTTCATTCATTAAAAGTTTATGCTTAAAACATACAACTGTGACCTTCACCTCTCCAAACAAACCTATTTCAACACCCTTATAACCTCCAATAATCCTAAACGTCTCTTTGACACTTTTCATTCCCTCCTCAATCCAAGAGTGAAGGCCCTGACCACTGACCTCAGCGCTGACGATCTGGCCATTTATTTCAATAAAAAAATTGACCATATCCGAGAGGAAATTTTCGCCCAGTCCCCTAATACCATGCATGACCCTCTCTTCCCCATTTCATCTAGTTCACTCTCTGTCTTTGAACCAGTCACAGAAGAAGAAGTGATCAGGCTCCTTGCATCTTCTCACCCTACTACTTGCACCAATGACCCTATTCCCTCACTCCTCCAGTCCATTTTCCCAGCTATCACCACTCACCTAACTAAAATATTTAATCTCTCTCTCTCATCTGGTATCTTTCCCTCCTTATTTAAACACTCCAGCATACATCCATTACTTAAAAAAACACCCCTCAGCAAAAGCTGTGCTGCTAGCTATAGACCTGTCTCTAATCTTCCTTTCATCTCTACAATCCTGGAACGCTTGGTCCACTCCCGTCTCATCCGCTATCTCTTAGATCACTCTGTCTTGACCCTCTACAATCCAGTTTCCGCTCTTTACACTCTACTGAAACTGCCCTCATTAAAGTCTCTAATGATCTACTAAAAGGTAAATCTAATGGTCACTACTCTCTGCTGATTCTCCTGGATCTCCCTGCAGCTTGGAAGAAGGGGTTGGCTGCAAACACTAATCAGCCAGTGTCATTCATGTTGCTCAGTAGGTTGTTGGAGGTTTTAGATGTACAACCCCTGGCAAAAATTATGGAATAACCGGGCTCGGAGGATGTTCATTCAGTTGTTTAATGTTGTTGAAAAAAAGCAGATCACAGACATGGCACAAAACTAAAGTCATTTCAAATGGCAACTTTAGGGCTTTAAGAGACACGAAAAGAAATGAAGATTAAAAATGTGGTACTCAGTAAGGGTAATTTTTTTCAAACCATGCAGAGGGAAAAAATTATGGAATCACTCAATTCTGTGGAAAAAAAAAAGGAATTATGAAAAACAAACACACAAAAGAACACTCCAATACATCACTAGCATTTTGTTGCACCACCTCTGGCTTTAATAAAAGCTTGCAGTCTCTGAGTCATGGACTTAATGAGTGACAAACAGTACTCTTCATCAATCTGGCTCCAACTTTCTCTGATTGCTGTTGACAGAACAGCTTTGCAGGTTGGAGCCTTGTCATGGACCATTTTCTTCAACTTCCACCAAAGATTTTCAATTGGATTGAAATCCAGACTATTTGCAGGCCATTACATTGACCTTATGTGTCTTCTTTCAAGGAATGCTTTCACAGTTTCTGCTCTATGGCAGGATGCATTATCATCTTGAAAAATGATGTCATCATGCCAAATATCCTTTCAATTGATGGGATAAGAAAACTGTCCAATATATCAATGTAAACTTGGGCATTTCTTGAAGATGTAATGACAGCCATCTCGCCAGTGCCTTTACTTGACATGAAGCCCCATATCATCAAAGACTGTGGAAATTTGCATGTTCTCTTCATGCAGTCATCTTTATAAATCTTATTGGAACGGCACCAAACAAAAGTTCCAGCATCATCACCTGGCCCAATGCAGATTCGCGATTCATCACTGAATATGACTTTCATCCAGTCATCCACAATCCATGATTGCTTTTCCTTAGGCCATTGTAACCTTGTTTTTTTCTGTTTAGGTGTTAATGGTGGCTTATGTTTAGCTTTTCTGTATGTAAATCCCATTTCCTTTAGGCGGTTTCTTACAGTTTGGTCACAGACATTGACTCCAGTTTCCTCCCATTCGTTTCTCATTTTTTTTTTGTGCATTTCCTGTTTTGGAGACATATTGCTTTAAGTTTCCGGTCTTGACACTTTGATGTCTTCATTGGTCTACCAGTATGTTTGCCTTTAACAACCTTCCCATGTTGTTTGTATTTGGTCCAGATTTTAGACACAGCTGACTGCGAACAACCAATATCTTTTGCAATATTGCATGATAATTTACCTTCTTTTAAGAGTTTGATAATCCTCTCCTTTGTTACAATTGACATCTATCGTGTTGGAGCCATGATTCATGTCAGTCCACTTGGTGCAACAGCTCTCCAAGGTATGATCACTCCTTTTTAGATGCAGACTAACGAGCAGATCTAATTTGATGCAGGTGTTAGTTTTGGAAATGAAAATTTACAGGGTGATTCCATAATTTTTTCCTCAGAATTGAGTGATTCCATAATTTTTTCCCTCTGCTTGGTCTGAAAAAAATTACCCTTACTGAGTACCACATTTTTAATCTTCATTTCTTTTAGTGTTTCTTAAAGCCCTAAAGTTGCCATTTGAAAATGACTTTAGTTTTGTGCCATGTCTGTGATCTGCTTTTTTTCAACAATGGACAGGGACAGCAACAATGGTGAATTGTTGCAGCTTGAAGGAGTTAGGCTAAGTTAACACGAAGTGTATTTGATGCGTGTTCGCGGCGGTTTTCTGTTTGTTAATAGGTATGCCAGCTGTAGCAATGGTAATCCTGATGTGCTGTGCATATGATGCGGAAATTTCCTCTCAGGATTACCATTGCGGAAAATAACGCAGCATGGCTATTGTTCGGGCGTTTCCACCACAAATTTGGGTCCATTGACTTGTGTTGAATCGCAGCAAACCCGCAGATATAATATCAATACTTGTGGATTTGCTGTGTTTCAATTAAAGCCAATGGGTGTGAATTCACGCCGGAAACGCATTGCGGGTGGTACCCGGGTCGGGAGAGGAGGACTACTGCTCCTCTCATCCGACCGCCGTTCCCCCTGATAACAGCAAGAGCGGCGTGGCTGGGAGGAGCAGTGGTCTGCTCGGCCCAGCCTGGATGCCCGCGGTCGAAAATAAAAAAAAAGTACATTTTTTTAAAAAAAAAACCTTATACTCACCTGTCCGGCGGCCCCTGGTTTCCTCCTGGTCCCTGGCGGCGATCCGATGATACCGGCGGCCAGCGGTACACTGCGGGAGCGCTCTTGCTCCCAGCAGTGTACTGAGCTGCCAGGACCTGTGGTGACCTTCCTGTGGGAACATTCTCAAGAATGCTTCCACAGTGGTAAGTTCACCGGGGCTGATCAGCTGATCTTCAGCTGATCAACCCCAGTGACCTCCTGCATAGCAATGTATACTGATAGGAGTGATTTTACACTCCTGTCACTATACATTGCTGTCTTCTACAGCAGTGCCATCAGTGATAGCTGATGTCACTGCTGTAGAAGTGACACGGATCATTGTGGGACAATCATTGGCTTTACGTGAACTACGTTGTTGACGGCGGACAGGTGAGGGATATGGTTGTTTGTTATTTTATGTTTTTTTCAGGAGATCAAGGGATTCGGGGACTGAAAGGGTGCTAAAAATTTTTAGAATCATGTGTTTATTTAATTAAATTATTTTATTCTGGCCGTGTCTTTTTATTGAAAAACCGTCGACCAATTTACTTATAGACGCCCTCCATTATTAACCTGGGCTTCACGTCAGCCGCCAATACATGACTGACGTGAACCCCAACCCCATTACCCCACTTGCCACCACTACAGGGCAGTGGGAAGAGCAGAGGCTAAGCATCTTATGAGTGCGCCATTTCTGGGGCTGCCGAGGGATGATATTAATAGCTGCGGAGGTGGCTAGTAATCATGGCCCCTACCCTGACTATTAATATCAGTCCACAGCTGTATTTTTAGCCTTTGCTGGTTAGATTTTATAGGGGGATCCCACGTCAATTTTTCTCGGGGGGGTCCCCCTGTTAGCTAGCCAGTAAAGGATAAACAAACAGCTGTGGGCTGATATTAATAGCCAGAGAACATTTTTGGCTAATGGCCCCTTCCCCAGCTACTAATATCAGCCCCCTTCGGTTGGCTTTCCCTCTGCTGGTTATAAAAATGATGCGGGAGCTCACACCATTTTTTTTTTAATTTCAGGCTCTGTGCCCATGATCTAGATGTAGCAGCACTTTGGATGCATATTTTTTGCTGCGTCCAAAACGTTGCATTCTATTGAACGCAGGTAAATCCACATGTGTTCACTGAGCCATGCGTATTTAACTCATTCTATACTTTCTAGTGGTCAAATTTCTGTTGTGGAGACTAGCAACTCCGCAAGAGAATATGACATGCTGCGGTCCTGAAAGACACGCCGCATGTCAGTGTCCACGGGTAATTCACAGCCTATGATGCATGCATAGTGGACATGGGATTTCTAGAGATCTCATTCACTATGCTGTAACATCTGCATGTTGCAGGTTTGACAGGGTATAAACATGCAGCTTCAAACCTCCTGATGGTGGCCACATACCCAAACTCAACCACAGCATGTCAATTTCTGTAGCGGACACACTAGTCTCTGCTGAACATTTTGACCAATTGAAGTGTCATTATATGGGGTGTATTCACATGTACTGACAACAAAAGTGCGGCATTACAACACCACATTTTGGGCGCAACAAAAATATGCTGTGTCCAAAGTGCTGCTGAGTGCTGTTTGTGGGCACGTAGCGGCTAGCGAAACAGCTGTGAGCTGTTAATAATGGCCAGGGACCATGTTTGAAAATGGCACCTTTCCAAGCTAAAAAATACCAGCTCACAGCTGCCGCATAAATTATGTGAATAGAAAAGCTAATGAAGATTGGGTGAATGGGATTAACTGACACCTATCTCTTTTGTTTGGTGATAACTAGTGTTGAGCCACCCCCGTAGTGTTCGGGTTCGGTTCGGTTCGTCGAACACCGGGATGTTCGAGGAACTGTTCGTCGAACTGTTCGTCGAACACCTTAGAACACCGTCGAACACCGTTAAAACCAATGGCAGGCAAACAAAAACACATAGAAACACATAGAAAACACCTGCAAAGGTGTCCAAAAGCTGACAAACTGCTCAGAAGACACTCTGTTTAAAAAAGCCGGCCGGCAAATTCAGCAGCGGCATACACCGGTACCCGACAATTTAGACAAGAAGGAATAGAGCCTCACACATAGATTAGATAGATAGAAACATGTCAGTCACACATATAAGAAGCACAGTGACAGTGTTGGTTACTGCATTTGTCATTTAGTGTAAAGGATTTATTAAAAAAAATATTAGTGTTTTCGTGCACCGTCTCTTTAAAAAAGCCGGCCGGCAATTCAGCATCTGTACCCGACAATTTAGAACAGAAAGAATAGAGCTTCACACATAGATTAGATAGATAGAAACATGTCAGTCACATATATAATAAGTACAGTGATAGTGTTGCTTACTGTACTTGTCATTTAGTGTAAAGGATTTATTTAAAAAAATAATAGTGTTTTCATGCACTGTCTCTTTAAAAAAGCCGGCCGGCAATTCAGCAGCGGTACCCGACAATTTAGAACAGAAAGATAGAGCATCACACATAGATTAGATAGATAGAAACATGTCAGTCACATATATATGAAGTACAGTGATAGTGTTGGTTACTGTACTTGTCATTTAGTATTAAAATAAAGGATTTATTATTAAAAAAATTGGCGTGGGGTTCCCCTTAATTTTAGGCTCTAGCGGAGGTTAAGCAGACGGCTGGGGCAGATGTTTGAAGCCTGGGAAGGGGGTAATACCCACGGAGCTTCCCAGGCTACTAATATCAGCCCCCAGCTGAATACATAGCCTTTACTAGCTATTAAAATGGGGGACCCCCCAAAAAAAATGACGTGGGGTCCCCCCTAATTTAATAGCTAGCAAAGGCTAGGCAGACAGCTGGGGGCTGATATTAATAGCCCAGGAAGGGAGCCATGAATATTGGCCCCCTCCCAGGCTAGAAACACCAGCCGTCAGCCGCCCCAGAAATGGCGCATTCATAGGATGCGCCAATTCTGGCACTTAGCCTCGCTCTTCCACGCTGCCCTGGTGCGGTGGCAGGGGGTAATAGGGTTGGGGTTGATGTCAGCTTATAATGCCAGCTGACATCAAGCCCAGGTTAGTAATGGAGAGGCGTCTATAAGACACCCCCATTACTAACCCCATAGTCAAAGTTAAAAAAAACACAAACACCCAGAATAAAGTCCTTTAATTGAAATAAAGACACAATCCTTTATTGTTCTAAATTAAACCATACCTACCATCACGCCCATTCCAGCTGAAGCCAACGATCTCCTGCAATAAAAGAAAAATAATAAAGCAACCTCATCCTTACCTTTCCATGGTTCCCACGACAGCTCCAGCTCTGTTACATCGAGATGACAGGCTGGACCGCAGCAGAACGCCGCCATCCAGCCTGTCATCCCGCAGACACTGAGAAGCGCAGGCTTGCTTGCGCTGCTCAGCGTCTCTCTGTGACGACATCCAGATGAGCCGAGTTCATGTCCAATGAACTCGGCTCACCTCATGCACGTCACTGACAGCGTGGGAAAATTCTCACGCTGAAGCGCTGATTGCAGGAGAATTTTCCCACGCTGTCAGTGACGTGCAGGAGGTGAGCTGAGTTCATTGGACATGAGCTCACCTCATGCACATCACTGACAGCTCAGGAGCTGGGCCTGCTCTACACACAATAGATGCCAGTTGTGTTATAAGTTACTATGACAGCCGAGGGCATGCCGAAGGCCCCCATTGGCCCCATCTTCTTGATACTCCTGTAAAGCTCGGCCACTGGTTGAACTCCATAGGAGACTGATTCTTGCTATATACTGCAATACTATTGAATTGCAATATATGGTACAAGTGATCACAGTTTGGGGGAATAGGTGGGGCATTTTCATCCAGCACAGCCAGCAGGAGGGGTGCCATCAGGTCACCTAATGTGGTGATCCATGGTGTCTCCCATGCTGCAGCATTTTGCTGGCCCCCAGGAGTAGGATTTAAATTTGAGTCACACCAGCTGTTAAACTGACAGTGAGAACATGAAACATGATAGATCACTACACTCAATTGTTCTCATGTCTTTCAGGTGCAAGTACAATTGAAACTTTGACTGCTGACACTTCCGTGGTCAAGGTGACGTCAGCAGCATGAACAGGTCATTTGATCATGTTGCTGAGATCTGTGCCACACTGGAGTAAGTAAGAACTCTTCCTGAGTGGGCAATGAAGTAAGCACTTCAATGGAGCCGAAGATACAAAGGAGTTTTATATGGGGGAGGACTTATCAGGGAGCAGTAAAGGGTGTAATGTGGGTGCACAGTGTGGTGGGGTAAGGGAACAGTATGAGGGGAATGTGCAATGAGACAGTAAAGGGGGGAGTGTAAGAAAGCAATATTTATGGGGAAAAGTGTGAGGGGGTGCAGTGTAAAGGCTCGGCCGAATAAGAAAAGGTGTCTGTAAACATTTGCAGTAGAAACTTTGCTGCTGTGACCTGGAGATACTGATGCCATTTACGGTCATTAAGAAAGGCATGGTGGACAGCAGTATGAGCAGCTTCTTTTTACCTCAGCACCCCTTGTATCTCCAATATTAGATCAGATAAAGTGTGAGCAGCCTCTTCTTACCTCAGCACCCCTGGTATCTCCATTATTAGATAAGATAAAGATGGAGAACAACAGTGTGAGCAGTCTCTTCTTACCTCAGCACCGATGATATCTCCATTATTTGATCAGAAAGGCAGGGTGGACAGCAGTGTCAGCAGCCTCTTCTTACCTCAGCACCCCTGGTATCTCCATTATTAGATAAGATAAAGATGGAGGACAGCAGTGTGATCAGTCTCTTCTTATCTCTGTATTCCTAGTATTTCCAGTATTAGTTTTAGGAGCACATCTTCCTATATATGAAGGAAAGTGATGGAGCTTCCTACTGCACACACTCACATGCACCTCCTAACATTCTAGAACAGGTTTCTGTTAGCGTAACAAGGCAGCAGATATTTTACTTTTATAGTAGTTCCCTCCCTAGCTAAAACTATTGCAATTTTCTAATTCAAAGTATTTAGGAATTAATTTATAATAACATTTCACTTAGTTATTTATTTTTTATTATTATTCCCAAAGAATTTCTTTAAGAATTATTTCTCTTAATCAGTAAAAACTAAATTTGTATACAAAATAAAATATTTGATATACAGTTAGGTCCATATATATTTGTACAGAGACAACATTTTTCTAATTTTGGTTCTAGACATTACCACAATGAATTTTAAACAAAACAATTCAGATGCTGTTGAAGTTCTGACTTTCAGCTTTCATTTGAGGGTATCCACATTAAAATTGGATGAAGGGTTTAGGAGTTTCAGCTCCTTAACATGTGCCACCCTGTTTTTAAAGGGACCAAAAGTAATTGGACAATTGACTCCAAGGCTATTTCATGGACAGGTGTGGGCAATCCCTTCGTTATGTCATTCTCAATTAAGCAGATAAAAGGCCTGGAGTTGATTTGAGGTGTGATGCTCGCATTTGGAAGGTTTTGCTGTGAAGTAAACATGCGGTCAAAGGAGCTGTCCATGCTGGTGAAACAAGCCATCCTTAAGCTGCAAAAACAGAAAAAAACCATCCGAGAAATTGCTACAATATTAGGAGTGGCAAAATCTACAGATGGTAACATCCTGAGAAAGAAAGAAAGCACTGGTAAACTCATCAATGCAAATAGACCTGGGCGCCCACGGAAGACAACAGTGGTGGATGATCGCAGAATAAACTCCATGGTGAAGAGAAACCCCTTCACAACAGCCAACCAAGTGAACAACACTCTCCAGGAGGTAGGCATATCAATATCCAAATCTACCATAGAGAGAAGACTGCATGAAAGTAAATACAGAGGTTTCACTGCATGGTGCAAGCCACTCATAAGCATCAAGAAGAAAAAGGCTAGACTGGACTTTGCTAAAAAACATCTTAAAAAGCCAGCACAGTTCTGGAAGAACATTCTTTGGACAGATGAAACCAAGATCAACCTCTACCAGAATGATGGAAAGAGAAAAGTATGGTGAAGGCGTGGTACAGCTCATGATCCAAAGCATACCACATCATCTGTAAAACACGGCGGAGGCAGTGTGATGGCTTGGGCATGCATGGCTGCCAGTGGCACTGGGTCACTAGTGTTTATTGATGATGTGACACAGGACAGAAGCAGCCAAAGGAATTCTGATGTATTCAGAGCCATACTGTGTGCTCAGATCCAGCCAAATGCAGCCAAACTGGACCCAAAAACATAAAGACAAAGCAACCCAGGAGTTTATTAAAGCAAAGAAGTGGAATATTCTTGAATGGCCAAGTCAGTCACCTGATCTCAACACAATTGAGCATGCATTTCACTTGTTAAAGACTAAACTTCAGACAGAAAGACCCACAAACAAACAGCAACTGAAAACCACCGCAGTGAAGGCCTGGCAGAGCATCAAAGAGGAGGAAACACAGCGTCTGGTGATGTCCATGAGTTCAAGACTTCAGGCAGTCATTGTCAACAAAGAGTTTTCAACCAAGTACAAGAAATTAACATTTTATTTACAATTATTTAATCTGTCCAATTACTTTTGGTCCCTTTAAAAACAGGGTGGCACATGTTAAGGAGCTGAAACTCCTAAACCCTTCATCCAATTTTAATGTGGATACCCTCAAATGAAAGCTGAAAGTCTGAACTTCAACTGCATCTGAATTGTTTTGCTTAAAATTCATTGTGGTAATGTCTAGAACCAAAATTAGAAAAATGTTGTCTCTGTCCAAATATATATGGACGTAACTGTAACAGTAATATACAGCATGAGCAAAATATTTTTATGTGCACTGTATAATCTATTAATTTTCTTCAGATGCTTGCTGGTAATTCATTATATTTACAGATTTCTGATGTAAAAAAAACCACAAATTAAATTATAAAATAAATGAGTAAAATCTATTTCATGGAATGTGCATAGTTTAATTTACCGATTTACCTAACAGCCTTGAAAACCTCAATGCACTTGCCAAATTAACTGGATAGAACCCAGTAATAAATCACTTAAGTTTCACTGACATGATGGCCTCAAAATTAAATTCTATATATTCAGATTAGTCATGGTCATGAAAGAAAATGTGACCATTGTTAACAACAAAGGTGTAACTTTCAGTTCCTGAGCCCAATGCAAATGTATAACATAACTCCCACGTACCATGTGTTATTTACAATAATGGATCTTATTAAATGGCAGAAGAGGCCGCTCCTTTACTGTATCTTTTGCTGGCTCCTCTTCCTCTCCTCTTCCCCTTACTGTCGGGGTTCCTCAGGGTTTGGTCCCAAGTCCCTTCCTTTTCTTGTTATACACAGCCCATATTGGATAAACAATCAGTAGATTCGGTTTTCAGTAGCATCTCTATGCTGATGACACCCAATTATACACATCGTCTCCGTACATCACCCCTGCATTACTACAAAATACCAGTGATTTTCTTTCTGCTGCCTCTAACATTATGTGCCCCCTCTATCTAAAACTGAATCTGTCAAAAACTGAACTCCTTGTGATTCCTCCCTCCACTAACCTACCTATGCCTGACATTGCTATTTCCATGTGTGGTTTCACCATTACTCCCCAGCAACAGGTTTGCTGTCTTGGTGTCATATTTGATTCAGAACTTTCCTTCACTCCCCACATCAGATCACTTGCCCGCTCATGTAACTGTGTCACCCTGGCCTGGATGCCACAAAATGTATTAAAGCTGTGTCTGAGAGCAAGGGGGAGGTTCTCTAGTCAGGGGAACATTAGCATGCAATGCCTCCTGTCTCAGGCCAGTAGGGGGAGCAGGCTGCCCCTATTAAAGCTGGTACTGGGGGCAGGGTTAGGGAGAACCAGATGACCTGTCTCAGGACTGAAACGTGTCTCAGCAGAGCAGGGACAGACAGTTGCACTGCACCTAAGAGGAAGTGTGGCAGGAGGAGAGCCACAAGCCAGAGACAAGAGGCGAAGAGAGCCTGTTTTGGCAGATAACAGACTTAATCTACCAGACTTTGGTGTCTGAGGCTGGAAGGATTCCACATCCCCCAGCAGAGAACCAGTCCACAAGGGACTGTATATTCCTTGGCCTAAGAAGCCTGGAGGCCCTGCCACAACAGAAGGGACCAGCAGAGCCGTACAAGGCTGGGAGCAGAAAGGAACCCACGTCGCAGGCCATACAGGCGAGAATACACGGAAAGCTTTGAAACGTGGGCTGTTACCCTATAACGAGGAGATAGCCAGAAGGAGCGCAGAAAGCACGGTAGGCCTACACCCTCACCCTGACCAGGGCCAATTTCCCCGTTGCTCTCAGACATCCAGGTCCCCTCCTAGCTGGGACTGTTTATGGGTCAGTTTACCTGTTTCAGTAAAGACCCTGGACTGCAACTTGTTGTCTGTGTGCTCCTTGCTCCTCCAGCACTATCAGCACCGGGACTCTCACTACCATCACTCCCACCATCCACTATACTGCCCTGGGGCCGCACTCTTCCCGTGGGGAGTCACACTACCCTAGCTGCACACCTCATCAGCCCCAGCGGTCTGCATGCAGCGGCGGTTCCTAATAACCGCAAATCCACGGGTGGCGTAGTCGGACATAAACATCAGCACATAACGGACTACCACTGGCCTGACCACCCTGAGCCACGGAACCGGGTTGCCACTACTACTCCCATCGTTCCTCTACTGCCCGGATCCGAGTGCCCCACGGCCCAGGGGGCGAGTCAGCTTTGGCGTAGTCGGCAGGATTTCGTGTCCGCAACCACCGGGTACTGCATGCCTGAAAAAGACTTTTGTAACTTACCTGTGGCGAAGTTTCCCGCCATCCGGAGCCGATTCCCGCCATCAAACGCCATCTTGGACCGTTTCCCGCCGTCTTCTGCCGTCTTCCCGCCATCCGCAGCTGTTTCCCGCCATCGGACGCCATCTTCAGGACGCCGCGCGGGAAGAAGAGGGGCGTGGACGTCAAAACCGCGCGAGATCCGAAGCTCCGCCCCACGCACCGACGCTGCGCAAGGTCCTGGAAGGGAGAGAGAGCGACGCTGACGTCATCAGGACGCGACGCCAGGTCCTCGTCCATAGCAGCAGCAGCGGAGCCGCGGCCTACAGAAGAGGATCGTCGGAAGGTAGGCCACGCTTGACTAGGGGGGAGGAAGATGTCGGACACAGAGGCCCCCACTACCACCAACGCAGCTGCAGCAGCGGTGATGCCCTTTTCCCTGCCCTACATCCCTGGAGCGGCCTGGCTGCCCAAATACTCAGGGGAGCCCCATGCCCTAACTGACTTCAAGGAAAGGCTATACAGTTTGTTCCACGTTTACCCCCTGACAGAGGAACAGAAGGTCAGCATACTAGCAGGGCAGTTAACTGGCGCTGCCCAAAGGGAGGTAAAATCATGGCCCACTGAGGAGAAAAGGACTGTGAAGGGTATTCTGGCCCGGCTGCGGGGTACCTTTGACACACGTACCTCCGCTGAGATTAAAATGAGGTTCTATGGATGTAAGCAGCGGGCACAGGACAGCATCAGAGACTATGCCCTAAATCTGCAGGAAGCCTTGAGGGCTATTCAACAAACTGACCCTGGCAGTGTGCAGGAAAAGGATAAGCTGCTAACAGAACAATTCATAGAAGGTCTGCTGTCTAGCGCCCACAGGGCCCAACTGCGCCTCATGTTCTTTCAGAACCCTGATCTGACCTTTGCCCAATTTAAGGACAGGGTCATAAGGGTGCTCCGTTAATCTGCAACCAGTGGCGCTATAAACCCCCGGCGCCCTGCTCTCACCTACCACAAGGAGGCGGCGCCCTCCTCTATGGACCCCGTGGGGGCTGATGCACAGGCCCTGAACCAAGCCCCGTCGAAAGACCTGCACCTCCAAGTCCAGGAGCTGACCAGGAGCGTCGCGGCGTTGACTAGGACCGTCCAGGCGTTGCAAGTGGACCCGTCAAGACCCATCGAGCTGGCTTCAAGTCCGGAGGATGTCCCGTGGCGTCGACAGAGGAGGATCCCGTCTTTCCGAGGGAGGCGCACAGATCGCTACGCAGAGGATGGACAGCCCATTTGTTGTCGATGCAACCAGCCCGGACACATTTCCAGGTACTGTAATTTAAACGGGTCCAACCTGGGGCAGAGGGCCAACCCCCAGGCATAAGATCACCAGGCCCTTACAATTGGCGTAATAAGTACGTTGGGGGGCGCCCGGTTTTACCCGTGGTGCTGGACGGTATCCCCATGAGCGCCTTGCTGGATACTGGGTCACAAGTAACCACTATCCCTTATGTACTTTTTAAGCAGTATTGGACTGATGCTGATATCACACGGTATCCAGACAGTAACTTGAGCATCATTGCCAGTAATGGCTTACCCGTGCCGCAGATGGGGTTCAAGGAGATGACCATTAAAATTGGTAAAGTTGAATTGCCGGCACAGGGGGTGATTATTGTGGACATTGACCGTCGTGAAAGTCACCCTAAAATAACTGTGGGTACTAACGTAATTGAAAATTGTCTTTCAGAGGTAATTGTAATCTTACAACAGGTGGCGGTGAATGCTAGTTCCAGCCAACAGAGAGTTCTCAACAAGGAGATAAAAGCCCTGATGAGACGGCAGCAGGTAGAACTGTCTGGTGGTGAGATCGGTAGCGTAAGACTGAGTGACCCATTCCCCATTTCCATGCCTCCCAAAAGTGAAATGATGATCTGGTGTCGGACTGCAATCGGGTTGAGAGGTAGAGACTACCAAGCCATGGTAGAACCCGTGTACTCAGACAGCAGGCCCACCATTTTGACAGCCCGGGGGGTGGTTGATGTCCGTCATGGGAGGGTGCCCGTCCGCATCCTCAACATTGGGGAGAGGGAGGTACACTTACCCAGGTACGCTACACTCGCCAAACTGTTTGTCGTCGAACACAAAGCTATCAGGGCCGTGGAACCCTTGCCTCCATCTCCACAGGCGGAGGGTAATGGCTCCCAGAAACAAAAGGAGGACTGGTGCCAGAAACTCCATGTGGGTGCTGACTCCACTCCCCTGCACCAAAAACAAGGAGTCTACCGGGTGGTACAGGAGTACGAGAGAGTCTTTAGTAAGCACCCGCTAGACTTCGGCAGAGTAAAGGGGATAGAACACCACATCCCCACAGGGAGCCACCCACCAATAAAAGAGAGACACAGGCCTGTACCCCCTGCACATTATCAGAACGCCAAGGGCATGCTGAGAGAAATGAAAGAAGCTGGGGTCATTAGAGACATCTGTAGCCCCTGGGCAGCCCCCTTGGTTCTGGTGAAAAAGAAAGACGGTACCATGAGAATGTGCGTCGACTATAGACAAATCAACCATATCACCCACAAAGACGCATATCCGCTGCCTAGAATAGAGGAGTCTTTAGCCGCACTAAAATCAGCTAACTTCTTTTCTACTTTGGACCTTACTAGCGGGTACTGGCAGGTTCCTGTGGCAGAGGCTGACAAGGAGAAGACCGCCTTCACCACCCCGATGGGACTGAGCGAGTTCAACTGTATGCCTTTCGGGCTCTGCAACGCACCAGGGACCTTCCAGCGGCTGATGGAATGCTGTCTAGGGCACCGAAACTTCGAGACGGTCCTCCTTTACCTGGACGACGTGATCGTCTATTCGAAGACCTACGAGGACCATCTCAAACACCTGGCTGAGGTGTTCGAAGCCCTGGCAGGCTATGGCCTGAAGGTGAAACCATCGAAGTGTCACCTGCTGAAACCAAAGGTCCAGTACCTAGGGCACGTGGTAAGTGCAGAAGGAGTAGCCCCCGACCCTGACAAGGTCATGGCAATCAAGAGCTGGCCAAGCCCCTCGAACATCAAAGAGGTGAGACAGTTCCTCGGGTTGGTAGGCTACTACCCAAGGTTCATCCCCGGGTTCACTAAGATGGCAGCTCCTATGCAGGACCTCCTGATAGGACAGTCCAAGTCCAGAAGTCAAAAGCCACCCTTCAAGTGGGATAAACCGGAAGAGGAGTCCTTCCGCCAGTTGAAGATGGCCCTCACAGGGGATGAGATCCTGGCCTACCCTGACTATGGCCAGCCTTTTATCCTCCACACAGACGCCAGTAATGTGGGACTGGGAGCCGTACTGTCCCAAAACCAACAGGGCAGAGAACGGGTGATCGCATACGCCAGTCGGAAGCTGAGGCCAACCGAGAGGAACCCGGAGAATTACAGCTCCTTCAAGCTAGAATTCTTGGCGGTGGTGTGGGCCGTGACGGAACGCTTCAAGCATTACCTGGCCTCCGCAAAGTTCACCGTGTACACGGACAACAACCCGTTGACACACCTGGACAATGCAAGACTGGGTGCCCTAGAACAGCGGTGGATGGCCCGTCTCTCCAACTATGACTTCGTGATCAAGTACCGGGCCAGCAAAACCAATGCCAACGCGGACGACCTATCAAGAATGCCTCACTTACCTGAGGGTGACGAAGACCCAGAAGAGCTGGAGGAGGTAGAACTCCCCGCGTTTCACCGGTATGGAGCCGCTCAACACTCTCACCGCGTGAAGGAGGAGGATCTAACAACTGTGATGATCAATCCCCTACCTCACCACAGCTGGGCCGAGACCCAAGATAGTGACCCTGCAGTCTGCCTGGTGAAAGATCTGCTGACCCGGGAAGATGCCCACCTAGATCCAGATGCCCCAGAGGAAGCCAAGCAGCTATGGAAGGAGAAGAGCAAGCTGCTCCTCTACGAAGGCAAGTTGTGCAGAAGGATTGTTAACCACCGGACGCACGAGCTGACCTGGCAAGTCGTGGTCCCAAGGCGGGATGCAGCTATGGTCCTGGGGGCTTACCATGACAGAGCGGGACACTTCGGTTGGAAGAAACTGGAGTTCCTGCTAAGAGGAAGGTTCTTTTGGGTCGGCATGACAGGAGCTGTAGAAAAGTGGTGCAGAGACTGTGGCCCTTGTCACCCGAGGAGGAAGGACCGCACCAGCCAGAAGACACCCTTGAGGCCCATCGTCACCATGCAGCCTCTTGAGCTGGTAGCTCTGGACCACGTCAAATTGGCTCCAAGCCGGTCGGGATACATCTATGCCCTGACAATCGTGGACCACTATTCCCGTTTTCTAGTGGTGGTCCCGGTAAAGGACTTGACAGCCCAAACAGCGGCCAGAGCCTTCCAGCAATACTTCTGCCGTCCACACGGTTATCCGGAACAGGTCCTGACAGACCAGGGTCCAGCGTTCGAGGCTGAAATCTTCCAGGAGTTCTGCAACCTCTATGGCTGTAAGAAGATTCGTACAACGCCTTACCACCCCCAAACCAACGGGATGTGTGAGAAGATGAACAATATAGTCATTGATCTCCTGAAGACGTTGCCCCTGGAGGAACGCAGCCTGTGGCCAGAAAAACTGCCGGACCTGATAGACCTATACAACAATATCCCGGTGAATGCTACAAACTGCACCCCGGCTTACCTGATGCGAGCTAGACCAGGTAAGCTGCCCATAGACCTGGAGATGGGAGTCCTAATACCTGAGGACACCTCCCCGGATGTGGACTGGGATACGGAAAGGCAACTGCAGTACAAGAAGGTACAGGAGAGTGTGGAGAAGAGCCTGGCCCAAGTGAAAGAGAGGCAAGAAAAACTCTTCAATCAACACGCCCCTGCTGGTCCCCTAGAACCTGGTGAGCAAGTCCTAAAGCGAAAAATAAGGCTACATAAGTTGGACGACCAGTGGGAAAGGGAACCCTACACCGTACTGCAGTCTGACCACGACAACCCAAAGGTGTGCGTAATCACCAAGGACGGAGGAGAAACCACTAGTGTCGTCTCCAGAGACCACCTCAAAAGATGCCCCGAGCAACTCCGTAGTGCAGAAGAAGATCAGAGTGACCTTGAACCCGCAGAGGACAAGGAAGAAATGATCAGCACCGTTCTCGGAGAGTTCCCTCAGTCCTGGACTCGCATAAATGATGCCATAGTGGTACCCGTCCTGCATTTCCTGCAACCGGCACAGCAACAACCAACACCAGAGCCGGAAGGTGAAGAGGAGCAAGCGGTTCCAGAGGCAGAAGAGCCTGTACCAGCAGCCCAGGAGAGTCAACCCTCTGCTGACAGTGAGCCTGCCATGCCTGCGGTAAGCCAAAGGACCCGCAGACAGCTGCCTGCCCTACCTGTACACCCAGCTGGTAGCTGTACCCCTAACGCTAGTGGGGAAAGCCAGGTTGGTCCACCACCAGACAGTGGGCTACGTAGGTCAACCAGGAGCACAAAGGGACAGATACCCGCTCGCTGGAAAATATAGAGCGCGCTAAAATTGTAAATGACCCTGTTGCCAAATGTTGAATTGTTTGCAAAGTTACATGCATGTTTGGTAATTCTGTGTTTCAGTTTCTTGCAGTTACCGTAAGGACTTACAGGTTATGGACTTTTTATAACCGGGACCTTGTATGGACTGCGTTCGGAGCCTAACCCAGCAATGAACTAAAACTGTGAAGGACTTGGGGTAGGACAGACCCCCACCTGGTTAAGGCTCCCCTTTGTATTGGTGATATGGACACCCGGTCACAGACCACACTGTGACCTTAAGAACTCAATCTGTGCGTCGTTTGTCTACTGATGTTTTATAATTATGTATATTATCCTTGTTTATTGTTTAGTCCCGGAGTACTAAATTTCACTATGGGGGAATGTGTCACCCTGGCCTGGATGCCACAAAATGTATTAAAGCTGTGTCTGAGAGCAAGGGGGAGGTTCTCTAGTCAGGGGAACATTAGCATGCAATGCCTCCTGTCTCAGGCCAGTAGGGGGAGCAGGCTGCCCCTATAAAAGCTGGTACTGGGGGCAGGGTTAGGGAGAACCAGATGACCTGTCTCAGGACTGAGACGTGTCTCAGCAGAGCAGGGACAGACAGTTGCACTGCACCTAAGAGGAAGTGTGGCAGGAGGAGAGCCACAAGCCAGAGACAAGAGGCGAAGAGAGCCTGTCTTGGCAGATAACAGACTTAATCTACCAGACTTTGGTGTCTGAGGCTGGAAGGATTCCACATCCCCCAGCAGAGAACCAGTCCGCAAGGGACTGTATATTCCTTGGCCTAAGAAGCCTGGAGGCCCTGCCACAACAGAAGGGACCAGCAGAGCCGTACATGGCTGGGAGCAGAAAGGAACCCACGTCGCAGGCCATACAGGTGAGAATACACGGAAAGCTTTGAAACGTGGGCTGTTACCCTATAACGAGGAGATAGCCAGAAGGAGCGCAGAAAGCACGGTAGGCCTACACCCTCACCCTGACCAGGGCCAATTTCCCCGTTGCTCTCAGACATCCAGGTCCCCTCCTAGCTGGGACTGTTTATGGGTCAGTTTACCTGTTTCAGTAAAGACCCTGGACTGCAACTTGTTGTCTGTGTGCTCCTTGCTCCTCTAGCACTATCAGCACCGGGACTCTCACTACCATCACTCCCACCATCCACTATACTGCCCTGGGGCCGCACTCTTCCCGTGGGGAGTCACACTACCCTAGCTGCACACCTCATCAGCCCCAGCGGTCTGCATGCAGCGGCGGTTCCTAATAACCGCAAATCCACAGGTGGCGTAGTCGGACATAAACATCAGCACATAACGGACTACCACTGGCCTGACCACCCTGAGCCACGGAACCGAGTTGCCACTACTACTCCCATCGTTCCCCTACTGCCCGGATCCGAGTGCCCCACGGCCCAGGGGGCGAGTCATAACCAACACCTCAAAAACACCTCTAGAATTTGACCTTTTCTTACCATTGACTGCAAAAACTCTTACTGTAGCTCTTATTCATTCTCACCTGGACTTTTGCAACTCTCTAATAGTCGGTCTACCTCTTACGAAACTCTCCTCTCTCCAATCCATCCTGAATGCAGCTGCCAGGATCATGTTCCTTTCCAGCCGCTACACCAATGCCTCTTCCCTGTGGCAGTCATTGCACTGGTTGCCCATCCGATACAAAGTTCAATATAAACATATCACTCTCACCCACAAAGCTCTTCACGGCTCGGAATCCTCCTACATTTCCTCACTTGCCTCAGTCTACCACCCTTCCCAAGCCTTCCATTCTGCTAATAACTTAAAACCAATAATTAATTCCCAATACCCACAGTTTTAAGCGTGGCCTAAAAACGCATTTCTTTAGACTGGCCTATCACCCCATCTGACTTATTTAACTATCCCTGTTTAGCCCATACTAAATTTTTTTCTAAATCATGACCATTGTAGAATCTGTTCACACACCCTCCATGCACTTAATAGCCCTCTGTGTCTGTACTGTGCACATACTGGTTGGTGACCGATTCATTCAGCGTTATGTGCATACCCTATTTTGTATATTGTAGCTGGACCGTACATTATAAGCACATTTTACCATTTATCTTTCGTGTCTCATCTATTTCCTCATTGATTATAAGCTTGCGAGAAGGACTCTCAGTCCTTTTGATATCTGAGTTATGTGTTATTCTGTAATGTCTTTATTGTTTGTTCAAGTCTCCTTTAAAATTGTAAAGGGCTGAGGAATATGTTGGTGCTATGGAAATTATTATTATTAAGCGACTTTCAGACTGAGGGTTAATGCCACTGCTAAGGCCACGTTCACATGTTCAGTATTTGGTCAGTATTTTATATCAGTATTTGTATGCCAAAACCAAACTAATACAAAAACTAAAATGTCATCAACATATATGAGTACATAAATCCATCTGTCCATTAGTCTTTTTGTGTACAGGCAAGGATCAGCTTTGCTTCTTTTACATTTTTCATTTGTGAGCACCTGCGTGATTTTATCATTCCACGCTTTAGCAGCTTGTTTTAAACCGTATATACTTTTCTGTAATTTGCAAACCATGTTTGGGTTACTTTCATCTTTGAATCCTGGAGGTTATTCCATGTAAATATCTTCTGTTAAACTTCCATTCAAAAATTCTGTCTTTACATCCAGATGTTTCAGTTCCATTTGTTTCATTGCTGCAACTGCAAACGAAGTTCTTATTGTAGTATGTTTGACAACTGGAGCAAATGTTTCATCATAGTCTTCTCCATATTTTTGAGAAAACCTTTAGCTACGGGTCTTGCTCGGTATCGTTCAGCAGTGCCATCTGTTCGGTACTTTACTTTAAAAAAACATTTACATCCTATAGCTTTTCTTCCTTCTGGTAATTCTGTTAGTGCCCATGTTTTTGAGTCATGCATGGATTTTATTTCTATTTCTGTTGCCTCTATCCATTTATTGGCTTCTTCTTCAGGAAGTCAAGATATGTCTTCCCAAGAAGTAGGCTCATAAATTGTATTTGTACGTGCTTTGTGTGAAAGGCATATTGGTGGTTTTCCTTTGTTTTCTCTTATTGAACGTCTTGGTTCTGTGTCTGTTTGTAGTTGTATCGCTTCACTTACAGTATTCTGTTTTTTATTAATTTCAACTTCTTTTTCATCAGATATTCCTTCAGCTATATCATTGCTGTTTTTCTCATTTTTTGTTTCCAGTGAAATCATAGTGTCTTCATTTAGATCCTCAATGAATGTCACACTGTTACTCACCATAACTCTGTTTGGGGATCTAGGATTCTATATCCTTTGCAATTTTCAGTATATCCAACAAATATTCCTTCCATGGACCTATTTTGAAGTTTGGAATGTTTTTCTGTTGGAACGAATACAAAAACTTTACAACCAAAAACTCTTAAATGATTTACACTTGGTTTCATACCTTGCCACAGTTCATATGTTTTTTTTTTCAGTTTTCTAGAAAAAAATCGGTTCTGTAGATATGTAGCTGTCATTGCTGCTTCACCCCAATATTTCTCTGATAGTTTGGAGTCTGTCAGCATACACCTTATCATTTCAGTCAGAGTTCTGTTTTCCCTTTCTGCTACTCCATTTTGTTCAGGTGTGTATGGAACAGTCTTTTGATGCTCTATACCATTTTTTCTTAAGTAGTTTTCTATTTGGTGTCCTGTGAATTCACCTCCATTATCACTTCTAATGACAATTGGCTTCCTTTGAAACTTGTTATGTGACTTTATCATGCAGTCTACTAGTTTATTGAAAACTTCGCTTTTGTTCTTGATCAAGTATGTGACTGTGTATCTTGAGTAGTCATCTATAAAAGTCACCATATATCTATTGCCTCATGATGTAGTCACTTTCAGGGGTCCACATACATCAGTATGCACCAAATCAAGTGGTCTTGTGCTTTTTGTTTCACTTTCCTTAGGAATAGATATCCTTGTGGCTTTGGATTTTATACAACATTCACATCTTACTGTAATTGAGCAATCAGATATCAATAGATCCTTTGTCAATTATTTTCTTAGTAGCTCCATTATACTTTCAGGATGTCTATGTCCTAGACGTCTATGCTACATGTGACTACAATTCTTGTGATCATGTGTACACAACTTCATCTGTTCCTTTAATGTGTCTAGATGATATAATTGTTCATCTGCCTTGACATTGGTTATTACTAGTGATGAGCGAGCATGCTTGCTACTGCTCGGTGCTCGCCTGAGCATCTCACTGCTCGAAATGCTCGGCGCTCGCCGAGTATTCCGGGGATGCTCGGTGGGAGCTCAGGTCCCCTCCCTGCATGTTTGGGGCTCTTTAGAGTGCCAATCAACATGCAGGGATTGCCTGCCACTCATTGTAATGCCGCAGCCATGGTGGTTGTGGCATTACAGTGATTGGATGGCCGCACAGCGTCATCAGGTCTATATCATACCTGGCGCCGCCATGCTCATCACAGTCACTCCGGAATCAGGAAGAGTAGGGAGAGGAGCTGCTGTGTCAGGGAGAGATTTGCTTGTGTATTAGGTAGTGTAGGGAGAAAAAACATACATTATACATGTCCATCTTAACAAACAGTCCTTTTGAGGACTAAGTAATCCATCTGCAGAGATATCAGCAGGCAGGCTATATAGGCAGGCAGGGTATATAGCAGACTGCAGTGCATATAGCACAAGAGGCTCCATTCCAATTCTGCCTTCTGCTGCTGTTAGATATTTCTATGAAAAGGCCCAGGTCTCAGGGGCCAGGAATACTTTTTTTTGGATCTTAAACCTCACTATTTGCTTAAAAAGCAATCCAGAGAACACCGTTTTTCTGTGCCATTTGCTTGTTGGCACTGCTGAATACAGCCAGGTCCTTTCCATATTACAGCACTAGAAATCCAGCTATTTAAAACTGTGTTTTCTCCGTCACACGGATCACATATAAGTTTTCAGAAAATACTGCCATTTTTGGCCTCCATTCCAATTTTTTTCACAGTGTCAGCGACATTTTTGACACCGGTTTGCTGTTCAAACTAGTCACCTACAGGCCAGGTATTTAAAACTATGTTTTCTCTGTCACACGGATCACATATACGTTGTCAGAAAATACTGCCATTTCTGGCCTCCATTAAAAATTTCTTTCAGTGTGTCAGTGAATCAATTCACACCAGTTTGCTTTTCAAACTACTTACCTACAAGCCAGGCATTTAAAACTCTGTTTTCTCCGTCACACAGATCACATATACATTGTCAGAAAATACTGCCATTTCTGGCCTCCATTAAAAATTTCCTTTAGTGTGTCAGTGAAGCAATTCACACCAGTTTGCTGTTCAAACTACTTACCTACAGGCCAGGTATTTAAAACTCTGTTTTCTCCATCACATGGATCACATATAAGTTCACTCCAAACTCAGGTATTTGTAGTGAGCGTGGAAGATACTGTCCTCCATTTAAAATGGGCAATGCACGTGGCAAGGGACGGGGAACTGGACGTGATGGTGCATGCAGAGGCCGAGGACAAGGCCGTGGGCAAGCTGAAATTGTGCCACGACAAACACCCACATCTTCTTGCCTGACCTTCCTGTCCCAATTCCTAGGGGACCGCAGCACACCATTATTGAACCTAGAGCAGTGTCAAAAGGTTGTTGGTTGAATAGCAGATAATACTTCCAGTTACTTAGCCACCACCACCACCACCTCCCTGTCTTCCACACGGTCAAGTCTCAGTAGCCATGAGTCTGGACCGCATATTCCTCACCCTGATGCTCCTTCCTCCCACCATGCCGAGTGCCCGGAGAAAACTGATCCCACATTTGGACACTCTGAAGAGCTGTTCACTTTTCCATTTATCGATTCGGACCTCTCGCCCGGTCTACTTGAAGTGGGGCTAGAGGAGATTGCGTGTAGTGATGCCCAAATATTTGAGCAGCCACGGTCACATGAAGGCGACGGTGGGAAAGTGTCACAAGAGGTGGAGGATGATTAGACACAATTGGCATAAAGTCAAGAGGAGGACCAGGGTGCGGAAGTGGAAGACGAGGTGGTGGATGATATAGTAAATGACCCAACCTGGCAGAAGGACATGCAGAGCGAGGACAGCAGCACAGAGGGGGAGGGAGGAAGAGCACCCCAACAGGCAGGAAGAAGCAGTGTGTTGGCCGCAGACAGAAGGCAGGCAACCGTTCCCCGTAACACCAACACGAATGAAGTTGCCAGTACAACTGTTAGGTCTTCCCGAGTCTGGTTGTTTTTCAAAGACTCTGCCGATATCCCCAAAAAGGCCATTTGCACCACCTGCCAGGCCAGCATCAGCAGGGGTGGCAAACGACCAGCCTGACCACCACCAGCATGATCAGGCACATGGCAGCAAAGCATTCGACTTTGTGGGCCGAACCCCAGGGTCCAGGAACAGTGTCTGCAGGTGGCACCATTGCTTCTTCCGCTGTTGTGCATGCAAGCCAATCCCCTGTCCATGGTGCATGCGAAGATGCCTCCTGCCCTGCACCTGTCATTGCGCACTCTCAAGTAGCAGCATCAGGAAGCACGTCCATATCCTAGTCCCAGCGCAGCGTTCAGTTGTCCATACTGATGTCCCAACGTGATGTCCCCACGCGTTGGAACTCTACACTGCAGATGTTGGGAAGGATTTGTGAGCAATTTGTGAGGGCAGTTGTTGAGTACCAGCATCAACAAGGCCGTCGGTATTCAGTTCAGACTACACACATAAGACCTCAGGAGTGGACATGGATGTCAGACATATGTACCATACTCCAAAGCTTTGAGGACTCCACCAAGATGGTGAGCTGCGATGATGCCATAATTAGCGTCACGATCCCGCTTCTCTGTCTTCTGAAACGCTCTCTGCTCACAATCAAGAGGATGCATTGCAGGCGGCGCACGATGAGATGGAGCAAGGAACCATACAGGGTGATTACATACAGCCAAGCCTCATCTCATCCCAACATGGAGTGGGTGACAATGAGGAAGAGGAGGAGGAGGAAGGACAGGAGCTAGTTTCATGCACTATAGACGGTACTACCTGCACAGCTGTCATACCGTCTGTTCAGCGTGGATGGCCAGAGGACAGAGAGGAGGAGGAGGAGAGAATGGTTAGTCGTCCTCTTGGTGAGTACACGGAAGTCTTGCCTGTTAGTAGTCTGGCACGTATGGCTGAGTTTATGTTACGCTACCTTTCCCATGAACCTCGCGTTCTCAAAATTTTGGGTGACAGTCATTATTGTAGACCCACGCTACAAGGAGACCTTTATATCTCTTATTCCTGAGGCGGACAGGTCTACAAAATTGGGGCTGTACCAGAAGGCCCTTGTTGCGGAACTATTGCGGAACTATTAAAAAAAATCCCATCTGAAAACACTGACGGCAGAGGGCACACTTTGTTGGACAACCAAGGAGAACAGGCGAGAGAGACAAAACTTCAATCCAGCAGAGGCAGGGGAACACCGTCAAAGTTCTGGGAGAGTTTTCTCAGACCCTCCCATCAAACAGGCCCTGAGGCGCGGGGTACTCTAACAAGGAGTGCAAAGTTTGGGAAGATACTGAGGGAGTACCTTGCCGACCTTACCAACATCCTCCGTGATTCCTCTGTGCCTTATAATTATTGGGTATCCAAGCTGGATACGTGGAATGGAATGGCTCTCTATGTCTTGGAGGTCCTGGCCTGCCCTGCCGCCAGCATTTTATCAGAGCGCGTTTTTAGTGCCGCTGGTGGAATTATAACTGATAAGCTCATCTGCCTGTCAACTGAAAATGCTGACAGGCTGACTCTTATAAAAATGAACAAGGGCTGGATTGGGCCAGACATCTCAACACCACCGAATGATAGCAGCGTAACATAAACTCAAATCCAGTGTCTTTTCTTGAGAGGTGTATTCCCATGCACCTTTTCACACCCACACATGGATATATGCTTCCTGATTTTGGCTATTTGCTCTTGTCCTCCTCCTTCTCCTCACCCTCAAACACCATATCACCAGGGTGACTGTGGTCCTTGATGCAACACCCACATAATTTTTTTAAGGGTGTTTATGATGCCCGTAAAAAAAAATGTATACAGTATGTTCATGTATAACCCCCATGGGTAAATGTTTGTCAGCCCATACACTTAGTGCATGGGCATTACAAGTATAGGAGGCCCACTCCTTTCTACTGGGAACATTTTTTATGAGGCCCTCCTCCACGTCTCTTCCAAGGGGCATTGAAGTGCCTCCAAATTTTGGGCAGCCCTTGCATTCACTGCATAGGCCAACACTATGGGAGACTCTTTCCTTTCTAATGGGAATTTGTCGTTACTGTGGCCCTGCTCTATTTGTCTTTAATTTCTTAGTGGGGTTTTTCCTAAATTTGGTCAGCCGTTGGACTCACTGCATACCCTATAACTGTATAGCAGACTCTCTCCTTTCTAATGAGAATTTGTCATTACTGTGGCCCTGACCTGTGTGTCTTTAATTTCTTAGTGGGGTTTTTCCTAAATTTGGTCAGCCTTTGGACTCACTGCATACCCTATAACTATATAGCAGACTCTGTCCTTTCTAATGGGAACATGTCGTATTCGTTACTGTGGCACTGCTGTATGTGTCTTTAAATTGTTAGTGGGGTTTTTCCTAAATTTGGTCAGCCGTTGGACTCACTGCATACCCTATAACTGTATAGCAGACTCTCTCCTTTCTAATGAGAATTTGTCATTACTGTGGCCCTGACCTGTGTGTCTTTAATTTCTTAGTGGGGTTTTTCCTAAATTTGGTCAGCCTTTGGACTCACTGCATACCCTATAACTATATAGCAGACTCTGTCCTTTCTAATGGGAACATGTCATACTTGTTACTCTGGCCCTGCTCTATGTGTCTTTCAGAGTCCCTCCATCATCAATGAAATGTCTGATGATGTGTCACACACCACATTGCCAGATAGGGTTGTAAAATGTTAAAATGACATTTCCCGGTGAATGCATTTGCCTTAAAAAATAACGTAAAAAACAAACAAACAGTAGGATCTTTCTTTAGTATAAAAACAGAGTCGCCAATATAACCTCAATGTAATCACATTATTCTGCTCCTGCGCCTTCTCCTTCTTCTCCGAAATGACCACATCAGACACAAGCTGAAAGCACTGCAGTACTTCCTTGGCCAAGCGGCAACAGGCGGTGCTGAAGATAACATGCTTAATGCTTAGGCGACAAACCGCCCAGAGTTGTTGAAAGCTGTAACACAGCAGCTTGATCTGTGGCTCTCACCGCTGAACATACAGTCAGGCATGGTCATGTGTGACAATGGGCGGAACCCGGTGATGGAGAAATGACAGCCGGAGTAGATACGCTTTCCCTCTATGCCAGTCCTTTCACCGAGCTAAAGAATATGGCTGTGGTGAAATACAACTCCCACTGAGAAGCTGTTTCAGATTGAAAAACATTGGGCCCACCAGAGGATTTGATTCTGAGGGCTCACTTTTCTCCCCCGCTCAAGAGCCCCATAGCAGCTGCAAAGTTAGCGCTATCATGAACTCTCCTGATGTAGAAGCTAGGGCATACCAGAGGATTCTCTGGTGGGACCGTTCAACCCTGCCGAGAAGCAGTCCTGGCTAAGAAAAGTATGTGGGAAGGTTCCCGGACACTCTATGGCTGCTTTTTTTACTGAGGTGGAAACCCACGCAAACACGGAGAGAATATACAAAATCCTTGCAGATGTTTTCCTTGCTGGGATTTGAACCCAGGATCCCAGCGCTGCAAGGCTTCAGTGCTAACCACTGATCCAATGTGCTGCCGTTCACCCTCTGATATCTAACAGGCTGGAGAAACTTGCACCTACTGCCACTCTATCTTCAGCTCCTTTGTTAGAAACTAATGTATTTGGGCAGCCACTCATTCTACCAAATAAAATTCCTGAGAAGGAAATTGGGAAAGGCTTCGCTACTGGTACTGGGGGCAGTGCTATTAACATTGCGTCGTACCATAGTTTAATGGAAATATTCCAGGCAGATTCCCACCGAAAAGTACCAACAGTAATGTTCAGGGACCCTCCATTGTAGAAGGTGGAGACAACACCCGGAGAAATAGGGGTGGCTGGGTACCGAGTATGGACATGAGGCATGGGGTTGTGAAAAGCTTCCGCCTCCACGAGCCTAAAAGGCCACATTTCAAGTGAAAGCAGCTTTAGAGGACTTCCTGGGAGAAATCACAGCTGGAGTATATATAGTTTCCCAAGTCCTTTCACCAAGCTAAAGAATATGGCTGTGGTGAAATACAACTCAGCAAAAATAGCTGTGGTCTGGCTCCGTACCGTCCCTGGCCACATTCACTTGACCACGTGTTTGTGGTTAGGCTGTCCTTGGCAGGAAGTTCACTGGGGAGGGCACGGATAATGTTGTGGGACCTGTGCTTGTGGAAGGTGGAGACGATACCGGGAAAAATAGTGGTGGCTGGGGACCGAGTATTGACACCCGGCCGCCGCCGCCATGAGGCTGTGAAAAGCTTCCGCCTCCATGAGCCTAAAAGGCCCCATTTCAAGTGCAAGCAGCTGCCCAGAAATCTGGCAGTTTAGTATTGCAGCCTGTGGGTGGGTGGGTGGCTGGCTGCATCCTTTCACCGAGCTAGAGAATATGGCGGTGGTGATATACAACTCAGCAAAAAAAGCTGTGGACTGGCTCTGTACCGTCCCTGGACACATTCCCCTGTCCACGTGTTTGTGGTTAGGCTGTCCTTCCCAGTAAGTGCACTGGGAAGGGCACGGGTAATGTTGTGGGACCCATGCTTGTGGAAGGCGGAGAGGACACAGGGAGAAACAGTGGCGGCTAGGGACCGAGTATGGACACCCGGCCGCAGCTGGCATGAGGTTATGTAAAGTTTCTGCCTCCACGAGCCTAAAAGGCCACATTTCAAGTGAAAGCAGCTTTAGAGGACTTCCAGGGAGAAATGACAACTGGGTAGATATGGTTTCCCAAGTCCTTTCACCAAGCTAAAGAATATGGCTGTGGTGAAATACAACTCAGCAAAAAAAGCAGTGGATTGCCTCCATACCATCCCTGGCCACATTCACCTGTCCACGTGTTTGTGGTTAGGCGGTCCTTCCCAGTAAGTGCACTGGGGAGGGCACGGGTAATGTTGTGGGAGGGACCCGCGCTTGTAGAAGGTGGAGACGACACCGGGAGAAACATTGGCTGCTGGGGACCGAGTATGGACACCCGGCCGCCGCCTGCATGAGGTTATGAAAAGCTTCCGCGTCCACGAGCCTAAAAGGCCACATTTCAGGTGCTAGCAGCTGCCAAAAATTTGGCAGTATAGTATTGCAGCCTGTGGGTTGGTGGGTGGCTGGCTGCATACTTGCGCTTGCTTTCCTAGGAATGGGGTAGAGACAACTGAACGCTGCACTGGGACAAGGACTTGGGCGGTGATTGTTGCAAATCTTCAGCGACAGGTGCATGGCGGGAGGCATCTTCGCATGCGCCAAGGATCACTTATGATGGGCACACTTTTAGGCAGTGACCTGGGAGTCAGAGATGCTTCCAGAGGTCTTCCCCATGCTGTTCCCATGTCTTTTCAGCACTGTATGCATGTGTCTGATAAGGTTGTAAAATGTTAAAATGACATTTCCTGGTGAATGCATTTGTCTTGGTTGAAAGCAATGCAAAAGTGCAAAAACGCATCAAAAACGCTATGTGTGAACATACAGTACAGACCAAAAGTTTGGACACACCTCATTTAAAGATTTTTCTGTATTTTCATGACTATGAAAATTGTACATTCACACTGAAGGCATCACAACTATGAATTAACACATGTGGAATTATATACTTAACAAAAAAGTGTGAAACAACTGAAAATATGTCTTATATTCTAGGTTCTTCAAAGTAGCCACCTTTTGCTTTGATGACTGCTTTGCACACTCTTGGCATTCTCTTGATGAGCTTCAAGTGGTAGTCACCGGAAATGGTTGTACAATTTTCATAGTCATGAAAATACAGAAAAATCTTTAAATGAGAAGGTGTCTCCAAACTTTTGGTCTGTACTGTAGTCCAAGGTGTGGAGGAGTATTTCTGTTTTTGGTTATTTACTTTGCCTTATATACAAGTCATTACCCTGGAAAGGATGTTCCTTAACATATTTCCCAGGAAAATCCATTTTGGTTTCATTTTTGTATGTTTTATTGTGAGTCCTTAAAAGGTGCATAATACTCTGACAACATTGTTGACAGCAGTGATCTGGGAGTCAGAGATGCTTCCAGGGGTCTTCCCCATGCTGTTCCTTTGTCATTTGAGCACTGTTCCCATTGATTTGGGCAATTTTCAGGCCCTCTGCAGACCGCCGGGGGGAGCCGCCTGAAAAATGCTCGAGTTTCCCATAGACTTACATTGGGCTCGTTGTTTGGGTCGAGCACCCGAGTATTCCAATGTGCTCGACCCGAGCAACGAGTACCCGAGCATTTTAATGCTCTTTCATCACTAGTTATTACCTTGTTTCCTGCTAGGATTGTACACTCATCATCTTTGAATTTTACAGTAAGCCCTTTAGCTGTTAAACGTTTTACAGATAACAATCCTCCTTCTAATCCTGGAACATATAACACATCCTGTACAAGTATTTTTGAATCATGCCCAAACTTATTAGAACAGTTTAGCATTCCTTGTCCAACATCTTCTGCAGTTATTTTGCTTCCATCTGCAAGATAAATGGCTTCCTTTTTACTTAAATTAAGTTCAGTAAATACATTTTTATTACTTGTCATGTGACTTGTTGCTCCTGAGTTAATAAACCAACCCAATGATGATGTCTTATCAGTCACTTTAAATATGCCATTCCAATTATTTTCACATGAATTAGAAATTGTGTTTTTCACCTTCTGTGTATTCTCTTTATGATGTAATTTCTGGAGTTCTGCTTTCCATATAGTACAGTCTTTCTTTAAATGTCCTTTTTCCTTACATCTGAAACATTCTCTTGTCTCTTTATTATAGGGTCTTTTTGATTCTGTAGCTTTAAGAGCATTTCCTATATCTTTTTCAGTAGAAGAATCATTTGTTTGTTCTTTCCTTCTTTGATATTCATCTATGAGTCTGGTCTTCACAAACTCTAATGTAATGTCTGTTTCAGGTCTTGTCTGTAGTGCATTTATCAAAGCAGTATATGAATCCGGTAAACTGCACAATAATATTGCTGCTATATGGCTTTCCTTAATATCTTCACCAATTGATCTCAGCTGTGATATCACTTCCATAATAGAGAATATATGCTTCTGCATGTCATTGTCTGCACTTAGTCTCATACTGTAAAGCTTTTTTAGCAGAAATAACTTGTGATTTAAGCTGGGTCTTTCATGTAGCTTTCTTAGTGTTTCCCACATTCCCTTTGCTATATCCTCATTCCTTATGTGGATTAATTGAGTATCTTCCACTAATAGGCTGATGGTAGCCCTTGCTTGTCTATTTTTCTTATCCCATGCCTGATTATCCTCATCAGATCTATCTGTAGTGATTACTTCCCATAAATCATTTTTAGACAATAACATTTCTACTTTGAACTTCCATAACTGATAATTCTCATTATTCGGCTTAGCTACTGTGAGTTTTAGCTCAGTGCTACTTGTCATCTTTAACTTGTCTTACTTGTTTGGAGAGAATTGTATGGAAGAATTCTTCTGCATTCACCAGGATCTTGCTGAGAGTTCCGGTGTCCTGGGTGTCTGGAGTTCTCAGTGCCTGAGCCCATTGTTATGCACATGCCCGGACTGACTGGCGTGAGCGTGGTTAGTGATCCCACTGGACCATGAACCGAGGAGTGCCTGGAGGGGTGTGACTAAGTATCAACTCGGTCTGACCAAGGTCGCACCGCGGCTCAGTCGACTTTGTGAACCAGGGAGGAACCAAGCAGAGAGACCAGGTGCTACTCCAGGTAAGACCCCGGTCACAGCTGTTGACCCACCCACACCAGGGAATGCAGGAACAGGCAGGTTAGGCTGGCATACAGACAGGTGGGTACTGGCAGGCATGGCTGGTATGCAAACAGGTGAGTACTGGCAGGCACGGCTGGTATGCAGACAGGTGGGTACTGGCAGGCACGGCTAATATGCAGACAGGAGGGTACTGGCAGGTAGGAACGCAGGCAGGATAGGGACCAGTACAGACGGGGATACAGGAACAAAGCCGCAGGTGCAGTAGACAAGCAGAGAAGAGCAAAACCCGCAGGTGCGGTAGACAAGCAGAGTAGAGCAAAACCCGCAGGTGCGGTAGAAAAGCAGAGCAGAGCAAAACCCGCTGGTGCGGTAGAAGAGCAGAGCAAAACCCGCAGGTGCGGTAAACAAGCAGAGCAGAGAAAAACCCGCAGGTGCGGTAAACAAGCAGAGCAGAGCAAAACCTGCAGGTGCGGTAGACAAGCAGAGCAGAGCAAAACCCGCAGGTGCGGAAGACAAGCAGAGCAAAACCTGCAGGTGCGGTAGACAAGCAGAGCAGAGCAAAACCCGCAGGTGCGGTAAACAGGCAGAGCAAAACCCGCAGGTGCGGTAGACAAGCAGAGCAGAGCAAAACCCGCAGGTGCGGTAGACAAGCAGAGCAGAGCAAAACCCGCAGGTGCGGTAAACAAGCAGAGCAGAGCAAAACCCGCAGGTGCGGTAAACAAGAAGAGCAGAGTAAAAGCCGCAGGTGCAGTAGACAAGCAGAGCAGAGCAAAACCCGCAGGTGCGGTAAACAAGCAGAGCAGAGCAAAACCTGCAGGTGCAGTAGACAAGCAGAACAGAGCAAAACCCGCAGGTGCAGTAGAAAAGCAGAGCAGAGCAAAACCCAAGGTACTTACAATGAAGTAGGGAGTGGACACTAAACTCACAAACAGAAGTGCAGAGACAATGAGTTGGAGTTAGGTGCAGGTTCAGACACTGCAGGAAAAGGGAAGATACGGACATAGAGACAAACAAGTAACAGGCTAGGATACTGTTCAGACAGGAACTGAACCAGGAACAAGATACAGGAACAAGCCTGAGAACTCAGCCCTCAGGGTGGCGGAAACAGACAAGAAGTCACAGATACAGGTAACGGGCCTGGGTATACAGCCCCTAAGGTGGCGGAACAGACTAGAAGTCACAGATACAGGTAACAGGCCTGGGTATACAGCCCCCAGAGTGTCGGAAACAGACAAGATACAGGATAGGACCTGTCAATTCAGTTGCACAGAACACACTGAAAGAAAGTGTTGCTCAGGCACCTCCTACTGGGTGGAGGGGGTTTAAGTATCCAGTGACTCAGAGCAGTAGGCTGGGGATGCATTAGGACTGTGCACACAGTAACTATAAGAAACAGGCAGTAACCGTGCCGCTGCCCTAAGCAATCAGACAAGAGACATGCACACAGCTGGTACTGAAGCAAAGTGTGCAGCCTGGACTGATAGATAAGATTGCGGTCTTGCATGGTGGGAGGTGGTAAGCCATGCCAGCTCGCCTCCAGGAATGTTACACCCATAACCTGTTGCACAGCTTCTGGATACCCACAGTTGCGGTAGAAACTTCACAGAGCAGATTACATGGGATAACAAGCTTTTAGTTCTCAGAACATGAGGTAAAGGAAAAAACGCAAACTCATTCAGTACTTCACCAGGAAGTAAGAACAAAACAGAAAGTACAAGAGAGACTTTTTTCATTTACAATATAGTAAACAAGGAAACTTTACACAACATTGCCATCTACTGTCAGATCAGCATAAAGTCCTCCTTCACACAAACAAAGAAGTCCTCAACTGTTGCATATACCAACAGTCAAGACTACAGTATGACTACAAGTCACTGGACCCTACAGTCTTGTGCCGACTAATGGCGGTACAGTCCAGGCCATTGAACTATCTAGCCAATCGTCAGTCTTTAACTGGACTAATTACACAAGCCGACAAAAGTAGATTGCACATGCTGTGCACATAGAATTTCATGTTAATGACAGCACATGTCCTGTTTATGCAACTAAAACTATTGATTAAAATATTTAATAAATTGGCCATAAATCAACATCACTGCTGAGCCCAGCGACTGGCTGCTGTGGTCGTGACGGCTCTGATGCACCCTGTTAACAAAGACCACAAGCAGTGGCAGTGATAGCTAGAGCACTGATGGTTGAATTTTCATGTTTGCGCACTTGTTTTTTCCTCCCCTTCTTCTAAGACCATAATATTTTTTTTTTCACCAACGTGGTTATATAAGGACTTGCTTTTTGCGAGACGAGTTTTATTTTTTAATGACACCATTCATTTCACCAAATAATGTGCTGAAAAATGGGACGAAAATGCTGAGTGGAGTGAAATTGTGAAAATGAACACAATTCCGCCATAATTTTTTGTAATTTGTTTTTAGGGTGTTCACTGTACAAAAAATGACCTGGTAATATAACTTCACAAGTGAGAACGATTATAATAATGCCAAATTTTTATGTTACAATGAAATGGTAGGATTGAGAAAATAAAATGTTTAACCTTTTTTTAATGTCTATTTTTAAACTGGGCAAAGCAGGTAATTTAAACTTTTATAATTTTTGGGTGATTTGTTAAAACATTTTTTACTTTATTTTTTAAGTCTCGTTAGGGGACATGGACGTATAATCATTTGATTGCTTATACTATATAATGCAATAAAACTATATTGTATTAAATAGGTAAATTCCCCACAAGCTGGGGAGGGCAAGGAAAGCAATGATAGAGGCTTTCAGTGGGCTTCTGACTGCATTGGTACCCATTGTCAGCCTGCGCGAAGAAATCAAAAACTTATTTTGTTCTTTCATGTTTATTTTTACAATGGAAATGTATTGTGGTGCAGAGATCCACCGGCTCTTTGCATTGCAATAGCTATAGTAGCTACCAGCCTATAAGAGCAGAGCAGCTGATGTTGGCTTGCCCATCAAGGGCTGTGCACAATATCACTACCATGCTCCGCCCATGTCCCTGCACCCGCTAAGGATGATAAAGAGGACACTGCTTGCCGAGGGAGCGAGAATAGATAAGAAGAATAGTTTATTTTTTGTGTTTAAATGTGTTTGAGAGAAGCACCACGAGGGGGAACATTATTAAAAGATGGAGGACATTAATCATTAATACAGGATGGAGTACATTATTACAGGAAGGGGCCAAGGATGGTGGACATTTATACACGATGGGACCCAAGACATCGGATATTAATACATGACAGGGGACATTACTACATGAGAGGGTCAGAATGAGGGACATTATTCAATAAATTGGCTAGGATGGGGACAACAGGGGTGGACATACACCCGGTGCAGCTGCACCAAGGCCCGGAGGTAGAGGGGGACCCTTGCAGGGTGGTAATAATGAGGCAATCTGGCCTGTTTCTCTGAGCCTGAGGCTCTTGTGGACCCATGGCCACATTGCCCTCATCATACATTTCAGGCAGTGAGCGATTGCTGCAGCTCTGCTGCCTACAGGGGAGAATGGCAGTGGAGCTTTTGGAACACGTCCTCAGCTTCCTGCCCGGCACTTTCTCCCTGACACAGGTGCATGGTGCATGCTGATGTCATCAGAGAGAAAGTTGCCGGCAACGACGATGCTGTGGGAGAGGTGAGTGTTGTTCTTTTTTTACCAATACACTGGGGAGAGGTCTGGGACAATGAGGAATGGTGGGGGAGAACAATGATGATGGATGATGGATGTGGAGGAGAACAATGATGGAGGTGGGGGAGACAATGATGGAGGTGGGGAGAACAATTATGGAGGTGGGAGAGAACAATGATAGAGGTGGGAGAGAACAATGATGGGGATGGGGAGAACAATGATGGGTGTGGGGGAGAACAATGATAGAGGTGGGTGAGAACAATGATAGAGGTTGGAGAGAACAACGGTGTAGGTGGGGGAGAACAATGATGGGGATGGGGAGAACAATGATGGAGGTGGGGAGAGAACAATGATGGAGGTAGGGGAGATGACAATGATGGAGATGGGTGAGAAAAATGATGGGGATGTGGAGAACAATGATGGGGATGCGGGAGAACAATGATGGAGGTAGGGGAGATGGGGAGATAACATTGATGGAAATGGGTGAGAACAATGATGGGGATGGGGAGAACAATGATGGGGATGCGGGAGAACAATGATGGAGGTAGGGGAGATTACAATGATGAAAGTGGGGAAGAACAATGTTGGGGATGGGGAGAATGATGGAAGTGAGGGAAAGCAATGATAATGTGGGGAAGAGGACAATGATGGAGGTATGGAAGAACAATGATGGACGTGAGGGAGAACAATGATAGAAGTGAGGAAGAACAATGATAAGGATTGGGGAGAGGACAATTATGGAGGTGGGGAGAACAATGATGGAGGTGGGGGAGATGACAATGATGGAGGTGGGGGAGAACAATGATGGGGATGGGGAGAACAAAGATGGATGTAGGGGAAAGGACAATGATGGAGATGGGGAGATGACAATGATGGAGGTGGGGGAGATGACAATGATGGAGGTGGAGGGGATGACAATGATGGGGATGGGGAGAACAATGATGAGGATGGTTATAACGATGATGGGGATGGGGGAGAAAAATGACGGGGATAAGGGAAAACAATGATGGATGTGGGGGAAAATAATGATGGAGGTTGAGGAGAATGATGCATATATTTTGATTGGTGTGTAGCTAATAGTATATTAATTGTGGGGTACATATCTGTACACATGTATGTATACAATATATGTGACCTTGATATTTTTAGGGCTGCGGTGATCATCATGACAAGACAAGGTGTGGCTGGGAGATGTCAACATGAAGGTCTGACCAGATGGAGAAGAAGTAGCAGAAAATGACTCTAAACAGATGAGACGTCAGCGGTAAGTTTCAGAATGTAAATACTACTTTGTATCTGCACTGTGTGACTTGAAGTGATAATGGTGTCTTTAAAATCCCTTAGGCTGAATTCTCACCTTTGTGTGAAATGTCCGTGCTCTGCCACCTGGACTCGTAGAGTTTTCTAGTTCCATTCACACATTCGTGAAAATCACGGATCTGAGAATAAGATCTGTGAGGGCCAAAGATTGTCCTATTCTGATCCAATTTTGAGGATCAGAATAGGACATGTTCAATGCATCTGTAAAAGCGGGCAGCACACTGACACTGCACACGGATACAGGAATGTAGCCCAGACACATTTCTTGCACTGGGGCCCCAAGCTGTCAGTGTCCACTCTCAGGGGGCCATTATTACAAGATTGAGGATACTATTAAATAAAGGGCCCAGGACATGGGCCATTAAGACAGAATAGGCACAGGATGGGGAAAATTACTACAGAATGGGGGACATTACTACAGAAATGTGCCAGGATGGGGAAGATTATTACAGGAAGGGGCCAGCATGGGGGACATTACTATTGGAAGGGGGTAGGTTAGGGACTTTATTACAGAATGGGGCCCAGGATTGGGAGACACCATTACACGATAGGGACGAAGGACATTAATATATGACTGGGGACATTATTACAGGAAGGTTGTAGAATGAGGGACATTATTGCAGAAAGGGTCCAGGATGTGGACCATTATCGCAGCATGGAGTCCAGGATGAGGGACATTATTACAGGGCTGGGGACATTATTACAGAATAAATTGCAGAATGGGGGGTATTATAAAAGGATAGGTGCCCGGACAGGTACATTATTACAAGACTGGAGACTTTACAGGATGGGTGACATTATTAGAGGGCCCTGTAGATCTGACCAACATGCTGGTGGGGGCCCTAGTCTAAAGTTTGAACTTGGCAGGACTTTGGTTGTGCCACTGTAGCTGATCACTGGGGATCCCAAAGCAGGGGAACATTTTGCTTATATTCAAGAGATCCTCCTTAAAAGTAGTCATTGTCTAAATTAGATCCCTGCACCTTTAAATAAACACAATAACTAATTTTTGGATATTTACTTATTTGATTGCATACAGTTTTCAAATTTGGACGATTTCAAGAGCTCTGATAATAACCTAACCATAGGTCGGCAGGGAGGGTTCTTGTTGCCTAAATTCCCTTCCACATATGGTAAGCAATTATCAGGGAAAATAACCGCTATGCTACTTCTTACATAATAAGTAGTGTTGAGCGAGCATGCTCGACACTGCTCGGTGCTCGTCCGAGCATCTCACTACTCGGGATGTTCGGTGAGAACCGAGCTTTTTCGGGTTACTCGGGCGGGAGCTTGGGTCTCCGCCCTGCATGTTTGGCGCTCTTCACAGAGCCAATGAACATGCAGGGATTGCCAGCCAGTCACTGTAATGCCGCAGCCATGTTGGTTGTGGGCATTACAGTGATTGGCTGGCGGCACAGCGTCACCTCGAGTATTTAAAACTGGGTGCCACCATCTTGGACACAATTGCAAAAAGAACTTCGGCACTCCATACATGAAAATATAAGAAATATTGTATCTAGACTAATGTCACTTTGAAAAATGAAGGTTTTTTGCGCATAATTTGGCCAATTTATGTGTGCCCATCAACCACGACAAGGTCACCTTCGTATGATGGGAAACTACGCTACGCTACCACTGGATATGCCACTCTTGGGCTGTAAGCCTGTATGGACAATATGTCTTTGCTTGGGCTTTTAACCTACAATGTATGGGCTGGTAGAGCTAGTTAAAACCACCTGTGACTGAATAGGAGGGACACATGGTCAGAAAAAAAGGCTGTCAAACTTCTAATAGTGTGAACACGTACCTGCTGCAATGCTCCAGGAGCGGGATCCCAAAAATGATTAATAGAAAAAAGAGAGGGGTCGCTCACTGGTCTATTCGGGTGCTCTGAAGAAAAGAATAATATCAATTGCAAAAAGAACTTCGGCACTCCATACATGAAAATATAAGAAATATTGTATCTAGACTAATGTCACTTTGAAAAATGAAGGTTTTTTGCGCATAATTTGGCCAATTTATGTGTGCCCATCAACCACGACAAGGTCACCTTCGTATGATGGGAAACTACGCTACGCTACCACTGGATATGCCACTCTTGGGCTGTAAGCCTGTATGGACAATATGTCTTTGCTTGGGCTTTTAACCTACAATGTATGGGCTGGTAGAGCTAGTTAAAACCACCTGTGACTGAATGGGAGGGACACATGGTCAGAAAAAAAGGCTGTCAAACTTCTAATAGTGTGAACACGTACCTGCTGCAATGCTCCAGGAGTGGGATCCCAAAAATGATTAATAGAAAAAAGAGAGGGGTCGCTCACTGGTCTATTCGGGTGCTCTGAAGAAAAGAGTAATATCAATTGCAAAAAGAACTTCGGCACTCCATACATGAAAATATAAGAAATATTGTATCTAGACTAATGTCACTTTGAAAAATGAAGTTTTTTTGCGCATAATTTGGCCAATTTATGTGTGCCCATCAAGCACGACAAGGTCACCTTCGTATGATGGGAAACTACGCTACGCTACCACTGGATATGCCACTCTTGGGCTGTAAGCCTGTATGGACAATATGTCTTTGCTTGGGCTTTTAACCTACAATGTATGGGCTGGTAGAGCTAGTTAAAACCACCTGTGACTGAATGGGAGGGACACATGGTCAGAAAAAAAGGCTGTCAAACTTCTAATAGTGTGAACACGTACCTGCTGCAATGCTCCAGGAGCGGGATCCCAAAAATGATTAATAGAAAAAAGAGAGGGGTCGCTCACTGGTCTATTCGGGTGCTCTGAAGAAAAGAGTAATATCAATTGCAAAAAGAACTTCGGCACTCCATACATGAAAATATAAGAAATATTGTATCTAGACTAATGTCACTTTGAAAAATGAAGGTTTTTTGCGCATAATTTGGCCAATTTATGTGTGCCCATCAACCACGACAAGGTCACCTTCGTATGATGGGAAACTACGCTACGCTACCACTGGATATGCCACTCTTGGGCTGTAAGCCTGTATGGACAATATGTCTTTGCTTGGGCTTTTAACCTACAATGTATGGGCTGGTAGAGCTAGTTAAAACCACCTGTGACTGAATGGGAGGGACACATGGTCAGAAATAAAGGCTGACAAACTTCTAATAGTGTGAACACGTACCTGCTGCAATGCTCCAGGAGCGGGATCCCAAAAATGATTAATAGAAAAAAGAGAGGGGTCGCTCACTGGTCTATTCGGGTGCTCTGAAGAAAAGAGTAATATTTTTGGGATCCCGCTCCTGGAGCATTGCAGCAGGTACGTGTTCACACTATTAGAAGTTTGACAGCCTTTTTTTCTGACCATGTGTCCCTCCCATTCAGTCACAGGTGGTTTTAACTAGCTCTACCAGCCCATACATTGTAGGTTAAAAGCCCAAGCAAAGACATATTGTCCATACAGGCTTACAGCCCAAGAGTGGCATATCCAGTGGTAGCGTAGCGTAGTTTCCCATCATACGAAGGTGACCTTGTCATGGTTGATGGGCACACATAAATTGGCCAAATTATGCGCAAAAAACCTTCATTTTTCAAAGTGACATTAGTCTAGATACAATATTTCTTATATTTTCATGTATGGAGTGCCGAAGTTCTTTTTGCAATTGATATTACTCTTTTCTTCAGAGCACCCGAATAGACCAGTGAGCGACCTCTCTCTTTTTTCTATTAATCATTTTTGGGATCCCGCTCCTGGAGCATTGCAGCAGGTACGTGTTCGCACTATTAGAAGTTTGACAGCCTTTTTTTCTGACCATGTGTCCCTCCCATTCAGTCACAGGTGGTTTTAACTAGCTCTACCAGCCCATACATTGTAGGTTAAAAGCCCAAGCAAAGACATATTGTCCATACAGGCTTACAGCCCAAGAGTGGCATATCCAGTGGTAGCGTAGCGTAGTTTCCCATCATACGAAGGTGACCTTGTCATGGTTGATGGGCACACATAAATTGGCCAAATTATGCACAAAAAACCTTCATTTTTCAAAGTGACATTAGTCTAGATACAATATTTCTTATATTTTCATGTATGGAGTGCCGAAGTTCTTTTTGCAATTGATATTACTCTTTTCTTCAGAGCACCCGAATAGACCAGTGAGCGACCCCTCTCTTTTTTCTATTAATCATTTTTGGGATCCCGCTCCTGGAGCATTGCAGCAGGTACGTGTTCACACTATTAGAAGTTTGACAGCCTTTTTTTCTGACCATGTGTCCCTCCCATTCAGTCACAGGTGGTTTTAACTAGCTCTACCAGCCCATACATTGTAGGTTAAAAGCCCAAGCAAAGACATATTGTCCATACAGGCTTACAGCCCAAGAGTGGCATATCCAGTGGTAGCGTAGCGTAGTTTCCCATCATACGAAGGTGACCTTGTCATGGTTGATGGGCACACATAAATTGGCCAAATTATGCGCAAAAAACCTTCATTTTTCAAAGTGACATTAGTCTAGATACAATATTTCTTATATTTTCATGTATGGAGTGCCGAAGTTCTTTTTGCAATTGATATTTTCTTCAGAGCACCCGAATAGACCAGTGAGCGACCCCTCTCTTTTTTCTACCATCTTGGACACAGTCGCTCCGGATCAGACAGTGTAGGGCGAGTGCTGCTAAGCTAGGGAGAGATTTATACTGCGAAATAGGTAGTGTAGGGTCTCTAAAGCCTGCAAAATTAAACAAACAGTCCTTCTGAGGACTAATATCCATCCCAGATATCAGGCAGGCGGGCTGTATAGGAGACGCAGTGGTTATACCAACAAACACTGCATTACAGTCCTATGTGCTGCTTCTCAAATTGCTAGACTTAGCCCCAGGTCTCAGGGGCCAGGAAAAATCTTTTTTTTTTTTTCATCTAAATCCTCTTTTTTTTTTCCTCAGTCAGACTGTACAAATACCAGTCTTATTAACCTTTTGGTATTTTTCCCCCCACAAAAAAAAAATTTAGTGTGTCTGTGAGTGTTCAGACACAAATATATCTGTTTAAAAGAGTCTGGTTTCGGCCAGATAACTAGAACTGTGGTTTTGCAGTTCTAAGGTTCAATTCTCTGTATTATCCACTTTTTTGCCTTTTTTCCATAAAAAAAAACAGTTTGAGTGTCTCGCTGACTGTTCAGACACAAATATATCTATTTAAAAGTTTCTGGTGTAGGCCAGAGAATTAGAACTGTGGTTTTCCTCTTCCACGGTTCAAATCTTGGTGTAATCCACCTTTTTGCCTCTTTTAAATAAAAAAAACTGTTTGAGTGTCTCGCTGACTGTTCAGACACAAATATATCTGTTTAAAAGATTCTGGTGTAGGCCAGAGAAATAGAACTGTGGTTTTCCTCTTCCACGGTTCTAATCTCCTTTTTATTACCCTTTTGCCATTGATAGTGCGAGTGTAAGCTATTTTACTTCATTTACAATGGGCAAGGCGCGTGGCAAGGGACGTGTAACTGGACGTTCTGGTGATGGTGCATGCAGAGGACGGGGCCGTGGCCAAGGTGAAAATATGCCACAACCAACAACCACATCTTCTCGCTCCCAGTTCTTGACCGAATTACTAGGGAAGCACACAACAACATCACTATTGTGAACTGATCAGTGTGAACAGGTTATTAATTGGATAACAGATAATACTTCCAGTCACCTGGGCACCACCACCTCCGGTCTGTCTTCCACATGGTCAAGTCTTAAAACCAAGCAATGTGAACTGAGGTTTAAGATGGTACACATGCAAGAAATAGGAGCATGTTCACACTAGCAAAAAGATGCAAAACCTACAAAAGACAAAGAATATCTCATACCCTACCATCATTATACAGTTATATGAAAAAGTTTGGGCACCCCTATTAATCTTAAGCTAAATGTTTTATAAAAATTGGTGTTTTTGCAACAGCTATTTCAGTTTGATATATGTAATAACTGTTGGACACAGTAATGTTTCTGCCTTGAAATGAGGTTTATTGTACTAACAGAAAATGTGCAATCTGCATTCAAACAAAATTTGACAGGTGCATAAGTATGGGCACCCTTATCATTTTCTTGTTTTAAATACTCCTACCTACTTTTTACTAACTTACTAAAGCACTTTTTTTGGTTTTGTAACCTCATTGAGCTTTGAACTTCATAGCCAGGTGTTTGCAATCATGAGAAAAGCTACTTAAAGTGGCCACTTGCAAGTTGTTCTCCTGTTTGAATCTCCTCTGAAGACTGGCATCATGGGCTCCTCAAAACCACTGTCAAATGATCTGAAAACAAAGATTATTCAACATAGTTGTTCAGGGGAAGGATACAAAAAGCTGTCTCAGAGATTTAACCTGTCAGTTTCCACTGTGAGGAACATAGTAAGGAAATGGAAGAACACAGGGACAGTTCTTGTTAAGGCCAGAAGTGGCAGGCCAAGAAAAACATCAGAAAGGCAGAGAAGAAGAATGGTGAGATCAGTCAAGGACAATCCTCAGACCACCTCCAGAGAGCTGCAGCATCAACTTGCTGCAGATGGTGTCACTGTGCATCGGTCAACTATACAACGCACTTTGCACAAGGAGAAGCTGTATGGGAGAGTGATGCGAAAGAAGCTGTTTCTGCAAGCACGCCACAAACAGAGTCGGCTGAGGTATGCAAAAGCACATTTGGAGAAGCCAATTTCTTTTTGGAAGAAGGTCCTGTGGACTGATGAAACCAAGATTGAGTTGTTTGGTCATACAAAAAGGCGTTATGCATGGCGGCAAAAAAACACAGCATTCCAAGAAAAACACTTGCTACCCACAGTAAAATTTGGTGGAGGTTCCATCATGCTTTGGGGCTGTGTGGCCAATGCCGGCACCGGGAATCTTGTTAAAGTTGAGGGACGCATGGATTCCACTCAGTATCAGCAGATTCCTGACAATAATGTTCAAGAATCAGTGACAAAGTTGAAGTTACGCAGGGGATGGATCTTTCAGCAAGACAATGATCCAAAACACCGCTCCAAATCTACTCAGGCATTCATGCAGAGGAACAATTACAATGTTCTGGAATGGCCATCCCAGTCCCCAGACCTGAATATCATTGAACATCTGTGGGATCATTTGAAGAGGGCTGTCCATGCTCGGCGACCATCAAACTTAACTGAACTGGAATTGTTTTGTAAAGAGGAATTGTCAAAAATACCTTCATCTAGGATCCAGGAACTCATTTAAAGCAACAGGAAGCGACTAGAGGCTGTTATTTTTGCAAAAGGAGGATCTACTAAATATTAATGTCACTTTTCTGGTGAGGTGCCCATACTTATGCACCTGTCAAATTTTGTTTGAATGCAGATTACACATTTTCTGTTAGTACAATAAACCTCATTTCAAGGCAGAAACATTACTGTGTCCAACAGTTATTACATATATCAAACTGAAATAGCTGTTGCAAAAACACCAATTTTTATAAAACATTAAGCTTAAGATTAATAGGGGTGCCCAAACTTTTTCATATAACTGTATATAAATGTAAAGCAAAGTTGCATATGAAATATAGGGCACTTAGTGAACTATTTTTGATCAAAAAAGTATACAAGCCGTCCCACCAGCGACAAGGTGACACTAAATTGGGACGGTCCTACACTGTCTATATTAAAAACCTTACTGTATATCAAAGTTGAAGTAATGCATATAAAAGGGTAGACAAATAGAACCGGGTCCCAATATCAGACCACCTAAGCCCGTGGTAAGCTACATATATACTAACCAGCTCAACAAGGGGGATGCCACACCCCTAATTTGCACAGAATGCAAACAAGACAAAAAACCAAGCAATGTGAACTGAGGTCTAAGATGGTACACATGCAAGAAATAGGAGCATGTTCACACTAGCAAAAAGATGCAAAACCTACCAAAGGCAAAAAATATCTCATACCCTACCATCATTATATATAAATGTAAAGCAAAGTTGCATATGAAATATAGGGTACTTAGTGAACTATTTTTGATCAAAAAAAGTATACAAGCCGTCCCACCAGCGACAAGGTGACTCTAAATTGGGACAGTCCTACACTGTCTATATTAAAAACCTTACTGTATATCAAAGTTGAAGTAATGCATATAAAAGGGAAAACAAATAGAACCGGGTCCCAATATCAGACCACCTAAGCCCGTGGTAAGCTACATATTTACTAACCAGCTCAACAAGGGGGATGCCACACCCCTAATTTGCACTGAATGCAAACAAGACAAAAAACCAAGCAATGTGAACTGAGGTCTAAGATGGTACACATGCAAGAAATAGGAGCATGTTCACACTAGCAAAAAGATGCAAAACCTACCAAAGGCAAAAAATATCTCATACCCTACCATCATTATATATAAATGTAAAGCAAAGTTGCATATGAAATATAGGGTACTTAGTGAACTATTTTTGATCAAAAAAAGTATACAAGCCGTCCCACCAGCGACAAGGTGACCCTATATTGGGACAGTCCTACACTGTCTATATTAAAAACCTTACTGTATATCAAAGCTGAAGTAATGCATATAAAAGGGAAGACAAATAGAACCGGGTCCCAATATCAGACCACCTAAGCCCGTGGTAAGCTACATATATACTAACCAGCTCAACAAGGGGGATGCCACACCCCTAATTTGCACTGAATGCAAACAAGACAAAAAACCAAGCAATGTGAACTGAGGTCTAAGATGGTACACATGCAAGAAATAGGAGCATGTTCACACTAGCAAAAAGATGCAAAACCTACAAAAGACAAAAAATATCTCATACCCTACCATCATTATATATAAATGTAAAGCAAAGTTGCATATGAAATATAGGGTACTTAGTGAACTATTTTTGATCAAAAAAAGTATACAAGCCGTCCCACCAGCGACAAGGTGACCCTAAATTGGGACGGTCCTACACTGTCTATATTAAAAACCTTACTGTATATCAAAGTTGAAGTAATGCATATAAAAGGGAAGACAAATAGAACCGGGTCCCAATATCAGACCACCTAAGCCCGTGGTAAGCTACATATATACTAACCAGCTCAACAAGGGGGATGCCACACCCCTAATTTGCACAGAATGCAAACAAGACAAAAAACCAAGCAATATGAACTGAGGTCTAAGATGGTACATATGCAAGAAATAGGAGCATGTTCACACTAGCAAAAAGATGCAAAACCTACAAAAGACAAAAAATATCTCATACCCTACCATCATTATATATAAATGTAAAACAAAGTTGCATATGAAATATAGGGTACTTAGTGAACTATTTTTGATCAAAAAAAGTATACAAGCCGTCCCACCAGCGACAAGGTGACCCTAAATTGGAACGGTCCTACACTGTCTATATTAAAACCCTTACTGTATATCAAAGTTGAAGTAAGGCATATAAAAGGGTAGACAAATAGAACCGGGTCCCAATATCAGACCACCTAAGCCTGTGGTAAGCTACATATATACTAACCAGCTCAACAAGGGGGATGCCACACCCCTAATTTGCACAGAATGCAAACAAGACAAAAAAACAAGCAATGTGAACTGAGGTCTAAGATGGTACACATGCAAGAAATAGGAGCATGTTCATACTAGCAAAAAGATGCAAAACCTACAAAAGACAAAAAATATCTCATACCCTGCCATCATTATATATAAATGTAAAGCAAAGTTGCATATGAAATATAGGGTACTTAGTGAACTATTTTTGATAAAAAAAAAGTATACAAGCCGTCCTACCAGCGACAAGGTGACCCTAAATTGGGACGGTCCTAAACTGTCTATATTAAAAACCTTACTGTATATCAAAGTTGAAGTAATGCATATAAAAGGGTAGACAAATAGAACCGGGTCCCAATATCAGACCACCTAAGCCCGTGGTAAGCTACATATATACTAACCAGCTCAACAAGGGGGATGCCACACCCCTAATTTGCACAGAATGCAAACAAGTCTTAGTAGCCGTTAGTCTCCACCGCATACTCCTCCTCACCCTGATGCTCCTTCCTCCCACCATGCCGAGTGTTGTCAGACAGCAACTGATCCCACAGTTGGACACTCTGAAGAGCTGTTCACTGGTCAGTTTCCATATTTGGGCCCCTCGCCTGCTCCGCTTGAAGTGATGGAAGAGGAGATCCCATGTAGCGATGGCCAAATATTTGAACAGCCACTGCCACAGGAAGGTGACGCTGGCAATTTGTCATAAGAGGTGGACGATGACGAGACACAATTGCCACAAAGTGAGGAGGAGGACCGTGGTGCGGAAGTGGAAAAGGAGGAGGTGGTGGATGATCTAGTAACTGAACCAATGTGGCAGGAGGACACGCAGAGTGAGGCCAGCAGCACACAGGGGGAGGGAGGCAGAGTACCCCAACAGGCAGGAAGAAGCAGTGTGGTGGCCGCACACAGAAGGCGGGCAACCGTTCCCCGTAACACCAACACGAGGGACGTTGCCAGTACAACCTGTAGGTTTTCCAGAGTCTGGAATTTTTTTAAAGGCAGTGCTGATAACCCCAAGAAGGACATTTGTACCACCTGCCAGGCCAGCATCAGCAGGGTAACAAAACTACCAGCCTGACGACCACCAGCATGATCAGGCACATGTCAGCAAAGCACCCGACTATGTGTGGCGAATCCCAGGGTCCATGACCAGTGTCAGCGGGTGTCACCACTGCTTCTTCCGCTGTTGTGCGTGTAAGAGAACCCCCTGTTGTGCGTGCAAGGCAATCCCCTGTTCATACTGCATGCAAAGATGCCCCCTCCTCTCAGTCTTCTCTTGTTAAGGCAGTTTCTCAAGAAACAGCATCAACGTCCATGTCCACGTCCCACCGCAGCGTTCAATTGTCCATATCCCAGACCTTTGAACAAAAGCGTAAATTCGCAGCCAACGCCCCACAGGCCACAGTCCTAAATTTGCACATTTCTCGACTACTAGCATTGGAAATGCTGCCTTTTAGGCTGGTGGAGACGGAATCCTTCCGCAACCTTATGGCGGTGGCCGTCCCTCAGTACTCGGTCCCCAGCCGACACTAATTTGCCCGGTGTGCCATCCCTGCACTACACAAGCACGTGTCCCAAAACATCTGCCGTGCCCTCAACAATGCAGTTACTGGGAGAGTCCACCTGACAACAGACACGTGGACAAGTGCTTGTGGCCAGGGACGGTACATCTCCCTGACGGCACACTGGGTAAACATAGTGGAAGCCGGGACCCAGTCAGACCTTGGGACGGAACACATCCTCCCCACACCGAGGATTTCGGGCCCTATCAGTCACAGTTGCCCCCACAGTGTACAGCTCCTGCGCATCATCCTCCTCCTCCTCATGTTCAGCCTCCATCTCAGATATTCTCACATCAGTTACAAGCTGGAAGCACTTCAGTACTGCCTCAGCCAAGCGGCAACAGGCTGTGCTGAAACTCATAAGCTTAGGTGATAAACCTCACACTGCTTGTGAGTTGTGGACTGCTGTGAAAAAGCAGGCAGATCTGTGGCTGAGACCGCTGAACCTACATTCAGGCATGGTCATGTGTGACAATGGCCGTAACCTGGTGGCGGCTCTGAGGCGAGGCGAGATCACACACGTACCATGCCTGGCTCATGTGCGTAACCTCGTGGTTCAGCGGTTTCTTAATTTGTACCCCGAGTTGCCAGATCTGCTCGTCAAAGTACGCCGCCTGTCAGCTCATTTTCGGAAGTCGGCTACAGGTTATGCCGCCCTTGCTGTGTTGCAGCAGCATTTGCAGCTTCCGGCACACCGACTGGTGTGTGATTTCCCCACACGTTGGAACTCTACCCTCCACATGTTGCAAAGGATTTGTGAGCAGAAGAGAGCAGTTGTGGAGTACCAGCACCAACAAGGCCGTCGTTATTCAGTTCAGACTCCACACATAAGACCTCAGGAGTGGACCTGGATGTCTGACATACGTACCATCCTGACAAACGTTGAGGAGTCCACCAAGATGGTGAGTGGCGATGACGTCATCATTAGCGTTAGCATCCCACTTGTCTGTCCTTTGCAACGCTCTCTGCAGAGAATTAAAGAGGAAGCATTGCAGCCAGAGTATGATGAGATGGATCAAGAAGCCGTAGCAGGCGATTACACACAGCCCAGCCTCATCTCATCCCAAAGTGCATTGGGGGACAATGAGGGAGAGGAGGAGGAGGAGGAAGAACAGGAGCTGCTATCATGCGCTGTAGACGGTAGTACCTTTACAACTGTCATACTGTCGGTTCAGCGTGGGTTGCCTGAGGACAGGGGGGAGGAGGAGGAGGAGAGCATGGTCAGTCGTCATCTTGGTGAGGAAACGGAAGTCTTGCCCGTTACCAGTCTGGCATGCATGGCTAACTTTATGTTATGCTGCCTTAACCGTGACCCTCGCGTTGTCAAAATGTTGGGTGACAGTCATTACTGGTTGGTGACACTTTTAGACCCCCGCTACAAGGAGAACTTTCATTATCTTATTCCTGAGGTGGAGAGGTTTACAAAAATGGGGCAGTACCAGAAGGCCCTTGCTGCAGAACTGTTAAAAAAATTCCCATCTGAACACGCTAGCGGCAGAGGTAACAGTTCGCTGCCCAACCAAGGCGTACAGGCGAGAGAGACGCAACTCCAATCCAGCAAAGGCAGGGGAACACTGTCAACATTCTGGGACAGTTTTCTGAGACCCACCCAGCTTACAGGCCCTGAGGCGCGGGGTAGTCTCACAAGGAGTGAAAAGTTTCAAAAGATGGTGAGGGAGTACCTAGCCGACCGTGCCAGCGTCCTCTCTGATTCCTCTGTGCCTTTTAATTATTGGGTATCCAAGCAGGAGAATTGGAATGAACTCGCTCTGTACGCCTTGGAGGTCCTGGCCTGCCCTGCCGCTAGCGTGTTGTCGGAGCGTGTTTTTAGTGCTGCTGGGGGAATTATAACTGATAAGCGCACTCGCCTGTCAACTGACAATGCTGACAAGCTGACCCTTATCAAAATGAACAAGGGCTGGATAGGGCCAGACTTCTCATCACCACCAAATGACAGCAGAGTAACATAAAGTCAAATCCACTGTGTTATTTCGGGAGGTGTATTCCCATGCACCGCTTCACACCCACACATGGGTATATGCTTCCTCATTTTGGCTGTTTCTTGCTCTTCTCCTTATCCTCAGCCTCCACCACCACTATACCACCAGGGTGACTGTGGTCCATGTTGCCAGCATTGCAAGTTCCTCCGTCCTAATTTTTGGCAGCTTTTGCTTGGAAGGCATAGGCAAAGACTATGGGAGACCCACTCCCCAATAATGGAAATAATGGTTTTAATATGCTGTACTGCATGGCTCTTGTAAGGGGCATTAAAACCGTCTTGTTAAGCTACTGTGACCTCCACGTCTCTTCCACGGGGCATTGATATTGTTCTTTTATTCCACTGCGACCTCCACCACTCTTCCAAGCTGCATTGATATTGTCTTTTTATTCCACTTCGACCTCCACCACTCTTCCAAGGGGCATTGATATTGTCTTTTTATTCCACTGGGACCTCCACGTCTCTACCAAGGGGCATTAAAACCGTCTAGTTAAATCACTCTGAACTCCACAGCTCTTACAAGGGCCATTGAAATGTTGTTTTAAATTACCTCTAACCTCCACGACTCTTCCAACGGGCATTGCATTTACTCCTAATTTTAGTCAGCTTTTGCTTTTCAATGCATAGGCGAACACTAAGGGAGACCCACTCCCCAATAATGGGTAGAAGGTTTTTAGTACGCTGTAATCCACGTCTGTTTCAAGGGGCATTGCAGTTCCTCATAATTTTTGGAAAGCCTTCCATTCACTGCTTAGGCCAACAGTGTACAGGAGACCCAGTTGCTATAAATGGAAAAAACGGTTTAGTTAAGGCCCTCTGACCTCCATGTCACTTCCAAGGGGCATTGGAGTGCATTGAAATTTTTGGTATTCATTGCACTCACTGTATGCCCTATAACTGTGTAGCCGAACCGCTCCTTTTGGTACAGAAACATATCCTACAAGACATGTGTAGTTGACTGGCCTGATATTGATGTGAATGGTCCCTGTTCCTCCTGCTCTTTCTCCTTTGCCACCACCTCATCCATCATTCATCACCTGAAGCTTAGTTTTAACGGGAGTCATAGAACTGGGATAGTAGCAGGAAAACATCCAGCAATCCTCGGAGGAGGTAGGATATGCGCCAAAACGCTGACCACCTCAGGCCTAGCTGCTACTACATACATGCGCTTGCATTCCAGAAAGCTAAGGAGATGGATGGCTTCATGATCATGAATAATTTACCTATTGTGTAGGAGTCCAACCACTGCTGCTGTCTACCTTCTGAGCTTTGTATTGAAGCCTGATTGACCCAGGACCCGCAATCCTCTATGTCTGGAGGACCTGTTGCATCCCAGTGCCCAACTGTGTCCCGGCTTCCACAATATTAACCCAGTATGAAGGCGTCAGTGAGATGGACCATCCCTGGCCACATTCACTTGTCTACGTGTTTGTGGTTAGGCTGTCCTTCCCACTAAATGCACTGGGGAGGGCACAGGTAATATTTTGGTGTGCACGCTGGTGTATAAGGTGCACCGGGACAAATAGGGGCAGCTGGGGACCATTTATGGACACCCATCTGCCCCCAGGTGGCTGGGGACCGTGTGGGCACCCGGCCGCGGGGCGGCTGGGGACCGAGTATAGACACCTGGCCGCCCCCTGCGGATGGGGACCAAGCATGGACACCCGGCCACCTGGTGGCTGGGGACTGAGTATGGATATCAGGCCGCTGACGCAGCCATGACGTGGTGGCCAGATTCCGCCTCCACATACCTAAAAAGCCCAATTTCAAGTGCAAGCAAGCAGTATGGTATTGCAGCCTGGGGGTGGGTGGGTGGCAGGCTGCATACTTGCACTTGCATTGCAAGGAATGGGGGAGGTACAATTGAACACTGCCCTGGGACAAGGACTTGCACGGGGATAGTTGCAAGTCTGCATCTTCTGATGCGGAAAGGATCACTTCTGATGGGCACACTTTTAGGCAGTGACCTGGGTGTCAGAGATGCTTCCAGGGGTCTTCCCCATGCTGTTCCCATGTCTTTTAAGCACTGTATGCATGTGTCACACAGCACATGGCCAGATAAGGTTGTAAAATGTTAAAATGACATTTCCCGGTGAATGCATTTGTCACGGTTGAAAGCAATACAAAAGTGCAAAAATGCATAAAAAATGCTACTTGTGAACATAGCCCAAGGTGTGGAGGAGTAGTTTTGTTTTTGGTTATTTATTTTACCTTGTGCACAAGTCTTTACCCTGGAAAGGATGTCCCTTAACATATTTCACAGGAAAGCAGTTTCAGTTTCGTTTTTGAACGTTTTATTGTGAGCCCGTAAAAGTGGCTTAATACCTCTGACCATGTTGTTGACAGCAGTGACCTGGGGGTCAGAAATGCTTCCTGGGGCGATCCCCATGCTGTCCCCATGTCATTTAAGCACTGTCACTATCGTTTTGGGCACTTTTTAGGCTTTCTAAAGACTGCCGAGGGTACCGCCGCAAAAATGCTCGGGTCTCCCATAGACTAACATTGGGCTCGTTGTTCGGGTCGAGCACCCAAGTATTACGGTGAACTCGGCCCGAACTTCGAGGACCCGAGCATTTTAGTGCTCGATCAACACTAATAATAAGATGAATACTTGAAGGCTATGTGGACCTTTGCAACCATTTTATTTGCATAAATGAAAGTAGAATGAAAAAATTACATAATTTACAAAATAGATTATAAATTTCCTAATGTTTTACGTATACAGCTCTTATGCAGACCGATTTGTTTCTATGGCGACAGTTTTCAAACAAGCCTTATGTAGGTTTTTACCTTGCTGTTGTATGCTACTCATTTACTGTTTGTAAGTGACCAAGATGACTGGTGAGAGGGATTGGAATAAGGCATACAGCTGTATCAAGCAAAAACTTGACAAGTGCTACGTGCCACAGAGATAGCGTATAACTAGTGATGAGCGAACGTGCTCGCCACAACTCGGTACTCACCCGAGAACAACGGTGCTCGAAAAACTCGGCTATTATTTCCGGGTTGCTCGGGCGGGAGCTTTCCTCCTTATGACCGCATACACCTTGTCTTCCCAGTACGAATGAAGCACCCAGCTTCCCGATGCCAATTCTGCACCATAACGTTTTCGATAATAGTACTCCTTACTCTTACTCTGTCCTTGCTTAATTACTTTGGACGCTATGTTGTATGCCCATGCCATCCGTTCCTTCAATTTCCAAACGTACTTCGGACACTTTCTGTAAGTCTCTGACACCGGAGTATCGAACATGATGTCTATTGGTAGTCTTGGCGATCGTCCATACAATAGGAAAAAGGGTGAGTAACTCATTGCATCGCTCTTTGTACAGTTATGGGCATGTACCACTTTGACAGGGAACTCTCCCAGTCTTTCTTCTCATCAGCTGTTAAAGTGCGCAACATCGACAATAATGTCCTCTGGGTGATAGGGCATTGTGTGGGATCTCTGAATGCTACAGTACTTTCCTAGCTTGGCATAGAGCTGGTTCTCAAATTCTCTTCCTTGGTCGTGGTGTAACCTCTTAGGGAACCCAAACCTCAAAGCAAAATGATTGAAGATCTTCTTTGCTGCTGTTCGACCTGATGTATTGGTGGTGGCATATTCTTGAGCAAATCGAGTGAAATGGTCCATCACCACCAAGATGTATTCGTAACCACCCTTGCACGTCTCGAGATGTAGAAAGTCTATTGAAACCATCTCAAATGGATATGTAGTTTGGATGTTGCCCATAGGTGCCCGGGTTGATGTGTTGGGACATTTATCTTTCAGAAACCCACACTCCTTGGTCACATACCTCTCAATATCTCTCTGCATGTACGGCCAGAAGAAACATTCACAGATCAAGTTGGTTGTCCTTTCCACTCCCAGGTGTCCCATGTTTTCATGGAGTTCTTGGAAGACCAACGGAATACTCTTGGTAGTACCAACTGCCAGTTTTGTCCTCCTTTACGATACAGGATGCCGTCTTCATTGAGGTAGAGCTTTGTCCATTCTTTAATTAAAACAGATGCTGCTGGTGACTCATTGTCTCTCTCTCGTGTTCTTGGAAACCGATTTTGGTCCACATAAAGTAGTATTCTACCAATTATCTAATCTTCCCATTGTGCTCTATGGATTTTCTCTTTTGGTAGTTGTTAAATAGACCGGGGGTGATCTTGTTCTCTCGCTTTTCTGCTGGTTTCCACCGTCAACGGACACCACAATGGTGTGTCTTTCTCCTGATAAGCTTGTACTGCTTGGGTAGTGCTCTCAATTGCTTCCAGGCTGACTTCCTCCAGACATTCTTGCATGAACTCCTCAGGCTCTAGTGGCATTCTTGACAATCTGTCAGCATCCGCATTGCATTTTACTGGCCTGTACTTGATGCTGAAATTGAAGTCAGCTAGTTCAGCGACCCATCTCTCACCCGTTACATTCAGCTTGGCTGTAGTAAGGAAATAGGTCAAAGGGTTGTTGGCAGTGTATACCTCAAACTCTTTGCTGTAGTAGAGATAATCTCTAAATCATTCACAGATAGCCCATTTCAATGCCAGGAACTCCAATTTTCCAGAATGTAGATGGTAATTCTTCTCTGCGTCTGTCAACGTTTTAGAACCGTAACCGATGATTCTCAATTTTCCATCTTGATGCTGATACAGGGTAGCTCCCAGTCCAACTTGAGAAGAGTCACAATGAAGAACAAATGGTAAGCTGAAATCAGGATATCCCAAAATGGGTGGTTTTACCAGATAGTTTACTAGTTCTTCCAATACCTCCTGGTGGTCTGCTGTCCAGCGAATGGGCTGTTGGGACGAAACGGCATTGTTTCTTTTAATCCCCGTCCTACCCACGTTCTTCTTTTTCTCCGTGGGTATTGTTGTCTCTGTCATCCCCCCCAAGAGGAGGTACAGTAGGGCTGCAATCCTGGAGAAGTTCCGAATGTACGTACGATAGTAGGAGAGGAATCCTAACATCTGCTTCAACTCCCCGATGGTAGAGGTCCACTTGTCTTTTAAGGCCAGTACCGGAGTGATTTCTGCTGGGTCCATGGTATATCCTTCTCCGGACACAATTTTCCCTAGAAATCGGACTTGACTTTTGAACAGTTCTCAATTCTTTGGGGTCAACTTAACTCCGTGTTGTTGATACCATTGTAATACGGTCCTCAGGTGTTCAACATGCTTCCGGAAGGTTTTGCTGTGTACCACATTGTCATCCAAGTATGGCAGGCAGATATCGTCCCTCAATCCTTCTAAACATGTCTCCATGCTCCTCTGGAATTCTGCTGGAGCTGAACTGAGCCAGAACGGTATTTGGATCCACTCATATAATCCCCACGGTGTGATGAATACTGTCAAAGGTCTACTGAACTCTTCAACAACCCCTTGATGGTATGCTTTACGCTGATCAAGGACAGAGAACTAGTTACTTCCTGATAGGCTATCCAGCATATCTTGGATCTTTGGTATCGGGTGCCGATCCGGTACTGACTTTCAGTTTTGTTCCCGGTAATCACAACAGAGTCTCAACGGACCGTCCTTCTTCCTAACACAAACAATAGGAGAGGAATAAGATGATTTCGACTTTTGGACCCAACCTCTGTTGATTAGGTCTTGTAAATACTATTTAACTTCACGGTGTAATGATTTCAGCATAGGCATGAAACTTCTGGTTACTGGAGTCGTGTCTTTCAAATTGATTTTCAACTGTAACAATGGAATACAGCCTTTATCAGAGTTATCTTTGGACAATGCATGACACTCTTCTCTCAGCATCTATTTTGCTACCACTCGATCTTCAGCACACAAATGTTCCTGGGGTACTGGTGGATCCCAGGACTTCGAGGTGCGTGGTGCAATTTCTTCCCCTGGGCAACTCCTGTTGCCCCTGGGCGGGTCTCACACTGGTTGGATATACTGTTTTAACGGTTTCGATATGACCTAACACATTCTTTGGATCCAGTCTAATTTCGTGTCTCGTAGTATTCATCACCGGTACTGTCACTCTAGCAAACCCACCAATAGGAATCGTAAGCACAGTTTCACCTTGAACTAGACTTTCCTGAAGTTCTGAGGAGTCTTTTGGCACAGTCTTTTCTGTACTTTTCTTCCCGATTCTAACCAGACTCCACACCTCACCTCCACCATTTGGTTTGCAGGGATGATGATTGGGCACTAGCCTACCTTGACTTCTTTTAGGCCCATTGTATTCTGTGCTTTAGAAATCTGTTCATCTTACATCTTTATATGTACTGCTACTGTTCTCAATTCTTCATAGGTTAACTGAAGAAGCAGCTCACTAATTCTGTCCATTTGTATTTCCACATCCATTGCTGCAAGTGAGTTTTCTTTAGGGCTGGTCCCCATTAACTGGTGTAGCAAAGTTGAGTTGAGGTGCTGTTCTGCTGTGTTTTTCCAGACTTTCCCATTGCTTCCTCTACATGCTAATTCCTGCTCAGGACTCCCCATACGGTACACCAATGTTATATGCATGCCGCTAGGTTCAGATAGGGGCAAGACAATTTAAAATCGTGGTTGTCAGTAAGACGTATCACATATAACTGAGGTTCAAATCCAGCCATTTGTAGTGAACGTGAAAAATATTGTCTTCCATTTAAAATGGGCAAGGCACATGGCAAGGGATAGGGAAGTGGACATGATGGTGATGGAGCATGCAGAGGCCGAGGCCGTGAGCAAGCTGAAATTGTGCCACAACAAACACCCACATCTTGTCGCTCGACCTTCCTGTCCCAATTACTAGGGGACAGCAGAACACCACTATTGAACACAGAGCAGTGTCAAAAGGTTGTTCGCTGGATAGTATATAATGCTTCCAGTCACTTTGCCACCACCACCACCACCCTGTCTTCCACATGGTTAAGTCTCAGTAGATGTGAGTCTGGACCGTATATTCCTATATTCCTCACCCTGATCCTCCTTCCTCCCACCATTCCAAGTACCCGGACACAACTGATCCCACACTTGGACACACAGAAGAGCTATTCATTTTTTCATTTATAGATTCAGGCCTCTCACCCGGGAAGCTTCAAGTGCGTCATGAGGAGAACGCATGTAGCAATGCCCAAATATTTGAGCAGCCACGGTCACACGAAGGCAACGGTGGAAAAGTGCAATTGCTGTCACAAGAGGTGGATGATGATGATGATGAGACACAATTGTCAGGAAGTCATGAGGAGGACAAGGGTGCGGAAGTGGAAGACGAGGTGATGGATGATATAGTAACTGACGCAACCTGGCAGGGGGACATGCAGAGCTAGGACAGCAGCACACAGGGGGATGAAGGAGTAGCACCACAACAGGCAGGAAGAAACTGTGTGGTGGCCGCAGACACAAGGCGAGAAAGCATTCCTCGTAACACCAACACGTCGGACGTTGCCAGTACAACTGTTAGGTCTTCCCGAGTCTGGTTGTGTTTTAAAGACTCTGCAGATAACCCCAAAGAGGCCAATTGCACCACCTGCCAGACCAGCATGAGCAGTGGTAGCAAAACTAGCAGTCTGACCACCACCAGCATGATCAGGCACATGGCAGCAAAGCACCCGACTAAGTGGGCCGAACCCCATGGTCCAGCAACAATGTCTGCGGGTGACACCACTGCTTCTTCCGCTGTTGTGCGTGCACGTCAGTCCCCTGTCCATGGCTCATGTGAAGATGCCTCCCGCCCTGCACCTGTCGTTGTACACTCTCAACTAGCACCATCAACAAGTATGTCCACTTCAGCGGTTTCACAAAACCTACCCAGATCTGCCCGATCTGCTTGTCAATGTATGTCGTGTGTGTGCCCATTAGTGATGAGTGAACGTGCTCGCAACTGCTCGGTACTTGACCCAGCATCCCTGTGTTCAACGAGCTCAGTGCTCGGTGAGTATTTCCGGGTTGCTCAGGCAGGAACTCGAGTCCCCTCCCTGCTTGTTTGGCACTCTTTAGAGAGCCAATGAATATGCAGGGATTGCCTGCCATGCACTGTAATGCCGTAGCCATATACAGTACAGATCAAAAGTTTGGACACACCTTCCCATTTAAAGATTTTTCTGTATTTTCATGACTATGAAAATTGTACATTCACACTGAAGGCATCAAAACTATGAATTAACACATGTGGAATTATATACTTAACAAAAAAGTGTGAAACAACTGAAAATATGTCTTATATTCTAGGTTCTTCAAAGTAGCCACCTTTTGCTTTGATGACAGCTTTGCACACTCTTGGCATTCTCTTGATGAGCTTCAAGTGGTAGTCACCGGAAATGGTCTTCCAACAATCTTGAAGGAGTTCCCAGAGATGCTTTGCACTTGTTGGCCCTTTGCCTTCACTCTGCGGTCCAGCTCACCCCAAACCATCTCGATTGGGTTCAGGTCTGGTGACTGTGGAGGCCAGGCTATCTGGCGTAGCACCCCATCACTCTCCGTCTTGGTCAAATAGCCCTTACACAGCCTGGAGGTGTGTTTGGTGTCATTGTCCTGTTGAAAAATAAATGATGGTCCAACTAAACGCAAACCAGATGGAATAGCATGCCGCTGCAAGATGCTGTGCTAGCCATGCTGGTTCAGTATGCCTACAATTTTTAATAAATCCCCAACAGTGTCACCAGCAAAGCACCCCCACACCATCACACCTCCTCCTCCATGCTTCACGGTGGGAACCAGGCATGTAGAGTCCGTCCGTTCACCTTTTCTGCGTCGTACAAAGACACAGTGGTTGGAACCAAAGATCTCAAATTTGGACTCATCAGACCAAAGCACAGATTTCCACTGGTCTAATGTCCATTCCTTGTGTTCTTTAGCCCAAACAAGTCTCTTCTGCTTGTTGCTTGTCCTTAGCAGTGGTTTCCTAGCAGCTATTGTACCATGAAGGCCTGCTGCCCAAAGTCTCCTCTTAACAGTTGTTGAAGAGATGTGTTTGCTGCTAGAACTCTGTGTGGCATTGACCTGGTCTCTAATCTGAGTTGCTGTTAACCTGCGATTTCTGAGGCTGGTGACTCGGATAAACTTATCCTCAGAAGCAGAGGTGACTCTTGGTCTTCCTTTCCTGGGGCAGTCCTCATGTGAGCTAGTTTCTTTGTAGCGCTTGATGGTTTTTGCAACTGCACTTGGGGACACTTTCAAAGTTTTCCACCAGACTTCTACACAACACAACTGATGGTCCCAACCCCATTTATAAGGCAAGAAATCCCACTTATTAAACCAGACAGGGCACACCTGTGAAGTGAAAACCATTTCCGGTGACTACCACTTGAAGCTCATCAAGAGAATGCCAAGAGTGTGCAAAGCAGTCATCAAAGCAAAAGGTGGCTACTTTGAAGAACCTAGAATATAAGACATATTTTCAGTTGTTTCACACTTTTTTGTTAAGTATATAATTCCACATGTGTTAATTCATAGTTTTGATGCCTTCAGTATGAATGTACGATTTTCATAGTAATGAAAATACAGAAAAATCTTTAAATGAGAAGGTGTGTCCAAATTTTTGGTCTGTACTGTATATATATATATCCAACTGAACTAACAGTCCTTCTGAGGACTAATCCCGCTACATATATTCAGTGGTGATAGCAGCAGTTAGGCAGGCAAGCAGGCAGTGTATGTGGCAGACTGCAGTGCATGATACAGCACAAGAGGGATCATTGAACATCCTGTTAGTATAGGTATTCCACAACATATATACACTGCTCAAAATAATAAAGGGAACACTTAAACAACAGAATATAACTCCAAGTAAATCAAACTTCTGTGAAATCAAACTGTCCATTTAGGAAGCAACAATGATTGACAATCAATTTCACATGCTTTTGTTCAAATGGAATAGACAATAGATGGAAATTATTGCCAATTATCAAGACACACTCAATAAAGGAGTGGTTCTGCAGGTGAGGACCACAGACCACATCTCAGTACCAATGCTTTCTGGCTGATGTTTTGGTCACTTTTGAATGTTGGTTGTGCTTTCACACTTGTGGTAGCATGAGACGAACTCTACAACCCACAGAAGTTGTTCAGGTAGTGCAGCTCATCCAGGATGGCACATCAATGCGAGCTGTGGCAAGAAGGTTTGTTGTGTCTGTCAGCGTAGTGTCCTGAGGCTGGAGGCACTACCAGTAGACAGGCCAGTACACCAGGAGATGTGGAGGGGGCCGTATGAGGGCAACAATGCAGCAGCAGGACCGCTACCTTCGCCCTTGTGCAAGGAGGAACAGGAGGAACACTGCCAGAGCCCTGCAAAATGACCTCCAGCTGGCCACAAATGTGCATATGTCTGCACAGAAACCGACTCCAAGAAGGTGGTATGAGAGCCCGACGTCCACAGATGGGGGTTGTGCTCACAGCCCAACACCGTGCAGGATGCTTGGCATTTGCCACAGAACACCAGGATTGGCAAGTCACCACTGGCACCCTGTGCTCTTCACAGCTGAAAGCAGGTTCACACTGAGCACATGTGACAGATGTGACAGAGTCTGGAGACGCCGTGGAGAGTGTTCTGCTGCCTCCAACATCCTTTAGCATGACAGGTTTGACAGTGGGTCAGTAATGCTGTGGGGTGGCATTTCTTTGGAGGGCCGCACAGCCCTCGATGCCATGCGCTCGTCAGAGGTAGCCTGACTGCCATTAGGTACTGAGATGAGATCCTCAGACCCCTTGTGAAACCATATGCTGGTGCGGTTGGCCCTGGGTTCCTTCTAATGCAGGACAATGCCAGACCTCATTTGGCTGGAGTGTGTCAGCAGTTCCTGCAAGATGAAGGCATTGAAGCTAAGGACTGGCCCACCCATTCTCCAGACCTGACTCCGATTGAGCACATCTGGGACATCATGTCTCGCTCCATCAACCAACGTCACATTGCACCACAGACTGTCCAGGAGTTGGCAGATACTTTATTCCAGGTCTGGGAGGAGATCCCACAGGAGACCATCCGCAACTCATCAGGAGGAGGAGGCCACACAAAATATTGAGCCTCATTTTGACTTGTTTTAAGGACATTACATCAAAGTTGGATCAGCCTGTAGTGTGTTTTTCCACTTTAATTTTGGGGGTGACTCAAAATCCAGGCCTCCATTGGTTAATAAATTTGATTTCCATTGATGATTTTTGTGTGATTATGTTGTCAGCACATTCAACTTTGTACAGAGCAAAGTATTCAATGAGAATATTTCATTCGTTCAGATCTAGGATGTGTTATTTGAGTGTTCCCTTTATTTTTTGAGCAGTGTGTATATCCATCTGAACTAACAGTCCTTCTGAGGACTAATCCAGATGCATATAATCAGTGCATGGCAGGCAGGCAGTGTATGATACAGCACAAGAGGGTCCATTGAACGTCTTGTCTGCTGCTGTAATAATTACAGATATTTGTAGACATATCCCCAGATATCAGGGGCGGGGCCGGCACCAGCACCCGGCGCACCCGGGCAAGTGCCGGGGCCCTGAGCAGGCGGGGGGCCCACTCACCGTTGGGCACCCCACCACGTTATGGGACCCGTGAGCGGAGGAGAGTGGTGTCAGGGCCCAGTCCCCCCCCCCGCTTGCTCAGGGCCCCGGCTGCCGGCGAAACAATACTTACCTCTCCTCGTGCCTCCACAGCAGCTCCGGTCTCTTCCGCATCCTCTGACTGTGACGTCTCAGGTCAGAGGACGCGGTGACGTCTTTACACCGCGCTCTCTCCTGAGCTATCACAGAGCAGAGCGGGAAGATGCCGGCGACACTGAGGAGTCCGAGCAGCGGCAGCAGGTGAGGAGAAGTGAGGTGAGTATTTTATTTTTTTTATTTTTAATATATGGAGGCATGGGGCATTATATGGGAGGGGGGGTGACATCCTGCATGGGGCTTTATAAGGGAGGGGGGGTGACATCCTGCATGGGGCATTATAAGGGAGGGGGGGTGTGACATACTGCATGGGGAATTATAAGGGAGGGGAGTGAAATTCTGCTTGAGGCATTATAAGGGAGGGGGAGTGACATCCTGCATGGGGCATTATAAGGGAGGGGGGAGTGACATACTGCATGGGGCATTATAAGGGAGGGGAGTGAAATTCTGCATGGGGCATTATAAGGGAGGGGGGTGTGTGACATCCTGCATGGGGCATTAAAAGGGGCTGTGTGACATCCTGCATGTGGCATTATCAGGGAGGGGGTGTGACATCCTGCATGGGGCATTATAAGGGAGGGGGGGAGAGGTGACATCCTGCATCGGGCATTATATGGGGGGGGGAGTGACATCCTGCATGGGGCATTATATGGGGGGGAGAAGTGACATCCTGCCTGGGACATTATAAGGGGGGATGACATAATGCATGGGGCATTATAAGGGAGTGACATCCTGCATGGGGTATTATAAGGGGCATTATATGGGGGGAACAGCCTGCATGAGGCATTATGTGGCGGGAACAGCCTGCATGGAGCATTATGTGGGGGCACAGCCTGCATGGAGTGTTATATTGGGGCCAGTATCCTGTATGGAGCGTAATAAGGGGGCCAGTATCCTATATGGAGCGTTATAAGGGGGCCAGTATCCTGTGTTGAGCGTTATATAGGGGCCAGTATTCTATATGGAGCGTTATATGGGGGCCAGTATCCTGTATGGTGCTTTATATGGGGGCCAGTATTCTGTATGGAGCGATTTGCCGGTTTCTGAGCTATTGTGGAATTTACAATAGATATCACACATGTAATGTAAGAAGTGAAATCTTTGGCATTGTACTATATATATATTTCTCTGCGGTATCTGTGCATCATGAATCGTGGTATGTGTTAAAGGGGCCCTCTGAGACTCTTTCGCCCAGGGCCCACAAAAACCTGGAGCCGGCGCTGATCAGGGGCCAGGGAAATTTTTTTTTTTATCTTAATCCTGGTTATTTACTTAAAAAGCAATGTAGAGTACACCATTTTTCTGCTCCATTTGCTTGTTTTCACTGCAGAATAAAGCCAGATCTGTTCAATAATTCAGCAATAAAAATCCAGAAATTTAAACTGAACGTGGAAAATATTGGCCTCCTTTTCCATTCTGTTGCAGTGTGTCGGTCAAGCTATTCACACTAGGTGTCTGTGAAGAATAGTATTAGTAAATTACAGGCCTGCTATTTAAAACCGTGGTTCTCTGTCAGACATAACACCTATAAGAGTGTTCCAAAATCAGACATTTCTTCCATTTTAATTTTGTTGCAGTGTGTTGGTCAAGCTATTCAGACTAGGTGTCTGTGAAGAATAGTATTAACAAATTATAGGCCTGCTATATAAAACTGTGGTTCTCTGTCAGACATAACACCTATAAGAGTTCCAAAATCAGACATTTCTTCCATTTTCATTCTGTTGCAGTGTGTCGGTCAAGCTATTCACACTATGTGTCTGTGAAGAATAGTATTAGCAAATTACAGGACTGCTATTTAAAATTGTGGTTCTCTGTCAGATATATCACCTATAACTGCATTCCAAAATCAGCCATTTCTCGTGAACGTGGAAAATATTGTCCTCCATTAAAACTGGGCAAGGTGCGTAGCAAGGGACGGGGAAGTGGACGTGATGGTGATGGTGCATGCTTCCAGTCATTTAGCCACCACCACCACCCTGTCTTCCACACGGTCAAGTCCCAGTAGCCGTGAGTCTGGACTGCATATTCCTCACCCTGATCCTCCTTCCTCCCACCATGCCGAGTGCCTGAAGACAACTGATCCCACACTTGGACACTCAGAAGAGCTGTTCACTTTTCCATTTGTAGATTCGCCCGGCCAGCTTTAAGCGAATCAAGAGGAGAACGCGTGTAGCGATGCCCAGATATTGGAGCAGCCACGGTCACACGAAGGCGACGGTGGGAAAGTGCAATTACTGTTGCAAGAGGTGAATGATGATGATGAGACACAATTGGCAGAAAGTAATGAGGAGGACCAAGGTGCGGAAATGGAAGACGAGGTGGGGGATGATATAGTAACTGACCAAACCTGGCAGGGGGGCATACAGAGCGAGGACAGCAGCACACAGGGGGAGGGAGGCGCAGCACCACAGCAGGCAGGAAGAAGCAGTGTGGTGGCCGCAGACACAAGGCGAGAAAGCGTTCCTCGCAACACCAACACGACGGAAGTTGCCAGTACAACTGTTAGGTCTTCCCGAGTCTGGTTATTTTTTAAAGACTCTACTGATAACCCCAAAAAGGCCATTTTCACCACCTGCCAGGCCAGCATCAACAGGGGTAGCAAAACTAGCAGCCAGACCACCACCTGCATGATCAGGCACATGGCAGCAAAGCACCCAACTAAGTGGGCCGAACCCCAAGGTCCAGCAACAGTGTCTGCAGCTGACACCACTGCTTGTTCCGCTGTTGTGTGTGCACGCCAATCCCCTGTCCATGGGACACGTGAAAATGCCTCCCGCCCTGCATCTTTTGTTGAGCACTCTCAACTAGCAGAATCAGCAAGCACGTCCACGTCCAAGTCCCAGCACAGCGTTCAGTTGCCTCTACCCCAGTCCTTGGAACGCAATTGCAAATACGCAGCCAAAACCCCACAGGCCACACCACTAAATTTACACATTTCGTGAATGCTTGCCCTCAAAATGTTGCCTTTTAGGCTCGTGGAGACGGAAGCTTACTGCAACCTGATGGCGGCGGCGTTACTCAGTACTCGGTCCCCAGCCATAAATATTTCTCCCGGTGTGCCGTCCCCTCATTACACGAGCACTTGTCCCACAACATTAGATGTGCCAACAGCAATGCAGTTACTGGGACACATGGACAAGTGCTTGTGGGAAGGGACGGTACATCTCGCTGACGGGCCCTGGGTCAATCAGGGTTGCCCACATATTCTACAGCTCCTGCACCTCCTCTTCCTCTTCAGCTTCCATCTCTGAAATTACCACATTAGTATAAAGCTGGAAGAACTGCAGCAACAGGCTGTGCTGAAGCTAATATGCTTAGGTGATAAACCGCACAACGCTGAAGAGTTGTGGACAGCTCTAAAAAATCAGGCAGATCTTTGGCTGACACTGCTGACCCTACAGCCAGGCATGGTCATGTGTGAAAATGGCCAGAACCTGGTGGTGGCTCTGAGGCAAGGCGAGCTCACACACGTACCATGCCTGGCCCATGTGCTTAACCTTGTGGTTCAGCGGTTTCTCAAAACCTTCCCGGATCTGTCATATCTGCTTGTCAAAGTACGCTGCCTGTGTGCCCATTTTAGAAAGTCAGCTACAACTTCCGCCGCCCTTGAAATGCTTCAGCAGTGTTTGCAGCTTCCAGCACTGATCTGCGATATCCCCACGCATTGTAACTCTACATTGCAGATGTTGGGAAGGATTTATGAGCAGAACAGGGCAGTTGTTGACTACCAACATCAACAAGGCCGTCGGTATTCAGGTCAAACTCCACACATAAAACCTCAGGAGTGGACATAGATGTCACACATTTGTACCATCCTCCAAAAATTTGAGGACTCCTCCAAGATAGTTAGCGGCGATGACGTCATAATTAGTGTAAAGATGTGCGGTTGTGGGTTGTAAGTAATCAACTAGGCAGATTAACGAAGCAGCAATATTTTATTGTTCACAGCCATGGTAATAAGCAATTCCAGGTAAATGTCCAACAGGCAATTCTCTTAGTTCTCAAATTCCCAATCTGGATTCAGTAGTTCCACTGGCTTTGTATAAGGCCATACTCACTGTCTCCATCCTCTTCCTTACATCCTTCCACCCAACTCCCCTAAAACATGTCTGTCCTTTCTTCCACTGGGCTCAGTCCCCTCCCAGGTCAGAAGTGATCACATCCTCCCCCTTAAACATTAACTGTTCACTAAACAATGAAGAATATTCTAGAAGGGTTCATCTGAGACTGCATGTAAGACCCCCTGTGGGGACGGCTCCACTGTTTCTGCAATCTACACACACATGACGTGATTATTGGCTATTGGAACAATGGTTAGATTCTCCTGAGATACAGATTAGTGGAATGCTGGACATTTTACAAGTGAATCTAGTGCACATACTGACAAGTTAGCAGAACTATATAAAACATAACAAGTAACTCACTAATAAAACACAATAATAATATTAACAAAAATGGTGGTCCTTTACTGGAAAAGTATCATAATCTTTAGAAAATGGGCAGCTCCTCACAATTAGCATCACCATCCCGCTTCTCTATCTTCTGAAACACTCTCTGCTCACAATTAAAGAGGATGCATTGCAGGTGTGATGAGATGGAGAAAGGAACCATACAGGGTGATTACACACAGCCCAGCCTCATCTCATCCGAACGTGGATTGGGTGACAATGAGGAAGACGAGGAGGAGGAGGAGGAAGAACAGGAGCTAGTTTCCTGCGCTATAGACGGTACTACCTACACAACTGTAATACAGTCTATTCAGCGTGGATTGCCTGAGGACAGGGAGGAGGAGGATGAGGAGGAGAGCATGGTCAATTGTCCTCTTGGTGAGGACACGGAAGTCTTGCCTGTTAGCAGGCTGGCACACATAGCTGAGTTTATGTTAGGGTATGTGCACATGATGCAGAAATGAAGCAGAAAATTTCTGCATCATTTCTGCATCTCCCTGGCAGAAAAAACGCATGCAGATTGTGCATGCGTTTTTCCTGTGGATTACATGCGGATTCACATGCGTTTCCACATGCGTTTCCGCATGTGTATTGACAAGCGCTTTCCAGGCGATTTTAGCATCACCTGGAAAGCGCTTGACAACTAGGTCACACTATATAAATCCATGCAAACAGCATGGATTTATATAGTGTGACCCCAGAGAGTGTATATACTTACCTCCGATGGCCCGCGCTGTCCTGCTCACTCCGTTCTCCCGGCTGCCGGCAACTTTGAATTGAAAAACCTGCCGACGTCAGCGTCACGTGACCCGTCACATGACTCTGACGTCAGCGCAGGTCCTACAACTCACTGCAAGTGCCGGGAACCAAGCAGGAGCGGTGCGCGGGCCGACAGAAGGTAAGTATACATTTATTTTTTATTTTATTCTTTTTTTACAGGTTTTTTATTGGTACCTGGGTGTGGATGAGACTCTCCTCTCATCTACACCCGGGTACCATCCGCACATTAGAACGCGCCAATAACGCAAGTACAAATGCAGTCTTGCGGAATTGGCGCGCTCTAATGCAAGTCAATGGCGGCGAAAACACCGCGTTTACGCAAAATTAATTGACATGCTGCGGATTTTTGAGCGCAGCGTTTATGCTGCGGAAAAATCCGCATCATGGGCACAGCACATGCGGATTTCTATTGGGGAACACTGCTGCCCTTCTACCATGCGTTTTTAATGCATTTCCGTGGCGTTTACGCAACTGCAAAAACGCCGCGGAAACGCATTAAATACGCATCGTGTGAACTCAGCCTTACACTGCCTTTCCCGTGACCCTCGCATTGTCTAAATTTTGGGTGACAGTCATTACTCTTTGGTGACACTTCTAGACCCACGCTACAAGGAGAACTTTCTGTCTCTTATTACCTTTCAGGACAGGCCTAATAAAATGAGGCAGTACAAGAAGGCCCTTGTGGAATTATTTAAAAAATTCCCATCTGAAAACGCTAGTGGCAGAGGTCACAGTTGGTTGAACAACCAAGTAGAACAGGCAAGAGAGACACAATCCAGCAGAGGCAGGGGAACACTGTCAAAGCTCTGGGACAGCTTTCTAAAACCCTCCCATTGCACAGGCCCTTAGGCATGGGGTATTCTCCTAAGGAAGGAAAAGTTTCGGAAGATGGTGAGGGAGTACCTTGCCGACCGTACCAACGTCCTCCGTGATTCCTCTGTGCCTTATAATTGTTGGGTATCCAAACTGGACACGTGGCATGAACTGACTCTCTACGCCTTGGAGGTCCTGGCCTGCCCTGCCGCTAGCGTTTTGTCTGAGCGGGTTTTTAGTGCTGCTGGTGGAATTATAACTGATAGGCACATCTGCCTGTCAACTAGCGTTGAGCCACCCCCGTAGTGTTCGGGTTCGGTTCGGTTCGTCGAACACCGGGATGTTCGTGAAACTGTTCGTTGAACACCTTAGAACACTGTTGAACACCGTCGAACACCGTTAAAACCAATGGCAGGCAATTACGCAAATAAAAACACATAGAAAACACATTCAAAGGTGTCCAAAAGCTGACAAACTGCTCAGAAGACACTTTCTTTAAAAAAAGCCGGCCAGCATTTCAGCATCGGTACCGGACAATTTAGAACAGAAAGAATAGAGCATCACACATAGATTAGATAGAAACATGTCAGTCACATATATAAGAAGTACAGTGACATTGTTGGTTACTGTACTTGTCATTTAGTGTTAAAGGATATATTAAAAAAAATAATAGTGTTTTCATGCACCGTCTCTTTAAAAAAGCCGGCCGGCAATTCAGCATCGATACCTGACAATTTAGAACAGAAAGAATAGAGCATCACACATAGATTAGATAGATAGAAACATATCAGTCACATATATAATAAGTACAGTGATAGTGTTGATTACTGTACTTGTCATTTAGTGTTAAAATAAAGGATTTATTAAAAAAAAAATTGGCGTGCGGTTCCCTGTAATTTTAGTCTCTAGCGGAGTTTAAGCAGACGGCTGGGGCAGATGTTTGAAGCCTGGGAAGGGGGTAATACCCACGGAGCTTCCCAGGCTACTAATATTAGCCCCCAGCTGAATATCTAGCCTTTACTAGCTATTAAAATGGGGGACCCCCCCAAAAAAATGACGTGGGGTCCCCCCTATTTTAATAGCTAGCAAAGGCTAGGCAGACAGCTGGGGGCTGATATTAATAGCCCAGGAAGGGTGCCATGAATATGGGCCCCCTCCCAGGCTAGAAACACTAGCCGTCAGCCGCCCCAGAAATGGCGCATCCATAGGATGCGCCAATTCTGGCACTTAGCCTCACTCTTCCCACTGCCCTTTAGCGGTGGCAGTGGGATAATAGGGCTGGGGTTGATGTCAGCTTATAATGCCAGCTGACATCAAGCCCAGGTTAGTAATGGAGAGGCGTCTATAAGACACCCCCCTTTACTAACCCCATAGTCAAAGTTAAAAAAAAACCACAAACACCAAGAATAAAGTCCTTTAATTGAAATAAACACACAATTCTTTATTGTTCTAAATTAAACCATACTTACCATCACGCCCATTCCAGCTGAAGCCAACGATCTCCTGCAATAAAAGTAAAATAATAAACCAACATCATCCTTACCTTTCCATGGTTCCCAGGATGGCTCCAGCTCTGCTACTTTCACATGACAGGCTGGATCGCACCCGAAAGCTGCCATCCAGCTTGCCATGCCGCAGACACTGAGAAGCGCAGGCATGCTTGCGCTCCTCAGTGTCTGGCTGTGACGGTATCCAGATGAGCCGAAATCATGTCCAATGAACTTGGCTCACCTCATGCACGTCACTGACAGCGTGGGAAAATTCTCCTGCACTTGTGGTGAATGTGAGAGAATTCTCCTGCTCTCACGGCAAGCGCAGGAGAATTTTCCCACGCTGTCAGTGACGTACATGAGGTGAGCTGAGTTCATTGGACATGAACTCGGCTCATCTGAATGCTTTCACAGCCAGACACTGAGCATGCCTGCGCTTCTCAGTGTCTGCGGCATGGCAAGCTGGATGGCAGCTTTCGCCTGCGATCCAGCCTGTCATGTTAATGTAGCAGAGCTGGAGCCGTCCTGGGAACCATGGAAAGGTAAGAATGATGTTGGTTTATTATTTTACTTTTATCGCAGGAGATCGTTGGCTTCAGCTGGAATGGGCGTGATGGTAAGTATGGTTTAATTTAGAACAATAAAGAATTGTGTGTTTATTTCAATTAAAGGACTTTATTCTGGGTGTTTATGGGTTTTCTTAACTTTGACTATGGGGTTAGTAATGGGGGTGTCTTATAGATGCCTCTCCATTACTAACCTGGGCTTGATGTCAGCTGGCATTATAAGCTGACATCAACCCTAGCCCTATTACCCCACTGCCACTGCTACAGGGCAGTGGGAAGAGCAAGGCTAAGTGCCAGAATTGGCGCATCCTACCCTTCCTGGGCTATTAATATCAGCTCTCAGCTGTCTGCCTAGCCTTTGCTAGCTATTAAAATAGGGGGGACCCCACGTAATTTTTTTTGGGGTCCCCCATTTTAATAGCTAGTAAAGGCTAGGTATTCAGCTGGGGGCTGATATTAGTAGCCTGGGAAGCTCTGTGGGTATTACCCCCTTCCCAGGCTTCAAACATCTGCCCCAGCCGTCTGCTTAAACTCCACGAGAGACTAAAATTACAGGGAACCCCACACCAATTTTTTTTTTAATAAATCCTTTATTTTAACACTAAATGACAAGTACAGTAATCAACACTATCACTGTACTCATTATATATGTGACTGACATGTTTCTATCTATCTAATCTATGTGTGATGCTCTATTCTTTCTGTTCTAAATTGTCGGGTACCGATGCTGAATTGCCGGCCGGCTTTTTTAAAGAGATGGTGCATGAAAACACTATTATTTTTTTTAATAAATCCTTTAGCACTAAATGACAAGTACAGTAACCAACACTGTCACTGTACTTATTATATATGTGACTGACATGTTTCTATCTATCTAATCTATGTGTGATGCTCTATTCTTTCTGTTCTAAATTGTCGGGTACCGGTGTATGCCGATGCTGAATTGCCGGCTTTTCATGTTTCACTGTGAGCACTGTTCCCATCGATTTGGGCAACCACTGTAATGCCACAACCACCATGGCTGTGGCATTACAGTGAGTGGCAGACAATCCCTGCATGATGTGAAAAAATCCAGTTACGCTTTTGGTGCAGGAACAGTTATCGAACATAACGTCGAACAGCCGAATTTTTTGCAAATCGTTCGCGTTCGTCGAACGACTCGAACAATGCCCAAAACAGCTCGAATTTGAGATTGGCGAACAGTTCTAGTCGAACACCGCTCATCTCTGCTGTCAACTGAAAATGCTGACAGGCTGACTCTTATAAAAAATGAACAAGGGCTGGATTGGGCCAGAATTCTCAACACCACTGAATGATCGCAGCATAACATAAACTCAAATACAGTGTCTTTTTTTTGGCAGGTCTATCTCTATTCCCATGCACCTCTGTCTTCACACCCAGCTATACGCTTCCGGATTTTGTCTATTTGCTCTTGGTCTCCTCCTTCTCGCATCCTCATCCTCCACCATCATATCACCACCATATGTACAATATCAAAATAACTATGTCTCTTGCAAGAGGCATTGGAGTTCCTCCAAATTTTTTGCAGCCGTTGCTTCACTGCATAGGTAAACAGTATGGGAGATTCACTTCCTAATAATGGGAGCATTTTTTGCAGGAGGCCCTCCGACCTCTGCGGCTCTTGAAAGGGGCATTGGAGGTCCTCCAAATTTTTGGCATCCATTGCAGTCATTGCATAGGTAAACAGTATGGGAGACCCTCTGCTTTCTAATGGGAATATGTCATTACTGAGGCCCACCTCTCTGTGTCTTTAAATTGTTAGTGGGGTTTTTCCTAAATTTTGGCAGTCGTTGGACTTACTCCATACCCTATAACTGAATAGCAGACCCTCTCCTTTCTAATGGGAACATGTCATTACTGAGGCCCACCTCTATGTGTCTTTATATTGTTAGTGAGGTTTTTCCTAAATTTTGGCAGCAGTTGAACTTATTGCATACCTTTTAACTGAATAACAGACCCTCTCCTTTCTAATGGGAACAATGTCCTACTTGTTACTGTGGGCCAGCTGTATGTGTCTTTAAATTATTAGTGGGGTTTTTCCTAAATTTTGGCAGCCGTTGGACTCACTGCATACCCTATAACTGTATAGCAGACCCTCTCCGTTCTAATGGGAACATGTTGTTACTGTGGCCCAGCTCTATGTGTCTTTAATTTCTTAGTCGGGTTTTTCCTTAATTTGGTCAGCTGTTGGACTCACTGCATACCCTATAACTGTATAGCAGACCCTCTCCATTCTAATGGGAACATGTTGTTACTGTGGCCCAGCTCTATGTGTCTTTAAATTGTCAATAGGGTTTTTCCCAAATTTTGGCAGCCTTTGGCAGCCCTGCCCTTTGGCAGCATGGGCATTACCACTATAGGAGACCCGCTCCTTTATAATGGGAATATTTTTTTACTGAGACCCTCCTCTATGTCTCTTTAAAGGGGTATTAGGTTGCGTCCAAATTTTTGGCAGTCCTTGCAGTCACTGCATATGCAATAACAGTATAGGAGACCCACTCATTAATAATGGGAACAACAAAGCAAAGCTGACAGCTGACCCTTTAAGAATAGTAAGGGCCACCTGATGGCCTTATAAAAATAGTCTTTGTGACTTTCAGAGTCCCTCCATCATAAATGAAACAGGATATGTCTGACCATGTCTCACACACCACATGGCCAGATAAGGTAGTAAAATGTTAAAATTACTTTTCCCAGTGAATGTATTTTTCACAATTGAAAGCAATGCAAAAGTGCAAAAACACATAAAAAATGCAGCTTGTGAACATAGCCCAAGGTAAGGAGGAGCATTATTGTTCTTGTTTAATTATTTTGCCTTATATACAAGTCATTACCCTGGAAAGGATGTTCCTTCACATTTTACCCAGGAAAATCCATTTTGGTTTCGTTTTTGTATGTTTTGTTGTGAGTCCATAAAAGTGGCGTAATACTCTGACAACGTTGTAGACAGCAGTGACCTGGGAGTCAGAGATGCTTCCAGGGGTCTTCCCCATGCTGTTTCCATGTTGTTTGATCACTGTTCCCATCAATTTGGGCAATTTTCAGGCCCTCTGCAGACCGCCGGGGGGGGTGCCGGAAAAATGCTCACGTTTCCCATAGACTTACATTGGGCTCATTATTCGGGTCGAGCACCCGAGCATTCCAATTTGCTCGACTCGAGCAACGAGCACCCGAGCATTTTAGTGCTCGCTCATCACTACATACAGTATAACGCCATAATTGCACAGTAAGTCTTCCTATGAGAAAACAAATAACATACAAATAGCGTAGAGGTCTGAAAAAAATGGTGCGCTTAGTCAATAGATGTAGAGTGTCGAACCTTTGTTTTGCATTTCCTACATCTATAGTTTTATATAGGACCTTTATACACAAAACGGTAGGATATTTTTAACAAAGATCATTCACAAAGTTGCTTGATTAGCTAGTTTAGATGCAGTGTACCAATAGTCAATGGGTGCAAAAGTGTACATACCCTTTAAATAATCCCATAAAAATAATCTGGTACTTCTCTGAAAAGACTATATACTACGGCCCCGATTCATCATGCTTAAAATACAGCAATTTTTTTAGTAACTCATAGTTGCAAAATATATTGAGACTTTTCACATTTTTTCGCCAGTCTCAGCCAGGTCCGCCATCTTTATGAATAATGAGTGGAGCCTAGTCGGGGGAGTGGCCAACAAATGAATCATACTTTATGCAAAAAATGGCGTAAATTAAAACAGAAATGTACTACAATTACTGTCTGGAATATCTTTCTTGAGGTGGTACATAGCAGCTGAAAAGATACTGTAAATTCATTAAGAGGCACAGTTCATGGAAACTGGGATGCAAAATGCCAGTCTTGGTGATACGCAGCCTCTATGTATTTGAAAAGATAAAAAGGAATAGTGTACTTTTCCGCACCACAGTCATTATATACGTAGCATTTTATGACAAAGAGATTTTATAACCAGGTGTATTGATTTTAATTCATTTCTACAGAAAAGTATGTATTAATCATTTACTGCCGAGCATTTCATGGCAAATAGCGGAGTTACGTCATAAAAAGAATCTTATAGACGCATCGATATTTCGATAAAAAAAAAACTCATTACTGTGTAATGAAGGATGAGAAAAGTTCAAGATGAAAGAAGGCGGATGGGTGCTCGCTCAAGACGGGAAGAGGAAAGAGTTAGAGGCTCTATTGGAAACCAATACAAGACGAAAGACTTGGAGAAAGTTCTCTGCTTTACAGCCGACGTTATTGTTCTGAAATATATCCTGACTGCAACATAATTAAGAGAAAAAATGAATATGACTGTAAATCTTTACAGAGTTATATCTGAAGACACATCATCGGCAATAATTCATAATGAAGCAGGTAATTTATGGAGGTCATTAACCAAAATATACCGCAGGCCTTATACAACAAGAGAAATCATAGCAGGCAATTAAACAAATCAAATTAATGTGATGTATTAGATAATGCGGGGGCATGGGCTCCGGGGTAATTGTGATCATGGGCTTCTTACCTACCACTATAGTAATAATACACATGGGGTTAATATGATGCAATTTATCTGCATGTAACATAACCTACTGTATGTATTGTATTTTTTTCTTTCATTTTTTTTAGACTTGGGTTCCAAAGTTTAAATGGTCATTGTTGCCTTAACAAACTCTGCATAGATCAATAGTACAAGCAAATATAAGAAACTTTGTAGTACATCTTGTCAGAGAAATATGTATTTTTCTCCACTTTTCAGCCACTTCTGCTCCCTCTGCCTCCTAAACTCGTCTTTTACTCTAAAAACTAATAGAATCTTTCTCAAGACAAGGGGAACTGTCAGCTCACTGAGGAATCAGATTACAGCCGCCTACTGAAGTTTATGGAGACTGCAAAAAATAATTAAAAAAAAGCCTTTTGTATTAAATTACAAAAATCTACCTTTACACATTTTGTATTAATTAAATTAATGTACAGGTACAGAAATGCGCTATAAGGGCAAAAGCTGGGGTCCTAGGTTCAAATCCCACCAAGGGTGACATCTGCAAGGAGTTTGTATGTTCTCCCGTGTTTGCGTGGGTTTCCTCCGGGTTCTCCGGTTTCCTCCCACACTCCAAAGACATACTGATAGGGAATCTAGATTGTGAGCCCCAATGGGGACAGTGTGAATAATGTCTGTAAAGTTCTGGGAATTAATGGCGCTATATAAGCAAAGCATAATAATACAATATAATATACACACAGTGGCATAACAAGAGTTTCATGGGCCCCAGTGCAAAATTTGGACCTAATCCTCACCCCCCCTCCACATCCTGAATATATATATAAAAACGCATGTGCATTGTTTACCAGTAGATTTTCTGCATCTAATGCAATTCTATGGGGAAAATCTTTACATAAAACTCACTACAACTGCAAGAGAAATTAACATGTTGTGGAAGTGAAGCACGCACCGCAGGTCAGTTTACGCTGAGTGAAAAACACTGTAGTCAGGAGATTTCTATATATCCATCTATTTTGTTGGAACCGTCAGACGCTGTGTTTCAGAAGCAGTGAAAATACAAAGCGTCAAAAACTCATGTTGGGAACACAGCCTTAGGCCTCATTCAGATGTCCATGTGGCATGTACGGTATGTTATATCCGTTTTTTTAACTCATTATATTCTATGGTGGTACTATGCACCTGTCCATTTTTTTGCAGTAGAAACGGATGAAAAATGCCAATACAAGTCTATGGGTCCATGAAAAACACATACAGCACACAGATGGCATCAATACAGTAAGTGTGCTGAAAAGGATTGGAGAAGCTTTGTAATTTCTTTATTTATTGATCCTTCTGTGAAAGATACTGATAATGCTGATGTTAAAAATGGACACACGGACTAAACACTGACGAAACACAGACCAAACACTGATGACACATGGACCAAACACTGATGACACACTGATCCAAAACACTGATGACACATGGACCAAACACTGATGACACACTGATCCAAAACACTGTTGACACATGGACCAAACACTGATGATGCCAGTAGCATTTTATCATGTACGTGTTTAAACCCAGACATGTGATTGAGGCCTTAGGTATTTTTACACATTACGTATTTGCTCCATTTGTATGAAAGGAATAGTCTCAGTTGCAGAAATTTCGGTAACAAAATCTGCAGAGTGGAAATTTACTTTTGGGGAATATATTGAGTATTTGTTGAGTTTTTACATCAGTATCTATAAGCCAAAACCAGGAGTGGAACAATCAGAGGAAAAGTATAATAGAAACACCTCACCACTTCTGTATTTATCACCCACTCCTGGTTTTGAATTACAAATACTGAGGTAAAATACTGACCAAATACTCAACGTGTGAACGTGGCTTCAGGGTATGTTTCTAAGTTCCAAAACCAGAGGATTTTCCAATGTGGATTTGCAAGCAGAAAAATTGCCACATATTGCAGTAGCAACAGAAATGACATTGCTGCAGATATAATGTTCAATGTAAATTATTGTGTGCTGTGGATTGTATATCTACAGTATTTCGGATTACGTTGTGGATCTCAGTACTCATCGCAGTGTAAAATGTGAAATGTGCTAGAAAATCCACATAATTTCTGCAACAAAATCTGCAGGGATATTACTGCCACAGATTTTGCTGTGTTTTCCCTGTGTGAAAATCCTGCAGCATATATACACTGTATATAAGCTAATGGTAAAGTGATAAAATGCATTTATGACACTTTTAGGCAACTGTCTGTATTTATTATTATTATTATTATTATTCTAAAGAAGTGTCAGAAACTATCACATGCACGCAGAGCTGCCCGGCCGTTTCTACTGTGAGTACAGGAACAGCGCTGCTCCTCTCTCACTGAGGGGAGCCGGCTGCTTCTCTGCAGGGTGGGTCCCAAGCCTTTCCGAGCCCAGTCATGGCCGCAACCTCTGCGACCACAATCGTTACACCCATGCAAACATAAACTTACAGTATGTATCAAAACAATGTGATTAATCAATGCATAACCTCCACTATTGCTGCACATGTTAAAAACCATATTAAAAATATCTGGCTTGTCATCTCAGAGGTGTTAATGTATACTGTGTTCTATCTAGTGCATGGTCTGAGGGAGCTGTGTGTCATGACTCGGTCTGAGGATTCGATCCCATGACTTGTTGTTTCCTGGTTGGGTCTTCTGTCTGTTGAGCTATTGCTCTTTTCCTTCCCTGTAAAATGCTCATTGTTCCTATTGTCTTTATTCTCCCTTCCTGGTTTGCTTCTTTCTAGGTGTTTTCCATTTTCCCATTTTTCGTTTACCCTATCATGTTCTGGGTGGGGATTTATATATTATCCCTTCACTGCACTTTCATGCTGGCTATGCTTCAAGGTGGATTTGTGCTAAGAAGTTCCAGCCCTTTAGTGAAGGGATTTCCCCTGCTAAACTTACGCCACTTATATTCTTGCTGTGTGTCTGTTTGTGTACCTTCCCAGCACCTTTTCCTTTTATAATTTTTAGGTTTCTGGGAGGTTATTCTGGTTTCATTTATTTTAGGGTTCTCCTTACTATCCCCTCTCTCCCCATTTTTGAACTTGCTTTAAGTTTCTCACCCTGGGTCTTCATGTCCACCTGTACACTTTCCTCTCCCCTTGTTAGCAGTATGCTGCGGCCTCCCCTCTGGTTCCAAAGGAGGCACAAGAAATCCCTCAACGGCCTTTTAGGGAGCCAGGTCCGAGGTGTTTTTTTAGTTGTGTGTCTAGGGATAGACTAGTTTGTACAGGGACCAGTTGGGTGTAGGTGTGGCTTCTCTCTTTAGTAAGTCTCCCTTACTCCCTTTTCCCGTGTGTGAGTGTGGTATGTGTATAGCATTATTATTATTTCCCAGCCCATTATTGTGTGCTAGGGCATCAACATGGATCCATTGGGTGCCCTGGCTGCACAGCTTCAAGCCTTGTCTTTGGAGGTTCCAAACATTAAACAACAACAACAGCAACTTGCTGATCCAAATGTCTCAGGCTGACAGTGTCACAGTGGAATCCAAGGTAAAGATGCCGGATTGCTTAGACGGCGATAGAAGTACGTTTTCCATCTTTTCTGTTCATGTTAATTATACTTTCGCCTCCGTCCTGTCTCCTCTGGGTCCAAGAGCCAACAAGTGGGCATCATTTTGTCTTTTCTCCATGGAGATCCACAGGCTTGGAAATTATCTTTGCCTGAGGATTTCCTAGTGTTGTCTTCTGTTGAGGCATTTTTCTCAGCTCTTGGCCTCATTTATTATGACCCTGACAAAGCCGCTGTGGTTGAATGCAAGATCTGTAAGTTGGCTCAGGGTGATCGTAGAGCTGACGACTATTGCACTAAGTTTAGACATTGGGCAGTAGAGACCTCCTGGAATGACCCCACTCTTTGTAGTCAGTTCTGTCAGGGACTTTCGGACCAAATTAAGGACATGCTGGTCTACAATCCTTGTCCGCAGTCCATGGATGAGGTTATGACACCTGTGGTTCGCTTAGATAAACGTCTGAGAGATAAAGGTACATGTAAAGGCATTGCAGTGGCTTCTTCTTCACCATAATAAGACTTGTGAACCTATGCAAATTGGTGCTTGCAGAGATCCCAGAGGAGTACAGAACTTGGAGCATTGGTTTGTTTTTGTTTATACTGTGGTCGTTCAGGTCATGATGTGGTTCAATGTTTCAAATATAAAAATGAAATTCTAAAAGAAAGAAAAAAAGAGACTTTAAAATTTAAAGATGCAGTTTCCAGGAGTCTGAAATTGTCTCTTGTTCAGACATGTGGGTTTTTCTGGTTTTATTTTTAAGTCTGTATCTGTGGTTTCAGTTTCTGCCTTGAATATAATTGATCATGATATTCCTGCAAGCTATGGTTATGACGTCTCTGCTCTTTTCCTTCCCATTCAAGTTTCAGCAATTGATAACTCTTTCACAAAGTCACGTTACTATGAAGGTCAAGAATGTATGTATGTTAGTTGGAGTGTTTCATATTGAATCCATTTCATTCTTGGTCTTTGCTTCTCTACCTTCAAAGTTAGTGTTAGGCCTACCATGGTTAATTAAGCACAAACCTGTAATCAACCAGGAGAGTCATGAGATCAGGTTATGGGGTGACGCTTGCTTTTCTGGAGCTAAAATGCCTAAAACTCTCTAGAGAGGGAGGATTTAAAAGTATATATTCAAAAGCGTCAGGGTCATATATGGCCATCCACCTCTCCAGTCGCCGTGGGGAACTTTTTTGTTAAGAAAAAAGATGGAGGGTTGCATCCATGTCACACAGGGTGTGGAAAGACTTAGTGCAACACAGAGGGAAGAGGAAAAGGGAGCCCAGACACTAGGGAAAGGGGGGAGTGGAGACCTCCTAGTCTGGTCTAGTGTCACCCTGTCTTAACTACCTTCTCCATATTGGCTCTTCACCAATTGGCACACGCGTGCCTGACTTTCCCTGGCATATGGCTAAGGCTAGGGAAGGGAGGAGATGAACACTAGTCAATCTCCACTAAACTCTATAGGCAACAAGCGTAGACAAATGGGTGGATTGCTTAGCTTTAGACGACTCCAGAAAAATGCGCACACAGCATTCAATTTGCGATAGTCCACACAAAATCGAAGGGTCCCATCCTTCTTTCGCACCAAGACCACAGGGGCCGCCCAGGGGCTCTGGCTCTCTTGGAGCACTTGGTTGTCAAGCATACTGGCCACCATGCCCTTCACCTCTTGATAGAGCGTCGGGGGAATTTGACAATAACGTTCCCTAATAGGAGGGGTATCCCCCGTGGGAATCTCATGCTCAATCGTCCAGGAACAACCGAAGTCCTCCGCATGTTGTGAAAAGGTCTCTTGATGTTTCCACAAGACCCTCTCCAGCTGCTCCAATTGGACAGGGGTCAGTTTCTCCCGATCCAATCCCATCTGGTCCATGATCACACGACCATTCCATTCTTCGGTAGGAGGTTCGGTCTGGCCTACTTCGACCGCGTATGTCCAGGAAGACTATTCATCTGGGTGCAGTTCGAACACTGCCTTGTCAGGCACCTTCCCCGCTGGCACGAACAGTTCAGCCAGAATGGTCCCAGCAGGAATTGTCACAGCCTCATCTAGAACGTTGATACATCTGACCGGCACCCGTCCATTCTTCACAATCGCCAGAGACTGGGCAACGTGTGCCTTGACGAACGAGGACTTCGCTGGGGCTGGCTCGAGTAGTACTTCAAGCCCATTCAGTCTCTGCGCAGCCCCCACCTGTAGTATTAAGAGTTCTTCTTGTCAGGCACTAGCGAGATCGTGGTCCACGTTGGGACTCGGACCAGGCCCACCCGGCCCCCAGGGACCGCACTCTTCAGGAGATTGCAGCTCAACACTAGACGGTGTAACATTCTCTGTGTGAGTCGATGGTGAGTAGCACGAGCCCAGTATCAGGGTCCCTCACTGGCATACATCTGATAATTTAAATCTCGCAGAACGTTCATTCCGAGTGTCACCTCCATCCCTCTTCTAGGAGGGTGGTCCACCAGCACTATCCCTTTCTGACCCAGCACTTGACCAAACATTTTCAGTTGCATCCACACGATCCCCTTCACTATCAGTTGGCCATTGTTAGCGGCGGTAAGTCGTATCACTCGGCCGTCCTCGGGAACTGCTAGTTGACTGAAGTGCCTCTCGTACACCTCCAAGGGCATTACGGTACATTCGGATCCTGTGTCAACCAAGCATCTTATCTTCCGCCCTTCAAACTCTGCTTCCAGCACTGGACTGCATGCGAACAAATCTTGTTCTTCCCATCGAGGGCTTTGTGGGGAGTGGGCCGCTGCTGCTCACCCTCTGACGGCAGCGGCTGGGAGTTTAACGCCGGCGAAGGAGGCTCCGGGGCTGCAAACATCCTGCAGTATCAGGAGATGTGTCCCCGATGCCCACACCTCCAGCAGGTGACTGCTCCTCGTGGACGAGAACTTGAATCATTTGAGGAGAATGACCTGGCAGACTGCGGAACCACCATTCCAGAGGATGCGGTGGGTGGCCCTTCTGTGGGAGTAGGGACCGGCCCAGCTCTAAGTTTAGACACCTCCAGCTTTAGCTCCTTCAGTTTGGCACGCAGAGCCTGTACAACGTTTACCAGTCCTTCCCCTCCTGAAACTGGCACCCGACCTCCCTCCAGCTGTGCACTGTCCACTGCCCCCTCGACCACCAGAGTAGACTCCTCCTCCCTTTCCACCGCGGCCCGATAAATCTGCCAGAAGGATAATTCCGGGGTAGCCCGGGTCATCTCCATCAGTTTGTCTCGAAGGAGTTTATTGTCTAACCCTATTTTGAATTGATCCCGGAGCAAGTGGTCTGCCTCTCAGAATGCCCCCATGGCCCCTGGGTCTAGTCGCTGCACCTCATTCAACGTTTCCTGTAAGGAATTTGAGTACAGCATCAAGGTCTCACATTCCCTTTGGGGCCGATTGAAAAACAAGGATCGAAGCTGGGCCACGCGAGCCCGGCCTTCCCCTCTAACAACTCCAAGATTTCCTCTAACATGCTCCTCTCTGACTCTGGACGTATCATCACCATACGCCTAGCGTCACCCTCTAGTGCATTTAATGCCAGCTCTTCTCGTAACGCGGGGCCAGATTACACATCCGCAGAATACTCTGGACCCTCTCAGCTCAATCCTGCAACACCATTTTACGTCCGTCGTATTTCGGCATGTGCTGGAGTAAAGCTCCTACCGGCACATATCCTCCCAAAGTCGCCGCGGCTGCCAGGGGTTCCGCAACCAGTGAAGGGGCTGCTAGTGCGGCAGAGTAATTTCTTCCCTCGCCTCCGTCCATGACAAGCACTGGATCCTGCCGACTACGCCAACAATGTAATGACCAGAGGTCCAAGAGAGATCCAGTGAGTCACAAACTGAGACAGAGACAGAAATAAGCAACACTTTCTTTACTAAAACAGGGATTAGACTAAAATTCAGTATTGCATGAATCAGTCTCAGGTTCTACCTGGGACACTGTCTCTACTAACTACACACAATCAGCAAAAGCTGAAATAAATGTGCCAATCTCAAGGTTCCCAGTTTATGTGAATTATACTAAAGATCTGGAACAATTTTACCTAAACACTGTGTCAATCTAGTGTGGTTGTTCTACGGGGACCCCTGAGATGGCACACTGAGTACAATCCTATCACTATTAACAATAACAATGCATGAAACTGCTCTTATACCCCTAGTATGGTGCCAAATAAAAAGCAACGTTTACAAAAACAACAAAGGCCTTGTCTTGTCGGCCGATGCCGAGCCCACACGCCGGAGACTTTAGTCCTGTAACCTCAGGTTAAGGTCTGGGAAGAGCTCTTCACCAGGCTTGTCAGTATCCTCTCAATGTGAATGGCACCGGACCCCGTCTCTACTCTCGCAGTTACTCACAGTTTTCCAGACCAACGAACACGCGCTCCGTCACAGAGATAATATCCTCAGTCTCTTTCCCTATCACTCAACACTTGGCTCGTTCAGCACAAAGTCTCTAGTCCACTCAGCATGGACTTCCACAAAACTCCAAAGAGCCACACAGCTTTCCCCAGCTCAGCACTCGTTCTTAAGCAGGGACACAGCTTCACCAGGGCCAGGGGTTAACAACCCCCACAGGAAAGCTTGTAGGGAGAGAGTCTAATTGAAGTTCAGTCCTCACAGTTCTCCTCAGACTCTCCTTCCAGCGTCTCACAGCAGACACCCTCAGAACACACAGGGTCTCCCGATCAACCCCTGCTCTGAGCTCAGCCAGGCAAAATCCACAGTGTCCTAATGCTCTCCTGCTGCTATCACAGTTCACACTCTCACACCTTCACCCCTCCACCCAAAATGTTGCTAATCACAGCTCAGCAGCTGAACTAGCAGTCTCAGGTGCTGCTGAATTGTGACTGGCAGCATCTGGGAGGAGGAGTGAAAGCATACGCCCCCAGAGAAGACTTTAAGAAATGGCCAGTTGGACTGTAAAGCAGAAATTTCACATACTGCGCTCCAAAAGGAACACGTGAATATCTCTGCAATGGCGAAACGCAGCATAAAACAGATGAAAGCAGCAGAATCAGTGGAGCTCAGGGATTTTTACAAGGCATTTAGCTCAACTTTTTGAGCAAGTGATAGGTCCTTTTTAATTATAACTTTGCAATGGTGAAAGTGATGGTTCAGGCATTTCAAAAGTTAACAGCTGAACATTAAACTTTGAAGTGATAATCTGATTAGGTGAACTAGGAACTTAAGCCTTACTTGTAATCGAACAGATCCATGGATCAACATTCTACATTACGGCCAGTAATCCTGTATATTGTGTTTCACTAGGAAAATGTGTAATCCTTTCTTAAATCTATCCTCATTTTCAACCATTACCAAATCCTGTGGCAGTATGTTTTAGAACTTTATGGTTCACAATGCTTTTGTACTTAGAGATGGAATTTACTGCATTAAATTAAAATAAGTGACCCTGTGTTCTCAGTGAGGTCCACAAGAAGAATAATTTATCATAATGCTTTTAATAGGGACCATTTTCATATGCATGTGTATCACCCCACAGCCTGCTACTTTCAAAGGTCAATACATTTAGTTTTTGACAACCTTCCTTTCTAACTGAGATCTTACATTCTGACATAATATTATAATTTGGTTGCCCTTCTTGGGACTTTCTCCAACCGTCTGATATTGTTTTCATGGCTTGATGCCAAGAACTAGAATACATGATCAAGAAGTGACTAAACCAGTCCTTTATTAAAGGGTAAAATAACACTTTCTCCTAGAGCCTTGTTACCATTACTCACATCTCAGGCAATCTAGCACCAAGTGCTACACTTTCTATCCTGGTAGACTCCATACTAAATAAGGAAGGAATCACTGACTGTGGTGGCCCCTCTCCGGGCCGTGGTGATTGGTGATCCCCCTTCGCTGCCCCTTACTGACCAGTGATCCTGAAGTCCCCGGAAGGGTCCAATGAAGCGTAAAGGACGGCTGCCACAAGCCGTCCCATGGATACATAAACACCGGGACATCCCACCTTCATTCCTTTCTTTGTTGGTCCCGGAGTCAAACGTCCCACCCACCCTCCCTGGGGAAGACTGCAAAACGGAAAATCATAGACTTTTTAAGTCACAGCGGCCTGGAAATAGAAAGGACATGTTGGAGAGTTACACTTGTTGGCCAACTTGCCGGTGTGCAGATACAGGGCATGCTGCAACAAGCTGAATTATTTTGGAATTATTTTTGGAAATAAAATGCCTTTCTAATGGAATGAGTTAAAGAGTTAATAAAGCTGTGACCGATCCTCACCCATCCAGTTGTAAGAGTTACATTATTGTATTGTCAAGGAAAGGGGGGCGGTAGGGGGGCTCAGCGTTGGGGTTTGGTTGGGGGTCCTCACAGTCTTAGTGGCTGGGTCTCTCTGCTCTTCTGCATGTTAGGTTGCCATTGCAACCTGATGAGCTTCTGTAACGTCACCCACCTGGTCATATAGCCTGGCTGAGGCAGTGGGATGCCACATGAGAACTCAGATAGTTTGCATGTTTACTGGTAGGCATCACAGTCGCCAGCTCTGCTATGTACATTTCACCTTCATTACAAACTCAGTTCTGCTGCACTTGTTCCTTTTTGCTTAGTTCACTCAGGTATATTACTTTGCTTGCTCTGCCAAGAACCTCATTACAAATTCAGCTTTGCTACACTGGTTCCTATTTGAGAAGTCTGCTTATCTAGATTGCTATGCCAGAAAACTTACTGCATACGCAATTCTGCTACATCACTGTTCCTAATCTGCCACATACCTCACTTTGCTACTTTAGTTTCTAGTTGCTGAGTCTACCTACAGGTATTCTACATTTAAAGGGAACCTGACAGCGGATACATGCTGCCTGAGCCACGGCCAGCATGTGTCAGGCACTGGCTGTATGATCTCAGCCAGGTATGTTTGATTCTGAAACACTGCAGTGTTTAAGAAAAAAAACACACTTTAAGCAGTTCCCGACCGCCCACTGTAGATAAACGTCGGCGCTTGCTGGGCTCTGTGCAGCGCCGACGTTTAAAAACGGTGGGTGGTCTCGCAGCGCTCAGGACCCCCAGGGTCCTGCAAGTGCTGCGATTCCGGTGCAGAGCGTTAGCTCTGACAGGGAACATCATTGGGACCTGACTAGATCAGGTCCCAGTGATGCTAACCCTTAGCTGTCTTCTATATGCTGCGATCTATAGTGATCGCGGCATATAGGAGACAGCAGGAGGAGAGGGGGTCGTCAACTTACCTCTCCGAAGACCTCCGAGTCCTTCCAGGACCTGGGGTTGCTATGGCAGCTGGAGGTCACATGACCGCCTCCAGCTCTGCCATATATGGTGTCCTGTCTGGCTCAGCTGCAGCTGTAGCCAGACAGGAGACTCTGACTGAAACAGTCAGGGAAGATCTCATGTAATGTAATGTAATACATGTCTATTACATTACATGAGATCAGTGATCAGAAAAATAAAAATTAATGTCCCATACAGGGACTAAGAAAAAATGTAAAAAAAAGTAAAAAAAAAGTTTTTGAACTATTAATAAAAAAATCACAAAATAAATAAAAATAAATAAATAAAATATTAAACCAATAAATCCGTATATTTTTACAAAACCAAAAAAAGTACACATATTTGGTATCGCTGCGTCTGAAACAACCCGAGCTATAAAACTGTCACACTAATTAACTCCTTCTGTGCACACCGTAATAAAAATAAATAAAAAACGGAGCAAAAAAATATGCTTTTTCATCATATCGCCAAACAAAAAGTGGAAAAAAATGTGATCAAAAAACAAAATAGAAATAAAAATGGTACCACTGAAAATGTCATCTTATTACGCAAAAGAAAAGCCGCCATACAGCTCCATCATCCGAAAAATAAAAAAGTTATAGCGCTCAGAATAAAGCAATGCAAAAAAAATTTTTTTTTCTATAAAATTGTTTTATTGTGTAAAAGCGCCAAAACATAAAAAAAATACAGTAAGTGTAGTATCGCTGTAAACGTACTGACCCGAAAAATAACGCTGCCTGATCACTTTTACAACGCGCAGAACGGCATAAAAAAAAAACCTCAAAAAACAATTCCGGAATTGTTTGTTTTTGTTAATTTTACCTCCCAAAAAATGGAATAGAAAGCGATCAAAAAATGTCACGTACCCAAAGATGGTACCAATAAAAATGTCAACTCGTCCCGCAAAAAACAAGCCATCACATGACTCTGTCGGCCGAAATATGGAAAAATTATAGCTCTCAAAATATGGTGATGCAAAAACTAGATTTGCAAAAAAAGCGTCTTTTAGTGTGTGACAGCTGTCAGTCATAAAAACCCGATATAAATCTGGTATCTCTGTAATCACACCGACCTGAAGAATAAAGTAATCTAATCAGTTATATCACACTAGGAACGGCGTTAAAAATAAATAAAACCAATTCTTCACCTGCTACTGATTTGTTTATTATGTCCCCAAAGATCCCAGTAAGGCTCTGCCCACATTTATCCTGTGCTCTGCGCTGAGCACTTACACCAGAGTTTCTGTGTAAATCTCTGAAATACATGATTCAGCCGGAACCCATGATGGAAGATTCCCTGTAATGAGGCAGATATAGGCCACTGTGGACGCCGTCTAGCCTGGGATCCCACGGTGTCATTTGTTTTAGGCGTGCATAAAAGTGCGGTTGGCCACAGTTTTGTGCACTTCTGAAAAAAAGGACACCGCTAAACAGAGGCCAGACGGTGTCCAGAGTAACTCTGCTGCCTCATTACAGTGAATGGATCCCGCAGGGGTTTCATCTGAATTACATCACTTGGAAATTTAGATGGAAACCCCGATGTAAGTGCTCAGCCTAGAGCGCCGGATAAATGTTACGTAAAATGTTCCCAATAAAAGCTTCAACTCAGTCCTCAAAAAAAGCTAGTCCCCACTCAGGTCCGTCATCTGTTAAAAATATAAGGGACTTCCAAGTTACTGGTAGCAGAAAGGCTCTGGAAAAGCAAAATGACCCTTGCCCCCCTAAAGAAATTCAGAAAATTTTGTGCTCCCAAATCCAAATGCCTATTCTACAATAATTTGTTCTCCAATTGTCAAATAGCACTCCGTCCCCCCCAGATCTCGCCGTATGGCTGAGCGGTATGTTACAGCCACATATGGGGTATTGACACTTTTAGAAGAAATTGTGTGACACATTTTGGCGCCATATTTACCCATTGCCCTGTGTGAAAATGTAAAATCTGAGAGTAAAACATTTTTTTGTCGTAAAAATATAATTATGCTTTTTTCACTGCCCAATGGTATAAATTTAAAAATTAAAAAATACTCACTACTTCCCTAGATGAATTCCTTGAGAGGTGTAGTTTACAAAATGGGGTCACTTGTGGGGGTTTCTGCTGTTTTGGCATGTCAGCGACTCTTCAAATGTGACATGGTGTCTGCTGCCTATCCCAGCCAACATAGCGCTCCTTTCTCTTCCGAACCCTGCCGTACACCAAAGCAGTGGTTTTCCCCCACATATGGGGTATCGGCGTACTCAGGAGAAATTGTACAACAAATGTCATGGTGCAATTTCTCCGGTTATCCTTATGATAATGCAAAATTAGGGGATGAAAAACATTTTTTATGGGAAAAATGTGAAAATTTTATTTTCACGGCTCAATATTATAAACTTCTGTGAAGCAGCTGGGGGTGCAAGGTGCTCACCACACATCTAGATAAGTTCCCTAAGGGGTCTAGTTTCCAAAATGGTGGCACTTGTGGGGGGGTTTCCACTGTTTAGGCACATTAGGGGCTCCCCAAATGTGACATGGCGTCCGCTAATTATTCAAACAAATTTTACATTCAAAAAGTCAAATGGCGCTACTTCCCTTTCAAACCCTGCCGTGCGCCCAAACAGTGGTTTTCTCTCACATATGGGGTATCGGCGTGTTCAGGAGAAATTGCACAACAAATTTCATGGTGCAATTTATCCACTTACCCTTATGATAATACAAAATTAGGGAATGAAAAACTTTTTTTGTGGGAAAAATGTGAAAATTTTATTTTTACGGCTCAATATTATAAACTTCTGTGATGCAGCTGGGGGTGCAAGGTGCTCACCACACATCTAGATAAGTTCCCTAAGGGGTCTAGTTTCCAAAATGGTGGCACTTGTGGAGGGTTTCCACTGTTTAGGCACATTAGGGGCTCCCCAAATGCGACATGGCATCTGCTAATTATTCAAACAAATTTTACATTCAAAAAGTCAAATGGCGCTCATTCCCTTTCAAACCCTGCCATGCCCAAACAGTAATTTGCCTCCACATATGGGGTATCAGCGTGTTCAGGAGAAATTGCACAACAAATTTCATGGTGCAATTTATCCTATTACCCTTATGATAATGCAAAATTAAGGGATGAAAAACGGTTTTGTGGGAAAAATGTGAAAATTTTATTTTTACAGCTCAATATTATAAACTTCTGTGAAGCACCTTGGGGTTCAAGGTGCTCACCACACATCTAGATAAGTTCCCTAAGGGGTCTAGTTTCCAAAATGGTGTCACTTGTAGGGGGTTTCCACTGTTTAGGCACATCAGGAGCTCTCCAAACGCAACATGGCGTCTGCTAATTATTCAGACAAATTTTACATTCAAAAAGTCTAATGGCGCTCCTTCCCTTCCGAACCCTGCAGTGTGCCCAAACAGTGGTTTTCCCTCACATATGGGGTATCAGCACGCTCAAGAGAAATTGCACAAAGAAATTTGGGGTCCATTTTTTCCTGTTACCCCTGTGAAAATAAAAAAAATTGGGTCTAAAGTAACATTTTTGTGAAAAACGTTAAATGTTAATTTTTTTCTTCCACATTCCAAAAATTCCTGTGAAGCACCTGAAGGGTTAATAAAGTTCTTGAATGTGGTTTTGAGCACCTTGAGGGGTGCAGTTTTTAGAATTGTGTCACTTTTGGGTATTTTCTGTCATAAAGACCCCTCAAAGTGACTTCAAATATGATGTGGTCCCTAAAAAAATGTTTTTGTAAATTTTGTTGGAAAAATGAGAAATCGCTGGTCAACTTTTAACCCTTATAGCTCCCTAACAAAAAAAAAATTTGGTTCCAAAATTGTGCTGATGTAAAGTAGACATGTGGGAAATCCTATTTATTAACTATTTTGTGTGACATATCTCTCTGATTTAAGGGCATGAAAATTCAAAGTTTAAAAATTGCAAAATTTTCAAAATTTTTGCCAAATTTCCGATTTTTTCACAAACAAACGCAAGTTATATCGAAGAAATTTTACCACTATCATGAAGTACAATATGTCATGAAAAAACATTCTCAGAATCAGGGGAATATGTTGAAGCGTTCCAGAGTAATTACCTCATAAAGTGACAGTGGTCAGAATTGAAAATATTGGCCCGGTCACGAAGGCAAAAAGAGGCTCTGGCGCGAAGTGGTTAAATGCTGAGCTGGGTACTGGTATTTTTCTACTAGTCTTCTATGCAGCTTGATCACTGGCAGATTCTCCCTGCCCACTGCCAATTATTGACAGGTCTCTCCTTATGCTTGCATGCAGGGAGAGACCTGTCACTCAAGAGGATTGTCACATTTGTCAGAGGCCAGGAATGGTAACCAAGCAGGGTCAAAGCCAATAGGTCATGTCATGAACAGAATCTTAAAACAAACGGATAGTCAAAATTCACACTGAGGTCAGAAAACAGGACGATTCAGTAAAATCACACAATAAATGACTAGCACAAGCCAGGTAGCGAAACTAATTAATTGGCAGTGGAAGTCAGAGACCCAGGGGTTTAAATAGGAATCTGCCTCACCCAAGGCTCTCAGAAAGGAGCAATCAAAACCAGACAAATAACCCCATAGTTCCCTTATCCCAAGGCACCAAAAGACCCAGGAATAAAACAGGACTGATGTCAAGCATCACCCGTAACATAGCGGATGAATAAGAAACCAGCACAGATGCTACAGGGAGTGTCCAAGGTCAGCTTCTAAAGCGTGTTTTTCTTTTTTTGCCTTTTTTGGGAGGTTGACATGTTAAAAGCAATTAAATCAATTACTAGGTTTAAGCTATTATCTTGAATTTCAATGTTTTCCACTTACAGTGGTCGGAATCAAGTAATAAAACATAAAGCAACATTGTGTAGCATTGGAGATATAACATTTATTGGAGTAACAGGAGGTTTTTACAACTGATATATGTGCTAAACTCACGTGTCCATCAAGTCTCAATAACACTTACTGCAAAATGTACAATATGATTTACTATCCTGAGAGAAATAGAAAAAGAATATAAGATTCTCTAAATGAAAAGTGATAACGAAGCCAGGAGTGTCATTACGTGCAATATACAGAAAGGATGAGATGGGATTTTTCTTCTAAAGTGATATGTATAAAGTAATGTCGACAGGTCAGAAAACATTATGCTTCTTAGAATCAAATTCAGCAGGGATGCCTGAAATTCCTGGCAGGGAAACAAATCTATCTATATAATTGTCTTATCCCGTCTGTCTGTCTGTCTGTCTTTCTGTCTGTCTGTCTGTCTGTCTGTCCAGGAAAACCCGCGTCGCTGATTGGTCCGGCAGCGGACAATCAGCGACGCGGCATTTCACAAAAAGATGGCGACCGTTAGCGGCTGATCTGCCGCACGGAGGTGAGCGGCGATGCAGCCGGGAGATGAAGCCGGCTGCTCGCAGCATACGTCCCCCGACCGGAGGCGCCGCCGACCCCCATGTGGCTACTGTCGGGAGATCAGCGGCTACGGCCGCTTATCTCCGGACGGTAAAAGTGACGCCCCTCCCCTCTCCTCCCCTCCTCTACTCTCTCCTCCCCTCCTCTCCTCCCCTCTCCTCCTGTCCCTCCCCCTGCTCGCTCAGGACCCTGACACCCGGCGCCATACTTACCCCTCCCCTCTCCTCCTCTCCCCTCCCATCCCCCCCCCACCCCGCTCGCTCAGGACCCCGGCACCCGGCGTCATACTTACCCCTCCCCGTGCCTGCGCAGCAGCTTCTGTGTCTTTCGCTGCTGCTGTGTGACGTGTCAGGTCAGAGGGCGCGGTGACGTCTTTACACCGCGCTCTCTGCTGACCGGTCACAGCGCACAGCGGGAACATGCGGGCTACGCTGGAGTCCAGAGGAGCAGCTGACAAGTGAGGTGAGTATTGGATTTTTTTTTATTTTTTTATTGTATGGGGCCATAGGGCATTAAATGGTGGGGTGGGGAAGTGTGACATTGTGGAGGGGCCATTATAAGGGAAGGGGGATGTGACATCCTCCATGGGGCACTATGGGGGGGATGAGACATCCTGCATGGGGTATTATATAGGGGGGATGTGACATCCTGCATGGGGCATTATAAGGGAGGGGGGATGTCTCATCCTGCATGGGGCACTATGGGGGGGATGTGACATCCTGCATGGGGTATTATAAGGGAGGGGGGGATGTCACATCCAGCATGGGGCATTATAACAGACGGGGGATGTGACATCCTGCATGGCACATTATATGGGGGGGGAGTCACATCCTGCATGGGGCATATTCTAGAATACCCGATGCGTTAGAATCGGGCAACCATCTAGTCCTATATATATTTGCAAAAATATGATGCCCTTCATTGCTATCTATGCATCATCTTTAGGCATCAGCAGCCATGTTTTCCCCTCTAGGGTACAAAAAAAGATTTAAAGATTATTCCTCTCTCACTTGAAGGTCTATCAAATGTAGTGGTGGTCAATCCAACCTAATCTGGGTCTCAAACGTGGTATTTGATGCCTTCAAAGAGCCGCACATAACATTCAATGTTGGATCAAGTGGTAGGGACACACACACAACTTTTCCGCTTGAATTATTGGTGGCTGATATTTTTCCTATATATATTTTATTTATATCCAAAACGTTTTGGTGAAGCAGAAAATTAAAATTCCGAAACAAATATCTGGAATCTTTTAGTTTTTGCTGCAGCACGTACAAAAAAAGTCTAAATGTAGACACAACACGACTTTTTGCACAATTGGGATTACATCACTGTCTGAGGAGCCAATTCAAAGGTGAACAATAGGGCTACAAATTTTGCTTCGTTCTGAGAGCAATTCCTTTTTATACTTTTCCATATTATGAGGACTTTTTTGCAGATAAAGTTGTTTTTTGTTTACAGCACTCACCCTTTGAAGTACAGTACAGACCAAAAGTTTGGACACACCTTCTCATTTAAAGATTTTTCTGTATTTTCATGACTATGAAAATTGTACATTCACACTGAAGGCATCAAAACTATGAATTAACACATGTGGAATTATATACAGTACAGACCAAAAGTTTGGACACATCTTCTCATTTAAAGATTTTTCTGTATTTTCATGACTATGAAAATTGTACATTCACACTGAAGGCATCAAAACTATGAATTAACACATGTGGAATTATATACTTAACAAAAAAGTGTGAAACAACTGAAAATATGTCTTATATTCTAGGTTCTTCAAAGTAGCCATATTTTGCTTTGATGACTGCTTTGCACACTCTTGGCATTCTCTTGATCAGCTTCAAGAGGTAGTCACCGGAAATGGTCTTCCAACAATCTTGAAGGAGTTCCCAGAGATGCTTAGCACTTGTTTGCCCTTTTGCCTTCACTTTGCGGTCCAGCTCACCCCAAACCATCTCGATTGGGTTCAGGTCTGGTGACTGTGGAGGCCAGTTCACTTTGTCTGCGATACACAAAGACTAGGAGGTTGGAACCAAAGATCTCAAATTTGGACTCATCAGACCAAAGCACAGATTTCCACTGGTCTAATGTCCATTCCTTGTGTTCTTTAGCCCAAACAAGTCTTTTCTGTTTGTTGCTTGTCCTTAGCAGTGGTTTCCTAGCAGCTATTTTACCATGAAGGCCTGATGCACAAAGTCTCCTCTTAACAGTTGTTGAAGAGATGTGTCTGCTGCTAGAACTCTGTGTGGCATTGACCTGGTCTCTAATCTGAGCTGCTGTTAACCTACGATTTCTGAGGCTGGTGACTCAGATAAATTTATCCTCAGAAGCAGAGGTGACTCTTGGTCTTCATTCCTGGGGCGGTCCTCGTTTGAGCCAGTTTCTTTGTAACGCTTGATGGTTTTTGCAACTGCACTTGGGGACACTTTTAAAGTTTTCCCAATTTTTCGGACTGACTGACCTTTATTTCTTAAAGTAATGATGGCCACTCATTTTTCTTTACTTAGAATTTGTATTATGGCAAGAAAAAAGCAGCTAACAGTCTATTCAGTAGGACTATCATCTGTGGATCCATCTGACTTCTGCACAACACAACTGATGGTCCCAAACCCATTTATAAGGCAAGAAATCCCACTTATTAAACCTGACAGGGCACACCTGTGAAGTGAAAACCATTTCCGGTGACTACCTCTTGAACCTCATCAAGAGTATGCCAAGAGTGTGCAAAGCAGTCATCAAAGCAAAAGGTGGCTACTTTGAAGAACCTAGAATATAAGACATATTTTCTGTTGTTTCACACTTTTTTGTTAAGTACAGTACAGAACAAAAGTTTGGACACACCTTCTCATTTAAAGATTTTTCTATATTTTCATGACTTTGAAAATTGTACATTCACACTGAAGGCATCAAAACTATGAATTAACACATGTGGAATTATATACTTAACAAAAAAGTATGAAACAACTGAAAATATGTCTTATATTCTAGGTTCTTAAAAGTAGCCACCTTTTGCTTTGATGACCGCTTTGCACACTCTTGGCACTCTCTTGATGAGCTTCAAGAGGTAGTCACCGGAAATGGTTTTCACTTCACAGGTGTGCCCTGTCAGGTTTAATAAGTGGGATTTCTTGCCTTATAAATAGAGTTGGGACCTTCAGTTGTGTTGTGCAGAAGTCTGGTGGATAGACAGCTGATAGTCCTACTGAATAGACTGTTAGAATTTGTATTATGGCAAGAAAAAAGCAGCTAAGCAAAGAAAAAACGAGTGGCCATCATTACTTTAAGAAATGAAGGTCAGTCAGTGCGAAAAATTGGGCAAACCTTGAAAGTGTCCCCAAGTGCAGTTGCAAAAACCATCAAGCGCTACAAAGAAACTGGCTCACATGAGGACCGCCCCAGAAAAAGAAGACCAAGAGTCACCTCTGCTTCTGAGGAAAAGTTTATCCGAGTCACCAGCCTCAGAAATCGCAGGTTAACAGCAGCTCAGATTAGAGACCAGGTCAATGCCACACAGAGTTCTAGCAGCAGACACATCTCTTCAACAACTGTTAAGAGGAGACTTTGTGCATCAGGCCTTCATGGTAAAATAGCTGCTAGGAAACCACTGCTAAGGACAGGCAACAAGCAGAAGAGACTTGTTTGGGCCAAAGAACACAAGGAATGGACATTAGACCAGTGGAAATCTGTGCTTTGGTCTGATGAGTCCAAATTTGAGATCTTTGGTTCCAACCACTGAGTCTTTGTGCGATGCAGAAAAGGTGAACGTATGGACTCTACATGCTTGGTTCCCACCGTAAAGCATGGAGGAGGAGGTGTGATCATGTGGGGGTGCTTTACTGGTGACACTGTTGGGAATTTATTCAAAATTGAAGGCATACTGAACCAGCATGGCTACCACTGCATCTTGCAGCAGCATGCTATTCCATCCGGTTTGCGTTTAGTTGGACCATCATTTATTTTTCAACAGGACAATGACCCCAAACACACCTCCAGGCTGTGTAAGGGCTATTTGACCAAGAAGGAGAGTGATAGGGTGCTGCGCCAGATGACCTGGCCTCCACAGTCACCAGACCTGAACCCAATCGAGATGGTTTGGGGTGAGCTGGACCGCAGAATGAAGGCAAAAGGGCAAACAAGTGCTAAGCATCTCTGGGAACTCCTTCAAGATTGTTGGAAGACCATTTCCGGTGACTACCTCTTGAAGCTGATCAAGAGAATGCCAAGAGTGTGCAAAGCAGTCATCAAAGCAAAAGGTGGCTACTTTGAAGAACCTAGAATATAAGACATATTTTCAGTTGTTTCACACTTTTTTGTTAAGTATATAATTCCACATGTGTTAATTCATAGTTTTGATGCCTTCAGTGTGAATGTACAGTTTTCATAGTCATGAAAATACAGAAAAATCTTTAAATGAGGTGTGTCCAAACTTTTGGTCTGTACTGTATATTATATATATATATAAAGTGCAGTGGAAAAAAAATCTAAATGTTTATCTCTGTGGAAAAATGTTTGTATTTGCACAAAAATTTATATAGCCACAATTATTATGTTTCTAAGTGTAAAATGAACTTGCTATATACTGTATTTCTTAAATTACTGTTTAGTCCCACTAGTAACCTTAAACATGTGATCCTGTGATATTGTGGATCAGAGTTACACCGACGTAGGCGATCGCGTGACCTGTCACATAACTAAAAGACGTCACCGCAGGTCCTTTTACACCACCGCTGAACGCCGAGGACAGAGCACGCCACCGGAGAGGAGACAGGGGGCCACTGGAAAGGAAAGTATAATGTATTTTTTTTATTTTTAACATTTTAATTCTCCTCTTCTCCAGACCCGGGTACCATCCGCACTTGGAACCGCATAACATCCGCATGCATACATGTATACATGTGGATGTTATGCGGTTCAATGCAAGTCAATGGCGGTGATTTATGCCGCGATTCCGCAAAAATAATGGTTGTGCTGTGGATTTTCCGCAATGATAATCCGCAGCGGAAATTTCCGCAGCATGTGCACAGCACATGCGGATTATCGTTGGGAAAAATGGCAGACAACTTAACAAGCGTTTTTAATGCTTTTCCACAGCGGAAATGCCGCCGTAGAAACACATTAAATCCGCATCGTGGGCACACAGCCTAAAACATATTTTCTTAAAACTGTGTTGTGCTCTTCCTTTGTTATTTCTAATGTAAATGTATGAATACATTTATACTTGGTCATTACTGTTCCTCTTGTTAATAAGGCTAATTCGTGCTGAGCATGTTGGATTCTGTTGGGACGCACCATGTTAGCAAAGGGAATAGTAACACCCATATGGTAAAGAGTAAATTTTTGAATTTTTTTTATACTTTTAGGTCCCCTTATTCCATTTAGATTGGTGGGGGTCTTGAGACCCCTATGATGACTTAAAAGCCCCCAAAGAAGTGTGCAGCTCAGGAATCAGAAGTTCTCAACTCCTGCATGAGCACAAGTACAGAACAGAGTACGGATTCAATAAAAAGTCTTTGGCACAGAGCGGAATTTGGAGCTGCCTTCTGAGCTGCCAATTCTCAGCAGTCTATGACTTTCTGATGAATCTGGACTCCACTCTGTGTGTGTTTTTTAGGCTAGAGCTGTGTGCTTCTGCCTCCTGTGCTGTGAACTACTCTGAGGTCTTTGGAGCAATTGATTGAGATCTCAAGACCCCCACCGATTTTCAGGAAATTAAAGGGACTAAAAAATCTAAAACAAATTTTCAAAAGTTTAGTTAATCTTTAATTTATACATACACTTTCAGAGAGGAACAGCACATCATACAGATTTAAGAAAATATGTGGCAGAATTGAGATTTTATATGGAATGAACATAAAAAGGAGACTCAAACAAGCAATGGAGCATGGCCACAAACATGAAAGTCCTTGTTCTGAAAACCCCTTTAAAGGATTGGTTTACATTTCCTAATATTAATGATAGTTAGCACTATAAATATAAATGAATATTAGGTATGTCAGGATCTGTCAGGATCCCTGTTGTTTTTGATACTTGCATTTCCCCGATCGTCTCCTTATCTAAAGCTTCTCTCATTCACTTTCATGGAGAAATCAGAGGTCAGTACTGTGATCATAGACATTTAGGACAGGAAAGAGAGGCAGAGATATGTTCACTTATCCAACTGTCTGTGATTGCAATTAAATTTACAGGTAAAGAGAAAATTTAAGGCAAAATGTGGTCGATGCCAATAAGGGACAGAGGAAAAAGAAAAGTACATTTTTATGTGTTTTAACCTTAATTAAAGAAGGTCAGAAAATAATATTCTTTGCTGAGAGCAAAAGTGGAAAATGACAATAATCATCCATTGATAGTTCCCATAAGACATGAAAACAAACCATGATATAAAAGTATGAATAGAAAACGGCGGAGTGTAAAGTTATATTCAGCTATTTCTCAATTATTTTGATAATGCTGGGTGACACCTACTAATAGCATCCAAAGCTGTGCCGATATGCAGGGCAGCATGTGTACACTTGAAAAATGGAGTCATGATAGGTCCAATGTGCCCCATTATCTTTCACCCACCCAGTATTCCCAGTAGAGGAGGTACAGAACCCATATGGATGTGTGACACCCCAGGGGTCTGGTTGCCACAGTAATAGAGATATTATGTCTGAGAGCAAGTGGGAGGTTTCTCTGGTCAGTAGCCCTAAGCATGCAACACGGCCCACCCAGACCTGGGAGGGGAGGAATCTGCCCTTATAAACTGGGTCTGGGGCAGGATTAGGTTAGACAGAGCCTGCAGAACAAGCAGAGCAGTCAGAGCCTGGAGAGGGAAAGTGACAACAGGAGCTCTGTAGGAGCAGGAGTGAGTGCCAGAGGCTGGAAGCTAGAGAGCTCGCCTTGGCTGAAGACACTAACCCGGACACGGAGTCCGAGGCTGTGGGGACATCCAGGTCCAGCAGCAGAATCCAACCGGCAGGGGATTCCATGTCCTCTGGCCTTAGAAACCCGAAGGCACGGTCACAAGCAAGGGACCAGCACCGCCATCTAGAAGCGAAGGCTGACGGAAGGCCCCAAGTCACCGGCCATACGGGTGAGCACCACACGGTATACTCAGGGACGTGGGCTACTTCTACCCGCATAGAGCAAGGTAGCCAGGAAAGAGTGCAGATAGTCGGGGAGGCCTACAACTCCACCTGGCCAGGGGAGATCCTGCTTGCTCACAGACTGACCAGGCCCCTACTGCTAACCAGTACTCCCGGGAGGGTCTGCTTTATACCATCAGTAAAGACCCTGAACTGCACCACACGTCTCTGTGATTCCTTGCCGCACCAGCACCATTAATACTGGGACGCTCACACCATCACTCCCATCATCCACCTTAGCTGCCCTGAGGCAATACTTCTCCCGTGGGGAGTTATCCCATACTCGGCTGCGCAAACAACATCAGCCTCAGCAGTCGGCAGCGCAGCGGCGGTCCCCACTGACCGCAATCCACGGGTGGCGTAGTCGGACATTGTTATTACTTAAGGCCGCCACTGGTTTGACCGCCCTGGGCACGGACCGGGTCACCGCCACGGAGAACTACAACCCCCAGCGATCCGGCTCCGGGTATCCCCCTGCACAGCACAGGCCCAGGGGGCGCGTCAGCTTTGGCGTAGTCGGCAGGATTTCGTGCCCGCAACCACCGGGTACTGCGTGCCTGAAAAAGAGACTTTTATACTTACCTGTGGTGAAGTTTCCCGCCGTCCGGAGTCGTTTCCCGCCATCCGCAGCCGATTCCCGCCATCAGACGCCATCTTGGACCGTTTCCCGCCGTCTTCTGCCTTCTTCCCGCCATCCGCAGCTGCTTCCCGCCTTCAGACGCCATCTTCGGGACGCCGCGTGGGAAGAAGAGGGGCGTGGATGCCGAAAGAGCGCGAGATCCGAAGCTCCGCCCCACGCTCCGACGCTGCGTAAGGTCCTGGAAGGAAGGAAGAGCGACGCTGACGTCATCGGAGCGCGACGCCAGGTCCTCAACCCCGACGATCGACTGCGGAGCCGCGGCCTACGGAAGAAGAGCATCGCAAGGTAGGCCACGGTCCACTAGGGGGGAAGGAGGAAGTCGGACACCGAGGGGAGCTCCACTGCCACAGCCACCGCCAGCGCAACCGCTGCAGCAGTCATGCCATTCACCATGCCCTATATCCCGGGGGCAACCTGGCTACCCCAGTACTCAGGAGAGTCACATACCCTGAGTGACTTTAGGGAAAGACTTGATAGCCTCTTCCAGGTATACACCCTCACAGAAGAGCAAAAGGTGAGCATTCTGGTGGCCCAGTTAATCGGGGCAGCCCAAAGGGAGGTAAAGTCCTGGTCACCTGGGAAGAAGAGGACTGTCAGAGAGATACTAGCCCGGCTGAAAGCCACATTTGACACCCGCACCTCAGCCGAGATAAAACTAAGATTTTACGGGTGCAAACAACGGGCACATGAAAGTATAAGAGACTATGCTCTAAACCTACAAGAGGCCCTGAGAGCCATTAAGCAGGCAGACCCTGACAGCGTGGGAAATGAAGACAAGCTGTTGACTGAACAATTTATTGAGGGTCTACTGTGCAATGCCCACCGAACCCAGTTGCGGGCAATGGCCTTACAGGACCCTGACCTGGACTTTGCACAGTTCAAGGACAGAGCCATCCGGGTGCTCCGAGAACCGGCACCAGGTGGCGCTGTGACCCACAGGCGCCCTGCTATCACTTATCACCAGGACGCGGCGCCCTTGTCTGCAGGTCCTGTGGGAGCTGATGCGCAGGCTTTGAACAATGACCCGGCAACAGACCTGCACCACCAGGTCCAAGAGCTGACTAAAAGTGTTGCCGCGCTAACCAGAACTGTGCAATCTTTACAGGTCTCTTCTCCAGAACAGATCCAGCTGGCATCCGGACCGGAGGCCGTCCCGTGGCGCTGACTGAGGAGGACCCCACCGGCCAGAGGGAGACCCAGCGACAGATACAACGAGGACGGACGACCCATCTGCCGCCGCTGCAATCAACCCGGACATATGGCAAGGTACTGTCATTTAGAGGGCCAACCCCCAGGCATAAGATCATCAGGCCCATCGAACTGGCGTGACAAATACGTAGGGGGACGTCCGGTCTTGCCTGTGGTACTGGATGGCATTCCTATGAGTGCCCTACTAGACACCGGGTCGCAGGTCACCACCATCCCGTACGTGCTGTTCAAGCGGTACTGGAATGACTCGGACATAACCCGCTACCCAGATGACGAGCTGAGCATTATCGCCAGCAATGGTCAGCCCGTGCCACAGATAGGATTTAAAGAGGTGACCATCAAAGTCGGTAAAGTTGAACTGCCGGCACAAGGACTGATCATTGTGGACATTGACCGTCGCGAGAGTCACCCAAAAATCACCCTAGGTACTAATGTAATCGAAAACTGTCTTGCAGAGATGATTCTTATTTTGCAACAGGTTGCCAAGAACGCCAGTTTCAGCCAGCAGCGTGTGCTCCAAAAAGAGATCCGGGCACTGATGAAGCGGCAACAGGTGGAACTATCTGGTGGTGAAATAGGTAGCGTGAGAATGTGTGACCCGTTCCCTATTGCCATGCCCCCAAAAAGTGAGATGATGATTTGGTGCCGGGCAGCTAATGGTCTAAGAGGTAGAGACTACCAAGCAATGGTAGAACCCGTCTACTCAGACAGTAGGCCCACCATTTTGACAGCATGGGGGGTGGTCGATGTACGCCATGGGAGGGTGCCCGTCCGCATCATAAATATCGGGGAGAGAGAAGTATACCTGCCCCGGTATGCCACGCTAGCCAAATTGTTCACCATCAACCAGAACTCTGTACAGGCCGTGGAACCCTTGCCTCCATCTCAACCAGAGGAAGGTAACGGCTCTAAGAAACCAATGGAGGACTGGTGTCAGCAACTGCATTTGGGTACTGACTCCACTCCCTCACACCAAAAACAGGGAGTCTATCGGGTGGCTCAAGAGTACGAGAGAGTGTTTAGTAAACACCCGCTAGACTTCGGGCGAGTAAAGGGGGTAGAACATCACATCCCAACGGGAGACCATCCTCCCATAAAGGAGAGATATCGACCCGTACCCCCTGCACACTATCAACACGCCAAGGGGATGCTAAAAGACATGAAGGAGGCTGGGGTAATTAGGGACAGCTGTAGCCCCTGGGCAGCTCCACTAGTCTTAGTGAAAAAGAAAGACAACACCATGAGGATGTGTGTAGACTACAGGAAGGTCAACCGTATCACACACAAAGATGCGTACCCGTTACCAAAGATAGAAGAGTCCTTAGCTGCCTTAAAATCTGCTAACTTCTTCTCTACTTTGGATCTCACTAGCGGGTACTGGCAGGTTCCTGTAGCAGAGGCGGACCGGGAGAAGACCGCATTCACAACCCCGATGGGACTCAGCGAATTTAACTGTATGCCCTTCAGGCTCTGCAACGCACCAGGAACCTTCCAACGGTTGATGGAATGCTGTCTGGGACACCGGAACTTCGAGACGGTCCTATTATACCTGGACGACGTCATCATCTATTCCAAGACCTATGAGGACCATCTGGAACACCTGGCAGAAGTCTTTGAAGCCCTGGCGAACTATGGCCTAAAGGTAAAACCCTCAAAGTGTCATCTACTGAAGCCAAAGGTACAATACCTGGGACACGTGGTGAGTGCTGACGGAGTAGCCCCCGACCCTGACAAGATCACCGTGATTAAGGACTGGCCAAGACCATCCAGCATAAAGGAAGTGCGGCAGTTCCTCGGGTTGGTAGGCTACTACCGAAGATTCATTCCCGGTTTTACCAAGAAGGCAGCTCCTATGCAGGACCTCCTGATAGGCCAGTCCAGGAAGGCCAAAAACCAGAAGCCACCCTTCAAATGGGAAAAGCTGGAAGAGGAGTCCTTCCGCCAGCTGAAGATGGCCCTCATGGGGGATGAAATCCTGGCGTACCCTGATTACAGCCAGCCCTTTATCCTCTACACGGACGCAAGCAACATCGGGCTAGGAGCCGTACTGTCCCAGATCCAGCTGGGGAGAGAACGGGTAATTGCTTATGCCAGCCGAAAACTGCGACCCACGGAAAGAAACCCTGAGAATTACAGCTCGTTCAAGCTCGAGTTCCTGGCAGTGGTGTGGGCAGTAACCGAACGTTTCAAGCATTACCTTGCCTCTTCCAGGTTCACCGTGTACACGGACAACAACCCGTTGACACACTTGGACACTGCAAGACTGGGTGCCCTGGAGCAGAGATGGATGGCCCGCCTGTCCAATTTTGAGTTCACAATCAAATACCGGGCTGGACTCTCCAATACCAACGCGGACGCCCTGTCCAGAATGCCAAACCTACCGGATGAAGGGGAGGATCCAGAAGAATTGGAAGAGATCGAACTCCCTGCGTTTCACCGTCATGGGATTACCCAGTATTCCCACCGTGTGAGGGGCCAGCGATCCGCTACGTTCAACCCCTTACCCCACTACAACTGGGCGGAGACGCAAGACAGTGACCCCGCAGTCAGTCTGGTGAAGGAGATGCTGACCCAGGCTAACGCCCGCCTAGACCCAGACGCTCCGGAAGAGACCAAGCAACTGTGGACGGAGAAGAGCAGACTGTTCCTCTACAAGGAGAAGTTGTGCCGCAGAATGGTCAATTCCTGGACACATGAGCTGATCTGGCAGGTGGTGGTACCGAGACGGGACGCGGCTATGGTGCTGGAGGCCTACCACAATGGAGCCGGGCACTTCGGATGGAAGAAGCTGGAGTTCCTGCTGCGTGAACGGTTCTACTGGATAGGCATGAGAGGAGCCATTGAGAGGTGGTGTAGAGACTGTGGCCCGTGCAATCTAAGAAGAAGGGACCGTGCCAGCCAGAGGACTCCCCTGCAGCCCATCATCACCAGGCAGCCGCTGGAACTGGTCGCTCTGGACCATGTTAAACTGGCTCCAAGCAGAAGCGGGTATGTCTACGCCCTAACCATCGTGGATCACTACTCCCGATTCCTAGTGGTGGTCCCCGTCAAAGACTTGACGGCTCAGACAGCAGCCAGAGCCTTCCAGCTGCACCTCTGCCGCCCACACAGGTACCCGGACCAAGTGCTGACGGACCAAGGACCAGCCTTCGAAGCGGAGGTCTTCCAGGAGTTCTGCAACCTGTATGGCTGCAAGAAGATAAGAACAACACCCTATCACCCCCAAACCAATGGACTCTGCGAGAAGATGAACCAGGTGGGGATAGATCTGCTAAAAACATTTCCCCTGGAAGAACGCAGTCTGTGGCCTGAGAAACTGCCCGATCTGGTGGACCTGTATAGCCACATCCCGGTAGGTTCCACCAACTGTACCCCGGCTTACCTAATGCGAGCAAGACCTGGTAAGCTACCTGTTGACCTGGATATGGGAGTCCTGATACCTGAGGACACCTCACCAGAGACAGACTGGGATACAGAACGGCAGCAGCAGTACCGGAAAGTACAAGAGAGCGTCGAGCGAAGTCTCTCTCAATCAAGAGAAAGGCAGGAGAGAACTTATAACCAACATGCTCCCGCAGTTCCCCTGGTACCTGGAGAGCAGGTCTTGAAAAGAAAAAGGCGGCTCCATAAGTTGGATGACCAGTGGGAAAAGGACCCGTACACCGTACTGCCCTCAAGCCACAATAATCCAAAGGTGTACGTCATCAGTAAGGATGGAGGAGAGACCACAACCACTGTCTCCAGAGACCACCTGAAAAAGTGCCCCGAGAAGTTGCAAAGCACGGATGAAGATCAGGAAGACCCTCAACCCGTAGAGGAAAAGGAGGAAATGATTAGCACCGTACTCGGAGACTTTCCCCGGTCCTGGACACAAGTAAACAACGCTATCGTGGTGCCCGTCCTCACCTTTCTCCAGCCAGCCCCTCAAGTGCCTACGGAAGACCAGGTAGAACTGGAAGAGCAGCCGGCCCAGGAGGCAGAAGAGTCTACACCAGCAGCACAGGAGAATAAACCCTCTGCTAGTAGTGAGCCTGCAGTGCCCCTAGTGAGCCAAAGAGTGCGCAGACAGCTGCCCAGCTTACCCATAACACCTCCTACACCCTGTAGTGCAGGACAAGTTAGTGAGCTCCGTAGGTCCACTAGAGTCACTAGAGGTCAGATGCCAGCTCGCTGGAGAATCTAAACTAATGCACTGTAAATTTACCTGTTTCTGTTTAACTGTTTATGGTTTATGTTTGTTGCCTGTTATTAATTATGTTTCTCAGTTACCCTGCAGATTTATTTGGACTAACAGGTTATGGACACTGGATAACCGGAACAATCTTGTAGATAGTTGCACCTTGGTGCCTCTTGCGAAGACGGCTGCGGAAGAGAAAACCTGTCTGGCGTGGCCTACTTGCGGCCCAAAGTAGCTAGCTCCAGCCTTGCAGCCACGCCCAAGGCCAACGCAAGGGGTTTGCTTTGGACAGGTCCCCTACTTCGCTTAAAACTTCACCTTGGGTGATATGGACACCCGGTTGCGGACACGCCGTGACCTTTAAAGAACTAAAGCTTCTTGTAAATAAGTTATTGTGTTATTGTTATACCCTGTATTTATGTTTCTTTAAAAAATGTGTTTAGTCCCGGAGTACTAAAATTTACTAGGGGGGAATGTGACACCCCAGGGGTCTGGTTGCCACAGTAATAGAGATATTATGTCTGAGAGCAAGTGGGAGGTTTCTCTGGTCAGGAGTAGAGATGAGCGTTGTTCGACTCGAACTGTTCGCCAATCTCAAATTCGAGCTGTTTTGGGCGGTGTTCGAGCCGTTCGGCGAACACGAACGATTTGAGAAAAATTCGACTGTTCGACGTTATGTTCGATAACTGTTCGTGCACCAAAATCATAACTGGATTTTTTCTCAGTAATGATGAAAATTAATGTTAATACGCAGTTTGAGTGTACAGCGGGGTGGGGGGAGGGGCAGGGGATGGATCTCTGCAGGAATAATGAAGATCTCCATTTTTTTTTCTCTTTCCCGCATTTACAGTGGGGAGGTGCAATCTGTCAGCCTATGAGCAGCGCACACACGGAGCGAAGTGCTTTTTTTCACACAAGCAAGGGCATGTGTCATTGGCAGTGTATGTCACATGTCCTTGCCCTATAAGACCAAGCCATTTTCCCCGTCGCCACCATTTTCTCACTGCTGCAGCTGCATGTTAGACGGCACCCCTGTTGCTGTGTGCGCTATACCTTGTTAATTTCAAGCCAATTTTCGCACAAATCTACAGATAGCTTGGGAGTAGGGAATAGTTGTGATTGCAGTCCTTTTAAGGACTAGGTTACAGCATTTCCTACGACTTTTATCAGGCAGGTCTGTGCTCTTAAATAGATAGATTGTGGGAGTAAAGACTAATTGTAATTGCAGTCCTTTTCAGGACTAGGTTACATCAGTTCCTATCAGTTTTTGCCAGGCAGGGCTGTGCAAGTTTTTTTCACAGCATTTGGCTGAATCTAGCAAAGCTAATCCTTTTTGGCCTATTGCAGAGTGTGTTAGTCAGTGGAGTAGTATCTGTGTTGCAAGATATACCACCTGTGTATAGAATACCAATTTTTTTACTGCACCTAGTGAAGTAAAATCTTTTGGGCATAGCATCATTCTATTAGTCCATCTATACTGACCTCCATCAGGTTGCAAATTGAATATAATTTTTTTCTGCATCTAGCTCTGAAAAAATATTTGGCCTTCTAGCAGTGTGTGGAACTTTCTCTATTAGTCCATCTATACTGACCTCCATCAGGTTGCAAATTAAAAGTAATTTTTATCTGCATCTACCTCTGAAAAAATATTTGGCCTTCTAGCTGTGTGTGGGACTTGTTCTATTAGTCCATCTATACTGACCTCCATCAGGTTGCAAATTGAATATAATTTTTTTCTGCATCTAGCTCTGAAAAAATATTTGGCCTTCTAGCAGTGTGTGGAGCTTTCTCTATTAGTCCATCTATACTGACCTCCATCAGGTTGCAAATTAAAAGTAATTTTTATCTGCATCTACCTCTGAAAAAATATTTGGCCTTCTAGCTGTGTGTGGGACTTGTTCTATTAGTCCATCTATACTGACCTCCATCAGGTTGCAAACTGAATATAATTTTTTTCTGCATCTAGCTCTGAAAAAATATTTGGCCTTCTAGCAGTGTGTGGGACTTTCTCTATTAGTCCATCTATACTGACCTCCATCAGGTTGCAAATTAAAAATAATTTATATCTGCATCTAGCTCTGAAAAAATATTTGGCCTTCTAGCAGTGTGCGGGACTTTCTCTATTAGTCCATCTATACTGACCTCCATCAGGTTGCAAATTAAAAATAATTTTTTGTCTGCATCTAGCTCTGAAAAAATATTTGGCCTTCTAGCAGTGTGTGGGACTTTCTCTATTAGTCCATCTATACTGACCTCCATCAGGTTGCAAATTAAAAATAATTTATATCTGCATCTAGCTCTGAAAAAATATTTGGCCTTCTAGCAGTGTGTGGGACTTTCTCTATTAGTCCATCTATACTGACCTCCATCAGGTTGCAAATTAAAAATAATTTTTTGTCTGCATCTAGCTCTGAAAAAATATTTGGCCTTCTAGCAGTGTGTGGGACTTTCTCTATTAGTCCATCTATACTGACCTCCATCAGGTTGCAAATTAAAAATAATTTATATCTGCATCTAGCTCTGAAAAAATATTTGGCCTTCTAGCAGTGTGTGGGACTTTCTCTATTAGTCCATCTATACTGACCTCCATCAGGTTGCAAATTAAAAATAATTTTTTGTCTGCATCTAGCTCTGAAAAAATATTTGGCCTTCTAGCAGTGTGTGGGACTTTCTCTATTAGTCCATCTATACTGACCTCCATCAGGTTGCAAATTAAAAATAATTTATATCTGCATCTAGCTCTGAAAAAATATTTGGCCTTCTAGCAGTGTGTGGGACTTTCTCTATTAGTCCATCTATACTGACCTCCATCAGGTTGCAAATTAAAAATAATTTATATCTGCATCTAGCTCTGAAAAAATATTTGGCCTTCTAGCAGTGTATGGGACTTTCTCTATTAGTCCATCTATACTGACCTCCATCAGGTTGCAAATTAAAAATAATTTTTTGTCTGCATCTAGCTCTGAAAAAATATTTGGCCTTCTAGCAGTGTGTGGGACTTTCTCTATTAGTCCATCTATACTGACCTCCATCAGGTTGCAAACTGAATATATTTTTTTTTCTGCATCTACCTCTGAAAAAATATTGGGCTTCTAGCTGTGTGTGGGACTTGTTCTATTAATCCATCTATACAGACCTCCATCAGGTTGCAAACTGAATATAATTTTTTTCTCCATCTACCTCTGAAAAAATATTTGGGCTTCTAGCTGTGTGTGGGACTTGTTCTATTAATCCATCTATACAGACTTCCATCAGGTTGCAAACTGAATATAATTTTTTTCTGCATCTACCTCTGAAAAAATATTTGGGCTTCTAGCTGTGTGTGGGACTTGTTCTATTAGTCCATCTATACTGACCTCCATCAGGTTGCAAACTGAATATAATTTTTTTCTGCATCTAGCTCTGAAAAAATATTTGGCCTTCTAGCAGTGTGTGGGACTTTCTCTATTAGTCCATCTATACTGACCTCCATCAGGTTGCAAATTAAAAATAATTTATATCTGCATCTAGCTCTGAAAAAATATTTGGCCTTCTAGCAGTGTGTGGGACTTTCTCTATTAGTCCATCTATACTGACCTCCATTAGGCTGCAAATTAAAAATAATTTTTATCTGCATCTACCTCTGAAAAAATATTTGGCCTTCTAGCTGTGTGTGGGACTTGTTCTATTAGTCCATCTATACTGACCTCCATCAGGTTGCAAACTGAATACAATTTTTTTCTGCTTCTACCTCTGAAAAAATATTTGGGCTTCTAGCTGTGTGTGGGACTTGTTCTATTAGTCCATCTATACTGACCTCCATCAGGTTGCAAATTCAATATAATTTTTTTCTGCATCTAACCCAGCCAATAGTTTTGGCCTAATACCACAGTTTGGCCACTCAGCTCTGCTCCGTTCCCATCCATTGTTTTTTTGTGCAAATAACTCCAGAGTTGTGAATTAGTTAACCACCAAAATGAGTGGAAAAAGGCCTGCTGCTAGTGGAAAGGGGAATAGGCGTGTTGGGAAGGGGAAAAAAGGTTGTGTCCGTGGGGTAGGTGTTAAAGCAACAGTAACATCTGCAGAAGAAAGACCATCTTCCAGCCAAACTAAAATGTCTACTTCTTTTAGCGGACAATGTGATAATATCCCTTTCTTACGGCCACGCCAATCGCTACAAATTCCAGATGAGGCACAAAAACAGCAGGTGCTTCAACGGATATCAAGTGCTCCTTTAAGTGGGCTCTCCTCCACATCAACTTCAACATCACAAATACTCCAGTCCTCAAAGGTGTCACCCCAATCGCACTTGCTTCCTCACAGCTCCCAAATCTCCAGCTGCCCGTCTGAGTATGAGGTAGAACAGATGGTTCAGTCTGCAGAGCTGTTTACTCATACTATAGCCTGGGAATCAGAGGTCGACTCCAGCACTTCTGTGAATCCAGACGAGGAAATGATCTGCACTGATGCCCAGAATCTTTATGAGTCGGATCCAGGACCAGACGCAGAAGGTTCTGACCATAATGTAGACCCTCATTCCCAAACTGTAACTCCTGTTGGTGGAGACAATGAGGAAGACGATGATGAGACTCAAATACCTGATTGGAGCGATAACTTTAGTTTTTTGTCAGGGCAGGAACAGGTTGGCTCTGAGGACGACGGGTGTGATAACGCACAGGGTGATGATGATGAGGTTGGAGATCCCACTTACTGTCAACCCACAGTCAGCCAAGAGATGAGGTCAGCAGAGGAGGTGGAGGAAGATGCTAGTGACGACGAGGTCAGGTTGCGCCTTCCTGGACAGAGACGTAGTACTGGAAGCACGTCAATAACTGCATCCTCAAACACAACTCTGCCTGTCACCACAAGTCGTGGTGGCTCTTCAGGTCGCATGGGTGCTAAGCCTTGCATAGCCTGGGCATTTTTTCAGATCGATAAAGATGACCCAACTCGTGTTATCTGTAACATTTGTCAGCAAAAGCTAAGTAGAGGCCAAAAAATACATAGTTTGAGTACTTCATGCATGAACCGGCACATGGACATGAAGCATAAGTTGCAGTGGGAAGCTCAGTGTGCTACAATGCGGCCTAGCCGGCCGGGCCAACCACCGTCTGCCATATCTTGTGCATCCGCGGCCTCTTCATCCTCTGTGACTGGGGGGACAGCAGTCACACCTGTTTTGGGGCGCAGACCTGCCACCTCTTTACCCGCAACAGCCAGCGTGATTGGCAGGTCATCATTTTCTTTGGAGGTGGTAACACCAGCTGGTGTTGAGCGCTGTCCGACATCGATAGCACCACCTTTGGATCAAGGCAACCTAACATGTCCGCCAGCATCTTCCTCACAGACCGGCAGTTTGCCGGGGACACCCTTATCAACCCCGTCTAAGCACAATAGCCAGCACTCGGTCCCTCAGATGTGGACAAGTAAAAGACCATTTCCTCCAAGCCATGAGAAAGCTAAGAGGTTGAATTTCACCATCTGCAAGCTCTTGGCTACAGAAATGCTGCCTTTCCGCCTGGTGGACACAGAGGATTTTTGAGACCTTATGTCCGTCGCAGTGCCCCAGTCCCATATGCCCAGTCGGCACTACTTCTCAAAGAAAGGTGTGCCTGCGCTCCACCAGCATGTCGCACACAACATCACCGCTTCTTTGAGAAACTCTGTGTGTGACAGGGTGCATTTCACCACAGACACTTGGACGAGTAGGCATGGACAGGGGCGTTACATGTCGCTGACTGGGCACTGGGTAACTATGGTGACAGCAGGACAAGGGGCTGATGTCCAAGTCTTGCCGTCCCCACGAGTTGTGTGTCAATCCTCTTTATGTCAAAGTTCCTCCACTGCTTCTGCCTCCTCAACCTCCTCTCGGTCTTCCACCTGCACCCAAAGCCTGTCTGGTCATGCCACAAGCTTTCTAACTGCGCAGAAGGGATCCTGCACACCTCCTTACTATGCTGGCAGTAGGGCTCAACGTCATCAGGCGGTTTTTACTTTGAAATGTCTGGGAAATGTGAGTCACACAGCTGAGGAGTTGTGGTCAGCTCTGGAGAACCAATTTCATGAATGGTAGTCTCCACTGGACCTGAAACCAGGGAAGGCCGTGTGCGACAATGCTGCAAACCTGGGTGCGGCCCTTCGCCGGGGCAATGTCACACACGTGCCTTGTATGGCTCACGTGTTGAACCTGGTTGTCCAGCAATTTTTAGCCCACTATCCCAGACTAGATGGCCTTCTGCAGAGGGCAGAAGCTGTGTGCTCACTTCCGCCGTTCGCATCCCGCAGCTCAGCGACTTACATCTCTACAGAAGTCATTGGGCCTGCCACTTCACCTGCTAAAATGCGATGTGCCTACCCAGTGGAATTCAACTCTGGACATGTTGCAGCGACTGTGGCAGCACCGACAAGCCCTGGTGCAATACGTTCTGACGTATAGCCTGGGCCAACAAGATCCAGAGGTGGGGCAAATCACGCTGGAGGAGTGGTCTCAGATCAGGGACCTATGCACCCTTCTGCACAGTTTTGAAATGGCGACGAAGATGTTTAGTGCTGACGATGCCATTATCAGCATGACTATTCCGGTGATTTACATGCTGGAGCACATGTTAAACAGAATTCGGAGTCAGGTGGTGGCACAAGAGGAGGTGGAGGAAGTAGAGGAGGAGGAGTTGTATGCGGAAGGGCTAACATCTGCAAGGTCCAGACGGTCGGCAGCACCAAGGCAGCAGGCATGTGAGGGTGGGGGAGATGGTTTTACCAGGGCGCATGGTAGCAGCCAAACTAGTGAGGAAGGTGCAGGAGCCCAGGAAGAAGTGGAGGACGAACTGATGGAAGACTCATCAGATGAGGGAGACCTTGATCACATTTCTGTTGTGCGAGGTTGGGGGGAGAGGACAGAGGAAGGAAGCATGATTGTTACCTCGCCACCAACACAACAGGGACTTGGTGCTCCTGGATGCGCAACACACATGAGTGCCTTCTTGCTGCACTGCCTGCAACATGACCCTCGAATTGTGAGAATTAGAAATAATCCTGATTACTGGGTTGCCACACTGTTAGATCCCCGGGACAAAAGTAAATTTGCAGAAATTATTCCTGCCATAGAAAGGGATGCACGCATGCAGGAGTATCAGCAGAGACTGTTGCAGAATCTTACATGTGCTTTTCCACAAAACACCAGTGGTGCACGTAGTGAATCTCACAGTTCCAACTTGCCAACCGTGGGACCGTCGAGTGTTCAGCACTCAAACCGTAACAGAACCACAGTACCTGCTGGTAACATTAATTTTGCGGAATCATTTCACCACTTTTTTAGCCCATCCTTTGCAAGGCCACAGGAGACAAGAAGTCTGACACATAGTCAACGCCTAGAGACGATGGTACAGGAGTATCTCCAAGTAAACATTGAAGCCATGACTGTGTCACTGGACCCTTGCTCTTTTTGGGCTTCCAATCTGGATAAATGGCCGGAGCTAGCCACTTACGCCTTGGAGATCTTGTCATGCCCCGCAGCCAGCGTTCTGTCTGAACGTGTGTTCAGCGCTGCTGGTGGTGTGCTGACAGATAAGCGCACGCGGCTCTCCACTGATAATGTAGACAGACTCACGTTCATAAAGATGAACAAATCATGGATCCGAAACGACTTTTCTACCCCTGTGTCATCCTGGGGAGAGTAAAAGATGGATGATTGGTTAAAATCACCCTACCAACCGTTTTAAGCTTTCAAATTACTAATCATGTTTATCTGTATCTTGGCTGGAAAATAATTTGGGCTTTGTAGCAGTGTGCAGCACTGATTCTATTAGACCATCTATAATAAGCTCCACCAGATTTAAAATTACTAATCATGTTTATCTGTATCTTGACTGGAAAATAATTTGGGCTTTGTAGCAGTGTGCAGCACTGATCCTATTAGGCCATCTATACTAAGCTCCACCAGATTTAAAATTAATAATAATTTTTAGCTGCATCTAGCCCGGAAAATAATTTTGGGGCTCCGAGATGCGCAAGACACATAAGTGCCTTCTTGCTGCACTACCTACAACATGACCCTCATATTGTCAGAATTCGAAGTAATCATGACTACTGGGTTGCCACACTATTAGATCCCCCAAACTTTTCGATCAACCTTTTCATTTTAATAAAGACCAAAAAAATGGTCATTTTTGAAATTATAAGCATTAGCAGGTTATTAGAAACTGAAATCAAACAGTTTTCAACTCAAAACTTTATTCTAGGTGATGTTACATTTTCACATAGGACCCCTTGTTCGAAAGGAGCTTCTGAACTCTCTCGTCCATTGAATTTGTCAGGTTTTGGATGGTTTCTGCTTCAATTGTTTTGCATGAGGACAGAATACCCTCCCAGAGCTGTTGCTTAGATGTGAACTGCCTCCCGCCATCATAGACACTCCTTTTGATGATGCTCCAGAGGTTCTGAATGGGGTAGAGGTCAGGGGAGCATGGGGGTCACACCATAAGTTTGTCCCCTTTTATGCCCATATCAGCCAGAGATGCAGATGTTTTATGTGCAGCATGAGATGGTGCATTATCATGCAAAAAAATGATCTTGCTGTGAAATACACGGTTCTTCTTCTTGAACCATGGCAGGAAGTGCTGTTTAAGAAAATCCACATACATTATGGAGTTCATCTTTAGCGCCTTCAGGGATCCTAAAGGGGCTGACAATCTCTCTCCCTATGATTCCAGCCCAAAACATTACTCCACCTCCTCCTTGTTGGCGCTGTAGCCGTGTTTGCGTGGGGTGTCCATCAACCAGCCATCCTCCACTCCATCCATCTGGACCATCGAGCGCTGCACGGCACTCATCCGTGAACAAAACAGTTTTGAAATCAGTCTTCATGTAATGTTTGGCCCACTGGAGCCGTTTCTGCTTGTGTGAAGTGGATAGAGGAGGTCGACAGGATGGCGTATGCACAGCTGCAAACCTCTGAAGGACCCTGCATCTTGTTGTTCGGGGGACAATGGAGGCACCAGAAGCTTCAAAAACTTGTCTGCTGCTATGACAAGGCTTTTTTGCCGCTGCTCTTTTAACCTGACATAATTGCCTGTAGGAAAGAGTCCTCAATTTGCCCTTATCAGCACGCACACGTGTGTACTGTGAATCAGCTACATACTTCTTGATTGCCAAGACACTTCATACTGATCATCGCACAATGTTGATTATAGTCATGCCTTGACCTAAACACTCCACAATTTGTTGCTTCTCAGCAGCCGACACATCCTTTTTCTTTCCCATTTTGGCAGAAAATGTAGGCTGCTTAATAATGTGAGACAGCCTTCTTAAGTAGTCTTGCCTTTCATTGGACACACCTGCCAAACTAATTAGCACAGGTGTCTGCAATTGCTTACAGTGATATAAAGAGCCCTGACACACATCACCATCAATGAGTTTAACTGACAAACAAACAAATTCTTCCCTTATCACTCCTAAACACTTTTTGCATAATAATTTGGAACACAGTGTACATGTGTTTTTCCAAAAAACACCAGTGGTTCACGTAGTGAATCTTACAGTTCTAACTTGCCAACCGTGGTCTGTATGGAGTTGTTCAATAAAGGGCCCAAAATTAAGATAACATAGATGGGAGAGGTCTCTATGAATAGGAATTCCTAAGTATTTGATACCCTGTGAGGGCCAGGCAAAGGGAAAGTTGGACTGGATGGAATCCTATATGGATTTGGGGAGGGAGACATCGAGGGCCTCAGACTTCGCTGCATTGATTTTAAAATTTGACCATGTAACAAAGTGATCTATTTCAGCCATAACAGCATGGATGGATATATGTGATTGAGTGATATATACTAGGACATCATCAGCAAATAGAGAGCACTTGTACTCGGTGCCTCCCACCTCAATCCACCTAATATTGGGGTTATGGCGAATTGATGAGAGCAGGTGCTCCGTCACTAGGATGTATAAGAGAGGGGACAGAGGACATCCCTGCCTTGTCCCATTGGTGATTGTGAAAGGTGATGAAAATGTTCTGACGCACCCCCTGGGCCTTGGGACACCCCGAACCGGACCCTTTTTGGTGGATGCTGGTGGTTGTAGTCTTCGTGGCGGCGACCCGGTTCCGTGGCTCAGGGTGGTCAAACCAGTGGCAGAACTATTTATGTGGTTTTGATGTTTAAATGTCCGACTACGCCACCCGTGGATTGCGGTCAGAGTGAACCGCCGCTGCAGGGCAGACCGCTGAGGCTGGTGTTGTGGGTGCAGCAGAGCGTAGCATAACTCCCCACGGGAGGAGTATAGCCTCAGGGCAGTGTATGTGGAGGATGGGGGTGATGGTGCAGGGCAGCAGCAGTAACGACACGGAGTCAGTGATGCAGTCCAGGGCCTTTACTCACAGTTCTTATTATCCAGACCACGTCTGCAGGTAACGGCTGCCCACGTCGTACTGTGCTCACCAGGTGAGGGGCTCAGACAACTCCCAGATAACTTTGGAGTGCTTCACAGGACCCCCTTTGTGTGTCCTTTGTCTGGCCTTTCTTACCAACGCTTCTGTCCGGCTGCCTCGGGCCTCCTCTTGGTAAACTTGGTGCCAGTTTCCCTGACCCTATGTGGTGCCTTCCTAGCGGGTGTAGCGAGGGGCTGCGCCACATAAAATGTCACAGTCTCCTTTTTCTAGCTGAGGGTCGTTTCCCGCCTCCACTAGTTTCAGGGACCGGTCTCCCCCTTTGGCCTGACCCCTCTACGCAGGTGGACAGGTGGATTCGAGCGTGCGGAGGCGACTCGCCCGTCCGCAACCCTGGGATCCCTTCGTTCCTCGTTCCTGGAGCCTTCTCCGCTCCTCTTCCTTCCTTCTCCCTCTTCCAGGCCTGGGCCTGTGTTACTAGGCCCGCCTCCGGAGCAGAGCTCATGCAGAGCCCCTGCTCCCTGTCACTTCTGCTCAGACTTCTTTGCACTGAACTAATATGGTGCCCACCTTTTATACTCCCTTATCAATGCACCCAGGAACTGCTTCCTCCCTGCTCCTGCACTGCAGGGTTCCCCTTCCTCAGTGTTCCCTCCCCCCACTCCAGCCAGGGTCAGTGACTGTCGTGCCCATCTCAGGAGCATATTGGTCGCCCTGCCCCACGGCAATGTGGTGTAATGCATGCAGGTGTCGGGGTCCTGATCCACACTCCATCCTTACCTGAGAGTGAGATATCACACCTCTGGGTGAGGTGCAATACCTCTGTAGCAACCGAGCCCTCAGGGTGCTACAGTTCCATTTATCTTCAGCCTAGGTGACGTATTGTGATACAGGGCTGTGATTTTGGCTATAAAAGGGTCCCCTAGACCCCTACCCCAAGCTTTTTAAGAGAATCATATATGGTGTGCCAGGAGACTCTATGGAATGCTTTTTCAGCATCCAACGAGAGTATCTAATTAAAAATTTTTAACTGCATCTAGCCCAGGAAATACTTTGTGCCTAGTAGCAGTGTCTGCTAGTCAGCGGATTATCCCGGCTGTTAAGCAGGCTACACCACCTGTAGTTTGGACACTTAATTTTTTCAAAGGAAATGCTTCGGGACCACGGGATACTCAGTGAAGAGCATCAGGAGGCACCCCAAGGCATAGGGGCTGGGACTGGCAGTAGGATGCCTTGCGGTGGACAGCCGAGCTCGATCCTTATAAAAGCTTTTTAACTGCAGCAGCTTTAGTGGACGCTACTGGAGCTGGAATTACGCGACTGCTGGCATGAGACTTGCCCTCCAATAGATCCTTGTAAATGGATTTAAAGTGTATTCATTCAAATTAGAGAGACAATTTAAATTAAAAAGCTTAGAGCTGCCTCCACCACAGGGGGGCTCGCTCGACCCACCAGCGGACAGGCACCAGTATTGGGAGAGGTGGGCTGGCCGTCAGGGTTCACCGCGGCTCTGGCACAAACCCGGCGACACGTAGGTGGCACGGGCAGGAGCGGACTGAACGTGTCGGCTTCTCACTTTTTGGATTTTAGAAGGGCATGACATGCCTATATCTGTGTCTCCCCCTCCTTTTACTCCTCCACCTCTTTTCTTTTCGCATGACTATATCTACTTGTCACTTTTCCATGTGTTAGTTGTGTCTTCTGAGCAGTTTGTCAGCTTTTGGACACCTTTGAAGGTGTTTTCTATGTGTTTCTATGTGTTTTTGTTTGCCTGCCATTGGTTTTAACGGTGATCGAAGGTGTTCGACGAACAGTTCGACGAACAGTTCAGCGAACACACGGGTGTTCGACGAACCGAACCGAACTCGAACACTACGGGGGTGGCTCAACACTAGTCAGGAGCCCTAAGCATGCAACACGGCCCACCCAGACCTGGGAGGGGAGGAATCTGCCCTTATAAACTGGGTCTGGGGCGGGATTAGGTTAGACAGAGCCTGCAGAACAAGCAGAGCAGTCAGAGCCTGGAGAGGGAAAGTGACAACAGGAGCTCTGTAGGAGCAGGAGTGAGTGCCAGAGGCTGGAAGCTAGAGAGCTCGCCTTGGCTGAAGACACTAACCCGGACACGGAGTCCGAGGCTGTGGGGACATCCAGGTCCAGCAGCAGAATCCAACCGGCAGGGGATTCCATGTCCTCTGGCCTTAGAAACCCGAAGGCACGGTCACAAGCAAGGGACCAGCACCGCCATCTAGAAGCGAAGGCTGACGGAAGGCCCCAAGTCACCGGCCATACGGGTGAGCACCACACGGTATACTCAGGGACGTGGGCTACTTCTACCCGCATAGAGCAAGGTAGCCAGGAAAGAGTGCAGATAGTCGGGGAGGCCTACAACTCCACCTGGCCAGGGGAGTACCTGCTTGCTCACAGACTGACCAGGCCCCTACTGCTAACCAGTACTCCCGGGAGGGTCTGCTTTATACCATCAGTAAAGACCCTGAACTGCACCACACGTCTCTGTGATTCCTTGCCGCACCAGCACCATTACTACTGGGACGCTCACACCATCACTCCCATCATCCACCTTAGCTGCCCTGAGGCAATACTTCTCCTGTGGGGAGTTATCCCATACTCGGCTGCGCAAACAACATCAGCCTCAGCGGTCGGCAGCGCAGCGGCGGTCCCCACTGACTGCAATCCACGGGTGGCGTAGTCGGACATTGTTATTACTTAAGGCCGCCACTGGTTTGACCGCCCTGGGCACGGACCGGGTCACCGCCACGGAGAACTACAACCCCCAGCGATCCGGCTCCGGGTATCCCCCTGCACAGCACAGGCCCAGGAGGCGCGTCAGATGAGTCAGAACAGCTTTGTAAAACAAGTAATGGGACATGGAACAACTACCTCAATCTCTTCAATATGCTGACTGGTGGGGTTACTATTGGTTAGATCCTCAACGTTGAAACATTGTAGGCCTAGGAATAGAAAAGGGCATAATGTTGTTAAGAGAAACCTTTACACATTGTTTAGGCTCTCCTGATGAGTTGGATTCTCTAAGGCTAAGTGCCCACGATGCAGAAATGGTCTGGATTTTTCCTGAGCGTTTCTGCATCTCCCTGGCAGAAAAAACGCATGTGGATTTTACATGAGTTTTTCCTGCCAGGGACAAGCGTAAGTGAAGCATTTTGATCATGCGATTTCGCATGCGGGTTGTCAAGTGCTTTCAAAGTGATTTTAGCATCACTTGGAAAGTGCTTGACAACTGGGTCACACTATATAAATCCATGCAGCCGGCATGAATTTATATAGTGTGACCAAGTTAGTTAAAAAAAGAATAAAAATGGTAAAAAAAAAAAAACATTATACTCACCTTCCGATGGCCTCTCGTTTCCTTATCCGATGCGTCCGGTCTTCCCGGTGTCTCGCGGTTGTGTAAAAGGACCTTCTATGACGTCATTTAGTCATGCGACGGGTCACGCGACCGCCGACATCAGTGGTCGCGTGACCCGTCATATGACTAAATGACGGCATGGCAGGTCCTTTTAGACCATTGCGAGCTTCCAGGAAACCAGGACGCATCATACAGGAGATGGGGGGCCATCAGAAGGTGAGTATAATGTATATTTTAATTCTTTTTCTTTACAGGTACTATGGTACCCGGGTCTGGATGAGAGTCTCCTCTTCTCCAAACCCAGGTACCATCCGTACATTGAATCGCTTAATATCCGCATGTGCACATGTAGTCATGTGGATATTAAGCGATTCAATGCAAGTCAATGGCAGCGAAAACGCAGCGATTACGCAAAATAATTTTTAGTGCTGCAGATTTTTCCGCAATAATAATCCGCAGCGGAAATTTCCACAGCATGTGCACAGCACATGCGGATTATCATTGGGGAACATAGCAGACCTTCTATCAAGCATTTTTTAAGCGTTGCCACTGTGGAAATGCTTAAAAAACGCATAGTGGGCACACAGCCTAAGCCTCAGGGCCAGGAGGGCACATGGACCTCGGGCGTTGGTGCAGCAAGCATGAAAACATGTGGGAAGTGAGGACTTGGTAAACTCCGGAATCTTAGGAGCAGCAGGATGGATGAAGTGGAACCCAGCATCGATGGAAGGAAGTTGAAGCACAACATGTACAGTAGGTAGAGCACACCTAATAGACGGCTAAAGACTCAATCCTAAGACACAGGTGTGTGTCCTAATGGGCCTTAAATACAATTAGGGAGATGATATCACTGAGCCATGCCAGTAAACCTGCAAAACCCAACGTGGGGCACAACAGAGGCAGCTACTCAAGGTGAAGGAAGCAGAGCCCCAGATGCCCGGGACAGATGTGTAACATCTATGAGATTGTTAAATGCATGATTTTTACTGCACAAATCAAACAATCTTACAATGTATCACATTAATGGTTTATTCCCCACATATGGATCCGACTGCCGGGATCATCACTGACCCTGAGATCAGGTCTTTGTTATGCCCTGTAAGAGTAGCCAAGTGCAGCATTTGTTTGTTCCAGCAGTCCCATACAGGATGCACGGCCACTGCTCCATTCCATCGGGACATTTCAGAACCCCATTCTTGCCATTGGTTGGGTCAGACCCCAACTAGTCAGAAAGTTTTCACTTATCTTCATTAACCCATTTACCTTTTAATTGCTTTTTTGTTATTTTTTCTTATTTTTTATGGAGGCAATATAACGAAAACAAGCAGTTCTGTCATTTCAGATTATTTCATTTTTTAATGTCATTTACTGTGTGGCATTTTAAAAGTTCTAACTTGAAGAGACGAAATATCTTAATTTTTTTAATTAAAAATATGAAAAAAAGTGAGATGATTAAGAGATGAAGAGATGACTTTGCTAACCATGTTCCAATCTACACAGCAAAGCAGGCAAAATGAATCCTCCTGTTGCTAAAAAGTGTGAATATTTTAATATGGTTAGAAATTTAAAAATAAAACAATGTCCAAAAAAAAAAAAGCTTAGAAATTGTATTTTCTGGGGAATATTACTGTTTATGAAAACCAACAAGTCAGTTTTTATATTTTTGCTTAGCATCATCAAATCCCAATGCACTTCACAGACATCATCATCACTGTCCCCACAATCTAGATTCCCTATCAGTATGTCTTTGGAGTGTGGGAGGAAACCCATGCAAACATAGGGAGAATATACAAACTCCTTACAGATGTTGTACTTGGTGGGATTTGAACCCAGGACCCCAGCGCTGCAAAGCAACAGTGCATACCCCCAAGCCACTGCACTACCATGGATGACTAACAGATCCTATGTAGAATGGTATTGATGCACTGTACATTGATATTTGTGTCTCTATTATTCATATTTAGCGTAAACCATTTTCAGCTATTTACATGTCTATTTAGAAAATGAAATAGATAGAATTGGCAAAATGTGGTATCGTCTGGGCGATGTAATGGAGAAGACGAGCCAGATCAAGGAAGATCGGATACTTTTAGTGCACTACACGTTTCAGGGAAAGTCCGTCACCTTCATCAGCTACATACAAATAAGATTTCAACCCAGACCTCTTATAGGGGTCACGGGTGACGTAAAAGTACAACTTAAAGTATGATTAGTATTTTATATAAAAACCATACATATATGCAGTTTCCACCATCAAATTATAGTACATCATGACTCAAAAATATCATATATATAACATATAATGATAAAATGTATCTAAAATATATAGTGTATGGTGTATAAAACAAACAAAAAAATTTTAAAAACTATATATGGACAAAGAATACCAAAGGAATTTAGAAAATAAGGTAATGTGAATCCTTGAATGTTAGAAAATATCTTCACTCACCACCATGATATCTCCACTGCTGCATGATAAAATACAGAGATCCAGCAGGCCCGTCGGTCAATGCAGGCAAATAGTCCATGAACGAAAGAAGATGAGCTGGTACCTTCGTAAAAGGTATCTTTATTCAAATTCCATTAACAGATCGTCATAGCAAGACAGTGATCAATGTTGACGCGTTTCGACTAAACATGTATACATATGTTAACAGATCATTTAAAAATCAATAGACACTCCCACCTAAGACATAATTCAATTAATTATTTTAATATTATTATAATATATTATTATAATATTATTTTAATTTATTCCTCGGCTGAAAATTTACTTAACTAACCTGGTTGTCACACAAGGCCTTGACCCAGGTGTATTGATGAAAAGAGAATTTGAATATTTGATTGAAGAAAACCCCGTCACAGCTATATTTCATGGACTACCAAAAATTCATAAGGATGTGTTTCCTCCCCATTTAAGAGCTATTATTTTGGCCATCTGATCTCTGAATGGGAGATTGAGAGCCTGGGTGGATTCTTTCTTATAATCTTTGGCTAGCATTATTCCAAGTTCCCTTACGGACAGTTCAGAGGTTTTGAGGTATTTTGATAACTTCCCATGAAGTGGAAATATGTCATTTTTTTCCTGTTATATAGGAGATTTATACTCTAGTATTCCACATCATCTAGATATTACGGCTATTTCTTATCTGACAATGACTTTTCATTGGAAACTAAACAATTTTTATTTATATCAATTGAATATCTATTAGAACATATTTTGTTCTTGTTTCGTAGCAAGTATTACCTACATATCCAGGGTTCCCCCATGGATTCCAAATTCTCACCGTCTCTAGAGATTCTTTTTGTGGCTTGGTGGGAGGAATCCTAAGCTTTTTCCCAAAATTATCCATTCATGGATCACCTGCTCTGGTATGGCCATTTCATCGATGACATACTAATTGTTTGGTATGGAGATGAAGCGGCTGTGCCGGCATTCATGTGATACATGAATGGAAATGATTGCAATTTAAGATTTACTAGTTCTGTTGTTTCAGAGGCACATCCTTTTTTTTTATCTTTTTTGACGGGTGATGCAAAACATCATTCTTTTTACATCACTATTTATAGAAAACTATGCTCTGGTAACACAATATTAGGAGCAAGTAGCTGTTATCCCAAACACACAATTTGTTCTATCCCTTATGGAGAAATGGTTAGGGCCAAAATAACCTGTTCAGACTGCTTCTTTTACTAAGCAATGCAATCGTTAAAAAATAGGCTTAGTCAGAGGGGTTGTAATTCTAAACTCATTAAATGTCACGCAAGGTGTGGGAAAGACTTATTGTAACACAAAGGGAAGAGGGAAAGGGAGCCCAGACTCTAGGGAAAGGGGGGAAGTGGAGACCTCCTAGGGTGATCTAGCATCACCCTGTCTCCCCTAGCGTCCCTGTATTGGCTCTTCACCAATCGCCGCACCTGTGCCTCACCCTGTCTTTCCCTGATGTACGGCTATGGCTAGGGAAGGGAGGAGGTGAGCACTAGTCGATCTCCACTAAACACTATAGACAACAAGGGTACACGACACAAACAGGGGAAAATTTCTTAGCTTTAGGCTAATCTAGACAAATGCGCACAAGTCCTCAAGCTCCAGAGAGGAACTGCTCTTGCTAAAGCCTTCAACAGTAGTAATGAAAATCGCTGGCACCTCTTTCTGAAGCACAGCAGGTATTTATACACCCAGGCAAGGTGTTAATTAGCCAGAGGAAGGTAGCCGCTGGGTCCTAGAGACAGCCTCTAAGCAGATGTCTGTAATGCCAAACGTAGAGATCTCCTGCAACCAACTGCAGGGCAACTGTCTGTCACTTCTGACACACCCGTGACATTAATAATGCAAATGAACAAAACTAGTAGGGAGGATTTCCTATATAATTGTCGTAACAAGAATAATAAAAATGGTAAAAAAAATTCCAATCAGGTAAACTTTACTACTTCACATAGCATTCAATTTAATTCAATAAAACATATAATCCAAAAGAATCTACCTGTTTCAAACCAGGATGAGATTCAAGGTAAGATTTTAAAACAAAGACTCAGTTTTTCATCTAGAAGAGGCAAATCTCTGAGAGATTTATTTTCGCCTAGCCTTTATGAAAGTGAATTTATTTGAAATAAAAAAACATGGTTGTCTCAAGTAGGATTTTTTAAGTGTGTGGGCAATAAATGCCCTTTGTGCCCATATGTAACTAAAATGGATAATATCAGTAATAAACACTCATAGTTATATATTGTTATTTATTATTATAGCATCATTTATTCCGCGACGCTTTACATGTGAAAAGGGGTATACATAATAAAAAAAAGACAAGTACAATAATCATGAACAATACAAGTCATCGACTAGCACAGGAGGAGAGAGGACCCTGCCCATGAGGACACACAGTGTACAATTGATGGGTGAAGATAGAGCTGGTCGTGCAGCGGTATGGTGGAGCGAAGGTTACTGCAGGTTGTAGGCTTGTCGGAAGAGGTAGATCTTCAAATTCCTTGTGAAAGTTTCCACGGTAGGTGAGAGTCTGGGAGTCTGATATGTTGGGGTAGAAAGTAACAGAGTAGGGGAGAAGCAAGGGAGAAATCTTGTATGTTATTGTGGGAAGAGGAGATAAGAGGGGAGTAGAGAAGGAGATCTTGTGAGGATCGGAGGTTGCGTGCAGGTAAGTACCGGGAGACTAGGTCACAGATGTATGGAGGAGACAGGTTGCAGATGGTTTAGTATCTCATGGTTAGGGCTTTGAACTGGAGTCTCTGGGTAATAAGGAGCCAGTGAAGGGATTGACAGAGAGGAGAGACCAGGGAATAGTGGGGGGACAGGTGGATTAGTTGGGCAGCAGAGTTTAGGATAGATTGGAGGGGTGTAAATTAAGTCATTTATTAATTGCGATACTACATACGTAGTGTATGCCATAGTATGCACACATTGTGATTTGATATAATTGGGATGCACTACTAATTAGCTAAAAAACAAATTGCTGAACACATTGCGGATATCAACAAGAAGAATGTGACTGGCACTTCTAGTGTGGCTAAACACTTTTTTGAACAGCATGAAGGAGGTTTGCGATCTTTTACTTTCTTTGGCTTCTTGAGGGTTAATAAACCCACACATGGGGTAATTGGAGGAAAATTATTTTGAAAAATGAAAGTTAATGGATCATGAATTTAAATACTAGATCACCATGGGGTTTGATTTTTTGCAATGACCCTATGTATATACTGTATATTCATTTATTTTTTATACTCCAGCTTTTATATTTTTGGGTCCATTGTCAGAATCATTTTATCTGTGGTATATAATAGTATAACTAATTAAATTATGTCATAGGTGAGAGTGTGTATTGGTTATTAAATGATCTGTTAGCATACAGAAACATGTTGCAATTAAGTCTGTTTAGTCTAGAAGCGTCAAGATTAAATTTGAATAAAGATACCTTTTACGAAGTTACCAGCTCGTATTTTTTCATTTATGAATCCTTGAATACCTGTAGCATCAGCGTCTCTGCCTTCTTCCAGGCAGAGACGCCGTCCCTCTCACCTCCTCGCTCCCCGCTCTCCTCAGCCTGCTGTCTGCGCGCACAGTCCCCCGGGCACTGTGCTTAGGGCGCGCGCGCGCGTGCTCCCCCCTCTTAGAGGGGCCGCGCGCGCCATCCTAAGGAGTCCCCGGCCAATAGCCGAGGGTCCTCCCATATATAGGGCACCTCCTCCAAAATGGAGGTGCCCGAGCAAAGTTGTTGCACAGTTTCTGATCTCTGCTTTAGCCCTCAGGTCCCGCTGCTAGCCTGACTCCTCGGCCTGCCTGCCAGCCTGTTATCTGCCCATTACCTGCCGAGCCTGCCAGCCTGCTCACCTGGAGCGCTCACCTGTTAACTGCCTGTTACCTGCCCTGTCTGCCAGTCCACTCACCTGGGAGCATCCGCCTGTTACCTGCCCTGTCTGTCTGTCCGCTCACCTAGGAGCATCCGTCTGTTACCTGCAGAGTCCGTCAGCCCGCTCACCTGGGAGCGCTCACCTGTTACCTGCTGTGTCTGTCATACCGCTCACCTGGGAGCACCCGCCTGTTACCTGCTGTGTCCGTCAGCCCGCTCACCTGGGAGAGCCCACCTGTTACCTGCCTTGTCGGTCTGCCCGCTCACCTGGGAGCACCCGCCTGTTTCCTGCCAGCCTGCCTGGAGGCTCTGCCGTCACTTGCTGTGACCACCTGCCTGGTAAACCTAGAGACTACTACCTGCTCTTCTGTCACGGTCGGTCCGGGTTGATACTTAGTCACGCCCCTCTGGGTCCCTCCTTGCACCTCGGCACAGAGGTTCCACCACCCGGACCCGTAACAATACCATCTTTATCATAAAATCTAAATAAGGCCAGATTCACACGGTTCCATGTTCACAAAATGTGCTTGGATTGGAAGAACCGGTGTGACCGCTGGATCTCCTGAAGTGAGTTAACTTCCTTGTAGGTATGTATGAACTAGCTAGCTCAGGTAGGGGGGTCAGAGCGGTCAGGCTGGGTCTTCATATCGGAGAATTAGCATGGTCGATGTTTCACGAATGTAAGTCCACAATTCTAAACTGATGAATATATAAGATGCACAGATGTCACAAATTTACATAACCACCGTGGCACATTATGCTGTTGTGACGCCCAGCTGCGCTTGGTATCACAGATCCTAGAGGGGTGCATTGGCGGATTCCTCCACAAGAGGCCCTCATAAGCATTCACACACCTCCACCTTCCACCTCAGACCACCAGAGGGAGCCCGTTAGGGATATATAAAGGGAAGGTGGAGCCAGGCAGCCCAGAAAGTGATTCAGCAGTTTCCTGCTCAGACACAGAAGGACTCAATGCAGTCGAGCCAGAGCCTAGCAGTTCCTGCAGAAAGAGTTCAGTACAGTCTGTAGAGTGATTCCAGACTAGAACTTACAGAGCTCAGGATAGAGAGCTAGGAGTGTGCCGACGCTCTGAGAGCAGCGAAGAAGAGCAGTGTCCCGGCTGCAGTGTGTGGAGCCTAGTGAGGGCCCCGAGCGGGGTCAAAGGCGAGTGGAAAGTGAGTAACATAGGGGGCAGAGGAGCTTAACTAGCTCACCCCGAAGCATTTACCGGACACCGCGTCCGAAGCTTACAGGGATCTCTACGACCCAGAAAGGCATAACCGGAATCCCTGGAGAACTACAGGTCCCAGGATCGCTAAAGTGCTGATACGTAACAGTGCCAGGAGACACATAGGCCCGGTAAGCTGGGAGCATGCACTCCAAGAGAAGGCCCAACCACAATGTCAGCCAGCGCAGGACAGAGACAAAGTTAAGCCTAGCTCCAGGCAGGTCAGAAACTTACTATGCAGAGGCAAGAAACAGGAGGCCCTACACCCGCTCATTGGGGAGGATCCTGATATGTACCCTTCACCCTACAGTGCTCCGGGATGTGCCTGAATTTCCATCAGTAAAAGGTACTGAAGTGACTATCGTGTCTGTCCCCGTTCTTGCTCTGACCCGGCTGGGTCTCGCCTGTCCTGCATCCCCCTTTCCGTACACTGCCCTGAGGCCTAGCTCCACCTGTGGGGAGCTATACCATCGAGCTGCCTTATCATCGGCCTCAGTGGACTGAGCAGCGCTGGTGATTCTCACCAGAAGCCACAGGTGGCGTCACGAACTTTCATAAAATTAACAAACAATCCCCGTTTAAAAGCTGACCCCAGGGTACGGGCCCGGGAGCTGACCACCGCGACATCCCCAAGGCCAGGCAAAGGCCCGGGTACCGAGTCGTCCCCATCCCCCTGGGCTAGTCATCCTTTCCAGTTAGGGCCCGTACCCTGGGGTCAGCTTTTAAAAGGGGATTGTTTGGTGGAGGTGTGTGAATGCTTATGAGTAGTGTTGAGCGATACCTTCCGATATCAGGAAATATCGTATCGGATTGGATCGGGCCGATACCCAAAAAGTATCGGATATCGCCGATTCCGATACCGGAAACCAATGCAAGTCAATGGGACACAAATATCGGAATGAAAATAAACTCTTTCTTTCCTTGTAGGTTAATTCTACATGAAGTAAAACAACTAAGAATAATGTAGAATGACATGAAAAGCCGGCAATTCATCAGCGGCATACACCGGTACCCGACAATTTACAACAGAAAGAATAGAGCTTCACACATAGATTAGATAGATAGAAACATGTCAGTCACATATATATGAAGTACAGTGACAGTGTTGCTTATTGTACTTGTCATTTAGTGTAAAGGATTTATTTAAAAAAATATTAGTGTTTTCATGCACCGTCTCTTTAAAAAAGCGGGCCGGCAATTCAGCAGCCGTACCCGACAATTTATAACAGAAAGAATAGAGCTTCACACATAGATTAGATAGATAGAAACATGTCAGCCACATATATAAGAAGTACAGTGATAGTGTTGCTTACTGTACTTGTCATTTAGTGTAAAGGATTTATTTAAAAAAATAATAGTGTTTTCATGCACCGTCTCTTTAAGAAAGCCGGCCGGCAATTCAGCATCTGTACCCAACAATTTATAACAGAAAGAATAGAGAATCACACATAGATTAGATAGATAGAAACATGTCAGTCACATATATATGAAGTACAGTGACAGTGTTGATTACTGTACTTGTCATTTAGTGTTAAAATAAAGGATTTATTTAAAAAAAAATTGGCGTGGGGTTCCCCTTAATTTTAGGCTCTAGCGGAGGTTAAGCAGACAGCTGGGGCAAATGTTTGAAGCCTGGGAAGGGGGTAATACCCACGGAGCTTCCCAGGCTACTAATATCAGCCCCCAGCTGAATACCTAGCCTTTACTAGCTATTAAAATGGGGGAACCCCCCAAAAAAAATAACGTGGGGTCCCCCCTAATTTAATAGCTAGCACAGGCTAGGCAGACAGCTGGGGGCTGATATTAATAGCCCAGGAAGGGTGCCATGAATATTGGCCCCCTCCCAGGCTAGAAACACCAGCCGTCAGCCGCCCCAGAAATGGCGCATCCATAGGATGCGCCAATTCTGGCACTTAGCCTCGCTCTTCCACGCTGCCCTGGTGCGGTGGCAGGGGGTAATAGGGTTGGGGTTGATGTCAGCTTATAATGCCAGCTGACATCAAGCCCAGGTTAGTAATGGAGAGGCGTCTATAAGACACCCCCATTACTAACCCCATAGTCAAAGTTAAAAGAAAACACAAACACCCAGAATAAAGTCCTTTAATTGAAATAAAGACACAATTCTTTATTGTTCTAAATTAAACCATACTTACCATCACGCCCATTCCAGCTGAAGCCAACGATCTCCTGCAATAAAAGTAAAATAATAAAGCAACCTCATCCTTACCTTTCCATGGTTCCCAGGACAGCTTCAGCTCTGCTACATCGAGATGACAGGCTGGACCGCAGCAGAAAGCTGCCATCCAGCCTGTCATCCCGCAGACACTGAGAAGCGCAGGCATGCTTGCGCTCCTCAGTGTCTCTCTGTGACGTCATCCAGATGAGCCGAGTTCATGTCCAATGAACTCAGCTCACCTCATGCACGTCACTGACAGCGTGGGAAAATTCTCACGCTGAAGTGCTGAGTGCAGGAGAATTTTCCCACGCTGTCAGTGACGTACATGAGGTGAGCTGAGTTCATTGGACATGACCTCGGCTCATCTGGATGCCGTCACAGCCAGACACTGAGGAGTGGAAGTATGCCTGCGCTTCTCAGTGTCTGCGGGATGACAGGATGGATGGCAGCGTTCTGCTGCGGTCCAGCCTGTCATCTCGATGTAGCAGAGCTGAAGCTGTCGTGGGAGCCATGGAAAGGTAAGGATGATGTTGCTTTATTATTTTACTTTTATTGCAGGAGATCGTTGGCTTCAGCTGTAATGGGCGTGATGGTAAGTATGGTTTAATTTAGAACAATAAAGAATTGTGTGTTTATTTCAATTAAAGGACTTTTTTCTGGGTGTTGTGTTTTTTTAAATACTTTACTAGAAATTCATGGTGGTCATGTCTAATATTGGCGTGACCCCATGAATTTCGGGCTTAGGGCCAGCTGATAATGCCAAGCTGGCCTTAACCCCTTTATTACCCAGTGAGCCACCGCACCAGGGCCCTGGATGAGTTGGGTACAGCGCCAAAAGATGGCGCTTCTATGAACGCGCCATTTTCTGGGGCAGCTGCGGACTGCAATTTGCAGCGGGGGTGGCCCAGAAAGCTTGGGTCTCCCTGCGCTGCGGATTCCAGCCCCCAGCTGCCTAGTTGTATCTGGCTGGGCACAAAAATAGGGCGAAGCCCCACGCATTTTTTTTTTAAATTATTTCATGAAATTCATGGAATAATTAAGAAAAAAAGGGCTTCCCTATATTGTTGTGTCCAACCAGGTACAAATAGGCAGCTGGTGGTTGGGGGCAGCCCATTCCTGCCTGCTGTACCTGGCTGGACACAAATATAGTGCGAAGCCCCACGTCAATTTTTTTTTAATTATTTCATGAAATAATTTTTTTAAAAAAGGGCTTCCCTATATTGTTGTGTCCGGCCAGGTACAAATAGGCAGCTGGTGGTTGGGGGCAGCCTGTTCCTGCCTGCTGTACCTGGCTGGACACAAATATAGGGCGAAGCCCCACGTCAATTTTTTTTAAAATAAATCCTTTATTTTAACACTAAATGACATTTGAGGAGTTAATAAAGATGCAGTCCCTAAATTATTATTTATTTTTTAATTAATTTTTCCCAAAACTTTTAACGTGGGCTTCGCCATATTTTTGTATGCCAGCCAGGTACAGCATCCAGCTTCTATGAACGCGCCATTTTCCGGGGCGGCTGCGGACTGCAATTTTCAGCGGGGGGCAGAAAGCTTGGGCCTCCCTGCGCTGCAGATTCCATCCCCCAGCTGCCTAGTTGTACCTGGCTGGACACAAAAATAGGGAGAAGCTTCACGTATTTTTTTTTTTTAATTATTTCATGAAATTCATGAAATAATTAAGAAAAAAAGGGCTTCCCTATATTGTTGTGTCCAACCAGGTACAAATAGGCAGCTGGTGGTTGGGGGCAGCCCGTTCCTGCCTGCTGTACCTGGCTGGACACAAATATAGTGCGAAGCCCCACGTCAATTTTTTTTAAATCATTTCAGGAAATTCATGAAATAATTAAAAAAAATTGATGTGGGGCTTCGCCCTATATTTGTGTCCAGTCAGGTACAGCAGGCAGGAACGGGCTGCCCCCAACCACCAGCTGCCTATTTGTACCTAGCCGGACACAACAATATAGGGAAGCCCTTTTTTTCTTAATTATTCCATGAATTTCATGAATTTAAAAAAAAAAAACGTGGAGCTTCGCCCTATTTTTGTGTCCAGCCAGGTACAACTAGGCAGCTGGGGGCTGGAATCTGCAGCGCAGGGAGGCCCAAGCTTTCTGGGCCCCACCCGCTGCAAATTGCAGTCCGCAGCCGCCCCGGAAAATGGCGCGTTCATAGAAGCGCCATCTTCTGGCGCTGTACCCAACTCATCCAGGGCCCTGGTGCGGTGGCTCACTGGGTAATAAAGGGGTTAAGGCCAGCTTGGCATTATCAGCTGGCCCTAAGCCCGAAATTCATGGGGTCACGCCAATATTAGACATGACCACCATGAATTTCTAGTAAAGTATTTAAAAAAAACACAAACACCCAGAAAAAAGTCCTTTAATTGAAATAAACACACAATTCTTTATTGTTCTAAATTAAACCATACTTACCATCACGCCCATTCCAGCTGAAGCCAACGATCTCCTGCAATAAAAGAAAAATAATAAAGCAACCTCATCCTTACCTTTCCATGGCTCCCACGATGGCTCCAGCTCTGCTACATCGAGATGACAGGCTGGACCGCAGCAGAACGCTGCCATCCAGCCTGTCATCCCGCAGACACTGAGAAGCGCAGGCATACTTCCACTCCTCAGTGTCTGGCTGTGACGGCATCCAGATGAGCCGACAATGAACTCGGCTCACCTCATGTACGTCACTGACAGCGTGGGAGAATTCTCCTGCACTCAGCGCTTCAGCGTGAGAATTTTCCCACGCTTTCAGTGACGTGCATGAGGTGAGGTCATGTCCAATGAACTCGGCGCACCTCATGCACGTCACTGACAGCGTGGGAAAATTCTCACGCTGAAGCGCTGAGTGCAGGAGAATTTTCCCACGCTGTCAGTGACGTGCATGAGGTGAGCTGAGTTCATTGGACATGACCTCCGCTCATCTGGATGCCGTCACAGCGAGACACTGAGGAGCGCAAGCATGCCTGCGCTTCTCAGTGTCTGCGGGATGACAGGCTGGATGGCAGCGTTCTGCTGCGGTCCAGCCTGTCATCTCGATGTAGCAGAGCTGAAGCTGTCCTGGGAACCATGGAAAGGTAAGGATGAGGTTGCTTTATTATTTTACTTTTATTGCAGGAGATCGTTGGCTTCAGCTGGAATGGGCGTAATGGTAAGTATGGTTTAATTTAGAACAATAAAGAATTGTGTCTTTATTTCAATTAAAGGACTTTTTTCTGGGTGTTTGTGTTTTTTTTAAATACTTTACTAGAAATTCATGGTGGTCATGTCTAATATTGGCATGACCCCATGAATTTCGGGCTTAGGGCCAGCTGATAATGCCAAGCTGGCCTTAACCCCTTTATTACCCAGTGAGCCACCGCACCAGGGCCCTGGATGAGTTGGGTACAGCGCCAGAAGATGGCGCTTCTATGAACGCGCCATTTTCCGGGGCGGCTGCGGACTGCAATTTGCAGCGGGTGGGGCCCAGAAAGCTTGGGCCTCCCTGCGCTGCGGATTCCAGCCCCCAGCTGCCTTGTTGTACCTGGCTGGACACAAAAATAGGGCGAAGCCCCACGTATTTTTTTTTTTAATTATTTCATGAAATTCATGGAATAATTAAGAAAAAAAGGGCTTCCCTATATTGTTGTGTCCGGCTAGGTACAAATAGGCAGCTGGTGGTTGGGGGCAGCCCGTTCCTGCCTGCTGTACCTGACTGGACACAAATATAGGGCGAAGCCCCACATAATTTTTTTTTAATTATTTCATGAATTTCCTGAAATAATTAAAAAAAAATTGACGTGGGGCTTTGCACTATATTTGGGTCCAGCCAGGTACAGCAGGCAGGAACGGGCTGCCCCCAACCACCAGCTGCCTATTTGTACCTGGTTGGACACAACAATATAGGGAAGCCCTTTTTTTCTTAATTATTCCATGAATTTTATGAAATAATTAAAAAAAAAAAAAACGTGGAGCTTCTCCCTATTTTTGTGTCCAGCCAGGTACAACTAGGCAGCTGGGGGATGGAATCTGCAGCGCAGGGAGGCCCAAGCTTTCTGCCCCCCGCTGAAAATTGCAGTCCGCAGCCGCCCCGGAAAATGGCGCGTTCATAGAAGCTGGATGCTGTACCTGGCTGGCATACAAAAATATGGCGAAGCCCACGTCAAAAGTTTTGGGAAAAATTAATTAAAAAATAAATAATAATTTAGGGACTGCATCTTTATTAACTCCTCAAATGTCATTTAGTGTTAAAATAATGGATTTATTTTTAAAAAAAATGGCGTGGGATCCCCCATAATTTTAGTCTCTAGCGGAGGTTAAGCAGACGGCTGGGGCAGATGTTTGAAGCCTGGGAAGGGGGTAAAACCCACGGAGCTTCCCAGGCTACTAATATCAGCCCCCAGCTGAATACCTAGCCTTTACTAGCTATTAAAATGGGGGACCCCCCCAAAAAAAATGACGTGGGGGTCCCCCCTATTTTAATAGCTAGCAAAGGCTAGGCAGACAGCTGGGGGCTGATATTAATAGCCCAGGAAGGGTGCCATGAATATTGGCCCCCTCCCAGGCTAGAAACACCAGTCGTCAGCCGCCCCAGAAATGGCGCATCCATAGGATGCGCCAACTCTGGCACTTAGCCTCGCTCTTCCACGCTGCCCTGGTGCGGTGGCAGGGGGTAATAGTGGTGGGGTTCATGTCAGCGCCAGCTGCCATGAAGCCCAGGTTAGTAATGATGGGCGTCTATAAGACACCCCCATTACTAACCTACAAAGTGTTAAAAAGAAAAAACACACTACACCCAGAAAAAAATAATTTATTTGAAATAAAACACACAATTTTATTTAATTCTTAGTTTACTAAAAATAATAGTTACCTGTCCACGTTCCTACGCTGATCTCCCATGCACAGCTGTCACATCTGGAGATGGTGACAGCTGTGCATGGCTGCTGTAAGCTCACGCTGCCGGGAACACGTCCGCTCCCGGCAGCGGGAGCCACTGACTGAGGTCACCGGAGTGAATTCAGGCAGCGCAGCTCCGGAGACCTCCTTTACAGCACTGCTGTACCGTGGGAATTTCTCACGATACAGCAGGGCCGTAAAGGAGCTAACCGGAGCAGCGCTGCCTGAACTCCGGTGAACCCTTACGGCCCCGTCATTCTAGCGGCGGCAGCGGTTCAGAGCGGTCACAGTTTATGTGGCTGCTCTGAACTGGAGATCTTCGTGGGACACTCGTGGACTGCTACGGAGGGGTAAGGATAAGGTTGTGGTTTATTATTTTATATTTTATTACAGGAGATCGATGGCTTTGGGGAATTAGGTGTCTAGGTGAGTATAGGTGTAGTTTTTTATTTTTTACTTTATTTTAGGTGGCGATCGGCGGGGACAGGTAATGTATAAACTAATTTATTTTAGGTAACCACTGGCCACCAATGACATGTATCTAACATTTATTGGGGACACAGTAGGGCAATTTAAATAGCAGGATCAGTCTGATGGGAACTACTGCTCCCATCGAGCTGATCCTGCTGGCAGGAGTGGATGGGGGACAGACATAGGCCGATGGGAGTAGTAGTGTCACATCGGCCTATGTCTGCCTGCACGCACACACCTGCACAGACACCGCACACACCCGCACACATCGCACAGACACCGCGCACACCCGCACAAACATCGCGCACACACCCCGCACACACACCCCGCACACACACTAATCATGACGGGCTGATGGTCTGGGAGGTGAGGCTGACCTGTGCGGCCGTGGGAAAGTTCATGTGAGTTCATGCAGTCAAGCATGAACTCACATGAACCCTCTGAGGGCAACGCGGCGACTTCAAATGAACAGCTGATCGGCATCAGCTGATACCTCAGCTGTTCATTTGAAATAACCGGCGGGAAAGCGCAGCACAGAACGGGAAAGCCGGCGGTGAAGTCTTTTCACTGCCGGCTTCCCCGCCCGGGTCCTTCACTCCCCGCTCCTTGGAGCTGCGCTCCCCGCCCGGTCCTAACTTACGATCGGGATGGGAGGTGGCGAGGGGAGCGGAGGATTGGGGTGGGAGGCTGCGGGGAAGCAGTATGGGGCTGTGTGATTGTTTAAAAGCCGGCGGCTTTATACCGTCCGCCGGCTTTTAAACAATCAGGAGAATTCTCCCCCGCTGGGATGGCATTCTGATGACAGGCTGGATCGCGCTGCCATCCAACTTGTCATCCTTCACAGACACTGCAGAGCGCAGGCATTATGGGAACTTCCGATTCCGGTATCCGATATTGTAAAAGTATCGGAATTAAGTATCGGAATTCCGATACCGCGAATATCGGCCGATACCCGATATTTCAGTATCGGAATGCTCAACACTACTTATGAGGGCCTCTTGTGGAGGAATCCGCCAATGCACGCCTCTAGGATCTGTGATACCAAGCGCAGCTGGGCGTCACACTGTTAATGTAGCAGAACCACACTATTTATGCACTATACGGCTGGGTATGAGTAACTATTCTACGCAAATAGTGTAGAGCTGCAATAGTGAATAGTTCCGTTCCCATCTGTATAAATATAGCAGTAATAGCTTCATTTTTCTTACACGATGCTTAAAAGTTCCTGAATAAAGATCAAGCTTAAAGGGGATGTCCGCTTCACAAACTTTTGCCTGCCCTCTCAGTTCATTGTCAAAAAAAAAAAAGCACTTTACTTGTCCTCTCCCAATCAAGTGATGTATCTCTGATAATTGTGTATGGGCTGCAACGTTGAAATCATATCAACAGCATTATAACCAACCACTAGGCTAAGTGGTTCTGCCGGTGTAGATGTAGGGATGTGGACTTTCTTACCCTGTTCCTGCCCCAGAAAACAACAGATGTACTGTGTGAATACCGTCGTGCTGTTTTATATGTGAAGGTAATGTGTGTATAATGTAATGTGATATAATGTATTATGGTGCAGTATATAAAGTGTTAGAGCATAATGTGAGTATAGAATAGGATAAACATAGGACAGAAAAGGATAAAGAATAAGTGTAATAGGTTAGCAGGTAGATAGGAAATGGATAACGTTAGGATTAGCCCAGTGGGAGGGCACTAGTGCTGATAAGAAGGGGGGCACTTCCTGGTTAGGTAGAGTTCAGTGTCAGCCAGGGAAGTGTGGAGTGAGTTCAAGTTCAGGTGGGGTGGTGGGCTGCTAGGGGCAGCATGAGCCAAACGTTCAGGGCAGTGGGTGGCCAAATAGAGTTCCCTGATGGATGTTCCTACAGTGTCCGGAGCCTAGTGCTGGGGCCAGTTACCATGGAGTGGGCCTGGTCTTCCAACATCATGAGGTCGGTGGACATGGAGTTACATGAGGAGCAACTGGTCGGACTGTCGAAGTGGACAACAAATCCCTGGGGCTGGTGAAGTCAGTGGGCTTAAGGGTAGTCCAAAATGAACATGTCGTAGAACAGAAGAGGAGTTGTGCTAAGGAGGAAGGAAGTCTGCATTGCCGTGCTCTATCCTATCTGTACCCTCCTGATGAACTTGGACTGTTTAGTAAAAGTGTGTCTGTTTCAAAGAACCTGGTGTCCAATGCATTGTGTGCGGCGGCTCCTGAGGATGGAAGCCTGGAGGCAGCGGAGGCACACGGCCTACAAGTGAGTGTGCTGCACCCTACACCCTACAGCACACTTGGATTGGGACAAACCTTGTCTGTTAAGTGCTAGAGCGCAACCAGACAGCAGCTCGGTTGTGGCTACCACTCTGCAGCACTTTACATAGACAACACTAACCGCTGAGATTAGTGATTGGCTGCAGTGGCATTGACTCTATGTCACCACTGCAGCTAAACAACAGAGACAGTGACGGCAGCAGGGACACAGTCCTGGAATAGTTGGTAAGTAAAGTGCTGTTTGTTTTTTTTACAATGAACTGAGTTGGCAGGCAAAAGTTTTCTGAAAGGTCATAACAATTCTAGATGCATTCAGCCAGGATTAGAGGGAGCTTACTGCATTCTGTTTATAATTTAACCTCTTACAACCCTCCATATTTTTTTGTTTTTTCCGGTTTCATTTTTTCTTTCCGTCTTCCTAAAGAACTTGTTTTTTTTGTGCACTTTGCTGATGTTTTCATTGATACTATATTGGGGTACATATGACGTACTGATCACTTTTAATTGGATTTTTTTAGGGGGAAGTGTAGTGACTGAAAAATGGTAAATCTCGTGTTTTGATTTTTTTCAGCATTTAACATATGGTTTAAAACATTTTTAATTTAGGTAGATCAGACTTTTATGGACATAAAAATGCTAAATATCTCTAATTTCTTTATTTTTAAACTGTGAAAAGAGGTAATTTTATATATTTTTTTTAAAAAAAAATTTACTTTATTTTTTAGTTCCTTTACAGAACGGGGACCTACGATTGAGCGTAACATTTTAATAAATATTAAAGATGGATGAATCAAATAGCAACAAATAAAATTAATGATGAATTTCCCCAATTTCCATGAATCCAAAATTTTTGGTATTCGATTAGCATAAATCCAGCAACATGGTGACAAGCTGGACAGCATTGTGTTTTCTTCTTTTGAGGACTTGGAAGTGATTAAAATAATAGAATACAATGTTCTTGCCTGTCTCTACTAAATGTATCAGACATCATTTAGCTTCAACTCTTTTGAAAGGGACAATTTTCACACTTTTGACAAACATAAATAAAAGCAGCATTGTAAGATTTAAAAAAAAATTGTTATGTATCATACCTTGGCTGGCACATTATAAAAATGCTATCAATTAGTTTACTATGTAAAAAAATGAATTTAGAGTATTTTATGTCTGAAAGTTTAAACAAAGCAGATTCTTAAAAGCTGAAACTGTGCAGTGTTCATTAGAAATGGGCAAATACAGATTTTTTGTAATTATCTCAGCATAAATTCAGTGAAATGGCAGCCTGCTGTGGCCGCCATCTTGCTGAACAGTAGAGAACTGGAAATAGGTTAAAAGACAAATATAATTATCTCACTGCTCACCTCTCTGGCTGCCCTCCACGCCCCCCTGTCCGCTGTTCGGTCCACCGCGATTCCATAACACAATGCCTCCAGCCTGTTGTTCACTCTTGGCCATGGCCAGGTTCTGGAGTTCACTACATTAACCTCCGGCCTAGAGTGAGCATTGGGCTGGAGATACAAAGCAACAGAGGCGATAAGGATTGGACAACAGGCAGAGTGCAAAAGGGATGGCGGGAATGGTCTTCCGGTCCTTCATCACACAGCATCTCCAGCCCAGTGTTCTTTTTCAGCAGGGACTTCCAGCCTTTAATAGTCCCCAGGGACCCTCCAAGGCCTGCTTGCTGCCGAAAGCTCCTGCCTACAGCGAACACCTGGCCATAACTTCCGGTCCTAGGCCCTGAATTTTACTGCGTGTACATAGTTAACCACGGGGATAATTGGGAGCCAGAAGCCCTGGCCTAGAGTGGACAATGGACTGGAGATGTGACGCGACGGAGGCGCAGAACAATGGACAGCAGTCAGGCAACAACAGGAGCGGCCGGAGAGGTGAGTAATGAGATTAGTATTTTTTTATATGATTACATGAAGAAAAGTTCCTGTATCACATCCCTGGGATTATTGGAAGCCAGTACTGGAGGAGTTTACAGTAACTGCTCATACACATTAGATGACTTGACTAGCAGATTCAATTCACCACCTAGCGTGTTTGGAGTCTCATAATTCTCCACCTGTGGCAGATCTACAGTGGGAGAAAGAAGGAATGGGCATGCTAAATTTCAACATGACTAATATTATTTGGGCATGTTCATGTTGGATTAAAATCCACCCTGTATTTCCAGCTGACCCTTAGATATCTGCCACATCTGAATGTGCCACATCATGTGCAGCTTGAACTGCTGCTGATCTGCACAAGGCATAAGTCTACTGTTAATCATTGGGGCTAATTCATGGCTCATTAATGAGAAGCATTTTTTCGCAGCAGACTTTTCTATAAAATGGAGACAAAAAATGAATGTAGAGATTTTTAGTTGTATGTGGATGTAATTGGGGAAATCCCATTCATGGTATCACTAGATTTTACATTGATTCTATCTCAGATCCCTTTCCCAAATCTATCACATCGGACACATTTGAACACTCCCTTAATAATTCCCATCTATTTTCTTCTTCCTGCTTTCAGTATAGGTATATGCAATTTTTGCTTTTAAAGGCTCAATAATGTCTCAAATGTCGCAGAGTGCATCTTCTTACAGTCACCACTGTACTTACGAGAGCATCAATCAGCAAGATATCTTGAGTAAACAGTATTTACTTCATACTGGATAAACATGAGATACAATTCAGTGTCACACAGTCCGTGTGCTGCTGACATAACACATACAGGAAAAAAAAACACACAGGAAGTAAAAACAACCAACAATTGAGAGCTTCCCTCCCCACATTACAGCAAGCATATAACTTTACACACTATCGCCACCTGCTGTCTGGTTAGTATAAAGTCCTCCTTTCACTTATAATAAGTCCTAATCTGTTGCATATGCCAACATCAAACACCTCAGCTCAAACAGTTGCTGATTTGCTACAATATATAATGAGAAGAGCAATGAAAATATGAGTTCATCCCTGTATTCAAGCCCAAACAAAAACTTGTGTTGCTATTATCAGGGAGAAATTGAGGCTGAATTATAAAAAGGATAAACGGTGAAATCTGGTCAACAACAGTGGGATCTGCTACTAATTATTATTGAATTACACTGGAATTAGTGTGTGTGTGGGGGGCATTACATTTTGTATTCATGGCTTACTACTACCAACCTTGTCCGGACCTGGCTGAATATTCTAAAACATAAGCATTACTGGACAAAACCAAACGCTTCCAACTCCTGGTAGTTCATGTTTTACTTTAAAGTGTAACTGCAATTTCAAGTACCTTTACAGAATAAGCTGCTCTGTGTATGTACAGTTGTGCTCAAAAGTTTACACACCCTGGCAGAATTTTTCCTTTCTTGGCCTTGTTTCAGAGAATATGAATGATAACAAAAAAAACTTTTTCTCCACTCATGGTTATTGGTTGGGTGAAGCCATTTGTTGTCAAACTACTGTGTTTTCTCTTTTTGGTGCGGTGTAGTGCAGGGCTGAGGGCGCAGATAATAACCAGACAACAAATGAATGATGGTTTCCTCTACCTTTACTTGCAGTTTGACAGAGCAGACCGGGATGCTGGTAACAGATGGTGGTGGAGATCTGGGCGGCCTAGAAGCAATTTGGAGATCCACCTCGCCAGGTGGAGTTGTAGGTCTTCCCTCTGTGCTATCCTCTTTGGCCCTGCTGCTTAAAGCTATGCTGCAGCCCTCGTTCCTGAGCAAATGTCTATTCCTCGCCCGTATGGCAGGCAGCTTGAGCATTCTTCAGGTGTCACTCTTTCGTGGCTGTGCTGGGCACTAGGATGCTGCTGAGCCACCGGGCGTCTGGTGGGGCTAGGAGACCTGCAGTCTCCTGCCCTCCGGATTTAGCTGTGGGGTCTTCAGTGCCTGCACAACCACGGACTCCGGTGTCAGGTTCCTTGCGCTTTTTCCTCTGGGGTGAGCTTGATCACAGCTCCCTTCCCCAGGTTCTTCCTCCTCACTCTCCTGTCTCCAACTCCCTTTCCTCACTCCAACTGCCCTTTCTAAACCCCTCCTCCAGGCTCCAATTTAAAGGGGAGGAGCTTCCCTTTCTGGTCTGGAGCCAGGAAAGTGTTGGATGCTGGTATACCTGATCAGGGGAACCCTCCTTGCTTCTAGGCATGGCATCACCTCCTGTGAGGGAGGCAATGCCAATGTGACAACCAGACTCCTGGGGTGCCACACTTGTCTCAGTGACCTGCCTCCCCTGTCTGAGATTTTGCGCAGGCATCGTCATTGCCTGAAGCTGTCATGTGCATGCGCCAGCCTCACTGAGGGTGCAACCATGAGCAATGACGATGTCTGTGCAAAATCTCAGGCATGGGAGTCAGGTCACCAAGACAAGAGTGATCTGTCAGTCAAAGACCGGAGGCTGGCAGGAGTCAGGGAATGAAGAGAGAGGCAGGAGATCTTGCTGCACTTGCAACTAAAACAGATGCTGGATTTCTCTAAAACAACCAAATGAAACGCTAAAAGCAAAGTATGGCTTTATCCCTTTCACAACATATGACATACATTTACGTCATATGTCGTGTCCTTGCCTTTGTTGCAGGCTAGCGTGCCAAACCCATATCTTTCCGGGAGATGATGGCTGATCTAATCAGGTATCATGTGCCTTTAAGAGCTATGGATGGAGCTGACCTTCACCCATGGCTGTTAACCTGTTAAATACCGCTGTCAAACTCTGGCATTTAACAATCGCAGGGGAGCATGTTATTTCGATGTGCCGAAGGGTTGCCCCATGCTTGTCATGATGATTCTCCTGTAAAAGCCAGCCTGTGGCCTGGCGTTCATAGGAGACTTTGATTTTCACTATACATAGCAGTGCTGGTGTAATGCTGTGGATAGAAACAACGATCAGACGATCGCAGCTTCAAGTCCCCTAAGTGGTCTATTAACTATAGTAAAAAGTTTTTTTTTGTTTTTTTTTTAAAGTTTTTAAAAATATGAAAAAATACAAAAGTTCAAATCACCCTCCTTTTGCTCCATTAAAAATGAAACAATTAAAAAAATATAAAAATACACATATGTGGTATAGCTGCGTTCATAATGTGACACCCCAGGGGTCTGGTTGCCACAGTAACGTAATGTTATGTCTGAGAGCAGGTGGGAGGTCCTTTGGTGAGGGATCCTGTGCATGCCACACCTCCTGCCCAGTCTTGGGAGGGGAAGAACTTCCCCTATAAAAACCTGGGGCTGAGGCAGGGTGAGTGAGTAGAAGAAGAGAAGAAGTAGAGACAGCATAGGAAGAAACAGCAGTTACAAGGAGTCAGGGGCTGGCAGCTGCAGAGTTCGCCCTGACTAAGAAGACTTTTTACCGGACCCGGAGTCCGAGGCTGTGGGGACTAATTCCTACCCAGCAGCAGAATCCGTCAGGCAGGGGATTTCAGGTCCTCTGGCCCAGAAGCCCGAAGGCACGGTCACACGCGTGGGACCAGCACCGCCATCGTGGAGCGGAAGCCATTAGAAGGCCCCGAGTCACCGGCCATACGGGTGAGCACCACACGGTACACTCAGGGACGTGGGCTACTTACATCAGCTCCTAGCAAGGTAGCCAGAAGAGTACAGTCAGTTTGGGAGGCCTACAACTACGCCTGGCCAGGGGAGATCCCATCTGCTCAAGGACTGACCAGGCCCCATCCGCTAGCAAGTACTCCGGGAGGGTCTTTTGTTGTTACCAGTAAAGACCCTGAACTACACCGTACCGTCTCTGAGTGGTTCCTGCTACCCCCATCATCCACGTCGGCTGCCCTGAGGCCATACCCCTCCCGTTGGGAGTTATACTATCACGCTGCACAATCCCACCATCGGCCTCAGCGGTCTGCCCTGCAGCAGCAGCCCCCTGGCTGCACTCAACGGGTGGCGTAGTCATCAACCATTTACTACTAATGGACTGCCGTCTAGTTTGACTCCCTGGGCACGGACCGGGTCACCGCCACGAGACTACAACCCTCCACAGATCCAGCTCCGGGTAAGCTCCCGCATGCGCAGCGCGACACAGGCCCAGGGGCGCGTCAACTTTGGCGTAGTCGGCAGGATCTCGTGCCCGCAACCACCGGGTACTGCGTGCCTGAAAAGCAAAGACTGTTCAAACTTACCACTGGTGAAGATTCCCGCTATCCGTGGAGGTTTCCCGCCATCCGGCGCCATCTTCTACCTTCTTCCCGCCATCGGTGAAGTTTCCCGCCATCCGGCGCCATCTTCGGCCTTCTTCCCGCCATCCGTGGAGTTTTCCCGCCGTTGGACGCCATCTTGGGGACGCCGCGCGGGAAGAAGAGGGGCGTGGACTCTGAAAGCGCGCGAGAACTGAAGCCCCGCCTCACGTCCGGACGTTGCGTAAGGTCCTGGAAGGAGCCCAGCAGACGCCGACGTCACAGGAGCGCGACGGAAGGTCCTCAACCCTGACGATCCACTGCGGAGCCGCGGCCTACGGAAGAGGATCATCGCAAGGTAGGCCACGGTCCACTAGGGGGGAGGAAGATGTCGGATACGGAGGAGAGCTTCACTGCCCCAACCCCCGCCAGCGCTACCGCTGCTGCAGTTATGCCCTTCACCATGCCCTATATCCCGGGAGCAGCTTGGCTACCCCAGTACTCAGGGGAGTCACATACCCTGCATGACTTTAGAGAAAAGCTGGATAGCCTCTTCCAGGTGTACCCCCTCACAGAAGAGCAAAAAGTGAGCATCCTGGTGGCCCAACTAACCGGGGCAGCCAAAAGGGAAGTAAAATCCTGGCCACCTGGGAGGAAGACTGTCGCAGGGATACTAACCCGGCTGAAGGACACCTTTGATACCCGCACCTCAGCCGAGATTAAGCTTAGATTCTACGGGTGCAAGCAGCGAGCGCATGAGAGTATAAGGGACTATGCACTAAACCTACAAGAGGCCCTGAGGGCCATAAAGCAGACCGACCCTGATGGGGTGGGAAACGAGGACAGGCTGTTGACTGAACAATTTATAGAGGGTTTATATTGCAATGCCCACCGAACCCAGTTGCGGGCAATGGCCTTACAGGATCCCCATCTGGACTTTGCACAGTTCAAGGACAGAGCCATCCGGGTGCTCCGAGAACCGGCACCAGGTGGCGTTGTGACCCACAGACGCCCCACTACCACTTACTACCAGGAGGCGGCGCCCTTGTCAGCAGGGCCTGTGGGAGCTGATGCGCAGGCTTTGGACAATGACCCGGCTCCAGACCTACACCATCAGGTCCAAGAGCTAGCTAAGAGCGTTGCTGCGCTAACCCGAACTGTGCAGTCTTTACAGGTTTCCACCCCAGGGAAGATCCAGCTGGCATCCGGACCGGAGGACATCCCGTGGCGTCGACCAAGGAGGACCCCACCGGCCAGAGGAAGACCCAGTGACCGATACAGCGAGGACGGACGACCCATCTGCCGCCGCTGCAATCAATCCGGACATATGGAAAGGTACTGTTCTTTAAACGGGCACAACCTGGGGTAGAGGGCCAACCCCCAGGAAAAAGATCACCAGGCCCATCGAACTGGCGCGACAGATATGTGGGAGGACGTCCAGTCTTGCCTGTGGTACTGGATGGCATTCCCATGAGTGCCCTACTGGATACCGGGTCACAGGTCACCACCATCCCGTACGTGCTCTTCAAGCAGTACTGGAATGACTCGGATATTACCCACTACCCTGACGACGACTTGAGTATCATCGCCAGCAATGGCCAGCCCGTGCCACAGATCGGATTTAAAGAGGTGGCCCTCAAAATCGGTAGAGTCGAACTGGCCGCACAGGGACTGATCATTGTAGATATTGATAAACATGAGAGTCACCCAAAAATAACTCTAGGAACTAACGTAATTGAAAATTGTCTTGCAGAGGTGATTTTCCTTTTACAGCAGGTTGCCAAGAACGCCAGCTCCGGCGAGCAGCGGGTGCTCCAGAAAGAGATCCGGGCACTGATGCAACGGCAACAAGTGGAACTCTCCGGCGGTGAGATTGGTAGCGTAAGAATGTGTGACCCTTTTCCTATTGCCATGCCCCCAAAAAGTGAAATGATGATTTGGTGCCGGGCAGCTATTGGTCTGAGAGGAAGAGATTACCAGGCAATGGTAGAACCAGTTTACTCAGACAGTAGGCCCACCATTTTGACAGCACGGGGGGTGGTCAATGTACGCCATGGGAGGGTGCCCATTCGCATAATAAATATCGGGGAGAGGGAAGTGTACCTGCCCCGGTATGCCACGCTAGCCAAATTATATACCACTAATCAAAATTCTATACAATCTGTGGAACCCTTGCCTCCATCTCACCCGGAGGAAGGTAACGGCTCTAAGAAAGACATGGAGGACTGGTGTCAGCAACTACATTTGGGTACTGATTCCACTCCCTCACATCAGAAACAAGGAGTCTATCGGGTGGTTCAAGAGTATGAGAGAGTGTTTAGTAAACACCCGTTAGACTTTGGGCGGGTCAAGGGGGTAGAACACCGCATCCCCACGGGAGATCATCCTCCCATAAAAGAGAGGTATCGACCCGTACCCCCTGCACACTACCAACACGCCAAGGGGATGCTTCGAGACATGAAGGAGGCTGGGGTAATCCGGGATAGCTGTAGCCCCTGGGCAGCCCCACTAGTTTTAGTCAAAAAGAAAGACAACACCATGAGGATGTGTGTAGATTACCGGAAAATCAACCGTATCACACACAAGGATGCGTACCCCTTACCAAGGATAGAGGAGTCATTGGCTGCTTTAAGATCTGCTAACTTCTTCTCTACCTTGGATCTCACTAGCGGGTACTGGCAGGTTCCTGTAGCAGAGGCGGACCGGGAGAAGACCGCATTCACCACCCCGATGGGACTTAGCGAGTTCACCTGCATGCCGTTCGGACTCTGCAACGCCCCAGGAACCTTCCAACGATTAATGGAGTGCTGTCTGGGCCACAGAAACTTCGAGACGGTCCTGTTGTACCTGGACGATGTCATCGTATACTCCAAAACTTATGAGGACCACCTGAAACACCTGGCGGAGGTGTTCGAAGCTCTGGCGAGTTACGGCCTAAAGGTGAAACCCTCCAAGTGTCACCTCCTGAAACCAAAGGTGCAATACCTGGGACACGTGGTGAGCGCTGACGGAGTGGCTCCCGACCCCGATAAGATCACCGCAATTAAGGGATGGCCAAGCCCCTCCAGCGTAAAAGAAGTGCGGCAGTTCCTAGGGTTGGTAGGCTACTACCGAAGGTTTATTCCCGGTTTCACCAAAAAGGCAGCGCCTATGCAGGACCTCCTGATAGGCCAGTCCCGGAAGGCCAAGAACCAGAAGCCGCCCTTCAAATGGGAAGAGCTAGAAGAAGAGTCCTTCCGCCAGCTGAAGATGGCCCTCACGGGGGATGAAATCTTGGCGTACCCGGACTATAGCCAGCCCTTCATCCTCTACACCGACGCCAGTAACATCGGGCTAGGAGCCGTACTGTCCCAGATTCAGCAGGGGAGAGAACGAGTAATCTCCTATGCCAGCCGAAAACTGCGACCCACCGAAAGGAACCCCGAGAATTACATCTCATTTAAGCTAGAGTTCCTGGCCGTGGTATGGGCAGTCACCGAGCGCTTTAGGCATTACCTCGCTTCTTCCCGGTTCACCGTATACACGGATAACAACCCGTTGATACACCTGGACACGGCAAGACTCGGTGCCCTGGAGCAGAGGTGGATGGCCCGTCTGTCCAACTACGAGTTCACAATCAAATACCGGGCAGGACGCTCCAATACTAACGCGGATGCCCTGTCCAGGATGCCCAACCTGCCGGACGAAGGAGAAGATCCGGAGGGACTGGAAGAAATTGAACTCCCTGCGTTCCACCGTCATGGGACTATCCAGTATTCCCACCGGGTAAGGGGTAAGCAGGCTGCTACGTTGAACCCCTTACCCCACTACAACTGGGCGGAAACGCAAGACAGCGACCCTGCCGTCCGACTAGTGAAGGAGATGCTGACTCGGCCGGAGGCTCGCCTTGAACCAGACGCTCCGGAGGAAGTCAAACAACTATGGGCGGAGAAGAGTCGACTATTCCTTTACAAGGGGAAGTTGTGCCGCAGAATGGTCAACTCCCGGACGCATGAACTACTCTGGCAAGTAGTGGTGCCACGAAGAGACGCAGCCATGGTGATGGAGGCATACCACGACGGAGCTGGACACTTCGGGTGGAAAAAGCTGGAGTTCCTGCTGCGCGAGCGGTTCCACTGGGTAGGCATGAGGGGAACCATCGAGAAGTGGTGCAGAGACTGTGGCCCGTGCAATCTGAGAAGGAAGGACCGGGCCAGCCAGAAGACTCCCCTGCAGTCCATCGTCACCCGGCAACCGTTGGAACTGGTAGCCTTGGATCATGTAAAACTGACCCCAAGCAGAAGTGGCTACGTCTACGCGTTAACCATCGTGGATCATTACTCCCGGTTCTTGGTTGTCGTCCGTACACCGTACTGCCCTCAAGCCACGAAAACCCGAAGGTCTGTACCATCAGTAAAGACGGAGGGGAAACCACAGCCATTGTATCCCGGGACCACCTGAAGAAGTGTCCCGAACAACTGAGGAACCCTGAAGAGGAACAAGAAGACCATCGACCCGTAGAGGTAAGGGAAGATATGGTTAGTACCGTGCTCGGGGACTTCCCTCGGTCTTGGACTCAAGTCAATGGTGCAGTTGTGGTACCCGTACTCACCTTCCTCCAACCATCATCCCAAGAACCTACGGAGCAACGGGTAGAGCTGGAAGAACAGCCGGTCCAGGAGGCAGAAGACTCCACACAAGCAGAACAGGAGAATCAACCCTCTGCTTATAGTGAGCCTGCCGTACCCCTAGTGAGACAAAGAGCCGGTAGACAGCTGCCCAGTTTACCCTTGACAGCTCCTACACCCTGTAGTTCAGGGCCAGACAGTCAGCTCCGTAGGTCCACTAGGGCCACTAGAGGCCAGTTACCCGCATGTTGGAGGATCTAAATGTTTAAGCTATTTTGTATGTTTACCTGTCTATAGTTGCTTGTGTGTAATTTTGTGTTTCTAGTTGTTTTTAGGAATCCTTGGTGGATTTACCGGGAATCCTTGTACATAGTTGGAGCGTAACCCAGGATGGACTAAAGACTGTCAAGGACTCGGGGTAGAACAGACCCCTACCTGGTTACGTCTCCCTGTTTCGGTGAAATGGACACCTTTGCTTTTCTTCAAAAACTGCACCCGGTTGCGGATACGCCGTGACAATCTTATTGTGTTTCCTTATTGTATTTTAGTGTTGTTGTTTTTACCTTGTTATGTTTTTCTATAATGTGTTTAGTCCCGGAGTACTAAATTTTACTAGGGGGGAATGTGACACCCCAGGGGTCTGGTTGCCACAGTAACGTAATGTTATGTCTGAGAGCAGGTGGGAGGTCCTTTGGTGAGGGATCCTGTGCATGCCACACCTCCTGCCCAGTCTTGGGAGGGGAAGAACTTCCCCTATAAAAACCTGGGGCTGAGGCAGGGTGAGTGAGTAGAAGAAGAGAAGAAGTAGAGACAGCATAGGAAGAAACAGCAGTTACAAGGAGTCAGGGGCTGGCAGCTGCAGAGTTCGCCCTGACTAAGAAGACTTTTTACCGGACCCGGAGTCCGAGGCTGTGGGGACTAATTCCTACCCAGCAGCAGAATCCGTCAGGCAGGGGATTTCAGGTCCTCTGGCCCAGAAGCCCGAAGGCACGGTCACACGCGTGGGACCAGCACCGCCATCGTGGAGCGGAAGCCATTAGAAGGCCCCGAGTCACCGGCCATACGGGTGAGCACCACACGGTACACTCAGGGACGTGGGCTACTTACATCAGCTCCTAGCAAGGTAGCCAGAAGAGTACAGTCAGTTTGGGAGGCCTACAACTACGCCTGGCCAGGGGAGATCCCATCTGCTCAAGGACTGACCAGGCCCCATCCGCTAGCAAGTACTCCGGGAGGGTCTTTTGTTGTTACCAGTAAAGACCCTGAACTACACCGTACCGTCTCTGAGTGGTTCCTGTTACCCCCATCATCCACGTCGGCTGCCCTGAGGCCATACCCCTCCCGTTGGGGGTTATACTATCACGCTGCACAATCCCACCATCGGCCTCAGCGGTCTGCCCTGCAGCAGCAGCCCCCTGGCTGCACTCAACGGGTGGCGTAGTCATCAACCATTTACTACTAATGGACTGCCGTCTAGTTTGACTCCCTGGGCACGGACCGGGTCACCGCCACGAGACTACAACCCTCCACAGATCCGGCTCCGGGTAAGCTCCCGCATGCGCAGCGCAGCGCGACACAGGCCCAGGGGCGCGTCAATAACAGTCCGATCTATCAAAATATCAAATAAATTAATCCAATCGGCAAATGATATAAAGAGAAAAAAAATTGAAACTTCAGAATTGCGTTTATTAGGCCGCCGCAACATAGCAATAAAATGCAATAAGAGGCATTCAAAACATTTTATATACCCCAAAATGGTATCAGTAAAAATGTTAGCTAAAGGTGCAAATAATAAGCCCTCACACTGCCCCTTATCCCGAAATTTTAAAGTGTTACGGGTCTTGGAAAATGGCGACACGTGCAACAAATTATGTTTTTTTTACAAATTTCTGAATTTTTTTCACCTCTTTAATAAAAAAAAAACCTGTGCATGGTTGGTATTTGCGTACTTGTACTGACCTGAAGATTCATATTGCTAGGTCAGTTTTACCGTATACTGAACATGGTAAATACTGTAAATGAGAAAAAAAAAATTCCAAGTGCATTGAAATTGCAAAAAAAGTGTCACAAACCCCATTTTATTTGCAATTTCAGTGCACTTGGAATTTTTTCCCAGCTATCCAAATTTATGGCTTTTGGAAGCAGGGGAGGACAAAAATGAAAACGAAAAAAATGGAAAATGGCCGTGGCGTGAAGGAGAGAATAATCATTAAAGGGCCTTTACACACGCCATTAGTTAGGGGTGGAATAACCTGATGACAGGTCATTAAAAGACATCTCTAGTAGCAATGTGATGTAATAATCTTTACTATTCCCTTTTCTTTTTGAATTTTGAGTCTAAACTCAGAAGCCACATCTGATGATTGTTCTCCAGTGAGTGTAATATTAATGCAATAAATTATTATAAAAGCATATGTAAGAATGAAGCAATAAATCTGAAGGAATTGCTCTGCTTTATATGCTTCTATGTATAATATTTGCATGCTGAGACTGTGTGCTTCTTACTTACCCATACATAGACTATTCTTCTTTTTCCATATGCCTCAACGATCTAGTTGTTACTGATTATGCAGGGTCTACTATTTTTTCTCACAGATTGATATGTATTATGCTTTCTAGGATGAATTCATCATTTCAGAATCTGCAGTTTCACATTATGCTGGATTTTTTGCTGGGTATGATGTGACTGCTGTGTGCGTCAGCTGGATTCTGTATAAAAATATGGATGTGAAAAGAAATACATTTTGTATTATAAAAGTTGTCTGGGATTTTATCAAATTTGCTTACCAGCAGGCAATGTGATGAGACAATAAAATTACTTTGATTCACCTCTTAAATGGCCTGCGGTTCCTCCTCTACCACTCCGGGTGTCCTGCAGCTGATCACGAGCTGTACATCAATCACCTGAACCTGACTGCAGCCGCCGATGACTGGCATCAATGGTCATGTGGCATACATGCCAGCTTACCGCTGAGGCCAATGATTGGTTGCGACAGTCACATAAGTTATTTTTGTGAAATCATTACTGTAGAACCATGGGGGTCTACGGAGTGGCAGTGCTTGAACTTGAATGGCAAACTATGATATTTCATCCAAAGAATAGTTCATAAATGTCTGATTGCTGGGATGCCCACTAGAAAGAAGGTCCTGAGTTATATTTAAAGAGAACTTGTTACCAGGTAAAAAAGTGGGCAGTTTTTACTCTTATATTATTCTCGCTGCTTCCCTGAATATTCCTGTCACGGGTATGTCAGAGGTGACAGACAGTCGCCCTGCAGTTGGTTGCAGGAGATCTCTACGTTTGGCATTATCTTCTTAGAGCCTGTCTCTAGGACCCAGCGGCTACCTCCCTCTGGTTAATTAACTCCCTGGCCTGGGTGTATAAATACCTGGCGTGTTCTAGAGGGAGGTGCCGGCAATATTCATTATTCCTTGTGAAGGCTTAGCAAGAGCAGTACCTTTTCCTCTCTGGATCTTGAGGACGTGTTTGTGCATTTATCTGGAGTCATCTAAAGCTAAGCACTTTTCTCCTGTTTGTCCTTCCTTGTTGTCTATAGTGTTTAGTGGAGATCGACTAGTGCTCATCTCCTCCCTTCCCTAGCTTGAGCCAAATGCCAGGGAAAGACAGGGAGAGGTACACGCGCGGCTATTAGTTAAGAGCCAATACAGGGACGTTAGGGGAGACAGGGTGACGCTAGATCAACCTAGGATGTCTTCACTATCCCCCCTTTCCCTAGAGTCTGGGCTCCCTTTCCGTCTTCCCTTTGTGTTGCACACCTTGCGTGACAATTCCACTGTTCCACCCGGTTTCAAAGATATGGGCCTTTTTATTTAGTGGTAAATTTTATGTTTTTTATGATGAGGGAGTGGCTTAAAGGATCCTCAGGGGCATGTCTTTAGGCTGCTCAGTATCATTACCCTGTGAGCCATGCCCCCTTGATAAAGACCATAAAAATTAGTACTAAATATAAAGACTCATATCTATGGAACCGTAAGGTGGATTTGAAAATAAAAAAATGGACTAATCAGGGAGCAGCAGGAATAATAATAATAATAATAATATTATTATTAATAATAATAATAATAATAATAAAAAATACATTTAAAAAAATGGACACTTTTGCCTGGGTAACAGGTGTAATTATAGAAGTGTTCAGAGGCAGTGTGTAGCGCCGGCGTCTCATCCTCCTGCCGGGCAGAGACGCCGTTCCCCTCACCGCCGCGGTTCTGGTCCGGCGTCCTCCAGCTTCCCTGCTGCAGTTGAGCGCACCACGCACAACTTCCCGGGCACTGTGCTTAGGGTGCCGTCCTAAAGAGTTCCCGGACCACTCCTATTTAAAGCACCTCCTCCAAAATGGAGGTGCCTGTGCAAGGTTGTTGTTTGCATGCTAACACTCTCCTTAGCCCTCAGGTTCCAGTGCCCGTCAGTCTGTCTATCAGCCATGCCCACCTGCCTGTCTTTCAGCCGTGCCCACCCGCCTGTCTATCAGCCGTGCCCGCCTGCCTGTCTTTCAGCCATGCCCGCATGCCGGTCTATCAGCCGCGCCCGCCAGCCTGTCTATTAGCCGTGCCCGCCAGCTTGTCTATCTGCCGTGCCCACCGGCTTGCCTATCCGGACCACCGGTCAGGTTACCAGCTGTGCCTGCCTGCTTCCCTACCCAGATCACCTGTCTGGCTATCTGCTGTGCCCGCCTGCTTGCCTACCCGGATCACCCGTCAGGCTTCCTGCCGTGCTCATCCGCAGTACCTGTCAGCTTCAGCCATGTGACCCATGGGAGTCACCTGCTCTCGCACAAGGTCGGTCCCAGAGTGGCACCTGGTCCACCTGCCCAGTCCCTCCCTGGTTCACGGAGTCGACTAAGCTACCGTGTGGCCAGGGTCGGTCCGAGTTGGCACTTAGTTACGCCCCTCTGGTCCCTCCTTGCATTTCAGCACAGAGGTTCCGCCACCCAGATCCGTAACACAGTGGTTGTAGTTGGCAGGGCCAATAAGGTAGCCATTCCATGTTGCAAAACAGGTCCTATAAGCTGTGCTACATGTACATGATCAAAGTCAATGATCAACGACAATATATTTAAACATGGAATTTTTTGCTATTCTTTTGCACAAATAATGGCAAGAAGCTGCATAGAAACAGTATCCCCTTACAACAGGGGTGAGAAATTAATTTTTCCAAGGGACTACGTGTATGCCACAAAGAATTAATTTTCTATATTCCAAACCATTATATTGTTACATAACTGGTACTACTAAAAATACAAAAAAAAACCTCCTACAGTTATCTAGATGAGGAGTAAAACACAAAAGTGAAAAAGAAAAAAATATTGGTCTTTAAATTGTTTAAATTTTTTTTAATATTGAGGACAAACATAAAAAAGAACAACAATCACCTTCTTGCAGAATGAAGCCAATGTAAACAGGTGCAAGATGTTGTGACTGCATTATATACAAACCGAAGAATATTGCTGCCTCTGTAAGCGCTAATATGGATGCAACCATTGAATACAGTATATGACATTTGGACTGCATTACTGCTATATAGAATATACTTATAAAATTAAGGTACTTAGCGCATAAATTGGTCAATGGAGATTAAATTTCACATATTCAATGTTTGCATATATCTAAGGGCGCACAGAGGCTTCTGCACTCTTTGGTTTGTAAGGAACTTTCAGTACCAGATATAAGTTTTATATATATTTCTCTTCTGAGAAAAGGCGACCCTTATGTTATATAGAGCTATCGAGCAGGCAAAGCTGAATTCCATTTTATAAATTTGGCTGACGTTTATGGAAAAAAAAATACAATTTTGCAATGAATTGACATAAATTACTGTAATAGAGAAATATCAAGCATTTCATATATAACATTTATCTTATTACTCGGCATTATGCCTGGAGGGAAAATGAGCGCATTGCACAGCAGCCATTCATTTTCTCTTAAATTGGAAGTGAGATGTATAGGCATAAAATAATACGAGTCATTTTCATAAGTGTGTTTAAATCTGCATGTTTTATGGGGAAAAAAAATTCGTAAGGGAAATTATTCTTCTCAAAATAATAATTTTTATGAACGCTTGTGAAGTTAAAGGGGTCTGACTGTTTCAGAAAAGAATGGGTACTCATTGAGTTTGACAGATACACATTTTTCCCACATACCGATCAGCCATCATATTAAAACAATGGCAGGTGAAATGAATAATAGAGATTTTTTTCAGAGATTTTATGCATTTCTCTCCAGATCCCAAAGCATAATAAACGTAATATATAAAATATATCCTTATGCTCATCTTAAAGTAATGTCCGGTCTCGGCACTACTGACTACCACTCGTCCCGTCCTCGTCTTATATTCTGATCCCTTGCGGCTTGCTGTGGAATAGACCCTGCTATCAAGAGGTCTGAGAGGGTTCTGTGCAGTCATCATGACATGTGCCGTTGACTGTCTGCAGGCATGCGCAGAACACGGAAATTCCAGTACAATTGACAAGGACCGGCTTGGTGGCAGTGAGTAGCGGAGGGGCCTGAGAGATGAGCTGTAAAGTGAATATAAGAATTTTTTTTTTAACCTATTGATAACCCTTTATGGCTCTGGAAAATGTCAGCCAGGATCTACCATATTGCTGAATCCGCGCGGAAACGATTTACAAAAAATCCATATTTTGGTAATTGCAAATTTTTATAAAGTTCGAGTAGAATTCAATTCCACTCATGTTAATCTCTCATCGTTAGTGAATATCATTGATTCTGTTGCTACAATGGTATCCATGGAGGGGTGGGATATATTAGGCAGTAAAAGGCCACTCTTGTAAATTGATGTGGAAGTGAGGAAATGGGTAAGCTTAAGAATCTTTGTAACTCTGACAAGACGCAAATCTTGATTCCTATGTTACCAGATCAGAGCATCTTTAAAAAATAGCAGTTCTGGTAGGATTATCATGCTATGTAGTGGTTAGTACCCTCCAAATCTGGTCCGCTGCTGACAGAGCAATAGGGTCATTCGAGTCCAGGGATGTGTGGCGAAGACCACCTTGGAGTGGTACCTGGTGGCTACCTGCAGCTTAAGCCTAATTCCACCCTCAGGGACTCTAGAGAAAACCAGGTAGCCGCTTAGCCACACCCCTCCATGGTAAGCCCCGCCCATGGCACATTGGGTCTACGATCCACCAGCGTGACAGTTTGCTCAGGCTGAATGGTCACCTGCGGTTTCTTCTCCAAGGCCTACTCTGCTCCTGAACGCAACTACTTGATTGGCGATCATGAGTTATTAGCAATTAAGATGGCTCTAGAAGAATGCCATTATCTTCTTAAATGGGCAGTTCCTACTGTCGTCATTTACACTGACGATAAGAACTTGGCTTACCTGCAGTCTGCTCAAAGGCTGAATCCGCACCAGGCAAGGTGGTCGATATTTTTTGCTCACTTTGATTTCATCTTGCATTTTCGTCTGGCTGATCAAAAGATCAAGGCGGATGATCTTTCTAGGTCCTTTCTGCGCACCAATCAAGAGGAGGAACCCCAACTTATAATCAAGCATTCTAAGATGGTTACTGTGGCTCAGGTAAACTTGTCTCAGATTCCTCCAGGGAAGACTTTAGTGTCGGAATCAGATAGGGGGCAAGATCTGCTCTGGGGCTGCTCTTCAAAGGAGGAAGGTCATGCCGGACAGAGAAAGACTTTGCAACTTATCTCGCATCAATATTGATGGCCAACCATATAAAAGGATATTATGTAATTTGTTTCAGCCTTTCCTTCCTGTGTTCGGAACAAGACCCTCAGGCAACTCCCGTCCGGGTGACTTTTACCGCTTCCAGTGCCTTCAGCTCCCTGGCCCCATGGACTTTATTACAGATCTCCCGGTGTTCTCCGGATGCCCTGTCATCTGAGTAGTGGTGGATCGCTTCTCGAAGATTGCTTATTTTACCCCACTGCCTGGTCTTCTGTCTTCTCCCGACCTCGCTGAGAAGCATATTCAGCACATCTTCCGCCTTTGCGGGTTTTCACAGGGGTGTCCAATTCACATCCAGATTCTGGAGATCTATGTGCAAACTTTTGAACGTGGTCCTGGACTTCTCTTCTGCATACCATCCTCAATCCAACGGTCAGATGGAGAGAGTCAACCAGGTTCTGTCTAATTTCCTGCGGCATTTCACAAATGTGCACCATGACGACTGGGTCAAGCTTTTGCCCTGGGCGAAGTTCTCCTATAGTAATCATGTAAGCGAGGCAACAGCCTGGTATCCCTCATCCGGTATCGGTCGCTTCTGGTGTTCCTGCAGCCGATGCTCTCACTAAGGATTTCTCCAAGTTCTGGGAGGACATTAGAGACACTTTTGAGAAGTCGTCCGATCGGATGAAGAAGCATGCTGACAAAAGGCGCTTGGACCCACCATGTTTTCAACATGGGAATAAGGTGTGGCTCTCCTCAAAATGCATTCCCTTTAAGATTCCGTCCTACAAGCTGGTTCTTCACTTTATCGGTCTCTTCAAGGTCGTCAAGCAGATCAATGTTGTGTCCTACAAGTTATGTGTGGCTAACGCCTTCCACGTAGCTTTCCTCAAGCCAGTCATCTTGAGCCACTTCTTCAAGGATCCTGGTACCACTCCTGCTCCAGTCTGCTCTGAATATGTATGTGAGGAAAGAGGCATCTTGGCCATGAAGACTGAGAGGTAAACTTTTTTCCTAATGGATTGGAATGGATTTGGGCCTTAAGAAAGATCGTGGGAGGCCAGGGAGAATATTCATGCCCTAATGCTTCTGCAGAAATTCCTTGCAAGTTTGAAAAGAGGGGGCGTTAGGAGGGGGGTATTGTAACACTGGCATCCCTGCATGATCCCATTCACTCCTCCCGACAGTGACGCCGATGTACTCACCACGACGGCAGCTGATCCCAAGGGTAAGGATCGCAGACATGGACTTGGAGTCATTTGGAGTACAGGATACTGGTGCTGGTTTAGACAATGCGGATTCTGGAACAGTAGATAGGACGGACACTGATGCAAGTTCTGTCTACATATTTCCAATCATGTATGGTAAAAGGTTAATTAATTGAAAATCTGCAGCAAAAGCTACACTAGATGGACAAAAGTATTTGAATACCTAACATTTCACCTAGAGGTGCTTTTATAAAATCTCATTCTAAATTCATAGACATTACTATGGATTTGTTCCAACTTTTGAGCTGTAATGACTCGTCCCCTGGGCCGTGGGGTACCCGGAAGCCGGGCTATGGATGCCGGTATGGGGGATATCACGGTGGCTGGCCCGGTCCGTGACCTAGGGTGGTCATTAAAAAGGGGGATGTTATTTATAGGGGATTTGGAAAGTTCGTGACGCCACCTGTGGAATGCGGCCAAAGGGAGCAGTCCTCTGGAGCTGGTGTTATGGAAGCAAAGATGGTGTGGCTTTCCACAGGTAGCTAGCTCCAGGGCAGTGTAGGGGTGAATGGTGGATGCTGGTGAGAGATGGCAGGGCGGTCCCGGAGGAAAGACGGACACTCACACGGGGGTAAGCTTCAGTACCTTTACTGGTGATGATGCAGGCACGGTCCAGGGTACTCCGGACGAAGGGCGCACTTTTGGACTCTCCCCAGTGAGCGGGTATAGGGCCTCCTGATCCATGGCTTTACTCGCTAAGCTTCTGACCTGCCTGGAGCTAGGCCTAGCTTGGTTACTGTCTCCCTCTTGCACCTGCTGACCTGGTGGTAGGGCCTTCTCTTGGAGATCACTCTCCCTGGTCGCTGGGGCCCCGATGACTCCTGGCCCTGGTACTGTAGTCAGCGTTTGGTAAACCTGGGACCTGTAGTCCTCCAGGAGTTACGGTGGTCCCTACTGGGTATAAATGGACCCCGTAGGCGTGGACCCGGTGTCCGGTATATATATCGGGGTGAGCCTGGTATGCTCCTCTGCCCCCTTGCTACTTCTTCCTTCTCCTCTCGCCTTCGGCCACACTCAGGGCCCTCACTAGACCTTCACTCATGCTGTAGGCCTTGGCTCACCTAAGCACAGCAGCCAGCGTGCTGCCTCTTCGCTGCTCTCTGAGCATCAGCACGCTCTCTGCTCAACTACTCAGCTCTGTCCCTCTCTGTGTCTGAGTAGGAACTCTCTAAAACTAGACTGCACTGCCTGGCTCCACCCTCCATTTATATATCCCTAACGGGCTCCCTCTGCTGGTCTGAGGTGGTAGAGTGGAGGTGTGTGAATGTGTGAGGGCCTCTTGTGGAGAAGTCCATCCATGCACCCTTCTGGGTTCTGTGGCACCAATGCGCAGCAGGGCGCCACATCCCCCACTAGAAAAACTCAGTACTCCTGGACTGAAGCATTTTTTTTTCAAAACAGGTTAAACAATAACATTTCGTCCCTTTATGGGAGGCACTTTTCTTGAACGTTACAGGTAACATTATAATACAATAATATAAAGTATCTTGAGTTCCTCAAATCAGTTCCAGAGAGATCCCTACAGGGTATCCCTCTCACTGGTTAAAGTGCAAAGGTAGCTTGAGGGACCTGTCAGTAAACCCTCCATGTAGGCCCTGGGCGTGGTTGCAGGGCACAGGCGATCTGGGGTCGGACCACGACTTCTGCCATGCCAAACAGGTTTTTGTTCTGAGGTCGCTTAAAAGGCACTCCAGGGAGTGCAACTATGTACATGACAGTTTGTGGGCTGCTCACAGTCCTCAGCCAACGAGTCCTTTATATACATTCCCTGACAGAAGTTATGTCGCTTATCCTTGTTATGTAAATAAAAGCTTATAACCTGACGTTAAATTCATCCATTAGTTTTAAAAATTACTCTTTTGAAAGCTGAAACCCTCCCAAATTTGGTTTAGGTTAAGAAAATAAATTGCCATCAATGCTGAAATATTGTTCATTTAATGAACACAGAATGGTCAGATTTTGGCAAGACAAAAGTCGCCTGGTCATATAATGCACCCAATCCTAGTTTACATCCTCACCAGTGCTCAGTAAATGATCGGTTAATTAGTGGGTGTGTATAAAAAGAAACCCAGCACCCCAGACCTTCACTTGAACTGCAACTTGAGCTCTGACAACATGCCAAAAATCCACCCTGTGACCAAAGCCTTAATTATCAAGAGGCTGAAGACCAGATCCACTGCAGAGGTGGCTGGCACCTTTAATGTGTCTCAGCGTCAAGTACAAAGAATTAAAAAAAGATTTGAAGTGACTGGAGATGTGTTTGACAAGCCCAGGTCTGACAGACCCCACAAGACAACTGCTCAGGAGGAACGTTTGTTGGTTAGAAAATCCAAAGCAAGCCCCTCTTCCATTGCAGCAGAGCTCCAACAGGCCTGGTCACCTCAAGTTCCTGTTTCAACTAGAACAGTTTGTAGGATTCTGTCTTGAAATGGCCTCCATGGTCGAATCAGTGCCCAGAAGCCAGCACTAAACAAAAGGCAAATAAAAAACTGTATGGCATTTTCAAAGTCCCACAGCCTGCTAAACAGATGGACGCTGGAACAGTGGCAGAAGGTGGATTTCTCTGGTGAATCTTCAGTAGAATTACACCACAGCCACCGCAAATAAAGCAGGAGACTTACTGGAGCCCGTATGGATCCAAAATACACCCATAAAACAGTGACATTTGGTGGTGGAAAGATCATGGTCTGGGGTTACATTCAATATGGGGCTGTGCGAAACATTTGCAAGGTGGAAGGCAATATCAATAGCCTAAAATATCAAGAAGTATTGGCTACCTCTTACATTCCAAATCATAAAAGGGGTCAAATTCTGAAGCAGGATGGTGCTCCATCTCATACATCCATCTCTACGACAAAGTTCCTCCAGGCAAAAAAGATCAAGGTGCTCAAGGACTGGCCAGCCCAGTCACCAGACATGAACATCATTGAGCATGTTTGGGGTAGGATGAAAGAGGAAGCTTGGAAGACAAAACCAAAGGATCTAGATGAACTCTGGGAGGCATGTAAGACTGCATTCTTTGCTATTCCTGATGACTTCATTAATAAATTGTATGAATCATTGTTGAACCGCATGGATGCAGTCCTTCAAGCTCATGGAAGTCACACAAAATATTAAATATGACTAATAGCACCACAACTTCATTCACCAATGTTATGCAACATATATTTGTATTTTAAGATAATTATTTGTTTGAATATCACATTACTTTCTGTGGGCGACAAAACTTTTGTCTTGCCAAAATCTGACCATTCTGTGTTCAGTAAATGATCAATATTTCAGCATTGATGCCAATTTATTTTCTTAACCTAAACCAAATTTGGGAGGGTTTCAGCTTTCAAAAGAGTAATTTATAAAACCAATGGATGAATTTAACGTCAGGTTATAAGCTTTTATTTACATAACATGGATAAGCGACATAACTTCTTTCAGGGAGTGTATACCCTTATGGGTAACTAAATACAATGAGAAGTGTCCATGTCACATAAATTGTCCATTAGCAAGGCAACATAAATCAATAAATAAATACATGAAATTATAGCAAGAACATACCCTACGGGGTAACCATTTATACTTTCAGTGTTTCTCTTTTCACTCCCTATACCTGACAGGGGTCTGGCCTTTTGTGCTACGCGATGACCTACGTAGTACTGGAATGCGTGTAGTGTGGATGTGTGACAACCCAGGGGTCTGGTTGCCACAGTGATAGAGATATTACGTCTGAGAGCAGGTGGGAGGTCCTTTGGTCAGGGATCCTGTGCATGCCACACCTCCTGCCCAGTCTTGGGAGGGGAAGAACTTCCCCTGTATAAACCCTGGGCTGAGGCAGGGTTGGTCAGTCAAGGAGAGTAGAGACAGAGAAGCAGCATAGGAAGAAACAGCAGAAGCTCAGTGGGAGCAATATTACTACGAGTCAGGGGCTGGCAGCTGCAGAGCTCGCCCTGACTGAGAAGCTTTCTTACCGGACCCGGCGTCCGAGGCTGTGGGGACTAACTCTTACCCAGCAGCAGAAGCCGACCGGCAGGGGATTTCAGGTCCTCAGGCCCAGAAACCCGAAGGCACGGTCACACGCGTGGGACCAGCACCGCCATCGTGGAGCGGAAGCCATTAGAAGGCCCCGAGTCACCGGCCATACGGGTGAGCACCACACGGTACACTCAGGGACGTGGGCTACTTATATCCGCTTCTAGCAAGGTAGCCAGAAGAGTACAGTCAGTTTGGGAGGCCTACAACTCCGCCTGGCCAGGGGAGATCCCATCTGCTCAAGGACTGACCAGGCCCCGTTCACTAGCAAGTACTCCGGGAGGGTCTATCGTTGTTACCAGTAAAGACCCTGAATTACACCGCACCGTCTCTGAGTGGTTCCTGCTACCCCCATCATCCACATCTGCTGCCCTGAGGCCATACCCCTCCCGTTGGGGGTTATACCATCTACGCTGCACCATCCATCCACCGGCCTCAGCGGACTGTCCTGCAGCGGCAGCTCCATAGCTGCATTCAACGGGTGGCGTAGTCGTCCTGCATCTACCGCTGTTACATCGCCGCTCAGTTTGACTCCCTGGGCACGGACCGGGTCACCGCCACGAGACTACAACCCTCAAGAGATCCGGCTCCGGGTAAGCTCCCGCGTGCGCAACGCAGCGCGACACAGGCCTAGGGGCGCGTCAGATGCTTGCGCTATTTTCCGCTCTATGTGTTGGTGGACTGCAAGACCGCCTTAACCTCTCTACGGGACTGGCAAGTACACTGGTTACTGGGCCTTCTGGCTCTGCTTCTACCGGTGATCCTTCTTCCGGGGATTCTTCCTGAGCAGGCTCTTCTGGGGCACTTACAGGTCTTACTTGTAGTGGAGGGTCTTCTGGCTGTTGGTAGAAGTGTAGCACAGGTATTATTACCGCTCCATCCAGTTGAGGCCAATCTGCCGGGAAATCTCCTAAGACAGTATGGAGTACTTCTTCTTTAGGCTCCTCCGGTACGGTGAGAGGCACTTCCTCCTGGGGCTTCAGCGGACTTGGGCACAACTTCAGATGGTCTCTTGATACCGTTGCAGTTGTTCTTCCTCCGTCTTTGCTAATTAGACAGGTTTTCCTTTTTGTCGAATCTGGAATTCAACACAGTGTAAGGTTCCCTTTCCAACTGATCGTCAAGCTTGTGGCTTCTTCTCTTTTGTTTTAGCACAACTTCTCTAGGTGTCAAGGGTTCGGCTGGTGCACTCTTGTTGTACTGTGCTTCCTGCTTATCTCTCACCTTACTTAGACTGTCTTCGACACAGGCCTGTACTCTCCTGTACTGCTCGTGTCGAGTCGCATCCCAGTGGACATATCTGCTTCTGGCTCTACCACTCCAAGCTCCAGGTCCATGGGCAACTTTCCGGGTCTTGCTCTCATGAGGTACGCTGGAGTACAATTGGTGGAACTCACAGGTATGTGATTGTATAGATCTACCAGGTCAGGTACTTTGTCCGGCCACTGGTTTCATTCTTCTAAGGGTAAAGTCTTCAACAGGTCGATGACTATGTTATTCATCTTTTCACATAACCCGTTGGTTTGGGGGTGGTACGGTGTAGTCCGGATCTTCTTACACTCGTACAGATGGCAAAACTCTTTGAACAGCTCGGCTTCAAAGGCAGGGCCTTGATCCATCAGCATCTTATCCGGGTATCCATGGGGCCTGCAGAAGTAGGCTTGAAACGTCATTGCTGCAGTTTCTGCCGTCAGATCCTTGAATGGGGCTACCACCAGGAACCGGGAGTAGTGATCCACCATGGTCAGGGCATACGAGTAGCCTAATCTGCTGGGTGACAGTTTGACGTGGTCCAGAGCGACGATCTCCAGGGGCTGGGTTGTCTTGATGGACTGCAGGGGTGCCTTCTGGCTGCTGTAGTCTTTCCTTCTGAGGCTACAGGGTCCACAATCCCGGCACCACCTCTCTATGGAACTCCGCATTCCAACCCAATAAAACCGATTCTTCAGGAGGGTTTCCAGCTTCTTCCAGCCAAAGTGCCCTGCTTGATTGTGGTAGGCCTCCAACACCATCTGGATGTCTGTCCTGGGCACTACGATCTACCATACCATCTCATGGGTCCTAGGGTTGACGTACCTTCGGCACAGCTTCTCTCTATAGATGAACAGCCGGCTTCTCTCATTCCACAGTTGCTTGGCTTGTGGAGAAGCGTCCTTCTCCAGGGAGGAACCTTCCTGAGTTATCAGTTCTTTGATACGGCTGACAACCGGGTCGCTGTCCTGGGTCTCCTTCCAACTGTGGTGAGGTAATGGCTTTAGTGTCTTACCATGATACCTCCTGGAGGTGCGCTGCTCGTGGACCATCCCATTTCTGTGGAAGGCTGGTAGCTCAATCTACTCGTGGTCATCCACTTCTTCTTCAGTGTCCGACTGGTGAGGCATTCTGGATAGGGCATCGGCATTGGCGTTCTTGTGGCCTGCCCAGTACTTGATGGTGAACTGATAGTTTGACAGTCAAGCCATCCAACGCTGTTCCATGTCTCCCAACTTGGCTGTCTCTAGATGTGTCAAGGGGTTGTTGTCAGTATAGGCCGTGAACTTAGTGGAGGCCAGGTAGTGCTTGAATCGTTCAGTGATGGCCCAGACCAAGGCCAGGAGCTCCAACTTGAAGGAGCTATAGTTTTCTGCATTCCTCTCGATAGGACGGAGCTTCCTGCTGACATAGGCAATCACCTTCTCTTTGCCATACTGCTTCTGGCTTAACACAGCTCCTAGTCCCTCGTTGCTGGCATCAGTGTACAGCAGGAAAGGTTGGCTGTAGTCAGGGTAGGCCAGGATTTCTTCATCAGTCAGGATCTCTTTCATCATTGCAAAGGACTCAGCCTGCTCCTTACCCCACTGGAAGGGGGGGTTTTGCCTCTGTTGGACTGTCCTACCAGGATATCTTGCAAAGGCGCTGCCTTCTTGGTGTAGTCCTTTACAAATCTCTGGTAATACCTGACCAGTCCCACAGCCTTGAGATTCTTCAGTTCCGGCCATTTCTGGATGGCAGTGACCTTCTCCGGGTCTGGTGCCACTCCTTCTGGACTGACGATGTGCCCCGGGTACTGAACCTTCTGTTTGAGCAGGTGGCACTTGGAAGGTTTCAATTTCATCCCATACTGGGACAACGACTCAAATACCTCAGCCAGGTGCTTCAAATGGTCCTCATACGTCTTGGAGTACACTATCACGTCATCCAGGTATAGCAGCACGGTCTCGAAGTTAAGGTGTCCCAAACAGCACTCCATCAATCTCTGGAACGTTCCAGGGGCGTTGCAGAGTCCGAACGGCATACTGTTGAACTCGCAGAGTCCCATCGGGTAGTGAAGGCCGTCTTCTCCCGATCCTCCACAGCAACTGCTACTTGCCAGTACCCACTAGTGAGGTCAAGGGTAGAGAAGTAATTTTCAGACTTTAATGCAGTCAGGGATTCCTCTATACAGGGCAAAGGGTATGCATCTTTATGTGTTATGCGATTTACCTGTCTGTAATCTACACACATTCTCATGCTTCCATCCTTTTTCCTGACCAGGACCAGGGGAGCTGCCCAGGGGCTACAGCTATCTCTTATTATCCCTGCCTTCTTCATGTCATGCAACATTTCCTTCGCTTTCTGGTAGTGTGCTGGTGGTATGGGCCTGTAACATTCTTTGATGGGTGGATGGTCACCTGTGGGTATATGGTGTTGTACCCCTTTAATCCTCCTAAAATCAAGTGGGTGTTTGCTGAATACCTGTTCGTATTCCTGGACCACCCTGTATACACCTTGTTTTTGATGGACAGGAGTGGCGTCAGTCCCAACATGGAGCTGTCGACACCAATCCTCCAACTGAGCTTCAGATTCATTGTCCTCCACTGTATCTGGTGGGGTCAAGGATTCCACCGTGTGTATGGCATCATCATTCACGGTATACAACCTGGCAACAGTGGCGTATCTGGGTAATTTAACTTCATCCTCTCCACAATTTAGGAGACGTACGGGCACCCTCCCATTGTGTACATCAACCACCCCCTGGCAGTTAAGAGTGTAGGTCTGTGCTCTGAGCTAATGGGCTCCACTTTGAGACCTATTGCTGCCTTACACCAAATCAGCATTTCACTTATCGGGGGAATCACAATGGGTATCGGGTCTGTTACCAATTTCACCACCTGTTAGCTTTACCTGTTGCTGGTACAGGATGGCTCGTATCTCTCTCTGAAGCACCTTCCTCTGTCCTGGTTTGGCGGTGTCAGCAATCTGTTGGAGCAAAAACAACTCTTCTCCCAAACAGTTACCGACAATATTTGTACCTAGTATCATATACAAGTCTGTATCACCAGGATTAGACTCCACTACAATCAGTCCTTGGTCCTTTAGTTCCACTCTCCCCACTTTTACTGTCACGTCCTTAACCCCTACCAGGTTAAGAGGAAGGCCGTTGGAGGCATACACAGAGAGGTTCGGGGCTGGCGGCTGGAGTTCATCTACGGACCAGTACCTTTTGTAGAGGACATCAGGTATGATGGTTACCAAAGATCCAGTGTCCAGCAGGGCAGGTGTCGCGATGCCATCCAGCACAATGGACAGGAAAGGTCTTCCTCCCACAAACCGATGGTACCAGCTTGATGGACCTGGTTGACTTACTCCTGGGTGTCGGCCCTCGGTTTGCTCGTTTAAAGGACAGTTCCGCACTGTGTGACCTGCCTTCTGGCAGCAGTAGCAGATGAATTCTTCCAGGAGGGTGACGTTGGACGTTGGTCCTCCCACGGGGTGGCGTTGCCCTCCTCCGGGGTGGCGTTGTCCTCCTACGGGGTGGCAATGTCCTCCTTCTTCTCCTCATCCAGGGGACATCCTCAGGGCTGTCAGCGAGTAGGATCCTTCCTTCCGGCTCGGGCTCCGTCTGTAGCTGCAGGGTGCTCAGGACAGAGGCCAGGGTTTTACTTAGCTGATGCACTTCAGAGCGCAGGGTGCACTATTTGCATCTTTGTTTCAGTTGTTAATGAAGGAGCAATGGGTGTTGCGGGCACTGGGGTGGCCCCACCCTGGTAACGTTGGACAGCAGTATCTGTTGTTTCCAGGGGCTGCAGACCCTTTATAGCTATGTCCTTAAGTGTGTCAAAGGTGGCATCTGGATGATCTAAGGCCCACCACTGTACAGTTCTGCTCTCCTCCTGGGACTTCAACCCCCGGATGAACTGTTCCGTCAGCATTTTATTTTCATTTTGTATGCTGGCTGGACCAACCTGTTTCAGGGCCCGCAGGGCTTCCTGTAAGCACCAGGCGTAGTCCCGGACACTGTCCTCAGGTTTCTGGACACAATGGTAGAACCTCATCCGGAGATCTGTCTCAGTGCGGTTTTCAAACACAGTTTGCAGTCTCTTAAAGATGATGGATACTAATTCCTGGTCTGCGGCTGGCCAGGTTTAAACTTCCCGCTCTGCGGCACCAGTCAATTGTCCCAGCACAACAGCAGCTCTCTGTTTACCGGTCATAGAATACATGTCTAGCACACCGCAAATTTTCCTCTTGAATCCGGACAAGGTGTCTGGTTTGCCATTATACTGGGGAAGCCATTTCACTCCAGGGATATACGGCAGGGCCATGGGTATCAACGGGGTCACAGCCCCTGCTGGTGCAGCGGCCGTTCTGGCCTGCATAGTGCCGGGCGCAGGTTGGGCATCAGGAGCGTTAACCGGTGCTCCGGCGGCTTGCTGGTCATCGGCCATTGTTGCGCCCCCCCTAGTGAACCGGAGACTACCTTCTTCACTTCTTATCAGGTAGGCCGCAGCTCCGTGGGCAACGGTCTTCTTCCTGAACCTTGCGTCGCTCGCGTCTGACGTCATAGAGTCCTCTGGGCTCCTTCCAGAACCTGACGATTCCTGGTTTGACATCAGGGGCGGGGCATGTCCTGGGCTTCGCGCGCTTCCAGCGTTTACGCCTCTCCGATTCCCGCGGTTACACCCCTCTTCTTCCCGCGCAGCGATAGGAAGATGGCGGACAATGCCGGGAAATCTCAGGAATGGCGGAAAACCTTCACCACAGTATCACAGTCTTTTAAGGTGCACAGTACCCGGTGGCAACGGGCACACAATCCTGTTCGTGATGCCAAAAACGACTCGTTCCCTGGGCTATGGGGTACCCGGCTGCCGGCCTATGGATGCCGGTATGGGGGATATCACGGTGGCTGGCCCAGTCCGTGACCCAGGGCGGTCATTAAAAAGGGGGGATGTTATTTATAGGGGATTTGGAAAGTTTGTGACGCCACCTGTGGAATGCGGCCAAAGGGAGCCGCCACTGAGGAGCAGTCCTCTGGAGCTGGTGTTACGGAAGCAAGGATGGTGTGGCTCTCCACAGGTAGAGCTAGCTCCAGGGCAGTGTAGGGGTGAATGGTGGATGCTGGTGAGAGATGGCAGAGCAGTCCCGGAGGAAAGACGGACACTCACACGGGGGTGCGTTGATCCAGGGAACTACTCTGATTGCCGTATGTGGAGTCAGGAAGGAATTTTTTTCCCCAATGTGGAGCTTAGTGTTTGCCACATGAGGTTTTTTTGCCTTCCTCTGGATCAACATGTTTAGCTATGGGTTGAACAAGATGGACTTAGTCTTCCTTCAACCTTAAAAACTATGTTACTATGTAAATGTTGCTTCTTCCAGCTTTGTGGGAATAACTTGAAGAAAGCCCTTTTCTGTACCCCATGATTAAGGTCCATAAAATAATGGTTGGAGAAGTTGATGTGGAAGAACATGACTGGCCGCATGGAGCACACGGACCTCAATCCTATCCAACACCTTTGGGATGAACTAGAGCAGAGATTGTGAGCCTGTCGTCTCCCCAACATCAGTGTGTGACCTCACAAATGCTCTTCTGGATGAAGGGGCAAAAATTACCACTGACACCTCCAAAATCTTGTAGAAAGCCTTCCCATAAAAAGGAGGCTGTTACTGTGGCGCCCTGCTGCGCATTGGTGCCACAGAACCCAGAAGGGTGCATGGATGGACTTCTCCACAAGAGGCCCTCACACATTCACACACCTCCACCCTACCACCTCAGACCAGCAGAGGGAGCCCGTTAGGGATATATAAATGGAGGGTGGAGCCAGGCAGTGTAGTCTAGTTTTAGAGAGTTGCTACTCAGACACAGAGAGGGACAGAGCTGAGTAGTTGAGCAGAGAGCGTGCTGACGCTCAGAGAGCAGCGAAGAGGCAGCACGCTGGCTGCTGTGCTTAGGCGAGCCAAGGCCTACAGCATGAGTGAAGGTCTAGTGAGGGCCCTGAGTGTGGCCGAAGGCGAGAGGAGAAGGAAGAAGTAGCAAGGGGGCAGAGGAGCATACCAGGCTTACCCCGATATATATACCGGACACCGGGTCCACGCCTACGGGGTCCCTTTATACCCAGTAGGGACCACCGGAACCCCTGGAGGACTACAGGTTCCAGGTTTACCAAACGCTGACTACAGTACCAGGGCCAGGAGTCCCAGTGACCAGGGAGAGTGATATCCAAGAGAAGGCCCTACCAACAGGTCAGCAGGTGCAAGAGGGAGACAGTAACCAAGCTAGGCCTAGCTCCAGGCAGGTCAGAAGCTTAGCGAGTAAAGCCATGGATCAGGAGGCCCTATACCCGCTCACTGGGGAGAGTCCAAAAGTGTGCCCTTCGTCCGGAGTACCCTGGACCGTGCCTGCATCATCACCAGTAAAGGTACTGAAGCTTACCCCGGTGTGAGTGTCCGTCTTTCCTCCGGGACTGTCCTTCCGTCTCTCACCAGCATCCACCATTCACCCCTACACTGCCCTGAGGCCTGCTCCACCTGTGGGGAGCCGTCCTAACCAAGCTGCCCAAACACCTGCCTCAGAGGTCTGTCGCAGCGCTGGTAATCCTTACCAGACACCACAGGTGGCATCACAAACTCATTACAAACACTTTGAATCCCCTGTAAATATCCCCCTTTTTAATGACAGCCCTGGGTCACGGACCGGGCCACCGCCACTGTGACATCACCTCCGGCATCCACCAGCCCGGCATCGGGTACCCCACGGCCCAGGGGGCGTGTCAGACTTGGTGTCACAAACAGGATTCTGTGACCGTTGCCACCGGGTACTGTGCGCCTTAAAAGACTGTAATACTCACTGTGGTGATGTTTTCCCGCCAATTGCCGCTGTTTCCCGCCATTGTCCGCCATTTTCCTGTCGCCACGTGGGAAGAAGAGGGGCGTAACCGTGGGAATCGGAGAGGCGTAATGGTTGGAAGTGTGCGAAGCCTAGGACACGCCCCGCCCCTGATGCAGCACGAGGAAACTTCAGGTCCTGGAAGGAGTCCAGAGGACGCTCTGACGTCAGACACAAGCGACGCAAGGTCCTGGAAGAAGACCGTCGCCCGCGGAGCTGCAGCCTACCTGATAAGAAGTGAAGAAGGTAGGCTCCGGCTCACTAGGGGGGCCGCAACCATGGCCGACGACCTGCAAGCCGCCGGAGCACCAGTTAACGCTCCTGATGCCCAACCTGCGCCTAGTAAATGCTGGGGGTTGTAGTCACCGTGGCGGCGACCCGGTCCGTGACCCAGGGCGGTCAAACCAGTGGCAGTCTATGTGTATAGGTTTATTAGTCCGACTACGCCACCTGTGGATTGCGGTTATGGAGAAGTCCACTGAAGCTGGTGGTATGTGCAGCAAGTGTAGTATAACTCCCCACAGGAAGAGTGTAGCTTCAGGGCAGCGCAGGTGAATGATGGTGGTTGTGCAGGGCGTCCCAGTGCAGTGAGTGCTGGCACGGTAAGAAACACGGAGACAAGGTGATGCAGTCCCAGAGTCTTTACTCAGGGTTATCAGTTTCCAAGTTACACTGCAGATCATAACTTCCCATGTCGCGATGTGCGTACTCAGTGAGGGGCTCGGTCCACCCTCAGGTATCTCCAGAGCACTTTTCAGGACCCCATTCTGTGTACCTTTCTCTGGCCTCTCTCCTTGTACCTCACACCTAGCGGCACCTTTGTCCAGTGTCCTCGGGCCCTGGCGGATGACGCGTGTTCCGTCCCCTGGCCCTATGTGGCTACCTTCCTGATGGCTGGTGTGGGCGGCCTGCTGACTTAAAGTGCTGCAGCCTCAGGTTACCAGTTGAGCCCAGTAGTCTCTGCTGGTTGAGGGATCCGGTTCCCTTTCTTCTGGCCTGACCCCCCTACCTCCTGGCAGCGGCGGGCATACGGGTGGCAGCTGCACGGCCCGTACCCCTGGGGTCCCTTCGGTTCCTGTCCTGGAGCCTTCCTGCTCCCTCTTTCTTCTCCTTTCTATTTCAGGCTCAGGCCTCTTGACTAGGCCTGCCGGTGGAGCAGAACTCGTACAGAGCCTCTGCTCCCTTTCACTTCCACATCCTCTACTCACTAACCAACTAACTAACTAACCCTGATCTATGATGGCTACTCTCTTTTATATGCTCCTACTCCAGTACGCCCAGGATCTACGTCCTCCACCCATCCACTACCTAGTTCCCCTCTCTATTTGGTTCCTCCCCACTCCAGCCAGGGATCAGGGACAGTTGTGCTTCCCCACAGGAGCATTGTCGTCCTGTCCCCCGGAAATGTGGTATAGTGGATGTAGTGATAGGGTCCTGAGCCATACTCCTTCCTTACCTGAGAGTGAGATACTACACCTCTGGATGAGGTGCAATACCTCTGTGGCGACCGAACCCTCAGGGGCGCCACAGTGTGCTAGACATGTATTCTATGACTGGTAAGCAGAGAGCAGCGGTTCACTCTGACCGCAATCCACGGGTGGCGTAGTCGGACATTTAAACATCAAAACCACATAAATAGTTCCGCCACTGGTTTGACCGCCCTGAGCCACGGAACCGGGTCGCCGCCACGGAGACTACAACCACCAGCATCCACCAAAAAGGGTCCGGCTCCGGGTGTCCCAAGGCCCAGGGGGCGCGTCAGAACATTTTCATCACCTTTCATAATCACCAATGGGACAAGGCAGGGATGTCCTCTGTCCCCTCTCTTATAAATCCTAGTGGCGGAGCACCTGCTCTCATCAATTCGCCATAACCCCAATATTAGGTGGATTGAGGTGGGAGGCACCGAGTACAAGTGCTCTGCATTTGCTGATGATGTCCTAGTATATATCACTCAATCACATATATCCATCCCTGCTGTTATGGCTGAAATAGATCACTTTGTTACATGGTCAAATTTTAAAATCAATGCAGCGAAGTCTGAGGCCCTCGATCTCTCCCTCCCCAAATCCATACAGGATTCCATCCAGTACAACTTTCCCTTTGCCTGGCCCTCACAGGGTATCAAATACTTAGAAATTCCTATTCATAGAGACCTCTCCCATCTATATTATCTTAATTTTGGGCCCTTTATTGAACAACTCCATACAAACCACGGTTGGCAAGTTAGAACTGTAAGATTCACTACGTGAACCACTGGTGTTTTGTGGAAAAGCACATGTACACTGTGTTCCAAATTAATATGAAAAAAGTGTTTAGGAGTGATAAGGGAAGAATTTGTTTGTTTGTCAGTTAAACTCATTGATGGTGATGTGTGTCAGGGCTCTTTATATCACTGTAAACAATTGCAGACACCTGTGCTAATTAGTTTGGCAGGTGTGTCCAATGAAAGGCAAGACTACTTAAGAAGGCTGTCCCACATTATTAAGCAGCCTACATTTTCTGCCAAAATGGGAAAGAAAAAGGATGTGTCGGCTGCTGAGAAGCAACAAATTGTGGAGTGTTTAGGTCAAGGCATGACTGCAATCAACATTGCCAAGACACTTCATCCTGATCATCGCACAATCAAGAAGTATGTATCTGATTCACAGTACACACGTGTGCGTGCTGATAAGGTAAAATTGAGGACTCCTTCCTACAGGCAATTACGTCAGGTTAAAAGAGCAGTGGCAAAAAAGCCTTGTCATAGCAGTGGACAAGTTTTTGAAGCTGCTGGTGCCTCCAACGTCCCCCGAACAACAAGATGCAGAGTCCTTCAGAGGTTTGCAGCTGTGCACATGCCATCCTGTCGACCTCCTCTATCCACTGCACACAAGCAGAAACGGCTCCAGTGGGCCAAACAATACATGAAGACTGACTTCAAAACTGTTTTGTTCACCGATGAGTGCCGTGCAACGCTCGATGGTCCAGATGGATGGAGTGGAGGATGGCTGGTTGATGGACACCCCACGCAAACACGGCTACAGCGCCAACAAGGGGGAGGTGGAGTAATGTTTTGGGCTGGAATCATGGGGAGAGAGATTGTCGGCCCCTTTAGGATCCCTGAAGGGGTAAAGATGAACTCCATAATGTACTGGAAACAGCACTTCCTGCCATGGTTCAAGAAGAAGAACCGTGTATTCCGCAGCAAGATCATCTTCATGCATGATAATGCACCGTCTCATGCTGCACATAACACATCTGCATCTCTGGCTGATATGGGCATAAAATGGGACAAACTTATAGTGTGACCCCCATGCTCCCCTGACCTCAACCCCATTCAGAACCTCTGGAGCATCATCAAAAGGAGTGTCTATGATGGCGGGAGGCAGTTCACATCTAAGCAACAGCTCTGGGAGGGTATTCTGTCTGTCCTCATGCAAAACAATTGAAGCAGAAACCATCCAAAACTTGACAAATTCAATGGATGAGACAGTTCAGAATCTCCGTTCGAACAAGGGGTCCTATGTGCAAATGTAACATCACCTAGAATAAAGTTTTGAGTTGAAAACTGTTTGATTTCAGTTTCTAATAACCTGCTAATGCTTATAATTTCAAAAATGACCATTTTTTTGTTCTTTATTAAAATGAAAAGGTTGATCGAAGAGTGTGGGGTATCTAAGAGTGTGGCAATCCAGTAGTCAGGATTACTTCGAATTCTGACAATCTGAGGGTCATGTTGCAGGTAGTGCAGCAAGAAGGCACTCATGTGTCTTGCGCATCTAGGAGACCCAAAATTATTTTCAAGGCTAGATGCAGCTAAAAATTATTATTAATTTGAAAGCTGGTGGAGCTTAGTATAGATGGCCTAATAGAATCAGTACTGCACACTGCTACAAAGCCCAAATTATTTTCCAGCCAAGATACAGATAAACATGATTAGTAATTTTAAATCTGGTGGAGCTTAGTATAGATGGCCTAATAGAATCAGTACTGCACACTGCTACAAAGCCCCAATTATTTTCCAGCCAAGATACAGATAAACATGATTAGTAATTTTAAAGCTTAAAACGGTTGGTGAGGTGATTTTAACAAATCATCAAGCTTTTACTCTCCCCAGGATGACACAGGGGTAGAAAAGTCGTTTCGGATCCATGATTTGTTCATCTTTATGAACGTGAGTCTGTCTACATTATCAGTGGAGAGCCAAGTGCGCTTATCTGTCAGCACACCACCAGCAGCGCTGAACACACGTTCAGACAGAACGCTGGCTGCGGGGCATGACAAGATCCCCAAGGCGTAAGTGGCGAGCTCCGGCCATTTATCCAGATTGGAAGCCCAAAAAGACCAAGGGTCTAGTGACACAGTCATGGCTCCAATGTTTACTTGGACATACTCCTGTACCATCGTCTCTAGGCGTTGACTATGTGTCAGACTTCTTGTCTCCTGTGGCATTGCAAAGGATGGGCTAAAAAAGTGGTGAAATGATTCCGCAAAATTGATGTTACCAGCAGATTCTGTGTTTCTGATACGGTTTGAGTGCTGAACACTCGACGATCCCACGGTTCACAAGTTAGAACTGTGAGATTCACTACGTGCACCACTGGTGTTTTGTGGAAAAGCACATGTAAGATTCTGCAACAGTCTCTGCTGATACTCCTGCATGCGTGCATCCCTTTCTATGGCAGGAATAATTTCTGCAAATTTACTTTTGTACCGGGGATCTAACAGTGTGGCAACCCAGTAGTCAGGATTATTTCTAATTCTCACAATTCGAGGGTCATGTTGCAGGTAGTGCAGCAAGAAGGCACTCATGTGTCTTGCGCATCCAGGAGCACCAAGTCCCTGTTGTGTTGGTGGCGAGGTAACAATCATGCTTCCTTCCTCTGTCCTCTCCCCCCAACCTCGCACAACAGAAATGTGATCAAGGTCTCCCTCATCTGATGAGTCTTCCATCAGTTCGTCCTCCACTTCTTCCTGGGCTCCTACACTTTCCTCACTAGTTTGGCTGCTACCATGCGCCCTGGTAAAACCATCTCCCCCACCCTCACATGTCTGCCGCCTTGGTGCTGCTGACCGTCTGGACCTTGCAGATGTTAGTCCTTCCCATACAACTCCTGCTCCTCTACTTCCTCCACCTCCTCTTGTGCCACCACCTGACTCTGAATTCTGTTTAACATGTGCTCCAGCATGTAAATCACCGGAATAGTCATGCTGATAATGGCATCCTCAGCACTAAACATCTTCGTTGCCATTTCAAAACTGTGCAGAAGGGTGCATAGATCCCTGACCTGAGACCACTCCTCCAGCGTGATTTGCCCCACCTCTGAATCTCGTTGGCCCAGGCTATATGTCACAACGTATTGCACCAGGGCTTGTCGGTGCTGCCACAGTCGCTGCAACATGTGCAGAGTTGAATTCCACCGGGTAGGCACATCGCATTTTAGCCGGTGAAGTGGCAGGCCCAACGACTTCTGTAGAGATGTAAGTCGCTGAGCTGCGGGATGCAAACGGCGGAAGTGAGCACACATCGACCATGCCCTCTGCAGAAGGCCATCTAGTCCGGGATAGTGGGCTAAAAATTGCTGGACAGCCAGGTTCAACACGTGAGCCATACAAGGCACGTGTGTGACATTGCCCCGGCGAAGGGCCGCACCCAGGTTTGCAGCATTGTCGCACACGGTCTTCCCTGGTTTCAAGTCCAGTGGAGACAAGCATTCATGAAACTGGTTCTCCAGAGCTGACCACAACTCCTCAGCTGTGTGACTCACATTTCCCAGACATTTCAAAGTAAAAACCGCCTGATGACGTTGAGCCCTGCTGCCAGCATAGTAAAGAGGTGTGCAGGATCCCTTCTGCGCAGTTAGAAAGCTTGTGGCATGACCAGACAGTCTTTGGGTGCAGGTGGAGGACCGAGAGGAGGTTGAGGAGGCAGAAGCAGTGGAGGAACTTTGAGATAAAGAGGATTGACGCACAACTCGTGGGGACGGCAAGACTTGGACAGCAGCCCCTTGTCCAGCTGTCACCATAGTTACCCAGTGCCCAGTCAGCGACATGTAACACCCCTGTCCATGCCTACTCGTCCAAGTGTCTGTGGTGAAATGCACCCTGTCACACACAGAGTTTCTCAAAGAAGCGGTGATGTTGTGTGCGACATGCTGGTGGAGCGCAGGCACATCTTTCTTTGAGAAGTAGTGGCGACTGGGCATCTGGTACTGGGGCACTGCGACGGACATAAGGTCTCGAAAATCCTCTGTGTCCACCAGGTGGAAAGGCAGCATTTCTATAGCCAAGAGCTTGCAGATGGTGAAATTCAACCTCTTAGCTTTCTCATGGCTAGGAGGAAATGGTCTTTTACTTGTCCACATCTGAGGGACCGAGGGCTGGCTGTTGTGCTTAGACGGGGTTGAGAAGGGTGTCCCCGGCAAACTGCCGGTCTGTGAGGAAGATGCAGGCGGACATGTTAGGTTGCCTTGATCCAAAGGTGGTGCTATCGATGTCGGACAGCACTCAACACCAGCTGGTGTTACCACCTCCAAAGAAAATGATGACCTGCCAATCACGCTCGCTGTTGCGGGTAAAGAGGTGGCAGGTCTGCGTCCCAAAACAGGTGTGACTGCTGTCCCCCCAGTCACAGAGGATGAAGAGACCGCAGATGCACAAGATGTGGCAGACGGTGGCTGGCCCGGCCGGCTAGGCCGCATTGTAGCACAGTGAGCGTCCCACTGCAACTTATGCTTCATGTCCATGTGCCGGTTCATGCATGAAGTACTCAAACTATGTATTTTTTGGCCTCTACTTAGCTTTTGCTGACAAATGTTACAGATAACACGAGTTGGGTCATCTTTATCGATCTGAAAAAATGCCCAGGCTATGCAAGGCTTAGCACCCATGCGACCTGAAGAGCCACCACGACTTGTGGTCAGAGGCAGAGTTGTGTTTGAGGATGCAGTTGTTGACTTGCTTCCAGTACTACGTCTCTGTCCAGGAAGGCGCAACCTGACCTCGTCGTCACTAGCATCCTCCTCCACTTCCTCTACTGACTGTTAGAACCTTGCTCTTAGGTTTTTTCCTTTGCTGGTCACATGACCTTGTTGGCCTATTTAATCCTGCTCCGCCCTTCTGGCTTTGCTGGACTTCATTGTATAACTACTTTCTAGCTAGCCTGTGCTCTGTATCTAACTCTGTTAGTTTGATTGGTCTACGGACCTCTATGTTCTATATATTTTGTTTGTTCGTCTGTCTGCTACTATTTCTGTTAGGAGGTGTCCCATTTTCCTCCCAGTCCTTAGTACTTGTAGGGATTCCTTCCCCACATCTATAGGTCTCCGTACAGACTAGCTTAGGACTTTAGCAGGTCTGATCGCAGGATCAGGTTCCCTGTTACATCGTAGGGATTCAGCTGAGTTCTATCGTAGGGACAGATCTCCTCTCTTTCCTTAGCTGTGGTAGCAGAACATAACAGTAAGTCCAGCCTGCAAATTCTCTAAGGAAAGATTTTTCTGTTCCATCATGGTGTCGGTTCAGGATTTGGCTCATCGCCTGCAGGGACTCTCTCTGGAGGTGGCCGAGCTCCGTCAGCACGTGAGTAACTGTCCTGGAGCACATTTCTTGGAGCCTAAGGTATGTTTGCCGGATTTATTTTTTGGTGAACACCGAGAATTTTTTTCATTTAAAAATGCTTGCTTATTGTATTTTCGTTTGAGACCCAAGTCCTCTGGGGATGAATCCCAGCGCGTAGGGTTCATAATGTCACTTTTGCGCAAAGAGCCTCAGGAGTGGGCCTTTTCTTTACAACCTAGTGATACATGCTTCAGATCAGTGGATAGTTTTTTTTCTGCTTTGGGACTATTATATGATGATCCTGACCGTGTCGCATCAGCTGAGACTGAGTTGAGACGTTTGAGACAGGGATCAGGTAATGTGGAAAAATATTGTACTCATTTCCGTCGTTGGTCTACTCAAACAGGGTGGAACGATTCTGCTCTGAAAAGTCTATTTCTTGCTGGGCTCAATGAAAGGGTTAAAGACCTGCTAATTGCTTATCCCACACCTGAAGATTTGCAACAGGCTATGCAATTAGCTATACGGGTGGATAGGAGACTGCGTGCAAGGGTTAATGAGAGCAAATCCTCTGCTATGTCAGTTTCTGGTTATGAGAATGTGTGTACTAACAGTGGTGAACCGATGGAGATTGGATCGGTGGCACCTCGCTCTCAAGAAAAAGACCGTAGATTTTTTGAAGGCTTGTGTTTCTATTGCGGAAAATCTGGTCATTTGATTAAAGGCTGTGAGCTTCGTATGAAGAAAGAAAAAAAAATGGTCAGTCATGCCCGTATTGCCTCTTTAAATTCCAAGGGTGTATTTTTAGCTGCTTCCACGATTGCTCAGGAAAAATTAATGGAATTTCGGGTGTTTGTTGATTGTGGGTCTACTCTGAATGTAATTGATGGGGGATTCTTGGAAAGACTCAATTTAAAACCCGAACCTTTATCATCCCCCATTGCTGTGGTTTCTGTGGATGGTTCCCCTTTGAAGAATATTACTCTCAAGGTCTGTGAATTTCCTCTCACTATTAATGGTGTTCACCATGAGAAATTGGATTTGGTAGTTTTGAATAACTTGCCTTCTCCAGTAATATTGGGATTGCCCTGGTTAAAATTTCACAATCCTGTACTGGATTGGTCTACCAGTGAAATTAAATCCTGGAGCCATAAATGTTATGACAAGTGTTGTAACGGGCGTATTGCAGCTTTGGATAGGGGAGAATTGCTTGTTCCTATTCAGGATTTTTGGAGAGTTTTTTCTGAGAAGGAATCGCAGGTTTTGCCTCCCCATAGAGACTATGATTGTACCATTGAATTTGTCCCTGGAGCGACTCTTCCTAAAAGTCGTTTATTTAATCTTACTATTCCTGAGAGGAAGGCTTTGGAGGAATACATACAGACAAGTTTGGCCGCCGGTCACATTAGGCCCTCTAAGTCTCCTGTGGCGGTTGGATTTTTTTTTGTAAAAAAAAAAGGACGGCGGTTTACGTCCTTGTCTGGATTTTCGTGAGATTAACAAAATTACTGTACGCAATCCTTACCCACTGCCATTGATTCCTGATCTGTTTAACCAGTTAATGGGGGCCAAGTGGTTCTCTAAAATTGACCTTAAGGGGGCATACAATCTGTTGCGCATGAAGGAGGGTGACGAATGGAAGACTGCTTTTAACACTCCTGTGGGTCATTTTGAGAATCTGGTTATGCCTTTTGGTCTTACTAATGCTCCTGCATTTTTTCAGAATCTTATTAATGACATCCTTAGACCTTTGATCGGCAAAAATGTGGTTGTGTATTTGGATGACATTTTGATTTATTCGCCGGATCTGGAGTCTCATTGGCGAAGCGTACGTGAGGTATTACAGTTATTAATGGACAATTCGCTTTTTGCTAAGCTGGAGAAATGTGAGTTCGCTGTACAGAGAATTAGTTTTTTGCGTTACATTATCTCCAGCGATGGTTTTGAGATGGACCCGGTGAAAGTTCAAGCTGTACAGGAATGGCCTAGGCCTATTGGTTTGAAATCGATATAGAGGTTTTTAGGTTTCGCCAATTATTACAGACAATTCATAAAAAAATTTTCTAGTATTGTCAAACCTCTGACCGATCTCACCAGGAAAGGTGCTGATGCGGTTCAGTGGTCTTCTGAGGCCATTGAAGCTTTTGTGTATCTCAAGGAGAGGTTCACCTCTGCTCCCATCCTTATGCAGCCTGATGTGATTAAGCCGTTTTTGGTTGAGGTTGATGCTTCCTCTGTGGGGGTTGGCGCAGTATTGTCTCAGGATAACGGGGATGGATTACATCCCTGTGCCTTTTTTTCAAAAAAAATTTCGGAGACTGAACTGAATTACGATATTGGTAATCGGGAATTATTGGCTATTAAACTCGCATTTGAACACTGGCGCCACTTCTTGGAAGGTGCGGAATTTCCCGTTCAGGTTCTTACGGATCATAAAAATCTGATATATCTTGATGCTGCCAAGCGCCTGAATGCCCGTCAGGCTAGGTGGGCACTGTTTTTCTCGCGGTTTAATTTCTCCGTTACTTACATCCCTGGTACTAAGAATGTTAAGGCGGATGCCTTGTCTCGCAGTTTTTCTCCCATAGTCGGTGCTGAGAAAGAGGAGAACATTTTACAAGAAGGTGTTGTGATAGCTGCTTTGGACTCCGTTTTGGAAGATGAGATTCTTAAAGCACAGGAGAATGCCCCATCTAACACTCCTCATGGGAGGTTGTTTGTGCCTGGGACCTTTAGGAGAGATTTGTTTGTTGAGTGTCACGAGTCTCGCTTGGCAGGTCATCCCGGAATCTCTGAGACCAAGAGACTGGTGGGTCGCAGTTTTTGGTGGCCTGGATGGCAGAAGGAGGTCATTAAGTGGGTGCGCCAATGTACTATATGTGCTAGATCTAAGTCCTCACATACTCCTGCTGCGGGGTTGCTTTGTCCTTTGGAGGTTCCCAGTGCTCCTTGGACACATTTGGCTATGGACTTTATAACTGACCTTCCCCCCTCTGAGGGTTTTACTGTTATCTGGGTGGTCGTGGACCGTTTTAGCAAGATGTGTCACTTGGTTCCCTTCGTCAAACTGCCCTGCGCTAAAACTCTCGCTAAGGCCTTTGTCAAGGAAATTGTCAGACTTCATGGCGTTCCTACTGACATTGTTTCTGATAGGGGTCCTCAGTTCGTGGCTCGTTTTTGGCGTGCCTTTTGTGACAGGTTGGGAGTTCATTTGTCATTCTCGTCTGGATATCATCCTGAATCTAATGGCCAGACAGAAAGGAAAAACCAGGATGTTGAGCAGTTCTTGCGTTGTTTTGTGGCAGACAATCAAGAGGGGTGGTCTGAGATTCTGCCACTTGCTGAATTTGCTCTGAACAATCATACATCTTCTTCTGCTGGTTGTTCGCCTTTTTTTTGTTGTTCTGGGAGACATCCGTCGTTTGGGTCGTTCTCCAAGTTGGGATCTGCCATGCCTGAGGAGGAGAATTTTTCCGGTGATTTGGAGAGAGTTTGGACGGATGTGTGTGGTAATCTTCAGGAGGCCAACAGAAAATCTAAAGACTACTTTGATAGGAAACGACAGGAGGTTTTGTTCGCTGTTGGTGACATGGATTGGTTGTCCTCTAGGAATCTACGGTTGAGGATTCCTTCTAAGAAATTGGGTCCCAAGTTTGTAGGGCCCTTTAAGGTGCTTCAGGTTGTCAACCAATCTGCTGTTAGGTTGGAGGTTCCTACCTCCTGGAGAATTAATCCGGTATTTCATGTCTCTCTGTTAAAAAAAGCTGTTGTGTCGGATGGTGACGCCTCTGCCTCTGTTCCTCCGGTGGTGGAGGACGGGGAATATGAAATTTCTCGCATCCTTAACTCTAGACGGTATAGAGGTAGTTTGCAGTATCTTGTGGCCTGGAAAGGTTTCGGACCCGAGGATAACTCTTGGGTGAGGTCAGATGATGTTTCCGCGTCCAGACTTATCAGAGCGTTTCACAGGAGATTTCCTGATAAGCCTGGTCCTAGGGGATCCGGAGGATCCTCTTAGAAGGGGGGGTACTGTTAGAACCTTGCTCTTAGGTTTTTTCCTTTGCTGGTCACATGACCTTGTTGGCCTATTTAATCCTGCTCCGCCCTTCTGGCTTTGCTGGACTTCATTGTATAACTACTTTCTAGCTAGCCTGTGCTCTGTATCTAACTCTGTTAGTTTGCTTGGTCTACGGACCTCTATGTTCTATATATTTTGTTTGTTCGTCTGTCTGCTACTATTTCTGTTAGGAGGTGTCCCATTTTCCTCCCAGTCCTTAGTACTTGTAGGGATTCCTTCCCCACATCTATAGGTCTCCGTACAGACTAGATTAGGACTTTAGCAGGTCTGATCGCAGGATCAGGTTCCCTGTTACATCGTAGGGATTCAGCTGAGTTCTATCGTAGGGACAGATCTTCTCTCTTTCCTTAGCTCTGGTAGCAGAACATAACACTGACCTCATCTCTTGGCTGACTGTGGGTTGACAGTAAGTGGGATCTCCAACCTCATCATCATCACCCTGTGTGTTATCACACCCGTCGTCCTCAGAGCCAACCTGTTCCTGCCCTGACAAAAAACTAAAGTTGTAGCTCCAATCAGGTATTTGAGTCTCATCATCGTCTTCCTCATTGTCTCCACCAACAGGAGTTACAGTTTGGGAACGAGGGTCTACATTATGGTCAGAACCTTCTGCGTCTGGTCCTGGATCCGACTCATAAAGATTCTGGGCATCAGTGCAGATCATTTCCTCGTCTGGATTCACAGAAGCTCTGGAGCCGACCTCTGATTCCCAGGCTATAGTATGAGTAAACTGCTCTGCAGACTCAACCATCTGTTCTACCCCATACTCAGATGGGTAGCTGGAGACCTGGGAGCTGTGAGGAAGCAAGTGCGATTGGGGTGACGCCTCTGAGGACTGGAGTTTTTGTGATGTTGAAGTTGAGGTGGAGGAGAGCCCACTTAAAGGAGCACTTGATATCCGTTGAAGCACCTGCTGTTTTTGTGCCTCATCTGGAATTTGTAGCGATTGGCGTGGCCGTAAGAAAGGGATCTTATCACATTGTCCGCTAAAAGAAGCAGACATTTTCGTTTGGCTGGAGGATGGTCTTTCTTCTGCAGATGTTACTGTTGCTTTAACACCTACCCCATGGACACAACCTTTTGTCCCCTTCCCAACAAGCCTATTCCCCTTTCCACCAGCAGCAGGCCTTTTTCCATTCATTTTGGTGGTTAACTAATTCACAACTCTGGAGTTGTTTGCACAAAAAAACAATGGATGGGAATCGAGCAGAGCAGAGTGGCCAAACTGTGGTATTAGGCCAAAAGTATTGGCTGGGTTAGATGCAGATAAAAATTATATTGAATTTGCAACCTGATGGAGGTCAGTATAGATGGACTAATAGAACAAGTCCCACACACTGCTACAAGCTGAAATATTTTTTCAGAGCTAGATGCAGAAAAAAATTATATTGAATTTGCAACCTGATGGAGGTCAGTATAGATGGACTAATAGAACAAGTCCCACGCACTGCTACAACTGAAATATTTTTTCAAAGCTACATGAAGAAAAGAATTATATTGAATTTGCAACCTGATGGAGGTTAGTATAGATGGACTAATACAACAAGTCCCACACACTGCTAGAAGCCTAAATATTTTTTCAGAGCTAGATGCATAAAAAAATTATATTGAATTTGCAACCTGATGGAGGTTAGTATAGATGGACTAATAGAACAAGTCCCACACACTGCTAGAAGCCTAAATATTTTTTCAGAGCTCTATGCAGAAAAAAATTATATTGAATTTGCAACCTGATGAAGGTCAGTATAGATGTACTAATAGAACAAGTCCCACACACTGCTACAAGCTGAAATATTTTTTCAGAGCTAGATGCAGAAAAAATTATATTGAATTTGCAACCTGGTGGAGGTTAGTATAGATGGACTAATAGAACAAGTCCCACACACTGCTAGAAGCCGAAATATTTTTTCAGAGCTAGATGCAGAAAAAAATTATATTGAATTTGCAACCTGATGGAGGTTAGTATAGATGGACTAATAGAACAAGTCCCACACACTGCTACAAGCTGAAATATTTTTTCAGAGCTAGATGCAGAATAAAATTATATTGAATTTGCAACCTGATGGAGGTTAGTATAGATGGACTAATAGAACAAGTCCCACACACTGCTAGAAGCCGAAATATTTTTTCAGAGCTCAATGCAGAAAAAAATTATATTGAATTTTCAACCTGAAGGAGGTTAGTATAGATGGACTAATAGAACAAGTTCCACACACTGCTAGAAGCCTAAATATTTTTTTTCAGAGCTAGATGCAGAAAAAAATTATATTGAATTTGCAACCTGATGGAGGTCAGTATAGATGGACTAATAGAACAAGTCCCACACACTGCTACAAGCTGAAATATTTTTTCAGAGCTAGATGCAGAAAAAAATTATATTGAATTTGCAACCTGATGGAGGTTAGTATAGATGGACTAATAGAACAAGTCCCACACACTGCTAGAAGCCTAAATATTTTTTCAGAGCTAGATGCAGAAAAAAATTATATTGAATTTGCAACCTGATGGAGGTTAGTATAGATGGACTAATAGAACAAGTCCCACACACTGCTAGAAGCCTAAATATTTTTTTCCGAGCTCGATGCAGAAAAAAATTATATTGAATTTGCAACCTGGTGGAGGTTAGTATAGATGGACTAATAGAATGATGCTATGCCCAAAAGGTTTTACTTCACTAGGTGCTGTAAAAAAATTTGTATTCTATACACACGTGGTGTAGCTTGCAACACAGATAGGCTACTCCGCTGACTAACACACTCTGCAATAGGCCAAAAAGGATTTGCTTTGCTAGATTTAGCTAAATGCTGTGAAAAAAAGTTTCACAGCACTGGCACAGACCTGCCTGGCAAAAAGTGATAGGAACTGATGTAACCTAGCCCTGAAAAGAACTGCAATTACAATTAGTCTTTACTCCCAACCTATCTTTTTAAGAGCACAGACCTGCCTGATAAAAGTCGTATGAAATGATGTAACCTAGTCCTTAAAAGGACTGCAATCACAACTCTTCCCTACTCCCAAGCTATCTGTAGATTTGTGCGAAAATTGGCTTGAAATTAACAAAGTATAGCGCACACAGCAACAGCGGTGCCGTCTAACACGCAGCTGCAGCAGTGAGAAAATGGTGGCGACGGGGAAAATGGCTGGGTCTTATAGGGCAAGGACATGTGACATACACTGCCAATGACACATGCCCTTGCTTGTGTTTAAAAAAGCAGTTCGCTCTGTGAGTGCGCTGCTGATAGGCTGACAGACTGCACCTCCCCACTGTAAATGCGGGAAAGAGAAAAAAAAATGGAGATCTTCATTATTCCTGTAGAGATCCATCCCCTGCCCCTCCCCCCGCCCCGCTGTACACTCAAACTGCGTATTAACATTAATTTTCAGCATTACTGAGAAAAAATCCAGTTATGATTTTGGTGCATGAACAGTTATCGAACATAACCTCGAGCAGCCGAATTTTTTTCAAATCGTTCGTGTTCGCCGAACGGCTCGAACACCGCCCAAAACAGCTCGAATTTGAGATTGGCGAACAGTTCGAGTCGATCACCGTTCATCTCTATACTTTATATTATTGTATTATAATGTTACCTGTAACGTTCAAGAAAAGTGCCTCCCTTAAAGGGAAGAAATGTTATTGTTTAACCCGTTTTGAGAAAAATGCTTCAGTCCAGGAGTACTGAGTTTTACTAGGGGGGTTGTGGCGCCCTGCTGCGCACTGGTGCCACAGAACCCAGAAGGGTGCATGGATGGACTTCTCCACAAGAGGCACTCACACATTCACACACCTCCACTCTACCACCTCAGACCAGCAGAGGGAGCCCCGTCTGGGACATATAGACACTGGAGAGTGTAGTTAGGCAGAGAGTTCCTACTCAGACACAGAGAGGGACAGAGCTGAGTTGTTGAGCAGAGAGCATGCTGACGCTCAGAGAACAGCGAAGAGGCAGCATGCTGGCTGCTGTGCTTAAGCGAGCCAAGGCCTACAGCAAGAGTGAAGGCCTAGTGAGGGCCCCGAGTGTGGCTGAAGGCGAGAGGAGAAGGAAGAAGTAGCGAGGGGGCAGAGGAGCATACCAGGCTCACCCCGAGATTTATACCGGACACCGGGTCCGCGCCTACGGTGTCCCTTTATACCCAGTAGGGACCAACGGAACCCCTGGAGAACTACAGGTCCCAGGTTTACCAAACACTGACTACAGTACCAGGGCTAGGAGTCACGGAGGCACCAGCGACCAGGGAGAGTGATCTCCAAGAGAAGGCCCTACCACCAGGTCAGTGGGTGCAAGGGAGAGAGAGAGTGGGTAACCAAGCTAGGACTAGCTCCAGGCAGGTCAGAAGCTTAGCGAGTAAAGCCACGGATCAGGAGACCCTATACCCGCTCACTGGGGACAGTCCAAAAGTGCGCCCTTCGTCCGGAGTACCCATGACCATGCCTACATCATCACCAGTAAAGGTACTGAAGCTTACCCCCGTGTGAGTGTCCGTCTTTCCTCCGGGACCGTCCTGCCGTCTCTCACCAGCATCCACCATTCACCCCTACACTGCTCTGAGGCCTGCTCCACCTGTGGGGAGCCGTCCTAACCAAACTGCCCAAACACCTGCCTCAGAGGACTGTCGCAGCGCTGGTAATCCTTACCAGACACCACAGGTGGCGTCACAAACTCATTACAAACACTTTGAATCCCCTGTAAATATCCCCCTTTTTAATGACCGCCCTGGGTCACGGACCAAGCCACCGCCACTGTGACATCACCTCCGGCATCCACCGGCCCGGCCCCGGGTACCCCACGGCCCAGGGGGCGTGTCAGACTTGGTGTCACAAACAGGATTCCGTGCCCGTTGCCACCGGGTACTGTGCGCCTTAAAAGACTGTAATACTCACTGTGGTGATGTTTTCCCGCCAATTGCCGCTGTTTCCCGCCATTGTCCGCCATTTTCCTGTCACCAAGTGGGAACCCCATGGCCCAGGGGGCGCATCATTTGGTCCTCAGCACTTGGCCCCCCACTCTGTAACGTTAAAAGGTCTACACCTTGTGGCTGAACTGCTGCGGTTCCTTCCACTTCTCAATAATATCACTCACAGGTGATTGGGTAACATTCAGGAGAGAAGAAATGTTATGAACAGACGTGGTGCAACAGTGCCTCCTATTACAGGACCGCGCTGATACATTGTTGGATTCAGGGTCTCTTTTCCTAAATCATTCTGCTCTTAAATGATGTAGCAAAAACCGATGACATGTCCCCTTTAATGATAAATCTGAATTCAATTACTTAGTAGTCAGTCCCAATAACGTTTCTCATATAGTGTATGAGTACATACAGATTTTATTGTGCATTTGCCACAGATTTCAACAGTGAAATTTGCAACAGATTTTTTTCCTCCACAATTCCAGTACAGGTGAACTGACCCTGATAATGAATGTCAAAGCAATATCTCAGTACCGCTATTACTGACACTTGATAATGTTGAGAAGAGATGATATGACCTGACCACAAGATAAACTATAATTACCATAATTTGCTGTGGATTAGAGAAGATTTAATAAAATGTACTGTTCTCTGTGAAATTACCAGTGCTCTGGGTTAGGAGATATTGATTCTGCTCAGTAAAACTTTACTAAGCCATCAATAGCAAATGAATATTCAAAGCAATAAGCATAAAGTGGTTACATTCCAGTGGTGGATAATCACAGTTAAGTGCTTGAATTGTACAATCTTGTTAATTGTATCAGCATGAAGTGTATTCAGTGCGTGTGGTATTAACTATATAAAATGACAAAAAAGAAAATTGTACGGGATTAGACTCTAAATGGTGATTTATTATTAGTTCTGTGTGGGTATAATATTTTCATCATCCATGAATAATAACAATGGCATGCAAATATCAATTTGTCTAAAAAGTACTTATTGAGAAGCCAATTTAAGATTGTTTTTTAATACCTTTATTTATTGTACCTTTAACTTCTCGCTTTGACTCCTGGTGAGTAGAGTTTCTCTGTGGTGTGTTCTCCATCTTGCTGGTGGTCATGCTTTTTTTTTTCAACTTAAAGGAGTATTCCAACATTATTTTATACTGTCCCTCATGTTAGTAGTCAGTAGTGTGTACTTTAAAACACTTACCGGTCGCTGTCTTCTGCCGTTTTCAGCACCATTCTTGTCCTCTCCTACATCATTTGACCACAGCTCTGACTTCCTGGCTCACACAGAGGATCATAAGTGAAATTCATAATGTTAGTCTACGAGAGTCTTGTTCTGAGTCTCATGGATTTATATTGAGAAAATGACTTCCAGTCCACATGGAAGACGATGTGTGAGTTAGCAATTTACAATTATACTAACATGATGCAGGAGAGGACCGGAGCACCGCTGGAAACGGCAGAAGAGAGCAACAAGCAAGTATTTTAATGCATTCACTACTGTTGCTAACAGAGTGGACAATAAAAAACAAGTGCCAAAATACTCATTTAAAGTGAATATGTCATCAGAAAATAACCTGATCTTTAAATCTGGTTTTAACATGTTTTTATTTATCTTAACATTATCTATATAAAAAAAATAATAATTACAAAATGTTGCTACTTTTACACAGGCTACAAGGCATAATTTAAGACTCATATTTCCTATTGGCTACATGGAGATTAACAGCATTAGCCTGAATCTATACTCTTCTTTTGCAAAGAAGCCTTCTGAGCATGATTTTTACAGTAAAAAATCACAAAAATGGTTAAAGACAGAAAAAAATATCTTTTTTACTTTAACCAAAATTCATGAACAAGGTGCATTATTTTGATGACTTTGTCACAAAAACCATCAGTAATTATCATAAGACAAAAAAAGAAAAATGATTTAAAAAAGAAAAGGAAATGATGAATCGGATCCTTGGTTCCTCTATTTTCTCCATAGTCACCCCAGTATGGATGAACTCACATAAATACCATTTTCATCCATGGTACTACATAATCTATTGATAGAATCAGTGTCATTCTAGTTTAATGCCAATGTATTACGAACTTCTCGAAAAACTAATATCCCGGTCCCTAGAATAAAATTGCAGCAAGGTAGTCCAAGCCCGTCCCCACCTCTCATTGGCAGCTGTCTGCCCATGCACAGTGTACACAGCTGCCAATCAGTGGTGTGGGTGGTCTCATACAAGGCTCAGGATTCAGAGACTGGTAGATCTATAAAGTAAGTGACATGTCGCTGAAATCAGGGTCTCTGCCCCTACATCACAGATTTCCTTTAAGGCTATGCTTCAGATGAAAACTTCAGCATTAGGCACCATTGAAATCCAGTCTTGCTAAGGACTTTGGACCACAGGTACTAATGTCCAATAAACTTGGATTCCAACTGTTTAACTCCCTAGATGCTTCAGTCAAAAGCAACTGTGGCATCTAAGTGGCTCCATCTGTCAGCTCAATGCAGTAAAAAGAAAAGGACCCAATGCCTAAAGGCACCTGGTCTGCCACAAGAGTCTACCTACTAGGTCATACCAGGGTCAAGGTGTCATGTATAGCCACTTCATCAACAAAAATGATAGAAAAATAAGATCTATTTTTTAATGTAAATCAGTGATTTTGGAGAAACACTTCTAATTTTCAGGCTTCATATAAGTAGCATTATTATCTCTATTAGTTATTGTTATATCTCTACTATACCGTGAGGCACGAGCGAAGAATTTTCCATTAACCTACTTTTGGAGCCAATTTGAGCAAGTTATGTTTCTGATGCAGATACAGAATCTACATATCTTTTGTTTTCAGTGAAGTGACTGCACATCAATGGACGTGGTCAGATAATTATGTTGTAATGGGAAAGGATTTTGTATATCTTTTCCTGTATTTACCCCACATTTGTTCGTTTTGTCAAAATCATTGTAAAAAAGCATGCAGCTGAATACCTGCCTGATAGAGCCATCATTTGCATCCATAAACTCTGATCACATCTTCTTATGCTTATTCAGCTGCTCGTCCCTATTCAGAAAGATTCAGTAAGAAATGTCAGATTTATGAAAAATCCAAAAAAAACAAATACTCAAGGAGAGCAGCAGGAATAAAACAAGAGCAAAAACTGTCCACTTCTTACCTGATGACAGGTCCTCTTTAAGCCTCTAAATTTCACTGTAAAACTTTATATATATATATTCACCCGGTTATCAACCAATAGGCCAACAATTCCACAACTGCAAACTCCACCGTGGCTGGCATTAAGCTTACCTTGATCATTGGTCTTGGCATTGGTGATTAGGTAGAGCAGAGGAGTATGTATGACCACCGGCTGGGATTTGGGCTGCAGGGTGGCTCAGTGGTTAGCGCTAGTGTTGAGCGAGTATGTTCTGTCCGAGTATGCTCAGGCCGAGCTCCGAGTATTTACAGCTGCTCGGTGATATGGTTAAATCGCTCCCGTGTGCATGATTTGCAACTGTTTGACAGCTTTATTACATGGGAGGAATGTGTAAGAAATAGACATTCCTCCCATGTAATAAAGTTGTCAAACAGTTGCAAATTATGCACTGACGACTCTCAAATTTTAATATTTTTCCATCCCAGAGTGGCAGCTGTGTTATACTGGTTCACTGCAGTTATTACAAAGAATAACTGGATATAAATGTCATGAGGAAACTATGTTACCATGATGCACCTTTATTTTTTAACAATGGACCAAGTACGCTTTGTTCTGTATTTCCGCCTGTGTTTCGATTCGTTTTTGACATAGCGGTCTAATAACATACAGTCATTGCATAGAATTATATTCCCAATACGTTGGGACAATTACATTGTAAATCTATTTGCTGAGGAGGAAATGCCCCGCTGTGAAAAATCTAGAAACAAAATTAAAGTTCTCCTTTCCATTTATAAGAAAAGAAAGAAAAACCCAGAATCTGGAAGCAAGCAGTGAAAGTATAAACCAACAATATTTCTCATGAGGGTGAAGACATAAACACATAGTAATGTAGAGAATCTGAAAAAAAGGTTATTAGTTATCTGCTATTATCATATCCTCTTCTATGGGACCTTCAAAAATATGTACTCACACAACAGTACATGGGATTGCACTGCTAATGATCCAAGGGTACGAAGGTCAGTCACATGTACAATTGACTCTACATATTGTATGACTAGCTTGGCTTATGACTAGCATTGACCATAAGTGAAAATTGATTCGCTCCAAAGTAATTTTCAAAGCCAGAGTGTATTCTATGTGATGTATAGGTTCCAGCCCCAGTGTATCCCATGTGATGTATATGCTCCAGCCCCAGTATCTCCTGTGTGATGTATGTGCACCAGTCCCAGTGTCTCCTATGTGATGAATATGCACTACCTCTGGTGTCTCTTATGTAATGTATACAGCTATCTTGATGTCTCCTATGTCACAGATGCGTTTCTGGCATTGCTGCCCTTGATCAGTAGCTCAGTGATCAAGGGCAGCAATGCCAGAAACACGTCTGAGCGCTCTTGTACATACCGCCATGCACTTTTAACTCATTTGTAAAAATGAAATAACAGGTTGAAGATTTTATTCATGTTGCCACATTCTGAGGCTCCTTTCTATTTAACCATATTCACCGTGGGTCAGTGGATTTTGTGGAACGGCATTACCTGGATGTGAACAGTCACTCAACATATGTGCACCGTAAGGTGGAAATCTTTTCTCTCGTAGTTGAAAGTGTAAATATACAGCTGGTGGCCCATAGTCCACAACTATAGGATAATTCAAGTTCAAATTGGAAACCCATCTTTGGATTGTGGAAGTTCCAACATGCAAACACTTCCACCAACCCAGTAATCCAATGGTAAAAGTTTCATGTTGAAACACAGCTGTAGGTATGCTCCCCATTGTGAGCTGCATCAGTAGTAATGTCTTACTTCATGTGTTGCCTTCTCTTATGAAGCGCTTAGCGATGTACGTCAGGTGAGTACCAGCCTACAAGACTGATGACCAGTTCAAGCAAAGCCCAAAGCGATGAGACCTCAGCTTCATCCTTGGTACCACAGATGTGCAGCATGTAGCAATGATTGGCATGATCTCTCCGTTGGACTCCACTTCCACAAGCTCATATGCACTGCTGACATCAAGAGAACAAGGATCCTCATATAGGAAGCTTGGAGATGCAACAGCCATGTGTTGTCGCTAAGGCTAGATGTAGCCAAAAGTTCTGCTTCATGATCAGTTTGTTCCAGGCCTGTGGAGATGTGATGCCATTGCTCAGGAGTCACTTTAGCAATTTCCACTGCCAGTTCTGCAGAACAAAGTTCAACTCTTGGAAGAGTGTGCAGGTTTTGAGCTTAGTTTGACCTTACAAGGAATAAATCTGCAATGCATTCTGTTGCTGGCCTTCAAGATCTTCAGACAGGCCACTGCAGCTATAGTCTCTGTAGATGCATTAGAGAAGAGGTTGACCTCCTTTTTGAAGGCAGCTGAAATGGACCTTAACCCCGTCACCCCCGAGCCTGTTTTCACCATCATGACCAGGCCAAATTTTATAGTTCTGACCAGTATCACTTAATGAGGTAATAACTCTGGAATGCTTCAATGGATCCTACTGATTCTGGGATTGTTTTTTCATGACATATTGTACTTCATGATAGTAGTAAAATTTATTTGATATGTCTGTCGTTAATTTGTGAAAATTTTTAAATTTGACAAAAATTTTGAAAATTTAGCAATTTTCAAACTTTGAATTTTCATACCCTTAAATTTGAGAGATATATCATACAAAATAGTTAATAAATAACATTTCCCACGTCTAATTTACATCAGCACAATTTTGGAATAAAAAATTTTTTTGTTAGGAAGTTATAAGGGTTAAAAGTTGACCAGCGACTTCTAATTTACAAAACCATTTTTTAGGGGTCACATCACATTTGAAGTGACTTTGACAGGCCTTTATGACAGAAAATACCCATACGTGACACAATTCTAAAAACTACACCCCTCAAGGTGCTTAAAACCACAGTCAAGAAGTTTATTAACCCTTCAGGTGCTTCACAGGAATTTTAGAATGTGGAAGAAAACAATGAACATTTAACTTTTTTGCACAAAATTTATTACTTTAGAATAAAATGTTTTTATTTTCACAAGGGTAACAGAAAAAATGGACCCCAAAATTTGTTGTGCAATTTCATCTGAGCATGCCGATACCCCATATGTGCAGGGAAAAGATTGTTTGGGTACACGGCATGGCTCGGAAGGGATGGAGCACCATTTGACTTTTTAAATGTAAAATTTGCTTGAGACATACTGTATGTAAAACCACTGCAGGTGCCTAAGGTGTAAGGGTAAGCATTGTCCTTTAATTTGAACAGATCAAATAGTTCTGACCTTGCAAGTGATCGGTTTCTCTGATTGTCCAGGGTGGCGTACACTCTGAGGCCACATTCACACGTTCAGTATTTGGTCAGTATATTATTATTTGACATTATGCACAGGAGCTTTATATATAGTGTATAATGTACAGGTAATGCAGGGACCACCAGTGACATTATACACAGGACCTTTGTTTATACAGTAGTGTCAGTGTATAGATAATACAGTGATCACTAGTGGCATTATACACAGGAGCTCTGTATATAGTGTATAATGTACAGGTAATTCAGTGATCACCAGTGACATTATAAAAATGAGCTCTGTATATAGTGTATATTGCACAGGTAATAAAGTGATCACCAGTGACATTATACACTGGAGCTCTGTACATAATGTTTATTTCACTGGTAAGTATTGCATCACCTATACACTATACACTATATAGTATATACAGAACTCATCCTATCAATAAGGAGAAGCTTCTTTATTTCCAATACAGATTAAATATTTGGATGTTTAACACTTTCCTGTCCTGTGACTATTACACAGTAGCAAATATGCACTTACAGAGGTTCTCTGATGAAAACAAGTAATCACCTATACTAAGGCCACATTCACACATTCAGTATTTGCTCAGTATTTTACATCAGTATTTGTAAGCCAAAACCAGGAGTGGGTGAAAATCGCAGAAGTTTTGCACATGTTTCCATTATACTTTTCCTCTGATTGTTCCACTTCTGATTTTGGTTTACAAATACCGATGTAAAATGCTGACCAAATACTGAATGTGTGAGCCTGACCCAGCATACTGTATCTTTGCCCAAGACTTGTCCCAGAAGCCTTCTTCACAGACTTTTGTGCATGAAGAAGATACTGTGGTAGCACTTGCTACTTGTTCTGCATTCTCCCCACCATGACTTGTGGTGGGTAAGGAAGTTGTAAGCTGTGCAGAGTTAGGTTGGGATGGATGGAGCGCTTGTACGTGGTCCTCACTCTCACACTCCAAATAGTTAATAGTGATTTTTCAGTCTTTAGCAAAGTGTTCAGTAGAAGCACAACATCTGAAACATACCCCAAACTTCTTCAGAAGCTCTTTGTGTTCCTGGCGTGGTTTCTTTCTGAAGCTGATCCACTTCTTTAGGGGATGTGGCTTCTTAAGAATGGGACACAGACGATTAGGGGTTTCAATCTTTTCATCTTTGTTGCTATTGGAGCTGATATAGGTGTGGGAAGAACATCAGTAGTGATGAGCGAGCATGCTCGCTACTGCTCGGTGCTCGCCTGAGCATCTCACTGCTCGAGATGCTTGGCACTCACCGAGTATTTTCGGGGTTGCTCGGCGGGAACTCGGGTCTCCTCCCTGCATGTTTGCCGATCTTTACAGAGCCAATGAACATGCAGGGAATGCCTGCCACTCACTGTAATGCTGTAGTCATGTTGGTTGTGGCATTACAGTGATTGGCTGGCCGCACAGTATCATCAGGTCTATATCAGACCTGGCGCCGCCATGCTCATCACAGTCACTCCGGAATGAGACAGCGTAGGTGTGTCACCCTGGCCTGGATGCCACAAATATAATAAAGCTGTGTCTGAGAGCAAGGGGGAGGTTCTCTGGTCAGGGGAACATTAGCATTCAATACCTCCTGTCTCAGGCCAGTAGGGGGAGCAGGCTGCCCCTATAAAAGCTGGAACTGGGGGCAGGGTTAGGGAGAACTGGACGACCTATCTCTGGATTGAGAGGTGTCCCAGAGCAGGGAGAGACAGTTGTATTGCACCCTAAGAGGACGTGTGGCGGTAGGAGAGCCACAAGCCAGGGACAAGAGGTGAAGTGCGCCTGTCCTGGCAGACAAAGAACCCAATTTACCAGACTTTGGCGTCTGAGGCTGTGAGGATTCCACATCCTATAGCAGATAACCAGTCCGCAGGGGACTGTATGTTCCTTGGCCTAAGAAGCCCGGAGGTTCCGCCACACCAGAAGGGATCAGCAAAGCCGTACCAGGCCGGGAATAGAAAGGGACCCAAGTTGCAGGCCATACGGGCGAGAAGACACGGTGAGCTCGGGAACGTGGGCTGTTACCCTATAAGGAGGAAATAGCCAGAAGGAGCGCAGAGAGCACGGTAGGCCTACACCCTCACCTTGACCAGGGCCAATTTCCCGTTTGCTCTCAGACGTCCAGGCCCCCCCTCCTAGCCGGGCCTGTTTGTGGGTCTGTTCACCTGTTCTAGTAAAGAGCCTGGACTGCAACCTGTTGTCTGTGTGCTCTTTGCTCCTCCAGCACTAACGGCGCTGGGACGCCCTACACCATCACCCCCATCTTCTATTATACTGCCTTGGGGCCGCGCTCTTCTCGTGGGGAGTCACACTACCCCAGCTGCATACACCATCAGCCCCAGCGGTCTGCCTTGCAGCGGCGGTTCGCACTGACCGCAATCCACGGGTGGCGTAGTCGGACATTACCAACAGCGCATGGCAGACTACCAATGGTCTGACCACCCTGAGCCATGGAACCGGGTTGCCACTACTACCCCCATCGTTTCCCGATTGCCCGGCTCCGAGTGCCCCACGGCCAAGGAACAGGTGCTGCTGAGCTAGGAAGAGATTTGCTTGTTTCTAGTTAGTGTAGGTGTACCAAACTATATTAGAGATACATATCTATCTCAACAAACAGTCTTTCTGAGGACTAATCCATCTGCAGAGATATCAGGCAGGCAGTGTATATAGGCAGATAGGGTATATAGCAGACTGCAGTGCACATAGCACAAGAGGCTCCATTCCAGTTTTGTTTGCTGCTGCTGTAAGATATTTCTAATAGGCCCAGGTCTCAGGGGCCAGGAATAATTTTTTTGTTAATCCTCATTATTTGCTTAAAAATCAATCCAGAGAACACCGTTGTTGTGCGCCATTTGCTTGTTGGCACTGCAGAATACAGCCAGGTCCTTTCCATATTACAGCGCTAAAAATACAGCTATTTAAAACTGTGGTTTGTCTGTCACACGGATCACATATAATTGTGCTGAAAATACTGCCATTTCTGGCATCCATTAAAAATTTGTTTCAGTGTGCCAGTGAAGCAATAGATACCAGTTTGCTGTTCAAAATAGTTAACTACAGGCCAGGTATTTAAAACTGTGGTTTGTTCGTCACATGGATCACATATACGTTTTCAGAAAATACTGTCATTTCTGGCCTCCAGTAAAAATTTGTTTCAGTGTGTCAGTGAAGCAATTGACACCAGTTTGCTGTTCAAAATAGTTGCCTACAGGCCAGGTATTTATTTAAAACTGTGTTTTCTCCGTGACACGGACCACAAATACGTTTTCAGAAAATACTGTCATTTCTGGCCTCTATTAAATTTTTTTTCAGTGTGTCAGCAAAGTTTTTGACACCGATTTGCTGTTCAAAATAGTTACCTACAGGCCAGGTATTTAAAACTGTGGTTTCTCCATCACACAGATTGCATATAACTTCGCTCCAAATTCAGCCATTTGTAGTGAGCATGGAAGATATTGTACTCCATTTAAAATGGGCAAGGCGCGTGTCAAGGGACGGGGAACTGTGCGTGATAGTGATGGTGATGGTGCATGCAGAGGCCGAGGCCGTGGGCAAGCTGAAATTGTGCCACAACAAACACCCACATCTTCTCGCCCAACCTTCCTGTCCCAATTCCTAGGGGACTGCATCACACCACTATTGAACCCAGAGTAGTGTCAAAAGGTTGTTGGTTGGATAGCGGATAATGCTTCCAGTCACTTTGCCACCACCTCCACCCTGTCTTCCACACGGTCAAATCTCAGTAGCCTTGAGTCTGGACTGCATATTCCTCACCCTGATCCTCCTTCCTCCCACCATTCCAAGTGCCCGGAGACAACTGATCCCACACTTGGACACTCCGAAGAGCTGTTCGCTTTTCCATTTATAGATTCGGGCCTCTCGCCCGGTCCACTTGAAGCGGGGCAAGAGGAGATCACATGTAGCAATGCCCAAATATTTGAGCAGCCACGGTCACACGAAGGCGACGGTGGGAAAGTGTTACAAGAGGTGGACGATGATGAGACACAATTGCCAGAAAGTCAGGAGGAGTACCAGGGTGTGGCAGTGGAAGATGAGGTGGTGGATGATATAGTAACTGACCTAACCTGGCAGAAGGACATGCAGAGCAAGGACAGCAGCACACAGGGGGAGGGAGGAAGAGCACCCCAACAGGCAGGAAGAAGCAGTGTGGTGGCCGCTGAAAGAAGGCAGGCAACCGTTCCCCGGACCACCAACACGAAGGAAGTTGCCAGTACAACTGTTAGGTCTTCCCGAGTCTGGTTGTTTTTTAAAGACTCTGTCGATAACCCCAAAAAGGCAATTTGCACCACCTGCCAGGCCAGCATCAGCAGGGGTGGCAAAACTAGCAGCCTGATCACCATCAGCATGATCAGGCACATGGCAGCAAAGCACCCGACTCTGTGGGCCGAACCCCAGGGTCCAGGAACAATGTCTGTGGGTGGCACCACTGCTCATTCCGCTGTTGTGCGTGCAAGTCAATCCCCGGTCCATGCTGCATGCCAAAATGCCTCCTGCCCTTCACCTGTCGTTGCACACTCTCAAGTAGCAGCATCAGGAAGGACGTCCACATCCTTGTCCCAGTGCAGCGTTCAGTTGTCCATACCCCAGTCCTTGGAACGCAAGCGCAATTACGCTGCTAACGCCCCACAGGCCACACTACTATATTCACACATTTCATGACTGCCTGCGCTTGAAATGTTGCCTTTTAGGCTCGTGGAGACGGATGCATTCCGCAACCTGATGGAGGTGGCCATCCCTCGGTACTTGGTCCCCAGCCGCCACTATTTCTCCCGATGTGCCATTCCCGCATTACACAAGCACGTGTCCCAAAACATTAGCCGTGACCTCAAAAACGCAGTTACCGGGAAAGTGTACCTAACCACCGACACGTGGACAAGTGCTTGTGGGCAGGGACGGTACATCTCGCTGACGGCATGCTGGGTTAACATAGTGGAAGCCGGGACCCAGTCGGACCTTGGGACGGAACATGTCCTCCCGATGCCAAGGATTGCGGGCCCAAGGTCAATCAGGCTAGCCACTACAGTCTACAGCTCCTGCGCCTCATCCTCCTTGCTAGAGATGAGCGGTGTTCGACTCGAACTGTTCGCCAATCTCAAATTCAAGCTGTTTTGTGTGGTGTTCGAGCCGTTCGGCGAACACAAACAATTTGAAAAAAATTTGGCTGTTCGAGGTTATGTTCGATAACTGTTCGTGCACCAAAATCATAACTGGATTTTTTCTCAGTAATGATGAAAATTAATGTTAATACGCAGTTTGAGTGTACAGCGGGGCGGGGTGAGGGGCAGGGGATGGATGTCTGCAGAAATAATGAAGATCTCCATTTTTTTTTCTCTTTCCCGCATTTACAGTGGGGAGGTGCAATCTGTCAGCCTATCAGCAGCGCACACACGGAGCGAACTGCTTTTTTTCACACAAGCAAGGGCATGGGTCATTGGCAGTGTATGTCACATGTCCTAGCCCTATAAGACCCAGCCATTTTCCCCGTCGGCACCATTTTCTCACTGCTGCAGATGTGTGTTAAACGGCACCGCTGTTGCTGTGTGCGCTATACTTTGTTAATTTCAAGCCAATTTTCGCACAAATCTACAGATAGCTTGGGAGTAGGGAATAGTTGTGATTGCAGTCCTTTTAAGGACTAGGTTACATCATTTCCTACGACTTTTATCAGGCAGGTCTGTGCTCTTAAAAAGATAGGTTGGGAGTAAAGACTAATTGTAATTGCAGTCCTTTTCAGGGCTAGGTTACATCAGTTCCTATCACTTTTATCAGGCAGGTCTGTGCTCTTAAATAGATATGTTGGGAGTAAAGACTAATTGTAATTGCAGTCCCTTTGAGGGCTAGGCTACATCAGTTCCTATCACTTTTTGCCAGGCAGGTCTGTTTTAGTGCTGTGCAAGTTTTTTTCAGAGCATTTGGCTAAATCTAGCAAAGCAAATCCTTTTTGGCCTCTTGCAGTGTGTGTTAGTCAGTGGAGTAGCCTATCTGTGTTGCAAGCTACACCACCTGTGTATAGAATACAAATTTTTTTACTGCACCTAGTGAAGTAAAACCTTTTGGGCATAGCATCATTCTATTAGTCCATCTATACTAACCTCCACCAGGTTGCAAATTCAAAATAATTTTTATCTGCATCTAGCTCTGAAAAAATAATTCGGCTTATAGCAGTGTGTGGGACTTGTTCTATTAGTCCATCTATACTAACCTCCGCCAGGTTGAAAATTCAATATAATTTTTATCTGCATCTAGCTCTGAAAAAATATTTTGGCTTGTAGCAGTGTGTGGGACTTGTTCTATTAGTCCATCTATACTAACCTCCACCAGGTTGCAAATTCAATATAATTTTTTTCTGCATCTAGCTCTGAAAAAATATTTTGGCTTGTAGCAGTGTGTGGGACTTGTTCTATTAGTCCATTTATACTAACCTCCACCAGGTTGCAAATTCAATATAATTTTTTTCTGCATCTAGCTCTGAAAAAATATTTCGGCTTGTAGCAGTGTGTGGGACTTGTTCTATTAGTCCATCTATACTAACCTCCACCAGGTTGCAAATTCAATATAATTTTTTTCTGCATCTAGCTCTGAAAAAGTATTTCGGCTTGTAGCAGTGTGTGGGACTTGTTCTATTAGTCCATCTATACTAACCTCCACCAGGTTGCAAATTCAAAATAATTTTTATCTGCATCTAGCTCTGAAAAAATAATTTGGCTTGTAGCAGTGTGTGGGAATTGTTCTATTAGTCCATCTATACTAACCTCCACCAGGTTCAAATTCAAAATAATTTTTATCTGCATCTAGCTCTGAAAAAATATTTCGGCTTGTAGCAGTGTGTGGGACTTGTTCTATTAGTCCATCTATACTAACCTCCACCAGGTTGCAAATTCAATATAATTTTTTTCTGCATCTAGCTCTGAAAAAATATTTTGGCTTATAGCAGTGTGTGGAACTTGTTCTATTAGTCCATCTATACTAACCTCCATCAGGTTGCAAATTCAATATAATTTTTTTCTGCATCTAGATCTGAAAAAATATTTCGGCTTGTAGCAGTGTGTGGGACTTGTTCTATTAGTCCATCTATACTAACCTCCACCAGGTTGCAAATTCAATATATTTTTTATCTGCATCTAACCAGCCAATACTTTTGGGCTAATACCACAGTTTGGCCACTCAGCTCTGCTCAGTTCCCATCCATTGTTTTTTGTGCAAACAACTCCAGAGTTGTGAATTAGTTAACCACCAAAATGAGTGGAAAAAGGCCTGCTGCTGGTGGAAAGGGGAATAGGCTTGTTGGGAAGGGAAAAAAAGCTTGTTTCCTTGTGTGGTAAGTGTTAAAGCAACAGTAACGTCTGCAGAAGAAAGACCATCTTCCAGCCAAACTAAGATGTCTACTTCTTTTAGCGGACAATGTGATAAGATCCCTTTTTTACAGCCACGCCAATCGCTACAAATTCCAGATGAGGCACAAAAACAGCAGGTGCTTCAACGAATATCAAGTGCTCATTTAAGTGGGCTCTCCTCCACCTCAACTTCAACATCACAAATACTCCAGTCCTCAGAGGTGTAACCCCAATCACATTTGCTTCCTCACAGCTCCCAAGTCTCCAGCTGCCTGTCTGAGTATGGGGTAGCAAAAAAGAAGCAAGACAAAAATATATCTCATACCCTACCATAATTATATATAAATGTAAAGCAAAGTTGCATAATAAATATAGGGTACTTAGTGAACTATTTTTGATCAAAAAAAGTATACAAGCCGTCCCACCAGCGGCAAGGTGACCCTAAATTGGGACGGTACCTATACTGCCTATATTAAAAACCTTACTGTATATCAAAGTTGAAGTAATGAGGCATGTTCACACTAGCAAAAAAGAAGCAAGACAAAAATATATCTCATACCCTACCATAATTATATATAAATGTAAAGCAAAGTTGCATAATAAATATAGGGTACTTAGTGAACTATTTTTGATCAAAAAAAGTATACAAGCCGTCCCATCTTTTTTGCTAGTGTGAACATGCCTCTGTTTCTTGTATGTCTGCCATCTTAGACCTCAGTTCACATTGTCTGGTTTTTTGACTTGTTTGCATTCTGTGCAATTTAAGGGTGTGGCATGCCCTTTGTTGAGCTGATTGGTATATATGTAGCTTACCACGGACCTAGGTGGTCTGGAGTTGGGACCCGGTCCTATTTGTCTACCCTTTTATATGCATTACTTCAACTTTGATATACAGTAAGGTTTTTAATATAGGCAGTATAGGTACCGTCCCAATTTAGGGTCACCTTGCCGCTGGTGGGACGGCTTGTATACTTTTTTTGATCAAAAATAGTTCACTAAGTACCCTATATTTATTATGCAACTTTGCTTTACATTTATATATAATTATGGTAGGGTATGAGATATATTTTTGTCTTGCTTCTTTTTTGCTAGTGTGAACATGCCTCTGTTTCTTGTATGTCTGCCATCTTAGACCTCAGTTCACATTGTCTGGTTTTTTGACTTGTTTGCATTCTGTGCAATTTAAGGGTGTGGCATGCCCTTTGTTGAGCTGATTGGTATATATGTAGCTTACCACGGACCTAGGTGGTCTGGAGTTGGGACCCGGTCCTATTTGTCTACCCTTTTATATGCATTACTTCAACTTTGATATACAGTAAGGTTTTTAATATAGGCAGTATAGGTACCGTCCCAATTTAGGGTCACCTTGCCGCTGGTGGGACGGCTTGTATACTTTTTTTGATCAAAAATAGTTCACTAAGTACCCTATATTTATTATGCAACTTTGCTTTACATTTATATATAATTATGGTAGGGTATGAGATATATTTTTGTCTTGCTTCTTTTTTGCTAGTGTGAACATGCCTCTGTTTCTTGTATGTCTGCCATCTTAGACCTCAGTTCACATTGTCTGGTTTTTTGACTTGTTTGCATTCTGTGCAATTTAAGGGTGTGGCATGCCCTTTGTTGAGCTGATTGGTATATATGTAGCTTACCACGGACCTAGGTGGTCTGGAGTTGGGACCCGGTCCTATTTGTCTACCCTTTTATATGCATTACTTCAACTTTGATATACAGTAAGGTTTTTAATATAGGCAGTATAGGTACCGTCCCAATTTAGGGTCACCTTGCTGCTGGTGGGACGGCTTGTTTACTTTTTTTGATCAAAAATAGTTCACTAAGTACCCTATATTTATTATGCAACTTTGCTTTACATTTATATATAATTATGGTAGGGTATGAGATATATTTTTGTCTTGCTTCTTTTTTGCTAGTGTGAACATGCCTCTGTTTCTTGTATGTCTGCCATCTTAGACCTCAGTTCACATTGTCTGGTTTTTTGACTTGTTTGCATTCTGTGCAATTTAAGGGTGTGGCATGCCCTTTGTTGAGCTGATTGGTATATATGTAGCTTACCACGGACCTAGGTGGTCTGGAGTTGGGACCCGGTCCTATTTGTCTACCCTTTTATATGCATTACTTCAACTTTGATATACAGTAAGGTTTTTAATATAGGCAGTATAGGTACCGTCCCAATTTAGGGTCACCTTGCCGCTGGTGGGACGGCTTGTATACTTTTTTTGATCAAAAATAGTTCACTAAGTACCCTATATTTATTATGCAACTTTGCTTTACATTTATATATAATTATGGTAGGGTATGAGATATATTTTTGTCTTGCTTCTTTTTTGCTAGTGTGAACATGCCTCTGTTTCTTGTATGTCTGCCATCTTAGACCTCAGTTCACATTGTCTGGTTTTTTGACTTGTTTGCATTCTGTGCAATTTAAGGGTGTGGCATGCCCTTTGTTGAGCTGATTGGTATATATGTAGCTTACCACGGACCTAGGTGGTCTGGAGTTGGGACCCGGTCCTATTTGTCTACCCTTTTATATGCATTACTTCAACTTTGATATACAGTAAGGTTTTTAATATAGGCAGTATAGGTACCGTCCCAATTTAGGGTCACCTTGCCGCTGGTGGGACGGCTTGTATACTTTTTTTGATCAAAAATAGTTCACTAAGTACCCTATATTTATTATGCAACTTTGCTTTACATTTATATATAATTATGGTAGGGTATGAGATATATTTTTGTCTTGCTTCTTTTTTGCTAGTGTGAACATGCCTCTGTTTCTTGTATGTCTGCCATCTTAGACCTCAGTTCACATTGTCTGGTTTTTTGACTTGTTTGCATTCTGTGCAATTTAAGGGTGTGGCATGCCCTTTGTTGAGCTGATTGGTATATATGTAGCTTACCACGGACCTAGGTGGTCTGGAGTTGGGACCCGGTCCTATTTGTCTACCCTTTTATATGCATTACTTCAACTTTGATATACAGTAAGGTTTTTAATATAGGCAGTATAGGTACCGTCCCAATTTAGGGTCACCTTGCCGCTGGTGGGACGGCTTGTATACTTTTTTTGATCAAAAATAGTTCACTAAGTACCCTATATTTATTATGCAACTTTGCTTTACATTTATATATAATTATGGTAGGGTATGAGATATATTTTTGTCTTGCTTCTTTTTTGCTAGTGTGAACATGCCTCTGTTTCTTGTATGTCTGCCATCTTAGACCTCAGTTCACATTGTCTGGTTTTTTGACTTGTTTGCATTCTGTGCAATTTAAGGGTGTGGCATGCCCTTTGTTGAGCTGATTGGTATATATGTAGCTTACCACGGACCTAGGTGGTCTGGAGTTGGGACCCGGTCCTATTTGTCTACCCTTTTATATGCATTACTTCAACTTTGATATACAGTAAGGTTTTTAATATAGGCAGTATAGGTACCGTCCCAATTTAGGGTCACCTTGCCGCTGGTGGGACGGCTTGTATACTTTTTTTGATCAAAAATAGTTCACTAAGTACCCTATATTTATTATGCAACTTTGCTTTACATTTATATATAATTATGGTAGGGTATGAGATATATTTTTGTCTTGCTTCTTTTTTGCTAGTGTGAACATGCCTCTGTTTCTTGTATGTCTGCCATCTTAGACCTCAGTTCACATTGTCTGGTTTTTTGACTTGTTTGCATTCTGTGCAATTTAAGGGTGTGGCATGCCCTTTGTTGAGCTGATTGGTATATATGTAGCTTACCACGGACCTAGGTGGTCTGGAGTTGGGACCCGGTCCTATTTGTCTACCCTTTTATATGCATTACTTCAACTTTGATATACAGTAAGGTTTTTAATATAGGCAGTATAGGTACCGTCCCAATTTAGGGTCACCTTGCCGCTGGTGGGACGGCTTGTATACTTTTTTTGATCAAAAATAGTTCACTAAGTACCCTATATTTATTATGCAACTTTGCTTTACATTTATATATAATTATGGTAGGGTATGAGATATATTTTTGTCTTGCTTCTTTTTTGCTAGTGTGAACATGCCTCTGTTTCTTGTATGTCTGCCATCTTAGACCTCAGTTCACATTGTCTGAGTATGGGGTAGAACAGATGGTTGAGTCTGCAGAGCTGTTTACTCATACTATAGCCTGGGAATCAGAGGTCAGCTCCAGAGCTTCTGTGAATCCAGACGAGGAAATGATCTGCACTGATGCCCAGAATCTTTATGAGTCGGATCCAGGACCAGACGCAGAAGGTTCTGACCATAATGTAGACCCTCATTCCCAAACTGTAACTCCTGTTGGTGGAGACAATGAGGAAGACGATGATGAGACTCAAATACCAGATTGGAGCGACAACTTTAGTTTTTTTGTCAGGACAGGTAGAGGTTGGCTCTGAGGACGACGGGTGTGATAACACACAGGGTGATGATGACGAGGTTGGAGATACCACTTACTGTCAACCCACAGTCAGCCAGTTGATGAGGTCAGCAGAGTAGGTGGAGGAGGATGCTAGTGACGACGAGGTCAGGTTGCGCCTTCCTGGACAGAGACGTAGTACTGGAAGCATGTCAACAACTGCATCCTCAAACACAACTCTGCCTCTGACCACAAGTCATGGTGGCTCTTCAGGTCGCATGGGTGCTAAGTAGTGTTGAGCGATACCTTCCGATATCAGGAAATATCGTATCGGATTGGATCGGACCGATACTCAAAAAGTATCGGATATCGCCGATTCCGATACCGGAAACCAATGCAAGTCAATGGGACACTAATATCGGAATGAAAATAAACCCTTTCTTTCCTTGTAGGTTAATTCTACATGAAGTAAAACAACTAAGAATAATGTAGAATGTATTATGCGAAAAGCCGGCAATTCATCAGCGCATACACCGGTACCCGACAATTTACAACAGAAAGAATAGAGCATCACACATAGATTAGATAGATAGAAACATGTCAGTCACATATATATGAAGTACAGGGACAGTGTTGCTTACTGTACTTGTCATTTAGTGTAAAGGATTTATTTAAAAAATTAATAGTGTTTTCATGCACCGTCTCTTTAAAAAAGCCGGCCGGCAATTCAGCATCTGTACCCGACAATTTATAACAGACAAAATAGAGCTTCACACATAGATTAGATAGATAGAAACATGTCAGTCACACATATAAGAAGCACAGTGACAGTGTTGCTTACTGTACTTGTCATTTAGTGTAAAGGATTTATTTAAAAAAATAATAGTGTTTTCATGCACCGTCTCTTTAAGAAAGCCGGCCGGCAATTCAGCAGTGGTACCCGACAATTTAGAATAGAAAGACAGAGGATCACACATAGATTAGATAGATAGAAACATGTCAGTCACATATATAAGAAGTACAGTGACAGTGTTGATTACTGTACTTGTCATTTAGTGTTAAAATAAAGGATTTATTTAAAAAAAAATTGGCGTGGGGTTCCCCTTAATTTTAGTCTCTAGCGGAGGTTAAGTAGACAGCTGGGGCAGATGTTTGAAGCCTGGGAAGGGGGTAATACCCACGGAGCTTCCCAGGCTACTAATATCAGCCCCCAGCTGAATACCTAGCCCTTACTAGCTATTAAAATGGGGGACCCCCCCAAAAAAATGACGTGGGGTCCACCCTATTTTAATAGCTAGCAAAGGCTAGGCAGACAGCTGGGGGCTGATATTAATAGCCCAGGAAGGGAGCCATGAATATTGGCCCCCTCCCAGGCTAGAAACACCAGCCGTCAGCCGCCCCAGAAATGGCGCATCCATAGGATGCGCCAATTCTGGCACTTAGCCTCGCTCTTCCCACTGCCCTATAGCGGTGGCAGTGGGGTAATAGGGCTGGGGTTGATGTCAGCTTATAATGCCAGCTGACATCAAGCCCAGGTTAGTAATGCAGAGGCGTCTATAAGACACCCCCATTACTAACCCCATAGTGAAAGTTAAAAAAAAAACACAAACACCCAGAATAAAGTCCTTTAATTGAAATAAAGACACAATTCTTTAATGTTATAAATTAAACTCTACTTACCGTCACGCCCATTCCAGCTGAAGCCAACGATCTCCTGCAATAAAAGTAAAATAATAAAGCAACCTCATCCTTACCTTTCCATGGCTCCCACGACAGCTTCAGCTCTGCTACATCGAGATGACAGGCTGGACCGCAGCAGAACGCTGCCATCCAGCCTGTCATCCCGCAGACACTGAGAAGCGCAGGCATGCTTGCGCTCTGCAGTGTCTGGCTGTGACGGCATAAAGATGAGACGAGTTCATGTCCAATGAACTCGGCTCACCTCATGCACGTCACTGACAGCGTGGGAGAATTCTCACGCTGAAGCGCTGAGTGCAGGAGAATTTTCCCACGCTGTCAGTGACGTGCATGAGGTGAGCAGAGTTCATTGGACATGACCTCACCTCATGCACGTCACTGACAGCGTGGGAAAATTCTCCTGCACTCAGCGCTTCAGCGTGAGAATTTCCCCACGCTGTCAGTAACGTGCATGAGGTGAGCTCATGTCCAATGAACTCAGCTCACTTCATGTACGTCACTGACAGCGTGGGAGAATTCTCACGCTGAAGCGCTGAGTGCAGGAGAATTTTCCCACGCTGTCAGTGACGTGCATGAGGTGAGCTGAGTTCATTGGACATGAACTCGGCTCATCTTTATGCCGTCACAGAGAGACACTGAGGAGCGCAAGCATGCCTGCTCTTCTCAGTGTCTGCGGGATGACAGGCTGGATGGCAGCGTTCTGCTGCGGTCCAGCCTGTCATCTCGATGTAGCAGAGCTGAAGCTGTCGTGGGATCCATGGGAAGGTAAGGATGAGGTTGGTTTATTATTTTTCTTTTATTGCAGGAGATCGTTGGCTTCAGCTGGAATGGGCGTGATGGTAAGTATGGTTTAATTTAGAACAATAAAGAATTGTGTCTTTATTTCAATTAAAGGACTTTTTTCTGGGTGTTGTGTTTTTTTTAAATACTTTACTAGAAATTCATGGTGGTCATGTCTAATATTGGCGTGACCCCATGAATTTCGGGCATAGGGCCAGCTGATAATGCCAAGCTGGCCTTAACCCCTTTATTACCCAGTGAGCCACCGCACCAGGGCCCTGGATGAGTTGGGTACAGCGCCAGAAGATGGCGCTTCTATGAAGGCGCCATTTTCCTGGGGCGGCTGCAGACTGCAATTTGCAGCGGGTGGGGCCCAGAAAGCTTGGGCCTCCCTGCGCTGCGGATTCCAGCCCCCAGCTGCCTAGTTGTACCTGGCTGGACACAAAAATAGGGAGAAGCCCCACGTATTTTTTTTTTTTATTATTTCATGAAATTCATGAAATAATAAAGAAAAAAAGGGCTTCCCTATATTGTTGTGTCCGACCAGGTACAAATAGGCAGCTGGTGGTTGGGGGCAGCCCGTTCCTGCCTGCTGTATCTGGCTGGACACAAATATAGGACGAAGCCCCACATCAATTTTTTTTTAATTATTTCATGAATTTCCTGAAATAATTAAAAAAAAATTGACGTGGAGCTTCGCACTATATTTGTGTTCAGCCAGGTACAGCAGGCAGGAACGCGCTGCCCCCAACCACCAGCTGCCTATTTGTACCTGGCCGGACACAACAATATAGGGAAGCCCTTTTTTTCTTTATTATTTCATGAATTTCATGAAATAATAAAAAAAAAAAATACGTGGGGCTTCTCCCTATTTTTGTGTCCAGCCAGGTACAACTAGGCAGCTGGCGGCTGGAATCCGCAGCGCAGGGAGGCACAAGCTTTCTGGGCCCCCACCCCGCTGCAAATTGCAGTCCGCAGCCGCCCCGGAAAATGGCGCGTTCATAGAAGCTGGATGCTGTACCTGGCTGGCATACAAAAATATGGCAAAGACCACGTCAAAATTTTTGGGAAAAATTAATTAAAAAATAAATAATAATTTAGGGACTGCATCTTTATTAACTCCTCAAATGTCATTTAGTGTTAAAATAAAGGATTTATTTAAAAAAAAAATTGGCGTGGGATCCCCCATAATTTTAGTCTCTAGCAGAGGTTAAGCAGACGGCTGGGGCAGATGTTTGAAGCCTGGGAAGGGGGTAATACCCACAGAGCTTCCTAGACTACTAATATCAGCCCCCAGCTGAATACCTAGCCTTTACTAGCTATTAAAATGGGGGACCCCCCAAAAAAAATGACGTGGGGTCCCCTCTAATTTAATAGCTAGCAAAGGCTAGGCAGACAGCTGGGGGCTGATATTAATAGCCCAGGAAGGGTGGCATGAATATTGGCCCCCTCCCAGGCTAGAAACACCAGCCGTCAGCCGCCCCAGAAATGGCGCATCCATAGGATGCGCCAACTCTGGCACTTAGCCTCGCTCTTCCACGCTGCCCTGGTGCGGTGGCAGGGGGTAATAGGGTTGGGGTTCATGTCAGCGCCAGCTGCCATGAAGCCCAGGTTAGTAATGATGGGCGTCTATAAGACACCCCCATTACTAACCTACAAAGTGTTAAAAAGAAAAAACACACTACACCCAGAAAAAAATAATTTATTTGAAATAAAACACACCATTTTATTTAATTCTTAGTTTACTAAAAAAAAATAGTTACCTGTCCACGTTCCTGCGCTGATCTCCCATGCACAGCTGTCACATCTGGAGATGGTGACAGCTGTGCATGGCTGCTGTAAGCTCACACTGCCGGGAGCCACTGACTGAGGTCACCGGAGTGCATTCAGGCAGCGCAGCTCCGGAGACCTCCTTTACGGCACTGCTGTACCGTGGGAATTTCTCACGATACAGCAGGGCCGTAAAGCAGCTAACCGGAGCAGCGCTGCCTGAACTCCGGTGAACCCGCTTATGCAATGACGGGGCTGCTTTACGGCCTCATCATTCTAGCGGCGGCAGCGGTTCAGAGCGGTCACATTTTATGTGGCTGCTCTGAACTGGAGATCTTCGTGGGACACTCGTGGACTACTACGGAGGGGTAAGGATAAGGTTGTGGTTTATTATTTTATATTTTATTACAGGAGATCGATGGCTTCGGGGAATTAGGTGTCTAGGTGAGTATAGGTGTAGTTTTTTATTTTTTACTTTATTTTAGGTGGCGATCGGCGGGGACAGGTAATGTATGAACTAATTTATTGTAGGTAACCACTGGCCACCAATGACATGTATTTAAAATTTATTGGGGACACAGTAGGGCAATTTATATAGCAGGATCAGGCTGATGGGAACTACTGCTCCCATTGAGCTGATCCTGCTGGCACGAGTGGACGGGGGACAGACATAGGCCGATGGGAGTAGTAGTGTCACATCGGCCTATGTCTGCCTGCACGCACACACCCGCACACATCACACAGACACCGTGCACACCCGCGCACATCGCACAGGCACCGCACACATCGCACAGACACCGCACACACCCGCAGACATCGCACAGACACCGCGCACACCCGCAGACATCGCACAGACACCGCGCACACCCGCAGACATCGCACAGACACCGCACACACCCACAGACATCGCACAGACACCGCGCACACCCGCAGACATCGCACAGACACCGCGCACACCCGCACACATCGCACAGACACCGCGCACACCCGCACACCCACAGACACCCCCAGACATCGCACAGACACCGCGCACACACACCCGCAGACATCGCACAGACACTCCGCAGACATCGCACACATCGCACAGACATCGCGCACACCCACACACATCGCACAGACACCCACACACACCAATCATGACGGGTCTGGGAGGTGAGGCTGACCTGTGCGACCGTGGGAAAGTTCATGTGAGTTCATGCAGTCAAGCATGAACTCACATGAACCCTCTGAGGGCACCGCGGCTACTTCAAATGAACAGCTGATCAGCATCACCTGATACCTCAGCTGTTCATTTGAAATAACCGGCGGGAAAGCGCAGCACAGAACGGGAAAGCCGGCGGTGAAGTCTTTTCACTGCCGGCTTCCCCGCCCCCGGGTTCTTCGCTCCCCTCTCCTTGGTGCTGCGCTCCCCGCCCGGTCCTAACTTACGATCGGGATGGGAGGTGGCAAGGGGAGCGGAGGATCGGGGTGGGAGGCTGCAGGGAAGCAGTATGGGGCTGTGTGATTGTTTAAAAGCCAGCGGCTTTTTACCGCCCGCCGGCTTTTAAATGATCAGGAGAATTCTCTCACGCTGGGATGGCATTCTGATGACAGGCTGGATCTCAGCTGAGCGCTGCCATCCAGCTTGTCATCCTTCAGAGACCCTGCAGAGCGCAGGCATTATGGGAACTTCCGATTCCGGTATTCGATATTGTAAAAGTATCGGAATTAAGTATCGGAATTCCGATACCGCGAATATCGGCCGATACCCGATATTTCAGTATCGGAATGCTCAACACTAGTGCTAAGCCTTGCATAGCCTGGGCATTTTTTCAGATCGATAAAGATGACCCAACTCGTGTTATCTATAACATTTGTCAGCAAAAGCTAAGTAGAGGCCAAAAAATCCATAGTTTGAGTACTTCATGCATGAACCGTCACATGGATATGAAGCATTAGTTGCAGTGGGAAGCTCACTGTGCTACAATGCGGCCTAGCCAGCTGGGCCAACCACCATCTGCCACATCTTGTGCATCCGCGGCCTCTTCATCCTCTGTGACTGGGGAAACAGCAGTCACACCTGTTTTGGGACGCAGACCTGCCACCTCTTTACCCGCAACAGCCAGCGTGATTGGCAGGTCATCATTTTCTTTGGAGGTGGAAACACCAGCTGGTGTTGAGCGCTGTCCGACATCGATAGCACCACCTTTGGATCAAGGCAACCTAACATGTCCGCCTGCATCTTCCTCACAGACCGGCAGTTTGCCGGGGACACCCTTCTCAACCCCGTCTAAGCACAACAGCCAGCCCTCGGTCCCTCAGATGTGGACAAGTAAAAGACCATTTCCTCCTAGCTATGAGAAAGCTAAGAGGTTGAATTTCATCATCTGCAAGCTCTTGGCTACAGAAATGCTGCCTTTCCACCTGGTGGACAAAGAGGATTTTCGAGACCTTATGTCGGTCGCAGTGCCCCAGTACCAGATGCCCAGTCGGCACTACTTCTCAAAGAAAGGTGTGCCTGTGCTCCACCAGCATGTCGCACACAACACCACCGCTTCTTTGAGAAACTCTGTGTGTGACAGGGTGCATTTCACCACAGACACTTGGACGAGTAGGCATGGACAGGGGCGTTACATGTCGCTGACTGGGCACTGGGTAACTATGGTGACAGCAGGACAAGGGGCTGCTGTCGAAGTCTTGCCGTCCCCACGAGTTGTGCGTCTATCCTCTTTATCTCGAAGTTCCTCCACTGCTTCTGCCTCCTCAACTTTCTCTCAGTCCTCCACCTGCACCCAAAGCCTGTCTGGTCATGCCACAAGCTTTCTAACAGCGCAGAAGGGATCCTGCACACCTCCTTACTATGCTGGCAGCAGGGCTCAACGTCATCAGGCGGTTTTTACTTTGAAATGTCTGGAAAATGTGAGTCACACAGCTGAGGAGTTGTGGTCAGCTCTGGAGAACCAGTTTCATGAATGGTTGTCTCCACTGGACCTGAAACCAGGGAAGGCGACAATGCTGCAAACCTGGGTGCGGACCTTCGCCGGAGCAATGTCACACACGTGCCTTGTATTACTTACGAGTTGAACCTGGTTGTCCAGCAATTTTTAGCCCACTATCCCGGTCTAGATGGCCTTCTGCAGAGGACACGGTCGCTGTGTGCTCACTTCCGCCGTTCACATCCCGCAGCTCTACAGAAGTTGTTGGGCCTGCCACTTCACCGGCTAAAATGCGATGTGCCTACCCGGTGGAATTCAACTCTGCACATGTTGCAGCGACTGTGGCAGCACCGACAAGCCCTGGTGCAATACGTTCTGACATATAGCCTGGGCCAAACGAGATCCAGAGGTGGGGCAAATCACGCTGGAGGAGTGGTCTCAGATCAGGGACCTATGCACCCTTCTGCACAGTTTTGAAATGGCGACGAAGATGTTTAGTGCTGACGATGCCATTATCAGCATGACTATTCCGGTGATTTACATGCTGGAGCACATGTTAAACAGAATTCAGAGTCAGGTGGTGGCACAAGAGGAGGTGGAGGAAGTAGAGGAGGAGGAGTTGTATGCGGAAGGGCTAACATCTGGAAGGTCCAGACGGTCGGCAGCACCAAGTCGGCAGGCATGTGAGGGTGGGGGAGATGATTTTACCAGGGCGCATGGTAGCAGCCAAACTAGTGAGGAAGGTGCAGGAGCCCAGGAAGAAGTGGAGGACGAACTGATGGAAGACTCATCAGATGAGGGAGACCTTGATCACATTTCTGTTGTGCAAGGTTGGGGGGAGTGGGCAGAGGAAGGAAGCATGATTGTTACCTCGCCACCAACACAACAGGGATTTGGTGATCCTGGATGCGCAAGACACATGAGTGCCTTCTTGCTGCACTACCTGCAACATGACCTTCGAATTGTGAGAATTAGAAATAATCCTGACTACTGGGTTGCCACACTGTTAGATTTCCGGTACAAAAGTAAATTTGCAGAAATTATTCCTGCCATAGAAAGAGATGCGCGCATGTAGGAGTATCAGCAGAGACTGTTGCAGAATCTTACATGTGGTTTTCCCCAAAACACTAGTGGTGCACGTAGTGAATCTCACAGTTCCAACTTGCCAACCGTGGGACCGTCGAGTGTTCAGCACTCAAAACGTAACAGAAACACAGTATCTGCTGGTAACATCAATTTTGCGGAATCATTTCACCACTTATTTAGCCCATCCTTTGCAAGGCCACAGGAGACAAGAAGTCTGACACATAGTCAACGCCTAGAGACGATGGTACAGGAGTATCTCCAAGTAAACATTGAAGCCATGACTGTGTCACTGGACCCTTGCTCTTTTTGGGCTTCCAATCTGGATAAATGGCCGGAACTCGCCACTTACGCCTTGGAGATCTTGTCATGCCCCGCAGCCAGCGTTCTGTCTGAACGTGTGTTCAGCGCTGCTGGTGGTGTGCTGACAGATCAGCGCACGCGGCTGTCCACTGATAATGTAGACAGACTCACGTTCATAAAGATGAACAAATCATGGATCCGAAACGACTTTTCTACCCCTGTGTCAACCTGGGGAGAGTAAAAGCTTGATGATTTGTTAAAATCACCTCACCAACCGTTTTAAGCTTTCAAATTACTAATCATGTTTATCTGTATCTTGGCTGGAAAATAATTTGGGCCTTGTAGCAGTGTGCAGTACAGATTCTATTAGGCCATCTATACTAAACTCCACCAGATTTAAAATTACTAATCATGTTTATCTGTATCTTGGCTGGAAAAAAATTTGGGCCTTGTAGCAGTTTGCAGTACTGATTCTATTAGGCCATCTAAACTAAGCTCCACCAGCTTTCAAATTAATAATAATTTTTAGCTGCATCTAGCCCGGAAAATAATTTTGGGGCTCCTAGATGCGCAAGACACATGAGTGCCTTCTTGCTGCACTACCTGCAACATGACCCTCAGATTGTCAGAATTCGAAATAATCCTGACTACTGGGTTGCCACACTCTTAGATCCCCCACACTCTTCGATCAACTTTTTCATTTTAATAAAGAACAAAAAAAATGGTCATTTTTGAAATTATAAGCATTAGCAGGTTATTAGAAACTGAAATCAAACAGTTTTCAACTCAAAACTTTATCCTAGGTGATGTTACATTTGCACATAGGACCCCTTGTTCGAAAGGAGCTTCTGAACTCTCTCGTCCATTGAATTTGTCAGGTTTTGGATGGTTTCTGCTTCAATTGTTTTGCATGAGGACAGAATACCCTCCCAGAGCTGTTGCTTAGATGTGAACTGCCTCCCGCCATCATAGACACTCCTTTTGATGATGCTCCAGAGGTTCTCAATGGGGTTGAGGTCAGGGGAGCATGGGGGTCACACCATAAGTTTGTCCCCTTTTATGCCCATATCAGCCAGAGATGCAGATGTGTTATGTACAGCATGAGACGGTGCATTATCATGCATGAAAATGATCTTGCTGCGGAATACACGGTTCTTCTTCTTGAACCATGGCAGGAAGTGCTGTTTGAGAAACTCCACATACATTATGGAGTTCATCTTTACCCCTTCAGGGATCCTAAAGGGGCCGACAATCTCTCTCCCCATGATTCCAGCCCAAAACATTACTCCACCTCCTCCTTGTTGGCGCCGTAGCCGTGTTTGCATGGGGTGTCCATCAACCAGCCATCCTCCACTCCATCCATCTGGACCATCGAGCGTTGCCCGAGATGGAGCAAGGAACCATACAGGGTGATTACACACAGCCCAGCCTCATCTCATCCCAACGTGGATTGGGTGACAATGAGGAAGAGTAGGAGGAGGAGGAAGAACAGGAGCTAGTTTCATGTACTATAGACGGTTCTACCTGCACAACTGTCATACCGCCTGTTCAGCATGGATGGCCAGAGGACAGGAGGAGGAGAGCATTTTCAGTCATCCTCTTGGTGAGGACACGGAAGTCTTGCCTGTTTGCAGTCTGGCACACATGGCTGAGTTTATGTTACGCTGCCTTTCCCATGACCCTCGCATTCTCAAAATTTTGGGTGACAGTTATTACTGGTTGGTGACACTTCTAGACCCACGTTAAAAGGACAACTTTATATCTCTTATTCCTGAGGCGGACAGGTCTACAAAAATGGGGCTGTACCAAAAGGCCCTTGTTGCGAAACTATTAAAAAAATTCCTATCTGAAAACGCTGGCGGCAGAGGTCACAGTTCATTGGACAACCAAGAAGTACAGACGAGAGAGACACAACTTCAATCCAGCAGAGGCAGGGGAACACTGTCAAAGTTCTTGGAGAATTTTCTCAGCCCCTCCCATCGCACAGGCCCTAAGGCGCGGGGTACTCTCACAAGGAGTGCAAAGTTTGGGAAGATGCTGAGGGAGTACCTTGCCAACCGTACCAACGTCCTCCGTGATTCCTCTGTGCCTTATAATTATTGGGTATCCAAGCTGGATACGTGGAATGAACTGGCTCCACTGGCGTACCACCAATGGCGGCAGACAACGCGACTGCTATGGGGCCCGTGAGCCCAGGGGGCCCGTGAGTTGAGAGGGCCCCATAGCAGTCCAGGGGCGGACAAACCGCCGCTGGTGCAGCTGTGCGGGTCCCCACCATGGAGCTGCACCAAGGGGCCCACAAGGTGCAGCTGCTCCCTGCACGCGGCACACATGGAGCGATCCCTGCAGCTCCGCTGCTGTCAGGAGAAGAATAGCAGCGGAGTTGCAGGGATCGTCCTCTGCTTCCTCCCTGACCCAGGCGCGCGCAGCTTCATGACGTCATCATCAGGGAGAAAGCTGCCGGCAACCAGGAGAATGCTGCAGGGGAGGGAGCTGAGCTTTTTAACTGAAACGCTGGGGAGGGGAGGTGCTGGGACAGAGCAATATGGAGGCGCTGGGACAGAGCAATATGGAGGCGCTGGGACAGAGCAATATGGTGGCGCTGGGACAGAGCAATATGGAGGCGCTGGGACAGAGCAATATGGAGGCGCTGGGCAGAGCAATATGGAGGCGCTGGGACAGAGCAATATGGTGGCGCTGGGACAGAGCAATATGGAGGCGCTGGGACAGAGCAATATGGAGGCGCTGGGACAGAGCAATATGGAGGCGCTGGGACAGAGCAATATGGAGGCGCTGGGACAGAGCAGTATGGAAGCGCTGGGACAGAACAATATGGAGGCGCTGGGACAGAGCAATGACAGTGGCGCTGGGACAGAGCAATGACGGGGGCGCTGGGACAGAGCAATGACGGGGGTGCTGAGAGAGAGCAATGACGGGGGTGCTGGGAGAGAGCAATGATGGAGGTGCTGGGACAGAGCAATATGGAGGCGCTGGGACAGAGCAATATGGAGGCGCTGGGACACAGCAATATGGAGGCGCTGGGACAGAGCAGTATGGAAGCGCTGGGACAGAACAATATGGAGGCGCTGGGGCAGAGCAATGACGGGGGCGCTGGGACAGAGCAATGACGGGGGCGCTGGGACAGAGCAATGACGGGGGTGCTGAGAGAGAGCAATGACGGGGGTGCTGGGAGAGAGCAATGATGTGGGTCTCTTTGCTTGTACTGTAAAGCCTTGCATATTTTCTGTGTGCACATAGCCTTACAGTTAATTGGGGAGAGTCACAGAGACTGAATAATTTATATTATTGGCTGGTGGAGATTATAGTTAATGGGGGGCACAGTGCTGCTTATTACTTTATATTTTGATTACTAAGTGGCTAATAGTATGTTAATGGGGGGTACATATCTGTATTCAGGGGCGCAGTGTGGGGGAGACACATGTATATATACAATATATGTGAGCTTCTTATTTTCTAGGCTGGAGATCATCGTGACAAGACGAGTCGTGGCTGGGAGATGTCGACATGAAGGTCTGACCAGATGGAGAAGAAGCAGCAGAAACAGACTCTGATCAGATGAGACATCAGGGGTAAGTGCCTGGATGTAAATACTATTCTTTATCTGCACTGTGTGACTTGGAGTGATAATGTTATCTGTAAAATCCCTTAGGCTGCATTCTCACATTTGTGTGAAATGTCCGTGTGCTGCCAGATCTTTTTATCGGAAGGTCCACGGACTCGTACAGTTTTATAGATCCATTCACTCATCCATGAAAATCACGGATCTAAGAATGAGATCTGTGAGGGTCAGAGAATGTCCTGTTCTGATCCGATATTGAGGATTAGAATAGGACATGCTCAATGCGTCGGTAAAACAGGGCAGCACACCGACACTGCACACAGATGCAGGAATGTAGCCTTATTATGTATAGCACAGTCCCTTAGTATATACACTGTGTTCCAAATTATTATGCAAATAATATTTTCTCAGATTTTCCCAAATTACCTATATGAATTGCAGTCATTGTAATTTTCCAGTCAAATAACTATTAGAGTACAATTGAAAGGTTTTTGTACAAACTGCCTATGATAACAGTATATTTTTAAAAAAATAAAAAACTCAAACTGCACTCAAAATGCATGTTCCAAATTATTATGCACAGCAGAGTTTTCAACCTTTTCATTTTAATAAAGAACAAAAAAATGGTCATTTTTGAAATTATAAGCATTAGCAGGTTATTACAAACTGAAATCAAACAGTTTTCAACTCAAAACTTCCTTCCATGTTTCAAAAAGAAGAACCGTGCATTCCGCAGCAAGATCATTTTCATGCATGATAATGCCCCGTCTCATGCTGCACATAACACATCTGCATCTCTGGCTGCTATGGGCATAAAAGGGGACAAACTTATGGTGTGGCACCCATGCTCCACTGACCTCAACCCCATTGAGAACCTCTGGAGCATTATCAAAAGGAGTGTCTATGATGGCGGGAGGCAGTTAACATCTAAGCAACAGCTCTGGGAGGGTATTCTGTCCTCATGCAAAACAATTAAAGCAGAAACCATCCAAAACCTGACAAATTCAATGGACGAAAGAGTTCAGAAGCTCCTTTCGAACAAGGGGTCCAATGTGCAAATGTAACATCACCTAGAATAAAGTTTTGAGTTGAAAACTGTTTGATTTCAGTTTGTAATAACCTGCTAATGCTTATAATTTCAAAAATGACCATTTTTTTGTACTTTATTAAAATGAAAAGGTTGAAAACTCTGCTGTGCATAATAATTTGGAACATGCATTTTGAGTGCAGTTTGAGTTTTTTATTTTTTTTAAAATATACTGTTATCATAGTCAGTTTGTACAAAAACCTTTCAATTGTACTCTAATAGTTATTTGACTGGAAAATTACAATGACTGCAATTCATATAGGTAATTTGGGAAAATCTGAGAAAATATTATTTGCATAATAATTTGGAACACAGTGTAGTGTACTCACTTATTATGTATAGCGCCATCCTTAGTTATATAGTTTCCTCTTTTATTATGTTTAACACCCTCCCTTATTATGTACCATCATCTCTAGCTCTAGGGGCTCACAGTTGGGGCATCATACTGTGTTAGGGTCAGCATACTTTTCCCTGGGAGTTGAGGTGGGGTACAGTAGGGTCATTATGCTGCGCATGTGGAGGAATTCACCATGGGGGTATCATACTGTGTTTGGGGGGCCCTTTTATTGGCATCACTCTTTATGCGGCAATGAAAGAGATCTAGGACTCGAGCAGGAGGAAAATTATTATGTAAAGGATGGAAAGTTGTGAGATCTGATCTTTGGTGACCCCGACAATTATTTTAATTTTTTTTGGGGGGAGGGGGGGGGGCAATCAGAGCTTCTGCTATGGGGCCCCATGATTCCTATGTACGCCCCTGACTGGCTCTCTGCGCTTTGGAGGCCCTGGCCTGCCCTGCCGCCAGCGATTTATCAGAGCGGGTTTTTAGTGCCGCTGGTGGAATTATAACTGATAAGCGCATCCGCCTGTCAACTGAAAATGCTGACAGGCTGACTCTTATAAAAATGAACAAGGGCTGGATTGGGCCAGACTTCTCAACACCACCGAATGATAGCAGCATAACATAAACTCAAATCCAGTGTCTTTTTTTGGGAGGTGTATTCCCATGCACCACCTATACACTTCCTGATTTTGCCTATTTGCTCTTGTCCTCCTACTTCTCCTCATCCTCATCCTCCCCCACCATATCACCAGGGTCACCGTGGTCCGTGATGCAACACCCACACAGTTTTTTTTAAAGGGCGTTTATCATGCCCGCAAAAAAAATTATTTATACAATATGTTCATGTATACCCCCAGGAGTAAATGTCCGCCCATACACTTAGTGCATAGCATTACAAGTATAGGAGACCCGCTCCTTTCTAATGGGAATGCTTTTTATGAGGCCCTCCTCCATATCTCTTCCAAGGGGCTTTGGAGTGCCTCCCAATTTTTGGCAGCCCTTGCATTCACTGCATAGGCAAACACAATGGGAGACCCACTTCCTAATAATGGGAACTTTTTTTTCAGGAGGCCCTCCTCTACGTCTCTTCCAAGGGGTGCTGTGGTGCGTCCAAATTTTCTAAGTGGTATTGGGTTGCGTCCAAATTTTGGGCAGCCCTGCCACTCACTGCATATGCAATAACAGTATAGAAGACCCACTCTTTAGTAATGGGAACAATAAAACAAAGCCGCTGATGGCTCTCTAAGAATAGTGAGAGCCGGCTGCTGGCCCTATAAGAATAGTAAAGGCCTCCTGATGGCCCTATTAAAATAGGCTTTGTGACTTTCAGAGTCCCTCCTTCATAAATGAAGCACAATGTGTCAGATGATACGTTACACACCACTTGGCCAGATATGGTTGTAAAATGTTAAAATGACATTTCCTGGTGAATGCATTTGTCACGGTTGAAAGCAATGCAAAACTGCAAAAACGCATCAAAAACGCTAAGTGTGAACATAGCCCAAGGTGTGGAGGAGTATTTTTATTTTTGGTTATTTATTTTGCTTTATATACAAGTCATTACTCTGGAAAGGATATTCCTTAACATATTTCCCAGTAAAATCCATTTTGGTTTTAGTTTTTGTATGTTTTATTGTGAGTCCATAAAAGTGGCATAATAGTCTGACAACGTTATTGACAGCAGTGACCTGGGAGTCAGAAATGCTTCCACGGGTCTTCCTCATGCTGTTCCCATGTCATTTGAGCACTGTTCCCATTGATTTGGGCAATTTTTAGGCCCTCTCCAGACCGCCTGGGGAGCCACCTGAAAAATGCTCGTGTTTCCCATAGACTTATATTGGGCTCGTTGCACGGGTCGAGCACCCGTGTATTCCAATTTGCTCAACTCGAACTTCGAGCACCCGAGCATTTTAGTGCTCACGCATCACTAAACATCAGTATTTTTCACTGACACTGGACTTCTGCGGTTTCTGTTGTTCGAATGTGGACTCTCATATTTAGAAGGAGATAAACCAGGGCCATTGGGTTCTCTATAGGAAAAACTTGGGCCAGTTTTATATTCTGAAATATCCTTGATAAACTCACAGAAGTAGGAAAATGGAGGAAAAGAGACTTGATTTTCTCCTTTGTATCTTGGCCCAAGTGTGGTCCACTTTTATTGAATATTTTACGGCAGCTCAGAGACTATTGGTTTTACATCACAAGAAGTGTTCAGGTAGCTGAGGCGAGGAAGGTGTGTGTCTGTCTTGACCAGCTGAAGCTCTAACAGCAGGTATTTTTGGAAAATCCTGTAGTCGCCTAAACAGTGCATTCTCTATGGCTTCAGTACTTTAGCACTGATAAAGCTTTATTCTAGTCTCTCCCAAGCAGCAATGAGACCAGCTGTTGGGTTACTGATGTGGACAGATCTGAGTCTCTTGACCCACTTTGTGCATTGTGCCCCCAGCCACCTGATCAGCAGCAGGCTTGGACTGGCCTACCTGGAAACCGGGGAATCCCCCGGAGGGCCCTGCTACAGGGCCAGCACTGACAGCAGATGGAAGGCTCCTCCCCCTCGTACACTAGTACAGAGATGCACTGCTCAGCTAATTCCCATCCATAGCTGCACACTCCCTCCTTCCCCTCCTGTGTTCAGTCTAGGTGTCTGAGTTAGACTGACACCTGTACAGAAGAGGTGCACTGACAGTAACACCTCTCATGCACAAATGTCAGTCTGACTTCAACACCTAGTGCCAGCACAACATGGGAAGGAGGGAGTGTGCAGGTGTTGATGGGGATTAGCAGAGCAGTGCATGGCTCATAATGAGGGCAATCTGGGCTACCGCCCGGGGCCCGAGGCTTCAAGGGGTCCGATGACCAGATTGCCCTCATTATAATGCACAGCAACCAGTTAGTGTTAGTTTTTACTGTACGATCTGTTCATTGGCTGTTATGATCGGCAACATGTACTAAGGAAATATAGGGGAAAGCTGTCCCTACTGTAAGACTAAGCTGAATCCCTACAATGTAGCGGGCTGCCTGTTCCTAGTGAACAGACCCGCCTTAGTCCTCGGCTAGTCTGAACGAAGACTTATAGCATAAGGGAGGGGTCCCTAAAACAACTAAGGACTGGAACAAAAAATGGGACACCTCCTAAACAGAGAAGTTGTTGCAGAGCACAAAAAGACAAACAGACAAAAAGGTACTAGAGGTCCCAGAAGGACCAAGCGAACTGACAGAGATAGGCACGGAAGCACCTGGCTAGATAAACAGTCAACAACACTGAAGTCCAGCACAGCCAGGAGGGCGGAGCTGTAATATAAAGGCAGGTGGTCACGTGACCACAAAACACAAGATGGAAAAAACAAACAGGAAGGTTCTAACAACAGCTCAGAAGGAAGCTGCACTGTGATTGGTGAAGCGCACCTCCTCTTCCTGTGTTCCCTCACCGACACACTAACTATGACGATCAGAGGGAAATCCACTGCTCCTGCTGCGTCACTTGGAGAAAAACTACAGTAAGTAACACTTGTTTCCCTGGGGGGTTATCATTGCTATTCACTGACTGAGGGGCCTCCCAGCCTGAGCAATGTCCATGGGGAAGACATAGTATGAGAGCGGCCCTCAGTGAGGAGTGTCTGAGGGCCCCCTGTGGCACCATTGCCAGGCTGGATTGTTGAAGCAACAGAATTCTCTGGGCAGCTTCACTAATCTGGAGCAGATGCAGGAGAACCACTGAGGAAGAGGTGGAGCACAACCAGTTAGGCCTCATTCACATGTCAGTATTTTGCATCAGTGTTTTGTCTGTGAAAACCTGGATTAGTGATCTAGCAGGACATATACTACAACCCCTGGCAAAAATTATGGGTGATTCCACATTTTTTTCCCTCTGCTTGGTCTGAAAAAAATTACCCTTACTGAGTACCACATTTTTTATCTTGATTTCTTTTCCCGTTTCTTAAAGCCCTGAAGTTGCCATTTGAAATGACTTTAGTTTTGTGCCATGTCTGTGATCTGCTTTTTTTTCAACAATATTAAACAACTGAATGAACATCCTCCGAGCCCGGTGATTCCATAATTTTTGCCAGGGGTTGTATATAATGCTGCTATCTCCTGAGGAGAGGTGGGAGAGGGGGTGTCAGCTCTACTACATGACCCTGAGCACAGGGGCTGGGAAGGAGGAACATGCTGCCTGCAGAGCAGCAACAGACTCATCACTGTGCACAGCAGCCTGGTGTTAAAGATGCATAGAAATCTGCAGCAAACTGCAAACACCTCTCTGCTATGCACATCAATCCTCCAATGTAGTATAAAAAAGATGGAGGCAGCACACCATATAATGAAGAAAAAAGTGCTATTTAATAGCCCATAAGGGAACGTCAGGAGGGATAGCTTTCAAGTGTTTGACTGTCAAGCTCTCTAAGGTGTATTGGCACCTGCCTAACTCACCAATAAGGGGCATCAGTACTAAAAGTGCCTAGGGCAGCATAAACTCTACATATGGCCCTTAACGGATATTGCTTGCTGCATTAATTACTGCTCAAATGGAGTGCATTTAAAGACTTCATTCTTTACATGGAAGAGGGTGAAATCGACAGTGCAAGTGGGAACTGATCCTAATGTGCATTAATGTGTCAATTAAATTGGTTTTACATTTGAAACAAATATCTCCCCAAGCACTTTCATAATATAAAACAACATAAACTGCAGGTACTCACCTTCCCCGGGTACAGAGCTAGTTAACTGCTACTGCTCCAGTACCAACTACAGTGAACATTATATCTTTATTCTTTAGCCAGTCACTAGGCATACCAGCAGCATTGGCAGATCAGGTAAGCTCAGTGATTGGCAGCAGTGGTGATGTTCGCTTTAGTCACGACATTACAGCTGCAGTCAGTACACAGAGACTTGAGCAGCAGAGGAAAGCTGGAGCTGGACTCGAGGTTGAGTATTGTACCTGCTATGTATGTGGTTTTATATTTGAAAGGATCTGTCAGCTCTCCTGTGTGGTGTAGTATATAGAGGATCTGTCAGCTCTCCTGTGTGGTGTAGTATATAGAGGATCTGTCAGCTCTCCTGTGTGGTGTAGTATATGGAGGATCTGTCAGCTCTCCTGTGTGGTGTAGTATATAGAGGATTTGTCAGCTCTCCTGTGCAGTGTAGTATATAGAGGATCTGTCAGCTCTCCTGTGTGGTGTAGTATATAGAGGATCTGTCGGCTCTCCTGTGTGGTGAAGTATATAGAGGATCTGTCAGCTTTCCTGTGTGGTGTAGTATATAGAGGATCTTTCAGCTCTCCTGTGTGGTGTAGTATATAGAGGATCTTTCAGCTCTCCTGTGTGGTGTAGTATATAGAGGATCTGTCAGCTCTCCTGTGTGGTGTAGTATATAGAGGATCTGTCAGCTCTCCTGTGTGATGTAGTATATAGAGGATCTATCAGCTCTCCTGTGTTGTGTAGTATATAGAGGATCTGTCAGCTCTCCTGTGTGGTGTAGTATATAGAGGATCTTTCAGCTCTCCTGTGTGGTGTAGTATATAGAGGATCTGTCAGCTCTCCTGTGTGGTGTAGTATATAGAGGATCTGTCAGCTCTCCTGTGTGGTGTAGTATATAGAGGATCTGTCAGCTCTCCTGTGTGGTGTAGTATAAAGAGGATCTGTCAGCTCTCCTGTGTGGTGTAGTATATAGAGGATCTGTCAGCTCTCCTGTGTGATGTAGTATATAGAGGCTCTGTCAGCTCTCCTGTGTGGTGTAGTATATAGAGGATCTGTCAGCTCTCCTGTGTGGTGTAGTATATAGAGGAGGAGTCAGCTCTCCTGTGTGGTGTAGTATATAGAGGATCTGTCAGCAATCCTGTGTAATGTAGTATATAGAGGATCTGTCGGCTCTCCTGTGTGGTGTTTTATACAGAGGATCTGTCTGCTCTCCTGTGTGGTGTACTATATAGAGAATTTGCCTGCTCTCCTGTGTGGTGTAGTATATAGAGGATCTGTCAGCTATCATGTGTGGTGTAGTATATAGAGGATCTGTCAGCTCTCCTGTGTGGTGTAGTATATGGAGGATCTGTCAGCTCTCCTGTGTGGTGTAGTATATAGAGGATTTGTCAGCTCTCCTGTGCAGTGTAGTATATAGAGGATCTGTCAGCTCTCCTGTGTGGTGTAGTATATAGAGGATCTGTCAGCTTTCCTGTGGGGTGTAGTATATAGAGGATCTGTCGGCTCTCCTGTGTGGTGTAGTATATAGAGGATCTGTCAGCTTTCCTGTGTGGTGTAGTATATAGAGGATCTTTCAGCTCTCCTGTGTGGTGTAGTATATAGAGGATCTGTCAGCTCTCCTGTGTGGTGTAGTATATAGAGGATCTGTCAGCTCTCCTGTGTGATGTAGTATATAGAGGATCTATCAGTTCTCCTGTGTTGTGTAGTATATAGAGGATCTGTCAGCTCTCCTGTGTGGTGTAGTATATAGAGGATCTGTCAGCTCTCCTGTGTGGTGTAGTATATAGAGGATCTGTCAGCTCTCCTGTGTGGTGTAGTATAAAGAGGATCTGTCAGCTCTCCTGTGTGGTGTAGTATATAGAGGATCTGTCAGCTCTCCTGTGTGATGTAGTATATAGAGGCTCTGTCAGCTCTCCTGTGTGGTGTAGTATATAGAGGAGGAGTCAGCTCTCCTGTGTGGTGTAGTATATAGAGGATCTGTCAGCTCTCCTGTGTGATGTAGTATATAGAGGCTCTGTCAGCTCTCCTGTGTGGTGTAGTATATAGAGGATCTGTCAGCTCTCCTGTGTGGTGTAGTATATAGAGGAGGAGTCAGCTCTCCTGTGTGGTGTAGTATATAGAGGATCTGTCAGCAATCCTGTGTAATGTAGTATATAGAGGATCTGTCGGCTCTCCTGTGTGGTGTTTTATACAGAGGATCTGTCTGCTCTCCTGTGTGGTGTAATATATAGAGAATTTGCCTGCTCTCCTGTGTGGTGTAGTATATAGAGGATCTGTCAGCTATCCTGTGTGGTGTAGTATATAGACGGTCTGTCAGCTCTCCTGTGTGGTGTATTATATAGAGGATGTGTCAGTTCTCCTGTGTGTTGTAGTATATAGAGGATCTGTCAGCTCTCCTTTGTTGTGTAGTATATAGAGAATCTGTCAGCTCTCCTGTGTGATGTAGTATATAGAGGATCTGCCAGCTCTGCTGTGTGGTGTAGTACATAGAGGATCTGTCAGCTGTCCTTTGTGGTGTAGTATATAGAGGATCTGTCAGCTCTCCTGTGTGGTGTAGTATATAGAGGATCTCTCAGCTCTTCTGTGTGGTGTAGTATATAGAGGATCTGTCAGCTCTCCTGTGTGGTGTATTATATAGAGGATCTGTCAGCTCTCCGGTGTGGTGTAGTATATAGAGGATGTGTCAGTTCTCCTGTGTGGTGTAAGATATAGAGCATCTGCCAGCTCTGCTGTGTGGTGTAGTATATAGAGGATCTGTCAGCCTTCTTGTGTGGTGTAGTATATAGAGGATCTGTCAGCTCTCCTGTGTCGTGTAGTATATAGAGGATCTGTCAGCCCTCATGTGTTGTGTAGTATATATAGGATCTGTTAGCCCTCCTGTGTTGTGTAGTATACAGAGGATCTGTCAGCTCTTCTGTGTGGTGAAGTATATAGATGATGTGTCAGCTCTCCTGTGTGGTGTAGTATATAGAGGATGTGTCTGTTCTGCTGTGTGGTGTAATATATAGACGTGACATGCAGAAGTAGTGCTGTTGCAGAGTGTGACATGCAGAAGTAGTGCTGTTGCTTCAATAGCATTCAGCAACTATTAGAAGTAACGCAAGTACATGAGACAGGAAGTGCTCCAGAAGCATCCAGCAACTAGAGGGGTTAACACAGTCACAGGAGAAGGGGAGTGTTTTAGCAGAGCCCCAGGGGGGATTGTGGGGAAGTTGTTTGCTGTCTGGCTGGAGCCGAAGAGAAAGACGGTGTGTGTGTTCTGTATCTCACAGAAGTGCCCCCGCAATTGAATAGGATTCAAGTCAGGAGTGAAGCTAAGCACAGGTCAGGTAGAGTTTCTGAACTAGCAGTGCAGAGTATTGTCAGGCAGAAAGATAAGGACTGGAAGAAATGGTGTCACAAGTATCATCTCCCTCAGCAAACCCTCCCTCCCTCCTCCATCTCACTGTGCTGTAAAGAATGCTGTGTTGATTAATGTGCCTTTGCATTAGAACTGTGCAGTCCTGTACTACGGCGAAGACTGTGAACTACTGTGATGCTAAGGAAACTGTACTGCTTGTCACTGGAGCCTGTTGCTCATAAGACTTGACTTGCACTGGCTATAAGGCTTCTTATTAAATACTAGTGTTCTACCATTTATGTCAGATCTCCTGTGTGGTGTAGTATATAGAGGATCTATAAGCTCTCCTGTGTGGTGTGGTATATAGAGGATCTGTCGGCTCTCCAGTGTGCTGCACTATATAGAGGATCTGTCGGCTCTCCTGTGCAGTGTAGTATATAGAGCATCTGTCAGCTCTCCTATGTGGTGCAGTATATAGAGAATCTGTCAGCTCTCCTGTGTGGTGTAGTATATAGAGGATGTGTCGGTTCTCCTGTGTGCTGCAGTATATAGAGGATCTGTCAGCTCTCCTGTGTGGTGTAGTATATAGAGGATCTTTAAGCTCTCCTGTGTGGTGTAGTATATAGAGGTTCTGTCGGCTCTCCTGTGCGGTGTAGAATACAGAGGATCTGTCGGCTCTCCTGTGTGGTGTAGTATATAGAGGATCTGTCTGCTCTCCTGTGTTGTGTAGTATATAGAGGATCTGTCAGCTCTCCTGTGCAGTGTAGTATATAGAGGATCTTTCAGCTCTCCTGTGTGGTGTAGTATATAGAGGATCTGTCAGCCCTCCTGTGTGGTGTAGTATATAGAGGATCTGTCAGCTACCCTGTGTGGTGTAGTATATAGAGGATCTCACAGCTCTCCTGTGTGGTGTAGTATAAAGTGGATCTGCCAGCTCTCCTGTGCAGTGTAGTTTATAGAGGATCTTTCAGCTCTCCTGTGTGGTGTAGTATATAGAGGATCTGTCAGCTTTCCTGTGTGGTGTAGTATATAGAGGATCTGTCAGCTCTCCTGTGTGGTGTAGTATATAGAGGATCTATCAGCTCTACTGTGTGGTGTACTATATAGAGGAGGTGTCAGCTCTCTTTTGTGGTGTAGTATATAGAGGATCTGTCAGCTCTCCTGTGTGGTGTAGTATATAGAGGATCTGTCAGCTCTCCTGTGTGGTGTAGTATATAGAGGATCTCACAGCTCTCCTGTGTGGTGTAGTATAAAGTGGATCTGCCAGCTCTCCTGTGCAGTGTAGTTTATAGAGGATCTTTCAGCTCTCCTGTGTGGTGTAGTATATAGAGGATCTGTCAGCTTTCCTGTGTGGTGTAGTATATAGAGGATCTGTCAGCTCTCCTGTGTGGTGTAGTATATAGAGGATCTGTCAGCTCTACTGTGTGGTGTACTATATAGACGTGACATGCAGAAGTAATGCTGTTGCAGAGTGTGACATGCAGAAGTAGTGCTGTTGCTTCAATAGCATTCAGCAACTATGAGAAGTAACACAAGCACATGAGACAGGAAGTGTTGTGCTCCAGAAGCATCCAGCAACTAGAGGGGTTAACACAGTCACAGGAGAAGGGGAGTGTTTTAGCAGAGCCCCAGGGGGGATTGTGGGGAAGTTGTTTGCTGTCTGTCTGGAGCCGAAGAGAAAGACGGTGTGTGTGTTCTGTATCTCACATAAGTGCCCCCGCAATTGAATAGGATTCAAGTCAGGAGTGAAGCTAAGCACAGGTCAGGTAGAGTTTCTGAACTAGCAGTGCAGAGTATTGTCAGGCAGAAAGATAAGGACTGGAAGAAATGGTGTCACAAGGATCATCTCCCTCAGCATACCCTCCCTCCCTCCTCCATCTCACTGTGCTGTAAAGAATGCTGTGTTGATTAATGTGCCTTTGCATTAGAACTGTGCAGTCCTGTACTACGGCGAAGACTGTGAACTACTGTGATGCTAAGGAAACTGTACTGTTTGTCACTGGAGCCTGTTGCTCATAAGACTTGACTTGCACTGGCTATAAGGCTTCTTATTAAATACTAGTGTTCTACCATTTATGTCAGATCTCCTGTGTGGTGTAGTATATAGAGGATCTATAAGCTCTCCTGTGTGGTGTGGTATATAGAGGATCTGTGGGCTCTCCAGTGTGGTGCACTATATAAAGGATCTGTCGGCCCTCCTGTGTAGTGTAGTATACAGAAGGTCTGTCAGCTCTCCTGTGTTGTGTAGTATATAGAGGATCTGTCAGCTCTCCTGTGTTGTGTAGTATATAGAGGATCTGTCAGCTCTCCTGTGTGGTGTAGTATATAGGGGATCTGTCAGCTTTCCTGTGTGGTGCAGTTTACAAAGGATTTGTCAGCTCTCGTGTTTGGTGTAGTGTATAGAGTATCTATCGACTCTCATGTGTAGTGTAGTATATAGAGGATCTGCCGGCTCTCCTGTGCGGTGTACTATATAGAGGATCTGTCAGCTCTCCTGTGCAGTGTAGTATATAGAGCATCTGTCAGCTCTCCTATGTGGTGCAGTATATAGAGAATCTGTCAGCTCTCCTGTGTGGTGTAGTATATAGAGGATGTGTCGGTTCTCCTGTGTGCTGCAGTATATAGAGGATCTGTCAGCTCTCCTGTGTGGTGTAGTATATAGAGGATCTTTAAGCTCTCCTGTGTGGTGTAGTATATAGAGGATCTGTCGGCTCGCCTGTGCGGTGTAGAATACAGAGGATCTGTCGGCTCTCCTGTGTGGTGTAGTATATAGAGGATCTGTCTGCTCTCCTGTGTTGTGTAGTATATAGAGGATCTCTCAGCTCTCCTGTGCAGTGTAGTATATAGAGGATCTTTCAGCTCTCCTGTGTGGTGTAGTATATAGAGGATCTCTCAGCTCTCCTGTGTGGTGTAGTATATAGAGGATCTGTCAGCTCTCCTGTGTGGTGTAGTATAAAGTGGATCTGCCAGCTCTCCTGTGCAGTGTAGTTTATAGAGGATCTTTCAGCTCTCCTGTGTGGTGTAGTATATAGAGGATCTGTCAGCTTTCCTGTGTGGTGTAGTATATAGAGGATCTGTCAGCTCTCCTGTGTGGTGTAGTATATAGAGGATCTGTCAGCTCTACTGTGTGGTGTACTATATAGAGGACGTGTCAGCTCTCTTTTGTGGTGTAGTATATAGAGGATCTGTCAGCTCTCCTGTGTGGTGTAGTATATAGAGGATCTGTCAGCTCTTCTGTGTGGTATAGTACATAGAGGCTCTGTCGGCTCTCCTGTGTGGTGTAGTATACAGAGGATCTGTCAGCTCTCCTGTGTGGTGCAGTATATAGAGGATCTGTCAGCTGTCCTGTGTGATGTAGTATATAGAGGATCTACTGTATAAGCTCTCCTGTGTGGTGTAGTATATAGAGGATCTGTCAGCTCTCCTGTGCAGTGTAGTATATAGAGGATCTTTCAGCTCTCCTGTGTGGTGTAGTATATAGAGGATCTGTCAGCTCTCCTGTGTGGTGTAGTATATAGAGGATCTGTCAGGTCTCCTGTGTGGTGTAGTATATAGAGGATCTCTCAGTTCTCCTGTGTGGTGTAGTATATAGAGGATCTGTCAGCAATCCTGCGTGATGTAGTATATAGAGGATCTGTTGGCTCTACTGTGTGGTGTAGTATATAGAGGATCTGTCAGCTCTCCTGTGTGATGTAGTATATAGAGGATCTGTCAGCTCTCCTGTGTGGTGTAGTATATAGACGGTCTGTCAGCTCTCCTGTGTGGTGTAGTATATAGAGGATGTGTCAGCTCTCCTGTGTGGTGTAGTATATAGAGGATCTGTCTGCTCTCTTGTGTTGTGTAGTATATAGAGGATCTGTCAGCTCTCCTGTGCAGTGTAGTATATAGAGGATCTTTCAGCTCTCCTGTGTGGTGTAGTACATAGAGGATCTGTCAGCTCTCGTGTTTGGTGTAGTGTATAGAGTATCTGTCGACTCTCATGTGTAATGTAGTATATAGAGGATCTGCCGGCTCTCCTGTGCGGTGTAGTATATAGAGGATCTGTCGGCTCTCCTGTGCAGTGTAGTATATAGAGCATCTGTCAGCTCTCCTATGTGGTGCAGTATATAGAGAATCTGTCAGCTCTCCTGTGTGGTGTAGTATATAGAGGATGTGTCGGTTCTCCTGTGTGCTGCAGCATATAGAGGATCTGTCAGCTCTCCTGTGTGGTGTAGTATATAGAGGATCTTTAAGCTCTCCTGTGTGGTGTAGTATATAGAGGATCTGTCGGCTCGCCTGTGCGGTGTAGAATACAGAGGATCTGTCGGCTCTCCTGTGTGGTGTAGTATATAGAGGATCTGTCTGCTCTCCTGTGTTGTGTAGTATATAGAGGATCTGTCAGCTCTCCTGTGCAGTGTAGTATATAGAGGATCTTTCAGCTCTCCTGTGTGGTGTAGTATATAGAGGATCTGTCAGCTCTCCTGTGTGGTGTAGTATAAAGTGGATCTGCCAGCTCTCCTGTGCAGTGTAGTTTATAGAGGATCTTTCAGCTCTCCTGTGTGGTGTAGTATATAGAGGATCTGTCAGCTTTCCTGTGTGGTGTAGTATATAGAGGATCTGTCAGCTCTCCTGTGTGGTGTAGTATATAGAGGATCTGTCAGCTCTACTGTGTGGTGTACTATATAGAGGAGGTGTCAGCTCTCTTTTGTGGTGTAGTATATAGAGGATCTGTCAGCTCTCCTGTGTGGTGTAGTATATAGAGGATCTGTCAGCTCTCCTGTGTGGTATAGTACATAGAGGATCTGTCGGCTCTCCTGTGTGGTGTAGTATACAGAGGATCTCTCAGCTCTCCTGTGTGGTGCAGTATATAGAGGATCTGTCAGCTGTCCTGTGTGATGTAGTATATAGAGGATCTACTGTATAAGCTCTCCTGTGTGGTGCAGTATATAGAGGATCTGTCAGCTCTCCTGTGCAGTGTAGTATATAGAGGATCTTTCAGCTCTCCTGTGTGGTGTAGTATATAGAGGATCTGTCAGCTCTCCTGTGTGGTGTAGTATATAGAGGATCTGTCAGGTCTCCTGTGTGGTGTAGTATATAGAGGATCTCTCAGCTCTCCTGTGTGGTGTAGTATATAGAGGATCTGTCAGCAATCCTGCGTGATGTAGTATATAGAGGATCTGTCGGCTCTACTGTGTGGTGTAGTATATAGAGGATCTGTCAGCTCTCCTGTGTGATGTAGTATATAGAGGATCTGTCAGCTCTCCTGTGTGGTGTAGTATATAGACGGTCTGTCAGCTCTCCTGTGTGGTGTAGTATATAGAGGATGTGTCAGCTCTCCTGTGTGGTGTAGTATATAGAGGATCTGTCAGCTTTCCTGTGTGGTGTAGTATATAGAGGATCTGTCAGCTCTCCTGTGTGGTGTAGTATATAGAGGATCTTTCAGCTCTCCTGTGTGGTGTAGTATATAGAGGATCTGTCAGCTTTCCTGTGTGGTGTAGTATATAGAGGATCTGTCAGCTCTCCTGTGTGGTGCAGTATATAGAGGATCTTTCAGCTCTCCTGTGTGGAGTAGTATATAGAGGATCTGTCGGTTCTCCTGTGTGGTGTAGTATATAGAGAATCTGTCAGCTCTCCTGTGTGTTGTAGTATATAGAGGATCTGTCAGCTCTCCTGTGTGATGTAGTATATAGAGGATCTACTATATAAGCTCTCCCGTGTGGTGTAGTGTATAGAGGATCTGTCAGCTCTCCTGTGTGATGTAGTATATAGAGGATCTACTGTATAAGCTCTCCTGTGTGGTGTAATATATAGAGGATGTGTCGGCTCTCCTGTGTGGTGTAGTATATAGAGGATCTGTCAGCTCTCCTTTGTGGTGTAATATATAGAGGATCTGTCAGCTCTCCTGTGTGATATAGTATATAGAGGATCTCTCAGCTCTCCTTTGTGGTGTAGTATATAGAGGATCTGTCAGCTCTCCTGTGTGGTGTAGTATATAGAGGATCTTTCAGCTCTTCTTTGTGGTGTAGTATATAGAGGATCTGTCAGCTCTCCTGTGTGGTGTAGTATATACAGGATCTATCAGCTCTCCTGTGTGGTGTATTATATAGAGGATCTGTCAGCTCTCCTTTGTGGTGTAGTATATAGAGGATCTGTCAGTTCTCCTGTGTGGTGTAGTATATAGAAGATGTGTCAGCTCTCCAGTGCAGTGTAGTATATAGAGGATCTTTCAGCTATCCTGTGTGGTGTAGTATATAGAGGTTCTGTCAGCTCTCCTGTGTGGTGTAGTGTATAGAGGATCTGTCAGCTCTCCTGTGTTGTGTAGTATATAGAGGATCTGTCAGCTCTCCTGTGTGGTGTAGTATACAGAGGATCTCTCAGCTCTCCTGTGTGGTGCAGTATATAGAGGATCTGTCAGCTGTCCTGTGTGATGTAGTATATAGAGGATCTACTGTATAAGCTCTCCTGTGTGGTGCAGTATATAGAGGATCTGTCAGCTCTCCTGTGCAGTGTAGTATATAGAGGATCTTTCAGCTCTCCTGTGTGGTGTAGTATATAGAGGATCTGTCAGCTCTCCTGTGTGGTGTAGTATATAGAGGATCTGTCAGGTCTCCTGTGTGGTGTAGTATATAGAGGATCTCTCAGCTCTCCTGTGTGGTGTAGTATATAGAGGATCTGTCAGCAATCCTGCGTGATGTAGTATATAGAGGATCTGTCGGCTCTACTGTGTGGTGTAGTATATAGAGGATCTGTCAGCTCTCCTGTGTGATGTAGTATATAGAGGATCTGTCAGCTCTCCTGTGTGGTGTAGTATATAGACGGTCTGTCAGCTCTCCTGTGTGGTGTAGTATATAGAGGATGTGTCAGCTCTCCTGTGTGGTGTAGTATATAGAGGATCTGTCAGCTTTCCTGTGTGGTGTAGTATATAGAGGATCTGTCAGCTCTCCTGTGTGGTGTAGTATATAGAGGATCTTTCAGCTCTCCTGTGTGGTGTAGTATATAGAGGATCTGTCAGCTTTCCTGTGTGGTGTAGTATATAGAGGATCTGTCAGCTCTCCTGTGTGGTGCAGTATATAGAGGATCTTTCAGCTCTCCTGTGTGGAGTAGTATATAGAGGATCTGTCGGTTCTCCTGTGTGGTGTAGTATATAGAGAATCTGTCAGCTCTCCTGTGTGTTGTAGTATATAGAGGATCTGTCAGCTCTCCTGTGTGATGTAGTATATAGAGGATCTACTATATAAGCTCTCCCGTGTGGTGTAGTGTATAGAGGATCTGTCAGCTCTCCTGTGTGATGTAGTATATAGAGGATCTACTGTATAAGCTCTCCTGTGTGGTGTAATATATAGAGGATGTGTCGGCTCTCCTGTGTGGTGTAGTACATAGAGGATCTGTCAGCTCTCCTTTGTGGTGTAATATATAGAGGATCTGTCAGCTCTCCTGTGTGATATAGTATATAGAGGATCTCTCAGCTCTCCTTTGTGGTGTAGTATATAGAGGATCTGTCAGCTCTCCTGTGTGGTGTAGTATATAGAGGATCTTTCAGCTCTTCTTTGTGGTGTAGTATATAGAGGATCTGTCAGCTCTCCTGTGTGGTGTAGTATATACAGGATCTATCAGCTCTCCTGTGTGGTGTATTATATAGAGGATCTGTCAGCTCTCCTTTGTGGTGTAGTATATAGAGGATCTGTCAGTTCTCCTGTGTGGTGTAGTATATAGAAGATGTGTCAGCTCTCCAGTGCAGTGTAGTATATAGAGGATCTTTCAGCTATCCTGTGTGGTGTAGTATATAGAGGTTCTGTCAGCTCTCCTGTGTGGTGTAGTGTATAGAGGATCTGTCAGCTCTCCTGTGTTGTGTAGTATATAGAGGATCTGTCAGCTCTCCTGTGTGGTGTAGTATATAGAGGAGGTGTCAGCTCTCCTGTGTGGTGTAGTATATAGAGGATCTGTCAGCAATCCTGCGTGATGTAGTATATAGAGGATCTGTCGACTCTACTGTGTGGTGTAGTATATAGAGGATCTGTCAGCTCTCCTGTGTGGTGTAGTATATAGAGGATCTGTCAGCTCTCCTGTGTGGTGTAGTATATAGAGGATCTGTCACCTCTCTTGTGTGGTGTAGTATATAGACGGTCTGTCAGCTCTCCTTTGTGGTGTAGTATATAGAGGATCTGTCACCTCTCCTGTGTGGTGTAGTATATAGAGGATCTGTCAGCTCTCCTGTGTGGTGTAGTATATAGAGTATTTGTCAGCTCTCATGTGTGGTGTAGTATATAGTGGATCTGTCAGCCCTTCTGTGTTGTGTAGTATACAGAGGATCTGTCAGCTCTTCTGTGTGGTGAAGTATATAGATGATGTGTCAGCTCTCCTGTGTGGTGTAGTATATAGAGGATGTGTCTGTTCTGCTGTGTGGTGTCATATATAGACGTGACATGCCGAAGTAGTGCTGTTGCAGAGTGTGACATGCAGAAGTAGTGCTGTTGCTTCAATAGCATTCAGCAACTATGAGAAGTAACACAAGCACATGAGACAGGAAGTATTGTGCTCCAGAAGCATCCAGCAACTAGAGGGGTTAACACAGTCACAGGAGAAGGGGAGTGTTTTAGCAGAGCCCCAGGGGGGATTGTGGGGAAGTTGTTTGCTGTCTGGCTGGAGCCAAAGACGGTGTGTGTGTTCTGTATCTCACAGAAGTGCCCCCGCAATTGAATAGGATTCAAGTCAGGAGTGAAGCTAAGCACAGGTCAGGTAGAGTTTCTGAACTAGCAGTGCAGAGTATTGTCAGGCAGAAAGATAAGGACTGGAAGAAATGGTGTCACAAGGATCATCTCCCTCAGCAAACCCTCCCTCCCTCCTCCATCTCACTGTGCTGTAAAGAATGCTGTGTTGATTAATGTGCCTTTGCATTAGAACTGTGCAGTCCTGTACTACGGCGAAGACTGTGAACTACTGTGATGCTAATGAAACTGTACTCTTTGTCACTGGAGCCTGTTGCTCATAAGACTTGACTTGCACTGGCTATAAGGCTTCTTATTAAATACTAGTGTTCTACCATTTATGTCAGATCTCCTGTGTGGTGTAGTATATAGAGGATCTATAAGCTCTCCTGTGTGGTGTGGTATATAGAGGATCTGTGGGCTCTCCAGTGTGGTGCACTATATAGAGGATCTGTCGGCCCTCCTGTGTAGTGTAGTATACAGAAGGTCTGTCAGCTCTCCTGTGTTGTGTAGTATATAGAGGATCTGTCAGCTCTCCTGTGTTGTGTAGTATATAGAGGATCTGTCAGCTCTCCTGTGTGGTGTAGTATATAGGGGATCTGTCAGCTCTCCTGTGTGGTGCAGTTTACAAAGGATCTGTCAGCTCTCGTGTTTGGTGTAGTGTATAGAGTATCTGTTGACTCTCATGTGTAGTGTAGTATATAGAGGATCTGCCGGCTCTCCTGTGCGGTGTAGTATATAGAGGATCTGTCGGCACTCCTGTGCAGTGTAGTATATAGAGCATCTGTCAGTTCTCCTGTGTGGTGTAGTATATAGAGGATGTGTCGGTTCTCCTGTGTGCTGCAGTATATAGAGGATCTGTCAGCTTTCCTGTGTGGTGTAGTATATAGAGGATCTGTCAGCTCTACTGTGTGGTGTAGTATATAGAGGATCTGTCAGCTCTACTGTGTGGTGTAGTATATAGAGGAGGTGTCAGCTCTCTTTTGTGGTGTAGTATATAGAGGATCTGTCAGCTCTCCTGTGTGGTGTAGTATATAGAGTATCTGTCAGCTCTCCTGTGTGGTATAGTACATAGAGGATCTGTCGGCTCTCCTGTGTGGTGTAGTATACAGAGGATCTGTCAGCTCTCCTGTGTGGTGCAGTATATAGAGGATCTGTCAGCTGTCCTGTGTGATGTAGTATATAGAGGATCTACTGTATAAGCTCTCTTGTGTGGTGTAGTATATAGAGGATCTGTCAGCTCTCCTGGGCAGTGTAGTATATAGAGGATCTTTCAGCTCTCCTGTGTGGTGTAGTATATAGAGGATCTCTCAGCTCTCCTGTGTGGTGTAGTATATAGAGGATCTGTCAGGTCTCCTGTGTGGTGTAGTATATAGAGGATCTCTCAGCTCTCCTGTGTGGTGTAGTATATAGAGGATCTGTCAGCAATCCTGCGTGATGTAGTATATAGAGGATCTGTCGGCTCTACTGTGTGGTGTAGTATATAGAGGATCTGTCAGCTCTCCTGTGTGATGTAGTATATAGAGGATCTGTCAGCTCTCCTGTGTGGTGTAGTATATAGATGGTCTGTCAGCTCTCCTGTGTGGTGTAGGATATAGAGGATCTGTCGGTTCTCCTGTGTGGTGTAGTATATAGAGAATCTGTCAGCTCTCCTGTGTGTTGTAGTATATAGAGGATCTGTCAGCTCTCCTGTGTGATGTAGTATATAGAGGATCTACTATATAAGCTCTCCCGTGTGGTGTAGTGTATAGAGGATCTGTCAGCTCTCCTGTGTGGTGTAGTATATAGAGGACCTGTCAGCTCTCCTGTGTGATGTAGTATATAGAGGATCTACTGTATAAGCTCTCCTGTGTGGTGTAATATATAGAGGATGTGTCGGCTCTCCTGTGTGGTGTAGTATATAGAGTATCTGTCAGCTCTCCTTTGTGGTATAATATATAGAGGATCTGTCAGCTCTCCTGTGTGATATAGTATATAGAGGATCTGTCAGCTCTCCTTTGTGGTGTAGTATATAGAGGATCTGTCAGCTCTCCTGTGTGGTGTAGTATATAGAGGATCTGTCAGCTCTCCTTTGTGGTGTAGTATATAGAGGATCTGTCAGTTCTCCTGTGTGGTGTAGTATATAGAGGATCTGTCGGCTCTCCTGTGCAGTGTAGTATATAGAGGATCTTTCAGCTATCCTGTGTGGTGTAGTATATAGAGGTTCTGTCAGCTCTCCTGTGTGGTGTAGTGTATAGAGGATCTGTCAGCTCTCCTGTGTGGTGTAGTATATAGAGGATCTGTCAGCTCTCCTGTGTGGTGTAGTATATAGAGGAGGTGTCAGCTCTCCTGTGTGGTGTAGTATATAGTGGATCTGTCAGCAATCCTGCGTGATGTAGTATATAGAGGATCTGTCGGCTCTACTGTGTGGTGTAGTATATAGAGGATCTGTCAGCTCTCCTGTGTGGTGTAGTATATAGATAATCTGTCAGCTCTCCTGTGTGGTGTAGTATATAGACGGTCTGTCAGCTCTCCTTTGTGGTGTAGTATATAGAGGATCTGTCACCTCTCCTGTGTGGTGTAGTATATAGAGGATCTGTCAGCTCTCCTGTGTGGTGTAGTATATAGAGTATTTGTCAGCTCTCATGTGTGGTGTAGTATATAGTGGATCTGTCAGCCCTGCTGTGTTGTGTAGTATACAGAGGATCTGTCAGCTCTTCTGTGTGGTGAAGTATATAGATGATGTGTCAGCTCTCCTGTGTGGTGTAGTATATAGAGGATGTGTCTGTTCTGCTGTGTGGTGTAATATATAGACGTGACATGCAGAAGTAGTGCTGTTGCAGAGTGTGACATGCAGAAGTAGTGCTGTTGCTTCAATAGCATTCAGCAACTATGAGAAGTAACACAAGCACATGAGACAGGAAGTATTGTGCTCCAGAAGCATCCAGCAACTAGAGGGGTTAACACAGTCACAGGAGAAGGGGAGTGTTTTAGCAGAGCCCCAGGGGGGATTGTGGGGAAGTTGTTTGCTGTCTGGCTGGAGCTAAAGACGGTGTGTGTGTTCTGTATCTCACAGAAGTGCCCCCGCAATTGAATAGGATTCAAGTCAGGAGTGAAGCTAAGCACAGTTCAGGTAGAGTTTCTGAACTAGCAGTGCAGAGTATTGTCAGGCAGAAAGATAAGGACTGGAAGAAATGGTGTCACAAGGATCATCTCCCTCAGCAAACCCTCCCTCCCTCCTCCATCTCACTGTGCTGTAAAGAATGCTGTGTTGATTAATGTGCCTTTGCATTAGAACTGTGCAGTCCTGTACTACGGCGAAGACTGTGAACTACTGTGATGCTAATGAAACTGTACTCTTTGTCACTGGAACCTGTTGCTCATAAGACTTGACTTGCACTGGCTATAAGGCTTCTTATTAAATACTAGTGTTCTACCATTTATGTCAGATCTCCTGTGTGGTGTAGTATATAGAGGATCTATAAGCTCTCCTGTGTGGTGTGGTATATAGAGGATCTGTGGGCTCTCCAGTGTGGTGCACTATATAGAGGATCTGTCGGCCCTCCTGTGTAGTGTAGTATACAGAAGGTCTGTCAGCTCTCCTGTGTTGTGTAGTATATAGAGGATCTGTCAGCTCTCCTGTGTTGTGCAGTATATAGAGGATCTGTCAGCTCTCCTGTGTGGTGTAGTATATAGGGGATCTGTCAGCTCTCCTGTGTGGTGCAGTTTACAAAGGATCTGTCAGCTCTCGTGTTTGGTGTAGTGTATAGAGTATCTGTCGACTCTCATGTGTAGTGTAGTATATAGAGGATCTGCCGGTTCTCCTGTGCAGTGTAGTATATAGAGCATCTGTCAGTTCTCCTATGTGGTGCAGTATATAGAGAATCTGTCAGCTCTCCTGTGTGGTGTAGTATATAGAGGATCTTTAAGCTCTCCTGTGTGGTGTAGTATATAGAGGATCTGTCGGCTCTCCTGTGTGGTGTAGAATACAGAGGATCTGTCGGCTCTCCTGTGTGGTGTAGTATATAGAGGATCTGTCAGCTCTCCTGTGCAGTGTAGTATATAGAGGATCTTTCAGCTCTCCTGTGTGGTGTAGTATATAGAGGATCTGTCAGCTCTCCTGTGTGGTGTAGTATATAGAGGATCTCACAGCTCTCCTGTGTGGTGTAGTATAAAGTGGATCTGCCAGCTCTCCTGTGCAGTGTAGTTTATAGAGGATCTTTCAGCTCTCCTGTGTGGTGTAGTATATAGAGGATCTGTCAGCTTTCCTGTGTGGTGTAGTATATAGAGGATCTGTCAGCTCTCCTGTGTGGTGTAATATATAGAGGATCTGTCAGCTCTACTGTGTGGTGTAGTATATAGAGGAGGTGTCAGCTCTCTTTTGTGGTGTAGTATATAGAGGATCTGTCAGCTCTCCTGTGTGGTGTAGTATATAGAGGATCTGTCAGCTCTCCTGTGTGGTATAGTACATAGAGGATCTGTCGGCTCTCGTGTGTGGTGTAGTATACAGAGGATCTGTCAGCTCTCCTGTGTGGTGTAGTATATAGAGGATCTGTCAGCTGTCCTGTGTGATGTAGTATATAGAGGATCTACTGTATAAGCTCTCCTGTGTGGTGTAGTATATAGAGGATCTGTCAGCTCTCCTGTGCAGTGTAGTATATAGAGGATCTTTCAGCTCTCCTGTGTGGTGTAGTATATAGAGGATCTGTCAGCTCTCCTGTGTGGTGTAGTATATAGAGGATCTGTCAGGTCTCCTGTGTGGTGTAGTATATAGAGGATCTCTCAGCTCTCCTGTGTGGTGTAGTATATAGAGGATCTGTCAGCAATCCTGCGTGATGTAGTATATAGAGGATCTGTCAGCTCTCCTGTGTGGTGTAGTATATAGACGGTCTGTCAGCTCTCCTGTGTGGTGTAGTATATAGAGGATCTGTCGGTTCTCCTGTGTGGTGTAGTATATAGAGGATCTGTCAGCTCTCCTGTGTGATGTAGTATTTAGAGGATCTGTCAGCTCTCCTGTGTGGTGTAGTATATAGACGGTCTGTCAGCTCTCCTGTGTGGTGTAGTATATAGAGGATCTGTCGGTTCTCCTGTGTGGTGTAGTATATAGAGAATCTGTCAGCTCTCCTGTGTGTTGTAGTATATAGAGGATCTGTCAGCTCTCCTGTGTGATGTAGTATATAGAGGATCTACTATATAAGCTCTCCCGTGTGGTGTAGTGTATAGAGGATCTGTCAGCTCTCCTGTGTGGTGTAGTATATAGAGGACCTGTCAGCTCTCCTGTGTGATGTAGTATATAGAGGATCTACTGTATAAGCTCTCCTGTGTGGTGTAATATATAGAGGATGTGTCGGCTCTCCTGTGTGGTGTAGTATATAGAGGATCTGTCAGCTCTCCTTTGTGGTGTAATATATAGAGGATCTGTCAGCTCTCCTGTGTCATACAGTATATAGAGGATCTGTCAGCTCTCCTTTGTGGTGTAGTATATAGAGGATCTGTCAGCTCTCCTGTGTGGTGTAGTATATAGAGGTTCTGTCAGCTCTCCTGTGTGATGTAGTATATAGAGGATCTACTGTATAAGCTCTCCTGTGTGGTGTAATATATAGAGGATGTGTCGGCTCTCCTGTGTGGTGTAGTATATAGAGGATCTGTCAGCTCTCCTTTGTGGTGTAATATATAGAGGATCTGTCAGCTCTCCTGTTTGATATAGTATATAGAGGATCTGTCAGCTCTCCTTTGTGGTGTAGTATATAGAGGATCTGTCAGCTCTCCTGTGTGGTGTAGTATATAGAGGATCTGTCAGCTCTCCTTTGTGGTGTAGTATATAGAGGATCTGTCAGTTCTCCTGTGTGGTGTAGTATATAGAGGATGTGTCAGCTCTCCTGTGCAGTGTAGTATATAGAGGATCTTTCAGCTATCCTGTGTGGTGTAGTATATAGAGGTTCTGTCAGCTCTCCTGTGTAGTGTAGTCTATAGAGGATCTGTCAGCTCTCCTGTGTGGTGTAATATATAGAGGATCTGTCAGCTCTCCTGTGTGGTGTAGTATATAGAGGAGGTGTCAGCTCTCCTGTGTGATGTAGTATATAGTGGATCTGTCAGCAATCCTGCGTGATGTAGTATATAGAGGATCAGTCGGCTCTACTGTGTGGTGTAGTATATAGAGGATCTGTCAGCTCTCCTGTGTGGTGTAGTATATAGAGGATCTGTCAGCAATCCTGTGTAATGTAGTATATAGAGGATCTGTCGGCTCTCCTGTGTGGTGTTTTATACAGAGGATCTGTCTGCTCTCCTGTGTGGTGTACTATATAGAGAATTTGCCTGCTCTCCTGTGTGGTGTAGTATATAGAGGATCTGTCAGCTATCCTGTGTGGTGTAGTATATAGACGGTCTGTCAGCTCTCCTGTGTGGTGTAGTATATAGAGGATGTGTCAGTTCTCCTGTGTGTTGTATTATATAGAGGATCTGTCAGCTCTCCTTTGTTGTGTAGTATATAGAGAATCTGTCAGCTCTCCTGTGTGATGTAGTATATAGAGGATCTGCCAGCTCTGCTGTGTGGTGTAGTACATAGAGGATCTGTCAGCTGTCCTTTGTGGTGTAGTATATAGAGGATCTGTCAGCTCTCCTGTGTGGTGTAGTATATAGAGGATCTGTCGGCTCTCCTGTGCGGTGTAGTATATAGAGGATCTGTCAGCTCTCCTGTGTGGTGTATTATATAGAGGATCTGTCAGCTCTCCGGTGTGGTGTAGTATATAGAGGATGTGTCAGTTCTCCTGTGTGGTGTAAGATATAGAGCATCTGCCAGCTCTGCTGTGTGGTGTAGTATATAGAGGATCTGTCAGCCTTCTTGTGTGGTGTAGTATATAGAGGATCTGTCAGCTCTCATGGGTCGTGTAGTATATAGAGGATCTGTCAGCCCTCATGTGTTGTGTAGTATATATAGGATCTGTTAGCCCTCCTGTGTTGTGTAGTATACAGAGGATCTGTCAGCTCTTCTGTGTGGTGAAGTATATAGATGATGTGTCAGCTTTCCTGTGTGATGTAGTATATAGAGGATGTGTCTGTTCTGCTGTGTGGTGTAATATATAGACGTGACATGCAGAAGTAATGCTGTTGCAGAGTGTGACATGCAGAAGTAGTGCTGTTGCTTCAATAGCATTCAGCAACTATGAGAAGTAACACAAGCACATGAGACAGGAAGTGTTGTGCTCCAGAAGCATCCAGCAACTAGAGGGGTTAACACAGTCACAGGAGAAGGGGAGTGTTTTAGCAGAGCCCCAGGGGGGATTGTGGGGAAGTTGTTTGCTGTCTGTCTGGAGCCGAAGAGAAAGACGGTGTGTGTGTTCTGTATCTCACATAAGTGCCCCCGCAATTGAATAGGATTCAAGTCAGGAGTGAAGCTAAGCACAGGTCAGGTAGAGTTTCTGAACTAGCAGTGCAGAGTATTGTCAGGCAGAAAGATAAGGACTGGAAGAAATGGTGTCACAAGGATCATCTCCCTCAGCATACCCTCCCTCCCTCCTCCATCTCACTGTGCTGTAAAGAATGCTGTGTTGATTAATGTGCCTTTGCATTAGAACTGTGCAGTCCTGTACTACGGCGAAGACTGTGAACTACTGTGATGCTAAGGAAACTGTACTGTTTGTCACTGGAGCCTGTTGCTCATAAGACTTGACTTGCACTGGCTATAAGGCTTCTTATTAAATACTAGTGTTCTACCATTTATGTCAGATCTCCTGTGTGGTGTAGTATATAGAGGATCTATAAGCTCTCCTGTGTGGTGTGGTATATAGAGGATCTGTGGGCTCTCCAGTGTGGTGCACTATATAAAGGATCTGTCGGCCCTCCTGTGTAGTGTAGTATACAGAAGGTCTGTCAGCTCTCCTGTGTTGTGTAGTATATAGAGGATCTGTCAGCTCTCCTGTGTTGTGTAGTATATAGAGGATCTGTCAGCTCTCCTGTGTGGTGTAGTATATAGGGGATCTGTCAGCTTTCCTGTGTGGTGCAGTTTACAAAGGATCTGTCAGCTCTCGTGTTTGGTGTAGTGTATAGAGTATCTATCGACTCTCATGTGTAGTGTAGTATATAGAGGATCTGCCGGCTCTCCTGTGCGGTGTAGTATATAGAGGATCTGTCAGCTCTCCTGTGCAGTGTAGTATATAGAGCATCTGTCAGCTCTCCTATGTGGTGCAGTATATAGAGAATCTGTCAGCTCTCCTGTGTGGTGTAGTATATAGAGGATGTGTCGGTTCTCCTGTGTGCTGCAGTATATAGAGGATCTGTCAGCTCTCCTGTGTGGTGTAGTATATAGAGGATCTTTAAGCTCTCCTGTGTGGTGTAGTATATAGAGGATCTGTCGGCTCGCCTGTGCGGTGTAGAATACAGAGGATCTGTCGGCTCTCCTGTGTGGTGTAGTATATAGAGGATCTGTCTGCTCTCCTGTGTTGTGTAGTATATAGAGGATCTGTCAGCTCTCCTGTGCAGTGTAGTATATAGAGGATCTTTCAGCTCTCCTGTGTGGTGTAGTATATAGAGGATCTCTCAGCTCTCCTGTGTGGTGTAGTATATAGAGGATCTGTCAGCTCTCCTGTGTGGTGTAGTATAAAGTGGATCTGCCAGCTCTCCTGTGCAGTGTAGTTTATAGAGGATCTTTCAGCTCTCCTGTGTGGTGTAGTATATAGAGGATCTGTCAGCTTTCCTGTGTGGTGTAGTATATAGAGGATCTGTCAGCTCTCCTGTGTGGTGTAGTATATAGAGGATCTGTCAGCTCTACTGTGTGGTGTACTATATAGAGGACGTGTCAGCTCTCTTTTGTGTTGTAGTATATAGAGGATCTGTCAGCTCTCCTGTGTGGTGTAGTATATAGAGGATCTGTCAGCTCTTCTGTGTGGTATAGTACATAGAGGATCTGTCGGCTCTCCTGTGTGGTGTAGTATACAGAGGATCTGTCAGCTCTCCTGTGTGGTGCAGTATATAGAGGATCTGTCAGCTGTCCTGTGTGATGTAGTATATAGAGGATCTACTGTATAAGCTCTCCTGTGTGGTGTAGTATATAGAGGATCTGTCAGCTCTCCTGTGCAGTGTAGTATATAGAGGATCTTTCAGCTCTCCTGTGTGGTGTAGTATATAGAGGATCTGTCAGCTCTCCTGTGTGGTGTAGTATATAGAGGATCTGTCAGGTCTCCTGTGTGGTGTAGTATATAGAGAATCTCTCAGTTCTCCTGTGTGGTGTAGTATATAGAGGATCTGTCAGCAATCCTGCGTGATGTAGTATATAGAGGATCTGTCGGCTCTACTGTGTGGTGTAGTATATAGAGGATCTGTCAGCTCTCCTGTGTGATGTAGTATATAGAGGATCTGTCAGCTCTCCTGTGTGGTGTAGTATATAGACGGTCTGTCAGCTCTCCTGTGTGGTGTAGTATATAGAGGATGTGTCAGCTCTCCTGTGTGGTGTAGTATATAGAGGATCTGTCTGCTCTCTTGTGTTGTGTAGTATATAGAGGATCTGTCAGCTCTCCTGTGCAGTGTAGTATATAGAGGATCTTTCAGCTCTCCTGTGTGGTGTAGTACATACAGGATCTGTCAGCTGTCGTGTTTGGTGTAGTGTATAGAGTATCTGTCGACTCTCATGTGTAGTGTAGTATATAGAGGATCTGCCGGCTCTCCTGTGCGGTGTAGTATATAGAGGATCTGTCGGCTCTCCTGTGCAGTGTAGTATATAGAGCATCTGTCAGCTCTCCTATGTGGTGCAGTATATAGAGAATCTGTCAGCTCTCCTGTGTGGTGTAGTATATAGAGGATGTGTCGGTTCTCCTGTGTGCTGCAGCATATAGAGGATCTGTCAGCTCTCCTCTGTGGTGTAGTATATAGAGGATCTTTAAGCTCTCCTGTGTGGTGTAGTATATAGAGGATCTGTCGGCTCGCCTGTGCGGTGTAGAATACAGAGGATCTGTCGGCTCTCCTGTGTGGTGTAGTATATAGAGGATCTGTCAGCTCTCCTGTGTGGTGTAGTATATAGAGGATCTGTCTGCTCTCCTGTGTTGTGTAGTATATAGAGGATCTGTCAGCTCTCCTGTGCAGTGTAGTATATAGAGGATCTTTCAGCTCTCCTGTGTGGTGTAGTATATAGAGGATCTGTCAGCTCTCCTGTGTGGTGTAGTATAAAGTGGATCTGCCAGCTCTCCTGTGCAGTGTAGTTTATAGAGGATCTTTCAGCTCTCCTGTGTGGTGTAGTATATAGAGGATCTGTCAGCTTTCCTGTGTGGTGTAGTATATAGAGGATCTGTCAGCTCTCCTGTGTGGTGTAGTATATAGAGGATCTGTCAGCTCTACTGTGTGGTGTACTATATAGAGGAGGTGTCAGCTCTCTTTTGTGGTGTAGTATATAGAGGATCTGTCAGCTCTCCTGTGTGGTGTAGTATATAGAGGATCTGTCAGCTCTCCTGTGTGGTATAGTACATAGAGGATCTGTCGGCTCTCCTGTGTGGTGTAGTATACAGAGGATCTCTCAGCTCTCCTGTGTGGTGCAGTATATAGAGGATCTGTCAGCTGTCCTGTGTGATGTAGTATATAGAGGATCTACTGTATAAGCTCTCCTGTGTGGTGTAGTATATAGAGGATCTGTCAGCTCTCCTGTGCAGTGTAGTATATAGAGGATCTTTCAGCTCTCCTGTGTGGTGTAGTATATAGAGGATCTGTCAGCTCTCCTGTGTGGTGTAGTATATAGAGGATCTGTCAGGTCTCCTGTGTGGTGTAGTATATAGAGGATCTCTCAGCTCTCCTGTGTGGTGTAGTATATAGAGGATCTGTCAGCAATCCTGCGTGATGTAGTATATAGAGGATCTGTCGGCTCTACTGTGTGGTGTAGTATATAGAGGATCTGTCAGCTTTCCTGTGTGATGTAGTATATAGAGGATCTGTCAGCTCTCCTGTGTGGTGTAGTATATAGACGGTCTGTCAGCTCTCCTGTGTGGTGTAGTATATAGAGGATGTGTCAGCTCTCCTGTGTGGTGTAGTATATAGAGGATCTGTCAGCTTTCCTGTGTGGTGTAGTATATAGAGGATCTGTCAGCTCTCCTGTGTGGTGTAGTATATAGAGGATCTTTCAGCTCTCCTGTGTGGTGTAGTATATAGAGGATCTGTCAGCTTTCCTGTGTGGTGTAGTATATAGAGGATCTGTCAGCTCTCCTGTGTGGTGCAGTATATAGAGGATCTTTCAGCTCTCCTGTGTGGAGTAGTATATAGAGGATCTGTCGGTTCTCCTGTGTGGTGTAGTATATAGAGAATCTGTCAGCTCTCCTGTGTGTTGTAGTATATAGAGGATCTGTCAGCTCTCCTGTGTGATGTAGTATATAGAGGATCTACTATATAAGCTCTCCCGTGTGGTGTAGTGTATAGAGGATCTGTCAGCTCTCCTGTGTGATGTAGTATATAGAGGATCTACTGTATAAGCTCTCCTGTGTGGTGTAATATATAGAGGATGTGTCGGCTCTCCTGTGTGGTGTAGTATATAGAGGATCTGTCAGCTCTCCTTTGTGGTGTAATATATAGAGGATCTGTCAGCTCTCCTGTGTGATATAGTATATAGAGGATCTCTCAGCTCTCCTTTGTGGTGTAGTATATAGAGGATCTGTCAGCTCTCCTGTGTGGTGTAGTATATAGAGGATCTTTCAGCTCTTCTTTGTGGTGTAGTATATAGAGGATCTGTCAGCTCTCCTGTGTGGTGTAGTATATACAGGATCTATCAGCTCTCCTGTGTGGTGTATTATATAGAGGATCTGTCAGCTCTCCTTTGTGGTGTAGTATATAGAGGATCTGTCAGTTCTCCTGTGTGGTGTAGTATATAGAAGATGTGTCAGCTCTCCAGTGCAGTGTAGTATATAGAGGATCTTTCAGCTATCCTGTGTGGTGTAGTATATAGAGGTTCTGTCAGCTCTCCTGTGTGGTGTAGTGTATAGAGGATCTGTCAGCTCTCCTGTGTTGTGTAGTATATAGAGGATCTGTCAGCTCTCCTGTGTGGTGTAGTATATAGAGGAGGTGTCAGCTCTCCTGTGTGGTGTAGTATATAGAGGATCTGTCAGCAATCCTGCGTGATGTAGTATATAGAGGATCTGTCGACTCTACTGTGTGGTGTAGTATATAGAGGATCTGTCAGCTCTCCTGTGTGGTGTAGTATATAGAGGATCTGTCAGCTCTCCTGTGTGGTGTAGTATATAGAGGATCTGTCAGCTCTCTTGTGTGGTGTAGTATATAGACGGTCTGTCAGCTCTCCTTTGTGGTGTAGTATATAGAGGATCTGTCACCTCTCCTGTGTGGTGTAGTATATAGAGGATCTGTCAGCTCTCCTGTGTGGTGTAGTATATAGAGTATTTGTCAGCTCTCATGTGTGGTGTAGTATATAGTGGATCTGTCAGCCCTTCTGTGTTGTGTAGTATACAGAGGATCTGTCAGCTCTTCTGTGTGGTGAAGTATATAGATGATGTGTCAGCTCTCCTGTGTGGTGTAGTATATAGAGGATGTGTCTGTTCTGCTGTGTGGTGTCATATATAGACGTGACATGCAGAAGTAGTGCTGTTGCAGAGTGTGACATGCAGAAGTAGTGCTGTTGCTTCAATAGCATTCAGCAACTATGAGAAGTAACACAAGCACATGAGACAGGAAGTATTGTGCTCCAGAAGCATCCAGCAACTAGAGGGTTTAACACAGTCACAGGAGAAGGGGAGTGTTTTAGCAGAGCCCCAGGGGGGATTGTGGGGAAGTTGTTTGCTGTCTGGCTGGAGCCAAAGACGGTGTGTGTGTTCTGTATCTCACAGAAGTGCCCCCGCAATTGAATAGGATTCAAGTCAGGAGTGAAGCTAAGCACAGGTCAGGTAGAGTTTCTGAACTAGCAGTGCAGAGTATTGTCAGGCAGAAAGATAAGGACTGGAAGAAATGGTGTCACAAGGATCATCTCCCTCAGCAAACCCTCCCTCCCTCCTCCATCTCACTGTGCTGTAAAGAATGCTGTGTTGATTAATGTGCCTTTGCATTAGAACTGTGCAGTCCTGAACTACGGCGAAGACTGTGAACTACTGTGATGCTAATGAAACTGTACTCTTTGTCACTGGAGCCTGTTGCTCATAAGACTTGACTTGCACTGGCTATAAGGCTTCTTATTAAATACTAGTGTTCTACCATTTATGTCAGATCTCCTGTGTGGTGTAGTATATAGAGGATCTATAAGCTCTCCTGTGTGGTGTGGTATATAGAGGATCTGTGGGCTCTCCAGTGTGGTGCACTATATAGAGGATCTGTCGGCCCTCCTGTGTAGTGTAGTATACAGAAGGTCTGTCAGCTCTCCTGTGTTGTGTAGTATATAGAGGATCTGTCAGCTCTCCTGTGTTGTGTAGTATATAGAGGATCTGTCAGCTCTCCTGTGTGGTGTAGTATATAGGGGATCTGTCAGCTCTCCTGTGTGGTGCAGTTTACAAAGGATCTGTCAGCTCTCGTGTTTGGTGTAGTGTATAGAGTATCTGTTGACTCTCATGTGTAGTGTAGTATATAGAGGATCTGCCGGCTCTCCTGTGCGGTGTAGTATATAGAGGATCTGTCGGCTCTCCTGTGCAGTGTAGTATATAGAGCATCTGTCAGTTCTCCTGTGTGGTGTAGTATATAGAGGATGTGTCGGTTCTCCTGTGTGCTGCAGTATATAGAGGATCTGTCAGCTTTCCTGTGTGGTGTAGTATATAGAGGATCTGTCAGCTCTCCTGTGTGGTGTAGTATATAGAGGATCTGTCAGCTCTACTGTGTGGTGTAGTATATAGAGGATCTGTCAGCTCTACTGTGTGGTGTAGTATATAGAGGAGGTGTCAGCTCTCTTTTGTGGTGTAGTATATAGAGGATCTGTCAGCTCTCCTGTGTGGTGTAGTATATAGAGTATCTGTCAGCTCTCCTGTGTGGTATAGTACATAGAGGATCTGTCGGCTCTCCTGTGTGGTGTAGTATACAGAGGATCTGTCAGCTCTCCTGTGTGGTGCAGTATATAGAGGATCTGTCAGCTGTCCTGTGTGATGTAGTATATAGAGGATCTACTGTATAAGCTCTCCTGTGTGGTGTAGTATATAGTGGATCTGTCAGCTCTCCTGGGCAGTGTAGTATATAGAGGATCTTTCAGCTCTCCTGTGTGGTGTAGTATATAGAGGATCTCTCAGCTCTCCTGTGTGGTGTAGTATATAGAGGATCTGTCAGGTCTCCTGTGTGGTGTAGTATATAGAGGATCTCTCAGCTCTCCTGTGTGGTGTAGTTTATAGAGGATCTGTCAGCAATTCTGCGTGATGTAGTATATAGAGGATCTGTCGGCTCTACTGTGTGGTGTAGTATATAGAGGATCTGTCAGCTCTCCTGTGTGATGTAGTATATAGAGGATCTGTCAGCTCTCCTGTGTGGTGTAGTATATAGATGGTCTGTCAGCTCTCCTGTGTGGTGTAGGATATAGAGGATCTGTCGGTTCTCCTGTGTGGTGTAGTATATAGAGAATCTGTCAGCTCTCCTGTGTGTTGTAGTATATAGAGGATCTGTCAGCTCTCCTGTGTGATGTAGTATATAGAGGATCTACTATATAAGCTCTCCCGTGTGGTGTAGTGTATAGAGGATCTGTCAGCTCTCCTGTGTGGTGTAGTATATAGAGGACCTGTCAGCTCTCCTGTGTGATGTAGTATATAGAGGATCTACTGTATAAGCTCTCCTGTGTGGTGTAATATATAGAGGATGTGTCGGCTCTCCTGTGTGGTGTAGTATATAGAGTATCTGTCAGCTCTCCTTTGTGGTATAATATATAGAGGATCTGTCAGCTCTCCTGTGTGATATAGTATATAGAGGATCTTTCAGCTCTCCTTTGTGGTGTAGTATATAGAGGATCTGTCAGCTCTCCTGTGTGGTGTAGTATATAGAGGATCTGTCAGCTCTCCTTTGTGGTGTAGTATATAGAGGATCTGTCAGTTCTCCTGTGTGGTGTAGTATATAGAGGATGTGTCAGCTCTCCTGTGCAGTGTAGTATATAGAGGATCTTTCAGCTATCCTGTGTGGTGTAGTATATAGAGGTTCTGTCAGCTCTCCTGTGTGGTGTAGTGTATAGAGGATCTGTCAGCTCTCCTGTGTGGTGTAGTATATAGAGGATCTGTCAGCTCTCCTGTGTGGTGTAGTATATAGAGGAGGTGTCAGCTCTCCTGTGTGGTGTAGTATATAGTGGATCTGTCAGCAATCCTGCGTGATGTAGTATATAGAGGATCTGTCGGCTCTACTGTGTGGTGTAGTATATAGAGGATCTGTCAGCTCTCCTGTGTGGTGTAGTATATAGAGAATCTGTCAGCTCTCCTGTGTGGTGTAGTATATAGACGGTCTGTCAGCTCTCCTTTGTGGTGTAGTATATAGAGGATCTGTCACCTCTCCTGTCTGGTGTGTATATAGAGGATCTGTCAGCTCTCCTGTGTTGTGTAGTATACAGAGGATCTGTCAGCTCTTCTGTGTGGTGAGGTATATAGATGATGTGTCAGCTCTCCTGTGTGGTGTAGTATATAGAGGATGTGTTTATTCTGCTGTGTGGTGTAATATATAGACGTGACATGCAGAAGTAGTGCTGTTGCAGAGTGTGACATGCAGAAGTAGTGCTGTTGCTTCAATAGCATTCAGCAACTATGAGAAGTAACACAAGCACATGAGACAGGAAGTATTGTGCTCCAGAAGCATCCAGCAACTAGAGGGGTTAACACAGTCACAGGAGAAGGGGAGTGTTTTAGCAGAGCCTCAGGGGGGATTGTGGGGAAGTTGTTTGCTGTCTGGCTGGAGCCAAAGACGGTGTGTGTGTTCTGTATCTCACAGAAGTGCCCCCGCAATTGAATAGGATTCAAGTCAGGAGTGAAGCTAAGCACAGGTCAGGTAGAGTTTCTGAACTAGCAGTGCAGAGTATTGTCAGGCAGAAAGATAAGGACTGGAAGAAATGGTGTCACAAGGATCATCTCCCTCAGCAAACCCTCCCTCCCTCCTCCATCTCACTGTGCTGTAAAGAATGCTGTGTTGATTAATGTGCCTTTGCATTAGAACTGTGCAGTCCTGTACTACGGCGAAGACTGTGAACTACTGTGATGCTAAGGAAACTGTACTGTTTGTCACTGGAGCGTGTTGCTCATAAGACTTGACTTGCACTGGCTATAAGGCTTCTTATTAAATACTAGTGTTCTACCATTTATGTCAGATCTCCTGTGTGGTGTAGTATATAGAGGATCTATAAGCTCTCCTGTGTGGTGTGGTATATAGAGGATCTGTCGGCTCTCCAGTGTGGTGCACTATTTAGAGGATCTGTCGGCCCTCCTGTGTAGTGTAGTATATATAGGATCTGTCAGCTCTCCTGTGTGGTGTAGTATATAGAGGATCTTTCTGCTCTCCTGTGTTGTGTAGTATATAGAGGATCTGTCAGCTCTCCTGTGTTGTGTAGTATATAGAGGATCTGTCAGCTCTCCTGTGTGGTGTAGTATATAGGGGATCTGTCAGCTCTCCTGTGTGGTGCAGTTTACAAAGGATCTGTCAGCTCTCGTGTTTGGTGTAGTGTATAGAGTATCTGTCGACTCTCATGTGTAGTGTAGTATATAGAGGATCTGCCGGCTCTCCTGTGCGGTGTAGTATATAGAGGATCTGTCGGCTCTCCTGTGCAGTGTAGTATATAGAGCATCTGTCAGCACTCCTATGTGGTGCAGTATATAGAGAATCTGTCAGCTCTCCTGTGTGGTGTAGTATATAGAGGATGTGTCGGTTCTCCTGTGTGCTGCAGTATATAGAGGATCTGTCAGCTCTCCTGTGTGGTGTAGTATATAGAGGATCTTTAAGCTCTCCTGTGTGTTGTAGTATATAGAGGATCTGTCGGCACTCCTGTGTGGTGTAGAATGCAGAGGATCTGTCGGCTCTCCTGTGTGGTGTAGAATACAGAGGATCTGTCGGCTCTCCTGTGTGGTGTAGTATATAGAGGATCTGTCTGCTCTCCTGTGTTGTGTAGTATATAGAGGATCTTTCAGCTCTCCTGTGCAGTGTAGTATATAGAGGATCTTTCAGCTCTCCTGTGTGGTGTAGTATATAGAGGATCTGTCAGCTCTCCTGTGTGGTGTAGTATATAGAGGATCTCACAGCTCTCCTGTGTGGTGTAGTATAAAGTGGATCTGCCAGCTCTCCTGTGCAGTGTAGTTTATAGAGGATCTTTCAGCTCTCCTGTGTGGTGTAGTATATAGAGGATCTGTCAGCTTTCCTGTGTGGTGTAGTATATAGAGGATCTGTCAGCTCTCCTGTGTGGTGTAGTATATAGAGGATCTGTCAGCTCTACTGTGTGGTGTAGTATATAGAGGAGGTGTCAGCTCTCTTTTGTGGTGTAGTATATAGAGGATCTGTCAGCTCTCCTGTGTGGTGTAGTATATAGAGGATCTGTCAGCTCTCCTGTGTGGTATAGTACATAGAGGATCTGTCGGCTCTCCTGTGTGGTGTAGTATATAGAGGATCTGTCACCTGTCCTGTGTGATGTAGTATATAGAGGATCTACTGTATAAGCTCTCCTGTGTGGTGTAGTATGTAGAGGATCTGTCAGCTCTCCTGTGCAGTGTAGTATATAGAGGATCTTTCAGCTCTCCTGTGTGGTGTATTATATAGAGGATCTGTCAGCTCTCCTGTGTGGTGTAGTATATAGAGGATCTGTCAGGTCTCCTGTGTGGTGTAGTATATAGAGGATCTGTCAGCTCTCCTGTGTGGTGTAGTATATAGAGGAGGTGTCAGCTCTCCTGTGTGGTGTAGTATATAGAGGATCTGTCAGCAATCCTGCGTGATGTAGTATATAGAGGATATGTCGGCTCTACTGTGTGGTGTAGTATATAGAGGATCTGTCAGCTCTCCTGTGTGATGTAGTATATAGAGGATCTGTCAGCTCTCCTGTGTGGTGTAGTATATAGACGGTCTGTCAGCTCTCCTGTGTGGTGTAGTATATAGAGGATCTGTCGGTTCTCCTGTGTAGTGTAGGATATAGAGAATCTGTCAGCTCTCCTGTGTGTTGTAGTATATAGAGGATCTGTCAGCTCTCCTGTGTGATGTAGTATATAGAGGATCTACTGTATAAGCTCTCCCGTGTGGTGTAGTGTATAGAGGATCTGTCAGCTCTCCTGTGTGGTGTAGTATATAGAGGATCTGTCAGCTCTCCTGTGTGATGTAGTATATAGAGGATCTACTGTATAAGCTCTCCTGTGTGGTGTAATATATAGAGGATGTGTCGGCTCTCCTGTGTGGTGTAGTATATAGAGGATCTGTCAGCTCTCCTTTGTGGTGTAATATATAGAGGATCTGTCAGCTCTCCTGTGTGATATAGTATATAGAGGATCTGTCAGCTCTCCTTTGTGGTGTAGTATATAGAGGATCTGTCAGCTCTCCTGTGTGGTGTAGTATATAGAGGATCTGTCAGCTCTCCTTTGTGGTGTAGTATATAGAGGATCTGTCAGCTCTCCTGTGTGGTGTAGTATATACAGGATGTGTCAGCTCTCCTGTGCAGTGTAGTATATAGAGGATCTTTCAGCTATCCTGTGTGGTGTAGTATATAGAGGTTCTGTCAGCTCTCCTGTGTGGTGTAGTGTATAGAGGATCTGTCAGCTCTCCTGTGTGGTGTAGTATATAGAGGATCTGTCAGCTCTCCTGTGTGGTGTAGTATATAGAGGAGGTGTCAGCTCTCCTGTGTGGTGTAGTATATAGAGGATCTGTCAGCAATCCTGCGTGATGTAGTATATAGAGGATCTGTCGGCTCTACTGTGTGGTGTAGTATATAGAGGATCTCTCAGCTCTCCTGTGTGGTGTAGTATATAGAGGATCTGTCAGCTCTCCTGTGTGGTGTAGTATATACACGGTCTGTCAGCTCTCCTTTGTGGTGTAGTATATAGAGGATCTGTCGCCTCTCCTGTGTGGTGTAGTATATAGAGTATCTGTCAGCTCTCCTGTGTGGTGTAGTATATAGTGGATCTGTCAGCCCTCCTGTGTTGTGTAGTATACAGAGGATCTGTCAGCTCTTCTGTGTGGTGAAGTATATAGATGATGTGTCAGCTCTCCTGTGTGGTGTAGTATATAGAGGATGTGTCTGTTCTGCTGTGTGGTGTCATATATAGACGTGACATGCAGAAGTAGTGCTGTTGCAGAGTGTGACATGCAGAAGTAGTGCTGTTGCTTCAATAGCATTCAGCAACTATGAGAAGTAACACAAGCACATGAGACAGGAAGTGTTGTGCTCCAGAAGCATCCAGCAACTAGAGGGGTTAACACAGTCACAGGAGAAGGGGAGTGTTTTAGCAGAGCCCCAGGGGGGATTGTGGGGAAGTTGTTTGCTGTCTGGCTGGAGCCGAAGAGAAAGACGGTGTGTGTGTTCTGTATCTCACAGAAGTGCCCCCGCAATTGAATAGGATTCAAGTCAGGAGTGTAGCTAAGCACAGGTCAGGTAGAGTTTCTGAACTAGCAGTGCAGAGTATTGTCAGGCAGAAAGATAAGAACTGGAAGAAATGGTGTCACAAGGATCATCTCCCTCAGCAAACCCTCCCTCCCTCCTCCATCTCACTGTGCTGTAAAGAATGCTGTGTTGATTAATGTGCCTTTGCATTAGAACTGTGCAGTCCTGTACTACGGCGAAGACTGTGAACTACTGTGATGCTAAGGAAACTGTACTGTTTGTCACTGGAGCCTGTTGCTCATAAGACTTGACTTGCACTGGCTATAAGGCTTCTTATTAAATACTAGTGTTCTACCATTTATGTCAGATCTCCTGTGTGGTGTAGTATATAGAGGATCTATAGGCTCTCCTGTGTGGTGTGGTATATAGAGGATCTGTGGGCTCTCCAGTGTGGTGCACTATATAGAGGATCTGTCGGCCCTCCTGTGTAGTGTAGTATACAGAAGGTCTGTCAGCTCTCCTGTGTTGTGTAGTATATAGAGGATCTGTCAGCTCTCCTGTGTTGTGTAGTATATAGAGGATCTGTCAGCTCTCCTGTGTGGTGTAGTATATAGGGGATCTGTCAGCTCTCCTATGTGGTGCAGTTTACAAAGGATCTGTCAGCTCTCGTGATTGGTGTAGTGTATAGAGTATCTGTCGACTCTCATGTGTAGTGTAGTATATAGAGGATCTGTCGGCTCTCCTGTGCGGTGTAGTATATAGAGGATCGGTCGGCTCTCCTGTGCAGTGTAGTATATAGAGCATCTGTCAGCTCTCCTATGTGGTGCAGTATATAGAGAATCTGTCAGCTCTCCTGTGTGGTGTATTATATAGAGGATGTGTCGGTTCTCCTGTGTGCTGCAGTATATAGAGGATCTGACAGCTCTCCTGTGCGATGTAGTATATAGAGGATCTTTAAGCTCTCCTGTGTGGTGTAGTATATAGAGGATCTTTCAGCTCTCCTGTGTGGTGTAGTATATAGAGGATCTGTCGGCTCTCCTGTGTGGTGTAGTATATAGAGGATCTGTCAGCTCTCCTGTGTGGTATAGATTACAGAGGATCTGTCGGCTCTACTGTGTGGTGTAGAATATAGAGGATCTGTCAGCTCTCCTGTGTTGTTTAGTATATAGAGGATCTGTCAGCTCTCCTGTGTGGTGTAGTATATAGAGGATCTGTCGGCTCTCCTGTGTGGTGTAGAATGCAGAGGATCTGTCAGCTCTCCTGTGTGAGGTAGAATACAGAGGATCTGTCGGCTCTCCTGTGTGGTGTAGTATATAGAGGATCTGTCAGCTCTCCTTTGTGGTGTAATATATAGAGGATCTGTCAGCTCTCCTGTGTGATATAGTATATAGAGGATCTGTCAGCTCTCCTTTGTGGTGTAGTATATAGAGGATCTGTCAGCTCTCCTGTGTGGTGTAGTATATAGAGGATCTGTCAGCTCTCCTTTGTGGTGTAGTATATAGAGGATCTGTCAGCTCTCCTGTGTGGTGTAGTATATAGAGGATGTGTCAGGTCTCCTGTGCAGTGTAGTATATAGAGAATCTTTCAGCTGTCCTGTGTGGTGTAGTATATAGAGGATCTGTCAGCTGTCCTGTGTGATGTAGTATATAGAGGATCTACTGTATAAGCTCTCCTGTGTGGTGTAGTATATAGAGGATCTGTCAGCTCTACTGTGTGGTGTAGTATATAGAGGAGGTGTCAGCTCTCTTTTGTGGTGTAGTATATAGGGGATCTGTCAGCTCTCCTGTGTGGTGTAGTATATAGAGGATCTGTCAGCTCTCCTGTGTGGTATAGTACATAGAGGATCTGTCGGCTCTCCTGTGTGGTGTAGTATACAGAGGATCTGTCAGCTCTCCTGTGTGGTGCAGTATATAGAGGATCTGTCACCTGTCCTGTGTGACGTAGTATATAGAGGATCTACTGTATAAGCTCTCCTGTGTGGTGTAGTATATAGAGGATCTGTCAGCTCTCCTGTGCAGTGTAGTATATAGAGGATCTTTCAGCTCTCCTGTGTGGTGTAGTATATAGAGGATCTGTCAGCTCTCCTGTGTGGTGTAGTATATAGAGGATCTGTCAGGTCTCCTGTGTGGTGTAGTATATAGAGGATCTGTCAGCTCTCCTGTGTGGTGTAGTATATAGAGGAGGTGTCAGCTCTCCTGTGTGGTGTAGTATATAGAGGATCTGTCAGCAATCCTGCGTGATGTAGTATATAGAGGATCTGTCGGCTCTACTGTGTGGTGTAGTATATAGAGGATCTGTCAGCTCTTCTGTGTGATGTAGTATATAGAGGATCTGTCAGCTCTCCTGTGTGGTGTAGTATATAGACGGTCTGTCAGCTCTCCTGTGTGGTGTAGTATATAGAGGATCTGTCGGTTCTCCTGTGTGGTGTAGTATATAGAAGATCTGTCTGCTCTCCTGTGTTGTGTAGTATATAGAGGATCTGTCAGCTCTCCTGTGCAGTGTAGTATATAGAGGATCTTTCAGCTCTCCTGTGTGGTGTAGTATATAGAGGATCTGTCAGCTCTCCTGTGTGGTGTAGTATATAGAGGATCTCACAGCTCTCCTGTGTGGTGTAGTATAAAGTGGATCTGCCAGCTCTCCTGTGCAGTGTAGTTTATAGAGGATCTTTCAGCTCTCCTGTGTGGTGTAGTATATAGAGGATCTGTCAGCTTTCCTGTGTGGTGTAGTATATAGAGGATCTGTCAGCTCTCCTGTGTGGTGTAGTATATAGAGGATCTGTCAGCTCTACTGTGTGGTGTAGTATGTAGAGGAGGTGTCAGCTCTCTTTTGTGGTGTAGTATATAGAGGATCTGTCAGCTCTCCTGTGTGGTGTAGTATATATAGGATCTGTCAGCTCTCCTGTGTGGTATAGTACATAGAGGATCTGTCGGCTCTCCTGTGTGGTGTAGTATACAGAGGATCTGTCAGCTCTCCTGTGTGGTGCAGTATATAGAGGATCTGTCACCTGTCCTGTGTGATGTAGTATATAGAGGATCTACTGTATAAGCTCTCCTGTGTGGTGTAGTATATAGAGGATCTGTCAGCTCTCCTGTGCAGTGTAGTATATAGAGGATCTTTCAGCTCTCCTGTGTGGTGTAGTATATAGAGGATCTGTCAGCTCTCCTGTGTGGTGTAGTATATAGAGGATCTGTCAGGTCTCCTGTGTGGTGTAGTATATAGAGGATCTGTCAGCTCTCCTGTGTGGTGTAGTATATAGAGGAGGTGTCAGCTCTCCTGTGTGGTGTAGTATATAGAGGATCTGTCAGCAATCCTGCGTGATGTAGTATATAGAGGATCTGTCGGCTCTGTGTGGTGTAGTATATAGAGGATCTGTCAGCTCTTCTGTGTGATGTAGTATATAGAGGATCTGTCAGCTCTCCTGTGTGGTGTAGTATATAGAGGATATGTCGGTTCTCCTGTGTGGTGTAGTATATAGAGGATCTGTCAGCTCTCCTGTGTGGTGTAGTATATAGAGGATCTGTCAGCTCTCCTGTGTGATGTAGTATGTAGAGGATCTACTGTATAAGCTCTCCCGTGTGGTGTAGTGTATAGAGGATCTGTCAGCTCTCCTGTGTGGTGTAGTATATAGAGGATCTGTCAGCTCTCCTGTGTGATGTAGTATATAGAGGATCTACTGTATAAGCTCTCCTGTGTGGTGTAATATATAGAGGATGTGTCGGCTCTCCTGTGTGGTGTAGTATATAGAGGATCTGTCAGCTCTCCTTTGTGGTGTAATATATAGAGCATCTGTCAGCTCTCCTGTGTGATATAGTATATAGAGGATCTGTCAGCTCTCCTTTGTGGTGTAGTATATAGAGGATCTGTCAGCTCTCCTGTGTGGTGTAGTATATAGAGGATCTGTCAGCTTTCCTTTGTGGTGTAGTATATAGAGGATCTGTCAGCTCTCCTGTGTGGTGTAGTATATAGAGGATGTGTCAGCTCTCCTGTGCAGTGTAGTATATAGAGGATCTTTCAGCTATCCTGTGTGGTGTAGTATATAGAGGTTCTGTCAGCTCTCCTGTGTGGTGTAGTGTATAGATGATCTGTCAGCTCTCCTGTGTGGTGTAGTATATAGAGGATCTGTCAGCTCTCCTGTGTGGTGTAGTATATAGAGGAGGTGTCAGCTCTCCTGTGTGGTGTAGTATATAGAGGATCTGTCAGCAATCCTGCGTGATGTAGTATATAGAGGATCTGTCGGCTCTCCTGTGTGGTGTAGTATATAGACGGTCTGTCAGCTCTCCTTTGTGGTGTAGTATATAGAGGATCTGTCACCTCTCCTGTGTGGTGTAGTATATAGATTATCTGTCAGCTCTCCTGTGTGGTGTAGTATATAGAGGATCTGTCAGCTCTCCTGTGTGGTGTAGTATATAGACGGTCTGTCAGCTCTCCTTTGTGGTGTAGTATATAGAGGATCTGTCACCTCTCCTGTGTGGTGTAGTATATAGAGTATCTGTCAGCTCTCCTGTGTGGTGTAGTATATAGAGTATTTGTCAGCTCTCATGTGTGGTGTAGTATATAGTGGATCTGTCAGCCCTCCTGTGTTGTGTAGTATACAGAGGATCTGTCAGCTCTTCTGTGTGGTGAAGTATATAGATGATGTGTCAGCTCTCCTGTGTGGTGTAGTATATAGAGGATGTGTCTGTTCTGCTGTGTGGTGTAATATATAGACGTGACATGCAGAAGTAGTGCTGTTGCAGAGTGTGACATGCAGAAGTAGTGCTGTTGCTTCAATAGCATTCAGCAACTATGAGAAGTAACACAAGCACATGAGACAGGAAGTGTTGTGCTCCAGAAGCATCCAGCAACTAGAGGGGTTAACACAGTCACAGGAGAAGGGGAGTGTTTTAGCAGAGCCCCAGGGGGGATTGTGGGGAAGTTGTTTGCTGTCTGGCTGGAGCCGAAGAGAAAGACGGTGTGTGTGTTCTGTATCTCACAGAAGTGCCCCCGCAATTGAATAGGATTCAAGTCAGGAGTGAAGCTAAGCACAGGTCAGGTAGAGTTTCTGAACTAGCAGTGCAGAGTATTGTCAGGCAGAAAGATAAGGACTGGAAGAAATGGTGTCACAAGGATCATCTCCCTCAGCAAACCCTCCCTCCCTCCTCCATCTCACTGTGCTGTAAAGAATGCTGTGTTGATTAATGTGCCTTTGCATTAGAACTGTGCAGTCCTGTACTACGGCGAAGACTGTGAACTACTGTGATGCTAAGGAAACTGTACTGTTTGTCACTGGAGCCTGTTGCTCATAAGACTTGACTTGCATTGGCTATAAGGCTTCTTATTAAATACTAGTGTTCTACCATTTATGTCAGATCTCCTGTGTGGTGTAGTATATAGAGGATCTATAAGCTCTCCTGTGTGGTGTGGTATATAGAGGATCTGTGGGCTCTCCAGTGTGGTGCACTATATAGAGGATCTGTCGGCCCTCCTGTGTAGTGTAGTATACAGAAGGTCTGTCAGCTCTCCTGTGTTGTGTAGTATATAGAGGATCTGTCAGCTCTCCTGTGCAGTGTAGTATATAGGGGATCTGTCAGCTCTCCTGTGTGGTGCAGTTTACAAAGGATCTGTCAGCTCTCGTGTTTGGTGTAGTGTATAGAGTATCTGTCGACTCTCACGTGTAGTGTAGTATATAGAGGATCTGCCGGCTCTCCTGTGCGGTGTAGTATATAGAGGATCTGTCGGCTCTCCTGTGCAGTGTAGTATATAGAGCATCTGTCAGCTCTCCTATGTGGTGCAGTATATAGAGAACCTGTCAGCTCTCCTGTGTGGTGTAGTATATAGAGGATGTGTCGGTTCTCCTGTGTGCTGCAGTATATAGAGGATCTGTCAACTCTCCTGTGTGGTGTAGTATATAGAGGATCTTTAAGCTCTCCTGTGTGTTGTAGTATATAGAGGATCTGTTGGCTCTCCTGTGTGGTGTAGAATACAGAGGATCTGTCGGCTCTCCTGTGTGGTGTAGTATATAGAGGATCTGTCTGCTCTCCTGTGTTGTGTAGTATATAGAGGATCTGTCAGCTCTCCTGTGCAGTGTAGTATATGGAGGATCTTTCAGCTCTCCTGTGTGGTGTAGTATATAGAGGATCTGTCAGCTCTCCTGTGTGGTGTAGTTTATAGAGGATCTCACAGCTCTCCTGTGTGGTGTAGTATATAGAGGATCTGTCGGCTCTCCTGTGCAGTGTAGTTTATAGAGGATCTTTCAGCTCTCCTGTGTGGTGTAGTATATAGAGGATCTGTCAGCTCTCCTGTGTGGTGTAATATATAGAGGATCTGTCAGCTCTACTGTGTGGTGTAGTATATAGAGGAGGTGTCAGCTCTCTTTTGTGGTGTAGTATATAGAGGATCTGTCAGCTCTCCTGTGTGGTGTAGTATATAGAGGATCTGTCAGCTCTCCTGTGTGGTATAGTACATAGAGGATCTGTCGGCTCTCCTGTGTGGTGTAGTATACAGAGGATCTGTCAGCTCTCCTGTGTGGTGCAGTATATAGAGGATCTGTCACCTGTCCTGTGTGATGTAGTGTATAGAGGATCTACTGTATAAGCTCTCCTGTGTGGTATAATATATAGAGGATCTGTCAGCTCTCCTGTGCAGTGTAGTATATAGAGAATCTTTCAGCTCTCCTGTGTGGTGTAGTATATAGAGGATCTGTCAGCTCTCCTGTGTGGTGTAGTATATAGAGGATCTGTCAGGTCTCCTGTGTGGTGTAGTATATAGAGGATGTGTCAGCTCTCCTGTGTGGTGTAGTATATAGAGGATCTGTCAGCTCTCCTGTGTGGTGTAGTATATAGAGGAGGTGTCAGCTCTCCTGTGTGGTGTAGTATATAGAGGATCTGTCAGCAATCCTGCGTGATGTAGTATATAGAGGATCTGTCGGCTCTACTGTGTGGTGTAGTATATAGAGGATCTGTCAGCTCTTCTGTGTGATGTAGTATATAGAGGATCTGTCAGCTCTCCTGTGTGGTGTAGTATATAGACGGTCTGTCAGCTCTCCTGTGTGGTGTAGTATATAGAGGATCTGTCGGTTTTCCTGTGTGGTGTAGTATATAGAGGATCTGTCTGCTCTCCTGTGTTGTGTAGTATATAGAGGATCTGTCAGCTCTCCTGTGCAGTGTAGTATATAGAGGATCTTTCAGCTCTCCTGTGTGGTGTAGTATATAGAGGATCTGTCAGCTCTCCTGTGTGGTGTAGTATATAGAGGATCTCACAGCTCTCCTGTGTGGTGTAGTATAAAGTGGATCTGCCAGCTCTCCTGTGCAGTGTAGTTTATAGAGGATCTTTCAGCTCTCCTGTGTGGTGTAGTATATAGAGGATCTGTCAGCTTTCCTGTGTGGTGTAGTATATAGAGGATCTGTCAGCTCTCCTGTGTGGTGTAGTATATAGAGGATCTGTCAGCTCTACTGTGTGGTGTAGTATATAGAGGAGGTGTCAGCTCTCTTTTGTGGTGTAGTATATAGAGGATCTGTCAGCTCTCCTGTGTGGTGTAGTATATACAGGATCTGTCAGCTCTCCTGTGTGGTATAGTACATAGAGGATCTGTCGGCTCTCCTGAGTGGTGTAGTATACAGAGGATCTGTCAGCTCTCCTGTGTGGTGCAGTATATAGAGGATCTGTCACCTGTCCTGTGTGATGTAGTATATAGAGGATCTACTGTATAAGCTCTCCTGTGTGGTGTAGTATATAGAGGATCTGTCAGCTCTTCTGTGCAGTGTAGTATATAGAGGATCTTTCAGCTCTCCTGTGTGGTGTAGTATATAGAGGATCTGTCAGCTCTCCTGTGTGGTGTAGTATATAGAGGATCTGTCAGGTCTCCTGTGTGGTGTAGTATATAGAGGATCTGTCAGCTCTCCTGTGTGGTGTAGTATATAGAGGAGGTGTCAGCTCTCCTGTGTGGTGTAGTATATAGAGGATCTGTCAGCAATCCTGCGTGATGTAGTATATAGAGGATGTGTCGGCTCTACTGTGTGGTGTAGTATATAGAGGATCTGTCAGCTCTTCTGTGTGATGTAGTATATAGAGGATCTGTCAGCTCTCCTGTGTGGTGTAGTATATAGACGGTCTGTCAGCTCTCCTGTGTGGTGTAGTATATAGAGGATCTGTCGGTTCTCCTGTGTGGTGTAGTATATAGAGGATCTGTCAGCTCTCCTGTGTGGTGTAGTATATAGAGGATCTGTCAGCTCTCCTGTGTGATGTAGTATATAGAGGATCTACTGTATAAGCTCTCCCGTGTGGTGTAGTGTATAGAGGATCTGTCAGCTCTCCTGTGTGGTGTAGTATATAGAGGATCTGTCAGCTCTCCTGTGTGATGTAGTATATAGAGGATCTACTGTATAAGCTCTCCTGTGTGGTATAATATATAGAGGATGTGTCGGCTCTCCTGTGTGGTGTAGTATATAGAGGATCTGTCAGCTCTCCTTTGTGGTGTAATATATAGAGGATCTGTCAGCTCTCCTGTGTGATATAGTATATAGAGGATCTGTCAGCTCTCCTTTGTGGTGTAGTATATAGAGGATCTGTCAGCTCTCCTGTGTGGTGTAGTATATAGAGGATCTGTCAGCTCTCCTTTGTGGTGTAGTATATAGAGGATCTGTCATCTCTCCTGTGTGGTGTAGTATATTGAGGATGTGTCAGCTCTCCTGTGCAGTGTAGTATATACAGGATCTTTCAGCTATCCTGTGTGGTGTAGTATATAGAGGTTCTGTCAGCTCTCCTGTGTTGTGTAGTGTATAGAGGATCTGTCAGCTCTCCTGTGTGGTGTAGTATATAGAGGATCTGTCAGATCTCCTGTGTGGTGTAGTTTATAGAGGAGGTGTCAGCTCTCCTGTGTGGTGTAGTATATAGAGTATCTGTCAGCAATCCTGCGTGATGTAGTATATAGAGGATCTGTCGGCTCTACTGTGTGGTATAGTATATAGAGGATCTGTCAGCTCTCCTGTGTGGTGTAGTATATAGAGGATCTGTCAGCTCTCCTGTGTGGTGTAGTATATAGACGGTCTGTCAGCTCTCCTTTGTGGTGTAATATATAGAGGATCTGTCACCTCTCCTGTGTGGTGTAGTATATAGAGTATCTGTCAGCTCTCCTGTGTGGTGTAGTATATAGAGTATTTGTCAGCTCTCATGTGTGGTGTAGTATATAGTGGATCTGTCAGCCCTCCTGTGTTGTGTAGTATACAGAGGATCTGTCAGCTCTTCTGTGTGGTGAAGTATATAGATGATGTGTCAGCTCTCCTGTGTGGTGTAGTATATAGAGGATGTGTCTGTTCTGCTGTGTGGTGTAATATATAGACGTGACATGCAGAAGTATTGCTGTTGCAGAGTGTGACATGCAGAAGTAGTGCTGTTGCTTCAATAGCATTCAGCAACTATGAGAAGTAACACAAGCACATGAGACAGGAAGTGTTGTGCTCCAGAAGCATCCAGCAACTAGAGGGGTTAGCACCGTCACAGGAGAAGGGGAGTGTTTTAGCAGAGCCCCAGGGGGGATTGTGGGGAAGTTGTTTGCTGTCTGGCTGGAGCCGAAGAGAAAGACGGTGTGTGTGTTCTGTATCTCACAGAAGTGCCCCCGCAATTGAATAGGATTCAAGTCAGGAGTGTAGCTAAGCACAGGTCAGGTAGAGTTTCTGAACTAGCAGTGCAGAGTATTGTCAGGTAGAAAGATAAGAACTGGAAGAAATGGTGTCACAAGGATCATCTCGCTCAGCAAACCCTCCCTCCCTCCTCCATCTCACTGTGCTGTAAAGAATGCTGTGTTGATTAATGTGCCTTTGCATTAGAACTGTGCAGTCCTGTACTATGGCGAAGACTGTGAACTTCTGTGATGCTAAGGAAACTGTACTGTTTGTCACTGGAGCCTGTTGCTCATAAGACTTGACTTGCACTGGCTATAAGGCTTCTTATTAAATACTAGTGTTCTACCATTTATGTCAGATCTCCTGTGTGGTGTAGTATATAGAGGATCTATAAGCTCTCCTGTGTGGTGTGGTATATAGAGGATCTGTGGGCTCTCCAGTGTGGTGCACTATATAGAGGATCTGTCGGCCCTCCTGTGTAGTGTAGTATACAGAAGGTCTGTCAGCTCTCCTGTGTTGTGTAGTATATAGAGGATCTGTCAGCTCTCCTGTGTTGTGTAGTATATAGAGGATCTGTCAGCTCTCCTGTGTGATGTAGTATATAGGGGATCTGTCTGCTCTCCTGTGTGGTGCAGTTTACAAAGGATCTGTCAGCTCTCGTGATTGGTGTAGTGTATAGAGTATCTGTCGACTCTCATGTGTACTGTAGTATATAGAGGATCTGTCGGCTCTCCTGTGCGGTGTAGTATATAGAGGATCGGTCGGCTCTCCTGTGCAGTGTAGTATATAGAGCATCTGTCAGCTCTCCTATGTGGTGCAGTATATAGAGAATCTGTCAGCTCTCCTGTGTGGTGTAGTATATAGAGGATGTGTCGGTTCTCCTGTGTGCTGCAGTATATAGAGGATCTGACAGCTCTCCTGTGTGGTGTAGTATATAGAGAATCTTTAAGCTCTCCTGTGTGGTGTAGTATATAGAGGATCTTTCAGCTCTCCTGTGTGGTGTAGTATATAGAGGATCTGTCGGCTCTCCTGTGTGGTGTAGTATATAGAGGATCTGTCAGCTCTCCTGTGTGGTATAGATTACAGAGGATCTCTCGGCTCCACTGTGTGGTGTAGTATATAGAGGATCTGTCAGCTCTCCTGTGTTGTGTAGTATATAGAGGATCTGTCAGCTCTCCTGTGTGGTGTAGTATATAGAGGATCTGTCAGCTCTCCTGTGTGGTGTAGAATGCAGAAGATCTGTCAGCTCTCCTGTGTGATGTAGAATACAGAGGATCTGTCGGCTCTCCTGTGTGGTGTAGTATATAGAGGATCTGTCTGCTCTCCTGTGTTGTGTAGTATATAGAGGATCTGTCAGCTCTCCTGTGCAGTGTAGTATATAGAGGATCTTTCAGCTCTCCTGTGTGGTGTAGTATATAGAGGATCTGTCAGCTCTCCTGTGTGGTGTAGTATATAAAGGATCTCACAGCTCTCCTGTGTGGTGTAGTATAAAGTGGATCTGCCAGCTCTCCTGTGCAGTGTAGTATATAGAGGATCTTTCAGCTCTCCTGTGTGGTGTAGTATATAGAGGATCTGTCAGCTTTCCTGTGTGGTGTAGTATATAGAGGATCTGTCAGCTCTCCTGTGTGGTGTAGTATATAGAGGATCTGTCAGCTCTACTGTGTGGTGTAGTATATAGAGGAGGTGTCAGCTCTCTTTTGTGATGTAGTATATAGAGGATCTGTCAGCTCTCCTGTGTGGTGTAGTACATAGAGGATCTGTCAGCTCTCCTGTGTGGTGTAGTATACAAAGGATCTGTCAGCTCTCCTGTGTGGTGTAGTATATAGAGGATCTGTCAGCTCTCCTGTGTGATGTAGTATATAGAGGATCTACTGTATAAGCTCTCCTGTGTGGTGTAGTATATAGAGGATCTGTCAGCTCTCCTGTGCAGTGTAGTATATAGAGGATCTTTCAGCTCTCCTGTGTGGTGTAGTATATAGAGGATCTGTCAGCTCTCCTGTGTGGTGTAGTATATAGAGGATCTGTCAGGTCTCCTGTGTGGTGTAGTATATAGAGGATCTGTCAGCTCTCCTGTGTGGTGTAGTATATAGAGGAGGTGTCAGCTCTCCTGTGTGGTGTAGTATATAGAGGATCTGTCAGCAATCCTGCGTGATGTAGTATATAGAGGATCTGTCGGCTCTACTGTGTGGTGTAGTATATAGAGGATCTGTCAGCTCTCCTGTGTGATGTAGTATATAGAGGATCTGTCAGCTCTCCTGTGTGGTGTAGTATATAGACGGTCTGTCAGCTCTCCTGTGTGGTGTAGTATATAGAGGTTGTGTCGGTTCTCCTGTGTGGTGTAGTATATAGAGAATCTGTCAGCTCTCCTGTGTGTTGTAGTATATAGAGGATCTGTCAGCTCTCCTTTGTGGTGTAGTATATAGAGGATCTGTCAGCTCTCCTGAGTGATGTAGTATATAGAGGATCTACTGTATAAGCTCTCCTGTGTGGTGTAGTATATAGAGGCTCTGTCAGCTCTCCTGTGTGGTGTAGTATATAGAGGATCTGTCAGCTCTCCTGTGTGATGTAGTATATAGAGGATCTACTGTATAAGCTCTCCTATGTGGTGTAATATATAGAGGATGTGTCGGCTCTCCTGTGTGGTGTAGTATATAGAGGATCTGTCAGCTCTCCTGTGTGATGTAGTATATAGAGGATCTGTCAGCTCTCCTTTGTGGTGTAATATATAGAGGATCTGTCAGCTCTCCTGTGTGATGTAGTATATAGAGGATCTGTCAGCTCTCCTTTGTGGTATAGTATATAGAGGATCTGTCAGCTCTCCTGTGTGGTGTATTATATAGAGGATCTGTCAGCTCTCCTTTGTGGTGTAGTATATAGAGGATCTGTCAGCTCTCCTGTGTGGTGTAGTATATAGAGGATCTGTCAGCTCTCCTGTGCAGTGTAGTATATAGAGGATCTTTCAGCTATCCTGTGTGGTGTAGTATATAGAGGTTCTGTCAGCTCTCCTGTATGGTGCAGTATATAGAGGATCTGTCAGCTCTCCTGTGTGGTGTAGTATATAGAGGATCTGTCAGCTCTCCTGTGTGGTGTAGTATATAGAGGATCTGTCAGCTCTCCTTTGCGGTGTAGTATATAGAGGATCTGTCAGCTCTCCTGTGTAGTGTAGTATATAGAGGATCTGTCAGCCTTCTTGTGTGGTGTAGTATATAGAGGATCTGTCAGCTCTCCTCTGTCGTGTAGTATATAGAGGATCTGACAGCTCTCCTGTGTCGTGTAGTATATAGAGGCTCTGTCAGCTCTCCTGTGTGGTGTAGTATATAGAGAATCTGTCAGCTCTCCTTTGTTGTGTAGTATATAGAGGATCTGTCAGCTCTCCTGTGTGATGTTGTATATAGAGCATCTGCCAGCTCTGCTGTGTGGTGTAGTATATAGAGGATCTGTCAGCTCTCCTTTGTGGTGTAGTATATAGAGGATCTGTCAGCTCTCCTGTGTGGTGTAGTATATAGAGGATCTGTCGGCTCTCCTGTGCGGTGTAGTATATAGAGGATCTGTCAGCTCTCCTGTGTGGTGTAGTATATAGAGGATCTGTCAGCTCTCCTGTGTGGTGTAGTATATAGAGGATGTGTCAGTTCTCCTGTGTGGTGTAGTATATAGAGCATCTGCCAGCTCTGCTGTGTGGTGTAGTATATAGAGGATCTGTCAGCCTTTTTATGTGGTGTAGTATATAGAGGATCTGTCAGCTCTCCTGTGTCATGTAGTATATAGAGGATCTGTCAGCCTTCATGTGTTGTGTAGTATATATAGGATCTGTTAGCCCTCCTGTGTTGTGTAGTATACAGAGGATCTGTCAGCTCTTCTATGTGGTGTAGTATATAGATGATGTGTCAGCTCTCCTGTGTGGTGTAGTATATAGAGAATGTGTCGATTCTGCTGTGTGGTGTAATATATAGACGTGACATGCAGAAGTAGTGCTGTTGCAGAGTGTGACATGCAGAAGTAGTGCTGTTGATTTAAAAGCATTCAGCAACTATTAGAAAAGTAACACAAGCACATGAGACAGGAAGTGTTGTGCTCCAGAAGCATCCAGCAACTAGATGGGTTAACACAGTCACAGGAGAAGGGGAGTGTTTTAGCAGAGCCCCAGGGAGGATTGTGGGGAAGTTGTTTGCTGTCTGGCTGGAGCCGAAGAGAAAGATGGTGTGTGTGTTCTGTATCTCACAGAAGTGCCCTCGCAATTGAATAGGATTCAAGTCAGGAGTGAAGCTAAGCACAGGTCAGGTAGAGTTTCTGAACTAGCAGTGCAGAGTATTGTCAGGCAGAAAGATAAGGACTGGAAGAAATGGTGTCACAAGGATCATCTCCCACAGCAAAACCTCCCTCCTCCATCTCACTGTGCTGTAAAGAATGCTGTGTTCATTAATGTGCCTTTGCATTAGAACTGTGCTGTCCTGTACTACGGCGAAGACTGTGAACTACTGTGATGCTAAGTAAACTGTACTGTTTATCACTGGAGCCTGTTGGTCATAAGACTTGACTTGCACTGGCTATAAGGCTTCTTATTAAATACTACAGTTCTACCATTTATGTCAGATCTCCTGTGTGGTGTAGTATATAGAGGATCTATAAGCTCTCCTGTGTGGTGTGGTATATAGAGGATCTGTCGGCTCTCCTGTGTGGTGTAGTATATAGAGGATCTGTCAGCTCTCCTGTGTGGTATAGATTACAGAGGATCTCTCGGCTCTACTGTGTGGTGTAGTATATAGAGGATCTGTCAGCTCTCCTGTGTTGTGTAGTATATAGAGGATCTGTCAGCTCTCCTGTGTGGTGTAGTATATAGAGGATCTGTCGGCTCTCCTGTGTGGTGTAGAATGCAGAGGATCTGTCAGCTCTCCTGTGTGATGGAGAATACAGAGGATCTGTCGGCTCTCCTGTGTGGTGTAGTATATAGAGGATCTGTCTGCTCTCCTGTGTTGTGTAGTATATAGAGGATCTGTCAGCTCTCCTGTGCAGTGTAGTATATAGAGGATCTTTCAGCTCTCCTGTGTGGTGTAGTATATAGAGGATCTGTCAGCTCTCCTGTGTGGTGTAGTATATAGAGGATCTCACAGCTCTCCTGTGTGGTGTAGTATAAAGTGGATCTGCCAGCTCTCCTGTGCAGTGTAGTATATAGATGATCTTTCAGCTCTCCTGTGTGGTGTAGTATATAGAGGATCTGTCAGCTTTCCTGTGTGGTGTAGTATATAGAGGATCTGTCAGCTCTCCTGTGTGGTGTAGTATATAGAGGATCTGTCAGCTCTACTGTGTGGTGTAGTATATAGAGGAGGTGTCAGCTCTCTTTTGTGGTGTAGTATATAGAGGATCTGTCAGCTCTCCTGTGTGGTGTAGTACATAGAGGATCTGTCGGCTCTCCTGTGTGGTGTAGTATACAAAGGATCTGTCAGCTCTCCTGTGTGGTGTAGTATATAGAGGATCTGTCAGCTCTCCTCTGTGATGTAGTATATAGAGGATCTACTGTATAAGCTCTCCTGTGTGGTGTAGTATATAGAGGATCTGTCAGCTCTCCTGTGCAGTGTAGTATATAGAGGATCTTTCAGCTCTCCTGTGTGGTGTAGTATATAGAGGATCTGTCAGCTCTCCTGTGTGGTGTAGTATATAGAGGATCTGTCAGGTCTCCTGTGTGGTGTAGTATATAGAGGATCTGTCAGCTCTCCTGTGTGGTGTAGTATATAGAGGAGGTGTCAGCTCTCCTGTGTGGTGTAGTATATAGAGGATCTGTCAGCAATCCTGCGTGATGTAGTATATAGAGGATCTGTCGGCTCTACTGTGTGGTGTAGTATATAGCGGATCTGTCAGTTCTCCTGTGTGATGTAGTATATAGAGGATCTGTCAGCTCTCCTGTGTGGTGTAGTATATAGACGGTCTGTCAGCTCTCCTGTGTGGTGTAGTATATAGAGGTTGTGTCGGTTCTCCTGTGTGGTGTAGTATATAGAGAATCTGTCAGCTCTCCTGTGTGTTGTAGTATATAGAGGATCTGTCAGCTCTCCTTTGTGGTGTAGAATATAGAGGATCTGTCAGCTCTCCCGTGTGGTGTAGTATATAGAGGATCTGTCAGCTATCCTGTGTGGTGTAGTATATAGAGGATCTGTCAGCTCTCCTGTGTGGTGTAGTATATAGACGGTCTGTCAGCTCTCCTGTTGTGGTGTAGTATATAGAGGTTGTGTCGGTTCTCCTGTGTGGTGTAGTATATAGAGAATCTGTCAGCTCTCCTGTGTGTTGTAGTATATAGAGGATCTGTCAGCTCTCCTTTGTGGTGTAGTATATAGAGGATCTGTCAGCTCTCCTGAGTGATGTAGTATATAGAGGATCTACTGTATAAGCTCTCCTTTGTGGTGTAGTATATAGAGGATCTGTCAGCTCTCCTGTGTGGTGTAGTATATAGAGGATCTGTCAGCTCTCCTGTGTGATGTAGTATATAGAGGATCTACTGTATAAGCTCTCCTGTGTGGTGTAATATATAGAGGATGTGTCGGCTCTCCTGTGTGGTGTAGTATATAGAGGATCTGTCAGCTCTCCTTTGTGGTGTAATATATTGAGGATCTGTCAGCTCTCCTGTGTGATGTAGTATATAGAGGATCTGTCAGCTCTCCTTTTTGGTATAGTATATAGAGGATCTGTCAGCTCTCCTGTGTGGTGTATTATATAGAGGATCTGTCAGCTCTCCTTTGTGGTGTAGTATATAGAGGATCTGTCAGCTCTCCTGTGTGGTGTAGTATATAGAGGATCTGTCAGCTCTCCTGTGCAGTGTAGTATATAGAAGATCTTTCAGCTATCCTGTGTGGTGTAGTATATAGAGGTACTGTCAGCTCTCCTGTATGGTGCAGTATATAGAGGATCTGTCAGGTCTCCTGTGTGGTGTAGTATATAGAGGATCTGTCAGCTCTCCTGTGTGGTGTAGTATATAGAGGAGGTGTCAGCTCTCCTGTGTGGTGTAGTATATAGAGGATCTGTCAGCAATCCTGCGTGATGTAGTATATAGAGGATCTGTCGGCTCTACTGTTTGGTGTAGTAAATAGAGGATCTCTCAGCTCTCCTGTGTGGTGTAGTATATAGATGATCTGTCAGCTCTCCTGTGTGGTGTAGTATATAGACGGTCTGTCAGCTCTCCTTTGTGGTGTAGTATATAGAGGATATGTCAGCTCTCCTGTGTGGTGTAGTATATAGAGGATCTGTCAGCTCTCCTGTGTGGTGTAGTATATAGAGTATTTGTCAGCTCTCATGTGTGGTGTAGTATATAGTGGATCTGTCAGCCCTCCTGTGTTGTGTAGTATACAGAGGATCTGTCAGCTCTTCTGTGTGGTGTAGTATATAGAGGATGTGTCTGTTCTGCTGTGTGGTGTAATATATAGACGTGACATGCAGAAGTAGTGCTGTTGCAGAGTGTGACATGCAGAAGTAGTGCTGTTGCTTCAATAGCATTCAGCAACTATGAGAAGTAACACAAGCACATGAGACAGGAAGTGTTGTGCTCCAGAAGCATCCAGCATCTAGAGGGGTTAACAGTCACAGGAGAAGGGGAGTGTTTTAGCAGAGCCCCAGGGGGGATTGTGGGGAAGTTGTTTGCTGTCTGGCTGGAGCCGAAGAGAAAGACGGTGTGTGTGTTCTGTATCTCACAGAAGTGCCCCCGCAATTGAATAGGATTCAAGCCAGGAGTGAAGCTAAGCACAGGTCAGGTAGAGTTTCTGAACTAGCAGTGCAGAGTATTGTCAGCCAGAAAGATAAGGACTGGAAGAAATGGTGTCACAAGGATCATCTCCCTCAGCAAACCCTCCCTCCCTCCTCCATCTCACTGTGCTGTAAAGAATGCTGTGTTGATTAATGTGCCTTTGCATTAGAACTGTGCAGTCCTGTACTACGGCGAAGACTGTGAACTACTGTGATGCTAAGGAAACTGTACTGTTTGTCACTGGAGCCTGTTGCTCATAAGACTTGACTTGCACTGGCTATAAGGCTTCTTATTAAATAATAGTGTTCTACCATTGATGTCAGATCTCCTGTGTGGTGTAGTATATAGAGGATCTATAAGCTCTCCTGTGTGGTGTGGTATATAGAGGATCTGTCGGTTCTCCAGTGTGGTGCACTATATAGAGGATCTGTCGGCCCTCCTGTGTAGTGTAGTATACAGAAGGTCTGTCAGCTCTCCTGTGTTGTGTAGTATATAGAGGATCTGTCAGCTCTCCTGTGTTGTGTAGTATATAGAGGATCTGTCAGCTCTCCTGTGTGGTGTAGTATATAGGGGATCTGTCAGCTCTCCTGTGTGGTGCAGTTTCCAAAGGATCTGTCAACTCTCGTGTTTGGTGTAGTGTATAGAGTATCTGTCGACTCTCATGTGTAGTGTAGTATATAGAGGATCTGTCAGCTCTCCTGTGTGGTGTAGTATATAGAGGATCTGACAGCTCTCCTGTGTGGTGTAGTATAAAGTGGATCTGCCAGCTCTCCTGTGCAGTGTAGTATATAGAGGATCTTTCAGCTCTCCTGTGTGGTGTAGTATATAGAGGATCTGTCAGCTTTCCTGTGTGGTGTAGTATATAGAGGATCTGTCAGCTCTCCTGTGTGGTGTAGTATATAGAGGATCCATAAGCTCTCCTGTGTGGTGTAGTATATAGAGGATCTGTCGGCTCTCCTGTGTGGTGCACTGTATAGAGGATCTGTCGGCCCTCCTGTGTAGTGTAGTATACAGAAGGTCTGTCAGCTCTCCTGTGTTGTGTAGTATATAGAGGATCTGTCAGCTCTCCTGTGTTGTGTAGTATATAGAGGATGTCTGCTCTCCTGTGTGGTGCAGTATATAGAGGATCTGTCGGCACTCCTGTGTTGTGCAGTATACAGAAGGTCTGTCAGCTCTTCTGTGTTGTGTAGTATATAGGGATCTGTCGGCTCTCCTGTGTGGTGTAGTATATAGAGGATCTGTCAGCTCTCCTGTGTGGTGTAGTATATAGAGGATCTGTCGGCACTCCTGTGTTGTGCAGTATACAGAAGGTCTGTCAGCTCTTCTGTGTTGTGTAGTATATAGGGATCTGTCGGCTCTCCTGTGTGGTGTAGTATATAGAGGATCTGTCGGCTCTCCTGTGTGGTGTAGTATAAAGAGGATCTGTCAGCTCTCCTGTGTGGTGCAGTATATAGAGGATCTGTCGGCACTCCTGTGTTGTGCAGTATACAGAAGGTCTGTCAGCTCTTCTGTGTTGTGTAGTATATAGGGATCTGTCGGCTCTCCTGTGTGGTGCACTGTATAGAGGATCTGTCGGCCCTCCTGTGTAGTGTAGTATACAGAAGGTCTGTCAGCTCTCCTGTGTTGTGTAGTATATAGAGGATCTGTCAGCTCTCCTGTGTTGTGTAGTATATAGAGGATGTCTGCTCTCCTGTGTGGTGCAGTATATAGAGGATCTGTCGGCACTCCTGTGTTGTGCAGTATACAGAAGGTCTGTCAGCTCTTCTGTGTTGTGTAGTATATAGGGATCTGTCGGCTCTCCTGTGTGGTGTAGTATATAGAGGATCTGTCAGCTCTCCTGTGTGGTGTAGTATATAGAGGATCTGTCGGCACTCCTGTGTTGTGCAGTATACAGAAGGTCTGTCAGCTCTTCTGTGTTGTGTAGTATATAGGGATCTGTCGGCTCTCCTGTGTGGTGTAGTATATAGAGGATCTGTCGGCTCTCCTGTGTGGTGTAGTATAAAGAGGATCTGTCAGCTCTCCTGTGTGGTGCAGTATATAGAGGATCTGTCGGCACTCCTGTGTTGTGCAGTATACAGAAGGTCTGTCAGCTCTTCTGTGTTGTGTAATATATAGGGATCTGTCGGCTCTCCTGTGTGGTGCAGTATATAGAGGATCTGTCGGCCCTCCTGTGTTGTGTAGTATATGTCTCCTGCTGATTGAGAAGTCACATTGACAGAGCAGCTCTTTCTCTTCCACTCCCCGCTGCCTAACTGTGGGATGCTGTCTGTCAAACAGCAAGAATCTTCGGCTGTGACATAGGATGCTGCATGAATCAGGATCATCGGACTCTAGCATGCCTCCTCATCAACATTGGCATGAACAATGCCAGTCTTGATGAATCAGGCTCATTGTGTACGTTTTATATTACGAAAAGATATTGGCACATTTTTCTGTACAATTGGTGGTCTTGTATTATTTCTAGATTGTTTATATAGCAGTATAGAGAGCCCCAAGAATGATTGTCTCTGGTGGGCCCAAGGTACTCCAGTCCGACACTGATCAGCAGATCTAGCTCTTCAGCAGCAGTGATGCCAAGGTAACTAATTACGGTTCTAAAGCCACATTTCCAACCTCTATAGTGCTCATGTTGATCATCGAACCTTGTGAGACCAGTCTTGCTGAGCTCATTTTGAACCATGTAACTTGCAAAGTCAGAAATGTCAGTTTTCTCTGATTTTGGAAAGACAATTGCTGCCTGGGTAGTGCTATCTATTCATATGGTTGGTAGTGTCTTGACATAGAGATGCAGGAAAGTATGGTGCAGCATAAGCATTCAGTCCAGTAACTGGTTTGATGTGTATGCTTCCGGTTCCACATGTGGCAGAAACTATGTGGCTGTAAGGAGTATGATGGCTTGCTTGCATATTGGTTTGCATGTGGGCATCCATATATAGGGTTTGCTGAGGTCCTGGGGTCTGGTACGTTCTGGTGCACGAAGAAGGTTCAGGTTGAAGGACTGGCAGCACATTGTGCTGACCTGGGATGCAAAGTGTTGAGGAAGGATCTGTGTCCTGTTTATTTGGAGGAATGATTGCTGGAGTCAGGGTTGCGCTATTTTGGCTTAGCACATAGTCTTTGTTTGCTTAAGAGGGTCTTCTGTATCAAGATCACTTAAACTGATGATGTCTCTTTGACTCCCATTGATAGCTTTTTCCAGGACCCTTAACCTTGTCATGGGTTTGGCATGCTCGCATTCCTTCTGTACGGCCTCTATTTCTGCCCTCCTGCTTATTGCTCTATAATGCGCACTGCTTGAGCTGCTACACTCGCTTCCAATGCATCCATTTCTCCCTTCTTGAGCGCTACTTCAGCTTACCGCTGTGTTTTCTTTTGTGCAAAGTCAGCTTGCTTCTTAGTAACCTCAGCTTCTGCACATGCCCTTATAAGCTACTCACTGAGAGTTAAATATTTACAAGAGCATGACTTAGAGGGTCTTTTGACTGCTAAGTGGATCCCGAAATGCGAGATGATGTCTAAGGTATTTGTGAAATTCTTGCTTCTGTCTTGGACTTAATATCACGTACTGTACGGTCTTTCTCAGAATTAAAGGGAACCTGTCACCAGAAATAACACTATTAACCTGCAGATATGCAGTTAATCTGCAGGTTAATAGCGTTACTATGTTGGCACTTAGCCAAATGCAGCGAGGAAAAAATTAACTTTATTCTCCTTGCCAGCATTCGGTTTCAGTCATGGGGGCAGGGGTGCCGCTGGTTCAGTCATCACTCTGAGAATAGAGAGTGGTGGCTGTAACCGCGCCCTCGGTTCTGCATTGCTGCCGGCTGTCAGTCAGGGTCAGGGGTGCAGTTACAGCCGCTGCTCTATATTCTCTCTATGACTGAAACCGAATGATGGCGGGGTGAATAAAGTTAATCTTCTCCCCACTACACTCAGCAGGCTTCGGGCAGCATAATAGCGCTATTAACCTGAAGATTAACCGCATATCTGCAGGTTAGTAGCGTTATTTCTGGTGACAGGTTCCCTTTAAATTACTGGAAACTGCAGTTTTCCAAGAGAATAGTGTATATTTAGTCTCTTCAGAGTCATAACATATTCTCTACTCTTCTTTGTATAAAGGTCATAAAAAGGGATAAGCGAACCCAAACCATAAAGTTCGGGGTTAGTATCGGACACCTAGTGTCCGGTGCTGAACTCCAAACATGGACTTCTCTGTAGGTATCATTAAGCAATCTCCATGCTTCACTGTAGACCTCACGGAGCCACCACCATGCTTCACTGTAGGCATCACACAGCCACCACGGAGTCTGTGTTACTGTTCGGAGTTCAGATTCTTAATAAAGCTTGTTGAAAGGCTGCAGTGCATCCAATCAAGAATCTTTAAAGCAGTGGGCACTTCCGAAGCCATCACAGCCATTCCAAATATTGGCATGGCTGTGATTGGCCGGTGCCACACATATGACCCGGCCTGAATAACCTCAGGATCACGGTTGGCGACGCTGCTCTAGTGAGGGACAGTGTAAACTAAATAAATAATAAAAAAAACCATGTCTGGTCCCCCCCTTTTTTAATAACCAGCCAAGGGAAAGCAGACAGCTGTGAGCTGGTTTTACTATGCTGGGAAGGAGCCAATATACATGGACCTTCCCAGCCTATTAATATCAGCCCCTAGTTGTCTGCTTTGCCTTTGCTGATTATTAAAAATGGGGGGACCTAAAAAAATTATGTAGGGCCCCCCCTATTTTTAACAACCAGCTAAAGCAAAGCAGGCAGCTGGGCGCTGATATTAATAGGCTGAAGAGGGCCATGAATATTAGCCGCTTCTCAGCCTAATAAGACCAGCCCTCAGCCACCCCAGAAATGGCGCATCCATTAGATGTGCCAATTCTGGTGCTTAGCCTCGGCTCTTCTCGATTGCCCTGGTGTGGTGGCAATCAGGGTAATGGGATTGTGGGGATGATGTCAGTAGTTGGTTGGGTTTGATGCCCATAGGTTAGTAATGGAGAGGTGTCTGTCAGACATCCCCATTACTAACCCAGTAGTCAAAAGAAATAAACACACAAGAAACAATCTTTATTTGAATAAAAAACTCCCCAACAATTTCCCTCTTTCATCCACTTAAAAAAACAACAAAAAAACACACCAGTCCACTGTAGTCCATATGGCGGTCCCACAATAATCCCTGTCTCCATCTTCGAGTGTATGGAGAATGGGGCTCTATAGACTAAAGCAGCAACCACTGACGGGTCTCACGCTTTAGTCTGCCGGGTCCAGACTGTGCTCTGGTGTTTTACACACACACTGATGATTTCATATATGCTGGGAGGAGACGTTCTGATGTCTGTGGTGTATCTTTATAGAAGCTGTAATCTGGCTTTAGAGATTAATCTGGCAGAAGTCTTTTTTACTATTCTGACTCCGGGTCCGGGTGGTGGAACCTCTGTGCTTCGGTGCAAGGAGGGACCAGAGGGGCGTGACTAAGTGCCTACTCGGCCTGACCAAGGTCACACGGCGGCTTAGTCGACTCCGTGAACCAGGGAGGGACCGGGCAGGTGGACCAGGTGCCACTCTGGGACTGACCTTGTGTGAGAGCAGGTGACTCCCATGGGTCAGATGGCAGGAACTGACCGGTACAGCGGATGAGCATGGCAGGAAGGCTGACGGGTGGTCCGGGTAGATAAGCAGGCTGGTTGGGCAGATAGCCAGACGAGTGCTCCAGGTAGGCAAACAGGCGGGCACAGCCGGTAACTGACAGGTGCTCCAGGTAAGTAGGCTGGCAGGCACAACTGTAGACAGACTGGAGGACAGAACTGTTAGACTGACTGGCGGGCTGGACTGACAGACAGACTGGCTGCCAGGACTGACAGGCAGTGGGACCTGAGGACTTGAGCAAGTGTTAGCACACAGAACAACAACCTTGCACAGGCACCTCCATTTTGGAGGAGGTGCCTTATATAGGGGACTCTATAGGACGGCGCACGCGGCCCCTTTAAGAGGGAGGGAGCGCACGCGCCCTAAGCACAGTGCCCGGGAAGCTGTGCGCGGTACGCGCCACAGCAGCAGGGGAGCAGGAAGATGCCGAACCTGGGCCCAGCAGGAGGCAGAGACGCCGATGCTACTGACTCCATAACTCGGCTGTGAGTGTAGGGCGCTCTGGAGACACCATTTCTAGGCTGTCTCTATGTACTAGTACTCACACAAAGACAATACAATACAAAAAATACTGTATGATTCATGAGACATGAAAATTGCAAAAGTAAAAAAAGATTGTTCCATGCAAAACATAAAATGAATAAATATAAAATAAAAATTATGGATACAAACTTTGTGTTTTTCAGGAGTTAACACTTCCCTTTCAAGCTTACATTAAGCTTGAAATGTTAATAATTTTCTCCTTCATCAATATAACTTGTTCTTATGCAGGAAAGCCGTCCTGTTTTGACATTTAAAGAGGTTTATTTTTTTCATTATTGAATTGATATTTCTGTGAATTTTGTGGAAAGATATTTTTCTTTAATGGTGCAGTAAGTTTGCTTTAATAATTTAACACAAGGAACATTTGCCTGGAAAACTCCAGTCCGGGGAATGTACAGCTACACTACATAGACGGGAGAGGTTAATAAACCTTTGTGCTGCTTCATTGGATCAATAAGGATCCCTTTATTATAAGAAATTCCTATTTTAAGAGCTGAATCACCTGATCAAATCCATTGGATATTTGTAAGGTTCTGTTACATCTGAGCCTTCACTGCAAACTCCTTCACAGTTAATAAAAAAAATTAATGCTAAATGCACCAAAATTTTTCTTTGAAAATGATGGACCTTATCATTCAAGTGGATAAGCAGAGTGTCACTAGTACTTGTAAGGTTGGTTTTACACTCAGCCTGCTTTACAGAAATAACTTCTTTTGTAGTATTTTTTTCTGACAATTTTGCCTCCTATTTTTTTCTTTTCATAAAATGCTGTTGGCTTCAAGTCATTAAGAATCAAACTACAAACATTGCATCATTTGGTGGTGTTTTTTTACACTTTCGGTCCATTTCTTGGTCCCCTACTGATTTTTTTCTCTAAAAAAATGCAGCATGTCGTATGTGTTTTTAAAACTCCAAACTAACAGATAGGCAATGAAAAATAGGAGTAGTAGTAGCCGTGTTATCTTCATTCATCCATTTATTAAATGGTCTATGGTTTTCAAGGTCGAATTGACCTCATCATCAAGACACATTAACATCAATTGTTTTTTATTTGTCCTGATGAAGGAGTTAGTGTGACCCTGCTACGTATAGACTAGAGATGAGCGTTGTTCTACTCGAACTGTTCGCCAATCTCAAATTCGAGCTGTTTTGGGCGGTGTTCGAGCCGGTCGGCGAACACGAACAATTTGAGAAAAATTCGGCTGTTCGAGGTTATGTTCGATAACTGTTCGTGCACCAAAATCATAACTGGATTTTTTCTCAGTAATGATGAAAATTAATGTTAATACGCAGTTTGAGTGTACAGCGGGGCGGGGGGAGGGGCAGGGGATGGATCTCTGCAGGAACAATGAAGATCTCCATTTTTTTTTCTCTTTCCCGCATTTGCAGTGGGGAGGTGCAATCTGTCAGCCTATCAGCAGCGCACACACGGAGCGAAGTGCTTTTTTTCACACAAGCAAGGGCATGTGTGATTGGCAGTGTATGTCACATGTCCTTGCCCTATAAGACCAAGCCATTTTCCCCGTCGCCACCATTTTCTCACTGCTGCAGCTGCGTGTTAGACGGCACCGCTGTTGCTGTGTGCGCTATACCTTGTTAATTTCAAGCCAATTTTCGCACAAATATACAGATAGCTTGGGAGTAGGGAATAGTTGTGATTGCAGTCCTTTTAAGGACTAGGTTACAGCATTTCCTACGACTTTTATCAGGCAGGTCTGTGCTCTTAAATAGATAGATTGTGGGAGTAAAGACTAATTGTAATTGGAGTCCTTTTCAGGACTAGGTTACATCAGTTCCTATCAGTTTTTGCCAGGCAGGTCTGTGCCAGTGCTGTGCAAGTTTTTTTCACAGCATTTGGCTGAATCTAGCAAAGCTAATCCTTTTTGGCCTATTGCAGAGTGTGTTAGTCAGTGGAGTAGCCTATCTGTGTTGCAAGATATACCACCTGTGTATAGAATACCAATTTTTTTACTGCACCTAGTGAAGTAAAATCTTTTGGGCATAGCATCATTCTATTAGTCCATCTATACTGACCTCCATAAGGTTGCAAATTAAAAATAATTTTTTTCTTCATTTAGCTCTGAAAAAATATTTGGGCTTCTAGCAGTGTGTGGGACTTGTTCTATTAGTCCTTCTATACTGACCTCCAGCAGGTTGCAAATTGAATATAATTTTTTTCTGCATCTAGCTCTGAAAAAATATTTGGGCTTCTAGCGGTGTGTGGGACTTGGTCTATTAGTCCATCTATACTGACCTCCATCAGGTTGCAAATTAAAAATAATTTTTTTCTGCATCTAGCTCTGAAAAAATATTTGGGCTTCTAGCAGTGTGTGGGACTTGGTCTATTAGTCCATCTATACTGACCTCCATCAGGTTGCAAATTAAAAATAATTTTTTTCTTCATTTATCTCTGAAAAAATATTTGGGCTTCTAGCAGCGTGTGGGACTTGTTCTATTAGTCCATCTATACTGACCTCCATCAGGTTGCAAATTAAAAATAATTTTTTTCTGCATCTAGCTCTGAAAAAATATTTGGGCTTCTAGCAGTGTGTGGGACTTGGTCTATTAGTCCATCTATACTGACCTCCATCAGGTTGCAAATTAAAAATAATTTTTTTCTGCATCTAGCTCTGAAAAAATATTTGGGCTTCTAGCAGTGTGTGGGACTTGGTCTATTAGTCCATCTATACTGACCTCCATCAGGTTGCAAATTGAATAAAAAAATTTTCTGCATCTAGCTCTGAAAAAATATTTGGGCTTCTAGCGGTGTGTGGGACTTGGTCTATTAGTCCATCTATACTGACCTCCATCAGGTTGCAAATTAAAAATAATTTTTTTCTGCATCTAACCCAGCCAATAGTTTTGGCCTAATACCACAGTTTGGCCACTCAGCTCTGCTCGGTTACCATCCATTGTTTTTTTGTGCAAACAACTCCAGAGTTGTGAATTAGTTAACCACCAAAATGAGTGGAAAAAGGCCTGCTGCTGGTGGAAAGGGGAATAGGCGTGTTGGGAAGGGGAAAAAAGGTTGTGTCCGTGGGGTAGGTGCAGAAGAAAGACCATCTTCCAGCCAAACTAAAATGTCTACTTCTTTTAGCGGACAATGTGATAAGATCCCTTTCTTACGGCCACGCCAATCGCTACAAATTCCAGATGAGGCACAAAAACAGCAGGTGCTTCAACGGATATCAAGTGCTCCTTTAAGTGGGCTCTCCTCCACATCAACTTCAACATCACAAATACTCCAGTCCTCAAAGGTGTCACCCAAATCGCACTTGCTTCCTCACAGCTCCCAAATCTCCAGCTGCCCGTCTGAGTATGAGGTAGAACAGATGGTTGAGTCTGCAGAGCTGTTTACTCATACTATAGCCTGGGAATCAGAGGTCGACTCCAGCGCTTCTGTGAATCCAGACGAGGAAATGATCTGCACTGATGCCCAGAATCTTTATGAGTCGGATCCAGGACCAGACGCAGAAGGTTCTGACCATAATGTAGACCCTCATTCCCAAACTGTAACTCCTGTTGGTGGAGACAATGAGGAAGACGATGATAAGACTCAAATACCTGATTGGAGCGACAACTTTAGTTTTTTGTCAGGGCAGGAACAGGTTGGCTCTGAGGACGACGGGTGTGATAACGCACAGGGTGATGATGATGAGGTCGGAGATCCCACTTACTGTCAACCCACAGTCAGCCAAGAGATGAGGTCAGCAGAGGAGGTGGAGGAAGATGCTAGTGACGACGAGGTCAGGTTGCGCCTTCCTGGACAGAGACGTAGTACTGGAAGCACGTCAACAACTGCATCCTCAAACACAACTCTGCCTCTCACCACAAGTCGTGGTGGCTCTTCAGGTCGCATGGGTGCTAAGCCTTGCATAGCCTGGGCATTTTTTCAGATCGATAAAGATGACCCAACTCGTGTTATCTGTAACATTTGTCAGCAAAAGCTAAGTAGAGGCCAAAAAATACATAGTTTGAGTACTTCATGCATGAACCGGCACATGGACATGAAGCATAAGTTGCAGTGGGAAGCTCAGTGTGCTACAATGCGGTCTAGCCGGCCGGGCCAACCACCGTCTGCCATATCTTGTGCATCCGCGGCCTCTTCATCCTCTGTGACTGGGGGGACAGCAGTCACACCTGTTTTGGGGCGCAGACCTGCCACCTCTTTACCCGCAACAGCCAGCGTGATTGGCAGGTCATCATTTTCTTTGGAGGTGGTAACACCAGCTGGTCTTGAGCGCTGTCCGACATCGATAGCACCACCTTTGGATCAAGGCAACCTAACATGTCCGCCTGCATCTTCCTCACAGACCGGCAGTTTGCCGGGGACACCCTTATCAACCCCGTCTAAGCACAATAGCCAGCCCTCGGTCCCTCAGATGTGGACAAGTAAAAGACCATTTCCTCCTAGCCATGAGAAAGCTAAGAGGTTGAATTTCACCATCTGCAAGCTCTTGGCTACAGAAATGCTGCCTTTCCGCCTGGTGGACACAGAGGATTTTCGAGACCTTATGTCCGTCGCAGTGCCCCAGTACCAGATGCCCAGTCGGCACTACTTCTCAAAGAAAGGTGTGCCTGCGCTCCACCAGCATGTCGCACACAACATCACCGCTTCTTTGAGAAACTCTGTGTGTGACAGGGTGCATTTCACCACAGACACTTGGACGAGTAGGCATGGACAGGGGCGTTACATGTCGCTGACTGGGCACTGGGTAACTATGGTGACAGCAGGACAAGGGGCTGCTGTCCAAGTCTTGCCGTCCCCACGAGTTGTGCGTCAATCCTCTTTATGTCATTTTTCCTCCACTGCTTCTGCCTCCTCAACCTCCTCTCGGTCTTCCACCTGCACCCAAAGCCTGTCTGGTCATGCCACAAGCTTTCTAACTGCGCAGAAGGGATCCTGCACACCTCCTTACTATGCTGGCAGTAGGGCTCAACGTCATCAGGCGGTTTTTACATTGAAATGTCTGGGAAATGTGAGTCACACAGCTGAGGAGTTGTGGTCAGCTCTGGAGAACCAATTTCATGAATGGTTGTCTCCACTGGACCTGAAACCAGGGAAGGCCGTGTGCGACAATGCTGCAAACCTGGGTGCGGCCCTTCGCCGGGGCAATGTCACACACGTGCCTTGTATGGCTCACGTGTTGAACCTGGTTGTCCAGCAATTTTTAGCCCACTATCCCAGACTAGATGGCCTTCTGCAGAGGGCACGGTCGCTGTGTGCTCACTTCCGCCGTTCGCATCCCGCAGCTCAGCGACTTACATCTCTACAGAAGTCGTTGGGCCTGCCACTTCACCGGCTAAAATGCGATGTGCCTACCCGGTGGAATTCAACTCTGCACATGTTGCAGCGACTGTGGCAGCACCGACAAGCCCTGGTGCAATACGTTCTGACGTATAGCCTGGGCCAACGAGATTCAGAGGTGGGGCAAATCACGCTGGAGGAGTGGTCTCAGATCAGGGACCTATGCACCCTTCTGCACAGTTTTGAAATGGCGACGAAGATGTTTAGTGCTGACGATGCCATTATCAGCATGACTATTCCGGTGATTTACATGCTGGAGCACATGTTAAACAGAATTCGGAGTCAGGTGGTGGCACAAGAGGAGGTGGAGGAAGTAGAGGAGGAGGAGTTGTATGCGGAAGGGCTAACATCTGCAAGGTCCAGACGGTCGGCAGCACCAGGGCGGCAGGCATGTGAGGGTGGGGGAGATGATTTTACCAGGGCGCATGGTAGCAGCCAAACTAGTGAGGAAGGTGCAGGAGCCCAGGAAGAAGTGGAGGACGAACTGATGGAAGACTCATCAGATGAGGGAGACCTTGATCACATTTCTGTTGTGCGAGGTTGGGGGGAGAGGACAGAGGAAGGAAGCATGATTGTTACCTCGCCACCAACACAACAGGGACTTGGTGCTCCTGGATGCGCAACACACATGAGTGCCTTCTTGCTGCACTACCTGCAACATGACCCTCGAATTGTGAGAATTAGAAATAATCCTGACTACTGGGTTGCCACACTGTTAGATCCCCGGTACAAAAGTAAATTTGCAGAAATTATTCCTGCCATAGAAAGGGATGCACGCATGCAGGAGTATCAGCAGAGACTGTTGCAGAATCTTACATGTGCTTTTCCACAAAATACCAGTGGTGCACGTAGTGAATCTCACAGTTCCAACTTGCCAACCGTGGTCTGTATGGAATTGTTCAATAAAGGGCCCAAAATTAAGATAACATAGATGGGAGAGGTCTCTATGAATAGGAATTCCTAAGTATTTGATACCCTGTGAGGGCCAGGCAAAGGGAAAGTTGGACTGGATGGAATCCTATATGGATTTAGGGAGGGAGACATCGAGGGCCTCATTGATTTTAAAATTTTACCATGTAACAAAGTGATCTATTTCAGCCATAACAGCAGGGATGGATATATGTGATTGAGTGATATATACTAGGACATCATCAGCAAATAGAGAGCACTTGTACTCGGTGCCTCCCACCTCAATCCACCTAATATTGGGGTTATGGCGAATTGATGAGAGCAGGTGCTCCGTCACTAGGATGTATAAGAGAGGGGACAGAGGACATCCCTGCCTTGTCCCATTGGTGATTGTGAAAGGTGATGAAAATGTTCTGACGCACCCCCTGGGCCTTGGGACACCCGGAGCCGGACCCTTTTTGGTGGATGCTGGTGGTTGTAGTCTTCGTGGCGGCGATCCGGTTCCGTGGCTCAGGGCGGTCAAACCAGTGGCGGAACTATTTATGTGGTTTTGATGTTTAAATGTCCGACTACGCCACCCGTGGATTGCGGTCAGAGTGAACCGCCGCTACAGGGCAGACCGCTAAGGCTGGTGTTGTGGGTGCAGCAGAGCGTAGCATAACTCCCCACGGGAGGAGTATAGCCTCAGGGCAGTGTATGCGGAGGATGGGGGTGATGGTGCAGGGCAGCAGCAGTAACGACACGGAGTCAGTGATGCAGTTCAGGGCCTTTACTCACAGTTCTTATTATCCAGACCACGTCTGCAGGTAACGGCTGCCCACGTCGTACTGTGCTCACCAGGTGAGGGGCTCAGACAACTCCCAGATAACTTTGGAGCGCTTCACAGGACCCCCTTTGTGTGTCCTTTGTCTGGCCTTTCTTACCAACACTTCTGTTCGGCTGCCTCGGGCCTCCTCTTAGTAAACTTGGCGCCAGTTTCCCTGATCCTATGTGGTGCCTTCCTAGCGGGTGGAGCAAGGGGCTGCGCCACATAAAATGTCAGAGCCTCCGGTTTCTAGCTGAGGGTCGTTTCCTGCCTCCACTAGTTCGGGGACCGGTCTCCCCCTTTGGCCTGACCCCTCCACGCAGGTGGATTCGGGCGTGCGGTGGCGACTCGCCCGTCCGCACCCCTGGGATCCCTTCATTCCTCGTTCCTGGAGCCTTCTCCGCTCCTCTTCCTTCCTTCTCCCTCTTGCAGGCCTGGGCCTCTGTTACTAGGCCCGCCTCCGGAGCAGAGCTCATGCAGAGCCCCTGCTCCCTGCCACTTCTGCTCAGACTTCTCTGCACTGAACTAAGATGGTGCCCACCTTTTATACTCCCTTCTCAATGCACCCAGGAACTGCTTCCTCCCTGCTCCTGCACTGCAAGGTTCCCCTTCCTCAGTGTTCCCTCCCCCCACTCCAGCCAGGGACAGGGACTGTCGTGCCCATCTCAGGGGCATATTGGTCGCCCTGCCCCACGGCAATGTGGTGTAATGCATGCAGGTGTCGGGTCCTGATCCACACTCCATCCTTATCTGAGAGTGAGATATCACACCTCTGGGTGAGGTTTTAGTAAAGCTGTCTCTTATATACCAATATGCCGCAAGCACAAATACAATTCATTCTTTTAGGCCTTGAATTCATCTTAAAGAGAAATATATTTGAATTCCAAGACCAGTTATATGTCCAGAAGCTCGGTACAGCAATGGGGACTCGAGTCGCGCCTAGTTTCGCTAATTTATTCATGGGACGTTTCGAGTCCCTATCAGCTCTGACAAAAGCCATGTATACAAAAAATATTATCCTGTACCGTAGATATATTGATGATCTAGTTATCCTGTGGAAAGGAGACCAAAAAATGGCGGAACAACTTATTTATGAACTAAACCAAAATGAGTGGGGTATCAATTTCACTTTTAATATGAGTATAAATAAAATCAATTTTTTAGATTTAGAAATCAGTTTTAAAAAAAACTCATTAATAACAAAAACATACTTTAAAGTAGTAGATTCAAATGGATATTTAGACTTTAATAGTGCACATTTTCACAAATGGAAAAAAAACATCCCTTATAGTCAGTTTTTACGTATAAGGAAAAATAACACACAACTAGAGGACTATAATATACAAGCAAAAGTCCTTATAGACCGGTTTAAAACAAAAAAGTACCCCAAAAAACTAATTTCAGCAGCATATGAAACCAACAGAAAAAAGACACAGAAGGATTGCCTTTTGGCAATGAAAAATAAGTCAAATAAGACAGAAAAAATTAAGGAAAAGAGCAAGGAACACAAATTAGAAACAGATACCACCTTAAAATTCCCCAATGACAGTACAAGGTTCACAAAAAATCCTTTACAACCTAATAAATGGAGATTTAACTTCATCACAGCCTATAATAAGGAAAATTTAAATGTCAGAAAAATACTCAGTAAATATTGGTATATTCTGCAACAAGATCCTCTTCTAAGAGAATCCCTACCTGAAAGACCAGGGATCACCTTTAGAAGAGGAAAAACCATCAGGAATTTGATAGCTCCAAGCCGACTTAAAAACATCCCCACTTTATCTGAGCGAAAAAGATTCAATACAACCAAATCAGTGGGAGTATTCAAATGCAGAAAGAAACTTTGCAACTGTTGCAGATGTATATCACACGGCTGCAAAGAGATTATCTGTCATAGTACAGGTGAAAAATTTCCAATTCGCCAGTATCTCACCTGTCAAACAGACTACGTTATATACGTTATTACTTGCAAATGCGGTTTACAATACGTCGGTCGTACCATAAGAAAAGTGCAAAACCGCCTTAGTGGACACCGTCACAATGCCAAAATAGGGCTTTTAACACATAGCCTATCACGCCATCTACTGCAGAATCACGGGGGGAAATTTGAAGTTCAAATAACCCCCGTAGAATCCATACCAGTTTCCACCCAGAATAGAATTCAAACATTGAATAGAAAGGAATCCTTCTGGATTTATCGCATGCGGTGTCTACAGCCAGAGGGATTAAATGACAGAATTGAATATATTTGATAGAAAAACAAAGTTGAACAGGCAGAACCACACTGAGTTCACTTTACATTAGAGGACCTTGAATATATTAACAATAAACATATATTTATTAGTCATTAAATAGAGAAATAATAACCACACTGAAGGTCAGTAAGAACAACATAATATTATTATGAATCTGATTTTCCTCTTAAATACAATCTGTCAATAGTGAGCGATAGTGTTACTGGATCTACATGCAGGGGAGAAAAACATTCTTTTAAACATTTTAACCAAAAACAGGTTTTTATTTCTTCTTAATTATTTAAGAAAGTATTTTGTGTTTTTTTTTTTTTTTTTTTTGTTGTTGTTGTTGCATTTTTATTGTAGTTGTTGTTGTATTTTTATTTGATTTTACTCTAGTAGAGACAACCTTAGATTGCATAACTAATCACATGCATAAATCAACTCAATTAACATGATTAATTAACTGGGCGGTCCATGACCCTGATGAACCTGATCAGTGCTTTATATAACGAAGAGACTTTCCATAAGCATGACTACGAAATTGTACCTGATGAAGACTCTGTAATGAGTAGAAACGCGTTGTACATTGCTATTTTATATTCTAATCAATAAATCCCGAATGTAAATATCCACTGGGCCCTATTTGGAAGCGCCGCGATATACAAACCGGAATTTATCGAACCAACCTCTGGGTGAGGTGCAATACGTCTGTAGCAACCGAGCCCTCGGTGCTACAGTTCCATTTATCTTCAGCCTAGGTGACGTATTGTGATACAGGGCCGTGATTTTGGCTATAAAAGGGTCCCCTAGACCCCTACCCCAAGCTTTTTAAGAGAATCATATATGGCGTGCCAGGAGACTCTATGGAATGCTTTCTCAGCATCCAACAAGAGTATCTACTTACAAATTTTTAACTGCATCTAGCCCAGGAAATACTTTGTGCCTAGTAGCAGTGTCTGCTAGTCAGCGGATTATCCCGGCTGTTAAGCAAGCTACACCACCTGTAGTTTGGACACTTAATTTTTTCAAAGGAAATGCTTCGGGACCACGGGATACTTAGTGAAGAGCATCAGGAGGCACCCCAAGGCATAGGGGCTGGGACTGGCACTAGGATGCCTTGCGGTGGACAGCCGAGCTCGATCCTTATAAAAGCTTTTTAACTGCAGCAGCTTTAGTGGACGCTACTGGAGCTGGAATTACGCGGCTGCTGGCATGAGACTTGCCCTCCAATAGATCCTTGTAAATGGATTTAAAGTGTATTCATTCAAATTAGAGGGACAATTTAAATTAAAAAGCTTAGAGCTGCCTCCACCACAGGGGGGCTCTCTCGACCCACCAGCGGACAGGCACCAGTATTGGGAGAGGGGGGCTGGCCGTCAGGGTTCACCGCGGCTCTGGCACAAACCCGGCGACACGGAGGTGGCACGGGCAGGAGCGGACTGGCCGTCTCGGCTTCTCACTTTTTGGATTTTAGAAGGGCATGACATGCCTATATCTGTGTCTCCCCCTCCTTTTACTCCTCCACCTCTTTTCTTTTCGCATGACTATATGTACTTGTCACTTTTCCATGTGTTAGTTGTGTCTTCTGAGCAGTTTGTCAGCTTTTGGACACCTTTGAAGGTGTTTTCTATGTGTTTCTATGTGTTTTTGTTTGCCTGCCATTGGTTTTAACGGTGTTCGAAGGTGTTCGACGAACAGTTCGACGAACAGTTCGGCGAACACACGGGTGTTCGACGAACCGAACCGAACTCGAACACTACGGGGGTGGCTCAACACTAGTATAGACCTTTAAATAAATTATTTCCTTTTATAGAGTATGAATGTTTGAAGATAGTGTGGCTACTACTGTCCTCTTTTTTTCACTACCTATGTGCTGGTTTGACGTACCAACAAGGGACCAGACTGGATCTGTGGAAGGGTCACCAGCAGCAATCAGTTGATGGACCTAAAGGCCATTATAGATGTTGCGCTCTTAACACAGCTTATAAAGTAAGAGATGATATACAGAGGGAGAAGGGAAATCTTTCATCTTCACTGCAATTGTAAGGATATAAACTGTACTTTCGCGTTCCTGCCTCTGAAGACACCAAACGTTGCCTGCGGTTTTGAAATGTATTAGGTGGTCATGTGATATAAAGTATAGGTAATGTAAATTTTATGCATAATGTGAGTAATGCCCAATTCAGAATACATATAGGGTAAGATAGATGAGATAGAGTGTGATAAGTATTGTAAATGTATAGAAATGTAATGCATAGTGGTTGTGAGGGAGATCTGCCCAGCTACAGATTGTAGGGACAGACATAGTTAAAGTTCGGGACTAGATCATAGAGGGAGGGGAGAGTGCCAGTAAAAAGAGACTGCTTCCTGACAGTTGTTCAGATAGGGAATTTTTTACGTAAGGTGACAGGGTCAAGTTCAGGGTGCAGTGGGCTGATAGCAAAAGCGAGAATCTAATGTTCTGAGCAGCACAAGGCTTTATAAAATCCCCTGCAGACATTCCTGCAATGTACGGAGCTCAAAGCTCGATACAGGTGCTACGAAGAGCATCTCAACCACTTCCATACAGAGGAAGATGGATGTGGAACCACGTGTGGGAAAGGTAACAAATCTCAGGTGTACTGCGGAACTGGACTGGGAATCCCTGGGGCTTACAGGATCAGTGCATATAGGGATAGTCTGCGAAGAACAGATAAAAATTCTGAAAACGTACTGTATTAAGGAAACAAGAAATGAGAAGTGTTGTGCCCGTTACTGCGTGTTACAATCTGATGAACTTGAACTGTCCAGTAAACCTATGTGTGTTGAAACAAACGGTGTCCCCTGATTCGTGTGCGGCAGCTCCTGAAGTTGAAGACCTGGAGACAGCTGAGGCCTGTGGCCTACAAGTGAGTGTAATGCATCCTACACGCAGCAGCACATTGGGACTGGGACACGCTTTGCCTGTTCAGTGCCAGGCCGACATGGAGCAGCAGCTCATCCATGGCTATCGCCCTCTGGCACCTTGCACAATACACAGGTGTTTGCCTTATGAAGCGCTTTCCTATTGTTTTATATACAGTGGGTGAAATAAGTATTGAACACGTCATCAATTTTTTAAGTAAATATATTTCTAAAGGTGCTGTTGACATGAAAGTCTCACCAGATGTTGGTAACAACCTATCCAATCCACATAGGCAAAGGAATCAAACCATAGATGTCCATAAATTAAGTTATGTTAATAATGAGAAATGAGTCATGACACAGGGAAAAGTATGGAATACGTTACTGAAATTTATTTAATACTTCACACAAACGCCTCCTGTATGGAGAAAGTAGTTTCATACATTTCTCAGGTGTAATTTTGGCCCATTCTACTTCTACACAAAAACTCTTCCGATCCTGAAGGCTTCGTTGGCTTTTCCTAGCAAATTCGATTTACAAAGAGAATATTCTCTTTGAATTGAATTTCCCTTATTATGCTCTGGGGTCTCGCCAAATCCCAGAACATAAGAAAAGTGGCAAGTAAAAGAATTTAAAAAATCCTTATACTCACCTTACTACTTTCCTCTCCAGCTCCTCCACTCCTCACCGTCACCTGTCACATCTTCTTATCTCCACTGTTAGCGCTTAAATTCCCAAGCCTCTCATGCTGAGCCTGGACTTTTGGCTCTGATGAAACCAGAGACAGTTCTGCGCAAGTGTGCAAAAGATCACGATATCATGAAGCCACAATGGGCACCATGACCTTGTGTGCACATGGGCAGAACTGTCCCACGCCTCATCAGAGCTGGAAGTCTCAACTCAGAGTGAGAGGCTCAGGGATTTCAGTGCAAGAGGTGAGAATCAGAAGATGCAACGGATGGGTGACAGTGAGGAGTGGAGGAGCCATAGAGGTGAGTTATGAGGTGAGTATATTCATTTTTTTTATTTTTTAACTTTTTGATGGCCCTTTATAGTTCAGAATAAATGACAGGTAGCAGACACCATTTTGCTGAATCCAAACACAGAAGCAAATTACAAAAATCCACATTTTGTCAAATGCAAATTTTTGTAGAATTCAATTACACTTGAATTTATTCACTCATCTCTAATCACAATGTACTTCATCAATTGTATCATCTATGTGTACATACAATTTTCAGTCAGTTCTTACTCAAGTATTGCAGGAAAACCACCTAAATCCAGAATGAGCGTAAATACAATAAGACCAATAGGTCCCCGGGTATGAATATACATGGTCATGTATGATTGAGTTATTAATTCTTAAAATCCTTTCTAATGCATTGGTAAATACATCATATTTATAACAGACGAGTCCTGTCATTTCATCAGAATCTGAGATTTAGATATTTTTAAAAATTTTACAAGCTAATTACATTTTTCTTAAATTTACTATGAGCATTTATTTTTTTGGGATAAAGTCTCATCTTCGATACCTTTCGAGAACAAGAGCGCTTCGATTTGGTTTGCATTTGAAAAGCAGGAGATAATACCTGTCAATTACAATTTCTCATGTTTGCTTTGTACATATTGCTTGTGCAGATCCTGATTTGATGGGTCCTTATAATAAAATCTGTTTCATTTTACCATAGCCTGAAGACAGGAAACAGAGACTGTGCTCTACTAGAACATCATTCAGAAAAGCACAACTCTCACTGACTGCAGGATCACATCCCGAGAGACAATCAACCCAATGAACGGATATCATAATGTTTAATTCATACTTCAAATTTTGTAAATTTCTTTATTTCCTAATTATTGAGAAAATGACAACTGACCAATTTAATTTTTCATTTCAAATGTCAAAATTTATATATGATATATTTCCCATTGCTTACATACAGATTCCATCAAAATGATTAACAAGAGCAATGTAAATAGCTCAACACAACTAATAGAACAAGTGGCGTATTCAATTTCATCACAAAATGTCATTTTTACTGACTACTGCAGTCTCAGAATGATTCAACCCCTTCATGACAAATGTCTTTAATGCTTAGTGTGCTTTAATGTCACTGATCGCCACCAGATTCCTGAGGAGGCAGGTGGTTAAAAACCATTGAATTACTGTAAAAGACCTGCAGCAAGATATGGTGGCAACAAGCAATACGTTTTCAGTCTACACAGCAAGGGGCAGGATACGAGCTGAAGATCCTATGCCTAAACTCCCAAAAACACCACTACAGACCCAATGGCACAAGAAAAGTCCCCTCCAATATGCTGAAAAACATAAAAATACTCCCGAGAGCTATTATTTCCGTGTTGGAAAATCTCACAAATGATAATATCTAGAGCACAAGGAATATTTAAGCTTTTTTTAATTCTGACATACATTTTGAAAAATCAAAACCTATCATAAAATGGGAAAAAGATTTGAACTTAAATTTCACCCCAGAAATGTGGAAGACAGCAATTGAAATAACATATACTGTAACTCTAATGTAAATGCTAATTTGCATGAAAACTACTTTAAAATTTTGTTTCGCTGTTTCTTTTACACCAGCCAGGCTAAATAAAACTTTTGTGGACTACTCTGATACTTATTTCATATATTTTGGACATGTCCTAAAGTTGTGTTATTATGGAAAGAGATCTTTAAATTGCTGAATAAAATCAACAATTCTACGGTTAAAATTTCACCACAATTAGCCCTTCTATCTCTTGACTCAAATACACTCCCACAGAAGATAAATCATATTTCCATTCATATATTTGCTATAACAAAGCTACTTATTGCATCTAAATGAAAGTCAGTTAATGTTCCTACTATCTCAGAAATTATAGATAAAATGTTTATTCACAATTCTTTTGAACATTCCTATGCTTTAAGAAACAACTCTCTTAATAAATACTATTCTATAAGGTCTTCCTGGAACTCATACTTTTCCCTGAATAAGAATACCTCTCCAAACAAATAGCAACATCTTCTTATAGCCATAAAGTATATAGATCATTTATTATTTGAATATAATTAAACTGAAATCCTGTGATGCCATAACAATGATTATACTGTAGAGGATCTATTGTGTTTTCACCTTCCTTTACCTATTTTCCTCATTTATCCTTCCCTTTTGTTTTCCATTTTCCCATTGCATTCATTTCTCCCTTTCTTTCCTTTCTTTCCTTCCTTTCTCTCCTGCATCTTTTCCCAGGTTTTTCTTGCAAGTTAAAAGTTTTGTTAGTAGGATGATATAACTTTTGTGATACTACTATACTGTCTTTATCATATTTTATTTCCTCTTTCCTTTGTTTTGTAAAAAAGCCGTTAATAAAAATTATATTATTGAAAACCATAAAAATAAGAAATAGAAGTTTAGGGATTCTGTTTTTTGGAATGCCAATGAAATAAAACTGGGACTTTTTTGGGCCTATAGAACAGTAGTATGTCTGGTGCAGGAAAATTGAAACAAACACCCTGTCTACAGTGAAGCATGGTGGTGGCTTGGTGATGCCTATGAAGCATGCTGGTAGCTCGGTGATGTTTACAGTAAAGCATGGCAGTGGTTGTGTAATGCCTACAGTGAAGTATGCTGGTGGCTTGGTGATGCCTACAATGAAGCATGGCGGTGGCTCAGTGATGTCTATAGTGAAGCAGGGTGGTATCTGTGTGATGCCTACAGTGAAGCATGGTGGTGGCTCTGTGAGGTCTACAGTGAAGCATGGAGATTGCTTAATGATACCTACAGTGAAGCATGGCAGTGGTTCAGTGATGTCTACATTGAATCATGGTGGTGGTTGTGTGATGCCTACAGCGAAGCATGTGTTAGAACCCTCCTGTTTGTTTTTTCCATCTTGTGTTTTGCGGTCACGTGACCATCTGCTTTTATATTCCAGCTCCGCCCTTGTGGCTGTGCTGGACTTCAGTGTTTGACTGTTTCTCTAGCCTGGTGCTTCGGTGCCTTTCTCTGTCAAGTTTGCTTGGTCCTCTGGGATCTCTAGTACATTTTTGTCAGTTTGTCTTTTTTGTGTTCTGCAACAACTTCTCTGTTTAGGAGGTGTCCCATTTTTGTCCCAGTACTTAGTTCTTTTAGGGACCCCTCCCTTAATTCTAAAGGTCTTCGTTCAGACTAGCCAAGGACTAAGGCGGGTCTGTTCACTAGGAACAGGCAGCCCGCTACATCGCAGGGATTCAGCTTAGTCTTACTGTAGGGACAGCTTTCCCCTATCTTTCCTTAGTACATGTTGCAGATCATAACAGCATGGTGATAGCTGTGTGATGCATACAGTGAATCATGGTGGTGGCTCAGTAATATTTACAGTGAAGCATGGCCATGGCTCAGTGACACAAATAGTGAATCATGGCGGTGGCTCAGTGATATCTACAATGAAACATGGTGGTGGCTCAGTGATCTTTGGGGCTAATTTGCTTCCTTTTCCACTGGAAAAGTGCAATGTATAGAAAACAAGATGGATTCAATAAAGTCTTTGGAAATTCTAGCAGAAAATGTCATGCCGTGCCTTACTTGAGAAAGATAAACTTTGGGCTGTATTGCACCTTCACATAAGGTAATGATTCTAAGCATACCTCAAGCACCAAGGTGCAGATCTACTGTTACTTGGTGTGGTAAACACTGAGCCACAGGGGTGCAGTTTTAGCATTGTCTGGGGATCCATTACATCTGAAATAAAGCTTCTGTTACCTTCACACCACTAGGTTTAGATAGGGGCGAGACAGGTTTCATGAATTCTTTGGAATCCTGGGGGAACCGTTGCTCAGGGCAACCATATACTGCAGCTTTCTCAGTCATAAGGGGGTATTGACTCCCAGACACAAACACACTTGACAGAGTTCTCATGAGCAGGTGAACAGTAGAATTTAATATAACAGCACGTCCAGCACATATCAAGTCTCTTTAAGCAACAGGCTTCATTCTCAGTTAGTTTCTTCACACAGCATTCTTTATAGCACAGTGAGATTGTGGACGGGAGGGAGGGTTTGCTGAGGGAGATTATTCCTGTGACACAATTCCTTCCAATCCTTATTTTCCTGCCCGATGATAGACTTTCTCCACTAGCAATACAAGGGGTATCTGACCATTGCCCAGCTTCACTCTTTTCTGGAATCCTGTCCCACTATCTTTCACTTGCCGGAACTTCTGTGAGATACAGATGATCATCACGCCACTCATCCCCTCGGTTGCTGCCAGAATAGTAAACAAGTTCCCCACAATCCCCCTGGGGCTCTGCTAACCACTACCTGTCTCCTGTGGCTGTGTTAACCCCTCTAGTTGCTGGATGCTTCTGAAGCAAACCACTTTCTGTCCCTGTGACTGTGATAAGTCTTCTAATTGCTGGATCCTTTTGAAGCAACAGCACTACTTCTGCATATCACACTCTTCCCTCCTTTTTGAAAGTCGTCCTCGACATTTGCCTTAATTGGTCAATCTGTCCAATTCTGAGACAGTGGTGAGAGTTGAGTAACTTGATATACAAATTGGCATTGTCAAATTGGTATAATATTTATAAACATTGATAACAACCTATTCTTACGACCTTTTGCTTGTAGGACTCCTGTAAGAAATAAGCGATTAACACAATTAAAACAATTAGCATCTCTTCAGCTGGAGCTTTTCGTACGTTTCAACCAGCTCTCTCTATCACTAGGACTTAACAGTTCTTTGTTTCTACAAAGTCTTTTAAGGAAAATCAAAGCATGAAAACAAGTCTTTCCACCAAGCAACATCTTCCATACTGCCTCTCGGTGGTGAATACCACTCAAGTGGGTTCACCTGGTCCGTAGGCAGAGATACCTGTTTCTAGTCGACAGTCCTTGGCACTTTGGCACTTTACTCAGTTTATCAAGTGCCTCATACATCAGCATCACGGCCTCCTCACTTCTCGAGTCGACATCCTCCTGGTGGGTTGCTACTCAGATACCATGGGTTTTCGGTTGCAAGAGCTTCTTCCACCACACTTATTTCTCAAACTTCCTCAGATGCTCTTGGAACTGCCTCTGTAAGTTCATGTACTTCTCCTTCTCATCTGTTTCTGCACAATCTGATCATTTCGCTCCTCCTGAGTGCCGATCAGTCTCTTCAGTGACCAGTGTTCGATCATCAGATCCGAATTGGACTTCATCTATACTCCTTGGTACAAATTCTGGAGCCTCGGGACTTAGTTCACTCTCCTGAGGAGGGAACATCCCTTTCCTTGCCGGTCCGAGAAATACAACAGTTGTCTCTTCTTCATCAGAACTCTTAAGGTCACTATCCACCTCTGGAGATTCAGTCTGTGGTGGTCCCTTAGTCGATCTCGGTCAATGTCGATCTACTTCTGGGAAGTCTTGTTGTGGTGGGAGATAATCACAGGGTAGTAGTAAATTCCAATGGACTATTCTAGTTTTCTTGTCCCTGTTTCCAATCGGATTTCATACACTGGACTGTCATCGGCTTTCCTCTTTACAACCACATACACCTTGTCTTCCCAGTACGAACAAAGTTTTCCTGGACCACCTTTTTCATGTACGTTCTTGACTAGCACCCGACTTCCCGGTGTCAATTCTGCTCCATAACATTTTTGATCATAGTACTCCTTACTCTTGTTCTGCCCTTGCATAATCACTTTGGATGTTATGTTGTATGCCTCTGCCATCCGTTCCTTCCATTTCCGAACTTACTCCCTATACGTTCTGTAAGTCTCTGACTCCGGAGTATCGAACATGATGTCGATTGGCAGTCTTGGCGATCGTCCATACAATAGGGAAAAGGGTGAGTAATCCATTGCATCACTCTTTGTACAGTTATAGGCATGTACCACTTTTGACAGAGAACTCTTCCAGTCTTTCTTCCTGTCAGCTGTTAAAGTGTGCAACATCGACAATAATGTCCTGTTAAAACGTTCCACTTGTCCATTACCCTCTGGGTGACAGGGCGTTGTGTGGAATATCTGAATTCTAGAGTACTTTCCTAACTTGGCAAAGAGCTGATTCTCAAATTCTCTTCCTTGGTCATCGTGTAACCTCGTAGGGAACCCAAACTTAAAAGCAAAATCGTTGAAGATCTTCTCTGCTGCTGTTCGACCAGATTTATTGGTGGTGGCATATGCTTGAGCAAATCGAGTAAAATGGTCCATCACCACCAAGATGTATTTGTAACCGCCCTTACAGTACATGTCTTGAGATGTAGAAAATCTATTGAGACCATCTCAAACGGGTACGTAGTTTGGATGTTGCCCATAGGTGCCCAGGTTAATGTGTTGGGATGTTTTTCTCTTTCAAACACCCACACTCCCTGGTCCTCTCAATATCTCTTTGCATGTATGACCAGAAGAAACGTTCATGGATCAAGTTTGTTGTCCTTTCCACTCCCAGGTGTCCCATGTTTTCATAGAGTTCTTTGAAGACCAACGTACAGAATACTCTGGGTAATACCATCTGCTGGTTTTGTCCTCCTTTACGATGCAGGATACCATCTTAACTGAGGTATAGTTTCGTCCATTCTTTAACTAAAACAGACACAACTGGTGACTCATTATCTCTCTCCCGTTTACTTGGAAACCGATGTTGGTCAAAAAAAAGGTAGTATTCTGCCAATTATCTGATCTTCCCATTGTGCTCTATGGATTGTTCCTTTTGGCTTTTGTTGAATGGACAGGGGTGATCTTGTTCTTTCGCTCTTACGGTGGTTTCAACCATCAATGGACACCTCCTCAATAGCTTCCAGACTGACTTCCTCCAAGCATTTTGGCATGAACTCCTCAGGCTGTAGTGGCATTCTCGACAATCCGTCTGCATCCGCATTGCATTTTCTGGGATGTACTTGATACTGAAATTGAAGTCAGCTAGTTCAGCTACCCATCTCTGACCCGTCGTATTCAGTTTGGCTGTAGTGAGTCAAGGGGTTGTCGTCAGTGTAAACCTCAAACTCTTTACTGTAATAGAGGTAATCTCTAAATCTTTTACAGATAGCCCATTTCAATGCCAGGAACTCCAATTTTCCGGAATGTAGATGGTAATTCTTCTCGGCATCTGTCAACGTTCTGGAACCGGAACCGATGACTCTCAATTTCCCATCTTGATGCTGATACAGGGCGGCTCCCAGTCCAACTTGAGAAGCGTCAAAATAAAGCACAAATGATAAGTTGAAATCAGGATATCCCAATATGGGCGGTTTTACGAGGTAATCCACTAGTTCTTCCAATACCTCCTGGTGGTCTGATGTCGAGAGAATGGGCTGCTGGGACAAAATGGCATTGTTTCTTTTAAGTCCAGTCCTGCCCGCGTTCTTCTTTTTCTCCATGGGTGTTGTTGACTCTGTTGTCTCCCCCAAGAGGAGGTATAGTGGGGCGGCAATCCTGGAGAAGTTCCGGACATTAGTACGATAGTAGGAGAGGAATCCTAAGATCTGCCTTGACTCCTCGACAATAGAGGGCCACTTGTCTTTTAAGACCAGTACTGGAGCGATTTCTGCTGGGTCCATGGTATATCCTTCTCCGGACACAATTTTCCCTAGAAATCGGACTTGCCTTTTGAATAGTTCACACTTCTTTGGGATCAACTTGACTCCATGTTGTTGATACCACTGTAGTACGGTCCTCACATGTTCAACATGCTTCTGGAAGGTTTTGCTATGTACCACATTGTCATCCAAGTATGGCTGGCAGATATCATCCCTCAATCCTTCTAAACATGTCTCCATGCTCCTCTGGAATTCTGCTGGAGCTGAACTGAGCCCAAACGGTATGCAAATCCACTCATATAATCCCCAAAGTGTGATGCATGCTGTCAAGAGTCTACTAGACTCTTCAACAAACCCTTGGTGGTATGCCTTACCCTGATCGAGGACAGAGAACCAGGTACTTCCTGATAGGCTATCCAGCATATCTTGGATCTTTGGTATTGGGTGTTGATCAGGTACTGATTTTCGGTTTAGTTCCCGGTAATCACAGCAGAGTCTCAACATACTGTCCTTTCTAACACAGACAATAGGAGAGAAATAAGATGACTTCGACTTTTGGACCAATCTCTGTTGATTAGATCGTGTAAATACTCTTTCACTTCACGGAGTAATGGTTTCGGCACAGACATGTAACTTCTGGTTACTGGAGACGTGTCTTTCAAATTAATTTTCAGATGCAACGACGGGATACAGCTAGAGATGAGCGAGTACTTTAATATTCGTAATCGCTATACTCGTAATGAGTAATTTGCAATAATTGCGTATTCGTTCCAAATAGCGAATACAATGTAAGTCAATGGGAAATGAGAGTAATTTTCTGCTGGACCCTACAAAGGGTTCTGGGGGGCCTGAGGAAAAGGCTGACATGGATGGGAAAGTGATGAAACAGAATGGGAAGAGCCTGGAGAATGGGCCTGCATGCATTTCTGACTCACATATGGTTTCTGGAAAAAGGTTTGTCGCAGTATTACGCCACTTTTACAGACACACAAGAACAAGTACCAAACCTTACCTAAATTGCATTTAACAGGCCAAAAAGGTTAAGAAACTGTTTTTCCTGCATAATCACTTGTATATAAGGCTAAAGAAACCAGAGAAACCAAAAAAAAATATCCCTTTTAGTCTTTGTTCACACATACTGTTGTGGCTTTTTTACAATCGCCTTTTAAAATTTGTGAGGGCCCTGACTTATACATTTTGTAGGTCCCTCTGTCACACATCATTTTTAGTTCGCTATTCCCCAGCACTTTACAAGCACAGCTAGAATGCACCAGTAGGTATGTTGATCTTTGACCTGAGAGGCCTCAGGTGGCTCTGTAACATGTGTTTTGGAGGGACAGCTGTTACTTAGATATTTGGGCGGTCCCTCCATCATTGATACTCAGATAGTGGAATACATATTCCATAGCAGTTTACAATGTGCCCATTGTAGCGTTGAGCTTGACCCTCCTCCTCCTCCTCCTCCACCACCATGTGATACTGCGGCCCTAAATTCAAATGTTCAGAGGGCCTGCAATAGGCAGGAAAGCTGAGTTTTGTGAGAGTCCTCGTGTGGCCCTGTAACATACATTTTGAACTTCCCTCCTCTAGAAATTTTGGAGGTCCCTCTGGTGTACATTTGAGAGTGCCCTCACTTATTCATATTGTAGGGCCCTCACTATTATTTAACTCATTTAAGGACAGAGACTACAGAGAAAATTGAGCAGCGCTTTACAATTCAGAGGTTCATATTCAACAGTCATAAGTAACATAGCTAAAGATAATACAATAATTAAAGCAAAAATAATGACGACCCTCGTAAGAGCTTACGATCTACAATGACGTAGGGGTGACACAAAGGACAGGGGGTACTTACAATAATGGTCCAGCCATCTTGAGGGGATGAGGGATAGATGAAGGGTGCATGAGCTCATCACCAGCCAGTATCTGTAGTGCTTTTTGGTTAGGTGCAGACTTATGCAATGTCGCATGGGCTATGTCCTTCAGAATCTGCTGTTCAAGAAGCAGGCGCTCATACTTCCTGCCCACAAGCTGTGGTTGCTCACACACAACAAACATCAACCACATCCACTTCCTTGTGCCAGCAAAGTGTCCAATTGTCCATGCCTGAGAGCTTGGAAAGAAAGTGTAAATACTCAGCCATGCACCCACAGGCACAAATACTAAACTCGCACATTGCCAAATTGCTAGCTGTGGAGATGTTGACGTTTAAGCTTGTGGGAGCACAGTCTTCTGTGATCGCTTGGCTGTGGCTGCCCCACGATACAGTGTTCCCAGCCGCCACTATTTTGCCCGGTGTGTTGTCTCTGCGTTACACAAGCACGTGTTAAACAATCTGAACCGTGCTCTCACCAACGCCGAAACCCGAAAGGTCCACCTAACAGACACCTGGACAAATTGTTGTGTACAGGGATGATACATTTCTGTCATGGCACACTGGGGGAACCTGGTGGAGGCTGGGACAAAGGCGCAAACTGGAACATCACACATCACACCCACGCTAAGAATAGTGGGCCCAACTTCTGTCAGGGTTTCCACCTCTTCATATTCCACTTCCACTCTCCCCTTCTCCTTCTCCTCATCCTCTGCTGAATTACCCTCCCCATCACTGCCAAGCTGGGACATGTGCAGCAGCGCATCGGCAAAGTGGCAAGATGCTCTGCTGAAGCTGATCTTTTTATGTCAGAAAGTACACACTGCAACAGAGCTGTGGTAAGCTTTAAAACAACAGACCAATCAGTGGCTCTCCCCACTGCACCGCCAACCCCGTCTGTTCATCTGTGATAATGGGTGTAACCTGGTGGTGGCTTTAAAGATCGGCAAGCTGGTACACGTGCCATGCATGGCTCACGTGCTGAACCTAGTTGTTTAGAATTTTCTGAAAACTTACCGTGACTTGCCGTACCTACTTGAGAAGGTGCGCCATATTAGCGCCCATTTCCACCATTCTTCTACTGCTTTTGCTGCTTTTACAGCACTGCAAAAGCACTTGAATTTGCCAAGTCACCGACTTATTTGCGACCTGCCCACTTGGTGGAACTCCACCTATCATATGTTTGCGAGGATTAGTGAACAGCAGAGGGCAGTAGCTGAATACTAGCTTTAGCATGCTGGTCAGATTGAGTCAGCCACCACACATAGCAACTGTCGAGTGGGTGTGGATCGCTGGCATTTGTGAGGTTCTTGAGATCTTTGAGTACTGCACCAACCTTGTGAGCGGTGATCAGGCTATTATCAGCGTAACCATCCTGCTGCTGTGTCTCTTGAAACAATCACTGCATAATCTCAAAGAGGAAGCACTGCGTGCCCAGCATGTTGGTATGGAGACAGATTTCCCAATGGGTGATACTACCCAGCCTAGCCAATATTCTGAGGCAACATTGGGTGATGAGGAGGGAGAGGACTTGTTTTTCTGTGCTACCGAGGGGACTCGTAATGCTACAGAGGAGACACCCAACCCAAGCTTCATGTCTGTCCAGCCTGGATGGGCTGGAGAGGAGGAGGAGGCTCTCGTGAGGAGAGGATGGGTACTGTTTCTACTGTTGGGGACACAGAACATTTGCCTTTTTGCAGCTTGACCCACATGGTATCGTTTATGTGTAAGTGTCTGTGACAAGACCCTCGTGTGATACACATTTTATCCAACAGTAATAATACTAATCATTTTTATTTATATCGTGCCAACATATTCCGCAGCACTCTACAATTAAACGGAGACATGTACATGACGCGCCCCCTGGGGCCGTGGGGTACTCGGTAGCTGGGCCGGTCGACGCTGGGGGATGTCACGGTGGCAGTGACCAGGTCCATCACCCAGGGCGGTGAATTAAAGGGCAAAATAAAAGGGGAAAAAAAATTTAGGATAATAATGTTCGTGACGCCACCTGTGGTATGCAGCTATATGGGGCTGCCGCTGCGGTGCAGATCCTCTGGAGCTGAAGGTGACGCAGCAGAGTTGGTTCAGCTCTCCACAGGCAGAGCTTAGCTCCAGGGCAGGAAATAGTGATGTTATGCTGTTGGTGCTGTGTAGTGCAGGGCTGGTGATGGTGCAGCAATCATTCAAGGACACAGTGGGGTGCAGTCTTCAGGTTTTACTCAGTTGTTAAGTTCCTCAGTGTTACGCTCGCGCCCGGACTGACTGGCGTGAGAGTGATTAGTGATTCCACTGTACCATGAACCGAGGAGTGCCTGGAGGGGCGTAACTAAGTATCAACCCGATCCGACCAAGGTCGCACGGTGGCTTAGTCGACTCCGTGGACCAAGGAGGAACCGAGCAGAGGGACCAGGTGCGACTCAGGTCAGGCCCCGGTCACAGTTGTTGACCCACACCGGGGAATGCAGGAACAGGCAGGTTAGACTGGCATACAGGCAGGTGGGTATTGGCAAGTACGGCTGGTATGCAGACAGGTGGGTACTGGCAAGCACGGCTGGTATGCAGACAGGTGGGCACTGGCAAGCACGGCTGGTATGCAGACAGGTGGGCACTGGCAAGCACGGCTGGTATGCAGACAGGTGGGCACTGGCAAGCACGGCTGGAGTGCAGACAGGGAGATACTGGCAAGCACGGCTGGAGTGCAGACAGGGAGGTACTAGCAGGTTGGAGCGCAGGCTGGATAGGGTCCAGTACAGACTGGGAGACAGGTACAGAGCCGCAGATGCGGTAGACAAGCAGAGTAAAGCGAAACTGCCGGAGCGGAGGACAAGGCAGAGCAGAGAGGAACTGCTGGTGTGGTGAGCAAGCAGAACGGAGCGAAAACCGCAGGAGCAGTGGGCAAGGCAGAGCAGAGCGGAACCGCTGGAGTGGTGGACAAGGCAGAGCAGAGAGAAACCCCCGGAGCGGTGGACAAGGCAGAGCAGAGAGAAGCCGCCGGAGCGGTGGGTAAGTCAGAGCAGAGAGAAACCGCCGGAGCGTTGGGTAAGTCAGAGCAGAGAGAAACCGCTGTAGCGGTGGGCAAGTCAGAGCAGAGAGAAACCACCGGAGAGGTGGGCAAGACAGAGCGGAGCGAAACCGCAGGTGTGGTGGACAAGGCAGAGCAGAACAGGGCTGAAGGTGCAGGCAGAGAGGACAGGGCTCTGTTCACATGGAACAGACTGGACAAGCAGAACCAGATACACACAAGGTACTTACTATGAAGTAGCGAGTGGACACAAAACTCACAAACAGAAGTACAGAGACAACGAGTTGGAGTTAGGTGTAGGTTCAGATACTGCAGGAAAACGGAAAGTACGACATAGAGAAAAACAGGTAACAGGCTAGGATACAGTTCAGACAGGAACTGCTACTGCAATGAGATACAAGAACGAGCCTGGGTATACAGCCCCCAGAGTGGCGGAACAGACTAGAAGTCAGAGATAACAGGCCTGGGTATACAGCCCCCAGAGATGGCGGAAACGGACAAGAAGTCACAGATAACAGGTCTGGGTATGCAGCCCCCAGAGATGGCGGAAACAGACAAGAAGCAGAGCTGGACCTGGCAACTTCAGAGTCAAGGAGTACACTGAATGTTAGTGTTGCTCAGGCCCCTCCTACTGGGTGGAGGGGGTTTAAATATCCAGTGACTCACAGCAATAGGCTGGAGACGCATTAGGGGTGCGCCCACAGCAGCTGTAAGAATCAGGAAGTAACCGGGCCGCCGCCCTAAGCAGTCAGTCAAGAGACATGCACACAGCATGAACTGGAGCAAGATTTGCAGGCAGGACTGACAGGTAAGATTGCGGTCTTACATAGCGGGAGGTGGTGCACTATGCAAGTATGCCGCCAGGGATGTTACACTCAGGTTACACTTTCCAGATTATAACCGCCCACGTCGTCCTGTGTTCACCAAGGAAGGGGTTCAGCAGCTCTCAAGTAATTCAGGAGTACTTAAATGGGACCCCGTTCTATGTTTCTTTCTCGGTCGTCTTCCCTGCGCTGACTCTCTCCCTCCTGCCCTGCGCCTCACAATCAGTGTCCCAAGCCGGTAGCCTCGGATCTTGTTGGGCGATGTGCAGTCCCCTGAACCCTCTGTGGCCACCTTTCTGGCGATGTAATTGTAGTGGTTGGCAGCTGCACCTTGCAAGTACAGTAGCCTCCGGTTATCTAGCTGAGCCTGGTTGTTCTCCACTAGTTTAGGGGCCGGTCCCTCTGCGGCCTGATCCCTCCACGTCTGTGTAGATTCGGGAGCACGGGTGGCTTCCTGCACTTCCCGTGCCCCTGGGATCCCCTCTGTCTCTGGAGCCTTCCCTCTGCTCCCTTCCTCTCTCTTTCCTGGGCCTCTCTTACTAGGCCCCACTCCTCTCAACTCCTGCTCCAAGCACTGGAGCCAGGAGCCTATACCTCCTCCACTGCTCTCCTGAGCAGGACTCGACTCTCTCAAGATGGTTCCGTTTCTTCTTATACTCTTCCTGATGGTGCTCCCCTCATCTACTTCCTCCACTCACACCCACTACATGGTTCCCCCTCTCTTGGTTTTCCCTCTTCCAACCAGGGACAGGGCTCTGCATTGTACACGTGCATCTTGCCCTGCCTGCTGGCCTGGAATGGTGTAGTGTTGGATGCAGGTGGGTGGGTCCCGGGCAGTACTCCCTCCTTACTTGAGAGTGGGGTACCACACCTCTGGGTGAGATGTAGTACCTCTGTAGCGACTGAACCCGCATGGGCGCCACATACATACAATAAATTCAGTTTAAACAGTTACATTAGGAGTGAGGTCCCTGCTCGCAAGCTTACATTCAACAAGGCAATGGGTGAACACAATAGGTAAAAAATGCTTGTTATTTCAGGTCAGGCAATTATAATAAGTAGGGATTTTCATATAAGACTGCATGATCCGGTCATCAGCCAGCATGTTTAAGTGCAATAATCAAGTATCGAGTGTCGTTATCGTGTGCATGTAGGGTGTGGAGACAGATGAATAGTAGGGTGCAGATTCAGAATAATATTTAGAAGGAGGGAACAGGGGAAAGGTACAGTCACTGTCTGAAGAGGTTAAAAATAAAAATAGCATATATTAAAGTGTTGAGACGGTTTATGTGATAGAGGATAGGTAGGAGGCGGAGTTTCTAAATTTCTGCCAAGGAATCCAAACCTGAGGAAAGGAGGTGAGACTTTGCATTGACAAGGCTGCCAGTTGTTCAGTTTGGAATAATTGGTCGACTTTTAGAAGCAATTGCTTCTTGCTTGGTAAATTAGGTGTACGCCAAAGAGGTGGGTAGGAGCAGCTTACCCGCCGATAGAACAAAAGAGACTAATTTAGATGGAAACTTTTTGTCCAATTTAATTGGGAGGTTTAAGAATATGTGTTCAGGGGTTAAGGTCAGGCGTATGTGTAGTAATTCAAATAGAATTTGAGCTATCATTTTCCAGAATCTTTGAATAACCGGGCAATTCCACCATATGTGTAAGTATGATCCTTTATCTTTTTCACACCTCCAACAAAGGTCTGGGGTAGTAGAAAACCATTTATGAGTCTGGATGGGTGTTGTGTACCATTGAGAGATTTTTCAATAGGAATTCTCTTGAACCCTGACACATTGTGAAGGATCATGTGAGAAATTGTATATTTGTTTGATTTGGGAATCAGTAAAAGAGATACCTAACTCTATTTCCCATTTTAACAAGAATGCTCTCTTCTGAGAAATATCCTTCAAGAGTAAGATGTTATAGAGAGAAGAGACGATTTTATTTGGCGGGTTTCTTTGTGCGCATAGAGATTCATAAGCAGTGAGTGGTCTAGAGGGATCTCCCTTTATCAAGGCTTGATGAATTGCCTTTTTTAAGGATTCGTAATGGAGAAAATTAAAGTTGGACATTGTAGGCAAGGTTTTCATTTCTTGGAAGGTGATGAAGGAGCCATCCTTCAGTAATTGATCTATTAAGGGGGAGGTTTCTATATGTCTTTCTGCATTAAGTGATTTGGGTTTTCCTAAGCTTGGGGTGAGGAAGTCCAATGCTCGAGATAATGGAGATAGAAAGGGAGCTAAAGCGTCAGTGACTGTTAACCAATGTTTGATCGTCACGTGGGTTAGTTGGTTGTGAAATGTAATTTTATGTGTTAAAATGAGGTTAGACATTATTATTGAACGCAGTGGTATCGGTGACATATGTTCTTCTATGGAGAGCCATAGCTTCTCCCCCCTGGTGCTTGCTTTGTAAGAGGCAGTAGGAAATGTTTGGACTACTGCTTTGTGTAGGGCAATCAAAGATTTTTTACGCAGACTTATACAGACAGAAGGCAGGCTGACACCCCAAAATAGTGGTTAAAATGGCCTGGTGCTTGTTTGTAGCAGGCAGTAGGAAATGTTTGGACTACTGCTTTGTGCAGGGCAATCAAAGATTTTTAACGTACACTAATATGGACAGAAGGCAGGCTCTGACCCCTAAAACAGCAGGGAAAATAGACCAGTGCTAAAATAAAAAAAAAGGCAGCCACACAATGCTAATTCTGTGTGTGCAGGAAAAAATATTGCTTTGCCTCTGACAAGAACTGTTTTAAGATGGACACTGGAAGAATACTTTATCCTCTCCCTAGCTAATCCACAAGCTCTCCCCTGTACCCTGACTTTGTTGTGAGTCTTCAGCTCTGAAAAGAGCAATTTTTTGGTGGTATTATGGAGCTAGTGAGAGGCTCCTTTAAACACAGAACTAGTACACACTGCAGGTAGCCCTGAAAAGGGCTTTTGTTTGATCAAGAGGCCTAAACACTGTCCCTAGCAGCTCAGCGATCTCCCTATGCTTATAGAACGCAGGCTCCAGACGCAATGTGCACAAAATAGAGGCGGCAGGGCTTAAATAGACCCTATGACGTTGCGCTGCAAGTCAATCACTGTAATGCCACAACCAAGATGTCTGCGGTATTACTGTGATTGGTTAAGAATCCCAGCATGTTTAGTGGCTGCACAAAACTGCAGGGCGGGACGACCGAATATAGCGAGGCGAGTTCACAAATACTCGCCGAATAACGATTAACCTTAATACCGTACTATTCGTGCGAATAACGAATAGTAACAAATACATTCGCTCATCACTAGATACAGCCTATATCAGAGTCATCTTTGGAGAATGCATTACACTCTTCTCTCAGCATCTGTTTTGCAAGTATTTCAGGAGTACTGGGGGATCCCAGGACCCTGAGGTGGGTCATGCAATTTCCTCTCCTGGGCAACTCCTGTTCCTTGGTGGGGAGACTGCATTTACGGTAGACCCCTGGGCTTGTCTCACACTGGCTAGATATACCGCTTTAACGATTTCGATGAGACCTAACACAGTCTTTGGATCCAGTCTAATTTCGTGTTTCATGGTATCCATCACCGGTATTGTCACTCGGACAAAACTACCAGTAGGAATCGTAAGCACAGTCTCACCTTCAACTAGGCCTTCCGGAAGTTATGAGGAGTCTTTTGTCAAGAACAGTCTCTTCTCGGCTTTTCTTCCCGGCTCTACCCGGACTACACATCTCACCCCCACCATTTGGTTTGCAGGGATGATGGTTGGGCGCAGGCCTACCTTGACTTTTTTTTAGGTACATTGTATTCTGTGCTTTCTTTACTCTCTGAATCACGTTTTTTCACCACAGCTTTCGGTACGACGAGCGATGTGGCAATTACATCCACCACCAGCGTCCCTGATTTGTGTTTTGTGATGACCTCACTAATTACATTATAACCCAGGATAGGATCCTCTGCCATGTTCTGATCACTGGTTACGAGAAAAGGTACCAAAAGCTCGATGGTGTTGCTGTTCTTCGTGGCCCTGAGTTGGAAAGTCACCCAGCCTATGAAAGGGATTTCGGTCTGGTTGACAGCTTTGCCGTGGAGTTCCACTGGTCCTAAGAGTTCTTTTAGCAACCGTAGGCAGGTATTTGGCAGGTAGTGCCTTCTCCATTCTTCATTTAAAAGGCTCGCTTGGGCTCCTGTGTCGCACAGTGCTTTTACCAGCAGTCCATCTAGGTGGCACTGTACAAAGCACCTTTCACCGATTATGCTGATGAGGTGATCTTTACTGACCAAGGAATCTTCCTCCCAGGAGTACAACATTTGACCTCCGCATTGGGCATTAAGTAACTGATGCCCCTGTCTCTCATGCAGCTGTTGTAGATGGTAACACACTTGGGGATAGCCGTTTTACCTCATGTGCCGTTCTGGGGGTTGGTGGGATTTGGATCCACTTCCTAATAATGGGAACATTGTTTTCAGGAGGCCCTCTGACCTCCACGTCTCTTCCAAAGGGCATTGGAGTGCCTCCAAATTTTTGGCAAACCTTGCATTCACCTCATAAGCAAACACAATGGGAGACCCACTTCCTAATAATGGGAACATTGTTTTCAGGAGGCCCTCTGACCTCCACGTCTCTTCCAAGGGGCATTGGAGTGCCTCCAAATTTTGGCAACCCTTGCATTCACTGCATAGGCAAACACAATGGTAGACCCACTTCCTAATAATGGGAACATTGTTTTCAGGAGGCCCTTTGACCTCCACGTCTCTAGGAAGGGGCATTGGAGTGACTCCAAATTTTTGGCAAACCTTGCATTCACTGCATAGGTAAACACAATGGGAGACCTACTTCCTAATAATGGGAACATTGTTTTTAGGAGGCCCTCCTCTAAGTCTCTTCAAAGGTGTATTGGGGTGCATCCAAATTTTCAAAGTGGTATTGGGGTGTGTCCAAATTTTGCACAGCCCTGCCACTCACTGCATACACAATAACAGTATAGGAGACCCACTCTTTAGTAATGGGAACAATAAAACATAGCCGGCTGATGGCTCTCTAAGAATAGTGAGGGCTGACTACTGGCCCTTTAAGAATAGTAAAGGCCGCCTGATGGCCCTATAAAAATAGGCTTTGTGACTTTCAGAGTCCCTCCTTCATAAATTAAACAAGATGTGTCTGATGATATCTCACACACCACATGGTCAGATAAGGTTGTAAAATGTTGAAATGACATTTCCTGGTGAATGCATTTGTCACGGTTGAAAGCAATGCAAAAGTGAAAAAACGCATCAAAAACGCTACGTGTGAACATAGCCCAAGGTGTGGAGGAGCATTTTGGTTTTTGGTTATTTATTTTGCTTTATATACAAGTCATTACCCCAGAAAGGATGTTCATTAACATATTTCCCAGGAAAATCCATTTTGGTTTCATTTTTGTATATTTTATTGTGAGTCCGTAAAAGTGGCGTAATACCTCTGACAACATTGTTGACAGAAGTGACCTGGGAGTCAGAATTGCTTCCAGGTGTCATCCCCATGCTGTCCCCATGTCATTTGAGCACTGTTCCCATCTATTTGGGCAATTTTTAGGCCCTCTGCAGACCGCCGGTGGGAAGCCGCCAGAAAAATACTCGAGTTTCCCATAGACTTACATTGGGCTCGTTGCTCGGGTCGAGTACCTGAGTATTCCAATGTGCTCGACCTGAGCATCGAGCAACCGAGCATTTTAATGCTCGCTCATCACTACTGACTTCTCATCTGATCAGAGTCGGTTTCTGCTGCTTCTCCATCTCGTCAGACCTTCATGTCGACATTTCCCAGCCACGACTCATCACGATGATCTCCAGCCTAGAAAATAACAAGGTCACATATATTGTATACAGTACATACATGTGTCTCCCCCGCACTGCGTCCCTGACTACAGATATGTCCCCCCACCCCCATTAATATACTATTAGCCACTTAGTAATCAAAATATAAAGTGATAAGCAGCACTGTGCCCCCCATTAACTATAATCTCCACCGGTCAATAATACAAATTATTCAGTCTCTGTGACTCTCCCCAATTAACTGTAAGGCTATGTGCTGGGCACACAAAAAATATACAAGGCTTTGCAGTACAAGCAAAGTGAAACCCCCATTATTGCTCTCTCCCAGCACCCCATCATTGCTCTCTCCCAGCACCCCCATCAAAGCTCTCCCCATCCCCACCATCCTCATCATTGCTCTCCCCATCCTCATCATTGCTCTCCCCATCCCCACCATCCTCATCATTGCTCTCCCCATCTCCACCATCCCCATCATTGCTCTCCCCATCCCTACCATCCCCATAATTGCTCTGTCCATCCTCCTCATTGCTCTCCCCATCCCAACCATCCTCTTCATTGCTCTCCACATCCCCACCATTGCTCTTCCCAGCCCCATCATTGCTCTCCCCAGCCCCTTCATTGTTCTCCTCATCATTGCTCTCCCCAGCATTGCTCACCCCAGCCCCATCATTGCTCTCCCCAGCCCCATCATTGCTCTCCCCAGCCCCCTCATTGCTCTTCCCAGCCCCATCCTTGCTCACCCCAGCACCCTCATTGCTCTCCCCATCCTTACCATCCTCTTCATTGCTCTCCCCATCTATACCATTGCTCTTCCCAGCCCCATCATTGCTCACCCCAGCCCCATCATTGCTCTCCCCAGTCCCATCATTGTTCTCCCCAGTCCCATCATTGCTCTTCCCAGCCGCATCATTGGTCTTCCCAGCCCCGTCATTGCTCTTCCCAGCCCCATCATTGCTCACCCCAGCCGCAATATTGCTCTCCCATCCCCATCATTGCTCACCCCAACCCCGTCCTTGCTCTTCCCATCCCCATCATTGCTCTCCCCATCCTCATCATTGCTCACCCCATCCCCATCATTGCTCACCCCAGCCCCATCATTTCTCTACCCATTCCCATCACTGGTCACTCCATCCCCATCATTTCTCTCCCCATCCCACCATTGCCCTCCCCAGTCCCATCATTGCTCTCCCCAGCCCAATCATTGCTCTCACCAGCCCCATTATTGCTCTCCCCAGCCCCATTATTGCTCTCCACATTCCCATCATTGCTCTACTACCTCATCATTGCTCACCCCAGCCCTGTCATTGCTCATCCCAGCCCTATCATTTCTCTCCCCATCCCCATCAATGCTCTACCCAGCCCCTGTCATTGCTCTCCCCAGACACTTCATTGCTCTCCCCATCCCCATCATTGCTCTCTGCAGTCCCATCACTGCATTCCCCATCCCCATCATTGCTCTCCCCAGCCCCATCATTGCAGTCCCCAGCCCCTTCATTGCTCTCTCCAGCCCCATCATTGCTCTCTCCAGCTCATCATTGCTCTCCCCATCACCACCATTGCTCTTCTCAGCTCCATCATTGTTCACCCCAGCCCCATCATTGCTCTCCCCCACCTCTCCTCATTCTCCTGTTCCACTCCCAGCGTTTCAGCATAAAAAAAAACACACACAACTTACCTCTCAGCTCGCTCCCCTGCAGCATCCTCCTCGTCTCCGGTAACTTTCTCCCTGACACAGGCCCGTGCTGCATGAGGAGAAGCAGGCCAGATTGCCCTCATCATTAGCCGCCCAGCGAGGGCCCCCCTGCACTGCTGGGCCCCGATGCAGCTGCTCCGGTGGTAGGTCCGCCCCTGCCTGTCAGACAATGGCTGCGAGTCAAAGCCAGGATCTGTTTCTAACAGCTGCTAGTGGAACGGAACTCCACCCCTGGTTGTTAACCTGTCAAATGTCGCTGTCAATCTCTGACAGCAGCATTAACAGTGCATCGGCTTAGGGGCGCATAATTCTATGTATCCATCGACCGCCCCGCAACACGATTGCTGGGTTCCTATTGATTGCGATGGCAGTCGGGGGTCTGTTGAAGACCCCAGTACCTGCTAACACGGAGCTCCATTGAAACTCAGCCTGTCGCCAGGCTTCAAAGGAGACCATGAATCTTACTATATACAGCAATACTGATGTATTGCTGTATACAGTACAAGCGATCAGATGATGACTAACAACTAACAAATACAATAAAAAGGACTTACAAATACAATAAAAAGTTTTAAAAAAAAGTTTTCAAAAATCTTTCAAGGTTTTAAAAAACATAAAAATTCTACAACACTTTTTCTTCATTGACTAAAAATGAAAGCGGAGACACAATCAAAACAATAATTTTACAAATTTTTGATTTCCTTTTGCCCTGGTAAAGTGAGGATTCCAACAAAGAGTACACAGGCTCACTCACCATTCATCCGACATGCATTTCGCAACAGCTTAGTCTGGGGTGAAATAATTAAAATAATTTAAAAAACTGGACAAGTTTGATATCGCCATAATCATACTGATGAGAAGAATCATATTGCCAGATAATTTTTATAACATAATGTACACCATAAAAACAATTCCAAAAAAACTATGGAAATATTATTCTGTACAGGGGGAGGGAGACAGAGCACCCCAACAGGCAGGAAGAAGCAGTGTGGTGGCCGCAGACAGAAGGCAGGCAACCGTTCCCCGTAACACCAACACGAAGGAAGTTGCCAGTTCAACTGTTAGGTCATCTCAAGTCTGGTTGTTTTTTAAAGACTCTGCCAATAACCCCAAAAAGGCCATTTGCGCCGCCTGCCAGGCCAGCATCAGCAGGGGTGGCAAAACTACCAGCCTGACCACCCCCAGTATCATGCACATGGCAGCAAAGCACCCGACTTTGTGGGCCGAACCCCAGGGTCCAGGAACAATGTCTGCAGGTGGCACCATTGCTTCTTCGCTGTTGTGCATGCAAGCCAATACCCTGTCCATGGTGCATGCGAAGATGCCTCCTGCCCTGCACCTGTTGTTGCACACTCTGAAGTAGCAGCATCAGAAAAGCACGTCCTCGTCCTTGTCTCAGCACAGTGTTCAATTGTCCTTACCACAGTCCTTGGAACGCAAGCACAAATACGCAGCCAACGCCCCACAGGCCACACTACTAAATTCTCACATTTCATGACTGCTTGCGCTCGAAATGTTGCCTTTTTGGCTCATGGAGATGGAAGCATTCCGCAAATTGATGTCAGCGGCCATCCCTCGTTACTTGGTCCCCAGCCGCCACTATTTCTCCCGGTGTGCCTGTGACGCTCGCAGCGCTGCCCTGGGAAGATGGGGGGTTACTCGGGGCCGGGTCCTATGGAAGGTGGGGTGCAGCCGTGGCCTGGACCCGTCCCATGGCTTGGGCAGTCACATTAAAAAGGGATGTAAGGGCTATCAGGGTTGAGTGGTTGCTATCGACTACGCCACCTGTGGTACCTGGTGAAGGCCACCAGCGCTGCAGCAGTCCCCCGAGGCGGGATGTTGTGGCAGCCGACGTTGATACTACTCCCCACAGGCGGAGCAGGGCCTCAGGGCAGCGACAGGGATGGAGGGAGTCGTAGTATAGGGTGTCTGGTGCTGCGCGGTGTGGTGCAGAAATAACGAATACGGAGGCCATAGGGGTCGACTTCCAGGTGTAACATACCTGGCGGCGTCCTTGCATGGTGGTCCATCTCCCACTGTGCAAGAGGGCGCACTTGATCTCCTGTCCAGAATGTCTCTCTGGCTTCCCTCCATGCTGTCTGTTTGTGTCTGTTTCTGCTGCTTAAGGGCGGCGCCCGATCACTTCCTGCCTTTTGTACCTGCTGTGGGTCACTCCCCTTGTGCGTCCTCAGCCTATTGCTGTCTGTCACTTGGTATATAGCTCAGCAGCTCCCTTCTATCCCTGCCTGAGCATAAGTGTTTCCTTCAGTGTGTGCTTGCACTCTGAAGGTGCCAGGTCCCGTCTTTGTTTCCTTGTCTGCCTTTCCTGGAGGCTGTATTTCCAGGCCTGTCTGAACTTAGTCCTGTATGTCTCCTGCTTTGCGGTATTAGTTCCCGTGTCTGAACTAAGTCCTGTATGTCTCCTGCTTTTCGGTATTAGTTCCCGTGTCTGAACTAAGTCCTGTATGTCTCCTGCTTTTTGTATCAGTTCCCGTGTCTGAACTGAGTCCTGTATGTCTCCTGCTTTTTGTATCAGTTCCCGTGTCTGAACTGAGTCCTGTATGTCTCCTGCTTTTTGTATCAGTTCCCGTGTCTGAACTGAGTCCTGTATGTCTCCTGCTTTGCGGTATCAGCTCCCGTGTCTGAACTGTGTCCTGTATGTCTCCTGCTTTGCGGTATTAGTTCCCATGTCTGAACTAAGTCCTGTATGTCTCCTGCTTTGCGGTATTAGTTCCCGTGTCTGAACTGAGTCCTTTCTGTGTTCTCTTGTCTGTCCTGTCTGAACACGCTCCTTGCCTGTTCGTTCCGCCTCTCTGGGGGCCGTATTCCCAGACCCGCTCCTGTATCCCGCTGCAGTGTCGGTCTCCTCCGTACACTCAGTTCCAGTCTGAACTCTCTCCTGTCCTTTACCTGTTTTGCCTCTATGTCCGTTCCCTTCCTTTTTCTGCAGAGTCTGAACTCGTACCTAACTCCTGCTTGTTGTCTCTGCAAGTACTGTGTGAGTATCTGGCTCTGTCTTTCCCTTCCTGTCTGTTCCGTGTGAACAGAGCCCTGTTCTCCCTGCTCAGCCTTGTCTGCACTCTAGCTGTGCTTGCCTGTAACCCTCTGCCTGTATTGTTCCTGAGTCCCGGTGTGTACTGGGTCCTATCCCGCCTGTGTTCCTACCTGCTAGTGCCTCCCTGTCTGCACTCTAGCTGTGCTTGCCTTTACCCCCTGCCTGCATACCCGCCTGCCTGCATACCAGTCGTGCCTGCCTATACCCTCCAGTCTGTGTGCCAGCCTACCAGCCTGTTCCTGTATTCCCCTGTGTGGGTCAACAGCCGTGTCCGGTGTCTGTCCTGGAGTAGCACCTGGTCCCTCTGCTCGGTTCCTCCTTGGTGCACTGGCGTCGTATGCCGTCGTGCGACCCTGGTCGGATCGGGTGAATACTTAGTCACGCCCCTCCAGGCATTCACTCTCCGGCACGGTCCAGTGGAATCACTACCAATCCCACGCACACGCCGCTTAGCCCGGGCGTGTGCATAACACCAGGGTTGTTTACTCACGATGGAGAGTGCAGCTGCAAGGCTTCTCCCTGCTCCTCGCGGAGTTCTGCGGTCACCAGAGACTGGGGTCCGACAACCTCTGAGTAATTCAAGTGCTCAATCAGGACCCCGCACCAGAGTGTTCCTAGACTTCAGACTGAGTCCTCTCCTGTCTGTATGTGTAGATAGGCCGGGTCTCCCTCTGGACTAAGCTCAGAAACAGGGTACGAGTGGCAGTTCCACTCCTTCCGTTACCCGATGGGATCCTCAGGGCCTGCCGGGCTTCCCTGACTGGGACGTGGAGTAGCAAAGTCAGGTGTCGGGGGCCGGTACCCCTCTTGCAGCCAGAATCCCTCTGACTAGATCAGATTAGCGAGGACAGGTGGCATATACCGCTCCGTCTGCATTTCCCTGGGATCCTTTTGCGGCGGAGCTACACTCCTAAGCTCCGGGCCTTCTTGGTCATGGTCCTTGACCGGGTTGAGACATATGTTAACTCGAACCTGACCCTCGACCCAAGGCCAGGGTACGAGGGCCATGTCCCCATCCACTGCAGGTCCACAAAGGATCCACGTTCAGGGAGGGAGATCACAATCAAAGAACAAAGAGCCAAGATGGCTGTGTATTAAATATGAAATATTAAGTGTAAACTAAATGTGAGTCCTCCACCCTAACCCACTGCATGGTTCCCCCTATCTTTTTGTTCCCCAGTGTCCCAATTTCCAGTAGGGGCAGCACCTAGTGCCTACTAGCCCCCTCTGGTGGGAGAAGTGTGGAGTTGGATGTGGAGGTGAGGTCCTGATCACTGCACCGTTCTTACCTCGAAGGAGGGATACCACACCCCATTAGAGAGGTGCAGCATCCCTGTGGCGGTCGAACCCTCAGGGGCGCCACATTCCCCCCTGGTGAAAAATAGCACGTCTGCGGGCTGCAAAGAGAGCAGTTGTTGAGTATCAGCATCAACAAGGCTGTCGGTATTCAGTTCAGACTCCATATATAAGATCTCAGGAGTGGACATGGACGTCAAACATATGTACCATCCTCCAAAACTTTGAGGACTCTACCAAGATGGTGAGCGGTGATGACGCCATAACTAGCATCACCATCCCGCTTCTCTGTCTTCTGAAATGCTCTCTGCTCACAATCAAAGAGGATGCATTGCAGGCGAAGCACGATGAGATGGAGCAAGGAACCATACAGGGTGAGTACACACAGCCCAGCCTCATCTCATCCCAACATGGATTGGGGGACAATAAGGAGGAGGAAGAACAGGATATAGTTTCATGCGCGATAGACGGTACTACCTGCACAACTGTCATACCGTCTGTTCAGCGTGGATGGCCAGAGGACAGAGAGGAGGAGGAGGAGGAAGAGGAGAAGAGCATGGTCAGTCATCCTCTTGGTGAGGACACGGAAGTCTTGCCTGTTAGTTGTCTAGCACGCATTGCTGAGTTTATGTTACGCTGCCTTTCCCATGACCCTCGCATTCTCAAAATATTGGGTGACAGTCATTACTGGTTGGTGACACTTCTATACCCACGCTACAAGGAGAACTTTATATCTCTTATTCCTGAGGCGGACAGGTCTACAAAAATGGGGCTGTTCCAGAAGGCCCTTGTTGCGGAACTGTTAAAAAAAATTCCCATCTGAAAACGCTGGCGGCAGAGGTCACACTTTGTTAGACAACCAAGGAGTACAGGCGAGAGAGACACAACTTCAATCCAGCAGAGGCAGGGGAACACTGTCAAATTTCTGGGAGAATTTTCTCAGCCCCTCCCATTGTACAAGCCCTGAGGCGCGGGGTACTCTCACAAGGAGTGCAAAGTTTGGGAAGATACTGAGGGAGTACCTTGCCGACCATACCAACGTCCTCCTTGATTCCTCTGTGCCTTTTAATTATTGGGTATCCAAGCTGGATACGTGCAATGCAATGAACTGGCTCTCTATGCCTTGAAGGCCATGGCCTACCCTGCCGCCAGCGTTTTATCAGAGGGGGTTTTTAGTGCCACTGGTTGAAATTATAACTGATAAGCGCATCCGCCTGTCAACTGAAAATGCTGACAGACTGACTCTTATAAAAATTAACAAGGGCTGGATTGGGCCAGACTTCTCAACACCACTGAATGATAGCAGCGTAACATAAACTCAAATCCAGTGTCTTTTCTTGGGAGGTGTATTCCCATGCACTTTTTCACACCCAGACATGGGTATACGCTTCCTGATTTTGGCTATTTGCTCTTGTCCTCCACCTTCTCCTCATCCTCCACCACCATATCACCAGGGTGACCGTGGTCCATGATGCAACATCCACATAATTTTTTTAAAGGGTGTTTATGATGCCCGTAAAAAAAAAAAATTATATAGTATGTTCATGTATACCCTCCAGGGGTTAATGTTTGTCAGCTCATACACTTAGTGCATGTGCATTACAAGTATAGATGGCCCACTCCTTTCTAATGGGAACATTTTTTTATGAGGCCCTCCTCCACGTCTCTTCCAAAGGACATTGGAGTGCCTCCAATTTTTGGCAGCCCTTGCATTCACTGGATAGGCAAACACAATGGGAGACCCACTTCCTAATAATGGGAACATTGTTTTCAGGAGGCCCTCTGACCTCCACGTCTCTTCCAAGGGGCATTGGAGTGCCTCCAAATTTTGGCAAACCTTGCATTCACTGCATAAGCAAACACAATGGGAGACCCACTTCCTAATAATGGGAACATTGTTTTCAGGAGGCCCTCTGACCTCCACGTCTCTAGGAAGGGGCATTGGAGTGACTCCAAATTTTTGGCAATCCTTACATTCACTGCATAGCCAAACACAATGGGAGACCTACTTCCTAATAATGGGAACATTGTTTTCAGGTGGCCCTCCTCTAAGTCTCTTCAAAGGGGTATTTGGGTGCATCCAAATTTTTAAAGTAGTATTGGGGTGTGTCCAAATTTTGTGCAGCCCTGCCACTCACTGCATATGCAATAACAGTATAGGAGACCCACTCTTTAGTAATGGGAACAATTAAACATAGCCGGCTGATGGATCTCTAAGAATAGTGAGGGCTGACTACTGGCCCTTTAAGAATAGTAAAGGCCACCTGATGGCCCTATAAGAATAGGCTTTGTGACTTTCAGAGTCTCTCCTTCATAAATGAAACAAGATGTGTCTGATGATGTGTCACACACCACATGGCCAGATAAGGTTGCAAAATGTTAAAATGACATTTCCTGGTGAATGCATTTGTCACGGTTGAAAGCAATGCAAAAGTGAAAAAACGCATCAAAAACGCTACGTGTGAACATAGCCCAAGGTGTGGAGGAGGATTTTTGTTTTTGGTTATATATTTTGCTTTATATACAAGTCATTACCCAGGAAAGGATGTTCCGTAACATATTTCCCAGGAAAACCTATTTTGGTTTTGTTTTGGTATGTTTTATTGCGAGTCCGTAAAAGTGGCATAATACCTCTGACAACATTGTTGACAGAAGTGACCTGGGAGTCATAAATGCTTCCAGGGGTCTTCCCCATGCTGACCCCATGTCATTTGAGCACTGTTCCCATCTATTTGGGCAATTTTTAGGCCCTCTGCAGACTGCCGGTGGGAAGCCGACTGAAAAATACTCGAGTTTCCCATAGACTTACATTGGGCTCGTTGCTCGGGTCGAGCACCCGAGTATTCCAACGTGCTCGACCCGAGCATCGATCAACCGAGCATTTTAATGCTCGCTCATCACTACTGACGTCTCATCTGATCAGAGTCGGTTTCTGCTGCTTCTCTATCTGGTTAGACCTTCATGTCGACATCTCCCAGCCACGACTCATCACGATGATCTCCAGCCTAGAAAATAACAAGGTCACATATATTGTATACATACATGTGTCTCCCCCACACTGCGCCCATGACTACAGATATGTTCCACCCACATTAACCCCTTAAGCCCTGCGGGTGGTTTGCACGTTAATGACTGGGCCAATTTTTACAATTCTGACCACTGTCACTTTATGAGGTAATTACTCTGGAATGCTTCAACGGATCCCCCTGATTCTGAGACTGTTTTTTCGTGACATATTGTACTTCATGATTGTGGAAAAATTTCTTCGATATCACTTGCGTTTATTTGTGAAAAAAATGGAAATTTGGCGAAAATTTTGAAAATTTTGCAATTTTCTAAATTTGAATTTTTAAGCCCTGAAATCAGAGAGATATGTCAAACAAAAGAGTTAATAAATAACATTTCCCACATGTCTACTTTACATCAGCACAATTTTGGAACCAAAATTTTTTTTTGTTAGGGAGCTATAAGGGTTAAAATTTGACCAGCGATTTCTCATTTTTCCAATAAAATTTACAAAACCATTTTTTTAGGGACCACATCACATTTGAAGTCACTTGGAGAGGTCTTTTTGACAGAAAATACCCAAAAGTGACACCATTCTAAAAACTGCACCCCTCAAGGTGCTCAAAACCACATTCAAGAACTTTATTAACCCTTCAGGTGCTTCACAGGAATTTTTTGAATGTGGAAGAAAAAAATGAACATTTAACTTTTTTCACAAAAATGTTACTTTAGACCCAATTTTTTTTATTTTCACAGGGGTAACAAGAAAAAATGGACCCCAAAATTTGTTGTGCAATTTCCCCTGGGCAAGAAGATACCCAATATTGGGGGAAAAAACACTGTTTGGGCGCACGGCAGGGCTCGGAAGGGAAGGAGCGCCATTTGACTTTTTGATTGTAAAATTTGCTTGAATAATTAGCGGACGCCATGTTGTGTTTGGAGAGCCCCTGTGTGCCCAAACTTTGGAGCGCCCCCACAAGTAACCCCATTTTGGAAACTAGACCCCACAAGGCACATTTATATATGCATAGTGAGCACTTGGAACCCCCAGGTGCTTCACAAATTGATTCGTAAAAATGAAAAAGTGAAAAAAAAAACACTTTTTCATTTTTACGAATCAATTTGTGAAGCACCTAGGGGTTCCAAGTGCTCACTATGCATCCAGATAGGTGCCTTGGGGGGTCTAGTTTCCAAAATGGGGTCACTTGTGGGGGAGCTCCAATGTTTGGACACACAGGGACTCTCTAAATACAACATGGTATCCACTAACAAATTGAATGGAAAATCGGCTCAAATTGTTAGCGGACACCACATTGCGTTTGGAGAGCCCCTCTGTGCCCAAACTTTGTAGCTCCCCCACAAGTGACCCCATTTTGGAAACTAGACCCCCCAAGGCACCTTTCTAGATGCATAGTGAGCACTTGGAACCCCCAGGTGCTTCACAAATTGATTCGTAAAAATGAAAAAGTGAAAAAAAAAACACTTTTTCATTTTTACAAATCAATTTGTGAAGCACCTAGGGGTTCCAAGTGCTCACTATGCATCTAGATAGGTGCCTTGGGGGGTCTAGTTTCCAATATGGGGTCACTTGTGGGGGAGCTCCAATGTTTGGGCACACAGGGACTCTCTAAATGCAACATGGTATCCGCTAACAAATTGAATGGAAAATCGGCTCAAATTGTTAGCGGACACCACATTGCGTTTGGAGAGCCCCTCTGTGCCCAAACTTTGGAGCTTCCCCACAAGTGACCCCATTTTGGAAACTAGACCCCCCAAGGCACCTTTCTAGATGCATAGTGAGCACTTGGAACCCCCAGGTGCTTCACAAATTGATTCGTAAAAATGAAAAAGTGAAAAAAAAACACTTTTTCATTTGTATGAATCAATTTGTGAAACACCTGGGGTTCCAAGTGCTCACTATGCATCTAGATAGGTGCCTTTGGGGGTCTAGTTTCCAAAATGGGGTCACTTGTGGGGGAGCTCCAATGTTTGGGCACACAGGGACACTCCAAATGCAACATGATATCCGCTAACAAATTGAGCCGACAATTTGTTAGCGGATATCATGTTGCATTTGGAGAGTCCCTGTGTGCCCAAACATTGGAGCTCCCCCACAAGTGACCCCATTTTGGAAACTAGACCCCCAAAGGCACCTATCTAGATTCATAGTGAGCACTTGGAACCCCAGGTGCTTCACAAATTGATTCATAAAAATGAAAAAGTGTTTTTTTTTTCACTTTTTCATTTTTACGAATCAATTTGTGAAGCACCTGGGGGTTCCAAGTGCTCACTATGCATCTAGATAGGTGCCTTGGGGGGTCTAGTTTCCAAAATGGGGTCACTTGTGGGGGAGCTCCAATGTTTGGGCACACAGGGGCTCTCCAAACGCAACATGGCGTCCGCTAACAATTTGAGCCGATTTTCCATTCAATTTGTTAGCGGACACCATGTCGCGTTTGGAGAGCCCGTGATGTGCCTAAACAGTGGAGCTCCCCCACAAGTGTCCCCATTTTGGAAACTATACCCCTCACGGATTTTATTAAGGTGTATAGTGAACATTTTGAACCCAGAGGTACGGCACAGAATTTGTTTACATTAGGTCATCATATTGAATAAGTTGTCATTATTCTTGAGCGCAAGTGCTCGCTACTTGAGTTTGCATCGGGTACTCAGGTATGCACCATGTACAGCGTGTGCTCGAGTGACATGCTCGAGTCCCTGCTCCGCATGTTTCACGGTTATTAGACACCCAAAAAAAAACATGCGGGGAATCGCTCGTGCATGGCAGGCAATTCCCGTAAAGTTTTTTGGCCGCGAAGCATATGGGCAGAGACTCGAGCATGTCACTCAAATACCCACGATACTCAATGCATACCAGAGCACCCGATGCAAACTCAAGTAGCGAGCACTTGCTCTCAACACTAGTCGCCATATCGTCATCTTTTTTTCTTACTTTTGAAAAAAATCCTAACCCTAGCACAACCCTAACCCTAGCACAACCCTAGCCCTAGCACAACCCTAGCCCCAGCACAACCCTAGCCCCAGCACAACCCTAGCCCCAGCACAACCCTAGCCCCAAACCCAGCCCTAACCCTAGCCCAATCCTAACCCAAGAGTTTAATTTTGACGCCGTTCCTTGTGCGGTATAAGTGATTAGACGACTTTATTCTTCGGGTCGGTGTGATTACAGCAATGCCAGAATCATATGGGGTTTTTATGACTGACAGCTGTCACACACTAAAAGACGCATTTTTTGTAAAATCTAGTTTTTGCATCGCCATATTTTGAGAGCTATAATTTTTCCAGATTTTGGCAGACAGTCATGTGACGGCTCGTTTTTTGCGGGATGACTTGACGTTGTTATTGGTGACATTTTCAGGCACGTGACATTTTTTGATCGCTTTCTATTCCGATTTTTGGGAGGCAGAATAAACAAAAACCAACAATTCAGGAATTGTTTTTTTTTTTTTTTTATTCTGTTCCGCGTGTGGTAAAATTGATGAGGTAGCTTTATTCTTCGGGTCAGTACGTTTACAGCGGTACCACATTTGTATAATTTTTCTATGTTTTGGCGCTTATACACAATAAAAGCTATTTTATAGAAAAAAATATTTTTTAGCATTGCTTTATTCTGAGAGCTATAACTTTTTTATTTTTCAGCTGATGGAGCTGTATGGCAGCTTGTTTTTTGCGGGACGAGATGACGTTTTCAGCGGTATCATTTTTATTTATATGCGTCTTTTTGATCGCGTGTTATTCCACTTTTTGTTTGGCGGTATGGTGATAAAGCATTGTTTTTTGCTTTGTCTTTTTTTTTTTTTTTTACCGTGTTCACTGAAGGGGTTAACTAGTGGGACAGTTTTATAGGTCAGGTTGTTCCGGACGCGGCGATACCAAATATGTGTACTTTTATTGTTTTTTTTGTTTTGTTTTTTTAATAATATTTATTGATGGGTACATTATATTTTTATTTTTGGTGTATTATTTTTTTTATTTTTTTATAATATTTTTGCACTTTTTTTTTTTTTTTTTCACTTTCACACAGTTTATACACTTTATTACTTTGTCCCACTCTGGGACTTTCACTTTTTTTTTTCTGATCGCCTGCATGGCACAGGAATGAAGCACCATCCCTATGCCATGAAGGCTGTCAGAAGTGCACAGTGTGAAGATTGCTTGGAGATGCACTGCGCATGCCCAAGCAATCTCCCTGCTCTCTGGTGACCCGGATGTTGTCATGACGACATCGGGTCGTCATGGCAACACCCGGGAATCCTTTGCAGACTGCACTGGAAGCCGGAAGAGGAGGTGAGTATCGCCGATCACCTCCCCTTGCCCCCGCAATGCCGCGATCGACTTCGATCGCAGCATCGCGGGGGTTAATGTGCTGGGAGCGGTGCAGGACCGCTCCCTGCACATAGTACCGGGTGTCAGCTGTGACAATCAGCTGACACCCGGCGGCGATCGCGCCCGCACAGCCTGTGTGCGCGCGCGATCGCCATGACGTACTAATACGGGTCTGGCTCTTAAGTCCCAGGGCACAGACGCGTATTAGTACGCCAGATGTTATTAAGGGGTTAATATACTGTTAGCCTCTTAGTAATCAAAATATAAAGTGATAAGCAGCCCCCCATTAACTATAATCTCCACTGGTCAATAATACAAATTCTTCAGTCTCTGTGACTCTCCCCTTTTAACTGTAAGGCTATGCACTGGGCACACAAAAAAATATACAAGGCTTTGCAGGCAGTACAAGCAAAGTGAAACCCCATCATTGCTCTCTCACAGCATCCCCATCATTGCTCTCTCCCAGCACCCCGTCATTGCTCTCTCCCAGCACACCCGTCATTGCTCTCCCCATCCCCTCCATGCTCATTATTGCTCTCCCCATCCCCATTATTGCTCTCCCCATCCTCATCATTGCTTTCCCCATCTCCACCATCCCCATCATTGCTATCCCCATCGCCACGATCCCCATTATTGCTCTCCCCATCCTCCTCATTGCTCTCCCCATCCCCACCATTGCTCTTCCCAGCCCCATCATTGCTCTCCCCAGCCCCTTCATTGTTCTCCCCATCATTGCTCTCCCCAACATTGCTCTCCCCAGCCCCATCATTGTTCTCCCCAGCCCCATCATTGCTCTTCCCAGCCCCATCCTTGCTCACCCTAGCCCCATTATTTCTCTCCCCAGCCCTATCTTCCCCATCATTGCTCTCCCCATCCTCCTCATTGCTCTCCCCATCCCCACCATCCTTTTCATTGCTCTCCCCATCTATACCATTGCTCTTCCCAGCCCCATCATTGCTCACCCCAACCCCATCATTGCTCTCTCCAGTCCCATCATTGTTCTCCCCATCATTGCTCTCCCCAGCCCCATCATTGCTCTTCTCAGCCGCATCATTGGTCTTCCCAGCCCCATCATTGCTCTTCCCAGCCCCATCATTGCTCACCCCCACCCTGTCATTGCTCTTCCCATCCCCATCATTGCTCTCCCCATCCTAATCATTGCTCACCCCATCTCCATCATTGCTCACCCCAGCCCCATCATTTCTCTCCCCATCCCCACCATTGCCCTCCCCAGTCCCATCATTGCTCTCCCCAGCCGCATCATTGCCCTCACCAGCCCCATCATTGCTCTCCCCAGCCCCATTATTGCTCTCCACATCCCCCTCATTGCTCACTCCTACCTCATCATTGCTCACCCCAGCCCTGTCATTGCTCTCCCCAGACACTTCATTGCTCTCCCCATCCCTATCATTGCTCTCTGCAGTCCCATTACTGCATTCCCCATCCCCATCATTGCTCTCCCCAGCCCCATCATTGCTGTCCCCAGCCCCTTCATTGCTCTCTCCAGCCCCATCATTGCTCTCTCCAGCTCATCATTGCTCACCCCATCCCCACCTTTGCTCTTCTCAGCCCCATCATTGCTCACCCCAGCCCCATCATTGCTCTCCCCCACCTCTCCTCATTCTAGTGTTCCTCTCCCAGCATTTCAGCATAAAAAAAAAAACACACAACTTACCTCTCAGCTTGCTCCCTTGCAACATCCTCCTCATCTCTGGTAACTTTCTCCCTCACACAGGCCCATGCTGTATGAGGAGAAGCAGGCCAGATTGCCCTCATCATTAGCCGCCCAGCGAGGGCCCCTCTGCAGTGCCGGGCCCCGGTGCAGCTGCTCCGGCGGTAGGTCCGCCCCTGCCTGTCAGACAATGGCTGCGAGTCAAAGCCAGGATCTGTTTCTTACAGCCGCTAGTGGAGCGGAACTCCACCCCTGGCTATAACCTGTCAAATGTCGCTGTCAATCTCTGACAGCAGCATTAACAGTGCATCGGCTTAGGGGCGCATTACTCTATGTATCCATCGACCGCCCCGCAACACGATTGGTGGGTTCCTATTGATTGCTATGGCAGTCGGGGGTCTGTTGAAGACCCCAGTACCTGCTAACACGGAACTCCATTGAAACTCAGCCTGTGGCCAGACTTCAAAGGAGACCATGAATTTTACTATATACAGCAATACTGATATATTGCTGTATACAGTACAAGCGATTAGATGATGACTAACAACTAACAAATACAATAAAAAGTTTAAAAAAAAAAAGTTTTAAAAACTCTTTAAAGGTTTTAAAAAACATAAAAATTCTACAACACTTTGTCTTCATTGACCAAAAATGAAAGCGTTACGGCCCTCGGAAAATGGAGGCGCAATCAAAACAATAATTTTACAAATTTTTGATTTTCTTTTGCCCTGGTAACGTGAGGATTCCAACAAAGAGTACACAGGCTCACTCACCATCCATCCGACATGCATTTCGCAACAGCTTAGTCTGGGGTGAAATAATTAAAATAATTTAAAAAACTGGACAAGTTTGATATCGCCACAATCATACTGATGAGAAGAATCATATTGCCATGTCATTTTTATAACATAATGTGCACCATAAAAACAATTCTAAAAAATCTATGTCAGAATTGTATTTTTTCCAATGTTTATCGTCTTTGGATTTTTTTTTCCCTGTCTTCCAATACACTTTGTGCTAAAATGAATGGCGGCATTCAAAAGTACAACTCGTCCCACCAACAACAAACCTTCATATGTCTATGTAGACTGAAAAATTTAAAAATAATGTTATGGCTCTTGGAAGAAGGGGAGAAAAAACGGAAAATGCAAAAACGTAAATTAGCCATGTCGGTGAATGAATAAAATACTTGAATTTTATTATGAAGCATAGGGGCTTTTGGGCTACCCAAGCATCGGGGCCTAATGCGAGCCTCACTCCTTAAAACTATGCTCATTCACTCAGCTTGAGTTCAGCCCTTTTCACTTGCAGTACCAAATATGTCCACCTGCACAGGTATGGCACTGTTACCTCAAGTACAGTAGTTAAGAGTTCAAACTCTACTTATTATACACTACTGCTTATCCAAAAACCTTAGAATATTTTTCTCTCCATACAGATGGGTTTTAGCACAATGCTTTGTAACTGGAAACATTTTATTGTGATTGTTTCTATTTTGCTGGAAGGCAAAATCTTTGATATTATCAGCTGTGTGTTGGGCACAATGGAGGGGCTCTCTTAAGCGACAGTTTACTGCTCAGGGCTAATAGACAATGTGTTACATATTTCATGATCGCATATGCCACAATACTCAGGACAACAATTGTAACTGCTTCAGAGGGGTTAATTCTGAAATTTCATAAAGAGTTTACACTGCTCATTACCATAGAATTACTGTCTGACAATTACCTAATACTTTACTTTTTCTTACTGCTGGTTTCCTTGCTGTAATGGACATCAGCTTTACATATATTTACTGTTTGATAGGCAGCTGAAGAGGCAGAGTGGCAGTGTAAAGCATGGTGGAAATGGAGCAGACTAGTCTTGCATAGTAAATGTATACACATAAATTCATACATTCATACACAAGCACACCGTGACACATTACACTGTTTACATACCTAGTTACACATTCTCATGCTCCTCTATTAGCAGCTATTTGATGGCCAGAAGTGCCTCACTAACTAGAGAAAGTGGCCAACCCATTTAAGCCTGATATCAACTCTCTCAAACAGATAGAATTTTTGATTAATCTTTAGTGATGAGCGAGTGTGCTCGCCACTGCTCGGTACGCGCCTGAGCATCTCACTGCTCAAGATGCTCGGCGCTCTGTGAGTATTTCCTGGTTGCTCGGGCGGGAGCTCTGGTACTCTCCCTGCATGTTTGGAGCTGCTTCAACTGACAAAACATCAACAAAAAACAAGCAGTTGTTTTTAGGGACCCTCCGACCTCTACGTCTCTTGCAAGGGGCATTGGAGTGCCTCCAAATTTTTGACAGCCATTGCAGTCACTGCATAGGCAAACAGTATGGGAGACCCTCTCCTTTCTAATGGGAATCTGTCGTTACTGTGGCCCAGCTCTACTGTATGTGTGTTTAAATTGTTATTGGGTTTTTCCTAAATTTTGGCAGTTATTGGACTCACTGCATATGACTCGCCCCCTGGGCCGTGGGGCATTCGGATCCGGGCAGTAGGGGAACGATGGGAGTAGTAGTGGCAACCCGGTTCCGTGGCTCAGGGTGGACAGGCCAGTGGTAGTCCGTTATGTGCTGATGATTATGTCCGACTACGCCACCCGTGGATTTGCGGTCATTAGGTACCGCCGCTGCAAGGCAGACCGCTGGGGCTGATGATGTGTGCAGCTGGGATGGTGTGACTCCCTACGGGAAGAGTGCGGCCCCAGGGCAGTGTAGTGGATGGTGGGAGTGATGGTGGTGAGAGTCCCAGTACCGGTAGTGCTGGAGGCGCGAAGGAGCACACAGACAATAGGTTGCAGTCCAGGGTCTTTACTGAATCAGGTAAACTGACCCATAAACAGTCCCAGCTAGGAGGGGACCTGGATGTCTGAGAGCAATTGGGAGATTGGCCCTGGTCAGGGTGAGGGTGTAGGCCTACCGTGCTTTCTGCACTCCTTCTGGCTATCTCCTTTTATAGGGTAACAGCCCACGGTTCCGAGCTCTCCGTGTATTCTCGCCTGTATGACCTGCAACGTGGGTTCCTTTCGGCTCCAGGCCTGGTACGGCTTTGCTGGTCCCTTCTGTTGTGGCAGGGCCTTCAGGCTTCTTAGGCCAAGGAATATACAGTCCACTGCGAACTGGTTATCTGCTGGAGAATGAGGAATCCTCCCAGCCTCAGACACCAAAGTCTGGTAAGTTAAGTCCTTTATCTGCCAAGACAGGCTCACTTTGTCTCTTGTCTCTGGCTTGTGGCTCTCCTCCTGCCACACTTCCTCTTAGGTGCAATACAACTGTCTGTCCCTGCTCTGCTCTGGGACAAGTCTCAGTCCTGAGACAGGCCATCAAGTTCTCTCTAACCCTGCCCCCAGCACCAGCTTTTATAGGGGCAGCCTGCTCCCCCTACTGGCCTGAGACAGGAGGCATTGCATGCTAATGTTCCCCTGACTAGAGAACCTCCCCCTTGCTCTCAGACACAGCTTTATTTACACTTGTGGCATCCAGGCCAGGGTGACACATTCCCCCCTAGTGAAATTTAGTACTCCGGGACTAAACAATAAACAAAGACAATATGCATAACCATAAAACATTAATAGACAGACGACGCACAAATTGAGTTCTTAAGGTCACAGTGTGGCCTGTGACCGGGTGTCCATATCACCAATACAACGGGGAGCCTTAACCAGGTGGGGGTCTGTCCTACCCCAAGTCCTTTACAGTCTTAGTTCATTCCTGGGTTAGGCTCCGAACGCAGTCCATACAAGGTCCCGGTTATAAAAAGTCCATAACCTTTGAGTCCTTACGGTAGCTGCAAGAAACTGAAACACAGAATTACCAAACAAGCATGTAACTTGGCAAACAATTCAACATTTGGCAACAGGGTCATTTACAATCTTAGTACACTCTATATTCTCCAGCGAGCGGGTATCTGCCCCTTTGTGCTCCTGGTTGATCTACGTAGCCCACTGTCTGGTGGTGGACCAACCTGGCTTTCCCCACTAGCGTTAGGGGTACAGCTACCAGCTGGGTGTACAGGTAGGGCAGGCAGCTGTCTGCCGGTCCTTTGGCTTACCGCAGGCATGGCAGGCTCACTGTCAGCAGAGGGTTGACTCTCCTGGGCTGCTGGTACAGGCTCTTCTGCCTCTGGAACCGCTTGCTCCTCTTCACCTTCCGGCTCTGGTGTTGGTTGTTGCTGGGCCGGTTGCAGGAAATGCAGGACGGGTACCACTATGGCATCATTTATGCGAGTCCAGGACTGAGGGAACTCTCCGAGAACGGTGCTGATCATTTCTTCCTTGTCCTCTGCGGGTTCAAGGTCACTCTGATCCTCTTCTGCACTACGGAGTTGCTCGGGGCACCTTTTGAGGTGGTCTCTGGAGACGACACTAGTGGTTTCTCCTCCATCCTTGGTGATTACGCACACCTTTGGGTTGTCGTGGTCAGAGTGCAGTACGGTGTAGGGTTCCCTTTCCCACTGGTCGTCCAACTTATGTAGCCTTCTTTTTCGCTTTAGGACTTGCTCACCAGGTTCTAGGGGACCAGCAGGGGCGTGTTGGTTGAAGAGTCTTTCTTGCCTCTCTCTCACCTGGGCCAGGCTCTTCTCCACACTCTCCTGTACCTTCTTGTACTGCAGTTGCCTTTCCGTATCCCAGTCCGCATCCGGGGAGGTGTCCTCAGGCGTTAGGACTCCCATCACCAGGTCTACGGGCAGCTTACCGGGTCTAGCTCGCATCAGGTAAGCCGGGGTGCAGTTGGTAGCATTCGCCGGGATATGATTGTATAAGTCTATCAGGTCCGGCAGTTTTTCTGGCCACAGGCAGCGTTCCTCCAGGGGCAACGTCTTCAGGAGATCAATGACTATATTGTTCATCTTCTCACACATCCCGTTGGTTTGGGGGTGGTAAGGCGTTGTACTAATCTTCTTACAGCCATAGAGTTGCAGAACTCCTGGAAGATTTTAGCCTCGAACGCTGGACCCTGGTCTGTCAGGACCTGTTCCGGATACCCGTGTGGATGGCAGAAATATTGCTGGAAGGCTCTGGCTGCTGTTTGCGCTGTCAAGTCCTTTACCGGGACCACCACTAGAAAACTGGAATAGTGGTCCACGATTGTCAGGGCATATATGTATCCGGACCGGCTTGGAGACAATTTGACGTGGTCCAGAGCTACCAGCTCAAGAGGCTGCGTGGTTACGATAGGCCTCAAGGGTGTCTTCTGGCTGGCACGGTCCTTCCTCCTTAGGTGACAAGGGCCACAGTCTCTGCACCATTTTTCTACAGCTCCTCTCTTGCCGACCCAAAAGAACCTTCCTCTTAGCAGGAACTCCAGTTTCTTCCAACCGAAGTGTCCCGCTCTGTCATGGTAAGCCCCCAGGACCATAGCTGCATCCCGCCTTGGGACCACGACTTGCCAGGTCAGCTCGTGCGTCCGGTGGTTGACAATCCTTCTGCACAACTTGCCTTCGTAGAGGAACAGCTTGCTCTTCTCTTTCCATAGCTGCTTGGCTTCCTCTGGAGCATCCGGATCTATGCGGGCATCTTCCTGGGTCAGCAGATCTTTCACCAGGCGGACTGCAGGGTCACTATCTTGGGTCTCGGCCCAGCTGTGGTGAGGTAGGGGACTGATCATCACAGTTGTTAGATCCTCCTCCTTCACGCGGTGAGAGTATTGAGCGGCTCCATACCGGTGAAATGCGGGGAGTTCTATCTCCTTCAGCTCTTCTGGGTCTTCGTCACCTTCAGGTAAGTGAGGCATTCTTGATAGGGCGTCCGCGTTGGCATTGGTTTTGCCTGCCCGGTACTTGATCACGAAGTCATAGTTGGAGAGACGGGCCATCCACCACTGTTCCAGGGCATCCAGTCTTGCATTGTCCAGGTGTGTCAACGGGTTGTTGTCCGTGTACACTGTGAACTTTGCGGAGGCCAGGTAATGCTTGAAGCGTTCAGTCACGGCCCACACCACCGCCAAGAATTCTAGCTTGAAGGAGCTGTAATTCTCCGGGTTCCTCTCGGTGGGCCTCAGCTTCCGACTGGCGTATGCGATCACCCGTTCTCTGCCCTGTTGGTTTTGGGACAGTACGGCTCCCAGTCCAACATTACTGGCGTCTGTGTGGAGAATGAAAGGCTGGCCGTAATCAGGGTAGGCCAGGACCTCATCCCCCGTGAGGGCCATCTTTAGCTGGCGGAAGGACTCCTCTTCCGGTTTATCCCACTTGAAGGGTGGCTTTTGACTTCGGGACTTAGACTGTCCGATCAGGAGGTCCTGCATAGGAGCTGCCATCTTAGTGAACCCGGGGATGAACCTTCGGTAGTAGCCTACCAACCCGAGAAACTGTCTCACCTCTTTGATGTTTGAGGGGCTTGGCCAGCTCTTGATTGCTGTGACCTTGTCAGGGTCGGGGGCCACTCCTTCCACGCTTACCACGTGCCCTAGGTACTGGACCTTTGGTTTCAGCAGGTGACACTTCGATGGTTTCACCTTCAGGCCATAACCTGCCAGGGCTTCGAACACCTCGGCCAGGTGCTTGAGATGGTCCTCGTAGGTCTTCGAATAGACGATCACGTCGTCCAGGTAAAGGAGGACCGTCTCGAAGTTTCGGTGCCCTAGACAGCATTCCATCAGCCGCTGGAAGGTCCCTGGTGCGTTGCAGAGCCCGAAAGGCATACAGTTGAATTTGCTCAGTCCCATCGGGGTGGTGAAGGCGGTCTTCTCCTTGTCAGCCTCTGCCACAGGAACCTGCCAGTACGCGCTAGTAAGGTCCAAAGTAGAAAAGAAGTTAGCTGATTTTAGTGCGGCTAAAGACTCCTCTATTCTAGGCAGCGGATATGCGTCTTTGTGGGTGATACGGTTGATCTGTCTATAGTCCACGCACATTCTCATGGTGCCGTCTTTCTTTTTCACCAGAACCAAGGGGGCTGCCCAGGGGCTACAGCTATCTCTAATGACCCCAGCTTCTTTCATCTCTCTTAGCATGCCCTTGGCGTTCTGATAATGTGCAGGGGGTACTGGCCTGTGTCTCTCTTTTATTGGTGGGTGGCTCCCTGTGGGGATGTGGTGTTCTATCGCTTTTACTCTGCGGAAATCTAGCGGGTGCTCACTAAAGACTCTCTCGTACTCCTGTACCACCCAGTAGACTCCTTGTTTTTGGTGCAGGGGAGTGGAGTCAGCACCCACGTGGAGTTTCTGGCACCAGTCCTCCTTTTGTTTCTGGGAGCCATTACCCTCTGCCTGAGGAGATGGAGGCAAGGGTTCCACGGCCCTGATAGCTTTGTGTTCGACAACAAACAGTTTGGTGAGTGTAGTGTACCTGGGTAAGTGTACTTCCCTCTCCCCAATGTTGAGGATGCGGACGGGCGCCCTCCCATGACGGACATCAACCACCCCCCGGGCTGTCAAAATGGTGGGCCTGCTGTCTGAGTACACGGGTTCTACCATGGCTTGGTAGTCTCTACCTCTCAACCCGATTGCAGTCCGACACCAGATCATCATTTTACTTTTGGGAGGCATGGAAATGGGGAATGGGTCACTCAATCTTACGCTACCGATCTCACCACCAGACAGTTCTACCTGCTGCCGTCTCATCAGGGCTTTTATCTCCTTGTTGAGGACTCTCTGTTGGCTGCAACTAGCATTCACCGCCACCTGTTGTAGAATTACAATTACCTCTGAAAGACAATTTTCAATTACGTTAGTACCCACTGTTATTTTAGGGTGACTTTCACGTCGGTCAATGTCCACAATAATCACTCCCTGTGCCGGTAGTTCAACTTTACCAATTTTAATGGTCATCTCCTTGAACCCCATCTGCGGCACGGGCAAGCCATTACTGGCGATGATGCTCAAGTTACTGTCTGGATACCGTGTGATATCAGCATCAGTCCAATACTGCTTAAAAAGTACATAAGGGATAGTGGTTACTTGCGACCCAGTATCCAGCAAGGCGCTCATGGGGATACCGTCCAGCACCACGGGTAAAACCGGGCGCCCCCCAATGTACTTATTATGCCAATTGTAAGGGCCTGGTGATCTTATGCCTGGGGGTTGGCCCTCTGCCCCAGGTTGGACCCGTTTAAATTACAGTACCTGGAAATGTGTCCGGGCTGGTTGCATCGACGGCAAATGGGCTGTCCATCCTCTGCGTAGCGGTCTGTGGGCCTCCCTCGGAACTACGGGATCCTCCTCTGTCGACGCCACGGGACATCCTCCGGACTTGAAGCCAGCTCGATGGGTCTTGACGGGTCCACTTGCAACGCCTGGATGGTCCTGGTCAACGCCGCGACGCTCCTGGTCAGCTCCTGGACTTGGTGGTGCAGGTCTTTCGATGGGGCTTGGTTCAGGGCCTGTGCATCAGCCCCCACGGGATCCATAGAGGAGGGCGCCGCCTCCTGGTGGTTGGTGAGAGCAGGGCGCCGGGGGTTTATAGCGCCACTGGTTGCAGATTCACGGAGCACCCTTATGGCCCTGTCCTTAAATTGGGCAAAGGTCAGGTCGGGGTTCTGAAAGAACATGAGGCGCAGTTGGGCCCTGTGGGCGCTAGACAGCAGACCTTCTATGAATTGTTCTGTTAGCAGCTTATCCGTTTCCTGCACACTGCCAGGGTCAGTTTGTTGAATAGCCCTCAGGGCTTCCTGCAGATTTAGGGCATAGTCTCTGATGCTGTCCTGTGCCCGCTGCTTACATCCATAGAACCTCATTTTAATTTCAGCGGAGGTACGTATGTCAAAGGTACCCCGCAGCCGGGCCAGAATACCCTTCACAGTCCTTTTCTCCTCAGGGGGCCATGATTTTACCTCCCTTTGGGCTGCGCCAGTTAACTGCTGACCTTCTGTTCCTCTGTCAGGGGGTAGACTTGGAACAAACTGTACAGCCTTTCCTTAAAGTCAGTTAGGGCATGGGGCTCCCCTGAGTACTTGGGCAGCCAGGCCGCTCCAGGGATGTAGGGCAGGGAAAAGGGCATCACCGCTGCTGCAGCTGCGTTGGTGGTAGTGGGCGCCTCTGTGTCCGACATCTTCCTCCCCTCTAGTTAAGCGTGGCCTACCTTCCGACGATCCTCTTCTGTAGGCCGCGGCTCCGCTGCTGTTGCTCTGGACGAGGACCTTGCGTCGCGTCCTGATGACGTCAGCGTCGCTCTCTCTCCCTTCCAGGACCTTGCGCAGCGTCGGTGCGTGGGGCGGAGCTTCCGATCTCGCGCGGTTTGGACGTCCACGCCCCTCTTCTTCCCGCGCGGCGTCCTGAAGATGGCGTCCGATGGCGGGAAAACGGCTGAAGATGGCGGGAACCGACAGAAGATGGCGGGAGACGGCTGGAAATGGCGGGAAACGGTTCCGGATGGCGGGAAACCTCTTTTCGGGTAAGTGCAAAGTCTTTTTCAGGCGCGCAATACCCGTTTGTGGCGGGTTGGTTTCAATCCTGACGACTACGCCAAAGCTGACTCGCCCCCTGGGCCGTGGGGCACTCGGATCCGGGCAGTAGGGGAACGATGGGAGTAGTAGTGGCAACCCGGTTCCGTGGCTCAGGGTGGTCAGGCCAGTGGTAGTCCGTTATGTGCTGATGATTATGTCCGACTACGCCACCCGTGGATTTGCGGTCATTAGGTACCGCCGCTGCAAGGCAGACTGCCGGGGCTGATGATGTGTGCAGTTGGGATGGTGTGACTCCCCACGGGAAGAGTGCGGCCCCAGGGCAGTGTAGTGGATGGTGGGAGTGATGGTGGTGAGAGTCCCAGTACCGGTAGTGCTGGAGGTGCGAAAGAGCACACAGACAATAGGTTGCAGTCCAGGGTCTTTGCTGAAACAGGTAAACTGACCCATAAACAGTCCCAGCTAGGAGGGGACCTGGATGTCTGAGAGCAATTGGGAGATTGGCCCTGGTCAGGGTGAGGGTGTAGGCCTACCGTGCTTTCTGCACTCCTTCTGGCTATCTCCTTCTTATAGGGTAACAGCCCACGGTTCCGAGCTCTCCGTGTATTCTCGCCTGTATGACCTGCAACGTGGGTTCCTTTCTGCTCCAGGCCTGTGGAATCCTCCCAGCCTCAGACACCAAAGTCTGGTAAGTTAAGTCCTTTATCTGCCAAGATAGGCTCACTTTGCCTCTTGTCTCTGGCTTGTGGCTCTCCTCCTGCCACACTTCCTCTTAGGTGCAATACAACTGTCTGTCCCTGCTCTGCTCTGGGACAAGTCTCAGTCCTGAGACAGGCCGTCAAGTTCTCTCTAACCCTGCCCCCAGCACCAGCTTTTATAGGGGCAGCCTGCTCCCCCTACTGGCCTGAGACAGGAGGCATTGCATGCTAATGTTCCCCTGACTAGAGAACCTCCCCCTTGCTCTCAGACACAGCTTTATTTACACTTGTGGCATCCAGGCCAGGGTGACACACATACCCTATAACTGTATAGCACACCCTCTCCTTTCTAATGGGAACATGTCGTACTCATTACTGTGGCCCAGCTCTATGTGTCTTTAAATTCTTAGTGGGGTTTTTCCCAAATTTTGGCAGCCCTTTCAGTCACAGCATGGGCATTACCACTATAGGAGACCCGCTCCTTTATAATGGTAACATTTTTTTTAACTGAGACCCTCCGTTATGTCTCAGTTGTGTATTGGGTTGTGTCCAAATTTTTGGCAGCCCTTGCAGTCACTGCATACGCAATAACAGTATAGGAGACCCACTCATTAAAAATGTGAACAACAAAGCATAGCCGGCTGATGGCTCTCTAACAATAGCAAAGGCCGACTGCTGGCCTTTTAAGAATAGTAAGGGCCGCCTGATGACCCTATAATGACCCTATAAAAATAGGCTTTGTGACTTTCAGAATCCCTCCATAATAAATGAAACAGGATGTGTCTGATGATGTGTCACACACCACATGGTCAGATAAGGTAGTAAAATGTTAAAATAACATTTCCCGGTGAATGCATTTGTCTTAAAAAATAATGTAAAACAAAAAAAAATAAAAACATAGTAGGATAATTGTTTAGTATAAAAACCAGACTCGTCAATGTAACCTCAATGTAATCACATTGTTCAGCTCCTGCATCTCCTCCCCCAGTTCGGCCTCCATTTCAGAAATGACCACATCAGTCACCAGCTGAAAGCACTACAGTACTGCCTTGGACAAGAGGCAACAGGCTATGCTGAAGATAACATGCTTAAATGCTTAGGTGACAAACCATGCACCACTGCAGAATTGTTGAAAGCTGTAACCCCGCAGCCTGATCTGTGGCTCTCATCACTGAACATACAGCCAGGCATGGTCGTGTGTGACAATGGGCAGAACCTGGTGACGGAGAAATGACAGCAGGAGTAGATACGGTTTCCCTCTATGCCAGTCCTTTCACCGAGCTAAAGACTATGGCAGTGGTAAAATACAACTCCCACTGAAAAGCAGTTTCAAACTGAAAAACATTGGGCCCACCAGAGGATTTGATTCTGAGGGCTCACCTTTCTCTCAAGAGCTCCATAGCTGCTGCAACGTTTGCATTATCATGAACTCTCCTGATGGAAAAGCCAGGGCCCACCCGCGGATTCTCTGGTGGGACCGTCCAACCCTGCCGAGAAGCAGTCCTGGCTAAGAAAAGTGTGTGGGAAGGTTCCCGGACACTCTATGGCTGCTTTTTTTTAATGAGAATTGGATGTGCCTTTTCACTGAGGTGGAAACCCACGCAAACATGGGGAGAACATACAAAATCCTTGCAGATGTTGTCCTTGCTGGGATTTGAACCCAAGATCCCAGCTCTGCAAGGCTTCAGTGCTAACCACTGATCCAATTTGCTGCCGTTCACCCTCTAATATCTAACAGGCTGGAGAAACTTGCACCTACTGCCACTCTATCTTAAGCTACTTTGTGAGAAACTAATGTATTTGGGCAGCCACTCAGTCTACCAATTAGAATTCATGAAAAGGAAATTGTGGATGGCTTTGCTACTGGTACTGGGGGCAGTGCTAATACCATGGCGTCGTACCATAGTTCACTGTAAATATTCCAGGCTGGTAGGAGGCGAGTTGATACCCACAGAAAAGTACCAGCAGTAACATTCTGGGATCCATGCTTGTGGAAGGCGGAGACGATACCGGGAGAGATAGTGGCGGCTGGGGACCAAGTATGGACACCCGGCCTCTGCCGACATGAGGTTGTGAAAAGCTTCCGCCTCCATTAGCCTAAAAGGCCACATTTCAAGTGCAAGCAGCTGTCAAAAACTTGGCAGTATAGTATAGCAGCCTGTGGGTGGGTGGGAGACTGGCTGCATACCAAGTAACAGAAAACAAAGCAAATGGTGGCCTCTATCATCATCATGGCCTCACCTCAGCACTATGAACTTTCCTGAAGGAGAAGCCAGGGCCCACTGGAGGAGTCTCCGGTTCTCTGGTGGGCCCGTCCAACCCTGCCGAGAAGCAGCCCTGGCTAAGAAAAGTGTGTGGGAAGGTTCCCGAACACTCTATGGCTGCTTTTTTTAATGAGGATTGGACGTGCTTAATTGCATGTTATTTCGGAAACTGCATTGCAGATCAGGCTATTGCCCAACTCTGTAGTCATGAAATTAAAAGGCAAAGAAAGATGTTTGTATGTTGAAGCACCACTGACAAGTGCGATGTTGATGTTGGAAGGGCTGCTGCCATTGCTTATGCGCCAAGCTGCATTAGAGGACTTCCTGGAAGAAATGACAGCTGGAGTAGCTACGGTTTCCCAAAAGTCAGTCGTTTCACCGAGATAGAAAATATGGCTGTGGTGAAATACAACTCTCACTGACAAGCTGTGGACTGGCTCCATACCGTCCCTGGCACATTCACTTGTCCACGTGTTTGTGGTTTGGCGGTCCTTCCCAGTAAGTGCACTGGGGAGGGCACGGATAATGTTATGCGACCAGTGTTTGTGAAAGGTGGAGATGATACCGGGAGAAATAGTGGCGGCTGGGGACCGAGTATGGACACCCGGCCACCACCATGAGATTCTGGACAGCTTCCGCCTCCATGAGCCTAAAAGGCCACATTTCAACTGCAAGCAGCTGTCAAAAATTTGGCAGTATAGTATTGCAGCCTGTGGGTGGGTGGCTGGCTTCATACTTGCGCTTGCATTGCAAGGAATGGGGTAGGGACAACTGAACGCTGCACTGGGACAAGGACGTGGACAGTGAATGTTGCAAGTCTGCAATGACAGGTGCATGGCGGGAGGCATCTTCGAATGCGCCAAGGATCACTTATGATGGGCATACTTTTAGGTAGTGACCTGGGAGTCAGAGATGCTTCCAAAGGTCTTCCCCATGCTCTTCCCATGTCTTTTCAGCACTGTATGCATGTGTCTGATGATGTGTCACACACCACATGACCAGATAAGTAAAATTGTAAAATGTCAAAATGACTTTTCCCAGTGAATGCATTTGTCTTGGTTGAAAGCAATGTAAAAGTGCAAAAACGCATCAAAAACGCTACGTGTGATCATAGTCCAAGGTGTGGAGGAGAATTTTTGTTTTTGTTTATTTATTTTGCCTTATATACAAGCCATTACCCTGGAAAGGATGTTCCTTAACATTTTTCCCAGGAAAATCTATTTTGGTTTCGGTTTTGCATCTTTTATTGTGAGTCCGTAAAAGTGGCTTAATACCTCTGACAAAGTTGTTGACAGCAGTGACCTGGGAGTCAGAAATGCTTCCAAGGATCTTCCCCATGCTGATCCCATGTCAGTTGAGCATTGTTCCCATCGATTTGGGCAATTTTTAGGCCCTCTGCAGACCGCCGGGGGGAGCCGCCTGAAAAATGCTTGAGTTTCCCATAGACTTACATTGGGCTCGTTACTCGGTTCAAGCACTCGAGCATTCCAATGTGCTCGACCCGAGCATCGAGCACCCAAGCATTTTAGTGCTAGCTCATCACTATTAATCTTTCTTCTTTTGTGATTCTGCATCCACTGTTGCCAATATTCTCAAATTTGCCAAGTACTGGCCCAATTTTTTCAGTCATGTGTCCAAAAAATATTAGATCCTGATATGTCTATTTGCTCAAAATCCAATGGACTAGCCAGAGGTTAAGCTACAGGAGATGCTTAGGGGTTCTGGTAGTAAGCGGACCTAAAGGGCCCACAGCCACGTAAGAAGACACCAGAATTATAAATGGCGCATGACAAGTGGGTTACAAGTTGCAAATTATGCATTGAGACCCAGAAGCTTCAAGTTATGCTTCTTAATCCAGTAATATCTGTCTCCAGGTCACGTTTGACTAGCCAGTTGTACTTTTTACATGGTACTTTATAAAAGAAAAAAAAGATTAGCAATACATAAGCCTCAAAGCCATACATGACCCTACTGTACCCCCCTGGCAAACTATGATGACCCAATAACAGTATGATTCCCCACACAGCCCTCCACATAGTATAATGGGCCCCACATACTCCTCCATACATGCTAATGAGCCCCACTTAGTCCTCCATACAGTATAATGGCCTCACATAGTCCTCCATGCAGTATATTGGCCCCACAAAGCCAACCATACAGTATATTGGCTTCACATAGCCCTCCATAGAGTATAATGGCCTCATGTAGTTCTTCATAAAGTATATTGGCCACACATAGCTTTCCATACAGTATATTGGCCCCACATAGCCCACCATACATTATAATGGGCCTTGAATTGCCTTCCATACAGTATAACGGCCACACATAGTCCTCCATACAGTATAACGGCCCCACATAGTCCTCCATAAAGTGTAATGTCCATACATAAAAAAATAAACAAATACTCATCTCTCCCGGTCCCCCGCTGCTCTGGTCTCAGCAGCGAGCGCTCTGAATCTTTGCACTGCTCGGCACTGCGGGAGTGTTGAGTGACGTCATCATGCCCGTTGCACAGAGACAACAGATGCAGAGGGAGAATGATAGCGGAGGCAGTGTCAGCTAACACTCCCTCTTTCATCATTGCTTTCAACTGTATTGGCATCCAGGATACATGCCACAGGCCAAATACACTCACCCTGCGGACTAGAGTTTGACATGTGTGATCTAAACCATCCATTGTAGCTCTGGCCATACGTGCAGAGTCGTTGTCCTGCTGGAAGGTGAACCCACACCCCAGTCTCAAGTCTTTTGCAGCCTCTAACAGGTTTTCCTCCAGGATTGCCCTGTATTTAGCTCCATCCATCTTTATATCAACTCTGACCATTTTCCCTATCCCTGCTGAAGGAAAGAATCCCCACAGCATGAGGCTGCCAGCACCATATTTAATGATGGGGATGGTGTTTTCAGGGTGATGTACAGGGTTAGTTTTCCACCACACATAGCATTTTGCATTTAGCTCATAAAGTTCGACTTAGGTCACAACTGACCAGAGCACCTTATTAACAGCTAGCTCTGTCCCCTACATGGCATGTGGAAGAAGGTGCTCTGGTCGGATGAGACCAAATTAGAACTTTGGCAAAGACAGACTTAGTAATGCCAAAACAACATGTTATATGGCTATGAGTACACAGATGGAAAAAGGTGGCAATAGACAACCTTTTTAAAAAGACACAGCACTGTCAGACTTTTTATGTTTTTTAAAATAATTTTTGTACTTTTTTGTATCACATTTTTGAAGGCAAATGTCTAATTGTTTAAACACACATTGGGGCATTGGAATAAAACAATGGCATTTTTACAAAGTTGTCAAAAAACTATTCATTTTTGGGGAGTAACAACAGGTTTGTTGCTTGGAAAGCCAAGTAGAAAAGGATTCTTTTATCCATGCAAAAATTATCCTTTTGTGGGTTCATCAACAGGTTTTCTGTTCAAAATTAGTCTTTTCTTGGAGAAGTTTCAGGTCTGTAATATTTACTGTGTACAGAGTACGGCTCACAGCAGTATAGTATAGAACATAATGGACAGATAGGACTGTAGGAAGAGTAGCATTGGAATCAGTAGTAGTATGGTATGGTATAGTATGGAACATGATGGGCAGGTAAAAAATTGCGGAGGGTTTCCTTTTACATTACTCCATCTCTTGCAACTTTTTCTTTTCAGAGATACCTTTTAATGAGTCACCACTAACCTGCACTGGTTTTTGTGTGTCATGTCTCACTAAACTATCACAGAATGAACTATAACTGAGAGCAGTGTTTAAATGCTAGTTTTATGCAGAAATTACAAAAGGCTATATTGGATGTGGCGGTTGCAGACACTGCACATTGAAACCTCAGAGGTGCAACAAAAGGAGTGCTATGAAACACTAGCTTGTCACAGACAGAACTGGACACACAATGTAATAGTGGCTGCAGAATTGAATAAAAAAAATTTGTAATTTTTTAATTTCCCTTCTCCATTGTGGAGATATTAGCAATCAAAGTACTCGGCACCTGAATAAATTACTTCAGTAAAGTCCAAGTGGGTGTTAGTAGATACTTTCACTGGGGGCATGTTCTTCTTCTTCCTCTATTAGTTACTATCTGATAACACCCACATGGACTTACCAAAAGTTAACTCATTGGGTGCCAATACTTTGATTGCTAACATTTTTGAAAGGGAGAGAAAATACAAGCAGCAATATCATCATTGGTGGTGCTATAGGTAGGGTTTACTGTATGGTATTACGAGGAAGCCCGCTGGCTGAACCTAAGATCAAGGTATCCTTCTTCTCTGTCTTATCGCATCTGTAAAATTATGACGGATTCACAAAATTCCCCTAATTTTGAAAAAATCGGACTGAAATTGATTTGTACACAATCAATTTTCTCATCTTTAGTGAGAAGAACCTATGCAGGGACTACACTCTCCAAAGGACTTGTGTTTCCTTTAGTTTTAGTTTTTTTAACCATGGAGTTTGCCAAAGGGCTACAGAAATGGGAAGGCAAACTAGAATAGTTTACACCTTTAACCAGAATTTTCCTTGCCCCAGGGTTGGATCTCACTATGCTCGACTAATAAACACATTCCTAAAATTACCAAAAACCTTAAAGAAACAGCTAATTATACAAAATTGACCAAGTTGCCTCCAGCCGTGTCTCGCTGTACATGTCATTACCATGGCAAGCGATCCATGCCCCAATGGTTCTCATTGCTATTTAATTGAAAATACCATTTGACCTATTTCTATGAAATGCACATTTACCCCTTGGGGACATTTGGTTCTCGCTACCTATAAATTAATGATCCAAGACGAATACTCGCTGACATGCTTTATTATACCCGTTCTTACTTGTGTTCTTGTACGTATAAATAAATTCTGTCAGAACACATTAAAAAAATCCTCTAAGTCCATTTCAGTAATTGCATTCTGCCTGTTTTATTACATTGTTAATGGATACATCCGATTAACCATCATATCTATTAAATAATTCCAGTAATGGTACAATTAAGCGTTTACTAGTAAATAAATATTTCATTAACAATCAGGATATCGCGCAAGATTCAGGCAGTAAAAAAGGAACGAAAATATAGTTGTCCCAGTGGTGTACTGTAATGTAGCCCCTAAGTCAAAGGGGCTCAGTGCCGAATGTCACTGATCATCTCGCACCGTCAATCCCCTGCTTATTATTTTATATTATACTGTGCCATATCTTGCATAAGGGGTTCCTTGTTTATTGTCACCATTTGGGCACATGAGGAGAGGTGTCAGCCCTATTATGGACACACCTAGGTTTTCTATATGTTTTTTACATGTTTTATTGTGTGCCTAGATTTGTCCTTATTAGTGTTGAGCGAGCATGCTCGACACTGCTCGGTACTCGCCCGAGCATCTCACTACTCGGGATGTTCGGCGAGCACCGAGCATTTTCGGGTTACTCGGGCGGGAGCTCGGGTCTCCGCCCTGCATGTTTGGCGCTCTTTACAGAGCCAATGAACATGCAGGGATTGCCAGCCAGTCACTGTAATGCCGCAGCCATGTTGGTTGTGGGCATTACAGTGATTGGCTGGCCGCACAGCGTCACCTCGAGTATTTAAAACCGGGCGCCGCCATCTTGGACACAGTCGCTCCGAATCAGACAGTGTAGGGAGAGTGCTGCTGAGCTAGGGAAAGATTTATACTGCAAAATAGGTAGTGTAGGGTCTCTAAAGCCTGCAAAATCAAACAAACAGTCCTTCTGAGGACTAATATCCATCCCAGATATCAGGCAGGCAGGCTGTATAGGAGATGCAGTGGTTATACCAACAAACACTGCATTACAGTCCTGTGTGCTGCTGCTGCTCAAATTGCTAGACTTAGCCCCAGGTCTCAGGGGCCAGGAAAAATCCTTTTTTTTCATCTAAATCCTCTTATTAACCTTTTGGTATTTCCCCCCCCCAAAAAAAAAATGAGTGTGTCTGTGAGTGTTCAGACACAAATATATCTGTTTAAAAGAGTCTGGTTTTGGCCAGATAACTAGAACTGTGGTTTTGCAGTTCCACGGTTCAGATCTCTGTATTATCTACTTTTTTGCCTTTTTTCCATAAAATAAAACAGTTTGAGTGTTCAGACAGAATTATATCTATTTAAAAAAGTCTGGTATACACCAGGAGATTAGAACTGTGGTTTTCCTCTTCCACAGTTCAAATCTGGGTGTTATCCACCTTTTTGCCTTTTTTCCATTAAAAAAAAACAGTTTGAGTGTCTCGCTGACTGTTCAGACACAAATATATCTGTTTAAAAGATTCTGGTGTAGGCAAGAGAACTAGAACTGTGGTTTTCCTCTTCCACAGTTCTAATCTCCTTTTTATTACCCTTTTGCCATTGATAGTGCGAGTGTAAATGTGACGCTCGCAGCCCTGCCCTGAGAGATGGGGGTACTCGGAGCCGTGTCAGATGTTTGGTGGGTTGTAGCCGTGGCCTGGACCCGTTCCGTGCCCAGGGCTGTCACATTCATAAGGGTGTAATGGGCTTTCAGTGTTGGTGTTAATCGAGTGGTTGTGTTGACTACGCCACCTGTGGTGTCTGGTGACTCCCCACCAGCGCTGCGTTCAGTCCTCTGAGGCGGTATGTAGTGGCAGCCTGAGATGCTACTACTCCCCACAGGCAGAGCAGGGCCTCAGGGCAGAGAGAACGGGAGGATGGGAGTCGTAGTGGGAGATGTGGTGCGATGTGGTGCGGTGCCGCGCTGCAATAAGAAACCGAAGGCCATAGGAGTTGTCTTCCAAGCTTTACTCACGGTAGTAAGCACAGCTGCAAGGCTTCTCCCTGCTCCTCACGGTGTGCTGCGGCCACCAGAACCAGGGGACGACAACCTCCGAGTAATTCAGATGCTTTGACCAGGACCCCGCACCAGAGTGTTCCTAGACTTTCCCACTAGGTCCTCTCCTGTCCGTGTGTGGTACATGTACTAAGGCCGGGTCTCCCTCTGGACTATGCACAAAACAAGGGTAGGGAGCTTGACTGGGTAGAGACCACCGTTAACTTTTCCCCGCTCCTTGACTCAAGGCCAGAGCATGAGGACCGTGTCCCCATTGTAATGCACACGCCCGGGCTGAGTGGTGTGTGCGTGTATATGTAGTGATTCCACTGGACCGTGCCGGAGAGTGAATGCCTGGAGGGGCGTAACTAAGTATCCACCTGATCCGACCTGGGTCGCACGACGACATACGACGCCAGTGCACCAAGGAGGAACCGAGCAGAGGGACCAGGTGCTACTCCAGGACAGACCCCGGACACGGCTGTTGACCCACACAGGGGAATACAGGAACAGGCAGGTTTGACTGGCACACAGACTGCTGGGTATAGGCAGACACGGCTGGTATGCAGACTGGCAGATGCTGGTAAGCACGACTGGTATGCAGGCAGGGAGGTACTGGCAGGTACGACAGGTTGGAGCACCGAGTGGATAGGACCCAGTACAGACTAGAACTCAGGAACAGAACCGCAGATGCGGTGGACAAACAGCGGAGTGAGGCCGCTCAGAGCGGCGAGCAAGAGCAGAACAAGACGAGACCGCCTGGAGTGGTGAGCGAGAGAGGAGCAGGACGAGACTGCCGAAGCAGCGAGCAAAGGGTCAGAGCAGAGCGAGACTGCCGGAGCAACGAGCAAAGGGTCAGAGCAGAGCGAGACTGCCGGAGCAGCGAGCAAAGGGTCAGAGCAGAGCGAGACTGCCGGAGCAGCGAGCAAAGGGTCAGAGCAGAGAGAGACTGCCGGAGCAGCGAGCAAAGGGTCAGAGCAGAGCGAGACTGCCGGAGCAGCTGTTATGTTCTGCTACCAGAGCTAAGGAAAGAGAGGAGATCTGTCCCTACGATAGAACTCAGCTTAATCCCTACGATGTAACAGGGGACCTGATCCTGCGATCAGACCTGCTAAAGTCCTAAGCTAGTCTGTACGGAGACCTATAGATGTGGGGAAGGAATCCCTACAAGTACTAAGGACTGGGAGGAAAATGGGACACCTCCTAACAGAAATAGTAGCAGACAGACGAACAAACAAAATATATAGAACAAAGAGGTCCGTAGACCAAGCAAACTAACAGAGTTAGATACAGAGCACAGGCTAGCTAGAAAGTAGTTAAACAATGAAGTCCAGCAAAGCCAGAAGGGCGGAGCAGGCTTAAATAGGCCAACAAGGTCATGTGACCAGCAAAGGAAAAAAAACCTAAGAGCAAGGTTCTAACAGTACCACCCCTTCTAAGAGGATCCTCCGGATCCCCTAGGACCAGGCTTATCAGGAAATCTCCTGTGAAACGCTCTGATAAGTCTGGACACGGAAACATCATCCGACCTCACCCAAGAGTTATCCTCGGGTCCGAAACCTTTCCAGGCCACAACATACTGCAAACTACCTCTATACAGTCTAGAGTTAAGGATGCGAGAAATTTCATATTCCCCGTCCTCCACCACCGGAGGAACAGAGGCAGAGGCGTCACAATCCGATACAACAGCTTTTTTCAACAGAGAGACATGAAATACCGGATTAATTCTCCAGGAGGTAGGAACCTCCAACCTAACAGCAGATTGGTTGACAACCTGAAGCACCTTAAAGGGCCCTACAAACTTGGGACCCAATTTCTTAGAAGGAATCCTCAACCGCAGATTCCTAGAGGACAACCAAACCATGTCACCAACAGCGAACAAAACCTCCTGTCGTTTCCTATCAAAGTAGTCCTTAGATTTTCTGTTGGCCTCCTGAAGATTACCACGCACATCCGTCCAAACTCTCTCCAAATCACCAGAAAAATTCTCCTCCTCAGGCACGGCAGATCCCAACTTGGAGAACGACCCAAACGACGGATGTCTCCCAGAACAACAAAAAAAAGGCGAACAACCAGCAGAAGAAGATGTATGATTGTTCAGAGCAAATTCAGCAAGTGGCAGAAACTCAGACCACCCCTCTTGATTTTCTGCCACAAAACAACGCAAGAACTGCTCAACATCCTGGTTTTTCCTTTCTGTCTGGCCATTAGATTCAGGATGATATCCGGACGAGAACGATAAATGAACTCCCAACCTGTCACAAAAGGCACGCCAAAAGCGAGCCACGAACTGAGGACCCCTATCAGAAACAATGTCAGTAGGAACGCCATGAAGTCTGACAATTTCCTTGACAAAGGCCTTAGCGAGAGTTTTAGCGCAGGGCAGTTTGACGAAGGGAACCAAGTGACACATCTTGCTAAAACGGTCCACGACCACCCAGATGACAGTAAAACCCTCAGAGGGGGGAAGGTCAGTTATAAAGTCCATAGCCAAATGTGTCCAAGGAGCACTGGGAACCTCCAAAGGACAAAGCAACCCCGCAGCAGGAGTATGTGAGGACTTAGATCTAGCACATATAGTACATTGACGCACCCACTTAATGACTTCCTTCTGCCATCCAGGCCACCAAAAACTGCGACCCACCAGTCTCTTGGTCTCAGAGATTCCGGGATGACCTGCCAACCGAGATTCGTGACACTCAACAAACAAATCTCTCCTAAAGGTCCCAGGCACAAACAACCTCCCATGAGGAGTGTTAGATGGGGCATTCTCCTGTGCTTTAAGAATCTCATCTTCCAAAACGGAGTCCAAAGCAGCTATCACAACACCTTCTTGTAAAATGTTCTCCTCTTTCTCAGCACCGACTATGGGAGAAAAACTGCGAGACAAGGCATCCGCCTTAACATTCTTAGTACCAGGGATGTAAGTAATGGAGAAATTAAACCGCGAGAAAAACAGTGCCCACCTAGCCTGACGGGCATTCAGGCGCTTGGCAGCATCAAGATATATCAGATTTTTATGATCCGTAAGAACCTGAACGGGAAATTCCGCACCTTCCAAGAAGTGACGCCAGTGTTCAAATGCGAGTTTAATAGCCAATAATTCCCGATTACCAATATCGTAATTCAGTTCAGTCTCCGAAAAATTTTTTGAAAAAAAGGCACAGGGATGTAATCCATCCCCGTTATCCTGAGACAATACTGCGCCAACCCCCACAGAGGAAGCATCAACCTCAACCAAAAACGGCTTAGTCACATCAGGCTGCATAAGGATGGGAGCAGAGGTGAACCTCTCCTTGAGATACACAAAAGCTTCAATGGCCTCAGAAGACCACTGAACCGCATCAGCACCTTTCCTGGTGAGATCGGTCAGAGGTTTGACAATACTAGAAAAATTTTTTATGAATTTTCTGTAATAATTGGCGAAACCTAAAAACCTCTGTATCGATTTCAAACCAATAGGCCTAGGCCATTCCTGTACAGCTTGAACTTTAACCAGGTCCATCTCAAAACCTTCGCTGGAGATAATGTAACCCAAAAAACTAATTCTCTGTACAGCGAACTCACATTTCTCCAGCTTAGCAAAAAGCGAATTGTCCATTAATAACTGTAATACCTCACGTACGCTCCGCCAATGAGACTCCAGATCCGGCGAATAAATCAAAATGTCATCCAAATACACAACCACATTTTTGCCGATCAAAGGTCTAAGGATGTCATTAATAAGATTCTGAAAAAATACAGGAGCATTAGTAAGACCAAAAGGCATAACCAGATTCTCAAAATGACCCACAGGAGTGTTAAAAGCAGTCTTCCATTCGTCACCCTCCTTCATGCGCAACAGATTGTATGCCCCCTTAAGGTCAATTTTAGAGAACCACTTGGCCCCCATTAACTGGTTAAACAGATCAGGAATCAATGGCAGTGGGTAAGGATTGCGTACAGTAATTTTGTTAATCTCACGAAAATCCAGACAAGGACGTAAACCGCCGTCCTTTTTTTTTACAAAAAAAAATCCAACCGCCACAGGAGACTTAGAGGGCCTAATGTGACCGGCGGCCAAACTTGTCTGTATGTATTCCTCCAAAGCCTTCCTCTCAGGAATAGTAAGGTTAAATAAACGACTTTTAGGAAGAGTCGCTCCAGGGACAAATTCAATAGAACAATCATAGTCTCTATGGGGAGGCAAAACCTGCGATTCCTTCTCAGAAAAAACTCTCCAAAAATCCTGAATAGGAACAGGCAATTCTCCCCTATCCAAAGCTGCAATACGCCCGTTACAACACTTGTCATAACATTTATGGCTCCAGGATTTAATTTCACTGGTAGACCAATCCAGTACAGGATTGTGAAATTTTAACCAGGGCAATCCCAATATTACTGGAGAAGGCAAGTTATTCAAAACTACCAAATCCAATTTCTCGTGTTGAACACCATTAATAGTGAGAGGAAATTCACAGACCTTGAGAGTAATATTCTTCAAAGGGGAACCATCCACCGAAACCACAGCAATGGGGGATGATAAAGGTTCGGGTTTTAAATTGAGTCTTTCCAAGAATCCCCCATCAATAACATTCAGAGTAGACCCACAATCAACAAACACCCGAAATTCCATTAATTTTTCCTGAGCAATCGTGGAAGCAGCTAAAAATACACCCTTGGAATTTAAACAGGCAATACGGGCATGACTGACCATTTTTTTTTCTTTCTTGATACGAAGCTCACAGTCTTTAATTAAATGACCAGATTTTCCGCAATAGAAACACAAGCCTTCAGAAAATCTGCGATCTTTTTCTTGAGAGCGAGGTGCCATCGCTCCAATCTCCATCGATTCACCACTGTTAGTACACACATTCTGATAACCAGAAACTGACATAGCAGAGGATTTGCTCTCATTAACCCTTGCACGCAGTCTCCTATCCACCCGTATAGCTAATTGCATAGCCTGTTGCAAATCTTCAGGTGTAGGATAAGCAATTAGCAGGTCTTTAACCCTTTCACTGAGCCCAGCAAGAAATAGACTTTTCAGAGCAGAATCGTTCCACCCTGTTTGAGTAGACCATCGACGGAAATGAGTACAATATTTTTCCACATTACCTGATCCCTGTCTCAAACGTCTTAACTCAGTCTCAGCTGATGAGACACGATCAGGATCATCATATAATAGTCCCAAAGCAGAAAAAAAACTATCCACTGAACTGAAGCATGTATCACTAGGTTGCAAAGAAAAGGCCCACTCCTGAGGCTCTTTGCGCAAAAGTGACATTATAAACCCTATGCGCTGGGAATCATCCCCAGAGGACTTGGGTCTCAAACGAAAATACAATAAGCAAGCATTTTTAAATGAAAAAAATTCTCGGTGTTCACCAAAAAATAAATCCGGCAAACGTACCTTAGGCTCCAAGAAATGTGCTCCAGGACAGTTACACACGTGTTGACGGAGCTCAGTCACCTCCAAAGAGAGTCCCTGCAGGTGTTTAGCCAAATCCAGAACCGACACCATGATGGAACAGAAAAAATCTTTCCTTAGAGCATTTGCTGGGCTGGACTTGCTGTTATGTTCTGCTACCAGAGCTAAGGAAAGAGAGGAGATCTGTCCCTACGATAGAACTCAGCTTAATCCCTACGATGTAACAGGGGACCTGATCCTGCGATCAGACCTGCTAAAGTCCTAAGCTAGTCTGTACGGAGACCTATAGATGTGGGGAAGGAATCCCTACAAGTACTAAGGACTGGGAGGAAAATGGGACACCTCCTAACAGAAATAGTAGCAGACAGACGAACAAACAAAATATATAGAACAAAGAGGTCCATAGACCAAGCAAACTAACAGAGTTAGATACAGAGCACAGGCTAGCTAGAAAGTAGTTAAACAATGAAGTCCAGCAAAGCCAGAAGGGCGGAGCAGGCTTAAATAGGCCAACAAGGTCATGTGACCAGCAAAGGAAAAAAAAATTTTTCCGGTGATTTGGAGAAAGTTTGGACTGATGTACGTCGTAACCTTCACGAGGCTAACAAAAAATCCAAGAGGTACTTTGACAGGAAACGTCAAGAGGTTTTGTTTACTGTTGGTGACATGGTTTGGTTGTCCTATTGAAAAAAGCTGATGTTTCTGATAGGGACGCCACTGTTTCTGTTCCTCTGCTGGAGGAAGACGGTGAATATGAAATTTCTCGCATTCTTAATTCTAGATGGCATAGAGGGAGATTGCAGTATCTCATCGCTTGGAAAGGTTTCGGTCCTGAGGATAACTCCTGGGTAAGGGCAGATGATGTCTCTGCTCCTAGACTTGTCGGAGCGTTTCACAGGAGGTTTCCTGATAGACCTGGGCCTGGAGGATACGGAGGATCCTCATAGAAGAGGGGGTACTGTTAGAACCCTCCTGTTAGTTTTTTCTATTTTGCTGGTCACATGACTTTTTGCCTATATAATCCAGCTCCGCCCTCCAGGCCTTGCGGGACTTCAGTGTTACATTTACTCTTAAGCTAGCCAGGTGCCTTGTAACTTACTCTGTAGTTTGCTTGGTCTTTTGACCACTAGTACTTCTGTTTGTTTGTTTGTCTTTGCTCTGCTACAATTTCTGCTAGGGGGTGTCCAACTATATCCCAGTCCTTAGTTCTTGTAGGGACCCCTCCCTTTTATCTATAGGTCTGCGTTCAGACTAGCCGAGGACTTAGGCGGGTCAGTTCACAAGGAGCAGGTTCCCCGCTGCATCGTAGGGAATCAGCTTAGTCCTATTATAGGGACAGTTTTCCTATCTTTCCTTAGTGTTTGTAGCAGTTCATAACATTAACTGCTCATCCTTGTACCTGGATATGAAAAATTAACACCAGTTGTAATTGGCAACAATAACGCTGTGTATCTTGTCAATATTCACATCGCACCCAACATGAAACTGTGCACAGAACTAGCATCATATCTGGAAGAGCCACTTTGTAGACATTTTAGAGTAAATATGCATTTTCTAAGGATACAGGGAAGGATAAAGAGGGTAAATCAAAAGGTATAGTAAACATTTTGGCTACATTGCAGATAATGTACATCTACAACTTTAAAAGAAATAATAACAGAAGTAGGAACAAATGAAAATGGTTTTGTTGTCCTTCCGTTCCCTTCTGCTCCAGCTTGTACAGGATTATATTCTAATTTTTCTTACAGCAGTAGGGGCTCATCCTATAATGCCCCATGAAATATAATCCTCACAGTAATCCCTGGAAGAATAACAGAGGGAAGGCATAATGCCTTGTTCTAAGAAAAGATGTTTGAGAATTTTTATTTCATGAGGAATAAAGTATTGACTGAAGTGGATATGTCAGGAGAGCTGCCGAAAATCCTCTTAAAAGAGGACCTGTCACCTCTCCGTACAGATCTGTTTTAGTAAATATTTTTATTCCCTAATTTAACAATTCTGTATAATCTCCTTTAAACTGTGTTATCCAATTCCTCTGTTATTCCTCCTAGAGATGTATGAATAAATTGACAACTCAGTGATTGATGTTAGGAGTGTGTCCATGTACAGCCTGACATTCTCCAATCAGTGCTCTTACGGGAAATACTGTATGTGGACATCTAGGTGTCCATTTCCTCATACATTTTCAGAAAGAGTAACAGAGGAACAACACAATGCAGCATTCCTAGAAAGATGATCCAGAATTGTTATTTTATTGGTCATACTGTCAGTATTTACTAGAATAGACAGAGAGACGGCAGATCCACTTTAAGGGCTACTATGAACATTTTTGATGTGTTAGTGGTTACCTTTAGTTAATAAAATGAATGTTTCCGTTTGTAATTGTGGCGCCCCTGCGGGTCCAGTTGCCACAGAGGTACTGCATCTCACCCAGAGGTGTGGCATCCCACCCAGAGGTGTGGCATCCCACTCTCAGGTAAGGATGGAGTACTACACGGGACCCATATGCTCACATCCAACACACTCCACTTCAGTTGGGAAGGGCGAGATTGCTCCTAAGGGAGAGCACAGTCCCTGGTCCCTAGCTGGAGGGTGGAATTAGGTAGAGGAGGTGGGTGGAGGAAGTAGATCAGTGGAGCACAGAGAGAGGAGGAATATAAAAAGGAGGGTAGAAGGTTCTAGAAGTGGTTAGAGTTCATGGTTGAGTTGTGAGCTGGGAGCTCAGGAGTAGTGTTGAGCCACCCCCGTAGTGTTCGGGTTCGGTTCGTCTAACACCGGGATGTTCGTGGAACTGTTCGTCGAACACCTTAGAACACCGTCGAACACCGTCGAACACCGTCGAACACCGTTAAAACCAATGGCAGGCAAACAAAAACACATAGAAACACATAGAAAACACCTTCAAAGTTGTCCAAAAGCTGACAAACTGCTCAGAAGACACTCTCTTTAAAAAAGCCGGCCAGCAATTCAGCAGGGGCATACACCGGTACCCGACAATTTAGAACAGAAAGAATAGAGCATCACACATAGATTAGATAGATAGAAACATGTCAGTCACATATATAAGAAGTACAGTGACAGTGTTGCTTACTGTACTTGTCATTTAGTGTTAAAGGATTTATTAAAAAAAATAATAATGTTTTCTTGCACCGTCTCTTTAAAAAAGCCAGCCGGCAATTCAGCATTGGTACCCGACAATTTATAACAGAAAGAATAGAGCATCACACATAGATTAGATAGAAACATGTCAGTCACATATATAAGAAGTACAGTGATAGCGTTGATTACTGTACTTGTCATTTAGTGTTAAAATAAAGGATTTATTTAAAAAAAAATTGGCGTGGGGTTCCCCGTAATTTTAGTCTCTAGAGGAGGTTAAGCAGACGGCTGGGGCAGATGTTTGAAGCCTGGGAAGGGGGTAATACCCACGGAGCTTCCCAGGCTACTAATATCAGCCCCCAGCTGAATACCTAGCCTTTACTAGCTATTAAAATGGGGACCCCCAAAAAAATGACGTGGGGTCCCCCCTACTCTAATAGCTAGCAAAGGCTAGGCAGACAGCTGGGGGCTGATATTAATAGCCCAGGAAGAGTGCCATGAATATTGGCCCCCTCCCAGGCTAGAAACACCAGCAGTCAGCAGCCCCAGAAATGGCGCATCCATAGGATGCACCAATTCTGGCACTTAGCCTCGCTCTTCCCACTGCCCTGTAGCGGTGGCAGTGGGGTAATAGGGCTGGGGTTGATGTCAGCTTATAATGCCAGCTGACATCAAGCCCAGGTTAGTAATGGAGAGGCGTCTATAAGACACCCCCATTACTAACCCCATAGTCAAAGTTAAAAAAACCACAAACACCCAGAATAAAGTCCTTTAATTGAAATAATCACACAATTCTTTATTGTTCTCAATTAAACCATACTTACCATCACGCCCATTCCAGCTGAAGCCAATGTCTTCTGCAATAAAAGTAAAATAATAAAGCAACATCATCCTTACCTTTCCATGGTTCCCACGACGGCTCCAGCTCTGTTACATTCACATGACAGGCTGGATCGCAGCCGAAAGCTGCCATCCAGCTTGCCATGCCTCAGACACTGAGAAGCGCAGGCATGCTTGTGCTCCTCAGTGTCTCGCTGTGACGGCATAAAGATGAGCCGAGGTCATGTCCAATGAACTCAGCTCACCTCATGCACGTCACTGACAGCGTGGGAGAATTCTCCTGCGCTTGCAGTCAGCGTGAGAGAATTCTCCTGCTGAAGCGCTGAGCGCAGGAGAATTTCCCACGCTGTCAGAGACGTGCATGAGGTTAGCTCATGTCCAATGAACTCAGCTCACCTCATGTACGTCACTGACAGCGTGGGAGAATTCTCCTGCGCTCAGCGCTTCAGCAGGAGAATTCTCCCACGCTGGGATGGCATTGAGATGACAGGCTGGATCACAGCTAAGCGCTGCCATCCAGCTTGTCATCCTTCAGAGACACTGCAGAGCGCAAGCATGCCTGCGTTCTGCAGTGTCTATGAAGGATGGCATGCTGGATGGCAGCGCTCAGCTGCCTTCCAGCCTGTCATCTCAATGCCATCCCAGCGTGGGAGAATTCTCCTGCTCAAGCGCAGGAGAATTTTCCCACGCTGTCAGTGACGTCCTTGAGGTGAGCCGAGTGTTGGAACCCTCCTGTTAGTACTTTTTCTATTTTGTTGGTCACATGACTTTCTGCCTATATAATCCAGCTCCGCCCTTCTGGCCTTGCTGGACTTCAGTGTTACATTTACTCTTAAGCTAGCCAGATGCCTTGTACGTATCTCTGTAGTTTGCTTGGTCTTTGGACCACTAGTACTTTTGTTTGTTTGTCTCTTCTCTGCTGCAATTTCTGCTAGGAGGTGTCCAACTATATCCCAGTCCTTAGTTCTTGTAGAGACCCCTACCTTTTATCTATAGGCCTGCGTTCAGACTAGCCGAGGACTTAGGCGGGTCTGTTCACAAGGAACAGGTCCCGCGCTGCATCGTAGGGATTCAGCTTAGTCCTATTGTAGGGACAGTTTTCTTATCTTTCCTTAGAGCTTGTAGCAGCTCATAACAGTAAGTCCAGCCCAAAATAAAACACTCTAAGGAAAGTAATCCAGATATCAGCATGGTGTCGGTTCAGGAGTTGGCTCAACGCCTGCACGGATTGTCTTTGGAGGTGGCCGAGCTCCAGCAACACGTGAGTAGCTGTCCTGGAGCGCATTTTGTCGAACCGAAGGTAGGACTGCCAGATTTCTTTTATGGTGAACAGCAAGATTTTTTTTCTTTTAAAAACGCTTGTTTATTATATTTTCGTTTAAGACCCAGATCCTTGGGGAATGAATCACAGCGCATTGGGTTTATAATGTCACTTTTGCGCAAAGAACCACAGGGAAGGGTCTTTTCTCTACAACCTAATGATGCGTGTTTTAGATCTGTGGAAGTTTTTTTTTCTGCTATGGGGTTGTTGTATGACGATCCTGATCGAGTCTCATCTGCTGAAACAGAATTAAGACGTTTGAAGCAGGGATCAGGTGATGTGGAAAATTATTGTACATACTTCAGAAGATGGTCGGCCGAAGTGGAATGGAATGACTCAGCATTAAAATGTCTGTTTCTTGCTGGTCTAGGTGAAAGGGTTAGGATCTGCTGATTGCCTTCCCTAAACCTGGAACCTTGCAGGAGGCAATGCAATTAGCTATACGTGTAGACAGGAGACTGTGTGCTAGGAGTAATGAAGAGAAATCTACTGCTATGGCAGCTCCTAGTTTTCAGAGAGTCTGCTCGGAAGGTGGAGAACCGATGGAGATTGGGGCGATGTCACCCCACTCTCAGGAAAAAAAACGCAGGTTTGCTAAAGGATTATGTTTTTATTGCGGTAAATCTGACCACTTTATTAAGAACTGTGTCCTTCGTTTGAACAAAGAAAAAAAAAAGAGGTCAGTTATGCCGGTATAGCTTGTTTAAACTCAAAAGGAGTATTTCTTTCTGGAAGCACCTCATTCCAGGAGGAGTTGATTGAATTTCGGGTATTTGTGGATTGTGGTTCTACACTCAATGTGATTGATAAGGGATTTTTGGAAAAATTTTAATTAGAATCCAAACTTTTGGCATCTCCTATTTCTGTGGTTGCTGTTGATGGCTCTCCCTTGAAATGTAAAAAAACTGACAAGGTTTTTGAATTTCCCTTCACCATTAATGGTATTCACCAAGAGAATTTGGATTTGGCGGTATTAAATAATTTGCCATCTCCAGTGGTTTTGGGGTTACCTTGGTTAAAATTGCACAATCCTGTACTGGACTGCTCTACCCATGAAATTAAGTCTTGGAGTCCTAAGTGTCATGATAAATGTTGTAACGGTCGCATTGCTGCTGTGGAAAGAGGGGAATTACCTGTACCTATTCAGGATTTTTGGAAGTTTTTTTCTGAGGAGGAGTCGCAAGTTTTGCCTCCTCATAGGGACTATGATTGCACCATTGAGTTTGTTCCTGGAGCTACTCTTCCCAAGAGTCCCTTATTTAATCTGACTATCCCTGAGAGAAAAGCCTTGGAGGAATACATACAGACAAGCTTGGCCGCCGGTCACATTAGACCTTCTAAGTCTCCTGTGGCTGTTGGATTTTTTTTTGTAAAAAAAAAGACGGCGGTTTACGTCCATGTCTGGGCTTTCGCAAAATTAATAAAATTACCGTATGCAATTCCTACCCACTGCCATTAATTCCTGACTTGTTCAACCAGTTAGTGGGGGCCAAGTGGTTCTCTAAGATTGATCTCCGAGGGGCATACAATTTGTTACGTATGAAGGAAGGTGATGAATGGAAAACTGCTTTTAACACTCCGGTGGGTTATTTTGAGAATCTGGTTATGCCTTTTGGTCTTACCAATGTACCAGCGTTTTTTCAGAACCTTATTAATGACATCCTAAGACCGATGATTGGTAAGAATGTGGTGGTGTATTCGGATGACATTTTGATTTATTCGCCGGATCTGGAGTCTCATTGGCAGAGCATACGTGAGGTATTGCAGTTGTTAAGTGACAATTCTCTTTTTGCTAAGCTGGAGAAATGTGAGTTCGCTGTGCAGAGAATTAGTTTTTTGGGCTACATTATCTCCAGCGAGGGCTTTGAGATGGACCCTGTGAAGGTTCAGGCTGTGCAGGAATGGCCTAGGCCTATTGGTTTGAAATCGATACAGAGATTTTTGGGTTTCGCCAATTATTACAGAAAATTCATTAACAATTTTTCTATAATTGTTAAGCCGCTGACCAATCTCACCAGGAAAGGTGCGAATACGGTCCAGTGGACTACGGAGGCCATTGAAGCTTTTGTTTATCTCAAGGAGAGGTTCAGTTCTGCCCTCATCCTTATGCAGCCTGATGAGACCAAGCCTTTTTTGGTCGAGATTGACGCTTCTTCGGTGGGGGTCGGGGCTGTTTTGTCTCCGGAAAACAAGGATGGAGTACATCCCTTTGCCTTTTTTTAAAAAAGTTTTTCTGAGACCGAACTTAATTACGATGTTGGTAATCGGAAATTGCTGGCTATTAAACTCGCATTTGAACATTGGCGTCATCTCTTGGAAGGTGCTAAATTTCCCATTCAGGTTTTCACTGATCATAAGAATCTGATCTATCTTGATGCTGACAAGCGCTTTAATGCCCGTCAGGCTAGGTTGGCACTTTTTTTTTCGCGGTTTAATTTTTCTGTTACTTACATCCCGGGTACCAAGAATGTAAAAGCTGATGCTTTATCTCGCAGTTTTTCTCCCATGGTTGGTACCGAGGAGGAGGAGAGCATTTTACAGAACGGTGTTGTGATAGCAGCATTGGACTCCGTTTTGGAAGATGGGATTCTGAAAGCTCAGGAGGATGCCCCGTCTAACACTCCCCATGGGAGGTTGTTTGTGCCTAGGAACTTTAGGAGAGATTTGTTTGTGGAGTGTCATGAGTCTCGGTTGGCAGGTCATCCAGGAATTTCTGAGACTAAGAGACTTGTAGGTCGCAGTTTTTGGTGGCCTGGGTGGCAGAAGGAAATCATTAAGTGGGTGCACTTAATGATGTGTGTGCTAGATCTAAGTCTTCACATGCTCCTGCTGCGGTGTTGCTTTGCCCTCTGGAGGTTCCTAGTGCACCTTGGACGCATCTTGCTATGGATTTTATTACTGACCTTCCTGCCTCTGAGGGTTTCACTGTCATCTCGGTGGTCGTGGACCGTTTTAGCAAGATGTGTCACTTGGTTCCTTTCATTAAACTGCCCTGCGCTAAGACACTCGCTAAGGCTTTTGTTACGGAAATTGTCAGACTCCATGGCGTTCCTACCGACATTGTTTCCGATAGGTGACCTCAGTTCGTGGATCGTTTTTGGCGTGCCTTTTGTGACAGGTTGGGAGTTCATTTGTCATTTTCATCTGGATATCATCCTGAGTCTAATGGACAGATAGAAAGAAAGAACCAGGATGTTGAACAGTTTTTGCGTTGTTTTGTGGCTGACAATCAAGAGGGGTGGTCTGAGTTTCTGCCACTTGCTGAATTTGCTCTTAACAACCATACATCCTCTTCTGCTGGGTGTTCTCCTTTTTTTTGTTGTACTGGGAGACATCCGGTGTTTGGGTCATTCTCCAAATTGGTATCGGCTGTGCCGGAGGAGGAGAATTTTTCCGGTGATTTGGAGAGAGTTTGGACTGATGTACGTTGTAACCTTCAAGAGGCTAACGAAAAATCTAAGAGGTACTTTGACAGGAAACTTCAAGAGGTTTTGTTTACGGTTGGTGACATGGTTTGGTTGTCCTCTAAGAATCTGCGGTTGAGGATTCCTTCTAAGAAATTGGGCCCGAAATTTGTAGGGCCGTTTAAGATACTTCAGGTAGTTAACCAATCTGCTGTTAGGTTGGAGGTTCCCACCTCCTGGAAGATTAATCCGGTGTTTCATGTTTCCTTATTGAAAAAAGCTGTGGTTTCGGATAGGGACACCACTGTCTCTGTTCCTCCGGTGGTGGAAGATGGTGAATATGAAATTTCTTGCATTCTTAATTCTAGATGGCATAGAGGGAGATTGCAGTATATTGTCGCTTGGAAAGGTTTCGGTCCCGAGGATAACTCCTGGGTAAAGGCGGATGATGTCTCTGCTCCTAGACTTGTCGGAGCGTTTCACAGGAGGTTTCCTGATAGACCTGGGCCTGGAGGATCCGGAGGATCCTCATAGAAGAGGGGGTACTGTTAGAACCCTCCTGTTAGTTCTTTTTCTATTTTGTTGGTCACATGACTTTCTGCCTACATAATCCAGCTCCACCCTTCTGGTCTTGCTGGACTTCAGTGTTACATTTACTCTTAAGCTAGCCAGGTGCCTTATACCTATCTCTGTAGTTTGCTTGGTCAGACTAGCCGAGGACTTAGGCGGGTCTGTTCACAAGGAACATGTCCCCCGCTGCATCCTAGGGATTCAGCTTAGTCCTATTGTAGGGACAGTTTTCCTATCTTTCCTTAGTGCTTGTAGCAGTTCATAACACCGAGTTCATTGGACATGACTAGAGATGAGCGTTGTTCTACTCGAACTGTTCGCCAATCTCAAATTCGAGCTGTTTTGGGCGGTGTTCGAGCCGTTCGGTGAACACGAACAATTTGAGAAAAATTCGGCTGTTCGAGGTTATGTTCGATAACTGTTCGTGCATCAAAATCATAACTGGATTTCTCAGTAATGATGAAAATTAATGTTAATACGCAGTTTGAGTGTACAGCGGGGTGGGGGGAAGGGCAGGGGATGGATCTCTGCAGGAACAATGAAGATCTCCATTTTTTTTTTCTCTTTCCCGCATTTACAGTGGGGAGGTGCAATCTGTCAGCCTATCAGCAGCGCACACACGGAGCGAAGTGCTTTTTTTCACACAAGCAAGGGCATGTGTCATTGGCAGTGTATGTCACATGTCCTTGCCCTATAAGACCAAGCCATTTTCCCCGTCGCCACCATTTTCTCACTGCTGCAGCTGCGTGTTAGACGGCACCGCTGTTGCTGTGTGCGCTATACCTTGTTAATTTCAAGCCAATTTTCGCATAAATCTACAGATAGCTTGGGAGTAGGGAATAGTTGTGATTGCAGTCCTTTTAAGGACTAGGTTACAGCATTTCCTACGACTTTTATCAGGCAGGTCTGTGCTCTTAAATAGATAGATTACTAATTGTAATTGGAGTCCTTTTCAGGAATAGGTTACATCAGTTCCTATCAGTTTTTGCCAGGCAGGTCTGTGCCAGTGCTGTGCAAGTTTTTTTCACAGCATTTGGCTGAATCTAGCAAAGCTAATCCTTTTTGGCCTATTGCAGAGTGTGTTAGTCAGTGGAGTAGCCTATCTGTGTTGCAAGATATACCACCTGTGTATAGAATACCAATTTTTTTACTGCACCTAGTGAAGTAAAATCTTTTGGGCATAGCATCATTCTATTAGTCCATCTATACTGACCTCCATCAGGTTGCAAATTGAATATAATTTTTTTCTGCATCTAGCTCTGAAAAAATATTGGGCTTCTAGCTGTGTGTGGGACTTGTTCTATTAATCCATCTATACAGACCTCTATCAGGTTGCAAACTGAATATATTTTTTTCTGCATCTACCTCTGAAAAAATATTGGGCTTCTAGCTGTGTGTGGGACTTGTTGTATTAGTCCATCTATAGTGACCTCCATCAGGTTGCAAATTGAATATAATTTTTTTCTGCATCTAGCTCTGAAAAAATATTGGGCTTCTAGCTGTGTGTGGGACTTGTTGTATTAGTCCTTCTATACTGACCTCCATCAGGTTGCAAACTGAATATATTTTTTTCTGCATCTACCTCTGAAAAAATATTGGGTTTCTAGCTGTGTGTGGGACTTGTTCTATTAATCCATCTATACAGACCTCCATCAGGTTGCAAACTGAATATATTTTTTTCTGCATCTACCTCTGAAAAAATATTGGGCTTCTAGCTGTGTGTGGGACTTGTTGTATTAGTCCATCTATACTGACCTCCATCAGGTTGCAAACTGAATATATTTTTTTCTGCATCTACTTCTGAAAAAATATTGGGCTTCTAGCTGTGTGTGGGACTTGTTCTATTAATCCATCTATACAGACCTCCATCAGGTTGCAAACTGAATATATTTTTTTCTGCATCTACCTCTGAAAAAATATTGGGCTTCTAGCTGTGTGTGGGACTTGTTGTATTAGTCCATCTATACTGACCTCCATCAGGTTGCAAACTGAATATATTTTTTTCTGCATCTACCTCTGAAAAAATATTGGGCTTCTAGCTGTGTGTGGGACTTGTTCTATTAATCCATCTATACAGACCTCCATCAGGTTGCAAACTGAATATATTTTTTTCTGCATCTACCTCTGAAAAAATATTGGGCTTCTAGCTGTGTGTGGGACTTGTTGTATTAGTCCATCTATACTGACCTCCATCAGGTTGCAAACTGAATATATTTTTTTCTGCATCTACCTCTGAAAAAATATTGGGCTTCTAGCTGTGTGTGGGACTTGTTCTATTAATCCATCTATACAGACCTCCATCAGGTTGCAAACTGAATATATTTTTTTCTGCATCTACCTCTGAAAAAATATTGGGCTTCTAGCTGTGTGTGGGACTTGTTGTATTAGTCCATCTATACTGACCTCCATCAGGTTGCAAACTGAATATATTTTTTTCTGCATCTACCTCTGAAAAAATATTGGGCTTCTAGCTGTGTGTGGGACTTGTTCTATTAATCCATCTATACAGACCTCCATCAGGTTGCAAACTGAATATATTTTTTTCTGCATCTACCTCTGAAAAAATATTTGGCCTTCTAGCAGTGTGTGGGACTTTCTCTATTAGTCCATCTATACTGACCTCCATCAGGTTGCAAATTAAAAATAATTTTTATCTGCATCTAGCTCTGAAAAAATATTTGGCCTTCTAGCAGTGTGTGGGACTTTCTCTATTAGTCCATCTATACTGACCTCCATCAGGTTGCAAATTAAAAATAATTTTTATCTGCATCTAGCTCTGAAAAAATATTTGGCCTTCTAGCAGTGTGTGGGACTTTCTCTATTAGTCCATCTATACTGACTTCCATCAGGTTGCAAATTGAATATAATTTTTTTCTGCATCTAACCCAGCCAATAGTTTTGGCCTAATACCACAGTTTGGCCACTCAGCTCTGCTCAGTTCCCATCCATTGTTTTTTTGTGCAAACAACTCCAGAGTTGTTAATTAGTTAACCACCAAAATGAGTGAAAAAAGGCCTGCTGCTGGTGGAAAGGGGAATAGGCATGTTGGGAAGGGGAAAAAAGGTTGTGTCCGTGGGGTAGGTGTTAAAGCAACAGTAACATCTGCAGAAGAAAGACCATCTTCCAGCCAAACTAAAATGTCTACTTCTTTTAGCGGACAATGTGATAAGATCCCTTTCTTACGGCCACGCCAATCGCTACAAATTCCAGATGAGGCACAAAAACAGCAGGTGCTTCAACGGATATCAAGTGCTCCTTTAAGTGGGCTCTCCTCCACATCAACTTCAACATCACAAATACTCCAGTCCTCAAAGGTGTCACCCCAATCGCACTTGCTTCCTCACAGCTCCCAAATCTCCAGCTGCCCGTCTGAGTATGAGGTAGAACAGATGGTTGAGTCTGCAGAGCTGTTTACTCATACTATAGCCTGGGAATCAGAGGTCGACTCCAGCACTTCTGTGAATCCAGACGAGGAAATGATCTGCACTGATGCCCAGAATCTTTATGAGTCGGATCCAGGACCAGACGCAGAAGGTTCTGACCATAATGTAGACCCTCATTCCCAAACTGTAACTCCTGTTGGTGGAGACAATGAGGAAGACGATGATAAGACTCAAATACCTGATTGGAGCGACAACTTTAGTTTTTTGTCAGGGCAGGAACAGGTTGGCTCTGAGGACGACGGGTGTGATAACGCACAGGGTGATGATGATGAGGTTGGAGATCCCACTTACTGTCAACCCACAGTCAGCCAAGAGATGAGGTCAGCAGAGGAGGTGGAGGAAGATGCTAGTGACGACGAGGTCAGGTTGCGCCTTCCTGGACAGAGACGTAGTACTGGAAGCACGTCAACAACTGCATCCTCAAATACAACTCTGCCTCTCACCACAAGTCGTGGTGGCTCTTCAGGTCGCATGGGTGCTAAGCCTTGCATAGCCTGGGCATTTTTTCAGATCGATAAAGATGACCCAACTCGTGTTATCTGTAACATTTGTCAGCAAAAGCTAAGTAGAGGCCAAAAAATACATAGTTTGAGTACTTCATGCATGAACCGGCACATGGACATGTAGCATAAGTTGCAGTGGGAAGCTCAGTGTGCTACAATGCGGCCTAGCCGGCCGGGCCAACCACCGTCTGCCATATCTTGTGCATCCGCGGCCTCTTCATCCTCTGTGACTGGGGGGACAGCAGTCACACCTGTTTTGGGGCGCAGACCTGCCACCTCTTTACCCGCAACAGCCAGCGTGATTGGCAGGTCATCATTTTCTTTGGAGGTGGTAACACCAGCTGGTGTTGAGCGCTGTCCGACATCGATAGCACCACCTTTGGATCAAGGCAACCTAACATGTCCGCCTGCATCTTCCTCACAGACCGGCAGTTTGCCGGGGACACCCTTATCAACCCCGTCTAAGCACAATAGCCAGCCCTCGGTCCCTCAGATGTGGACAAGTAAAAGACCATTTCCTCCTAGCCATGAGAAAGCTAAGAGGTTGAATTTCACCATCTGCAAGTTCTTGGCTACAGAAATGCTGCCTTTCCGCCTGGTGGACACAGAGGATTTTCGAGACATAATGTCCGTCGCAGTGCCCCAGTACCATATGCCCAGTCGGCACTACTTCTCAAAGAAAGGTGTGCCTGCGCTCCACCAGCATGTCGCACACAACATCACCGCTTCTTTGAGAAACTCTGTGTGTGACAGGGTGCATTTCACCACAGACACTTGGACGAGTAGGCATGGACAGGGGCGTTACATGTCGCTGACTGGGCACTGGGTAACTATGGTGACAGCAGGACAAGGGGCTGCTGTCCAAGTCTTGCCGTCCCCACGAGTTGTGCGTCAATCCTCTTTATGTCAAAGTTCCTCCACTGCTTCTGCCTCCTCAACCTCCTCTCGGTCTTCCACCTGCACCCAAAGCCTGTCTGGTCATGCCACAAGCTTTCTAACTGCGCAGAAGGGATCCTGCACACCTCCTTACTATGCTGGCAGTAGGGCTCAACGTCATCAGGCGGTTTTTACATTGAAATGTCTAGGAAATGTGAGTCACACAGCTGAGGAGTTGTGGTCAGCTCTGGAGAACCAATTTCATGAATGGTTGTCTCCACTGGACCTGAAACCAGGGAAGGCCGTGTGCGACAATGCTGCAAACCTGGGTGCGGCCCTTCGCCGGGGCAATGTCACACACGTGCCTTGTATGGCTCACGTGTTGAACCTGGTTGTCCAGCAATTTTTAGCCCACTATCCCAGACTAGATGGCCTTCTGCAGAGGGCACGGTCGCTGTGTGCTCACTTTCGCCGTTCGCATCCCGCAGCTCAGCGACTTACATCTCTACAGAAGTCATTGGGCCTGCCACTTCACCGGCTAAAATGCGATGTGCCTACCCGGTGGAATTCAACTCTGCACATGTTGCAGTGACTGTGGCAGCACCGACAAGCCCTGGTGCAATACGTTCTGACGTATAGCCTGGGCCATCGAGATCCAGAGGTGGGGCAAATCACGCTGGAGGAGTGGTCTCAGATCAGGGACCTATGCACCCTTCTGCACAGTTTTGAAATGGCGACGAAGATGTTTAGTGCTGACGATGCCATTATCAGCATGACTATTCCGGTGATTTACATGCTGGAGCACATGTTAAACAGAATTCGGAGTCAGGTGGTGGCACAAGAGGAGGTGGAGGAAGTAGAGGAGGAGGAGTTGTATGCGGAAGGGCTAACATCTGCAAGGTCCAGACGGTCGGCAGCACCAAGGCGGCAGGCATGTGAGGGTGGGGGAGATGGTTTTACCAGGGCGCATGGTAGCAGCCAAACTAGTGAGGAAGATGCAGGAGCCCAGGAAGAAGTGGAGGACGAACTGATGGAAGACTCATCAGATGAGGGAGACCTTGATCACATTTCTGTTGTGTGAGGTTGGGGGGAGAGGACAGAGGAAGGAAGCATGATTGTTACCTCGCCACCAACACAACAGGGACTTGGTGCTCCTGGATGCGCAACACACATGAGTGCCTTCTTGCTGCACTACCTGCAACATGACCCTCGAATTGTGAGAATTAGAAATAATCCTGACTACTGGGTTGCCACACTGTTAGATCCCCGGTACAAAAGTAAATTTGCAGAAATTATTCCTGCCATAGAAAGGGATGCACGCATGCAGGAGTATCAGCAGAGACTGTTGCAGAATCTTACATGTGCTTTTCCACAAAATACCAGTGGTGCACGTAGTGAATCTCACAGTTCCAACTTGCCAACCGTGGGACCGTCAAGTGTTCAGCACTCAAACCGTAACAGAACCACAGTATCTGCTGGTAACATCAATTTTGCGGAATCATTTCACCACTTTTTTAGCCCATCCTTTGCAAGGCCACAGGAGACAAGAAGTCTGACACATAGTCAACGCCTAGAGACGATGGTACAGGAGTATCTCCAAGTAAACATTGAAGCCACGACTGTGTCACTGGACCCTTGCTCTTTTTGGGCTTCCAATCTGGATAAATGGCCGGAGCTAGCTACTTACGCCTTGGAGATCTTGTCATGCCCCGCAGCCAGCGTTCTGTCTGAACGTGTGTTCAGCGCTGCTGGTGGTGTGCTGACAGATAAGCGCACGCGGCTCTCCACTGATAATGTAGACAGACTCACGTTCATAAAGATGAACAAATCATGGATCCGAAACGACTTTTCTACCCCTGTGTCATCCTGGGGAGAGTAAAAGCTTGATGATTGGTTAAAATCACCCTACCAACCGTTTTAAGCTTTCAAATTACTAATCATGTTTATCTGTATCTTGGCTGGAAAATAATTTGGGCTTTGTAGCAGTGTGCAGCACTGATTCTATTAGGCCATCTATAATAAGCTCCACCAGATTTAAAATTACTAATCATGTTTATCTGTATCTTGACTGGAAAATAATTTGGGCTTTGTAGCAGTGTGCAGCACTGATCCTATTAGGCCATCTATACTAAAGCTTCACCAGATTTAAAATTAATAATAATTTTTAGCTGCATCTAGCCCGGAAAATAATTTTGGGGCTCCGAGATGCGCAAGATACATAAGTGCCTTTTTGCTGCACTACCTGCAGCATGACCCTCATATTGTCAGAATTCGAAGTAATCATGACTACTGGGTTGCCACACTCTTAGATCCCCCAAACTTTTCGATCAACCTTTTCATTTTAATAAAGACCAAAAAAATGGTCATTTTTGAAATTATAAGCATTAGCAGGTTGTTAGAAACTGAAATCAAACAGTTTTCAACTCAAAACTTTATTCTAGGTGATGTTACATTTTCACATAGGACCCCTTGTTCGAAAGCAGCTTCTGAACTCTCTCGTCCATTGAATTTGTCAGGTTTTGGATGTTTTCTGCTTCAATTGTTTTGCATGAGGACAGAATACCCTCCCAGAGCTGTTGCTTAGATGTGAACTGCCTCCCGCCATCATAGACACTCCTTTTAATGATGCTCCAAAGGTTCTGAATGGGGTAGAGGTCAGGGGAGCATGGGGGTCACACCATAAGTTTGTCCCCTTTTATGCCCATATCAGCCAGAGATGCAGATGTTTTATGTGCAGCATGAGATGGTGCATTATCAGGCAGAAAAATGATCTTGCTGTGAAATACACAGTTCTTCTTCTTGAACCATGGCAGGAAGTGCTGTTTGAGAAAATCCACATACATTATGGAGTTCATCTTTAGCGCCTTCAGGGATCCTAAAGGGGCCGACAATCTCTCTCCCCATGATTCCAGCCCAAAACATTACTCCACCTCCTCCTTGTTGGCGCTGTAGCCGTGTTTGCGTGGGGTGTCCATCAACCAGCCATCCTCCACTCCATCCATCTGGACCATCGAGCGCTGCACGGCACTCATCCGTGAACAAAACAGTTTTGAAATCAGTCTTCATGTAATGTTTGGCCCACTGGAGCCGTTTCTGCTTGTGTGAAGTGGATAGAGGAGGTCGACAGGATGGCGTATGCACAGCTGCAAACCTCTGAAGGACCCTGCATCTTGTTGTTCGGGGGACGTTGGAGGCACCAGCAGCTTCAAAAACTTGTCTGTTGCTATGACAAGGCTTTTTTGCCGCTGCTCTTTCAACCTGACGTAATTGCCTGTAGGAAAGAGTCCTCAATTTGCCCTTATCAGCACGCACACGTGTGTACTGTGAATCAGCAACATACTTCTTGATTGCCAAGACACTTCATCCTGATCATCGCACAATGTTGATTGTAGTCATGCCTTGACCTAAACACTCCACAATTTGTTGCTTCTCAGCAGCCGACACATCCTTTTTCTTTCCCATTTTGGCAGAAAATGTAGGCTGCTTAATAATGTGAGACAGCCTTCTTAAGTAGTCTTGCCTTTCATTGGACACACCTGCCAAACTAATTAGCACAGGTGTCTGCAATTGGTTACAGTGATATAAAGAGCCCTGACACACATCACCATCAATGAGTTTAACTGACAAACAAACAAATTCTTCCCTTATCACTCCTAAACACTTTTTGCATAATAATTTGGAACACAGTGTACATGTGCTTTTCCACAAAACACCAGTGGTTCACGTAGTGAATCTTACAGTTCTAACTTGCCAACCGTGGTCTGTATGGAGTTGTTCAATAAAGGGCCCAAAATTAAGATAACATAGATGGGAGAGGTCTCTATGAATAGGAATTCCTAAGTATTTGATACCCTGTGAGGGCCAGGCAAAGGGAAAGTTGGACTGGATGGAATCCTATATGGATTTGGGGAGGGAGACATCGAGGGCCTCAGACTTCGCTGCATTGATTTTAAAATTTGACCATGTAACAAAGTGATCTATTTCAGCCATAACAGCATGGATGGATATATGTGATTGAGTGATATATACTAGGACATCATCAGCAAATAGAGAGCACTTGTACTCGGTGCCTCCCACCTCAATCCACCTAATATTGGGGTTATGGCGAATTGATGAGAGCAGGTGCTCCGTCACTAGGATGTATAAGAGAGGGGACAGAGAACATCCCTGCCTTGTCCCATTGGTGATTGTGAAAGGTGATGAAAATGTTCTGACGCGCCCCCTGGGCCTTGGGACACCCGGAGCCGGACCCTTTTTGGTGGATGCTGGTGGTTGTAGTCTCCGTGGCGGCAACCCGGTTCCGTGGCTCAGGGTGGTCAAACCAGTGGCGGAACTATTTATGTGGTTTTGATGTTTAAATGTCCGACTACGCCACCCGTGGATTGCGGTCAGAGTGAACCGCCGCTCCAAGGCAGACCGCTGAGGCTGGTGTTGTGGGTGCAGCAGAGCGTAGCATAACTCCCCACGGGAGGAGTATAGCCTCAGGGCAGTGTATGCGGAGGATGGGGGTGATGGTGCAGGGCAGCAGCAGTAATGACACGGAGTCAGTGATGCAGTCCAGGGCCTTTACTCACAGTTCTTATTATCCAGACCACGTCTGCAGGTAACGGCTGCCCACGTCGTACTGTGCTCACCAGGTGAGGGGCTCAGACAACTCCCAGATAACTTTGGAGTGCTTCACAGGACCCCCTTTGTGTGTCCTTTGTCTGGCCTTTCTTACCAACCCTTCTGTCCGGCTGCCTCGGGCCTCCTCTTGGTAAACTTGGCGCCAGTTTCCCTGACCCTATGTGGTGCCTTCCTAGCGGGTGTAGCGAGGGGCTGCGCCACATAAAATGTCACAGCCTCCTGTTTCTAGCTGAGGGTCGTTTCCTGCCTCCACTAGTTTCGGGGACCGGTCTCCCCCTTTGGCCTGACCCCTCCACGCAGGTGGATTCGGGCGTGCGGTGGCGACTCGCCCGTCCGCACCCCTGAGATCCCTTCGTTCCTCGTTCCTGGAGCCTTCTCCGCTCCTCTTCCTTCCTTCTCCCTCTTCCAGGCCTGGGCCTCTGTTACTAGGCCCGCCTCCGGAGCAGAGCTCATGCAGAGCCCCTGCTCCCTGCCACTTCTGCTCAGACTTCTCTGCACTGAACTAAGATGGTGCCCACCTTTTATACTCCCTTCTCAATGCACCCAGGAACTGCTTCCTCCCTGCTCCTGCACTACAGGGTTCCCCTTCCTCAGTGTTCCCTCCCCCCACTCCAGCCAGGGACAGAGACTGTCGTGCCCATCTCAGGGGCATATTGGTCGCCCTGCCCCACGGCAATGTGGTGTAATGCATGCAGGTGTCGGGTCCTGATCCACACTACATCCTTACCTGAGAGTGAGATATCACACCTCTGGGTGAGGTGCAATACCTCTGTAGCAACCGAGCCCTCAGGGTGCTACAGTTCCATTTATCTTCAGCCTAGGTGACGTATTGCGATACAGGGCCGTGATTTTGGCTATAAAAGGGTCCCCAAGCTTTTTAAGAGAATCATATATGGCGTGCCAGGAGACTCTATGGAATGCTTTCTCAGCATCCAACGAGAGTATCTAATTACAAATTTTTAACTGCATCTAGCCCAGGAAATACTTTGTGCCTAGTAGCAGGGTCTGCTAGTCAGCGGATTATCCCGGCTGTTAAGCAAGCTACACCACCTGTAGTTTGGACACTTCATTTTTTCAAAGGAAATGCTTCGGGACCACGGGATACTCAGTGAAGAGCATCAGGAGGCACCCCAAGGCATAGGGGCTCGGACTGGCAGTAGGATGCCTTGCGGTGGACAGCCGAGCTCGATCCTTATAAAAGCTTTTTAACTGCAGCAGCTTTAGTGGACGCTACTGGAGCTGGAATTACGCGGCTGCTGGCATGAGACTTGCCCTCCAATAGATCCTTGTAAATGGATTTAAAGTGTTTTCATTCAAATTAGAGAGACAATTTAAATTAAAAAGCTTAGAGCTGCCTCCACCACAGGGGGGCTCGCTCGACCCACCAGCGGACAGGCACCAGTATTGGGAGAGGGGGGCTGGCCGTCAGGGTTCACCGCGGCTCTGGCACAAACCCGGCGACACGGAGGTGGCACGGGCAGGAGCGGACTGAACGTGTCGGCTTCTCACTTTTTGGATTTTAGAAGGGCATGACATGCCTATATCTGTGTCTCCCCCTCCTTTTACTCCTCCACCTCTTTTCTTTTCGCATGACTATATGTACTTGTCACTTTTCCATGTGTTAGTTGTGTCTTCTGAGCAGTTTGTCAGCTTTTGGACACCTTTGAAGGTGTTTTCTATGTGTTTCTATGTGTTTTTGTTTGCCTGCCATTGGTTTTAACGGTGTTCGAAGGTGTTCGACGAACAGTTCGACGAACAGTTCGGCGAACACACGGGTGTTCGACGAACTGAACCGAACTCGAACACTACGGGGAAGCCCTTTTTTTTTAATAATGAATTTCATGAAATAATTTAAAAAAAAAATACGTGGGGCTTCGCCCTATTTTTGTGTCCAGCCACTTACAACTAGGCAGCTGGGGGCTGGAATCTGCAGCGCAGGGAGGCCCAAGCTTTCTGGGACCCCCCCCCCCGCTGCAAATTGCAGTCCGCAGCCACCCCAGAAAATGGCGCGTTCATAGAAGCGCCATCTTCTGGCGCTGTACCCAACTCATCCAGGGCCCTGGTGCGGTGGCTCACTGGGTAATAAAGGTGTTAGGGCCAGCTAGGCATCATCAGCTGGCCTTAAGCCTGAAATTCATGGGATCACACCAATATTAGACATGACCGCCATGAATTTCTAGTAAAGTATCTAAAAAAACACAACACCCAGAATAAAGTCCTTTAATTGAAATAAACACACAATTTTTTAATGTTCTAAATTAAACCATACTTACCATCACACCCATTCCAGGTGAAGCCAATGTCTTCTGCAATAAAAGTAAAATAATAAAGCAACATCATCCTTACCTTTCCATGGTTCCCACGACAGCTTCAGCTCTGCTACATTGACATGACAGGCTGCATCACAGCTGAAAGCTGCCATCGAGCTTCCCATGCCACAGACACTGAGAAGAGCAGGCATGCTTGTGCTCCTCAGTGTCTGGCTGTGACGGCATCCAGATGAGCCGAGGTCATGTCCAATGAACTTGGCTCACCTCATGCACGTCACTGACAGCGTGGGAAAATTCTCCTGCGCTCAGCGCTTGAGCAGGAGAATTCTACCACGCTGGGATGGCATTGAGATGACAGGCTGGATGGCAGCTGAGCGCTGCCATCCAGCATGCCATCCTTCATAGACACTGCAGAGTGCAGGCAATTCTCCCACGCTGTCAGTGACATGCATGAGGTGAGCTGAGTTCATTGGACATGACCTCGGCTCATCTTTATGCCGTCACAGCGAGACACTGAGGAGCACAAGCATGCCTGCGCTTCTCAGTGTCTGTGGCATGGCAAGCTGGATGGCACCTTTCGGTTGCGATCCAGCCTGTCATGTGAATGTAGCAGAGCTGAAGCTGTCATGGGAACCATGGAAAGGTAAGGATGATGTTGCTTTATTATTTTACTTTTATTGCAGAAGACATTGGCTTCAGCTGGAATGGGCGTGATGGTAAGTATGGTTTAATTTAGAACAATAAAGAATTGTGTGTTTATTTCAATTAAAGGACTTTATTCTGGGTGTTTGTGTTTTTTTTTTACTTTGACTTTGGGGTTAGTAATGGGGGTGTCTTATAGACGCCTCTCCATTATTAACCTGGGCTTGATATCAGCTGGCATTATAAGCTGACATCAACCCCAGCCCTATTACCCCACTGCCACCGCTACAGGGCAGTGGGAAGAGCGAGGCTAAGTGCCAGAATTGGCGCATCCTATGTATGCACCATTTCTGGGGTGGCTGACGGCTGGTGTTTCTAGCCTGGGAGGGGGCCAATATTCATGGCACCCTTCCTGGGCTATTAATATCAGCCCCCAGCTGTCTGCCTAGCCTTTGCTAGCTATTAAAATAGGGGGGACCCCACGTCATCTTTTTGGGGGTCCCAATTTTAATAGCTAGTAAAGGCTAGGTATTCAGCTGGGGGCTGATATTAGTAGCCTGGTAAGCTCCGTGGGTATTACCCCCTTCCCAGGCTTCAAACATCTGCCCCAGCCGTCTGCTTAACCTCCGCTAGAGACTAAAATTACGGGGAACCCCACGCCAATTTTTTTTTAAATAAATCCTTTATTTTAACACTAAATGACAAGTACAGTAAACAACACTATCAGTGTACTTCTTATATATGTGACTGACATGTTTCTATCTATCTAATCTATGTGTGATGTTCTATTCTTTCTGTTCTAAATTGTCGGGTACCGATGCTGAATTGCCGGCCAGCTTTTTTAAAGAGACGGTGCATGAAAACACTAATATTTTTTTTAATAAATCCTTTAACTCTAAATGACAAGTACAGTAACCAACACTGTCACTGTACTTCTTATATATGTGACTGACATGTTTCTATCTATCTAATCTATGTGTGATGCTCTATTCTTTCTGTTCTAAATTGTCGGGTACCGGTGTATGCCGCTGCTGAATTGCCGGCTTTTCATGTTTCACTGTGAGCACTGTTCCCATCGATTTGGGCAACCACTGTAATGCCACAACCACCATGGCTGTGGCATTACAGTGAGTGGCAGACAATCCCTGCATGATTGGTGCTCTAAATAGCGCCAGACATGCAGGACACGCTTTTGGTGCACGAACAGTTATCGAACATAACCTTGAACAGCCGAATTTTTTGCAAATCGTTCGCGTTCGTCGAACGACTCAAACGCCGCCCAAAACAGCCCGAATTTGAGATTGGCGAACAGTTCTAGTCGAACACTGCTCATCTCTACTCAGGAGGAGCTCTGCTCAGGGGAGCAAGGAAGGACTTGAGAGAGGAGTCGGGCCCAGTGGGAGAGGGCCAGGAGGAGGAAAGTGAGAAGAGAAGGCAGGGGCAGTGAGGAGGGCTCAGGAGAGACAGAAGGGATCCCAGGTGCACGGCGAGTGCGGATGCCACTAGTGCACCCGAATTCACGCTGACGTGGAGGGATCAGACCGCAGTAGGGGACCGGCCCCAGCCTAGTGGAGTACTTTAGGTCTCAGCTAGCAAACCGGAGGCTGCAGTATTTCAGGTGCTGTAGCTACACTCCACACTTAATCGCTGAAAAGGTGGCCATAGAGGACCCAGGGGACAGAGAAGACGTCGCCTGACAAGGCCTGCGGCCACTGGCTTGGGACACTGGGTGTGAGGCTCAGGGCAGGAGGGTGAGAGCCAGCGTAGTGAGACGACCTGGAGAGGTACACAGAACAGGGTCCCGTCCAAGTGCTCCTGAGATACCTGAGAGTTTGCTGGATCACCTCCCCAGAAGACACAGGACGACGTGGGCGGTTACACACCGGTATCTTTAATTTGCAGAACTTGAGAACTGTGAGTAAAACCTGAAGACTGCACCCCACTGTGTCCTTGGCTAATTACTGCATCACCTGCCCAGCACTACACTGCACCGACAACATCTACCTCATAAAATCATCTAATGTGCGCTGGAGCTTAGCTCTGCCCGTGGAGAGCTGAACCAACTCTGCTGCGTCACAATCAGCTCCAGTGGACCTGCGCCGCATCGGCGACCCCATATATAGCCGCATACCACGAGTGTCACAAAACTTTTCCCCAAAAACTTTATTTCCCTTTCCTTTACTTGACCTCCCGGGGCCACGGACCGGGTCATTGCCACCGTGACATCCCCAGCACCGACCGGCCACCGAGTACCCCACGGCCCCAGGGGGCATGTCATAATCTTTGTTCCTTCATACATTGTAAGACCGCCCTGTTATGCAGTTTCAGATTTTTATCTGTGTATCACCTAGTAATATAGGCTGGATGTGAAAACTGTGTGTATCCACAGTGCTGTTGCCTTCATTAGCTCAAGTATGCTGCGTTCAAAGCACTACCATTCCTGACAGTGTGTACATACCCTTAAAATGTTTTCAAAAGTAGAAGTGTTAAAAGGGTATTCCCATCTCAAAGATCCTATCCCAATATATAGTAGGTGTAATAATAGTAATATTAGCAAATACCTTCAATTAGAAATGTAGTATAGTTTTCCTGATTCGTGATGTCTCTTTCCTCATGTGCAGGCATTGCAGGACCTTAGGTATCCTTGGTTACGACCACAGATATAGTGACAGTTGGTTAGCTAGTTGCTAGTGGTCGTAACCAAGGGTACCTAAGGTCCTGCAATGCCTGCATATGAGGAAAGAGACATCATGAATCAGGAAAACTATACTACATTTCTAATTGGAGGTATTTGCTAATATTACTTTTATTACACCTACTACATATTGGGAAAGGATCTTGGAGATGGGAATACCCCTTTAATAGTTTTTTTTACCAATAAACAAAAGTGATTGAATGAAAGAGAAATCTAAATCAGATCAATATTTGGTGTGACCGCTCTTTGTCTTCAGAACAGCATCAATTCTTCTAGGTACTTGTCACTTGCACATAGTTCTTGAGGGAACTCAGCAGGGAGGTTGTTCCAAATATCTTGGAGACCTAATCACAGATCTTCTGTGGATGTCAATGTGCAAATCCTTTTGTCTTTTCATGTAATCCCAGACAGAATGGATGATGATGAGATCAGGCCTCTGTGGGGGTCGGATCATCACTTTCAGGACTCCTTCTTCTTTATGATGGAGATAGTTCTTAATGACCTTGCCTGGATGTCATTGTTCTGCTGCAGAATAAATTTGGAGCCAATCAGATGTTATTACATAATGGATAAGTATCTGCCTATATTTCTCAGCATTCATCTTAAAAAAAGTGGAGGTGCCCATCCTCGACCTTGGCTCCTTTTATTGTCTATGGAATTGCCAGCGCTGTACTCGGCAGTCCCATGGGCAATTAATATGTGGAGTCAATGTACGCGCACCTCCTCTTAAGTTAAAGCCCTAATCCTGGCATTGCTGGGAGTCTCAGCAGTCGGACCCCCAACGATCAGCAATGTATACCCTATTCTACCGATAGATGATAACTTTTTTTTTTGGGGGGGGGTATAAATCTTAAATTAAAATTTTACTAAGCAAATGAACAATGAAATTTAAGTCTGTACAAATATTTACATGGTCTTTAAGTAAATGTAAACTGGTAAATGATGTAATAAGCAGAATTATTATTTGTTCCTTCTTTGCTACTAATGTTGTACCTACTGGGGCCATTTCTCAGCCTTTATACTCGTATTGTGCTGCAATTTCAATACATCCTTGTAGCTGGCAGCTATAAGAACTCAGTGGCCTCGCAGAGCTTTATGTATTTGTTATTATTATGTATATTTATATATATATAACCATAAGGAATAAAGGAGAACAGAGAGCAGTGAGTCTAACTGCTAAATAAGGACTGGAGCAATATGTAATAATGGCATTAAAGGAAAGGGTTTGGGTTTTATTTTTATTTTTTAATAAAACTGAACTTTGCAAAGATTACTATTGCCCTCTAGTGTTGCGTATGTGAATACTTCAAACTCGTTTTCTATATAGTTATTTTTTATTTAATCACATGTATATACTGATAAATAGATCTATTGATATGAGAAGATGTTGGAGTCCCCTTAAATGAATTCTCCAGCAATAAAAAAAAAAGATAAAAAAATGTCCTTACAAAATCCTAAATACCTTGAATGCTTGTTCACACCCTGTCTCTTTTTTTCCGCATTTTTCAAGTATTTTACAGTACCAGCAAAGTGAATGAGATTTCTGAAATCTCATCCATGCTGCTAATTTTTCCTTGCGGATTTCAAACATCAAATCCTTTTTTGAAATCCGCAACATGTCAATTCTTTCAGTGTTTTTGCAGTGTTTTTCCTCCATTCAAATGAATGGGAAAAACACACAAGTAAAAATGCAACAAAAGCAGACGTAAAAACAAATAAAAAGCGAGTATTTTTTGCAATGTTTTTCCTGTCAACACTCTGTTTTTTGGTGCAAAAAAATCTGCGAAAAATTCAACTTTTGCACATACTTTAGTTGCAAAATATGAAACGCTGATAAAAATTTAGCAGGGAAACTATACATGAATATTGATATAGTTCGAAGGTGCAGAGAGACGTGTCTCCTAAAAGACACTGTCTCTGTCTCCAATAAAGCATGGTGCCTATCACTGGCATCAGGGCTGGCTCCAGGTTTTCGTGGGCCCCAGGCGAAAGAGTCTCAGTGGCCCCTTTAACTCATATCACAATTCATGATGCACAGATACAGCAGAAAAAGAAAAAAATATATATATATATATATATATATATATATATATATATATATATAAAGTACAAGGCCAAAGATTTCATTTCTTACATTAAATGAGTGATATCTATTGTAAATTCTACAAAAGCTCAGAAACCGGCAAATCATCGCAGCGCACAGTGCAGATCGGAGAGTATAGTCCTCCATACAGTATTATGGACACCACATAGTCCTCCATACAGTATTATGGGGCCCACATAGTACTCCATAAAGTATAATGAGCACCACATAGTCCTCCATACAGAATAATGGACTCCACATAGTCCTCCATACAGAATAATGGCCCCACATAGTCCTCCATACAGTGTAATGGGCACCACATAGCCCTCCATACAGTGTAATGGACCTCACATAGTCTTCCATACAGTATTATGGGCACCACATAGTCCTCCATACAGTATTATGGGCACCACATAGTCCTCCATACAGTGTAATGAGCCCCATATATTGCTCCATACATTATAATGGGCCCCATATAATGCTCCATACAGAATAATGGGCTGGCAGCACTGTGGCTCAGTGGTTAGCACTGTTGCCTTGCAGCGCTGGGGTACTGGGTTCAAATCCCACCAAGGACAATATCTGCAAGAAGTTTGTATGTTCTCCCTGTGTTTGCATGGGTTTCCTTCAGGTTCTTCGGTTTCCTCCCACATTCCAAAGACATACTGATAGGGAATGTAGATTGTGAGTGCCCATAATGTCTGTAAAGCGCTGTGGCATTAATGGCGCTATATAAGTGAATAAATAAATAATAAATATAATGCTCCATACAGAATAATAAAACCCATAGATTGTTCCATACAGAGTAATGATCCTCATATAATGACCATACAGAATAATGGACCCCATATAATGCTCCGTACATAGAATGTGCCCTATATAATGCTCCACACACAAAAAAAAAGCATCAAATACTCACCTCTCCTCACTGGCCACAGTTCCGGACTCCTCAGCGTTTTATGGCTCTCTGCACTATGACTGCCCAGAGCAAAGGAAGTGCTGTAGTGATGTCATCGCACCTTCTGCCCTGAGACATCACAGAGTCAGCAGACAGGGAAGATGCTGGAGAGGTAAGTATTCCAAGTGCCGGGGTGCTGTGCAAGTGGGGGGGCCCATTTGCTGGGACTGTCACCTAGCCCCCCAGACTCACGGGCCCCATAACGTGCCGATGTCCCCGATGGTGAGTGGGACCTCCCCGCTTACTCAGGGCCCCGCCACCTGCCAGGGTGCACCGGGTGGTGACGCCGGCCCTGACTAGCATGAAGCCATATAGTAAAATAAAAGGACAGATAAAAAGTAGAAAGATATGAGATAAATAACTAAAAAATTATGATAAAAACTAAAACTAGAAGGGGATTGTAATTTGTGAATGATATCAAGTTAAAATTTGTTCTCTAGGTATTTATTGAGCTGATGGAGGAAGAGGCAATCCAATTTGAAAATCCAAAACATTTCCCTCTTTTTTAGGGCCTCAAAACAATTGGTGGAAGACTCGTATATGTGTTACATAGCTATAATACAAATCACTGAAAAATTGTTCCTATGTTTCTGTAAAACATGTCTAGATATCACATGTTTAATGCAATCATTTGAAACATTGGACCGATGCTTTTTTATTCTTATGTGCAAATGTGTGGCACTACAAGGATGACGTCTTCCTCGCTCGATTTCCGATTTGTCAAATCTTACCAGCGTTTCACCTCCGTGGCGAGGCATCACTCTCACGAGGCGAGAGTGATTTCTGGCTCACTCAGCATTTGTCACATTCCATATCCTTAGTGGTGTGATAAATGCATATACGCACTTTTGCCCATACAGTCCATCATTTTTTCTGCTTTTTATTCCTTTATCCTTTAAATATCTATTATCGATATGAGATTTTTGGTCATTATAGCTTTTCTTGTTTTTGTGTTGTTGTTTTTTTGCGTATTTGATATGTAATTAGTGGCAGAATTGGCACCGATTAGAATTAGGCCCAAGAGCCTCAAAACGCGTTGTACCCAATGATTTTTCAGTAAAGAACTTGCATTCACCCCTTTATTGCCATCTGGTCATCTGCACAGAACAAAGTGTCCTCTTTCACAAAGAGTTAAGAAGATACCACTGACACTGCTGTCTACTCTATATTTCTGATTTGAAAATGGAGTTAGCAGGGCTTTTGAAGTAAGAAGAGGCTACTCACACTGCTGGGCACCCTGCCTATCTGATCTAATACTGTAGATACCAGTAGTGCTGAGGTAAGAAGAGCCTGCTCACACTGCTGTCCACCCTGTCTATCTGAAATAATACTAGAGAGACCAGGGTGCTGATGTAAGAAGAGGCTGTTCATACAGCTATCCACTAAGTCTTTCTCTTCAAATACTGCAGATACCAGCATGCTGTTTTAAGAAAATGCTGCTCACATTGCAGTCCACCATTTCTACCTGATCTAATACTGGAGATATCAGTGGTGCAGAGGTTAGAAGAGGCTGCTCACACTGCTGTCCATCCATCTATATGATCTAATACTGGAGATACCAGCAGTGTTGAAGTAAGAAGAGTATGCTCACACTGCTGTCCACCATGTCTATATGATCTAATACTAGAGAAATAAATAGTACTGTGGTAAGAAGAGGCTACTCATACTGCTGACTAGTGTTATGATCTGCAACATGTACTAAGGAAAGATAGGGGAAAGCTGTCCCTACAATAAGACTAAGTTGAATCCCTACGATGTAGCGGGCTGCCTGTTCCTAGTGAACAGACCCGCCTTAGTCCTCGGTTAGTCTGAACGAAGACCTATAGAATTAAGGGAGGGGTCCCTAAAAGAACTAAGGACTGGTACAAAAATGGGACACCTCCTAAACAGAAGTTGTTGCAGAACACAAAAGACAAACTGACAAAAAGTACTAGAGGTCCCAGAGGACCAAGCGAACTTGACAGAGAAAGGCACAGAAGCACCTGGCTAGAGAGACGGTCAAACACTGAAGTCCAGCACAGCCAGGAGGGCGGAGCTGGAATATAAAGGCAGATGGTCATGTGACCGCAAACACAACAGGAGGGTTCTAACAACTAGCATGTTTTTTTTATTTAATATTGTAGATACCAGGGTACTACTATAAGTAGAAGCTGCTCACACTGCTGGCCAACAAACTTTTTCCCAAGGTATGAAAGTCCCTGATTATATCACTCCTTCATCAAAGAAATTTCCCTCACTTACCTTATCATCAAACAATAATCTGTTTGTCAAACTTGTCAGTGAGACCTTTCAAAAAATACCATCTTCTATTAAAAATGATAACTTTATGAAGCAACGAAGAGTGGCACTTGGGGATTTAAGCCAAATGACCAATGTTGTCATCAAACCTTCTGACAAGAGTAGCAATGTAGTGATCTGGCCAACTAGTATGTATGAAAAAGAATCTTTTCGACATATTTGTGATTTAACCACCTATAAATATTTACTTTTAATCCGTTGACATCATACAGGGCATCTTTGATGGACATTCTGCAGAAGGCTGAAAATGACGGAATCATTACAAGAAAATTACTTTCAAGATCTTACAATAGCAACTTTCTACCTCCTGCCCAAGATTCACAGGAATGAACGAGAGTCACCTGGACGATCAATTATTTCAAGTGTCCTTAATTTACGAGAACAAGCCTGGAAGTTTATCGACTCGATGCTACGATCTATTGTTGATACTTTACCATCTTACTTAAAGGACATGGGAGATGTATTGAGGAAGACTGATGGTACCTACTTAGAAGACATGATCCTAGTCACTTGTGACGTTGAATTGTTGTATTAATCCATTCACCACACTGATGATATCTGAGCTGCTCAGACATTTCTCAGGATGTCCAACCTTAATGGTAAATTACAGTCTTTCATCATTGAGATATTAGAATTCATATTAACACACAAATTCTTCTTCAATGGATTCCTCTACCTCCAGCTCTAATGAACAGCAATGGGGGCGGCATGCACACCTTCATATGCAAATTTGTTTCTGAGGCTGTGGGAGAGGAAAATGTTTCTGACTGACAGACACTTTTCTGAATCCACCAGGTTCCAAAACTTTCAAGATCACTCATTCTATCTCATGCAACACCAGTGGGGTCATTTATTGTCCAAGCTGCCCATGTAACCTATTGTACATCGGTATAACATCAAGAGAACTCAAACGGAGAGCGTAGGAACATATTTTAGACAGCAAAGCTGCTAAAGAGGTTGAGGATCTGTCATCACTGAAAACAATACCACAACATCTTAATAGCCATCATAATTGTAACAAAACATTGCTGAAAATATTTGGGATTGATAAAAATTATCAACAGCCCAAGAGGGGGGAATGGAAAAAAATCCCTTGCCTAAAGAGAGGTAAAATGTATATACAGTGGGTACGGAAAGTATTCAGACCCCTTTAAATTTTTCACTCTTTGTTTCATTGCAGCCATTTGGTAAATTCTAAAAAGTTCATTTTTTTATCATTAAAGTACACTTTGCACCCCATCTTGAATGAAAAAAAAAATGTAGAAATTTTTGCAAATTTATTAAAAAAGAAAAACTGAAATATCACATGGTCATAATTATTCAGACCCTTTGCTCAGACACTCATATTTAAGTCACATACTGTCCATTTCCTTGGGATCCTCCTTGAGATGGTTCTACTCCTTCATTGGAGTCCAGCTGTGTTTAATTAAACTAATAGGACTTGATTTGGAAAGGCACACATCTGTCTATATAAGACCTCACAGCTCACAGTGCATGTCAGAACAAATGAGAATCATGAGCTCAAAGGAACTGCCCAAGGAGCTCAGAGACAGAATTGTGGCAAGGCACATATCTGGCCAAGGTTACAAAAGAATTTCTGCATTACTCAAGGTTCCTATGAGCACAGTGGCCTCCATGATCCTTAAATGGAAGAAGTTTGGGACCACCAGAAGTCTTCCTAGACCTGGCTGCCCAGCCAAACTGAGCAATCGTGGGAGAAGAGCCTTGGTGAGAGAAGTAAAAATGAACCCCAAGATCACTGTGGCTGAGCTCCAGAGATGCAGTAGGAAGATGGGAGAAAGTTCCACAAAGTCAACTATCACTGCAGCCCTCCACCAGTTGGGCCTTTATGGCAGAGTATCCTGACGGAAGTCTCTCGTCAGTGCAAGACATATGAAAGCTTGCATAGGGTTTGCTCAAAAACACATGAAGGACTCCCAGACTATGAGAAATAAGATTCTCTGGTCTGATGAGACGAAGATAGAACTTTTTGGTGATAATTCTAAGTGGTATGTGTGGAGAAAACCAGGCACTGCTCATCACCTGCCCAATACAATCCCAACAGTGAAACATGGTGGTGGCAGCATCATGCTGCGGGGGTGTTTTTCAGCTGCAAGGACAAGACGACTGGTTGCAATTGAAGGAAACATGAATGTGGCCAAGTACAGAGATATCGTTTATGAAAACCTCTTCCAGAGTACTCTGGATCTCAGACTTGGCCGAAGGTTCACCTTCCAAAAAGACAATGACCCTAAGCACACAGCTAAAAAAACAAAGAAGTGCCTTCAGAACAACTCTGTGATCATTCTTGACTGGCCCAGCCAGAGCCCTGACCGAAACCCAATTGAGCATCTCTGGAGAGACCAGAAAATGGCTGTCCACCAATGTTCACCATCCAACCTGACGGAACTGGAGAGGATCTGCAAGGAAGAATGGCAGAGGATCCCCAAATCCAGGTGTGAAAAACTTGTTGCATCATCCCCAGGAAGACTCATGGCTGTACTAGCTCAAAAGGGTAATTCTACTCAATACTGAGCAAAGGGTCTGAATACTTATGACCATGTGATATTTCAGTTTTTCTTTTTTTTAAATTTGCAAAAATTTCCACTTTTCTGTTTTTTTCAGTCAAGATGGGGTGCAGAGTGTACTTTAATGAGAAAAAAATGAACTTTTTAGAATTTACCAAATGGCTGCAATGAAACAAAGAGTGAAAAATGTAAAGGGGTCTGAATACTTTCTGTACCCACTGTACACATTTCTATTTCCTCATACACTTTATACCTTTAATATATATATACAGTGCCTACAAGTAGTATTCAACCCCCTGCAGATTTAGCTGGTTGACACATGCGGAATTAACTTGGCATTGTGACATTTGTACTGTAGATCAGCCTGGAAGTGGGAAATGCACTGCAGCAAATTTATTTTTTATTTTTTTTAAAACGTTAAAAGTTAATTCAGAGTGTCATTTATTATTCAACCCCTCAAACCACAAGAATTCTGTTTGGTCCCCCAAAAGTATTAAGAAGTAGTTCAGGCACCAAGAATAATGAGCTTCACATGTGTGGATTAAAGATCTCTTTTGCCAGCCTTTTCTGACTATTTAAGACCCTCCCCAAACTTGTGAACAGCACTCAGACATGGTCAACATGGGAAAGACAAAGGAGCATTCCAAGGCCATCAGAGACAAGATCGTGGAGGGTCACAAGGCTGGCAAGGGGTACAAAACCCTTTCCAAGGAGTTGGGCCTACCTGTCTCCACTGTTGGGAGTATCATCCGTAAGTGGAAGGCTTATGGAACTACTGTTAGCCTTCCACGGCCAGGACAGCCTTTGAAAGTGTCCTCCCGTGCCGAGGCCAGGCTTGTCCGAAGAGTCAAGGCTAACCCAAGGACAACAAGGAAGGAGCTCCGGGGAAGATCTCATGGCAGTGGGGACATTGGTTTCAGTCAATACCATAAGTAACGTACTCCACCGCAATGGTCTCCGTTCCAGACGAGCCCGTAAGGTACCTTTACTTTCAAAGCGTCACGTCAAGGCTCGTCTACAGTTTGCTCATGATCACTTGGAGGACTCTGAGACAGACTGGTTCAAGGTTCTATTATCTGATGAGACCAAGATCAAGATCTTTGGTGCCAACCACACACGTGACGTTTGGAGACTGGATGGCACTGCATACGACCCCAAGAATACCATCCCTACAGTCAAGCATGGTGGTGGCAGCATCATGCTGTGGGGCTGTTTCTCTGCCAAGGGGCCTGGCCATCTGGTCCGCATCCATGGGAAGATGGATAGCACGGCCTACCTGGAGATTTTGGCCAAGAACCTCCGCTCCTCCATCAAGGATCTTAAGATGGGTCGTAATTTCATCTTCCAACAAGACAACGACCCAAAGCACACAGCCAAGAAAACCAAGGCCTGGTTCAAGAGGGAAAAAGTCAAGGTGTTGGAGTGGCCTAGTCAGTCTCCTGACCTTAACCCAATTGAAAACTTGTGGAAGGAGCTCAAGAATAAAGTCCACATGAGACACCCAAAGAACCTAGATAACTTGGAGAAGATCTGCATGGAGGAGTGGGCCAAGATAACTCCACAGACCTGTGCCGGCCTGATCAGGTCTTATAAAAGACGATTATTAGCTGTAATTGCAAACAAGGGTTATTCCACAAAATATTAAACATAGGGGTTGTATAATAATTGACCCACACTTTTATGTTTAAAATTTTATAAAATTCAACTGAGCAACATAACTTTTTGGTTTGTAAGATTTATGCTTCTGTTCATAAAACCTACTCTCGTTTGCAGTTTGAAGGCTCTAACTTATTTGCATCTTATCAAACCAGTTAAATCTGCAGGGGGTTGAATACTACTTGTAGGCACTGTATATGTGTATATGTGTGTATGTGGATAAATACAGTACAGACCAAAAGTTTTGACACACCTTCTCATTTAAAGATTTTTCTGTATATTCATGACTATGAAAATTGTACATTCACACTGAAGGCATCAAAACTATGAATTAACACATGTGGAATTATATACTTAACAAAAAAGTGTGAAACAACTGAAAATATGTCTTATATTCTAGGTTCTTCAAAGTAGCCACTTTTTGCTTTGATGACTGCTTTGCACACTTGTGGCATTCTCTTGATGAACTTCAAGAGGTAGTCACCGGAAATGGTCTTCCAACAATCTTGAAGGAGTTCCCAGAGATGCTTAGCACTTGTTGGCCCTTTTGCCTTCACTCTGCGGTCCAGCTCACCCCAAACCATCTCGATTGGGTTCATGTCTGGTGACTGTGGAGGCCAGGTCATCTGGCGTAGCACCCCATCACTCTCCTTCTTGGTCAAATAGCCCTTATGTGGCACCCCTGAGGGTTCAGTCGCCACAGAGGTACTGCATCTCACCCAGAGGTGTGGTATCTCACTCTCAGGTAATGAAGGAGTACAGCTTAGGACCCTAACACCTGCATTCACTACACCACAGTCCCCCGTCCCTAGCTGGAGTGGGGGGAACCACCGAGAGAGGGGGAACCATGTAGTGGATGGGGTGCAGGAAGTAGATCCTGGGAGCACATGACAGAGAGAGTATAAAATAGAGGCACCATCTTAGGTCTGGGGAGTCCAGTCAGAGGAGGAGAGGTGTCAGGAGCAGAGGCTCTGTATGAGCTCTGCTCCAGAGGCGGGCCTAGTTAGGAGGCCTGAGCCTGAGAGGAAGGAGAAGCAAGGAGGAGAGGGAGCAGGAAAGGCTCCAGGAACTAGAAGCGAAGGGACCCTAGGGGTACGGGCCATGCAGAAAGCCACCCGTATGCCCGCTGCTACCAGGAGGTAGAGGGGTCAGGCCAGATAAGGGGAACCGGGCCCTCAACTAGTGGAGAACTGCAAGGCTCAACTAGAAACCGGAGGCTGCAGCACTTTATGTACCGTTCGCCAAAAGTCCACACCAGTCTCACTAAGAAGGTAGCCACATAGGACCCAGGGGACAGAACAGACGTCGCCCGCCAAGGCCCGAGGGTACCAGATTGGAGTCACTAGGTGTGAGGTGCAGGGAGAAGGCCAGAGAAAGGACACACAGAAGGGGGTCCTGCTAAGTACTCCAGAGCTACCTGGGGGTGGACTGAACCCCTCACTGAGTAAACACAGGACAACGTGGGAAGTCGTGATCTGCAGTAATGACTTGGAATGAAATAACTGTGAGTAAAGGACCTGAGACTGCATCCCATTGACTCCGTGTTTATTACTGACTCCCTGCACAATAACCACCATCATCCACACACACTGCCCTGAAGTTGCACTCTTCCTGTGGGGAGTTATACCACCCTTGCTGCCAAACCATCAGCTTCAGAGGACTGTTCCGCAGCGGCAGCCCCTATTAGCCGCACTCCACAGGTGGCGTAGTCGGACATTATATATAACCTATACACAGATACTACCCTTGGATTGACCACCCCAGCGTCTACCGGCCCGGCTCCGGGTACCCCACGGCCCAGGGGGCGCGTCACTTACACAGCCTGGAGGTGTGTTTGGGGTCATTGTTCTGTTGAAAAATAAATGATGGTCCAACTAAACGCAAACCGGATGGAATTGCATGCCACTGCAAGATGCTGTGGTAGCCATGCTGGTTCAGTATGCCTTCAATTTTGAATAAATCCCCAACAGTGTCACCAGCAAAGCACCCCCACACCATCACACCTCCTCCTCCATGCTTCACGGTGGGAACTAGGCATGTACTGTCCATCCGTTCACCTTTTCTGCATCGCACAAAGACTCGGTGGTTGGAACCAAAGATCTCAAATTTGGACTCATCAGACCAAAGCACAGATTTCTACTGGTCTAATGTGCATTCCTTGTGTTCTTTTGCCCAAAAAGTCTCTACTGCTTGTTGCCTATCCTTAGCAGTGGTTTCCTAGCAGCTATTTTACCATGAAGGCCTGCTGCACAAAGTCTCCTCTTAACAGTTGTTGAAGAGATGTGTCTGCTGCTAGAACTCTGTGTGGCATTGACCTGGTCTCTAATCTGATCTGCTGTTAACCTGTGATTTCTGAGGCTGGTGACTCTGATAAACTTATCCTCAGAAGCAGAGGTGACTCTTGGTCTTCCTTTCTTGGGGCGGTCCTCATGTGAGCCAATTTCTTAGTAGCGCTTGATGGTTTTTGCAACTGCACTTGGGGACACATTCAAAGTTTGCCCAATTTTTCGGACTGACTGACCTTCATTTCTTAAAGTAATGATGGCCACTCGTTTTTCTTTACTTAGCTGCTTTTTTCTTGCCATAATACAAATTCTAACAGTCTATTCAGTAGGACTATCAGCTGTGTATCCACCTGACTTCTGCACAACACAACTGATGGTCCCAACCCCATTTATAAGGCAAGAAGTCCCACTTATTAAACCTGACAGGGCACACCTGTGAAGTGAAAACCCTTTCCGGTGACTACCTCTTGAAGCTCATCAAGAGAATGCCAAGAGTGTGCAAAGCAGTCATCAAAGCAAAAGGTGGCTACTTTGAAGAACCTAGAATATAAGACATATTTTCAGTTGTTTTACACTTTTTTGTTAAGTATATAATTCCACATGTGTTAATTCATAGTTTTGATGCCTTCAGTATGAATGTACAATTTTCAAAGTCATGAAAATACAGAAAAATCTTTAAATGAGGTGTGTCCAAACTTTTGGTCTGTAATGTATATTTAGGTATTTCACTTTCTTTCCTTCACTTTTAGCACTGTTATGATATATCACTTTTCCATACTTCTTTATACTTTTTTATATATTTTTATATACATAAATTATAATATAATATTATATTTTCACCTCTTCTCACTTCTAACTTTTTTAGATATTTCATGATTGGACTTATTCTTTTTTGAGCATGCACTATTTGGAGGTAAGTATATGATTGATAAACATACTAATGCCATATTTTTATCCTAAGTTACGGTCACTTCTTCGTGACAGATCATAAGTCCTTCTCAATATCAATACCTGTGTGCTCCTGAGTGGCACGCATAAATGCTCCGCTGTTAGTCACATGTTGTCTCCAATTTTATCATATGTGCATTCCAGCTTGGTGCGCACAAATACTCCAACCCTTTTCGCATGCTGACAGTCATGTGTCCTTCTAAAACTGTCACATGTGCGCTCCATGTAACTTGATCATTCTGGAATATGACATCAAGGTATCCACTTATGCCTGCATTTTCCTGAGAAATTGCATTCTGGGGTGGAGAGCATATGATCTGGTCTTTTGACCTGGAAACAGTCCAAACCTCATGGACAAATAGGACTAGACTCTAATGAGTTGCATGCGTGTTCTGAGGTTTGTGATTGGCTAACAAGTGACACATGTAGCTTGAGGCTTATGATTGGCTAATAGAAATATAAAATGGGAGACTTGATACACTCACTATTTACCCTTGATAAAGCAACAAGCGAAACATGTTGGGGTATGTGCATCCCTATGGTTCTTTACTTAAAGATTTAACCTTATAATATTATCACCATTGTGAGCATGTTGTTTGTCATAATCGCATACTAATGAGTCGTATTTTTCTATGATAGTCTCGGTTCACTTCTGCTAAACTATTGCAGACATATGCTTTAGACATAATTTTGATGGTATTTTTAACTGAGACTTTTTTGCATATACAGTGGGGAAAGTAAATATTTGATACACTGCCGATTTTGCTAGTTTTCCCACCTACGAAAAATGGAGAGGTCTGTAATTTTTATCATAGGTACACTTCAACTGTAAGAGACAGAATTTTAAAAAAAATCCGGAAAATCACATTGTATGATTTTTAAATAATTAATTTGCATTTTACTGTATGAAATAAGTATTTGATACAATAAAAAACAGAACTTAATATTTGGTACAGAACCTTTGTTTTCAATTACAGAGGTCAGACATTTCCTGTAGTTCTTGACCATGTTTGCACACACTACAGTAGGGATTTGGGTTTTGGGGCTGTTCCTGGGCAACATTGAGTTTCAGCTCCTTCTAAAGATTTTATTTTGGATGCAGGTCTGGAGACTGTCTAGGCCACTTAAGGACCTTGAAATGCTTCTTACAGAGCCACTCCTTAGTGGCCCTGGCTATGTGTTTCGGATCATTGTCATGCTGGAAGACCCAGCAACTTCCCTTCTTCAATGCTCTTACTGAGGGAAGGAGGTTGTTGGCCCAAGTCTCACAATGACCCCATTTATCCTCCTTTCAATGCAGTGCAGTCATCTTGTCTCCTTTGCAGAAAGGGACCCCCAAAGTTTGACTTTTCCCCTACCATGCTTCACAGTTGGGTCGGTGTTCTTGGGGTTGTACTCATCCTTCTTCTTCCTCCAAACACGGTGAATGGAGTTGATACCAAAAATTTTGGTCTAATCAAACCACATGACCTTCTCCCATGCCTCCTCTGGCTCATCTAGATGGTCATTGGCAAACTTCAAATGGGCCTGGACATGTGCTGACGTGAGCAGGGGGACCTTGCGTGCCCTGCAGGATTTTAATCCATGACGGTGTAGTGTGTTGCTAATGGTAAAGTTTGAGACTGTGGTCCCAGCTCTCTTCAGATCATTGACCAGGTCCTCCCATGTAATTCTGGGCTGATTCCTGACCTTTCTCAGAGTCATCCTTAACCCGTCCGGCGAGATTCTGCATGGAGCCCCAGACCGAGAGAGATTGACAGTCATCTTGTGTTTCTTCCATTTTCTAATAATTGTGCCACCAGTTTTCTCACCAAGCTCCTTCCCTGTTGTCCTGTAGCCCATCCTAGCTTTTTGCAGGTGTGCAATTTTGTTCCTGGTGTCTTTAGACAGCTCTTAGGTCTTGGCCATGGTGGAGAGGTTGGAGTGTGATTTATTGAGTGTGTGGATAGGTGTCTTTTATACAGTAAAAAAGTTCAAACTGGTGCAATTAATACAGGTAATGAGTGCAGAGTAGGAGGGCTTCTTAAAGAAAAACTAACTGGTCTCTGAGAGCCAGAATTCTTGCTGGCTTGTAGGTGATCAAATACTCATTTCATGCAATAAAATGCAATTTAATAATTTAGAAAACATACAGTGTGATTTTCTGGATTTTTTTTAGATTCTGTCTCTCACAGTTGAAGTGTACCTATAATAAAAATTACAGTCCTCTCCATTCTTTGTAGGTGGGAAAACTTGCAAAATCGGCAGTGTATCAAATACTTATTTTCCCCACTGTATATACTGGGGTAAGACGACTTGCTTGGCCGCTTCTGGAAGTAGACTCATGAACCCGGTTGTCTCTGCAGGCTTTATTATATGGCATTAAGCCCAGCAACTGCAGCAAAAATAAACACGGCCTTACTGGCAAAACGACAAAACAAAAGATAAACGATAGCACAGTCCATATGTATGTGGAATTCGCCCACACAGTGTGTAGGTCCAGCCTTCAGCTCTGTCCTGAGATGAAGCTTTCCCAGACTGGAGACCTTGCCTCTCTAGACCACAGCACAGAAAAATAACAGGACTGAACATTTAAACCATCCTCAGCCACACCTTGGGGGGAGGTATGGTGAATGACGTCCCTTCCATCTCAATGTCATTCACATAAAACCACACCCTTTAAAAGAGTTAACCCCCAGCATATAACATGCTGGCAGAAATTAAGTAGGTCTCAGTTCACACAGGAGAGCAACCAGAGTGACACATACTTCCCCTCATATATCACACTAGTGACTCTGTCACAATACCTATACTTACATACCATCATGTATATATATATATATACTATCTTATGCCCTATTTCTGTTACCTTGATTGACATCTCCTGATCCCAATTTTTTGTAATCATATGCCCTAACGTATGGATGTTTAGTTCCCATGCTATAAAATTGTCATACATTTATGAGTGTGAAACGTCATTTTGTAGGTTTATATTTTATGAATGTTGTTAACTGTGCAGGATATGTAAGCAATATTTCAATACATGATTATTAATGGGAATTTTTTTTATATTTTGAACACTAAATTAAACTTTTCATATTTTTTTTAGTTTTTCCAAAATATTGATCATTCAATTGCTTACACAAAATAATGTTATATTTCTTATTGCAGTATAATGATCTGTTAGCAGGATTGCCAAACTACATTTCAATTATTTTTGGACAACTGGACCAAAATTCACAGATGGTCTAAAATTTTTATGGGAAAATTTTTATGGGTATTCACCCTGCCCCTTAATTAAAATCACATCCTACATCACACCCTACAAACGGCCTTGAGTTGCAAAAAACAAAAAAAAATTTATTCAGACTCCTGGTGCCAGGAAAGGCTGAGGAGCACCCAAGACATAGTACAATAGAAGTGATACTGTGCAGTGTCCATGCATACAGTATGCTGTCATGGAGAGTTGCATACAGGACAGGAGAAGTTGTAATGTGCAGTGTATGTACTGTACATCACAGCACATTTCTATTATAGAAGCCATTGCAATTCCCTTACATAAGCGCTTATGGTCAGCAGTTTGTATTTTCCAAGCAATTACAACAAGCTTTGTAGAATTGAGATACACGCAAATGAATTCAAATTTTTTAGGAAAAGTTGGCAAATTCGAATTTCAAAAAATTTGCTCATCTCGAACTATAACATGACCTTCCAATTATTCCAGGAGTCTTTCACTTAGGATGAAACAGAGAAAATACAACATGATTCCAATTCTCCCTATTTCCTCTTACAGGATAAGTCCCCAACATAGGATTAGTGTAACATCCCTGGCGGCGTGCTGGCATGGCTTACCATCTCTCACCATGCAAGACTGCCAACTTACCTATCAGTCCAGGCTGCACACTTTGCTCCATTACCTGCTGTGTGCATGCCTCTTGTCTGATTGCTTAGGGCAGCGGCGCGGTTACTGCCTGATTCTTAAAGTTACAGTGTGCGCAGTCCTAATGCCTCCCCAGCCTATTGCTGTGAGTCACTGGACACTTAAACAACCTCCACACAGTAGGAAGTGCCTGAGCAACACTTTCTTTCAGTGTGTTCTGTGCAACTGAGTTGCCAGGTCCTGTCCTGTATCTTGTCTGTTTCCGCCACCCTGGGGGCTGTGTACCCAGGCCCATTACCTGTATCTGTGACTTCTAGTCTGTTTCCGCCACCCTGGGGGCTGAGTATCCAGGCTCGTTCCTGTATCTTATTCCAGGTTCAGTTCCTGTCTGAACAGTGTCCTAGCTCGCTATCTGTTTGTCTCTATGTCCGATCCTTTCCTTTTCCTGCACTGTCTGAACCTGCACCTAACTCCAACTCGTTGTCTCTGTACTTCTGTTTGTGAGTTTTGTGTTCACTCGTTACTTCATTGCAAGTATCTTGTGTGTATCTGGTTCTGCTTGTCCCGTTTCCCTGCCTCCGTTTCTACCTCCTGTGTTCTAGCTATCTTCCTGTGTTTTCCAGTCTGTTCCATGTGAACAGAGCCCTGTCCTGTCTGCCTGCACCTTCTGCTCTGTGGTTACGCTGCCTCGCTTGTCCTCTACACCTGCGGTTACGCTCTGCTTGCCCTCCGCACCTGCGGTTTTGCTCTGCTCTGCTTGCCCTCCGCACCTGCGGTTTTACTCTGCTCTGCTTGCCCTCCGCAGCTGCGGTTTCGCTCTGCTCTGCTTGCCCTCTGCACCTGCGGTTTCGCTCTGCTCTGCTTGCCCTCTGCACCTGCAGTTTCACTCTGCTCTGCTTGCCCTCCGCACCAGCATTTTTGCTCTGCTCTGCTTGCCCTCCGCACCTGCGATTTCACTCTGCTCTGCTTGCCCTCCGCACCTGCATTTTTCGCTCTGCTCTGCTTGCCCTCCGCACCTGCAGTTTTGCTCTGCTCTGCTTGCCCTCTGCACCTGCGGTTTCGCTCTGCTATGCTTGCCCTGCGCACCTGTGCTTTCGCTTTGCTCTGCTTGCCCTCCGCACCTGCATTTTCGCTCTGCTCTGCTTGCCCTCCACACCTGCGATTTCACTCTGCTCTGCTTGCCCTCTACACCTGCGATTTCACTCTGCTCTGCTTGCCCTCTGCACCTGTGGTTTCGCTCTGCTCTGCTTGCCCTCTGCACCTGTGGTTTCGCTCTGCTCTGCTTGCCCTCCGCACCTGCACTTTCGCTCTGCTCTGCTTGCCCTCCACACCTGCGGTTTCGTTCTGCTCTGCTTGCCCTCCGCACCTGCGGTTTCGCTCTGCTCTGCTTGCCCTCCACACCTGCGATTTCACTCTGCTCTGCTTGCCCTCCGCACTTGTGGCTTCGCTCTGCTCTGCTTGCCCTCCGCACCTGTGGTTTCGCTCTGCTCTGCTTGCCCTCCGCACCTGCGGTTTCGCTCTGCTCTGCTTGCCCTCCGCACCTGCGCTTTCGCTCTGCTCTGCTTGCCCTCCACACCTGCGGTTTCACTCTGCTCTGCTTGCCCTCTGCACCTACGGTTTCGCTATGCTCTGCTTGCCCTCCGCACCTGCGATTTTCGCTCTGCTCTGCTCCGATTGTCCACTGCACTTGCGGCTCTGTTCCTGTATCCCAGTCTGTATTCCGACCTGCCAGTATTTGCCTGTCTGCATAGCGGCCGTGCCAGCCAGTACCCACCTGTCTGCATACCAGCCGTGCCTGACAGTACCCACCTGTCTGCATACCAGCCGTGCCTGCCCGTTCCTGCATTACCCGGTGTGCGTCAACAGCTGTGACTGGGGTCTGACCTGGAGTAGCACATGGGCTACCTCCCATGTCACTCCTCGGACCACGGAGTCGATTAAGGCACCCTGTGTTCGTGGTCGGATCTGGCGAGGCCCCTAGTCACTCCCCTCCAGGCACTCCTCGGTTCGTGGCCCAGTGGGACCACTAACCAAGCTCACGTCAGTCAGTCCGGGCGTGAGCGTAAAAATTAGTCAGAGATGTGGTAACATGATCACTCCTCCTCCCTCTTCACTTTTCACTGCAGTCATTTCACTCACGGTAATAGTGATGAGCATTCCAGCTCTTTTTGATGAACTGGATCATTTAGCTCTGCTCACCAAATGGATCCTTGTTTAAATTTGTACTTTCACACAATAGTGATGTTAAAACTGCAGAGTCCTGATGCATTCAAAACCTTGTCTTCCTGCTGTTAGCCAAAAGCATACAGATTTTCAAGGCTCCATCAAAACTTGATGAAGGGTTAAAAATCTAAACATTTCTACTTGTCATCCTATGTTAAACATTGTGAGGAGCTGACCTTGTTCTAAAGAGTATTGGATCAAAAGCACGTATAGCGGAAGCTACGGCTCTAAGGGATACAGACTTTTTCCAGCACGGAGCACCGGTTAGGTCAAATTTATTGATGTGTTTTATTACAGATGTGCTTGCTCATCAGTTTAAGTGCAATAATTTCACCTGGAAAGTGTTCAGCCTCTGGAATCAATGTTTTCATTTAGTGACAGTAAGCAGAGGAAGACTGCTGGATCTTATGTATATATAAGGTCAAACAGGAGATTGGTAAAGGTAAAAGTAAAAGCAATCATCCCATTACTCTCTTCAGTGTCTCAGGGGCCACAATTAAGCTGAAGCTGCCAGCTGGAGCTTGATACACGTGCTACGGTCATGATATCTATCATCTGGATGTGAGGAACTATCTTAAGAACTGTTGTTGCCAACTGGAGTGGGAGATATGTACTATGATCATGGCATGGACCATGGACTGTGACTACAGACTATACAAAAGCTTTGGTCCAACCAAAAGTTGGGAGACAGTGGGTAACCACTGGTACGGGGGACATGGAACTATCGGCCCCAGGGTGGGATCTTGTGGACTGGGGAAACTGCATTGTGACCATCTACTATGGTGTAAGACCATGGATGTAAGGAATAAAACATAGTTGCACTGTTAACCTGCCTAGGTGATTATTACAACCCAAAACCTCAGATCTTTACAAACATCTATCTCTCACTCTATCTAACAGCTTTATTTTGCCCCACTGAGAGCAATTTATGAAGTGCAAGTGTCCCTCAATGGGGAGCCGGCTGTCATCATCATGCAAAGGAGTCAGCTCATGGTGACAACTCCTTTATGAATGTCTCATCACTACAGAATAAGGCAGAGAAGCTATAATATGATTATCCCTACTCCCTTTTTATGCTCTCACAGAGTAAGGCTCCCACATAGCATGAGGCCAAGAGAGTGCAAAATGATCATCCCTCCTTTTTCCACCTCTGATTGCATGAATATCACACATCTAGCCATAATTGATTACTGAAATTATGGTGTAAAACTTGCATTGCAAGGAGAGCTTAGCTGTCAATAGACATCAGTGTATCAACTCCTGGGTGGCACAATAGTTGAAATGGGTCACAAACTGGTTGAAAGTGGGCACTTGTGTTTTTGTAGGCATTCCTGAGAATCTAAGAACAAAAATAGGGATGCAAATGTCATGAGGTACTGTTTGTACAGTACAGACCAAACGTTTGAACACACCTTCTCATTTAAAGATTTTTCTGTATTTTCATGACTTTGAAAATTGTACATTCACACTGAAGGCATCAAAACTATGAATTAACACATGTGGAATTATATACTTAACAAAAAAGTGTGAAACAACTGAAAATATGTCTTATATTCTAGGTTCTTCAAAGTAGCCACCTTTTGCTTTGAAGACTGCTTTGCACACTCTTGGCATTCTCTTGATGAGTTTCAAGAGGTAGTCACTGGAAATGGTCTTCCAACAATCTTGAAGGAGTTCCCAGAGATGCTTAGCACTTGTTTTGCCTTCACTCTGCAGTCCAGCTCACCCCAAACCATCTCGATTGGGTTCAGGTCTGGTGACTGTGGAGGCCAGATCATCTGGCGTAGCACCCCATCACTCTCCTTCTTGGTCAAATAGCACTTACACAGCCTGGAGGTGTGTTTGGGGTCATTGTCCTGTTGAAAAATAAATGATGGTCCAACTAAATGCAAACCGGATGGAATAGCATGCCGCTGCAAGATGCTGTGGTAGCCATTCTGGTTCAGTATGCCTTCAATTTTGAATAAATCCCCAACAGTGTCACCAGCAAAGCACCCCCACATCATCACACCTCCTCCTCCATGCTTCACGGTGGGAACCAGGCATGTAGAGTCCATCCGTTCACCTGTTCTGCGTCGCACAAAGACACGGTGGTTGGAACCAAAGATCTCAAATTTGGACTCATCAGACTAAAGCACAGATTTCCACTGGTCTAATGTCCATTCATTGTGTTCTTTAGCCCAAGCAAGTCTCTTCTGCTTGTTGCCTGTCCTTAGCAGTGGTTTCCTAGCAGCTATTTTACCATGATGGCCTGCTGCACAAAGTCTCCTCTTAACAGTTGTTGTAGAGAAGTGTCTGTTGCTAGAACTCTGTGTGGCATTGACCTGGTCTCTATTCTGAGCTGCTGTTAACCTGCAATTTCTGAGGCTGGTGACTCGGATAAACTTATCCTCAGAAGCAGAGGTGACTCTTGGTCTTCCTATCCTGGGGCGGTCCTCATGTGAGCCAGTTTCTTTGTAGCGCTTGATGGTTTTTGCAACTGCACTTGGGGACAAATTCAAAGTTTTCCCAATTTTTCGGATTGACTGACCTTCATTTCATAAAGTAATGATGGCCAGTCGTTTTTCTTTACTTAGCTGCTTTTTTCTTGCCATAATACAAATTCTAACAGTCTATTCAGTAGGACTATCAGCTGTGTATCCACCAGACTTCTGCACAACACAACTGATGTTCCCAGCCCCATTTATAAGGCAAGAAATCCCACTTATTAAACCTGACAGGGCACACCTGTGAAGTGAAAACCATTTCCGGTGACTACCTCTTGAAGCTCATCAAGAGAATGCCAAGAGTGTGCAAAGCAGTCATCAAAGCAAAAGGTGGCTACTTTGAAGAACCTAGAATATAAGACATATTTTCAGTTGTTTCACACTTTTTTGTTAAGTATATAATTCCGCATGTGTTAATTCATAGTTTTGATGCCTTCAGTGTGAATGTATAATTTTCAAAGTTATGAAAATACAGAAAAATCTTTAAATGAGAAGGTGTGTGCAAACTTTTGGTCTGTACTGTATATGATGTTTATTTTTTAATGTTTTTTTTAACATGGGAGTATCATGGTAATCTACTTTTACAGTATCTGGAAATGTTTCAACAGTGTAACAGGATATAGTATGTATTGGGATACGGTGCTAATGTTATTATTAATTTCTTACATTTTTTCCCACTTCTTTATTTCCAGGTGTTATCCTAGGGGCAAAATCTAGTTTTACTAGGTTAAAGAATATTCATTTAGTAGAATCATGAACTAGAGGGAATGAACTCAAATTACATCGTAAAGTCCAGAAAACTTTGTACTGAGAAGGACTTGTGAAGATATTCTGAATGTGATATGTTATCCTGACTGACTCACTCAACCAGCTGTGTGCTATATATCAGACCAAAGTAATCACAAGGGAAGAGACATAGAGTGTCAAGGAGAACAGCCAGGGAATTATGCAGATATACCCCTGCTGTTTCCAGGTCGTCACGAACCAACACTCTGCCGCCTCCAATCGTCAAGACAATTAGGCAATTGGCTGACGATTGATGAGCGAGGCTACGGCTGCCTTCACTTCTAGGCCAGATATTTGGGAACTCACAGTGAGCATAAAACATATACACATCTGATTCCAATGCATGGAATATATATATACTCCGATACGGTCACCGCCAAGATCCACAATAACCAACGAAAAACTAGCTGCCACTAAGAAATCATTCATACAGTCCGATTGGACACCCATTACAGGTAGCATATGCCTTCAAGGATGCGGTTTATAGAGCAAGAGGAATGAAGCTATTAAATTTGATATATTTAATCCGAAAGTATGCAGTGTTTAAAATATCATACAAAAGATGCTACAAAATGGGAACAAAACAATACAGCATATACAATTACATGAAATAAAAAGGGATAACAAAAGAAATGTACTAAACCTGATGTCGCAGGGATGGCCCTTATCTTTATGGACGGTAGCGCTTCAATTAGGAAAATAGATCACTCTCACAGTGAGCTGTGTCTTCCAGAAATGAAGACTGATTAGAATTCGACATTTCTTTTTATTAAATAAAAGTCACTCTCATATACCTCCCCTTTGATGACCTCAGAAGGGCTGGTCAATGGAGATGTGGTTCCAGTCACAAAAAATTAAGAGATCCCCAATTTCCAGGATATCTGCCAATATGGAGGTCCCAGGTGGGAAATATTAATGCACTATTTCTTATCATGATTTTAGCTTTCCATAGATAGGAAACATGGTATATATATATCATCATCCATCCGTCCGATATTAATTTGGGAGTGATCGGCAGGTTTCAGTATGACGTAAGTAGAATCATTAAGTTCGTCACTTCGTCACGATGCCAAAAATATATTGCCCATAACTATAGGACCTATGTCTGCCACAAATAAAACAATATTTATAACAGGACACCGGAGCCAGGGTTTCTGGCTGTAATTGTCCAATGTTGCTTTGAAAAGAGTAAGGCTTACCTCTGGAGGTGATAGATTTTTCACTTCTCAGCCCCTTGAATATACTGATCCCAGACTTGGTGTCTGGCTTCCCCCCCCCCCCCCAGCACATATCCTACTTTAATTACCTGTTCACGGCATGAGGTCCTAGTTCAGTAGATATTGGAATAAAGTGCAAGCTCTACTTCACGTCCCAAGTTATAATTAATCCAATATGTTCAACATGAGGGTGACATACAGCATGAAGAAAACTAATTTCACTGGTTAATACTGCAAGACCGATAAAGATTGATAGATAGATAGATAGATATGAGAGCGATAATTAGATAGATAAATATGATAGATAGCTATTCACTAAAGATGAGTGAATCTTTTGGAATTTGAATTCGCCAGGTTAATCAAATGTTTTTCAAAAATTGATTTTCAGCAAATTGATTCACTGTTAATAGGAATACCGAAAAAGCCTTTCTGTTTCCCAGAAAAAAATATGTGTAAGTCTCTAAGGCCTCCTAGGACTGTATTTAACCCATCTCAAACTCTTTAACGCAAACACCGCCACAGTAATGTCAAAGTGATCTCACCTTAGAAAAAGTTGGCAACCGATAGTAACCAACAGCTTATTTAATAGCACAGTACACTGACAGACTTTTCAGGTTTTATTAAATTTTAAAATTGATCCAAAAACTTTTGTGATTATGCAAACCATTCTTTGAATAACATTGACTCAAACAGATAGCATCACTGTATCATCCTCCTGGTGCAAATGAGATGTGGGAAGTACCATTTATTCCGTAATGCCTTCAACTTCTTTCCCACTAATATGCTTGCCAGAGGCAAAGGAGGCCAATTGTGTCCTGCGTTTGGTAGTACTACTGCCCGGACAGTTGGTGCCAGTGGTACTGCTTCTGTGATTGCTGCTAGGGGCTAGCACATTTTTAGCAATGTTTTTTTTTCTTTTACACTACCCATTGTAATTACGACTTTTTCTTTTACCATACGTTTTGCAGAACCTTAATTAATTAACTTTTGACAATATTTTAAATCTCAGTTATTCAACCCTTTTCAAAATGGAAATAGCAAGAAATACTAGGTAGGTAGGTATAAATCCAGAAAGAAAAATCAAGGCTGCTGCATAGGTGTTGCGGGTATGGTTGTTAAATTACTAGGTGAGCAGTTGTGCAAAAACAGACATGCACAGTTAAATATCTACTTTTTTTAAATAAAATGCATCCACCTTCCCAAAAATGACGTGATTAGAAATTCTACATCCAAAATCCCAGCAGCTGCAACAGGCTGTTGTATTAATGTGGCATGCATGGACTAGTAAAAACAGACGTGCATAAAAAAATTGCTTGCAACACACACGTTTGTGAGGTAGACATTCACAGTTAAATGTCTGGATTTTAGAGGATTTTCTTTTGTATTTTTAAAAATCAATTCCACTCTTCACAAAAAGGATCGCAAAAAAATTGCAAAAACTCAGTACAGTCATTTGTGACAAGCAACCACACCGTCTGAAACTGATTTCAGGTTTTTTTTCTACTGTGCTGTCTTGCTTCTGCTTTCTAGTACATTAAAAATGAAGGAAACAAAATGAGTAATTGTAATTCAAATGAAGAAAGACATATGCCAACTACACCATATCACTGATCAATTACACTGGCACTGCTGCTGGCATATCTCCTATCTCTCCCTATCATTATCAATTGAATCTTTTTATTATTCAGAGACAAGTACACTCATCTTTTTCGCAACTACAGTTGTACAACACATTGCTGTCTGGGGTATTTGTCCACTGTTTTAAAGCTTTCTCTTCCTATTTCTACTGCTGATCTGTGAACTCTGACATCCTCTTACTCTCCTAATTCACCCTTAAGTGCACGTGGTGTGGGGTGCATGCACGTGTCCTCTTCAGCAAAGTGTCCTATTCGACAAGTGTCTCTGACAGTCATTTCAATGGCAACTGACTAACGTCCATCCATGTCTTCTATCTTCACACAGGTATACAATCTCTGCTTGCTGTTTCTGTCATCTGCTGAACCCTCATGTTGAAACTATTCTATGGTATACAATCTCTGCTTGCTGTTTCTGTCATCTGCTGAACCCTCATGTTGAAACTATTCTATGGTATAATGTGTCTGCTTGCTGGATCTGTGCTCTGTCATTTGATGCATTGTATTCAATAGTCACTGTGTCCTTCCATCATTGTAGACTTTATCTGATGGTGAAAGGTGTTATACTGTGTCAGGCATAGTAGTGTTAGGCCTGTGTCTTTGATCAGGCCTCCACTCCCCTGGTGAGCTGAACAGCTGGCAATTTAGTCACAAGCAGCTCCCACAATCCCTCTCACCTGATGCTATAGTCCTTCCTATAAATCTAGATGCATTGTAAGGGGTGCACGTGGTGTGGGGTGCATGCATGTGTCCTCTTCAGCAAAGTGTCCTATTCGACAAGTGTCTCTGACAGTCATTTCAATGGCAGTCATTCAGGGCAGGAGTCAGGTAACCCACACTTTGTACTCTTTGATATCTATGTATTTTATTCCTGTGTCCTTATTTCTATGTGCTTTTTTCATACACACTCACCGCCCCATCCCCCCTCCAGCACCACACATCCATATCTGCCCCTCACTCCTTCCCTCTCCCATGTACAGCTCCCATGCTCTTTTGAATTTCCTGAAAAATCTCACTCTGTCCCATCCAAAGGTACTGCACAAGAAACCATGTCACAAATCCAAAAACTATCTGCTCTTTCTCTTTTTACTGCTACTACTCATTTCAGGGGGCATCTCTCCTAACCCCGGACCACCCTCCACCAATCTCAACCTCTCCCCCACCTCACATCGAAACCCTGCTAACCTAATTAACATCAGCTGTACTCCTTCATCTCCCTCCTTCTACTGTGCACTGTGGAATCCACGGTCTGTATACAACAAGCTTCCTTTCCTGCACAATTACTTTCTGACCAATTCTCTCAATCTGCTGGCCCTCGCTGAAACCTGGATCCAGGACTCTGACACTGTCTCCCCTGCTGCTATTTCTCATGGCGGCTTGCATTTTTCCCATTCCCCGAGACCTGCAAACAGACTTGGTGGTGGAGTCGGCTTACTCCTGTCCCCACAATGCACCTTCCAGGTCATCCCGCCAGTTCCATCACTCTCATTCCCTTCTTTTGAGGTACACACCATCAGGCTCTTCCATCTCCTCTCCCTCAGAGTAGCGGTCGTATACCGTCCCCCAGGCTCACCCATCCAGTTCCTTGACCATTTTTCTGCCTGGCTGCCACACTTCATGTCCTCAGATTTACCAACCCTTATCCTGGGAGACTTCAACAGCCCCATAAACAGCTCCACCTCCTCATCCGCATCCCATCTTCTATCTTTAACCACTTCTCTCGGCCTCTCACAGCTTTCAACCTCTGAGACACACAAAGATGGAAACACCCTTGATCTGGTCTTTGTCCGGCTTAGTTCAATCCCCCACCTAAATAACTCCGCTCTTCCCCTCTCTGATCATAACATTATCTCCTTCATGCTCACAAATCCTCGCCCGCCCCAGCACACTCCTACCTATCACACATTCAGAAATCTACAAGCCATTAACCCTCATACACTCACAGACTCCCTTCACTCAGTACTGTCCCCAATCTCCTCTTCTTCCTGTCCTAATCTGGCTGTAAACCACTACAATGACACTCTCAGAAGCATGCTGGACCAATTAGCACCCCTCACCCTCAGAACCTCTAAACACAGAGTAAAACAGCCCTGACTCACGCCGCAAACCCGATTTCTCCAGCGATGCTCTAGAAGTGCCGAACGGCTATGGAGGAAAACTCGGACACCAGAAAACTTTATCCACTACAAATTTATGTTAAAAACATATAACTCTGCCCTTCACCTCGCCAAACAGACCTACTTCACCACCCTGATCTCCTCACTATCCAACAACCCCAAAAAACTCTTCGATACCTTTCACTCCCTCCTCAGTCCTAAAGCGCAGGCCCCCACCATGGACATTTGTGCTGAGGACCTGGCTTCCTACTTCACAGAGAAAATAGACACCATCCGTCAGGAAATCGGCTCCCAGCCACAAAGTGCCATGACTCCCACCCCCCGCACATCCCCTCTGGATCCCTCTCCACATTTGACCCAGTCACAGAAGACGAAGTCTCCAGGCTCCTCTCTTCTTCTCATCCCACCACATGCACCACTGACCCCATCCCCTCACATCTACTCCAGTCTCTTTCTTCAGTCGTCACTACTCACCTAACTAAAATCTTCAACCTCTCCCTCTCTTCGGGTATCTTCCCCTCCTCCTTCAAACACTCCATCATCACTCCATTATTAAAAAAGCCCTCTCTTGACCCTTCCTGCACAAACAACTACAGACCAGTCTCCAATCTTCCCTTCATCTCTAAACTCTTGGAGCGCCTGGTCTACTCCCGCCTTACCAGCCACCTCTCCACTCACTCTCTTCTAGACCCATCACAGTCCGGCTTCCGCCCTCTACATTCTACAGAAACTGCACTCATCAAAGTAACCAATGACCTTCTGACAGCAAAACGTAATGGTGACCACTCTTTGCTCATTCTTCTTGACCTCTCTGCAGCCTTTGACACCATTGACCACCACCTCCTACTCTCTATGCTTCACTCAATCGGCATAAAGGACACTGCTCTCTCCTGGTTCTCCTCCTACCTATCTCACCGCTCTTTCAGTGTATCGTTCGCTGGCTCCACTTCTTCCCCTCTTCCTCTCACTATTGGGGTTCCTCAGGGTTCAGTCCTTGGCCCTCTTCTCTTCTCTCTCTACACAGCCCCAATTGGACAGACAATCAGCAAATTTGGTTTGCAGTATCATCTTTATGCTGATGACACACAACTATACACCTCATCCCCTGACCTTACCCCCGCTGTACTACAGAACACCAGTGACTGTCTGGCCGCAGTTTCTAAAATCATGTCCGCTCTCTATCTGAAACTCAACCTCTCACAAACTGAACTTCTTCTGTTCCCGCCATCTACTCACCTCTCTAAATCTGATATCTCTCTCTCAGTGTGTGGCACCACAATAATGCCGAGCAAGCAGGCACGTTGCCTGGGCGTTGTGTTTGACACCAATCTCTCCTTCACCCTCCACATACAATCTCTTGCCCGCTCTTGTCGCTTGCACCTGAAGAACATCTCTAGAATCCGCCCCTTTCTCACCTTGGAAACAACAAAAACCCTCACTGTTGCCCTGATCCACTCCCGCCTTGACTACTGTAACTCTCTCTTAATTGGCCTCCCCCTCACTCGACTTTCCCCCCTCGAGTCCATCCTTAATGCTGCAGCCAGGGTCATCTATCTGGCTAATCGTTACTCAGACTCCTCCGCTCTGTGCCAGTCATTGCACTGGCTGCCCATGAATTATAGGATCCGATTTAAATTGCTTGTTCTCACCCACAAAGCTCTCCACAGTGTGGCACCCTCCTACATCTCTTCCCTCATCTCTGTCTATCGGCCTACCCGTTTTCTACGCTCTGCAAGCGACTTTCGACTAACATTCGCACTAATCCGTACCTCCCACTCCCGGCTTCAAGACTTCTCCCGAGCTGCACCTATTCTTTGGAATGCTCTACCCCAATAAATTAGGATGAACCACAACTTACACAGTTTTAGGCGCTCCCTAAAAACACATCTGTTTAGGGTGGCCTATCACGTTCCCTAATCAAAGTCCTTTTATATTCTCATAGCCCATTCCTTATTTCTCCAAACATAAGTCTCCACCCAACCAAAAAGCACCACAAATACTGGCAGGTGATGAGCTCATGCAGCCTTCATCTATCCCTCATCCCCTCAAGATGGCTGGACCATCCTTGTAAATAAGCCATTGTACTTTGTGTCACCCCCACCTCATTGTAGATTGTAAGCTCTTAGGAGCAGGGTCGTCATTATTTTTGCTGTAATTATTGTATTATCTTTAGCTATGTTACTTATGACTGTTGTACATGAACCTGTGAATTGTTAAGCGCTGCGGAATATGTTGGCGCTATATAAATAAAGATTATTATTATTATTATTATTAAATGGCTGATGCATTCCCTGCCTAGGCTATTATACAGGCTATATTTATTCCTCCTGATTGGGTGTGCTAGCTGAAAGGCATTATGAGGAATCCCTTGCAGCTGAACCTGAGGTCATAGCAGCCTTCTTTGGCTGTTGAAATCGTTTTGCCATGTGTAAAAGTAGGCAAGCATTTATTTGTTGATCCAAGTTTTTGTAATGTTCAAATGGACAAGCAAATTTTAGAAAATTCTATTCACATCACATCAATCCAATCAGCTCTATTAATTTTCCTGACCTTTAGAGATGAGTGGATCTGGCAAAATTTGAATTTGCTTAATCGTACAGATGTTCCTGGAAAATTCAATTTGTAGAAAAGTTTTTCTCCGCAAATTGTAAATCCCTTATTATGTTCTGGGTTCTCTCCAGACCCCAGAGCATAATAAACATAAAAAAAATGTAAAAAATGAAAAAATACATACAGTTGAAATCAGAACTTTACATACACTATATAAAAAGACACATATGCATGTGTTTCTCAATATCTGACATGAAATCAGAATAAACCTTTCCTTTTTTAGGTCAATTAGGATTACCATAATTTTTAATATTTGACAAATGCCAGAATAATAAGAGAGAGAGAGAGAATGTTTTAAGGCTTTTTTATTACTTACTGTAAAGTCTTACTGCTCACCTCTCCAAACTGCTCATCATCATCATCCATCCGGTTCTCATCACCTCTTCTAATGCCTGTCTTGAGCGGCCTCTTCACATTAGGCTGGGATGTTTCTGCGCATGCATGCACAAGGTCACAGAGTATGCCGTGAAGCCATGACATTATGACCTTACGTGTACATGCGCAGAAAAGTTCTGGACCTCATTAAAGCCTTCATGATGGTGATAAGATGTGTCGAGCACTGGAAGGCTAATGGTGAGAAGCATAGGGGCCGGAAAGTTGAGCAAGGTGAGGATAAGTATTTTTTTTTTTAACCTTTTGAAGGCTTTGTATGGTTCAGAGAAATATCGTTCAGTGGCACCATTCTGCTGAATCTGTGCAGATGCAATTGACAAAAAAAATCTAATTTTGGTGACTGTGGATTTTTGAAATAATAGAGTAGTATTCAATTTAATTCAAATATAATCATTCATCTCTACTCACCTTGTAGACATATACATTGCTTCTGAAGGGCCCTATGAAACAGATCTGAGGGTTCTCAAGATAAATTATGTTGTTGATCTATCTGTCAAATTGGTCAACAATATGAGATCCCAGCATCTTCACCAATTAGCTGCTCTTTGTTGATTTTTGGGTTTTCTTTTTATGGCGACTGGTGAATCCCCGCAGCGCACAGTGCATGCGCTGGAGGGATTCATAAGTCAGCAGTCACACAGAGTGACTGCAGACTTATCGATTTGGACCAGACAACTCCTTTAAGGAAGGCTGAACTTCATGGACCAGAGTCTTTTTTCAACCTATGTAATTATGTTTGAACCGGAAACACCTTTAGGCTATGTGCCCACGATGCAGAAATGAAGCAGAAAATTTCTGCAGCATTTCTGCATCTCCCTGGCAGGAAAAACGCATGCAGATTGTGCATACGTTTTTCCTGCAGAATACATGCGGAATACATGCGGATTCACATGCGGATTCACATGCGTTTCTGCATGCAGATTGAGGCTGGGTGCCCACGTAGCATTTTTCAAGCGTATATGCTGCGGAATTTCCACAGCGTAAACGCTTGAAAAACGCATGTATATCCGCACCCCATGGTCCCCAATGGGATTCCGCAAGTTCTATGCACATGCTGCGGATTTTTCCGCAGCGTTTATGCCGCGTTCAAAAATCCGCAGCATGTCATTTAATTTTGCGTTTCCGCAAGCGGAATTGCCTTTGTCCAATGCATAAAAAACGCAAGGCAATTCCGCATGTGGAAAACGCGTGATAAACGCGCGAAAAATGCGCGATAAACGCGTGCGGAATTCCGCATGCGTTTTTCCGGGAGAGGACTTGCATTTATGCAGCAGAAATTTTCTGCTTCATAAATGCAACGTGGGCACATAGCCTGACAAGCGCTTTCCAGGCGATTAGCATCACTTGGAAAGTGCTTGACAACTAGGTCACACTATATAAAATCCATGCAAACAGCATGGATTTATATAGTGTGACCGTAAAACAATGTTTAAAATAAAGCTATACTCACCCCCGATGCCCCGGCGTGTGCTGCAGCGCTCGTTCCTGTCTGGTTCCTGGCTGCCGGCATATCGCGAGACACAGCGGTGAAGGGCCTGCGGTCACATGACTGTGACATCACCGAAGGTCCTTCAGTGCTGCCAGCATGCAGAGAGAGCCGTCGGAAAGGTGAATATAAACTTTATTTGTTATTTTATTCTTTTTTTCACAGGTACAATGGTACCCAGGTCTGGATGAGAGTCTTCTCTCCTCCAGAACTGGGTACCATCCGCACATTGAATCGCATCTTATCCGCGTGTACAAATGTACAGACACGGATTCTATGCGTCTCAATGCAAGTCAATGGCGGCGCTTCCGCTGCGCTTTCGCAAAATTAATGAACGTGCTGCGGATTTATGAGCGCTGCAGAAACGCTGCGGAAAAATCCGCAGCATGTGCATTGACATTGCGGAATGCCATTGGGGACTATGGGGTGCGGATTACCAAGCGTTTTTGATGCGTTTCCGCTGCGGAAATTCCGCAGCGGAAACGCATGAAAAAGGCATCGTGGGCACGCAGCCTTAAAGCATTTGGTTACACAGAATGCCAGTATGTCTTTCTAAAGGATTGCAGTCAGTTGTTTTGCTATTAGGAATTTCTAGTTTTATTTGGGTAGGTTAGTATTTAATACCTACATTTTTTATTTTGTTTTTCATGTTTTATGCTTTTTTATGAAAATTAAAGGGAACCCTTCAGCAGGAAAATTTGGCTAAGTAAACTACAGGCATTGTCAGGTTGGGGCTGCTGCACTGATTAAAATGTCACCTCAGATGACATACTCTGTGCTGCTGTGGTGGAGTCGATGACATACTCTGTGCTGCTGTGGTGGAGTCACTGACATACTCTGTGCTACTGTGGTGTAGTCGATGACATACTCTGTGCTGCTGTGGTGGAGTCGATGACATACTCTGTGCTGCTGTGGTGGAGTCACTGACATACTCTGTGCTACTGTGGTGGAGTCGATGACATACTCTGTGCTACTGTGGTGTAGTCGATGACATACTCTGTGCTGCTGTGGTGGAGTCGATGACATACTCTGTGCTGCTGTGGTGGAGTCGATGACATACTCTGTGCTGCTGTGGTGGAGTCACTGACATACTCTGTGCTGCTGTGGTGGAGTCGCTGACATACTTTATGCTGCTGTGGTGGAGTCGCTGACATACTCTGCTGCTTCTGTGGCAGGGTCTCTGGAGTGGGCTATGTATGGTTGAGTGGTTGATGTACAATATAGAGAGACAGTCTGTCTCTGTGTCTGTCTCTATGATGAGGAGCATACTTGTGCTTCGGGGCGGCCTGTGGGCAGGTCTTTTCTTGCTGATCTGGCCTAGAGCACCAGGATAAGACCCTGCCTATAGTCCCGCCCCACAACACGGGCATATCATTAACTCAAAATTGCAAACACTGATTACACAAGAACCACAAAATGGATTTCTTCACCTCAGGTATTATTTTAATCAGTGCAGCAGCCCTAGCCTGACAATGCCTGTAGTTTACTTAGTTTAAAGGGAACCTGTCAGCAGGATGTTGCGAAGTCAGAATATAAATTAAACATTCTGCAACTTTTTGGAATAATTTGCAAGGAATTCATCAAGTTTTTTGCACCAGTTCTCTGGTATCAAAAAGTCGCAAAACCTACTATGATTGTTTTAGTGCTAAAATGTGGAACTTTTTGCGATTCTATGCCACCCATACTGAAAATAGAGAGTAATTCTGACAGTGTTCACATTACACAATGTTATGATTCAGCAATCTGCAGTCACAAAAGGGGACCTGTGGTAATTTCTCTTGAGCCTGGGAAATCCCTTTACATCTGTCAGTAAGTTTAACCCCCTAAACCCTACATATGGGCATGCAGGTCTTTGAAATGTATTTCCGCTGACACCTTTATATCTTCTATCTGATGCTGCATTCCTGAGTATTTAGCATTTTCATTCACAAGCAAGTAAGGTATTAGGTTCTCCGGGTGTTACAACATCATTGATAGCTCACTGTCTGATTTCTAAGCCTGGCATCTGACATCACACAGATCAACCAGCCTAAAAAGGCTGGTGCTGAGCCGAGAAACAACCAGGGGAGGCAAAGACTAGTTATGTGTTCTGTCACCCCCGAGCACTTAACACATCATTTGCATGTAAATGAAAATGCTGATTACCAGAGCATATAAAGGTGTTGATGGACTTATATTTCAAAAACCTGCATCTATAACATATGACAAAAGATCTAAAAGAGGCCGTGGCCTTTACAGCTAATATAACATGCTCTTTAGTAAGTGAATAAGGACCATGGATGGTTTACATTTACAGTGCATATATTTTTAATGTAAAGTGTGGATTTAAACTTTACACCCCTTTCATCCTGAATGGCAGAATAATATGTAGTAATTAAAAAAAGAAATGCAAAAGTTTGGACACACCTTCTCATTTAAAGATTTTTCTGTATTTTCATGACTTTGAAAATTGTACATTCACACTGAAGGCATCAAAACTATGAATTAACACATGTGGAATTATATACTTAACAAAAAGTGTGAAACAACTGAAAATATGTCTTATGTTCTAGGTTCTTCAAAGTAGCCACCTTTTGCTTTGATGACTGCTTTGCACACTCTTGGCATTCTCTTGATAAGCTTCAAGAGGTAGTCACCGGAAATGGTTTTCACTTCACAGGTGAGCCCTGTCAGGTTTAATAAGTGGGATTTCTTGCCTTATAAATGGGGTTGGGACCATCAGTTGTGTTGTGCAGAAGTCTGGTGGATATGTGTCACCCCAGGCCTGGATGCCACAAACAATAATCTGTGTCTGAGAGCAGGAGGGAGGTTCCCTGGTTAGGGACAATTAGCATGCAACACCTCCTGTCCCAGGCCAGTAGGGGGGAGCTGGCTGCCCTATAAAAGCTGGAACTGGGGCAGGGTTAGGGAGACCAGAACCCACTTCTGAAGTGTCCAGAAGGGTTCTCAAAGAAGAGGGACAGGTCAGCAGCAGCTGAGGAGTCTGTAAGGCAGAGGAGAAACTGCAAGCCAGGTACAGAGGCGACGAGAGCCGGTCCTGGCAGAGAACCAATCTAACCGGACATTGGGGTCCGAGGCTGCCCCGGGTTATCAAGCCCAGCAGCAGAGAACCAACCCGCGAGGGATTTCAGGTCCCTTGGCCTAAGAAGCCTGGAGGCTCCGCCACACAGAGGGACCTGTACAGCGAGGAGAAAGCAAAAGGTACCCAAGGCCCGAGTCACAAGTCATACAGGCAAGAAGTACACGGCCAGCTCAGGGACGTGGGCTATTACACCACGAAGAGGGGGATAGTCAGAAAGAGCATAGAGAGAACGGTAGGCCTACACACTCACCCTGACCAGCGGGGCTCGGCCGAATGCTCTCAGATACCCAGGCCCATTCCTACCCGGTACTACTGTTTGGTCATTAGTAACATCTACAATAAAGACCCAGAACTGTTTGACACGGGCTCTGAACTTTTACTATTGCGGCCGGCACTATCACCCCCAGCATCTACCTACACTGCCCTGAGGCTACACTCTTCCCGTGGGGAGTTATCCTACCCCTGTGCTGCACACCAACACCAGCCTCAGTGGTCTGCCTCGCAGCGGCGGTTATCTCTGACCGCAATCCACGGGTGGCGTAGTCGGACATTCACAAATCTATAAATAGACTGCCACAACATTGGTCTGACCGCCCTGAGCCACGGGACCTGGTTGCCACTACTACCCCCATCAGCATCGTACACCAGAAGACCCTGTTTCGAGTACCCCACGGCCCAGGGGGTGAGTCAGATACACAGCTGATAGTCCTACTGAATAGACTGTTAGAATTTGTATTATGGCAAGAAAAAAGCAGCTAAGTAAAGAAAAACGACTGGCCATCATTACTTTAAGAAATGAAGGTCAGTCAATCTGAAAAATTGGGAAAACTTTGAATTTGTCACCAAGTGCAGTTGCAAATACCATCAAGCGCTAAAAAGAAACTGGCTCACATGAGGACCGCCACAGGAAAAGAAGACCAAGAGTCACCTCTGCTTCTGAGGATAAGTTTATCAGAGTAACCAGCCTCAGAAATTGCAGGTTAATAGCAGCTCAGATTAGAGACCAGGTCAATGCCACACAGAATTCTAGCAGCAGACACATCTCTTCAACAACTGTTAAGAGGAGACTTTGTGCAGCAGGCCTTCATGGTAAAATAGCTGCTAGGAAACCACTGCTAAGGACAGGCAACAAGCAGAAGAGACTTGTTTGGGCTAAAGAACACAAGGAATGGACATTAGACCAGTAGAAATCTGTGCTTTGGTCTGATGAGTCCAAATTTGAGATCTTTGGTTCCAACCACCGTGTCTTTGTGCGACGCAGAAAAGGTGAACGGATGGACTCTACATGCCTGGTTCCCACCGTGAAGCATGGAGGAGGAGGTGTGATGGTGTGAGGGTGCTTTGCTGGTGACACTGTTGGGGATTTATTCAAAATTGAAGGCATACTGAACCAGAATGGCTACCACAGCATCTTGCAGCGGCATGCTATTCCATCCGGTTTGCGTTTAGTTGGACCATCATTTATTTTTCAACAGGACAATGACCCCAAACACACCTCCAGGCTGTGTAAGGGCTATTTGACCAAGAAGGAGAGTGATGGGGTGCTACGCCAGATGACCTGGCCTCCACAGTCACAAGACCTGAACCCAATCGAGATGGTTTGGGGTGAGCTGGACCGCAGAGTGAAGGCAAAAGGGCCAACAAGTTCTAAGCATCTCTGGGAACGCCTTCAAGATTGTTGGAAGACCATTTCCGGTGACTACCTCTTGAAGCTCATCAAGAGAATGCCAAGAGTGTGCAAAGCAGTCATCAAAGCAAAAGGTGGCTACTTTGAAGAACCTAGAATATAAGACATATGTTCTGTTGTTTCACACTTTTTTGTTAAGTATATAATTCCACATGTGTTAATTCATCGTTTTGATGCCTTCAGTGTGAATGTACAATTTTCAAAGTCATGAAAATACAGAAAAATCTTTAAATGAGAAGGTGTGTCCAAACTTTTGGTCTATTCTGTTTATATATAGGTCTCCAATCTTGTATGGCTATATTAATAGTATCCAGGATCCTTCCAAGCCAGGGATACCTTTCTTGCTACATCCATGTGTCTGTGCTCTTTCAAGGAAGCTCTTTTTTTTCTTCTAAAATTTCTTGTATTTATTGAGAAATCACTAGAGGTTACCACTAGAGGGCACTATAGCTTTAGGTAAGAAACACACCACAAATTGAATCAAGTCATCTTCTACAAATTCATATAAAAACATTTACTTTACATAAGTATATAGAAATATTTAAAGGGAGTGTAGCATTGGAAAATGACCTAATGTTTAAATCATGTTTTTGTGCTAATTGTATTTCTGAAAAAAATAATACATTTTTTTGCTCTTACCATAATCTGTATTAAAAAAATAAATGGAAATCTTGCAATTTTAGCACTAGCCATTAGAGCTATTTTATACTAATATTTCCTGTTCTTTACAAACTTTTCAGAAGTCTCATTACCATCAGAGGCAGAATTCAGGGGCGGAACTACCGCCCGTGCAGCCGGTTCATTGAACGGGGGCCCCGAGGGAGAGGGGGCCCCTCCAGCCTCCAGCAGGGCCGCCATCAGGGCATGACTGCCCTGACTCCAGTATGGGGCCCGGCCGGTAGGGGCCCCCTCGGAGCCCCGTTGGGGGCCCCCCTCTTGTGCATCTCTCGCCTCATGGGGCCCCCGGCCCCATGCTAAGCGCCGGGTCCGGGACATCTCAGCGCTGCGCTGCGCTGCCGTGGCAGCGCCTTCATGATTCCCCTGACTTCCGGTCATGTGACGGCGCCGTCACATGACCGGAAGTCAGGAGAACCTGGTGTCAGCGATTTGGACGAGCGCCAGGATTCTGCAGGGATTGCATGGGGGTAAGTATAACAAGTTTTATTTTTTTTTAAATACAATTAACTAGGAGTGGGGGGAATGGGAGATGCACATGTGGGGGGGGATGAGAGATGCACATGTGGGGGGGGGTGGGAGATGCACATGTGGGGGGGGGATGAGAGATGAACATGTGGGGGGGATGAGAGATGCACACACATGTGGGGGGGGGATGAGAGATGCACATGTGGGGGGGGAGATGAGAGATGCACATGTGGGGGGGGAGATGAGAGATGCACATGTGGGGGGGGATGAGAGATGCACATGTGGGGGGGGAGATGAGAGATGCACATGTGGGGGGGGGGGATGAGAGATGCACATGTGGGGGGGAGATGAGAGATGCACATGTGGGGGGGAGATGAGAGATGCACATGTGGGGGGGGTGAGAGATGCACATGTGGGGGGGATGAGAGATGCACATGTGGTGGAGGGGCATGAGAGAGGTGCACATGTGGGGGAGGGGGATGAGAGAGGTGCACATGTGGGGGAGGGGGATGAGAGAGGTGCACATGTGGGGGAGGGGGATGAAAGAGGTGCACATGGGGGGGTGAGAGATGTGCACATGGGGGGGTGAGAGAGGTGCACATGGGGGGGATGAGAGATGCACATGGGGGGGATGAGAGAGGGGCACATGTGGGGGAGGGGAATGAGAGATGTGCACATGGGGGGGTGAGAGATGTGCACATGGGGGGGTTGAGAGCTGCACATGGGGGGGTTTGAGAGCTGTACATGGGGGGGGGTTGAGAGCTGCACATGGGGGGGATGAGAGCTGCACATGGGGGAATTGGGAGAAAATGAGCTGCACATGGGGGAATTGGGAGTAGGGGGATAATGAGCTGCACATAATGAATGTGGGGTGGGGGAGAGTAAATGATAAATGATGATGGGGTGGGGAGAGCACGGACATGATATAATGAATCGGGGCAGGGGGTGCATGTAAATAATGAATGCGGGGAGCAGGAAGCATAGAGTAGGGGGCGTTGCGGATGCAGGAGTGTAACTGGTAACAAATTGGCGGAAAGAGTAGAGGTTCTAATTAAATTATATATTGAGTGCCTATTTACAGTTAATGGGGGCACCGTGGTGGATTACAATTTATATTTGGAATGGTAGGTGGCATAATAACTAACCATATATTGATGGTGGATGTACGTCTGTATTCAGCTGCGTAATGTAGAAGTTGGGGAATGTGCTCTAGATAACTGTGTTATTTTATGCAGAGACGAGTCCTGGCTGGAAGACGTGATGGCGGTCTGTGCTGGATGAAGGAGAAAAGCGTAGCTGAAGGACTTCACCTAGAGACGTCACCAGTGAGTCAGTGTATTACATGTACACTTACACTATATACTATGTACCGGGCTCCTGTGTATAATGTCACTGGTGATCACTGTATTACCTGTACACTATATACAGAGCTCCTGTGTATAATGTCACTGGTGATCACTGTATTACCTGTACACTGACACTATATACAGAGCTCCTGTGTATAATGTCACTGGTGATCACTAGATTACCTGGACACTTACATTATACATACCATGTATAGAGCTCCCGTGTATAATGACACTTATGGTAATATTAGTAATGTGGTGGTAATATTAGTAATGTGGTGGTAATATGTGGTCTGGTCATGGTGTGGCAGTTTTTCTCCCTTCTGTGTGGTATTATTCGGTCACTATGTTGTGGTAATATGTGGTCTGGTCATGGTGTGGCGGTATTCCCTGTATGTGGTATTATTGGTCATTTTAAAAAAAAATGTATATGACACATTCCCTTAAAGAAAACTAAATAAACATATATCTAAAAAGAGTATTGGATATTTTAAGAAAATTTTAATAGGTTAGAGTAGGGCCCGGCCAGAAGAGTCTACCTTATCGTGGTGGCGGCTTTAAAAATCTTTTGGCCAAAACAAAAGCTGATGGCTATGTATGTGGCGCCGTCACATGGCCGAACGTCAGGAGAACGTGGTGGCAGCGACGTGGACGAGCGCCAGGATTCTGCAGGGATCGCATGGGGGTAAGTATAACAAGTTTTATTTTTTTTAAATACAATTAATTAACCAGGAGTGGGGGGAATCAGAGATGCACATGGGGGGGGGTGAGAGATGCACATGGGGGGGGGTGAGAGATGCACATGGGGGGGGATGAGAGATGCACATGGGGGGATGAGAGATGCACATGGGGGGGTGAGAGATGCACATGGGGGGTGAGAGATGCACATGGGGGGGTGAGAAATACACATGGGGGGATGAGAGATGCACATGGGGGGGTGAGAGATGCACATGGGGGGGTGAGAGATGCACATGGGGGGGTGAGAGATGCACATGGGGGGGATGAGAGATGCACATGGGGGGATGAGAGATGCACATGGGGGGATGAGAGATGCACATGGGGGGGATGAGAGATGCACATGGGGGGATGAGAGATGCACATGGGGGGATGAGAGATGCACATGGGGGGATGAGAGATGCACATGGGGGGATGAGAGATGCACATGGGGGGGATGAGAGATGCACATGGGGGGGTGAGAGATGCACATGGGGGGGATGAGAGATGCACATGGGGGGTATGAGAGATGCACATGGGGGGGATGAGAGATGCACATGGGGGGGATGAGAGATGCACGGGGGGGATGAGAGATGCACGGGGGGGATGAGAGATGCACGGGGGGGATGAGAGATGCACGGGGGGGTGAGAGATGCACGGGGGGGATGAGAGATGCACGGGGGGGGTGAGAGATGCACGGGGGATGAGAGATGCACGGGGGGGGATGAGAGATGCACGGGGGATGAAAGATGCACGGGGGATGAAAGATGCACGGGGGGGGATGAGAGATGCACGGGGGGGTGAGAGGTGCACGGGGGGATGAGAGATGCACGGGGGGGTGAGCTGCACATGGGATGAGAGCTGCACATGGGGGGGATGAGGGAAGCACATGGGGGGGTTATGTTTACATAACTTTGTTGCCTTATGAAGGGCAGGGGGGGGCCCCCAAAAATTTCTTGCACAGGGGCCCACTACAGTCTGTGTCCGCCCCTGGCAGAATTACAATGACAATTAACACTTCTATACACAGCTGAATCACAGTAGGCGATGTCACAACTGACCCCCTATCCTCACCCTTCATAGTGACCTTTGCACACTCTCATTAGATGCTTCAACTTTTGCTACAGACTGTAATATGAAAAATATAAAAAAAGAAAAAAACATTGTCAACATTTAAAAAAAATATATTTAACTTAAAACTCATTTAAACATTAGGTGATTTACTGATGACATATTTCCTTTAAATACTAGAAAGTGTCAATTACTTAGTGACAAATGATAAAACCCTAAAGGCAATTGTTCACTTTTCTCAATTAACCGGATATTCCAAACTCGAAAACAATATAGGAAGACATGAGTTGTTCATGCCAATCTTAGTGGGGAGCATAGTGGAAAAAGAAGCGCCTGATTCATTAAGATGTGCATGCCTCTTAAGGAATCAGACGCATCTTAAAAGTGTCAGGGACTGGAGTAAGGAATGCCAACAGCTTGTCATGAATTATACAAAAGGGCATTGCCGTTCTACCCCCACCCTGCCCATTTTAGCAGAGCTGGTCAAAACTGTTATGAAAACCCCCAAAATACTTAAGATGTGTACACACGTTATTAATAGTGTTGATCGAGCACTAAAATGCTCGGGTGCTCAAAGCTCGGGCCGAGCTCCCCGTGATACACGGGTGCTCGAGCTGAGCAACGAGCCCAATGTTAGTCTGTGGGAGACCGGAGCATTTTTGCGGCGGCACCCCCAGCAGTCTGTTGAAGGCCTAAAAAGTGCTCAAAACGATAGTGACAGTGCTCAAATGACATGGGGACAGCATGGGGATCGCCCCAGGAAGCATTTCTGACCCCCAGGTCACTGCTGTCAGCAACATGGTCAGAGGTATTAAGCCACTTTTACGGGCTCACAATAAAACGTTCAAAAACGAAACTGAAACTGTTTTCCTGTGAAATATGTTAAGGAACATCCTTTCCAGGGTAAAGACTTGTGTATAAGGTAAAATAAATAACCAAAAACAAAAATACTCCTCCACACTTTGGGCTATGTTCACAAGAAGCATTTTTTATGCGTTTTTGCACTTTTGTATGCTTTCAACCGTGACAAATGCATTCACCGGGAAATGTCATTTTAACATTTTACAACCTTATCTGGCCATGTGCTGTGTGACACATGCATACAGTGCTGAAAAGACATGGGGACAGCATGGGGAAGACCCCTGGAAGCATCTCTGACTCCCAGGTCACTGCCTAAAAGTGTGCCCATCAGAAGTGATCCTTTCCACATCAGAAGATGCAGACTTGCAACTATCCCCGTGCAAGTCCTTGTCCCAGGGCAGTGTACAATTTTACCTCCCCCATTCCTTCCAATGCAAGCGCAAATATGCAGCCATCCACCCACCCACCCACCCGCAGGCTGCAATACTATACTGCTAGCTTGCACTAGAAATGGGGCCTTTTAGTTTGGAGGAGGCCGAAGCTGGCCACTACCTCATGGCTGCGTCGGAGGCGAGGTCTCCATTCTCAGTCCCCAGCCGCCACTATTTGTCCCGGGAACATTCCCCACACTTTTCTTAGCCTGGCCTGCTTTAGGGCAGCATTGGACGAGCCCACCAGACAACCAGAGACTCCTCCGGTGGGCCTTGGCTTCTCCATCAGGGGAGTTGAGAGTGCCATGGAGAGGAACATGATGATGATGATAGAAGTTAGCATCTGCTTTGCTTTCTTGGAATGCAAGCGTAAGTGTGCAGCCAGCCACCCACCCACCCCCAGACTGCAATACCATACTGCTAGCTTGCACTTGAAATGGGGCCTTTTAGTTTGGAGGAGGCCGAAGCTGGCCCCACCTCATGGCTGCTTCGGCAGCAAGGTCTCCACACTCAGTCCCCAGCCGCCACTATTTGTCCCGGTAACCTTCCCCACACTTTTCTTAGCCTGGCCTGCTTTAGGGCAGCATTGGACAAACCCACCAGACAACCAGACTCCTCCGGTGGGCCCTGGCTTCTCCATCCGGGGAGTTGAGAGTGCCAAGGTGAGGAGCATGATGATGATGATAGAAGTTACCATCTGCTTTGTTTTCTTGGAATGCAAGCGTAAGTGTGCACACTGCCACCCACCCACCCCCAGGCTGCAATACCATACTGCTAGCTTGCTTGCACTTGAAATGAGGCCTTTTATGCTTGTGGAGGCAGACGCCGGCCACCATTTCATGGCTGCATCGGCGGCCTGGTATCCATACTCAGCCCCCAGCCGCCAGGGGGCGGCCGGGTGTCCATACTCGGTCCCCAGCCGACCCTATTTGTCCCGGTGCGCCTTATACACAAGTGTGCATACCAAAACATTACCTGTGCCCTCCCCAGTGCATTTAGTGGGAAGAACAGCCTAACCACAAACACGTGGACAAGTGAATGTGGCCAGGGATGGTCCATCTCACTGACGCCTTCACACTGGGTTAATATTGTGGAAGCCGGGACACAGTTGGACATTGGAATGCAACACGTCCTCCAGACATAGAGGATTGAGGGTGCTTGGTCAATCAGGCTTCAACACAAAGTTCAGAAGGTAGACAGCAGCAGTGGTCGGCCTCCTACACAACGAGTAAATTATTCATGATCTTGAGGCCATCCAAATCCTTAGCTTTCTGTTCCTTGGAATGCAAGCGCATGTATGTAGTAGCGGCTAGGCCTGAGGTGGTCAACGTTTTGGCGCATATCCTACCTCCGAGGATTGCTGGATGTTTTCCTGCTACTATCCCAGTTCTATGACTCCCGTTAAAACAAAGCTTCAGGTGATGAATGATGAATGAGGTGTTAGCAAAGGAGAAAGAGCAGGAGAAACAGGGACCATTCACATCAATATCAGGCCAGTCAACCACACATGTCTTGTAGGATATGTTTCTGTACCAAAAGGAGCGGTTCGACTACACAGTTATAGGGCATACAGAGAGTGCAATGCCTACCAAAAATTTCGAGGCACTCCAATACCCTTTGGAAGTGACATGGAGGTCAGAGGGCCTTAACTAAACCATTTTTTCCATTTATAGCAACTGAGTCTCCTGTACACTGTTGGCCTAAGCAGTGAATGGAAGGATTTCCAAAAATTATGAGGAACTGCAATGCCCCTTGAAACAGACGTGGATTACAGCGTACTAAAAACCTTCTACCCACTATTGGGGAGTGGGTCTCCCTTAGTGTTCGCCTATGCATTGAAAAGCACAAGCTGACTAAAATTAGGAGGAAATGCAATGCCCGTTGGAAGAGTCGTGGAGGTTAGAGGTTATTAAAAACAACATTTCAATGCCCCTTGGAAGAGCTGTGGAGTTGAGTGGTTTAACAAGTCGGTTTTAATGCCCTTTGTAAGAGACGTGGAGGTCACAGTAGCTTAACAAGATGGTTTTAATGCCTCTTGGAAGAGACGTGGAGGTCTCAGTAGCTTAACAAGACGGTTTTAATGCCCCTTGGAAGAGACATGGAGTTCAGAGTGGTTTAACAAGACGGTTTTACTGCCCCTTGGAAGAGACGTGGAGGTCCCAGTGGAATAAAAAGACAATATCAATGTCCCTTGGAAGAGTGGTGGAGAACCCAGTGGAATAACAAGAGCCATGCAGTACAGCACATTAAAAACATTATTCCCATTATTGGGGAGTGGGTCTCCCATAGTCTTTGCGTATGCCTTCCAAGCAAGACCTGCCAAAAATTAGGACGGAGGAACTTGCAATGCTGGCAAGACGGACCATGGTCACCCTGGTGGTATAGTGGTGGTGGAGGCTGAGGATAATAAGAAGAGCAAAAAACAGCCGACATGAGGAAGCATATACACATGTGTGGGTGTGAAGCGGTGCATGGGAATACATCTCCCAAAATAACACAGTGGATTTGACTTTATGTTACTCTGCTGTCATTTGGTGGTGGTGATGAGAAGTCTGGCCCAATCCAGCCGTGATTCATTTTGATAAGGGTCAGCTTGTCAGCATTGTCAGTTGACAGGCGAGTGTGCTCATCAGTTATAATTCCCCCGGCGGCACTAAAAACACGCTCCGATAACACGCTAGTGGCAGGGCAGGCCAGGACCTCCAAGGCGTACAGAGTGAGTTCATTTCAAGTGTCCAGCTTGGATACCCAATAATTAAAAGGCACAGAGGAATCACGGAGGACGCTGGTACGATCGGCAAGGCACTCCCTCACCATCTTTTGAAACTTTCCACTCCTTGTGAGAGTACCCCGCGCCTCAGGGCCTGTAAGCTGGGTGGGTTTCAGAAAACTGTCCCAGAATGTTGACAGTGTTCCCCTGCCTCTGCTGGATTGGAGTTGCGTCTCTCTCGCCTGTACGCCTTGGTTGGGCAACGAACTGTGACCTCTGCCGCTAGCGTGTTCAGACGGGAATTTTTTCAACAGTTCTGCAGCAAGGGCCTTCTCGTACTGCCCCATTTTTGTAGACCTCTCCACCTCAGGAATAAGAGAGTGAAAGTTCTCCTTGTAGCCGGGGTCTAAAAGTGTCACCAACCAGTAATGACTGTCACCCAAAATTTTGACAACGAGAGGGTCACGATTAAGGCAGCGTAACATAAAGTCAGCCATTCGAGCCAGACTGGTAACGGGCAAGACTTCTGTGTCCTCACCAAGATGACAGTATAAAGAAGGAATAGTCGGCACTCCGTATAGCTAGGGTGGTGCACGTGGAAAACAATGTCTATAGGAAAAGAAAATCCCGGCACTCACGTGTTGATAATTAGCTGGTTTATTCCACAACTCACAAAAGACGTTTCAGCCTGTCCAAGGCTTTTTTCAATTGTGGTTAAATACATTCAGTCAGGATATTTATAAACAAATCCACGGAAATGACATAATTCTCATTAACATAAAAGAGGAAGACCGACAAAATAGTATGTAACAAAACTCTACAAAAACATACAGAAATAAAAGATGACGACTGACCATGCTCTGATCCTCCTCCTCCTCCTCCTCCCCCCTGTCCTCAGGCCACCCACGCTGAACCGACGGTATGACAGTTGTATAGGTACTACCATCTACAGCGCATGATACCAGCTCCTGTTCTTCCTTCTCCTCCTCTTCTTCTCCCTCATTGTCCCCCAATGCACGTTGTGATGAGATAAGGCTGGGCTGTGTGTAATCTCCCGCTATGGCTTCTTGATCCATCTCATCATACTCTGGCTGCAATTCCTCCTCTTTAATTCTCTGCAGAGAGCGTTGCAAAAGACAGACAAGTGGGATGCTGACGCTAATGATGGCGTCATCGCCACTCACCATCTTGGTGGACTCCTCAAAGTTTTTCAGGATGGTACATATGTCAGACATCCAGGTCCACTCCTGAGGTCTTATGTGTGGAGTCTGACCTGAATATCGACGGCCTTGTTGCCGCTGGTACTCCACAGCTGCTCTCTTCTGCTCACAAATCCTTTGCAACATGTGGAGGGTAGAGTTCCAACATGTGGGGACATAACACAACAGTCGGTGTGCCGGAAGCTGCAAACGCTGCTGCAACACAGCAAAGGCGGTGGTAGCTGTAGCCGACTTCCGAAAATGAGCTGACAGGCGGCGCACTTTGACGAGCAGATCTGGCAACTCAGGGTACAATTTAAGAAACTGCTGAACCACGAGGTTAAGCACATGAGCCAGGCATGGTACGTGTGTGATCTCGCCTCGCCTCAGAGCCGCCACCAGGTTACGGCTATTGTCACACACGACCATGCCTGGATGTAGGTTCAGCAGTCTCAGCCACAGAGCTCTTTCACAGCTGTCCACAACTCACAAGCAGTGTGAGGTTTATCACCTAAGCTTATGAGTTTCAGCACAACCTGTTGCCACTTGGCTGAGGCAGTACTGCAGTGCTTCCCGCTTGTAACTGATGTGGTGATATCTGAGATGGAGGCTGAACATGAGGAGGAGGATGATGTGCAGGAACTGTACAATGTGGGGGCAACTCTGACTGACATAGGGCCCGCAATCCTCGGTGTGGGGAGGATGTGTTCCGTTCCAAGGTCCGACTGGGTCCCCGCTTCCACTATGTTTACCTAGTGTGCCGTCAGGGAGATGTACCGTCCCTGGCCACAAGCACTTGTCCACGTGTCCGTTATCAGGTGGACTCTCCCAGTAACTGCGTTGTTGAGGGCACGGATGATGTTTTGGGACATGTGCTTGTGTAGTGCGGGTATGGCACACCGGGCAAAATAGTGTCGGCTGGGGACTGAGTACCGAGGGACGGCCACCGCCAGCCTAAAAGGCTGCATTTCCAACGCAAGCAGTCGTGAAATGTGCGAATTTAGGACTGTGGCTTGTGGGGCGTTGACTGCAAATTTGTGCTTTCATTCAAAGGTCTGGGATATGGACAATTGAACGCTGCGGTGGGACGTGGACGTGGACGTTGATGCTGTTTCTTGAGAAACTGCCATAACAAGTGAAGACTGAGAGGATGGGGCATCTTTGCATGCAGTATGGACAGGGGATTGCCTTGCACACACAACAGGGGGTTCTCTTACACGCACAACAGCAGAAGAAGCAGTGGTGACACCTGCTGACACTGGTCGTGGACCCTGGCGTTTGCCCCACAAAGTCGTGTGCTTTGCTGACATGTGCCTGATCATGCTGGTGCTGGTCAGGCTGGTAGTTTTGTCACCCTGCTGATGCTGGCATGGCAGGTGGTACAAATGGCCTTTTTGGGGTTATCAGCAGAGTCTTTAAAAAAATTCCAGACTTTGGAAGACCTACCGGTTGTACTGGCAACGTCCCTCGTGTTGGTGTTACGGGGAACGGTTGCCTGCCTTCTGTCTGCGGCCACCACACTGCTTCTTCCTGCCTGTTGGGGTACTCTGCCTCCCTCCCCCTGTGTGCTGCTGGCCTTGCTCTGCGTGTCCTCCTGCCACGTCTTGGGTCAGTTACTAGATCATCCACCACCTCCTCCTCTTCCACTTCCGCACCACGGTCCTCCTCCTCACTCCGTGGCAATTGTGTCTCACATCATCCATCTCTTGTGACAAATTGCCAGCGTTGCCTTCCTGTGGCCGCGGCTGTTCAAATATTTGGCCATCGCTACATGGGATCTCCTCTTCCACCACTTCAAGCGGAGCAGGCGAGGGGCACAAATATGGAAATGGACCAGTGAACAGCTCTTCAGAGTGTCCAAGTGTGGGATCAGTTGCTGTCTGACGACACTCGGCATGGTGGGAGGAAGGAGCATCAGGGTGAGGAGGAGTATGCGATTGAGACTCATGGCTACTAAGACTTGACCGCGTGGAAGACAGACCGGAGGTGGTGGTGCCCAGGTGACTGAAAGTATTATCTGCTATCCAATTAATAACCTGTTCACACTGATCAGTTGGCAATAGTGGTGTTGTTGTGTGCTTCCCTAGTAATTCGGTCAAGAACTGGAAGCGAGAAGATGTGGCTGTTGGTTGAGGCACATTTTCACCTTGGCCACGGCCCCGTCCTCTGCCCACACCAACACCAGAACGTCCAGTTCCACGTCCCGTGCCACGCGCCTTGCCGATTGTAAATGAAGTAAAATAGCTTACACTCGCACTATCAATGGCAAAAGGGTAATAAAAAGGAGATTAGAACCGTGGAAGAGGAAAACCACAGTTCTATTTCTCTGGCCTACACCAGAATATTTTAAACAGATATATTTGTGTCTGAACAGTCAGCGAGACATTCAAACTGTTTTTTTTTATGTAAAAAAGGCAAAAAGGTGGATTACACTCAGATTTGAACCGTGGAAGAGAAAAACCACAGTTCTAGTTCTCTGTCCTACACCAGAATCTTTTAAACAGATATATTTGTGTCTGAACAGTCAGCGAGACACTCAAACTATTTTTTTTTATGTAAAAAAAGGCAAAAAGGTGGATTACACCCAGATTTGAACTGTGGAAGAGGAAAACCACAGTTCTAGTTCTCTGGCCTACACCAGAATCTTTTAAACAGATATATTTGTGTCTGAACAGTCAGCGAGACACTCAAACTGTTTTTTTTTATGTAAAAAAGGCAAAAAGGTGGATTACACCCAGATTTGAACCGTGGAAGAGGGAAACCACAGTTCTATTTCTCTGGCCTACACCAGAATCTTTTAAACAGATATATTTGTGTCCGAACAGTCAGCGAGACACTCATAATACAGAGATTTGAACCGTGGAAGAGGAAAACCACAGTTCTAGTTCTCTGTCCTACACAAGAATCTTTTAAACAGATATATTTGTGTCTGAACAGTCAGCGAGACACTCAAACTGTTTTTTTTATGTAAAAAAAGGCAAAAAGGTGGATTACACCCAGATTTGAACCGTGGAAGAGGAAAACCACAGTTCTAGTTCTCTGGCCTACACCAGAATCTTTTAAGCAGATATATTTGTGTCGGAACAGTCAGCGAGACACTCAAACTGTTTTTTTTATGTAAAAAAGGCAAAAAGGTGGATTACACCCAGATTTGAACCGAGGAAGAGGGAAACCACAGTTCTATTTCTCTGGCCTACACCAGAATCTTTTAAACAGATATATTTGTGTCCGAACAGTCAGCGAGACATTCATAATACAGAGATTTGAACCGTGGAACTGCTAAACCACAGTTCTAATTATCTGGCCTAAACCAGACTCTTTTAAAAGATATATTTGTGTCTGAACACTCACAGACACACTCAATTTTTTTTTTGGAGGGGGGGGAATACCAAAAGGTTAATAAGACGGGTATTTGTACAGTTTGACTGAGGGAAAAAAAAAAGAGGATTTAGATGAAAAAAAAGGATTTTTCCTGGCCCCTGAGACCTGGGGCTAAGTCTAGCAATTTGAGCAGCACACAGGACTGTAATGCAGTGTTTGTTGGTATAACCACTGCGTCTATACAGCCTGCCTGCCTGGCTGCCTGACATCTGGGATGGATATTATTCCTCAGAAGGACTGTTTGTTTGATTTTGCAGGCTTTAGAGACCCTACACTACCTATTTCACAGTATAAATCTCTCCCTAGCTCAGCAGCACTCTCCCTACACTGTCTGATCTGGAGCGTCTGTGTCCAAGATGGCGGCGCCCGGTTTTAAATACTCGAGGTGACGCTGTGCAGCCAGCCAATCAATGTAATGCCCACAACCAACATGGCTGCGGCATTACAGTGACTGGCTAGCAATCCCTGCATGTTCATTGGCTCGGTAAAGAGCGCCAAATATGCAGGGCGGAGACCCGAGCTCCCGCCCGAGTAACCCGAAAATGCTTGGTGCTCGCCGAACATCCCGAGTAGTGAGATGCTCGGGCGAGTACGGAGCAGTTTCGAGCATGCTCGCTCAACACTAGTTATTAATTCTACATGTCCAACAAAAAGGGCAGAGTAGTGCTTGACACTTCAACAAACATAAAACATCATATATCCGCAACAGCAAGTGAAAAGGGCTGTCCGATAAGAAGAGATTCTAGCTAAGTATAAAACATATAATTTTTGTTAGTAGATATGTAAAAGAAGGGGAGTACAATTAAAAAAGAGGGCAAAAAGACCTCCAAAAAATGTAGAGGACACAATCCAAAATACACATGTATCCAAAATTAATGGATGCACAGTATATACATATACTGTATACATAAGACCATCAGAAGGATATAGTAACATAGTAATGTAGGTTGAATAAAGAACTAGGTCCATTTAGTTCAACCTTTCTCCCCCAATTGCAGTCCCTACACTAACTTACTGGGACTTGGCCTCACAAATGTATTATTACCATTTTTATTATTCCTCCACTATTACAATTAAAAATGAACTCGTTAATAATTTTTTTATTTTGTATTACTCTTGTGATTCTAATATGGTATTACTAAAATCCCTCTGCCTAAATCTGTTGATCCAGAAGAAGGCAAAAACCCCAGGACACATTCAGCCAATTTGCAATCTGGTGAAAAATTCCTTCTTGACCCTGAGAAAAGGCGATCAGTCTTAGAACCCTGAATCAAACCTAATTATAATACTAGTTATGTAATTACTATTACCATACTAAATGTACTACTATAGGTGCAATATTTTGTCTAATTTTGTGCATCGTGGAAATCGTCCAGCCCTTTTTTGAAAGCTGTTATACTGTTGGCCATTACTACCTCTTGTGGTAGGGCATTCCACAGCCCGACTGCTCTTACTGTTAAGATCCCTTTCCTGTTTAGGTGCCGGAATCGCCTTTCTTCCACCCGTAATAAGTGACCCCTGGTTCTTGTTATGGTCTTTGAAAGGAATAAGTCATGTTCTAGTCCTTTGTACTGACCACACATATATTTATACACGTAAATGAGATCTCTTCTGAGGCATCTTTTTACTAAGCTAAACAAGCCCAACTTTTCCAACCTCTCGTCATATGAGAGGCCTCCATCCCTTGTAATAATCTACTTGCCGCCTTTGAACTGAATATCCTTTTTAAAATGTGGAGCCCAAAACTGTATCCCATATTCCAGATGTGGCCTCACCAGTGATTTATAAAGGGGTAACAATACGTTGGGAACGCAGGATTTTTTTTATACATCCTAAAATCTTGTTTGCTTGACATTGAGTATTGCTGCTCAGCTTACTTGTAACCAAAATACCCAAATCCTTCTCCTGTTCTGTAGTCCCGAGTGTACTCCCATCTAATGTATATGTAGCAATAGGATTACTCTGTCCTAGGTGCATTACTCTACATTTATCTACATTAAACCTCATCTGCCAAGTGTTTGCTAGTGATGAGCAAGCATTAAATGCTCGGGTGCTAATTAGTGTTGAGCCACCCCCGTAGTGTTCGAGTTCGGTTCAGTTCGTCGAACACCCGTATGTTCGCCGAACTGTTCGTCGAACTGTTCGTCGAACACCTTCGAACACCTTTAAAACCAATGGCAGGCAAACAAAAACACATAGAAACACATAGAAAACACCTTCAAAGCTGTCCAAAAGCTGACAAACTGCTCAGAAGACACAACTAACACATGGAAAAGTGACAAGTACATATAGTCATGCGAAAAGAAAAGAGGTGGAGGAGTAAAAGGAGGGGGAGACACAGATATAGGCATGTCATGCACTTCTAAAACTAAAAAAGTGTGAAGCCGACACGGCCAGTCCGTTCCTGCCCGTGCGACCTCCGTGTCGCCGGGTTTGTGCCAGAGCTGCAGTGGACCTTGACGGCCAGCCCCCCTCTCCCAATACTGGTGCCTGTCCGCTGGTGGGTCGAGCGAGCCCCCCTGCGGTGGAGGCAGGTCTAATCTTTTTAATTTAAATTGTCTCTCTAATTTGAATGAGTACTCTTTAAATCCTTTTACAAGGATCTATTGAAGGGCAAGTCTCATGCCAGCAGCCGCGGTAATTCCAGCTCCAGTAGCGTCCACTAAAGCTGCTGCAGTTAAAAAGCTTTTATAACGATCGAGCTTGGCGGTCCACCACAAGGCGTCCTACTGCCAGTCCCACGCCATATATTATTCTCTTAAAAAGCTTGGGGTAGGGGTCTAGGGGACCCTTTTATAGCCAAAATCACCGCCCTGTATCGCAATACGTCACCTAGGCTGAAGATAAATGGAACATTTTCATCGCCTTTCATAATCACCAATGGGACAAGGCAGGGATGTCCTCTGTCCCCTCTCTTATACATCCTAGTGATGGAGCACCTGCGCTCATCAATTCGCCATAACCCCAATATATGGTGGATTGAGGTGGGAGGCACCGAGTACAGGTGCTCTGCATTTGCTGATGATGTCCTAGTATATATCACTCAATCACATATATCCATCCCTGCTGTTATGGCCGAAATAGATCACTTTGTTACATGGTCAAATTTTAAAATCAATGCAGCGAAGTCTGAGGCCCTCGATGTCTCCCTCCCCAAATCCATATAGGATTCCATCCAGTCCAACTTTCCCTTTGCCTGGCCCTCACAGGGTATCAAATACTTAGGAATTCGTATTCATAGAGACCTCTCCCGTCTATGTTATCTTAATTTTGGGCCCTTTATTGAACAACTCCATACAGACCACGGTTGGCAAGTTAGAACTGTAAGATTCACTACGTGAACCACTGGTGTTTTGTGGAAAAGCACATGTACACTGTGTTCCAAATTATTATGCAAAAAATGTTTAGGAGTGATAAGGTAAGAATTTTTTTGTTTGTCAGTTAAACTCATTGATGGTGATGTGTGTCAGGGCTCTTGATATCACTGTAAGCAATTGCAGACACCTGTGCTAATTAGTTTGGCAGGTGTGTCCAATGAAAGTCAAGACTACTTAAGAAGGCTGTCCCACATTATTAAGCAGCCTACATTTTCTGCCAAGATGGGAAAGAAAAAGGATGTGTCGGCTGCTGAGAAGCAACAAATTGTGGAGTGTTTAGGTCAAGGCATGACTACAATCAACATTGCCAAGACACTTCATCCTGATCATCGCACAATCAAGAAGTATGTAGCTGATTCACAGTACACACGTGTACGTGCTGATAAGGGAAAATTGAGGACTCTTTCCTACAGGCAATTACGTCAGGTTAAAAGAGCAGCGGCAAAAAAGCCTTGTCATAGCAGCAGACAAGTTTTTGAAGCTGCTGGTGACTCCAACGTCCCTCGAACAACAAGATGCAGGGTCCTTCAGAGGTTTGCAGCTGTGCGTAAGCCATCCTGTCGACCTCCTCTATCCACTGTACACAAGCAGAAACGGCTCCTTTGGGCCAAACAATACATGAAGACAAACTTCAAAACTGTTTTGTTCACCGATGAGTGCAGTGCAACGCTCGATGGTCCAGATGGATGGAGTGGAGGATGGCTGGTTGATGGACACCCCATGCAAACATGGCTACGGCGCCAACAAGGAGTAGGTGGAGTAATGTTTTGGGCTGGAATCATGGGGAGAGAGATTCTCGGCCCCTTCAGGATACCTGAAGGAGTAAAGATGAACTCCATAATGTACAGTACAGACCAAAAGTTTGGACACAGCTTCTCATTTAAAGATTTTTCAGCATTTTCATGACTATGAAAATTGTACATTCACACTGAAGGCATCAAAACTATGAATTAGCAAATGTGGAATTATATACCTAACAAAAAAGTGTGAAACAACTGAAAATATGTCTTATATTCTAGGTTCTTCAAAGTAGCCACCTTTTGCTTTCATGACTGCTTTGCACACTCTTGGCATTCTCTTGAAGAGCTTCAAGAGGTAGTCACCGGAAAAGGTTTTCACTTAACAGGTGTGCCCTGTCAGGTTTAATAAGTGGGATTTCTTGCCTTATAAATGGGGTTGGGACCATCAGTTGTGTTGTGCAGAAGTCAAGTGGATACACAGCTGATAGTCTTGCTGAATAGACTGTTAGAATTTGTATTATGGCAAGAAAAAGCAGCTAAGTAAAGAAAAATGAGTGGCCATCATTACTTTAAGAAATGAAGGTCAGTCAGTGCGAAAAATTGGGCAAACTTTGAAAGTGTCCCCAAGTGCAGTTGCAAAAACCAAGCGCTACGAAGAAACTGGCTCACATGAAGGCCGCCCCAGGAAAGGAAGACCAAGAGTCACCTCTGCTTCTGAGGATAAGTTTATCCGAGTCACCAGCCTCAGAAATCGCAGGTTAACAGCAGCTCAGATTAGAGACCAGGTCAACGCCACACAGAGTTCTAGCAGCAGACACATCTCTACAACAACTGTTAAGAGGAGACTTTGTGCAGCAGGCCTTCATGGTAAAATAGCTGCTAGGAAACCACTGCTAAGGACAGGCAACAAGCAGAAGAGACTTGTTTGGTCTAAAGAACACAAGGAATGGATATTAGACCAGTGGAAATCTGTGCTTTGGTCTGATGAGTCCAAATTTGAGATCTTTGGTTCCAACCACCATGTCTTTGTGCGACGCAGAAAAGATGAACGGATGAACTCTACATGCCTGGTTCCCACCGTGAAGCAAGGAGGAGGAGGTGTGATAGTGTGGGGGTGCTTTGCTGGTGACACTGTTGGGGATTTATTCAAAATTGAAGGCATACTGAACCAGCATGGCTACCACAGCAACTTGCAGCGGCATGCTATTCCATCCGGTTTGCGTTTAGTTGGACCATCATTTATTTTTCAACAGGACAATAACCCCAAACACACCTCCAGACTGTGTAAGGGCTATTTCACCAAGAAGGAGAGTGATGGGGTGCTACGCCAGATGACCTGGCCTCCACAGTCACCAGACCTGAACCCAATCGAGATGGTTTGGGGTGAGCTGGACCGCAGAGTGAAGGCAAAAGGGCCAACAAGTGCTAAGCATCTCGGGGAACTCCTTCTAGATTGTTGGAAGACCATTTCTGGTGACTACCTCTTGAAGCTCATCAAGAGAATGCCAAGAGTGTGCAAAGCAGTCATCAAAGCAAAAGGTGGCTACTTTGAAGAACCTAGAATATAAGACATATTTTCAGTTGTTTCACACTTTTTTGTTAAGTATATAATTCCACATGTGTTAATTCATAGTTTTGATGCCTTCAGTGTGAATGTACAATTTTCATAGTCATGAAAATACAGAAAAATCTTTAAATGAGAAGGTGTGTCCAAACTTTTGGTCTGTACTGTATGTGGAGTTTCTCAAACAGCACTTCCTGCCATGGTTCAAGAAGAAGAACCATGTATTCCGCAGCAAGATAATTTTCATGCATGATAATGCACTGTCTCATGCTGCACATAACACATCTGCATCTCTGGCTGATATGGGCATAAAAGGGGACAAAGTTATGGTGTGATGCCCATGCTCCCCTGACCTCAACCCCATTGAGAACCGCTGGAGCATCATCAAAAGGAGTGTCTATGATGGCGGGAGGCAGTTCACATCTATGCAACAGCTCTGGGAGGGTATTCTGTCCTCATGCAAAACAATTGAAGCAGAAACCATCCAAAACCTGACAAATTCAATGGACGAGAGAGTTCAGAAGCTCCTTTCGAACAAGGGGTCCTATGTGCAAATGTAACATCACCTAGAATAAAGTTTTGAGTTGAAAACTGTTTGATTTCAGTTTCTAATAACCTGCTAATGCTTATAATTTCAAAAATGACCATTTTTTTGCTCTTTATTAAAATGAAAAGGTTGATCGAAGAGTGTGGGGGATCTAAGAGTGTGGCAACCCAGTAGTCAGGATTATTTCGAATTCTGACAATATGAGGGTCATGTTGCAGGTAGTGCAGCAAGAAGGCACTCATGTGTCTTGCGCATCTAGGAGCCCCAAAATTATTTTCCGGGCTAGATGCAGCTAAAAATTATTATTAATTTGAAAGCTGGTGGAGCTTAGTATAGATGGCCTAATAGAATCAGTACTGCAAACTGCTACAAGGCCCAAATTATTTTCCAGCCAAGATACAGATGAACATGATTAGTAATTTTAAATCTGGTGGAGTTTAGTATAAATGGCCTAATAGAATCAGTACTGCACACTGCTACAAGGCCCAAATTATTTTCCAGCCAAGATACAGATAAACATGATTAGTAATTTGAAAGCTTAAAACGATTGGTGAGGTGATTTTAACAAATCATCAAGATTTTACTCTCCCCAGGATGACACAGGTGTAGAAAAGTCCTTTCGGATCCATGATTTGTTCATCTTTATGAACGTGAGTCTGTCTACATTATCAGTGGAGAGCCGCGTGCGCTTATCTGTCAGCACACCACCAGCAGCGCTGAACACACGTTCAGACAGAACGCTGGCTGCGGGACATGACAAGATCTCCAAGGCGTAAGTGGCGAGCTCCGGCCATTTATCTAGATTGGAAGCCCAAAAAGAGCAAGGGTCCAGTGACACAGTCATGGCTTCAATGTTTACTTGGAGATACTCCTGTACCATCGTCTCTAGGCGTTGACTATGTGTCAGACTTCTTGTCTCCTGTGGCCTTGCAAAGGATGGGCTAAAAAAGTGGTGAAATGATTCCGCAAAATTGATGTTACCAGCAGATACTGTGTTTCTGTTACGGTTTGAACACTCGACGGTCCCACGGTTGGCAAGTTGGAACTGTGAGATTCACTACGTGCACCACTAGTGTTTTGTGGAAAAGCACATGTAAGATTCTGCAACAGTCTCTGCTGATACTCCTGCATGTGTGCATCTCTTTCTATGGCAGGAATAATTTCTGCAAATTTACTTTTGTACCGGGGATCTAAGAGTGTGCAACCCAGTAGTCAGGATTATTTCTAATTCTCACAATTCGAGGATCATGTTGCAGGTAGTGCAGCAAGAAGGCACTCATGTGTCTTGCGCATCCAGGAGCACCAAGTCCCTGTTGAGTTGGAGACGAGGTTATAATCATGCTTCCTTCCTCTGCCCTCTCCCCCCAACCTCGCACAACAGAAATGTGATCAAGGTCTCCCTCATCAGATGAGTCTTCCATCAGTTCGTCCTCCACTTCTTCCTGGGCTCCTGCACCTTCCTCACTAGTTTGGCTGCTACCATGCTCCCTGGTAAAACCATCTCCCCCACCCTCACATGCCTGCCGCCTTGGTGCTGCCGACCGTCTGGATCTTGCAGATGTTAGCCCTTCCGCATACAACTCCTCCTCCTCTACTTCCTCCACCTCCTCTTGTGCCACCACTTGACTCCGAATTCTGTTTAACATGTGCTCCAGCATGTAAATCACTGGAATAGTCATGCTGATAATGACATCGTCAGCACTAAACATCTTCTTCGCCATTTCAAAACTGTGCAGAAGGGTGCATAGGTCCCTGATCTGAGACCACTCCTCCAGCGTGATTTGCCCCACCTCTGGATCTCGTTGGCCCAGGCTATACGTCAGAACGTATTGCACCAGGGCTTGTCGGTGCTGCCACAGTCGCTGCAACATGTGCAGAGTTGAATTCCACCTGGAAGGCACATCGCATTTTAGCCGGTGAAGTGGCAGGCCCAATGACTTCTGTAGAGATGTAAGTCGCTGAGCTGCGGGATGCAAACATCGGAAGTGAGCACACAGCGACCGTGTCCTCTGCAGAAGGCCATCTCGTCCGGGATAGTGGGCTAAAAATTGCTGGACAACCAGGTTCAACACGTGAGCCATACAAGGCACGTGTGTGACATTGCCCCGGCGAAGGGTCGCACCCAGGTTTGCAGCATTGTCGCACACGGCCTTCCCAGGTCCAGTGGAGACAACCATTCATGAAACTGGTTCTCCAGAGCTGACCACAACTCCTCAGCTGTGTGACTCACATTTCCCAGACATTTCAAAGTAAAAACCGCCTGATGACGTTGAGTACTGCTGCCAGCATAGTAAGGAGGTGTGCAGGATCCCTTCTGCGGAGTTAGAAAGCTTGTGACAGGCTTTGGGTGCAGGTGGAGGACCAAGAGAAGGTTGAGGAGGCAGAAGCAGTGGAGGAACTTCGAGATAAAGAGGATTGACGCACAACTCGTGGGGACGGCAAGACTTGGACAGCAACCCCTTGTCCTGCTGTCACCATAGTTATCCAGTGCCCTGTCAGCGACATGTAACGCCCCTGTCCATGCCTACTCGTCCAAGTGTCTGTGGTGAAATGCACCCTGTCACACACAGAGTTTCTCAAAGAAGCGGTGATGTTGTGTGCGACATGCTGGTGGAGCGCAGGCACACCTTTCTTTGAGAAGTAGTGCCGACTGGGCATCTGGTACTGGGGCACTGCGACGGACATAAGGTCTCGAAAATCCTCTGTGTCCACCAGGCGGAAAGGCAGCATTTCTGTAGCCAAGAGCTTGCAGATGGTGAAATTCAACCTCTTAGCTTTCTCATGGCTAGGAGGAAATGGTCTTTTACTTGTCCACATCTGAGGGACTGAGGGCTGGCTGTTGTGCTTAGACATGGTTGAGAAGGGTGTACCCGGCAAACTGCCGGTCTGTGAGAAAGATGCAGGCGGACATGTTAGGTTGCCTTGATCCAAAGGTGGTGCTATCGATGTCGGACAGCGCTGAACACCAGCTGGTGTTTCCACCTCCAAAGAAAATGATGACCTGCCAATCACGCTGGCTGCTGCGGGTAAAGAGATGGCAGGTCTGCGTCCCAAAACAGGTGTGACTGCTGTCCCCCCCAGTCACAGAGGATGATGAGGCCGCGGATGCACAAGATGTGGCAGACGCTGGTTGGCCCGGCCGGCTAGGCCGCATTGTAGCACAGTGAGCTTCCCACTGCAACTTATGCTTCATATCCATGTGCCGGTTCATGCATGAAGTACTCAAACTATGTATTTTTTGGCCTCTACTTAGCTTTTGCTGACAAATGTTACAGATAACACGAGTTGGGTCATCTTTATCGATCTGAAAAAATGCCCAGGCTATGCAAGGCTTAGCACCCATGTGACCTGAAGAGCCACCACGACTTGTGGTCAGAGGCAGAGTTCCGTTTGAGGATGCAGTTGTTGACGTGCTTCCAGTACTACCTCTCTGTCCAGGAAGGCGCAACCTGACCTCGTCGTCACTAGCATCCTCTTCCACCTCCTCTGCTGACCTCATCAACTGGCTGACTGTGGGTTGACAGTAAGTGGGATCTCCAACCTCATCATCATCACCCTGTGTGTTATCACACCCGTCGTCCTCAGAGCCAACCTGTTCCTGCCTTGACAAAAAACTAAAGTTGTCGCTCCAATCAGGTATTTGAGTCTCATCATCGTCTTCCTCATTGTCTCCACCAACAGGAGTTACAGTTTGGGAACGAGGGTCTACATTATGGTCAGAACCTTCTGCGTCTGGTCCTGGATCCGACTCACAAAGATTCTGGGCATCAGTGCAGTTCATTTCCTCGTCTGGATTCACAGAAGCTCTGGAGCCGACCTCTGATTCCCAGGCTATAGTATGAGTAAACAGCTCTGCAGACTCAACCATCTGTTCTACCTCATACTCAGACGGGCAGCTGGAGGCTTGGGAGCTGTGAGGAAGCAAGTGCGATTGGGGTGACACCTCTGAGGACTGGAGTATTTGTGATGTTGGAGTTGAGGTGGAGGAGAGACCACTTAAAGGAGCACTTGATATCCGTTGAAGCACATGCTGTTTTTGTGCCTCATCTGGAATTTGTAGCGATTGGCATGGACGTAAGAAAGGGATCTTATCACATAGTCCGCTAAAAGAAGTAGACATCTTAGCTTGGCTGGAAGATGGTCTTTCATCTGCAGATGTTACTGTTGCTTTAACACCTACCCCACGGACACAACCTTTTTTTCCTTTCCCAACACGCCTATTCCACTTTCCACCAGCAGCAGGTCTTTTTCCACTCATTTTGGTGGTTAACTAATTGACAACTCTGGAGATGTTTGCACAAAAAACAATGGATGGGAACCGAGCAGAGCTGAGTGGCCAAACTGTGGTATTAGCCCAAAAGTATTGGCTGGGCTAGATGCAGATAAAAATTATTTTGAATTTGCAACTTGGTGGAGGTTAGTATAGATGGACTAATAGAACAAGTCCCACACACTACTATAAGCCGAAGCCAAAATATTTTTTTCAGAGCTAGATGCAGATAAAAATTATTTTGAATTTGCAACCTGGTGGAGGTTAGTATAGATGGACTAATAGAACAAGTCCCACACACTGCTACAAGCCCAAGCCAAAATATTTTTTCAGAGCTAGATGCAGATAAAAATTATTTTGAATTTGCAACCTGGTGGAGGTTAGTATAGATGGACTAATCGAACAAGTCCCACACACTGCTACAAGCCGAAGCCAAAATATTTTTTCAGAGCTAGATGCAGAAAAAAATTATTTTGAATTTGCAACCTGGTGGAGGTTAGTATAGATGGACTAATAGAACAAGTCCCACACACTGCTACAAGCCGAAGCCAAAATATTTTTTCAGAGCTAGATACAGATAAAAATTATTTTGAATTTCCAAGCTGGTGGAGGTTAGTGTAGATGGACTAATAGAACAAGTCCCACACACTGCTACAAGCCGAAGCCCAAATATTTTTTCAGAGCTAGATGCAGATAAAAATTATTTTGAATTTGCAACCTGGTGGAGGTTAGTATAGATGGACTAATAGAACAAATCCCACGCACTGCTACAAGCCCAAGCCCAAATATTTTTTCAGAGCTAGATGCAGATAAAAATTATTTTGAATTTGCAACCAGGTGGAGGTTAGTATAGATGGACTAATCGAACAAGTCCCACACACTGCTACAAGCCCAAGCCAAAATATTTTTTTAGAGTTAGATGCAGATAAAAATTATTTTGAATTTGCAACCAGGTGGAGGTTAGTATAGATGGAATAATAGAACAAGTCCCACACACTGCTACAAGCCAAAGCCAAAATATTTTTTCAGAGCTGGATGCATATAAAAATTATTTTGAATTTGCAACCTGGTGGAGGTTAGTATAGATGCACTAATAGAACAAGTCCCACACACTGCTACAAGCCGAAGGCAAAATATTTTTTCAGAGCTAGATGCAGATAAAAATTATTTTGAATTTGCAACCTGGTGGAGATCAGTATAGATAGACAAATAGAACAAGTCCCACACAGTGCTACAAGCCAAAGCCAAGATATTTTTTCAGAGCTAGATGCAGATAAAAATTATTTTGAATTTGCATCCTGGTGGAGACTAGTATAGGTGGACTAATAGAACAAGTCCCACACACTGCTACAAGCCGAAGCCAAAATATTTTTTTCAGAGCTAGATGCTGATAAAAATTATTTTGAATTTGCAACCTGGTGGAGGTTAGTATAGATAGACTAATAGAACAAGTCCCACACACTGCTACAAGCCGAAGCAAAAATCTTTTTTCAGAGCTAAATGCAGATAAAAATGATTTTGAATTTGCAACCTGGTGGAGGTTAGTATAGATGGACTAATAGAACAAGTCCAACACACTGATACAAGCCGAAGCCAAAATATTTTTTCAGAGCTAGATGCAGATAAAATTTATTTTGAATTTTCAACCTGGTGGAGGTTAGTATAGATGGACTAATAGAACAAGTCCCACACACTGCTACAAGCCGAAGTCAAAATATTTTTTCAGAGCTAGATGCAGATAAAAATTATTTTGAATTTGCAACCTGGTGGAGGTTAGTATAGATGGACTAATAGAACAAGTCCCACACACTGCTACAAGCCGAAACCCAAATATTTTTTCAGAGCTAGATGCAGATAAAAAATATTTTGAATTTGCAACCTGGTGTAGGTTAGTATAGATGGACTAATACAACAAGTCCCACACACTGCTACAAGCCGAAGCCCAAATATTTTTTCAGAGCTAGATGCAGATAAAAATTATTTTGAATTTGCAACCTGGTGGAGGATAGTATAGATGGACTAATAGAACAAGTCCCACACACTGCTACAAGCCCCAAGCCAAAATATTTTTTCACAGCTAGATGCAGATAAAAATTATTTTGAATTTGCAGCCTGGTGGAGGTTAGTATAGATGGACTAACAGAACAAGTCCCACACACTGCTACAAGCCGAAGCCAAAATATTTTTTCAGAGCTAGATGCAGATAAAAATTATTTTGAATTTGCAACCTGGTGGAGGTTAGTATAGATGGACTAATAGAACAAGTCCCACACACTGCTACAAGCCGAAACGCAAATATTTTTTCAGAGCTAGATGCAGATAATAATTATTTTGAATTTGCAACCTGGTGGAGGTTAGTATAGATGGACTAACAGAACAAGCCCCACACACTGCTACAAGCCGAAGCCCAAATATTTTTTCAGAGCTAGATGCAGATAAAAATTATTTTGAATTTGCAACCTGGTGGAGGTTAGTATAGATGGACTAATAGAACAAGTCCCACACACTGCTACAAGCCCCAAGCCAAAATATTTTTTCAGAGCTAGATGCAGATAAAAATTATTTTGAATTTGCAACCTGGTGGAGATTAGCATAGATGGACTAATAGAACAAGTCCCACACACTGCTTCAAGCCGAAGCCAAAATATTTTTTCAGAGCTAGATGCAGATAAAAATTATTTTGAATTTGCAACCTGCTGGAGGTTAGTATAGATGGACTAATAGAACAAGTCCCACACAATGCTACAAGCCAAAGCCAAAATATTTTTTCAGAGCTAGGTGCAGATAAAAATTATTTTGAATTTGCAACCTGGTGGAGGTTAGTATAGATGGACTAATAGAACAAGTCCCACACACTGCTACAAGCCGAAGCCAAAATATTTTTTCAGAGCTAGATGCAGATAAAAATTATTTTGAATTTGCAACCTGGTGGAGGTTAGTATAGATGAACTAATAGAACAAGTCTCACACACTGCTACAAGCCAAAGCCAAAATATTTTTTCAGAGCTAGATGCAGATAAAACTTATTTTGAATTTGCCACCTGGTGGAGGTTAGTATAGATGGACTAATAGAACAAGTCCCACACACTGCTACAAGCCAAAGCCAAAATAATTTTTCAGAGCTAGATGCAGATAAAAATTATTTTGAATTTGCAACCTGGTGGAGATTAGTGTAGATGGACTAATAGAACAAGTCCCACACACTGCTACAAGCCGAAGCCAAAATATTTTTTCAGAGCTAGATGCAGATAAAAATTATTTTGAATTTGCAACCTGGTGGAGGTTAGTATAGATGGACTAATAGAACAAGTCCCACACACTGCTACAAGCCGAAACCCAAATATTTTTTCAGAGCTAGATGCAGATAAAAATTATTTTGAATTTGCAACCTGGTGGAGGTTAGTATAGATGGACTAATACAACAAGTCCCACACACTGCTACAAGCCGAAGCCCAAATATTTTTTCAGAGCTAGATGCAAATAAAAATTATTTTGAATTTGCAACCTGGTGGAGAATAGTATAGATGGACTAATAGAACAAGTCCCACACACTGCTACAAGCCCCAAGCCTAGATATTTTTTCACAGCTAGATGCAGATAAAAATTATTTTGAATTTGCAGCCTGGTGGAGGTTAGTATAGATGGACTAACAGAACAAGTCCCACACACTGCTACAAGCCGAAGCCAAAATATTTTTTCAGAGCTAGATGCAGATAAAAATTATTTTGAATTTGCATCCTGGTGGAGACTAGTATAGGTGGACTAATAGAACAAGTCCCACACACTGCTACAAGCCGAAGCCAAAATATTTTTTTCAGAGCTAGATGCTGATAAAAATTATTTTGAATTTGCAACCTGGTGGAGGTTAGTATAGATGGACTAACAGAACAAGCCCCACACACTGCTACAAGCCGAAGCCCAAATATTTTTTCAGAGCTAGATGCAGATAAAAATTATTTTGAATTTGCAACCTGGTAGAGGTTAGTATAGATGGACTAATAGAACAAGTCCCACACACTGCTACAAGCCCCAAGCCAAAATATTTTTTCAGAGCTAGATGCAGATAAAAATTATTTTGAATTTGCAACCTGGTGGAGGTTAGTATAGATGGACTAACAGAACAAGTCCCACACACTGCTACAAGCCGAAGCCCAAATATTTTTTCAGAGCTAGATGCAGATAAAAATTATTTTGAATTTGCAACCTGGTGGAGGTTAGTATAGATGAACTAATAGAACAAGTCTCACACACTGCTACAAGCCAAAGCCAAAATATTTTTTCAGAGCTAGATGCAGATAAAACTTATTTTGAATTTGCCACCTGGTGGAGGTTAGTATAGATGGACTAATAGAACAAGTCCCACACACTGCTACAAGCCAAAGCCAAAATAATTTTTCAGAGCTAGATGCAGATAAAAATTATTTTGAATTTGCAACCTGGTGGAGATTAGTGTAGATGGACTAATAGAACAAGTCCCACACACTGCTACAAGCCGAAGCCAAAATATTTTTTCAGAGCTAGATGCAGATAAAAATTATTTTGAATTTGCAACCTGGTGGAGGTTAGTATAGATGGACTAACAGAACAAGTCCCACACACTGCTACTAGCCGAAGCCCAAATATTTTTTCAGAGCTAGATGCAGATAAAAATTATTTTGAATTTGCAACCTGCTGGAGGTTAGTATAGATGGACTAATAGAACAAGTCCCACACACTGCTACAAGCCAAAGCCAAAATATTTTTTCAGAGCTAGATGCAGATAAAAATTATTTTGAATTTGCAACCTGGTGGAGGATAGTATAGATGGACTAATAGAACAAGTCCCACACACTGCTACAAGCCCCAAGCCAAAATATTTTTTCACAGCTAGATGCAGATAAAAATTATTTTGAATTTGCAGCCTGGTGGAGGCTAGTATAGATGGACTAATAGAACAAGTCCCACACACTGCTACAAGCCGAAGCCAAAATATTTTTTCAGAGCTAGATGCAGATAAAAATTCTTTTGAATTTGCAACCTGGTGGAGGTTAGTATAGATGGACTAATAGAACAAGTCCCACACACTGCTACAAGCCGAAACGCAAATATTTTTTCAGAGCTAGATGCAGATAAAAATTATTTTGAATTTGCAACCTGGTGGAGGTTAGTATAGATGGACTAACAGAACAAGTCCCACACACTGCTACAAGCCGAAGCCCAAATATTTTTTCAAAGCTAGATGCAGATAAAAATGATTTTGAATTTGCAACCTGGTGGAGGTTAGTATAGATGGACTAATAGAACAAGTCCCACACACTGCTACAAGCCCCAAGCCAAAATATTTTTTCAGAGCTAGATGCAGATAAAAATTATTTTGAATTTGCAACCTGGTGGAGATTAGCATAGATGGACTAATAGAACAAGTCCCACACACTGCTTCAAGCCGAAGCCAAAATATTTTTTCAGAGCTAGATGCAGATAAAAATTATTTTGAATTTGCAACCTGCTGGAGGTTAGTATAGATGGACTAATAGAACAAGTCCCACACACTGCTACAAGCCCAAGCCAAAATATTTTTTCAGAGCTAGATGCAGATAAAATTATTTTGAATTTGCAACCTGGTGGAGGTTAGCATAGATGGACTAATAGAACAAGTCCCACACACTGCTACATGCCGAAGCCAAAATTTTTTTTCAGAGCTAGATGCAGATAAAAATTATTTTGAATTTGCAACCTGGTGGAGGTTAGTATAGATGAACTAATAGAACAAGTCTCACACACTGCTACAAGCCAAAGCCAAAATATTTTTTCAGAGCTAGATGCAGATAAAACTTATTTTGAATTTGCCACCTGGTGGAGGTTAGTATAGATGGACTAATAGAACAAGTCCCACACACTGCTACAAGCCAAAGCCAAAATAATTTTTCAGAGCTAGATGCAGATAAAAATTATTTTGAATTTGCAACTAGAGTTGAGCGGTGTTCGACTAGAACTGTTCGCCAATCTCAAATTCGAGCTGTTTTGGGCGGTGTTCGAGTTGTTCGACGAACCCGAACGATTTGCAAAAAATTCGGCTGTTCGAGGTTATGTTCGATAACTGTTCGTGCACCAAAAGCGTGTCCTGCATGTCTGGCGCTATTTAGAGCACCAATCATGCAGGGATTGTCTGCCACTCACTGTAATGCCACAGCCATGGTGGTTGTGGCATTACAGTGATTGCCCAAATCGATGGGAACAGTGCCAACAGTGAAACATGAAAAGCCGGCAATTCAGCAGCGGCATACACCTGTACCCGACAATTTAGAACCGAAAGAATAGAGCTTCACACATAGATTAGATAGATATAAACATGTCAGCCACATATATACGAAGTACAGTGAAAGTGCTGCTTACTGTACTTGTCATTTAGCGTAAAGGATTTATCAAAAAAAATAATAGTGTTTTCATGCACCGTCTCTTTAAAAAAGCCGGCCGGCAATTCAGCAGCGGTACCCGACAATTTAGAATAGAAAGAATAGAGAATCACACATAGATTAGATAGATAGAAACATGTCAGTCACATATATATGAAGTACAGTGACAGTGCTGCTTACTGTACTTGTCATTTAGCGTAAAGGATTTATCAAAAAAAATAATAGTGTTTTCATGCACCGTCTCTTTAAAAAAGCCGGCCGGCAATTCAGCAGCGGTACCCGACAATTTATAACAGACAGAATAGACCTTCACACATAGATTAGATAGATAGAAACATGTCAGTCACATATATATGAAGTACAGTGATAGTGTTGGTTACTGTACTTGTCATTTAGTATTAAAATAAAGGATTTATTATTAAAAAAATTGGCGTGGGGGTCCCCTTAATTTTAGGCTCTAGCGGAGGTTAAGCAGACGGCTGGGGCAGATGTTTGAAGCCTGGGAAGGGGGTAATACCCACGGAGCTTCCCAGGCTACTAATATCAGCCCCCAGCTGAATATATAGCCTTTACTAGCTATTAAAATGGGGGACCCCCCAAAAAAAATGACGTGGGGTCCCCCCTAATTTAATACCTAGCAAAGGCTAGGCAGACAGCTGGGGGCTGATATTAATAGCCCAGTAAGGGAGCCATGAATATTGGCCCCCTCCCAGGCTAGAAACACCAGCCGTCAGCCGCCCCAGAAATGGCGCATTCATAGGATGCGCCAATTCTGGCACTTAGCCTCGCTCTTCCACGCTGCCCTGGTGCGGTGGCAGGGGGTAATAGGGTTGGGCTTGATGTCAGCTTATAATGCCAGCTGACATCAAGCCCAGGTTAGTAATGGAGAGGCGTCTATAAGACACCCCCATTACTAACCCCATAGTCAAAGTTAAAAAAAACACAAACACCCAGAATAAAGTCCTTTAATTGAAATAAAGACACAATCCTTTATTGTTCTAAATTAAACCATACTTACCGTCACGCCCATTCCAGCTGAAGCCAGCGATCTCCTGCAATAAAAGAAAAATAATAAAGCAACCTCATCCTTACCTTTCCATGGTTCCCACGACAGCTTCAGCTCTGCTACATCGAGATGACAGGCTGGACCGCAGCAGAACGCTGCCATCCAGCCTCTCATCCCGCAGACACTGAGAAGCGCAGGCTTGCTTGCGCTGCTCAGCGTCTCTCTGTGACGACATCCAGATGAGCCGAGTTCATGTCCAATGAACTCGGCTCACCTCATGCACGTCACTGACAGCGTGGGAAAATTCTCACGCTGAAGCGGTGAGTGCAGAAGAATTCTCCCACGCTGTCAGTGACGTGCATAAGGTGAGCTCATGTCCAATGAACTCAGCTCACCTCCTGCACGTCACTGACAGCGTGGGAGAATTCTCCTGCACTCAGCGCTTCAGCGTGAGAATTCTCCCACGCTGAAGCGCTGAGTGCAGGAGAATTTTCCCACGCTGTCAGTGACGTGCATAAGGTGAGCTCATGTCCAATGAACTCAGCTCACCTCCTGCACGTCACTGACAGCGTGGGAGAATTCTCCTGCACTCAGCGCTTCAGTGTGAGAATTCTCCCACGCTGAAGCGCTGAGTGCAGGAGAATTTTCCCACGCTGTCAGTGACGTGCATGAGGTGAGCCGAGTTCATTGGACATTAACTCGGCTCATCTGGATGCCCTCACAGAGAGACACTGTGGAGCGCAAGCAAGCCTGCGCTTCTCATTGTCTGCGGGATGACAGGCTGGATGGCAGCGTTCTGCTGCGGTCCAGCCTGTCATCTCGATGTAGCAGAGCTGAAGCTGTCGTGGGAACCATGGAAAGGTAAGGATGATGTTGCTTTATTATTTTTCTTTTATTTCAGGAGATCGTTGGCTTCAGCTGGAATGGGCGTGATGGTAAGTATGGCTTAATTTAGAACAATAAAGAATTGTGTGTTTATTTCAATTAAAGGACTTTTTTCTGGGTGTTGTGTTTTTTTTAAATACTTTACTAGAAATTCATGGTGGTCATGTCTAATATTGGCGTGACCCCATGAATTTCGGGCTTAGGGCCAGCTGATAATGCCAAGCTGGCCCTAACCCCTTTATTACCCAGTGAGCCACCGCATCAGGGCCCTGGATGAGTTGGGTACAGCGCCAGAAGATGGCGCTTCTATGAACGCGCCATTTTCCGGGGTGGCTGCGGACTGCAATTTGTAGCGGGGGTGGCCCAGAAAGCTTGGGCCTCCCTGCGCTGCGGATTCCAGCCCCCAGCTGCCTAGTTGTACCTGGCTGGACACAAAAACAGGGCGAAGCCCCACGTCAATTTTCTTTAAATTATTTCATGAAATAATTAAGAAAAAAAGGGCTTCCCTATATTGTTGTGTCCGGCCAGGTACAAATAGGCAGCTGGTGGTTGGGGGCAGCCCGTTCCTGCCTGCTGTACCTGGCTGGACACAAATATAGTGCGAAGCCCCACGTCAATTTTTTTTAAATTATTTCATGAATTTCCTGAAATAATTTAAAAAAATTGAAGTGGGGCTTCGCACTATATTTGTGTCCAGCCAGGTACAGCAGGCAGGAACGGGCTGCCCCCATCCACCAGCTGCCTATTTGTACCTGGCCGGACACAACAATATAGGGAAGCCCTTTTTTTCTTAATTATTTCATGAATTTCATGAAATAATTAAAAAAAATTGAAGTGGGGCTTCGCACTATATTTGTGTCCAGCCAGGTACAGCAGGCAGGAACGGGCTGCCCCCAACCACCAGCTGCCTATTTGTACCTGGCCGGACACAACAATATAGGGAAGGCCTTTTTTTCTTAATTATTTCATGAATTTCATAAAATAATTTAAAAAAAAGTACGTGGGGCTTCGCCCTATTTTTGTGTCCAGCCAGGTACAACTAGGCAGCTGGGGGCTGGAATCTGCAGCGCAGGGAGGCCCAAGCTTTCTGGGCCCCCCCCCCCCGCTACAAATTGCAGTCCGCAGCCACCCCGGAAAATGGCGCGTTCATAGAATCGCCATCTTCTGGCGCTGTACCCAACTCATCCAGGGCCCTGGTGCGGTGGCTCACTGGGTAATAAAGGGGTTAGGGCCAGCTTGGTATTATCAGCTGGCCCCAAGCCCAAAATTCATGGGGTCACGCCAGTATTAGACATGACCGCCATGAATTTCTAGTAAAGTATTTAAAAAAAACACAACACCCAGAATAAAGTCCTTTAATTGAAATAAAGACACAAATCTTTATTGTTCTAAATTAAACCATACTTACCATCACACCCATTCCAGCTGAAGCCAACGATCTCCTGCAATAAAAGAAAAATAATAAACCAACCTCATCCTTACCTTTCCATGGTTCCCACGACAGCTTCAGCTCTGCTACATCGAGATGACAGGCTGGACCGCAGCAGAACGCTGCCATCCAGTCTGTCATCCCGCAGACACTGAGAAGCGCAGGCATGCTTGCGCTCCTCACTGTCTCGCTGTGACGGCATCCAGATGAGCCGAGGTCATGTCTAATGAACTCGGCTCACCTCATGCACGTCACTGACAGCGTGGGAAAATTCTCACGCTGAAGTGCTGAGTGCAGGAGAATTCTCCCACGCTGTCAGTGATGTGCATGAGGTGAGCTCATGTCCAATGAACTCAGCTCACCTCCTGCACGTCACTGACAGCGTGGGAAAATTCTCCTGCAATCAGCGCTTCAGCGTGAGAATTTTCCCACGCTGTCAGTGACGTGCATGAGGTGAGCCGAGTTCATTGGACATGAACTCGGCTCCTCTGGATGTCGTCACAGAGAGACGCTGAGCAGCGCAAGCAAGCCTGCGCTTCTCAGTGTCTGCGGGATAACAGGCTGGATGGCAGCGTTCTGCTGCGGTCCAGCCTGTCATCTCGATGTAGCAGAGCTGAAGCTGTCGTGGGAACCATGGAAAGGTAAGGATGAGGTTGCTTTATTATTTTTCTTTTATTGCAGGAGATCGTTGGCTTCAGCTGGAATGGGCGTGATGGTAAGTGTGGTTTAATTTAGAACAATAAAGGATTGTGTCTTTATTTCAATTAAAGGACTTTATTCTGGGTGTTTGTGTTTTTTTTAACTTTGACTATGGGGTTAGTAATGGGGGTGTCTTATAGACGCCTCTCCATTACTAACCTGGGCTTGATGTCAGCTGGCATTATAAGCTGACATCAACCCCAACCCTATTACCCCCTGCCACCGCACCAGGGCAGCGTGGAAGAGCGAGGCTAAGTGCCAGAATTGGCGCATCCTATGAATGCGCCATTTCTGGGGCGGCTGACGGCTGGTGTTTCTAGCCTGGGAGGGGGCCAATATTCATGGCTCCCTTCCTGGGCTATTAATATCAGCCCCCAGCTGTCTGCCTAGCCTTTGCTAGCTATTAAATTAGGGGGGACCCCACGTCATTTTTTTGGGGGGGTCCCCCATTTTAATAGCTAGTAAAGGCTATGTATTCAGCTGGGGGCTGATATTAGTAGCCTGGGAAGCTCCGTGGGTATTACCCCCTTCCCAGGCTTCAAACATCTGCCCCAGCCGTCTGCTTAACCTCCGCTAGAGCCTAAAATTAAGGGGAACCCCACGCCAATTTTTTTAATAATAAATCCTTTATTTTAATACTAAATGACAAGTACAGTAACCAACACTATCACTGTACTTCATATATATGTGACTGACATGTTTCTATCTATCTAATCTATGTGTGATGCTCTATCTTTCTGTTCTAAATTGTCGGGTACCGCTGCTGAATTGCCGGCCGGCTTTTTTAAAGAGACAGTGCATGAAAACACTATTATTTTTTTAAATAAATCCTTTACACTAAATGACAAGTACAGTAAGCAACACTATCACTGTACTTATTATATATGTGACTGACATGTTTCTATCTATCTAATCTATGTGTGAAGCTCTATTCTTTCTGTTCTAAATTGTCGGGTACAGATGCTGAATTGCCGGCCGGCTTTTTTAAAGAGACGGTGCATGAAAACACTAATATTTTTTTTAATAAATCCTTTACACTAAATGACAAGTGCAGTAACCAACACTGTCACTGTGCTTCTTATAAGTGTGACTGACATGTTTCTATCTATCTAATCTATGTGTGATGCTCTATTCCTTCTTGTCTAAATTGTCGGGTACCGGTGTATGCCGCTGCTGAATTTGCCGGCCGGCTTTTTTAAAGAGAGTGTCTTCTGAGCAGTTTGTCAGCTTTTGGACACCTTTGCAGGTGTTTTCTATGTGTTTCTATGTGTTTTTTTTGCCTGCCATTGGTTTTAACGGTGTTCGACGGTGTTCTAAGGTGTTCGACGAACAGTTCGACGAACAGTTCCTCGAACATCCCGGTGTTCGACGAACCGAACCAAACCCGAACACTACGGGGGTGGCTCAACACTATTTGCCACCTAGTGGAGATTAGTGTAGATGGACTAATAGAACAAGTCCCACACACTGCTACAAGCCGAAGCCAAAATATTTTTTCAGAGCTAGATGCAGATAAAAATTATTTTGAATTTGCAACCTGGTGGAGGTTAGTATAGATGGACTAACAGAACAAGTCCCACACACTGCTACTAGCCGAAGCCCAAATATTTTTTCAGAGCTAGATGCAGATAAAAATTATTTTGAATTTGCAACCTGCTGGAGGTTAGTATAGATGGACTAATAGAACAAGTCCCACACACTGCTTCAAGCCAAAGCCAAAATATTTTTTCAGAGCTAGATGCAGATAAAAATTATTTTGAATTTGCAACCTGGTGGAGGTTAGTATAGATGGACTAATAGATCAAGTCTCACACACTGCTACAAGCCGAAGCCAAAATATTTTTTCAGAGCTAGATGCAGATAAAAATTATTTTGAATTTGCAACCTGGTGGAGGTTAGTATAGATGGACTAATAGAACAAGTCCCACACACTGCTACAAGCCGAAGCCAAAATATTTTTTCAGAGCTAGATGCAGATAAAAATTATTTTAAATTTGCAACCTGGTGGAGGTTAGTATAGATGGACTAATAGAACAAGTCCCACACACAGCTACAAGCCGAAACCCAAATATTTTTTCAGAGCTAGATGCAGATAAAAATTATTTTGAATTTGCAACCTGGTGGAGGTTAGTATAGATGGACTAATAGAACAAGTCCCACACACTGCTACAAGCCGAAGCCCAAATATTTTTTCAGAGCTAGATGCAGATAAAAATTATTTTGAATTTGCAACCTGGTGGAGGTTAGTATAGATGGACTAAAAGAACAAGTCCCACACACTGCTACAAGCCCCAAGCCAAAATATTTTTTCACAGCTAGATGCAGATAAAAATTATTTTGAATTTGCAGCCTGGTGGAGGTTAGTATAGATGGACTAATAGAACAAGTCCCACACACTGCTAAAAGCCGAAGCCAAAATATTTTTTCAGAGCTAGATGCAGATAAAAATTATTTTGAATTTGCAACCTGGTGGAGGTTAGTATAGATGGAATAATAGAACAAGTCCCACACACTGCTACAAGCCGGAACCCAAATATTTTTTCAGAGCTAGATGCAGATAAAAATTATTTTGAATTTGCAACCTGGTGGAGGTTAGTATAGATGGACTAACAGAACAAGTCCCACACACTGCTACAATCTGAAGCCCAAATATTTTTTCAGAGCTAGATGCAGATAAAAATTATTTTGAATTTGCAACCTGGTGGAGGTTAGTATAGATGGACAAATAGAACAAGTCCCACACACTGCTACAAGCCAAAGCCCAAATATTTTTTCAGAGCTAGATGCAGATAAAAATTATTTTGAATTTGCAACCTGGTGGAGGTTAGTATAGATGGACTAATCAAACCATTCCCAAACACTGCTACAAGCCGAAGCCAAAATATTTTTTCAGAGCTAGATGCAGATAAAAATTATTTTGAATTTGCAACCTGGTGGAGGTTAGTATAGATGGACTAATAGAACAAGTCCCACACACTGCTACAAGCCCCAAGCCAAAATATTTTTTCAGAGCTAGATGCAGATAAAAATTATTTTGAATTTGCAACCTGGTGGAGATTAGCATAGATGGACTAATAGAACAAGTCCCACACACTGCTTCAAGCCGAAGCCAAAATATTTTTTCAGAGCTAGACGCAGATAAAAATTATTTTGAATTTGCAACCTGCTGGAGGTTAGTATAGATGGACTAATAGAACAAGTCCCACACACTGCTACAAGCCAAAGCCAAAATATTTTTTCAGAGCTAGATGCAGATAAAAATTATTTTGAATTTGCAACCTGGTGGAGGTTAGTATAGATGGACTAATAGAACAAGTCCCACACACTGCTACAAGCCGAAGCCAAAATATTTTTTCAGAGCTAGATGCAGATAAAAATTATTTTGAATTTGCAACCTGGTGGAGGTTAGTATAGATGAACTAATAGAACAAGTCTCACACACTGCTACAAGCCAAAGCCAAAATATTTTTTCAGAGCTAGATGCAGATAAAACTTATTTTGAATTTGACACCTGGTGGAGGTTAGTATAGATGGACTAATAGAACAAGTCCCACACACTGCTACAAGCCAAAGCCAAAATAATTTTTCAGAGCTAGATGCAGATACAAATTATTTTGAATTTGCAACCTGGTGGAGATTAGTGTAGATGGACTAATAGAACAAGTCCCACACACTGCTACAAGCCGAAGCCAAAATAATTTTTCAGAGCTAGATGCAGATAAAAATTATTTTGAATTTGCAACCTGGTGGAGGTTAGTATAGATGGACTAACAGAACAAGTCCCACACACTGCTACTAGCCGAAGCCCAAATATTTTTTCAGAGCTAGATGCAGATAAAAATTATTTTGAATTTGCAACCTGCTGGAGGTTAGTATAGATGGACTAATAGAACAAGTCCCACACACTGCTTCAAGCCAAAGCCAAAATATTTTTTCAGAGCTAGATGCAGATAAAAATTATTTTGAATTTGCAACCTGGTGGAGGTTAGTATAGATGGACTAATAGATCAAGTCTCACACACTGCTACAAGCCGAAGCCAAAATATTTTTTCAGAGCTAGATGCAGATAAAAATTATTTTGAATTTGCAACCTGGTGGAGGTTAGTATAGATGGACTAATAGAACAAGTCCCACACACTGCTACAAGCCGAAGCCAAAATATTTTTTCAGAGCTAGATGCAGATAAAAATTATTTTAAATTTGCAACCTGGTGGAGGTTAGTATAGATGGACTAATAGAACAAGTCCCACACACAGCTACAAGCCGAAACCCAAATATTTTTTCAGAGCTAGATGCAGAAAAAAATTATTTTGAATTTGCAACATGGTGGAGGTTAGTATAGATGGACTAATAGAACAAGTCCCACACACTGCTACAAGCCGAAGCCCAAATATTTTTTCAGAGCTAGATGCAGATAAAAATTATTTTGAATTTGCAACCTGGTGGAGGTTAGTATAGATGGACTAAAAGAACAAGTCCCACACACTGCTACAAGCCCCAAGCCAAAATATTTTTTCACAGCTAGATGCAGATAAAAATTATTTTGAATTTGCAGCCTGGTGGAGGTTAGTATAGATGGACTAATAGAACAAGTCCCACACACTGCTACAAGCCGAAGCCAAAATATTTTTTCAGAGCTAGATGCAGATAAAAATTATTTTGAATTTGCAACCTGGTGGAGGTTAGTATAGATGGACTAATAGAACAAGTCCCACACACTGCTACAAGCCGAAACCCAAATATTTTTTCAGAGCTAGATGCAGATAAAAATTATTTTGAATTTGCAACCTGGTGGAGGTTAGTATAGATGGACTAACAGAACAAGTCCCACACACTGCTACAAGCCGAAGCCCAAATATTTTTTCAGAGCTAGATGCAGATAAAAATTATTTTGAATTTGCAACCTGGTGGAGGTTAGTATAGATGGACAAATAGAACAAGTCCCACACACTGCTACAAGCCAAAGCCCAAATATTTTTTCAGAGCTAGATGCAGATAAAAATTATTTTGAATTTGCAACCTGGTGGAGGTTAGTATAGATGGACTAATCAAACCATTCCCAAACACTGCTACAAGCCGAAGCCAAAATATTTTTTCAGAGCTAGATGCAGATAAAAATTATTTTGAATTTGCAACCTGGTGGAGGTTAGTATAGATGGACTAATAGAACAAGTCCCACACACTGCTACAAGCCCCAAGCCAAAATATTTTTTCAGAGCTAGATGCAGATAAAAATTATTTTGAATTTGCAACCTGGTGGAGATTAGCATAGATGGACTAATAGAACAAGTCCCACACACTGCTTCAAGCCGAAGCCAAAATATTTTTTCAGAGCTAGACGCAGATAAAAATTATTTTGAATTTGCAACCTGCTGGAGGTTAGTATAGATGGACTAATAGAACAAGTCCCACACACTGCTACAAGCCAAAGCCAAAATATTTTTTCAGAGCTAGATGCAGATAAAAATTATTTTGAATTTGCAACCTGGTGGAGGTTAGTATAGATGGACTAATAGAACAAGTCCCACACACTGCTACAAGCCGAAGCCAAAATATTTTTTCAGAGCTAGATGCAGATAAAAATTATTTTGAATTTGCAACCTGGTGGAGGTTAGTATAGATGAACTAATAGAACAAGTCTCACACACTGCTACAAGCCAAAGCCAAAATATTTTTTCAGAGCTAGATGCAGATAAAACTTATTTTCAATTTGCCACCTGGTGGAGGTTAGTATAGATGGACTAATAGAACAAGTCCCACACACTGCTACAAGCCAAAGCCAAAATAATTTTTCAGAGCTAGATGCAGATACAAATTATTTTGAATTTGCAACCTGGTGGAGATTAGTGTAGATGGACTAATAGAACAAGTCCCACACACTGCTACAAGCCGAAGCCAAAATATTTTTTCAGAGCTAGATGCAGATAAAAATTATTTTGAATTTGCAACCTGGTGGAGGTTAGTATAGATGGACTAACAGAACAAGTCCCACACACTGCTACTAGCCGAAGCCCAAATATTTTTTCAGAGCTAGATGCAGATAAAAATTATTTTGAATTTGCAACCTGCTGGAGGTTAGTATAGATGGACTAATAGAACAAGTCCCACACACTGCTACAAGCCAAAGCCCAAATATTTTTTCAGAGCTAGATGCAGATAAAAATTATTTTGAATTTGCAACCTGGTGGAGGTTAGTATAGATGGACTAATCAAACCATTCCCAAACACTGCTACAAGCCGAAGCCAAAATATTTTTTCAGAGCTAGATGCAGATAAAAATTATTTTGAATTTGCAACCTGGTGGAGGTTAGTATAGATGGACTAATAGAACAAGTCCCACACACTGCTACAAGCCCCAAGCCAAAATATTTTTTCAGAGCTAGATGCAGATAAAAATTATTTTGAATTTGCAACCTGGTGGAGATTAGCATAGATGGACTAATAGAACAAGTCCCACACACTGCTTCAAGCCGAAGCCAAAATATTTTTTCAGAGCTAGACGCAGATAAAAATTATTTTGAATTTGCAACCTGCTGGAGGTTAGTATAGATGGACTAATAGAACAAGTCCCACACACTGCTACAAGCCAAAGCCAAAATATTTTTTCAGAGCTAGATGCAGATAAAAATTATTTTGAATTTGCAACCTGGTGGAGGTTAGTATAGATGGACTAATAGAACAAGTCCCACACACTGCTACAAGCCGAAGCCAAAATATTTTTTCAGAGCTAGATGCAGATAAAAATTATTTTGAATTTGCAACCTGGTGGAGGTTAGTATAGATGAACTAATAGAACAAGTCTCACACACTGCTACAAGCCAAAGCCAAAATATTTTTTCAGAGCTAGATGCAGATAAAACTTATTTTGAATTTGCCACCTGGTGGAGGTTAGTATAGATGGACTAATAGAACAAGTCCCACACACTGCTACAAGCCAAAGCCAAAATAATTTTTCAGAGCTAGATGCAGATACAAATTATTTTAAATTTGCAACCTGGTGGAGATTAGTGTAGATGGACTAATAGAACAAGTCCCACACACTGCTACAAGCCGAAGCCAAAATATTTTTTCAGAGCTAGATGCAGATAAAAATTATTTTGAATTTGCAACCTGGTGGAGGTTAGTATAGATGGACTAACAGAACAAGTCCCACACACTGCTACTAGCCGAAGCCCAAATATTTTTTCAGAGCTAGATGCAGATAAAAATTATTTTGAATTTGCAACCTGCTGGAGGTTAGTATAGATGGACTAATAGAACAAGTCCCACACACTGCTTCAAGCCAAAGCCAAAATATTTTTTCAGAGCTAGATGCAGATAAAAATTATTTTGAATTTGCAACCTGGTGGAGGTTAGTATAGATGGACTAATAGATCAAGTCTCACACACTGCTACAAGCCGAAGCCAAAATATTTTTTCAGAGCTAGATGCAGATAAAGATTATTTTGAATTTGCAACCTGGTGGAGGTTAGTATAGATGGACTAATAGAACAAGTCCCACACACTGCTACAAGCCGAAGCCAAAATATTTTTTCAGAGCTAGATGCAGATAAAAATTATTTTAAATTTGCAACCTGGTGGAGGTTAGTATAGATGGACTAATAGAACAAGTCCCACACACAGCTACAAGCCGAAACCCAAATATTTTTTCAGAGCTAGATGCAGATAAAAATTATTTTGAATTTGCAACCTGGTGGAGGTTAGTATAGATGGACTAATAGAACAAGTCCCACACACTGCTACAAGCCGAAGCCCAAATATTTTTTCAGAGCTAGATGCAGATAAAAATTATTTTGAATTTGCAACCTGGTGGAGGTTAGTATAGATGGACTAAAAGAACAAGTCCCACACACTGCTACAAGCCCCAAGCCAAAATATTTTTTCACAGCTAGATGCAGATAAAAATTATTTTGAATTTGCAGCCTGGTGGAGGTTAGTATAGATGGACTAATAGAACAAGTCCCACACACTGCTACAAGCCGAAGCCAAAATATTTTTTCAGAGCTAGATGCAGATAAAAATTATTTTGAATTTGCAACCTGGTGGAGGTTAGTATAGATGGACTAATAGAACAAGTCCCACACACTGCTACAAGCCGAAACCCAAATATTTTTTCAGAGCTAGATGCAGATAAAAATTATTTTGAATTTGCAACCTGGTGGAGGTTAGTATAGATGGACTAACAGAACAAGTCCCACACACTGCTACAAGCCGAAGCCCAAATATTTTTTCAGAGCTAGATGCAGATAAAAATTATTTTGAATTTGCAACCTGGTGGAGGTTAGTATAGATGGACAAATAGAACAAGTCCCACACACTGCTACAAGCCAAAGCCCAAATATTTTTTCAGAGCTAGATGCAGATAAAAATTATTTTGAATTTGCAACCTGGTGGAGGTTAGTATAGATGGACTAATCAAACCATTCCCAAACACTGCTACAAGCCGAAGCCAAAATATTTTTTCAGAGCTAGATGCAGATAAAAATTATTTTGAATTTGCAACCTGGTGGAGGTTAGTATAGATGTACTAATAGAACAAGTCCCACACACTGCTACAAGCCCCAAGCCAAAATATTTTTTCAGAGCTAGATGCAGATAAAAATTATTTTGAATTTGCAACCTGGTGGAGATTAGCATAGATGGACTAATAGAACAAGTCCCACACACTGCTTCAAGCCGAAGCCAAAATATTTTTTCAGAGCTAGACGCAGATAAAAATTATTTTGAATTTGCAACCTGGTGGAGGTTAGTATAGATGGACTAATAGAACAAGTCCCACACACTGCTACAAGCCGAAGCCAAAATATTTTTTCAGAGCTAGATGCAGATAAAAATTATTTTGAATTTGCAACCTGGTGGAGGTTAGTATAGATGAACTAATAGAACAAGTCTCACACACTGCTACAAGCCAAAGCCAAAATATTTTTTCAGAGCTAGATGCAGATAAAACTTATTTTGAATTTGCCACCTGGTGGAGGTTAGTATAGATGGACTAATAGAACAAGTCCCACACACTGCTACAAGCCAAAGCCAAAATAATTTTTCAGAGCTAGATGCAGATACAAATTATTTTAAATTTGCAACCTGGTGGAGATTAGTGTAGATGGACTAATAGAACAAGTCCCACACACTGCTACAAGCCGAAGCCAAAATATTTTTTCAGAGCTAGATGCAGATAAAAATTATTTTGAATTTGCAACCTGGTGGAGGTTAGTATAGATGGACTAACAGAACAAGTCCCACACACTGCTACTAGCCGAAGCCCAAATATTTTTTCAGAGCTAGATGCAGATAAAAATTATTTTGAATTTGCAACCTGCTGGAGGTTAGTATAGATGGACTAATAGAACAAGTCCCACACACTGCTTCAAGCCAAAGCCAAAATATTTTTTCAGAGCTAGATGCAGATAAAAATTATTTTGAATTTGCAACCTGGTGGAGGTTAGTATAGATGGACTAATAGATCAAGTCTCACACACTGCTACAAGCCGAAGCCAAAATATTTTTTCAGAGCTAGATGCAGATAAAGATTATTTTGAATTTGCAACCTGGTGGAGGTTAGTATAGATGGACTAATAGAACAAGTCCCACACACTGCTACAAGCCGAAGCCAAAATATTTTTTCAGAGCTAGATGCAGATAAAAATTATTTTAAATTTGCAACCTGGTGGAGGTTAGTATAGATGGACTAATAGAACAAGTCCCACACACAGCTACAAGCCGAAACCCAAATATTTTTTCAGAGCTAGATGCAGATAAAAATTATTTTGAATTTGCAACCTGGTGGAGGTTAGTATAGATGGACTAATAGAACAAGTCCCACACACTGCTACAAGCCGAAGCCCAAATATTTTTTCAGAGCTAGATGCAGATAAAAATTATTTTGAATTTGCAACCTGGTGGAGGTTAGTATAGATGGACTAAAAGAACAAGTCCCACACACTGCTACAAGCCCCAAGCCAAAATATTTTTTCACAGCTAGATGCAGATAAAAATTATTTTGAATTTGCAGCCTGGTGGAGGTTAGTATAGATGGACTAATAGAACAAGTCCCACACACTGCTACAAGCCGAAGCCAAAATATTTTTTCAGAGCTAGATGCAGATAAAAATTATTTTGAATTTGCAACCTGGTGGAGGTTAGTATAGATGGACTAATAGAACAAGTCCCACACACTGCTACAAGCCGAAACCCAAATATTTTTTCAGAGCTAGATGCAGATAAAAATTATTTTGAATTTGCAACCTGGTGGAGGTTAGTATAGATGGACTAACAGAACAAGTCCCACACACTGCTACAAGCCGAAGCCCAAATATTTTTTCAGAGCTAGATGCAGATAAAAATTATTTTGAATTTGCAACCTGGTGGAGGTTAGTATAGATGGACAAATAGAACAAGTCCCACACACTGCTACAAGCCAAAGCCCAAATATTTTTTCAGAGCTAGATGCAGATAAAAATTATTTTGAATTTGCAACCTGGTGGAGGTTAGTATAGATGGACTAATCAAACCATTCCCAAACACTGCTACAAGCCGAAGCCAAAATATTTTTTCAGAGCTAGATGCAGATAAAAATTATTTTGAATTTGCAACCTGGTGGAGGTTAGTATAGATGTACTAATAGAACAAGTCCCACACACTGCTACAAGCCCCAAGCCAAAATATTTTTTCAGAGCTAGATGCAGATAAAAATTATTTTGAATTTGCAACCTGGTGGAGATTAGCATAGATGGACTAATAGAACAAGTCCCACACACTGCTTCAAGCCGAAGCCAAAATATTTTTTCAGAGCTAGACGCAGATAAAAATTATTTTGAATTTGCAACCTGGTGGAGGTTAGTATAGATGGACTAATAGAACAAGTCCCACATACTGCTACAAGCCGAAGCCAAAATATTTTTTCAGAGCTAGATGCAGATAAAAATTATTTTGAATTTGCAACCTGGTGGAGGTTAGTATAGATGAACTAATAGAACAAGTCTCACACACTGCTACAAGCCAAAGCCAAAATATTTTTTCAGAGCTAGATGCAGATAAAACTTATTTTGAATTTGCCACCTGGTGGAGGTTAGTATAGATGGACTAATAGAACAAGTCCCACACACTGCTACAAGCCAAAGCCAAAATAATTTTTCAGAGCTAGATGCAGATACAAATTATTTTGAATTTGCAACCTGGTGGAGATTAGTGTAGATGGACTAATAGAACAAGTCCCACACACTGCTACAAGCCGAAGCCAAAATATTTTTTCAGAGCTAGATGCAGATAAAAATTATTTTGAATTTGCAACCTGGTGGAGGTTAGTATAGATGGACTAACAGAACAAGTCCCACACACTGCTACTAGCCGAAGCCCAAATATTTTTTCAGAGCTAGATGCAGATAAAAATTATTTTGAATTTGCAACCTGCTGGAGGTTAGTATAGATGGACTAATAGAACAAGTCCCACACACTGCTACAAGCCAAAGCCAAAATATTTTTTCAGAGCTAGATGCAGATAAAAATTATTTTGAATTTGCAACCTGGTGGAGGTTAGTATAGATGGACTAATAGAACAATTCTCACACACTGCTACAAGCCGAAGCCAAAATATTTTTTCAGAGCTAGATGCAGATAAAAATTATTTTGAATTTGCAACCTGGTGGAGGTTAGTATAGATGGCCTAATAGAACAAGTCCCACACACTGCTACAAGCCGAAGCCAAAATATTTTTTCAGAGCTAGATGCAGATAAAAATTATTTTAAATTTGCAACCTGGTGGAGGTTAGTATAGATGGACTAATAGAACAAGTCCCACACACAGCTACAAGCCGAAACCCAAATATTTTTTCAGAGCTAGATGCAGATAAAAATTATTTTGAATTTGCAACCTGGTGGAGGTTAGTATAGATGGACTAATAGAACAAGTCCCACACACTGCTACAAGCCGAAGCCCAAATATTTTTTCAGAGCTAGATGCAGATAAAAATTATTTTGAATTTGCAACCTGGTGGAGGTTAGTATAGATGGACTAAAAGAACAAGTCCCACACACTGCTACAAGCCCCAAGCCAAAATATTTTTTCACAGCTAGATGCAGATAAAAATTATTTTGAATTTGCAGCCTGGTGGAGGTTATTATAGATGGACTAATAGAACAAGTCCCACACACTGCTACAAGCCGAAGCCAAAATATGTTTTTAGAGCTAGATGCAGATAAAAATTATTTTGAATTTGCAACCTGGTGGAGGTTAGTATAGATGGACTAATAGAACAAGTCCCACACACTGCTACAAGCCGAAACTCAAATATTTTTTCAGAGCTAGATGCAGATAAAAATTATTTTGAATTTGCAACCTGGTGGAGGTTAGTATAGATGGACTAACAGAACAATTCCCACACACTGCTACAAGCCGAAGCCCAAATATTTTTTCAGGGCTAGATGCAGATAAAAATTATTTTGAATTTGCAACCTGGTGGAGGTTAGTATAGATGGACTAAAAGAACAATTCCCACACACTGCTACAAGCCCCAAGCCAAAATATTTTTTCACAGCTAGATGCAGATAAAAATTATTTTGAATTTGCAGCCTGGTGGAGGTTAGTATAGATGGACTAATAGAACAAGTCCCACACACTGCTACAAGCCGAAGCCAAAATATTTTTTTAGAGCTAGATGCAGATAAAAATTATTTTGAATTTGCAACCTGGTGGAGGTTAGTATAGATGGACTAATAGAACAAGTCCCACACACTGCTACAAGCCGAAACCCAAATATTTTTTCAGAGCTAGATGCAGATAAAAATTATTTTGAATTTGCAACCTGGTGGAGGTTAGTATAGATGGACTAACAGAACAATTCCCACACACTGCTACAAGCCGAAGCCCAAATATTTTTTCAGAGCTAGATGCAGATAAAAATTATTTTGAATTTGCAACCTGGTGGAGGTTAGTATAGATGGACTAATAGAACAAGTCCCACACACTACTACAAGCCCCAAGCCAAAATATTTTTTCAGAGCTAGATGCAGATAAAAATTATTTTGAATTTGCAACCTGGTGGAGATTAGCATAGATGGACTAATAGAACATGTCCCACACACTGCTTCAAGCCAAAGCCAAAATATTTTTTCAGAGCTAGATGCAGATAAAAATTATTTTGAATTTGCAACCTGGTGGAGATTAGTGTAGATGGACTAATAGAACAAGTCCCACACACTGCTACAAGCCGAAGCCAAAATATTTTTTCAGAGCTAGATGCAGATAAAAATTATTTTGAATTTGCAACCTGGTGGAGGTTAGTATAGATGGACTAACAGAACAAGTCCCACACACTGCTACTAGCCGAAGCCCAAATATTTTTTCAGAGCTAGATGCAGATAAAAATTATTTTGAATTTGCAACCTGCTGGAGGTTAGTATAGATGGACTAATAGAACAAGTCCCACACACTGCTACAAGCCAAAGCCAAAATATTTTTTCAGAGCTAGATGCAGATAAAAATTATTTTGAATTTGCAACCTGGTGGAGGTTAGTATAGATGGACTAATAGAACAATTCTCACACACTGCTACAAGCCGAAGCCAAAATATTTTTTCAGAGCTAGATGCAGATAAAAATTATTTTGAATTTGCAACCTGGTGGAGGTTAGTATAGATGGCCTAATAGAACAAGTCCCACACACTGCTACAAGCCGAAGCCAAAATATTTTTTCAGAGCTAGATCCAGATAAAAATTATTTTGAATTTGCAACCTGGTGGAGGTTAGTATAGATGGACTAACAGAACAAGTCCCACACACTGCTACTAGCCGAAGCCCAAATATTTTTTCAGAGCTAGATGCAGATAAAAATTATTTTGAATTTGCAACCTGCTGGAGGTTAGTATAGATGGACTAATACAACAAGTCCCACACACTGCTTCAAGCCAAAGCCAAAATATTTTTTCAGAGCTAGATGCAGATAAAAATTATTTTGAATTTGCAACCTGGTGGAGGTTAGTATAGATGGACTAATAGATCAAGTCTCACACACTGCTACAAGCCGAAGCCAAAATATTTTTTCAGAGCTAGATGCAGATAAAAATTATTTTGAATTTGCAACATGGTGGAGGTTAGTATAGATGGACTAATAGAACAAGTCCCACACACTGCTACAAGCCGAAGCCAAAATATTTTTTCAGAGCTAGATGCAGATAAAAATTATTTTAAATTTGCAACCTGGTGGAGGTTAGTATAGATGGACTAATAGAACAAGTCCCACACACAGCTACAAGCCGAAACCCAAATATTTTTTCAGAGCTAGATGCAGATAAAAATTATTTTGAATTTGCAACCTGGTGGAGGTTAGTATAGATGGACTAATAGAACAAGTCCCACACACTGCTACAAGCCGAAGCCCAAATATTTTTTCAGAGCTAGATGCAGATAAAAATTATTTTGAATTTGCAACCTGGTGGAGGTTAGTATAGATGGACTAAAAGAACAAGTCCCACACACTGCTACAAGCCCCAAGCCAAAATATTTTTTCACAGCTAGATGCAGATAAAAATTATTTTGAATTTGCAGCCTGGTGGAGGTTAGTATAGATGGACTAATAGAACAAGTCCCACACACTGCTACAAGCCGAAGCCAAAATATTTTTTCAGAGCTAGATGCAGATAAAAATTATTTTGAATTTGCAACCTGGTGGAGGTTAGTATAGATGGACTAACAGAACAAGTCCCACACACTGCTACTAGCCGAAGCCCAAATATTTTTTCAGAGCTAGATGCAGATAAAAATTATTTTGAATTTGCAACCTGCTGGAGGTTAGTATAGATGGACTAATAGAACAAGTCCCACACACTGCTACAAGCCAAAGCCAAAATATTTTTTCAGAGCTAGATGCAGATAAAAATTATTTTGAATTTGCAACCTGGTGGAGGTTAGTATAGATGGACTAATAGAACAATTCTCACACACTGCTACAAGCCGAAGCCAAAATATTTTTTCAGAGCTAGATGCAGATAAAAATTATTTTGAATTTGCAACCTGGTGGAGGTTAGTATAGATGGCCTAATAGAACAAGTCCCACACACTGCTACAAGCCGAAGCCAAAATATTTTTTCAGAGCTAGATCCAGATAAAAATTATTTTGAATTTGCAACCTGGTGGAGGTTAGTATAGATGGACTAACAGAACAAGTCCCACACACTGCTACTAGCCGAAGCCCAAATATTTTTTCAGAGCTAGATGCAGATAAAAATTATTTTGAATTTGCAACCTGCTGGAGGTTAGTATAGATGGACTAATAGAACAAGTCCCACACACTGCTTCAAGCCAAAGCCAAAATATTTTTTCAGAGCTAGATGCAGATAAAAATTATTTTGAATTTGCAACCTGGTGGAGGTTAGTATAGATGGACTAATAGATCAAGTCTCACACACTGCTACAAGCCGAAGCCAAAATATTTTTTCAGAGCTAGATGCAGATAAAAATTATTTTGAATTTGCAACATGGTGGAGGTTAGTATAGATGGACTAATAGAACAAGTCCCACACACTGCTACAAGCCGAAGCCAAAATATTTTTTCAGAGCTAGATGCAGATAAAAATTATTTTAAATTTGCAACCTGGTGGAGGTTAGTATAGATGGACTAATAGAACAAGTCCCACACACAGCTACAAGCCGAAACCCAAATATTTTTTCAGAGCTAGATGCAGATAAAAATTATTTTGAATTTGCAACCTGGTGGAGGTTAGTATAGATGGACTAATAGAACAAGTCCCACACACTGCTACAAGCCGAAGCCCAAATATTTTTTCAGAGCTAGATGCAGATAAAAATTATTTTGAATTTGCAACCTGGTGGAGGTTAGTATAGATGGACTAAAAGAACAAGTCCCACACACTGCTACAAGCCCCAAGCCAAAATATTTTTTCACAGCTAGATGCAGATAAAAATTATTTTGAATTTGCAGCCTGGTGGAGGTTAGTATAGATGGACTAATAGAACAAGTCCCACACACTGCTACAAGCCGAAGCCAAAATATTTTTTCAGAGCTAGATGCAGATAAAAATTATTTTGAATTTGCAACCTGGTGGAGGTTAGTATAGATGGACTAATAGAACAAGTCCCACACACTGCTACAAGCCGAAACCCAAATATTTTTTCAGAGCTAGATGCAGATAAAAATTATTTTGAATTTGCAACCTGGTGGAGGTTAGTATAGATGGACTAACAGAACAAGTCCCACACACTGCTACAAGCCGAAGCCCAAATATTTTTTCAGAGCTAGATGCAGATAAAAATTATTTTGAATTTGCAACCTGGTGGAGGTTAGTATAGATGGACAAATAGAACAAGTCCCACACACTGCTACAAGCCAAAGCCCAAATATTTTTTCAGAGCTAGATGCAGATAAAAATTATTTTGAATTTGCAACCTGGTGGAGGTTAGTATAGATGGACTAATCAAACCATTCCCAAACACTGCTACAAGCCGAAGCCAAAATATTTTTTCAGAGCTAGATGCAGATAAAAATTATTTTGAATTTGCAACCTGGTGGAGGTTAGTATAGATGTACTAATAGAACAAGTCCCACACACTGCTACAAGCCCCAAGCCAAAATATTTTTTCAGAGCTAGATGCAGATAAAAATTATTTTGAATTTGCAACCTGGTGGAGATTAGCATAGATGGACTAATAGAACAAGTCCCACACACTGCTTCAAGCCGAAGCCAAAATATTTTTTCAGAGCTAGACGCAGATAAAAATTATTTTGAATTTGCAACCTGCTGGAGGTTAGTATAGATGGACTAATAGAACAAGTCCCACACACTGCTACAAGCCAAAGCCAAAATATTTTTTCAGAGCTAGATGCAGATAAAAATTATTTTGAATTTGCAACCTGGTGGAGGTTAGTATAGATGGACTAATAGAACAAGTCCCACACACTGCTACAAGCCGAAGCCAAAATATTTTTTCAGAGCTAGATGCAGATAAAAATTATTTTGAATTTGCAACCTGGTGGAGGTTAGTATAGATGAACTAATAGAACAAGTCTCACACACTGCTACAAGCCAAAGCCAAAATATTTTTTCAGAGCTAGATGCAGATAAAACTTATTTTGAATTTGCCACCTGGTGGAGGTTAGTATAGATGGACTAATAGAACAAGTCCCACACACTGCTACAAGCCAAAGCCAAAACAATTTTTCAGAGCTAGATGCAGATACAAATTATTTTGAATTTGCAACCTGGTGGAGATTAGTGTAGATGGACTAATAGAACAAGTCCCACACACTGCTACAAGCCGAAGCCAAAATATTTTTTCAGAGCTAGATGCAGATAAAAATTATTTTGAATTTGCAACCTGGTGGAGGTTAGTATAGATGGACTAACAGAACAAGTCCCACACACTGCTACTAGCCGAAGCCCAAATATTTTTTCAGAGCTAGATGCAGATAAAAATTATTTTGAATTTGCAACCTGCTGGAGGTTAGTATAGATGGACTAATAGAACAAGTCCCACACACTGCTACAAGCCAAAGCCAAAATATTTTTTCAGAGCTAGATGCAGATAAAAATTATTTTGAATTTGCAACCTGGTGGAGGTTAGTATAGATGGACTAATAGAACAATTCTCACACACTGCTACAAGCCGAAGCCAAAATATTTTTTCAGAGCTAGATGCAGATAAAAATTATTTTAAATTTGCAACCTGGTGGAGGTTAGTATAGATGGACTAATAGAACAAGTCCCACACACAGCTACAAGCCGAAACCCAAATATTTTTTCAGAGCTAGATGCAGATAAAAATTATTTTGAATTTGCAACCTGGTGGAGGTTAGTATAGATGGACTAATAGAACAAGTCCCACACACTGCTACAAGCCGAAGCCCAAATATTTTTTCAGAGCTAGATGCAGATAAAAATTATTTTGAATTTGCAACCTGGTGGAGGTTAGTATAGATGGACTAAAAGAACAAGTCCCACACACTGCTACAAGCCCCAAGCCAAAATATTTTTTCACAGCTAGATGCAGATAAAAATTATTTTGAATTTGCAGCCTGGTGGAGGTTAGTATAGATGGACTAATAGAACAAGTCCCACACACTGCTACAAGCCGAAGCCAAAATATTTTTTTAGAGCTAGATGCAGATAAAAATTATTTTGAATTTGCAACCTGGTGGAGGTTAGTATAGATGGACTAATAGAACAAGTCCCACACACTGCTACAAGCCGAAACCCAAATATTTTTTCAGAGCTAGATGCAGATAAAAATTATTTTGAATTTGCAACCTGGTGGAGGTTAGTATAGATGGACTAACAGAACAATTCCCACACACTGCAACAAGCCGAAGCCCAAATATTTTTTCAGAGCTAGATGCAGATAAAAATTATTTTGAATTTGCAACCTGGTGGAGGTTAGTATAGATGGACTAATAGAACAAGTTCCACACACTACTACAAGCCCCAAGCCAAAATATTTTTTCAGAGCTAGATGCAGATAAAAATTATTTTGAATTTGCAACCTGGTGGAGATTAGCATAGATGGACTAATAGAACATGTCCCACACACTGCTTCAAGCCAAAGCCAAAATATTTTTTCAGAGCTAGATGCAGATAAAAATTATTTTGAATTTGCAACCTGGTGGAGATTAGTGTAGATGGACTAATAGAACAAGTCCCACACACTGCTACAAGCCGAAGCCAAAATATTTTTTCAGAGCTAGATGCAGATAAAAATTATTTTGAATTTGCAACCTGGTGGAGGTTAGTATAGATGGACTAACAGAACAAGTCCCACACACTGCTACTAGCCGAAGCCCAAATATTTTTTCAGAGCTAGATGCAGATAAAAATTATTTTGAATTTGCAACCTGCTGGAGGTTAGTATAGATGGACTAATAGAACAAGTCCCACACACTGCTACAAGCCAAAGCCAAAATATTTTTTCAGAGCTAGATGCAGATAAAAATTATTTTGAATTTGCAACCTGGTGGAGGTTAGTATAGATGGACTAATAGAACAATTCTCACACACTGCTACAAGCCGAAGATAAAATATTTTTTCAGAGCTAGATGCAGATAAAAATTATTTTGAATTTGCAACCTGGTGGAGGTTAGTATAGATGGCCTAATAGAACAAGTCCCACACACTGCTACAAGCCGAAGCCAAAATATTTTTTCAGAGCTAGATGCAGATAAAAATTATTTTAAATTTGCAACCTGGTGGAGGTTAGTATAGATGGACTAATAGAACAAGTCCCACACACAGCTACAAGCCGAAACCCAAATATTTTTTCAGAGCTAGATGCAGATAAAAATTATTTTGAATTTGCAACCTGGTGGAGGTTAGTATAGATGGACTAATAGAACAAGTCCCACACACTGCTACAAGCCGAAGCCCAAATATTTTTTCAGAGCTAGATGCAGATAAAAATTATTTTGAATTTGCAACCTGGTGGAGGTTAGTATAGATGGACTAAAAGAACAAGTCCCACACACTGCTACAAGCCCCAAGCCAAAATATTTTTTCACAGCTAGATGCAGATAAAAATTATTTTGAATTTGCAGCCTGGTGGAGGTTAGTATAGATGGACTAATAGAACAAGTCCCACACACTGCTACAAGCCAAAGCCAAAATATTTTTTTAGAGCTAGATGCAGATAAAAATTATTTTGAATTTGCAACCTGGTGGAGGTTAGTATAGATGGACTAATAGAACAAGTCCCACACACTGCTACAAGCCGAAACCCAAATATTTTTTCAGAGCTAGATGCAGATAAAAATTATTTTGAATTTGCAACCTGGTGGAGGTTAGTATAGATGGACTAACAGAACAATTCCCACACACTGCTACAAGCCGAAGCCCAAATATTTTTTCAGAGCTAGATGCAGATAAAAATTATTTTGAATTTGCAACCTGGTGGAGGTTAGTATAGATGGACTAATAGAACAAGTCCCACACACTACTACAAGCCCCAAGCCAAAATATTTTTTCAGAGCTAGATGCAGATAAAAATTATTTTGAATTTGCAACCTGGTGGAGATTAGCATAGATGGACTAATAGAACATGTCCCACACACTGCTTCAAGCCAAAGCCAAAATATTTTTTCAGAGCTAGATGCAGATAAAAATTATTTTGAATTTGCAACCTGGTGGAGATTAGTGTAGATGGACTAATAGAACAAGTCCCACACACTGCTACAAGCCGAAGCCAAAATATTTTTTCAGAGCTAGATGCAGATAAAAATTATTTTGAATTTGCAACCTGGTGGAGGTTAGTATAGATGGACTAACAGAACAAGTCCCACACACTGCTACTAGCCGAAGCCCAAATATTTTTTCAGAGCTAGATGCAGATAAAAATTATTTTGAATTTGCAACCTGCTGGAGGTTAGTATAGATGGACTAATAGAACAAGTCCCACACACTGCTACAAGCCAAAGCCAAAATATTTTTTCAGAGCTAGATGCAGATAAAAATTATTTTGAATTTGCAACCTGGTGGAGGTTAGTATAGATGGACTAATAGAACAATTCTCACACACTGCTACAAGCCGAAGCCAAAATATTTTTTCAGAGCTAGATGCAGATAAAAATTATTTTGAATTTGCAACCTGGTGGAGGTTAGTATAGATGGACTAATAGAACAAGTCCCACACACTGCTACAAGCCGAAGCCAAAATATTTTTTCAGAGCTAGATGCAGATAAAAATTATTTTAAATTTGCAACCTGGTGGAGGTTAGTATAGATGGACTAATAGAACAAGTCCCACACACAGCTACAAGCCGAAACCCAAATATTTTTTCAGAGCTAGATGCAGATAAAAATTATTTTGAATTTGCAACCTGGTGGAGGTTAGTATAGATGGACTAATAGAACAAGTCCCACACACTGCTACAAGCTGAAGCCCAAATATTTTTTCAGAGTTAGATGCAGATAAAAATTATTTTGAATTTGCAACCTGGTGGAGGTTAGTATAGATGGACTAAAAGAACAAGTCCCACACACTGCTACAAGCCCCAAGCCAAAATATTTTTTCACAGCTAGATGCAGATAAAAATTATTTTGAATTTGCAGCCTGGTGGAGGTTAGTATAGATGGACTAATAGAACAAGTCCCACACACTGCTACAAGCCGAAGCCAAAATATTTTTTTAGAGCTAGATGCAGATAAAAATTATTTTGAATTTGCAACCTGGTGGAGGTTAGTATAGATGGACTAATAGAACAAGTCCCACTCTGCTACAAGCCGAAACCCAAATATTTTTTCAGAGCTAGATGCAGATAAAAATTATTTTGAATTTGCAACCTGGTGGAGGTTAGTATAGATGGACTAACAGAACAAGTCCCACACACTGCTACAAGCCGAAGCCCAAATATTTTTTCAGAGCTAGATGCAGATAAAAATTATTTTGAATTTGCAACCTGGTGGAGGTTAGTATAGATGGACTAATAGAACAAGTCCCACACACTACTACAAGCCCCAAGCCAAAATATTTTTTCAGAGCTAGATGCAGATAAAAATTATTTTGAATTTGCAACCTGGTGGAGATTACCATAGATGGACTAATAGAACATGTCCCACACACTGCTTCAAGCCAAAGCCAAAATATTTTTTCAGAGCTAGATGCAGATAAAAATTATTTTGAATTTGCAACCTGCTGGAGGTTAGTATAGATGGACTAATAGGAAAAGTCCCACACACTGCTACAAGCCAAAGCCAAAATATTTTTTCAGAGCTAGATGCAGATAAAAATTATTTTGAATTTGCAACCTGGTGAAGGTTAATATAGATGGACTAATAGAACAAGTCCCACACACTGCTACAAGCCGAAGCCAAAATATTTTTTCAGAGCTAGATGTAGATAAAAATTATTTTAAATTTGCAACCTGGTGGAGGTTAGTATAGATGGACTAACAGAACAAGTCTCACACACTGCTACAAGCCAAAGCCAAAATATTTTTTCAGAGCTAGATGCAGATAAAACTTATTTTGAATTTCCCACCTGGTGGAGGTTAGTATAGATGGACTAATAGAACAAGTCCCACACACTGCTACAAGCCAAAGCCAAAATAATTTTTCAGAGCTAGATGCAGATAAAAATTATTTTGAATTTGCAACCTGGTGGAGATTAGTGTAGATGGACTAATAGAACAAGTCCCACACACTGCTACAAGCCGAAGCCAAAATATTTTTTCAGAGCTAGATGCAGATAAAAATTATTTTGAATTTGCAACCTGGTGGAGGTTAGTATAGATGGACTAACAGAACAAGTCCCACACACTGCTACTAGCCAAAGCCCAAATATTTTTTCAGAGCTAGATGCAGATAAAAATTATTTTGAATTTGCAACCTGCTGGAGGTTAGTATAGATGGACTAATAGAACAAGTCCCACACACTGCTACAAGCCAAAGCCAAAATATTTTTTCAGAGCTAGATGCAGATAAAAATTATTTTGAATTTGCAACCTAGTGGAGGTTAGTATAGATGGACTAATAGATCAAGTCTTACACACTGCTACAAGCCGAAGCCAAAATATTTTTTCAGAGCTAGATGCAGATAAAAATTATTTTGAATTTGCAACCTGGTGGAGGTTAGTATAAATGGACTAATAGAACAAGTCCCACACACTGCTACAAGCCGAAGCCAAAATATTTTTTCAGAGCTAGATGCAGATAAAAATTATTTTAAATTTGCAACCTGGTGGAGGTTAGTATAGATTGACTAATAGAACAAGTCCCACACACAGCTACAAGCCGAAACCCAAATATTTTTTCAGAGCTAGATGCAGATAAAAATTATTTTGAATTTGCAACCTGGTGGAGGTTAGTATAGATGGACTAATAGAACAAGTCCCACACACTGCTACAAGCCGAAGCCCAAATATTTTTTCAGAGCTAGATGCAGATAAAAATTATTTTGAATTTGCGACCTGGTGGAGGTTAGTATAGATGGACTAAAAGAACAAGTCCCACACACTGCTACAAGCCCCAAGCCAAAATATTTTTTCACAGCTAGATGCAGATAAAAATTATTTTGAATTTGCAGCCTGGTGGAGGTTAGTATAGATGGACTAATAGAACAAGTCCCACACACTGCTACAAGCCGAAGCCAAAATATTTTTTCAGAGCTAGATGCAGATAAAAATTACTTTGAATTTGCAACTTGGTGGAGGTTAGTATAGATGGACTAATAGAACAAGTCCCACACACTGCTACAAACCGAAACCCAAATATTTTTTCAGAGCTAGATGCAGATAAAAATTATTTTGAATTTGCAACCTGGCGGAGGTTATTATAGATGGACTAACAGAAAAAGTCCCACACACTGCTACAAGCCGAAGCCCAAATATTTTTTCAGAGCTAGATGCAGATAAAAATTATTTTGAATTTGCAACCTGGTGGAGGTTAGTATAGATGGACTAATAGAACAAGTCCCACACACTACTACAAGCCCCAAGCCAAAATATTTTTTCAGAGCTAGATGCAGATAAAAATTATTTTGAATTTGCAACCTGTTGGAGATTAGCATAGATGGACTAATAGAACAAGTCCTACACACTGCTTCAAGCCGAAGCCAAAATATTTTTTCAGAGCTAGATGCAGATAAAAATTATTTTGAATTTGCAACCTGCTGGAGGTTAGTATAGATGGACTAATAGAAAAAGTCCCACACACTGCTACAAGCCAATGCCAAAATATTTTTTCAGAGCTAGATGCAGATAAAAATTATTTTGAATTTGCAACCTGGTGGAGGTTAATATAGATGGACTAATAGAACAAGTCCCACACACTGCTACAAGCCGAAGCCAAAATATATTTTCAGAGCTAGATGCAGATAAAAATTATTTTGAATTTGCAACCTGGTGGAGGTTAGTATAGATGGACTAATAGAACAAGTCCCACACACTGCTACAAGCCGAAGCCAAAATATTTTTTCAGAGCTAGATGTAGATAAAAATTATTTTAAATTTGCAACCTGGTGGAGGTTAGTATAGATGGACTAATAGAACAAGTCCCACACACTGCTACAAGCCGAAACCCAAATATTTTTTCAGAGCTAGATGCAGATAAAAATTATTTTGAATTTGCAACCTGGTGGAGGTTAGTATAGATGGACTAATAGAACAAGTCCCACACACTGCTACAAGCCAAAGCCAAAATATTTTTTCAGAGCTAGATGCAGATAAAAATTATTTTGAATTTCCAAGCTGGTGGAGGTTAGTATAGATGGACTAATAGAACAAGTCCCACACACTGCTACAAGCGGAAGCCAAAATATTTTTTCAGAGCTAGATGCAGATAAAAATTATTTTGAATTTGCAACCTGGTGGAGGTTAGTATAGATGGACAAATAGAACAAGTCCCACACACTGCTACAAGCCCAAGCCCAAATATTTTTTCAGAGCTAGATGCAGATAAAAATTATTTTGAATTTGCAACCTGGTGGAGGTTAGTATAGATGGACTAATCAAACCATTCCCAAACACTGCTACAAGCCGAAGCCAAAATATTTTTTCAGAGCTAGATGCAGATAAAAATTATTTTGAATTTGCAACCTGGTGGAGGTTAGTATAGATGGACTAATAGAACAAGTCCCACACACTGCTACAAGCCCCAAACCAAAATATTTTTTCAGAGCTAGATGCAGATAAAAATTATTTTGAATTTGCAACCTGGTGGAGATTAGCATAGATGGACTAATAGAACAAGTCCCACACACTGCTTCAAGCCGAAGCCAAAATATTTTTTCAGAGCTAGATGCAGATAAAAATTATTTTGAATTTGCAACCTGCTGGAGGTTAGTATAGATGGACTAATAGAACAAGTCCCACACACTGCTACAAGCCAAAGCCAAAATATTTTTTCAGAGCTAGATGCAGATAAAAATTATTTTGAATTTGCAACCTGGTGGAGGTTAGTATAGATGGACTAATAGAACAAGTCCCACACACTGCTACAAGCCAAAGCCAAAATAATTTTTCAGAGCTAGATGCAGATAAAAATTATTTTGAATTTGCAACCTGGTGGAGATTAGTGTAGATGGACTAAAAGAACAAGTCCCACACACTGCAACAAGCCGAAGCCAAAATATTTTTTCAGAGCTAGATGCAGATAAAAATTATTTTGAATTTGCAAGCTGGTGGAGGTTAGTATAGATGGACTAACAGAACAAGTCCCACACACTGCTACTAGCCGAAGCCCAAATATTTTTTCAGAGCTAGATGCAGATAAAAATTATTTTGAATTTGCAACCTGCTGGAGGTTAGTATAGATGGACTAATAGAACAAGTCCCACACACTGCTACAAGCCAAAGCCAAAATATTTTTTCAGAGCTAGATGCAGATAAAAATTATTTTGAATTTGCAACCTGGTGGAGGTTAGTATGGATGGACTAATAGAACAAGTCCCACACACTGCTACAAGCCGAAGCCAAAATATTTTTTCAGAGCTAGATGCAGATAAAAATTATTTTAAATTTGCAACCTGGTGGAGGTTAGTATAGATGGACTAATAGAACAAGTCCCACACACAGCTACAAGCCGAAACCCAAATATTTTTTCAGAGCTAGATGCAGATAAAAATTATTTTGAATTTGCAACCTGGTGGAGGTTAGTATAGATGGACTAATAGAACAAGTCCCACACACTGCTACAAGCCGAAGCCCAAATATTTTTTCAGAGCTAGATGCAGATAAAAATTATTTTGAATTTGCAACCTGGTGGAGGTTAGTATAGATGGACTAAAAGAACAAGTCCCACACACTGCTACAAGCCCCAAGCCAAAATATTTTTTCACAGCTAGATGCAGATAAAAATTATTTTGAATTTGCAGCCTGGTGGAGGTTAGTATAGATGGACTAATAGAACAAGTCCCACACACTGCTACAAGCCGAAGCCAAAATATTTTTTCAGAGCTAGATGCAGATAAAAATTATTTTGAATTTGCAACCTGGTGGAGGTTAGTATAGATGGACTAATAGAGCAAGTCCCACACTGCTACAAGCCGAATCCCAAATATTTTTTCAGAGCTAGATGCAGATAAAAATTATTTTGAATTTGCAACCTGGTGGAGGTTAGTATAGATGGACTAACAGAACAAGTCCCACACACTGCTACAAGCCGAAGCCCAAATATTTTTTCAGAGCTAGATGCAGATAAAAATTATTTTGAATTTGCAACCTGGTGGAGGTTAGTATAGATGGACTAATAGAACAAGTCCCACACACTACTACAAGCCCCAAGCCAAAATATTTTTTCAGAACTAGATGCAGATAAAAATTATTTTGAATTTGCAACCTGGTGGAGGTTAATATAGATGGACTAATAGAACAAGTCCCACACACTGCTACAAGCCGAAGCCAAAATATATTTTCAGAGCTAGATGCAGATAAAAATTATTTTGAATTTGCAACCTGGTGGAGGTTAGTATAGATGGACTAATAGAACAAGTCCCACACACTGCTACAAGCCGAAGCCAAAATATTTTTTCAGAGCTAGATGTAGATAAAAATTATTTTAAATTTGCAACCTGGTGGAGGTTAGTATAGATGGACTAATAGAACAAGTCCCACACACTGCTACAAGCCGAAACCCAAATATTTTTTCAGAGCTAGATGCAGATAAAAATTATTTTGAATTTGCAACCTGGTGGAGGTTAGTATAGATGGACTAATAGAACAAGTCCCACACACTGCTACAAGCCAAAGCCAAAATATTTTTTCAGAGCTAGATGCAGATAAAAATTATTTTGAATTTCCAAGCTGGTGGAGGTTAGTATAGATGGACTAATAGAACAAGTCCCACACACTGCTACAAGCGGAAGCCAAAATATTTTTTCAGAGCTAGATGCAGATAAAACTTATTTTGAATTTGCCACCTGGTGGAGGTTAGTATAGATGGACAAATAGAACAAGTCCCACACACTGCTACAAGCCCAAGCATTTTTTCAGAGCTAGATGCAGATAAAAGTTATTTTGAATTTGCAACCTGGTGGAGGTTAGTATAGATGGACTAATAGAACAAGTCCCACACACTGCTACAAGCCGAAGCCAAAATATTTTTTCAGAGCTAGATGTAGATAAAAATTATTTTAAATTTGCAACCTGGTGGAGGTTAGTATAGATGGACTAATAGAACAAGTCCCACACACTGCTACAAGCCGAAACCCAAATATTTTTTCAGAGCTAGATGCAGATAAAAATTATTTTGAATTTGCAACCTGGTGGAGGTTAGTATAGATGGACTAATAGAACAAGTCCCACACACTGCTACAAGCCAAAGCCAAAATATTTTTTCATAGCTAGATGCAGATAAAAATTATTTTGAATTTCCAAGCTGGTGGAGGTTAGTATAGATGGACTAATAGAACAAGTCCCACACACTGCTACAAGCGGAAGCCAAAATATTTTTTCAGAGCTAGATGCAGATAAAAATTATTTTGAATTTGCAACCTGGTGGAGGTTAGTATAGATGGACAAATAGAACAAGTCCCACACACTGCTACAAGCCCAAGCCCAAATATTTTTTCAGAGCTAGATGCAGATAAAAATTATTTTGAATTTGCAACCTGGTGGAGGTTAGTATAGATGGACTAATCAAACCATTCCCAAACACTGCTACAAGCCGAAGCCAAAATATTTTTTCAGAGCTAGATGCAGATAAAAATTATTTTGAATTTGCAACCTGGTGGAGGTTAGTATAGATGGACTAATAGAACAAGTCCCACACACTGCTACAAGCCCCAAACCAAAATATTTTTTCAGAGCTAGATGCAGATAAAAATTATTTTGAATTTGCAACCTGGTGGAGATTAGCATAGATGGACTAATAGAACAAGTCCCACACACTGCTTCAAGCCGAAGCCAAAATATTTTTTCAGAGCTAGATGCAGATAAAAATTATTTTGAATTTGCAACCTGGTGGAGGTTAGTATAGATGGACTAACAGAACAAGTCCCACACACTGCTACTAGCCGAAGCCCAAATATTTTTTCAGAGCTAGATGCAGATAAAAATTATTTTGAATTTGCAACCTGCTGGAGGTTAGTATAGATGGACTAATAGAACAAGTCCCACACACTGCTACAAGCCAAAGCCAAAATATTTTTTCAGAGCTAGATGCAGATAAAAATTATTTTGAATTTGCAACCTGGTGGAGGTTAGTATGGATGGACTAATAGAACAAGTCCCACACACTGCTACAAGCCGAAGCCAAAATATTTTTTCAGAGCTAGATGCAGATAAAAATTATTTTGAATTTGCAACCTGGTAGAGGTTAGTATAGATGGACTAATAGAACAAGTCCCACACACAGCTACAAGCCGAAACCCAAATATTTTTTCAGAGCTAGATGCAGATAAAAATTATTTTGAATTTGCAACCTGGTGGAGGTTAGTATAGATGGACTAATAGAACAAGTCCCACACACTGCTACAAGCCGAAGCCCAAATATTTTTTCAGAGCTAGATGCAGATAAAAATTATTTTGAATTTGCAACCTGGTGGAGGTTAGTATAGATGGACTAAAAGAACAAGTCCCACACACTGCTACAAGCCCCAAGCCAAAATATTTTTTCACAGCTAGATGCAGATAAAAATTATTTTGAATTTGCAGCCTGGTGGAGGTTAGTATAGATGGACTAATAGAACAAGTCCCACACACTGCTACAAGCCGAAGCCAAAATATTTTTTCAGAGCTAGATGCAGATAAAAATTATTTTGAATTTGCAACCTGGTGGAGGTTAGTATAGATGGACTAATAGAGCAAGTCCCACACTGCTACAAGCCGAATCCCAAATATTTTTTCAGAGCTAGATGCAGATAAAAATTATTTTGAATTTGCAACCTGGTGGAGGTTAGTATAGATGGACTAACAGAACAAGTCCCACACACTGCTACAAGCCGAAGCCCAAATATTTTTTCAGAGCTAGATGCAGATAAAAATTATTTTGAATTTGCAACCTGGTGGAGGTTAGTATAGATGGACTAATAGAACAAGTCCCACACACTACTACAAGCCCCAAGCCAAAATATTTTTTCAGAACTAGATGCAGATAAAAATTATTTTGAATTTGCAACCTGGTGGAGATTAGCATAGATGGACTAATAGAACAAGTCCCACACACTGCTTCAAGCCGAAGCCAAAATATTTTTTCAGAGCTAGATGCAAATAAAAATTATTTTGAATTTGCAACCTGCTGGAGGTTAGTATAGATGGACTAATAGAAAAAGTCCCACACACTGCTACAAGCCAAAGCCAAAATATTTTTTCAGAGCTAGATGCAGATAAAAATTATTTTGAATTTGCAACCTGGTGGAGGTTAATATAGATGGACTAATAGAACAAGTCCCACACACTGCTACAAGCCGAAGCCAAAATATATTTTCAGAGCTAGATGCAGATAAAAATTATTTTGAATTTGCAACCTGGTGGAGGTTAGTATAGATGGACTAATAGAACAAGTCCCACACACTGCTACAAGCCGAAGCCAAAATATTTTTTCAGAGCTAGATGTAGATAAAAATTATTTTAAATTTGCAACCTGGTGGAGGTTAGTATAGATGGACTAATAGAACAAGTCCCACACACTGCTACAAGCCGAAACCCAAATATTTTTTCAGAGCTAGATGCAGATAAAAATTATTTTGAATTTGCAACCTGGTGGAGGTTAGTATAGATGGACTAATAGAACAAGTCCCACACACTGCTACAAGCCAAAGCCAAAATATTTTTTCAGAGCTAGATGCAGATAAAAATTATTTTGAATTTCCAAGCTGGTGGAGGTTAGTATAGATGGACTAATAGAACAAGTCCCACACACTGCTACAAGCAGAAGCCAAAATATTTTTTCAGAGCTAGATGCAGATAAAACTTATTTTGAATTTGCCACCTGGTGGAGGTTAGTATAGATGGACAAATAGAACAAGTCCCACACACTGCTACAAGCCCAAGCATTTTTTCAGAGCTAGATGCAGATAAAAGTTATTTTGAATTTGCAACCTGGTGGAGGTTAGTATAGATGGACTAATCGAACCATTCCCAAACACTGCTACAAGCCGAAGCCAAAATATTTTTTCAGAGCTAGATGCAGATAAAAATTATTTTGAATTTGCAACCTGGTGGAGGTTAGTATAGATGGACTAATAGAACAAGTCCCACACACTGCTACAAGCCAAAGCCAAAATATTTTTTCAGAGCTAGATGCAGATAAAAATTATTTTGAATTTCCAAGCTGGTGGAGGTTAGTATAGATGGACTAATAGAACAAGTCCCACACACTGCTACAAGCGGAAGCCAAAATATTTTTTCAGAGCTAGATGCAGATAAAAATTATTTTGAATTTGCAACCTGGTGGAGGTTAGTATAGATGGACAAATAGAACAAGTCCCACACACTGCTACAAGCCCAAGCAAAAATATTTTTTCAGAGCTAGATGCAGATAAAAATTATTTTGAATTTGCAACCTGGTGGAGGTTAGTATAGATGGACTAATCGAACCATTCCCAAACACTGCTACAAGCCGAAGCCAAAATATTTTTTCAGAGCTAGATGCAGATAAAAATTATTTTTAATTTGCAACCTGGTGGAGGTAAGTATAGATGAACTAATAGAACAAGTCTTACACACTGCTACAAGCCGAAGCCAAAATATTTTTTCAGAGCTAGATGCAGATAAAACTTATTTTGAATTTGCCACCTGGTGAAGGTTAGTATAGATGGACTAATAGAACATTCCCACACACTGCTACAAACCAAAGCCAAAATATTTTTTCAGAGCTAGATTCATATAAAAATTATTTTGAATTTGCAACCTGGTGGAGGTTAGTATAGATGGACTAATAGAACAAGTCCCACACACTGCTACAAGCCGAAGGCAAAATATTTTTTCAGAGCTAGATGCAGATAAAAATTATTTTGAATTTGCAACCTGCTGGAGGTCAGCATAGATGGACTAATAGAACAAGTCCCACACACTGCTACAAGCCAAAGCCAAGATATTTCTTCAGAGCTAGATGCAGATAAAAATTATTTTGAATTTGCAACCTGGTGGAGATTAGTATAGATGGACTAATAGAACAAGTCCCACACACTGCTTCAAGCCGAAGCAAAAATATTTTTTCAGAGCTAGATGCAGATAAAAATTATTTTGAATTTGCAACCTGCTGGAGGTTAGTATAGATGGACTAATAGAACAAGTCCCACACACTGCTACAAGCCAAAGCCCAAATATTTTTTCAGAGCTAGATGCAGATAAAAATTATTTTGAATTTGCAACCTGGTGGAGGTTAGTATAGATGGACTAATAGAACAAGTCCCACACACTGCTACAAGCCGAAGCCAAAATATTTTTTCAGAGCTAGATGCAGATAAAAATTATTTTGAATTTGCAACCTGCTGGAGGTTAGTATAGATGGACTAATAGAACAAGTCCCACACACTGCTAGAAGCCGAAGCCAAAATATTTTTTCAGAGCTAGATGCAGATAAAAATTATTTTGAATTTGCAACCTGGTGGAGGTTAGTATAGATGGACTAATAGAACAAGTCCCACACACTGCTACAAGCCGAAACCCAAATATTTTTTCAGAGCTAGATGCAGATAAAAATTATTTTGAATTTGCAACCTGGTGGAGGTTAGTATAGATGGACTAACAGAACAAGTCCCACACACTGCTACAAGCCGAAGCCCAAATATTTTTTCAGAGCTAGATGCAGATAAAAATTATTTTGAATTTGCAACCTGGTGGAGGTTAGTATAGATGGACTAATCGAACCATTCCCAAACACTGCTACAAGCCGAAGCCAAAATATTTTTTCAGAGCTAGATGCAGATAAAAATTATTTTGAATTTGCAACCTGGTGGAGGTTAGTATAGATGAACTAATAGAACAAGTCTTACACACTGCTACAAGCCGAAGCCAAAATATTTTTTCAGAGCTAGATGCAGATAAAACTTATTTTGAATTTGCCACCTGGTGGAGGTTAGTATAGATGGACTAATAGAACAAGTCCCACACACTGCTACAAGCCGAAGCCAAAATATTTTTTCAGAGCTAGATGAATATAAAAATTATTTTGAATTTGCAACCTGGTGGAGGTTAGTATAGATGGACTAATAGAACAAGTCCCACACACTGCTACAAGCCGAAGGCAAAATATTTTTTCAGAGCTAGATGCAGATAAAAATTATTTTGAATTTGCAACCTGCTGGAGCTCAGCATAGATGGACTAATAGAACAAGTCCCACACACTGCTACAAGCCAAAGCCAAAATATTTTTTCAGAGCTAGATGCAGATAAAAATTATTTTGAATTTGCAACCTGGTGGAGGTTAATATAGATGGACTAATAGAACAAGTCCCACACACTGCTACAAGTCGAAGCCAAAATATATTTTCAGAGCTAGATGCAGATAAAAATTATTTTGAATTTGCAACCTGGTGGAGGTTAGTATAGATGGACTAATAGAACATTCCCACACACTGCTACAAGCCATAGCCAAAATATTTTTTCAGAGCTAGATTCATATAAAAATTATTTTGAATTTGCAACCTGGTGGAGGTTAGTATAGATGGACTAATAGAACAAGTCCCACACACTGCTACAAGCCGAAGGCAAAATATTTTTTCAGAGCTAGATGCAGATAAAAATTATTTTGAATTTGCAACCTGCTGGAGGTCAGAATAGGTGGACTAATAGAACAAGTCCCACACACTGCTACAAGCCAAAGCCAAGATATTTCTTCAGAGCTAGATGCAGATAAAAATTATTTTGAATTTGCAACCTGGTGGAGATTAGTATAGATGGACTAATAGAACAAGTCCCACACACTGCTTCAAGCCGAAGCCAAAATATTTTTTCAGAGCTAGATGCAGATAAAAATTATTTTGAATTTGCAACCTGCTGGAGGTTAGTATAGATGGACTAATAGAACAAGTCCCACACACTGCTACAAGCCAAAGCCAAATATTTTTTCAGAGCTAGATGCAGATAAAAATTATTTTGAATTTGCAACCTGGTGGAGGTTAGTATAGATGGACTAATAGAACAAGTCCCACACACTGCTACAAGCCGAAACCCAAATATTTTTTCAGAGCTAGATGCAGATAAAAATTATTTTGAATTTGCAACCTGGTGGAGGTTAGTATAGATGGACTAACAGAACAAGTCCCACACACTGCTACAAGCCGAAGCCCAAATATTTTTTCAGAGCTAGATGCAGATAAAAATTATTTTGAATTTGCAACCTGGTGGAGGTTAGTATAGATGGACTAATAGAACAAGTCCCACACACTGCTACAAGCCGAAGCCAAAATATTTTTTCAGAGCTAGATGCAGATAAAAATTATTTTGAATTTGCAACCTGGTGGAGGTTAGTATAGATGGACTAACAGAACAAGTCCCACACACTGCTACAAGCCGAAGCCCAAATATTTTTTCAGAGCTAGATGCAGATAAAAATTATTTTGAATTTGCAACCTGGTGGAGGTTAGTATAGATGGACTAATCGAACCATTCCCAAACACTGCTACAAGCCGAAGCCAAAATATTTTTTCAGAGCTAGATGCAGATAAAAATTATTTTGAATTTGCAACCTGGTGGAGGTTAGTATAGATGAACTAATAGAACAAGTCTTACACACTGCTACAAGACGAAGCCAAAATATTTTTTCAGAGCTAGATGCAGATAAAACTTATTTTGAATTTGCCACCTGGTGGAGGTTAGTATAGATGGACTAATAGAACAAGTCCCACACACTGCTACAAGCCGAAGCCAAAATATTTTTTCAGAGCTAGATGAATATAAAAATTATTTTGAATTTGCAACCTGGTGGAGGTTAGTATAGATGGACTAATAGAACAAGTCCCACACACTGCTACAAGCCGAAGGCAAAATATTTTTTCAGAGCTAGATGCAGATAAAAATTATTTTGAATTTGCAACCTGCTGGAGGTCAGCATAGATGGACTAATAGAACAAGTCCCACACACTGCTACAAGCCAAAGCCAAAATATTTTTTCAGAGCTAGATGCAGATAAAAATTATTTTGAATTTGCAACCTGGTGGAGGTTAATATAGATGGACTAATAGAACAAGTCCCACACACTGCTACAAGCCGAAGCCAAAATATATTTTCAGAGCTAGATGCAGATAAAAATTATTTTGAATTTGCAACCTGGTGGAGGTTAGTATAGATGGACTAATAGAACAAGTCCCACACACTGCTACAAGCCGAAGCCAAAATATTTTTTCAGAGCTAGATGTAGATAAAAATTATTTTAAATTTGCAACCTGGTGGAGGTTAGTATAGATGGACTAATAGAACAAGTCCCACACACTGCTACAAGCCGAAACCCAAATATTTTTTCAGAGCTAGATGCAGATAAAAATTATTTTGAATTTGCAACCTGGTGGAGGTTAGTATAGATGGATTAATAGAACAAGTCCCACACACTGCTACAAGCCAAAGCCAAAATATTTTTTCAGAGCTAGATGCAGATAAAAATTATTTTGAATTTCCAAGCTGGTGGAGGTTAGTATAGATGGACTAATAGAACAAGTCCCACACACTGCTACAAGCGGAAGCCAAAATATTTTTTCAGAGCTAGATGCAGATAAAACTTATTTTAAATTTGCCACCTGGTGGAGGTTAGTATAGATGGACAAATAGAACAAGTCCCACACACTGCTACAAGCCCAAGCATTTTTTCAGAGCTAGATGCAGATAAAAGTTATTTTGAATTTGCAACCTGGTGGAGGTTAGTATAGATGGACTAATCGAACCATTCCCAAACACTGCTACAAGCCGAAGCCAAAATATTTTTTCAGAGCTAGATGCAGATAAAAATTATTTTGAATTTGCCACCTGGTGGAGGTTAGTATAGATGGACTAATAGAACAAGTCCCACACACTGCTACAAGCCGAAGCCAAAATATTTTTTCAGAGCTAGATGAATATAAAAATTATTTTGAATTTGCAACCTGGTGGAGGTTAGTATAGATGGACTAATAGAACAAGTCCCACACACTGCTACAAGCCGAAGGCAAAATATTTTTTCAGAGCTAGATGCAGATAAAAATTATTTTGAATTTGCAACCTGCTGGAGGTCAGCATAGATGGACTAATAGAACAAGTCCCACACACTGCTACAAGCCAAAGCCAAAATATTTTTTCAGAGCTAGATGCAGATAAAAATTATTTTGAATTTGCAACCTGGTGGAGGTTAATATAGATGGACTAATAGAACAAGTCCCACACACTGCTACAAGCCGAAGCCAAAATAAATTTTCAGAGCTAGATGCAGATAAAAATTATTTTGAATTTGCAACCTGGTGGAGGTTAGTATAGATGGACTAATAGAACAAGTCCCACACACTGCTACAAGCCGAAGCCAAAATATTTTTTCAGAGCTAGATGTAGATAAAAATTATTTTAAATTTGCAACCTGGTGGAGGTTAGTATAGATGGACTAATAGAACAAGTCCCACACACTGCTACAAGCCGAAACCCAAATATTTTTTCAGAGCTAGATGCAGATAAAAATTATTTTGAATTTGCAACCTGGTGGAGGTTAGTATAGATGGATTAATAGAACAAGTCCCACACACTGCTACAAGCCAAAGCCAAAATATTTTTTCAGAGCTAGATGCAGATAAAAATTATTTTGAATTTCCAAGCTGGTGGAGGTTAGTATAGATGGACTAATAGAACAAGTCCCACACACTGCTACAAGCGGAAGCCAAAATATTTTTTCAGAGCTAGATGCAGATAAAACTTATTTTGAATTTGCCACCTGGTGGAGGTTAGTATAGATGGACAAATAGAACAAGTCCCACACACTGCTACAAGCCCAAGCATTTTTTCAGAGCTAGATGCAGATAAAAGTTATTTTGAATTTGCAACCTGGTGGAGGTTAGTATAGATGGACTAATCGAACCATTCCCAAACACTGCTACAAGCCGAAGCCAAAATATTTTTTCAGAGCTAGATGCAGATAAAAATTATTTTGAATTTGCAACCTGGTGGAGGTTAGTATAGATGGACTAATAGAACAAGTCCCACACACTGCTACAAGCCAAAGCCAAAATATTTTTTCAGAGCTAGATGCAGATAAAAATTATTTTGAATTTCCAAGCTGGTGGAGGTTAGTATAGATGGACTAATAGAACAAGTCCCACACACTGCTACAAGCGGAAGCCAAAATATTTTTTCAGAGCTAGATGCAGATAAAAATTATTTTGAATTTGCAACCTGGTGGAGGTTAGTATAGATGGACAAATAGAACAAGTCCCACACACTGCTACAAGCCCAAGCCCAAATATTTTTTCAGAGCTAGATGCAGATAAAAATTATTTTGAATTTGCAACCTGGTGGAGGTTAGTATAGATGGACTAATCGAACCATTCCCAAACACTGCTACAAGCCAAAGCCAAAATATTTTTTCAGAGCTAGATGCAGATAAAAATTATTTTGAATTTGCAACCTGGTGGAGGTAAGTATAGATGGACTAATAGAACAAGTCTTACACACTGCTACAAGCCGAAGCCAAAATATTTTTTCAGAGCTAGATGCAGATAAAACTTATTTTGAATTTGCCACCTGGTGAAGGTTAGTATAGATGGACTAATAGAACATTCCCACACACTGCTACAAGCCAAAGCCAAAATATTTTTTCAGAGCTAGATTCATATAAAAATTATTTTGAATTTGCAACCTGGTGGAGGTTAGTATAGATGGACTAATAGAACAAGTCCCACACACTGCTACAAGCCGAAGGCAAAATATTTTTTCAGAGCTAGATGCAGATAAAAATTATTTTGAATTTGCAACCTGCTGGAGGTCAGCATAGATGGACTAATAGAACAAGTCCCACACACTGCTACAAGCCAAAGCCAAGATATTTCTTCAGAGCTAGATGCAGATAAAAATTATTTTGAATTTGCAACCTGGTGGAGATTAGTATAGATGGACTAATAGAACAAGTCCCACACACTGCTTCAAGCCGAAGCCAAAATATTTTTTCAGAGCTAGATGCAGATAAAAATTATTTTGAATTTGCAACCTGCTGGAGGTTAGTATAGATGGACTAATAGAACAAGTCCCACACACTGCTACAAGCCAAAGCCCAAATATTTTTTCAGAGCTAGATGCAGATAAAAATTATTTTGAATTTGCAACCTGGTGGAGGTTAGTATAGATGGACTAATAGAACAAGTCCCACACACTGCTACAAGCCGAAGCCAAAATATTTTTTCAGAGCTAGATGCAGATAAAAATTATTTTGAATTTGCAACCTGGTGGAGGTTAGTATAGATGGACTAATAGAACAAGTCCCACACACTGCTACAAGCCGAAACCCAAATATTTTTTCAGAGCTAGATGCAGATAAAAATTATTTTGAATTTGCAACCTGGTGGAGGTTAGTATAGATGGACTAACAGAACAAGTCCCACACACTGCTACAAGCCGAAGCCCAAATATTTTTTCAGAGCTAGATGCAGATAAAAATTATTTTGAATTTGCAACCTGGTGGAGGTTAGTATAGATGGACTAATCGAACCATTCCCAAACACTGCTACAAGCCGAAGCCAAAATATTTTTTCAGAGCTAGATGCAGATAAAAATTATTTTGAATTTGCAACCTGGTGGAGGTTAGTATAGATGAACTAATAGAACAAGTCTTACACACTGCTACAAGCCGAAGCCAAAATATTTTTTCAGAGCTAGATGCAGATAAAACTTATTTTGAATTTGCCACCTGGTGGAGGTTAGTATAGATGGAATAATAGAACAAGTCCCACACACTGCTACAAGCCGAAGCCAAAATATTTTTTCAGAGCTAGATGAATATAAAAATTATTTTGAATTTGCAACCTGGTGGAGGTTAGTATAGATGGACTAATAGAACAAGTCTCACACACTGCTACAAGCCGAAGGCAAAATATTTTTTCAGAGCTAGATGCAGATAAAAATTATTTTGAATTTGCAACCTGCTGGAGGTCAGCATAGATGGACTAATAGAACAAGTCCCACACACTGCTACAAGCCAAAGCCAAGATATTTCTTCAGAGCTAGATGCAGATAAAAATTATTTTGAATTTGCAACCTGGTGGAGATTAGTATAGATGGACTAATAGAACAAGTCCCACACACTGCTTCAAGCCGAAGCCAAAGTATTTTTTCAGAGCTAGATGCAGATAAAAATTATTTTGAATTTGCAACCTGCTGGAGGTTAGTATAGATGGACTAATAGAACAAGTCCCACACACTGCTACAAGCCAAAGCCCAAATATTTTTTCAGAGCTAGATGCAGATAAAAATTATTTTGAATTTGCAACCTGGTGGAGGTTAGTATAGATGGTCTAATAGAACAAGTCCCACACACTGCTACAAGCCGAAGCCAAAATATTTTTTCAGAGCTAGATGCAGATAAAAATTATTTTGAATTTGCAACCTGGTGGAGGTTAGTATAGAAGGACCAATAGAACAAGTCCCACACACTGCTACAAGCCAAAGCCAAAATATTTTTTCAGAGCTAGATGCAGATAAAAATTATTTTGAATTTCCAAGCTGGTGGAGGTTAGTATAGATGGACTAATAGAACAAGTCCCACACACTGCTACAAGCGGAAGCCAAAATATTTTTTCAGAGCTAGATGCAGATAAAAATTATTTTGAATTTGCAACCTGGTGGAGGTTAGTATAGATGGACAAATAGAACAAGTCCCACAGACTGCTACAAGCCCAAGCATTTTTTCAGAGCTAGATGCAGATAAAAGTTATTTTGAATTTGCAACCTGGTGGAGGTTAGTATAGATGGACTAATCGAACCATTCCCAAACACTGCTACAAGCCGAAGCCAAAATATTTTTTCAGAGCTAGATGCAGATAAAAATTATTTTGAATTTGCAACCTGGTGGAGGTTAGTATAGATGAACTAATAGAACAAGTCTTACACACTGCTACAAGCCGAAGCCAAAATATTTTTTCAGAGCTAGATGCAGATAAAACTTATTTTGAATTTGCCACCAGGTGGAGGTTAGTATAGATGGACTAATAGAACAAGTCCCACACACTGCTACAAGCCAAAGCCAAAATATTTTTTCAGAGCTAGATGCATATAAAAATTATTTTGAATTTGCAACCTGGTGGAGGTTAGTATAGATGGACTAATAGAACAAGTCCCACACACTGCTACAAGCCGAAGGCAAAATATTTTTTCAGAGCTAGATGCAGATAAAAATTATTTTGAATTTGCAACCTGCTGGAGGTCAGCATAGATGGACTAATAGAACAAGTCCCACACACTGCTACAAGCCAAAGCCAAGATATTCCTTCAGAGCTAGATGCAGATAAAAATTATTTTGAATTTGCAACCTGGTGGAGATTAGTATAGATGGACTAATAGAACAAGTCCCACACACTGCTTCAAGCAGAAGCCAAAATATTTTTTCAGAGCTAGATGCAGATAAAAATTATTTTGAATTTGCAACCTGCTGGAGGTTAGTATAGATGGACTAATAGAACAAGTCCCACACACTGCTACAAGCCAAAGCCCAAATATTTTTTCAGAGCTAGATGCAGATAAAAATTATTTTGAATTTGCAACCTGGTGGAGGTTAGTATAGATGGACTAATAGAACAAGTCCCACACAATGCTACAAGCCGAAGCCAAAATATTTTTTCAGAGCTAGATGCAGATAAAAATTATTTTGAATTTGCAACCTGGTGGAGGTTAGTATAGATGGACTAATAGAACAAGTCCCGCACACTGCTACAAGCCGAAGCCAAAATATTTTTTCAGAGCTAGATGCAGATAAAAATTATTTTGAATTTGCAACCTGGTGGAGGTTAGTATAGATGGACTAATAGAACAAGTCCCACACACTGCTACAAGCCGAAGGCAAAATATTTTTTCAGAGCTAGATGCAGATAAAAATTATTTTGAATTTGCAACGTGCTGGAGGTCAGCATAGATGGACTAATAGAACAAGTCCCACACACTGCTACAAGCCAAAGCCAAGATATTTCTTCAGAGCTAGATGCAGATAAAAATTATTTTGAATTTGCAACCTGGTGGAGATTAGTATAGATGGACTAATAGAACAAGTCCCACACACTGCTTCAAGCCGAAGCCAAAGTATTTTTTCAGAGCTAGATGCAGATAAAAATTATTTTGAATTTGCAACCTTCTGGAGGTTAGTATAGATGGACTAATAGAACAAGTCCCACACACTGCTACAAGCCAAAGCCCAAATATTTTTTCAGAGCTAGATGCAGATAAAAATTATTTTGAATTTGCAACCTGGTGGAGGTTAGTATAGATGGACTAATAGAACAAGTCCCACACACTGCTACAAGCTGAAGCCAAAATATTTTTTCAGAGCTAGATGCAGATAAAAATTATTTTGAATTTGCAACCTGGTGGAGGTTAGTATAGAAGGACTAATAGAACAAGTCCCACACACTGCTACAAGCCAAAGCCAAAATATTTTTTCAGAGCTAGATGCAGATAAAAATTATTTTGAATTTCCAAGCTGGTGGAGGTTAGTATAGATGGACTAATAGAACAAGTCCCACACACTGCTACAAGCGGAAGCCAAAATATTTTTTCAGAGCTAGATGCAGATAAAAATTATTTTGAATTTGCAACCTGGTGGAGGTTAGTATAGATGGACAAATAGAACAAGTCCCACAGACTGCTACAAGCCCAAGCATTTTTTCAGAGCTAGATGCAGATAAAAGTTATTTTGAATTTGCAACCTGGTGGAGGTTAGTATAGATGGACTAATCGAACCATTCCCAAACACTGCTACAAGCCGAAGCCAAAATATTTTTTCAGAGCTAGATGCATATAAAAATTATTTTGAATTTGCAACCTGGTGGAGGTTAGTATAGATGAACTAATAGAACAAGTCTTACACACTGCTACAAGCCGAAGCCAAAATATTTTTTCAGAGCTAGATGCAGATAAAACTTATTTTGAATTTGCCACCTGGTGGAGGTTAGTATAGATGGACTAATAGAACAAGTCCCACACACTGCTACAAGCCAAAGCCAAAATATTTTTTCAGAGCTAGATGCATTTAAAAATTATTTTGAATTTGCAACCTGGTGGAGGTTAGTATAGATGGACTAATAGAACAAGTCCCACACACTGCTACAAGCCGAAGGCAAAATATTTTTTCAGAGCTAGATGCAGATAAAAATTATTTTGAATTTGCAACCTGCTGGAGGTCAGCATAGATGGACTAATAGAACAAGTCCCACACACTGCTACAAGCCAAAGCCAAGATATTCCTTCAGAGCTAGATGCAGATAAAAATTATTTTGAATTTGCAACCTGGTGGAGATTAGTATAGATGGACTAATAGAACAAGTCCCACACACTGCTTCAAGCAGAAGCCAAAATATTTTTTCAGAGCTAGATGCAGATAAAAATTATTTTGAATTTGCAACCTGCTGGAGGTTAGTATAGATGGACTAATAGAACAAGTCCCACACACTGCTACAAGCCAAAGCCCAAATATTTTTTCAGAGCTAGATGCAGATAAAAATTATTTTGAATTTGCAACCTGGTGGAGGTTAGTATACATGGACTAATAGAACAAGTCCCACACAATGCTACAAGCCGAAGCCAAAATATTTTTTCAGAGCTAGATGCAGATAAAAATTATTTTGAATTTGCAACCTGGTGGAGGTTAGTATAGATGGACTAATAGAACAAGTCCCGCACACTGCTACAAGCCGAAGCCAAAATATTTTTTCAGAGCTAGATGCAGATAAAAATTATTTTGAATTTGCAACCTGGTGGAGGTTAGTATAGATGGACTAATAGAACAAGTCCCACACACTGCTACAAGCCAAAACCCAAATATTTTTTCAGCGCTAGATGCAGATAAAAATTATTTTGAATTTGCAACCTGGTCGAGGTTAGTATAGATGGACTAACAGAACAAGTCCCACACACTGCTACAAGCCGAAGCCCAAATATTTTTTCAGAGCTAGCTGCAGATAAAAATTATTTTGAATTTGCAACCTGGTGGAGGTTAGTATAGATGGACTAATAGAACAAGTCCCACACACTGCTACAAGCCCCAAGCCAAAATATTTTTTCACAGCTAGATGCAGATAAAAATTATTTTGAATTTGCAGCCTGGTGGAGGTTAGTATAGATGGACTAATAGAACAAGTCCCACACATTGCTACAAGCTGAAGCCAAAATATTTTTTCAGAGCTAGATGCAGATAAAAATTATTTTGAATTTGCAACCTGGTGGAGGTTAGTATGGATGGACTAATAGAACAAGTCCCACACACTGCTACAAGCCCAAGCCAAATATTTTTTCAGAGCTAGATGCAGATAAAAATTATTTTGAATTTGCAACCTCGTGGAGGTTAGTATAGATGGACTAATAGAACAAGTCCCACACACTGCTACAAGCCAAAGCCAAAATATTTTTCCAGAGCTAGATGCAGATAAAAATTATTTTGAATTTGCAACCTGGTGGAGGTTAGTATAGATGGACTAATAGAACAAGTCCCACACACTGCTACAAGCCCAAGCCCAAATATTTTTTCAGAGCTAGATGCAGATAAAAATTATTTTGAATTTGCAACCTGGTGGAGGTTAGTATAGATGGACTAATCGAACAAGTCACACACACTGCTAGAAGCCGAAGCTAAAATATTTTTTCAGAGCTAGATGCAGATAAAAATTATTTTGAATTTGCAACCTGCTGGAGGTTAGTATAGATGGACTAATAGAACAAGTCCCAAACACTGCTACAAGCCGAAACCCAAATATTTTTTCAGAGCTAGATGCAGATAAAAATTATTTTGAATTTGAAACCTGGTGGAGGTTAGTATAGATGGACTAATAGAACAAGTCCCACACACTGCTACAAGCCCCAAGCCAAAATATTTTTTCACAGCTAGATGCAGATAAAAATTATTTTGAATTTGCAGCCTGGTGGAGGTTAGTATAGATGGACTAATAGAACAAGTCCCACACATTGCTACAAGCTGAAGCCAAAATATTTTTTCAGAGCTAGATGCAGATAAAAATTATTTTGAATTTGCAACCTGGTGGAGGTTAGTATAGATGGACTAATAGAACAAGTCCAACACACTGCTACAAGCCGAAGCCAAAATATTTTTTCAGAGCTAGATGCAGATAAAAATTATTTTGAATTTGCAACTAGAGATGAGCGGTGTTCGAGTAGAACTGTTCGCCAATCTCAAATTCGAGCTGCTTTGGGCGGTGTTCGAGTTGTTCGACGAACCCGAACGATTTGCAAAAAATTCGGCTGTTCGAGGTTATGTTCGATAACTGTTCGTGCATCAAAAGCGTGTCCTGCATGTCTGGCGCTATTTAGAGCACCAATCATGCAGGGATTGTCTGCCACTGACTGTAATGTCACAGCCATGGTGGTTGTGGCATTACAGTGATTGCCCAAATCGATGGGAACAGTGCCAACAGTGAAACATGAAAAGCGGCAATTCAGCAGCGTCATACACCGGTACCCGACAATTTAGAACCGAAAGAATAGAGCATCACACATAGATTAGATAGATAGAAACATGTCAGTCACATATATATGAAGTACAGTGACAGTGCTGCTTACTGTACTTGTCATTTAGTGTAAAGGATTTATCAAAAAAAATAATAGTGTTTTCATGCACTGTCTCTTTAAAAAAGCCGGCCGGCAATTCAGCAGCGGTACCCGACAATTTATATCAGAAAGAATAGAGAATCACACATAGATTAGATAGATAGAAACATGTCAGTCACATATATATGAAGTACAGTGACAGTGTTGCTTACTGTACTTGTCATTTAGTGTAAAGGATATATTAAAAAAAATAATAGTGTTTTCATGCACCGTCTCTTTAAAAAAGCCGGCCGGCAATTCAGCAGCGGTACCCGACAATTTAGAATAGAAGGAATAGAGCATCACACATAGATTAGATAGATAAAAACATGTCAGTCACATATATAAGAAGTACAGTGATAGTGTTGATTACTGTACTTGTCATTTAGTGTTAAAATAAAAGATTTATTTTAAAAAAAATTGGCGTGGGGTTCCCCGTAATTTTAGGCTCTAGCGGAGGTTAAGCAGACGGCTGGGGCAGATGTTTGAAGCCTGGGAAGGGGGTAATACCCACGGAGCTTCCCAGGCTACTAATATCAGCCCCCAGCTGAATACCTAGCCTTTACCAGCTATTAAAATGGGGGACCCCCCAAAAAAATGACGTGGGATCCCCCCTATTTTAATAGCTAGCAAAGGCTAGGCAGACAGCTGGGGGCTGATATTAATAGCCCAAGAAGGGTGCCATGAATATTGGCCCCCTCCCAGGCTAGAAACACCAGCCGTCAGCTGCCCCAGAAATGGCGCATCCATAGGATGCGCCAATTCTGGCACTTAGCCTCGCTCTTCCCACTGCCCTGTAGCGGTGGCAGTGGGGTAATAGGGCTGGGGTTGATGTCAGCTTATAATGCCAGCTGACATCAAGCCCAGGTTAGTAATGGAGAGGCGTCTATAAGACACCCCCATTACTAACCCCATAGTCAAAGTTAAAAGAAAACACAAACACCCAGAATAAAGTCCTTTAATTGAAATAAAGACACAATCCTTTATTGTTCTAAATTAAACCATACTTACCACCACGCCCATTCCAGCTGAAGCCAACGATCTCCTGCAATAAAAGTAAAATAATAAAGCAACATCAGCCTTACCTTTCCATGGTTCCCACGACAGCTTCAGCTCTGCTACATCGAGATGACAGGCTGGACCGCAGCAGAACGCTGCCATCCAGCCTGTCATCCCGCAGACACTGAGAAGCGCAGGCATGCTTGCGCTCCTCAGTGTCTCGCTGTGACGGCATCCAGATGAGCCGACAATGAGCTCGGCTCACCTCATGCACGTCACTGACAGCGTGGGAGAATTCTCCTGCACTCAGCGCTTCAGCGTGAGAATTCTCCCACGCTGTCAGTGACGTACATGAGGTCAGCTGAGTTCAATGGACATGAATGAGCTCACCTCATGCACGTCACTGACAGCGTGGTAAAATTCTCACGCTGAAGCGCTGAGTGCAGGAGAATTTTCCCACGCTGTCAGTGACGTGCATGAGGTGAGCTCATTCATGTCCATTGAACTCAGCTGACCTCATGTACGTCACTGACAGCATGGGAGAATTCTCACGCTGAAGCGCTGAGTGCAGGAGAATTCTCCCACGCTGTCAGTGACGTGCATGAGGTGAGCTGAGTTCATTGGACATGACCTCGGCTCATCTGGATGCCGTCACAGCCAGACACTGAGGAGCGCAAGCATGCCTGCGCTTCTCAGTGTCTGCGGGATGACAGGCTGAATGGCAGCCTTCTGCTGCGGTCCAGCCTGTCATCTCGATGTAGCAGAGCTGAAGCTGTCGTGGGAACCATGGAAAGGTAAGGATGAGGTTGCTTTATTATTTTTCTTTTATTGCAGGAGATCGTTGGCTTCAGCTGGAATGGGCGTGACGGTAAGTATGGTTTAATTTAGAACAATAAAGAATTGTGTGTTTATTTCAATTAAAGGACTTTTTCTGGGTGTTGTGTTTTTTTTAAATACTTTACTAGAAATTCATAGTGGTCATGTCTAATATTGGCGTGACCCCATGAATTTCGGGCTTAGGGCCAGCTGATAATGCCAAGCTGGCCCTAACCCCTTTATTACCCAGTGAGCCACCGCACCAGGGCCCTGGATGAGTTGGGTACAGCGCCAGAAGATGGCGCTTCTATGAACGCGCCATTTTCCGGGGGTGGCTGCGGAATGCAATTTGCAGCGGGTGGGGCCCAGAAAGCTTGGGCCTCCCTGAGCTGCAGATTCCAGGCAGGAACGGGCTGCCCCCAACCACCAGCTGCCTAGTTGTACCTGGCTGGACACAAAAATAGGGCGAAGCCCCACGTATTTTTTTTTTTTAATTATTTCATGAAATTCATGAAATAATTAAGAAAAAAAGGGCTTCCCTATATTGTTGTGTCCAACCAGGTACAAATAGGCAGCTGGTGGTTGGGGGCAGCCCGTTCCTGCCTGCTGTACCTGGCTGGACACAAATAAAGTGCGAAGCCCCACGTCAATTTTTTTTAGATTATTTCATGAAACTAGATGGTGGCCCGATTCTAACGCATCGGGTATTCTAGAATATGTATGCGGCAGACCCGGCGCAATCAGCAGAGCGGTGTTTAAATTTGGCGCCAAAATCGCTGACTGGTCGGGCCAGCAACCGCGACCAATCAGCAAAGCGGTGTTGAAATTTGGCGACTATATCACTGTTTGGTCACGGCCGGCGGTCGCGACTAATCAGCAGAGCGGGGTTTAAATTTTGCGCCAATAATGCTGATAGGTTGTGGTCGCGACCAATCAGCAAAGCGGTGTTTAAATTTGGCGCCAATAATGGTGATTGGTCACGACCTCGACCATTCAGCAGAGCGGTGTTTAAATTTGGTGGCAACAATGTTGATTAGTCGCGGCCGGCGGTCGCGACCAATCAGCAGAGCGGGGTTTAAATTTGGCGCCAATAATGCTGATTGGTCGCAATCGCCGGCCGCGACCAATCAGCAGAGCGGTGTTTAAATTTGGCGTCAAAATCGCTGATTGGTCGCGGAAGGCAACTGTGACCAATCAGCCGAGCAGGGTTTAAATTTGGCGCCAATACTACTGATTGGTCGCGGACGGCGACCGCGATCAATCAGCAGAGCGGTGTTTAAATTTGGCGCCAATAATGCTGATTAGTCGCGGCCGGCACCCACACCAATTAGCAGAGCGGGGTTTAAATTTGGCGCCAATCTCGCTGATTGGACGCGTCTGGCGTCCGCGACCAATCAGCAGAGCGTTGTTTAAATTTGGCGCCAAGCTCGCTGATTGGTCGCGGCCGCTATTTAAATGTGGCGCCCAAATCGGTGATTGGTCGCGGGCAGTTTCCGCGACCAATCAGCAGAGCGGTGTTTAACTTTAGCGCCAAGATCACTGATTGGTCGCGTGCGGAGAGAGCGACCAATCAGCTAATCGTATTGGTGAGGACCGGGGAGCGCCGCTGCCTGGTCGGATACTTCCGTTGCGAGAAGCCGGGAGATGAGCGACTGCTCGCAGCAGAAGTATCCCGACCCGCAGCGACGCTCCTCGGTCCTCCCTTGACACCCTAGCCGCTGATGTCCCCACAGTATCCGCATGGTGTTACAAAGATCCGGACATTTGTGTTAAAAATCGCTGATTGGTCGCTGGCGCTGCCCGCGACCAATCACCGATTTGGGCGCCAAATTTAAATATCGGCCGCGACCAATCACCGATCTTGGATCCACATTTAAACAACGCTGTGCTGATTGGTCGCGGCCAATATTTAAATGTGGCGCCCAAATCGGTGATTGGTCGTGGACGCTGCCCGCGACCAATCACCGATTTGTGCGCCAAATTTAAATATCAGCCTCATGCACGTCACTGACAGCATGGGAAAATTCTCCTGCACTCAGCGCTTCAGCGTGAGAATTCTCCCACGCTGTCAGTGACGTACATGAGGTCAGCTGAGTTCATTGGACATGACCTCACCTCATGCACGTCACTGACAGCGTGGGAAAATTCTCACGCTGAAGCGCTGAGCGCAGGAGAATTCTCCCACGCTGTCAGTGACGTGCATGAGGTTAGCCGAGTTCATTGTCGGCTCATCTTTATGCCGTCACAGCCAGACACTGAGGAGCACAAGCATGCCTGCGCTTCTCAGTGTCTGCGGGATGACAGGCTGGATGGCAGCTTTCTCCTGCGGTCCAGCCTGTCATCTCGATGTAGCAGAGCTGAAGCTGTCCTGGGAACCATGGAAAGGTAAGGATGAGGTTGCTTTATTATTTTATTTTTATTGCAGGAGATCGTTGGCTTCAGCTGGAATGGGCGTGGTGGTAAGTATGGTTTAATTTAGAACAATAAAGGATTGTGTCTTTATTTCAATTAAAGGACTTTATTCTGGGTGTTTGTGTTTTCTTTTAACTTTGACTATGGGGTTAGTAATGGGGGTGTCTTATAGGCGCCTCTCCATTACTAACCTGGGCTTGATGTCAGCTGGTATTATAAGCTGACATCAACCCCAGCCCTATTACCCCACTGCCACCGCTACAGGGCAGTGGGAAGAGCGAGGCTAAGTGCCAGAATTGGCGCATCCTATGAATGCCCCATTTCTGGGGCGGCTGATGGCTGGTGTTTCTAGCCTGGGAGGGGGCCAATATTCATGGCACCCTTCCTGGGCAATTAATATCAGCCCCCAGCTCTCTGCCTAGCCTTTGCTAGCTATTAAAAAAGGGGGGACCCCACATAATTTTTTTGGGGGGGTCCCCCATTTTAATAGTTAGTAAAGGCTAGGTATTCAGCTGGGGGCTGATATTAGTAGCCTGGGAAGCTCCGTGGGTATTATCCCCTTCCCAGGCTTCAAACATCTGCCCCAGCCGTCTGCTTAACCTCCGCTAGAGACTAAAATTACGGGGAACCCCACGCCAATTTTTTTTTTAATAAATCCTTTATTTTAACACTAAATGACAAGTACAGTAACCAACACTGTCACTGTACTTCTTATATATGTGACTGACATGTTTCTATCTATCTAATCTATGTGTGATGCTCTATCTTTCTGTTCTAAATTGTCGAGTACAGATGCTGAATTGCCGGCCGGCTTTTTTAAAGAGACGGTGCATTAAAACACTATTATTTTTTTTAATAAATCCTTTACACTTAATGACAAGTACAGTAAGCAACACTGTCACTGTACTTATTATATATGTGATTGGCATGTTTATATCTATCTATGTGTGAAGCTCTATTCTTTGTGTTATAAATTGTCGGGTACAGATGCTGAATTACCGGCCGGCTTTTTTAAAGAGACGGTGCATGAAAACACTATTATTTTTTTAAATAAATCCTTTACACTAAATGACAAGAACAGTAAGCAACACTGTCCCTGTACTTCTTATATATGTGACTGACATGTTTCTATCTATCTAATCTATGTGTGATGCTCTATTCCTTCTTGTCTAAATTGTCGGGTACCGGTGTATGCTGCTGCTGAATTTGCCGGCCGGCTTTTTTAAAGAGAGCGTCTTCTGAGCAGTTTGTCAGCTTTTGGACACCTTTGAAGGTGTTTTCTATGTGTTTCTATGTGTTTTTGTTTGCCTGCCATTGGTTTTAACGGTGTTCGACGGTGTTCTAAGGTGTTCGACGAACAGTTCGACGAACAGTTCCTCGAACATCCCGGTGTTCGACGAACCGAACCGAACCCGAACACTACGGGGGTGGCTCAACACTATTTGCAACCTGGTGGAGGTTAGTATAGATGGACTAATAGAACAAGCCCCACACACTGCTACAAGCCGAAGTCAAAATATTTTTTCAGAGCTAGACGCTGATAAAAATTATTTTGAATTTGCAACCTGGTGGGGGTTAGTATAGATGGACTAATAGAACAAGTCCCACACACTGCTACAAGCCGAAGCCAAAACATTTTTTCAGAGCTAGATGCAGATAAAAATTATTTTGAATTTCCAACCTGGTGGAGGTTAGTATAGATGGACTAATAGAACAAGTCCCACACACTGCTACAAGCCCCAAGCCCAAATATTTTTTCAGAGCTAGATGCAGATAAAAATTATTTTGAATTTGCAACCTGGTGGAGGTTAGTATAGATGGACTAATAGAACAAGTCCCACACACTGCTACAAGCCGAAGCCAAAATATTTTTTCAGAGCTAGATGCAGATAAAAATTATTTTGAATTTGCAACCTGGTGGAGGTTAGCATAGATGGACTAATAGAACAAGTCCCACACACTGCTACAAGCCGAAGCCAAAATATTTTTTCAGACCTAGATGCAGATAAAAATTATTTTGAATTTGCAACCTGGTGGAGGTTAGTATAGATGGACTAATCGAACAAGTCCCACACACTGCTACAAGCCGAAGCCAAAATATTTTTTCAGAGCAAGATGCAGATAAAAATTATTTTGAATTTCCAACCTGGTGGAGGATATTATAGATGGACTAATAGAACAAGTCCCACACACTGCTAGAAGCCGAAGCCAAAATATTTTTTCAGAGCTAGATGCAGATAGAAATTATTTTGAATTTGCAACCTGGTGGAGGTTAGTATAGATGGACTAATAGAACAAGTCCCACACACTGCTACAAGCCGAAGCCAAAATATTTTTTCAGAGCTAGATGCAGATAAAAATTATTTTGAATTTGCAACCTGGTGGAGGTTAGTATAGATGGACTAATAGAACAAGTCCCACACACTGCTACAAGCCGAAGCCAAAATATTTTTTCAGACCTAGATGCAGATAAAAATTATTTTGAATTTGCAACCTGGTGGAGGTTAGTATAGATGGACTAATCGAACAAGTCCCACACACTGCTACAAGCCGAAGCCAAAATATTTTTTCAGAGCAAGATGCAGATAAAAATTATTTTGAATTTCCAACCTGGTGGAGGATAGTATAGATGGACTAATAGAACAAGTCCCACACACTGCTAGAAGCCGAAGCCAAAATATTTTTTCAGAGCTAGATGCAGATAAAAATTATTTTGAATTTGCAACCTGGTGGAGGTTAGTATAGATGGACTAATAGAACAAGTCCCACACACTGCTAGAAGCCGAAGCCAAAATATTTTTTCAGAGCTAGATGCAGATAAAAATTATTTTGAATTTGCAACCTGGTGGAGGTTAGTATAGATGGGCTAATAGAACAAGTCCCACACACTGCTACAAGCTGAAGCCAAAATATTTTTTCAGAGCTAGATGCAGAAAAAAATTATTTTGAATTTGCAACCTGGTGGAGGTTAGTACAGATGGACTAATAGAACCTGTCCCACACACTGCTACAAGCTGAAGCCAAAATATTTTTTCAGAGTTAGATGCAGATAAAAATTATTTTGAATTTGCAGCCTGGTGGAGGTTAGTATAGATGAACTAATAGAACAAGTCCCACACATTGCTACAAGCTGAAGCCAAAATATTTTTTCAGAGCTAGATGCAGATAAAAATTATTTTGAATTTGCAACCTGGTGGAGGTTAGTATAGATGGACTAATAGAACAAGTCCAACACACTGCTACAAGCCGAGGCCAAAATATTTTTTCAGAGCTAGATGCAGATAAAAATTATTTTGAATTTGCAACCTGGTGGAGGTTAGTATAGATGGACTAATAGAACAAGTCCCACACACTGCTACAAGCCGAAGTCAAAATATTTTTTCAGAGCTAGATGCTGATAAAAATTATTTTGAATTTGAAACCTGGTGGGGGTTAGTATAGATGGACTAATAGAACAAGTCCCACACACTGCTGCAAGCCGAAGCCCAAATATTTTTTCAAAGCTAGATGCAGATAAAAAGTATTTGAATTTGCAACCTGGTGGAGGTTAGTATAGATGGACTAATAGAACAAGTCCCACACACTGCTACAAGCTGAAGCCAAAATATTTTTTCAGAGCTAGATGCAGAAAAAAATTATTTTGAATTTGCAACCTGGTGGAGGTTAGTACAGATGGACTAATAGAACCTGTCCCACACACTGCTACAAGCTGAAGCCAAAATATTTTTTCAGAGTTAGATGCAGATAAAAATTATTTTGAATTTTCAGCCTGGTGGAGGTTAGTATAGATGAACTAATAGAACAAGTCCCACACATTGCTACAAGCTGAAGCCAAAATATTTTTTCAGAGCTAGATGCAGATAAAAATTATTTTGAATTTGCAACCTGGTGGAGGTTAGTATAGATGGACTAATAGAACAAGTCCAACACACTGCTACAAGCCGAGGCCAAAATATTTTTTCAGAGCTAGATGCAGATAAAAATTATTTTGAATTTGCAACCTGGTGGAGGTTAGTATAGATGGACTAATAGAACAAGTCCCACACACTGCTACAAGCCGAAGTCAAAATATTTTTTCAGAGCTAGATGCTGATAAAAATTATTTTGAATTTGCAACCTGGTGGGGGTTAGTATAGATGGACTAATAGAACAAGTCCCACACACTGCTGCAAGCCGAAGCCCAAATATTTTTTCAAAGCTAGATGCAGATAAAAAGTATTTTGAAATTGCAACCTGGTGGAGGTTAGTATAGATGGACTAATAGAACAAGTCCCACACACTGCTACAAGCCCAAGCCCAAATATTTTTTCAGAGCTAGATGCAGATAAAAATTATTTTGAATTTGCAACCTGGTGGAGGTTAGTATAGATGGACTAATAGAACAAGTCCCACACACTGCTACAAGCCGAAGCCAAAATATTTTTTCAGAGCTAGATGCAGATAAAAATTATTTTGAATTTGCAACCTGGTGGAGGTTAGTATAGATGGACTAATAGAACAAGTCCCACACACTGCTACAAGCCCCAAGCTCAAATATTTTTCAGAGCTAGATGCAGATAAAAATTATTTTGAATTTGCAACCTGGTGGAGGTTAGTATAGATGGACTAATAGAACAAGTCCCACACACTGCTACAAGCCGAAGCCAAAATATTTTTTCAGAGCTAGATGCAGATAAAAATTATTTTGAATTTGCAACCTGGTGGAGGTTAGTATAGATGGACTAATAGAACAAGTCCCACACACTGCTACAAGTCGAAGCCAAAATATTTTTTCAGACCTAGATGCAGATAAAAATTATTTTGAATTTCCAACCTGGTCGAGGATAGTATAGATGGACTAATAGAACAAGTCCCACACACTGCTAGAAGCCGAAGCCAAAATATTTTTTCAGAGCTAGATGCAGATAAAAATTATTTTGAATTTGCAACCTGGTGGAGGTTAGTATAGATGGACTAATAGAACAAGTCCCACACACTGCTAGAAGCCGAAGCCAAAATATTTTTTCACAGCTAGATGCAGATAAAAATTATTTTGAATTTGCAACCTGGTGGACGTTAGTATAGATGGGCTAATAGAACAAGTCCCACACACTGCTACAAGCTGAAGCCAAAATATTTTTTCAGAGCTAGATGCAGATAAAAATTATTTTGAATTTGCAACCTGGTGGAGGTTACTACAGATGGACTAATAGAACCTGTCCCACACACTGCTACAAGCTGAAGCCAAAGTATTTTTTCAGAGTTAGATGCAGATAAAAATTATTTTGAATTTGCAGCCTGGTGGAGGTTAGTATAGATGAACTAATAGAACAAGTCCCACACATTGCTACAAGCTGAAGCCAAAATATTTTTTCAGAGCTAGATGCAGATAAAAATTATTTTGAATTTGCAACCTGGTGGAGGTTAGTATAGATGGACTAATAGAACAAGTCCAACACACTGCTACAAACCGAAGCCAAAATATTTTTTCAGAGCTAGATGCAGATAAAAATTATTTTGAATTTGCAACCTGGTGGAGGTTAGTATAGATGGACTAATAGAACAAGTCACACACACTGCTACAAGCCGAAGTCAAAATATTTTTTCAGAGCTAGATGCTGATAAAAATTATTTTGAATTTGCAACCTGGTGGGGGTTAGTATAGATGGACTAATAGAACAAGTCCCACACACTGCTGCAAGCCGAAGCCAAAATATTTTTTCAGAGCTAGATGCAGATAAAAATTATTTTGAATTTGCAACCTGGTGGAGGTTAGTATAGATGGACTAATAGAACAAGTCCCACACACTGCTACAAGCCCAAGCCCAAATATTTTTTCAGAGCTAGATGCAGATAAAAATTATTTTGAATTTGCAACCTGGTGGAGGTTAGTATAGATGGACTAATAGAACAAGTCCCACACACTGCTACAAGCCGAAGCCAAAATATTTTTTCAGAGCTAGATGCAGATAAAAATTATTTTGAATTTGCAACCTGGTGGAGGTTAGTATAGATGGACTAATAGAACAAGTCCCACACACTGCTGAAAGCCGAAGCCAAAATATTTTTTCAGAGCGAGATGCAGATAAAAATTATTTTGAATTTGCAACCTGGTGGAGGTTAGTATAGATGGACTAATCGAACAAGTCCCACACACTGCTACAAGCCGAAGGCAAAATATTTTTTCAGAGCAAGATGCAGATAAAAATTATTTTGAATTTCCAACCTGGTGGAGGTTAGTATAGATGGACTAATAGAACAAGTCCCACACACTGCTACAAGCCGAAGCCAAAATATTTTTTCAGAGCGAGATGCATATAAAAATTATTTTGAATTTGCAACCTGGTGGAGGTTAGTATAGATAGACTAATCGAACAAGTCCCACACACTGCTACAAGCCGAAGGCAAAATATTTTTTCAGAGCAAGATGCAGATAAAAATTATTTTGAATTTGCAACCTGGTGGGGGTTAATATAGATGGACTAATAGAACAAGTCCCACACACTGCTACCAGCCAAAGCCAAAATATTTTTTCAGAGCTAGATGCAGATAAAAATTATTTTGAATTTGCAACCTGGTGGAGGTTAGTATAGAAGGACTAATAGAACAAGTCACACACACTGCTACAAGCCGAAGCTAAAATATTTTTTCAGAGCTAGATGCAGATAAAAATTATTTTGAATTTGCAACCTGGTGGAGGTTAGTATAGATGGACTAATAGAACAAGTCCCACACACTGCTACAAGCCGAAACCCAAATATTTTTTCAGAGCTAGATCCAGATAAAAATTATTTTGAATTTGCAACCTGGTGGAGGTTAGTATAGATGGACTAATAGAACAAGTCCCACACACTGCTACAAGCCCCAAGCTCAAATATTTTTCAGAGCTAGATGCAGATAAAAATTATTTTGAATTTGCAACCTGTTGTAGGTTAGTATAGATGGACTAATAGAACAAGTCCCACACACTGCTACAAGTCGAAGCCAAAATATTTTTTCAGACCTAGATGCAGATAAAAATTATTTTGAATTTGCAACCTGGTGGAGGTTAGTATAGATGGACTAATCGAACAAGTCCCACACACTGCTACAAGCCGAAGCCAAAATATTTTTTCAGAGCAAGATGCAGATAAAAATTATTTTGAATTTCCAACCTGGTGGAGGGTAGTATAGATTGACTAATAGAACAAGTCCCACACACTGCTAGAAGCCGAAGTCAAAATATTTTTTCAGAGCTAGATGCAGATAAAAATTATTTTGAATTTGCAACCTGGTGGAGGTTAGTATAGATGGACTAATAGAACAAGTCCCACACACTGCTAGAAGCCGAAGCCAAAATATTTTTTCAGAGCTAGATGCAGATAAAAATTATTTTGAATTTGCAACCTGGTGGAGGTTAGTATAGATGGGCTAATAGAACAAGTCCCACACACTGCTACAAGCTGAAGCCAAAATATTTTTTCAGAGCTAGATGCAGATAAAAATTATTTTGAATTTGCAACCTGGTGGAGGTTAGTACAGATGGACTAATAGAACCTGTCCCACACACTGCTACAAGCTGAAGCCAAAATATTTTTTCAGACTTAGATGCAGATAAAAATTATTTTGAATTTGCAGCCTGGTGGAGGTTAGTATAGATGAACTAATAGAACAAGTCCCACACATTGCTACAAGCTGAAGCCAAAATATTTTTTCAGAGCTAGATGCAGATAAAAATTATTTTGAATTTGCAACCTGGTGGAGGTTAGTATAGATGGACTAATAGAACAAGTCACACACACTGCTACAAGCCGAAGTCAAAATATTTTTTCAGAGCTAGATGCTGATAAAAATTATTTTGAATTTGCAACCTGGTGGGGGTTAGTATAGATGGACTAATAGAACAAGTCCCACACACTGCTGCAAGCCGAAGCCAAAATATTTTTTCAGAGCTAGATGCAGATAAAAATTATTTTGAATTTGCAACCTGGTGGAGGTTAGTATAGATGGACTAATAGAACAAGTCCCACACACTGCTACAAGCCCAAGCCCAAATATTTTTTCAGAGCTAGATGCAGATAAAAATTATTTTGAATTTGCAACCTGGTGGAGGTTAGTATAGATGGACTAATAGAACAAGTCCCACACACTGCTACAAGCCCAAGCCCAAATATTTTTTCAGAGCTAGATGCAGATAAAAATTATTTTGAATTTGCAACCTGGTGGAGGTTAGTATAGATGGACTAATAGAACAAGTCCCACACACTGCTACAAGCCGAAGCCAAAATATTTTTTCACAGCTAGATGCAGATAAAAATTATTTTGAATTTGCAACCTGGTGGAGGTTAGTATAGATGGACTAATAGAACAAGTCCCACACACTGCTAAAAGCCGAAGCCAAAATATTTTTTCAGAGCGAGATGCAGATAAAAATTATTTTGAATTTGCAACCTGGTGGAGGTTAGTATAGATGGACTAATCGAACAAGTCCCACACACTGCTACAAGCCGAAGGCAAAATATTTTTTCAGAGCAAGATGCAGATAAAAATTATTTTGAATTTCCAACCTGGTGGAGGTTAGTATAGATGGACTAATAGAACAAGTCCCACACACTGCTACAAGCCGAAGCCAAAATATTTTTTCAGAGCGAGATGCATATAAAACTTATTTTGAATTTGCAACCTGGTGGAGGTTAGTATAGATAGACTAATCGAACAAGTCCCACACACTGCTACAAGCCGAAGGCAAAATATTTTTTCAGAGCAAGATGCAGATAAAAATTATTTTGAATTTGCAACCTGGTGGGGGTTAATATAGATGGACTAATAGAACAAGTCCCACACACTGCTACCAGCCAAAGCCAAAATATTTTTTCAGAGCTAGATGCAGATAAAAATTATTTTGAATTTGCAACCTGGTGGAGGTTAGTATAGAAGGACTAATAGAACAAGTCACACACACTGCTACAAGCCGAAGCTAAAATATTTTTTCAGAGCTAGATGCAGATAAAAATTATTTTGAATTTGCAACCTGGTGGAGGTTAGTATAGATGGACTAATAGAACAAGTCCCACACACTGCTACAAGCCGAAACCCAAATATTTTTTCAGAGCTAGATCCAGATAAAAATTATTTTGAATTTGCAACCTGGTGGAGCTTAGTATAGATGGACTAATAGAACAAGTCCCACACACTGCTACAAGCCCCAAGCTCAAATATTTTTCAGAGCTAGATGCAGATAAAAATTATTTTGAATTTGCAACCTGTTGGAGGTTAGTATAGATGGACTAATAGAACAAGTCCCACACACTGCTACAAGTCGAAGCCAAAATATTTTTTCAGACCTAGATGCAGATAAAAATTATTTTGAATTTGCAACCTGGTGGAGGTTAGTATAGATGGACTAATCGAACAAGTCCCACACACTGCTACAAGCCGAAGCCAAAATATTTTTTCAGAGCAAGATGCAGATAAAAATTATTTTGAATTTCCAACCTGGTGGAGGGTAGTATAGATGGACTAATAGAACAAGTCCCACACACTGCTAGAAGCCGAAGTCAAAATATTTTTTCAGAGCTAGATGCAGATAAAAATTATTTTGAATTTGCAACCTGGTGGAGGTTAGTATAGATGGACTAATAGAACAAGTCCCACACACTGCTAGAAGCCGAAGCCAAAATATTTTTTCAGAGCTAGATGCAGATAAAAATTATTTTGAATTTGCAACCTGGTGGAGGTTAGTATAGATGGGCTAATACAACAAGTCCCACACACTGCTACAAGCTGAAGCCAAAATATTTTTTCAGAGCTAGATGCAGATAAAAATTATTTTGAATTTGCAACCTGGTGGAGGTTAGTACAGATGGAATAATAGAACCTGTCCCACACACTGCTACAAGCTGAAGCCAAAATATTTTTTCAGACTTAGATGCAGATAAAAATTATTTTGAATTTGCAGCCTGGTGGAGGTTAGTATAGATGAACTAATAGAACAAGTCCCACACATTGCTACAAGCTGAAGCCAAAATATTTTTTCAGAGCTAGATGCAGATAAAAATTATTTTGAATTTGCAACCTGGTGGAGGTTAGTATAGATGGACTAATAGAACAAGTCACACACACTGCTACAAGCCGAAGTCAAAATATTTTTTCAGAGCTAGATGCTGATAAAAATTATTTTGAATTTGCAACCTGGTGGGGGTTAGTATAGATGGACTAATAGAACAAGTCCCACACACTGCTGCAAGCCGAAGCCAAAATATTTTTTCAGAGCTAGATGCAGATAAAAATTATTTTGAATTTGCAACCTGGTGGAGGTTAGTATAGATGGACTAATAGAACAAGTCCCACACACTGCTACAAGCCCAAGCCCAAATATTTTTTCAGAGCTAGATGCAGATAAAAATTATTTTGAATTTGCAACTTGGTGGAGGTTAGTATAGATGGACTAATAGAACAAGTCCCACACACTGCTACAAGCCGAAGCCAAAATATTTTTTCAGAGCTAGATGCAGATAAAAATTATTTTGAATTTGCAACCTGGTGGAGGTTAGTATAGATGGACTAATAGAACAAGTCCCACACACTGCTACAAGTCGAAGCCAAAATATTTTTTCAGACCTAGATGCAGATAAAAATTATTTTGAATTTCCAACCTGGTGGAGGATAGTATAGATGGACTAATAGAACAACTCCCACACACTGCTAGAAGCCGAAGCCAAAATATTTTTTCAGAGCTAGATGCAGATAAAAATTATTTTGAATTTGCAACCTGGTGGAGGTTAGTATAGATGGACTAATAGAACAAGTCCCACACACTGCTAGAAGCCGAAGCCAAAATATTTTTTCAGAGCTAGATGCAGATAAAAATTATTTTGAATTTGCAACCTGGTGGACGTTAGTATAGATGGGCTAATAGAACAAGTCCCACACACTGCTACAAGCTGAAGCCAAAATATTTTTTCAGAGCTAGATGCAGATAAAAATTATTTTGAATTTGCAACCTGGTGGAGGTTAGTACAGATGGACTAATAGAACCTGTCCCACACACTGCTACAAGCTGAAGCCAAAATATTTTTTCAGAGTTAGATGCAGATAAAAATTATTTTGAATTTGCAGCCTGGTGGAGGTTAGTATAGATGAACTAATAGAACAAGTCCCACACATTGCTACAAGCTGAAGCCAAAATATTTTTTCAGAGCTAGATGCAGATAAAAATTATTTTGAATTTGCAACCTGGTGGAGGTTAGTATAGATGGACTAATAGAACAAGTCCAACACACTGCTACAAGCCGAAGCCAAAATATTTTTTCAGAGCTAGATGCAGATAAAAATTATTTTGAATTTGCAACCTGGTGGAGGTTAGTATAGATGGACTAATAGAACAAGTCACACACACTGCTACAAGCCGAAGTCAAAATATTTTTTCAGAGCTAGATGCTGATAAAAATTATTTTGAATTTGCAACCTGGTGGGGGTTAGTATAGATGGACTAATAGAACAAGTCCCACACACTGCTGCAAGCCGAAGCCAAAATATTTTTTCAGAGCTAGATGCAGATAAAAATTATTTTGAATTTGCAACCTGGTGGAGGTTAGTATAGATGGACTAATAGAACAAGTCCCACACACTGCTACAAGCTCAAGCCCAAATATTTTTTCAGAGCTAGATGCAGATAAAAATTATTTTGAATTTGCAACCTGGTGGAGGTTAGTATAGATGGACTAATAGAACAAGTCCCACACACTGCTACAAGTCGAAGCCAAAATATTTTTTCAGAGCTAGATGCAGATAAAAATTATTTTGAATTTGCAACCTGGTGGAGGTTAGTATAGATGGACTAATAGAACAAGTCCCACACACTGCTACAAGCCGAAGCCAAAATATTTTTTCAGAGCGAGATGCAGATAAAAATTATTTTGAATTTGCAACCTGGTGGAGGTTAGTATAGATGGACTAATCGAACAAGTCCCACACACTGCTACAAGCCGAAGGCAAAATATTTTTTCAGAGCAAGATGCAGATAAAAATTATTTTGAATTTCCAACCTGGTGGAGGTTAGTATAGATGGACTAATAGAACAAGTCCCACACACTGCTACAAGCCGAAGCCAAAATATTTTTTCAGAGCGAGATGCATATAAAAATTATTTTGAATTTGCAACCTGGTGGAGGTTAGTATAGATAGACTAATCGAACAAGTCCCACACACTGCTACAAGCCGAAGGCAAAATATTTTTTCAGAGCAAGATGCAGATAAAAATTATTTTGAATTTGCAACCTGGTGGGGGTTAATATAGATGGACTAATAGAACAAGTCCCACACACTGCTACCAGCCAAAGCCAAAATATTTTTTCAGAGCTAGATGCAGATAAAAATTATTTTGAATTTGCAACCTGGTGGAGGTTAGTATAGAAGGACTAATAGAACAAGTCACACACACTGCTACAAGCCGAAGCTAAAATATTTTTTCAGAGCTAGATGCAGATAAAAATTATTTTGAATTTGCAACCTGGTGGAGGTTAGTATAGATGGACTAATAGAACAAGTCCCACACGCTGCTACAAGCCGAAACCCAAATATTTTTTCAGAGCTAGATCCAGATAAAAATTATTTTGAATTTGCAACCTGGTGGAGGTTAGTATAGATGGACTAATAGAACAAGTCCCACACACTGCTACAAGCCCCAAGCTCAAATATTTTTCAGAGCTAGATGCAGATAAAAATTATTTTGAATTTGCAACCTGTTGGAGGTTAGTATAGATGGACTAATAGAACAAGTCCCACACACTGCTACAAGTCGAAGCCAAAATATTTTTTCAGACCTAGATGCAGATAAAAATTATTTTGAATTTGCAACCTGGTGGAGGTTAGTATAGATGGACTAATCGAACAAGTCCCACACACTGCTACAAGCCGAAGCCAAAATATTTTTTCAGAGCAAGATGCAGATAAAAATTATTTTGAATTTCCAACCTGGTGGAGGGTAGTATAGATGGACTAATAGAACAAGTCCCACACACTGCTAGAAGCCGAAGTCAAAATATTTTTTCAGAGCTAGATGCAGATAAAAATTATTTTGAATTTGCAACCTGGTGGAGGTTAGTATAGATGGACTAATAGAACAAGTCCCACACACTGCTAGAAGCCGAAGCCAAAATATTTTTTCAGAGCTAGATGCAGATAAAAATTATTTTGAATTTGCAACCTGGTGGAGGTTAGTATAGATGGGCTAATAGAACAAGTCCCACACACTGCTACAAGCTGAAGCCAAAATATTTTTTCAGAGCTAGATGCAGATAAAAATTATTTTGAATTTGCAACCTGGTGGAGGTTAGTACAGATGGACTAATAGAACCTGTCCCACACACTGCTACAAGCTGAAGCCAAAATATTTTTTCAGACTTAGATGCAGATAAAAATTATTTTGAATTTGCAGCCTGGTGGAGGTTAGTATAGATGAACTAATAGAACAAGTCCCACACATTGCTACAAGCTGAAGCCAAAATATTTTTTCAGAGCTAGATGCAGATAAAAATTATTTTGAATTTGCAACCTGGTGGAGGTTAGTATAGATGGACTAATAGAACAAGTCCAACACACTGCTACAAGCCGAAGCCAAAATATTTTTTCAGAGCTAGATGCAGATAAAAATTATTTTGAATTTGCAACCTGGTGGAGGTTAGTATAGATGGACTAATAGAACAAGTCACACACACTGCTACAAGCCGAAGTCAAAATATTTTTTCAGAGCTAGATGCTGATAAAAATTATTTTGAATTTGCAACCTGGTGGGGGTTAGTATAGATGGACTAATAGAACAAGTCCCACACACTGCTGCAAGCCGAAGCCAAAATATTTTTTCAGAGCTAGATGCAGATAAAAATTATTTTGAATTTGCAACCTGGTGGAGGTTAGTATAGATGGACTAATAGAACAAGTCCCACACACTGCTACAAGCCCAAGCCCAAATATTTTTTCAGAGCTAGATGCAGATAAAAATTATTTTGAATTTGCAACCTGGTGGAGGTTAGTATAGATGGACTAATAGAACAAGTCCCACACACTGCTACAAGCCGAAGCCAAAATATTTTTTCAGAGCGAGATGCAGATAAAAATTATTTTGAATTTGCAACCTGGTGGAGGTTAGTATAGATGGACTAATCGAACAAGTCCCACACACTGCTACAAGCCGAAGGCAAAATATTTTTTCAGAGCAAGATGCAGATAAAAATTATTTTGAGTTTCCAACCTGGTGGAGGTTAGTATAGATGGACTAATAGAACAAGTCCCACACACTGCTACAAGCCGAAGCCAAAATATTTTTTCAGAGCGAGCTGCAGATAAAAATTATTTTGAATTTGCAACCTGGTGGAGGTTAGTATAGATGGACTAATCGAACAAGTCCCACACACTGCTACAAGCCGAAGGCAAAATATTTTTTCAGAGCAAGATGCAGATAAAAATAATTTTGAATTTGCAACCTGGTGGGGGTTAGTATAGATGGACTAATAGAACAAGTCCCACACACTGCTACCAGCCAAAGCCAAAATATTTTTTCAGAGCTAGATGCAGATAAAAATTATTTTGAATTTGCAACCTGGTGGTTAGTATAGAAGGACTAATAGAACAAGTCACACACACTGCTACAAGCCGAAGCTAAAATATTTTTTTAGAGCTAGATGCAGATAAAAATTATTTTGAATTTGCAACCTGGTGGAGGTTAGTATAGATGGACTAATAGAACAAGTCCCACACACTGCTACAAGCCGAAACCCAAATATTTTTTCAGAGCTAGATCCAGATAAAAATTGTTTTGAATTTGCAACCTGGTGGAGGTTAGTATAGATGGACTAATAGAACAAGTCCCACACACTGCTACAAGCCGAAGCCCAAATATTTTTTCAGAGCTAGATGCAGATAAAAATTATTTTGAAATTTGCAACCTGGTGGAGGTTAGTATAGATGGACTAATAGAACAAGTCCCACACACTGATACAAGCCCCAAGCCAAAATATTTTTTCACAGCTAGATGCAGATAAAAATTATTTTGAATTTGCAACCTGGTGGAGGTTAGTATAGATGGACTAATAGAACAAGTCCCACACTCTGCTACAAGCCGAAGCCAAAATATTTTTTCAGAGCGAGATGCAGATAAAAATTATTTTGAATTTGCAACCTGGTGGATGTTAGTATAGATGGACTAATCGAACAAGTTCCACACACTGCTACAAGCCGAAGGCAAAATATTTTTTCAGAGCAAGATGCAGATAAAAATTATTTTGAATTTCCAACCTGGTGGAGGATATTATAGATGGACTAATAGAACAAGTCCCACACACTGCTAGAATCCGAAGCCAAAATATTTTTTCAGAGCTAGATGCAGATAAAAATTATTTTGAATTTCCAACCTGGTGGAGGTTAGTATAGATGGACTAATAGAACAAGTCCCACACACTGCTACAAGCTGAAGCCAAAATATGTTTTCAGAGCTAGATGCAGATAAAAATTATTTTGAATTTGCAACCTGGTGGGGGTTAGTATAGATGGACTAATAGAACAAGTCCAACACACTGCTACCAGCCAAAGCCAAATTATTTTTTCAGAGCTAGATGCAGATAAAAATTATTTTGAATTTGCAACCTGGTGGAGGCTAGTATAGAAGGTCTAATAGAACAGGTCACACACACTGCTACAAGCTGAAGCTAAAATATTTTTTCAGAGCTAGATGCAGATAAAAATTATTTTGAATTTGCAACCTGGTGGAGGTTAGTATAGATGGACTAATAGAACAAGTCCCACACACTGCTACAAGCCGAAACCCAAATATTTTTTCAGAGCTAGATGCAGATAAAAATTATTTTGAATTTGCAACCTGGTGGAGGTTAGTATAGATGGACAAGTAGAACAAGTCCCACACACTGCTACAAGCCGAAGCCCAAATATTTTTTCAGAGCTAGCTGCAGAAAAAAATTATTTTGAAATTTGCAACCTGGTGGAGGTTAGCATAGATGGACTAATAGAACAAGTCCCACACACTGCTACAAGCCCCAAGCCAAAATATTTTTTCACAGCTAGATGCAGATAAAAATTATTTTGAATTTGCAGCCTGGTGGAGGTTAGTATAGATGGACTAATAGAACAAGTCCCACACATTGCTACAAGCTGAAGCCAAAATATTTTTTCAGAGCTAGATGCAGATAAAAATTATTTTGAATTTGCAACCTGGTGGAGGTTAGTATAGATGGACTAATAGAACAAGTCCCACACACTGCTACAAGCCGAAGTCAAAATATTTTTTCAAAGCTAGATGCAGATAAAAATTATTTTGAATTTGCAACCTGGTGGGGGTTAGTATAGATGGACTAATAGAACAAGTCCCACACACTGCTACAAGCCCCAAGCCCAAATATTTTTTCAGAGCTAGATACAGATAAAAATTATTTTGAATTTGCAACCTGGTGGAGGTTAGTATAGATGGACTAATAGAACAAGTCCCACACACTGCTACAAGCCGAAGCCAAAATATTTTTTGAGAGCTAGATGCAGATAAAAATTATTTTGAATTTGCAACCTGGTGGAGGTTAGTATAGATGGACTAATAGAACAAATCCCACACACTGCTACAAGCCGAAGCCAAAATATTTTTTCAGAGCTAGATACAGATAAAAATTATTTTGAATTTGCAACCTGGTGGAGGTTAGTATAGATGGACTAATCGAACAAGTCCCACACACTGCTACAAGCCGAAGCCAAAATATTTTTTCAGAGCAAGATGCAGATAAAAATTATTTTGAATTTCCAACCTGGTGGAGGATAGTATAGATGGACTAATAGAACAAGTCCCACACACTGCTACCAGCCGAAGCCAAAATATTTTTCAGAGCTAGATGCAGATAAAAATTATTTTGAATTTGCAACCTGGTGGAGGTTAGTATAGATGGACTAATAGAACAAGTCCCACACACTGCTACAAGCCCAAGCCAAAATATTTTTTCAGAGCTAGATGCAGATAAAAATTATTTTGAATTTGCAACCTGATGGAGGTTAGTATAGATGGACTAATAGAACAAGTCCAACACACTGCTACAAGCCGAAGCCAAAATATTTTTTCAGAGCTAGATGCAGATAAAAATTATTTTGAATTTGCAACCTGGTGGAGGTTAGTATAGATGGACTAATAGAACAAGTCCCACACACTGCTACAAGCCCAAGCCCAAATATTTTTTCACAGCTAGATGCAGATAAAAATTATTTTGAATTTGCAGCCTGGTGGAGGTTAGTATAGATGGACTAATAGAACAAGTCCCACACACTGCTACAAGCCAAAGCCAAAATATTTTTTCAGAGCTAGATGCAGATAAAAATTATTTTGAATTTGCAACCTGGTGGAGGTTAGTATAGATGGAATAATAGAACAAGTCCCACACACTGCTACAAGCCCAAGCCCAAATATTTTTTCAGAGCTAGATGCAGATAAAAATTATTTTGAATTTGCAACCTGGTGTAGGTTAGTATAGATGGACTAATAGAACAAGTCCCACACACTGCTACAAGCCAAAGACAAAATATTTTTTCAGAGCTAGATGCAGATAAAAATTATTTTGAATTTGCAACCTGGTGGAGGTTAGTATAGATGGACTAATAGAACAAGTCCCACACACTGCTACAAGCCGAAGCCAAAATATTTTTTCAGACCTAGATGCAGATAAAAATTATTTTGAATTTGCAACCTGGTGGAGGTTAGTATAGATGGACTAATCGAACAAGTCCCACACACTGCTACAGCCGAAGCCAAAATATTTTTTCAGAGCAAGATGCAGATAAAAATTATTTTGAATTTCCAACCTGGTGGAGGATAGTATAGATTTACTAATAGAACAAGTCCGACACACTGCTAGAAGCCGAAGCCAAAATATTTTTTCAGAGCCAGATGCAGAAAAAAATTATTTTGAATTTGCAACCTGGTGGAGGTTAGTATAGATGGACTAATAGAACAAGTCCCACACACTGCTACAAGCTGAAACCAAAATATTTTTTCAGAGCAACATGCAGATAAAAATTATTTTGAATTTGCAACCTGGTGGAGGTTAGTATAGATGGACTAATAGAACAAGTCCCACACACTGCTAGAAGCCGAAGCCAAAATATTTTTTCAGAGCTAGATGCAGATAAAAATTATTTTGAATTTGCAACCTGGTGGAGGTTAGTATAGATGGACTAATAGAACAAGTCCCACACACTGCTACAAGCTGCAACCAAAATATTTTTTCAGAGCTAGATGCAGATAAAAATTATTTTGAATTTGCAACCTGGTGGAGGTTAGTGTAGATGGACTAATAGAACCTGTCCCACACACTGCAACAAGCTGAAGCCAAAATATTTTTTCAGAGCTAGATGCAGATAAAAATTATTTTGAATTTGCAGCCTGGTGGAGGTTAGTATAGATGGACTAATAGAACAAGTCCCACACATTGCTACAAGCTGAAGCAAAAATATTTTTTCAGAGCTAGATGCAGATAAAAATTATTTTGAATTTGCAACCTGGTGGAGGTTAGTATAGATGGACTAATAGAACAAGTCCAACACACTGCTACAAGCCGAAGCCAAAATATTTTTTCAGAGCTAGATGCAGATAAAAATTATTTTGAATTTGCAACCTCTTGGAGGTTATTATAGATGGACTAATAGAACAAGTCCCACACACTGCTACAAGCCCAAGCCCAAATATTTTTTCAGAGCTAGATGCAGATAAAAATTATTTTGAATTTGTAACCTGGTGGAGGTTAGTATAGATGGACTAATAGAACAAGTCCCACACACTGCTACAAGCCGAAACCCAAATATTTTTTCAGAGCTAGATCCAGATAAAAATAGTTTTGAATTTGCAACCTGGTGGAGGTTAGTATAGATGGACTAATAGAACAAGTCCCACACACTGCTACAAGCCGAAGCCCAAATATTTTTTCAGAGCTAGATGCAGATAAAAATTATTTTGAAATTTGCAACCTGGTGGAGGATAGCATAGATGGACTAAAAGAACAAGTCCCACACACTGATACAAGCCCCAAGCCAAAATATTTTTTCACAGCTAGATGCAGATAAAAATTATTTTGAATTTGCAGCCTGGTGGAGGTTAGTATAGATGGACTAATAGAACAAGTCCCACACATTGCTACAAGCTGAAGCCAAAATATTTTTTCAGAGCTAGATGCAGATAAAAATTATTTTGAATTTGCAATCTGGTGGAGGGTAGTATAGATGGACTAATAGAACAAGTCCAACACACTGCTACAAGCCGAAGCCTAAATATTTTTTCAGAGCTAGATGCAGATAAAAATGATTTTGAATTTGCAACCTGGTGGAGGTTAGTATAGATGGACTGATAGAACAAGTCCCACACACTGCTACAAACCGAAGCCAAAATATTTTTTCAGAGCTAGATGCAGATAAAAATTATTTTGAATTTGCAACCTGGTGGAGGTTAGTATAGATGGACTAATAGAACAAGTCCCACACACTGCTACAAGCCGAAGCCAAAATATTTTTTCAGAGCTAGATGCAGATAAAAATTATTTTGAATTTGAAACCTGGTGGAGGTTAGTATAGATGGACTAATAGAACAAGTCCCACACTCTGCTACAAGCCGAAGCCAAAATATTTTTTCAGAGCGAGATGCAGATAAAAATTATTTTGAATTTGCAACCTGGTGGAGGTTAGTATAGATGGACTAATCGAACAAGTTCCACACACTGCTACAAGCCGAAGGCAAAATATTTTTTCAGAGCAAGATGCAGATAAAAATTATTTTGAATTTCCAACCTGGTGGAGGATACTATAGATGGACTAATAGAACAAGTCCCACACACTGCTAGAATCCGAAGCCAAAATATTTTTTCAGAGCTAGATGCAGATAAAAATTATTTTGAATTTCCAACCTGGTGGAGGTTAGTATAGATGGACTAATAGAACAAGTCCCACACACTGCTACAAGCTGAAGCCAAAATATGTTTTCAGAGCTAGATGCAGATAAAAATTATTTTGAATTTGCAACCTGGTGGGGGTTAGTATAGATGGACTAATAGAACAAGTCCAACACACTGCTACCAGCCAAATCCAAATTATTTTTTCAGAGCTAGATGCAGATAAAAATTATTTTGAATTTGCAACCTGGTGGAGGCTAGTATAGAAAGTCTAATAGAACAGGTCACACACACTGCTACAAGCTGAAGCTAAAATATTTTTTCAGAGCTAGATGCAGATAAAAATTATTTTGAATTTGCAACCTGGTGGAGGTTAGTATAGATGGACTAATAGAACAAGTCCCACACACTGCTACAAGCCGAAACCCAAATATTTTTTCAGAGCTAGATGCAGATAAAAATTATTTTGAATTTGCAACCTGGTGGAGGTTAGTATAGATGGACTAGTAGAACAAGTCCCACACACTGCTACAAGCCGAAGCCCAAATATTTTTTCAGAGCTAGCTGCAGATAAAAATTATTTTGAAATTTGCAACCTGGTGGAGGTTAGCATAGATGGACTAATAGAACAAGTCCCACACACTGCTACAAGCCCCAAGCCAAAATATTTTTTCACAGCTAGATGCAGATAAAAATTATTTTGAATTTGCAGCCTGGTGGAGGTTAGTATAGATGGACTAATAGAACAAGTCCCACACATTGCTACAAGCTGAAGCCAAAATATTTTTTCAGAGCTAGATGCAGATAAAAATTATTTTGAATTTGCAACCTCTTGGAGGTTATTATAGATGGACTAATAGAACAAGTCCCACACACTGCTACAAGCCCAAGCCCAAATATTTTTTCAGAGCTAGATGCAGATAAAAATTATTTTGAAATTTGCAACCTGGTGGAGGATAGCATAGATGGACTAAAAGAACAAGTCCCACACACTGATACAAGCCCCAAGCCAAAATATTTTTTCACAGCTAGATGCAGATAAAAATTATTTTGAATTTGCAGCCTGGTGGAGGTTAGTATAGATGGACTAATAGAACAAGTCCCACACATTGCTACAAGCTGAAGCCAAAATATTTTTTCAGAGCTAGATGCAGATAAAAATTATTTTGAATTTGCAACCTGGTGGAGGGTAGTATAGATGGACTAATAGAACAAGTCCAACACACTGCTACAAGCCGAAGCCTAAATATTTTTTCAGAGCTAGATGCAGATAAAAATGATTTTGAATTTGCAACCTGGTGGAGGTTAGTATAGATGGACTGATAGAACAAGTCCCACACACTGCTACAAACCGAAGCCAAAATATTTTTTCAGAGCTAGATGCAGATAAAAATTATTTTGAATTTGCAACCTGGTGGAGGTTAGTATAGATGGACTAATAGAACAAGTCCCACACACTGCTACAAGCCGAAGCCAAAATATTTTTTCAGAGCTAGATGCAGATAAAAATTATTTTGAATTTGCAACCTGGTGGAGGTTAGTATAGATGGACTAATAGAACAAGTCCCACACTCTGCTACAAGCCGAAGCCAAAATATTTTTTCAGAGCGAGATGCAGATAAAAATTATTTTGAATTTGCAACCTGGTGGAGGTTAGTATAGATGGACTAATCGAACAAGTTCCACACACTGCTACAAGCCGAAGGCAAAATATTTTTTCAGAGCAAGATGCAGATAAAAATTATTTTGAATTTCCAACCTGGTGGAGGATACTATAGATGGACTAATAGAACAAGTCCCACACACTGCTAGAATCCGAAGCCAAAATATTTTTTCAGAGCTAGATGCAGATAAAAATTATTTTGAATTTCCAACCTGGTGGAGGTTAGTATAGATGGACTAATAGAACAAGTCCCACACACTGCTACAAGCTGAAGCCAAAATATGTTTTCAGAGCTAGATGCAGATAAAAATTATTTTGAATTTGCAACCTGGTGGGGGTTAGTATAGATGGACTAATAGAACAAGTCCAACACACTGCTACCAGCCAAATCCAAATTATTGTTTCAGAGCTAGATGCAGATAAAAATTATTTTGAATTTGCAACCTGGTGGAGGCTAGTATAGAAAGTCTAATAGAACAGGTCACACACACTGCTACAAGCTGAAGCTAAAATATTTTTTCAGAGCTAGATGCAGATAAAAATTATTTTGAATTTGCAACCTGGTGGAGGTTAGTATAGATGGACTAATAGAACAAGTCCCACACACTGCTACAAGCCGAAACCCAAATATTTTTTCAGAGCTAGATGCAGATAAAAATTATTTTGAATTTGCAACCTGGTGGAGGTTAGTATAGATGGACTAGTAGAACAAGTCCCACACACTGCTACAAGCCGAAGCCCAAATATTTTTTCAGAGCTAGCTGCAGATAAAAATTATTTTGAAATTTGCAACCTGGTGGAGGTTAGCATAGATGGACTAATAGAACAAGTCCCACACACTGCTACAAGCCCCAAGCCAAAATATTTTTTCACAGCTAGATGCAGATAAAAATTATTTTGAATTTGCAGCCTGGTGGAGGTTAGTATAGATGGACTAATAGAACAAGTCCCACACATTGCTACAAGCTGAAGCCAAAATATTTTTTCAGAGCTAGATGCAGATAAAAATTATTTTGAATTTGCAACCTGGTGGAGGTTAGTATAGATGGACTAATAGAACAAGTCCCACACACTGCTACAAGCCGAAGCCAAAATATTTTTTGAGAGCTAGATGCAGATAAAAATTATTTTGAATTTGCAACCTGGTGGAGGTTAGTATAGATGGACTAATAGAACAAGTCCCACACACTGCTACAAGCCGAAGCCAAAATATTTTTTCAGAGCAAGATGCAGATAAAAATTATTTTGAATTTGCAACCTGGTGGAGGTTAGTATAGATGGACTAATAGAACAAGTCCCACACTCTGCTACAAGCCGAAGCCAAAATATTTTTTCAGAGCGAGATGCAGATAAAAATTATTTTGAATTTGCAACCTGGTGGAGGTTAGTATAGATGGACTAATCGAACAAGTTCCACACACTGCTACAAGCCGAAGGCAAAATATTTTTTCAGAGCAAGATGCAGATAAAAATTATTTTGAATTTCCAACCTGGTGGAGGATATTATAGATGGACTAATAGAACAAGTCCCACACACTGCTAGAATCCGAAGCCAAAATATTTTTTCAGAGCTAGATGCAGATAAAAATTATTTTGAATTTCCAACCTGGTGGAGGTTAGTATAGATGGACTAATAGAACAAGTCCCACACACTGCTACAAGCTGAAACCAAAATATGTTTTCAGAGCTAGATGCAGATAAAAATTATTTTGAATTTGCAACCTGGTGGGGGTTAGTATAGATGGACTAATAGAACAAGTCCAACACACTGCTACCAGCCAAAGCCAAATTATTTTTTCAGAGCTAGATGCAGATAAAAATTATTTTGAATTTGCAACCTGGTGCAGGCTAGTATAAAAAGTCTAATAGAACAGGTCACACACACTGCTACAAGCTGAAGCTAAAATATTTTTTCAGAGCTAGATGCAGATAAAAATTATTTTGAATTTGCAACCTGGTGGAGGTTAGTATAGATGGACTAATAGAACAAGTCCCACACACTGCTACAAGCCGAAACCCAAATATTTTTTCAGAGCTAGATGCAGATAAAAATTATTTTGAATTTGCAACCTGGTGGAGGTTAGTATAGATGGACTAGTAGAACAAGTCCCACACACTGCTACAAGCCGAAGCCCAAATATTTTTTCAGAGCTAGCTGCAGATAAAAATTATTTTGAAATTTGCAACCTGGTGGAGGTTAGCATAGATGGACTAATAGAACAAGTCCCACACACTGCTACAAGCCCCAAGCCCAAATATTTTTTCAGAGCTAGATGCAGATAAAAATTATTTTGAATTTGCAGCCTGGTGGAGGTTAGTATAGATGGACTAATAGAACAAGTCCCACACATTGCTACAAGCTGAAGCCAAAATATTTTTTCAGAGCTAGATGCAGATAAAAATTATTTTGAATTTGCAACCTGGTGGAGGTTAGTATAGATGGACTAATAGAACAAGTCCCACACACTGCTACAAGCCGAAGCCAAAATATTTTTTCAGAGCAAGATGCAGATAAAAATTATTTTGAATTTGCAACCTGGTGGAGGTTAGTATAGATGGACTAATAGAACAAGTCCCACACACTGCTACCAGCCGAAGCCAAAATATTTTTCAGAGCTAGATGCAGATAAAAATTATTTTGAATTTGCAACCTGGTGGAGGTTAGTATAGATGGACTAATAGAACAAGTCCCACACACTGCTACAAGCCCAAGCCAAAATATTTTTTCAGAGCTAGATGCAGATAAAAATTATTTTGAATTTGCAATCTGATGGAGGTTAGTATAGATGGACTAATAGAACAAGTCCAACACACTGCTACAAGCCGAAGCCAAAATATTTTTTCAGAGCTAGATGCAGATAAAAATTATTTTGAATTTGCAACCTGGTGGAGGTTAGTATAGATGGACTAATAGAACAAGTCCCACACACTGCTACAAGCTCAAGCCCAAATATTTTTTCACAGCTAGATGCAGATAAAAATTATTTTGAATTTGCAGCCTGGTGGAGGTTAGTATAGATGGACTAATAGAACAAGTCCCACACACTGCTACAAGCCAAAGCCAAAATATTTTTTCAGAGCTAGATGCAGATAAAAATTATTTTGAATTTGCAACCTGGTGGAGGTTAGTATAGATGGAATAATAGAACAAGTCCCACACACTGCTACAAGCCCAAGCCCAAATATTTTTTCAGAGCTAGATGCAGATAAAAATTATTTTGAATTTGCAACCTGGTGGAGGTTAGTATAGATGGACTAATCGAACAAGTCCCACACACTGCTACAAGTCGAAGCCAAAATATTTTTTCAAAGCTAGATGCAGATAAAAATTATTTTGAATTTGCAACCTGGTGTAGGTTAGTATAGATGGACTAATAGAACAAGTCCCACACACTGCTACAAGCCAAAGACAAAATATTTTTTCAGAGCTAGATGCAGATAAAAATTATTTTGAATTTGCAACCTGGTGGAGGTTAGTATAGATGGACTAATAGAACAAGTCCCACACACTGCTACAAGCCGAAGCCAAAATATTTTTTCAGACCTAGATGCAGATAAAAATTATTTTGAATTTGCAACCTGGTGGAGGTTAGTATAGATGGACTAATCGAACAAGTCCCACACACTGCTACAAGCCGAAGCCAAAATATTTTTTCAGAGCAAGATGCAGATAAAAATTATTTTGAATTTCCAATCTGGTGGAGGATAGTATAGATGGACTAATAGAACAAGTCCGACACACTGCTAGAAGCCGAAGCCAAAATATTTTTTCAGAGCCAGATGCAGAAAAAAATTATTTTGAATTTGCAACCTGGTGGAGGTTAGTATAGATGGACTAATAGAACAAGTCCCACACACTGCTACAAGCTGAAACCAAAATATTTTTTCAGAGCAAGATGCAGATAAAAATTATTTTGTATTTGCAACCTGGTGGAGGTTAGTATAGATGGACTAATAGAACAAGTCCCACACACTGCTAGAAGCCGAAGCCAAAATATTTTTTCAGAGCTAGATGCAGATAAAAATTATTTTGAATTTGCAACCTGGTGGAGGTTAGTATAGATGGACTAATAGAACAAGTCCCACACACTGCTACAAGCTGCAACCAAAATATTTTTTCAGAGCTAGATGCAGATAAAAATTATTTTGAATTTGCAACCTGGTGGAGGTTAGTGTAGATGGACTAATAGAACCTGTCCCACACACTGCAACAAGCTGAAGCCAAAATATTTTTTCAGAGCTAGATGCAGATAAAAATTATTTTGAATTTGCATCCTGGTGGAGGTTAGTATAGATGGACTAATAGAACAAGTCCAACACACTGCTACAAGCTGAAGCCAAAATATTTTTTCAGAGCTAGATGCAGAAAAAAATTATTTTGAATTTGCAACCTCTTGGAGGTTAGTATAGATGGACTAATAGAACAAGCCCCACACACTGCTACAAGCCGAAGTCAAAATATTTTTTCAGAGATAGATGCTGATAAAAATTATTTTGAATTTGCAACCTGGTGGGGGTTAGTATAGATCGACTAATAGAATAAGTCCCAAACACTGCTACAAGCCGAAGCCAAAATATTTTTTCAGAGCTAGATGCAGATAAAAATTATTTTGAATTTGCAACCTGTTGGAGGTTAGTATAGATGGACTAATAGAACAAGTCCCACACACTTCTACAAGCCCAAGCCCAAATATTTTTTCAGAGCTAGATGCAGATAAAAATTATTTTGAATTTGCAACCTGGTGGAGGTTAGTATAGATGGACTAATAGAACAAGTCCCACACACTGCTACAAGCCGAAGCCAAAATATTTTTTCAGAGCTAGATGCAGATAAAAATTATTTTGAATTTGCAACCTGGTGGAGTTTAGTCTATATGGACTAATAGAACAAGTCCCACACACTGCTACAAGCCGAAGCCAAAATATTTTTTTAGAGCGAGATGCAGATAAAAATTATTTTGAATTTGCAACCTGGTGGAGGTTAGTATAGATGGACTAATTGAACAAGTCCCACACACTGCTACAATCCGAAGGCAAAATATTTTTTCAGAGCAAGATGCAGATAAAAATTATTTTTAATTTCCAACCTGGTGGAGGATAGTATAGATGGACTAATACAACAAGTCCCACACACTGCTAGAATCCGAAGCCAAAATATTTTTTCAGAGCTAGATACAGATAAAAATTATTTTGAATTTCCAACCTGGTGGGGGTTAGTATAGATGCACTAATAGAATAAGTCCCACACACTGCTACAAGCCGAAGCCAAAATATTTTTTCAGAGTTAGATGCAGATAAAAATTATTTTGAATTTGCAACCTGGTGGTGGTTAGTATAGATGGACTAATAGAACAAGTCCCACACACTGCTACAAGCCCAAGCCCAAATATTTTTTCAGAGCTAGACGCAGATAAAAATTATTTTGAATTTGCAACCTGGCGGAGGTTAGTATAGATGGACTAATAGAACAAGTCCCACACACTGCTACAAGCCGAAGCCAAAATATTTTTTCAGAGCTAGATGCAGATAAAAATTATTTTGAATTTGCAACCTGGTGGAGGTTAGTATAGATGGACTAATAGAACAAGTCCAACACACTGCTACAAGCCGAAGCCAAAATATTTTTTCAGAGCGAGATGCAGATAAAAATTATTTTGAATTTGCAACCTGGTGGAGGTTAGTATAGATGGACTAATTGAACAAGTCCCACACACTGCTACAATCCGAAGGCAAAATATGTTTTCAGAGCAAGATGCAGATAAAAATTATTTTGAATTTCCAACCTGGTGGAGGATAGTATAGATGGACTAATACAACAAGTCCCACACACTGCTAGAATCCGAAGCCAAAATATTTTTTCAGAGCTAGATGCAGATAAAAATTATTTTGAATTTCCAACCTGGTGGAGGTTAGTATAGATGGACTAATAGAACAAGTCCCACACACTGCTACAAGCTGAAGCCAAAATATTTTTTCAGAGCTAGATGCAGATAAAAATTATTTTGAATTTGCAACCTGATGGGGATTAGTATAGATGGACTAATAGAAAAAGTCCCACACACTGCTACCAGCCAAAGCCAAAATATTTTTTCACAGCTAGATGCAGATAAAATTATTTTGAATTTGCAACCTGGTGGAGGTTAGTATAGAAGGACTAATAGAACAAGTCCCTTACACTGCTACAAGCTGCAACCAAAATATTTTTTCAGAGCTAGATGCAGATAAAAATTATTTTGAATTTGCAACCTGGTGGAGGTTAGTGTAGATGGACTAATAGAACCTGTCCCACACACTGCAACAAGCTGAAGCCAAAATATTTTTTCAGAGCTAGATGCAGATAAAAATTATTTTGAATTTGCAGCCTGGTGGAGGTTAGTATAGATGGACTAATAGAACAAGTCCCACACATTGCTACAAGCTGAAGCAAAAATATTTTTTCAGAGCTAGATGCAGATAAAAATTATTTTGAATTTGCATCCTGGTGGAGGTTAGTATAGATGGACTAATAGAACAAGTCCAACACACTGCTACAAGCCGAAGCCAAAATATTTTTTCAGAGCTAGATGCAGATAAAAATTATTTTGAATTTGCAACCTCTTGGAGGTTAGTATAGATGGACTAATAGAACAAGCCCCACACACTGCTACAAGCCGAAGTCAAAATATTTTTTCAGAGATAGATGCTGATAAAAATTATTTTGAATTTGCAACCTGGTGGGGGTTAGTATAGATCGACTAATAGAATAAGTCCCAAACACTGCTACAAGACGAAGCCAAAATATTTTTTCAGAGCTAGATGCAGATAAAAATTATTTTGAATTTGCAACCTGTTGGACGTTAGTATAGATGGACTAATAGAACAAGTCCCACACACTTCTACAAGCCCAAGCCCAAATATTTTTTCAGAGCTAGATGCAGATAAAAATTATTTTGAATTTGCAACCTGGTGGAGGTTAGTATAGATGGACTAATAGAACAAGTCCCACACACTGCTACAAGCCGAAGCCAAAATATTTTTTCAGAGCTAGATGCAGATAAAAATTATTTTGAATTTGCAACCTGGTGGAGTTTAGTCTATATGGACTAATAGAACAAGTCCCACACACTGCTACAAGCCGAAGCCAAAATATTTTTTTAGAGCGAGATGCAGATAAAAATTATTTTGAATTTGCAACCTGGTGGAGGTTAGTATAGATGGACTAATTGAACAAGTCCCACACACTGCTACAATCCGAAGGCAAAATATTTTTTCAGAGCAAGATGCAGATAAAAATTATTTTGAATTTCCAACCTGGTGGAGGATAGTATAGATGGACTAATACAACAAGTCCAACACACTGCTAGAATCCGAAGCCAAAATATTTTTTCAGAGCTAGATACAGATAAAAATTATTTTGAATTTCCAACCTGGTGGGGGTTAGTATAGATGCACTAATAGAATAAGTCCCACACACTGCTACAAGCCGAAGCCAAAATATTTTTTCAGAGTTAGATGCAGATAAAAATTATTTTGAATTTGCAACCTGGTGGTGGTTAGTATAGATGGACTAATAGAACAAGTCCCACACACTGCTACAAGCCCAAGCCCAAATATTTTTTCAGAGCTAGACGCAGATAAAAATTATTTTGAATTTGCAACCTGGCGGAGGTTAGTATAGATGGACTAATAGAACAAGTCCCACACACTGCTACAAGCCGAAGCCAAAATATTTTTTCAGAGCTAGATGCAGATAAAAATTATTTTGAATTTGCAACCTGGTGGAGGTTAGTATAGATGGACTAATAGAACAAGTCCCACACACTGCTACAAGCCGAAGCCAAAATATTTTTTCAGAGCGAGATGCAGATAAAAATTATTTTGAATTTGCAACCTGGTGGAGGTTAGTATAGATGGACTAATTGAACAAGTCCCACACACTGCTACAATCCGAAGGCAAAATATTTTTTCAGAGCAAGATGCAGATAAAAATTATTTTGAATTTCCAACCTGGTGGAGGATAGTATAGATGGACTAATACAACAAGTCCCACACACTGCTAGAATCCGAAGCCAAAATATTTTTTCAGAGCTAGATGCAGATAAAAATTATTTTGAATTTCCAACCTGGTGGAGGTTAGTATAGATGGACTAATAGAACAAGTCCCACACACTGCTACAAGCTGAAGCCAAAATATTTTTTCAGAGCTAGATGCAGATAAAAATTATTTTGAATTTGCAACCTGATGGGGATTAGTATAGATGGACTAATAGAACAAGTCCCACACACTGCTACCAGCCAAAGCCAAAATATTTTTTCACAGCTAGATGCAGATAAAATTATTTTGAATTTGCAACCTGGTGGAGGTTAGTATAGAAGGACTAATAGAACAAGTCCCTTACACTGCTACAAGCCGAAGCCAAAATATTTTTTCAGAGCTAGATGCAGATAAAAATTATTTTGAATTTGCAACCTGGTGGATTTTAGAATAGATGGACTAATAGAACAAGTCCCACACACTGCTACAAGCCCAAGCCCAAATATTTTTTCAGAGCTAGATGCAGATAAAAATTATTGTGAATTTGCAACCTGGTGGAGGTTAGTATAGATGGACTAATAGAATAAGTCCCACACACTGCTACAAGCCAAAGCCAAAATATTTTTTCAGAGCTAGATGCAGATAAAAATTATTTTGAATTTGCAACCTGGTGGAGGTTAGTATAGATGGACTAATAGAACAAGTCCCACACTCTGCGACAAGCCCAAGCCCAAATATTTTTTCAGAGCTAGATGCAGATAAAAATTATTTTGAATTTGCAACCTGGTGGAGGTTAGTATAGATGGACTAATCGAACAAGTCACACACACTGCTACAAGCCGAAGCTAAAATATTTTTTCAGAGCTAGATGCAGATAAAAATTATTTTGAATTTGCAACCTGGTGGAGGTTAGTATAGATGGACTAATAGAGCAAGTCCCACACACTGCTACAAGCCGAAACCCAAATATTTTTTCAGAGCTAGATGCAGATAAAAATTATTTTGAATTTGCAACCTGGTGGAGGTTAGTATAGATGGACTAATAGAACAAGTCCCACACACCGCTACAAGCCGAAGCCCAAATATTTTTTCAGAGCTAGATGCAGATAAAAATTATTTTGAAATTTGCAACCTGGTGTAGGTTAGTATAGATGGACTAATAGAACAAGTCCCACAAACTGCTGCAAGCCCCAAGCCAAAATATTTTTTCACAGCTAGATGCAGATAAAAATTATTTTGAATTTGCAGCCTGGTGGAGGTTAGTATAGATGGACTAATAGAACAAGTCCCACACATTGCTACAAGCTGAAGCAAAAATATTTTTTCAGAGCTAGATGCAGATAAAAATTATTTTGAATTTGCAACCTGGTGGAGGTTAGTAAAGATGGACTAATAGAACAAGTCCAACACACTGCTACAAGCCGAAGTCAAAATATTTTTTCAGAGCTAGATACTGATAAAAATTATTTTGAATTTGCAACCTGGTGGGGGTTAGTGTAGATGGACTAATAGAACAAGTCCCACACACTGCTACAATCCGAAGCCAAAATATTTTTTCAGAGCTAGATGCAGATAAAAATCATTTTGAATTTGCAACCTGGTGGAACTTAGTATAGATGGACTAATAGAACAAGTCCCACACACTGCTACAAGCCAAAGCCAAAATATTTTTTCAGAGCTAGATGCAGATAAAAATTATTTTGAATTTGCAACTTGGTGGAGGTTAGTATAGATGGACTAATAGAACAAGTCCCACACACTGCTACAAGCCCAAGCCCAAATATTTTTTCAGAGCTAGATGTAGATAAAAATTATTTTGAATTTGCAACCTGGTGGAGGATAGTATAGATGGACTAATAGAACAAGTCCCACACACTGCTACAAGCCAAAGCCAAAATATTTTTCAGAGCTAGATGCAGATAAAAATTATTTTGAATTTGCAACCTGGTGGAGGTTAGTATAGATGGACTAATAGAACAAGTCCCACACACTGCTACAAGCCCAAGCCCAAATATTTTTTCAGAGCTAGATGCAGATAAAAATTATTTTGAATTTCCAACCTGGTGGAGGTTAGTATAGATGGACTAATTGAACAAGTCACACACACTGCTACAAGCCGAAGCTAAAATATTTTTTCAGAGCTAGATGCAGATAAAAATTATTTTGAATTTGCAACCTGGTGGAGGTTAGTATAGATGGACTAATAGAACAGGTCCCACACACTGCTACAAGCCGAAACCCAAATATTTTTTCAGAGCTAGATGCAGAAAAAAATTATTTTGAATTTGCAACCTGGTGGAGGTTAGTATAGATGGACTAATAGAACAAGTCCCACACACTGCTACAAGCCCCAAGCCAAAATATTTTTTCACAGCTAGATGCAGATAAAAATTATTTTGAATTTGCATCCTGGTGGAGGTTAGTATAGATGGACTAATAGAACAAGTCCCACACATTGCTACAAGCTGAAGCAAAAATATTTTTTCAGAGCTAGATGCAGATAAAAATTATTTTGAATTTGCAACCTGGTGGAGGTTAGTATAGATGGACTAATAGAACAAGTCCCACACACTGCTACAATCCGAAGCCAAAATATTTTTTCAGAGCTAGATGCAGATAAAAATCATATTGAATTTGCAACCTGGTGGAGCTTAGTATAGATGGACTAATAGAACAAGTCCCACACACTGCTACAAGCCGAAGTCAAAATATTTTTTCAGAGCTAGATGCAGATAAAAATTATTTTGAATTTGCAACCTGGTGGAGGTTAGTATAGATGGACTAATAGAACAAGTCCCACACACTGCGACAAGCCCAAGCCCAAATATTTTTTCAGAGCTAGATGCAGATAAAAATTATTTTGAATTTGCAACCTGGTGGAGGTTAGTATAGATGGACTAATAGAATAAGTCCCACACACTGCTACAAGCCAAAGCCAAAATATTTTTTCAGAGCTAGATGCAGATAAAAATTATTTTGAATTTGCAACCTGGTGGAGGTTAGTATAGATGGACTAATCGAACAAGTCACACACACTGCTACAAGCCGAAGCTAAAATATTTTTTCAGAGCTAGATGCAGATAAAAATTATTTTGAATTTGCAACCTGGTGGAGGTTAGTATAGATGGACTAATAGAACAAGTCCCACACACTGCTACAAGCCGAAACCCAAATATTTTTTCAGAGCTAGATGCAGATAAAAATTATTTTGAATTTGCAACCTGGTGGAGGTTAGTATAGATGGACTAATAGAACAAGTCCCACACACCGCTACAAGCCGAAGCCCAAATATTTTTTCAGAGCTAGATGCAGATAAAAATTATTTTGAAATTTGCAACCTGGTGTAGGTTAGTATAGATGGACTAATAGAACAAGTCCCACAAACTGCTGCAAGCCCCAAGCCAAAATATTTTTTCACAGCTAGATGCAGATAAAAATTATTTTGAATTTGCAGCCTGGTGGAGGTTAGTATAGATGGACTAATAGAACAAGTCCCACACATTGCTACAAGCTGAAGCAAAAATATTTTTTCAGAGCTAGATGCAGATAAAAATTATTTTGAATTTGCAACCTGGTGGAGGTTAGTAAAGATGGACTAATAGAACAAGTCCAACACACTGCTACAAGCCGAAGTCAAAATATTTTTTCAGAGCTAGATACTGATAAAAATTATTTTGAATTTGCAACCTGGTGGGGGTTAGTGTAGATGGACTAATAGAACAAGTCCCACACACTGCTACAATCCGAAGCCAAAATATTTTTTCAGAGCTAGATGCAGATAAAAATCATTTTGAATTTGCAACCTGGTGGAACTTAGTATAGATGGACTAATAGAACAAGTCCCACACACTGCTACAAGCCAAAGCCAAAATATTTTTTCAGAGCTAGATGCAGATAAAAATTATTTTGAATTTGCAACCTGGTGGAGGTTAGTATAGATGGACTAATAGAACAAGTCCCACACACTGCTACAAGCCCAAGCCCAAATATTTTTTCAGAGCTAGATGTAGATAAAAATTATTTTGAATTTGCAACCTGGTGGAGGATAGTATAGATGGACTAATAGAACAAGTCCCACACACTGCTACAAGCCAAAGCCAAAATATTTTTCAGAGCTAGATGCAGATAAAAATTATTTTGAATTTGCAACCTGGTGGAGGTTAGTATAGATGGACTAATAGAACAAGACCCACACACTGCTACAAGCCCAAGCCCAAATATTTTTTCAGAGCTAGATGCAGATAAAAATTATTTTGAATTTCCAACCTGGTGGAGGTTAGTATAGATGGACTAATTGAACAAGTCACACACACTGCTACAAGCCGAAGCTAAAATATTTTTTCAGAGCTAGATGCAGATAAAAATTATTTTGAATTTGCAACCTGGTGGAGGTTAGTATAGATGGACTAATAGAACAGGTCCCACACACTGCTACAAGCCGAAACCCAAATATTTTTTCAGAGCTAGATGCAGAAAAAAATTATTTTGAATTTGCAACCTGGTGGAGGTTAGTATAGATGGACTAATAGAACAAGTCCCACACACTGCTACAAGCCCCAAGCCAAAATATTTTTTCACAGCTAGATGCAGATAAAAATTATTTTGAATTTGCATCCTGGTGGAGGTTAGTATAGATGGACTAATAGAACAAGTCCCACACATTGCTACAAGCTGAAGCAAAAATATTTTTTCAGAGCTAGATGCAGATAAAAATTATTTTGAATTTGCAACCTGGTGGAGGTTAGTATAGATGGACTAATAGAACAAGTCCCACACACTGCTACAATCCGAAGCCAAAATATTTTTTCAGAGCTAGATGCAGATAAAAATCATTTTGAATTTGCAACCTGGTGGAGCTTAGTATAGATGGACTAATAGAACAAGTCCCACACACTGCTACAAGCCGAAGTCAAAATATTTTTTCAGAGCTAGATGCAGATAAAAATTATTTTGAATTTGCAACCTGGTGGAGGTTAGTATAGATGGACTAATAGAACAAGTCCCACACACTGCGACAAGCCCAAGCCCAAATATTTTTTCAGAGCTAGATGCAGATAAAAATTATTTTGAATTTGCAACCTGGTGGAGGTTAGTATAGATGGACTAATCGAACAAGTCACACACACTGCTACAAGCCGAAGCTAAAATATTTTTTCAGAGCTAGATGCAGATAAAAATTATTTTGAATTTGCAACCTGGTGGAGGTTAGTATAGATGGACTAATAGAACAAGTCCCACACACTGCTACAAGCCGAAACCCAAATATTTTTTCAGAGCTAGATGCAGATAAAAATTATTTTGAATTTGCAACCTGGTGGAGGTTAGTATAGATGGACTAATAGAACAAGTCCCACACACCGCTACAAGCCGAAGCCCAAATATTTTTTCAGAGCTAGATGCAGATAAAAATTATTTTGAAATTTGCAACCTGGTGGAGGTTAGTATAGATGGACTAATAGAACAAGTCCCACACACTGCTGCAAGCCCCAAGCCAAAATATTTTTTCACAGCTAGATGCAGATAAAAATTATTTTGAATTTGCAGCCTGGTGGAGGTTAGTATAGATGGACTAATAGAACAAGTCCCACACATTGCTACAAGCTGAAGCAAAAATATTTTTTCAGAGCTAGATGCAGATAAAAATTATTTTGAATTTGCAACCTGGTGGAGGTTAGTATAGATGGACTAATAGAACAAGTCCAACACACTGCTACAAGCCGAAGTCAAAATATTTTTTCAGAGCTACATACTGATAAAAATTATTTTGAATTTGCAACCTGGTGGGGGTTAGTATAGATGGACTAATAGAACAAGTCCCACACACTGCTACAATCCGAAGCCAAAATATTTTTTCAGAGCTAGATGCAGATAAAAATCATTTTGAATTTGCAACCTGGTGGAACTTAGTATAGATGGACTAATAGAACAAGTCCCACACACTGCTACAAGCCGAAGCCAAAATATTTTTTCAGAGCTAGATGCAGATAAAAATTATTTTGAATTTGCAACCTGGTGGAGGTTAGTATAGATGGACTAATAGAACAAGTCCCACACACTGCTACAAGCCCAAGCCCAAATATTTTTTCAGAGCTAGATGTAGATAAAAATTATTTTGAATTTGCAACCTGGTGGAGGTTAGTATAGATGGACTAATAGAACAAGTCCCACACACTGCTACAAGCCAAAGCCAAAATATTTTTCAGAGCTAGATGCAGATAAAAATTATTTTGAATTTGCAACCTGGTGGAGGTTAGTATAGATGGACTAATAGAACAAGTCCCACACACTGCTATAAGCCCAAGCCCAAATATTTTTTCAGAGCTAGATGCAGATAAAAATTATTTTGAATTTCCAACCTGGTGGAGGTTAGTATAGATGGACTAATTGAACAAGTCACACACACTGCTACAAGCCGAAGCTAAAATATTTTTTCAGAGCTAGATGCAGATAAAAATTATTTTGAATTTGCAACCTGGTGGACGTTAGTATAGATGGACTAATAGAACAGGTCCCACACACTGCTACAAGCCGAAACCCAAATATTTTTTCAGAGCTAGATGCAGAAAAAAATTATTTTGAATTTGCATCCTGGTGGAGGTTAGTATAGATGGACTAATAGAACAAGTCCCACACACTGCTACAAGCCCCAAGCCAAAATATTTTTTCACAGCTAGATGCAGATAAAAATTATTTTGAATTTGCATCCTGGTGGAGGTTAGTATAGATGGACTAATAGAACAAGTCCCACACATTGCTACAAGCTGAAGGAAAAATATTTTTTCAGAGCTAGATGCAGATAAAAATTATTTTGAATTTGCAACCTGGTGGAGGTTAGTATAGATGGACTAATAGAACAAGTCCCACACACTGCTACAATCCGAAGCCAAAATATTTTTTCAGAGCTAGATGCAGATAAAAATCATTTTGAATTTTCAACCTGGTGGAGCTTAGTATAGATGGACTAATAGAACAAGTCCCACACACTGCTACAAGCCGAAGTCAAAATATTTTTTCAGAGCTAGATGCAGATAAAAATTATTTTGAATTTGCAGCCTGGTGGAGGTTAGTATAGATGGACTAATAGAACAAGTCCCACACATTGTTACAAGCTGAAGCAAAAATATTTTTTCAGAGCTAGATGCAGATAAAAATTATTTTGAATTTGCAACCTGGTGGAGGTTAGTATAGATGGACTAATAGAACAAGTCCAACACACTGCTACAAGCCGAAGTCAAAATATTTTTTCAGAGCTAGATGCTGATAAAAATTATTTTGAATTTGCAACCTGGTGGGGGTTAGTATAGATGGACTAATAGAACAAGTCCCACACACTGCTACAATCCGAAGCCAAAATATTTTTTCAGAGCTAGATGCAGATTAAAATCATTTTGAATTTGCAACCTGGTGGAGCTTAGTATAGATGGACTAATAGAACAAGTCCCACACACTGCTACAAGCCGAAGCCAAAATATTTTTTCAGAGCTAGATGCAGATAAAAATTATTTTGAATTTGCAACCTGGTGGAGGTTAGTATAGATGGACTAATAGAACAAGTCCCACACACTGCTACAAGCCGAAACCCAAATACTTTTTCTGAGCTAGATGCTGATAAAAATTATTTTGAATTTGCAACCTGGTGGGGGTTAGTATAGATGGACTAATAGAACAAGTCCCACACACTGCTACAATCCGAAGCCAAAATATTTTTTCAGAGCTAGATGCAGATAAAAATTATTTTGAATTTGCAACCTGGTGGAGGTTAGTATAGATGGACTAATAGAACAAGTCCCACACACTGCTACAAGCCCCAAGCCCAAATATTTTTTCAGAACTAGATGCAGATAAAAATTATTTTGAATTTGCAACCTGGTGAAGGTTAGTATAGATGGACTAATAGAACAAGTCCCACACACTGCTACAAGCCGAAGCCAAAATATTTTTTCAGAGCAAGATGCAGATAAAAATTATTTTGAATTTCCAACCTGGTGGAGGATAGTATAGATGGACTAATAGAACAAGTCCCACACACTGCTAGAAGCCGAAGCCAAAATATTTTTTCAGAGCTAAATGCAGATAAAAATTATTTTGAATTTCCAACCTGGTGGAGGTTAGTATAGATGGACTAATAGAACAAGTCCCACACACTGCTACAAGCTGAAGCCAAAATATTTTTTCAGAGCTAGATGCAGATAAAAATTATTTTGAATTTGCAACCTGATGGAGGTTAGTATAGATGGACTAATAGAACAAGTCCCACACACTGCTACAAGCCGAAGCCAAAATATTTTTTCAGAGCTAGATGCAGATAAAAATTATTTTGAATTTGCAACCTGGTGGAGGTAAGTATAGATGGACTAATAGAACAAGTCCCACACACTGCTACAAGCCCAAGCCCAAATATTTTTTCAGAGCTAGATGCAGATAAAAATTATTTTGAATTTGCAACCTGGTGGAGGTTAGTATAGATGGACTAATAGAACAAGTCCCCCACACTGCTACAAGCCGAAGCCAAAATATTTTTTCAGAGCTAGATGCAGATAAAAATTATTTTGAATTTGCAACCTGGTGGAGCTTAGTATAGATGGACTAATAGAACAAGTCCCACACACTGCTACAAGCCCAAGCCCAAATATTTTTTCAGAGCTAGATGCAGATAAAAATTATTTTGAATTTGCAACCTGGTGGAGGTTAGTATAGATGGACTAATCGAACAAGTCACACACACTGCTACAAGCCGAAGCCAAAATATTTTTTCAAAGCTAGATGCAGATAAAAATTATTTTGAATTTGCAACCTGGTGTAGGTTAGTATAGATGGACTAATAGAACAAGTCCCACACACTGCTACAAGCCGAAGCCCAAATATTTTTTCAAAGCTAGATGCAGATAAAAATTATTTTGAATTTGCAACCTGGTGGAGCTTAGCATAGATGGGCTAATAGAACAAATCCCACACACTGCTACAAGCCGAAGCCAAAATATTTTTTCATAGCTAGATGCAGATAAAAAATATTTTGAATTTGCAACCTGGTGGAGCTTAGTATAGATGGACTAATAGAACAAGTCCCACACACTGCTACAAGCCGAAGCCAAAATATTTTTTCAGAGCTAGATGCAGGTAAAAATTATTTGAATTTCCAACCTGGTGGAGGTTAGTATAGATGGACTAATAGAATGATGCTATGCCCAAAAGTTTTACTTCACTAGGTGCAGTAAAAAAATTTATATTCTATACACAGGTGGTGTAGCTTGCAACACAGATAGGCTACTCCACTGACTAACACACACTGCAAGAGGCCAAAAAGGATTTGCTTTGCTAGATTTAGCCAAATGCTATGAAAAAAAACTTGCACAGCACTGGCACAGACCTGCCTGGCAAAAAGTAATAGGAACTGATGTAACCTAGCCCTCAAAAGGACTGCAATTACAATTAGTCTTTACTCCCAACCTATCTATTTAAGAGCACAGACTTGCCTGATAAAAGTGATAAGAACTGATGTAACCTAGCCCTCAAAAGGACTGCAATTACAATTAGTCTTTACTCCCAACTTATCTATTTAAGAGCACAGACCTGCCTGATAAAAGTCGTAGGAAATTATGTAACCTAGTCCTCAAAAGGACTGCAATCACAACTATTCCCTACTCCCAAGCTATTTGTAGATTTGTGCGAAAATTGGCTTGAAATTAACACTGAAAGTATAGCGCACACAGCAACAGCGGTGCCGTCTAACACGCAGCTGCAGCAGTGAGAAAATGGTGGCGACGGGGAAAATGGCTGGGTCTTATAGGGCAAGGACATGTGACATACTCTGCCAATGAACATGCCCTTGCTTGTGTGAAAAAAAGCACTTCACTCCGTGTGTGCGCTGCTGATAGGCTGACAGACTGCACCTCCCCACTGTAAATGCGGGAAAGAGAAAAAAAATGGAGATCTTCATTATTTATGCAGAGATCCATCCCCTGCCCCTCCCCCCCGCCCCGCTGTACACTCAAACTGCGTATTAACATTAATTTTCAGCATTACTGAGAAAAAATCCAGTTATGATTTTGGTGCACGAACAGTTCTCGAACATAACCTCGAACAGCCGAATTTTTTTCAAATTGTTCGTGTTCGCCGAACGGCTCGAACACCGCCCAAAACAGCTCGAATTTGAGATTGGCGAACAGTTCGAGTCGAACACCGCTCATCTCTAGTGCTAATTGTTCGGGTTGAGCAAATTGGAATACTCGAGTGCTCGGTCCGAGCAACGAGCCCAATCTAAGTTTATTGGAAATTCCAGCATTTTTCCGGCGGCTCCCCCCGGCGGTCTGCAGAGGGCCTAAAAATTGCCCTAATCGATGTGAACATTGCTTAAATGACATGGGAACACCATAGGGAAGACCCCTGGAAGCATTTCTGACTCCCAAGTCACTTCTGTCATCAATGTTGTCAGAGGTATTACGCCACTTTTACGGACTCACAATAAAACATACAAAAACGAAAACAAAATGGATTTTCCTGGGAAATATGTTAAGGAACATCCTTTTCAGGGTAATGTTTTGTATATAAGGCAAAATAAATATACAGAAACAAAAATGCTCCTCCACACCTTGGGCTTTGTTCACACATAGCGTTTTTGATGCGTTTTTGCACTTTTGCATTGCTTTTAACCAAGACAAATGCATTCACCAGGAAATGTAATTTTAATATTTTACTACCTTATCTGGCCATGTGGTGTGTGAGATATCATCAGACACATCGTGTTTCATTTATGATGGAGGGACTCTGAAAGTCACAAAGACTATTTTTATAGGGCCATCAGGCGGCCCTTACTATTCTTAAAGGGCCAGCAGTCGGCTATGCTTTGTTGTTCCCATTATTAATGAGTGGGTCTCCTATACTGTTATTGCTTATGCAGTGACTGCAACGGCTGCCAAAAATTTGGAGGAACTCCAATGCCCCTTGCAAGAGACGTAGAGGTCGGAGGGCCTCCTGAAAAAATGGCTCCCATTATTAGGAAGTGTGTCTCCCATACTGTTTGCCTTATGCAGTGAAGCAACGGCTGGCAAAAATTTGAAGGAACTCCAATGCCCGTTGCAAGAGATGTAGATATGTTGATACGGTGCATATGGTGGCGATATGGTGGTGGAGGATAAGGATGAGGAGAAGGAGGAGGACAAGAGCAAATAGACAAAATCAGGAAGCGTATACCCATGTCTGTTTGTGAAGACAGGGGTGCATGGGAAGAGAGTTAGACCTCTCCAAAAAAAGACACTGAATTTGAGTTTATGTAACGCTGCTATCATTCGATGGTGTTGAGAAGTCTGGCCAAATCCAGCCCATAGACAAGATATAGGTAGAGACCGAGGACTCCCGGGCACTATTATGTACTGTATGTGACATACACCTGAATTTGCTGAGGGGGAAAAAGAAGCAATATATGGGGCTACAGAAAAGAATTATTGCAATAACAATATCATTTATCTAGTTATGTTTGAAAAAAGGGGGGATAGGGGACAGAGAAGTACATTCTATATAATTAAAGTTAAATATAAGTTCCTATCATAAAAATAACGGAAGACAACATGATGCCAGAATCATAGTGATTGATATTGACCAGGTCCTCCCGTGTATTTCCAGGCTGATTCCTGACCTTTCTCAGAGTCATCCTTACCCCACGAGGCGAGAAATTGCATGGAGCTCCCAACCGAGAAAGATTGACAGTCATCTTGTGTTTCTTCCATTTTTTAATAATTGAGCCAACAGTTGTAGCCTTCTCTGAAGTGTGAATGATTGAGTGTGTGGACAGATGTCTTTTATACAGGTAACGAGTTCAAACAAGTGCAATTAATACAGGTAATGACTGCAGAGTAGGAGGGCTGCTTAAAGAAAAACAGGTCTGTGAGAGACAGTATTCTTACTGGTTGGTAGGTGATCAAATACTTATTTCATGCAATAAAACGGCATTTAATTATTTAAAAATCATAAATGTGATTTTCTGTTTATTAGTTTTAGATTCAGCCTCACAGTTGCAGTGTACCTAAGATAAAATTACAGATCTCTCCATTCTTTGTAGGTGGGAAAGCTTGCAAAATCGGGAGTGGATCAAATACTTATTTACCCCTCTGTATATGCATATTATATATATATATATATATATATATATATATATATATATATATACACATTCATACTTACATATACATACATATATATACAGTGCCTTGTGAAAGTATTTGGCCCCCTTGAACTTTTCTACCTTTTGTCACATTTCTGGCTTCAAACATAAAGATATAAAATTCTAAGTTTTTTGGGAAGAATCAACAACAAGTGGGACACAATCGTGAAGTGGAGCGAAATGTATTGGATATTTTAAACTTCTTTAAAAAATTAAAAACTGAAAAGTGGGACGTGCAATATTATTCGGCCCCCTTGAGTTAATACTTTGTAGTGCCACCTTTTGCTGCGATTACAGCTGCAAGTCGCTTGGGGTATGTCTCTATCAGTTTTGCACATCGAGAGGCTGAAATTCTTGCCCATTCTTTCTTGCAAAACAGCTCGAGCTCTTTGAGGTTGGATGGAGGGCATTTGTGAACAGCAGTTTTCAGCTCTTTCCACAGATTCTCGATTGGATTCTGGTCTGGACTTTGACTTGCCCATTCTAACACCTGGATATGTTTATTTTTGAACCATTCTATTATAGATTTTGCTTTATGTTTGGGATCATTGTCTTGTTGGAAGATAAATCTCCGTCCCAGTCTCAGGTCTTTTGCAGACTCCAACAGGTTTTCTTCCAGAATGGTCCTGTATTTGGCTCCGTCCATCTTCCCATCAATTTTAACCATCTTCCTTCTTCGATTTTGGTTTCATCTGACCAGAGCACCTTATTTCACACGTTTGGTGTGTCTCCCAGGTGGCTTGTGGCAAACTTCAAACGAGACTTTTTATGGATATCATTGAGAAATGGCTTTCTTCTTGCCACTCTTCCATAAAGGCCAGATTTGTGCAGTGTAAGACTCATTGTTGTCCTATGAACAGACTCTCCCACCTCAGCTGTAGATCTCTGCAGTTCATCCAGAGTGATCATGGGCCTTTTGGCTGCATCTCTGATCAGTCTTCTCCTTGTTCAAGATGAAAGTTTAGAGGAACGGCTGGGTCTTGATAGATTTGCAGTGCTCTGATACTCCTTCCATTTCAATATGATCGCATGCACAGTGCTCCTTGAGATGTTTAAAACTTGGGAAATCTTTTTGTATCCAAATCCGGCTTTAAACTTCGCCTCAACAGTATCTCGGACCTGCCTGGTGTGTTCCTTGGTCTTCATGATGCTCTCTGCACTTGAAACAGAACCCTGAGACTATCACAGAGCAGGTGCATTTATACGGAGACTTGATTACACACAGGTGGATTCTAGTTATCGTTACCAGTCATTTAGGACAACATTGGATCATTCAGAGATCCGCACTGAACTTCTGCACTGAAAGTAAAGGGGCCGAATAATATTGCATGCCCCACTTTTCAGTTTTTAATTTTTTAAAAAAGTTTAAAATATCCAATAAATTTCGTTCTACTTCACGATTTTGTCCCACTTGTTGTTGATTCTTCCCAAAAAACTTAGAATTTTATATCTTTATGTTTGAAGCCAGAAATGTGGCAAAAGGTAGAAAAGTTCAAGGGGGCCAAATACTTTCACAAGGCACTGTATATACACACACACACTTATATTGAGTACAATGTCTTCCATAACAGTACAATCCATTAAGATATAAAATTGTTTTTTCCATATGATTAAAAGATAAATCAAAATGTCAGAATTACCAAGAAAAAAAAAGCCAAGCCTTGTATGGCTATATTGAAGGAAAAATAAAAAATAAACTTATGACTTTTTAAAGAAGGGGAGAAAAAAGCGAACATGCAAAGACAGAAATCTGCTGCGCCTTTAAGGGGTTAATAATAAAGTAGTATCTTTGGTTGAGCTCTCAGTTGGGAGTGGGCCCAAATCGAATGGTATGAGGTTTTATGATTTCTGCTATAATAACAGGAATCCAGAAACCTGTTCATAAAGTTTCATAACTTTTTATGTAGATTTATGCCATAAGACTATTATAATAGATGTCACAATAGAGCGGAGTTTTCCTTTAGGTTCAATAAGAGCAGATCAATTTTCTTTCTCCTTTGAGTCGTAGAAGCTTTTACCAGGGAACGGCTTTAATTCTTGGTTTATTTTACCCTGACATTTTCAATCAATGTTTAATATCGTGAAGAACATACATTTACCTATTGAATACTAATGGAGCCTTGGCTTCTATTCAGACTGGACTCTGTCCTCTCCCAATCAACATTTACAAAGCCTGGCACCAGGGAAATGGGAACCAAGTGGGTACTGTGGTTTCCTTTGTCTGTCAGGAAATGCTGACTCTGAGATGACCATCGGAGAAATAATGATAAGCTAAGTATATACTGCATGCCCAACTTGTGAGTTACCCAAACGCACCAGTAGGGGCAGCAGATCCAAAACTATAGAACAGTCACTTATTCGCATAGCACCAATATATTCTGCAGCAATTTACAATTCAGAGCCTGCATGCACAAATAATATAAGACGTTTCAGAGTCTCATTATTTAACCCCTTCAATTATGGGGCAATTTTCTATTTTATTTATTTTTTTGCTTTTGTTTTTTCCTGTCTTTCTTCCCAAAGCCGTAACTTTTTTTTTTTTTTAACAGTCAACATAGGCTAGCTATATCAGGTCTTGTCATTTGTGGGACAATTTTAAATTTTGAATGCCACCATTCATTTTGCTATAAAATGTACTGAAAAAAATGCAAGTGGGTTCAAATTGTTAAAAAAAAACACAGTGCTTCCATTTTCTTGTTTTAGTTTTGTTCGTTTTTATGGTATTTACTATGTTATAAAAATGTTCTGGCAACAAAATTCTTCAGGTCAGGTCTTCAGGTCAGCACAATTTCAGCAATGCAAAACTTGCAAGGTATTTTTTTTACATAAAGGGAATATGTCAGTAAGATCTAGTGTTGAGCCACCCCCGTAGTGTTCGAGTTCGGTTCGGTTCGTCGAACACCCGTGTGTTCGCCGAACTGTTCGTCGAACTGTTCGTCGAACACCTTCGAACACTGTTAAAACCAATGGCAGGCAAACAAAAACACATAGAAACACATAGAAAACACCTTCAAAGGTGTCCAAAAGCTGACAAACTGCTCAGAAGACATAACTAACACATGGAAAAGTGACAAGTACATATAGTCATGCGAAAATAAAAGAGGTGGAGGAGTAAAAGGAGGGGGAGACACAGATATAGGCATGTCATGCCCTTCTAAAATCCAAAAAGTGAGAAGCCGACACGGCCAGTCCGCTCCTGCCCGTGCCACCTCCGTGTCGCCGGGTTTGTGCCAGAGCCGCGGTGAACCCTGACGGCCAGCCCCCCTCTCCCAATACTGGTGCCTGTCCGCTGGTGGGTCGAGCGAGCCCCCCTGTGGTGGAGGCAGCTCTAAGCTTTTTAATTTAAATTGTCTCTCTAATTTGAATGAATACACTTTAAATCCATTTACAAGGATCTATTGGAGGGCAAGTCTCATGCCAGCAGCCGCGGTAATTCCAGCTCCAGTAGCGTCCACTAAAGCTGCTGCAGTTAAAAAGCTTTTATAAGGATCGAGTTCGGCTGTCCATCGCAAGGCATCCTACTGCCAGTCCCAGCCCCTATGCCTTGGGGTGCCTCCTGATGCTCTTCACTAAGTATCCCATGGTCCCGAAGCATTTCCTTTGAAAAAATTAAGTGTCTAAACTACAGGTGGTGCAGCTTGCTTAACAGCCGGGATAATCCGCTTACTAGCAGACACTGCTACTAGGCACAAAGTATTTCCTGGGCTAGATGCAGTTTAAAAATTTGTAATTAGATACTCTCGTTGGATGCTGAGAAAGCATTCCATAGAGTCTCCTGGCACGCCATATATGATTCTCTTAAAAAGCTTGGGGTAGGAGTCTAGGGGACCCTTTTATAGCCAAAATCACGGCCCTGTATCGCAATACGTCACCTAGGCTGAAGATAAATGGAACTGTAGCACCCTGAGGGCTCGGTTGCTAAAGACGTATTGCACCTCACCCAGAGGTGTGATATCTCACTCTCAGGTAAGGATGGAGTGTGGATCAGGACCCGACACCTGCATGCATTACACCACATTGCCGTGGGGCAGGGCGACCAATATGCCCCTGAGATGGGCACGACAGTCCCTGTCCCTGGCTGGAGTGGGGGGAGGGAACACTGAGGAAGGGGAACCCTGTAGTGCAGGAGCAGGGAGGAAGCAGTTCCTGGGTGCATTGAGAAGGGAGTATAAAAGGTGGGCACCATCTTAGTTCAGTGCAGAGAAGTCTGAGCCGAAGTGGCAGGGAGCAGGGGCTCTGCATGAGCTCTGCTCCGGAGGCGGGCCTAGTAACAGAGGCCCAGGCCTGGAAGAGGGAGAAGGAAGGAAGAGGAGTGGAGAAGGCTCCAGGAACGAGGAATGAAGGGATCCCAGGGGTGCGGACGGGCGAGTCGCCACCGCACGCCCGAATCCACCTGCGTGGAGGGGTCAGGCCAAAGGGGGAGACCGGTCCCCGAACTAGTGGAGGCAGGAAACGACCCTCAGCTAGAAACCGGAGGCTCTGACATTTTATGTGGCGCAGCCCCTCGCTACACCCGCTAGGAAGGCACCACATAGGGTCAGGGAAACTGGCGCCAAGTTTACCAAGAGGAGGCCCGAGGCAGCCGGACAGAAGTGTTGGTAAGAAAGGCCAGACAAAGGACACACAAAGGGGGTCCTGTGAAGTGCTCCAAAGTTATCTGGGAGTTGTCTGAGCCCCTCACCTGGTGAGCACAGTACGACGTGGGCAGCCGTTACCTGCAGACGTGGTCTGGATAATAAGAACTGTGAGTAAAGGCCCTGAACTGCATCACTGACTCCGTGTCGTTACTGCTGCTGCCCTGCACCATCACCCCCATCCTCCGCATACACTGCCCTGAGGCTATACTCCTCCCGTGGGGAGTTATGCTACGCTCTGCTGCACCCACAACACCAGCCTCAGTGGTCTGCCCTGTAGCGGCGGTTCACTCTGACCGCAATCCACGGGTGGCGTAGTCGGACATTTAAACATGAAAACCACATAAATAGTTCCGCCACTGGTTTGACCGCCCTGAGCCACGGAACTGGGTCGCCGCCACGAAGACTACAACCACCAGCATCCACCAAAAAGGGTCCGGCTCCGGGTGTCCCAAGGCCCAGGGGTTGCGTCAGAACATTTTCATCACCTTTCACAATCACCAATGGGACAAGGCAGTGATGTCCTCTGTCCCCTCTCTTATACATCCTAGTGACGGAGCACCTGCTCTCATCAATTCGCCATAACCCCAATATTAGGTGGATTGAGGTGGGAGGCACCGAGTACAAGTGCTCTCTATTTGCTGATGATGTCCTAGTATATATCACTCAATCACATATATCCATCCATGCTGTTATGGCTGAAATAGATCACTTTGTTACATGGTAAAATTTTAAAATCAATGCAGCGAAGTCTGAGGCCCTCGATGTCTCCCTCCCCAAATCCATATAGGATTCCATCCAGTCCAACTTTCCCTTTGCCTGGCCCTCACAGGGTATCAAATACTTAGGAATTCCTATTCATAGAGACCTCTCCCATCTATGTTATCTTAATTTTGGGCCCTTTATTGAACAACTCCATACAGACCACGGTTGGCAAGTTAGAACTGTAAGATTCACTACGTGAACCACTGGTGTTTTGTGGAAAAGCACATGTACACTGCGTTCCAAATTATTATACAAAAAGTGTTTAGGAGTGATAAGGGAAGAATTTGTTTGTTTGTCAGTTAAACTCATTGATGGTGATGTGTGTCAGGGCTCTTTATATCACTGTAAGCAATTGCAGACACCTGTGCTAATTAGTTTGGCAGGTGTGTCCAATGAAAGGCAAGACTACTTAAGAAGGCTCTCTCACATTATTAAGCAGCCTACATTTTCTGCCAAAATGGGAAAGAAAAAGGATGTGTCGGCTGCTGAGAAGCAACAAATTGTGGAGTGTTTAGGTCAAGGCATGACTACAATCAACATTGTGCGATGATCAGGATGAAGTGTCTTGGCAATCAAGAAGAATGTAGCTGATTCACAGTACACACGTGTGCGTGCTGATAAGGGCAAATTGAGGACTCTTTCCTACAGGCAATTACGTCAGGTTGAAAGAGCAGCGGCAAAAAAGCCTTGTCATAGCAGCAGACAAGTTTTTGAAGCTGCTTGTGCCTCCAACGTCCCCCGAACAACAAGATGCAGGGTCCTTCAGAGGTTTGCAGCTGTGCATGCGCCATCCTGTCGACCTCCTCTATCCACTTCACACAAGCAGAAACGGCTCCAGTGGGCCAAACATTACATGAAGACTGATTTCAAAACTGTTTTGTTCACGGATGAGTGCCGTGCAGCGCTCGATGGTCCAGATGGATGGAGTGGAGGATGGCTGGTTGATGGACACCCCACGCAAACACGGCTACAGCGCCAACAAGGAGGAGGTGGAGTAATGTTTTGGGCTGGAATCATGGGGAGAGAGATTGTCGGCCCCTTTAGGATCCCTGAAGGCGCTAAAGATGAACTCCATAATGTATGTGGATTTTCTCAAACAGCACTTCCTGCCATGGTTCAAGAAGAAGAACCGTGTATTTCACAGCAAGATCATTTTTCTGCATGATAATGCACCATCTCATGCTGCACATAAAACATCTGCATCTCTGGCTGATATGGGCATAAAAGGGGACAAACTTATGGTGTGACCCCCATGCTCCCCTGACCTCTACCCCATTCAGAACCTTTGGAGCATCATTAAAAGGAGTGTCTATGATGGCGGGAGGCAGTTCACATCTAAGCAACAGCTCTGGGAGGGTATTCTGTCCTCATGCAAAACAATTGAAGCAGAAACCATCCAAAACCTGACAAATTCAATGGACGAGAGAGTTCAGAAGCTCCTTTCGAACAAGGGGTCCTATGTGAAAATGTAACATCACCTAGAATAAAGTTTTGAGTTGAAAACTGTTTGATTTCAGTTTCTAACAACCTGCTAATGCTTATAATTTCAAAAGTGACCATTTTTTTGGTCTTTATTAAAATGAAAAGGTTGATCGAAAAGTTTGGGGGATCTAAGAGTGTGGCAACCCAGTAGTCATGATTACTTCGAATTCTGACAATATGAGGGTCATGCTGCAGGTAGTGCAGCAAGAAGGCACTTATGTGCCTTGCGCATCTCGGAGCCCCAAAATTATTTTCCGGGCTAGATGCAGCTAAAAATTATTTTTAATTTTAAATCTGGTGAAGCTTTAGTATAGATGGCCTAATAGGATCAGTGCTGCACACTGCTACAAAGCCCAAATTATTTTCCAGTCAAGATACAGATAAACATGATTAGTAATTTGAAAGCTTAAAACGGTTGGTAGGGTGATTTTAACCAATCATCAAGCTTTTACTCTCCCCAGGATGACACAGGGGTAGAAAAGTCGTTTCGGATCCATGATTTGTTCATCTTTATGAACGTGAGTCTGTCTACATTATCAGTGGAGAGCCGCGTGCGCTTATCTGTCAGCACACCACCAGCAGCGCTGAACACACGTTCAGACAGAACGCTGGCTGCGGGGCATGACAAGATCTCCAAGGCGTAAGTGGCTAGCTCCGGCCATTTATCCAGATTGGAAGCCCAAAAAGAGCAAGGGTCCAGTGACACAGTCGTGGCTTTAATGATTACTTGGAGATACTCCTGTACCATCGTCTCTAGGCGTTGACTATGTGTCAGACTTCTTGTCTCCTGTGGCCTTGCAAAGGATGGGCTAAAAAAGTGGTGAAATGATTCCGCAAAATTGATGTTACCAGCAGATACTGTGGTTCTGTCACGGTTTGAGTGCTGAACACTTGACGGTCCCACGGTTGGCAAGTTGGAACTGTGAGATTCACTACGTGCACCACTGGTATTTTGTGGAAAAGCACATGTAAGATTCTGCAACAGTCTCTGCTGATACTCCTGCATGCGTGCATCCCTTTCTATGGCAGGAATAATTTCTGCAAATTTACTTTTGTACCGGGGATCTAACAGTGTGGCAACCCAGTAGTCAGGATTATTTCTAATTCTCACAATTCGAGGGTCATGTTGCAGGTAGTGCAGCAAGAAGGCACTCATGTGTGTTGCACATCCAGGAGCACCAAGTCCCTGTTGTGTTGGTGGCGAGGTAACAATCATGCTTCCTTCCTCTGTCCTCTCCCCCCAACCTCGCACAACAGAAATGTGATCAAGGTCTCCCTCATCTGATGAGTCTTCCATCAGTTCGTCCTCCACTTCTTCCTGGGCTCCTGCACCTTCCTCACTAGTTTGGCTGCTACCATGCGCCCTGGTAAAACCATCTCCCCCACCCTCACATGCCTGCCGCCTTGGTGCTGCCGACCGTCTGGACCTTGCAGATGTTAGCCCTTCCGCATACAACTCCTCCTCCTCTACTTCCTCCACCTCCTCTTGTGCCACCACCTGACTCCGAATTCTGTTTAACATGTGCTCCAGCATGTAAATCACCGGAATAGTCATGCTGATAATGGCATCGTCAGCACTAAACATCTTCGTCGCCATTTCAAAACTGTGCAGAAGGGTGCATAGGTCCCTGATCTGAGACCACTCCTCCAGCGTGATTTGCCCCACCTCTGAATCTCGTTGGCCCAGGCTATACGTCAGAACGTATTGCACCAGGGCTTGTCGGTGCTGCCACAGTCGCTGCAACATGTGCAGAGTTGAATTCCACCGGGTAGGCACATCGCATTTTAGCCGGTGAAGTGGCAGGCCCAACGACTTCTGTAGAGATGTAAGTCGCTGAGCTGCGGGATGCGAACGGCGGAAGTGAGCACACAGCGACCGTGCCCTCTGCAGAAGGCCATCTAGTCTGGGATAGTGGGCTAAAAATTGCTGGACAACCAGGTTCAACACGTGAGCCATACAAAGCACGTGTGTGACATTGCCCCGGCGAAGGGCCGCACCCAGGTTTGCAGCATTGTCGCACACGGCCTTCCCTGGTTTCAGGTCCAGTGGAGACAACCATTCATGAAATTGGTTCTCCAGAGCTGACCACAACTCCTCAGCTGTGTGACTCACATTTCCCAGACATTTCAATGTAAAAACCGCCTGATGACGTTGAGCCCTACTGCCAGCATAGTAAGGAGGTGTGCAGGATCCCTTCTGCGCAGTTAGAAAGCTTGTGGCATGACCAGACAGGCTTTGGGTGCAGGTGGAAGACCGAGAGGAGGTTGAGGAGGCAGAAGCAGTGGTGGAACTTTGACATAAAGAGGATTGACGCACAACTCGTGGGGACGGCAAGACTTGGACAGCAGCCCCTTGTCCTGCTGTCACCATAGTTACCCAGTGCCCAGTCAGCGACATGTAACGCCCCTGTCCATGCCTACTCGTCCAAGTGTCTGTGGTGAAATGCACCCTGTCACACACAGAGTTTCTCAAAGAAGCGGTGATGTTGTGTGCGACATGCTGGTGGAGCGCAGGCACACCTTTCTTTGAGAAGTAGTGCCGACTGGGCATCTGGTACTGGGGCACTGCGACGGACATAAGGTCTCGAAAATCCTCTGTGTCCACCAGGCGGAAAGGCAGCATTTCTGTAGCCAAGAGCTTGCAGATGGTGAAATTCAACCTCTTAGCTTTCTCATGGCTAGGAGGAAATGGTCTTTTACTTGTCCACATCTGAGGGACCGAGGGCTGGCTATTGTGCTTAGACGGGGTTGATAAGGGTGTCCCCGGCAAACTGCCGGTCTGTGAGGAAGATGCAGGCGGACATGTTAGGTTGCCTTGATCCAAAGGTGGTGCTATCGATGTCGGACAGCGCTCAAGACCAGCTGGTGTTACCACCTCCAAAGAAAATGATGACCTGCCAATCACGCTGGCTGTTGCGGGTAAAGAGGTGGCAGGTCTGCGCCCCAAAACAGGTGTGACTGCTGTCCCCCCAGTCACAGAGGATGAAGAGGCCACGGATGCACAAGATATGGCAGACGGTGGTTGGCCCGGCCGGCTAGACCGCATTGTAGCACACTGAGCTTCCCACTGCAACTTATGCTTCATGTCCATGTGCCGGTTCATGCATGAAGTACTCAAACTATGTATTTTTTGGCCTCTACTTAGCTTTTGCTGACAAATGTTACAGATAACACAAGTTGGGTCATCTTTATCGATCTGAAAAAATGCCCAGGCTATGCAAGGCTTAGCACCCATGCGACCTGAAGAGCCACCACGACTTGTGGTGAGAGGCAGAGTTGTGTTTGAGGATGCAGTTGTTGACGTGCTTCCAGTACTACGTCTCTGTCCAGGAAGGCGCAACCTGACCTCGTCGTCACTAGCATCTTCCTCTACCTCCTCTGCTGACCTCATCTCTTGGCTGACTGTGGGTTGACAGTAAGTGGGATCTCCGACCTCATCATCATCACCCTGTGCGTTATCACACCCGTCGTCCTCAGAGCCAACCTGTTCCTGCCCTGACAAAAAACTAAAGTTGTCGCTCCAATCAGGTATTTGAGTCTTATCATCGTCTTCCTCATTGTCTCCACCAACAGGAGTTACAGTTTGGGAATGAGGGTCTACATTATGGTCAGAACCTTCTGCGTCTGGTCCTGGATCCGACTCATAAAGATTCTGGGCATCAGTGCAGATCATTTCCTCGTCTGGATTCACAGAAGCGCTGGAGTCGACCTCTGATTCCCAGGCTATAGTATGAGTAAACAGCTCTGCAGACTCAACCATCTGTTCTACCTCATACTCAGACGGGCAGCTGGAGATTTGGGAGCTGTGAGGAAGCAAGTGCGATTTGGGTGACACCTTTGAGGACTGGAGTATTTGTGATGTTGAAGTTGATGTGGAGGAGAGCCCACTTAAAGGAGCACTTGATATCCGTTGAAGCACCTGCTGTTTTTGTGCCTCATCTGGAATTTGTAGCGATTGGCGTGGCCGTAAGAAAGGGATCTTATCACATTGTCCGCTAAAAGAAGTAGACATTTTAGTTTGGCTGGAAGATGGTCTTTCTTCTGCACCTACCCCACGGACACAACCTTTTTTCCCCTTCCCAACACGCCTATTCCCCTTTCCACCAGCAGCAGGCCTTTTTCCACTCATTTTGGTGGTTAACTAATTCACAACTCTGGAGTTGTTTGCACAAAAAAACAATGGATGGTAACCGAGCAGAGCTGAGTGGCCAAACTGTGGTATTAGGCCAAAACTATTGGCTGGGTTAGATGCAGAAAAAAATTATTTTTAATTTGCAACCTGATGGAGGTCAGTATAGATGGACTAATAGACCAAGTCCCACACACTGCTAGAAGCCCAAATATTTTTTCAGAGCTAGATGCAGAAAAAAATTATTTTTAATTTGCAACCTGATGGAGGTCAGTATAGATGGACTAATAGAACAAGTCCCACACGCTGCTAGAAGCCCAAATATTTTTTCAGAGATAAATGAAGAAAAAAATTATTTTTAATTTGCAACCTGATGGAGGTCAGTATAGATGGACTAATAGACCAAGTCCCACACACTGCTAGAAGCCCAAATATTTTTTCAGAGCTAGATGCAGAAAAAAATTATTTTTAATTTGCAACCTGATGGAGGTCAGTATAGATGGACTAATAGACCAAGTCCCACACACCGCTAGAAGCCCAAATATTTTTTCAGAGCTAGATGCAGAAAAAAATTATATTCAATTTGCAACCTGCTGGAGGTCAGTATAGAAGGACTAATAGAACAAGTCCCACACACTGCTAGAAGCCCAAATATTTTTTCAGAGCTAAATGAAGAAAAAAATTATTTTTAATTTGCAACCTGATGGAGGTCAGTATAGATGGACTAATAGACCAAGTCCCACACACTGCTAGAAGCCCAAATATTTTTTCAGAGCTAGATGCAGAAAAAAATTATATTCAGTTTGCAACCTGATGGAGGTCAGTATAGATGGACTAATAGAATGATGCTATGCCCAAAAGATTTTACTTCACTAGGTGCAGTAAAAAAATTGGTATTCTATACACAGGTGGTATATCTTGCAACACAGATAGGCTACTCCACTGACTAACACACTCTGCAATAGGCCAAAAAGGATTAGCTTTGCTAGATTCAGCCAAATGCTGTGAAAAAAACTTGCACAGCACTGGCACAGACCTGCCTGGCAAAAACTGATAGGAACTGATGTAACCTAGTCCTGAAAAGGACTCCAATTACAATTAGTCTTTACTCCCACAATCTATCTATTTAAGAGCACAGACCTGCCTGATAAAAGTCGTAGGAAATGCTGTAACCTAGTCCTTAAAAGGACTGCAATCACAACTATTCCCTACTCCCAAGCTATCTGTATATTTGTGCGAAAATTGGCTTGAAATTAACAAGGTATAGCACACACAGCAACAGCGGTGCCGTCTAACACGCAGCTGCAGCAGTGAGAAAATGGTGGCGACGGGGAAAATGGCTTGGTCTTATAGGGCAAGGACATGTGACATACACTGCCAATCACACATGCCCTTGCTTGTGTGAAAAAAAGCACTTCGCTCCGTGTGTGCGCTGCTGATAGGCTGACAGATTGCACCTCCCCACTGCAAATGCGGGAAAGAGAAAAAAAAATGGAGATCTTCATTGTTCCTGCAGAGATCCATCCCCTGCCCCTCCCCCCGCCCCGCTGTACACTCAAACTGCGTATTAACATTAATTTTCATCATTACTGAGAAAAAATCCAGTTATGATTTTGGTGCACGAACAGTTATCGAACATAACCTCGAACAGCCGAATTTTTCTCAAATTGTTCGTGTTCGCCGACCGGCTCGAACACCGCCCAAAACAGCTCGAATTTGAGATTGGCGAACAGTTCGAGTAGAACAACGCTCATCTCTAGTAAGATCAACCTCCCCCAAACAGCATGTATGAGCATACAGGTCTTTACAAAATAAATCCATTGACACCTTTATATCTTCCATATGTTACTTCATTTCCAAGAAATCAGTTTTTTTAATGCAAAAGAAAATTATGTGTTAAGCACTATGGGTGTGACAGAGCGCTTCCCAATCCACTGCCTTCTGAAGTTTTCCCACCCACCACCTACCTTTTTAGCTTGATGGATAGTTCACTGTCTGGGCTCGTACACACAACCATATAAATCGGACAAGGGCTATCCGTGGTTTTTATAGCACTCGTACTCATGTTATTCTATGGGGTTGTACAAATGTCCAATTTTTTCCTCAGACCTAGTAGTTCAAGGAAAAAAATTGCAACATGCATGATTTGCCTCCAAGAATGGGAATGGCAGTCATCCTTTCAAGTCTATGGGTCCGTGAAAAAAATCAGATGACATCCAAGTGTGGTCCAATTTTCACGGACTGACAGAATGGAGAAGGTGGAGAACATTTTTTGCTCTCGCCACGCCTGAGAAAATCAGATCTCACTAGGGCAGCACGGTGGCTCAGTGGTTAACACTGCTGCTTTGCATCTCTGGGGTCCTGGGATCAAATCCCACCAAGGACAACATCTGCAAGGAGTTTGCATGTTCTCCCAATGTTTGCATGGGTTTACTCCAGGTTCTCTGGTTTCCTCCCACACTCCAAAGACATACTGATAGGGAATGTTGATTGGGATCCCCGATGGGGATCCCAAAAGTAAAAGAAAAGTCAAAGATGCTATAGGATTTTTACAGGATGAAAATGGAGAAATGGTAAGAGAGGATGTTGAGAAGGCCGAACTTTTTAATTCCTATTTTGCATCTGTTTTCTCTCAGAAAGAAAATGTAACATCAACTGATCTTCACTGTCCTTTTAAAGGAATAGAGGAATCCAAGTTATCTGTAGACAGAAAGATTGTGAGGGAATATTTAGCTAACATAAATGAGTTCAAGTCTCCAGGTCCAGATGAATTACACCCCAGAGTACTGAAGGAGATCGTAGAAGAAATTTTAGAACCACTCTCCATAATCTTTGAAAATTCTTGCAGAACAGGAGAAGTCCCAGAAGACTGGAGAAGAGCAAATGTTGTTCCTATCTTCAAAAAGGGGAAGAAGGTTCACCCAGGGAACTATAGGCCGGTGAGTCTGACTTCTATACCAGGAAAGATCTTTGAACAAATTATTAAACAACATGTATGTAAGTACATGGATAAGAATGAAGTGATTAACCAGAGTCAGCATGGGTTTGTAACTAACAAGTCATGCAGACTAACTTAATTTCCTTCTATGACAGAATCACTGACTGGGTGGATCAGGGAAATGCTGTAGATATAGTATATCTTGACTTCAGCAAAGCATTTGACAAAGTATCTCACACCATCCTTATTGAAAAAATGACCAAGTATGCAATGGACCAGGCAACTGTTAGGTGGATTCATAACTGGCTTAGTGATCGGACTCAAAGTGTGGTTGTAAATGGCTTCACATCCAGCTGGATGAATGTCTCAAGTGGGGTACCACAGGGCTCCGTCCTGGGACCTGTATTGTTCAACATCTTTATCAATGATTTAGATGAAGGAATTGAGGGTAAACTGATTAAATTTGCTGATGACACAAAGCTAGGAGGGATAGCTAATACTAGAGAAGAGAGAGAGAGGATTCAAAAAGACCTAAATAAACTGGAGCAGTGGGCAGCAACCAACAGAATGGTTTTTAACAGGGAAAAATGCAAAGTACTACATCTGGGCAATAAAAATGAAAAAAGCATATACAGAATGGGAGGAGTAGAGCTAAGCAACAGTACATGTGAAAAAGACTTAGGTATACTAATAGATCATAGACTGAACATGAGTCAACAGTGTGATGCAGCAGCAAAAAAGGCAAATACAATTCTGGGATGTATTAACAGAAGCATACAGTCTAGATCACGTGAAGTCATTATCGGTCTTTACTCCTCTTTGGTCAGACCTCATCTGGAATACTGTGTACAGTTTTGGGCACCACATTTTAAAAAAGACATAGACAAACTGGAGCAAGTTCAGAGAAGAGCGACCAGAATGGTGACTGGTCTGCAAACCATGTCCTATGAGGAACGGTTGCAGGATTTGGGAATGTTTAGCTTGCAAAAAAGAAGACTGAGAGGAGACTTAATAGCTGTCTACAAATATGTCAAGGGCTGTCACATTGTAGAAGGATCATCTTTATTCTCATTTGCACAAGGAAAGACTAGAAGCAATGGGATGAAACTAAATGGGAGGAGACACAGATTAGATATTAGAAAAAACTTTTTGACAGTTAGGGTGATTAATGAGTGGAACAGGCTGCCACGAGAGGTGGTGAGTTCCCCTTCAATGGACGTCTTCAAACAGAGGCTGGACAGACATCTGTCTGAGATGATCTAGTGAATCCTGCTTTGAGCAGGGGGTTGGACCAGATGACCCAGGAGGTCCCTTCCAACTCTACCATTCTATGATTCTATGATTCTATGATTCTATGGGTACAGTGCCGATAATGTCTGAATTGTAAAGTGCTGTGTAAATAATGGCGCTATATAAATAAAAAGCTTATTATTATTTATTCTGATCAAACTCTAATCAGAGTCTGATTATCATGATCGGACAGTTTTTATCGCATGGAGAGAAAAAGATCATGTGACCCCAGAATCTATGTGATGTTAGGAAATCAGACAGTGACCTATTAATTAAAGAGGTCCAAATCAATAATGTGACTGTGACTGCAGACTTATGAGTCCCCCCAACACACACACTGTGCACTGCAGGGATTCATCAATTTCTGAGCTGGGATTGGAGGGTATGTACAGTACAGACCAAAACTTTGGACACACCTTCTCATTTAAAGATTTTTCTGTATTTTCATGACTATGAAAATTGTACATTCACACTGAAGGCATCAAAACTATGAATTAACACATGTGGAATTATATGCTTAACAAAAAAACATGAAACAACTGAAGATATGTCTTATATTCTAGGTTCTTCAAAGTAGCCACCTTTTGCTTTGATGACTGCTTTGCACACTCTTGGCATTCTCTTGATGAGCTTCAAGAGGTAGTCACCGGAAATGGTCTTCCAACAATCTTGAAGGAGTTCCCAGAGATGCTTAGCACTTGTTGGCCCTTTTGCCTTCACTCTGCGGTCCAGCTCACCCCAAACCATCTCGATTGGGTTCAGGTCTGGTGACTGTGGAGGCCAGGTCATCTGGCGTAGCACTCCATCACTCTCCTTCTTGGTCAAATAGCCCTTACACAGCCTGGAGGTGTGTTTGGGGTCATTTTTCTGTTGAAAAATAAATGATGGTCCAGCTAAACGCAAACCGGATGGAATAGCATGCCGCTGCAAGATGCTGTGGTAGCCATGCTGGTTCAGTATGCCTTCAATTTTGAACGAAATCCCCAACAGTGTCACCAGCAAAGCACCCCCACACCATCACACCTCCTCCTCCATGCTTCACGGTGGGAACCAGGCATGTAAAGTCCATCTGTTCACCTTTTCTGCGTTGCATAAAGACACGGTGGTTGGAACCAAAGATCTCAAATTTGGACTCATCAGACCAAAGCACAGATTTCCACTGGTCTAATGTCCATTCCTTGTGTTCTTTAGCCCAAACAAGTCTCTTCTGCTTGTTGCCTGTCCTTAGCAGTGGTTTCCTAGCAGCTATTTTACCATGAAGGCCTGCTGCACAAAGTCTCCTCTTAACAGTTGTTGAAGAGATGTGTCTGCTGCTAGAACTCTGTGTGGCATTGACCTGGTCTCTAATCTGAGCTGCTGTTAACCTGCGATTTCTGAGGCTGGTGACTCGGATAAACTTATCCTCAGAAGCAGAGGTGACTCTTGGTATTCAAATTTCATATACCGTATATACTCGAGTATAAGCTGACCCAAGTATAAGCCGAGGTACCTAATTTTACCACAAAAAACTGGGAAAACTTATTGACTCGAGTATAAGCCTAGGGTGGGAAATGCAGCAGCTACTGGTAAATTTCCCCATCCTGGTACGCATTGCTCCCTCATCCCAAATCTTGGTATGCATGGCCCCTTCATCCCCAATCCTGGTATGTATGGCACCCTCATCCTCAATCCTGGTATGCATGGCACCCTCATCTCCAATCCTGGTATGTATGGCACCCCTCATCCCCAATCCTCCAATCCTAGTATGTATGGCACCCTCATCCCCAATCCTGGTATGTATGGCACCCTCATCGTCAATCCTGGTATGCATGGCACCCTCATCCCCAATCCTGATATGTATGGCACCTCTCATCCCCAATCCTGGTATGCATGTCACCCTCATCCCCAATCCTGGTATGTATGGCACCCCTCATCCCCAATCCTGGTATGTATGGCACCCTCATCCCCAATCCTGATATGCATGGTCCCCTCATCCCCAATCCTATTATGCCTGGCCTCCTCATCCCCCAATCCTGGTATGTATGGCTCATGTCAGCATCTGAGCAGCGTATGGCATCACTGCCATGCACCCTCAGACGCTGATGTGAGCTGCTGGCATATTCACTCCTCTCCATGGCGGGACTATGTATGTGGAGAAGAGTGAATATGCATTCTCTTTAGTTACGGACACTGTCAGCAGGAGCTGCGGCTCTGCGCTCCTCTGTGCCCGCTACCAAAGAGAATGAATATTGCAGAATGCTACTTTATTTTGTTAGTTGTATATGGAGATGGCTGCTCCTAATAAGCACCTGTACACACCTATTTCTTGTTTTGGAAGTGACAGGAACAGATCACAGGAGGCACAGGAGGACACAGATCTCAGAGGGGATCGCACCGGCCACCGATGAAATTCGTTGTCTCAGGGTAACACAGGGGGGTCTCACAACCGCTCTGCACTCCAACCCTGAGGTGAAGATGGCTTGCAGAGTGGTGATCGCTATTTTAGATTAACCCCTTTGGTGCTGATTGGTCAGAAACTATTGTTCGGCCAATCAGTGCCAAAGGGATTAATCAGGAGAGGTGACGTCAGGAACACCCCACTCATTGTGACTGCTGTGATTGGTGCTGTGTCAGACAGCACCAAGCACAGCATGTCACATGGGTTTTTGTTTTTTTTTAAACTTTATTGTGACATCACTGTGATTGGCTGGTTAAAGTTCATCAAACAATCACAGCGTATCGCCAACGTGAGGAGGAGGGGGGCGGTACAGCCCCCAGGGCAACGTGCAGGGATGGCCTGCTGCATCGAGTGGTGAACGGAAATACCAACACCGTATATATACTACGAGAAGGGGTTAAACTGGAAAAAGTGGGTGATTCCCCTATGACAGTGCTGGCGTACCTATGGCACGCATGCCAGAGGGGGCATCCAGAGACCTCCCTAAGGGAACGTGTGCCATCAATTCATCAATAGCGCTACTGAACCAGGCCTGGCGGGTGATTACTCGGAGCTGGCCAACACCAGCCCCTACTTCATCTAGATGGGCGTTCTCAGATACACATCTAGCTGAAGTGTATTGCAGTGCACAAACTTGTCAGGCCCGTGCTCCGCAATACATGCTACCACCAAATCAGAGGCCAGCAGCTGATGTCAGCGTACACGCCACTGGGCGCATGGCAGTGACATCATGCGGCCCTGTTGCTTGGACCCTGAAGTTAGCTGCTGGCATCAGAAGACGACGCGGCGTTTGAGGAAGGAAGATGTGCAGGAGTTTTTATTTTGTTTCTTTTTTCTGTGTAATGAACAGCAGCGCCAGCAGGATGGGGGTGCATATAAAGTGAAGGGGGATATACCAGGATGGGGGTGCATATACAATGATGGGGGATATACCAGGATGGGGGTGCATATACACTAATGTGGGATATACCAGGATGGGGATGCATATACACTGATGGGGGATATACCAGGATGGAGTGCATATACACTGATGGGGGCGCATATCAACTGATGGGGGATATACCAGGATGGGGGTGCATATACAATGATGGGGGATATACCAGGAAGGGGCAGCATATACACTGATAGGGCATATACAAGGATGGCGGCAGCATATACAAGGATGGGGGGCATATACCAGGATGGGGGGACATATACATGGATAGGGGGAACATACACATAGATGGGGGAAGCATATATCAGGATGGGGGACATATACAAGGATTGGGGAGGCATATACATGAATTGGGGAACATATACATGGATGGGGCATATACATAGATGGAGGGGCATATACAAGGATTGGGGAGGCATCTATAAGGATTGGGAAGGCATATACATGGATTGGGGGAACATATACATGGATGGGGGGCATATACCAGGATGGGGGATATACCAGGATAGGGGGAGAATATACAAGGATTGGGGGAGCATATACAAGGATTGGGGGCAACATATATACAAGGATGGGGGCAGCATCTGCAGTCTCATACCTCAGCTCCTGTCTGTGGCTGCTCCCTGCATCCCCCTCTCCTGCCTGCTCTCTGTATGAGTTGTTTTTTCTAAACTAAAACCTCAGTTTTCAGGTTAAATTGCCATGTTGGCACTTGGCGATAAATAAGTGGGTTTTGGGTTGCAGTTTAGGCACTCGGTCTTTAAATGGTTCGCCATCACTGCCTTAGGGCATTTAAACGGATGTTTAGCCACTTGTTCTATATATTATAATACTGCAGCTTTATGATAAATAGGGAAAATAATGGTCTTCTGTTAAGGCCAGGCTGAGCTTCATAGGAATTCTAAATTGGCAGCTTTAGAAGCCTTCAACCCATGATCTCTTGCGACCGTGTCATGGGAGCCCATGGGTGCCGAAACATTGTGCCACTTGGGTTATGTGCCTTAAATGCGGCTGTCCAGGATTTACAGTGGCATTTAAAAAGTTAAACAGCAGCGTTCAGGGCTAGAACTGGTCTCTGCTGTTAAAGGCGGATGCTGCACATGTAACACAAATGACATCAGGTGTCTTTAGAGCAGGCTCAGCTATTGAGCTCACTCCATACACAGCAACCAATGTTCCATATGCATGTATATCATGCACCAGTAAAGGCTTAGACAGCATTCCTTAAGCAAGGAGTGTGAAAACTGCTCGCAATAGATTACTATCTATGAGGAAATTGGGGTGACCCAAAATGGAGAGCACATGTGCGGGCGCTCCTTGGCCTATCCCTGAGCTTGCGCAGAACAGTACTTTGCTCTGTCCTCAGCAGGGGAAAGAGCAGTGTGCCTGCATAGGGGCGCGATGGGGAACACTGTGTGGATGACATAGGACGTGTCATCCACACAAAGCAGAGAAGGAAGCCGGCGACCGCAAGAAGAGAGGATGTGCTGGATCAAGACCAGAGACGCCCATCGGACTGGACCACCCAATAGTTGAGTGTAATAAAAGGTCTTTTTTTTGTTGTTTTGCAGGGCGGCTTCGAGACTTAAATATAGCATTCCAGAAAACTGTAACACAGGGCTGAAAGATGGTGGCCTTAGATTATTTGAGGAAAAGCTGGTGACAGGTTCCCCGTTAAGGAGTCAGAGTTGAGGAGAATAAGTGATTCATAACTAGAGAATGAAGCATGTTGCTCTAAGATATATTATAAAGTTTCTTATATTCTCCTCTACTATAGAGTCAAGCAAAGTTTGTTGAAACGACAAAGGCTAACTTGATAATGATAAGTAAGAGAAAGTAAAACGTGCACAAATTATTATGATGAAGTCCACAGTTATATAACATCTAGTTAATTATACATATCCTCAGTGCCCCTGTAAATTTTGATTAAATAAATAATAAGACAGCTATAAAGGATTACTTTTATTTCTGAAATGGACTTTTTCCTTCGACTTTATCTCTATCCCATCATTCTGGTCGGATATCTCCCTATAGCTTCATCTTTAACAAAAAATATAGTTCTGAAACCTTCAACTAGCAGTATAACTAAAAGGAGTTGATTCAAAAGAGAAAATTAACAAAATGTTTATTTAAAATTTTCATTTAATCCCTTAACGAACTATGACGTATATTTGGTTAAAGGCCGATAAAGAATGTATGAAGTAGTTTCAGGAGCTGAGCCACCTTCATACCAGACTGATAGCCAGAACCTGTAACTGCAGCGCTGGGAGCTTGCTCTTATTGCCATAGTTTAACAATTTAAATGGAGTTGTTAATCTCGGACCGTGGCATTCAAATGACATTATTACCAGTGGCATCTACTGGTTCCCATTAGCCCCCAGTGACATGATCAAGAGGAACCATTACAGCTGGGTGGCAACAAAAGTAACTGCACAGGTTGACAGCAATTTCTCTACATACTGCATTACTATAGTACCGTAGTATATAGTATTAGTGCTCACAGGATTATGTCACCTAAGGAGACTAAAAAATAAAGTAAAAGAAATGTTTTAAATTATATTAAAATATATATATATATATATATATATATGTATATATATATATATATATATATACTGTATATAAATTCAAATCACTCTTCTTTTCCCTCGTTAAAAATAATGACAATAATAAACATATTTGGTATTGTAGGATCCAAAAAAGTTCAATGTATCAAAATATTATATAAAACCATAAGTTAAACTATATAAAAAACAAAAAATATCGAAACACCAGAATTGTCGCATTTTGGTCACTGCACTTCCCCTAAAAAATACAATAAAAAGCGATCAAGATCTCACATTTACCCCAAAATGGTTTATCAATAAAAACATCAACTGAGCGCACAAAAATCAAGCTAACACTCAACTAGATGGACAGAAAAATTTTAAAAAAGTTATAGGCTTTAGGATATTGTGTCACAAGCAAATTTAAAAAAAAATTAGAATTTTTTTTTTGGTCACTAAAATAAAAAAAAGAAAATGCATAAATATAGTATTGCCATCAACATGTTGACCTAGAAGATTATGTTGCCAGGACATTTTTACCACATAATAAACACTGTAAAAACAAAATCCAAAAAAACAATGATAGAATTACTTTTATTCACAATTTCACCCAACTTTCATTTTTTCCCCATTTTTCAGTACATTATGTGGAAAAATTAATGTTGTCATTCAAAAGTACCAAATCTTCTCACAAAAACAACCTCTCATATGTTTATGTCGATGGAATATTAAAAAAGTGGCTCTTGGAAAAAAGGAAGAAAACAAAAAACATAAAAATTCAAAGGTCATTATGGGTTAAATCATAACAAAGTTCAAGAAAAAGTAACAATTTTACTGAAATAAGATGAATATAATTCACATTAAGATTTATAAAGGACCTGTCAGCTCTCCTAACTTTTTTGCATTAGTAAATACTTGCATTGAAAATAAAATTTTGGTGTTCCTCTGCTATTCCTACTGGAAACACATGAATAAATTAGTAGCTGGACGTCCCATTTTAATAGGTCTTATTAAAGGAATTGGTTTGCCAGAGTCAGAGCTTGTAGTAACACCCTCACATTGATAATGGGAATGCCATCAACCAGTTGTAAAAAAGATTAAATGGGATATCATCAACAAAGGAGATACGTTATCAGGTGGCAAGGGCTGTGGTCACTGCCACACCTGCTGTCCTCAGCCTGAAATGAAGCTTTATCAGTGATGTCCATTTCAGGGATTGATCTAATTCCTGCTCTACTGAGCATGTGCCAGTTCTCAATTCTGATAAATGCTCAGTGTGAGCTCACTACCCGATATTCCATTTCAGTGCACAGTTGCCATCGCTAATGAAAAATTTCGAGTCGGCAGCGGAGTGCACTGTCAGTGCACACTGAAAAGCAAAGAATTCAGCGAGCAGAGCAGGGAGAGCTGAGATCAGCCCTACCCAGGAAAAAGACATCACAGTGATTTCTGTTTTGCGAAGGGGCTGCTCTCTGCTCTCCTCTTTCTCCCCTTTACAATGTACACCAGCTCATCACTTCTCATTAGAGCCGGAGAGGGAGCGCTATGTCACTGTGCACTGAAAAGTGAATTCACCGGATGTCCAGGTCAGTGGGAGCTAGACAAAAAGCTTGCAAATCTATTACATTCTGTTGTCTCCGGCATTTGATATGTCAGGGCTGTCACGATGTCATCTGTGTGACATGATGCACAGATGATGTTGCGACAACGCTTGCTATTCAAAAGTTGCGCCTAGGATGCCGAAAGGTAAGATATTTGCAGACCTCTCATCTAGATTCCAGGTACCAACAACCTGGACTTTGGACCCATGAATCGATCTGCTCACCTCTACTGAAAAGGAATATCATGCTGGAAGCTCATACTGAGCATATGTCAGAATTGACAACAGACACATGCTCAGTAGAGCAGGGATTAGCCCAGTTCCTGAAATGGATATCATGGATGGAGCTTCATTTCAGGTTGGGGAGAGCAGCTGCTGCAATGACAACAGCCTCTGCCCCCAGATGATGTCCCTTTTGAGTATGCAAACATGCAATGAGGATTTTCAAAGAAACATCATCATACCGGAAGTAAAAAAAAAATTATAAAGCAGTTAGATAGAGAGGTAAAAGTAGGGACTTTTTAAGTAGGTATTGTGACATGCAGAAGTAGTGCTTTTGCATAATGTGACATGCAGAAGTAGTGCTGGTGCTTTCAAAGCATCCAGCAACTAGAAGGGTTAACACAGTCACAGGAGAAGGGGCCAGGAAAATGCAGTGCGGATGCTAGCGGATTGTCAAGAATGCCACTAGAACCTGAAGAGTTCATGTAAGAATGCTTGGAGGAAGTCAGTCTGGAAGCAATTGAGAGCATTACCCAAGCAGTGCAAGCTGATCAGGAGGAAGACACACCATTGTGGTGTCTGTTGACGGTGGAAACCACCATAAAAGCGAGAGAAGAAGAGCACCCCTGGTCTATTCCCAAAAGGGAAAATCCATAGAGCACAACGGGAAGATCAGATAATTGGCAGAATACTACTTTATGTGGACCAAAATCGTTTTCCAATTAAACGGGAGAGAGATAATGAGTCACCAGCAGTATCTGTTTTAATTAAAGAATGGACGAAGCTCTACCTCAGTGAAGACGGTATCCTGTATCGTAAAGGAGGACCAAACCGGCAGTTGGTACTACCCTGATTATTCCGTACGTTGGTCTTCAAAGAACTTCATGAAAACATGGGACACCTGGGAGTGGAAAGGACAACAAATTTGATCCGTGAACATTTCTTCTGGCCGTACATGCAGAGAGTTATTGAGAGGTACTGTACGTGACCAGGGAGTGTGGGTGTCTGAAAGATAAACATCCCAACACATCAACCCGGGCACCTATGGGCAACATCCAAACTACGTATCGGTTTGAGATGGTCTCAATAGCCTTCCTACATCTTGAGACGTGCAAGGGTGGTTACAAATACATCTTGGTGGTGATGGACCATTTCACTCAATTTGCTCAAGCATATGCCACCACCAATAAATCGGGTTGAACAGCAGCAGAGAAGATCTTCAATTATTTTGCTTTGAGGTTTGGGTTCCCTATGAGGTTACACCACAACCAAGGAAGAGAATTTGAGAACCAGCTCTTTTCCAAGCTAGGAAAGTACTGTAGAATTCAAAGATTCCACACAACGCCGTATCACCCAGAGGGTAATGGACAAATGGAACGTTTTAACAGGATATTATTGTTGATGTTGCGCACTTTAACAGCTGTCGAGAAGAAAGACTGGAGGAGTTCTCTGTCAAAAGTGGTACATGCCTATAACTGTACAAAGAGCGATGCAACGGGTTACTCACCCTTTTTTCCTATTGTATGGACGCACGCCAAGACTGCCAATCGACATCATGTTTGATACTCCGGTGTCAGAGACTTACAGAACGTATCCGGAGTACGTTCGGAAATGGAAGGAACGGATGGCAGAGGCATACAGCATAGTGTCTAAAGTGGTGACGCAAGGACAGAGTAAGGTGTAAGATGATTGAAAATGTTATGGAGCAGAATTGGCACCGGGAAGCTGGGTGCTTCGTTCGTACTGGGAAGACAAGGTGTATGCGGTCGTAAGGAGGAAAGCTGATGACAGCCCAGTGTATGAAATCCGATTGGAAACAGGAGACAAGAAAACCAGAATAGTCCATCGGAATTTACTACTATCCTGTGATTATCTCCCACCACAACAAGACTTCCCAGAAGTAGACCGACATCATCCGAGATCAACTAAGGGACCACCACAGACTGAAGCTCCGGAGGTGGATAGTGACCTTGAAAGTTCCGATGAAGAATAGCACACCATCTTATTTCACAGACCGACAAGGAGAGGGATGTACCATCCTCAGGAGAATGAACTAAGTCCTGAGGCTCCAGAGTTTGTACCAAGGAGTACAGATGAAGTCCAATTCAGATCTGATGATCAAAGACCGGGCCCTTGAAGAGACTGATTGACACTCAGGAGGAGAGGAATTACCAGACCATGCGGAATCAAGTGACTCAGGAGAAGTACAGGAACTTACAGAGGCAGCTCCAAAAGCATCTGAGGAAGCACGAGAAATGAGTGCGGCGGAAGAAACTTCTGTGACCGAAGAACCCGTGGTCTCTGAGGAACAACCCACCAGGAGGATGTCGACTTGAGAAGTGAGGAGGCCCGTGATGCTGACGTATGAGACACTTGGTGAACTGAGTCAAGTGCCAAGGACTGTCGACTAGAAACAGGTATTTCTGCCTGCGGACCAGGTAAGCCCACTTGAGTGATATTCACCACCAAGATGCAGTATGGAAGATGTTGCCTACTGGAAAGACTTGTTTTCATGCTTTGATTTTCCTTAAAAGACTTTGTAGAAGCAAAGAACTGTTAAAGTCTAGAGAGAGCTGGTTGAAGATGTACGAAAACCTCCAGCTGAAGAGATGCTGATTGTTTTAATTGTGTTAATTGTTTATTTCTTACAGGCATCCTACAAGAAAAAGGTCGTAAGATTAGGTTGTTATTATTATTATTATTATTATTATAATGTTTATGAAAGTTATACCAATTTCACAATGCCAATTTGTATATAAAGTTATCCATCTTTCACCACTGTCTCAGAATTGGTCAGATTGACCAATTAAGATGAATGTTGAGGACGACATTCAAAAAGGAGGGAAGAGTGTGACATGCAGAAGTAGTGCTTTTGCAGAATGTAACATGCAGAAGTAGTGCTGGTGCTTTAAAAGCATCCAGCAACTAGAGGGGTTAACACAGTCACAGGAGAAGGGGAGTATTTTAGCAGAGCCCCAGTGGGATTGTGGGAAAGTTGTTTACTGTCTGGCTGGAGCTGAAGAGAAAGGTGGTGTGTGTGTTCTGTATCTCACAGAAGCACCCCTGCAAGTGAAAAGGATTCAAGTCAGGCTAAGCACTGGTCAGGTAGAGTTCCTGAACTAGCAGTGCAGAGTATTGTCAGGCATAAAGATAAGCACTGGAAAAAATAGTCTCACAGGGATCATCTCCCTCAACAAACCCTCCTCCCCTCCTCCATCTCACTGTGCTGTAAAGAATGCGGTGTTCATTAATGTGCCTTTGCATTAGAGCTGTGCTGTCCTGTACTGGGAAGACTGTGAACTGCTGTGCTGCTAAGGAAACTGTATTGTTTGTCACTGGAGCCTGTTGCTCATAAGACTTTACTTGCACTGGCTGTGTGGCTTATTATTAAATGCTACTGGTCTACCATTTATGAGGACTCTTCTCAAGTGTGTCTGGTCTGCAAGTGAAACAACCTACGTTCCTGTGCCTGAGGATCAGTACCCCTGTGTGCCTGAGAGAAGCTGCATCACAAGGTCTATGGTCGCCCTGAGTAATTGTTCCCTCAGGATTCCAAAGAATTCATGTAACCTGCCCCTATCTGAACCTGCGTGTAACAGTATATTAGAAAAGCGATTAGATTATTACACTAAATAGATAGACATTTAGGATTAAAATCAGTTAGCTTCAGACCCGCCCTTTAATAATGTCCAAAATATCCTCTCTTTGCCAAAATATGCAACGTCAACGCTCATCATCGTCGCCGGGTCTCACTGAACACTGTGAGACTCAGCGGCTCTGAAGAATGTCATAGTCACTGATATATTATTAGATGTGCAAAGATATAGATAGATAAATATGGGGTAGATCGATAGCTAGCTAACTAGCTAGATAGATAGATAGATAGATAGATAGATAGATAGAGAGTAGATAGATAGATAGATAGATAGAGAGTAGATAGATAGCTAGGCAGATATCCGCGAGATATATAATTATTGCCGTGCGTGTGTAGTTTCAGTACATGGATTAACCTAATAAATAAATAAATGAAAAAATAACATGAGGTCTCTCCTATTTTTGATAACCAGCCAAGGTAAAGCAGACAGCTGCAGTCTTATATTATCAGGCTTTGAAGGTCTATGGTTATTGGGCCCATTACAGCCTAAAAATACAAGCCCTCAGACACCCCCGAATTGGCGCATCACATTAAATGCACCAATTCTGCAGCTTTGCCCGGCTCTTCCTGATTGCCCTGGTGCAGTAGCAATCAGGATAATGTTAGTTGGATTTGATGACAACTGTGAGTTGTCAAAAATCACAGCTGACATCAAGCCCTTGAGTTAGAAATGGAGAGGTCTCTATTAGTGATGAGCGAGTATGTTTTGTTAACTCTTTCGTCGAGTATACTCGGGCGAGCACCGAGTATTTACAGCGTGCTCGGGCTTTAAGTTTTCGTCGCTCCGTGAACATGATTTGCGACTGTTTGATAGATTTAATACATGTGAGGAATGCTGGAAAAACAGGCATTCTTCACATGTATTAAATCTCTCAAACAGTTGCAAATTATGTTCACGGAGCGACGAAAACTTAAAGCCTGAGCACACTGTAAATACTCGGTGCTCGCCCGAGTATACTCGGCGAAAGGGTTAACAAAACATACTCGCTCATCCCTAGTCTCTATCAGACGCCCCCATTACTAACCCAGTAATCAAAAAATAAAAACACACAGAAAAAAATATTTTATTTGAATAAATACTCCCCCACACTATCTCTTGTTCCCCAATTTATTGAAAAAAAAAATAAAAAAATTCCATGCAGGTCCCAAGTAGTCCACCGAATCCGAAGTAGTTCAGAAAAGGATACCTGAAATACGTAAAAAGACATAAAAAGACAGAAATAAAGACAATAGACATTCCCTCGTTCACCAATTTATTACTCAAAACGTTGCCATGCAGGTCCGATGTAGTCCATAATCCTCGAATCTGTCTCCGGCGACTGTGAATAACAGTAAAGTGAGCGCTATTCACAGGCCGGAGGCATGTATATCACATACTTGTCACATGACCTTCCTGTTTCACCGCCCGCACCAGAGAATCCTGACAATGTGTGCTGTGAGGATTCACAAGTCTGTAGTCACATAGAGGACAGCCCTGTTAATAAAGTAATATCTAAAATTGTATAACTTTTTTATATGTTGGAGCCACTTAAATATACTTTATATTGGTAGAGTTCTCAGTCCTTTGACTCCCACTGATGACTGAAACCACTGTACCGAACTTGTTTCTCTCAGGAGCATGCATAAAGTGGTATACAGACCCACAGACTTTCTATTGAGTCTATATACTTCTGTACATGTGCTCATATAGGAGCTGAGTACTTCTGCAAAGGGTTTGGATTGGAACCATTGGTAGAGGTTTTACAACCCAGACCCTCATCAATCTACAAGGTGTTTAAGTGACTCCAACACATTATACAAATTGCTAAAAAGTTTTGTTGCACTTAAAAGTTAACAAAAGTTTTTTGCACCCCTAGGAGAGGAGAAGCTTCGATCCTTTGATCAATTACATTAATAACATTGCATGGGATTGGTCTAAGATTATGTCCACTTGGAGTTTTCTGATTTAGATAAATCCGATGACTTTTTCAAGCTTCAGGAAATGCTTTTTTTAGGTGGAGTTTTTGGATGAGGTTTTCTTTTCCTGAATCAGTTTTAAATAGTTTTGGAAGAATTTTTTCCTAAGGTGTTTTTAACAGACTTTTTGGTTTGACAGAGCCTGGTCTGGAGAAGATTCCATCAGATGCCTCTGGCAGTCCAGGGGGATTCTCATCAGACCTCTGGCTATTTTCGAAAACCCATTACACGTCAGTCACCACTAGAGGGAGCTTACATTAATCACAGTATGCAGTAAACACCTATGCTCCCTCTAGTGGTGGCACTAGTCATCAGAGTTTCATGTCTATGTAATTTATTTGGAAATCCGAATGATGAAGAAAAAAAATGTTTTAGCAGCTACTAAAATAATTTTATGGTAGTTAAGAACGTAAATAAACCAGTTAAACAACACTATACTGTACCTGGTATAACTGGAGGGTATGATCAGTGTCTTGGAGATATCTGAAGTTGAGACGTCTCTATTATTGGAGCAACAGACATTACTTGTCTCATCCTTTATCTAACTGGAGAAAAAGCTGCATAAAGTATCATCTGTCTTTTTGTTTTCCATTACCAGCAGAACTATTCTAAGTGATCTTTAGTTATGGAAATCATACATTTGAGGGATAATTTACTTAATCCAGATGTGTGTAATAACATTTTAGACACATCTAGGGCATTTTCCTCAAGAATGCATCTGTTCTGAATCATTTAATCATGTCAGTGTTTCTTACATTTCACACTAGCCAGGGATGTTTGAAGTCTATAAGAACCTGCAGAGATCCCATAATGTAGAGGATGTACACGTAGATAGGAGCCATTGGGATCAAACAGCATCCTTGCACCTCCAGTGGTGGTGTTAAAAAAAAACACATTGCACAGAGGAGCCACACTTAGGGCAAATAGGACCAGAGACTTGATTTTGTAACTGGCTTTAAACACTTGGCATCATGTTCTTTCCAAAGTGTCAAGACTGCAAGTATACTGTTCTTTGAAATGTTTCAAGTGAAAATCCTCCTTTCAACACCATTTAGTTTCCAAAATTCTAAGTAATAATAATAAGGATGAGCGAAATTGTACTATACTACTCCGCAGCCCTATTCTGCTCCAGTCATCTTCTGCCAGTGCAGTCTTGGGTGACATCTTCGGCACTTTAGTGGTTGACTTGACCATGATGTGTGTTGCCCTGTGATGCCCCAACGAGTTACTAAAGATGTCACCAAAGACCAAACAGAAAAAGACGATCGGATCTGAGCAGGACTTAATAGTTAGATGGGTGAAGACTGGGTAGTAGAATTGTTAATTTATTTTTTAATCCTTTTGCCAGGTCTTAATAAACCAGCAAAATGGCAGCTGACTGGTTACCATTTTACTGAATTCACCTAGAGCAAATGGCCAAAAATTTGGATTCTGGCTAATTTTCTCATCTCGAATCTGTATCTCTATATTTTAATAGTGGTCACAGTTTCTGATATAAAGCTCCAAATCCACTGCATAAATGCAGAACTGAAATAATAAATGCCAAAGTACATGTGGGACCGGAAGTCATGAGTCGTCACTCTGTGACCCCTGACGTCAAATGGTAGGCACAGTTAAATATATTACCTGTGACAAGAGATCTGCAGAATTATTTTCTCCGTGTGACATGAGAAAGGAACTAGGTAACTATTGATTTTGTGTTATTTTTGTTATTTTTAGGAGTACTTTTTCTGGGTAAGTGAAGTGATTATGTGTTTTCTATGAGCCATTACAACAGTATTGGAGTGGTAAACCTAGGGGCCCTACATGGAAATCATGGGGCCCTATAGCAAAAGTTCTTCCCCTTACCCCCCAAAAAACATTTGTCGGGGTCACAAAACATACATTTTAAAGTTGTAATTTCCCCTAGAGTATAGGCGCAGTTACGGAAGGGCAACCTCACACCTTTTGAAGACAGGGAGAACATGTATTGCGGCATGTAGACAGTAATTGTGCCTCTTAGAATTCTCATCCACTATGATACTCCTTCCATGATCCCCATAGAGTATGATGGTCCAAAAATGCCACCTCACACAAGGTATGATAGCCCCCACAGTGAATTCTACCATATATTTTGTCCCCAGAGTACCCACCACAAGCATAGTATGATGTGCCCCCAACATAGTATGATGCTGTCAATTTGCCCACAACATAGTATAATGCTGCCATAGTTCTCCTAACACAGTATAATGTTCCTACAGTGCCCCCCAACACAGTATGATGCCAATAGTGTCACCAACACATTATAATGTGCATACAGTCCCAACAACGCATTATGATGCACATACATTTCCAACAACATATTACACAGCTTCCTACATATAGTATTATGTCCCCACAGTGACACCCTCTTAGTTGGTTGCCCCTGCAGTGACCAACCACAGTATGATGCCCCCCGCAGCTACTCTCAAAGTATGATATTCCACAATGACCCATTCACAGTAGGATGACCCGCACAGCTTACATACACAGTGTGATGCAACCACAGCTACCCATATAGTATATTGGACCCCACAGCCTCCCCACGCATAGTATGATGCCTCCACAGCTCCTTACACATGAATGATAGCTTCAAAGCCCCCACACACAAAATTATGCAATCCCCTAGTCCCTAAATGAAGCATGATAACCTCCAGAACCCCCACACAATGTGATGCCAAAATTTTTTTAAAAACCTATTAAACTAAATTCGTTCCCCTTATGTTTTTGTCAGACTTAAGCTCCACATAGCAGGCGTGATCTGATAATGTCACATCAGCTGTGCCTCAGATAGACAAGCTGAATAGTAGAGCAGGGAGCTAGTGTCCACCATAATAATCAACTTGTAGCCTCCACCTTAGAATGCTGATACCATTGAAATACAGACATTACGCATGAGAGGGGGTGGTGATGTTCGCCAACTCATGGAGCCCATAGTGGCCAAGTGGTCTGCTATTATTGGTACTCCACTGGCCAAACCTACGTGTGTTAGTCATGCTTTGCCACACAAAACCAGAAAATGACACATATAAAGAAGTGTTTCCAAATTCCAAAAATTGCCATTGCATAATTGCTTTATTGCAAATAATGTTTAAATACAAATTAACAAAATAGGACAAGAAATATTACAAAACACAAAGAGATGCATAAGATGTGGAGCCAAGTTGAGTTATGATTGTGCAACTACCAAATAGAACTATAATTGGGAGCAGAGCTGTACTAGAACTAAAATTTAGCTTTGGCAAGGTAAAGACGTCTTTATACAGAAAAGATGTGGTAGGTAACATGATTTAACAAGCAACCAGCTGCCACCCCTGTCACATCATCAAGGCTATCCTGAATGGTGAGTTCCTCTGTATCAAGCGCATCTGTTGAGATTATGCTACCTTCCATCATAAGGGGACCACCATTAGTAACAGACTTCACGATAGAAGATATGAAAAACATTTTGTCAAACAAACATTTAATAACATACAAATTAAGCCCAGAAATAATGTATTTCATGGTAATTTAGAAAATGACAAATCTAAACCTTTATTTCCTGCAACTTTCACCACACCGTTTAGTTCACAGTATGGCCCAACAAAATATATCATCCTAAAATATTTACCAGTGGTGAAAATTATTCATGAGTGTGGATGAGCAGACCAGTGGAATTTCAGATTCTGGTACCCGACTGGAACTTTAGTCCAAAGTTCGGTTCAGGTACCAGAACTGCACCCAAACTTGAACCAGAACCCGAACCCCATTGAAAACCATGGAGACCTGAACTTTAGATCTGGAAAATCTCTCTCTCGAACCTGGACTTCCCCCGGAACTCCAAACGGTAAAACGGACTTTCGGGAGATGTCCGTGTTCAGCGTTTAACACCGAACACTAACTCTTCGGTACGAACCCCGAACTTTTAAGTATGGGTTCGCTCATCTCTACTCAAGAGGGTTGCAGATGCGTAGCAAGTAGTGATGAGCAAGCATGCTGCTGCTTGGTGGTTGCCTGAGCATCTCACTGCTCGAGATGCTCGGCGCTCGCTGAGTATTTCCAGGGTTGCTCGGCGGGAGCTCGGGTCTCTTCCCTGCATGTTTGGCGCTCTTTACAGAGCCAATGAACATGCAAGGATTACCTGTCACTCACTGTAATGCTGTAGCCATGTTGGTTGTGGCATTACAGCCTCATCAGGTCTATATCAGACCTGGCGCCGCCATACTCGTCACAGTCACTCCGGAATCAGACAGTGTAGGGAGAGGTGTTGCTGAGCTAGGGAGAGATTTGCTTGTTTCTGGTTAGTGTAGGTGTACCAAACTATATTAGAGACACATGTCCATCTCAACAAACAGTCCTTCTGAGGACTAATCTATCTGCAGAAATATCAGGCAGGCAGTGTATATAGGCAGGCAGGCAGGGTATATGGCAGACTGCAGTGCACATAGCCAAGAGGCTCCAATCCAGTTTTGTCTGCTGCTGCTGTTAGATATTTCTAGAAATAGGCCCAGGTCTCAGGGGCCAAGAATAATTCTTTTTTGGATCTTAATCCTCATTATTTGCTTAAAAAGCAATCCAGAGAACACCGTTGTTCTGCGCCATTTGCTTGTTGGCACTGCAGAATACAGCCAGGTCCTTTTCATATTACAGCGCTAAAAATCCTGTTATTTAAAACTGTGGTTTGTCCGTCACACAGATCACATATAATTGCAATTGACACCAGTTTGCTGTTCAAAATAGCTACCTACAGGCCAGGTATTTAAAACTGTGGTTTGTCCGTCACACAGATCACATATATGTTTTCAGAAAATACTGCCATTTCTGACCTTCATTAAAAATTTGTTTCAGTGTGTCAGTGAAGCAATTGACACCAGTTTGCTGTTCAAAATAGTTACCTACAGGCCAGGCATTTAAAACTGTGGTTTGTCCGTCAGATGGATCACATATACGTTTTCAGAAAATACTGCCATTCCTGACCTCCATTAAAAATTTGTTTCAGTGTGTCAGTGAAGCAATAGACACCAGTTTGCTGTTCAAAATAGTTACCTACAGGCCAGCTATTTAAAACTGTGTTTTCTCCATCACACGGATTACATATACAGTTTCAGAAAATACTGCCATTTCTGGCCTCCATTAAATTTTTTTTTCAGTGTCTCAGTGAAGCAATTGACACCAGTTTGCTGTTCAAAATAGTTACCAACAGGCCAGGTATTTAAATATGTGGTGTGTCCGTCACATGGATCACAAATAAGTTTTCAGAAAATACTGCCATTTCTGACCTTCATTAAAAATTTGTTTCAGTGTGTCAGTGAAGCAATTGACACCAGTGTTCTGTTCAAAATAGTTACCTACAGGCCAGGTATTTAAAACTGTGGTTTGTCTGTCACACAGATCACATATAAGTTCGCTCCAAATTCAGTCATTTTTTGAGAGTGTGGAAGATATTATCCTCTATTTAAAATGGGCAAGGCACGTGGTAAGGGCCGGGGAACTGGACGTTTCACTTTCCCATTTATAGATTCGGGCCTCTCGCCCGGTCCACTTGAAGCGGGGCAAGAGGAGATTGCATTTAGCGATGCCCAAATATTTGAGCAGCCACGGTCACACGAAGGTGATGGTGGGAAAGTGTCACAAGAGGTGGACGATGATGAGACACAATTGCCAGAAAGTCAGGATGAGGACCAGAGTGCGAAAGTGGAAAACGAGGTGGTGAATGATATAGTAACTGACCCAACCTGGCAGGAGGACATGCAGAGCGAGGAGAGCAGCACACAGGGGGAAGGAGGCAGAGCACCCCAACAGGCAGGAAGAAGCAGTGTGGTGGCCGCAGAAAGAAGGCAACCGTTCCCCGTAACACCAACATGAAGGAAGTTGCCAGTACAACTGTTAGGTCTTCCTGAGTCTGGTTGTTTTTAAAGATTCTGCCGATAACCCCAAAAAGGTCATTTGCACCACCTGCCAGGCCAACATCAGCAGGGGTGGCAAAACGACCAGCCTGACCACCACCAGCATGATCAGGCACATGGCAGCAAAGCACCCGACTTTGTGGGCCAAACCCCAGGGTCCAGGAACAGTGTCTGCGGGTGGCACCACTGCTTCTTCTGCTGTTGTGCATGCAAGCCAATCCCCTGTCCATGGTGCATGCGAAGATGCCTCCCGCCCTGTACCTGTCATTGCGCACTCTCAAGTAGCAGCATCAGGAAGAACGTCCACGTCCTTGTCCCAGCGCAGCGTTCAGTTGTCCATACCCCAGTCCTTGGAACGCAAGCACAAATACGCAGCCAACGCCCCACAGGCCACACTACTAAATTCCCACATTTTGAGACTGCTTGAAATGTTGCCTTTTATGTTTGTGGAGACGGAAGCATTCCGCAACCTGATGGCGGTGGCCGTTCCTCGGTATTCGGTCCCCTATTTCTCCCGGTGTGCCATCCCCGCATTACGCAAGCACATGTCGCAAAAATATTAGCCGTGCCCTCATCAACGCAGTTACCGGGAAAGTCCACATAACCACGGACACGTGGACAAGTGCTTGTGGGAAAGGATGGTACATCTCACTGACGGCACACTGGGTTAACATAGTGGAAGCTGGGACCCAGTCGGACCTTGGAACGGAACAGGTCCTCCCGATGCCAAGGATCGCAGGCCCTAGGTCAATCAGGGTTTCCCCCACTGTCTACAGCTCCTGCACCTCATCCTCCTCAGCCTCCTCCTCTTCTTCAGCCTCCATCTCTGAAATGACCACATCAGTCACAAGCTGGAAGCACTGCAGCATTGCCTCGGCCAAGCAGCAACAGGTTGTGTTGAAGCTGATATGCTTATGTGACAAACCGCATAATGCTGAAGAGTTGTGGACAGCCCTGAAAGAGCAGGCAGATCTGTGGCTCACACTGGTGAGCCTACTGCCAGGCATGGTCGTGTGTGACAATGGCCGGAACCAGGTGGCGGCTCTGAGGCGAGGCGAGCTCACACACATACCATGCCTGGCCCATGTGCTTAACCTCGTGGTTCAGGAATTTCTCAAATCCTACCCGGAGCTGCCGAATCTGCTTGTCAAAGTACGCTCATCACTAGTAGCAAGGAGAGGACAATAATTGGCCAACATCCTCTCCTCAAGTTTATTCCCGAAGCCCACTTCGATCATAACCTGGTTATCTGTCTGGGGATATTTTAGCTGTGCTGGCAACTGCTGCAATGTGTGCATTTTTGCCAAAAATAAAAAATCTACCTTTTCTTCATCAGATGGTGCAGACTGCAAGATTGATGTGTTCATCATGATTCACACCACATAATTTATTGCATTGAGTGTGATAGTTGCAATGTAAAATATATTGGATATATGATCAAAAAGCTAAAAAAAATTTATTGCACAGCATCTTTCCAACATAAGTACACATGTGGTCAAAATTGTTGGTAACCGTCGTTTAATGAAAGAAAAACTCACAATGGTCACAATGGTCACAGAAATAACATGAATCTGACAAAAGTAATAATAAATTAAAAATCTATGAAAACGAACAAATGAAAGTTAAACATTACTTTTCAACCCTGCTTCCACAGATTTTTTTTAAAAATTAAACTCATGAAATAGGCCTGGACAGAAATGATGGTACACCTGAAAATAATGTGACAAAAGGGACATGTTGAATCAAGTTGTGTCCACTAATTAGCATCACAGGTGTCTACAATCTTGTAATCAGTCAGTGGGCCTGTATATAGGGCTACAGATACTCACTGTGCTGTTTGGTGACATGGTGTGTACCACACTCAACATGGACCAGAAGAAGCAAAGGAAAGAGTTGTCTCAGGAGATTAGAAAGAAAATTATAGACAATCATGTTAAAGGTAAAAGTTATAAGACCATCTCCAAGTAGATTGATGTTCCTTTGACTACAGTTGCACATATTATTCAGAAATTTAAGATCCATGGGACTGTAGCCAACCTCCCTGGACGTGGCCGCAGGAGGAAAATTGATGACAAATCAAAGAGATGGATAATGCGAATGGTAACAAAAGAGCCCAGGAAAACTTCTAAAGAGATTAAAGGTGAACTTCAAGCTCAAGGAACATCAGTGTCAGATCACACCATCCGTCATTGTTTGATCCAAAGTGGACTTCGTGGGAGACGATCAACGAGAACAACATTGTTGAAAAAAAAATCATAAAAAGCCAGACTGGAATTTCTGGAATTTGCCAAACTCCATGTTGACAACCACAAAGCTTCTGGGAGAATGTCCTATGGACAGATGAGACAAAAATGTAAGTTTTTGGCAAGGCACATCAGCTCTATGTTCACAGATGGAAAAATTAAGCAGATCAAGAAAAGAACTCTGTCCCTAATGTGAAACATGGAGGAGGCTCTGTTATGTTCTGGGGCTGCTTTGCTGCATCTAGCACAGGGTGTCTTGAATCTGTGGAGGGTACAGTGAAATCTCAAGATTATCAAGGGATTCTAGACAGAAATGTGCTGCCCAGTGTCAGAAAGCTTGGTCTCAGTCGCAGGTCATGGGTCTTGCAACAGGAAATGACCCAAAACATACAGCTAATAACACCCAAGAATGGCTAAGAGGAAAACATTGGACTATTCTGAAGTGGCCTTCTATGAGCCCTGACCCAAATCTTATTGAGCATCTTTGGAAAGAGCTGAAACATGCCGTCTGGAAAAGGCAACCTTCACACACGAGACAACTGGAGCAGTTTGCTCATGAGGAGTGGGCCAAAATACCTGTCGAGAGGTGCAGAAGTCTCATTGACAGTTGCAGGAATCGATTGATTGCAGTGATTGCCTCAAAAGGTTGTTTTACAAAATATTAAGTTAAAGGTGTTGTCCACTGTTATTCAAAATAGCCCAATGTGTTTTTATGCTGAATAGAAGCTTCTTTCTAATTACCTCCCCCTGCTGTTTCTGCCTGGGAGCGGCGCTATCACTGGCCGCTCTCAGGCATCACATGACCCCTGGCTGCAGCCGGCTCTGACATCCACTGATGTCACGTCATGATTCCGGATGCAGCCAGGGGTCCCTTTTCTGCGTTCCACAGTGGTTGCTGGGTTGTGGGCGGAGTTACCCCACACGTCACACCCAGCATCCACCGTGCGTTCTCCCTCTCCCCATTCATTGGGAAAGTGCGCGGTGGATGTTGGGTGTGACGCGCGGTGTAGCCCCGTCCACAACACAGCAGTCACCACGGGGACCCCAGCGCTGAGTCACGCCTCACTTGACGTGACGTCATCGGGGGGTCATGTGCTGCCTGTGAGTGGCCCGCGATATCGCCGCTCACAGGCAGAAACAGCAGCGGGAGGTAATTACAAAGAAGCTTCTTTTCATCATAAAAATACATTGGGCTATTTTGAATAGTAGTGGACAACCCTTTTAAGGGTACCATAATTTCTGACCAGGCCTATTTCATGAGATTATTTTTTTTTTAAATTCTGTGGAAGCAGGGTTGAAAAGCAATGTCTGACTTTCATTTGTTCATTTTCATAGATTTTTAATTTATTATTACTTTTGTCAGATTCAAGTTATTTCTGTGACCATTGTGGGGTTTTTTTCATTAAACGAGATGTACCAACACTTTTGACCACGTGTGTAAGAAGGTCGAAACCTATTCAGGTGCTGTAAAGCATAATGTCATAAAAGACACCTCACACTTAAGCATTTTTTGCTATTGAAAAAGTACCACACATCGAAAGAGGAGGGAGTTGGCAAAGACAGCATGCATTGCCAGAGACATATAGGATCCTAACCCTCAATACCAAATACCCACATAGTATGAATTAAAGAAATGATCTGTTTTACGTTTATTAATTATTAGTTTAAATTATTAGTTTGACAGCTTTCATTGTGTTGAATTTGTAATCAATTTTATTTTATATATAGTATTTCCCCATTGGTGTATGTATTCACTTTGGTGATTGGTTTTCACTTATTTAAATGGATTTCCCACGACCTTGCAATTTTCTGTTTTGCGATTTTGTTTTTTCCTCCCCTTATTCCAAGAGACATAACTTTTTTATTTTTCCGTCCCCATAGCCATAGGAGAGCTTGGTTTTTGCTGGACTAGTTGTCCTTTTTAATTTCATTATTAATTTTATCATGTAATGCACTGGAAAGCTCGAAAAAAATCCAAGTGCGTTGAAATTGCAAAACAAAGTGCAATTCCACAATAGTTTTTCATTTTTTTTATTTACCATGTTCACTATATAGTAATACTGACCTGTCAGTATGATTCCCCAGGTCAGTATGAGTATGCAGATACCAAATATGTATAGCTTTTATTTTATTTAAGTGGTGAAAAAAAAATCGGAAATTTGTAAGAAAATTTTTTTGCATTTGTTGCCATTTTCCGAGACCTGTGATGTTTTCATTTTTCGGGATATGGGGCTGTGTGAGGGATTATGTTTTGCACCCTGAGCTGACATTTTTATTGATACAATTTTGTGGTAGATACAATGTTTTGATCTCCTCTTACACTGCGTGCAGAATTATTAGGCAAATGCGTATTTTGATCACTTTGATACGTTTTATACATGTTGTCCTACTCCAAGCTGCATAGGCTTAAGAGCCAACTACCAATTAAGTAAATCTGGTGATGTGCATCTCTGTAATGAGGAGGTGTGTTGACTAATGACATCAACACCCTATAGAAGGTGTGCTTAATTATTAGGCAACTTCCTTTCCTTTGGCAAAATGGGTCAGAAGAGAGATTTGACGGGCTCTGAAAAGTCCAAAATTGTGAGATGTCTTGCAGAGGGATGCAGCAGTCTTGAAATTTCCAAACTTTTGAAGCGTGATCACTGAACAATCAAGCGTTTCATGGCAAATAGCCAACAGGGTCGCAAGAAGCGTGCTGGACAAAAAAGGCGCAAAATAACTGCCCATGAATTGAGGAAAATCAAGCGTGAAGCTGCCAAGATGCCATTCGACACCAGTTTTGCCATATTTCAGAACTGCAACGTTACTGGAGTATCAAAAAGCACAAGGTGTGCGATACTCAGGGTCATGGCCAAGGTAAGGAAGGGTGAAAAACGACCACCTTTGAACAAGAAACATAAGATAAAACGTCAAAAATGGGTCAAGAAATATCTTAAGACTGATTTTTCAAAGGTTTTATGGACTGATGAAATGAGCGTGACTCTTGATGGGCCAGATGGATGGGCCAGAGCCTGGATCAATAAAGGGCAGAGAGCTCCACTCCAACTCAGACGCCAGCAAGGTGAAGGTGGGGTACTGGTATGGGCTGGTATCATCAAAGATGAACTTGTGGGACCTTTTAGGGTTGAGGATGGAGTGACGCTCAACTCCCAGACCTACTGCCAGTTTCTGGAAGACAACTTCTTCAAGCAGTGGTAAGGAAGAAGTCGGTATCGTTCAAGAAAAACATGATTTTCATGCAGGACAATGCTCCATCACATGCATCCAACTACTCAACAACGTGGCTGGCCAGTAAAGGTCTAAAAGAAGAAAAAATAATGACATGGCCCTCTTGTTCACCTGATCTGAACCCCATAGAGAACCTGTGGTCCATCATAAAATGTGAGATCTACAGGGAGGGAAAACAGTACACCTCTCGGAACAGTGTCTGGGAGGCTGTGGTGACTGCTGCACGCAATGTTGATTGAAAACAGATCAAACAACTGACAGAATCTATGGATAGAAGGCTGTTGAGTGTCATCATAAAGAAAGGTGGCTATATTGATCACTAATTTTGGGGGGTTTTGTTTTTGCATGTCAGAAATGTTTATTTCTAAATTTTGTGCACTGATATTGGTTTACCTGGTGAAAATAAACAAGTGAGATGGGATTATATTTGGTTTTTATTAAGTTGCCTAATAATTCTGCACAGTAATAGTTACCTGCACAAACAGATATCCTCCTAAGATAGCCAAATCTAAAAAAACTCCATTCCAACTTCCAAAACTGTTAAACTTGGATATTTATGAGTCTTTTCGGTTGATTGAGAACATAGTTGTTGATCAATAATAAAAATAATCCTCTAAAATACAACTTGCCTAATAATTCTGCACACAGTGTATTGCATTTTATTGCAGCGGCTAAAAATACGCAATTCTTACGTTTTGATTTTTTTTCTTAGTATGCTGTTTACCAATCATTCAATTTATATTTTGATATATCGGGGGAAAAAATCACACTTTTTACTCTATTGAATAGTTGAATAGTTCTTTTGGGTGACTTGAAGCTGCGATCTTCTGAACACTTGTGCTATAGATAGCAGTGTTTCAGAAATCACAATCTCCTATGAACGCCGGCCACAGGAGTATCATAATGTCAGGCACAGCAATTAGTGTATCATGCTAATATTAAACAGCTACTATCTAGTATATTGACTGCAAGTGCTGATGGATAGGGCAAATTCTGGACTCTCTCAAGTGGAACAGAATAAGGATAAATCAGTGGGCAGCATCATGACTGCATAGTACTATGATTAAGTGGTGACGGATAGTGTTGAGCGAGCATGCTCGACACTGCTCGGTACTCGCCCGAGAATCTCACTACTCGGGATGTTCGGTGAGCATTTCCGGGTTACTCGGGCGGGAGCTCGGGTCTCCGCCCTGCATGTTTGGTGCTCTTTATAGAGCCAATGAACATGCAAGGATTGCCAGCCAGTCACTGTAATGCCGCAGCCCCAGGTCTCAGGGGCCAAGAAAAATCCTTTTTTTTTCATCTAAATCCTCTTTTTTTTTTTTTTCCTCAGTCAGACTGTACAAATACCCGTGTTATTAACCTTTTGGTATTTTTTCCCCCAAAAAAAAAAAATTGAGTGTGTCTGTGAGTGTTCAGACACAAATATATCTGTTTAACAGAGTCTAGTTTCGGCCAGATAACTAGAATTGTGGTTTTGCAGTTCCACGGTTCAAATCTCAGTATTATCCGCTTTTTTGCCTTTTTTTCCATAAAAAAAAAACAGTTTGAGTGTCTCGCTGACTGTTCAGACACAAATATATCTATTTTAAAAAGTCTGGTATACGCCAGGAAATTAGAACTGTGGTTTTCCTATTTCACGGTTCAAATCTGGGTGTTATCCACCTTTTTGCCTTTTTTACATAAAAAAACAGTTTGAGTGTCTCACTGACTGTTCAGACACAAATATATCTGTTTAAAAGATTCTGGTGTAGGCCAGAGAACTAGAACTGTGGGTTTCCTCTTCCACGGTTCAAATCTGGGTGTAATCCACCTTTTTGCCTTTTTTACATAAAAAAAAACAGTTTGAGTGTCTCGCTGACTGTTCAGACACAAATATATCTGTTTAAAAGATTCTCGTGAAGACCAGAGAAATAGAACTGTGGTTTTCCTCTTCCACGGTTCTAATCTCCTTTCTATTACCCTTTTGCCATTGATAGTGCGAGTGTAAGCTATTTGATTTCATTTACAATGGGCAAGGCGCGTGGCAAGGGACGTGGAACTGGAAGTTCTGGTGATGGTGCGTGCAGAGGATGGGGCAGTGAAAATGTGCCACAACCAACAGCCACATCTTCTCGCTCCCAGTTCTTGATCAAATTACTAGGGAAGCACACAACAACACCACTATTGAAAAACTGATCAGTGTGAACAGGTTATTAATTGGATAGCAGATAATACTTCCAGTCACCTGGGCACCACCACCTCCGGTCTGTCTTCCACACGGTCAAGTCTTAGTAGCCGTGAGTATCGACCGCATACTCCTCCTCACCCTGATGCTCCTTCCTCCCACCATGCCGAGTGTCATCAGGAAGCAACTGATCCCACAATTGGACACTCTGAAGAGCTGTTCACTGGTTCATTTCCATATTTGGGCCCCTCGCCTGCTCCGCTTGAAGTGGTGGAAGAGGAGATCCCATTTAGCAATGGCCAAATATTTGAACAGCCACGGCCACAGGAAGGCGACGCTGGCAATTTGTCACAAGAGGTGGACGATGATGAGACACAATTGCCACGAAGTGAGGAGGAGGACCGTGCTGCGGAAGTGGAAGAGGAGGAGGTGGTGGATGATCTAGTAACTGACCCAACGTGGCAGGAGAACACGCAGAGTGAGGCCAGCAGCACACAGGGGGAGGGAGGCAGAGTACCCCAACAGGCAGGAAGAAGCAGACAGAAGGCAGGCAACCCGTTCCCCGTAACACCAACACGAGGGACGTTGCCAGTACAACCGGTAGGTCTTCCAGAGTCTGGAATTTTTTTAAAGACTCTGCTGATAACCCCAAAAAGGCCATTTGTACCACCTGCCAGGCCAGCATCAGCAGGGGTGACAAAACTACCAGCCTGACCACCACCAGCATGATCAAACACATGTCAGCAAAGCACCCGACTTTGTGGGGCGAACCCCAGGGTCCACGACCAGTGTCAGCGGGTGTCACCACTGCTTCTTCCGTTGTTGTGCGTGTAAGAGAACCCCCTGTTGTGTATGCAAGGCAATCCCCTGTCCATACTGCATGCAAAGATGCCCCCTTCTCTCAGTATTCACTTGTTATGGCAGTTTCTCAAGAATCAGCATCAACGTCCACGTCCACGTCCCACTGCAGCGTTCAATTGTCCATATCCCAGACCTTTGAACGAAAGCGCAAATTCGCAGCCAACACCCCACAGGCCACAGTCCTAAATTCGCACATTTCACGACTGCTTGCGTTGGAAATGCTGCCTTTTAGGCTGGTGGAGACGGAATCCTTCCGCAACCTTATGGCGGTGGCTGTCCCTCAGTACTCGGTCCCCAGCCGACAATATTTTGCCCGGTGTGCCATCCCCGCACTATACAAGCACGTGTCCTAATACATCTGCCGTGCCCTCAACAACGCAGTTACTGGGAGAGTCCACCTGACAACAGACACGTGGACAAATGCTTGTGGCCAGGGACCGTACATCTCCCCGACGGCACACTGGGTAAACATAGTGGAAGCCGGGACCAAGTCGGACCTTGGGATGGAACACATCCTCCCCACACCGAGGATTGCGGGCCCTATGTCAGCCCCCACAGTGTACAGCTCCTGTGCATCATCCTCCTCCTCCTCCTCATGTTCAGCCTCCATCTCAGATATCACCACATCAGTTACAAGCTGGAAGTACTGCAGTACTGCGTCAGCCAAGCGGCAGCAGGCTGTGCTGAAACTCATAAGCTTAGGTGATAGACCTCACACTGCTTGTGAATTGTGGACAGCTGTGAAAGAGCAGGCAGATCTGTGGCTGAGACCTCTGAACCTACAACCAGGCATGGTCGTGTGTGACAATGGCCGTAACCTGGTGGCGGCTCTGAGGCGAGGCGAGATCACACACGTACCATGCCTGGATCATGTGCTTAACCTCGTGGTTCAGCGGTTTCTTAAATCGTACCCCGAGTTGCCAGATCTGCTTGTCAAAGTACGCCGCCTGTCAGCTCATTTTCAGAAGTCGGCTACAGCTTCCGCCGCCCTAGCTGTGTTGCAGCAGCGTTTGCAGCTTCCGGCACACCGACTGGTGTGTGATGTCCCCACGCGTTGGAACTCTACCCTCCACATGTTGCAAAGGATTTGTGAGCAGAAGAGTGCAGTTGTGGAGTACCAGCTGCAACAAGGCTGTCGATATTCAGGTCAGACTCCACACATAAGACCTCAGGAGTGGACCTGGATGTCTGACATATGTACCATCCTGACAAACTTTGAGGAGTCCACCAAGATGGTGAGTGGCGATGACGCCATCATTAGCGTCAGCATCCCACTTGTCTGTCTTTTGCAATGCTCTCTTCAGAGAATTAAAGAGGAGGCATTGCAGCCAGAGTATGATGAGATGCATCAAGAAGCCATAGCGGGCGATTACACACAGCCCAGCCTCATCTCATCCCAACGTGTATTGGAGGACAATGAGGGAGAGCAGGAGGAGGAGGAGGAAGAACAGGAGCTGATATCATGCGCTGTAGACGGTAGTACCTGTACAACTGTCATACCGTCGGTTCAGCGTGGGTGGCCAGAGGACAGGGGGGAGGAGGAGGAGGAGGAGGAGAGCATGGTCAGTCGTCATCTTGGTGAGGACATGGAAGTCTTGCCCGTTACCAGTCTGGCACGCATGGCTGACTTTATGTTACGCTGCCTTAACTGTGACCCTCGCATTGTCAAAATGTTGGGTGACAGTCATTACTGGTTGGGGACACTTTTTGACCCCCACTACAAGGAGAACTTTCACTCTCTTATTCCTGAGGTGGAGAGGTCTACAAAAATGGGCCAGTACCAGAAGGCCCTTGCTGCAGAACTGTTAAAAAAATTTCCATCTGAACATGCTAGCGGCAGAGGTCACAGTTCGTTGCCCAACCAAGGCATACATTCGAGAGAGACGCAACTCCAATCCAGCAGAGGCAGGGGAACACTGTCAACGTTCTGGGACAGTTTTCTGGGACCCGCCCAGCTTACAGGCCCTGAGGCGCGGGGTACTCTCACAAGTAGTGGAAAGTTTCAAAAGATGGTGAGGGAGTACCTTGCCGACCCTACCAGCGTCCTCCGTGATTCCTCTGTGCCTTTTAATTATTGGGTATCCAAGCTGGACACTTGGAATGAACTCGCTATGTACGCCATGGAGGTCCTGGCCTGCCCTGCCGCTAGCGTGTTGTCGGAGCGTGTTTTTAGTGCCGCTGGGGGAATTAAAACTGATAAGTGCACTCGCCTGTCAACTGACAATGCAGACAAGCTGACCCTTATCAAAATGAACAAGGGCAGGATTGGGCCAGACTTCTCATCACCACCAAATGACAGCAGAGTAACATAAAGTCAAATCCACTGTGTTATTTCGGTATACGCTTCCTCATTTCGGCTGTTTTTTGCTCTTCTCCTTATCCTCAGCCTTCACCACTACTACACCACCAGGGTGACCGTGGTCCGTGTTGCCAGCATTGCAAGTTCCTCCGTCCTAATTTTTGGCAGCTTTTTCTTGGAAGGCATATGCAAAGACTATGGGAGACCCACTACCCAATAATGGGAATAATGTTTTTAATATACTGTACTGCATGGCTCTTGTAAGGGGCATTGCAAGTTCCTCCGTCCTAATTTTTGGCAGCTTATGCTTGGAAGGCATAGGCAAAGACTATGGGAGACCCACTCCCCAATAATGCAAATAATGTTTTTAATATGCTGTACTGCATGGCTCTTGTAAGGGGCATTGCAAGTTCCTCCATCCTAATTTTTGGCAGCATTTGCTTGGAAGGCATAGGCAAATACTATGGGAGACCCACTCCCCAATAATAGGAATAATGTTTTTAATATGCTGTACTGCATGGCTCTTGTAAGGGGCATTAAAATCGTCTTGTTAAGCTACTGTGACCTCCATGTCTCTTCCAAGGGACTTTGATATTGTTTTTTTATTCCACTGTGACCTCCACGTCTCTTCCAAGGGGCATTAAAACTGTCTTGTTAAGCTACTGTAACCTCCACGTCTCTTCCAAGGGGCATTAATGTAACGGGTCTGGGAGGCAGAACCTCTGAGCTACTATACAAGGGGGCGGTCCTTGTAAGGGAGCGGGTGGCGACCAGGGAAGACGGGCAGGCAGTCACAGCAGGTGACCGGGACAGTCTCTGGATGAACGGGCAGGAGGTCACGGCAAGTGACCGGGGCAGTCTCTGGATGAACGGGCAGGAGGTCACGGCAAGTGACCGGGGCAGTCTCTGGATGAACGGGCAGGAGGTCACGGCAAGTGACCGGGGCAGTCTCTGGGTAAAGGGTAGGTAAGACCTGTGATGGCTGAGCCTCCAGGTAGGCTAGCAGGCAGATGGTTGATGTGTGCTCCCAGGTGAGCAAGCGAGAGTATCTGGAATGGCAGGTGGTCACAGCATGTGACGGCGGAGCCTCCAGGTAGGCTAGCAGGCAGGTAATAGGTGTGCGCTCCCAGGTGAGCGGGCAGGAGTCTCTGGAATGGCAGGTGATCACAGCACGTGACGGCGGAGCCTCCAGGTAGGCTAGCAGGCAGGTAACAGGTGTGCGCTCCCAGGTGAGCGGGCAGGAGTCTCTGGAATGGCAGGTGGTCACAGCACGTGACGGCGGAGCCTCCAGGTAGGCTAGCAGGCAGGTAGCAGATGTGCGCTCCCAGGTGAGCGGGCAAGCTGGTCCATAGACAGACTGACAGGAGTTGGAGGGCAGACCGTCGGACCTCAGGCTAGCAGGCAGGTAAGCAGAATATCAGGCAGGAATCAGACAGCAAACTGGCAGCAATCTGGCAGGTAACTGGCAGGTAACTGGCAACGGGACCTGAGGGCTGAAGCAGAGTAGTGAACAGTGCAACAACATTGCTCGGGCACCTCCATTTTGGAGGAGGTGCCTTATATATGGTGAAGTCCTCCGGCCATTGGCCGGGGACTCCTTAGGATGGCGCACGCGGCCCCTTTAAGAGGGAGGGAGCGCGCGCGCGCGCCCTAAGCACAGTGGCCGGGAAGGAGAGCGCGCTGACAGCAGAGCGGGAGGAGGACGCCGGGCTCGGAGCAGAGGGGTGAGGGGAACAGCGTCCCTGCCTAGCAGAGGGCAGGGACGCCGGCGCTACAATTAAAACCGTCTTGTTAAGCTACTGTGACCTCCACGTCTCTTCCAAGGGGCATTAAAACCATCTTGTTAAGCTACTGTGACCTCCACGTCTCTTCCAAAGGTCATTGATATTGTCTTTTTATTCCACTGGGACCTCCACCACTCTTCCAAGGGGCATTGATATTGTCTTTTTATTCCACTGTGACTTCCACGTCTCTTCCAAGGGGCATTAAATCATTTTGTTAAGCTACTGTGACCTCCACGTCTCTTCCAAGGGTCATTGATATTGTGTTTTTATTCCACTGGGAACTCCACCACTCTTCCAAGGGGCATTGATAGTGTCTTTTTATTCCACTGTGACCTCCACGTCTCTTCCAAGGGGCATTAAAACCGTCTTGTTAAGCTACTGTGACCTCCACGTCTCTTCCATGGGGCATTAAAACCGTCTTTTTAAACGACTCTGAACTCCACATCTCTTCTAAGGGGCATTAAAATCATCTTGTTACGCTACTGTGACTTCCACGTCTCTTCCAAGGGTCAGTGATATTGTCTTTTTATTCCACTGGAACCTCCACCACTCTTCCAAGGGGCATTGATATTGTCTTTTTATTCCACTGGAACCTCCACCACTCTTCCAAGGGGCATTGATATTGTCTTTTTATTCCACTGGGACCTCCACGTCTCTTCCAAGGGGCATTAAAAGCGTCTTGTTAAACCACTCTGAACTCCACGTCTCTTCCAAGGGGCATTAAAACCGTCTTGTTAAGCTACTGTGACCTCCACGTCTCTTCCAAGGGGCATTAAAACCGTCTTGTTAAACCACTCTGAACTCCACGTCTCTTCCAAGGGTCATTAAAAACGTCTTGTTAAGCTACTGTGACCTCCACTTCTCTTCCAAGGGGCATTAAAACCGTCTTGTTAAACCACTCTGAACTCCACGTCTCTTCCAAGGGGCATTAAAATCGTCTCGTTAAGCTAGTGTGACCTCCACATCTGTTTCAAGGGTCATTGATAATGTCTTTTTATTCCACTGGGACCTCCACCACTCTTCCAAGGGGCATTGATATTGTCTTTTCATTCCACAGGGACCTCCACGTCTCTTCCAAGGGGCATTAAAACCGTCGTGTTAAACCACGCTGAACTCCACGTCTGTTCCAAGGGGCATTAAAACCATCTTGTTAAATCACTCTGATCTCCACGTCTCTTCCAAGGGGCATTAAAAACGTCTTGTTAAGCTACTGTGACCTCCACGTCTCTTCCAAGGTGCATTAAAAACGTCTTGTTAAACCACTCTGAACTCCACGACTCTTCCAAGGGGCATTAAAACCATCTTGTAAAGCTACTGTGACCACCATGTCTCTTCCAAAGGGCATTAAAACAGTCTTGTTAAACCACTCTGAACTCCACGTCTCTTCCAAGGGGCATTTAAACCGTCTAGTTAAGCCACAATGACCTCCATGTCTCTTCCAAGGGGCATTAAAATCATCTTGTTAAGCTACTGTGACCTCCACGTCTCTTCCAAGGGTCATTGATATTGTCTTTTGATTCCACTGGGACCTCCACCACTCTTCCAAGGGGCATTGATATTGTCTTTTTATTCCACTGGGACCTCCCCCACTCTTCCAGGGGGCATTGATATGGTATTTTTATTCCACTGGGATCTCCACGTCTCTTCCAAGGGGCATTAAAAGCGTCTTGTTAAACCACTCTGAACTCCACGTCTCTTCCAAGGGGCATTAAAACCATCTTGTTAAGCTACTGTGACCTCCACGTCTCTTTCAAGGGGCATTAAAACCGTCTTGTTAAACCACTCTGAACTCCACGTCTCTTCCAAAGGGCATTAAAACCGTCTTGTTAAGCTACTGTGACCTCCACGTCTCTTCCAAGGGGCATTAAAATCATCTTGTTAAGCTACTGTGACCTCCACGTCTCTTCCAAGGGTCATTGATATTGTCTTTTTATTCCTCTGGAACCTCCACGTCTCTTCCAAGGGGCATTAAAACCGTCTTGTTAAACCATGATGAGCTCCACATCTCTTCCAAGGTGCATTAAACCGTCTTGTTAAATCACTCTGAACTCCACGTCTCTTCCAAGGGGCATTAACTTCCGTCTTGTTAAGCTACTGTGACCTCCACGTCTCTTCCAAAGGTCATTGATATTGTCTTTTTATTCCACTAGGACCTCCACGTCTCTTCCAAGGGGCATAAAACCGTCTTGTTAAGCTACTGTGACCTCCACTTCTCTTCCAAGGGGCATTAAAACCGTCTTGATAAACCACTCTGAACTCCAGGTCTCTTCCAAGGGGCATTAAAATCATCTCGTTAAGCTAGTGTGACCTCCACGTCTGTTTCAAGGGTCATTGATAATGTCTTTTTATTCCACTGGGACCTCCACCACTCTTCCAAGGGGCATTGATATTGTATTTTCATTCAACTGGGACCTCCACGTCTCTTCCAAGGGGCATTAAAACCGTCTTGTTAAACCACGCTGAACTCCACGTCTCTTCCAAGGGGCATTAAAACCATCTTCTTAAATCACTCTGAACTCCACGACTCTTCCAAGGGGCATTAAAAAAGGCTTGTTAAGCTACTGTGACCCCTACGTCTCTTCCAAGGTGCATTAAAATCATCTTGTTAAGCTACTGTGACCTCCACGTCTCTTCCAAAGGGCATTAAAACTGTCTTGTTAAACCACTCTGAACTCCACGTCTCTTCCAAGGGGCATTAAAATTGTCTTGTAAAGCTACTGTGACCTCCACATCTCTTCCAAGGGTCATTGATATTGTCTTTTTATTCCACTGGTACCTCCATGTCTCTTCCAACGGGCATTAAAACCGTCTTGTTAAGCTACTGTGACCTCCACGTCTCTTCCACGGGGCATTAAAACCGTCTTGTTAAACGACTCTGAACTCCACATCTCTTCTAAGGGGCATTAAAATCATCTTGTTACGCTATTGTGACTTCCATGTCTCTTCCAAGGGTCATTGATATTGTCTCTTTATTCCACTGGGACCTCCACCACTCTTCCAAGGGGCATTGATATTGTCTTTTTATTCCACTGGGACCTCCGCGTCTCTTCCAAGGGACATTAAAACCGTCTTGTTAAACCACTCTGAACTCCACGTCTCTTCCAAGGGGCATTAAAACCGTCTTGTTAAGCTAATGTGACCTCCACGTCTCTTCCAAGGGGCATTAAAACCGTCTTGTTAAACCGCGCTGAACTCCACGTCTCTTTCAAGGGGCATTAAAACCGTCCTGTTAAATCACTCTGAACTCCACATCTCTTCCAAGGGGCATTAAAACCGTCTTGTTAAGCTACTGTGACCTCCACGTCTCTTCCAAGGGGCATTAAAATCGTCTTGTTAAGCTACTGTGACCTCCACGTCTCTTCCAAGGGTCATTGAAATTGTCTTTTTATTCCACTGGGACCTCCACGTCTCTTCCAAGGGGCATTAAAACCGTCTTGTTAAACCACTCTGAACTCCACGTCTCTTCCAAGGGGCATTAAAACCATCTTGTTAAGCTACTGTGACCTCCACTTCTCTTCCAAGGGGCATTAAAACCATCTTGTTAAACCACTCTGAACTCCACGTCTCTTCCAAGGGGCATTAAAATCATCTCGTTAAGCTAGTGTGACCTCCACGTCTGTTTCAAGGGTCATTGATAATGTCTTTTTATTCCACTGGGACCTCCACCACTCTTCCAAGGGGCATTGTTATTGTCTTTTCATTCCACTGGGACCTCCACTACTCTTCCAAGGGGCAATGATATTGTCTTTTTATTCCACTGGGACCTCCACGTCTCTTCCAAGGGGCATTAAAAGCGTCTTGTTAAACCACTATGAACTCCACGTCTCTTCCAAGGGGCATTAAAACCGTCTTCTTAAGCTACTGAGACCTCCACGTCTCTTCCAAAGGGCATTAAAACCATCTTGTTAAACCACTCTGAACTCCACTTCTCTTCCAAGGGGCATTAAAACCGTCTTGTTAAGCTACTGTGACCTCCACGTCTCTTCCAAGGGGCATTAAAACCATCTTGTTAAACCACGCTGAATTCCACGTCTCTTCCAAGGGGCATTAAAACCGTCTTGTTAAATCACTCTGAACTCCACATCTCTTCCAAGGGGCATTAAAAACGTCTTGTTAAGCTACTGTGACCTCCACGTCTCTTCCAAGGGGCATTAAAATCGTCTTGTTAAGCTACTGTGACCTCCACGTCTCTTCCATGGGTCATTGATATTGTCTTTTTATTCCACTGGGACCTCCACGTCTCTTCCAAGGGGCATTAAAACCGTCTTGTTAAACCACTCTGAACTCCACGTCTCTTCCAAGGGGCATTAAAACCGTGTTGTTAAGTTACTGTGACCTCCACTTCTCTTCCAAGGGGCATTAAAACCGTCTTGTTAAACCACTCTGAACTCCACGTCTCTTCCAAGGGGCATTAAAATCATCTTGTTAAGCTAGTGTGACCTCCATGTCTGTTTCAAGGGTCATTGATATTGTCTTTTTATTCCACTGGGACTTCCACCACTCTTCCAAGGGGCATTGATATTGTCTTTTTATTCCACTGGGACCTCCACCACTCTTCCAAGGGGCATTGATATTGTCTTTTTATTCCACTGGGACCTCCATGTCTCTTCCAAGGGGCATTAAAACCGTCTTGTTAAACCACTCTGAACTCCACGTCTCTTCCAAGGGGCATTAAAACCGTCTTGTTAAGTTACTGTGACCTCCACTTCTCTTCCAAGGGGCATTAAAACCGTCTTGTTAAACCACTCTGAACTCCACGTCTCTTCCAAGGGGCATTAAAATCATCTTGTTAAGCTACTGTGACCTCCATGTCTGTTTCAAGGGTCATTGATAATGTCTTTTTATTCCACTGGGACTTCCACCTCTCTTCCAAGGGGCATTCATATTGTCTTTTTATTCCACTGGGACCTCCACCACTCTTCCAAGGGGCATTGATATTGTCTTTTTATTCCACTGGGACCTCCACGTCTCTTCCAAGGGGCATTAAAAGCGTCTTGTTAAACCACTATGAACTCCACGTCTCTTCCAAGGGGCATTAAAACCGTCTTCTTAAGCTACTGAGACCTCCACGTCTATTCCAAAGGGCATTAAAACCGTCTTCTTAAACCACTCTGAACTCCACGTCTCTTCCAAGGGGCATTAAAACCGTCTTGTTAAGCTACTGTGACCTCCACGTCTCTTCCAAAGGGCACTAAAACCATCTTGTTAAACCACTCTGAACTCCACGTCTCTTCCAAGGGGCATTAAAACCGTCTTGTTAAGCTACTGTGACCTCCACGTCTCTTCCAAGGGCATTAAAACCATCTTGTTAAACCACGCTGAATTCCACGTCTCTTCCAAGGGGCATTAAAACCGTCTTGTTAAATCACTCTGAACTCCACATCTCTTCCAAGGGGCATTAAAACCGTCTTGTTAAGCTACTGTGACCTCCACGTCTCTTCCAAGGGGCATTCAAATCGTCTTGTTAAGCTACTGTGACCTCCACGTCTCTTCCATGGGTCATTGATATTGTCTTTTTATTCCACTGGGACTTCCACGTCTCTTCCAAGGGGCATTAAAACCGTCTTGTTAAACCACTCTGAACTCCACGTCTCTTCCAAGGGGCATTAAAACCGTCTTGTTAAGTTACTGTGACCTCCACATCTCTTCCAAGGGTCATTAAAACAGTCTTGTAAAAACACTCTGAACTCCACGTCTCTTCCAAGGGGCATTAAAATCATCTTGTTAAGCTAGTGTGACCTCCATGTCTGTTTCAAGGGTCATAGATAATGACTTTTTATTCCACTGGAACTTCCACCACTCTTCCAAGGGGCATTGATATTGTCTTTTTATTCCACTGGGACCTCCACCACTCTTCCAAGGGGCATTGATATTGTCTTTTTATTCCACTGGGACCTCCACGTCTCTTCCAAGGGGCATTAAAAGCGTCTTGTTAAACCACTCTGAACTCCACGTCTCTTCCAAGGGGCATTAAATCGTCTTGTTAAGCTACTGAGACCTCCACGTCTCTTCCAAAGGGCATTAAAACCGTCTTGTTAAACCACGCTGAACTCTACGTCTCTTCCAAGGGGCATTAAAACCATCTTCTTAAATCACTCTGAACTCCACGTCTCTTCCAAGGTGCTTTAAAAATGTCTTGTTAAGCTACTGTGACCTCCACGTCTCTTCCAAGGTGCATTAAAATCGTCTTATTAAGCTACTGTGACCTCCACGTCTCTTCCAAAGGGCATTAAAACTGTCTTGTTAAACCACTCTGAACTCCACGTCTCTTCCAAGGGGCATTAAAATTGTCTTGTTAAGCTACTGTGACCTTCACGTCTTTTCCAAGGGGCATTAAAACCGTCTTGTTAAACCACGCTGAACTCCACATCTCTTCCAAGGGGCATTAAAACCATCTTGTTAAATCACTCTGAACTCCACATCTCTTCCAAGGGGCATTAAAACCGTCTTGTTAAGCTACTGTGACCTTCACGTCTTTTCCAAGGGGCATTAAAATCGTCTTGTTAAGCTACTGTGACCTCCACATCTCTTCCAAGGGTCATTGATATTGTCTTTTTATTCCACTGGGACCTCCACGTCTCTTCCAAGGGGCATTAAAACCGTCTTGTTAAACCACGCTGAACTCCAAGTCTCTTCCAAGGGGCATTAGAACAGTCTTGTTAAATCACTCTGAACTCCACATCTCTTCCAAGGGGTATTAAAACCGTCTTGTTAAGCTACTGTGACCTCCACGTCTCTTCCAAAGGGCATTAAAACTGTCTTGTTAAACCACTCTGAACTCCACGTCTCTTCCAAAGGGCATTAAAACCGTCTTGTTAAGCTACTGTGACCTCCACGTCTCTTCCAAGGGGCATTAAAACCATCTTGTTAAACCACGCTCAATTCCACGTCTCGTCCAAGGGGCATTAAAACCGTCTTGTTAAATCACTCTGAACTCCATATCTCTTCCAAGGGGCATTAAAACCGTCTTGTTAAGCTACTGTGACCTACACGTCTCTTCCAAGGGGCATTAAAATCGTCTTGTTAAGCTACTGGGACCTCCACGTCTCTTCCAAGGGTCATTGATATAATCTTTTTATTCCACTGGGACCTCCACGTCTCTTCCAAGGCGCATTAAAACCGTCTTGTTAAGCTACTGTGACCTCCACTTCTCTTCCAAGGGGCATTAAAACCGTCTTGTTAAACCACTCTGAACTCCACATCTCTTCGAAGGGGCATTAAAATCATCTCGTTAATCTAGTGTGACCTCCACGTCTGTTTCAAGGGTCATTGATAATGTCATTTTATTCCACTGGGACCTCCACCACTCTTCCAAGGGGCATTGATATTGTCTTTTCATTCCACTGGGACCTCCACATATCTTCCAAGGGGCATTAAAACCATCGTGTTAAACCACGCTGAACTCCACGTCTCTTCCAAGGGGCATTAAAACCATCTTGTTAAATCACTCTGAACTCCACGTCTCTTCCAAGGGGCATTAAAAATGTCTTGTTAAGCTACTGTGACCTCCACGTCTCTTCCAAGGTACATTAAAATAGTCTTGTTAAGCTACTGTGACCTCCACTTTTCATCCAAGGGTCATTGATATTGTCTTTTTATACCACTGTGAACTCCACATCTCTTCCAAGGGGCATTAAAACCGTCTTGTTAAACCACTCTGAACTTCACGTCTCTTCCAAGGGGCATTAAAACCGTCTTGTTAAGCTACTGTGACCTCCACATCTCTTCCAAGGGGCATTAAAACAGTCTTGTAAAACCACTATGAACTCCACGTCTCTTCCAAGGGGCATTAAACTCATCTTGTTAAACCACTCTGAATTCCACGTCTCTTCCAAGGGGCATTAAAACCATCTAGTTAAGCTACAGTGACCTCCACGTCTCTTCCAAGGGGCATTAAAATCATCTTGTTAAGCTAATGTGACCTCCACGTCTCTTCCAATTGTCATTGATATTGTCTTTTGATTCCACTGGGACCTTCACCACTCTTCCAAGGGGCATTGATATTGTCTTTTTATTCCACTGGAACCTCCACCACTCTTCCAAGGGGCATTGATATTGTCTTTTTATTCCACTGGGACCTCCACGTCTCTTCCAAGGGGCATTAAAAGCGTGTTGTTAAACCACTCTGAACTCCACGTCTCTTCCAAGGGGCATTAAAACCATCTTGTTAAGCTACTGTGACCTCCACGTCTCTTCCAAGTGGCATTAAAACCGTCTTGTTAAACCACTCTGAACTCCACGTCTCTTCCAAGGGGCATTAAAACCGTCTTGTTAAACCACTCTGAACTCCACGTCTCTTCCAAGGGGCATTAAAACCGTCTAGTTAAGCTACAGTGACCTCCTCGTCTCTTCCAAGGGGCATTAAAATCATCTTGTTAAGCTACTGTGACCTCCACGTCTCTTCCAAGGGTCATTGATATTGTCTTTTGATTCCAATGGGACCTCCACCACTCTTCCAAGGGGCATTGATATTGTCTTTTCATTCCACTGTGACCTCCACCACTCTTCCAAGGTGCATTAATATTGTCTTTTTATTCCACTGGGACCTCCACGTCTCTTCCAAGGGGCATTAAAACCATCTTGTTAAGCTACTGTGACCTCCACGTCTCTTCCAAGGGGCATTAAAACCGTCTTGTTAAACCAATCTGAACTCCACGTCTCTTCCAAGGGGCATTAAAACCATCTTGTTAAGCTACTGTGACCTCCACGTCTTTTCCAAGGGGCATTAAAACCGTCTTGTTAAACCACGCTGAACTCCACGTCTCTTTCAAGGGGCATTAAAACCGTCTTGTTAAATCACTCTGAACTCCACATCTCTTCCAAGGGGCATTAAAACCGTCTTGTTAAGCTACTGTGACCTTCACGTCTCTTCCAAGGGGCATTAAAATCGTCTTGTTAAGCTACTGTGACCTCCACGTCTCTTCAAAGGGTCATTGATATTGTCTTTTTATTCCACTGGGACCACCACGTCTCTTCCAAGGGACATTAAAACCGTCTTGTTAAACCAATCTGAACTCCACGTCTCTTCCAAGGGGCATTAAAACCATCTTGTTAAGCTACTGTGACCTCCACGTCTTTTCCAAGGGGCATTAAAACCGTCTTGTTAAACCACGCTGAACTCCACGTCTCTTTCAAGGGGCATTAAAACCGTCTTGTTAAATCACTCTGAACTCCACATCTCTTCCAAGGGGCATTAAAACCGTCTTGTTAAGCTACTGTGACCTTCACGTCTCTTCCAAGGGGCATTAAAATCGTCTTGTTAAGCTAATGTGACCTCCACGTCTCTTCCAATTGTCATTGATATTGTCTTTTGATTCCACTGGGACCTTCACCACTCTTCCAAGGGGCATTGATATTGTCTTTTTATTCCACTGGAACCTCCACCACTCTTCCAAGGGGCATTGATATTGTCTTTTTATTCCACTGGGACCTCCACGTCTCTTCCAAGGGGCATTAAAAGCGTGTTGTTAAACCACTCTGAACTCCACGTCTCTTCCAAGGGGCATTAAAACCATCTTGTTAAGCTACTGTGACCTCCACGTCTCTTCCAAGGGGCATTAAAACCGTCTTGTTAAACCACTCTGAACTCCACGTCTCTTCCAAGGGGCATTAAAACCGTCTTGTTAAGCTACTGTGACCTCCACGTCTTTTCCAAAGGGCATTAAAACCGTCTTGTTAAACCACGCTGAACTCCACGTCTCTTCCAAGGGGCATTAAAACCGTCTTGTTAAACCACTCTGAACTCCACGTCTCTTCCAAGGGGCATTAAAACCGTCTTGTTAAGCTACTGTGACCTCCACTTCTCTTCCAAGGGGCATTAAAACTGTCTTGATAAACCACTCTGGACTCCACGTCTCTTCCAAGGGGCATTAAAATCATCTCGTTAAGCTAGTGTGACCTCCACGTCTGTTTCAAGGGTCATTGATAATGTCTTTTTATTCCACTGGGACCTCCTCCACTCTTCTAAGGGTCATTGATATTGTCTTTTCATTCCACTGGGACCTCCACGTCTCTTCCAAGGGGCATTAAAACCGTCTTGTTAAACCACGCTGAACTCCACGTCTCTTCCAAGGGGCATTAAAACCATCTTCTTAAATCACTCTGAACTCCACGTCTCTTCCAAGGTTCTTTAAAAACGTCTTGTTAAGCTACTGTGACATCCACGTCTCTTCCAAGGTGCATTAAAATCGTCTTATTAAGCTACTGTGACCTCCACGTCTCTTCCAAAGGGCATTAAAACTGTCTTGTTAAACCACTCTGAACTCCACGTCTCTTCCAAGGGGCATTAAAATTGTCTTGTTAAGCTACTGTGACCTTCACGTCTTTTCCAAGGGGCATTAAAACCGTCTTGTTAAACCACTCTGAACTCCACGTCTCTTCCAAGGTGCATTAAAACCATCTTGTTAAATCACTCTGAACTCCACATCTCTTCCAAGGGGCATTAAAACCGTCTTGTTAAGCTACTGTGACCTTCACGTCTCTTCCAAGGGGCATTAAAATCGTCTTGTTAAGCTACTGTGACCTCCACATCTCTTCCAAGGGTCATTGATATTGTCTTTTTATTCCACTGGGACCTCCACGTCTCTTCCAAGGGGCATTAAAACCGTCTTGTTAAACAACGCTGAACTCCACGTCTCTTCCAAGGGGCATTAGAACAGTCTTGTTAAATCACTCTGAACTCCACATCTCTTCCAAGGGGTATTAAAACCGTCTTGTTAAGCTACTGTGACCTCCACGTCTCTTCTAAGGGGCATTAAAATCGTCTTGTTAAGCTACTGTGACCACCACGTCTCTTCCAAGGGTCATTGATATTGTCTTTTTATTCCACTGGGACCTCCACGTCTCTTCCAAGGGGCATTAAAACCATCTTGATAAACCACTCTGAACTCCACGTCTCTTCCAAGGGGCATTAAAATCATCTCGTTAAGCTAGTGTGACCTCCACGTCTGTTTCAAGGGTCATTGATAATGTCTTTTTATTACACTGGGACCTCCACCACTCTTCCAAGGGGCATTGATATTGTCTTTTCATTCCACTGGGACCTCGACGTCTCTTCCAAGGGGCATTAAAACCATCTTGTTAAACCACGCTGAACTCCATGTCTCTTCCAAGGGGCATTAAAACCATCTTCTTAAATCACTCTGAACTTCACGTCTCTTCCAAGGGGCATTAAAAACGTCTTGTTAAGCTACTGTGACCTCCATGTTTCATCCAAGGGTCATTGATATTGTCTTTTTATTCCACTGTGACATCCACGTCTCTTCAAAGGGGCATTAAAACCGTCTTGTTAAACCACTCTGAACTCCACGTCTTTTCTAAGGGGCAATAAAACCGTCTTGTTAAGCTACTGTGACCTCCACGTCTCTTCCAAGGGGCATTAAAACAGTCTTGTTAAACCACTATGAACTTCACGTCTCTTCCAAGGGGCATTAAAACCATCTTGTTAAACCACTCTGAACTCCACGTCTCTTCCAAGGGGCATTAAAACCGTCTAGTTAAGCTACAGTGACCTCCTCGTCTCTTCCAAGGGGCATTAAAATCATCTTGTTAAGCTACTGTGACCTCCACGTCTCTTCCAAGGGTCATTGATATTGTCTTTTGATTCCACTGGGACCTCCACCACTCTTCCAAGGGGCATTGATATTGTCTTTTCATTCCACTGTGACCTCCACCACTCTTCCAAGGTGCATTGATATTGTCTTTTTATTCCACTGGGACCTCCACGTCTCTTCCAAGGGGCATTAAAACCATCTTGTTAAGCTACTGTGACCTCCACGTCTCTTCCAAGGGGCATTAAAACCGTCTTGTTAAACCAATCTGAACTCCACGTCTCTTCCAAGGGGCATTAAAACCATCTTGTTAAGCTACTGTGACCTCCACGTCTTTTCCAAGGGGCATTAAAACCGTCTTGTTAAACCACGCTGAACTCCACGTCTCTTTCAAGGGGCATTAAAACCGTCTTGTTAAATCACTCTGAACTCCACATCTCTTCCAAGGGGCATTAAAACCGTCTTGTTAAGCTACTGTGACCTTCACGTCTCTTCCAAGGGGCATTAAAATCGTCTTGTTAAGCTACTGTGACCTCCACGTCTCTTCAAAGGGTCATTGATATTGTCTTTTTATTCCACTGGGACCACCACGTCTCTTCCAAGGGGCATTAAAACCGTCTTGTTAAACCACTCTGAACTCCACGTCTCTTCCAAGGGGCATTAAAACTGTCTTGTTAAGCTACTTTGACCTCCACTTCTCTTCCAAGGGGCATTAAAACCGTCTTGTTAAGCTACTGTGACCTCCATGTTTCATCCAAGGGTCATTGATATTGTCTTTTTATTCCACTGTGACATCCACGTCTCTTCAAAGGGGCATTAAAACCGTCTTGTTAAACCACTCTGAACTCCACGTCTTTTCTAAGGGGCAATAAAACCGTCTTGTTAAGCTACTGTGACCTCCACGTCTCTTCCAAGGGGCATTAAAACAGTCTTGTTAAACCACTATGAACTTCACGTCTCTTCCAAGGGGCATTAAAACCATCTTGTTAAACCACTCTGAACTCCACGTCTCTTCCAAGGGGCATTAAAACCGTCTAGTTAAGCTACAGTGACCTCCTCGTCTCTTCCAAGGGGCATTAAAATCATCTTGTTAAGCTACTGTGACCTCCACGTCTCTTCCAAGGGTCATTGATATTGTCTTTTGATTCCACTGGGACCTCCACCACTCTTCCAAGGGGCATTGATATTGTCTTTTCATTCCACTGTGACCTCCACCACTCTTCCAAGGTGCATTGATATTGTCTTTTTATTCCACTGGGACCTCCACGTCTCTTCCAAGGGGCATTAAAACCATCTTGTTAAGCTACTGTGACCTCCACGTCTCTTCCAAGGGGCATTAAAACCGTCTTGTTAAACCAATCTGAACTCCACGTCTCTTCCAAGGGGCATTAAAACCATCTTGTTAAGCTACTGTGACCTCCACGTCTTTTCCAAGGGGCATTAAAACCGTCTTGTTAAACCACGCTGAACTCCACGTCTCTTTCAAGGGGCATTAAAACCGTCTTGTTAAATCACTCTGAACTCCACATCTCTTCCAAGGGGCATTAAAACCGTCTTGTTAAGCTACTGTGACCTTCACGTCTCTTCCAAGGGGCATTAAAATCGTCTTGTTAAGCTACTGTGACCTCCACGTCTCTTCAAAGGGTCATTGATATTGTCTTTTTATTCCACTGGGACCACCACGTCTCTTCCAAGGGGCATTAAAACCGTCTTGTTAAACCACTCTGAACTCCACGTCTCTTCCAAGGGGCATTAAAACTGTCTTGTTAAGCTACTTTGACCTCCACTTCTCTTCCAAGGGGCATTAAAACCGTCTTGTTAAACCACTCTGAACTCCATGTCTCTTCCAAAGGGCATTATAATCGTCTCGTTAAGCTAGTGTGACCTCCACGTCTCTTCCAAGGGTCATTGATATTGTCTTTTGATTCGACTGGGACCTTCACCACTCTTCCAAGGGGCATTGATATTGTCTTTTTATTCCACTGGAACCTCCACCACTCTTCCAAGGGGCATTGATATTGTCTTTTTATTCCACTGGGACCTCCACGTCTCTTCCAAGGGGCATTAAAAGCGTCTTGTTAAACCACTCTGAACTCCACGTCTCTTCCAAGGGGCATTAAAACCATCTTGTTAAGCTACTGTGACCTCCACGTCTCTTCCAAGTGGCATTAAAACCGTCTTGTTAAACCACTCTGAACTCCACGTCTCTTCCAAGGGGCATTAAAACCGTCTTGTTAAACCACTCTGAACTCCACGTCTCTTCCAAGGGGCATTAAAACCGTCTAGTTAAGCTACAGTGACCTCCTCGTCTCTTCCAAGGGGCATTAAAATCATCTTGTTAAGCTACTGTGACCTCCACGTCTCTTCCAAGGGTCATTGATATTGTCTTTTGATTCCACTGGGACCTCCACCACTCTTCCAAGGGTCATTGATATTGTCTTTTCATTCCACTGTGACCTCCACCACTCTTCCAAGGTGCATTGATATTGTCTTTTTATTCCACTGGGACCTCCACGTCTCTTCCAAGGGGCATTAAAACCATCTTGTTAAGCTACTGTGACCTCCACGTCTCTTCCAAGGGGCATTAAAACCGTCTTGTTAAACCAATCTGAACTCCACGTCTCTTCCAAGGGGCATTAAAACCATCTTGTTAAGCTACTGTGACCTCCACGTCTTTTCCAAGGGGCATTAAAACCGTCTTGTTAAACCACGCTGAACTCCACGTCTCTTTCAAGGGGCATTAAAACCGTCTTGTTAAATCACTCTGAACTCCACATCTCTTCCAAGGGGCATTAAAACCGTCTTGTTAAGCTACTGTGACCTTCACGTCTCTTCCAAGGGGCATTAAAATCGTCTTGTTAAGCTACTGTGACCTCCACGTCTCTTCAAAGGGTGATTGATATTGTCTTTTTATTCCACTGGGACCACCACGTCTCTTCCAAGGGGCATTAAAACCGTCTTGTTAAACCACTCTGAACTCCACGTCTCTTCCAAGGGGCATTAAAACCGTCTTGTTAAGCTACTTTGACCTCCACTTCTCTTCCAAGGGGCATTAAAACCGTCTTGTTAAACCACTCTGAACTCCATGTCTCTTCCAAAGGGCATTATAATCGTCTCGTTAAGCTAGTGTGACCTCCACGTCTCTTCCAAGGGTCATTGATATTGTCTTTTGATTCGACTGGGACCTTCACCACTCTTCCAATGGGCATTGATATTGTCTTTTTATTCCACTGGAACCTCCACCACTCTTCCAAGGGGCATTGATATTGTCTTTTTATTCCACTGGGACCTCCACGTCTCTTCCAAGGGGCATTAAAAGCGTCTTGTTAAACCACTCTGAACTCCACGTCTCTTCCAAGGGGCATTAAAACCATCTTGTTAAGCTACTGTGACCTCCACGTCTCTTCCAAGTGGCATTAAAACCGTCTTGTTAAACCACTCTGAACTCCACGTCTCTTCCAAGGGGCATTAAAACCGTCTTGTTAAACCACTCTGAACTCCACGTCTCTTCCAAGGGGCATTAAAACCGTCTAGTTAAGCTACAGTGACCTCCTCGTCTCTTCCAAGGGGCATTAAAATCATCTTGTTAAGCTACTGTGACCTCCACGTCTCTTCCAAGGGTCATTGATATTGTCTTTTGATTCCAATGGGACCTCCACCACTCTTCCAAGGGGCATTGATATTGTCTTTTCATTCCACTGTGACCTCCACCACTCTTCCAAGGTGCATTAATATTGTCTTTTTATTCCACTGGGACCTCCACGTCTCTTCCAAGGGGCATTGAAACCATCTTGTTAAGCTACTGTGACCTCCACGTCTCTTCCAAGGGGCATTAAAACCGTCTTGTTAAACCAATCTGAACTCCACGTCTCTTCCAAGGGGCATTAAAACCATCTTGTTAAGCTACTGTGACCTCCACGTCTTTTCCAAGGGGCATTAAAACCGTCTTGTTAAACCACGCTGAACTCCACATCTCTTTCAAGGGGCATTAAAACCGTCTTGTTAAATCACTCTGAACTCCACATCTCTTCCAAGGGGCATTAAAACCGTCTTGTTAAGCTACTGTGACCTTCACGTCTCTTCCAAGGGGCATTAAAATCGTCTTGTTAAGCTACTGTGACCTCCACGTCTCTTCAAAGGGTCATTGATATTGTCTTTTTATTCCACTGGGACCACCACGTCTCTTCCAAGGGGCATTAAAACCGTCTTGTTAAACCACTCTGAACTCCACGTCTCTTCCAAGGGGCATTAAAACCGTCTTGTTAAGCTACTTTGACCTCCACTTCTCTTCCAAGGGGCATTAAAACCGTCTTGTTAAACCACTCTGAACTCCATGTCTCTTCCAAAGGGCATTATAATCGTCTCGTTAAGCTAGTGTGACCTCCACGTCTCTTCCAAGGGTCATTGATATTGTCTTTTGATTCGACTGGGACCTTCACCACTCTTCCAAGGGGCATTGATATTGTCTTTTTATTCCACTGGAACCTCCACCACTCTTCCAAGGGGTCATTGATATTGTCTTTTTATTCCACTGGGACCTCCACGTCTCTTCCAAGGGGCATTAAAAGCGTCTTGTTAAACCACTCTGAACTCCACGTCTCTTCCAAGGGGCATTAAAACCATCTTGTTAAGCTACTGTGACCTCCACGTCTCTTCCAAGTGGCATTAAAACAGTCTTGTTAAACCACTCTGAACTCCACGTCTCTTCCAAGGGGCATTAAAACCGTCTTGGTAAGCTACTGTGACCTCCACGTCTTTTCCAAAGGGCATTAAAACCGTCTTGTTAAACCACGCTGAACTCCACGTCTCTTCCAAGGGGCATTAAAACCGTCTTGTTAAACCACTCTGAACTCCACGTCTCTTCCAAGGGGCATTAAAACCGTCTTGTTAAGCTACTGTGACCTCCACTTCTCTTCCAAGGGGCATTAAAACTGTCTTGATAAACCACTCTGGACTCCACATCTCTTCCAAGGGGCATTAAAATCATCTCGTTAAGCTAGTGTGACCTCCACGTCTGTTTCAAGGGTCATTGATAATGTCTTTTTATTCCACTGGGACCTCCTCCACTCTTCTAAGGGGCATTGATATTGTCTTTTCATTCCACGGGGACCTCCACGTCTCTTCCAAGGGGCATTAAAACCGTCTTGTTAAACCACGCTGAACTCCACGTCTCTTCCAAGGGGCATTAAAACCATCTTCTTAAATCACTCTGAACTCCACGTCTCTTCCAAGGTGCTTTAAAAACGTCTTGTTAAGCTACTGTGACCTCCACGTCTCTTCCAAGGTGCATTAAAATCGTCTTATTAAGCTACTGTGACCTCCACGTCTCTTCCAAAGGGCATTAAAACTGTCTTGTTAAACCACTCTGAACTCCACGTCTCTTCCAAGGGGCATTAAAATTGTCTTGTTAAGCTACTGTGACCTTCACGTCTTTTCCAAGGGGCATTAAAACCGTCTTGTTAAACCACGCTGAACTCCATGTCTCTTCCAAGGTGCATTAAAACCATCTTGTTAAATCACTCTGAACTCCACATCTCTTCCAAGGGGCATTAAAACCGTCTTGTTAAGCTACTGTGACCTTCACGTCTCTTCCAAGGGGCATTAAAATCGTCTTGTTAAGCTACTGTGACCTCCACATCTCTTCCAAGGGTCATTGATATTGTCTTTTATTCCACTGGGACCTCCACGTCTCTTCCAAGGGGCATTAAAACCGTCTTGTTAAACCACGCTGAACTCCACGTCTCTTCCAAGGGGCATTAGAACAGTCTTGTTAAATCACTCTGAACTCCACATCTCTTCCAAGGGGTATTAAAACCGTCTTGTTAAGCTACTGTGACCTCCACGTCTCTTCCAAGGGGCATTAAAATCGTCTTGTTAAGCTACTGTGACCACCACGTCTCTTCCAAGGGTCATTGATATTGTCTTTTTATTCCACTGGGACCTCCACGTCTCTTCCAAGGGGCATTAAAACCATCTTGATAAACCACTCTGAACTCCACGTCTCTTCCAAGGGGCATTAAAATCATCTCGTTAAGCTAGTGTGACCTCCACGTCTGTTTCAAGGGTCATTGATAATGTCTTTTTATTACACTGGGACCTCCACCACTCTTCCAAGGGGCATTGATATTGTCTTTTCATTCCACTGGGACCTCGACGTCTCTTCCAAGGGGCATTAAAACCGTCTTGTTAAACCACGCTGAACTCCACGTAACTTCCAAGGGGCATTAAAACCATCTTGTTAAGCTACTGTTACCTCCACTTCTCTTCCAAGAGGCATTAAAACCATCTTGATAAACCACTCTGAACTCCACGTCTCTTCCAAGGGGCATTAAAATCATCTCGTTAAGCTAGTGTGACCTCCACATATGTTTCAAGGGTCATTGATAATGTCTTTTTATTCCACTGGGACCTCCACCACTCTTCCAAGGGGCATTGATATTGTCTTTTCATTCCACTGGGACCTTGACGTCTCTTCCAAGGGGCATTAAAACCATCTTGTTAAACCACGCTGAACTCCATGTCTCTTCCAAGGGGCATTAAAACCATCTTCTTAAATCACTCTGAACTTCACGTCTCTTCCAAGGGGCATTAAAAACGTCTTGTTAAGCTACTGTGACCTCCATGTTTCATCCAAGGGTCATTGATATTGTCTTTTTATTCCACTGTGACCTCCACGTCTCTTCCAAGGGGCATTAAAACCGTCTTGTTAAACCACTCTGAACTCCACGTCTCTTCTAAGGGGCAATAAAACCGTCTTGTTAAGCTACTGTGACCTCCACGTCTCTTCCAAGGGGCATTAAAACAGTCTTGTTAAACCACTATGAACTTCACGTCTCTTCCAAGGGGCATTAAAACCATCTTGTTAAACCACTCTGAACTCCACGTCTCTTCCAAGGGGCATTAAAACCGTCTAGTTAAGCTACAGTGACCTCCTCGTCTCTTCCAAGGGGCATTAAAATCATCTTGTTAAGCTACTGTGACCTCCACGTCTCTTCCAAGGGTCATTGATATTGTCTTTTGATTCCACTGGGACCTCCACCACTCTTCCAAGGGGCATTGATATTGTCTTTTCATTCCACTGTGACCTCCACCACTCTTCCAAGGGGCATTGATATTGTCTTTTTATTCCACTGGGACCTCCACGTCTCTTCCAAGGGGCATTAAAACCATCTTGTTAAGCTACTGTGACCTCCACGTCTCTTCCAAGGGGGATTAAAACCTTCTTGTTAAACCACTCTGAACTCCACGTCTCTTCCAAGGGGCATTAAAACCATCTTGTTAAGCTACTGTGACCTCCACGTCTTTTCCAGGGGGCATTAAAACCGTCTTGTTAAACCACGCTGAACTCCACGTCTCTTTCAAGGGGCATTAAAACCGTCTTGTTAAATCACTCTGAACTCCACATCTCTTCCAAGGGGCATTAAAACCGTCTTGTTAAGCTACTGTGACCTTCACGTCTCTTCCAAGGGGCATTAAAATCGTCTTGTTAAGCTACTGTGACCTCCACGTCTCTTCAAAGGGTCATTGATATTGTCTTTTTATTCCACTGGGACCACCACGTCTCTTCCAAGGGGCATTAAAACCGTCTTGTTAAACGACTCTGAACTCCACGTCTCTTCCAAGGGGCATTAAAACCGTCTTGTTAAGCTACTGTGACCTCCACTTCTCTTCCAAGGGGCATTAAAACCGTCTTGTTAAACCTCTCTGAACTCCATGTCTCTTCCAAAGGGCATTATAATCGTCTCGTTAAGCTAGTGTGACCTCCACGTCTCTTTCAAGCGTCATTGATATTGTCTTTTTACTCCACTGGGACCTCCACCACTCTTCCAAGGGGCATTGATATTGTATTTCATTCCACTGTGACCTCCACGTCTTTTCCAAAGGGCATTAAAACCGTCTTGTTAAACCACGCTGAACTCCACGTCTCTTCCAAGGGGCATTAAAACCGTCTTGTTAAACCACTCTGAACTCCACGTCTCTTCCAAGGGGCATTAAAACCGTCTTGTTAAACTACTGTGACCTCCACTTCTCTTCCAAGGGGCATTAAAACTGTCTTGATAAACCACTCTGGACTCCACGTCTCTTCCAAGGGGCATTAAAATCATCTCGTTAAGCTAGTGTGACCTCCACGTCTGTTTCAAGGGTCATTGATAATGTCTTTTTATTCCACTGGGACCTCCTCCACTCTTCTAAGGGGCATTGATATTGTCTTTTCATTCCACTGGGACCTCCACGTCTCTTCCAAGGGGCATTAAAACCGTCTTGTTAAACCACGCTGAACTCCACGTCTCTTCCAAGGGGCATTAAAACCGTCTTGTTAAGCTACTGTGACCTTCACGTCTCTTCCAAGGGGCATTAAAATCGTCTTGTTAAGCTACTGTGACCTCCACATCTCTTCCAAGGGTCATTGATATTGTCTTTTATTCCACTGGGACCTCCACGTCTCTTCCAAGGGGCATTAAAACCGTCTTGTTAAACCACGCTGAACTCCACGTCTCTTCCAAGGGGCATTAGAACAGTCTTGTTAAATCACTCTGAACTCCACATCTCTTCCAAGGGGTATTAAAACCGTCTTGTTAAGCTACTGTGACCTCCACGTCTCTTCCAAGGGGCATTAAAATCGTCTTGTTAAGCTACTGTGACCACCACGTCTCTTCCAAGGGTCATTGATATTGTCTTTTTATTCCACTGGGACCTCCACGTCTCTTCCAAGGGGCATTAAAACCATCTTGATAAACCACTCTGAACTCCACGTCTCTTCCAAGGGGCATTAAAACCATCTTGTTAAGCTACTGTGACCTCCACGTCTCTTCCAAGGGGCATTAAAACCGTCTTGTTAAACCAATCTGAACTCCACGTCTCTTCCAAGGGGCATTAAAACCATCTTGTTAAGCTACTGTGACCTCCACGTCTTTTCCAAGGGGCATTAAAACCGTCTTGTTAAACCACGCTGAACTCCACGTCTCTTTCAAGGGGCATTAAAACCGTCTTGTTAAATCACTCTGAACTCCACATCTCTTCCAAGGGGCATTAAAACCGTCTTGTTAAGCTACTGTGACCTTCACGTCTCTTCCAAGGGGCATTAAAATCGTCTTGTTAAGCTACTGTGACCTCCACGTCTCTTCAAAGGGTGATTGATATTGTCTTTTTATTCCACTGGGACCACCACGTCTCTTCCAAGGGGCATTAAAACCGTCTTGTTAAACCACTCTGAACTCCACGTCTCTTCCAAGGGGCATTAAAACCGTCTTGTTAAGCTACTTTGACCTCCACTTCTCTTCCAAGGGGCATTAAAACCGTCTTGTTAAACCACTCTGAACTCCATGTCTCTTCCAAAGGGCATTATAATCGTCTCGTTAAGCTAGTGTGACCTCCACGTCTCTTCCAAGGGTCATTGATATTGTCTTTTGATTCGACTGGGACCTTCACCACTCTTCCAATGGGCATTGATATTGTCTTTTTATTCCACTGGAACCTCCACCACTCTTCCAAGGGGCATTGATATTGTCTTTTTATTCCACTGGGACCTCCACGTCTCTTCCAAGGGGCATTAAAAGCGTCTTGTTAAACCACTCTGAACTCCACGTCTCTTCCAAGGGGCATTAAAACCATCTTGTTAAGCTACTGTGACCTCCACGTCTCTTCCAAGTGGCATTAAAACCGTCTTGTTAAACCACTCTGAACTCCACGTCTCTTCCAAGGGGCATTAAAACCGTCTTGTTAAACCACTCTGAACTCCACGTCTCTTCCAAGGGGCATTAAAACCGTCTAGTTAAGCTACAGTGACCTCCTCGTCTCTTCCAAGGGGCATTAAAATCATCTTGTTAAGCTACTGTGACCTCCACGTCTCTTCCAAGGGTCATTGATATTGTCTTTTGATTCCAATGGGACCTCCACCACTCTTCCAAGGGGCATTGATATTGTCTTTTCATTCCACTGTGACCTCCACCACTCTTCCAAGGTGCATTAATATTGTCTTTTTATTCCACTGGGACCTCCACGTCTCTTCCAAGGGGCATTGAAACCATCTTGTTAAGCTACTGTGACCTCCACGTCTCTTCCAAGGGGCATTAAAACCGTCTTGTTAAACCAATCTGAACTCCACGTCTCTTCCAAGGGGCATTAAAACCATCTTGTTAAGCTACTGTGACCTCCACGTCTTTTCCAAGGGGCATTAAAACCGTCTTGTTAAACCACGCTGAACTCCACATCTCTTTCAAGGGGCATTAAAACCGTCTTGTTAAATCACTCTGAACTCCACATCTCTTCCAAGGGGCATTAAAACCGTCTTGTTAAGCTACTGTGACCTTCACGTCTCTTCCAAGGGGCATTAAAATCGTCTTGTTAAGCTACTGTGACCTCCACGTCTCTTCAAAGGGTCATTGATATTGTCTTTTTATTCCACTGGGACCACCACGTCTCTTCCAAGGGGCATTAAAACCGTCTTGTTAAACCACTCTGAACTCCACGTCTCTTCCAAGGGGCATTAAAACCGTCTTGTTAAGCTACTTTGACCTCCACTTCTCTTCCAAGGGGCATTAAAACCGTCTTGTTAAACCACTCTGAACTCCATGTCTCTTCCAAAGGGCATTATAATCGTCTCGTTAAGCTAGTGTGACCTCCACGTCTCTTCCAAGAGTCATTGATATTGTCTTTTGATTCGACTGGGACCTTCACCACTCTTCCAAGGGGCATTGATATTGTCTTTTTATTCCACTGGAACCTCCACCACTCTTCCAAGGGGTCATTGATATTGTCTTTTTATTCCACTGGGACCTCCACGTCTCTTCCAAGGGGCATTAAAAGCGTCTTGTTAAACCACTCTGAACTCCACGTCTCTTCCAAGGGGCATTAAAACCATCTTGTTAAGCTACTGTGACCTCCACGTCTCTTCCAAGTGGCATTAAAACAGTCTTGTTAAACCACTCTGAACTCCACGTCTCTTCCAAGGGGCATTAAAACCGTCTTGGTAAGCTACTGTGACCTCCACGTCTTTTCCAAAGGGCATTAAAACCGTCTTGTTAAACCACGCTGAACTCCACGTCTCTTCCAAGGGGCATTAAAACCGTCTTGTTAAACCACTCTGAACTCCACGTCTCTTCCAAGGGGCATTAAAACCGTCTTGTTAAGCTACTGTGACCTCCACTTCTCTTCCAAGGGGCATTAAAACTGTCTTGATAAACCACTCTGGACTCCACATCTCTTCCAAGGGGCATTAAAATCATCTCGTTAAGCTAGTGTGACCTCCACGTCTGTTTCAAGGGTCATTGATAATGTCTTTTTATTCCACTGGGACCTCCTCCACTCTTCTAAGGGGCATTGATATTGTCTTTTCATTCCACGGGGACCTCCACGTCTCTTCCAAGGGGCATTAAAACCGTCTTGTTAAACCACGCTGAACTCCACGTCTCTTCCAAGGGGCATTAAAACCATCTTCTTAAATCACTCTGAACTCCACGTCTCTTCCAAGGTGCTTTAAAAACGTCTTGTTAAGCTACTGTGACCTCCACGTCTCTTCCAAGGTGCATTAAAATCGTCTTATTAAGCTACTGTGACCTCCACGTCTCTTCCAAAGGGCATTAAAACTGTCTTGTTAAACCACTCTGAACTCCACGTCTCTTCCAAGGGGCATTAAAATTGTCTTGTTAAGCTACTGTGACCTTCACGTCTTTTCCAAGGGGCATTAAAACCGTCTTGTTAAACCACGCTGAACTCCATGTCTCTTCCAAGGTGCATTAAAACCATCTTGTTAAATCACTCTGAACTCCACATCTCTTCCAAGGGGCATTAAAACCGTCTTGTTAAGCTACTGTGACCTTCACGTCTCTTCCAAGGGGCATTAAAATCGTCTTGTTAAGCTACTGTGACCTCCACATCTCTTCCAAGGGTCATTGATATTGTCTTTTATTCCACTGGGACCTCCACGTCTCTTCCAAGGGGCATTAAAACCGTCTTGTTAAACCACGCTGAACTCCACGTCTCTTCCAAGGGGCATTAGAACAGTCTTGTTAAATCACTCTGAACTCCACATCTCTTCCAAGGGGTATTAAAACCGTCTTGTTAAGCTACTGTGACCTCCACGTCTCTTCCAAGGGGCATTAAAATCGTCTTGTTAAGCTACTGTGACCACCACGTCTCTTCCAAGGGTCATTGATATTGTCTTTTTATTCCACTGGGACCTCCACGTCTCTTCCAAGGGGCATTAAAACCATCTTGATAAACCACTCTGAACTCCACGTCTCTTCCAAGGGGCATTAAAATCATCTCGTTAAGCTAGTGTGACCTCCACGTCTGTTTCAAGGGTCATTGATAATGTCTTTTTATTACACTGGGACCTCCACCACTCTTCCAAGGGGCATTGATATTGTCTTTTCATTCCACTGGGACCTCGACGTCTCTTCCAAGGGGCATTAAAACCGTCTTGTTAAACCACGCTGAACTCCACGTAACTTCCAAGGGGCATTAAAACCATCTTGTTAAGCTACTGTTACCTCCACTTCTCTTCCAAGAGGCATTAAAACCATCTTGATAAACCACTCTGAACTCCACGTCTCTTCCAAGGGGCATTAAAATCATCTCGTTAAGCTAGTGTGACCTCCACATATGTTTCAAGGGTCATTGATAATGTCTTTTTATTCCACTGGGACCTCCACCACTCTTCCAAGGGGCATTGATATTGTCTTTTCATTCCACTGGGACCTTGACGTCTCTTCCAAGGGGCATTAAAACCATCTTGTTAAACCACGCTGAACTCCATGTCTCTTCCAAGGGGCATTAAAACCATCTTCTTAAATCACTCTGAACTTCACGTCTCTTCCAAGGGGCATTAAAAACGTCTTGTTAAGCTACTGTGACCTCCATGTTTCATCCAAGGGTCATTGATATTGTCTTTTTATTCCACTGTGACCTCCACGTCTCTTCCAAGGGGCATTAAAACCGTCTTGTTAAACCACTCTGAACTCCACGTCTCTTCTAAGGGGCAATAAAACCGTCTTGTTAAGCTACTGTGACCTCCACGTCTCTTCCAAGGGGCATTAAAACAGTCTTGTTAAACCACTATGAACTTCACGTCTCTTCCAAGGGGCATTAAAACCATCTTGTTAAACCACTCTGAACTCCACGTCTCTTCCAAGGGGCATTAAAACCGTCTAGTTAAGCTACAGTGACCTCCTCGTCTCTTCCAAGGGGCATTAAAATCATCTTGTTAAGCTACTGTGACCTCCACGTCTCTTCCAAGGGTCATTGATATTGTCTTTTGATTCCACTGGGACCTCCACCACTCTTCCAAGGGGCATTGATATTGTCTTTTCATTCCACTGTGACCTCCACCACTCTTCCAAGGGGCATTGATATTGTCTTTTTATTCCACTGGGACCTCCACGTCTCTTCCAAGGGGCATTAAAACCATCTTGTTAAGCTACTGTGACCTCCACGTCTCTTCCAAGGGGGATTAAAACCTTCTTGTTAAACCACTCTGAACTCCACGTCTCTTCCAAGGGGCATTAAAACCATCTTGTTAAGCTACTGTGACCTCCACGTCTTTTCCAGGGGGCATTAAAACCGTCTTGTTAAACCACGCTGAACTCCACGTCTCTTTCAAGGGGCATTAAAACCGTCTTGTTAAATCACTCTGAACTCCACATCTCTTCCAAGGGGCATTAAAACCGTCTTGTTAAGCTACTGTGACCTTCACGTCTCTTCCAAGGGGCATTAAAATCGTCTTGTTAAGCTACTGTGACCTCCACGTCTCTTCAAAGGGTCATTGATATTGTCTTTTTATTCCACTGGGACCACCACGTCTCTTCCAAGGGGCATTAAAACCGTCTTGTTAAACGACTCTGAACTCCACGTCTCTTCCAAGGGGCATTAAAACCGTCTTGTTAAGCTACTGTGACCTCCACTTCTCTTCCAAGGGGCATTAAAACCGTCTTGTTAAACCTCTCTGAACTCCATGTCTCTTCCAAAGGGCATTATAATCGTCTCGTTAAGCTAGTGTGACCTCCACGTCTCTTTCAAGCGTCATTGATATTGTCTTTTTACTCCACTGGGACCTCCACCACTCTTCCAAGGGGCATTGATATTGTATTTCATTCCACTGTGACCTCCACGTCTTTTCCAAAGGGCATTAAAACCGTCTTGTTAAACCACGCTGAACTCCACGTCTCTTCCAAGGGGCATTAAAACCGTCTTGTTAAACCACTCTGAACTCCACGTCTCTTCCAAGGGGCATTAAAACCGTCTTGTTAAACTACTGTGACCTCCACTTCTCTTCCAAGGGGCATTAAAACTGTCTTGATAAACCACTCTGGACTCCACGTCTCTTCCAAGGGGCATTAAAATCATCTCGTTAAGCTAGTGTGACCTCCACGTCTGTTTCAAGGGTCATTGATAATGTCTTTTTATTCCACTGGGACCTCCTCCACTCTTCTAAGGGGCATTGATATTGTCTTTTCATTCCACTGGGACCTCCACGTCTCTTCCAAGGGGCATTAAAACCGTCTTGTTAAACCACGCTGAACTCCACGTCTCTTCCAAGGGGCATTAAAACCGTCTTGTTAAGCTACTGTGACCTTCACGTCTCTTCCAAGGGGCATTAAAATCGTCTTGTTAAGCTACTGTGACCTCCACATCTCTTCCAAGGGTCATTGATATTGTCTTTTATTCCACTGGGACCTCCACGTCTCTTCCAAGGGGCATTAAAACCGTCTTGTTAAACCACGCTGAACTCCACGTCTCTTCCAAGGGGCATTAGAACAGTCTTGTTAAATCACTCTGAACTCCACATCTCTTCCAAGGGGTATTAAAACCGTCTTGTTAAGCTACTGTGACCTCCACGTCTCTTCCAAGGGGCATTAAAATCGTCTTGTTAAGCTACTGTGACCACCACGTCTCTTCCAAGGGTCATTGATATTGTCTTTTTATTCCACTGGGACCTCCACGTCTCTTCCAAGGGGCATTAAAACCATCTTGATAAACCACTCTGAACTCCACGTCTCTTCCAAGGGGCATTAAAATCATCTCGTTAAGCTAGTGTGACCTCCACGTCTGTTTCAAGGGTCATTGATAATGTCTTTTTATTACACTGGGACCTCCACCACTCTTCCAAGGGGCATTGATATTGTCTTTTCATTCCACTGTGACCTCCACGTCTCTTCCAAGGTGCATTAAAATCGTCTTATTAAGCTACTGTGACCTCCACGTCTCTTCCAAAGGGCATTAAAACTGTCTTGTTAAACCACTCTGAACTCCACGTCTCTTCCAAGGGGCATTAAAATTGTCTTGTTAAGCTACTGTGACCTTCACGTCTTTTCCAAGGGGCATTAAAACCGTCTTGTTAAACCACGCTGAACTCCATGTCTCTTCCAAGGTGCATTAAAACCATCTTGTTAAATCACTCTGAACTCCACATCTCTTCCAAGGGGCATTAAAACCGTCTTGTTAAGCTACTGTGACCTTCACGTCTCTTCCAAGGGGCATTAAAATCGTCTTGTTAAGCTACTGTGACCTCCACATCTCTTCCAAGGGTCATTGATATTGTCTTTTATTCCACTGGGACCTCCACGTCTCTTCCAAGGGGCATTAAAACCGTCTTGTTAAACCACGCTGAACTCCACGTCTCTTCCAAGGGGCATTAGAACAGTCTTGTTAAATCACTCTGAACTCCACATCTCTTCCAAGGGGTATTAAAACCGTCTTGTTAAGCTACTGTGACCTCCACGTCTCTTCCAAGGGGCATTAAAATCGTCTTGTTAAGCTACTGTGACCACCACGTCTCTTCCAAGGGTCATTGATATTGTCTTTTTATTCCACTGGGACCTCCACGTCTCTTCCAAGGGGCATTAAAACCATCTTGATAAACCACTCTGAACTCCACGTCTCTTCCAAGGGGCATTAAAATCATCTCGTTAAGCTAGTGTGACCTCCACGTCTGTTTCAAGGGTCATTGATAATGTCTTTTTATTACACTGGGACCTCCACCACTCTTCCAAGGGGCATTGATATTGTCTTTTCATTCCACTGGGACCTCGACGTCTCTTCCAAGGGGCATTAAAACCGTCTTGTTAAACCACGCTGAACTCCACGTATCTTCCAAGGGGCATTAAAACCATCTTGTTAAGCTACTGTTACCTCCACTTCTCTTCCAAGAGGCATTAAAACCATCTTGATAAACCACTCTGAACTCCACGTCTCTTCCAAGGGGCATTAAAATCATCTCGTTAAGCTAGTGTGACCTCCACATATGTTTCAAGGGTCATTGATAATGTCTTTTTATTCCACTGGGACCTCCACCACTCTTCCAAGGGGCATTGATATTGTCTTTTCATTCCACTGGGACCTTGACGTCTCTTCCAAGGGGCATTAAAACCATCTTGTTAAACCACGCTGAACTCCATGTCTCTTCCAAGGGGCATTAAAACCATCTTCTTAAATCACTCTGAACTTCACGTCTCTTCCAAGGGGCATTAAAAACGTCTTGTTAAGCTACTGTGACCTCCATGTTTCATCCAAGGGTCATTGATATTGTCTTTTTATTCCACTGTGACCTCCACGTCTCTTCCAAGGGGCATTAAAACCGTCTTGTTAAACCACTCTGAACTCCACGTCTCTTCTAAGGGGCAATAAAACCGTCTTGTTAAGCTACTGTGACCTCCACGTCTCTTCCAAGGGGCATTAAAACAGTCTTGTTAAACCACTATGAACTTCACGTCTCTTCCAAGGGGCATTAAAACCATCTTGTTAAACCACTCTGAACTCCACGTCTCTTCCAAGGGGCATTAAAACCGTCTAGTTAAGCTACAGTGACCTCCTCGTCTCTTCCAAGGGGCATTAAAATCATCTTGTTAAGCTACTGTGACCTCCACGTCTCTTCCAAGGGTCATTGATATTGTCTTTTGATTCCACTGGGACCTCCACCACTCTTCCAAGGGGCATTGATATTGTCTTTTCATTCCACTGTGACCTCCACCACTCTTCCAAGGGGCATTGATATTGTCTTTTTATTCCACTGGGACCTCCACGTCTCTTCCAAGGGGCATTAAAACCATCTTGTTAAGCTACTGTGACCTCCACGTCTCTTCCAAGGGGGATTAAAACCTTCTTGTTAAACCACTCTGAACTCCACGTCTCTTCCAAGGGGCATTAAAACCATCTTGTTAAGCTACTGTGACCTCCACGTCTTTTCCAGGGGGCATTAAAACCGTCTTGTTAAACCACGCTGAACTCCACGTCTCTTTCAAGGGGCATTAAAACCGTCTTGTTAAATCACTCTGAACTCCACATCTCTTCCAAGGGGCATTAAAACCGTCTTGTTAAGCTACTGTGACCTTCACGTCTCTTCCAAGGGGCATTAAAATCGTCTTGTTAAGCTACTGTGACCTCCACGTCTCTTCAAAGGGTCATTGATATTGTCTTTTTATTCCACTGGGACCACCACGTCTCTTCCAAGGGGCATTAAAACCGTCTTGTTAAACCACTCTGAACTCCACGTCTCTTCCAAGGGGCATTAAAACCGTCTTGTTAAGCTACTGTGACCTCCACTTCTCTTCCAAGGGGCATTAAAACCGTCTTGTTAAACCTCTCTGAACTCCATGTCTCTTCCAAAGGGCATTATAATCGTCTCGTTAAGCTAGTGTGACCTCCACGTCTCTTTCAAGCGTCATTGATATTGTCTTTTTACTCCACTGGGACCTCCACCACTCTTCCAAGGGGCATTGATATTGTATTTCATTCCACTGTGACCTCCACGTCTTTTCCAAAGGGCATTAAAACCGTCTTGTTAAACCACGCTGAACTCCACGTCTCTTCCAAGGGGCATTAAAACCGTCTTGTTAAACCACTCTGAACTCCACGTCTCTTCCAAGGGGCATTAAAACCGTCTTGTTAAACTACTGTGACCTCCACTTCTCTTCCAAGGGGCATTAAAACTGTCTTGATAAACCACTCTGGACTCCACGTCTCTTCCAAGGGGCATTAAAATCATCTCGTTAAGCTAGTGTGACCTCCACGTCTGTATCAAGGGTCATTGATAATGTCTTTTTATTCCACTGGGACCTCCTCCACTCTTCTAAGGGGCATTGATATTGTCTTTTCATTCCACTGGGACCTCCACGTCTCTTCCAAGGGGCATTAAAACCGTCTTGTTAAACCACGCTGAACTCCACGTCTCTTCCAAGGGGCATTAAAACCGTCTTGTTAAGCTACTGTGACCTTCACGTCTCTTCCAAGGGGCATTAAAATCGTCTTGTTAAGCTACTGTGACCTCCACATCTCTTCCAAGGGTCATTGATATTGTCTTTTATTCCACTGGGACCTCCACGTCTCTTCCAAGGGGCATTAAAACCGTCTTGTTAAACCACGCTGAACTCCACGTCTCTTCCAAGGGGCATTAGAACAGTCTTATTAAATCACTCTGAACTCCACATCTCTTCCAAGGGGTATTAAAACCGTCTTGTTAAGCTACTGTGACCTCCACGTCTCTTCCAAGGGGCATTAAAATCGTCTTGTTAAGCTACTGTGACCACCACGTCTCTTCCAAGGGTCATTGATATTGTCTTTTTATTCCACTGGGACCTCCACGTCTCTTCCAAGGGGCATTAAAACCATCTTGATAAACCACTCTGAACTCCACGTCTCTTCCAAGGGGCATTAAAATCATCTCGTTAAGCTAGTGTGACCTCCACGTCTGTTTCAAGGGTCATTGAAAATGTCTTTTTATTACACTGGGACCTCCACCACTCTTCCAAGGGGCATTGATATTGTCTTTTCATTCCACTGGGACCTCGACGTCTCTTCCAAGGGGCATTAAAACCGTCTTGTTAAACCACGCTGAACTCCACGTATCTTCCAAGGGGCATTAAAACCATCTTGTTAAGCTACTGTTACCTCCACTTCTCTTCCAAGAGGCATTAAAACCATCTTGATAAACCACTCTGAACTCCACGTCTCTTCCAAGGGGCATTAAAATCATCTCGTTAAGCTAGTGTGACCTCCACATCTGTTTCAAGGGTCATTGATAATGTCTTTTTATTCCACTGGGACCTCCACCACTCTTCCAAGGGGCATTGATATTGTCTTTTCATTCCACTGGGACCTTGACGTCTCTTCCAAGGGGCATTAAAACCATCTTGTTAAACCACGCTGAACTCCATGTCTCTTCCAAGGGGCATTAAAACCATCTTCTTAAATCACTCTGAACTTCACGTCTCTTCCAAGGGGCATTAAAAACGTCTTGTTAAGCTACTGTGACCTCCATGTTTCATCCAAGGGTCATTGATATTGTCTTTTTATTCCACTGTGACCTCCACGTCTCTTCCAAGGGGCATTAAAACCGTCTTGTTAAACCACTCTGAACTCCACGTCTCTTCTAAGGGGCAATAAAACCGTCTTGTTAAGCTACTGTGACCTCCACATCTCTTCCAAGGGGCATTAAAACAGTCTTGTTAAACCACTATGAACTTCACGTCTCTTCCAAGGGGCATTAAAACCATCTTGTTAAACCACTCTGAACTCCACGTCTCTTCCAAGGGGCATTAAAACCGTCTAGTTAAGCTACAGTGACCTCCTCGTCTCTTCCAAGGGGCATTAAAATCATCTTGTTAAGCTACTGTGACCTCCACGTCTCTTCCAAGGGTCATTGATATTGTCTTTTGATTCCACTGGGACCTCCACCACTCTTCCAAGGGGCATTGATATTGTCTTTTCATTCCACTGTGACCTCCACCACTCTTCCAACGGGCATTGATATTGTCTTTTTATTCCACTGGGACCTCCACGTCTCTTCCAAGGGGCATTAAAACCATCTTGTTAAGCTACTGTGACCTCCACGTCTCTTCCAAGGGGGATTAAAACCTTCTTGTTAAACCACTCTGAACTCCACGTCTCTTCCAAGGGGCATTAAAACCATCTTGTTAAGCTACTGTGACCTCCACGTCTTTTCCAGGGGGCATTAAAACCGTCTTGTTAAACCACGCTGAACTCCACGTCTCTTTCAAGAGGCATTAAAACCGTCTTGTTAAATCACTCTGAACTCCACATCTCTTCCAAGGGGCATTAAAACCGTCTTGTTAAGCTACTGTGACCTTCACGTCTCTTCCAAGGGGCATTAAAATCGTCTTGTTAAGCTACTGTGACCTCCACGTCTCTTCAAAGGGTCATTGATATTGTCTTTTTATTCCACTGGGACCACCACGTCTCTTCCAAGGGGCATTAAAACCGTCTTGTTAAACCACTCTGAACTCCACGTCTCTTCCAAGGGGCATTAAAACCGTCTTGTTAAGCTACTGTGACCTCCACTTCTCTTCCAAGGGGCATTAAAACCGTCTTGTTAAACCACTCTGAACTCCATGTCTCTTCCAAAGGGCATTATAATCGTCTCGTTAAGCTAGTGTGACCTCCACGTCTCTTTCAAGCGTCATTGATATTGTCTTTTTACTCCACTGGGACCTCCACCACTCTTCCAAGGGGCATTGATATTGTATTTCATTCCACTGTGACCTCCACGTCTTTTCCAAAGGGCATTAAAACCGTCTTGTTAAACCACGCTGAACTCCACGTCTCTTCCAAGGGGCATTAAAACCGTCTTGTTAAACCACTTTGAACTCCACTTCTCTTCCAAGGGGCATTAAAACTGTCTTGATAAACCACTCTGGACTCCACGTCTCTTCCAAGGGGCATTAAAATCATCTCGTTAAGCTAGTGTGACCTCCACGTCTGTTTCAAGGGTCATTGATAATGTCTTTTTATTCCACTGGGACCTCCTCCACTCTTCTAAGGGGCATTGATATTGTCTTTTCATTCCACTGGGACCTCCACGTCTCTTCCAAGGGGCATTAAAACCGTCTTGTTAAACCACGCTGAACTCCACGTCTCTTCCAAGGGGCATTAAAACCATCTTCTTAAATCACTCTGAACTCCACGTCTCTTCCAAAGTGCTTTAAAAACGTCTTGTTAAGCTACTGTGACCTCCACGTCTCTTCCAAGGTGCATTAAAATCGTCTTATTAAGCTACTGTGACCTCCACGTCTCTTCCAAAGGGCATTAAAACTGTCTTGTTAAACCACTCTGAACTCCACGTCTCTTCCAAGGGGCATTAAAATTGTCTTGTTAAGCTACTGTGACCTTCACGTCTTTTCCAAGGGGCATTAAAACCGTCTTGTTAAACCACGCTGAACTCCACGTCTCTTCCAAGGTGCATTAAAACCATCTTGTTAAATCACTCTGAACTCCACATCTCTTCCAAGGGGCATTAAAACCGTCTTGTTAAGCTACTGTGACCTTCATGTCTCTTCCAAGGGGCATTAAAATCGTCTTGTTAAGCTACTGTGACCTCCACATCTCTTCCAAGGGTCATTGATATTCTCTTTTTATTCCACTGGGATCTCCACGTCTCTTCCAAGGGGCATTAAAACCGTCTTGTTAAACTACGCTGAACTCCACGTCTCTTCCAAGGGGCATTAGAACAGTCTTGTTAAATCACTCTGAACTCCACATATCTTCCAAGGGGTATTAAAACCGTCTTGTTAAGCTACTGTGACCTCCACGTCTCTTCCAAGGGGCATTAAAATCGTCTTGTTAGGCAACTGTGACCTCCACGTCTCTTCCAGGGGTCATTGATATTGTCTTTTTATTCCACTGAGACCTCCACGTCTCTTCCAAGGGGCATTAAAACCATCTTGATAAACCACTCTGAACTCCACGTCTCTTCCAAGGGGCATTAAAATCATCTCGTTAAGCTAGTGTGACCTCCACGTCTGTTTCAAGGGTCATTGATAATGTCTTTTTATTACACTGGGACCTCCACCACTCTTCCAAGGGGCATTGATATTGTCTTTTCATTCCACTGGGACCTTGACGTCTCTTCCAAGGGGCATTAAAACCGTCTTGTTAAACCACGCTGAACTCCACGTATCTTCCAAGGGGCATTAAAACCATCTTGTTAAGCTACTGTTACCTCCACTTCTCTTCCAAGAGGCATTAAAACCATCTTGATAAACCACTCTGAACTCCACATTTCTTCCAAGGGGCATTAAAATCATCTCGTTAAGCTAGTGTGACCTCCACGTCTGTTTCAAGGGTCATTGATAATGTCTTTTTATTCCACTGGGACCTCCACCACTCTTCCAAGGGGCATTGATATTGTCTTTTCATTCCACTGGGACCTCGACGTCTCTTCCAAGGGGCATTAAAACCATCTTGTTAAACCGCGCTGAACTCCATGTCTCTTCCAAGGGGCATTAAAACCATCTTCTTAAATCACTCTGAACTTCACGTCTCTTCCAAGGGGCATTAAAAACGTCTTGTTAAGCTACTGTGACCTCCATGTTTCATCCAAGGGTCATTGATATTGTCTTTTTATTCCACTGTGACCTCCACGTCTCTTCCAAGGGGCATTAAAACCGTCTTGTTAAACCACTCTGAACTCCACGTCTCTTCTAAGGGGCAATAAAACCGTCTTGTTAAGCTACTGTGACCTCCACGTCTCTTCCAAGGGGCATTAAAACAGTCTTGTTAAACCACTCTGAACTCCACGTCTCTTCCAAGGGGCATTAAAACCGTCTAGTTAAGCTACAGTGACCTCCTCGTCTCTTCCAAGGGGCATTAAAATCATCTTGTTAAGCTACTGTGACCTCCACGTCTCTTCCAAGGGTCATTGATATTGTCTTTTGATTCCACTGGGACCTCCACCACTCTTCCAAGGGGCATTGATATTGTCTTTTCATTCCACTGTGACCTCCACCACTCTTCCAAGGGGCATTGATATTGTCTTTTTATTCCACTGGGACCTCCACGTCTCTTCCAAGGGGCATTAAAACCATCTTGTTAAGCTACTGTGACCTCCACGTCTCTTCCAAGGGGCATTAAAACCGTCTTGTTAAACCACTCTGAACTCCACGTCTCTTCCAAGGGGCATTAAAACCATCTTGTTAAGCTACTGTGACCTCCCCGTCTTTTCCAAGGGGCATTAAAACCGTCTTGTTAAACCACGCTGAACTCCACGTCTCTTTCAAGGGGCATTAAAACCGTCTTGTTAAATCACTCTGAACTCCACATCTCTTCCAAGGGGCATTAAAACCGTCTTGTTAAGCTACTGTGACCTTCACGTCTCTTCCAAGGGGCATTAAAATCGTCTTGTTAAGCTACTGTGACCTCCACGTCTCTTCAAAGGGTCATTGATATTGTCTTTTTATTCCACTGGGACCACCACGTCTCTTCCAAGGGGCATTAAAACCGTCTTGTTAAACCACTCTGAACTCCACATCTCTTCCAAGGGGCATTAAAACCGTCTTGTTAAGCTACTGTGACCTCCACTTCTCTTCCAAGGGGCATTAAAACCGTCTTGTTAAACCACTCTGAACTCCATGTCTCTTCCAAAGGGCATTATAATCGTCTCGTTAAGCTAGTGTGACCTCCACGTCTCTTTCAAGGGTCATTGATATTGTCTTTTTACTCCACTGGGACCTCCACCACTCTTCCAAGGGGCATTGATATTGTCTTTTCATTCCACTGGGACCTCCACATCTCTTCGAAGGGGCATTAAAACCGTCTTGTTAAACCACTCTGAACTCCACAGCTCTTCCAAGGGGCATTGAAATGTTGTTTTTAATTACCTCTCACCTCCACAACTCTTCCAACGGGCATTGCATTTCCTCCTAATTTTAGTGAGCTTTTGCTTTTCAATGCATAGGCGAACACTCAGGGAGACCCACTCCCCAATAATGGGTTGAAGGTTTTTAGTACGCTGTAATCCACGTCTGTTTCAAGGGGCATTGCAGTTCCTCTTACTTTTTGGAAAGCCTTCCATTCACTGCTTAGGCCAACAGTGTACAGGAGACCTAGTTGCTATAAATGGAAAAAACGGTTTAGTTAAGGCCCTCTGACCTCCATGTCACTTCCAAGGGGCATTGGAGTGCCTCGAAATTTTTGGTAGGCATTGCACTCACTGTATGCCCTACAACTGTGTAGCTGAACCGCTCCTTTTGGTACAGAAACATATCCTACAAGACATGTGTGGTTGACTGGCCTGATATTGATGTGAATGGTCCCTGTTCCTCCTGCTCTTTCTCCTTTGCCACCACCTCATCCATCATTCATCACCTGAAGCTTTGTTTTAACGGGAGTCATAGAACTGGGATAGTAGCAGGAAAACATCCAGCAATCCTCGGAGGAGGTAGGATATGCACCAAAACGCTGACCACCTCAGGCCTAGCCACTACTACATACATGCGCTTGCATTCCAAGGAACAGAAAGCTAAGGAGATGGATGGCCTCATGATCATGAATAATTTACTCGTTGTGTAGGAGGCCGTCCACTGCTGCTGTCTACCTTCTGAACTTTGTGTTGAAGCCTGATTGACCCAGGACCCGCAATCCTCTATGTCTGGAGGATGTGTTGCATCCCAGCGTCCAACTGTGTCCCGGCTTCCACAATATTAACCCAGTGTGAAAGCGTCAGTGAGATGGACCATCCCTGGCCACATTCACTTGTCCACGTGTTTGTGGTTAGGCTGTCCTTCCCACTAAATGCACTGGGGAGGGAACAGGTAATGTTTTGGTATGCGCGCTTGTGTGTAAGGCGCACCAGGACAAATGGGGGCGGCTGGGGACCGAGTATGGACACCCAGCCGCCAGGCAACTGGGGACTGAGTATGGATACCAGGCCGCTGAGGCAGCCATGACATGGTGGCCGGCATCTGCCTCCACAAGCCTAAAAGGCCTCATTTCAAGTGCAGGCAAGCTAGCAGTATGGTATTGCAGCCTGGGGGTGGGTGGGAGTCAGGCTGCACACTTACGCTTGCATTCCAAGAAAACAAAGCAGATGCTAACTTCTATCATCATCATCATGCTCCTCACCTTGGCACTCTCAACTCCCCTGATGGAGAAGCCAGGGCCCACCGGAGGAGTCTGGTTGTCTGGTGGGTTCGTCCAATGCTGCCCTAAAGCAGGTCAGGCTAAGAAAAGTGTGGGGAAGGTTCCCGGGACAAATAGTGGCTGCTGGGGACTGAGTATGAAGGTAGTGGCCAGCTTCGGCCTCCTCCAAACTAAAAGGCCCCATTTCAAGTGCAAGCTAGCAGTATAGTATTGCATTGTTTTTGGTTATTTATTTTACCTTATATACAAGTCTTTACCCTGGAAAGGATGTTCCTTAACATATTTCACAGGAAAACAGTTTCAGTTTTGTTTTTGAACGTTTTATTGTGAGCCCTTAAAAATGGCTTTATAACTCTGACCACGTTGTTGACAGCAATGACCTGGGGGTCAGAAATGCTTCCTGGGGCGATCCCCATGCTGTCCCCATGTCATTTGAGCACTGTCACTATCGTTTTGGGCACTTTTTAGGCTTTCTACAGACTGCTGGGGGTGCCGCCGCAAAAATGATCGGGTCTCCCATAGACTAACATTGGGCTCGTTGCTCGGTTTGAGGACCCGAGTATCACGGTGAGTTCGGCCCGAGCTTCGAGCACCCGAGCATTTTAGTGCTCGCTCAACACTAGTGACGGACACTAGAGGTAGTGCTTAGACCTAGACCTAACTACTGACTGGTAGAGGGAAGTGGTGGATGGTGTCAGGACTCAGAACTGCATATAATTATCTCACCCTTATATAGTATAATAATAAATTCTCCCCTCCGATTCAATAATATATCCCCCAATAATTATACCACTGATGCTCCCACTCAGTTCTAGTATAATAATTATGGTCCCCCAGCATACCTCTTCCTCTAGGGTTATAGTCAATTACCCCTTTGCAATAATTACTCACCACTATAGAATTATAATTAAACCCCCTATTCACATGTACCATAGCCGCTATCACCCCCCCCCCCCCCAATGAAATTGTAATCTCATGCCACATAGCATATGTTACAAGTACGCCACTAGGCTTATCTAGGGACTATACAGGTTAAATGAATTCTTGGAATCCTGGAGGAAACGTTACTCAGGGTGACCATTGATCGTGGCTTCCATAGTCATGAGATGCAATAGCTTTTAGCCACCCACACGCTGACAGAGTCTCAGGTAATAGTTCAACATGGGTTTAATGAAGGTGCGCGTCAAGTACATAACACAAGTCTGTTTAGCAACAGGCTTTCAACACAATTAAGATAGTCTCTTCAATAATCACAGTTCTTTGCACCCACAGCAGTCTCTGTCTACAGTGCCACACTTTACCTTCTTTGCAGTGAGGTAGGGGGGAGGGGTAGAACAGAAGGATGAATCCAGGCCTTAGACGTGGTATTCATTCCTTTTCCTCTGTTTAGAAACAGTTAGCTCCCGCTCCACTTTTCTTCTTGATTATTTACTCCTAGCAACTTGCGGGCAGTCACAGTAAGAGAAGCTCAGGACCTCTATCAGCCTGGTGAAGAGGTTTGCATCCTTCCAGCTTGCTCTCCAACACAACACTGACTTTACCAATCCTTATTGGGGCAGGCATGACCACTCCCCCTAGCTGCACCCTGTTAGTGTCTATAGTTGCTGGATGCTTCTACAGGCGTCTGTGCAGTACCTACCCGTCACACATAAATAATCAGTCATTCCTTGAGCATCCACCCCATCCCATCCGAAAGGATTCCAGAGGCATTCTGCCAATGTGACCCAACAAGATGCCTACTGACAGCAAAGGTCAACAATCATGCCATGATGGATCTGTGTCCTCTTACCTGGCTCTTGCATCACGTGGCCCATAAACAAATGAAAAGGCGTCTGTTGAGGTCTGTGTCTGCTGAGCGGGAGCGCTCCTCTCCGGCAGGTAAAAGAAAGGCATGTCACGTACAGCGTGCTGCTACATGGGCACACCTTAGGGATTCTGATGCAGAGATTTAAAGGTATAGCTAAATCACCCAATGGCCAAGGTTGCCAGATGTTTTGGCAGTGCTGTACTTTGCTTTTGATCACAAGCAACCGCATCACAATTTATAAAATGCGCTGCGGCCTCTTACAGATTATGATGCGTCTGTCAGTGATTTAAAGGTACAATGTTCTTAATGCACAAAGCCGCCCTGAACTGTCACTGAAGGACCAGCCCCAGGGGCAAATGGCCTCTGCCACCTGGCCCAGCCCATCCCTGTCCCTCTTTGCCTCCATATTGTAACATTGCCACCTTCTATGCCTCCATATCATAATAGTGCCCTCTTTATGCCTCTATAGTAATAGAGCTCCACCTTAAATCTGTCATCACTAGCAAAATAAAAATAAAGTGAAACACAGTTCACCTTGCACCCACAACAAGTAATGCTGTCCTCTTTCTTCTCCCCTGCAATCCAGGTGGAGCAAAGAAGGGATTTCAACGTAGCGTCAGAAATCCCTGCATGACCCAGATTAGCCTGTGGCTTGTCAGATTCAGCTGCGGAGCAGGGAGCTTATGACTCTCAGCTCCACTGGTTTGTTATAGCACTTGCATCCTTAGGATATAAATACCTTTATAAGTTGTGTAAACCCAAGATGGCCCACTCCCAGACTGGCACATTTGGCAGAATTGCCAGATAGGTAGTCCGGCCCTTATTGGAATCAGGAATGATAATTCAAAAAATAGTAGTAATAATAACAGTATATGACAATAAAAAAATGCTGTATACATCAATAAAAATAATGAAAAAGCTCCACTAAGTACATGAATAGATAATGAAGCACTAAAAACTCACAAGAAGAAAGTTCAAAATAGGTAAACAAAAAAGATGGTGCAAGACATTGTCACAACAAGAGAAAAAAAGGGATCGTTCCTGCAAAGTCTATCAGGGGTAGTCTTACAATTTTTTACCATGAGTAAAGTTAGTATTTCTGTGTAGTGAGGTACTAAGAGGGTATTTCTAAGGGGGCTTACTACTAAGAAGGACATCTGTAATGTTAGTGGGAGCAAAAGGGGCATCACTACAATATGAGTGGGCACCGGGAGGGCGTCCTCACCATAAGGAGGCTTTCTGACTGTGTGGACAGACAATAAGTGGAGTACTAATAGGACAATATTATTGTAACGGAGGCACTAAGGGGGCATGCTTACTAATTGGAGAAATTTTAAAAGTTCACTATTATTGCATGCCACCCAAAGAGAATAAATGGGACACAAACAGGCACCATTACTGTGTGGGAGAACAAATGGACTGGAGTGAGTATAGACAGGAATAAGGAAACTTAGATGCTTGGTTTAATAAAAAAAAATATTTACTTGAAAGTTAGGAGGCAGGCTTCTAATCACAGACATTAATGGAATATTGCTAGTATATGCTGCCGAAGCCCAAATGGCAGGTGCTAGCGACACTTTGTCCCTTCAAAGTGTCAGAGGCAAGGTGGTCTTCAGACTGCAGATAACTTCAAATGGGTAATAAAAGTGCCCTATTTATGTGATCATGGGGCAGTCTGACCTATCCCATGGATGCGTGTTAACTTTTTGTTGCCAAAATACAACTTTAATGCAAGCAAATGGTGCCTGTCTCTGAGTCACAAGTAGATATTATGGGAGGGATGCCACTGGTCCATCTGAATGTTATGTTAGAGTGATTGGCAGTATAAGAAATAAATTGTTGAGATATGAAGGTTATAGCTAGTCCACCTTCTTTCTCCAACAAGTGATAAACCATTAACATAGCGCACCACAGTATATATTTATCATTTATACATAGGCTGAGTTATAAATGTATGGTCGATGAGGACCCTCCCCTGGGCCCCTAATGATTATTATAATGAAGGTCCCTTGTCCCCTGTTCCTCTTCACCCCACAAGTGTTTAACTCTATTCAACATGTATAAGGATGATAGAAATAGAAATAGTCATGTGCTTTAATAATCTGCCACCAAGTTTCAGAAGAGGAAGCGCCAAACTGAATCTTTACTTCAAGAAAAGTAATGCCTTGCTTCCCCTAGGGGTTGTCTAGACTTGGGCTACAAGTCTGCAATCGCTCTATGTGACTGCAGACTTGTAAATCCTCACAGCATGCACTGTGCACACTATCAGGATTCTCCAGTGCAGACGCCGGGAGCAGGCATTCATGTGACTGCAAGTATGCGATTTTCATACTTCCAGACACATTCTGACTAGACGTGTCAGCCTCACTTAATACACATTCATTGAGCAAGGCCACGCATGTCTAGCCAGCATGTGACTCAATGTATGCAAATCACTCCCGGCACTGGAGAATTCTCATAGCACACACTACAAGCTGTTAGGATTGACAAGTCTACAGTCACATGGCGTGATTGCAGACTTGTACCCCATGCTTGGACAACTCCTTTAAGTAGCTAAAATGTAAGAGCAAACATCCCCAAATCAAAGAATCACTCCCATGAAATTTTTTACCCCTAATCTTGTGTATATGTGTATGTAATATAGTATCAGTGTGTTAATATACTCACCTACCGCCACCTTCTCCGCTATCCAGCGCCTTTCCTGTCCTCTCCTCAGTATTGTCACCGCTCTTCAGATTCTTCGGAACACTCTCTGCTATATGTGTGAGTCGGAGGTCTGTTTTATAATTTAATCCTATGACGCTCCATAATCTAATTGTTGTGAAAGTCACTTCCGGGTTATAGAGTGAGCAGTGTCTGAAGAGCAGTCATGTCACTCAGAAAAGGATTAGAATGGCACTGGATACTGAAGAAGACAGCTATAGGTGAATATATTAACAGATATACACAGGTCTAGGGAAAAAAAATAATGGTAGGGTTTCTGTAACATTTCTATTTCATGCCTACAATAAAATTTCCATGATTTTAGTATGAATATTCAAAATGTAATGTTTCCAAATTTTGATTTAAGAACAATAAAGTCCAAATACAGCTGAAAATAGGGAACACTACATTGAAGCTTTCGATTAAACACAGTCCAATTAGTTATAATAAGAATAAGCTGAGATTCGACAGCAATGACCATAAATCAGCACTTCAAAAAGTGTGCGAGTCGTAACTTTTTAAATAGTTTTTCCAACAATTGAAACATTTCAGATATATATTTATACTGCACATCATCATTACTCTACTGTTTTCAGAAAAGTTGGAAAAAACGTTGTGTTCCTTATGGCAAATCCAAATAAAGATTGAAAGAAGTTGAATTTAGAACATTGATAACATTTCTGATGATTTAAACGTTTTAAAATGTGAAATTTTCATGAAAATATTCCAAAAATTGTCCCAGTTATGAGATACATTTTTTTTCTAAGCTAAACCTGCATCTCCCTACATTTCCAAAAGAATGTATTTTATGCAAAAATGCTTTAAAAACACGACAACTAATAAATAATTCAATCTGTTGCCTTGACCTTGTAAATGACCTCAGACAACCTGTGTACAAAGCGAGAATGCAACTCCTTACCTTGTAAGCATTGCGTGACAAGGGGGGATAACACAAGCTGTAAGGAGGGCATCAATCCTCCAAGCAGGCATTAAAGCAAGACTCTTACACTTTTTATGTCGCTTTTAGTTAATTTCTCTCGTTTCTCCCCAACCATAGATCACTAATCACATTATACCCGCTCCAGTCACATACACCAATCAGAGAACACAAATGCAGCACCACCATCAACCTAATGAACACAAGGAAGCATTAATGCTTGCAGGCCTTGAAGGGCACTGTGCCATCATAGATACAAATACGTACTTATTGTAATTTATAGAAGTCTGTATCAGCTGATATAAAAAAAAAAATACAATATCAGAGAGGATACATAATCTTCTGTGAGACTGGACACCGTCAAATGATAGAATAACAGTATGTATATATTTTTCATTACATATATATATATTATTTTAAATTTTGCACTTCATTTTAAATAGTTTTTTGCTATATTTTCAAATATATATATTGCATTTCAAATACGTTTGGCATCATCGTTATGCATTTCATTGGTCTGTTAACATTGGCATCATAGATCTCTTAATTATGGGTGTCCATATTTATATATTTCTTTCATTTCTGTTTTATATTTAATATAAATATTTTTTTAATTATTATTTATGTCTATTCTCTGTTTTTTGTCATTTATAACATTATTATTTTATTTTACGTGTTGACCTTGTGTTTTTAATTGCACCTAAAATAAGTAGTATAATGTGAATTCCTTTTATCTATTCCATTTCTTTCACTTATCAATCAACTGAAATGTATGAAAAGCCTACTATCAATTTATTTTTTATCTTAATTGCACTTCAAATATATGATATTGTTTCTATTGCAATATACTGTATTATTATTCTTTTGTAACTTCATTTATTCTAGTTTTAATCTTTCATTTTTATTTCATGTTTTGAAATTCTTTTCAAATATTTAGTCTTTGGTTTATAACATTCAGTAAGGAATTCGGAGTTCTAGAAGTTATATAGGAATATTCGCTAATGTTTTGCAGTAGTCCTGATCACATAAAATACTCTCATATCTTTATAGAAGGATTTTAATAAATGTCCTGTGTTAATAATGCCATGATAGTTTATTTCCCGAAGATATATTTAGACGCAGCAGATTTGTTGGTGAAATTTCTGTGACTAGTAGATTCTAAATGATATTTGTAAAAATCATTGCGGCTGAAACAATCGTGTTCAAATGGATAAAACAGTTTTCAGGATAGAGACATTTCTGAAATGAACCTCTTCTTCTAGAATAAATATTTGTTATTGTTTGTTTGTTTTCTCCCTTTTTTTCCTCTTTCTTAGCTTTTTTCTTTCTTTCTATTCTTTTTTTTTCATTTCTTTCCTCTCATTTTTCTAAATCATATTCACTTGGATAAAACAGATTTCAGCTAGAAAAATTTCTAAAATAAACCTATTTATTTCTCTTTCTTTCCTTTTATTTTCTTACTTTCTTTTCTTTCTTTCTTTCTTTCTTTCTTGTCTTTTTTTGATTTATTCATTCTTTATTTCTTTTTCTTTTTTTTACTTTTTTCTATATTTCATACTTTCTTTTTTTGTCTTTCTTTCTTTTTATGTTATTTTCTTTCTTTTTCTTTTTCTTTCTTTGTTTCTTTCTTTCTCTTATTTTCTTTCTTTTTTTCTCTAATTTTTCTTTCTTTTTTTTTTTTTTCTTTTTTTTCTTTCTTTGTTTGTTTCTCGCTTTCTTTCCTCTAGTATTTCAATCTTTAGTCTTTATTTCTGCTTCTTTCCTTCTATCTTATTTTCTTTCTTCCTTCCATTTTCTTTGTTCCTTTCCTACTTTCTTTCCTTCTTTCTTTCTTACTTTCTTTTTTACTTCTGTCGCTAGCATTTTATTGTATTTATATGCTTTGTGATCTGTTATGTTTTATTACTTTTCTTTTCATCATGTTTGTGATTGAACAAAATGCAAAATTTTAATCTAATTTCTGTATGGTAAGAAAATAAAGGAAATACTTACATTTGATTTCTATGTTTGACCTTAATTTGATTCTTAATTTAGAAAAATATAATATATTTACTGTCATGTCTATGATTCCATATCTATGTACAGTATTTGCTTATAGAAAATCTCTATTAAACGTATTATTCATGATTAAGGATTTTGCACAGAATAGAAAAAAAAATAGACTCTTCTGAAAACCTTTTAACTGACAATGATAATGGCCGCTATTGATTTTAATTTAGACTGTTCCTGTAATTGCAAACATCCCTTTTACCTATGAAGCTTCAAATGCAAATAACAGTATCCAGTTGTGTCTGTTCTATGAGCCCAAACCACAAGCATCGACCTGGTAACAGTTGAGTAAAACCAGGAGAATATTTACTGTACAACCAGCAATTTACATCTATGCTATGGGCATAAAAAATGTTGTAAATCATTACCAGAGCTGCACCGAAGGGACAAAAACAAGAAAAAAAATCTCGAATGAAGATAAAAAATAATAAAGAGATGAAAACATTCCATTAAATAAAGAGATAAAAAATAAATAAATAAATTCAGTAAAAATAATTAACTTTAGTAGTGTGATATGGATAGCAATAATATATAATGATATATAGTTAAAGAATAAGAGATCAAAATAATAGATTCAGTAGACAGATAAGAGATAGATAGATAGATAGATAGATATAGATAGGAGATAGATAGATAGATAGATATAGATAGATAGATAGATAGATAGGAGATATATAATAGATAGATAGATAGATAGATAGATAGATAGGAGATATATAATAGATAGATAGATAGATAGATAGATAGATAGGAGATATATAATAGATAGATAGATAGATAGATAGATACATAGATACATAGATAGGAGATATATAATAGATAGATAGATAGATAGATAGATAGATAGGAGATATATAATAGACAGATAGATAGATAGATAGATAGATAGATAGATAGATAGATAGGAGATATATAATAGATAGATAGATACATAGATAGGAGATATATAATAGATAGATAGATAGATAGATAGATAGATAGATAGATAGATAGATAGATAGATAGATAGATAGATAGATACAATGTTTGCATGCTGTGTTGCTCAAATCATCAGAATTACTCATTTGACATTTTGGCAGAGTGTTAAGCTTCTTTATTGAAATTGCTTTGGGCTAATTGTTGCTTTATCGCTCTCATTATTTTAGTGTAAATGAGAAAATTGCAAAAATGTGAATGATAATGTGCTATTAATTTATGATGTAATCCTCTAAACTTCTCACCCTTTGGTTTTCCCATTTACTTAATGAAATCTTGGCTGGAGTGGTATACGGCTGGTACAATAGACTGTTGTTGTGTTACCTAGCAGTGTCCTTACATGTCCTCATGGCTCCTCCTCACTCTGCGCATGTGAACTCTAATAGGACTGTTATTAAAGGCTCCAGTCACACGCACATTACAGATTACTGGAGTGTGATATAGTGTCGCCTCATGTGACAGCAAACCATTCTAATAACCCTGCCGCAAATACATTCACGTGGTGAACATACAGTATGGGGCAGTACAAAAATTGAAGACAAATTTGCTCCATCTTTGGTGCTGTCTGACAAATACCTTCAAACTTTTTTTATTTGGTTTAAGAATGATGTAGGGCCCCCACGCCTATCTCAGGGACACCAACCCTACATGACTCTTATCTCAAAGATGTTTCTTTCTGTTGCTGTCTAATGGAGTCATGGACACAGCCATGGTAGGCATTCCTATGGTCTTCATGAATAAAGCCACATGAATGCTTTTCTACCTCTTCTAGGCATTCATAGCCCAATATGAGGTTTAGTGGTGGATACCCCTAGATCAGAAGTGTCCAACATTTTTGGGTCTGAGTGCCATATTGCCACACTGAACCAATCCCAAGGGCCGTAAAAAAAATGTAAAGGGGTACTTACATGAATACATCACCAGATCCAAGTTTTCAGTATTTTAGAAGGATTTGGAGAGTTTCTGCTCATTTTCTGGTCCCAAAAAAGCCATATGAACACATGATATCTCTAAGTTTGGAGGATGTTTAATGTTTAACATAGCCATGAAGCATATTATGGATTGCTACACGTGTACAAGATCAGAACCACCATCAGCACATGAGTGCAGCGCCAAAACCCCCATCAGTATATGAATGCAGCACCAGAACCTCCATCAGTACATGAATGATGCTCCAGAACCACAATCAGTACATGTATGCAGCACCAAGGTGATCAATTGTAGTGTCAGGTCAGCCCCATATATAATTGTATTGCATGAATCTACAATTCCCAGTTTGTCTTTAACAATAGTAAGGAGATATTGGGAGTGATTGTTGCCAGCCATCATCGGACTATAGAGAAACCACTATGCTGATGTGACGTAGTAAGTGTCGCAAATAAACATTTACATCCAGGTTCCCTTTAGATGGCATCTTCTCTGAATGAAATCATTCCCATCCCATCATGCCCAGAGCTCATCTCTCCAGACTTCCCTTTTCTCCATCTTTAGGAGCACTTCCTGACATGGTGACCTTAAAAATAAAAGTACCATTATACTGCCCCATAAATAAAAATATCTACTATTCTGTGCCGCTGAATAAATAATTACCTCTCACTGTGCTTCCTGCACAAAATATATGTGGCTCTGATTAAGAACCCAAGCGGTTTGAAACGCGGAACCTATGTGATTTTATATCCTTCTTTCTTTCTTGATTTTTCTGCCATGTATTTAATATTTTTGGAAGAGAGATGTTATTTGTAATCCTTAGGATTGCTGGATTCCAGTTTCATTATTTTCAATAAAATCCATGTGTTGTGCCATGATTGCCTGACTCATCTTGGAATCTCAAGAACCTGGAGTGTTTCTCCAGGCTCTCTTCATATATTTTTATGGGTGTCTCAATAACAGAAAGAGTGGTTCTGCCAGCTTATACATTTTTTTCTTATAATCATCATTATTATGACAAATATTATGTGCATCGGAGAAAACTCCTAGATTTTACTCTTTGTAGAGAGTTTTTTTAGTTTTTCTGTACAAATACAGAAAGTTTGATATATATGAGGCAGTTATTTAAGGTCAGGAGACCCGTCCATTAGTCTGGGTACTGTGATCCATGCACGGTTCATGTGGAAATGGGCTGCTCGGACCCTCCTTTCCAATATTGGCATTGGTCTGACTGGTAAGCATTAGTTAGCTGGCTAAACCAAACCCAATTGTGTTCTGAATAAACTAAATTTAAATCAGTATATAAATATGAAATATATAAAGTTCAGGAAAACAATATAACATCTTGGCATACCCTGCAATTTCCGTACAAATTCTTGTTATTTCTCTAACATCTGACAGTCCACCACTTTGCTTTAGGCTTCTTTTTGCCAATTAAAGTAAAGTCGAGCTAAACCTCGACTCAAACTTCGGATTTTGGCTTCTTGTTGGACTCCATCATCCTCACATCATGACCCACTTCTATTTACCCATTACTCGATTATGCTACCATGGAATAGCCAAAAAAGACATGATGACTTCATGTGAGTTTGAGGTTATGGACATTTTTCACCATCATGTGAGCTTGAAGTGGTGGACATTTTTCACCATAGACATGCCATGCGAGATAGCCGCCTCTGAACGGAAGGAGTAAGTTGAACACAGATATTACTGGACCCATAGTAAGTGTCTGATTTATCTGAAAAAAAAAAACAGCAAGAAATTCACAGTTGTTTATGGTTAGTTGATTTATCTTTTTCTGTATCTGCCTCAGACCTTTATGGCTGCCTCCATACAACTTGGAGGCTCTGATACTAGACTCCATGGTCACCTCCGGCATTTTTACCAGAAAAAATATTGATCATCATACTGCACTATTTCAATCCATAACAGAAACCTTACAGACACTGTTTAAATCTTTGAGGTCAGTCTGGTACCTATGTGTCAATCATGTAACAGATCCAACTTTATCTTGTAGTGAACAGAGTAATGGAACTCAGAATGTAAGTGTGAACCCAGACGTATAGCTGCTACCCCAATTACTCCTGTAACTAGGATCTTGTTTGCTTTATTGTTCCAGTTATCCTCTGTCATACTGAGTCCGCTGTGGTAGGTGCCTTCTACATCTGTAAAAATAGCACAAAACCAGCTCACCCATGCTACATCTCTGTGAACATGGGCACAGAGGAGCCACTCCTGCTGAGCCCAGTACGGTGTGAATCCAAAGGAAAAATTCTCTGGCTAAAAGGAGTTGTCCACTACTTTCACATTGATGCCCTATCCTTAGGATAGGGCATCAATGTGTGATCGGCAGGGGTCCCACACCTGGCACCCCCTCTGATCAGCTGTTATCGGTGCCTGCGGCTGGAAGTCCTTGCCTGCGGTGCTACGGATAGGGCATCAATGTGAAAGTGGTGGACAACTCCTTTAAAATAGAGAATAATATCTTCAGTTACATCCAGCAATGATATATAAATTTCATAAACTTTATAAATTTAAGGATAAAAGACTGGTATACAGTCTGAAACGTGTTGGAAATGTATATATCATTGCTGGATGTAAATGAATATGTCATTCTCTATTGTAATCTCACTGGAATAGTTTTCAATTTTTTATCTGGACATTGACTGGAGGATTTTTCCTTTTGGTTCACATCTTCTATATTTATGTCTGCTGTGCTGCACAGGATGCTCCATGTGACCCACTATTTCAAGTCTGCTATACTTTCCAAATCGGGCCTTAATAATGCTGTTTGAGCTTTTCTAGGGGCCTCAATGCTATGCTTTATGTACCTTGTTGCCTCATGCCTGCTATGTCCCCACGTACTGTGCCGGCTGTTCCTTTCTACTTTGCCTACTGACATCTTGTACTATTGCTCCAGTCCTTAGTAAATACTAATCTCCATCATTGTTTCAGAACTGTGCTGTCCTGCTTCTCCTGGGTGTGGCTCTGATCAGGAGGACATGACTACTTTCCCTCCCCCAAGGATGCAGATAAAGTAGACTGTGTTGGGAAAAATAAGGGAGCAACTGACTGTAGGAATCGGGCTTCACAGCAGCCAAGTGGTTTCCGTCCATTGGAGGTTTGGCCACTACTGGGCATCAAGTGATGAGAAAATAAAAAAAATAAAAAGATTACAGTGGTAAAAAGTGTGTTTTTTATTAACTTATGAGATATTTGAGCAAATGACATCGCTAAAATTTTTTAGAGTCTAGCTAACGTAAAATTTGTGCAAATTCTATCGCTCTGAACTACTCAAGCTGGTTATCCAATTGAGCGGATCAATTTGCGGGACTCTGGTCCAGTGTCCAGGTCAGTGGTACCTGGTAGCTAGCTGGAAAGCCCACGAATCTCTTATCTTCCAGAGTCCCCGGATTTTGATTAGCCAGAGCTGGCGTGACGTCATCTGTGCATCACGTTACACAGATGATGTTGTGGCCGTCCTGACAACTCAAATTCCATATCGGGCACCCCAGAAGGTAAGAGATTCATGGGTCTTCCTTCTGTTGGCCATGTACCACTGACCTGGACGCTGGACCGGAGTCTCGCGAATCCATCCACTCATTTCTACCAATTAGTGATTGTTTTGTGGAGGGGAGATAGATTTATATTTATTTAAACTGAATGCAAACCTTTATTCACCTCATTGTACAGTCAAAGTCAAAATGCCAAATTGCATCCAGGCCTTTCATTCGGCTCACACGTCTTTAAGCGCAACTCAATGTCTAACCAGTTCAGAAGAAATATAAACCCCCCAAAACATATCAAGAGGTTAAAGTTACAAAGATTAAAAAAAACTGCATTTTCTCCCTTTCTGTTACTTTAACCTTTACACCTTTGGCACATTTCTTTCCAGCTCGGAGCACATAGCTCAGTCCTCAAGGGTTGCTAGAATGCAAGAGTTTGGGAATTTTTCCTATTATCAGTTAATTAAACAATTGACTTTGTCTTAGACGATATTGGATAAATATTTAGATGTTTAGTGGCTTGGAAGTCTGGGTTGCCATTTGCCCTCAGCAGAGTGAGATTTACACCCCCGACTGGCATTAGGTTTCATATGTCCATTTCATTAGTCATTATTATTTTATGCGGTGTGACATAGGCTGGTGGAGCCTTTCAAAGTGATGGTCTGCTCAGTTATGGTCTGAATTAATATAGTCTGTCAACTGTATTAATTCCTTTAAAAATAATTTGCATACACCTACAGCGTACCTGTTCTTTCACGCCAATGCTTTTGGTGCAATTACCAGTCTAATATGTCCAAGAACTGTCCTCAATCCTATGCAATTTGTATTCATGAATCTGGAGCATCTGACAAGTGGCGTGCAAAATCTTTCTCCAGTTCTATTTCTGCCATATGGAATGCCGCCGCTCGTCATGAATTAGATGAGCGGTGGTGTCATGCCCCTTCATGAATCTGGAGCGTCCGACAAGTGGCGTACAAAATGTTACTCCAGTGTGATTTCTGATGTATGGAATGCCGCCGCTCGTCATGAATTAGATGAGCAGTGGTGTCATGCCCCTTCATGAATCTGGAGCGTTCGACAAGTGGCGTACAAAATGTTACTCCAGTGTGATTTCTGATGTATGGAATGCCGCCGCTCGTCATGAATTAGATGAGCGGTGGTGTCATGCCCCTTCATGAATCTGGAGCGTTCGACAAGTGGCGTACAAACTCTTACTCCAGTGTGATTTCTGATGTATGGAATGCCGCCGCTCGTCATGAATTAGATGAGCAGTGGTGTCATGCCTCTGTCCCGCCCCAGCTCTGCCCATTTCATTTCAGAGTTGGGAGAAACTGTCATGAAGACATCAAAAGACGCAAAATTATGACCAACTTTTTTGCGCATACAGTTTGCAAATTTTCAAAGCTTTTATGCCAGAATTCTGGTGTCAAAACGTTGATGAATCAAGCCCTATGTGTCAATGAAGAGACCAGTCCCTGGTTGCCTCTCCCAGCCTCATTTCAGGTCTCTCCCTATATGTATGCATAGGGAGAGAGATGTCAGTCTAGGGAGTGTATATGGGCAAGAAGCCACCAGGGACCAGCCCCAGACTAGTCATCTGAAACACATAGTCCGCGGCCGGCTTTTCAAAGTATGTTTCCTCTAAAAATGTTTGAATGAAACAAATATAGAGGCAATAATGCAACCAGACTCTGGTTCATGCTGTCCCTAGTTCAGACAGCATAAATGATATGACAGAAAACCTTTCACAGTTTTGATTAGGTTGGTTCTGTTTATCAGATGTCTACCAGCACTATGGGTGCTAGAAATGGTTTTGGAGCTCTCTTTCCCTCCATTAAACATTGTCCATTCCCCTAAGAAAAAGGTCACCTCTCTGTTATGTCTCTATGCAGTTTGACAAAAAAGAGAAGAGCTGGAGCAGAGAGTCAAAGACCTGCTCCTATTTCGAGTAATCCGTCTCGGTGTCTATGTTGCTGTAGCCAGATTTGTTTTTTATTATTGCATTGCATCTAGAATAAAACACAATGCAATTTTGCAAAAAGCATTCAGTAAAAAGTCCAACCAGTTTGCCTGTACAGCTCCAATGCAAACTTATGTCTATTAACTACTGATCACAAACAAATCCACATGCAGTCTCCTCCATTGCTCTGCAGATTCAAGAATCAGAGCTGACGTGTAAAAAGTAACATAGGACTTCAGTATCAGACTACAACGGGGGTTTTTTTGTAGTCTGTTACCATAGTAAAACAAAGATCTGCATAGAAGCTGCATACACCCAATGGTTGGTTATTTGTAATCTAGACTATTCTGAAAGTTTCTCATTTGTTTCTTATGCATTGGAGCAATAATGGTTTCAGAGCTCTTAACTAATTAGATTGACTTAATTTAGTAATGGTTTTTACCCAAAATGCAAAGAAGAGAGAGGTAGCAAGCGTTAAAAGAACCACTGAAGAGTACTGCACCCCTAGCATTGCCTGTCCACAGTATTTACATAGAAGGGCTGTTAACACTTCTTATATCAAGCGTGAATAAATCAGTAAGGATCCTGGACGAATAGGCAGCAGCTCGAAAATCCCATCTTTTTTTTCACCATGATCTAGATTAGCAAACTATAGTCAGCCCTGACATCTTTTCCGTGGTAGGATAGGTTACTTTTAGACATAACCGTGGTCTCAATGGAAGCCATAATATACAGATAATAGCCCAAATTTATCAAAGTGTTTTAACCAGAAATCTGACATAAAACATTTTAAAGTGTATGTCGCAAAAAGTGTAAGTTGCAAAATTTTGGCACAACTTGAAATTGTGTAAACATTTTGCAACTTTTGGCATTTTTACACCAGTTTTTCCAGTTCTCCCAAAATGGACAGAGCTGGGGTGGGATGGCGGCATAACAAAATGTGGTATACCATATGTCACAAATTTTACTCCAGTTCCAGACTGAAGTAAGGTTTGTGGAAAGGAGCAATGAGGCCACTGTTCATACGCACGGGATTCATTAGCATGCATGTGCCTCTTAATGAATCAGGAGCATCTTACACTCCCTCATCAAGATTGGCATGAGCAATTCCGTTCTTGATGAATCAAGGCCAATGTCTTTGTGTCTACGGCTTTCCTCTATTAGAAATAGGAAGGACAGTAGTATTTTGAGATGGTCCGACATGATTTTCTGACACCTGGAATTAGACATGACCACAATTTAATGAATTACGGACACAGCTCGTAAGGGCTCTTTTCAGTGTCTGCACATTCACATTATTCCTCAAGAGGAACCATAGAAGACATCACGTACAGTCTGAGTAGGCATTTCTATGCTGACAACTAATAAAGGCTTCTGTTATAAAAAAAAAAAACTCAGTAGTAAAACTGAACCGGACAATCTCTGTCTTTATGGCTTACCACATTTTCTGCAAATCCTTTTTTAGAACATTTACCCAGAAAAGAACCAACTGTAACCATCTATGATCTGATTGGAGAAGCTGACAGCAAGTGTTTGATTTCCCTGCAGCTCCTCCACAGGGCAAATGAAGAATTACATGGTGTGCACAGAAATCATTGACTAGATTATCTAATACATAGATATTTCAGGTTATTTAGTGTAGACTCTCTCTCTGTTGTTTTTGAACTCAGAATGTCCTAATAGGTTATTTGAATTGTAAAATTTCACTCAATATGCTCATTTTTATATTTTTAGGGTCTTTACCAAGGAACGATCTGAATTTTCTGGGGGCATGCCTTTAGACCTGTGAGAAGAACCTCCTTTGTAAAGACCATTAAAATTAATGTATTGGTTGCACTACTGATAAGAATTAGTTAATTCGCGCTAGTATAGTGGAAGAAACTCAAGGCAAATGGGTTAAAAAATAATAATAAATTTAATTTGATAAAAATGATCACTTTTAACTGGCGTGTTCCTAGTAGTAGTAGTAGTAAATAAACCAGTGAGCTCTGGGACGGAGAACCTATATGGCGATAAGGAGATCGAATTATTAAATTATTAGACCCAGCTGGAAGGGTTAGTGATATTACAATAAGCTGAATATATAAACATATACCTGGTTCAGTAGCACGTAGGGTACCAGCCCCTTAATAGTTCTATGCAAAGGTTGAGCCAAGTGTGGAAGGGAATACAAGAGGTTAATCAATATGATAAAGATCTGAAAGAACTATCAGTAGAGGTAAATACCTTTCTTGATGATTAATCCCGGTACGGGAGCAATTTTTAATATATAAGACTTGCACAGACTAGTAGGACGGACAGTTTGTATGTGGTTATTGGTCACGCATTGGAGTTCTTATCAGATCCAAGAAAGGAGTAAGTAGGTCCTGGAGGTTTAGGCTAAATGAAGATGACAGGGGTGGTTAGTAGGGTTAGGCATTGATTCTCCTAACTAAAAAATATATATGTGTGTATGTGACGCGCCCCCTGGGCCAGTGTTGTTGGGGATACCCGGAGCCGGATCAGATGGGGGTTGTAGTCTCCGAGTGGCTGTGACCCGGTCCGTGCCCAGGGTGTCAAACTCAGTGTGTGGCAGTCCTACAGATGTTATTAGAGTTCTTTGTGTCGGCTACGCCACCCGTTGATTTGCGGTCAAAAGGCCGCCGCTGCAGCAGGGTCCACTGAGGCTGGTGATGTGTGTGCAGCTTAGGTAGTATAACCCCCAACGGGAGGGGTATAGCCTCAGGGGGTCAGTTGCAGAGGATGGGGGTTGTGGTGGTGCAGCGGGGATGGAAATGAGACTCAGAGTCGGGCTGTGCAGTTCAGGGTTTGTTTACTTACTGCAGTTGTTCTGGTCACTCCGGCCTTAAGTGACCACCCGAGCCGTGCTGCGTCCACCAGGTCCTGGACTCAGCCAACCCCCAGGTGATTCTGGAGCGTGGTCCTGAGCTCCCTTTCTGTCCTGTCCTCTTCTCTGGCCTTCCCCACCAGGGATCCACCTATGTCCGGCTCCCTCGGGCCTCTTGGTGGTAAACCCTTGTCTCTGGGTTCCCTGACCCTATTCCTGGTCTGCCTTCCGGGTGGATTTAGTGGGTGATCGTGGCAGATCCTGCCCACGACCTCCGGTTCCTGGCTAAGGTGTGCTGTAGCCTCTGCCAGCTTGGGATCCGGTACCCTGTTGCCAACTCTTCACCCTCTGGTCTAATTTGGGCTCTTGGAGTTCCTTCTTTCTCCCCCTCTGGGTCTTTCTCTCTCCTCTCTCTCTCTGGGCCTTGGAGCTGCTCTTCTCCTCTGCTCTCTTCCTCTACAAAGACTGACAGACTGACCCTGATCTAAGATGGTTCCCACCTTATATACTCCCTCTATGTGTGAGCTCAGGTGACCAGCACCCAATGAGCTCCTAGCTTTACCCAGGCTGCTCCCCCTATCTGCCCCTACACTACTGGGATGTTCCACCCCCCCTCCCACTCCAGCCAGGAACAGACACTGTCGTACCTGCACATTTCTCTAGTGGGAGTACCATCGGTCTGTTCCTCGGAAATGGGATGTGTGTAGTGCATGCAGCTAACTGAGCTCAGTTCCACACTCCATCCTTACCCGGGAGTGGAATATCACACCTTTGGCTTGAGGTGTAATACCCCTGTAGCAGCTGAATCCTCAGGGTGCTACATTCCCCCCTGGTAAATCACAGCACGTCCTCGGGCTGTAAGATATAAACATCCACAAACATACATTTTTTTCATAAAACATAAACATATAAAACATCATCAGCAGCAATAAACTTTTCATATAAACATTCTTGTTTCTGGTTCCTCCGGTCACGGTGCAACTTGTGACCGGGTAAAGTGCGACAGTCTCTTGAAGAAACACGGTTTCCTATAAAACCAGTAGGGGGCGCTTTAGGAAGCGCAACTATATACAAGGGGATATGGCCGCTCTCAGTCCTCGGCCAGGTATTAGGAAAGGAATGACCGCTCTCAGTCCTCGGTCAGTGGGAATAGAGACACACGGGGTTAACAGTTCACTCTTGTCCCAACGGGGACATATTTTAAGCAGCAACAGTTCTTATACCCTGACGGGTAACTATGTACAGTCTCTCTCTACCGTACTTCAACGACGGCGTCCTCCTGCTCTTTCTTGTTGGTTGGTTTCAGTTTCAGACCCGTCCGGGTCCTCTTGCTCCTCCTCACACCGCAGCTCCTCCTCCGTCAGGCGATGCACATGGAGGGCGTAGGGTCCTTTGGCACACTTGTGCCGGGTGAAGGTGACCTCGTCCCCTACATACAGGTCACGACCTCTGTGTCCCTCCGGTAGGTGGGACTCAACGTCTCTCCTGGTCACGAAGACGTCGCCTGGGGTGCGGTGATCCCTGATGAAACCCCACCCATGCTGCAGATTGAACTTTATCACAGTCCCGATGGTACGGGGACCATGCGCTGCACGGGGGTCTCTCCTGGTCCGGCTCTTCTGCTCCGCGCTCCTTATTTGGGCTTGTTGTTCCCGGACCCGCCTCTCTCTCCGCTCCCTCTCGAAGACCTCGAGCTGCTGCCGGCAGCACTCTGCACGCTCCGCTGCGGCTGCCCGAGTCTCCTGAGTGAACCCCATGAGGTCTTCTCCGGTGGGATCCCACTCAAACTGGGTCTCTTCTAGCGGGGGCGAGATCCTCTTTATGGGCTTTGGAGCCGGGATCAGGGGTTCGCACATGGCCCTTGCTTTTTGCAGCTCCAGCTGGATGTATTCCTGGGGCCATACGAAGGGCTGCCCATCCGGGCACGTATGCTGGGCAAACAGGTCCTCACCCAGGTGCGGTACTTTAGGTGTTATGGGCGCCGTGGTGGTAGCGGCGCCCGGGTTAACCAGGCCTTGCGACCAGGCCTGGGGCACCTTGAAAGTAAAGGGCACCGTAAGAACGGCGGCGCCCTGTGTTACTTGGCCCTGCGACCAGGCCGGGGGCTCCGCGGAGGTAGGGGGCGCTGTTGGTATTGCGGCGCCCGGGGGTACTAGGCCTTGCGACCAGGCCGATGGTACTTCCTGCTTGGCCACGCTCGGGGTCGAGGCGTGTGACGTCACAGGGGTCGCGGCTTCCGTTTGAGGCCTAGTCTGCGGCGGTGACGTTGCAGCGACGGGCACGGCAGGGGGTACTTCGGGCTCTGCGACGGGGAGCTGGGGCAGGCACGCGGTTTCCCGGCTCGGGGTAGTGACATCCCCTTTACCTGCCTCCATTCGTTCGGCTCCCTTCTCGGCGCCGTCTCCGGCCTTCAGTCCTCCTGCGCCATCCTCAGAGGCGGTCTGTCTCCTCGTCTCGGGTGGCGTGCTCCGCTGACGGATTTCGGTCCGCTGGGCCATCTCTCGGCTCCACTCCGCCAACGTCTCTCGCTGTACCCGGGCCATCCTCCGTGCGAGGCCCTCCAGCGCGGTCTGTGCACACTCCCGGTCTCGGGGGAGCTGTGTTAGGATCTCCAGCAGGCCTTCTGGAGTGGCGACCTGCAACAGGCTTCTGACCACTGGGTCGGTGCTGCCTGGAGTGGCGGCCCGCATCAGGCTCCTGACCTCTGGGTCGGTGCTGCCTGGCTCTCCCTCCATCTCCGGGTAGGCTCTCTCTGGACTCTCTTCCAGACGTCTTGTCTCCGGGTGCGCTCTCTCCAGACTGCTCCAGGCGACACCCATCTTTGCTCTCTTCTTCTGTCTCCGCCCACATCGAGGGTGGTCCCGGGGCAACTTCAGTTCCAGGGGCAGTTCTCTTACGCTGATGGACACTTCCAGCATCACAGTCTCTGTTGGTGGGCGCGGTTTCCGCTTTTGGCGCCATTCTTCGACCTGGCCCACGATGGGAGGTGGCCTCTTGCCACCCTCTGGCACGCCCATAATGGCGTCCGCTCTTCCAAGGCGGGAAATCTTCGGAAATGGCGGGAATCGTCTCCCAGTGGCGGGAAACTCCATGGATGGCGGGAAAAAGCTGCAAATGGCGGACAACCGGCGGGAAACGACCTGTGATGGGGTCCGTTGGCGGGGACCCTCCGGAACCGGCGGGAGACTTCTTTTTAAGGTAACGGTGTACTTTTCTTCAGGCACGCAGTACCCGGTTGTTGCGGGCACGTTATCCTGCCGACTACGCCAAAGTTGACGCGCCCCCTGGGCCAGTGTTGTTGGGGATACCCGGAGCCGGATCAGATGGGGGTTGTAGTCTCCGAGTGGCTGTGACCCGGTCCGTGCCCAGGGTGTCAAACTCAGTGTGTGGCAGTCCTACAGATGTTATTAGAGTTCTTTGTGTCGACTACGCCACCCGTTGATTTGCGGTCAAAAGGCCGCCGCTGCAGCAGGGTCCACTGAGGCTGGTGATGTGTGTGCAGCTTAGGTAGTATAACCCCCAACGGGAGGGGTATAGCCTCAGGGGGTCAGTTGCAGAGGATGGGGGTTGTGGTGGTGCAGCGGGGATGGAAATGAGACTCAGAGTCGGGCTGTGCAGTTCAGGGTTTGTTTACTTACTGCAGTTGTTCTGGTCACTCCGGCCTTAAGTGACCACCCGAGCCGTGCTGCGTCCACCAGGTCCTGGACTCAGCCAACCCCCAGGTGATTCTGGAGCGTGGTCCTGAGCTCCCTTTCTGTCCTGTCCTCTTCTCTGGCCTTCCCCACCAGGGATCCACCTATGTCCGGCTCCCTCGGGCCTCTTGGTGGTAAACCCTTGTCTCTGGGTTCCCTGACCCTATTCCTGGTCTGCCTTCCGGGTGGATTTAGTGGGTGATCGTGGCAGATCCTGCCCACGACCTCCGGTTCCTGGCTAAGGTGTGCTGTAGCCTCTGCCAGCTTGGGATCCGGTACCCTGTTGCCAACTCTTCACCCTCTGGTCTAATTTGGGCTCTTGGAGTTCCTTCTTTCTCCCCCTCTGGGTCTTTCTCTCTCCTCTCTCTCTCTGGGCCTTGGAGCTGCTCTTCTCCTCTGCTCTCTTCCTCTACAAAGACTGACAGACTGACCCTGATCTAAGATGGTTCCCACCTTATATACTCCCTCTATGTGTGAGCTCAGGTGACCAGCACCCAATGAGCTCCTAGCTTTACCCAGGCTGCTCCCCCTATCTGCCCCTACACTACTGGGATGTTCCACCCCCCCTCCCACTCCAGTCAGGAACAGACACTGTCGTACCTGCACATTTCTCTAGTGGGAGTACCATCGGTCTGTTCCTCGGAAATGGGATGTGTGTAGTGCATGCAGCTAACTGAGCTCAGTTCCACACTCCATCCTTACCCGGGAGTGGAATATCACACCTCTGGCTTGAGGTGTAATACCCCTGTAGCAGCCGAATCCTCAGGGTGCTACATATGCATATCCACCATACCTATCGTTTATGACTAAAGGTATTAAGGAAAGTATCAGGTTGTACCAATAGAGTCCGAGGTACCCTGTGGGTAGATTGGGCAGGCAGTCGACTTGTATTATATCTGATGGTAAGTCAATGCTGCTGGGGAAGTCCAAAGATGTTGTTGGAGATTTCCAGGTGTACTCACATTTGCGGAGGAGAAGATTCATCCCCTAATTCATCCCCACTCAGCTACTGTACTGCCCGGAACACGTGTGTGTCACGTGCTGCCGTGTCACACAGGTCCTAGCAGGCCTTCATTGAGCAGTGTGCGCACAAATCCGGAAGCACGCGAGTAGCGGCAGTCACCGGCGGGTACTCCGCACTTGCTCCGGCGGCCAGAAAATCTTCTCCTCCGCAAATGTGAGTACACCTGGAAATCTCCAACAACATCTTTGGACTTGATGTGGTTGGATGACTTTTGCGCTCTTTGATCAAAGAATGCTAACGAGGTACCTTATGTTTTTAGTGGAGTTCGTGTACTCATTAATGGCAGCGTGCTGGCGCATAGTGTATGTACAGGTCTTCTTTGAAGTTCTCTAGTCCAATCTTAAAGTATATATAGAGCTAAATATATATGTGATGCCTCTTTGCAGGATGGATCATATACTTGCATTCTTCATCCCCTGCCTTCAGTTAGACAGATTCTGCTGTCTCATTCTGCTCTGGAGCCAGCTCTTCCCTCCAGCCCTAATTCCTCACTAGTGCATTGTTTCCCAGTGATTAGTGCTTTGTGACAAGGTCAAGCTGCCGTTAACAAAGGTTAAACAAACGGACCTTCTAAGCTTCTAACTGTGAACACTGCAACTTTGCCCTGTGGAGTCTGGAAATCACAAACACAACCCAGGTGATGAATGAATATAATGCCCTGGCCAAAAATAAAGAATGGAAAATAAGCTATTTACAATAAATGCAAACATAATTGTCCTTACGCCTTGTATGCTACCACCCTCATTTCCTAAGTAGTGTCTCTTCTTCCGGAGGTAAAAAATGGTGGCTGCAGAAGAGGAGTCATCTGTATCTTCAACAAGGTCTTTCCTCTGTTTCTATAGAACTACAACTTCAGCCACATTCACACGTTCAGTATTTGGTCAGCATTTTACATCAGTATTTGTAAGCCAAAACCAGGAGTGGGTGATAAATATAGAAGTGGTGACGGGTTTCCATTATACTTTTCCTCTGATTGTTCCACTCCTGGTTTTGGCTTACAAATACTGATGTAAAATATTGACCAAATACTGAACGCGTGAACGTTGTCTTCTAGTAAGTCTCAACTGATGGACATGCTAGTGTACAGTATATGCACAAGGTATATCAATTAGAAAATAAATACTATGAAGTCATAACAGGGCATATGTGCAAGATATACGATTTATTAAAAATGAATAAATACATTACATATAAGAAAATATAAAATACGTCAGTTTAAAAAATATTACATACTAGCCATGTAAATGAGCAGAAAACGGAATCGAAATAAAGATGTAAAAATAAATAAACAAAAATTCAAATTTTACATAAAATGTAAAGAAAAGAAATAAAAGAATTGTTAGAGAACACAAAATATAAGAAAAAAATATGATTTTAATGGAAAAAAATAAGAAAGTAATATTGAAGATAAACAGTATGCTATTACTATAAAATAAATAAAATGATTTAAAAAAAATCTGGAATATATGACATTTTTAAATATATTAATATAGTTTGTAAACATGAAATATAAGAACAGAAAATGTTTAAGACATGCTAATGAGGAATTTAGATCATAAGCCCCAACGAGGCTATATGTAGGGCAGCATGGTGGCTCAGTGGTTAGCACTGTACTATATATAGGGCAGCATGGTGGCTCAGTGGTTAGCACTGTACTATATTATAGGGCAGCATGGTGTCTCAGTGGTTAGCACTGTACTATATATAGGGCAGCATGGTGGCTTATTGGTTAGCACTGTACTATATATAGGGCAGCATGGTGGCTCAGTGGTTAGCACTGTACTATATATAGGGCAGCATGGTGTCTCAGTGGTTAGCACTGTACTATATATAGGGCAGCATGGTGGCTCAGTGGTTAGCACTGTACTATATATAGGGCAGCATGGTGGCTCAGTGGTTAGCGCTGTACTATATATAGGGCAGCATGGTGGCTCAGTGGTTAGCACTGTACTATATATAGGGCAGCATGGTGGCTCAGTGGTTAGCACTGTACTATATATAGGGCAGCATGGTGTCTCAGTGGTTAGCACTGTACTATATATAGGGCAGCATGGTGTCTCAGTGGTTAGCACTGTACTATATATAGGGCAGCATGGTGTCTCAGTGGTTAGCACTGTACTATATATAGGGCAGCATGGTGTCTCAGTGGTTAGCACTGTACTATATATAGGGCAGCATGGTGGCTCAGTGGTTAGCGCTGTACTATATATAGGGCAGCATGGTGGCTCAGTGGCTAGCACTGCAGCGTTGGGGACCTGGGTTCAAATCCCACCAAGGACAACATCTGCAAGGAGTTTGTATGTTCTCCCCGTGTTTGCATGGGTTTCCTCCGGGTTCTCCAGTTTCCTCCCACACTCCAAAGACATACTGATAGGGAATGTAGATTGTGAGCCCCAATGAGGACAGTGATGATACTGTCTGTAAAGCACTGTGGAATTAATGGCGCTATATAAGTGAGTAAAATAAATAAATGATAATTAGAAAATAAATATATATACAGTGTACATGCTTTTATATTTTTTTTTCCTAATTATTAAACATTTTCTGTTCTTTAATCTCAAGTTTATTAATTAAAAAAAGCATAAATATATATATACAGTATATAAAAACATATATATATATATATATATATATATATATATATATATATATATACACCACAGTCCACACACACTCACTTTAGTTTGCACATAATACAGGGTTCATATAAGGAGCAATCTCTGCAGTTAACTTATTGAAATATACATTAATGATTTGCATTTTAACATATATATGTATATATATACTGTATATATATTATTATTATTACTATTTATTTATATAGCGCCATTGAGTCCATGGTGCTGTACATAAGAAGAGGTAACATACCAAATACAGATATCACTTACAGTAAACAAACTAACAATGATAGACTGATACAGAGGGAAGAGGACCCTTGCAGGCTTACATTCTATATATATATACACATTAAGATTTGCATTTTAATATATAATGCAAATGAGTAATAATTAGGAAAATATATATGCTTTTATATAGATATATGAATACATATATATATGTATATATATATATATAAAAATGGGTACAGCGATGACAATGTCTGTAAAGCACTGCGGAATATGTGGGTACTACATAAGTAAGCATAATAAAAAAATATATAAATATATATGTGTGTGTGAAATATATATATATATATGTTTATATATATTTATATATATATATATATATATATATATAAAAATATATATATATGCAAATCATGAATGTATATTTCAATAAATTATTCTGCAGGGATTGCCTTTTACACAAGCCCTGTATAATGCATAGAGCAGAGTGAGTGTGTGCAGTGTGGTGAGTGCAGTCTGCAGATGGTCTGCAGCTATCACTATGGCTGTACATTCCATACAAGATGAATGAAGTCAGCGTTCTTAATGTTGTCTGGCTGCATCTTGTCAAGTGGGCACTCAGATGAAAAACTCGCAAGAAAATAGGTGAAGGAGCCTCTAAAATGGGGTGATTCCCTCATATCCCCACACAACTGGTCTTCCCTAAACTGGGGCTCTACCTGCCTGCTGTATAATGTAGTGAAGTGATACAATGTTTTTACACCAGGACAGAGTGGACTGGGGGTCTATAAATTGAGGTCTGAGGGTGAGGGGAGAAGGAGCTGCCTGGGGAATTCTTCTAAGAAGTCATGTGATTGTAAGTAAAAGATTAAAATAAAGCAGATTGGAGATCTGCACTTCACAGTGATTGTGGTAGTTCTGGTCCTGTGAAAAAAAGATATTATTAATATTATTTGTCCTACTAACCTTACTAATACTATTTGCATAACTGCATATTTAAAGAAAATAATACCTATTTTATTTTTTATTAGCAACAGTAGATAATTATTACTATTGTCAGTAGCAGCAGTGGTGCAGAATTAGTTTTAGCAGTAATAGTAACAGTAGAAGCAGCAGAACACTATTAGTGTTGATTATTACTAGTAGAGCAGTAGTAGAATTATTATAATGCAAAATTGTTTAAAAAATATTAATAATACCTCTTATATAAATGGAGAATAAAGTGGAAGCTCAAAACATTCCAAGCAAAAGAAATGCCACAAAATGCACTAAAAAATGAAATGCTTAAAAACGATAAATAAGAAAATAAGTGAATAAATATATAAATAATGAATTAGTTAAGAAAACAAATTTGTGCTACTAATATATTATAACAGAAATGTAAAAAAAATGTGCAAATATTTCTGGACAAATGAACAAAATACATCTGATGTACAGTATATTCATTGTTGTTCTCATGTGAATGTACCTTGATTTAATATTACAATTATTAATATTGTTATATTGTTTACTATTATTTTTATAATGGATGATTTTTATCAGTGTCTATAAAAATACATTTTGTAAATGTAATGAAAATCATATTTACTTTAATATAGCAAAGAAAGAATAGAGATAGATAGATATGAGATAGACAGAGATATAATATATATATATATATATATATATATATATATATATATATATATAGATGATAGATATCGTATTGTCTGTATATGTCCCCCCTAAAATTTGTAAAGTGCTGTGGAATATGTTGGCGCTATAAAAATAAAAACTATTATTATTATAGATAGATATGAGATAGATAGATATATAATTTATAGAAGATAGATAGATAGATAGATAGATAGACAGATAGATAGAGACAGATAGATAGAGATATAATATATAGATGAAAGATGTGTAGATAGATAGATAGATAGATAGATAGATAGATAGATAGATAGATAGATAGATAGATAGAGACAGATAGATAGAGATATAATATATAGATGAAAGATATGTAGATAGATAGATAGATAGATAGATAGATAGAGACAGATAGATAGAGATGAAAGATATGTAGATAGATAGATAGATAGATAGATAGATAGATAGATAGATAGATAGATAGATTCCAAAAAATGAAGACAGCACTCCTGTAGAAATTCCTGTGATTTATTAGCTCAAAGGAGCTAAGGCAACGTTTCGGTTCTGTGTTTGAACCTTTCTCAAGCTAGAAAGAATAGAGATAGATAGATATGAGATAGACAGAGATATATAATATATATATAGATGATAGATATCACATAGATAGATATATAATATATAGATGATAGATAGATAGATAGATAGATAGATAGATAGATAGACAGATACGGACAGATAGATATATAATATATAGATGATAGATATGTAGATAGATAGATAGATAGATAGATAGATAGAGAGATAGAGTTAGTAATATACTCTTATACCCTATTCACTTGTCTTGTGCTTCCTGTAAGATCGCAGACATTTCTGCAGCTGATCGAACACTCTCCATTCTTTCTTTCTCAGTTCTGGGAATAGATCGCAGCCTTCTCATGATCAGAACAGATATCAGACATTTCTATGAACTATTGACGTTGACTTTCCAGAAGTATAAATTAGGTAGGAGCAGCTGATATCGACAGAACTTTTTCATTTTTACCATAATCCAAGAACCCGGAGCTGAGAAATGCTCCATCTGCCGCGACTGACAACACATCATGTACCTGCCGATACCGATCATGGGCTGGAGACAACGGTACAGACAGAGATCGGAGCCTTGTGGAACAGCCGAGAAGCCAAAGGTCGCTCACATGGAGTAATAATGTGACTGTAATATACAAACACTAACCTCGGGATTACAGTCATGTTTTCTGTACCTACAAGAAATGATATAGATAGATTTGTTCCAGGAAATGGAAATAATAAACAGTGATTTTAGTATTTCCCACTATTACTGTTTTGCTATATATTTGTATTCAATACTATATTTATTGTTAGTAATTATCACAATAAGTTATAGAAAATGGAGCAAGTATTTGACCACATTTTTTTGAATACTTTTTAATAATTAATAATATACTTTATATCACAATATTGCTACTGAAACCAATAGCAATACCTTTTATTTTCGATTTCATCAATTTTATTTTTTTTATTGTTGTTTTTATTATTCTTATAAATATTTGTTGATATAGATAGATGGATAGAATTTATGTTAGATGCAAGGATAGATATGATACAGGATATATATCAAATAAATAGATAAATATGAGATAGATAAATATATATTAGATAGATAGATAGATAGATAGATAGATGAGATAGATAGATAGAGAGTTATGAGATAGATAGAATATATATATATATATATATATATATATATATATATAGTGGATGAAAGATATAGCAACAAGATATGTTCAAACCTATTTTCATAAAGAACTCAAAGTGCATAGATAGATATTAGATAGATAGATATTTGGAAATTAGGTAGATAGATAGATAGATAGATAGATAGATAGATAGATAGATAGATAGATAGATAGACATGGGATATATAGATAGATGGATAGATAGATATTATATAGTACAATAGATAGATGTGAGAGATATAATAGATATAAGATGGATAGCTGATAGATAGATAGATGGATAGATTGATAGATAGATGATATAGGAACAGCACCTTAGAGATTATGGTTGTAACATAGATAAAATATTAAAAAGCAGGCAGCACTCCAAAAGGTAATTGTGGAAAAAAGTGGATTTTATTAGCCCATCTGGTGTGGCAACGTTTCGGTTGTGAAAGGCTTGAAAAAGGTTGTTTCACAACCGAAACGTTGCCACACCAGATGGGCTAATAAAGTCCACTTTTTCCACAATTACTTTTTGGAGTGCTGCCTGCCTTTTCTTATTTTTAGATAGATAGATACAAAGAGAAGGCAGTACTACAAATAATTAAAAACCTAAACATTGAATTTTTATTGGTCCTATACAATGTTCCTCTCCATGTAGTCTGGACATTTTTTGGGGTTTGAACAAAGCTAAGACTATATGGACTGAAACATTGTATTAGGCTAATAAAGTCCCCAGTGTGTTCCCTCTTTTCCTTAGGAGGAGTAGACACCAGTGCGGACAGTGCACCCAGCTCCCACCACTGGATGTACTCAGTGCTGCTCCATTCTTTTCCTCCATAGATCTGTGCTGCAGACATTAGAGCAGTGAGTATGTTTATTCTAGGTATAATATATATCATCTACATATTTATCATCAGCTGTATAGTTATGTGAAGGAAGATAGCCATTAACCATGTCAGTCCCGTGCATGGACAGTTTCTGTAGATGTGAGGCTGTCCTGGAGCTAAGGACAATAACTGCCGCAGTATCCACCTGGGAGGCTCCCTGTGCTCTCCTGCAGGGTCTGCAGCCATTGGTGGGGGGCAGTCATTAGTCTTTGCCTTTGTTCAGTGCTGGCCTTGGCGTCGGACAGTCTGTTCTGTCTGTTTCCAGCTCTTCTACTTGTTGCAGGATTTGCAGTCTCCTCCAGGGATGAGCTGCTTCTTTCTGCTCTGTGTCCACAGCTCTATTCTTTGTATTAGCAGAGAGGCTGCTGCACAATTCACACTGCTCATATACATGATAATAATGTGGAGGAGTGGGATTATTTCTACTATATACAAGTAGCAACAATGAAAAATGGCTCCTTAACCCCTTCGTGCCATGGCCATTTTCCGTTTTGTTTTTTCATTTTTCCTCCCCTTCTTTCAAGAGCCATAAATGTTTTATTTTTCCATCAATATTGCCGTATGAAGGCGTCTTCTCTTGAAGGACAAGTTGTACTTTTCAATGACACTGTTAATTCTACCATGGGCCAGCATTCACAGGAGGTTTGTAATGACAGGCATGAGGGTCATCAGCAGACCCCCGGCTGTCAAGACAACTAGGGATGAGTGGGTCCATGGAAGTTAAGGTTCAGGGACCTGACCGAACTTTAGTCCAAAGTTGGGTTAGGGTACCAGAACTTTATCCAAACTTGAACCTGAACCCAATTGAAATCAATAGGGACCCGAACACTGGAGCTAGAAAATCTCTCTCTCTCCCATGACTCTAAAATGGACTTCTAAGAGCAGCCCGAGTTCAGAGTTCAGGTGTCCGGAGCAAACTGAAAACTTTACAGTTCAGCTTAGCTCATCTCTAATGACAACCCATCACCCCCCCTCCCCCCCGCGATCACATCTGTTGGTGCGCATTAAATGTCGCTGTCAGAAATTGACAGCGGGATTTAACAGGTTAACAGCCGTGAGCGGAGCTCTCCTCCACCCTCAATTGTTAGAGGCACATAACGGTTGATTAAATCAGCCAACATGTCTAGAGAAAGGTGCAGGCTCAACGTGCGAGCCTGCATCAAAGTTAAGGAGCCAGCATATGAAGTACCGGTACATCATATGTTGGTAAGGGGTTAATTAGCTGTATAATGACAATGTCACTCAACACTGTGACTTAAAGAGGACTTTTTACTGGATTTTTTAATTTAAACCATGTACCTCCTCCAATTGGCGAGACTCTACTGATTCTGGAACAGTTTTTCTTCTGTGCCCGTCCGTTCCAAAGTTATGCCCCCAGTAATAAAGGTGCACATTTTCCTTTTGACAACTTGGGGTATACCACAGAACTTCTCTGTGGGTGTTTTCTATTTTTCCTCTGATCCTGGCCAATCAAACCATGGCCATGCCCACAGAGAAGTTCTGTGGTATACGCCCAGTTGGTTAAAGTGAGAATGTGTATCTTTATTACCGATTGGCATAACTTTGGAACAGAAGGGCGCAGAAGAAAAATAAAAATTGTTCTAGAATCAGTGGAGCAGCGGCAATTGGAGGAGGTAGTCAGTTTAAATTAAAAAAAATCCAATTAAAAGACATTTTTAAAGGGTTGTCTTGTGATGGTAACCACTATGGAAATGTCTTTTAAAGGGTTTGTTCCCTTTAAGATAATGTTCAGCCCTGGCTGCAGTTTGTTAAAAAATAACAAACCACACTGTACTCACTTTCCCCGGATTCACGGACGAGTCGACGCTGCTTCTGGTTTCTGGCACTGACTTCGGCGTTGATGTCACATTGACAGAACAGCAATCGATGAGTGAGCTCAGCCATGCTGCCAGTGTAGATGGAATGGGCCATTCAGGGCTGCTGAGCTCACTGATTGGCTGCCGGATGACAATGTGACATCAGAGCCACAGCCAATGCACATTCCTGACAACTTCCACTGGATCAAGTTATTGAATGGGGGAATGCTTAGATCTCTTTAAAATATTTGTATATAAAGTAAATCAGTTTTTTTATTTCTGGTGTCCTAACAAAAGTTTAGGTCTCAGACTTCACATTTTTGTCTCCTCAAAATGTCTGGCCATGTGAGAATGAAACATATAAAGGTCAGGACCAGTTATTTTAAGTTTCAACTTTGCCATTCACTAGGAATTGATATGATCCAGCATGCTATCAAACAAAGCTGAGACAGGGCAATCATCGGATTCACCATGGTACCCCACCATAGTGCCTGTAGACACAGATAAGGTCCACCATACTACCAGAATTAGATGTCACTAGGAATCAGAACCACCATGCTGCGGCACCAAAGTTTAATTAGGAATTGACATGATCCACCATTCTATCAGACAAAACTGAAACTGGGCAATCATAGGATCCACCTTGCTACTACATGAATGTGTCACTGGGCACTGATATGGTTTAAAATGCTACCATACCAAAAAGTGTCATTTGGCATTGATATGGTCCATCATGCTACCATAATTAGATGTCACTGGGCAATGAAGTGGGCCATTGCTATGCCAAAGTTGCAACTAGGCAATTGTAGCGCACCGAGGGCTCGGCCGCTACAGGGGTATTGCACCTCTGCCAGAGGTGTGGTATTCCACTCCAGGGTAAGGATGGAGTATGGACCAGGGCTCAGTTAGCTGCATACAGCACACACACCCCATTTCCGAGGGACAGCTCAACGGTACTCCCATTAGACAGAAATGCAGGTACAACAGACCATGTCCCTGGCTGGAGTGGGGAGGGGGGAGGAATACCCCGTGATGTAGGAGCAGATAGGGGTTGGTTCCTGAGCGTAGGTAGGAGCCCATTGGTTGCTGGTCACCTGGGCTCATGGCTAGAGGGAGGTATAAAAGGTGGGCACCATCTTAGGACAGGAGACAGTCTGTTCAGTGAGAGGAGAAGGCAGGGAGTAGAGGCTCTGTAGGAGCTCTGCTCAGGAGTGGGCCTAGGGAGAGGCCGAGGAAGAGAGTGGAGTGGAGAGAGAGAGGAGGTGAAGGGGAGCTGTGGTTCCTTCTCAGCTCAGCTACACGAGAAAGGAGAAGAAGGAGGAACAGAGAAGGGAGAAGAAGAGACAGAGGAACAGAGGGGCTCAGGAACAAGAAGGTGGAAGAGACCCTAAGAACCCACGAGAATACCGGGTGAAGGGTCAGGCAGATTAAGGGTACCGGATCCCAAGTTGGTGGAGGAGAAACAACCCTCAGCCAAAGACCGGAGGCTGTGACCATTTATTGGTGCAGCACCTCATCAAACCTGCTAGGAAGGCACCATAAAGGACAGCGGGGAACGGGGCCCACGTTTAACCGCACAAGTCCGCGGCAGCTGGACAAAAGTGGGTCACTGGTGAGGCAGGCCTGAGAAAGGATTGAAGGGGGTCCTGGGCCATGCTCTTGAACTGTCTGAGAGTTGACCGAGCCTCTCACCTGGTGGACGCAGTACGGCTCGGGCGGTCACTGCTGACAGAAGTGACCCGGAACGAATGAACTGTGAGTAAAGACCCTGGACTGTAACTTGTTGTCTGTGTGCTCCTTTGCGCCTCCCACACTATTGGTATTGGGACTCTCACCACCATCACTCCCACCATTCACTACACTGCCCTGGGGCTGCACTCTTCCCGTGGGGAGTCACACCATCCCAGCTGCATACATCATCAGCCCCAGCGGTCTGCCTTGCAGCGGCGGTTCCTACTAACCGCAATTCACGGGTGGCGTAGTCGGACATTATCAACAGCACGTAGCAGACTACCATTGGCCTGACCACCCTGAGCCACGGAACCGGGTTGCCACTACTACCCCCATCGTTCCCCTATTGCCCGGATCCGAGTGCCCCACGGCCCAGGGGGCGAGTCACAATCTTAAGACGGCTAAACATATAAGATTGCTGTCGGAAGAATGATGCTTCAACCGACAGACATTTCAGCCGACACTCCCATACACATAAGCGCTCGCTCGGTTGTGTGCTCCTGTATTCTCTCGCTGCCGAATGACATGTTGGCCAACGACTTACCTTGAGTAGAACAATGCAATCAGCAGTGCAAAATCGGATATGTGAGATCAACATCTCTCCCGACCATCAGTGGGCTGGGATATCGTCAGGTTTGCCCTACTTTAGACAAATATGTATGGAGACCTCTAACATCCACCATGTTACTTCAGTAAGATGCCTCTAGGTATTAATATGGTCTACCATGCTACCACACCAAAGTGTAACTAGGTATTGATATGTTCAACCATTATACCATTATACCACACCAAGATGCAACTGGGCAGTCTTAGGATCCACCATGCTACTTCAGCAAGTTGCCACCATTGATGACTGCTGCCCATTGATATGTATGGTGCCACACCAAGTTGCAGCTGTACATTCATATGGTCCAACGTACTATCACACCAAGCAGCCAGTGGGCATTCATATGGTCCACCATGCAACCACACGAAGTCTGTATCTCCTAATTCTGAGGTATCTTTCAATAATATTCTTCATCGTTTTCTGTTATTCCTCCTTGAAAATGTGTAAAAAAAATCTGAGAAATACAACTTACCATTCCTCTTCTTATATTTTCAGCGTTGCTCTAGGTGTGCTGAGCGGCAGTGGAGAAAATCTCTTTTAGCAAAGGACTTCATCCACTATAAATTCATGCTCAAAACCTATAACTTTGCCCTTCATCTGGCCAAACAATCCTACTTCAACACTCTCATCACTTCACTGTCCAACAATCCAAAACGACTTTTTGAAACCTTAAACTCCCTTCTGAGCCCTAAAGCACAGACCCCCACCACCAACCTCAGTGGGGAGGATCTGGCCACTTATTTCCTAGAAAAAATCAACCACATCCACCAGGACATCTCAGCCCAATCTCCTCAGTGCCTGGATCCCCGTCGCTGCCGTACTTCAAGCTCACTAGCCATCTTTGAGCCTGTTACAGAAGTAGAAGTCACCCAGCTCCTCATTTCTTCTCGACCTACAACCTGCAACAGTGACCTCATTCCGTCACATCTCCTGCAGTCCCTCTCACCGGTGGTCACCACTCACCTGACTAAAATATTTAACCTCTCTCTTTCTTCGGGTATCTTTCCCTCCTCATTTAAACATGCCATCATAACCCCTTTACTTAAAAAGCAATCCCTGGACCAGAACTACACTGCTAACTACAGACCTGTCTCTAACATTCCTTTCATCTCAAAACTCCTGGAACGCCTTGTCCACTCCCATCTAATCCGCTATCTCTCAGATAACTCTCTCCGCGACCCTCTACAATCTGGTTTCCGCTCCTTACACTCCACTGAAACTGCCCTCACTAAAGTCTCTAATGATCTACTAACAGCCAAATCCAAAGGTCACTGCTCCCTGCTGATTCTCCTGGATCTCTCCGCCACATTTGACACTGTGGATCACCAGCTCCTCCTCACTATGCTCTGCTCTATAGGCCTCAAGGACACCGTTCTCTCCTGGTTCTCCTCCTACCTCTCTGATCGTTCCTTCACTGTATCTTTTGCCGGCTCCTCTTTCTCTCCTCGTCCCCTTACTGTCGGGGTTCCGCAGGGCTCAGTCGTAGGCCCCCTCCTCTTCTCTCTATACACTGCCCCTATTGGACAAACAATTAGCAGATTTGGGTTCCAGTATCATCTCTATGCTGATGACACCCAACTATACACCTCTTCCCCTGACATCACCCCTACCCTAATACAAAATACCAAGGATTGTCTGTCTGCTGTCTCTAACATCATGTCCTCCCTATATCTTAAACTGAATCTCTCTAAAACTGAACTTCTTGTGTTTCTCCCCTCTACTAATCCAACTCTACCTAACATCGAAATTACCTTGGAGGGTTCAACCATAACTCCCAAGCAGCACGCCCGCTGCCTGGGGGTCATATTCAACACTAACCTTTCCTTTACCCCCCATATCCGATCACTTACTCGCTCCTGTCACCTGCATCTTAAAAACATCTCCAGAATCCGACCTTTTCTCACCTTTGAAACTGCTAAAACTCTTACTGTTGCTCTTATTCACTCTCGTCTGGACTACTGCAACTCTCTTCTGATCGGTCTCCCTCTTACCAAACTTTCTCCTCTCCAATCCATCCTGAATGCGGCAGCCAGGGTCGTATTTCTGTCCAGCCGCTTCACCGATGCCTCCATCTTGTGCCAGTCTTTACACTGGTTGCCGGTCTGCCTCAGGGTCCAATATAAACTCATCACTCTCACCCACAAAGCTCTCCACAGTTCTGCACCGCCTTATATCTCCTCTCTCATCTCTGTCTATCGCCCTACACGTGCCCTCCGTTCTACAAATGACCTAAGACTAACATCCCCCATAATCCGAACCTTGCACCTCCGTCTCCAAGACTTCTCTCGTGCTGCGCCAGTTCCCTGGAATGCACTACCCCAGACGATCCGACTGATGCCTAGCCCCCATATCTTCAAGCGTGCTTTAAAAACCCATCTCTTTAAACAAGCCTACCACCTTAACTACTCAGTAAATTAACTTTTCCCTGTTCCCTCCTTCTAAATATCATTCAGAATCTGTTCCCTACTCTTCATCTGTCTCCACACCCTCCATGCACAAGATAACTGCACTCGGTACTCGAGTATTGCACTTAAATATACAGGCTGATGACCGGATCATGCAGCTTTATGTGAAAATCCCTATTTATTATAATTGCCAGATCTGAAATAACAAGCACTTTTCACCTATTGTGTCCCCCCATTTCCTTGTAGAATGTAAGCTGGCGAGCAGGGACCTCACTCCTAATGTAACTGTTTAAACTGTCCTTAAATTATATTGAATTTATTGCTTTCACATGTCCCCGCTTAATTGTAAAGTGCTGCGGAATTTGTTGGCGCTATATAAATAAAAAATTATTATTATTATTATTATTATGTGAATCCATAGGCTCTGAGCATGTGCTATGACAGCATTGATCATCTTGCCTGTGATATCTTTCTTTGAAATAAAAATTAAGATGTATCTAGAACTAGTGTTAAATATCAGCTCACTGACGTGTGATAGATATTCCTGTCACCTCCATAGTGATGACTTTTTCTCCTCCTGGCCATGGTATGTTTCATATAAGGAGATCAAACATGGAAGCCGAACTCATGGTGCTCTTGCATTCCTCAGGAATATATTCCTGCTACTATGATGGTGACATATTGCTGCTGAAGAAAAGTATGACACTCAGGATTGATTGAGTAAATATGTGGCCCACTAGCCGGGCTCACGCTCTATTAGATGAAGCCGATATACATAATGGCGGGCCATCAACCACAGCTGACTGAGAAATATTGCACTTGTGTCTGCCCAGCAGATTTTTCTTTTTAAATGCAATATGTTTGAGAAATATGTTTTACAACTAAAAAACTGAATATGAAAACATCATTTCAAGCATGTGTTTAATATTATTCATAAATCCTCGACATAAACATGGAATATTCAATGTAATGTTTGCTGCAAAAACAAAGACTTTGAAGGCTGTAGAAAACCTAAATATCTATCTCCACAATAGACACGAGCAGAGTAAAAATGCATCCATTCCTTCTATTTCATTAACTGAGTAGGTGGGCAGACAGACAGATAGATTGTGGGTATGTGCACACTGGATTTCTTTGATGAGTATTTGGAGCTGAAAGTGAGCGGAAACTCCAATTTTTTGAGTTTTTCGGGTTTTTTTGCAGAGGATTTGAAGAATTTTTTTCTCAGTTTCTGCTCCAAAAACTGCTAGAAAAATAAAAAAATTAAAAAAATCAGTGTGAACACCCCTGGGGTGTTGCCTAGGACTTTGATATTGATGGCTTATTCCTGACACCCCACTGATTAGCGGTTTGTTGTTCAAAAAGCCAGAACGCCACAGCTATCTTATTGGGTACTGCAGTACAGCTCCGATTCACTTCAAAAGAAGTTGAGAAGCAGTATCGGAACTTTGCACAATGCATGGACCTGGGAAATAGATAGATGGATAGATAGATTAGATAGATAGATAGATAGATAGATAGATAGATAGATAGATAGATAGATAGATAGATAGATAGATAGATAGATAGATAGTAGATAGATAGATAGATAGAGTCATGGCCGAAAGTGTTGGCACCCTTTAAATTGTTCCAGAAAATGAAGTATTTCTCATAGAAAGTTATTGCAATTACATGTTTGGTTGTATACATGTTTATTTCTTTTGTGTGTGTTGAAACAACACAAAAAAAACAGGAAAAAAGGCAAATTGGACATCATTTCACACAAAACCCCCAAAATTGTTGGCACCTTTCCAAAATTGTGGGTAAACAACTTTGTTTCAGGCATGTGATGCTCGTTCAAACTCACCTGTGACAAGTAAATGGTGTATGCAATATGAAAGTCACTTCTGAAACAAGATAAAAAGGGGAGAAGTTGACTCAATCTTTGCATTATATGTCTGTGTGCCAGACTAAGAATGGAGAACAGAAAGAGGAGAAAAGAACTGTCTGAGGACTTGAGAACCAAAATTGTTGAAAAATATCAACAGTCTCAAGGTTATAAGTCCATCTCCAGAGGTCTTGCTGTTCCTTTATCCACGATGCACAGCATAATCAAGAAGTTTACGAGCCATGGTATTGTAGCTAATTTCCCTGGACGGAAGATAAAAATTGATGAAAGGTTTCAACGCAGGATAGTCCAGATGGTGGATAAGCAGCCCCAATAAAGTTCCAAAGAAATTCAAGCTGTCCTGCAGGTTCAGGGTACATCAATGTCAGCGCGAACTATCTATCGACATCTGAATGAAATGAAACGCTATGGCAGGAGACCCAGGAAGACCCCACTGCTGATACAGAGACATAAAAAACTAGACTGTAGTTTGCCAAAATGTAAGTGAGTAGTCCAAAATTATTCTGGGAAAGCGTCTTGTGGACAGATGAGACCAAGGTAGAGCTCTTTGGTAAAACACATCATTCTACTGTTTACCGAAAACGGAATGAGGCCTACAAAGAAAATAACACAGTACCTACAGTCAAATATGGTGGAGGTTCAAAGATGTTTTGGGATTGTTTTGCAGCCTCTGGCACTGGATCAGTTTGCAAGACAAGAGTGGTACAAAATTCCAGCTGAGAGGTGTAAGAAGCTTGTTGATGGTTATAGGAAGCGATTGATCACAGTTATTTATTCCATAGGGTATGCAACCAAATATTAAGTTGAGGGTGCCAACAATTTTGTCCGGCCCTTTTTTAGGGTTACTTGTAAAATGATGTCCAATATGGCTTTTTTTCCGTTGTTCCAATACATACAAAGGAAATAAACATATGTAGAAGCAATCATTTTCTGGGAGAAATAATTCATTTTCTGGAACATGGACAATTTCAAGGGTGCCAACACTTTCAGCCATGATGATGACACAGAAACATGAACTAAAAGATTTTATTTATTATTTTATGCTCTTATACAGCACCACTAATTACACAGCTCTTTACAGACACTATCTGCACTGTTCCCATTGGGCTGCCGCAGGCTAACAAGCGGTGGATACCGCTTTAGGACGCCGTGCATCTAAGAGAATCTTGACACATACTTTATGAATTACTTCTCTTTTGTAAGACACTGAGTCCCACACCTATCCCTCTCAACACGCAGCCATACAGAGTGTACTGATGAAGGTCTATATAACCGAAACGTTGCTGTTGCTGTTTAAACACTCTTAATTTACTGGCTAATTAAATTTTTGAAAATTAACCTTGAGTGCCGAGTTTTGCATCATATATCTACTGGCGTTGGACCCTGCTCGAGCACCACATAAAGGAAGTGCAGTGATTTAAAACTTTCCTTTCAAGCATACTTGTCCTTTCATACAAAACCTAGAGAAAAGCATGCTCCAGTTTGCCTCATCCCCAACATCTAGTTAAAACTGCTTCTAGTGCATATACTATGCTGCTATGTCCTGGACCTGTGGAACTTGCCATCCTGCCTTTTTTAAGGAGGTGCTTCCTCTTTAGCAGTATTCTGCCTGCATTATAGGAGCTGGAAAATCTTTCTCTGCTTCTGCATTGTCTAATGGCTTGCCTATTCTTAACTGAAATCTCTCCTCTGTGTTATGCCTGTGTGCATTTTGTTAGACAGGACAGTGGGAGCAGAGACAGCCACCATCACTTACTGTAATCCATCCCGATGCATTGTTTGCTGGAGACAGATTACACTTGACAACAGGCAGCGGACTGCAAGTTACACAGGAGGGAAACACCTAGCAGACAGTACTTTGGAGTGACTTTTTGGGGTTAAGACAATGTAATATATAAATACATTTATTTGCAGATTACCTATTTATCACATTATCAAATAAAATAAAGTCGTCTGAAAGTACAGAGACCATTTAAATTCTATAATATTGTATAAGAATACTGATTTCTAAACCACAGATCTCCTTTGAATGTAGCTAATGATACACAAAAAAGAAATGCTGATTAGGATGGTCCTGTCCCACTAAAATAACCACAGACCTCAAATTATTAATAGATTTACTGTATTGACTTATGAACAATTAAACATAAGAAGAAAGTAAGCGAGGAAAAGTTACATTAATTCTTCATGGTCTCTTCCTGCATGGAAGGTTTCACAAAACTATTTTCGGCAGATAAAAGGAGCAAGCAATGATGTAGCAATTTCCCTTAGATGACAAATGAAGATGAATGTCTCCTAGTTAATTAGACAACAAGCCATACGTCTTATCAGGAACTGTCTCTAATTTCATGAGCTTCTCATCAAATGCTTGGTATGTTTACTTTTCCAATACAATGACATAAGTGCCAGGAATAGGGAAAGTCACCAAACTTCTAAGTAATGATGGGGAATACAGTGCCAATCCATATAAAGATATCAGAGATAATCAATTGCTTTATGATTAACTCTTTACTAGAAGGTGAATCAAGGATCAAAGCTCAGTTCCTTTTCTGATACAAAGTGCCAAAATTCCTGCATCGATCTGTCACTTCCAAAGTTCCAGGTAAAACCTGGGAATGCTCTTCCCATGTTCAGCAAGATGAACATTTTGGTGCCTATGCAACTCTAAAATGTTCATAATCTGCTCTGATTCTGCAGCACTATTACTTATTATACATTAATTTTAAGTAAATAGTTTAAATTTCACAGTGTTCTGCCAGCACTACAGGGACTAGAACTACCTTTCTCTTACTTTGAAGCATAGAGACAAGAGTAATCACAAAGAAATAACGGCACACTAATGACTGAAAGAACACGTTCAACTTCCTGTAATTGTTCTCATTTCTCCTGCTGGAAATGAATTGCTCCTGACAACAGGCAGTAAACAGCAAGTTAAAAAGAAGGGAAACATCTAGTGGCCGACACGTTCAAGTTCACCTTTTAACTGGACATAACCGATTACAATTTTTTGCCCTTTGTTCACCTGTCTATTGCCCAATTCAGACAGAAAATGTTTTTTTGGTCTTGCTTTAGGTCCACTGTTGGGAGGTTCATTTAAAATTCAAATTTGCCAGCTTCCAAATTTCATTCCTCACTAATTTATTGCTAATTGCAATATTGAAAAGCCTCTAAGTGACCGAAAAATACATGAATAACACTATGAGGTCTCCTAACCTGTATTGAACCTGTTTTGAAATCTTTAATACAATCACAATCTTATTAATGTCCAAGTGTTCAATCTACCTGGCTAAGAGAAAATGGATGGTTATGATCAGTGGTAATCAACAGCAGTATTTGGGTGGTGGGTATGGAACTAATACTGGACTATTACAAAGAAGTATGCAAAAAAAACAAAAATATTTTATTTACAACATGCACTCATAAGGTAGACAGTTGTGTTTAATTTTCTGGATTATGGAGATCTTTCTTTTAACTTAAAAAAAATAAAAACTGATGACTTCCCCATACAACAATGCAGGAAGTATACTTTCTGTGACACTCAAGTCTAGGTTTCAGGATTTTGATTTAATAGCATAATTAGCGCTGAGGGGTTTAATATTGCCCTCCTTGTTTGCAGTTTGTGAACAATAAAAAAAGGATAAGAAAGGTTGTGTTCTAGGTGCTGTTACTGCAGTATATCACAGATCAATCAATTCATAGTCAGTTTCACTGACTATACAGGTACAATTCCTCCCTTTATATCACTTGACTCTTTTGATTATTATTCATGGAATCAGAATACTACTCCCATTTTTAATGTGATTCAGCTCTAAAGTAGTAAACCATAAACACATTGGGCCTTTTTCTACCCGTATATGGAATAAGTTGTGCGCTCTGACCTCCTAATCCTACACTGGAAAAGCCTACAATGGTTCTGCTTGACCACTCTCCATCTTTTATACTGGCTATAACAGCCTCTATGTTTGGTTGAGCTAGACCATGTGATGTTATAGTTACAGGGCATTATGGGGAAGCCTAGGTGGTTGCACTTGATGTCATTAGCCTGCTCAGTCAGTATTTAGCAGTGCGAAGGCATGACAATTTCAGGAAATTCAACTTGAAGTTGATCCTCATAGGTTTGATTTTCTCATTTCTATTTAGGACCAGTCCAGTACAACTAACTATGGGAAATGGGATCAATTCTCACATCTCGTGTCAGTCTTGCTCAGAGTGTTTCTTTATCACTGATACTACTCCTTTAAAGAAGTTTCCAGGACTATTATACTTTTTTTACTATGGAATTAAAAGCTAATAGGCAGGTAGTTGCTATTAGAGGCAACTACCTGCCTTTTCTACCTAGTGCCTTCTCAGAGGGGTCACCAATCGCTCCTGCCAATGATGCAGCAGCTCCACATCAACAGAGCAGCTCTTTTTCTTCCTGGCTGTTCAGTCAATGGGGCATGACTGCCAACATCATGCTATTGACAGCCAGCTCCCCGCAGTTATGTAGTGGAGAGTCGGCTATCAATCAGCATGATGTCGGCAGTCACACCCCTTCAACAGGGCAGAGCGGAAGAGAAGCCACTGCTCTGTCAATGTGATGTCAGCGGAAGCTGCTGAATCACCGGCAGGAGCAGATTGTGACCACTCTGTTCCAGTAGAATTCTTAAGACTCTAGTAAAAAACTGATATAGTCCTTGATGACCACTTTAAAATAAACCTATTGTGACAACAGTATTTATTCTTAATTATGCCAGACGTATTTTCCAGTAAGTCAAGAGACATAAGCTATTATTCATATGAGCCTGAATGTTGACTCTTGACTTGATGTTTGTTGAATTGTTCAATGGCTGCTGTTTACTTATTGTATCAGCTCCTACAGTTTATTGTTCTGGTATTCTTGGGAGACAAATTGAACAATCAATGTTTGCTAATATGTTGATTACCCATTGTGTCAGTCCATGTAGTTTGTTGTCCTGCAAACATTAAAATACAAACTATGAACCCTCGAACAATGAGAGATGAGCTTCTGCCACCTTCCCCCAATCCGGTGGAAAAATGCCTGAATAAGAGCTGTGAAGTATAAAAGGGGGATCTGCCTCTGTTTCCAGAGAGACTTGACAGAACAATAGCCAGATACCATGGCTCCAACTAGAGGAATACAGACTTGATCCACTGGCCATCACTGAGCCTATGGAGACGTTTGTGTTATGTTCTGCAACTTAGAACTAAGGAATAGGAGGGAAAAGCTGTCCCTGCACAGAGACTCAGCTTAACCCTACACTGGGGTGGGTGCCCTATTCCTTATGAATAGCCCCACCGAAACTCCTGCACTGAACTCAAACGAAGGCCTGTAGGAAGATCTAAGGACTGGGAGCAAAAGCAGGAGACCTCTAACAGAAAAGTTAGTTGCAGAAACGAAGATTAAAGGGAACAAAACTGGTGGAACAAGAAGTCCCAGGATAACAATTGTCCAAAGCACAAAGAACTAAACGAGGCTACTTAGCCAGAGCTCAAGCGTAACAACACTGATGTCCAGTGGGGAATGGGACCCAGGTTCTGAGTAATAAAGAGTGCAGAGATCACGTGACCAAGAAACCCAGCACCAGAGGAAAAGACTAGAAGCCAGCAAACCACAACAAGATGGCGGATAGTAAAACAAAATAGATTCTAACAGTTTGAAGCACCCAGGTCATCTGGCCACATACCTCAATGAACTGTGAGCTTCATAAGCTTGCTTCTACCTCCTCTCTGTGTGTGCCTGCCAAAAGCGGGGTGCCACTGGTTGGGGTAGTTGACCCTGGCAGCCCCAAAGTCGCAGCTGCCCTAACCCCGGAGAGCCAGTGGAAGGGTGAGATTCTGTAATTTGTACCATCTTGTGTATTTGCTGGAACTGTACTATAGGTTATTGTCTGTTGGTGGTTCAATAATGTATTGCCACATTGTTTTACCCTTACCTTGTGTTGTCTGAGTCTGAGTAGTATTCTTTTCATGGGGAAGGAGTATGGGCGCTCAGTGGGATGAGCCCTGGTCCATGCGGTCTTTCGAAAGACAGCCAGGTCAGCAAACGAAAGCACCCATTGATCCTCATGTCTCCACACCTAACACCTCCAGAAATTCCATTTACCTGCATATAGTAGTAATCTGCAGGTTAATAGCATTTAAAGGGGTTGTCCGGTCCAAATCGATTAGTCTGCAGTCACTCTGTATGACTGTAGACTTATGAATCCCCCAGCGCACACACTGTTCGCTGCGGGGATTCACCGGCTTGTGACCCGGGACCGGAGGGTATGTATGCATAAGGCCACAGCCCCACTATCAGTATTTGGTCAGTATTTGGTCAGTATTTTTTCTCAGGAGTGGAAGCCAAAACCAGGAGAGGAACTGTCAGAGAAAAGGTATAATAGAAACAAGTCACCAATTCTGCATTTATCACCCACTCCTGGTTTTGGCTCCCACTCCTGAGAAAAAATGCTGACTGAATGCTGACTAAATCCTGCTAGTGGGGCTGTGGCCTTATACATATTCCCAGCCATAGCCCAACTAGTGGGCGAGGCCTCACTCCATGCACTTTTATTGAGCGAGGCTGTGCCCCATCTAGTGATATGGCCATCCAGAGGGCATGGCCTACTAGATGGCACCACCTTACTCCACACAAGTGAATGGAAGCGAGGCTGCGCCCACTGGCTGGGAGTATGTATGCGCCAGTGGGTTCAGCCTCGCTTCCATTCACTTATGTGAAGTGAGGCCATGCCCACTAGTCTGGCTATGCCCGGGAGTATATATAACTCATACATACCCTCCGGTCCCAGGTCTCAAATCGGTGAATTCCCGCAGTGAACAGTGCATGCGCTGGGTGGGATTCATAAGTCTGCAATCACACAGAGCGACTGCAGCCTTAACGATTTGGACCTGACAACCCCCTTAAGTCATGTCTAGCTGCCATACTGGACTAGAGGCTACATGGAGAAAAATAAGTTTCATTTTCCTTGCAGCCACTCGCTTCCAGTCATTTAACTAGTACAGGGAGGTGGTCACAGTCACCACTCACTACACAGTGTGTGCGGTTGTAATCACTTCCCAGCACATTGAATGACAGCCTGTCCTGCATATACTGACTGCACACATATGCTGCAGAGCAGACTGTCAATCAAGGTGCAGGGGGAGTGATTACAGCGCACTCACTACTACTACAGCTCCCTTCACAGCCCGATGACTGAAAGCGAATAAATGCAGCAAGAATAAAGCTGCTCCACTAATAGCAGCCAGACATGAATTAAACACTACTTACATGCAGGGTTCCGCTATATCTGCAGATAAATAGCATTTTTGGAGGTCACAGGTTCCCTTTAAGGTTGTTCCTGTTGTGTTATTTGTATTATAGATTTGAAGCTTTACATATATTAACATTTTATATTGCTCTTTTATGCATGCATTATCTATGTATTATCTTGTTTTATCCGACAATTGCCTGTGCAGGATTTTACAATATAACAAAGTGGACCTTAGTTAAAGGTGGGGGATTAAACTTTCCCACTAATGTGTATGAAGGGTTTTAGACCGTATTTACAGCTAGTACAGACCTCAGCAAACCCGTTACCTAGTTTGTTCCCTATCATTAGAGGCTCTTGTGTTTTTTTTTTCTTCCTGTAAGCCCTTAATCTGTTCCTAAGTGATTTCTGATGTGTAGCCGCTGCATTTCTATAACTGTTCCATTCCTGTCTGGTACTGATTCCTGCTCTGATCTGGCTCATTAGCTTCTAAAACGCAAACAAATTGAACTTTCCAACCCCCCAGCCCCTAAAAAAGCCCAGCTTTAGTCACTGAGCAGAACATGACGACTAAGACTGACCAATAATAAACATACAAAATCTAGTGTGTCCGTAATCTTATAAAAAGCTCAGGGGGAAACAGACCTGCACCAACAATTTGCTATATTGAGATTGACCTCTTCCTTTTGTCTGTAATCTGCTTTGTGTTTTACATTTCCTTTTTATCGTTTTTAGTTTTAAGTAAAGTATAGCATGCAAAAAAAATAAAAAATTGTTAGAGCGACACCAAGGACTGAGCGCGAGACCAATGTTAGTGTGGTTAGACGTAGTAAAGACTTTGGAAAAAAAAAAGCATCTGAGGCTTTGATCACATGCAGCATTTTCACAGCTTTTTTTTGCTGCTTTTTTTATGCTAATTAAAAGCTACTTCTTACAGTACCAGCAAAAGCTTTGAGATTCCAGAAATCTCATGCACACGTTTGGTTTTGTTTTTCTGACTAAATTTGAGAACTGCAGCATGTCAATTTTTTCAGCGTTTTTGCAGCATTTTTTCACCTATATAAAGCGATCAGAAAGTGAAAAAATGCTGAAAAAAACTACAAACATTTTTGTTTAATTGTTGTAGAGTTTTTGGTGAATAAAACTAACTTTATTAAACATATATTGTGGACAAAGCACACATGTAGTCCACCCCTAAAATGCTTAAAAAAAGTGGCAAAAAACTATGAAAAAATGCCCCAAAAATGTGCATTTTCAACACAGCTTTGGCTGCAGAACAAAATGCAGTAAAAAAAAACTGCATGTAAACATAGACTAATAATGCAGGATCTAATTAGGAGCTTCAGGATCTGAAGGGGAGGTCGGGGTCTGATTAGGAGCTGCACGATCTGAAGGGGAGGTCGGGGTCTGATTAGGAGCTGCAGGATCTGAAGGGGAGGTTCAGGATCTGATTAGAAGGTGCAGGATCTGAAGGGGATGTGCAGAATCTGATTTGCTGGTGCAGGATCTGATTGGGAGGTGCAAGATCTGAAGTAGAGGTGCAGGATCTGAAGGGGAGGTGCAGGTTCTGAATGGAGGGTGCAGGGTCTGAAGGGGAGGTGCAGGATCTGAAGGGGAGGTGTATGACACAGAGGAGTGAGGATTTATTTACCTCTTTATGTCAGTTCTGGCACATTTTTTTTACATGTCATATGTGCACTAAAATTAACTTATTTTTACTAGTCTTATCACTTTTGAAAAGTGTCAGGAAAATTAGGCAGGAAGCGGCAGGACCACCATCAGCAACACAGATTTATTATTATTTATGCCAGAAATTGACATAAATTGTAGAGCAAATTTGCATCCTAAATATATTTCTATTTCTGGCACATGAACAGCTAAAGATACTCCTAAGATTCCTATGATATGTGCATCTTTTACATACAGAAGTTGCCTCACTTTACTACAACATACAGTCCTGTACAAAAGTTTTAGGCAGATGTCGAAAACATACTGCAATTTAAGAATTTTTTATGCCTTCTGTTGCATGGAAATATTTGAATTTTGACTCATCAGCCTGAAGCACCTGCTGCCATTTTTCTGTACCCCAATACCTTTGTTTTCACACATAATGCGTGACTTGGCCTTGTTTCCCTTACGAAGGTATAGTTTTTGGCCACAATTCTTCCATTAAGATGAATTTTGGGCAGACTTCTCCAAACAGTAGATCAGTGTAGCTGGGTCCCACTGGTTGCTGCCAGTTCTGAGCTGATGGCACTGCTGGACATCTTCCAATTTTCAAGGGAAGTAAGCACGATGTGTCTTTCATCTGCTGCACTAAGTTTCCTCAGCCGACCACTGCATCTACGGTTCTTAATGTTGCCCATTTCTTGGTATCCTCATTGCTGAGAAATAAAGGCAGAGACTTATCCCTCAAGCGATACCATTAGAGAGGTGTGTGATTGGCTCCAAATGTATTCTGCAGCAAGAAAATGACCCCAAACAGGCAGACCTTGTCATTAAGAACTATCATCAAAGTAAGGGTTCATTCATACATCCGATTTTCACACACGAGTGCTATCCGTGTTTTTCATGGATAGCATTCATACCTGTGATAGCCAATGGGGTCATTCTTATGTCTGTGATTTTTCGCGGAACGCACTGGGATGACATCAGATTGCAGTCCGATTTGCAGTCAGAAGATTGAGAAACATTTTTTTAAATTCTCCACATACATGAAAAATGGATGGCACTCGGACCAAACTCTGATCTAACTCTGATCAGAATAATCTGTCTATTTTTATAGTACGTGGGAAAAATCAGACATGTGAATGAGCTCAAAAGAAGAAACTGGAAGTGATGATATGGTTCCCAAAGAGTCCCAATCCCAACTTCACTGCTTCAGTCTACGAGTACATGATAAGACACAAGGATTTGTGCAAACTTACATCCACAAAAAATCTGTGGGTAGTTCTTCAAGATGTTTGGAACAACCTCCCTACCGAGTTCCTTCACAAACTGTGTGCAAGTGACATGTACCAAGAAGAATTGGTCCCCTGATGCTGTATTGAAGGCAAACGGTGGTCACACCAAATATTGAGTTAATTTAGATTTCTCTTTTGTTCATTTTGGTAATTTATAAAAACTGTTCTATTTTTTAAAGCATTATTACTTTGCAGCATTTTTTCAACACCTGCCTAAAACTTTTCCACAGTACTGTACTTTGGGTTAAGCCTGAAATATGAAATGACGGTCTCAATAAATTTCCCTCCGAGAATCTATCTTTGGTGTTCTCTGAAGCCACATGTCTTACACTTCCTGCTGTTCCTTTAAGAATTTTATGTATGTAATTGTAATTCTTTTTTTTTGTGTATGTTTACAAATATACATACTTTATGATAAAAATCTTTGTTCCTGTTTTGTGACTGATAAGAGTTCACCAAACCTGGCATGTACAGAATTGTCTGAATGTGTAAATTTCTTTATATGTCAGCTTTAAGCAGCCGGATATTTCCACAACTCATTTGTGCCTTTGTTTTCTAAAAGAAAATTTACAAGAAGAAAAAAGTTCCACATTTTTGAACAATTTTAGATGAAAGTTTTTAGCTCTGTAATTCACACCAATATCAGGCAAATCTGAAATAATATAGCTTGCCATAGCCATCACTTTATTACTATGATGATTGCCATGTAATATAATGCTAAAACAGAATTTACTATTTCTTTACCTAAAAAACGCTGTTGCATTAGCTCTATGACTTCGCATGAATTTTTATTGTTTAATTTGAATTTTTGGATGATTTTTATTATTAATATAATTTTTTTTTGTTTATTTCAGGGCTTTTACCCCAAAACGTGTTGTGCTGACATTAAGAGATGAAAAACAACTAGTGTTGAGCGAGCATGCTAGACTCGCCCGAGCATCTCACTACTCGGGATGTTCGGCGAGCACCGAGCATTTTCGGGTTACTCGGGCGGGAGCTCGGGTCTCCGCCCTGCATGTTTGGCGCTCTTTACAGAGCCAATGAACATGCAGGGATTGCCAGCCAGTCACTGTAATACCACAGCCATGTTGTTTGTGGGCATTACAGTGATTGGCTGGCCGCACAGCGTCACATCGAGTATTTGAAACCGGGCGCCGCCATCTTGGACACAGTCGCTCCGGATCAGACAGTGTAGGGAGAGTGCTGCTGAGCTAGGGAGAGATTCATACTGCAAAATAGGTAGAGTAGGGTCTCTAAAGCCTGCAAAATCAAACAAACAGTCCTTCTTAGGACTAATATCCATCCCAGATATCATGCAGGCAGGCAAGCAGGCTATATAGGAGACGCAGTGGGTATACCAACAAACATTGCATTACAGTCCTGTGTGCTGCTGCTGCTGCTCAAATTGCTAGACTTAGCCCCAGGTCTCAGGGGCCAGGAAAAATCCTTTTTTTTTTCATCTAAATCCTCTTTTCTTTTTTTTTTCCTCAGTCAGACTGTACAAATACCCATCTTATTAACCTTTTGGTATTTTTTCCCCCCCAAAAAAAAAATTGAGTGTGTCTGTGAGTGTTCAGACACAAATATATCTGTTTGAAAGAGTCTGGTTTCAGCCAGATAACTAGACCTGTGGTTTTGCAGTTCCATGGTTCAAATCTCTGTATTATCCACTTTTTTGCCTTTTTTCCATAAAAAAAAACAGTTTGAGTGTCTCGCTGACTGTTCAGACACAAATAAATCTATTTCAAAAAGTCTGGTATACGCCAGGAAATTAGAACTGTGGTTTTCCTCTTCCACGGTTCAAATCTGGGTGTAATCCACCTTTTTGCCTTTTTTCCATAAAAAAAAACAGTTTGAGTGTCTCGCTGACTGTTCAGACACAAATATATCTGTTTAAAAGATTCTGGTATAGGCCAGAGAAATAAAACTGTGGTTTTCCTCTTCCACGGTTCAAGTCTGGGTGTTATCCACCTTTTTGCCTTTTTTACATAAAAAAAAACAGTTTGAGTGTCTCGCTGACTGTTCAGACACAAATATATCTGTTTAAAAGATTCTGGGGTAGGCCAGAGAACTAGAACTGTGGTTTTCCTCTTCCATGGTTCAAATCTGGGTGTAATCCACCTTTTTGCCGTTTTTACATAAAAAAAAACAGTTTGAGTGTCTCGCTGACTATTCAGACACAAATATATCTGTTTAAAAGATTCTGGTGTAGGCCAGAGAAATAGAACTGTGGTTTTCTTCTTCCACGGTTCTAATCTCTTTTATATTACCCTTTTGCCATTGATAGTGCGAGTGTAAGCTATTTTACTTCATTTACAATGGGCAAGGCGCGTGGCAAGGGACGTGGAACTGGACGTTCTAGTGATGGTGCGTGCAGAGGACGGGCCGTGGCCAAGGTGAAAATGTGCCACAACCAACAGTCACATCTTCTCGCTTCCAGTTCTTGACCGAATTACTAGGGAAGCACACAACAACACCACTATTGCCAACTGATCAGTGCGAACAGGTTATTAATTGGATAGCAGATAATACTTCCAGTCACCTGGGCACCACCACCTCTGGTCTGTCTTCCACGCGGTCAAGTCTTAGTAGCCGTGAGTCTCGACCACATACTCCTCCTCACCCTGATGCTCCTTCCTCCCACCATGCCGAGTGTCGTCAGACAGCAACTGATCCCACAGCTGGACACTCTCAAGAGCTGTTCACTGGTCCATTTCCATATTTGGGCCCCTCGCCTGCTCTGCTTGAAGTGGTGGAAGAGGAGATCCCATGTAGCGATGTCCAAATATTTGAACAGCCACGTCCACAGGAAGGTGATGCTGGCAATTTGTCACAAGAGGTGGATGATGACGAGACACAATTGCCACGAAGTGAGGAGAAGGACTGTGGTGTGGAAGTGGAAGAGGAGGAGGTGGTGGATGATCTAGTAACTGACCCAACGTCGCAGGAGAACACGCAGAGAGAGGCCAGCAGCACACAGGGGGAGGGAGGCAGAGTACTCCAACAGGCAGGAAGAAGCAGTGTGGTGGCTGCAGACAGAAGGCGGGCAACCGTTCCCCGTACCACCAACACGAGTGACGTTGCCAGTACAACCGGTAGGTCTTCCAGAGTCTGGAATTTTTTAAAGACTCTGCTGATAACCCCAAAAAGGCCATTTGTACCACCAGCCAGGCCAGATTCAGCAGGGGTGACAAAACTACCAGCCTGACCACCACCAGCATGATCAGGCACATGTCAGCAAAGCACCTGACTTTGCGGGGCGAACCCCAGGGTCCACGACCAGTGTCAGCGGGTGTCACTAGTGTTGAGCGAGCACTAAAATGCTCGGGTGCTAGAAGCTCAGGCCAAGCTCACCGTGATACTCGAGTGCTCGACCCGAGCAACGAGCCCAATGTTAATCTATGGGAGACCCGAGCATTTTTGCGGAGGCACCCCCGGCAGTCTGTAGAAAGCCTAAAAAGTGCCCAAAACGATAGTGACAGTGCTAAATGACATGGAGACAGCATGGGGATCGCCCCAGGAAGCATTTCTGACCCCCAGGTCACTGCTGTCAACAACCTGGTCAGAGGTATTAAGCCACTTTTATGGGCTCACAATAAAACGTTCAAAAACGAAACTGAAACAGTTTTCCTGTGAAATATGTTAAGGAACTTCCTTTCCAGGGTAAAGACTTGTGTATAAGGTAAAATAAATAACCAAAAACAAAAATACTCCTCCACACCTTGGGCTATGTTCACAAGTAGCATTTTTTATGCGTTTTTGCACTTTTGTATTGCTTTCAACTGTGACAAATGCATTCACCGGGAAATGTCATTTTAACATTTTACAACCTTATCTGGCCATGTGCTGTGTGACACATGCATATAGTGCTGAAAAGATATGAGAACAGCATGGGGAAGACCCCTGCAAGCATCTCTGACGCCCAGGTGATTGCCTAAAAGTGTGCCCATCAGAAGTGATCCTTGCCGCATCAGAAGATGCAGACTTGCAACTATCCCCGCGCAAGTCCTTGTCTATCTGGGATGGATATTAGTCCTAAGAAGGACTGTTTGTTTGATTTTGCTGGCTTTAGAGACCCTACACTACCTATTTCACAGTATAAATCTCTCCCTAGCTCGGCAGCACTCTCCCTACACTGTCTGATCCGGAGCGACTGTGTCCAAGATGGCGGCGCCCGGTTTTAAAAACTCGAGGTGACGCTGTGCAGCCAGCCAATCACTGTAATGCCCACAACCAACATGGCTGCGGCATTACAGTGACTGGCTGGCAATCCCTGCATGTTCATTGGCTCTGTAAAGAGCGCCAAACATGCAGGGCGGAGACCCGAGCTCCCGCCCGAGTAACCCGAAAATGCTCGGTGCTCGCCGAACATCCCGAGTAGTGAGATGCTCGGGCGAGTACCGAGCAGTGTCAAGCATGCTTGCTCAACACTAATAGAAACATGTCAGTCACATATATAATAAGTACAGTGACAGTGTTGGCTACTGTACTTGTCATTTAGTGTTAAAATAAAGGATTTATTAAAAAAAAAATTGGCATGGGGTTCCCCATAATTTTAGTCTCTAGCGGAGGTTAAGCAGACGGCTTGGGCAGATTTTTGAAGCCTGGGAAGGGGGTAATATCCACGGAGCTTCCCAGGCTACTAATATCAGCCCCCAGCTGAATACCTAGCCTTTACTAACTATTAAAATGGGGGACCCAAAAAAAAAATGACATGGGGTCCCCCCTATTTTAATAGCTAGCAAAGGCTAGGCAGACAGCTGGGGGCTGATATTAATAGCCCAGGAAGGGTGCCATGAATATTGGCCCCCTCCCAGGCTAGAAACACCAGCCGTCAGCCACCCCAGAAATGGCTCATCCATAGGATGCGCCAATTCTGGCACTTAGCCTCACTCTTCCCACTGCCCTATAGCGGTGGCAGTGGGGTAATAGGGCTGGGGTTGATGTCAGCTTATAATGCCAGCTGACCTCAAGCCCAGGTTAGTAATGGAGAGGCATCTATAAGACACCCCCATTACTAACCCCATAGTGAAAGTTAAAAAAAAACACAAACACCCAGAATAAAGTCCTTTAATTGAAATAAAGACACAATTCTTTAATGTTCTAAATTAAACTCTACTTACTGTCACGCCCATTCCAGCTGAAGCCAACGATCTCCTGCAGTAAAAGTAAAATAATAAACCAACCTCATCCTTACCTTTCCATGGTTCACAGTGCGGCTTCAGCTCTGCTACATTGACATGACAGGCTGGATCGCAGCAGAATGCTGCCATCCAGCTTGCCATGCCGCAGACACTGAGAAGCTCCTCAGTGAAGTTCATCAGTGTCTGGCTGTGAAGGCATCCAGATGAGCCGAGTTCATGTCCAGCCATGTTGGTTGTGGGCATTACAGTGAGCGTCACCTCGAGTATTTAAAACCGGGCGCCGCCATCTTGAGTGCTGCCGAGCTAGGGAGAGATTTATACTGCGAAATAGGTAGTGTAGGGTTTCTAAAGCCTGCAAAATCAAACAAACAGTCCTTCTGAGGACTAATATCCATCCCAGATAGACAAGGACTTGCACGGGGATAGTTGCAAGTCTGCATCTTCTGATGCGGAAAGGATCACTTCTGATGGGCACACTTTTAGGTAGTGACCTGGGTGTCAGAGATGCTTCCTGGGGTCTTCCCCATGCTGTTCCCATGTCTTTTCAGCACTGTATGCATGTGTCACACAGCACATGGCCAGATAAGGCTGTAAAATGTTAAAATGACATTTCCCGGTGAATGCATTTGTCACGGTTGAAAGCAATACAAAAGTGTAAAAACGCAAAAAAATGCTACTTGTGAACATAGCCCAAGGTGTGGAGGAGTATTTTTGTTTTTGGTTATTTATTTTACCTTATACACAAGTCTTTACCCTGGAAAGGATGTTCCTTAACATATTTCACAGGAAAACAGTTTCAGTTTCGTTCATGAACGTTTTATTGTGAGCCCATAAAAATGCTCGGGTCTCCCATAGACTAACATTGGGCTCGTTGCTCGGGTCGAGCACCCGAGTATCACGGTGAGCTCGGCTCGAGCTTCGGGCACCCGAGCATTTTAGTGCTCGCTCAACACTAAAAACAACACAATTTTATAGGTACAGTTGGAAAAGCAGAAAAGTAGGAAAATAACATTTTTGAATAATTTAAAAATAGATTTTACAATTCAGAAAAAAAATTGCAGTCTAACTTTAAAGGGAGCTTCTCAGATGATTCATGGTTAGAGAGGAGCAAACTCGAAGTTAAAAAGTTTTTGAGGCAAAAGTTCGGGGCACCATTCTTTTAAATGAGGTTCTGGCTCAAGTTCGAGTACAGTTCTGGTACTAAAACTGAACTTTGAAATAAAGTTCGGGTTGGGTGCCAGAACCCGAATTTCCACTGCTCTGCTCATCCCTAATCATGGTGATAGATAGATAGATAGTGTTGAGCTAGGGATGAGTGAATTGATTTGACTCAAATTTGTGTCGAATTTTAGGAAATGCCTGCCACTATTTTACACTATGCAGAATATTGCATCAACCAGAGAAGGCTCACATGACTTCGGGCATGACCAGGTAGGCTTCCCAATAACATCTTGCAGCGATCACATCACATTGTATAATGCAGCCTGTTGTATCCTTTATAAAAGCCGAGGCAGGGAATGCAGCTCAGCAACTATTTTTGGTTGAATTAGTTTAGTGAGAGGACCTCACAGCTTAACAATTGAATAGGATGAAAAGGCCAAAAAATGCTGAATTTACTGTAAATGAAGTGAAACAGCAGTGAAACATGATTACTTTGCATTTACCCACATTTACCCATACATGTATATGTGACATTTCTAAGGCTGGTATTTATGTTAAAAATGTTGAAATGGAGTTGGATGTAGTTCTAGCAGACTTCAGAGTATTAGTCACATTTTTTCATAGTGCTCATAAATTTCTATGGACGTAGGAGGGGGGAGGAAGAGGAGGGAGGAGCTCTGCGTCTAACTCTTCCCTCCTTTTCTCCTCTACATAGAACTTTATCAGCACCAACTGTCATCTTCTATCTCAGTAATGTAAAAATCTGTCTTCACTCAATACAGATTTTACCCAGTGAATTGAGAATTTTTAAAATGAAAGATGAGTCATGGGGGAAAAAAAAGTGGATTTCTCTGCATTGGACTCTATCCAAATGTTTTTGTTCTTTGTTTTAACAGCACCCCCTTCGCCCTCTTCACAAATATACCATTTTGCTACTCCCATGTAACAATGTCCAAAATAACTAAAAGTTACATTTGAATAAGGATACTGTGATGTTCCCCAATGTAATAATTCCATACACACAGTAATAGTGCCCTCTATATGCTGCACACAGTAGCGTCTACTTCAATACTGACCAAAATAATGGCTAGAGCCTCCTGGCAAAATGAGTCAAATGTGAACAGGTACAAGCTGCTGTGACTTCAATAATATGCAAACAAGTGTCGCAAAAGGGATGCACGTCCATTGAATATATGGATTTTGAACTGCATTACTGCAATATAGACTACACAGTACTTATATAATTAAAGTACTTATCTCCTAAATTGACCAATTTACAAACCATCTTCCATGGCAAGGCTTACTCTGTAGATGGAACACACATTGTCAATTTTCTCCTGGGCCAAGACCTACAAATTTGTTGTAGATGAGCAAATGCAAATTGCCCCGTTTTACGCTAATTTAACTCGCCTACAAGTATAGTCTGTATAACGGTAATGCAGTTCTAAATTCATATATGTGTTACCCTGTGTATACCAGAGTTCAACAAAAGTACCTATTAGGTGATTAGAAAAGTTAGATGTGGTGTGTCAACCAGTGCAGGCGTCTCGCTAGCCTATCAAAACAGTGAGTGGTGGCAGCAAGAAGTGTGGTGTTGATATGTGAACTGGCTTCGGGGTGTGCTTAGCTGCATAGCATTAGACCATTGAGACTCTACATGCTATGGTATGCACACCTCTCCACAGTACATTTCCCATGTACACAGTATGATGGTCCTCACAGTCCACCCCACACAGTGTAATACCCCAAATGTCCCCAAACGCATAGTATTATACCCCCAAAGTTCTCCTACACAGTATGGTTCCCCCATAGCTCCCCATATAGTATGATTCCCCTAAAGCACCCATACACACTATGATGACTCCAAAGTTTATCTCACAAAGCATAATACCTCCACAGTCCTCCACATATTATAATGCCCCTACAGTCCCCCACACAGTATGACATCCCTACAATACATTCCCCACTCACACTGTATGATGGCCCTCACAATCGCTCCCCCCACACAGTATGATGGTACCAAAATCCTTCCCACACAGTATGATTGTGACATGCAGAAGTAGTGCTTTTGCAGAGTGTGACATGAAGAAGTAGTGCTGGTGCTTTAAAAGCATCCAGCAACTAGAGGGGTTAACACAGTCACAGGAGAAGGGGAGTGTTTTAGCAGAGCCCCAGGGGGATTGTGGGGTAGTTGTTTACTGTCTGGCTGGAGCCAAAGAGAAAGGTGGTGTGTGAGTTCTGTATTTCACAGAAGCTACCCTGCAAGTGAAAAGGATTCAAGTCAGGAGTGAAGCTAAGCACAGGTCAGGTAGAGTTCCTGAACTATCAGTGCAGAGTATTGTCAGGCATAAAGATAAGGACTGGAAGAAATGGTGTCACAGGGATCATCTCCCTCAGCAAACCTTCCCCCCTCCTCCATCTCACTGTGCTGTAAAGAATGCTGTGTGCATTAATGTGCCTTTGTATTAGAACTGTGCTGTCCTGTACTACTGGGAAGACTGTGAACTGCTGTGCTGCTAAGGAAACTGTACTGTTTGTCACTGGAGTCTTGCTCAAAAGACTTAACTTGCGCTGGCTGTGCGGCTTCTTATTAAATGCAACTGTTCTACCGTTTATGAGGACTCTTGTCAAGTGTGTCTGGTCAGCAAGTGAAACAATCTACGTGTCTGTGCCTGAGGGTCAATACTCCTGTGTGACTGAGAGAAGCTGCAGCACATGGTCTATGGTCGCCCTGAGTAACGGTTCCCCCAGGATTCAAAAGAATTAATGTAACCTGTCTTGCCCTATCTGAACCTAGCAGCGTGTGTGTGACGCCGGAAGCCCTACCCTGGGAGATGGGGGACTCGGAGCCGGGTCCTATGTTGTCGATGGGGTGCAGCCGTGGCCCGGACCCGCTCCGTGCCCAGGGCCGTCACATAAAAAATGATGGTACGGGCTTATCCGGGTTGAGTGGCTGATCTCGACTACGCCACCTGTGGCTCCTGGTGAAGGCCACCAGCGCTGCTGCAGTCTGCTGAGGCAGGGTGTTATGGCAGCCGTCGTTGGTACTACTACCCACAGGCGGAGCAGGCCCTCAGGGCAGAGAGACAGGATAGAGGGGGTTGTAGTATAGGAGGTCTGGTGCTGCGCAGTGTGGTGTAATGCAGAATAAAGAGTCTGGAGGCCTTAGGGGTTAACTTCCAGGGTTTTAACTCACTGTGGAGATTGCAGTTGAAAGGCTTCTCCCTGCTCCTCGCGGAGTTCTGCGGTCACCAGAGACGGGCGGGGGGTCCGACAATCTCCGAGTAAGTCCAGTGTTCAATCAGGACCCCGCACCAGAGTGTTCCTAGACTTCAGACCGGGTCCTTTCCTGTCTGTGTGTGTAGATAGGCCGGGTCTCCCTCTGAACTTCACTCAGAAAAAGGGTACGGGTGGCAGCTCCGCTCCTTCCGTTACCCGGTGGGATCCTCAGGGCCTACCGGGCTTCCCTGACCAGGACATAGAGTAGCAAGGTCAGGTGTCAGGGGCCGGTACCCCTCTTGCAGCCAGAATCCCTCTGAATAGATCAGCTTGGCGAGGACAGGTGGCGTATACCGCTCCGTCTGCATCCCCCCGGGATCCATTTGCGGTGGAGCTACACTCCTGAGCTACGGGCCTTCTTGGTCATGGTCCTTGACCGGGCTGAGACATACATTATCTGCAACCTGCCCCTCGACCCAAGGCCAGGATACAAGGGCCGTGTCTCCATCCTCTGCAGGTCCACACAGGATCCACACTCAGGGAGGGAGATCACGATCAAAGAACCCAGAACCAAGATGGTTGTGTATTAAATATGAAATTTAAAGTGTGACAAAAATGTGAATCCTCCACCCTCACCCACTAATTTGTTCCCCTATCTCTTGGTTCCCCAGTCTCCCAATTTCCAGTAGGGGCAGCACCTGGTGCCTACTAGCCCCCTCTGGTGGGAGAAGTGTGGTGTTGGATGTGGAGGGAGGGTCCTGACCATCGCACTGTTCTTACCTCAAAGGAGGAACACTACACCCCATTAAAGAGGTGCAGCATCCCTGTGGCGGTCGAACCCTCAGGGGAATCCTGAGTAGGAATTAGCGTGTAGAGGAAGAAGAGGAAAAGTATCTGGAAAAACACAGCAGCACAGCACCTCAACTCAACTCTGCTACACCAGTTAAAGGGGACCAGCTCTAAAGAAATGCTCACTAGCAGCAATGGATGTGGAAATGCAAATGGACAGAATTGGTGAGCTGCTTCTTCAGTTAACCTGTGAAGAATTGAGAACAGTAGGAGAACATATAAAGATGTCAGTAGAACAGATTTCCAAAGTACGCAACCGCACGCAACTGTTAGCTGCCATTAATGAAAAATGGATGAGCTGGGGGAGAAAGAAGCTGAAGATGTCATGGGGACATTCCTTCAAGAACTAACACAGTTTCTAACCAGGTTGAAGTTGGAGGATGGAGGAGCAGCACCAATTACCAAAAGCGGGATTCTCGGTCCACAGACTGAACTACAGGAATTGAAAGAACAATTCAAAGCCCTAACAACAGCCATGCAGGAATTGACCAAACCCTCTGAACAGGATAGATAGACTCAGACAGGACCTTTAACCTGCTCGGGTTAGATAAATCAGGGAGACAGTGCTCTCTAACACCACAAATCACCATAAGGAAAGAATTCAAGATCCTGGGACAGATTGGAGAGTGTGAACAGAAAGAGAAACTGTCTTATATGAACTTGTTGCACCAGATCAATGCAGGATTACAGAAAGACTACCAACCAGATGAGATTGTTGAGGAGGTGGTGAAAGCCATCAGCCCAGGACTTAAACTCCATAGTATGCTAGAAATGAAGAGTCAATTGACCTTGCACAGCTGAAGATGATTTTTAAAGGGCACTATAAAGAAGAGAGTACTTCAGAATTGTTCCACTGACTCATTAACCTCTCACAGAAAAATAATAATCACCCCAAACTTTCTTGTTCAGAGCAATTGAACTGAAGGATAGACTGTTGTTTGTATCCAGAGATGTAGAAGGGGAAGAGAAGTTTGATGCTGTACTAGTCCAGAAGAAGTTCTTGAGATCATTGGGAACGAGATTAATCAGAAAAGATATCAAGTTGCAGCTGAAACAATACCTATAAGATCCTGGCATTTTGGATGAAGTTCTAATTGACTCCAAACTAGCGGCCTTATTCATTTTTTCAGAGAGCTAACAGAAGTTAAAGAAAGGCTCTGCTCCTAAAGTCACCAAAATGAGTCAGCTGAAGTTGGAGACTCCCAGTGGCCAGTCCAAAGATCATCATAGAGACCCTCGAGTGCCACCTCAGAGAGGGAACCTTAAATCACCAACAAAAGAGAGGCCTGCCAGCTCTGACTGGGAGGAAGTAATAGGAGAACTGCGAGCCGAGTTGATTGAAGTGAAAAAGTTGATTCGTTCCAGGTCAGAACCTGTATTCCCCAGTCCCAGGAGTGGGTTCCAAAACAGAAGATACCCGGCTTGTGACTCTCAAATCAGAGTATGGTATGTGTCCACTGTCTAAGATGTGGTGAGGAACGACATTATGCCAAGGAGTGCCAATGGTCACGGTCGTTTGGGTTAAAAGACAGGAGGTTGCCAGACTGGTAACCACAGCACGAAGGAGGCCCCAGAAGCAAATCCAAATCTCACCAAACCCCAGAACAGCTCATGAGGTAAAACGGCTGCATCAGTACTATCCCCAAGTATGCTCCCATCTACAACAGCTGCAAGGGAGACAGAGGCATCAGTTACTTAATGCCCAGTGTGGAGGTCAAACAATGTACTCCTTAGAGGAGGACTCCTCAGTCAGTAAAGATAGCCTCATCAGCGTAATCAGTGAAAGGTGCTTTATACAGTGCCAGCTAGATGGACTCCTAGTAAAAGCACTGTGGGACACAGGAGCCCAAGCGAGCCTTTTAAATGAAGAATGGAGAAGGTGCTACCTGCCACACACTTGCCTTTGGTCACTAAAAGAACTCTTAGGACCAGTGGAACTCCATGGCAAAGCCGTCAACCAGACCGAAAACCCTTTCATAGGCTGGGTGGAAGTGACTTTCCAACTCAGGGCCACCACGAAGAACAGCAACACCATTGAGCTCTTGGTACCTTTTCTCATGACCAGTGATCAGAACATGGCAGAGGATCCTATCCTGGGTTATAATGTAATCAGTGAGGTCATTATGAAACACAAGTCAGGGACACTGGTGGTGGATGCAATTTCCACATCGCTTGCAATACCCAACGCCGTGGCGGAAAATGTGATTCATAGACTAAAGAAAGCACAGAATATAATGGACCTAAAAGAAGTGAAGGTAGGCTGGCGCCCAACCATCATCCCTGCAAACCAAATGGTGGGGATGAGATGTGGAGTCCGGGTAGAACCGGGAAGAAAAGTCCAGAAAAGACTGTTCATGCCAAAAGACTCCTCAGAGCTTCCGGAAGGCCTAGTTCAAGGTGAGACTGGGCTTACGATTCCTACTGGTGGGTTTGCTCGAGTGACAATACTGGTGATGAATACTACGAGACATGAAATTAGACTGGATCCAAAGACTGTGTTAGGTCACATCGAAACCGTTAAAACTGTATATCCAGCCAGTTTGAGACCCGCCCAGGGGTCTACAGTGAATTCAGTTTTCCCACCAAGGAACAGGAGTTGCCCAGGGGAAGAAATTGCACGACCCACCTCGGATCCTGGGATCCCCCAGTACCCCTGGAACACTTGAGTGCTGAAAATCTAGCCTTAGCAAAACAGATGCTAAGAGAAGAGTGTCATGCATTCTCCAAAGATGACTCTGATATAGGCTGTATCCCATCATTGCAGTTGATAATAAATTTGAAAGACACGACCGCAGTAACCAGAAATTACATGTCTGTGCCAAAACCATTACACCGTGAAGTGAAAGAATATTTACAAGATCTCATCAACAGAGGTTGGGTCCAAAAGTCGAAGTCGTCTTATTCCTCTCCTATTGTCTGTGTTAGGAAGAAGGATGGTACGTTGTGACTCTGTTGTGATTACCGGGAACTAAAATGAAAGTCAGTACCTGATCGACACCCGATACCAAAGATCCAAGATATGCTGGATAGCCTATGAGGAAGCACCTGGTTCTCTGTCCTTGATCAGGGTAAGGCATACCACCAAGGGTTTGTTGAAGAGGCCAGTAGACCCTTGACAGCATTCATCACACTGTGGGGATTATATGAGTGGATCCAAATACCGTTTGGGCTCAGTTCAGCTCCAGCAGAATTCCAGAGGAGCATGGAGACATGTTTAGAAGGATTGAGGGATGATATCTGCCAGCCGTACTTGGATGACAATGTGGTACACAGCAAAACCTTCTGGGAGCATGTTGAACACGTGAGGACCGTATTACAGCAGTATCAACAACACGAAGTTAAGTTGACCCCAAAGAAGTGTGAACTGTTCAAAAGACACCTCCGAATTCTAGGGAAAATTGTGTCCTGAGAAGGATATACCATGGACCCAGCATAAATCGCTCCGGTACTGGCCTTAAAAGACAAGAGGCCGTCTACCGTCAGCGAGTTGAAGCAGATATTAGGATTCCTCTCCTACTAACGTACTTACGTTTGAAACTTCTGCAGGATTGCTGCCCCACTATACCTCCTCTTGGGGAAGACGACAGAGACAACACCCACAGAGAAAAAGAAGAACGCGGGTAGGACCAGGCTTAAAAGATACAACGCTGTTTCGCCCCAACAGCCGATTCTCTGAACAGCAGACCACCAGGAGGTATTGGAAGAACTAGTAGACTACCTGGTAAAACCATCTATCTTGGGATATCCTGATTTCAATTTACCATTTGTTCTTCATTGTGACGCTTCTCAAGTTGGACTGGAAGCTGCCCTGTATCAGCGTCAAGATGGAATATGAGAGTCATCGGTTACGGTTCTTGAATGGTGACAGATGCCGAGAAGAATTACCATCTACATTCCGGAAAATTGTAGTTCCTGGCATTGAAATGGGCTATCTGTGAATGATTTAGAGATTATCTCTACTACAGCAAAGAGTTTGAGGTATACACTGACAACAACCCTTTGACCTATGTCCTTACTACAGCCAAACTGCATGCAACGGGTCAGAGATGGGTCGCTGAACTAGCTGACTTCAATTTCTGCATCAAATACAGGCCAGGAAAATGCGGATGCTGACAGATTGTCAAGAAGGCCACTAGAGCTTGAGGAGTTCATGCAAGAATGTTCGGAGGAAGTCAGTGTGGAACCAATTGAGAGCACTACCCAAGCAGTACAAGCTAATCAGGTGGAAGACACACCATTGTGGTGTCCGTTGACGGTGGAAACCACCATAAAAGCGAGAGAACAAGATCACCCCCGGTCTATTCAACAACTACCAAAAGGGAAAATCCGTAGAGCACAATGGGAAGATCAGATAATTGGTAGAATACTACTTTATGTGGACCAAAATCGGTTTCCAAGTAAACGGGAGAGAGACAATGAGTCACCAGCAGTATCTGTTTTAATTAAAGAATGGACAAAGCTCTACCTCAGTGAAGACACTATCCTGTATCGTAAAGGAGGACAAAACCGGCAGTTGGTACTATTCCGTGGATTGGTCTTCAAAGAACTCCATGAAAACATGGGACACCTGGGAGTGAAAGGACAACAAATTTTATCCGTGAACGTTTCTTCTGGCCGTACATACAGAGAGATATTGAGAGGTATGTGATCAGGGAGTGTGGGTGTCTGAAAGAAAAACGTCATAACACATCAACCCGGGCACCTATGGGCAGCATCCAAACTACGTATCCGTTTGAGATTGTCTCAATAGACTTCCTACATCTCGAGATGTGCAAGGGTGGCTACGAATACATCTTGGTGGTGATGGACCATTTCACTTGATTTGCTCAAGCATATGCCACCACCAATAAATTGGGTCGAACAGCAGCAGAGAAGATCTTCAATTATTTTGCTTTGAGGTTTGGGTTCCCTACGTGGTTACACCACGACCAAGGCAGAGAACTTGAGAACCAGCTCTTTGTCAAGCTAGGAAAGTACTGTAGAATTCAAAGATCCCACACAACGCCCTATCACCCAGAGGGTAATGGACAAGTGGAAGGTTTTAGACGGACATTATTGTCGATGTTGCGCACTTTAACAGCTGATGAGAAGAAAGACTGGAAGAGTTCTCTGTCAAAAGTGGTACATGCCTATAACTGTACAAAGAGCGATGCAACGGGTTACTCACCCTTTTTCCTATTGTATGGATGATCGCCAAGACTGCCAATCAACATCATGTTCGATACTCTGGTGTCAGAGACTTACAAAACGTATAGGGAGTACGTTCGGAAATTGAAGGAATGGATGGCAGAGGCATACAACATAGCATCCAAAGTGGTTAGGCAAGGACAGAGCAAGAGTAAGGAGTACTATGATCAAAAATGTTATGGAGCAGAATTGGCACCAGGAAGCCGGGTGCTAGTCAAGAGCGTACGTGAGAAAGGCGGTCCAGGAAAACTTTGTTTGTACTGGGAAGACAAGGTGTATGTGGTCGTAAGGAGGAAAGCTGATGACAGCCCAGTGTATGAAATCCGATTGGAAACGGGAGACAAGAATACCAGAATAGTCCATTGGAATTTACTACTACCCTGTGATTATCTCCCACCACAACAAGACTTACCAGAAGTAGACCGACATCGTCCGAGATAGACAAAGGGACCACCACAGACTGAAGCTCCGGAGGTGGATAGTGACTTTGAAAGTTCCGATTAAGAAGAGCACACCATCGTATTTCACGGACTGGCAAGGAGAGGGATGTACCATCCTCAGGAGAGTAAACTAAGTCCTGAGGCTCCAGAGTTTATACCAAGGAGTACAGATGAAGTCCAATTCAGATCTGATGATCGAACACCGGCCCCTGAAAAGACTGATCGACACTCAGGAAGAGCAGAATTACCAGACCGTGCGGAAACCAGAGACTCAGGAGAAGTACAGGAACTTACCGAGGCAACTCCAACAGCATCTGAGGAAGCACGGGAAATGATTTCACCGGAAGAAACTTCTGTGACTGAAGAACCCGTGGTCTCTGAGGAACAACCCACCAGGAGGATGTCAACTCGACAAGTGAATATTCCCATGATGCTGGCATATGAGATACTTGGTAAACCGAGTCAGGTACCAAGGATTGTCGACTGGAGACAGGTATCTCTGCCTGTGGACGAGGTAAGCCCACTTGAGTGGTATTCACCACCAAGAGGCAGTATGGAAGATGTTGCCTACTGGAAAAACTTGCTTTCATGGTTTGATTTTCCTTAAAAGACTTTGTAGAAACAAAGAACTGTTAAATCATAGAGAGAGAGAGAGCTGGTTTAAGACGTATTAAAAGCTCCAGCTGAAGAGATATTGATTGTTTCAATTGTATTAATTGTTTATTTCTTACAGGCATCCTACAAGAAAAAGGTCATAAGATTAGGTTGTTATCAATGTTTCTGAACATTATACCAATTTCACAATGCCAATTTGTATATAAAGTTACCCATCTTTCACCACTGTCTCAGAATTGGTCAGATTGACCAATTAAGACGAATGTCGAGGATGACATTCAAAAAGGAGGGAAGCATGTGACATGCAGAAGTAGTGCTTTTGCAGAGTGTGACATGCAGAAGTAGTGCTGGTGCTTTAAAAGCATCCAGCTATTAGAGGAGTTAACACAGTCACAGGAGAAGGGGTGTTTTAGCAGAGCCCCAGGGGGATTGTGGGGAAGTTGTTTACTGTCTGGCTGGAGCCAAAGAGAAAGGTGGTGTGTGTGTTCTGTGTCTCACAGAAGCTCCCCTGCAAGTGAAAGGGATTCAAGTCAGGAGTGAAGCTAAACACAGGTCAGGTAGAGTTCCTGAACTAGCAGTGCAGAGTATTGTCAGGCATAAAGATAAGGACTGGAAGAAATGGTGTCACAGGGATCATCTCCCTCAGCAAACCCTCCCCCCCCCCTCCATATCACTGTGCTGTAAAGAATGCGGTGTTCATTAATGTGCCTTTGCATTAGAACTGTGCTGTCCTGTACTACTGGGAAAACTGTGAACTGCTGTGCTGCTAAGGAAACTGTACTGTTTGTCACTGGAGCCTGTTCCTCATAAGACTTAACTTGCGCTGGCTGTGCGGCTTCTTATTAAATGCTACTGTTCTACCACTTATGAGGACTCTTGTCAAGTGTGTCTGGTCAGCAAGTGAAACAACCTATGTGTCTGTGCCTGAGGGGCAATACCCCTGTGTATCTGAGAGAATCTGCAGCACATGGTATATGGTCGCCTTGAGTAACGGTTCCCCTAGGATTCCAAATAATTCATGTAACCTGTCTCGCCCCTATCTGAACCTAGCAGCGTGCGTGTAACATGATGCCCCACAGCCCCATACAGTATAATGCCCCCTTGATTCACTATAAACAGTATGATGTTCCCACAGTCCCTCCACACACACTATTATGCTCCCTCAATCCTTCCCACACAGCATGATGCCACAACTGTCTCCCTCCACAAAGATGCCCTCACAGTCCTTCTACATATAGTATGATGCTCCTAAAAGTCCTTCCCACACAGTATAATGTCCCTACAGTCCCCCCACACAGTGCGATGCCACCACAGTCCCCCCACACAGTGAGATGCCACAACCATCCCCCCCACTCAGTGTGATGCCACCACAGTCTCCCCACACAGTATGATGCCACCACAGTCCCCCCACACAGTGTTATGCTACCACAGTCCCCCCACACAGTGTGATGCCACCACAGTCCCCCCACACAGTGTGATGCCACCACAGTCTCCCGACACAGTGTGATGCCACCACAGTCCCCCCACACAGTGTGATGCCACCACAGTCCCCCCACACAGTGTGATGCCACCACAGTCTCCCCACAGTGTGATGCCACCACAGTCCCCCCACACAGTGTGATGCCACCACAGTCCCCCCACACAGTGTGATGCCACCACAGTCCCCCCACACAGTGTGATGCCACCGCAGTCCCCCCACACAGTGTGATGCCACCACAGTCCCTCCACACAGTGTGATGCCACCACAGTCCCTCCACACAGTTTGATGCCACCACAGTCCCCCCACACAGTGTGATGCCACCACAGTCCCCCCACACAGTGTGATGCCACCACAGTCCCCCCACACACTGTGATGCCACCACAGTCCCTCCACACAGTGTGATGCCACCACAGTCCCTCCACACAGTTTGATACTCCAAAAATAACCCCACATAATTTATGATGCTCTCACAGCCTCACCCACAGTAGGTAGGTATGTGTAAGATTATTGCTTTATACTAGAAGCAAACATTTCTAGGTCCAGTCCCTCATACTGCACCGAGATTTCACTTCCTATTTAAAGATTACTATTGTCATCATCCATTTATTCAAATGCAACGGTCTAAAATGTATAACAATTTTCAGTCATTCCCTTATTGGCACAGCTGGGTGACAGGTTTTATACTATATGCAAACAAGCAAAATCAAACACACATGCAAACTTCTTAATTATGCAGATTTACCATTCAGTACTAGTTGGAAAGTTGGGTGGCAATTTCGTCTAGACTTATCATACACAGTAATACATTTGAAATGGCTGAAATTAATCATTCTTACTTTTACATTAAGAGAATTACTTTGTTTTGTTCAATTTTATGTGAAAATGTTTTACTAGTACATACACAGCTATTCTTAATGACATGAAGTATTACCATTATAATAAAAGTCATTAAAATACATAATTATGATGTATAAATCATTCAGTCTTTTACAAAGTCATTACAAATGCTGCCTCTAGGTGATACCGTAGCAGAATAAAAAATGTGACCATTGTCAATTAACCAAAGGAATATTCATTCATAGTGATTCCTAGATATTGCAGTACCTTACTTCGACCACTCATATAGTGACAGTTAGTTGTTAGTGATCATAACCATGGATACCTGAGCTACTGCAATGCCTGCACATGGGGTAAGCATGTAAAGTGCTGTGGAATATGTTGGCGCTATAGAAATAAAAATTATTATTATTATCATTATTAAGCAACATAGCAAATCAGAAGAACTATTCTACATTTCTAATTGGAGGTATTTGCTAATATTACTATTACACCTACTGCATATTAGGATAGGATATTTGAGATGGGAATACCCAGTGGCGGTACTATAGTCTGATGGGCCCTGGTGCAAGATTTGGACTGGGGCGCCCCCCCCACCACCCCCATCCGGAATACATTTTATTATACTCTCCAGGGGTGTACACAGAAGAAGTACAAACACACACCCAATAGTCCTCCATATAATATACTGCACAGCTCATAGTCATATATAAAGTATAATGCACCCCCTAGTCAACAATAGCAGTATAATGCACTCCATAGACATCCACAGTAGTATAATGCACCCCATAGACATCCATAGTAGTATAATGCACCCCATAGACATTCACGGTAGTATAATGCACCCCCATAGACATCCACAGTAGTCTAATGCATCCTATAGACATCCACAGTAGTATAATGGACTTCATAGATATCCACAGTAGTATAATTCACACAACAGACATCCATAGTAGTATAATGCACCCCATAGACATCCATAGTAGTATAATGCATCCCCATAAACATCCATAGTAATATAATGCACCCCTATTGTCATCCTTAATAGTATAATGCACCCCATAGGCATCCATAGTAGTATAATGCACCATATAGACATCCATAGTAGTATAATGCACCCCATAGACATCCACAGTAGTATAATGCACACCATAGACATCTATATTAGTATAATGCACCCCCCATAGACATCCATAGTAATATAATGCACCCCATAGACATCCACAGTAGTATAATGCACCCCCATAAACATCCATAGTGGTATAATGCACCCCCATAGTCATCCTTAATAGTATAATGCACCCCATAGACATCTATGGTAGAATAATGCACCCCCATAGACATCCATAGTAGTATAATGCACCCCCATAGTCATCCTTAATAGTATAATTCACCCCATAGACATCCATAGTAGTATAATGCACCCCGTAGACATCCATAGTGGTATAATGCACCCCCATAGACATCCACAGTAGCATAATGCACCCCATAGACATCCACAGTAGTTTAATGCACCCCATAGACATCCACAGTAGTATAATGCACCCCATAGACATCCATAGTAGTATAATGCACCCGCATAGACATCCATAGTAGTATAATGCACCCATAGACATCCATAGTAATATAATGCACACCATAGACATCCATAGTAGTATAATGCACCCTCATAGACATCTATAGTAGTATAATGCACCCCCATAGACATCCATAGTAGTATAATTCCCCCCCAGACATACATAGTAGTATAATGCACCCCATAGACATCCATAGTAGAATAATGCACCCCATAGACATCCATAGTAATATAATACACTCCATAGACATCTACAGTAATATAATGCACCCCATAGACATCCATAGTAGTATAGTGCACCCCATAGACATTCATAGTAGTATAATGCACCCCCATAGACATCTATAGTAGTATAATGCACCCATAGACATCTATGGTAGTATAATGCACCCCCATAGACATCCATAGTAGTATAATGCACCCCCATAGTCATCCCTAATAGTATAATTCACCCCATAGACATCCATAGTAGTATAATGCACCCCATAGACATCCATAGTAGTATAATGCACCCCATAGACATCCACAGTAGTATAATGCACCCCATAGACATCCATAGTAGTATAATGCACCCGCATAGACATCCATAGTAGTATAATGCACCCAGAGACATTCATAGTAATATAATGCACCCCATAGACATCCATAGTAATATAATGCATACCATAGACATCCATAGTAGTATAATGCACCCTCATAGACATCTATAGTAGTATAATGCACCCCCATAGACATCCATAGTAGTATAATTCCCCTCCCAGACATACATAGTAGTATAATGCACCCCATAGACATCCATAGTAGTACAATGCACCCCATAGACATCCATAGTAATATAATGCACTCTATAGACATCTATAGTAATATAATGCACCCCATAGACATCCATAGTAGTATAGTGCACCCCATAGACATTCATAGTAGAATAATGCACCCCCATAGACATCTATAGTAGTATAATGCACCCATAGACATCCATAGTAGTATAATGCACCCATAGACATCTATAGTAGTATAATGCACCCCCATAGACACCCATAGTAGTATAATGCACCCGCATAGACATCCATAGTAATATAATGCACACCATAGACATCCATAGTAGTATAATGCACTCCATAGACATCTATAGTAGTATAATGCACCCCCATAGACATCCATAGTAGTATAATGCACCCCATAGACATCCATAGTAGTATAATGCACCCCATAGACATCCATAGTAATATAATGCACTCCATAGACATCTATATTAATATAATGCACCCCACAGACATCCATTGTAGTATAATGCACCCCATAGACATTCATAGTAGTATAATGCACCTCCATAGACATCTATACTAGTATAATGCACCCTCATAGACTTCCATAGTAATATAATGCACCCCATAGACATCCATAGTAGTATAATGCACCCCCATAGACATCCATAATAGTATAATGCAACCCCATAGACATCCACAGTAGTATAATGCACTCCATAGACATCCATAGTAGTATAATACACCCCATAGACATCCATAGTAGTGTAATGCACCCCATAGACATCCATAGTAGTATAATGCACCCATAGACATCCATAGTAGTATAATGTACCCCATAGACATCCAGACTAGTATGGCCAATGATTTAAAAAATAAATAATTAAATACTCACGCTCCTTCGCTCCCGCGCTGCGTGCATCCTCTTGTGAAGCCAGTAGTTGCGGCGTGCGACAGGAGCATGTGACGTCACTGTCATGCGCTCCATCACATGCTCGTCATCGTCAGCTGCTGGCGAACCGCGCGCCACAATACACTTCAGCTGTATGTGCATCCTCGAACGCACATTCAGCTGAAGCTTTTGCTGTCGTCGGTGGGCCCCGGCCCTTACTCACCGGACCCCTGACCCGCCAGGCTCAGTTGCAGTGGCGACCTCTGCGACAGCGGTCGTTACACCCATGGGAATACCCCTTTAATGGTTGGGTACCTTTGCAGCTGCTGTATTTACTACCCTCATAGTTGCGGCCATGGTTCTAGATTTTATTGATGATGTCCTGGGTGTACAATGATAACTACAAACTTTATAATGTGTTTGTAGATGGATGTCTACACATAGAATTAAGGATGAGCGGATCCGTGGACGTTCATGTTCTGGTACCTGACTCAAACTTTATTGCAAAGTTTGGTTAGGGTACCAGAACTGTACCAAACTTGAACCAGAATCCGAACCCCATTAAAAACTACGGGGACCCGAACTTTGGAGCAGGAACATTCTCTCTCTTGTCCGGACTTCCCCCGGAACTCCAAAAATTAAAACGGATTTCCAGAAGTTCGTGTTCAGCGTTTAGCACCTTTTTAGTTTGGGTTCACTCATCTCTATATGCAGGTGCATCTCACTAAATTAGAATATTATCAAAAAGTTAATTTATTTCAGTTCTTCAATACAAAAAGTGAAACTCTTAGATCACTCTGTTTGGAATGACTCTATATGATATATTTCAAGTGTTTATTTCTGTTAATGTTGATGATTATGGCTTACAGTCAATGAAAACGCAAAAGTCATTATCTCAGTAAATTAGAATACTTTATAACAACAGCTTGAAAAATGTTTTTAAAATCCGAAATGTTGGCCTACTGAAATGTATGTTCAGTAAATGCTCTCAATACTTGGTCGGGGCTCCTTTTGCATCAATTACTGCATCAATGCGGCAATGTGGCATGGAGGCGATCAGCCTGTGGCACTCCTGAGGTGTTATGGAAGCCCAGGTTGCTTTGATAGCAGCCTTCAGCTCGTCTGCATTGTTGGGTCTGGTGTCTCTCATCTTCCTCTTGACAATACCCCATAGATTCTCTATGGGGTTAAGGTCAGACGAGTTTGCTGGCCAATTAAGCACCGTGATACTGTTGTTTTTAAACCAGGTATTGGTACTTTTGGCAGTGTGGACAGGTGCCAAGTCCTGCTGGAGAATGAAATTTCCATCTCCAAAAAGCTTGTCGGCAGAGGGAAGCATGAAGTGCTCTAAAATGTCCTGGTAGACGGCTGTGCTGACTTTGGTCTTGATAAAACACAGTGGACCTACACCAGCAGATGACATGGCTCTCCAAACCATCACTGATTGTGGAAACTTCACACTAGACCTCAAGCAGCTTGGATTGTGGCCTCTCCACTCTTCCTGCAGACTCTGGGACCTTGATTTCCAAATGAAAATTGGAACTCTGGGACCTTGTGGAGTGTGTCAATGACTGCCTTCTGGACATCTGTCAAGTCAGCTGTCTTCCAAATGATTGTGGAGCCTACTGAAACAAACTAAGGGACCTTTTTTTAACACTTAGGAAGCCTTTGCAGGTGTTTTTTGTTAATTATTTTAATTTACTGAGATAATGACTTTTGTGTTTTCATTGGCTTTAAGCCATAATCATCGACATTAACAGAAATAAACACTTGAAATAGATCACTCTGTTTGTAATGACTCTATATAATATAGGAGTTTCACTTTTTGTATTGAAGAACTGAAATAAATTCACTTTTTGATGATATTCTAATTTAGTGAGATGCACCTGTATAATAATGGGCCCCAGTGCCTCACTGCTTGCAGAGATTAATTATGGGATTAAGTATTTATGGCCATTTTTCCCATAAAATATCCCCGAACAGTACTATAAGTAGCAATAATTGTGATACGTTTTGTTTGACGCTTCCCCAAAGATCAAGGTCATCACACTGTCATTATTTGTTTGCTTTACAGAAAGCATAGTCCTACTCCATCCCTCAGAAGTTCTGCCTCTCTGTGATCCCCAGCAAACAAAAGAACAAAACCGTGCCCAAGGCCGAAGTGGCAGATCTTATGGGAACAGGAGTCTGCCCTGCAGCTCTCTTACACTGGCGAGGACTCGGTGCCTGGTTCTCATTTTCCATCCCAACTTCCATTCCTGGTGTGTGAGATGGGCCAAGAACACATTAAGGTAGAGAGACTGCTGATACTTCTTACTAAGTGACCAAATTCCAAACTTCTCAGTCGCTGGTTACAGTTACGTCCGCTACCGTGCGAGGAATAAAATTGCAAAAACCCTTTGAAAATTTGATAATGGATCAGATTAATATCCAAATCTGTCTTTCTTTTCCATAACTTCAGACAAGTTCAGAAAAGTTCAAAAAGGTCTCCAAACTGAACATGACATGAATGATTTGTATCATAAATAAGTTAAAGACCCCAAAAGCTGTCAAAGCCTAATTACTTCCACATTGAAGTGTAAGGGCCGGGAGCGGAGTTCTTGGTAGTTGGCTGTTTCAGGTTAACCTGTGTGACACAGATTTCCACATATCTTATGCATGTATATGTTTTGTAATATTAGATGTGTCTTTATACCCGAAGCTGTGCACCCATATGAAAAATATTTGTTAAAAACATGATATTGTAAAGACCTATTAAATAAAGTGGTCTATCCAAGATGGTTGTGTGTGCCCTACTGCAACTTTTACCCAGAAGCCATCATTTATTTCTTGCGAGCCGCTTGAATTTTAAAAAGGATTTTCCAGAGATTGACACTTATTATCGAACAACCATGTGATAAATGTCTGACCATGCAGAACCCATCTCTAGGTTGGGGTTGTCTCAGTTGTTTTCATCAGACTCTTAGACTTTAAGGGGTATTTTATGTTCGAGGGCTGTCCATGTTAAAATAAGGCAGCACAGGATCCAATGTTATTCAGTAGGGCTGTTCTGACGACAGGTTTTTTTCACACAGACAAAAAAAAGGAGCATTCACTAGTCTTTTCTGCATTTCGAATTACACTCTCCTATTCAAGTCCATGGGTGCACAAAAAAATCCGATATCATATGGATCATCCATATTACATCCGATTTTTGATGCTATTTTGCAATTATTAACATAGGCAACTGTATTTGGTCTTGTAAAAAAACAGACATAGGGATGACACATGGACGGAATACAAATTTAATTTGTCTGATTTTTCACACGCTTGTGTAAATCCGACGTTAAAGCACCACTCCAGCATTTTGGTTATTTTTTAGCTCTGCAGTGGTGCTTCTCTGACCATAGTCTTAAATTTACCTGCACTTGCACCGTCTTCGCTCTGGTCCCACGCCGCCATCTTGTGACCGCAACTTTGGACAGTTCGGAAGTCAAGAGTTATGGTCACAGCAGTTAGTTCTACATAGTGATCAGACTTTTACCACCTATGAGGTAAATATATAAGGGCAGGGTTGGACTTGTCCACCAGAGAACTGGAGAATCCTCTGGTGGGCCCTGGCTTCTCTTTTAGGAAAGTTTATAGTACAAAAATTGCAGCTGCTATGGGGCTGTTGAGTGGGGGAGAACCCAGCGCCATCATCTGGATTTCAACAGTATCTGAACAATCATGTGCTAACCGATTGAAACAGCAAGCGGGGCCGAATCCTAACATTGTGTGCCTTATGGCTGTACTAATTGATACAGTGCTTGATAAAAATGAGTCTAGGTCCGAAAAACCATGTTAATGATAATGCATTGGTTTTGTATAGATGAAATGTGGGCCCTTAAATTCAAGTCCTCTGGTGGGCCCAATGTTCTTCAGTCTGACACTGTATAAGGGGACAGTATATGCACACAACGTCTTCTTTAGGCTGATTCCGACTGGAATCTGCCTGAAAAAGTGCCCCATAAAATGAACGCAATGTCAAAACGCTTCTTCCATCTTATGTTCCATCTTTTAACTGCTTCAAGGTTCAGAATCCGTGAAGCGGAGCGCTGGGGCACTGACCATAGAGGTAAAACCAATTACTTTATTTAGGGTAGTTAAAACCAACATAATAGTGGATATTAAAATGCAAGAATAGAACATATTTTCGATCCAATACTTAGATCTTCTTCAGGTTCTTATTATGGCTATAACTACCCAAAATAAAATAAAGTGCCCAAGATTCCAATTTTTATTTCCTTTTTGATGTATTTCATCCCCGATCCATCCGTAAGGAGGAACAGCAGTCCCATATTGCTATGCTTGCTTACACAAAGTAAGCAGTTTTCATTTATCTGATTAATCTCCACCCCTCCTACAATACCACACATAGGAGCGCCCCGGTCTCTCTGATTTTATTTTTCAGTGTTATTCCATGCTCATATTTTGGGAGGCTTCCCAGCCTGCTTTGTATATGTGACAGTATAGAATGGAAGATGGCAGAGAACAACGGCAAAACCGCTTCAGGAAATGGATCTTCGGCGTTTTCCTCAAGCTGCTACGCTAGGGAAAACTCACTGGCTGCACCAGCGTCTTAAACACACCATGTGCACATAACCCTAAATTTCTTCAAACCTACTTCAGGAAAAGAATAACTACTCCAAAAACTTCCAAAAGGAGCATTTCTTGTTGAGGTTTCCACTTGAAAATCTTGTAATTTTTGAACTCCTCAAAAACTCTTGTGTCACCTGAAAATAATAGTCCCACGCTAGCTTCAAAGTGATCATAAATACAGTATCCGAGGGAAAACATTTTGGTTATGTGCACATGATGTCTTTTTCTGGTGGAATCCACCTGAAAAAAAGACATTATGTGCACATGTACGTTAGGGTATGTATACACAAGGTTTCTGAGGAGATTTTGGAGCAGAGACTAGCTATGCGCACACTTGAGTTTTGTTAGCAGGAAGTGGCTATGTCACACAATTTCATTTTCATGCGGTTTCCGCCTCAGAAACCACCTGAAAACCTATTGAAAACCATCCAAAAGAATGAACATGTGAATGTCTATGAAAAACGATTTGCTGTGCACATTTTAGTCTTTTGTAACTTTTTTTAACCGCTTTTGGATTTGGAAAACCTGGAGCAGTTATAAGAAGTGGCTTGTCCATTCTTCGGGCAGCTTCTGCATGGAAGTCGTCCTTTCTCTTAATAAAACACATAGAAAAAAAAACAGCCGGCAGTGGAGTCAGCACAAAGACAAGGGCAAAACCACCAGCAGATCCACTTCAGGAAAAAGTTGAAGTGGCTTTCCTGAAGCTTATTTGTGAGTAAAAACTCCAGCGGCTGCATCGGCATCTAAAAGACGCCATGTGCACATACCCAGTGAAAGGACACTAAGGCGCCTTTCAGATGTCAGTGTTTTGAGTACATGTGGTGTCGGTTTCCACACGTACTGGAGACATTGACACACATGTCCGTGGGCAAAACATGCTGAAATGTCCATTTTTTTCTTGCAGTATGGACCCCAAAATGTCCTGCACACGTGCACAGTGATGACACATGGATGACATCCGTATGTAGGGTCAGACTGGGGCACCGGGACACCGGAGAATTCTCTGGTGGGCCCGGTCCTCAGCGGGCCCCCGAGCAGGACGCACGGGGGCACCTGGTTAGTATGGCTGCCGGTGCTCCACACTGCAAGGGCCCGGAGGGTCAGGAGGGCCCTTGCAGTGCGGCTGATGAGGGCAATCTGGCCTGCTTCTTGGACCCCCATGGCCAGATTACCCTCATCCTGTGCTGCGGGCAGGGAGCGATCCCTCCAACTCCGTTGCCGACAGGAAGAAAATGGCAGCGGAGCAGAAGGATCCGTCCTCTGCTTTCCTGCCCGGAACTTCCTCCCTGACACAGGCTCGCGCTGCTTCATGACGTCAACATGCAGCGCAAGCCGGTATCAGGGAGAAAGATGCTGGGCAGGAAGCAGAGGACGATGCTGTGGGGGAGTGGGCTGAGAGGTAAGTGTTTTGTTTCTCTTTAAACTAATACACTGGACTGGAGATAGAGTAAAATGGGGACAGCAATGGTGATGGAGGAGGTGGGGGAGATGAGGGAGAGCAATGATGATGATGGGGGGAGATGAGGGAGAACAATAGTGATGGTGGGGGGAGATGTGGAAGAGCAATGGTGATGGAGGAGGTGGGGGAGATGAGGGGGAGCAATGGTGATGGAGGAGGCAGGGAGAGATGAGGGAGAGCAATGGTGATGGAGAAGGTGGAGGGAGATGAGGGAGAGCAATGATGATGGAGGAGGTGGAGGGAGATGAGGAAGAGCAATGGTGATGGAGGATGTGGGGGGGAGATGAGGGAGAGCAATGGTGATGGAGGAGGCGGGGGGAGATGAGGGAGAGCAATGGTGATGATGGCGGAAGATGAGAGACAGCAATGGTGATTGTGGGATAAGATGAGGGGGAGCAATGGTGATGGAGGAGGTTGGGGGAGAAGAGGGAGAGTAATAGTGATGGAGGACGTGGGGGGAGATGAGGGAGAGCAATGGTGATGGAGGAGGTGGAGGGAGAGCAATGATGATGGAGGAGGTGGAGGGAGATGAGGGAGAGCAATGGTGATGGAGGAGGCAGGGAGAGATGAGGGAGAACAATGGTGATGGAGGAGGTGGGGAGAGATGAGGGAAAGCAATGATGATGGAGGAGGTGGAGGGAGATGAGGGAGAGCAATTGTGATGGAGGAGGTGGGCGAGATGAGGGAGAGCAATGGTGATGGAGGAGGTGGGGGGAGATGAGGCAGAGCAATGGTGATACTGGCGGGAGATGAGGGAGAGAAATGGTGATGGAGGAGGTGGGGGAGATGAGGGAGAGCAATGGTGATGGTGGGATGGTGGGGGGAGATGAGGGACAGCAATGGTGATTGTGGGAGAAGATGAGGGGGAGCAATAGTGATGGAGGAGGTAGGGGGAGATGAGGGAGAGCAATGGTGATGGAGGAGATGGGGGCATAAGGGAGAGCAATGGTGGGGGGACATGAGGGAGAGCAATGGTGATGAAGGAGGTGGGGGGAGATGAGGGCGAGCAATGGTGATGGATGAGGTGGGGGGAGAAGAGGGAAAGCCATGGTGAAGGAGAAGGTGGGAGAGATGAGGGAGAGCAATGGTGATGGAGAAGGTGGGGGGAGATATGGCATGGCAATGGGGAAGGTGGGGAGATATGGCATGGTGATGGAGGAGGTGGGGGGAGATATGACATGGCAATGGTGATGGAGGAGGTGGGGGGAGATATGGCATGGCAATGATGATGGAGGAGGTGGGGGAAGCTATGGCATGGCAATGATGATGGAGGAGGTGGGGGAAGATATGGCATGGCAATGGGGGATGTGGGGGGAGATATGCATGGCATGGTGATGGAAGAGGTGAGGGGAGATATACATGGCATGGTGATGGAGGAGGTGGGGAGATATGCATGGCATGGTGCTGGAGGAGGTGGGGAAAGATATGCATGGCATAGTGATGGAGGAGGTAAGGGGAGATATGCATGGCATGGTGATGGAGGAGGTAGGGGGAGATATGCATGGCATGGTGATGGAGGAGGTGGGGGGAGATATGACATGGCACTGGTGATGGAGGAGGTAGGGAGATATGGCAATGATGATGGAGGAGGTGGAGGAGATATGGCAATGATAATGGAGCAGGTGGGGGAGATATGGCAATGATGATGGAGCAGGTTGGGGGAGATTTGGCAATGATGATGGAGGAGGTGGGGGAGATATGGCAATGATGATGGAGGAGGTGGTGGGGGGAGATATGGCAATGATGGAGGAGGTGGTGGGGGGAGATATGGCAATGATGATGGAGGTGGTGGGGGGAGATATGGCAATGATGATGGAGGAGGTGGGGGAGATATGACAATGATGGAGTAGATATGACAATAATGGAGGAGGTGGGGAGATATGACAATGATGGAGAAGGTGAGGGAGAGCAATGATGGAGAAGGTGGGGGAGAGCAATGATGGGGATGGGATGAAGCAATGATGGAGGAGGTGGGGTGAGAGCAATGATGGGGATGGGGGAGAGCAATGATAGGGAATTATTTGGACGCTATGTGCTGTTAATATCTGGTCTGGTCACGGTGTGGTGGCATTTCTCCCTTGTATGTGGTATTATTCGGTCACTTTGTGGTGGTAATATGTGGTCTGGTCATGGTGTGGTGGTATTCCTCCCCTGTATGTGGTATTATTCAGTCACTATGTGGTGGTAATATGTGGTCGGGTCATGGTGCTTTGGTATTTCTCCCTTGTATGTAGTATTATTTGGTCACTATATGGTGGTAATATGTAGTCCAGTCATGGTGTGGCAGTATTTCTCCTTTGTATATGGTACTATTGGTGTTGGTATACTGGATTGTGTTGTGTATGGAAGTCATTTGTTCTCTCTGATATTAATTAGGAGAAGATTATTTATTTCCATTAGTGTTTACTGTATTTTTCGGACTATAAGACATACTTTTTTCCTCCAAAATTTTGGAGGAAAGAGGTGGGTCCGTCTTATAGTCCGATGTACATAAATATTGTGGTTGTGGGTGGTGGAGGATGTGGGAGAAGCGACACCGGCTGAGTAGCGGGGCACAGGAGGCAGCAGCCGCCTGCTGCAGCCTACAATGTGCTCGCTACTAAAGAAAATGAATATTCACTACTCCTCACGCCCATGGGGGCTTTCCGACTGACTTCCATTGTAAACTACATAGCATTTTCCGAGCGGAAAACAACTGAAGAATGGACCGTTCACTTCTTTTAACCGCTTGGCAGCTTTGGAGACATAAAAAAGTTAAGCAAAGTTCAAAAGCCTGAACATGTGCACAGCAAGTCGTGTTTCCATAGACATACTTATCTTCGTCCTTTGGAGATTTTCTGATTTTCTGTTTTGTTCAGGAGGTTTCCCCAGCAGAATCTGCTTTTGAAAAAAGTCATCGGGTCCAATTCATCAAAGCTTTCATGTCAGAATTCTGGCCTAAAAGCTTTGAAAAGTCACAAAATTTAAGGGCAACTTGGAGTTGAGCCAAAATATTGCGACTTTTGGCATTTTCACGTCAGATTTTCCCAGTTCTGACAAAATAGGTGGATCTGGGGCTGTATGGGGGCGCGACGGGGATGAGCTCTACTGTTTCCTATGCTAGAAATCACACTCCAGTACTTGATTGGAGTAAGACTTCTGGCATAGTGCATGGAGTCTTTATTAAGCAGGAGCGTCTGACTCCAGCATGCCCCCTCATCAAGACCAGCGTTAACAATGCCGGTCTTGATGAAATGGGCCCATCATTGTGCACATACCCTTAAGCAATTTATTTTGCATCATCCCCATTGGGAAACTGGAGTATTACACAGTGTGCATTGAAAACAGTGAATCACCCATGCAGTACAGCGCGATCCTGCGCAGGCGTACTTCTCTGCCCTGTTGAGGGAAGAGCAAAGTACTGCAGTGCGATGGTGCTGGGAAAGGTCAAAGATTCCCGGCGCCTCAACAGGGCAGAGAAGTATGCTTGCGCCGGATTGCGATGCAGGGGAGACTGTGTGGAAGACATAGGGATGTGTCCATACGAAGCAAGAAGGAAGACGGCATAGAAAGAAGAAGGGCGAGTGACACCCATCGAACTGGACACAGTTGACACTCCATACTTAGGCCACGTTCACACGTTGAGTATTGGTCAGTATTTTACATCAGTATTTGTAATTCAAAACCAGGAGTGGAACAATCAGAGGAAAAGTATAATAGAAACACGTCACCACTTCTGTATTTATCACCCACTCCTGGTTTTGGCTTACAAATACTGATGTAAAATACTGACCAAATACTGAACGTGTGAACGTGACCTAATGGGGATAACGGCTAACCGATAATTGCATATAGTTGTAGTGTTGGCCCCTAGAGTCAATTCCTCCTCTGGGTACCAGACACCCCAGTCTGACCCTGTATATATATACTGCATTGCTCTGGCAGATACCACTGGGCACAACACTGGGAAGCAGATAGTGGCAGCATCTGTGACCTTGGCCAACTTGCCATGCAAACACATGCTAAACAACTGCAGGCGACACATGGGGGTGACACAGCTAATTTAGCATTGATGTCACACACGCCTAAATCATTATAAGGGCAGTTTTTAGATAGAAAGATAATATAACATTCAGTGCATGCTAGCTAAAATAAATTTATTATATTTTATTATTTTTAGGACTAGTAAAAGTGAAATCTGTTTTCTCTGTTCTTCTAAGTACAGGCTTTGTCCAGTAGATGGCGCTGTAGATCACAGTTGAAATTACCTGTACACTTTTTTCCTGCTAGAATTGAAAACTCAGTACATAGTTAATATACCCTGTTAATTGTGTTTTATGGCCCTGTCATATACATGTGGGTGCTGACTCACTTTTCCTATTTATTTTAGCTTTTAGTTTTTTTTCTGCTTTTTTAATAAAAAATGTTTTAAAAAATATTTGGGTATATTCACAGATTTGGTTCTGAAATGTCTTCAGCTGTTTCATTCCTCTTAATGGGATTTTCAGAAATCCATGCACTTGCTACAGAAACAACCTCATTCACATGTAATAGTGGTGTGTGAATATTCTCTAAGGCTTCATTCACACAATACATGTTTGGTATTGATTTCCCATATGGATTCCTAAGCTAAAATCCACAGCATTTCTGCATCCAAACTCTGTGCATATTTTCTGCAAGTATTCATGTGGTTTATATGCATTTTTTATTGTATAAAAACAGCAAAAAATGAAACAAAACACTTCAAGGTGAGAGATTTAACCTGCGATTTAGGGTATCCCTTGCCTTGAAACAAAAGGGTAAAATCTTCATTAAAAAAAAGTGTTTCAGCAGCAAAAATTGACATGCTGAGGATTTTAAAAAAAAATGATAAAAAACAATTTCTGCACTGATTCCATAAAAAAAATAAAAAATACAGCATGTAGTTAAGATTAAATTAAAAAAACTCACCCACTTTGCTGAGATATGCGGAAAATTTGTGCTTAAAATCCGTACCAAATCCACAACACTTTAAACTAGACATAAAGGGAACCTCTCCCCCAAAGAGAATACTCTAGCAGAATATTTGTAGTAGAGATTAAGTATTAGATCTGTGCCAGAAATGGCTCAAAAAGAGCTGCAAGTAATGCTCCAAAAATAAAATTGTGCTTCCTTGCCACTTTTCAAAACTTACCGATTCATTATAACTTATTCCAGAAACAGTAGTTAATTATGACATCACATTATATGACTGTAAATTTGCTTCTCTGACTCACGGACAGTGAAAAGATGTGACCAAATTTATTACAAGGTATTCTGATGGCATCAGGATGTACTACAACCCCTGGCAAAAATTATGGAAACCCCTGTGCTCGGAGGATGTTCATTCAGTTGTTTAATGTTGTTGAAAAAAAGCAGATCACAGACATGGCACAAAACTAAAGTCATTTCAAATGGCAACTTTAGGGCTTTAAGAAACACTAAAAGAAATCAAGATTAAAAATGTGGTACTCAGTAAGGGTAATTTTTTTCAGACCAAGCAGAGGGAAAAAATTATGCCATCACTCAATTCTCATGAAAAAAATATGGAATCACCCTGTAAATTTTCATTTCCAAAACTAACACCTGCATCAAATTAGATCTGCTTGTTAGTCTGCATCTAAAAAGGAGTGATCACACCTTGGAGAGCTGTTGCACCAAGTGGACTGACATGAATCATGGCTCCAACAGGAGAGATGTCAATTGAAACAAAGGAGAGGATTATCAAACTCTTAAAAGAAGGTAAATCATCACGCAATGTTGCAAAAGATGTTCGTTGTTCACAGTCAGCTGTGTCTAAAATCTGGACAAAATACAAACAACATGGGAAGGTTGTTAAAGGCAAACATACTGGTAGACCAAGGAAGACATCAAAGCATCAAGACCGGAAACTTAAAGCAATATGTCTGCAAAACAGGAAATGCAGAACAAAAAACAAATGAGGAACGAATGGGAGGAAACTGAAGTCAATGTCTGTGACCAAACTGTAAGAAATTGCCTAAAGGAAATGGGATTTACATACAGAAAACCCATCATTAACACCTAGACAGAAAAAAACAAGGTTACAATGGGTTAAGGAAAAGCAATCGTGGACTGTGGATGACTGGATGAAAGTCATATTCAGTGATGAATCGCAAATCTGCATTGGGCAAGGTGATGATGCTGGAACTTTTGTTTGGTGCCGTTCCAATGAGATTTATAAAGATGACTGCATGAAGAGAACATGCAAATTTCTACAGTCATTGATGATATGGGGCTGCATGTCAGGTAAAGGCACTGGGGAGATGGCTGTCATTACATCTTCAATAAATGCCCAAGTTTACATTGATATTTTGGACAGTTTTCTTATCCCATCAATTGAAAGGATGTTTGGGGATGATGACATCATCTTTCAAGATGATAATGCATCCTGCCATAGAGTAAAAACTGAGAAAACATTCCTTGAAAGAAGACACATAAGGTCAATGTCATGACCTGCAAATAGTCCGGATCTCAATCCAATTGAAAATCTTTGGTGGAAGTTGAAGAAAATGGTCCATGACAAGTCTCCAACCTGCAAAACTGATCTGGCAACAGCAATCAGAGAAAGTTGGAGCCAGATTGATGAAGAGTACTGTTTGTCACCCATTAAATCCATGCCTCAGAGACTGCAAGCTATTATTAAAGCCAGAGGTGGTGCAACTAAATACTAGTGATGTATTGGAGTGTTCTTTTGTGTGTTTGTTTTTCATGATTCCATAATTTTTTCCTCAGAATTGAGTGATTCCATAATTTTTTCCCTCTGCTTGGTCTGAAAAATAATACTCTTACTGAGTACCACATTTTTTATCTTGATTTCTTTTAGTGTTTCTTAAAGTTGCCATTTGAAATTACTTTAGTTTTGTGCCATGTCTCTGATCTGCTTTTTTTTTCAACAATATTAAACAACTGAATGAACATCCTCCGAGCCCGGTGATTCCATAATTTTTGCCAGGGGTTGTATACAAAATGATATTGTGGTATCGTGTTAGCCAGAAAAATGAATGCAAATACTTTTATGCCAAAAAATGACAAAAATATTCTCGGAGTGATACCTTTATTGGCTAACCAGAAAATATATATATGTTTGCAAGCTTTCACAGCACAGAGGCTCCTTCTTCAGGCAGGTTTGCAAAAACTTTTGTAAACCAGCCTGAAGAAGGAGCCTTTGTCTTCTGAAAGCTTGCAAATATTTTTAGATATTTCTGGTTAGCCAAGAAAGGTTTCACTCTGAGAATACTTTTGTCATTTTTGGGCATAAAATTATTTACATTGATGGCATCAGGGAAATCCGAAAGATGAACAAGACCCTGATAGAAGCCAGTCCTATAAAAATCAGAGCAATGGTCGCATCATCCAGAGTCTCCAGCCTGGAAAAAGCCAGAGCAGCCTGTAACAGGTACCATCCGCATGATAGGAATACACAGGTCCAACAGAGACCCGACACAAGCGATGGTCTAGAACTGAAGCACAATATTGATATCACTTATTTTACTTTTATTACAGATCTTGCATATTTTGGATATTGCCAGGCACTCACACTGTCCACTTTGCAGCCATTGCTGTGTTGATCCCACTTGTAACAAATATTATGCCAACTGCATTTTTGCGTTTTCCCTTTGTGGACATTTCAGTTAATTTTTCTTAAGCAGTTCATGGCAATAAATACTGTAGCATATTTGCAATATTTTCCAACTTTACAGAACTAAAAAAATGATAACATTTTGTGCAATCTGTGTCATTCCGGCTGCATCTAGTGAAAGCCTCTAGGTCATACGTGTCAGACTCTGGACCGTGTGCGAAATCTGGCCCCCAAAGGTGGTTATATTTGGCCCACGACACCAGAACCACCACCCCTATGTGGGGCCATTATTCTGTATGGAGGATTATGTGGGGCCCATTATACTGTATGGAGGACTATGTGGGGCCATTACTCTGTATGGAGGACTATGTGGTGCCCATTATACTGTATGGAGGGCTATGTGGGGCCCATTATACTGCATGGAGGACTATGTGGGGCCCATTATTCTGTATGGAGGACTATGTGGGGCCATTATTCTGTATGGAGGACTATGTGGGGCCCATTATACCGCATGGAGGACTATGTGGGGCCCATTATTCTGTATGGAGGACTATGTGGGTGTAACATACCTGGCGGCGTCCTTGCATAGTGGTCCATCTCCCACTGTGCAAGAGCGCGCACTTGATCTCCTGTCCAGAATGTCTCTCTGGCTTCCCTCCATGCTGTCTGTTTGTGTCTGTTTCTGCTGCTTAAGGGCGGCGCCCGATCACTTCCTGCTTTTTGTACCTGCTGTGGGTCACACCCCTTGTGCGTCCTCAGCCTATTGCTGTCTGTCACCTGGTATATAGCTCAGCTGCTCCCATCTATCCCTGCCTGAGCATAGTGTTTCATTCAGTGTGTGCTTGCACTCTGAAGGTGCCAGGTCCATTTCTGTGTTCTCTTGTCTGCCTATCCTGGAGGCTGTATTTCCAGGCCTGTCTGAACACGCTCCTAGCCTGTTCCTCCTGCCTTCTAGGGGCTGATTACCTAGACCCGCTCCTGTATCTTGTCTGTCCTGTCTGAACACGCTCCTAGCCTGTTCCTCCCGCCTTCTAGGGGCCGATTACCTAGACCCGCTCCTGTATCTTGTCTGTCCTGTCTGAACACGCTCCTTGCCTGTTCATCCCGCCTCTCTGGGGGCCGTATTCCCAGACCCGCTCCTGTATCCCGCTGCAGTGTCGGTCTCCTCCGTACGCTCAGTTCCAGTCTGAACTCTCTCCTATCCTTTACCTGTTTTGCCTCTATGTCCGTTCCTTTCCTTTTTCTGCAGAGTCTGAACTTGTACCTAACTCCTGTTTGTTGTCTCTGTACTCCCGTTTGTGAGTTTGTGGTCCACTCGTTACTTCACTGCAAGTACCCTGTGGGTATCTGGCTCTGCCTTTCTCTTCCTGTCTGTTCCGTGTGAACAGAGCCCTGTCCCCCCTACTCAGCCTTGCCTGCTCTGACTCCTTTGCTCACTGCTCTGGCGGTTCTAGCCTGCTCTGACTCCTTTGCTCACCGCTCCGGCGGTTCTAGCCTGCTCTGACTCCTTTGCTCGCTGCTCCGGCAGCCTTGCTCCGCTCTTATCCTTTTGCTCACTGCTCCGGCAGTCTTGCTCCACTCTTGCTCACCGCTCCAGGCGGTCTCGTCCTGCTTTACTCTTGCTCACTGCTCCGGCAGTCTCGCTCAGCTCTGATCCTTTGCTCACCGCTCCAGGCGGCCTTGTCCTGCCCTGTTCTCGCTCACCTCTCTGGGCGGCCTCACTCTGCTGTGTTTGTCCGCCACATCTGTGGTTCTGTTCCTGAGTCTCAGTGTGTACTGGGTCCTATCCCGCCAGTGTCCCTACCTGCTAGTGCCTCCCTGTCTGCACTCTAGCTGTGCTTGCCTGTACCCCTCTGCCTGTATTGTTCCTGAGTCCCAGTGTGTACTGGGTCCTATCCCGCCTGTGTTCCTACCTGCTAGTGCCTCCCTGTCTGCACTCTAGCTGTGCTTGCCTGTACCCCCCGGCCTGCATACCCGCCTGCCTGCATACCAGTCGTGCCTGCCTATACCCACCAGTCTGTGTGCCAGCCTACCAGTCTGTTCCTGTATTCCCCTGTGTGGGTCAACAGCCGTGTCCGGGGTCTGTCCTGGAGTAGCACCTGGTCCCTCTGCTCGGTTCCTCCTTGGTGCACTGGCGTCGTATGCCGTCGTGCGACCCTGGTCGGATCGGGTGAATACCTAGTTACGCCCCTCCAGGCATTCACTCTCCGGCACGGTCCAGTGGAATCACTACAATCACACGCACACGCCGCTCAGCCCGGGCGTGTGCATAACAGTGGGGCCCATTATACCGCATGGAGGACTATGTGGGGCCCATTATTCTGTATGGAGGACTATGTGGGGCCAATATTCTGTATGGAGGACTATGTGGGGCCATTATTCTGTATGGAGGACTATGTGGTGCCCATTATACTGTATGGAGGGCTGTGTGGCTATTCTAATATATGTTTGTTTATGTGTATTCAGCTGTTTTATAGTTTTTTAACATAAAGATTAGAAGTTACATTTTATATTCTGCCATTATCTGCTGTATTTATATAATCCCTGTTGGCGGTTTATGTAGCCTTGGAGCTCTTTTTGATACTTTAAGTGTATCTGCTGTTATCTACTAGGGCTGTGTGGAGGCCCATTATTCGGTATGGAGGACTATGTGGGGCCCATTATTCTGTATGGAGGACTATGTGGGGCCCATTATTCTGTATGGAGGACTATGTGGGGCCATTATTCTGTATGGAGGACTATGTGAGGCCATTATATTGTATGGTGGACTATGTGAGCCAATATTCTGTATGGAGGACTATGTGGGGGCCATTATACTGTATGGAGGGCTATGTGGGGCCCATTATACTGCATGGAGGACTATGTGGGGCCCATTATTCTGTATGGAGGACTATGTGGGGCCATTATTCTGTATGGAGGACTATGTGGGGCCCATTATACCGCATGGAGGACTATGTGGGGCCCATTATTCTGTATGGAGGACTATGTGGGGCCCATTATACTGCATGGAGGACTATGTGGGGCCCATTATTCTGTATGGAGGACTATGTGGGGCCATTATTCTGTATGGAGGACTATGTGGGGCCCATTATACCGCATGGAGGACTATGTGGGGCCCATTATTCTGTATGGAGGACTATGTGGGGCCAATATTCTGTATGGAGGACTATGTGGGGCCATTATTCTGTATGGAGGACTATGTGGGGCCATTATTCTGTATGGAGGACTATGTGGGGCCATTATTCTGTATGGAGGACTATGTGGGGCCCATTATACTGCATGGAGGACTATGTGGGCCCTATATACTGTATGGAGGACTATGTGAGGACATTATACTGTATGGAGGACTATGTGGGGCCATTATTCTGTATGGAGGACTATGTGGGGTCATTATTCTGTATGGAGGACTATGTGGGGTCATAATTCTGTATGGAGGACTATGTGGGGCTCATTATTCTGTATGAAGGACTATGTGGGGCCATTATACTTTATGGAGGACTATGTGGGGCCCATTATTCTGTATGGAGGACTATTTGGTGCCCATTATACTGTATGGAGGGCTGTGTGGAGGCCCATTATTCTGTATGGAGGACTATATAGAGCCCATTATTCTGTATGGAGGACGATATGGGGCCCATTATTCTGTATGGTGGACTATGTGGTGCCATTATTCTGTATGGAGGACTATGTGGTGCCCATTATAGTGTATGGAGGACTATGTGGGCCCATTATTCTGTATGGAGGACAATGTGGGGCCCATTATACTGTATACTGGTTGGCCCGTGACTGTGTCCAAGTTTTTCATTTTGGCCTTCTGTGTGTTTGAGTTTTGACATCCATGCTCTAGGTGTAAATGGCTATAAGCGTTCGACATTTACAACGTGCATAAACACTAACAGGTGAGTAGTTGCTGACTACCTGCCTGTTGTGCCCAGCACTGATCAGCACTGATCACTACCTCCTGCTGGCGATTCAGTGGCTTCCACTGATGTCACATCGACAGAACAGCGGCTCCTTTTCAGCTCTACTCTTTTTACGAGGCGTGACTGCCGACTGCCTGCTGATTGACAGCTGGCTCCCCGCTGTGAGTTGCCGATCAGCATGATGACAGCAATCATGCCCCATCAACAGAGCAGCGCGGAAGAAGAAGAGATGTGATGTGTGACCACTCTGATCCGGCACCGGGAACATTAGGCAGGTAGTTGCTTCTGTTAGCAATTACCTGCCTATTAGTTCTTAGGCCCATTGTAAAAAAAAAAAAAATGAATGGATAACCTCTTTAAGAAGTTCATCTATCTTAAGAACTGGGTCCATACATGCTGCCATGAATAGAGCGGTGCATGTGCATCTTTTCAATGATTTGTCTAGGAGTTCTGACCACTGCATACAGAGAACATAATAGAGACCTGCCATTTTTGGAGATTTTCTTACCCAATCTTCTAACCATTACCATTTGGCCCTTGACAAGGTAACTCTGATCCATAAGACTCCCAAACACATTATATAAAAGTCGGCCGAGCCAGATGATTATGGTGTTACAAACCCACAGTCTAAAATATATACGAGCATACCAACTCTCCCCCCAACAGACGATGCTGGAATTTCAATGCTAGATCCTTTTGTTTTTATAGAAGAGAAGCCCCTGCCAGAGATTTCTTGAAAACACAAGAACACTCGGCCAAGCTGAGCACTTCTGTGTATGGGGAAGTTGGGAGAGGTAACTGTCTGTCTTTTGGCCACCAGCACTCTCATGTATGGCCAGTTTTATATCTGCCCTTTCGTCCTGTTTCCAATACACTACACTTCCAATACTTCAAGACCTAAATCCCCCATACACATTAGACCAATGTTGGCTGACGCTGCTGATAGCCATGGGTTCAGACTAGGGGCGGACATATCATTGGTGCGACCTGTGCAGCTGCACAGGGGCCCAAGAGATAAGAGGGCCACTACCACCTCCAAAGCAGGTGGAATTGTCCATTATGATGAACTATTCGGGCAGCAAAGGGCCCTTATAATGTGCTGGCACAGGGGCCCTCTGCTCTCTGTGTCCACCAGTTGTTCGGATTACAGTATAATGATGATTGTTGGGGGAGCTAAGGATCCGGCATGTCCGATTTCAGGCTGACACCTCTGGCAGCGGCTCTCTCATGGAGAACACAGGAGCTCTCTCGGCCTTAGTAAGCGCTCCTGTTGATAGGAGAGACAGCCAAGATAGCTGTTGGCTAAACAATGAACTGAACCATCATTTGGCTGACACCTATCTACTGTGTACGGGGGTCTGAACCACAGGTGCTATTGTTACAAGAGAATCATGATTCTCCCTCTTCCCACACGTTAGACAATCATTATTATTATCCTCACCTATCATAGGTTTTGCCTGATTGGTGTAGAAACCCAGCAGTGAATAATGTAGCAAAATCTTTAAAAAAAACGTAATAATAACATGAACCGCGATATTAAATGAACTGTAATATTTATAGATATATATCAATATTTAATATTATATAAACATCACTTTAAGGGCTCGTTCACACTAGCGTAGATTCTCTCATGCGAGAGAATTGGATTGATTATGGTAATCTAACTCAGTCAAACTTTGATCCAAGATTGATCCTGGTGTCACATTAGTGTGATCTGATCCTCTCGGATGAGAAAATCGTATCACAGGTGGGGAGAAGATGGAGAACAAACTTTCTCTATCTTCTCCATTCTGTAAGTCCTCAGGAATCGGACGTCATCTGAGTGCAGTCCGATGTCTCCCACGTACCCGTAGATTTGAATGGCCGAGTGCGATCCGATTTGCGCAGACACTAGCAGCCTGCAACAATTTTTTTTTCCTGCTGATTCAGTATGAGAAAACAATTGCTGAGCAGCCCCATAAAATAACATTAGGCTGAATGCTATCATATAAAACATCAGATAGCACTCGTCCGATGTGTACGCTGGTGTGAACGAGCCCTAATACTGATTCCTTACTACAGTGCATTATCAGTGACTACAGACTATGCAACCTCTACCATATGCTCAATATACTGCGAGGATGTTCTATCTGTAGATGGGTGTACGGAGCAGGTAGTGGATGCTTCTGGTTTACTGAAAACAGATTTAACCCAAGTCCAGAACAAAAGCCCCCCACCTCCCACCCCTCTTCCCAATAGCACATGTGGACGCCAAGTTAATGGCTTGTCTCCTTTCTATTGTATGTCTCTGTGTCCTGGACATACATTAAGGTCTGGTTCACACATGTGTTATCTGTGGGACTGCAAGAATTCATATTATGGATGAAATGAGAACCAATATTCCCATATAATACAGAACAGTAATGAGTTTGGAGTAGAATATATATATATATATATATATATATATATATATATATATATATATATATATATATATATATCGCCAAGCTTGTGCTGGGGATGTTGTGTCCACATAGATGATGACCCCACTAAAAAAAAACCCTATTGATAATTTTTTATAACTATTATTATCAGGGGAAGCGGCCCCCACTAATGAATGATTAGTATTGAATTTGAAATGGGGGTCCCAGGAAATTGGGGTCAGGTAGGGGTGAACCCAGGTGAAACTTTGTCCCAGGTAACATTCTTCTTGGAAATACTGCCATGACCTGTCAGAAAAGGGCTGACCATGTCTCAGTCTCCCATACAACACATTATTATCACCGAGACATGGACCCTCCATGGGTATAACCTGCTTCCCATAAGTCAGAGTTCACATGTAGAACAACTCGTGCATTTTCCCAGCTCTGAGCAGTGTCTGTCCTGTCAGATGTTTATGAGAAAATGATAGAAAATTCTTCTCCTCCTTTACAGTGCACCTGTAAGCCATTACCCCAGAGCCCCCCATGCTATTTACCAGCAGAGTGTGATGGATCACAACATGGATGAGCCCAGCCCTGAGCCCATCCATCTCCTGCTGCTCCACTTATCGATACTTATCAGCATCATCTCTTTAATGTGCGACATTATTCTCCCTCCTCCTGTAAATTCATGTAAGATGAGCTCACTGTCATCTATATTCTTCTAATGGGTACAACATTACAGACCCCAGGAAGGTATTTGGTTTTTGTTACACATCCACCATCCCTCTGATTCTCTCATTACATCAATGCACAGGTATCACTCCTGCTACACCCGAAAATGGCGCAAGCAACAGCCGACATAATTGTGACTCTTTTCTTTTTATGGAGGGGGGAGAGGGACAGTCACCGGTCAGGAACATACTTTATTCTACTTCTCCACTTATGTCCAGCTCCACTGCTTGTGGCAGATACAACAATTTCGGTAGAGCTGACATAAACATAAAAATCCCGGGTGTTGCAGGAGTTTTTACACTGGAATGTAGCAGTAATCTGCGTCTCGTTTGTGTCTATGGGATGTTCTGCATTTTCTGCATCACTGATCATAGCAAGAGGATATTGCAATATGTCATCTGGAAGAAAACCATCGTTATCTCTTTCATCATCAAAATGCTCAAACATCGCAGCCATTGTGAACATATCTCTCATATCTATCTATCTATCTATCTATCTATCTATCTATCTATCCATCCATCCAGGTATCTATCAATCTTCTATCTATCTATCTATCTATCAATCTCCTATCTATGTATCTATCTATCTCATATATATAGCTATCCATCCATCTATCTCATATCTATCTATCTATCTATCTATCTAATCTGTCATCTATCTCATATCTATTTATCTATCTATCCATCCAGCCAGCCATCCAGAGAGCTATCTATCTGCCTATCATCTATCTCATATATATCTATCTATCCATCTTGTATATATGACTTGTCAAAGGTCTGTGTAACCGAAACGTTGCCAAGCCATATCGGCTAATTAAAGTCCACTTTTTTGAGTGCTGCCTTTTTGCCTTTTTTCTTATCTACCTATCTATCTATCTATCTATCTATCTATCTATCCATCCATCTATCTCATATCTATTTATCTATGTATCTAATCTCTCTTTTTCTCTTTATCTAACTCTCTACCTAGCCTATTTTCAATTATTTCTACATCTATCTTTCTCCTATATATCTAGCTAACTCTATCTATCTCATATCTACCTATGTCTTCTATCTATTTACCTATCCATCTGTCTTCCTAAAGCATCTGATTTAATGATACACACTATATATGGCAGGCTTTACAATGAAATCATAAAGAACATTTTTTTTTTTTAATGTCCACATAGATACATATATTTGACATAGATAAATAGAAGATACATCTACCTTCCTTACTCGCAAATCTATACACACATACCTTTACTCTCTATGGACATTGTTCATCCTGGTAGATGCAATGTATAATATTGTTCTATATGTTGCAAGATGGATAGAATTCTATGCAGTCCAATTTAATGTGTATACAAGTGTGTAATATGTATATATATTTATATATACATTCATACATTTGATTGGATTGCATAGAATTCTATCCTTCTTACAATAAATAGAACGATGTTATACATTGTGTCTACCAGGATGAGGAAAGTCCGTAGTAAGCAAATTAGCCTTGTCCTGTATAGCTAATGTTGCCCATCATACTGTATACACCCAGAAAGCCCTGTACACCCTGCAGGTCTCTATTAAGTAGCAGTTTCTCACTTGATGATCTTTAAAGACTATACAAGTTTTTAAACAGCCTCGTACAACCCAGCTCCAAAACCAGCCTGAAATATTAACTAGGTACATTTAAGCATGAGGAAAGTGCTACTACCTCAGCCCTGCTCCTGTGTGTTCCAGGCCCAATTAATAATAGATATTGGGTAGATGTGTCCTCTGCAGGGGGCTCCTCAGCCTCATCATGAAGCCTATCATGCATAAAGAGGGGAGAGGCTGGAAGACGGGCTACTTACATGTTCCAAGGGTCTGCTCTTCTGCTCCCACTTGTCTCTTTTAAATCTGCTCCCACCTATCCCAGAGAATTAAACATTAATACACAGCTCTGATAACAGTCAATGGGGCTTCAGGAGCAAAGCTACTTGTTATAACCATCAGCTTAAACTTCAGCACAGGAAGGAAAAAAACACATTGACTGACATCTTTACATAACGTGGAGGAACCGTTGGAGTGTGCAACATTTAATGTCAAAAGCGATTGGTTTTCTGCTAGACTGGACATCTCTCACCCAGCTCAATAGATGTGCAGGAGCCCCAGGATCAGGCTGTGGCTGGGAAAATGACTGCATAGGCTTTGTGCAACACACTGACTGGCTGCAGAGGCTATGCTGAGCCCTGGGGCATCCAAACAGCCCTAGAAGAGACAGGAACACAGGAGAGATTCAAAGATAATTTATGGGGATGGCTATGATTAAAAAAAAAATGTTTATATATATATATATATATATATATATATATATATATATATATATATATATAAAAATATATTCATATATATGATATGTATGTATATATATTCATATGTGCATATATATATATATATATATATATATATATATATATATATATATATATATACATACATATATATGAGAAAATAGGGAGCAGCACCAGCTATAACCTATCTGGGTGGAAAGTCTCACAGGCAGCTGCCGAGCCTGCAATATAAAATACAGAAATGGAGGCAGCACACCATAAAGATAAGTTTAATTTATAGTGAAATAGTGGACATTATTGGCCCCTGTGATTATACATTAGCACTTTTTGCACTTTATCTTTTTGGTGTGCTGCCTCCATTTGTGTAATATATATATGTATATATATATATATAAATATATATATATATATACACAGAAAACAGCAGCACCGCCTACATGGGTACAAATCTCCCTCAAGGAAACTGGCAAAGCTTCCTATCAAAGGCATTAAAATCCAAAAGTCCAATAACATATATATATATAATATATATATATATATATATATATATATATATATATATATATATATATATAATGTACAGTATGCTTTTCTCCTTCAAAGCTTCCATAAATGTCCGATACATATACACCTAGTTCTTTAGCTATTTCTAGTCTCCTTGAAGCTGTCACAATGACCGGCCTGGATGCCATGTCCTTCTTTGCAGTTAAAAGCTTGTGAAATCAGACTTGATGGTCATAGGAAGAAGGCCGGCTTGTTCTTAGAAAGCAGGGCAAGGAGGCGGGCAGGGTGCCTGTGCCAAGGTCACTTGCCTGTGGCATTTGCTCTAATTTGAAAGACACTTAAGAGGCCACCTCAGTTGTTAAAGGGCTAACTAGCAACTATTGTGTTTCGTTTAACCATTTACAGATCCCTAATATCTGCAATGACTGTGAGATGTAGCAGTTTGTAATTTCCTACGTTATTACATTATTACTTTGTGGAGTCACATTATAGAATATTATACATAAACACTACAACTAATAGTGCATATTCTAACTCAGCTCTGTTCCATCAGAATGGTAAGGATGATCCCTGTTGCTGCTGTCTGCCTCCATTCACCTGCTGCAGCATGTCCTGTATGTGTTTGTTGTCCTCCTTTACTTTCTATTTCACACACCCACTGTCTATCTCTTCCTCTCTCTTTTCTCAGTCCTTTAACCTCACCCCTTGAGCTTCACTCCGTCTCCTCCCCCTTCCCTCTCCATCCTTTATCTCCCCTCCCTCTCTCCACTCATGGGAATTCCAGCATTTGCCTCTCTCTCCCTCTTTCTCTCTCTCTTTCTCCTGCAGTTTGATTTGCTTCCCTAATTGACCTAAATAAAGCTCCTGACTGACAAGGCACTTGTAGGGCCCCCAGGCACACACTACTAAGCACAGAGAAGTCAACTCATCGGGAGTAATTCTCCTTATTTTCCTTCAATAATCCAATTTGTTCATCAAGCTCATCCAATTGGAGAATTCTGCAGGAAAGCGTTTAAGTTTCAGGAGATCTGCGTTGCCTTCCACTATGTGTATGTGAGCTGGGAGAGCAGGACTGGCAGGAGGCTTCTTCCTTTCTTCTTCTTCATCTTCCATGCAGCAATGTGAAATGATTGCTCACACAGCAGGCTGTGCCCAGCATTTCTTCCTATAGACTTAGCACAAGGCAACCAGTGTGGTGCGCCCAGTTTTACGCATCATCATTGCGCATCGCGACCATCTCCTCTGTTGCCACCATCACTGGAGACCTCAGCCAAGATGCCTGATGATTCCACGGAAAACCAGAGCTCAACCCCTGCCAGGGTGTCCTCCTTCTTCATCGAGAATCTACTGGGCACCGAGGCTAAAGAAGACAAGAAAAAGACAGCCAGCCCAGAGGATGAGCCAACTGTGCGACCAGCAGGCAGCCATTTCACCACTGTGTGCTGTCAACTCTCCCCTTACAATTACAGCTCCCAGGGCAGCTATCCTCTCAGAGAAAACACCATGGAGTGGTACAGGAAGGCACAGGCCACCTACATTGGATGCACCAGTCCGGAAAGTAAGTGTCAGCAGTGCACTCCAGAGCCTTTGTGCTGTTACCATTATTTATTAGAATGAACAATCCATACACGATGAATTTTTCATGTTTCCTGACTTCCTCCTAGAAGGAAATAATGAACTTCTAGGAAGCCATGTTGCACATAAATATTGTGGGATGTAATATATGAATGTGATAATCATAAAATGCCCAAATAATAGTGAGAATAATGAAGATGTACAAAAAAAAAAAAACAGGTAGGAGAACTAATAGTTGTAATGAGTAATATGGATAAATATAAAATAATAATAACAATAATATTAGGAATTATCGTGTAGTTTCAATAGTATGTCTAGCAATATTGATAATAAAAATTGTTATAATGTTCATGAACTAGTAGTAAAATAAATGCTAAGAAATATAATGCCTATAATTATTATGCAGTGATGAAGGAAGTCATCATAAAGCATGCAATAGTCACATCGAAGCAATAATAATAATACTGCTAAAAATATTACTGCATGTAAGGATGGTGTAGGAGTAGTGATAATGATATTAATAGATACCCTATAGAATTTTCATACTATAAAAGTATTGCTAAGAATTATAATGTGCATAAAGTCCGCATACAAACAGCAGGAGTAGCAATAATATAGATTATGATGTGTGTCATGCTCATTTTAATAATAGTAGTAGTAATAATAATAGTAATAATACATATAATGTTCATGTAGTAATAATGGGAGTTATTATATAGTGATACATATAATAAGTATCAGGACTAATTATCTCTATTTATACTACACAATAGTTAAAACTACTCTTACTAACCTACTACACAACAAAACTATTGTTTCCAATAATAATGGTCACAGTCTTAAAATATATTTTTTTTTTCTGTTGTTGCTATTATGTTTTATAATATATGTATAATATTATTGTGATATTATGTCTCATAATATATCCCATAATATCTTGTGATTTTCTTGTTACTATTATGTCTGGGAGACTATTGCCTTTCAGAATGTACTTTTCTTACTGTACAATTATAAAGCGATTACTCACATTTCTCAGCCTACAGACTTTCAAGTTTGTCAAAGTCTGAGCAGAGAATGAGGTGACTCAGGTGTAACATTGAGGATTATGTCTGAATAATGATTTATCTGGGTGGCCTCAGGGGAAGCTGCCATATTAGCTCATCTTTATGATACAGGCCCTATTTTTTAGGAGGGTTACTACTACTATACAATATAGGTCTTAGTAGAACTATATCCTGGTTCTGAGAGATGATGATCTTCATGATGATGATGATGATCTCCAGGACATTTTTAGGATTACTTTACAAAATTTACTTCTAATCTTTGGAGGGCAATAATGACTAGTAACAGTATTTAGAGGGATGTTTCTGTGATCCTTTCGATTAAGACATACAAATAGCAAAACTGATAAGGAAATCAAAAATCGTAAAGGAACATAACTGGATAGACTTTTCCACTTCAAAATCGTTATATTTTGCACTGGATTGCCACATCAACGCATTAAAGTACATGGGGACATAGAACCCATCTACAGGGCAATGATTTAATTATATACATATAATATCTAGCTATCTATATATCTATCTATAGAAAGATTTATGTCTGTATGTATATTTATTTATATATATATATATATATATATACAAATATATATATACATATATAGAGAGAGTTATATAGATATAAAACTCTCTCTTTCTCTCTCTCTCTCTCTATATATACATATACAAAACTTATTTTATTATTTCTATTTTTTAGACCTTTTTTTTCAAAAGAATAACTTTAGATCTGTTTCATTAGTGTTATTTTGTTCTATTTGTTACATCCGACTAAACTTGCTAATGCTATCTATCTATCTATCTATCTATCTATCTATCTATCTATCTATCTATCTATCTATCTAAAAAAGTAGGTACAGCACCTGCAATAGAAAAATATAATAGGGTGCAAGTCGTCACAGGCACACCAGTCCTCAAATATATCTAAAATATGAAGGCAGCACTCCAATATAGAACGGTAACAAAATATTTAATAGCCTATAGTGGCAATAGCGACGTTTCGGTCCACCTAAGGACCTTTCTTTTTCCTCAGTTGGACCGAAATGTCGCTACGGCCACTATGCCGTATTAAATATTTTTCTATCTTTCTATATTGGAGTGCTACCTTAATTTTTTGATCAATCTATCTTCTATCTATTGTCAGATGTATTATTCATAATTTTTTACACCAATTGTCATAAGAACTCAGTTCCTAGAATAAACCCTTTTTTCCCCCAGAACCTGCTGAGAAGTCATTAATGCATTATCAGTATTTAACCCATTCCTGTGCCAGCTGGATAGTGTATATGATTCCTACACTTTTTCTGTGCGCCTTTTACTGAATTACTATCAGATAATGAGCAATGAATCCTACTTTCCAGAAGATCGCTAATGTTCATTCTTCATTGTTCCTTTCAGCTAGTGACAGAGATTCTCCGGAGATCTCAGAAGGTTCAGAGAGACAATGTAGGACCTACAGAAAACAGCACAGTGATGGATCAGAAGACAAAATAGAGGAGGGCTTCCAGTGTAAAGAAGAAGAGGAGAAACTGGAGCAGGACTTAGACCAGAAATCCTCCAGAAAGAAGAAAACTCGCACTGTCTTCAGTAGAAGCCAAGTCTTCCAGCTGGAATCCACCTTTGATGTAAAGAGGTATCTGAGCAGCTCTGAAAGAGCAGGTTTGGCAGCCTCCCTCCATCTCACAGAGACCCAGGTCAAAATCTGGTTCCAGAACCGCAGGAATAAATGGAAAAGACAACTTGCTGCAGACTTGGAGGCTGCCAACATGTCCCACACAACCCAAAGGATAGTAAGGGTCCCTATATTATACCATGAAAACTCACCTGCCAGCTCCTTGGGATTCAGTCTACCACATATGTCTCCTCCATTGGTAGGCTTCTCCAGTGCTATCAATTACCCCCTCTCCACTTTTCCAAACTCATTGCCCTATATAAGATCTCAGATGACTGGACTTGTCTGACTGAGGTCTAGAAAAAAAAAGACTATTGGACTTTTTATCCTATTTTGTATTAATTAACTGCATATCTGCTACTTACATATTACTTGATTTTATGCATTGGAATTGAAAACGTGCAATAACGTTACCTTGGGCCTCACTGATGACAAATGCCGCAATTAAACTTTTCTTTTTGTACTTCTAAAGAATTTCTTGTAGTTTGATTTTTAATTTAGTTATTTCATGAGATGTCAGAAATTAATGAATGGCGATTTTTTATTTTAATAGAGAAATTAAGTATAGATTTAAAAAAAAAATTTAAATATCAACATTTATAGTTAAGAAAATAAATGGGAATTTTCACCTATAATGACCTATATTTATGGTATTCTTATATATTACTTATAGGTATTTTGTTTTATTTAGCGTTTGTGTGGACACCCAAGTTTTCTCTCAATTAATCTAAATGCCTTAAAAAAAATAGTGTAATTAAAAAAAAGACAAATACATGTGTTCCACAAAAAATTAAATAAATGAATAAATAAATAATAATATATGCATTTAATAATAAACACATTATATATATATATATATATATATATATATATATATATAATACTATGTGTATTTACTTCTCAGTCCATTTATTAGCAGAATTAATTACACTATTAAAAGAAGACAGAAACTTTTCCTAAACTTTTAGGTGACAACTTTTGAAATAAAATAAATATGATTGCATTGAATTGTAGTAAAATAGCAAAGGTGCTCAATTCTGATTCCAAACTTTTCCCAAAGTTGATGGTTCATACAATTATAAGCAAACTTAAATCTACTTTTGCGTATAATTTATCTTTTTTATAGCATGAGTTGATTATTTCTATTGATAGTTCCTACAATTATAAGCAAACTTAAATCTAGTTTTCCATATAATTTATTATGTTTATGCTTTTTTTTATAGCATGAGTTGCTTACTGTTACATTTTTTGGAGGGATGGGGGTGGGGGGATTAATAAAATAATAATAAATACGTATATTAAATATAATGAAATATATAGATATTTTTTATAGGATTGTGACAAGCTTTAACAAATCCAGGCACTGTGGGTGATTTTACTATAATTTAATATGTAGTTAAAAATATAAAAGTAAAATGATGATTATGATAATAATAATAATAATAATAATAATTATGATAATAATAACAACTGAAACCTCTGCAGCCTCTACAGCTACATTTCTGGTCCTGTGCTAATATTACATTACCATGATAAAGTACATATAATAAAGTAATAATATAGTAAAATAAAAATGATAATAATAGCAATAGTAATAATAGCTGAACCTCTGCAGCCTCTACAGCTACATTTCTGGCCCTGTGTTAATATTACAATACCATGATAAAGTACATATAATAAAGTAATAATATAATAATAAAAATAATAATAATAATAATAATAACTGAACCTCTTCAGCCTCCACAGCTACAATTCTGACCCTAACTGGTTTAATGTTACATTACCATGATAAAGTAAATGTAATAAGGTAATAATATAGTAAAATAATAATAATAATAATAATAATAATTATAATAATAACTGCAGCCTCTATAGCTATAATTTTGTTCCTAACTTTGTTAATATTACATTACCATGACAAAATGCATATAGTAAAGTAATACTATAAAATAATAATAATAATAATAATAATAACAACATTTTATCTTAAAGTCACCATTTCCTAAGGAACAGGGGTGGATCACATATTGAGTGCTGTAACCTGCCATTGTCTGACCTGTCTGGCCTCAGAGGTTAACAGGGGCTAATAGAATTCAACTTTACACCGAAGGGGTGTAAATGGACAGATTTATGAGATCTTGAAGAAGGCAGCTCCAGCTTCCTTCCATCTTTGGTCAGAGTTTCTTATCCACTTGGTCCTTTATTAGTTTTTCACTATTTTGACATTTTGTGTCTTGCCTCTTGCTGAAGCTTATTATTTCACATTAGTTCATTTCCTGCTGCACTTTCCCCCTGCAGATGATATTATTATATTTGTATCATAGAGAAAAGTATCCAAGCTCTTGTCCCTGTTTCTGGTCAGAAGGTAACAATGTATCTCTATGTATTGGACAAGTCAGAACAGTGCATAGACTGGCTGTATACTCTGTGCTGGAGGGGTTGTTAGGTGGATTAATGCTGTAGGGTTGTGTAAGGTCACAAAACTCAGTAACATGTACTGTGACCAAGAGATTTATCCAGGATTATACAACCTGAAGACTGTAATTTGTAACAGCAGTCACATTCTCTGTCTCAATGGCAGCCTCAGTGCTGGAGTTCAGATCCTCCAGGTCTTATTGATCCAAGCCTCAGCACCATTGAGGACAGACCCATGACTTCTTTTCAGTAGCTAATAACACCAGCTATTGAGATGGCTTACAGCCTTTTATTATTAGACTATTAGTTTTTAACCATTTCCTAGCTTTAACATGTTTTAGAAAAAAATAACAACAACACCTGAATGTGGTCCCTTGTTCAGGAGTCAGGATGGGCAAAGTTCCTGGTGCACCATCCCATCCCTTTATTCTTAGTAACATTTGTATCTAAAATCTAAAAAAGATGAATCTTTGGAATAATTAATGGATTTGTTGCAATTGTTTTCCTGATCATTTTGTAATCATGACATTGAGCAATATGAAAAAAACAAAAAAAACAACAACTAACCATAATACACATCTTACAGTATTGGGGGGAGTGGGAGTAATATATATAAATAATTATTAGAATTCTCATTTTTGGAGAGATTGTAGAGGAGTGTTTATTTTCTTTTTTTTTCATCGTTTTCCACTGTTTTTCAAGTAGAAAATGCTTTAGGAATCACTATTTTTCTCTTTCACTTTCTAGACACTTTGTGAGCCAAACCTTTTTTTTTTAACTTTTTTTTGGTCGTTTCCTGAAGTGCCTTGATGATGTTTTTTTTCTGCTAGTGTTTTTGGATAATGTTTTTCTAGCATTTTCTGAACGTCTTTTTATTTCTATTTTTTTCTTGCATTAAGCAATGAATAAAACGTTTGTGTTCTTTTTTTTAAGGTGGGGAGTAAGGGGTAACATTTCTCCTTGTGGAGAGTGACAAACCAAGCCTGGCATGTCAGAGTGAGGAGACTTATAAGCCATGCTTGCTCCTCTGGGAAAATAAATATGCAAATTGTCACTTCTTTTTTTAAGGTGAAAATACTTATAAAAGACGCCTTCACATTGACTTGTATTGTACGATTTGTAGTGTCTTCCTAGCAGAAAATGCCTAAAAATTGAATATGTTACATCTTTTACACACTTGGCATCTTTGTAAGCCCAAAAGACACTCTAAGGCTATGTTCACACATCATGGGTTTTTTTTGGCGTCACAAATCTGCAGCAAAACTTTATCTTCAGGGGCATTTTGTTCAGTATTTTTCTTGCTGTTTTGGTGCTTTCTTGATGAATTTTGGTGCGTTTTTTTCACCATTTTTTTCACTGTCCTTCTGCCTCTTTTTATGCATGTACGTAAAGCTCTGTGAAAAAAAGAACTCCATTCTATTTTGCCATCAAAAATGCTGAAAAAACGCTGATGCAAATTTTGGTGCCTTTTTTCAGGTTTTTTTTTCACCACCCATTACTTCCTATGGGTGAAAAAACGCTGAAAATTTTGTAAAATGCTCTATTTTACAAAAAAACATGCAAGGCACAAAATAAGCAGCAAAAAAAAAAAAACATGATGTGTGAACAGAAAATTCTGGTTTCTCATAGACTTTGCTGGTACTGAAAAAGGCAGCTGAAAATTTGCATAAAAATCTGCAGCAAAAAACGTTGAAAAAACCATGATGTGTGAACATAGCCTAAAGACTGAACGTGTGAAATAATTTTCCCATAGGAAGTAATAGGATCATTCTTTTGAGCATTTTTTAGCTGCTTTTCCCTGCATTGTTACGAGCAAGGCCCTTCAAAAACGTATGAAAAAGACAGAGTAGGAACTTAGCCTAAGAGCCTTGGAAGAAATTTTCCAGAAGTGTTTTATTTTATTTTCAGCCTTTTGATTTTATTAGGTTGGAGAGGTTTCCTTCAGGATCCACTGCTAAGTAACATGCATTTTTTGACAAGCATTTTTCAACACCTCTTCTGAAAAAAAAAATTGCTCAAAAATATTCCTCATGTGAACAGCAAAGTGAATTTCCCATTGAAATGAATAGGAAAAGTTCTCCATGAGCTTTTTGAGGAGGATTTTGGTGAGGATCCGCTCCAAAAAAACCACTCATAAAATAAACTCCATGTGAACGAAGCCAACAGCCCTGCTCCTGCACTGGCCCACCTCTCTCAGGACTGACTGTCAGTGTCCCATGATCCTAGAAGGGCCTTTATGGCATCACATTTATGTCACTTAGCCCCTTCACTGCATCATCAGAACTTCTTTTCATTAGTCAAATTTATCTCATTACTATAAAGAGCCCTCGATCTCGGTCCAGTAGGTTCTATAGGATAGAAAAAAAAATGTTTTTTTTTTATCTTTTAAAAAGAGCACCACTTTTATCCACAGTTTGTGTGTGGTATTGCAGCTCACAATAATTGAGTTGAATTACATAATCAGGCACCATTTGATGGACAGTTGGGGGGGCTGTTTGTGGAAGAAAGCGGTCATGTTTTTCTAATCCTGGGCAAAACTTTTACCCGCTTTCGTGAAAAAAGAAGCGGATGTGAAAACAAAAATAATGACAACAATGTTTCACCCTTAGGTTATATGCACATGACGCCTTTTTCAAGCGGATTCCGAGCATGAAAACCGTCTAAAAAAAAAACTATCAGAGAATGATAAAAAAAATGAACATATGCAGTTCTATGTAAAAATGACTTACTGTGCACATGTTCTGTCTTTTAAACACTTCAGATTGCTAAAAATGCCAAGCGGTTAAAAGAAGAGACCTGACCATTCTCCTGGCATTTTATGCTCTGTACTTTACTATACAAGCCAAAGGGAAAGCTCAAAAGACATTTTTTGGAAAATGTTGCCATCATTTTTGCTCAAATATATGGTTAGTGGTTTCCTCATTATTCAATGGAGTGAAAAAAAATGACTGGAAAATGACAGTAAAAAAAGACTTAAAGGGAACCTGTCACAAGTTTTATCCTATATCAGCTAAAACTATCACCTTATTCAGTGTCGGTGCTGCACTCCATAAATGCTTATATAACCCGCTGACTCCCCCTGTAGGCCCCCCAAAAACCTTTTGAAGTTCTCTCGCACTGTATGTTAATCTTGTCGGTCTGGTCTGAGGGGCGTCCTTTCTGGCTTCTCCATCCCTCCTCCCGGCTGCTGATCACCGTCCTCCTGCTTTGATCGATGTGGATGATGCCTCCATCAAATTGCTGGGCAAAATCTTGCGCATGAGAAATCGCAGCTCGTGCCTGCGCACTATGCTTTGCCCTACTGCAGGCAGAGCCAAAAACAAACGTGCACATGAGCGCAATAGGGCACAGCATAGTGCGCAGGCGCGAGCAGCGTTTTCTTTGGGCAGACGCAAGATTTCATCTGGGAATGTGGATAACGAAGGAGGCGTCATCCACGTCAATCAAAGCAGGAGGATGCCGATCAGCAGCCGGGAGGAGGGATGGAGAGGCTAGAAAGGACGCCTATCAGACCGGGCCGACAGGATTAACATACACACGGGAGAACTTCAAAAAGTTTTTGGGGGGTTTACAGGGGGAGTCAGGGGGTTATATAATCATTTATGGAATGCAGCACAGACACTGAATAAGGTGATAGTTTTAGTTGAAATAGGGCAAAACTGGTGACAGGTTCCCTTAAAAAAAATCTATGGGAAAAACCTAAAAAAAAGGTGCCGATAGACATAACCATAGGGCAAAATGCATAAGAAACAACCAATAAAATACACAAAAAATGCATCAGGAACAAAAAAACTCCAGACTTTCTTGAAGAGTTTTTTGCTTAAAAAAGTCGGCTGGTTCACCTGAGTTTAAAGGACGCTATATGCACAAAGCCTAAGGCCACATTCAGTATTCGGTCAGTATTTTACATCAGTATTTGTAAGCCAAAACCAGGAGTGGAACATTCAGAGGAAAAGTATAATAGAAACACGTCACCACTTCTGTATTTATCACCCACTCCTGGTTTTGGCTTCCAAATACTGATGTGAAATACTGACCAAATACTGAACGTGTGAAAGTGGCTTTAGATGCATTGCAGGATGTGTAGCAATTTCATAAAGGTCATCATTATATCTTGAGATCTGACCACTATGAGAAGATTTTATTTGATGGAATTTTCTATGCTTCTAGTTGCTAAGAAATTAAAAATACATTTAGTTTGTTCCACTTGAAGGATTCTTCACTTTGAAGAATCCCTTTTTCTTAAAAAAAAAACAGACATTACTATTAACCTGATCATGGAGCGTCCTGCTACTGAAAATGTCAGCAACTAGAATGTGTAGGGCCATACTGGACAAAATCTTCAATTTCCCAGTAGTGCCTCCACAGGACAAATTAAGTATTACATTTTACAAAAAGTTCTGAATTGTGGCTTATAGATAACAGTTCAAATGAGGAGATTTCTCCAATGGCTCAGTATTTCTCAAAAGGAAATTTTAACATGGGTTTTCTAAACCAGACAACCCCATCAAGTTGTCCGGGAGAGAAGGATCAATCATATTAAATATTAACACCTGATCTTTTAGTTCTCCCATAAAAGAAGTCACTGCCGGAAGTATCTGACAATGGTTTAGTCCCTTCACCCCTTTCAAAAGATATGCAAGGTCCGCTAAGTTGAGCATGCATGTGTATGATGGCAGGGGTGGCGGTGGGGGGGCAATTCATATTTAACGGGAATGTGTCATCAGAAAATGGCTTACTGTTTAAATCATTTTTTATGTTAAATGCATTTTTTTTTAAAAATCTTGGTATTTTTTTTTCATATCACAATCTGTGTTAAAATAGATTATTTTACATTTTTTCCAATATTTTTAATACATATCGAGATATGAAAATAAAAATAATGGCAAAGATGTTTTAAAAAAATGTAATTAACATAGTAACCTGATTTGATCAGTAAGTTATTTTCTGATGATATATTATTACCTTTTATGATTAATGGGCACCTTAACATGGCACTTTTTACTCTTCTACATTATTTATTTTACTCACAGTGGGGGAAATAAGTATTTGATCCCTTGCTGTTTTTGTAAGTTTGCCCACTGACAAAGACATGAATAGTCTATAATTTTAAGGGTAGGTTAATTTCAACATTGAGAGATATATCCCCCCAAAAAATCCAGAAAATCACATTGTATAAATTCAATAATTTTTTTTTGCATTTTGCAGTGAGAAATAAGTATTTGATACCTCTGGCAAACAACACTTAATACTTGGTGGCGAACCCCTTGTTGGCAAGCACAGCAGTCAGATGTTGTTTGTAGTTGATGATGAGGTTTGCGCACATGTCAGGAGGAATTTTGGTCCACTCCTCTTTGCAGATCATCTCTAAATCATTACGTTTTTCAGGCTGGCACTTGGCAACTCCCTCCATAAGTTTTCTATGAGATTAAGGTCTGGAGACTGGCTAGGCCACTCCAGGACCTTACTGTGCTTCTTTTTGAGCCACTCCTTTGTTGCCTTGGCTGTATGGTTTGGGTCATTGTCTTGCTGGAAGACCCAGCCACGACCCATCTTCAATGCTCTTACTGAGGGAAGAAGGATATTGGCCAAAATCTCTCGATACATGACCCCATCCATCTTCCCTTCAGTGCGGTGCAGTCGTCATGTCCCCTTTGCAGAAAAGCACCCCCAAAGTATAATGTTTCCCCCACCATGCTTCATGGTTGGGACGATGTTCTTAGGGCTGTACTCATCCTTCTTCCTCCAAACACGGCGAGTTGAGTTATTGCCAAAGAGCTAAATTTTTGTCTCATCTAACCACAGCATCCTCACCCAATAACTCACAGAATCATCCAGGTGTTCATTGACAAACTTCAGACGGGCCTGCACATGGGTCTTCTTGAGCAGGGGGACCTTGCGGGCACTGCACGATGTTAAATCTTTAAGGTGTAATGTGTTACCAATGTTTTTTTTGGTGACTGTGGTCCCAGCTGTCTTGAGATCATTAACAAGTTCCCCCCGTATAGTTTTAGGCTGATCTCTCACCTTCTTAATGATCAAGGATACCCTATGAGGTAAGATTTTGCATGGTGCCCCAGATCAATGTCGATTGACAGTCATTTTGTATTTCTTCCATTTTCTTACTATTGCACCAACAGTTGTCTCCTTCTCACCCAGAGTCTTACTTATGGTTTTGTAGCCCATTCCAGCTTTGTGCAGGTCTATGATCTTGAACCTGACATCCTTAGAAAGCTCTTTGGTCTTGCCCATGTTGTAGAGGTTAGAGTCTGACTGATTAATTGAGTCTGTGGACAGGAGTCTTTTATACAGGTGACTAATTAAAGACAGCTGTCTTTAATTCAGGTAACAAGTTGATTAGGAGCATCTAACTGGTCTGTAGGAGCCAGAACTCATAATGGTTTGTAGGGGATCAAATACTTATTTCTCACTGCAAAATGCAAATAAATTTATCTAATTTATACAATGTGATTTTCTTGATTTTTTTTTTGGGGGGGATATTCTATCTCTCAATGTTAAAATTAACCTACCCTTAAAATTATAGACTGTTCATGTCTTTGCTAGTGGGCAAACTTACAAAAACAGCAAGGGATCAAATACTTATTTCCCCCATGGTATATAGCTCCATTAATTCTACAGCGCTTCACAGACATTATCAGCACTGTCCCCATTGGAGCTCACAATCTACATTCCCTATCAGTATGTCTTTGGAGTGTGGAAGGAAATCGGAGAACCCAGAGGAAACCCACACAAACACGGGGAGAACATACAAACTCCTTGCAAATGTTGTCCTTGGTTGGATTTGGACCCAGAACCCCAGTGCTGCAAGGCTGCAGTGCTAACCACCGAGCCACCGTGCTGCCCAACATCCACATGTATTACAGTGGTTGGGTGTTTTATACATTTATGAATGTAAATACGTATCAGTGTTTGTGAGTTGTATACCATATACAGTATTTATGTGTGATGAGTGTGCTTGTGTGCAGACATGTATGGATTTGCATTATGTGTGCAGTTAGATCACTTAGATGTAGATACGTTTCGTCATATATCAGCTTCAGCTCCCTTTTTTAAAATTGCTAAATATATTAGTGCATATGAAATTAGTCGGGATCTGCCTTTCCTGGAATCAAAAAAACTTATGTGACAGTCTTTGGGGTTGTGAAAACAGATCCAAATTTAGATTAGATGAGCTACGCAAAAAATACAAAAAAAAACATACTGAGGAACATTTATTAAAGCCGGGGAACTTTATACACTCGTATTAAAAGGGCTCATGAGTACATCAGTGATTTTCTCGTACGAGTTTCATCAGTGTTTCTCTGATGAGGGAAAAAAAAATTCTCCACCTTCTCTTATCTAGCAGTCCATGAAAAACAGATGGCATCCCAGTGATGTCTGATTTTTTCATGGACCCAAAGACTTGCATTGCCGAGTTTGATCCGACACTGGGACATGTCTCTGTGATTTTGCACAGACCACTCGCTCCTCAAAAAAACATGGACCTGTGAACCTGTGACTATCATAGGTACAAATGCTATCTGTGAAGAACAAGGCTAGCACTCATATACGAAAAACTGATGTGTGAATGAGCCCTAAAACTGGCGCATTACTTGCCAAAAGAAATCAAATCTTTCAGTCATAATGATCCACTTTTTGGTGTTAGGCCTCATTCACACGTCAGTTTTTCACGTATGAGTGCTATAGGTTTTTTTTCACAGATAGCACTGATTGTCTATGGGGCTGTTCACATGTTAGATCTTTTCCTCAGACTGAGTGGTCCATACAAAATCACGGAGACATGTCCAATATTGATCCCAGTGTTGGATCAAAATAGGCAAAGCAAGTCTATGTGTCTGTAAAAAATTGGACCACACTCGGATGCCAACCCTGAGCTGTCCGTTTTTCACTGAATGTTAAGTCCACGTTCACACGTTCAGTATTTGGTCAGCTTTTTACCTCAGTATTTGTAAGTCAAAACCAGGAGTGGAACAATCTGCGCAGCTCACATAGTGTATGAAAACATATCTATGTAGCGATAAATACATGATAATGAATTATTACCTATCAAAAAAAAAAATAATCACCTATAGGCTACGGCCCCACTATCAGTATTTGGTCAGTATATTACATCAGTATTTGTAAGCCAAAACCAGGAGTGGAACAATCAGAGGAAAAGTATAATAGAAACCCATCAGCACTTCTGTATTTATCACCCACTCCTGGTCTTGACTTACAAATACAGAGGTAAAATACTAACCAAATACTGAACGTGTGAATGCGGCCTTAGTTATGAGAAGGTGAAGAATTTTTTTTCTCATCTGTGAAAAAAAAAATCTGAAAATCGGATGAAACTCGGTCCATTTTTCTCATACGTGAAAAAAACTTGACGTCTGAATGAAGCCTAAATGATAGTAAATGTGCTGAGCGTGGCTTGATCACCTTCAGGAAATCTTTGCCCCTTTTTTTTAGAATTGTACCGGGAACATGGGTGAAAATTTAAAAAGTTGCAAGTGATGGGGTACATGTGGAATGCGCCATATTTATTTCTTTTATTTATGACAGAAAGTGGAATAAATGTCATAATAAATGTACCCCTCTGTTTTATAGAGACATCCTGTCAGGCATATAACAGCCTTATATCGCTATTATGGCTGCTAGAAGCCAACCTCATACGTTCTAACATATTGAATATAGACACCATAGAACTCATGGTAATCAAATTCACATCCAGTAGACTTATGTGTCTAGTTCCTGCCGTTCTACTCAGGACCCAAAATTGCAGTAATATCATAGTCATCTGAAATGGCCCATACTCTGACTTTGTCACAGTCAAGTGGACTACTAGAGTTTTTTTTAGGTTCATGGATCTGTGTCGCTTCCGTTTGCTGCCCGTAATCCCAAACCTCCCTATGATGACAAAATATAGGAACACTTATAGGAATTTATATTTTTCTTGCCTTGTTTATAGTGACTGAGGTGGTCTGTGTGCATACACTGCAGGCTACAAAAAATGGCCTTGATTTCCTCCCTCAGCTGTGACCTGGACAGCCCAGGTCGCAGCTAGAGACAAGAGAAGCATCCTCAATGCAAGAGATGCGGTCTGACGGCGATCATAGGCTCTTATGGCCCAGGGGCTGCTGTATTTGAGGTGTGTAAGTGTCGTGCTCAGACACTTACACACTCCCATATGCAAATGGCAGCCCCCAGTTGCTGAAGTAAAAATTCATAAATAAAAAACTATTAAAGTAGTTAATTTAATTTTGTATTAAAAATAATTGATTATATAATCAATAATTATTAATACAAACATAATATATAAAGGCACCTTCCCTTTAATATATATGTATAGCAGTTTGAGCTGCAGATCTGTTGTTTGCAGTCACCACTAGGGGGACCTCAGACGCTAACAGCTCATTGTGTAAGTGTAAGTAGAGTGCAGTAATCTCCCTAAGCTCCCCCTAGAGGTAGCTCCAAGCAGTCAGAAATTTCTTTCTTCATCCAAGGTCTATGTATGGGAGTTTGAGCTCACTATAAGACAAAAAAAGCTCCAACCACTGTAAGAATATATTAAGAAATTAATCAGAGCAGAATATTAGATGTTTAAATTAATAAATAGTATTGAGGTAAAGACAAAAAAATATATCTGCCTCAACATACAGCTTATATATATTTCATTCAGTAGTGGGGAGATTACTATAAACATCATAAAGCCGTGATGCCAATCTATTCACTCTGCGGACGTGATACTGCAGGTTTACAAGATGTGAAAGTGGGCAGAATATAGACATTCATGCTTCACCTGCGTGATTTAGTAACAGACAGCATTACAAATGGCTAGAAATATGTGTTATTGCTAATCAGCTTTTTATGCTTAAATGTTTTTTCTATTATTTATTCATTTTTTACATTTTCTGTATCACAATATACAGTATATTAAGAAAAAAAATCATAATTTTGCAATTTACAGACTGGTGACTAGGCGGTATGCTGGACTTGTACTACTGTCCTGTTCTGAAGACTTTTCAGAAGTCTCATTATTATGACCAGGGACACAATTACAATGACAGATATCATCTCTATATTCAGTAAATAACACAGGATTTACAATAGGTGATGTCACAGCTCACCTCCTCCTCCTCCTGTACAATGACTGATAACATTTCTATATACAGTAAATAACACAGGATCTACCATTCACAATAAGTTATGTCACAGCTCACCTCCTCCTCCTGTACAATGATTGATAACACCTCTATATACAGCAGATAACACCGGATCCACCATTCACAATAGGCGATGTCACAGCTCACCTCTCCCCCCTCCAGTACAATGACTGATAACACCTCTATAGACAGCAGATAACATAGGATCCACCATTCACAATAGGGTATGTCACAACTCACTTCCACCTCCTCCTGTACAATGATTGATAACACCTCTATATACAGTAAGTAACACAGGATCCACCATTCACAATATTTGATGTCACAGCTCGCTTCCCCCTCCTCCTGTACAATGACTGATAACACATCTACATACAGTAGATCACAGTGATTCACCATTCACAATAGGAGATGTCACAGCTCACCTACTCCTCCTCCTGTACAATGACTGATAACACCTCTATATACAGTAGATAACATAGGATTCACCAGTCACAATAGGCGTTATCACAACTCACCTCCTCCTGTACAATGACTGATAACAAGTATGAGTCTAGTATTCAGCCTAGTGGCAAGTGTAAAATTTGCAAGATTTCTGGATTTTTATTAATATAGTGATATACAAATTGAAAAAAAACAAAAAAACAAAACAAATATATTTACTATAAAAGCCGAATACAAGCGTACTTTAAACCTTAGCCCATTGTCTGATGATGATGATGCATTCGTTTTAAAAACTAGTTTTATCAAGAAATATACAAGGAACTGAAGAATCCATACAAGACTCTGTCAGGAGAAAATGGCAAAGTAGACGAAACCAGGATAGGAAAACAAGCAGAAGACCCAAATGTGCAACCACCACGTCATGGCCTCCAATACTAATATAATGTCTTAAAGGGGTTTTCTTAAGGATGAACCCTTAACAGTTACTAGAATGATTTGCACAATATCCCTTTCCTTCTCACTGCAGTTGGGATTTAATGTAGTGACATGACCAAGCGCGAGCCCTACTGCTTCATTGATTGTCCACAGACTGACAGAGAATATCTCTCTTGGGAAATCCGTTTTAAGTCCTCAGTATATATGTTAGGTTAATGTGGGTCTGGATCAGCCCACCATGCAGTGTGTCTGGGGACCAGATGATGTCAGGGGAAAAAAGGATCAGACAAGTTTGATTTCAGTGCCTGATCCTTTAGGCTGTGTGCACACTGTGCATTTTTGGCGTGTTTTCGCTGCATTTTTTCTGAACTGAAATGTGCCAAAAACGCTAGGTAATCCGTGTGCCAGCTAATGCAATGATAATCCTGAAGTGCTGTGCACATGATCAGGAATTTTCTTGTCACAATTTGCATTGCGTTTAAATCTGCAGCATGGAGATTCTTTGTGTGTCTTTGCCGTGTTTTCCACCCATTGATTTCAGTTGAGTGAGTCAAATCTGCAGCAAAAATGCAGGTATAAAAATATTTGCGGATTTGCTGTAGATTTTTGCTGTGAATTTGACTGACTCAATTGAAGTCAATGGGTCAAAAATACCGCAAAAACGCGCAAAGAAATGACCGCGGGTCACAGGCATCGGCTGATTAGAGTCTACTCCTCCCATCAGCCTGTGGCTGCTGCTGCTGAAAACAGCAAGAGCAGGGGCCGCTGAAGGGAGCTCCTGTGCTCACAATGTAAAAAAAAAACGTTAAAGTAAATAAATATTGAAATAAAAAACACTCATCGCTCCCGGCAGTGTATAGCGCTGAGCTGCTGGGAGAGAGGTCACCTGAGTTCAATCAGCTGATGAGCTCCGGTGACCTCACTTACTGCACAGACGCTGCGTGAGAAAATTCTCATTCAGCGGTGGTGCCATAAGTGAGATCCCAGGGCTCATCAGCCGATTGAACTTTGTGCCCTCTCTACCGGCAGATCAGTGCTATACACTGACACAGGAGTGATTACACTCCTGCTAGTGTGTAGCCTGTTATCCTGTAGAACAGTCACATTAGTGATTGCTGATGTGACTACTTTAGAACTGACCCAGATCTTTGTGGGACACTATGGATTATGTCATCACGTCAGACAGGTGAGGGATATGGTTGTTTTTTATTTTTTTTTATTTCTTTTTTTACAGGTGACAATGTCTTCAGCAGATTAGGCATTAGGAGAGTGTTTTTGTTGTTTATTATTTTCTATTTTTTACAGGGGACAATGGATTCAGCGGATTAGGCGTTAGGTGAGTGTTTTATATTTTTAAATAAATGATTAAAACCGTGTGGACTTTTATTAAAAAAAAAGGATTTTTTTCAGACTCTGTGTTTATTTCAAAAACTTTACAATGGGGTTAGTAATAGGGGCGTCTTCTAGATGCCCTCCATTACTAACCTTGGCTTCATGTCAGCTGCCAATACTAGGCTGTCATGAACCCCAACCCTATTACCCCACTTGCCACCGCATCAGGGCAAGTGGGAAGAGCGAGGCTAAGCACCAGATTTGGTGCATTTTATGGATGTGCCATTTCTAGGGCCGCTGAGGGCTTGTATTATTAGCCTCAGAGGGGGTCAGTATCCATGGTCCCTTCCCTGACTATTAAAATCAGCTCACAGCTGTCTGTTTAGCCTTTGCTGGTTAGATTTTTATAAAGGGGCCCCACGTAAAAAAAATTCTGGGATACCCCTGTAATCTAGCCAGTAAACACTAAGCAAACAGCTGTTTGCTGTTATTAATAGCCAGGGAGCATGTTGGCCTAATGGCCCCTTCCCTGGCTAGTAATATCAGTCCCCAGCTGTCAGCTTTCCCTCTGATGGTTATGAAGAGCCCATGCCATTTTTTAAATTTAATTCTTCATTTTATTTCATTTAAAATAAATCCCATGCCCACTGTGCTTGTTTTGACTCTGTGTAAACTCTCCTGCAGCATGTCAATTTCTGTAGCGGAGACGCTGAGTCTCTGGTGCAGATTTTGACCGATTGAAATGTCATTACATGCGGTGGATCCACATGTACTTACAAAACAAGTGCGCCATTAGAACGCTATGTCCAAAGCACTGCTGGTTGCTGATATAAGCTGTTATTAATAGCCAGGGAACATGATGGCCTAATAGTCCCTTCCTAGGTTAAAAATAGCAGCCCTCAGCTGCTAATCCAAGGGTTAAAGCGATGTCCCACGTTTCTTTTTTCAAATATCTTTATTTAGCTTCAAAAAGCATTCATTGCTGTACAAAAACGCATCAAAAAACACATACAAAAATGCACCAAAAATACGGCAAAAATGCACGTTTTTTTCCACAGTGTTTTTGTTGCCAAGAGATGCAGAAACCTTATAGAAATTTCTGCAATCAAATACTTAACGTGCGCAAATAGGTTTAGTTCTCATCAAAGCTAAGCCACTTCCATTGGAGACTGGCAGTGGTGGGTCACGAGACATAGTTGACTTCTGATGGAGAGATTGGCTGACATCTGTCTAAGGTATGCGGGTTCCTTTACAGGTTTTGAGTTGGTGATTTTCTTTAAAAAATACAAAGATGCAAACATAGCAGTCAAACCCAAGTCCTTGAACGTATGGGAGCTCAGAAACCTCTCTTGTGAGTCCCAGGAGCTTAAAGGGAAACTGTCACATGGTACATGCATTCCCATCTGTGGAGAGCATGGTATATAGAGAAGGAGAAGCTGAGCAGAATGATATATGAGTCCAGTGGGTGGTCCTATACAGTTATTGACAGCCATCTGCATGCACAGTCATACAGGGAAGATTGTCAATCACTGAATAGGACCACCTACTGGATTCATATGATAAAAAGGGATTTCAATGAATATAATGCAAGTTTTACTGAAACTTTTCCCAGAAAAACGTCTATCAATCTGATCAGCTCCCCCGGCTCTATAGCATCCTGCCTCCAGATCAGAGACCAATTTCGACATGACAGGTTCACTTTATAGCCAATTAACTGGTACTTGCCCCTTAGTTTAAGCCCACTGGAACTAAGGGGTAACATTTCTCCTTGTGCAGAGTGTCATGCCTGACACGCCACTGTAAAGAGACTAATAGGCCATATAATGCTAATCTGGGAAATTAAATATGCAAATTGTCTCTTCAAAGAGTAAGAGGACTTGAACTCTAGTGCCACCTATTGGAAGTAGCAATCCTAAAAGTCAATATAAACCCTTTAACTAGCCTTGCCAAATGACTTAGGATATAAGCCAAACCAGTATCTCAATTTGCAGACACGTGTTTCGGGGTGTTGCCGCTCATCAGTGCAAAGCCTCTAGATTTGATTTGGCTGGGTGAGAGGTCTCTGACTGGTGTTTAAGGGGTAACGTTTCTCCTCGACAAAAATAAAATGCCTGACATGCCAGTGTAAGGAGACTTATAGGCCATCCTCTTCCTCTCTGAAGAGAAAATTTGCACAGCCCACTGGGAAAGCATACACAAATTCTTGTTCATACTTACCACTAAACTGTCACACCAAATCACGTCAGAATGGGTTTATATACACAACTCTTTTTTGCTTTTCAGCTGTTATCGAGTCCATTTTCCAGACATGAGTGGAAATCTCTCCTCCATTGCTGCAACTGTTCCTACAGAAACTTACTTTCCCTGTGCCCATGGACTACGTGCAGTTTTTTTTATTCCCATCTATTATCCAATAATCCAAATGAAATCCTGTAGATTTACCGCCGATTTTACCCAGTGAAATCCAAGATGGGAATTTACTGTATAAATTGATTTTTGATGGAGATTTTTTTTAGTAAAATCTCGTGAACTTTGGTAACGTAATTCAGTGCAGAAAATCCACTGTGTAGACATAGCTTTAACAATAGTCATTTTTTGCATTATGGTAGATCGGCTTTTCAGATGACACAAACCATTTTATAACAATGTTTTGAGAGGCCAATATGGTGCCCAGTGAAGGCGGCTTGAAAAATAATATATGACAATTCATTATTCGCATGTGTGTAATTTAACGGTATTTCAGCCAGAATTTCAGCCTCTCAAAACCTTGACTGCACGACCCCATTGACATGGGTGTTGTCAAATGCTCTTTGCACCCCCTGAAACAGCTCATGTTTAGGGAGAAAATAATATTACATGGTGTCCATTTACATGTGATATCTGGATGGGTTTGGTGCACTAAGGCCAATGGGCTCATACCAAGGGGTTCCGCACCTCCATGATTTACATATGCCCTCTCAAGATCAGACAACCCCGCCAAAATTTTTGAATGAAGAATTTTTAAGTGTGACATTTCCATCTGCCTTTCAGATGAGTAACTAAAATCTGATCCGCACATATACGGCATCATAGCCTGATGTATTACGTTACAGCTTTTCTTTTACATACCTATTTACTGTCATTAGGTTTCTTGTACTTTTTAATAGTGCCAAATCCTCCGTAAGGTCAAATATCATGTTACAATATGCACAATACGTGTATTGTTTTTACTTATAAATGATTGATTTTCAGTGATATCATCATCGTCAGGCGAATGTCACGTCTATATTTTGCAATGTGTCAGAACTGGAATGGGAGCGTTCTCATAATGGGATTTGTTTACTTTCTTGTTACCAGGAAAACCATTATGGGCTGATGCCAACAGAGCCTGAGACTCTACAGGGAGTACGGAGAGGGTGGGCTCGTCTCATTGGCCTGGATCCAATTAGAAACGTAAAGATGGAGGGTCGGCACTCCACTTGGCGTGGTGCTTGTGGATCCAATTAGAAGACTTTGGCCTCATCATGGTTGGTAGAATGTGACATCTCAAAGACATTGTTCAGAAGCCTTAAAGAGGTTGTCCATTAGTTCAACATTGATGACCTATCCTTAGGATAGGTCATTAATAGAGATGAGCTAACCCGAACTTAATAGTTCGGGGTTGTTACCGGACACTTAGTGTCTGGAGCTAAACTCCGAACACTGACCCTTCCCAGAAGTCTGTATTAATGTTCGGCATTCCGAGGAAGTCCGGGAAGAGAGAGAGAGATTTTTTCTTCCAGATCCAAAGTTCTGGTCTCCATTGTTTTCAAAGTGGTTTGGATTCAGGTTCAAGTTCGGGTATAGTTCTGGTACCCGAACTGAACTTTGGACTAAAGTTTGGGTTGGGTACCAGAACATGAACTTCCACGGGTCCGCTCATCCCTAGTCACAAATTTCTGATCAGTGTGGCTGTGACACCCGGCACCACCACCGTTCAGGTGTTCTTGAAGCTGTCGGCGCCCGTAAGTGCTCAGTTACGGAGCTGCTCCGTCTACTGATGGTGGTTGCGGCTTGGTACTGCCCCCTATTGATTTGATTTCACACCCCCACATATCAGACATTGATGACGTATCGTAAGAATAGGTCACCAATGTTAAAGTAGTGGACAACCTCTTTAATTTTAGCTTTGTTCTTGCTATAAGAATCATAATCAATGTGAATAGTAATAATTGTTCAAATGGAGGTCATCAACGTGGTCATCAATTGGCTGTAGCAATCACATGATGCTGAATAATGTCATCCTACTGCAATAAATATAGAAAGACCCCCACTAAAATGTGGCAAAAAATGCAATAACAATGCAGAGATATCACATCGTATGCCCACATTGGGGTATTAGTCTTGCTGCTGTGGGCGTGCTCCCTCGCTGATTTACAGTGGTCTCGGACTAATCTAGTGCCCAGAAACAGAGAGAGGAGGGACGATGAAACAGTCTTTAAACACATTTATTTAGCATTTAGGGCAAAAAAGCAAAAGAGGGTACTAGGAGGCTAATAAAACACTCATAAGAGAATCTAGTGGTAATCCCTGATATCAGGTTCTCTTTAAGTCTTACCTATTATCATGTGTTACAGATTCTGTGTATGCATATTATAAGACTACGTTCACACGTTCAGTATTTGGTCAGTATTTTACATCAGTATTTGTAAGAAAAAATCAGAAGTGGAACAATCAGAAGAAAAATATTAGAGAAACACGTCACCACTTCTGTATTTATCACCCACTCCTGGTTTTGGCTTACAAATACTGATGTGAAATACTGACCAAATACTGAACGTGTGACCTAAGTCTGAGGCTATTGCATAATGATGAGATATAGCAGAATGGTGTGTCTGTAGATGTTAGCTGTAGGGAAATGAATGAATATAAATGATGTTAGTATAATGGTGCCTGTACACATTAAGAAGAACTTTGCAAAACCTACCAATATGGTTGGGACAGATTGATAATCTAATGTGTATAAGGATCTTCTCTAATGACAGGGGAAGAAGGCCTGGGCATATTGAATTTCAACATGCCTCACCTCTGGCAGCGTAGACATACTGCTGCCAGAGGTGTCTAGGAGAGGATCACCCCTCTCCCCCCATTGTAAAATCAAGAAAACTGGTCTCAAAAGTGTCAGGGGAAATAATTGACATTCAAATAAGGGTTCAACCAACAGTTTTTGAATATGTATGGAGACCATAAGATTTGCAATCATTGCTTCTACGTGACAAGGCCAGCAGAGGGCAGTATACAGAGTATCTATGGGTCTGTCACGTGGCTGTTTATCCATCAATCCACCCACTCACCCATCCATTCATTCATCCATCCATCCCTCCATTCACCCATCCATCCATTCATCTATTCATTCGTCCATCAACCCATCCATCCACTCATCTGTGATGAAACAGCTTCTAATTTCAGCCAGGCATCTAGATTTGTTAAGCCAAGAGAAATACACTATTGTATTTGTATTGAGTTTAGAATTTGTGTGTGTTTCTTTGGTGGGTCAAGAAGAACAGACCAGTATTTGTATAACCCTGAATGTTGTCTTCTTTTGTCTCTGAAACAAGGATGTTTGTTACTATGCTAATTGCATATTGCACTAAAGCCAGCTAGATGTTTATTTACAAGAACCTCCTACTATACCAACTATGTAAATAGATTAAATGCTCAAACAATGAGACCTGAGCTGCCCTGTGGATGTGTATTTAAAAGAACAAATGTGAACTATTTAAGGAACATATGCCTCTGTAGCAGGCAGAATTGAAAGAGACTTTACAAGGAGAATCAAAGATCAGACTCTCTTTAGACCATCAGCTTGGTAGTATGGCTTTATCCAAAGAGACACAGATTTGGATTCTATATGATTCCAGCCTAAGGGTATAAGGCCTTGACTGGAAAGATACGGATCTGCTCCATTGACCATCAGAGAGCCCATGGATACATTTGGAGAGACCAGGTTGGGACAATGAAGTCACCTAGCCCTATGGATGTGTTGTTTGGGGTTGCCAGGTGGGACCCTCTGGTCGCCTGGAACCAATAGAGACATTCAGATAAGCCAGATTGGGACCAGCCGGTCATTTGGCCCAATGGAAACCCCGGAGAGGCCAGGGAGGGACCCTTGGGTCTCTTGGCCTTGTACCTCGATGGACTGTCAGCTTCCTAAGCTTGCTGCTTCCTCCTCTCAGTGGGGGCCCGCCAAAAGCAGAGTGCCACTGGTTGAGGTAGTTGGCCCTAGAAGTCCAAAAGTCGCTGTTGTTCTATTCCAGGCGGGCCAGCAGAAGTGTGAGACTGTGTAATGTTGTACGATATTGGGTATTTGCTGGGACTGTTCTATCTGTTTATTGCCTTTTTAGTGGTTCAATAAAGTATTGCCACACTCTTTTACCCATACCCTGTGTTGTCTGAGTAGTATTATGTCCACGGAAGACCCCGTGTTTTCACACCATCCATCTATTTATCCATACACCCATCCATCCACCCATCCATCCACCCATCCATCCATCCACACATCCATCCATCCATCGATACATCCATCCATCCATTCATCCATCCATCCACACATCCATCCATCCACTCATCCATCCACCCACCCACCCATCCATCCAGCCATCCATCATTCCATCCATCCACACATCCATCCATCCGTCCATTCACCTATTCACCCATCCATATAGTCATCCATCCATCAAAAATACCTTATACATTTAAGGACACACATAATTATAAAAGCAGCTACTGGGTTATTTGGGGGATCTCACAGATATATCCTCTTCTTCATGGATGATATAAGACTCTGAAAGGTTTACTCACATGCAAAATTAAAACTAGCCTAAAAGAGGAAACCAGTATGAATTTCACGTGACTGATATCTTCTCCAATTAGTGGGGAAAGGTTGTAAGGAAGGACAAGCACTCCCTAACTAATACCAAAGTCCCCAAATATCTTTATGGTTCCAGCTGTTATTGTAAGGCTTCCCTTAAGTTTTGATGAAAGAAATGTATTTTTGTACTGTGATATAATATAACACACAAAGTGCATTGAATTATTGTTAGAATTGAAACATAACCACAGTTTGTGTGTGATACCTGTATGTATCTATCTCAGTTTCTTTCTATATCAGTCAACTATCTATGTACAGTACAGACCAAAAGTTTGGACACACCTTCTCATTTAAAAATTTTTTTGTATTTTCATGACTATGAAAATTGTACATTCACACTGAAGGCATCAAAACTATGAATTAACACATGTGGAATTATATACTTAACAAAAAAGTGTGAAACAACTGAAAATATGTCTTATATTCTAGGTTCTTCAAAGTAGCCACTTTTTGCTTTGATGACTGCTTTGTACACTTTTGGCATTCTCTTGATGAGCTTCAAGAGGTAGTCACCGGAAATGGTCTTCCAACAATCTTGAAGGAGTTCCCAGAGATGCTTAGCACTTGTTGGCCCTTTTGCCTTCACTCTGCGGTCCAGCTCACCCCAAACCATCTCGATTGGGTTCAGGTCTGGTGACTGTGGAGGCCAGGTCATCTGGTGTAGCACCCCATCACTCTCCTTCTTGGTCAAATAGCCCTTACACAGCCTGGAGGTGTGTTTGGGGTCATTGTCCTGTTGAAAAATAAATGATGGTCCAACTAAACGCAAACCGGATGGAATAGCATGCCGCTGCAAGATGCTGCGGTAGCCATGCTGGTTCAGTATGCCTCCAATTTTGAATAAATTCCCAACAGTGTCACCAGCAAAGCACCCCCACACCATCACACCTCCTCCTCCATGCTTCACGGTGGGAACCAGGCATGTAGAGTCCATCCGTTCACCTTTTCTGCGTCGCACAAAGACACGGTGGTTGGAACCAAAGATCTCAAATTTGGACTCATCAGACCAAAGCACAGATTTCCACTGGTCTAATGTCCGTTCCTTGTGTTTTTAGCCCAAACAAGTCTCTTCTGCTTGTATCCTGTCCTTAGCAGTGGTTTCCTAGCAGCTATTTTACCATGAAGGTCAGCAGCACAAAGTCTCCTCTTAACAGTTGTTCTAGAGATGTGTCTGCTGCTAGAACTCTGTGTGGCATTGACCTGGTCTCTAATCTGAGCTGCTGTTAACCTGCGATTTCTGAGGCTGGTGACTCGGATAAACTTATCCTCAGAAGCAGAGGTGACTCTTGGTCTTCCTTTCCTGGGGTGGTCCTCATGTGAGCCAGTTTCTTTGTAGCGCTTGATGGTTTTTGCAACTGCACTTGGGGACACTTTCAAAGTTTTCCCAATTTTTCGGACTGACTGACCTTCATTTCTTAAAGTAATGATAGCCACTGGTTTTTCTTTACTTAGCTGCTTTTTTCTTGCCATAATACAAATTCTAACAGTCTATTCAGTAGGACTATCAGCTGTGTATCCACCTGACTTCTGCACAACACAACTAATGGTCCAACCCCATTTATAAGGCAAGAAATCCCACTTATTAAACCTGACAGGGCACACCTGTGAAGTGAAAACCATTTCCGGTGACTACCTCTTGAAGCTCATCAAGAGAATGCCAAGAGTGTGCAAAGCAGTCATCAAAGCAAAAGGTGGCTACTTTGAAGAACCTAGAATATAAGACATATTTTCAGTTGTTTCACACTTTTTTGTTAAGTATATAATTCCACATGTGTTAATTCATAGTTTTGATGCCTTCAGTGTGAATGTACAATTTTCATAGTCATGAAAATACAGAAAAATCTTTAAATGAGAAGGTGTGTCCAAACTTTTGGTCTGTACTGTATTTATATGACTTTCTATCTGTATACACTTTCGCTGATTTAGGCCCCTGCAGACGAGCAGATGAAAAATTGTCCGAGTTTCATACAGAAAACTCGCATGATTTTCAAGTACTTTTCATCCGATTTTCATCTGTGTGCCTCTCAGACGTCCCTTTTTTATGTACATATGACGTCTGTGTGCAATTGATTTTTATACATCTACACTACAAAAATGTACATGATCACATACAGTTTCCTAGGTTTATAATATAAATGTACCTGTAAAAATCGGATGCCACTCGGATGTTCTGTGTGGGATCCATTTTTTTTTACGCCATTTTTTGTTTAACGCACCCATAGACTTGAATGGGTGAGTCTCATCCGAGACTTGGAAGAAATCGCATGTTGCGATTTTTTTCTCGCTGAATGTTGGATCGAGAAAAAAAATTGTTCATCTGAACAGCGCTACTGAATAACATGGGTCAGTGTGCTATGGGATCCAAAATCTCAAACAAATATCAAAAATATATTTAAATTGAAAATTACATATATGCATTAAAAGTGGTGAACCTAGAGAAGTCACCACAATATATACAGAAAAATAGTAATGGACTGAAAACAGAAGCACGAGAAAATAAAGCTTGGGCACAATAAATATATTGTTTTATCAATATCATCTTCTATCAATTGATCTATTTCTTATTTATGCACCTCTATATCTAATAACTATATCATATTCTGTTAATCTTTGGAATCTATCTATCTATCCTTCTATCTAATCTATTATCTATCCATCTTCTAGATAGTTATGTGTTACAGTGACTCTGGTATTGGTGCAGCTCAGGGCTGGTGTGAAGCTTGATGATGTTGATGATGATGATGATGATGATGTTGATGATGATGATGATGATGATGATGTTGATGATGATGATGATGGTGGCTTCTGCTTTGGTCACATAGGATTTTCTGTCCTCCTCAGTAGATTCACCCCAAATAAACCTGGTGACAGAGTGAGCAGTGGAGCCCAGTGCTGGAGCAGCCAGTGAGTGCAGTGTATGCTCCACCTCTCCCCCTGTGTCATGCAATAGGAGCTCACAGCCTGGGAGCTGCCTTCATTCACTGCTGCTCCTGTCCCCTTGTCCTATCTGTGAGCAATGCTGCCAGTGCTGGGGCAGAGGGAGCTGCTGCATGTCTGATAGATATTTCCCAGCTCTTCCTCCACTCCACTACCATGAGTAAGAGCCAGGATGCCTGCAGACCAGTGTCCTTCAGCTTCACTATAGACAGTATCCTCAAGCTAAACTCCAGGAGAGTAGACAACAGCAGCAAGCAGCACAGAGCCTTCATCCCGAGAAGCTCCAGCCCAGAGCTGCTCCAGCCCAGAGGAGAGGAGGATGAGGAGGAGACTCAGCTCAGCGACAAGGGGATATCCCTTTACCAAGCACAAGGTACCCAGCTGCCTCTTTATTTTGCGGTAGATTGTTAGCTCTTGGGCCAGCAGAACTGTCATAAGAAGTTGTCTGCTATTGCTATATAAGCTTCACATTGTGTATTATCTCTGTATCTACATGTCATATTCTACATTATGGCTGTGCCTATATGCTCTATATAGTCATCTCCAGTACTGATATCCAGGTATATACTAATATATAGCTAGACACACAATAGATCCGTCTATAGAAGCTAGCTATGGCAAGGGCAGACATTGTATAGCATTTATAGGTTCACCACTACCAAGTGGCTGTATTCTTACATGAGAAACTGAGATATATATGTATGTATGTATGTATATATAAGTGTATGTCTGTATATATATATATGTGTGTATATATATGTGTATGTCTGTATATATATATGTGTGTATATATATGTGTATGTCTGTATATATATGTGTGTATATATATGTGTATGTCTGTATATATATGTGTGTATATATATATGTGTATGTCTGTATATATATGTGTATATATATGTGTATGTCTGTATATATATGTGTGTATATATATATATGTGTATGTCTGTATATATATGTGTGTATATATATGTGTATGTCTGTATATATATGTGTGAATATATATGTGTATGTCTGTATATATATGTGTGTATATATATATATATGTGTATGTCTGTATATATATATGTGTATATATATGTGTATGTCTGTATATATATGTGTGAATATATATGTGTATGTCTGTATATATATGTGTGAATATATATGTGTATGTCTGTATATATATGTGTGTATATATATATATGTGTGTATGTCTGTATATATATATGTGTATATATATGTGTATGTCTGTATATATATGTGTGAATATATATGTGTATGTCTGTATATATATGTGTGTATATATATGTGTATGTCTGTATATATATGTGTGTATATATATGTGTATATGTGTGTATGTATATATATATATATATATATATGCGTCTGTGTATATATCATATCTATAAGTGTATATATATGTATGTATACAAATACCAGTGATTCATATATATATACATTTATATGTGCACACACACACACACACACACATATATATATATATATATATATATATATTTATGTATACATCACACACTCATACACACAAACATATCTATTTCTCTATCATGTGTGAGTGTGTATACATACACACAGATATATCTATCTTTCTTATACACACAGACATATTTATGTCTCTACTATATATATTATATATATATACATATACACACTCATATATATATATATACCCACAGACAAATCTATCTCTCTATTATATGTGTGTGTATATAAACGCTTATGTACATAGCAGTCATATACATATATATACACGCATATTTATGTATATACAGATATACACACAGACATTTATATCTATACTGTATATATAAACATATATATATATACATACACACATATACATATATATACACGCACAGTCAAATCTATCTATAATATGTTTATATACATATATAAATATATACATACACACACGCATATATAAATATACACATATATACATATATATATATATATGATGCAGCAGAGCTGAGTGTGCCATGTGTGTAGCATATGTCTGAGTATACATGTGAGGATGACTATGGTGCAGCACAGGGTATTAGCGGCTTCTAATAGTCGCTGAGAATCTCTGCAGCTGTGGGAGCAGCACACAGCACGGTGACACTACAGGCAGCACATGGAAAAGTCTCATATTATACACTACTAATCCAGGATTATAGGACCTGAGGCTTCCCAGCTGTTGTGGTACTACAAGACCCAACATGGCCAGGGCTCTCCTAAACAATAGCGGCAATGCTTTCCCTAGACCTGCAGACTGGCTGTAAGATCTCACAGTCCCCCTGTCTGGTGTCCATGCATTGATGCTTCCAAAGTCCCAATATTTCTAAAATCAGAACCTACCCCAGACTGGACAGACCGATATAGGAAAACATCTATTCTAGTTATGTATCAATATATCAACTTTCCACGTTTAGTTGTGCTGCATTTGACATTAGTTTTTCATCCCTATATTGCACCAGAATCCGTAAAGGAAACACTGATCATTAAATTATTAACTAAATGCGAAAATAAGAAATGCAAATAAAAAGTGGAATAAAATGTAAACCAATAAAATAAACAATTTGTGAGATTAAACCTAAGTGCAAAGAAAATCTATATAAATGAGAAAAAAAGCATCAAATAGGTACAGCACGAAATATGATACTAGTTCATTAAAAATAATAATTAAATATATGCTTACTTGCATGATATATATTTTACCGGCTGTGCTATATTGTGACACGTGTCATTCTGGCATTCATTTTCTGCAATTTGCACCATCTGTATGGAAAAACTTTCCTGCAGAAATTCTGCATTTGTAAATGTTTGTGATACAATTACATTTTTTATTTAATAACAGTAGAAAGGATCTGAATATATTCTAGAAAATATATTATGTGAAATATATGTGCCCCATGATCTCTACTATATCTTCCATATCTCCATTTCTGAGATTCACTAGAACTATTTCTATACAGTAGGAGCTTCTGAATTAGAGGATCAGATACTTATCCACACTACACCATATGACCAATTTCCCTTTGCTCCCCTACAGGTAGCAGAAATTGTCTTCTGACCACCACTAACACCCATTGCCTTAACTACTGTACAGATCAGTCTGCAAAGTTTAGAGACTTACCTTGCAGAACAGAAAGTCCTGACAGCCTGGAAGATGGACCTTCTCCATCTCCTGATCAACTCAACAAAAAGAACAAGCTTTTGGCCAAGAAAAAGACTCGTACCATCTTCTCTAAGAGCCAGATCTTCCAGCTGGAGACCACCTTTGATTTGAAGCGTTACCTGAGCAGTGCTGAGAGGGCATGTTTGGCTAATTCACTGCAATTGACTGAGACCCAGGTAAAAATCTGGTTCCAGAACAGAAGGAATAAGCTGAAAAGACAAATGTCAGCAGAACTTGAGGCTCCTGGAGCAGGAGAACCCAATGGAGACTTACCAGTCATCTACAAAGACACTTCATTCTTGAGTAGATGTGTCCTACCCATGTCCTTCCCTGTTCTCTATCCTGGGAGCAATATTCCCTATCTGTGCTTCCCAAATCCAGGCAAATACTACAGCCTGGCAGATGGAGATGTATAAAGACTACTGACTTTTTTTGCATTGACTTACCTCCATCAAAAAGACACTGCTGGACATTAGGAGTCAGATTTTGAGTCAACCCCTCATGGGGGGTGGCAGGGATTTTTTTTATATATATATATATATATATATATATATATATATATATATATATATATATATATATATATATGTTATTGCTATCAATATAACAGCATGTACACTTATTTTTGTATATTTTTTTACAAGTTGAACCCCATCTTCCAGCAAACAATCTAATTTAAATACGTCCTATGCAAATATATTTAAAGAAGGATGATGATCGTCCCTTCTCTGAGCACTTTCTCATGAATCGCATTATCTTCTTCCATAGACCTGGTACGTGGTTGTCACATCGAAGTGTTACTTATCAGAGGCAGGCAGCTCACTGCTGAGGTGTCGGCGCTCAATGAGTTAATTTATTACTGCACATGATAAGGTCATTATCACAATATGTACTTCTAACCAAAGACCATTGATTCTCCCTTATCAAGATCAGTTTCTTATTTCTGCGATTATTGTCTTAATTATGAACAAAAAATGCAATTTTTACATGACTGTAAATATGAAATGCTCTTTTTTTGGAAGCAAGATTATTAAATAAAATATACTATAGACATGAATGGAGGTTAAGTGTGTGATATTGTGCAGAGCAGTCCTGAATGTAACATCAACTTTCTATCTATCTATCTATCTATCTATCTATCTATCTATCTATCTATCTATCTATCTAATATCTATGCAAAAAAAAAATAGAGCAGCACCACAATTGCATGCAGTGGGTGCGAGGCCTCCCAAACAAATATCCAATTGTTGCAGAATAAAAAAAGAGAGAGGCGGCACTCTAAAGATAGATGCAAAAAAGTGAGGACTTTATTCAGCTCAATTGGCAACGTTTCGGATCATAGAACCTTATCAAAGCTTGAAAAAGGTTCTAAACGTTGCCACTTGGGCTGAATAAAGTCCATACTTTCTTGCATCTAGTTTTGGAGTGCTGCCTCTCTCTTTTTATATTTTATCTCATATCTATCTTTCTATCCTCTCTCTCTCTATCTAAACAACTTTCATATATTATCTATCTGTCTGTTTATCCCATATAGGTTTTAGTACTATCAGTTTGATTTGAAATACTGAAAGGAAGGAAGTTTTATAAAAAAAAAAAAGAAATATATACATAAGCATATATATTGTATTATATAGTTTTTAATATTATATCTATATTCAGTATTATTCATGTTCCATAAAACTTTCTTTTAATTATATATGTATATATATATATATATATATATATATATATATATATATATACACGCATACACACATATATATATATTGAATAGTTCATTACAATATTAGTATATGATTAATTTGGGTGTGCCCGTTGGTATTAATACTTGCAGAGAACTTTCTCTATCATATATAGACATTGATACTGACTTTGGTCTTGTATTTTAACAGTCAATATCACAAGAGTACCAATGTCTATACTTAATTGATAAAGTCCTCCCCAAATAATAATAAGAATAGTCACACCCATTTTAATCATATAATAATTTAGTAATTAAATAAGACATCTATCTAACTATCTATCCAAAAAAAAGATGGCTTGAGAAAGGTCCACAATATTGGACCGAAACGTCGCCATAGCCACATGGGCTATTAAACAACATATTTTTTCATTCTATATTTGTGTGCTGCCTCCATATATTTTTTGGATGTTTAAAGGTTTGGTACATACCTGGGGGGCTTTGCACCTAAACATCTTTTTTGTGCTGCTTTTTTTTTTTTTTTTTTTTTTAAATCTATCTATCTATCTATCTATCTATCTATCTATCTATCTATCTATATCTATCTATCTATCCATCATCTATCATCTATCTATCTATCTATCTATCTATCTATCTATCATCTATCATCTATCTATCTATCTATCTATCTATCTCTCATCTATCTATCTATCTATTATCTATCTATCTATCTATCTATCTATCTATCTATCTATCTATCTATCTATCCATCTATCTATCTATCTATCTATCTATCTATCTCTCATCTATCTATCTATCTATTATCTATCTATCTATCTATCTATCTATCTATCTATCTATCTATCTATCTATTTTTCTATGAAAAGAATAGAATCCGGCAATCTCAGATATACACATCTCCGTATATAAGTACAGTATATATATATATTGTTAAAATAAAGTTTTATGGAAAATAAATAACACTAAATATATGTATATATAATATTATATATATGAATTGAATATGTATATATATATATATATATATATATATATATATATATATATATTTATAAAACTTTCTTTCAATATTTCAAATAAAACTGATAGTAAAATAAATAAATAAATAACACAGTGGGTGGCAGTACGATCTACAGCGCCATAATGCACTTGAAGAGCCTGTCCACGTCTTCCCTGCCTGCTGACGATCTCCGTGTACAGCAGATAATACACAGAGGAATGTGCGCGTTAATTGCTGCAGTCACACCTAACACCAGGCAGGTGCATGACATAAATCACACAGTCAGCAATAACGCAGATCTGTGTATTTTTTTTTCTCTCATTATTATTTTTTTTATTATTGTTATTTTAATTATTTCCATGTCATAAACATTGTTCTTTCTCCTCTTTTTGTTTCCCCCTTTTGCATAAAGCAATGCTGTGCTGGCACAGTCGCTGGTGCCAACCTGGGATGTTGCATGCATCACTATCTGCTGTATCCACAACCTTAGAAATCCAGAATTATTAACTGTTTAATGATTCACTGTTTTTCCCATGCAGATTATGAGATAATCTAGATGTCATCAGTATCTTAATTACCCAACTAATGGGTTTATTGACCGTCTGCAGCGCAGATGCCTGGATTCACATTGCATATAATAGTATAATCACAGTCAGTGCGCAACCCGATTGTTTTTTTACAGAATTTTTTGTTTCTTTTTTTTTCATCTACATTAATTTTTAATTATACATTATGCGTCTTTAATTAAAAACAAATAAAAAAACAAAATAAACTTTTTTAGACATTGCTTAAAAATAATACTGTACCGAAGCCAAATGATTTTTAATTAACATTACATTTTACTCGATCGAACTAGATTAGTTGCATTAATGTTATTTTATGAAACGCTAAACACTTAATTTCAATTTTTTATGGGTTTTGGAATAAATCTAATGAAAAAAACGACCAAATATCACATGGATGGATAAATAAAAAGATAGACTGAATGAAGATCCAATAGGTGTGTGTGTATATATATATATATATATATATATATATATATATATATATATATATATATATATACACAAATAGGCATATATATGTATTAACATGAGGTGTATATATTTATTTATATACACATAAATTATATAACTATACATATATAAATAATTTCTATGAGTATAGATTAATATATATACCTCATTTTAATACTATATATATAGATATATTTTTACATATATATCTATATCAAGTAGTGTAACAATTGGGACACTGACGTCTTTGCAGTGTTAAAGAAAAATATATATATGTAAGAAGGTATAAAGAAAAAAGAATGTATGTACACAGATATATCTCTATATTTATTCCTTACAACTTTGCAAAGACTTTTGAGTTCCCCTCCTTCTATTACTTAATATGGACCTTAGTAAACATCTTCAGTGTATTATGTGCATTCTGAATTCATGGTGTGTTATTATTGCCCTTTATGTCAGCAGTAAATACAACACACTCTTCATTTGCAGGGAATGTGCAAGTAACGATCATCTAAATATACATTAATCGATCGCCTTAAATTCTTGTACATACAGCAGCTCCTTATGTAAATGTAATTGAAGTGCAGTCTGCGAGTCTGGCACTGGAGAAAGCTGCAGCCTGGAGGTAATGCACACACCACTTTCTATTTCTATTTTCATACATATGAAGTGAGGGAAGTTTTTGATTTACTTTGGGAAGTCTTAATTTTCATTTCAGGAGATAGATAGGGAGATAGTTAGATATATAGATATAGATAGATATAGAGATAGATAGATAGATATGTAATAGATCGATAGATATGAGATAGATAGAGATAGACATATATGTAATAGATAATAGATAGATAGATATGAGATAGATATGAGATAGATAGAGATAAATAGATATGTAATAGATAATGTGTGTGTGTATATATATATATATATATATGATATAGATAGATAGATATGAGATAGATAAAGATAGATAAATAGAGATAGATAGGTAGATAATAGATAGATAGATACATACATATTGGATAGATAGATAGATAGATATTTGATAGATAGATAGATAGATATTGGATATAGATAGATATTGGATAGATAGATATATATTGGATAGATAGATAGATATTGGATAGATAGATAGATATATAGATGGATAGATATATATTGGATAGATAGATAGATAGATAGATAGGTAGATAGATAGATAGATAGATACTGGATAGATAGATAGATATTGGATAGATAGATGATAGATACGATAGATAGATAGATAGGTACATGATAGATAGATATAGATAGATAGATATTGGATAGATAGATGATAGATACGATAGATAGATAGATAGATATTGGATAGATAGATGATAGATACGATAGATAGATAGATATTAGATAGATAGATATTCAATAGATAGATGATAGATACGATAGATAGATAGATAGATATTAGATAGATAGATAGATAGATAGATAGGTCAAAAAATATGGAGGCAGCACACAGTTCAGGTGAAAAAAGTTGATATTGCTTAATATCGGACTCATACTGTGGATCTTTCTCAATTTTGTGGACTATATTATAGGACTGGTAAGTACCTGGGGGCACTGCACCTAATTTATTGCTTGTACTGTTTTTTGCCTTGTTTTGTAGATAGATAGATATGAGATAAATACATAGAAATAACTAGATGATAGACAGAAAAGAGATAAATAGATAATAGATATGAGATAGATAGATAATAGATATGAGATAGATAGATAATAGATATGAGATAGATAGATAATAGATATGAGATAGAAAGATAATAGATATGAGATAGATAGATAATAGATAGATAGATAGATACATACATAGAAATAACTAGATGATAGATAGGAGATAAATAGATACAAAAATAGATAGATGATAGATAATAGATGGATAGATAGATGATAGATATGAGATAGATGATAGATGGATAGATAGATGTATAAATACATATACAGAAATAATTAAATGACAGCTAGATATGAGATAGATCTTTCTCTACTAGCACATTATTGTGCCCCTGTGCTCTCACTGCTGAGTGATGCTTACACCTCTCCTCCTTTGTGTTTTGTGCACAGACAATTAGCAGTTATTAGAAGTAATTGTCTCCATTCTTAATTGGATCAGCAGACAGAGAGGGAAAACAATTCTTTCTTCCTTAGGCTAAACAATCAAGAGAAGATTCCTAGGTCAAGAGACTGCGCTGAAAGAAAGCTGAGGGAGGTGGAAGGAGTATGAGGGCTTACAAGATGGAAACTTTACCAAGTGAGATAATGGTGGCTTTAGTATTAATACTACTACCACTGCTGCTACTACTATTATTACTAGTTATACTACTACTATTATGGGAGGTTCACACAACTGTACTTTAGGTCTGAGTGCTGTCTGTGAAAAGACGGACAACGCATGGACAGCACTCAGACCAATGTTATTCAATGGAGCAGTGCAGATGAGCGATTTTTTCACGGATAAATCTGCATGTGCAAAAAATCAGAGCATGCACCTGTTTCTTCCATGTGTCAGATGAGACTTGCATATTGAAGTTTACTGTTGTGCAAAAAAACCCCAAAAAACGGATTTCATGTGGACTATTTTTTATACGCTCGTGTGAACCCAACTTAACAGTAACATTGCTGCTATCATAGTAGTGATAATAATTAAAACAATGATAGAGAAGCAAGAGTATGGAGACTGTGGATGAGAACCCGGTTGACACGAGAGTATAAAAAATTATTGTACCTATTGTAATCTATGGGACTGTTCACATGTCCGTGTTTTTTTTGAGACCCAGATCATAGAGTCATGAACAATTTTGATCGGAGTCCAAGATCAAACTTGCCAATGCAAGTCTATGGGTTTGTGGAAAAAAATTGGACAGCCATTAGACAGTCATCTGTGTGCTGTCTGTTTTTTTTCGCAGACTGATAGGAGAAGCTTGAGAAACTTCTATCACTTTATTTTTGCATTTGAAATAAACTGATGAAACTTTGCCCAAACTCTGATGGTAAAAACTGTCACTTCCCAAACTCTGATGGTAAGAAACTTCTTCCGTAAATCGGATGAGACTCGCCCATTCAAGTCTTTGGGTGCTCAAAAATTATCTGACGCCTTACTGAGCCACAGTACAGCATCCGACATTTACGGATACATTACAATTCTGTAACATGGGGAACTGTAAATTGTTTTGTGAAAGATTAATAACTGCTGAGTAAAAAATATGGATTGTATACGGAGGACAAGTGAGAAAAAAAAATCATTGGAGTTTTCTGAATGAAATTTTTTATACGGTCTTGTGAACTTAGCCTGAAGTTAATTTTATCGTAACATCCTGCCTCAATTTCACATCTCTGTACTGTTATATAAAACTAGTAATCACAATTGCTGTATAGTGCAATAGAAATAATAATATGCTAAGGGGAGGATAGTTTTTGGAGTTATGAGTCAATACTTTGAAACACTTGTCTAAAAAAAATTAATTTTTAAACATTTTTCAAAGTTTTTATTTTTGTAAATGCATTTTTCCTGAAGTTTTATAAGTCCTATAGAGAAGATTAAGGTAAGATATGCCAGAGAAAAACACCATACCCAGAGCTTGCTGCATTTTGAAAATAATCGGCACTAACAATAAGGCTATGTGCCCACGATGCAGAAATGAAGCAGAAAATTTCCGCTTCATTTCTGCATCTCCTTACCCGGAAAAACGCGTATGGAATTTGACATGCGTTTTTCGCGTGTTTTTCGCGCGGTTTGCACATGCGGAATTGCTTTGCGTTTTCTAATGCATTGTAGATGGCAATTCCGCATGCGTAAACGCAAAATTAATGAACATGCTGCGGATTTTTTGGCACATCAAAAACGCTGCGGAAAATTCCGCAGCATGGGCATCAAAAGTGCGGAATTTCATTGGGGACCATGGGGGGCGGATTACCAAGCGTTTCCCAAGCGTTTACGCTGCAAAAATTCCGCAGCAAAAACGCTTGAAAAACGCATCGTGGGCAGGGACCCTTAAGCTAAATTCCCACCATTAAATTTTGGTGAGTTTTTGATGCTGCACCAGCGTCTTACAGTTCCAACAAAGTGGAGGGGATTTATAAAACTCTCATGCCCACCGGGCTTTTTTTTCACTCAGTGTAAACTGACCTGCAGTGCGTTTTTGAAATCCGCAAAATGTGAATTTCTCTTAGGCTATGTTCACACATCATGGTTTTTTTGGCATCAGTTTTCTGCAGCAAAACCTGATCTTCAAGGGCATTTTGTTCAGATTTTTTCTTGCAGTTTTGGTGCTTTTTTGATGTATGTTTTTTCAGCGTTTTTTTTGCTGTCTTTCTGTCTCTTTTATGCATGTACATAAAGTTCTGTGAAGAAAAAGAACCTCATTCTATTTTGGCATCAAAAACGCTGAAAAAATGATGATACAATTTTTGATGCGTTTTTGATGCGTTTTTTTCAGTGTTTTTTTCACCACCCATTACTTCCTATGGGTGAAAAAACGCTGAAAGACGTGACATGTTCTATTTTACAAAAAAACAACTAAGGTACAAAATCGTGAACAAAAAAAACCATGATGTGTGAACAGAGAATTCTGGTTTCTCATAGACTTTGCTGGTACTGCAAAAGGCAGCTGAAAATTTGCATAAAAAACTGCATCAAAAAACACTGAAAAAAAACATAATGTTTGAACATAGCCTTATGGGTACAGTGAGGATTCTGTGTGTTTTTTTTTCCCATAGAAAGCATTAGATGTGCAAAATCCACAGATAAAAAATTTACATGCATGTAATCCACACTTAATCTTTTGTCAAAGCCAAATACTAGGTAGTATCAAAAACAAAGCAACTTTATGTAAAACGAAATACATCAAACTGAGACAAAAACCACATAGTCAAAAATGAGCTAAGAAAAGATGCAAAAAATGCAATGAAAAAAACTGCAAGTAACGTAATTTACCTAATATGTGCAGAAATGCTGCAGAAAATCTGCAAAATCAAAACCTCATTGAATACTCAATGTGGAGATGGAGCCTAAGGGGAATTTATCAGTCACTGTGCAACAGTTTTTGGTGCAAGTTGTGTCAAAAATTTTGACAAATTGATGCATGCACCAATATTACGTCCACATTCTATGAAATTTTTTTTTAATAAAGGGCTTGCTTATTGCTATAGTTAACATGCCAACAAATTTGCCAATTGGAAAGTCGGAAGTGAGACATTTGTTGGTGCAAATCTATGCCGACAGCTATCTCTCCTGACTCCAATATTCAGATGTATGCTCAATTGTTCCTTATGGGGAAAGGAGAAAAGTCACCGCCAGATAGTTTAGGCAGCAGCTTACTTAGGCCACGTTCAGTATTTGGTCAGTATTTCACATCAGTATTTGTAAGCCAAAACCAGGAGTGGGTGATAAATGCAGAAGTGGTGACGTGTTTCTATTATACTTTTCCTCTGATTGTTCCACTCCTGGTTTTGGCTTACAAATACTGATGTAAAATATTGACCAAATACTGAACGTGTGAAAGTGGTCCTAGCTAGAGCGCAAAAGAGACAGGTGTGGATTCAAAAGCCCTGATCCTTCTCTTTAACCAGCATCATCCATTGGGGGAGAGTTGGGTGTCCACCATGCACATTTGATGGCGGGCTACTTCTAAGAGCTCTTTCAGTTGTTGAAAATCACTACAAGTTTCATCAGTGTTTTTGATCAGGGTTTTATCAGTTTTTCTTGGATGGAAAAAAAAAATTATTCTGCTCCTCTGATCAGTCTGTGAAAATTGCATGGCACATGGATGGCATCTGAGTCCTGCCTGATTTTTTTCACAGACCTATAGACTTGCATTACCGATTTTGATCCAATATGCGGATCAATATTGGAAGAGTCTCTGTGCTTTTGAGTGAACTGCTCAGTCCGAGGAAATAATCGGACATTTGAACAGCCTCATAAACTATAATAGGTCCGAGGTGCTATCTGTGAAAAACATGGATAACACTCGTATGAGAAAAACTGGGCCATTAATCAACAGACAGCTATCTGATGTGGATCACTGGCTTTATAGTATATAGGAAATCAGACACAATATCGTGAATTGATATAACCCAAATTGATGTTTGGCCAAATGATTTCCCTTATATCCGGCAATCTGTAGCCGTCCTTACTCTGACAACCTTATCTAGCAGTATACCAGTTTGGGCTGTAAATATTCAGCCTTGGATTTAACTTCTCCTAATTCCTAGCACTCTCCGGGCAAGAATCATAAACTGCTGGTGCCAAATGCTCGCGAATTCTGTTTTGATGTAAATGTCTGGAGTTCAGATGAGACACTTGAGATCTGCTGGGAGAAATGTTGGTTTGGTTCCAAACTGTAGAATATTAAATGTCTTTTTGGGAGATTTACACATGGATTAGTAACAGTTAAACGGTTCTTCATGGCGCTCAACCAGTTCAAGAGAATTCTATAAAACTCTAGACCGGGATTTATTCTTTTTTTATTTATCTTTTTAATATTTGGCTACAGGATTGAATCAACCCCTTCCTTAGATAAAAATGATTCAATACACCGACCATACAGAGCAGGTATATATCCAGTCAAAACTGCATTATGATCTAATTGTCGGTTTGTGAACCATCCCCTAAAGGTGCGTTTATATCTAGCGACTGATGATACTAAACAACTACAACTTGTTTGCTGATCGGCAGTCATTTAATTGTCATTTTACAGCAGCTCAAAAACGCGCTGAAAAAAACAAAATCAAGCGTGTGCATGAGATGTAAAACGTAGTGTTTTATTGCTGCAGAAAAAAACGCAGACAAATAAAGCTGCAAAAATGCCATGTGTGAGCATAGCCATAGACTCTAAAGGCAACTGATTGGCTCCAAGGTCACCTCCAAATGGGATTGTCTTTTACTGTTGTCTCCATGAAGCTGGCCATATACTTTAGACCTATGTTGACCGAACCTGCCTATATCGATGGGTTTGACTGATAATCTGAAGTGTATGGGAGAGCCGGCCAAATGATGGTTGTAAGAGATGACAATCGCGCATGTCCAATTTCGGACTGCCGACTGTATTGTTCCCCTAGAGATAAGCCGCTGACTAGGGATGAGCGGACCTATGGAAGTTCAGGTTCGTCGTATTTGACCAAACTTTAGTCCAAAGTTTGATTTGGGTACCAGAACTATACCCGACTTGAACTTTCACCCGGACCCCACAGAAATCAATGGAGACCTGAGATTTGAACCTGGAAAATCTCTCTCTCTCCTCTCCGGGCTCCCGAACAGTAAGGCGGACTTGCAGGAGAAGTCAGTGTTCGGAGTTCAGCACCAGACACTAGGTGTTCGGAATGAACCCGGAACTTTACAGTTCAGGTTCGCTCATCTCTCGTGTCAGTCAGCAGCTTTCTCATAAAAAACACAGGGGCACTTGGTCGAAAGAGCACACCTGTGTATGGGAGAGTTGGCTGAGATGGTCAAAGAACGATTTTTCGTCCGGCAGCCATATAAAGTGTATGGCCGGCCTCACTATTCTGGGCAGGCCAGTCCTGGTTTATCTATCTATCTATCTATCTATCTATCTATCTATCTATCTATCTATCTATCTAAAACTTGAAATTGAAAAATGATTATTAGCCCCAAATACGTGCATTTCAGTAAAAAACAAATTGTTCCCAAAGATGGACCACCCCTTCAAGTATGGAATCAGACCAAACAAGCCAACTTTTTGGGTCGAGCATCTGGAAGGCCCCAAGTTTACATGTGTACAGAGCTTTATTCTTCCTTTTAAGTGACCATGTCACTTTTTTCAAGCAACGCCCCTTCTATGGCTCCATCATTCCCCTTACCTTCCTTTGAATAGCCTTGTAAATGCCGGGGCTTCGTGTAATGATAGAGCAACTGGGCGTCACACAGAAGAAATCTTCTAAAAGCTCTGTTTACTGGGCGTAGGAGATTTTCCATCTCTGTGAGACTAGGAGGTCTCTCCTTTTTCCGGGGGCCTCCAGTAGAATTGGTAAGTGTGAGTTAGGCTTTAATTGTTTGATTGGCAAAACAAAAGTTTAAAGGAACACTTTAAGGAAAACTGATAGGAGCATATTTATGAAACTGTCTAAAAGAAAAATTGTCATTGTTGCCTATAGCAACAAATCACAACAGTTATCATTTCAAAGTTTGATTTTGAAAAATAAAACCTGCACTGTGATCTGTTGTTATTGGCAACAAAGACATTTTTCCTTTTAGATATTTTCAAAAATCTGCCCCATTGTGTTGTGATTTATGTAAGGGCCAACACACTGATTTAAAGTGGACCTTTCATTAGTTTTTTTTATTTGAACTGTTACCTCCTCTAATTGTTGCTGTTCCACTGTTTCTACAGTTTTTCATTTTTTTCTGTACCTTTCAGTTCCAAACTTATGCCCCCCCCAGAAATAAAAAAGAAAATTTTCCCTTCAACCAACTGGGCGTGTATCACAGATCTTCTCTCTGGACGTTCTTTGCTTTTTCCTCTGATGCTGGCCAATCAAAACATGACTGTGTCCACAAAGAACTTCTATGGTATACGCCCACAGAAAGGAAACCTTTATTTCTGGGGGGCATTTCTGGAGGATCACAGAAAAAAAAGAAAAACTGTTCCAAAATCAGTGGAAAGTTGACAATTGGATGGGCTAAATAAAAAATCCAGTGACAGGTCCTCTTTAAAGAACACCATTGTGTCTTACTCACGCTCCTCAGGACTTAGTCTTAACAATATGCTTTAGTTTATTTCCAGAATTTTCTTTAAAGGTTTAATTTAAAACTTCAGACAAAATAGTTTTAATCTCTTCAAGAAACTAAGAATAAATTCATGACTTTATATATCCTTTATACATCAGCTATACTTTATTACATATATATGAGGCATCTGTAAACTTCTATTCTGGCAATGTTGCTTTAATTTGAAGAAAGAAAACAAAACGTTATAATCAATAAAGCAGATATTACATTTTGATAACAGCTTAATATCCTCAGCATGTGTTTATAATCTGCAACGCCTTCACATGTGTCTAAAGAAAAAAATATATATTTTATTAAAATATTCTGTTGGAACACTTTTAAGAAAATCAAAACAATAATTTTTTTTTACATTTAGAGAATAATTTATAGTTTTTCAGAATTTTAGACCAGCAGGAGAATTCAGGAGTTGTCTGTGTGAATTCAGAAATATTGCTATAAAAATAGATTTGGAAGAATTTCTATTTACCCATTACATCACCAATTTCCAAAGTGAAAAATTAGTGACCTTTTGCTTCACAATCTGCTTTAAATTCTCCCCATTTAGCTGCAATTGTAGCCTCTTCAAGGAACACTAAACAAAGAAATGATTGTTTAACCCCTTTCTGACATTGCATGTAATAATATGTCCCTGTGCCCTGGGCCTTATGGACCAGGTAAGTATCATTACGTCTCAGTGATCACGCCCGAACAAAGGCTGTGTGGGCGCGATCGCCGCCGGGTGTCAGCTGAACCTGACAGCTGACACCTGGCCCTCAGTGCCGGGTAAGAATAAAATAAAAAAAATCCTTATACTCACATGTCCGAACATGTCCCCATTGTAACCCATCTGACTGCTAACGCCGAGCGGGCCCCGGAGCTGCGCTCAACGAGTGGGGTCTTGTCACTCACTAAGCTCAGCGCAGCACCGGGGTTCGCTCACTGGAGCTAGTCATTTTCCTAGGCTCCTCTGCGTGAGCGGTCAGATGGATTACAGGAGGGGACATCTTCTCACAGGTGAGTATAAGGATTTTTTTATTTTAACCTTATTTTTACACCAGGGCACAGCGGGAGCAGAATACTACTCTCATCATTGTCCTTTGCTTATGCTCGTCACAGTGCAAGCAGGGGACAATGATGAGGGCAGCATTCAGCACCCGACGCTTGTGAACAGTGCTAACTTTACACTGCATCCCAGGCATCGGTGCTTGTGATACTGATGACACATGGATGTTTTCCGTGTGTCATCAGTGTGGGATGTTTTGCGGCCTGTGCAGCACGAAAAAAATGGACAAGTCAACGTGTATTACCCACGAACACATGGTCTATGGAAACACACTGGCATGTGCACCGACCCATTAATTTGAATGGGTCTGCGTGTGTATGTGTCTCTGGTACGTGTGGAAACTGTAAATGGGGACATTTTACATAACATTTTGGTTCACAATAAAAGCTTCAACTCAATCCACAAAAAAAGCAAGTCCCCACTCAGGTCCGTCATCTTTTAATGGAAATATAGGGGGCTTCCGTGTTACTAGTAGCACAAAGGCTCTGGGAAAACAAAATGGCCTTTGCCCCCCAAAAGAAATTCAGCAAATTCTATGCTCCCAAATACAAATGTCCACCTCCCTTTTATGCCCCACTGTGGGCCTAAACCGCATGTTTGGCATTTCTGTAGCGATCAGAGCCCACCTAATTTACGGGTGCATGTCTCCAGAAGCATGAGCTGGGCATAACATACTGGTCACTACAATGGCAGTTTGAAATTTTCACTCAGCAGCATCCACTGCTGCTTGTTTCTGGAAAACACCCGTATAGTTAAAATCCTCACCACACCTGTAGATAAATTCCCAAAGGGGTATAATTTCCAAAATGGGGTCACTTGAGGTGGGATTCTGCTCTTCTAGCACTTAGGAACTGTGTCTTTGGAGTATACATACTATTCTAGGAAAATCTGTGCCTCCCGAATCTCTCCATGTGGCTAAGCAGTGCTGCACAGCCACATATGGGGTATTTCTACATTCAGGAAAAATTGTGTGACAAATTTTGGTGCCATCTTTACCCATTTCCCAGTGAGAAAATGTAAAATCTGGGGCTAAAACAAAACTTTGGTGGTAAAAATGTAATTATTCTTTCTTCACTGTCCAATGATGTAAAATTTTGTGAGGCACATGTGATGTCAGCATGCTCACTGCACCCCTAGATGAATTTATTGAGAGGTGTAGTTTGTAAAATGGGGTCTCTTATGGGGGGTTATGCTGTTTTGGCACCTTAGGGGCTCTGTCAATGTGACATGGCACCGTCACACCAGCTCAGAAAAATATGAACTCCAATATGGCGCTTCTTCCCTTCTGAGCTTTGCACTGAGCCTCAAAATTAGTTTTCAACCACATATGGGGTATCTGTGTGCTCAGGATAAATTGCACAACAAGTTTTGCGATCCATTTTCTCCTGTTACCATTGTGAAAATATTTTTTTTTTGGGCTAAAATAAAATGTTTGTGGAAAAAATTAGATTTTTTTTATTTTCACAAGTCAACATTATAATTTTCTGTGAAGCACCTGGGGGTTCAATGTGCTCACCACACTTCTAGATAAATTCATTGGGGGGTACAGTTTCCAAAAAAAGGACGCTTGTTGGGCATTTCCACTGTTTAGGCACATCAGGGGTTCTACAAATGCGACATGACGACTGCAGACCAGTCCATCAAAGTCTGCATTCCAAAACGTCCCTCCTTCCCTTCTGAGCCCTGTCGTATGCCAAAACAGTAGTTTTCTCCCACATATGGGGTATCAGCGTACTCAGGAGAAATTTCACAACAACTTTTGGGGTCCAATTTCTCATGTTACCCTTGTAAAAATAAAAAAATTGGGGCTAAAAGATAATTTTTGTGGAAAAAAAGTGATTTTTTTATTTTCACGGCTCTATGTTATAAACTTTTGTGAAACACTTGGGGATTCAAAGTGTTCACCACACATCTAGATAAGTTCTTTAAGGGGTCTATTTTCCTAAATGGGGTTACTTGTGGGGGGTTTCCACTGTTTAAGCACATCAGGGGCTCTCCAAACGCAACATGGTGTCCGCTCTCAATTCCAGCGAGTTTTGCGTTGAAAAAGTCAAATGGTGCTCCTTCCCTTCCGAGTACTGCCGTGTGCCCAAGCAATGGCTTTCCCCCACATATGGGGTATCATCATCCTCAGGAGAAATTGAACAACAACTTTTGGGGTTCAATTTCTCCTGTTACCCTTGTGTAAATAAAAAAATTGGGGCTAAAAGATCATTTTTGTGGAAAAAAAGTGAATTATTATTTTCATGGCTCTACGTTATAAACTTTTGTGAGACACTTGGGGGTTCAAAGTTCACACCACACATCTAGATAAGTTCCCTGAGGGGTCTAGTTTCCAAAATGGGGTCACTTGTGTGGAGTTTCCACTGTTTATTCCCTCCAGCAGCATTCCTGTTTTAGTCACGGGGTGGCGCCGGCGGGGGATCAGTCAACAGTGGCTGTAATTGCACCCACAGCCCTGACTGACAGCGGCTCTAATGCAGAGCCAATGTCATTCAAAGTCAGAACAGTGACTGAACCCACGCCGGTGCAACCCCCATGACTGAAACTGGAACCTTGCTGGGGGGTATATAGTTAATTTTCTCCTGGCAGCGTTTGGCTAAGTGCTGGCGCTGGGCAGGTTAATAATGCTATTAACCTGCAGATTATTATCTGCAGGTGAATAGTGTTCTTTCTGGTGACAGCAACCCTTTAAATAAGAAATAAATTTATACCTAAAAACTAACAGGCAAGTAGTTGCTAACTGCCTGCTTGTTGTGCCTGGCGCCGATCTCTGCTGGCTCAGAGCGTTCACAGACTTCTCCTGTTGGTGATTAAGCAGCTTCCCCTGACAACATGTCGACAGAGTGGCTGCTTCTCTTCTGCTCTTTTCCGTTGAGAAGCCCAGGAAAAGGAAAGCTGTTCTGTTGACATAGAAGCAGCTGAAATGCCGTCAGAAGCGGTCAGTGACCCCTCTGAGCCGGCGCCAGGTACAACAGGCAGGTAGTTGCCTCTATTTGCAACTATCTGCCTGTTAGTTTTTAGGTCCTAAGTGAAAAAAAAAGTCCTGGATTCCCCCTTTAATGATGCCCCTTTGGATCCCTTTCACTGTGATGTTCGATTGCACTTCTGTTTTTATTAGTTTTCCCAATGATTGGGTGGTCCGCCACTCTGTATAATTTATGGAATACCATGTTTTGAAGCCCTTGACTGTGTTCTGCAAGGCAAGGGTAAAGGGCTTATGGGAGCTTTCAGGAGTGGCATGCCCTAGTTGTGCCAGGGTATAAAGCTATTTACCTGGAGTGAGGCCAGGTGAAGAGAGTACATGTAGAGTTAAAGTAAGTACTCCCTATACTGTAGATGTGGTCCAGGTTATTTAGTGGCTGCGTTCACAACACCCGGGGTCAGTTGCAGGGGGCATGTAGAGTGGGTATGCTCTGTGACATAGCTCTGGTGTGTAAATGCGTAAATGACACATTTAAGTATGATGTGTTGTCCAATGTTACAGAGGGGATTATTGCCTCATTGACCGCCATGGGTAAAGGAAGCATCACCCTATCTATAGGGAGTGGAAAAATAGTCCACCCTATGAAGGTAACCATTACTCATTCTTTACTTTCACACATTGGTCAGGCATTCTTTACTTTTACACAGTGATTTGGTAGGGCATTGTTTACTTTACACATATCACTATGTTGTGCTAATATTAACATCCATGCTCATGTAAAGACACCAAGACATTTTAGTTTAAACTTGGGAAAATCACAAAAATAAATGGGTTTCACAAACTATTATATCTGCGTTTTTTTCACTAAAAACTGATGACAATGTTTTTGCTGCTTTTTTTCACTTACTCATTGCTTTCTATGGGTGAAAAGACACTGGAAAAACGCTAAAAGAATTGACATGCTGTAGTTTAAAAAAAGCAGCAATTTTCCCATTAAGTCAGGAAAAAAACCAAGATGTGTGTATGAGATTTCTGAAATCTCACAGTTTATGCTGGTACTATAAAACGCAGCTTTAATTTACATAAAAGAAACAGCAACAACAAAAAAAACGCAGAAAATATGCAGTGTGTGAACATAGCTTAAGATGGACTTAATGGCTCAAATGGGTCCTAAGCATTATTTGTACAAATTTTCTTGGCCACCACAAAATCTAGATACATTTGCAAAGATATAGACACTGTGCCTCTTTTTGAGTTAATGGGCACTTGTTAAAGACTTTGCAGTCTTCTGCTTAACTCTGAGAAGGGAGTTCCCACCTAAGACCATCAAACAATATACTTAAAGGGCCACCAAATGCCACTCGGTACTCTCTTTAAATGCCAAACCTACTGACATTTATAGGAGCAGAGCCACAGTACTTGGGAGTGGAAATTACACAGTGTGCTTCTCCCTTTTGTATTCTGCTGAAATCCAGCTGTCATAGCTGATAACAGTTGACTGGTGGGGGTGATAGTTGTTGGACCCTGTCTGATCTAATATTTGTGATCGGTACTAAGGTAGCTAATGTCGTAGCAGTGGACAACCCTTTTTTTAAAAAACCCAGTGGGGGATTTGAATATGTAATCCTATGATCACTTATATACTACACTGTAATACTTCAGTAGTGCTGTGTATTATGCCCAGCAGTGTAAAACTGTAAAGCAGCTTGAGTAGACCTGGGGGCCATTGTTAGGTCCTGGGCTGCCATAGCAAACCAATTGGTATGCCATGATTACATTAATTGGGCAATAAATGGGGTGATAATAATAGCAAAAAACAAAAATGTTTTATTTTATCAATTGCCGAAAAGGAATTTTCGAAATAAGAGAAAAGGTCACAGACAAAGTCAAGATCAGGATCGGCAGTCAGATCTAACAAAAGTAAGAAGAAGCAACACAAAGGGAACCAGAATTAAAGTCAGAGCCAAGAATAACCAGGAAAGTAAAAAATTCAGTTGGTCAGTTGGGGTGCACTGAACACATGAGTAGGAGGGGTCATGGAGACGTCAAGCTCCTCACTAATCTGGGGGCATACACGAGTCAAGAGTGAAAGGGACATACACCAATTATGGTATGCACTACTTAAATATGGACACACGCCAGCCGACAATGCTGGACTTGTTACCCTATCAAAATCTCATCATTGTGATGGGAAAACGCATCCAGGCAATGACAATAGTGTTATATGGATAAGTACCTTTTTTCTGTTTAGCTCTATTTACCTGTCTACAGTACTATTAGTTAAATCATCGTTAATCACATCAACCCATTTAACTATAGGGCATCTTAGGGTTTCCTAGGGTCAGTCGTCGAGGAGCGGTGGCGCCACTGTCGCTATCACTTTAGGGTGCCAACTTCTGCGGTTAGGCAGGTATATATCAATAAGGGCCTAATACATAAAGTCATATAGCCCTCTGGTGATTGACCTATTCTGTAGCAAGGCACTTTTGATTTGCATTGTGCTAGCTTATCTCTATTTGAGTGTATCTCACCTTGGTAATTTGTGCTGTCTGTGTTTATTTTGTTTTTTGTTTTTAATGCATAACAAGAAATATTAGGATTTTAAGGGGATTTTTATGATATACATACAGTCATGGCTGAAAATGTTGGCACCCTTGAAATTGTTTCAGAAAATGAAGTATTTCTCCCAGAAAATTATTGCAATTACATGTTTTGTTATTTACTGTACATCTTTATTTCCTTTGTGTGTATTGGAACAACACAAAAAAACTGAGAAAAAAAAGGCAAATTGGACATAATTTCATACTAAAAACAAACAAAAATGGGATGGACAAACTTATTGCCACCTTTATTTATTTATTTTTTATTTATTTATTATTATTATAGCGTCATTTATTCCATGGCGCTTTACATGTGAAAAAGGGGTATACATACAAGAACAATTACAAAGATCTTTAACAAAACGTGACGACGACTGGTACAGGAGGAGCTAGGACCCTGCCCGCGAGGGCTCACAATCTACAGGGGATGGGTAAGGATACAGTGGGTGGGGGTAGAGCTGGTCGTACAGCGGTATGGTGGAGCGAGGGTTACTGCAGGTTGTAGGCTTGTCGGAAGAGGTGGGTCTTCAGGTTCTTTTAGAAGGTTTCCATGGTAGGCGAGAGTCTGATATGTTGGGGTAGAGAATTCCAGAGTAGGGGGGATGCACGGGAGAAATCTTGTATGCGATTGTGGGAAGAGGAGAGAGGAGGGGAGTAGAGAAGGAGATCTTGTGAGGATCGGAGGTTGCGTGTAGGTAGGCACTGGGAGTCTAGGTCAGAGATATAAGGAGGAGACAGGTTGTGGATGGCTTTGTATGCCAAGGTTAGGGTTTTGAACTGGCCTCTCTGGGCAATGGGGAGCCAGTGAAGGGATTGACAGAGGGGAGAGGCCGGGGAATAGTGTGGGGACAGGTAGATTAGTCGGGCAGCAGAGTTTAGGATATATTGGAGGGGTGTGAGAGTGTTGGAGGGGAGGCAACAGAGCAGGAGGTTGCAATAGTCGAGGTGGGAGATGATGAGGGCGTGCACTATTGTTTTTGCAGATTCGTAGTTGAGGAATGTGCGGATCCGGGAGATATTTTTGAGTTGGAGTCAGCAGGAAGTAGAAAGGGCTTAGATATGTGGTTTGAAGAAGAGATCAGAGTCCAAGGTTACCCCAAGGCAGAGAGCTTGAGGGACTGGGGAGAGTGGACAGCCATTGACGTTGATAAATAGGTCAGTTGGGGGGGGATGAATGAGATGGTGGAAAGACAATGAATTCTGTTTTATCCATGTTAAGTTTTAGAAATCTGTCAGAGAAGAAGGATGAGATAGCGGACAGACATTGTGGGATTTTGGTTAGTAGGGAGGAGATATCGAGTTCAGAGAGGTAGATCTGTGTGTCGTCAGCATAGAGGTGGTACTGAAAGCCATGAGACTCTATGAGTTGTCCCAGGCCAAAGGTGTAGATGAAGAAGAGCAGGGGTCCTAGGACTGAACCTTGGGGGACACCAACAGATAGGGGGTGAGATGAGGAGCTGATGTGTGAGTGTGAGACACTGAATGTCCTGTCTGTTAAGTCTGTTAAGTATGAGGAGATCCAAGATAAGGCTAAGTCTTTGATGCCAAGAGATGAGAGAATCTGTAGTAAGAGGGAATGGTCCACTGTGTCGAAGGCAGATGACAGGTCTAGGAGGAGGAGGACAGAGTAGTGTCACTTGGATTTGGCAGTTAGTAGATCGTTGGTGACTTTAGTCAGGGCAGTCTCAGTAGAATGGTGTGGTCGGAAGACAGATTGGAGAGAGCAGGAGGAGAGGTGGGAAGACAGTTCAGAATGGATATGTTGTTCCAGTAGTTTTGAGGCATGAGGGAGAAGTGATATGGGGCGATAACTAGTCAGAGAGGATGCGTCAAGGGAGAGCTTTTTGAGGATGGGTGTGATCGAGGCATGTTTGAAGCATGAGGGGAAGACACCAGTTGTTAGTGACAGGTTGAAAAGGTGGGTAAAGGTTGGGATGAAGACTGTGGTAAGGTTGGGGATAAGATGGGACGGGATTGGGTCAAGTTCACAGGTGGTGAGGTGTGATTTGGAGAGTAAAGAGGAAAATTGGTCTTTCTAAAATTCTAGGTAAACAACTTTGTTTCAAGCATGTGATGCTCGTTCAAACTCATCTGTGGCAAGTAACAGGTGTGGGCAATATGAAAATCACACCTGAAACCAGATAAAGAGGGGAGAAGTTGACTCAATCTTTGCATTGTGTGTCTGTGTGTGACACACTAAGCATGGAGAAGAGAAAGAGGAGACTAGAACTGTTTGAGGACTTGAGAACCAAAATTGTTGAAAATTATCAACAATCTCAAGGTTACAAGTCCATCTCCAGAGATCTTGATGTTCATTTGTCCACGATGTGCAAAATAATCAAGAAGTTTACAACCCATGGCACTGTTGCTAATCTCCCTGGATGTGGACAGCAGAGAAAAATTGATGAAAGGTTGAAATGCATCATAGTCCAGATGGTGGATAAGCAGCCCCAATCACGTTCCAAAGAAATTCAAGCTGTCCTGCAAGCTCGGGGTGCATCAGTATCAACATGAACTATCCATCAACATTTGAATGAAATTAAACAATATGGCAGAAGCCCCAGGAAGTACCCACCCTTCAAATATGAGAGACCTGGAGCAGTTTGCAAAGGAGGAGTGCTCCAAAATTCCAGTTGAGAGGTGTAAGAAGCTTGTTGATGAAGATAGGAAGTGATTGATTGCAGTTATTTGTTCCAAAGGGTGCCAACAATTTTGACCAGCCCATTTTTGGGGTTTTTGGGTGAAATTATGTCCAGTTTGCCTTTCTTTCTGTTTTTTTTTTGTTCCAATACACATAAAGGAAATAAACATGTGTACACTAAAACATGTGTAATTGCAATAATTCTTTGGAAAAAATACTTCATTTTCTGGAACAGTTTCAAAAGTGCCAACACTTTCGACCATGACTATATAAACATTGTGACCTGAAATTTGTTGTTTTATGTCCAATCCGGACTCAACAGATGAGCAAATGGTGCACTTTGTGCGCATGAATAGCATCTGTAGCCAGATAGAAATACATTGTAAGCAAGTTTTTTGATCTGGCACCTGGACCAGTTCAGCAACTGATGTTCTGGATCCTAAAATGATCACATAGAAAACTATAAGAAAGGATCAGTCCTGGAAACAGTTTGTTTTTATTCCCTCTGGCGTAGTAGCAAAATATTGGAGGAAAAAACAATGGATAGCCGGATATATAAGAGTGAGGTTTTACAGTAGGGTTTTACAATTCCTCTAAAATTTTAACACTTGTGTCTGTTAGTTATTCACTTCTTTAATTCCTCCAGTAAAAACAACTATAACAATCTCCATTATTACTACACATTAACAAATTTACTATACCTTTGAACAGGCTGTAAAATTTATTAGAAACATTTGTACTTTGCCTTTTTTCGTACATTTTTAATCTTGATGTGTCACTCACATATGTTTCCGATTTTTCTATTTTCAGCCAGTGCATTTTTATGCTTATAAGTCCCAGATGGTTATCAAATGTAGATATTTCATGTGAGAATGTGTGATGTTTAGGCAGACATTAGTTTAATGTCTAATCATCTCGGTAATAAGGGGCTATTATGTGTCTTAAAGTTCTAGGATGTTACTTCTGTTTCCAATATGGGTAACAACTTCCTATCAGTTGAGACACATCGGAAGATCCTGAACAGTTCATGCTAACGAGATACACAAAGGGTGCAAGAACGGAGGATGTTGCAAGTGTTCATCAGTATTGCCTAACAGATCTTTCTATTAAGAGATTAGCGTCTCGTTCCCACACTTTGCTACAGTCAGGTGACTTTTAACCTATGGCATTTGAGTAACGAGTTCAGACCTATACCAATGCATTTTGCTTCACAGATGTCTGTTGCTTGGGATCGTCACCAATTTCTATTACTCTAAAAGGAAATAAAAAGGAGAAAAAATGTTTACCCCCAGGTGTAAAATAATCATGAAAAGTGAGGCATGCTGACAATGTCCATTTTGCTCTGCAACTAGCGCTTAAACAGATCCCGTTGAATTGTTAGTTGCAGCACGAAACGGCCATTTTTAACAGTGTTAAAATAAAGCTCTTTTGGATGGTGAGTGCCACTCGTTTTTCCTTTTTCCTGGATTAAACATAGAAACTAGTGTTGAGCGAGCACTAAAATGCTCGGGTGCTCGAAGCTCGGGCAGAGCTCGCTCTGATACTTGGGTGCTTGACCCGAGCAACGAGCCCAATGTTAGTCTATGGGAGACCCGAGCATTTTTGCGGCGGTACCTCCGGCAGTCTTTTAAAAGCCTAACAAGTGCCCAAAACGATAGTGACAGTGCTCAAATGACATGGGGACAGCATGGGGATCGCCCCAGGAAGCATTTCTGACCCCAAGGTCACTGCTGTCAACAACGTGGTCAGAGGTATTAAGCCACTTATAAGGGCTCACAATAAAACGTTCAAAAACGAAACTGAAACTGCTTTCCTGTGAAATATGTTAAGGAAGTTCCTTTTCAGGGTAAAGACTTGAGTATAAGGTAAAATAAATAACAAAAAACAAAAATACTCCTCCACACCTTGGACTATGTTCACAAGTAGCATATTTTATGCGTTTTTGCACTTTTGTATTGCTTTTAACCGTGACAAATGCATTCACCGGGAAATGTCATTTTAACAGTTTACAATCTTATCTGGCCATGTGCTGTGTGACACATGCATACAGTGCTGTAAAGACATGGGAACAGCATGGGGAAGACCCCTGGAAGCATCTCTGACACCCAGGTCACTGCCTAAAAGTGTGCCTCATCAGAAGTGATCCTTGCTGCATCAGAAGATGCAGACTTGCAACTATCCCCGTGCAAGTCCTTGTCCCAGGGCAGTGTTCAATTGTACCTCCCCCATTCCTTGCAATGCAAGCGCAAATATGCAGCCAACCACCCACCCACCCGCAGGCTGCAATACTATACTGCTAGCTTGCACTTGAAATGGGTCCTTTTAGTTTGGAGGAGCCGAAGCTGGCCACTACCTCAGGCCGCTTCGGCAGCGAGGTATCCATACTCAGTCCCCAGCCGCCCGGCGGCTGGGTGTCCACGCTCGGTCCCCAGCCTCCAGGGGTCGGCCGGGTGTCCACACTCGTTCCCCAGCTGCCCCGCGGCCGGGTGTCCACACACAATCCCCAGCCACCTGGGGGCGGCCGGGTGTCCATAAATGGTCCCCAGTCGCCCCTATTTCTCCTGTCACCTTCCCACACACTTTTCTTAGCCTGGCCTGCTTTAGGGCAGCATTGGACAAGCCCACCAGAGAACCAGACTCCTCCGGTGGGCCCTGGCTTCTCCATCAGGGGAGTTGAGAGTGCCAAGGTGAGGAGCATGATGATGATGATAGAATTTAGCATCTGCTTTGTTTTCTTTTAATGCAAGCGTAAGTGTGCAGCCTGCCACCCACCCACCCCCAGGCTGCAATACCATACTGCTAGCTTGCACTTGAAATGGGGCCTTTTAGTTTGGAGGAGGCCGAAGCTGGCCACTACCTCACGGCTGCGTCGGCGGCGAGGTCTCCATACTCAGTCCCCAGCCGCCACTATTTGTCCCGAGAACCTTTCCCACACTTTTCTTAGGCTGGCCTGCTTTAGGGCAGCATTTGACGAGCCCACCAGACAACCAGAGACTCCTCCGGTGGGCCCTGGCTTCTCCATCAGAGGAGTTGAGAGTGCCAAGGTGAGGAGCATAATGATGATGATTGAAGTTAGCATCTGCTTTGTTTTCTTGGAATGCAAGCGTAAGTGTGCAGCCTGCCACCCACCCACCCCCAGGCTGCAATACCATACTGCTAGCTTGCACTTGAAATGGGGCCTTTTAGTTTGGAGGAGGCCGAAGCTGGCCACTACCTCATGGCTGCTTCGGCAGTGAGGTATCTATACTCGGTCCCCAGACACCCCTATTTGTCCCGGTGCGCCTTATACATAAGATTAAGCGTGCATACCAAAACATTACCTGTGCCCTCCCCAGTGCATTTAGTGGGAAGGAAAGCCTATTCCGCTGTAGTGTGTGCATGCCAAACCCCTGTTCATGGTACATGCGAAGATGCCTCCCACACTGCACCTGTCGTTGCAGACTTGCAACTATCCCCATTCAAGTCCTTGTCCCAGGGCAGTGTTCAATTGTACCTATCCCATTCCTTGCAATGCAAGCGCAAGTATGCAGCCTCCCACCCACCCACTCCCAGGCTGCAATACCATACTGCTTGCTTGCACTTTAAATTGGGCCTTTAAGGCATGTGGAGGCGGAATCTGGCCACCACGTCATGGCTTCATTGGCGGCCTGGTATCCATACTCAGTCCCCAGCCGTCCGGCGGCTGGTTGTCCACACTCGGTCCCCAGCCGCCAGGGGGTGGCCGGATGTCCATACTCGGTCCCCAGCCGCCCCGAGGCCGGGTGTCCACACACGGTCCCCAGCCGCCTGCGGGCGGCCGGGTGTCCATAAATGGTCCCCAGCCGCCCCTATTTCTCCTGTCACCTTCCCACACACTTTTCTTAGCCTGGCCTGCTTTAGGACAGCATTGGACGAGCCCACGAGAGAACCAGACTCCTCCGGTGGGCCCTGGCTTCTCCATCAGGGAAGTTGAGAGTGCCAAGGTGAGGATCATGATGATGATGAAAGAAGTTAGCATCTGCTTTGTTTTCTTGGAATGCAAGTGACTCGCCCCCTGGGCCGTGTGGCACTCGGGACCGGGCAATCGGGAAACGATGGGGGTAGTAGTGGCAACCCGGTTCCGTGGCTCAGGGTGGTCAGACCATTGGTAGTCTGCCATGTGCTGTTGGTAATGCCCGACTACGCCACCCGTGGATTGCGGTCAGTGCGAACCGCCGTTGCAAGGCAGACCGCTGGGGCTGATCGTGTATGCAGCTGGGGTAGTGTGACTCCCCACGGGAAGAGTGCGGCCCCAGGGCAGTATAGTAGAAGATGGGGGTGATGGTGTAGGGAGTCCCAGCGCCGTTAGTGCTGGAGGTGCAAGGAGCACACAGACAACAGGTTGCAGTCCAGGGTCTTTACTAGAACAGGTGAACTGACCCACAAACAGGCCCGGCTAGGAGGGGGGGCCTGGATGTCTGAGAGCAAACGGGAAATTGGCCCTGGTCAGGGTGAGGGTGTAGGCCTACCGTGCTCTCTGCGCTCCTTCTGGCTATTTCCTCCTTATAGGGTAACAGCCCACGTTCCCGGGCTCACCGTGTCCTCTCGCCCGTATGGCCTGCAACTTGGGTCCCTTTCTATTCCCGGCCTGGTACGGCTCTGCTGTTCCCTTCTGGTGTGGCGGAACCTCCGGGCTTCTTAGGCCAAGGAACATACAGTCCCTTGCGGACTGGTTATCTGCTGTAGGACGTGGAGTCCTCACAGCCTCAGACGCCAAAGTCTGGTAAATTGGGTTCTTTGTCTGCCAGGACAGGCGCACTTCACCTCTTGTCCCTGGCTTGTGGCTCTCCTACCGCCACATGTCCTCTTAGGGTGCAATACAACTGTCTCTCCCTGCTCTGGGACACCTCTCAATCCAGAGACAGGTCGTCCAGTTCTCCCTAACCCTGCCCCCAGTTCCAGCTTTTATAGGGGCAGCCTGCTCCCCCTACTGGCCTGAGACAGGAGGTATTGCATGCTAATGTTCCCATGACCAGAGAACCTCCCCCCTGCTCTCAGACACAGCTTTATTATATTTGTGGTATCCAGGCCAGGGTGACACACAAGTGTATGTATGTAGTAGCGGCTAGGCCTGAGGTGGTCAGCGTTTTGGCGCATATCCTACCTCCTCCGAGGATAGCTGGATGTTTTCCTGCTACTATCCCAGTTCTATGACTCCCGTTAAAACAAAGCTTCAGGTGATAAATGATGGATGAGGTGGTGGCAAAGGAGAAAGAGCAGGAGGAACAGGGACCATTCACATCAATATCAGGCCAGTCAACCACATATGTCTTGTAGGATATGTTTCTGTAACAAAAGGAGCCGTTCGGCTACACTGTTATAGGGCATGCAGTGAGTGCAATGCCTACCAAAAATTTCGAGGCACTCCAATGCCCCTTGGAAATGACATGGAGGTCAGAGTGCCTTAACTAAACAGTTTTTTACATTTATAGCAACTGGGTCTCCTGTACATTGTTGGCCTAAGCAGTGAATGGAAGGCTTTCCAAAAATTATGAGGAACTGCAATGCCCCTTGAAACAGACTTGGATTATAGCGTACTAAAACCTTCTACCCATTATTGGGGAGTGGGTCTCCCTTAGTTTTCGCCTTTGCATTGAAAAGCAAAAGCTGACTAAAATTAGGAGGAAATGCAATGACCGTTGGAAGAGTCGTGGAGGTTAGAGGTAATTAAAAACAACATTTCAATGCCCCTTGGAAGAGCTGTGGAGTTCAAAGTGGTTTAAGAAGACGCTTTTAATGCCCCTTTGAAGAGACGTGGAGGTCACAGTAGCTTAACAAGACGGTTTTAATGCCCCTTGGAAAAGTGGTGGAGGTCGCAGTAGCTTAACAAGACGATTTTAATGCGCCTTAGAAAAGTGGTGGAGGTCACAGTAGCTTAACAAGACGGTTTTAATGCCCCTCGAAAGAGACGTGGAGGTCACAGTATCTTAACAAGACGGTTTTAATGCCCCTCGGAAGAGACGTGGAGGTCCCAGTAGCTTAACAAGACGGTTTGAATGCCCCTTGGAAGAGACGTGGAGGTCACGGTAGCTTAACAAGACGGTTTTAATGCCCCTTGGAAAAGTGGTGAAGGTCGCAGTAGCTTAACAAGACGGTTTTAATACCCCTTGGAAAAGTGGTGGAGGTCACAGTAGCTTAACAAGACGGTTTTAATGCCCCTCGGAAGAGACGTGGAGGCCACAGTAGCTTAACAAGATGGTTTTAATGCCCCTTGGAAGAGACGTGGAGGTCACAGTAGCTTAACAAGACGGTTTTAATGCCCCTTGAAAGAGACGTGGAGGTCACAGTAACTTAACAAGACGGTTTTAATGCCCCTTGGAAGAGACGGGAAGGTCCCAGTAGCTTGACAAGATGGTTTGAATGCCCCTTGGAAGAGACGTGGAGGTCTCAGTATCTTAATAAGACGGTTTTAATGCCCCTTACAAGAGCCATACAGTACAGCATCTTAAAAACATTATTCCCATTATTGGGGAGTGGGTCTCCCATAGTCTTTGCTTATGCCTTCAAAGCAAAAGCTGCCAAAAATTAGGACGGAGGAACTTGCAATGCCCCTTACAAGAGCCATGCAGTACAGCATATTACAAACATTATTCCCATTATTGGGGAGTGGGTCTCCCATAGTCTTTGCTTATGCCTTCCAAGCAAAAGTTGCCAAAAATTAGGAGGAAATGCAATGCCCGTTCGAAGATTCGTGGAGGTTAGAGTTAATTAAAAACAACATTTCAATGCCCCTTGGAAGAGCTGTGGAGTTCAGAGTGGTTTAACAAGACGCTTTTAATGCCCCTCGGAAGAGACGTGGAGGTCCCAGTAGCTTAACAAGACGGTTTTAATGCCCCTTGGAAAAGTGGTGGAGGTCACAGTAGCTTAACAAGACGGTTTTAATGCCCCTTACAAGAGCCATACAGTACAGCATCTTAAAAATATTATTCCCATTATTGGGGAGTGGGTCTCCCACAGTCTTTGCTTATGCCTTCCAAGCAAAAGCTGACAAAAGTAAGGATGGAGGAACTTTCAATAATGGCAACATGGACCACGGTCACCCTGGTGGTATAGTGGTGGTGGAGGCTGAGGATAAGGAGAAGAACATAAAACAGCTGAAATGAGGAAGCGTATACCCATATGTGGGTGTGAAGCGGTGCATGTGAATACACCTCCCGAAATAACACAGTGGATTTGACTTTATGTTACTCTGCTGTCATTTGGTGGTGATGAGAAGTCTGGCCCAATCCAGCCCTTGTTCATTTTGATAAGGGTCAGCTTGTCAGCATTGTCAGTTGACAGGCGAGTGCGCTTATCAGTTATAATTCCGCCAGCGGCACTAAAAACACGCTCCGATAACACGCTAGCGGCAGGGCAGGCCAGGACCTCCAAGGCATACAGAGCAAGTTCATTCCAAGTGTCCAGCTTGGATACCCAATAATTAAAAGGCACAGAGGAATCACGGAGGATGCTGGTACGGTCGGCAAGGTACTCCCTCACCATCTTTTGAAACTTTCCACTCCTTGTGAGAGTACCCCGCGCCTCAGTGTCTGTCCGAAGGGAGGGTCTGAGAAAACTGTCCCAGAATGTTGACAGTGTTCCCCTGCCTCTTCTGGATTGAAGTTGCGTCTCTCTCGCATGTACACCTTGATTGGGAAACGAACTGTGACCTCTGCCGCTAGCGTGTTCAGATGGGAATTTTTTTAACAGTTCTGCAGCAAGGGCCTTCTGGTACTGCCACATTTTTGTAGACCTCTCCACCTCAGGAATAAGAGAGTGAAAGTTCTCATTGTAGCGGGGGTCTACAAGTGTCACTGTGGCACCCCAGGGGTCTGGTCTCCACAGTAATAGCAATGTTATGTCTGAGAGCAGGTGGGAGGTCTCTTGGTCAGGAATCCTATGCATGCCACACCTCCTGCCCAGTCCTGGGAGGGGAAGAACTTCCCCTATATAAAGCTGGGGCTGAGGCAGGGTTAGTGAGAAGAGTAGAGAGAAGAAGAGGAGCAGCATAGGAAAGAAAGATCAGGAGCTCAGTGGGAGCAGTGCTAAAAGGAATCAGGGGCTGGCAGCTGAAGAGCTCGCCCTGATTGAAGAGTTACCACCGGACCCGGAGTCCGAGGCTGTGGGGATTAACCCAGACCCAGCAGCAGAAACTGCCTGGCAGGGGATTTCAGGTCCTCTGGCCAAGAAACCCGAAGGCACGGTCACACGCGTGGGACCAGCACCGCCGTCGTGGAGCGGAAGCCACTAGAAGGCCCCGAGTCACCGGCCATACGGGTGAGCACCACACGGTACACTCAGGGACGTGGGCTACTTTTACCTGCCTCTAGCAAGGTAGCCAGAAGAGTACAATTAGTTGGGGAGGCCTACAACTCCGCCTGGCCAGGGGAGATCCCATCTGCTCAAAGACTGACCAGGCCCCGATCGCTAGCCAGTACTCCGGGAGGGTCTATCTTTATCACCAGTAAAGACCCTGAACTACACCGCATCGTCTCTGAGTGGTTCCTGCTACCCCCATGATCCACGTCGGCTGCCCTGAGGCCATACCCCTCCCGTTGGGGGTTATACCATCTACGCTGCACTATCCTACCACCGGCCTCAGCGGTCTGCCCTGCAGCGGCAGCTCCATAGCTGCATTCAACGGGTGGCGTAGTCGTCCTACATCTACTGCTAATATACTGCCACACAGTTTGACTCCCTGGGCACGGACCGGGTCACCGCCACGAAACTACTACCCCCAACAGGCCCGGCTCCGGGTAGTCCCCGCGTGCGCAACGCTACACTAAGCAGGCCCAGGGGCGCGTCAACTTTTGGCGTAGTCGGCAGGATTACGTGCCCGCAACCGTCGGGTACTGCGTGCCTGAAAAAGAGACTTTTAAACTAACCTGTGGTGAAGATTCCCGCCATCCGGCGCCATCTTCAGCCTTCTTCCCGCCATCCGTGAAGTTTTCCCGCCATCCGGCGCCATTTTCAGCCTTCTTCCCGCCTTCCGTGGAGTTTTCCCGCCGTTGGACGCCATCTTGAAGATGCCGCGCGGGAAAAAGAGGGGCGTGGACTCCAAAAGCGCGCGAGAACTGAAGCCCCGCCTCACGTCCGGACGTTGCGTAAGGTCCTGGAAGGAGCCCAGCAGACGCCGACGTCACAGGAGCGCGATAGAAGGTCCTCAACCCTGACGATCCACTGCGGAGCCGCGGCCTACGGAAGAGGATCATCGCAAGGTAGGCCACGGTCCACTAGGGGGGGAGAAAGATGTCGGATACGGTGGAGAGCTTCACTGCCTCAACCCCCGCCAGCGCCAGCGCTGCTGCAGTCATGCCTTTTACCATGCCCTATATCCCGGGAGCAGCCTGGCTACCCCAGTACTCAGGGGAGTCACATACCCTGAATGACTTTAAAGAAAAGCTGGATAGCCTCTTCCAGGTGTACCCCCTCACAGAGGAGCAAAAAGTGAGCATCCTGGTGGCCCAACTAACCGGGGCAGCCCAAAGGGAGGTAAAGTCCTGGCCACCTGGGAGGAGGACTGTCGCAGGGATACTAACCCGGCTGAGGGACACCTTTGATACCCGCACCTCAGCCGAGATTAAGCTTAGATTCTATGGGTGCAAGCAGCGAGCACATGAGAGTATAAGGGACTATGCACTAAACCTACAAGAGGCCCTGAGAGCCATTAAGCAGACCGACCCTGACGGCGTGGGAAACGAGGACAGGCTGTTGACCGAACAATTTATAGAGGGACTATATTGCAATGCCCACCGAACCCAGTTGCGGGCAATGGCCTTACAGGATCCTCATCTGGACTTTGCACAGTTCAAGGACAGAGCCATCCGGGTGCTCCGAGAACCGGCACCGGGTGGCGTTGTGACCCACAGGCACCCAGCTATCACTTACCACCAGGAGGCGGCGCCCTTGTCGGCAGGGCCTGTGGGGGCTGATGCGCAGGCTTTGAACAATGACCCGGCTCCAGACCTGCACCATCAGGTCCAAGAGCTAGCTAAAAGCGTTGCTGCGCTAACCCGAACTGTGCAGTCTTTACAGGTTTCCACTCCAGGGAAGATCCAGCTGGCATCCGGACCGGAGGACATCCCGTGGCGTCGACCAAGGAGGACCCCACCGGCCAGAGGAAGACCCAGTGACCGGTACAACGAGGACGGACAACCTATCTGCCGCCGCTGCAATCAACCCGGACATATGGCAAGGTACTGTCCTTTAAACTGGCACAACCTGGGGTAGAGGGCCAACCACCAGGAAAAAGATCACCAGGCCCATCGAACTGGCGCGACAAATATGTGGGAGGACGTCCAGTCTTGCCTGTGGTACTGGATGGCATCCCTATGAGTGCCCTACTGGACACCGGGTCACAGGTCACCACCATCCCGTACGTGCTCTTCAAGCAGTACTGGAATGACTCGGATATAACCCGCTATCCAGACGACGACTTGAGTATCATCGCCAGTAATGGTCAGCCCGTGCCACAGATCGGATTTAAAGAAATGACCATTAAAATCGGTAGAGTCGAACTGGCAGCACAGGGACTGATCATTGTAGACATTGACAAGCGCGAGAGTCACCCAAAGATAACTCTAGGAACTAATGTGATTGAAAATTGTCTTGCAGAGGTGATTTTCATTTTACAGCAGGTTGCCAAGAACGCCAGCTCCGGCCAGCAGCGAGTGCTCCAGAAAGAGATCCGGGCACTGATGCGACGGCAACAGGTGGAACTCTCCGGTGGTGAGATTGGTAGCGTAAGAATGTGTGACCCTTTCCCTATTGCCATGCCCCCGAAAAGTGAAATGATGATTTGGTGCCGGGCAGCTATTGGTCTGAGAGGTAGAGATTACCAGGCCATGGTAGAACCAGTCTACTCAGACAGTAGGCCCACCATTTTGACAGCACGGGGGGTAGTTGATGTACGCCATGGGAGGGTGCCCGTTCGTATAATAAATATCGGGAAAAGGGAAGTATACCTGCCCCGGTATGCTACGCTAGCCAAATTATATACTATCAACCAAAATTCTATACAGTCTGTGAAACCCTTGCCTCAATCTCACCCGGAGGAAGGTAACGGCTCTACGAAAATAATGGAGGATTGGTGTCAGCAACTACATTTGGGTACTGACTCCACTCCCTCCCACCAGAAACAGGGAGTCTACCGGGTGGTTCGAGAGTACGAGAGAGTGTTTAGTAAACACCCGTTAGACTTCGGGCGAGTCAAGGGGGTAGAACACCACATCCCCATGGGAGACCATCCTCCCATAAAAGAGAGGTATCGACCCGTACCCCCTGCACACTACCAACACGCCAAGGGGATGCTTAGAGACATGAAGGAGGCTGGGGTAATCAGGGATAGCTGTAGCCCCTGGGCAGCTCCACTAGTCTTGGTCAAAAAGAAAGACAACACCATGAGAATGTGTGTAGATTACCGGAAAATTAACCGTATCACACACAAAGATGCGTACCCCTTACCAAGAATAGAGGAGTCTTTGGCTGCTTTAAAATCTGCTAACTTCTTCTCCACCTTGGATCTCACTAGCGGGTACTGGCAGGTTCCTGTAGCAGAGGCGGATCGGGAGAAGACCGCATTCACCACCCCGATGGGACTTAGCGAGTTTACCTGCATGCCGTTTGGACTCTGCAACGCACCAGGAACCTTCCAGGGACTGATGGAGTGCTGTCTGGGACACCGGAACTTTGAGACGGTCCTGTTATACCTGGACGATGTCATCGTCTACTCCAAGACCTACGAGGACCACCTGAAGCACCTGGCGGAAGTGTTTGAAGCTCTGGCAAGTTACGGCCTAAAGGTGAAACCCTCCAAGTGTCACCTCCTGAAACCAAAGGTGCAGTACCTGGGACACGTGGTGAGTGCTGACGGAGTGGCTCCCGACCCTGATAAGATCACCGCAATTAAGGAATGGCCAAGCCCCTCCAGCGTAAAGGAAGTGAGGCAGTTCCTCGGGTTGGTAGGCTACTACCGAAGGTTCATTCCCGGTTTCACCAAAAAGGCAGCTCCTATGCAGGACCTCCTGATAGGCCAGTCCAGGAAGGCCAAGAACCAGAAGCCACCCTTCAGATGGGAGAAGCTGGAAGAAGAGTCCTTCCGCCAGCTGAAGATGGCCCTCACGGGGGATGAAATCCTGGCGTACCCTGATTATAGCCAGCCCTTTATCCTCTACACCGACGCCAGTAACATCGGGCTAGGAGCCGTACTGTCCCAGATCCAGCAGGGGAAGGAACGGGTAATTGCTTACGCCAGCCGAAAACTGCGACCCACCGAAAGAAACCCTGAGAATTACAGCTCATTTAAGCTAGAGTTCCTGGCAGTGGTGTGGGCAGTCACCGAACGCTTTAAGCACTACCTCGCTTCTTCCCGGTTCACCGTGTACACGGATAACAACCCGTTGACACACCTGGACACGGCAAGACTCGGTGCCCTAGAGCAGAGATGGATGGCCCGCTTGTCCAACTATGAGTTTACAATCAAATACCGGGCAGGACGCTCCAATACCAACGCGGACGCCCTGTCCAGGATGCCGAACCTACCGGACGTAGGGGAAGATTCAGAGGAACTGGAAGAAGTTGAACTCCCCGCGTTCCACCGTCATGGGACTATCCAGTATTCCCACCGTGTAAGGAGTAAGCAATCCGCTACGTTCAACCCATTACCTCATTACAACTGGGCGGAGACGCAAGACAGTGACCCTGCCGTCCGACTGGTAAAGGAGATGCTGACTCGGCCAGATGCACGCCTTGACCCAGACTCTCCGGAGGAAGCCAAGCAACTGTGGGCTGAGAAGAGTCGACTGTTCCTTTACAAGGGGAAGTTGTGCCGCAGAATGGTTAACTCCCGGACGCATGAACTAATCTGGCAAGTAGTGGTGCCCAGAAGAGATGCAGCTATGGTGATGGAGGCATACCACGACGGAGCTGGGCACTTCGGATGGAAGAAGCTGGAGTTCTTGCTGCGCGGGCGGTTCCATTGGGTAGGCATGAGAGGAACCATCGAGAGGTGGTGCAGAGACTGTGGCCCATGCAACTTAAGAAGGAGGGACCGTGCCAGCCAGAAGACTCCCCTGCGGTCCATCATCACCAGACAGCCGTTGGAACTGGTAGCCTTGGATCATGTAAAACTGACCCCAAGCAGAAGTGGCTACGTCTACGCGTTAACCATCGTGGATCACTACTCCCGGTTCTTGGTTGTCGTCCCCGTCAAGGACTTAACGGCTCACACAGCAGCTAGAGCCTTCCAACAGCACTTCTGCCGTCCGCATGGATACCCGGAGCAGGTGCTGACGGACCAGGGGCCTGCCTTTGAAGCGGAAGTCTTCCAGGAGTTCTGCACCCTGTATGGCTGCCGGAAGATTAGAACAACACCCTATCACCCGCAAACTAATGGACTTTGTGAGAAAATGAACCAGGTGGTGATAGATCTTCTGAAAACATTGCCCCTGGAAGAACGTAGTCTGTGGCCTGAAAAGCTGCCCGACCTGGTGGACCTATACAACCACATCCCTGTAGGTTCCACCAACTGTACACCGGCTTACCTAATGAGGGCAAGACCTGGTAAGCTTCCTGTTGATCTGGAGATGGGAGTCCTGACACCCGAGGACACTTCACCAGAAGCAGACTGGGACACAAAGAGGCAGCAGCAGTACCGGAAAGTACAGGAGAGCGTGGAGCGAAGTCTCTGTCAAGCTAGGGAAAGACAAGAGAAAACTTACAACCAGTATGCTCCCGCTGTTCCCCTGGGACCTGAAGAGCAGGTCTTGAAGAGGAAAAGACGGCTCCACAAGTTGGACGACCAGTGGGAGAAGGACCCGTACACCGTACTGCCCTCAAGCCACGACAACCCGAAGATCTGTACAATCAGTAAAGACGGAGGGGAAACCACAGCCATTGTATCCCGGGATCACCTGAAGAAGTGTCCTGAACAGCTACGGAACCCTGAAGAGGAACAAGAAGACCCTCGACCCGTAGAGGAAAGGGAAGATATGGTTAGTACTGTGCTCGGAGACTTCCCTCGGTCTTGGACTCAAGTCAATGGTGCTGTTGTGGTACCCGTCCTCACGTTCCTCCAACCAGCATCCCAAGTGCCTACGGAGACGCAGGTAGAACTGGAAGAACAGCCGGTCCAGGAGGCAGAAGACCCCACACAAGCAGACCAGGAGAATCAACCCTCTGCTTATAGTGAGCCTGCCATACCCCTAGTGAGCCAAAGAGTCCGTAGACGGCTGCCCAGTTTACCCTTGACAGCTCCTATACCCTGTAGCTCAGGACCAATCAACCAGCTCCGTAGGTCCACTAGGGTCACTAGAGGCCAGCTGCCCATACGGTGGAGGATCTAAATGTTCAAGCTATTTTATTAATGTTTACCTGTTTATTGTTGCTTGTGTATAATTATGTGTTTCTAGTTATTTGTAGGAGTCTTTGGTGGATTTACCGGGAATCCTTTGTGTATATAGTTGGAGCGTAACCCAGGACGGACTGAAAGACTGTTAAGGACTCGGGGCAGGACAGACCCCTACCTGGTTACGTCTCCCTGTGTTGGTGAAATGGACACCCTTGTTTTCCTCAAAAGTTACACCCGGTTGCGGACACGCCGTGACCACCTTATGTGTTGTCTCTATTGGAATGTTATTGTTTGCACCTTGTTATGTTTACAAAAGTATGTTTAGTCCCGGAGTACTAACTTTCACTAGGGGGGAATGTGGCACCCCAGGGGTCTGGTCTCCACAGTAATAGCAATGTTATGTCTGAGAGCAGGTGGGAGGTCTCTTGGTCAGGAATCCTATGCATGCCACACCTCCTGCCCAGTCCTGGGAGGGGAAGAACTTCCCCATTTAAAGCTGGGGCTGAGGCAGGGTTAGTGAGAAGAGTAGAGAGAAGAAGAGGAGCAGCATAGGAAAGAAAGATCAGGAGCTCAGTGGGAGCAGTGCTAAAAGGAATCAGGGGCTGGCAGCTGAAGAGCTCGCCCTGATTGAAGAGTTACCACCGGACCCGGAGTCCGAGGCTGTGGGGATTAACCCAGACCCAGCAGCAGAAACCGCCTGGCAGGGGATTTCAGGTCCTCTGGCCAAGAAACCCGAAGGCACGGTCACACGCGTGGGACCAGCACCGCCGTCGTGGAGCGGAAGCCACTAGAAGGCCCCGAGTCACCGGCCATACGGGTGAGCACCACACGGTACACTCAGGGACGTGGGCTACTTTTACCCGCCTCTAGCAAGGTAGCCAGAAGAGTACAATTAGTTGGGGAGGCCTACAACTCCGCCTGGCCAGGGGAGATCCCATCTGCTCAAAGACTGACCAGGCCCCGATCGCTAGCCAGTACTCCGGGAGGGTCTATCTTTATCACCAGTAAAGACCCTGAACTACACCGCATCGTCTCTGAGTGGTTCCTGCTACCCCCATCATCCACGTCGGCTGCCCTGAGGCCATACCCCTCCCGTTGGGGGTTATACCATCTACGCTGCACTATCCTACCACCGGCCTCAGCGGTCTGCCCTGCAGCGGCAGCTCCATAGCTGCATTCAACGGGTGGCGTAGTCGTCCTACATCTACTGCTAATATACTGCCACACAGTTTGACTCCCTGGGCACGGACCGGGTCACCGCCACGAAACTACTACCCCCAACAGGCCCGGCTCCGGGTAGTCCCCGCGTGCGCAATGCTACACTAAGCAGGCCCAGGGGCGCGTCATCACCAACCAATAATGACTGTCACCCAACATTTTGACAACGCGAGGGTCACGGTTAAGGCAGCGTAACATAAAGTCAGCCATGCGTGCCAGACTGGTAACGGGCAAGACTTCCGTGTCCTCACCAAGATGACGACTGACCATGCTCTCCTCCTCCTCCTCCTCCTCCCCCCTGTCCTCAGGCCACGCACGCTAAACCGACTGTATGACAGTTGTACAGGTACTACCGTCTACAGCGCATGATACAAGCTCCTGTTCTTCCTCCTCCTCCTCCTCTCCCTCATTGTCCCCCAATGCACATTGGGATGAGATGAGGCTGGGCTGTGTGTAATCGACCGCTACGGCTTCTTGATCCATCTCATCATACTCTGGCTGCAATGCCTCCTCTTTACTTCTCTGCAGAGAGCGTTGCAAAAGACAGACAAGTAGAATGCTGACACTAATGATGGCGTCATCACCTCTCACCATCTTGGTGGACTCCTCAAAGTTTGTCAAGATGGTACTTATGTCAGACATCCAGGTCCACTCCTGAGGTCTTATGTGTGGAGTCTGACCTGAATATCGACGGCCTTGTTGCAGCTGGTACTCCACAACTGCTCTCTTCTGCTCACAAATCCTTTGCAACATGTGGAGGGTAGAGTTCCAACGTGTGGGGACATCACACACCAGTCGGTGTGACGGAAGCTGCAAACGCTGCTGCAACACAGCAAGGGCGGCGGAAGCTGTAGCCGACTTGCGAAAATGAGCTAATAGGCGGCGTACTTTGACGAGCAGATCTGGCAACTCGGGGTACGATTTAAGAAACCGCTGAACCACGAGGTTAAGCACATGAGCCAGGCATGCTACGTGTGTGATCTCGCCTCGCCTCAGAGCCGCCACCAGGTTATGGCCATTGTCACACCAACCATGCCTGGATGTAGGTTCAGCGGTCTCAGCCACAGATCTGCCTGCTCTTTCACAGCTGTCCACAACTCACAAGCAGTGTGAGGTTTCTCACCTAAGCTTATGAGTTTCAGCACAGCCTGTTGCCGCTTAGCGGAGGCAGTACTCCAGTGCTTCCAGCTTGTAACTGATGTGGGGATATCTGAGATGGAGGCTGAACATGAGGAGGAGGAGGAGGATGATGCGCAGGAGCTGTACACTGTGGGGGCAACTCTGACTGACATAGGGCCCACAATCTTCGGTGTGGGGAGGATGTGTTCCGTCCCAAGGTCCGACTGGGTCCCGGCTTCCACTATGTTTACCCAGTGTGCCATCAGGGAAATGTACCGTCCCTTGCCACAAGCACTTGTCCACGTGTCCGTTGTCAGGTGGACGCTCCCAGTAACTGCGTTGTTGAGGGCACGGCAGATATTTTGGGACACTTGCTTGTGTAGTGTGGGGATGGCACACCGGGCAAAATAGTGTCGGCTGGGGACCGAGTACCGAGGGACGGCCACCGCCATAAGGTTGCGGAAGGATTCCGTCTCCACCAGCCTAAAAGGCAGCATTTCCAACGCAAGCAGTCGTGAAATGTGCGAATTTAGGACTGTGGCCTGTGGGGCGTTAGCTGCGAATTTCCGCTTTCGTTCAAAGGTCTGGGATATGGACAATTGAACGCTGCGGTGGGACGTGGACGTGGACGTTGATGCTGTTTCTTGAGAAACTGCCATAACAAGTGAAGACTGAGAGGAGGGGGCATCTTTGCATGCAGTATGGACAGAGGATTGCCTTGCACACACAACAGGGGGTTCTATTGCACGCACAACAGTGGAAGAAGCAGTGGTGACACCCGCTGACACTGGTCGTGGAGCCTGGAGTTCGCCCCACAAAGTCGGGTGCTTTGCTGCCATGTGCCTGATCATGCTGGTGGTGGTCAGGCTGGTAGTTTTGTCACCCCTGCTGATGCTGGCATGGCAGGTGCTACAAATGGCCTTTTTGGGGTTATCAGCAGAGTCTTTAAAAAAATTCCAGACTCTGGAAGACCTACAGGTTGTACTGGCAACGTCCCTCGTGTTGGTGTTACCTGCCTTCTGTGTGCGGCCACCACACTGCTTCTTCCTGCCTGTTGGGGTACTCAGCCTCCCTCACCCTGTGTGCTGCTGGCCTCGCTCTGCATGTCCTCCTGCCACGTTGGGTCAGTTACTAGATCATCCACCACCTCCTCTTCTTCCACTTGCGCACCACGATCCTCCTCCTCACTTCCTGGCAATTGTGTCTCGTCATCGTCCACCTCTTGTGACAAATTGCCAGCGTCGACTTCCTGTGGCCGTGGCTGTTCAAATATTTGGGCATCGCTACATGGGATCTCCTCTTCCACCACTTCAAGCGGAGCAGGTGAGGGGCACAAATCTGGAAATGGACCAGTGAACAGCTCTTCAGAGTGTCCAAGTGTGGGATCAGTTGCTGTCTGACGACACTCGGCATGGTGGGAGGAAGGAGCATCAGGGTGAGGAGGAGTATGCGGTCGAGACTCACGGCTACTAAGATTTGACCGTGTGGAAGACAGACCGGAGGTGGTGGGTCCCAGGTAACTGGAAGTATTATCTGCTATCCAATTAATAACCTGTTCACACTGATCAGTTCGCAATACTGGTGTTGTTCTGTGCTTCCCTAGTACTTCGGTCAAGAAGTGGGAGCGAGAAGATGTGGCTGTTGGTTGTGGCACATTTTCACCTTGGCCACGGCCCCGTCCTCTGCACACACCATCACCAGAATGTCTAGTTCCACGTCCCTTGCCACGCGCCTTGCCCATTGTAAAGGAAGTAAAATAGCTTACACTCACACTATCAATGGAAAAAGGGTAACAAAAAGTAGATTAGAACCGTGAAAGAGGAAAACCACAGTTCTATTTCTCTGGCCTACACCCGACTATTTTAAGCAATCTGAACAATGAGGGAGAAACTATTACTGTTTTTCTTTACGGAAAAAATAACAAAAGCTGGATAATAGAGATTTTTTACTGTGGAACGGCAAAACCACAGTTATAATTTACTGGTGTATACCAGACTTTTTTAAATATATATATTTGCGGCTGAACAGTGAGCGACACACTCAAACTGTTTTTTTTTAGATACAAATGGCCCAAAAGTGGATAATACAGAGGTTTGAACCGTGGAACTGCAAAACCACACTTCTGTTTCTCTGGCCTACACCAGACTATTTTCAACAGATATATTTGTGTCTGAACGGTCACAGACACACTTTTTTTTTTGGGGGGGGGGACACCAAAAGGTTAATAAGACGGGTATTTGTACAGTGTGAAGGAGGAAAAAAAAAAGAGGATTTAGATGAAAAAAAAAGGATTTTTCCTGGCCCTCGAGACCTAGAGCTAAGTCCAGCAATTTCAGCAACAGAAGCACACAGGACTGTAATGCGGCGTTTGCTGGTATAACCACTGCGTCTCCTATACAGCCTGCCTGCCTGCCTGATATCTGGGATGAATATTAGTCCTGAGAAGGACTGTTTGTTTGATCTGGCATCCTTTACAGACCCTACACTAACTATTTCGCAGGATATATCTCTCCCTAAATCAGCAGCGCTGTCCCTACACTGTCTGATCCCAGCCGTCTGTGCCCAAGATGGCGGCGCCCGGTTTTAAATACTCGAGGTGACGCTGTGCGGCAAGCCAATCAATGTAATGCCCACAACCAACATGGCTGCGGAATTACAGTGACTGGCTAGCAATCCCTGCATGTTCATTGGCTCTGTAAAGAGCGCCAAACATGAAGGTTGGAGACCCGAGTTCCCGCCCGAGTAACCCGGAAATGCTCGGTGCTCGCCGAACATCCTGAGTAGCGTGATGCTCGGGCGAGGACCGTGCAGTGTCGAGCATGTTCGCTCCACACTAATAGAAACTCAATTTTCCCAAGCGTTTATGTGTATTCAATGGAACAATGATAGGGATGAATGGACCCGAACTTAAAAGTTCAGCGTTCATATCGGACAGTTACTGTCGGGTGCTAAACGCTGAAGACAGACTTTTCCCGTATGTCCGTTGCAATGTTTAGAATTCCAGAGAAAGTCCATTGAAGAGAGAGAGAGAAAGTGACAATTTTCCGGTTCAAAAGTCCAGGTGTCACGCACAGTGTGGGAAAGACTAAGTGCAACACGAAGGCATGAGGGGAAGAAAACCCAGACACTAGGGAAAGAGGGAGTGGAGACCCCTAGAAAGATCTAATAACACCCTGTCTACCATACAATCCCTATATTGGTTTCAAACCAATCGCCAAGCAGGAAACCTAAGCTCTATATATCCCTAGAGCTAGGCCCTAGATAGGAAGGGGGGTGAGCATTGGTCAGTCCCCACTAAAAACTAAAGACAACAAGGGAGACAAAGGGGGAACACTTAGCTTGAGCAGACACCAGAGATATAACACCAAACTTTCTCCAAGGGCACCAGAGAGGATGCTAGCCGACTGTTTTAGCTCCAAGCCTTAACAAGGGAAAAATGAGAATATCACCGGCGACTCCCTGAAGCAGACTGAGAGTTTATAAACACCCAGACCAGGGTGTGTGTCAATCAGAGCAGGAGGGAGGTTGCCACTGGGTCCAAAAGTCAGAAGGATTAAGAAGGTGTCTGCAATGCCAAACGCAGTGACCTTCTGCAGCCAGATCCAGAGCGACTGTCTGTTACATCTGACACACCTGTGACACCAGGTCCCCATTGTTTTCTATGAGGTTCGGGTTCTGGTTGAAGTTCGGGTACAGTTCTAGTACCCAAACCGAATTTTGCAGTAAAGTTTGGTTCAGGTACCAGAACCCAAGCTTCCACGGGTCCGCTCATCCCTAGACAATGACATTAACTGCGGCCAGACACTTTTTCACCCCAATCCTTCTTTTACACAACACCGTCAGTTGGGAAAGAGTCATGAGGCTTCTAGCACATGAAACAGTTGCTCATAAAAGGAAGGTCTTTCCGACATTATTCTAATGTGTATGCGGGTCTACTATTCCTTCAAGCTCATCCAAAATTACATTTTTGACTTGGGTTGGGTTTTCAGTGCATTTGCATTTTCTCATTGCATTTTTTAAGGGCTCATGCACATGACAGCATAAGAGCTCAAGCTATGATAGCATGTCCCTAAAGGCACAGGAGGCTCCTACTTTTGCATGTCTTTAGATTCCATACTGCAATGTAAGGAGGTCTTGTCTGTTAGAATTGTATTAATCTGTGAGTAAAAAATAATGCTCTGCCCTATTGGATTCCATATGTACTGTTTTTCCTTACAAGTTTTGCTTCAACGGGAGATTTTCGTTCACAATGGTGGACATTTACCAGTGTGTTTGCAGCTAATTGTTTGCTCAAATTGCAACATTTCATTTCAAGTACACTATACTGTATATTTCATCATTCTTTAATACCCATGAAAAAATTAAAAATAATAAGAAAAGGGCGTGCAATTAATCTTTTGGCCTGGAGTGTGATATATTTATGAATCTATTTCTACATAAAGCCAGGGCCCCATTATCAGTATTCGGTCAGTATTTTTTCTCAGTAGTGGGAGCCAAAACCAGGAGTGGGTGATAAATACAGAATTGGTGACTTGTTTCTGTTATACCTTTTCTCTGATTGTTCCTCATCTGGTTTTGGCTCCCACTCCTGAGAAAAAAATACTGACCGAATACAGATAGTGGGGCGGTGGCCTTATTGTTCCACTCCTAGTTTTGGCTTCGAATACTGATGTAAAAAACTGACCAAATACTGAATGTGTGAACGTGGCCTTAGTCAGGGAGCCGGCATATGATGTAACTGTATGTCATATGTTATTAAGAGATTAAAAAAGGCATGGAATATAATTATATTGCAAAAACACACATAAAAAGGTCACAGTTTCAACAAAATTCTACATTAATATGTAATATTTGACACATTGGTCTCCAACTCTTATTTAACATTAGAAAGTATAATAATTAATATATTAAAATGTCAAATTTTCTGCAAAAAAGGTAAAAAGTCTCAATTTGTGCAAAATAAGATATTTCATGCTCAAAATTTGGCACATTGGTCTCCTAGTCTTATCTAACATTGGCAAATTTATTACCACGTGATGGTGTAATCTGCACACATTTATGACCCTCACAGACTAGTGATCATAGGAGATCAATATGACAGAAATATTGTAGTATTCCAATATAGAGAAAAGGGATCAAACGAATCGCGGTTCATGTTCCCGGAGGGGAGTAAAAAGTTAAACCATGAAAATAAAGTGAAAATGTTTTCATAAAAAATATATAATTTTGTAAAATTTGGTAACATTTTTTTTTTTTTAAGAAATGTTGCATTTTCTCTGCAGATGGTCCCTGGAGTCTGGCAACATATAAACAAGTAATTTACAATGTTAAACCATGTAGAATTATGCAAATATTTTGGTATTGATTTTTTCAGAGGATGCTCATTATCCAAAATTTTGCATCGATCCACTGTTCATATGAATGGGGACTACAGAAATCTAAAATCTGCCGTAAGTGAACCTAATCTTTGGGTTATTGCATGCTGCCTATACAGCAGTGCGAAGTGGCCCCAATGGACATAGTTGCCCACATTTATAAAAAAAATGGTGTAATTTTCACCATATACGTAGTATATTCATTTCAACTCTGCCTCTCCATATTTTTGTAATATTGCACCTTAACCCCTTCATGACACTGCAATTATTATTATTTTTTTTTGTTATCCTTCCAATAACTTTTATTATTTTTCCATCATCATAGCAGTATGAGGAACAGGTTGTACTTTTGAATTATACCATTCTTTTACCAGTACTAAAAAACAGCAAAAAATCCAAGTTGGGTGAAATAATGAAAAAAAAGGGTAATTCTGCCATTGTTTTTGGGGTTTTGTTTATATACCATTCATTATGTGGTATCTTGACTTGACTTGGCATCATGATTCTTTAGGTCCACACGATTAAAGCAATACCAAACTTGTATAAAAAAGCTCTGTAACAAAAAATGTGGCTCATGTAGCCATTTTCTGAGATACAAAACAATTGAATTTGTCTGCGAAAAAGGCTGACAATATTTTTGCAACTCTTTTGGGTGTATGAGACGTTTTGATCACTTTTTAATGCATTTAGGGGGAAAAGTGTGGTAACTGAAAAATGGCAATTCTGGTGTTTCATTTTTTTCCTCTTTATGGCATTAACCTATGGGATGAGCGGACCCATGGAAGTTCGGGTTCTGGTACCCAACCCAAACTTTATTCCAAAGTTCGGTTTGGGTACCAGAACTGTACTCTAACTTGAACAAGAGCTCATAACCCATTTAAAACAATGGAGACCTTAACTTTTGAGCTGGCAAATATTCTCTCTCTCTGCAATGGACTTTTCCCAGAACTCCGAACATTACAACAGACTTCCGGGAGGAGTCTGTGTTTGGCGTTTAACACAGGACACTAACTGTCCGGTATTAACCCAGAACTTTAAGTTCACGTTCGCTCACCTTTACTTGTGGGCTATGTCTACTACTACATTTACTTAATTGAGATTTTCTGTAGTACCAGACACAGCCAGTCGGCAAGAGTGTCGCTGGCTCTGGAAAAAAAAAGTAAACCTTTTTTTTTCTAATCATACAACTCTTATTAGTACCAAACAACACAATGCTTTATTAATAATGCAGAATTATGTTGTGAAATGACATTGGTGAACAAATTCTGAATAATCATTCTTAAAGTTCTTGAAGGGATGGATGTAATAACACATATTTCATAAAATGAATAATGTTGGTCCCAGAAACAATAAAGCCCCGAGTCTGCATCAACTGTATGCCATTTGATGTTGCTGCTTTAATCCCTTACCAACATATGATGTACTGGTGCATCATTTGCCGGCTTCCTGACTTTGAGGCGGACTGATTTAGGCTAGGTGCCCACGATCAGGAATAACAGCATTTTGGACGCAGCATATTTTTGCTGCGTCCAAAATGCTGCGTTCTAATCACCGCACTTGTGTTTAGTCAATATGCGGATTTACCGCATCTAATGACATCTATTGTGGAAATTTCTGTAGCAGAGACAAAAAGTACAATTCGTCCTAAAAAAAACAAGCCCTCATATAGCTATGTTGGCTGAAAAATAAAAAAGTCATGGCTCTAGGAATAAAGGGAGGGAAATACAAAAGAGTAAAAATGGAAAATCGCCTGGTCAGGAAGGAGTTAAAGAGGACTTTCACAAAATTTTTCATGTTGAGCTGGACATATAATGTAATAGTGCCTGCAGAGGGGAATAAAAAGTTTATTTTGTTTTATTTATTTATTTATTTTGCCTCTCTGTTTCGGAGATATTAGCAATCAACACATTTAACACCTAATGAGTTCATTTTTTCTAAGTCCAAGTGGGGTTATTAGAGTTTTCACTGGGGGTGTGTACTTTCCCCCTGCATGATGCTGATAAATCAAAAGAAGGCATTAAAACTCAAAAGGAATAAAACACTCCCACCATAGCTTAAGTTTCTCATTGTGTGAGCTGTATAGTGACAAACAGCCTGATCTCCTGGTCTAACCTCCTGAATGAATCAGTGTGGGGGAAGGAGCAGTGCAGCTGAGTCTAGCTGTGTCACATTACAACATTCCAATCCCCTCTATCAGCTCTCCTGATTACTGAGTATGTCAGTAATCACACTCATGTCTACTGTGCTTAAGCAACATGTACTTGCTCTGTAGTGAGATTAGGACTGTTCTCTGTTCTGCACTACTTTGGTGAGAGACATAATGACACCCTGCGACCTGAATTATTAGCATCTCTGTCAGACTGGAGACGCTGTATTGATAATGCGTCATCTGTAGAACGCAGCAGCGTCTCCAGTCTGACGGTCACACAGGAACACTGGTGTCTAGGTGGTTTTAAGTAGAAATATGTATCTATATTTTTAGATAGGTATTAGGGTTGAGCGAGTATGTTCTGTCCGAGTATGCTCGGGCCGAGCTCCGAGTATTTACAGCTGCTCGGTGATAAGGTTGAATCGCTCCCGTGTGCATGATTTGCAACTGTTTGACAGTTTTATTACATGTGAGGAATGTGTAAGAAATAGACATTCCCCACATATAATAAAGCTGTCAAACAGTCACAAATCATGCACACGGGAGCGATTTAACCTTATCACCGAGCAGCTATAAATACTCGAAGCTCGGCCCGAGCATACTCGGCGAAAGGGTTAATAGAACATACTCGCTCAACACTAATAGGTATGCATACTTTTGTGTCTGTGAGTATGTATGTGTATATCTAGTTATCTGTATATAAGTGTGGATATGGGAGTAGATTTTTATGTATCTGAATATGTATGTGTATATGGATGTATCTGTATACATATGAGTACAACAGTGGCGTACCGCCATTGGCGGCAGGCCACATAACTGCTATGGGGCCCGTGGCCGTAGGAGGCCCGTGAGCCAGCGGACCCCATAGCAGTCTCCCCCATTCTGTACCCCACTCTCCGCTGTTTGATTGCCACCGCCGCCCACTGCCACTGTGTTCAGACATGGCCGCGCGCTGTGCGGCTGTGTCTTGTGGTAATGACGGCAGGGGCGACACTGCACCTTTAATTGTGCTTGTGTCAGCCCTGCTGCGTCATTACTACAAGACACAGCCGCACAGCACACTACACGCAGCTATTACTGAGTACCGTGCCGGTGGGTGGCGGTTAATCAAACAGCGGCAACGCTGGTACGATGCACCACGCTGTGTCAGACAGTGGAGCTGCCAGCTGCTGTCGTGATGAGAGAGACAGGCTGCAGAGACTGAAGCAGCGGGGAATGAGGAGTGGTAAGTATGTATTTATATATTTTTGTAAATCAGTCAGTACTGATAATACTGGAGGACTGGGGCTGCCTTTTACCCTATGGGGGGCTGCATTATACTGTGTGGAGGACCACAGCGAGTGCATTATGTATATGTATGCATATGTATATGCTCTCCCATCCTGGTATACAGGGCTGTGGAGTCGGCAAGCCAAACCGACTCCTCAATTTCCATGACTCCGACTCCACGACTCCAACTCCCTCATACATGGCTCATGTGATGCATTAGGGTCATTACACTGTGCATGTGGAGGCTAAAAAGGAAGAATTCACCATTGGGGTATCATACTGTGTTAAGGGGGACACTTTTGTTGGCATCACATTTTATGGGGCTATGAAAGAGGAATCTAGGAGTTCAGAAAGGAAGAAAGTTGCTATGCAAAGGCTGGAAGGTTGTGAGATCTGCTCTTCTGTGTCCCCAACAATTATTTACTTATTTTTTTTTTTTGTGGGGGGTCCCCAATTATATCTTCTGCTATGGGGTCCCATGATGTACGCCCCTGGAGTAGTACACATATGTATATACGGGCCCTTACTACTGAAACAATGAGAAACAAAGCTTTTGCAAAGTTAAACACAGTTTATTACACAAATCAATACAAAACTGATAGTAGTGTATAATTGTCAGTAGTTGCCCACTATAAGTTCTGATGCTGCCAAGTAACAGCACCAGGACCGTTAAAATACTGGCAGTAGTTGTCGCGGCAGGTCTTCGCTTCCTGGGTGTTTCTGCCATATCCCACTGGTTGAAGGCCTGCAATTGCAGGATCGTTTGAACGCCATTCTCCGAGCTCCACTTCCCCATTGGCTAGGTCGACAGAGTCCACGAAGCCAGGTGGACAGTACGTAATTGCATCACGTCGACGAAGAAAGTTGTGAAGCGTGCAACAGGCCAAAACAACAGAGTCTATTGATGTAAGCTTCATGTTAATTGGCGTGTGAAAAATTCTGAAGCGGTTGGCCATGATACCGAAGGCATTTTCGACAACATGACGTGCCCTTGACAAACGATAATTGAAAATTCTTCTTTCCTGGGTAAGACTTTTTGGGGGAACGGTTTAATAAGATTGGGATGAAGTGGGAAGGCTTCATCGCCGACAAAAACAAAATTAAGGTTACCTGTAGTCTCTGAGTTGGGAGGCAAGTGTATGTCACAGTTGTCCAATCGCTCTCCAAAAAGTGTGTGCTCTAAAACACCACCATCAGAAACTCTGCCGTTCATGCCAACATCTACATTTATAAATTCGTAATTGGCATTAACAAGGGCCATCATGATGATGCTGAAATAGCCCTTATAATTATAAAAATAGGATCCGCTATTTGGTGGCTGAGTGATTCGGACATGTTTCCCGTCCAAAGCCCCACCACAGTTAGGGAACTGCCACAGCTGCTCAAAATCAGAGGCAATCTTTTTCCATTCCTCCTCCGTGTTGGGAAACTGTATGTAACTACGTAGACTGTGGTAAATTGCATTACATGTCTCCGGGATTAGAACACTGAGCATGGGCCTTGAAATGGCTGCAGAAAAATGCAAGTCTTGGAGTGAGCGTCCGGTGGCCAGGAATCTCAGTGTGACTGCCAATCTTTCATCTGCCAGAATGGCAGCACGCATCGCTGTATCCTTCCGTTGAATACGTGGCGTAACTCGTTCCAGTAACTCTTTAAAAGATTCCTCTGACATCCTCAGATAGTTGCGGAAATCATGAGGATTCTTCTCCTGAAGCTCTCTTACAAGTTGCATGTGGGACAATTCAGACCTCTTCTGCAGCCACTCTCTGGTCCACATGCGACGCTTTCGTTTGGAACGCTTCTGTAGCTCTCGTGCCTCATCTTGACGCCGAGCTTCCTCAACCAGCAATGCAGCAACCACAATAGCACACTGCCCGTCGTCCATGATGTGCAAACTGCAAACATAACATGAAAAGATGAGAACACTTTCAACAAAACAATTAACACAAGTATTGAAACTGTACATAAAAAATATCATGGAAAACCGTGTTCCATTCCGTTAGTGAGCATGACAGAAAACGTGCTGTGTGGGTGCCTGTGCATGAGACCCCTAAAATATCTGTCCATGCAAAAGCATATATATACAGATAGAAGCCAAGCCCTCCCTTCGTGAAGAACAAAGATAGCAGATAATTGGTAAATGTGCGATAAATGAATTAAAAATGGAAACGCATTTGAGACCTCAAACAATACCTACCTCGCTAAAGATGCCTGATTTGTTCAAAGCGGAGTCACAGCTGGAGAACGCTACAATGATCCGCAAAGATCAGCACTAGTCCAATGAACGGATATTAACAGCCCGGAGAACTCTGCTAGGATCTGCAATCAACAGCCCGGAGAACTCTGCTAGGATCTGCAATCAAGCACGAGGTCAGAAACAAAGGACGGAATCGCTATTCTGTTGCCTTGTTTATGCGCGGCCGGAAATGAGAACGCTGTAGCGACCACCAATCTGGGACTAGGGGCGCGGAAAAGTCCAATTTATGCACGCCTACGTGTCTCTGCTCTGAATCGCTGACGAGGTCGTTGGCTAGGTGTCAAATACAGCGATGCACACTGCCCAGCGGGAGTGCAACGACCCAGGAATGGTCCAGGAAGCTTTGTAATGATCAACGATCTCACAGCAGGGGCCTGATCGTTGCTACCTGTCAAAGGTAATGAGATCACAGCGAGATCGCTGTTGCGTCACAAAACCCGTGACGTATCAACGATCTCGCTAGCAATCTCGTTATGTGTGACAGGGCCTTAACTGTAGTTAAACTACTCATTACAAGTTGAGAACAATAGACATAAGTGTGATTACTGATACAACTCTGGACAGGCTGTGTGGAGGAGGGGCAGTATAGCAGAGCTGACAATGCTAAGAAAAATCTCTTCTACGCTATGGTGGGGACATGATATTTCCTTTGAGTATTGTTGCCTGTTTATGATTGGTCAGCATTGTACAGGGAGAAGAAGCACACGCCCCCAGTGAAAACTCTGATAAATTAAACAATTAGCAAAAAAATGTCCTACCACACTCCAAAGACAAACTGATAGGGAATGTAGATTGTGAGCCCCAATGGGGACAGTGATAATGTCTGTAAAGCGCTGTGGAATTAATGGCGCTATATAAGTGAGTAAAATAAATAAACAAATTCCCCTCAGCAGCTACTATTACATCATGTGTCCATTTCAACATGAATAATTTGGTGAAAACTTATTTTAAATACTGTTGCAATCTATCTGGAGCAGTTTGAGTGTCTGGATGTCATTGTCAACCCCCTAAGAAAAAGGCAGAAGTGGTTTATCATAGCTTCTGTCCTCTCTTTATTCATCTTCAAAGTGCAATGTTGAGAGTTCTTTTGGACCTGCTGATTACATGATCTCTGGAGTCTGCAGGGCATAACAGAGCTGCTGGGACTTTGCATACCCAGATCAGCTCTACTTGATACTTCTGTCACTATAGGAAGATGTTTTTCCAGTAACTGGGACGTCTACAGACTATCCAATTAGACTATGGCCCCACTATCAGTATTTGGTCAGTATTTTTTCTCAGGAGTGGGAGCCAAAACCAGGAGTGAGTGATAAATGCAGAATTGGTGACTTGTTTCTATTATACCTTTTCTGTGATTGTTCCTCACCTGGTTTTGGCTCCCACTTCTGAGACAAAATACTGACCGAATACTGATAGTGGGGCCATGGCCTTAGAGTGAAAAATTTAACAATACAAATAAATATGCAATGTCCTCCAGAGATCTCTTTCTGACTTTGTTGAAAAAGAAAATGATTAATTTTACACAGTAATTTATATGAAGCCTCAAACAGCAACAAAAAAATAATAAAAATTCTCTTGTATAAAACAAGGAATCATGCAGGTATATCAGTAAGAAAAAAATTAATGCTCCTTAAGGGGGTTCAGAATTGAAGTCAAATCCAAGTGATAGTATCCTATAATGAGAACGCCCAATTAAATCTATTAACCTTTTTTTCTAATTAAAGGGAAATTTTGCTGTACTTGGCATCCATGTAATACATAATTTTCCATTGCAGGGGAAATGTATGGTCGACTAGAGATTCCCCTAGTGATAACAGCTAAATGCCAAAGGTTATAAAAGCTTGAGAACCGGACGTCCATGCTCAGGTGATTGCTGGGGAAGCTAGCTCTCTTAAGTGAAGGGGTTGTCTTCGTGAGATCAGTAACTACGGCTGTACCAGTTATTTTTCGATACTTTTTTCATTGTGCAATTATCGTTTCATCTGTGAAACAAAAGATTGCTTCCATGTGGAGATGAGCTAATCTGAATTTATTGTGATTTGCTCATCTCCAAATCCAGAAAACTTTATTGGTGTATTATAAAGGGTAAAGAAAGGGTTTAGAAAACAATAAAAAATACTCCCTTTGCTGCTCACATGTTCTGCCACCTCAGCTCCCAACCCTTCTTCCATTTGCTTCCATTTGCTCTGGTCTCTCCTGGTCTTCTGCCATTCTGTGTTGAGTAGGCTTTGGACAACACACATATCCTAATGCTGTGACGTCACACCGTGTGTTGCCCAAGGTTTACTTAGCACAATAAGCATCGAGGTGGAGTGGAGATATTTTTTTAATCCCTGCATTTACTATGCTCTTGGGTCTAAAAAGACCCCAAAACATAAAAAAGACACATTGCATCAAATACACTCAATGCAAAATGATTTTCCTGGAAAGTTCAACCAAATTTCCAATTTTGAGTTTCGGCCAGGTTGCTCACTACTAGTTCCAGGGGAATTTCTCTGAAATGCCAAAGTGAAAATTTTACAGAAAATCAAACATTTTATTCCTATGATGAGATGTGATCAAGCCTGTTAAAATGGGATTACAGTTTACGGAAAGACATTCCCTATAAGTGGTTTTCTGTACACTTGATTCTCTTCTGAAGTTTGCAGTTTGGTCGGTTAACCTGTATTTTGTAAACACTGTAATGATGTGATCGGCTGCAGGCTAGATCTAATGCGGTCAGCCATAGATTGGCCTCTGCTTTTAAACACCAATTAATTCAAGTAAAAATTGCTATATCAGCATCACATTGACATTCAGATGGATTCCATTAAGTATTTTTCCAGCATATTACTGAGTTACAGGGAATATTTCAGAAAACCTCTTTACCCTAACTGTGGTTTCTTTTAAAAAAACAAAAAAACAAACAGGGTGTTACTCACTGTCCCCAGGTCTAGCTCTGAGTCTCCACCGCTGTTCCCAGTGTCTGAGACTGTCTGCAGAGCTGTAGTCAATAACTGAGCTCAGCTGATTGGCTTATGCTATTAAAGAAGCCCTCTTCCCATTAAAGTTTTTATCTTCTTAATATATTGCACTCATCATATTATATAGCACTGTCTACTTACAATTGCTCATTTTGCCTTTCTACCTAGCTAATTATTCTCTTTTCTGTGCTATATTTAGAAACAGGAAGTCTCCTGTCCCTGCATTTATTGTTCCCCTCTTTAACTACTTGCCCAGCTGCTCCCTCCTCCTCCGTGCCAGGGACTTTTGCTGTGACTTATGACTCATATAGGGAAAATAGACTTCTTGTTTCCATATAGAGCTTAGAAGGATTCAGTGAGTCCGTTTTTAATCACGTGATCTTATAGACCTAATGGAAAAGAGAAGAATTAGTCAGTGTAAGAGGGTCACTGGTGATATACTGGAGGGGAGATATGTTTCACTGAGGTTATTAGCTTCGGTGATATGAACCCAGAAGCATGTTCCAGCATATTATGTACTGAGGGGGGTTAATCGGCCATGACCATGCCAGGTTTTTTAGTGAACAGCCAAAGAGTTGGCCGGGACAGTTGTTCACCATATTTCCACCCTAGGGTGTGGTCCAGGAGGTAAAAGTGAAGCCTCTGGACTCATTCAGGGTCTGTGTGCTCAGAAGGTGAACTGACCTCCAGAGCTGTGCTCTTGTTAAACAGAGCTGAACCCTGTTTTCTGAGTGAGCAGACCCGGCAGTTGTACAGACTGTAATGAGTGCTGTTTCTTTATACCAACAAGACTGAATAGAAAAAAAAAAGTAAGTAAAGTCCGCTTACCATTGGGGTGTGGTGCAGTCTCAGCCTCGCTCGGATCTAGCTAGAGCAGCCTGGTTCATGAATCAGAAAATAGGAGGAATAATCCAGCGTATCAGGCTATAAACTTGAATAAAACATAGCTTTTATTGAGCCATTAAAAAATGCTGCTACCACCATAATCAGTCTTAGTGCACACAAGGATCACAGCTGTCTCGACCTACGCGTTTCGACCTGCAGTCTTAATCATGGTTTGTCTTAACCAGTGGACACTATATGTGTGTGTGTCACTAACATTTTTATTTCACTTTTGTCTATGCTTATCATACTGACCTCAGAGACTAGTGAGCACATGATAACTATTATCTTTAATTACAACCTACCTTCATATGCTCACCTGTCCACAGTTCAGACAGACCATGATTAGGGATGAGCGAGTATACTCGTTACTATTCGGTACTCGCCGAATAGTACAGTGCTCGGGCTACTCGTTACGCCCTGAGTTTCCTTGTGATTACTTGCTATGAGTAACGAGTACAATGTGTCTGCTGGAGCCTATAAAGCGGTCTGGGGCTGAAGAAAAGGCTGAAATGGGAGCATGATTGTTTAAAAACCGGCGGTAAAAAGCCGCCTGCTTTTAAACAATCACTCAGCCTGATACTCGCTTCCCCGCAGCCTCCCATCCCGATCCTCCGCTCCCCCCGCCACCTCCCATTCCGATCCTAAGTTAGGACCGGGAGGGGAGCGAAGCACCAGGGAGCGGGGAGCGAAGGACTTGGGCGGGGAAGCCGGCAGTGAAAAGACTAGAGACTAAAATTACGGGGAACCCCACGCCAATTTTTTTTTTAATAAATCCTTTATTTTAACACTAAACGACAAGTACAGTAATCAACACTATCACTGTACTTATTATATCTGTGACTGACATGTTTCTATCTATCTAATCTATGTGTGATGCTCTATTCTTTCTGTTTTAAATTGTCTAAATTAAAATTTTTACATTTTTTAATGAAATTTTCACCAAACATTTGACGTGGCCTTCGCCATATTTTTGTGTTCAGCCAGGTACAGCAGGCAGGAATGGGCTGCCCCCAACCCCCAGATGCCTATTTGTACCTGGCTGGAAACAAAAATACAGGGAAGCGCTTTTTTTAATTATTTCATGAATTTCATGGGAGGCTGCGGGGAAGCGAGTATGGGGCTGAGTGATTGTTTAAAAGCCGGCGGCTTTTTACCGCCGGCTTTTAAACAATCATGCACCCATTTCAGCCTTTTCCTCAGCCTCCAGACCACTTTATAGGCTCCAGCAGACAATTACTTGGCTTACTCGCTTTTCCCAGTGACTTACATTGGACTCGCTACTAGTAACGAGTACCCGAGTATTGGGACCTACTCGTTACGAGTATAGCGAGTCCGGTTATTTCACTACTCGCTCATCCCTAACCATGATTAAGACTGCACGTTTAAACGCGTAGGTCGAGACAGCTGTGATCCTTGTGTGCACTAAGACTGATTATGGTGGTAGCAGCATTTTTCAATGGCTCAATAAAAGCTATGTTTTATTTAAGTTTATAGCCTGATACGCTGGATCATTCCTCCTATTTTCTGAAACAAGACTGAATATGTCTATTTTGTTTTTGACTGGTTTATGAAGCAAGTTTTCCATAAAGAAGATTTAAACAAAAAGCATTCCTCTGACTACCCCGTTAAGCAGCCAAGTGAGCCGATCTATCACACCGGGTAGAAGAGCAATATGAGCAATTGTAAGTACACAGTGCTAAATAATATGATGATTGCAATATATTAAGAGGATAAAAATTTTGATGGCAGAACTGCTAACTTCAGTTATTGGCTGCAGCGCTGCCTACTAAACATCAGTACTGCAGATAACAACAGACATCGGGAGCAGCAGCTGAGACTCATCGATTGACCAGGACAAGGTGAGTAAAACAATCCTTTTCCATCCACTAATAAGGCCCCAAAGTGTCACTTGGCTGGTGTAAAAATAAGTATTTCATGGTTTTGGGGAGTTTAAAACAAAAGAACCTATCAACTGTGACTTTGAAGCTCTTAGTTCTACCATTAATACCGATAAAACTATCAAAGACCTGTTAGTGCCCTATAGGATAGTTACTGTCTTCTATTTTGTTAGAACTGGAGAAATATATTGACAGCATAGCTTGAAATTGGCTGATGGGTATGTGCCCCTGGTGTTAAGTACCGGGGGATGCCAAAAAGCCACTCAGTATTTTACTGAACCCTACCCCATGAAGAAGGAAAACCTAGCTATACCTCTACTTACAGTTAAAACTTGGACTCAAAGTTGAACTGTGTACATGTCTGTGCATAGAATGGGTTGGAATATGTTGGAACAAGATAATTATTATTTATTTATTATTCATTACTTATATAACACCATTAAGTCCACAGACTTTACAGACATTATTATCACTGTCCTCATTGTGGCTCACAATCTAAATTCCCTATCAGTATATATTTGGAATGTGGGAGGAAACCAGAGAACCCACACAAACACGGGGAGAACATACAAACTCCTTGCAGATGCTGTCCTTGGTTGGGATTCGAACCCAGGACCCCAGTGCTGCAATGCAACAGTGCTACTCACTAAGCCACTGTGCTGCCCTATGATAAGCAAGGATTAATATTTTTGGGGGTTTTGTAATTGGTCAGCACAATACATATACTATTTCAAAAGATGGTCCAGGTATAAAAAAATAAAAACACCAGTAAGTACTGTAAATCACAGAAAAACACACCCAGTCCTTAACAGTCTAATTCAGTGTCGATCCGATGTTCCTCTTGATCTTTGTTTAGAAACAGTAAATATGGTAGGTTACCGCACTCCTGTGGCAGATGGGTGCACAAGTAGGGCCCAACCCTAGAGCAATAAAACGAAGAACTCGGCACTCAAGATGACTCAATAAATTTTGAGAATTTAATAGTAAAAAAAGAAGTACAAAACAAACGTTTCCGTCATGTAAGACCTTCCTCAGTGTACTAAAACAAACCAAAATAATATATAAATTAACATAATCGGTGAAAACACAATAAAATATGAAAAACTGTCCATAATACATAAATTAAAAAAAGGGGGAGGAAGGGGGGGATGGAGGAATCAAGGACCGGAAGTGACATCGGCAGGTCCTGGAAAGTCCTGCCGTCTCATTGGAGCTCTGCTCCTTACTAGTCCCGCCCATTACCTATTTAAACTTCCCCCACCACTCTCAACTGGCGCCACTTGGAACCAGCGGCGGACGCCATGTTCCCATCGCCATTACTCTTGTTACTAGATACCACACAGTGGGTAAGTGCCTATGCCATACACTTCGGCAGTATCCCCACTCCTTTTCATTACTATGCCATCCACTTATACTGTTATACCATCTTTTGGCAGCCACAGTTTATATAGAAGCTGGACACTTCACCTCTCATTCATGTCCACTACCGAAATTTCTGGTATGTTCTCTTTTCATTATCCCTTCACCCTCCGATCCTCTGATCATGATGCTGATGCCCTTGATTCCTTCATCCGCCCTCCCCTCATTTTTTTATTTATGTATTATGGACAGATTTGCATATTTTCTTGTGTTTTCACCGATTATGTTGATTTATATATTATTTTGTTTTGTTTTATTACACTGAGGAAGGTCTTACATGACTGAAACGTTTGTTTTGTGCCACTTTTTCTACTATTAAATTCTCAAAATTTATTGAGTCATCTTGAGTGCCAAGTTTTTCGTATTTTTGTTTAGAAACAGCCAGCACCAGATATCTGCAGTCAATCATTGGTCTCAGCGGTCATGTGCTGAAGTACAGGCAATGGCTGTAATGTACAGAATTTGAAAGCTGCAGCTGTTGATTGGTTGCAGCTGTTGAGTACTTGCCATTTGTAAGCAAAAAGCCGGTTGACCGCCGTCGTTTCTCCTCTGGAACTGCAGGGGAAAGAAGAGGTAAAAATTCTTTCTTCTTTTGTCTTACAGTATTTATTGTAATTTTTTTTAAGAACTTATGATAAAAATGTCCAATTTTGTATTTAAGGTACATTCTTTATTACTTAGAAAATCTAAATAAAAGACACATGGTTCATATTCTAAAAAAGTTTAAATATATTAACCACCCCAGGAACATGGAAAAGTTGCACAGGTGTGTAAAATATGAAAAAGAGCAGTTCAGTATCTCATTACATGTAAACCACATGCGGCATTTCGCATCCCGAGCTTCAAAAGATCAGGAATGACAGATCATGTGAAAGTTGATCTCTAAGTGTGGTACTTGGGGGTGAAGAGTTTAATGTAAAAATCAGAACATTTTTTGAAAAGATCCGAAGTTTTGTCAGTTGTTAATTGTTAGGAATTAATTGACAAAATTACTAGAGCACAGCAACTTTTTCAAGGAGACTGACCCAGAACCAATTAGAATTTTATAACAATTGACCATTCACCACAAAACAGTTATCATGAGCTTTGGCCTCTGAAGTGTGTGCTGGAGGTAGGGGGTGAAGTGAAAAAGATTAAAGAAGATACATAAAAAAAAAAGAAAGAAAGAAAAATCCTTAGAACAAAATAACAAAAAAATGTTTGCAGTAAGGTTTTAACTTCCTGCTCGAAATCGGTAGCAGAACTGTGCAAAGCTTCGTATTTGCAGACTGATGTATTCCGAGCTTAAGTAGCATACAATATAGGTTACTATGTTGAAAAAACAGGTCAGGCAATGGGGCATTCTTTGTCAAATTGCTGTTGACAGGCCAAACAAGAGATTGAAGACTACCACAAAAAGGTTCTTTCATCTAAAGACAACACAGCTTATAATTGGTCATTCAGATTCTACATCCCTTCGTTCTCAGCATTAAAAAAAAAAATCTTTTCTATTGTAGGTATTTCAGCATAAGTGGTGCATTGGTGCGCATGGAGTCTAGAATTATATCCTTAGTCTTGGCCTCACATTTCCAATTATCAGGATCTTTTCCCAGTGTAATGAATGGATATTTACCAAGACAATGAATTAAAACACTGGAACAGCATCAACACCTATTAAAGTGTGCAGACTACATGCACAATGACGCCCAAGAAGGCGAAATCATTCACTCTCAAAGCCATGTGTCTGGGCTATTTTAACTATTTGTAGACAAATATGAATCTGACCTACTTGTTACCAATGTGGATCACTATGGAAGATGTATGTTATATTCTGTGTTAAAAGGTTTTCATTCTAGTGGATTTTTTTTTCCTTTTTGAAGAAAGCGAGGGTGGTCGTTGGGATTAGTTTAATTAACTGAAAAATACTAAGTATCTGGCCTAAATCCAAAAACATCGTATTACTCAGGGAATCTTTATTTCACTTTATTAAGACTAACATCATCCATAATCAGAACCACACACTTCTGTCTACATGACTTTTCTTGTGCTGCACCAGTTCTCTGGAATGCACTAGCCTAACTACATGTTATCTGCGTGACAGCATGTGGCAAATCAGGGATGTTAATGGGCGGAGCCGATTTTTTTTCGCAAACAAGCCGGAACCCCGAACACGAACCCGAATTTGAAATGCCGAACAAATTTGCTCAACACTAGTAGAGATGAGCACATCTCACAAAATTTGTTTCAAGCAAATTGGCTCCAATTGGCCAGCAGATTCGATTTGGTTCAAAATCACAATAAATTGGGACGATATCCTGAGACATAAAAGTACACAAAGCAAATGGGAGACATTTATTAGCATCCTGAATAGGGCCTGTGCACAATATATACCCTATGGGAATAAACATGCTAGAAATAGGAGGAAACCACGATGGCTAAATAGAGCTATAAGGGGCGCAATAAGTGACAAAAAGAAAGCATTTAGAGAACTAAAGCAAGTACAGTGATGAGGCATTAAATAAATACAGAAAATTAAATAAACTCTGTAAAAACCAAATCAAGGCAGCAAAGATTGAGACAAAAAGACTCATTGCCAGAGAAAGTAAAAATAATCCCAAAATATACTTTAACTACATAAATAGTAAGAAACTAAAAAAATTATAGCGTTGGTCCCCTTAAAAATAGTCTGGTTGAAATGGTGGATGAGGATGAAGAAAAAGCCAATATGCTAAATGATTTTTTTTCAACAGTATTTACACAAGAAAATCGCATGACAGAAAACATGATCAGTGATAACGAAAATTCTCCATTAAATGTCACTTGCTTAACCCAGCAGGAAGTACGGCGGTGTCTAAAAATCACTAAAGTTGACAAATCTCCGGGCCCGGATGGGATACACCCGCGAGTACTGCAGGAATTAAGTAACGTCATAGATAAACCATTATTTTTAATCTTTAAAGATTTCATAATAACAGGGTCTGTACCACAGGACTGGCATATAGCAAATGTGGTGGCAATATTCAAAAAGGGGACAAAAACCGAACTTGGAAATTATAGGCCAGTAAGCTTAACCTCTACTGTGGGTAAAATCCTGGAGGGTTTCCTAAGAGATGCTATAATAGAGTATCTGAAGAAGAATAACCTCATGACCCAATATCAACATGGGTTTACGAGGGACCGTTCCTGTCAAACTAATCTGATCAGCTTTTATGAAAAGGTAAGCTCGGGACTGGACCAAGGAAATGCAGTGGATGTTGTGTATATGGACTTTTCAAAAGCTTTTGATACGGTTCCACACAAAAGGTTGATACATAAAATGAGAACAATGGGGATAGGGGAAAATATATGTAAGTGGGTTAAGAACTGGCTCAGTGATAGGAAACAAAGGGTGGTTATTAATGGAACACACTCAGACTGGGTCACAGTCAACAGTGGGGTACCACAGGGGTCAGTATTGGGCCCGCTTCTTTTTAACATATTTATTAATGACCTTGTAGGGGGCATACAGAGTAGTATTTCAATATTTGTAGATGACACTAAACTCTGCAGGGTAATCAATACAGAGGAGGACAATTTTAAATTACAGGAGGATCTATGTAAACTAGAAGCTTTGCCTGATAAATGGCAAATGAGCTTTAATGGGGATATATGCACTTGGGCAGAGGAAATAAAATGTATAATTATATGCTTAATTGTAAAATGCTGGGCAAAACTATCACTGAAAAAGACCTGGGTGTATTGGTGGACGACAAGCTCACGTTTGGTGGCCAGTGTCAGGCAGCTGCTGCAAAGGCAAATAAAATAATGGGATGCATTAAAAGAGGCATAGATGCTCATGAGGAGAACATAATTTTACCTCTATACAAGTCACTAGTGTGACCGCACTTAGAATACTGTGTACAGTTCTGGTCTCTGGTGTATAAGAAAGACATAGCTGAACTAGAGCGGGTGCAGAGAAGAGCGACCAAGGTTATTAGAGGACTGGGGGGGTCTGCAATACCAAGACAGGTTATTACACTTGGGGTTATTTAGTTTGGATAAATGAAGGCTTAGGGGTGATCTTATTACTATGTACAAATATATGAGGGGACAGTACAAAGACCTTTCTACTGATCTTTTTACTCTGTGGACTGAGACGGGGACAAGGGGGCATCTTCTACGTCTGGAGGAAAGAAGGTTTAATCATAATCACAGACGCGGATTCTTTACTGTAAGAGCAGTGAGACTATGGAACTCTCTGCCGCATGATGTTGTAATGAGTGATTCACTACTAAAATTTAAGAAGGGCCTGGATGCCTTTCTTGAAAAGTATAATATTACAGGTTATATATACTAGATTCCTTGATAGGGCATTGATCCAGGGAACTAGTCTGATTGCCGTATGTGGAGTCAGGAAGGAATTTTTTTCCCCAATGTGGAGCTTAGTGTTTGCCACATGTTTTATTTGGCCTTCCTCTGGATCATCATGTTAGGCTATGGGTTGAACTAGATGGACTTAGTCTTCCTTCAACCTTAAAAACTGTTACTATGTTACCCTCGTTTCATCTTTATCATCCTGGTAGATGACAGTAGATTTTTATAAAGAATGTCTAGGTACATTAGTCCATTCATCCTTCCTTCAATTATATGATGTTTGCCAGTGCCGTATGCTGAAAAACAGCCCTACACCATGATGTTCCCACCTCCAAACTTCACTGTTGGTATTGTGTTTTTAGGGTGATATGCAGTGCCTTTTGGCCTTCAAACATAGTGTGTATCATGGCATCCAAAGAGTTCAATTTTTGTCTCATCTAACCAGACTATACTCTCCCAGTGTTTCACATGCTTGTGTAATGTTGTTGAGCAAACTTTAAATGCGCCTGAACATGCTTTTTGTCTAGCAGTTGAGTCTTGGGTGGTGAGCGCGCATACAGGCCAGGGAGGTTGAGTGCAATACTCATAGTTTTCTTTGAAACAATTGTACCTGCTCATCCCAGGTCTTTCTGTAGCTCTCCATAGGTGGTCCTTGGCTCTTGGTCAACTTTTCTGATAATTCTTTTCACTCCTTTTTCTGAAATCTTGCGGGAAGCACCTGTTCGTGACCGGTTTATGGTGAAATGATGTTCTTTCCACTTTTGGATTATGGCCCCAACATTGTTCACTGGAACCTTCAGTAGTTTAGAAATTCTTCTGTAACCAATGCCATCAGTATATTTTGAAACAATAAGGTGGTGAAGGTCTTGAGACAGCTCACTGGTTTTACCCATCATGAGATGTCTCTTGTGTGGCACCTTGGTAATGAGATACTTTTTTATAGGCCATCAGTTGAACCAGCTGATATTTTTCATTTAGTGGCAGGATTGTTTTCTAATTACTGATAGATTTTAGCTGGTGCCATGACTTTCCATGGTGTTTGGTACCTCTCTTACTTCATGCGTTGAATACTTTTCCCTGTGTCATTTCTCATTATTACACATAACCTAATTTATGGACATCTATGGTTTGATTCCTTTGCCTGTGTGGATTGGATGGGTTGCTACCGACATCTGGTGAGAATTGTCAATAGCATCTTTAAAAACCTATTTACTTAGAAAATTGGTGACGTGTTCAATACTTATTTCCCCCGCTTTATATATATTATATATTATTTATACTATTAAAACGTACAAATGTATTACAAAAATTATTTAAAAAAAAATAATTTAATTTTAATTTTCTATTTGTTCAATAATCTTGGTACAAGTTTGATCAACCAAGTTGAACAGATAAGGTCGAATTTGGCTTTCCATACTACCAGAAAACCAGTAATTCTTTACAGAATGCTTCAGTGATTTTGTGAGATCTTACCCTAAGAGAAATTCCGCTTAACAAATGAGTTTTCATGTAATTCTGCTTAGGGCAGGGTTTATTCAAACTTACTCTGAATGCAAGTATCACATTACATGAGAAAGGTCATTATTACCATGACAGTCACATCATAGGGACAGAAGAGATTGTACGATCCACTTTTTTTTTTTTTTTGCATTGAAACGACTCTTTGCTGTTTTTAGATCCTCTTGAAAATATGTTGCATACTTTAGAAAATATAGTTAAATGCCTATGGGTTTAAACTGATATACTCGTATATAGTTTGCCAGGGGTATAGTGTAATAGCACTTCTGATTTTAAGATCTGTAATATTATTGTGGAATGTTCTGTGCCTTACAGCTCCTATTACCCTGCACCAAAAATAGCTGATAGAAAACAATTGTCTGCTCTAAAAAGTTACACTTAACTAAAGTATTCATTTCTAGAACCCAGTTGAAAAAAAAGTAGGGCAGGAACATAGCCACTGGATTGCAGGAGTAGCAGTTTAACCCTTGTGCTCTAGTTCTTGAAGGGGCCCAAAGACCTATCTGACACATAAGTTATCAGGATTATGAATGGCCCATGATAAGTATGGTGGTCTATTACAAATTTTCCATTGGAGCTTTAAGCTACACTTTGGAAAAAGAGGGAAGATCTGGATGGGACAAATGTGCACAGATAGGGCAGTACAGTAGGGAACAAGATGGGGGTGAGGGTGATGGTAGTGCTCACCTGTAAGGGTTGTGTAAGGAAACAACACCTGTAGAAGCCTGATGTGCAGTAGCTGCAGCCCTGTGGATGGAGGAAAGTATTGTCCAGATAGCAGTTTGGCAAAGCGATGTGCAGGCTGCGCTCATGGAAAGGATGAGATCCGGAGAGCACAAGAAACGTTTTTATTTATACCAACGTGTTTCGGCGCCTTTCTCAAAATAAAAAAAAAAACAAAAGTAGGCATTGAATAAAATCAGAAATAAAAACATCTACAAATAAAAAAAGCTTCCCAATAATTGAGGCGGACACAGATGTCGAGGTAAATGAGTGTCAAAACTCAACATGTTTGATTCTTTGCTCTTGTAGTAAGCAGCTACAGTGGTGGCCAAAAGTATTGGTACCCCTGCAATTCTGTCAGATAATACTCAGTTTCTTCCTGAAAATGATTGCAATCACAAATTCTTTGGTCTTATTATCTTCATTTAATTTGCTTGCAAGGAAAAAACACAAAAGAGAATGAAGCAAAAATCAAATCATTGATCATTTCACACAAAATTCCAAAAATAGGCCAGACAAAAGTATTGGCACCCTCAGCCTAATACTTGGTTGCACAACCTTTAGCCAAAATAACTGCGAACAACCGCTTCCTGGACCCATCAATGAGTTTCTTACAATGCTCTGCTGGAATTGTAGACCATTCTTCTTTGGCAAACTGCTCCAGGTCCCTGATATTTGAAGGGTGCCTTCTCCAAACTGCCATTTTGAGATCTCTCCACAGGTGTTCTATGGGATTCAGGTCTGGACTCATTGCTGGCCACCTTAGAAGTCTCCAGTGCTTTCTCTCAAACCATTTTATTGTGCTTTTGGAAGTGTGTTTTGGGTCATTGTCCTGCTGGAAGATCCATGACCTCTGAAGGAGACCCAGCTTTCTCACACTGGGCCCTACATTATGCTGCAAAATTTGTTGGTAGTCTTCAGACTTCATAATGCCATGCACACGGTCAAGCAGTCCAGTGCCAAAGGCAGCAAAGCAACCCCAAAACATCAGGGAACCTCCGCCATGTTTGACTGTAGGGACCGTGTTCTTTTCTTTGAATGCCTCTTTTTTTTCCTGTACACTCTATGTTGATGCTTTTTCCCAGAAAGCTCAACTTTTGTCTCATCTGACCAGAGAACATTCTTCCAAAACGTTTTAGGCTTTCTCAGGTAAGTTTTGGCAAACTCCAGCCTGGCTTTTTTATGTCTCGGGGTAAGAAGTGGGGTCTTCCTGGGTATCCTACCATACAGTCCCTTTTCATTCAGATGCCGACGGATAGTACGGGTTGACACTGTTGTACCCTCGGACTGCAGGGCAACTTGAACATGTTTGGATGTTAGTTGAGGTTCTTTATCCACCATCCGCACAATCTTGCGTTGAAATCTCTCATCAATTTTTCTTTTCCGTCCACATCTAGGGAGGTTAGCCACAGTGCCATAGGCTTTAAACTTCTTGATGACACTGCGGACGGAAGACACAGGAACATTCAGGTCTTTGGAGATGGACTTGTAGCCTTGAGATTGCTCATGCTTCCTCACAATTTGGTTTCTCAAGTCCTCAGACAGTTCTTTGGTCTTATTTCTTTTCTCCATGCTTAATATGGTACACACAAGGACACAGGACAGAGGTTGAGTCAACTTTAATCCATGTTAACTGGCTGCAAGTGTGGTTTAGTTATTGCCAACACCTGTTAGGTGCCACAGGTAAGTTACAGGTGCTGTTAATTACACGAATTAGAGAACCATCACATGATTTTTCAAACAGTGCCAATACTTTTGTCCACCCCCTTTTTTAGGTTTGGTGTGGAATTATATCCAATTTGGCTTTAGGACAATTCTTTTTGTGTTTTTTCATTGAAGACAAATTAAATGAAGAGAATAATACCAAAGAATTTGTGATTGCAATAGTTTTCAGGAAGAAACTGAGTATTATCTGACAGAATTGCAGGGGTGCCAATACTTTTGGCCACCACTGTATTAGAGAAACAGAAGTAAAGAACATGGATGAGCTTTCTTGACAAATCTTTTTTTAGCAATTTTTTGGGCTTCACATAAACAATGCTATACCATTTTTTCTTAAAATTCTACAATGTGAATGCTGATCTTCCTGGAAATTTATGAACAATTTGACATCTGGGTGTTACTAATTTCACAGCTGGGTGTTACTAATTTCACAGCTGGGTGTTACTAATTTCACAGCTGGGTGTTACCATTCTCCTTGTCAATAAAATGTGTTCCTACTCAGTTTGAGTCCGTTAAAGGGAATGAAAACCTGATTCCAGGGATGTGTTACTTATTAGGTTCTGTGATTGGTTTCAATACAATCAGTGTTTTATCAGCAGGCGATTATCACTGCCAGACACCAGTCAAGCTAATCTGTGTAACTCCGCCCCCACCACTGATTGGCAGATTACAGTGTATACAGAAAGCTTTGTGGGTGGGGTTATACAGTGCTCAGTATTCTGAGCACTGCTAGACTTACAACAGAGAAATCAGGGATTTTATCAAAACTACACCAAGCAGCCAAGTAATAGAAACATCACTGGAATTAGGCTCTCTGCCCCAATATCATGCTGCTCTCAGATTACATAGCTAATACCTGTTGATGTATTCCCTTTTACAAATATTAGAGAGAGTTGTTAAAATTATGAAGGTGCAGTCCCAGACTAGTGAGGTAGCCTATCAGGGGTTTAAAGGAACATTCGATATGTCATCCAAACTTAATAGTATATAAGCCTTTTAGGTCCTTTTCACCCATTATACGATATAGTCATACATGAATGCAATCATCAAGAATTTACAAATAGGATTTCCAAATTAGGGGCTTTTTTGAATAATCCATGAAGCTGTTTTATGGTTTAAACCTGTTTTTTTTTTAGAACAGGTCCTATCAAAAGCTGAACGGATAGCTTTTGGCTGAATGACAGTATCTTTCCCAGCTCTCCATATATGTAATATGTATGAAAAGAGGGGAGAAAGACATTGCCAGACACTAGAGATGAGCGGATTAGGCAAAAATTTTTTAATTTGTTTCGCGCAATTTTCCTGGGAAATTCAATTTATGGAGAAGTTAATCTCTGTTAACCCCTTAGTGACCACCAACAAGACTTTTTACTGACCTGCGATATGATATAAGAGACTAGCATCCTCTGACGGATGACAATCCTATAGCTGTCAGCTGTACACTATAGATGACACCCTGCTGCATCAGCCACGATCAGTGTTGACACCGACCATGGCCATTTAACCCCTTAGATGATGCTGTCAATAGGGACTACAGAATCTAAATAGTTAAAGAGTGTAGGGCTCCCTCTTTAACCAAATCGACTCCCTGAGATCTTGATTGTGTGGGTCCTAATATTGGCCATGGAAGTTCATGGCCTTAGAGTCTTCCTGTTCAGAAGTTATCAAAATTTAGGTGGTAAAAAATAAACATTTTCATTCCTGTGATGCCACATTACATTAATTCCTGAAAAAGCACCTGAAGGGATAATGAACTACCTGAAAGTAATTTTGAGTACGATAAGGGGTGCGGTTTTTAAAATGGTATCACTTTTGAGGAGTTCCAATATTTAGGACCCCCATAGTCATTTCAAAACTGAAGAGATTCCTAAAAAAATAAGTTTTGTAAATTTTCCTTGAAGAAAATGAAAAATTGCTGCTACATTTTTAATCCTTCTAAAATGCTAACAAAATAAAACAACATTTTACAAATGGCGCTGATGTAATCAAACATGAGGGAAATGTTATTTATTATTTTTTTGTGTGGTCTGACTGTCTGGAATAAAAAGAGATAGTCATTTAAAGTTTAAAAATTGCTAATTTTTTTTAAAAAAATTCAATTTTCTGATATTTTTTTTAAATAAACGCAAAACATATCAACCTAAATTTAAAATAATGATTAAGTATAATGTGTCACGAAAAAACAATCTCAAAATCAATGGGATATGCTGAAGCATTCCAGAGTTATTATCACATAAAGTGACACATGTCAGATTTAAAAAAATTGTTCCGGTCACTAATGTCAATTATTATGCTCTGGGGTCTCTCTCCGGACTCCAAAGCAAAATAAATATAACATCAAAAATGTAATCAAATCCTTATTCGTAAGTGTGTGGAAAGTCTGTGACCTTGTGCAGAACCGTCCCAGGCCTCATCAAAGCCGGAAGTCTCGACTCAGTGTGAGAGGCCCGAGGAAGGGTGAAGGTGAGGAGTAGAGGGGCTGAAGAAGTGAGCAGTAAGGTGAGTATAAGCATTTTTATAATCTTTTGATGGCCCTTTATGGTTCAGAAATATGGCAATTGAGGTTTTGCTGAAGCAAATGAAAAAATTCGACATTTTGGTGAACGCGTATTTTCGTGCAATTTGAGTAGAATTCAGTTCCACTTAAATTTTTTCAGTCATCTCTACCAGGCCCATCTGGTGGTTAATTATCTCCCATGGAACAAAAGGATCAGACATATTATAATTCAATTGTCTGATCCTTCTGCCCATGCAAATTAGCTGGTCAAATTTGACAGGTTAGGCTTACATTAACCCCTTCACAACATCCAATGTACATGTATGGTGCAAGTCAGAAACGGGAGTATATGGAGTGGGTCACGGGGTGGGTCCACCCCATACCTGGCAGGTAATGGCTGTGTCTTATAGCCAGAACCTGCCTTTAACAATCGCGGGTAGAGCAAAGCTTCGGCCACCATGGCGAGCATGTTAAATGTCAAACTCTGACATTTAACGTGTGCCCTGGTATGGAGGTGCGTCATTTTAAGTGCCCATCAGTATGCCTGTGACGTGATTGGGGTCGCCGATGGGTTGCTATGACAGATGGGGGTCTGTTGAAGACCTCCATGCTTGTCATTACGGAGAATGTGCCTGTGGCCGGGCTGCAAATGAGGCGGTGATTCTCACTATATACAGTGCAGCAATGCTCTGGAATTGCTGTATGCAGCACAAAAGATTAGACGACCGCAGCTTTAACTTCTCTAAGGGGGCTAACAAGAACATTGAAATGTTAAAAAAAAGTTATAAAACATATGGAAAAAAAAAAAAGGAAAAAACATATCACCCACCTATCTCCCATTAAAAATAATAATAATAAAAAAAAATACATTCAGAAAAGGTCAATCTATCAAAATATAAAAATAATTAACCCAACTGGTAAATACTGTAAACAAAAGAAATTTAAGAATGCCAAAATTGTGTTTTTTTTGGGTTGCTGCAATACCACCAAAAATGCTGTAACAAGCGATCAAAACGTTATAGCTATCCCAAAGTGGTATCATTAAAAATTCATCCCATGAAAAACAAGCCATCACACAGCTCCATTGACCGAAAAATGAAAACGTTAAGGGTCTCAGAATATGGCAACACAACCACCCAAAATTTTTTTTTTGCAAACTTCTGATTTTTTTTTCACCACTAAAATTATTTAAAAAGCTGGACGTGTTGGGTATCGCCGTAATCGTACTGATGATCAGAATCATATTGTAAGGTCATTTTTACCACTAAATGTACACCGTAAAAGTAATTTCCAATAAACAATATCAGTATTGTGTTTTTTTTTACAATTTCTCCTCACTTTTTCCCCCCATTTTCCAGAACACGATGTAGTAAAATTAATGGTGTCATTCAAAAGTACAATTCCCGCAAAAAACAGGCCCTCATATGTCTAGGTGGATAGGCAAATAAAAAAGTTATGGCTCTGGGAAGAAGGTGAGGAAAAAGCAAAAACACAAAAACGGAAATTGGCCAGGTCACGAAGGGGTTAATCTAATGTGTATATCAGTATAAGAGTCCTCCGATTGTCATATGTATTAAAAATATAATCCCCATCTCGCTCTTACACTCACGTCTGACTTTTTACATAATCATAACTAACATTCAAAAACGTAAAGAAAATCCATCCAAACTATAAACCTGTGATCATCAAAGCACAATAAATTCCTTTGTTCTCAATCCATCAACACTATGATAACCTCACATTACAGTAATTCCTGAATATATTTACTAGTCTGCAGCATTCGCTGTTTCAAATTATAGTTCTGTAATGCCTTTGCCACGTTCTCTGATCTATAATTAAATGGATATCGGTTGAAAGAAAAAGATTGATGTCTTAAGTTTTGTTGTTTGAATTGTGTCTTGATTGTCATTAATTCTTGTATATACCAATATAAACCTCTAAAAAGTTTAAAGGCAATCTGTCAGTAGGATCAATTCCCCAAACCGCATATATGGGCATGCAGATGTTTGAAATTAAAAACAATCAACACCTTTATATCTTTTATCTGCTGCTGCATTCCGGAGTAGTTACAGTTTCCATACATATGCAAATGATGCATTAAGTTCTCTTTGCTTGACAGAGCACCTAACAAGACACTGCCTCCTCAAACAACCAAAGTAGGTGGTGGCTTGCTAAGTGCTATATCATGCCAGAAGCATTTAATGTGACTGCAGACTTGTGAATCCTCACATCGTGCACACTGTACACTGTGAGGAGTCTCCAGCACCGGCGCTGAGGTCAGTGGTTATGTGACTGCAAGTATATGATATGCATATTCTGGCCACAATCTACCTAGATGGCGCTGTCAAGCTCAATGCAAGTCTAGTTTTAATGTGGCTGTTAACATGCATATCACATACTTGCGGTCACATGACCCATGTTCCCGATGCTTACACCAGATGTGAGGATTCATAACTCTGTGGTCACATAGAGGTTTAGGTTGGACAACCCCTTTAATGCCTCATTTGCATATGAATGAAAACACTAATTTTAGAATATATAAGGGTGTTGATTATTTACATTTTAAAGACCTGCATCCCAATATATGTAGTTGGGGGTGAGTTCATATTCCTGACTAATTCACTTCAATACACCATAATGCTTTGCAGCTATCAAATCCCATCATATAGCACAGCCAATGAGGAAGTACTATCACAGTAGTGTAAGCAGAAGCAAGGAATGCAGCCTTTTTTTTAAGTAAATCTGGAGCAGCCTGCAGCTTAGCCATAGAGACAGAGAAAAAAAGCTATAAAACACTAAATAGATTGTACAGATAGTGTGTGATAGCAAAGTGGAGAAGAAAATGGACGGGGCAATGTCATAGCGAAAAACCCATAGCACAGTATCCGGCAATAAAAACGCGAGAGCTACAAGAAGCAGTACTACCATTGGCACCAGCTGTCCGGGTAGTAGTATGCCTAAACGCAAGTAAAAATGTACCTGCTTTGCCTCTGGCAAGTGTATTAGTAGGGAGGAAGTAGTGGATGTTGTTGACTATATAGCACATGACTCATGTAAGTCACAGCAAGATGATGTTGCCTCTGACAGTGACTATATCAGTTCGAGTCAGTATTATGTACATTCCTTATCCTCTGTCACCATAAAAGTGAATATTTTAGATTGTGACTTTCAATTCCATCATTGACTTCTATGTCTTTTCTGATCCTTAACTCCTTCAACCCCGAGCCTGTTTTTACCTTCATGACCAGGTCAATTTTACAATTCTGACCAGTGTCACTTTATGTAGTAATAACTCTGGAACACTTCAACAAATCCCATTGATTCATAGACAGTTTATTCTTGACAAATTGTACTTCATGATAATGGTAAAATTTGTTTGATATCACTTGCATTTATTTGTGAAAATATTGGAAATTTGGTAAGAATTTTTTAAATTTTGCAATTCTCAAACTTTTAATTCTTATGCCCTTAAACCAGAGTTTTATGTCAGACAAAATAGTTAATAAATAACATTTACCATATATCTACTTTACATCTGCATAATTTTTGAAACATCGTTTTTTTTGTTAGTAAGTTAGAAGGGTTAAAAGTTGATCAGCAATTTCTCACTTTTCTAAAACAATTTACAAAACCATTTTTTTAGAGACCACATCACATTTGAAGTGACTTTGGGGGGGGGCCTATATGGCAGAAAATAAAACAACGTGATACCATTCTAAAAACTTCACCCCTCAAAGCCCTCAAAACCACATCCAAGGAGTTTATTAACCCTACATTTTTTTCAAAAAAAATTTACCTTAGTCCCAATTTTTTTAATTTCACAAGAGTAACAGGAGAAAATGAACTCTAAAATTTGTTGTACAATCTCTCCTGAGTATGCAGATACCCCATATGTGGGGGAAAACTACTGTTTGAGCGCATGACAGGGCTCAGAAGGGAAGGACCACCTTTTGACACAAAAATGTCTGGAATCGAGAGCAGACATTATGTCACGTTTGGAGAGTCCCTAATGTGCGTAAAGAGTGGAAACCCCTCACAAATGACCCCATTTTGAAAAGTAGGCCCCTCAAGGATTTTATCTAGTTGTGTGCTGAGCACCTTGAACCTATAGGTGCTTCACAGAATTTTACAACATTGAACTGTGAAAATGTAAAATATTTTTCTCACAAAAATGCTCTTTTAGCCCCACATTTTTTCATTTTCACAAGAATAGCAGGAGAAAATGGACCCCAAAATGTGTTGTGCAATTTCTTCTGAGTACACAGATACCACATATGTGGTCGAAACTACTTTTGAGGCATAGTGCAAAGTTCAGAAGGGAAGAAGCGCCATATTGGAGTTCAGATTTTACTGTTATAGCTTGCGTGTGCCATGTCACATTGGCAGAGCCCCTGAGGTGCCAGAACAGCAGAACTTCCCATAAGTGACTCAATTTTTGCAAACTACTCAATGAATTCATCTAGAGGTGCAGTGATCATATTGACACCACAGGTGTGTCACAAAATTTAATACCATTGAGCAGTGAAGAAAAAATAATACAATTTTGTTTTAGCCCCAGATTTTACATTTTCACACTGGGAACTGAGTAAAAATGGCATAAAATTTTGTCACACAATTTGTGCTGAACGTAGAAATACCCCGAATATGATTGTACAGTACTGCTTAGCCACACGGTGAGACTCGGGAGGGAAGGAGTGCTATTTGCCTCCTGTTGTGGAGTTGTGGACTCCATATACAGAGCCCATAAGTGCTAGAAGAGCAGAATACCCCCTCTATTGACTTTATTTTTTAAATTATACCCCTTTGGGCATTTACCTACAGGTGTAGTGATTATTTGACTCTATTGATGTTTTCCAGAAACAAGCAACACTGAATGTTGCTGAGTGAAAATTGTAAATTTGCTATTGTAGTGACCAGTACGTTGTGTCCAGTTAATGCTTCTGGAGACATGAACCTGAAATGCCAAACATGTAGATGCTGTTTGGTTTAGGCACACTGTGGGGCTCAGAAGGGAGGGGGCATTTGGATTTGAGAGTGCCAAATTTGCTAAATTTCTTTTGAGGAGCAAGGAGCCATAGCGCTTTTCCAGAGCCTTTGTCCTACCAGTAACGTGGAAGCCCCTTATATTTCCATTAACAGATGTTGGACTTGAGTGGGGACTTGCTTTTTTTGTGGATTGAGTTGAAGCTTTTATTGGGAACATGTCAGTTGGCGACTGGTGACACCTCCACACCTAGCGTTGCTTTTTCACCTCCTACATCTCTTCCACATCATCCCCTATGGATATCTATTGTCCCCAACAGCAAGAGAGCAGAATGTTGTATCAAAGTCACACTCGATAGACACCCATCAACCACAGCTTAGCAACTTAGTAAGTGATATTGTCAAAAACATTATGGCAGCAATACTTTTTTACAAAATTATGAAATGGTTATGATATGGTTCATGTCCTCAATTTGATCGGACATTTTTTAAGCAAATATACCAACTGATCAAGGTGGTGCCCATGGCCAGGAAAGTGTGTAGGACTTAAACAGCTTATGCATTGCGAAGAATGCCCTCCAGGACCTCCGTGTGATATGACTGAGGCCTGCCTAAATCACAACACTACAGTGTGTAGCATACCTGGCGGCGTCCTTGCATAGTGGTCCATCTCCCACTGTGCAAGAGCGCGCACTTGATCTCCAGTCCAGTCTGCTAGCCTGGCTTCCCTCCATGCTGTCTGCTTGCCTCTGTGTCTGCTGCTTAAGGGCGGCGCCCAATCACTTCCTGCTTTTTGTACCTGCTGCAGGCACACCCCTTGTGCGTCCTCAGCCTATTGCTGTCTGTCACCTGGTATTTAACCCAGCTGCTCCAATGAATCCCTGCCTGAGCATTGTGTTTCATTCAGTGTGGTCTTTCACTCTGAATGTGCCAGGTCCCCTTCTGTGTTCTCTTGTCTGCCTATCCTGGAGGCTGTATTTCCAGGCCTGTCTGTTCGTATCGCCTTCTAGGGGCCGCATACCTAGACCCGCTCCTGTATCTTGTCTGTCCTGTCTGAACACGCTCCTAGCCTGTTCCTCCCGCCTGCTAGGGGCTGCATTCCTAGACCCGCTCCTGTATCTAGTCTGTCCTGTCTGAACACGCTCCTGGCCTGTTCCTCCCGCCTTCTAGGGGCTGCATTCCTAGACCCGCTCCTGTATCTAGTCTGTCCTGTCTGAACACGCTCCTGGCCTGTTCCTCCTGCCTTCTAGGGGCTGCATTCCTAGACCCGCTCCTGTATCTTGCTACTTTGTCTGTTCTTGTCTGTATTCCCTTCTAGCCTGTTTTCCCGTGTTTCTCTATGTCCGTACCTTTCCTTTTTCTGCAGAGTCTGAACTCGTACCTAACTCCTGCTCGTTGTCTCTGTACTCCCGTTTGTGAGTTTGTGGTCCACTCGCTACTTCACTGCAAGTACCCTGTGGGTATCTGGTTCTGCCTTTCCCTTCCTGTCTGTTCCATGTGAACAGAGCCCTGTTCTAGCCTGTTCTGCCTTTGCTCACCGCTCCGGCGGTTCTAACCTGCTCTGCCTTTGCTCACCGCTCCGGCGGTTCTAGCCTGCTCTGCCTTTGCTCACCGCTCCGGCGGTTCTAGCCTGCTCTGCCTTTGCTCACCGCTCCGGCGGTTCTAGCCTGCTCTGCCTTTGCTCACCGCTCCGGCGGTTCTAGCCTGCTCTGCCTTTGCTCACTGCTCCGGCGGTTCTAGCCTGCTCTGCCTTTGCTCACCGCTCCGGCGGTTCTAGCCTGCTCTGCCTTTGCTCACCGCTCCGGCAGTTCTAGCCTGCTCTGCCTTTTCTCACCGCTCCGGCGGTTCTAGCCTGCTCTGCCTTTGCTCACCGCTCCGGCGGTTCTAGCCTGCTCTGCCTTTGCTCACCGCTCCGGCGGTTCTAGCCTGCTCTGCCTTTGCTCACCGCTCCGGCAGTTCTAGCCTGCTCTGCCTTTGCTCACCGCTCCGGCGGTTCTAGCCTTCTCTGCCTTTGCTCACCGCTCCGGCGGTTCTAGCCTGCTCTGCCTTTGCTCACCGCTCCGGCGGTTCAAGCCTGCTCTGCCTTTGCTCACCGCTCCGGTGGTTCTAGCCTGCTCTGCCTTTGCTCACCGCTCCGGTGGTTCTAGCCTGCTCTGCCTTTGCTCACCGCTCCGGCGGTTCTAGCCTGCTCTGCCTTTGCTCACCGCTCCGGCGGTTCTAGCCTGCTCTGCCTTTGCTCACCGCTCCGGCGGTTCTAGCCTGCTCTGCCTTTGCTCACCGCTCCGGCGGTTCTAGCCTGCTCTGCCTTTGCTCACCGCTCCGGCGGTTCTAGCCTGCTCTGCCTTTGCTCACCGCTCTGGCGGTTCTAGCCTGCTCTGCTCTCGCTCGCCGCTCCGGGCGGCCTCGTCCTGCTCTGCTCTCGCTCGCCGCTCTGGGCGGTCTCGTCCTGCCCTGCTCTCGCTCGCCTCTCTGGGCGGTCTCGTCCTGCCCTGCTCTCGCTCGCCTCTCTGGGCGGCCTCACTCTGCTGTGTTTGTCCGTCACATCTGTGGTTCTGTTCCTGAGTCCCAGTGTGTACTGGGTCCTATCCCGCCTGTGTTCCTACCTGCTAGCGCCTCCCTGTCTGCACTCTAGCCGTGCTTTCCTGTACCCCCCTGCCTGCATACCCGCCTGCCTGCATACCAGTCGTGCCTGCCTATACCCACCAGTCTGTGTGCCAGCCTAACCTGTCTGTTCCTGTATTCCCCTGTGTGGGTCAACAGCCGTGTCCGGGGTCTGTCCTGGAGTAGCACCTGGTCCCTTTGCTCGGTTCCTCCTTGGTGCACTGGCGTCGTATGCCGTCGTGCGACCCTGGTCGGATCGGGTGAATACCTAGTTACGCCCCTCCAGGCATTCACTCTCCGGCACGGTCCAGTGGAATCGCACGCACACGCCGCTCAGCCCGGGCATGTGCATTACACAGTGTTATAGAATTCAATGCTGCATATGTTGGAGCATCTATAAAAGCAACATAAGGATGAAACTGATTATAATATTCAGCTGTAGCTTGTTGTAGCGTCGGCGTCCCTGCCTCCTGCTAGGCAGGGATGCCGTTCCCCTCACCTCTCAGCTCCGTGCCCGGCGTCTTCCTCCTGCTCTGCTGGCAGCGCGCGCTGCTTCCTGGCTTCTGTGCTTAGGGCGTGCACGCGCTCCCCCTCTCTTTAAGGGGCCGCGCGCGCCGTCCTAAGGAGTCCCCGGCCAATGGCCGGAGGACCTCACCATATATAAGGCTCCTCCTCCAAAATGGAGGTGCCCGAGCAATGTTGTTGCAAAGCCTTTCAACTCTGCTTCAGCCCTCAGGTCCCGTTACCAGTTACCTGCCAGTCACCTGCCAGATTCCTGCGTGATACCTGCCTGATACCTGCCTGATATCTGCTTACCTGCTTGCTATCCTGTGGTCCGACAGTCTGCCTTGCAGCACCTGCCAGTCTGTCTATGGATCAGTCCGCCTGTGGACCAGGAAGTACCTGCCAGATACCTGCCTGATACCTGCCTGCCTGTCCAGAGACTTTTACTCGCTCACCTGTGAGCGCTCACCTGCTACCTGCCTGCTAGCCTACCTGGAGGCTTAGCCGTCACTTGCTGTGACCACCTGCCTGTCCAGAGACTCTTACTCGCTCACCTGGGAGCGCTTTCCTGCTACCTACCTGCTAGCCTACCTGGAGGCTTAGCCGTCACTTGCTGTGACCACCTGCCTGTCCAGAGACTCTTGCCCGCTCACCTGGGAGCGCTCACCTGCTACCTGCCTGCTAGCCTACCTGGAGGCTCTGCCGTCACTTGCCGTGACCACCTGCCTTTCCAGAGACTCTTGCCCGCTCACCTGGGAGCGCTCACCTGCTACCTGCCTGCAAGCCTACCTGGAGGCTCTGCCGTCACTTGCCGTGACCACCTGCCTGTCCAGAGACTCTTGCCCGCTCACCTGGGAGCGCTCACCTGCTAGCCTATCTAGAGACTCTTTCCCTGCTGTCACTTGCTGTGACCACCTGCCCGTCTAGAGACTCTTTCCCTGCTGTCACTTGCCGTGACCACCTGCCCGTCAAGAGACTGTCCCCGTCACTTGCCGTGACTTCCTGCTATTCTACCCAGAGACTGTCCCTGTCACTTGCCGTGACTACCTGCCCGCCTTCCCTGGGAGCCACCCGCTTCCTTACAAGGACTGCCCTTTGTATAGTTGCTCAGAGGTTCCACCTCCCAGACCAGTTACACTTGTGTTACCTTGAAATCCTCCATTGCCTATCAGGGATGAGTGTCTCTTACTAAACCCTACTAAAGAGGCTACAAAATGTAGGGACAACTATTGCATCACAAATGTCATTCCTTCATTCCTCTTTTAATTATATTGGAAAAAATGCTGACAAGGATGCAACAAGGGATGGATTAAGATGATCAAGTTCCAAATGTATTTGTCCTATCCTGGGTGTGTTGGGCCTCATGGTGCTTCCCATTGTTTTTTTCATAAGCTGTTATGTATGGGCATACCCTTGATGCCTCACATTATTTTATAAATGTCGTTAGGCTTTGGATGGTCAAAAAAATGTAACATTTTTAAGTATTTTATCTCTGTTCTGTCCCCCCAAATTGTTTTGTAATGATTTAAAAAATAAGCAATTGCTTCCATGATTACTTATTTACCATCTTTACCATTTTTGTTATCAATGGTTATTTTTAGGCCATAGACTGGTGTAAATTATTTTGTCAGACCTCTAAGCAGGTTTGGGCTTCTATGCAGAACTGGGCACAAAAAGCAAAATTTGAATTCGCCCGTTAGCGTGGATTTTACCAGGAAATTTGATTTGCAAAGAAGTTATTGCTCCAAAATGTAATGTCCCTTATTATGCTCCCCAAAAGATGTAAAAAATAAAAATAAATCCTTATACTCATCTCATCACTTATCTTTCCGGCCCCTATTCTCTTCACCATCCCCTATTCAGTCCTTAACACATCTTCTGATCACCACTGTTCAAATCCCTTCTCACGCTAGGCCGGAATTTCCGACTCTGATTATGTGCGGAAGGTTACTATGTCATGACATCACAACGTGCGGTGTGACTATACGCAGAACCATCCTGACCCTCATCAGAGCTGGAATTTCATCATGAGTGGCGATGATCAAGAGTGGCTAGGTTCGGACAGTTGACGGTGAGGGGCAAAGGAACTGGAGAGGTGAGCGGTAAGGTGTGTATAAGGATTTTAAATCTCTTAACCTTTTCATGTCCCTCTGCGGTTAACAAAAATGGCTGCCAGGGGCCCTCATTTTATTGAATTTGTGTGAAAGCGAATTACAAAAAATCCACATTTTGGCGAATGCAGAATTCAATTCTATTCAAATTAATTTTCTCCTCTCTACTGGTTACCCATAGCTATATATGTTGAGGTCACCTTGACATTACAAAGGTTGTGTTTGCATTAAAGAGCTTAAAAGGAGGGTGGGGGGGATATAGTGTAGGCGATCTCAGAGTGTTACATGTCTATTTAGGGCAATTGGAGGCTTTGGAGTACTTTCTATTTACTGCAAATATAATTTTTTGGAAAAATTCCGTGAATCTGGCAAATTTGAATTTCAAAATATTCACCTATCCCTAGGGATTCTATGGAGATGGGAATAACAGGGCTGGATATTCTGACAATAATGACAACTTAAACTCCACAGACTTGGTCAAATTCAATCTCCGGGCCCCAATGCTGAAAGGGTAGAGTGCTAACTGCAGAGCCACTTTTCTTCTCCGCTGTATTGGCAATCAAAGGAACATCTGGATTTTCTGGGTTACATTCTATGGAGATGGGAATAACAGGGCTGGATATTCTGACAATAATGACAACTTAAATATTGTCATCCACAACATTTACTTGTTGTTTAGGTTATAGATAGAGTCTTATTCACTTCCCCATATGGCAGTGAGGGAGTATTGAGATCCCTCAGCCTAGAGTCAGCCATACATGTAAGATGGCTGATGACAAAATGCTTGTTTGACCGATCGTTATTCCCGCTGCTCAAGAATAAGCATAAAGGTCTCATCCAAGCGTGCTTATATACTTCAGTGGAAATGTGGAAAAAAAGCTGCTGATAGATATCTCCCAGGGAACAAACAGTGAGGTATAATGACATTTAGGCTGTGTGTCCATGATCCGGAGTCGTTGCAGGTTTGACGCTGCGGACTTATGCAGCTTCAAACCTACAGCGGTCATATGTTACAGCATAGTGGATGGGATTTGTAGGCTTCCCCTATAGACCTAACCTCTATGAGGAAGTCCGCATGTGAAAAAAAAACTGGCGCCACTCATTTGCATAAAATGAGCGGAAGCCACAGGCGGCTCTTCCGCAGCGTCTGGGCCGCAGGCACGGACGAATCGTGGGCACATACCCTTAACATATCTAATTCCCCTGTCCATTGACATCTGTAGTCGGGAAGTCTTTATATACATTAGGTCATTGTTAAAGATGTGCGGATTAGGCAAAATTTGAATTTGCCAGTTTATGCTTTTTTTTCCTGCGAAATTTGATTCATGGAAAAATTATTCTCCACAAATTTAAAGTCTTTATTTTGCCTTCTAAACCTTAGAGCTTAATAAATGCAATTTGTAAAAAATAATAAAAATCCTTTTACTCACCTCTCTGGCCCCTCTGATACTCACCATCACCCATACGTTCCTTGACGCATCTTCAGATTGGCGTAGGCAGTGCTAAAATCCCGAAGCTTTTGGGTTTCCCAGGCTTGGGAGGGTTCTGCTCATGCGCCTGCAAAGGTCGCGCTGCATGCAGTGATGTCAAAAGTCTTAGGATTTAACCACTCTCAATAACGATCAGAGGATGCGATGAGGACTGGACGGGTGGCTCTGAGGAGCAGAGGGGCTGGAGAGGTGAGTATAAGGTTTCTTACTGTTTTTTAACATTTTGATGGTGTTTTATGGTTCAGAAATATGGCGTCCAATGGAAGTGAATTACAAAAAAATCGGCAGCATATATTTGTTAAATTTGAGAATTCAACTCCACTAAAATTAATTTCCTCATCTCTAGTTATTGTTAGAAATGAGAGAATTGATTCTGCATGGGTTCAATTCAATACGCATTTTTCCAAATTCATAGAAGTTTGCAAATCCAAATAATTATCGGAATACTTATTTCTGCAGGGTTACAGTTGGCATAATACAGACAATGAAGAAGGGACACATGATCTCAGGTGCAGCTCCGCCTGGCTTCCCCATAATGCTTTGCATTGTATACCTCACACTGTATCACAGCCAATCATGAGGGACTTTAGTTGTGAGGTCAATGATGACCCATATTAGCTATGAAATCCCAGACAAGGAATGCTGCTGCCGTTTTGTGGGGAGTGGGCATAGGAGAGAGGATTTCAGAGCTCAGATGGACAGACAAAGTTCACAAATGTGAGGAGAATAGATAGATTTCATTACAAGAAATTGATAGAAATAAATGGAGAGGTGGGAATCACAAACATTACGTTAGGCAGTGCTGCACTTCACTATCACCCTGAGTTAATTGGACTGCTCTGTGTCCAAGTGAAGTGACAATTTAGCCCTTATCTGGCACTCAGTTTTTTGCATCTGTGCAGTGTCTATAATCGCTGCACCCAATATTGCCATTTGCATTTTCTGTTTCAAACTAGCAGATTGTAAAGGACCAGGTGGTGGAACCACTGTGCTGTGTGGGAAGTAGCGGCCGCGCCGAGACTATCCTTCATGAATGCGTAAATTTACGAAAATTGTGTATGGGACTTGGAATAGAGCAATGAATTCAATAAATGGCTAGTAGCTGATGTCCCAGAACATATACTGGCTCATGTGAATTTTCAATTTACATTCCTTAAATAGTATTAATAAAAGCTAAATTTTATGGTCTTTAGGTTGGGTTTTGTTGCCTAAAGCAACTTGTGATTACACAGCGGCTTGACGATACCGCAATCCGAGGAGAGACGAGGGAGGCGGGACCAAGTGCTACCCTGGGACTGACCTCGGGTGGGTGGTAGCTGACCCCCAAGGGACAGAAGGCAGAAACGTCCAGAATTGATAGATGGGCTGACACCATTGGTATAGTGACTGGGATGCCAAACACATGGGCAGGCAGGTACAGGCGGACATGGCTGGTGTACAGGCAGACTGGTGCTGGTGGGCATGGCTGATAGACAGGCAGGTGGGCATGACTGATAGACAGGCAGTATATGGAATACACGTACTGGGACATGAGAACTAACAAGAGTGTTATGAACAAACTTACAATATTGCTCAGGCACCTCCATGTTGAAGAAGGTGCCTTAAATAGTAAGTGTCCTACAGCTATTGGCTAGGGACACTTTAAGGACCGCATGTGTGGCCCCTCTAAAAGACGGGGCACGCCCCGAGCACTCACAGGTCCGGAAGGCGGAGGAAGGACAGGGGCCACGACGGTGAGTGAGCTGGTGTCCCTGCCAGGGAGGAGGGACAGCGCGCAGAGTCGCTGGCGCTACACAGATTTAAACCCTACTGTTCATTTAGCTCAGTTTGGGACAAATTAGTGTGTCACGGCACTAATTTTAGTTCATCTGTGCAGTATTTGCCACTGCTGCATTCAATATTTCCTGTTTTTATTTTCTATGACAAACCAGCAGGTACAGTGCGTATGGAAAGTATTCAGACCCCTTTAAATGTTTCACTCTTTGTTTCATTGCAGCCATTTGGTAAATTCTAAAAAGTTCATTTTTTTCTCATTAAAGTACACTCTGCACCCCATCTTGACTGAAAAAAAACAGAAATGTAGAAATTTTTGCAAATTTATTAAAAAAGAAAAACTGAAATATCACATGGTCATAAGTATTCAGACCCTTTGCTCCGTATTGAGTAGAAGCACCCTTTTGAGCTACTACAGCCATGAGTCTTCTTGGGAATGATGCAACAAGTTTTTCACACCTGGATTTGGGGATCATCTTCCATTCTTCCTTGCAGATCCTCTCCAGTTTCGTCAGATTGGATTGTGAACGTTGGTGGACAGCCATTTTCTGGTCTCTCCAGAGATGGTCAATTGGGTCTAGGTCAGGGCTCTGGCTGGGTCAGTCAGGAATGGTCACAGAGTTGTTCTGAAGCCACTCCTTTGTTATTTTAGCTGTGTGCTTAGGGTCATTGTCTTGTTGGAAGGTGAACCTTCGGCCAAGTCTAAGGTCTACAACACTCTGAAAGAGGTTTTCATCCAGGATATCTCTGTACTTGGCCGCATTCATGTTTCCTTCAATTGTAACCAGTCGTCCTGTCCCTGCAGCTGAAAAACACCCCCATAACATGATGCTGCCACCACCATGTTTCACTGTTGAGATTGTATTGAGCAGGTGATGAGCAGTGCCTGGTTTTCTCCACACAAACCACTTAGAATTATCACCAAAAAGTTCTATCTTCATCTCATCAAACCAGAGAATCTTATTTCTCATAGTCTTGGAGTCCTTCATATGTTTTTGAGCAAACTATATGTGGACTTTCATATGTTTTGCACTGAGGAGAGTTTTCCGTTGGGCCACTCTGCCATAAAGGCCCGACTGGTGGAGGGCTGCAGTGATAGTTGACTTTGTGGAACTTTCTCCCATCTCCCTACTGCATCTCTGGAGCTCAGCCACAGTGATTTTGGAGTTCTTCTTTAACTCTCACCAAGGCTCTTCTCCCACGATTGCTGTTTGGCTGGACGACCAGGTCTAGGAAGTCTTCTGGTGGTCCAAAACTTCTTTCATTTAAGGATTATGGAGGCCACTGTGCTCTTAGGAACCTTGAGTAATGCAGAAATTCTTTTGTAACCTTGGCCAGATCTGTGCCTTGCAACAATTCTGTCTCTGAGCTCCTTGGGCAGTTCCTTTGAGCTCATGATTCTCATTTGCTCTGACATGCACTGTGAGCTGTGAGGTCTTATATAGACAGGTGTGTGCCTTTCCAAAGCAAGTCCTATCAGTTTAATTAAACACAGCTGAACTCCAATGAAGGAGTAAAACCATCTCAAGGAGGATCACAAGGAAATGGACAGCATGTGACTTAAATATGAGTGTCCGAACAAAGGGTCTGAATACTTATGACCATGTGATATTTCAGTTTTTCTTTTTTAATAAATTTGCAAAAATTTCTACATTTTTTTTCTTTCAGTCATGATGGGGTGTAGAGTGTACTTTAATGAGAAAAAAATTAACTTTTTAGAATATACCAAATGGCTGCAATGAAACAAAGAGTGAAAAATTTAAAGGGGTCTGAATACTTTCCGTACTCACTGTAAACACCACAGGTAATTGGGTTCAGTATGTGATAAGTTAGTGTGCCATGACGCTCATTATTTTGCACCTGGGTCTTGCCTGATTGCCATATCTAATATTTTCAAACATGCATATTTACACACCATGGTTAATTTTAGTTCAATCTACAAAAATTGTGTATGTTACGGCACAAATTTTTTGCCGAAAAGTAGTCGAATGAAAAAAAAAAAGAAAAAATCAGCTTACCGCTGCACTGCCCAAAATACCATAGTGTCCACAAAGTCCATAAAACCAGTGCATGGAAAAATACAGGCCAGCAATCCTGGATGAGCAACGTGAAATTGGCGAGGAGACGGGAAGAGGAAATTTCATCCAGGACTGAACAGAAAAAATCCTCAAATAAATAAGAACCATGTTTATTGTGAAGCGTACTTAATTTAAAAAGTTGTTAAAGATAAGTACATATGTATGAACCTTAAACATTACGGACTAACACTAGTTTTTTATTCATATGATTAAAGACTAGTTCTAGTCCAAAACGCGTAGGGTTCATATGTACTTATTTTTAATGACTTGTTAAATGTAGAAAGCTTCACAATAAACATAGTTGTTACTTAATTGAGGATTTTTTCTATTCGTTGCTGGATGAAATGTCCCCTTCCCATCTCCTTGACAGTTTCACTAATTTTTTGCAATGGTCACTTGTATGACTCCCGCACCCAATATTGCTCTACTTTCTGCATCTGACAGTGTGGTGTGTTATTAAACAGGCTGTTAACACCATTTACCATGAATTTTCTCTAAGTCACATACAGTGATGTCACTTTGACACTGCTAAGGCTGTCTTTGCGTTAAAGAGTTTAAAAGGGGTTGGATACAGTTCTAGGAGACCATGGAGCGTAATGCATATCTTCTGTTCAATTAGATGCTTTGGATTTAAACAAATTTTGACAAATTCACTCATCTATAGCTATTATCCAATCTTGTTTAAAAAGAATTTTAAAAGTTTTAGTTTTTTTAAAAAATCCATCAACTAAACAGCTTTCTCATTTGTTAATATTAATAATAAAATAAGAAAAGTAGAATAAGATTCCCCCAAGACATAATTAACATGGTTTACCGTCACAGAAATACTCTCCAACAAAAAAAAGTAAAGTTAGTGGAGCCTACTACCAAATATCTGATCCCCTACTATCCTCATGAATAGAGACTGTAAAGACCACACCGATGGCTAGCTGCATGATTGATACGCTCTATCAACCTTAGGGCATATTATAATGCAAAGACCTTCACCGGCATTTCTCTCTGTTTGAAATATAGCTCTTACAAATGATCTCTTTTATACAGGTGGAAATTCAAGCCTATTCCAGGTGGAAATCAGGTGAGTCTACAAAGAAACTAATTTGTGACCTCAGATCCAATTCTATTTTGCTTACTTGTATCTCATTTATTATACAGGTCCTGGTCAGGTTATCTGTTTTATCATTGAGCTGTCAGTTCAATCTACATCTGTTGTAGTAATTCATATAAATATTCAAAAACAGGTAATATCAATGTAATGGCAAAAAAATGTTATACTTCAAAAGTCCTAATATTTCTATTATAGCTATTTTCATGGTTTGTTTGAAAGGACTTTGTCAGCAGGATCAACCCTTATATGTAGTGATGAGCGGACGCATGGAAGTTCGGGTTTGGCCAAACTTGAGGCCAAAATTTGGTTCGGGCACCCGAACTTGACGCCGAACCACATATAAGTCAATGGGGAAGAAAAATTTGGTGCTGAAAAATGGTCGTAATATGGGCTAGGGGGCAGTAAAAGGAAACAAATGGGGGTAAGATCAAGACAATTGGCCTGCCAACAAATGTGGATAGGAAAATGACTTAAAATAACATAGAATAAAAAAATAAATAAAATAATCTTGAACCAGGAGGCGGAGGTCCAAGTGGAGGAGTGAAGCAGTCCCTTGTGTGTGCATTTTAATGTACTTGTTAATAAATAAATGAAAAAACACAGAAAAAAATCTTTATTTGAAAAAAGATTCCCCAATAATTTCCCTCTTTCACTCATTTATTTTCAAAAAATAATCCTCACCAGTCCGCCATAATCCAAATGGGGGTCCCACAATGATCCCTGTGTCCTTCATCCAGGGTATGAAGCTCCGTTCAGAGAACGAAGGTCCATAGATTGGGGCAGCAGCCACTGCCGAGTGACATCACTGCTCAGCATACCAGCTCTAGCGTCGCCGGTATGATAAGCCAGTATGATGTGCTGGTTTTTAATAATTGGGTGAAAAAGGCAAATTGTCGGGGAGTGATTTTTTCAAATAAAGGACTTTTGTGTGTGTGTTTATTTCTTTTAACTACGGGGTTAATAATAGGGGTGTCTGACAGACGCCTCTTCATTACTAACCAGTGGGCTTGATGTCAGCGCCAGCTGCTGACATCAACCCCACAATCCCATTACCCCAATTTCCAATGCACCAGGGCATTGGGAAGAGATGAGGCTAGTGTCAAAATTGGCACATCTAATGGATGCACCATTTCTGGTACGACTGAAAGCTGGTCTTATTAGGTGGGAAGGGGCAAATATCCATGGCCCTTCCCACCCTATCAATATCACAGCTGTCTGCTTTGCTTTAGCTAGTTACTAAAAATAGGGGGGACCCCGTATTATATTTTTTAGGGTCCCCCATTTTTAATAACCAGCAAAGGCGAAGCAGACAGCTGGAGCCTGATATTAATAGGCTGGGAAGATCCATACATATTGGCCTCTTCTTAGCTTAATAAGACCAGCTCACAGCTGTCTGATTTCCATTGGCTGGTTATAAAAATAGGATGGACCCCTCACCGCTTTTTAAAATTATTTATTTATTTTACTCTGTCAGGCCAGGTCACGTGGTGCGTCGGCCAACCACAGCCATGCCATTACTTGGCATAACTGTGAGTGGGCCGGAAGTGCCCACAACCTTAAATCTTGTTGATTGGCTGTTCTGCAGCCTTTCAACAAGCTTTAACAGGTTGCTGAACCCAAATAGGAACACTGACATACAGTTAGAAGTCCATGTTCAGGGTTCGATACTGACCAAGAGATGTCCGACATGAACCTCAAACTTTACAGTTTGAGTTCACTCATCCCTAGTGATAAGCCGTCTATATGGGCATGTGGGTCATAGGAAGCTGAATAAAATGATATCTTGTTATCTGTGATCCAATGTTTCATTCCAGAGAAATCCACGTTTTTCTTGTATGTAAACGAGCTAAGATCTATGGGACACAGATTTCCACTAGAATTTGGCTCCAGAGCTCATTATAATGAAAAGGAGGAATAACCAGTGTGAGATAGTAGATAGTGAAAACTGTGTTCTTTTTTGCAGCTCAGCATAGAGCTGAGCTAGAGAGGATGAACAATATGACAGCGACGGGGGTGTTCAGCAACCCCATACGGTTGACATAATAACCCATCATAATAACCCACTAGTGCGTCACGGGGTGGTGATGGGAGCCGGTACATGCAAGCTGGCGTTTAAACGGTTAACAGCCACAGACGGAGCTCAACTATTTAATATAGTCAATTTCTGACGCGTGTGTAGAGAGTTCAGCTCTTGAGCTCTTTCCACACTCTTTCCACACTCAAGAACTGTTGAAAACACATACTAGATGTACGTGACATTGCACCAAAGTTGGTTTAACAGCAGAGCTTCTCTATTTAAGTGAATGCAGCTGAGTTGTAGCACCAAACATAATCTTTGGAGAGGGGTGGCGCTGTTTTTAGAAGAATGCAGCCGTGTTTTTCAATCACACTTTAATTGTTTTGTTAGCATTTATAATTATTAAAGGCTGTAAATAGATTTTAGAGCATCAGTTATCTGCAATTGAGGTTTAATTGTTGCGCATGTACTCAATTCCCGTGGCTTAAGTAAAGTGCCAATTTGGCACAAAAGATTACACATGCACAGCCAATAAATTTATTGAATTTACTGATAATTTTTCGAGTTTTTTGCCAGATGTCAAGTGTATATTGAAATAGGTCACAGTGTTCATGAGCAATTTACATAAATGAATACACTGTGAGTTATAACCTCCTAAATAGCTAGAAATATAGAAATGTAAAAATACTAATAGAAATAATATATTTCAAACATTTGATATTAAAACAGTCCTATCATGGTATAATTGTTTATTTTGATTGAATATTTTGAATATGATTTTATTTTACTTTGAGAAGAAGGAAATGGATTACATCTGAAAGCTACAGTCATACGGCATGCTATAACTGGCTGACTGGACAGTAACTCATGCCTGGCCTAGAATATTCTAAAAATGCAACCAGAAAGCACCATAAATATAATGTAAAAACAATAGATGTGGGTGGGTGGTTCAGTGCTAGAGATTAGCAGATCTGGCAAAATTCTAATACGCTTATTCGCATGTTTTTTCCTGGGAAATTCGACTCCTGGAGAAGTTATTCTCTGCAAATGTAATGTCCCTTATCATGCTCTGGAGTCTATTCAGACCCCGCAGCATAATATGCAAAAAAAATTGTTATACTCACCCTCCTTTTACTTCCCTGGCCCCTATGACTACTCACCGCTATCTGTCTGCATCTTCTGATCCACCACCTCTTCCGTTGTAATCTTTGGTCCTCTTGGCCCTCTGTCTCTCACCATCACCCGTTACACTGTGCCGGACTGCTGGGTGTCATGGTGCCCAGAGGGTGCTGCACAGGGGTACGGGTGGTCAATAACGTCATTATGTCATGATATGCAGCACAGTGCTCAGTGGTTAGCACTACTGCGTTGGGGTCCTGGGTTCAAATCCCACCAAGGACAACATCTGCAAATAATTTGTATGTTATCCCCGTGTTTGAGTGGGTTTCCTTCAGGCTCTCCAGCTTCCTTCCATACTCCAAAGACATACTGATAGGGTATGTTGATTGTGAGTCCCAATGTCTGTAAAGTGCTGTGGAATTAATGGCGCTATATAAGTGAGTAAAATAACTAAAATAAAAATAAATAAATATCTGCGGTGACCTCCTGCGTTTCTGGACAGAGCCTTCCTAGGCACCAAAACACTCAGAAATCTAACACAGTGCAACAGGCCCAAAAATTTCTTTGTGAGATGTGGTGGATCAGAAGATACGGTGAGGACCAGACAGGTGATGATGACTCACCCCCTGGGCCAGTGCTGTAGTGCGGCGCGCGTGTGCGCGGGGGATACCCGGATCCGATGGGGGTAGTAGTCTTCGTGTGGCGGTGACCCGGTCCGCGCCCAGGGTGGTCAAACTAAGTGGCAGTTATTGGTATGATGGTATTAGTGTCCGACTACGCCACCCGTTGAATGCGGTTATGAAACCGCCGCTGCAGGGCAGACCGCTGAGGCCGGTGTTATAGGTGTGCAGCAATGTTGATATAACCCCCAACGGGAGAGGTATGGCCTCAGGGCAGCGGATGTGGGTGATGTTGGGAGTGATGGTGTGGATGTCCCAGCACTAACGGTGCGACAAGGAAGCACGGAGACGCGAGGGTACAGTTCAGGGCCTTTACTGATGGTACAAGGCAAATTCCCCCGGGAGTACTGGCTAGTAGTTGGGGCCTGGTTAGTCTGCGAGTAAGCCGGAGTTCCCCTGGCCAGGTGGAGTTGTAGGCCTTCCCATTAGTCTGTACCCTTCCTGGCTACCCTGCTTTCGGCGGTTACAAGTAGCCCACGTCCCTGGGTATACCGTGTGGTGCTCACCCGTATGGCTGGTGACCTGGGGCCTCCTGTTAGCCTCCGCTCCGGGATGGCGGTGCTGGTCCCTTCGTTGTGACTGAGCCTCCGGGCTTTTATGGCCAGAGGACCTGGAATCCCCTGCCGGATGGATTCTGCTGCTGGGTATATCTTAGTCCCCACAGCCTCGGACTCCTGTGTCCGGTTTTAGTACCTTCTCCCAGGGCGAGCTCTGCACAGCTCCAGCCCCTGGCCCTTCTCCTTGGCTCCTACAGAGCTCCTGATGTCTATCTGTCCCTGTTTCTGCGTGTCCAGACCAGACTCCGTCTCTGTCTGGAACTCCTCTCTTCTAACCCTGCCTCAGCCCCAGTTTATGTAGGGGAAGTTCTTCCCCTCCCAGGACTGGGCAGGAGGTGTGGCATGCTTAGGATTCCTGCCCAGGAGACCTCCCACCTGCTCACAGACGTAATACTGCTATTACTGTGGAAACCAGACCCCTGGGGTGCCACAATGATGAGCAGCAAATGGGCCGAACATAATGATTTTTCAAACTTTTTTATGGCCTATAGTGGTCCAGAAAAATGGTGGCCAGTGGCTGATAATTTTGCTAAATCTGCGCTGACACCAGCACCAGCAACTAGTCCATTTAATTTCTGTTGTCAGAGACTGACAGCAGTATTTAAACAGAATCTGTCAGAAGGATGTAGCACTATGAAGTAAAGGCATGGCCATAATGGCGCCGTTATGCTGATACCTGCGGTGAAGGACTTCGATCAGTGATTGTTGTAGAATTAGCCTCTAAATTGACTTCTATTAATTTAATCAGCACCAATTTAATGGCATCATTATGGCCATGCCTTTACTTTATAGTGCTAAATCCTGCTGACAGGTTCTCTTTAAATAGTGAGACAGCAGCGAACGGAGTTTGCTCTGGTCGCTGCTGATTGCTGCCGATATAGGTAAATGCTGTCTGTATAACACAGCCAGTATCTGTTAGATATAGTGCGGACTCAGTTCCCGAACCTACTCTCATGTACATGTCCTTTGTTGGGAAGGCTCAATAGCGGTGAATTATCTTGTTAAGTTTGGCCAGCTCTATTCAACTGTGTCTTTCCTACTTCTATTGTAAGTTATTCAAGAGGGAAAGTATTAACCATTTTGGAAAATATTAATTTTATTGCTAATAAAGTGCCAATAAATTATGTAGCGCAGTACAGAGATTGTCATCAGTTTTACAAAAATCCGTATTTTCCAGAATGTGAATTCTTTTTATTTAGCTACACATGAATTCAGTAAAATGGTCACCAACTGACAGCCATTTTGCTAAACTTTAGAGGGCCAGCAAAAGGTTAAAATAAAACAAAAAAAACCCCAATACATACTTTGTCGCTCATTTCTCTTGCAACCTCTTGGCACCTCTACCTCCATCGCGCGCTAAAAACCTGGGTGACTTCATGGCGCACACTTTAAGCCAAGACTTCTGGCCGCGACATGGCCAGAGATGTTCCTGCATGAAGAATTCTGAGGTTTCAGAGCACAGCACTGGTAAAAAAGAGGCACAGCAAGTAGTGGAGGTGAGTATTATTTTTTTTTCTACATCTTATATTATGCCCTGGGGTATCTTCAGACCCCAGAGCATATTAAGAGAAGTTCAATTCGGAGAAAATAAATTGACTGCAAACTGAATTTCCTGATAATATATGCGCACTTTGTGCACAAAATCAGTATTGTAATATAGACGTCAACAGGTTCCCTATTAAGACTTCAATACAGAGCTCATATTGGGCCACATTACATAAATGCATATGAGCGCTTTTCCTGTAAATGTAAGGCTGCAGCTACATGGCCGATATGAGCCCAACAGCAATTTACAGGCAGCCCAAAAAATCTGTGCATCTTGTCTGCAACTTAGTGACGCATGTCTTTTTTATAGCTTTCCTTTTGTTGTAAAAATATGGCCAAATCGCAGATAAGTTCTACGCTGGTTGAAGTCGGATATGATTTGCACATCTGACGAGGTCATAAGTTGCAGTGCGATACGATAGGAAATCTTTAGATGCGATGATGCAATGTGACACTGTAATTTGAGTTTGTTGAAAAACCTGTTAGAGATGACGGTGATATGTAGAGAGGGCTTACATGAAGAAGTGGATCCTTTAAGCCCAAGGATCGTGTAGGCACGTGGGCCACGGTCTTCAGTGGAGCAGACAGATGGAGCACGCGGAACACAGACACATAGTATGCAAACTGAACATCTTGGGCAGATTGCAGAGTCACTGAATCCCTCTGACAGTTTGCAGAGTTGAGTTACTTAATAACTAACCAAAATCCCACAATGTCTGTTTGTTATCTCATCCTTCTTCTCTGCTAGATTTCTAAAACTTAACATGGATAAAACAGAATTCATCATCTTTTCCCCATCTCACTCAACTCCCCCCAACAGACCTATCCATTAAAATAAATGGCTCCCCACTCTCCCCAGTTCCACAAGCTCACTGCCTTGGAGTAACTCTGGACTCTAATCTCTCCTTCAAACCACATGTCCAAGTCCTTTCCACTTCCTGCCGACTACAACTCAAACATATCTCCCAGATTCGTACATTCCTTAATCATGGATCTACAAAAACAATTTTGCATGCCTTCATCATCTCCTGCCTCGACTACTGCAACCTCCTGCTCTGTGGCCTCCCTTCTAACACTCTCGCACCCATCTAATCTATCCTAAACTTTGCTGCCCAACTAATCCATCTGTCCCCCTGCTATTCCCTCACCACTCCTCTCTGTCAATCCCTTCACTGGCTCTCCATTGCCAGAGACTGCAGTTCAAAACCCTAACCATGGCATACAAAGCCATCCACAACCTGTCTCCTCCATACATCTGTGACCTAGTCTCCCGGTATTTACCTACACGCAACCTCCGATCCTCACAAGATCTCCTTCTCTACTCCCATCATATCTCTTCTTCCCACAATCGCATACAAGATTTTTCCTGTGATACAAGTAGGTGAAGTCCTGAAGACCACTGGCAAGTAGCTAGGTTACTGGAAACCGCAGACAAGCAGGTGAAGTCCTAAAGTCCACTGACAGGTAGGAGGGTTACTGGAAACTGCAGACCAACAGGTAAAAATGCTGGAAACCGCAGCTAAACACAGAAGGTCCTCCACTGACATGTAGCATGGTTAATGCAAACTGCAAACAAATAACTCAGGGACTGGAAACCACAGACAAGCAGGAGACATCCTGATGACTGTGGGCTGGAATAGTGCACAGAAACTAGAAGTGTTTCCAGCAAGTCTTAGAGATATACCAAGACATGGTGTGAGTTTTGGGAGCCTTAAATAAGCCTAGGAAATTCATTACATGCAAGCATGCCGGGCTACTTGCAAAGCCCGACGTGGCGCACAAGAAAATTAAATGGTCTGGGGCAGGTGCGTAACAGTGGGAATTGATTAAAAGGGAATTTTGGAAGAAAACTTGACAATTTCACAAAATTAAATTTTTTTCTGGTTCAGTTTAGTTTTTATTTACAAAATTTTACAAAATATAAAATGTAACTGCCCCATTACTGCTAATATAAATATACTATGCATTCAGGTGAAAGACATTTCAGAAGAGAAAACTTCAACTATCACTCACTAATAAATTAATAGAGCTTAATGTGGATTATGCTTATTATATGGCAAATGAAGGAACAGATGAGTGCAATGCTTTGTGTTCAAACTATCGAATAAGACAACAGGAAATGAAGAAAGGATTAACAGGTAGAAACAGGAAAAGATTATCCACTCTGAACATATTCTGCCAGGGGGCAAGGAAGCTAAAGGCAGATGTGATAACAGCCTTCTCTGTCCTAAAGGAGATTTCTGTACTGCAGAGCACAGATGTAAGTAATGTGGCAAAGACCCAACCGAATCTCCAAAGCAATACAGACTATACAATATACCATAGGTTTCAGCCAAGAGCTTACTTCCCAAAAGAATAGATGTAAACATTGGTTTAAAAAAATCCTAACATTAACAACAAAATATCTATTTCAAAATATGAAAGAATATTAATATACAGTTGATAAAGTGATTGTAATGGAAATCTAGTAGAATAGATACAAATGTAATACTAAAAACACTAAAAAAACAAAAAAAAAATCACAGCCATTATAGAAAAAAATACCCACATATATATACACTGTATATAATATTCTGATTCTGATTATATTCATTCAGTCATATCTCACCCTTGGATACTCCGTAAGTCATGCTCCCTGTTTTAACAACTCCTTTCAATTGTTTGATGTTCATTATCATAACATTTTTGATGGTGTCCAGCTGACAAGCCTTTGGTCTCACTTTTAGAGATGAGAAAATAAATTTGAGTGGAATTGACTTCTACTCTAATTTCAGAAAAATCTGCATTTGCCAAAATGCAGATTTTTTGTAATGCACTTCCATGTTGAATCAGCTAAATGGTGGCCCACTAGTTGCCATTTTCTGAGTCATAAAAGGCCATCAAAATGTCACCTGCCGGGCCTCGCTCCATCTTCAGATCACCTCTGCTTTTGCTGAAATCCCTGGGCCTCTCGCACTAATCCGGGACTTCTGGCTTTGATGAGGGCCCTGGAAGGATTATTCTTAAGTGCGAGAAAGGTCACAATGTCATAGTGTGCCCCATGACCTTGCTTGCTCCTATGCAGAACCCTCCCAGGCCCCATCAGAGCCGGAAGTACCAGCCCAGTGTGAGAGGGCCACAGACTTCAGCATGAGCGGTTGTGACCTGAAGATGTGTCAAGGACTGGACAGGTGATAGTGAGGAGCACAGAGGTTGGAAAGGTGAGGTGAGTATGAGGATTTTTCTTATTTTTCACATCTTACGTTAATTATGCTTTGGGGTCTGGAGAAACCCCAGAGCATAATAAGAGACATTAAATTCAAGGGGAATAACTTCTGCACAAGTCAAATTTCCTGGAGAAAAAAGGCGCAAACAGGCAATTTCGAATTTCATCTGATCTGCTCATCTCTAATCCCCTGTTTCCTTTTATCACTAGGAATTAATCTTTCTAATGAATTTGCCCTCATCATATGCCCAAAATAGGTCAATTTCTGTCTGGCGATCTTGCCTATCATGTATGTTTCTGGGTTTATTTTATCAAGAACATCTTTGTTGGTGATCATAGCTGTCCATAGGTTTCATAGAAGTCTTCTCCAGCACCACAACTCAAAGGCATCAATTTTTTCTTCTATCTGCTTTTATCAATGTCCATGTCTCACAACCATATGTTGTATTTGGGAAAACAATGGCAATGATCAGTCTTTGTTTGATGGTGATTGAAACGTACTTCCACTTCCATATTCATTCTATGCCCACCATAGCTGTATGCCCCAAAGCTAATTGATGCTTGATCTCTGCTGTCAAACTGCCATTGTGATCAATGAGGTACCCCTGGAAATTGAAGCTGCCAACCACTTGTTTTTCATTATTGAGCTTTATGTGGACTTCCTTGTTGGTGATAGTCATGATCTTGGTCTTCTCGATGTTCAGATAAAGTTCCATCTCCTTGCTTTCTTCTTTCAACTTCAGGATCAGCTTTTTCAACTTCTCACTTTCTGTCATCAGATTTGTATCATCTGCATACCTCAGATTGGAGATGGTTCTTCCACCTATATTTCGCCTCAACTTTCAATTCTCCAGAGTTCAGCTTCCATTACTTCTGCATAAAGATTGAAAAGAAAAGGAGAGAGGATGCACCCTTGTCTTGTGCTCTTTTTAATCTTGTACCATTCTGTATCTTCATATTTTGTTTGCATTGTAGCCTCTTGATCATCGTAAAGTGACTTGATTAACCTAATCAAATGCCCATTGCACTCCTACCTTACTCCGCAAATTTCAAAGCTCATTGCATTCAATACAGTCAAAAGCCTTTGTATGAAGAATGAAGCTCAGGGAGAGCTTCTTCTAGTACTCCCTCATATTTTCTACATTCCAGCTCAGTTTTACAATATGGTCACTAGTCCCTCTTTCCTTACAGAAACCAGCTTGAGTGTCAGGAAATTCTCGATCAAGGATGTTGCCCAAGTGCTTGGAGGTGCTCTTCAGAAGCACCTTGCTGTCGAGGGGGATCAGGGAGATTTTCCTATAATTGGAATAGTCCCTGATGTCATCTTTCTTTGGCTTGATGGTGTCAGTGTAGCATAGTGTTGTCAGTGCAGGTCTTGGGTCAATTTAAGCAGCTCTGAAGGGATTCCTTGAAAGCCAGGTGTTTTGTTGTTTTGCAGTTGCCTCAGCGCCCAATCCCCTTTACTTTCCAATAAGTCTTGTTCTGATTCGCTGCTTAATGTCCTGCCCTCCTCTCACAGTACTACCAGCTCTGCCAATCATAAGCAGGCATCCACATAAGGGAAAAAAGAACATGCCACCACTATGGCATACAACTATGTGAGACATAATGACACAGTCTGCTCTCTTCACTGCACAGTAATTACATGTGCTGGAGCATAACAGACCTGAGTATGACTAACAGCACTCATCCCCAACAGTTAATGTGGGGGGGGGGGTGGGCAGTACAACAGAGTTAGCAGCACTACTCTTGCTTTGGGAAGGCTAATGTTTATCTGCCAATAAAGCTCATTTGAATTTGAGAAAATAGCTACTAAAGTGTTTGTAATGAGACTCAATCCCCCTCCCCACTGACTGCTGGAAATGAGAGCTGAAAGCTGTTAATCACACTCAGGTCGGCTGTACTTCAGCACATGTCATCACTCTGCAGGGAGGAGAGCAGACTATTTGTCAATACATGTCTCACACGGAGCCTGTTCTAAGCTATTGTGGGGGTGTGTTCTTCTTTCCCCAGTGTGTTGCTGCCTGCTGATGATTGGTCAGCATCAGAAAGAGGAAGAAGTGCACACCCCCAGGGAAATCTCTCTGGTAATGCCCACTTGGACGTAAAAAAAAATATTACTGCTTAGGTACCAAATATTTTGACTGTTAGTATCTCCGCAATGAAAAGGTGACATTAAAAACAAACAAACAAAACATTTTATTCTGCTCGGCAGCCACTATTACACTGGACGGTCCTCTTTAAAATAGAAATTCATCATAAAATATTAAATACAGCGGCATGGCTTGCACATGCTCTGCCCAGGGTTTCACCATCACGGCTTCTATCAAAGGTTCCCAATACTCAATCCCAAGCAGCAAGTTCTTCTTGTTTAAAAAAGTTTTTTGAAAAAAGCACACATTCTGGAGCAGGTGTTAATGTTGGTCACAGTGACAATAGCCAAGTAGTGACACAAGAAAAGTTGTTGAAGGTCACACGCAACCAGTTATGCACTCTATAATTAACCACTCCATCATTGTGTCCACTCCACACAAAGCATTTGTAAAGAACAGGAACATTTGTAGTAGTTGGGGAAGACCGTGTACCTTAAACAGCCACCGATAAGCTTTCACTATCCTTTCATTGATGGGTGAGTGCCTCTTTGACAACTAGTAGTGGTGTTAGTGGTGTTGACTGCTACAGTTCCTCATAGTCTGTTCAAGGCTCGTACTGTATTATGAAGTCAAACTACAAATTGGTCTTGGACCACTCTGTCCACATTAGACACACCAATGCATCCAACTGGAATTTTAGCCTGCTGGAGTATCTCCCATACCCAATGATTGCATGTATTAATTTTGTCTGTATCCCTGATGTGATGTCGGCATACAATGCCTCCATTGAAAAATAGCATCCAGGAGTCCTACAAGTTGGGAACACAGCCACTGCCTTCCAGACATCTATGTCCAGGATTTTAAAGGGTTATTCCCAAATAAACAATTTATCTCTTATCGATTGGATAGGGGATAAACTTACTGATTCCTGATAGTCCAATGGCTGGAACTTCTAGCGATCTTAATGTCAGGGCTTTAGAACCCCAATAGAGGCGCTCTGTTACAATTGTTTTTGGGACTGACGAGTGCAGTGCTTGGCTAGTTCATATACAATGGAGTAGAGGTCGCACATGCATACCTCTGCTGTGTTCAGGATGGGGCTGAGGTTCTAAAGCCTTGATCTCAGGATATTTACGGGTCCTACACATCAGACACCCAGAGGTCAACAAGTTATCCCTTCTCCTATGGAAAGGTGATGACTTGCTTTTCTGGGAATAACATTTCAAGCAACAAATCTTCTTCTGGGTCTTGATACAATTGTTTTACTTCTACGTTTTTACAAAATCATAGTGAATTAATCAATATCAACTATCTCTTTTACAATACACTCAACAAGGCCTAAATTGGCTGGGTCATCAAGGTATTAAAGACATTTTACCACCAATTACATTTGTCACTTATTTCTGCCGAGAACATCAACTCTAAGTAAAATGGGGCAGCTCAAATTCCTGTTCCTACTCAATGCACAGCCATTAAGAGTCCATGGGACCGATGGAGATAGTTTATTACAATACTTCTGTAGGGTCATCATGGGAAATCCCATTGTTAGGACCCACAGCAATCCAAGATTTATCTCCTTACTGTGGATAAGTGATAAATGTAATTTGTGAAAAAAGACATTTAACGTCCAGATATCCTAGCCATAATATTAGGCCATTGGGAAACAAAAAATGTGTTATTTTTCCCTCTTTGCAATCTGATGTTCTTACCTGTATAATGCCTTACATATTTGAAGAATGGAATTTATTTTATGCTGATACTTAAAGGGAATTTGTCAAAAAGTTTTTGCTATGTAATCTAAACACAGCAGGAGATAGGATCTGAAATAATGATTTCAGCGATGTGTTACTTATTAGGCTATGTGCTGTTGTTTCCACACAATGAAGGTTTTATCAGCAGGACATTATCACTGCCTGGACTACAGCTCACATGACTGCTAGACCAACCACGCCCCCTCCTGTGATAAGCAGCTCACTGTCAATAGACAGTGGACATAAAAGCAGTAGTGTGGACGGGGTTAGCTTTCTGAGCTCTGCTGCATGCTACATCTTAGCAAACTAAGTGATACATTATTGGAATCAGGGTCTCTTTTCCTAAATGATGCTGCTCTCAGATGAGGTAGCAAAAATCTGGTGACTTATTCCCTTTAAATATTAGTATTAAATTTATATTATTATGTTATATTATTATTACTATTATTTTTTCCACATGTTGTGCCTTTTTATGTTCTATGCCCCCATAAATCAAGTTATTATAACTTTATCTATAAAATGACAGTGCCCCCGTGATCACTATCACAAAAATGACCACCGATGGCAGGCCAAGGCATTCAAGGGTTAAATTCTGAAAGGACAATGCATACTAGATGCAAGCAGGAACAATATTTCTACTGTTTTGTACTTTTAGATTTTTTTTTGCAGTCCCTCATGGTATCATGTATAATGTATCATGGTTTTTACTAACTGAACTACCTCCATAGGGCAATTAAGCGAGATTTTATTTGGTAATTAAACGGCGCCCTGTGCGTAATTTATATTCCCAAAGTAAAAGACTATCAAGAAAGACATATTGCGTTTTCTTAAACTGAGTCTTACTATCAAGGGAGAAGGACAAGAGGAATTGCGATCGCTGTTTAATATCAAGTGCAACAATCATTTCCAGTATTCGGTCTCCTTCCATTTTGACAGTTTAATCAACCTAATGAAGAGAGAAGTGACAGATGCACTGGTTCTCCAATATTAGGTTACCAATCTTTTCCTTAAACCCCATTAACGCTTCTTCCTCGGTTGCTAATGCCTGGATCAGAGATACCGGCCAGACTTTCTGACTACACAAGTAAAAAACTTCAGAATATTGGACCCTCTGCTGTCTCCCACTGCACTTTGCTGCGAAACCACAAGGTTAATTCGACCTTCTAGGCCTATGGCATTTTCCTGTGTCTTCTGTCAAGCTTTGTAAGGGACAGAAATGTCTGTAATACTCCTTGTGATCAAAGAAGTTCAGATGAAGATGTAGCATCTGTACTCATTTAGGGACATCTAACACTGAGAGGTATTTTGTCCGGGCTATTGATTGCCTTCATTTACAGCTATTACAGGCACCGGACACTGTTAGTCTTTCGCGTCAGATTTCCCATCAGTGGTCTCTAGGCTCCTCTTTAGTGTGTTCAAAGCTCTTTAGCAGGAATAATACATTTTCAACATTTTTTTTTTAAACATCTTAATTGAATATATTGCATATTTTCCATTAATGCCTATACTTCAATTAGGAATTTACAGGAGGGGATTGAGTTAAGAGGTCTAGAATTTCTCCTAGTCGGGGAGTTGCATTGGGTTACGTCTAACACTGAAAAGTAAAAAAAACCCTAAAAAACAAGATAAACCATTTTGCTGTTTAAGTATACAAAAAGACCAAAAATGTACTAGATGTGTTTGGTTGATAAGGATTTTATTTAAACTCAATATGAACATTTTAGGAAGCAAAATGTTTAAGTGTTTCAGTAATAGATATATCATCTCTAAAATTCCTATATTTATTAATATTGCCAATAGGGATGAGCAGACCCGTGGAACTTTGGTTTCTGGTATCCGACTCAGGTCTTAGTCCAAAGTTTGGTTTGGGCATCAGAACTGTACCTGAACTTGAACCAGAACCCGAACCCATTGAAAACAATGGAGATCCGAACTTTGGATCTGTAAAAAAAAATCTCTCTCTCCAATGGACTTCCCCCGGAACTCCGAACTTTGCAACGGACGTCTGTGTTTGGCGTTTAGCGCTGGACACTAACTGTCCGCTATGAACCCCAAAGTTCGGGTTGGCTCATCGCTAATTGCTAACAATTGTTACCAATTCGATATCTGCTTTAGGCTTCAGTATCACACGTGGAAGAAAGTTAACTAGCAGCGAGAGTAAGAAGTCACCATGGACCCCATAATAAAACTTAAAGGGATTCTGTCACCAGGGTTTTGCTACATAATCTGAAAGTAGAACCTAAGATTAAAACAGAATAAACAAATACCCTTAAGTAATTAACTAAATAAATAATAATAGCACACGTTCATAACATAGGGTACTTAGTTAACATTGTTTTATCCAAAAAACGTAATAGCCATCCCATCGCGACAAGGTGTAACCCAATCGGGATGGTATTTAAAGGGAAGATGCCATAAAAAAATAGTTTTTGCAACAATTGAAAAAATGTAAAGTATTAATATTTAATTTTTTTTTTTAATATTATCATTTGTTTTTAATGAAGTAGAATATGAAAAATAATTTAAAAAGGTTTGGTATTTCCACTTTTAAACAGTAGGGGGAGCAGCTTTTGAAATTTACCATGAAAACCTAGTGTATAACTAGCTCACATTACGACTGCAGTAAATGTGGGCGGGGTCTGGTCACATGTGTGTGATGTCACTGCTCTCCTCTCCATCTGGGTGTTTGCAAAAAGATAGGAAAAGATGAAGTTTAGGATCATAGTGCGGAGCCATTTTGCTGCTGTCTGCCAGTAATACTGACAAGTACATTGTCACCAAGGATCGCCAGCAGCACCGATTCTGTAAGTTGGTGCTCTCTGTATCATAAACTGGGATTAGATACATGAAGTGTATCACGTGTGCTATTAGATATGCTTAGAGTAACACACGCTGGGATTAGATACAGGGCTAAGTGTAGTTTATCACATGATGGGATTAGATATTGAGCTCAGCGGAGGGTATCACTCAGGATGGGATTAGATACGCCACAGTATATGTTGTATGTAAGATGTGACCCTGCTCAGTCTACTACTATGGGAGCAGTGTTGTAATGTGTTACCCCACTCCGTCCACTACATTACTACTCCCATAGAAGAGGACAGAGCGGGGTCACACATTAAACCACTGCTCCCATAAGAGTAGACAGAGTGAGGTCACACATTAAACCACTGCTCCCATAGAAGTGGACGGAGCAGTGTCACACATTACACCACTGCTCCCATAGAAGTGGACGGAGCAGTGTCACACATTACACCACTGCTCCCATAGAAGTGGACGGAGCAGTGTCACACATTACACCACTGCTCCCATAGAAGTGGACGGATCAGTGTCACACATTGCACCACTGCTCCCATAGAAGTGGACGGAGCAGTGTCCCACATTGCACAACTGCTCCCATAAGAGTAGACAGAGTGAGTTTACACATTAAACCACTGCTCCCATAGAAGTGGACGGAGCAGTGTCCCACATTACACCACTACTCCCATAGAAGTGGACGGAGCAGTGTCCCACATTACACCACTACTCCCATAGAAGTGGACGGAGCAGTGTCACACATTACACCACTACTCCCATAGAAGTGGACGGAGCAGTGTCACACATTACACCACTGCTCCCATAGAAGTGGACGGAGCAGTGTCACACATTACACAACTGCTCCCATAGAAGTGGATGGAGCAGTGTCACACATTACACCATTGCTCCCATAGAAGAGGACAGAGCGGGGTCACACATTACACCACTGCTCCCATAGAAGTAGACGTAGTGGTGTCACATATTACACCACTGCTCCCATAGAAATGGATGTAGCGGTGTCACACATTACACCACCGCTCCCATAGAAGTGGACCGAGTGGTGTCATACATTACATCACTGCTCCCATAGAAGTGTACGTAGCAGTGTCACACTTTACACCACTGCTCCCATAAAAGTGGAAGGAGCGGGGTCACACATTACACCACTGCTAATGGCTTCATAATGGGTCTAATGGCCCCATATAGTGCACCACAGTCTAATGGCCTCATATAGTGCTCCGCAGTCTAATGACCCCATATAGTGCTACACAGTCTAATGGGCTCATATAGTGCTCCACAGTATCATGGCCCCATATAGTGCTCCACAGTATAATGGGCCCATATAGTGCTCCACAGTATCGTGGCCCCATATAGTGCTCCACAGCATAATGGCCCCATATAGTGCTCCACAGTATATTGGCTCCATATAGTGCTCCACAGCATAATGGCCCCATATTGTGCCCCATAGTATAATAGCCCCATATAGTGCATCCTGGTATATGGCCCCCATCTTGGTATATGGCCCCATTCTGGTATATGCCACCATTCTGGTATATACCCCTCCATCCTGGTATATGCTTCCATCTTGGTATATGCTCATCCATCCTGGTATATGCCCCTCCATCCTGGTATATGGCCCCATCCTGGTATATGCCCCTCCATCCTGGTATATGGCCCCATTCTGGTATATGGCCCCCTCTTGGTATATGGCCCCATCTTGTGTATATGGCCCCCTTATATTCAATGCAAAAAAAAAACAATAAATGCTTTTACTCCCCTTCCACATGCTAGCACTAGGGTTGAGAGAGTATGTTCTGTCTGAGTATGCTCGGGCCGAGCTCCAAGTATTTATAGCTGCTCGGTGATATGGTTGAATCGCTCCCGTGTGCATGATTTGCAACTGTTTGACAGCTTTAATACATGGGAGGAATGTGTAAGAAATATACATTCCTTACATGTAATAAAACTGTCAAACAGTTGCAAATCATGCACACAGGAGCGATTCAACCATATCACCGTGCAGCTATAAATACTCGGAGCTCGGCTCGAGCATACTCGGCGAAAGAGTTAATAGAACATACTCGCTCAACACTAGCTAGCACACAGCGCTGTGTCTTCTGTGAGCGGTGATCACAGCTGACAGGCTGAGATCACCGTTCCCAGCGGCTGCAGCTGCAGATACTCACCCCGGACCTCCGCTCCCGGCACTTCTGGGAATATGCAGCTCGCAGCCTACAAGGTGGGCTTCACAAAGATGGCCACGATCTCCTCCCACAGCTGCAACCGGGACAGCCCAGGAGCCTTCCTGGGTCGCAGCTAAGAGGCAGAGGAGCGGGTCCAATATTAGAGATGCGGTCGGACGGTGACTGCAGTTTCTTATGCCCAGGACTGCCATAAGTGAGGTGTGTAACTGTCCTGCTTGGACATTTACACCCCCCCAAATGAAAATGGCAGCCCCCAGTGGCTAATGTAAAAAATAATAAATTAAAAACTAGTAAAGTGGCACATTTAATTTTGTATTAAAAATAATTGATTATATAATCAATAGTGATGGGCGAGCACTAAAATGCTCGAGTGCTCGATGCTCGGGTCGAGCAAATTAGAATAGTCGAGTGCTCGAGCAGAGCAACAAGCCCAATGTAAGTCTATGGGAAACTCGAGCATTTTTCAGGCGGCTCCCCCCAGCAGTCTGCAGAGGGCCTAAAATTTGCCTAAATTGATGGAAACAGTGCTCAAATGACATGGGAACAGCATGGGAAGCATTTCTGACTTCCAGGTCACTGCTGTCTACAATGCTGTCAGAGGTATTACGCGTCTTTTACGGACTCACAATAAAATATACAAACAACGAAACTAAAATGGATTTTCCTGGGAAATATGTTAAGGAATATTCTTTCCAGGGTAATGCCTTGTATATAAGGCAAAATAAATAACCAAAAACAAAAATACTCCTCCACACCTTGGGCTATGTTCACACGTAGCAATTTTGATGCGTTTTTGCACTTTTGCATTGCCTTCAACCGTAGCAAATGCATTCACGGGGAAATGTCATTTTAACATTTTACAACCTTATCTGGCCATGTGGTGTGTGAGACATGATCAGACACATCCTGTTTCATTAATGAAGGAGGGACACTGAAAGTCACAAAGCCTATTTTTATAGGGCCATCAGGCAGCCTTTACTATTCTTAAAGGGCCAGCAGTCGGCCCTCGCTATTCTTAGAGAGCCATCAGCTGGCTATGCTTTGTTGTTCCCATTACTGAAGAGTGGGTCTCCTATACTGTTATTGTGTATGCAATGAGTGGCAGGTCTGCCCAAAATTTGGACGCACCCCATATCCCTTTGAAAATATGAACGTACCCCAATACCCCTTTGAAGAGACTTAGAGGACGGCCTCCTGAAAACAATGTTCCCATTATTAGGAAGTGGGTCTCCCATACTGTTTGCCTATGCAGTGAATGCAAGTGCTGCCAAAAATTTGGACCTACTCCAAAGCCCCTTGGAAGAGACGTAGAGGAGCGCTCCTGAAAAAAAAATGTTCCCATTATTAGGAAGTGGGTCTCCCATTGTGTTTGCCTATGCAGTGAATGCAAGGGTTGCCAAAAATTTGGAGGCACTCCAATGCCCCTTGGAAAAGACGTAGAGGGCCTCATGAAAAAATGTTCCAATTATTAGGAAGTTGGTCTCCCATAGTTTTGGCCTATGCAGTGAATGCAAGGACTGCCAAAAATTGGGAGGCACTGCAATGCACCTTGGAAAAGACGCGGAGGAGGGCCTTATAAAAAATGTTCCCATTAGATAGGAGCGGGTCTCCTATACTTTTAATGCCTGTGCACTAAGTGTATGGGGTGACAAACATTTACCCCAGGGGGGTATACATGAACATACTGTATATTTTTTTTTTTTTTTACGGGCATCATGAACATCCTTTAAAAAAATTATGTGGGTGTTGCATCACGGACCATGGGCACCCTGGTGATATGGTGGTGGAGGATGAGGATGAGGAGAAGGAGGAGGACAAGAGCAAATAGCCAAAATCAGGAAGCGTATACCCATGTGTGGGTGTGAAAATACACCTTCCAAAAAAAGGGAATACACCTTCCAAAAAAAGACCCTGGATTTGAGTTTATTATACGCTGCTAACATTTGGTGGTGTTGAGAAGTCTGGCCCAGTCCAGCCCTTGTTCATTTTTGTAAGAGTCAGCCTGTCAGCATTTTCAGTTGACAGGCGGATGCACTTATCAGTTATAATTCCACCAGTGGCGCTAAAAACCCGCTCTGATAAAACGCTAGCGTCAGGGTAGGCGAGGACCTCCAAGGCGTAGAGAGCCAGTTCATTCCACGTGTCCAGCTTGGATACCCAATAATAATAAGGCACAGAGGAATCACAGAGAATGTTGGTACGGTCGGCAAGGTACTCCCTCAGCATCTTCCCAAACTTTGCACTCCTTGTGAGAGTACCCCACGCCTCAGGGTCTGTGCGATGGGAGAGCCTGAGAAAACTCTCCCAGAACTTTGACAGTGTTCCCCTGCCTCTGCTGAATTGGAGTTGTGTCTCTCTCGCCTGTACTCCTTGGTTGTCCAACGAACTGTGACCTCTGCACCCAGCGTTTTCAGATGGGAATTTTTTTAATAGTTCCGCAACAAGGGCCTTCTGGTACTGCCCCATTTTTGTAGACCTGTCCGCCTCAGGAATAAGAGATATAAAGTTCTCCTTGTAGCGTGGGTCTAGAAGTGTCACCAACCAGTAATGACTGTCACCCAAAATTTTGAGAATGCAAGGGTCACGGGAAAGGCAGCGTAACATAAACTCAGCCATGTGTGCCAGACTGCTAACAGGCAAGACTTCCATGTCCTCACCAAGAGGACGACTGACCATGCTCTCCTCCTCCTCCCTGTCCTCGGGCCATCCACGCTGAACAAACAGTATGACAGTTGTGCAGGTAGTACCGTGTATATCGCATGAAACTAGCTCCTGTTCTTCCTCCTCCTCCTTTTCCTCATTGTCACCCAGTCTACGTTGGGATTAGATGAGGTTGGGCTGTGTTTAATCACCCTGTATGGTTCCTTGCTCCATCTCATCATACTCGGCCTGCAATGCACTCTCTTTGATTGTGAGCAGAGACCGTTTCAGAAGATAGAAAAGCGGGACAGTGACACTAATTATGGCGTCATCGCTGCTCACCATCTTGGTGGAGTCCTCAAAGTTTTGGAGGATGGTACATATGCCTGACATCCATGTCCACTCCTGAGGTCTTATGTGTGGAGTCTGAGCAGAAAATTGACGACCTTGTTGATGCTGGTAGTCAACAAATGTCCTCTTCTGATCACAAATCCTTCCCAACATCAGCAGTGTAGAGTTCCAATGCGTGGGGACATCACGCACCAGTCAGTGAGCCATAAGCTGCAAACGCTGCTGAAGCACGGCAAGGTTGGCGTAAGTTGTAGCTGACTTTCTAAAATGGGCACACAGGCGGCGTACTTTGACAAGCAGATCCGGCAACTCCGGGTAGGTTTTGAGAAACTGCTGAACCACGAGGTTAAGCACATGGGCCAGGCATGGTACACGTGTGAGCTCGCCTCACCTCAGAGCCGCCACCAGATTCGGGCCATTGTCACACATGACCATGCCTGGCTGTAGGTTCAGCGGTGTCAGCCACAGATCTGCCTTCTCTTTCAGAGCTGTCCACAACTCTTCAGCATTGTGCGATTTGTCACCTAAGCATATTAGCTTCAGCATAGCCTTTTGCCGCTTGGCTGAGGCAGTGTTGCAGGGCTTCCAGCTTGTGACTGATGTGGTCATTTCAGAGATGGAGGCTGAAGAGGAGGTGGTGACTGAGGAGGATGAGGTGCAGGAGCTGTAGACTGTGGGGGCAATCCTGATTGACCTAGGGCCCGCAATCCTCAGCGTCAGGAGGATGTGTTCTGTCCCAAGGTCCAACTGGCTCCCGGCTTCCACTATGTTAACCCAGTGTGCAGTCAGCGAGATGTACCGTCCCTGCCCACAAGCACTTGTCCACGTGTCATTGGTTAGGTGGACTTTCCCAGTAACTGCATTGTTGAGGGCACGGCTAATATTGTGGGAGACATGCTTGTGTAATGCGGGGACGGCACACCGGGAGAAATAGTGGCGACTGGGGACCGAGTACCGAAGAACGACATCAGGTTGCGGAAAGCTTCCGTTTCCACGAGCCTAAAAGGCAACATTTTGAGCGCAAGCAGTCTCAAAATGTTGGAATTTAGTAGTGTGGCCTGTGGGGCGTTGGCTGCGTTTTTGTGCTTGCGTTCCAAGGACTGGGGTATGGACAACTGAACGCTGCGCTGCTTGATGATGGCACTAGTTGAGAGTTTGCAACGACAGGTGCAGGGCAGGAGGCATCTTCGCATGCAGTATGGACAGAGGATTGCCTTACACCACAACAGCGGAAGAAGCAGTGGTGTCACCCACAGACACTGTTCCTGGACCCTGGGGTTCTGCCCACAAAGTCAGGTGCTTTGCTCCCACGTGCCTGATCATGCTGGTGGTGGTCAGGCTGGTAGCTTTGCTACCCCTGCTGATGCTGGCCTGGCAGGTGGTGCAAATGGCCTTTTTGGGGTTATCTTCAGAATCTTTAAAAAACAACCAGACTCGGGAAGACCTAACAGATGTACTGGCAACTTCTGTCGTGTTGGTGTTACAGGGAACGGTTGCCCGCCTTCTGTCTGTGGCCACCACACTGCTTCTTCCTGCCTGTTGGGGTGCTCTGCCTCCCTCCCCCTGTGTGCTGCTGTCCTCGCTCTGCATGTCCTCCTGCCAGGTTGGGTCAGTTACTATATCATCCACCACCTCGTCTTCCACTTCCGCACCCTGGTCCTCCTCCTGACTTTCTGGCAATTGTGTCTCATCATCGTCCACCTCTTGTGACACTTTCCACCGTCGCCTTCGTGTGACCGTGGCTGCTCAAATATTTGGGCATCGCTACATGCGATCTCCTCTTGCCCCGCTTCAAGTGGATCTGGCGAGAGGCCCAAATCTAGAAATGGAAAAGAGGTGGGAGGAAGGAGGATCAGGGAGAGAAATATGCAGTCCAGACTCACGGCTACTGAGATTTGACCGTGTGGAAGACAGGGTGGTGGTGGCTAAGTGACTGGAAACATTATCTGCTATCCAACCAATAACCTTTTCACACTGCTCTGTGTTCAATAGTGGTGTTCTGCGGTCCCCTATTAATTGGGACAGGAAGGTCGAGCGAGAAAATGTGGGTGTTTGTTGTGGCTCAATTTCAGCTTGCCCACGGCCTTGGCCTCTGCGCCCATTTTCCGGTCCCTTGCCATGTGCCTTGCCCATTTTAAATGGAGAACAATATCTTTCACGCTGACTACAAATCGATGAATTTGGAGTGAACTTATATGTGATCTGTGTGACAGACAAACCACAGTTTAAAATAGCTGGCCTGTAGGTAACTATTTTTAACAGCAAACTGGTGTCAATAACTTTGCTGACACACTGAAACAAAATTTTAATGGACCACAGAAATGGCAGAATTTTCAGCGCAATTATATGTGATCCATGTGACAGACAAACCACAGTTTTAAATAGCTGGCCTGTAGGTAACTTTTTTTTAACAGCGCCGACCTCGTGGCAATAAGTTCACTGACACACTGCAGCAAAATTTCAATGGAGGCCAGAAATGGCAATATTTTCAGCACCATTATATGTGATCCGTGTGATGGACAAACCACAGTTTTAAATAGCTGGCCTGTAGGTAACTATTTTTAACAGTAAACTGGTGTCAATAACTTTGCTGACACACTGAAGCAAAATTTTAATGGAGGCCAGAAATGGCAGAATTTTCAGCGCAACTATATGTGATCCGTGTGAAGGACAAACCACAGTTTTAAATAGCTGGCCTGTAGGTAACTATTTTTAACAGCGCCGACCTTGTGTCAATAAGTTCACTGACACACTGCAACAAAATTTCAGTGGAGACCAGAAATGACAATATTTTCAGCGCAATTATATGTGATCTGTGAGACGGACAAACCACGGTTTTAAATAGCTGGCCTGTAGGTAACTATTTTTAACACCAAACTGGTGTCAATAACTTTGCTGACACACTGAAACAAAATTTTAATGGAGGCCAGAAATGGCAGAATTTTCAGCGCAATTATATGTGATCCGTGTGATGGACAAACCACAGTTTTAAATAGCTGGCCTGTAGGTAACTATTTTTAACAGCGCCGACCTCGTTTCAATAAGTTCACTGACACACTGCAACAAAATTTCAACGGAGGCCAGAAATTGCAATATTTTCAGCACAATTATATGTGATCCGTGTGACGGACAAACCACAGTTTTAAATAGCTGGATTTTTAGCGCTGTTATATGGAAAGGACCTGGCTGTATTCTGCAGTGCCAGCAAGCAAATGGCACAGAAAAACACTGTTCTCTGGATTGCTTTTTAAGCAAATAATCAGGATTAAGATAAAAAAAAATATTCCTGGCCCCTGATATCTGTGGCTATTTCTACCAATATCTGTAAAAGCACCAGCAGACAGAAATGGAATGGATCCTCTTGCTATGTGCACTGCAGTCTGCTATATATCCTGCCTGCCTGCCTGCCTAGCACTGATATCTTTGCAGCTGGATTAGTCCTCAGAAGGACTGTTAGTTGAGATGGATATGTAGAGTATCTTGTAGAATACCTACACTAACTAATAAACAACCAAATCTCTCCCTAGTCCAGCAGCACCTCTCCCTACACTGCCTGATTACAGAGTAGACTGCAACGAGAACAGCGGCACCAGGTCTGATATAGACCTGATGACGCTGTGCAACCAGCCAATCACTGTAATGACACAACCAACATGGCTGCGGCATTACAGTGTGTGGCAGACAATCCCTGCAGGTTGAGTGGAAGTCTAAAGAGCGCCAAGCATGCCGGGAGGGGACCCGAGGTCTCGCTGAGCAATCCCGGAAATACTCAATGAGCACCTTCCCTTTAACTCTTGTATTTCACCTAACTACACTAGTGTTCAAAATAACAGCAGTCCAATATGACTAAAAAGATTAATCACTCTTTTTAGTATAAATTATATTACCACATGTCAAACAATTTACCAGTTGGTGCAGCAGATTCTAAGAAAACCAACAGACTCCGCATTCATCATATGCATGTTTTTAAGTCTGTGTATTTGAATAATTATTTAAAAGGGGGCATGTTCAAAATAATAGCAGTGTGGAGTTTAATTAGTGAGGTCAATCATTCTGTGAAGAAACAGGTGGGAATCAGGTGGCCCTAATTTAAGGGTGAAGCAAGCACATATTGTACATGCATTTCTTCTTGAAAGCCTGAGAAATATGGGTCATTCGAGAGCAGCGTACTTTGATTAAAAAGTTGATTGGAGGGGGTAAAACTTATAAATTAGTGCAGACAATGATAGGCTGTTCAGCTAAAATGATCTCCAGTTCTTTAAAATGGAAAGCAAAACCAGAGAGACGAGGAAGAAAATGGAAGACTACCATTCAAATGGATCGAAGAATAGCCAGAATGGCAAAGATTCAGCCAATGATCAGCTCCAGGATGGTCAAAGACCGTCTCAAGTTACCTGTGAGTACTGTGCCAGTTAGAAGACACCTGTGTGAAGCTAATCTCTTAGCAAGAAGTCCCCGCAAAGTCCCAATGTTAAAAAAAAGACATGTACTGAAGCGGATACAATTAGCCAAAGAACACATCAACTGGCCTAAAGAGAAATGGAGAAACATTGTGTGGACTGATGAAAGTAAAATTGTTTTTTTGGGTCCAAGGGCCACAGACAGTTCACCAGACCACCCACAAACTCTGCATTCAAGCCACAGTACACTCTGAAGACAGTGAAGCATGGAGGTACAAGCATCATGATATGGGCATGTTTCTCTTACCATGGTGCTGGACCTATTTACCCCATACCATGGATCATGGACCAGTTTGCATATATTATAATACTTGAAGAGGTCATGTTGCCTTATGCTGAAGAGGATATGCCCTTGAAATGGGTGTTTCAACAAGACAACAACCCTAAACACACCAGTAAACGAGCAAAATTGAGGTTATGGAGTGGCCAGCCCAATCCCCGGACCTAATTCCGATAGAACACTTGTGGGGTGACATAAAAAATGCAGTTTGTGAGGCAAAGCCAACAAATGCCAAAAAATTGTGGGACGTAGTCAAAACATCCTGGGCTGGAATAGCAGTTGATAGGTGCCAGAAGTTGGTTGACTCTATGCAACATAGATGTGAAGCAGTTCTAAAAAACTGTGGGTATAATACTAAATATTAGGTTAGTGATTCACAGGAATGCTAAATCCTAAAAAAAGAGTACATATTGTGAGTTTGTAAAGACAAATGCAGACTGCTATTTTTTTGAACAGCCCAATGTTCATTTTTTATTATTTTCTGTAAAGTAGTTAACAATTATATACATTTCTTTTCATGTTTTGAATTAGTAAAACAGTGTGCAATGTTCCCAATGCATGGAAATAAAAACTAGTAGAAAGATTTTGTGCTTAACTCAAGTTTACGAACACACCTCTATTATTTTGAACACTACTGTATGTGTCAACAGACAGAAAAATAAATGATGTCAGAGGAGGACCTGGGACCCAACTGATCAGACACCTGGCTGTGAAAAGCTATATAAACAAAATTAACAGCCCAAAAATGAGGAGCCACACCCATTTTTGTACAAAGTACAAAAAACTAAACCAAAGTCTAAAAAACTTGGGCCAGAGCATACGTTGGTATAAGTACAATGCATAGGTGTGTATTCACACTGTGGCCATTTAACAAGCAGAATCAAAGATAAAAACAAAATGAGCAAATAATTATGTTATTTACAGGTACTATTACTATTTATTTACTTACTACAGGGTATTTGCTCATCAATCTGGGCTGTGCAGAGGGGCAGGTGAAAGCTGGGTGATACATTTTTAACAAATGTTTATTACGCTCTTGGATCTAGAGAGGCATCAGAGTATATTAATGTATTTGCATCGAATAAACTGCAAATAGAATTTTATAGACAAATTTGAGAAAACTTCCAAATTTGACTTTTGTTGCATTCGCTTATCTCCAGCACACAGTGATGACCATGTACTGAGATAATGCACATGGGGATGTCACAAAACAGACAGAATGCACACAATCAAACCAGAGCTAGTCATAACTTTCTGAACCTGTAGATGAATAATATTGTAAAATATAGCTCACCCCTGCTTGATGTCCATATTCTGATCCAGGCTGCAGTTGATAAGTCCCGATTCACAGACAAAGCTGGTGTGGCTTTAGATGTACTCAATAAAATCCAATGATGAATTGAAGTCCAGTACTTGGTGGTTTAAAATCCAATAATGTTTATTGTGAATCCATTAAAATATAGAAGGTAAAGAAGAATTTTTTTCCTACCGCGTTTCGAGTCGATCCGACTCTGAATCATAGAATTAAAGCAATGACAAACAAATCCTTAACAGACTTCAACATGGTTATGAAACAAGTATCACCTGTGAATCTTTGACACATTAAAGTATTAGGTAATTTAGGATGTAATCCATTACAATACCATGGGTCTAAGTTCTTTTGGTACTCATATTCACATTACAAAAACATTATAAAATAAGTGGGAGATGCACAGCTACAATACCAAAAGGGCGCTATATCAATAAGCAATATACAATGCACAAAAAGGAAAGAGCTTAAGAAAGCGATAAGCACACCTACATATAGTATAACAATGGGCAATGGTTTGTTTTCTAATAGTTTTTAATGTGTTCTTTGATATTTAATAAAATTGTTATACTACTATTTTGAAGTCTGCCATTTTGGATTCAACTTTATTTTTTTCAATGGGAAGAGGGTCATGTGACACATCAAACTTATTGAGAATTTCATAAGAAAAACAATGGTTTGCTTGGTTTTAATGTAACTTTATTCTTTCATGAGTTATTTACAAGTTTCTCTTTGTTTACAGCCATTGACATGTCGCAGAGATTAACACGTGAGGAGCGGATAGATATTGTGTTGATGTTTGGTGAACTCAGTACCCGGGTCATTGCAGCAGATTACAATGCAAGACACCCTAAGAGACCACCCATCTCCCAAGCTACAGTTAGCAAACTGCTTGTCAAATTTCGTGAAACAGGTTCTGTGTTGGATTTGCCAAAATGTGGACGCAAGAAAACTGTCACTAATGAAGAAACATCAGTGGCTGTCCTAGCTTCATTCAGTAAGAGCCCACAGCGTAGCACTCGCCTCATGTCACTGGAGAGTGGCATCAGTCGAACAACCCTTCGGCGGATATTAGCTACTCACAAATGGCACCCTTACAAAATCCAGCTGCTGCAGCATCTCAACAAGGATGACCCAGATCGGAGCACTGAATTTGCAGAATGGGCAAAACAAATTTTGGAACAGGACCCTCAGTTTACACAGAACATTATGTTCAGTGATGAGACAAACTTTTTTTGTGAATGGTGAAGTTAACAAACAAAGTCACCGCTATTGGTCTGACACTAACCCACTGTGGATAGAACCCTCCAAGACTGTTGGAACACAAAAATTGATGGTATGGTGTGGTATATTGGGAACAAATATAGTGGGGCCATTCTTCATCAATGGAAACCTCAATGCCACTGGATATCTGAAATTACTACATGATGATGTGTTTCCCTCTTTATGCACTGAAGATGCCACGTTCCCTGAGTTTTTCCAACAAGATGGTGCACCACAATATTATGGGTGTCAGGTCCAAGCATTCCTACATGAACAGTTTCCTGGAAAGTGGATTGGTCATCATGGGCCAGTTGAATGGCCACCAAGGTCTCCCGATCTGACCCCCTTAGACTTTTATCTTTGGGGTCATCTCAAGGCAATTGTCTATGCTGTGAAGATTCTAGATGTGCAGCATCTGAAACAACGGATACTGGAAGCCTGTGCTAGCATTTCTTCTGCGGTGTTGCTATCAGTGTGTCAAGAGTGGGAGAAGAGGGTTGCATTGACAATCCAACACAATGGGCAGCACTTTGAACACATTTTATAAGTGGTCATAAACTTGTAAAAAACTCATGAAAGAATAAAGTTACATTAAAACCAAGAACACCATTGTTTTTCTTATGAAATTCTCAATAAGTTTGATGTGTCACATGACCAGCTTCCCACTGAAAAAAATAAATGGATCCAAAATGGCTGACTTCAAAATGGCCGCCATGGTCACCACCCATCTGGAAAAGTTTTCCCCCTCCCATATACTAATGTGCCACAAACAGGAAGATGATATCACCAACCATTCCCATTTTATTTAGGTGTATCCATATCAATGGTCCACCCTCTTTATTAAATAAATCACATCTAAGAAAAAGAAATGCAGCGCTCACTGTTTCCTAAAATAAGTCCTTTATTTCAACATCTGGGACATGAGACCGGCGTGCAGGTTGTGCGGGGAGAATCTGATTCTCTCCTCACCCCATGCATGCCTCTCTCATGTTCCGGACGTTAGAATAAAGGACTTATTTTAGGAAACGGTGAGTGCTGCATTTCTTTTTTCTCAGATATGATTTGCACATCATTCATTAGCTGAGCACCACTGTATTCCTAGATTTTAGACCATTGATGTTAACAGCAGGGTGAATCATTTATTCACTAAAAAGTGGCATGGTGCCGAAGACCGCTCTGCTTGATTAATTTATTAAATATGCATATGTTTTATATGGTCGAAAAACTCTAATAACCTACAGATATGCGGTTATTCTGCAGGTTAAGACAGCTGGCTCCGAACTGTTGCACTGCTAAGCTGGCTGTCAGTCAGTGCTGGGGCGTGGTTACAACCGCAGCTCACTACTTACACCACTGTGGACTGAAAGCCGGAGGCTGCCATTAGGAATAAAGTCCTAAATTACAGGTGATACTTGTTTCATAACTATGCTGAAGGCTTTAAGGATTTGTTTATTAGTTTTTTATATCTACGGTTAAGTGTGGGATCAACTCGAAACGCGTCAGCACAGTTTTCTATATCTTTTATATTTTAATGGATTTACAATAATGATTATTGGATTTTAAACCACCATGTGCTGGACTTTAAACCATCATTGGACTATATCTGTCCAAAGGTCATCTTCTACAATGACACCTAAAGAGATACGATCATGGGTGACTAAAGAGAATTATTTGCCTGCTGAAATTTTTATGCCTACGGCCAACTATATCAGAGTCCCGGTTTATTTATTTCTTGACTGCATTTTAATTATTGTTTTCATAATGTAATTATCATTACACTTTTAATAATCAGTTTTACTAACCCAATTCTTCTATAAAGCTGAAGGGATGTTAGCTAATGGGGCATGAATGTGCTGGGACAATTGCTAATTTATTTGTAAGCCAAAATCAGGAGTGGAACAATCAGAGGAAAAGTATAATAGAAACACGTCACCACTTCTGTATTTATCACCCACTCCTGGTTTTGGCTTACAAATACTGATGTAAAATACTGACCAAATACTGAACGTGTGGCCTAAGATGTTTTTACGCCAGATGCCTGGGGCACCAGTCAGTGCAAATACAGATTTTGTTACTGCTAGCCGCTTAGGCATATGGTTACATAGGTTGAAAAAAGACCTACAGTAGGTCCATCAAGTTCAAGCTTTCTCCACCAAAATTGTACATTTTGTCACTAATTTAACTATAACCCACAATGTTATGTGTGCTGAGGAAATCATCCAGCCCTTTTTTGAAAGCTGTTATATATAGTGTCTGCCATCACTACCTCTTGTGGTTGGCATTCCCCAGTCTGACTGCTCTAACTGTAAAGAATCCTTTATGCATGATTGCTATAGCACACAGATGGATATAGTGGAATTAATCGCATCATATATGTAATATAAATATGAATTTCTATCATGAAAACTATCACGATAGTCAAGGTGCTCCAAAAGGCCCCTCTGCCACATAAAAAACGAGTATCATTTTGGTAAGTCTGGATCGGTTAGGTTAAGTTCCCACTATGAGTTTTTGATGCTGTATATTTTCCCTAAAAGCGCTGCGTCTTATAGTTACAGAAAAGTGGATGGGATTTATAGAAATCTCCTGCCCTCTGTGCTTTTTTATTACTTAGTGTAAACTAACCTGCGGTGCGTTTTTCAAATCCGCAACATGTCAATTTCTCGTGTGGGTACGCTTTGTTTTCTGTTCGGATTTTCCCTATAGAATTGCATTAAATGAGGAAAATCCGCAGGTAAAAAATGCACATGCATTTTTTTGTTTAGGATTTTGAGTCAGATATTAATAAATACCAGTGCTTAGTAGAAAATACATTTTAATATGCTGTGGTAGTGCAACTCACTAGGCTCTCACAGAGGTAGACACAGGAGGAAGGTTTATTAGGACATGAAATAAACCACAGCAGGGTTCAACAAAACAAACACGGCCTTTCTGGCATAATGAGAAACAAAAGATAACGGATAACACAGTCCATAGGCAAGCAGGGTTCTGTCCGCTCAGGGTACAAAAACAACGTTCACCTCAACGCTTCTGTGGAGCTCTTTTGCCTCCACACAGACAGACTGGAGACTTCCTTGTCTCTAAACACACAACAGAGAAAAAAAAACTCAGTAGCTGGACATTTAACTTCCTCAACCACATCCTTGAGGTTGAGATATGGTGAATGGCCGTCCCACCCATCTCTTACAGCCACTCACACAAAACCCAACCCGGTCAGGGCAGATTAACCCCACTCAGCACATAACATGCTGGAGAGAAACTTCTGGGCTTAACATCACAGAAGATAGCAACCTTCGTGACACATATCTCCCCTCACATACTTCACCAGTGACCCTTTCACAATGCACATATCAAATGAAAAAAAAAACATGTAAGGCTTTGTGCAGACAAGGTTTTTGCGGATTTGTTTTCAGTAGATCGACTCAAAAAATTCCACATAAATCACCTAAAAACACCTGAAAGACTCTACCTATTTATTTCAGTGTAAATCCTCTTTGCTGTTCATGTGACAAATTTGGAGAGTATTTTATTTTCCTCTTCAGGTTTTTTCTAGTGGCAAAAAAAGAAAGTCTAAGTCAGTGCAGGTCACAATGGGTTTTATCAGGACTTAAAAAAACACAATTTTTAAGCAGAAACTGCTCCAGAAAACTATTTTTTTGGGGAGGTTTTGGAGGACTTTTTCTTTTCCTGAAGCTATTTTGAAAAGTTTTGGATTTTTTTTTTCATGAACAGATTTTTTTGCCTGTACAGTACCTAGTTTAGAGAGGTTTCCTTCAGGATCCACTTCAAAGAAATGAAATGCAGTTATTTTTTTTCCCCAGGAATTATTCAAAACCTGAAGTGGAAAAAAATAAAAAATAAAAAATAAAACTTCCCATATGAACAGTGAAGTGGATTTGCCATAAAAATGAATTGGGAAAAATTTCAAAAAGTTTTGAAAACAGTTTTTGAGGAGGATGTTGGAGAGTTTCCACTCAAAACAATTCTAAAAAAAAGCTCAGTGTGAACATACTCTTTGTTATCTACACAACTATAAGAAACTAATAATTTATCAGGTAATTCAGTGTGTAAAAAATGAATGATATAAAAACAGAAAAATACTGAACAAAAATGATATAAATTACACAGTAATCTATATGTACCACCCAACTACAGTGGTGGCCAAAAATATTGGCACCCCTGCAATTCTGTCAGATAATAGTCAGTTTCTTCCTGAAAATGATTAGAATCACAAATTCTTTGGTATTATTATCTTCATTTAATTTGTCTTCAATGAAAAAACACAAAAAGAATTGTCCTAAAGCCAAATTGGATATAATTCCACACCAAACCTAAAAAAGGGGGTGGACAAAAGTATTGGCACCGTTTGAAAAATCATGTGATGCTTCTCTAATTCATGTAATTAACAGCACCTGTAACTTACCTGTGGCACCTAACTGGTGTTGGCAATAACTAAATCACACTTGCAGCCAGTTAACATGGATTAAAGTTGACTCAACCTCTGTCCTGTGTCCTTGTGTGCACCACATTGAGCATGGAGAAAAGAAAGACCAAAGAACTGTCTGAGGACTTGAGAAACCAAATTGTGAGGAAGCATGAGCAATCTCAAGGCTACAAGTCCATCTCCAAAGACCTGAATGTTCCTGTGTCTTCCGTGCGCAGTGTCATCAAGAAGTTTAAAGCCCATGGCACTGTGGCTAACCTCCCTAGATGTGGACAGAAAAGAAAAATTGACGAGAGATTTCAACGCAAGATTGTGCGGATGGTGGATAAAGAACCTCGACTAACATCCAAACAAGTTCAAGCTGCCCTGCAGTCTGAGGGTGCAACAGTGTCAACCCGTACTATCCGTCGGCGTCTGAATGAAAAGGGACTGTATGGTAGGATACCCAGGAAGACCCCACTTCTTACCCCGAGACATAAAAAAGCCAGGCTGGAGTTTGCCAAAACTTACCTGAGAAAGCCTAAAACGTTTTGGAAGAATGTTCTCTGGTCAGATGAGATAAAAGTAGAGCTTTTTGGGAAAAAGCATCAACATAGAATGTACAGGAAAAAAAAAGAGGCATTCAAAGAAAAGAACACGGTCCCTACCATCAAACATGGCGGAGGTTCCCTGATGTTTTGGGGTTGCTTTGCTGCCTCTGGCACTGGACTGCTTGACCGTGTGCATGGCATTATGAAGTCTGAAGACTACCAATAAATTTTGCAGCATAATGTAGGGCCCAGTGTGAGAAAGCTGGGTCTCCCTCAGAGGTCATGGGTCTTCCAGCAGGACAATGACCCAAAACACACTTCCAAAAGCACTATAAAATGGTTTGAGAGAAAGCACTGGAGACTTCTAAGGTGGCCAGCAATGAGTCCAGACCTGAATCCCATAGAACACCTGTGGAGAGATCTCAAAATGGCAGTTTGGAGAAGGCACCCTTCAAATATCAGGGACCTGGAGCAGTTTGCCAAAGAAGAATGGTCTACAATTCCAGCAGCAGAGCATTGTAAGAAACTCGTTGATGGTTACCGGAAGCGTTTGTTCGCAGTTATTTTGGCTAAAGGTTGTACAACCAAGTATTAGGCTGAGGGTGCCAATACTTTTGTCTGGCCCATTTTTGGAGTTTTGTGTGAAATGATCAATGATTTGATTTTTGCTTCATTCTCTTTTGTGTTTTTTTCTTGCAAGCAAATTAAATGAAGATAATAATACCAAAGAATTTGTGATTGCAATCATTTTCAGGAAGAACCTGAGTATTATCTGACAGAATTGCAGGGGTGCCAATACTTTTGGCCACCACTGTATGTTAACAAATATTACAGTTTCCTGGATAAAGCAAGGTCTAATGCAGTTGTGTTAGTGAAAAAAATTAAAATGCTACAGTTGTTAAAAGGCAAGAAAACACACACAAAAAGTAAATGTAAAAAAAAATGTAGCTGGTTAAAAAAAAGTCCTTTCAGGTCTGGATATTAAGGGGTTAAGATGTCCTTCATATTTCATACCATTCTGTAGAAGACATCAGATGTCTTTCCACCACGGCCCGAGGGCTCTTCTGTAGAACAATGAAAAATCGTAGAATTACCAGAACACGTAAAGTAACAATGAAGACAGATTCAGTGGTGAAGACGAGTTGTATGTGTGACATCACAGGATCTCAGGAGCAGACACTATTTTACAGCTATTTTCCTTGAAGCAAAATGATTGACTTTGGTGGAAAATGTATCTCAGACACCGTGTGAAATTCACTCAAAATTTAGTTTCTCAAGAGAAATTATGTTCACTTACAATTCCCCAAGTCTGAAAAGGACAAACACTTTCCCACAAGTTCATGAAGTAGGTAAAATGTCAGTGAAATGCAAGATCATATTCTCCTGGTTTGAACAAAAACAACAGAATTCTACATTGTTACTTATTTTTGCATTTCTTAATGCAGAAATTGTGCTGAAATTTGTCCTTACTGTAAAAAATTAATTACAAATCAAATCGATAATTTACATAGATTTAAACAGATTTACTACTTCTTTTAAAATATCATTTTTTTTGTTTGCTATTCATTTGCTGTTTCAAAATTTTAGGTATTTACTTACAATGTTTGATACTATCTGCTGTCTATGGTGGCTTCCAGGTTTTCCCCCCAACAGATGTTTATGGGAAAGAAGGATCGAGCACTTGTAATTTCAACCCTCCACCCAAAAAACTTATAAGCTCTTGGATAAGCAAGGCACTCATGCACATTGAAGACTTGAGAAAAATACCTGTCTGGTATGACTGGTATGACTAGCTAAATTAAAGACTATACTGCCAGAGGGGGAAGGAGGCTGATTCCATCCTAATCCAGCCCTCAACAGCTACTCTTGCTCTTGTATATGACTAGCTTAATCAGAGATTACACTGCCAGAGGGGGAAGGAGGCTGATTCTGTCCAAATCCAGCCCTCAACATGACTAAATAGCAGCGTTAAAGGGAAAACATGGAAGCAAAAATTGACATGTTTTATGACTGCCAAAGCACATTCCCATGGGTAACGTGCAAACCAAGAAAACATATAGCTGAACTTGACAGTAGTGTTGAGCCACCCCCGTAGTGTTCGAGTTCGGTTCGGTTCGTCGAACACCCGTGTGTTCGCCGAACTGTTCGTCGAACTGTTCGTCGAACACCTTCGAACACCGTTAAAACCAATGGCAGGCAAACAAAAACACATAGAAACACATAGAAAACACCTTCAAAGGTGTCCAAAAGCTGAAAAACTGCTCAGAAGACATAACTAACACATGGAAAAGTGACAAGTACATATAGTCATGCGAAAATAAAAGAGGTGGAGGAGTAAAAGGAGGGGGAGACACAGATATAGGCATGTCATGCCCTTCTAAAATCCAAAAAGTGAGAAGCCGACACGGCCAGTCCGCTCCTGCCCGTGCCACCTCCGTGTCGCCGGGTTTGTGCCAGACCCGCGGTGAACCCTGACGGCCAGCCCCCCTCTCCCAATACTGGTGCCTGTCCGCTGGTGGGTCGAGCGAGCCCCCCTGTGGTGGAGGCAGCTCTAAGCTTTTTAATTTAAATTGTCTCTCTAATTTGAATGAATACACTTTAAATCCATTTACAAGGATCTATTGGAGGGCAAGTCTCATGCCAGCAGCCGCGGTAATTCCAGCTCCAGTAGCGTCCACTAAAGCTGCTGCAGTTAAAAAGCTTTTATAAGGATCGAGCTCGGCTGTCCACCGCAAGGCATCCTACTGCCAGTCCCAGCCCCTATGCCTTGGGGTGCCTCCTGATGCTCTTCACTAAGTATCCCATGGTCCCGAAGCATTTCCTTTGAAAAAATTAAGTGTCTAAACTACAGGTGGTGCAGCTTGCTTAACAGCCGGGATAATCCGCTTACTAGCAGACACTGCTACTAGGCACAAAGTATTTCCTGGGCTAGATGCAGTTAAAAATTTGTAATTAGATACTCTCGTTGGATGCTGAGAAAGCATTCCATAGAGTCTCCTGGCACGCCATATATGATTCTCTTAAAAAGCTTGGGGTAGGGGTCTAGGGGACCCTTTTATAGCCAAAATCACGGCCCTGTATCGCAATACGTCACCTAGGCTGAAGATAAATGGAACTGTAGCACCCTGAGGGCTCGGTTGCTAAAGACGTATTGCACCTCACCCAGAGGTGTGATATCTCACTCTCAGGTAAGGATGGAGTGTGGATCAGGACCCGACACCTGCATGCATTACACCACATTGCCGTGGGGCAGGGCGACCAATATGCCCCTGAGATGGGCACGACAGTCCCTGTCCCTGGCTGGAGTGGGGGGAGGGAACACTGAGGAAGGGGAACCCTGTAGTGCAGGAGCAGGGAGGAAGCAGTTCCTGGGTGCATTGAGAAGGGAGTATAAAAGGTGGGCACCATCTTAGTTCAGTGCAGAGAAGTCTGAGCAGAAGTGGCAGGGAGCAGGGGCTCTGCATGAGCTCTGCTCCGGAGGCGGGCCTAGTAACAGAGGCCCAGGCCTGGAAGAGGGAGAAGGAAGGAAGAGGAGCGGAGAAGGCTCCAGGAACGAGGAATGAAGGGATCCCAGGGGTGCGGACGGGCGAGTCGCCACCGCACGCCCGAATCCACCTGCGTGGAGGGGTCAGGCCAAAGGGGGAGACCGGTCCCCGAACTAGTGGAGGCAGGAAACGACCCTCAGCTAGAAACCGGAGGCTCTGACATTTTATGTGGCGCAGCCCCTCGCTACACCCGCTAGGAAGGCACCACATAGGGTCAGGGAAACTGGCGCCAAGTTTACCAAGAGGAGGCCCGAGGCAGCCGGACAGAAGTGTTGGTAAGAAAGGCCAGACAAAGGACACACAAAGGGGGTCCTGTGAAGTGCTCCAAAGTTATCTGGGAGTTGTCTGAGCCCCTCCCCTGGTGAGCACAGTACGACGTGGGCAGCCGTTACCTGCAGACGTGGTCTGGATAATAAGAACTGTGAGTAAAGGCCCTGAACTGCATCACTGACTCCGTGTCGTTACTGCTGCTGCCCTGCACCATCACCCCCATCCTCCGCATACACTGCCCTGAGGCTATACTCCTCCCGTGGGGAGTTATGCTACGCTCTGCTGCACCCACAACACCAGCCTCAGTGGTCTGCCCTGTAGCGGCGGTTCACTCTGACCGCAATCCACGGGTGGCGTAGTCGGACATTTAAACATGAAAACCACATAAATAGTTCCGCCACTGGTTTGACCGCCCTGAGCCACGGAACTGGGTCGCCGCCACGAAGACTACAACCACCAGCATCCACCAAAAAGGGTCCGGCTCCGGGTGTCCCAAGGCCCAGGGGGTGCGTCAGAACATTTTCATCACCTTTCACAATCACCAATGGGACAAGGCAGTGATGTCCTCTGTCCCCTCTCTTATACATCCTAGTGACGGAGCACCTGCTCTCATCAATTCGCCATAACCCCAATATTAGGTGGATTGAGGTGGGAGGCACCGAGTACAAGTGCTCTCTATTTGCTGATGATGTCCTAGTATATATCACTCAATCACATATATCCATCCATGCTGTTATGGCTGAAATAGATCACTTTGTTACATGGTAAAATTTTAAAATCAATGCAGCGAAGTCTGAGGCCCTCGATGTCTCCCTCCCCAAATCCATATAGGATTCCATCCAGTCCAACTTTCCCTTTGCCTGGCCCTCACAGGGTATCAAATACTTAGGAATTCCTATTCATAGAGACCTCTCCCATCTATGTTATCTTAATTTTGGGCCCTTTATTGAACAACTCCATACAGACCACGGTTGGCAAGTTAGAACTGTAAGATTCACTACGTGAACCACTGGTGTTTTGTGGAAAAGCACATGTACACTGCGTTCCAAATTATTATACAAAAAGTGTTTAGGAGTGATAAGGGAAGAATTTGTTTGTTTGTCAGTTAAACTCATTGATGGTGATGTGTGTCAGGGCTCTTTATATCACTGTAAGCAATTGCAGACACCTGTGCTAATTAGTTTGGCAGGTGTGTCCAATGAAAGGCAAGACTACTTAAGAAGGCTCTCTCACATTATTAAGCAGCCTACATTTTCTGCCAAAATGGGAAAGAAAAAGGATGTGTCGGCTGCTGAGAAGCAACAAATTATGGAGTGTTTAGGTCAAGGCATGACTACAATCAACATTGTGCGATGATCAGGATGAAGTGTCCTAGCAATCAAGAAGTATGTAGCTGATTCACAGTACACACGTGTGCGTGCTGATAAGGGCAAATTGAGGACTCTTTCCTACAGGCAATTACGTCAGGTTGAAAGAGCAAAAAAGCCTTGTCATAGCAGCAGACAAGTTTTTGAAGCTGCTTGTGCCTCCAACGTCCCCCGAACAACAAGATGCAGGGTCCTTCAGAGGTTTGCAGCTGTGCATGCGCCATCCTGTCGACCTCCTCTATCCACTTCACACAAGCAGAAACGGCTCCAGTGGGCCAAACATTACATGAAGACTGATTTCAAAACTGTTTTGTTCACGGATGAGTGCCGTGCAGCGCTCGATGGTCCAGATGGATGGAGTGGAGGATGGCTGGTTGATGGACACCCCACGCAAACACGGCTACAGCGCCAACAAGGAGGAGGTGGAGTAATGTTTTGGGCTGGAATCATGGGGAGAGAGATTGTCGGCCCCTTTAGGATCCCTGAAGGCGCTAAAGATGAACTCCATAATGTATGTGGATTTTCTCAAACAGCACTTCCTGCCATGGTTCAAGAAGAAGAACCGTGTATTTCACAGCAAGATCATTTTTCTGCATGATAATGCACCATCTCATGCTGCACATAAAACATCTGCATCTCTGGCTGATATGGGCATAAAAGGGGACAAACTTATGGTGTGACCCCCATGCTCCCCTGACCTCTACCCCATTCAGAACCTTTGGAGCATCATTAAAAGGAGTGTCTATGATGGCGGGAGGCAGTTCACATCTAAGCAACAGCTCTGGGAGGGTATTCTGTCCTCATGCAAAACAATTGAAGCAGAAACCATCCAAAACCTGACAAATTCAATGGACGAGAGAGTTCAGAAGCTCCTTTCGAACAAGGGGTCCTATGTGAAAATGTAACATCACCTAGAATAAAGTTTTGAGTTGAAAACTGTTTGATTTCAGTTTCTAACAACCTGCTAATGCTTATAATTTCAAAAATGACCATTTTTTTGGTCTTTATTAAAATGAAAAGGTTGATCGAAAAGTTTGGGGGATCTAAGAGTGTGGCAACCCAGTAGTCATGATTACTTCGAATTCTGACAATATGAGGGTCATGCTGCAGGTAGTGCAGCAAGAAGGCACTTATGTGCCTTGCGCATCTCGGAGCCCCAAAATTATTTTCCGGGCTAGATGCAGCTAAAAATTATTTTTAATTTTAAATCTGGTGAAGCTTTAGTATAGATGGCCTAATAGGATCAGTGCTGCACACTGCTACAAAGCCCAAATTATTTTCCAGTCAAGATACAGATAAACATGATTAGTAATTTGAAAGCTTAAAACGGTTGGTAGGGTGATTTTAACCAATCATCAAGCTTTTACTCTCCCCAGGATGACACAGGGGTAGAAAAGTCGTTTCGGATCCATGATTTGTTCATCTTTATGAACGTGAGTCTGTCTACATTATCAGTGGAGAGCCGCGTGCGCTTATCTGTCAGCACACCACCAGCAGCGCTGAACACACGTTCAGACAGAACGCTGGCTGCGGGGCATGACAAGATCTCCAAGGCGTAAGTGGCTAGCTCCGGCCATTTATCCAGATTGGAAGCCCAAAAAGAGCAAGGGTCCAGTGACACAGTCGTGGCTTCAATGTTTACTTGGAGATACTCCTGTACCATCGTCTCTAGGCGTTGACTATGTGTCAGACTTCTTGTCTCCTGTGGCCTTGCAAAGGATGGGCTAAAAAAGTGGTGAAATGATTCCGCAAAATTGATGTTACCAGCAGATACTGTGGTTCTGTTACGGTTTGAGTGCTGAACACTTGACGGTCCCACGGTTGGCAAGTTGGAACTGTGAGATTCACTACGTGCACCACTGGTATTTTGTGGAAAAGCACATGTAAGATTCTGCAACAGTCTCTGCTGATACTCCTGCATGCGTGCATCCCTTTCTATGGCAGGAATAATTTCTGCAAATTTACTTTTGTACCGGGGATCTAACAGTGTGGCAACCCAGTAGTCAGGATTATTTCTAATTCTCACAATTCGAGGGTCATGTTGCAGGTAGTGCAGCAAGAAGGCACTCATGTGTGTTGCGCATCCAGGAGCACCAAGTCCCTGTTGTGTTGGTGGCGAGGTAACAATCATGCTTCCTTCCTCTGTCCTCTCCCCCCAACCTCGCACAACAGAAATGTGATCAAGGTCTCCCTCATCTGATGAGTCTTCCATCAGTTCGTCCTCCACTTCTTCCTGGGCTCCTGCACCTTCCTCACTAGTTTGGCTGCTACCATGCGCCCTGGTAAAACTATCTCCCCCACCCTCACATGCCTGCCGCCTTGGTGCTGCCGACAGTCTGGACCTTGCAGATGTTAGCCCTTCCGCATACAACTCCTCCTCCTCTACTTCCTCCACCTCCTCTTGTGCCACCACCTGACTCCGAATTCTGTTTAACATGTGCTCCAGCATGTAAATCACCGGAATAGTCATGCTGATAATGGCATCGTCAGCACTAAACATCTTCGTCGCCATTTCAAAACTGTGCAGAAGGGTGCATAGGTCCCTGATCTGAGACCACTCCTCCAGCGTGATTTGCCCCACCTCTGAATCTCGTTGGCCCAGGCTATACGTCAGAACGTATTGCACCAGGGCTTGTCGGTGCTGCCACAGTCGCTGCAACATGTGCAGAGTTGAATTCCACCGGGTAGGCACATCGCATTTTAGCCGGTGAAGTGGCAGGCCCAACGACTTCTGTAGAGATGTAAGTCGCTGAGCTGCGGGATGCGAACGGCGGAAGTGAGCACACAGCGACCGTGCCCTCTGCAGAAGGCCATCTAGTCTGGGATAGTGGGCTAAAAATTGCTGGACAACCAGGTTCAACACGTGAGCCATACAAGGCACGTGTGTGACATTGCCCCGGCGAAGGGCCGCACCCAGGTTTGCAGCATTGTCGCACACGGCCTTCCCTGGTTTCAGGTCCAGTGGAGACAACCATTCATGAAATTGGTTCTCCAGAGCTGACCACAACTCCTCAGCTGTGTGACTCACATTTCCCAGACATTTCAATGTAAAAACCGCCTGATGACGTTGAGCCCTACTGCCAGCATAGTAAGGAGGTGTGCAGGATCCCTTCTGCGCAGTTAGAAAGCTTGTGGCATGACCAGACAGGCTTTGGGTGCAGGTGGAAGACCGAGAGGAGGTTGAGGAGGCAGAAGCAGTGGAGGAACTTTGACATAAAGAGGATTGACGCACAACTCGTGGGGACGGCAAGACTTGGACAGCAGCCCCTTGTCCTGCTGTCACCATAGTTACCCAGTGCCCAGTCAGCGACATGTAACGCCCCTGTCCATGCCTACTCGTCCAAGTGTCTGTGGTGAAATGCACCCTGTCACACACAGAGTTTCTCAAAGAAGCGGTGATGTTGTGTGCGACATGCTGGTGGAGCGCAGGCACACCTTTCTTTGAGAAGTAGTGCCGACTGGGCATCTGGTACTGGGGCACTGCGACGGACATAAGGTCTCGAAAAACCTCTGTGTCCACCAGGCGGAAAGGCAGCATTTCTGTAGCCAAGAGCTTGCAGATGGTGAAATTCAACCTCTTAGCTTTCTCATGGCTAGGAGGAAATGGTCTTTTACTTGTCCACATCTGAGGGACCGAGGGCTGGCTATTGTGCTTAGACGGGGTTGATAAGGGTGTCCCCGGCAAACTGCCGGTCTGTGAGGAAGATGCAGGCGGACATGTTAGGTTGCCTTGATCCAAAGGTGGTGCTATCGATGTCGGACAGCGCTCAACACCAGCTGGTGTTACCACCTCCAAAGAAAATGATGACCTGCCAATCACGCTGGCTGTTGCGGGTAAAGAGGTGGCAGGTCTGCGCCCCAAAACAGGTGTGACTGCTGTCCCCCCAGTCACAGAGGATGAAGAGGCCGCGGATGCACAAGATATGGCAGACGGTGATTGGCCCGGCCGGCTAGGCCGCATTGTAGCACACTGAGCTTCCCACTGCAACTTATGCTTCATGTCCATGTGCCGGTTCATGCATGAAGTACTCAAACTATGTATTTTTTGGCCTCTACTTAGCTTTTGCTGACAAATGTTACAGATAACACGAGTTGGGTCATCTTTATCGATCTGAAAAAATGCCCAGGCTATGCAAGGCTTAGCACCCATGCGACCTGAAGAGCCACCACGACTTGTGGTGAGAGGCAGAGTTGTGTTTGAGGATGCAGTTGTTGACGTGCTTCCAGTACTACGTCTCTGTCCAGGAAGGCGCAACCTGACCTCGTCGTCACTAGCATCTTCCTCCACCTCCTCTGCTGACCTCATCTCTTGGCTGACTGTGGGTTGACAGTAAGTGGGATCTCCGACCTCATCATCATCACCCTGTGCGTTATCACACCCGTCGTCCTCAGAGCCAACCTGTTCCTGCCCTGACAAAAAACTAAAGTTGTCGCTCCAATCAGGTATTTGAGTCTTATCATCGTCTTCCTCATTGTCTCCACCAACAGGAGTTACAGTTTGGGAATGAGGGTCTACATTATGGTCAGAACCTTCTGCGTCTGGTCCTGGATCCGACTCATAAAGATTCTGGGCATCAGTGCAGATCATTTCCTCGTCTGGATTCACAGAAGCGCTGGAGTCGACCTCTGATTCCCAGGCTATAGTATGAGTAAACAGCTCTGCAGACTCAACCATCTGTTCTACCTCACACTCAGACGGGCAGCTGGAGATTTGGGAGCTGTGAGGAAGCAAGTGCGATTTGGGTGACACCTTTGAGGACTGGAGTATTTGTGATGTTGAAGTTGATGTGGAGGAGAGCCCACTTAAAGGAGCACTTGATATCCGTTGAAGCACCTGCTGTTTTTGTGCCTCATCTGGAATTTGTAGCGATTGGCGTGGCCGTAAGAAAGGGATCTTATCACATTGTCCGCTAAAAGAAGTAGACATTTTAGTTTGGCTGGAAGATGGTCTTTCTTCTGCACCTACCCCACGGACACAACCTTTTTTCCCCTTCCCGACACGCCTATTCCCCTTTCCACCAGCAGCAGGCCTTTTTCCACTCATTTTGGTGGTTAACTAATTCACAACTCTGGAGTTGTTTGCACAAAAAAACAATGGATGGTAACCGAGCAGAGCTGAGTGGCCAAACTGTGGTATTAGGCCAAAACTATTGGCTGGGTTAGATGCAGAAAAAAATTATTTTTAATTTGCAACCTGATGGAGGTCAGTATAGATGGACTAATAGACCAAGTCCCACACACCGCTAGAAGCCCAAATATTTTTTCAGAGCTAGATGCAGAAAATTTTTTTATTCAATTTGCAACCTGATGGAGGTCAGTATAGATGGACTAATAGACCAAGTCCCACACACTGCTAGAAGCCCAAATATTTTTTCAGAGCTAGATGCAGAAAAAAATTATTTTTAATTTGCAACCTGATGGAGGTCAGTATAGATGGACTAATAGACCAAGTCCCACACACTGCTAGAAGCCCAAATATTTTTTCAGAGCTAGATGCAGAAAAAAATTATTTTTAATTTGCAACCTGATGGAGGTCAGTATAGATGGACTAATAGAACAAGTCCCACACGCTGCTAGAAGCCCAAATATTTTTTCAGAGATAAATGAAGAAAAAAATTATTTTTAATTTGCAACCTGATGGAGGTCAGTATAGATGGACTAATAGACCAAGTCCCACACACTGCTAGAAGCCCAAATATTTTTTCAGAGCTAGATGCAGAAAAAAATTATTTTTAATTTGCAACCTGATGGAGGTCAGTATAGATGGACTAATAGACCAAGTCCCACACACTGCTAGAAGCCCAAATATTTTTTCAGAGCTAGATGCAGAAAAAAAATATTTTTAATTTGCAACCTGATGGAGGTCAGTATAGATGGACTAATAGAACAAGTCCCACACGCTGCTAGAAGCCCAAATATTTTTTCAGAGATAAATGAAGAAAAAAATTATTTTTAATTTGCAACCTGATGGAGGTCAGTATAGATGGACTAATAGACCAAGTCCCACACACTGCTAGAAGCCCAAATATTTTTTCAGAGCTAGATGCAGATAAAAATTATTTTTAATTTGCAACCTGATGGAGGTCAGTATAGATGGACTAATAGACCAAGTCCCACACACCGCTAGAAGCCCAAATATTTTTTCAGAGCTAGATGCAGAAAAAAATTATTTTTAATTTGCAACCTGATGGAGGTCAGTATAGATGGACTAATAGACCAAGTCCCACACACCGCTAGAAGCCCAAATATTTTTTCAGAGCTAGATGCAGAAAAAAATTATTTTTAATTTGCAACCTGATGTAGGTCAGTATAGATGGACTAATAGACCAAGTCCCACACACTGCTAGAAGCCCAAATATTTTTTCAGAGGTAGATGCAGAAAAAAATTATTTTTAATTTGCAACCTGATGGAGGTCAGTATAGATGGACTAATAGAGAAAGTCCCACACACTGCTAGAAGCCCAAATATTTTTTCAGAGCTAGATGCAGAAAAAAATTATATTCAGTTTGCAACCTGATGGAGGTCAGTATAGATGGACTAATAGAATGATGCTATGCCCAAAAGATTTTACTTCACTAGGTGCAGTAAAAAAATGGTATTCTATACACAGGTGTTATATCTTGCAACACAGATAGGCTACTCCACTGACTAACACACTCTGCAATAGGCCAAAAAGGATTAGCTTTGCTAGATTCAGCCAAATGCTGTGAAAAAAACTTGCACAGCACTGGCACAGACCTGCCTGGCAAAAACTGATAGGAACTCATGTAACCTAGTCCTGAAAAGGACTCCAATTACAATTAGTCTTTACTCCCACAACCTATCTATTTAAGAGCACAGACCTCCCTGATAAAAGTCGTAGGAAATGCTGTAACCTAGTCCTTAATAGGACTGCAATCACAACTATTCCCTACTCCCAAGCTATCTGTATATTTGTGCGAAAATTGGCTTGAAATTAACAAGGTATAGCACACACAGCAACAGCGGTGCCGTCTAACACGCAGCTGCAGCAGTGAGAAAATGGTGGCGACGGGGAAAATGGCTTGGTCTTATAGGGCAAGGACATGTGACATACACTGCCAATCACACATGCCCTTGCTTGTGTGAAAAAAAGCACTTCGCTCCGTGTGTGCGCTGCTGATAGGCTGACAGATTGCACCTCCCCACTGCAAATGCGGGAAAGAGAAAAAAAAATGGAGATCTTCATTGTTCCTGCAGAGATCCATCCCCTGCCCCTCCCCCCGCCCCGCTGTACACTCAAACTGCGTATTAACATTAATTTTCATCATTACTGAGAAAAAATCCAGTTATGATTTTGGTGCACGAACAGTTATCGAACATAACCTCGAACAGCCGAATTTTTCTCAAATTGTTCGTGTTCGCCGACCGGCTCGAACACCGCCCAAAACAGCTCGAATTTGAGATTGGCGAACAGTTCGAGTAGAACAACGCTCATCTCTACTTGACAGGTCCCAGACTAAGAAAAGCCCTTCTTTGACCCTGGTCTGTCCATGCCTGATAGCGGAGGTTGGCACCCTAAGGTAACGCAATGGTGACCCCACTCGATGGCGGTTTACCCTGAATGTCCCTAGCATGTCCTAGTATCGCTAGAGTAGCAGTTCCCTAAGGAGAAAAGGAATTACACATAAAGCAACTGCAGCTAACACATACTACAGCACAGTGAATGAATCCAACAAAGTCTATCACCAGAAGGAAACACCAGTCACCAGTAGGGGAAGGTATTTAAAGCTGCACTCGAAAGGTGATAGGACAGACAAACAGAGTAAATGAAAAGCACCTGTTACTCAAAACCGACAGAAACAAAAATAACAGAGCTAAAAACCCAAAGAAAAAGGTGTATCTGCTGTGGTTCAGCGTAAAGATATGCCGACCACAGAATCAAGGGTTCGAATGCAGACGCTTGACACATGAAGTTTTTCTTTGTTCTAGACAAGTTGTAAATTACATGTAATAATTTTTCTTCTTAACAGACTTTCAGGACTTTTAAAATGAACTGAGACGTCTTTATAATTTCAATACTGTGTAAGAAAAATGTATATATTGATTTATTTATAAATATAACTGTATTTTTGATGTATTTATGGTGTGCTTGGTCAAGCCTAGTGTTACATAAGAAAACTATAGTTCCTCTAGGCTTTATCCCTTGTGACTACATAGGGACTATGGAGATATTTTTTCCATGTTTGTTTACAAATATTTTTTATTTTATTTAGGGAGTGTTTCAGAATTGTACCTAAATTATTTAACGGCTGCGCCCACAGGCGATTTTCCGTTTTTGCGCTTTCATTTTTTGCTCTCATTCTTCTCAGAGCCATCACTTTTTTATTTGTCTGTCTATATAGACATATGATAGTTTGTTTTGTGCGGGATGAGTTGTACTCTTGAAAGACACAATTGATTTTACCATATAGCATACTGGAAAACGGGAAAAAAAATTCCAAGTGCGGTGAAATTGCAAAATAAGTGCAATTCCACAATTATTTTTGGGGTTTTTTATTTACCATGTTCACTAAATGCTAAAACTGACCTGGTAATATGATTCTCCAGGTTAGGTCACAGCCTCACTATCAGTATTTGGTCAGTAATCGGTCAGTAATTTTTCTCAGGAGTGGGAGTCAAAACCAGGTGAGGAACAATCAGAGAAAAGGTATAATAGAAACAAGTCACCAATTCTGCATTTATCACCCACTCCTGGTTTTGTCTCCCTCTCCTGAGAAACAATACTGACCGAATACTGACCAAATACTGATAGTGGGGCCGTGGCCTTAGTATAAGTATGCAGATACCAAACATGTATAGGTTCTTTTTTACTTAAGAGGTGAAAAAGATGCAGAAATTTGTAAGACAAAAAAAAAGTCGTCATTTTCTGAGACCCGTAGCATCTCCACTCTTTGTGATCTGGGGCTGGGTGAGGGCTTATTTTGTACACCCTCAGCTGACGTTTTTATTGGGGTAGATACAATGTTTTGATCGGCTGTTATTGCATTTTAATTCAATATTGCGCTGGCCAAAAAAACGTAATTCTGGCATTTCGATTTTTTGCTCGTTACGCCTTTTACCGATCTGATTAATTTACTTTAGATTTTGATAGATCAGCCATTTCTGAATGCAGTGATACAATATATGTGTATTTTTTTTATTGTTTTATTTTGAATGGGACAAAAGGGGGATGATTTAAACTTTTATGTTTTTTTTATTTTTTTAATATTTTTTAAAACTTTTTTTTACTGGCTTCAATAGTCCCCTTAGGAGATTTGAAGCTGCGATCATCTGATTGTCTGTGCTACACATAGCAGGGCTGCAGGCCGACAGCCATGATAACCCATTGGCGCCCTGTGATCCAATGACAGGGGTGCCGATGGGTGGGTCTCCTGACGTGCTTCTGCCTGTGTTAAATGACGCTGTCAGAGATTGACAGCGGCATTTAACTTGTTAAAAACTGTGGGAAAATCTCAGATCCACCAATGGCTGTTAGAGGCACATGACAGCTGATCAGATCAGCAGAAACAAAACTAGAGTCCATATTAAAACATACAATTAATACTAATAACTTTCTACGTGGCAGAATCACTTTAGGACCATGCTACAACACCATACTGTTTTTTTTATTTAACACTTTATTTTGCCAAGAATGTGTAGAACACGAGCAGCACGGTGGCTCAGTGGTTAGCAATGCAGCCTTGCAGTGTGGGGGTCCTGGGTTCAAATCCCACCAAGAACAATATCTGCAAGGAGTTTGGATGTTTGTGTGGGTTTCCTCCAGGTTCTCTGGTATCCTCTGGTATCCTCCCACACTCCAAAGACATACTGATAGGAAATTTAAATTGTGAGCTCCAATGGGGACAGTGATGATAATATATGTAAAGCACTGTGGAATTAATGGTGCTATATAAATAAATCATGCATCAAATGCAACATATGTTTATTATTATCATATATATATTACATTATATACACTGCTCAAAAAAATAAAGGGAACACTGAAATAACACATCCTAGATCTGAATGAATGAAATATTCTCATTGAATACTTTGTTCTGTACAAAGTTGAATGTGCTGACAACAAAATCACACAAAAATCATCAATGGAAATCAAATTTATTAACCAATGGAGGCCTGGATTTGGAGTCACCCCCAAAATTAAAGTGGAAAAACACACTACAGCCTGATCCACTTTTGATGTAATGTCCTTAAAACAAGTCAAAATGAGGCTCAGTATTGTGTGTGGCCTCCACGTGCCTGTATGACCTCCCTACAACGCCTGGGCATGCTCCTGATGAGGTTGCGGATGGTCTCCTGCGGGATCTCCTCCCAGACCTTTTTCAAACAATTTTATTACATTTTTAATTAACATACATTTGGATAGGAAAGGGAGAGGGGTTATTTGGGGAAGATGCAACAAAATAAGTTCCAACCTTGTTTTATTGGGGATATTCAACAGGAAAGTCAGAGGGGATGAGGGATAGGGAATATAGATACATATATCTAACCTTAACAGTAATGCTTTCGTACATATAGTTGTTAAACCATCTTAAGATTAAGTTTACTAATCGTAATTATTTTTAGAGAGGAAAATAAATAGTCAGTATTAGGAAGAGTAGCAAATCCAAGGTTTCCATCTTTAGTAATATGATTCGTAATAATTGTTCGCTATTGCGTGACTTCTTTCATAAGAATTGTGTAAAGTAATTTTGTTAGTAATTTCACTAATAGTAGGTACCGATTTTTCTTTCCATAGTGCTGCTATAGCATTTTTGGTTATTAAGAAAATATGGATTATAATTGGTTTATAGTTTGGGTTGATATTTTCCAGGTCAAGGGAAAGTGAAGCCATTTGAGGCGTTATGGCCAATTTTAGCTGTGTAATATCATTAATTAAAGTTTTTACCTCATTCCAAAGGGGACGTAATCTAGGGCATCCCCAAAACATATGGATTAAATCCCTTTTTGAACCGCAGTCTCTCCAACAAGAGGCAGATTGATCTGGAAAAGCCTTAGCTAGTTTTTTTGGAGTGAAATACCATCTCGATACTATTTTAAAAAAGGATTCTTGTGGTGAGGCACAAATATTAGATGAATACGTAGATTTAAATGAAGATTGCCATTGTTCTGAAGTAAAAGTAATGTTTAAATCTTTTCCCCAATTGTTTATAAAAGGTGTTTTGCTGAATACTGAATCCAGATTTAGGAGATCACAAATATTTTTTGATATTCAATATTGATTATTATTGGGGTTACATAACGAAGAACTAATGGACTCCGTAACTAACGATTTATTTTTGAGAAGAAAATGTATTAATTTTTTTATTGCTTCAAAGGAGATGAAGTCCTCATTAGTAAAGTTCTTTTGATCTTTTAATTGTTGGTATGAGGTAAAGTCATTACCGTTGTGAAAGTCTTTAATTTTATTTATGTTTTTTGATTTCCATGTATCAGGAAGTTTCTCGTCCGAGATTAGTTCTAAGAACTTTAATGATACATTTTTGAATTGGTCATACCTACAGGTCCCTTTATTTTGTTGTTCTGCGAAATATTTCCATGCCTGGATAATAGCTGACAAGGTGGGATGGGTTGGAGAATCTAGGGAAGGAGACAGTAGATGGTTTAGAATTAGCTCTTTTAATGGAATGCTTTTATTTAAGTACTGCTCAATTTCTACCCAGGCTGCAAGATTTTCCTTTTTGACCCAATTTACATATTGTTTGATTAAATTTGTGTTATAGTAGTTAATGATATTAGGGAGAGCTAATCCTCCGTTCAGTTTACTCTTAACTAATGTTTTACTTGCTACTCTGGCTTTCTTTTGGTTCCATATAAAACTGTTCAGAATAGTTTGAAGTTTTCTCAAGGTATTGATAGGAATAACCAATGGAATGGCCCTGAAGATATATAGTATTTTTGGTAAAGAGAATAATTTAAAAGTAATAATTTTGCCCACCCATGATAACTCGTATTTGGAGAAATTCTTTCATTCATATTGTATGGATTTCGTAATATTTTTTAGATCTCCTCCCAAACCTGGACTAAAGCATCCGCCAACTCCTGGGCAGTCTGTGGTGCAACGTGACGTTGGTGGATGGAGTGAGACCTGATGTCCCAGATGTGCTCAATCGGATTCATGTCTGGGGAACGGGCGGGCCAGTCCATAGTTTCAATGCCTTCATCTCGCAGGAACTGCTGACACACTCCAGCCACATGAGGTCTGGCATTGTCCTGCATTAGGAGGAACCCAGGACCAACCGCACCAGAATATGGTCTCACAAGGGGTCTGAGGATCTCATCTCGGTACCTAATGGCAGTCAGGCTACCTCTGGCGAGCACATGGAGGGCTGTGTGGCCCTCCAAAGAAATGCCACCCCACACCATTACTGACCCACTGCCAAACCGGTCATGCTGAAGGATGTTGCAGGCAGCAGATCGCTCTCCACGGCGTCTCTAGACTCTGTCACCTCTGTCACATGTGCTCATTGTGAACCTGCTTTCATCTGTGAAGAGCACAGGGTGCCAGTGGCAACTTTGCCAATCCTGGTGTTCTGTGGCAAATGCCAAGCGTCCTGCACAGTGTTGGGCTGTGAGCACAACCCCCATCTGTGGACGTTGGGCCCTCATACCATCCTCATGGAGTCGGTTTCTAACCGTTTGTGCAAACACATGCACATTTGTGGCCTGCTGGAGGTCATTTTGCAGGGCTCTGGCAGTGCTCCTCCTGGAGGAGGTAGCTATCCTGCTGCTGTGTTTTTTCCCTCCTACGGCCCCCTCCACATCTCCTGGTGTACTGGCCGGTCTCCTGGTAGCGCCTCCAGCCTCTGGGCACTACGCTAACAGACATAGCAAAATTCTTGCCACAGCCCGCATTGATGTGCCATCCTGGATGAGCTGCACTACCTGAGCAACTTCTGTGGGTTGTAGAGTCCGTCTCATGCTACCACGAGTGTGAAAGCACAACCAACATTCAAAAGTGACCAAAACATCAGCCAGAAAGCATTTGTTAGAACCTTGCTCTTAGGTTTTTTCCTTTGCTGGTCACGTGACCTTGTTGGCCTATTTAATCCTGCTCCGCCCTTCTGGCATTGCTGGACTTCATTGTATAACTACTTTCTAGCTAGCCTGTGCTCTGTATCTAACTCTGTTAGTTTGCTTGGTCTACGGACCTCAGTGTTCTATATATTTTGTTTGTTTGTCTGTCTGCTACTATTTCTGTTAGGAGGTGTCCCATTTTCCTCCCAGTCCTTAGTACTTGTAGGGATTCCTTCCCCACATCTATAGGTCTCCGTACAGACTAGCTTAGGACTTTAGCAGGTCTGATTGCAGGATCAGGTCCCCTGTTACATCGTAGGGATAAAGCTGAGTTCTATCGTAGGGACAGATCTCCTCTCTTTCCTTAGCTCTGGTAGCAGAACATAACAGTATTGGTACTGAGATGTGCTCTGTGGTTCCCACCTGCAGAACCACTCCTTTATTGAGGGTGTCTTGATAATTGGCAATAATTTCCATCTATTGTCTATTCCATCTGCACAACAGCATGTGAAATTGATTGTTTATTTTTTTGAGCAGTGTATATATTACATTATTTTTCTTAAATCAGCTGGTTGCCTTTAGAAACTGAAAATGGATTTACTACTTAATGACTTGACGGCTCAGAGCGAACACCAGCATTCCTACAAAGCATTGGTCTTTTTGAATTAAGGTTTAGACTGCCTTTGGAGACGTTCTTTGCCTACTTACTGTATGTGTCTTTTTGTCAACTTGTGTCATTCTTCTTGACGAGAAACACTGCTTTAAATTTTCTCCCCTGCTCAGCTCTCTTTTCACAGAAGCGTGTCCTGTCAAATCCAGAAAGCGATATGTAAAGCTTCATGCAATTCATCAAGGTAAGCAGCTAAGCTATTATTTTCTGATATCAGTCTAATCCTTCTTTTAATACATATTGTCCTATAAATGATGCATTTTACCTATATTTTCTAGATCTTTACCCCTTTCGATGACTAAAATCAAATTCTTGTAACATGACCGCATGTTCTGACTATTTTTTGGTCAACTTGCTATAACCTTGGAGACACATAGATCTGCATTGGAGCTGCATACAAAAAATGTATGGGAGATTTTAACCAAGATCAATATTTCAATATACATAGCCCACTAGTAGCCAACATCGCACAAAAAGTGTTTTGCCATTTGGCTACTACGAACACTGATAGGGTACACCCGAAACATAGATTATGATGCCAGTCTATTCATTTTCTTACCCATAGTGACTCTCCGCGTGATGATTGATAAACTATTGTGCATTCATATGCTGCGGAGAAGGGTGGGTATGGTGGGCAGGGGATTACTCTTTTTATGAAGGTACCGGACTTGTAAAATATGTGTCCAGTATACTGTTTTATCATGCCTAGTAACTAAAAGTCAAAACATTTTTTGTGTTATTTAGCTGCCCTTATATAAAGCAGCATTTTAAGCTGACAAGTTTACTTTATGCACCAAATTTTGCAAAGCTTTTGTCAAATATTTGTACTTCATTAGGAAAAAAGGTGTGTAATATTAGTTAAGGTTTTAAATACATGAATACAAATAAATAAATGACGGTTACTTGGTCTAATATATGTTTATAAGCAATTAGTTTTTATAAAATTTGGACGCACTGCAAATATATAAAAAAATATACAGACCTTATGAAATTATTGCCTACACATGAACACCAAAGAGTATTGACAAACCATCCACAATTATTAAAAATCAAATGCAAATTTTATTAATCATTATTAATATACATATTTATCACAAAACACCATTTAATGAGGATCAAGTAAGTAGGAGATAGACCACATAACAGCGCATTTATCTTCAAATGTATATACAAAAGGCATAATCTGCTCCCTATATATCAAAATAAGGTGCCAACATTTCCAAAGGGACAGAATAATAAATAATAGTAAGTATACAGTATAAAGAGGATGTGTAATGCTTACCCATAATGTGTTTAATATGAGGTCCTCCACAAGAGCCCCACTAAGTTGCTTTGTCAAGGGGAGTACTCCCCTTACGCTCCCTTGAGAAAGCAACTTACGCGAAACGCGCGTTGGGCACTTGTGAAGGACCTCATCTTAAACACATTATGGGTAAGCATTAGACATCACCTTTATATATTTACTACCATTTATTATTTTGTACCTTTGGAAATGTTGGCACCTTATTTTGAAATATATGGGAGCACATTATATCTTTTGTATTTACATTTGAAGATAAATGCGCTGTTATGTGGTCCATCTCCTACTTACTTGATCATCATTAAATAGCGCTTTGTATTAAATATGTTTATTTTTGAATAAAGATGAATAAAATTTGAATTTGATTTTTAATAATCGTGGGTGATTTGTGAATACTCTTTGGTGTTCATTTATAGGCAGTAATTTTATATTAGAGTAATCCACTCTACATTCTTAGCATGTTAATGGGGGAACTTGTACTATTATGGCTGTAGCTGAAAGAAAACTATATATATGCTATATGAATATTTTTGCAGAATTTATGAAATGCAGCAAATATTTTTTCTTAATTTAAACCCAATTTATAATTTTTTCATTTAGTTCCATTTTTCATACCACAGAGACGAATTTGCTCCTCTTCTTCTCAGTTCTCAACATTCTGAGAGCAGTGATCTGTCAGAAGTTGAACTCATGGGAACTTTTTTGACACCTTCTAAATGAGTTCACCCAGGAAGTAACAACTGATGTGAACATTCTAATGATATCATTTACAATGCACTTTAACACCTGAAATGCCAGGGGCTGCAAAAATGAATGCATGAGAAGAAGTCACCTGAGCTTTCAAGCTATCACTCTTCAAATGTTCACACTGTACGAAACATTTCCCACCACCACACAGATAACAGGACAGTAAAATATTTTAAAAAGTTGGTAGTTTCTCAGGAAATTATAGTTCACGGGATCAATCTTAGAAGTTATGTCACCTTTGGACAGGACATTCACAGGCCTGTACTATGTACGATGAAAGTTCACAATTTCATATATACAGTTATATGAAAAAGTTTGGGCACCCCTATTAATCTTAAGCTTAATGTTTTATAAAAATTGGTGTTTTTGCAACAGCTATTTCAGTTTGATATATGTAATAACTGTTGGACACAGTAATGTTTCTGCCTTGAAATGAGGTTTATTGTACTAACAGAAAATGTGCAATCTGCATTCAAACAAAATTTGACAGGTGCATAAGTATGGGCATCCTTATAATTTTCTTGTTTTAAATACTCCTACCTACTTTTTACTGACTTACTAAAGCACTTTTTTTGGTTTTGTAACCTCATTGAGCTTTGAACTTCATAGTCAGGTGTATGCAATCATGAGAAAAGCTACTTAAAGTGGCCACTTGCAAGTTGTTCTCCTGTTTGAATCTCTTCTGAAGAGTGGCTTCATGGGCTCCTCAAAACAACTGTCAAATGATCTGAAAACAAAGATTATTCGACATAATTGTTCAGGGGAAGGATACAAAAAGCTGTCTCAGAGATTTAACCTGTCAGTTTCCACTGTGAGGAACATAGTAAGGAAATGGAAGAACACAGGGACAGTTCTTGTTAAGGCCAGAAGTGGCAGGCCAAGAAGAACATCAGAAAGGCAGAGAAGAAGAATGGTGAGATCAGTCAAGGACAATCCTCAGACCACCTCCAGAGAGCTGCAGCATCAACTTTGCACAAGGAGACGCTGTATGGGAGAGTGATGCGAAAGAAAAGAAGCCGTTTCTGCAAGCACGCCACAAACAGAGTCGGCTGAGGTATGCAAAAGCACAATTGGAGAAGCAAATTTCTTTTTGGAAGAAGGTCCTGTGGACTGATGAAACCAAGATTGAGTTTGGTCATACAAAAAGGCGTTATGCATGGCGGCAAAAAAACACAGCATTCCAAGAAAAACACTTGCTACCCACAGTAAAATTTGGTGGAGGTTCCATCATGCTTTGGGGCTGTGTGGCCAATGCCGGCACCGGGAATCTTGTTAAAGTTGAGGGACGCATGGATTCCACTCAGTATCAGCAGATTCTTGACAATAATGTTCAAGAATCTGTGATAAAGTTGAAGTTACACAGGGGATGGATCTTTCAGCAAGACAATGATCCAAAACACCGCTCCAAATCTACTCAGGCATTCATGCAGAGGAACAATTACAATGTTCTGGAATGGCCATCCCAGTCCCCAGACCTGAATATCATTGAACATCTGTGGGATCATTTGAAGAGGGCTGTCCATGCTCGGCGACCAACAAACTTAACTGAACTGGAATTGTTTTGTAAAGAGGAATGGTCAAAAATACCTTCATCCAGGATCCAGGAACTCATTAAAAGCTACAGGAAGCAACTAGAGGCTGTTATTTTTGCAAAAGGAGGATCTACTAAATATTAATGTCACTTTTCTGGTGAGGTGCCCATACTTATGCACCTGTCAAATTTTGTTTGAATGCAGATTGCACATTTTCTGTTAGTACAATAAACCTCATTTCAAGGCAGAAACATTACTGTGTCCAACAGTTATTACATATATCAAACTGAAATAGCTGTTGCAAAAACACCAATTTTTATAAAACAATAAGCTTAAGATTAATAGGGGTGCCCAAACTTTTTCATATAACTGTAAACATATTAGAGAAGAGCAAATTGATTCGATGTGAATCAAATTCATTATAAATTTTGTGAATTTCTCAGGTTCTTCCAAATAGGTACAATTGGCGATATCATTTGCATGAATCTCCAAAAGAATGCCGCTTACACTTTATCTCTTGCAGGAAATAGCTTCAGCCACAAGCACAACAGTGTGGGTTTCCCCATAGTGCCTTGCAGCTATCACATCATATGGTATAGTTCAGCAAATCTGGACTAAATACGATAGCCTGTATAAAAGCCTAGGCAGGTATTGCAGCAGCCAAATTAGAGTGATTTAGGATAATATGTCAGAGCTAACAGATATTCAATTGATAGGTGCAGTGCGAGACTCAGTGTGCTTGATCAGTGATATGATGTAGCTGGCATTTGTCCTTCTGCATTTTAATTACAATTACACATTTCTTTCTTCTTTTTTTTTTTATTGCACTAGAAAGCAGCAACAAGACACAGACAAATATTCTTAAATTATTGTTAGTAATATCAGTGTGGCTAATTCATCAAAGTGTTTATGACAGAACACGGCATAAAATACTTTGAAAAGTAAATTTTTTTGTGCCACATAGATTATGGGATATGCAGGATGTGACGACATTTTGAATTCATCAAGCGTTATGCCACTTTAGTGCTGTAACTTATTCCAGAAATGTTACTCCAGTCTCTAACTGGAGTAGCATTTCTGCCGATGCGCACAAAGGTGCATACCACTGAGAAGCTGGATTGGAAGTCACTGCTCAATATACTGTTAGTTTATGAGAACCAGAACTAGGCTCTCATAGACTTGCATTGAGAGCTTGTGACCATTACCTGTGACTTCCAGTCAATCAGGAGCTTCAGTTACTAGATGACAGAATAAGAAGATGGCGACGGGTATTTTATTACAGTCAGGGAACAGACATTAGTGATTCTACTCTAGGGGTGAAATAGAAAAAAAAACAGAGTGGTGCCTAAGAATGTAGGAACTTCTAGCTGAAGCACTGCCAACATTCCTGGCACCAGTAGTAGCAACAAGCATAGGTCACAATTGTCCTCCTTTGCTTCCAACAAGCATAATAGTGGAAAGGAAGCAGAGAACATTATGGACTATATGGCACATCACTCGTCTCAGTCACAGCAGGATAATTTTACTGCTGACAAGAACACCATCAGTTTGAGTGAGTGTTCTACATTGAACTGTCTGATCACAAATGACTGAAAGGGATAATTTTTGGACTTTTATTATTTTAAATCTAAAGATTGTAAGCGTGCAGTTATTAAATGGGCTGTGGGTTACTACCAGGTGAGGTCACTTTAACATTACTACATCTATAGTTGTGTTATACAGCTCTAAAACGGTTGGATGCAGTCCCAGTACACATTAGAGTGTTACATACACCTTTTTAGTGCAAATGAAGGCTATGCAATATTGAATGCATTATTGAAATTTGTGTCAAATTGATTCACATTAAAGTGTAATTTTTGAAAAATTTGTTCATAATCCCATGAATGCATTACTTTACCAAGTATATTCTGGAACAGAAGGTTGACATAGTTTTTTGCACAGTTAAATATGACTGAATGAGATATGCTATTTTATGGATTAAACACATTCAAGGGAATGGGAATAAAGAGCAGCAAAACTGCAGTACCAAATGCAGCCAGATGGCGGAGATCAGCTATACAGCATGCTCTATACTCAAGGATCTAAAAAGCTTATTTAGGCTCTTTGATCTCTTTCTTTTCTTGATCGGTGGGGGACTTGCATGTTTTATCCTGGAATACCTGCATAGCAAAATGAATATGTGATCAATGAAGCTACGTGGGTGTACACATAATTGAGCCACAGTGATAAAGAGGTTGTCTGGCTGATCATTCTTTTGTTTTTTTTTTTATCAAAAAGAATTTGAGTGGAATGCAAAAAGGGAAAGAAGCAATACTGACCCAAAACAATGTCCCACCACTCTACTTCCAATTCTCCACAGGTTCATCACTCTGCTTTCTGGTCCCTCTTCCAGGACCTATGGGAGCTCCTTCTGGTGGTAGTGGCAGAAATTACAAGGGCTCTCCCAATGGCAGAACCCCATGCAATCATATATATAATTTCTTGGATCTGTGATCTGTGAAGGTCCCAGTGGTAGGACTCCCAGTAATAATAATATATATGAGTGTTTGAGGTCCTTCCAGTGGAACCCCCTCATATTGCAAGAATAGTGGTCCCAAAGTCCTTTGAGTCAATAGAGCGATAGTCTGTGTAGTGTCTACTGCTTGATCCAGTGTCCAAAGGAGGGGTAGTGAAACATGCTCTCTAAGGCTTCATTCAAACAGGAGATATTGGGCTCCCCATTCTTGATGGTGGTCAGAACCCTCGTACATTTATCACTTAACATGTGCATAAGTGCAACCCCTTTAAGTACTCAATAACTTTAGACCACCAGGGAAATTACTAAAATACTATCACTAACATCTAAACCACCTTGTCTGATTTAGTAAATATATAAGGTGAGTATAGTCAGAGATGGGACAGAAAGTTTCTGTAATGGGCACCAACACCTGAAACCCTCTCCGTCTTGTGACATAAGTCCAGTTTAAATAGCTTTGAATTTTAGGTCAGATTATAAAAGAAATCCGCATGGCATCTAAACATATACTTATAGCATTGAAATGGAGGGTGGCTGCCTATATGTGGTGATGTAAGATTCATACTCTAAGGGAGTTCTGGAAAGTTCAGCTTTTTTTCATCAGTCTCATGGAGAATGAATGGATCATTAGCACGTGCCTGGTCATCTCTCAATTTCAGAGACCAGGTCTTAGTATCAGGAATTTTAGAGCCCCTTTTTGAGTTTGGTGGGTCTAGGAGTTGGGCTCTCACCAACTGGCAAGTTATCACTTTTCTGAAGGATACATTTTAAAGATGAAAATAATCTTTCAATAAGTTAGAAAAACAAATTTATGGAATTTATTTTAAAAATTGTTAAAATGTGCTGACCAAAACCATCCTTTACAGATTATCTTTTTATTGTTTGCTTTTCCTTTTTTTTTTTTTAATTGCCGGTCTCTTATAGCTTCAGCTAGAACAACCCACAACACTTTGTAGTGATGGAGAAACTTGTCTGTGAATGTACTTAACACACTGACCTGAGGATTTGTAGCACTTCAAACCTTCACAATAAAATCTGTACAATGCCAGGTAGCAATTTATGAATCGATACCTACAGACCTGGAGAATTCCTCCAGAGGTTTGTGAGAAAAATGTTGAAAGGTTACCACCAAACCTATTTTCAATCGATGGAAAGAGATAAATCATGCTCAACTGTGTGCTGACAATTGAGGTAGGGATTACAGTATCTCCTGATTTACTGATCGTCTACCTAAAGTGCAAACCAATATCATGACACTTTCGCACCCCTCTAATCCATCCTAAACTCTGCTGCCCGACTAATCCACCTGTCCCCCCCGCTATTCCCTGGCCTCTCCTCTCTGTCAATCTCTTCACTGGCTCCCCATTGTCCAGAGACACTAGTTCAAAACCCTAACCATGGCATACAAAGCCATTCACAACCTGTCTCCTCCATATATCTCTGACCTAGTCTCCCGTTACATACCCACGCGCAACCTCCGATCCTCACAAGATCTCCTTCTCTACTCCCCTCTTATCTCCTCCTCCCACAATCGCATCCAATATTTCTCCCGTGCTTCCCCCCTACTCTGGAACTCTCTACCCCAACACATCAGACTCTCATCGACCGTGGAAACCTTCAAAAGGAGCCTGAAGACCCACCTCTTCCGACAAGCCTACAACCTGCAGTAACCACTGATCCACCACACCGCTGCACGACCAGCTCTACTCTCACCTACTGTATCCTCACCCATCCCTTGTACATTGTGAGCCCTCGCAGGCAGGGTCCTCGCTCCTCCTGTACCAGTCGCTGTCACATTGTGTTCAAGATTATTGTAATTGTTCTTGTATGTCTACCCCTTTTTCACATGTAAAGCGCCATGAAATAAATGGCGCTATAATAATAAATAATAATAATAATAATAAATGAGTGGGAAAATTTACAGAAGTGTAAAGGAAATGCAATCCAGAAGCCTCTGTGAAGTCAACATTGGCATGTTCTGTGTTACCTTTCAATCACTGAGATTTTCACGGCCTCATATAGTCATATCCACATGGGCGTTATGTTTTTGGATTGGCTGTCCCTTCATGATGTTAATTAGGGGAGGATTTAGTAGTGGTGTCCACATAAGAGCACATTTATCTTCCATTCTAATGAAAATCTTTTAATATAGTCTTCATTGGTAGATTGGAAGACTATGTAGATTGGAAATTCTTTGCCGTTAGTTCATTGTCATTTCTTTTATGTGCTATGTGAAAAATTGGCAAACATTAAACTTGGTGTCTGATAATGCTGTAAGGCAGTCAATTAAGAGAGTTAGAACTGTCACCAAATTTCCCCTTACCTAGTTGTATTACTATAAACAGAAAAAAAAATGACCGGCACATCCAAAACAAGAAATAGGTGTGTACAGATGCTTACTAGGAGCAGCTACCTCCATATACAACTAACAAACAAAGTAGCACTCTGCAACGCTAAGCATGCGAACATGAAATACAGTATATGAAATTTGAATAGCATTACTACTTTAGAAAATAGAAATAATTGAGAAATCTTAGCACATAAATTGGCCAACTCATGTGTACCTGGTAGCCGCGATAAGGCGTTTCTCGTTATACCAGGACCCTATCAATGTGAACTCCTCTCCAAGAACTTGCTTTCCCACACATAAGCAGACTTTTGTCTCTGAAAGAGGAGTTCACATTGTCAGGGTCCTGATATAACGAGAAACGCCTTATCTTGGCTACCAGGTACACATGAATTGGCCAATTCATTCAGCCTTATATTGGGTGTGACTCATGGGTACATGCACAGGGATGGAATAATGGACACAATGTACAAGGAGGGTGACTGACTGGTGGCCCAGGGTAGTATTCTTGGGCGAACAAGTGTGTGATACTACATCACTAAAGGTATACATGGTTTTATTAGTATAAACCACAACGGTCCCGGTATACTTTCCCAATAGTACACTAAAGACACAAGAACTGCCACAAATAAGTGCAGCTTTAACCGGAAAGCATAAAACTCATAATTAAAAATATGATTTTATTAGGGTATACATATAAAAGATAAACAAAACATAAAAATTGCTAAAAAAGCAGGAACCCTTGAGTTCCCTACAAAATAGCTCACTGAACCAAATAATGATAGTAATAAATCCAATGTTTAGGTAGGAGTATATCCCCTTACAAATAACAATCATAAGCAATGCAAATACATGTGCTCAAAATTCACATTAGTAATAGATCCTTAAAAATATAAAGTGCTAGTGCAAAATAGAGGACATTCATACCTAGCAAGGGCATATGTACTGAGAAATAGCATTAGTAATAAATCCTTAATTGTGTAAGGTGCTAGTGCGTATAGAGGATATTCATACGTAGTAAGTGTAAGATGCTAGTGCATATAGAGAATACTCATACGTAAAAATAAGGTGACCAGGTAATAAGATTAGCTTAGACACAATGATAAGTCTTAATGCTTCAAAAGAAAGAAAGTTGAACATATAAGAATACAAGTATATATAGAGTGTATATGGAATGTCCAAGAGTAAGGATATATTACTTGCCAGAGGAGAGAGCTTGTAGGGAACCACCCCGACGATGCCGTTTCGCGAGTGCTTCTTCTTATTTTTACGTATGAGTATTCTCTATATGCACTAGCATCTTACACTTACTACGTATGAATATCCTCTATACGCACTAGCACCTTACACAATTAAGGATTTATTACTAATGCTATTTCTCAGTACATATGCCCTTGCTAGGTATGAATGTCCTCTATTTTGCACTAGCACTTTATATTTTTAAGGATCTATTACTAATGTGAATTTTGAGCACATGTATTTGCATTGCTTATGATTGTTATTTGTAAGGGGATATACTCCTACCTAAACATTGGATTTATTACTATCATTATTTGGTTCAGTGAGCTATTTTGTAGGGAACTCAAGGGTTCCTGCTTTTTTAGCAATTTTTATGTTTTGTTTATCTTTTATATGTATACCCTAATAAAATCATATTTTTAATTATGAGTTTTATGCTTTCCGGTTAAAGCTGCACTTATTTGTGGCAGTTCTTGTGTCTTTATGGTTTTATTAGTGTTGGGTGCCTAGGGGTGTAAAGAGTGTGTCACGTCCGAACATAGTTACATAGGTTGAAAGAAGACTACTATAGGTCCATAAAGTACAACCTTCCTTGACCAGTTATACATTATCTAATGCTAGATTATTTATAATCCATAGCAGGGCAAGTGAGACTAGCAGATGTATGTTAACTGAGCTTTCCTACTGTTTGGGGTCAGTAGGAGGATGCACACGTGAAAGCTACCCTGTCCGAGATAGCCTGAAGATGGGCACACTTGAAGGTGCAAGGTGTGGCCTTGGCTAAGCTGCAGGAGGGGAAATTGTCACATGACTGTTATGGTCATGGTAGGCCGCCCATAAGGAGAAACAGCAACTGAGTGCAAAAAAAGTGTGGCCAAGTTTGGATGTAGAAGTTCAGTTGCCTGCAAGCCTGGAAACATGTGTGACTGAAGAGCAAGTGAGGGGTTAGCACAAGCGTGAAAGGCCTCATGAGAATTTCAAGCACTGTGGATGGTGGGGCTATGAGCCTCTGAGACCCATGTAAAGATTCAAGGAGACCAGCTTGGGATAAGCTCACATGACCCACTGAAAGGCAGATCAGAAAGGGCATGCACAGGAGCACCCTAGAGTGAATGCAAGTCTCTAATATGCTGAAAATAGTTCTTTATTTGAAATAGTCCAAGCAAAGTGCCTTCTTCTGGAAGACTTTCAAATAAACATCTTGTACAGTGATCCTGTCTGTGACTTCTTGTTGGAGCATCCAAGTAGTGTTCATATTCATTCATAGAGGCTGTAGCAACATTGGCAAAAATATTGATCCACTCTCCACAAATGCGAGAATTTCAGCCTCCATTGATATATACTGTATGCATAGCAAAGATGGCCAGAAACTTTCATTAATTTTGTCACCTCTACGCAGGGACTTGTAAACCTTAGTAGGTCATCCATTTTTAGAAAAATAGGGGTCCATCAGCAGATTGTCAAGGGTCTGGCCCTTGAAGCCCACAGCATTTGTCTGGTTTCAGCTCTGGAAGTCTTGATTGGACTCTGAAGGGAAAATGTAGTTGAACACCTTTGCGTAATGGATGGGGCACCTGAGCAAGTGACCCTCATCCATGATTTGCTTGTGTCCTAGGAGGGCATATGGGAAGGGTTTGACTGTGTTATATGACAACTTTAATTTAAGCCAAAGCCATCAGTCAATACACTCATAGAGCCCAGTTTCATGAATCCACATGCAAATCAAAATGTAGCTGTATTCTTCAGTCCCGGAAAATCCACAAATTATTGCCCATTATGAATCCTAACCATGTATGCCCATGTTATTTCTAGAGTGAAACAAATATAATAAATGTTCTAGTAAGTGAAAAACTATTGTACTATACTGTCAGCCAGAGCACCTGCCTCTTCTATACAAACCAGTGCAGAAACTACAGACATGGCTCCTGTGTAAATTAACTTCCTCCATGTACATTATAGTATTGATCACAAGTCTGTCTCTCCATTTTATATTCTCCATGGAGATCAATCCTCCCTGCACCTCTGAAAGATATAAATATGAATTATTCATTCACACAGGACATTTGAATCGATTATATTGCAAATGTTTTTGCTTTATTATCATATATGTGTATATATATCTCAGGGGCCATTCTAACAGATTTATATGTATGTATCCTGTAATGTTACCATTGAGCCATTTAGTTATAAGTAGTCTGTCTGTCTGCCTATCTATCTATCTATCTATCTATCTATCTATCTATCTATCTATCTATCTATCTATCTATCTATCTATCTACCTATCTATCTATCCATCCATATATCTATCCATCTATCTATCTATCTATCTATCTATCTATCTATCTATCTATCTATCTATCTATCTATCTATCCATATATCTATCCATCTATCTATCTATCTATCTATCTATCTACCTATCTATCTATCTATCTATCTATCTATCTATCTATCTATCTATCTATCTATCCATCCATATATCTATCCTTCTATCTATCTATCTATCTATCTATCTATCTATCTATCCTCTCTGTGATTTATCACGTATCTCAGCTCTTCTTTAGTAATCACTTTCTTCCTATCCCTTCCCCTTCCTTTCCCTTCTCTCCCTTTCCTTCCATTCTCCTTCCCTCCCTTCTCTCCCATTCCCTCCCCTATCCTTCCTTCCTATCCATTCCTTTCTTTCTCACTCTTCCTTCCTCTCTCTTCCTTCCTTCCTCCCTCCCTCCATTCCTTCCTCTCTCCCATCCTTCATTCCTATCTCTTCCTTCCTTCCTATCTCTTCCTTCCTCCCTCTTCCTTCCTCTCTCTTCCTCCTCTTCCTCCTTTCCCTCCTCTCTCTTCCTTCTTTCCTCTCTCTTCCTTCTTCTCTCTCTTCTTTCCTTTCTCCCTTCCTTCCTTCCTCTCTCATTCTTCCCCCATCCATGCTTACATTCATCTTGGGGCCCCCCATGCTTTAGTACCCAAATTAAAGATAGATACAAAACAAAGAGTGAAACAGCACAATTTGTGCCCCAAGATTTCTGCAAACATTGAGTATATTAAAATATAAACTTCATTACTGCCATATAGAATATACTTGGCACACAAATTGGTCAGCTTGTGGGTACCCACAAGCCATGACAAGGAGAGCTTTCTCTGGAGGGAACTTAAACTTTTCTATCGGTCATGTCTCTCCCAGACCAAAAACCTACAAATTTAAAGGGCAGGTAGGATATAATGCTAATTAAAAACAACCTTCATCTGATAGGAGGAGCTCAGCCAACTAAGGAGACAAACACTACCCCAAAATATATACTAAGGAACAAAAAACTGATCTGCACCTCTTAAGAGAATGATGTGTGAACAGGTGCATACTGCTATGACTGCACTATACACAAACCTCCATATTTGGCTCAGCACTTCTCCCATCAGACGAAGGCTGTATTTAATTAGCATTGGATCCAATCTGCGCTTTAAAGGTTGCAGTTCTTGCTAGAGAAAGGTCGCCTTGTTGTGGCTGGTGGGTTCACACAAATTTGTAAACCTGTGCTAATGTATCTGCAGTTTATAAGTATATTCTATATAGCAGTAATGTAGTTTATTATTTCATATATTCAATCTTTGCATATATCTTGGTGGACACAATTTGCTACTGTACTGTTCATTTTCATTTATCCATCTATCGAGTTAATTATAATGAGTGCAGTTGTTGGAGTCACACCTGTGCCCTGAAGTCTAGGAGCCAAAAAGGTCTCTTTCTCCCATATGAGAAGACCAGTACTATTAAATACCCATGACAGTTTGAGATCCTGATGGAAATTTTGCAATGGGGCACACAAGCTTTGGGACTATCCGTCCTCCTATCTTCAGGAGAGCACAATTTCCCTATCTTGCAAGCAGGAAGCTGGGGACAGGGTAGCATTGGGTGCCTGATGACAGAAGATGAGTAAACCTTTATACATTTCAGGAAAACTATGTTTTAATAAAAAGAACTGGTTGGATATGACTAGCCCAGGGGATGGGGGATGACTCGGTTACCCGGGCCTTTAACCTGGCCTTTAGGGATGTCGCGGTGGTCGGCTCCCGGGCCCGTACTCTGGGGTCACTCTTTGAAAAGGCGTTGATAGATGTTAAGCTTATAAAAATGTTCGTGACGCCACCTATGGTTTCTGATGATATTCACCAGCGCTGCGCAGTCCACTGAGGCCGGTGATAAGGCAGCAAGATGGTATGGCTCATGGCTCCCCACAGGTGGAGTTAGGCCTCAGGGCAGTATAAGAACGGGGATGCAGGACAAAGAGACTCAGCCGAGTCGAAGCAAGAACAGGGACGGACACAAAAGTCACTTCAGTACCCTTTACTGATGGAAATTCAGGCACTCCCCGGAGCACTGTAGGGTGAAGGGTGTATGTCCGGATCCTCCCCAATGAGCAGGTTTTGGGCCTCCTGGTTCTTGCTGCTGCGTAATAAGTTTCTGACCTGCCTGGAGCTAGGCCTAACTTTGTCTCTGTCCTGCGCTGGCTGACCTTGTGGTAGGGCCTTCTCTTGGAGTGCACGCTCCCGACTCACGGGGCCTATGTGTCTCCTGGCTCTGGTACGTATCAGCACTTTAGCGATCCTGGGACCTGTAGTTCTCCAGGGATTCTGGTTTATCTTACTGGGTCGTGGAGATCCCGGCAAGCTTGGGACCCGGTGTCCGGTAACTACTTCTTCGGGGTGAGCTAGTTAAGCTCCTCTGCTCCCTTTGAGCTAACTCTCTACTCTTTTGCCTTCGGCCTACTCGGACCCTCAATAGGCTACTCTCACCAACAGCAGCGTGCCGCTTTTCACCGATCTTATGGCGCCGGCACACCTAAAGCTCACCTCACTGAGCAACACCTGAGTCTGGACTCCACTCTGTATTCAGGCTTGCACCAACTGAACTCTCAGAGGAATTGCTGAGTCACTGAGCTCCACTGCAGACTGGCTCCACCTTCCCTTTTATATCTCCCTAACGGGCTCCCTCTGGTGGTCTGAGGTGGAAGGTGGAGATGTGTAAATGGTTATGGGGGCCTCTTGTGGAGGAATCCTTCAATACATCCTTCTAGGATCTGTGATACCAAGCACAGCTGGGCTTCACAGATATAACCCATTTAAAGAGGACATTTCACTAGATTTTTTTTTAATTTGATGTGAGTGTCTCCTCCAATTGCTCCTGCTCCTCTAATTCTGGAACAGTTTTTCTTTTTCTTCTGTGCCCCTCCATTTCAAAGTTATGTCCCCCGGAGATAAAGATGCAAATTTTTTCCTTCAACCAAATGGGTGTGTATCACAGATCTTCTCTATGGGCGTGGCTGTGTTTTGATTGGCCAGTGTCAATGGAGAAAAATCATATACTTCTATGGTATACGCCCAGTTGGCTGCATTGAAAATTTGCATCTTTATTTCCGGGGGACATAACTTGGGAATGGAGGTGCACAGAAGAAAAAGAAAAACTGTTTCAGAATCATTAGAGCAGCGGCAATTGGAGGAGGTACTAAAATTACATTAAAAAAAATCCAATGATACTTCCTCTTTAAATACATTTTGAGGGTAACACATTAATTCACCTTTAGGCTTCATGCACATGTTGCATATTAGCGGCGAATTTCACAAAAGTTTTTTCGACATCCTGTGAATTGAGGTGTGGTGCAGATATTTAAATCAATTTTTTGCATGGAATTTGTTCCACACTTGATCCTTACAATGTATAGGATGAAGCAACAAAATTTTTGCCAAAACTTTTATGTAACACATGCGGAATTTGACCCATAATTTGCAGGGATTTTCCTAGTACAGGATCTTGTCAGGTATAGTATCTTGTACTATTAAGAAGTATCACATTTTTGGGATTAAAATGGAGTTGGGAGAAATATATGAAAGGTCTTAATATGCATTAGTGTGTCACATAAGCCACGGAGGAGACTTAGTCATGACACTTATAAGGTATCAAAGTTGTCTCATTTTTTCTGTGTCTTTTCTTTGAGGTTCGGGATTCTTTTTACTGCCTTGTGGCAAAAACAGCAATCGGTACACTTAACTGTCAACTTTAAAAAAGACTAAGACTCTTCCCCTCTGTCACATGCTGTAATCTTAGAAGTGTCAAGACAAGAATCTATGGAACAGTGGACAAGTACTGGTTAATTAGTTGCATGTCAGACTAATGGTGGAAGCCCCAAGTGTAGCCATAGGCTTCATTACGCGCTGACTTTGTGTTGGAGAAATGCTACTACTAACTTTGTGTTATATGATATCCAAACAACAGGGAAACGTATTTATGTGAAGATCTATGTTTAATCTCTTGACGTTTTGAGCTTATCGGCTGTCATGCCATGAAATACATATTTTTGAATTCTCTGTCAGGTTGTCATAATTCTGAAGAGTATCAATAACATCACTTAATTCCTTTTAAGTGTCAATGGGGTCGTGTGATTGAAAACAATGTATGGAACTACCTGAAAATACCTGTGGTATGTGAGTTTTACAATGTTATAAATGTATGGTATTAACAAGGATAAGTTATAACTGAGCTTTTGCTGCAGCCATCTGGCCTTGATCTGAATTTGAAACTTTCAAATTTTGTCAAGTACAGATGATTTTATATCAGTTTTGTCTTACACTGGCCTTACAAACCCCTTTAAGGGGGCTCATGATGGTCCTAAAATAAAAAAATTAAAGAATCTTAACTAGTGATGAGTGGACCCGAACTTTAAAGTTCGGCGTTCTTACCGGACAGTTACTTTCCAGTGTTAAACGCTGAGCACTGACTTTTCCCGGAAGAGAGAGAGAAATTCATTAATTTCTGGTTAAAAAGTCCGGTTCCCCATTGTTTTCAATGGGGTTAAGGTTTTGGTTTACGTTTGGGTACAGTTCTGGTATCCAAACAGAACTTTGAAATAAAGTTTGGGTCAGGTACCAGAACCCGAAGTTCCACGGGTCCACTCATCCCTAATTTAAACATTTTTTTGACAAGGGAGGGAATGTGATTGTGAGGCCAATCAGTAGTTTCACAGATGACCAACATGTCACCAGTGCAGCCAGTAATTGGCTCCATTGGTCACAAGTCTATAATACCAGAACATCATTCACAGCATCTACGGAGACCATTGGAGTTAATGATTAGATCTTTAGGGAATATTCCAGTCCAGACCGGAAAAGTAATCAAGGAGAGGAATGGCATGGAATCACATACTCACCAGTTTTTTTTTGCTTATAAACTTTGCTCATAGCCTTTAAGATCACGTGAATCGCGTTCCTACAACCCCTTTATATCCTTAGACAGGCCCCTGTATACCTCAGAAAATGTGTTTTAGGCCATGGCCCCACTATCAGTATTTGGTCAGTATTCGGTCAGTATTTTTTCTCAGGAGTGGGAGCTTAAACCAGGTGAGAAACAATCAGAGAAAAGGTATAATAGAAACAAGTCACCAATTCTGCATTTATCACCCACTCCTGAGAAAAAATACTGACCGAATACTGACCAAATACTGATAGTGGGGCCATGGCCTAATACATGCCCACGCTGCATGTAAATTGCACGATTCGGTCCAATGTGGGTGTCTCCAGATTTCAATCAGCACTGCCCCGATCCCTTCAAATGTCTCTACTCGCTACATCATCAACACAGAGCCTGAAGCCTCGCTCCTGTGCAGTAGAATTGGAGACCTGTGCAGACTCGCCTCACTGTGCCCTATTGACCAGCCAGTGATTTCACTGTTCAGGCGTGAGACTAAGGGTATTGTGTGGATGATAAAGGGACATCGTCCACTTACATGCATCTGGAAGAAGCAGCATTTGCAGGGGCTGGGGTGGCGTTTGGGTCAGCATTGATCGCAATCTGGAGACACCCTTTGGCCTGAACCGTTCAATTTACATGCAGCACGGGACAAGTATAAATCACTTTTTCTGATGTATATAGGGGCACGTCTGAGAATAAAACTGAGTTGTAAGTCCTCGCAAATTTGACCATACTGTGATTCAATTTACGTGTAACTGCTTCCCCCCTTCCAACACCATTTAGACCCCGCTGAAGACTCAGAGTGGGTTAATTGTGACAAGTGTGGCAGCGCAGGCTTCTTCATACTTTGCTATCACATAGCCTAGCCAATTAGGGGAGCTATCACAGTCAATATCAAAGATGTTGGCTGGCCAAAGAGCACTATTATATACTTATACCATGGTCAGAGATAGAAAAAGGCCTAATCTGATTGCGGTGTTCTACTTTAGTGCTGAAGCACATTGAAAATAGAAGTGATAGTATCAGTCTGTTAATACTAATCCAAAGATCTAAGTGCTGTGGCTGTATAGTCATAATAGTCACCCAGTGTGACCTAATTGATTGATGCAACATCACCTTAATAGGGGCATTTTTTCTATTCTTCGCAAACTTCAAACAAGGAGGGCAATAGTAAACCCCTTTGTTTTTTTTCCTTCACGATTCACTTCAAGCGAATCACCAAAACGGCCATGACCATTTTACACAACCTTCATGCAGTGAAAGAGGGACACATGACCTTGCTGCAGCCCCGTTTTCTTAACCATAATGCTTAGCAGTTACCCCACCGTATCGGTCAATCAGAATGAACTATACGTGTGAAGTCACTAATGACTCAAAGTAACAATAAAAGCCCAAGTAGGAGATTGTCACTGGTGTGTCAGAAGTGACAGACAGTCACCCTGCAGTTGATTGCAGGAGAGGAGATCTCTATGTTTGGCATTACAGACATCTTCTTAGAGGCTGTCTCTAGGACCCAGCGGCTACCTCCCTCTGGCTAATTAACTTCCTGGCCTGGGTGTACCTGTTGTGTTCTAGAGGGAGGTGCCGGAGACATTCATTACTACCTGTGAAGGCTTTAGCAAGAGCAGTACTTTGTCCTCTCTGGAGCTTGAGGACGCGTGCGCATTTGTCTTGAGTCGTCTAAAGCTAAGCTATTTCCCCGTTTGTCCTTCCTTGTTGTCTATAGTGTTTAATGGAGCTTGACTAGTGCTCATCTCCTTCCTTCCCTAGCCTGAGCCAAATGCCAGGGAAAGACAGGGCAAGGTACACGTGCGGCGATTGGTGAAGAGCCAATATAGGGACGTTAGGGGAGACAGGGTGATGCTAGATCAACCTAGGAGGTCTCCACTCCCCCCCCTTTCCTTAGAGTCTGGGCTCCCTTTCCCTCTTCCCTTTGTGTTACACTAAGTCTTTCCCACACCTTGCGTGACATTATCGCCGGCCGAGCACATTTTGAAAACGAAAAAAAAAAAGACTAACACTTTGTTTTTTTTTCTCTGTGTGTTTTTGGGCGTGGACCTTTTTTTTTTCCTTTCTCCCTTGGCATGGGTTCAGTTGCAGAGCTCGCAGATCAATTCTGTCATCTGTCTTTGGAGGTGAATGACCTCCGTTGTGAGGTTTAGCAGCAGCATCAACGGTTACAAGTCGCCAATGGGGGGGTCTCTGCAGGTAGGCCTGTCCAGCCTGAACCCAAGGTTGCCCTCCCGGACAGGTTTTCAGGAGGTAGGGACAAGTTTCTTATATATTTAAGGAGGAATGCAAATTGTATTTTAAACCTCTTCCTTACTCGTCTGGAAATGAGGAGCAACGGATTGGTATTGTGATCTCTCTATTGCAGGGAGAGCCTCAGTCGTGGGCATTTTCCTTACCGCAGGACTTGGTTTGTCTCCAGTCTGTGGAGGGGTTTTTCGGGGCTATGGCCCTCATCTTTGAAGACCCTGACCGAGTCGCCTTGGCTGGGTCTAGGCTATGTCGCCTTCATCAGAGGAATCGGTCAGTGGAGAATGACAGTTTGGAATTCCATAGATAGGCAATAGTTTCCAAATGGAATGACTCAGCCCTTAGAAGTCAGTTTTGTGAAGGGCTTACTGAAAGGTTGAAAGATGCCTTGGCAGTATATGAAACCCCTTAGCTGCCATGTCGTTGGCCATACGTCATTATAGACGCCTACGGGATAGATGGGTGAGACCACCTTCTCTGTGGCCTTCTTGTCGGGGTTGTGTACCTCTGCCAGGGGAGCGGTCTGGAGGTGAACCAGTACTGAGGGAAGAGGAGGAACCCATGCAATTAGGGGGTGTCTCTACACCATACATCTCCCCGAAGATTCCCAGGAAAAAAGGCGTATGTTTTTTTGTGGGAAAAAGGGACATTTTGTTAGGACCTGTCCTTCAATTCCAAAACAAAAGGAGACTCGATTAACTTGGTAGTCTGGAGTTGGATAAACAAGGGGTTAATTTGTTACCAACCTGCAGTTCCCGCTTTGTCCCGTCAGCAGTCAGCAGAGGTGGTGCTAGAGAGCAAAACCAAGAAAATTTCTGTGTTTGTTGACAGTGGAGCCAGAGTCAGCATGGTTGATGCTGAGTTTGCGAAAACTCATTGTCTAGCTTGCTGTGCTTTAGCTGAACCAATTTCCATCTTTGCCATTGACTAGGCACCACTTGCACAGAAAGCATTTACTCATATTGTACATAATGTAAAACTGAGGGCGGGGTCAGTTCATTGTGAAATAATCTCTTGCCATGTCCTGGACAATCCTCCCACACCTATTGTTTTAGGTATTCCTTGGCTTGGTAAACATAATCCATTGGTGGATTGGCAGGCCGGGGAGATTATTGAATGGGGAGATTACTGCCATGAGAACTGCTTAAATATTTCCCTTGCTGCTGTCTCTATGGAAATATTACCTGCTTTTATGTCTGGTTTTGAGGATGTTTTTTCTGATAGGGGGTGTCAGGATTTGCCTCCTCATCGTGCTTATGACTGTCCTATTAACTTGACCCTTGCAGCTAAACTACCGAAATCCAGACTGTATAATCTTTCTGGACCTGAGAGACAAACCATGAAGGATTTCATTGCGGAAAGTCTGGCGAAGGGACATATCAGACCCTCATCTTCGCCTGTGGCGGCAGGATTCTTCTTTGTGAAGAAAAAAGATGGCGGTCTACATCCTGATCGTGAGCACAGAGCCTAAAATTTAAAAAAAAAATGGCCTGGACTCCCATTTCATTTTAATAACCATTAGAGGAAAAGCCGACCACTGATATTAGTAGCCGGGGAAGGGGCCATTAGCCAACAATTTTCCTTGGCTATTAATATCAGCCCACAGTTGTTTGTTTAACCTTTACTGCATAGATTACAGGGGGATCCCAGAAAAAAATCTAACCATAAAAGGCTAAACAGACGGCTGATATTAATTACCAGGTCAGGGGCCAAGAATACTAGCCCCCTCTGCGGCTATTAATATCATCCCTCAGCAGTCCCAGAAATGGTACATCTATAAAATGCTCCAAATCTGGTGCTTAGCCTTCGCTCTTCCCACTGCCCTGTAGTGGTGGCGAGTGGGGTAATGGGGTTGGGGTACATGTCAGCCTTGTATTGGCGGCTGACGTGAAGCCCAAGTTAGTAATGGATGGCGTCTATAAGACACCCCCATTACTAACTGCATAGTAAAGTTATCACCGCCTTTTCAATAAATACATGGCAGGAATAAAGTATTTTAATGAAATAAAAAACACACGGTTTTACATTTTTTTTTATTGCGCTGTCTGTCCCTGAAGCCTTCGATCTTCTGAAAAAACGTAAAAAAACAAACAACCATATCCCTCACCTGTCCGCCGTCACGATGCAGTCCACGATTACCACCAACGATTGTCCCTTGGCGATCCGCATCACTTCTGCAGCAGTGACATCAGCAATCACTGATGTCACTGCGGTAGAAGACAGCAATGTATACTGACAGGGGGGTAAAATCACTCCTGTCAGTCAGTATACATTGCTGCTGGAGTGAGGTCACTGGGGTTCATCAGCTAAAGATCAGCTGATCAGCAGCAGTGAGCTCACCATCTGTACTGGTGGGAACATTCTTCAGAATGTTCCCATGGTGAGGTCATGTGAGCGATCAGCTGATCGCTCACGTGACCACTGGGTCTGGCAGTATAGTACACTGCTGGGAGTGAGCTTGCTCCCTGAAGTGTACCACCGGCCACCAGGAGGAGAGCATCGCTTGGACCTAGGACCAGGAGGACACCGGGGGGGCACTGGACAGGTGAGTATAGTGTTTTTTTTTTTCTTTTTCTGACTGTGGGCATGCCGGCTCGGCTGAGGAGACTACTGCTCCCCCCACTCACTGTTATCAGCGGGAGCGGCGGTCGGATGAGAGAAGTAGTAGTCGTCCTCTGTCGACCTGGTTACCACCCGCAGTGCGTTTACGATGCGAATTGGCACCCATTGGCTTTAATTGAAAAGCAGCAAATCCGCATGTATAGATATTATACCTGCGGATTTGCTGCGGTTCAAATCAAGTCAATGGGCGCGAATTTGCAGCGGAAATGCGCAAAGAATGGTCCTGCTGCGTTTTTATCCGCAATGGTAATCCTGACCGGAAATTTCCGCATCATGTACACAGCACATCAGGATTACCATTGCAATAGCTGGCAGACTGATTGTCAAGTGTTTTCGCAGCGCTTCTGAGGCGGAAAAAACGCCGCAGAAATGCAGCAAAAGCGCTTCATGTGCACATAGCCTTAGGGGAGAGGTCCTCAGAGCTCAGTCATTGAAAGAATAAAACTAGGAGGAAAAAGACAGCGCAATAGGGTTTTATCCAAGGGAGATGAAGGTGTTCAAATAAGGTTATACTAACCTGATTTAGATGTGTATACACAACATTTCACTTATAAATCCAGCTGCTGCAGGTCCAATGGATCATCAGAACTGTAAAACACAGATAAGAAGAACTTGCGGATAATCTGCACTGCTGGTATCCCATATAATAAATTTAACTCCAGACCAAAAGTACATGCGGTTTTTCTTTATTTAGTCAATGCGTTTTGAAGTGCTACAGACTTCTTCATCAGGACAAGAAAAGGGCTTGAAATTGTGCCAGCTGACAGGCGTAAGAAGCTTGCTGATGGTTATAGGAAGTGATTTATTTCAGTTATTTATTTCAAAGGATGAAGCATTTTGGGGGGTTTGTGTGAAATTATGTCCAATTTGTCTTTTTTTTCTCCCCCTTTTTGTGTTGTTCCAAAGGAATTAAACATGTGTATAACAAAACATGTGTAACTGCAATAATTTTCCTGGAGAAATATTTCATTTTCTGGAACAATTTCAAGTGTGCCAACTAGTAATGAGTGAGTATGACTCGATATCCCTTTCGGACGAGCACGCTTGGGTGCTCGACGAGTATGTTGGCATGCTCAGCATTTCTTTTAGTGTCGCCGCGGCTGCAAGTGTGACGGCTATTAGACAGCTGTGACACATGCAGTGATTGCCTTTTTGACACTATCTATCTATCTATCTATCTATCTATCTATCTATCTATCTATCTATCTATCTATCTATCTATCTATCTATCATCTATCTCATACAGTTGTGCTCAAAATTTTACATACCCCAGTAGAATTTTTCCTTTCTTGGCCTTGCATCCCAAACAATTTTCCTGGCAGTTGTGTCTGAAACTTCTGTTGGTCTACCTGACCGTGGTTTGGTTTTTACAGAGCCCCTTATTTTCCATTTGTTAATCACAGTTTGAACGCTGCTGACTGGCATTATCAATTCATTGGATATTTTTTTGTATCCCTTTCCTGTGTTATAAAGTTCAACTAACTTTTCCCGTAGATAAGATGACAATTCTTTTGCTTTCCCCATGAAACATCAGTGGCTGGATGAAAGATGCATGAGTCTGTCTGGATCCCAGAAACTCACTCAGCTTTTATGCACACACACTGATTACAAGCAAACAGGTCACAGGTGAGGATGTTACCTTTAGTAGCCATTCAAACCCTTTTGTGTCAAATTCTGTGCATTTTATCAAGCCAAAATTACCAGGGTATGTGAACTTTTGATCTGGGTCATTTGGTTGTTTTTGGTTGTCATTAAGATTTAAATAGAGAAAACACAGTAGTTTGACAATAAATGGCTTCACCCAACCAATAACCATGAGTGGAGATAAAGTTTTTTTGTTATCATTCATATTCTCTGAAACAAGGCCAAGAAAGGAAAAATTCTGCCAGGGTATGTAAACTTTTGAGCGCAACTGTATATATCTATCTTATATCTATCTATTTATCTATCGATATATCTTATTATCTATCTATTCTCTATCTATCATATATCTTTCGAATATCTAGCTATCTATTTATCGATCTGTATATCACATACAGTATCTATCTATCTATCTATCTATCTATCTATCTATCTATCTATCTATCTATCTATCTATCTATTCTATATTTTTCTTTTTATCACATTTCTTCCTCCCATCCATTACTTTATCTATGTATCTTCATTAAAAGCAAAAACAAGTATCTTTTCCCTCCGGCCTTAGCTGTAATTGTACCTTCTAAAACAAAGCCCTGCCACTAATCCGACTAATGCGGTAATCAGTGGTCACTCTCCCTTCTCGGATAGCCTCGTGTTTGGATCATCTTTGTATTCTCTGTGGCTTTTGTGTGATAAATACGACCAGGGCATAAAGCTGTTCCTTCTGACTCCTCCTGAGGGGAACAGCTCATTTGTACATATTTAAGACAATCTCATTCTGTAAAGAGAAACAAAACCTCTTGGGAAAACTTTTTTTTTTCTGCCGGAGCAGAAGGTCAGAACTTCTGTGCAGACGTGTCCGAAGCAAGAAGACATTTTCACTAGTCATGGTGAGCAGCCGGGGGCTGGTGAATTTTTAGATTAACATCTTTATATTAATATATTGTATTATACCAGCTCACATGTGTAACCTGACATCAATCGCCAATCTAGAACAGATGGCGTTCACCGTCACCGCTGCACTTAGAGGAGACATGTCGCTCCAACCTTGGGGTGTTAAGTCCATCAATATTTTATTGCATGATACAATCCCATGCTTACTTGACTGTAATGAATAAGATGTGTCAGAATTAATCAGTGACACCCAGATCGGGCAGAGGGCAGGGGGCTTATACTGACACTTTACTAGTTCACAAGGATGAGATAATATTTTACATTAATGGCTTCTAATCACCCCTTATTTTTGGGCTGTAATCAAAAATTTGGCGCCTAATTCATTATTGCATCAGATTTTTGGTGAGTTGAGACTTTTTCACCAAATTCATCTTTCCATTTGCGTCTTTTTTGAAGTGTGTTTTATATGTGTTCACCTGCTTTGTTTTTTATTAGTTCACCACTAAGGGCAGAGGTTTTCACCTGATTGGTCATCTACGACTTTTCAAAAAGTCGTAGCATTTATCGCAAAGGTTCTCCAGTCCTCCCCTGGAGTGATTTTTTTTTTTTTTTTTTAAAGCAATCTTTGTGATATTTTGCAAAACTTGCAACTTTTTGTTTTTAAAAAGTTACAAAAATGGTTAAAGATAGGAAAAAAAAAGACCGTTTTTGACTCAATTTTTGCGCAAAATTCATGAACCGTTAGCACTATATTGGTGAATTTGGCGTAAAGAACGTCAGCGAATACCACAAGGTAAAATTGTGCAAATGATGAATAGTGAGGATTAGTTCCATCCCAATGAATAGCTATAGTGGAAGACGTCTTTACATTTATGTTCACACAGAGTTCTTATATGCCGATTTTGGAGCAGATTCTAGTTGAAAATCCACATGGAAAACTGCTTCAGATAATTTCAGGCTACATTCCCACAATGAGCTTTTGGTGAGTTTTTGATGCTTCATATTTTTGCTGTGTCAAAAATGCAGCGTCTTACAGCTCCAGCAAAGTGGATGGGATTTATAGAAATCTCATTCCCAGTGTGATTCTTTTTAACGCTGAGTAAACTGTCCTGCGGTGCGTGTTTCAAGTCCACAACATGTCAATTTCTCTTGCAGATACGCTGAGTTTTATATGCAGATTTTCCCCATAGACTTGCATTAGATGCAGAAAATCTGCAGGTAAAAAACGCACATGCATTTTTAGTGCGTTTCCAAGGTGGAAAAACATCAAAAATGCACGTAGTCCGCACATGACTGTATCAATAAAGTTTTCTAAAGCAAAATATCAGGAAGTATAAAAAAAAGTATATCTGTATTCAAAACATGAATAATAGACAAAAAAACACAATGTCAAAAATGTGATAAAAAAAGCAGTGAAAAAAAGTTACTTAATTTACTTAATTGGTGCAGAAATGGTGCAGGAAATCTACAACATCAAAAACTCATCAAAAGCTCATCGTGAGAACAGTCTCACACAAAGTATTTTTAAGTATTTTTTGGCAAAATTATCAAAAAAACACTTAAAATTTGTTTGCAACAAGCTTGACATTCATTTCAATGCAAAATATTGTGTTGTTAAAAGCACCATGTCAATTTTTGGGACTTAATTTTCAGTTCATAAATCACTTCAAAATGTTTTAGCTTCGGTTTCCATTGCCCTTTTCATGTGTATTTGATGAAGTTTTTTAAAACTAAAAAATACTCCCCATTACTATAATACCCTATTACAACCCATATTATAATTTGACACATAAAAAACCACATTGGAAAAAAACTCATCAAAAACCCTATCTAGGCTGTGTTCTCATGATGAGTTTTGTGTGAGAATTTGATGTTGGAGATTTTGTGCACCTATTATGTAAATTATGTTACTTGCTGGTTTCTTATATATTTTTTGTCTTTGTGTCATGTCATGTTTTAAATAAAGCTTTTTTTTTTATACTTCCTGGTATTTGGCTTTGACAAAGCTTTATTGATATATCGTATTTTTCGGACTATAAGATACACTTTTTTCCTCCAAAATTTTGGAGGAAAATGGGGAGTGCGTCTTATAGTCCGAATGTTGGGGGGGGTGTATATATATGTGGAGTATGGGGGGAGCGGTAGCGGTGGAGGAGCGGGGCACAGGAGGCAGCAGCCGCCCACTGCAGCCTACACTGTCCCCGCTGCTAAAGAAAATGAATATTCACTGCTCCCCACGCCCATGGGGGATGGGGAGCACTGAATATTCATGCTCCTTAATAGCGGCACACAGTGTAGCCGCGCTGCGGCTCCTGCCGGAATCGCCTGTGCCTGCTGTTAAAGGGCATGAATATTCAACCTCTCTCCACGCACCTGGGCGTGGGGAGGGGTGAATATTCATGCCCTTTAATAAGCGGGCACACGCGATATCGGGCAGCAGTAGGAGCCGCAGTGCGGTTGCGCTGTGTGCCGGCTATTAAGGAGAGTGAAGTCACTGCTCCCCGCGCACATAGTCCCGGCGTGGGGAGCAGTGACTTTCGGCAGCTGATCTCTCCTTGTGAGCCGCGCATGGCCATGACGTCATGATCGGCTCACATGGAGAGATCAGTGCGGGCGGACAGGACGCAGCACTGGAGGAGAGAAGAAAGGTGAGTAGGAGTGTTTATTTTTTTTTATGTGCAGCATGATGGGGATTAGGGGGACCATGCAAACTAGGATGGGGATTAGGGGTGCAATGCATACCAGGATGGGGATTAGGGGTGCCATGCATACCAGGACAGGGATGAGGGGTGCCATGGGGATTGCTGTGCCATGCATAACCGGATGGGGATTGCTGTGCCATGCATACCAGGATGGGGATTCCTGTGCCATGCATACCAGGATGGGGATTGCTGTGCCATGCATACCAGGATAGGGATTAAGGGTGCCATGCATACCATGATAGGGATTAGGGGTGCCATACATACCAGGATGGGGATTAGGGGTGCCATGCATACCAGGACAGGGATGAGGGGTGCCATGTATATCAGGATAGGGATGAGGGGTGCCATGCATACCAGGATGGGGATTGCTGTGCCATGCATACTAGGATGGGGATTGCTGTGCCATGCATACCAGGATAGGAATTAGGGGTGCCATGCATACCATGATAGGGATTAGGGGTGCCATGCATGCCAGGATAGGGATGAGGGGTGCCATGCATACTAGGACAGGGAAGAGGGGTGCCATGCATACCAGGACAGGGATGAGGGGTGCCATGCATACCAGGATAGGGATTAGGGGTGCCATGCATACCAGGACAGGGATGAGGGGTGCCATGCATACCAGGATAGGGATGAGGGGGCCATGCATACCAGGATAAGGATGAGGGGTGCCATGCATACCAGGATGGAGGGATGCCAGGCATACCTGGATGGGGACCACGTATAAAAGGAAGGGGGGGGCATATATGCCATGATGGGGGATATTGTCAGAATTGGGGGACATTACCCCTGTACCAGTGTCAGCAGAAGACCCCCTCCCCCTTAAAAGTGCATCATGACCACATTTTTTGCTTTCATTTTTTTTTTTTTTCCTCCTCTAAAACCTAGGTGCGTCTTATGGTCCGGTGCGTCTTATAGTCCGAAAAATACGGTACTCATGTTATTTACATGCTTTTACAAGCGTTCTTGATGCATTTACACCGCATGTTAACCCCTTAACATTCAATGAGGTGTATTACCCGTCATTGGCTGTGTCCCACAGTTTTGTGCGGGCTCCAGCGCTGAGCCTGCACCTTTCCGGGGACATGACAGCTGATCTGATCATGAAACACTAATGCTATTATTTATTATTAGTATTATTTATTATAGTAGCGGTAGTATTTGTAGAAACACTGCTGCTATTATTTATTATTATTATTATTATTATTATTATAGTAGTAGTAGTTGGAATCTTGGTGGTTATAATATTATTATCATTAGTAGTAGTAATCGTAATAGTAGTAAGATTAGTAGTACAGCTGTGATCCTGTGCTGTCCTGTCTGTATACTCCTTTGCTTCCTCCCCTGCCCAGGAGCTGTGGTATGATCAGATCAGGTTCCTGCACGGTCAGACACAGCCATTACACAGTACACAGCAGGGGCACATTTATAAGATTATCTCAGCGCAGGAACATTTTTTTTAACACATCCAATTGTGGAACTTATTATTATTCCAAGATCTATTGATTAAAATCAACTTTTGTTCATGGGAAAACTCCTTTAACTCTAGTGGTGATAGCAGGAGTTATAGCTGTAATAATAATAATAGGAGCAGTAGCGGTATTACTTGTAGTACTAGTTTCTTAGCACATTTGTGCTGCATATCATCATGAGATCACTTGTCTCTATTCTTATTACTAACTGTGATGATTCTTGTTATTATTAGTCTCATATAGTGGCAGATTATGGGCTATGAATGTGCGTATTACCATCCACACTGAGAACGCGACAGGTGCAAGAAATTGATTTCTTTTTTTTTCCGTAAACATAAAAATGGATTTTTAGATGCATATTTTCAGTCCTGACAAATGGCGAAACAACTGTCGTACACAAACACAAACACAAGCCCAGGAAATGTCACAATACCCCTGACCTCCCAGAACAAGGCAGCAGCTGGCCGTGTCTGCGGGCCATGTGGCTAATTAGAATACGAGGAAGAGGAATAAAGACAATTAGTCACGAAGAAATAATTCTCCACCTACACCAAACTGGTGATCCTTAACAACGCTAATGCTAGGAAGTGTCTCACAGAGGAAGCCGAGATAGCGGGAATATGTGATTCCCCTGTAGGTAAACCTACATATCACCAGCGCTGTGGACGTACATGTAGTCACTATAATCTGCTGATACTGATAATCCAGCTATACCTGTCAGTATGGATTACACATAGTCCCGATAGTATGGCATCTGTTGGGCAGAACTGAAAATACATGGCTGCATACATATTTATATATATGTATATATATACATATACACAGTAAATATATATATATACACACACAGACACACACATATACATATGTTTATATATATATATATAGGTACATATAGATATAGGTATGTATATATATATATTTAGATATAGGTATATATACCGTAGATATATATATATATATATAGATATAGGTATGTATAGCTATATGTATATATATACGTAATAAGGAAAACTTGTGAAATTACGCAAATCACAAGATGGATAGACAATGGTAATGATATTCAAACTGTGAAAAAATGTGAACAAGATTTTTAAAACATCTCGATATATTCAGTATAGAGTATGTAAGCGCCATGTGCAAAAATCCCCGCACTTACAACCTTGGCTGCCATCAGTGAGGTTATTAACACCTTCAGGACCAAGCGATTTTCTTTTTTTTTGCTCTTTTATTTTTTACTCTCTTTATTCCAAGAGCCATAATTTTTTTTTTAGTTTTCGTCACCATATCTGTATGAGGGCTTGTTTTTTTGTTTTTTTTTTGCGGGACGAGTTGTATTTTTGAATGATACCATCGATTTTATCATGTGATGAACGGGGAAGCGTAAAAAAAAAATTCAGAGTGCATTGAAATCGCAAAAAAAGTGCAATTCCACAATTGTTTTTTGGGTTTTTTATTTATCATGTTCACTGTATGGTAAAACTGACCTGGAAATATAATTCTCCAGGTCAGTACGAGTACGCAGATACCAATCAGGTATTGTTTATTTTTATTTAAGTGGTGAAAAAAAATTTGGAAATTTGTAAGAAGAAGCATTTTTTGCTTTGTAGCCATTTTCCAAAACCTATAATGTGTTCATTTTTTGGTATCTTGGCTGGGTAAGGGATTATTTTTTTAGCCCTAAACTGACATTTTTATTGATACCATTTAGGGGTAGATGCGATGTTTTGATTACCTCTTATTGCATTTTATTGCAATGTTGCGGCTAAAAAATGTCTTGAATTTTGATTTTTTTCTCTCATTGCGCTGTTTTACTAATTGGATTAATTTATTTTAGATTTTGATAGATCGAGCTTTTACGAATGCAGCGATACCAAATATGTGTATTTTTTTATTATTTTATTTTTAATGGGGCAAAAGGGGGGTGATTTTAACTTTTTGCGTTTTTTAAAAATCTTTTCATATTTTTAAAAACTTTTTTTTTTATATTATTTAATAGTCCCCTTAGGAGACTTGAAGCTGTGATTGTCCGATCACCTGTACTATACATATGAGTGTATCAGCACTGCTACATATAGCGGAAATTATGATCTCCTATGAACGTCGGCCAGTGTCCGGCTTTCATAGGAGTATCGTAATGACAGGCACAGGGGTCATCAGCAGACCCCCAACTGTCATTGCAACTCATTGGTGCCTCGCGATCACGTGACAGGGGTGCCGATGGCCGATACATTAATGTATCTATCTATGTATTTCTCGATCGTAAGGTGAGAATTCACAGCCTGCAATGTATTAGATCTCTGCTTGTCGCATCATTTACACTTAGCAAGGAAATATCTTTTGTTTTGTGCAGCAATAAATCTAGTCTTTTGATGTTATCATTATCCCTATGACCTGAGCATCGGTGAGCAGATGTTAGTCCAAAGGTCTCAGTTCGACAAATTGACTTTCATCATTTAAGATCCATTCATTAAGGAGAAACAAATATCTTCACTTTGATTTCATTTCTTCTCCGTAGTTTTCTTTACCTTTAGGGGCTTCTCCTTAGTTCCTCAAAACAGATCTGGATTCTTGAATAGCCTTTCGAAACATGAAAACTCCCTTCTTATGACTTTCAAAGCTGATGTTTGTATTCTTGAGGGGATAAAGATTCCCTTGATGGAAAAAGTTCATAAAAGAGAATAGAAAAAGCTACAGGTGGTGTTCAGTTTCACACATAGCACTTGCTATAGAAAACTGGAGTAACATAATCCACTATAAGATGTATGCCCTATGAAAAAAAGAAAACCATTAGAATATCAGCCATTTTTAATGCATTTAGTAATGTATTTCCCATGTTTAGTTTTTCAATATTAGCAAAGCCGATAGAACAGTCACCTCTGTACACCGCTCTCTCCCTTGCAATTGTTTATCCGTTGGCTATAACAAAAAGTTAGAGAAGTTAAAAGACTAAAAGTCGTCAGTGCCACTATGTTTATCTTTTGATTGTTAAATTATTTTTACATTTTAAGAGTATTAAAAAAAATATTTCTATCTATTTACTAGTTATGAGCGACTTTACCAAAATTCAAATTCAGCAGTTCATTCTAATTTTGTCAAGAAATTACATTTGCTTTTAAGTTGTTCTAAAGTCAAATGTTCCTTATTATCTTTCTAGACCCCAGAAGCATAATAAATGTAGGGTGGAAAAGAAAAATACTCACCTCGCAGCTCATTTGTTCCCCTGCTGCAACTCCCTGTTTTGTCCTCAACGCAGCTCCTTCCGGCTTCTTCTTGACATGTCCACCACACATGACATCCTCTTCCTCCATCTTCATTCTGCACTGGTGGTCCCATTGCAGAATAGTTCTCCCACATCACAATCCACACCGTTGCGATACATTTGGATGACTCATGTTGTACTCGGTCCTGGAAACCCTGTTGTAGAGTGAATGGAAAAGGAGGACATCGCTCATGCTGGACAAGTAAAGAAGAGGCCAGAAGAAGCTGTACAGAGGACCGGACAGGTGGCTATAGTGGTGGAACAGGTGTTTTTTTTTCACCCATTTCCAAGTCCTCTACAATGCAGCAAAATGGCAGCCAGACAAATGGAATCACAAAAAAATTTTGATTCAGGAGAAATTTTTGCAAATTTCTTTGTAAAATTTTTGTAAAATTCGAGGAAATTGATTTTCACATTTATAATATTTACCAAATGTACCTGTAAATAAATACATAACTTTAAAAGAGATGAAGAACATTATTCAAAAGCATTATTACATACATAGCTACTTATCATGATATACATAACAGAAAAAATAGCAATAATGTCTTATGGATATGGATATTCACTAGGACTGGAGTTTATTGGTCCTACCCGAGGAAATGGTTGGGAGGTCCACTTATTCACCTATGCAAAACATGAACATGTCTATTTATACACTCATCACAAATCTTTGTAGCTATCATGCGTACAAACATATCATCAATAAGATCTAATAGGTTATTTGTGAATCATTCCATAGGTTTTTCAGAAGGGAAGCCAAATTAGGCAATATAGTTATGCCTTACCAGGTCTTCAAATTATTGGCTACCAACTTAATACATAGACATGCTAGGCTTGCCAAAGCAATAGCCGTTCATAAATGAGGATCTCAATGTCATGACTTCCATATGACCTAAAAGAAAAAATATTAATGTCACATCTCCACTAGGACCTGTTCCTGCAACGTCTTCTACTGTTGCCAGGCGCCACTCTATTCATTCTGCGGGCGGCGCTTGTGATAGAAGAGACGTTGGAACCAAAAGCTCTGAATGGTGCAGACTTTGTTCAGCCATTTAGATTTGGATGGCTGGAACCTGCAGTGCCGTTTGACAGTATGGGTGTGTGTGCTGTCCAGCTGGAGTCATCAGCTCCCTGCTCCAGCCAATTGGAGAGCACTACACCCTATACAAGCTTCCAGCTTACTGCTGGAAGCTGCCACATATAGCCTTGTGCTTCTCTGGTTGAGTCTTGTTTATTTAGTGGATTGTTGCTATTATTGTTCCTTGTTTTGACCTAGGCTTGTGTTTCAGACTATTCTTACGGATTTTGATTTTGTAAATTTCCTGCACTCTTGGTTCTGACCCAGATACCTGACCACTCTTGCAAGCCTGCATCACCGATTACCCAGCCCAGGGGCCCCTGTTTAAGTCCAGATCTTTTTACAGGGGTTAAAGGGTGAAGGCCAGGGCAACCCCTGAGATCTGTTAACTGGAGCGTCTTGCGCTAAGCCTGTCCGTGGTAGTCATTTCAGAACTGCCAGGTAACCACTGACAGAATGTCCTTACATTTAAGAATTGTCATCATTAGGAAAACTCCTTTAATAAAGAGAATTGCAACTTAATTTCTATTAATGTCTAAGTAATAAAATGTAACCGATTTTCAGATTATAAACATTAAAACTTTAACAGAGTAAAAATTTCTACTTGTCAATTTTGTAAAAATTACAAAAATTTGTAGCAATTACTACAATTGGCTTGAAGATTCCAAGACATTTGGATACAGCTTATACAATATCCCTTTGTGGCAAAAAGACTTTTAAGACCAATTGAGTAAAATAGAACCCCTCATTTATAATTTACATAAAGTTTAGAATTTATTGGAAAGTGTTTGACGGTGTAACTTAGCTGGAAAGGAGCGAATACATGTATACAGTAGACGATTTACAATTCTTAAAGCTGCATGCTTCACTGCTCTTTGTATAAGAATTTTCTGTAGAAATACTAGACAATAATGCAGTGTGGAGTAAGGTGATCAAAGTGACTTTTCTGGGTTTCAATTTCTAATCCCGGTAAGATGAACTGTTTTTGCTATTCAGATGGAGAAAGACACAATAATGAATGGGGTTTAACTGGTCTTGTAAGAGGTTTAGAAATGATAATACTGTGTAATGAAGATAAAGAGAATGTTTTTCTTTCAGAGCTTCTCACCCTTTAAATTTCATGTCTTGATCACAATCAGAAATTCAATAGAGAGAACTGCGGGCCAATTTTATGCAGTTTCAATGTCACAATAAAGGGACGTTCAGGAAACTACAATTATAAGATTAAATATTTTTCAGTTTGAGATGGAGACAATGGTCACAAAGAGGCAGCTTTAGCAAAATTATGAAATCCTATCAATAGGATTGCCCATGGGGATCCAAACTGAAGCCTGATATTGTACGTAATATGTTCATATTGAAACCACGTTGGCATCAGATGTTCCAGAAATGAATTTTGCTGTGAAGACTGGTGACTAGTGTTGAGCGATACCTTCCGATATCGGGAAATATCGGATCGGATTGGATCGGACCGATACCGAAAAAGTATTGGATATCGCCGATTCCGATACCGGAAACCAATGCAAGTCAATGGGACAGAAATATCGGAATGAAAATAAACCCTTTCTTTCCTTGTAGGTTAATTCTACACGAAAGAAAACAACTAAGAATAATGTAGAATGTATTGGGGGAGGTGGGGGAGACAATAAAGGCATAGAGGTTTAGCCCAATCAAATGGAATAGCAGGAATTAATATTTTTTTTAAGACGGTCTGAGTTACGGAAATATTGACTATGTTAAGTATTTTTATATTTTGTCAGATATTTATGTTTCACTACTTCCATGCTCTTCACCTTCTTTTTTACTTCTCCCACACTTTCTCCTTCATCATCCTCAGCATCTTTTTCATCCTCTTCTTCTTCACCTTCTTCATCTTCTTCTTCACCTTCTTCGTATTATTCTTTTTTTTTACATTCTTCATATTCTACTTCTTCATCTTCTTCATATTCTTCTTCTTCATCATATTCTTATTTGTGACAGGCATTCCTGTACTTGTTATCTATAAAAGGTTGGACATTACACCTTTCGTTCTGCCCGTCACAAAAGATTTACAACAGGATTTGTCCACGTTCAGTTTGGCCTGCAGCAGTAGGTCTTTTCCAGGGGCACCACGAGGAGGAACGGACTCACCCCCATACACTGCTTAGTCATCTTCTGCTTATAATTTAGTTATTATCTTTTGCTCTGATTTTTAGTCTTATGCTTAATGTTCTTCCGCTTTTTGTTCTGCAGCTTCTTGTATTTCTGCTTCTTGGTTTTCTGTCTCTTGTTCTTCTGTATCTTGGTGCTTGTCTTCTCTTCTTTGTCCTCTTGGTCAACTTCTTCAGGGTCATCTTCTTGGTCTTCTTCGGGGTGGTCTTCAGGGTCGTCGTCTTCGGGGGTCCTCGTCTTCGGGGTCCTCGTCTTCTTCGGGTTAGTCTTCTGGGTCCTCGTCTTCGGGGTCCTCGTCTTCTTCGGGGTGGTCTTCAGGGTCCTCGTCTTCTTCGGGGTGGTCTTCAGGGTCCTCGTCTTCTTCGGGGTGGTCTTCAGGGTCCTCGTCTTCTTCGGGGTGGTCTTCAGGGTCCTCGTCTTCAGGGTCGTTGTCTTCGGGGTCCTCGTCTTCGTAGGGTTGGTCTTCAGGGTCCTCGTCTTCAGGGTCCTCGTCAGGGAGATCCAGAGTGATTACCAAGAACCATTTCAAAAAGCTTGAACTTGGAAATGTAGCAGAAGGTACAAGAAAGCTGAGGAACTACCGAGAACCAGCTGACGGTACTGGAACCCGGATGGGTAGTAGAAGGTACAAGAGCAAATGGAACTACCGAGGACCAGCTGACGGTACTGGAACCCGGATGGGTAGCAGAAGGTATAAGAGCCAATGGAACTGCCGAAGACCAGCTGACGGTACTGGAACTCGGTTACTAAGAAGGAGGTACCTGTGCCAGAAAGCACTACCAAGGACCAGCAGACGTTGGTGGAACTTGGATACCGAGAAGGAGGCACCTAATCCAAAGGCACTGCCGAGAACCAGCTGACGGTACTGGAACCCAGATGGGTAGCAGAAGGTACCCATGTAAAAAAAAGTTCAAGGCCGCGAGCCGGCCGCAGTTACCAAAACCCACAGTCCTACAGGGGGTGCTTGTCCTATAGGCACTATGGAACCAGCGTTCATTGCCAGATCCCGCAGCCCACATAGGAGTCACCTAAACTGCAGGCACCATAGAGTCGGCTAACCCGACCGCAACACGACAGGACAACGCATTGGAGGCAAAGTGACGTTGACACTAACCGGAAACAGCTGGCGTGCTGGAACCAGGCTGGGCAGGAGGGAGTACCCGTGCCAAAGACACTGCCGAGAACCAGCTGACGGTACTGGAACCCGGATGGGTAGTAGAAGGTACAAGAGCCAATGGAACTGCCGAAGACCAGCTGACGGTACTGGAACTCGGTTACTAAGCAGGAGGTACCTGTGCCAGAAAGCACTACCAAGGACCAGCAGACGTTGGTGGAACTTGGATACCGAGAAGGAGGCACCTAATCCAAAGGCACTGCCGAGAACCAGCTGACGGTACTGGAACCGGGATGGGTAGCAGAAGGTACCCATGTAAAAAAAAGTTCAAGGCCGCGAGCCGGCCGCAGTTACCAAAACCCACAGTCCTACAGGGGGTGCTTGTCCTATTGGCACTATGGAACCAGCCTTCATTGCCTGATCCCGCAGCCCACATAGGAGTCACCTAAACTGCAGGCACCATAGAGTCGGCTAACCCGACCGCAACACGACAGGACAACGCATTGGAGGCAAAGTGACGTTGACACTACCCGGAAACAGCTGGCGTGCTGGAACCAGGCTGGGCAGGAGGGAGTACCCGTGCCAAAGTCACTGCCGAGAACCAGCTGACGGTACTGGAACCCGGATGGGTAGTAGAAGGTACAAGAGCAAATGGAACTACCGAGGACCAGCTGACGGTACTGGAACCCGGATGGGTAGCAGAAGGTACAAGAGCCAATGGAACTGCCGAAGACCAGCTGACAGTACTGGAACTCGGTTACTAAGCAGGAGGTACATGTGCCAGAAAGCACTACCAAGGACCAGCAGACGTTGGTGGAACTTGGATACCGAGAAGGAGGCACCTAATCCAAAGGCACTGCCGAGAACCAGCTGATGGTACTGGAACCTGGATGGGTAGCAGAAGGTACCCATGTAAAAAAAAGTTCAAGGCCGCGAGCCGGCCGCAGTTACCAAAACCCACAGTCCTACAGGGGGTGCTTGTCCTATAGGCACTATGGAACCAGCCTTCATTGCCAGATCCCGCAGCCCACATAGGAGTCACCTAAACTGCAGGCACCATAGAGTCGGCTAACCCGACGGCAACACGACAGGACAACGCATTGGAGGCAAAGTGACGTTGACACTACCCGGAAACAGCTGGCGTGCTGGAACCAGGCTGGGCAGGAGGGAGTACCCGTGCCAAAGACACTGCCGAGAACCAGCTGACGGTACTGGAACCCGGATGGGTAGTAGAAGGTACAAGAGCCAATGGAACTGCCGAAGACCAGCTGACGGTACTGGAACTCGGTTACTAAGCAGGAGGTACCTGTGCCAGAAAGCACTACCAAGGACCAGCAGACGTTGGTGGAACTTGGATACCGAGAAGGAGGCACCTAATCCAAAGGCACTGCCGAGAACCAGCTGAAGGTACTGGAACCCGGATGGGTAGCAGAAGGTACCCATGTAAAAAAAAGTTCAAGGCCGCGAGCCGGCCGCAGTTACCAAAACCCACAGTCCTACAGGGGGTGCTTGTCCTATAGGCACTATGGAACCAGCCTTCATTGCCAGATCCCGCAGCCCACATAGGAGTCACCTAAACTGCAGGCACCATAGAGTCGGCTAACCCGACCGCAACACGACAGGACAACGCATTGGAGGCAAAGTGACGTTGACACTACCCGGAAACAGCTGGCGTGCTGGAACCAGGCTGGGCAGGAGGCAGTACCCGTGCCAAAGACACTGCCGAGAACCAGCTGACGGTACTGGAACCCGGATGGGTAGTAGAAGGTACAAGAGCCAATGGAACTGCCGAAGACCAGCTGACGGTACTGGAACTCGGTTACTAAGCAGGAGGTACCTGTGCCAGAAAGCACTACCAAGGACCAGCAGACGTTGGTGGAACTTGGATACCGAGAAGGAGGCACCTAATCCAAAGGCACTGCCGAGAACCAGCTGACGGTACTGGAACCCGGATGGGTAGCAGAAGGTACCCATGTAAAAAAAAGTTCAAGGCCGCGAGCCGGCCGCAGTTACCAAAACCCACAGTCCTACAGGGGGTGCTTGTCCTATTGGCACTATGGAACCAGCCTTCATTGCCAGATTCCGCAGCCCACATAGGAGTCACCTAAACTGCAGGCACCATAGAGTCGGCTAACCCGACCGCAACACGACAGGACAACGCATTGGAGGCAAAGTGACGTTGACACTACCCGGAAACAGCTGGCGTGCTGGAACCAGGCTGGGCAGGAGGGAGTACCCGTGCAAAAGTCACTGCCGAGAACCAGCTGACGGTCCTGGTACCCGGATGGGTAGTAGAAGGTACAAGAGCAAATTGAACTACCGAGGACCAGCTGACGGTACTGGAACCCGGATGGGTAGCAGAAGGTACAAGAGCCAATGGAACTGCCGAAGACCAGCTGACGGTACTGGAACTCGGTTACTAAGCAGGAGGTACCTGTGCCAGAAAGCACTACCAAAAACCAGCAGACGTTGATGGAAATTGGATACCGAGAAGGAGGCACCTAATCCAAAGGCACTGCCGAGAACCAGCTGACGGTACTGGAACCCGGATGGGTAGTAGAAGGTACAAGAGCAAATGGAACTACCGAGAACCAGCTGGCGGTGCTGGAACCCAGGGTAAATACTATAAACAGAGTGGAGCCAGAGGTGTAATTGGAGCAAGTTTTAAATCAGTAGTACAGTGGATGTGGACAAAGCAGGAGAATTTGCCGGACACACAGCAGGGGAACAGCTGACGTTACTGAACCCCAATAACACTGGAGCAAGCGTTGACTGTGCAGACGGCACTTCTGAGCAGCAACTAGCGGTATTGGAGCCCAGGGTAAATACTAAAAACAGAGGAGCCAGAGGTGTATTTGGAGGAGGTTTTAAATCAGTAGTACAGTGGATGTGGACAGAGCAGGAGAAATTGCCGTCCGCACAGCAGGGGAACAGCTGACGTTACTGAACCCCAATAACACGGCAGCAAGTGTTGACTGTGCAGACGGCACTTCCAAGCGCCAACTGGCGGTTTTGGAGCTCAGGGATAATACTGAAAACAGAGGAGCCAGAGGTGTAATTGGAGCAACTTTAAAATCTGTAGTAGTGAGAATGTGGACAGAGCAGGAGAAATTGCCGTCCACACAGCAGGGGAACAGCTGACGTTACCGAACCCCAATAACATGGCAGCAAGTGTTGACTGTGCAGACGGCTCTTCCGAGCGCCAAATGGCGGTGTTGGAGCTCAGGGATAATACTGAAAACAGAGGAGCCAGAGGTGTATTTGGAGGAGGTTTTAAATCAGTAGTACAGTGGATGTGGACAGAGCAGGAGAAATTGCCGTCCGCACAGCAGGGGAACAGCTGACGTTACTGAACCCCAATGACACGGCAGCAAGTGTTGACTGTGCAGACGGCACTTCCGAGCGCCAACTGGCGGTGTTGGAGCTCAGGGATAATACTGAAAACAGAGGAGCCAGAGGTGTAATTGGAGCAACTTTAAAATCTGTAGTAGTGAGAATGTGGACAGAGCAGGAGAAATTGCCGTCCGCACAGCAGGGGAACAGCTGACGTTACTGAACCCCAATGACACGGCAGCAAGTGTTGACTGTGCAGACGGCACTTCCAAGCGCCAACTGGCGGTGTTGGAGCTCAGGGATAATACTGAAAACAGAGGAGCCAGAGGTGTAATTGGAGCAACTTTAAAATCTGTAGTAGTGAGAATGTGGACAGAGGAGGAGAAATTGCCGTCTGCACAGCAGGGGAACAGCTGACGTTACCGAACCCCAATAATATGGCAGCAAGTGTTGACTGTTCAGACGGCACTTCCGAGCGCCAACTGGCGGTGTTGGAGCTCAGGGATAATACTGAAAACAGAGGAGCCAGAGGTGTATTTGGAGGAGGTTTTAAATCAGTAGTACAGTGGATGTGGACAGAGCAGGAGAAATTGCCGTCCGCACAGCAGGGGAACAGCTGACGTTACTGAACCCCAATAACACGGCAGCAAATGTTGACTGTGCAGATGGCACTTCCGAGCGCCAACTGGCGGTGTTGGAGCTCAGGGATAATACTGAAAACAGAGGAGCCAGAGGTGTAATTGGAGCAACTTTAAAATCTGTAGTAGTGAGAATGTGGACAGAGCAGGAGAAATTGCCGTCCGCACAGCAGGGGAACAGCTGACGTTACCGAACCCCAATAACATGGCAGCAAGTGTTGACTGTGCAGACGGCACTTCCGAGCGCCAACTGGCGGTGTTGGAGCTCAGGGATAATACTGAAAACAGAGGAGCCAGAGGTGTATTTGGAGGAGGTTTTAAATCAGTAGTACAGTGGATGTGGACAGAGCAGGAGAAATTGCCGTCCGCACAGCAGGGGAACAGCTGACGTTACTGAACCCCAATGACACGGCAGCAAGTGTTGACTGTGCAGACGGCACTTCCGAGTGCCAACTGGCGGTGTTGGAGCTCAGGGATAATACTGAAAACAGAGGAGCCAGAGGTGTAATTGGAGCAACTTTAAAATTTGTAGTAGTGAGAATGTGGACAGAGCAGGAGAAATTGACGTCCGCACAGCAGGGGAACAGCTGACGTTACCGAACCCCAATAACATGGCAGCAAGTGCTGACTGTGCAGACGGCACTTCCGAGCGCCAACTGGCGGTGTTGGAGCTCAGGGATAATACTGAAAACAGAGGAGCCAGAGGTGTATTTGGAGGAGGTTTTAAATCAGTAGTACAGTGGATGTGGACAGAGCAGGAGAAATTGCCGTCCGCACAGCAGGGGAACAGCTGACATTACTGAACCCCAATAACACGGCAGCAAGTGTTGACTGTGCAGACGGCACTTCCGAGCGCCAACTGGCGGTGTTGGAGCTCAGGGATTACAGTTCAGGTGGTAGAAACATGAACAGAACAGGAGACCTGGATACTTTTGCCAACAATTATTTATTCTGGAAGAGGACTGGCAAATTCATGAGAGATCCAGGCCTTGTTCATTTTGAGAAAAGTAAGCCGGTCAACGTTATCGGAGGATAGTCGCATGCGACGGTCTGTTAGTACACCACCTGCGGCACTAAAGACGCGTTCCGATAATACACTAGCAGCAGGGCAAGCTAGCACCTCCAATGCATACTGACTTAGCTCTGGCCATGTATCTAGCTTACAGACCCAAAACTTGAAGGGAGAAGAGCCGTCTGGGAGTACACTAAGAGGGCAAGACATGTAGTCTGTCACCATCTGACGGAAACGTTGCCTCCTGCTGACTGGAGCCGTCTGTGATGGTGTAGACATTTGTGGCGGCGGGGACACAAAACTTTGCCACATTTCGGCCATACTGGTCTTGCCTTGTGCTGAGGCGCTGCTTCTGCTCCCTCTTTGTGCAGAGCTTCCTCCACTGCCTCGACGCACTGAGCTGCTTTGTAAAGCACTAGCAGCACTGCTCTCGGTTGGAATGGAGAACATGATGGAATGCACCAGTGCGTCTTGGTACTCCCGCATTTTTCGCTCCCGGTTCAACGGTGTTATGAGGCTTTGTAAGTTGTCCCGGTAGCGAGGATCTAGGAGGGTGGACACCCAATAATCAGCCATGTTGAGAATGTGGGCGATGCGGCGGTCGTTTCTCAGGCACTGCAGCATGAAATCAACCATGTGCTGCAGACTGCCAACTGGCCAAGAAACGCTGTCCCCTGCTTGAGGCTTGATCTCTGCCTGCTCTGCATCACCCCACCCTCGCTCTAGATACTGACTACTAGAGCATTGTGTACCTCCCTCCTCTGGACAGATGTCTTCCTCATCCATTGACTCCTCCTCATCCTCCTCACAAAGTGTCCCCTGCCTAGGCCTTTGTGAGGAACCACGTTGCGCAGACTGTAGAGAAGCAGATGGCATTTGTGACTCCTCATCCTCCACCTCTTCCAAAACCTCATCCCTTAGTGCTTGCAGTGTTTTTTCAAGCAGGCAGATAAGGGGGATAGTCATGCTGACTAGTGCATCATCTGCACTCGCCATCCGCATGGAATAATCGAAGGCACGCAAAACGTGGTAAATGTCCTTCATAGAGGCCCACTCAGTGGTGGTGAAGTGTGAACGGCGCTCACTGCGACTTCTTTGCGCCTGCTGCAGCTGGTACTCCATTACTGCTGCCTGCTGCTCACACAACCTCTCCAACATATGTAACGTTGAATTCCACCTGGTGGGTAGGTCACATATGATGCGATTTTCCGGAAGACGTAATCGGCGCTGCGGAGCTGCAATGAGTGATCTTGCATTGCTGGAACGCCGCAAGTGAGCGCACTCTATGCGGACCTTGTGAAGCAGTGCATCAAGATCCGGATAGTCCCTCAAAAAACTCTGCACGACCAAGTTGAGCACATGTGCCAGACATGGGATGTGAGTGAGGTTGCCTAGGCCCAGAGCTGCCACCAGATTTCGGCCATTGTCACACACTACCATGCCTGGCTGGAGATTCGCTGGCACAAACCACACGTTGCTCTGCTGCTTGATGGCATTCCTGAGCTCCTGCGCTGTGTGGCTTCGATTCCCCAAAGAAATTAATTTTAATACGGCCTGTTGACGTTTGGCCACGGCTGTGCTCATATTGGTCACCATAACAGGTAACCAACCGTTCACGGGTCGATGTGGAGGTAGACCGTGACGGCTCCTGCAGCGCTGATTCAGAAGAACTAGAGTATGAGGAGGAGCCAATGTGTACAGACTGGATTCCTGCAATCCTTGGAGTTGGCAGAACACGTACAGCGCCACTCTCAAGATCTGTACCCGGCTCCACAACATTTACCCAATGGGCAGTGAGGGAAAGGTATCGTCCCTGTCCATGCTTACTGGTCCATGCATCGGTGGTCAGGTGGACCTTGCTACTGACGGCGTTTTGTAGCGCATGTTTAATTTTTCCCTCCACATGATGTTGCAGGGCAGGGACGGCTTGCCTGCTGAAATAAAATCGGCTGGGCACGTTGTATTGTGGGACTGCCAATGCCATAAAGTTACGGAATGTGTCAGTCTCCACCAGCCTGAATGATAGCATTTCAAGGGCCAGTAGTTTAGCAATGCCAGCATTCAGAGCCTGTGCTCGGGGGTGGTTTGCCGAGTATGGGCGCCTTTTCTCCCATGCCTGTGCTAACGATGGCTGTAGACTGGCCTGGGAGTGTGAGGATGACTGGGAAAGTGGTGCTGTGGGTGGAATTACACTGTGTCTCTGTACAACAGTGCCAGAGATTCTTCCATGGCGATCCTGTGAGGAAGCCGAACCAGCTGTGTGTGAGCTGGAGGAAGAGGCTACAACACGAGCTGAAGAGGTGGTAGGTGGCGCTGTAGGTTGGCCTAGGTCTTCAGTGTGTTTTTGTAACTCCACCACGTGCTTGGTCCGCACATGTTTCCACATATTTGTGGTATTGAGGTTGCTGACACTTTTCCCTCTTTTCACCTTCTGATTACACAGCTTGCATTTGACAAAGCAAATGTCATCTGCAACTGTGTCAAAAAAGGACCAGGCACTGCAAGTCTTGGGAGCGCCCGCTTTGGATTTTGGAAGAGCCATGCTCCTAATGGGTGCCGAAGTGGAGGCTACAGGCAACCAAGTCTGCCCCCTCCCTCTCCCTCCTTTTTGGGCTGTTCGGGGAATCTCTTCCTCAGAGCTGCTCCCACCACCTTCCTGTCCCTCACGCCATGATGGGTCAAGGACCTCATCATCTACACCACCCTCTTCAAACAACTGCTTCTCCTGGGTAGTCTCGATAGCACAGTACGCACCCGAAAGTGGCACCTGAGTCTCATCATCAGATGCGTACTGAGGTGTGCTGCTGACCATAGGCACTGGCCCACCCGCCTCTTCAGATTCAGAGGGACAAAACGGTTGCGCATCACTGCATACTACCTCTTCTTCAAATTCTCGAATTCTGCTTGGCTGGCCCCCTCTTTCCAAGCCAAGAGATTCAGACAACAGAAGTAGAGATGGCTCCTGTCCAGGGCTCTCTGACTGTCTGGGCAATTTGGCAGGTGGTGAAGAGACAGATGGGTGCTCTTCAGTGCTCAGGACCTGAGAGGATCTGGAACTAATTGAAGTCGATGCATTAGCTGCCATCCATCCGACAACGGCTTCAATTTGGTCCTCCCGCAGCAGTGGGGTAAGGCTAGCTCCTACAAAGCTGCGCATAAAGGACTGTTCCCTGGTAAAACTGGGGGATGCTGAGTCACTGGTGCCCGCAGCAGGCACAGAATCCCCACGTCCTCTCCCTGCAGGCACAGAATCCTCACGTCCTCTCCCTGCAGAAACTCCACGCCCACGCCCACGCCCACGCCCACGACCACATGCCTTACTCCCTGCCTTCTTCATGTTGGTAGACTGATAAAGATAGGCAGAAAAGTACTAAGGGCTTAGTGTGCTTATTCCTGAACAGCTGCTAACAGGTATAAGAAACACTAATTTTATAAAGTGTGGACTAGACTTTAATATGAGCTAATGTGGCCTAGACAACTGTAAAGTGGAGTGTTTGGTGAACTTTATTTAGGTTTTTTTTGTCACAGAAAGACACTGGATGTGCCTAAAGATGTAATAACGATAGTATCACAAACTTTTTGTAGCTATTACAATGTAGGAAGGTAACCTACAATGCAATAGATGAGGCTGCAAAAAATAGGCTAATACTAATCTGGCTGGGGCTGCAGGGCCCAATGCTGCAGAAAGGCTCCTCTAACTACTCCTATATAGTGTGTTTGGAACCAATTTAGCTGAATACAGATGGAACCACCACACTAATAGGAGAAATCAGGAAAAATTATGAATTGGCAAAAAAGGACAATGTATGAGGCAGTGACACACACTGAGTGCACTACAACCAGATGTGGTTGAAGCACACACTACAGGGTGAGCTGCACTCACACACCAGACCTTGCAGACAGCGGTGAACAGTACAGATGCAGAGCACTGTGCACTAGCGCTGCAAGACCAAAAAAATTTCTCTATCTACTCCTATATAGTGTGTTTGGAACAAATTTAGCTGAATACGGATGGAACCACCACACTAATAGGAGATATCAGGAAAAATTATGAATTGGCAAAAAAGGACAATGTATGAGGCAGTGACACACACTGAGTGCACTATAACCAGACTTGGCTGAAGCACAGACTACAGGGTGAGCTGCACTCACACACAGAGACCTTGCAGAAAGCGGTGAACAGCACAGAGAACTGTGCACTAGCACTGCAAGGCACAGCGATTTATAAAGTAGCTTGGGTAAAGCAGAATAGACCAAATAGGTAGCTAAAACTGTCCCTCAGAGCAACAGCGTCCTATCCCTAACTGAATTCACAGCAGAATGAGCTCAAAATGGCGGCGGCGGCTTTTATAGTGCATCATGACATCATTTCAGCAGCCAATCACAGCCATGCCATTAGTTAAGATGCCTACATGCCTAACAGGATGTGCCCACACTTCTTAGGATCCTCATTGGCTGAATAAAATGAAAATGGCTCATTGCATTATGGGAACTTCCGATTCCGGTATACGATATTGCAAAAGTATCGGAATTAAGTATCGGAATTCCGATACCGCGAATATCGGCCGATACCCGATATTTCAGTATCGGAATGCTCAACACTACTGGTGACCCATAAATACATCCAGTGCATAGAAGGGTCAGATCAAGCTGGAAAGTAGTTCTGGTTCACAGGGCTCAGACAAAATAGAGCAATTGGTCAGGTCTACTTTATAGAATATTTGGTGAATACAAGGGTGCACTTTAGAGGAAGTCCATTTAGCTGACATGGGGCAAAAGAGTGTTTCATCCAGGACTTGTATGAACTTAAATCTATCACAACAATTAAAACTGAATTTTAAGTGGAAATTTCCTAATAGACCAAACATGATTTAGATGAAGGAATTGAGGGTAAACTGATTAAATTTGCTGATGACACAAAGCTAGGAGGGATAGCTAATACTAGAGAAGAGAGAGAGAGGATTCAAAAAGACCTAAATAAACTGGAGCAGTGGGCAGCAACCAACAGAATGGTTTTTAACAGGGAAAAATGCAAAGTACTACATCTGGGCAATAAAAATGAAAAAAGCATATACAGAATGGGAGGAATAGAGCTAAGCAACAGTACATGTGAAAAAGACTTAGGTATACTAATAGATCATAGACTGAACATGAGTCAACAGTGTGATGCAGCAGCAAAAAAGGCAAATACAATTCTGGGATGTATTAACAGAAGCATACAGTCTAGATCACGTGAAGTCATTATCGGTCTTTACTCCTCTTTGGTCAGACCTCATCTGGAATACTGTGTACAGTTTTGGGCACCACATTTTAAAAAAGACATAGACAAACTGGAGCAAGTTCAGAGAAGAGCGACCAGAATGGTGACTGGTCTGCAAACCATGTCCTATGAGGAACGGTTGCAGGATTTGGGAATGTTTAGCTTGCAAAAAAGAAGACTGAGAGGAGACTTAATAGCTGTCTACAAATATGTCAAGGGCTGTCACATTGTAGAAGGATCATCTTTATTCTCATTTGCACAAGGAAAGACTAGAAGCAATGGGATGAAACTAAATGGGAGGAGACACAGATTAGATATTAGAAAAAACTTTTTGACAGTTAGGGTGATTAATGAGTGGAACAGGCTGCCACGAGAGGTGGTGAGTTCCCCTTCAATGGACGTCTTCAAACAGAGGCTGGACAGACATCTGTCTGAGATGATCTAGTGAATCCTGCTTTGAGCAGGGGGTTGGACCAGATGACCCAGGAGGTCCCTTCCAACTCTACCATTCTATGATTCTATGATTCTATGATTCTATTTCAGAATTCAAAGCAGGTTATAACGGCATTAAAGAATAATAATAGGGTAACTCGACATCCAAATTTGTTCTTCAGAAGGACTTTTGGTCTAAACCTGAAAATATCCATAAATATTCTCAGTATTGACATGGAAGCATACAGAACACCATGTGGATGATCATAGCATAAGTATTGTGGAAGCAGAAGATGATCTTGTAGGAGCAGTGACCTGTCCACTCATGAGATTATGCTAATAAGGACACAGCTGAACTTGACAGTGGCACGTCATGGGTGGGGTTGTAGCACAATCAGGTCATGGGAATGATGACAGCAGCAGGAGATGGAGGATTGTGATGATCTTGTAGGATGCAATGACCTGTCCACTCAAGTGATGAGGTTATGGACATCTATGACTATATTTATTCTGCTTGATTCACTTTTATCATATACGCGACAGCTGAAGTTGGGGTTTTAGAATTAGCACTAGCATACTGTAGTTATTAAGAAAAACTAGCATTGCACTTCTAGCATTTATAATATGAGATAACTTCATATTTAAACTTAATTACTTCAGGTAAAAACAATTTATATGCAGATATTTTAGTTGAAAACAAATGAGTCCTATTGAGATCATAATGTGAACATCTTAAAAATCATTACAAATCAATTGTTTCAATCATTCGACTACTGCAATGAGGTTTTCTTTGTATTTGTATTAAAACCTTTTTTTTGCTGTTGAACTTATTTTTGTAAAACATTACAAAAGTGATGATGGAGCACAATGATGATATTTTTTTCTGTGTTGAGGTCAAAACGTATATGACAAAACCGCAGGGTAGCGGTGAGGTCGTGCTTACCCCACACAGGGAGCAGGATGTATCAAGGTATACATGATAGGTGATCTACTATTTTGTTGCTGCTATTTTTGCATCATGGGTATATAAACTGGGTACGTTCATGCTACATTTTGTGTGACATTTGGCTAGCTATCCTTCCTTTCGTGTGGGTTGAAATTATTGAAAAAAATTTTCCGCAGTGTATTCACCTCATTGTATGCCACCCTGTGAATATCTACCTTTACATATTTTTATGACTATATATGACATTCCCTATGTGGGGCATATTTTTTCTGCGTTCAGGAGGCTTGTTCTCCCTTCTGCAACCCCTTCTCTCTATGTACTGTATATTATATTGCATTGAATATTTACTGTGTAATTCTAATAAATATCAAGTTTTAATATTTATTAGTCTGCATATTTCCTTATATTTAATATAGATTTACAAAACTTATATGGGTCCCTTCGAACTCAAACACAACTCCCAGATGATGAAGGCACAGTGACAGTGATGGACACAGACATAACAGGATTAACTTGAAATAACCTTACTTAACATGTGGCAGTCAAGGGTACAAGTTACCATGTCTAAATAAAAGCACAGGATTATTGGCTATAAAACAGTTCATAATGCTTATTGGTTACATGTCAAACTTGAGGTTCTGAGCTTGATTGTTACACAATAACAGTCGAAAAGTTTGGTGGTTACACAACTACGAGGCATGTGGCTTGATAGTTATTAGATATTAGAGGCCCAGAACTTTATATTTATACTACTAGGAGGCAAAGAGCAAAGTAGTTATACTACTAGAAGGCACAGAGTTAAGTAGTTATACTACTAGGAGGCACAGAGCTAAGTAGTTATCCTACTAGGAGGCACAGAGCTAAGTAGTTATCCTACTAGGAGGCACAGAGCTAAGTAGTTACACTACTAGGAGGCACAGAGCTAAGTAGTTATCCTACTAGGAGGTACAGAGCTAAGTAGTTATACTACTTGGAGGCACAGAGCTAAGTAGTTATCCTACTAGGAGGCACAGAGCTAAGTAGTTATCCTACTAGGAGGCACAGAGCTAAGTAGTTATACTACTATGAGGCACAGAGCTAAGTAGTTATCCTACTAGGAGGCACAGAGCTTAGTAGTTATCCTACTAGGAGGCACAGAGCTTAGTGGTTATACTACTAGAAGGCACAGAGCTAAGTAGTTATACTACTAGGAGGCACAAAGCTTAGTAGTTATCCTACTAGGAGGCACAGAGCTTAGTGGTTATACTACTATGAGGCACAAAGCTTAGTAGCTATACTACTAGGAGGCACAGAGCTTAGTGGTTATACTACTAGGAGGCACAAAGCTTAGTAGTTATACTACTAGGAGGCACAAAGCTTAGTGGTTATACTACTAAGAGACACAGAGCTAAGGAATTATACTACTAGGAGGCACAGAGCTTAGTGGTTATGCTACTATGAGGCACAAAGCTTAGTAGTTATACTACTAGGAGGCACAGAGCTTAGTGATTATACTATTAGGAGGCACAAAGCTTTATAGTTATACTACCAGGAGGCACAATACTTAGTCGTTATAAGAATTGACATAAACAAATAGACTCATGGCAAGGCCCTTTAAAGAGTCAATATTGACGTTTTTATTGCTACTTCCAATAGGTGGTGCTAGAGTTCCTGTCCTCTTCCTCCTCTGAAGAGAATATTTCCATATTTGAATTCCTAGCATTGCATGGCCCTTAAGTCTCCCTACTTTAACTTGGCAATCTCCACAAGGAGAAACTTTACCCCGTTGAACTCTATGCTGTAATGAGATGAATCCCTGTACCACACTCATTAGACTAGTTGTGGCCTTACTTATTTCTACCTATTCTAAAAGGAGAAAAAAATTAAGTTTGCTTTATATGTATGACACTCACTCATTTTGGTACCTTGGTTTTAAGTGAAGAACATTTATCAAATCATTGATGTTAAATAAGTTGCATCAGGGGAAATTTATTAAGATCAGCATTTTATATTTTAGTAAAAAAAAAAAAGTCCACCAAAGCAATATGAGGCTAATTTATTGAGAGTTGCACATAGGGGTGGATTAAGACTAGCCAGGGCCTCGGACAGTTTAGAGTGTGGGTCCCCCCAGCACCCGATGTATCACGTGACATGTCACATGATCCCCTTTGAGAAATCATGTGATAGGTCATGTGATTATCACACAGGTGCACATATGCAGATGTAAGACGACAGAGACTGCAGCGTGCTACGCGCGCCAGGCCAATTTTTTTCCCCTTATGTACAGCGCTATAAATAACAGCGCTAGACATAATGGAGGATACTATGTAATAAAATACAGTGCTATATATAACAAGAAGACGCTATATAATACGGGACGGCGCTATGCATAACAAAAAGGAATTCTATGTAATAAGGGACAATACTATATATAACAACAGGAAATGTTATATAATATGGGACAGATCGTTCAGTGTGCATTGCTTAAAGTGGTGGTCAGAAACTAAATTATATTTTCATCCTAAACTCGATTTAATGCCATAATCTAATCTTTTTTTCTAATATACTTTAATTAAAAATACCCTATACTTCCCTAACTACACTATCTGACTGCTTTATTTGAGAATCCCCAGTGCATGCTAGTGTTAGAACCCTCCTGTTAGTTTTTTCTATCTTGTGTTTTGCGGTCACGTGACCATCTGCCTATATATTCCAGCTCCGCCCTTCTGGCCTTGCTGGACTTCAGTGTTGCTTGACTGTCTTGCTAGCCTGATGCTTCGGTGCCTATCTCTGTCAGTTCGCTTGGTCCTCTGGGACCTCTAGTACTTTTGTCAGTTTGTCTTTTGTGTTCTACAACAACTTCTGTTTAGGAGGTGTCCCATTTTTGTCCCAGTCCTTAGTTCTTTTAGGGACCCCTCCCTTAATTCTATAGGTTTTCATTCAGACTAGCCTAGGACGAAGGCGGGTCTGTTCACTAGGGGCAGGCAGCCCGCTACATCGTAGGGATTCAGCTTAGTCTTACTTTAAGGACAGCTTTCCCCTATCTTTCCTTAGTTCTTGTTACAGATCATAAGAATCTGATCTATCTGGATGCTGCCAAGCGCTTGAATGCCCGTCAAGCTAGGTGGGCACTTTTTTTTCTCGGTTTCATTTTTCTGTTACCTATATCCCTGGTACTAAGAATGTTAAAGCCGATGCTTTGTCTCGCAGTTTCTCTCCTACGGTCGGTGCCGAGGAGGAGGAGAGCATGTTACAGAAAGGAGTTGTGGTGGCGGCTTTGGACTCCGTTTTGGAGAATGGGATTCTGAAAGCTCAAGATGATGCTCCATCTAACACTCCCCATGGGAGGTTGTTCGTGCCTAGAGCCTTTAGGAGAGATTTGTTTGTGGAGTGTCATGAGTCTCGGTTGGCAGGTCATCCAGGAATTTCGGAAACTAAGAGACTTATCAGTTGCAGTTTTTGGTGGCCTGGATGGCAGAAGGAAGTCATTAAGTGGGTGCGTCAGTGTACTGTGTGTGCTAGGTCAAAGGCTTCACATACTCCTGCTGCGGGGTTGCTTTGCCCTCTGGAAGTTCCTAGTGAGCCTTGGACGCATCTCATAATGGATTTTATTACTGATCTTCCTGTGTCCGAGGGTTTTACTGTCATCTGGGTGGTCGAGGACCGTTTTAGTAAAATGTGTCACTTGCTTCCATTCATTAAGTTGCCCTGCGCCAAGACACTCGCTAAGGCGTTTGTTAAGGAGATTGTCAAACTCCATGGTGTTCCCACAGATACTGTTTCTGATAGAGGACCTCAGTTTGTGGCTCGCTTTTGGCGTGCTTTTTGTGACAGGTTGGATGTCCCTACTTCCAGGAAGATTAATCCTGTGTTTCATGTTTCCTTGTTGAAAGAGGCTGACATTTCTGATAGGGACGCCACTGTCACAGTTCCTCCTGTGGTGGAAGACGGCGAATTTGAGATTTCGCGAATCTTGAATTCTAGATGGCATAGAGGGAGATTACAGTATCTTGTCTCCTGGAAGGGTTTCGGTCCCGAAGACAACTCCTGGGTAAGGACGGATGATGTCTCTGCTCCTAGGCTTGTTAAAGCTTTCCACAGGAGGTTTCCGGATAGGCCTGGGCCTGGAGGATCCGGAGGATCCTCATAAAAGAGGGGGTACTATTAGAACCCTCCTGTTAGTTTTTTCTATCTTGTGTTTTGCGGTCACGTGACCATCTGCCTATATATTCCAGCTCTGCCCTTCTGGCTTTGCTAGACTTCAGTGTTGTTTGACTGTCTTGCTAGCCTGGTGCTTCAGTGCCTATCTCTGTCAGTTCGCTTGGTCCTCTGGGACCTCTAGTACTTTTTGTCAGTTTGTCTTTTGTGTTCTACAACAACTTCTGTTTAGGAGGTGTCCCATTTTTGTCCCAGTCCTTAGTTCTTTTAGGGACCCCTCCCTTAATTCTATAGGTCTTCGTTCAGACTAGCCTAGGACGAAGGTGGGTCTGTTCACTAGGAACAGGCAGCCCGCTACATCGTAGGGATTCAGCTTAGTCTTACTGTAGGGACAGTTTTCCCCTATCTTTCATTAGTTCTTGTTGCAGATCATAACAGCTAGATACTGAAACGTAGTGTCATTAGGGAGGAGAGGCTGCAGTCTCTGCCGCAGCCTCTTCCCCCTCTCTCAAAATAATCATTATTAGTGACGTCTGTTTCACGGGCTGGGCTAGTCCCTGCTGTTCTGGACATGCGTAGGTTGTCAATTCTGATGGATTCTCAGCAGATTCCTGTCACTGTAAACTATTCTTCTCAGTGCAAAGTGACAATGAGCTCTCTCGCTAGTTCTGATCAGAAGTGGCGAGCAGGCAACAGAGCACATAGTCAGAGCACATTGAAAGGAGAGAACGATTAAACAGAGACCAGCCCAGCTTCCACAAATGACGTTACTTCTGATCAGAGCCGCCGAGAGAGTGCATCTACAGAGCATAGATTGAAGTTGTAATCACTGCATCCCTGAAAATTAAAAAGGTCACAAACTGTATATGTACATATTTGATTTCTGAATTCAGCGCCGCTGAATACAGACATGTGTAGTAGAAGGCAGCAAAACATTAAGAGAACTCTTGCAGGATGTGCCATTAGTGAGGAAAGGCTGCTATCTGCTGGGCAGGCAAAATCAAGTGGAACCAAGTCGTGCTAGAAGATTTGAAGGGGGAGTAAATTCAGATGCCGGACCTGATCAGGTGACCCACAGGAAGGATTTCCTGAATATAAAAGCTCTGCATGCTAAACTGCAGCCAGATTTGGCACCAAGAAGGAGAGCAGAGCAGACGTGCGCTAGAGGTTCCGGAGAGCCGAGCATGACAGGCCTCAGGAGGAGGCCCTCACAGAAGTGCCCCGAGTTCTGCATATGCTGATAAGTTACAGGACTCCCGCTCCGCATTGATTGATATTCTGGAACCAGACGTCGCCTGTCAAGAGCCGAGGTCTGGACCCCCCTGCCCCAAGCCTGAGAGACTACCGTCGACGGTCAAGCCGAGAAAAGCTGAGAGAAGACTATGACCGGAGAGGCGCGCCAGTGATAGCAGAGAAACAGTGTGAGTGAACAGGGACGTCACTTCCAACTTTCACCTACGGTACCGGGGACAGTTGTGATTTGGACTTTAGGTTGGGAGGGGTCCGGTTGGTGCATGGGAGGTTCAACGGGCTTGATTGAATATATTAGATAGAGACTTGCAGCTTAGCGAGAAGAAACAGTAACCCCCGCTAGGGCCATATAGAGAGAAAGAGAACTTACATGGTGACTCCCACGACTAGGAGCACCGCATTACAGAAAATAACTTTACTGTTACTTGCTGAAAGATTCCTTTTTGTTATTTCAAGCTACTGTTGATTTCCATTGTTACTAACCCCTTTAAAATAATTGTTATATACAATACAGACCAAAAGTTTGGACACACCTTCTCATTTAAAGATTTTTCTGTATTATATACTTAACAAAAAAGTGTGAAACAACTGAAAATATGTCTTATATTCTAGGTTCTTCAAAGCAGCCACCTTTTGCTTTGATGACTGCTTTGCACACTCTTGGCATTCTCTTGATGAGCTTCAAGAGTTAGTCACTGGAAATGGTCTTCCAACAATCTTGAAGGAGTTCCCAGAGATGCTTAGCACTTGTTGGCCCTTTTGCCTTCACTCTGCGGTCCAGCTCACCCCAAACCATCTCGATTGGGTTCAGGTCTGGTGACTGTGGAGGCCAGGTCATCTGGTGTAGCACCCCATCACTCTCCTTCTTGGTCAAATAGCCCTTACACAGCCTGGAGGTGTGTTTGGGGTCATTATCTTGTTGAAAAATAAACGATGGTCCAACTAAACGCAAACCGGATGGAATAGCATGCCGCTGCAAGATGCTGTGGTAGCCATGCTGGTTCAGTATGCCTTCAATTTTGAATAAATCCCCAACAGTGTCACCAGCAAAGCACCCCCACACCATCACACCTCCTCGTCCATGCTTCACGGTGGGAACCAGGCATGTAGAGTCCATCCGTTCACCTTTTCTGAGTCGCACAAAGACACAGTGGTTGGAACCAAAGATCTCAAATTTGGACTCATCAGACCAAAGCACAGATTTCCACTGGTCTAATGTCCATTCCTTGTGTTCTTTAGCCCAAACAAGTCTCTTCTGCTTGTTGCCTGTCCTTAGCAGTGGTTTCCTAGCAGCTATTTTACCATGAAGGCCTGCTGCACAAAGTCTCCTCTTAACAGTTGTTGTAGAGATGTGTCTGCTGCTAGAACTCTGTGTGGTATTGACCTGGTCTCTAATCTGAGCTGCTGTTAAAATGCGATTTCTGAGGCTTGTGACTCGGATAAACTTATCCTCAGAAGCAGAGGTGACTCTTGGTCTTCCTTTCCTGGGGCGGTCCTCATGTGAGCCAGTTTCTTTGTAGTGCTTGATGGTTTTTGCAACTGCACTTGGGGACACTTTCAAAGTTTGCCCAATTTTTCTATTAACCCTTTCGCCGAGTATGCTCGGGCCGAGCTCCGAGTATTTATAGCTGCTCGGTGATATGGTTGAATCGCTCCCGTGTGCATGATTTGCAACTGTTTGACAGTTTTACTACATGTGAGGAATGTCTATTTCTTACACATTCCTCACATATAATTAGAGATGAGCGTTGTTCTACTCGAACTGTTCGCCAATCTCAAATTCGAGCTGTTTTGGGCGGTGTTCGAGCCGTTCGGCGAACACGAACAATTTGAGAAAAATTCGGCTGTTCGAGGTTATGTTCGATAACTGTTCGTGCACCAAAATCATAACTGGATTTTTTCTCAGTAATGATGAAAATTAATGTTAATACGCAGTTTGAGTGTACAGCGGGGTGGGGGGAGGGGCAGGGGATGGATCTCTGCAGGAACAATGAAGATCTCCATTTTTTTTTCTCTTTCCCGCATTTACAGTGGGGAGGTGCAATCTGTCAGCCTATCAGCAGCGCACACACGGAGCGGAGTGCTTTTTTTCACACAAGCAAGGGCATGTATCATTGGCAGTGTATGTCACATGTCCTTGCCCTATAAGACCAAGCCATTTTCCCCGTCGCCACCATTTTCTCACTGCTGCAGCTGCGTGTTAGACGGCACCGCTGTTGCTGTGTGCGCTATACCTTGTTAATTTCAAGCCAATTTTCGCACAAATATACAGATAGCTTGGGAGTAGGGAATAGTTGTGATTGCAGTCCTTTTAAGGACTAGGTTACAGCATTTCCTACGACTTTTATCAGGCAGGTCTGTGCTCTTAAATAGATAGGTTGTGGGAGTAAAGACTAATTGTAATTGGAGTCCTTTTCAGGACTAGGTTACATCAGTTCCTATCAGTTTTTGCCAGGCAGGTCTGTGCCAGTGCTGTGCAAGTTTTTTTCACAGCATTTGGCTGAATCTAGCAAAGCTAATCCTTTTTGGCCTATTGCAGAGTGTGTTAGTCAGTGGAGTAGCCTATCTGTGTTGCAAGATATACCACCTGTGTATAGAATACCAATTTTTTTACTGCACCTAGTGAAGTAAAATCTTTTGGGCATAGCATCATTCTATTAGTCCATCTATACTGACCTCCATCAGGTTGCAAACTGAATCTAATTTTTTTCTGCATCTAGCTCTGAAAAAATATTTGGCCTTCTAGCAGTGTGTCGGACTTTCTCTATTAGTCCATCTATACTGACCTCCATCAGGTTGCAAATTCAAAATAATTTTTATCTGCATCTACAGTACCTCTGAAAAAATATTTGGGCTTCTAGCTTTGTGTGGGACTTGTTGTATTAGTCGATCTATACTGACCTCCATCTGGTTGCAAACTGAATATATTTTTTTCTGCATCTACCTCTGAAAAAATATTGGGCTTCTAGCTGTGTGTGGGACTTGTTGTATTAGTCCATCTATACTGACCTCCATGAGGTTGCAAACTGAATATATTTTTTTCTGCATCTACCTCTGAAAAAATATTGGGCTTCTATCTGTGTGTGGGACTTGTTGTATTAGTCCATCTATACTGACCTCCATCAGGTTGCAAACTGAATATAATTTTTTTCTGCATCTAGCTCTGAAAAAATATTTGGCCTTCTAGTAGTGTGTCGGACTTTCTCTATTAGTCCATCTATACTGACCTCCATCAGGTTGCAAATTAAAAATAATTTTTATCTGCATCTACAGTACCTCTGAAAAAATATTTGGCCTTCTAGCAGTGTGTCGGACTTTCTTTATTAGTCCATCTATACTGACCTCCATCAGGTTGCAAATTCAAAATAATTTTTATCTGCATCTACAGTACCTCTGAAAAAATATTTGGCCTTCTAGCTGTGTGTGGGACTTGTTGTATTAGTCCATCTATACTGACCTCCATCAAGTTGCAAACTGAATATATTTTTTTCTGCATCTACCTCTGAAAAAATATTGGGCTTCTAGCTGTGTGTGGGTCTTGTTCTATTAATCCATCTATACAGACCTCCATCAGGTTGCAAACTGAATATAATTTTTTTCTGCATCTAGCTCTGAAAAAATATTTGGCCTTCTAGCAGTGTGTCGGACTTTCTCTATTAGTCCATCTATACTGACCTCCATCAGGTTGCAAATTCAAAATAATTTTTATCTGCATCTACAGTACCTCTGAAAAAATATTTGGGCTTCTAGCTGTGTGTGGGACTTGTTGTATTAGTCCATCTATACTGACCTCCATCAGATTGCAAACTGAATATATTTTTTTCTGCATCTACCTCTGAAAAAATATTGGGCTTCTAGCTGTGTGTGGGACTTGTTGTATTAGTCCATCTATACTGACCTCCATCAGGTTGCAAACTGAATATTTTTTTTTCTGCATCTACCTCTGAAAAAATATTGGGCTTCTAGCTGTGTGTGGGACTTGTTGTATTAGTCCATCTATACTGACCTCCATCAGGTTGCAAACTGAATATATTTTTTTCTGCATCTACCTCTGAAAAAATATTGGGCTTCTAGCTGTGTGTGGGACTTGTTGTATTAGTCCATCTATACTGACCTCCATCAGGTTGCAAACTGAGATAATTTTTTTCTGCATCTAGCTCTGAAAAAATATTTGGCCTTCTAGCAGTGTGTCGGACTTTCTCTATTAGTCCATCTATACTGACCTCCATCAGGTTGCAAATTCAAAATAATTTTTATCTGCATCTACAGTACCTCTGAAAAAATATTTGGGCTTCTAGCTGTGTGTGGGACTTGTTGTATTAGTCCATCTATACTGACCTCCATCAGGTTGCAAACTGAATATATTTTTTTCTGCATCTACCTCTGAAAAAATATTGGGCTTCTAGCTGTGTGTGGGACTTGTTGTATTAGTCCATCTATACTGACCTCCATCAGGTTGCAAACTGAATATATTTTTTTCTGCATCTACCTCTGAAAAAATATTGGGCTTCTAGCTGTGTGTGGGACTTGTTGTATTAGTCCATCTATACTGACCTCCATCAGGTTGCAAACTGAATATATTTTTTTCTGCATCTACCTCTGAAAAAATATTGGGCTTCTAGCTGTGTGTGGGACTTGTTGTATTAGTCCATCTATACTGACCTCCATCAGGTTGCAAATTGAATATAATTTTTTTCTGCATCTAACCCAGCCAATAGTTTTGGCCTAATACCACAGTTTGGCCACTCAGCTCTGCTCGGTTACCATCCATTGTTTTTTTGTGCAAACAACTCCAGAGTTGTGAATTAGTTAACCACCAAAATGAGTGGAAAAAGGCCTGCTGCTGGTGGAAAGGGGAATAGGCGTGTTGGGAAGGGGAAAAAAGGTTGTGTCCGTGGGGTAGGTGTTAAAGCAACAGTAACATCTGCAGAAGAAAGACCATCTTCCAGCCAAACTAAAATGTCTACTTCTTTTAGCGACAATGTGATAAGATCCCTTTCTTACGGCCACGCCAATCGCTACAAATTCCAGATGAGGCACAAAAACAGCAGGTGCTTCAACGGATATCAAGTGCTCCTTTAAGTGGGCTCTCCTCCACATCAACTTCAACATCACAAATACTCCAGTCCTCAAAGGTGTCACCCAAATCGCACTTGCTTCCTCACAGCTCCCAAATCTCCAGCTGCCCGTCTGAGTATGAGGTAGAACAGATGGTTGAGTCTGCAGAGCTGTTTACTCATACTATAGCCTGGGAATCAGAGGTCGACTCCAGCGCTTCTGTGAATCCAGACGAGGAAATGATCTGCACTGATGCCCAGAATCTTTATGAGTCGGATCCAGGACCAGACGCAGAAGGTTCTGACCATAATGTAGACCCTCATTCCCAAACTGTAACTCCTGTTGGTGGAGACAATGAGGAAGACGATGATAAGACTCAAATACCTGATTGGAGCGACAACTTTAGTTTTTTGTCAGGGCAGGAACAGGTTGGCTCTGAGGACGATGGGTGTGATAACACACAGGGTGATGATGATGAGGTTGGAGATCCCACTTACTGTCAACCCACAGTCAGCCAAGAGATGAGGTCAGCAGAGGAGGTGGAGGAAGATGCTAGTGATGACGAGGTCAGGTTGCGCCTTCCTGGACAGAGACGTAGTACTGGAAGCACGTCAACAACTGCATCCTCAAACACAACTCTGCCTCTCACCACAAGTCATGGTGGCTCTTCAGGTCGCATGGGTGCTAAGCCTTGCATAGCCTGGGCATTTTTTCAGATCGATAAAGATGACCCAACTCGTGTTATCTGTAACATTTGTCAGCAAAAGCTAAGTAGAGGCCAAAAAATACATAGTTTGAGTACTTCATGCATGAACCGGCACATGGACATGAAGCATAAGTTGCAGTGGGAAGCTCAGTGTGCTACAATGCGGCCTAGCCGGCCGGGCCAACCACCGTCTGCCATATCTTGTGCATCCGCGGCCTCTTCATCCTCTGTGACTGGGGGGACAGCAGTCACACCTGTTTTGGGGCGCAGACCTGCCACCTCTTTACCCGCAACAGCCAGCGTGATTGGCAGGTCATCATTTTCTTTGGAGGTGGTAACACCAGCTGGTGTTGAGCGCTGTCCGACATCGATAGCACCACCTTTGGATCAAGGCAACCTAACATGTCCGCCTGCATCTTCCTCACAGACCGGCAGTTTGCCGGGGACACCCTTATCAACCCCGTCTAAGCACAATAGCCAGCCCTCGGTCCCTCAGATGTGGACAAGTAAAAGACCATTTCCTCCTAGCCATGAGAAAGCTAAGAGGTTGAATTTCACCATCTGCAAGCTCTTGGCTACAGAAATGCTGCCTTTCCGCCTGGTGGACACAGAGGATTTTCGAGACCTTATGTCCGTCGCAGTGCCCCAGTACCAGATGCCCAGTCGGCACTACTTCTCAAAGAAAGGTGTGCCTGCGCTCCACCAGCATGTCGCACACAACATCACCGCTTCTTTGAGAAACTCTGTGTGTGACAGGGTGCATTTCACCACAGACACTTGGACGAGTAGGCATGGACAGGGGCGTTACATGTCGCTGACTGGGCACTGGGTAACTATGGTGACAGCAGGACAAGGGGCTGCTGTCCAAGTCTTGCCGTCCCCACGAGTTGTGCGTCAATCCTCTTTATGTCAAAGTTCCTCCACTGCTTCTGCCTCCTCAACCTCCTCTCGGTCTTCCACCTGCACCCAAAGCCTGTCTGGTCATGCCACAAGCTTTCTAACTGCGCAGAAGGGATCCTGCACACCTCCTTACTATGCTGGCAGTAGGGCTCAACGTCATCAGGCGGTTTTTACTTTGAAATGTCTGGGAAATGTGAGTCACACAGCTGAGGAGTTGTGGTCAGCTCTGGAGAACCAATTTCATGAATGGTTGTCTCCACTGGACCTGAAACCAGGGAAGGCCGTGTGCGACAATGCTGCAAACCTGGGTGCGGCCCTTCGCCGGGGCAATGTCACACACGTGCCTTGTATGGCTCACGTGTTGAACCTGGTTGTCCAGCAATTTTTAGCCCACTATCCCAGACTAGATGGCCTTCTGCAGAGGGCACGGTCGCTGTGTGCTCACTTCCGCCGTTCGCATCCCGCAGCTCAGCGACTTACATCTCTACAGAAGTCGTTGGGCCTGCCACTTCACCGGCTAAAATGCGATGTGCCTACCCGGTGGAATTCAACTCTGCACATGTTGCAGCGACTGTGGCAGCACCGACAAGCCCTGGTGCAATACGTTCTGACGTATAGCCTGGGCCAACAAGATTCAGAGGTGGGGCAAATCACGCTGGAGGAGTGGTCTCAGATCAGGGACCTATGCACCCTTCTGCACAGTTTTGAAATGGCGACGAAGATGTTTAGTGCTGACGATGTCATTATCAGCATGACTATTCCGGTGATTTACATGCTGGAGCACATGTTAAACAGAATTCGGAGTCAGGTGGTGGCACAAGAGGAGGTGGAGGAAGTAGAGGAGGAGGAGTTGTATGCGGAAGGGCTAACATCTGCAAGGTCCAGACGGTCGGCAGCACCAAGGCGGCAGGCATGTGAGGGTGGGGGAGATGGTTTTACCAGGGCGCATGGTAGCAGCCAAACTAGTGAGGAAGGTGCAGGAGCCCAGGAAGAAGTGGAGGACCAACTGATGGAAGACTCATCAGATGAGGGAGACCTTGATCACATTTCTGTTGTGCGAGGTTGGGGGGAGAGGACAGAGGAAGGAAGCATGATTGTTACCTCGCCACCAACACAACAGGGACTTGGTGCTCCTGGATGCGCAACACACATGAGTGCCTTCTTGCTGCACTACCTGCAACATGACCCTTGAATTGTGAGAATTAGAAATAATCCTGACTACTGGGTTGCCACACTGTTAGATCCCCGGTACAAAAGTAAATTTGCAGAAATTATTCCTGCCATAGAAAGGGATGCACGCATGCAGGAGTATCAGCAGAGACTGTTGCAGAATCTTACATGTGCTTTTCCACAAAATACCAGTGGTGCACGTAGTGAATCTCACAGTTCCAACTTGCCAACCGTGGGACCGTCAAGTGTTCAGCACTCAAACCGTAACAGAACCACAGTATCTGCTGGTAACATCAATTTTGCGGAATCATTTCACCACTTTTTTAGCCCATCCTTTGCAAGGCCACAGGAGACAAGAAGTCTGACACATAGTCAACGCCTAGAGACGATGGTACAGGAGTATCTCCAAGTAAACATTGAAGCCACGACTGTGTCACTGGACCCTTGCTCTTTTTGGGCTTCCAATCTGGATAAATGGCCGGAGCTAGCCACTTACGCCTTGGAGATCTTGTCATGCCCCGCAGCCAGCGTTCTGTCTGAACGTGTGTTCAGCGCTGCTGGTGGTGTGCTGACAGATAAGCGCACGCGGCTCTCCACTGATAATGTAGACAGACTCACGTTCATAAAGATGAACAAATCATGGATCCGAAACGACTTTTCTACCCCTGTGTCATTCTGGGGAGAGTAAAAGCTTGATGATTGGTTAAAATCACCCTACCAACCGTTTTAAGCTTTCAAATTACTAATCATGTTTATCTGTATCTTGACTGGAAAATAATTTGGGCTTTGTAGCAGTGTGCAGCACTGATCCTATTAGGCCATCTATAATAAGCTCCACCAGATTTAAAATTAAAAATAATTTTTAGCTGCATCTAGCCTGGAAAATAATTTTGGGGCTCCGAGATGCGCAAGACACATAAGTGCCTTCTTGCTGCACTACCTGCAGCATGACCCTCATATTGTCAGAATTCGAAGTAATCATGACTACTGGGTTGCCACACTCTTAGATCCCCCAAACTTTTCGATCAACCTTTTCATTTTAATAAAGACCAAAAAAATGGTCATTTTTGAAATTATAAGCATTAGCAGGTTGTTAGAAACTGAAATCAAACAGTTTTCAACTCAAAACTTTATTGTAGGTGATGTTACATTTTCACATAGGACCCCTTGTTCGAAAGGAGCTTCTGAACTCTCTCGTCCATTGAATTTGTCAGGTTTTGGATGGTTTCTGCTTCAATTGTTTTGCATGAGGACAGAATACCCTCCCAGAGCTGTTGCTTAGATGTGAACTGCCTCCCGCCATCATAGACACTCCTTTTAATGATGCTCCAAAGGTTCTGAATGGGATAGAGGTCAGGGGAGCATGGGGGTCACACCATAAGTTTGTCCCCTTTTATGCCCATATCAGCCAGAGATGCAGATGTTTTATGTGCAGCATGAGATGGTGCATTATCATGCAGAAAAATGATCTTGCTGTGAAATACACGGTTCTTCTTCTTGAACCATGGCAGGAAGTGCTGTTTGAGAAAATCCACATACATTATGGAGTTCATCTTTAGCGCCTTCAGGGATCCTAAAGGGGCCGACAATCTCTCTCCCCATGATTCCAGCCCAAAACATTACTCCACCTCCTCCTTGTTGGCGCTGTAGCCGTGTTTGCGTGGGGTGTCCATCAACCAGCCATCCTCCACTCCATCCATCTGGACCATCGAGCGCTGCACGGCACTCATCCGTGAACAAAACAGTTTTGAAATCAGTCTTCATGTAATGTTTGGCCCACTGGAGCCATTTCTGCTTGTGTGAAGTGGATAGAGGAGGTCGACAGGATGGCGTATGCACAGCTGCAAACCTCTGAAGGACCCTGCATCTTGTTGTTCGGGGGACGTTGGAGGCACCAGCAGCTTCAAAAACTTGTCTGCTGCTATGACAAGGCTTTTTTGCCGCTGCTCTTTCAACCTGACGTAATTGCCTGTAGGAAAGAGTCCTCAATTTGCCCTTATCAGCACGCACACGTGTGTACTGTGAATCAGCTACATACTTCTTGATTGCCAAGACACTTCATCCTGATCATCGCACAATGTTGATTGTAGTCATGCCTTGACCTAAACACTCCACAATTTGTTGCTTCTCAGCAGCCGACACATCCTTTTTCTTTCCCATTTTGGCAGAAAATGTAGGCTGCTTAATAATGTGAGAGAGCCTTCTTAAGTAGTCTTGCCTTTCATTGGACACACCTGCCAAACTAATTAGCACAGGTGTCTGCAATTGCTTACAGTGATATAAAGAGCCCTGACACACATCACCATCAATGAGTTTAACTGACAAACAAACAAATTCTTCCCTTATCACTCCTAAACACTTTTTGCATAATAATTTGGAACGCAGTGTACATGTGCTTTTCCACAAAACACCAGTGGTTCACGTAGTGAATCTTACAGTTCTAACTTGCCAACCGTGGTCTGTATGGAATTGTTCAATAAAGGGCCCAAAATTAAGAAAACATAGATGGGAGAGGTCTCTATGAATAGGAATTCCTAAGTATTTGATACCCTGTGAGGGCCAGGCAAAGGGAAAGTTGGACTGGATGGAATCCTATATGGATTTGGGGAGGGAGACATCGAGGGCCTCAGACTTCGCTGCATTGATTTTAAAATTTTACCATGTAACAAAGTGATCTATTTCAGCCATAACAGCAGGGATGGATATATGTGATTGAGTGATATATACTAGGACATCATCAGCAAATAGAGAGCACTTGTACTCGGTGCCTCCCACCTCAATCCACCTAATATTGGGGTTATGGCGAATTGATGAGAGCAGGTGCTCCGTCACTAGGATGTATAAGAGAGGGGACAGAGGACATCCCTGCCTTGTCCCATTGGTGATTGTGAAAGGTGATGAAAATGTTCTGACGCACCCCCTGGGCCTTGGGACACCCGGAGCCAGACCCTTTTTGGTGGATGCTGGTGGTTGTAGTCTTCGTGGCGGCGACCCGGTTCCGTGGCTCAGGGCGGTCAAACCAGTGGCGGAACTATTTATGTGGTTTTGATGTTTAAATGTCCGACTACGCCACCCGTGGATTGCGGTCAGAGTGAACCGCCGCTACAGGGCAGACCGCTGAGGCTGGTGTTGTGGGTGCAGCAGAGCGTAGCATAACTCCCCACGGGAGGAGTATAGCCTCAGGGCAGTGTATGCGGAGGATAGGGGTGATGGTGCAGGGCAGCAGCAGTAACGACACGGAGTCAGTGATGCAGTCCAGGGCCTTTACTCACAGTTCTTATTATCCAGACCACGTCTGCAGGTAACGGCTGCCCACGTCATACTGTGCTCACCAGGTGAGGGGCTCAGACAACTCCCAGATAACTTTGGAGCACTTCACAGGACCCCCTTTGTGTGTCCTTTGTCTGGCCTTTCTTACCAACACTTCTGTCCGGCTGCCTCGGGCCTCCTCTTGGTAAACTTGGCGCCAGTTTCCCTGACCCTATGTGGTGCCTTCCTAGCGGGTGTAGCGAGGGGCTGCGCCTCATAAAATGTCAGAGCCTCCGGTTTCTAGCTGAGGGTCGTTTCCTGCCTCCACTAGTTCGGGGACCGGTCTCCCCCCTTGGCCTGACCCCTCCACGCAGGTGGATTCGGGCGTGCGGTGGCGACTCGCCCATCCGCACCCCTGGGATCCCTTCATTCCTCGTTCCTGGAGCCTTCTCCGCTCCTCTTCCTTCCTTCTCCCTCTTCCAGGCCTGGGCCTCTGTTACTAGGCCCGCCTCCGGAGCAGAGCTCATGCAGAGCCCCTGCTCCCTGCCACTTCTGCTCAGACTTCTCTGCACTGAACTAAGATGGTGCCCACCTTTTATACTCCCTTCTCAATGCACCCAGGAACTGCTTCCTCCCTGCTCCTGCACTACAGGGTTCCCCTTCCTCAGTGTTCCCTCCCCCCACTCCAGCCAGGGACAGGGACTGTCGTGCCCATCTCAGGGGCATATTGGTCGCCCTGCCCCACGGCAATGTGGTGTAATGCATGCAGGTGTCGGGTCCTGATCCACACTCCATCCTTACCTGAGAGTGAGATATCACACCTCTGGGTGAGGTGCAATACGTCTGTAGCAACCGAGCCCTCAGGGTGCTACAGTTCCATTTATCTTCAGCCTAGGTGACGTATTGCGATACAGGGCCGTGATTTTGGCTATAAAAGGGTCCCCTAGACCCCTACCCCAAGCTTTTTAAGAGAATCATATATGGCGTGCCAGGAGACTCTATGGAATGCTTTCTCAGCATCCAACGAGAGTATCTAATTACAAATTTTTAACTGCATCTAGTCCACAAAATACTTTGTGCCTAGTAGCAGTGTCTGCTAGTCAGCGGATTATCCCGGCTGTTAAGCAAGCTACACCACCTGTAGTTTAGACACTTAATTTTTTCAAAGGAAATGCTTCGGGACCCTGGGATACTTAGTGAAGAGCATCAGGAGGCAACCCAAGGCATAGGGGCTGGGACTGGCAGTAGGATGCCTTGCGGTGGACAGCCGAGCTCGATCCTTATAAAAGCTTTTTAACTGCAGCAGCTTTAGTGGACGCTACTGGAGCTGGAATTACCGCGGCTGCTGGCATGAGACTTGCCCTCCAATAGATCCTTGTAAATGGATTTAAAGTGTATTCATTCAAATTAGAGAGACAATTTAAATTAAAAAGCTTAGAGCTGCCTCCACCACAGGGGGGCTCGCTCGACCCACCAGTGGACAGGCACCAGTATTGGGAGAGGGGGGCTGGCCGTCAGGGTTCACCGCGGCTCTGGCACAAACCCGGCGACACGGAGGTGGCACGGGCAGGAGCGGACTGGCCGTGTCGGCTTCTCACTTTTTGGATTTTAGAAGGGCATGACATGCCTATATCTGTGTCTCCCCCTCCTTTTACTCCTCCACCTCTTTTCTTTTCGCATGACTATATGTACTTGTCACTTTTCCATGTGTTAGTTATGTCTTCTGAGCAGTTTGTCAGCTTTTGGACACCTTTGAAGGTGTTTTCTATGTGTTTCTATGTGTTTTTGTTTGCCTGCCATTGGTTTTAACGGTGTTCGAAGGTGTTCGACGAACAGTTCGACGAACAGTTCGGCGAACACACGGGTGTTCGACGAACCGAACCGAACTCGAACACTACGGGGGTGGCTCAACACTACATATAATAAAGCTGTCAAACAGTTGCAAATCATGCACATGGGAGCGATTCAAACACAACACCGAGCAGCTGTAAATATTGATGAACTGAGGGTGGGTAGGAGCAAATATTGATGAATTGAGGGTGGGGAGTGGTTAGAGTAAATGATTATGTATTGAAGGTGGGGGAGAGCAAATGATGCTGTATTGAGGGTGGGGGAGAGCAAAGGATGATGGGGGTAGGGGACAGCAAATCATGATGAATTGAGTGGAGAGGGTGGGGGACAGCAAATGATGATGAATTGAGGATGGGGGGTGGAGGAGAGCAAATAATGAGGTTAAATGATAATGTGTTGAGTGTGAGGGAGAGAAAATTATGATATATGGAGGGTGGAGGTGGGGATAACAAATAATGAGGAATTGAGGGTGGAGGTGGGGAAGAGCAAATGATGATGAAATGAAGGTGGGGGAGTAATTGATAATGACTTGAGGGTGGGTGAGAGCAAATTATAATTAATATAGGGTGGGGGTTGGTTAGAGAGAGGACATGACATAATTGATTGGGGTCGAGGGGGCATGTAAATAGAATGAATTATGGGAGTGGGAGGTACAGTGTGGGGGTTGTCGAAGATGCAGGAGTGTGATTAGTATTGAATTTGGGGGAAAGAGTAGAGGTGCTAATTAATTTATATATTTATTGGGTAATGAAAGTGGCTATTTATAGTTAGTAGGGGGCACAGTGATGGATTATCAATCTAAATTTGGAATGGTGGGTTGTATAATAACTAATTATATATTAATTGTGGGTGCATGTGTAACACAGGTGCCGGAATGCAACACACAGAGACCACGAGGCGGGAACAGTTCACATATGTGAATTAACACATACGGAATGATCCTACCCACCCTCAGTTCATCAATATTTGCTTTCCACCAGGCTCCATTCATTATTCTTATTATTATTTATTTATATAGCGCCATTGATTCCATGGTGCTGTACATGAAAATGGGTTATATACAAAATACAGATATCACTTACAGTAAATGAACTAACAAAGATAGACTGGTACAAAGGGAAGAGGACCCTGACTTTGCGGGCTTACATTCTACAGGAATTCATCACCATTTTCTGTTCCTCATTCCCACCCTCAATTCATCATCATTTACTGACCCCATCCCCTAGTCTCAATACATCATCACTTGCTCTCCCCCACGATCAATACGTCATCATTTACTCCCCCACCTTCAATTCATCATTATTTGCTCTCATCCACTCCCACCCTGTACCCTCAAGTCATCATCATCATTTCCTGTCCCTCACCCTCAGTCTCAATTCATAATCATTTGCTCTCCCCCTACCTCAAAAATGCATCATTTGCTCTCCTCCACCTTCAATACATCATCATTTATTCACCCACCCCCACCTTCAATTCATCATCATTTGCTCTGCCCCACTTTCAATACATCATTTATTCTCCCACCGCCACCTTCAATTCATCATCATTTGCTCTGCCCCACTTTCAATACATCATTTATTCTCCCACCGCCACCTTCAATTCATCATCATTTGCTCTGCCCCACTCTCAATTCATCATCATTTTTGCTGCCCCTCCCTTAATTCATCATCATTTGTTTTCCCCACCCCCCACCTTTAATTCATTATTTGCTTTCCTCCACCTCCCGCCCTCAATACAGCATCATTTGCTCTCCCCCACCCCCATTTAATTAATTTTATTTAAGAAAAAAGTTTTTCATACTTACTTCACCATACAGCTCCACTTCTGGTCACCAGTGCATACATCCCAACGCCTGCCTTATTACATAATCGAGGGGGAGCTCTCCTGGAGCTGCGCCACCATTCCGTTTTGCCAGCTGTGGAGCCCCAGGAAAGCTTCCCGCATGGAGATGTTCACCGCCAATGGCGTCGCACAATATATTATAATGAGGTCAATCTGGCCATGGACACCTCCGGAGCGTCGGGTCCCGGGCGGTAGCCCAGATAGCCCTCATTATAATCCACCTATGCTCACAGACCTCTTAATCAATCTGACAGCCTGTGTGACAGATAATCATGTTAAGCTTCACCCAATTTTTAGAAGTGTTGTGATCAGTAGGAAAGAAAAATTTGCAAATTATTGCGCTAAGAAGGCATGTGCGTAATGGAGCTCCTATAGAACAATTTATTGTACAATTACCCTTTTATTTTTACTAATAAATGGAATATGTCAGTTTCTGCTGTGTAATCTGAGAGCAGCATGATGTAGGGGCAGAGACCCTGATTCCAGTGATGTGTCACTTGCTGGGATGCTTGCTGCAGTTTTGATAAAATCAGTTTTATCTGCTGCAGATCTACCAGTTCTCTGAATATTGAGCCTATGTATTAACCGGCACACACCAGTGATTGACAGCTTTATGTGTACACTGTGCATAGGCAGAAAGCTGCCAATAAGTGGTGGGGGTAGGTTTAAACAGAGCAGGAGGACCACATGGCACAAAACAAATAGTCGTCCAATGATGATCTCCTGCTGATAAAGCGCCATCCAGTAAGTGACACATTGCTGAAATCAGGGTTTTAGCCCCTATATCATGCTACTCTCAGATTACATAGCAAAAACCTGCTGACAGATTCCCCTTAAAACCCAGACAGCATGTTAAATTTAACATAAATGGCATCATGTCATGTTCTTAGAGTTAATTCTTAGAGGAGTGCGTGTTTCCAAAAACATGGTTATTCCTGGGGGTAAAAATCACGGACATATGGAACATTGGATAAAATACTTAAAACGTCTCAATCATAAGATTCACACTTTTCACAAACTCTTACATGTCTGGTTCACATAAAGTTAAGCAGATTTCAGCTCTGTTCTGTCTGCCGGCTTCAGGGCAATTAATCTGCGGGGAATAAGTGTCTAACAGCATGCTGTAATGTCGCCAGGAACGGGCTTTTGCCAAATCTCTTTTATTTAGCTGTGTAGTAAATTTGGTGGAAGAGGTAATTTGTTACTGTTTTCCCATAAACTGAAAGGTTACAACAATTTTGCTTAATTAGTTTACTCAGTGATGCTTCTGGCAGTTATCGTACATGCTTGTAAAATGTTAATAGCCTCCCTAAGTGGGAAATTTGCTCTTGTGCCGTAATATAAAATAGTCATTTTTACTGCAGAAGTACAGTGGTCTCCTTCCATCTGTCCAATCAGGACAATCGATGTGTTAGAGGAGGATCTCCGCTCACAACTCCCGTGCCCTACTCTGCTGGATCGGTGATCTGTGATACTTTTTTAAAAGTGGGAAAAGACTAGGGAATGGTAAAAAAAGAAATAATTAAGCATTACTTTCATTTTGAATCCCCCATTGCTCCAGGGCCTTTGCTCCAGTGGTCCTTGACAAAGCCAGAAATGATGACCACCTCAGTAGTCATCTGCTATAAATGTCACCGGTGATGCCGGAGATTGGCTGTAGTAGTGAAGTGAATGATGACAGGACATCATCCCTTGTGAAAGCTGTAGGTTGTACTGTAGATTGTAGTACTTGTACTCTGTATCAATTGATGGCACTTTCCAGGTGTTTACCCCTAATTTGATGTGTTTTGGCATTTTTTGGGCCAGTTTTAAGGTATTGCATATGCATTTTTTTGTCCCCCCATTGAATCCTATGGCGTTCTGTAATGTTCGGCGATCATTCGACGAATAAATCGGCGAATATCACAAATTCGGCGATCGTAATCCGAATCGAATATTGAAACATTTGCTCATCTCTACTCAGGAGGAGGCCTGCGTCACCTAAGTGCCGGACCTTGCCTGAGAAGGTCCGGACTCCTCACAGAAGTGCCCCGAGTTCTGCATATGCTGATCAGGTACAGGACTTGCGCTCCGCATTGATTGTTATTCCGGAACCAGACGTCGCCTGTCAAGAGCCGAGATCTGGACCCCACTGCCCCAAGCCTAAGGGTCTACCATGGACGGTCAAGCCGAGAAGAGCTGAGAGAAGGAGAGGAGCACCAGAGATAGCAGAGGAACAGTGCGAGTGAACAGGGCCGTCACTTCCAACTTTCACCTACGGGACCGGGGACAAAACCAGAAATGATGACCACCTCAATAGTCATCTGCTATACATGCAAATGTCACCGGTGATGCCAGAGATTGGCTGTAGTAGTGAAGTGAATAATGACAGGACATCATCCCTTGTGAAAGCTGTTGATCAAGGGGAGATTCAGGAGGTAGACATACTAAAATCAACTGTCTGAACTGGCGTCTAGTATTCAAGAAGCATGAGACAACACCTTCAAAGCATGAAATGGACCATGGTTTTAACCATTCTTTGGTACAAGTTAGAGTTTGTGAAATACTTCCATTGCTACATCTTCATGTATTTTGTTATGTTGGGAGTTCTGAATATTTGATATTGAAGGGGGTTAACCCAGGTTTATGGTGCTGATGACCCATCCTTAGGGCTTGTGAACTTGACTGTATTTTTGTCCGAGTGCGATCCGACAAAACACCGGATTGCACTGGGACCAATGTAACTCTATGAGGCGTTGCAAATGTCTAATTTTTCCAATAACAGAGCCAGCCCCAGGAAATAATCACAGCATTCCCGAGTTGGATCACACTCTGCCATGCAAGTTATTGAGTCAGTGGGAAAAATCTTGCTGCACTTGGATGATCCATCTAAGTGCAGTCAGATTTCCACACACAGACTTAATGGAGAAGTTGGAGACATTTTTTATTCCATTTTCTTCACATCCGGGAAAATCAGATCACACCATCAAAGTTAAATCAGAGTGTGATTTGCATAATAAGCTCGATTCTCTCCAATGAGAGAAACTACGGTAGTGTGACCCTAGCCTTAGGATAGCTTATTAATATCAGATTGACGGGGATCTGACAGATGGGTGGTGGCCGGATGTTAGCAGAGAATGGAGCCAGAACAGCACAACTCTATTCACTGTGTTGTGGCTGTTGCCAAGAACTGAAGTTTAGCTTCGCATCCGGTAACCACTAGAGCTAAAACAGCGGATTGATGGTGGTGCCAGGTGTTGTAAACCTAGACATGGGACCTCCCTACGAATACAGATTGATGGAATATTGAAAAATGTAATGCAGGTCTCATCGATGGGGACATCCACCAATTACAAGAATACAGGGGTTACTGCACACCATGGGCTACCTCAGCCACTCCTGCTTTTATCTAACACTGTATAACCTTTAGGTATTACATGCATTTATTAAAGGGATTTACCAATTTCACTAGAATATGCCATTACTTTATGATTGGTGAAGGTACGTCCTGTGGGACTGCCACCGATCCTGAGAAAGAAGGGGACACACTTATGGTACAGTGCTGTGTCCCCTTCTATTTTTTTCCTGGAAAGTGTTGTTCCCGGCCACCCAACTGGTAAGGGACTGCACTGAACTTCTTTTTTAACCAGCTGCGTGGCCAGGGACTACAGTACAGGGAAAACAAGCTTTGGTGGAAGTCACTGATCATAACTAATGGAATATCATAAGTTATGCCAACAAGAGACGGTAAACCCCCAGAGAAGTGTCAAAACTTATTTCACTTGCCCAATTCAGCCAATCAAATTGCAGCTAAAGTGTGAACTCAAATCTGATTGACTGCTTTCTTTTGCACCACTTTTGATAAATATTCCCACTAAATGTTCAGCACATCAACATATAAAATAATACAACAATCACACATACAGAAGATTGGAAACAAAAGGCTCAAATGGAATAAAAGTACAAGTCACTGATTTTTAAATGACTCCCATCCACCATCCATCACTTTGATTTCTGTCAGAAATGAAGAGAGTCTTAAAGTCTGAAAATAAATCAATTATACATTAAATCAATTAAAAATGGTCCATTGACTAAGTGTGCAATCAATAAAGTGATCTAGATATGGAAAGGTGCTGTTATAAAGCATAAATACTAATCAGTTTACATGTTGCAGTATGTTATACAGTATTCTTTAAAGAGAATGCGTTTATACTAAAACGGTGCCACTGTTATTTCTGTCTGTGTCTGGTATTGCTGTTCTTCTTCATTTAATAGGGCTAAGCTGCAATAAAATTTGATAAATAAGCAGACCTTTTATTAACGTATGTGTCGGCTAGTATGTTCACATTGACTTTTTATATCTTGGTCATAATGGAGTGCTGCTGCGCTTTTTTTTATTTGTATTATTCAATTCATGCAGCTGGCACCTGTTCACACTTAGGAGGTGCTGGTCAGGTTTTTTTTTTTATTATTTATCTCCATAGGAGGTTGAATTGCCTTCTACCTGATACTGTACTCCTCCCATTGACCAGCAGGTGACTTATAATCAGTTTTACCTGCCCATTTAAATTATAGGCATTTTAGCCCAGAAGTGACGTGTGTTGTACAAAGATGTAGGCTCGTAGCCCAAAAGTGACATGGTACGTAGAACAGGGACCCATCAGACGGGTGGTCACCTTGCCGCAGATGATGGGCACACATGAATTGGCCAATTTATGAGCTAAGAACCTTCGCTTTTTGTAAGTCCAGCTTTCTGAGCAATAATATAGTCTAAATTCAATGTTCACACTGACTTTTTGTATGTTGGCCATAGTGGAGTGCTGCTGCGCTTTTTTTTAATTATTAGTAGGTCTTTTTGCAGGTCTTCAGGAGTAAAGCCGCTAGGCCAAGGACTGTAAAGAAGGCGTAAGGGTAAATGAACGCTGACACTTTATTCAGTGTGTGCCGTCCAAGGGTTTTTGTGGAGCTGAATACATTTTCGATGCAGGGGCCTTGTTAGCATAGGGAGGTCTTTGTGAGGAAGCAATATCTTTTCTTTGCTGTTTTTTTATTTCCTTATGTTGGTTTATAAAATGCTTAGGTTTGTATACCTCCTTCTTTTTGGTTCAATTTTAGACAGTCTTACGATCCCTTTTCCTCACAAGTTTCTCCCCAAAATAAAATGAATACAGGAAAACCTGCTGCTACCCGTAATCTGGAGGGACCCTGGAAGTGCATGTTCAATTCTCCTGCAGTGCCACCACAGGACAAATTAGGTATTGCACTATGAAAAGCAGTGGTCCATCTGTTTAATGAATGAATGCGCTTGGTCCTCAAGCAAGAGGAACTCATTTTTTCTGAATAATTGATGGAAATCCCAAATGGAGCTAATTAGAGATGAGAGGGCAAAGAGAATTAGAGTTGAATTTTACAACAAGTTCAGACTCTTTCGAATCCAAATTATTATTTAATTTGTGTGAATATAGCAAAATGGATCCAGTAAATGGCTGGCCACCAATTTGCAAATTTGCAGAGGGTTTCTTGTTTAACTCTCCATGGCATGCAACATCCTCTTCTTCCATTGTGATGACATCATGATGTTCATTGACCAAGTCTTAGTCAGCAGCTCAAGTAACGGACGTCAATGCATCACAACATCACAATGTTCATCATGTCACCAAAAGTTAACTCGGCACTGGCAGCCAGAATACTAGAGATGAGCGAATCGATCCACAGAGGTTCGAAATCAAGTAGAATTTCCTGAAAATCGCGGTTTCATGCAAATGCAAACATTTTAAGATTCAATTATGTGGTTCTCAAGAAAAAAAAAACTTTGTCCTGCACCTTTCCCCAAACTGCTGAAGCATCAGAGAGCGGGCTAATGGAATTTTGCATTGCCCCATTGGGCCTCCCCATAATGCCCTGCAGCTATGACATCTAGCGGATCATCATACCTTGTACAATGGTGGTCAATACCTGGGAAATCACAGATCAGCTGTTCCCATAGGAGGACAGATTGTAAGGCACAGTCATTTTCCATCTTCACAGTCACTGGGGAAGTCTCTATCACCTGTAGCGTGTAAGCCCTTTTGGTCTTCAGGCTGCTCTCTCTCGCCTGTAGAGTGTAAGCTCTTATGATCAGCGGGATCTTCTCTATCCTGTACAGTGTAAAGTCTTATGGTCAATGGAGTCCTCTCTCTCATTCGCCTATAAAGTGTAAGCTCTTATGGTCTTTAGGCTCCTCTCTCTTGTCTGTAGAGTGTAAGCTCTTATGGTCAGAGGGGTTCGATCTCCATCTGTCTCTCTCCCCCACATGTATTTTCTGAGCAATTACAGGCTTTTCAGTATTGAGATTCACGCAAATTTATTTGACACAAATAAAAATTTTTGGAAAAAATTTAGCAAAGTTGAATTTGAAAAGATCTGCTGATCTCTACTCTACAGAGTGAAGATGGAAGAAGAAGATGTGCCATGAAGAAGTAAGTTAGTGCCACAGTAAAGTAAAGAAATAGCTAGAGGATAGCTGTGTGGAGGACTGGATGGATTTGTTGCAGCAGGATAGGTTTGCAGTAAGGTGAGTATTATTTTATTTTAGTTTTTTTTTACCCTTCGTTTATCACAGCATTGTAAGACACATTCAATTCAAAGAAAATTTCCTGGTTAAATTCGAGTGAATTGCCAAATTCAAACTTCAGCAGAATCAATCAACACTAGTGCTGATCAGTCATTAACATATGGGTTTCCTAAACCAAATATCCCGGTAAAAAGTAGATATAAGGCCCTCAGCTCCAGTGCCATATACAGTATCTACCATATATATCTACCACATAAACACGATTTGGCAGTGCTCCAAATTGTTCATATATAAAACAACCTGTAAAACATGGAAATGAATTGTTTTTATGTAGTGTGTAGTGGTAAAAAAAAAATCTATCTTGACAAAAATTAATTATATTTTCTTTAGGTGATCAAGGTTAGGGTTTCAATGAAATCTGTTCAACATCAGCATAAAGCAGATTGACAGTTCTCTAGTGCCCTTTAGATGTTGTAATCAGCGTGTAACGAGAGATCTATAACGCTGCCTATTACAACACAAACAACAACCTATTCGTTTTGTCCTGCAATATGAGAGCAGCAGAGGGGATTTCAAAACCCCCCAAGGAGCTTCACATGACGTATTGATCAATAGATTTAAAGAAATGTTAGTGGTCAAAGGAGAGTGCTCTACTCTGAAGGAATACATATATGTCATGAGTATTATGGGAATCTATGAGAAATTAAGGGAAAATGGGAACATATAAGAGGCATTAATGAGGTCATTTTACTTTATCCCTATCGGGGCTGAAGCTAAGTTTCTCCAACTTGTCAAAGTAAATCCAACCTGTCCATAGACTTAACCTGTATAAAGGGATTGTTATGGAAAAGTTGCTTTGAACTGTGACATTTAGTAGCAAAGGCAAAGCATTGACTCAGGTTTCCTAGAGCGTTGAAGTTGGCTTTTTAAGTTGGGTCCGTCAGTGTGAGTACTGTAGACCATTATTCCGAGTTTCAACATAATTTTAAAGGGTTTGTATGAAAATAAAACTATGGCTATTTTCTACCAGAAACAATATCACTGTTGTCCATGTGTTGTGTTTGGCATTGAAGCTCAGCCGTGTTCATTTGAACTCAGCTAAAATACCACATCCAATGGACAAGGGTAGCATTATGGTATAGAACTGCGATAACAAACACAGCCAATGTACAGTGGTGCTATTTCTGTATGAAAGCAGTCATATTTTTTTTCTGAGCTCATGCAAACCCTTTAAAGGTGTTGTCTTCCCTTTATTGCCTTAAAAATGTGACAGAATGCTAAAAAAGTGAATATTCAGTTAATAAAAACTCCACTTTTCTTTTTCCAGTGCTGAAGGTTTCCCTGCAGATAGTCATGGCCGCGGCCAGTGATTGATTATAGTGATCACATACACTTACAGTTGGAAGAGGAAACATGGAAAATGGTGGAAAAACTTCTGAATTTTCCACAATGCTGTAAATTCATAGTTTTTTTTAATGACCTTCTGCTCGATATCGAGCCATGGCAACTTGATGGATGAATGATCTGTAGGAAGATTGATCTTGTACAAGCCTAAATAGGTCCACCAGGGTCTTCTCCGCCATCTTCATTGCATCAAGTCATTGGGTTGCTGGTCTTCCTCTTCGCCTTGTTCTTTCTATTCTTCCGACCATGATGTCCTTCTCCAGTGATTGCTCTCTTTGTATGATGTGTCCACAGTAGGCAAGTTGTTACTTGGTGATCCTTGCTTTGAGTGAGCTATCTGGCTGGATTTGTTTCAAAATTGATTTATTGGTTCTTCTTGCCATCCATGGTATTGTTTTTTGTTACCATAGACAGATCCCAATTTATTGATTGTACCCTAGTGGAAATGACAAAAACTTTGGCACAAGGGCAAGAGCGATATTGACTTTGATTTAAACAAAAAGATGAACAAATGTATTCGAGTTGAATTGAATTCTACTAAAATTTGACAAAAACCGGCAAAATGAAGAATTTTTGTAATTCACTTCCATACAGCTTCAGCCTCTGCCATTTTGCTAAAACGTAAAAGGCCGTCAAAAGGTTAAAAAAACCCAGAATGATTATACTCACCTTAGCACTCAACTCTCCAGCCCCTTCGCTCCTTACCTTCACCTGTTTGATCCTCACTGCATCCTCTTGTCACTGCCACTCGTGCTAAAATCCCCCAGGACTTCCATCTCTCCACAGTTCACGTTGTGATGTCATGATGTAGTAACCTTTTTCTCACTTGCGCTAAAGTCTCCTGGCCCTCATCAAAACCAGAATTTTTGAAAATTCTCAGGACCTGACAAATTCAAACTGGGAAAAAATTTGGAAAAAATGCATAAACATTGCAGATAGTGTGTGTGGCAGGAGAACAATGAAAAAGAGCCACGTCTGTTTTCCCTTAGCCGTATATATGGTAAGGTCACATTGACATTACCAAAGGCTGCATTTGCATTGAAGAGCTAGAAAACTGTTCAATATAGTCCTAGGAGATGTCAGAGTGTCATTCACATTTTCAGAGCAATCGTAGGCTTTGCCATTCTTGCAACTTGCCACAAATTGATTTGCTGCAAATTTAATTGTTTGGGAAAAATTAGTTGAGGGTGGTGAATTCAGATTTCAAAAGATTCGCTTATCTCTAGCTGGCATAAAATATTTTTTGCAGAAAATGCATGCACATGGCTTTCATATGTCCATTATCCAACAAGACATAAAAAAGGAAAAGATTAAATAAAAAAAATTTCACATGGAAAACAATGATTTTGTGCAATAGATACTGTTTGGCTGTGTGCCCACGTAGCATTTTTCAAGCGTATATGCTGCTGAATTTCCGCAGCGTAAACGCTTGAAAAACGCATGTATATCCGCACCCCATGGTCCCCAATGGCATTCCGCAATGTCAATGCCCATGCTGCAGATTTTTCGGCAGCGTTTATGCTGCGTTCAAAAATCCGCAGCATGTTATTTAATTTTGCGTTTCCGCATGCAGAATTGCCTTTGTCCAATGCATAAAAAACGCAAGGCAATTCCGCATGTGGAAAACGCGTGATAAACGTGCGAAAAATGCGCGATAAACGCGTGCGGAATTCCGCATGCGTTTTTCCGGGAGAGGACTTGCAGAAATGAAGCAGAAATTTTCTGCTTCATAAATGCAACGTGGGCACATAGCCTTACAGGTTTTTGTACTGTGTGAATGTTTACCCTAAGACTTAGCTCCATCTTGGGGCGGACACAGGCAGAGGAGGTCCCCATGTGCAAGAACAGTATATGGACTATTTGGAGGTAGAAGTGACCCCCTTACCTCTTGGGCCCCTGGACGGTTGCAGAGGTTGCACCAATGGTATGACTGGTCCTGCTCTGGCTAGTTAAGGGAAGTCCAAGTGAGATGCCCCTCTATGATGTCCTGCAGTAGATATTAACTTTAACATGACTTGTCTAAATGAGACAGCCTCTTTCCAGTACTTGTCCAGGACTAAAAAATCATGACTACTTTCTTCCTAAAACAGCGCCACAGGTTATGTTTGGCTTGGCATCTCGTCATCTTTACAATGAATCATACTCTGCTGCTGTGACGCCTCTTACTCGTAAAAGCCCTTTTCTTTACCCTGGGAGATGGGGGACTCGGAGTCGGGTCCTGTGATGAAAAGATGGGGTGCAGCCGTGGCCCGGACCCGACCTGTGCTCAGGGCCATCACAATTAAAAGGATGGTGAGGGCTTATCCGGGTTGACTGACTGATTAACGACTACGCCACCTGTGGTACCTGGTAAAGGGCCACCAGCGCCACTGCAGTCCGCTGAGGCATGGTGTTATGGCGGCCAAAGTTATTACTACTCCCCACAGACGGAGCAAGGCCTCAGGGCAGAGGGACAGGAGGATGGGGGTAGTAGTAGAGGAGAACGGGCGCCGCGTCGTGTGGTGTAGCGCAGAATAAACAGTCCGGAGGCCATAGGGGTGGACTTCCAAGGCTTTACTTACTTTAGAGATGGCAGAAGGAAGGCAACTCCCTGCTCCCCGCGGAGTCCTGCAGTCACCAGGGACGGGGGTCCGACAACCTCCGAGTAAGTCCAGCATTCAGTCGGGACCCTACTCCAGAGTGTTCCTGAACTACAGACCGAATCCTTTCCTGTCCATGTGCGTGCAAATAGGTCGGGTCTCCCTCTGAGATTCTCTCAGAACAAGGGCACGGGTGGCAGCTCCGCTCTGTCCGATGCCCGGTGGGATCCTCAGGGCCTACCAGGCTTTCCCGACCAGGACTTGGAGTAGCAAGGTCGGGTGTTGGGGGCCGGTACCCCTCTTGCAGCAGGACTCCCTCTGAATATATCAGCATGGCGAGGACAGGTGGCATACACCGCTCCGTCTGCATCCTGCCTGGGATCCATTTGCTGTGAAGCCACACTCTTAAGCTCCGGGCCTTCTTGGTCCTGGTCCTTGACCGGTCGAGACATTCCTTGTCTACAACCTACCCCTCGTCCCAAGGCCGGGGCACGAAGGCTGTGTCTCCATCCAATGCAGGCCCACACAGGATCTGCGCTAGGGTGGGAGATCACAGTGCCAGACTTGACTACCACTGTCAGTCAGAGAGCGATCAAAGAACCAAGACCCAAGATGACTTTTTATTAAATATGAAATTTAAAGTGTAACTAACTTGTAAGTCCTCCAACCTCACCCACTAACTGGTTCCCCTTACTCTTGGTTCCCCAGTCTCCCTGTAACCAGGGGAGCAGCACCTAGTGCATACTAGCCCCCTCTGGTGGAGAAATGTGGTTTTGGATGCAAAGGTTGGGTCACGACTATCACACTGTTCTTACCTCAGAGGAGGAACACTACACTCCATTAGAGAAGTGCAGCATCCCTGTGGTGGTCGAACCCTCAGGGGCGCCACACTGCGATCCAGCTCACCTTCTTGAAATAGAAGTTTGCAGGGGTGGATAATAGGGATGAGCGAGTAGTGAAATAATCGGACTTGCTATACTCGTAACGAGTAGGTCCCAATACTCGGGTACTCGTTACGAGTAGCGAGTCCAATGTAAGTCAATGGGAAAAGCGAGGAAGCCGAGTAATTGTCTGCTGGAGTCTATAAAGTGGTCTGGGGGCTGAAGAAAAGGCTGAAATGGGTGCATGATTGTTTAAAAGCCGGCGGTAAAAAGCCACTGACTTTTAAACAATCACTCAGCCCCATACTCGCTTCCCTGCAGCCTCCCATCCCGATCCTCCGCTCCCCCTCCACCTCCCATCCTGATCCTAAGTTAGGACTGGGCTGGGAGCGCAGCACCACAGAGCGGAGAGCGAAGGACCCGGACGGGGAAGCCGGCAGTGAAAAGACTTCACCGCCGGCTTTCCCGTTCAGTGCTGCGCTCCCCACTCCCTGATGTACGCTCTCCACTCCCTGGTGCTTCGCTCCCCACCCAGTCCTAACTTAGTATCGGGATGGGAGGCGGCGGGGGAGAGGGGAGCGTACATGAGGGAGCGGGAAGCACAGCACCGAACGGGAAAGCCGGCGGTGAAGTCTTTTCAATGCCGGCTTTCCCGCCGTTTATTTCAAATGAACAACTGAGGTATTAGCTGATGCTGATCAGCTGTTCATTTGAAGTAGCCGCGGTGCCCTCAGAGGGTTCATGTGAGTTCATGCTTGGCTGCATGAACTCACATCAACTTTCCCACGGCCGCACAGCTCAGCTACATCTCTACCAGAGATGTAGCTGAGCTAAAGAAGACTCCATTGGACTACGTCGGATGGAAGATTATTTTTTTAATAAAGATGGAGATTCTAAGTGTTGTTATTTTTTTCTAATAAAACATTTTTTTTTCTGTGTTGTGTTTTTTTTTTAATACTTCACTAGAAATTCATGGCGATCATGTCTAATATTGGCATGACCCCATGAATTTCGGGCTTAGAGCCAGCTGATAATACATAGCTGGCCCTAACCCCTTTGCTACCCAGTGAGCCACCGCACCAAGGCCCTGGATGAGTTGGGTACAGCGCCAGAAGATGGCGCTTCTATGAACGCGCCATTTTCTGGGGTGGCTGTGGACTGCAATTTGCAGGAGGGGGGGCCCAGAAAGCTTGCTTTAACTTTTTTGTTAAGTATATAATTCCACATGTGTTAATTCATAGTTTTGATGCCTTCAGTGTGAATGTACAATTTTCATAGTCATGAAAACACAGAAAAATCTTTAAATGAGAAGGTGTGTCCAAACTTTTGGTCTGTACTGTATGTAACACAAAATAGTTAATAAATAACATTTCCCACATGTCTACTTTACATCAGCACAATTTTGTATCCAATTTTTTTTATTACAGAGTTATAAGGGTTAAAAGTTGACCAGTGATTTCTCATTTTTCCAACAAAATTTACAAAACCATTTTTTTAGGGACTACATCACATTTGAAGTCACTTTGAGGGGTCTTTATGACAGAAAATACCCAAAAGTGACACCATTCTAAAAACTGCACCCCTCAAGGTGCTCAAAACCACATTCAAGAACTTTATTAACCCTTCAGGTGCTTCACAGGAATTTTTGGAATGTGGAAGAAAAAAATGAATATTTAACTTTTTTCACAAAAATGTTACTTTAGACCCAATTTTTTTATTTTCACAGAGGTAACTGTAAAAAAATGGACCCCAAAATTTGTTGTGAAATTTCCCCTGAGCAAACAGATACCCCATATGTGGGGAAAAAACACTGTTTGGGCGCACGGCAGGGTTCGGAAGGAAAGGAGCGCCATTTGACTTTTTGAATGTAAAATTTGCTTGAATAATTAGCGGAAGCCATGTTGCGTTTGGGGAGCCCCTGATGTGCCTAAACAGTGGAAACCCCCCACAAGTGACACCATTTTGGAATCTAGACTCCTCAGGGAACTTATCTAGATGTGTGGTGACCACCTTAAACCCCCAGGTGCTTCACAAAAGTTTATAACATTCAGCCATAAAAATACATTTTTCACATTTTTCCCACAAAAATGTTTTTCAGCCCCCAATTTTGCATTTTCATAAGGGTAACAGGAGAAATTGCACCATGAAATTTGTTGAGCAATTTCTCCTGAGTAAGCAGATGCCCCATATGTTGGGAAAAACCATTGTTTGGGTGCATGGCAGGATTCGGAATGGAAGGAGCGCCATTTGACTTTTTGAATGTAAAATTTGCTTAAACAATTAGCGGATGTGTCCCTGATGTGCCTAAACAGTGGAAACCCTCCACAAGTGACACCATTTTGGAAACTAGACCCCTCAGGGAACTTATCTAGATGTGTGGTGAGCACCCTGAACCCCAAGTGCTTTACAGAAGTTTTTAACATGCAGCCGTGAAAATAATAAAATCTAACTTTTTCCACAAAAATTATGTTTTAGCCCCAATGTTTTTATTTTCACAAGGGTAAGAGGAAAAAATGGACCCCAAAAACTTTTGTGCAATTTCTCCTGAGTACACCAATACCCCATATGTGGGGAAAATACAGTGTTTGGGAGCATGGCAGAGTTCAGAAGGGAAGGAGCACTGTGTGACTTTTTTAACGCAATCTTGGCTGGAATCGAGAGCGGACGCCATGTCGCGTTTGGGGAGCTCCTGATGTGCCTAAATAGTGGAAACCCCCAACAAGTGACCCCATTTTGGAAATTACACCCCTCAAAGATTTTATCAAAGGTTATAGTGAACATTTTGAACCCAGAGGTACGACACAGAATTTGATAACATTAGGTCATCATATTGAATAAGTTGTCATTAGTCTTGAGCGCAAGTGCTCGCTACTTGAGTTTGCATCGGGTACTCAGGTATGCACCATGTATCATGGGTGTTCGAGTGACCTGCTCGAGTCCCCACCCGCATGTTTCACAGTTATTAGACACCCAAAAAAAAACATGCGGGGATTGCTCGTGCATGGAAGGCAATCCCCATGAAGCATATAGGGCGGAGACTTGAGCATGTCACTCGGGCACCCGCGATACTCAGTGCATACACGAGCACCCGATGCAAACTTAAGTGGCGACACTTGCGCTCAACACTAGTCGCCATATCATCATCTTTTTTTTTACTTTTGAAAAAAATCCCAACCCTAACCCTAGCCCAACCCTAACCCTAGCCAAACCCTAACCCCAACCCCAACCTTAACCCTAGCGCAACCCTAACCCCAGCCTAACCCTAACCCTAGTCCAACCCAAACCCTAGCACAACCCTGGCCCAACCCTAACCCTAGCACAACCCTAATCCTAGCACAACCCTAACCTTAGCCCAACTCTAACCCCAACCCCAACCCTAGCCCAACCCTAACCCTAGCCCAACCCTAACCTTAACCCTAACCCTAGCACAACCCTAGCCCTAACCCCAGCCCTAACCCTAGCCCAACCCCAACCCCAACCCTAACCCTAGCCCAACCCTAACCCTAGCCCAACCCTAACCCTAGCCAAACCCTAACCCCAACCCCAACCTTAACCCTAGCGCAACCCTAACCCCAGCCCAACCCTAACCCTAGTCCAACCCAAACCTTAGCCCAACCCTAACCTTAACCCTAACCCTAGCACAACCCTAGCCCTAACCCCAGCCCTAACCCTAGCCCAACCCCAACCCCAACCCTAACCCAACCCCAACCCTAACCCTAGCCCAACCCTAACCCTAGCCCAACCTTTGCCCAACCCTAACCCCAACCATAACCTTAGCACAACCCTAACCCTAACCCGAGAGTTTATTTTTTACGCCGTTCCTCAGGCGGTATAAGTGATTAGACGACTTTATTCTTCAGGTTCGTGCGATTACAGTGATACCAGAATCATATTAGGTTTTTATGATTGACAGCTGTCACACACTAAAAGACACATTTTTTTGTAAAATCTACTTTTTGCATCGCCATATTTTGAGAGCTTTAATTTTTCCATATTTTGGCCAACAGAGTCATGTGATGACTTGTTTTTTGCGGGATGAGTTGACGTTTTTACTAGTGCCATTTTCAGACACGTGACATTTTTTGATCGCTTTCTATTCCGATTTTTGGGAGGCAGAATAAACAAAAACCAACAATTCAGGAATTGTTTTTTTTTTTTACATTTTTCTATGTTGTTCCGCCTTTGGTAAAATTGATAGGTAGCTTTATTCTTTGGGTAAGTACGTTTACAGTGGTACCACATTTATATCGTTTTTCTATGTTTTGGCGCTTTTACACAGTAAAAGCTATTTTATAGAAAAAATAATTTTTTTGCGTCGCTTTATTCTGAGAGCTATAACTTTTTATTTTTCAGCTAATGGAGCTGTATGGCAGCTTGTTTTTTGCGGGACAAGATGACGTTTTCAGCGGTAACATTTTTGTTTATATTCGTCTTTTTGATCGCGTGTTATTCCATTTATTGTTTGGCAGTATGATGTTAAAGCATTGTTTTTTGCTTCTTTTTTTTTACCGTGATCACTGAAGGGGCTAACTAGTGGGACAGTTTTATAGGTCGGGTCGTTCTGTTCGCGGCGATACCAAATATGTGTAATTTTATTGTTTTTTTTTTCATAATAATATTTATTGATGGGTACAGTATATTTTTATTTTTGGTGAATTTTTTATTTTTTTTAATAATTTAAAAAAAAAATTTAAACTTTTTTTCACTTTCTGACACTTTTTTTTCTTTTACACCTTGTCCCACTATGGGACTTTCACTTTTTTTATTCTGATCACCTGTATAGCATAGGGATGGAGCACCATCCCTGTGCTATACAGGCTGTCAGCGCTGCTGATGCAGAAGATACTTTGGTCATGCACTGCGCATGACCAAAATTTCTTCCTGCTGCCTGGTGACCTGGATGTTGTCATGACGACATCAGGTCATCATGGCAACATCCAGGAAAAAGCGGCAGACAGCGCTGGAGGCCGGGAGAGGAGGTGAGTATCCTGATCACCTCCCCTTGCCCCCGCAATGCTGTGATCAACTTAGATCACAGCATTGCGGGGGTTAATGTGCCGGGAGCGGTGCAGGACTGCTCCCTGCACATATCACCGGGTGTCAGCCTGTGTGCGGATGTGATCGCAAAGACGTACTAATACGTATCAGGCTCTTAAAGCCCAGGGCGCAGATACGTATTAGTACGTCTAATACGGGCTTTAAAGGGGTTAAGGATAGCTCCATGTTTTCTACGCGTGGAATGAACAAGTTGGAGTCATATCTCAACATCTATCTTTTTCCATTCTTCAAGAAAGACCTCTTTTAGACCCTGGATGCTGGATGGAGAGTGATGACAAAGTATGTCTTCAGAATTTCCCATAGGTGTTTGGTTGGGTTCAGATCAGGAGGCACTTGGCCACTGAATCACTTTCACTCTGCTCTTTTTCAGAAATGCAACAGATACATTATCTGGTTTCAGGTATGATTTTCAAATTGCCCACACCTGTTACTTGCCACAAGTGAGTTTGAATGAGCATCACATACTTGAAACAAAGTTGTTTACCCACAATTTTGGAAAGGTGACAAGCCATTTGGGAGGTTTTGTGTGAAATTATGTCCAATTTTCTTTTATTTCTGTTTTTTTTTGTGTTGTTCACAAAGGAAATAAACATGTATATAACAAAATATTTGTAATTGCAAGAATTTTCTTGGAAAAATACTTCATTTTCTGGAACAATTTCAAGGGTGCCAACACTTTTGGCCATGATGGTATGTGTTTTGGACCATTGTCATGTTGAAAAACTACACGTCAATCAAGTGCACAGAGTGATGGCATAATCTTCTCTTTTAGTATATAGCAGTATATCTGTGAATTCATGATACCATCAATGAAATGCAGGTCCCTGACTCCAGCAGGACTCATGCAGCCCCACATAAGAACACTGCCACCACCATGTTTCACTGTAGGCACCTTGCATTTTTCAAAATTAATTTTTCTAAATATATGGTGCTTACAGTGACAAGTAGTGGTGGTAGTATCTTTATGTGGGGATGCATGAGAGCTGCTGGTGTTGTAGTATCATAAATTCTCAGACATACTGCTGTATATTGAAAGAGAAGATGTTACCATCACTCCGTGCCATTGGTAGACGTGCACTTTTTCAAAGTGACAATGATCCAAACTTGTTCATTCAAGCAGATTTGGTGCTGTTCTTAAAAATCATGGAGGTCATACAAAAGACAAAATGTAGTAGTTTTTTTAAGTGGGGTGTACTCCTTTTTGCATTAACTAATTTGAGTAAAGCAGAACATTTTGTAATGAAAGTTATATTATTGGCTTTACTTTTCTGGTATGTGTTAAAAATGTTCTATGAAACACAAACTTGTCAAAATTTATGGAAATTGTTTTTATGTTCAGTGAGATACTGATTAAATATTATTTCTCAAAATGGGTTTACTCATATATACTAAGCACTGTATATGTGTGCTGAGATATAAAATGTGTAAATATCTTAAAAAATATTTACGTGAGGAAAAATAAAAATTCAATTCACTTTTGCAAAGCAAATTTTCAAGTTGCAAAAAAATGAATAAAAAATTAAAAACTGTATTTCTTAACAGTATTAAGAAATGTATTTATAACGAAAAATAAAACTTCAATTCACTCTTGCAATGCAAATTTTAAAGTTGCTAAAAATAATAAATTAAAAAGTAAGAACCTAAATAAAATATATAAAAAATGTCTTTATAATGATAAATAAAAATTCAATTAACTTTTGCACTTTTTACAAATTTTAAAGTTGCCAAAAATAATAAGAACTTAAATAAATAAATTATATAAAAATGTATTGATAAGGAAAAATAAAAAAAATCAATTCACTCTTGCAATGCAAATTTTAAAATTGCAAAACAGAATAAATAAAAAAGTAAGAACTTAAATAAAATATATAAAAAATGTATTTATAATGATAAATAAAAATTCAATTAACTTTTGCACTTTTACAAATTTTTAAGTTGCCAAAAATAATAAGAATTTATATACGGTAAATAAAATCTGTAAATTAGAAATTTAGCCTGCTGCATTATATGCATAATCTCTTCCACCTTATTCAACAATAAAAAAAAAAAAAGTTTTGATGAATGCTTAAGTCTTCTGCATCAATAGGCAACGTAAAATTTATGAGACCACTTTAGGGTATTATTGCTGGTCACAAATATTTTTAAAACACATTTTAAAGGTTTCATAACATATAATCTATGGAAATCTTGCTGCCACTAAATTTGTAATAAGAATCTGCTAAACTGTTCATCGATTGAAGAAAAGTGGTCATGGGAAGATTTTTTATCACTAACTGCTGAAACAAAGAAATCTATAAAACCACAAGTCTCTACGCTACAAAGTGATATGTAGTATTCTTTGAGGTTTCACACTATCAAGTCAATAATCTTCCATTAGCATTGGACAAACTATCAGAATGACCTGCTGCCCTCTCTTCTGCAGAGTGATTTGGCCTTACCATGCTATATTAATATGAATTTTAGTCCCCATGTCTGGCGCTATAATTCTCTGTCCATTAGGCTCACATTTCTTTCTTATCAGCTTGTACTATTGATTTTAAAGAATATGTACAGTCAATTTGCACACATAGAGCTACAAAGGTCACGAGAGGACACCAGTTTTAGCTTCTGTTATACGTCCACAGGGTAATATTTATTAATGATTTGCAAGCCATTTATTCTCTACAAGATAATCCCTTAACATTTGTACCAAGGGAAACGAGTATTCAAACAGATATCCATCAACCTCTTGACTTTTTCTTGGGTTTATGTTACTTGTTTCAGGGCTATATTCTGTTAGCTACCACAACAAGTTTTTTTTATGCGAAAGTATTTAAAGGGAGTCATAAACATACGGTTTGTTTTAGTGGTAATTTTTTATTTCATATTGAATTGTAGGCCAATGAAATAATTTGGCTGTAGGTTATCGAATTTATGTGTCTCTAAACTTGTTCTTTGCTATTAGTGTAGGTTAATGGAAACTTAATTGTTTATATTTAATTAATAAATTAAATGTTTATTAACACTATTTATTACAAAGTACGTAATTTTGCTGTTTGCTGTGAAATATTTATTTCGCAATTAATATTTACTTTTTTCTTAGAATTTTATTTATTAGCATTTTGTATGATTTTTTTTTATTTTTTTTATTTTGATGTATATTATTATTATTATGTATTTTTAGAGCACCACTGATTCCATGGCGCTGTACATGAGAAGGGGTTACATACAAAATACGAATATAAAATATGGTGAACAAACTAATAATGACAGACTGGTCCAGAGGGGAGAGGGCCCTGCCCTTGTGGGTTTAGACAGTAGGTTGGGGGGTTGCGGTACTTTTGGTGATAGTGAGATTGAAGGGGGTCATTGACAGGCTGTAAGCTTTCTTGAAGAGATGAGTTTTCAAGTTCTGTCTAAAGTTCAGAGTGTGGTGGATAATCCGATGTGTTGGGGCACAGAATTCTAGAGGATGGAGGATACTTTGGAGAAGTCTTGGAGGTGATTGAGTGAGGAATGTATGAGTGTATGGCAAAGAAGGAGATTTTGGCAGGACTGGAGGTTGCAAGTTGGATGATATCGGGAGATATACAGAGGAGAGAAATTGTGGACAGCTATACTTAAATATGTTATACTCTTTGTGTTCTAAGGCTCTCTTTACACTACCAGCAGAAGAATGGCATTTTGCTAATGTTGGCAGGCCATGCGATTAGTATGGGGCCCAAGAGCTAGGAGGGCCCAGAACCAATTGGTCTCTTCCCCCACCCAATGTATATGCACAACAGAAATTGGGAGGATTTGTGTAGAGCAGCCTCATAAATTGAGCTTGCTTGATACCAAGGTGGTGTCGGTTATTTAAAATACACAGCAGACACTGGCTGGTACAGTATCTAATGCAATTGAAGGGAGCTCTGACTGCAGTGGTTTAACCACTTAAATGCTGTAGTGAATAGTAACAATTACATCTAGGGGGAATACCATGAGTCCTGGTGACACGATTGTAGGAACCTAATGGGTTGTTTATTGGCAGTCAAGAGCCTATAGGAGTAAATTTGAACTTTTACATGTCCATGAATGTCAAAAGCATTTGAACATTTAGGATTAGCAAAAAATGTGAAGATAAAGTAAATTCTGGTGTTTCTAAGCAATGGAATGTCAATTAGGTGTGAGTGGGCAATCTATTTTTCTATCATGGCATGAATAAAGGAGATTTTTGTGGAACTCAGAAGAAGAGTTGTTGGTGCTCATCAGACTGGAATAGGTTACAAAACAAAATCCAAAGAGCTTGAACTCCATCAAACCAGTAAGACAGGTTATGTACAAATGAAGGAAATTCAAGACTATTATTACTTTCTTCTGGAGTGGTTGACCCACAAAGATCAGTAGAAGAACAAGGTGTGTAATGCTCCGCAAGGTTACAAGGAACCCAAGGTAACATCTAAGCATCTAAAGGTCTCTCTCACATTAGCTAATGTTAATGTTTTTGAGTCCACCATCAAGATGACACTGAATAACAATGGTGTGCATAACAAAATTGTGAGGAAAAAGACACTGCTCTTCAAAATGAACATAGCTTCCTGTCTGCAGTTTGCTAGAGATCACGTATACAAGCCAGAAGTCTATTGAAACAAAGGTTTGTGGATGAATTACACCAAAATAGAGCTTTTTCATATAAATGAGAAGCGTTATGTTTGTAGAAAGAAAAACACTGCATTACAGCTTCATACCATCTGTGAAACATAGTGATGGTAGGTAGCATCATGGTTTGGGCCTGTTTGTTGTATCTGGGCCAGGACGGTGTTTATCATTGATGTAACAATGAATTCTGAATTATATGAGAAAATTATAAAGTAACATGTCAGAACATCTATCCATGAGTTGAATCTCAAGAGAATGTGGGTCATGCAGCAAGAAAACGACCCAAAGCACACAAGTTGTTGTACAGAAAAATAGTTAAAGAACAAAGTTAATGCTATTTTACAAGTCTTGAAATTAATCCTATAGAAATGATGTAGAAGGACCCGAAGACAGAAGTTTGTAGGAAGAAACGCTCCAGCATAACAGACGTGAAGCTGTTTTATATGGAGAAGTGGGCTAAAATTCCTCCAAGATGATGTGCAGGATTAATCAACGATACAGTTATTGCTCATGCCAGATACTGAAAACAAAGGTTTCAATACGTTTGCCACTCACATACATGTGATATTGGATCATTTTCCTCATGTGAAAAATGAGTCTAATATTTTTGACTCATTTGATTTTTTTTCCTCCTTTTAGGACTTGTGTGAAAAGCTGATGAGGTTTTTTATGCCAAATTTGTGCAAAAACATGCAAAAATTCGAAAGGGTTCACAAACTTTCAAGTACCATTGTATATAGGGAAGCTTTCATACCATGTAGATTTCTGGTTCATTTCATCTAAGCATTGTATATATTAAAAATCTATGACCTTGATTTTACCGGAAAGAAGACACAATCCATAATCCAAGCATCAGGTGGACATGTCAACGTGAGAAACTGTAGAGTAGCAGATCATTCTAGGACTGGTGCATTAAAAATAATCGTGTCATGTCAAATGGTGCATTTTATAGCTTAATTGTTATAAACCTCAGTGGTATTAAACATGAAGTCCCATGTCACCCATTTATGTGTCATCTACCTGTAGTTTGCTTCCTCGTGAGTTCCAGCAGACCGGGATGAAGTGGTGCAGTCATGTAGATCAATGGAAAGCATCCTGGCACGAAGAACAACTGTATTTTACTGTCACAGCTGGGTGACTATATCCCCATAGGTAACCTGAATATAGACAAGACTCATCTTTTCTGTCCTTTGTTTTCAACACTATGGACTTTATGGATTTTAGTCTGGTGTAGAAAAAATTCTTATATATTCTGTGGTGTTCAGCTAAACTTCCAGTTTGACTGTATCTCCACCTCACCTTAGGATACAACAATATTTTCTGTATTTGTGTAAATCTTATTAATCCTTATCTATTTTTGAAAAATTGCATGACACTTTTCGAACTCACATAAAATTTCAGAATTCTTCAAATGAGAAAAAAAATTATCCAATTTCAATCATAACTATCGTATGAGGTCATCGCATTTCATATTTAGCAGATATGTTGCAGAAGTATCTGTAGGTGCCCCATTCATCTGCATTCATCTTGCAGAAAACCAGGCATGTGCTGTAGAAACAACCCAGAGGTGAATGAATTTTTGACTTCAGAAACTTCCAAGACAAATCTACTACATTTACGTATAGTCAAAATAGGAACAATAATATCAGAATCACAATGGGCAAAAAAGATGATATGGCAGGAATGATAAATACAGGCAATACAGTACAATATGTACAATATGTACTTTGTTATGCTAATATTTTACAGGAATAAGACATAAATGAACAATATGCAAGATATGATATAAGTACAGTGGGGAACAAAAGTATTTAGTCAGCCACCAATTGTGCAAGTTTTCGCACTTAAAAAGATGAGAGAGGCCTGTAATTGACATCATAGGCAGACCTCAACTATGAGAGACAAAATGAGAAAACAAATCCTGAAAATCACATTGTCTGATTTGTAAAGAATTTTTTTTCAAATTTTGGTGGAAAATAAGTATTTGGTCAATTACAAAAGTTCATATCAATACTTTTGTTATATATCATTTGTTGGCAATGACAGAGGTCAAACGTTTTCTGTAAGTCTTCACAAGGTTGACACACACTGTTGCTGGTATGTTGGCCCATTCCTCCATGCAGATCTCCTCTAGAGCAGTGATGTTTTGGGGTTGTTGCTGGGCAACATGGACTTTCAACTCCCTCCAAAGGTTTTCTATAGGGTTTAGATCTGGAGACTGGCTAGGCCACTCCAGGACCTTGAAATGCTTCTTACGAAGCCACTCCTTCATTGCCCTGGCGGTGTGCTTGGTATCATTGTCATGCTGAAAGACCCAGCCACGATTCATCTTCAATGCCCTTGCTGATGGAAGGAGGTTTGAACTCAAAATCTCACGATACATGGCCCCATTCATTCTTTCATGTTCACAGATCAGTTGTACTGGTCCCTTGGCAGAGAAACAGCCCCAAGGCATGATGTTGCCACCCCCATGCTTCACAGTAGGTATGGTGTTCCTTGGATGCCACTCAGCATTCTTTTTCTCCAAACACGACGAGTTGTGTTTCTACCAAACAGTTCTACTTTGGTTTCATCTGACCATATGACATTCTCCCAATACTCTTCTGGATCATCCAAATGTTCTCTAGCAAACTTCAGATGGGCCCGGACATGTAGCGGCTTAAGCAGGGGGACACGTCTGGCACTGCAGGATCTAAGTCCCTGGTGGCGTAGTGTGTTACTGATGGTAGCCTGTGTAACGTTGGTCTCAGCTCTCTGCAGGTCATTCACTAGGTCCCCCCGTGTGGTTCTGGGATTTTTGCTCACCGTTCATGAGATCATTTTGACCCTATGGGGTGAGATCTTGTGTGGAGCCCCAGATCAAGGGAGATTATCAGTGGTCTTATATGTCTTCCATTTTCTAATTATTGCTCCCTCAGTTGATTTCTTCACACCAAGCTGCTTGCCTATTGCAGATTCAGTCTTCCCAGTCTGGTGCAGGGCTACAATTGTGTTTCTGGTGTCCTTCGACAGCTCTATGGTCTTCACTATAGTGGAGTTTGAAGTGTAACTGTTTGAAGTTGCGGACAGGTGTCTTTTATACTGATAACAAGTTCAAACAGGTGCCAGTACTACAGGTAATGAGTGGAGGACAGAGGAGCCTCTTAAAGAAGAAGTTACAAGTCTGTCAAAGCCAGAAAGCTTGCTTGTTTGTAATTGACCAAATACTTATTTTCTACCAAAATTTGAAAAAATTTGAAAAAATTTCTCAGACAATGTGATTTTCAGGATTTATTTTCTCATTTTGTCTCTCATAGTTGAGGTTTACCTATGATATCAATTTCAGGCCTCTCTCATCTTTTTAAGTGGGAGAACTTGCACAAGTGGTGGCTGACTAAATACTTTTTTCCCCACTGTACATGCATATATATAAAATCCAAAATGGTGTTGAAAATGAGCAAGTGTCAGAGTAAGGCCATGGCCCCACTATCAATATTTGGTCAGTATGCAGTCAGTATTTTTTCTCAAGAGTGGGAGCCAAAACCAGGAGTGGGTGATAAATGCAGAATTGGTGACTTGGTTCTATTATACCTTTTCTCTGATTGTTCCTCACCTGGTTTTGGCTCCTACTTCTGAGAAAAAATACTGACTGAACACTGGCCAAATACTGATAGTAAGGCCGTGGCCTCACATGTATCATACATTAATTGGATAGAAAAATGTGGATCAGGGAATAAGACGCAAAGTTCCTAACTATAATTTTGATCCACTGCCTATCAGAAGACGATAAAATGCCTAGTGCCATATAACATTAACATGATTCTAAATAATAAGCATGATTAACCCCTTTGCGACCTTGTGATTTTCCGTTACTTTCCTCCATGTCTTCCAAGAGCCATCATTTTTTTATTTTTCCGTCCCCATATCCATATGGATGCTTATTTTCTGAAGTTCGAGTTGTACTTTTGATTGATATCATTCATTTTATCATGCGATACACTGGAAAGCGGGGAAAAAATTCCAAGTGTGTAGAAATTGCAAAAAAAGTGCTGTTCCACAATTGTTTTTTGGGTTTTTTATTTACCATGTTCATGTAAAACTGACCTGGCAATATGATTCTTTAGGTCAGTACGAGTACACAGATACCAAAAATGTATAGTTTTTTTTTATATATTTGACGAAAAAATATCGAAAATTTGTAAGAAATTTTTTTTTGCTTGTTTCACCATTTTCCGAGACCTGTAACATTTTCATTTTTGGAGATATAGAACTGTGTGATGGCTTTTTTTTGCTCTCTGAGCATACATTTTTACTGATACCATTTTTAGGTACATATAATATATTGATTGCCTCTTATTGCATTTTCTTGCAATGTTGCGGCTAAAAAAACCTAAGTCTGGTGTTTTGATTCTTTTAACTCGTTACGTTATTTACCAATCAGATTAATTTATTTTATATTTTGATAGATCAGACCTTTACAAATGATTCTATACTTTCATGTTGCTTTAAATAATTAGCTTTTAGATTTAATGTGTATGTATATGAGAAATCACACTATCTATAACTAACAATTAATTCTGATTTAGTAGGTAGGGATTAGCTAATGTGATCTCTCCACTACACCAAACACAAATAAAGATGGATTCCTGTTCTTGTATCCTTTGGTAGTACAGAGACAAGAACAGCTGCAGCAACATAGAGAACAATATACAGCAATAATGAGCAATGTAGCTGTGAATCCAGCTCTAGCGGAGTTAAATTACATGGTGGAGAAGTTTCCACACAGATCTATTTCTCTCTTAGTATGAGTGCCGCTCTCTGCTTTTCACTTCTCTTCCCTCTCCATAGACTTCAATATCCTGTAGATGGGTGTAACTGAGTCTCACTGGTTGCTGCCAGTTCTGAGTTGATGGCACTGCCGGGCATCTTCCAATTTTGAAGGGAAGTAAGCAAGATGTGTCTTTCATATACTTCATTGTTTTCTTGGCTGACCAATGCATCTTCGGTTCTCAAAGTTGCCTATTTTGTGGTGTCCTCAAAGCTGAGAAACACAGGCAGATACTTCTCCATCATACTTCTCCATCATACTTCTCCATCATACAATTCCATCATACAATTCCATCATACAATTCCATCAGAGAGGCGTCTGATACACATTTATTCTGCAATTGGACAACAAACCCAAACATCCAGCCAATGTCATTTAGAGCTATCTTTAGCATAAAGAAGAACAAAGAGTCATGCAAGTGGTGATATGGCCCCACAGAGCCCCGACCACATCATCATCCAATCTGTCTGGGATTAGATGAAGAGACCGAAGGATTTGCACAAGAAGATATGTGGTCAGTTCTGTAAGATGTTTGGAACAACCTCCCTGCCAAGTTCCTTCAAAAGCTGTGTATAACTATACTTAAAAGAATTTATGCTGATCTGAAGGTAAAGAGCAGTCATACCAAATAATGATGTGATTTAGATTTCTCTTTTGTTCATTCACTTCGCATTTTGTTAATTGAAATAAACTAATACCACTTTTTTTTTTTAAAGCATTTTTACTTTGCAGCATTTTTTTACACCTGCCCAAATCTTTTGCACAGTATTGTGCAATACCCTTTATCTAACCTCATAGATACACCTAAGGGGTTTAATGTTCAGGATCAGGGTTATCTTTGATCTCTGCTGTTGCCAGCTCTGTTCTTTAAGTTCATATAATCAAAAAAGTGGTACGTATACAGCAAATTGAGGGAATTATTTGCCAACAGCACAATATAGTGTGTATAATACGAATTCATGAAATAGCTGAGGATTTCCTCTGGACTTTAGAGTGCTACTGGATAGAGCTTTAATAGGGTATCCTGAAATATCAATAGGACTAACGCAATATTACAAATAATACCAGGGAAGACATACTATAAAGGCAGACCATGGGGCTGTTATGAGCCCCCAGGAAGATAACAGCCAACCCTGGTTGATCCTGTAGCATTTGATTTTTGGTGATGAGAACCTATACAGGACTTTCCAGAGGGTGAACATTGTCAGCAAACAAGGTGCAAAAAATGGTTTAAAGAGATTATTTAGTCTAAGATAAAAGTGCGTGACAGTGCCCGATATGCATACGGTTACGATTGCCGTGTATATCCCCCGCAGATGGGAGGTCCCGTATGTGTGTGATTTATATTCTTGTGGTCACGTGCCAACTAAACTCTCCTCCACTAGAAAATTGAGAACTGGAGAGGGGTCAAGTCGGCACATGACTGCAAGTATGCAAATCACATGTCCGTCTACCCGCATGGGGAATACAGGAGAATCGTGATGATTCTGCACTCGGTAGTCTGCAGTCAAATAGAGTTTTTGTTTTAGACTGGGTGACCCCTTTAAGGGTAAATGAAGAGGAAAAATCTAGCCCTTCTGCCCTGCTTAGGAAAAAGTGGTCACTGGGCAGTATAGTAGCTCAGTGGTTATCACTGCTGCCTTGAAGCTCTGAGGTCCTGGGTCAAATCCAACCAAAGACAACATCTGCAAGGAGTTTGTATGTTCTCCCCGTGTTTCTATGGGTGTTCTCTTGTTTCCTCCCACACTCCAAATACATACTGATAAGGAATTTAGATTGTGAGCCCCAGTGGGAACACTGATGATGAAGTTTGTAAAGCACTATGGTATATGATGGCACTAAATAAGCAAGTACAGTAAATGAAACATAATTGATGCCCCATTTTGAGCTTTGCATATAGAATAGAGAGGGTCCTATAGCACACTGAGACAATTTCCCTTTAATTCCTGTATCTCTTCTTTCGTACAAAGCATTGGACGCGCCCAGAGATGGCCAGCCAGTAAAAGTAAATCTGATTCCAATAAACGGATATGCAATAAGCGATATGAACAAACATATCCAACACTGAATAATTAATTTTCACTCTGTGATGAAAATGTTTCCTATTGATTTACAACCCCTTCTGGCTATAGAGCCTTTTGGTGGAAACCTGATTCTTAATTATTGTCATAGGAATGCAAAGGTTGTCAAAAAGCTATTTCCATCACAAAGATCATCCCTAAACGCTCGCAGCTATATCTGTGCACTGTTTAACAGCTGCTTCCACATAGGGCTTTTTTCTTTCTATTCATATTAGTCTCTTAAAGTGGTCGCTTTATTTGTCTTAGATATGTAATTGAAGAATCCACATTTTTTTAATCATGTGGAACAAATTCTAAAAATTATATTAGTGAATGAAAATTAATATACATTTCAATTTGATGACTATATAGCGCGTAGAATAATACTAGTAATAATGAAAGAGTCTCCAAGGGTCTTTGTATTGTACTAAGCAATTGATTTAACAAGTCATCAATGTCAGATTGCAGGGGTCTAACAACTGGCACCCCACCATTCAGCTTATACCAGGAGCCAAGACAGCCAAAAGTTCACAGTCTACAGAGCCGGCACACCAAAGCTCCATACACTGTGTAGTGGCCATTCTTGGATACTGCTGGAGAGGTCACATTTACTTCACGTCAATGGAAGTTAAGCCATAGTACTCTAGAGTAGCCACCATACATAGTACAGTATTGTGATGGTCCAGCTCCATACTCTGTGAACTTCTGCCTTCCGTGGCTTTAGATATCAGATGAGTGGTGGGTGGGCCATTTGTAAGGATAGGTCATCTGTTATCACGGGTGTGTCAGAGGTGCCAGACGGTCGCCCTGCAGTGGGTTGTAGGAGATCTCTACTTTTGGCATTGCAGACAGCCTCTTACATAAGAGGCTGTCTTTAGGATCAAGAGGCTACCTCTCTCTTGCTAATTAGTGCTCTGCCTGGGTATATATATACCTGGTGTGTCTACTTCTGAAGCTTAGCAGGAGCAGTACTTCGTCCTTTCTGGAGCTTGAGACCGTGTGCTTATTTGGAGTTCATGTAAAGCTAAGCCATTTCCCCTGTTTTGTCCACCCTTGCTGTCTATAGAGTTTTAGTGGAGGTTGACTAGTGCTCATCTCCTTCCATCCCTAGCCGTAGCCATACGCCAGGGAGAATAAGGTGAGGCACGGATGCGACGATTGCTGAGGAGGTAATATAGGGACATTAGGGGAGACAGGGTGACGCTAGACCAGACTAGGAGATCTCCACTTTCCCTTTTCTCTAGTGTCTGGGCTCCCTTTCCCTTTTCCCTCTGTGTTGTACTAAGTCTTCCCCACACCTGGCATTACTTTACAGCCGGCCGAGCACGTTTTGAAAAGGGGGAAAAAAAAGGGAACTGACATTTTGTTTTTGTTTTTTTCTTTGTGTGTTTTTGGGCGTGCACATATTTTTTTCCTTTCTCCCTTGGGTATGGGTTTTGTTGCAAAGCTTACAGAGTGGCTGCACAGGCTGTCTCTGGAGGTGAATGACCTCTGTGGTGAGGTACAGCAGCAGCATCAGTGGTTACAGGTCGCCAATATGGGGGTCTCTGCAGGTAGGCCTGTCCAGCCTGAACCCAAGGTTGCCCTCCAGGACAGGTTTTCAGGAGGTAGGGAAAAGATTTTGTATTTAAGGAGGCATGCAAATTGTATTTTAAACTTCGTCCCTACTCCTCTGGTTATGAGGAGCCACGGGTTGGTATTGTGATCTCTCTATTGCAGGAAGATCCTCAGTCATGGGCATTTTCGTTACCGCAGAACTCGGTTTGTCTCCAATCTGTGAAGGGGTTTTTCGGAGGTCTGGCCCTCATCTATGATGACCCTGACTGAGTCGCCTTGGCTGAGTCTAGGCTATGTCGCCTTCAGCAGGGCATTCGGTCAGTGGAAACATACAGTTCGGAATTCAGTAGATGGACAATGGATTTCAAATGGAATGACTCAGCCCTTAAAAGTCAATTCTGTGAAGGGCTTACTGAAAGGTTGAAAGATGCCTTGGCTGTATATGAAACTCCTCAGTCCTTGGAGGCTGCCATGTCTTTGGCCATACGTCTTGATAGACGCCTTCGGGATAGACGGGTGCGACCACCTTCTCCGGGGCCTTCTTGCCGGGGTTGTGTACCTGTGCCAGGGGAGCAGTCTGGGGGTGAACCAGTACTGGGGGAGGTGGAGGAACCCATGAAGTTAGGGGTGTCTCTACATCATACATCTCACCAGAGATTCGCAAGAAAAAAGGCATGTTTTTTTGTGGGAAAAAGGGACACTTTGTTGGGACCTGTCCTTCAATTCCTAAACAAAAGGAGACTCGATTAACTCTCGGTAGTCTGGAGTTGGATAAACAAGGGATGCATTTGTGGCCAAACTGCAGTTCCCGCTTTGTCCTTACAGCAGAGGTGGTGCTAGAGAGCAAATCCGAAAAAAAATCTGTGTTTGTTGACAGTGGAGTCGGAGTCAGCATGGTTGATGCTGAGTTTGTGAAAACTCATGGTCTAGCTTGCTGTGCTTTAGCTGAACCTATTCCCATCTTTGCCATTGACTCGGCACCACTTGCACAGAAAGCATTTGCTCAGATTGTACATAATGTAAAACTGAGGGTGGGGTCAGTTAATTGTGAAATCATCCCTTGCTATGTTCTGGACAATCTTCCTACTCCAATTGTCTTAGGTATACCTTGGCTTGTTAAACATCCGTTGGTGGATTGGCAAGCTGGGGAGATTATTGAATGGGGAGATTACTGCCATGAGAACTGTCTAGATATTTCCATTGCTACTGTCTCTACGGAAATATTACCTGCTTTTCTGTCTGGTTTTGAGGGAACGTTTTTTCTGAGAGGGGGTGTCAGGATTTGCCTTCTCATCATGCTTATGTTGACTATCTTATTAAGCTGACACCTAGAGCTAAACTACCGAAGTCCAGACTATATAATCTTTTTGGCCCTGAGAGACAAGCCATGAAGGATTTCATTGCGGAAAGTCTGGAGAAGGGACATATCAGACCCTCATCTTCGTGTGTGGTGGCATGGTTCTTCTTTGTGAAGAAAAAAGATGGCGGCCTACGTCCCTGTTTAGATTTCCGGGAATTAAATCAAATTACCATCCGTGATCCATACCCTCTTCCTCTGATTCCTGATTTGTTCAGCCAGGTTGTGGGAGCTAAGGTATTCTCAAAGTTGAATTTAAGGGGAGCCTACAATCTGGTTAGAATTAGAGAAAGGGACGAATAGAAGACAGTGTTCGAGTGTCTGGTTATGCCTTTTGGTTTGACCAATGCACCTGCGGTATTCCAGCATTTCATAAATGATATTTCCCATCATTTGGTGGGGAGGTTTGTGGTGGTCTATGTGGACGAAATTTTGGTTTATTCATCTGATTTTGAGACTCATCGGGGCATGTTAAGATATTAAGGGATAACAAACTTTATGCCAAACTAGAAAAATGTGTTTTCGCTGTTCAGTAGGTGCAGTTTTTGGGGTACTTGTTGTCATCTTCTGGTTTTCGGATGAATCCGGAGAAGATCCGTGCAGTTCTTGACTGGGAATGTCCCGAGAACCTGAAGGCTCTACAACGTTTTCTGGGCTTTACTAATTTTTACAGGAAATTCATCCAAAATTACTCTGTTATAGTGAAACCCCTTACTGACATGACTAAGAAGGGGTCTGATTTTTCCAAATGGTCGGATGCTTCCCTACAGGCTTTTTCTTCCTTAAAGAATCATTTTGCCACTGCACCTATACTCAGTCAACCCGATGTTTCTCAACCCCTTATTGTGGAGGTCAATGCTTAGGATGTCGGGGTTGGGGCTGTGTTGTCTCAGGGTTCGTCCCCTGGTAAATGGCGTCCATGCACCTTCTTTTCTAAAAAAATGTCTTTGGCTGAGAGAAACTATGACGTGGGTAATAGGGAACTTTTGGCGATCAAATTGGCGTTCGAGGAATGGGCACATTAGTTGGAGGGGGCTGTCCATCCTATTACTGTTATTACTGACCATAAGAGCCTGTCTTATCTCCAGTCAGCTAAACATCTCAACTCTAGGCAAGCCAGATGGTCCCTGTTTTTTACTAGGTTCAATTTTGTTGTCACTTTTCGTCCAGGGGTCAAAAATGTCAAGGCTGATGCTTTGTCCCAGAGCTTCCCTGGTGGTGGTGACCATGAGAACCCTGCCCCGATATTACAGAAAGGGGTAGTCATTTCGGCTCTTTATCCTGAACTGGAGGGTGAGGTGTTGGAAGCTCAGGGGGACGCCCCTTCCTTCTGCCGAAAAGTTATTTGTACCATCTGATCTGTGCCGCAAAGTAATCAAGGAACATCATAACTCTGTGCTTGCTGGGCATCCAGGTGGTAAGGCAACCACAGACCTCCTCTCTCATCGTTTTTGGTGGCCGGGGTTGCATCGGGATGTAATTGAACATGTAGCTGCTTGTAGTATTTGCCCGCTTTCTAAGGTTTCGCATACCCGTCCGTCTCGTACTCTTCTTCCACTAGCTATCCCTAGTAGGCTATGGACACACTTGTCCATGGATTTTATTACTGACCTACTGGTTTCTGCAGGCAAAACGGTGGTTTTGGTCGTAGTAGATAGGTTCAGTAAAATGGTTCACTTCATCGCATTACCTGCACTTCCCAATGCCAAGACACTTGCTCGGGTGTTCATAAATGAGACAGTGAAGCTTCACGGGGTTCCCTCTGATGTGGTGTTTGATCTGGGAACCCAGTCTGTTTCCAAGTTCTGGAAGGCATTCGGTTCTCGACTGGGGGTGCAGCTGTCTTTTTCCTCTGCCTTCCACCCTCAGTCGAATGGTCAGACAGAACGTGTCAATCAGAACTTGGAGACATACCTCAGGTGTTTCGTCTTCGAAAATCAGGTGGATTGGGCAACCTACTTACCGCTGGCAGAATTTGCCATCAATAATCATGTTCAAGAATCCACTGGCAGGTCACCGTTCTTCAGTGCATACAGTTATCATCCACAGTTTGGTACCTTCAGTGGGGGCGGAGCTTCAGGTGTTCCTGAGGAGGAACAGTTTGCTTCGTTGCTCTCCTCGGTATGGCAGGGTGTTCTGTGTAATTTAAAGACCATGGGAGACAGGTATGAATGTATGGCTGACAGAAAACGCTTGCCAGGTCCGGACCGGAATGTGAATGACTTTGTGTGGTTGTCTACCAGGAATATAAGATTGAAAGTTCCTTCTTGGAAGCTGGGACCTAGGTTTATTGGTCCCTATAAAATAACCCGCCGTCATTAACCCAGCAGCGTTTCGTCTTGAACTTCCTCAGGCCCTTAAGGTCCACAATGAGTTGCACTGGTTCCTTATTCAAAAGGTATGTGGAACCTCTTGAGCCCTCACCTCTACCACCGCCCCCAGTAATGGTTCATGGTAATCTGGAGTTCTAGATTTTGAGGATTGTAGATTCTCGTCTCCAACGTCGTTCTCTACAATACTTGATGCTCTGGAAAGGTTATGGTCCAGAGGAGAGGATGTGGGTTTTAGCGTCAGAGGTGAACGCTCCCAGATTGGTTCCCTCATTCCACATCTCTTTTCCTAAAAAACCTTGTCCTGAGTGTCTGGAGGCCACTCGTAGAGGGGGGGGGGGTACTGTCACGGGTGTGTCAGAGGTGACAGACAGTCTCCCTTAGTTAAGAGGCTGTCTGTAGAACTGAGTGGCTATCTCTCTCTTGCTAATTAGCTCTCTGCCTGGGTGTATATATACTTGGTGTGTCTGAGAGGGAGTCGCCGGCTATATCCACTTCTACTTGTGAGGCTTAGCAGGAGCAGTACTTTGTCCTCTCTGGAGCTTGAGGCCATGTGCAAGCCGCATGTAACTGATGTTGGTTTTCCAGGACCATGTGTTGGACAATTTTATAAATAAACTTCCTTTTGCTGAAGAATAACATGACATGAACTATATACAACAGATAGTAGGCATTTATCTTCAACGATTTTTCTTTAACAATAAGCAACATTATCACACAATTCCTATTTTCCTGGAAAAATTATCTTCCTCTCTTACTTTTTCTACTCTTTGCATAGCCCAACACACTATCTTGGGAGCTTCCGTTTTCATCTCTGGGGACGGCACTGGTCGAGGAGTATGCTACGGTCTTTCACAACTGTTTTCCTCTGTGGGGATCGCACGGGTTGAGGTGTAACGCTACACAGAATTAGTGAAAATCTTGGTCTTCCATAGCGCTCAACATACAGTTGAGCTTCACAGATGACCAAGATTATAGCAATGGCAGTCAATAGCAGATCCCCGGCTGTCAAAGTAACTCATCGGTCCTCCACGATGACATCGAAGGGGGCAGATAGGATCCAATGAGTAAATTTAATTTAAATGCCGCTATCAGAGCTTTATAGAAGCATGTAAATCATTAACAGCCTCGGAAAGAACTAGGCACTAGAGACAGACACTGGCTACTTAGTATAGCCAGTATCTGCCGTGTTTGGAGGAAGCTAAGCTCCTGAGCCCCCTCCACACATGAGGATCCCTTCCCAAGGCATGAATAACACATTAATTTGCGGGAAGGGGCTAATGAGGTCAGGGGTTACTGCATTTAACAAACCTCCTGTCTTCCTAGTATACATATAGCAACCAAGGACTAGGTTCCATTATGTCTCATGAACACTCCTTTCTGGACTTACTTTATACCTCCCACTTCAATCTTTTTTTATATTTTTGAGTACTTGCTATTAATAAAATACTCATTTAGACTACAGTACATACCGTTGGATTCACTTTGTTTTTCTGGACTTCCGCAACCAGAAGCGCCCCAAGCTCTGTATTTTTTTCCATACTTCATAATAAGTATGTAATGGCTGGATCTAAATATAGTGTTCAAAATAAAAAAAAATGTTACATTTTGCATCTTATTCTAGAGGAATTCAATATTAAAATATGCACAACAATCATAAATAGGCAAATCAATAAAACCACCTTAAATACTTTACCCTCCAATTGTACCGGTAGCATTATCAACAAATTTATTGAAATCCTGGCTTCATTAATGAGCACAGACAAGTCTCGCTCATTTGCTCTCAGTTTGTGTTTCATCCCTCATTATGCCTGCAGTGTTTGTTTTGTACATAGTCCAGCACTCCAGAACTGTTCCCGGTTCATTGGTTTCAGATGTAAATCAATGGAAAGTTAATTTGAGGTATTTCATTTAGGCTTCTTGTTTGAGCCAGTGATCTGTAGGAAATCGTGTTTGTGCAACAGCAGAATCTGAGGTTAATGGATATAGAGTGACAGATTAAATGAAATGATCAACCACTTAAATGGAGTTCTACCTGCAAATTAGCGAGCCATGAACGGGAAGTAAAACGGTTGTGTCGAGATGAATGTTTGAGATAGAATCAATAGATCTAAGAACTTTACCACGGAACAAATTAAATTAACGTCAGATAACTCCTTATCCTTGACCATTTTCGACACAGAAACTCACAATAAAGGCTAAATTGTACTTCACTAGTTTAAGAAAATATATCCATTTTTTTTTATTTTAGAAAATGTTGTACATTACTTCATCCTGATGATTGGCAAGAACCCCAAAATGGTTGTCTACAGATTGGTGTCTGATTTGGCTAATTTTAGATAGTTCTCTTTCTTCTGGAGGAGATCTCATTTACATACCTGTTTGTTCACTGAACATTGCCTGTAGCTAAGTTTCCATACACAGACTAAATTTCCTTAAAGTGGTTGTCCGGTCTAAAGCTACAAGTCTGCAATCACTCTATGTGACTTCATCCTCGCATCCGTCACACTGCGCACTGTGAAGATACTCCAGTACTGGAAACTGCAAGTATGCGATATGCATACTCCCGGCCACAATCCAACTAGACTGTTTCTGGTCTCTCTCAATTCACTTGCATTGAACGCAAGGCCACGACCATCTGGTTGGATTGTGGCCGGAACTATACATATCGCATACTTGCTGTCACATGACCACTGTTTCCCGCGCTGACACTGGAGACAGCACGCAGTGTGTGCAATGTGAGGATTCACAAGTCTGCAGTCACATAGAGTAACTGCAGACTTGTAGTTTTAGACTGGATACACCCTTTAATGAGAGGTAGTACTCTCCAAAAGTTACATGACTGAAGAGGGGAAAAAAACAACAACTGGCTTCCAGTGAATTTCCAGGAGGCTTAAAAATGTTGGCCATTTCAACTAGCTGATTCCAACCTGAAGAAATATTTGTCGCCCCAACCAAGTATAAGAGCACGTTGAACATGGAATTTAAGAGAATGGAATCTCATTTGGTGAAAAGTTGACATCAATCATATAACCAGAAAACACTTTTTGGTGTGTAGAGGTGCACTCGGTGTGGGAAATGTGTGGCCTACCCTTAATATTGACTGAGCCATGAATATATTTAATACATTATCACTCAGTCCATCTCTTGTACCTCCTAAGCCATAATTACTATGCCACCTGTTCATATCCAAATATATATATATATATATATATATATACATACATATATACAGTATGTACTGCATTTCAACTTTCATATATAATCTTTTGTCTATTAATTCTTTTGTTTCATCTGCTCATACTCCCTTCTGTCTCCCTTGGATCTTATATATAGTGCTGGCCAAAAGTATTGGCACCCCTGCAATTCTGTCAGATAATACTCAGTTTCTTCCTGAAAATGATTGCAATCACAAATTCTTTGGTATTATTCTCTTCATTTAATTTGTCTTCAATGAAAAAAACATATAATTCCACACCAAACCAAAAAAAGGGGGTGGACAAAAGTATTGGCACCCTTTGAAAAATCCTGTGATGCTTCTCTAATTCGTGTAATTAACAGCACCTGTAACTTACCTGTGGCACCTAGCTGGTGTTGGCAATAACTAAATCACACTTGCAGCCAGTTAACATGGATTAAAGTTGACTCAACCTCTGTCCTGTGTCCTTGTGTGTACCACATTGAGCATGGAGAAAAGAAAGAAGACCAAAGAACTGTCTGAGGACTTGAGAAACCAAATTGTGAGGAAGCATGAGCAATCTCAAGGCTACAAGTCCATCTCCAAAGACCTGAATGTTCCTGTGTCTTCCATGCGCAGTGTCATCAAGAAGTTTAAAGCCCATTGCACTGTGGCTAACCTCCCTAGATGTGGACGGAAAAGAAAAATTGAGGAGAGATTTCAACGCAAGATTGTGCGGATGGTGGATAAAGAACCTCGACTAACATCCAAACAAGTTCAAGCTGCCCTGCAGTCCGAGGGTACAACAGTGTCAACCCGTACTATCCGTCGACATCTGAATGAAAAGGGAATGTATGGTAGGATACCCAGGAAGACCCCACTTCTTACCCCGAGACATAAAAAAGCCAGGCTGGAGTTTGCCAAAACTTACCTGAGAAAGCCTAAAACGTTTTGGAAGAATGTTCTCTGGTTAGATGAGACAAAAGTAGAGCATTTTGGGAAAAAGCATCAACATAGAGTGTACAGGAAAAAAAAAGAGGCATTCAAAGAAAAGAACACGGTCCCTACAGTCAAACATGGCGGAGGTGTCACGCTGTCTCTGTGTACTGGAGGTAGGGGGCCTAAGCTGACCCTAAGCTGGGGCCCTGACTAATCCCTCTACCTGGAGGTACTGTTAAAGGTACAGAGGTCCAAGCCGCCAGCGTAACCCCTACTTCCTGAGAATCCCTGCACCTAAGTAATCTAGTCCTGAGAAGGACCCCGATCACAACAATAGGGGACAGGTAATAATATGCCCACACTCAGTACTTAGACGAACGAGACAGTACAAGGGTACAACCAAAACCACCTTGCATACAAAAACTACACAACTACAACAGAGGGAACACCAACGGGAAAGGAGATAAATGATAAAGCGAGGAAGGGAAAAAACGCTCCAAATACACTTAGCTCTGAAACTCCAAATATCACGATCCGCTCTGTTAGTCTGCATGAAATGCTTTCACTGACACTTCCCCAACAGACCGGCAGGCATTTCAAGGAGTCACACTACAGCAGCATTGATTGCAGCTGGGCGAGGCTGGACCTCGTCTAGCACAGAGAGAGAGAGAGTTAACTCCCTCACTGCCGAAAAACACAAAGCACCAAAAACTCAGCTGCGAGAAGTCAGGCTGTGTAATCGCGACGATCTTCGTGGCGACACACCCGTGACAGTACCCCCCCTTCTACTAGGGGCCTCCGGACCCTCAGGGCCAGGTTTATCCGGGTGAGTCGTGTGGAAGGCCCGAACTAATCGGTCTGCGTTAATATTCAACGCAGGAACCCACATCTTCTCCTCAGGACCATACCCCTTCCAATGAACCAGGTACTGAAGGGACCGGCGATTAAAGCGTGAATCGATGACCCTCGATACCTGTAACTCCAAGTTACCATTGACCACCACTGGAGGGGGAGGTAAAGGTGACGGTACCACCGGCGCCACATACCTCTTAAGCAACGATCTGTGGAACACGTTGTGAATTTTAAACGTAGGGGGGAGGTCAAGACGGAATGCCACCGGATTAATTATAGAACTGATCCTGTACGGCCCGATGAACCTGGGACCCAGTTTCCAGGAGGGAACCTTAAGTTTTATATTCCTGGTAGACAACCATACCCGATTGTTCACACTTAGGTCCGGACTAGACACTCTCCTCCTATCAGCCATACGTTTGTATCGGTTCCCCATAGTATTCAGATTCTTCAGCACCCCTCTCCATACTGAAGCGAGTGATGAGGAAAATCGTTCCTCCTCAGGAACCCCCGAAGAGCCCCCCCTACTGAAAGTACAAAACTGGGGGTGAAAACCATATGCCCCAAAAAACGGGGACTTACCAGTGGACTCGCTCCGCCTATTATTAAGAGCAAACTCTGCCAGAGGTAAGAAAGAAGCCCAGTCCTCCTGGTTCTCTGACACAAAACACCGGAGATATGTCTCCAAGCTCTGGTTCATACGTTCCGTCTGACCATTGGTCTGAGGATGAAAAGCCGATGAGAACGATAAATGCATCCCCCGCCGTGTACAAAACGCCTTCCAGAATTTGGACACAAACTGAGACCCCCGATCTGATACCACCTCGGAGGGTACCCCGTGAAGCCTCACAATCTCCCCAATGAACACCTGCGCAAGAGTTTTAGCATTAGGAAGAGCAGGAAGAGCGATAAAATGTGCCATCTTGCTGAACCTGTCCACTACAACGAGTATGACCGTTTTACCCGAAGACGGAGGGAGGTCCGTAATAAAGTCCATAGACAGATGAGTCCAAGGACGCTCCGGGATCTTCAAAGGTAAGAGGGCCCCAGACGGACGGGTATGTGAGGTCTTAGAGCGCGCACAAACCCCACAGGACGCGACAAAAGTTACCACCTCCTTATGTAAGTTAGGCCACCAAAACCGACGCGAGAGGAGATCCACAGTTGCTTTACTCCCCGGGTGTCCTGCAAAAACTGAGTTATGGTGTGCCTCGATCACCTTTTGTCGCAACTGATCTGGAACAAACAGTCTCCCCGGAGGTCCAACAGGGGCGTCCCCCTGAGCCTCCAATACCTCCTCCTCAAGCTCAGAGCATACTGCCGAAACCACCACCCCCTCCTGAAGGATAGGAATCGGGTCGTCCGTATTCCCGGCCCCAGGGAAACTACGAGATAAGGCATCCGCCTTTACATGTTTTGACCCAGGACGATATGTAACGACAAAATTAAACCTGGTAAAAAACAATGACCACCTAGCTTGTCTGGGATTCAGACGTTTCGCGGACTCCAGATATAGCAGGTTCTTGTGATCGGTGATGACGGTGACCGGATGGACTGCCCCCTCTAAAAAATGGCGCCACTCCTCAAAAGCTAACTTAATGGCCAAGAGTTCCCTATTGCCGACATCGTAATTCCTCTCAGCGGACGACAATTTTTTAGAGAAAAAGGCGCACAGATGCCACTTACCAGGGGACGAACCTTGTGACAATACCGCTCCCACCCCTACCTCGGAAGCGTCTACCTCTACAATGAATGGCTGTGACGCATCAGGTTGAATGAGTATGGGTGCCGAGGCAAAACATTTTTTCACGGAGGAGAATGCTTGACAAGTCTTGTCAGACCACCTAGAAAAATCCGTGCCCTTTTTAGTCATGTCTGTGAGAGGCTTAACCATGGACGAGAAATTACGAATGAACTTCCGGTAATAATTAGCAAACCCCAGGAAACGTTGTAGTGCCTTAAGATTCTCTGGCCGATCCCACTCAAGAACTGCCCGCACTTTCCCAGGGTCCATACGAAAACCGGACGCTGAAACCAGGAAGCCTAAAAACTGGAGTTCCTGTACGGCGAACACACACTTTTCCCATTTGGCATACAGTTTATTATCCCGCAAGATCTGTAACACCTGCCTAACGTGCTCCTGATGAGACACCAGATCCGGCGAGTAAATTAAGATATCATCCAGATATATGACAACAAACTGTCCCACCAGGCGGCGAAAAATGTCATTAACAAAGTGTTGGAACACCGCCAGGGCATTAGTCAGACCGAATGGCATGACAAGGTTCTCATAATGCCCCACCGGAGTGTTAAACGCCGTCTTCCACTCATCCCCCTCCTTCATCCTAATCAGATTGTACGCCCCCCTGAGATCCAACTTAGAGAACCATTTGGCGCCCACGATCTGATTAAAGAGATCGGGAATAAGTGGGAGCGGATACGGATCTCGGACCGTAATCCGATTAAGTTCACGGAAATCCAGGCAAGGGCGTAGGCCTCCATCTTTCTTCTTAACAAAGAAGAACCCCGCGGCCACCGGTGAAGATGAAGGTCTAATATGCCCCTTAGCCAGACTTTCTGAAATATAATCCTTCATGGCCTGCCTCTCAGGACCAGAAAGGTTATACAACCTAGCTTTAGGTAACTTGGCCTCAGGGAGCAGTTTTACAGAACAGTCATACTCGCGATGAGGAGGTAGTTCCTGACACCCTTTCTCCGAGAATACATCCTCAAAGTCCGCCAGAAATGGAGGTACGACCTTAGGAGTAACCGCACCGATGACCGTATTCATGCAGTTTTTATTACAGAATTTACTCCATTGGCTTATCTCTCTGGATTGCCAATTAATAACCGGGTTATGCTTAGTTAACCAAGGAAGGCCCAACACTATAGGAGTGGGAAGACCCTCCAACACGTAGCAAGACAACAGTTCTTTATGCATCGCCCCCACTTGAAGTTTTACGTTATGCACAGCTTGCAAAAAACTTCCCTGACCGAGAGGCCTGGCATCGATCGAGAATATGGGGATGGGTTTAGCCAACTCACTCAAACGCATACCTTGAACCCGGGCAAACCGAGCGTCCACCAGATTAGCCCCGGCCCCACTATCCAGAAGAACAGATATCCTCTCAGTTCTCGTACCCACCACCACCTCCGCCGATACGAGAAACTGAGACGAACCTAGGGACGAAATACCTACTCCCAGATTGCCGTCCACCACACAACCTGGGATCAACAGTTTTCCGATGACTCTTCACTCTGCAAGGGACGGGATGGACACCCCCCAATAAAATGTCCCTTTCTCCCGCAGAAGAAACACCTTCCTGTCTTATGGCACACCACCGGTCCCCTCCCCCGAAATGATGTCCCTCCTAATTGCATAGGCTCCTCTGGACTGACCAGGGGAACCACCATATGAGGGGACCTTGTAGGAGGTGGAGTCATCACAGGGGGTGGAGTTATCCCGCACCTCTCCCGAAGCCGTCTGTCAATGCGAATAGCAAGGGCCATAGCGGCTTCCAGTGACGCGGGAGAGTCATACTGTGCCAACACATCCTGTAATTTGTCGGATAAACCTTGACAAAACTGGCTCCTAAGAGCCGGGTCATTCCACTGGGTGTCAGTGGCCCACCTACGGAACTCCGAACAGAATTCCTCCGCCGGACGATCTCCCTGCCGGATCCTACGTAACTTAGATTCACCAAGGGAGATCCGATCCGGGTCATCATATACAAGACCCAGAGCAGCAAAAAACCTATCCACTGACTGGAGAGCCGGGGAGCCTGGGGGAAGAGAGAACGCCCAAGATTGTGGGTCCCCTTGTAGGAGCGAGATGACAATTCCCACCCTTTGTTCTTCACTCCCCGATGACCGAGGCCGCAGCCAAAAGTACAACTTGCATGCCTCCCGGAAAACAAAAAACTTGTCCCGCCCCCCAGTGAACCTGTCAGGGAGAGCTACTTTAGGTTCTGGTCCGGCTTGCTCCTGAGGATACAAAACCTTGGACCTAACGTCCGCCAGCTCCATGGACAAACTCTGCAACTGCCGAGCTAGACCGGCTACTGGATCCATGGTAGCTGGAGAAAATCTAAGTGGTCGGTGAAAATGTCACGCTGTCTCTGTGTACTGGAGGTAGGGGGCCTAAGCTGACCCTAAGCTGGGGCCCTGACTAATCCCTCTACCTGGAGGTACTGTTAAAGGTACAGAGGTCCAGGCCGCCAGCGTAACCCCTACCTCCTGAGGATCCCTGCACCTAAGTAATCTAGTCCTGAGAAGGACCCCGATCACAACAATAGGGGACAGGTAATAATATGCCCACACTCAGTACTTAGACGAACGAGACAGTACAAGGGTACAACCAAAACCACCTTGCATACAAAAACTACACAACTACAACAGAGGGAACACCAACGGGAAAGGAGATAAATGATAAAGCGAGGAAGGGAAAAAATGCTCCAAATACACTTAGCTCTGAAACTCCAAATACCACGATCCGCTCTGTTAGTCTGCATGAAATGCTTTCACCGACACTTCCCCAACAGACCGGCAGGCATTTGAAGGAGTCCCACTACAGCAGCATTGATTGCAGCTGGGCGAGGCTGGACCTCGTCTAGCACAGAGAGAGAGAGAGTTAACGCCCTCACTGCCGAAAAACACAAAGCACCAAAAACTCAGCTGCGAGAAGTCAGGCTGTGTAATCGTGACGATCTTCGTGGCGACACACCCGTGACAGGAGGTTCCCGGATGTTTTTGTACTGCTTTGCTGCCTCTGGCACTGGACTGCTTGACAGTGTGCATGGCATTATGAAGTCCGAAGGCTACCAACAAATTTTTCAGCATAATTTAGGGCCCAGTGTGAGAAAGCTGGGTCTCCCTCAGAGGTCATGGGTCTTCCAGCAGGACAATGACCCAAAACACACTTCCAAAAGCACTATAAAATGGCTTTAGAGAAAGCACTGGAGAATTCTAAGGTGGCCATCAATGAGTCCAGACCTAAATCCCATAGAACACCTGTGGAGAGATCTCAAAATGGCAGTTTGGAGAAGGCACTCTTCAAATATCAGGGACCTGGAGCAGTTTGCCAAAGAAGAATAGTCTACAATTCCAGCAGAGCATTGTAAGAAACTCATTGATGGTTACCGGAAGTGGTTGTTCTCAGTTATTTTGGCTAAAGGTTGTGCAACCAAGTTTTAGGCTGAGGGTGCCAATACTTTTGTCCGGTCCTTTTTTGGAGTTTTGTGTGAAATGATCAATGATTTGATTTTTGCTTCATTCTCTTTTGTGTTTTTTTCCTTGCAAGCAAATTAAATGAAGAGAATAATACCAAAGAATTTGTGATTGCAATCATTTTCAGGAAGAAACTGAGTATTATCTGACAGAATTGCAGGGGTGCCAATACTTTTGGCCAGCACTGTATATTGTGACAGTCACTGGTGTTAGAAGTGAGGGGAGATACGTTTTACTATGCTTATTAGCTTTAGTGAACTGAAACCTACAATTTCCTCCAGCATGTTATGTGTTACGGGTTAATTCATTATATTCATAAGATGGGGTTTTTGTGAGTAGGTGAGAGACGGGCAGGACGCCTAATCACATATCTCCCCCTCGAGGGTGTGGCTGGGAGCAGTTAAATACTCAGTCACTGTTTTTTTTTCACTGTGTTGTGTTCTGGAGAGTGAAGTCTCCAGGCTGTGTGGGGTGAAGCCAGAGAGCTCCACCGAAGGACTGATGTTCGGTGGGACTTCACTGTGTTACCAGGAGCGGGTGAAGCCCCACTCACTTATGGACTGTGCTATACTTTATCTTTTGTTTCCCGTTATCCCAGAGAGGCCATCTAATAAACCAGCAGGAAGTTTACTCGAGATGTGTGTCCTGAGCCTACCTCTGTGATAGCCAAGCAAGTCACTTTACCACAGTTGGTGTGAGAGTGTTGGCAAGATTCCAGGAACATGTGTACCTGCCACAGAGAATGGTGGTTGTCCTGGGTGAAGTCCGTCAGTCAACCAGAGATGTCCGGCAGCATGGAGGAGCTTATTAAGCATTTAGTCCAGAGCCAAGCACAGTAACACCAGCAGCACCTGCAGCAATTACAGCAGCACCAGGAGCTACAGCAGCAGCAAGCTCAGCAGGAAACGACCAAACTATTGTTGCAGCAGATCCACTTACAGCAGAAGGCGCAGCAGCAGCACCAGCAGGAGCAGCAGCAGCAAATACAGCTTCTGGCAGATGCCAGCCAGGGCAGGGGACCGCCCCACCCCCAGGGACGACTGATGACTCACTCATTAGGAAGGCGGTAAGACAGGCCATGCAGAATATGACCCCCAGGGAAGATATAGAAGCCTTTCTGACAGTCTTTGAGAGGGTGGCTGATCGAGACAGACTTCCACCGGAGCAGTGGGTGAAGGTTCTGGCTCCATATTTGTCGGGTGATCCCCAAAAAGCATATTATGACTTAGCACTGCAAGGAATATGCCAAACTAAAGTCAGAGATCTTGGCACGCCTGAGAGTGAATATGGCGGTGAGAGCCCAACAAGTCCACCACTGGGCGTATGCTAGTGACAAACCCTCTTGTTCACAGATGTTTGACCTGCTGCATCTCATCCAGAAGTGGTTGAAGCCAGAGTCTTCCACTCCTGCCAGATGGTCGAGCGGGTGGTGATTGATAGGTTCATACACTCCCTTCCCAAGTCGGTACAGACTTGGGTTGCCCAGGGCAATCCCCAGAATGCAGACGACCTCGTCGGCCTAGTAGAGACGTACCAGGTGGTTGAGAAATCCCTCGGGAAACCGGATATAGTTACTTCCTCGTACTAGGATACCCAAAATGGGGCGGGTTCACCACAAAAGGGGTTTAGAGCCACAACTGGGGGGCATCCCACTTCCACTGAAGGTGCCGCAAGGACCATTGTTAACGATGTGATCTGTTGGCGGTGTCACAATCCGGGACACGTAGCCCCCCGATGTCATGTGTCAGCTAAGCCAATGGACTGCAGCATAGGCAGATGGTGTTCCTGTTATGCTTATCCAGTCTGCAGTGTGGACTGTCAACCTAGTGAGGGGCCGCAGACGTGTGCTGTATCCATTAATAGGGTAAAGGTGGTTGGACTGTTAGACTCTGGGAGTCCGGTGACCTTAATCAGAGCTACCCTTCCCCACCAGTTGGTCCCTACCAAAACCGTGGGCGTTCGATGAATCCATGGGGATGCCAAGAACTACTCCATGGCCACAGTGACGGTGGGAACAGACCATGGTGCCCAGTTCCACGAGGTCGGGAAGGTCAACGACCTGATACATCCCGTCATATTGGGCCACAATTTTTCTTTGTTTTGGGACTTGTGGGGAAAGGGAACCGGGCTAAGTAGTATGGACAAAAACAGGTCCCTAGGGAAGAACCACCGACAAAGTCTCAAGTGGATGATTTCCCACTGTGTTTCCTTGCCAGCGATGAGGGCGATACGGTGACCGAGGAGGCTGACCTTCCTGAGTTAGATGTGTCCAGAGAGAACTTTGGGACTGCTCAAGTCCTTAAAGGGGGCATTTGACCCAGTTACTGTATGTAATGGGGTCGCTCAAGATCCCCATTCAGGAACAAGGTAATGAAGGAGCTGTGTAAGGTCCTCCAGATTACCCTGCTGTGAACCTCCGTTTATCATGTGCAGACAGATGGCCTAGTAGATCACTTTAACAAAAACCCTAAAAGCGATGCTCAAGAAAGTCTTAGAGAAGGATGGAGGTGACTGGGACTATCTGCTACTGTTCCTGCTCTTCTCAATAAGGGAGGTTCCCGAAGCCTCTACTGGCTTTTCCCCCTTTGAGCCATTGTATGGACGACATCCACGAGGGCTCCTGGATAATGCTAAGGAAACCTGGGAAGCGGAGGTTAAGCCACACCAGAGCATCATTGAACATGTCACCCAGATGCAGCAAAGAATGGCAAAAGTGATGCTTATCGTGAAGGCGCATCTCCTCTAGGCGCAGGAGGTTCAGGCAAGGGTCTATAACTGATTAGCGAGGCCGAGGCAGTTCCAGCCTGGGGACCGTGTTTTGGTGCTAATCCCTATGTTCAAGAGCAAGTTCCTGGACAAATGGCAAGGCCCGTACGAGGTGGTGGAGAAAATCAGCGAAGTTAAGTAAGTACATTACCACCCTCGAGCTGATGAAGGGCTACTGGCAGATCCCCATGTCCCATACTGCCAAGGAGAAGACAGCTTTCTCGACACCTGGTGGGTGCTTCCAATACACTCGGATGCCGTTCGGACTGCAGGGGGCCCCAGCCCCCTTCCAGAGGATTATGGATCGGATCTTAGCCCCACATAAGAAGTATGCCGCAGCCTACCTTGACGACATTGTGATCTTTAGCCCAGACTGGGCTAGTCATCTACCTACGGTACAGGCCGTTCTGGATGCCCTGAGGAAGGCGGGATTTACTATAAATCTGATAAAATGTGCCATTGGAAAGGAGGAGGCCAAGTACTTGGGTTATGTCATCGGGAGAGGAGAAATAAAGCCACCAGTCAATAAAGTGGAGGCAATCCAGAACTGACCACAACCACTCTCCAAGAAGCAAGTGAGAGCATTCCTCATAATTGTGGGATATTACCAGCGGTTTATCCAAAATTTTGCCATGATGGCTGCACCACTTATTGATCTCTTAACAGGCACCAGATCAACGATGGTGAAATGTACGGAGGAAACAGAAACAGCATTCCAACAATTGAAGCTAGCACTGTGTAAGCAGCCGGTCCTGGTCGCACCAGACTTTAAGAAAGAATTCATGGTCCAGACAAACGCTTCAGAAGTTGGCCTGGGAGCTGTACTCTCTCAAGAGATAATTAGGGAAGAACATACCATTCTCTATCTGAGCCGGAAGCTCTCATCTTGCGAGAAAAACTACGCTATAGTAGAAAAAGAGTACTTAGCCATAAAATGGACCATAGATACCCTGAGATATTACCTACTAGGTCAGAAGTTTAAAAGGTGTTAGACCATGCCCCTTTGAGGTGGTTGAGGGAAAAGAGGGGTAAAAACGCCCGGGTAACCAGGTAGTTTTTAGGTCTCCTGGACTTTAATTTCCATGTAGAGCATAGGCTCGGGAAGTTACATGGCAATGCTGATGCCCTCTCTAGAATTCCCTGCCTGGTGTCTGAAGGTGCCCCATGCCCCAGTTTTGGGCAGAGGTGGGGAATATGTGATGGAGTCACTGGTGTCATATGTGAGGGGAGATATGTTTCACTACGCTTATTAGCCTTAGTGAACTAAAACCTACAATTTCCTCCAGCATGTTATCTGTCGAGGGTTAATTCATTATAATCAAAGGGTGTGGTTTTTGTGAGCAGGTGAGAGATGGCAGCAGAAAGTTAACCTGAGACGTGTGTCCTGAGTCTGCCTCTGTGATAGCCAAGCAGCGTACCACAGTATGTATACAGTACAGACCAAAAGTTTGGACACACCTTATCATTTAAAGATTTTTCTGTATTTTCATGACTATGAAAATTGTACATTCACACTGAATGCATCAAAACTATGAATTAACACATGTGGAATTATATACTTAACAAAAAAGTGTGAAAATACTGAAAATATGTCTTATTTTCTAGGATCTTCAAAGTAGCCACCTTTTGCTTTGATGACTGCTTTGCACACTCTTGGAATTCTCTTGATGAGCTTCAAGAGGTAGTCACCGGAAATGGTTTTCACTTCACAGGTGAGTCCTGTCAGGTTTAATAAGTGGGATTTCTTGACTTATAAATGGGGTTGGGACCATCAGTTGTGTTGTGCAGAAGTCTGGTGGATACACAGTTGATAGTCCTACTGAATAGACTGTTAGAATTTGTATTATGGCAAGAAAAAAGCAGCTAAACAAAGAAAAACGAGTGGCCATCATTACAGTCAGTGCGAAAAATTGGGAAAACTTTGAAAGTGTCCCCAAGTGCAGTTGCAAAAACCACCAAGCGCTACAAAGAAACTGGCTCACATGAGGACCATCGCAGGAAAGGAAGACCAAGAGTCACCTCAGCTTCTGAGGATAAGTTTATCCGAGTCACCAGCCTCAGAAATCGCAGGTTAACAGCAGCTCAGATTAGAGACCAGGTCAATGCCACACAGAGTTCTAGCAGCAGACACATCTCTTCAACTGTTAAGAGGAGACTTTGTGCAGCAGGCCTTCATGGTAAAATAGCTGCTAGGAAACCACTGCTAAGGACAGGCAACAAGCAGAAGAGACTTGTTTGGGCTAAAGAACACAAGGAATGGACATTAGACCAGTGGAAATCTGTGCTTTGGTCTGATGAGTCCAAATTTGAGATCTTTGGTTCCAACCATCATGTCTTTGTGCAACGCAGAAAAGGTGAATGGATGGACTCTACATGCCTGGTTCCCACCGTGAAGCATGGAGGAGGAGGTGTGATGGTGTGGGGGTGCTTTGCTGGTGACACTGTTGGGGATTTATTCAAAATTGAAGGCATACTGAACCAGCATGGCTACCACAGAATCTTGCAGCGGCATGCTATTCCATCCGGTTTGCGTTTAGTTGGACCATCATTTATTTTTCAACAGGAAAATGACCCCAAACACACCTCCAGGCTGTGTAAGGGCTATTTGACCAAGAGAGAGAGTGATGGGGTGCTACGCCAGATGACCTGGCCTCCACAGTCACCAGACCTGAACCCAATCGAGATGGTTAGGGGTGAGCTGGACCTCAGAGTGAAGGCAAAAGGGCCAACAAGTGCTAAGCATCTCTGGGAACTCCTTCAAGATTGTTGGAAGACCATTTCTGGTGACTACCTCTTGAAGCTCATCAAGAGAATGCCAAGAGTGTGCAAAGCACTTTGAAGAACCTAGAATATAAGACATATTTTCAGTTGTTTCACACTTTTTTGTTAAGTATATAATTCCACATGTGTTAATTTATAGTTTTGATGCCTTCAGTGTGAATGTACAATTTTCATAGTCATGAAAATACAGAAAAAAGCTTTAAATGAGAAGGTGTGTCCAAACTTTAGGGTCTGTACTGAATATATATATATATATATATATATATATATATTTTTTTCAAATAGTGTGCATGCTTGGTGGCAGGTGACAGGGTGCATGTTTGACCATATTTATTACCAGTGTCTGGTACAATCATATGACACTGACATCTGTTGCATGATGCTTCACGTGGTCGGAATTGCGTGGTGACGTGTCACGTACAGAGTGTCGCGTCCTAATGGAATGAATGTGCCAGTAAGCTTCGACTTTTTATATTTAACTTTTTTGGTTACATTTTTTTTTCCATTGGTCCACTTGGGTTTGAAAGGTATTTCCTACCAGTGTGATGCCAACACCAGTTGAAGGTTTGCATTGAAATACACTCTTTTTTTAAAAAAAAAGTTTTTGGAAACTTTATTTTCCCTAAAAAATAGTTTAAAAAGTACTGTCCATACTCATCATGTGACAATTCCACATTCCATGCAATGCATGGTTTGCCGATTAGTGACTGCTGATTGGCTGCAGTGCTCACATGGCGCCTCCAGCAGACTTGTAGGGGACCCAGTAATAAAGACCAAGGAGCAGCTCCGATCTAGGAGGTGACTACTAGTGTTGAGCGAACATGCTCGACACTGCTCGGTACTCGCCCGATCATCACGCTACTCGGGATGTTCGGCGAGCACCAAGCATTTCCGGGTTACTCGGGCGGGAGCTCGGGTCTCCGCCCTGCATGTTTGGCGCTCTTTACAGAGCCAATGTACATGCAGGGATTGCCAGCCAGTCACTGTAATTCCGCAGCCATGTTGTTTGTGGGCATTACAGTGATTGGCTGGCCGCCCAGCGAGTATTTAAAACCGGGCGCCGCCATCTTGGACACAGTCACTCCAGATCAGACAGTGTAGGGACAGCGCTGCTGATTTAGGGAGAGATATATCCTGCAAAATAGTTAGTGTAGGGTCTGTAAAGGCTGCCAGATCAAACAAACAGTCCTTCTCAGGACTAATATCCATTCCAGGTATATCAGGCAGGCAGGCAGGCAGGCTGTATAGGAGACGCAGTGGTTATACCAGCAAACGCTGCATTACAGTCCTGTGTGCTGCTCCTGTTGCTGAAATTGCTGGACTTAGCTCCAGGTCCCGGGGGCCAGGAAAAATCCTTTTTTTTCTTCATCTAAATCCTCTTTTTTTTTCCTCCTTCACAATGTACAAATACCCATCTTTTTAACCTTTTGGTGCCCCCCCCCCAAAAAAAAGTGTGCCTCTGATTTTTCAGACACAAATATATCTGTTGAAAATAGTCTGGTGTAGGCCAGAGAAATAGAAGTGTGGTTTTGCAGTTCTATGGGCCATTTGTATCTAAAAAAAACAGTTTGAGTGTGTCGCTCACTGTTCAGCCGCAAATATATATATATTTTAAAAAGCCTGGTATACACCAGTAAATTATTACTGTGGTTTTGATGTTCCACGGTAAAACATCTCTATTATCCTGTTTTTGGCATTTTTTCTGTATAAAAATAATAATAGTGTCTCCCTGATTTTTCAGACACAAATATATCTGTTGAAAATAGTCTGGTGTAGGCCAGAGAGACAGAAGTGTGCTTTTGCTGTTCCACGGTAAAAAATCTCTATTATCCTGCTTTTTGCATTTTTTGCTGTAAAAAAAAAAATAGTGTCTCCCTGATTTTTCAGACACAAATATATCTGTTGAAAATAGTCTGGTGTAGGCCCGAGAAATACAAGTGTGGTTTTGCAGTTCCACGGTACAAACCTCTGTATTATCCACTTTTGGGCCATTTGTATCTAAAAAAAACAGTTTGAGTGTGTCGCTCACTGTTCAGCCGCAAATATATATATATTTTAAAAAGCCTGGTATACACCAGTAAATTATAACTGTGGTTTTGCTGTTCCACGGTAAAAAATCTCTATTATTCAGGTTTTGGTAGTTTTTTCCGTAAAGAAAAACAGTAGTGTCTCCTGACTGTTGTGACACAAAAATATATCTGTTGAAAATAGTCTTGTGTAGGCCCGACATCCCAGTGTGGTTTCGCAGTTCCACGGGTCAAATCGCTGTACTATCCAGTTTTGGGCCTTTGGTATCTAAAAAAAGCAGTTTGAGTGTGTCGCTCACTGTTCAGCCGCAAATATCTCTACTTAAAAAGTGTGGTATACCCCAGTAAACAATAACTGTGGTTTTCCTCTTCCACGGTTCTAATCTACTCTTTATTACCCTTTCTCCATTGATAGTGCAAGTGTAAGCTATTTTACTTCATTTACAATGGGCAAGGCGCGTGGCAAGGGACGTGGAAGTGGACGTTCTGGTGATGGTTCGTGCAGAGGACCGGGCCGTGGCCAAGGTGAAAATGTGCCACAACCAACAGCCACATCTTCTCGCTCCCACTTCTTGACCAAATTACTAGGGAAGCACAGAACAACACCAGTATTGAGAACTGATCAGTGTGAACAGGTTAATTGGATAGCAGACAATACTTCCAGTTACCTGGGCACCACCACCTCCGGTCTGTCTTCCACACGGTCAACTCTTAGTAGCCGTGAGTCTCGACCGCATACTCCTCCTCACCCTGATGCTCCTTCCTCCCACCATGCCGAGTGTCGTCAGACAGCAAGTGATCCCACACTTGGACACTCTGAAGAGCTGTTCACTGGTCCATTTCCATTTTTGGGCCCCTCGCCTGATACGTTTGAAGTGGTGGAAGAGGAGATCCCATGTTGCGATGCCCAAATATTTGAACAGCCACGGCCACAGGAAGTCGACGTTGGCAATCTGTCACAAGAGGTGGACGATGACGAGACACAATTGCCAGGAAGTGAGGAGGAGGATCGTGGTGCGCAAGTGGAAGAGGAGGAGGTGGTGGATGATCTAGTAACTGACCCAACGTGGAAGGAGGACATGCAGAGTGAGGCCAGCAGCACACAGGGGGAGGAAGGCAGAGTAACCCAACAGGCAGGAAGAAGCAGTGTGGTGGCCACAGACAGAAGGCAACCGTTCCCCGTAACACCAACACGAGAGACGTTGCCAGTACAAGCGGTAGGTCTTCCAGAGTCTGGAATTTTTTTAAAGACTCTGCTGATAACCCCAAGAAGGCCATATGTTCCACCTGCCATGCCAGCATCAGCAGGGGTGACAAAACTACCAGCCTGACCACCACCAGCATGATCAGGCACATGGCAGCAAAGCACCCGACTTTGTGGGTAGAAACCCAGGGTCCACGACCAGTGTCAGCGGGTGTCACCACTGCTTCTTCCACTGTTGTGTGTGCAATAGAACCCCCTGTTGTGTGTGCAAGGCAATCCCCTGTCCATACTGCATGTAAAGATGCCCCCTCCTCTCAGTCTTCACTTGTTATGGCAGTTTCTCAAGAAACAGCATCAACGTCCACGTCCACGTCCCACCGCAGCGTTCAATTGTCCATATCCCAGACCTTTGAACGAAAGCGGAAATTCGCAGCTAACGCCCCACAGGCCACAGTCCTAAATTTGCACATTTCACGACTGCTTGCATTGGAAATGCTGCCTTTTAGGCTGGTGGAGACGGAATCCTTCCGCAATCTTATGGCGGTGGCCGTCCCTCGGTACTCGGTCCCCAGCCGACACTATTTTGCCCGGTGTGCCATCCCCGCACTACACATGCACGTGTCCCAAAGCATCTGCCGTGCCCTCAACAAAGCAGTTACTGGGAGAGTACACCTGACAACGGACACGTGGACAAGTGCTTGTGGCCAGGGACGGTACATCTCTCTGACGGCACACTGGGTAAACATAGTGGAAGCCGGGACCCAGTCGGACCTTGGGACGGAACACATCCTCCCCACACCGAGGATTGCAGGCCCTATGTCAGTCAGAGTTGCCCCCACAGTGTACAGCTCCTGCGCATCCTCCTCCTCCTCCTCATGTTCAGCCTCCATCTCAGATATCACCACATCAGTTACAAGCTGGAAGCATTGCAGTACTGCCTCCGCCAAGCAGCAACAGGCTGTGCTGAAACTCATAAGCTTAGGTGATAAACCTCACACTGCTTGTGAGTTGTGGACAGCTGTGAAAGAGCAGGCAGATCTGTGGCTGAGACCGCTGAACCTACATCCCGGCATGGTCGTGTGTGACAATGGCCGTAACCTGGTGGCGGCTCTGAGGCGAGGTGAGATCACACACGTACCATGCCTGGCTCATGTGCTTAACCTCGTGGTTCAGTGTTTTCTTAAATCATACCCCGAGTTGCCAGATCTGCTCGTGAAAGTACGCCGCCTGTCAGCTCATTTTCGCAAGTCGGCTACAGCTTCCGCCGCCCTTGCTGTGTTGCAGCAGCGTTTGCTGCTTCCGGCACACCGACTGGTGTGTGATGTCCCCACACGTTGGAACTCTACCCTCCACATGTTGCAAAGGATTTGTGAGCAGAAGAGAGCAGTTGTGGAGTACCAGCTGCAACAAGGCCGTCGATATTCAGGTCAGACTCTACACATAAAACCTCAGGAGTGGACCTGGATGTCTGACATATGTACCATCCTGACAAACTTTGAGGAGGCCACCAAGATGGCGAGTGGCGATGACGCCATCATTAGTGTCAGCATCCCACTTGTCTGTCTTTTGCAACGCTCTCTGCAGAGAATTAAAGAGGAGGCATTGCAGCCAGAGTATGATGAGATGGATCAAGAAGCCGTAGCGGGCGATTACACACAGCCCAGCCTCATCTCATCCCAACGTGCATTGGGGGACAATGAGGGAGAGGAGGAGGAGGAGGAGGAGGAAGAACACAAGCTGCTATCATGCGTTGTAGACGGTAGTACCTGTACAAGTATCATACCGTCGGTTCAGCGTGGGTGGCCTGAGGACAGGGGGGAGGAGGAAGAGGAGGAGGAGGAGGAGAGCATGGTCAGTCGTCATCTTGGTGAGGACACGGAAATCTTGCCCGTTACCAGTCTGGCACGCATGGCTGACTTTATGTTACGCTGCCTTAACCGTGACCCTCGCGTTGTCAAAATGTTGGGTGAAAGTCATTACTGGTTGGTGACACGTGTAGACCCCCGCTACAAGGAGAACTTTCACTCTCTTATTCCTGAGGTGGAGAGGTCTACAAAAATTGGGCAATACCAGAAGGCCCTTGCTGCAGAACTCTTAAAAAAATTCCCATCTGAACACGCTAGCGGCAGAGGTCACAATTCGTTGCCCAACCAAGGCGTACAGGCGAGAGAGATGCAACTCCAATCCAGCAGAGGCAGGGGAACACTGTCAACGTTCTGGGACAGTTTTCTGACACCCGCCCAGCTTACAGGCCCTGAGGCGCGGGGTACTCTCACAAGGAGTGGAAAGTTTCAAAAGATGGTGAGGGAGTACCTTGCCGATCGTACCAGCGTCCTCCGTGATTCCTCTGTGCCTTTTAATTATTGGGTATCCAAGCTGGACACTTGGAATGAACTCGCTCTGTACGCCTTGGAGGTCCTGGCCAGCCCTGCCGCTAGCGTGTTATCGGAGCGTGTTTTTAGTGCCGATGGGGGAATTATAACTGATAAGCACACTCGCCTGTCAACTGACAATGCTGACAAGCTGACCCTTATCAAAATGAACAAGGGCTGGATTGGGCCAGACTTCTCATCACCACCAAATGACAGCAGAGTAACATAAAGTCAAATCCACTGTGTTATTTCGGGAGGTATATTCACATGCACCGCTTCACACCCACACATGGGTATACGCTTCCTCGTTTCGGCTATTTAATCTTCTTCTCCTTATCCTCAGCCTCCACCACCACTATACCACCAGGGTGCCAGCATTGCAAGTTGCTCCGTCCTAATTTTTGGCAGCTTTTGCTGGGAAAGCATAAGCAAATACCATGGGACACCCACTCCCCAATAATGGGACTTATGTTTGTAATATGCTGTACTGCATGGCTCTTGTAAGGGGCATTGCAAGTTGCTCCGTCCTAATTTTTGGCAGCTTTTGCTGGGAAAGCATAAGCAAATACTATGGGACACCCACTCCCCAATAATGGGACTTATATTTGTAATATGCTGTACTGCATGGCTCTTGTAAGGGGCATTGCAAGTTGCTCCGTCCTAATTTTTGACAGCTTTTGCTTGCAAGGCATAAGCAAATACTATGGGACACCCACTCCCCAATAATGGGACTTATGTTTGTAATATGCTGTACTGCATGGCTCTTGTAAGGGGCATTGCAAGTTGCTCCGTCCTAATTTTTGGCAGCTTTTGCTGGGAAAGCATAAGCAAATACTATGGGAGACCCACTCCCCAATAATGGGACTTATGTTTGTAATATGCTGTACTGCATAGCTCTTGTAAGGGGCATTGCAAGTTGCTCCGTCCTAATTTTTGGCAGCTTTTGCTTGCAAGGCATAAGCAAATACTATGGGACACCCACTCCCCAATAATGGGACTTATGTTTGTAATATGCTGTACTGCATGTGACGCGCCCCCTGGGCCGTGTGTACACGTGTGTGGGATACCCGGTGCCGGGTCTCTGGGGTCTGTAGTTTCCGTGGCGGTGACCCGGTCCCGTGGCTCAGGCTGGTCAAACCAGTGGCAGTCTTTCTTAGGTTTTGAGGTTAATTATCCGACTGCGCCACCCGTGGATTGCGGTCAGGGAGTACCACCGCTGCGAGGCAGACCGCTGAGGCTGGTGTTGTGTGCGCAGCATAGAATGGGATAACTCCCCTCGGGAGGAGTATAGCCTCAGGGCAGTGAGTGTGGATGATGGGGGTGATGGTGCACGAGCGCAGCAGGAATGACTCAGAGTCTTTGCAGTGCAGTTCAGGGTCTTTACTGATGATTATAAGGTAGACCCTCCCGGGAGTACTGGCTAGCATAAGAGGCCTGGTCAGTCTGTGAGCAAGCAGGAGTTCCCCTGGCCAGGTGGAGTTGTAGGCCTCCCCGTCTGTCTGCACTCTTCCTGGCTGCCTTGCTGTAAGTGGGTAGAAGTAGCCCACGTCCCTGAGTGTACCGTGTAGTGCTCACCCGTATGGCTGGTGACTTGGGGCCTTCTGTTAGCCTCCGCTCCACGACGGCGGTGCTGGTCCCTTGCTTGTGACTGAGCCTCCGGGCTTCTATGGCCAGAGGACCTGAAATCCCCTGCTGGCTGGTTTCTGCTGCTGGATATATAAGTCCTCACAGCTTCGGACTCCTGTGTCCGGTTCCTATTGTCTTCTGCCGGGGCGAGCTCTGCTCAGCTTCCAGTCCCTGGTCTTTAGCTCCTAGCTCCTACAGAGCTCCTTGCTGTTACTTTCCCTTGCTCTCACTCTGACTCTGACTGTTCTCTGACTCACTCAACCCCGCCCCAGATCCAGTTTATAAGGGCAGAATTCTCCCCTCCCAAGACTGGGGCAGGAGGATGTTGCATGTTTAAGGGATCCTGACCTGGAAACCTCCCACTTGCTCTCCGACATAATATCTCTATTACTGTGGTGACCAGACCCCTGGGGTGCCACACATGGCTCTTGTAAGGGGCATTGCAGTTCCTCATAATTTTTGGAAAGCCTTCCATTCACTGCTAAGGCCAACAGTGCCCGGGAGACCCAGTTGCTATAAATCGAAAAAAAGGTTTAGTTAACACCCTCTGACCTCCATGTCATTTCCAAGGGGCATTGGAGTGGCTTGAAATTTTTGGTAGGCATTGCACTCACTGTATGCCCTATAACTGTGTAGCCGAACCGCTCCTTTTGTTACAGAAACATATCCTACAAGACATATCTGGTTGACTGGCCTGATATTTATGTGAATGGTCCCTGTTCCTCCTGCTCTTTCTCATTTGCCACCACCTCATCCATCATTTATCACCTGAAGCTTTGTTTTAACGGGAGTCATAGAACTGGGATAGTAGCAGGAAAACATCCAGCAATCCTCGGAGGAGGTAGGATATGCGCCAAAACGCGGACCACCTCAGGCCTAGCCGCTACTACATACATGCGCTTGCATTCCAAGAAAACAAAGCAGATGCTAACTTCTATCATCATCATCATGCTCCTCACCTAGGCACTCTCAACTCCCCTGATGGAGAAGCCAGGGCCCACCGGAGGAGTCTGGTTCTCTGGTGGGCTCGTCCAATGCTACCCTAAAGCAGGCCAGGCTAAGAAAAGTGTGGGGGAAGGTGACAGAAGAAATCAGGGCGGCTGGGGACCGAGTATGGACACCTGGCCGCCACCTGGCGGCTGGGGACCGAGCGTGGACACCTGGCCGCCGGGCGGCTGGGGACAGAGTATGGATACCTCACTGCCGAAGCGGCCATGAGGTAGTGGCCAGCTTCGGCCTCCTCCAAACTAAAAGGCCCCATTTCAAGTGAAAGCTAGCAGTATGGTATTGCAGTCTGTGGGTGGGTGGGTGATTGGCTGCATATTTTCGCTTGCATTGCAAGGAATGGGGGAGGTACAATTGAACACTGCCCTGGGACAAGGACTTGCACGGGGATAGTTGCAAGTCTGCATCTTCTGATGCGGCAAGGATCACTTCTGATGGGCACACTTTTTAGACAGTGACCTGGGGGTCAGAGATGCTTCCAGGGGTCTTCCCCATGCTGATCCCTTGTCTTTTCAGCACTGTATGCATGTGTCACACAGCACATGGCCAGATAAGTTGTAAAATGTTAAAATGACATTTCCCGGTGAACGCATTTGTCACGGTTGAAAGCAATACAAAAGTGCAAAAACGCATGAAAAATGCTACTTGTGAACATAGCCCAAGATGTGGAGGCGTATTTTTGTTTTTGGTTATTTATTTTACCTTATACACAAGTTTTTACCCTGGAAAGGAAATTCCTTAACATATTTCACAGGAAAACCGTTTCAGTTTCGTTTTTGAACGTTTTATTGTGAGCCCGCAAAAGTGGCTTAATACCTCTGGCCACGTTGTTGACAGCAGTGACTTGGAGGTCAGAAATACTTCCAGGGGCGATCCCCATGCTGCCCCTATGTCTTTTGAGCACTGTCACTATCGTTTTGGGCACTTTTTAGGCTTTCTACAGACTGCCGGGGGTGCTGCCGCAAAAATGCTCGGGTCTCTCATAGACTAACATTGGGCTCGTTGCTCGGGTCGAGCACCCGAGTATCACGGTAAGCTTGGCCCGAGCTTCGAGCACCCGAGCATTTTAGTGATCGCTCAACACTATCAGTCGTCATCTTGGTGAGGACACGGAAGTCTTGCCCGTTACTAGTCTGGCACCCATGGCTGACTTTATGTTACGCTGCCTTAACCGTGACCCTCGCATTGTCAAAATGTTGGGTGACAGTCATTACTGCTTGATGACACTTTTAGACCCCCTCTACAAGGAGAACTTTCACTCTCTTATTCCTGAGTTGGAGAGGTCTGCAAAAATGGGGCAGTACCAGAAGGCCCTTGCTGCAGAACTATTAAAAAAATTCCCATCTGAACACGGTAGCGGCAGAGGTCACAGTTCGCTGCCCAACTAAGGCATACAGGCGAGAGAGACGCAACTCCAATCCAGCAGAGGCAGGGGAACACTATCAATGTTCTAGGACAGTTTTCTGAGACCTGCCCAGCTTACAGGCCCTGAGGCGCAGGGTACTCTCACAAGGAGTGGAAAGTTTCAAAAGATGGTGAGGGAGTACCAGCGTCCTCCGTGATTCCTCTGTGCCTTTTAATTATTGGGTATCCAAGCTGGACACTCGGAATGACCTCACTCTGTATGCCTTGGAGTTCCTGGCCTGCCCTGCCGCTAGCGTGTTATCGGAGCGTGTTTTTAGCGCCGCTGGGGGAATTATAACTGATAAGCTCACTCGCCTGTCAACTGACAATGCTGACAAGCTGACCCTTATCAAAATGAACAAGGGCTGGATTGGGCCAGACTTCTCATCACCACCAAATGACAGCAGAGTAACATAAAGTCAAATCCACTGTGTTATTTCGGTAGGTGTATTCCCATGCATCGCTTCACACCCACACATTGGTATACGCTTCCTCATTTCGGCTGTTTTTTGCTCTTCTCCTTATCCTCAGCCTCCACGACCACTATACCACCAGGGTGACCGTGGTCCATGTTGCCAGCATTGCAAGTTCCTCTGTCCTAATTTTTGGCAGCTTTTGCTTGGAAGGCATAGGCAAAGACAAGGGGAGACCCACTCCCCAATAATGGGAATAATGTTTTTAATATGCTGTACTGCATGGCTCTTGCAAGGGACATTGCAAGTTCCCACTTGCTAATTTTTGGCAGCTTTTGCTTGGAAGGCATAGGCAAAGACTATGGGAGACCCACTCCCCAATAATGGGAATAATGTTTTTAATATGCTGTACTGCATGGCTCTTGTAAGGGGCATTAAAATCGTCTTGTTAAGCTACTGTGACCTCCACGTCTCTTCCAAGGGTCGTTAATATTGTCTTTTTATTCCACTGCGACGTCCACCACTCTTCCACGGGACATTAAAAGCGTCTTGTTAAGCTACTGTGACCTCCACGTCTCTTCCACAGGGCGTTGATATTGTCTTTTTATTCCACTGTAACCTCCACCACTCTTCCAAGGGTCCTTGATATTGTCTTTTTATTCCACTGCGACCTCCACCACTCTTCCAAGGGGCATTAAAACCTTCTTGTTAAGCTACTGTGACCTCCACGTCTCTTCCACGGGGCATTGATATAGTCTTTTTATTCCACTGTAACCTCCACCACTCTTCCAAGGGGCATTAAAACTGTCTTGTTAAACCACTCTGAACTCCACATCTCTTCCAAGGGGCATTAAAACCATCTTGTTAAGCTACTGTGACCTCCACATCTCTTCAAAGGGGCATTAAAACTGTCTTGTTAAACCACTCTGAACTCCGCGTCTCTTCTAAGGGGCATTAAAACCGTCTTGTTAAACCACTCTGAACTCCACAGCTCTTCCTAGGGGCATTGACATGTTGTTTTTAATTACCTCTAACCTCCACGACTCTTGCAACGGGCATTGCATTTCCTCCTAATTTTTGTCAGCTTTTGCTTTTCAATGCATAGGCGAACACTAAGGGAGACCCACTCCCCAATAATGGGTAGAAGGTTTTTAATACGCTGTAATCCACGTCTGTTTCAAGGGGCATTGCAGCGCCTAATTATTTTTGGAAAGCGTTCCATTCCCTGCTTAGGCCAACAGTGTACAGGAGACCCAGTTGCTATAAATGGAAAAAACGGTTTAGTTAAGGCCCTCTGACCTCCATGTCACTTCCAAGGGGCATTGGAGTGCCTCGAAATTTTTGGTAGGCATTGCATTCACTGTATGCCTTATAACTGTGTAGCTGAACCGCTCCTGTTGGTACAAAAACATATCCTACAAGACATGTGTGGTTGGCTGGCCTGATATTGATGTGAATGGTCCCTGTTCCTCCTGCTCTTTCTCCTTTGCCACCACCTCATCCATCATTCATCACCTGAAGCTTTGTTTTAACGGGAGTCATAGAACTGGGATAGTAGCAGGAAAACATCCAGCAATCCTCGAAGGAGATAGAATATGCGCCAAAACGCTGACCACCTCAGGCCTAGCTGCTACTACATACATGCGCTTGCATTCCAAGGAACAGAAAGCTAAGGAGGTGGATGGCCTCATGATCATGAATAATTTACTCGTTGTGTAGGAGGCCGACCACTGCTGCTGTCTACCTTCTGAACTTTGTGTTGAAGCCTGATTGACCCAGGACCCGCAATCCTCTATAAACCTATAAAAAGAACTGATAACCAGAGGTATATATATCCAATAAAAGGAAAGAGAAGTGGAGAAGTAAGGCCAGTATCCACTGAATAGTGTGTGGAAGGCACCGCTCACACTAATAAAGAACAGAAATACCACTTAAAGTGCAAATAGTATTTATTTTTATTGTACACGATATTCCAGCAATTTAAAATAAGTGCAAATATCAAAAAGCATAATAAAGAATGGCTAAGGTGAGATATACGGTGAGGGGTAAGATGGAAGAAGAACCCCAACAAAGAGAAAAAGAAGGCTCATACCCTGCTACAGAAAGCACTCCATAGAAAATGCCTAAAAGTAAATCCTAGAGCCCCAGCCTATATCCAAGGATGTAGGAGGCAATGGGGGTCTAAGAAAATAAATATAAATAGAGGGTAGGAGGGCCAGCTGATAAATACAACAATATATATAATAAAGTAGCATATAAGTAGATATTCAGCATAGCCTCACATTACCTTGAGTCATGGCAGATGAAGGAGATGCAAAGTCTGCAGTACGGGTAAAGAACAGCGCGCCTCGATGCGCGTTTCACCTGAATGGCTTCGTCAGGAGGCCTTTTGACGCGCGTTTCACCTGAATGGCTTCGTCAGGAGGCGTGGCCAGACAGGGCAGGTGAATGTATTTATGTGGAATGGCAATAAATGCCGTCCCATGGGTGTGCCTTCAGCTGCAGCGGTCCGCCCCCTGAGACGTCCGGGCGAGCCCACCGCCGCCCGGCAAGACAGGAAGAGGAACAACGTCACCTCCCGATCACCCGGGCGACCGTGGGCACGCCCACGACGCTCAGGCTGCAACACACAAACGGAGGACAGCAGAAGTCAGAGGCAGATCAGGAGGCATAGGTCGATTAGCGTGGTCATGAACTAGTCATCGATCGGTAAGTGGGTGGCCAGTCCACAAGCCGCCAGAGAGTCGTTCAGACCCGCATGAATAAAAAATCAAACTACATAAGTAAATATAAATAATACTATAGAAGATATGAAGAAGGTAACAATATTAAATAAGGCCAACATATAGAATCCATATAACGAAACAGGAATAAATGAAATAATGAAAATAAAATAATATGATAAAAAAAAAAAAAGTGACTGGAGACAATACATGAATCTGAATGATGATAAATTCATACAAGCGAGTACATATATAAAGAAAGTATATGACTACAATATAGATAAAAAGAACCAATGAATAAATAATACATAAATATTAAATATAAATAGTTACTAAATAAATATATACATATTAGAGCCACACCACTCAGATATAAATAACTAATAGTTACTTATCCACATTACACTCAAAAAAAAAAAAATTGAAAAATAGAATAAAGATATATGGGTCCCCTCTTCATCTTTCGATTACAGATGCCATAAGTTCATAGATTTTGAAGATGATTGATGAACGGATGCACTCAACACTCTCCCACAATGGACACCAACATAGTGAAAATGCGAAAAGGTATCTAGAAAGCAAATAAGACAATTAAAAACTAATAAAACCAATCGACATAATAAAAAAGAGATCGACAAAACCACCTGCCGAAATCCTAAGCCAAAAAAGATTTAAAGCTTACGTATTCCTTCAGTCCAAAGGGAGCTACTGTATTCAGAACAGTAATCCAACGGGTCTCTTTTTGTAGGAGTTTTTGTTTCACATTGCCACCTCTGATCCCCAAATAGACATGGTCAATCCCACAAATTATGGTACCTTTAGGGTCACCTTTATGTACTTCCCAATAATGTCTTGGAATGGTTTTTAATAATTGTGGGTCGGGGCATGTGTCAGAATTTTTTATGTCGCGGATATGTTCCTGAATACGGACTTTTAATGATCTCGTCGTCATTCCTATGTAAATGAGGCCGCAGGGACATGTTAGATGGTACACGACCGCCTCGGTCTCACAGGAAATATGATGCACTATATGATATGATTTATTGTTACCAGAGTCACAAAATTCTGTAGCTCTAGGAACATATTTACAAATAGAGCATCTACCACATGAGTGACTACCCCATGCTGGACCCTTACTTCCAAAGATAAATTTATTTCCTGGAGGGATATAGTGACTTCTGGACAGTAAGTCCCCTAATGTTCTAGACTTACGCCACGTGATAGAAGGATGTGCTGTTAAATTGTAGCGCAAGTCTTTGTCTGTAAGAAGAATCGGCCAGTGTCTGGAAATAATTGATTTAATTGCTGACCAATTAGTATTAAATTTAGAAATAAACCGAGGGGTTGTATTCCACTGCATGTTGTTGTACCTATTATTTTTCCGTCCTTGTTTGCTCAATAGTATTTGCCTGTCAACTTGTGAGGCTCTAGTAAATCCTCTCTCGATGTCTTGCTTCCTATATCCTCTATCTTGAAACCGTGTAGATAGTTCCTGTGCCTGATCTTAAAATTTCTTCTCAGTTGAACAAACCCTCTGGGCTCTCAAGAATTGCCCTACAGGTATGGAATTCTTCAGATTAGGAGGATGAGACGAAGTATAGTGCAAAAGAGAGTTCGTTGATGTCTCCTTGCGAAAGATATCGGTTTCCAGACTACCATCCGGGTTTTTAGAGATAAGAAGATCTAAGAAGTCAATATGTCTCTGGCTATATTTCCATGTCAATTTCACGTTAAAATCATTGATGTTAAGGCGCGTCAGGAAATTTTCCAGTTGCGACGTGGAGCCCTGCCAAATGAACAGCACATCGTCGATATAGCGCGACCAGAGAACCACCGCTTCAATACCCAGAGTGTTAAGGACAGTATCCCTCTCCTACAGCCCCAGGAACAGATTAGCGTATGAGGGCGCACAACACGCCCCCATCACTGTGCCCTGGAGCTGTAGGAAGGGGCGGTCCTTAAACACAAAATAATTATGAGTAAGAATGAATTTAAGTAGTTTAAGTATAAATTCTATATTCTCAGATTCTAAATTGGTCATATTGAGAAAAAATTCTGCCGCCCGGATTCCCTGGTCGTGCCGTATCGACGTGTATAGGGACTCCACGTCGCAAGTAACCAGCCACATATTGTCCTCAAGCACCACTCCGTCCAATCTTTTAAGGACATCAGTAGTGTCTTTCAGAAAGGAAGGGAGGGTTTCCACACATTGTTGTAAATAGAAGTCTACAAATTTGCATATTGGTTCACAAAGACCCCCCATGCCGGAGACTATGGGTCTACCTGGTGGGCAGAGGGGGTCCTTGTGAACCTTCGGTAGGAGATAGAATGTAGGGTTGACGGGAAACTCGGGTAAAAGAGCCTCACCCATTTTGGGTGTAATAACCTGATCTTCCATACCATCGTTGATAAGATTTTTGAGTTCCTTTTAAAAAGAATTTAAAGGGATGCTATCCAGCCTCCTATATTTCTGAGCGCAATGAAGTTGTTTAAATGCTTCAGCCTCGTACATCTCCACCGGCCACACCACCACATTTCCGCCCTTGTCTGCTCGTTTGATAACCACATTTTTCATTTGTTGAAGTTCGCGTATTGCACGCCTAGTTGAAAAAGAAAGGTTGTCATGCTGAATTCGTGGATCAAGTGTACGCAAGTCCTCACGGACAAGTTTAACAAAAATGTCAATTTGTGGACAAGCAGACAAGGGCGGGAAGGCACGGGATCGGCGGTGGAGATACACAGGGCTGTTTGAGGTTGACGGCGGCAATTGTTCCTCTTCCAATGACTCTAAGTCTCTCATAGCTTGTGCTTCCGCTAGGGATAAATTAGTAGCCCCAGTCGAATTGAAATGTTTCTTAAAAAATAATGTTCTTGCAAATAATTCCAAATCCTTGACTACTGTAAAGTAGTCAAATCTTTCTACAGGGGAAAAGGAAAGTCCCCTGGACAGAACATCAGTTTGGGCCACAGATAAGGGAATTTTCGAAAGATTTATTACCTCTAGAATTTCTTTGGTCTTTTCTCCCTGAAGTTGTAAGGACGGCTTCTTAAATGTGTGGAGGGTGTTCTTGCATGGGCGTGCGGCTGCACAGGAATATCCTCCAGGTTGGAAAAGTGGCGTTTGCCTAAAAAACGCCCTGCTCCACCGCCACATTCCTCCTCTGAGTTAGTAGAAGTAGACAAAATTGAATGTATACGTGGCCTTGCGTTGCCTTTATTTTTCCACCGATAGACGTTATTAGACTGATAATCAGCCAGGTCACGTATATATTTTTTAGACTTAATCTTCTGAATTTCACTCTCCCATTTATTTAGATCTTCCTCTAAACTTTTATCAAAAGCTTTGCATTCTTCAGAGGTTAGAGAGTTATATAGTTTGTCTCGGATGCCGTCGATCTCCTTTTCAAAAGGTTCCAGAGCCTTTCTGTCAAGACCTATGAGTAGCTCCAAAATAGTTATTTTCTTAGACCCCCATTGCCTCCTACATCCTTGGATATAGGCTGGGGCTCTAGGATTTACTTTTAGGCATTTTCTATGGAGTGCTTTCTGTAGCAGGGTATGAGCCTTCTTTTTCTCTTTGTTGGGGTTCTTTTTCCATCTTACCCCTCACCGTATATCTCACCTTAGCCATTCTTTATTATGCTTTTTGATATTTGCACTTATTTTAAATTGCTGGAATATCGTGTACAATAAAAATAAATACTATTTGCACTTTAAGTGGTATTTCTGTTCTTTATTAGTGTGAGCGGTGCCTTCCACACACTATTCAATGGATACTGGCCTTACTTCTCCACTTCTCTTTCCTTTTATTGGATATATATACCCGCAATCCTCTATGTCTGGAGGATGTTTTGCATGCCAGTGTCCAACTGTGTCCCGGCTTCCACAATATTAACCCAGTGTGAAGGCGTCAGTGAGATGGACCATTCCTGGCCACATTCACTTGTCCACGTGTTTGTGGTTAGGCTGTCCTTCCCACTAAATGCACTAGGGAGGGCACAGGTAATGTTTTGGTATGCGCGCTTGTGTATAAGGCGCACCGGGACAAATAGGGGCGGCTGGGGACCGTTTATGGACACCCGGCCACCCCCACGCGGCTGGGGACTGTGTGTGGGCACCCGGCCGCGGGGCGGCTGGGGACTGAGTATGGACACCCGGCCGCCCCCTGGCGGCTGGGGACCAAGCGTGGACACCCGGCCGCCAGGCGGCTGGGGACTGAGTATGAATACCAGGCTACCGACCCAGCCATGACGTGGTGGCCAGATTCCATCTCCACATGCCTAAAAGGGCCAATTTCAAGTGCAAGCAAGCTAGCAGTATGGTATTGCAGCCTGGGGGTGGGTGGGTGGCTGGCTGCATACTTGCGCTTGTATTGCAAGTTATGGGGGAGGTACAATTGAACATTGCCCTGGGACAAGGACTTGCACGGGGATAGTTGCAAGTATGCATCTTCTGATGCGGCAAGGATCACTTCTGATGGGCACACTTTTAGGCAGTGACCTGGGTGTCAGAGATGCTTCCAGGGGTCTTCCCCATGCTGTTCCCATGTCTTTTTAGCACTGTATGCATGTGTCACACAGCAGATGGCCAGATAAGGTTGTAAAATGTTAAAATGACATTTCCCGGTGAATGCATTTGTCACGGTTGAAAGCAATACAAACGTGCAAAAACGCATAAAAAATGCTACTTGTGAACATAGCCCAAGGTGTGGAGGAGTATTTTTGTTTTTGGTTATTTATTTTACCTTATACACAAGTCTTTACCCTGGAAAGGATGTTCCTTAACCCCTTTCCGACCTGGTCAGTAATAGTACGCACCAGGTCGGGAAGGCCGGTTCAGCGGGGGCTCCGGCGGTGAGCCCACACTGAAGCGAGAACATGTCAGCTGATTATTGGAATCGCAATCCACCCGCGGCTGTTAACATGTTAAATCTCTGACAGTGGCATTTAACTCGCGCTTCCGGGAGTCCTAAGCCCCGCCCATCAGTGACCCCGTCACGTGATCGCGGGTCACCAATGGGTGGGCATGACAACTCAGGGTCTGCAGCAGACGCCTGTCGTTGTCATGTCTCAATTGCTATGAGCGCCACCTAGTGGTCAGCGCTCATAGCAAGTGAGCATTTCTCCTGCATACAAGCGATCTGCTCATAGCTTGTATGCAGTAGAAGCAATCAGACAACTGCTGCTTCTAGTCTCCTCTGGAGACTATAGAAGCAAGCAGAAAGTGTAAAAAAAAAGTTTTTAAAAAAATAAAAAAAATAAAAAATATATAAAAGTTTGTCACCCCCCTTTCGCCCCATTCAAAATAAAATATATATATATATAAAAAAAAAAACACATACACATATTTGGTATCGCCGCATTCAGAATCGCCCGATCTAGCAATATAAAAGAAGAATTAATACAATCAGTAAACGGCGTAACGAGAAAAAAATTTTAAATGCCAGAATTACGTTTTTTTGGTCGCTACAACTTTGCAATAAAATGCAATAACGGGCGATCAAAACATCGGATCTCCCCCAAAATGGTATCAATAAAAATGTCAGCCTGGCACGCAAAAAATAAGCCCTCACCTGGCCCCAGATCCCGAAAAATGGAGAAGCTAAGGGTCTCGGAAAATGGCGTCATTTTTTTTTGTTTTTTTAGCAAGCTTTGGATTTTTTTTTCACCACTTAAATAAAAAAGAACCTATACATGTTTGGTGTCTATGAACTCGTAACGACCTGGAAAATAATGATGGCAGGTCAGTTTTTGCAATCTGTGAACGTGGTAAAAAAAGGACCCAAAAAACAACTGTGGAATTGCATTTTTTTTGCAGTTTCACTGCACTTGGAATTTTTTTCCCATTTTCCAGCACACGATATGGTAAAACCAGTGATGGTGTTTAAAATTACAACTCGTCCCGCAAAAAATAAGCCCTCACATGGCCATATTGAAGGAAAATTAAAAAAGTTCTGGCTCTGGGAAGAAGGGAAGCAAAAAAGGAAAACACAAAAACAGAAAGACCCATGGTCGTTAAGGGGTTAACATATTTCACAGGAAAGCACTTTCACTTTCGTTTTTGAACGTTTTATTGTGAGCCTGTAAAAGTGGCTTAATACCTCTGACCACGTTGTTGACAGCAGTGACCTGGGGGTCAGAAATGCTTCCAGGGGCGATCCCCATGCTGTCCCCATGTCATTTGAGCACTGTCACTATCGTTTTGGGCACTTTTTAGGCTTTCTACAGACTGCCGGGGGAGCCGCCGCAAAAATGTTCGGGTCTCCCATAGACTAACATTGGGCTCGTTGCTCGGGTCGAGCACCCGAGTATCACAGTGAGCTCGGCCCGAACTTCGAGCACCCGAGCATTTTAGTGCTCGCTCAACACTAGTGACTACCAATTTTTTTTCACATCCCTGGGCCCATTATTATGGAGTTTTCCAATAATGGGGTAGATGAAGGAGTACTAAAGTGAATATTGTGTTTTATGATATATACCTCTGGTGCCCTATAAAGAGACTTGGGAAAGGACTGATTATACTATGACCACCATAGAAAAGCCATAAGAAATTGAATGTTCATTGCTATACATTTTATTCATTTATGATTTTTTTTTACTTTTCATGACCTCAGAGTTACTGCTTTACCCCCTCCACTATCCTCACCTACATATTTGAGTCTTTTGAGTCCCTTTAGCTGCTGTGCGCTTAAACAACTGATATGGCTGCTACCCGCGTTGTTCTGAAATAGGATTCCACAGAGCCCAAAGATTTCGTTGTCTGTTATTCTCTGTATGGTTTAACATTTCCCCTATTTAGTGGTTCACATAATTTATTTATGACTGTGACTTTTATGAGTGTTGATTTACGTTTGTATATGCTGAAGAAAATGTTTTTCATTTTTTTTATTATGGTACTCACATTGGAAGTCATATTACGTGTTTATACTCGCATATTCCATATGTTTTACTGCTTTGACGGTCTGTAGAATGAGCATTTTTGTACTTGTCTGTGTATATGGATATTTTTATATCCTATTCCTAACCTAAAGTGAAACTGTCATCATGATTGAGTATGTTAAAATAAAAGTTTGGTCATAGTGACACTTTTATACTGATTTATTAGATACCTGTAGGGAAGAAATCCGCATCCTGTTTCTTGTTTAATTCACGTTAGAAGTTTTGGAGCAATATCCTCTTCATGCATCGGGGCCGGACTTTAGGACGGGACTGTGGGTAGGGTTTTCAGCACTGCCGCGGTCCCTCTGTGTTTGTACGAGCCTCCTATTTTACAGTTCATGCTAGTTCCACCCTTGCCGCTGTCGCCGCTCGTGCACATTCATCTCCCAGTGGTCTTCAGAAAAATGCCAACAGGGGCGGCGCAGATTGACATCCAAATTTCTTCAGCAAAATGGGGCCAGTCGTGTTATTATTCACTTTTCCATAACAGTATCTGTATAAAAAACTGAAATCTTGCACTTTTTGCAATGACCACTTTATATTAGACTCTTACTTCCTCTTCTTTACAGATGACTTTTCAGCAGTCTTATTATCATCACAGTCAGAATTACGTTGAAAGGTAGCACCTGTACACACAGCAGATAACACAGGATTCAATATTTCCTACAGGAGATGCTACAGCTCATCTTTTCCTCCTCCTTTCCCAATTACCTTTACACAGTAGCAGTATAGGTATCAGCTGTATTACGTAGGCAGCATCCGTCAGTAACTGACGCTATCGGAGCTTGTTCCAGTCGCATCAGTTAAACCTATTATATGCCACTGTGAAGCATTATAGCAACATTTTAGACTAAGTTGCTACAATGAGTTTTTGGTGAGTTTTTGACTCAAAAATGCATCATCTTACAGTTCCAGCAAAGTGAGTTTTGCAAAAGCCAAGTACCAGGAAGTATGAAAAACAAAGCAGCTTTATTTAAAACATGACACACCAATAAGAGACAAAAAACGCAGAGTCAAAAACGCATATAACACATGTAAAATAATGCACTCAAAAACGCAATGAAAAAAGTAACCTAATTAACATATTAGGTGCAGAAATGGTGCAGAAATTCTGCAACATCAAAAACTCACCAAACACTCATCGTGGGAATGTAGCTTAAAACTCTTTAAGCTTATCGCCTTCACTTCTGATGGTCACTGGCACATAGCACAATGCCATTGAAGACCTTTATGTCTGCTATGTGAGATCATCTACAGATTGTGACTGGGCTTCATAAGAGAATATCTATTTTACAAAACACTGCATAAGAAATTGCAAGTTCAAGTCCTCTAGGAGACTATTTAAAAATGAAAAATACCGTAGGGAAAATAAGTTTTTGATACACTGCCGATTTTGCAAGTTTTCCCACCTGCAAAGAATGGAGAGGTCTGTAATTTTTATCATAGGTACACTTCACCTGTGAGAGACAGAATCTTAAAATAACAGCCAGAAAATCACATTGTATGATGTTTACATAATTCATTTGCATTTTATTGCATGAAATAAGTATTTGATCACCTACCAACCAGCAAAAATTCTGGCTCTCACAGACCTGTTAGTTTTTCTTTAAGAAGCCATCATACTCTGCACTCATTACCTGTATTAATTGCACCTGTTTTAACTCGTTACCTGTCGACACACTCAATCAATCACACTCCAACCTCTCCATCATGACCAAGACCAAAGAGTTATCTAAGGACACCAGGGACAAAATTGTAGACCTGCACAAGGCTGGGATGGGTTACAGGATAATAGGCAAGCAGCTTGGTGAGAAAGTAACAACTATTGGCACAATTATTAGAAAATGGAAGAAACACAAGATGACTGTCAATTTTTATCGATCTGTGTCTCTATGCAAGAGCTCGTCTCGTGGATGATTCTGAGAAAGGTCATGAATCAGCCCAGAACTAAATGGGAGGAACTGGTCAATGACCTGAAGAGAGCTGGGACCACAGTCTCAAACATTACCATTAGTAGCACACTGCGATTAAAATCCTGCAGGGCACACAAGGTCCCCCTACTCATGCCAGAACATATCCAGGCCCATTTAAAGTTTGCCAGTGACCATCTGGATGATCCAGAGGAGGCATGGGAGAAAGTCATGTGGTCAGATGAAATCAAAATATAACTTTTTGGTATCAACTCCACTTGCCATGTTAGGAGGAGGAAGAAGGATGAATACAACTCCAAAAACACTGTCCCAACAGTGCAGCATGGTGGGGGAAACATCATACTTTGGGGTGCTTTTCAGCAAAGGGGACAGGACGACTGCACCCAATTGAAGGGAGGATGAATGGGGTCATGTATTGCGAGATTTTGGCCAACAACCTCCTTCCCTCAGTAAGAGCAGTGAAGATGGGTCATGGCTGGGTCTTCCAGCATGACAATGATCCAAAATACACAGCCATGGCAACTAAGGACTAGCTCTGTAAGAAGCATTTCAAGGTCCTGGCGTCCCCTAGCCAGTCTCCAGACCTGAACCCAATAGAACATCTTTGTAAGGAGCTGAAACTCAATGTTGCCCAGTGACAGCCCCTAAACCTGAAAGATCTGGAGAAGATCTGTATGGAGGAGTGGGCAAAAATCCCTGCTGCAGTGTGTGCAAACTTGGTCAAAAACTACAGGAAACGTTTGACCTCTGTAATTGCAAACAAAGGTTTCTGTATCAAATTTTAAGTTCTGTATCAAATACTTTTTTCATGCAATAAAATGTAAATTAATTATGTAAAAATCATACAATGTGGTTTTCTGGATTTTTTATTAGATTCTGTCTCTCACGGTTGAAGTATGCCTACGATAAAAAGTACAGACCTCTGCATTCTTTGCAGATGGGAAAACTTGCAAAATCAGCAGTATATCAAATACTTATTTTCCCCACTGTATAAACATTACAAAATATTTTTTAAAAATATATGAAAAAAAATATATAAAAGTTTAAATCACCCACTTTCCCCCAAATGTAAATAAGAAAATGCAAAAAAATAAAAAGATGAACAAGTGTGGTATTGCTGTATGTGCAATCTACTAAACTAATAAAATATAAAAATATTTATGCCATACAGTGAACGCTGAAATGGAAAAACAGAAACCAAATGGTCAGAATTGGCATTTTTCAGCTACTAAAAAAATGCAATAAAAGGTGATAAAAATGTTATATGAACCGCAAAATGGTATCAATATACATATAAGTTCAGAAAAAAAAATCCTTCCCACAGCTCCACAGATGGAAACATCAAAAAAAATTATGGGTCTAAGCAAATGGCAACACAGACATTTTATTTTTGTACATTTCCAAATTTCATATTACCTTGGGGAATTATATTGTCAGGTCATTTTAACCACATAATGACCTCAGTAAAAACAAAACCCCCCAAAACAATCACAGAATTGAGTTTTTTGTCATCATTCTACAGCATTTAGAATTATTTTTCTTTTTTTTTCAGGACATTGAATGGTAACATGAATTGTATGTTTCAAAACTACAACTCATCCTGTGAAAACCAAAGACTTTATATGATTTATTTTGAAGGAAAAGTAAAAACGTTATAGTAGTAGAAAAAAAATACTTTTTCACATCAGTTTTTCTAAGAAAGCAGCCATGTTTTTCTAATTCTGGACAGCCCCTTAAAATAAATTATGATAACCTTTTAAAACACATAATTGCACCGAAGTAAGCAATATTTAGAATTTTGGTTATCATTTTTACATTTGCCCATTTTATCTAGAAGCCACATTTTTTAAACTGACCTTTGCTAATGAATAGTGTTGAGCGATACCTTCCGATATCAGGAAATATCGTATCGGATTGGATCGGGCCGATACCCAAAAAGTATCGGATATCGCCGATTCCGATACCGGAAACCAATGCAAGTCAATGGGACACAAATATCGGAATGAAAATAAACCCTTTCTTTCCTTGTAGGTTAATTCTACATGAAGTAAAACAACTAAGAATAATGTAGAATGACATGAAAAGCCGGCAATTCATCAGCGGCATTCACCGGTACCCGACAATTTACAACAGAAAGAATAGAGCTTCACACATAGATTAGATAGATAGAAACATGTCAGTCACATATATAAGAAGTACAGTGACAGTGTTGCTTACAGAACTTGTCATTTAGTGTAAAGGATTTATTTAAAAAAATAATAGTGTTTTCATGCACCGTCTCTTTAAGAAAGCCGGCCGGCAATTCAGCATCTGTACCCGACAATTTAGAATAGAAGGAATAGAGAATCACACATAGATTAGATAGATAGAAACATGTCAGTCACATATATATGAAGTACAGTGACAGTGTTGATTACTGTACTTGTCATTTAGTGTTAAAATAAAGGATTTATTTAAAAAAAAATTGGCGTGGGGTTCCCCTTAATTTTAGGCTCTAGCGGAGGTTAAGCAGACAGCTGGGGCAAATGTTTGAAGCCTGGGAAGGGGGTAATACCCACGGAGCTTCCCAGGCTACTAATATCAGCCCCCAGCTGAATACCTAGCCTTTACTAGCTATTAAAATGGGGGACCCCCCCAAAAAAATGACGTGGGGTCCCCCCTAATTTAATAGCTAGCACAGGCTAGGCAGACAGCTGGGGGCTGATATTAATAGCCCAGGAAGGGTGCCATGAATATTGGCCCCCTCCCAGGCTAGAAACACCAGCCGTCAGCCGCCCCAGAAATGGCGCATCCATAGGATGCGCCAATTCTGGCACTTAGCCTCGCTCTTCCACGCTGCCCTGGTGCGGTGGCAGGGGGTAATAGGGTTGGGGTTGATGTCAGCTTATAATGCCAGCTGACATCAAGCCCAGGTTAGTAATGGAGAGGCGTCTATAAGACACCCCCATTACTAACCCCATAGTCAAAGTTAAAAGAAAACACAAACACCCAGAGTAAAGTCCTTTAATTGAAATAAAGACACAATTCTTTATTGTTCTAAATTAAACCATACTTACCATCACGCCCATTCCAGCTGAAGCCAACGATCTCCTGCAATAAAAGAAAAATAATAAAGCAACCTCATCCTTACCTTTCGATGGTTCCCAGGACAGCTCCAGCTCTGCTACATCGAGATGACAGGCTGGACCGCAGCAGAAAGCTGCCATCCAGCCTGTCATCCCGCAGACACTGAGAAGCGCAGGCATGCTTGCGCTCCTCAGTGTCTCTCTGTGACGTCATCCAGATGAGCCGAGTTCATGTCCAATGAACTCAGCTCACCTCATGCACGTCACTGACAGCGTGGGAAAATTCTCCTGCACTCAGCGCTTCAACGTGAGAATTCTCCCACGCTGTCAGTGACATACATGAGGTGAGGTCATGTCCAATGAACTCAGCTCACCTCATGCACGTCACTGACAGCGTGGGAAAATTCTCACGCTGAAGTGCTGAGTGCAGGAGAATTTTCCCACGCTGTCAGTGACGTACATGAAGTGAGCGGAGTTCATTGGACATGACCTCGGCTCATCTGGATGCCGTCACAGCCAGACACTGAGGAGTGGAAGTATGCCTGCGCTTCTCAGTGTCTGCGGGATGACAGGATGGATGGCAGCGTTCTGCTGCGGTCCAGCCTGTCATCTCGATGTAGCAGAGCTGAAGCTGTCGTGGGAGCCATGGAAAGGTAAGGATGAGGTTGCTTTATTATTTTACTTTTATTGCAGGAGATCGTTGGCTTCAGCTGGAATGGGCGTGGTGGTAAGTATGGTTTAATTTAGAACAATAAAGAATTGTGTGTTTATTTCAATTAAAGGACTTTTTTCTGGGTGTTGTGTTTTTTTAAATACTTTACTAGAAATTCATGGTGGTCATGTCTAATATTGGCGTGACCCCATGAATTTTGGGCTTAGGGCCAGCTGATAATGCCAAGCTGGCCTTAACCCCTTTATTACCCAGTGAGCCACCGCACCAGGGCCCTGGATGAGTTGGGTACAGCGCCAGAAGATGGCGCTTCTATGAACGCGCCATTTTCTGGGGCGGCTGCGGACTGCAATTTGCAGCGGGGGTGGCCCAGAAAGCTTGGGTCTCCCTGCGCTGCGGATTCCAGCCCCCAGCTGCCTAGTTGTATCTGGCTGGGCACAAAAATAGGGCGAAGCCCCACGCATTTTTTTTTAAAATTATTTCATGAAATTCATGGAATAATTAAGAAAAAAAGGGCTTCCCTATATTGTTGTGTCCAACCAGGTACAAATAGGCAGCTGGTGGTTGGGGGCAGCCCATTCCTGCCTGCTGTACCTGGCTGGACACAAATATAGTGCGAAGCCCCACGTCAATTTTTTTTTAATTATTTCATGAAATAATTTTTTTAAAAAAGGGCTTCCCTATATTGTTGTGTCCGGCCAGGTACAAATAGGCAGCTGGTGGTTGGGGGCAGCCTGTTCCTGCCTGCTGTACCTGGCTGGACACAAATATAGGGCGAAGCCCCACGTCAATTTTTTTTAAAATAAGTCCTTTATTTTAACACTAAATGACATTTGAGGAGTTAATAAAGATGCAGTCCCTAAATTATTATTTATTTTTTAATTCATTTTTCCCAAAACTTTTGACGTGGGCTTCGCCATATTTTTGTATGCCAGCCAGGTACAGCATCCAGCTTCTATGAACGCGCCATTTTCCGGGGTGGCTGCGCACTGCAATTTTCAGCGGGGGGAGGGGGGGGGGCAGAAAGCTTGGGCCTCCCTGCGCTGCAGATTCCATCCCCCAGCTGCCTAGTTGTACCTGGCTGGACACAAAAATAGGGAGAAGCTTCACGTATTTTTTTTTTTTAATTATTTCATGAAATTCATGAAATAATTAAGAAAAAAAGGGCTTCCCTATATTGTTGTGTCCAACCAGGTACAAATAGGCAGCTGGTGGTTGGGGGCAGCCCGTTCCTGCCTGCTGTACCTGGCTGGACACAAATATAGTGCGAAGCCCCACGTCAATTTTTTTTAAATTATTTCATGAATTTCCTGAAATAATTTAAAAAAATTGATGTGGGGCTTCGCCCTATATTTGTGTCCAGTCAGGTACAGCAGGCAGGAACGGGCTGCCCCCAACCACCAGCAGCCTATTTGTACCTAGCCGGACACAACAATATAGGGAAGCCCTTTTTTTCTGAATTATTCCATGAATTTCATGAATTTAAAAAAAAAAAAACGTGGAGCTTCGCCCTATTTTTGTGTCCAGCCAGGTACAACTAGGCAGCTGGGGGCTGGAATCTGCAGCGCAGGGAGGCCCAAGCTTTCTGGGCCCCACCCGCTGCAAATTGCAGTCCGCAGCCGCCCCGGAAAATGGCGCGTTCATAGAAGCGCCATCTTCTGGCGCTGTACCCAACTCATCCAGGGCCCTGATGCGGTGGCTCACTGGGTAATAAAGGGGTTAAGGCCAGCTTGGCATTATCAGCTGGCCCTAAGCCCGAAATTCATGGGGTCACGCCAATATTAGACATGACCACCATGAATTTCTAGTAAAGTATTTAAAAAAAACACAAACACCCAGAAAAAAGTCCTTTAATTGAAATAAACACACAATTCTTTATTGTTCTAAATTAAACCATACTTACCATCACGCCCATTCCAGCTGAAGCCAACGATCTCCTGCAATAAAAGAAAAATAATAAAGCAACCTCATCCTTACCTTTCCATGGCTCCCACGACGGCTCCAGCTCTGCTACATCGAGATGACAGGCTGGACCGCAGCAGAACGCTGCCATCCAGCCTGTCATCCCGCAGACACTGAGAAGCGCAGGCATACTTCCACTCCTCAGTGTCTGGCTGTGACGGCATCCAGATGAGCCGACAATGAACTCGGCTCACCTCATGTACGTCACTGACAGCGTGGGAGAATTCTCCTGCACTCAGCGCTTCAGCGTGAGAATTTTCCCACGCTGTCAGTGACGTGCATGAGGTGAGGTCATGTCCCATGAACTCGGCGCACCTCATGCACGTCACTGACAGCGTGGGAGAATTCTCACGCTGAAGCGCTGAGTGCAGGAGAATTTTCCCACGCTGTCAGTGACGTGCATGAGGTGAGCTGAGTTCATTGGACATGACCTCGGCTCATCTGGATGACGTCACAGAAAGACACTGAGGAGCGCAAGCATGCCTGCGCTTCTCAGTGTCCGCGGGATGACAGGCTGGATGGCAGCGTTCTGCTGCGGTCCAGCCTGTCATCTCGATGTAGCAGAGCTGAAGCTGTCCTGGGAACCATGGAAAGGTAAGGATGAGGTTGCTTTATTATTTTACTTTTATTGCAGGAGATCGTTGGCTTCAGCTGGAATGGGTGTGGCGGTAAGTATGGTTTAATTTAGAACAATAAAGAATTGTGTCTTTATTTCAATTAAAGGACTTTTTTCTGGGTGTTTGTGTTTTTTTTAAATACTTTACTAGAAATTCATGGCGGTCATGTCTAATATTGGCGTGACCCCATGAATTTCGGGCTTAGGGCCAGCTGATAATGCCAAGCTGGCCTTAACCCCTTTATTACCCAGTGAGCCACCGCACCAGGGCCCTGGATGAGTTGGGTACAGCGCCAGAAGATGGCGCTTCTATGAACGCGCCATTTTCCGGGGCGGCTGCGGACTGCAATTTGCAGCGGGTGGGACCCAGAAAGCTTGGGTCTCCCTGCGCTGCAGATTCCAGCCCCCAGCTGCCTAGTTGTACCTGGCTGGACACAAAAATAGGGCGAAGCGCCACACATTTTTTTTTTTAATTATTTCATGAAATTCATGGAATAATTAAGAAAAAAAGGGCTTCCCTATATTGTTGTGTCCGGCTAGGTACAAATAGGCAGCTGGTGGTTGGGGGCAGCCCGTTCCTGCCTGCTGTACCTGGCTGGACACAATTATAGGGCGAAGCCCCACATAATTTTTTTTTAATTATTTCATGAATTTCCTGAAATAATTAAAAAAAAATTGACGTGGGGCTTCACACTATATTTGTGTCCAGCCAGGTACAGCAGGCAGGAACGGGCTGCCCCCAACCACCAGCTGCCTATTTGTACCTAGCCGGACACAACAATATAGGGAAGCCCTTTTTTTCTTAATTATTCCATGAATTTCATGAAATAATTAAAAAAAAAAAAACGTGGAGCTTCTCCCTATTTTTGTGTCCAGCCAGGTACAACTAGGCAGCTGGGGGATGGAATCTGCAGCGCAGGGAGGCCCAAGCTTTTTGCCCTCCCCCCCCCCGCTGAAAATTGCAGTCCGCGGCCGCCCCGGAAAATGGCGCGTTCATAGAAGCTGGATGCTGTACCTGGCTGGCATACAAAAATATGGCGAAGCCCACGTCAAAAGTTTTGGGAAAAATTTATTAAAAAATAAATAATAATTTAGGGACTGCATCTTTATTAAGTCCTCAAATGTCATTTAGTGTTAAAATAAAGGATTTATTTAAAAAAAAAATGGCGTGGGATCCCCCATAATTTTAGTCTCTAGCGGAGGTTAAGCAGACGGCTGGGGCAGATGTTTGAAGCCTGGGAAGGGGGTAAAACCCACGGAGCTTCCCAGGCTACTAATATCAGCCCCCAGCTGAATACCTAGCCTTTACTAGCTATTAAAATGGGGGACCCCCCAAAAAAAAATGACGTGGGGTCCCCTCTATTTTAATAGCTAGCAAAGGCTAGGCAGACAGCTGGGGGCTGATATTAATAGCTCAGGAAGGGTGCCATGAATATTGGCCCCCTCCCAGGCTAGAAACACCAGCCGTCAGCCGCCCCAGAAATGGCGCATCCATAGGATGCGCCAATTCTGGCACTTAGCCTCGCTCTTCCACGCTGCCCTGGTGCGGTGGCAGGGGGTAATAGTGGTGGGGTTCATGTCAGCGCCAGCTGCCATGAAGCCCAGGTTAGTAATGATGGCCGTCTATATGACACCCCCATTACTAACCTACAAAGTGTTAAAAAGAAAAAACACACTACACCCAGAAAAAAATAATTTATTTGAAATAAAACACCATTTTATTTAATTCTTAGTTTACTAAAAAAAAAATAGTTACCTGTCCACGTTCCTGCGCTGATCTCCCATGCACAGCTGTCACATCTGGAGATGGTGACAGCTGTGCATGGCTGCTGTAAGCTCACGCTGCCGGGAACACGTCCGCTCCCGGCAGCGGGAGCCACTGACTGAGGTCACCGGAGTGCATTCAGGCAGCGCAGCTCCGGAGACCTCCTTTACGGCAGTGCTGTACCGTGGGAATTTCTCACGATACAGCAGTGCCGTAAAGGAGCTAACCGGAGCAGCGCTGCCTGAACTCCGGTGAACCCTTACGGCCCCGTCATTCTAGCGGCGGCAGCGGTTCAGAGCGGTCACATTCTATGTGGCTGCTCTAAACTGGAGATCATCGTGGGACACTCGTGGACTACTACGGAGGGGTAAGGATAAGGTTGTGGTTTATTATTTTATATTTTATTACAGGAGATCGATGGCTTCGGGGAATTAGGTGTCTTGGTGAGTATAGGTGTAGTTTTTTATTTTTTACTTTATTTTAGGTGGCGATCGGCGGGGACAGGTAATGTATGAACTAATTTCTTTTAGGTAACCACTGGCCACCAATGACATGTATTTAACATTTATTGGGGACACAGTAGGGCAATTTAAATAGCAGGATCAGGCTGATGGGAACTACTGCTCCCATCGAGCTGATCCTGCTGGCAGGAGTGGACGGGGGACAGACATAGGCCGATGGGAGTAGTAGTGTCACATCGGCCTATGTCTGCCCGCACACACACCCGCACACACACCCGCACACACACACCCCGCACACACACACCCCGCACACACACCCCGCACACACACACACCCCGCACACACTAATCATGACGGGTCCGGGAGGTGAGGCTGACCTGTGCGGCCGTGGGAAAGTTGATGTGAGTTCATGCAGTCAAGCATGAACTCACATGAACCCTCTGAGGGCACCGCGGCTACTTCAAATGAACAGCTGATCGGCATCACCTGATACCTCAGCTGTTCATTTGAAATAACCGGCGGGAAAGCGCAGCACAGAACGGGAAAGCCGGCGGTGAAGTCTTTTCACTGCCGGCTTCCCCGCCCGGGTCCTTCGCTCCTTGGTGCTGCGCTCCCCGCCCGGTCCTAATTTACGATCGGGATGGGAGGTGGCGAGGGGAGCGGAGGATCGGGGTGGGAGGCTGCGGGGAAGCAGTATGGGGCTGCGTGATTGTTTAAAAGCCGGCGGCTTTTTACCGCGCGCCGGCTTTTAAACAATCAGGAGAATTCTCCCACGCTGGGATGGCATTCTGATGACAAGCTGGATCGCAGCTGAGCGCTGCCATCCAGCTTGTCATCCTTCAGAGACACTGCAGAGCGCAGGCATTATGGGAACTTCCGATTCCGGTATTCGATATTATAAAAGTATCGGAATTAAGTATCGGAATTCCGATACAGTGAATATCGGCCGATACCCGATATTTCAGTATCGGAATGCTCAACACTACTAATGAATAGTGTTAGACATTGTAACCAGACAGTAGGAAGACAAGATACTACGACTTCTACAACCCACTAATGCTGCCTCAATTATATTGATGTAACATTTGTAAATTGTCATTTAAAGCCACTTAAATTTACTGTGACTAATCTGATTTGCTACAGTGAATTACTTAACTGAAGGAGGAAATTGTAGCATATTTAATCAAAAGTTAAGCTAACCGACCAGCCCCATAATCAGTAACATATTGTTATACATGTTTGTAATCCTTTAACTTTTTTAATTACAGAAATAATTCTAGATTAATGGAAAATCTTTTGTCAGACTGTGTAGAGCGGTGGGTATATTAACTTCATATTGAAAGAATTTATTTAATCTGTTACATATTGCAAAAAGTTTTAGAGTTTATTGTAAGCTACGGCTCCATCATGACTTTTGGTGAGACCACAATTGTGATCAACTATCAATGTTGCTCTACTACGGTGTCTCAAATACTCCACCCAAATGTTGAGGTTGACTTCTGCTGGAGTCAATGTTGAAAATGTTGTATGTTAGGAATTGTGATTCTGTGCTCCCACCTGGGAATGGAGAAGGTCCAGTGCTACACTACTCCAGTCGCAGGCGCCGCCATTGTCCTTACCCTGGAGGCGGAGCAACTACGCGTGCACGGTGACTGTCCCAATCTTATGGAGCATCACGTTCCGGTGTTGTGAGATGTGTGAGGACGCGAGATGCCATGTCTCTCACTGATTTACCCGGTTGCCAAGCAACGCAGGACACTGCTTTGTCTGGCATTAAGCAGTGGTGGAATTATGTTCATTATGCTGTTCAAGCTAGCAGGGAGTGACTGTCTGGGGATGAATGAGAGGTATTCAACACCTGATCATTAGGCGGGCTATTTAATCCTGCTCCCTGCTCAGTGCTTTGCTGTTTATTGCAGTTCATATGTGCTGTGGTGGTGAGTGGTGCTAGCATTAGTGTTGCTATCTTTTCAGCAGTTTTCTCATTTTCTCATCTGGTTTCACTTCCTGGGTTTCTTACAGAGGTACTAACCTGGTTCTTGACTAGGCACCAGCCACGTCACCAGATGCCAGCTGTCCGGCAACAGTGGGCCTGGGAAGGGCTCTGCCAAAAGCCGCATTCCATTTACTGGGAGCTGAGTGAAGAGTACTCCCAGCCCTCAAGGGCTCGCATAGCTGGGCAGCTTGTGCCAAGTGCGTCTGTGGCTATGCCTGTGTCGGTTTGGTGCCAGTCTTGCCGGGTCCCTCTGCAAAGTGCATAACAGAAACATTATGTTTGCTTAGTGTCCTATGGATTCCTTGCCTCATTATTAATTGTTTATATGGTGCTGAAATATTGATTAAAAGGAAACTGTCAGCATGTTTTTACAAACAAACATAATGGTATCGCTGTATAGACGCTTGTAGAGATCTGATGTGCCGGTCATGAGAAACTAAAGCAAAACCAAAAGAAATGAACTGGAGTATAAGTTGGTATACATGCAAAAGGTAGGAGCATGTTCGCACTGGCCACTAATTAGACAAAACCTAAGATAGAAAGAAAATGAACAAATACCCCCTATAAGTAAGTAAAAAGCAATAGTGCATAAAAATAACATAGGGTACTTAGTAAACACTGTTTTGGATATGCACTATTGTTTTTTTTTTCCTTATAGCAGAGTATATGTTCATTTTCTTTCTATCTTAGGTTTAGTCGTGAGAAACCTGCTTGACTGTATACATCTAGCAGAAGTTTGAAAAAACAAAAAAACCTTACATGCTTCCCACCACTGACCCTGTCAGGAGCCGTATCTCCCGGCCTGTTCACCCTAGGCCAGGACTTCTGGTGGCGAAGAGGCCTCAGTGATCACTGCACGTTGCACGTCATGACATCATGAGCACACAATGTGCAGTGACCTCTGAGGCCTGGTTGTATCTAGAAACATGAGCCTGAAGTAAACAGCTTGAAGATAGGACAGCGGAAAGAAGAGGACCAAATAGTGGCGGCGAGGACCAGAAGATGCGACGAGGAATGGACGAGTGACAGTGAGGAGTGGAGTGACCGAAGAGGTGAGTGGTAAGGTGCATATAAGGATTTTTTCAAACTTTTTAACTTTTTGATAGCCCTATACAGCTCAGAAAAATGGCAGTCAGCGACGGCTATTCAGCAGAGTCTATACGGAAACGAATTACAAAAAAATTAACACTTTGGTGAATGCAGATTTCTGTAAAATTCAAGTAGAATTCAATTCCACCCTAATTTATTTGCTCATCTCTATTTATTAGTCTGCCATATGACATAACCAGGTGACTTCAGTTCTAAGGGAAAATATTGTAGGTATACCCAGTAGTGTTGAGCCACCCCCGTAGTGTTCGAGTTCGGTTCGGTTTGTCGAACACCCATGTGTTCGCCGAACTGTTCGTCGAACTGTTCGTTGAACACCTTCGAACACCATTAAAACCAATGGCAGGCAAACAAAAACACATAGAAACACATAGAAAACACCTTCAAAGGTGTCCAAAAGCTGACAAACTGCTCAGAAGACACAACTAACACATGGAAAAGTGACAAGTACATATAGTCATGCGAAAATAAAAGAGGTGGAGGAGTAAAAGGAGGGGGAGACACAGATATAGGCATGTCATGCCCTTCTAAAATCCAAAAAGTGAGAAGCCGACACGTTCAGTCTGCTCCTGCCCGTGCCACCTCCGTGTCGCCGGGTTTGTGCCAGAGCCACGGTGAACCCTGACGGCCAGCCCCCCTCTCCCAATACTGGTGCCTGTCCGCTGGTGGGTCGAGCGAGCCCCCCTGTGGTGGAGGCAGCTCTAAGCTTTTTAATTTAAATTGTCTCTCTAATTTGAATGAATACACTTTAAATCCATTTACAAGGATCTATTGGAGGGCAAGTCTCATGCCAGCAGCCGCGTAATTCCAGCTCCAGTAGCGTCCACTAAAGCTGCTGCAGTTAAAAAGCTTTTATAAGGATCGAGCTCGGCTGTCCACCGCAAGGCATCCTACTGCCAGTCCCAGCCCCTATGCCTTGGGGTGCCTCCTGATGCTCATCACTGAGTATCCCATGGTCCCGAAGCATTTCCTTTGAAAAAATTAAGTGTCCAAACTACAGGTGGTGTAGCTTGCTTAACAGCCGGGATAATCCGCTGACTAGCAGACACTGCTACTAGGCACAAAGTATTTCCTGGGCTAGATGCAGTTAAAAATTTGTAATTAGATACTCTCGTTGGATGCTGAGAAAGCATTCCATAGAGTCTCCTGGCACGCCATATATGATTCTCTTAAAAAGCTTGGGGTAGGGGTCTAGCGGACCCTTTTATAGCCAAAATCACGGCCCTGTATCACAATACGTCACCTAGGCTGAAGATAAATGGAACTGTAGCACCCTGAGGGCTCGGTTGCTACAGAGGTATTGCACCTCACCCAGAGGTGTGATATCTCACTCTCAGGTAAGGATGGAGTGTGGATCAGGACCCGACACCTGCATGCATTACACCACATTGCCGTGGGGCAGGGCGACCAATATGCCTCTGAGATGGGCACGACAGTCCCTGTCCCTGGATGGAGTGGGGGGAGGGAACACTGAGGAAGGGGAGCCCTGTAGTGCAGGAGCAGGGAGGAAGCAGTTCCTGGGTGCATTGAGAAGGGAGTATAAAAGGTGGGCACCATCTTAGTTCAGTGCAGAGAAGTCTGAGCAGAAGTGGCAGGGAGCAGGGGCTCTGCATGAGCTCTGCTCCGGAGGCGGGCCTAGTAACAGAGGCCCAGGCCTGGAAGAGGGAGAAGGAAGGAAGAGGAGCGGAGAAGGCTCCAGGAACGAGGAATGAAGGGATCCCAGGGGTGCGGACGGGCGAGTCGCCACCGCACGCCCGAATCCACCTGTGTGGAGGGGTCAGGCCAAAGGGGAAGACCGGTCCCTGAAACTAGTGGAGGCAGGAAATGACCCTCAGCTAGAAACCGGAGGCTGTGACATTTTATGTGGCGCAGCCCCTCGCTACACCCGCTAGGAAGGCACCACATAGGGTCAGGGAAACTGGCACCAAGTTTACCAAGAGGAGGCCCGAGGCAGCCGGACAGAAGGGTTGGTAAGAAAGGCCAGACAAAGGACACACAAAGGGGGTCCTGTGAAGCGCTCCAAAGTTATCTGGGAGTTGTCTGAGCCCCTCACCTGGTGAGCACAGTACAACGTGGGCAGCCGTTACCTGCAGACGTGGTCTGGATAATAAGAACTGTGAGTAAAGGCCCTGGACTGCATCACTGACTCCGTGTCGTTACTGCTGCTGCCCTGCACCATCACCCCCATCCTCCGCATACACTGCCCTGAGGCTATACTCCTCCCGTGGGGAGTTATGCTACGCTCTGCTGCACCCACAACACCAGCTTCAGCGGTCTGCCCTGCAGCGGCGGTTCACTCTGACCGCAATCCACGGGTGGCGTAGTCGGACATTTAAACATCAAAACCACATAAATAGTTCCGCCACTGGTTTGACCACCCTGAGCCACGGAACTGGGTCGCCGCCACGAAGACTACAACCACCAGCATCCACCAAAAAGGGTCCGGCTCCGGGTGTCCCAAGGCCCAAGGGATGCATCAGAACATTTTCATCACCTTTCACAATCACCAATGGGACAAGGCAGGGATGTCCTCTGTCCTCTCTCTTATACATCCTAGTGACGGAGCACCTGCTCTCATCAATTCACCATAACCCCAATATTAGGTGGATTGAGGTGGGAGGCACCGAGTACAAGTGCTCTCTATTTGCTGATGATGTCCTAGTATATATCACTCAATCACATATATCCATCCATGCTGTTATGGCTGAAATAGATCACTTTGTTACATGGTCAAATTTTAAAATCAATGCAGCGAAGTCTGAGGCCCTCGATGTCTCCCTCCCCAAATCCATATAGGATTCCACCCAGTCCAACTTTCCCTTTGCCTGGCCCTCACAGGGTATCAAATACTTAGGAATTCCTATTCATAGAGACCTCTCCCATCTATGTTATCTTAATTTTGGGCCCTTTATTGAACAACTCCATACAGACCACGGTTGGCAAGTTAGAACTGTAAGATTCACTACGTGAACCACTGGTGTTTTGTGGAAAAGCACATGTACACTGTGTTCCAAATTATTATGCAAAAAGTGTTTAGGAGTGATAAGGGAAGAATTTGTTTGTTTGTCAGTTAAACTCATTGATGGTGATGTGTGTCAGGGCTCTTTATATCACTGTAAGCAATTGCAGACACCTGTGCTAATTAGTTTGGCAGGTGTGTCCAATGAAAGGCAAGACTACTTAAGAAGGCTGTCTCACATTATTAAGCAGCCTACATTTTCTGCCAAAATGGGAAAGAAAAAGGATGTGTCGGCTGCTGAGAAGCAACAAATTGTGGAGTGTTTAGGTCAAGGCATGACTACAATCAACATTGTGCGATGATCAGGATGAAGTGTCTTGGCAATCAAGAAGTATGTAGCTGATTCACAGTACACACGTGTGCGTGCTGATAAGGGCAAATTGAGGACTCTTTCCTACAGGCAATTACGTCAGGTTAAAAGAGCAGCGGCAAAAAAGCCTTGTCATAGCAACAGACAAGTTTTTGAAGCTGCTGGTGCCTCCAACGTCCTACGAACAACAAGATGCAGTGTCCTTCAGAGGTTTGCAGCTGTGCATACGCCATCCTGTCGACCTCCTCTATCCACTTCACACAAGCAGAAACGGCTCCAGTGGGCCAAACATTACATGAAGACTGATTTCAAAACTGTTTTGTTCACGGATGAGTGCCGTGCAGCACTCGATGGTCCAGATGGATGGAGTGGAGGATGGCTGGTTGATGGACACCCCACGCAAACCCGGCTACAGCGCCAACAAGGAGGAGGTGGAGTAATGTTTTGGGCTGGAATCATTGGGAGAGAGATTGTCGGCCCCTCTAGGATCCCTGAAGGCGCTAAAGATGAACTCCATAATGTATGTGGATTTTCTCAAACAGCACTTCCTGCCATGGTTCAAGAAGAAGAACCGTGTATTTCACAGCAAGATCATTTTTTTGCATGATAATGCACCATCTCATGCTGCACATAAAACATCTGCATCTCTGGCTGATATGGGCATAAAAGGGGAGAAACTTATGGTGTGACCCCCATGCTCCCTTGACCTCTACCCCATTCAGAACCTCTGGAGCATCATCAAAAGGAGTGTCTATGATGGCGGGAGGCAGTTCACATCTAAGCAACAGCTCTGGGAGGGTATTCTGTCCTCATGCAAAACAATTGAAGCAGAAACCATCCAAAACCTGACAAATTCAATGGACGAGAGAGTTCAGAAGCTCCTTTCGAACAAGGGGTCCTATGTGAAAATGTAACATCACCTAGAATAAAGTTTTGAGTTGAAAACTGTTTGATTTCAGTTTCTAATAACCTGCTAATGCTTAAAATTTCAAAAATGACCATTTTTTTGGTCTTTATTAAAATGAAAAGGTTGATCGAAAAGTTTGGGGGATCTAAGAGTGTGGCAACCCAGTAGTCATGATTACTTCAAATTCTGACAATATGAGGGTCATGTTGCAGGTAGTGCAGCAAGAAGGCACTTATGTGTCTTGCACATCTCAGAGACCCAAAATTATTTTCCGGGCTAGATGCAGCTAAAAATTATTATTAATTTTAAATCTGGTGGAGCTTAGTATAGATGGCCTAATAGGATCAGTGCTGCACACTGCTACAAAGCCCAAATTATTTTCCAGTCAAGATACAGATAAACATGATTAGTAATTTTAAATCTGGTGGAGCTTATTATAGATGGCCTAATAGAATCAGTGCTGCACACTGCTACAAAGCCCAAATTATTTTCCAGCCAAGATACAGATAAACATGATTAGTAATTTGAAAGCTTAAAACGGTTGGTAGGGTGATTTTAACCAATCATCAAGCTTTTACTCTCCCCAGGATGACACAGGGGTAGAAAAGTCGTTTCGGATCCATGATTTGTTCATCTTTATGAACGTGAGTCTGTCTACATTATCAGTGGAGAGCCGCGTGCGCTTATCTGTCAGCACACCACCAGCAGCGCTGAACACACGTTCAGACAGAACGCTGGCTGCGGGGCATGACAAGATCTCCAAGGCGTAAGTGGCTAGCTCCGGCCATTTATCCAGATTGGAAGCCCAAAAAGAGCAAGGGTCCAGTGACACAGTCATGGCTTCAATGTTTACTTGGAGATACTCCTGTACCATCGTCTCTAGGCGTTGACTATGTGTCAGACTTCTTGTCTCCTGTGGCCTTGCAAAGGATGGGCTAAAAAAGTGGTGAAATGATTCCGCAAAATTGATGCTACCAGCAGATACTATGGTTCTGTTACGGTTTGAGTGCTGAACACTTGACGGTCCCACGGTTGGCAAGTTGGAACTGTGAGATTCACTACATGCACCACTGGTGTTTTGTGGAAAAGCACATGTAAGATTCTGCAGCAGTCTCTGCTGATACTCCTGCATGCGTGCATCCCTTTCTATGGCAGGAATAATTTCTGCAAATTTACTTTTGTACCGGGGATCTAACAGTGTGGCAAACCAGTAGTCAGGATAATTTCTAATTCTCACAATTCGAGGGTCATGTTGCAGGTAGTGCAGAAAGAAGGCACTCATGTGTGTTGCGCATCCAGGAGCACCAAGTCCCTGTTGTGTTGGTGGCGAGGTAACAATCATGCTTCCTTCCTCTGTCCTCTCCCCCCAACCTCGCAAAACAGAAATGTGATCAAGGTCTCCCTCATCTGATGAGTCTTCCATCAGTTCGTCCTCCACTTCTTCCTGGGCTCCTGCACCTTCCTCACTAGTTTGGCTGCTACCATGCGCCCTGGTAAAACCATCTCCCCCACCCTCACATGCCTGCCGCCTTGGTGCTGCCGACCGTCTGGACCTTGCAGATGTTAGCCCTTCCGCATACAACTCCTCCTCCTCTACTTCCTCCACCTCCTCTTGTGCCACCACCTGACTCCAAATTCTGTTTAACATGTGCTCCAGCATGTAAATCACCGGAATAGTCATGCTGATAATGGCATCGTCAGCACTAAATATCTTCGTCGCCATTTCAAAACTGTGCAGAAGGGTGCATAGGTCCCTGATCTGAGACCACTCCTCCAGCGTGATTTGCCCCACCTCTGGATCTCGTTGGCCCAGGCTATACGTCAGAACGTATTGCACCAGGGCTTGTCGGTGCTGCCACAGTCGCTGCAACATGTGCAGAGTTGAATTCCACCGGGTAGGCACATCGCATTTTAGCCGGTGAAGTGGCAGGCCCAACGACTTCTGTAGAGATGTAAGTCGCTGAGCTGCGGGATGCGAACGGCGGAAGTGAGCACACAGCGACCGTGCCCTCTGCAGAAGGCCATCTGGTCTGGGATAGTAGGCTAAAAATTGCTGGACAACCAGGTTCAACATGTGAGCCATACAAGGCACGTGTGTGACATTGCCCCGGCAAAGGCCGCACCCAGGTTTGCAGCATTGTCGCACACGGCCTTCCCTGGTTTCAGGTCCAGTGGAGACAACTATTCATGAAATTGGTTCTCCAGAGCTGACCACAACTCCTCAGCTGTGTGACTCACATTTCCCAGACATTTCAAAGTAAAAACCGCCTGATGACGTTGAGCCCTACTGCCAGCATAGCAAGGAGGTGTGCAGGATCCCTTCTGCACAGTTAGAAAGCTTGTGGCATGACCAGACAGGCTTTGGGTGCAGGTGGAAGACCGAGAGGAGGTTGAGGAGGCAGAAGCAGTGGAGGAACTTTGACATAAAGAGGATTGACGCACAACTCATGGGGACGGCAAGACTTGGACAGCAGCCCCTTGTCCTGCTGTCACCATAGTTACCCAGTGCCCAGTCAGCGACATGTAACGCCCCTGTCCATGCCTACTCGTCCAAGTGTCTGTGGTGAAATGCACCCTGTCACACACAGAGTTTCTCAAAGAAGCGGTGATGTTGTGTGCGACATGCTGGTGGAGCGCAGGCACACCTTTCTTTGAGAAGTAGTGCCGACTGGGCATCTGGTACTGGGGCACTGCGACGGACATAAGGTCTCGAAAATCCTCTGTGTCCACCAGGCGGAAAGGCAGCATTTCTGTAGCCAAGAGCTTGCAGATGGTGAAATTCAACCTCTTAGCTTTCTCATGGCTAGGAGGAAATGGTCTTTTACTTGTCCACATCTGCGGGACCGAGGGCTGGCTATTGTGCTTAGACGGGGTTGATAAGGGTGTCCCCGACAAACTGCCGGTCTGTGAGGAAGATGCAGGCGGACATGTTAGGTTGCCTTGATCCAAAGGTGGTGCTATCGATGTCGGACAGCGCTCAACACCAGCTGGTGTTACCACCTCCAAAGAAAATGATGACCTGCCAATCACGCTGGCTGTTGCGGGTAAAGAGGTGGCAGGTCTGCGCCCCAAAACAGGTGTGACTGCTGTCCCCCCAGTCACAGAGGATGAAGAGGCCGCGGATGCACAAGATATGGCAGACGGTGGTTGGCCCGGCCGACTAGGCCGCATTGTAGCACACTGAGCTTCCCACTGCAACTTATGCTTCATGTCCATGTGCCGGTTCATGCATGAAGTACTCAAACTATGTATTTTTTGGCCTCTACTTAGCTTTTGCTGACAAATGTTACAGATAACATGAGTTGGGTCATCTTTATCGATCTGAAAAAATGCCCAGGCTATGCAAGGCTTAGCACCCATGCGACCTGAAGAGCCACCACGACTTGTGGTGAGAGGCAGAGTTGTGTTTGAGGATGCAGTTGTTGACGTGCTTCCAGTACTACGTCTCTGTCCAGGAAGGCGCAACCTGACCTCGTCGTCACTAGCATCTTCCTCCACCTCCTCTGCTGACCTCATCTCTTGGCTGACTGTGGGTTGACAGTAAGTGGGATCTCCAACCTCATCATCATCACCCTGTGCGTTATCACACCCGTCGTCCTCAGAGCCAACCTGTTCCTGCCCTGACAAAAAACTAAAGTTGTCGCTCCAATCAGATATTTGAGTCTCATCATCGTCTTCCTCATTGTCTCCACCAACAGGAGTTACAGTTTGGGAATGAGGGTCTACATTATGGTCAGAACCTTCTGCGTCTGGTCCTGGATCCGACTCATAAAGATTCTGGGCATCAGTGCAGATCATTTCCTCGTCTGGATTCACAGAAGCGCTGCAGTCGACCTCTGATTCCCAGGCTATAGTATGAGTAAACAGCTCTGCAGACTCAACCATCTGTTCTACCTCATACTCAGACGGGCAGCTGGAGATTTGGGAGCTGTGAGGAAGCAAGTGCGATTGGGGTGACACCTTTGAGGACTGGAGTATTTGTGATGTTGAAGTTGATGTGGAGGAGAGCCCACTTAAAGGAGCACTTGATATCCGTTGAAGCACCTGCTGTTTTTGTGCCTCATCTGGAATTTGTAGCGATTGGCGTGGCCGTAAGAAAGGGATCTTATCACATTGTCCGCTAAAAGAAGTAGACATTTTAGTTTGGCTGGAAGATGGTCTTTCTTCTGCAGATGTTACTGTTGCTTTAACACCTACCCCACGGACACAACCTTTTCTCCCCTTCCCAACACGCCTATTCCCCTTTCCACCAACAGCAGGCCTTTTTCCACTCATTTTGGTGGTTAACTAATTCACAACTCTGGAGTTGTTTGCACAAAAAAACAATGGATGGGAACCGAGCAGAGCTGAGTGGCCAAACTGTGGTATTAGGCCAAAACTATTGGCTGGGTTAGATGCAGAAAAAAATTATATTCAATTTGCAACCTGATGAAGGTCAGTATAGATGGACTAATAGAACAAGTCCCACACACAGCTAGAAGCCCAAATATTTTTTCAGAGGTAGATGCAGAAAAAAATTGTATTCAGTTTGCAACCTGATGGAGGTCAGTATAGATGGACTAATAGAACAAGTCCTACACACAGCTAGAAGCCCAAATATTTTTTCAGAGGTAGATGCAGAAAAAAAATATATTCAGTTTGCAACCTGATGGAGGTCAGTATAGATGGACTAATAGAGAAAGTCCCACACACTGCTAGAAGGCCAAATATTTTTTCAGAGCTAGATGCAGACAAAAAAATATTTTTAATTTGCAACCTGATGGAGGTCAGTATAGATGGACTAATAGAGAAAGTCCCACACACTGCTAGAAGGCCAAATATTTTTTCAGAGCTAGATGCAGATATAAATTATTTTTAATTTGCAACCTGATGGAGGTCAGTATAGATGGACTAATAGAGAAAGTCCCACACACTGCTAGAAGGCCAAATATTTTTTCAGAGCTGGATGCAGAAAAAAATTATATTCAGTTTGCAACCTGATGGAGGTCAGTATAGATGGACTAATAGAACAAGTCCCACACACAGCTAGAAGGCCAAATATTTTTTCAGAGGTAGATGCAGATAAAAATTATTTTGAATTTGCAACCTGATGGAGGTCAGTATAGATGGACTAATAGAGAAAGTCCCACACACTGCTAGAAGGCCAAATATTTTTTCAGAGCTAGATGCAGATATAAATTATTTTTAATTTGCAACCTGATGGAGGTCAGTATAGATGGACTAATAGAGAAAGTCCCACACACTGCTAGAAGGCCAAATATTTTTTCAGAGCTAGATGCAGAAAAAAATTATATTCAGTTTGCAACCTTATGGAGGTCAGTATAGATGGACTAATAGAACAAGTCCCACACACAGCTAGATGCCCAAATATTTTTTTCAGAGATAGATGCAGAAAAAAATTATATTCAGTTTGCAACCTGATGGAGGTCTGTATAGATGGATTAATAGAACAAGTCCCACACACAGCTAGAAGCCCAATATTTTTTCAGAGGTAGATGCAGAAAAAAAATATATTCAGTTTGCAACCTGATGGAGGTCAGTATAGATGGACTAATAGAGAAAGTCCCACACACTGCTAGAAGGCCAAATATTTTTTCAGAGCTAGATGCAGACAAAAAATTATTTTTAATTTGCAACCTGATGGAGGTCAGTATAGATGGACTAATAGAGAAAGTCCCACACACTGCTAGAAGGCCAAATATTTTTTCAGAGCTAGATGCAGATAAAAATTATTTTTAATTTGCAACCTGATGGAGGTCAGTATAGATGGACTAATAGAGAAAGTCCCACACACTGCTAGAAGGCCAAATATTTTTTCAGAGCTAGATGCAGAAAAAAATTATATTCAGTTTGCAACCTGATGGAGGTCAGTATAGATGGACTAATAGAATGATGCTATGCCCAAAAGATTTTACTTCACTAGGTGCAGTAAAAAAATTGGTATTCTATACACAGGTGGTATATCTTGCAACACAGATAGGCTAATCCACCGACTAACACACTCTGCCATAGGCCAAAAAGGATTAGCTTTGCTAGATTCAGCCAAATGCTGTGAAAAAAACTTGCACAGCACTGGCACAGACCTGCCTGGCAAAAACTGATAGGAACTGATGTAACCTAGTCCTGAAAAGGACTGCAATTACAATTAGTCTTTACTCCCACAATCTATCTATTTAAGAGCACAGACCTGCCTGATAAAAGTCGTAGGAAATGCTGTAACCTAGTCCTTAAAAGGACTGCAATCACAACTATTCCCTACTCCCAAGCTATCTGTAGATTTGTGCGAAAATTGGCTTGAAATTAACAAGGTATAGCGCACACAGCAACAGCGGTGCCGTCTAACACGCAGCTGCAGCAGTGAGAAAATGGTGGCGACGGGGAAAATGGCTTGGTCTTATAGGGCAAGGACATGTGACATACAGTGCCAATGACACATGCCCTTGCTTGTGTGAAAGAAAGCACTTCGCTCCGTGTGTGCGCTGCTGATAAGCTGACAGATTGCACCTCCCCACTGTAAATGTGGGAAAGAGAAAAAAAATGGAGATCTTCATTATTCCTGCAGAGATCCATCCCCTGCCCCTCCCCCCACCCCGCTGTACACTCAAACTGCGTATTAACATTAATTTTCATCATTACTGAGAAAAAATCCAGTTATGATTTTGGTGCACGAACAGTTATCGAACATAACCTCGAACAGCCGAATTTTTCTCAAATCGTTTGTGTTCGCCGAACGGCTCGAACACCGCCCAAAACAGCTCGAATTTGAGATTGGCGAACAGTTCGAGTCGAACAACGCTCATCTCTAATACCCAGTAACCTATACAGAGGTTATTGTGCAAAGAGGCAGAGGAGGTGAGCTGTGAGCATTACCTATTGTCAGCAGTGGATCCTGTGTTATTTTCATCCAGCTTTAGAATAGTGACGTTACATTTTATTATAAGCAAATATAAAAATATATAAAAACATGTAATATTTTAATTACTTGTGTCTTGCAACCCACGCTCTTGTCAAAGGCTGTTTTTAATTAGTATTAAAAATGCTTATCCTAGGATTATTTTGAAGGCCTAAACTCAAAAGAAGTAGAGTTTGGTTATCAATATCAAATTAGTGGGGGTCCGACTCCTGGAACCCTTGCTGATAAGCTGATTACAGCTCTGATGGCAGTGGATGAAGCGAGAACACCACAGCTCCATTCACTGTCTAGTGGCTATCACTGAGAACTGCAGCTCAGCTCCTATTCATTTGATTTTGATTGAATAGTAGCTGAGGTGCAGTTCTTGGCAATGGCTCATACACAGTGAATACAACTGTGATGTTCTGGCCTCATCCAAAGTTTATATCTCATTGGAATCACGTGTCGGTTAAGTGTTAAATATATTGTCTCATCTAGAAAACACTTTCCATGTGCCCTATAAGGGTCCATGAACCAAATAAAGTAAGGTCTCCCATTTGGTACCCCCTATCAGTAAACTAGAGAGGAGAGCTGTTATATAAGATATTATGTAATCAGCTTGTTCAAGTATTACTATATTTCCCGTGCAAATATTGTTTTGTAGATTTGATGTGGTAATATAGTATTTTATATTTATTATCTTCTTAGTCGAAACAGAAGCTTCTATAATTGGTCATATATTTCCACTGAGATATCTAAGATGAATAAAGAAGCTTTAGCCCAAAGCTTTAGCTGTGTCTGTCATCTGAAAGGAATAGCTACATAAATCAGTATAATTATTGGATTTGATTTTCCATTAAATTCAATATCAAGGCTAGTTTAAGTCATATTTGTGGAGTATTATACAATCTGACAACACTACTTAAGGTTTAATTGAGATGTTTAACTGGCAGAGACAATTCATGTTTTGCTCATGTTACTTTGTATAACTTGGAAGATTTAAGTGGTATCTGCTGTGTCACTTCACATCAACGTTAGCTTAATTGCAGAAAAACCACTATATAGTCTGATAGTCTGGCGCAAAAGTGCCACAAAAAAACTCGGTGAGAGAAAGCAATTACCACCCAAGAATGTAGCAGCATAATATTGACATTTGTGACTAAATTCCCTTTAACAATATGTTTATACTGCATATAACAATTTTTTACATGATGGTTATGGATGAGGAGTAGAGATGATTCAATCTGTTGAATTTCAAATTTGCCATTTTCAACAAAAGTTTCCCAAAAATTTTATTCTCACCTAATTGCAAGTACTGAAATGCATCAAAGAGCCCTGAAAAGATGTGTACCGTTTTGAGGTTTCCTAAGACTGTATCAAATCCATTTTAAGCTCTTTAACATAAATAGAGACTTAGTAATTTCAAAGTGATCTCACTATTGAAATGGATAGAAACCTGATAGTAACCAACAGCCCCTTAAACATTACAGCGAAATGACAGACTTTTCATATCTTTTAGAAAGACTGTTCTGTGCAGAACATTCTCTCAAACTGATGGTGTCTCTGTCAGAGGAAACATCATCCTGCTGTGCCTGAGGTGACTGATGTGCCATGTATTCCATAAAGCCCACTGCTTCTTCCCCACTAATATGCTCGGCAAATGTAAAAGAGGTTAATTGCGCATACAGAAAGCAAAACATGGCAGCAGGCGGAAAGTATAGGTGTGACAAATTGGACTTGTAAAACAGGTATGCGAAAACAGACATGCAGTGTTACATGTCTACATTTTGTTTTCTTTTTTTTTCAACAAAAATTAACACTCTCTTCCCAAAAATGATGTAATAAGAAATGCTAGGTAGATACAGTTCCACAATGCCATCATCTGCAACAGAGCACCAAATTGGTATAGTGTTTCTAGATGTATAATTCAACTGGTAGTGCAGATGAGCAAAAAAATAAATAGTTTGTGACACCCACACTTTGTGAGGTAAACAGTTGCAATTAAATGTTTGGATTTTGGGGAATTTTCTTTTGTATTTTTAAAAAAATAATTATTCCAACTTCCCAAAAAGGATTGCACTAGAAATACAAACTCTCGTAGTTACTTGTGACAAGCAAGCACACCATCTCTGACATGGATTTTTCTGGAAAGCATATTGTGCTGGCTTGCTGCTACTTTCTAGTGCATTCAAAATGAGGAATAACCAATGTGTAATTGCAATTTAAATCATCTATCAGGTCAAATGTCAGCTACACCAAATAACTGATTAATCGTAGTGATACTGGCACCTCTCTTATCTCAGTTTCCCCCTATCTATTGATAGACTACTACATTCATTTTCTTCAGTGCTGCAGTTGTACAACACATTACTGTTTGGAATATTTGTCCAACATTTTATTACTTTCTCTCTATATTTCTATTGCTGAGCTGTGAGCTCTGGTGCCTTCTCTCTATCCTAAATCATCCTAAAATGGCAGCTGCATTATTATTATTATTTATTATTATAGCGCCATTTATTCTATGGCGCTTTTCATTTGAAAAAAAGGGTTTACATACATGAACAATTACATTGATCTTTAACAAAACGTGATGGCGACTGGTACAGGAGGAGCAAGGACCCTGCCCGCGAGGGCTCACAGTCTACAAGGGATGGGTGAGAATACAGTAGGTGAGGTTAGAGCTGCTCAGGCAACGGTATGGTGGGGCAATGGTTGCTCCAGGTTGTAGGCTTGTCGGAAGAGGTGAGTCTTCAGGTTACTTTTGAATGTTTCCATGGTAGGCAAGAGTCTGATATGCTGGGTTAGAGAGTTCCAGAGTAGGGGGGACACATGGGAGAAATCTTGTATGCGATTGTGGGAAGAGGAGATAAGAGGGGAGTAGAGCAGGAGATCTTGTGAGGATCGGAGGTTGCGTGCAGGTATGTACCGGGAGATTAGGTCACAGGTATAAGGAGGAGACAGGTTGTGGATAGCTTTGTATGCCATGGTTAGGATTTTGAACTGGAGTCTCTGGGCAATGGGGAGCCAGTGAAGGAATTTACAGAGTGGAGAGGCGGGGGAATAGCGGGGGGACAGGTGCATTAGTCGGGCAACAGAGTTTAGGAAAGATTGGAGGGGTGTGAGAGTGTTAGAGGTGAGGCCACAGAGCAGGAGGTTGCAGTGGTCGAGGCAGGAGATGATGAGAGCGTACATTATTGTTTTTGCAGATTCATGGTTGAGGAATGTGCAGATCCGGGAGATATTTTTGAGTTGGAGTCGGCAGGAAGTAGAAAGGGCTTGGATTTGTGGTTTGAAGGAGAGATAAGAGCCCAGGGTTCCTAAGGCAGCAAGCCTGGGGAGAGTGAACAGCCATTGACATTGATAGATTGGTCAGGTGGGGGGGATGAATGATATGGTGGAAAGACAATGAGTTTTGTTTTATCCATGTTAAGTTTTAGACATCTGTCAGAGAAGAAGGATGAGATAGCGGACAGACATTGTGGGATTTTGGTTAGTAAGAAGGAGATATCGGGTCCAGAGATGTAGATCTGTGTGTCGTCAGCATAGAGGTGGTTCTGAAAGCCGTGAGACTCTATAAGTTGTCCCAGGCCAAAGGTGTAGATGGAGATGAGCAGGGGTCCTAGGACTGAACCTTGAGGGACACCGACAGATAGGGGCCGAGATGAGGAGGTGGTGTGTGAGTGGGAGACACTGAATGTTCTGTCTGTTAAATATGAGAAGATCCAAGATAGGGCCAAGTCTTTGATGCCAAGAGATGAGAGAATCTGTAGTAAGAGGAAATGGTTCACTGTGTCGGAGGCAGATGACAGGTCTAGGAGGAAGAGGACAGAGTAGTGTCGATTGGATTTGGCGGTTAGTAGGTCGTTGGTGACTTTAGTCAGGGCAGTTTCAGTAGAATGGTGCCAGATTGGAGGCGGTCAAAGAGAGAGCAGGAAGAGAGGTGGGAGGACAGTTCAAAGTGGACATGTTGTTCCAGAAGTTTTGAGGCGTAGGGGAGGAGTGATATGGGGCGAAAGCTAGTCAGAGAGGTTGGGTCAAGGGATGGCTTTTTGAGGATGGGTGTGATCGAGGCATGTTTGAAGCATGAGGGGATGACACCATTCCCTACCTTGTCTTTTGTACAGGCTATGATAGTCCCTCCTGATTGAGATGCACTGTACCATGTGATGCAGTTACGTCTGTGGCTCATGTAATTCTCTGCAATTTGTAAAATGGAAGCAGGCATTTTTTTTCTGATTTGTGCAAATCAAATCTAAAATTGTTTGCATTTACCTGTGAATTTCATAAAATTTGACACAAATTTGATTAGCATGTGTTTCATTTCTTGATTCTGAAATGAAAAAAAGTATGGCACATGATAGCATGATAAATAATGTAGGCATAGATTTGTGCCAAAATTTGCATAATCTTCTCACTTGGTCATTACCACAGTGCTATAGTGTGAGAGTGGATAGAGTGGGCAGAGGGCCATTTGCAGTGGTTGCCAAAGTCTATAGAAGTAGTACATTTCAGTCTTCACCCATGCTGCCTCCCCTGTTAAATGAATGCTCCCTGCAAGCTAAGCTTCTTCTTGGAATGTCTTATTAAGTGCCCATCTGGAGATATAGAGCATAACAGGCTAGATTAGTTTATCTAAGCAGAGTGCAGCAATAGATGGCAAACTCATCTGGTCTGCTGTGCTATGCATAAGCCGCAACCAAGATACAGAAAATGAGTAAGTAATGAATAAAAACAATACGGAATCAAGTGTAGTGAATACAATTTAATATTGTGTTTATTCATTACTAAGAGCTGCTTTTATATTTTTATACTTTTCCTAACCCTAACTCATGGGTAAGTATAGACATTGGTTTGGGGTTAGGTTTAGGGCTTGTGTTAGGGTTAGGCTTAGAGCTAGGGCTAGAAATGAGACTAGGGTTAGGTTTAGGTATAGGAAAATGTAATAAATTGTTACATTTTAAAAAGGTAAAAAAAGTACAATATTGTATAACTATTTATTTTTCAATAATTTAGAGAAAAACTGAAAAAAATAGCAGGATAAAGCACTAACTATAATTACATCGTTTTTTTTCCTCAAATTACAATATATGTGTTTGCAAGATAAGGGGCTCAATACTTGACTCAGGGAGTGCTAACTAGGGGGCCCGAAATACTTGTCTTTTCCCAGAATCTGGCAACATATTCTTTGTCACTGCACCCCACCCACTTTGTGATTCATCACCCTCTTTTCTCAGCACTTGTAAATTTGGATGTGTGTAAGAGTAGCCAATAGTGACATATAAATTGATGATGTCATCATGTAATTCAGGGAAAGTCAGAAACTTGCTTACTTTTTACATAATAGAGCATGTACCGGACTGGTGGTCAGACTGCTCCCTTTCACAATATGAAGTACCCACACAGTATAGTGTCCACACACAGCACCATACACAGCCACCTTACACAGTATTCTGTCCCCACACAGCTCCACAGCCCTCTTGTACAGTAATATATCCCCACATGTCCCCTCTACATAGTATTATGTGCCCACAGTTTCCAACAATGTACTGTCAGTTAAAAAATAAAAATATAGTTACTCACCTAACCCCTTTTGCACGCTGCTCTGGTCTGCAATGTGTACTGAGGCAGAGCTGGCATAATGTAGTCATTGTGCCTGCAGTGCTCTTGGACGAACAGGCTCAATTAAGGAAGAGGGAGCTAAAGTATCCATTATTCTCCCAAGAATGCAGATACCGGTTAAAATGAGATGCCGGGCGGGGAGCGGTCGCATGGTGCGGGACCCTACTTTATCCAGTCTTTTGTCCTGGTCCACGGGCCACACTGGAACAGAGTAAGGCCACTTGTGGCCCGTGGGCTACACTTTGCCTGATCTTTCTCATCTATCTATCTATTTGTCTGTGCTATTAAAAGTATCAATTTAGTTCTAAAATATTTTTAATTATTTTTTTCCATCATCATGGAAAATATATGAAAAAATCAAACCAAGCAATACGCATGTTATAAGCCACGGGTTTTCTGTGAAGTTTAAAAGAAATTCTTTAGACAGAACAGTGTACAAATCTGATGTTTTAAGTCATAGTGCTATTTTCATGCTCAATTAGATATGACAGGCCAGACAAATCAGGTTAGGACATGGTAAGGAATTGCACCTAAGAACTGAAATAACTTAGATCTCAAGAACAAACTCAAACATTGATGTCTATTGCAATTTACATTACATTAAATAAGCCCTTTGGACGTGTTTTACTCAGCAACACATAGCTTTCCTCCCATATACCAATGAGGAAAGTATTTACTAAATCAAATGCACATTGCTTAGAAGATTAAACAAGTGATGACTTAAATATTTAATTTTAGTTTGTTTTTATCTTGCGAATGTCAAACCTATGCGCCAGCCTCAAATCGGATTGAGAAAAAATCAGTGACAGATGGTTTAATATTGAGATAAAAAAAACAACATGACTGCATTTGCAAACATTTTTCCAAAATCATTATAGAGGTTGTGCAGGAATATCCTCCATCCAGAAGTGACATCAGGCGTGGAGAGACATTATTGCACGCTGGACAGTAAAGTTGACGAGGCAAAAGTTTGATACCCACTGAGTACCATTGGTCCTATGAGTTAAAATATAACTAGTGCAAGATACATGATGGGTGTCATACAGTTTCCTCAGCTTCTGTACTTTCTGACTACTGCTGTATATCTCCACACTCGATGTTGGGTTGGTTAAGAGTATTCCTGGACAACCCCTTTTTCCTGGGACCAGTCTAATACTTGGCCATTGGTGATTTCTGGTCTGGTATAGTGGCTTAGCTCCATTGGAATGAGCCTTACTACACAACCTATGGACAGGTAGGGCACTGTCTCTTTTTTATGAAAGTAGCACAACCACTTTAAAAAACTCCATAAAATTCTCAAAAGTACCTCCATAAAGTATCACAATAGTAAAACTATAACACATGTTATATATTTCCTATGTGGTACTGCTATTAATTAACTAAATAAAACTTCCAATAGTAAAACATGTAATAGTAAAATCTTTAATAGGTTACATCAAAGGAAGGGTTACTGGGATAGCCATTGAAGGTCTATTATACCGAATCACTGAATATTTATATGTCCCGCTGTCAGGTTGCTCTGTTGTTCAGTCCGGGAACCCCCTTGTTAATTAGAGCATAGGGCAATTGCCTATTTTGATACCCTCTAAAATGGACTCTCTATGTGTATGAATTCTGAGTCTTGTGGCAATGGACTAATTCTTTGACAAGCAAAATATCTGATGGATTCTGTCAGTAGTCAATGAATTATGAGAAATTAAAGAGTTTTTTCACTTTAATAAAAGTGGGCCCCAAATGATTTTATATGTATACCTTAATAAACAGAGAAGGTGTAACGATACAGCTTAAAATCTTAATTAGCCAGACGATTAGATTTGTTAATCCAAGAGAAATACACTATTGTTTTTAAATTGACTTGTATATGTTTGTGCATTTCTAAAGGACAGACCAGTATAACCCCGATTGCTGTCTCCTCTTGGTTAGGCGAACAATGTTGTTTGTTACTATGCTAATTACATATTATGCTAAGTTAGTTGAAAGTTTATTTACAATAGCCCCTGTGGTACCAACTATGTAAATAGATTAGCTCAAACAGTAATGTACTCCCTAACTCCTTATTTGTGAATGTGTACTTGCACAGACAACTGTAACTATTTTTAGGTGACATGTGCTTCTGTAGCAGTCAGACTTGAGAGATAGAGTCACAAAGAATTTACAAGGAGAATAGGAAACATTCTTCAGGAAAGTAGATGGATAGTATGGCATCCAAAGAGACACAGATTTGGATTCTGCATGATTCTAGCCTAAGGGTATCGGCCCTGAATGGAAAGATATGGATCTGCTCCACTGATGATCAGAAAGACCATGGATACTTTTGGGGAGACCAGGTTGGGGCGATGAAGTCACCTGGCCCCATGGATATGTTGCTTGGGGTTGTCAGGAGGGACCCACCGATCGCCTGGAACCCATGGAGACATTTGGAGAAGCCAGATTGGGACCTGTTAGGCGCCGGGCGCTTGCTGGATCAGAAATGGGTTCTGAGTCATCAACGGATTCTGTGGTCTCCCATTCTGTTTCAGCCAGGGCTGATGCTGCACAGCATCGCCGTCGGTCCCAACGCCTAGCCAATGCACGAGATGTGCAAGTTGTATCTCGGGTGTTTGTGCCGAGCACTATGAAGTATAGGTTGCGGAGGGAGTCAGCGCTCCGGCAGCGTAAGTCCAAGATGCATCACACTGAGCATGCCCGTGACATGGCGGACCGTGATTGGTGGTTCGGGAACCAGCTGATCCGGTGACCTGGCATCGCCTGATTGGTCACAGGTGACGTCACCAATGGTGCGACAGTGGGGCAGGGCTTAGTCTTTAAAAGGCCCGCCCACAAACATGGCAGTGCGCTCAGATCATAGAGCATGATGCTGGTGTGTGGACGTCTGTGCTCCACGTGTAGTTTCTGCTAGGCAGGTTAGCTCCATAGAGGCAGGCTAGTGAAAGTTGGCAGGTAGCTTCGCCTTGCAGACTGGCTCTGTCAGTGGGGGTCGCCTTACACCCCGAGCAGCCTGCAGGACCACGTGGAGAAACACTCCTCTGTCCGGTAGCACGCCGGCAGAGGGCACTTACCAGTCGGCGAGAGTCACATGCATCTTAGCACCAATCCCTACAGCGTAGCGCCTGTATCGAAGACAGGGCTACTGCTTTTTCCCCCTGTGGCATGTCTCCCTGTGGTTCTTGGAGATTGTGTGAACCGCTGAAACCCGCTCCGTGTGCATTAACACGGAGTGGTTCTTCAGTTAAGTAGGTGCTTTCCTGGTCACTCTTCTCCCGTGCAGTTAACAGAGATAGGGCGAACCGCTATACCCGTTCCTGTGTGCAGTAACACGGAAGGGTTTAACATTTAAGTTGGTTACTTTACTTTCCACCCGGAAAGTGTTCGGCAGCAGTCCAGGCTGCATCGCGGACCCCGGGGTCGATTGCGTTCCATTTTAATAAAGTTGTCTGCAACCGCCCTCCTAACAGGGACCTGCCAGTCATCTGGCACCATGGAAACTCTCGGAGAGGCCAGGGTGGGACTCTCGGGTATCCAGGCCTTGTACCTTGATGGACTGCTAGCTTCCTAAGCTTGTCGCTACCTTCTCTCTGTGGGGGCCCACCAGAAACATGGGGCCATTGATTGAGATAGTTGGCCCTGGAAGTCCCAAAGTCACAGCTGTTCTATCCCAGGCGGGCGGAGCGGAAGGGTGAGACTGTGTAATGTTGTACCATCTTGGGTATTTGCTGGGACTGTTCTATGTGTTTATTGTCCTGTTTTGTGGTTCAATAAAGTATTGCCATGCTTTTTTACCATCACCCTGTGTTGTCTGAGTAGCGTTACGCCCATGGAAGACCCCGGGTCTTCACAGAAGGTACTCACCCTCCCTGGGCCCAGAGCAGGCTCGCCACAGCTGCTACGGTCTCAGTGTTTTGAATGCAGAGACATCATGTCGATGGCTCACATCACTGCTGCAGTCAATCACTGTAATGGGTGGCTCATGTTGTCAATAAGGAGTTAGATAGGTGATGACGGAATGGGGCAAGTGACACTCACAAGATGACGATGTGCATGTTTGTTGTGATATGCCCGCCGTATATGACGATGAATTATCCTTATGACTTCCACCCCAGTATGTGATTACATACACATGCATAGGGCGGTGTAAGTGACTTCCGCCGCCTGCATGCACATCGTAATCTTGTGAGCGTCGCCTGCTCCATTCCGTCACCACCTATGTAACTCCTTATTAGACACCTGGATACACATGATCCCAGTCCTCTGTGTGCGTGCTAGGCAAACTGCGCATGCGTAGCATGTTATGAGAGACACCGTTCCTGACTCGCCGCCAGCTGGTAATTATTAGTGCAATTGTTATTTATATATATATACTTACCTGGCCAACATTCATTGCACTTTCTGCCCATGAGGAAGCCACATCCGTGGTGATACACGTGGGGTTCACTCAACTTGTCAACTTTACTTCTGGCACAGGTTCTGTATGAATGTATTGTCCTTTGGACTTTTTCTATACTGAAAACCCTTTAGTTGTGCTGCATTATGCATAATCTTTAAATACGACATTACAATTGAGCATTTGCTCCTTTCTTAGGCCACAGCCCCACTATCAGTATTTGGTCAGTATTCGGTCAGTATTTTTTCTCAGGAGTGGGAGCCAAAACCAGGTGAGGAACAATCAGAGAAAAGGTATAATAGAAACAAGTCACCAATTCTGCATTTATCACCCACTCCTGGTTTTGGCTCCCACTCTTGAGAAAAAATACTGACCGAATACTGACCAAATATTGATAGTGGGGCCGTGACCTAATACTGCTACTCTGGCACTTTAGCATGCTGATGCTTTATCATGATTGTTTCTTCATCCTCACATGAACATTGACACCTTAATAATGCACACGCTTGTGATTAAGTGTTGTTTCCTGTAATCATGGTATTATATATTTTTTGTGTATTTTTGGTGTATCTTTGAGGTAATCACTGTTATATTGGGAATGTATCCTATGTAATCATGGTATTATGTGTTATTGGAACAACTAATTTGATTTTGTGAGGGTATCTCTAATTTTGTGCCATATAATGGATTGGGGGGTCGCAGCTTTATTATAAGCTGTATTTGCATAGCCTTTGGGTTTTTAAATGTTTTTATTATTAATATTTGGCTTGCTTTTGTATCAATAAAATGTGTGATTTTTAGAGATCCTTATGTGCTGCATACTCTTTTTTCTTGTGTTCTCATCTGGTTTGTTATATATGCAATAGGTTGATCTCTATATACAGTATATATATATATATTATTATTATTTATTATTATTATTATTATAGCGCCATTTATTCCATGGTGCTTTCCATGTGAAAGGGACATACATACAAAAATAGTTACAATAATCTTGAACAAAACGTGACAGCAACTGGTACAGAAGGAGCGAGGACCCTGCCTGTGAATGCTCACAGACTACAGGGGATGGGTGAGGATACAGTAGGTGGGGATAGAGCAGGTCATGCAGTGGTATGGTGGAGCGATGGTTACTGCAAGTTGTAGGCTTGTTGGAAGAGGTCGGTCTTCAGGTGTTTTTTGAAGGTTTCCACGGTAGGCGAGAGTCTGATATGTTGGGGTAGAGAGTTCCAGAGTAGGGGGGATGCATGGAAGAAGTCTTGTATGCGATTGTGGGAGGAGGAGATAAGAGGGGAGTAGAGCAGGAGATCTTGTGAGGATCAGAGGTTGCGTGCAGGTATGTACCGGGAGACTAGGTCACAGATGTATGGAGGAGACAGGTTGTGGATGGCTTTATATGCCGTGGCTAGGGTTTTGGACTGGAGTCTCTGGGAAATGAGGAGCTAGTGCAGGGATTGGCAGAAAGGAGAGGTCAGGAATAGCGGGGGGACAGGTGGATTAGTTGGGAAGCAGAGTTTAGGATAGATTAGAGGGGTGCGAGAGTGTTGGAAGGGAAGTCACAGAGTAGGAGGTTGCAGTAGTCGAGGCGAGAGATGATGAGGGCGTGCACTAGTGTTTTTGCAGATTCGTGGTTGAGAAATGTGCGGATCTGGGAGATGTTTTTGAGTTGAAGTCGGCATATATACTTGGTTGTGCCCGCCTTTCTTTACGAGGGTCAGAGAATGTAACAAATCACAGAAAATTCAATTAGAAAAGCAAAAAGTTTTTTTAATCATGTTTTGTATCTAATTTTATATTGCATTTTTACATGAAATAGTGCATGTAAATTAATAAACATAGTTATCACTCATACATTATAAAATGCTGAATTAATGAGTTTTCTTCCAAATTAATAAACATAGTTATCAGTACATTATAAAATGTTCCATTATTGCATTTATTTCCAAATTCCATATCGTATTGCTGGAAAAACAATTTAGAATAAAAAAAATTTCCCCTCCTCATCTGCACATTTGATCAGAACGTTCAGTAGAAATGTCCAAGCTCATTCATATTTCAAAAAATCAAAGGGTAATAGCTGAACAGAAATACCTTTGTTTCCTTGGAAAGCAATTAGGCTGGTGATGGCAGGTCTCAAGTGAGAATCCAACTCTCAGATGGACTGTAATTACTTGCTATTTGCTATTAGAAACAGAACACTTTCTTGATTGAAAAGCCTAATTACCTGGGATTTGGAGGGTTGTGCTAACAATTGTACTTTTTAAGGTCTAATGAAACTGTTCATGCACATTTGTCGAGGATAAACCGGCAATCAACAATTCAGATCCCTATGGCCACAATATTAACGTTTCATCTATTTCTTTGGATTAATTGTATTCAATTAAATTTATAAATGTGTGGTTTTACATTATACATTTTTTTGTATCATTATTATTATTATTTTTTTTGTGAAATGTTCTCATTTTGAAATCTTAGATTTAAATTTAAATTTGGCAAAAATAACAAATTAATTTATATGTAAGTGAGAAGAATTATGAATTCAAAGGGGACGATTCATCAAATAGTTTATGGCAGAATTCTGGCAAAATCCTTACAAAGGTACAGTCCAAGCTGACCTCAGGCTGTGGTATTCAGTTATCATGTCCACTGGGAACCCTCAAATCCAGCGCTAGTACACGAAAAAAAATAATTCACAGACACTGATGATTCAATTGTGAAATACTTTTCTTTTCTTTCTGAAGCCATATTGGAATAAGAAAAATATTTCACAATTAAATGATTTTTATTTCGAGAATTCTAGCATAAATCGGTGTGAAATGTCACAAAATTTAGTGAAATCCATAGTCAAGCACACATTTTGTGACTTTTGACATTTTCACACTAGTTCTTTGCCTAGATTCTATGTAGATTCATCACTTTCATATCCAACTGCAGAAAATCCAAAATTGTTACTTCAGCAATGTGTAATATATTGATCAATCTTAACTAGAGATGAGCGGATCAGGCAAAGTTCGAATTTGCCTGTTTCTCATTTTTCCTAGGAAGTTCGATTTGCATAAAAGTAATTCTCCAAAAATGTAATGTCCCTTATTATGCTCTCCAAACCCCAAAGCATAATAAACATAACATGTAAAAAGTAAGAGAAAATAGTTATACTCACTCTTTTCTCATCTCTCCAATTCCTTCGCTACTCTCCGCCACCCGTCTGGTCGTTGCCTTATCTTCTGATTCCACTTCCATTGGAATATTCGGTCTTCTCACACTGTGCTGGATTACTGGGTTTCATGTCTCATGGGAGCGTTCTGCTCAAGCGGCAAGGAGGTCACCGATTTCCCCCATAGCGATTGGTGGGGGATCAGAAGATGCAGCAAAAACCTGATGAGTGGCGGAGGGGTCATAGAAGTGAGCAGTGATGTGAATATAACTTTCTTTATTTTTTTGAACCTTTTGATGGCAAATTATGGTTTAGAAAAAATGTGGCCACCATTTTTCTAAATCCGCATGGAAGCAAATTACAAAGAATCTGCAATTTTGGCAAATGCGGACTTTGGTAAAATTCAATTACACTCGAATTTGACTCTAATCTTAACTCATTGATGTTGACCCAGTTTGCCCATCTGAGTTAGTCATACACATAGAATAGCCATTGGCTTAATAGTGCCCTATTTTTTACCTAATAGGTCATTAACAGAGACAGAGCTTTAACTTGGGACCTTGATCTATTAGCCCACTACAAAGATCTGCCCTTGTTTTGAGGACCTAGAAGATTAACAAATTACATGTGTAATGCTTAATTTTCCCTGGGGAGGCGCTGCAGGAAATAAACATTTAATGCTGTTTCTATCAAAAATACAGCTGATTACTTGTAAGTCTAGCAGAAAACCAATTTTTAAGAAAAATGCATGACAACTTTCAGAATTTGCTCCATCTTTGCTCCATTGCTCCATTTTTGTTCTATAGAGCAGTTTTCAGTTTTACTACCTTGTATTGGTTAAGTATTAAAAATCACACCCTCTGTATAGGGATATCTATCAGACGCATTTCAGACTGCCGTCTTTAATCACTGCATATATTCAACTATACAATGATTAAAGATGGCAGTCTGAAACGAGTTTTATAGATATCCCTATACAGAGGTTGTGATTTTTAATATTTATTCAATAAAATGTGTTTTTATTTGACGATCCTGACCAGGGAATCCTTTCTTTCGGCTTCCACGTTCTTCTGCGGCACCGCCAGCTTCCGTGCTTCGAACTTTCATATGGGTGAGCTGACTTCTTTTTTTTTTGCTTCGTACAAGCTTGTCCATGTAAGAATGAGACATTGCAAAATGTATACTAAACGTCATACAATATAATAAAACTACATTTAAAATTTGTGTAATTGGCTAACTAGTTATTTCAATGTAAAAAGCAATTGCGTCATTCTTTTTACTAAAAAGAAAGTATATTATTATATAAATAGTTGAATGCATTTCTTACCTACATTTTTATTTAATTCATTTTTTTATTGTATGTTTAACACTTTTTATTTTTTCAAACACATTATTTTTTGCTTTATTATATTTACTAAGATTAAAAAGTACAATGTGGCCAAATTCCAAATGGATGAGGGACCTAATTTAATACGGCTCATGATAATGGTATTTTGGGCTTTTTTATGTTTTAGGTATTAAAGTAAAGAGGTAAATTAGTTCTATTATTTTTCGACTGATTTCTATTCTTATTTTTAATGTCATAAAAAGAGACTATAAAGTGGTATTTCTCTTGCATTTTACATGACTCCAGGGCTGCTGTTCTCGCCTGTCAGGTCTTTTTAAATCATTTAACATTTACTGGAACAGTTCAACACTATAGAATTTACTGCTCAACAAGCACAGAGTCGCTTCCACAGCTGCCACTCTCTCTGCACAGTTTTAGACATTACTCACTTAAGTTTTAAATAACAGGAGAAATTAAAATATGGAAAACACTTACGTTTGTCCGATCAAGTCATCGATTTAATTTTTTTTGTAAAATTGAAATGTTATTTTCCAGTTTTTTTTTAAACTTTATTTTTGTAATTTATATCAAATTTTTATTTTAGTATTCTATTTTATTGCAACATCATTAAAACATAAAGTTATGGATTTATTTTCCATTATTATCCTTTTTTTTATTATAGTGATGCCAAAGCAAATGCTATAGGGCAGTTTGAGGTAATTATTGAATAAAATAAATGCATAAAATATATGATTCTCAATAACGGGACAGGAAATAAATGCTGAAAGATATTAAATTGACAACGTTTTGTCTATTTATAGATGACAGAGGAGGATTTTATTAGGTTGAGTAGCGTTATATATGATAATTCAATACACATGACCTTGTTTTTATGTTCCTACTGTCATACCTATTGGTCATTAGAAATAATAGTAGTAAATAAAGTCGTGTAGTAATAATACATTTAGTATTTTTCATTAGATTGGATTTTTTATGTGCATATTGGTATACAGATGGGAATTGATGTTTGGGGTTGCAATGCTACAAAGTGATTTTCTTTATGCATAATTTAACAATACTTCTGATAAACATCAAGTAAATTGTATGACTTTCAATTGAACTTACAAGAAAATCCCTCAATAACCATAACAATTAGTAGACAATTTATTAAATCAAGGATCAATAATTGAGAAGTCAAAACTCCGATTTCTTAATACAGTCTTTCTTCCAGTGCAGCATGTTCCAGATTCATCAGCAAAGCACAAAAGTCAACTTTCCAAGTTTGACTTAACTTTTTTTTTTCTGCAAATCTCTGCAGGTAAAAATATGGCTAAAAATGTGACAAAGTTGAAGTTCAGATCACTTTTGGAACAGAAGTAACAAACAGATTTCCTAAATATGATGATCAACTCAAACATCATCATTTTTTACTTAACTTCTGTTACAATAATAAAAAATAAAAAAATGGTACATGGCAATATATTTTATTCATTAATCACATGAAACTCCCAAAATCCAAATCTTACCCCAGCACCAAAGAGGGAAAGCATAAGAGAAATGGAAAAAAAGAAAAATCTCTATATAAAAAGTTCAACCCACAGTTACAAGAACGATAAAACTCAATTTTTTTCATGGAAAGAAATTAATGACAGCTTTAACATTGTTAAAACAAACAATTGCCATGCTACGTATGTTTGATTGTATGTGGACGCTCCAATAGAATGTGTAGCTTTGCACTCATGTCAATTTACAGATTGCTACTAGGGATGATTGGATCTTTTGAAATTTAAATTTCTAGATTTGTCAAATTTTCCTAAAAGATCGATTTGCAGATAATAAATTTGCCACAAATCTCAATACTGCAAAGTGCCTGGAAAACATATGTAACACTCTAAGGTTTCCTAGGACTGTATTGAACCTCTTTTGAGCTCTTTAATGCATACACAGCCTTAGCAATGTCATCAACCTATCTGACTTAGGGATAGCAACCGATGGTACTCAACAGAATATGAAACAACCCACTGCAGTTTCAGACTACTTATATTATTAAAAGGTCCAAAAATTATCAATTTTTGAAGGCAAATGCCTTCCTTGCTGGTGGCATATACGGCTCTAATATTGGACTATTACAAGTAAGTGTGCAAAATAGATATATATATATGTTTTACAACACACACTTTGAGATAGACAGTTGTATTTAAATTTCTGTAACATGGAGATTTTTTTTGTCTTTAAAAAAAAAAAATATTGATTGTCCAAATCATAAGCCAGGAAGCACACTTTCTCTGACACACAACATTTTTGGTTTTAAGATTTGTCTTCAGTAGCAAAATTAGGATAGAAGAATATTAAAATGCTCTTCTTGTTTGCAGAGTGCGAAGATTTAAAAACAATACTTTTGTTAAGGTGCTGTTACTGCGGTATGTCACAGATCAAACAATTTACAGTCACACTGAATCTGCAGGTACAGCACCTCCCTATCACTTGAATCTTTGGATTAATATTCAAAGGCTGAGACTACCACTCCCATTTTCAATTAGATTCAGAGCAGCAGTAGAGTAGTACAACACAATCAGATTGAAGCCTTTTTCTATTCTTATGTGTATTGAGCTGTGTGCTCCAACCTTCTATCCCTTGTCGGTAAAATCCTAAAATGGCCGCTGCTTGCCCAACCCTCATCTTCTATAGTGGCTGTGATAGTCACCCCTGATTAGCTGCGCTACACCATGTGAAGTGAAAGCTAAAAAGCATTTTGGGGATGCCTGAGTGGTGGCATATGATGTTAATAGCCGGCTCTCTGGCTACTACAATCTTTAGCAATGATACTCTTTTTTTTCGATCCTTGAGAGTCGAATAGCAGATATTTCTTATTTGTGAAGACCTTTACAATTCAGGAAGTTAATTTGCAGCAGATCTATCTGCCAATCTTTAGGTGTCACGTCTGTTAGTGAAATTTTAAGAAGAGTCACTCATTACATGATATAAACTTGGATGATACCCACTTTCTAACAATATAGAATCTTACAAAAAAAAATAATGTTTTCTTATTTTTGTTAGCAAGGCAAAAAAATGTAATGTACCCTAAAATACAGATACATGAATTCAACAATATGGTAAGATACAACTCAAATCCAATGTCCAATAACTGCATCTTAGGCAACAAGAGTACAAGAGTTTTGATGAATCTCTATCTAGGCTGAGATTGATTTTTGGATGTTTTGAAATTTGAATCCGTTGACTTTATCAAATGTTCCCCAAAATATTTATTTGAGATGAATCAATTTGCACAAATCTCAATGCTGGAAAGCTTGTAATTGCTTGGAAAGTACACGTGGGAGCGAAGAGAGAGAGAACCGCGCTGACCATAAAAGCTGACACTCTACAGGAGAGAGACTTACCAAGGAGCTCTGGAGATAGAAATGACTCTGCCGTACAAACTGTGCTCCACTGGGAACCGTTGATTCATGATGGCCCTGGTACTGACCACCACTGTACAAGGTATTATAATCCTCTAGATATTATAGCTGTAGGACATAATGGGGAGGCCCACATGAAAATGTAAAATTATATTAACCAGCTCTTTGATGGTGCTGGGCAACTTTTTTTTCTATTGTGAACCGCAAATCGAATCTCAAAATGTTCGAATTTGTGTAAAACTGCAAACTTCAGGAAATCCTCCGCAAATCAATTTGCTCATCTCTAGTAATAATCAAGTCTGTGTGAAAATATGAATTGTACTATTATATGGTCCAAAGACGATGAAAAAAGAGGGATAGATTGTAAGTTAACAATGTGCCATTAGCAAAAACTAATTTTTCCCATTGTTTCCTGGACTTTAAATTTAGTTCTAAAAAAGCAAGATTATTAATAATTTTGTACAACAGTCTGAGTTTCCTCCTTACAAAAGCTGTAAAACATTAGTAAGTCTAAAAGGGTTTGACGTTATACAGCAGTCTAAATTTAGAGAAGAAAAAAAAATTTCCCATTCCACAACTGCATCGATTCAAAGAAATAATTTTTCGGATATGAAAAACTGCGCTGTCAGAATCTTTGTATGATTGAAAAAAAGAAACACTATGGGATAGCTTTATAAAGTGAGAAAATAAAGAAATATTTGAGAAAACTACAGTATGTATCAAAATATCATAATTCTAGTGTTTATTAGGTATTCTTTTGATTTATTTTACTTTTTCTTTCTCTTTCCCTTCATTAGTTGGGGTCTTGCAGTGGTGGGGTCCAAGTAAAGTATATTATTATGCAATATAGAATACATTGATATGTGCATGATTATATAAAATATAGATATTTGTTTCTTCCAACACCTTATAAACAAAAATTTGTCTACATCGAATTTCCATGATTCCAGATTTTGTAAAAAAAGAACAAACAATTGATTCGCAAATCCTGAGAACTGTCTCCTACTTCAATGGCTCTTCTTCTGTATAGCCGGACTACTGGTAATATCATGGTTGCAGTGTGACACACATATGATGTTGCGCCATGCCGGCTGATCAGAAGAAGAGCCGCGGATGCCGTCAGGTATGGCTCCCATCCAGCGAGTACAGATTACTGATGCGGCTAATGATTCGGGTCTGCTGAATTGATTCGCACCAATTCTAGTCATTTATCATAATAAACAATGCATCTTAAATGCATTTGTGGCAAATCATCTGTTTGCTGCCATTGAAAGAAAATAGTCTAAGAACTTTAAGACCAATTAACCTATTTTTATGCATTTTCATCTACATCTAGCTCACAGAAATAAATCTTAAAATTCTTTATTTATTAGATATTGATTAAAAAGTACAATTTACTGATTTAAATACCATGAAAATGGGAAAAAGAAATGGAAAAAGGGTATTAAAGCCACACACAAAAAAAGAGAATGAATATAAATATCACAAGGTGTCAGACTATGCTAGTCTAAATTACGTACTAGTACGAACATACTTCTTGAATGGTTATTGGGATCCCTATTGTACATTATAACTCCATGTTAGGGGTATTTTCATTGGCCTTCCACTCTTTTACATGGACCGTGGCCCATAACTAGTACATAATTTAGACTAGTATGGTCTCATAATGTATGATATTTATATTCATTCGCTTTTTTTGTGTGTGTGGCTTTAATACCCTTTTACCATTCCAGTTAAATGCAAACCTCAGTTGATCAGGGTAAAGACAAGGAAAAAAGATTTTTTTTCTCTGCATCACTTCAATGGATTCTAAAGAGAATGTCTTTATTAGAATGGATAATGAATTTGTGTCATTTGATACTAGAAGTTTCAAACTCTGCATCTTTTCTAATTGAGAAGTGGTCCTGATAACCGACGGGAGAGTCACGGAGAGAATAAAATTATGTTTTCCTTTCTTTCTTACAATTGTTCACTTCAACAGACCCCTGTGAATTCTAGGAGTGATCAGTGGCAGCATCAATAAAAAAAGACCATTATACAAGCACTTATTACTGTGGTGTCCCACTGCCCATCAAAAGCAGAAGAGTGTATTGGCAGAAATTTTTTTTGTTTTGGCCATCATGTCTATGAAGAACCAATGTCTTTTTCTTTGCAAGCAATGATAGTTGTCTAAGAGTTGTGGTCAAAGATTGGGCTTTCCTAACAATGTCCCGGTGAATCATCCTTATTGCAACCCAACTGTGGGCACATTTTCTTAATCTTTAGTACTTGCATCCACTATTGACTTGCACTTAATGATCATTAAGTGCAACAAAATGTCTAATCTTAGGCTTCGTGCAGACCACTGTGTATTTTCTCATCTGAGAGAATCGGGTCAATTATGCTAACGACACTCTGATCCAAGTTTGATTAGAGTGTGATCCAATTCTCTTGGATGAGGAGAAGATGGATAAAAAAATTTCTCCATCTTCTCCATTGTGTCAGTTTGTGGAAATTGGTGTCCTAGTGCGGTCTGGTGGTTTCCATGGACTCATTGACTTGCATGGCCATGTGTGAGACAAATATCGATCAAACTTGGGCATGCAGTGTTTTTCTCCTTGGACTGACTTCGTCTGAGGAAACAATCTGGCATGCACACGGCCGCAAAGAATAACAATGGTCCAAATGCGATTCAATATTTTGTCGGATCACACTAGAATCGAATATACGACCATGTGCAGGAACCATAAATCTCAGTGGTATTGTTATGCAGTTTAATGTTATTTTTGCTCGAAAACCCTGGTAAACAATATTCTATGGTAGATTAGAGAAGGTTTATTAAGTGAAATGCTACGAAATTTGACTGCAAATTGCTCCGTATAAAAAGTGTACAAAAATGTGAGTGAATAGCTTATGTTTATTGAGTTTATTGTTACCATAGATCTAAAAAGGATTTGATAGGTGTAAAAAAAATGAAAAAAAAAGGAGACGCCAGATAAAAAGTTGTAAAATTCCCCAAAAAATATAGATAATTTTTTTTGGTGCAAATTTATGTGAATGTACGGCGTATTTCCCAAAGAATGTAAAGAATCTTAAGAAATTTTAATAAGTTTAAATATTGAATTACAAATTTTCAATTTTTTAGAGGCTTTAGATTTGGAAATATAGTATCTTCCAGTATACATCTAACCAGAAACTAGGGGAAGTAATAGAAACATAACTCTCAATTCACAAAATCTAGAAAAACCCAGATAATTCCAGCTGTAGTCTGCAGTCCTGTAGAATTAATGAGGCCACTCAGCTCGCCCCAGGTAAAATCCAGGTTATTGATGTCATTAGTAGTGACAGCACATGTTAAGCATTGAATGAATAATCAGGTAATAATGGGATTAATTGGTATTCCAGAAATAATCTAAAATGAATAGAGAAACTGAAACATGAGTTACTAATCAGAGAGATTACTAATCCATCGGTAAGAAAGATCTCTTTAATCATTTCATGAAACACAAGAACATTCATCTTTAATTCATTTTTTTTTATATTTTATATTTTTTTACTTATTTTTTAAACATAAATGTTACAATTTTTAATAGATAAAATAACCGTAACAAAAGCAAGCTCACCGTGTGATAATGTCCAGCATGCACAGACAATGCTCTGATGGGTGTACTGGTAATAAATAGAAGAAGACCAGCTTCTGGTGAAATCCATAAAAATCCTCTATAAATTCACAATTTTAAAATTCCATACACATGGAGTAGGGAGCAGGAAAACATGTGGCGACGCATTTCTCAAAGCCTGAGAAAGAATGCTGTTTGGTTCGAAATGCGTCACCACGTGTTTTCCTGCTCTCCCACTCCATGTGTATGGAATTTTAAAATTGTGAATTTAAAGAGGATTTTTATGGATTTCACCAGAAGTTGGACTCCTCCTTCTATTCGTAACAAAATGTATCAGCTTATATTTTATTCTAGTAATTAATTTACTATGATTTATTTACGAGGATATTATGAATAAAGGGATTATATGACTTTATGAACCCACACAGGTGCCGAATGCGTGAGCAAGATTATCAGGTGTCATGTGCATGACCTGTTCATTAGAATAGGAGATGGGCATGATGATAGCCGATCTTGCACACATCTCAGCAGGTGTGTTGGGTTGTAACATCATTGGCCCCACTCACTTCCAATTTGGAAGTGAGTGACACCAGACAGCAATTAATAGCCGCTTTAAAGGCTCTTACACTTGGCTCTGCTACAGTTCTCTTTTTTCCAGAGCAGTAATTAAGTTTTTATAAAGGTTCTGAACCTCTAAATGTCTCCAACTGAAACTGACCCTCCACCAATGAATATGACATGTACATAATATTTATTATCCTATGCTTATATAGTGCCATTAATTCCACAGCGCTTTACAGACATTATCATCACTCTCCCCATTGGGACTCACAATCAAAATTCCCTATCAGTAGATCTTTGGAGTTTGGTAGGAACCCAGTGGAAACCCACGTTAACACGGGGGGAACATACAAACTTCTTACAGATGTTGTCCTTGGTAAAATTTGAAACCAGGACCCCAGCGCTGCAAAGTAACAGTGCTAACCACTGAGTCACCGCTGAAATCTCATCCATCCCGGCAGGTATTTGTAAATGTTTTGCCTCTGGTCCTGCTCATAGCCTGATATGGAAGTGAACTGAGCAGAAATACAGTAGTCCTTTAAATATGCATTATGCAATAATTTTTTTTATTTTGAGCTGCAGGGCCTTTTTTTAAAATGAAAGGTTTTAGTCATTCTGTTACTGTATGGATCAGACAGAATCTTTAAGTAGAGTACAAGGCTTAGACTATACAGCAACACATGGAGGTTACTCTACTTTGTACTAAGAACCCATAAAATGTCTACATGCCATAGTTTTTTCTTGAAAAAGGCAATGTTATGTGCCTAAGCTCTTATTCAAAGCTCCTCGCATCTGCATCTCTGGCTTCTTCACTCTTAGCCGGTATTTTTGGACATGACCAGATCTCGGACGTCAATGCCCATCATAATGTCATGACATTATGATGTGCGCCACGTCAAACGGGTCCAAAGAGATGTCCGAGGTCTGGTCACACCTGGAAATCCCAGCCAAGAGTGAAGAGGCCAGAGATGTGGCATGCAAAAACTAAAAGAAAAGGCGTGAAGGACTTGATCGGGCAGCTGTGGGAGACCGGAGAGGTGGGCGGTGAGGTTTTTTAAATTTTTTTCCTTTAATCTCTTGTTTTAAACAGCTGGTTACCATTTCGCGAATTCCCTCAAAAATCTGTATCCTGGAGAATATATATTTTTGTAAAATTCGAGAAAAATTCAACTTCTTTTGAATAAATTTGCTCATGTCTACTGACAATACCTATCAAGTTACTACTAACACAATATCACTAACACTTGTTACCTCCCAATAGAGAAGTGAGCTGTGATGGATAACCCCTCCGACTCCATTAAATCTGAATACCTTAGTATTTGAAAATAAAAGGCACATTTTTTATGTAAATTTCCAAACTTATGGCCCAGATATATGTAACTGTAAACTGTATAGTTGGATTCAATGGCAAACATAATGAAAAACGTATACTGCATGGTCCCATTAGTACGTTAGGTAGTAATCACCAGTTCATTGCCATTTTACCGTGACTTTCAGGCAATGCCATGTCATATTGGAGCTATAGCCTGAAATCAAATTTCTGAATTTCATCATCCATTTTTGTGAATAAGCCAAATACTGTGCATTTTATGCTTACCTTGGTAGAAAATGTCAAAACTTCTTTAATTTCAAATTCATGTCTCACTGACATAAAAATATCAAAAATAAGTTGTGTAGATTTCACTCGTTCCCAACACTCATACAATTTTAATTAAATAAACAGACATAAATTATGAATGGCATCGTTCCATGTAAGAACAGGTTACACTGTGTTTTAAAGAGATAAATAAAACATGCGCTTTTCTTAAAATATATTTTTTCACTGTTCTGGAGAAGTGTAATATATTTTATTACTATCTCACTCTCGCTTAAACTTAAAGGGGTGGCCCAAACACAAATTTTCATTGTAAATGTCTATCTATTTAATTCTATAATCTAATCTATTTTATAATATACTTAAATTAAAAAGTCCCAACCATTCCTTCACTACACTATCTAACTGCTTTAATTTTTTTTTACTATTTCCTTTTTTGATGACTCTTTGTTTGAAAATCCCATGCATGCTGGGATACACAATTGAAGCATCATCAACTGACATAACTTGCGAGGGCGGCGCTGGTCTCTGCACTCTGGGTATTCTTGCAATACACACTGACAGTGCACTTTCCTGCCAGCCCGTTACTTCTGATAAGAGTCGGCGAGAGAGTGCACTGTCACTGTGCATCTTGCACAGTGACAAGAATCTACTGAGCATCCATCAGAATTAGCATCTGATGCATGCTCAGTAGAGGAGGGACTAGCCCAGCCCCTGAAATGGAGGGGGCAGAGTCTGCAGCAGTGGCCACAGCCAGTCTCTACCTCCTGGTAACACTTTGATTATCCCAGCATGAAGTGGGATTCTCATAGTGGGCTAACATCTTTTTGTGTTGCCGCACAAGCTTCCAAACTTTGCAGCTATGACATGTTACAGATTATCTTGTACAGTGGTGGTCAATACCTGGGCCATCACAGATCAGTGGTTCCCAGTGGAGCACAGTTTGTATGGCAAAGTCATTTTCCATCTTCAGAGTCACTGGGTAAGTCTCCATCTCCTATAGAGTGTTAGCTCTTCTGGTCAGCGGGATCCTCTCTCTTCTGTAGAGTGTAAGCTCTTCTGGTCAACAGGATCGTCTCTCTCTTCTGTAGAGTGTAAACTCGTATGGTCAGTGGGGTCCTCTTTTTCTCACCTGCAGAGTGTAAGCCCTTATGGTCAGTGGGGTCCTCTCTCTTCTGTAGAGTGTTAGCTCTTCTGGTCAGCGGGATCCTCTCTCTCTTCTGTAGAGTGTAAACTCGTATGGTCAGTGGGGTCCTCTCTTTCTCACCTGCAGAGTGTAAGCTCTTATGGTAAGTGGGGTCCTCTCTCATCTATAAATTATAATCTCATAAGGTCAGCAGAGTTCTCTCTCTCTCCTCATGTGTATTTTCCAAGCAACTATAAGCTTTCCAGTATTGACATTTGCGCAGATTTATTCACTGCAAATCAAATGTTTCAGAAAATGTGGCAAAATCAGAAAATTTGAATTTCAAAAGATCTGCTCATCTCTAAAGGACAGTTCAGAAGCTACAGATAAATAGCAGTTTCACATTTTACCCTCTTAGCAGCCAACAGTACTTGCAGGGCCAAAATTCTAGCAGAGCACAAATCAAATGATATATTACTTATTGGATGTCCATAATGGTTAATCTGCTTCAAAATCTTAATTATTTTTAAATGAAAGCTGAGAACTGATTGGTTACTATCAGCATCTGCCTCCTCTTTCCTTAGCATTAGTTTAGATAACTCCGTCCCCACTACTTGCCCCCACTATACTTTTATTTATTTCTGCTCAGTAAGTATAAGACGCTAATAGTCGTCTTAACAATGACATCTCAAGCAATTTCATCTTAAAAAAACTCACAAAGTAATATTTAACCTTCTAGAATAAGGTCAGTGAAGCTAAAGAATAAAAGAAGCATCACTTAAAGATCAAAGAGGTCAAGTACTTTACTTTGCAATCTAAGGTAAATAATTTAGCAGAACACAACAGGTTGAAAAGTTTTTAGTACAGTCCCTATGGACATTGGACTATAAAAATATAATAAAAAAAAATGAAAAGAAAAAAGCTTATGTATTATTTGCATATATTTATGTATAGATTTTTTAAAAAAAACAGTAGATTGTTTTTGCATGCAAATTGCAATTTTATAATAGTTTGCTCAGGTGTTTAAGCAGAGCTATAAATTGAAGTTCCATGCAAAATATATAACAAGGATCCCATCTCCCTACCTTGTGTCATGTACTATATTATTGTACTTTTGTGTGGTAATAAGATTTTTTGACCCCCTTAGGTGTCAGGGCTGCAATACAACTACTACATCAGTTCCCCCTAAAGGTATAACCCCAAATTATAGACTAATAAAATTTGTTAAAGGACTTTTCAGTGCCATCAAACAGTTTAATTGTACAAACAAGGAAAAAAACTCATTCAATGGGTATAATCGAAGAGAAAAGTCATGCATCGCTTCTCCATGCATTGGAGGGACGCACGGTAGATGGAGTAGGAGTTGCCTTGGATGGCCTCTGCCTTCATTTAATCCAGTGCTTTTAGATCCATCAATAGATCTTAAAAAATGTTTCAATTTTCCCAGGAGTGTTCCTTTAAATGTAATGTAGTTTTGTAAAATAGTGTCAATTTTTTAAGGTTTATAATAACTTTCCTTGTTTTTCATTGATACTAATCTTGACCCGATCATGTGGTATTTAGAGCAACATTTCAAAGAACAGTGAGAAAGAATCCTAGTATCATACACCCTTACCTCGGGCCAAGCATTAAAGCATATCTGTTGTCTCAGTTGACTGTTCAGAATAACTTGTCAAGTTTACGTACATAAAGAACAACATTTATGGCCATTATAGGATGTGTATTATTCATTTTTCATTAGTTTTCTTCTCTGCAGACTCTATCTCTAATGTTCAGTTCTCTTAGACCTAGTGGCGGGAGGCTAACTTTTATAATGTCTCCCATACCCAGTGCACACAAATAAGGAATTTCTGGTGGACATTACACAATAGAACTGAGCAATGCAGCTGTGAATCCAACACTGGGGTGAGATAAACACTTGCTGAAAAGGAGCAGCATGGGTCCTCATGTATCTGTGCCTTTTTGTTTCACTATGCTTCTCGATCTGCTCCTCCTCTTCTTCCCCTTTCCAAAGAATTAAATAGAAAGCTGTAAATTCATCCTTCAGTGAGCTTGTTTTGTCCAAAGCAGATTTAGGCTGATTTTCAAAGTGAATAATTTCTGTTCAGCGGATGAGGGGGGAAGAGAAGAAGTTGCTCATGTGGAGATTAAGTGTCTGAAGTGAAGAAAGAAGCACATTTTCTATTAAAAAGTTAGTTGAAACCAGAAGTTTACATACACTACTGTATATAAAAAGACATATATGCATGTTTTTCTCAATATCTGACATGAAATCAGAATAAACTTTTCCCGTTTTAGGTCAATTAGGATTACCATAATTTTTTTTTAATATTTTTTTTATATTTGTCAAATGCCAGAATAATGAGAGAGAGAAAATGTTTTAAAGCATTTTTATTACTTACTGCAAAGTCAAAAGTTTACATACACTAAGATTACTATGCCTTTAAACAATTCTGGACTGCCCATATGATGATGTCTTGTGTTTAGAAGATTCTGATAGTTTTTTTGGCAACATCTCAGTTAATTAGAGACACACATGTGGATGTATTTTAATGCACACCTGAAACACTGCTTCTTTGTGTAGCATCATGGTGGGAAAGTCTAAAGAAATCAGCCAAGATATCAGAAAGAGAATTGTGGACTTGCACAAGTCTGGCTCATCCTTGGGTACAATTTCAAGATACTTGAAGGTGCCTCATTCATCTGTACAAACAATTATATGCAAGTACAAACAAGATGGGAATATCCACCCATCATACCGCTCAGGAAACAGACGGGTTCTGTGTCCCAGAGATGAACCTGCTTTAGTCCAACATGTGCATATCAACCGAAGGACAAAAGCAAAAGACCTTGTGAAGATGATACTGGAAGCTGGTAAGATTGAGTCAATAACCAAAGTGAAACGAGTACTGTATCAACATGGGCTGAAAGGCCACTCTGCCAGGAAGAAGTCATTACTCCATAAGAAAAATAAAAAAGTCAGTTTAATGTTTGCAAATGCACAAAGGAAGAAAGACCTTAATTTTTGGACACATGTCCTGTGGTCTGATGAAACTAAAATTTAACTTTTTGGACATAATGACCATCGGTAAGTTTGGAGGTAAAAGGGAGAAGCTTGGAAGCCTAAGAACACCATCCCATCTGTGAAAGACTGGGTGGCAGCATCATGTTGTGGGGTTGTTTTGCTGCAGGAGGGACTGGTGCACTTTACAAAATAGATGGCATCATGAGAAAAGAAGTTTACGTGGCAATACTGAAGCAATATCTCAAGACATCAGCTGGGAAGTTAAAGCTTGGGCAGAAATGGGTCTTCCAAATGGACAATAACCTGAAGCATAATACCAAAATGGTAACAAAGTGGCTTAAGGATAGCAAAGTTAATATTTTGGAGTGACCATCACAAAGCCCTGATCTCAATCCTATTGAAAATTTATGGGCAAAGAAAAGGCAGGTGCAAACAAGGTGACCTACAAACCTGAATCAGTTACACCAGTTTTGTTGGGAGGAATGGGCTCAAATTTTGACCAACTATTGTGAGAAGCTTGTGGAAGGATGTTTGACCCAAGTCATTCAGTTTAAGAGCAATGGTACCAAATACTAATGAAATGTACAGTACAGACCAAAAGTTTGGACACACCTTCTCATTTAAAGATTTTTCTGCATTTTCATGACTATGAAAATTCTACATTCACACTGAAGGCATCAAAACTATGAATTAACACATGTGGAATTATATACTTAACAAAAAAGTGTGAAACAAATGAAAATATGTCTTATATTCTAGGTTCTTCAAAGTAGCCACCTTTGGCTTTGATGACTGCTTTGCACACTCTTGACATTCTCTTGATGAGCTTCAAGAGGTAGTCACCGGAAATGGTCTTCCAACAATCTTGAAGGAGTTCCCAGAGATGCTTAGCACTTGGTGGCCCTTTTGCCTTCACTCTGCGGTCCAGCTCACCCCAAACCATCCCGATTGGGTTCAGGTCTTGTGACTGTGGAGGCCAGGTCATCTGGCGTAGCACCCCATCACTCTCCTTCTTGGTCAAATAGCTCTTACACAGCCTGGAGGTGTGTTTGAGGTCATTGTCCTGTTGAAAAATAAATGATGGTCCAACTAAACGCAAACCGGATGGAATAGTGTGCCGCTGCAAGATGCTGTGGTAGCCATGCTGGTTCAGTATGCCTTCAATTTTTAATAAATCCCCAACAGTGTCACCAGCAAAGCACCCTCACACCATCACACCTCCTCCTACATGCTTCTCGATGGGAACCAGGCATGTAGAGTCCATCCGTTCACCTTTTCTGCGTCACACAAAGACATGGTAGTTGGAACCAAAGATCTCAAATTTGGACTCATCAGACCAAAGCACAGATTTCCACTGGTCTAATGTCCATTCCTTGTGTTCTTTAGCCAAAACAAGTCTCTTCTGCTTGTTGTCTGTCCTTAGCAGTAGTTTCCTAGCAGCTATTTTACCATGAAGGCCTGCTGCACAATGTCTCCTCTTAACAGTTGTTGTAGAGATGTGTCTGTTGCTAGAACTCTGTGTGGCGTTGACCTGGTCTCTAATCTGAGCTGCTGTTAACCTGCGATTTCTGAGGCTGGTGACTCGGATAAACTTATCCTCAGAAGCAGAGGTGACTCTTGGTCTTCCTTTCCTGGGGCAGTCCTCATATGTGCCAGTTTCTTTGTAGCGCTTGATGGTTTTTGCAACTGCACTTGGGGACACTCAAAGTTTTCCCAATTTTTCAGACAGACTGACCTTCATTTCTTAAAGCAATGATGGCCACTCATTTTTCTTTACTTAGCTGCTTTTTTCTTGGCATAATACAAATTCTAACAGTCTATTCAGTAGGACTATCAGCTGTGTATCCACCAGACTTAAGCACAACACAACTGATGGTCCAAACCCCATTTATAAGGCAAGAAATCCCAATTATTAAACCTGACAGGGCACACCTGTGAAGTGAAAACCATTTCCGGTGACTACCTCTTGAAGCTCATCAAGAGAATGCCAAGAGTGTGCAAAGCAGTCATCAAAGCAAAAGGTGGCTACTTTGAAGAACCTAGAATATAAGACATATTTTCAGTTGTTTCACACTTTTTTGTTAAGTATATAATTCCACATGTGTTAATTCATAGTTTTGATGCCTTCAGTGTGAATGTACAATTTTCATAGTCATGAAAATACAGAAAAATCTTTAAATGAGAAGGTGTGTCCAAACTTTTGGTCTGTACTGTATGTAAATGTTTGACTTTGCAGTAAGTAATAAAAATGACATAAAACATTCTCTCTTTCTCATTATTCTGCATTTGGCAAATATTAAAAATTATGGTAATCCTAATTGAGCTAAAACGGGAAAGGTTTATTCTGATTTCATGTCAGATATTGAGAAAAATATGCATATGTGTCTTTTTATATAGTGTATGGAAACTTCTCGTTTCAACTGTACAACCCCAATTCCCCCAAAATTGGGACCCTATGTAAAATGTAAAGACAAAATGAAAACAGTGATTTGGAAATCTTGTATAGCTATATTTTATTCGCAACAGAACATAGAACATAGTTCAGAATGTGAACATGGGACATTTTGCCATTTCATTTGAAAAAAAATAACTCATTTAGAAATTGATGGCAGTGACACATCAGAATCATGCCTGTTTTTTAACACAATGCCACCTGAGGGCCCGTAGATCACAAGAAATTCAATACTGATTATCGCCCTTGTCCCTTGTGAACATGGATTTCTCCAGAATCTCTGAATGTTTTGATTACATTAAAAGTATTGGCTATTTGATATTGAGGAATATTTTGCTGAAATTGTTCCAGAACTTTTACACAGATTGGTGACCTCTGACCATCTTTACTTCTTAGAGACTCTGCCTCTCTAACATGCTTTTTTTATACACAGTCGTTTGTTTTAGTTGAAAATTGACCCTCCGGCTGTTTTTCATTAGTGTCAATTACTTTTGCAGCTTTTTGTTAACCCTGTGTTGATGTCATCAATTTCTGAATGAGTTAATTTTTTTCAAACTAAATGGGAAAATGTCCCATGTTCACATTCTGAACTGTGCTCTGTTGTGAATAAAATATAGCAATTAAAGATTTACACATCATTTCATTCTTGTTTTCTTTACATTTTGCACAGTGTCCCAACTTTTTTGGAATTGGGGTTGTACTTCTATTTTACTCTACTATTGATTTATGCAAATTTGTTGAAATGACAGTGACTATTTAGCACAGGTGAGTGGATCGTTTGAAATTCTAATTTTAAAGCGTCGCCAAATTTTCCCCAAAAGGAGAAAGAGACCCATAAGAATAGTACATATCGTTTCAAAATCATCTGTCTTACCCAGTGAATCTGGAGATGGAATCCTGCCCTGTCGTATGTAAAGTCCTGCGTTTGACTATACTCCACTGGCAACTGCTGTTCTCCGTTGACCCAGTTGTGAACCAACCACCAATATTAAAGGTTTGATTATCTGCTTTATGATCAAGTATAACTAGACAGTGCAAAACTACATTAGCCCACACTTTGATGCTTTTCCATAGTGGGAAATGGTGCTGGGCAAGTTTTTACATTTTTTTTTATGTGAATTGCAAATCAAATCTCAATGTTTTCACATGAAACTGAGAATTTCAGGAAATTCTACTCAAACTCAATCCTACATTAATGGATCGACTCATCTTTACTATTTAGGTGCACACTTTTACGATTCCCTTGTATGCATTGAGCGAGCCTTGAGGAGAGGTGACTACATAAATGAGATCAGCACACATGCTGTCACGTGCCAACTAATCTCATCCAGAACTTTTTCAATTTTCAGTGGCTTACGTAATGATAATGATGAGGCTAACTTTACATTACAGGGGTTGCAGTGGTCCTTTACAGCTGTGCTTTGACATAGGTACTGTATTGTTAACACTCCACTTGAAGCTTAATTAAAGAAGCACTCCTCCTCCCAACAAAGTTTTTATCCTCTTAATATATTGCAATCATCATATTACATAGCACTGTGTACTTACAATTGCTCATTTTGCTTTTCTACCCATTTAATTCTTCTGTTTACCATTAGGTCTATGACATCATGTGATTTAAATCCTTCTCAGCTCTATGTATGTAGAAACAGGAAGTCTATTTTCCCTGCATGAGTCATCATTAGAACTACAATCCTAAGTCAGTGACAAAAGGGAAAAAAGGAAGAGAGATAAAGGCAAGGGGAGTGGGAGCAGTTGGGTCAGGAGTTGTAGAGGAGGTGAAGCTGGGACTGCCAGGGACTTTGCAGTGATGTAGCATTGTAGTTCTAATGATGCCTCATGCAGGGAAAAGAGACTTCCTGTTTCAACATAGAGCTTAGAAGGATTTAGCTAGTCCATTTTTAATCATGTGATGTCGCATGATAAGGTGTTATCCGAGCACGCTCGAGTCGTAACCGAGTGTCTTCGGCGTGCTCGTCAAATATGTTTGCGTCGCTGCGGCTGCATGTCTCATGGCTGTTAGACAATCCCTGCATGTATTGCAGCTGTCTAACAGCTGTGAGACATGCAGCCACGGCGGCACAAACATATTTGATGAGCACACCGAAGAGACTCAGCAAGGACTTGAGCATGCTCGAATAACACCTTATCCGAGCATTTCGCCCAACACTAATAGAGACCCATTCTAGACATGTGCTAAAAGAGATTTCTTTTGGCACATGCTGTACTGCTACGCATTGGCAGTAAAGTCATCCAAATATATACAACAGAAATCTATAACTATATATTCAGTAACTCACCTTAATGTAGCCAGGATTTAGCAAAAAACACACAACATTTCACAAGTGATGGCGTGCGGCATTTTAGCAGTAAAATTTGTATATTTTCGCAAAAATTTGGCAAACATTCAGAGAAAATGTATTTTAGGCAAATTTTCTTATATGGTAAAACAGCATATATTGGTTTTATTTATACAGTGCCAAATGTATTTAGAAAAAGGTGAATTTGGTAAATTGTGTGCAAATTGCTCCAACCGGATCATGGTGAAAAATAATGCCAGTCTTCGTAAATGTGAGTCATTGTCTGATGACCTAAGCATGTTATTTTAGAAAAGTGACAGGAGGACCAGATAGTAGTCAACAAGACATTCTTATTACTTATGACATTAAAGTCAAGATTCTTTAGAGTAAACTCCCAACAAGGCATTGCAGCCTGCAAACTTCACTTTCCATTCCCATCTGCGACTCTAATTTCCATCATTTATGTTGTAACAGTCTGACAAATAGGCAAGAACTGATGGCTGAAATCTTGTTCCCATCAGATATTCTGTCAAGACTATAAAACTCTTTGAGTGAGTTACAACAAGAAAACAACTTGTCACAGTTGTGCCTGGAGCAGAAGTTTTCATTTCATAGAGTCATCGGATAAATTTATAGAGCGACGTTTCCTGGAAGGGAAGAGCTCAGCTAGATATGTACACAATGAATGAGGATCATTTGCAGACGTATCTGATTACACAGGAAAGACCAGTTAATTCTTAATGTTTAGCAAATGCAATTAACCCCTTAGTAATATGACAAATTTTGGTTTATAGGTTGCAGATAATTTTTAAGATCCTTATAGGGTTTTTTATAAAATTAAGAAAAATGTGGTTAATGACAGTAAATGCCATAAATTAACTAAACAGCCGTTATTTCCTTGATAATGCCTCTTTCGCTCGAGTGCCTCAGCTGTGGTGCCTCTGCTTATTATTTTTACTGTTTTCATTTGCTTTCTACATACATGACCACTGCAGCCAATCACTGGCATTAGTGGTCTGGTACAGTCTGTAGCGCCGGCGTCCCTGCCCTCTGCTAGGCAGGGACGCTGTTCCCCTCACCTCTCTGCTCCGTGCCCGGCGTCCTCCTCCCGCTCTGCTGGCAGCGCGCGCTCCTTCCCGGCCACTGTGCTTAGGGCGCGCGCGCGCGCTCTCCCTCCCTCTTAAAGGGGCCGCGCGCGCCGTCCTAAGGAGTCCCCGGCCAATGGCCGGAGGACTTCACCATATATAAGGCACCTCCTCCAAAATGGAGGTGCCCGAGCAATGTTGTTGCACTGTTCACTACTCTGCTTCAGCCCTCAGGTCCCGTTGCCAGTTACCTGCCAGATACCTGCCAGATTCCTGCCAGCTTGCTTATCTGCTACCTGTCTGCTAGTCTGAGGTCCGACGGTCTGCCTTACTACTCCTGTCAGTCTGTCTAAGGACCAGCCTGTCCGCTCACCTGGAGCGCACTTCAGCCACCTGCCTGCTTGCCTGAGGTCCGACGGTCTGTCTTCCAACTCCTGTCAGTCTGTCTATGGACCAGCTTGCCTGCTCACCTGGGAGCACACATCTGCTACCTGCCTGCTAGCCTACCTGGAGGCTCCGCCGTCACGTGCTGTGACCACCTGCCTGTCCAGTGACTCCTGCCCGCTCACCTGGGAGCGCTCATCTGCTGCCTGTCTGCTAGCCTACCTGGAGGCTCTGCCGTCACGTGCTGTGACCACCCGCCTGTCCAGAGACTTCTGCCCGCTCACCTGGGAGCGCTCATCTGCCGCCTGTCTGTTGGTCTTCCTGGAGGCTCCGCCGTCACATGCTGTGACCACCCGTTCATCCAGAGACTCTCGCCTGCTCACCTGGGAGCTCACGTCTATCTTCAGCCGCCACAGGTCGTACCAACCCTTTACCCAAAGACTGCCCCGGTCACTTGCCGTGACCATCTGCCCGTTCATCCAGAGACTGCCCCGGTCACTTGCCGTGACCATCTGCCCGTTCATTCAGAGACTGCCCCGGTCACTTGCCGTGACCATCTGCCCGTTCATTCAGAGACTGCCCCGGTCACTTGCCGTGACCATCTGCCCGTTCATCCAGAGACTGCCCCGGTCACTTGCCGTGACCTCCAGCCCGTTCACTCAGAGACTGTCCCGGTCACCTGCTGTGACTTCCTGCCCGTCTTCCCTGGTCGCCACCCGCTCCCTTACAAGGACCGCCCCCTTGTATAGTAGCTCAGAGGTTCCGCCTCCCAGACCCGTTACACAGTCTATCTTAGTATCATCGTTGAGCACAGTTATTGATTGTGGTAGTCATGTGTTGGGGTGTACTTTATATAGAAATTTGGGGGCCCCATATCCAAGGTCCAAACCGAACTTTGGACTAAACTGGAACTTCGACGAGTCTGTAGCTGCAACACTAGAAGCAAGGCCTTGGCAAAAATAGCTCAGTTTTGGGAAAAAAGCAGACCTGTTTACTTTTGCCTTATCTCAGTTGTCCAGGACTATTTCCAGTTTTCAGTGTGGCTTTAATGGCAAAAAGAAGTTCATTTGTAAATACCTTTGTAAAACAATCTAGCACAGAAATATTTCTGGCGCACATATGGTGACTACCATTTCTGTGATTTTCTACTTGCCTTGATGTCCTGTGTGCAGAGCTCTGACTTGTCCTCCACTGTACTGGATGTCCCCACTGACATCAATTATGTGGACTGAGGGAGGAGTGGGTTAGATTAGACACATCCAGTGGGGGTATGGCCAGACATACCCGTCATTGGTCCAAAAACTGCACCAAAAACTGCAATGACTGGAAGCCAACAAATGGTGCTCCGGGGGAAAAAAAGACTTTCAGGGATATTATGGAGTCATATGTTAGGCTTTTTTGAAAAACTGATTTGGCATTGGAAAAGCCCTTTAAGCAAACAGAATTGTGATTAAAGTATATAGAAAGATTATAATAATTGGGTTCAAAGGTTCATCATCTTTGCCTCTTTCGTAATTGACTGTGTACCCATTGCAAACATCTGAACACGAGCTGTGATTTCCCCAGCAGCAGTATGAGCTCTCTTCGTGTTGTCGTAATGCCAATCTTATTTCATTTCTTTACAACAATGGGGAAGCTTAAGTGTATGAGTAACAGCATATTCTACAGATAAAGAAAATGTAATGTAATTTAAGAACTTTTATTGCAGATGGTTCTTTACGGGTGTCAAATTTAATGGTTGTGCATTTTCTCATTTCATGCCTTAAGCATATTTGCTCTGTTCTCATCTTAATCTCCCTTTTGCAGTCACTCCAGTAAGTAAATCGTTTTTAGTATTTTCCATCAACCTGACGTTAAGCCTAGAGCTATAGATACTGTTCAACATTTTTTCCACTGCTGGTGTCTTTCCAGTCAATCTTGATCATCTAAATACAAAACATACTAACCAGACATTGTGAAACCAATTTTAATCAAACTTCAGGGTTGATTTACTGAAGATATTTATGTGTAGAAGATCTTCCTGTGCCTGATGATGAAGAGATACGTGATGATTGCGTTCACATAATGTTAAACGATCATAGATCTAGAATTGTCTGATCAAATTCTTTTGTTAACTTAGATCTGAAAGAAGAGATCATCACAAAAGCTTGGAAACCACTTTAGTCCACCACCAATTAGAGCTGGAGTGACACAGGCATCAAATCTATCATATGTATTTGCATATAAATTCCTACGCTGATTTCTCAGTAGCGGAGGAACGGACTGGCCATGTAAAGGTGTTCCTGGCTATGTTAGCTAGATGATTGTTCACCAGTAGTTATTATCATCTACTTTTTTAACCCCCTTTGTTTTGCAGCAAGAGAGCTTGTCTCATCAGCAAGAATAATAGAAAGATTTTATAAATGTATGTTGTAACAGAAGTGTTCAACTAAGAGTCAAAGCTTCCGTCTTTAACATTAGTATTGTAGAGTGGGCGCTATGAAACGATGCCCATTTGTTTTGCCATTGTCTAACATGAACGTCTAGACTGATATGATCATAGAGCAATATAAATTCATTAATGAATCTAAATAATTCAAGTACATGTAAAAAGCAAATGAATGGAAAGGTGTTCCCTTATGGCAGTAGTTTACATAGATTTTTCAATGAAAGCCTAAACATAAATTAATAAAGGCCAAAGAAATGTTAATGATAATCCTGGTGGCTGCCCTATGGCTATTAAGGTACGACCCCATTACACAGTATATTGATTTCTCAATTGCAAAATTTATTTGGTTAAGCTTCTGTTTTCAAGTATTGTCCACTATAGCAATAAGATAATGCTGAGAGTTATTAAATAAGGCTTGCGATGTACTGTAAATCAGTTTCATGCACACATTTCAGGCATTCAACTTTTTTTGTTTTACCACATGGGCATTATGGAATTTATTTTTGCATTTTATATAAAAAAAACTTTTCTGGTTGTATAGAAACATTATATCCAATTGTTTTTTAGGAAGGAGGAAATGATGTAGCATGTCAGACCAAGAGGTAGTTGAGGATATTGATTGTAACCACCCCCCGAGAAGGTATGGTCCAAGAAGGACTAAGAGATAAGACAGAGCATAAATTTTAGCAACAAAATATTTACAGAAACTTGTAACAAGAAAAGAAGAAAAAAGAGAAAGAGATAATTACAATTCAATAAAACAATCCACACAGGTGAAGCCCATAAGCTCAGGGATCACACAGAGAGGCTGGTTTTGCTTGAACAGATCAGTGGCGTAACTAGAGTCTGATTGGCCCCAATGCAAAATTTGGACCTGGCCTCCCAGCAGCATGTTGGTCAGAAATATAGGTCCTAATAGCATTCGAGATCCTATAAAGACATGTGTGTTTGCCTTTCATGGTATAGTGTCCCCCGTCCTAGCTCCCTTCTGTAATAATCTCTCCCATCATGGGCCCCATCCAGTAATAATGTCCCCATCCTGGACCCCATACAATTATAATGCCCCCCATCCTGAGCCCTTCCATTAACAATGTCCCCTGACCTGGGCTCTTTATTTAATAAGGTCCCCCATCCTGGGCCGCTTCCTATGTTAATGTTCTCCATCCTGGGCAACTTCCAGTAATGATGTCCTATCCTGGCTCCTTCCAGTATTAATGTCCCCCATTCTGGGTCCTCCCAGTAATAATACCCTCTTTCCTGGGTCCCATTATTACAACAATATCCCCTATCCTGGGAGCCTTCTTGGTATAATGTCCTGGCATCCTGGGCCCCTTCCTGGTATAATACCTCCAATCCTGGGCCTCTTCCATTGTTCTACAGCACATTTTAAAAAGTGGCAAATGATTATTCATTCCTTCCTCACTTAATGTGTGGCATCCTCCTCTATAACTTGCAGCTGACTTCAGTGTGCGGGCATGGGCAGCACATGATGTCACTGCCATGCATCTTCCGTCACGGGTAAACTGAAGTCTGCTGCCAGCCTATGATTAGCCTGTAGTATGCATTGCAGTGCCGGGAGCAGGAGGTCTATAAGACACCCCCATTACTAACCCCATAGTCAACAGTAATAAAGACACACACAGAAAAATGTCCTTTAATTGAAAAAAAAACACTGAAAAAGTCATTTAATTTAAATAAACACTCCCCACCCTCTTTTACCCATTTATTAATGTAAAAAAAAAAAATCATAGTATTCCTCACCTGTCCACCAATAATCCATATGTCCCACGACATGCTCCAACTCTGCTACATCTGGTTGCATTGCTGAGCAGTGGCATGATGCGACCGCTCAGCAAGACAGCCAGATCATACTAAGGTTAGCGTGAGAACACGGCTGCGTGTGACCGGTGGTAACCTTAATGAGGTCACCGCTGGTCACATGCAGCCGCGATCTCACGCTCAGCTCATTGTGGACTGGCTGTCTTGCTGATCGGTGGCATCATGCCACCGCTCAGCAATTCATCCAAATAAAGCAGAGCTGGAGAATGTCATTGGACATATGGATTATCGGTGGACAGATGAGGAATACTATGATTTTTTATTTTTATTTTTACATTAACAAATGGGTAAAAGAGGGTGGGGAGTGCTTATTTCAATAAAATAACTTTTTTTTCTGTGTGTTTATTTCAATTAAAGGACTTTTTCCAGTGTCTGTGTCTTTATAACTTTTGATTACAGGGTTAGTAATGAGGGTGTTGTAGCGCTGGCGTCCCTGCCCTCTGCTAGGCAGGGACGCTGCTCCTCTCACCGCTCTGTTCCGTGCCCGGCGTCCTCTCCCCGCTCTGCTGTCAGCGCGCGCTCCTTCCCGGCCCCTGTGCTTAGGGCGCGCGCGCTCCCCTCCTCTTAAAGGGGCCGCGCGCGCCGTCCTAAGGAGTCCCCGGCCAATGGCCGGAGGACTTCATCATATATAAGGCACCTCCTCCAAAATGGAGGTGCCCGAGCAATGTTGTTTGCACCTGTGTCTCACCTGTGCTTCAGCCCTCAGGTCCCGTTGCCAGTTACCTGCCAGTTACCTGCCAGTTTCCTGCCAGTTTCCTGCTAGTTACCTGCCTGATTCCTGCCTGAATACTCGTTACCTGCCTGCCTGCCTGAGGTCCGACGGTCTGCCTTACAACTCCGGTCAGTCTGTCTAAGGACCAACTTGTCCGCTCACCTGGGAGCGCACATCAGCTACCTGCCTGCTTGCCTGAGGTCCGACGGTCTGCCTTACAACTCCGGTCAGTCTGTCTATGGACCAGCTTGCCCGCTCACCTGGGAGCGCTTCTCCGCTACCTGCCTGCTTGCCAGCCTGGAGGCTCCGTTGTCACGTGCTGTGACCACCAGCTATCTCAGAGACTCTTGCCCGCTCACCTGGGAGCGCTTCTCCGTTACCTACCTGCCTGCCAGCCCGGAGGTTCCGCCGTCACGTGCCGTGACCACCTGCTATTCCAGAGACTCTCGCTTGCTCACCTGGGAGCACTCGTCTACCATCTGCCTGCTAGCCTACCCGGAGGTTCTGCCATCACAGGTCGTACCTACCCCTTACCCGGAGACTGCCCTGATCACTTGCCGTAACTCCCTGTCCGTTCACCCGGAGACTGCCACCCGCTCCCGTACAAGGGCCGCCCCCTTGTATAGTAGCTCAGAGGTTCCGCCTCCCGTACCCGTTACAGGTGTCTTATAAACGCCTCTCCATTACTAACCCCTGGGCTTTATACAAATCTGATATCAACCCCAAAACTATTACCCCACTTGCCTCCGCACCAGAGCAAGTGGGAAGAACCGAGCAAAGCACCAGAATTGGCGTATCTAATGAATGGGCCTTTTCTAGGGCATCTGCAGGTTGCTATTTTTAGGCTGGGGAGAGCCAATATCCATGGCCCCTTCCCAATCTAAGAATATCAGCCCCCAGCTGTCTGCTTTAGCTTGTCTAGTTATCAATTTTGGGGGGGGCCCTTGTTGTTTTTTTAATTATTTGTTTAAATTACAGCTGACAGCTTTACTTACGCTGGTTACCAAGAATAGAGGGGACCAGACTGCACATCTTTTTTTTTTTTAAATTTATTAATCTTTTTACACATGCGGGCCTAGGTTTTACGGGCAGCTTGAGAGACGGGCAGGTCTGGTTGCACACATACCTCACCTCTGGTTGTGGTTAAGATGTTAAAATGGAGTCCTTTGTTTGACACATGGTCTGTGGATGGAGGGAGAAGGCCTCCTGTGTGTTGTTATCTCCAGACTGAGCCAGTGTACTGGATGCTATCCAGCCTGCGTGACTACAGGACTGGCAAACCAGAGACTTTGCCTAAAGGACTGTTTTCTTTATTTTGCCTGCACTAAAGGCTGTTTGTTTTCCTTTTGCTTGTGAACAGTTTATGAGGTAATAAACTGACATGGACATTTAAATGGAAACACTTTCTGTTTGCCTACCGACGCATCCAAATTAGTATAAACCCCACATTGTATATGTTATTGCAATATTTGTAAGAATGCTTTCACGTTAGTGGGTCCCATCGGGGCTTGCATCTGAACCCCCCGCAAAATAGGATTCGGATGTATGCGCCAATGGGGCTATAGACTATAATGGTTCTGGCAAATCGAACATGCACTCTGCCGTACATCATTTTTGAGTTTGTATGCATGCTGGAGGTGGACACCCAGACACAGTCTACTATGTCTGAGTTTCTGCCTCCAGTATGCATACTCGTTTAAAAATGATGCATGACAGAGCGCACATTCTCTCTGCTGGCACCATTATAGTCTATGGCACATATGTCCAAATCGCGTTTTGCAGGGGGGTTTGGATGCAAGACCCACAGGATCCATGAACGTGTAACTAAATGCAGTGTGAAAGCACCCTTACCATATTTCTCAACTATACAAATACCATGTGGAATTATGTATTTCATATGAATAGTATGTATTATATTGTTTTCCATTGTCCAATGAAGCTGCTGCCCCAAAAACTTGTACAATATGATATATTGAGTGATATGCATTTACATGTCAGCTCATAATACTTGGATGCTGAAGGCAAATATTCTCTAAATCATATAAATTAAATTTAAAGCGGCAGCAACAGTTGTAACTACATCACATGCATTTCAGATGGTTTTTTTTATGTTGACTCCGAGTCCCCACCCTATCCCATCGAACATATATGAAATAACTGACATGTGATCATGAAAACAATATCAGATTTAAAGTCTAGACAAAGACATTTTATTATAGGAACTTTCTGCATTAGGTTACATTGCAATCATTGTCTAATTAGGTATATGACGAGAAATATCAAGTGTCGGCAGAAACAGAATGAAATAAAAATGAATGTTTCTGGATTGCAACATTTTAGAAGAAAATCTGTTTTTATCACGAGGTTGCAAGTGTGAACAAATGGATCACTTGCCAATTCTACGTCAACCTTTGTTGCCCTTGCTAATCTTTTATGAATATATAAGTTGCTCTTCTGGATTGGATTTCAGCTCCGAGCAATCTCTATAAGTATCAAATACCTGGTAGTTATTGTGAAGGGAAGTGTAAAACAGGTAACCTCAGATGCAGGAAAGGTAAGGTCTCCTCCATGACATGTATTTATTGGTTCACCTTTGTCTACTGGTCCTTCAAAGCATTGGGTTAGTCATGGTCAACTCAACGGGAGGTGAGCCTTCGACTCTTGACTAATTTTTAATACTTTTTTCTTTATAGGAACTTAGTTGGTTATTTTGTCAGAAGATACTTTAATCATGATCTCATTGCTTTATTCAAGACAAATGATATTACCCTTCATTCCTCAAGCAGCTTATTGATGTATGGCTCAACTGCATAAACTATAAAAAGGTCTATGATGACTTGCTGGCAGCTCTATGTATAAGATAGGGAGTTTTTGTTGGAAAAATCTCAAGATGAAATAGCGTCCCAGTTTCTAACAGTATTGTATGACAGATGGGTTAGATAGAGATAATGCTACACAATACTTCTTTAGTTATCCTTTAGCAAACAGATAGACAGGTCCTTTTCAACTCGCAATTGTAGGCACATTTTGTTCCATTTTAAAAGAATGCAAGAAATATTTTCCTGATTTTTATCTGCTTTTAATTAAATTTCGACAACAAAGGAAGCTTTTGTTTGACTATGGAACGAAATTGGTTTGGTCCAAATGTTGATTTTTCCATGTATTAAAGTGGTGGGGATAGAAGGAAATACAGACACTTAGTGATGAAAGTCAGTCGAAGTATACGCCTTGAAAGTTCTAGAATATTGTGAAATTCGCTGTTGTGTGTCCTTAGACATGTGCACCCAATGTTACATGATTAAAAAGATACTAACGGGTAAACAATGCTTACAATCAGCTTCTTGTGTATAGTATTAGTAGGTCAAACTATGGCAGGAGCTAAGGGCTGTGGGGTCTAGACAACAACCTTCCCATGGCAAACCTTCTTAGAAACTAGTCCTAGGTACCAGTTCCCATGATATCTTTTCACCAATTTTAAATCTAAGTGGGTTCCTGAAAGAGTCAAGCAAGCAACAACGTGTCTCCTGAGTTTGTTTTTCTATTAAGTAATGTGGGATTCTACACTGTGTGCACAATTATTAAGTAATTTGTATTTTTGTTGATTACGTTTATTATTGAACTACTGCTGTCAGTCAATCCAAAGGGTTAATAAAAAGAGATGAGTGAGCGTGCTCTGATGTAGTGCTATCCGAGCATGTGTCACCCATGTGTCACGGCTGTTAGACAACCGAAACACATGCGGAGATTGCCTGTTTGTTAGGCAATCCTCATATGTGTTGCGGCTACCAGCTGCGACCCATGCAGCCATGGGGAATCGAGCATATTATTCGAGCACGCAGGTGAACCTGAATATTTAAAAAAGTGAGGTTTTGTCTTTCTTAGGAGAATATCTGTGTGCAGAATCATTATGCAACTAAATGAAAAATGTACATTTTTCATCTCAATTATTTATTTTCATCTGATAAAGTGAGTATAATTACCGAACAACTCAAAATCAACAAAATACATTTCTGACATTTCCATAAAAAAATGTTAGAGACCAATATAGTAATATGGCCGCCCTTCTTCTCAATAACAGTCATAAACATCCATGGAGTCTGTCAGTTTCTTAATCTGGTGACAATCCATTTTTTGGGCAGCACCAACAGCAGTTTCCCAGACACTGATCAGAGAGGTGACTGGATTTTTTCCTTCACCATATATCTCCCATGTAAGGAAGGTCCATAAGTCCTCAATAGGCTGAGGAAGGGGCTATGTCATTATTCTTTCATATATGGCCTTTATTGGCAGTCGAGCAGTGGAGCCTTCGATTCTGCGATGGAGCATTGTCCTGCATAAAAATAAGGGTTTTCTTGAAAGATGCTGTGTCTTGTTCAATGGTGGTCGGTTTCAGCCTTCTTTACCTCAGCTGTGTCTGAGCACTGAACACCTTGTACTTCTGTGTCTTGTTCAGTGGTGGTCTGGTTTCAGGCTTCTTCACCTCGGCCATGTCTCTGAGCACTGAACACCTTGTACTTCTGTGTCTTGTTCAGTGGTGGTCTGGTTTCAGGCTTCTTCACCTTGGCAATGTCTCTGAGCACTGAACACCTTGTACTTCTGTGTCTTGCTCAGTAATGGTCGGGTTCAGCCTCTTTACCTCGGCCATGTCTCTGAGCACTGAACACCTTGTACTTCTGTGTCTTGTTCGATGGTGGTCTGGTTTCAGGCTTCCTTACCTCTGCCATGTCTCTGAGCACTGAACATCTTGTACTTCTGTGTCTTGTTCAGTGGTGGTCGGTTTCAGCCTTCTTTACCTCAGCTGTGTCTGAGCACTGAACACCTTGTACTTCTGTGTCTTGTTCAGTGGTGGTCTGGTTTCAGGCTTCCTCACCTCGGCCATGTCTCTGAGCACTGAACACCTTGTACTTCTGTGTCTTGCTCAGTGGTGGTCGGTTTCAGCCTTCTTTATCTTGGCTGTGTCTCTGAGCACTGAACACCTTCTACTTTTGTGTCTCCAGGGAGGTTGCAGTTCTGGAATATGACAGCACTGGAGGATAATGGCTTTTTGGTCTCTTCACATTTTATACTTCACTCAGTTTTGGAAGTTAATGTGCAACTTTTTTCTCAACATGTTTTTATGACCCCGTTGACAATTTGCAAGAAAATTTTTGCTAGTTCTGTGATTGCCCCAATATCTTAGCAATTCCAGGAGTGCTTCTCCCTCTGTAAGACTTGTAACAATTTTTGACTTTTCAGAGTCAGTTACATCTCTTTTTTGGCCTTTTAACCAGAGGAAAACAAACAGCCTAATAATTCTGCACAGCTTGAAAAAGGGTGTTGTATTCTTAGGCCTCACCCTCCTCATTACATAAATACATATCACCTGATCTGCTTCATCCAATCAGCATTCACATTTATACAGCTCGGAGGTGGAAAAATTGCATAAGAATAATGATATGGCCAAAATACTCACTGCTTAATAATTCTTCACACAGTGTATCTTTCAGACCTAAATAAAAAAAAAATTCTGATTGATCGTAAATGTTGTAGAAGGAAATATTTTTTTGAAGGGATTGTTCTACTTAAAACAAAAAAAACTCAATGTTTAACAGCAAATTTGAAAAGAGTGTACACTGCTCAAAAAAATAAAGGGAACACTCAAATAACACATCCTAGATCTGAATGAATGAAATATTCTCATTGAATACTTTGTTCTGTACAAAGTTGAATGTGCTGACAACAAAATCACACAAAAATCATCAATGGAAATCAAATTTATTAACCAATGGAGGCCTGGATTTGGAGTCACCCCCAAAATTAAAGTGGAAAAACACACTACAGGCTAATCCAACTTTGATGTAATGTCCTTAAAACAAGTCAAAATGAGGCTCAGTATTGTGTGTGGCCTCCACGTGCCTGTATGACCTCCCTACAATGCCTGGGCATGCTCCTGATGAGGTTGCGGATGGTATCTTGTGGGATCTCCTCCCAGACCTGGACTAAAGCATCCGCCAACTCCTGGACAGTCTGTGGTGCAACGTGACGTTGGTGGATGGAGCGAGACATGATGTCCCAGATGTGCTCAATCGGATTCAGGTCTGGGGAACGGGTGGGCCAGTCCATAGCTTCAATGCCTTCATCTTGCAGGAACTGCTGACACACTCCAGCCACATGAGGTCTGGCATTGTCCTGCATTAGAAGGAACCCAGGGCCACCCGCACCAGCATATGGTCTCACAAGTGGTCTGAGGATCTCATCTCGGTACCTAATGGCAGTCAGGCTACCTCTGGCGAGCACATGGAGGGCTGTGCGACCCTCCAAAGAAATGCCACCCCACACCATTACTGACCCACTGCCAAACCGGTCATGCTGAATCGCTCTCCACGGCGTCTCCAGACTCTGTCACGTCTGTCACATGTGCTCAGTGTGAACCTGCTTCCATCTGTGAAGAGCACAGGGTGCCAGTGGCGACTTTGCCAATCCTGGTGTTCTGTGGCAAATGCCAAGCGTCCTGTGAGCACAGGGGGCTGTGAGCACAACCCCCATCTGTGGACGTCGGGCCCTCATACCACCCTCATGGAGTCGGTTTCTAACCATTTGTGCAGACACAAGCACATTTGTGGCCTGCTGGAGGTCATTTTGTAGGGCTCTGGCAGTGCTCCTCCTGTTCCTCCTTGCACAACGGAGGAGGTAACAGTCCTGCTGCTGGGTTGTTGCCCTCCTATGGCTCCCTCCACATCTCCTGGTATCTGTTCCATGCTCTGGACACTGTGCTGATAGACACAGCTACCCTTCTTGCCACAGCTCGCACTGATGTGCCATCCTTGATGAACTGCACTACCTGAGCAACTTCTGTGGGTTGTACTGTAGACACCACCTCATGCTACTGTACCTCTAAGGGTGAGAGCAATGGCAAAATGAAAAAGTGACCAAAACAACAGCCAAAAAGGATGAGAACAGAGAAATGGTCTGTAGTCACCACCTGAGGAACCACTCCTTTATAGGGGGTATCTTGATAATTGCCTATCATTTCTACCAGTTATCTGTTCCATTTGCACAACAGCAGGAGAAATTGATTCACAATCAGTGTTGCTTCATAACTGGACAGGTAGATTTCACAGACGTGTTATTGACTTGGAGTTACATTGTGTTGTTTAAGTGTTCCCTTTATTTTTTTGAGCAGTGTGTAATCCACAGCTTTAGCCCTCATTAATCCAGCGAAGGTTACTCTGGCTGTTTTCACTGAGACAGTGAGTGATGACGTTAATTTCTTTACTCACCTAACCTCTGAGGTCTGTGATTGTCTGCAGCGGTCATGTGACTGGAACAGGAGGTCATCTAATGTACATCTGATGACATCTTATTCCAGCCAATGTTAGTGGTCAGCTGTCTGAAGAAAGGGATAATACGACAAGTGACCACTGGAGTGCTGGAGTCATGGGGATTCGATCAGATGAATATAACTTCTTTTGTTATTTTCTAACTTTTTTTTCTATACGTTGGACAACCATGTTATTGTGGTACATTAATTGTGGGGAAAATGTCACCATAATGCTGCTTCCTCATATATCTGGAGATTTGCATCCACATTAACAGGATAGGTGAAAAATGTTGAAATACAGTAGGACACATTGCTGTTCTCCATAGATCACTAGAAAAAGCGTCCCAAACTGGCCATTCCTACCCATTGCATGACTGAAGCAAGGCAGAGCCTAACCCTTTCATGACATGCACCGTATATGTACAGTGCATATCGTGTCTCCCCCTTTGAGGAGACCCCTGTGATTGTCATAGCCGATCTGCTATGAGCACCGCCCACCGGTTGGCGTTCATAGCAGATGAGCACTTTTGTTACACATAGCAGGACTGAAGCCCTTCTATGTGTATGCCCTGCTATGTGTAACACAGGCAATCAGATGATCACAGCTTCTAGTCTCCCATGGAGACTATTGAAGCAAGTAAAATGTAGAAAAAAAAAGTTTTACAATTTTTTAAAAATCTAAAAGTTCAAATCACTCCCCTTTCGCCCCATTCAAAATAAAACAATAAAAAAAATAAAAAATACACATATTTGGTATCACCATGTTCAGAGTTGCCCGATCTATCAATATAAAAAAATAATTAATCCGATCGGTAAACGGCGTATGAGAAAAAAAATCGAAATGCAACATTTCAATAAAATGCAATAACAGGTGATCAAAACATCGAATCTACCCCAATGTGGTATCAATTAAAATGTCAGCTTGGTGCGCAAAAAATAAGTCCTCACTCAGCCCCAGATCATGAAAAATGGAAATGCTACAGGTCTTTGAAACTGGCATCATTTTTTTTTAACAAACCTTGGATTTTCTTTTCACCACTTGTATAAAAAATAACCTATACATGTTTGGTATCTGCAAACTTGTAATGACCTGGAGAATCATAATTGCAGGCCAGTTTTATCATTTAGTGAACATGGTAAAAAAAGAAACCAAAGAACAACTGTTGTATTGCACTTCTTTTGCAATTTCGTCGCAAATTTTTCCTCTTTTTTCAGTACACAATATGGTAAAACCAATAGTGTCATTCAAAAGTACAACTCCTTCAAAAAACAGGCCCTCACACGGCCATATTGACCGAAAAATAAAAAAGCGAAAAAACATAAAATGGCCGCAGCGTCATTCATGTATATTGGCACGTTATTCTTTTATTAATATTGTGCTCACGGAAATAGCCTGGAGCTGCACTTGGGTGCTTTCGGTTAGATCTATAGACATTGAATGGAGCATTAGGGAAAATGTGTAACAATCACTTTGTTCAAACTCTTCAAAACACTTTGTTCAAAATGGAGAGACTTGTAACTGGTAGGGTTCCTATCAGTGGGGCACCCAGCTTTTAAATATTGTTCATCTATCCAGTGGATAAAAGGCAAATATTCATTGTAGGAATACCCAGTGGCGCAACTTTAAACTTATGGGCTTCGATGCAAAAACTCCAACGGGGCTCCTAATTATGTGAGTCTTTTCATATGGGCCAAACTGGCCTCTTGGGCCCCCTAGGCTCCAGGAGATGGGTGCGATTGCAACCCCTGCACCTGGGAATATTCCTATTTTGTGTTATAATGGTTATTTTGTTTTTACATCTTACCCATATTGCCATGCGCTAATTGGGTGTATAGATGTAATAGAGGAAGGCCGCCCACTCTGACGAGGAACGCAGTAGCACTAATGGCTGTATTTGATCTACTCCACACAGTCTATGATCAATCAAGCTTCATTTAAAACTAGAGTTACACTTTAACCTTTTGATACTAATCACTTTTAGTTTCCCATGTGAAAATCTGAAGAGTTGTCTTGGGGATTGTCCTTAAACATATTCGAGTCTTTCTTGGGATACAAGTATATAAGTATACATGCACAGTATAAACCTAAAACAGTTGTTAGCTTCATTTGACCTATATTTTCCCACTAGGGATTTAGAGCAAAACATGTTTCAAGTTTCTTCTAAAGAATAAAATAAATGAAAACCTGCATTTGAGCGCATTTCATGTATGGCTTGTACACAAGATCCTTGTAACCGGACCTTGGGCATCTACCATTTGATTATCCGCGCACATGATTGACTAGAAAAGAAAGGAGATTTATTACTTGTTCAGGGGAGAAATATTTCTATAGTGAGTACAAACATATGGCGAGGCTGTGTTCTTCTACGATTTAATATGTTAGCTGTTCTTAATGTGACACTAAGTAATACTCTTGTACTTTGCATTACAGATGCAGTGGATGTATGTGCCCAGTCTACATCTGTATGTTTTACATTAATGTCTGCATATCCTGCTTTTTTCCTACCCTATGTGATATAGAAAAGACAGAAAAAAATCAATACGTAAAATATGTCTCAACACCCAGTAACAAAGGTGGAAAAATTAACAGACATCTATGTCATAGCCGCAGGATATGTCTTTAATGTCGGATACAGGGCAGACATCTTGACAGTACGTGTGATATTGCCATTAATGGCCTGGTCACAAATGATAAAAAAGCACAAAATCCGCTGTACAAAATTATTGCTACCCACTATTGTGAAAGATACAGACCCCCAATGTCTTCCTAACGTGCCACCCTTAATTCTTCTTCTCAACATACTGCTGAAAGTGGAAAGGATGAGATTTGTGCATGTCCTTACCTGCAAAATTCGGAAGATTTAACTCCCACCCCAAAATTATTAAGGACTGCCCAAATTTGTGGTATTGTTTTGCTAAGCACTACTGCTGCTTTGGTTCAGTTCATAGAACTGTACCAGAAAAACTACAGCAGATAGCAAGAGAAGGAACTGCACACCAAATGGCATGGAAAAATGCTTCAAATACAATTAATTAGTAATATCTACTGATGCGCGAACGTGTTAGGATAAGGGGTTATCTGAGCACACTCGGGTGCTAACCGAGTATCTTCGGCATGCTCGAAAAATAGGTTTGAGCACTGTGGCTGCATATCTCGCGGCTGTTCAACAGCTGCAGCACATGCAGGGATTGCCTAACAAACAGGCAATCCCTACATGTGTTGCCGCTGTTGAATAGCCGTGAAACATGCAACTGCGACGACTCAAACCTATTTTTCGAGCACGCCGAAGATACTCGGTTAGCACCCGAGCGTGCTCAGATAACCCCTTATCTGAGCACATTCGCACATCCCTAGTAATATCTCATGTCCACTTATCACACCACAGTAGGTACATGAAATAATAACCATGCTTCGGGCATAAAACCCTTCATCAGGTATATAGGAAAGGATAAATGCACATATATAGGGAGATCCGGAGTTTGGGGTGGGTTTTCCAAAGCAGCAAACCAGTCTCACCTCCTGATGAAGGGTTTTATACCTGAAACGTTGCTATTTATTCCTGTACCTGCATATTTGAAGCATTTTTCCATGCCACTTGATGTGCAGTTCCTTTGCTTCCTATCCGCTACATTTTGACAGAATGTTTGGCTCCAAAGGAACTAGCGGCCACCGCAATGCACAACAATTCACAGGTGTTCTTCCTATCCTGTTGATGATTTGATATATCAGCGAAACCAGGACAGAAACAAAAAAATGGCAAATACTGGAAAAGCTTCTTTTTGTTCTCCCTGCTCCTTCTGCCGTCATAGATTCTTTGCTCCCTACCTATGGTGTATATTGAAATTAAAAGACCCCATAGCAAAAGTACAAATTGGGACCACCTCCCTACAACCCCCCAAAAAAACATATTTTGACTCATACCTCCTAATTTTTAAAGACAAAGAAAAGGGACATGTATTGTGGCACATACACAGTAATTATGCCCCTACTAAAGCCCTTTAGTATTCTTAGTGTTCTTACCCACTACAAATCACAGACGCAGATTCTTTACTGTAAGAGCAGTGAGACTATGGAATTCTCTGCCGCATGATGTTGTAATGAATGATTCACTATTAAAATTTAAGAAGGGCCTGGATGCCTTTCTTGAAAAGTATAATATTACAGGTTATATATACTAGATTCCTTGATAGGGCGTTGATCCAGGGAACTAGTCTGATTGTCGTATGGAGTCGGTAAGGAATTTTTTTCCCCAATGTGGAGCTTAGTGTTTGCCACATGGTTTTTTTTGCCTTCCTCTGGATCAACATGTTAGGCTATGGGTTGAACTAGATGAACTTAGTCTTCCTTCAACCTTAAAAAACTATGTTACTATGTTACTATGTAATAACCCTTTCATGACCCCCATAATGTATAATTTCCCCAAAATGCCCCTCTACAAACAGTATGATATATCCATGCTGAATTCCCAAAGGCAAAATATGAAGCCCCCATATTGCTCCCAATAAAGTGTGATGCCCCCAAAATTCTGCCCCACATATGATGCTGCCACAGTGTCCCCAACACAGTATAACACCCTCCACAGCATAATACCCCTAAATTCCCCACAAAGTATTATGATATCCCTATGCTTCCCCAATATCCAGCATGATGGTCCCCATGCCCCCCAAATACAATATCATTTTTGCCACTCAGTATGAAGCCCCAACACAGTATAACAGTATAGTGGCTATCACAGCCCCCACACAATATCATGATCACCACAATGTATGATGGCCCACACAATCCCTGCAGTTCTCCAAACAGTATGATGCCCACAACCCCCTCTCAGTATAATGCACCTACAGACCCCCACATAGTATGATGACCCCACAACCCTCCACACAATATAATGGCCTCCATGCAGCATGATAGTCCCCACAACCCCCACTCATCACGATGGTCCCCGCACAGTATGATAGCCATACACAGTATTCTTTCCCCACAGCCTCCCCCACACACACCATCATGTCCCCCAAACAGAGTATCGGGGTCATCACAGTCTATCATAAATTCTGGTTTTTGAAAAAATAAACCTGCTCATTTGACCCCATTTCCTTTATGCAATGCTCCACTCTGTGCAGCGTTTGTGTGTCACCCTACCTGGATGCCACAAGTGTAATAAAGCTGTGTCTGAGAGCAAGGGGGAGGTTCTCTGATCAGGGGAACATTAGCATGCAATGCCTCCTGTCTCAAGCCAGTAGGGGGAGCAGGCTGCCCCTATAAAAGCTGGTGCTGGGGACAGGGTTAGGAAGAACTGGATTGCCTGTCTCAGCTCTGAGACGTGTCCCAGAGTGGAGCAGGGACAGAAAGTTGATTGCACCTAAGAGGAAGTGTGGCAGTAGGAGAGAGCCACCAGCCAGAGACAAGAGGCGAAGAGAGCCTGTCTTGGCAGAGAAAAGACTTCATTTTACCAGACTTTGGTGTCTGAGGCTGGAAGGATTCCACATCCCCCAGCAGAGAACCAGTCCGCAAGGGACTGTACATTCCTTGGCCTAAGAAGCCTGGAGGCCCTGCCACAACCGAAGGGACCAGTAAAGCCGTACAAGGCTGGGAGCAGAAAGGAACCCACGTCGCAGGCCATACAGGCGAGAATACACGGAAAGCTTGGAAACGTGGGCTGTTACCTTATAAAGAGGAGATAGCCAGAAGGAGCGCAGAAAGCACGGTAGGCCTACACCCTCACCCTCACCAGGGCCAATTTCCCCGTTGCTCTCAGACATCCTTGTTGTCTGTGTGCTCCTTGCTCCTCCAGCACTATCAGCACCGGGACTCTCACTACCATCACTCCCAACATCCATTATACTGCCCTGGGGCCGCACTCTTCCCGTGGGGAGGCACACCTCATCAGCCCCAGCGGTCTGCATGCAGCGGCGGTTCCTAATAACCGCAAATCCACGGGTGGCGTAGTCGGACATAATCAACAACACATAACGGACTACCACTGGCCTGACCACCCTGAGCCACGGAACCGGGTTGCCACTACTACTCCCATCGTTCCCCCTATTGCCCGGATCCGAGTGCCCCACGGCCCAGGGGGCGAGTCATTTGTACTGAGGCTCCGCATAACAGGTGGAATCTGTTGATGTCATTGCTTCTGCTTTGCTCAGACTCAGATGCTCAGGCAGAATGGTGTTAGCAAATAGCATACATCCCCGTTACACCAGTCTATTCAACTATACCTTAATTCTAGGATGTAGATAATGTTGAAATTGTGTTGACAGGCGGGGTTTGTGGGTGGTGGCACCCCATAGTGGCTGTGGAGTTCTTGGCTTTGGGTGGTGGTACACCCATGCTCCCTACTGTATTTTGCTCAGTACAGCTATACAATTAATTTTTGTACTGTCCCATGTCAACTATCAGCAAGGTGCAGGGATGCTTTTTTTCACTCTGCCACCAGCCACAAAAAGGGCTGAAAGCAGTCCAGGGTGCTTTGCAGTGCTTATTTCCATAAAGATTACTACACTGTATAATATTGCAGTTTAGCCACAATCACTTCACTGGAACATAGCTGCAATACCTCACACAACCTCCAGACAGGTGTAGCACAGGTATGTCTGGGGGCGGGGAGGAGGAGCATCTGTCCTGGGCACAGCAAGCCGGGGGGCGCCGTTGGGTTGCCTGATGTGGTGGTCTGAAATGTCTCGCCGGTGGCAGTATTGTGCCACCTCCCAGAATGGGAATTAGCCACTCTCTTAGCTGGCTGTCAGACTGACAGCCAGCTCAGAGAAGGTGCAGCACACCAGCTCCCAGTTATCAATTGTACTTGGGTCTTTCAGACGTGAGTACAATTGAAGCCCTGACCGCTTGGTCAGAGCAACGTCAGCAGCGTGATCAGGTCATGTGATCACGCTGCTAACATCACTTGTCGGCGTTGCAGAGACGCATACCACAATAGTGGTAAGTGCTCCACTGGAGCTGAAGACATCAAAGATTTATTGTAACGGACAGGGGGAGGAGAAGAAAGAAGATTTGAGGACAAAGATTGGGAGCGGAGAAGAAAGAAGATTTGAGGACACAGTTTTGGGGGCAGAAGAAATAAGATTTGAAAACACAGTTTGTGGGGGAGAAGAAATAAGATTTGAGGACACAGTTTGGAGGGGAGGAGAAATAAGATTTGAGGACACAGTTTGGGGAACCAGGAAGGGATGTATGCGGACAAAATATGGGGAGGTGGAAGCGGTAGAAATTTGAGGACACAGTATAAGGAGCAAGAGGTGAGCTGGGTGGGCATGTATGAGGAAACAGTATGAGGGGGGCATGGGTGCGGACACAGTATGGTGAGTGGGGGGATGGTGTGGACACTGTATGAGGAGTGAGGGGGAATATATTTGGACAGAGAATGAGGAATGAGGGAGGGGATGGATGCAGACACAGTATGGTGAGTGGGTGGATGGATGCAGACACAGTATGAGGAGCGAGGGGAAGAATTTATGCAGACCCAGTATTAGGGGCGAGGGTGATGAGATGCATTCAGACACAGTATGGGGAGTCGGGGGGATGTGTGAGGAGGCAGTATGGAGAGCGAGGGGGTAAATATGTGAGGAGATAGTATGGTTAGCAGAAGGGATGTGAGAGGAGACAATATGGGAAGGGAAGGGAAATTGTGTGAGGAGACTATTGAGGGGAATAGTGTGAGGAGACAGTATGGAGGGAGAAAAGTGTGAGTGGGCACAGAACTGAGTAGTATGGGGGGGTTGCATGGGTGGACAGTGTAAGGTCACAGCCAGGAGGGGACAGTATATCAAGGAGGAGGGAATGTGATGAGGGGGCACAGTATAGAGACTGGGCCTTATAGGAGGGACACAGTGTGAGAGGACAGTGTAAAGAAGGGGCCCAGTATGGAAAGGAGGGGGCAGTGTGAAGGGCATGTATTGTACCATAAGAGGGACAGTGTGTGGGTCATATTTTGGGCAGGAAACATAGTCCGGGGCAATTATTTATTCAGGGGCTCAGCGTAGGGCAAATATTTTTTATTCAGGAGCGTTTTAATGACATTGCTATTTTTAAGGGCATCATGTGGGGATGTGCTGCAGAAGACCAGAGAACATGGAAGGTTGTAGAGATGAACTGTGGCTGTGAAACGCCATCATAGCATCTGGAAAAGATGAAGAAAAGAAAGTGAATGACTCCAATCAGAGACGTCATTGTTAAGGTACCTTTATGTAAATTTTAATCTATGATACTAAATAATTCTCATGAGTACTGTGGTTCCTGTATGGTCTGCGGCCTGATGATGACTGATAGCATTAGCAACAACTCCCAGTATCTCCTTACCATTGCTAAGGATTTACTGAAAGTTGTAGGTTCATGCGATACAAATGTATATGGGTCTGACCTGATATTTCAATTGATGTACCCTGTACTGATGGTGGTCCTGGTGATGTATTCCTGTACTAATGGTGGTCCTGGTAATGTATTCCTGTACTGATGGTAGTTCTTGTGATGTATTCCTGTACTGATGAGGGGTTTGATGCTGTGTTTCTATACTGATGAGGGTTATACTGATGTATTTTTGTACTGCTGGTGGTTACAATGATGAATTTCTGTACTGCTAGTGGTTCTGATGATTAATTTCTGAACTGCTGTTTGTTCTGGTGATGTGATTTGTACTGATGGGGTTTTAGTGATGTCTTTCTGCACTGCTGGTGGTTCTGAATTATTGTGCTGTTATTGGTTTTGACCATAACTTGTAAGATTATGTGATCACTGATTAACAAAGTGTTGTGCCATCTGACAAGTTAAGGGTTATTATGTTTTTGTTTATGTTAGGAGCATTAAAGGGGTTGTCCAAGTTTGTGAAGAGTCTGCAGTCATTCTTTGTGACTGCAGACTTCTGAATTCTCACAGTGCGCTCTGTTGTCAGTATTCTCTGGTGCCAGCAGTGATAGTGGGTGGTCACAAATCACAAAACCGCAAAACAGTATGCGATTTGCCTACATGCAGTCACGTGCCGACTAGACATGTGTGGCCTCACTCCATGAAAATGAATTGAGGGAGGCTGGACACATCTAGTCGGAATGTGGGCAGAAGTATACAAGTCACTCACATTACCATCCACTCTTGCCACTGGCAAGAGAGAATCCTAAAAGTGTGCAGTACATGCACTGTGAGAATTCAGAATCCTGCAGTCACTCTAGGTGACTTTCATCTCAAATCTGGACAAGCCCTTTAATTATAAAATGAAGCACAGTAGCATGCCAATCCCAACAGCATGTAATATACGCACTGTCAGGACTCAGCTCTCCAGCTACTTCACTCATATGCGATTTTAATACTAAGGCTATGTGCCCACGATGCAGAAATGCTCTGGATTTTTCCTGAGCGTTTCTGCATCTCCCTGGCAGAAAAAATGCATGCAGATTTTACATGCGTTTTTCTGCCAGGGACTAGCGTATGTCCCGCGTTTTTCACATGCGATTTTGCATGCGGCTTGTCAAACGCTTTTCCAAGCGATTTTAGCATCACTTGGAAAAGTGCTTGACAACTTAGTCACACTATAGAAATCCATGCAACCGGCATGGATTTATATAGTGTGACCAAGTTATTAGTTAAAAAGAATGGTAAAAAATAAAAAATAAATATTATACTCACCTTCTGATGGCCCCCGGTGTCCTTAGCGATGCATCCTGGGTCCCTGGCAGCTCGCGATGGTCTAAAAGGACCTTCCATGACGTAATTTAGTCATGTGACAGGTCACACCACCACCGACGTCAGCGGTCGCGTGTCCTTTCACATTACTAAATGACGTCATGGAAGGTCCTTTTAGACCATCGCGAGCTGCCAGGGACCCAGGATGCATCGCTAAGGACACCGGGGGCCATCAGAAGGTGAGTACAATGTTTATTTTTTATTTTAAAATCTTTTTTTTACAGGTATTATGGTACCTGGGCCTGGAGGAGAATCTCCTCTTCTCCAGACCCGGGTACCATCCGCACATTGAATCGCTTAATATCCACATGTGCACATGTAGTGATGCGGATATTATGCGAGTCAATGGTGGCAAAAACGCCGCGCTTACGCAAAATAATTGGTAGCGCTGCGGATTTTTCCTCAATGATAATCCGCAGCGGAAATTTCCCCAGCATGTGCACAGCACATGCGGATTATCATTGGGTAACATTGCAGACCTTCTACCAAGCGTTTTTTAAGCGTTTCTGCGGCAGAATAGTCACTGCGGAAACGCTTAAAAAGCGCATAGTGGGCACACAGCCTTACAGTCATGTGACAACTAGCTTTTCTTCCTGCTTCTCTCAGTTTTTCACTGAATATTGAGAGAATTAGGAAGAGCAGCTCATCTGCATGTGACCGTAAATGTGGAAATCGCATAAGTGACTGGGTGTGTGTGTGTGTGTGTGTGTGTGTGTGTGGGGGGGGGGGGCACCAAACTGAATTCTTGCCCAGGGTGCTGGAAAACCTAGATAGACCTCTGAGGTGTAGTGCTGTTTTTTAATTAAACAATTAAATACATTTATGAGCTTCCGGTCCTTATAATCTTGATTAAAAATGTGCAGATAAAACTGTCAGCATGTATATGTTCACAAAAGATGCTATTAGAGTCTAATTTTCTGGTTAAATGTGGTAATATATCTTTATTCCAGGCTGAGCAGAATTTTTTTGGAATAATATAAATTAAATGGGTGAAAATAAGCATGAAAATAAGCAAGTTTGCAATTGAATTGCTTTGTCGATCTGGTAGCATTCTCCTGCAATGACAGCTTTTTTCTTTTATAGTGTACAGCTAGTTTATAGTGTACAGCTGACCTCCAGATCCAGTCCGAGATTGTGCAGTAGCTAAATTCCAGGGGAGGGATTAGCTCTTAACATTCTAGCCTCCTTTCTCTAGCCCATTGATTTCTATACAGCAGCTGCTCACCTCCCCTCCCCTCTCATAAGTGCCACAATAGGCTCTTATTCAACCCATTATTGCTTCTTAAAGGGATTCTCCACCAATTTCTTTGTTACACAATTCTGTTGGGTGCACAATTTCATTGCATTTACTAATAGACAAGTATTACATGTTCTCCTACTGCTCTTGTGCTCTTATTATAACTCTACTGTTCTCAAAATGGCCATTAATGGAGGAGCATGTCACCAGGCTTACTTATCAGCGACCACTTATTGAAGAATAGTGCACATGGGAAAGGTGTTTAGTAAGTGCCACAGAATCACATCCACAGCCATATGGTAAAATAAACCTGAAGTGCATGACCACTATAATTTAACACGAGCATATTATGCCTTTTTTCCAGGGGTCTCTCAAACACGTGGCCCACAGGCTGCATGCGGCCCCTGAGGCTGACTCATGTGGCCGGCGGGCACTTTAGACCCCTTGATGATCGTGGCGTGGTCCAGGAGTCCGCCGACGGCAGTGCTTTACTTCAGTTGAATGTGCATCCTGTGAGCTACATGTGCAGAAAAGAGGACACCGAGGGAACAGAGGACAGGTGAGAAGAATCTTTTTTTATGCAGAATGGCACAACAGGAGACATTAATACAATATGGGGACCTGGATTGGGACATTACTATAATATGGGGGCGAGAATGGGGCATTATTACAAGATGAAGACAAGGATGGCCACATTACTACAAGAAGGGGACCAGAATTGGGGTATTACTACAAGATGAGGACCAGGATGGGGACATTACTATAAGATGATGATCAGGATGGGAGCATTTCTACATGATGGGACCAGGATTTGGCATTACTACAAGAAGGGGACCAGGATGGGGCATTACTACTAGAAGGGGATAAGAATGGGGCATTACTACAAGATGAGGACCATGGTGGGGACATTACTACAAGATGGGGACCAGGATCGGGCACATTACTACAAAATGTTTGCCAGTATAACTATATGGTGCTAATTGCAATATTACTGCATGTAAGCAATTGGGGTAAACAAAATAGTAAAAATGAAAAAAAAATGCAAAATAAAGCACGACAAAATATTTTGCCACTAAAACTGCTGTTTTATATATAAACTAAAATATACCAAAATGCACATTTGTTATCACCACACCCATAATGACCTAAGAAATAAAGCTGTACCATGACCCATACGATGAATGCCATTTAAAAAAATAAAGTAAACACTGCAAAAATGTTCAAAAAGTTGATCAAAAGGTGTATAGAAAAAAATGGTATTACTAAAAATGTTACTTTGTCCTGCAAAGAATGCAGAGCAGAGCCCAAATTAATTTATTTTCTATGTGCTGCCTTTATACCCAGCCAAGTTTGAGACCCCTGCTCTATGCAGTAGTCATAAGTACCAATGACTTGACCTTCTTGAGACAAAATTTCATAGGATCTGACGGTATAATTGGCTTTAATTAAATGGCTTCTCCGGTGCCATAATGCACTTGTGTAAACTGGCCTAAATATGAGTAGAGATAGTACTGTTTGTACAGCTCAGCTGATTGTCACTGGTTGGTTTTATAGAGACCTCCAAATAACAGTCTCAGCAAAGTTGCAAACATTTTATTCATCGAACTCCAGACCCCAAAGCATAATAAAAGGGGCACTGAGAAGAGATTAAAATAAAATAGATTTACCTCACAAAAATGTTGATTCGTAGCAAATAAGTATTTGCAAATCTCAATACTGGAAATCTTGTAATTGCTCAGAAAATACAGAGGAGAAAAAAATGCAACAAGAGAACTCCGCTGACCATAAGAACTTACAATCTACAGGAGAGAGAGACAGATGACTCCCTAACCATAAGAGCTTACTCTCTACAGGAGAGAGACAGAAGACCTCCCTTACCATAAGAACTTACTCTCTTCAGGAGAGAGAGAGAGACAGGGGACCACTCTGACCATAAGAGCTTTTAATCTAAAGGAGAGAGAGAAAGAGAGAGCTTACTCTCTACAGAAGAGAGAGGACCCCACGGACCATAAGAACTGGCACTTTACAGGAAAGAGATAGAGATGACCCCACTGACCATAAGAGCTTACACTCTACAGAAGAGAGGAAAAGAGAGAGATAGGGAGAAGACCCCACTGACGATAAGAGCTTACACTCTACAGGAGAGAGAGAGAGGTCCTCCCTGACTATAAGAGCTTATACTCTAAAGGAGAAAGAGAGATGACCCCACTGACCATAAGAGCTTACACTCTACAGAAGAGAGACAGAGGACCCCCTTGACCATAAGAGCTTACACTCTACAGAATAGAGAGAGAGAGGACCCTGCTGACCATAAGAGCTTATACTCTACAGGAGAGAGTGGACCCCACTGACCATAAGAGCTAACACTCTACAGAATAGAGAGGAGAGGACCCCACTGACTGTAATAGTGAGGAAGGGTATAACCTTCCCCTGGGACTGAAGTAGTTATAATTACATATCCCCAGGGTTAGGCACTCTCTGAACTGCTATTAGGTCAAGTTACGGGGTTAATTTCTGTGGCGCAGTCAGTGGAATAAGGGGGAAATGTAGTGACAGGGATAGACATTGGGCATGTCTAGAGGTAAAATATAATTCCTTGTGGAGCTGCAGTATTTTTTATCAGCCACAAGATGCCACTGCTGGGCACAGTTGTCAGTGAGAGGCAAGGCAGTTGCTAAGCAGATTGTTTAGTGGGTGGAGCCTCTGGGTCTGGGTAGCCGTTATTTTTGAGTTCAGCTGAAGCCCTGTCAGGGACGTGACAGGAACACTTAAGTGCGGATGTCCAGGGAAATTGGCTGCTAAGATGTCCAAAGTGTGAATATCTCTTCACGCAGGAGTCGCATTAGCCAACCGGAGAAACTCAATGGAGTTATTGAGGACCCGGGGCACTTCTAATCTGCAGGTAGCCAAGGAAAATAGGACTCCAGGAAAAGCCGTGAGGGAGATAAAGCATCTGGGCACACTGTCCCTGGTGAGGAACCATCTCTTAGGCTAAGGAATAGAAATAAAGAGATGCTTCACCTAAAGAGGGCACCAGGGCTGAAGATGACTTTAGCACCTATATGGGAGACAAGAACCCATTGGGCCTTATCCAATCTACCAGACTGTTAATATTGTAATTACTCTTTCCCCAAAGTAAAACCCCAGTTATGGTTAATAACTTTGTGTCCTCTGAAATTATTACTGCCCTGGTCCCAGAAGAGAAATGTCAGGAGACAACCATGAACGGATGGTGTGAAGTAAGTGAAGAAGGTCACATGCACAGCCACACATCAGAGGTAGGACACAAATTGCCTGTAAGGTGCCAAAGTGAGCAGGGGCCACAACTGGCCCACGACTACCTCGCTGGGGCACCTTACATTTGGCGTAGTCGGCAGGATGCAAGCTCCTCAAATGAAGACGACAGGAAGAGCCGGCGCAGTACACTGAGGAGAAAGTGTTGGAAGACATGCGGCACAAGATGGCAGCCAGAAGCATGGATTCTAATATGGCGACAATGGCGGCAAAGTATAGGAGAAGAACCACCTATCATGGGAGTGGACGGCGCCGGAGAGCGTGAAAAGGTGTCCAGCCCCTGCGAATTCCAGCCCAGAGAAGAATGGGCCCAGCAGTAAAGATGCGTCCCAGGATGGGACGTCCAGTAAAGAAGAGGGCGTGGCCCAGAGTGAAGCCCGGTCCAGTGAGTATCAGCTCGTCAAGAGAAGGGGTGCGGCTGAAGGCGGAGCTTCCAGGAGTGGTTTGTGCCGCAGCGGTCACTTTGAGAGCCCAGCCTAGAAAAAGGTGGAGTCTGATTCACAGGATGCGCGTCATTAGCAAGAGACCTGCGTCATTTGCTGTTCAGCCCATGAGGAGAAGGAGGTGCAGAGAAGAGAGCTCCAGGAAGATGGCAACCGGATGACCAGACAGCGCCATGGAGGTTAGCGACGAGGAGGAAATCCTCAAAATCATTGCCCCAGAGGCTGCAGCCGCAGGCTACCCACCTGCGGGCGCTGCCCGTCAGCCAACACACTTACTACCGACGACCGTCCAGTGGTCCACTAGGCCTCAGCCTGAGGTAGGCCTGTTCATCCACGAGTTCAGGGTGTGGTGCTGGAGCTGGATGCCGGAAGATGTTTCCCCCTCGGCTGAGGGTGAAGAACATCCAGGCGGGGCCGAAGCAGCAGCCACAGCACAGCCAGCGGAAGGTGAGCAGCGTGAACCCCTGTGGCTAACCCTGCTCGCGACGCCCATGGCAACAACCCCCGGGGTAGCGGCGGGAACCCACAGGCCTGAAGGTGGTGCGACGAAGGCGAGGCCCCCAAAGAGAAAAGTCGCACGCATCAACTGGTGGCAGATGGCGATGGAGGCCCTAAACACACCTCCAGCGAAGTGCCATTTTGAGCCTAGTCGCATACGGTTGACAACGCACAATCCCCCAATGATGCCACAGGAGCACCGGCAGTAGACCGATACTTTCTTGCGAGGCTGGCTGGAAGGGTCCAACGCGGCGCGGAGGGAATTGGTAGAAGCTTCCCAAACCCGGGGCGGGTGATGGAGTTCAACCTGGTAAAAGCCTACGGGTTCCTGGAAGAAGTGAGCACTTCTACCCAAAAGGTCCGTTGACCTTCCTGTTGCTTTAAAAATAGGACCCACTGGTGGCGGTTCCTACCAGGGACTGTTTCCCAATGAGGGTCGATCGCCCTATGTTAGCCTAAGGGTCAGAAAAATGGGAGGACTGTTTCCCTACCTCCCAGGCCGAGGAGGCCATAAGCAGCACCAAGTTGTGTGCCGATAGGAGCTGCTCTCTTTATTTATATTTTTATTGTTTATTTTTGTTGCGCCTGTTGCGACTTTTTTCTGCTAGAATTTGCATCTCTGAGGCACACCTGGAGGATGGATATTCTCTAATACTAAGAGACTTGCTGCCTAGCGGGAAGAACCGGTGAACCCCGCTAGGGCCAGGAAGAAAGAAACTCATGGGGTGTTCCCCTGTGACTGTGTGCCTCAGAATGCAGCCAATAAAAGAGATTGAGGGCTAGTGGCTTGTTCGCCTGTCTTAATAAAATGGACATGGACACTATGTTTCTGGGGTCCTTACCAAGAAGGACCGGTACTTTTGCACACTGTTGAAGGCTATAACAATGGACTGTCTGAGTTGCTGTTCCAGGCCCTTAACCAAGAAGGGCCGGTATCCACCTAAAAGGAAGATTTCAAAGTCTTGTCGAGTACTAAAATGTTTAGCAATTTGATATATGTTAATTGTGGTTTTTGCCTGCTACAGTCGAGGACGACCATCATTAAAGTGTGGGGGAATGTAATAGTGAGGAAGGGTGTAACCTTCCCCTGGGACTGAAGTAGTTAGCATTACATATCCTCAGGGATAGGCACTCTCTGAACTACTATTAGGTCAAGTTACCGGGTTAATTTCATTGGCGCAGTCAGTGGAGTAAGGGGGAAATTTAGTGACAGGGATAGACAATGGGCATGTCTAGAGTTTAAATATAATTCCTTATGGAGCTACAGTATTTTTTATCAGCCACAAGATGCCACTGCTGGGCACAGTTGTCAGTGAGAGGCAAGGCAGTTGCTAAGTGCCGACATCCAGGGAAATTGGCTGCTAGGGTAGATGGGGACTCTCTACCCTCAGACAGTGAATCCATAGTGTGAATATCTCCTCACGCAGGAGTTACATTAGCCGATCGGAGAAACTCAACGGAGGTATTGAGGTCCCGGGGCACTTCTAGTCTGCAGGTAGCAAAGGAAAATAGGACTCCAGGAAAAACCATGAGGGAGATAAAGGATCTGGGCACACTGTCGCTGGTGAGGAACCGTCTTTTAGACTAAGGAATAGAAACAAAGAGATGCTTCACCTAAAGAAGGCACCAGAGCTGAAGATGATTTTAGCACATGTATGGGAGAAAAGAACCTGTTTGGCCTTATCCAATCTACCAGACTGTAAATATTGTAATTACTCTTTCCCTCAAGTAAAACCCCAGTTATGGTTAATAACTTTGTGTCCTCTGAAATTATTACTGTCCTGGTCCCAGAAGAGAAATGTCGGGAGACAGCCGTGAACGGATGGTATGAAGTAAGTGAAAAATGTCACATGCACAGCCACACATCAGAGGGAGGACACGAATTGTCTGTAAGGTGCCAAAGCGAGCAGGGGCCACAACTCGCCCACGATTACCTTGCTGGGGTACCTTACAGACAATTCATGCCCTCCCTCTACAGAGCTTATACTCTACAGGAGAGAGAGGACCCCACTGACCATAAGAGCTTACACTCTACTGAATAGAGAGAGAGGACCCCACTGACCATAAGAGCTTACACTCTACAGAAGAGAGAGAAGACCCCACTGGCCATAAGAGCTTACACTCTACAAGAGAGAGAGAAAAAGAGAGAGACAGAGAAAAGACCCCGCTGACCATAAGAGCTTACATTCTGCTGTAGAGAGAAAGAGAGAGGTCCCCACTGACCCTAAGAGTTTACACTCTACAGGAAAAAGCATTACTAATAGTGTTGAGCGATACCTTCCGATATCGGGAAATATCGGATCGGATTGGATCGGACCGATACCGAAAAAGTATCGGATATCGCCGATTCCGATACCGGAAACCAATGCAAGTCAATGGGACATAAATATCGGAATTAAAATAAACCCTTTCTTTCCTTGTAGGTTATTTCTACATGAAGGAAAACAACTAAGAATAATGTAGAATGTATTGGGGGAGGTGGGGGAGACAATAAAGGCATAGAGGTTTAGCCCAGTCAAATGGAATAGCAGGAATTAATATTTTTTTATTATGTTCTGAGTTACGGAAATATTAACTATGTTAAGTATTTTTATATTTTGTCAGATATTTATGTTTCACTACTTCCATGCTCTTCACCTTCTTTTTTACTTCTCCCACACTTTCTCCTTCATCATCCTCAGCATCTTTTTCATCCACTTCTTCTTCACCTTCTTCTTCTTCACCTTCTTCGTATTATTCTTTTTTTTACATTCTTCATATTCTACTTCTTCATTTTCTTCATATTCTTCTTCTTCATCATATTCTTATTTGTGACAGGCATTCCTGTAGTTGTTATCTATAAAAGGTTGGACATTACACCTTTCGTTCTGCCCGTCACAAAAGATTTACAACAGGATTTGTCCGCGTTCAGTTTGGCCTGCAGCAGCAGGTCTTTTCCAGGGGCACCACGAGGAGGAACGGACTCACCCCCATACACTGCTTAGTCATCTTCTGCTTATAATTTAGATATTATCTTTTGCTCTGATTTTTAGTCTTATGCTTAATGTTCTTCCGCTTTTTGTTCTGCAGCTTCTTGTATTTCTGCTTCTTGGTTTTCTGTCTCTTGTTTTTCTGTATCTTGGTGCTTGTCTTCTCTTCTTTGTCTTCTTGGTCAACTTCTTCAGGGTCATCTTCTTGGTCTTCTTCGGGGTGGTCTTCAGGGTCGTCGTCTTCGGGGGTCCTCGTCTTCGGGGTCCTCGTCTTCTTCGGGTTGGTCTTCTGGGTCCTCGTCTTCGGGGTCCTCGTCTTCTTCGGGGTGGTCTTCAGGGTCCTCGTCTTCTTCGGGGTGGTCTTCAGGGTCCTCGTCTTCTTCGGGGTGGTCTTCAGGGTCCTCGTCTTCAGGGTCATTGTCTTCGGGGTCCTCGTCTTCTTAGGGTTGGTCTTCAGGGTCCTCGTCTTCAGGGTCCTCGTCAGGGAGATCCAGAGTGATTACCAAGAACCATTTCAAAAAGCTTGAACTTGGAAATGTAGCAGAAGGTACAAGAAAGCTGAGGAACTACCGAGGACCAGCTGACGGTACTGGAACCCGGATGGATAGCAGAAGGTACAAGAGCCAATGGAACTACCGAGGACCAGCTGATGTTACTGGAACTCGGTTACTAAGCAGGAGGTACCTGTGCCAGAAAGCACTACCAAGGACCAGCAGACGTTGGTGGAACTTGGATACCGAGAAGGAGGCACCTAATCCAAAGGCACTGCCGAGAACCAGCTGACGGTACTGGAACCCGGATGGGTAGCAGAAGGTACAAGAGCCAATGGAACTACCGAGGACCAGCTGATGTTACTGGAACCCGGATGGGTAGCAGAAGGTACAAGAGCCAATGGAACTACCGAGGACCAGCTGATGTTACTGGAACTCGGTTACTAAGCAGGAGGTACCTGTGCCAGAAAGCACTACCAAGGACCAGCAGACGTTGGTGGAACTTGGATACCGAGAAGGAGGCACCTAATCCAAAGGCACTGCCGAGAACCAGCTGACGGTACTGGAACCCGGATGGGTAGCAGAAGGTACCCATGTAAAAAAAAAGTTCAAGGCCGCGAGCCGGCCGCAGTTACCAAAACCCACAGTCCTACAGAGGGTGCTTGTCCTATTGGCACTATGGAACCAGCCTTCATTGCCAGATCCCGCAGCCCACATAGGAGTCACCTAAACTGCAGGCACCATAGAGTCGGCTAACCCGACCGCAACACGACAGGACAACGCATTGGAGGCAAAGTGACGTTGACACTACCCGGAAACAGCTGGCGTGCTGGAACCAGGCTGGGCAGGAGGGAGTACCCGTGCCAAAGACACTGCCGAGAACCAGCTGACGGTACTGGAACCCGGATGGGTAGCAGAAGATACAAGAGCAAATGGAACTACCGAGGACCAGCTGACGGTACTGGAACCCGGATGGGTAGCAGAAGGTACAAGAGCCAATGGAACTACCGAGGACCAGCTGATGTTACTGGAACTCGGTTACTAAGCAGGAGGTACCTGTGCCAGAAAGCACTACCAAGGACCAGCAGACGTTGGTGGAACTTGGATACCGAGAAGGAGGCACCTAATCCAAAGGCACTGCCGAGAACCAGCTGACGGTACTGGAACCCGGATGGGTAGCAGAAGATACAAGAGCAAATGGAACTACCGAGGACCAGCTGACGGTACTGGAACCCGGATGGGTAGCAGAAGATACAAGAGCAAATGGAACTACCGAGGACCAGCTGACGGTACTGGAACCCGGATGGGTAGCAGAAGATACAAGAGCAAATGGAACTACCGAGGACCAGCTGACGGTACTGGAACCCGGATGGGTAGCAGAAGGTACAAGAGCCAATGGAACTACCGAGGACCAGCTGATGTTACTGGAACTCGGTTACTAAGCAGGAGGTACCTGTGCCAGAAAGCACTACCAAGGACCAGCAGACGTTGGTGGAACTTGGATACCGAGAAGGAGGCACCTAATCCAAAGGCACTGCCGAGAACCAGCTGACGGTACTGGAACCCGGATGGGTAGCAGAAGGTACCCATGTAAAAAAAAAGTTCAAGGCCGCGAGCCGGCCGCAGTTACCAAAACCCACAGTCCTACAGAGGGTGCTTGTCCTATTGGCACTATGGAACCAGCCTTCATTGCCAGATCCCGCAGCCCACATAGGAGTCACCTAAACTGCAGGCACCATAGAGTCGGCTAACCCGACCGCAACACGACAGGACAACGCATTGGAGGCAAAGTGACGTTGACACTACCCGGAAACAGCTGGCGTGCTGGAACCAGGCTGGGCAGGAGGGAGTACCCGTGCCAAAGACACTGCCGAGAACCAGCTGACGGTACTGGAACCCGGATGGGTAGCAGAAGGTACAAGAGCCAATGGAACTGCCGAGAACCAGCTGGCGGTGCTGGAGCCCAGGGTAAATACTAAAAACAGAAGAGCCAGAGGTGTATTTGGAGGAGGTTTTAAATCCGTACTACAGTGGATGTGGACAAAGCAGGAGAATTTGCCGGACACACAGCTGGGGATCAGCTGACGTTACTGAATCCCAATAACACTGGAGCAAGCGTTGACTGTGCAGACGGCACTTCTGAGCAGCAACTAGCGGTATTGGAGCCCAGGGTAAATACTAAAAACGGAGGAGCCAGAGGTGTAATTGGAGCAAGTTTTAAATAAGTAGCACAGTGAATATGGACAGAGCAGGAGAAATTGCCGTGAACACAGCAGGGGAACAGCTGACGTTACCGAACCCCAATAACACCGCAGCAAGTGTTGACTGTGCAGACGGCACTTCCGAGCGCCAACTGGCGGTGCTGGAGCCCAGGGATAAGAATGAAAACAGAGGAGCCAGAGGTGTAATTCGAGCAACTTTAAAATGTGTAGTACAGTGGATGTGGACAAAGCAGGAGAAATTGTCGTCCGCACAGCAGGAGAACAGCTGACGTTACTGAACCCCAATAACACGGCAGCAAGTGTTGACTGTGCAGACAGCACTTCCGAGCGCCAACTGGCGGTGTTGGAGCCCAGGGTAAATACTAAAAACGGAGGAGCCAGAGGTGTAATTGGAGCAAGTTTTAAATAAGTAGCACAGTGAATATGGACAGAGCAGGAGAAATTGCCGTGAACACAGCAGGGGAACAGCTGACGTTACTGAACCCCAATAACATGGTAGCAAGTGTTGACTGTGCAGACGGCACTTCCGAGCGCCAACTGGCGGTGCTGGAGCCCAGGGATAAGAATGAAAACAGAGGAGCCAGAGGTGTAATTCGAGCAACTTTAAAATGTGTAGTACAGTGGATGTGGACAAAGCAGGAGAAATTGCCGTCCGCACAGCAGGAGAACAGCTGACGTTACTGAACCCCAATAACACGGCAGCAAGTGTTGACTGTGCAGACGGCACTTCCGAGCGCCAACTGGCGGTGCTGGAGCCCAGGGATAAGAATGAAAACAGAGGAGCCAGAGGTGTAATTCGAGCAACTTTAAAATGTGTAGTACAGTGGATGTGGACAAAGCAGGAGAAATTGCCGTCCGCACAGCAGGAGAACAGCTGACGTTACTGAACCCCAATAACACGGCAGCAAGTGTTGACTGTGCAGACGGCACTTCCGAGCGCCAACTGGCGGTGCTGGAGCCCAGGGATAAGAATGAAAACAGAGGAGCCAGAGGTGTAATTCGAGCAACTTTAAAATGTGTAGTACAGTGGATGTGGACAAAGCAGGAGAAATTGCCGTCCGCACAGCAGGAGAACAGCTGACGTTACTGAACCCCAATAACACGGCAGCAAGTGTTGACTGTGCAGACAGCACTTCCGAGCGCCAACTGGCGGTGTTGGAGCCCAGGGTAAATACTAAAAACGGAGGAGCCAGAGGTGTAATTGGAGCAAGTTTTAAATAAGTAGCACAGTGAATATGGACAGAGCATGAGAAATTGCCGTGAACACAGCAGGGGAACAGCTGACGTTACCGAACCCCAATAACACCGCAGCAAGTGTTGACTGTGCAGACGGCACTTCCGAGCGCCAACTGGCGGTGCTGGAGCCCAGGGATAAGAATGAAAACAGAGGAGCCAGAGGTGTAATTGGAGCAACTTTAAAATCTGTAGTAGTGAGAATGTGGACAGAGCAGGAGAAATTGCCGTCCGCACAGCAGGGGAACAGCTGACGTTACTGAACCCCAATAACATGGTAGCAAGTGTTGACTGTGCAGACAGCACTTCCGAGCGCCAACTGGCGGTGCTGGAGCCCAGGGATAAGAATGAAAACAGAGGAGCCAGAGGTGTAATTGGAGCAACTTTAAAATCTGTAGTAGTGAGAATGTGGACAGAGCAGGAGAAATTGCCGTCCGCACAGCAGGGGAACAGCTGACGTTACTGAACCCCAATAACACGGCAGCAAGTGTTGACTGTGCAGACAGCACTTCCGAGCGCCAACTGGCGGTGTTGGAGCCCAGGGTAAATACTAAAAACGGAGGAGCCAGAGGTGTAATTGGAGCAAGTTTTAAATAAGTAGCACAGTGAATATGGACAGAGCAGGAGAAATTGCCGTGAACACAGCAGGGGAACAGCTGACGTTACTGAACCCCAATAACATGGTAGCAAGTGTTGACTGTGCAGACGGCACTTCCGAGCGCCAACTGGCGGTGCTGGAGCCCAGGGATAAGAATGAAAACAGAGGAGCCAGAGGTGTAATTCGAGCAACTTTAAAATGTGTAGTACAGTGGATGTGGACAAAGCAGGAGAAATTGCCGTCCGCACAGCAGGAGAACAGCTGACGTTACTGAACCCCAATAACACGGCAGCAAGTGTTGACTGTGCAGACGGCACTTCCGAGCGCCAACTGGCGGTGCTGGAGCCCAGGGATAAGAATGAAAACAGAGGAGCCAGAGGTGTAATTGGAGCAACTTTAAAATGTGTAGTACAGTGGATGTGGACAAAGCAGGAGAAATTGCCGTCCGCACAGCAGGAGAACAGCTGACGTTACTGAACCCCAATAACACGGCAGCAAGTGTTGACTGTGCAGACAGCACTTCCGAGCGCCAACTGGCGGTGTTGGAGCCCAGGGTAAATACTAAAAACGGAGGAGCCAGAGGTGTAATTGGAGCAAGTTTTAAATAAGTAGCACAGTGAATATGGACAGAGCAGGAGAAATTGCCGTGAACACAGCAGGGGAACAGCTGACGTTACCGAACCCCAATAACACCGCAGCAAGTGTTGACTGTGCAGACGGCACTTCCGAGCGCCAACTGGCGGTGCTGGAGCCCAGGGATAAGAATGAAAACAGAGGAGCCAGAGGTGTAATTGGAGCAACTTTAAAATCTGTAGTAGTGAGAATGTGGACAGAGCAGGAGAAATTGCCGTCCGCACAGCAGGGGAACAGCTGACGTTACTGAACCCCAATAACATGGTAGCAAGTGTTGACTGTGCAGACAGCACTTCCGAGCGCCAACTGGCGGTGCTGGAGCCCAGGGATAAGAATGAAAACAGAGGAGCCAGAGGAGTAATTGGAGCAACTTTAAAATGTGTAGTACAGTGGATGTGGACAAATCAGGAGAAATTGCCGTCCGCACAGCAGGAGAACAGCTGACGTTACTGAACCCCAATAACACGGCAGCAAGTGTTGACTGTGCAGACGGCACTTCCGAGCGCCAACTGGCGGTGTTGGAGCTCAGGGATTACAGTTCAGGTGGTAGAAACATGAACAGAACAGGAGACCTGGATACTGTTGCCAACCAATTATTTATTCTGGAAGAGGACTGGCAAATTCATGAGAGATCCAGGCCTTGTTCATTTTGAGAAAAGTAAGCCGGTCAACGTTATCGGAGGATAGTCGCATGCGACGGTCTGTTAGTACACCACCTGCGGCACTAAAGACGCGTTCCGATAATACACTAGCAGCAGGGCAAGCTAGCACCTCCAGTGCATACTGACTAAGCTCTGGCCATGTATCCAGCTTACAGACCCAAAACTTGAAGGGAGAAGAGCCGTCTGGGAGTACACTAAGAGGGCAAGACATGTAGTCTGTCACCATCTGACGGAAACGTTGCCTCCTGCTGACTGGAGCTGTCTGTGATGGTGTAGACATTTGTGGCGGCGGGGACACAAAACTTTGCCACATTTCGGCCATACTGGTCTTGCCTTGTGCTGAGGCGCTGCTTCTGCTCCCTCTTTGTGCAGAGCTTCCTCCACTGCCTCGACGCACTGAGCTGCTTTGTAAAGCACTAGCAGCACTGCTCTCGGTTGGAATGGAGAACATGATGGAATGCACCAGTGCGTCTTGGTACTCCCGCATTTTACGCTCCCGGTTCAATGGTGTTATGAGGCTTTGTAAGTTGTCCCGGTAGCGAGGATCTAGGAGGGTGGACACCCAATAATCAGCCGTGTTGAGAATGTGGGCGATGCGGCGGTCGTTTCTGAGGCACTGCAGCATGAAATCAACCATGTGCTGCAGACTGCCAACTGGCCAAGAAACGCTGTCCCCTGCTTGAGGCGTGATCTCTGCCTGCTCTGCATCACCCCACCCTCGCTCTAGATACTGACTACTAGAGCATTGTGTACCTCCCTCCTCTGGACAGATGTCTTCCTCATCCATTGACTCCTCCTCATCCTCCTCACAAAGTGTCCCCTGCCTAGGCCTTTGTGAGGAACCACGTTGCGCAGACTGTAGAGAAGCAGATGGCATTTGTGACTCCTCATCCTCCACCTCTTCCAAAACCTCGTCCCTTAGTGCTTGCAGTGTTTTTTCAAGCAGGCAGATAAGGGGGATAGTCATGCTGACTAGTGCATCATCTGCACTCGCCATCCGCGTGGAATAATCGAAGGCACGCAAAACGTGGCAAATGTCCTTCATAGAGGCCCACTCAGTGGTGGTGAAGTGTGAACGGCGCGCACTGCGACTTGTTTGCGCCTGCTGCAGCTGGTACTCCATTACTGCTGCCTGCTGCTCACACAACCTCTCCAACATATGTAACGTTGAATTCCACCTGGTGGGTAGGTCACATATGATGCGATGTTCCGGAAGACATAATCGGCGCTGCAGAGCTGCAATGCGTGATCTTGCATTGCTGGAACGCCGCAAGTGAGCGCACTCTATGCGGACCTTGTGAAGCAGTGCATCAAGATCCGGATAGTCCCTCAAAAAACTCTGCACGACCAAGTTGAGCACATGTGCCACACATGGGATGTGAGTGAGGTTGCCTAGGCCCAGAGCTGCCACCAGATTTCGGCCATTGTCACACACTACCATGCCTGGCTGGAGATTCGCTGGCACAAACCACACGTCACTCTGCTGCTTGATGGCATTCCAGAGCTCCTGCGCTGTGTGGCTTCGATTCCCCAAAGAAATTAATTTTAATACGGCCTGTTGACGTTTGGCCACGGCTGTGCTCATATCGGTCATCATAACAGGTAACCGTTCACGGGTCGATGTGGAGGTAGACCGTGACGGCTCCTGCAGCGCTGATTCAGAGGAACTGGAGTATGAGGAGGAGTCAATGTGTACAGACTGGATTCCTGCAATCCTTGGAGTTGGCAGAACACGTACAGCGCCACTCTCAAGATCTGTACCCGGCTCCACAACATTTACCCAATGGGCAGTGAGGGAAAGGTATCGTCCCTGTCCATGCTTACTGGTCCACGCATCAGTGGTCAGGTGGACCTTGCTACTGACGGCGTTTTGTAGCGCATGTTTAATTTTTCCCTCCACATGATGTTGCAGGGCAGGGACGGCTTGCCTGCTGAAATAAAAGCGGCTGGGCACGTTGTATTGTGGGACTGCCAATGCCATAAAGTTACGGAATGTGTCAGTCTCCACCAGCCTGAATGATAGCATTTCAAGGGCCAGTAGTTTAGCAATGCCAGCATTCAGAGCCTGTGCTCGGGGGTGGTTTGCCGAGTATGGGCGCCTTTTCTCCCATGCCTGTGCTAACGATGGCTGTAGACTGGCCTGGGAGTGTGAGGATGACTGGGAAAGTGGTGCTGTGGGTGGAATTACACTGTGTCTCTGTACAACAGTGCCAGAGATTCTTCCATGGCGATCCTGTGAGGAAGCCGAACTAGCTGTGTGTGAGCTGGAGGAAGAGGCTACAACACGAGCTGAAGAGGTGGTAGGTGGCGCTGTAGGTTGGCCTAGGTCTTCAGTGTGTTTGTGTAACTCCACCACGTGCTTGGTCCGCACATGTTTCCACATATTTGTGGTATTGAGGTTGCTGACACTTTTCCCTCTTTTCACCTTCTGATTACACAGCTTGCATTTGACAAAGCAAATGTCATCTGCAACTGTGTCAAAAAAGGACCAGGCACTGCAAGTCTTGGGAGCGCCCGCTTTGGATTTTGGAAGAGCCATGCTCCTAATGGGTGCCGAAGTGGAGGCTACAGGCAACCAAGTCTGCCCCCTCCCTCTCCCTCCTTTTTGGGCCGTTCGGGGAATCTCTTCCTCAGAGCTGCTCCCACCACCTTCCTGTCCCTCACGCCATGATGGGTCAAGGACCTCATCATCTACACCACCCTCTTCAAACAACTGCTTCTCCTGGGTAGTCTCGACAGCACAGTACGCACCAGAAAGTGGCACCTGAGTCTCATCATCAGATGCGTACTGAGGTGTGCTGCTGACCATAGGCACTGGCCCACCCGCCTCTTCAGATTCAGAGAGACAAAACGGTTGCGCATCACTGCATACTACCTCTTCTTCAAATTCTCGAATTCTGCTTGGCTGGCCCCCTCTTTCCAAGCCAAGAGATTCAGAGAACAGAAGTAGAGATGGCTCCTGTCCAGGGCTCTCTGACTGCCTGGGCAATTTGGCAGGTGGTGAAGAGACAGATGGGTGCTCTTCAGTGCTCAGGACCTGAGAGGATCTGGAACTAATTGAAGTCGATGCGTTAGCTGCCATCCATCCGACAACGGCTTCAATTTGGTCCTCGCGCAGCAGTGGGGTACGGCTAGCTCCTACAAAGCTGCGCATAAAGGACTGTTCCCTGGTAAAACTGGGGGATGCTGAGTCACTGGTGCCCGCAGCAGGCACAGAATCCCCACGTCCTCTCCCTGCAGGCACAGAATCCTCACGTCCTCTCCCTGCAGAAACTCCACGCCCACGCCCACGACCACGACCACATGCCTTACTCCCTGCCTTCTTCATCTTGGTAGACTGATAAAGATAGGCAGAAAAGTACTAAGGGCTTAGTGTGCTTATTCCTGAACAGCTGCTAACAGGTATAAGAAACACTAATTTTATAAAGTGTGGACTAGACTTTAATATGAGCTAATGTGGCCTACACAACTGTAAAGTGGAGTGTTTGGTGAACTTTATTTAGGTTTTTTTTGTCACAAAAAGACACTGGATGTGCCTAAAGATGTAATAACGATAGTATCACAAACTTTTTGTAGCTATTACAATGTAGGAAGGTAACCTACAATGCAATAGATGAGGCTGCAAAAAATAGGCTAATACTAATCTGGCTGGGGCTGCAGGGCCCAATGCTGCAGAAAGGCTCCTCTATCTACTCCTATATAGTGTGTTTGGAATCAATTTAGCTGAATATGGATGGAACCACCACACTAATAGGAGATATCAGGAAAAATTATGAATTGGCAATAAAGGACAATGTATGAGGCAGTGACACACACTGAGTGCACTACAACCAGACGGGGTTGAAGCACACACTACAGGGTGAGCTGCACTCACACACCAGACCTTGCAGACAGCGGTGAACAGTACAGATGCAGAGCACTGTGCACTAGTGCTGCAAGACGGAAAAAAAATTCTCTATCTACTCCTATATAGTGTGTTTGGAACCAATTTAGCTGAATACAGATGGAACCACCACACTAATAGGAGATATCAGGAAAAATTATGAATTGGCAATAAAGGACAATGTATGAGGCAGTGACACACACTGAGTGCACTACAACCAGACGGGGTTGAAGCACACACTACAGGGTGAGCTGCACTCACACACCAGACCTTGCAGACAGCGGTGAACAGTACAGATGCAGAGCACTGTGCACTAGTGCTGCAAGACGGAAAAAAATTTCTCTATCTACTCCTATATAGTGTGTTTGGAACCAATTTAGCTGAATACAGATGGAACCACCACACTAATAGGAGATATCAGGAAAAATTATGAATTGGCAATAAAGGACAATGTATGAGGCAGTGACACACACTGAGTGCACTACAACCAGACGGGGTTGAAGCACACACTACAGGGTGAGCTGCACTCACACACCAGACCTTGCAGACAGCGGTGAACAGTACAGATGCAGAGCACTGTGCACTAGTGCTGCAAGACGGAAAAAAATTTCTCTATCTACTCCTATATAGTGTGTTTGGAACCAATTTAGCTGAATACAGATGGAACCACCACACTAATAGGAGATATCAGGAAAAATTATGAATTGGCAAAAAAGGACAATGTATGAGGCAGTGACACACACTGAGTGCACTACAACCAGACTTGGCTGAAGCACACACTACAGGGTGAGCTGCACTCACACACACAGACCTTGCAGATAGCGGTGAACAGCACAGGGAACTGTGCACTAGCACTGCAAGGCACAGTGATTTAGAAAGTAGCTTGGGTAAAGCAGTATAGAGCAAATAGGTAGCTAAAACTGTCCCTCAGAACAACAGCGTCCTATCCCTAACTGAATTCACAGCAGAGTGAGCTCAAAATGGCGGCGGTGGCTTTTATAGTGCATCATGACATCATTTCAGCAGCCAATCACAGCCATGCCATTAGTTAAGATGCCTACATGCCTAACAGGATGTGCCCACACTTCTTAGGATCCTCATTGGCTGAATAAAATGAAAATGTCTCATTGCATTATGGGAACTTCCGATTCCGGTATACGATATTGCAATAGTATCGGAATTAAGTATCGGAATTCCGATACCGCGAATATCGGCCGATACCCGATATTTCAGTATCGGAATGCTCAACACTAATTACTAAGTGATTTTAGTTATGGAAAAGGACTCTGCCGTATAAAATATGCTCCGCCAAGAATCGCTGATATGTGATGGCCCAGGTACTGACCACCACAGTAAAATGTATGATAATCCGGTAGATATCATCGCTGCAGGGCATTATGGGGAGGCCGTGCACCAACGAAAAGTTATGTTAGCCTGCTCTCTGGTTCTCCAGCAGTGTGGGAAATAGTGACAGGCAAGATTTTTTTTGCAAACTATGAATTAAATATAAAAATATTTAAATTCATGAGTAACTGCGAATTTCAGAAAATTCATCTCGAACTCAATCCTCCTCGGATTGACCTGCTGATCTCTATTGAAGATTTAACCAGACAACTCTTTAATATATTGGAATCTGCAGTTGGCTCCCTCTAGGGGTGGCATCAGGTAACCAGAATATTTTCATTCATCTTTATGTCTGATGCAATGAATTTGGAGCTTTGTATTAGATAAACAGAGCACCCACCACCATAAAGCTGTATTAAAAAAATATAAATCAGTACACAATTTTATACCTAAAAAAAGCTACAGTGATAAAATGTATAGATTCCCTTTAGCACTTTTAGTACATCTAACATGGTATAATTGGAAGTAAAACACAATAAAAAGACCTTAACAAGAGATTATGTGATTTTAACAGCACTTAAACCCGAAGACTTCAACAAAGGCTCTCATAACATTTAGAAGAATCTTTTTGAAATATTCTTGCAGCATTTGAACAATTATAGAAGAATTTCTCATTGAAAGTGATGAGGGATGATGATGACTTTCTTAATATCTGACCTTCCCGATTCTTAGTGCTTATTATTACCTCTTCCAACTGTAGATAAAATGTATAAAATCCCACCTAATGAGCTGAAAATGACATGTGACAGCTCTAATGGTTAAATTGCTACCAGAAGAGGAAAGATTATAGGGATAAAATAAGTAGTTGTATTTGCTCCTATTTTTATCTAGCATATTGCTCTCAGTTTACAGATTGTGCTGAATGATCTATCTGAAGGTTACTCTGTTTTTTTTTCTCAATAGACATAGTCATTCTGGGATTATTAAAAGACTTGCTGACAAATAGACCCATATTCAGCGGTCTTGTTGTTATAACCTAATCTAATGATTGTTTCCAAGATTGAGGAGCTTATTCGAGACATTACTGAACCAGTTGTTAAATTAAAATCTTTAATATCCTTATTAAGCCAAAGAAGTGTCCATCATTGGCCATTTTTATATCATTATCCTTTTATCGTTCCATACCAAGAATGGTCAGATTGGTCCTATAGCCCCTGTCACAATCAGAAGCACACATCACAAATATAAGAATATCCGATGTTGATGATGATGATGTCTATTGTAGTCAATAGAAGTAAAAAGGTGCAATACATTCTACTACAGTATTTCTAATAGTCAGATAAGGAGTAAAAGGGGCAATTGCCCCCAGGTCCTCACTATTCAGTTCTACCGGCCTTTCTTAGACATTCCCAGTGACAGACGAGTTTTAGAATTATTTAATCAGTTTAGGACTTGACTATTTTTCCCCTTCCTGACCAGGTACATGCTCTTTTAAATCTAATTTTTCTCTTTCGGATACTCAAACAATTTTCAGAATTTTTGCCTCTTTTTTTCATGAAACATGGAGCATAATTTTTATGTCATTTTTATACTTCTTTTTTTTCCTTTCAATATAGGGGAAAAAAAGTTAAAAAAAAATAAAAAATACGTGTCATTTTTCACATTTTTTCATATTCTAGATTTTTTTTTACAACCACAAAACACTGCTACACAAATTATAATTTAAATTGTGTTCCCCTTACCGTTGGAATTCTTTTTTATATACTGGACATGTATGTGTTTTTTTTTACATGTGAAGGGACAAAAACAGCAATTCACACTGGCAGTATCTTATCATTTCTTCTTTACTTTCATTTTTGTTACATGTCCATGTTTATTGCTGCGCTCTATATGTGGGCATATATTCATTTATTTTCTCATTTATTTATTTTTCTCACTTTATTTTTGGGCTGCTTGGTTGATGCACTGTGAATGGGTTTATACTTCAATTTTAATTGAAACATCAATTTGGACTGGCGATGTGATTTTTTTGTAGTTAGTTTTGTTTATTAATTTTTTTTTCATTTTTTATTTATATTTATTTCACACACTTTCCTCCCATAAGCTCTTAAAAGACATATTTTAAGGGGGGATGAATTTTAACATACTAATACATTCTTTTTATTGCTTATTTCCCCTGTAACTGGGGCATGTATATTAGTCCCAGTTACAGGTGATATTCAGCATCCTGCCTGAATAGCAGAGTTGACTGGGTTTTTTAGGACCCAGCAGCTCCTGCTTTATATACTGGACATGTATGTGTTTTTTTTTTACATGTGAAGGGACAAAAATAGCAATTCACACTGGCGGTATCTTATCATTTCTTCTTTACTTTCATTTTTGTTACATGTCCATGTTTATTGCTGCGCTCTATGTGTGGGCATATATTCATTTATTTTCTCATTTATTTATTTTTCTCACTTTATTTTTGGGCTGCTTGGTTCATGCACTGTGAATGGGTTTATGCTTCAATTTTAATTGAAACATCAATTTGGACTGGCAATGTGATTTTTTGTAGTTAGTTTTGTTTATTAATTTTTTCTTCATTTTTTATTTTATTTATATTTATTTCACACACTTTCCTCCCATAAGCTCTTAAAAGACATATTTTAAGGGGGGGTGAATTTTAACATACTAATACATTCTTTTTATTGCTTATTTCCCCTGTAACTGGGGCAGGTATATTAGTCCCAGTTACAGGTGATATTCAGCATCCTGCCTGAATAGCAGAGTTGACTGGGTTTTTTAGGACCCAGCAGCTCCTGCTTTATTACTCATACTCGGCAATTACATGATCACTAGATAAGGAAGCACTACAGTGCTTCACATGCTGTATACACAGTGCTTGTTTTATGGAGAGTCCGGTTTTGCTGATAGCCGATTCCCTGTTTCTGACACTGCATGGAATAGTGCAAGCAGATGATTTTTCACAATTTTAGTGCAGAGTAAAGTGAGAACTGCCTGGAACTGGGTAGTCATATCACATTATATAGCTTTTACTAATAAATATTATTTGGGGGTAAAGTATTTTCCTCTTGCCCTATCTGCGGTCAGATACATCTGGCTTCACTAATCTTCAGGTTGCACAAAAGATTATGTATAGTAACCCATTTTAACAAAGTCATTTTCAATTTCTAATCTTTTTTTTTCCTTCCTTTCTTCCAATAGTGATACACTTCTTTAATTTTTTTTGTCAAGATACCATTAGATGGGCTTGTTTTTTTCAGAACAGGTTGCAATTTAAAATTATGCTATTCATTTTACCTTATAATGTAACATAAAACAGGAAAATACATTCCAAGTGGTGTGAAATTGAGAAAAAAACAGCAATTCTGAAATTGTTATTTGGGTTTTGTTTTTACAGCGTTTATTGTGCTGTAAAAATGACTTGGAAACATGATATCAAACTTGCTTTGTTTTTTTTGTGTTTTTTTTACATTTTTGTAGCTAAAACAATTTAAAACTTGGAAAAAATGTTTGTTTGTTTCACCATTTTCTGAGATCTTTCATTTTCTTTTATGTTGATGAAAGTGTATAAGGGCTTGTTTTTTGCATAACAAGCTGATGATTGTTTTGAAACAATTTTGGAGTACATATAAAGTTTGATCACATTTTATTGTATTCATTACAGCTTTGACTACCCTGATTAAACATCAAGTATGTATAGTCTTTAATTTTTTGTTTTTGTTTAGTTTTAAACTGGGAAGAGGTGCATGATTCAAATATACAGAGTGCTGAGCAAAAATTAGTACATCACCTATGAAAAGTAAGATTTTAATTACCCTATTTTTCGGGCTATAAGATGCACCGGACCATAAGACACACATAGGTTTTAGAGGAGGAAAATAGAAAAAAAAATTGGCGGAGTCTGCTGACTGCTGACACTGTTATAGGGGTAATGTCCCCCAATTCTGAACTAATATCCCCTATCCTGGTATATATGCCCCCCATCCTGATAAGTCTGATTCCCATCCTGGTATACATGTACCCCATCACCATCCTGGTATACATGACCCCCCATCCTGGTATTCATGGTTCCTCATCCCCATCCTGGTATACATGGCTCTCCATCCTACTATATATGGTCCCCTATCCTGGAATACATGGCCCCCATCCTGTTATACAGGGCCTCCCCATCTGGTATATATGGCAATCCCCTATCCCCATCCTGGTATATATAGCCCCCATTCTTATCCTGGTATACCCACCATCCCTATTCTGGTATATATGGCACTCCCCCATCCACATCCTGGTATATATGGCACCCTCCATTCCCATCCTGTTATATATGGCACCCCTCAATCCCCATCCTAGTATATATGGCACCCCCAACCCCATCATGGTATATATGGCCCCCTCACGAAGCACTAAAGGATTCTACTCACCTTCCCTCTGCTCCAGCAACTTTCTGTTCTGATGCCAGCAGCTGACATCAGCTTGTAAGCAGCGCATGACGTCACAGACACGCGCCTTCACAAGCTGAGGTCAGCTGCTAGAATATTCACTATTTCCCACGCCCATAGGAGTGGAGAGCAGTGAATATTCATGCTCTTTAGTAGCGAGCACATGTGATCGCCAAGCAGCTGCAGGAGCCGCGGCTGTGGCTAACAGTGTGCACTATTAAAGAGCATGAATATTCACTGCTCCACACACCCATGGTCCCTCCCACCGCCGGTTTCAGTGCATAGAGGTGGGAGGGACTATGGGTGTGGGGAGCAGTGAATATTAATTTTCTTTAACAGAGGCACAGTGTTAGCTGCAGCAGGTGGCTCCTGCCTCTGTGACCCGCTCCTCCGCAGCTGTCGCTCTCCCCTCACCATCTACAGCCGGACAACCATCCACATCCGTGCATCAGGACTATAAGACGCGCCCCCCACTTTCCTTCAAAATTTGGAAGGAAAAAAGTGCGTCTTATAGTCTGAAAAATACAGTATTATATCACTGAATACATGAACAATTTCAACAATTTTGACAAGACTGAGTTTCCTACATTTTTTAATCCAACTCATGAAAGTAAGGTTATTAATGTCTTTCATTACAACATCTTCAATTTTACTCAAATTAGTTAATGCAAAATGAATACACCCCACATCAAAACTACCACATCTAGTATTTTGTATGATCTCCATTATTTTAAAGGACAGCACCAAGTCTTGTAGCCATGGAATGAATGAATTGGCGACATACTGAAACATCTTTTTCCATTCTTCAAGAATGGCCTCTTTTAAAACCTGTTCGGTTGGGTTCAGATCAGGAGACACTTTGGCCACTAAAACCCTTTCACTCTGTTCTTCAGAAATGCAACAGTAGCCTTATATGTGTGTTTTAGATCATTATCATGTTTGAAAAGTGAACGTCTACCAGGGTCACAGAGTCATGGCAGCATCTTCTTTGTTAATATAGAGTAGTACATCTGTTAATTAATGATACCATAAATGAAATGTAGCTCCCTGAAACTAGCAGTGTTCATGTAGCCCCACATAAGGACACTGCCACCATCATGTTTAATTGCAAGCACCATGCATCTAGAAAAATGCATAGTGCCTACAGACTACAAGACTTAGGGGGATGCAACTGATTCGGTCGACAGGGGTAGGGGTACTCGGATACCGGTATGGATGGGCTACTTCTGTGGGGATCACGGTTGGTCGGTTCCCGGTTCCGTGCCCTGGACCGTCAGTAAAGGAATGGGGGTGAGGATGATGGGAGTATTGTGTTCTGATGCCTACTGTGGTAACTGGTAAAATCGGTTACCAGCGCTGTGTATGGTTGCTGAGGTAACATAGTTTGTAAAGCCGAATAAAGACTTGCGTCCATCAAGTTCGACCTGTTAAGTTTGTAATTCCTAAAGTTGATCCAGAGGAGGGCAAAAACCCCAAATGATTTAGCCAATCTTCACCTGTGGAAAAATTCCCTCCCGACTCTGAAACCAGCAGTCAGAATAAATCCCTGTATCAACCTACTATTTTATTCTATTTTTAAGTATATGCTGAAATCTGCCTGGTATCTAGAAATGCATCCAGTCCCTGCTTGAACTGGTTAAGTGAATCCGACATTACCGTCTCCTCACTCAGTGAATTCCATATTCTCACTGCTCTTACCGTAAAGAACCCCTTCCTATGCTGGTGCTGAAACCTTCTCTCTTCTAGTTTTAGTGAATGCCCTCTTGTTACCGTAATATCCCTCCTTTTGAACAAATCCCTGGCAAGGTCTCTATACTGTCCCCTAACATATTTGTACACATTTATTATGTCCCCCCTCAACCTTCTCTTTTCCAGGCTGAATAGTCCTAGTTTTGCCAACCTCTCTGGGTATTGCAGTCCCTCCATTCCCTTTATTAATTTTGTTGCCCTTCTTTGTACCTTTTCAAGCTCATTTATATCCTTTCTATATATTGGGGCCCATAACTGAGCACAATATTCCAAGTGTGGTCTGACCAGTGCTTTGTACAGTGGAAGAACAATGTTCTCATCCTTTGCAGCTATACCTCTTCTGATACATCCCATTACCCTGTTTGCCCTTACAGCAGCGGCCTGACTTTGGGCACTCCAATTTAGTTTGCTATCAATTAAGATGCCCAAGTCCTTCTCCATCTCTGAATTCCCCAATGATTTCCCATTCAGTGAGTACTGGTGACTTCCATTTTTCCTTCCCATATGTATGACCTTACATTTCTCCTCATTAAACCTCATTTGCCATTTAATGCTCCACCTACCCAGCTTATCCAAATCCCTCTGTAGGTCTGCACTATCCTCTTTTGTATTAATTGTTTTACATAACTTTGTGTCATCTGCAAATATTGACATTTTACTATTTATCCCGTTGACTATGTCGTTTATAAAGATATTAAATAACATTGGGCCTAGTACAGACCCCTGTGGTACCCCACTAGTGACGCTTACCCAATCTGAGTATATTCCATTTATAACTACCCTCTGCCTTCTATCCTTTAGCCAGTTAGCTACCCACTTGCAGACATTTTCCCCCAGACCCATCATTCTCATTTTGTATACCAACCTATTATGTGGCACGCTATAGAATGCTTTTGAGAAGTCGAGATACACGACATCCACTGGTTCCCCCTGATCTAGTCGAGAGCTAACCTCCTTGTAGAAGTCAATCAGGTTTGTTTGGCAGGAGCGATTCCTCATGAATCCATGTTGGTTCGGGGTTAATAGATTATTTGCATCAAGATGCTCCGTAATTGCCTCTTTAATGAAACTCTCAAAAATTTTGCCCACAACGGACGTCAGACTCACCGGTCGATAGTTTCCGGCGTCACTTTTTGCTCCCTTTTTGAATATTGGTACTACATTCGCCTGTCGCCAATCAAGTGGTACAGACCCAGTCTCAACAGAGTCCTTAAATATAAGATATAACGGTCTGTCTATCACATTACTTAGTTCCCTTAGTACCCGTGGGTGTATGCCATCAGGTCCTGGTGATTTGTTTATTTTAATGTTACTGAGGCGTTTCTGTACCCCAACTTGGGTTAGATTTGTCATACTTAGTGGAGGATTAAGCTTGTCACTTCTCATTTTGCCTGTTAATTCTATTTCCTTTGTGAAAGTTGTCGAAAAAAAATTATTTAATAGATTAGCTTTATCCTCATCTTTCTCTATGATTTTGCCTTCATCACTTTTTATCGGTCCAATATTATCCGATTTAATCCTTTTACTATTTATATACGTAAAGAACAGTTTGGGATTTGATCTACTTTCCCTAGCAATACGTCTCTCTGTTTCCTCCTTCGCTATTTTTATTTGTTTTTTGCAAGTTCTCGTTTTTTCCTTGTAACACATTAGTGCCTCCTTACTGTTTTCCTGTTTTAATCTCTTGAATGCCTCTTTTTTGCTATTTAACGCCCCTTTTAAGTTCTTGTTCAACCAATCGGCATACGGCTTGTACGAACGCTATAGGCAGTAAAGTCAAAGTAGGCACACACACACATTATGTCTTTGTTTCAGTACCTTTCTTTTACTGATGTCCGGTAACAGGTACAGTTCAAGAGGGTAACCAGGTTTTCGGTGCAGGTAGAGATATTCACTCTGGAGATTTGTGAGGCCTCCTCTAACAATATGTGTGTTGTTTGGGATCAGTCCTGCCTTAAGCTGAGCCTGCCACTTTTTACTTTCTTTGGGGTCCTTCTCCACAACTGACAATGAAGACCTTCCCTTGGGGCTACCAATTCTCTTTCTGGGCCCCTGGTTCTATACTTGGTCAAGTTTGGCAACTCTTTCCCCTTCTTCTTCAGGGGGAGTAGATCCTCCTGATTTGTCCGGGTTTTCTATGCTATTCCTGAATTAATAGCACCCGGTGTCCGGGTGAGCTAAAGGGATAATAGTTTTATCTCTTTCTTTCTCCTTCTAGCCTCCATCCCTCTCTCTAGGGCGCTTCACAACACAGACCTGTTTCCTAGTTTAGGGCTTAACTGGTCCTCAGCCAACAGCTCTCTGTGTCTCCTCCTTCACTCGTCTCTAGACTAACTGCCACTTTGCTGTCTCCCTGGAAACTGACTCCTCCCCTCAGACCTGGGGTGGAATGTGTTGTGTGTGCCCAAGTGTACATCTCTCCCTGCACCTATGGATCCTGTGGTAATCCCCCGCAGGGGTGCCACACAGCTCTCCTGAAATTGCTCAGATATTGGGGTCAATCACAGAACCAGCAAAAGTTTTTTTGTACATAGTCAACAAGGTTGGAAAAATCAAACGTGAAGCAAACAGGAAGCCATTATCCTCCAGTGCTATTATATTCCATAACTGCAGCCTCCCTGGAAGCCCAGAAGTTGTTCAGTAACTAGCCCAGGGGATGGGGATGACTCGGTACCCGGGCCTTTGCCTTGGGGGTGTCGCGGTGGTCAGCTCCCGGGCCCGTACCCTGGGGTCTCACTTTAAAAGGTTGGATGCTTATTAATTTTTAAGAAAAGTTCGTGACGCCACCTGTGGCTTCTGGTGAGGATCACCAGCGCTGCGCAGTCCACTGAGGCCGGTGATAAGGCAGCTCGATGGTATGGCTCCCCACAGGTGGAGCTAGGCCTCAGGGCAGTTTATGAAGGGGAATGCAGGACAGACGAGACCCAGCCGGGTCAGAGCAAGAACAGGGACGGACACGATAGTCACTTCAGTACCTTTTACTGATGGAAATTCAGGCACGCCCCGGAGCACTGTAGGGTGAAGGGTGCATGTCAGGATCCTCCCCAGTGAGCGGGTTTTGGGCCTCCTGTTTCTTGCCTCTGCGTAGTAAGTTTCTGACCTGCCTAGAGCTAGGCCTAACTTTGTCTCTGTCCTGCGCTGGCTGACCTGGTGGTAGGGCATTTTCTTGGATTACACGCTCCCGACTTACGGGGCCTATGTGTCTCCTGACTCTATTACGTATCAGCACTTTAGCGATCCTGGGACTTGTAGTTCTCCAGGGATTCCGGTTATATCTTACTGGTCGTAGAGATCCCGGTAAACTTCGGACCCGGTGTCTGGTAAATTCTTCTTCGGGGTGAGCTAGTTAAGCTCCTCTACCCCCTATGTACTAACTCTCCACTCGCCTTCGGCCTGCTCGGGCCCTCACTAGGCTATACACACTAACGGCAGCTTGCCGTGCTTCACCGATCTTATGGCGCCGGCACACGTAAAGCTCACTACTCTGAGCTACAACTGAGTCTGGACTGTGCTCCACTGCAGACTGACCTCTCTCAGGCTTCTTTACTGCAGGAACTCTCTCAAGAGGTTTGCTCTCTGTCGACTCCAGTCTAGACTAACTGCTGCCTGGCCCCACCTTCCCTATTTATCTATCCCTAATGGGCTCCCTCTGGTGGTCTGAGGAGGAAGGCGGAGATGTGTGAATGGTTATGGGGGCCTCTTGTGGAGGAATCCATCAATACACCCTTCTAGGATCTGTGATACCAAGCGCAGCTGGGCGTCACATTCTCCCCTAGTTAAACTCAGCACTCCCGGGCTGAAGTACATTTTATAAAACCATAACAATAGGAATCATAAGCAATACAAGAACAATCTTCCCTTTATGGGAGGCACCAATATTAAATGTTGCATAACAATAACGAATGCAAAACGTCCTCAGAATCCAAGTCTCTTATGGTGAGGTTCCCAGGAAGGATGTCCATCTCACAGGGCAGAGTACTTGGTGGTTTTTGAGGGACAGGCCCTGGGGTGGCTTCAGGGCATGAAGATCCCGAGTTGGACCTCCAACAGAGCCACTCCAGACAGGTTTTCCTTCTGAGGTCACCTAAAAGTGGCACACCAGGGAACGCAATTATATACAAGAGCAGTTTTTGGGCTGCACACAGTCCTCAGCCACGAAGTTCATAGGTAAGTAGCAAAGAGTTAATGAGGTAAAGCACAAATTGATAAACATATGCATGAAAATACTCAATTAATTCAGTACAATACAATTTAAATACACAATAATCCAGGGGTAACTATCTACACTTGTCAGAAGTTTTAATTATCTTATTCAGTGTACCTGACAGGAGTTTTACCTCTCGTGCTCTGATCTGCGTAGTACTGGTATGCGTGAAGTACTAGTTGGTGCACTACTTCCCAATGTGTCAGTACTAGGTGTGGAGGGGCTATATGACTGTATTGACCTCACTACTGGACTAGCAAGCATACCATTGTCTGGGCCTTCTTGCTCTGTTCCTACCGGGAATCCTTCTTCCGGGGGTACTTCTTTAGCTGGCTCTTCTGCAGCACTTACAGGTTCAACTTGCTGTGGGTAGAAGGTAATTACAGGGATGACTACTGCTCCTCCTAGTTGGGGCCAATCTGCTGGGAAGTCTCCTAAGTCAGTGTGGATCACTGCTTCTTTAGGTTCTTCCTGGATTGTGAGAGGCACTTTTTCTTGGGGTTTCAATAAGTCTGGACACAACTTTAGGTAGTCCCTGGACACTGTAGCAGATGTTCTCCCTCCATCTCGACTGATTATGCATGTCTTCTTATTGTCAAATCTTGACGGTAACACAGTGTAGGGTTCTTTTTCCCACTGATCATCAAGTTTATGGTTGCGTCTTTTCCTTTTCAATATTGTTTCGCCAGGTGTGAAAGGTTCAGTGGTACATTTTTGTTGTAGTGCACTTCCTGCTTCTCTCTCACCCGAGTAAGACTGTCCTTGACACAAGCTTGTACTCCTCTGTACTGCTCTTGTCTGGTGGTGTCCCAGTCTTCAGTGGTCATATCAGCTTCAGGCTCAACAACACCAAGCTCCAGATCCATGGGCAGCTTTCCTGGCCTTGCCCGCATGAGGTATGCCGGAGTGCAATTGGTGGAACTTACTGGTATATGATTGCACAGATCCACTAGGTATGGTAGTAGGTCTGGCCACTGGTTTCTTTTCTCAAGTGGTATGGTCTTTAGCAGGTCGATGATGATGTTGTTCATCTTTTCGCAGAGACCGTTGGTTTGTGGGTGGTACGGTGTAGTTCTTATCTTTTCACACCCATAGAGATGGCAGAACTCCTTGAACAACTCAGCCTCGAAGGCCGGGCCTTGGTCCGTCAGTACCTGCTCAGGATAACCATGGGGTCTACAGAAATACACTTGGAACGTCTTTGCTGCTGTCTCTGCCATCAGATCTTTGACGGGGGCGACCACCAGGAAACGTGAGTAGTGATCCACCATGGTCAAAGCATAAGAGTATCCTGACCTGCTGGGAGACAACTTAACATGGTCCAGTGCCACGATCTCCAAGGGTGGAGTCATCTTGATGGGTTGCAGGGGTGCCTTCTGGCTGCTGAAGTCTTTTCTTCTTAAGCCACAGGGTCCACAGTCACGGCACCACCTCTCAATGGAACTGCGCAGTCCTACCCAGCAGAATCGACACTTCAGCAGGGTCTCTAGCTTTTTCCAGCCAAAGTGCCCCGTCTGATCGTGGTAAGCTTCTAATACGATCTGGATGTCTGTCTTCGGGACTACTATCTGCCATACCATCTCATGGGTTTTTGGATTGACGTACCTCCGGCACAGCTTCTCACGGTAGATAAACAGCCGGCTTCTCTCGTTCCACAGCTGCTTTGCTTGGAGAGATGCATCCTTCTCCAGGGAGGCACCTTCTTGGGTTATCAGCTCCTTGATGCGGCTGACAACCGGGTCACTGTCCTGGGTCTCTTTCCAGCTGTGGTGAGGCAGGGGGTTTAACCTCTTTCCACGCTGCTTCCTAGAAGTTCGTTGCTCGTGGATCATCCCACTCCGATGAAAGGCAGGTAGCTCTATCTCTTCCAGGTCATCCACTTCTTCTTCTGTGTCTGACTGGTGAGGCATCCTAGACAGGGCATCGGCGTTGGTGTTCTTGCGGCCTGCCCGGTATTTAATTGTAAATTGGTAGTTTGACAGCCGAGCCATCCATCGTTGTTCCAGTGCCCCGAGCTTAGCTGTTTCAAGATGGGTCAAGGGGTTGTTATCAGTGAAGGCAGTAAACTTGCTGGAGGCCAGGTAGTGCTTGAACCTTTCAGTGATGGAAACGTCAAGACTGGGCCAAGAAATATCTGAAGATAGTTTTTCAAAGGTTTTATGGACTGATGAGATGAGAATGAATATTAATGGATCAAATGGATGGGTCTGTGGACAGATCACTAATGGGCACAGATCTCCACTTCGACTCAAATGCCAGCAAGGTGGAGGTTGGGAACCGCTATTTTTGGGCCATGCTATTCCAGAGCTCTGTTATCTGACCTGTAATGTTTCTATTAGTTTAGCACACATGGGAAAATCAAAAAAGTGTCCATTTTCTCCCAATGCATCCTACACATAACAAAACATCAGGAATATTAGTACAAATCTGCCTCCCTCCCCCAAAGTCATAAATTTTCTGATTGATTAAAAAAGGAATATGGCTTGGTTTTAGCCTCTGTTGCAGGTTTTGCTCAATCCTTTTTCATTTTTAAAGGAATCGCTGAAACACCCCGCGATTAACAGTGATCTGAGCTGGAATCTGGCAGTAAATCTTTATTTTTCTTGCAGCGTCACTGAAGGGGAAAATAAAGAATTACACAGTCCTCATTTATTTACCGAACTACGTAAACCATTCATATGTTGAGTCTTCCTGAGTGAAAGATACTTTTTGTAGCTTCTCTCCATTCTCCTGACAGATGATGTTCCTTTTTTATTAACTCAAAAATCCGTAATAGAATACTTGATAGATTTTCTAAACATGAAAAGCTATTTTAAATCTTTATGTTAATGTTTATGCATCTAGTGTATACTGAATATTCTTTACATTTGATAAAAATAAAGAAATCCATCCATTTCTTACATGTAATAATATGGCCAAACAAGATGAAAATAACACATTACTTAACTTATTTTTTTTTACAAAAAACAGTGTGTTTGTAATGTATCAGAGTAGGAAATGCTATTTATTAAATAATCATTACCTTTGCTACAATGATTTAGCCGGGAAGCTTTTTGTATTGTCTTCCTTTCTAATTATCTTGTTCAGTGATCTATAACTGCTCCTGACAATAGAAACAAGGCTGTTGACTGTGTTCAGACATTGATCACCAGACTGGAGAGTTCATGGGCTAGTAAACTTTTTCTTTCCGCTGTATCTTGACTTCTATTCATGGCTGCTTTCCGTACCAGAGAACGTTTTTTTTTTCCCAAAAAATATTTGTATATGTATTATAAAGGAAATGTCTTTACTTAATTGAATATATGAGTAAATGCCATTCTAAAGTCAAATACCCGTTGAAGTTTTTTTTCATTTTTACTCGTTTTAGTATTGTTTTACATTATTATTTCAACTCTATGTAATGGCTATTTACAGTAAGTAGTTATTCCTATCTTGGAAAGTTCTCACCTATCCACAGTGATTAGCTGATGATCACTGAGGGTAAGAAGCTCACTGGTCCCAAAGAACAGGATGTTAAATGTCCAAATAGAATAGAGCCATGGAGATGCATACACGCCACTGTTCCATATATTGTCGATGGAACTGACGGACTGCTGTAATCTGATCTTTCTAACATTCACATAAATAATGAAGTTGGAGGTAGTGTGTAGAATTGAGCAAACTGATTCAATGCAAATGAAAGCTGAGCAAAATGTAATTAAATTTGGAGGTTCTGGCTAAATCGAACAATTGGGAATTTCATTCACGCAAATTCCCCATAAAAGGTCCTATGACTTTTTACACAATGTAGAAGATTGTTTAAGCCACAAAAGACTGACATGACCACAGGCTGTAGATGTGAGTTTCCTCATAATGGTTTGCAGCTACCACATAACATGGTATAGTGCAGCCAAACAGTAGAGACTATCATAGCCTGTATAAAAGCTTAAGAAGGGAATGCAGGAGACATTTTAGGGCTATTTAAGATAGTGAGAGGACGTCAGAGCTCACAGCTCAGCAACAGAGATGAAAAGAGAAAGCCATAAAACATTAGACAAATACTTCAGACTGTAATGTGTTGTACTAGTGCAGCAGTGAAAAAGATGAGTGTAGTAGTCTGTGATTAATACAGAGATTCAATTGATCAGCAGCAGTGACATATAATCACAGTGTGATTGTTCAGTGTCCTGGTGTAGCAGGAATCTATCCTGCTGCATTTGAATTACAAGTACACATTTTTTCTTCATTCTTAATGCAGTAGACAGCAGAAGCAAGTCAGCACAGTATCTTTCACAGAAAAAAAAATCTGAAATCAATGTCAGTCAGAGATGGTGTACTTACTGCTTAAAAGTGATGGTGTGCTGTACTGCTTACAAGCTACTGTATTGAAGGTTTGCATTTCTTGTGCAATCCTATTTGTGAAAGAGGGCCTTGGGGAATAATTGTCTTTTTAAAATACAAATGGAAGTTCCCCAAAATCCAGTCATTTAACAATGACTGTCTACTTCACAAAGTGTGTGTATCGCAAAAAATAATTATTGCATTGATTTAAACACTGCATCGGTACACACCACACTAATTCTGTGCCCTGTTAGAGGTGTAAGCTTTTTTGTTGAGTACCTAACAAGCATTTATATCATGTCATTGTTGGGAAAAAAGTTAAATTATGTTAAAAAATATATAAAAAAAGTTGTTTTCTTTTAAAATGTAGTCATTTTACTGTGCATGCTTGTTATACTAGATTCCATGCTTGTTATACTAGTCCATGCCTGTTTTTGCATGCTCGTTATACTAGTCCAATGGTGAACTGCTTCCACATAATGCAGCATAAAATAGTGGACTGCTGCCACAAAAAGTGGCCTGCTGCCCCATTTTTTTTTCTGCTCATGTACTGACCTATCTAGCATTTAGTCCTGTTTGGCAAGGGCTGAATAATTAGATATAAAGAGATTGTGAAAAGTTAATTATAGTGTTGTACAAAATGTATGGTGAATGAAAATGTGGCAATGGCAATGGATGGGATAGTTTAATAGAAAAAAAACATACCACAGCTACAAATGTGGGAACCACTTGCAACAGCAGAAGCACAGCCACCACCATTGGCACCAGCCTTTCGGTTAGTAGTACTACCAACGCAGGCCTCCTTTACATCAGTGTCTTTGGTGTCTGTTCACATCTGCCAGCCATGCGTTTGGCATCCTACAGCTTAGTCCATTTTAAAAGTATCTAATAAAGTATATATGTTTTTAGGGATTTACATATGTTAGCTCATCCTACAGGTTAATTACAAGTGATGACACAGACATGGCTTCTGAGCGTGCAACATCACTATCACCAACATTAACAAAAACGGTGCAGAAATTTTATATTTTTTTACATTTTTTTTTTTTTAAAAATACTTGTTCAGTTTTCTTTGGGCGTGAAGTACATCCATCATTTTTTTTTCTGCTAACCAGTCCTTTTTTTTCTTCGTACTTAACTTATTGCCAGAGGCTAGAATATTTCGGAGAAAGGTCATTATAACCTCTTAGACACAGGGACATTTTTGTGGGAAACAAGAAATTAATACGAGAGTGTAGAATTGACTAAAGGAAACTAAACAGAGCATTGAACACGACTTTTGTGTCTGCCTACTTCCACTTTCTTAGGAAAGAAATGCTTTGAAATAATTATTTCGGAAAAACATATGTTTCTCTTCTAATTCTTGGGAACTAATTTCAAAGTCATTATTCACCTAATGACTGTAATAGTTTAACATTTGATCTGCCCTCTGTAAAAACACTCAACTCTAATAGCTACAAGCGATACTTTAACACTTCCCTTTCTTTGAAACTACAATTTACAGGCATCTGTTTTAATAAAAAGTTATGTAACACAGTTGACTTTACTTTGTTTATTTGAGTTCGAGAGGAATTAGCGAGATGTGGCATTAGTTAGTATTTTTTATCTTTTTTTTTTTTAAAGAACATAAATGATATGTTTTTGTCTTTCTGGAAACTCAACTTCATCAATCACAACTGATTGCACGGTCATCAGCTTGAATCAATTTTTATTCCCAAGTTCAAAAGCAAATGCATATGCTTAAGGCTATGTACATGTGTGCAATATTAAAATTGTGTTGTGTTTCCTTTGTAAAGCACTTTATTTTTTTCTAACACTTTGAATATTTTTTTATTTTGTTCTTGGTTTTTCTTGCTTGCTTCACTCTGCAATAAGGATTTTTTGATGATGCTTGTAAATAATTAGTAAGAAACAATATGTTCTACAACGAGGTCACAGATTATTTAAGACTAATGTCACCAGTCATGGTACTGTTGCAGTTTTTCTGGAAGAGGGCAAACAAGCTATATTAGCAAATGAAAATTTATAAAATTACCTTTCAAATTATTATTATTATTATTGTCATTGTGGCTTTGTGCTGTTTTTAGAGCATGCTGTCATTTTAACAAAAAAACACACACACACACACACACACACACACACACACACATATATATATATATATATATATATATATATATATATATATATATATATATAGTACAGACCAAAAGTTTGGACGCACCTTCTTATTTAAAGATTTTTCTGTATTTTCATGACTATGAAAATTGTACATTCACACTGAAGGCATCAAAACTATGAATTAACACATGTGGAATTATATACTTAACAAAAAAGTGTGAAACAACTGAAAATATGTCTTATATTCTAGGTTCTTCAAATTAGCCACCTTTTGCTTTGATGACTGCTTTGCACACTCTTGATGAGCTTCAAGTGGTAGTCCTATTCCATTGGAGATCGGGGACTGCTGGCCATCAAACCGGCGCTGGTAGAGTGGCGGTTCCTACTGGAAGGGGACTTGCATCCAGTGGCCATCTACATGGACCACAAGTATCTTGCCTACTTACAGTCTGCTCAACGACTTAATCCTCGTCAGGCCAGATGGTCCCTGTTTTTTGCCTGCTTCAATTTCATTCTCCACTACCGGCCGGGAGATAAGAATATCAAGGCAGACGCACTCTCCAGATCGTTTCTGTCGACTGACCAAGAGGAGGAGCCTCAACACATCATTGAGTCCTCCAAAATAATTACTGTTGCTCTGTTTGATCTGTCTCATCTTCCCCCAGGTAAGACTTTCGTGGTGGCTCTGGATAGGAAGAGGGTCCTACTCTGGGGTCATTCATCTAAATTGGCAGGCCACACCAGACAGAGGAAAACGTCTCTGCTTATTTCACGATATTATTGGTGGCCGACCCTACGCATGAATGTTACGGATTTCGTCTCTGCCTGCTCTTCCTATGCCTGAAACAAGACTCCTATGCAACTTCCGACAGGTCAACTGCTTCCTTTACCCGTGCCTTCCGCTTCATGGCAGCATATTGTGATGGATTTCATCACGGATCTTCCTGTATCGGCCGGGTGTACTGTCATTTGTGTGGTTGCTGACCGCTTCTCCAAGATGGCTCACTTCACTCCTCTACCTGGTCCACCCTCTGCGCCAGAGCTTGCTAAAGTGTTCTTTCTGCACATCTTCTGTCTCCTCTGCCTACCTCTTCATATTGTCTCGGATAGAGGGGTTCCGTTTACTTCACGCTTCTGGAAAGCCATATGCAAGCAGCTAAATGTTGCATTAGACTTCTCTTCGGCTTATCATCCACAGTCTAATGGCCAGGTTGAGCGTACCAGTCAGATCCTCACTAACTTCCTTCGGCACTTCGTCAACGCCTACCATAGCAACTGGGTGGAACTCCTGCCTTGGGCCGAATTTTCCTACAATAATCATGTGAATGAATCCTCTGCCAAGTCTCCGTTTTTTGTGGTATACGGTCAGCTTCCCAATATTCCGTTTCCTGTTTCCACTTCTGTTGATAATCCTGCCGCGGAATCTCTAGTGAAAGACTTTTCTGTGATCTGGGGGACACAAAGTCTTCATTGCTACAGTCTTCTGAACGGATGAGGAGACATGTAGACAAGAGGTGTCTGGATCCGCCGTTACTCCGTCCAGGAGACAAGATCTGGTTATCATCCAAGTATGTTTGCCTCAAGATACCTTCATACAAGTTTGTCTGCGGTTCATTGGTCCTTTCGAAATTTTGAGCCGAATCAATCCGGTGGTGTACAAGTTGAAACTCCCACCCCAATTCCTTTCGTTTGTCTCTCCTCAAGCGTGTCGTCCTCAATTCCTACTCTACTACTTCAGGTGCCACTCCTGCTCCAGTCTCTGCTGAGGACGTATTTGAGGTAGAGAACATTCTGGCTACCAAGAGGATAAGAGGAAAGACTTTCTTTCTTGTGGATTGGAAGGGATTTGTTCCTGAGGAGAGATCTTGGGAGCCCAGTGAGAACATTCATGCTCCTCTTCTTCTGAGAAAATTTCTTGCGGGCTTAAAGAGCGGGCGTGAAGAGGGGGTACTGTAGTGTCGGCGTCTCTGCCTCCTGCCCGGCAGAGACGCCGCTCCTCTTACCGCCGTGGCCCTGGTCCGGCATCCTCCGCTCCTCCCTTCTGCTCCTACTCCATTTCTGCCAGCGCGCAGATCCTCGAGCACTGTTCTTAGGGCATGCGTGCGTGCGCTCCCTGTTTAACACTCCCTCCAGGCCTCAGGTCCCAGTGCTTGCCTGCCAGCCGATCATCTGTGCCCGCCAGCCTGTTTATCAGCCGTGCCCACCGGCCTGCCTATTAGCTGTGCCCGCCACCCTGTCTATCAGCCGTACCCTCCAGCCTGTCAGTCTGCCAGCTGAGCCTGTCTGTCTTCCATCACTACCTGCTTGCCTACCAGCCGTGCACATCTTCCAGACCATCTACCATGCCTGTCCACTTCGGCTGCCAATCCCATACCCTTCGGCTGCCAATCCCATGGGAGTCGCCTGCTCTCTCAAAGTCGGTCCCAGAGTGGCACCTGGTCCACCTTCCCGGTCCCTCCTTGGCTCACGGAGTCGACTAAGCCACCGTGCAGCCAGGATCGGTCTGGGTGGGTCATTAGTTACGCCCCTCTGGTCCCTCCTTGTACCACGACACAGTGGTTCCACCTGGTGATAGATTCCCTTTAAACATGCTGTTAAAGGCTAAAGTTACAGTAGTTTAATGTGTGATATTTATGTAGTTTTCAACAATTCATTGGTCATCTCTGTTTTTCAGAAAAGAGGACCAGACACTTAAGACACATAACAAGCTTTTACCAAGTTAGGATCTTAAAGAGGTTGTCCACTACTGTATCACTGATGACCTATCCTCAGGATAGGTCATGAATGTCTGATTGGTCAGGGTTCAACACCCGGCACCCCCGCCGATGGGTTGTTCTCAGTGTCGGAGATGGCTGCGGCTGGAAATGCTTAATTGAGGAGCTGCTCTGACTTTTGATAGTGATTTGAATAGGAGGATGATGTGCAGCCACTATCAGAAGACAGAGCAGTTCTAAAATCAATAGAAGAAGCATTGAGCAGTTTCGGCTGGCAATCACCGACACTAGAACGGCAAATCGGCAGTGGTGCGGGGTGTCGGACCCCAACTGGTCAGACATTAATGACCTATTCTGAGGAAAAGTCATCAGTGATGACAACCTCTTTAAATAAAAGAACAATCAAAAATGATAATTGCCTTATCTACTGATTTTGTTCTAATTTGATTAATTAAACTCACCCCCCAAACACAAAATGTTTTAAAAAATTAAGTTTAAAAATAAAATATATATAAAAAAACATAAAATTTTTAATCATTTCCCTTTATCCATTTCATAAAAAAATAATAAACAGTATTTATTTATGTATATATTTTTTTAACAAAGTATTTACTTTATATATGTCATATTATTTATCCTGCAGTGAATGAAACAAAAAAATGACCAAATATTAGTGAATGCTCGAGTCGAGCAAATCGTAATGCTCGGGTGCTCGACCCGAGCAACGAGCCCAATGTAAGTTTATGGGAGCATTTTTCCCGCGGACCCCCCCACCTTCGGCGGTCTGCAGAGGGCCTAAAAATTGCCCTAATCGATGGGAACAGTGCTCATCATCATCATCATCATCCTCTATCATCATCATCATCAACTTCTATCATCATCATCATCATCAACTTCTATCATCATCATCATCATCAACTTCTATCATCATCATCATCATCAACTTCTATCATCATCATCATCATCAACTTCTATCATCATTCTCATCAACTTCTATCATCATCATCATAATCAACTTCTACCATCATCATCATCATCAACTTCTATCATCATCATCATCATCAACCTCTATCATCATCATCATCATCATCTATCATCATCATCATCATCATCTATCATCATCATCATCATCATAATCAACTTCTATCATCATCATCAACTTCTATCATCATCATCAACTTCTATTATCATCATCATCATCAACTTCTATCATCACCTTCTTGATCCTCTCATCTCTGTAGTGTAGTGATATCCTTCCCTCTTTAGGACCCAGCAGCGACCTGACACCTTCTGCTGCTAATTTACACACCCTTGCTTTGTAGTTAAAAACTTTGTGTCTCCAGAATCGCCAGTGATAGTTCTATGTTCCTCTGTCCATGCCTTGAGTACTAGTAGTTGGCCAGTTTCTTCTTGGACTTCCCTTGGAGGACAGTTGGCGTTATCTCTCTAGTGTGTTCTCAAGCTAAGTGTATCTCCTTTTTGTTTACCTTGTTTTTCTTTAGTTATAGTGGGGCCTGACTAGTGTTCACTCGATCCACTCCCTACCTAGGGCCTAGCGCTAGGGACATTCAGGGATTAGGTTTCTTGCTCGGTGATAGGTGCGGAACCTATTTATGAATGATAGTGTAGTCAGGGTGATATTAGATTTACCTAGGGGGTCTCCACTCCCCTTTTCCCTAGTTGTTGGTCTTCTTTCCCCCTCTTCTCATTGTTGTACACTTGTTTCTTCCCTCACCTTGCGTGACATTATCACCGGCCCCACATAATTTTTTTGTAAGGGTGGTTTTGATGCCTGTAGGAAAGGCCTATTTAGAGGCCTACCTCTAACATTCTGTATGTTATACAGTATGTTCATGTATACCCCCCAGGGGTAGGTGTTTTTCAGCCCATGCACTTAATGCATGGGTATTACCAGTATAGGAGATCCATTCCTTAACAATGGTAATAATTTTTTTATCGGTAACAATTTTTTTATTGCGGACCTCCTCTACATCTCTTCAAAGGGTTATTGGAGTGTGCCCAAATTTTTGGCAGCCCTTGCCATCACTACATGGGTATTACCATAGAGGCCCTCCTATATGTGTCTTTAAAGGGGTATTAGGGTTTTTCAAAATTGCAGTCACTGCTTGGGCATTACCACTATAGGAGACCCGCTCCTTCATAATGGGAATATTTTTTTAAATGAGGCCCTCTATGTCTCTTCAAAGGGGTATTGAGGTTTTTCCAAATTTTTGACAGACCTTGAAGTCACTGCATACACTACAACAGTATAGGAGACCCACTCCTTAGTAATGGGAATTTTTCTTTTCATATAAGGCCCACTATGTCTCTTCAAAGGGGTATTGAGGTTTTTAAAAATTTTGGCCAGGCCTTGAAGTCACTGCATATGCAATAACAGTATAGGGAACTCGCTCCTTAATAATGGGAACAACAAAGCATAGCCAGCTGATAGCCCTCTGACAATAATGAAGGTCGACTGGTGGCCCTTTAATAATACTAAGGGCTGCCTGATGGTCCTATAAAATTAGGCTTTGTAACTTTCAGAGTCTCTCCTTCATAAATGAAACAGGATGTGTCTGATCATGTCTCACATACCACATGGCCTGATAAGGTAGTAAAATTTTAAAATTACATTTAATGGTGAATGTATTTTTCAACGCTGAAAGCAATGCAAAAGTGCAAAAGCGCATAAAACACGCTACGTGTGAACATAGGCGAATGTATCGAGGAGCATTTTTGGTTTTGGTTATTTATTTTGCCTTATATGCAAGTCATTACCCTGGAAAGAATGTTCCTTAATGTTTTTTTCCAGGAAAATCCATTTGGTGTCGTTTTTGTATATTTTATTGTGAGTCTGTAAAAGTGGCATAATACTCTGACAACATTGCTCACAGCAGTGACCTGGGAGTCAGAAATGCTTCCAGGGGTCTTCCCCATGCTGTTCCTATATAATTTGATGATCATGCCAAGCGCAGTGACCTTCTACAGCCGGATCGAGAGCAACTGTCTGTCACACATGATACACCCGTGATACGCGGTCACCCTGGTGATATTATGGTGAAGGATGAGGAGAAGGAGAGGGAGGAGGATAACAGAAAATAGAAAAAATCAGAAAGCATATACCCATTTCTGGGTGTGAAGAGGTGCATGTGAATAGACCCCCCCAAAAAGCCACTGGATTTGACTTTATGTTCCGCTGCTATCATCTGGTGGTGATGAGAAGTCTGGCCCAAACCAGCGCTGGTTCATTTTGATAAGAATCAGCCTGTCAGCATTTTCAGTTGACAGGCAGATGGGCCGATCAGTTATAATACCCCCGGCAGCACTAAAAACCCGCTCTGACAAAACGCTAGTCGCAGGGTAGGCCGGGACTAGTGTTGAGCCACCCCCGTAGTGTTCGAGTTCGGTTCGGTTCGTCGAACACCCGTGTGTTTGCCGAACTGTTCGTCGAACTGTTCATCGAACACCTTCGAACACGGTTAAAACCAATGGCAGGCAAACAAAAACACATAGAAACACATAGAAAACACCTTCAAAGGTGTCCAAAAGCTGACAAACTGCTCAGAAGACATAACTAACACATGGAAAAGTGACAAGTACATATAGTCATGCGAAAATAAAAGAGGTGGAGGAGTAAAAGGAGGGGGAGACACAGATATAGGCATGTCATGCCCTTTTAAAATCCAAAAAGTGAGAAGCCGACACGGCCAGTCCGCTCCTGCCCGTGCCACCTCCGTGTCGCCGGGTTTGTGCCAGAGCCGCGGTGAACCCTGATGGCCAGCCCCCCTCTCCCAATACTGGTGCCTGTCCGCTGGTGGGTCGAGCAAGCCCCCCTGTGGTGGAGGCAGCTCTAAGCTTTTTAATTTAAATTGTCTCTCTAATTTGAATGAATACACTTTAAATCCATTTACAAGGATCTATTGGAGGGCAAGTCTCATGCCAGCAGCCGCGTAATTCCAGCTCCAGTAGCGTCCACTAAAGCTGCTGCAGTTAAAAAGCTTTTATAAGGATCGAGCTCGGCTGTCCACCGCAAGGCATCCTACTGCCAGTCCCAGCCCCTATGCCTTGGGGTGCCTCCTGATGCTCTTCACTGAGTATCCCATGGTCCCGAAGCATTTCCTTTGAAAAAATTAAGTGTCTAAACTACAGGTGGTGTAAATGGAACTGTAGCACCCTGAGGGCTCGGTTGCTACAGAGGTATTGCACCTCACCCAGAGGTGTGATATCTCACTCTCAGGTAAGGATGGAGTGTGGATCAGGACCCGACACCTGCATGCATTACACCACATTGCCGTGGGGCAGGGCGACCAATATGCCTCTGAGATGGGCACGACAGTCCCTGTCCCTGGCTGGAGTGGGGGGAGGGAACACTGAGGAAGGGGAACCCTGTAGTGCAGGAGCAGGGAGGAAGCAGTTCCTGGGTGCATTGAGAAGGGAGTATAAAAGGTGGGCACCATCTTAGTTCAGTGCAGAGAAGTCTGAGCAGAAGTGGCAGGGAGCAGGGGCTCTGCATGAGCTCTGCTCCGGAGGCGGGCCTAGTAATAGAGGCCCAGGCCTGGAAGAGGGAGAAGGAAGGAAGAGGAGCGGAGAAGGCTCCAGGAACGAGGAATGAAGGGATCCCAGGGGTGCGGACGGGCGAGTCGCCACCGCACGCCCGAATCCACCTGCGTGGAGGGGTCAGCCAAAGGGGGAGACCGGTCCCCGAAACTAGTGGAGGCAGGAAATGACCCTCAGCTAGAAACCGGAGGCTGTGACATTTTATGTGGCGCAGCCCCTCGCTACACCCGCTAGGAAGGCACCACATAGGGTCAGGGAAACTGGCGCCAAGTTTACCAAGAGGAGGCCCGAGGCAGCCGGACAGAAGGGTTGGTAAGAAAGGCCAGACAAAGGACACACAAAGGGGGTCCTGTGAAGCACTCCAAAGTTATCTGGGAGTTGTCTGAGCCCCTCACCTGGTGAGCACAGTACGACGTGGGCAGCCGTTACCTGCAGACGTGGTCTGGATAATAAGAACTGTGAGTAAAGGCCCTGGACTGCATCACTGACTCCGTGTCGTTACTGCTGCTGCCCTGCACCATCACCCGCATCCTCCGCATACACTGCCCTGAGGCTATACTCCTCCCGTGGGGAGTTATGCTACGCTCTGCTGCACCCACAACACCAGCCTCAGCGGTCTGCCCTGCAGCGGCGGTTCACTCTGACCGCAATCCACGGGTGGCGTAGTCGGACATTTAAACATCAAAACCACATAAATAGTTCCGCCACTGGTTTGACCACCCTGAGCCACGGAACCGGGTCGCCGCCACGAAGACTACAACCACCAGCATCCACCAAAAAGGGTCCGGCTCCGGGTGTCCCAAGGCCCAGGGGGTGCATCAGAACATTTTCATCACCTTTCACAATCACCAATGGGACAAGGCAGGGATGTCCTCTGTCCCCTCCCTTATACATCCTAGTGATGGAGAACCTGCTCTCATCAATTCGCCATAACCCCAATATTAGGTGGATTGAGGTGGGAGGCACCGAGTACAAGTGCTCTCTATTTGCTGATGATGTCCTAGTATATATCACTCAATCACATATATCCATCCATGCTGTTATGGCTGAAATTGATCACTTTGTTACATGGTCAAATTTTAAAATCAATGCAGCGAAGTCTGAGGCCCTCGATGTCTCCCTCCCCAAATCCATATAGGATTCCATCCAGTCCAACTTTCCCTTTGCCTGGCCCTCACAGGTTATCAAATACTTAGGAATTCCTATTCATAGAGACCTCTCCCATCTATGTTATCTTAATTTTGGGCCCTTTATTGAACAACTCCATACAGACCACGGTTGGCAAGTTAGAACTGTAAGATTCACTACGTGAACCACTGGTGTTTTGTGGAAAAGCACATGTACACTGCGTTCCAAATTATTATGCAAAAAGTGTTTAGGAGTGATAAGGGAAGAATTTGTTTGTTTGTCAGTTAAACTCATTGATGGTGATGTGTGTCAGGGCTCTTTATATCACTGTAAGCAATTGCAGACACCTGTGCTAATTAGTTTGGCAGGTGTTTCCAATGAAAGGCAAGACTACTTAAGAAGGCTGTCTCACATTATTAAGCAGCCTACATTTTCTGCCAAAATGGGAAAGAAAAAGGATGTGTCGGCTGCTGAGAAGCAACAAATTGTGGAGTGTTTAGGTCAAGGCATGACTACAATCAACATTGTGCGATGATCAGGATGAAGTGTCTTGGCAATCAAGAAGTATGTAGCTGATTCACAGTACACACGTGTGCGTGCTGATAAGGGCAAATTGAGGACTCTTTCCTACAGGCAATTACGTCAGGTTGAAAGAGCAGCGGCAAAAAAGCCTTGTCATAGCAGCAGACAAGTTTTTGAAGCTGCTTGTGCCTCCAACGTCCCCCGAACAACAAGATGCAGGGTCCTTCAGAGGTTTGCAGCTGTGCATACGCCATCCTGTCGAACTCCTCCTCTATCCACTTCACACAAGCAGAAACGGCTCCAGTGGGCCAAACATTACATGAAGACTGATTTCAAAACTGTTTTGTTCACGGATGAGTGCCGTGTAGCGCTCGATGGTCCAGATGGATGGAGTGGAGGATGGCTGGTTGATGGACACCCCACGCAAACACGGCTACAGCGCCAACAAGGAGGAGGTGGAGTAATGTTTTGGGCTGGAATCATGGGGAGAGAGATTGTCGGCCCCTTTAGGATCCCTGAAGGCGCTAAAGATGAACTCCATAATGTATGTGGATTTTCTCAAACAGCACTTCCTGCCATGGTTCAAGAAGAAGAACCGTGTATTTCACAGCAAGATCATTTTTCTGCATGATAATGCACCATCTCATGCTGCACATAAAACATCTGCATCTCTGGCTGATATGGGCATAAAAGGGGACAAACTTATGGTGTGACCCCCATGCTCCCCTGACCTGTACCCCATTCAGAACCTTTGGAGCATCATTAAAAGGAGTGTCTATGATGGCGGGAGGCAGTTCACATCTAAGCAACAGCTCTGGGAGGGTATTCTGTCCTCATGCAAAACAATTGAAGCAGAAACCATCCAAAACCTGACAAATTCAATGGACGAGAGAGTTCAGAAGCTCCTTTCGAACAAGGGGTCCTATGTGAAAATGTAACATCACCTAGAATAAAGTTTTGAGTTGAAAACTGTTTGATTTCAGTTTCTAACAACCTGCTAATGCTTATAATTTCAAAAATGACCATTTTTTTGGTCTTTATTAAAATGAAAAGGTTGATCGAAAAGTTTGGGGGATCTAAGAGTGTGGCAACCCAGTAGTCATGATTACTTCGAATTCTGACAATATGAGGGTCATGCTGCAGGTAGTGCAGCAAGAAGGCACTTATGTGTCTTGCGCATCTCGGAGCCCCAAAATTATTTTCCGGGCTAGATGCAGCTAAAAATTATTATTAATTTTAAATCTGGTGAAGCTTTAGTATAGATGGCCTAATAGGATCAGTGCTGCACACTGCTACAAAGCCCAAATTATTTTCCAGCCAAGATACAGATAAACATGATTAGTAATTTGAAAGCTTAAAACGGTTGGTAGGGTGATTTTAACCAATCATCAAGCTTTTACTCTCCCCAGGATGACACAGGGGTAGAAAAGTCGTTTCGGATCCATGATTTGTTCATCTTTATGAACGTGAGTCTGTCTACATTATCAGTGGAGAGCCGCGTGCGCTTATCTGTCAGCACACCACCAGCAGCGCTGAACACACGTTCAGACAGAACGCTGGCTGCGGGGCATGACAAGATCTCCAAGACGTAAGTGGCTAGCTCCGGCCATTTATCCAGATTGGAAGCCCAAAAAGAGCAAGGGTCCAGTGACACAGTCGTGGCTTCAATGTTTACTTGGAGATACTCCTGTACCATCGTCTCTAGGCGTTGACTATGTGTCAGACTTCTTGTCTCCTGTGGCCTTGCAAAGGATGGGCTAAAAAAGTGGTAAAATGATTCCGCAAAATTGATGTTACCAGCAGATACTGTGGTTCTGTTACGGTTTGAGTGCTGAACACTTGACGGTCCCACGGTTGGCAAGTTGGAACTGTGAGATTCACTACGTGCACCACTGGTATTTTGTGGAAAAGCACATGTAAGATTCTGCAACAGTCTCTGCTGATACTCCTGCATGCGTGCATCCCTTTCTATGGCAGGAATAATTTCTGCAAATTTACTTTTGTACCGGGGATCTAACAGTGTGGCAACCCAGTAGTCAGGATTATTTCTAATTCTCACAATTCGAGGGTCATGTTGCAGGTAGTGCAGCAAGAAGGCACTCATGTGTGTTGCGCATCCAGGAGCACCAAGTCCCTGTTGTGTTGGTGGCGAGGTAACAATCATGCTTCCTTCCTCTGTCCTCTCCCCCCAACCTCGCACAACAGAAATGTGATCAAGGTCTCCCTCATCTGATGAGTCTTCCATCAGTTCGTCCTCCACTTCTTCCTGGGCTCCTGCACCTTCCTCACTAGTTTGGCTGCTACCATGCGCCCTGGTAAAACCATCTCCCCCACCCTCACATGCCTGCCGCCTTGGTGCTGCCGACCGTCTGGACCTTGCAGATGTTAGCCCTTCCGCATACAACTCCTCCTCCTCTACTTCCTCCACCTCCTCTTGTGCCACCACCTGACTCCGAATTCTATTTAACATGTGCTCCAGCATGTAAATCACCGGAATAGTCATGCTGATAATGGCATCGTCAGCACTAAACATCTTCGTCGCCATTTCAAAACTGTGCAGAAGGGTGCATAGGTCCCTGATCTGAGACCACTCCTCCAGCGTGATTTGCCCCACCTCTGAATCTCGTTGGCCCAGGCTATACGTCAGAACGTATTGCACCAGGGCTTGTCGGTGCTGCCACAGTCGCTGCAACATGTGCAGAGTTGAATTCCACCGGGTAGGCACATCGCATTTTAGCCGGTGAAGTGGCAGGCCCAACGACTTCTGTAGAGATGTAAGTCGCTGAGCTGCGGGATGCGAACGGCGGAAGTGAGCACACAGCGACCGTGCCCTCTGCAGAAGGCCATCTAGTCTGGGATAGTGGGCTAAAAATTGCTGGACAACCAGGTTCAACACGTGAGCCATACAAGGCACGTGTGTGACATTGCCCCGGCGAAGGGCCGCACCCAGGTTTGCAGCATTGTCGCACACGGCCTTCCCTGGTTTCAGGTCCAGTGGAGACAACCATTCATGAAATTGGTTCTCCAGAGCTGACCACAACTCCTCAGCTGTGTGACTCACATTTCCCAGACATTTCAATGTAAAAACCGCCTGATGACGTTGAGCCCTACTGCCAGCATAGTAAGGAGGTGTGCAGGATCCCTTCTGCGCAGTTAGAAAGCTTGTGGCATGACCAGACAGGCTTTGGGTGCAGGTGGAAGACCGAGAGGAGGTTGAGGAGGCAGAAGCAGTGGAGGAACTTTGACATAAAGAGGATTGACGCACAACTCGTGGGGACGGCAAGACTTGGACAGCAGCCCCTTGTCCTGCTGTCACCATAGTTACCCAGTGCCCAGTCAGCGACATGTAACGCCCCTGTCCATGCCTACTCGTCCAAGTGTCTGTGGTGAAATGCACCCTGTCACACACAGAGTTTCTCAAAGAAGCGGTGATGTTGTGTGCGACATGCTGGTGGAGCGCAGGCACACCTTTCTTTGAGAAGTAGTGCCGACTGGGCATCTGGTACTGGGGCACTGCGACGGACATAAGGTTTCGAAAATCCTCTGTGTCCACCAGGCGGAAAGGCAGCATTTCTGTAGCCAAGAGCTTGCAGATGGTGAAATTCAACCTCTTAGCTTTCTCATGGCTAGGAGGAAATGGTCTTTTACTTGTCCACATCTGAGGGACCGAGGGCTGGCTATTGTGCTTAGACGGGGTTGATAAGGGTGTCCCCGGCAAACTGCCGGTCTGTGAGGAAGATGCCGGCGGACATGTTAGGTTGCCTTGATCCAAAGGTGGTGCTATCGATGTCGGACAGCTCTCAACACCAGCTGGTGTTACCACCTCCAAAGAAAATGATGACCTGCCAAATACGCTGGCTGTTGCGGGTAAAGAGGTGGCAGGTCTGCGCCCCAAAACAGGTGTGACTGCTGTCCCCCCAGTCACAGAGGATGAAGAGGCCGCGGATGCACAAGATATGGCAGACGGTGGTTGGCCCGGCCGGCTAGGCCGCATTGTAGCACACTGAGCTTCCCACTGCAACTTATGCTTCATGTCCATGTGCCGGTTCATGCATGATGTACTCAAACTATGTATTTTTTGGCCTCTACTTAGCTTTTGCTGACAAACGTTACAGATAACACGAGTTGGGTCATCTTTATCGATCAGAAAAAATGCCCAGGCTATGCAAGGCTTAGCAGCCATGCGACCTGAAGAGCCACCACGACTTGTGGTGAGAGGCAGAGTTGTGTTTGAGGATGCAGTTGTTGACGTGCTTCCAGTACTACGTCTCTGTCCAGGAAGGCGCAACCTGACCTCATCGTCACTAGCATCTTCCTCCACCTCCTCTGCTGACCTCATCTCTTGGCTGACTGTGGGTTGACAGTAAGTGGGATCTCCAACCTCATCATCATCACCCTGTGTGTTATCACACCCGTCGTCCTCAGAGCCAACCTGTTCCTGCCCTGACAAAAAACTAAAGTTGTCGCTCCAATCAGGTATTTCAGTCTTATCATCGTCTTCCTCATTGTCTCCACCAACAGGAGTTACAGTTTGGGAATGAGGGTCTACATTATGGTCAGAACCTTCTGCGTCTGGTCCTGGATCCGACTCATAAAGATTCTGGGCATCAGTGCAGATCATTTCCTCGTCTGGATTCACAGAAGCGCTGGAGTCGACCTCTGATTCCCAGGCTATAGTATGAGTAAACAGCTCTGCAGACTCAACCATCTGTTCTACCTCATACTCAGACGGGCAGCTGGAGATTTGGGAGCTGTGAGGAAGCAAGTGCGATTGGGGTGACACCTTTGAGGACTGGAGTATTTGTGATGTTGAAGTTGATGTGGAGGAGAGCCCACTTAAAGGAGCACTTGATATCCGTTGAAGCACCTGCTGTTTTTGTGCCTCATCTGGAATTTGTAGCGATTGGCGTGGCCGTAAGAAAGGGATCTTATCACATTGTCCGCTAAAAGAAGTAGACATTTTAGTTTGGCTGGAAGATGGTCTTTCTTCTGCAGATGTTACTGTTGCTTTAACACCTACCCCACGGACACAACCTTTTTTCCCCTTCCCAACATGCCTATTCCCCTTTCCACCAGCAGCAGGCCTTTTTCCACTCATTTTGGTGGTTAACTAATTCACAACTCTGGAGTTGTTTGCACAAAAAAACAATGGATGGGAACCGAGCAGAGCTGAGTGGCCAAACTGTGGTATTAGGCCAAAACTATTGGCTGGGTTAGATGCAGAAAAAAATTATATTCAATTTGCAACCTGATGGAGGTCTGTATAGATGGATTAATAGAACAAGTCCCACACACAGCTAGAAGCCCAATATTTTTTCAGAGGTAGATGCAGAAAAAAATATATTTAGTTTGCAACCTGATGGAGGTCTGTATAGATGGATTAATAGAACAAGTCCCACACACAGCTAGAAGCCCAATATTTTTTCAGAGGTAGATGCAGAAAAAAATATATTCAGTTTGCAACCTGATGGAGGTCTGTATAGATGGATTAATAGAACAAGTCCCACACACAGCTAGAAGCCCAATATTTTTTCAGAGGTAGATGCAGAAAAAAATATATTCAGTTTGCAACCTGATGGAGGTCTGTATAGATGGATTAATAGAACAAGTCCCACACACAGCTAGAAGCCCAATATTTTTTCAGAGCTAGATGCAGAAAAAAATATATTCAGTTTGCAACCTGATGGAGGTCTGTATAGATGGATTAATAGAACAAGTCCCACACACAGCTAGAAGCCCAATATTTTTTCAGAGCTAGATGCAGAAAAAAATATATTCAGTTTGCAACCTGATGGAGGTCTGTATAGATGGATTAATAGAACAAGTCCCACACACAGCTAGAAGCCCAATATTTTTTCAGAGCTAGATGCAGAAAAAAATTATATTCAATTTGCAACCTGATGGAGGTCAGTATAGATGGACTAATAGAATGATGCTATGCCCAAAAGATTTTACTTCACTAGGTGCAGTAAAAAAATTGGTATTCTATACACAGGTGGTATATCTTGCAACACAGATAGGCTACTCCACTGACTAACACACTCTGCAATAGGCCAAAAAGGATTAGCTTTGCTAGATTCAGCCAAATGCTGTGAAAAAAACTTGCACAGCACTGGCACAGACCTGCCTGGCAAAAACTGATAGGAACTGATGTAACCTAGTCCTGAAAAGGACTCCAATTACAATTAGTCTTTACTCCCACAATCTATCTATTTAAGAGCACAGACCTGCCTGATAAAAGTCGTAGGAAATGCTGTAACCTAGTCCTTAAAAGGACTGCAATCACAACTATTCCCTACTCCCAAGCTATCTGTAGATTTGTGCGAAAATTGGCTTGAAATTAACAAGGTATAGCGCACACAGCAACAGCGGTGCCGTCTAACACGCAGCTGCAGCAGTGAGAAAATGGTGGCGATGGAGAAAATGGCTTGGTCTTATAGGGCAAGGACATGTGACATACACTGCCAATGACACATGCCCTTGCTTGTGTGAAAAAAAGCACTTCGCTCCATGTGTGCGCTGCTGATAGGCTGACAGATTGCACCTCCCCACTGCAAATGCGGGAAAGAGAAAAAAAAATGGAGATCTTCATTGTTCCTGCAGAGATCCATCCCCTGCCCCTCCCCCCACCCCGCTGTACACTCAAACTGCGTATTAACATTAATTTTCATCATTACTGAGAAAAAATCCAGTTATGATTTTGGTGCACGAACAGTTATCGAACATAACCTCGAACAGCCGAATTTTTCTCAAATTGTTCGTGTTCGCCGAACGGCTCGAACACCGCCCAAAACAGCTCGAATTTGAGATTGGCGAACAGTTCGAGTAGAACAACGCTCATCTCTAGCCGGGACCTCCAAGGCATAGAGAGTCAGTTCTTGCCACGTGTCCAGCTTGGATACCCAATAATTATAAGGCACAGAGGAATTACGGAGGACGTTGGTATGGTCGGCAAGGTCGGCAGCATCTTCTAAAACTTTTCCTCCTTGTCAGAGTACCCCATGCATCAAGGCCTTGGCGCTGGGAGGGTCAGAGAAAACTGTCCCATCCCTTTAACAGGGTTCCCCTGCCTCTGCTGCATCATATTTGTGTCTCCCTCACCTGTACTCCTTGGTAGTCCAAGGAACTATTACCTCTGCCGCCACCGTTTTCAGAGGGGAATTTTTTTAAATAATTCCACAACAAGGGCCTTCTAGTACTGCCACATTTTACTAGACCTCTCCGCCGCGGGAAGTAAAGATAGAAAGTTTTCCTTGTAGCATGGTTCTAGAAGTGTGACCAACTAGAAATTACTGTCGGCCAAAAGGCATACAATGCTAGGGTCACGTGAAAGACAGAGGAACATAAAGTCAGCCATGTGTGCCAGACTGGTAACAGCCAAGTCTTCCCGGTCCTGATCAAGAGGGCGACTGTCCATGCTCTCCTTTTCATCCTCCTCCTTTTCATTCTCCGTTTCCTCAGGCCATTCACGCTGAACAGACGGTTTGAATGTAGTGTGGGTAGTACTGTTTGTAGTGCAGGAAACCAGCTTCTGTTCCTCCTCATACTCTTTTTCCTCCTCCTCATTAGCACCCAATCCAGGTTGGGATGAAATGAGGTTGGGCTGTGTAGAATCAACCTGTATGGTTCCATGCTTGATCTCATCAAGCTGCGCCAGCAATGTATCCTCTTTATTGTGAGCAGTGAGCATTTCAGAAGACAGAGAAGCGGGATGGTGACGCTAATTATGGTGTGATCGCAGCTGACCATCTTGGTGGAGTCTTCAAAGTTTTGGAGGATGACACAGATGTCTGACATCCATGCCCAGTCATCAGTTCTTATGTGCGGAGGCTGACCTGAATGCCGACGGGCGAGTTGAAGTTGGAACTCAACAACTGCCGTTTGCTTCTCACAAATCCTTCCCAACATCTGCAATGCTGAGTTGCAATGTGTTGTGACATCGCACACCAGTCAGTGAGCTGGAAGCTGCAAACGCTGCTGAAGCACGGCAAGGGCGCAGAAGCTATAGGTGACTTTTGAAAATGGACATACACGTGGCATACTTTTCAAAGCAGCTCAGGCCGATCCAGGTAGGTTTTGAGAAACCTCTGAACCACTAGGTTGAGCACATGGGCCAGGCATGGTATGTGTGTGAGGCTGCCTAGTGTAACATATCTGGCGGCGTCCTTGCATACTGGTCCATCTCCCACTGTGCAAGAGCGCACACTTGATTTCCAGTCCAGACTGCCACTCTGGCTTCTTTCCATACTGTCTGCTTTGCTCTGCTCTGGCTGCTTAGGGCGACGCCCGCCGAACTTCCTGTTTCTTGCAGCTGATGCAGACACACCCCTAATGCGTCCTCAGCCTATTGCTGTCTGTCACCTGGTATTTAAACCAGCTCCTCCTTGGAATCCATGCCTGAGCATCTTGTTCTGTCAGTTGGCTTCTTGTCACTGATGTGCCAGGTCCTGTCTATGTTTCCTGCCTTGCGGTATCAGTTCCCGTGTCTGAACTGTGTCCTGTCTGTGCACTCTAGCCCGCTGTCTTTTTGCCTTTCCTGGAGGCTGTAATTCCAGGCCCGTGTGAACATGCTCTTAGCCTGTTCGTCCCGCCCTCTGGGGGCCGCATACCCAGACTCGTTCCTGTATTTGTTGCAGTACAGTTCCTGTCTGAACTGTCTCCTACCTGCTTCCCGTTTCTCTCTATGTCCGTACCTTCCCTTTCTCCTGCATTGTCTGAACCAGCACTTAGCTTTACCTTGGATCGTTCCTGTATTTTGTTGCTGTTACAGTTCCTGTCTGAACTGTCTCCTAACCTGTTTCCTGTTTTTCTTTATGTCCGTATGTTTCCTTATTCTGCTGAGTCTGAACCTGCTCCTAACTCCTACTCGTTGTCGCTGTACTTCCGTTTGTGAGTTTAGTGTCCACTCGCTACTTCATTGCTAGCATCTTGTGTGTATTGGTTCTGCCTTCGCCTTCCTGTCTGTTCCGTGTGAACAGAGCCCTGTCCCCTCTGCTCTGCCTTGCTCACCGCTCCGGCGGTTCTTGCCTGCTCTGCCTTGCTCACCGCTCCGGCGGTTCTAGCCTGCTCTGGCTTGCTCACCGCTCCTGCGGTTTCCGCTCTGCCTTGCTTTGCTCACTGCTCCAGCAGCCTCGCTCTGCTCTGACCCTTTGCTCGCTGCTTCGGCAGTCTCGCTCTGCTCTGACCCTTTGCTCGCTACTCCGGCAGTCTCGCTCTGCTCTGACCCTTTGCTCGCTGCTCTGGCAGTCTCGCTCTGCTCTGACCCTTTGCTCGCTGCTCCGGCAGTCTCGCTCTGCTCTGACCCTTTGCTCGCTGCTCCGGCAGCCTCGCTCTGCTCTGACCCTTTGCTCGCTGCTCCGGCAGTCTCTCTCTGCTCTGACCCTTTGCTCGCTGCTCTGGCAGTCTCGCTCTGCTCTGACCCTTTGCTCGCTGCTCTGGCAGTCTCACTCTGCTCTGACCCTTTGCTCGCTGCTCCGGCAGTCTCGCTCTGCTCTGACCCTTTGCTCGCTGCTCCGGCAGTCTCTCTCTGCTCTGACCCTTTGCTCGCTGCTGTGGCAGTCTCGCTCTGCTCTGACCCTTTGCTCGCTGCTCCGGCAGTCTCGTCCTGCTCCACTCTTGTTCACCGCTCCAGGCGGCCTTGTCCTGCTCTACTCTCGCTCACCGCTCTAGGCGGCCTCGTCTTGCCCTGCTCTTGCTCACCGCTCTGGGCGGCCTCACTCTGCTGTGTTTGTCCACCGCATCTGCGGTTCTGTTCCTGAGTCCCAGTCTGTACTGGGTCCGATCCACTCTGTGCTCCAACCTGTCGTACCTGCCAGTAGCTTCCTGCCTGCATACCAGTCGTGCTTACCAGCATCCACCCATCTGCATACCAGCCGTGTCCGCCTATACCCACCAGTCTGGGTGCCAGCCTAACCTGCCTGTTCCAGTATTGACCGGTGTGGGTCAACAGCTGTGTCCGGGTTCTGACCTGGAGTAGCACCTGGTCCCTCTGCTCGGTTCCTCCTTGGTGCACTAGCGTCGTATGCCATCGTGCGACCTTGGTCGGATCGGGTGGATACTTAGTTACGCCCCTCCAGGTATTCACTCTCCGGTACGGTCCAGTGGAATCACTACATATACACGCACACGCCAGTCAGGGCGTGTGCATTACAGTGTGCTCAGGCCATGGTTCCCGTTGAGCCCCATGGCCTTCACTCTCTGAGACATTTTCCAGCGAATACATGCATCTAGAAGAAATTTTTTTTTTTTTGCTACTAGCTGAGTTCCAGGCGAATTACGCACCGTCCAGATTGAGCTTTCTGCACCCGTTCCTGTGGATCCGCCACAGTACTATGGGGATCCAAGACAGAGTTGTGCATTTGTGGAGCAATGCATGCTACACTTCAAGTTCTATCCTCTTTATTTTCCCACCGATCGGGTTAAGGTGGGATTCATGATGTCTTACCTAGCGGGTGATGCCTTGAAATGGATCACCCCCCTATGGGAAGCACAGGATCCTATCGTCCTGGACCTGCAGGCCTTCCTGGTGGCCTTTCTAATGGTCTTTGATGACCCTAACCCGGAAGCCCCTGCTGAATCTTCACTTCCCAATATCCCGGAGCAGCCCCGATGGGTAATGTGTGTGGGTAGCGCACTAGTCCTCCTGCCCGAAGAGACTACTGCCCACCCAGAATCCACACAGGATGACTACACTCTCCGGAATACTTCTCCCTACCTCAAGAGGCAGTCCAGACGTGCTAGGCGTAGAGGCAAGCCGTCACGCCAGGATCTGTCCTCCCAAAGACCTCCTGACCCCAACATTGAAGTCCCTGCTGAGGCTTCACTTCCCAGTATCCCGGAGCAGCCCCGACGGGTAATGTGCGTGGGTAGCGCACCAGTTCTCCTGCCCGAAGTGACTGCTGCCCACCCAGAATCTACACAGGAGGACTTCCTGCACCCGGTATCTGACACTTCACCCACTATAACCGGTGAGCATGTCCAAAGGTACTCCGAAGCAGTGATTACCTCCGAGTCTGTGCACCTCTACAACCTGGCGGAGGACCCCCTGTTGCCTCCTGAATCCTCCGGGATACCACTTGATGACAAATGGAGAGAGACTTCCCTACACCCGGTACCCGATACTTCGTCCGCTCCGTCCTGTGAGCTTGACAAAGGGTACCTCAAAGCGGTAGTTACCCCCGAGTCTTTACACCCCTCCGACCAGGCGGAGGACCTCCAGTTGTCTCCTGAACCCCTCAGGGTGCTACCTGGTAGCGAATGGACAGAGACTTTCCTATACTCTGCACCTAATACCTGGCCCGCTTGGTCCAGTGAGTCCGACCTAGTGTACTCCGAAGCAGAGGTTACCACCGAGACTCTACACCCCTCCGACCAGGCGGAGGACCTCCAGTTGTCTCCTGAACCCTTCGGGGTGCTACCTGGTAGCGAATGGACAGAGACTTTCCTATACTCTGCACCTGATACTTCGCCCGCTTCATCCAGTGAGTCCGACCTAGTGTACTCCAAAGCAGAGGTTACCCACGAGTCTCTACACTCCTCCGACCAGGCGGAGGACCTCCAGTTGTCTCCTGAACCCTTCGGGGTGCTACCTGGTAGCGAATGGACAGAGACTTTCTTATACTCTGTACCTGATACCTCGCCCGCTTCGTCCAGTGAGTCCGACCTAGTGTACTCCGAAGCAGAGGTTACCCCCGAGTCTCTACACCCCTCTGACCAGGCGGAGGACCTCCAGTTGTTTTCTGAATCCTCCGGGGTACCACCAGATAACAAAGGGACAGTGACTTTTTTACACCTTGTACCTGATACCTCGCCCATTTCATCCTGTGAGCTTGACAAGATGTACCCCGAAGCAGAGGTTACCCCCAAGTCTCTGCATCCCTCCAACCTGGCGGAGGACTTCCAGTTGTCTCCTGAACCCTCTGGGGTGCTACCTGATAATAAGTGGAGAGAGACTTCCGTGTTTGCTGTTCCTGGTACTCCACCCGTTTCGTCTGGTGCTGAGGATGGCTGGATAGGAGGTAGCATCCTAGATACCCAGATGACACCAGTTTGGTCTCTTCCTGTGGACAGTAGAAGTAATCTCCTTGAAGAGAAGGATTGGCCCTCAAATTCCCTGCGGAAGATTCTGGCAGGCCTGAAGAAGAGGGGGCGTAAGGGGGGGGTACTCTAACATACCTGGCGGCGTCCTTGCATAGTGGTCCATCTCCCACTGTGCAAGAGTGCACACTTGATTTCCAGTCCAGACTGCCACTCTGGCTTCTTTCCATACTGTCTGCTTTGCTCTGCTCTGGCTGCTTAGGGCGACGCCCGCCGAACTTCCGGTTTCTTGTAGCTGCTGCAGACACACCCCTAATGCATCCTCAGCCTATTGCTGTCTGTCACCTGGTATTTAAACCAGCTCCTCCTTGGAATCCATGCCTGAGCATCTTGTTCTGTCAGGCTTCTTGTCACTGATGTGCCAGGTCTTGTCTATGTTTCCTGCCTTGCGGTATCAGTTCCCGTGTCTGAACTGTGTCCTGTCTGTGCACTCTAGCCCGCTGTCTTTCTGCCTTTCCTGGAGGATGTAATTCCAGGCCCGTGTGAACACGCTCTTAGCCTGTTCGTCCTGCCCTCTGGGGCCGCATACCCAGACTCGTTCCTGTATTTGTTGCAGTACAGTTCCTATCTGAACTGTCTCCTACCTGCTTCCCATTTCTCTCTATGTCCATACCTTCCCTTTCTCCTGCATTGTCTGAACCAGCACTTGGCTTTACCTTGGCTCGTTCCTGTATTTTGTTGCTGTTACAGGTCCTGTCTGAACTGTCTCCTAACCTGTTTCCTGTTTTTCTTTATGTCCGTACCTTTCCTTTTTCTGCTGAGTCTGAACCTGCTCCTAACTCCTACTCGTTGTCGCTGTACTTTCGTTTGTGAGTTTAGTGTCCACTCGCTACTTCATTGCTAGTATCTTGTGTGTATTGGTTCTGCCTTCACCTTCTTGTCTGTTCCGTGTGAACAGAGCCCTGTCCCCTCTGCTCTGCCTTGCTCACCGCTCCGGCGGTTCTTGCCTGCTCTGCCTTGCTCACCGCTCCGGCGGTTCTTGCCTGCTCTGCCTTGCTCACTGCTCCGGCGGTTCTAGCCTGCTCTGCCTTGCTCACCGCTCCTGCGGTTTCCGCTCTGCCTTGCTTTTCTCACTGCTCCGGCAGCCTCGCTCTGCTCGGACCTTTTGCTCGCTGCTCCGGCAGTCTCGCTCTGCTCTGACCCTTTGCTCGCTGCTCCAGCAGTCTCGCTCTGCTCTGACCCTTTGCTCGCTGCTCTGGCAGTCTCGCTCTGCTCTGACCCTTTGCTCGCTGCTCTGGCAGTCTCGCTCTGCTCTGACCCTTTGCTCGCTGCTCTGCCAGTCTCGTCCTGCTCCACTTTTGTTCACTGCTCCAGGCGGCCCCGTCCTGCTCTACTCTCGCTCACTGCTCTAGGCGGCCTCGTCTTGCCCTGCTCTTGCTCACCGCTCTGGGCAGTCTCACTCTGCTGTGTTTGTCCACCGCATCTGCGGTTCTGTTCCTGAGTCCCAGTCTGTACTGGGTCCTATCCACTCTGTGCTCCAACCTGTCGTACCTGCCAGTACCTTCCTGCCTGCATACCAGTCGTGCTTACCAGCATCCACCCGTCTGCATACCAGCCGTGTCTGCCTATACCCACCAGTCTGGGTGCCAGCCTAACCTGCCTGTTCCAGTATTCCCCGGTGTGGGTCAACAGCCGTGTCCGGGGTCTGACCTGGAGTAGCACCTGGTCCCTCTGCTCAGTTCCTCCTTAGTGCACTGGCGTCGTATGCCATTGTGCGACCTTGGTCGGATCGGGTGGATACTTAGTTATGCCCCTCCAGGTATTCACTCTCCGGTACGGTCCAGTGGAATCACTACATATACACGCACACGCCAGTCAGGGCGTGTGCATTACACCTAGCTTCAGAGCCGCCACCAGATTCCGGCCATTGTCACACATGACAATGCCTGGCTGTAAGTTCAGCGATGACAGCCACAGATCTGTCTGCTCTACTACAGCTGTCAAAAACTCTTCAGTGTTGTATGGTTTGTCCCTTAAGCATATTAGCTTCAGCAGTGCCTGTTGCTGCTTGGCCGAGGCAGTGCTGCAGTGCTTCCAGCTTCCGACTGATGTGGTCATTTCAGAGATGGTGGCTGAGGAGGTGTTGGAGCTGTAGAATGTAGGGGCAACCCTGATTGACCTAGGGCCCACACTTTTTCGGCGTCGGGCGGACGTGTTCCGTCTCAGGGTCTGACTGGGTCCCCGCTTCCACTATATTAACCCAGCCTGCCGTCAGCAAGATGTACCGTCTCTCACCACAATCATTGTCCATGTATCTATGGTTAGGTGGACATTCCCAGTAACTGAGTTGTTCAGGGCACGGTTAATGTTCTGGGACACGTGCTTGTGTAACGCGGGGATGGCACACTAGGAGAAATAGTGGTGGCTGGGGACCAAATAATGAGGGACGGCCGCCGCCATCAGGTTGCTGAAAGATTCCATCTCCATGAGCCTAAAAGGCAACATTTCAAGTGCAATCATTTGAGAAATGTGTGAGTTCAGTAGTGTGGCCTGTGGGGTGTTGGCTGCATATTTGCTCTTGTGTTCCAAGGACTGGGGTAGGGACAACTGAACGCTGCGCTGGGACAAGGACATGGATGGTGATGGTTGCAAGTGTGCAACGACAGGTGCAGGGCGGGAGGCATCTTCGTCTGCTCCATGGACAGTAATTGCACTTTACCACAGTAGCCTTCGTGTGATCGTGGCTGCTCAAATATTTGGGCATTGCTACATGCGATGTCCTCTTGCCCCGCTTGAAGCTGGCTGGGCGAGGGGCCCAAATCTATAAATGGAAAAGTGAAAAGCTCTTTGAAATGTGTAATTGTGGGATCAGTTGTTTCCCGTCACTCGGCATGGTGGGAGGAAGGAGGATCAGGGTGAGGAATATGTGGACCAGACTCACGGCTACTGAGACCGTGTAAAAGACAGGGTGGTGGTGGTAAACTGCCTGGAAGCATTACCTGCTATCTAACCAACAATCTTTTCACACTGATCTGGCTTCAAGAGTGTTGTTCCATGAATTGGAACAGGAAGGTAGTTCAACATGATGTGGGGGTTTGTTGTGCTCCCTCAGCAGGCACAGTTTCATCTTGCCTACGACCTCGGCCTCTGCATGCACCATCACCATCACGTCCACTTGCCCGTCCCTTGCCACGCGCCTTTACCATTTTAATTGGAGTGGAATATTTGGCACGCTCCATAAAATGTCTGTATTATTACCGTAGCAATATGGGATCATGTGTGATGACCACGATTTTAAGAAGCGTCCTTATAGATGTGGCATTGGTCAGGGACCAAGTGTGAATAGGTTCAAGAAAACATAGATGACTGACTTTAAATGGAGTGGAATATTTGTCACGCTCCAAAAAATGTCTGTATTATTACCGCAGTAATATGGGATCATGTGTGATGACGGAAAAGTTTTTCTGCTTACACAATACAGCAATGTGAATGAAATTTAAAAAAATCTGCTCGTGTACTGCTAAAAGTAAATAGAGCAGTAAAATTGAGTACTGTATTGCTTTTTAAGCAAATAATCAGGATTAAGAGGAAAAAAATAGCCCTGATATGTATGGCTATGGATATCTGTAACAGCAGCAGACAGAACATGCAATGTACCCTATTGTGCTGTATACACTGTCCACAAACCCTGCTTGCCTAATTTCTGCTATCACCCTCACCAGTCATATATGCAGCTGGATTAGTCCTCAGAAGGACTGTTAGTTTAGATGTATTGCTGTGGAATACCTGACTAAAACAAGCAGCAATTCTCTCCCTCACTCAGCAGCAGCTCTCCCTACTCTTCCTGTTTCCGGAGTAGATGACCATACGGTCACCAGGTCTTATATACAGTGGGTACGGAAAGTATTCTGACCCCTTTAAGTGTTTCACTCTTTGTTTCATTCCAGCCATTTGGTAAATTCTAAAAAGTTTGTTTTTTTTCTCATTAAAGTACACCATCTTGACTGAAAGAAAATCAGAAATGTAGAAATTTTTGCAAATTTATTAAAAAAGAACTACTGAAATATTACATGGTCATAAGTATTGCTCAGTATTGAGTAGAAGCACCATTTTGAGCTAGTACAGCCATGAGTCTTCTTGGGAATGATGTTACAAGTTTTCACATCTAGATTTGGGGATCCCCTGCCATTCTTTCTTGCACATCCTCTCCAGTTCCGTCAGGTTGGATGGTGAACTTTGGTGGACAGCCATTTTCAGGTCTCTCCAGAGATGCTCAATTGGGTTTAGGTCTGGGCTCTGGCTGGGCCAGTCAAAAATGGTCACAGAGTTGTTCTGAAGCCACTCCTCTGTTATTTTAGCTGTTTGCTTAGGGTCATTGTCTTGTTGGAAGGTGAACCTTCGGCCAAGTATGAGGTCAAGATCACTCTGGAAGAAGTTTTCATCCAGGATATCTCTGTATATGGCCGCATTAATGTTTTCTTCAATTGCAACCAGTCGCCCTGTCCCTGCAGCTGAAAAACATCCCCATAGCATGATGCTGCCACCACCATGTTTCATTGTAGGGATCGTATTGGGCAGGTGATGAGCAGTGCCTGGTTTTCTCCACACATACCGCTTAGAATTATCACCAAAAAGTTCTATCTTTGTCTCATTAGACCAGAGAACCTTATTTCTCATAGTCTGGGAGTCCTTCATGTGTTTTTGAGCAAACTCTATGCAAGCTTTCATATGTCTTGCACTTTTTAGAATTTATCAAATGGTTGCAATGAAACAAAGAGTGAAAAATTTAAAGGGGTGTGAATACTTTTTGTACCCACTGTAGACCTGATGACGCTGTGCCGCCAGCCAATCACAGTAATGCTGCAACCGACATGGCTACGGCATTACAGTGAGTGGCAGGCAATCCCTGCATGTTAGTTGGCTGTCTAAAGAGCGCCAAAAATGCGGGGAAGTGACCCGAGCTCCCGCCTGAGCATCCCGGAAATACTCACCGAGCGCTGAGCATCTCGAGCCTTGAGATGCTCGGGCTAGTATCGAACAGTAGCGAGCACGGTCACTCATCACTACCAAATATCTCTCCAAAATTGGAATAAAAGTGATTCACTTTTTCAGTACATCATATGGTAAATTGAATGATAGCACTGTAAACAGCAACCAGTTCCACAAGAAAAAACAAACAATAACAAGCTCTTGTACTGCTATGTCAATGGAGAAAAAAAACAATTGGCCAATGCAGAAGGGCTAAAGAGAATTTATTTTTTACAGCTTTTTCTCACCTCAAACCCGGTGAAAAAATAAAAAAAATAATGTGGTGTTTTTCTCCATAAATGTACTATAGAGTGAGAATTGGAAGTTACCCATAATATTAACACTTCCATTATTTGTTCAAGAAAGCCTTATTATGAAGAAAATAAATGTACAGAGAAGCATATGTACAGCAAGGATTAATAATTTAATGCATCATCCACATACATTTATGTCCATAGCACAATTAGTCTTTTGTTATATCTTGTAGAAAACACTTTGCATGTTTGGAGCATTTTTTACTTAATAGATAGAAGCAAGTTAGTTTGTTGAAAACATTTAGCTGCTACTGTAAGCAGGTGGCCGAATGCAACTCACAGAAGGCACGAGGCAGAAACAGTCAGTGAACGGTTTAATTCTTTCAAATGCAGCGGGAATTTACAGTGGATAGGAGGCAATTAATGATAACAAGCAATGCAAATCAACAATAAACCATACAACAATACAATTAGAACAGGGAAAGTTTCTCAATTTATTATAATGTTCTTCTTATGAGGGTGCTACGCCCGTTCATGGGAGCAACGAGATTAGTTCCTCTTGCAATCCTGGACCAAGTAAGGGTCACTGGGTTATCCCGCTAGGCCGCAAGTCCTCCTGCCAAAGTCTATCGAGGAGTGTTGAGCCTCCTGTGAACCAACCGGCCCCCTCCCCACCTGTTGTCCTACTCCAGGCCAACCCCGGTACTATACGTTATAGCTGGAAGTGAAGGCCCTGCTTACTCATACTGTCTTTCTGTACCCACTGACATGCTCCTCTGGCCGTTGTCTCCTCGCGTATCTTCGGTGCTTAACCGTCGGCAAACGTTTCCTAGGCCTGGGGTGGAAAGGACTGGGTCTCGACTCTCCAAGGGTATCATATGGCCTCTAGGACTTGATCGGCATAGGGTGAAGGTTCTGGTCTTGACCAGAGCAGTCTGAATTCTGGGTCTTGACCAGTGTAGCTGGGGACTCAGGGTCATGATCGGCATAGTCGGGTTTCTAGGTCTCACCAAGTGTTTTTTTTTTTTTGCTGTGTCTGGCGATGACCGTCACCTTAGTGACATATTCTTTCCTCTGCGGCCTGTCACCCTGGTCACATTGCTGTCCCTGGTCTGCTCTTCTTCTTAGTTCCAAATCTCCCTGTGGTTTGGCGTGTAGGGCTTTTATATCCAGGAACTCTGTTATGCAAGGCACCTGACCAGATCCGCACAAGAACTGGCTCCCCCTGCAATTTTTCTGGTGCCGATCGGTTTTGCCTGATTTCAACCGGTCAGCAGATGGCAATCTTTCCTCACTAATGTCACATCATGCAAGGGCTCTTCAGGGGCACCATCGCTTCCTCTTACACTACTAGAAAGAAAGCATGACCTGCTAAATATGTAGAAATGTAAGTTTTTCTGGCCATAAGAATCTTGTAGAAAGTTTTTTAAAAATGTTTGTTTTAAATAAACTGGCCAAAAACCCACTCACAACATTTTCTCATGCATAGCCTGCTGCAAAAATTAATACATGAATAGAAGAAATGGCCCAATTATTACCAACATAACAATAGTTTTCCAACATAGATAAAAATAAACACTTTTTATCTAGTAATAAATACAAGCAGCAAAACATTATTTCAAATATTTCAAGCATACAAAGACCACTCATTAAAAAGATGTGGTGGGGCATGGCAGAATTTAATAGGTAAATGTTTTTTATTATTATTACTATTATTATTTATTACATTTCCTTTCCTTAGTCTTTTTTTATAACTTAAGAAAAACCCAGATAAAGTTTTACAGGAACTAGAAATAAAATAAATAAAACTATAAAAGTTATATATCATTAAATTCAATTTTGGATATATTTGTTTTTAATAGATGTTTTAAATGCGTGTGAAAATAAAAAAAAACTTAGCTGAAGAAATACAATTTTGCTTCAAAGGATACGACCTTCCAATCATTTATTTTACATCCTGAATCAAAACTAGTATTTACAGTCCTGCTTATCGTTATTGGCACCCATGAAGTTTAAGTACAAAATGTGGAAAATCTCCTCAAAAAATTTATCAAGTGAAAGTTTTTTTTGTATAGAGCACTCGTGTTAAATTGAGATGAGCGAACATGTTCGGAAAACGTTTGTTTTTTTCAAATTCGGCGTGAGCATTGCACATTCGGATTCGTGATCGGACGAGAGAGTTTTTAGTGAAAATCTGCCCAATTCGGCAAAAGTGCGGGAAATGATCACGTTTTCACTACCGTATTTATTAGGACTTTGGCTAGGATAGTGGTGCTGTTTGATGAGCGTGGGAGGACATGTTTGATGAGGGGAGAGTGTGGGAGAGCTCAGAGTAGAGGCGGGCTGTTAATCTTATTTTTTTTTAACTTAATGCATGCAGATTCCGACGAGCCAATCAGGGCACAGGAACGATCCACAACGTCCAGATATAAGGGCTTCTGTCATTGGCTGGTGAAGTCACATGTCCCTTTCCATATAAAGAGCGGACATGTTGTTTTAGCGCCATTTTGTCAGTGTAACAGTGCACACATGATTTGCTTATTATAAACTTTGCTGCAAATCAAATTTCATGGAAAATCCCTCAAGACATGGTGAATATGAAACTCGCCAGATTCGCTCTTTTCTAGCAGTAATGTACATGCTTGTGTCAACATTGCAATAATTTGGATCTTACATTGCTGTGACGGAATAAAGTGGGAAGGCCCATTTCCTCATGAACATGTTGCATTTTTAAAAAATAAATATTCCCTACAATAAAAAAAAATAGGCTAATAGCTATTGTTACCTAATCCGTGTATCCTACTGGAGTTAGAAAGCAATATATTGTGCCAAATCTAAAAGCAGAATATGACATATTAAACTTTCAAAATACATTTTTGATATAACCTTTAGTCAGTGTATTTTGATGCCAAGAAAATGTGAAATGCAGCTGCTCTTTGATGAATAAATTAAAATAAAAAGTTTCCCATAATGAATTGCAGGCAATGGATCTTGCGACCTAGATCAAGTCTAGGAAAATATTTTCTCCTACACAAAGGTAAAGTTTCATTTTGGTATGTTAAATATTAAATTGCAGGAAGACATATCATGATGGCCACAGGCATCTTGAACAGTAGTGGTTTTAAAAAGAAAAATTGCAAGAATTTCTAAGAATAAATACATGATAAAACTGGATCAATGTGGTGTTTGCGTAGAATGTGGATATTATGGTAATTTTCCCCTATCAATTGACATATGACATCTAACGAGAACTCATCTAACATCTAACGAGAACTCATCTAACATCTAACAAGAACTCATCATTGAATTATTTTGCTTTTTTATTTATTTTATTTTGCAAAGAGTCAACTCCTAAAGGCAGTGACACACTGCCGTATAACTAGTGTGATGATCGCATCACACTGAACGGACTGGCCGGCACCTCTCCTGACCTGAACATGACAGCATGATGGATTTCAATGCAGCTGTCAAGCTCAAATCAGGAGAGCAGACAGCCAGTACAAGGTTAAGGCCATGTTCACACTATCAGTATTTGGTCAGTATTTTTTTTCAGGAATGGGAGCCAAAACCAGGTGAGGAACAATCAGAGAAAAGGTATAATAGAAACAAGTCACCAATTCTGCATTTATCACCCACTCCTGGTTTTGGCTCCCACTCCTGAGAAAAAATACTGACCGAATACTGACTAAATACTGATAGTGGGGCCGTGGCCTTATTATGCGACCCTCTCATGAGAAATACGGCAGTGTGTCTCTGCCCTTAACCACCAACTTCTTGTTTTCAGTAATGGATTTAAACATTCAAACTTCATTACAGGGGTTTTTCATACTCATTAAAAAAAGCCTAAACTAAATAAAAGTAAAAAATATAGTATTGCCTGCAGTACCTGTGCTTACTTCACTGGAGTGTTGTCTTTGGCTGCCACAGTCATGTTATGAGTGCATTAAACCAAGCCTGGGTTCACATAGATCTTTTGCATTAGACTGCTTTTTTGTGCCTGTTGATACTCAGCCGGTTCAAGTCGCAAGCAGAAATGTATCACTTAGCGTCAAACTTTTCCCCATTTACTCCCAGCTGCTACGATCTTGCCTCTCAACTCGCCCAAACTTGTCTCCAAACTGTCCAGCCCAACAACTCATAAGCTGGACAAGAGATAACAATCCTATTGCAAACAATGGAATCAGTTCCTCCAGCAGTTTCTAGCAAGATCTTTACCCCTTCAGCCCACAGCCTGTTTTCACCTTCCTGACAACGCCAAGTTTTATAATTCTGACCAGTGTCAGAAATAACTGGAATACGCAAACATATCCCAGTGATTCTGAGACAGTTTTTTATCATAACATGTTGTATGTCATGTTAATGGTAAGTTTTAGACAATATGATTTGCGTTTATTTATAAAAATATCAAATATTTGACAAAAAAATAGAAAAGTTCACAATTTTCAAACTCTGAATTTTTATGCTGTTAAATAAAATAGTTATACCACACAAAATAGATAAGTAACAATTTCCACATGTCTAATTTACATCAGCATCATTTTTGAAGCATCATTTTTTTTGTTAGGAAGTCAGAAGGGTTATAATTTAATCAGCAATTTTTCCTTTTTCAAACTCAATTCATAAAACCAATTTTTTTAGGGACCACATCACATTTGAAGTGACTTTGAGGGACCTATGTGACAGAAAATGCCACAAAGTGACATCATTTAAAAAAACTGCACCCCTCGAAGTGCTCAAAACTGCATCCAAGTAGTTCTTTAACCCTTTTGGTGTTTCACAGTGTAATGCACACGCCCGGGCTGAGTGGCGTGTGCGTGTATATGTAGTGATTCCACTGGACCGTGCCGGAGAGTGAATGCCTGGAGGGGCGTAACTAAGTATCCACCCGATCCGACCAGGGTCGCACGACGGCATACGACGCCAGTGCACCAAGGAGAAACCGAGCAGAGGGACCAGGTGCTACTCCAGGACAGACCCCGGACACGGCTGTTGACCCACACAGGGGAATACAGGAACAGGCAGGTTAGGCTGGCACACAGACTGCTGGGTATAGGCAGACACGGCTGGTATGCAGACTGGCGGATGCTGGTAAGCACGACTGGTATGCAGGCAGGGAGGTACTGGCAGGTGCGACAGGTTGGAGCACCAAGTGGATAGGACCCAGTACAGACTGGGACTCAGGAACAGAACCGCAGATGCGGTGGACAAACACAGCAGAGTGAGGCCGCGCAGAGCGGCGAGCAAGAGCAGAACAAGACGAGACCGCCTGGAGCGGTGAGCGAGAGAAGAGCAGAACAAGGCCGCCTGGAGCGGTGTGCGAGAGATGCAGGACGAGACTGCCGGAGCAGCGAGCAAAGGGTCAGAGCAGAGCGAGACTGCCAGAGCAGCGAGCAAAGGGTCAGAGCAGAGTGAGACTGCCGGAGCAGCGAGCAAAGGGTCAGGGCAGAGTGAGACTGCCGGAGCAGCGAGCAAAGGGTCAGAGCAGAGCGAGACTGCCGGAGCAGCGAGCAAAGGGTCAGAGCAGAGCGAGACTGCCGGAGCAGTGAGCAAAGGGTCAGAGCAGAGCAAGACTGCCGGAGCAGCGAGCAAAGGGTCAGAGCAGAGCGAGTCTGCCGGAGCAGTGAGCAAAGGGTCAGAGCAGAGCGAGTCTGCTGGAGCAGCGAGCAAAGGGTCAGAGCAGAGCGAGACTGCCGGAGCAGCGAGCAAAGGGTCAGAGCAGAGCGGAAACCGCAGGAGCGGTGAGCAAGGCAGAGCAGAGTGGAAACCGCTGGAGCGGTGAGCAAAGCAGAGCAGAGCGGAAACCGCAGGAGCGGTTAGCAAGGCAGAGCAGAGCGGAAACCGCAGGAGCGGTGAGCAAGGCAGAGCAGAGCGGAAACCGCCGGAGCGGTTAGCAAGGCAGAGCAGAGCGGAAACCGCAGGAGCGGTGAGCAAGGCAGAGCAGGCAAGAACCGCCGGAGCGGTGAACAAGGCAGAGCAGAGGGGACAGGGCTCTGTTCACACGGAACAGACTGGAAGGGAGAGGCAGAACCAGGTACACACAAGATACTTGCAATGAAGTAGCGAGTGGACTCTAAATTCACAAACGGGAGTACAGGGACAACGAGTAGGAGTTAGGTACGGGATCAGATTCTGCAGGAAAAGGGAAGGTACGGACATAGAGAAAAACAGGTAACAGGCTGGGAGAGTATTCAGACAAGAACAGACACAGCAGCAAGATACAGGAGCGGTTCTAGGTATGCAGCCCCTAGAAGGCAGAACGAACAGGCTAGGAGCGTGTTCAGACAGGAACAGGCAAGATACAGGAACGAGTCTAGGTATGCGGCCCCTAGAAGGCGGAAAGAACAGGCTAGGAGCGTGTTCACACTGGCCTGGAAATACAGCCTCCAGGATAGGCAGAAGACAACAGGCTAGAAGATAGTTCAGACAGTACACAGTTAAGACACGGGAACTGATACCACAAGGCAGGAAACATAGACAGGACCTGGCACATCAGTGACAAGAAGCCAACTGACAGAACACAATGCTCAGGCAAGGATTCCAGGGAGGGGCTAGGTTAAATACCAGGTGACAGACAGCAATAGGCTGAGGACGCATCAGGGGTGTGTCTGCAGCAGCTACAAAAAACAGGAAGTGATCGGGCGCCACCCTTAAGCAGCAAAAACAGAGGCAAGCAGACAGCATGGAGGGAAGCCAGGCTAGCAGACTGGACTGGAGATCAAGTGCGCGCTCTTGCACAGTGGGAGATGGACCACTATGCAAGGACGCCGCCAGGTATGTTACACACAGCAATTAAAGCAATGTGGATGGAAAAAATGAAAATGTTACTTTTTCCCACAAAAATGTTGCTTTAGCCCCAAATTTTTTAATTTCTCAAGGGTAACAGGAGGAAATGGACCATACAAATGTTCTTCCAATTTTTCATGAGTACACGATACCCCACATGTGGGGGAAAACTACTGTTTGGGTGCACGGCAGGGCTTGGAAGGGAAGGAGCACCATTTGACTTTTGGAGCGCAAAAATTGCTGGAATAGATAGCAGACGCCATGTTGAGTTTGCAGAGCTCCTGATTTGCCTAAACAATGTAAACCCCCCATAAGTGACCCCATTTTGGAAACTACTCCCCTCAAGGAACTTATCTAGATGTATGGTGAGCACTTTGAACTCACAAGTTCTTCACGGAATTTTATGCTGTTGAGCAGTGAAAATGAAAAAAAAAAATTTTTCCCACAAAAATGTTGCTTTAGCCTCACATTTTTCATTTTCACAAGGGTAACAAGAGAAATTTCTCCTGAGTACACTGATACCCTATATGTGGTGGAAAACTACTGATTGGGTACACAGCAGGGCTTGGAAGGGAAGGAGCGTCAATTGAATTCTGGAGAGGAATTTTGGCTGAAACAGATTGAGGATGAAATGTCGCATTTGAAGAGCCCCTGACATGCCGAAACAGCAGAAACCCCTACAAGTGACCTGTTTCTGTTATGTCTTGAATCATGTGATTTTGACTAAGTAGGAAACTTCCATCTTCTTCTCTTTCTGTCTGTATTCCTAAGTACTGTTTCACATTTCCCAAGTCTTTGATCTCGAAATGTTGATTCAGGATTTTTAGTATGTCCTTTTTATCCCTTTCTTTTTCAAAACAAACTAAAATGTCATCAACATATATGAATACATAGATCCATCTGTCCATTAGTCTTTTTGTGTACAGGCAAGGATCAGCTTTGCTTCTTTTAAATTTTTCATTTGTGAGCACCGCCATGATTTTATCATTCCACGCTTTAGCAGCTTGTTTTAAACCGTATATACTTTTCTGTAATTTGCAAACCATGTTTGGGTTACTTTCATCTTTGAATCCTGGAGGTTGTTCCATGTAAATATCTTCTGTTAAACTTCCATTCAAAAATGCTGTCTTTACATCCAGATGTTTCAGTTCCATTTGTTTCATTGCTGCAACTGCAAAGTTCTTATTGTAGTATGTTTGACAACTGGAGCAAATGTTTCATCACAGTCTTCTCCATATTTCTGAGAACAACCTTTAGCTACGAGTCTTGCTCGGTATCGCTCAGCTGTGCCATCTGTTCGGTACTTTACTTTAAAAACCCATTTACATCCTATAGCTTTTCTTCCTTCTGTTAATTCTGTTAGTGCCCATGTTTTTGAGTCATGCATGGATTTTATTTCTATTTCTGTTGCCTCTATCCATTTATTGGCTTCTTCTTCAGAAAGTCGAGATATGTCTTCCCAAGAGGTAGGCTCAGAAATTTTACTTGTACTTGCCTTGTATGAAAGGCGTGTTGGCGGTTTTCCTTTGTTTTCTCTTATTGAACGTCTTGGTTCTGTGTCTGTTTGTAGTTGTTTCTCTTCACTTTCAGTATTCTGTTTTTTATTAATTTCAAATTCTTTTTCATCAGATATTCCTTCATCTATATCATTGCTGTTTTTCTCATTTTTTGTTTCCAGTGAAATCATAGAGTCTTCATTTAGATCCTCAATGAATGTCACACTGTTACTCACCATAACTCTGTCTGGTTTGGGATCTAAGATTCTATATCCTTTGCAATTTTCACTATATCCAACAAATATTCCTTCCATGGACCTATTTTGAAGTTTGGAACGTTTTTCTGTTGGAACGAATACAAAAACTTTACAACCAAAAACTCTTAAATGATTTACACTTGATTTCACACCTTGCCACAGTTCATATGTATTTTTTTTCAGTTTTCTAGAAAAAAGTCGGTTCTGTAGATATGTAGCTGTCATTGCTGCTGCACCCCAATATTTCTCTGATAGTTTGGAATCTGTCAGCAAACACCTTATCATTTCAGTTCTCTTTTTCCTTTCTGCTTCTCCATTTTGTTCAGGTGTGTATGGAACAGTCTCTTGATGACATTTTTTCTTAAGTAGTTTTCTATTTGGTGTCCTGTGAATTCACCTCCATTATCACTTCTAATGACAATTGGCTTCATCTGAAACTTGTTATTCGACTTTGTCAAGTAGTCTACTAGTTTATTGAAAACTTCGCTTTTGTTCTTGATCAAGTATGTGACTGTGTATCTTGAGTAGTCATCTATAAAAGTCACCAAATATCTATTGCCTCCTGATGTAGTCACTTTCATGGGTCCACCAAATCAAGTGGTCTTGTGCTTTTCGTTTCACTTTCTTTAGGAATAGATATCCTTGTGGCTTTGGATTTTATACAACATTCACATCTTACGGTAATTGAGCAATCAGATATCAATAGATTCTTTGTCAATTCTTTCCTTTTTAGCTCCATTATACTTTCAGGATGTCTGTGTCCTAGACGTCTATGCCACATGTGAATACAATTCTTGTGATCATGTGTACACAACTTCATATGTTCCTTTAATGTGTCTAGATGATATAATTGTTCATCTGCCTTGACATTGGTTATTACCTTGTTTCCTGCTAGGATTGTACACTCATCATCTTTGAATTTTACAGTAAGTCCTTTAGCAGTTAGACGTTTTACAGATAGCAATCCTCCTTCTAATCCTGAAACATATAACACATCCTGTACAAGTATTTTTGAATCATGCCCAAACTTGTTAGAACAGTTTAGCATTCCTTGTCCAACACCTTCAGCAGTTATTTTGCTTCCATCTGCAAGATAAATGGCTTCCTTCTTATTTAAATTAAGTTCAGTAAAGAAATTTTTAATACTTGTTCATGTGACTTGCTGCTCCTGAGTCAATAAACCAACCCAATGATGATTTCTTATCAGTCACTTTAAAAGCGCCATTCCAATTATTTTCACATGAATCAGAAATTGTGTTTTTCACCTTCTGTGCATTCTCTTTATGATGTAATTTCTGTAGTTCTGCTTTCCATATAGTACAGTCTTTCTTTAAATGTCCTTTTTTCTTACATCTGAAACATTTTCTTGTCTCTTTATTATAGGGTCTTTTTGATTCTGTAGCTTTAAGAGCATTTCCATTATCTTTTTCAGTAGAAGAATCATTTGTTTGTTCTTTCCTTCTTTGATATTCATTAGTGTTGAGCGAACATGCTCGACACTGCTCGGTACTCACCCGAGCATCACCCTACTCGGGATGTTCGGCGAACACCGAGCATTTCCGGGTTACTCGGACGGGAGATCGCGTCTCTGCCCTGCATGTTTGGCGCTCTTTACAGAGCCAATGAACATGTAGGGATTGCCAGCCAGTCACTGTAATGCCGCAGCCATGTTGGTTGTGAGCATTACATTGAGTGGCTTGCCGCACAGCGTCACCTCAAGTATTCAAAATCGGGCGCCGCCATCTTGGACACAGATGGCTGGGATCAGACAGTGTAGGGACAGCGCTGCTGATTTAGGGAGAGATATATACTGCGAAATAGTTAGTGTAGGGTCTGTAAAGGCTGCCAGATCAAACAAACAGTCCTTCTCAGGACAAATATTCATCCCAGATATCAGGCAGGCTGTATAGGAGACGCAGTGGTTATACCAGCAAAAGCTGTATTACAGTCCTGTATGCTCCTGTTGCTGAAATTGCTGGACTTAGCTCCAGGTCTCGGGGGCCAGGAAAAATCCTTTTTTTTTCATCTAAATCCTCTTTTTTTTCCTCTTTCACACTGTACAAATACCCGTCTTATTAACCTTTTGGTGTCCCCCCATCCCTCCCCCCCAAAAAAAAAAAAAAAGTGTGTCTGTGACAGTTCAGACACAAATACAGTACAGACCAAAAGTTTGGACACACCTTCTCATTTAAAGATTTTTCTGTATTTTCATGACTATGAAAATTGTACATTCACACTGAAGGCATCAAAACTATGAATTAACACATGTGGAATTATATACTTAACAAAAAAGTGTGAAACAACTGAAAATATGTCTTATATTCTAGGTTCTTCAAAGTAGCCACCTTTTGCTTTGATGACTGCTTAGCACACTCTTGGCATTCTCTTGATGAGCTTCAAGAGGTAGTCACCGGAAATGGTCTTCCAACAATCTTGAAGGAGTTCCCAGAGATGCTTAGCACTTGTTGGCCCTTTTGCCTTCACTCTTCGGTCCAGCTCACCCCAAACCATCTCGATTGGGTTCAGGTCTGGTGACTGTGGAGGCCAGGTCATCTGGCGTAGCACCCCATCACTCTCCTTCTTGGTCAAATAGCCCTTACACAGCCTGGAGGTGTGTTTGTGGTCATTGTCCTGTTGAAAAATAAATGATGGTCCAGCTAAACGCAAACTGGATGGAATACCATGCCGCTGCAAGATGCTGTGGTAACCATGCTGGTTCAGTATGCCTTCAATTTTGAATAAATCCCCAACAGTGTCACCAGCAAAGCACCCCCACACCATCACACCTCCTCCTCCATGCTTCACGCTGAGAACCAGACATGTAGAGTCCATCCGTTCACCTTTTCTCCGTCGACACGGTGGTTGGAACCAAAGATCTCAAATTTGGACTCATCAAAGCACAGATTTCCACTAGTCTAATGTCCATTCCTTGTGTTCTTTAGCCCAAACAAGTCTCTTTTGCTTGTTGCCTGTCCTTAGCAGTGGTTTCCTAGCAGCTATTTTACCATGAAGGCCTGCTGAACAAAGTCTCCACTTAACAGTTGTTGAAGAGATGTGTCTGCTGCTAGAACTCTGTGTGGCATTGACCTGGTCTATAATCTGAGCTGCTGTTAACCTGCGATTTCTGAGGCTGGTGACTCGGATAAACTTATCCTCAGAAGCAGAGGTGACTCTTGGTCTTCCTTTCCTGGGGCGGTCCTCATGTGAGCCAGTTTCTTTGTAGCGCTTGATGGTTTTTGCAACTGCACTTGGGGACACTTTCAAAGTTTTCCCAATTTTTCGGACTGACTGACCTTCATTTCTTAAAGTAATGATGGCCACTCATTTTTCTTTACTTAGCTGCTTTTTTCTTGCCATAATACAAATTATAACAGTCTATTCAGTAGGACTATCAGCTGTGTATCCACCTGACTTCTGCACAACACAACTGATGGTCCCAAACCCATTTATAAGCCAAGAAATCCCACTTATTAAACCTGACAGGGCACACCTGTGAAGTGAAAACCATTTCCGGTGACTACCTCTTGAAGCTCATCAAGAGAATGCCAAGAGTGTGCAAAGCAGTCATCAAAGCAAAAGGTGGCTACTTTGAAGAACCTAGAATATAAGACATATTTTCAGTTGTTTCACACTTTTTTGTTAAGTATATAATTCCACATGTGTTAGTTCATAGTTTTGATGCCTTCAGTGTGAATGTACAATTTTCATAGTCATGAAAATACAGAAAAACCTTTAAATGAGAAGGTGTGTCCAAACTTTTGGTCTGTACTGTATATCTGTTTAAAATAGTCTGGTGTAGGCCAGAGAGACAGAAGTGTGGTTTTGCAGTTCCACGGTTCAAACCTCTGTATTATCCAGTTTTGTGCCTTTTGTATCTAAAAAAAAACAGTTTGAGTGTGTCGCTCACTGTTCAGCCGCAAATATATATATTTAAAAAAGTCTGGTATACACCAGTAAATTATAACTGTGGTTTTGCTGTTCCACGGTAAAAAATCTCTATTATCCTGCTTTTGGCATTTTTTGCCGTAAAAAAAAAACTGTAATAGTGTCTCCCTGATTGTTCAGACACAAATATATCTGATGAAAATAATCTGGTGCAGGCCCGAGAAATAGAACTGTGGTTTTGCAGTTCCACGAGTCAAATATCTGTATTATCCTGCTTTTGGCATTTTTTTCTGTAAAGAAAAACAGTAATAGTGTCTCCTGATTGTTCAGAAACCAATATATCTGTTTAAAAGAGTCTGGTATACACCAGTAAATTATAACTGTGGTTTTGCCGTCCCACAGTAAAAAATCTCTATTATCCAGCTTTTCCTATTTTTTCCGTAAAGAATAGCAGTAATAGTTTCTCCCTGATTGTTCAGATTGTATAAAAGAGTCGGGTGTAGGCCAGAGAAATAGAACTGTGGTTTTCCTCTTCCACGTTTCTAATCTATTTTGTATTACCCTTTTTCCATTGATAGTGCGAGTGTAAGCTATTTTACTTCCTTTACAATGGGCAAGGCGCGTGGCAAGGGACGTGGAACTGGACGTTCTGGTGATGGTGCGTGCAGAGGACGGGGCCGTGGCCAAGGTGAAAATGTGCCACAGCCAACAGCCACATCTTCTCGCTCCCACTTCTTGACCGAATTACTAGGGAAGCACAGAACAACACCAGTATTGCGAACTGATCAGTGTGAACAGGTTATTAATTGGATAGCAGATAATACTTCCAGTTACCTGAGCACCACCACCTCTGGTCTGTCTTCCACACGGTCACATCTTAGTAGCCGTGAGTCTCGACCGCATACTCCTCCTCACCCTGATGCTCCTTCCTCCCACCATGCCGAGTGTCGTCAGAGAGCAACTGATCCCACACTTGGACACTCTGAAGAGCTGTTCACTGGTCCATTTCCAGATTTGTGCCCCTCGCCTGCTCCGCTTGAAGTGGTGGAAGAGGAGATCCCATGTAGCGATGCCCAAATATTTGAACAGCCACAGCCACAGGAAGTCGACGCTGGCAATTTGTCACAAGAGGTGGACGATGACGAGACACAATTGCCAGGAAGTGAGGAGGAAGATCGTGGTGCGCAAGTGGAAGAGGAGGAGGTGGTGGATGATCTAGTAACTGACCCAATGTGGCAGAAGGACATGCAGAGCGAGGCCAGCAGCACACAGGGTGAGAGAGGCAGAGTACCCCAACAGGCAGGAAGAAACAGTGTGGTGGCCGCACACAGAAGGCAGGCAACAGTTCCCCGTAACACCAACACGAGGGACGTTGCCAGTACAACCTGTAGGTCTTCCAGAGTCTGGCATTTTTTTAAAGACTCTGCTGATAACCCCAAAAAGGCCATTTGTACCACCTGCCATGCCAGCAGGGGTGACAAAACTACCAGCCTGACCACCACCAGCATGTTAAGGCACATGGCAGCAAAGCACCCGACTTTGTGGGGCGAACCTCAGGGTCCACGACCAGTGTCAGCGGGTGTCACTACTGCTTCTTCCGCTGTTGTGCATGCAATAGAACCCCCTGTTGTGTGTGCAAGGCAATCCCCTGTCCATACTGCATGCAAAGATGCCCCCTCCTCTCAGTCTTCACTTGTTATGGCAGTTTCTCAAGAAACAGCATCAACGTCCACGTCCACGTCCCACCGCAGCGTTCAATTGTCCATATCCCAGACCTTTGAACGAAAGCGGAAATTCACAGCTAACGCCCCACAGGCCACAGTCCTAAATTCGCACATTTGCGTTGGAAATGCTGCCTTTTAGGCTGGTGGAGACGGAATCCTTCCGCAACCTTATGGCGGTGGCCGTCCCTCGGTACTCGGTCCCTAGCCGACACTATTTTGCCCTGTGTGCCATCCCCGCACTACACAAGCACGTGTCCCAAAACATCTGCCGTGCCCTCAACAACGCAGTTACTGGGAAAGTCCACCTGACAACGGACACGTGGACAAGTGCTTGTGGCCAGGGACGGTACATCTCCCTGACGGCACACTGGGTAAACATAGTGGAAGTCGGGACCCAGTCGGACATTGGGATGGAACACATCCACCCCACACTGAGGATTGCGGGCCCTATGTCAGTCAGAGTTGCCCCCACAGTGTACAGCTCCTGTGCATCATCCTCCTCCTCCTCTTCATGTTCAGCCTCCATCTCAGATATCACCACATCAGTTACAAGCTGGAAGCACTGCAGTACTGCCTCCACCAAGCGGCAACAGGCTGTGCTGAAACTCATAAGCTTAGGTGAGAAACCTCACACTGCTTGTGAGTTATGGACAGCTGTGAAAGAGCAGGCAGATCTGTGGCTGACACTGCTGAACCTACATCCAGGTATGGTCGTGTGTGACAATGGCCGTAACCTGGTGGCGGCTATGAGGCGAGGCGAGATCACACACATACCATGCCTGGCTCATGTGCTTAACCTCGTGGATCAGCGGTTTCTTAAATCGCACCCCGAGTTTCCAGATCTGCTCGTCAAAGTACTCCGCCTGTCAGCTCATTTTCGCAAGTCGCCTACAGCTTCCGCCGCTCTTGATGTGTTGCAGCAGCGTTTGCTGCTTCCGTCACACCGACTGGTGTGTGATTTCCCCACACGTTGGAACTGTACCCTCCACATGTTGCAAAGGATTTGTGAGCAGAAGAGAGCAGTTTTGGAGTATCAGCTGCAACAAGGCCGTCGATATTCAGGTCAGACTCCACACATAAGACCTCAGGAGTGAACCTGGATGTCTGACATATGTACCATCTTGACAAACTTTGAGGAGTCCACCAAGATGGTGAGTGGCGATGACGCCATCATTAGCATCAGCATTCCACTTGCCTGTCTTTTGCAACGCTCTCTGCAGAGAATTAAAGAGGAGGCATTGCAGCCAGAGTATGATGTGATGGATCAAGAAGCCATAGCGGTCGATTACATACAGCCCAGCCTCATCTCATCCCAATGTGCATTGGGGGACAATGAGGGAGAGGAGGAGGAGGAGGAAGAACAGGAGCTTGTATCATGCGCTATAGACGGTAGTACCTGTACAACTGTCATACAGTCGGTTCAGCGTGGGTGGCCTGAGGACAGGGGGGAGGAGGAGGAGGAGGAGGAGAGCATGGTAAGTCATCATCTTGGTGAGGACCTGGAAGTCTTGCCCGTTACAAGTCTGGCACGCATGGCTGACTTTATGTTAAGCTGCCTTAACCGTGACCCTCGCGTTGTCAAAATGTTGGGTGACAGTCATTACTGGTTGGTGACACTTTTAGACCCCCGCTACAAGGAGAACTTTCACTCTCTTATTCCTGAGGTGGAGAGGTCTACAAAAATGGGGCAGTACCAGAAGGCCCTTGCTGCAGAACTGTTAAAAAAATTCCATGTGAACACGCTAGTGGCAGAGGTCACAGTTCGTTGCCCAACCAAGGCGTACATGCGAGAGAGACGCAACTCCTATCTAGCAGAGGCAGGGGAACACTGTCAACGTTCTGGGACAGTTTTCTCAGACCCTTCCTTCGGACAGACCCTGAGGCGCAGGGTACTCTCACAAGGAGTGGAAAGTTCCAAAGATGGTGAGGGAGTACCTTGCCGACCGCACCAGCATCCTCCATGATTCCTCTGTGCCTTTTAATTATTGGGTATCCAACCTGGACACTTGGAATGAACTCGCTCTGCACGCCTTGGAGGTCATGGCCTGCCCTGCCGCTAGAGTGTTATCGGAGCGTATTTTTAGTGCCGCTGGGGGAATTATAACTGATAAGCGCACTCACCTGTCAACTGACAATGCTGACAAGCTGACCCTTATCAAAATGAACAAGGGCTGGATTGGGCCAGACTTCTCATCACCACCAAATGACAGCAGAGTAACATAAAGTCAAATCCACTGTGTTATTTCAGGAGATGTATTCACATGCACCGCTTCACACCAACACATGGGTATATGCTTCCTCATTTCGGCTGTTTTATGTTCTTCTCCTTATCCTCAGCCTCCACCACCACTATACCACCAGGGTGACCGTGGTCCGTGTTGCCATTATTGAAAGTTCCTCCATCCTTATTTTTGTCATCTTTTGTTGTAAGGCATAGGCAAAGACTATGGGAGACCCACTCCCCAATAATGGGAATAATGTTTGCAATATGCTGTACTGTATGGCTCTTGTAAGGGGCATTAAAACCATCTTGTTAAGCTACTGGGACCTCCACTTCTCTTCCAAGTGGCATTAAAACTGTCTTGTTAAGCTACTGGGACCTCCACGTCTCTTCCAAGGGGCATTAAAACCGTCTTGTTAAGCTACTGGGACCTCCACGTCTCTTCCGAGGGGCATTAAAACCATCTTGTTAAGCTACTGGGACCTCCATGTCTCTTCTGAGGGGCATTAAAACTGTCTTGTTAAGCTACTGTCACCTCCACCACTTTTCCAAGGGGCATTAAAACCGTCTTGTTAAGCTACTGGGACCTCCACGTCTCTTCCGAGGGGCATTAAAACCGTCTTGTTAAGCTACTGGGACCTCCACCACTTTTCTAAGGGGCATTAAAACCGTCTTGTTAAGCTACTGGGACCTCCACGTCTCTTCCGAGGGGCATTAAAAGCGTCTTGTTAAACCACTCTGAATTCCACAGCTCTTCCAAGGGGCATTAAAACGTTGTTTTTAATTAACTCTAACCTACACAACTCTTCGAACGGGCATTGCATTTCCTACTAATTTTTGGCAGCTTTTGCTTGGAAGGCATAGGCAAAGAATATGGGAGATACACTCCCCAATAATGGGAATAATGTTTGTAATATGCTATACTGTATGGCTCTTGTAAGGGTCATTAAAACCATCTTGTTAAGCTACTGGGACCTCCACGTCTCTTCCGAGGGGCATTAAAACCATCTTGTTAAGCTACTGGGATCTCCATGTCTCTTCCGAGGGGCATTAAAATCGTCCTGTTAAACTACTGTGACCTCCACCACTTTTCCAAGGGGCATTAAAACTGTCTTGTTAAGCTACTGGGACCTCCACGTCTCTTCCGATTGGCATTAAAACAGTCTTGGTAAGCTACTGTGACCTCCACCACTTTTCCAAGGGGCATTAAAACTGTCTTCTTGTTAAGCTACTGGGACCTCAACGTCTCTTCCGAGGGGCATTAAAAGCGTCTTTTTAAACTACTCTGAAGTCCACAGCTCTTCCAAGGGGCATTGAAATGTTGTTTTTAATTAACTCGAACCTCCACGACTCTTCGAACGGGCATTGCATTTCTTCCTTGGAAGGCATAAGCATAGACTATGGGAGACCCACTCCCCAATAATGGGAATAATGTTTGTAATATGCTGTACTGCATGGCTCTTGTAAGGGGCATTGTAAGTTTCTCCGTCCTAATTTTTGGCAGCTTTTGCTTGGAAGGCATAGGCAAAGACTATGGGAGACCCACTCCCCAATAATGGGAATAATGTTTGTAATATGCTGTACTGTATGGCTTTTGTAAGGGGCATTAAAACCGTCTTGTTAAGCTAATGGAACCTCCACATCTCTTCTAAGGGGCATTAAAACCATCTTGTTAAGCTACTGGGACCTCCACGTCTCTTCCAAGGGGCATTAAAACCGTCTTGTTAAGCTACTGGGACCTCCACGTCTCTTCCGAGAGGCATTAAAACCGTCTTGTTAAGCTACTGGGACCTCCAAGTCTCTTCTGAGGGGCATTAAAACCGTCTTGTTAAGCTACTGGGACCTCCATGTCTCTTCCGAGGAGCATTAAAACTGTCTTGTTAAGCTACTGTGACCTCCACCACTTTTCCAAGGGGCATTAAAACCGTCTTGTTAAGCTACTGGGACCTCCATGTCTCTACCGAGGGGCATTAAAACCGTCTTGTTAAGCTACTGGGACCTCCACCACTTTTCTAAGGGGCATTAAAACCGTCTTGTTAAGCTACTGGGACCTCCACGTCTCTTCCGAGGGGCATTAAAAGCGTCTTGTTAAACCACTCTGAACTCCACAGCTCTTCCAAGGGGCATTAAAACGTTGTTTTTAATTAACTCTAACCTACACGACTCTTCGAACGGGCATTGCATTTCCTACTAATTTTTGGCAGCTTTTGCTTGGAAGGTATAGGCAAAGACTATGGTAGATACACTCCCCAATAATGGGAATAATGTTTGTAATATGCTGTACTGTATGGCTCTTGTAAGGGTCATTAAAACCATCTTGTTAAGCTACTGGGACCTCCACGTCTCTTCCGAGGGGCATTAAAACCATCTTGTTAAGCTACTGGGATCTCCACGTCTCTTCCGAGGGGCATTAAAATCGTCCTGTTAAACTACTGTGACCTCCACCACTTTTCCAAGGGGCATTAAAACTGTCTTGTTAAGCTACTGGGACCTCCACGTCTCTTCCGAGTGGCATTAAAACAGTCTTGGTAAGCTACTGTGACCTCCACCACTTTTCCAAGGGGCATTAAAACTGTCTTCTTGTTAAGCTACTGGGACCTCAACGTCTCTTCCGAGGGGTATTAAAAGCAGTCTTTTTAAACTACTCTGAAGTCCACAGCTCTTCCAAGGGGCATTGAAATGTTGTTTTTAATTAACTCGAACCTCCACGACTCTTCGAACGGGCATTGCATTTCTTCCTTGGAAGGCATAAGCATAGACTATGGGAGACCCACTCCCCAATAATGGGAATAATGTTTGTAATATGCTGTACTGCATGGCTCTTGTAAGGGGCATTGTAAGTTTCTCCGTCCTAATTTTTGGCAGCTTTTGCTTGGAAGGCATAGGCAAAGACTATGGGAGACCCACTCCCCAATAATGGGAATAATGTTTGTAATATGCTGTACTGTATGGCTTTTGTAAGGGGCATTAAAACCGTCTTGTTAAGCTACTGGAACCTCCACATCTCTTCTAAGGGGCATTAAAACCATCTTGTTAAGCTACTGGGACCTCCACGTCTCTTCCAAGGGGCATTAAAACCGTCTTGTTAAGCTACTGGGATCTCCACGTCTCTTCCGAGAGGCATTAAAACCGTCTTGTTAAGCTACTGGGACCTCCACGTCTCTTCCGAGGGGCATTAAAACCGTCTTGTTAAGCTACTAGGACCTCTATGTCTCTTCCGAGGGGCATTAGGACCGTCTTGTTAAGCTACTGTGATCTCCACCACTTTTCCAAGGGGCATTAAAACTGTCTTGTTAAGCTACTGCGACCTCCACCACTTTTCCATGGGGCATTAAAACTGTCTTGTTAAGCTATTGGGACCTCCACGTCTCTTCCGAGGGGCATTAAAACCGTCTTGTTAAGCTACTGTGACCTCCACGTCACTTCCGAGGGGCATTAAAACTGTCTTGTTAAGCTACTGCGACATACACGTCTCTTGCGAGGGGCATTAAAACTGTCTTGTTAAGCTACTGGGACCTTCACGTCTCTTCCGAGGGGCATTAAAACCGTCTTGTTAAGCTACTGCGACCTCAACGACTCTTCCAAGGGGCATTGCATTTCCTCCTAATTTTAGTCAGCTTTTGCTTTTCAATGCATAGGCGAACACTAAGGGAGACCCACTCCCCAATAATGGGTAGAAGGTTTTTAGTACGCTGTAATCCACGTCTGTTTCAAGGGGCATTGCAGTTCCTCATAATTTTTGGAAAGCCTTCCATTCACTGCTTAGGCCAACAGTGCACAGGAGACTCAGTTGCTATAAATGGAAAAAATGGTTTAGTTAAGGCCCTCTGACCTCCATGTCACTTCCAAGGGGCATTGGAGTGCTTCTAAATTTTTGGTAGGCATTGCACTCACTGTATGCCCTATAACTGTGTAGCCCAACCGCTCCTTTTGGTACAGAAACATATCCTACAAGACATGTGTGGTTGACTGGCCTGATATTGATGTGAATGGTCCCTGTTCCTCCTGCTCTTTCTCCTTTGCCACCACCTCATCCATCATTTATCACCTGAAGCTTTGTTTTAATGGGAGTCATAGAACTGGGATAGTAGCAGGAAAACATCCAGCAATCTTCGGAAGAGGTAGGATATGCGCCAAAACGCTGACCACCTCAGGCCTAGCCGCTAATACATACATTCGCCTGCATTCCAAGAAAAAAAAAGCAGATGCTAACTTCTATCATCATCATGCTCCTCACCTTGGCACTCTCAACTTCCCTAATGGATTAGCCAGGGCCCACCGGAGGAGTCTGATTCTCTGGTGGGCTTGTCCAATGCTGCCCTAAAGCAGCCCAGGCTAAGAAAAGTGTGGGGAAGGTTACCAGGATAAATAGTGGCGGCTGGGGACTGAGTATGGAGACCTCGCTGCCGAAGCAGCCATGAGGTAGTAGCCAGCTTCAGCCTCCTCCTAACTAAAAGGCCCCATTTCAAGTGCAAGCTAGCAGTATGGTATTGCAGCCTGGGGGTGGGTGGGTGGCAGGCTGCGTATTTACACTTGCATTGCAAGGAATGGGGGAGGTACAATTGAACACTGCCCTGGGACAAGGACTTGCACGGGGATAGTTGCAAGTCTGCATCTTCTGATGCCGCAAGGATCACTTCTGATGGGCATACTTTTAGGCAGTGCCCTGGGTGTCAGAGATGCTTCCAGGGGTCTTCCCTATGCTGTTCCCATGTCTTTTCAGCACTGTATGCATGTGTCACACAGCACATGGCCAGATAAGATTGTAAAATGTTAAAATGACATTTCCCGGTGAATGCATTTGTCACGGTAGAAAACAATACAAAAGTGCAAAAATGCATAAAAAATGCTAGTTGTGAACATAGCTCAAGGTGTGGAGGAGTATTTTTTTGGGGAGTTATTTATTTTACCTTATACACAAGTCTTTACCCTGGAAAGGAACTTCCTTAACATATTTCACAGGAAAGCAGTTTCAGTTTAGTTTTTGAACGTTTTATTGTGAGCCCTTAAAAGTGGCTTAATACCTCTGACCACGTTGTTGACAGCAGTGACCTGGGGGTCAGAAATGCTTCCTGGGACGGTCCCCATGCTGTCCCCATGTCATTTGAGCACTGTCACTATCGTTTTGGGCACATGTTAGGCTTTTAAAAGACTGCAGGGGGTGCCGCCGCAAAAATGCTCGGGTCTCCCATAGACTAACATTGGGCTCGTTGCTCGGGTCGAGCACCCGAGTATCACGGCGAGCTCAGCCCGAGCTTCGAGCAACCGAGCATTTTAGTGCTCGCTCAACACTAATATTCATCTATGAGTCTGGTATTCACAAACTCTAATGTAATGTATGTTTCAGGTCTTGTCTCTAGTGCATTTACCAAAGCAGTATATGAATCCGGTAAACTGCACAATAATATTGCTGCTACATGGCTTTCCTTAATATCTTCACCAATTGAGCTCAGCTCTGATATCACTTCCATAATAGAGAACATATGCTTCTGCATGTCATTGTCTGCACTTAGTCTCATACTGTAAAGCTTTCTTAAGAGAAATAACTTGTGATTTAAGCTGGGTCTTTCTTGTAGCTTTCTTAGTGCTTCTCACATTCCCTTTGCTGTATCCTCATTCCTTATGTGGATTAATTGAGCATCATCCACTAATAGGCTGATGGTAGCTCTTGCTTGTCTATTTTTCTTATCCCATGTCTGATTATCCTCATCAGGTCTATCTGTAGTGATTACTTCCAATAAATAGTGATGAGCGAGCATGCTCGCCACTGCTTGGTACTCGCCCGAGCATCTCAGTACTCGAGATGCTCGGAGCTCGCCGAGTACTTGCGCGATGCTCGGGCGGGAGCTCGGGTCCCCGTCACGCATGTTTGGTGCTATTTAGAGCACCTATCATGCAAGGATTGTCTGCCACTCACTGTAATGTCACAGCCATGGTGGTTGTGGCATTACAGTGATTGCCCAAATCGATGGGAACAGTGCTCACAGAGAAACATGAAAAGCCAGCAATTCATCAGCAGCATACACCGGTACCGGACAATTTAGAACAGAAAGAATAGAGCATCACACATAGATTAGATAGATAGAAACATGTCAGTCACATATATAATAAGTACAGTGACAGTGTTGGTTACTGTACTTGTCATTTAGTGTTAAAATAAAGGATTTATTAAAAACAAATTGGCGTGGGGTTCCCCGTAATTTTAGTCTCTAGCGGAGGTTAAGCAGATGTTTGAAGCCTGGGAACGGGGTAATACCCACTGAGCTTCCCAGGCTACTAATATCAGCCCCCAGCTGAATACCTAGCCTTTACTAGCTATTAAAATGGGGGACCCCCCAAAAAATGACATGGGGTCCCCCTATTTTAATAGCTAGCAAAGGCTAGGCAGACAGCTTGGGGGATGATATTAATAGCCCAGGAAGGGTGTCATGAATATTGGCCCCCTCCCAGGCTAGAAACACCAGCCGTCAGCAGCCCCAGAAATGGTGCATCCATAGGATGCGCCAATTCTGGCACTTAGCCTCGCTCTTCCCACTGCCCTGTAGCGGTGGCAGTGGGGTAATAGGGCTGGGGTTGATGTCAGCTTATAATGCCAGCTGACATCAAGCCCAAGTTAGTAATGGAGAGGGGTCTATAAGACACCCCCCATTACTAACCCCATAGTGAAAGTTAAAAAAAACACCACCACCCAGAATAAAATCCTTTAATTGAGACAAAGACACAATACTTTAATGTCATTTGCCGGCATCGCTTGAGCAGGAGAATTCTCCCACGCTGTCAGTGACGTGCATGAGGTGAGCTGAGTTCATTGGACATGAACTTGGCTCATCTGGATGCCGTCACAGCCAGACACTGAGGAGCTTCACTGAGGAGCTTCTCAGTGTCTGCGGCATGGCAAGCTGGATGGCAGCGTTCTGCAGCGATCCAACCTGTCATGTCAATGTAGCAGTGCTGGAGCCATCCTGGGAACCATGGAAAGGTAAGGATGAGGTTGGTTAATTATTTTACTTTTATTGCAGGAGATCGTTGGCTTCAGCTGGAATGAGCGATACGGTAAGTAGAGTTTAATTTAGAACATTAAAGTATTGTGTCTTTATTTCAATTAAAGGATTTTATTCTGGGTGTTGTTTTTTTTTTTAACTTTCACTAAGGGGTTAGTAATGGGGGCGTCTTATAGTGGAAAAATTCGGTATATCTCGTCTTTTAATCATGAGTGGGAGACGATGCGACGGATTCTCAACCGCCATTGGGCAATTCTGGGCAAGGAACCTGCATTACGAGACCACCTTGAGTCTTTTCCACCAATGACAGCTCGCCGGGGTAAAAATTTGAGAGATCTACTAGTCTCCAGTCACTATGTTCCCCCTGTATCTAACCCATTTGGGTCCCGTGGTCCCACTGTAGGATGTTTTCCGTGTGGTCGCTGTCTTGCCTGTGCCAATGTCCTGCGCAATGTCTCTTTCACGTCATCTGACGGCTCCCGTGAATTAAAAATCTTGCACTATATTTCATGCAGTACCAACAATGTCATATACTATGCGACTTGTGGCTGCAATTTGATATACATAGGTCTGACATCACGGGAGCTTCGCGTCAGGGTGCGTGAGCATGTTCGGGACATTGGCGCGGCCAGGACGGCGACCGATCCCCGGGAGCTGAAGACGCTACCACGACATTTTAAGGCAGCACATGATTGTGATCCCAAAACACTGCAGATACGTGGTATTGAAGTGGTGCGTCTTGGCTCTCGGGGTGGGAATATTAAACAACGCTTAGCCCAAAGGGAGGCGAGGTGGATGGTTAGTTTGGACACAGTTAGCCCACGAGGTTTGAATGAGGCTTTAAGTTTTGCTGCGTTTTTATGATTTAGGATGGTTCAAGGCTCTACTCTCCTGCTCTCTGTAAAACAATCCCATGTGATCAATTTTATTATGATTATTTTATTATTTTTGTTTTCATTTTCAGAATTTAATTTTTTGTTATGGTTTGTTTTTAATTTCCATTATTATTTTTATTTTTACTCTAGTGATGATGCGATGTATACCTTTGTACAGATCTTTCTGTCATCATGCTTCTTAAGATTCCATATCTTATCTTCAGCTACTGGGACGAACATCCTTTGCCCAGAAATTTATAATATTTGACATGTGTTGCCAAGTGTTGTAACTTAAATGTGGAAATGTACAATAATATTAATCATGTGCACTAGTACTGATGATTTGGTAAAATGTATTGGATGAGTATAATAGGAGTTAATATGTCATTCCCACACTATGTTATACACCTTACTTTCATCATGCTGACTAAAGCTGTGCGCATGCAGGCCGTCGGTTACCCTCGGTGAGCGCGCGCCCCGCTGTCTGTCGCCTCCTGCTTAGTGCGGTTTGCGCACGCGCAGGGGGCATGATGGCTTGGGCGCGCGCGTGACAGGATACCTATGGCGCATGCGCCGCCGTGCGGAAGTCTGACACCACAGCCTAGACGGTCATGTGATGCATCACATGACCACGAAATTTACATACTTAAGGTCCTTACACGCATCTGAGCCTCAGTCTCTTGAGAAAGCCACACCAAATCAGGCGAAATGCTCGTTGAGGCATTTGTTTCCATGGGCCAATTGCACTCAGCACTAGAGATGAGCGTTGTTCTACTCGAACTGTTCGCCAATCTCAAATTCGAGCTGTTTTGGGCGGTGTTCGAGCCGGTCGGCGAACACGAACAATTTGAGAAAAATTCGGCTGTTCGAGGTTATGTTCGATAACTGTTCGTGCACCAAAATCATAACTGGATTTTTTCTCAGTAATGATGAAAATTAATGTTAATACGCAGTTTGAGTGCACAGCGGGGCGGGGGGAGGGGCAGGGGATGGATCTCTGCAGGAACAATGAAGATCTCCATTTTTTTTTCTCTTTCCCGCATTTGCAGTGGGGAGGTGCAATCTGTCAGCCTATCAGCAGCGCACACACGGAGCGAAGTGCTTTTTTTCACACAAGCAAGGGCATGTGTGATTGGCAGTGTATGTCACATGTCCTTGCCCTATAAGACCAAGCCATTTTCCCCGTCGCCACCATTTTCTCACTGCTGCAGCTGCGTGTTAGACGGCACCGCTGTTGCTGTGTGCGCTATACCTTGTTAATTTCAAGCCAATTTTCGCACAAATATACAGATAGCTTGGGAGTAGGGAATAGTTGTGATTGCAGTCCTTTTAAGGACTAGGTTACAGCATTTCCTACGACTTTTATCAGGCAGGTCTGTGCTCTTAAATAGATAGATTGTGGGAGTAAAGACTAATTGTAATTGGAGTCCTTTTCAGGACTAGGTTACATCAGTTCCTATCAGTTTTTGCCAGGCAGGTCTGTGCCAGTGCTGTGCAAGTTTTTTTCACAGCATTTGGCTGAATCTAGCAAAGCTAATCCTTTTTGGCCTATTGCAGAGTGTGTTAGTCAGTGGAGTAGCCTATCTGTGTTGCAAGATATACCACCTGTGTATAGAATACCAATTTTTTTACTGCACCTAGTGAAGTAAAATCTTTTGGGCATAGCATCATTCTATTAGTCCATCTATACTGACCTCCATCAGGTTGCAAACTGAATATAATTTTTTTCTGCATCTAGCTCTGAAAAAATATTTGGGCTTCTAGCAGTGTGTGGGACTTGGTCTATTAGTCCATCTATACTGACCTCCATCAGGTTGCAAATTAAAAATAATTTTTTTCTTCATTTAGCTCTGAAAAAATATTTGGGCTTCTAGCAGTGTGTGGGACTTGTTCTATTAGTCCTTCTATACTGACCTCCAGCAGGTTGCAAATTGAATATAATTTTTTTCTGCATCTAGCTCTGAAAAAATATTTGGGCTTCTAGCGGTGTGTGGGACTTGGTCTATTAGTCCATCTATACTGACCTCCATCAGGTTGCAAATTAAAAATAATTTTTTTCTGCATCTAGCTCTGAAAAAATATTTGGGCTTCTAGCAGTGTGTGGGACTTGGTCTATTAGTCCATCTATACTGACCTCCATCAGGTTGCAAATTAAAAATAATTTTTTTCTGCATCTAGCTCTGAAAAAATATTTGGGCTTCTAGCAGTGTGTGGGACTTGGTCTATTAGTCCATCTATACTGACCTCCATCAGGTTGCAAATTGAATAAAAAAAATTTCTGCATCTAGCTCTGAAAAAATATTTGGGCTTCTAGCGGTGTGTGGGACTTGGTCTATTAGTCCATCTATACTGACCTCCATCAGGTTGCAAATTAAAAATAATTTTTTTCTGCATCTAGCTCTGAAAAAATATTTGGGCTTCTAGCAGTGTGTGGGACTTGGTCTATTAGTCCATCTATACTGACCTCCATCAGGTTGCAAATTGAATAAAAAAAATTTCTGCATCTAGCTCTGAAAAAATATTTGGGCTTCTAGCGGTGTGTGGGACTTGGTCTATTAGTCCATCTATACTGACCTCCATCAGGTTGCAAATTAAAAATAATTTTTTTCTGCATCTAACCCAGCCAATAGTTTTGGCCTAATACCACAGTTTGGCCACTCAGCTCTGCTCGGTTACCATCCATTGTTTTTTTGTGCAAACAACTCCAGAGTTGTGAATTAGTTAACCACCAAAATGAGTGGAAAAAGGCCTGCTGCTGGTGGAAAGGGGAATAGGCGTGTTGGGAAGGGGAAAAAAGGTTGTGTCCGTGGGGTAGGTGCAGAAGAAAGACCATCTTCCAGCCAAACTAAAATGTCTACTTCTTTTAGCGGACAATGTGATAAGATCCCTTTCTTACGGCCACGCCAATCGCTACAAATTCCAGATGAGGCACAAAAACAGCAGGTGCTTCAACGGATATCAAGTGCTCCTTTAAGTGGGCTCTCCTCCACATCAACTTCAACATCACAAATACTCCAGTCCTCAAAGGTGTCACCCAAATCGCACTTGCTTCCTCACAGCTCCCAAATCTCCAGCTGCCCGTCTGAGTATGAGGTAGAACAGATGGTTGAGTCTGCAGAGCTGTTTACTCATACTATAGCCTGGGAATCAGAGGTCGACTCCAGCGCTTCTGTGAATCCAGACGAGGAAATGATCTGCACTGATGCCCAGAATCTTTATGAGTCGGATCCAGGACCAGACGCAGAAGGTTCTGACCATAATGTAGACCCTCATTCCCAAACTGTAACTCCTGTTGGTGGAGACAATGAGGAAGACGATGATAAGACTCAAATACCTGATTGGAGCGACAACTTTAGTTTTTTGTCAGGGCAGGAACAGGTTGGCTCTGAGGACGACGGGTGTGATAATGCACAGGGTGATGATGATGAGGTCGGAGATCCCACTTACTGTCAACCCACAGTCAGCCAAGAGATGAGGTCAGCAGAGGAGGTGGAGGAAGATGCTAGTGACGACGAGGTCAGGTTGCGCCTTCCTGGACAGAGACGTAGTACTGGAAGCACGTCAACAACTGCATCCTCAAACACAACTCTGCCTCTCACCAGTCGTGGTGGCTCTTCAGGTCGCATGGGTGCTAAGCCTTGCATAGCCTGGGCATTTTTTCAGATCGATAAAGATGACCCAACTCGTGTTATCTGTAACATTTGTCAGCAAAAGCTAAGTAGAGGCCAAAAAATACATAGTTTGAGTACTTCATGCATGAACCGGCACATGGACATGAAGCATAAGTTGCAGTGGGAAGCTCAGTGTGCTACAATGCGGTCTAGCCGGCCGGGCCAACCACCGTCTGCCATATCTTGTGCATCCGCGGCCTCTTCATCCTCTGTGACTGGGGGGACAGCAGTCACACCTGTTTTGGGGCGCAGACCTGCCACCTCTTTACCCGCAACAGCCAGCGTGATTGGCAGGTCATCATTTTCTTTGGAGGTGGTAACACCAGCTGGTCTTGAGCGCTGTCCGACATCGATAGCACCACCTTTGGATCAAGGCAACCTAACATGTCCGCCTGCATCTTCCTCACAGACCGGCAGTTTGCCGGGGACACCCTTATCAACCCCGTCTAAGCACAATAGCCAGCCCTCGGTCCCTCAGATGTGGACAAGTAAAAGACCATTTCCTCCTAGCCATGAGAAAGCTAAGAGGTTGAATTTCACCATCTGCAAGCTCTTGGCTACAGAAATGCTGCCTTTCCGCCTGGTGGACACAGAGGATTTTCGAGACCTTATGTCCGTCGCAGTGCCCCAGTACCAGATGCCCAGTCGGCACTACTTCTCAAAGAAAGGTGTGCCTGCGCTCCACCAGCATGTCGCACACAACATCACCGCTTCTTTGAGAAACTCTGTGTGTGACAGGGTGCATTTCACCACAGACACTTGGACGAGTAGGCATGGACAGGGGCGTTACATGTCGCTGACTGGGCACTGGGTAACTATGGTGACAGCAGGACAAGGGGCTGCTGTCCAAGTCTTGCCGTCCCCACGAGTTGTGCGTCAATCCTCTTTATGTCATTTTTCCTCCACTGCTTCTGCCTCCTCAACCTCCTCTCGGTCTTCCACCTGCACCCAAAGCCTGTCTGGTCATGCCACAAGCTTTCTAACTGCGCAGAAGGGATCCTGCACACCTCCTTACTATGCTGGCAGTAGGGCTCAACGTCATCAGGCGGTTTTTACATTGAAATGTCTGGGAAATGTGAGTCACACAGCTGAGGAGTTGTGGTCAGCTCTGGAGAACCAATTTCATGAATGGTTGTCTCCACTGGACCTGAAACCAGGGAAGGCCGTGTGCGACAATGCTGCAAACCTGGGTGCGGCCCTTCGCCGGGGCAATGTCACACACGTGCCTTGTATGGCTCACGTGTTGAACCTGGTTGTCCAACAATTTTTAGCCCACTATCCCAGACTAGATGGCCTTCTGCAGAGGGCACGGTCGCTGTGTGCTCACTTCCGCCGTTCGCATCCCGCAGCTCAGCGACTTACATCTCTACAGAAGTCGTTGGGCCTGCCACTTCACCGGCTAAAATGCGATGTGCCTACCCGGTGGAATTCAACTCTGAACATGTTGCAGCGACTGTGGCAGCACCGACAAGCCCTGGTGCAATACGTTCTGACGTATAGCCTGGGCCAACGAGATTCAGAGGTGGGGAAAATCACGCTGGAGGAGTGGTCTCAGATCAGGGACCTATGCACCCTTCTGCACAGTTTTGAAATGGCGACGAAGATGTTTAGTGCTGACGATGCCATTATCAGCATGACTATTCCGGTGATTTACATGCTGGAGCACATGTTAAACAGAATTCGGAGTCAGGTGGTGGCACAAGAGGAGGTGGAGGAAGTAGAGGAGGAGGAGTTGTATGCGGAAGGGCTAACATCTGCAAGGTCCAGACGGTCGGCAGCACCAGGGCGGCAGGCATGTGACGGTGGGGGAGATGATTTTACCAGGGCGCATGGTAGCAGCCAAACTAGTGAGGAAGGTGCAGGAGCCCAGGAAGAAGTGGAGGACGAACTGATGGAAGACTCATCAGATGAGGGAGACCTTGATCACATTTCTGTTGTGTGATGTTGGGGGGAGAGGACAGAGGAAGGAAGCATGATTGTTACCTCGCCACCAACACAACAGGGACTTGGTGCTCCTGGATGCGCAACACACATGAGTGCCTTCTTGCTGCACTACCTGCAACATGACCCTCGAATTGTGAGAATTAGAAATAATCCTGACTACTGGGTTGCCACACTGTTAGATCCCCGGTACAAAAGTAAATTTGCAGAAATTATTCCTGCCATAGAAAGGGATGCACGCATGCAGGAGTATCAGCAGAGACTGTTGCAGAATCTTACATGTGCTTTTCCACAAAATACCAGTGGTGCACGTAGTGAATCTCACAGTTCCAACTTGCCAACCGTGGTCTGTATGGAATTGTTCAATAAAGGGCCCAAAATTAAGATAACATAGATGGGAGAGGTCTCTATGAATAGGAATTCCTAAGTATTTGATACCCTGTGAGGGCCAGGCAAAGGGAAAGTTGGACTGGATGAAATCCTATATGGATTTAGGGAGGGAGACATCGAGGGCCTCAGACTTCGCTGCATTGATTTTAAAATTTTACCATGTAACAAAGTGATCTATTTCAGCCATAACAGCAGGGATGGATATATGTGATTGAGTGATATATACTAGGACATCATCAGCAAATAGAGAGCACTTGTACTCGGTGCCTCCCACCTCAATCCACCTAATATTGGGGTTATGGCGAATTGATGAGAGCAGGTGCTCCGTCACTAGGATGTATAAGAGAGGGGACAGAGGACATCCCTGCCTTGTCCCATTGGTGATTGTGAAAGGTGATGAAAATGTTCTGACGCACCCCCTGGGCCTTGGGACACCCGGAGCTGGACCCTTTTTGGTGGATGCTGGTGGTTGTAGTCTTCGTGGCGGCGATCCGGTTCCGTGGCTCAGGGCGGTCAAACCAGTGGCGGAACTATTTATGTGGTTTTGATGTTTAAATGTCCGACTACGCCACCCGTGGATTGCGGTCAGAGTGAACCGCCGCTACAGGGCAGACCGCTAAGGCTGTTGTTGTGGGTGCAGCAGAGCGTAGCATAACTCCCCACGGGAGGAGTATAGCCTCAGGGCAGTGTATGCGGAGGATGGGGGTGATGGTGCAGGGCAGCAGCAGTAACGACACGGAGTCAGTGATGCAGTTCAGGGCCTTTACTCACAGTTCTTATTATCCAGACCACGTCTGCAGGTAACGGCTGCCCACGTCGTACTGTGCTCACCAGGTGAGGGGCTCAGACAACTCCCAGATAACTTTGGAGCGCTTCACAGGACCCCCTTTGTGTGTCCTTTGTCTGGCCTTTCTTACCAACACTTCTGTCCGGCTGCCTCGGGCCTCCTCTTGGTAAACTTGGCGCCAGTTTCCCTGACCCTATGTGGTGCCTTCCTAGCGGGTGGAGCAAGGGGCTGCGCCACATAAAATGTCAGAGCCTCCGGTTTCTAGCTGAGGGTCGTTTCCTGCCTCCACTAGTTCGGGGACCGGTCTCCCCCTTTGGCCTGACCCCTCCACGCAGGTGGATTCGGGCGTGCGGTGGCGACTCGCCCGTCCGCACCCCTGGGATCCCTTCATTCCTCGTTCCTGGAGCCTTCTCCGCTCCTCTTCCTTCCTTCTCCCTCTTGCAGGCCTGGGCCTCTGTTACTAGGCCCGCCTCCGGAGCAGAGCTCATGCAGAGCCCCTGCTCCCTGCCACTTCTGCTCAGACTTCTCTGCACTGAACTAAGATGGTGCCCACCTTTTATACTCCCTTCTCAATGCACCCAGGAACTGCTTCCTCCCTGCTCCTGCACTGCAGGGTTCCCTTTCCTCAGTGTTCCCTCCCCCCACTCCAGCCAGGGACAGGGACTGTCGTGCCCATCTCAGGGGCATATTGGTCACCCTGCCCCACGGCAATGTGGTGTAATGCATGCAGGTGTCGGGTCCTGATCCACACTCCATCCTTATCTGAGAGTGAGATATGACACCTCTGGGTGAGGTGCAATACGTCTGTAGCAACCGAGCCCTCGGTGCTACAGTTCCATTTATCTTCAGCCTAGGTGACGTATTGTGATACAGGGCCGTGATTTTGGCTATAAAAGGGTCCCCTAGACCCCTACCCCAAGCTTTTTAAGAGAATCATATATGGCGTGCCAGGAGACTCTATGGAATGCTTTCTCAGCATCCAACGAGAGTATCTACTTACAAATTTTTAACTGCATCTAGCCCAGGAAATACTTTGTGCCTAGTAGCAGTGTCTGCTAGTCAGCGGATTATCCCGGCTGTTAAGCAAGCTACACCACCTGTAGTTTGGACACTTAATTTTTTCAAAGGAAATGCTTCGGGACCACGGGATACTTAGTGAAGAGCATCAGGAGGCACCCCAAGGCATAGGGGCTGGGACTGGCAGTAGGATGCCTTGCGGTGGACAGCCGAGCTCGATCCTTATAAAAGCTTTTTAACTGCAGCAGCTTTAGTGGACGCTACTGGAGCTGGAATTACGCGGCTGCTGGCATGAGACTTGCCCTCCAATAGATCCTTGTAAATGGATTTAAAGTGTATTCATTCAAATTAGAGGGACAATTTAAATTAAAAAGCTTAGAGCTGCCTCCACCACAGGGGGGCTCTCTCGACCCACCAGCGGACAGGCACCAGTATTGGGAGAGGGGGGCTGGCCGTCAGGGTTCACCGCGGCTCTGGCACAAACCCGGCGACACGGAGGTGGCACGGGCAGGAGCGGACTGGCCGTCTCGGCTTCTCACTTTTTGGATTTTAGAAGGGCATGACATGCCTATATCTGTGTCTCCCCCTCCTTTTACTCCTCCACCTCTTTTCTTTTCGCATGACTATATGTACTTGTCACTTTTCCATGTGTTAGTTGTGTCTTCTGAGCAGTTTGTCAGCTTTTGGACACCTTTGAAGGTGTTTTCTATGTGTTTCTATGTGTTTTTGTTTGCCTGCCATTGGTTTTAACGGTGTTCGAAGGTGTTCGACGAACAGTTCGACGAACAGTTCGGCGAACACACGGGTGTTCGACGAACCGAACCGAACTCGAACACTACGGGGGTGGCTCAACACTACTCAGCACTTTAATCTCGTGTTCTACTCCCTGGTAAGGTTCCCTTTATGTATTTTTGGACCATGGGTACATTATGAGATTGTGGACGGTTCTTAGTCCAGAATATACTGAGTATTACTGTTCCCTGGCCATTTTCTATTTATGATAGTTAACTTACCTGAGGAGTCCCCAACCCATAACTTACAATTCATCGTGTGGGTGTGTGGGGGGCTCATGAGCTATTTACTGCTGCTATCCCTCAACCCTATGTATCCCTATCTGCTAAACGCTGTGATTTGATTATGCATCTTTTATATTTGTGTATTTAATAAAGATTTTTCCTATTGATTTACTCCATGTTTTCTCCTTGGTTTGATTATGTTTCTGGAGTGGAGCTCATGCTGACCTTGATCTTGTTGGTCTAACAGCTATGTTTGCTCATTTGTATCTACATAAGGCTGTCTTATGTATGCTATATACCCTGCCTGTCTGCCTATATATTCTGCCTGCCTGATGTTTTTTGACCTTCTGCAGACCGCCAGGGGGGACCGCCAGAAAAATGCTCGAGTTTCCCATAGACTTACTTTGGGCTCGTTGTTAAGGTCGAGCACCCGAGTATTCCAATGTGCTCGACCCGAGCTTCGAGCACCCGAGCATTTTAGTGCTCGCTCATCACTACCCATAAATCATCTTTAGAGAATAACATTTCTACTTTAAACTTCCCTAACTGATAATTCTCATTATTCAGCTTAGCTACTGTGAGTTTTAGCTCTGTGCTGCTTGTCATCTTTAACTTGTCTTACTTGTTTGGAGAGAATTGTACTTAAGAATTCTTCTGCATTCACCAGGGTCTTGCTGAGAGTTCTGGTGTCCTGAGTGTCTGGGGTCCTCGGTGCCTGGGGTCCTCGGTCCCTGGGCCCATAACCTGTTGCACAGATTCTGGATACCCACAGTTGCCATAGAAAACTTCACAGAGCAGATTACATGGGATAACAAGCTTTTACTTCTCAGAACATGAGGTAAAGGAAAAAACGCACAGTCATACAGTACTGCACCAGGAAGTAAGAACAAAACAGAAAATACAAGAGAGACTTTTTTTCTTTCACAATACAGTAAACAAGGAAACTTTACACAACATTGCCATCTACTGTCAGATCAGCATAAAGTCCTCCTTCACACAAACAAAGAAGTTCACAACTGTTGCATATACCAACAGAATAATATTAGTAAATTACAGGCCTGCTATTTAAAACCGTGGTTCTCTGTCAGACATATCACCTATAACAGTGTTCCAAAATCAGCCTTTTCTGCCTTCCATTTCGTTGCAGTGTGTCAGTCAAGCTATTCACACTAGGTCTCTGTGTAGAATAATATTAGTAAATTACAGGCCTGCTATTTAAAACTGTGGTTATCTGTCAGACATATCACATAAAACTGCGTTCAGAAAATCAGCCATCGTGAGCATGGAAAATATTGTCCTTCATTTAAAATTGGCAAGGTGCTTGCAAGGGACGGGGAAGTGGACGTGATGGTGGTGGTACATGCAGAGGCCGAGGACATGGCCGTGGGCAAGCTGAAATTGTGCCACAACAAACACCCACATCTTGTCACTCGACCTTCCTGTCCTAATTACTAGGGGAAAGCAGTAGTACACCTTTATTGAACCCAGAGCAGTATCAAAAGGTTGTTGGTTGGATAGCAGATAATGCTTCCAGTCACTTTGCCACCACCATCCTGTCTTCCACATGGTCAAGTCTCAGCAGTCATGAGTCTCGACCGCATATTCCTCATACTGATCCTCCTTTCTCCCACCATGCTCAGTGCCCAGAGACAACTGATTCCACACTTGGACACTCAGAAAAGCTGTTATATTTTCCATTTATAGATTCGGGCCTCTCGCCCGGCCAGCTTCAAACAAGTCAAGAGGAGAACACGGGTAGCAATACCCAAATATTGGAGCAGCCACGGTCACATGATGGCGGCGGTGGGAAAGTGCAATTACTGTCACAAGAGGTGGATGATGATGATGAGACACAATTGTCAGAAAGTCAAAAGGAGGACCAGGGTGCGGAAGTGGAAGACGAGGTAGTGGATGATATAGTAACTGACCCAGTCTGGCAGGGGGGACATACAGAGCGAGGACAGCAGCACACAGGGGGAGGGAGGTGTAGCACCACAACAGGCAGGAAGAAGCAATGTTGTGGCCGCAGACACAAGGTGGGAAAGCCTTTATCATAGCGCCAACACGACGGAAGTTGCCAGTACAACTGTTATGTCTTCCCGAGTCTGGTTGTTTTTTAAAGACTCTTCAGATAACCCCAAAAAGGCCATTTGCACCACCTGCCAGGCCAGCATCAGCAGGTGTAGCAAAACTAGCAGCCTGACCACCACCAGCATGATCAGGCACATGGCAGCAAAGCACCCGACTAAGTGGGCCAAACCCCAGGGTCCAGAAACAGTGTATGCGTGTGACACAACTGTTTGTTCCGCTATAGTGCGTACACCCCAATCCCCTGTCCATGGTGCATGCCAAGATGTCTTCCGCCTTGCAAATGTCGTTGAACACGCTCAAATAGCACAATCAGCAAGCACGTCCATGTCCTACTCCCAGCGCAGTGCTCAGCTGTCCCTAACCCAGTCCTTGGAACGCAAGCGCAAATAAGCAGCCAACGCCCCACAGGCCACACTACTGAATTCACACATTTTGCGAATGCTTGCGCTCTAATTGTTGCCTTTTAGACTCATGGAGACGGAAGCATTCCACAACCTGATGGCGGCGGCTGTCCTTTGGTACTTGGTCCCCAGCCGCCACGGTTTCTCCCGGTATGTCATCCCCGCATTACACGAGCATGTGTCCCACATTAGCCATGCCCTCAACAAGGCAGTTACTGGGAAAGTCCACCTAACCACGGACACGTGGACAAGTGCTTGTGGGCAGGGATGGTGCATCTCGCTGACGGAACACTGGGTTAATATAGTGGAAGCCGGCACCCAGTTGGACCTTGGGAAGGAACACGTCCTCCCGATACTGAGGATTGCAGGCCCTGGGTCAATCAGGATTGTCCTCACATTCTACAGCTCCTGCACCTCCTCCTCTTCAGCCTCCATTTCCGAAATGACTACATTATTCGCAAGCTGGAAGCACTGCAGCACTGCCTCGGCCAAGCGGCAACAGGCTGTGCTGAAGCTAATATGCTCAATTGACAAACCGCACAATGCTCAAGAGTTATGGACAGCTCTGAAAGAGAAGACAGATCTGTGGCTGACACCGCTGACCCTACAGCCAGGCATGGTCATGTGTGACAATGGCTGGAACCTGGTGGCAGCTATGAGGCGAGGCAGGCTCACACATGTACCATGCCTGGCCCATGTGCTTAACCTCATGGTTCAGCGGTTTCTTAAAACCTACCCGGATCTGCCAGATCTGCTTGTCAAAGTACACCACGTGTGTGCCCATTTTCGCAAGTCAACTACAGCTTCCGCCGCCCTTGCCGTGCATCAGTAGCGTTTGCAGCTTCCAGCTCATCGACTGATCTGCTATGTCCCCATGCGTTGGAACTCTATATTGCAGATGTTTGGAAGGATTTGTGAGCAGAAGAGGGCAATTGTTGACTACCAGCATCAACAAGGCCGTCGGAATTCAGGTCAGACTCCACACATACAACCTCAGGAGTGGACATGGATATCAGACATCTATACCATCCTCCAAAACTTTGAGGACTCCACCAAGATGGTGAGCGGCGATGATGCCATAATTAGTGTCACCATCCCGCTTCTCTGTCTTCTGAAATGCTCTCTGCTCATAATTAAAGAGGATGCATTGCAGGGGGAGAACAATGAGATGGAACCATACAGTGTGATTCCACACAGCCCAGCCTCATCTCATCCCAACATGGATTGGGTGACAATGAGGAGGAGGAGGAGGAGAAGGAAGAACAGGAGCTAGTTTCCTGCGCTATAGATGGTTCTACCTGCACAATTGTCATACTGTCTGTTCAGCGTGGATGGCCTGAGGACAGGGAGGAGGATGAGGAGGAGAGCAAGGTCAGTCGTCCTCTTGGTGAGAACATAGAAGTCTTGCCTGTTATCAGTCTGGCACACATGGCTGAGTTTATGTTATGCTGCCTTGCCCGTGATCCTCGTGTTGTCCAAATTTTGGGTGACAGTTAGGGATGAGGGAGCACTAAAATGCTCTGGTACTCGTTGTTTGAGTTGAGCATATTGGAATGCTCGAGTGCTCTGTCCGAGTAACGAGCCCAATGTAAGTCTATGGGAAACTCAAGCATTTTTCCGATGGCTCCCCCCGGCGGTCTGCAGAGGGCCTAAAAATTGCCCAAATCGATGGGAACAGTGCTCAAATGACATGGGAACCTCCTGGAAGCATTTCTGACTCCCAGGTCACTGCTGTTAACAACATTGACAGAGGAATTAAGCCACTTTTACGGACTCAAAATAAAACATACAAAAACTAAATCAAAATGGATTTTCCTGGGAAATATGTTAAGGAACATCCTTTCCAGGATAATGAATTGTATATAAGGCAAAATATATAACCAAAAACAAAAATGCTCCTCCACATCTTGGGCTATGTTCACACGTAATGTTTTTGATGCAATTTTGCATTGCTTTCAACCAAGACAAATGCATTCACCGGGAAATGTCATTTTAACATTTTACTACCTCATCTGGCCATGTGGTGTGTGAAACATCATCAGACACATCCTGTTTCATTTATGAAGGAGGGATTGTGAAAGTCACAAACACTATTTTTACAGCCTTACTATTCTTAAAAGGCTATGCTTTGTTGTTCCCATTATTAACAAGTGGGTCTCCTATACTGTTATTGTGTATGCAGTGACTGCAAGGGCTGCCAAAAATTTGGACGCAACCCAATACAACTTTGAAGAGACATAGAGGAGGGTCTCAATAAAAAAAATGTTCCATTATAAAGGAGTGGGTCTCCTATAGTGGTAATGCCCATGCTGTGACTGCAAGGGCTGCCAAAATTTGGGAAAAACCCAACTAACAATTTAAAGACACATAGAGCTGGGCCACAGTAATGACATGTTCCCATTAGAAAGGAGAGGGTCTGCTATCCAGTTATAGGGTTTGCAGCGAGTCCAGCGACTGCCAAAATTTAGGAAAAACACAACTAACAATTTAAAGACACAAACAGCTGGGCCACAGTAACGAGTATGACATGTTCCCATTAGAAAGGAGAGGGTCTGCTATTCAGTTATAGGGTATGCAGTAAGTCAAACGGCTGCAAAAATTTAGGAAAAACCCCACTAACAATTTAAAGACACATAGAGGTGAGTTTCAGTAGCAACATATTCCCATCAGAAAAGAGAGGGTCTCCCATACTGTTTGCCTATGAAGTGACTGAAATGGCTGTCAAAAATTTGGAGGCACTCCAATGCCCCTTGGAAGAGACGTGGAGGTCATAGGGCCTCCTGAAAACAATGTTCCCATTATTAGGAAGTGGGTCTCCTATACTGTTTGCCTATGCAGTGAAGCAACAACTGCCAAAAATGTTGAGAAACTCCCATGCCCCTTGCAAGAGATGTAGATATGTTGATATGGTACATATGGTGGTGATGTGGTGGAGGATGAGGATGCGGAGAAGGACAAGAGCAAATAGACAAAATCAGAAAGCGTATACCCATGTCTGGGTGTGAAGACAGAGGTGCATGGGAATAGAGTTAGACCTCCCAAAAAAAAGAAACTTTATTTGAGTTTATGTTACACTGCTATCATTCAGTGGTGTTGACAAGTCTGGCCCAATCCAGCCCTTGTTCATTTTTATAAGAGTCAGCCTGTCAGCATTTTCAGTTGACAGGCAGATGCGCCTATTGGTTATAATTCCACCGGTGGCAGTAAAAACCCGCTCTGACAAAACGCTAATGGCAGGGTAGGCCAGAACCTCCAAGGAATAGAGATCCAGTTCATGCCACGTGTCCAGCTTGGATACCCAATAATTATAGGGCACAGAGTAATCACGGACGACTCCCTCAGCATCTTCCGAAACTTTTCCCTCCTTGGGAGAGTACCCCTGCGCCTCAGGGCTTGTGCGATGGGAGGGTCCTCTGCCTCTGCTGGATTGCATTTGTGTCTCTCTCGCCTGTACTCCATGGTTGTCCAACGAACTGTGACCTCTGCCGCCAATGTTTTCAGATGTGAATTCCGCAACATGGGCCTTCTCGTATTGGCCTATTTTATTAGGCCTGTCCTGCGTGTGAATAAGAGACAGAAAGTTCTCATTGTAGCGTGGGTCTAGAAGTGTCACCAACCAGTAATGACTGTCACCCAAAATTTGGACAACGCGAGGGTCATGGGAAAGGCAGCGTAACATAAACTCAGCCATGTGTGCCAGACTAAAAAGAGTCAAGACTTCCTTGTCCTCACCAAGAGGACGACTGACCATGCTCTCCTCCTCCTCTTCCTCCTCCTCCCTGTCCTCAGGCCATCCACACTGAACAAGCGGTATGACAGTTGTACAGGTAGTACCGTCTATATCGCAGGAAACTGGCTCCTGTTCTTCTTCCTCCTCCTCCTCCTCTTCCTCATTGTCACACAATCCATGTTAGGATGAGATGAGACTGGGCTGTGTGGAATCACCCTGTATGGTTCCTTGCTCCATCTCATCGTGCTCCGCCTGCAATGCATCCTCTTTAGTTGTGAGCAGAGAGCGTTTCAGAAGACAGAGAAGCGGGATGGTGATGCTGGAGGATGGTATAGATGTCTGACATCCATGTCCACTCCTGAGGTCTTATGTGTGAAGTCTGAACTGAGTACCTACGGCCTTGTTGATGCTGGTAGTCAACAACTGCCCTCTTCTGTTCACAAATCCTCCCCAACATCTGCAATATAGAGTTCCAACGCGCTGGGACATCGGTGATTAGTCGGTGAGCTGAAAGCTGCAAATGCTGCTGAAGCACAGCAAGGGCTGTAGAAGCTGCAGCTGACTTTCTAAAATGAGCAGACAGGCGGCGTACATGGACAAACAGATCCGGCAGATCCAGGTAGGTTAAGCACATGGGCCAGGCATGGTACGGGTGTGAGTTCGCCTCACCTCAGAGCCGCCACCAGGTTCCACCCATTGTTACACACGACCATGCCTGGATGTAGGTTCATTGGTGTCAGCCACAGATCTGCCTTCTCTTTCAGAGCTGTCCAAAACTCTTCAGCGTTGTATGGTTTGTCACCTAAGCATATTAGCTTCAGCACAGCCTGTTGACGCTTGGCCGAGAAAGTGCTGCAGTGCTTCCAGCTTGCTACTGATGTGGTAATTTCGGAGATGGTGGCTGAAGAGGAGGAGGTGCAGGAGCTGCAGAATGTGGGGACAACCCTGATTGACCAAGGACCCATAATCGTCGGCATCAGGAGGATGTGTTCTGTCCCAAGGTCCAAAAGGGTCCTGGCTTCCACTATATTAACCCAGTGTCATCAGCGAGATGTACTGACCCTGCCCACAAGCACTTGTCCACGTGTCCGTGATTAGGTGGACTTTCCCAGTAACTGCGTTGTTTTGGGCATGTCTAATGTTGTGGGACACGTGCTCATGTAATGCGGGGATGGCACACCGGGAGAAATAGTGGCGGCTGGGGACCGAGTACCGAGGGATGGCCTCCGCCATCAGTTTGCGGAAAGCTTTTGTCTCCACGAGCCTAAAAGGCAACATTTCAAGCGCAAGCATTCGCAAAATGTGTGAATTTAGTAGTGTGGCCTGTGGGGCGTTGGCTGCGTATTTGCACTTGCGTTCAAAGGACTGGGGTAGGGACAACTGAACACTGTGCTGGGACAAGGACATGGACGTGCTTGCTGATGAGGCTAGTTGAGAGTGTTCAACCACAAGTGCAGGGTGGGAGGCATCTTGGCATGCGCCATGGACAGGGGATTGGCATGCATGCACAACAGCGGAACAAGCAGTGGTATCATCCATAGACACTGTTGCTGGACCCTGGGTTTCGACCCACTTAGTCGGGTACTTTGCTGCCACGTGCCTGATCATGCTTGTGGTGCTAGTTTTGCTACCTCTGCTGAAGCTGGCCTGGCAGGTGGTGCAAATGGCCTTTTCGGGGTTATCTGCAGAGTCTTTAAAAAATAACCAGACTCGGGAAGACATAACAGTTGTACTGGCAACTTCCGTCGTTTTGGCGTTACGAGGAACGCTTTTCAGCCTTGTGTCTGTGGCCTCCACAGTGCTTCTTCCTGCCTGTTGTGGTGCTACACCTCCCCCCCTTGTGTGCTACTCTCCTTGCTCTGTATGTCCCCCTGCCAGGCTGGGTCAGTTACTATATCATCCACCACCTCGTCTTCCACTTCCGCACCCTGGTCCTCCTCCTGACTTTCTGGCAATTGTGTCTCATCATCATCATCATCCACCACTTGCAACAGTAATTGCACTTTCCCACCGTCGCCTTCATGTGGCCGTGGCTGCTCCAATATTTTGGCATCGCTACATGCATTCTCCTCTTGACTCCTTGAAGCTGGCCGGCCGAGAGGCCCGAATCTACAAATGGAAAAGTGAACAGCTCTTCTAAGTGTCCAAGTGGGGGATCAGTTGTCTCTGGGCATTCGGCATGATGGGAGAAAGGAGGATCAGGGTGAGGAATATGTGGTCCAGACTCACGGCTACTGAGACTTGACCGTTTGGAAGACAGGATGGTGGTGGTGGTGGCAAAGTGACTGGAAGCATTATCTGCTATCCAACCAACAACCTTTTGACACTGCTCTGGGTTAAATTGTAGTGTATTGCGGTCCCCAAGATGTGTGTGTTTGTAGTGGCATAATTTCAGCTTGCCCATGGACACGTCCTTGGCCTCTGCATGATCACGATCACGTCCACTTCCCCGTCCCTTGCCACTCACCTTGCCCATTTTTTTGGAGGACAATATTTTCTACGTTCACGAGAAATGACTGATTTTGGAACGTTTGGATAGTTATATGTGATACGTCTGACAAAGAACCACAATTTTAAATAGCAGGCCTGTAATTTACTAATAAAATTCCACACAGAGACCTAGTGTGAATAGCTTGACCGACACACTGCAACAAAATGAAAATGGAAGAAATGGCTGATTTTGGAACACTCTTATAGGTGTTATGTCTGACAGAGAACCAAGGTTTTAAATAGCAGGCCTGTAATTTACTAATACTATTCTTCACAGAGACTTAGTGTGAATAGCTTGACCGACACACTGCAACAGAATGGAAATGGAAGAAATGGCTGATTTTGGAACAGTCTTATAGGTGATATGTCTGACAGAGAGCCACGGTTGTAAATAGCAGGCCTGTAATTTACTAATAATATTCCACACAGAGACCTAGTGTGAATAGTTTGACCAACTCACTGCAACGAAATGAAAATGGAAGAAATGGCTGATTTTTGAACAGTCTTATAGGTGTTATGTCTGACAGAGAACCACGGTTTTAAATAGCAGGCCTGTAATTTGCTAATACTATTCTTCACAGTGAGAACAAGCAAATGGAGCAGAAAAATCTTGTACTCTGGATTGCTTTTTAAGCAAATAACCAGGATTAAGATAAAAAAAAAATTTCCTGGCACCTGATATCTGGGGCTATGTCTACAAAAATCTGTAATTATTTCAGCAGCAGCAGACTGGACGTTCAATGGACCCTCTTGTGCTGTATCATACACTGCAGTCTGCCACATACACTGCCTGCCTAGCACTGATTATATGCAGCTGGATTAGTCCTCAGTAGGACTGTTAGTTCCGATGGATATATATGTTGTGGAATACCTATACTAACAGGACATTCAATGCACTGTAGTCTGCCACATACACTGCCTGCCTACCTAACTCCTGCTATCACCACTGAATTTATGTGTAACATGTTGACATGTCTTTTTAGTAATGAGTTCATATTACTGACAGTGTAAATTTCTCCTGCAATGACTTAGTCCGGCCATTAGGGGTCAGCAAGAAACAAGTAAAGAAAAAGCCCGGGGATCTGTAAAAAAGCCCGGAAACACAGAGCCAGGAAGTCCTCTGAGGAGACGAGACGTGTCTGATGCCCAGGGGGACGTTTGGGAGCTTGTACAGACTGCAGCCAGATGATGTGTCCAAGAAGAAGCTGTGCCCTGTGAGTAACTCAGATATGTGACCGGTCACCAAATGTATAGTCAGTTAGGGAAAGCTAGTTAGTGATTCCAGTAGTGCTGAGAACTGCCTGGTGTATATCACTGCTGATGGACTGATCAGGCTTGATCCAGAGATTGTGAAGGATCTGGAATACTAAGACTCTGTGTATGTGGATACTACAATCGAGCCCTGTTGTGAACTACACTTTGAGACCGAGATTGATTCTAATTCCTGCTTACACCTGGATGTACTGAAGAGCTTGGTGAGAAGGAGACGCTGATCAAACCCTGTGGCCAGAGATCAGGGTCTAATAAAAGGTTTAGTTTGTTAACTGTTTGTATATGTATTAAGTCTGAAATATTTCTCTTTGCTCTTGTAAGAAGAGAAACTGTACACTGTATAGGTAATGTGTTGGCTAAATATATATACAAGTGTTCTCTAAGGGGAAAACAAAGGTACCCAGATCCCATTGTATTAGTGTGGAAGGGGGGTGTAAGGTTATATTCCTGGGAGGACCATGTGCCACGTCCGCGGTAACATCCTGGGTAGGCCCTGTACTGAAGAAGGGTGGGAGCAGCATAGCCCAGGGGTAGTTTGGCTCATTGCCGCACTTGGGCTCTCTCGGGCTGAATAACTTGTATCTTGTGTTAGTGGCTGTTGTGGCCCATATTTTGTAGAATCGTTTAACCCTGTCATTTGTGTGACCTGTATAAAGAAAGTTATTTGCCACTATACGAGGTCGGAGTCATTCATAGCAGCGCCGTATCCCTCATACATATTAGACCGTTGTTCCGGTCTTTACATCTGCAGCTGGATTAGTCCTCAGAAGGACTGTTAGTTCAGATGGATATATACATTATATATGTTGTGTAATACCTATACTAACTATAAAGAAGCAAATCTCTCCCTGACGCAGCAGCACCACTCCCTACTCTGCCTGATTCCGGGGTACACTGTAACGATCATAGCGGTGCCAGGTCTTATATAGACATGATGACGCTGTACGGCCAGCCAATAACTGTAATGCCCACAACCAACATGGCTACGGCATTACAGTGCATGGCAGGCAATCCCTGCATGTTCATTGACTCTATAAATAGCGCCAAACATGCAGGCAGGGGCCCCGAGTTCCCGCCCGAGCAAACTGGAAATACTCGCCGAGTGCCGAGCTCGTCGAGCCCAGTGATGCTCGGGCGAGTACCGAGCAGTGGCGAGCATGTTCGCTCATCACTAGTGACAATCATTACTGGTTGGTGACACTTCTAGACCCACGCTACAAGGAGAACTTTCTGTCTCTTATTCCCTTGCAGGACAGACCTAATAAAATGGTGTAGTACGAGCAGGCCCTTGTTGTGGAATTATGCAAAAAATTCCCATCTGAAAACGCTAGCGGCAGAGGTCACAGTTAGTTGGACAATCAAGGAGTACAGGCGGGAGACACAAATGCAATCTAGTAGAGGCAGGGGAACACTGTCAAAGTTCTGGTACAGTTTTCTCAGACCCTCCCATCGCACAAGCCCTGAGGCGCGGGGTACTCTTACAAGGAGGGAAAAGTTTCGGAAGATGGTGAGTGAGTACCTTGCCGACCGTACCAACGTCCTCCGTGATTCCTCTGTGCCTTATAATTATTGGGTATCCAAGCTGGACACGTGGCATGAACTGGCTCTGTATGGCTTGGAGGTCCTGGCCTGCCCTGCCGCTAGCGTTTTGTCAGAGCGGGTTTTTAGCTCCGCCGGTGGAATTATAATTATCAGGAATGCTGACAGCCTGACTGATAAAAATGAACAAGGGCTGGAATGGGTCAGACATGGGTATACGCTTCCTGATTTTGTCTATTTGCCCTTGTCCTCCTCCTTCTCCTCCTCCTCCTCCTCCATATCACCATCATATCTACCATATCACCATATCTACATCTCTTGCAAAGGACATTGGAGTTCCTCCAAATTTTTGGCAGCAATTGCATTCATTGCATAGACAAACAGTATTGAAGACCCACTTCCTAATAATGGGAACATTGTTTTCAGGAGGCCCTCCGATCTCTATGTCTGTTGCAAGGGACACTGGAGTTCCTCCACATTTTTGGCAGTCGTTGCATTCACTCTGTAGGCAAACAGTATGGGAGATCCAATCCTTTTTAATGGGAACATGTCGTACTCGTTACTGTAGCCCAGCTCTATGTGTCTTTAAATTGTTAGTGGGGTCTTTCCTAAATATTGCCAGCCATTGGACTCACTGCATACCCTATAACTGGATAGCAGACCCCCTCCTTTCTAATGAGAACATGTCGTTTCTGCGGCCCAGCTCTAAGTGTGTTTAAATTGTTAGTGGGGTTTTTCCTAAATTTTGCCGCCGTTGGACTCACTGCATACGCAATAACCATATAGAAGACCCACTCCTTTCTAATGGGAACATGTCGTTACTGTGGTCCTGCTCTATGTGTGTTTAAATTGTTCGTGTGGTTTTGCCTAAATTTTGGCAGCTGTTGGACTCACTGCATACCCTATAACTGTATAGCAGACTCTCTCCTTTCCAATGGGAACATGTCGCACTCGTTACTGTGGCCCAGCTCTATGTGTCTTTAAGTTGTTAGTGTGGTTTTTTACCAAATTATGGCAGCCCTTGCAGTCACAGTATGGGCATTACCACTATAGGAGACCCACTCCTTTATAATGGGAACATTTTTTTTACTGAGTCCCTCCTCTATGTCTCTTCAAAGTGGTATTGGAGTGCATCCAAATTTTTTCAGCCCTTGCAGTCACTGGATACGCAATAGCAGTATAGGAGACCCACTCTTTAATAATGGGAACAACAAAGGATAGCCGACTGCTGGCCCTTTAAGTATAGCAAGGCTATAAATAGAGTGTTTGTGACTTTCACAATCCCTCCTTCATGAATGAAACAGGATGTGTCTGATCATGGCTCACATACCACATGGCCAGATAAGGTTGTAAAATGTTACAATGACATTTCCCGGTGAATGCATTTTTCATGGTTGAAAGCAATGCAAAAGTGAAAAAAACGCATCAAAAACGCTACGTGTGAACATAGCCCAAGGTGTGGAGGAGCATTTTTGTTTTTGTATACTTATTTTGCCTTATATACAAGTCATTACCCTGGAAAGGATGTTTCTTAACATATTTCCAAGGAAAATTCATTTTGGTTTCGTTTTTGCATGTTTTATTGTGAGTCTGTAAAAGTGGTGTAATACCTCAGACAACATTGTTGACAGCAGTGACATGGGAGTCAGAAATGCTTCCAGGGGTCTTCCCCACGCTATTACCATGTAATTTGAGCACTGTTCTCATTGATTTTGGGCAATTTTTAGGCCCTCTGCCGACCGCAGGGGGGAGCAGCTGAAAAAATGCTCGAGTTTCCCATAGACTTACATTGGGCTTGTTACTCGGACCGAGCACTCGAGCATTCCAATTTGCTCGACCCGAGCACCAAGTACCTGAGCATTTTAGTGCTCACTCATCATTAGTGTTGAGTCCTCTCTCTGGTCTCCAAGATGTCTCCTGGCTGCCTGTGGCTTTCATTCCCCTAGTCTCCTGCCTGCCTGCAGTCTTCAGTATCTCTGTGTGGTGCCCCTGAGGGTTTAGTCGCCACAGAGGTACTGCACCTCACCCAGAGGTGTGGTGTCTCCTTCTCTCAGGTAAGGAGGGAGTGCTGCCCGGAACCCCAACACCCACATTCAACACTACACTGCTCCAGGTCAGCAGGAGGGGCAAGATGCACGTGCACAGTGCTGAGCCCTGTCCCTGGCTGGAGTGGGGGGGGGACCCAGAGGTAGGGGGAACCAGTAGTGGGTGTGGGTGGAGGAAGCAGTTTAAGGGAGCACCATGGAAGGAGGTATATAAAGGGAAGCCATCTTAGGGTGGCAGTGCAGTAGAGCACAGTGAGTGAGGACAGTCAGTCAGGGAGCAGAGTCTCTTAGGAGCTCTGCTCCACAAGTGGGGCCCAGGAGGGGAGCAGAGGAGAAACGCTCCGTTCTATTGAAGGTATCCCAGGGGGTGCGACGAGTGCAAGACGGCACCCGTACGCCCCGAATCTGTCAGAAGACAGAGGGATCAGGCCGCAAGAAGGGGACCGGCCCCTGGACCAGAGGTGTTACTCCAGGTCTCGGCTGGAAAAACCGGAGGCTTCTGGCTTTTATAGTTCAGTTGCCAAAGCCTCATTCTAGTCACCGTGAGGGTCAAGCAGGTCCGGGAACTCCAGTTTGACAGGAGGGACTTCAGAGCACCCGAATGGGACTGTGAGTGGGGAAGCGCAGGGCAGGAGGGAGAAGACCCAGCGTGAAGTCGGTCTAGAGAGGAACATAAGAAAGCGGGGTTCCGTCAGCTGCTCCTATCCTACCTGAGGAAAAGCTGAACCCCCGATCTGGTGAACGCAGCGCGACGTGGGAGGCTGGCACCCGCACAGTGTATCAGTGGAACGTACATGAGAACTGTGAGTAAAGACTCGGATGACTGCAACGCACTGCCTCCGTCCATTATTTCAGCTGCACCATCTTTCCCCCTGCACTACAACGCCCAGCACAACCTGCATCATCCACACTGCCCTGGAGCTAGCTCTTCCTGTGGAGAGCCACACCATCCCTGCTGCAGTAACATCAGCTTCAGAGGACTGTTCCGCAGCGGCGGCTCCCTTTAGCCGCAAACCACAGGTGGCGTCACAAACTTTATAAATCCCCTATAAATAGAAAACACCCTTTTTATTGACCGCCCTGGGTCACGGACCGGGCCAGCCACCTTGATATCCCCCACCAGCATCCATAGGCCCGGCTGCCGAGTACCCCACGGCCCAGGGGGCGCGTCATCTGCAACCTGTCTACCGTCTCCAGGATGTCTCCTGGCTATCTGTGGCTTACAGACCCTCAGTTTCCTGTCCAGCTGTGGTCTCCAATGCATCTGTTATCTGTCTCCTGCATGTCTCATCTGCCTGCTGCACTGATGCCTGTGGTCCTTGTGCACGCAAGGTCCTTGGACTTGGAGGATCCACCTCACCAGGTGAGCCTAACAGAAGGAAGGTCTTTGCTAAAGATAAAATGTTAGTCACATAGTATTTTTTTAAAGTTTGCAGGAATTTTGTACCAGCGATTACTAAGGGAAAAGTCAGATGAATATATAACTTGGACGGGGATTACAACACAATGCTTTGACTGGCCGGCGGCTCTCCCGACACAAGCATGACAGCATGCACTTCTATGGCTCTGACACCTCCCTAAGGTTATGTAGTAAATTTTTTAATCATAACTTTTGTTGCATTTTTACATGTCAGAAATGTGAAAAATATCTCTGCTACCACAAATGCATATTTCTTGGTAACTCAGGCAGTGAAAAGGTTACGTTAGGAGCCTCACTGTTCATGCCATCTTTTGTTGTACATTTTTTGTGGCTGCATCCCAAACATTATACCACTTGTTTGGCAACTGATCAAATGCTTATCATTTATATAGTTATATTATCGTCCAGTGTATGCTAATGCATTTGACTTTTTCACTCTTTATTGAGCTTAAGTACTGCTTCTCTTGCAATCTACTATGCTCAGCAACAATAAAACAGTGTAATTATGTTTAGCTGAGAACCAAATTAGACCTCAGGAATACTTTATATCCTAGCGCTGGGTCCCAGATGGGGCACAGGATGCTCCTATTTATCTGGAGCTAAACTCAAATTTAATTGAGCTGATTTTAATTTTATTAGTCATAAACCCATTTTATTGTGAAGAACTTTTATCCACAGAACGTAGAAATTGTTTTTACAATGTGTGCGAACCCGAGTGCATATGGGCATCAAAAGAATGTTGCGTTTCTTCTGAATTTAACTGCAGTACATGCGAAAAGAAAATATACTTTGTGTTTTTCTGGTATGTGAGTAGATTGTAAGTGACGCGCCCCTGGGCCTGTGTCGCGCTGCGTTGCGCACGCAGGAGCTTACCCGGAGCCGGATCTCTTGAGGGTTGTAGTCTCGTGGCGGTGATCCGGTCCGTGCCCAGGGAGTCAGACTAAGTGGCGCTGTATTAGCGGTAGATGTTGGACGACTACGCCACCCGTTGAGTACAGCTAAGGAGCTGCTGCTGCAGGGCAGACCGCTGAGGCCGGTGGTAGGATTGTGCAGCGTGATAGTATAACCCCCAACGGGAGGGGTATGGCCTCAGGGCAGCCGACGTGGATGATGGGGGTAGCAGAAACCACTCGGAGACGGTACGGTGTAGTTCAGGGTCTTTACTGGTGACAAAGATAGACCCTCCCGGAGTACTGGCTAGCGATTGGGGCCTGGTCAGTCCTTGAGCAGATGGGATCTCCCCTGGCCAGGCGGAGTTGTAGGCCTCCCAAACTAACGATACTCTTCCGGCTACCTTGCTAGAGGCGGGTATAAGTAGCCCACGTCCCTGAGTGTACCGTGTGGTGCTCACCCGTATGGCCGGTGACTCGGGGCCTTCTAGTAGCTTCCGCTCCACGACGGCGGTGCTGGTCCCACGCGTGTGACCGTGCCTTCGGGTTTCTGGGCCAGAGGACCTGCAATCCCCTGCCGGTCGGTTTCTGCTGCTGGATAGGAGTTAGTCCCCACAGCCTCGGACTCCGGGTCCGGTGATAACTTCTCAGTCAGGGCGAGCTCTGCAGCTGCCAGCCCCTGACTCCTTGTAGCACTGCTCCCACAGAGCTCCTGTTGTTTCTTCCTATGCTGCTTCTCTTCTCTGTCTCTACTTCTTCTCTACTCACTAACCCTGCCTCAGCCCTAGGTTTATATAGGGGAAGTTCTTCCCCTCCCAGGACTGGGCAGGAGGTGTGGCATGCACAGGATCCCTGACCAAGAGACCTCCCACCTGCTCTCAGACATAACATTGCTGTTACTGTGGAAACCAGACCCCTGGGGTGCCACATTCCCCCCTAGTGAAATTTAGTACTCCGGGACTAAACATATTTTTAGAAAAACATAACAAGGTATAAACAATAATAATACAATAAGAAAAACACATAAAGATGGTTACGGCGTGTCCGCAACCGGGTGCAGTCTTTGAAGAAAAGCAAGGTGTCCATTTCACCAAAACAGGGAGACGTAACCAGGTAGGGGTCTGTCCTGCCCCGAGTCCTTAACAGTCTTTAGTCCATTCCTAGGTTACGCTCCAACCATGTACAAGGATTCCCGGTAAATTCACCAAGGACTCCTATAAATAACTAGAAACACATAACTATACACAAGCAACAAGAAAAACAGGTAACCACAAATAAAACAATTTATACACTTCAAATCCTCCAACGTGCGGGTAACTGGCCTCTAGTGGCCCTAGTGGACCTACGGAGCTGACTGTCTAGCCCTGAACTACAGGGTGTAGGAGCTGTCAAGGGTAAACTGGGCAGCTGTCTACCGGCTCTTTGGCTCACTAGGGGTACGGCAGGCTCACTATAAGCAGAGGGTTGATCCTCCTGTTCTGCTTGTGTGGAGTCTTCTGCCTCCTGGACCGGCTGCTCTTCCAGCTCTACCTGTTGCTCCGTAGGCACTTGGGATGCTGGTTGGAGGAACGTGAGGATGGGTACCACAACTGCACCATTGACTTGAGTCCAGGACCGAGGGAAGTCTCCGAGCAAAGTACTAACCATATCTTCCCTTTCCTCTACGGGTCGATGGTCTTCTTGTTCCTCTTCAGGGTTCCGTAGCTGTTCAGGACACTTCTTCAGGTGATCCCGGGATACAATGGCTATGGTCTCCCCTCCGTCTTTACTGATGGTACAGACTTTCGGGTTCTCGTGGCTTGAGGGCAGTACGGTGTACGGGTCCTTCTCCCATTGGTCGTCCAACTTGTGGAGCCGTCTTTTCCTCTTCAAGACCTGCTCTCTGGGTACCAGGGGAACAGCGGGAGCATACTGGTTGTAAGTTTTCTCTTGTCTTTCCCTAGCCTGACAGAGACTTCGCTCCACGCTCTCCTGTACTTTCCGGTACTGCTGCTGCCTCTCTGTGTCCCAGTCTGCTTCTGGTGAAGTGTCCTCGGGTGTCAGGACTCCCATTTCCAGGTCAACAGGTAACTTACCAGGTCTCGCCCTCATTAGGTAAGCCGGGGTACAGTTGGTGGAACCTACCGGGATGTGGTTGTATAGGTCCACCAGATCGGGCAGCTTCTCAGGCCACAGACTGCGTTCTTCCAGGGGCAACGTTTTCAGGAGATCCATTACCACCTGGTTCATTTTCTCACAAAGTCCATTAGTATGCGGATGATAGGGTGTCGTCCTTATCTTCCGGCAGCCATACAGAGTGCAGAATTCTTGGAAGACCTCCGCTTCAAAGGCAGGTCCCTGGTCTGTCAACACTTGGTCCGGGTACCCGTGTGGACGGCAGAAATGCTGCTGGAAGGCTCTAGCTGCTGTTCGAGCTGTTAAGTCCTTGACGGGGATGACAACCAAGAACCGGGAGTAGTGATCCACGATGGTTAGTGCGTAGACGTAGCCACTTCTGCTTGGGGTCAGTTTTACATGATCCAAGGCTACCAGTTCCAACGGCTGCCGGGTGACGATGGACTGCAGGGGAGTCTTCTGGCTGGCACGGTCCTTCCTTCTTAGGTTGCACGTGCCACAGTCTCTGCACCACCTCTCGATGGTTCCCCTCATGCCTACCCAGTGGAACCGCCCGCGCAGCAGGAACTCCAGCTTCTTCCATCCGAAGTGTCCAGCCCCGTCGTGGTATGCCTCCATCACCACGGCTGCGTCTCTTCGTGGCACCACTACTTGCCAGATTAGTTCATGCGTCCGGGAGTTAACCACTCGGCGGCACAACTTCCCCTTATAAAGGAACAGTCGACTCTTCTCAGCCCACAGTTGCTTGGCTTCCTCCGGAGCGTCTGGGTCAAGGCGAGCCTCTGGCCGAGTCAGCATCTCCTTCACCAGTCGGACGGCAGGGTCACTGTCTTGCGTTTCCGCCCAGTTGTAGTGAGGCAAGGGATTAAACGTAGCAGCTTGCTTACTCCTTACCCGGTGGGAATACTGGATAGTCCCATGACGGTGGAACGCGGGGAGTTCGACTTCTTCCAGTCCCTCTGGATCTTCTCCTACGTCCGGTAGGTTTGGCATCCTGGACAGGGCGTCCGCGTTGGTATTGGAGCGTCCTGCCCGGTATTTGATTGTGAACTCGTAGTTGGACAGACGGGCCATCCATCTCTGCTCTAGGGCACCGAGTCTTGCTGTGTCCAGGTGTGTCAACGGGTTGTTATCCGTGTACACGGTGAACCGGGAGGAAGCGAGGTAGTGCTTAAAGCGTTCGGTGACTGCCCACACCACTGCCAGGAACTCTAGCTTAAATGAGCTGTAATTCTCAGGGTTTCTCTCGGTGGGTCGCAGTTTTCGGCTGGCGTAAGCGATTACTCGTTCTTTCCCCTGCTGGATCTGGGACAGTACGGCTCCTAGCCCGATGTTACTGGCGTCGGTGTAGAGGATAAAGGGCTGGCTGTAATCCGGGTACGCCAGGATTTCATCCCCCGTGAGGGCCATCTTCAGCTGGCGGAAGGACTCTTCTTCCGGCTTCTCCCATCTGAAGGGTGGCTTCTGGTTCTTGGCCTTCCTGGACTGGCCTATCAGGAGGTCCTGCATAGGAGCTGCCTTCTTGGTGAAACCGGGTATGAACCTTCGGTAGTAGCCTACCAACCCGAGGAACTGCCGCACTTCCTTTACACTGGAGGGACTTGGCCATTCCTTAATTGCGGTGATCTTATCAGGGTCGGGAGCCACTCCATCAGCGCTCACCACGTGTCCCAGGTACTGCACCTTTGGTTTCAGGAGGTGACACTTGGAGGGTTTCACCTTTAGGCCGTAGCTTGCCAGAGCTTCGAACACTTCCGCCAGGTGTTTCAGGTGGTCCTCATACGTCTTGGAATATACGATGACATCGTCCAGGTACAGCAGGACCGTCTCGAAGTTTCTGTGGCCCAGACAGCACTCCATTAATCGTTGGAAGGATCCTGGTGCGTTGCAGAGTCCGAACGGCATGCAGGTAAACTCGCTAAGTCCCATCGGGGTGGTGAATGCGGTCTTCTCCCGGTCCGCCTCTGCTACAGGAACCTGCCAGTACCCACTAGTGAGATCCAAGGTAGAGAAGAAGTTAGCAGATCTTAAAGCAGCCAAAGACTCCTCTATCCTTGGTAAGGGGTACGCATCCTTGTGTGTGATACGGTTGATTTTCCGGTAATCTACACACATCCTCATGGTGTTGTCTTTCTTTTTGACTAAGACTAGTGGAGCTGCCCAGGGGCTACAGCTATCCCTGATCACCCCAGCCTCCTTCATGTCTCTAAGCATCCCCTTGGCGTGTTGGTAGTGTGCAGGGGGTACGGGTCGATACCTCTCTTTTATGGGAGGATGGTCTCCCGTGGGGATGTGGTGTTCTACCCCCTTGACTCGCCCGAAGTCTAACGGGTGTTTACTAAACACTCTCTCGTACTCTTGAACCACCCGATAGACTCCCTGTTTCTGGTGTGAGGGAGTGGAGTCAGTACCCAAATGTAGTTGCTGACACCAGTCCTCCATTGTTTTCTGAGAGCCGTTACCTTCCTCCGGGGAAGATGGAGGCAAGGGTTCTACGGACTGTATGGAATCTTGATTGATGGTATACAATTTGGCTAGCGTGGCATACCGGGGCAGGTACACTTCCCTCTTCCCGATATTTATTATGCGAACGGGCACCCTCCCATGGCGTACATTGACCACCCCCCGTGCTGTCAAAATGGTGGGCCTACTGTCTGAGTAAACTGGTTCTACCATTGCCTGGTAATCTCTACCTCTCAGACCAATAGCTGCCCGGCACCAAATCATCATTTCACTTTTCGGGGGCATGGCAATAGGGAAAGGGTCACACATTCGCACGCTACCAATCTCACCACCGGAGAGTTCTAGCTGTTGCCGTCGCATCAGTGCCCGGATCTCTTTCTGGAGCACTCGCTGCTGGCCGGAGCTGGCGTTCTTGGCAACCTGCTGTAAAAGGAAAATCACCTCTGCAAGACAATTTTCAATCACATTAGTTCCTAGAGTTATCTTTGGGTGACTCTCGTGTCTGTCAATGTCTACAATGATCAGTCCCTGTGCTGCCAGTTCGACTCTACCGATTTTAATGGTCACCTCTTTAAATCCAATCTGTGGCACGGGCTGACCACTGCTGGCGATGATACTCAAGTCGTCGTCAGGGTAGCGGGTGATATCCGAGTCATTCCAGTACTGCTTGAAGAGCACGTACGGGATGGTGGTGACCTGTGACCCGGTTTCCAGTAGGGCACTCATAGGAATGCCATCCAGTACCACGGGTAAGACTGGACGTCCTCCCACATATTTGTCGCGCCAGTTCGATGGGCCTGGTGATCTTTTTCCTGGGGGTTGGCCCTCTACCCCAGGTTGTGCCAGTTTAAAGGACAGTACCTTGCCATATGTCCGGGTTGATTGCAGCGGCGGCAGATGGGTCGTCCGTCCTCGTTGTATCGGTCGCTGGGTCTTCCTCTGGCCGGTGGGGTCCTCCTTGGTCGACGCCACGGGATGTCCTCCGGTCCGGATGCCAGCTGGATCTTCCCTGGAGTGGAAACCTGTAAAGACTGCACAGTTCGGGTTAGCGCAGCAACGCTTTTAGCTAGCTCTTGGACCTGATGGTGCAGGTCTGGAGCCGGGTCATTGTTCAAAGCCTGCGCACCAGCTCCCACAGGCCCTGCCGACAAGGGCGCCGCCTCCTGGTGGTAAGTGGTAGTGGGGCATCTGGGGGTCACAACGCCACCTGGTGCCGGTTCTCGAAGCACCCGGATGGCTCTGTCCTTGAACTGTGCAAATCCCAGATGAGGGTCCTGTAAGGCCATTGCCCGCAACTGGGTTCGGTGGGCATTGCAATATAAACCCTCTATAAATTGTTCAGTCAACAGCCTGTCCTCGTCTCCCACGCCGTCAGGGTCGGTCTGCTTAATGGCTCTCAGGGCCTCTTGTAGGTTCAGGGCATAGTCCCTTATACTCTCATGTGCCCGCTGTTTGCACCCGTAGAATCTAAGCTTGATCTCGGCTGAGGTGCGGGTATCAAAGGTGTCCCTCAGCCGGGTTAGTATCCCTGCGACAGTCCTCCCCCCAGGTGGCCAGGACTTTACCTCCCTTTGGGCTGCCCCGGTTAATTGGGCCACCAGGATGCTCACTTTTTGCTCCTCTGTGAGGGGGTACACCTGGAAGAGGCTATCCAGCTTTTCTCTAAAGTCATGCAGGGTATGTGACTCCCCTGAGTACTGGGGTAGCCAGGCTGCCCCCGGGATATAGGGCATGGTGAAAGGCATGACCGCAACAGCGGTGGCGCTGGCGGGGGTTGAAGCGGTGAAGCTCTCCTCCGTATCCGACATCCTTCTCCCCCCTAGTGGACCGTGGCCTACCTTGCGATGATCCTCTTCCGTAGGCCGCGGCTCCGCAGTGGATCGTCAGGGTTGAGGACCTTCCGTCGCGCTCCTGTGACGTCGGCGTCTGCTGGGCTCCTTCCAGGACCTTACGCAACGTCCGGACGTGAGGCGGGGCTTCAGTTCTCGCGCGCTTTAGGAGTCCACGCCCCTCTTCTTCCCGCGCGGCGTCCTCAAGATGGCGTCCAACGGCGGGAAAACTCCACGGAAGGCGGGAAGAAGGCTGAAAATGGCGCCGGATGGCGGGAATCTTCACCGATGGCGGGAAGAAGGCTGAAGATGGCGCCGGATGGCGGGAATCTTCACCACTGGTAAGTTTGAACAGTCTTTTTCAGGCACGCAGTACCCGGTGGTTGCGGGCACGAAATCCTGCCGACTACGCCAAAAGTTGACGCGCCCCTGGGCCTGTGTCGCGCTGCGTTGCGCACGCGGGAGCTTACCCGGAGCCGGATCTCTTGAGGGTTGTAGTCTCGTGGCGGTGATCCGGTCCGTGCCCAGGGAGTCAGACTAAGTGGCGCTGTATTAGCGGTAGATGTTGGACGACTACGCCACCCGTTGAGTACAGCTAAGGAGCTGCTGCTGCAGGGCAGACCGCTGAGGCCGGTGGTAGGATTGTGCAGCGTGATAGTATAACCCCCAACGGGAGGGGTATGGCCTCAGGGCAGCCGACGTGGATGATGGGGGTAGCAGGAACCACTCGGAGACGGTACGGTGTAGTTCAGGGTCTTTACTGGTGGCAAAGATAGAATCTCCCGGAATACTGGCTAGCGATTGGGGCCTGGTCAGTCCTTGAGCAGATGGGATCTCCCCTGGCCAGGCGGAGTTGTAGGCCTCCCAAACTAACGATACTCTTCCGGCTACCTTGCTAGAGGCGGGTATAAGTAGCCCACGTCCCTGAGTGTACCGTGTGGTGCTCACCCGTATGGCCGGTGACTCGGGGCCTTCTAGTAGCTTCCGCTCCACGACGGCGGTGCTGGTCCCACGCGTGTGACCGTGCCTTCGGGTTTCTGGGCCAGAGGACCTGCAATCCCCTGCCGGTCGGTTTCTGCTGCTGGATAGGAGTTAGTCCCCACAGCCTCGGACTCCGGATCCGGTGATAACTTCTCAGTCAGGGCGAGCTCTGCAGCTGCCAGCCCCTGACTCCTTGTAGCACTGCTCCCACAGAGCTCCTGTTGTTTCTTCCTATGCTGCTTCTCTTCTCTGTCTCTACTTCTTCTCTACTCACTAACCCTGCCTCAGCCCTAGGTTTATATAGGGGAAGTTCTTCCCCTCCCAGGACTGGGCAGGAGGTGTGGCATGCACAGGATCCCTGACCAAGAGACCTCCCACCTGCTCTCAGACATAACATTGCTGTTACTGTGGAAACCAGACCCCTGGGGTGCCACATAAGCTCTTTTTGGAAAAGAATGAATTATAATAGGATTGTGCATTAATAATAATAAGCAGTAATAATAAAAATAGCCAACAAATTAGATTCATAATTTAACCCCTATCTTACTGCAGCTTTTTAACTTAACCCCAATCCTGGTGCAGCTATTTTTTGTTTTTACACTTTTGTTTTTTCCTCCCCTTCCTCCAAGAGCCATAACATTTTGTTATTTATCATCGACAAAGCAGAAACAAATAGTAATAAAGTGCAGGACAGAGAAGGATAGACTATAAAAATGAATGAATGAATGACTTTATTGGCAAAAAAATAATTTAAAGATAAAAAAGGGATAAATGATAATAATTCCAGCAAACAAGACACAATTGACACGTGTTGGTGGTGAACCAAAATGAAAACCACCCATGAAGTATTAAAAAATGGTCCTAGTAGAGAGCATAATGCACAGTCATTAAATTAAGTATGCACAATAAGAGCAAAAAGTGCATGCCAAGAGAGAAGTATAGAAATAATGTCATAAAAATCCATATTAGAATGTGGTAATATGCATCAAGGCAGCAAAGATGGAGAGGTTCGCCCACCAAACACATCCGACTCACGTTTTACGAATACTTCGTTGACATAGCCACCAAGGACTGATTTTTCATGTAATACGTTGCAGCTTTAAATGAGCCATTCTATTTACCATTTAATGTACTGGAAAATGGGAAAATAATTCCAAATGATAAATGTATACGCAGCAAGTGTATATATATATATATATATATATATATATATATATATATATGTATATGTGGCGCCCCTGAGGGTCCGATCGCCACAGGAATGCTGCACTTCCCTAATGGAATGTGGTGTTCCTCCTCTGAGGTAAGGCCAGTGTGATAGTCGTGACCTAACCTTTTGCATCCAACACCACACTTCTCCACCAGAGGGAGCTAGTATGCACTAGGTGCTGCTCCCCTGGTTACAGGGAGACTGGGGAACACAAAGTGGTAGGAACCAGTTAGTGGGTGAGGGTGGAGGACTTACAAATTAGTTACGCTAAAAATCTAATATTTAGTTTAAGGCCATCTTGGTTCTTGGTTCTCAGTTCTCTGACTGTTCTTGACTGATGCCTGACAGTACTCGGCTGTATTATGGCCGTACCATGACTGGTGTCAGAACGTGATCTCCTACCCTGAAAGTGGATCCTGTGTGGGCTTGCAGGGGAGGGAGACACGGCCCTAGTCCCTAGGCCTTGGGATGATGGGCAGGCGGGAGAAAAGGACTATCTCAGCCCGGTCGAGGACCATGAGCAAGAAGGCCCGGGAGCTCTAGAGTGTGGCTCCACAGCAAATGGGTCCCGGGGAGGATGCAGACGGAGCGGAGTACGCCACCTGTCCTCGCCTACCTAATCTATTCAGAGGGATTCCGGCTGCAAGAGGGGTACCGGCCCCCGACACCCGACCTTGTACTTCATGTCCTGGACGGGAAAGCCCGGTTAGGCCCTGAGGATCCCACCGGGCATCGGATGGAGAGGAATTGCCACCCGTGCCCTAGTCCTGAGAGGAGCTCAGAGGGAGACCCGGCCTATCTACACACACACAGACGGGAAAGGGTGAAGTCTGTAGTGCAGGAACACTCTGGTGTAGGGTCGCTACCGAACACTGGACTTCCTCGGAGGTAGTCGGACCCCCGTCCCTGGTGGCCGCAGGACTCCGCAGGGAGCAGGGAGTCGCCTTCCCGCTGTCATCTCTAAGTGAGTAAAGCCTTGGAAGTTCACTCCTATGGCCTCCGGACTGTTCATTATGCGCCATACCATGCGACACGGTGCCCGTACTCCCCGCACTACTACTTCCCCCCTCCATCCTGTTTGCCTGCCCTGAGGCCTTGCTCCGCCTGTGGGGAGCAGTGAGAACTTTGGCCTCCACGACACCAGGCCTTGGCGGACTGTAGCGGCGCTGGTGGCCCTTCACCAGGCACCACAGGTGGCGTAGTCGTTAAATAAGCCACTCAAACCCGGACGAGCCCACAACATCTTCCTTTTCATGTGACGGCCCTGAGCACGGGTCGGGCCCGGGCCACGGCTGCATCCCACCTCTCCATCACAGGGCCCGACACCGAGTCCCCCAACACCCAGGGTAAACTCAAGACTAAATGGGCTCTTTCGAGAATCGAGGCGTCACATATATCTATATCTATCTATATATATATATCTATATATATATATATATATATATATATATATATATATAGGTATGTAAATTGATGTATGTCACCATTTTCTGAGACGGATAAAGATTTGCTAAATTTTCTTTCGTATGAACTGTTTAAGGGCTTTTTTAGTATTCTTAGCGAGCTGACATTTTTAATGGCAACATTTTGGAGCACATGAAAAATTTTGATTGCTTTTTGCTTTTCATTGCATTTTTTGAGGGAAGTGTGGTGATGAATCACTACCATCAAATTTTTTTATCCTCTTAATATATTGCAGTCATCATATTATATAGCACCGTATACTTACAATTGCTCATTTTGCCTTTCTACCAGGCTAATTCTTCTCTTTTCTCTGCTCTATGTAGCAACAGGAAGTCTCTTGTGCCTGCAGAAATCATCCCCCTCTTCAACTCCTGACTCAGTTACTCTGCTCCTCTATCTGCCATTGACTTTTGCAGTCAAGAAAGAAAGAATTGTGCGGTGTTAGGGAAGTGCTAGAACAACTAGACAAGGGATTAAGGTTATAACACACAAACCTTTTATTGTTTAGTACGCTCTCTAATGCCACAACGCGCTTCGATAGCAAAAGCTATCCTCCTTGTCACACGGTCCTGGTCATGTGACCGCTGAAGCAGGAAGAAACTCCTTACAGCAGCCCCTGTTAAGCTGCGGTCATCATACAGACTCCCACCTGGAAGTGTTTTCCCTTTTGTGCGGGGCTCCTTGGCACAACAGGACCAGGTGAGTGGTCACAACATTCTCCCCCTTCCCCCCCCCAAACCTCAGGCTCTTCACCCTTGGTGCTCCAACTTCTTTTGTTTTCCATTGACTTTTGCAGTGACTCACGAGTCATACAGGGAAAATTGTCCTCCTGTTTTTATATAGAGCATAGAAGGATTCAGCTAGTCAGTTACTTTTACATTTGATACCCATATAGGCCACACCAATGCTGAAGCCTGTTGCCACTACTATTTTTTGGCCATGTAACAAGCATTTCTTGGTCAATGATTTTTTAAAGGGGGGAAAATTGTACTTAAAAATATAAAAGAGAATAAAAAAAATTGAAAAAATGTAGACGTTTAATTGTGTGACTGTCTGCCTCACAAAGTGTGCATGCCATAAACTTCAGATTTTTTGCACACCTGTTTTATTACTAAATTAGTTGTCCATATAGGTCACGCCGATACTGCGGCCTGCTGCCACTATTGTTTTTTGGCCATGTAGAAATCATTTGTTGGAGAATCCTTTTTAGGATAAAAGTCAAACCAGAATCTCAATTTGCAAACACGTGTTTTGAAGTGTTGCTTCTCCTCTTCCTCTCTTAAGAGACAATTTTCATATTTAATTTCCCGGAGGAGCATTGCATGGCCTATAAGCCTCCTTACCGTGGCATGTCAGTCATGTTACTTTCTCTCTCTATAAGGAGAAACGCTACCCCTTAGGCTCCATACAGCCAAATCATCTCTCATGCTTTGCACTGAGGAAGGGAAATATCCCGAAACACGTGTCTGCAAATTGAGATTCTGGTTTGGCTTTTATCCATAGTCAAGTGGCAAGGCTTGTTAAAGGGTTAATATTGACTTTCAGAGTTGTTACTTCCAGTAGGTAGCTATGGAGTTCAAATTCCTCTCTCAAGTGACAATTTGTATATTTAATTTCCCAACTGAGCATTGCATGTCTTATAAGCCTCCTTGCCCTGGCATGTCAGGCATGTCCTTTCCAGAAGGAATATTGTTATCCCTTAGATCTCAAACGTGAGATACTGTCATTGAGGTGCTCAAAATAAAGCATATAATAAAACACTTTAGATTGAGGCCGCATACTGTATTTTGTTGCAATGCAGGTAATATCTTATCCCAACTCTATATCATAGTCACAGCATTAAATTCCACCCATCTACAAATAACTGCAAGGTCAATGCACAGACCATTACATCCCAACTACAGCAGCCTGCCATAGAGCAAGCCAAAATGGGTGATCGAAAAAATGAGGCAACAGGAATGCTGCCATTATAAAAGCAGGCAATTAATGTTTAGTAATTGTTGTAGTGATCATTGTAAAAAAAATTGAGGTCACGCAGACGGGTTCACTTTACAGGACCAAACGGTGATGATTGCTACTGAAGACTATTTACTGCAGTTACAGTACAGGGACAAGAGAAATAAGGACAAGAATAATTGGCTCGTTCCTCACTATGTAAAGCATCTATCTCCAGTATACACATAGCCATAAATTGTCTGCTCATCTGACAGTTACCCAGAGTGACTGTTTAATTGGCATGAAAGAATGATTCCATGTGTCCCTAGGCATATAATATGTGCAATATGCTCTGAGAGATCGGGGGACTGTGTCATTTCAATATTTGTCTTATGGCTTGTTATTATTTCTTGTTATGCTTTTTAACCATTTTTTTAAGAGCTGTTAGCCTTTTATTGTGTTAAAGAAATGTATTTTAGGAGATTCTCCACTTGTAAGGTTAATTTACTAAACTCATTGTGTCAGACTCTGGTTTCAGTTTGCATCAACAAACTGCCTTGCTCCAGATTTTAATATGCGTTTTAGTTTTACACATTTTTGGACCTTACTAGATGATTTTGTAAAGCGTACAGAAAAGGGTGCATGGTTTTAAAACAATTGTACAAAAATTGTGCAAAAATTTGGGCACAAAAGTGAGAAAGTATAATCGGTTTTTGCGCAAGTCCTCTGTCCAAAAGTCTTACATTTTGGGAAATGCTATTTTTGAACAAAATTATTTACTTTTTGTGATTGTACTCTAATTTTGCCTCTGTTCAAAAGTGGGCATGGTTATCTACAGTCATGCTTGAAAATTTGTGAACCCTTCAGAATTGTATGCATAAATTTGACCCAAAACTACATCAGATGTTCTTACAAGTCCTAGACGTAGATTAAGAGAGCTAAATCAAACAAATGAATCAAAAATATTAGACTTTGTCATGTTTTCATTCAGTTAAACAATCCAATGTTATGTGTCTGTGAGTGGCAAAAGTATATGAGCCTATAAGATTAGTAGAAAATTTGAACAGGTGTTTTTAATCAATAGTATGACAATCAGATGTGAGTGGGAAACCTGTTTAATTCAATGAACAGCGATCTATCAATGTCTAATCTTCACAACACGTTTGTGGAAGTGTATCATGGCAGAAACAAAGAAAATTTCTGAGGACTTCTTAAAAAGAGTTGTTGATGTTCATCAGGTTGGATAAAATTGCAAAATTATCTCTAAAAAACTTGGACTCCATCAATCAACAGTGAAACAGATTGTCTACAAATGTAGAAAATTCAAGAGCATTATTATTCTCCCTAGGAGATGTTAACAAACAACGATCACTTCAAAGACAGGACGTATAATAATCTGTGAGGTCACAAAAGAACTCAAGGTAACTTCTAAGCAACTAAAGGCCTATCTCATATTAGTTAATGTTAAGGTTCATGAGTCCACCATTAGGAGGACACTGAACAGGCTTGAAAAGAGCAAGTCAAGGCTCTCCAAAATGGACAATGTGGCCCAGTTGTTGATCAGCTAAACAAGCCAGAACGTTATTAGAACAAATTTTTTTGGGATGGATGAGACCAAAATAGAGCTTTTTCGAATAAAAGAGAAGTGTTATGTTTGGAGAAAGAAAAACACTGCTTATTATAGCATAGAAGAATCATACAATCTGTGAAACATGGTGGTGGTAGTATCATGGTTTGGGCCTGTTTTGCTGCATCTGGGCCAGGATGGATTTTATTCTTGATGAAATTATGAATTCAGAATTTGATCAGCAAATTCTAAAGGAAAATATCAGGACATCTATCCATGAGCTACATCTCAAGAGAACATGGGTCATGCAGCAAGACAACAACACAATGCACACAAGTCGTTCTACAAAAGAATGGTTAAAGAAGGATAAACTTACATTTTTGGAATGACCAAGTCAAATTTTTGACCATAATCCTATAGAAATTATGTAGAAGAACATGATAAGAGCAGTTCATGGGAAAAATCCCACCAAAATAGCAGAAATTAAGCTGTTTTGTAAAGAGGATTGGGCGAAAATTTCTCTAAGCCAATGTACAGGACTAATCAACAATTACCGTAATGTTTAAATGCTTCACAAGGGGTCACACCAGATACTGAAAGCGAAGGTTCACATATTTTTGCCACTCACCGACATGTGATAATGGATCATTTTCATCCTTGAAAAAATGACAAAGTCTTATATTTTTGACTCATTTGTTTAATTTGGTTTTCTTTTTCTAATTTTAGGAATCGTGTAAAAATCTGATGTAGGGATTCACAAACTTTCAAGCACCACGGTATGCAAAGGTGGTTTGAGACAGATTTATGAAATGCAACATTTTTTTAAGTAAAATTGCAAATCCACTCCAATTAGGGAGAAGTGTAACATACAGTATATGCACAGATGTATAATATCTTTATATGACACTTTGATAAATTTGATTGAAGAAACAATGGAAATTACTGAAGAAACTATTGCACGCTGTGATTTTTTTTCACACAGATTCGGTCAGTGAAAAAAATCTGTACTGCCCCACTGAATAAAATTGGTCTGAGTGCAGATTTTTCCAAGGACAGAACTCGGACTGAAAATAAAGTCTTGTGAAGGAGCCCTAACTGTGTTAATATTACATTACCGTGATAAAATGTAATGTAAATATAAATAATAATAATAATAATAAATGTCATCATTCTTAAAAGCTTATATATTATATGATGCAATATATTAATACGTTTGGAAGCTAAATGATAAAATAGACACTAAATACTATGATCTTTGCTCTCATGATGCCTTCAAATAACCATCAATTTAGGTCTTGTTTCTGGAGTATTCCCATGCCTCATTTCATTCCCACAGAGGCACTGAGCATTGTGCAGCCACTTTAAGTGCCAAAAGTGATAAATATTTCAAATCCCTCACTGTAAAGTGCTAGGCAACTCATTAAGAGGCCGAGAAATTTTCCAGCTGTGTATAAGTGTTTTGTATGACGGTGAGTATTGAGATCACTTTAGTGGACTTTTTTCATCTCAATAATGTGAAACAAGTCATTTAATTATTAAAGTCATGGCACAAATTGTTTCCTGCAATCTAAATGAATATGAAAATATAAGTTGGCCTGTCTCTCTGGTAATAACACTTATTCCCACATGTGAATTATTGAACGCAAATGGAATTGTCATATTTCGGAATTTTCGCAGATCTATAGGCATTTTTCCTCTTTATTAGAATTTGATGAAGCTCCAAGGGTTTTAAAATGATTCTTGTTAAACTCAAATGTTCCATTTATTGGATTGTTGAAATCTCGGCCGCAACATGCTTTGGAAATAATTATTATTGCAATATAAATGTCACCATTTGTTTTTCATTCCGACTTGAAACACTATCATGGTAATATAACAATTTAAAAATAAATGTTTATGCTTTAAGAAAAAAAAATCTCGGCTCCCCCTTCCCCACCAAAAATAAGAAAAATCTTGTTTGAAAATGTTGTTGATAAATTGCCAGCAATTACAATCTAATTTACAAATCTATTGGATGTTTAATACAGGCAGAATGTGAATTATACAGGACTGATCTAACAGACTGTAAATCTGTTCAAGATTCACTTAATTTAATTATGAGTAATTAGTATTTTAGTGGTTCCAGATGAGTAACCCATTGTATTAAAAAAAATGGTACTGGAATCAATTAAAAAATGTTGGATGAAATGTGAAGAGTTTCCTATTTTAAAGTGAGAAAATGTTGTAACCTACAAAGGGAGGTACTTTAAGGTTAGGGTTAAATGGCAACTTTGCCCACAAGAGCTGTTGCGCGACCAAAGTTTGCTTAGTGACGCTACTCTGTCGCAGCGCTATACAAGGGAATGAGGTCACTACTAGTATTGAGCGAATTTGTTCGGCATTTCAAATTCGGGTTCGTGTTCGGGGTTCTGGCTTGTTAGCGCCAAAAAATCAGCTCCGTCCATGAACATCCCTGATTTGCCATGGGGATGTTCATGGGTGGAGCCAATTTTTTGGCGCGAACAAGCCGGAACCCCGAACACGAACTCGAATTTGAAATGCCGAACAAATTCGCTCAACCCTAGTCACTACCTACTGACCTAAAGTACTGAAACTACAACTAGCAATATACAAGAAATAAAACTTGGTTGGATTTTGACTTCCATGTGGAGGTAGTGTTGGTATCACAATGCGATGAGACCCAATTCACTTCTATAGCTCCGCAACGTAGCAACATAAAAAAAAATTGAGACGCAGTATATGTTAGTATAAGCGTAATGGATAGATGTGTATTCACACTGTGGCCCTTTAACAAACAGAACCAAAGATAAATACAAAATGAGCATATATCCTGGAGTAGGTAAATAAATAGTAACAGTACATGTGGGATGGCTTTTATGCTTTTTTAATGAAAACAGTGTTAACTAAGTACCCTATGTTATTTACATGTACTATTATTATTTACTCATTTACTTATTACATGGTATTTGCTCATTTTACTTTCAGCTTAGGTTCTGTTTGTTAAATGGCCAGAGTGTAAATGCACACTTACGCATTGCACTTTTACCAACATATTTTCTAGCCCTTTTTTTTTAGTTTTGTTGCAGTTTTTTTTGTACTTTGTAGGAACAGGAGCATAGTTCCCCCTTTTTGGGATGCTCATTTTGTTTATATAGCTTTCCATGTACAGGTGTCTTAACAGTCAGGACCTAGTCCTGCTCTGGCTTTACAGCTGCTTACACACCGTCAGTGAGGTGAACTAAAAGAGTTAGGTACCATCTCGATTAGGGTACACCTCGCCTCTATGGGATGGCTTTATGCTTTTTTTTATCAAAACAGTGTTAACTAAGTACCCTATGTCATTTACATGTACTATTACTATTTATTTTTTTATTCACTACAGGGTACTGGCTCATTTTGATTTTATCGTGGTTCTGAATGAAGCAAACCTGCTTTTGTAGGTTAAGCTACTGCGACCTCCACCACTTTTCCCAGGGGCATTGATATTGTCTTTTAATTCCACTACGACCTCCACGTCTCTTCCAAGGGGCATTAAAACAGTCTTGTTAAGCTACTGCGACCTCCACCACTTTTCCCAGGGGCATTAAAACCGTCTTGTTAAGCTACTGCGACCTCAAACACTTTTCCAAGGGGCATTAAAACCATCTTGTTAAGCTACTGCGACCTCCATGTCTCTTCCAAGGGGCATTAAAACCGTCTTGTTAAGCTACTGCGACCTCCACATCTCTTCCAAGGGGCATTAAAACTGTCTTGTTAAGCTACTGCGACCTCCACCGCTTTTCCAAGGGGCATTGATATTGTCTTTTTATTCCACTGCGACCTCCACCATTCTTCCAAGGGGCATTAAAACCATCTTGTTAAGCTACTGCGACCTCCACCACTTTTCCAAGGGGCATTAAAACCGTCTTGTTAAGCTACTGCGACCTCCACCACTTTTCAAAGGGGCATTGATATTGTGTTTTTATTCCACTGTGACCTCCACGTCTCTTCCAAGGGGCATTAAAACCGTCTTGTTAAGCTACTGCGACCTCCACCACTTTTCCCAGGGGCATTAAAGCCGTCTTGTTAAGCTACTGCGACCTCCGCATCTCTACCAAGGGGCAGTAAAACCGTCTTGTTTAGCTACTGCAACCTCCACCACTTTTCCAAGGGGCATTGATATTGTCTTTTTATTACACTGCGACCTCCACCATTCTTCCAAGGGGCATTAAAACCGTCTTGTAAAGCTACTGCAACCTCCACCACTTTTCCAAGGGGCATTAAAACCGTCTTGTTAAGCTACTGCGACCTCCACGTCTCTTCCAAGGGGCATTAAAACCGTCTTGCTAAGCTACTGCGATCTCCACCACTTTTCCAAGGGGCATTAAAACCGTCTTGTTAAGCTACTGTGACCTCCATGTCTCTACCAAGGGGAATTAAAACCGTCTTGTTAAGCTACTGCGACCTCCACCACTTTTTCAAGGGGCATTGATATTGTATTTTTATTCCACTGCGACCTCCACCATTCTTCCAATGGGCATTGAATTTCCTCCTAATTTTAGTCAGCGTTTGCTTTTCAATGCATAGGCGAACACTAAGAGAGACCCACTCCCCAATAATGGGTAGAAGGTTTCTAGTATGCTGTAATCCACGTCTGTTTCAAGGGGCATTGCAGTTCCTCATAATTTTTGGAAAGCTTTCCATTCACTGCTTAGGCCAACAGTGCACAGGAGACCCAGTTGCTATAAATGGAAAAAAAGGTTTAGTTAAGGCCCTCTGACCTTCATGTCACTTCCAAGGGGCATTGGAGTGCCTCGAAATTTTTGGTAGGCATTGCACTCACTGCATGCCCTATAACTGTGTAGCCAAACCGCTCCTTTTGGTACAGAAACATATCCTACAAGACATGTGTGGTTGACTGGCCTGATATTGATGTGAATGGTCCCTGTTCCTCATGCTCTTTCTCCTTTGCCACCATCTGATCCATCATTCATCACCTGAAGCTTTGTTTTAACGGGAGTCATAGAACTGGGATAGTAGCAGGAAAACATCCAGCAATCCTCGGAGGAGGTAGGATATGCGCCAAAGCACTGACCACCTCAGGCCTAGCCGCTACTACATATATGCGCTTGTTGCATTCCAAGAAAACAAAGCAGACGCTAACTTCTATCATCATCATTATGCTCTTCACCTTGGCACTCTCAACTCCCCTGATGGAGAAGCCAGGGCCCACCGGAGGAGTCTGGTTCTCTGGTGGGCTCATCCAATGCTGCCCTAAAGCAGGCCGGGCTAAGAAAAGTGTGGGAGGAACTTCCAAGGAGAAATAGGGGCGGCTGGTGACCGTTTATGGACACCCAGCCACCCCCAGGCAGCTGGGGACCGTGTGTAGACACCCGGCCGCAGGGCGGCTGGGGACCGAGTATGGACACCCGGCCACCCCCTGGTGGCTGGGGACCGAGCGTGGACACCCGGCCGCCAGGCGGCTGGGGACTGAGTATGGATACCTCGCTGCCAAAGCAGCCATGAGGTAGTGGCCAGCTTCAGCCTCCTCCAAACTAAAAGGCCCCATTTCAAGTGCAAGCTAGCAGTATGGTATTGCAGCCTGGGGGTGGGTGGGTGGCAGGCTGCATACTTGCGCTTTCATTGCAAGAAATGGGGGAGGTACAATTGAACACTGCCCTGGGACAAGGACTTGCACGGGGATAGTTGCAAGTCTGCATCTTCTGATGCGGCAAGGATCACTTCTGATGGGCACACTTTTAGTCAGTGACCTGGGTGTCATAGATGCTTCCAGAGGTCTTCCCCATGCTGTTCCCATGTCTTTTCAGCACTGTATGCATGTGTCGCACAGCACATGGCCAGATAAGATTGTAAAATGTTAAAATGACATTTCCCGGTGAATGCATTTGTCACGGTTGAAAGCAATACAAAAGTGCAAAAACGCATGAAAAATGCTACTTGTGAACATAGCCCAAGGTGTGGAGGAGTATTTTTGTTTTTGGTTATTTATTTTACCTTATACACAAGTCTTTACCCTGGAAAGGATGTTCCTTAACATATTTCACAGGTAAACCGTTTCAGTTTCGTTTTTGAACATTTTATTGTGAGCCCGTAAAAGTGACTTAATACCTCTGACCACGTTGTTGACAGCAGTGACCTGGGGGTCATAAATGCTTCCTGGGGCGATCCCCATGCTGTCCCTATGTCTTTTGAGCACTGTCACTATCGTTTCGGGCACTTTTTAGGCTTTCTATAGACTGCCGGGGGTGCCGCCACAAAAATGCTCAGGTCTCCCATAGACTAACATTGGGCTCGTTGCTCGGGTCGAGTACTGTCATATGTCAGTAGTGCACAAATAAATATACTTATTCTGACCTAATAGGGATACAGGAGTAAGAGTGGCATGGCATGTAAAGCTCCATCAACAATATAACAAATTCTTAATACCACATAAAGGGCGAAATTCCTAGATCAAAATATCACACTAGTCTCCTACTAGTAATTTAAATATATATAGTGCCATAAGCAGTTACTGGACCCTTACTAGCTCACACACTGGGCTTCAATACTGTTTGACTTCATAGTTACTTCTGTATGTACGTAATGAAATATGTAATGTTTTAATATTTTTGAATAAAGTATTACTTATTAATTCTTTAACTCAGTGTTCTCCATATTAATTGAATATCTCACAAATATGCTTGAGGTCACAAGTAAAATTGTGGTGCTTAAATAACTGTAAAGTGGCCACAATGGATCCACACATGGCACAGTATAGTGCTGCATTATACCCTACAATCTCCTACTCATAGTGCTGCGACAGTTTGAAGAAGACTCAGAGAGTCGAAGCAGCACTAATGGTCGCAAACAAGACACACTGTACAAATTTCTACAAATGTACCTATTGTATTAATAAAGTTTACAGTTTTGCAGTGGAAATCTCTCCTATGTATCTTTGGACACCATTCCCATCCACTAGCACCTCATAAGAACAGATCAGTGAGTGTAAATTTCACTTTGGGCTCTGTCTGACCTAATTTTCTTCAGTTTTAGCATTTTTGAGGTGAGCACAAAAATAGAGCGAACCACATCGTTGTGTCTGCCTGAAAAAGGTTTTTCAGTGCTTTAGACAGAAGCCTCGATGGAGCTAATGACATGTGCCTATCACATGATGTGGACTTCAGGTTAGCCTTAATCACTTGAAGAGACAGAAGATTTTGAACAATCTACAGCCACAGAAGATCTGGGGTTGGTTCTCCAAGATGTTTGGAACAACCTTCCAGAGTTCCTGCAAACATTCTGTGCAAGTGTATTGATTGCAAACAAGATTTGTTATTTTGCACACACAAAAAAGTAATTTCCTAACAAATTTATTCAAGACCATGTTGCAAAAATGAGTACACACCAATGAAAATCTTACTGTAGGAGTAAAGCTAAAGTTTAGATGACAAAATTCTAATTCAACCACAGGTAAGTCTACTTATTCATTAAACAGGCGTCCAGCAGACAGTTGACGATAAAAGTGCATAACTTAACAAAGAAAACTCCTTCCCATTTCATGCTGTCAGCAGTGGCACCACATGGAAGAGAAACATCACAAAATCTGAGAAAGAAAATAATTTCTTTACACAAAAAAGCGGTACAAAAGATAAGCAAAAATTAATTATCATTCAGAATAATGCAGTGATATAGAAATTTAACAAAAATTGAACTGCAACCATCTCACAGAAACATCCAGGCCGACCATGGAAGTTAATTAGTAAATAGTAGAATCTTCTGATAAGAAGGATTGAAGAAAATCTACATGCAAGTTCACTGCAGTTAACTAAAGAAGTAAAAAGCCAAACCGAGGTGAGTGTTTCCCATGACACATTACAGTGTACACTGCAGAGGAAAGGCATGCATGGATATTGTCCACAAAGAAAGCTTCTCCTAAGGCCCATACATACAAATGCCCGTCTGCAATTTTTAAAGGCCCTTGCTGAAAATTATGAAGACTACTGTGACTCTATCCTCTGGAGTGATGAGACCAAGATAAATGTTTTTGGAACTGATGGCTTCAAAACTGTATGGCACTACACAGGTCAGGAGTACAAAGAAAAATGCATGGTGTCTACAGTGAACCATGGTGGTGGCATTGTCTTTATGTAAAGGAGTGGAGACGCTGCCCACACCCCGCTTGAAAGTCTTGTGGTTACATAATGCATTGCTATGTTTTAAAAGGTGTTTTATCTATTTTCTACCCAGCAACAGTGTGTTAGCAACAGACAAGGTTAATTCTTGGCACTAGCCCAGGATGAAAGAAGTTATGTGGGCATACAGGAATGCAATTTCCTTCTGATTAGCAGATAGAGATTAAGCTTTGAGACATAACAGGCCTATAGTCTAGCTGCTTGCAGACTTGCACAGAAATGGTGTTGTGTGCAAAGAGGGAAACCACCATATATCAGATAGTACGTTTTGAAGAAAAATAAAGATTAAGTGGCAGCAGCATTCTGGATCTCAGGCAGAGGGCCTAGCAAAGACATAGGGGAGGATGAAGTCCTTATCCCAGACCAGGAGGCCTAATTGAGGGGAGCGCAGGTCAAGAGGCCTGAACTAAGCTGAAGGAAGAATTCCTTATACCTCTGGCAAGTAGGTATTAAGCAAACAATTATCTACACTAGATGCAAAGCTAGAATGTTGCCATACTGGGACACAAGTTCTCCTATGGAGAGCTAAATATGCAGTGACATAGCACAGCAAGGAGTGTGATGCCCTCATCAAATGGATTTTGTGAGTATTAGTGAGGAGTCTTACTGAAGCACGTCAGCCAGTGAGGTTCTCACAAGTCAACTGGGAGTTGAGAGCAACTATGAGGGGCCGTAGCGACACATCTCGACCGATGCAGTCCTCACAGGGGAAGATGGAACTTCACATAGTGGTTTGCTGGACTGTTGTAACATGTAATGAAAGTAAAGTACCATCACCTGTAGCCATAAAGTTCCTGTCTCTGCATTAGGCAGAAGACACATTCATGGAGAGTTGTGCCTGCTATCTGATGTATATACTTCTCATCAAGTTGTTAAGTAAAAATAAGTTTATTTTTGGACTTTGGTGTCCTTCATTCATCTCTACTTCATCTGGTCCTGGCCTGGCAAGTCAAACAGCAGCATGAGGTCTGCAGAGGTGTATTACCAAAGTAAAAGCAGCGCACCCACCTAATCAGGGCCTCCAATTTCCTGTAGCAAGGTGTGGGGCAGATGATGTTAACTTTGCCCACGTTACACTTATGTGGAGCTGCATGAGTGCTCCTGGTGTCAAGGAACTAAATTTATTTAATGATATCTACTGATGAGCTCGGGTGCTCATTGCTTCGGTCGAGAAAGCAATGAGCCCAATGTAAGTCAATGGGAAACTCAACCATTTTTCCGACGCCACCCCCCCGGCGGTCTGCAGAAGGCCTATAAATTGTCCAAATCTATGGAAACAGTACTCAAATCATATGGGAACAACATGGGGAAGACCCTTGGAAGCATCTCTGACTCCCAGGTCACTGCTGTGAACAATGTTGTCAGAGTATTACACCACTTTTACGGACTGACAATAAAACATACAAAACGAAGCCAAGATGGATTTTCCTGGAAAAAATGTTAATGAACATTCTTTCCAGGGAAATGACTTGTATATAAGGCAAAATAAATAAGCAAAAACAAAAATGCTCCTCCACACCTTGGGCTATTTTCACACGGAGCATTTTTGATGCGTTTTTGCACTTTTGCATTGATTTCAAAGGTGAAAAATACATTCACCGGTAAATGTAATTTTTGACATTTCAGACACATCCTGTTTCATTTATGAAAGAGAGACTGTGAAATTCACAAAGCCTATTTTTACAAGGCCCTCAGGCGGCCTTTACTATTGTTAGAGGGCCAGAAGCAGTCCCTCACTATTGTTAGAGGGCCATCAGCCGGCTATGCTTTGTTGTTCCCATTATTAAGGAGTGCGTCTCCTATACTGTTATTACGTATGCAGTGACTTCAAGGGCTGCCAAAAATAAGAACGCACTCCAATACATTTGAAGAGACATTAAGGAGGGCCTCATTAAAAAATGTTCCCATTATAAATGAGCGTGTCTCTTATACTGTTATAGCCCATGCACTGACTTCAAGGGCTGCCAAAAATTAGGGCGCACTCCAATACTCCTTTGAAGAGACATAGAGGAGGGCCTCATTAAAAAAAATTCCCATTATTAAAGAGTGGGTCTCCTATAGTGGTAATGCCCATGCAGTGACTGCAAGGGCTGCCAAAAAATTGTAAAAATGTTCCCATTATAAAGGAGTGGGCCTCCTATACTGTTATACCGCATGCACTGACTGCAAGGGCTGCCAAAAATTAGGACGCACTCCAATACTCCTTTGAAGAGATGTAGAAGAGGGCCTCATTAAAAAAATTGTTATCGTTGTTAAGGAGGGGGTCTCCTATACTGGTGATTCACATGCACTAAGGGGCATTACATGAACATACTGTATAACATATATAATGTTAGAGGTAGGCCTCTAAAAAAATGCTTACAGGCATCATAAACACCCTTTAAAAAATTATGTGGATGTTGCATCACAGCCACCCTGGTAATGTGGCAGTGGAGAATGAGGAGAAGTAAGAGGACAACCGAAAACAGACAAAATCAGGAAGCGCATGTCTGGGTGTGAAGAGGTGCATGGGAATAGACCCCCCCGAAAAAAACACTGGATTTGACTTTATGTTCTGCTGCTATCATCCTGTGGTGTTGAGAAGTCTGGTCCAATCCAGCCCTTGTTCATTTTGATAAGAGTCAGCCTGTCAGCATTTTCAGTTGACAGGCGGAAGTGCCTATCAGTTATAATGCCCCCGGCGGCACTAAAAACCCGCTATGACAAAATGCTAGTGGCAGGGCTGGCCCGGACCTCCAAGCCGTAGAGAGCCAGCTCATGCCATGTGTCTGGCTTGGATACCCAATATTTATAAGGCACAGAGGAATCACAGAGGACGTTGGTACGGTCGCCAAGGTACTTATTCAGCATCTTCTAAAACTTTTCCCTCCTTGTCAGAGTACCCACTGCATCAGGGCCTGGGTGCTGGGAATGTCTGAGAACACTGTCCCAGATCTTTGACAGTGTTCCACTGCCTCTGCTGCATCATATTTGTGTCTCCCTTGCCTCTACTCCTTGGTTTTCCAATGAACTGTGACCTCTGCCGCCAGCGTTGTCAGATGGGAATTTTTTAAATCATTCTTGAACAAGGGATTTCTGGTACTGCAACATTTTATTAGACATCTCCACCACGGGAAGGAGAGATAGAAAGTACTCCTTGTAGCATGGATCTAGAAGTGTGACAAACCAGTAATTACTGTCAGCCAAATTGTGTATAACGAGAAGGTCATGGGAAAGGCAGTGGAACATAAATCAGCCATGTATGCCAGACTGCCAACAGCCAAGACTTCCCTGTCCTGTCCAAGAGGACGACTGTCCCTGCTCTCCTCTTCCTCCTCCTGGTCCTCCTCCTCATTATCCCTCTCCTGAGGCCATCCACGCTGAACAGATGGTATGACTGTTGTGTGGGTAGTACAGTCTGTAGCGCAGGAAAACAACTCCTGTTCCTCGTTCTCTTCTTCCTCCTCCTCCTTATTATCACGCAATCCGCATTCAGATGAGATAAGGCTGTTCTGTGTGGCATCACCCTGTATGATTCCTTGCTCCATCTCATCGTGCTGTGCCTGAAATGCCTCCTCTTTAATTGTGAGCAGCGAGCGTTTCAGAAAACAGAGAAGCGAGATGGTGACACTAATAATGATGTCATCACCGCTCACCATCTTGGTGGAGTCCTCAAAGTTTTGGAGGACAGCACAGATGTCAGACATCCATGCCCATTCATCAGCTCTTATGTGCGGAGGCTGACCTGAATACTGACGGGCGTGTTGAAGCTGGTACTCAACAGCTGCCCTTTGCTGCGCACAAATCCTTCCCAACATATGCCACATTGAGTTACAACGTGTGGTGACATCACATACCAGTCGGTGAGCTGGAAGCTGCAAACGCTGCTGAAGCACGGCGAGGGCGGCAGAAGCTGTAGGTGACTTTCGGAAATCGGCACACACACGGCGTACTTTCACAAGCAGATTAGGCAGAGATGGGTAGGTTTTGAGAAACCGCTGAACCACTAGGTTGAGCCAGACATGGTACGTGTGCAAGCTTCCCTATCTTCAAAGTGCCACCAGGTTCCAGCTATTGCCACACACGACCATGTCTGGCTGTAGGTTTAGTGGTGACAGCCACAGATCTGCCTGCTCTGTCGGGAGGACGTGTTCCGTTCCAGGGTCCAACTGGGTCCCAGCTTCCACTATATTAACCCAGTGTGCTGTCAGCGAGATGTACCATCCCTGGCCACAAGCACTTGTCCATGTGTCTGTGGTCAGGTGGACCTTCCCAGTAACTGTGTTGTTGAGGGCACGGGTAATGTTCTGGGACACGTGCTTGTGTATGGCGGGGACCGCACACCGGGAGAAATAGTGGCGGCTGCGGACCGAGTACCGAGGGACGGCCACCGCCATCAGGTTGTGGAATGATTCCGTCTCTACGAACCTAAAATGCAACATTTCAAGTGCAAGCAGTCGAGAAATGTGGCAGTTTAGCGCTGTGGCCTGTGGGGCATTGGCTGCGTATTTGTGTTTGCGTTTAAAGGACTAAGTTAGGGACAACTGAACGCTGCACTGGGACAAGGATGTTGTTGCTGATAGTGATTGTTGCAAGTGTGCAACGACAGGTGCAGGGCGGGAGACATCTTCGTCTGCGCCATGGACAGGGGATTGACGTGCATGCACAACAGCAGAACAGGCAGTGATGTCACCCACAGACACTGTTTCTGGACCTTGGCATTCAGCCAAGCTAGTCGGGTGCTTTGCTGTCATGTGCCTGAGCATGCTGGTGGTGGTCAGGCTGGTAGTTTTGCTGCCCCTGCTGATGCTGGCATGGCAGATGTTGCAAATGGCCTTTTTGGGGTTATCTAGACAGTCTTTAAAAAAGAGCCAGACTCTGGAAGACCTGACAGTTGGACTGGCTACTTCCCTTGTGTTGGTGTTCTGAGGAACTGTTGCCTGCCTTGTGTCTGTGGCCACCCCACTGCTTCTTCCTACCTGTTGTGGTGCTACGCCTCCCTTGCCCTCTGTGCTGCTGTCGTCGCTCTGCATGTCACCTTGCCAGGTTGGGTCAGTGACTTCATCGTCCATCACTTCGTCTTACACGTACGCACCCTGGGCCTCCTCGTGACTTGCTGGCAATTGTGTCTCATCATCATTATCCACCTCAGGGGGACTCGGCCCTGCAGCATGGATGCTGTGGGGCATCAGGCCGCTCGCCCTGCTGGTGCATTGTCGCTGCGGTGGTGGTTGGCGCACGGCTCTGCTCCCGTTCAGGCAGGAAATGTTAGGACCCACTACGAGGTTTTCCGTGACATGGCAGTGGGCTTCATACAGTCTGATCAAAATGTTAAACTAAGAACCTCATGTTCAGTTTTATATATTTTTGCCGTGAGGCATTAGATCAACGTATGTTTTTGGAGGTGCTGTCCATTCTCTTTTTCAGCATTATCCCCCTTTTGCCACAGTAATTGCAGTCTCCCACTGTTGCCTTGGTGTGACTATGGCAGCTCAAATATTTGGGCATTGCTACATGCGATCTCCTCTTGCCCTGCTTGAAGCGGGCTGGTCGAGAGGCCCGAATCTATAAATAGAAAAGTGAAAAGCTCTTCGGAGTGTCCAAGTGTGGGATCATTTGTCTCTGGGCACTTGGCATGGTGGAAGGAAGGAGGATCAGGGTGAGAAATATGTCATCCAGACTCACGGCTACTGAGATTGGACCGTGTGGAAGACAGAGTGATGGTGATGGTGGTGGCAAACTGACTGGAACCATTATCTGCTATCCAACCAATAACCTTTTCACATTGCTCTGGCTTCAAGAGTGGTGTTCTGCGGCCCCCTAGAAATTGGGACAAGAAGGTAGTTCGACATGATGTGGGTGTTTTTTGTGCTCCCTCAGTAGGCACAGTTTCATCTTGCCCATGGTCTCAACCTCTGCATGCACTATCAGCATCATGTCCACTTCACCTTCCCTTGCCACGCGCCTTGCCCATTTTAAATGGAGTGTAATATTTGGCACGCTCCAAAAAATGTCACAATTACTACGGCAGTAATATCGGAATACGTCTGATGACCACGCTTTTGGCAGTGGCCTTATAGATATGGCATTGGTCAGCGACCAAATGTGAATAGGTTGAACAACACACAACTGGCAGGCTTTAACTGGAGTGTAATATTTGGCATGCTCCAAAAAATGTGACGATTATTACCGCAGTAATATCGGATCATGTCTGATGACCACGGTTTTAGGCAGTGGCCTTATAGATATGGTATTGGTCAGCGACCAAATGTGAATAGGTTGAACAACATACAACTAGCAGACTTTATCTGGAGTGTTATACTTGGCATGCTCCAAAAAATGTCACGATTATTACGGCAGTAATATCGGATCACGTCTGATGATGGACAAGTTTCTCTGCTTCCGCAATACAGCAATGCAAATAAAATCAACCAAATCTGGCTGTATTCTGATAACCAGCAAATGGAGCAGTAAAATGATGTACTGTATTGCTTTTTAAGCAAATAATCAGGATTAAGAGCAAAAAAAAAATAGCCCTGATATCTAGGGCTATGGATATCTGTAACAGCAGCAAACAGCATGTGCAATGGACCCTATTCTGCTCTATACACTCTTAATAAACTCTGCCTGCCTAACTCCTGATATCACCAGGAATAATATATTCAGCTGGATTAGTCCTTAGAAGAATTGTTAGTTCAGATGTATATTGCTCTTGAATACCTAACTAATAAACCGCCCATTCTCTCCCTAGCTCAGCAGCACCTCTCCCTACTCTGCCCGTCTGAAAGTAAACAGTGACCATGTTACAGCAAAAATTTAAGATTTTCATTTACTATTTTGGAAATGCAGAGATTTATTTAATTTTTTTTACTGTTCTCATAAAATGATTTTGTGTCAAAAAATACAATAAAAAGAGAAAATATGTTTGAGGAAGATATTAGCTTCAGGTATTTGTGAACTATTGTAAATTACGGAAGGAAAACTTGGCAGATTTAGGCGAATGCAACAAAATGTGTAGCTGTTTTTCCTAACTTGAAAAATATGAGTGAGTCACTATTAGGTTGAATAGACAATGTGTATATTTAACGTTTGATATATTGTAGTAAGTAGTAACTAGTAAGTAGTTTTGTGCAATTTTTTCTAATTATTGATTATTTCTATAAGTGTGGAATCAGCTGACATGTTTTAATAGTTTCCATTTTTATTTAGCCAATTAGTTTGCACAGTTTCCAAAAATGTAGTGCGGTTGATTTTTGGAAAGACATCGAGGGCGTTGTCTAAGGGGTCTCTACCACCTACTCTCCAGTCTCCAGTCCATCTCAGCAGAATGATATTGAACTTTATGGTAGATAATTGACAGATCCTCAAAATGTATATATTTGCCAATATTATCATACAATAAGCCATTGACATATTATATGATTGTACTCTATTACCATAATTTTTATTTCCGTGAGCCATCACCAACCTTGATCCAACCCTGTCCATAGTTCCACCGTTTTGTTACACATGGAAACAGGTATTATACCAAAGCATTGGACCCTCAAGCAAATCTTCTGATTACTGTAGTAAAGTAAACAGAGAAAGGCAAGGATGATCATAGCAATCACATTGGATTGACATAGGATTTAACAGGTCAGTAATCTTTTATTTTTTATGCTATAACATTTCCTAATGATTATTTTTTTTCCAATCCTAGATAACCCATTTAACAAGATTATTTCAGCAGAAAATGAGCGTTCAAACCAAGCACAGGAGCTCAGTGCACCCTTGGTGTGACCAAATAGTATAGTGCACCTTTCCACATACTTGTTATGCATCTATCTCTGCTCGCATCTTCCTTTATTGACAACTCTGTCTTTACCAGAAATAAAGGGAGGTATGAAAGATAGAAATACACTACCGTTCAAAAGTTTGGGGTCATTTAGAAATGTCATTATTTTTTAAAGAAAATAACATTTTTTTTCAATGAAGCTAACATTAAATGAATCAGAAATACACTCTATACATTGTTAATGTGGTAAATGACTATTCTAGCTACAAACGTCTTGTTTTTATTGTAATATCTACATAGGCGTATAGAGGCCCATTTCCAACAACCACCACTCCAGTGTTTTAATGGTACACTGTGCTTGCTAACTTTGTAAGAAGGCTAATGGATGTTTAGAAAACCCTAGAAAACCCTTTCACAAGTATGTTAGCCCAGCTGAAAACGGTTTGGCTGATTTGAGAAGCTATAAAATTGACCTTCCTTTGAGCTAGTTGAGAATCTGGAGCATTACATTTGTTTGTTCTATGAAACTCTCAAAATGGCCAGAAAAAGAGAACTTTCATGTGAAACTCGACAGTCTATTCTTGTTCTTAGAAATGAAGGCTATTCCATGCGAGAAATTGCCAAGAAACTGAAGATTTCCTACAACGGTGTGTACTACTCCCTTCAGAGGAAAGCACAAACAGGCTCTAACCAGAGTAGAAAGAGAAGTGGGAGGCCCCGCTGAGCAACAGGACAAGTACATTAGAGTCTCTAGTTTGAGAAATTGACGCCTCACAGCTCCTCAACTGGCAGCTTCATTAAATAGTACACGCAAAACGCCAGTGTCAACATCTACAATGAAGAGGCGACTACAGGATGCTGGCCTTCAGGGCAAAGTGGCAAAGAAAAAGCCATATCTGAGACTGGCTAATAAAAGGAAATGATTAATATGGGCAAAAGAACACAGACATTGGACAGAGGAAGATTGGAAAAAAGTTTTATGGACAGACAAATCAAAGTTTGAGGTGTTTGGATCACACAGAAGAACATTTGTGAGACGCAGTACAACTGAAAAGATGCTGGAAGAGTGCCTGGCGCCATCTGTCAAGCATGGTGGAGGTAATGTGATGGTCTGAGGTTGCTTTGGTGCTGGCAAAGTGGGAGATTTGTACAAGGTAAATGGGATTTTGAATAAGGAAGGCTATCACTCTCTTTTGCAACGCCATGCCATACCCTGTGGACAGCGCTTGATTGGAGCCAATTTCACACTACAACAGGACAATGACCCAAAGCACACCTCCAAATTATGCATGAACTATTTAGGGAAGAAGCAGGCAGCTGGTATTCTATCTGTAATGGAGTGGCCAGCGCAGTCACCAGATCTCAACCCCATTGAGCTGTTGTGGGAGCAGCTTGACCGTATGGTACGCAAAAAGAGCCCATCAAGCCAATCCAACTTGTGTGAGGGGCTTCAGGAAGCATGGGGGGAAATTTCTCAAGATTACCTCAGCAAATTAACAGCTAGAATGCCAAAGGTCTGCAATGCTGGAATTGCTGCAAAGGGAGCATTCTGTGACGAAAGCAAAGTTTGAAGGAGAAAATTATTCTTTCTAATAAAAATCATTATTTCTAACCTTGTCAATGTCTGGACTATATTTTCTAATCATTTTGCAACTCATTTGATGAATAAAAGTATGAGTTTTCATGGAAAACACAAAATTGTCTGGGTGACCCCAAACTTTTGAACGGTAGTGTATGTGAGAAGGTGCACCAAACTGTGTACACTGAGCACCCGTGCTTGGTTTGAACAGTCATTTTATGTTGACAGACTCCTTTTAGTAGCACTTTACCACTGAAAAGAAGTAGGTTCTTTGGCAGCTGAGACCCATAATTGATTTTCAAGTTTTTTCAGGAAACCCTCCCAATTAGTATAATATAGAGGTTGCTGTGTTTGTGAATGAGTAGAACTGGGTTGAGCATCCTCTACAAATGTGTTGTTGAAGGAGAATTAATGTCTCCATATAAAATGTGCTACATGTTCTGACACTTCCCTATCAACATTTTGTATTACAGAAGCTTTATTGTGGGACTGGACCAGAAGTTCTAGCCTTCACTCCCGACACACATCAATGAGCCTAGGAAGCTTGTGACTGCAGTAGGTTGGTTTACCAACGTTGGCAGTTTCTAACTACTACATACAGGAAAACCCCAACAAGACCTGCCTATTTGGAGATACCAGCCTTCGTTTGCCCATTTTTCTTGCTTCCAACACATTATTTTCAAGAACTCAAATTTCACGTGCTGCCTAATAAATTCCACCTCTTGAAAACTACCAGTGTCACAAGATCATCTGTTTTAATATTATTGCTAGGGTTGAGCGAGTATGTTCTGTCCGTGTATGCTCGGGCCGAGCTCCGAGTATTTATAGCTGCTCGGTGATATGGTTGAATCGCTCCCGTGTGCATGATTTGCAACTGTTTGACAGCTTTATTACATGTGAGGAATGTGTAAGAAATAGACATTCCTTACATGTAATAAAACTGTCACACAGTCGCAAATCATGTACACGGGAGCGATTCAACCATATCACGAGCAGCTGTAACTACTCGGAGCTCGGCCCGAGCATACTCGGCGAAAGGGTTAATAGAACATACTCGCTCAACACTAGATTGCTGATCATGTGAGGTCAATTTAAAGGACTGGCACATGACATTTTCCTTCCAAGGACTATATAAAGAACCAGTGGGCACTCACTATAAGTGGAAGAAAGGTGATTCCGGCAGCTAAATAAGAAAGGGTTCTTTACAGTTAGAGCAGTCAGACTGTTGAATGCCGACCACAAGAGGAATTAATGGCAGACAGTATAACAACTTTTAAAAAAGAATGTGTGATTGGTGGAGAAATGATTGAACTTGATGGACCTGGGTCTTTTTTAAACCTATGTAACTACTGTATATTGTTCAGCTCACAATACTTTGGAGATCATTTGACTATAATATTCTAATTGGTAGTTCTGTGATTAATAGGGTTATCTGGATAATATTACATTGATGACCAATCCACAGGATAGGTGGATAGATCATCAATATCAGATTGGTGGGTGTCCAACACCCGGCATCCTCAAAATCAGCTGTTATTTACTCCGGCAGCTGTTATATGTAAACACTTTGAGTGGAGATGAACAACACAGCTCCATTCAATGTGTAGTGGCCAGTACTTCTACACATTGTGCTCCGTATCCTCACCAATCAGCTGTCATTTGCTCTGGCGACTGCTGAATGTAATCACTTTGAACGAAGCACATCTCCATTTAATGTGTAGTGGCCATTTTTGGGTACTGTAGAACAGTTTCTATTCTTTTGAATGCTGCTGTTCTGCAGTACCCAGCAGCAGCTGCTACACAGTGAATTGAGCTGCGTTTTGAAGCTCCATTCAATGTGTTTACATTTAGCAGCCACCAGAGCAAATAACTAATCGTTGGGTTTGAAGGGAGTCAGACCCTTACTAATCTGATATTCATGACTTATTCTATGACATCACCGGACAACCACTTATGATTGTATGACTATATCACTGTCATTGTAGGTCCTATAACTGGTGCTGAAGATGCGAGCACACTGACTGATGTTGTTATTGTCCTTAATCTAGAGATGATTGTGAATTTCGGTACACTGTGTGATCACTAGAGTTCTCAAACAGCAAAATTCAATTGATACAGTATGTCGTACATATTGGATGCATTCAATCCTGTGTGTATATGAGTTATTGTAAGCAGAAGGTCCTGACTTTCCTACCATATGGGGCCCACAAGTGATATTGTATCATATTAAACATGGAAAATAACTGCTCATATATGTTCATGCAATAGAAGAATGACATGATTGACTCTTAAATAAACCCCTAAAACAAAAAAAAAACAAAAAAAAACCTCTCCATGTTATGAGATACTTTAATTTCTGCAATGATCTCAGATATTTAGAGAAGATGTAAGCTTCTACCTTCAGACTCCAAGAGCAGTCATTGATGTGTAAAGTATACCTTTCAAAGGCCACTGTGCTCAGATAAATGTGTCACTTTCAGCATATGTGATAGGCAAGCACCAAACTTTGTCAGAACAAGAACAGTCCTGTAAGTATTATACCATTGCCAAAGGCAGTCGGGCACACCAGTGGAAATCAATCACAGACCCCAGAGAAGAAGAGCAGTCCTGAACAATGGCCCCAGTGCAGAGAACTTTTAATAAAAGCCATTTGCTATTCCACACCTTGGCTGTCTAGACGGCACCTCCTGAGCTTTGATCATGGATAGGATCCTAAATGCTACCAGTGCTGTTGCGTTTTTTTTCTGTTTATGTGCAATATTAGAGCCTTTGGGCATCACTCGGTTTTCAAACAGATGCTGGCCCAAATGTAAATGCTTTCTACAACTTTCCTATTGTTACAAAAGCTTTTAATTAAGGATGGAGGCAAGGAGACTCATTGGAGTAGAGTTACCAAACTTATCTAATATATTAAGGAGATGTATTTCAATTTGACATCAGAAGAGAACATAAACGAGAAGGGTGGTCGAAGCTTTAGCTCAGTTCTTGCAGGGTTAAAAGAATAATCTGCTAAATGTAAAAAAAAAAATTTCAGGTGCCAAGGTTTTTTGAATAGATTGAGGGTATTTTGAGGGTGCTGAATTAAAAAATCACATTACTTTTGCTGAATTTGTTCTAGTTATTGAGATAATTCATCCATGAAAATAATGAATTCCCCCAATACGACTTGTGTGTGATAACAAATGCAATAGCTTTTGGTCTTTTGACTCGTTAACAGTGTCTTAGGTGATGAAATTTCCCATAGAATTATTTTGTATTTCAATTTGTAGGCTTAAAATGCTATAAAAGCGACTTTTTGAAACCAGAATTCTACTGTAATTCATTAAATAGCAAGGAAACATCTCAGAAACTAGAGCCAATCTGGCAAAACCAAAGTCATATTCTTAATCAGCACCATAATCTTAATTGATAACCGTTCAGACATTGTTGGCACCAAAATCACCGTATACCAGTGGAATAGAATGGTGTTGTTTTTGCTTAGAATGATGACTTGTGATCACCCAGTACTTAGGGCACATGCTACCCCCCAGAACACAGCTGTAGACACTTTGCATTTAGCTTTATGGATAGTCTATGTGGTGCCATATTATACAGATAATCTCTACTAGTAACAATACTTCTAGTGAAGAATACTTCCATCATATGGCATCTATGGAATATCTCTCCTTATGAAGTTCGGGTGAATTGGAAAGACTTTTTCCTGGCTTTATTGCCATCCTACAGGCTGGGTATGTTACAACAAGCCACCTTCAACAGAATTCGACAAAAGCGCAGTAAAAAGAGATGTACTGGCCTTGCCTTCATCTAAGCACTGCACATGCACTAAAGGCTTCTAGAGATGGCTAATGATGTACCTGGCCAGTAGGACATCAACTTAGGAGACGATGAACCAGCTTGAATGGTGGAAAGAGGGGCTTCATCTCTGTTATTTCTTACTGAAGTTTGGACTGTACAATGAGATGCTGTCCAAGTTCTCAAATGGTTCTATCATAACCAACATTATTCTTTTTCAGTGTATTACTTTCATTTTGGGATAGGACCAGACAGACTACTTTCACTTCCTTTCCACATACATAAGTGAGACTTGGGCACCTATTACCTTGTCGCTGTTTCAGTTCAGAAGGACATTTAGATAGCATAGATTTCTCTAGCCATCTTAAACTTGTCTAAGTTTCACAGATCTCTTTAGTGTAGCCCCTCTTCCAGGCTTCTAAGACATGAGGATCATCTGCCATTCCTCCTTTCTAGAAGCACCATCTTAATAACTCTTTACCACCATAGCATCAGAACACCAAAGCAAGTGATGGTAGAAGATGGCAACACCGGTCAGCTTTATTAAAGTTCTCTCCTGTTGCTAGATACCTCGGTGATGTAGGAATTTTTGGGCATATTTTCTTATTCTGTCCACAGACCTTCTTCTGTTATCCTTGTTATTGACTTTGGCTTGTTTCGTGACGTTGCTCTCTAGATATTGCCTACAATTAATGCATGGTACTTGTAGGTCCACTTTGTATTTTCCATGACTTTCCTTGACCTTCTACATAGTCTTGACATTTTTTGACTACTATTCGGCTGACTGCCTATTACAAACTACAAAATCAGATTGCGCCTTAGAAACTTGCCGTTAACTATTGCATTATATCAACATAATATGAATCTGAACTAATTTGTTAGCCAAAGCAAACTTGTCATTGTATATTTAATCTTAAACTGTTTAGCTATAAGATAAAATCAATACAAAATAAAAATATAAATTATTTTTCTGCCTTGTTTTTTCTGTATACTGCCAAATAATTTTTCAGTATATTGACTCGTTTTTAATTAAAAAAAAAAAAGAAAATAAAAATAATTAGGTGTGTTATTTTCTGTATTTCTACTCCATACTTTATTAATACTAATTTCTTCTTACCCAAACCATAAAATGAATGGCAGATTGAATTAGCAGAGAATTTAAATAAATCATTACTGTGCTAACATTCCACCACAACTGCTTCCACCACTCTGTTCTGTGTTCATGTTTGCCCTTTAAATTGCAAAATCTCTCCCACCTTCAACCTCATAAATAGTTCCTGGTGTACTGTAGTTGTTGTTGCTCACGCTGATTTTTCCTTTGGGGTATGAAAAATCAATCATAGACCATCTGTTGTGAAAAATGAAAAGCTACAGCAAAGCCTTTTATCTGGATGTTTAGCTGAAAATTATGATTTTTAGAAAACACGAACACCACGATGCACTTTTTTTTCTTCATTCAGCATGAAAAGTTTTAAAGTAAATGTACAGGAAATTTCCATAAGTCAGTAAAAATTATTTTTTTTTATATTACGATTATTTATTTTTCAATTTTATTTCATTAATCACTGATATATTTTGGGTTGTTCATATATTTCCTGTATCCCCTTATGTGAATGAGTGCTTGGAGTAGGGGTTAGGAGGTCCCAATACACATTAAATGGCTGGTCGGTCTTGCCAAAATTGGCGTATATACATTTATGTCCATAACTTTGTAAAAAAATATATATATACGGCACACTAAGCAGTTTTGTGATGATTCCTCTTATACTAAAAAATGAAGTTAACTCTGATTTTCAGTACTAAGAAACAGTAAACTTTTATATTAAGAAAAACGTGGATTTCTCTGGAATAAGACATCCGATTGCAGATATCAATGTATCATTTTATTCAACTTTCCATCACCTGCATGGACATATAGAAGGTTTAAGAGGTTGATCCTACTGAAAGATTCCCCTTAAAAGTATCCTCTGGGAATAGAAAAAAAAAAAAAAAAAAGGTTTTTAAAATATATTCCTAAATAACTTTAGCTAGCATGTAACAATTGTTTTGTCCAGAGAAATGATCATTATACATTAAAATGGCCACCATCTTGTTACACTGATGTAGGATGTTAAAAGTACAGGTGCCTGTGAATATCTGCAGTAGGAAACTCAGATGGTATGACCTTGAGATTACTTGGAGAATGTAGCATATGAAATCTCAAATAGTGTCAGCAGCCTCTACTTACCTCAGCACCCCTGGTATCTCTGGTATTTGATCAGAAAGACAGGGTGGATAACAGTGTGAGCAACCTCTTTTTACCTTAGAATTCCTGCTATTTCCAGTATTAGCTCAGAAAAACAAGGTGGACATCAGTGTAAGATGCCTCTTAATTTAGCATCCCTTGTATCTCAAGAACTAGCTCAGAAAGACAGGGTGGACAGCGATGTGAACAGCTTCTTTTTACTTCAGCACCCTTCTAGCTCCAGTATTAGATCAGATAGACATCGTGGACAGCAGTGTGAACAGCCATTCTTACTTCAGCACCCTGGTATCTCCAGTATTAGATTAGAAAGACAGGATAGATAGCAATGTGAGCAACCTCTTATTACCTCAGCACCCCTGGCATTCCCAGTATTAGATGAGATAGACAGAGTGGACAGCAGTGTGAGCGGCCTCTTCTTACCTCAGTGTCCCTGGTATCTCCAGTATTAGATCAGATAGACAAGGTGAACAGCAGTGTGAACAGCCTCTTCTTACCTCAGCACTCTTGGTATATAGAGTATTAGATAAGATAGGCAGGGTGGACAGCAGTGTGAGCAGCCTCTTCTTACCTCAGTACCCCTGATATCCCCAGTATAAGAATAGATAGACAGAGTGAACAGCAGTGTAAGCAGCCTCTTGTTACGTCAGCACTCTTGTTAACTCAAGTACTAGGTCAGAATATCCACTGGGAGCATATCTTCCTAGACATAGAGGGAGAGGGCTAAACTTCTTATTGCACATGTTCAAAGGAACCTGTCCTATTAACATTCTAAGACAGGTTTCTGTCACTGTTGCAAGAAGGCTATTTTGATCTGCTAATCAAAGGTATTTTGCAATTTAATTTTAATCTTCTTTTTTTTATTAATTTTTCCTATTCTCGAAGGTCCCCTTTTAACCAACAGAAAAAAGCATAACTAGTGTCCTATTGCAGATAGAGCTGTAAGGGGAGGCTACTTCTTGCAGTTAGATGATATTTACCCAGGATTGTGAGGAGTTGAAATGACTGAACTACTTCTTGCATAAAGACAGATTAGTAAAAGTACCCTTATATTTAATTTCAATATGTGATAAAATGTGATGTCTGGCTGTGTTATTGCAGACATGTATCTTTTACTTTGAAACGGCTTCTTCCCTCCCCAGTCCCCTAAATTAACAGGTCCCTCCATATACTTACACATAGCAACCTCTTGAACCAGTCATCTGAGACTCATGGTTGGCTTTTTGTGCTGCCAATAGCTTGGCCAGCATGAATTAGCTTTTAGGTTTCCTTTGAGTGCAATGTATAATCAAATATTTGCTATTTTTTTTAAATAAGGCTTTTGTTTTTGTAGATTTTTTTTCATATATCAGTCTTGCACCTACTGTATATGTTATATTCCCCTTAAACAAGATTGTTTGATGTGTTCGTTTTGTTATACGTTTTGTTATACGTTTGGCCAATACAAGTCTATGGGTACATTAGCCAATGTGTCCTTATGTAAACACAACCCTAATAAGGTCACTACCAAATCAACCATCAACTGTAAAGAAGAGGACATAATGGATGGATAAAGACGATTTAATACATTCCGTTACTACATGGATATTGGTACATTGTCCGGAAAATGCTTATATTAAATTTTATATAACTAGAACTGAGATTTGCTGTAATAATATTCTATATGAATAAGTGAATATAATGCTCATGAAATATCACGCTCGAGAAGACATCTATGGGGAAATTGCATTTAAATGACTGCATGTGCCTGATGACATTATATATGCATTGAATCTGGGTCACCAATGAAGACCAAGTGCAAGAATTTCACAATGTGACGTCTTACGCTAACAAGGTTCACCTTATCCACCAATGCCAACACAGCAGCTGTTGTGGGAGCCTTTGTCTTCCTATTACATGCATGTATGAACTTGGCTGCCTTACAGCCTTATATCGCAGTATTTAAAGCAAGACCATATATTGTGCTTTTCAGAGTTGTTTCTTTGAGCATTGAAATATGGATAAATGAATGCAATTAAAAACTTACAGAATTTATATTTAGAACCAGACGACCAAGATGGTGCTGCCTTAACAAAATTAACGATCAAAAATATGTTAAACAATTATTTTATAAAACTATATTTATTACATTTATTCATTTACAAGGAACATTTTCTGACATTTTTAACATCCCTTTTTTGCATACCAGTGTTAACAAGAAACACATCTTCCCCCAGAAATGTGAAACTGATGTCAAGATACACAAGCCTAGAAAGAAAGTGGAAGAGTTGTAAAATAGTATGTAAATGGCGTGGTGGCAGCCATGGCTGAAGTTATCACCTGCGGCCCACCATGCTACAGGAAAATGGGGATCCTGGATGGGTGTGTGTGCTTCTGTTGGTACCTTGGTGATACGCCTCTGAAGATCGCATGCTGCCTCTTGACTTGGCAGGCCAGGACCAGATGGAATGGAGATGAATGAGAGAGACAAAAAATAATTTTTCTTTACTGAACAACTTGATGAGAAGTATATACATCAGATAGCAGGAACAACACTTTAAGAATACATCTTCTGCACAATGTAGAAGCAGCAATTCACGGTTACACGTGGTAGTACATTACTTCCATTACATGTTACGTAAGTCTAGCAAACTATTATGGGAACCTCCATATTTCCCTGTAGGGACCACTTGACTTGCCAGGCCAGGACCAGATGGAATGGAGATGAATGAGAGAGACCAAAAATATTTTTTTTCTTTACTGAACAACTTGATGAGAAGTATATACATCAGATAGCAGGCACAACACTTTAAGAATACATCTTCTGCACAATGTAGAAGCAGGAACTTCATGGTTACACGTGGTAGTACATTACTTCCATTACATGTTACATAAGTCTAGCAAACTATTATGGGAATCTCCATATTTTCCTGTAGGGACCACACGGGTCCTGGTGTGTTGCTATGGCCCCTTACAGCTAGTCTCAACTTCCTGGCTAAGGTGCATTGTTACGACTTTTCGCTACTATTCTGAAAGTCCCTTCAATGAGGACCACACACTCCTTGCTGTGCCACTGCAACTTCGGTTCCCCGTAGGAGAACTCGTGATGCGGCCTGATCACCTTTCCCCTCTATGATCCTCAGGCCTGGCAACACTCTAGCTTCTTATCTAGTATAGATATTGCTTTAGGCCCCCTTTCCTGAGATAGGGTATGTTCACACGATGCAGTTTTAATGCGTTTCCGTGGCGGTTTTTCATCAGCTGACCAGTGCCGGCAGCAATCAGCTGCTGGTCTTGTGACCGATCAGCTGATGCTCACCCTGGGAACATTCGCAAGAATGTTTCCACGGTAGTTAGCTCATCGGGGCTCATCAGCTGATCTTCAACTGATGAACCCTAGTGACCTTCTGCAGCCTGTATACTGACAGGGAGTGATTTTACACCCCTGTCAATATATAGTGCTGTATTCTACAGTTGTGACAGTGATTTCTGATGTCACAGCTGTAGAAGTGACCCAGATCATCGTGGGGCACTCGGCGGTACGTAGGCTGCGTCGTTGACGGTGGACAGGTGAGGAATATTGTTGTTTGTTATTTTACGTTTTTTTTCAGGAGATCGAGGGCTTCATGGATGTGTGCAATAAAAAAAAATTAAAAACCGTGTGTTTTTTATTTCATTAAAATACTTTATTCTGGCCGTGCTTTTTATTGAAAAAGCTCCGACCACTTTACTACGCGGTTAGTAATGGGGGCGTCTTCTAGACGCCCTCCATTACTAACCTGAGCTTCACGTCAGCCGCCAAAACAAGGCTGACATGAACCCTATTACCTCACTCGCCACCGCAACAGGGCAGTGGGAAGAGCAAGGCTAAGCGCCAGCTGTGGGCTGATATTAATAGCCAGGGAACATTGTTGGCTAATGTCCCCTTCCCTGGCTACTAATATCAGCCCCCCAGTGGTCGGCTTTCCCTCTGCTGGTTATAAAAATGTCGCGGGAGCTCACGGCATTTTTTTTAAATTTTAGGCTCTGTACCCATAATTCAGATTTAGCAGCGCTTTGGACGCAAATTTTTGCTACGTACAAAACATTGCATTCTATTGAATGCAGATAAATCCACATGTGTTCACTGAACCATGCGGATTTACCGCATTCAATACATTCTAGTGGTCAAATTTCTGTTGTGGAGACTAGCGACTCCACAAGAGAATTTGACATGCTTTGGGTCCTGAAAGACGCTCCGCATGTCAGTGTCCAGGGATGATTCGCAGCCTCTCATGCATGCATAGTGGACATGGGATTTTTAGAGATTCCATCCACTATGCTGTAACATCTGGACGCTGTGGGTTTGACACTGTATAAACACGCAGCATCAAACCTGCAGCGTCTCCTGATCGTGGTCATGTACCCAAACTCACCCGCAACATGTCAATTTCTGTAGTTGACATGCTAGTCTCCGCTGCAGATTTTGACCAATTGAAGTGTCATTATATGCGGTGAATTCACATGTACCGACAACAAAAGTGCGGCATTAGAACACAGCATTTTGTATTCAACAAAAATACATTGTGTCCAAAGGGGCTAAAGAACCATCCATGAGATGTTAATATTGTTAAATTACATGAATAGAAATGCTAATGAAGATTGGGCGAATGGGACTAGCTGACACCCAGCTCTTTTGTTTGGTCATGACAAGGTGTCAATCAGACCTTTTCATGACCAAACTTAAAGTAAAGTAAAGAGTTAAATCAGGGGTCTCAAACTCATCTGGGTATATGGGCCGCACACGGAAAAAAATAGAATTTGGGGGGCCGCATTCTTTGCAGGACAAAGTGACATTTTTAGTGATACGATTTTTTTTCTATACACCTTTTGAACTGGTCCTCATCTTGCAGTAATGCCCCATCCTGATCCTCATCTTGTAGTTATGCCCCATCCTGATCCTCATCTTGAAGTATTGCCCAATCCTGGTCCTCATCTTGTAGTAATGCCTCATCCTGGTCCTCATCTTGTAGTAATGCCCCATCCAGGTCCCCATCTTGTAGTAATGCCCCATCCTGGGGTCCTCATCTTGTAGTAATGCTCCATCCTGGTCCCCATCTTGTAGTAATGCCCCATCCTGGTCCCCATCTTGCAGTAATGCCCCATCCTGGTGCTCGTCTTGTAGTAATGCCCCATCCTAGTCCTCATCTTGTAGTAATGCCCCATCCTGGTCCCCATCTTGTAGTAATGCCCCATCCTGGTCCCCATCTTGTAGCAATGCCACATCCTGGTCCTCATCTTGTAGCAATGCCCCATCCTGGTCCTCATCTTGTAGCAATGCTTCATCCTGGTCCTCATCTTGTAGTAATGCCCCATCCTGGTCCTCATCTTGTAGTAATGGCCCATCCTGGTCTTCATCTTGTAGTAATGCCCCATCCTGGTCCTCATCTTGTCGTAACGTCCCCCATCCAGGTGCCCATATGTTCCCATCCAGGTGGCCATATGTCCCCATCCATGTGGCCATACGTCCCCATCCAGGTGCCCATAGTGCCCATATGTGCTCACCCAGGTGCCCATAATGCACATAACAGAGAAAAAAAAAAAGATTCTTCTCACCTGTCCTCCGTTCTCTCGGCGTCCTTTTGCACATGCAGCATGCAGGCGCCATAGACCCCTTGAAAATCGCGGCCCGGTCCAGGAGCCGCCGACATCAGCACTGTAGTGCAGTGTATTGCCTTGCAGAGACCGGCTCTCTGCACAGCAATACCAATGCCAGCCGCCGGCCTGTCAGAGGCCAGCAGCTGACATCTGCGCATGGCAGTGACGTCATATGCTGCTGCGCTAGGACGCAGATGTCAGCTGCTGGCCTCTGATAGGCCGGCTGCTGGCATTGGTATTGCTGTGCAGAGAGCCAGTCTCTGCATGGCAATACACTGCACTACAGCGCTGATGTCAGCAGCTCTTGGACCGGGCCGCGATAGGGGTCTATGGTGTCTGCGGGCCACATGAAGCAGCCGGAGGGGCCGCATGCGGCCCACGGGCCGCGTGTTTAAGACCCCATAGTTAAGTAAACACACAGACACAGTGTAAACACTTTATTTGAAATACAACAGACCCATTCTTTAATCATTTAAATGAACCAATATACTCAACCCAGTTCGTATGGTAATCCAAGGGTTTAAGCAATGTCCCACCAAATAGCTTTATTTAGCTCCAAAAAGCATTCATTGATGTACAAAAATGCTTCAAAAAATGCTTCAAAAAATGCATATAAAAACGCATCAAAAACGCATGTAAATCCACATGCGTTTTTTCTGCCAGGGAGAGGTAAAAGAGCTCAGGAAATTTCTGCTTCAAATCCGCATCGTGCACACATACCCATAAGGAATCCTTCTAACACTTAGTCCTTCTTTTAGGCCTCCTTGCCTGAAATAAATTCTTCTACCACTTAGTCCTTGTTTCCTTCACAACATGCTATCCAATAAAGGTTTCCCTTCTTCCCAAACAAACAACCATTGCACTGCAGGACTGTGAGCAACAGGATCATAGGTGCTTTACTTTTGATGTACTCGTTCTTATCTCCCTAACAACAAGAACTAGGTTCCTTTTGACCACTTAACTCCTCTCATCCTAGGCTGGCCCCGATAGTTAACCCTGTCTGCACCTAACCCACTGTTGCAGGAAACCAACCACATAAAACAACATTTAAAATATAGCAATGCATGGGATCTTCAATGGTGTGTGGGCAGCTTCTCTACTTCTTTACAAGTAGAATACTAGAAGTCTAAACTGTGAAGATTCAAAACAAGTCTTGTGATGGATATAGCAATCAGCTAAGCGTATTCATTAAAAAAGTCAGAAAAAGTCAGCACACCTACAGTATAAGAAGATTCGCTGCACGGAGGCTTGTGCTGTGGCAAGGGTTAGGCAGAAGAAAAAATGATAATCCAGTATCAGATTCTTGTGTTAAAACTAAGCCATAATTTTATTGTGCAAAAGGATAGAAAAAAGAAGACATAACTTCCCCACTAAAAACATAAAATAGTTATGCAAACGAGATTCAAATGACTGTCTTTAATCACTGCATGTTAAAATGTGAATGGCACGGCGGTTTAAGTCATATCCAGTGGCATCACCTGACAGGAGAGAACCAATTACCTAATATGATAACAAAAGAAACAATATACGAGTAGAGATGAGCGGTGTTCGACTCGAACTGTTCACCAATAGTGTTGAGCCACCCCCGTAGTGTTCGGGTTCGGTTCGGTTCGTCGAACACCGGGATGTTCGAGGAACTGTTCGTCGAACTGTTCGTCGAACACCTTAGAACACCGTCGAACACCGTTAAAACCAATGGCAGGCAAACAAAAACACATAGAAACACATAGAAAACACCTTCAAATGTGTCCAAAAGCTGACAAACTGCTCAGAAGACGCTCTCTTTAAAAAAGCCGGCCGGCAATTCAGCAGCGGCATACACCGGTACCCGACAATTTAGACAAGAAGGAATAGAGCTTCACACATAGATTAGATAGATAGAAACATGTCAGTCACATATATATGAAGTACAGTGACAATGTTGCTTACTGTACTTGTCATTTAGTGTAAAGGATTTATTAAAAAAAATAATAGTGTTTTCGTGCACCGTCTCTTTAAGAAAGCCGGCCGGCAATTCAGCATCTGTACCCGACAATTTATAACAGACAGAATAGAGCTTCACACATAGATTAGATAGATAGAAACATGTCAGTCACATATATATGAAGTACAGTGATAGTGTTGGTTACTGTACTTGTCATTTAGTATTAAAATAAAGGATTTATTATTAAAAAAAATTGGCGTGGGGTTCCCCTTAATTTTAGTCTCTAGCGGAGGTTAAGCAGACGGCTGGGGCAGATGTTTGAAGCCTGGGAAGGGGGTAATACCCACGGAGCTTCCCAGGCTACTAATATGAGCCCCCAGCTGAATACATAGCCTTTACTAGCTATTAAAATGGGGGACCCCCCAAAAAAAATGACGTGGGGTCCCCCCTAATTTAATAGCTAGCAAAGGCTAGGCAGACAGCTGGGGGCTGATATTAATAGCCCAGGAAGGGAGCCATGAATATTGGCCCCCTCCCAGGCTAGAAACACCAGCCGTCAGCCGCCCCAGAAATGGCGCATTCATAGGATGCGCCAATTCTGGCACTTAGCCTCACTCTTCCCACTGCCCTGTAGCGGAGGCAATGGGGTAATAGGGCTGGGGTTGATGTCAGCTTATAATGCCAGCTGACATCAAGCCCAGGTTAGTAATGGAGAGGCGTCTATAAGACACCCCCATTACTAACCCCATAGTCAAAGTTAAAAGAAAGCACAAACACCCAGAATAAAGTCCTTTAATTGAAATAAAGACACAATCCTTTATTGTTCTAAATTAAACCATACTTACCATCACGCCCATTCCAGCTGAAGCCAACGATCTCCTGCAATAAAAGAAAAATAATAAAGCAACATCATCCTTACCTTTCCATGGTTCCCACGAGAGCTTCAGCTCTGCTACATCGAGATGACAGGCTGGACCGCAGCAGAACGCCGCCATCCAGCCTGTCATCCCGCAGACACTGAGAAGCGCAGGCTTGCTTGCGCTCTGCAGTGTCTGGCTGTGATGGCATAAAGATGAGACGAGTTCATGTCCAATGAACTCGGCGCACCTCATGCACGTCACTGACAGCGTGGGAAAATTCTCACGCTGAAGCGCTGAGTGCAGGAGAATTCTCCCACGCTGTCAGTGACGTGCATAAGGTGAGCTCATGTCCAATGAACTCAGCTCACCTCCTGCACGTCACTGACAGCGTGGGAGAATTCTCCTGCACTCAGCGCTTCAGTGTGAGAATTCTCCCACGCTGAAGCGCTGAGTGCAGGAGAATTTTCCCACGCTGTCAGTGACGTGCATGAGGTGAGCCGAGTTCATTGGACATTAACTCGGCTCATCTGGATGCCCTCACAGAGAGACACTGTGGAGCGCAAGCAAGCCTGCGCTTCTCAGTGTCTGCGGGATGACAGGCTGGATGGCAGCGTTCTGCTGCGGTCCAGCCTGTCATCTCGATGTAGCAGAGCTGAAGCTGTCATGGGAAAAATGGAAAGGTAAGGATGATGTTGCTTTATTATTTTTCTTTTATTTCAGGAGATCGTTGGCTTCAGCTGGAATGGGCGTGATGGTAAGTATGGTTTAATTTAGAACAATAAAGAATTGTGTGTTTATTTCAATTAAAGGACTTTTTTCTGGGTGTTGTGTTTTTTTTAAATACTTTACTAGAAATTCATGGTGGTCATGTCTAATATTGGCGTGACCCCATGAATTTTGGGCTTAGGGCCAGCTGATAATGCCAAGCTGGCCCTAACCCCTTTATTACCCAGTGAGCCACCGCATCAGGGCCCTGGATGAGTTGGGTACAGCGCCAGAAGATGGCGCTTCTATGAACGCGCCATTTTCCGGGGTGGCTGCGCACTGCAATTTGCAGCGGGGGTGGCCCAGAAAGCTTGGGCCTCCCTGCGCTGCGGATTCCAGCCCCCAGCTGCATAGTTGTACCTGGCTGGACACAAAAACAGGGCGAAGCCCCACGTCAATTTTCTTTAAATTATTTCATGAAATAATTAAGAAAAAAGGGCTTCCCTATATTGTTGTGTCCGGCCAGGTACAAATAGGCAGCTGGTGGTTGGGGGCAGCCCGTTCCTGCCTGCTGCACCTGACTGGACACAAATATAGTGCGAAGCCCCACGTCAATTTTTTTTTAATTATTTCATGAATTTCCTGAAATAATTTAAAAAAATTGAAGTGGGGCTTCGCACTATATTTGTGTCCAGCCAGGTACAGCAGGCAGGAATGGGCTGCCCCCAACCACCAGCTGCCTATTTGTACCTGGCCGGACACAACAATATAGGGAAGGCCTTTTTTTCTTAATTATTTCATGAATTTCATGAAATAATTAAAAAAAATTGAAGTGGGGCTTCGCACTATATTTGTGTCCAGCCAGGTACAGCAGGCAGGAACGGGCTGCCCCCAACCACCAGCTGACTATTTGTACCTGGCCGGACACAACAATATAGGGAAGGCCTTTTTTTCTTAATTATTTCATGAATTTCATGAAATAATTAAAAAAAAAAATACGTGGGGCTTCGCCCTATTTTTGTGTCCAGCCAGGTACAACTAGGCAGCTGGGGGCTGGAATCTGCAGCGCAGGGAGGCCCAAGCTTTCTGGGGCCCCCCCCGCTGCAAATTGCAGTCCGCAGCCACCCCGGAAAATGGCGCGTTCATAGAAGCGCCATCTTCTGGCGCTGTACCCAACTCATCCAGGGCCCTGGTGCGGTGGCTCACTGGGTAATAAAGGGGTTAGGGCCAGCTTGGTATTATCAGCTGGCCCCAAGCCCAAAATTCATGGGGTCACGCCAGTATTAGACATGACCGCCATGAATTTCTAGTAAAGTATTTAAAAAAAACACAACACCCAGAATAAAGTCCTTTAATTGAAATAAACACACAATTCTTTATTGTTCTAAATTAAACTATACTTACCATCACGCCCATTCCAGCTGAAGCCAACGATCTCCTGCAATAAAAGAAAAATAATAAACCAACCTCATCCTTACCTTTCCATGGTTCCCACGACAGCTTCAGCTCTGCTACATCGAGATGACAGGCTGGACCGCAGCAGAACGCTGCCATCCAGCCTGTCATGCCGCAGACACTGAGAAGAGCAGGCATGCTTGCGCTCCTCAGTGTCTCGCTGTGACGGCATCCAGATGAGCCGAGTTCATGTCCAATGAACTCAGCTCACCTCATGCACGTCACTGACAGCGTGGGAAAATTCTCACGCTGAAGTGCTGAGTGCAGGAGAATTTTCCCACGCTGTCAGTGACGTGCATGAGGTGAGCTCATGTCCAATGAACTCAGCTCACCTCATGCACCTCACTGACAGCGTGGGAAAATTCTCCTGCACTCAGCGCTTCAGCGTGAGAATTCTCCCACGCTGTAAGTGACGTGCATGAGGTGAGCCGAGTTCATTGGACATGACCTCGGCTCATCTTTATGCCGTCACAGAGAGACAATGTGGAGCGCAAGCAAGCCTGCTCTTCTCAGTGTCTGCGGGATGACAGGCTGGATGGCGGCGTTCTGCTGCGGTCCAGCCTGTCATCTTGATGTAGCAGAGCTGGTGCCGTCCTGGGAAACATGGAAAGGTAAGGATGATGTTGCTTTATTATTTTTCTTTTATTGCAGGAGATCGTTGGCTTCAGCTGGAATGGGCGTGATGGTAAGTATGGTTTAATTTAGAACAATAAAGAATTGTGTCTTTATTAGTGTTGAGCCACCCCCGTAGTGTTCGAGTTCGGTTCGGTTCGTCGAACACCCGTGTGTTCGCCGAACTGTTCGTCGAACTGTTCGTCGAACACCTTCGAACACCGTTAAAACCAATGGCAGGCAAACAAAAACACATAGAAACACATAGAAAACACCTTCAAAGGTGTCCAAAAGCTGACAAACTGCTCAGAAGACACAACTAACACATGGAAAAGTGACAAGTACATATAGTCATGCGAAAAGAAAAGAGGTGGAGGAGTAAAAGGAGGGGGAGACACAGATATAGGCATGTCATGCCCTTCTAAAATCCAAAAAGTGAGAAGCCGAGACGGCCAGTCCGCTCCTGCCCGTGCCACCTCCGTGTCGCCGGGTTTGTGCCAGAGCCGCGGTGAACCCTGACGGCCAGCCCCCCTCTCCCAATACTGGTGCCTGTCCGCTGGTGGGTCGAGAGAGCCCCCCTGTGGTGGAGGCAGCTCTAAGCTTTTTAATTTAAATTGTCCCTCTAATTTGAATGAATACACTTTAAATCCATTTACAAGGATCTATTGGAGGGCAAGTCTCATGCCAGCAGCCGCGTAATTCCAGCTCCAGTAGCGTCCACTAAAGCTGCTGCAGTTAAAAAGCTTTTATAAGGATCGAGCTCGGCTGTCCACCGCAAGGCATCCTAGTGCCAGTCCCAGCCCCTATGCCTTGGGGTGCCTCCTGATGCTCTTCACTAAGTATCCCGTGGTCCCGAAGCATTTCCTTTGAAAAAATTAAGTGTCCAAACTACAGGTGGTGTAGCTTGCTTAACAGCCGGGATAATCCGCTGACTAGCAGACACTGCTACTAGGCACAAAGTATTTCCTGGGCTAGATGCAGTTAAAAATTTATAAGTAGATACTCTCGTTGGATGCTGAGAAAGCATTCCATAGAGTCTCCTGGCACGCCATATATGATTCTCTTAAAAAGCTTGGGGTAGGGGTCTAGGGGACCCTTTTATAGCCAAAATCACGGCCCTGTATCACAATACGTCACCTAGGCTGAAGATAAATGGAACTGTAGCACCGAGGGCTCGGTTGCTACAGACGTATTGCACCTCACCCAGAGGTGTGATATCTCACTCTCAGATAAGGATGGAGTGTGGATCAGGACCCGACACCTGCATGCATTACACCACATTGCCGTGGGGCAGGGCGACCAATATGCCCCTGACATGGGCACGACAGTCCCTGTCCCTGGCTGGAGTGCGGGGAGGGAACACTGAGGAAGGGGAACCCTGCAGTGCAGGAGCAGGGAGGAAGCAGTTCCTGGGTGCATTGAGAAGGGAGTATAAAAGGTGGGCACCATCTTAGTTCAGTGCAGAGAAGTCTGAGCAGAAGTGGTAGGGAGCAGGGGCTCTGCATGAGCTCTGCTCCGGAGGCGGGCCTAGTAACAGAGGCCCAGGCCTGCAAGAGGGAGAAGGAAGGAAGAGGAGCGGAGAAGGCTCCAGGAACGAGGAATGAAGGGATCCCAGGGGTGCGGACGGGCGAGTCGCCACCGCACGCCCGAATCCACCTGCGTGGAGGGGTCAGGCCAAAGGGGGAGACCGGTCCCCGAACTAGTGGAGGCAGGAAACGACCCTCAGCTAGAAACCGGAGGCTCTGACATTTTATGTGGCGCAGCCCCTTGCTCCACCCGCTAGGAAGGCACCACATAGGGTCAGCGAAACTGGCGCCAAGTTTACCAAGAGGAGGCCCGAGGCAGCCGGACAGAAGTGTTGGTAAGAAAGGCCAGACAAAGGACACACAAAGGGGGTCCTGTGAAGCGCTCCAAAGTTATCTGGGAGTTGTCTGAGCCCCTCACCTGGTGAGCACAGTACGACGTGGGCAGCCGTTACCTGCAGACGTGGTCTGGATAATAAGAACTGTGAGTAAAGGCCCTGAACTGCATCACTGACTCCGTGTCGTTACTGCTGCTGCCCTGCACCATCACCCCCATCCTCCGCATACACTGCCCTGAAGCTATACTCCTCCCGTGGGGAGTTATGCTACGCTCTGCTGCACCCACAACACCAGCCTTAGCGGTCTGCCCTGTAGCGGCGGTTCACTCTGACCGCAATCCACGGGTGGCGTAGTCGGACATTTAAACATCAAAACCACATAAATAGTTCCGCCACTGGTTTGACCGCCCTGAGCCACGGAACCGGATCGCCGCCACGAAGACTACAACCACCAGCATCCACCAAAAAGGGTCCGGCTCCGGGTGTCCCAAGGCCCAGGGGGTGCGTCAGAACATTTTCATCACCTTTCACAATCACCAATGGGACAAGGCAGGGATGTCCTCTGTCCCCTCTCTTATACATCCTAGTGACGGAGCACCTGCTCTCATCAATTCGCCATAACCCCAATATTAGGTGGATTGAGGTGGGAGGCACCGAGTACAAGTGCTCTCTATTTGCTGATGATGTCCTAGTATATATCACTCAATCACATATATCCATCCCTGCTGTTATGGCTGAAATAGATCACTTTGTTACATGGTAAAATTTTAAAATCAATGCAGCGAAGTCTGAGGCCCTCGATGTCTCCCTCCCTAAATCCATATAGGATTCCATCCAGTCCAACTTTCCCTTTGCCTGGCCCTCACAGGGTATCAAATACTTAGGAATTCCTATTCATAGAGACCTCTCCCATCTATGTTATCTTAATTTTGGGCCCTTTATTGAACAATTCCATACAGACCACGGTTGGCAAGTTGGAACTGTGAGATTCACTATGTGCACCACTGGTATTTTGTGGAAAAGCACATGTAAGATTCTGCAACAGTCTCTGCTGATACTCCTGCATGCGTGCATCCCTTTCTATGGCAGGAATAATTTCTGCAAATTTACTTTTGTACCGGGGATCTAACAGTGTGGCAACCCAGTAGTCAGGATTATTTCTAATTCTCACAATTCGAGGGTCATGTTGCAGGTAGTGCAGCAAGAAGGCACTCATGTGTGTTGCGCATCCAGGAGCACCAAGTCCCTGTTGTGTTGGTGGCGAGGTAACAATCATGCTTCCTTCCTCTGTCCTCTCCCCCCAACCTCGCACAACAGAAATGTGATCAAGGTCTCCCTCATCTGATGAGTCTTCCATCAGTTCGTCCTCCACTTCTTCCTGGGCTCCTGCACCTTCCTCACTAGTTTGGCTGCTACCATGCGCCCTGGTAAAATCATCTCCCCCACCCTCACATGCCTGCCGCCCTGGTGCTGCCGACCGTCTGGACCTTGCAGATGTTAGCCCTTCCGCATACAACTCCTCCTCCTCTACTTCCTCCACCTCCTCTTGTGCCACCACCTGACTCCGAATTCTGTTTAACATGTGCTCCAGCATGTAAATCACCGGAATAGTCATGCTGATAATGGCATCGTCAGCACTAAACATCTTCGTCGCCATTTCAAAACTGTCTAGAAGGGTGCATAGGTCCCTGATCTGAGACCACTCCTCCAGCGTGATTTGCCCCACCTCTGAATCTCGTTGGCCCAGGCTATACGTCAGAACGTATTGCACCAGGGCTTGTCGGTGCTGCCACAGTCGCTGCAACATGTGCAGAGTTGAATTCCACCGGGTAGGCACATCGCATTTTAGCCGGTGAAGTGGCAGGCCCAACGACTTCTGTAGAGATGTAAGTCGCTGAGCTGCGGGATGCGAACGGCGGAAGTGAGCACACAGCGACCGTGCCCTCTGCAGAAGGCCATCTAGTCTGGGATAGTGGGCTAAAAATTGCTGGACAACCAGGTTCAACACGTGAGCCATACAAGGCACGTGTGTGACATTGCCCCGGCGAAGGGCCGCACCCAGGTTTGCAGCATTGTCGCACACGGCCTTCCCTGGTTTCAGGTCCAGTGGAGACAACCATTCATGAAATTGGTTCTCCAGAGCTGACCACAACTCCTCAGCTGTGTGACTCACATTTCCCAGACATTTCAATGTAAAAACCGCCTGATGACGTTGAGCCCTACTGCCAGCATAGTAAGGAGGTGTGCAGGATCCCTTCTGCGCAGTTAGAAAGCTTGTGGCATGATCAGACAGGCTTTGGGTGCAGGTGGAAGACCGAGAGGAGGTTGAGGAGGCAGAAGCAGTGGAGGAAAAATGACATAAAGAGGATTGACGCACAACTCGTGGGGACGGCAAGACTTGGACAGCAGCCCCTTGTCCTGCTGTCACCATAGTTACCCAGTGCCCAGTCAGCGACATGTAACGCCCCTGTCCATGCCTACTCGTCCAAGTGTCTGTGGTGAAATGCACCCTGTCACACACAGAGTTTCTCAAAGAAGCGGTGATGTTGTGTGCGACATGCTGGTGGAGCGCAGGCACACCTTTCTTTGAGAAGTAGTGCCGACTGGGCATCTGGTACTGGGGCACTGCGACGGACATAAGGTCTCGAAAATCCTCTGTGTCCACCAGGCGGAAAGGCAGCATTTCTGTAGCCAAGAGCTTGCAGATGGTGAAATTCAACCTCTTAGCTTTCTCATGGCTAGGAGGAAATGGTCTTTTACTTGTCCACATCTGAGGGACCGAGGGCTGGCTATTGTGCTTAGACGGGGTTGATAAGGGTGTCCCCGGCAAACTGCCGGTCTGTGAGGAAGATGCAGGCGGACATGTTAGGTTGCCTTGATCCAAAGGTGGTGCTATCGATGTCGGACAGCGCTCAAGACCAGCTGGTGTTACCACCTCCAAAGAAAATGATGACCTGCCAATCACGCTGGCTGTTGCGGGTAAAGAGGTGGCAGGTCTGCGCCCCAAAACAGGTGTGACTGCTGTCCCCCCAGTCACAGAGGATGAAGAGGCCGCGGATGCACAAGATATGGCAGACGGTGGTTGGCCCGGCCGGCTAGACCGCATTGTAGCACACTGAGCTTCCCACTGCAACTTATGCTTCATGTCCATGTGCCGGTTCATGCATGAAGTACTCAAACTATGTATTTTTTGGCCTCTACTTAGCTTTTGCTGACAAATGTTACAGATAACACGAGTTGGGTCATCTTTATCGATCTGAAAAAATGCCCAGGCTATGCAAGGCTTAGCACCCATGCGACCTGAAGAGCCACCACGACTTGTGGTGAGAGGCAGAGTTGTGTTTGAGGATGCAGTTGTTGACGTGCTTCCAGTACTACGTCTCTGTCCAGGAAGGCGCAACCTGACCTCGTCGTCACTAGCATCTTCCTCCACCTCCTCTGCTGACCTCATCTCTTGGCTGACTGTGGGTTGACAGTAAGTGGGATCTCCGACCTCATCATCATCACCCTGTGCGCTATCACACCCGTCGTCCTCAGAGCCAACCTGTTCCTGCCCTGACAAAAAACTAAAGTTGTCGCTCCAATCAGGTATTTGAGTCTTATCATCGTCTTCCTCATTGTCTCCACCAACAGGAGTTACAGTTTGGGAATGAGGGTCTACATTATGGTCAGAACCTTCTGCGTCTGGTCCTGGATCCGACTCATAAAGATTCTGGGCATCAGTGCAGATCATTTCCTCGTCTGGATTCACAGAAGCGCTGGAGTCGACCTCTGATTCCCAGGCTATAGTATGAGTAAACAGCTCTGCAGACTCAACCATCTGTTCTACCTCATACTCAGACGGGCAGCTGGAGATTTGGGAGCTGTGAGGAAGCAAGTGCGATTTGGGTGACACCTTTGAGGACTGGAGTATTTGTGATGTTGAAGTTGATGTGGAGGAGAGCCCACTTAAAGGAGCACTTGATATCCGTTGAAGCACCTGCTGTTTTTGTGCCTCATCTGGAATTTGTAGCGATTGGCGTGGCCGTAAGAAAGGGATCTTATCACATTGTCCGCTAAAAGAAGTAGACATTTTAGTTTGGCTGGAAGATGGTCTTTCTTCTGCACCTACCCCACAGACACAACCTTTTTTCCCCTTCCCAACACGCCTATTCCCCTTTCCACCAGCAGCAGGCCTTTTTCCACTCATTTTGGTGGTTAACTAATTCACAACTCTGGAGTTGTTTGCACAAAAAAACAATGGATGGTAACCGAGCAGAGCTGAGTGGCCAAACTGTTGTATTAGGCCAAAACTATTGGCTGGGTTAGATGCAGAAAAAAATTATTTTTAATTTGCAACCTGATGGAGGTCAGTATAGATGGACTAATAGACCAAGTCCCACACACCGCTAGAAGCCCAAATATTTTTTCAGAGCTAGATGCAGAAATTTTTTTTATTCAATTTGCAACCTGATGGAGGTCAGTATAGATGGACTAATAGACCAAGTCCCACACACTGCTAGAAGCCCAAATATTTTTTCAGAGCTAGATGCAGAAAAAAATTATTTTTAATTTGCAACCTGATGGAGGTCAGTATAGATGGACTAATAGACCAAGTCCCACACACCGCTAGAAGCCCAAATATTTTTTCAGAGCTAGATGCAGAAAAAAAATTTTTTTAATTTGCAACCTGATGGAGGTCAGTATAGATGGACTAATAGACCAAGTCCCACACACCGCTAGAAGCCCAAATATTTTTTCAGAGTTAGATGCAGAAAAAAATTATATTCAATTTGCAACCTGCTGGAGGTCAGTATAGAAGGACTAATAGAACAAGTCCCACACACTGCTAGAAGCCCAAATATTTTTTCAGAGCTAAATGAAGAAAAAAATTATTTTTAATTTGCAACCTGATGGAGGTCAGTATAGATGGACTAATAGACCAAGTCCCACACACTGCTAGAAGCCCAAATATTTTTTCAGAGCTAGATGCAGAAAAAAATTATTTTTAATTTGCAACCTGATGGAGGTCAGTATAGATGGACTAATAGACCAAGTCCCACACACTGCTAGAAGCCCAAATGTTTTTTCAGAGCTAGATGCAGAAAAAAATTATTTTTAATTTGCAACCTGATGGAGGTCAGTATAGATGGACTAATAGACCAAGTCCCACACACCGCTAGAAGCCCAAATATTTTTTCAGAGCTAGATGCAGAAAAAAATTATATTCAATTTGCAACCTGCTGGACGTCAGTATAGAAGGACTAATAGAACAAGTCCCACACACTGCTAGAAGCCCAAATATTTTTTCAGAGCTAAATGAAGAAAAAAATTATTTTTAATTTGCAACCTGATGGAGGTCAGTATAGATGGACTAATAGACCAAGTCCCACACACTGCTAGAAGCCCAAATATTTTTTCAGAGCTAGATGCAGAAAAAAATTATTTTTAATTTGCAACCTGATGGAGGTCAGTATAGATGGACTAATAGACCAAGTCCCACACACTGCTAGAAGCCCAAATATTTTTTCAGAGCTAGATGCAGAAAAAAATTATTTTTAATTTGCAACCTGATGGAGGTCAGTATAGATGGACTAATAGACCAAGTCCCACACACTGCTAGAAGCCCAAATGTTTTTTCAGAGCTAGATGCAGAAAAAAATTATTTTTAATTTGCAACCTGATGGAGGTCAGTATAGATGGACTAATAGACCAAGTCCCACACACCGCTAGAAGCCCAAATATTTTTTCAGAGCTAGATGCAGAAAAAAATTATATTCAATTTGCAACCTGCTGGACGTCAGTATAGAAGGACTAATAGAACAAGTCCCACACACTGCTAGAAGCCCAAATATTTTTTCAGAGCTAAATGAAGAAAAAAATTATTTTTAATTTGCAACCTGATGGAGGTCAGTATAGATGGACTAATAGACCAAGTCCCACACACTGCTAGAAGCCCAAATATTTTTTCAGAGCTAGATGCAGAAAAAAATTATTTTTAATTTGCAACCTGATGGAGGTCAGTATAGATGGACTAATAGACCAAGTCCCACACACCGCTAGAAGCCCAAATATTTTTTCAGAGCTAGATGCAGAAAATTTTTTTATTCAATTTGCAACCTGATGGAGGTCAGTATAGATGGACTAATAGACCAAGTCCCACACACTGCTAGAAGCCCAAATATTTTTTCAGAGCTAGATGCAGAAAAAAATTATTTTTAATTTGCAACCTGATGGAGGTCAGTATAGATGGACTAATAGACCAAGTCCCACACACTGCTAGAAGCCCAAATATTTTTTCAGAGCTAGATGCAGAAAAAAATTATTTTTAATTTGCAACCTGATGGAGGTCAGTATAGATGGACTAATAGAACAAGTCCCACACGCTGCTAGAAGCCCAAATATTTTTTCAGAGATAAATGAAGAAAAAAATTATTTTTAATTTGCAACCTTATGGAGGTCAGTATAGATGGACTAATAGACCAAGTCCCACACACTGCTAGAAGCCCAAATATTTTTTCAGAGCTAGATGCAGAAAAAAAATATTTTTAATTTGCAACCTGATGGAGGTCAGTATAGATGGACTAATAGACCAAGTCCCACACACCGCTAGAAGCCCAAATATTTTTTCAGAGCTAGATGCAGAAAAAAATTATATTCAATTTGCAACCTGCTGGAGGTCAGTATAGAAGGACTAATAGAACAAGTCCCACACACTGCTAGAAGCCCAAATATTTTTTCAGAGCTAAATGAAGCAAAAAAAATATTTTTAATTTGCAACCTGATGGAGGTCAGTATAGATGGACTAATAGACCAAGTCCCACACACTGCTAGAAGCCCAAATATTTTTTCAGAGCTAGATGCAGAAAAAAATTATATTCAGTTTGCAACCTGATGGAGGTCAGTATAGATGGACTAATAGAATGATGCTATGCCCAAAAGATTTTACTTCACTAGGTGCAGTAAAAAAATTGGTATTCTATACACAGGTGGTATATCTTGCAACACAGATAGGCTACTCCACTGACTAACACACTCTGCAATAGGCCAAAAAGGATTAGCTTTGCTAGATTCAGCCAAATGCTGTGAAAAAAACTTGCACAGCACTGGCACAGACCTGCCTGGCAAAAACTGATAGGAACTGTTGTAACCTAGTCCTGAAAAGGACTCCAATTACAATTAGTCTTTACTCCCACAATCTATCTATTTAAGAGCACAGACCTGCCTGATAAAAGTCGTAGGAAATGCTGTAACCTAGTCCTTAAAAGGACTGCAATCACAACTATTCCCTACTCCCAAGCTATCTGTATATTTGTGCGAAAATTGGCTTGAAATTAACAAGGTATAGCGCACACAGCAACAGCGGTGCCGTCTAACACGCAGCTGCAGCAGTGAGAAAATGGTGGCGACGGGGAAAATGGCTTGGTCTTATAGCGCAAGGACATGTGACATACACTGCCAATCACACATGCCCTTGCTTGTGTGAAAAAAAGCACTTCGCTCCGTGTGTGCGCTGCTGATAGGCTGACAGATTGCACCTCCCCACTGCAAATGCGGGAAAAAGAAAAAAAAATGGAGATCTTCATTGTTCCTGCAGAGATCCATCCCCTGCCCCTCCCCCCGCCCCGCTGTACACTCAAACTGCGTATTAACATTAATTTTCATCATTACTGAAAAAAAATCCAGTTATGATTTTGGTGCACGAACAGTTATCGAACATAACCTCGAACAGCCGAATTTTTCTCAAATTGTTCGTGTTCGCCGACCGGCTCGAACACCGCCCAAAACAGCTCGAATTTGAGATTGGCGAACAGTTCGAGTAGAACAACGCTCATCTCTAGTCTTTATTTCAATTAAAGGACTTTATTCTGGGTGTTTGTGTTTTTTTTAACTTTGACTATGGGGTTAGTAATGGGGGTGTCTTATAGACGCCTCTCCATTACTAACCTGGGCTTGATGTCAGCTGGCATTATAAGCTGACATCAACCCCAGCCCTATTACCCCCTGCCACCGCTACAGGGCAGCGTGGAAGAGCGAGGCTAAGTGCCAGAATTGGAGCATCCTATGAATGCGCCATTTCTGGGGCGGCTGACGGCTGGTGTTTCTAGCCTGGGAGGGGGCCAATATTCATGGCTCCCTTCCTGGGCTATTAATATCAGCCCCCAGCTGTCTGCCTAGCCTTTGCTAGCTATTAAATTAGGGGGGACCCCACGTCATTTTTTTGGGGGGGTCCCCCATTTTAATAGCTAGTAAAGGCTATGTATTCAGCTGGGGGCTCATATTAGTAGCCTGGGAAGCTCCGTGGGTATTACCCCCTTCCCAGGCTTCAAACATCTGCCCCAGCTGTCTGCTTAACCTCCGCTAGAGCCTAAAATTAAGGGGAACCCCACGCCAATTTTTTTAATAATAAATCCTTTATTTTAATACTAAATCACAAGTACAGTAACCAACACTATCACTGTACTTCATATATATGTGACTGACATGTTTCTATCTATCTAATCTATGTGTGAAGCTCTATTCCTTCTATTCTAAATTGTCGGGTACAGATGCTGAATTGCCGGCCGGCTTTCTTAAAGAGACGGTGCATGAAAACACTATGATTTTTTTTGATAAATCCTTTACGCTAAATGACAAGTACAGTAAGCAACACTGTCACTGTGCTTCTTATATGTGTGACTGACATGTTTATATCTATCTAATCTATGTGTGAAGCTCTATTCTTTCGGTTCTAAATTGTCGGGTACCGGTGTATGCCGCTGCTGAATTGCCGGCTTTTCATGTTTCACTGTTGGCACTGTTCCCATCGATTTGGGCAATCACTGTAATGCCACAACCACCATGGCTGTGGCATTACAGTGAGTGGCAGACAATCCCTGCATGATTGGTGCTCTAAATAGCGCCAGACATGCAGGACACGCTCTTGGTGCACGAACAGTTATCGAACATAACCTCGAACAGCCGAATTTTTTGCAAATCGTTCGGGTTCGTCGAACAACTCGAACACCGCCCAAAACAGCTCGAATTTGAGATTGGCGAACAGTTCTAGTCGAACACCGCTCATCTCTATTCACCAATCTCAAATTCGAGCTGTTTTGGGCGTTTTTCGAGCCGGTCGGCGAACACGAACAATTTGAAAAAAAATTCGGCTGTTCGAGTTTATGTTCGATAACTGTTCGTGCACCAAAATCATAACTGGATTTTTTCTCAGTAATGCTGAAAATTAATGTTAATACGCAGTTTGAGTGTACAGCGGGGTGGGGGGAGGGGCAGGGGATGGATCTCTGCATAAATAATGAAGATCTCCATTTTTTTTTCTCTTTCCCGCATTTACAGTGGGGAGGTGCAATCTGTCAGCCTATCAGCAGCGCACACATGGAGCGAACTGCTTTTTTTCACACAAGCAAGGGCATGTGTCATTGGCAGTGTATGTCACATGTCCTTGCCCTATAAGACCCAGCCATTTTCCACGTAGCCACCATTTTCTCACTGCTGCAGCTGCGTGTTAGACGGCACCGTTGTTGCTGTGTGCGCTATATTTTGAGTGTTAATTTCAAGCCAATTTTCGCACAAATCTACAGATAGCTTGGGAGTAGGGAATAGTTGTGATTGCAGTCCTTTTGAGGACTAGGTTACATCAGTTCCTATCACTTTTATCAGGCATGTCTGTGCTCTTAAATAGATTGGTTGGGAGTAAAGACTAATTGTAATTGCAGTCCTTTTGAGGGCTAGGTTACATCAGTTCCTATCACTTTTATCAGGCAGGTCTGTGCTCTTAAATAGATAGGATGGGATTAAAGACTAATTGTAATTGCAGTCCTTTTGAGAGCTAGGTTACATCAGTTCCTATCACTTTTTGCCAGGCAGGTCTGTGCCAGTGCTGTGCAAGTTTTTTTCACAGCATTTGGCTAAATCTAGCTAAGCAAATCCTTTTTGGCCTCTTGCAGTGTGTGTTAGTCAGTGGAGTAGCCTATCTGTGTTGCAAGCTACACCACCTGTGTATAGAATACAAATTTTTTTACTGCACTAAGCCAAGTAAAACCTTTTGGGCATAGCATCATTCAATTAGTCCATCTATACTAACCTCCACCAGGTTGCAAATTCAAAATAATTTTAATCTGCATCTAGCTCTGAAAAAATATTTGAGCTTGTAGCAGTGTGTGGGACTTGTTCTATTAGTCCATCTATACTAACCTCCAGCAGGTTGCAAATTCAAAATATTTTTTATCTGCATCTAGCTCTGAAAAAATATTTGGGCTTGGGCTTGTAGCAGAGTGTGGAACTTGTTCTATTAGTCCATCTATACTAACCTCCACCAGGTTGCAAATTCAAAATAATTTTTATCTGCATCTAGCTCTGAAAAAATATTTGGGCTTGGGCTTGTAGCAGTGTGTGGGACTTGTTATATTAGTCCATCTATACTAACCTCCACCAGGTTGCAAATTCAAAATAATTTTTATCTGCATCTAGCTCTGAAAAAATATTTAGACTTGGGATTGTAGCAGTGTGTGGGACTTGTTCTATTAGTCCATCTATACTAACCTCCACCACCTGTGTATGTAATAAAATTGTTTTACTGCATCTAACCCAGCCAATACTTTTGGGCTTATACCACAGTTTGGCCACTCAGCTCTGCTCGGTTCCCATCCATTGTTTTTTGTGCAAACAACTCCAGAGTTGTCAATTAGTTAACCACCAAAATGAGTGGAAAAAGGCCTGCTGCTGGTGGAAAGGGGAATAGGCGTGTTTGGAAGGGGAAAAAAGGTTGTGTCCGTGTGGTAGGTGTTAAAGCAACAGTAACATCTGCAGAAGAAAGACCATCTTCCAGCCAAACTAAGATGTCTACTTCTTTTAGCGGACAATGTGATAAGATCCCTTTCTTATGGCCACGCCAATCGCTACAAATTCCAGATGAGGCACAAAAATAGCAGCTGCTTCAACGGATATCAAGTGCTTCTTTAAGTGGGCTCTACTCCACCTCAACTTCAACATCACAAATACTCCAGTCCTCAGAGGTGTCACCCCAATCGCACTTGCTTCCTCACAGCTCCCAAGTCTCCAGCTGCCCGTCTGAGTATGGGGTAGAACAGATGGTTGAGTCTGCAGAGCTGTTTACTCATACTATAGCCTGGGAATCAGAGGTCGGCTCCAGAGCTTCTGTGAATCCAGATGAGGAAATGATCTGCACTGATGCCCAGAATCTTTAGGAGTCGGATCCAGGACCAGACGCAGAAGGTTCTGACAATAATGTAGACCCTCGTTCCCAAACTGTAACTACTGTTGGTGGAGATAATGAGGAAGACGATGATGAGACTGAAATACCTGATTGGAGCGACAACTTGAGTTTTTTGTCAGGGCAGGAAGAGGTCGGCTCTGAGGACGACGGGTGTGATAACACACAGGGTGATGATGACGAGGTTGGAGATCCCACTTACTGTCAACCCACAGTCAGCGAGTCGATGAGGTCAGCAGAGGAGGTGGAGGAGGATGCTAGTGACGACCAGGTCAGGTTGCGCCTTCCTGCACAGAGACGTAGTACTGGAAGCACGTCAACAACTGCATCGTCAAACACAACTCTGCCTCTGACCACAAGTCGTGGTGGCTCTTCAGGTCGCATGGGTGCTAAGCCTTGCCTAGCCTGGGCATTTTTTCAGATCGATAAGGATGACCCAACTCGTGTTATCTGTAACATTTGTCAGTAAAAGCTAAGCAGAGGCCAAAAAATACATAGTTTGAGTACTTCATGCATGAACCGGCACATGGATATGAAGCATAAGTTGCAGTGGGAAGCTCACTGTGCTACAATGCGGCCTAGCCGGCCGGGCGTACCACCTACTGCCACATCTTGTGCATCCGCGGCCTCTTCATCCTCTGTGACTGGGGTGACAGCAGTCACACCTGTTTTGGGACGCAGACCTGCCACCTCTTTACCCGCAACAGCCAGCGTGATTGGCAGGTCATAATTTTCTAAGGAGGTGGAAACACCAGCTGGTGTTCAGCGCTGTCCGACATCGATAGCACCACCTTTGGATCAAGGCAACCTAACATGTCCGCCTGCATCTTCCTCACAGACCGGCAGATTGCGGGTGACACCGTTCTCAACCCCGTCTAAGCACAACAGCCAGCCCTCGGTCCCTCAGATGTGGACAAGTAAAAGACCATTTCCTCCTAGCCATGAGAAAGCTAAGAGGTTGAATTTCACCATCTGCAAGCTCTTGGCTACAGAAATGCTGCCTTTCCGCCTGGTGGACACAGAGGATTTTCGAGACCTTATGTCCATCGCAGTGCCCCAGTACCAGATGCCCAGTCGGCACTACTTCTCAAAGAAAGGTGTGCCTGTGCTCCACCAGCATGTCGCACACAACATCACCGCTTCTTTGAGAAACTCTGTGTGTGACAGGGTGCATTTCACCACAGACACTTGGACGAGTAGGCATGAACAGGGGCGTTACATGTCGCTGACTGGGCACTGGGTAACTATGGTCACAGCAGGACAAGGGGCTGCTGTCCAAGTCTTGCCGTCCCCACGAGTTGTGCGTCAATCCTCTTTATCTCGAAGTTCCTCCACTGCTTCTGCCTCCTCAACCTCCTCTCGGTCCTCCACCTGCACCCAAAGCCTGTCTGGTCATGCCACAAGCTTTCTAACTGCGCAGAAGGGATCCTGCACACCTCCTTACTATGTTGGCAGCAGGGCTCAACGTCATCAGGCGGTTTTTACTTTGAAATGTCTGGGAAATGTGAGTCACACAGCTGAGTAGTTGTGGTCAGCTCTGGAGAACCAGTTTCATGAATGATTGTCTCCACTGGACCTGAAACCAATGAAGGTCGTGTGCGACAATGCTGCAAACCTGGGTGCGGCCCTTCGCCGGGGCAATGTCACACATGTGCCTTGTATGGCTCACGTGTTGAACCTGGTTGTCCAGCAATTTTTAGCCCACTATCCCGGACTAGATGGCCTTCTGCAGAGGGCACGGTCGCTGTGTGCTCACTTCCGCCGTTCGCATCCCGCAGCTCAGCGACTTACATCTCTACAGAAGTCGTTGGGCCTGAAACTCCACCAGCTAAAATGCGATGTGCCTACCCGGTGGAATTCAACTCTGCACATGTTGCAGCGACTGTGGCAGCACCGACAAGCCCTGGTGCAATATGTTCTGATGTATAGCCTGGGTCAACGAGATCCAGAGGTGGGACAAATCACGCTGGAGGAGTGGTCTCAGATCAGGGACCTATGCACCCTTCTGCACAGTTTTGAAATGGCGACGAAGATGTTTAGTGCTGACGATGCCATTATCAGCATGACTATTCTGGTGATTTACATGCTGGAGCACATGTTAAACAAAATTCGGAGTCAGGTGGTGGCACAAGAGGAGGTGGAGGAAGTAGAGGAGGAGGAGTTGTATGCGGAAGGGCTAACATCTGCAAGGTCCAGACGGTCAGCAGCACCAAGGCGGCAGGCATGTGAGGGTGGGGGAGATGGTTTTACCAGGGCACATGGTAGCAGCCAAACTAGTGAGGAAGGTGCAGGAGCCCAGGAAGAAGTGGAGGACGAACTGATGGAAGACTCATCAGATGAGGGAGACCTTGATCACATTTCTGTTGTGCCAGGTTGGGGGGAGAGGGCAGAGGAAGGAAGCATGATTCTTACCTCGCCACCAACACAACAGGGACTTGGTGCTCCTGGATGCGCAAGACACATGAGTGCCTTCTTGCTGCACTACCTGCAACATGACCCTCAAATTGTGAGAATTAGAAATAATCCTGACTACTGGGTTGCCACACTGTTAGATCCCCGGTACAAAAGTAAATTTGCAGAAATTATTCCTGCCATAGAAAGAGATGCACGCATGCAGAAGTATCAGCAGACTGTTGTAGAATCTTACATGTGCTTTTCCACAAAACACTAGAGGTGCACGTAGTGAATCTCACAGTTCCAACTTGCCAACCGTGGACCGTCGAGTGTTCAGCACTCAAACCGTAACAGAAACACAGTATCTGCTGGTAACATCAATTTTGCGGAATCATTTCACCACTTTTTTAGCCCATCCTTTGCAAGGCCTCAGGAGACAAGAAGTCTGACACATAGTCAACGCCTAGAGACGATGATACAGGAGTATCTCCAAGTAAACATTGAAGCCATGACTGTGTCACTGGACCCTTGCTCTTTTTGGGCTTCCAATCTGGATAAATGGCAGGAGCTCGCCACTTACGCCTTGGAGATCTTGTCATGCCCCGCAGCCAGCGTTCTGTCTGAACGTGTGTTCAGTGCTGCTGGTGGTGTGCTGACAGATAAGCACACGCGGCTCTCCACTGATAATGTAGACAGACTCACGTTCATAAAGATGAACAAATCATGAATCCGAAACGACTTTTCTACCCCTGTGTCATCCTGGGGAGAGTAAAAGCTTGATGATTTGTTAAAATCACCTCACCAACCGTTTTAAGCTTTCAAATTACTAATCATGTTTATCTGTATCTTGGCTGGAAAATGATTTGGGCCTTGTAGCAGTTTGCAGTACTGATTCTATTAGGCCATCTATACTAAACTCCACCAGATTTAAAATTACTAATCATGTTTATCTGTATCTTGGCTGGAAAATAATTTGGGCCTTGTAGCAGTTTGCAGTACTGATTCTATTAGGCCATCTATACTAAACTCCACCAGATTTAAAATTACTAATCATGTTTATCTGTATCTTGGCTGGAAAATAATTTGGGCCTTGTAGCAGTTTGCAGTACTGATTTTATTAGGCCATCTATACTAAGCTCCCCCAGCTTTCAAATTAATAATAATTTTTAGCTGCATCTAGCCCGGAAAATAATTTTGGGGCTCCTAGATGCGCAAGGTACATGAGTGCCTTCTTGCTGCACTACCTGCAACATGACCCTCAGATTGTCAGAATTCGAAATAATCCTGACTACTGGGTTTGCACACTCTTAGATCCCCCACACTCTTCGATCAACCTTTTCATTTTAATAAAGAACAAAAAAATGGTCATTTTTTAAATTATAAGCATTAGCAGGTTATTAGAAACTGAAATCAAACAGTTTTCAACTCAAAACTTTATTCTAGGTGATGTTACATTTGCACATAGGACCCCTTGTTTGAAAGGAGCTTCTGAACTCTCTCGTCCATTGAATTTGTCAGGTTTTGTATGGTATCTGCTTCAATTGTTTTGCATGAGGACAGAATACCCTCCCAGAGCTGTTGCTTAGATGTGAACTGCCTCCCGCCATCATAGACACTCCTTTTGATGATGCTCCAGAGGTTCTCAATGGGGTTGAGGTCAGGGGAGCATGGGGGTCACACCATAAGTTTGTCCCCTTTTATGCCCATATGAGCCAGAGATGCAGATGTGTTATGTGCAGCATGAGACGGTGCATTATCATGCATGAAAATGATCTTGCTGCGGAATACACGGTTCTTCTTCTTGAACCATGACAGGAAGTGCTGTTTGAGAAACTCCACATACATTATGGAGTTCATCTTTACCCCTTCAGGGATCCTAAAGGGGCAAACAATCTCTCTCCCCATGATTCCAGCCCAAAACATTACTCCACCTCCTCCTTGTTGGCGCCGTAGCCGTGTTTGCATGGGGTGTCCATCAACCAGCCATCCTCCACTCCATCCATCTGGACCATCGAGCGTTGCACGGCACTCATCGGTGAACAAAACAGTTTTGAAGTCAGTCTTCATGTATTGTTTGGCCCACTGGAGCCGTTTCTGCTTGTGTACAGTGGATAGAGGAGGTCGACAGGATGGCTTACGCACAGCTGCAAACCTCTGAAGGACCCTGCATCTTGTTGTTCGGGGGACGTTGGAGGCACCAGCAGATTCAAAAACTTGTCTGCTGCTATGACAAGGCTTTTTTGCCGCTGCTCTTTTAACCTGACGTAATTGCCTGTAGGAAAGAGTCCTCAATTTTCCCTTATCAGCCCGCACACGTGTGTACTGTGAATCAGCTACATACTTCTTGATTGTGCGATGATCACGATGAAGTGTCTTGGCAATCTTGATTGTAGTCATGCCTTGACCTAAACACTCCACAATTTGTTGCTTCTCAGCAACCGACACATCCTTTTTCTTTCCCATTTTGGCAGAAAATGTAGGCTGCTTAATAATGTGGGACAGCCTTCTTAAGTAGTCTTGCCTTTCATTGGACACACCTGCCAAACTAATTAGCACAGGTGTCTGCAATTGCTTACAGTGTTATAAAGAGCCCTGACACACATCACCATCAATGAGTTTAACTGACAAACAAAAAAATTCTTACCTTATCACTCCTAAACACTTTTTGCATAATAATTTGGAACACAGTGTACATGTGCTTTTCCACAAAACACCAGTGGTTCACGTAGTGAATCTTACAGTTCTAACTTGCCAACCGTGGTCTGTATGGAATTGTTCAATAAAGGGCCCAAAATTAAGATAACATAGACGGGAGAGGTCTCTATGAATACAAATTCCTAAGTATTTGATACCCTGTGAGGGCCAGGCAAAGGGAAAGTTGGACTGGATGGAATCCTGTATGGATTTGGGGAGGAAGACATCGAGGGCCTCAGACTTCGCTGCATTGATTTAAAATTTGACCATGTAACAAAGTGATCTATTTCAGCCATAACAGCAGGGATGGATATATGTGATTGAGTGATATATACTAGGACATCATCAGCAAATGCAGAGCACTTGTACTCGGTGCCTCCCACCTCAATCCACCTAATATTGGGGTTATGGCGAATTGATGAGAGCAGGTGCTCCGTCACTAGGATGTATAAGAGAGGGGACAGAGGACATCCCTGCCTTGTCCCATTGGTCATTATGAAATGTGATGAAAATGTTCCATTTATCTTCAGACTAGGTGACGTATTGCGATACAGGGCCGTGATTTTGCCTATAAAAGGGTCCCCTAGACCAGGGTTCCCCAACTCCAGTCCTCAAGGCCCACCAACAGGTCATGTTTTCAGGATTTCCTTAGTATTGCACAGGTGATGGAATTATTGCCTGTGCAGGTGATGCAATTATCACCTGTGTAATACTAAGGAAATCCTGAAAACATGACCTGTTGGTTGGCCTTGAGGACTGGAGTTGGGGAACCCTGCCCTAGACCCCTACCCCAAGCTTTTTAAGAGAATAATATATGGCGTGCCAGGAGACTCTATGGAATGCTTTCTCAGCATCCAACGAGAGTATCTAATTACAATCTACACCACTTGTAGTTTGGACACTTAATTTTTTCAAATGAAATGGTTCGGGCCCCCGGGACACTCAGTGAAGAGCATCGGGGAGGCACCCCCAAGGCACAGGGGCACAGGGGCTGGGACTGGCGGTAGGACGCCTTGTGGTGGACCGCCAAGCTCGATCCTTATAAAAGCTTTTTAACTGCAGCAGCTTTAGTGGACGCTACTGGAGCTGGAATTACCACGGCTGCTGGCATGAGACTTGCCCTCCAATAGATCCTTGTAAAAGGATTTAAAGTGTACTCATTCAAATTAGAGAGACAATTTAAATTAAAAAGATTAGACCTGCCTCCACCGCAGGGGGGCTCGCTCGACCCACCAGCGGACAGGCACCGGTATTGGGAGAGGGGGGCTGGCCGTCTGGGTCCACCGCGGCTCTGGCACAAACCCGGAGATATGGAGGTCTCATGGGCAGGAACGGACTGGCTGTGTCGGCTTCGCACTTTTTTGGTTTTAAAAGGGCATGACATGCCTATATCTGTGTCTCCTCCTCCTTTTACTCCTCCACCTCTTTTCTTTTCGCATGACTATATGTACTTGTCACTTTTCCATGTGTTAGTTGTGTCTTCTGAGCAGTTTGTCAGCCTTTGGACACCTTTGAAGTGTTTTCTATGTGTTTTTGTTTGCCTGCCATTGGTTTTAACGGTGTTCGAAGGTGTTCGACGAACATACGGGTGTTCGACGAACCGAACTCGAACACTACGGGGGTGGCTCAACACTGTATACGAGGGTCAGTCGATAAGTAATGCCTCCTATTTTTTTTCTCCTTAAATAAGGTAGTTATGTTAAATATTCGAATTTGGCACAATTCCTCAAACCTTCTTCTCCAATCCACAGCAATTGCAACTTCCTGCACCAACAGGTGGCAGGACTGTATCCGTTTGCAAAATGGCTGACATCGATGTTTGTATTAGACAACGTTCTGTGATTGAATTCTTGCATGCAGAAGGTGAAACTCCCATTCGAATTCATGAGAGACTGAAAAATGTGTACGGTGATGCAACAGTGGATGTCAGTACTGTTAGACGATGGGTTCGTCGCTGTAACACAGCTGAAGGGCCATCACCGTTGGCTGACAAAATGCGGAGTGGCAGGCCAGTAACCGCAGTGACTCCAAGCAACATTCAGCGAGTCGATGACATCATTCGTGGTGACCGCCGGGTGACTGCAGATGAATTGTGTGGCATTATCTGCCTCCTAAAGGCAGTGTGATGAAAATTATTGGACAACTGGGATACAGAAAAGTTTGTGCACGGTGGGTCCCAAGAATGCTTTTTACCATGCTGGAATACATGCCTTTGTTAAATGGTGGACCAAGACTGTGGAAATGGATGGAGATTATATCGAAAAGTGACAAATTAATCGTTAATGTTGTGGTTTTCAACCTATGTAATTGCATTTGAATTTCTTGCCAATTAAAAGGAGAAAAAAAATAGGAGGCATTACTTATTGACTGACCCTCGTAACATCCATATATATATAATGAGATACATGGCTAGAAACACTAAAACAAAAAATAATAATATTCTTAATAACGTATAACCAAAAAAAATACCCTCATATATACCAAAAAGAAGCCTCCTAAAGAAAGTAATATGCATAACCTACAGTACAGACCAAAAGTTTGGACACACCTTCTCATTTAAAGATTTTTCATGACTATGAAAATTGTACATTCACACTGAAGGCATCAAAACTATGAATTAACACATGTGGAATTATATACTTAACAAAAAAGTGTGAAACAAATGAAAATATGTCTTATATTCTAGGTTCTTCAAAATAGCCACCTTTTGCTTTGATGACTGCTTTGCACACTCTTGGCAATCTCTTGATGAGCTTCAAGAGGTAGTCACTAGAGATGAGCGGTGTTCGACTAGAACTGTTCGCCAATCTCAAATTCGAACTGTTTTGGGCGGTGTTCGAGTCGTTCGATGAACGCGAACGATTTGCAAAACATTTGGCTGTTCGAGGTTATGTTCGATAACTGTTCGTGCACCAAAAGCGTGTCCTGCATGTCTGGCACTATTTAGAGCACCAATCATGCAGGGATTGTCTGCCACTCACTGTAATGCCACAGCCATGGTGGTTGTGGCATTAGAGTGGTTGCCCAAATCAATGGGAACAGTGCTCACAGTGTAACATGAAAAGCCGGCAATTCAGCAGCGGCATACACCGGTACCCGACAATTTAGAACAGAAAGAATAGAGTATCACACATAGATTAGATAGATAGAAACATGTCAGTCACATATATAAGAAGTACAGTGACAGTGTTGGTTACTGTACTTGTCATTTAGTGTTAAAGGATTTATTTAAAAAAATATTAGTGTTTTCATGCACCGTCTCTTTAAAAAAGCCGGCCTGCAATTCAGTATCGGTACCCGACAATTTATAACAGAAAGAATAGAGCATCACACATAGATTAGATAGATAGAAATATGTCAGTCACATATATAAGAAGTACAGTGATAGTGTTGATTACTGTTCTTGTCATTTAGTGTTAAAATAAAGGATTTATAAAAAAAAAAATTGGCGTGGGGTTCCCCGTAATTTTATTCTCTAGCAGAGGTTAAGCAGACGGCTGGGGCAGATGTTTGAAGCCTGGGAAGGGGGTAATACCCACGGAGCTTCCCATGCTACTAATATCAGCCCCCAGCTGAATACCTAGCCTTTACTAGCTATTAAAATGGGGGACCCCCAAAAAAATGACGTGGGGTCCCCCCTATTTTAATAGCTAGCAAAGGCTAGGCAGACAGCTGGGGGCTGATATTAATAGCCCAGGAAGGGTGCCATGACTATTGCCCCCCCCCAGGCTAGAAACACCAGCCGTCAGTCGTCCCAGAAATGGCGCATCCATAGGATGCGCCAATTCTGGCACTTAGCCTCGCTCTTCCCACTGCCCTGTAGCGGTGGCAGTGGGGTAATAGGGCTGGGGTTGATGTCAGCTTATAATGCCAGCTGACATCAAGCCCAGGTTAGTAATGGAGAGGTGTCTATAAGACACCCCCATTACTAACCCCATAGTCAAAGTTAAAAAAAAACACAAACACCCAGAATAAACTCCTTTAATTGAAATAAACACACAATTTTTATTGTTCTAAATTAAACCATACTTACCATCACGCCCATTCCAGCTGAAGCCAATGTCTTCTGCAATAAAAGTAAAATAATAAAGCAGCATCATCCTTACCTTAGCATGGTTCCCACGACAGCTTCAGCTCTGCTACATTGACATGACAGGCTGGATCGCAGCCGAAAGCTGCCATCCTGCTTGCCATGCCGCAGACACTGAGAAGCGCAGGCATGCTTGTGCTCCTCAGTGTCTCGCTGTGATGGCATAAAGATGAGCCGAGGTCATGTCCAATGAACTCAGTTCACCTCATGCACGTCACTGACAGCGTGGGAGAATTCTCCTGCGCTCAGCGCTTGAGCAGGACAATTCTCCCAAGCTGGGATGGCATTGAGATGACAGGCTGGATCACAGCTGAGCGCTGCCATCCAGCTTGTCATCCTTCAGAGACACTGCAGAGCGCAAGCATGCCTGCGCTCTGCAGTGTTTATGAAGGATGGCATGCTGGATGGCAGCGCTCAGCTGCCATCCAGCCTGTCATCTCAATGCCATCCCAGCGTGGGAGAATTCTCCTGCTGAAGCGCTGAGCACAGGAGAATTTTCCCACGCTGTCAGTGACGTGCATGAGGTGAGCTCATGTCCAATTTGTCACCTTTTGGACACCTTTGAAGGTGTTTTCTATGTGTTTCTATGTGTTTTTGTTTGCCTGCCATTGGTTTTAACGGTGTTCGACGGTGTTTGACGGTGTTCTAAGGTGTTCGACGAACAGTTCCACGAACATCCCGGTGTTCGACGAACCGAACCAAACCCGAACACTACGGAGGTGGCTCAACACTAGTAGTCACCAAAAATGGTTTTCACTTCACAGGTGTGCCCTGTCAGGTTTAATAAGTGGGATTTTTTGCCTTATAAATGAGGTTGGGACCATCAGTTGTGTTGTGCAGAAGTCTGGTGGATACACAGCTGATAGTCCTACTGAATAGACTGTTAGAATTTGTATTATGGCAAGAAAAAAGCAGCTAAGTAAGGAAAAATGAGTGGCCATCATTACTTTAAGAAATGAAGGTCAGTCAGTCCGAAAAATTGGGCAAACTTTGAAAGTGTCCCCAAGTGTAGTTGCAAATACCATCAAGCGCTACAAAGAAACTGGCTCACATGAGGACCACCCCAGGAAAGGAAGACCAAGAGTCACCTCTGCTTCTGAGGATAAGTTTATCCGAGTCACTAGCCTCAGAAATCGCAGGTTAGCAGCAGCTCAGATTAGAGACCAGGTCAATGCCACGCAGAGTTCTAGCAGCAGACACATCTCTACAACAACTGTTAAGAGGAGACTTTGTGCAGCAGGCCTTCATGGTAAAATAGCTGCTAGGAAACCACTGCTAAGGACAGGCAACAAGCAGAAGAGACTTGTTTGGGCTAAAGAACACAAGGAATGGATATTAGACCAGTGGAAATCTGTGCTTTGGTCTGATGAGTCCAAATTTGAGATCTTTGGTTCCAACCACCGTGTCTTTGTGCGACGCAGAAAAGGTGAACGGATGGACTCTACATGCCTAGTTCCCACTGTGAAGCATGGAGGAGGAGGTGTGATGGTGTGGGGGTGCTTTGCTGGTGACACTGTTGAGGATTTATTCAAAATTGAAGGCATACTGAACCAGCATGGCTACCACAGCATCTTGCAGCGGCATGCTATTCCATCCGGTTTGCGTTTAGTTGGACCATCATTTATTTTTCAACAGGTCAATGACCCCAAACACACCTCCAGGCTGTGTAAGGGCTATTTGACCAAGAAGGATAGTGATAGGGTGCTACGCCAGATGACCTGGCCTCCACAGACACCAGACCTGAACCCAATCAAGATGGTTTGGGGTGAGCTGGACCGCAGAGTGAAGGCAAAAGGGCCAACAAGTGCTAAGTATCTCTGGGAACTCCTTCAAGATTGTTGGAAGACATTTTCGGTGACTACCTCTTGAAGCTCATCAACAGAATGCCAAGAGTGTGCAAAGCAGTCATCAAAGCAAAAGGTGGCTACTTTGAAGAACCTAGAATATAAGACATATTTTCAGTTGTTTAACACTTTTTTGTTAAGTATATAATTCCACATGTGTTAATTCATAGTTGTGATACCTTCAGTGTGAATGTACAATTTTCATAGTCATGAAAATACAGAAAAATCTTTAAATGAGAAGGTGTGTCCAAACTTTTGGTCTGTACTGTATATTAAACAAATCCAGAGGCAAAGAAAGTAAAATATATAAATTTATTTAGTATAGCAATCAAAGTAATATATAACAAAAAACATATAATATGGTGAAAAAACACACAGACATAAACAATGTCCTACCACTGAAGGAAACAGTGCAGCAAGTTACAAAAACATGTGTTAAAGCTTAGATCCAAAGTGCTATCATATATTTAGAATATAATACTGTTGGGGTGGAAGGCCAACATACCATAAAGCATGATAACTATAATGGTATAAAAACCCCATAAGTCAAAACTTGTAATCTATCTAATGATCCAATAAAACGCAAATTGCTCAAATATACAGTCATAAAGGGAAGTATCAAACAACAAAAGATCGGTAGCCAGAATGTCTATACCCCTAGCAATGGTATATTACAATTATGGATGAGTGAGCACTAAAATGCTCGGGTGCTCGTTGCTCGGGTCGAGCAAATTGGAATACTCGGGTGCCCGACCTGAGCAACGAGCCCAATGTAAGTCTATGGGAAACTCAAGCATTTTTCAGGTGGCTCCCCCCGGTGGTCTGCAGAGGGCCTAAAAATTGCCCAAATTGGTTAGAACAGTGCTCATATGACATGGGAACAGCATGGGGAAGACCCCTGGAAGCATTTCTGACTCCCAGGTCACTGCTGTCAACAATGTTGTTAGAGTATTATGCCACTTTTACGGACTGACAATAAAACATACAAGAACGAAAGCAAAATGGATTTTCCTGTGAAATATGTTAAGGAACATCCTTTTCAGGGTAATGACTTGTATATAAAGAAAAATAAATAACCAAAAACAAAAATGCTCCTCCACACCTTGGGCTATGTTCACACGTAGCATTTTTGATGCGTTTTTGCACTTTTGCATTGCTTTGAACCAATACATATGCATTCACCAGGAAATGTCATTTTAACATTTTACAACCTTATCTGGCCATGTGGTGTGGGACACATCATCAGACACATGCATACAGTGCTGAAACAACATGGGAACAGCATGGGGAAGACCTCTGGAAGCATTTCTGACTCCCAGGTCACTGCCTAAAAGTGTGCCCATCATAAGTGATCCTTGGCGCATGCGAAGATGCCTCCCGACATGCACCTGTCGTTGCAGACTTGCAACAATCACCATCCACGTCCTTGTCCCACTGCAGCGTTCAGTTGTCCCTACCCCATTACTTGGAATGCAAGTGCAAGTATGCAGCCAGCCACCCACCCACCCACAGGCTGCAATACTATACTGCCAAATTTTTGACAGCTGCTTGCACTTGAAATGTGGCCTTTTAGGCTCGTGGAGGTGGAAGCTTTTCATAACCGGGTGTCCATACTCGGTCCCCAGCCGCCACTATTTCTCCCGGTATCGTCTCTGCCTTCCACAAGCACAGGTCCCACAACATTACCCGTGCCCTCCCCAGTGCACTGACTGGGAAGGACTGCCTAACCACAAACACGTGAACAGGTGAATGTGGCCAGGGACGATACGGAGCCAGTCCACAGTTTTTTTTGCTGAGAGTTGTATTTAGCTCGGTGAAAGGACTGGCATAGAGGGAAACCGTATCTACCCTGGGTGTCATTTCTCCCAGGAAGTCCTCTAATGCAGCTTGTTGCAGAAGCAATGGCAGCCGTCCAACATCAACTCGCACTTGTTGGTGGTGCTTTGACACACAAACATCTTTCTTTGCGCATTTAATTCTATGAATACAGAGTTGGACAATGGCCTGATCTGCAATGCGGTTTAAGAAATAACATAAGCATATCTGATCCACATTAAAAAAGCAGCCATAGAGTGTCCGGGAACCTTCCCCCACACTTTTCTTAGCCAGGGCAGCTTCTCGGCAGGGTTGGACGGGCCCACTAGAGAACCGGAGACTCCTCCGGTGGCCCCTGGCTTCTCCTTCAGGAGAGTTCATAGTGTCAAGGTGAGACCATGATGATGATAGAGGCCACCATCTGCTTAGTTTTCTTTTACTTGGAATGCAAGCGCAAGTATGCAGCCAGCCACCCACCCACAGGCCGCAACCCTAAACTGCCAGATTTCTGGGCAGCTGCTTGCACTTGAAATGTGGCCTTTTAGGCTCGTAGAGGCGGAAGCTGTCCACAATCTTATGGAGGCGGCGACCGGGTATCCATACTCAGTCCCCAGCCGCCATTATTTTTCCCGGTATCGTCTCTGCCTTCCACAAGCATGGGTCCCAGAACATTACCCGTGCCCTCCCCAGTGCACTTACTGGGAAGGACCGCCTAACCACAAACACGTGGACAGGTGAATGTGGCCAGGGACGGTACGGAGCCAGTCCACAGCTTTTTTTGCTGAGTTGTATTTCACCACAGCCATATTCTTTAGCTTGGTGAAAGGACTTGGGAAACCATATCTACTCAGCTGTCATTTCTCCCAGGAAGTCCTCTAAAGCTGCTTTCACTTGAAATGTGGCCTTTTAGGTTCGTGGAGGAGGAAGCTTTACAGTGCTGCAGTGCTGTCAGCTTGTGACTGATGTGGTCATTTCGGAGATGGAGGAGGAGGTGCAGGAGCTGAACAATGTGATTACATTGAGGTTAAATTGGTGACGCTGTTTTTTATACTAAAGAAAGATCCTATTGTTTTGGTTTTTTTACATTATTTTTTAAGACAAATGCATTCACCGGGAAATGTCATTTTAACATTTTACAACCTTATCTGGCAATGTGGTGTGTGACACATCGTCAGACACATCCTGTTTTATTTATGATTGAGGGACTCTGAAAGTCATAAAGCCTATTTTTATAGGGCCATCAGACGGCCCCTACTATTCTTAAAAGGCCAGCAGTCGACCCTCGCTATTGTAAGAGAGCCATCAGCCGGCTATGCTTTGCTGTTCCCATTATTAATAAGTGGGTCTCCTATACTGTTATTGCGTATCCAGTGACTGCAAGGGCTGCCAAAAATTTGGACGCAACCCAATACCCCTTTGAAGAAACATAGAGGAGGTTCTCAGTAAAAAAATGTTCCCATTATAAAGGAGCTGGTCTCCTATAGTGGTAATGCCCATGCTGTGACTCCAAGGGCTGACCAAATTTAGAAGAAACCCCACTAAGAAATTAAAGACACATAGAGCAGGGCCACAGTAACGACAAATTCCTTTTAGAAAGGAGAGAGTCTGCTATACAGTTATAGGGTATGCAGTGAGTCCAACGGCTGACCAAATTTAGGAAAAACACCACTAAGAAATTAAAGACACATAGAGCAGGGCCACAGTAATGACAAATTCCCATTAGAAAGGAGAGGGTCTGCTATACAGTTATAGGGTATACAGCGAGTCCAACGGCTGACCAAATTTAAGAAAAACCCCACTAACAATTTAAAGAGGCATAGAGCAGGGCCACAGTAACGACAAATTCCCATTAGAAAGGAGAGATTCTCCCATAGTGTTGACCAATGCAGTGAATGCAAGGGCTGCCAAAAATTTGGAGGCACTTCAATGCCCCTTGAAAGAGACGTGGAGGAGGGCCTCATAAAAAATGTTCCCATTAGAAAGGAGTGGGCCTCCTCTACTTGTAATGCCCTTATACTAAGTGTATGGGCTGACAAACATTTACCCCTGGGGGGTATACATGAACATAATGTATAAAAATTTTTTTTACGGGCATCATAAACACCCTTTAAAAAAATCATGTGGGTGTTGCATCACGGACCACGGTCACCCTGGTGATATGGTGGTGGAGGATGAGGAGAATGAGGAGGACAAGAGCAAATACCGAAAATCAGGAAGCATGTACCCATGTGTGGGTGTGAAAAGGTGCATGGGAATACACCTCCCAAGAAAAGACACTGGATTTGAGTTTATGTTATGCTGCTATCATTCGGTGGTGTTGAGAAGTCTGGCCCAGTCCAGCCCTTGTTCATTTTTATAAGAGTCAGCTTGTCAGCATTTTCAGTTGACAGGCGGATGCACTTATTAGTTATAATTCCACCAGCGGCACTAAAAACCCGCTCTGATAAAACGCTGGTGGCAGGGCAGGCCAGGACCTCCAAGGCATAGAGAGCCAGTTCATTCCACGTATACAGCTTGGATACCCAATAATTATAAGGCACAGCGGAATCCCGGAGGACGTTGGTACGGTCGGCAAGGTACTCCCTCAGCATCTTCCCAAACTTTGCAGTCCTTGTGAGAGTACCCCGCGCCTCAGGGCCTGTGCGATGGGAGGGTCTGATAAAACTCTTCCAGAACTTTGACAGTGTTCCCCTGCCTCTACTGGATTGAAGTTGTGTCTCTCTCGCCTTTACTCTTTGGTTGTCCAACGAAGTGTGCCCTCTGCCGCTAGCGTTTTCAGATGGGAATTTTTTTAATAGTTCTGGAACAAGGGCCTTCTGGTACAGCCCCATTTTTGTAGACCTGTCCGCCTCAGGAATAAGAGATATAAAATTCTCCTTGTAGCATGGGTCTAGAAGTATCACCAACCAGTAATGACTGTCACCAAAAAATTTTGAGAACGCAAGGATCATGGGAAAGGCAGTGTAAAATAAACTCAGCCATGCGTGCCAGAGTATTAACAGGCAAGACTTTCGTGTCCTCACCAAGAGGATGACTGACCATGCTTTCCTCCTCCTCTCTGTCCTCTGGCCATCCACGCTGAACAGACGGTATGACAGCTGTGCAGGTAGTACCGTCTATAGTGCATGAAACTAGCTCCTGTCCTTCCTCCTCCTCCTCTTCCTCATTATCACCCAATCCACGTTGGGATGAGATGAGGCTTGGCTGTGTGTAATAACCCTGTATGGTTCCTTGCTCCATCTCATCGTGCTCCGCCTGGAATGCATCCTCTTTGATTGTGAGCAGAGAGCGTTTCAGAAGACAGAGAAGCGGGATGGTGACTAGAGATGAGCGGTGTTCGACTAGAACTGTTCGCCAATCTCAAATTCGAGCTGTTTTGGGCGGTGTTCGAGTTGTTCGACGAACCCGAACGATTTGCAAAAAATTCGGCTGTTCGAGGTTATGTTCGATAACTGTTCGTGCACCAAAAGCGTGTCCTGCATGTCTGGCGCTATTTAGAGCACCAATCATGCAGGGATTGTCTGCCACTCACTGTAATGCCACAGCCATGGTGGTTGTGGCATTACAGTGATTGCCCAAATCGATGGGAACAGTGCTCACAGTGAAACATGAAAAGCCGGCAATTCATCAGCGGCATACACCGGTACCCGACAATTTAGAACCGAAAGAATAGAGCTTCACACATAGATTAGATAGATATAAACATGTCAGCCACATATATACGAAGTACAGTGAAAGTGCTGCTTACTGTACTTGTCATTTAGCGTAAAGGATTTATCAAAAAAAATAATAGTGTTTTCATGCACCGTCTCTTTAAAAAAGCCGGCCGGCAATTCAGCAGCGATACCCGACAATTTAGAATAGAAGGAATAGAGCTTCACACATAGATTAGATAGACAGAAACATGTCAGCCACATATATATGAAGTACAGTGACAGTGTTGCTTACTGTACTTGTCATTTAGTGTAAAGGATTTATTAAAAAAAATAATAGTGTTTTCATGCACCGTCTCTTTAAGAAAGCCGGCCGGCAATTCAGCATCTGTACCCGACAATTTATAACAGACAGAATAGAGCTTCACTCATAGATTAGATAGATAGAAACATGTCAGTCACATATATATGAAGTACAGTGATAGTGTTGGTTACTGTACTTGTCATTTAGTATTAAAATAAAGGATTTATTATTAAAAAAATTGGCGTGGGGTTCCCCTTAATTTTAGTCTCTAGCGGAGGTTAACCAGACGGCTGGGGCAGATGTTTGAAGCCTGGGAAGAGGGTAATACACACGGAGCTTCCCAGGCTACTAATATCAGCCCCCAGCTGAATACATAGCCTTTACTAGCTATTAAAATGGGGGACCCCCCCAAAAAAATGACGTGGGGTCCCCCCTAATTTAATAGCTAGCAAAGGCTAGGCAGACAGCTGGGGGCTGATATTAATAGCCCAGGAAGGGAGCCATGAATATTGGCCCCCTCCCAGGCTAGAAACACCAGCCGTCAGCCGCCCCAGAAATGGCGCATTCATAGGATGCGCCAATTCTGGCACTTAGCCTCGCTCTTCCCACTGCCCTGTAGCGGTGTCAATGGGGTAATAGGGCTGGGGTTGATGTCAGCTTATAATGCCAGCTGACATCAAGCCCAGGTTAGTAATGGAGAGGCGTCTATAAGACACCCCCATTACTAACCCCATAGTCAAAGTTAAAAAAAACACAAACACCCAGAATAAAGTCCTTTAATTGAAATAAAGACACAATTCTTTATTGTTCTAAATTAAACCATACTTACCATCACGCCCATTCCAGCTGAAGCCAACGATCTCCTGAAATAAAAGAAAAATAATAAAGCAACATCATCCTTACCTTTCCATGGTTCCCATGACAGCTTCAGCTCTGCTACATCGAGATGACAGGCTGGACCGCAGCAGAACGCTGCCATCCAGCCTGTCATCCCGCAGACACTGAGAAGCGCAGGCTTGCTTGCGCTCCACAGTGTCTCTCTGTGAGGGCATCCAGATGAGCCGAGTTAATGTCCAATGAACTCGGCTCACCTCATGCACGTCACTGACAGCGTGGGAAAATTCTCCTGCACTCAGCGCTTCAGCGTGGGAGAATTCTCACACTGAAGCGCTGAGTGCAGGAGAATTCTCCCACGCTGTCAGTGACGTGCAGGAGGTGAGCTGAGTTCATTGGACATGAGCTCACCTTATGCACGTCACTGACAGCGTGGGAAAATTCTCCTGCACTCAGCGCTTCAGCGTGGGAGAATTCTCACGCTGAAGCGCTGAGTGCAGGAGAATTCTCCCACGCTGTCAGTGACGTGCAGGAGGTGAGCTGAGTTCATTGGACATGAGCTCACCTTATGCACGTCACTGACAGCGTGGGAGAATTCTCCTGCACTCAGCGCTTCAGCGTGAGAATTTTCCCACGCTGTCAGTGACGTGCATGAGGTGCGCCGAGTTCATTGGACATGACCTCGGCTCATCTTTATGCCGTCACAGCCAGACACTGCAGAGCGCAAGCATGCCTGCGCTTCTCAGTGTCTGCGGGATGACAGGCTGGATGGCAGCGTTCTGCTGCGGTCCAGCCTGTCATCTCGATGTAGCAGAGCTGAAGCTGTCGTGGGAACCATGGAAAGGTAAGGATGATGTTGCTTTATTATTTTTCTTTTATTGCAGGAGATCGTTGGCTTCAGCTGGAATGGGCGTGATGGTAAGTATGGTTTAATTTAGAACAATAAAGGATTGTGTCTTTATTTCAATTAAAGGACTTTATTCTGGGTGTTTGTGTTTTCTTTTAACTTTGACTATGGGGTTAGTAATGGGGGTGTCTTATAGACGCCTCTCCATTACTAACCTGGGCTTGATGTCAGCTGGCATTATAAGTTGACATCAACCCCAGCCCTATTACCCCCTGCCACCGCTACAGGGCAGCGTGGAAGAGCGAGGCTAAGTGCCAGAATTGGCGCATCCTATGAATGCGCCATTTCTGGGGCGGCTGACGGCTGGTGTTTCTAGCCTGGGAGGGGGCCAATATTCATGGCTCCCTTCCTGGGCTATTAATATCAGCCCCCAGCTGTCTGCCTAGCCTTTGCTAGCTATTAAATTAGGGGGGACCCCACGTCATTTTTTTTGGGGGTCCCCCATTTTAATAGCTAGTAAAGGCTATGTATTCAGCTGGGGGCTCATATTAGTAGCCTGGGAAGCTCCGTGGGTATTACCCTCTTCCCAGGCTTCAAACATCTGCCCCAGCTGTCTGTTTAACCTCCGCTAGAGACTAAAATTAAGGGGAACCCCACGCCAATTTTTTCTAATAATAAATCCTTTATTTTAATACTAAATGACAAGTACAGTAACCAACACTATCACTGTACTTCATATATATGTGACTGACATGTTTCTATCTATCTAATCTATGTGTGAAGCTCTATTCTGTCTGTTATAAATTGTCGGGTACCGCTGCTGAATTGCAGGCCGGCTTTCTTAAAGAGACGGTGCATGAAAACACTATTATTTTTTTAAATAAATCCTTTACACTAAATGACAAGTACAGTATGCAACACTGTCACTGTACTTCATATATATGTGACTGACATGTTTCTATCTATCTAATCTATGTGTGAAGCTCTATTCTGTCTGTTATAAATTGTCGGGTACAGATGCTGAATTGCCGGCCGGCTTTTTTAAAGAGACAGTGCATGAAAACACTATTATATTTTTTAATAAATCCTTTACACTAAATGACAAGTACAGTAAGCAACACTGTCACTGTACTTCTTATATATGTGACTGACATGTTTCTATCTATTTAATCTATGTGTGAAGCTCTATTCTGTCTGTTATAAATTGTCGGGTACAGATGCTGAATTGCCGGCCGGCTTTTTTAAAGAGACAGTGCATGAAAACACTATTATATTTTTTAATAAATCCTTTACACTAAATGACAAGTACAGTAAGCAACACTGTCACTGTACTTCATATATATGTGACTGACATGTTTCTATCTATCTAATCTATGTGTGAGGCTCTATTCCTTCTTGTCTAAATTGTCGGGTACCGGTGTATGCCGCTGCTGAATTGCCGGCCGGCTTTTTTAAAGAAAGCGTCTTCTGAGCAGTTTGTCAGCTTTTGGACACCTTTGAAGGTGTTTTCTATGTGTTTCTATGTGTTTTTGTTTGCCTGCCATTGGTTTTAACGGTGTTCGACGGTGTTCTAAGGTGTTCGACGAACAGTTCGATGAACAGTTCCTCGAACATCCCGGTGTTCGACGAACCGAACCGAACCCGAACACTACGGGGGTGGCTCAACACTAATGGTGACGCTAATTATGGCGTCATCGCCGCTCACCGTCTTGGTGAAGTCCTCAAAGTTTTGGAGGATGGTACATATGTCTGACATCCATGTCCATTCCTGAGGTCTTATGTGTGGAGTCTGAACTGAATAACGATGGCCTTGTTGATGCTGGTAATCAAGAACTGCCCTCTTCTGCTCACAAATCCTTCCCTACGTACGGCATACCGGGAGAAATAGTGGCGGCTGGGGACCGAGTACCGAGGGATGACCGCCACCATCAGATTGCGGAATGCTTCCGTCTCCACGAGCCTAATAGGCAACATTTCAAGCTCAAGCAGTCGAGAAATGTGAGAATTTAGTAGTGTGGCCTGTTGAGCGTTGGCTGCTTATTTGCGCTTGCGTTCTAAGGACTGGGGTATGGACAACTGAACGCTGCGCTGGGTCAAGGACATGGGCGTGCTTCCTGATGCTGCTACTCGAGAGTGCGCAAAGACAGGTGCAGGGCAGGAGGCATCTTCGCATGCACCATGGACTGGGGATTGGCTTGCATACACAACAGCGGAAGAAGCAATGGTGCCACCTGCAGACACTGTTCCTGGACCCTGGGGTTCGGCCTACAAAGTCGGGTGCTTTGCTGCCATGTGTCTGATCATGCTGGTGGTGGTCAGGATGGTCGTTTTGCCACCCCTGCTGATGTTGGCCTGGCAAGTGGTGCAATTGGCCTTTTTGGGGTTATCGGCAGAGTCTTTAACCCTAGAACGCATACCTGGGGCCTCGCAGGCCCGCCCTGTTAATTGCTTTCTATTTTCTGCAAGATTTCTTTAGTTAGAATTTTGAAACTCTAGGTATTCCTCAGGTATATAGTTGTTTGTCATTTCCAGTTGGTCATTTATTTATTATTTGCACACGGGCCTAAAAGGCCCCAGGTATGTGAAAGTGTAGATTTTTATGGTCATACGTTCTAGGGTTAAAAAACAACCAGACTCGGGAAGACCTAACAGTTGTACTGGCAACTTCCTTCGTGTTGGTGTTACGGGGAACAGTTGCCTGCCTTCTGTCCACCATACTGCTTCTTCCTGCCTGTTGGGGTGCTCTGCCTCCCTGCCCCTGTGTGCTGCTCTCCTCGCTCTGCATGTCCTCCTGCTATGTTGGGTCAGTTACTATATCATCCACCACCTCGTCTTCCACTTCCGCACCCTGGTCCTCCTCCTGACTTTCTGGCAATTGTGTCTCATCATCGTCCACCTCTTGTGACACTTTCCCACCGTCACCTTCGTGTGACCGTGGCTGCTCAAATATTTGAGCATCGCTACACGCGATCTCCTCTTGCCCCACTTCAAGTGGACCGGGCGAGAGGCCCGAATCTATAAATGGAAAAGTGAACAGCTCTTCGGAGTGTCCAAGTGTGGGATCAGTTGTCACCGGGCACTCGGCATGGTGGGAGGAAGGAGGATCAGGGTGCGGAATATGCGGTCCAGACTCATGGCTACTGAGACTTGACCGTGTGGAAGACAGGGTGGTGGTGGTGGTGGTGGCTAAGTGACTGGAAGCATTATCCGCTATCCAACCAACAACCTTTTGACACTGCTCTGGGTTCAATAGTGGTGTGCTGCGGTCCCCTAGAAATTGGGACAGGAAGGTCAGACGAGAAGATGTGGGTGTTTGTTGTGGCACAATTTCAGCTTGCCCACCGCCTTGTCCTCGGCCTCTGCATGCACCATCACCATCATGACCAGTTTCCCGTCCGTTGCCACATGCCTTGCCCATTTTAAATGGAGGACAGTATCTTCCACGCTCACTATGACTGGCCCCCTGGGCCGTGGGGTACCCGGAACCGGGCCTTCTAGTGTACAGTGCTGATGGGGGTAGTAGTGGTGGCAACCTGGTCCTGTGGCTCAGGGTGGTCAGACCAAATGCTGTGTGGCAGTCTATTTATAGATTTGAATGTCCGACTGCGCCACCCGTGGATTGCGGTCAGGGATAACCACCGCTGCAAGGCAGACCGCTGAGGCTGGTGTTGTTGTGCAGCAGAGGGATAGGACAACTCCCCACGGGAAGAGTATAGCCTCAGGGCAGTGTAAGAAGATGCTGGGGGTGATGGTGCAGGCGCAGCATAAATAACACAGAGTTCAATGATGCAGTCCAGGGTTTTTACTCACAGTTGTTATCCATGTCATTTCTGTCAGCAATGACTGCCCAAGCCGTGCTGCGTCCACCGGGAGAGGGGCTCGGTCAACCCCCAGGCAATTCAGGAGTATGGCACAGGACCCCCTTCTGTCCTTTCTCTGGCCTTTCGTGCCCCACCAGTGACCAAACTTCTGTCCAGCTGCCGCAGATCTTTGCGGGCAAACGTTGGCCCCCGTTTCCCGCTATCCTATATGGTGCCTTCCTAGCAGGTTTGGCGGGGGGTCACACCAATAGATGATCTCGACCTCCGGTTCTTGGCTGAGGGATAATTTACCTCCACCAACTTGGGAATCCGGTACCCTTCCACGACCTGACCCTTCAACCGATATCACGCGGGTTTGCAACGGTTACTGTCCGTTCTGCTCTCTCTTAGGGTCCCTTCTGCCTCCTTGCTTCTGGAGCCTTTCTACTCCTCTGTCTCTCCCCTTTCCTTCCTTCTCCTTCTTCTCTTCTCCTCTCTGGCTCCGGCCTTCACACCAGGCCTGCCTTCTGAGCAGAGCTCCTACAGAGCCTCTGCTCCCTCTCACCTCTCCACTGTACTGAACTGACCACTGAACTAAGATGGCTCCTACCTTTTATCTGCTTCTCTGTGCCTGAGCTCAGGTGACCAGAACCCAATGAGCTCCTTCCTATGCTCGAGAAACCATACCCTCTGCTCCTACATCACTGGGTTCTCTCCCCCCTCCCCACTCCAGCCAGGGACATAGTCAGTTGTGCCTGCATATATATAAATGGAAGCACCGTCGAGCTGTCCCCCGGAAATGGGGTGAGTGTGTGTATGCAGCTAACTGAGCCCTGGTCCACACTCCATCCTTACCCGGGAGTGAAATATCACACCTCTGGTTGAGATGCAATACGCCTGTAGCAACCGAACCCTTGGGGCACTACATTCCCCCTTGGTTAACCACAGCACGTCCTCGGGCTGGAAAAGAGCAAAAACATTTGATTTACAAGACATGCAAAACTTTTCCAAAACTTTTCACATTAGAAAACGGCCGGCATTATTCAACTTCCCTTTATGGGAAACACTTTCTTTTTACCAGACATTTTACTACACTTTTAACCCCTTTACAACCCATGACGTCTTAGTACGCACATTTGCGTACCCCCCGTTCAGTGAGGGCTGCTGCGCTGAGCCCTAACTGAACCGAGCACATGTCAGCTGATTCTTACAGCTGACATGTGCCCGCAACAGCTACGGGTGGAATCGCAATCCACCCGCGGCTGTTAACATGTTAAATGCCGCTGTCAATCTCCGACAGCGGCATTTAACGCACGCTTCCGGGTTGCGTGTCATAAGCCCCGCCCATCGGCGACCCCATCACGTGATCGCGGGTCACCGATGGGTGGGCATAACAACCCAGGGTCTGCAGCAGAGGCCTGTGGTTGTCATGATCTGGTCGCTATGAGCGCCACCTAGTGGTCGGCGCTCATAGCACAGGACCATTTCTGCTGCATGCAGGGGATCTGCTGGTCCCCTGTATGTAGCAGAGCCGATCAGACAACTGCTGCTTCTAGTCTCCTATGGAGACTATTGAAGCATGCAGTAAGTGAAAAAAAAAAGTTTTTAAAAATATAAAAAAAATTAAAAAAATATAAAAGTTTAAATCACCCCCCTTTCACCCCATTCAAAATAAAATATTTAAAAAAAACACCTACATAGACATATTTGGTATCGCCGTGTTCAGAATCGCCCCATCTATCAATATAAAAAAAGAATTAATCCGATCGGAAAACGGTGTAACGAGAAAAAACTTCTAAATGCCAGAATTACGTTTTTTGGTCGCCACAAAATTGCAATAAAATGCAATAACGGGCGAACAAAACATCAGATCTACCCCAAAATGTTATCAATAAAAACGTCAGCCTGGCGCGCAAAAGATAAGCCCTCACCCAGCCCCAGATCACGAAAAATGGAGACGCTACAGGTCTCGGAAAATGGCGCTATTTTTTTTTTTTTACCAAATTTTGGAATTTTTTTTCACCACTTAAATATAAATGAACCTATACATGTTTGGTGTCTACGACCTCGTAATGACCTGGAGAATAAGAATGGCAGGTCAGTTTTAGCATTCAGTGAACGTGGTAAAAAAATAAATAAAAAACAACTGTGGTATTGCACTTTTTTGCAATTTTACCACACTTGGAATTTTTTTCCCGTTTTCCTGTACACGATGTGGTAAAACTAGTAATAGCGTTGAAAAGTACAACTCGTCCCACAAAAAATAAGCCCTCACATGGCCATATTAAACGAAAATTAAAAAAGTTCTGGCTCTGGGAACAAGGGGAGCAAAAAATGAAAAAGCAAAAACCACAAAACCCAAGGTTGCGAAAGGGTTAATATTACTGGAACTCTTTTGTCATATATCATATAAAACATTTTCAATACTATGTAACTCTTTTAGCAGCATATAAAACTTTTCATATAAAAGATTTTAGTAAATTCTCTTCTTCACTGGCCACTGTGCAACTTGCGACCAGGTGTCCATTTTTCTTTTAAGTGCAAAACTTCAGCAACTTTCAAACATGAGGGACGCTTTGTCCAGAGGTAGACGCTGCTGTACTTTTATAAAACCAATAGGGGGCACTTTAAGAAGCGCAACTATTTACGGGGATTGGCTGCTCCCAGTCCTCGGCCGGATAGGGAAAGGGGAATAGCTGCTCTCAGTCCTCAGCCAGGTGACTTGGGGGTTAATTTTGAACGGGTAACAGTCCCAACGGGGCAACAAAAACAGTTCCTTGTAAACACTTGCTCATCAGTAACGGTATCCTTCTGATGCTCCTCCTTCCTCCTCGTACTGATCTTCAGACCCGTCCGGGCCCTCTTGATACTCGGGTTCTGGTTCGGGGTGCTGCTCCTCTCTTATCCTCTGGACATGAAAGGCATACCATCCCTTTAGGCCTCGGTGTCGGGTGTAGGACACCAAGTCTCCTGGAAACAGATCCCGTTCCGGGTGGCCTTCTGGCAGGTGGCTCTCCACGTCTCTCTGGGTAACGAACACATCCGTGTCCGTGGTCGAGTCTCGGATGAAACCCCATCCCTGCTCCTGCTGGAACTTGACTAACTGAGCCCTGGTCCACACTCCATCCTTACCCGGGAGTGAAATATCACACCTCTGGTTGAGGTGCAATACCCCTGTAGCAACCGAACCCTCGGGGCGCTACAACTACAAATGACTGAGTTTGGAGCGAACTTATATGTGATCCGTGTGATGGAGAAAACAGAGTTTTAAATACATGGCCTGTAGGTAAGTAGTTTGAACAGCAAACTGCTGTGAATTGCTTCAATGACACACTGAAAGAAATTTTTAATGGAGGCCAGAAATGGCAGTATTTTCTGACGACGTATATGTGATCCGTTTGATGGAGAAAACACAGTTTTAAATAGCTGGATTTTTAGCGCTGTAATATGGAAAGGACCTGGCTGTATTCTGCAGTGCCAACAAGCAAATGGCGCAGAAAAACGGTGTTCTCTGGATTGCTTTTTAAGCAAATAATGAGGATTAAGATCCCAAAAAATGTATTCCTTTCCCCTGAGACCTGGGCCTTTGTATATAAATATCTAACAGCAGCAGAAGGCAGAATTGGAATGGAGCCTCTTGTGCTATATGCACTGCAGTCTGCTATATACACTGCCTGCCTGCCTATATACACTGCCTGCCTGATATCTCTGCAGATGGATTAGTTAGTCCTCAAAAGTACTGTTTGTTAAGATGGATATGTGTAATGTACGATTTTTCTCCCTACACTACCTAATACACAAGCAAATCTCTCCCTGAAGCAGCAGCACTGTCTGATTCGGAGTGACTGTGACGAGCACAGCGGCGCCAGGTCTGATATATACCTGATGACGCTGTGCGGCCAGCCAATCACTGTAATGCCCACAACCAACATGGCTACGGCATTACAATGAGTGGCAGGCAATCCTGAGGGGACCCGAGCTCCCGCCAAGCAACCCCGGGAATACTCGGCGAGCGCTGAGCATCTCGAGCAGTGAGATGCTCGGGCGAGCACCGAGCAGTAGCGAGCATTCTCACTCATCACTAATTACAATCCATTTACATTGCACTCACCCCACGTGCACAATGTTTGTGCAGTCTTCTATATTACACCTCGACGCGCATTTTGTTGCTCCTGCAATTTCGTCAAGAGGTCATATGCAAAGTGTACTGATCCTCATTTTATAGTGCATGTAATTCCAGAACTGCCAAGGAGACGTGCATCAGTGCATAATGGTGGTGTTAGGAGTTGGCCAATGAAGAAGCATTTAGGGAGCTCCTCACAGGACAGCGACGCTGATGTAACAGCTAAGTCTCTCAATGATGATGTACATCAACAGAGAGCACTCCCCATAAGCCCTTATGCTCGGAGGAGCTGTTGTTTCAAGGAGAGTAGATTTTCCTCCACTATTTCTTGAAAAGTGTCCAATATAGGGGAATGGGAGTTCACAGGATAATGTTGAGGATCCTAAGCTTTGAATTATGCATTTAAATCTTAAAATTTACATCCCTTATTCAGGATAAAATTATAAATTTTCTTGACAACACATTAACTCATAATTCTATTGAAGGAGTGACCATTTCTCCTTACAGGAAAGATAGTGCTACTAATTCCACTCTCTATGCCAGATCATGCCACACCAAACACATCTTTAAGAATACCCTGATGAACTATTTAGGTCAAAAAGAAATTCAACTCTTGAGTCCAGTTACCAACAAGAAGTGAATGGAAGAAGGCTTTCGACTGCACATGGCGCCTCTTTGTGGAAAGCAAATTGTGCAACTCCTGTGCAACTCCTGTGTTGCAAGCGCCGGATATGACGTGCCTTACCAAGGGAGCTTTATAAACCTCAGCGTGTCAACCAGATGCTGAGATATATGTGCACTGTCACTTTCTTTCTTCATGGAGGATTGAATCTAAACACTGGAATTTGGTCTTCTGATCTCATCTCTGGGGGGAAACGCTTCAAGTCTTAGGGGGACTCATGCTCAATAAAGATGATTTTTTTCTTCCTTTCTTTTATCATTGTATGTGGTAAGTAATCATGCATTAGTTATTAGGGCTATCATAGCGATAACTGTAGAGACAACCTTAGCTGAGAGGGGGGCGCCATTATCATTGCTCATTAGTGTGCTAATCTCCACGATCAAATGGTATGAAATAAAATAAGCGGTCTGTGGAGCGCTAAATACTGGCACTGGAGAAAAAAGTTTAGGGCTAAAAATGGTTAATGGAGCCCTTTCCACAACGCGTTTCGATAGCAAACTATCTTCCTCAGGTGGTATCACTAAACTTTTTTCTCCAGTGTCAGTATTTAGCGCTCCACAGACTGCTTATTTTATTTCATACCATTTAACCCTGTCCCTCTCTGGGGGTTAGCGGCAGGAGCAGCTTCTTTTGAACTTATTGGTCCTAATTCAACTTTGGTTAATCCCTTTTACCATCCCCCCTGTTGCCTGGATTGAGGACCTGCGGTCAGGGGCCTGATTTCGCCCAATTAACAGGACCTGTGATACGGCACTTCCAACCCTAAGTCACGTGGTGCTGGCGGTCACATGGTCCGCGATCAGGAACCCGGAAACGCTGGGCACGAACTGCGGTCTGCAGGCCCACAGCGCATGGCGTGCCCGGCTACCAGTACCGTGCGGTGAGACATGCCTGCTTGCTTCACTTCCAAACTGCCACTGGGGTTGTGCAGGGGTGCACAACTCCATGAGGTGAGTGGCCCTCTGGCCGTCTTTAATACATTATATATCAGGTCCTTCACATAGCGCGCTCTCTTCTTCTTTCCTCAATCTCCACGATCAGGCAGGGATCAGATTTTTATAGGGTCATATTAGGGTCTATTAATAGCCATTCGACCAGGTACCCTATTTCCCTATAGCGCCCTGATTGGATTTTGCTCAAAGTATTTAAAAAATCTTCTATAGTTATATACAGGGGATGAAATATATATTGAACATGTCACCAATTTTCTATGTAAATATATTTCTAAAGGTGCTATTGACATGAAATTCTCACCAGATGTCGTTAACAACTCATCCAATCCACACAGGCAAATAAGTCAAACCATAATGTAAAGCAATTGGGGATATGTCCTGACCACTATCTAAATTAAAGTAGTATTGCAAAAAGTGGTATTAAAATATAACTTTTAATATACAGTGGGGGAAATAATTATTTGACCCCTTGCTCTTTTTGTAAGTTTGCCCACTGACAAAGACATGAAAAGTCTATAATTGTAAGGGTATGTTAATTTTAACATTGAGAGATAGAATATTCCAAAAAAATCAAGAAAATCACATTGTATAAATTAGATACATTTTTTTGCATTTTCCCCTACAAACCATTATGAATTCTGGTTCCTACAGACTAGTTAGATGCTCCTAATCAACTCGTTACCTGCATTAAAGACAGCTGTCTTACATAGTCACCTGAATCAAAAAGAAAAAAACGTATAACGAACAATATCTGAAAAAATCTCATAAATTTTATTAATGAAAATTCATTTAAAACCGTACAAAATTTTTTGTTAGAATGGCGATAAGTATAATAGTAGTAAGCCAAAACAAAGCACCACAGATAGACAATCACATGAGGAGGGAGCTTCTAAAAAGCGGTACAGACAATAAAGAGGGATATAACCAAAATACCCTCTCAAAGAGTTAAACCCACTCATATGTCTAGACCATAACTAGGTGCTAAAGTGCACAGTGCATTAAATAATTTCAAAAAGAAGACCCATCTCACACCTAGATACATATAAATACATATAGATGTGCTATCCCTACTCACATGTGTTTAGTCAATCAAGGTGCCGTCGCCCCTACGCGCGTTTTGGCACTGTGCCTTCTTCCTACGCGACCTTTAGCACCATCCCTATGCTGTGCAGGCGATCAGAATAAAAAAAGTTAAAGTCTCAGAGTGGGTCAAAGTAAAAAAGTGTAAAACCTCCCAGAAAGTGAAAAAAAAAGAAAAAAAAATTGTAAAAATATTTAAAAAAATAAAATAAAAAAAATCCACCAAAAATAAAAATATAATGTACCCATCAATAAATATTATTATGAAAAAAAAGCAAACAAACAATAAAAGTACACATATTTGGTATCGCCGCGTCCGGAATGACCTGACCTATAAAACTGTCCCACTAGTTAACCCCTTCAGTGAACACGGTAAAAAATAAAAATAAAAAACAAAGCAAAAAATAATGCTTTATCATCATACAGCCAAACAAAAAACGGAATAACATGCGATCAAAAAGACGAATATAAATAAAAATTGTACCACTGAAAACGTCGTCTTGTCCTGCAAAAAACAAGCCACCATACTGCTCCATCAGCCGAAAAATAAAAAAGTTATAGCTCTCAGAATAAAGCAATGCAAAAAATAATTTTTTCTATAAAATAGCTTTTATTGTGTAAAAGCGCCAAAACATAGAAAAACAATATAAATGTGGTACCGTTGTAAACATACTGACCCAAAGAATAAAGCTACCTTATCAATTTTACCACACGCCGAACAGAATAAAAAAAAAAAAAACAATTCCTGAATTGTTTGTTTTTGTTTATCCTGCCTCCCAAAAATCGGAATAGAAAGCGATCAAAAAATGTCACGTGCCTGAAAATGGCACCAATAAAAACGTCAACTCATCCCACAAAAAACGAGCCGTCACATGAATGTCTGCCAAAATATGGAAAAATTATAGCTCTCAAAATATGGCGATGCAAAAACTAGATTTTACAAAAAATGCGTCTTTTAGTGTGTGACAGCTGTCAATCATAAAAATCCCATATGATTCTGGTATCACTGTAATCGCAACGACCCGAAGAATAAAGTCGTCTAATCACTTATACCACACGAGGAACGGCGTAAAAAATAAACTCTCGGGTTAGGGTTGTGCTAGGGTTAGGGTTGTGCTAGGGTTAGGGCTGGGGTTGGGATTTTTTTCAAAAGTAAGAAAAAAAGATGACGATATGGCGACTAGTGTTGAGCGCAAGTGCTCGCTACTTGAGTTTGCATCGGGTGCTCTGGTATGCATTGAGTATCGTGGGTATTTGAGTGACATGCTCGAGTCTCCGCCCCATATGCTTCGCGGCCAAAAAACTTTGCGGGGATTGCCTGCCATGCACGAGCGATCCCTGCATGTTTTTTTTTGGGTGTCTAATAACCGTGAAACGTGCGGGGCAGGGACTCGAGCCTGTCACTCGAGCACACGCAGTACATGGTGCATACCTGAGTACCCGATGCAAACTCAAGTAGCGAGCACTTGCGCTCAAGACTAATGACAACTTATTCAATATGATGACCTAATGTTATCAAATTCTCTGTCGTACCTCTGGGTTCAAAATGTTCACTATACCCCTTGATAAAATCCTGGAGGGGTCTAGTTTCCAAAATGGGGTCACTTGTGGGGGGTTTCCACTGTTTAGGCACACAGGGGCTCTCCAAACGCGACATGGTGTCCGCTAACAAATTGAATGGAAAATCGGCTCAAATTGTTAGCGGACACCATGTTGAGTTTGGAGAGCCCCTGTGTGCCTAAACATTGGCGCTCCCCCACAAGTGACCCCATTTTGGAAACTAGACCGCCTAAGGCACCTATCTAGATGCATAGTGAGCACTTGGAACCCCCAGGTGCTTCACAAATTGATTCGTAAAATGAAAAAGTGGAAAAAAAAATACTTTTCATTTTTAATTGGGTCCAAAGTAACATTTTTGTGAAAAAAGTTAAATGTTCATTTTTTTCTTCCACATTCCAAAAATTCCTGTGAAGTAACTGAAGGGTTAATAAAGTTCTTGAATGTGGTTTTGAGCACCTTGAGGGGTGCAGTTTTTAGAATGGTGTCACTTTTGGGTATTTTCTGTCATAAAGACCTCTCAAAGTGACTTCAAATGTGATGTGGTCCCTAGAAAAATGGTTTTGTAAATTTTGTTGGAAAAATGAGAAATCGCTGGTCAACTTTTAACCCTTATAGCTCCATAACAAAAAAAAATTTTGTTCCAAAATTGTGGTGATGTAAAGTAAACATGTGGGAAAGGTTATTTATTAACTATTTTGTGTGACATATCTCTCTGATTTAAGGGCATAAAAATTAAAATTTTTAAAATTGCAAAATTTTCGCCAAATTTCCGTTTTTTTCACAAATAAACGCAAGTGATATCGAAGAAATTTTACCACAATCATGAAGTACAATATGTCACGAAAAAACAATCTCAGAATCAGGGGGATCCGTTGAAGCGTTCCAGAGTAATTACCTCATAAAGTGACAGTGGTCAGAATTGTAAAAATCGGCCTGGTCATTAACGTGCAAACCACCCGCGGGGGTAAAGGGGTTAATATGTATATGATCCTAGTGGTCAATTGCTCTGCTTGATTACTTAGTCACCTGTATAAAAGACTCCTGTCCACAGACTCAATTAATCAGTCAGATTCTAACCTCTACAACATGGGTAAAACCAAAGAGCTTTCTAAGGATGTCAGGGACAAGATCACAGACCTGCATAAAGCTGGAATGGGCTACAAAACCATAAGTAAGATGCTGGGTGAGAAGGAGACAACTGTTGGTGCAATAGTAAGAAAATGGAAGAAATACAAAATGACTGTCAATCAACATCGATCTGAGGAACCATGCAAAATCTCATCGCGTGGGGTATCCTTGATCATGAGGAAGGTGAGAGATCAGCCTAAAACTATACGGGGGGAACTTGTTAATGATCTCAAGGCAGCTGGGACCACAGTCACCAAGAAAACCATTGGTAACACATTACACCTTAAAGGTTTAAAATCCTGCAGTGACCACAAGGTCCCCCTGCTCAAGAAGACACATGTGCAGGCCCGTCTGAAGTTTGCCCAGTGAACACCTGGATGATTCGGTGAGTTATTGGGAGAAGGTGCTGTGGTCAGATGAGACAAAAATTTAGCTCTTTGGCATTAACTCAACGCAACGTGTTTGGAGGAAGAAGAAGGATGAGTACAAGAACATCGTCCCATAGTCCCGCGTACTGAAAGGAAGATGGATGGGGTCATGCATCGCGAGAATTTGGCCAAAAACCTCCTTCCTTCAGTAAGAGCATTGAAGATGGGTCATGGCTGGGTCTTCCAGTAAGACAATGATCCAAAATATACAGCCAAGGCAACAAAGGAGTGGATCAAAAGAAGCACAGTAAGGTCATGGAGTGGCCTAGCCAGTCTCCAGACTTTAATCACATAGAAAATGTATGGAGGAAGTTGAAGCTCTGAGTTGCCAAGTGACAGCCTCAAAATCTTAATGATTTATAGATGATCTGCAAAGGAGTGGACCAAAATTCTTCCTGACATGTGCGCAAACGTCATCATCAACTACAAACAACGTCTGACTGCTGTGCTTGCCAACAAGGGTTTTTCCACCAAGTATTAACTGTTGTTTGCAAGAGGGATCAAATTCTTATTTCTCACTGCAAAATGCAAAAAAAGTATCTAATTTATACAATGTGATTTTCTTGATTTGTTTTTGGATATTCTATCTCTCACTGTTAAAATTAACCTACCCTTAAAATTATAGACTGTTCATGTCTTTGTCAGTGGGCAAACTTACAAAAACAGCAAGGGATCAAATAATTATTTCCCCCACTGTATATAGATACCTGTAGGTATTACAGTATTGTTCTGCATATTTGTTGAATTGTCCTCAATCTATACCTTTTGCATGTGTGTATTTTTGAGCTATAAGGACTTTGTTTCTACTGGATTGCTTCTGGCCCCTTTCTTGGTCCTGTTTTAATCATTTTTCTATTATATTTTAACTTAATAAATATTAAAAGTCAGATTTTAATACCAAAGAAATCAAACCATATAAATAAATTATTTACACCCTTTAAAATGTATCCTAGTACCTTTTCTGTAAATCATGTTTGTCATTAAGCAAACCTTTTCTTGCTTCCCCCCAAAAATGACCATGGCTTTTTCATTGGCAATGCTGTCTGGTTATTGGTGCTTTCCTACTTCTTATTCACTTTACAAACAAACACCAAACCTGTTGCTACACCACAAAAAAGCAATAATTAAGAATTTTGTCCTGGCTAAAAAATGCGAAGTCATTGCTTCTTCAACTTCTAAACAACAAACCTGTTGCTACTCCCTAAACGGGATAATTTATGGACCACCACTTGTTTAAAAGCCATGACTTCTTACTGGGTTTGGCACATTATCTTGATTTTAACAGATGCCTTGAATACATGATTTTGTGGCACTTAGTATTATATCAGTATGACGGGTTCTCCTCCTGCTCTTGCTAGTGCAGCTTTCCTTACAAACTTCACAGCTCTTCTGTCCAATAAATGGCTGCTAGTGGAGGAGCATCTGGCCAGACCTGTATCAGCCTCCTCTTATATAAAAACAGTTTTCTCATGTGAGGTTTCCCATTGGGGGGACTGATGGGTGGGTCTGGTCACATGCTCCTCAACCAGAAGCCATTGTGTGAATTGAAGAGCTGTGCAGTCTGGGAGGAAAGTTGCAGTAGCAAGAGCAGGAGGAGAACTTGTCATACCAATATAATAGCAAGTGTCACAAAATCATGTCCCCAATGCACAACAGTGGACAGCACCTTTAAAGAGCTTGAAAGATGTTGGATACAGTCCTATGAGATCTCAGAGTGTTACACATGTCTTTTCACTTTAATAAAGAGATGCTGGTATCTGGGCAGTGCTTGCGGAAATGAAGAATCCTCAATGGTATAAAATGAAGGTTTTTATTACACCAACAGGTTTCTGCACTGGATTGGCCCCTTTTTAAAATAAAAAAACAATGATGCTTATTTTTGTTTACCTTTAAAAAGACAACAGTCCAGGACTGAAACACGTTGGTGTAATAAAAACCTTCACTTTATACCATCAAGGGTTCTTAATTTTCATAAGTGCTGCCAAGGTACCTTTCCACTAAAAATGAATTGCTATCTGGAAAAAATTTTCTTCCAGCCACGAGGATGCAGCTGTAGATTCTAAGATTCTTGTAAGTCTTGGGTCCATACACCACCAAGCCAGATGAGCACCAATATATTTCTCTCATTTCTCTTGCGGTATTGCCGTATTGTGCACTTCTGTCCCAACCAGGCCTCAACACATGACTTGTCATGGCAATTGCAGACTTTACAGTACTTTTGATTCAAAGTGAAGCGATTCATTATGAATTTAATTTCCGGGCAAAATTTGGCGAAGTTGGAGAATTCAAATTTCAAAATATTTATTTAGCTCAGTTATTGATTTATGCAAAGTTTGGTGAACTTACAGTGATCATTTAACTTTCCTAGGAATTTTCCAAAAGTTGTCCCATGCAATTCCACTGTGATCAGTTGGTTATATTGGATATATAGTTTCTCTTTTCTCATGGTATTATAGCCTCAAGGAGGGGGGCAAAAATAAATAAGTAGCTTGATAATTACAGGATGATAGATGGGAACGATTGCCCAATGTTTTACCGTGGCTGACCTAGACTCACCCCTGGTTTGATAGTTTTCCTTTCATAATTAGGGCTTTGCCAATCTTTGTCATTTCTCTAAGCCCATACATTCTCAATTAACACAACAGAAAAAGAACAACAGAACTGTATGCTGCTCGTGAGGTCAGTACTTGCTGGGATTATGGAACCAAAGAATCCTGAGTAGCATGTATTGATTGGGTCTGACAGTTCCTGCCACATTAAGCCTCGCCACAGCTGTGATATAAAGGCGCTTAGAGCTGTTATCAGAAATACCATCCACTATCTTTAAAGATCATCAAAATTGTTTCAGAATGTATAAGAGTTATTGTCACATAATTTGCTCAATGAATTTCAACAGAATAAATCGGTTTAACATTTTAATGCTAGCTTAAAGGTCAAACACAAATAAATTAAGCATTTATCCTATGAATGTTATCATGTAAGGTCAATTTACTAAAAGATGTAGACTGCAGGACAAATAGCATTTCTCTAGTGTTTCATATGTTGGATGGGGAACCTAAAAATACCAGTTCCTGGATCTTTTCCAGGAACTGCTATGTCAGAGTCTGTGCATTTATAGAGTAAGCAGGAAATTTGTAGGTTATTAAGACAAGGTACAGAATGATGTAAAGGTTTTTATTAAACCCAGGGCATAAATACTATAACTGAGAGCCTAAGGTTTTACCCAGCAGATGGTGGAAACGTAACAGCGCTGTCTTCGCAAATTCTGCAACATTATCTAGCAAGAAAAATCAGTGTAGGACTGGATTTCCATGGTCCTACCAGAGGAAATGATTGTAAATGTCATCCTCCATCTACAAAAAAAAAACCATGTGGATTGTGGACCTTGACTTTTTCACCGTACACACAGGACATATTATATTGTATCAGTTGTGGCTTAATAGTTTTTTGTGCGTCAGCCCATAAAAATAAAAAAAAATCTAGCGGCAAGTGATTGAATCGAAATGTTTTCTTCTGCTGGACCTTTGGACTTCATAATTGTTTAAGAGCACTCCTTTGGTAGCCTAAATCTACTGTAGATCAGGAGTCTCAAACAGGTGGTCCGTGGGCCGTATGTGGTCCCTGAGACTCCGTTGTGCGGCCATTGGGCCCGTGAGACAATGGAGTCCAGCGAGCCAGGGGTCCGTCAACATCAGCACTTCTTTTCAAATGAATGTGCGTCTTCGGATGCATATTCAATTGAAATCTGTTGTGGTGCATAGACCAATTCTCTACACCGCAATATTAATACCAGCCACCAGCCAATCAGAGGCCAGCAGCTGACGTCGGCATCCCATGGCTGCACATGACGTCATGGCTAAGCACCCCAGCTGTGAAGAAGGAAGAGGATGCTTTTCGCCGAGGGAGCAAAGTCAGGTGAGAATAATTTTTTTTTATGTGTATGTAAAGAGCACAGCAAAATGGGGGATATTGTTCCAAGAAGGAGACAAGGATGGGGAGATTTCTATAAGATGGGAAAAGGATGGGAACATTACTCTAAGATGGGACCAAAATGGGAAGATTTCTATAAGATGGGGCCAGGATGGGGACATAACTATAAGATGGGAACCAGGTTGGGACATTATTACAGGACAGGGGACATTATTACAAGCTTGGAGACATTATTACAGGACTGGGGACATTATTACAGGACGGGGATCATTATTACAGGACGAGGGACATGATTTCAGGACAGGGGACATTAATACAGGACAGGGAACATTACTACAGATAACCGGGATTATTACAGGCTTGGGAATATTACAGGATTGAGGACATTAATACAGGATAAGGGACCATTATTACAGGATTGTGGAAATTATTACAGGCTTGGGGATATTATTATAGGATTAGAGACATTATTACAGGATGGTGGCAGAATTACTATATGGGGCTAATTGTAAAACTATATTACTGAATGGGGCCGATTGGGGGTAAAAAAAAGGAAAACATTAAAAAAAAAAAGTAAAATAAAGAATGAAAAAATAATGGATTAATACTTGGCCACTAAAAATACTGTTGTTTGTAAAAATTCAAGTAAAAGAGAAGACCTGTACCATAACCCATATTATAAACACTATTAAGATGAATAAAAACACAGCAAAAAAAAGATGATGATCAAAAAGTCATATAGAAAAATAATGGTATCACTGAAAACGTAATCTCCTGCAAAGAACGCGGCCCTTCATATTAAATTTTTTTCTATGTGCAGCTCATTTATCCGGATAAGTTTGAGACCCCTGATCTAAAGAATGCTTGCCGACTGCTGGAAAAAGGCAAAGCCCTCAATGCTTCCTTTGTAATGTCAGACGCTGCATATTTAGCCCCAAAAACATCCAAATGCATATTCGGCAAAGATAAAGTGTAGCCTTCCAAAATGGAGGTATGTTTCTGCAAATCCATAATCTCCCTGATAAGAATTTAGAAAAGTTGGCAAGTATATTCTAGTGAGCCAGTACAACTCCGAGAGATGGGAAACAGAGGAGGCTTTATCCATCCATACAAAGGATGGGTGAATAACCATTGAGTATTCTTGACCCCAAATAAGAGGGTGCTTTTTCATACTATGTATAAACACATGGAAAGGGTCTCCATTAGTGATGAGCAAACGTGATCAGATAAGGGGTTAATCAAGCACGCTTGAGTCCTAACCAAGTATCTTTGGAGTGCTCGTATATTATGTTCGAATCCCCTGTCTGCATGATTTGCAACTTTTGGACAGCCTCAACATTTGAGGATTCCCTAACAAACAGGCAATCCCTGCATGTGTTGAGGCTGTCTAACAGCTATAAGTCGTGCAATCGTTAGGGACTTGAACATAATATACGAGTACGGTGAAGATACTTGGTTAGGACTCGAGCGTGCTCGGTTAACCCCTTATCCGAGCACGTTTGCTCATCACTAGTCTCCATTATAAATGTTTCTATGAGGCCCTGACTTCTCTAGGTTCATTACTGGTAAATAGTATATAGAGATCTTTCATTTATAGAAGAACAAAAAATCCCTTCCAAAGACCAAATCTTTGAGGAGGTCAGATCCATGGCTTACCACAGGTTTATTATGCTAGTTTATTAATATTTATTATGTGAATTGTTAGCAAAAAATGGTACGCAACAACGTACGTTCAGAATCAGCAGAACAATTTATCGAAGGCAAAACATAAACTTGCAGGTCCAGCAGCACATAAAGTCCTTCAGAAGTTACGCTTTTCTTTGACAAGAAACAAAAAAGCCCTTCTCTTAGGCACGATTCATTTAATCCAGATTTCATCTGTCAGCAGGTTTTTGTTATTTAATCTAAGAGCAGCATGATGTAAAGGCCGAGAACTCGAATTCCGGGGATGTGTCACTTACTGGTCTATGTGCTATTATTTCAATAAAATCAGCATTTTATCACCTGGTGATTATCACTACAGGACTAGGTGTTTCGTGCCTTCAAGTCCTCCTGCTCTGTGTATCCCCGCCCCCACCACTGATTAGCAGCTTTCTGTCAGTACACATTTTACACAGAAAGCTGCCAATCACTGATGTGGGCAGGGTTATACAGAGCTCAGCATTCAGAGTACTGCTAGATCTGCAGCAGAAAAACTGTGATTTTATCACAACTGCTGCACCCAGTAAACTAAGCGATATATCGCCCAAATCAAGGTTTCTGCCCCTATATCATGATGGTCTCAGATGAGGTAGCAAAAAAATGCTGACAGAAAACCAAAATGGTCTGCCTAGTAGATAGTAACTCAGAGAGTAGTGCTTGCTAATGCAATTTTGTGAGGTCCAGGGTGGAAATGTAACTAGCTAACCCCAACCTCTAAATCAAAGCATCCATCTTAGCGATAGGGTAGGAAATCACATTTGGAGACTTCATTAAACCTATGGGTCCCATTAAGTTTAGACACTCACGCTATGGAGCTGGAGCACCACTTTTAGACTCTTCCCCTATAGTAACTTGCCTAATATTGGTGTGAGATTCCGAAGGAGGCAGAGAGGTGGCAACTATAGACTTTGTCTCTCCAGGGCTACATTTAAATGGTACAGTTGTATTGGTTTTCTTTTACTAGTCTGATGTATTTTATAATTTACGTCACTCACCTTTTCATTCATTTCAAATGCACCTTGGCACTTAAAAATTTGCTTTCAACTGTATGAACCAATATCAACACACGACCACCAGAGATGAACTGTCTAACCTGGGAAGCACTATTGTAAATTCAGCCCTGAGTTTCTTGTGTCTTTTCTAGGTGCCCTTTCTTCTTAATTGGCACAATACTAGTTATTAAGTCTTACATTTGTGTAACATGTTCTACTACACTTCTATAGTGTCTACATTCAATCTCCAATATCTCTTTAGCAATACCCAGATATCCCCAGGGTTATCGGCCATACAATCATTCAATAGTTCAAATGGGGAAAACCTAGTGGAGGGTTCAGAAACTTCTCGAATGGAAAACAAGTATGAGAATAGACACTCCAAGTCTCCACCATCCATTTCTACTATTCTTCTGACATCCCCTTTAAGGTTTGATTTAACCTCTCTACAAGGCCATCTGTTTAGGGATGATAGACAGCGGTTTTCAGCTGTTTTATTTTTAGTATTTTAAACAATTTTTTCGTAACGACAGACTTGAAAGGTGTGCTGATCGGTAAGCATTTCTTTCGTTCGTTAGACCTGCTGGAAAATATATGGATTAACACAACGGCCTTGTGGCATAATCCAGCACTACAAAATGTGCTGGTGGCCATTTGCAGATTTCACTAATGGACCCCCTAAATCCATGGCTATCAATTCAAATGGAATCTCAATTATTGCCAATGAAACTAAAGGGCTCTGAAAATGAAACATAGGAGCATTACATTGACAGATTGGACAGGATTTAACAGGGACAAATGCAAGATTCTACATCTGGGCAAAAAAACAGGAAAAAAATGAAAATTACATCTACAGAATGGGAGGAACAGTGTGATGCAACAGCAAAAATGGTAAACACAATTCTGGGATGTATTAACAGAAGCACAGAGTCTAGATCACGTGAAGTCATTATCGCACTTTACTCCTCTTTGGTCAGACCCCATCTTGGATACTGTGTCCAGTTCTGGGCACCACATTTAAAAAAAACATAGAAAAATTGTAGCAAGTTCAAAGAAGAACTACCAGAATGGTGACCGGTCTGCAAACTATGTCCTACAAGGAAAGGTTAAAGGATCTGGGAATGTTTAGCTTGAAAAAAAGAAGGCTAAGAGGAGACTTAATAGCTGTCTACAAATATCTGAAGGGATGGGACAGTTTAGAGGGATCATCCTTATTCTCATTTGCACATGGAAACACGAGAAGCAATGGAATGAAACTGAAAGGGAGAAGATACAGATTAGATATTAGAAAAAACTTTTTGACAGTGAGGGTGATTAACGAGTGGAACAGCCTGCCATGAGAGGTGGTGAGTAGTGATGAACGAGTATGCTTCATTAACCCTTTCGGGGAGCACGCTCGGGTGCTCGCCAAGTATTTCGACGTGCTCGGCATTTCATTCATTGTCGCCGCGCCTGCAAGTGTCACGGCTGTTAGATAGTTGTGACCCCTGCAGAGATAGCGTGCTCGCCAAAAAGTTAATGAGGCATACTTGCTCATCACTAGTGGTGAGTTCTCCTTCAAACCGAGGCTGGACAGACATCTGTCTGAGATGGTTTAGTGACTCCTGCATTAAGCAGAAGGTTGGACACAATGAACCTGGAGGTCCCTTCTAATTCTAACATTCTATGATTCTATAATTCTATGATTTGCAGTAATTTTGAACCACTTTGAAACAGCCCGGTCAATAAAACCTTTGGAATATAAGGCCTTATTCAGAAGTCAATTTTTAGCATACTAGTTATATCCATATTTTTCCTACCCATTATAGTTTATGATGCTGTTCATATGTCCGTGTATTTTGTGGACCGTTTGGTCCATATAAATCACAGAGACTTGATCGATTTTGATCCAATTCTCCTATCAAAATTGCCAATGCAAGTCTATGGGTCCATGAATAAATTTGACAGCACTCGAATGCCATCCATGTGTTGTCCGTTTTTCACGGACTTTTGATAGGATAAGATTGCGAAACCTCCATCATTTATTTTTTCATTTTAGAAATACTCATGAAATCCTCGGATCAAAATCTGAAATGTCTCCACGATTTTCCCCGGACATGGACATGTGAATGGCCCCAAAGACTATCACAGGTACCAGTGCTATCCGTTAAAACCACGGCTAGCACTCGTACGAGAAAATCGGATGTCCGAATGAGGCCTAAAGTAGAGTTTCATGAGTTTGGGCATACAAGAAAATCACAGATGGTAAAAACTGGCACACTGACCAAATAAACAATGGGAAAAAAATAGTCATCTGAGTGAAATCTAAAGGCCCCCATACACATTAGACTAATGTCGGCTGAACCCACCAATATAGATGAGTCTGGCAAAAAGTGTCATGTGTTTGGGGAAGATGGCTAACTAATCGTCAGGGGAAATGTTGTTCAAGTATGTCATATTTCGGACTGCAAGTTGCATTTTTCTAATGCAGATAAACCGCTGACCAACATGTCAGTTGGCAGCTTTTTATGGAGAACACAGGAGCACTCGGCCAAACAAGCGCTCCTATGTATGGGAGAGTCGGCTGAGATGTCTGTGGGCCAAATGATTGCCCAAAGCATGATTCGGCTGTCAGCCATCTAATGTGTATGGGTAGCAGAACAGAGATAACATGTTTACTTACAGGTAGACAATAAGTGCTTGTTATCTATTCTGCAAAGCTGCTCTAAATGTAATAGTTTTATCTGGTTCTGCTTTTCTTGCTAAATAGTTTGGCGTTTCTGTGTCTAGACTTTGGTTACTTTAATATTGATTTTGTACAAAATCCTAATGGAAAGTAGTGATGGTCGTACAGTGTTTGTTTTGCTCTTGTATCATGAGTGCTGCAATATATCTAGTGGAAAATGTGACAACGCAGGAAAGCTATTGTATTTTTTATTCTACATATAGGTAAGCAAATTGCCAGGAACGCTACAAACACAGGTGTGCTATGTATTATTGAGTAGAACAAATATCCGTCACTTGATCCAGATGGAACATGGGTCATACTTAAGACTGAATCATTGAGGGTCCACAATGTGTTTGAAAATTTATTATCTCGCTGCAAGTTTTGGATAAATAATTAAGACTCTGGGAAGGCAAGATTAATAAATTATTCCAAATCACCTTGGCACCTGCAATAAAATAATCATAAAACTATAAAACATAACTAAAGTCAGTAGTCAGCAACATGGCCATACAAAGTGAAGTACATGAATAAAATAAATCAAATATTTACGTTCTGTACATTCTGTAATCAAATTGCCATAATTATTTTATTTGTTGTTTTTTTTTGGGGGGATGGGGGTTTGTATGTAGCTGAGAACTCCTATATATAAGTAGTTTCTAGTGCTGGTTAAAGGGGTTGTCTTAGCTTATTACATATTTTTTTGAAATCTGTGGATGTTCAGCTCTTCTACAGCTCAGCCAAGTATTGTAGAGGCCATGCAGAACTCAATGGGCCACCCATATAATGTATGGACATGCCTTCCAGGGCAAGAGAAGCATATCGCCCCTCCTCTCCAATGGGTTTAAAGGGGGTTGTCCTGGCTTATCACAAAAGTCTTCAGTCACTCTATGTTACTGCAGACTTGCAATTCCTTACATTGTGCCGCCAGCACCAGAGAATCCTCACAGCGCACACATAATCACATAGTGACTGAAGACTTTCGTGATAAGCCTGGACAACCTCTTTAACATTGACACACAATCAAACTACAAACTACAAATTACTGCACCTTTACTTTCCATTGTCCTGGTATTAATTCCTCACACCTCTGTTTGCAAATGTTGAAGGACCTATGGATGTTTTAGGACCTATGGGAAGGGGGTTCCTAGGTTAGAGGGGTTATCATAGCATATGAACCCCCCCTCCATAGGTCTTGCAACATTGGCAAACATGGGAAATGGGGGGTACTCGGAGCCAGGTCAGATGTTGGGGGAGGCAGTCGTGGCCTGGACCCGTTCCGTGCCCAGGGCCGTCACATTAAAAAGTAATGGGCTATCAGGGTTGAGTGGTATTTATCGACTACGCCACCTGTGGTGTCCGGTGATGCGCCACCAGCGCTGCTAGCAGTCCTCTGAGGCTGGATGTTGTGGCAGCAGGCGATGGTATAACTCCCCACAGGCGGAGCTGGGCCTCAGGGCAGAGGTGCGGATGGAGGAGGTAGTAGTAGTGAGGAAGTTCTGGTGTTGTGCAGTGCGGTGTAATAATAAGAGTCCGGAGGCCTTAGGGATAGTCTTCCACATCTTTACTCACAGTTTTGGTAAGCAGCGGCAAGGCTTCTCCCTGCTCCTCACGGCGCTCTGCGGCCACCAGAGACGAGGGCTCAGCGCACCCAGGATATTCAGGCACTTTGATCAGGACCCTCTGAGTGTTCCTAAACTGTCCCTTTCGACCTCTCCTGTCCGTGTACGTGAAAGGCTGGGTCTCCCTCTGGACTATGCACAGATATAGGGTAAGGCGGCAATTCCGTTCCGCCCGTCACCCGATGGGATCCACTGTAGCCTACTGGGCATCTCTGACAGAGACGTGAAGTGGCAAAGTCAGATATCGGGGGCCGGTACACCTCTTGCAGCAGGAGTCCCTCTGGCCAGGCCAGAATGGAGAGTACAGGTGGCGTACGCCGCTCCGTCCGTGCTCCCTGGGATCCTTTTGCTTGTGGAGCTGTCCCTATAGCTCCCGACCTTCTTAAGCAAGGGAACTTGACCGGGGTAAAGACACTGTTAACTCATACCCGCTCCTCGTGTCAAGGTCAGAGCACGAGGACCGTGCATCTTCAGCACACTGCAGGCTCCTACACAAGGCCGCTGCCAGCTGTGAAGATCACAATCCATCAATAGGGCTCAGAATCGAGAAAAGGAGCCAAGAACCAAGACCTTAAGATGGCTGGCTATTATATATCAAATTATGTGTGTAAACTAAAACTGTGTTCTACCCTTCACCCACTACATGGTTCCCCTCACTTTTGGTTCCCCTCACTTGTGATCCTGAGGCAGTGTAGTGTTGAATGTAGATTAGGGTCCTGACCAGTGCACCTTCCCTACCTGGGTGAGGAGACACTACACCTGCTGACAGGCTGCAGTATCCCCCCTTGTGGCGACCGAACCCTCAGGGGCGCCGCATTCCCCCCTGGTAAAACACAGCACGTCCGCGGGCTGCAAAGAGAGCAAAGCATGGTACAGACTTTTTGTAGTTTTTGTAACAACCAAAACGATCTTCCCTTTATGAGAGGTACTTTCTTAAACGTTGCATAAATAATATAAAGTGCAAAAGTACAATAATATAAAAGTACAAAAGTATAAAATTTAAGATAAGAGACATCTGGCAATGGCAGCAGACTGTTTAAAGTGCGGTAGAAGGAGTCAGTTCAGTAGCAAGAGGGACCTGTCCCAAACCCTCAACGTAGGCCCTGGGGTGGCTGCAGGGCATGAAGATCCTGTGTTGGACCTCCAAGAGAGTCACTCCTGACAGGTTTTGCTTCTGAGGTCTGAGGTATAAGAAAAGACACGGTTTTCCATAAAACCAATAGGAAGCACCTAAATAGATGCAAATTATGTACAAAGAATGTCTGCCGCCTGCCATAGTCCACAGGGACCAATGTCTCTAGTAACGGGTAGAAAATCAACTCAGAATGTAGAACAACTTAACTTCAACTATAACAGCAGCCGGGGGCTGCCTAGTCCATATATTCCCGCCGGGGAAAGGGCTCATTCCTCCCGACAGAGGCTGACCGGCCCTCCACAGGTGGGTGCACAGGGGCATCACTCCTGGAGACTTTGTGGACATCCAAGGCGTACCACCCCCGCACCCCACTGTGGCTGGTGAAGGACACTATATCACCCGGGGTGAGCTTCCGGCCAGGGTGTCCCTTTTTGAGCTGGGGCTCGACGTCGCGACGATTGAAGAAGACGTCCTGCCTCAGCCCAGGACTCCTTATGAAGCCCCATCCCGCCTCCTGGTGGAAGCGGACCACCTGCCCTTCTTCACGGGGGCTCGAGTGGGACGTTTCCCTTTGGCGGGCTTTGGACTTAGCAGCTTTGGCCCGCACTCGGAGCTGCTCACACTGAACCTCCCGTTCCTGCTGCTCCCAGTTTAGTTGGAGGATCTGTTGGAGGCACTGCTCTCTTCTCCTCTCTTCGGTCCGGGACCCCCGGGGGAAGCCTTCTAGGTTGCCCCCCTGGTTGTCCCAGGCCCTCTCTTCTGCCGCCGGGCAGGTAACCGTGGGGCCCGGAAGCAGCGTTAGGGGGTGCTGCAGCAGGCCCGAGTCTGCGGGCCTTTCCAGGTTGGGGCCCGTGGATTCCCATGCAGGCCCGGGGTATTCCGGTAATGGAGGTGGGAGACCACGGAGGTCTCCGGAGATGGCGGTAGCTTGGAGCTCCGGGGCCAGAGCTTGCTCCCAAGTCACTGCGCCTGGCAGCAGGTACTCGGACCACAAATCCAGGAGGGGCGCGGTTTGCTCAGCGACCGGGGTAAGGATTTCTGACTCACCCGTCTCTGGGCCGCAGGCGCCCTCCGAAGCCTCCTCTTCCTGGTCTGCTGCTCCTTGGCGGAGGGTTTCACTCTCCCGCCGTTGCTCCTCCTGCCGCCGTGCAGCCGACTCCATGCACCTCCGGGCCAGATTGCTCGGCCCATAGAGGGGAATTAGGGGATCTCCCAAGTGTAGGTGTAAACTGGCTCTGTCTCCACCGGTGCTGGCAGCCAGGCAAGCCGCAGAAGGCTCTTGCTGAGTTCCCTCCACGGCGTCCATGACTGCTCCCAATGGTGACGATGCTAGGACTCTAATGGCTGCACCTTGTCGTTTTTCTTTTCTCCACCTCTTTTTGGGGCGGCTCCAGGGCGGCTGGCTGACGGACCCTCCCAGGGACATCCCATCTGTTTTGACGGACATCCCTGCGTGGACTGTCTCTGCTGGAGGGGGCGGTCGGCTCTTTTGGCGCCATAGTTGAGCCAGGCCCACGATAGGAGGTGCTAAGACGCTGTCCTTTCTGCACATTATGGCGTCCGTTCTTCTTGGGCGGGCGCCATCTTAGGTGTAAAAGCGACAGTCTATTGAAAAAGGCGCGCAGTACCCGGTAGCAATGGGCAATCTCATCTGTTGCTGCGGGCACGCAATCCTGCCGACTACGCCAGTTGATGTGACGCTCCCAGCCCTCCCTGGGAAATGGGGGGTACTCGGAGCCGGGTCAGATGTTGGGGGAGGCAGTCGTGGCCTGGACCCGTTCCGTGCCCAGGGCCGTCACATTAAAAAGTAATGGGCTATCAGGGTTGAGTGGTATTTATCGACTACGCCACCTGTGGTGTCCGGTGATGTGCCACCAGCGCTGCTAGCAGTCCTCTGAGGCTGGATGTTGTGGCAGCAGGCGATGGTATAACTCCCCACAGGCGGAGCTGGGCCTCAGGGCAGAGGTGCAGATGGAGGAGGTAGTAATGAGGAAGTTCTGGTGCTGTGCTGTGCGGTGTAATAATAAGAGTCCGGAGGCCTTAGGGATAGTCTTCCACATCTTTACTCACGGTTTTGGTAAGCAGCGGCAAGGCTTCTCCCTGCTCCTCACGGCGCTCTGTGGCCACCAGAGACGAGGGCTCAGCGCACCAAGGATATTCAGGCACTTCGATCAGGACCCTCTGAGTGTTCCTAAACTGTCCCTTTCGACCATTCCTGTCTGTGTACGTGCAAAGGCTGGGTCACCCTCTGGACTATGCACAGATATAGGGTAAGGCGGCAATTCCGTTCCGCCCGTCACCCGACGGGATCCACTGTAGCCTACCTGGCTTCTCTGACAGAGACGTGAAGTGGCAAAGTCAGATATCGGGGGCCGATACCCCTCTTGCAGCAGGAGTCCCTCTGGCCAGGCCAGAATGGAGAGTATAGGTGGCGTACGCCGCTCCGTCCATGCTCCCTGGGATCCTTTTGCTTGTGGAGCTGTCCCTATAGCTCCCGACCTTCTTAAGCAAGGGAACTTGACTGGGGTAGAGACACTGTTAACTCATACCTGCTCCTCGTGTCAAGGTCAGAGCACGAGGACCGTGCATCTTCAGCACACTGCAGGCTCCTACACAAGGCCACTGCCAGCTGTGAAGATCACAATCCATCAATAGGACTCAGAATCGAGAACAGGAGCCAAGAACCAAGACCTTAAGATGGCTGGCTATTATATATCAAATTATGTGTATAAACTAAAACTGTGTTCTACCCTTCACCCACTACATGGTTCCCCTCACTTTTGGTTCCCCTCACTTGTGATCCTGCTGAGGTAGCACTATGGTGCATACTTGCCTCCCATAGGTCAGGAGTGTGTAGTGTTGAATGTAGATTAGGGTCCTGACCAGTGCACCTTCTTTACCTGGGTGAGGAGACACTACACCTGCTGACAGGCTGCAGTATCCCCCCTTGTGGCGACCGAACCCTCAAGGGCGCCACATGGGGAATTACCCACTAGTACATAATAAAAATAAGTTATCAAGCCCAGCTTGTCTGGATCCTCTCAATCAATAGGAGCTGTATTGTCTATCTCTATTAATACACTGTGTTCCAAATTATTATGCAAATAATATTTTCTCAGATTTTCCCAAATTACCTATATGAATTGCAGTCATTGTAATTTTCCAGTCAAATAACTATTAGAGTACAATTGAAAGGTTTTTGTACAAACTGCCTATGATAACAGTATATTTTTAAAAAAATAAAACACTCAAACTGCACTCAAAATGCATGTTCCAAATTATTATGCACAGCAGAGTTTTCAACCTTTTCATTTTAATAAAGAACAAAAAAATGGTCATTTTGAAATTATAAGCATTAGCAGGTTATTACAAACTGAAATCAAACAGTTTTCAACTCAAAACTTTATTCTAGGTGATGTTACATTTGCACATAGGACCCCTTGTTCGAAAGGAGCTTCTGAACTCTCTCATCCATTGAATTTGTCAGGTTTTGGATGGTTTCTGCTTCAATTGTTTTGCATGAGGACAGAATACCCTCTCAGAGCTGTTGCTTAGATGTGAACTGCCTCCCACCATCATAGACACTCCTTTTGATGATGCTCCAGAGGTTCTCAATGAGGTTGAGGTCAGGGGAGCATGGGGGCCACACCATAAGTTTGTCCCCTTTTATGCCCACAGCAGCCAGAGATGCAGATGTGTAATGTGCAGCATGAGACGGGGCATTATCATGCATGAAAATGATCTTGCTGCGGAATGCACGGTTCTTCTTCTTGATCCATGGCAGGAAGTGCTGTTTGAGAAACTCCACATACATTATGGAGTTCATCTTTACCCCTTCAGGGATCCTAAAGGGGCCGACAATCTCTCTCCCCATGATTCCAGCCCAAAACATTACTCCACCTCCTCCTTGTTGGCGCCGTAGATGTGTTTGCATGGGGTGTCCATCAACCAGCCATCCTCCACTCCATCCATCTGGACCATCGAGCGTTGCACGGCACTCATCGGTGAACAAAACAGTTTTGAAGTCAGTCTTCATGTATCGTTTGGCCCACTGGAGCCGTTTCTGCTTGTGTGCAGTGGATAGAGGAGGTCGACAGGATGGCTTACGCACAGCTGCAAACCTCTGAAGGACCCTGCATCTTGTTGTTCGGGGGACGTTGGAGGCACCAGCAGATTCAAAAACTTGTCTGCTGCTATGACAAGGCTTTTTTGCCGCTGCTCTTTTAACCTGACGTAATTGCCTGTAGGAATTTTCCCTTATCAGCACGCACATGTGTGTACTGTGAATGAGCTACATACTTCTTGATTGTGCGATGATCAGGATGAAGTGTCTTGGCAAAGTTGATTGTAGTCATGCCTTGACCTAAACACTCCACAATTTGTTGCTTCTCAGCAGCCGACACATCCTTTTTCTTTCCCGTTTTGGCAGAAAATGTAGGCTGCTTAATAATGTGGGACAGGCTTCTTAAGTAGTTTTGCCTTTCATTGGACACACCTGCCAAACTATCTAGCACAGGTGTCTGCAATTGCTTACAGTGATATAAAGAGCCCTGACACACATCACCATCAATGAGTTTAACTGACAAACAAAAAAATTCTTACCTTATCACTCCTAAACACTTTTTGCATAATAATTTGGAACACCGTGTATATTTGTCTGGAATCAGCCTAAAAAGCGTCCAAAAAATGAACATAATGCACAGCAATGTAAAAATTACATTGCTGTGCACATGTCCAGTCTTTGTCATTTTTTTAAAGGGAATCTGTCACCAGGTTTTTACTCCCCTATTTGTGAGACGCATGATATAGGGGAAGAGACCCTGATTCCAACTCTGTGTCACTTACTCAGCTGCTTGCTGTTATTTTGCTAAAATCGTAGTTTTCTCTTTTGCAGATCTAGCAGTTCTCTGAATACTTAGTTCTGCATAACTCCACCCACACCAGTGATTGGCTGCTTTATGCCATGTTAGAGTGTACACAGAATGCTGTAAATCAGTGGTGGTGGGGGTGGGATACTTATACAGAGCTGATGAATATGCTTGACTACTTGGCAACATTATCTGATAATCTTCTGCTGATAAAACAATGATTATATGAAAACCATACTAAGCAGCCCAGTAAGTGACACATCAAAGGAATCTAGATCTTTTATGCTGCTCTCAGATTACAGTAGGTGGCAAAAACATATTGATAGATTCCCTTTAACCATTTCAGGTTTGAAAACCATGAAGTGGTTAAAATAAGTCAGTTTGGAAGCCACCCACTGTTTATAGTTGAAAGTATAGGGAAGAGATGCCTTGGCGGCTCCACCATTGAAAATAAGATGTCAAGTGCACATAGCCTCAGTGTGAATTTAGCCACTTGCTTAACTTTTGTATGGTCACTACAAGTTTTTTCATGGTTGTAATAAGATGCCTAGTAGCATAGCACACATTTTAACCCCTTGCATCCACAAACAATTTTCATTTTTATGTTTGCATTTTTCCCTTCTCTTCCTCCAAGTGCCATCATTTTTTTATTTTATCATTGACACAGCCACATGAGGACTTGTTTATTGCAGGACCTGGACAAGTTTTTTAAATGCCACCATTCATTATACCATACGACATACTGAAAAATAGGTTGAAAATTCAAAGTGGAAACAAATGGTGAAAGAAATGCAATTCCACCACTGTCTTTTGAGTTTTGATTTTACAATGTTTATTGTGTAGTAAAAATGACCTGATTCTTTGAATCAGTGCAATCACAAACTTAAATAAATTATTTTTACAAAAATGTACAAGTTTGTAAAAAATACATTTACATTTGTGTTCACATTTTCCAAGACCTTAACGATCTGAGCTGATGGCTTTCTTGTTACCAATTTGAGGGTCCATATAATGTTTTGATCAGTTTTTATTGGTTTATTTACAGTGTTTACTGTAAGGGTTAATTCATTTTATACTTTGATAGACCAGACTATATATACAGTGGATATAAAGTATAAAAAGTCGACACACTCCTGGTTGTTGTCATGCAGTTTTTCCACTTTAATGACTCCCATAATCTGTACAATTCCATTGAGAAACCAACTGAAATCATTTTGAGGTGGAAAATTAAACAACAAAACTAAAATATTGTGGTTGCATAAATGTAAACACTCTCTTATAATTGGGGATGTGGTTGTGTTCCGAATTAGCCAATCACATTTAATGTCATGCTAAATAGTAGTCAGTACACAGCTGCCATAATTTACAGTGATACTGCAAAAGTCATAATCTGTAAGCAGCTTACAACACAGCAAAGGAATCTCATTGTTGAACGTTATCAATCAGGAGAAGGATACAAAAATGTTTCAAAGGCATTAGATATACCATGGACACTGTGAAAACAGTCTTTAAGAAGTGGCTTAAATTTGGCACAACAGTGAAATTACCTAAAATTGGATGTCCCTTACAAATTGATGAAAGACAAGAAGAAAACTGATTTGGAAAGATGCCAACAGGCATCTTACCTACAGCAAAATTAGAGGAGCTGCAAGAATTTCTGGAAAGTGCTGATTGTGTACTACATGTGACAACAATCTCCTGTTTTCTTCATATGTTTGACCTGTTGGGTAGAGTGGCAAGTTGGAAGCTTTTTTTTTTATATATATAAAGAAAAACATGCAAGTCTGGTGACATTTTGTCAAATCTTATGTTAAGTCTGCCAAAGGCGTGTGGGAAAGCATGTTATGGTCTGATGAAAACAAGATTCAACATTTTGGTCATAATTCAAAAGGTATGTTTGGCGCAAAGCCAACACTGCGCATCACCAAAAGGTCACCTTACTCACAGGAAAGCATGGTGGAGAAAGCATTATGCTTTAGGACTGTGGCTGGAACTGGGGCTTTAGTCAAGGTGAGGGAATTATGAGCAGTTATAAATATCAGTCAATTTTGCACCAAAACCTTCAGGCCTCACTAAAAATCTGAAGATGAAGAGGAATGTCGCCTTTCAGCATGACAAATACCCTAATTGTGAGTCCAAATCAACAAAAGAATGGCTACACCAGAAGATGATAAAAGTTTTAAAATGAACGGGTCAGAGCCCAGACCTGAAGCCAATTGAAAGTATGTGGGTAAACTGAAGAGGATGTTGTACACAGTAGATGCCCACTCAATCGGACAGATTTGCAGCTATTGCCAAGATGAGTGGGGAAAGATTGCCAAATCTAAATGTGCCATACTGATCGACTCCTACCCAAAAAGACTGAATGAAGTCATATATTCAAAGTATACTTCAACAAAATATTAGGTTAAGGGTGTGCATATTGATGCTGCAATCATTATTTTAGTTCTTTATTTCTCTTTCTCCAAGCGAAAAGTTTTCAGTTTATTTTTCAATTGAATTGTATCAATTTATTGGTGATATTAAAAGTGGAAAAAGTTCTGAAAGAATTCTTCTTGGTATGATTTTTTTTTTACATGAAAACCTGCCATTCTAACAGAGGTGTGTAGACTTTATATACAGGGTGGTCCAAAAGTAGGTGGACAGAAAGTGTAATAAGGCTATGAAGGGGGAGATTTATCAAACATGGTGTAAAGTTAAACAACTTGTTGCTGAAACATTTGTTCAGAGTCCAAAATATTCCACCAGAAGAGCCTCTTTGGAATTGGGAATTTCACCAGCTTCTATCATGCGAATCCTGAAATCTATTGGGTGGAAAGCTTATTGTCCACGTCTAATTCATGGTTTATTGGAGGATGATCCAGACAGGCGGCTGCAATTTAGTGAGATTATGCTTAACGAAATTGAAGAAAATCCAGTAATTTTAGATAACATTATGTGGAGTGATGAAGCTTCTTTCAAATTATCCGGCCATATTAACAGACATAATTGTATTTACTGGTATAATGAGAGCATGCATTTAACATTAGAGCAACAACTAAATGAGCCTGGTGTCAATGTTTGGGGTGGTATTTCAAGTTTTGGCGTTTTAGGACCAATATTTTTTGATGGAACAGTCACAGGAGATAAGTATCTCGAAATTCTAATGAATTAAGTTGTTCCCCAGTTGCAGCAACAGCCTAATTCAAATGACCTTTATTTCCAACAAGATGGGGCCCCTCCACATTATTCAAGAGTGGTCCGCGAGTATCTTGATGAAACATTTCCTAATAAATGGATTGGCCGAAGAGGCCCACTTGATTGGCAGGCACGTTCACCAGACTTGACCCCAATGGATTTTTTCTTTTGGCGAGTACTCAAGGACAAAGTTTATAGTCGAAAACCAAACAGTGTCAGTGATTTGAAAAATTACATAAGAGATGCATTTCAAGAAATTAATACCCAAAGAGACTTGTGCAAAAAAGTTTGTTGAAGCGTAAGAGGCAAATTGTGCAAATTGTAATGGAAAACAGATTGAGCACCTGCGTTGATAAAATGTAAGGGCTTTTGTATTATTGTTCAGAATAAAATTTAATTGTCAATGTTATGCTTGCTAGTAAATATAATTTTATATATACATCAAAATAAATGTTATTATTTTCTGGCCACCTACTTTTGGACCACCCTGTATATACTGAGTTTCACAAGAAAACCAAGATGGCAGTGATGGGGGTCCCCATTGGAGCACTATGATCCAATAAAGGGAGGGTGAGGGGAGCTAATCCGCGCACTTCTTTTAAGCGCCCCTAAGAAAAATTGAGAGCGGCATTTAAAATGTTAACAGCAGCGATCAGAGCTCAGCTCTGGCTGCTGCTGCTATTAGACATAGATGTAACTAAAGAACTGAAAGAGTGACAACACTCAAACAAAAATTAAAAGGTATAACTATTGGTGATTACAAGGTTACAATAAAATACATGACAAAATAGATAAAAAATGAAGACACTGATCATATTATCAACATATGTGCAATATATGTGCCATGATAATGACCAATATGTCACATGATGGAAGCAGGATGAAATTATTGCAAAACGCACGTCAGGCAAAAGTGCTAATTTTGTTGCCGGTATTTGTCATTTTGTCTATCTTTATTATCACGTGATTTTATTACATACTATCTAACTACCTCTTTCACCTATTGTGTACATGTAGAATTATGTTAAAACTGTAGAAAAAAAAGACATGGACTGCACATCTAAAAATAATACATTGATTTAATGCCGCTGGGCAATAATTTATAAAACTGAACATGAGGTTCTTAATGTAATATTCTGATGAGACAGTATGAACCACTGTCATGTCACGGCAAACCTATCAGTGAGTCTCTATCTTTTACAGTCTTAAAGGTGCAGCACCCTGCACCAACAAACGCCACAGCGGCAGCGCACCAACAGGGTGGGCATAAAATTCTTTGAAAAAGATCGCCTCAGTTGCTGAAAATGTCCTAGTAAAAGCTATTCAATTGCACCTGTACCTTAGTTTTATATATTCATTCCTTCATTTTTGGATGGAGTAATTTTTATGAATATTTTCTAATAAAGTTGTTATTTTAAAATTTTCCTGTTTCCTCGGATCCTGGACCTGGATACCTTTTTGGTCTCTTCATAAAATTCTTTGTTTGCACAGTAGCCTCAAGAATGTTCACGCTCAGAAACAAACATGTGGCAACAGTATGCAGTATGTTTGTGGGGTATATGCAGGGCTGCCACCAGGAATTTCAGGGCCCCATACTGGCAACATTTTTGGGCCCCTTAGAGTCTCCGCCTCCACCCAAGCTCCGCCTCCATTCCTCAAACCTTCCACAGTTACACCGGTCACTCTTGGAAAAAGTCCACTTCTGCACCCCGTCCTCACCAACCACACATTAACAGTTCACATCGAACACCATATTATATACATAGCTAGCAGCTTTTGTTTTGGCCAAAAGATTTTTTAAACCGCCAACATGACAAGGTAGACTCTTCTGGCCAGGCCCTACTCTACTCTAACCTAGTAAACATTTCTTAAAATACCCAACACTCTTTTTAGGTATATTTTTATTTATTTTTCTTTAAGGGAATGTGTTGTTATGATCTGCAACATGAACTAAGGAAAGATAAGGGAAAGCTGTCCCTACAGTAAGACTAAGCTGAATCCCTACGATGCAGCGGGCTGCCTGTTCCTAGTGAACAGACCCGCCTTAGTCCTCGGCTAGTCTGAACGAAGACTTATAGAATTAAGGGAGGGGTCCCTAAAAGAAGTAAGGACTGGGATAAAAATGGGACACCTCCTAAACAGAAGTTGTTGCAGAACACAAAAAGACAAACTGACAAAATGTACTAGAGGTCCCAGAGGACCAAGCGAACTTGACAGAGAAAGGCACAGAAGCACCGGGCTAGAGAAACAGTCAAACACTGAAGTCGAGCAAAGCCAGAAAGGCGGAGCTGGAATATAAAGGCAGATGGTCACGTGACCGCAAAACACAAGATAGAAAAAACTAAAAGGAGGGTTCTAACAGTACCCCCTCTTTTATGAGGATCCTCCGGATCCTCCAGGGCCAGGCCTATCTGGAAACCTCTTGTGGAAAGCTTTAACACGCCTAGGAGCAGAGACATCATCCGTCCTTACCCAGGAGTTCTCTTCGGGACCGAAACCCTTCCAGGAGACAAGATACTGTAATCTCCCCCTATGCCATCTAGAATTCAAGATACGAGAAATTTCATATTCGCCGTCTTCCACCACAGGAGGAACTGTGACAGTGGCGTCCCTATCAGATACGTCAGCCTTTTTCAACAAGGAAACATGAAACACAGGATTAATCTTCCAGGAAGTAGGGACATCCAACCTAACAGCAGACGGGTTAACAACCTGAAGCACTTTAAATGGACCCACAAGCTTAGGACCTAGTTTTTAAGAGGGAATCCTCAACCGCAGGTTCTTCGAGGACAACCAATCCATGTCACCCACAGTAAACAAAACCTCTTTACATTTCCTGTCAAAATACTTCTTGGACTTCTTGTTAGCCTCTTGAAGGTTGAATGAACATTCCAAACTCTCTCCAAATCACCGGAAAAATTCTCCTCCTCCGGCACCACTGACCCCAATTTGGAAAACGAACCAAAAGACGGATGTCTCCCAGTACAACAAAAAAAAAAGGAGAACACCCAGCAGAGGAGGATGTATGATTGTTAAGAGCAAATTCTGTGAGAGGCAGAAACTCAGACCACATCTCTTGATTGTCCGCCACAAAACAATGCAAAAACTGTTCAACATCCTGGTTCTTTCTTTCCGTCTGTCCATTAGACTCAGGATGATAACCAGACGAAAATGACAAATGGACTCCCAACCTGTAACAAAAAGCACGCCAAAAGCGAGCCACAAACTGAGGTCCTCTATCAGAAACAATATCCATGGGAACGCCATGGAGCTTGACAATCTCCTTAACAAACGCCTTAGCGAGTGTCTTAGCGCAGGGCAACTTAATGAATGGAACCAAATGACACATCTTACTAAAACGGTCACGACCAACCAGATGATAGTAAAACCCTCGGACACAGGAAGATCAGTTATAAAATCCATTGTGAGATGCGTCCAAGGCGCACTAGGAACCTCCAGAGGGCAAAGCAAACCCGCAGCAGGAGTATGTGAAGCCTTTGACCTAGCACACACAGTACACTGACGCACCCACTTGATGACTTCCTTCTGCCATCCAGGCCACCAAAAACTGTGACTGATAAGTCTCTTAGTCTCTGAAATTTCTGGATGACCTGCCAACCAAGACTCATGACACTCCACAAACAAATCTTTCCTAAAGACTCTAAGCACGAACAACCTCCTATGGGGAGTGTTAGATGGAGCATAATCTTGAGCTTTCAGAATCCCATTCTCCAAAACGGAGTCCAACGCCGCCACCACAACTCCTTTCTGTAAAATGCTCTCCTCCTCCTCGGCACCGACCGTAGGAGAGAAGCTGCGAGATAAAGCATCGGCTTTAACATTCTTAGTACCAGGGATATAGGTAACAGAAAAATGAAACCGAGAAAAAAAAAGTGCCCACCTAGCTTGACGGGCATTCAAGCGCTTGGCAGCATCCAGATAGATCAAATTCTTATGATCTGTGAAAACCTGAATAGGAAATCTAGCGCCTACCAAAAAATGACGCCAATGTTCAAACGCAAGTTTAATGGCCAACAACTCCCGATTTCCAACATCATAATTCAGTTCGGTTTCCGAATTTTTATTCGAAAAGAAGGCACAAGGATGTACTCCACCCTTGTTCTCCTGAGACAAAACTGCTCCGACCCCCACCAATGAAGCATCGACCTCGACCAAAAAAGGCTTGGTCTCATCAGGCTGCATAAGGATAGGGGCAGAACTGAACCTCTCTTTGAGATACTCAAGCGCTTCAATGGCCTCAGTAGTAGTGTTGAGCCACCCCCGTAGTGTTCGAGTTCGGTTTGGTTCGTCGAACACCCGTGTGTTCGCCGAACTGTTCGTCGAACTGTTCGTCGAACACCTTCGAACACCGTTAAAACCAAGGGCAGGCAAACAAAAACACATAGAAACACATAGAAAACACCTTCAAAGGTGTCCAAAAGCTGACAAACTGCTCAGAAGACATAACTAACACATGGAAAAGTGACAAGTACATATAGTCATGCGAAAATAAAAGAGGTGGAGGAGTAAAAGGAGGGGGAGACACAGATATAGGCATGTCATGCCCTTCTAAAATCCAAAAAGTGAGAAGCCGACACGGCCAGTCCGCTCCTGCCCGTGCCACCTCCGTGTCGCCGGGTTTGTGCCAGAGCCGCGGTGAACCCTGACGGCCAGCCCCCCTCTCCCAATACTGGTGCCTGTCCGCTGGTGGGTCGAGCGAGCCCCCCTGTGGTGGAGGCAGCTCTAAGCTTTTTAATTTAAATTGTCTCTCTAATTTGAATGAATACACTTTAAATCCATTTACAAGGATCTATTGGAGGGCAAGTCTCATGCCAGCAGCCGCGGTAATTCCAGGTCCAGTAGCGTCCACTAAAGCTGCTGCAGTTAAAAAGCTTTTATAAGGATCGAGCTCAGCTGTCCACCGCAAGGCATCCTACTGCCAGTCCCAGCCCCTATGCCTTGGGGTGCCTCCTGATGCTCTTCACTAAGTATCCCATGGTCCCGAAGCATTTCCTTTGAAAAAATTAAGTGTCTAAACTACAGGTGGTGTAGCTTGCTTAACAGCCGGGATAATCCGCTGACTAGCAGACACTGCTACTAGGCACAAAGTATTTCCTGGGCTAGATGCAGTTAAAAATTTGTAATTAGATACTCTCGTTGGATGCTGAGAAAGCATTCCATAGAGTCTCCTGGCACGCCATATATGATTCTCTTAAAAAGCTTGGGGTAGGGGTCTAGGGGACCCTTTTATAGCCAAAATCACGGCCCTGTATCGCAATACGTCACCTAGGCTGAAGATAAATGGAACTGTAGCACCCTGAGGGCTCGGTTGCTACAGACGTATTGCACCTCACCCAGAGGTGTGATATCTCACTCTCAGGTAAGGATGGAGTGTGGATCAGCACCCGACACCTGCATGCATTACACCACATTGCCGTGGGGCAGGGCGACCAATATGCCCCTGAGATGGGCACGACAGTCCCTGTCCCTGGCTGGAGTGGGGGGAGGGAACACTGAGGAAGGGGTACCCTGTAGTGCAGGAGCAGGGAGGAAGCAGTTCCTGGGTGCATTGAGAAGGGAGTATAAAAGGTGGGCACCATCTTAGTTCAGTGCAGAGAAGTCTGAGCAGAAGTGGCAGGGAGCAGGGGCTCTGCATGAGCTCTGCTCCGGAGGCGGGCCTAGTAACAGAGGCCCAGGCCTGGAAGAGGGAGAAGGAAGGAAGAGGAGCGGAAAAGGCTCCAGGAACGAGGAATGAAGGGATCCCAGGGGTGCGGACGGGCGAGTCGCCACCGCACGCCCGAATCCACCTGCGTGGAGGGGTCAGGCCAAAGGGGGAGACCGGTCCCCGAACTAGTGGAGGCAGGAAACGACCCTCAGCTAGAAACCGGAGGCTCTGACATTTTATGTGGCGCAGCCCCTCGCTACACCCGCTAGGAAGGCACCACATAGGGTCAGGGAAACTGGCGCCAAGTTTACCAAGAGGAGGCCCGAGGCAGCCGGACAGAAGTGTTGGTAAGAAAGGCCAGACAAAGGACACACAAAGGGGGTCCTGTGAAGTGCTCCAAAGTTATCTGGGAGTTGTCTGAGCCCCTCACCTGGTGAGCACAGTACGACGTGGGCAGCCGTTACCTGCAGACGTGGTCTGGATAATAAGAACTGTGAGTAAAGGCCCTGGACTGCATCACTGACTCCGTGTCGTTACTGCTGCTGCCCTGCACCATCACCCCCATCCTCTGCATACACTGCCCTGAGGCTATACTCCTCCCGTGGGGAGTTATGCTACGCTCTGCTGCACCCACAACACCAGCCTCAGCGGTCTGCCCTGTAGCGGCGGTTCACTCTGACCGCAATCCACGGGTGGCGTAGTCGGACATTTAAACATCAAAACCACATAAATAGTTCCGCCACTGGTTTGACCGCCCTGAGCCACGGAACCGGATCGCCGCCACGAAGACCACAACCACCAGCATCCACCAAAAAGGGTCCGGCTCCGGGTGTCCCAAGGCCCAGGGGGTGCGTCAGAACATTTTCATCACCTTTCACAATCACCAATGGGACAAGGCAGGGATGTTCTCTGTCCCCTCTCTTATACATCCTAGTGATGGAGCACCTGCTCTCATCAATTCGCCATAACCCCAATATTAGGTGGATTGAGGTGGGAGGCACCGAGTACAAGTGCTCTCTATTTGCTGATGATGTCCTAGTATATATCACTCAATCACATATATCCATCCCTGCTGTTATGGCTGAAATAGATCACTTTGTTACATGGTAAAATTTTAAAATCAATGCAGCGAAGTCTGAGGCCCTCGATGTCTCCCTCCCCAAATCCATATAGGATTCCATCCAGTCCAACTTTCCCTTTGCCTGGCCCTCACAGGGTATCAAGTACTTAGGAATTCCTATTCATAGAGACCTCTCCCATCTATGTTATCTTAATTTTGGGCCCTTTATTGAACAATTCCATACAGACCACGGTTGGCAAGTTAGAACTGTAAGATTCACTACGTGAACCACTGGTGTTTTGTGGAAAAGCACATGTACACTGCGTTCCAAATTATTATGCAAAAAGTGTTTAGGAGTGATAAGGGAAGAATTTGTTTGTTTGTCAGTTAAACTCATTGATGGTGATGTGTGTCAGGGCTCTTTATATCACTGTAAGCAATTGCAGACACCTGTGCTAATTAGTTTGGCAGGTGTGTCCAATGAAAGGCAAGACTACTTAAGAAGGCTCTCTCACATTATTAAGCAGCCTACATTTTCTGCCAAAATGGGAAAGAAAAAGGATGTGTCGGCTGCTGAGAAGCAACAAATTGTGGAGTGTTTAGGTCAAGGCATGACTACAATCAACATTGTGCGATGATCAGGATGAAGTGTCTTGGCAATCAAGAAGTATGTAGCTGATTCACAGTACACACGTGTGCGTGCTGATAAGGGCAAATTGAGGACTCTTTCCTACAGGCAATTACGTCAGGTTAAAAGAGCAGCGGCAAGAAAGCCTTGTCATAGCAGCAGACAAGTTTTTGAAGCTGCTGGTGCCTCCAACGTCCCCCGAACAACAAGATGCAGGGTCCTTCAGAGGTTTGCAGCTGTGCATACGCCATCCTGTCGACCTCCTCTATCCACTTCACACAAGCAGAAACGGCTCCAGTGGGCCAAACATTACATGAAGACTGATTTCAAAACTGTTTTGTTCACGGATGAGTGCCGTGCAGCGCTCGATGGTCCAGATGGATGGAGTGGAGGATGGCTGGTTGATGGACACCCCACGCAAACACGGCTACAGCGCCAACAAGGAGGAGGTGGAGTAATGTTTTGGGCTGGAATCATGGGGAGAGAGATTGTCGGCCCCTTTAGGATCCCTGAAGGCGCTAAAGGTGAACTCCATAATGTATGTGGATTTTCTCAAACAGCACTTCCTGCCATGGTTCAAGAAGAAGAACCGTGTATTTCACAGCAAGATCATTTTTCTGCATGATAATGCACCATCTCATGCTGCACATAAAACATCTGCATCTCTGGCTGATATGGGCATAAAAGGGGACAAACTTATGGTGTGACCCCCATGCTCCCCTGACCTCTACCCCATTCAGAACCTTTGGAGCATCATTAAAAGGAGTGTCTATGATGGCGGGAGGCAGTTCACATCTAAGCAACAGCTCTGGGAGGGTATTCTGTCCTCATGCAAAACAATTGAAGCAGAAACCATCCAAAACCTGACAAATTCAATGGACGAGAGAGTTCAGAAGCTCCTTTCGAACAAGGGGTCCTATGTGAAAATGTAACATCACCTACAATAAAGTTTTGAGTTGAAAACTGTTTGATTTCAGCTTCTAACAACCTGCTAATGCTTATAATTTCAAAAATGACCATTTTTTTGGTCTTTATTAAAATGAAAAGGTTGATCGAAAAGTTTGGGGGATCTAAGAGTGTGGCAACCCAGTAGTCATGATTACTTCGAATTCTGACAATATGAGGGTCATGCTGCAGGTAGTGTAGCAAGAAGGCACTTATGTGTCTTGCGCATCTCGGAGCCCCAAAATTATTTTCCGGGCTAGATGCAGCTAAAAATTATTTTTAATTTTAAATCTGGTGGAGCTTATTATAGATGGCCTAATAGGATCAGTGCTGCACACTGCTACAAAGCCCAAATTATTTTCCAGTCAAGATACAGATAAACATGATTAGTAATTTGAAAGCTTAAAACGGTTGGTAGGGTGATTTTAACCAATCATCAAGCTTTTACTCTCCCCAGGATGACACAGGGGTAGAAAAGTCGTTTCGGATCCATGATTTGTTCATCTTTATGAACGTGAGTCTGTCTACATTATCAGTGGAGAGCCGCGTGCGCTTATCTGTCAGCACACCACCAGCAGCGCTGAACACACGTTCAGACAGAACGCTGGCTGCGGGGCATGACAAGATCTCCAAGGCGTAAGTGGCTAGCTCCGGCCATTTATCCAGATTGGAAGCCCAAAAAGAGCAAGGGTCCAGTGACACAGTCGTGGCTTCAATGTTTACTTGGAGATACTCCTGTACCATCGTCTCTAGGCGTTGACTATGTGTCAGACTTCTTGTCTCCTGTGGCCTTGCAAAGGATGGGTTAAAAAAGTGGTGAAATGATTCCGCAAAATTGATGTTACCAGCAGATACTATGGTTCTGTTACGGTTTGAGTGCTGAACACTTGACGGTCCCACGGTTGGCAAGTTGGAACTGTGAGATTCACTACGTGCACCACTGGTATTTTGTGGAAAAGCACATGTAAGATTCTGCAACAGTCTCTGCTGATACTCCTGCATGCGTGCATCCCTTTCTATGGCAGGAATAATTTCTGCAAATTTACTTTTGTACCGGGGATCTAACAGTGTGGCAACCCAGTAGTCAGGATTATTTCTAATTCTCACAATTCGAGGGTCATGTTGCAGGTAGTGCAGCAAGAAGGCACTCATGTGTGTTGCGCATCCAGGAGCACCAAGTCCCTGTTGTGTTGGTGGCGAGGTAACAATCATGCTTCCTTCCTCTGTCCTCTCCCCCCAACCTCGCACAACAGAAATGTGATCAAGGTCTCCCTCATCTGATGAGTCTTCCATCAGTTCGTCCTCCACTTCTTCCTGGGCTCCTGCACCTTCCTCACTAGTTTGGCTGCTACCATGCGCCCTGGTAAAACCATCTCCCCCACCCTCACATGCCTGCCGCCTTGGTGCTGCCGACCGTCTGGACCTTGCAGATGTTAGCCCTTCCGCATACAACTCCTCCTCCTCTACTTCCTCCACCTCCTCTTGTGCCACCACCTGACTCCGAATTCTGTTTAACATGTGCTCCAGCATGTAAATCACCGGAATAGTCATGCTGATAATGGCATCGTCAGCACTAAACATCTTCGTCGCCATTTCAAAACTGTGCAGAAGGGTGCATAGGTCCCTGATCTGAGACCACTCCTCCAGCGTGATTTGCCCCACCTCTGAATCTCGTTGGCCCAGGCTATACGTCAGAACGTATTGCACCAGGGCTTGTCGGTGCTGCCACAGTCGCTGCAACATGTGCAGAGTTGAATTCCACCGGGTAGGCACATCGCATTTTAGCCGGTGAAGTGGCAGGCCCAACGACTTCTGTAGAGATGTAAGTCGCTGAGCTGCGGGATGCGAACGGCGGAAGTGAGCACACAGCGACCGTGCCCTCTGCAGAAGGCCATCTAGTCTGGGATAGTGGGCTAAAAATTGCTGGACAACCAGGTTCAACACGTGAGCCATACAAGGCACGTGTGTGACATTGCCCCGGCGAAGGGCCGCACCCAGGTTTGCAGCATTGTCGCACACGGCCTTCCCTGGTTTCAGGTCCAGTGGAGACAACCATTCATGAAATTGGTTCTCCAGAGCTGACCACAACTCCTCAGCTGTGTGACTCACATTTCCCAGACATTTCAAAGTAAAAACCGCCTGATGACGTTGAGCCCTACTGCCAGCATAGTAAGGAGGTGTGCAGGATCCCTTCTGCGCAGTTAGAAAGCTTGTGGCATGACCAGACAGGCTTTGGGTGCAGGTGGAAGACCGAGAGGAGGTTGAGGAGGCAGAAGCAGTGGAGGAACTTTGACATAAAGAGGATTGACGCACAACTCGTGGGGACGGCAAGACTTGGACAGCAGCCCCTTGTCCTGCTGTCACCATAGTTACCCAGTGCCCAGTCAGCGACATGTAACGCCCCTGTCCATGCCTACTCGTCCAAGTGTCTGTGGTGAAATGCACCCTGTCACACACAGAGTTTCTCAAAGAAGCGGTGATGTTGTGTGCGACATACTGGTGGAGCGCAGGCACACCTGTCTTTGAGAAGTAGTGCCGACTGGGCATCTGGTACTGGGGCACTGCGACGGACATAAGGTCTCGAAAATCCTCTGTGTCCACCAGGCGGAAAGGCAGCATTTCTGTAGCCAAGAGCTTGCAGATGGTGAAATTCAACCTCTTAGCTTTCTCATGGCTAGGAGGAAATGGTCTTTTACTTGTCCACATCTGAGGGACCGAGGGCTGGCTATTGTGCTTAGACGGGGTTGATAAGGGTGTCCCCGGCAAACTGCCGGTCTGTGAGGAAGATGCAGGCGGACATGTTAGGTTGCCTTGATCCAAAGGTGGTGCTATCGATGTCGGACAGCGCTCAACACCAGCTGGTGTTACCACCTCCAAAGAAAATGATGACCTGCCAATCACGCTGGCTGTTGCGGGTAAAGAGGTGGCAGGTCTGCGCCCCAAAACAGGTGTGACTGCTGTCCCCCCAGTCACAGAGGATGAAGAGGCCGCGGATGCACAAGATATGGCAGACGGTGGTTGGCCCGGCCGGCTAGGCCGCATTGTAGCACACTGAGCTTCCCACTGCAACTTATGCTTCATGTCCATGTGCCGGTTCATGCATGAAGTATTCAAACTATGTATTTTTTGGCCTCTACTTAGCTTTTGCTGACAAATGTTACAGATAACACGAGTTGGGTCATCTTTATCGATCTGAAAAAATGCCCAGGCTATGCAAGGCTTAGCACCCATGCGACCTGAAGAGCCACCACGACTTGTGGTGAGAGGCAGAGTTGTGTTTGAGGATGCAGTTGTTGACGTGCTTCCAGTACTACGTCTCTGTCCAGGAAGGCGCAACCTGACCTCGTCGTCACTAGCATCTTTCTCCACCTCCTCTGCTGACCTCATCTCTTGGCTGACTGTGGGTTGACAGTAAGTGGGATCTCCAACCTCATCATCATCACCCTGTGTGTTATCACACCCGTCGTCCTCAGAGCCAACCTGTTCCTGCCCTGACAAAAAACTAAAGTTGTCGCTCCAATCAGGTATTTGAGTCTTATCATCGTCTTCCTCATTGTCTCCACCAACAGGAGTTACAGTTTGGGAATGAGGGTCTACATTATGGTCAGAACCTTCTGCGTCTGGTCCTGGATCCCACTCATAAAGATTCTGGGCATCAGTGCAGATCATTTCCTCATCTGGATTCACAGAAGCGCTGGAGTCGACCTCTGATTCCCAGGCTATAGTATGAGTAAACAGCTCTGCAGACTCAACCATCTGTTCTACCTCATACTCAGACGGGCAGCTGGAGATTTGGGAGCTGTGAGGAAGCAAGTGCGATTTGGGTGACACCTTTGAGGACTGGAGTATTTGTGATGTTGAAGTTCATGTGGAGGAGAGCCCACTTAAAGGAGCACTTGATATCCGTTGAAGCACCTGCTGTTTTTGTGCCTCATCTGGAATTTGTAGCGATTGGCGTGGCCGTAAGAAAGGGATCTTATCACATTGTCCGCTAAAAGAAGTAGACATTTTAGTTTGGCTGGAAGATGGTCTTTCTTCTGCCGATGTTACTGTTGCTTTAACACCTACCCCACGGACACAACCTTTTTTCCCCTTCCCAACACGCCTATTCCCCTTTCCACCAGCAGCAGGCCTTTTTCCACTCATTTTGGTGGTTAACTAATTCACAACTCTGGAGTTGTTTGCACCAAAAAACAATGAATGGTAACCGAGCAGAGCTGAGTGGCCAAACTGTGGTATTAGGCCAAAACTATTGGCTGGGTTAGATGCAGAAAAAAATATATTCAGTTTGCAACCTGATGGAGGTCAGTATAGATGGACTAATACAACAAGTCCCACACACAGCTAGAAGCCCAAATATTTTTTCAGAGGTACTGTAGATGCAGATAAAAATTATTTTGAATTTGCAACCTGATGGAGGTCAGTATAGATGGACTAATAGAGAAAGTCCGACACACTGCTAGAAGGCCAAATATTTTTTCAGAGCTAGATGCAGAAAAAAATTATATTCAGTTTGCAACCTGATGGAGGTCAGTATAGATGGACTAATACAACAAGTCCCACACACAGCTAGAAGCCCAATATTTTTTCAGAGGTAGATGCAGAAAAAAATATATTCAGTTTGCAACCTGATGGAGGTCAGTATAGATGGACTAATACAACAAGTCCCACACACAGCTAGAAGCCCAATATTTTTTCAGAGGTAGATGCAGAAAAAAATATATTCAGTTTGCAACCTGATGGAGGTCAGTATAGATGGACTAATACAACAAGTCCCACACACAGCTAGAAGCCCAAATATTTTTTCAGAGGTACTGTAGATGCAGATAAAAATTATTTTGAATTTGCAACCTGATGGAGGTCAGTATAGATGGACTAATAGAGAAAGTCCGACACACTGCTAGAAGGCCAAATATTTTTTCAGAGGTACTGTAGATGCAGATAAAAATTATTTTTAATTTGCAACCTGATGGAGGTCAGTATAGATGGACTAATAGAGAAAGTCCGACACACTACTAGAAGGCCAAATATTTTTTCAGAGCTAGATGCAGAAAAAAATTATATTCAGTTTGCAACCTGATGGAGGTCAGTATAGATGGACTAATACAACAAGTCCCACACACAGCTAGAAGCCCAAATATTTTTTCAGAGGTAGATGCAGAAAAAAATATATTCAGTTTGCAACCTGATGGAGGTCAGTATAGATGGACTAATACAACAAGTCCCACACACAGCTAGAAGCCCAATATTTTTTCAGAGGTAGATGCAGAAAAAAATATATTCAGTTTGCAACCTGATGGAGGTCAGTATAGATGGACTAATACAACAAGTCCCACACACAGCTAGAAGCCCAAATATTTTTTCAGAGGTACTGTAGATGCAGATAAAAATTATTTTGAATTTGCAACCTGATGGAGGTCAGTATAGATGGACTAATAGAGAAAGTCCGACACACTGCTAGAAGGCCAAATATTTTTTCAGAGCTAGATGCAGAAAAAAATTAGATTCAGTTTGCAACCTGATGGAGGTCAGTATAGATGGACTAATAGAATGATGCTATGCCCAAAAGATTTTACTTCACTAGGTGCAGTAAAAAAATTGGTATTCTATACACAGGTGGTATATCTTGCAACACAGATAGGCTACTCCACTGACTAACACACTCTGCAATAGGCCAAAAAGGATTAGCTTTGCTAGATTCAGCCAAATGCTGTGAAAAAAACTTGCACAGCACTGGCACAGACCTGCCTGGCAAAAACTGATAGGAACTGATGTAACCTAGTCCTGAAAAGGACTCCAATTACAATTAGTCTTTACTCCCACAACCTATCTATTTAAGAGCACAGACCTGCCTGATAAAAGTCGTAGGAAATGCTGTAACCTAGTCCTTAAAAGGACTGCAATCACAACTATTCCCTACTCCCAAGCTATCTGTATATTTGTGCGAAAATTGGCTTGAAATTAACAAGGTATAGCGCACACAGCAACAGCGGTGCCGTCTAACACGCAGCTGCAGCAGTGAGAAAATGGTGGCGACGGGGAAAATGGCTTGGTCTTATAGGGCAAGGACATGTGACATACACTGCCAATGACACATGCCCTTGCTTGTGTGAAAAAAAGCACTTCGCTCCGTGTGTGCGCTGCTGATAGGCTGACAGATTGCACCTCCCCACTGTAAATGCGGGAAAGAGAAAAAAAAATGGAGATCTTCATTGTTCCTGCAGAGATCCATCCCCTGCCCCTCCCCCCACCCCGCTGTACACTCAAACTGCGTATTAACATTAATTTTCATCATTACTGAGAAAAAATCCAGTTATGATTTTGGTGCACGAACAGTTATCGAACATAACCTCGAACAGCCGAATTTTTCTCAAATTGTTCGTGTTCGCCGAACGGCTCGAACACCGCCCAAAACAGCTCGAATTTGAGATTGGCGAACAGTTCGAGTAGAACAACGCTCATCTCTACTCAGTAGTCCACTGGACCGTATTCGCACCTTTCCTGGTGAGATCGGTTAGAGGTTTAACAATTGCAAAAAGATTCGTAATGAATTTCCTGTAATAATTGGCAAAACCCAAAAATCTCTGTATAGATTTCAAACCAATAGGCCTAGGCCATTCCTGCACAGCCTGAACCTTCACAGGGTTCATCTCAAAGCCCTCGCTGGAGACAATGTAGCCCAAAAAACTAATTTTCTGCACAGCGAACTCACATTTCTCCAGCTTAGCAAGGAGTGAATTATCACTCAATAACTGCAAACCTTCACGTATATTCTGCCAATGGGACTCTACATCTGGTGAATAAATCAAAATGTCATCCAAATACACAACCACATTCTTACCAATCAAAGGTCTCAGGATGTCACTAATAAGGTTCTGAAAAAATGCAGGTGCATTGGTAAGACTAAAAGGCATCACCAGATTCTCAAATTGACCTGGGCGGTGTTCGAGTCGTTCGACGAACGCGAACGATTTGCAAAAAATTCGGCTGTTCGAGGTTATGTTCGATGACTGTTCGTGCACCAAAAGCGTAACTGCATTTTTTCAAGGCCTTTCTTTCAGGGATAGTCAGATTAAACAAGCGACTTTTGGGAAGAGTAGCACCTGGAACAAACTCAATGGCACAATTATAATCCCTATGAGGAGGTAAAACTTGAGACTACGCCTCCGAAAAAACCCTCCAAAAATCTCGAATAGGTACCGGTAATTCCCCTTTTTCCACAGCCGCAATGCGACCATTACAACATTTATCATAGCACTTCAGACTCCAAGACTTAATCACAGTAGCTTAACAAGATGGTTTTAATGCCCCTTGGAAGAGACTTGGAGGTCAAAGTGGTTTAACAAGACGCTTTTAATGCCCCTTGGAAGAGACGTGGATGTCAGAGTTGGTAAAAAGACGGTTTAATGACCCTTGGAAGAGACGTGGAGGTCACAGTAGCTTAACAAAATTGTTTTAATGCCCTTTGGAACAGACGTGGAGTTCAGAGTGGTTAAACAAGACGGTTTTAATGCCCTTTGGAAGAGATGTGGATGTCACAGTAGCTTAACAAGACGATTTTAATGCCCCTTGGAAGAGACGTGGAGGTAAGAGTTGTTTAACAAGACAGTTTTAATGCCCCTTGGAAAAGACGCGGAGGTCACAGTAGCTTGTCACGACGGTTTTAAAGCCCCTTGGAAGAGACCTGGAGGTCAGAGTGGTTTAACAAGAAGGTTTTAATGCCCCTTGGAAGAGACGTGAAGATCACAGTAACTTAACAAGACGGTTTTAATGCCCCTTGGAAGAGACGTGGAGGTCACAGTAGCTTAATAAGACGGTTTTAATGCCCTATGGAACAGACATGGAGTACAGAGTGGTTTAACAAGACTGTTTTCATGCCCCTTGGATGAGTGGTGGAGGTCCCAGTGGAATAAAAAGACAATATCAATGCCCCTTGGTAGAGAGGTGGAGGTCGCATTGGAATAAAAAGACAAGTTCAATGCCCCTTGGAAGAGACGTGGATGTCACAGTAGCTTAACAAGACGGTTTTAACGCCACTTGGAAGAGACGTGCAGGTCACAGCTGTTTAACAGGACGGTTTTAATGTCCCTTTGAAGAGACATGGAGGTCAGAGTGGTTTAACAAGATGGTTTTAATGCCCGTTGGAAGAGACATGGAGTACAGAGTGGTTTAACAAGACGGTTTTAATGCCCCTTGGAAGAGACATGGAGGTCAGAGTGGTTTAACAAGATGATTTTAATGCCCGTTGGAGGAGACTTGGAGTTCACAGTGGTTTAACAAGATGGTATTAATGCCCTTTGGGAGAAACATGAAGGTCACAATAGCTTAATAAGAAGGTTTTAATGTCCCTTGGAAGAGACGTGGAGGTCAGAGAGGTTTAACAAGACGGTTTTAATGCACCTTGGAAGAGACTTGGAGGTCTCAGTAGCTTAACTAGACGGTTTTTATGCCCCTTGGAAGAGACTTTGAGGTCAGAGTGGTTTAACAAGACGGTTTTAATGCCCCTTGGAATAGACGTGGAGGTCACAGTAGCTTAACAACAACAAAGAAAATGACGGCACTTCCACTACAAAAACTAGGTGTGAACAGGTGCTTACTAAGAGCAGCTACCTCCATATATAATGAATAGTGTTGAGCGATACCTTCCAATATCAGGAAATATCGTATCGGATTGGATCGGACCGATACTCAAAAAGTATCGGATATCGCCGATTCCGATACCGGAAACCACTGCAAGTCAATGGGACACTAATATCAGAATGAAAATAAACCCTTTCTTTCCTTGTAGGTTAATTCTACATGAAGTAAAACAACTAAGAATAATGTAGAATGTATGCGAAAAGCCGGCAATTCATCAGCGCATACACCGGTACCCGACAATTTACAACAGAAAGAATAGAGCTTCACACATAGATTAGATAGATAGAAACATGTCAGTCACATATATATGAAGTACAGTGACAGTGTTGCTTACTGTACTTGTCATTTAGTGTAAAGGATTTATTTAAAAAAATAATAGTGTTTTCATGCACCGTCTCTTTAAAAAAGCCGGCCGGCAATTCAGCAGCGGTACCCGACAATTTATAACAGACAGAATAGAGCTTCACACATAGATTAGATAGATAGAAACATGTCAGTCACACATATATGAAGTACAGTGACAGTGTTGGTTACTGTACTTGTCATTTAGTGTAAAGGATTTATATAAAAAAATAATAGTGTTTTCATGCACCGTCTCTGTAAGAAAGCCGGCCTGCAATTCAGCAGCGGTACCCGACAATTTAGAATAGAAGGAATAGAGAATCATACATAGATTAGATAGATAGAAACATGTCAGTCACATATATATGAAGTACAGTGATAGTGTTGATTACTGTACTTGTCATTTAGTGTTAAAATAAAGGATTTATTTTAAAAAAAATTGGCGTGGGGTTCCCTTAATTTTAGTCTCTAGCGGAGGTTAAGCAGACGGCTGGGGCAGATGTTTGAAGCCTGGGAAGGGGGTAATACCCACGGAGCTTCCCAGGCTACTAATATCAGCCCCCAGCTGAATACCTAGCCTTTACTAGCTATTAAAATGGGGGACCCCCCCAAAAAAATGACATGGGGTCCACCCTATTTTAATAGCTAGCAAAGGCTAGGCAGACAGCTGGGGGCTGATATTAATAGCCCAGGAAGGGAGCCATGAATATTGGCCCCCTCCCAGGCTAGAAACACCAGCCGTCAGCCGCCCCAGAAATGGCGCATCCATAGGATGCGCCAATTCTGGCACTTAGCCTCGCTCTTCCCACTGCCCTGTAGCGGTGGCAGTGGGGTAATAGGGCTGGGGTTGATGTCAGCTTATAATGCCAGCTGACATCAAGCCCAGGTTAATAATGGAGAGGCGTCTATAAGACATCCCCATTACTAACCCCATAGTGAAAGTTAAAAAAAAAACACAAATACCCAGAATAAAGTCCTTTAATTGAAATAAACACACAATTCTTTATTGTTCTAAATTAAACCATACTTACCGTCACGCCCATTCCAGCTGAAGCCAACGATCTCCTGCAATAAAAGAAAAATAATAAAGCAACCTCATCCTTACCTTTCCATGGTTCCCACGACGGCTCCAGCTCTGCTACATCGAGATGACAGGCTGGACCGCAGCGGTCCAGCCTGTCATCTCGATGTAGCAGAGCTGAAGCTGTCGTGGGATCCATGGGAAGGTAAGGATGAGGTTGGTTTATTATTTTTCTTTTATTGCAGGAGATCGTTGGCTTCAGCTGGAATGGGCGTGATGGTAAGTATAGTTTAATTTAGAACAATAAAGAATTGTGTGTTTATTTCAATTAAACTTTATTCTGGGTGTTGTGTTTTTTTAAAATACTTTACTAGAAATTCATGGTGGTCATGTCTAATATTGGCGTGACCCCATGAATTTCGGGCTTAGGGCCAGCTGATAATGCCAAGCTGGCCTTAACCCCTTTATTACCCAGTGAGCCACCGCACCAGGGCCCTGGATGAGTTGGGTACAGCGCCAGAAGATGGCGCTTCTATGAACGCGCCATTTTCCGGGGCGGCTGCGGACTGCAATTTGCAGCAGGTGGGGCCCAGAAAGCTTGGGCCTCCCTGCGCTGCAGATTCCAGCCCCCAACTGCCTAGTTGTACCTGGCTGGACCCAAAAATAGGGCAAAGCCCCACGTATTTTTTTTTTTTTAATTATTTCATGAAATTCATGAAATAATTAAGAAAAAAAGGGCTTCCCTATATTGTTGTGTCCGGCCAGGTACAAATAGGCAGCTGGTGGTTGGGGGCAGCCCGTTCCTGCCTGCTGTACCTGGCTGGACACAAAAATAGGGCGAAGCCCCACGTATTTTTTTTTTTAATTATTTCATGAAATTCATGAAATAATTAAGAAAAAAAGGGCTTCCCTATATTGTTGTGTCCGGCCAGGTACAAATAGGCAGCTCGTGGTTGGGGGCAGCCCGTTCCTGCCTGCTGTACCTGGCTGGACCCAAATATAGTGCGAAGCGCCACGTCAATTTTTTTTAAATTATTTCATGAAATAATTTTTTAAAAAAAGGGCTTCCCTATATTTTTGTGTCCGGCCAGGTACAAATAGGCAGCTGGTGGTTGGGGGCAGCCCGTTCCTGCCTGCTGTACCTGGCTGGACACAAATATAGGACGCAGCCCCACATCAATTTTTTTTTAATTATTTCATGAATTTCCTGAAATAATTTAAAAAAAATTGACGTGGAGCTTCGCACTATATTTGTGTCCAGCCAGGTACAGCAGGCAGGAACGGGCTGCCCCCAACCACCAGCTGCCTATTTGTACCTGGCCGGACACAACAATATAAGGAGGCCCTTTTTTTCTTTATTATTTCATGAATTTCATGAAATAATTAAAAAAAAAAATGCGTGGAGCTTCGCCCTATTTTTGTGTCCAGCCAGGTACAACTAGGCAGCTGGGGGCTGGAATCTGCAGGGCAGGGAGACCCAAGCTTTCTGGGGCCCCCCCCCCCGCTGCAAATTGCAGTCCGCAGCCACCCCGGAAAATGGCGCGTTCATAGAAGCTGGATGCTGTACCTGGCTGGCATACAAAAATATAGCAAAGCCCACGTCAAAATTTTTGGGAAAAATTAATTAAAAAATAAATAATAATTTAGGGACTGCATCTTTATTAACTCCTCAAATGTCATTTAGTGTTAAAATAAAGGATTTATTTAAAAAAAAAATTGGCGTGGGATGCCCCATAATTTTAGTCTCTAGCGGAGCTTAAGCAGACGGCTGGGGAAGATGTTTGAAGCCTGGGAAGGGGGTAATACCCACGGAGCTTCCCAGACTACTAATATCAGCCCCCAGCTGAATACCTAGCCTTTACTAGCTATTAAAATGGGGAACCCCCCCAAAAAAATGACGTGGGGTCCCCCCTATTTTAATAGCTAGCAAAGGCTAGGCAGACAGCTGGGGGCTGATATTAATAGCCCAGGAAGGGTGCCATGAATATTGGCCCCCTCCCAGGCTAGAAACACCAGCCGTCAGCCGCCCCAGAAATGGCGCATCCATAGGATGCGCCAATTCTGGCACTTAGCCTCGCTCTTCCACGCTGCCCTGGTGCGGTGGCAGGGGGTAATAGGGCTGGGGTTCATGTCAGCGCCAGCTGCCATGAAGCCCAGGTTAGTAATGATGGGCGTCTATAAGACACCCCCATTACTAACCTACAAAGTGTTAAAAAGAAAAAACACACTACACCCAGAAAAAAATAATTTATTTGAAATAAAACACACAATTTTATTAAATTCTTAGTTTACTAAAAAAAATAGTTACCTGTCCACGTTCCTGCGCTGATCTCCCATGCACAGCTGTCACATCTGGAGATGGTGACAGCTGTGCATGGCTGCTGTAAGCTCACACTGCCGGGAACACGTCCGCTCCCGGCAGCGGGAGCCACTGACTGAGGTCACCGGAGTGCATTCAGGCAGCGCAGCTCCGGAGACCTCCTTTACGGCACTGCTGTACCGTGGGAATTTCTCACGATACAGCAGGGCCGTAAAGGAGTTGACCGGAGCAGCGCTGCCTGAACTCCGGCGAACCCGCTTATGCAATGACGGGGCTGCTTTACGGCCCCGTCATTCTAGCGGCGGCAGCGGTTCAGAGCGGTCACATTCTATGTGGCTGCTCTAAACTGGAGATCATCGTGGGACACTCGTGGACTACTACGGAGGGGTAAGGATAAGGTTGTGGTTTATTATTTTATATTTTATTACAGGAGATCGATGGCTTCGGGGAATTAGGTGTCTAGGTGAGTATAGGTGTAGTTTTTTATTTTTTACTTTATTTTAGGTGGCGATCGGCGGGGACAGGTAATGTATAAACTAATTTATTGTAGGTAACCACTGGCCACCAATGAAATGTATTTAACATTTATTGGGGACACAGTAGGGCAATTTAAATAGCAGGATCAGGCTGATGGGAACTACTGCTCCCATCGAGCTGATCCTGCTGGCACGAGTGGACGGGGGACAGACATAGGCCGATGGGAGTAGTAGTGTCACATCGGCCTATGTCTGCCTGCACGCACACACCCGCACACATCACACAGACACCGTGCACACCCGCGCACATCGCACAGGCATCGCACACACCCGCAGACATCGCACAGACACCGCACACACCCGCACACATCGCACAGACACTGCGCACACCCGCACACATCGCACAGACACCCACACACACCAATCATGACGGGTCTGGGAGGTGAGGCTGACCTGTGCGACCGTGGGAAAGTTCATGTGAGTTCATGCAATGCAGTCAAGCATGAACTCACATGAACCCTCTGAGGGCACCGCGGCGACTTCAAATGAACAGCTGATCGGCATCACCTGATACCGCAGCTGTTCATTTGAAATAACCGGCGGGAAAGCGCAGCACAGAACGGGAAAGCCGGCGGTGAAGTCTTTTCACTGCCGGCTTCCCCGCCCGGGTCCTTCGCTCCCCGCTCCTTGGTGCTGCGCTCCCCGCCCGGTCCTAACATACGATCGGGATGGGAGGTGGCGAGGGGAGCGGAGGATCGGGGTGGGAGGCTGCGGGGAAGTAGTATGGGGTTGTGTGCTTGTTTAAAAGCCGGCGGCTTTTTACCGCGCGCCGGCTTTTAAACAATCAGGAGAATTCTCCCACGCTGGGATGGCATTCTGATGACAGGCTGGATCGCAGCTGAGCGCTGCCATCCAGCTTGTCATCCTTCAGAGAAACGGCAGAGCGCAGGCATTATGGGAACTTCCGATTCCGGTATTCGATATTGTAAAAGTATCGGAATTAAGTATCGGAATTCCGATACCGCGAATATCGGCCGATACCCGATATTTCAGTATCGGAATGCTCAACACTAATAATGAACAAATAAAGTAGCACACTGTAACACTGAGTATATAGATATGAAATATGAAATATGAATAGCATAACTGCTGTAGAAAAATAAAAATAAATGAAAAAAATTTTTTGAAAATTTTTTTTATAGCGCATGTAAATATGAAATATGGAAAATGAATAGCATTACTGCTGTAAATAAATGAGAAATCTTAGCGCATAAATTGGCCAATTCATGTGTACCTGACAGCCGCGGTAAGGCGTTTCTCGATGTCAGGACCTATCAATGTGAATACCTCTCTAAGAGACCTCCGTCTGCTTATGTGTGGGAAAGACAGATCCTGATGCATTTAAAACCACCTGCGGCATGGGGGTGGGGGTGGAGTGCTCAGTCAACGCTGAATCTAGTAACAAAGAAAATGACGGCACTTCCACTACAAAAACTAGGTGTGAACAGGTGCTTACTAAGAGCAGCTACCTCCATATATAATGAACAAATAAAGTAGCACACTCTAACACTGAGTATATAGATATGAAATATGAAATATGAATAGCATAACTGCTGTAGAAAAATAAAAATAAATCAAAAAAATTTTTTGAAATTTTTTTTTATAGCGCATGTAAATATGAAATATGGAAAATGAATAGCATTACTGCTGTAAATAAATGAGAAATCTTAGCGCATAAATTGGCCAATTCATGTGTACCTGACAGCCGCGGTAAGGCGTTTCTCGATGTCAGGACCTATCAATGTGAATACCTCTCTAAGAGACCTCCGTCTGCTTATGTGTGGGAAAGACAGATCCTGATGCATTTAAAACCACCTGCGGCATGGGGGTGGGGGTGGAGTGCTCAGTCAACGCTGAATCTAGTAACAAAGAAAATGACGGCACTTCCACTACAAAAACTAGGTGTGAACAGGTGCTTACTAAGAGCAGCTACCTCCATATATAATGAACAAATAAAGTAGCACACTGTAACACTGAGTATATAGATATGAAATATGAAATATGAATAGCATAACTGCTGTAGAAAAATAAAAATAAATGAAAAAATGTTTTTGAAATTTTTTTTTATAGCGCATGTAAATATGAAATATGGAAAATGAATAGCATTACTGCTGTAAATAAATGAGAAATCTTAGCGCATAAATTGGCCAATTCATGTGTACCTGACAGCCGCGGTAAGGCGTTTCTCGATGTCAGGACCTATCAATGTGAATACCTCTCTAAGAGACCTCCGTCTGCTTATGTGTGGGAAAGACAGATCCTGATGCATTTAAAACCACCTGCGGCATGGGGGTGGGGGTGGAGTGCTCAGTCAACGCTGAATCTAGTAACAAAGAAAATGACGGCACTTCCACTACAAAAACTAGGTGTGAACAGGTGTGCTACTTTATTTGTTCATTATATATGGAGGTAGCTGCTCTTAGTAAGCACCTGTTCACACCTAGTTTTTGTAGTGGAAGTGCCGTCATTTTCTTTGTTACTAGATTCAGCGTTGACTGAGCACTCCACCCCCACCCCCATGCCGCAGGTGGTTTTAAATGCATCAGGATCTGTCTTTCCCACACATAAGCAGACGGAGGTCTCTTAGAGAGGTATTCACATTGATAGGTCCTGACATCGAGAAACGCCTTACCACGGCTGTCAGGTACACATGAATTGGCCAATTTATGCGCTAAGATTTCTCATTTATTTACAGCAGTAATGCTATTCATTTTCCATATTTCATATTTACATGCGCTATAAAAAAAAATTTCAAAAAATTTTTTTCATTTATTTTTATTTTTGTACAGCAGTTATGCTATTCATATTTCATATTTCATATCTATATACTCAGTGTTACAGTGTGCTACTTTATTTGTTCATTATATATGGAGGTAGCTGCTCTTAGTAAGCACCTGTTCACACCTAGTTTTTGTAGTGGAAGTGCCGTCATTTTCTTTGTTACTAGATTCAGCATTGACTGAGCACTCCACCCCCACCCCCATGCCGCAGGTGGTTTTAAATGCATCAGGATCTGTCTTTCCCACACATAAGCAGACGGAGGTCTCTTAGAGAGGTATTCACATTGATAGGTCCTGACATCGAGAAACGCCTTACCGCGGCTGTCAGGTACACATGAATTGGCCAATTTATGCGCTAAGATTTCTCATTTATTTACAGCAGTAATGCTATTCATTTTCCATATTTCATATTTACATGCGCTATAAAAAAAATTTCAAAAACATTTTTTCATTTATTTTTATTTTTCTACAGCAGTTATGCTATTCATATTTCATATTTCATATCTATATACTCAGTGTTACAGTGTGCTACTTTATTTGTTCATTATATATGGAGGTAGCTGCTCTTAGTAAGCACCTGTTCACACCTAGTTTTTGTAGTGGAAGTGCCGTCATTTTCTTTGTTACTAGATTCAGCGTTGACTGAGCACTCCACCCCCACCCCCATGCCGCAGGTGGTTTTAAATGCATCAGGATCTGTCTTTCCCACACATAAGCAGACGGAGGTCTCTTAGAGAGGTATTCACATTGATAGGTCCTGACATCGAGAAACGCCTTACCGCGGCTGTCAGGTACACATGAATTGGCCAATTTATGCGCTAAGATTTCTCATTTATTTACAGCAGTAATGCTATTCATTTTCCATATTTCATATTTACATGCGCTATAAAAAAAAAATTTCAAAAAATTTTTTTCATTTATTTTTTTTTTCTACAGCAGTTATGCTATTCATATTTCATATTTCATATCTATATACTCAGTGTTACAGTGTGCTACTTTATTTGTTCACAGTAGCTTAACAAGACGGTTTTAATGCCCCTTGGAAGAGACGTGGAGGTCACAGTAGCTTAACAAGACGGTTTTATTGCCCCTTGGAAGAGACGTGGAGTTCAGAGTGGTTTAACAAGAAGCCTTTCATGCCCCTTGGAAGAGACGTGGAGGTCAGAGTGGTCTAACAAAATGGTTTTAATGCCCCTTGGAAGTGACGTGGAGGTCACAATAGCTTAACAAGACGGTTTTAATGCCCCTAGGAATACACACGGAGGTCCGATTGGTTTAAGAAGATGGTTTTAATGCCCCTTGGAAGATACGTGGAGGTCACAGTAGCTTAGCAAGAAGGTTTTAATGCCCCTTGGAAGAGACGTGAAGTTCACAGTATCTTAAAAAGATGCTTTTAATGCCCCTTGGAAAAGACGTTGAGGTCAGAGTGGATTACAAAACGGTTTTAATTCCCCTTGGAAGAGACGTGGAGGTCCCTGTGGAATAAAAAGACATTATCAATGCCCCTTGTAAGAGTGGTAGAGGTCCCAGTGGAATAAAAAGAGAATATCAATGCCCCTTGGAAGAGTGGTGGAGGTCGCAGTGGAATAAAAAGACAATATCAATGCCCCTTGGAAGAGACGCGAAGGTCACAGTAGCTTAACAAGATGGTTTTAATGCCCCTTGGAAAAGACGTGGAGGTCAGAGTGGTTTAACAAGATGGCTTTAATGCCCCTTGGAAGAGACGTGGAGGTCTCAGTAGCATAATAAAATGGTTTTAATGCCCCTTTGAACACACGTGGAAGTCACAGTAGCTTAACAATACAGTTTTAATGCCCCTTGGAAGAGACGTGGAGGTCAGAGTGGTTTAACAAGACGGTTTTAATGCCCCTTGGAAGAGACGTAGAGGTCACAGTAGCTTAACAAGACGGTTTTAATGCCCCTTGGAAGTGACGTGGAGGTCACAGTAGCTTAACAAGATGGTTTTAATGCCCTTTGGAAGAGACGAGGATGTCAGAGTGATTTAACAAAATGGTTTTAATGCCCCTTGGAAGAGACATGGAGGTCACAGTAGCTTAACAAGACTGTTTTAATGCCCCTTGGAAGAGACATGGAGGTCACAGTAGCTTAACAAGACAGTTTTAATGCCCCTTAGAAGAGACGTGGATGTCAGAGTTGGTAACAAGACCGTTTAATGACCCTTGGAAGAGACGTGGAGATCACAGTAGCTTAACAAGATGGTTTTAATGCCCCTTGGAAGAGACTTGAATTTGAGAGTCGTTTAACAAGACGGTTTAATGCTCCTTGGAAGAGACGTGGAGTTCAGACTGGTTTACAAAACGGTTTTAATGCCGCGTGGAAGAGACGTGCAGGTCCCAGTGGAATAAAAAGACAATATCAATGCCCATTGGAAGAAATGTGGAGGTCCCAGTGGATTAAAAAGACAATATCTATGACCCTTGGAAGAGATGTGGAGGACACAGTGGAATAAAAAGACAATATCAATGCCCCTTGGAAGAGACGTGGAGGTCACAGTAGCTTAACAAGACGGTTTTAATGCCCATTGGAAGAGACGTGGAGGTCACAGTCGCTTAACAAGACGGTTTTAATGCCCCTTGAAAGAGACGTGGTGTTCAGAGTGGTTTAACAAGATGGTTTTAATGCCCCTTGGAAGAAACGTGCAGGTCACAGTAGCTAAACAAGATGGTTTTAATGGCCCTTGGAAGAGACGTGGAGGTCACAGTAGCTTAACAAGACGGTTTTAATGCCCCTTGGAAGAGACGTGGAGGTCAGAGTGGTTTAACAAGACAGTTTTAATGCCCCTTGGAAGAGACGTGGAGATCACAGTAGCTTAACAAGGCGGTTTTAATGCCGCTTGGAAGAGACGTGGAGTACAGAGTGGTTTATCAAGACGGTTTTAATGCCCCTTGGAAGAGATGTGGAGATGCCAGTGGAATAAAAAGACAATATCAATTCCCCTTGCAAGAGTGGTGGAGTTCCCAGTGGAATGAAAAGACAATATCAATGCCCCTTGGAAGAGTGGTGGAGGTCAGAGTGGAATAAAAAGACAATATCAATGCCCCTTGGAAGAGACTTGGAGGACACAGTAGCTTAACTAGATGGTTTTAATGCCCCTTGAAAGAATTGTGGAGGTCAGAGTGGATTAACAAGATGGTTTTAATGCCCTTTGGAAGAGTCATGGAGGTCACAGTAGCTTAACAAGGCGGCTTTAATGCCCCTTGGAAGAGGCGTGCAGCTCAGAGTAGTTTAACAAAATGGCTTTAATGCCCCTTGGAAGAGACGTGGAGGTCAGAGTGGTTTTACAAGATGGCTTTAATGTCCCTTGGAAGAGAGGTTGAGGTCACAGTGGTTTAACAAGATGGTTTTAATGCCCCTTGGAAGAGACGTGGAGGTCACAGTAGCATAACAAGATGGTTTTAATGCCCCTTTGAAGACACGAGGAGGTCACAGTCGCTTAACAGGATGGTTTTAATGCCTCTTGGATGAGAAGTGGAGGTCAGAGTGGTTTAACAAGTCAGTTTTAATGCCCCTTGGAAGAGACATAGAGGTCACAGTAGCTTAACAAGACTGTTTTAATGCCCCTTGGAAGAGACGTGGAGGTCACAGTAGCTTAACAAGACAGTTTTAATGCCCCTTAGAAGAGACGTGGATGTCAGAGTTGGTAACAAGACCGTTTAATGACCCTTGGAAGAGACGTGGAGATCACAGTAGCTTAACAAGACGGTTTTAATGCCCCTTGGAAGAGACTTGAATTTGAGAGTCGTTTAACAAGACGGTTTAATGCTCCTTGGAAGAGACGTGGAGTTCAGACTGGTTTACAAAACGGTTTTAATGCCGCGTGGAAGAGACGTGCAGGTCCCAGTGGAATAAAAAGACAATATCAATGCCCATTGGAAGAAATGTGGAGGTCCCAGTGGATTAAAAAGACAATATCTATGACCCTTGGAAGAGATGTGGAGGTCACAGTGGAATAAAAAGACAATATCAATGCCCCTTGGAAGAGACGTGGAGGTCACAGTAGCTTAACAAGACGGTTTTAATGCCCATTGGAAGAGACGTGGAGGTCACAGTCGCTTAACAAGACGGTTTTAATGCCCCTTGAAAGAGACGTGGTGTTCAGAGTGGTTTAACAAGATGGTTTTAATGCCCCTTGGAAGAGACGTGCAGGTCACAGTAGCTAAACAAGATGGTTTTAATGGCCCTTGGAAGAGACGTGGAGGTCACAGTAGCTTAACAAGACGGTTTTAATGCCCCTTGGAAGAGACATGGAGGTCAGAGTGGTTTAACAAGATTGCTTTTATGCCCCTTGGAAGAGACGTGGAGGTCAGAGTGGTTTAACAAGACAGTTTTAATGCCCCTTGGAAGAGACGTGGAGATCACAGTAGCTTAACAAGGCGGTTTTAATGCCGCTTGGAAGAGACGTGGAGTACAGAGTGGTTTAACAAGACGGTTTTAATGCCCCTTGGAAGAGACGTGGAGATGCCAGTGGAATAAAAAGACAATATCAATTCCCCTTGCAAGAGTGGTGGAGTTCCCAGTGGAATGAAAAGACAATATCAATGCCCCTTGGAAGAGTGGTGGAGGTCAGAGTGGAATAAAAAGACAATATCAATGCCCCTTGGAAGAGACTTGGAGGACACAGTAGCTTAACTAGATGGTTTTAATGCCCCTTGAAAGAATTGTGGAGGTCAGAGTGGTTTAAGAAGATGGTTTTAATGCCCTTTGGAAGAGTCATGGAGGTCACAGTAGCTTAACAAGGCGGCTTTAATGCCCCTTGGAAGAGGCGTGGAGCTCAGAGTAGTTTAACAAAATTGCTTTAATGCCCCTTGGAAGAGACGTGGAGGTCAGAGTGGTTTTACAAGATGGCTTTAATGTCCCTTGGAAGAGAGGTTGAGGTCACAGTGGTTTAACAAGATGGTTTTAATGCCCCTTGGAAGAGACGTGGAGGTCACAGTAGCATAACAAGATGGTTTTAATGCCCCTTTGAAGACACGAGGAGGTCACAGTCGCTTAACAGGATGGTTTTAATGCCTCTTGGATGAGAAGTGGAGGTCAGAGTGGTTTAACAAGTCAGTTTCAATGCCCCTTGGAAGAGACGTGGAGTTCAGAGTGGTTTAACAAGATGGTTTTAATGACCCTTGGAAGAGACGTGGAGGTCACAGTAGCTTAACAAGATGGTTTTAATGCCCTTTGGAAGAGACGTGGAGGTCACAGTAGCTTAACAAGAGAGTTTTAATGCCCCTTGGAAGAGACTTTAATTTGAGAGTGGATTAACAAGATGGTTTAATACCCCTTGGAAGAGACGAGGAGTTCAGACTGGTTTACAAAACTGTTTTAATGCCGCGTGGAAGAGACCTGCAGGTCCCAGTGGAATAAAAAGACAATATCAATGCCCATTGGAAGAAATGTGGAGGTCCCAGTGGAATAAAAAGACAATATCTATGACCCTTGGTTGAGATGTGGAGGTCACAGTGGAATAAAAAGACAATATCAATGCCCCTTGGAAGAGATGTGGAGGTCACAGTAGCTTAACAAGACGGTTTTAATGCCCATTGGAAGAGACGTGGAGGTCACAGTCGCTTAACAAGACGGTTTTAATGCCCCTTGAAAGAGACATGGAGGTCAGAGTCATTTAACAAGATGGTTTTAATGCCCCTTGGAAGAGATGTGGAGTTCAGAGTGTTTTAACATGACGGTATTAATGCCCCTTGGAAGACACGTGGAGGTCAGAGTGGTTTAACAAGACGGTTTTAATGCCCCTTGGAAGAGACGTGGAGGTCACAGAAGCTTAACAAGATGGTTCTAATGCCCTTTGGAAAAGACATGGAGGTCACAGTGGTTTAACAAGACGGTTTTAATGCCCCTTGGAAGAGACGTGCAGGTCACAGTAGCTAAACAAGATGGTTTTAATGCCCCTTGGAAGAGACGTGCAGGTCACAGTAGCTAAACAAGATGGTTTTAATGGCCCTTGGAAGAGACGTGGAGGTCACAGTAGCTTAACAAGACGGTTTTAATGCCCCTTGGAAGAGACATGGAGGTCAGAGTGGTTTAACAAGACTGCTTTTATGCCCCTTGGAAGAGACGTGGAGGTCAGAGTGGTTTAACAAGACAGTTTTAATGCCCCTTGGAAGAGACGTGGAGATCACAGTAGCTTAACAAGGCGGTTTTAATGCCGCTTGGAAGAGACGTGGAGTACAGAGTGGTTTAACAAGACGGTTTTAATGCCCCTTGGAAGAGACGTGGAGATGCCAGTGGAATAAAAAGACAATATCAATTCCCCTTGCAAGAGTGGTGGAGTTCCCAGTGGAATGAAAAGACAATATCAATGCCCCTTGGAAGAGTGGTGGAGGTCAGAGTGGAATAAAAAGACAATATCAATGCCCCTTGGAAGAGACTTGGAGGACACAGTAGCTTAACTAGATGGTTTTAATGCCCCTTGAAAGAATTGTGGAGGTCAGAGTGGTTTAACAATACGGTTTTAATGCCCTTTGGAAGAGTCATGGAGGTCACAGTAGCTTAGCAAGGCGGCTTTAATGCCCCTTGGAAGAGGCGTGGAGCTCAGAGTAGTTTAACAAAATGGCTTTAATGCCCCTTGGAAGAGACGTGGAGGTCAGAGTGGTTTTACAAGATGGCTTTAATGTCCCTTGGAAGAGAGGTTGAGGTCACAGTGGTTTAACAAGATGGTTTTAATGCCCCTTGGAAGAGACGTGGAGGTCACAGTAGCATAACAAGATGGTTTTAATGCCCCTTTGAAGACACGAGGAGGTCACAGTCGCTTAACAGGATGGTTTTAATGCCTCTTGGATGAGAAGTGGAGGTCAGAGTGGTTTAACAAGTCGGTTTCAAATCCCCTTGGAAGAGACGTGGAGTTCAGAGTGGTTTAACAAGACGGTTTTAATGCCCCTTGGAAGAGACGTGGAGGTCACAGTAGCTTAACAAGATGGTTTTAATGCCCTTTGGAAGAGACGTGGAGTTCAGAGTAGTTTAACAAAACGGTTTTAATGCCCCTTGGAAGAGACGTGGAGGTCACATTAGCTTAACAAGACAGTTTTAATGCCCCTTCGAAGAGACGTGGAGGTCAGAGTGATTTAACAAAACAGTTTTAATGCCCTTTGGAAGAGACGTGGAGGTCACAGTAGCTTAACAAGACGGTTTTAATGCCTCTTGGAAGAGAAGTGGAGGTCACAGTAGCTTAACAAGAGAGTTTTAATGCCCCTTGGAAGAGACTTTAATTTGAGAGTGGATTAACAAGACGGTTTAATGCCCCTTGGAAGAGACGAGGAGTTCAGACTGGTTTACAAAACTGTTTTAATGCCACGTGGAAGAGACCTGCAGGTCCCAGTGGAATAAAAAAACAATATCAATGCCCATTGGAAGAAATGTGGAGGTCCCAGTGGAATAAAAAGACAATATCTATGACCCTTGGTTGAGATGTGGAGGTCACAGTGGAATAAAAAGACAATATCAATGCCCCTTGGAAGAGATGTGGAGGTCACAGTAGCTTAACAAGACGGTTTTAATGCCCATTGGAAGAGACGTGGAGGTCACAGTCGCTTAACAAGACGGTTTTAATGCCCCTTGAAAGAGACGTGGAGGTCAGAGTCATTTAACAAGATAGTTTTAATTCCCCTTGGAAGAGATGTGGAGGTAAGAGTGTTTTAACATGATGGTTTTAATGCCCCTTGGAAGACACGTGGAGGTCAGAGTGGTTTAACAAGACGGTTTTAATGCCCCTTGGAAGAGACATGGAGGTCACAGCAGCTTGACAAGATGGTTCTAATGCCCCTTGGAAAAGACATGGAGGTCACAGTGGTTTAACAAGATGGTTTTAATGCCCCTTGGAAGAGACGTGCAGGTCACAGTAGCTAAACAAGATGGTTTTAATGGCCCTTGGAAGAGACGTGGAGGTCACAGTAGCTTAACAAGACGGTTTTAATGCCCCTTGGAAGAGACATGGAGGTCAGAGTGGTTTAACAAGACTGCTTTTATGCCCCTTGGAAGAGACGTGGAGGTCAGAGTGGTTTAACAAGACAGTTTTAATGCCCCTTGGAAGAGACGTGGAGATCACAGTAGCTTAACAAGGCGGTTTTAATGCCGCTTGGAAGAGACGTGGAGATGCCAGTGGAATAAAAAGACAATATCAATTCCCCTTGCAAGAGTGGTGGAGTTCCCAGTGGAATGAAAAGACAATATCAATGCCCCTTGGAAGAGTGGTGGAGGTCAGAGTGGAATAAAAAGACAATATCAATGCCCCTTGGAAGAGACTTGGAGGACACAGTAGCTTAACTAGATGGTTTTAATGCCCCTTGAAAGAATTGTGGAGGTCAGAGTGGTTTAAGAAGATGGTTTTAATGCCCTTTGGAAGAGTCATGGAGGTCACAGTAGCTTAACAAGGTGGCTTTAATGCCCCTTGGAAGAGGCGTGGAGCTCAGAGTAGTTTAACAAAATGGCTTTAATGCCCCTTGGAAGAGACGTGGAAGTCAGAGTGGTTTTACAAGATGGCTTTAATGTCCCTTGGAAGAGAGGTTGAGGTCACAGTGGTTTAACAAGATGGTTTTAATGCCCCTTGGAAGAGACGTGGAGGTCACAGTAGCATAAGAAGATGGTTTTAATGCCCCTTTGAAGACACGAGGAGGTCACAGTCGCTTAACAGGATGGTTTTAATGCCTCTTGGATGAGAAGTGGAGGTCAGAGTGGTTTAACAAGTCGGTTTCAATGCCCCTTGGAAGAGACGTGGAGTTCAGAGTGGTTTAACAAGATGGTTTTAATGCCCCTTGGAAGAGACGTGGAGGTCACAGTAGCTTAACAAGATGGTTTTAATTCCCTTTGGAAGAGACGTGGAGGTCACAGTAGCTTAACAAGAGAGTTTTAATGCCCCTTGGAAGAGACTTTAATTTGAGAGTGGATTAACAAGATGGTTTAATGCCCCTTGGAAGAGACGAGGAGTTCAGACTGGTTTACAAAACAGTTTTAATGCCGCGTGGAAGAGACCTGCAGGTCCCAGTGGAATAAAAAGACAATATCAATGCCCATTGGAAGAAATGTGGAGGTCCCAGTGGAATAAAAAGACAATATCTATGACCCTTGGTTGAGATGTGGAGGTCACAGTGGAATAAAAAGACAATATCAATGCCCCTTGGAAGAGATGTGGAGGTCACAGTAGCTTAACAAGACGGTTTTAATGCCCATTGGAAGAGACGTGGAGGTCACAGTCGCTTAACAAGACGGTTTTAATGCCCCTTGAAAGAGACGTGGAGGTCAGAGTCATTTAACAAGATGGTTTTAATGCCCCTTGGAAGAGATGTGGAGTTCAGAGTGTTTTAACATGACGGTATTAATGCCCCTTGGAAGACACGTGGAGGTCAGAGTGGTTTAACAAGACGGTTTTAATGCCCCTTGGAAGAGACGTGGAGGTCACAGCAGCTTAACAAGATGGTTCTAATGCCCTTTGGAAAAGACATGGAGGTCACAGTGGTTTAACAAGACGGTTTTAATGCCCCTTGGAAGAGACGTGCAGGTCACAGTAGCTAAACAAGATGGTTTTAATGCCCCTTGGAAGAGACATGGAGGTCACAGTAGCTTAACAAGATGGTTTTAATGCCCCTTGGAAGAGACGTGGAGGTCCGAGTGGTTTAACAAGATGGTTTTAATGCCCCTTGGAGGAGACATGGAGGTCAGAGTGGTTTAACAAGACGGTTTTAATGCCCCTTGGAAGAGACGGGGAGGTCAGAGTGGTTTAACAAGACGGTGTTAATGCCCCTTGGAAGAGACATAGAGGTCAGAGTGGTTTAACAAGACGGTTTTAATGCCCCTTGGAAGAGACGTGGAGATGTCAGTGGAATAAAAACACAATATCAATTCCCCTTGGAAGAATGGTGGAGTTCCCAGTGGAATGAAAAGACAATATCAATGCACCTTGGAAGAGTGGTGGAGGTCGCAGTGGAATAAAAAGACAATATCAATGCCCCTTGGAAGAGACGTGAAGGTCACAGTAGCTTAACAAGACAGTTTTAATGCCCCTTGGAAGAGACGTGGAGTTCACAGTAGCTTAACAGGACGGTATTAATGCCCCTTGGAAGAGTCGTGAAGTTCAGAGTGGTTTAGCAAGACGGTTTTAATGCCCCTTGGAAGAGACGTGGAGGTCACAGTAGCTTAACAAGACGGTTTTAGTGCCCATTAGAAAAGACGTGGAGGTCAGAGTGGTTTAACAAGACACTTTTAATGCCCCTTGGAAGAGACGTGGAGGTCACAGTAGCTTAACAAGATTGTTTTAATGCCCCTTGGAAGAGACGTGGAGGTCACAGTGGAATAAAAAGACAATATCAATGCCCCTTGGAAGAGACATGGATGTCCCAGTGGAATAAAAAGACAATATCTATGACCCTTGGTAGAGATGTGGAGGTCACAGTGGAATAAAAAGACAATATCAATGCCCCTTGGAAGAGATCTGGAGGTCACAGTAGCTTAACAAGACGGTTTTAATGCCCATTGGAAGAGACGTGGAGGTCACAGTCGCTTAACAAGACGGTTTTAATGCCCCTTGAAAGAGGCGTGGAGGTCAGAGTCATTTAACAAGATGGTTTTAATGCCCCTTGGAAGAGACGTGGAGGTCACAGTAGCATAATAAAATGGTTTTAATGCCCCTTTGAACACACGTGGAAGTCACAGTAGCTTAACAAGACGGTTTTAATGCCCCTTGGAAAAGACGTGGAGGTCAGAGTGGTTTAACAAGACGGTTTTAATGCCCCTTGGAAGAGACGTAGCGGTCACAGTAGCTTAACAAGACGGTTTTAATGCCCCTTGGAAGTGACGTGGAGGTCACAGTAGCTTAACAAGATGGTTTTAATGCCCTTTGGAAGAGACGTTGATGTCAGAGTGATTTAACAAAATGGTTTTAATGCCCCTTGGAAGAGACATGGAGGTCACAGTAGCTTAACAAGACGGTTTTAATGCCCCTTGGAAGAGACTTGAATTTGAGAGTCGTTTAACAAGACGGTTTAATGCTCCTTGGAAGAGACGTGGAGTTCAGACTGGTTTACAAAACGGTTTTAATGCCGCGTGGAAGAGACGTGCAGGTCCCAGTGGAATAAAAAGACAATATCAATGCCCATTTGAAGAAATGTGGAGGTCCCAGTGGATTAAAAAGACAATATCTATGACCCTTGGAAGAGATGTGGAGGTCACAGTGGAATAAAAAGACGATATCAATGCCCCTTGGAAGAGACGTGGAGGTCACAGTAGCTTAACAAGATGGTTTTAATGCCCATTGGAAGAGACGTGGAGGTCACAGTCGCTTAACAAGACGGTTTTAATGCCCCTTGAAAGAGACGTGGTGTTCAGAGTGGTTTAACAAGATGGTTTTAATGCCCCTTGGAAGAGACGTGCAGGTCACAGTAGCTAAACAAGATGGTTTTAATGGCCCTTGGAAGAGACGTGGAGGTCACAGTAGCTTAACAAGACTGCTTTTATGCCCCTTGGAAGAGACGTGGAGGTCAGAGTGGTTTAACAAGACAGTTTTAATGCCCCTTGGAAGAGACGTGGAGATCACAGTAGCTTAACAAGGCGGTTTTAATGCCGCTTGGAAGAGACGTGGAGTACAGAGTGGTTTAACAAGACGGTTTTAATGCCCCTTGGAAGAGACGTGGAGATGCCAGTGGAATAAAAAGACAATATCAATTCCCCTTGCAAGAGTGGTGGAGTTCCCAGTGGAATGAAAAAACAATATCAATGCCCCTTGGAAGAGTGGTGGAGGTCAGAGTGGAATAAAAAGACAATATCAATGCCCCTTGGAAGAGACTTGGAGGACACAGTAGCTTAACTAGATGGTTTTAATGCCCCTTGAAAGAATTGTGGAGGTCAGAGTGGTTTAACAAGACGGTTTTAATGCCCTTTGGTAGAGTCATGGAGGTCACAGTAGCTTAGCAAGGCGGCTTTAATGCCCCTTGGAAGAGGCGTGGAGCTCAGAGTAGTTTAACAAAATGGCTTTAATGCCCCTTGGAAGAGACGTGGAGGTCAGAGTGGTTTTACAAGATGGCTTTAATGTCCCTTGGAAGAGAGGTTGAGGTCACAGTGGTTTAACAAGATGGTTTTAATGCCCCTTGGAAGAGACGTGGAGGTCACAGTAGCATAACAAGATGGTTTTAATGCCCCTTTGAAGACACGAGGAGGTCACAGTCGCTTAACAGGATGGTTTTAATGCCTCTTGGATGAGAAGTGGAGGTCAGAGTGGTTTAACAAGTCGGTTTCAATGCCCCTTGGAAGAGACGTGGAGTTCAGAGTGGTTTAACAAGACGGTTTTAATGCCCCTTGGAAGAGACGTGGAGGTCACAGTAGCTTAACAAGATGGTTTTAATGCCCTTTGGAAGAGACGTGGAGTTCAGAGTAGTTTAACAAAACGGTTTTAATGCCCCTTGTAAGAGATGTGGAGGTCACATTAGCTTAACAAGACAGTTTTAATGCCCCTTGGAAGAGACGTGGAGGTCAGAGTGATTTAACAAAACAGTTTTAATGCCCTTTGGAAGAGACGTGGAGGTCACAGTAGCTTAACAAGACGGTTTTAATGCCTCTTGGAAGAGAAGTGGAGGTCACAGTAGCTTAACAAGAGAGTTTTAATGCCCCTTGGAAGAGACTTTAATTTGAGAGTGGATTAACAAGACGGTTTAATGCCCCTTGGAAGAGACGAGGAGTTCAGACTGGTTTACAAAACTGTTTTAATGCCACGTGGAAGAGACCTGCAGGTCCCAGTGGAATAAAAAAACAATATCAATGCCCATTGGAAGAAATGTGGAGGTCCCAGTGGAATAAAAAGACAATATCTATGACCCTTGGTTGAGATGTGGAGGTCACAGTGGAATAAAAAGACAATATCAATGCCCCTTGGAAGAGATGTGGAGGTCACAGTAGCTTAACAAGACGGTTTTAATGCCCATTGGAAGAGACGTGGAGGTCACAGTCGCTTAACAAGACGGCTTTAATGCCCCTTGAAAGAGACGTGGAGGTCAGAGTCATTTAACAAGATAGTTTTAATTCCCCTTGGAAGAGATGTGGAGGTCAGAGTGTTTTAACATGACGGTTTTAATGCCCCTTGGAAGACACGTGGAGGTCAGAGTGGTTTAACAAGACGGTTTTAATGCCCCTTGGAAGAGACATGGAGGTCACAGCAGCTTGACAAGATGGTTCTAATGCCCCTTGGAAAAGACATGGAGGTCACAGTGGTTTAACAAGATGGTTTTAATGCCCCTTGGAAGAGACGTGCAGGTCACAGTAGCTAAACAAGATGGTTTTAATGCCCCTTGGAAGAGACATGGAGGTCACAGTAGCTAAACAAGACGGTTTTAATGCCCCTTTGAGGAGACATGGAGGTCAGAGTGGTTTAACAAGATGGTTTTAATGCCCCTTGGAAGAGACGGGGAGGTCAGAGTGGTTTAACAAGACGGTGTTAATGCCCCTTGGAAGAGACATAGAGGTCAGAGTGGTTTAACAAGACGGTTTTAATGCCCCTTGGAAGAGACGTGGAGGTCAGAGTGGTTTTACAAGATGGCTTTAATGTCCCTTGGAAGAGAGGTTGAGGTCACAGTGGTTTAACAAGATGGTTTTAATGCCCCTTGGAAGAGACGTGGAGGTCACAGTAGCATAACAAGATGGTTTTAATGCCCCTTTGAAGACACGAGGAGGTCACAGTCGCTTAACAGGATGGTTTTAATGCCTCTTGGATGAGAAGTGGAGGTCAGAGTGGTTTAACAAGTCGGTTTCAATGCCCCTTGGAAGAGACGTGGAGTTCAGAGTGGTTTAACAAGACGGTTTTAATGCCCCTTGGAAGAGACGTGGAGGTCACAGTAGCTTAACAAGATGGTTTTAATGCCCTTTGGAAGAGACGTGGAGTTCAGAGTAGTTTAACAAAACGGTTTTAATGCCCCTTGTAAGAGATGTGGAGGTCACATTAGCTTAACAAGACAGTTTTAATGCCCCTTGGAAGAGACGTGGAGGTCAGAGTGATTTAACAAAACAGTTTTAATGCCCTTTGGAAGAGACGTGGAGGTCACAGTAGCTTAACAAGACGGTTTTAATGCCTCTTGGAAGAGAAGTGGAGGTCACAGTAGCTTAACAAGAGAGTTTTAATGCCCCTTGGAAGAGACTTTAATTTGAGAGTGGATTAACAAGACGGTTTAATGCCCCTTGGAAGAGACGAGGAGTTCAGACTGGTTTACAAAACTGTTTTAATGCCACGTGGAAGAGACCTGCAGGTCCCAGTGGAATAAAAAAACAATATCAATGCCCATTGGAAGAAATGTGGAGGTCCCAGTGGAATAAAAAGACAATATCTATGACCCTTGGTTGAGATGTGGAGGTCACAGTGGAATAAAAAGACAATATCAATGCCCCTTGGAAGAGATGTGGAGGTCACAGTAGCTTAACAAGACGGTTTTAATGCCCATTGGAAGAGACGTGGAGGTCACAGTCGCTTAACAAGACGGCTTTAATGCCCCTTGAAAGAGACGTGGAGGTCAGAGTCATTTAACAAGATAGTTTTAATTCCCCTTGGAAGAGATGTGGAGGTCAGAGTGTTTTAACATGACGGTTTTAATGCCCCTTGGAAGACACGTGGAGGTCAGAGTGGTTTAACAAGACGGTTTTAATGCCCCTTGGAAGAGACATGGAGGTCACAGCAGCTTGACAAGATGGTTCTAATGCCCCTTGGAAAAGACATGGAGGTCACAGTGGTTTAACAAGATGGTTTTAATGCCCCTTGGAAGAGACGTGCAGGTCACAGTAGCTAAACAAGATGGTTTTAATGCCCCTTGGAAGAGACATGGAGGTCACAGTAGCTAAACAAGACGGTTTTAATGCCCCTTTGAGGAGACATGGAGGTCAGAGTGGTTTAACAAGATGGTTTTAATGCCCCTTGGAAGAGACGGGGAGGTCAGAGTGGTTTAACAAGACGGTGTTAATGCCCCTTGGAAGAGACATAGAGGTCAGAGTGGTTTAACAAGACGGTTTTAATGCCCCTTGGAAGAGACGTGGAGATGTCAGTGGAATAAAAGCACAATATCAATTCCCCTTGGAAGAGTGGTGGAGTTCCCAGTGGAATGAAAAGACAATATCAATGCCCCTTGGAAGAGTGGTGGAGGTCGCAGTGGAATAAAAAGACAATATCAATGCCCCTTGGAAGAGACGTGAAGGTCACAGTAGCTTAACAAGACAGTTTTAATGCCCCTTGGAAGAGACGTGGAGTTCACAGTAGCTTAACAGGACGGTTTTAATGCCCCTTGGAAGAGTCGTGAAGTTCAGAGTGGTTTAGCAAGACGGTTTTAATGCCCCTTGGAAGAGACGTGGAGGTCACAGTAGCTTAACAAGACGGTTTTAGTGCCCATTGGAAAAGACGTGGAGGTCAGAGTGGTTTAACAAGACACTTTTAATGCCCTTTGGAAGAGACGTGGAGGTCACAGTAGCTTAACAAGATTGTTTTAATGCCCCTTGGAAGGGACGTGGAGGTCACAGTGGAATAAAAAGACAATATCAATGCCCCTTGGAAGAGACGTGGATATCCCAGTGGAATAAAAAGACAATATCAATGACCCTTGGAAGAGACGTGGAGGTCACTATAGCTTAACATGATGATGTTAATGCACTTTACAAGAGCCATGCAGTACAGCATATTAAAAACATTATTCCCATTATTGAGGAGTTGGTCACCCATAGTCTTTGCCTATGCATTCCAAGCAAAAGCTGCCAAAAATTAGGACGGAGTATCTTGCAATGCTGGCAACACAGACCATGGTCACCCTGGTGGTATAGTGGTGGTGGAGGCTGAGGATATGGAGAAGAGAAAAAAACAGCCGAAATGAGGAAGCGTTTTTCCATGTGTGGGTGTGAAGTGGTGCATGGGAATACACCTCCCGAAATAACACATTGGATTTGACTTTATGTTACTCTGCTATCATTTGGTGGTGATGAGAAGTCTGGCCCAATCCAGCCCTTGTTCATTTTGATATGGGTCAGCTTGTCAGCATTGTCAGTTGACAGGTGACTGCGCTTATCAGTTATAATTCCCCCAGCGGCACTAAAAACACGCTCTGATAACACGCTAGGGGCAGGGCTGGCCAGGACCTCCAAGGCATACAGAGCGAGTTCATTCCAAGTGTCCAGCTTGGATACCCAATAATTAAAAGGCACAGAGGAATCACGGAGGATTCTGGTACGGTCGGCAAGGTACTCCCTCACCATCTTTTGAAACTTTCCACTCCTTGTGAGAGAACCCCGGGCCTCATGGCCTGTAAGCTGGGCGGGTCTCAGAAAACTGTCCCAGAATTTTGACAGTGTTCCCCTGCCTCTGCTGGATTGGAGTTGCGTCTCTCTCGCCTGTATGCCTTGGTTGGGCATCGAACTGTGACCTCTGCCGCTAGCGTGTTCAGATGGGAATTTTTTTAACAGTTCTGCAGCAAGGGCCTTCTGGTACTGCCCCATTTGTGTAGACCTCTCCACCTCAGGAATAAGAAAGTGAAAGTTCTTCTTGTAGCGGGCGTCTAAAAGTGCCCCAACCAGTAATGACTGTCACCCAACATTTTGACAACGCGAGGGTCACGGTTAAGGCAGCGTAACATAAAGTCAGCCATGCCTGGTAACGGGCAAAACATCCATGTCCTCACCAAGATGACGACTGACCATGCTCCTCCTCCCCCCTGTCCTCAGGCCACCCACGCTGAACCGACGGTATGACAGTTGTACAGGTACTACCGTCTACAGTGCATGATACCAGCTCCTGTTCTTCCTCCTCCTCCTCTCCCTCATTGTCCCCCAATGCACGTTGGGATGAGATGAGGCTGGGCTGTGTGTAATCGCCCGCTTCGGCTACTTGATCCATCTCATCATACTCTGGCTGCAATGCCTCCTCTTTAATTCTCTGCAGAGAGCGTTGCAAAAGACAGACAAGTGGGATGCTGACGCTAATGATGGTGTCATAGCCACTCACCATCTTGGTGGACTCCTCAAAGTTTGTCAGGATGGTACATATGTCAAACATCCAGGTCCACTCCTGAGGTCTTATGTGTGGAGTCTGACCTGAATATCGACGGCCTTGTTGCAGCTGGTACTCCACAACTGCTCTCTTCTGCTCACAAATCCTTTGCAACATGTTGAAGGTAGAGTTCCAACATGTGGGGACACCACACACCACTCGGTGTGTCGGAAGCTGCAAACGCTGTTGCAACACAGCAAGGGTGGCGGGAGCTGTAGCAGACTTGCGAAAATTAGCTAACAGGCGGCTTACTTTGACAAGCAGATCTGGCAACTCGGGGTACGATTTAAGAAACCGCTGAACCACGAGGTTAAGCACATGAGCCAGGCATGGTACGTGTGTGATCTCGCCTCGCCTCAGAGCCGCCACCAGATTACGGCCATTGTCACACATGACCATGCCTGGATGTAGGTTCAGAGGTCTCAGCCACAGATCTGCCTGCTCTTTCACAGCTGTCCACAACTCACAAGCAATGTGATGTTTATCACCTAAGCTTATGAGTTTCAGCACAGCCTGTTGCCGCTTGGCTGAGGCAGTACTGCAGTGCCTCCAGCTTGTAACTGATGTGGTGATATCTGAGATGGAGGCTGAACATGAGGAGGAGGAGGAGGATGATGCGCAGGAGCTGTACAGTGTGGGGCAACTGTGACTGACATAGGGTCCGCAATCCTCAGTGTGGGGAGGATGTGTTCCGTCCCATGGTCCGACTGGGTCCCGGCTTCCACTATGTTTACCCAGTATGCCGTCAGGGAGATGTACCGTCCCTGGCCACAAGCACTTGTCCACGTGTCCGTTGTCAGGTGGACTCTCCCAGTAACTGCGTTGTTGAGGGCACGGCAGATATTTTGGGACATGAGCTTGTGTAGTGCAGGGATAGCACACCGGGCAAAATAGTGTCGGCTGGGGACCGAGTACCGAGGGACGGCCACTGCCATAAGGTTGCGGAAGGATTCCGTCTCCACCAGACTAAAAGGCAGCATTTCCAACGCAAACAGTTGTGAAATGTGCGAATTTAGGACTGTGGCCTGTGGGGCGTTGGCTATGAATTTGCACTTTCGTTCAAAGATCTGGGATATGGTCAATTGAACGCTGCGGTGGGACGTGGACGTTGATGCTGTTTCTTGAGAAACTGCCATAACAAGTGAACACTGAGAGGAGGGGGCATCTTTGCATGCAGTATGGACAGGGGATTGCCTTGCACGCACAACAGGGGGTTCTCTTACACGCACAACAGTGGAAGAAGCAGTGGTGACACCCGCTGACACTGGTCGTGGACCCTGGGGTTCACCCCACAAAGTCGGGTGCTTTGCTGACATGTGCCTGATCATGCTGGTGGTGGTCAGGCTGGTAATTTTGTCACCCCTGCTGATGCTGGCCTGGAAGGTGGTACAAATGGTCTTTTTGGGGTTATCAGCAGAGTCTTTAAAAAAATTCCAGACTCTGGAAGACCTGCCGGTTGTACTGGCAACGTCCCTCATGTTGGTGTCACGGGGAACGGTTGCCCGCCTTCTGTGTGCGGCCACCACACTGCTTCTTCCTGCCTGTTGGGGTACTCTGCCTCCCTCCCCCTGTGTGCTGCTGGCCTCGCTCTGTGTGTCCTCCTGTCACGTTGGGTCAGTTACTAGATCATCCACCACCTCCTCCTCTTCCACTTCCGCACCAAGGTCCTCCTCCTCACTTCTTGGCAATTGTGTCTCGTCATCGTCCACCTCTTGTGACAAATTGCCAGCGTCGCCTTCCTGTGGCCATGGCTGTTCAAATATTTGGCCATCACTACATGGGATCTCCTCTTCCACCACTTCAAGAGGAGCAGGTGAGGGGCCCAAATATGGAATTGGACCAGTGAACAGCTCTTCAGAGTGTCCAATTGTGGGATCAGTTGCTGTCTGACGACACTGGGCATGGTGGGAGGAAGGAGCATCAGGGTGAGGAGGAGTATGCTGTCGAGGCTCATGGCTACTAACACTTGACCGTGTGGAAGACAGACCGGAGGTGGTGGTGTCCAAGTGACTGGAAGTATTATCTGCTATCCAATTAATAACCTGTTCACACTGATCAGTTCGCATTAGTGGTGCTGTTCTTGAGGTTCCCTAGTAATTCGGTCAAGAACTGGGAGACAGAAGATGTGGCTGTTGGTTGTGGCACATTTTCACCTTGGCCACGGCCCCGTCCTCTGCACGCACCATCACCAGAACGTCCAGTTCCACGTCCCTTGCCACGCGCCTTGCCCATTGAAAATGTAGTAAATTAGCTTACACTCGCACTATCAATGGCAAAAGGGTAATAAAAAGGAGATTTGAACCGTGGAAGAGGAAAACCACAATTCCTGTTATCTGGCCTACACCAGACTCTTTTAAACAGATATATTTGTGTCTGAACAGTCAGCAAGACACTGAGAATGTTTTTTTTTTATTGAAAAAATGCAAAAAAGTGGATAATACAGAGATTTGAACCATGGAACTGCAAAGCCACAGTTCTAGTTATCTGGCCGAAACCAGACTCTTTTAAACAGATATATTTGTGTCTGAACAATCAGCGATAGAAAAAAGAGAGGGGTCGCTCACTGGTCTATTCGGGTGCTCTGAAGAAAAAAGTAATCTCAATTGCAAAAAGAACTTCGGCACTCCATACATGAATATATAAGAAATATTGTATCTAGACTAATGTCACTTTGAAAAATGAAGGTTTTTTGCGCATAATTTGGCCAATTTATGTGTGCCCATCAACCACGACAAGGTCACCTTCATTTTTCAAAGTGACATTAGTCTAGATACAATATTTCTTATATATTCATGTATGGAGTGCCGAAGTTCTTTTTGCAATTGAGATTACTTTTTTCTTCAGAGCACCCGAATAGACCAGTGAGCGACCCCTCTCTTTTTTCTATTAATCATTTTTGGGATCCCGCTCCTGGAACATTGCAGCAGGTACGTGTTCACACTATTAGAAGTTTGACAGCCTTTTTTCTGACCATGTGTCCCTCCCATTCAGTCACAGGTGGTTTTAACTAGCTCTACCAGCCCATACATTGTAGGTTAAAAGCCCAAGCAGAGACATATTGTTCATACAGGCTTACAGCCCAAGAGTGGCATATCCAGTGGTAGCGTAGCGTAGTTTCCCATCATACGAAGGTGACCTTGTCGTGGTTGATGGGCACACATAAATTGGCCAAATTATGCGCAAAAAACCTTCATTTTTCAAAGTGACATTAGTCTAGATACAATATTTCTTATATATTCATGTATGGAGTGCCGAAGTTCTTTTTGCAATTGAACAGTCAGCGAGACACTCAAAATGCTTTTTTTATGCAAAAAAGTGGATAATACAGAGATTTGAAGCGTGGAACTGCAAAACCACAGTTCTAGTTATCTGGCCTACACCATACTCTTCTAAACAGATATATTTGTTTCTGAACACTCACAGACACACTCAATTTTTCTTTGGGGGGGGGGGGAATACCAAAAGGTTAATAAGATGAGTAATTGTACAGTCTGACTGAGGAGAAAAAAAAAGAGGATTTAGATGAAAAAAAAAGGATTTTTCCTGGCCCCTGAGACCTGGGGCTAAGTCTAGCAATTTGAGCAGCAGCAGCACACAGGACTGTAATGCAGTGTTTGTTGGTATAACCACTGCATTTCCTATACAGCCTGCCTGCCTGCCTGATATCTGGTATGGATATTAGTTCTGAGAAGGACTGTTTGTTTGATTTTGCAGGCTTTAGAGACCCTACACTACCTATTTCGCAGTATAAATCTCTCCTTATCTCAGCAGCACTCTCTCTACACCATCTGATCCGGAACGACTGTGTCCAAGATGGCGGCACCCGGTTTTAAATACACGAGGTGATGCTGTGCGGCCAGCCAATCACTGTAATGCCCACAAACAACATGGCTGCGGCATTACAGTGACTGGCTGGCAATCCCTGCATGTTCATTGGCTCTGTAAAGAGCGCCAAACATGCAGGGCGGAGACCCGAGCTCCCGCCCGAGTAACCCAGAAATGCTCTGTGCTCGCCGAACATCCCGAGTAGTCAGATGCTTGGGCGAGTACCAAGCAGTGTCGAGCATGCTCACTCAACACTACTGGTTATATGTCCTGCAAATGATTAGAGCTGTCTTCAATAATTAATTGCTCATTTTCTGTCATTTTGATCATTGCTTATACATAGCACTGAAGTCAAAATGAGTTTTTCATAGACTTCTGTGCTCTGCATAGGCAGCAATCAAAACAAGCATTTGTAATTTCAGCCGCTGCTTATGCTGAGTACACCAGTGGATGAGATACTCATCTTGCTTGCTTTGTTTGTAGCCACTCGATACAAATAATATAGAGATCTCAAATCTAGACCTCAAATATAGAGATCTCAAATCTCAAATAAATACCATAGTCAGGTATATAGTTCATTGATGTGGATAAGTAATGAAGCATATTGTTAAAATGGGCCCTAAAATCCTAAAATTATCTGTGAGATAATAGTGAAGTGATGGAAATGGAAAAGATAAAGTTTAAATCAGCTAACTAAAAACAGCAGAACAGACCCCGTTTAATTTTATTACAGCCCTTATATCAAACTGATACATTCCCATACTTCTACTGTAGCATATACCTTGGAATCTTATTGGTCAGTTACTGATCACATGACCAGTTCCATCCAGGTGCATGTGCGCTCAGTTGACAGTTGAGGAAAGTGACAGTTGGAGCTGACTGGTGATAGTGAAGAAGTTGTCTGCGGACTGTGAGCAAATCGATAATATGGAGAAAGAGGAGATTGTAGGGAAGAAGAGAGAGAGAAAAAGAAGACACTTGGACTCATGGGTTGATGAGGAGTCTTCAATCAAAAAACCCAAATGGAGAGGAAGAAAGGGTAAAAAACCAGACTCAGGACGAAAGATGTCTCCCACCCCAGAGATGGAGCAAGTGGATGAGGACGTCATTGCCCAGAGTGAAGGATTGAAGAACAGAAGACATTTGGGCTCATCGGCTGATGAGAAGTCTTCTATCAAAAAGCCCCAAAGGAAGGGAAAAAAGAGGAAGAAACCAGACTCAGGACGGAAGATGTCTCCACCCCAGAGATGGAGCGAGTGGATGAAGACATCATTGTCCAGATAAAATTACCGAAGAACAGAAGAATCAGCCTGGACTGTTCAGAGGAAGGAAAGACACCATCAATCCAGGCCAATAGCCAGAAGAAAGAAGACGTGGGAGGCTCAGGTAAAAAGAGAAATGTAACTAGTAATTAGAGGGAATGTTATTATGCATGTTTTATACCTCCACATGTAATCCAGGGATAAAGTCACCAAAATGATTCCAAATCTGCCTTTATAATAAAAAATTACAAAAAACTGTTTTATATTTGAGCAGATGATTATAGTTGTTGTAGGCAGTTTACCAATATAAAGTCGTCAGAGTTATCTGTTCCCAAATCATGGTGAAATGTTCTTATCATTGTGTAATGTCCAGGTTCAGTTCTGCTGAGATCTACCACAAGACATGGAAAATGCTGAAACCTTTTCAAAGGGAATTTGGCAGCAGTTTTGTGTTACTCTATATGAGAGCAGCATGATATAGGGGCAGAGACCCTTCTTCCAAGCATGTACTATTCTTTGGATTGCATGGTATGATTTTGACAAAATCACAGTTTTCTCTGCTACAAATGTACCAGTTCTCTGAATGCTGAGCTCTGTATAACCCTGCTAACAACACTGATTGGCAGCTTTCTGTGTGTGTACCCTGTGCATAGGCAGAAAGCTCCCAATCAGTGGTGGGGGTGGGGTTATACAGAGCTCATGAATATAGATGACTACCTGGCAGCAGTAGTGATAATCTCCTGCTGATAAAGCTGTGATTTTATCAAAACTACAGCAAGCATCCCAATGAGTGAAACATTTATCTGTATATATTATATATCTATAAATCTATATATATTATATCTCAGATTAGGTGTCAAAACCTTGGTGACATAGTCCCTTTAAGTGCTGCAGTGCCTGAAATAAAGTAAAAAACACATACCTCTTGGAAAAGCGCCATTCCAACAATGTTGGCACTGAGGTAAATATGAAGTGTTTTTACTTTATTTGGGGCACTGTAGCATTCCAGAAGGGGTTGACAAGTAGTGGACAACCCCTTAAATGACTTTCTGCAGAAAACCGTCCCAAAAAGTTGCCAAATTTGTACAAATGTTAGAATGTTGCAATCTCCTTCTCTATTCCCCTCTTATCGCCTCTTCCCACAATCGCATACAAGATTCCTCCAGTGCTTCCCCCCTACTCTGGAACGCTCTACCTCAACACATCAGACTCTCGCCCACTGTGGAAACCTTCACAAGGAACCTGAAGACCTACCTCTTCCGACAAGCCTACAACCTGCAGTAACCCTCGCTCCACCATACCGCTGCATGACCAGCTCTACCCTCACCTACTGTATCCTCACCCATCCCTTGTAGACTGTGGCCCTCGCGGGCAGGGTCCTCGCTCCTCCTGGACCAGTCTCAGACTTGTATTGTTCATAATTATTGTACTTGTCTTTACTATGTATACACCTACTCACATGTAAAGCACCATATAATAAATGGCACCATAATAATAATAAATAATAATAATCCTAGTGATTCTTGTAAAGGATTGTCCGTCTCTTTTTAGGTTTATTTCATGAGTATTGCAGTTGCTTCTCAGCACCATACGCTGTATATTTAGAAATCCTTGTGTCTGCCTTGTGTACCTGCTGTAGCAGATGTGCCATGTCTGCGTTATCCGCCATATTGAGGTCTTCTCCTATATGGTTCCTGTAATGTGGAGCACATCACCCATATTGCTAGATTCTCATCAATTGTTCTTGATCCCATCTCCTGACATCAGTGATAGATCGGTGACATGGAGCTGCTGTCCCCTGATGTATAATGTGGAGTCTCAGAGCATCATTGATCAAAACTATTCATTACATTGTCTTTGTTGTCCATAGCAACCAACCAGAGCTCAGCTTTCATTTCTCAACCTGCGTTGGTAAAATGAAAGCTGATCTCTGATTGGTTGTTATGGGTGAATAGACACTCCTACTCTAAGGCTGTGTGCACACGATGCTTTATGCTGCGTTTTTTTTTTTCAGTGTAGATTTGTCACAAAACCTGAAGGATTTCCTGATGCCAGCAAAGTGAATGAGAATCCTGAAGTCTCATGCACACGTTGCTTATTTGTGACTTGCAGATTTGATGCAGACTTAACCCCTTCACGCCACAGCTAATTTCCGCTTTTGTGTTTCCATTTTTTCACCCCCTTCTTCCCAGAGCCATAACTATTTTTTTGTCCACATAGACATATGAGGGCTTTTTTTTTTGCGGGACGAGTTTTACTTTTGAATGACACCATTCATTTCACCACTAGTGTACTGGAAAAAGGGAAACAATTCCAAGTGCAGTGAAATTGTGGAAAAAAATACAATATGACATTGTTTTTTGGGAATTGTGTTTACATATTGTAGTAAAAATGACCTTGCAATATTACTCTCCTCATCAATACGATTACGGCAATACCCACCCAACATGTCCAGTTTTTTATTATTTTAGTGGTGAAAAAAAATCTGAAGTTTGGCCCCCCAAATATTTAGTGTTGTACATAAAGTACTTTTTGCTGCTATTTATACGATATATACTTACCATATTCCTACATATGTACATACCCTATGTTTGATTATATAGTTGTAGTATATTACCACTGATGAACATATTCATTCTACTGCCCTATCAATGGAATAACAGTTATACATATACTTACCCCAAGTGCCACCTTTGTTTGGGTACCCTTTGCCCATTTTTTGACTTTCATTATTATTTATTTTATTTCATAAATATATTCCATCTATATATCGTTGTAACGTGTTATTTCTCTTTGGCACAATTGTTCTTGAACACTCAACATTTATACTTTATTTTGTCTGTGGTCTAATTTTTGTGGAACTGCAGGGACTAAAAAACGATACCACATATGTATATATTTCTTTTAATATCTTTACTTTCAAAGGGGCAAAGAGGGGTGCTTTGAACTTTTTTTTTTTTTTTTTTAACCAACTAACAGCATATCAAACAAAGGGTATAACCATATAATTTGCATAAAAAAAACATAAAATGCAACCTGTATTAAAGATAATTAAAATTATCCATACAAAGAAATAATCTGAAAATCAAAGTGAAAAATAATGAATGTGCAGAACTAGTCTGCTCCTATTGTCCCCTATGATGACCCTTCCTGACTGCAGGGGTTGGCACCCTAAATACAGTATGACAATGGCACCCCCACTCACAAGTCGTCTGTCCCTCAAAGTCCCTATAAGTCCCTGGAAATAACAGTGAGCAATAGATTAGGGCTAATATGATAATATAAACCTAGAAAATTATATCTATAAATTAGGCAACAAGAGTATATTTTAAAATATGTATCTCTTTATTAAATCGATTAAAAACACAAAACATGTTATACATGTTATAAAAAACTATGTGGAGGGGAAAGAAAAGGGTGGAAAGGCATAAAATTATGTTACAGGGCGAAGGAAGTGAGTGTGCACTCCATGCTACATACAGGGAATACCAATTCAAAAAGGTCAATATATGATAAATTGCATAGATTTTTATTATACACTAGATGGTGGCCCGATTCGAACGCAGGGCCAGCGACCAATCAGCGATTTTTAACACAAATGTCCGGACCTTTGTAACACCATGCCGATACTGTGGGGACATCAGCGGCTAGGGTGTCAAGGGAGGACCGGGGAGCGGCGCTGCGGGTCGGGATACTTCTGCTGCGAGCAGTCGCTCATGTCCCGGGTTCTCACAGCGGAAGTAGCCGCACAGGCAGCGGCGCTCCCCGGTCCTCACTAATACGATTCCGCTCCACGCTCCTCACCAATACGATTCGCTGATTGGTCGCGCTCTCCGCACGCGACCAATCAGTGATCTCGGCGCTAAAGTTAAACACCGCTCTGCTGATTGGTCGCGGCCGCTGCCCGCGACCATTCACCGATTTGGTCGCCAAATTTAAATATCGGCCGCGACCAATCAGTACAGCGGTGTTTAAATGTGGAGCCAAGATCGGTGATTGGTCGCGGCCGATATTTAAATTTGGCGCCCAAATCGGTGATTGGTCGCGGGCACCGCCAGCGACCAATCAGCGATTTTTAACACAAATGTCCGGATGTTTGTAACACCATGCGGATACTGTGGGGACATCAGCGGCTAGGGTGTGAAGGGAGGACCGGGGAGCGACGCTGACATCCAATTGGTCGCGGCCGCTATTTAAATGTGCCGCAGAAATCGGTGATTGGTCGCAGTCTTGGCCCGCGACCAATCACTGATCTTGCGGCTAAAGTTAACCACTACTGTGCTGATTGGTCGCGGACGGTGCCCGCGATCAATCACCGATTTGGGCGCCAAATTTAAATATCGGCCGCGACCAATCACCGATCTTGGCTCCAGATTTAAACACCGCTGTACTGATTGGTCGCGGCCGATATTTAAATGTGGCGCCCAAATCGGTGATTGGTCGCGGGCAGCGTCGGCGACCAATCAGCACAGCGGTGTTTAACTTTTGCGCTAAGATCAGTGATTGGTCGGGTCCGAAGACCGCGACCAATCATCGAATCGTCTTGGTGAGGACCGAGGAGCGCCGCTGCCTGTGCGGGTACTTCCGCTGCGAGAACCCGGGACATGAGCGGGCGCTCGCAGGCGAAGTATCCCGACCCGAACCGCTCCCCGGTTCTCCCTTCCGCATGGAGGTCAGCGGCGCCGGCAGTCCATCCGCTGCTACCGGCCGGGAGATGAGCGCCTCGCGCCGCTCATCTCCCGGCTGCATCTCCGTCCCGCAGATGGGTCCGGCGGTCGGGTTCCTTCTGCTGTTGCCGGCCGGGAGATGAGCGCCTCGCGGCGCTCATCTCCTGGCTGCATCGCCGCTCATCTCCGTCCCGCAAATGAGCCGCTAACGGCCGCCATCTTTTTTCAGAAATCCCGCGGCGCTGATTGGCCGCTGCCGGACCAATGAGCGACGCGGGATTTCCTGGACAGACAGACAGACAGACAGACAGACAGACAGACGGGATAAGACGATTATATATATAGATTACATGATAATCAAGTTTAAAGTGCATATGCGAAAAAATTTATGTGATAACTTCATTGGTCCCACTGATAAATATCAATATAATTTTATTTTTAATATATGTAGACCAAAAAAAAGGATATATTGTACAAACAAGTATTATATTAAGCCTAAAAGATTTTATGCTGAGTTTATATACCGTATTTTTCGGACTATAAGACTCACTTTTTTCCTCCAAAATTTTGGAGGAAAATGGGGTGTGCGTCTTATAGTCCAAATGTTGGGGGGGTATATATATACATTGTGTGGGGTGCGGGGGTAGTGGTAGCGACGGAGGAGCGGGGCACAGGAGGCAGCAGACGCCCGCTGCAGCCTACACTGTCCCCGCTGTTAAAGAAAATGAATATTCACTGCTCCTCATGCCCATGGGGTGTGGGGAGCACTGAATATTCATGCTCCTTAATAGCGGCACACAGTGTAGCCGCAGCGCGGCTCCTGCTGTTTCAGGAATCGCCTGTGCCCGCTGTTAAAGTGCATGAATATTCAACCTCTCTCCATGCCCATGGGCGTTGGGAGGGGTGAATATTCATGCCCTTTAATAAGTGGGCACACGCGATAGCCCGGCAGCAGCAGGAGCTGCGCTGCGGCTACGCTGTGTGGCGGCTATTAAGGAGCATGAAGTCACCGTTCCTCGCGCACACAGTCCCGGTGTGGGGAGCAGTGACTTCCGGCAGCTGATCTCTCTCCTTGTGATGTCATGCGCGGTTCACATGGAGAGATCAATGCGGGCAGACAGGACGCAGCACTGGAGGAGAGAAGAAAGGTGAATAAGAGTGTTTATTTTTTTATATGCAGCTTGGTAGGGATTAGGGGGACCATGCATACTAGGATAAGGATGAGGGGGCCATACATACAATGGTAAGTATGAGGGGTGCCATGCATATCAGGATAACGCTGAGGGGGGCATACATAACAGGATAAAGATGAGGGGGCCATACATAACAGGATAAGGATGAGGGGCCATACATACCAGGATAAGGATGAGGGGTGCCATGCATACCAGGATAGGGATAAGGGGTGCCATGCACACCAGGATAGGGATTAGGGGTGCCATGCATACCAGGATAGGGATTAGGGGTGTCATGCATACCAGGATGGAGAGATGCCGGCTATTGAGGAGAATGAAGTTCCTGCTCCCCACGCACACAGTCCCGGCGTGGGAGCAGTGACTATTTCCGCAGCTCATCTCACCTTGTGAGTGCACATAGCAGTCATACACGGCTCACACGGTGAGATCAGTGCTGGCAAACAGGATGCAGCGCTGGAGCAGAGGGGAGGAAGGTGAGTAGAATTGTTTATTTCTTTTGTGTATACCAGTATAGGGATGAGGGGTGCCATGCATACCAGGAAGAGTGATGAGGGGTGTCAAGCATACCAGGAAGAGGGATGAGGGGTGCCATGCATACCAGGATGGGGCTTGTTGCGCCATGCATACCAGGGCAGGGATGAGGGGTGCCATGCATACCAGGATGGGGATGAGGGGTGCCATGCATACCAGGATGGGGATTGTTGTTCCATGCATACCAGGATGGGGATGAGGGGTGCCATGCATACCAGGATAGGGATGAGGGGTGCCATGCACACCAGGATAGAGATGAGGGGTGCCATGCATACTAGGATAGGGATGAGGGGTGCAATGCTTACCAGGATAGGGATGAGGGGTGCCATGCATACCAGGACAGGGATGAGGGGTGCCATGCATACCAGGATAAGGATGAGGAGTACCATGCATACCAGGATGGAGAGATGCCAGGCATACCAGGATGGGGATGGGGACCATGTATAAAAGAAGGGGGGCATATATACCAGGATGGGGGATATTATCAGAAATGGGGGACATTACCCCTATTCCAGTGTCAGCAGAAGACCCCCTCCCCCTTAAAAGTGCATCATGAACACATTTTTTGCTTAATTTTTTTTATTACTTTCCTCCTCTAAAACCTAGGTGTGTCTTTTAGTCCGAAAAATGCAATATTTCTATGTAAAAAAAAAATACTATTGATCCAATGGATTATATGCATAATGCATGTTATATACCGTATTTTTCGGACTATAAGACAAAATTTTGGAGGAAAGTAGAATAGTCTGAATTTGGTGTATGTATATATATATATATATATATATATATATATATATATATACTGGGGCTGGTGAGTGGTGTGGGAGGAGCGGCAGCAGCGGAGGAGCGGGGCATAGGAGGAAGGAGCCGCCTGCTGTAGCCTACCCTGTGCCCGCTACTAAAAAAAATGAATATTCACTGCCCACCACGGCCATGGGCGTGTGGAGCACTGAATATTCATTTTCCTTAGTAGCCGGCACACAGTGCAGCCGCAGCACAGCTCCTGCTGCGGCCGGGCGATCGCGTGTGCCTGCTCATGGCCATGGAGAGGGGTGAATTTTTATGCTCTTTAATAGCGAGCAAATGCGATTGCCTGGCAGCTGCAGGAGCCGCGCTGCGGCTACACTATGTGCCGGCTATTGAGCAGAATGAAGTTCCTGCTGCCCACGCACACAGTCCCAGCGTGGGAGCAGTGACTATTTCCGCAGCTCATCTCACCTTGTGAGGGCACATAGCAGTCATGCACGGCTCACATGGTGAGATCAGTGCTGGCAAACAGGACGCAGCGCTGGAGCAGAGGGGAGTGTTTATTTCTTTTGTGTATACTAGTATAGGGATGAGGGGTGCCATGCATACCAGGAAGAGGGATGAGGGGTGTCAAGCATACCAAGAAGAGGGATGAGGGGGGCCTTGTATACCAGGATAGGGATGAGGGGTGCCATGCATACCAGGATGGGTGATTGGGGTGCCATGCATACCAGGATAGGGATGAAGGGTGCCATGCATACCAGGAAGAGAGATACCATGCATACCAGGATTACCAGGATAGGGATGAGGGGTGACATGCATACCAGTGTAAGGATGAGGGGTGCCATGCATACCAGGATGAAGGGTACCATGCATACCAGGATATGGATGAGTGGTGCCATGCATACCAGGATAAGGATGAGGGGTGCCATGCATACCAGGATGAGGGGTGCGATGCATACCAGGATGGATATCAGGGGTGCCATGCATACCAGGATGGGGATCAAGGGTGCCATGCAAACCAGGATGGAGGGGTGCCATGCATACCAGAATGGAAGGATGCCATGCATACCAGGATGGAGGGGTGCCATGCCAACCAGGATGGAGAGGTGCCATGCATACCAGGATGGGGTTCAAGGTTCCATACATACCAGGATGGGGAATTGGAGTGCCATGCATACCAGGAGGGGGGAACGGGGTGATATGCATACCAGAATGGGGGATTGGGATGCCATGCATACCGGGATGGGTATGGGGCCACTTATAATAGCAAGGGGGGGCATATATACAAGGATGGGTGACATTAACAGAATTTGGGGACATTACCCCTATAACAGTGTCAGCAGCAGACTCTCTCCCCCTTAACAGTGCATCATGACCACATATTTTTTTTCTATTTTCCTCCTCTAAACCCCAGGTGCGTCTTATGGTCAGGTGCGTCTCATAGTCCAAACAATATGGTATTATGTCTGTACATTTCCAAACATAATTCCACTGTTAATGCACAAAAATCTGCTATTTATAAAATGAATTTTATCCAAAAAGTGCATTGTGCATGTTATATATATATATATGTATGTGCATATCCAAATGTATTTAAATTATCTACGCAAAAAGGAAAATTTATATATGTAAGGAACTATGCCTATCCAAATCATAGGATGAACAGTAAAAGTGATCACCATGCAATATAAAATGTCATAATGCAAAAAAGAATACATAAATAAGTTCATAAAAAGTTTAATTTGTGCATATTATTACGTACTATCCAGAGGCACATCATCACCCCTTCCACATGCTTCAACGCACGTTTCGCTACCGATTCATTAGGGAGTGAGGTGGAGGAGGAAGAGGCGATGTTTTATAGGGTGATTACAGCTGTGGTTACTTACAAATCAAGGACGCCATATTATCGGACGCCTCTACTGTCCCACACGTCCGGATAGCCGTCCCGTCTGTGACCGAATGTGCATCACCGAAACACAACCAAAGGTCGCAGTTCAATGAAAACATCCCAGTATCGGGTACGAGAGCACACCGGAGCATGCGCCGTGTGGCGCACAGCGACCCTGCAGCCATATTAGAAAAGGGCAAAAGTGCGGGTCAGCATCAAAGTCTATATATAATTATACGTGCCAAAAGAGAACTGTATGAAATATAGAAAAAGTTCTATATATAATATAGTTAATGTGTGTATACACATTATTATTGCTTATATAATGTGTATATGTAAAAGTGAATAAACACACTATAAACTCTCTATATGTATGTATATGATATAGGTGAATAGTTTGCTTAATTATCCTATGCAGCGCATGCGTAATATAACACACAGCGACAGCACAACCTGGTTAAAACAGAGCAAAGATGGAAACAAGTATGTGTGTATGTATTAAAATGTTGGTTCTTGTATGAACCCATAAAAATATGACATATACAAGTGAATACATCTAATTACCTTGTGTATATATAGAGATGAATGAATATACTAGAAGCTATAGCCATGTGATAATTTAATATCCTTAATTCAATGTGTAAGTGTATGTGAGTGATAGTTATATGCGTGTATATAGGAAAAATAAAAAAGCATAAAATATAATAATAAAATATATATGAAAAAGAGATGTGGTCATGATAGAGAGAATAATACAAAAACTATATATCTGATGTTGTACTTAGTGATGGAATACATGTGAAACTGTATGACTGTTCAGGCGATGATGATACAAACAGTCCTCCAATCTGAAAGATATAATAAAAATGAATATGCACATATAGATTGATCACACCCTAATAACTCCTATCCAATAAACTCATATCTCCACTAACTCATAAACCACCATTAATATATACAATAAAGCCAACAATACATGTATATATGTTTATTCAATCAAATCCACTATGATATATATTGATTATATGATTCGATTGATAATAAGGACAAGACACTGAAGATGAGAATATACCAAAAATCCTAGTGTATACTTAAAGAAAACTCGAAAATCCCCACTGTTCGTTTAAACCTCTGGGGTCACACTTCTTAGAGTGGTGATCCATTTACTTTTTTATTTATTATTTATTTATTCAATCTGGGCCAGCTTTTTGGCTAGATTTTCCTTCCTATTCCCAGGATACAGACGGGCAATCTCTTTGACACATAAGAGATGACATTGATGAGGGTAGCAATTCCAAAAGTGTCTCGCCAAAGGTTTAGGTTGAGAAATAGCACCCACCTCATTTTGACAGATTTTCTCCGCTGCCCTAATATTTTTGATGTGTTCCAAAGCTCCCGAGTTGTCATACCAATATAGATGAGTCCACAGAAACATGTGGCTTGATAGATGACCATAGATGCTCTACAATTAATGAAATACAGAATCTTGTAAGCCTGCTCACCCATCGAATCCTGAAAGGTATCAGTTTTTTCAATATATCTGCACGCTTTGCAGTTGCCACACTTCCATGTGCCCCATTTGGGGCCCTTTGAGCCAAATATACAAATGTATATGAAGATGTATCAGGTACATGATGACTATGAACTAGTATATCACGTAGTGTCTTATTACGTTTAGCCATAATCAATGGACAATTTGATAGAAAAGGAAGTATTGTCTGATCCTCTTGGAGAATTAGCCAAAATTTGGAGATGATATTAGTAATTTCCTTCCACCTCGAATGATAATTCGTGATGAATCGAACATGCCCATCAGATTCCTTTTTCTTTTTAGTAATGAGAAAAGATTGTCTATTGGCATGTTTGGCCCGAGAGTAGGCCTGTTGAATAATTTCCATTTTGTACCACGTTGTAAGTATCTACTGGTCATATCACATGCCTATTCTTCAAAAGCTTTGTCTTGGTCACAAATACGATGAGCCCTAATAAATTGTCCGGACAGCATTGCCTGTATTACATGTGCCAGATGATTGATTTGGCATGCAAGAAAGCATTGGCACTAGTATTCTTGCGATAAATATTTGTATGCAACTGTCCATGGTCATCAACATGAATATCCAAATCCAGAAAATCAATTTTCTTTTGATCAATATGATGGGTTAGCTTCATATTCAATTCATTGTCATTGAGATATTTTAAGAATTTTTCAAGTTCCTCATGGGAGCCCTGCAAAATAAACAACACATCGTCTATGAATCTCAACCTAGATATCACTGATCCCAATGACGTATGCTCAAAGTTCTGGAATCGGATGTATTCACACCCCCAAAATCCCAAGGAGAGATTGGCGTAAGATGGGGACCAAGCCGCGGCCATTGCTACTTCTTTCTTCTGTAGGTAGTATCGATCTTTGAACACAAAATAATTATGTAACAAAATGTATTCTGTTACGGATCCGAGTGGTGGAACCTCTGTGCTGTGATGCAAGGAGGGATCAGAGGGGCATAACTAAGTGCCTACCCGGACCAACCCTGGCCACACAGTGGCTTAGTCGACTCCGTGAACCAAGGAGGGACCTAGAAGGTGAACCAGGTGCCACTCTGGGACAGACCTTGTGAGAGCAGGCGACTCCCATGGGACTGATGGCTGAAGCTGACAGGCACAGCAGATGAGCACGGCCGGTAGACAGGCGGGCACGGCTGATAGACAGGCTGGTGGGCACTGGGACCTCTGGACTGAGGAGAATGTTAGCACACAAACAACAATCTTGCACAGGCACCTCCATTTTGGAGGAGGTGCCTTATATAGGGGAAGTCCTCCAGCCATTGGCCGGGGACTCTTTAGGACGGTGCGCGCACCCTTAGCACAGTGCCCGGTGAACTGCGTGTGGTGCGCGCACCCCGGGCAGACGCAGGGGGGAGCCGGAGGACACCGGATTGGGACCGCGGAGGTGAGGGGATCGGCGTCTCTGCCCGGCAGTAGGCAGAGACGCCGACGTTACAGTACCCCCCCTTTATGCCCCCTCTTCTTTGGGCCCACAAGAAATTTTTCTAGAAGGCGAGGGGCATAAATGTTCTCCCTGGGCTCCCAAGACCTCTCCTCGGGACCAAACCCCTTCCAATCCACAAGAAAGAAAGTCTTTCCTCTTACTCTCTTGATGGCCAAAATGTTCTCTACCTCAAAGACGTCCTCAGCGGAGACTGGAGCTGGAGTGTACCTGGATCGTCAGAGAAAGGATTGAGGACAACAGGCTTGAGGAGAGATACGTGAAAGGAATTGGGAATCCGTAAGGAGGCAGGGAGTTTTAGCTAATACGCCACTGGATTTATTTGGTTCAGAATCTCTAAAGGATCGATAAACCACGGACCCAACTTGTATGATGGTATCTTGAGGCGGACATATTTGGAGGAAGGCCAGACCTTGTCTCCCGGACGAAATAGAGGCGGATCCAGATGTCTCTTATCAGCATGCTTCTTCATCTGCTCGGAGGACTGAAGAAGCGCAGATCTAGTGTCTTCCCAAATCACCGAAAATTCACTGACGAGAGACTCCGCGGCAGTATTGTCCACTGAAGAGGAGACGGGAAACGGAATTCGGGGGTGTCGGCCGTAAACCACAAAAAACGGAGACATAGCAGAGAACTCACTCACATGGTTGTTATAAGAAAACTCGGCCCAAGGCAGGAGTTCTACCCAATCGCTATGGTGAGTGTTGACAAAATTCCGAAGAAAACTGGTAAGGATCTGATTAATACGCTCCGCTTGACCATTGGACTGAGGATGATAGGCCGAAGAAAAGTCCAAAGAGACATCCAGCAGCTTGCACGTGGCTCTCCAGAAGCGAGAAGTGAACTGAACTCCTAGATCCGAGACAATGTGGAGAGGTAAGCCATGGAGACGAAAGATGCGATGGATGCAGTCCTTAGCAAGCACAGGTGCAGACGGAAGACCAGGTAGAGGGATGAAGTGAGCCACAACTGACGGTAGAACTGGAAGATACCGGTAGATCAGTGATGCAGTCCATGGCAATGTGTTGCCAAGGAGCAGAAGGCACGGGAAGAGGAAGAAGACGACCAGCTGGAAGGTGCCTAGGTATCTTGTTACGGGCACAAGAGGAACAAGCGGCAACAAAATCCACAATATCCTTGCGCGGGGTGGGCTACCAATAATGTCGGGCAAAGAGCAGAAGCATCTTCCAATGGCCAGCAAGATCAGCCAGTTTGGACGAATGACCCCAGAGTAAGACCCTCTTCCGATCTTGAGCCGCTACAAAGGTCTTACCAGGAGGTAGATGAGACAGGTCAAACAGACCAACAGTCATTATTCTGGAGGGGTCAATGATGTGTAGAGGCTCCTCCTCTTGGTCGTTAGACAGAAAAGAGCGGGATAGAGTGTCAGCTTTAATATTCTTGACTGCTGGGCGGTAATGGAGAGAGACCACCGAGTTCAGAGCCCCTTCAAGCAAGTAGCGCCACTCCTCCAGCGCTAATTTGATGGTCAGCAGTTCTCGATCTCCAATGGAGTAATTGCGCTCAGACGAAGAAAAGAGTTTGGAGAAGAAGCCGCAGGTCACTATTTGCCCGGACGAGGATTTCTGGATGAGCACTGCTCCAGCTCTGGAGGAAGAGGCATCAACCTCCAGGAAGAACTGTTTATTGCAATCAGGATGATGTAGCACTGGTGCGGAGGAGGAAACTTGCTTAAGAGAAACAAAGGCATTTTCCGCCTCAGAAGTCCATTCCCTTGGATTTGCTCCTTTACGGGTGAGAGCAGAGATGGGAGCAGTCCAGGAGGAGAAATGAGGAATGAAGAGGAGGTAATAGCGAATTCCAGAAACCGCTGTATTGCCTTCAACCCCTCGGGTCGGGGTCACTTTAAGATGGCAGACACCTTCTCGGGATCCATCCGCAGTCCAGTCTCAGAGATTATATATCCCAGAAATGGTAGGGAGGTCTGCTCAAAGAGGCACTTCTAGTACTTAGCATACAGGCGAGTCTTCCGAAGCTGTAGAAGTACCTGACGAACATCCCTCCGGTGAGAGGGCAAATCTGGGGAGAACACCAAAATATCGTCCAGGTACACCACCACGCAGGAATACAGGAGATCTCGGAAGATGTCGTTTACTAACTCCTGGAAGACGGCTGGAGCATTACAGAGACTGAAGGGCACTACGCGGTACTCGTACTGACCATCCCGAGTGTTGAATGCCGTCTTCCACTCGTCTCCCTGGCGAAGATTGTACGCCCCATGAAGATCGAGCTTAGTGAAGATCTTCGCGCCTTTTAGGCGGTCAAACAGCTCCGAGATGAGAGGCAGGTGGTACTTATTTTTTATGGTAATCTGGTTTAGACCCCTATAGTACATATACATGGACGAAGAGAGCCGTCTTACTTCTTGACGAAGAAGAATCCTGCTCCAGCCGGAGAGGTGGATTTCTGGATAAATCCCCTAGCAAGATTCTCCTCTATGTATTCAGACATAGCACGGGTCTCGGTCAGCGACAAGGGGTAGATTCGCCCGCGAGGAGGTGAAGCACACGGTATTAGGTCAATGGGGCAATCACACGGCCTATGAGGTGGTAGTGTCTCTGCCTTCTTTTTATCAAAGTCGTCCGCATATGACCAGTAGGGTGCCGGCAGGCCAGGTAGGTTAGCTGGGATAGACGGAGGTCGAGCAAGACGAATCAGAACCAGACAAGATTTTTGACATTCCTGAACCCAACGGAGCACCTCATCCGAGCTCCAATTCAGGACGAGCTCATGTGTCTATAACCAAGGCAGTCCAAGAAAGAGGGGATGAGAGAGGCCGGACAGCACGTAAAAGGAGATCTTCTCCGAATGTAGCATTCTCACCTGAAGGGTTACAGGCCCAGTGACAAACAAAATGGTCTCAGAGAGAAGCTTTCCATCCTCAGAGGAAACCGCTAAAGGATCATCCAGACGTATGGTAGGAATCTGATAATGCTCCACAACGGCCTGTTGAATGAGATTCCCAGCGGCTCTGGAATCCAGATAGGCAGTCTCGAAGAAGCGGGTCTTATCACTGGTAACTGAGACAGACAGAGTCAAGGGTGGAGAGGAAGAACTTTTGCCTAGGGCGCCCTCTCCAAGCGGTCCTAGACACTGGAGTTTCCCGATCTCACCGGACAGGAGCAGATTTGATGCTCTATACTGCCACAGTAGAAGCAACTCCCCTCGGTGCGGCGGATCTCCTGGCGAGACTTGACCATCTTAACTTGGTATATTTGCATAGACTCTGGAGAGGACACCGGGGGGAATTCTGTTCGCGAGACTGGCCTTTGGAAGGTTGGTGCGAGACACAGGGGTCTTCTCTCTCAGGTTGTCTCCTTAGAACGCTCCTGAAAATGGATGTCAATTTGGGTACCTAATGACACCAGGTCGACTAGAGAGGGAGGTATGTCACGACCGGATAGCTTATCCTTGGTCCGTCCGGAAAGTCCCTCCCAAAAAGTGGACACCAGAGCCTCAAAGTGCAGCGTGCACTGATTTAGGAAGCCCCGACATAGGGCAGGGTCACCACCGAAATGTGGAGGAGCTGATAGCCGGGGTCCTAAGCCGGGTTCCACAGCGCCACTGGGTTGAGGTCCCGCCGGACTTGGTGCCGCTTGGTTAGAGGTGGACACAGTCGGGGTGGACAGCACGTCCAGGCGGGAGTTGACTGTCTGCAGATAGGACATGATAGTATCCTTTTGGGATCTCTGGCGAGAAACCTCTTGGTACAGGTCTGAGAGCAAAGGAGCCTGGGAGCCACCGAATTACATGGCCTGTGCAAACTGTTACGGATCCAGGTGGTGGAACCTCTGTGCTGTGATGCAAGGAGGGACGAGAGGGGCGTAACTAAGTGCATACCCGGACCGACCCTGGCCACATGGCGGTTTAGTCGACTCTGTGAACCAAGGAGGGACCGGGAAGGTGAACCAGGTGCCACTCTGGGACCGACCTTGTGAGAGCAGGCGACTCCCATGGGACTGATGGCTGAAGCTGACAGGCACAGCAGATGAGCACAGCAGGTAGACAGACAGGCGGGCACAGCTAATAGACAGGCTGGCGGGCACTGGGACCTGAGGACTGAGGAGAATGTTAGCACACAAACAACAATCTTGCACAGGCACCTCCATTTTGGAGGAGGTGTCTTATATAGGGGAAGTCCTCCAGCCATTGGCCGGGGACTCTTTAGGACGGCGTGCACGGCCCTTTTAAGAGGGAGGGAGTGCATGCGTGCCCTAAGCACAGTGCCCGGGGAACAGAGCGCGGTGTGCGCACCCCGGGCTGACGCAGGAGGGGAGCCAGAGGACGTCGTACAGGGACCACGACGGTGAGGGGATCGGCGTCTCTGCCCAGCAGGAGGCAGAGAAGCTGACGCTACATATTCAAAAAGAATCATAAGAAAATCCACAAGAGATTCATCCAAACCCCGGGATGGGTATGGGGCCACTTATAATAGCAAGGGGGGGCATATATACAAGGATGGGTGACATTAACAGAATTTGGGGACATTACCCCTATAACAGTGTCAGCAGCAGACTCTCTCCCCCTTAACAGTGCATCATGACCACATATTTTTTTTCTATTTTCCTCCTCTAAACCCCAGGTGCGTCTTATGGTCAGGTGCGTCTCATAGTCCAAACAATATGGTATTATGTCTGTACATTTCCAAACATAATTCCACTGTTAATGCACAAAAATCTGCTATTTATAAAATGAATTTTATCCAAAAAGTGCATTGTGCATGTTATATATATATATATATGTATGTGCATATCCAAATGTATTTAAATTATCTACGCAAAAAGGAAAATTTATATATGTAAGGAACTATGCCTATCCAAATCATAGGATGAACAGTAAAAGTGATCACCATGCAATATAAAATGTCATAATGCAAAAAAGAATACATAAATAAGTTCATAAAAAGTTTAATTTGTGCATATTATTACGTACTATCCAGAGGCACATCATCACCCCTTCCACATGCTTCAACGCACGTTTCGCTACCGATTCATTAGGGAGTGAGGTGGAGGAGGAAGAGGCGATGTTTTATAGGGTGATTACAGCTGTGGTTACTTACAAATCAAGGACGCCATATTATCGGACGCCTCTACTGTCCCACACGTCCGGATAGCCGTCCCGTCTGTGACCGAATGTGCATCACCGAAACACAACCAAAGGTCGCAGTTCAATGAAAACATCCCAGTATCGGGTACGAGAGCACACCGGAGCATGCGCCGTGTGGCGCACAGCGACCCTGCAGCCATATTAGAAAAGGGCAAAAGTGCGGGTCAGCATCAAAGTCTATATATAATTATACGTGCCAAAATAGAACTGTATGAAATATAGAAAAAGTTCTATATATAATATAGTTAATGTGTGTATACACATTATTATTGCTTATATAATGTGTATATGTAAAAGTGAATAAACACACTATAAACTCTCTATATGTATGTATATGATATAGGTGAATAGTTTGCTTAATTATCCTATGCAGCGCATGCGTAATATAACACACAGCGACAGCACAACCTGGTTAAAACAGAGCAAAGATGGAAACAAGTATGTGTGTATGTATTAAAATGTTGGTTCTTGTATGAACCCATAAAAATATGACATATACAAGTGAATACATCTAATTACCTTGTGTATATATAGAGATGAATGAATATACTAGAAGCTATAGCCATGTGATAATTTAATATCCTTAATTCAATGTGTAAGTGTATGTGAGTGATAGTTATATGCGTGTATATAGGAAAAATAAAAAAGCATAAAATATAATAATAAAATATATATGAAAAAGAGATGTGGTCATGATAGAGAGAATAATACAAAAACTATATATCTGATGTTGTACTTAGTGATGGAATACATGTGAAACTGTATGACTGTTCAGGCGATGATGATACAAACAGTCCTCCAATCTGAAAGATATAATAAAAATGAATATGCACATATAGATTGATCACACCCTAATAACTCCTATCCAATAAACTCATATCTCCACTAACTCATAAACCACCATTAATATATACAATAAAGCCAACAATACATGTATATATGTTTATTCAATCAAATCCACTATGATATATATTGATTATATGATTCGATTGATAATAAGGACAAGACACTGAAGATGAGAATATACCAAAAATCCTAGTGTATACTTAAAGAAAACTCGAAAATCCCCACTGTTCGTTTAAACCTCTGGGGTCACACTTCTTAGAGTGGTGATCCATTTACTTTTTTATTTATTATTTATTTATTCAATCTGGGCCAGCTTTTTGGCTAGATTTTCCTTCCTATTCCCAGGATACAGACGGGCAATCTCTTTGACACATAAGAGATGACATTGATGAGGGTAGCAATTCCAAAAGTGTCTCGCCAAAGGTTTAGGTTGAGAAATAGCACCCACCTCATTTTGACAGATTTTCTCCGCTGCCCTAATATTTTTGATGTGTTCCAAAGCTCCCGAGTTGTCATACCAATATAGATGAGTCCACAGAAACATGTGGCTTGATAGATGACCATAGATGCTCTACAATTAATGAAATACAGAATCTTGTAAGCCTGCTCACCCATCGAATCCTGAAAGGTATCAGTTTTTTCAATATATCTGCACGCTTTGCAGTTGCCACACTTCCATGTGCCCCATTTGGGGCCCTTTGAGCCAAATATACAAATGTATATGAAGATGTATCAGGTACATGATGACTATGAACTAGTATATCACGTAGTGTCTTATTACGTTTAGCCATAATCAATGGACAATTTGATAGAAAAGGAAGTATTGTCTGATCCTCTTGGAGAATTAGCCAAAATTTGGAGATGATATTAGTAATTTCCTTCCACCTCGAATGATAATTCGTGATGAATCGAACATGCCCATCAGATTCCTTTTTCTTTTTAGTAATGAGAAAAGATTGTCTATTGGCATGTTTGGCCCGAGAGTAGGCCTGTTGAATAATTTCCATTTTGTACCACGTTGTAAGTATCTACTGGTCATATCACATGCCTATTCTTCAAAAGCTTTGTCTTGGTCACAAATACGATGAGCCCTAATAAATTGTCCGGACAGCATTGCCTGTATTACATGTGCCAGATGATTGATTTGGCATGCAAGAAAGCATTGGCACTAGTATTCTTGCGATAAATATTTGTATGCAACTGTCCATGGTCATCAACATGAATATCCAAATCCAGAAAATCAATTTTCTTTTGATCAATATGATGGGTTAGCTTCATATTCAATTCATTGTCATTGAGATATTTTAAGAATTTTTCAAGTTCCTCATGGGAGCCCTGCAAAATAAACAACACATCGTCTATGAATCTCAACCTAGATATCACTGATCCCAATGACGTATGCTCAAAGTTCTGGAATCGGATGTATTCACACCCCCAAAATCCCAAGGAGAGATTGGCGTAAGATGGGGACCAAGCCGCGGCCATTGCTACTTCTTTCTTCTGTAGGTAGTATCGATCTTTGAACACAAAATAATTATGTAACAAAATGTATTCTGTTACGGATCCGAGTGGTGGAACCTCTGTGCTGTGATGCAAGGAGGGATCAGAGGGGCATAACTAAGTGCCTACCCGGACCAACCCTGGCCACACAGTGGCTTAGTCGACTCCGTGAACCAAGGAGGGACCTAGAAGGTGAACCAGGTGCCACTCTGGGACAGACCTTGTGAGAGCAGGCGACTCCCATGGGACTGATGGCTGAAGCTGACAGGCACAGCAGATGAGCACGGCCGGTAGACAGGCGGGCACGGCTGATAGACAGGCTGGTGGGCACTGGGACCTCTGGACTGAGGAGAATGTTAGCACACAAACAACAATCTTGCACAGGCACCTCCATTTTGGAGGAGGTGCCTTATATAGGGGAAGTCCTCCAGCCATTGGCCGGGGACTCTTTAGGACGGTGCGCGCACCCTTAGCACAGTGCCCGGTGAACTGCGTGTGGTGCGCGCACCCCGGGCAGACGCAGGGGGGAGCCGGAGGACACCGGATTGGGACCGCGGAGGTGAGGGGATCGGCGTCTCTGCCCGGCAGTAGGCAGAGACGCCGACGTTACAGTACCCCCCCTTTATGCCCCCTCTTCTTTGGGCCCACAAGAAATTTTTCTAGAAGGCGAGGGGCATAAATGTTCTCCCTGGGCTCCCAAGACCTCTCCTCGGGACCAAACCCCTTCCAATCCACAAGAAAGAAAGTCTTTCCTCTTACTCTCTTGATGGCCAAAATGTTCTCTACCTCAAAGACGTCCTCAGCGGAGACTGGAGCTGGAGTGTACCTGGATCGTCAGAGAAAGGATTGAGGACAACAGGCTTGAGGAGAGATACGTGAAAGGAATTGGGAATCCGTAAGGAGGCAGGGAGTTTTAGCTAATACGCCACTGGATTTATTTGGTTCAGAATCTCTAAAGGATCGATAAACCACGGACCCAACTTGTATGATGGTATCTTGAGGCGGACATATTTGGAGGAAGGCCAGACCTTGTCTCCCGGACGAAATAGAGGCGGATCCAGATGTCTCTTATCAGCATGCTTCTTCATCTGCTCGGAGGACTGAAGAAGCGCAGATCTAGTGTCTTCCCAAATCACCGAAAATTCACTGACGAGAGACTCCGCGGCAGTATTGTCCACTGAAGAGGAGACGGGAAACGGAATTCGGGGGTGTCGGCCGTAAACCACAAAAAACGGAGACATAGCAGAGAACTCACTCACATGGTTGTTATAAGAAAACTCGGCCCAAGGCAGGAGTTCTACCCAATCGCTATGGTGAGTGTTGACAAAATTCCGAAGAAAACTGGTAAGGATCTGATTAATACGCTCCGCTTGACCATTGGACTGAGGATGATAGGCCGAAGAAAAGTCCAAAGAGACATCCAGCAGCTTGCACGTGGCTCTCCAGAAGCGAGAAGTGAACTGAACTCCTAGATCCGAGACAATGTGGAGAGGTAAGCCATGGAGACGAAAGATGCGATGGATGCAGTCCTTAGCAAGCACAGGTGCAGACGGAAGACCAGGTAGAGGGATGAAGTGAGCCACAACTGACGGTAGAACTGGAAGATACCGGTAGATCAGTGATGCAGTCCATGGCAATGTGTTGCCAAGGAGCAGAAGGCACGGGAAGAGGAAGAAGACGACCAGCTGGAAGGTGCCTAGGTATCTTGTTACGGGCACAAGAGGAACAAGCGGCAACAAAATCCACAATATCCTTGCGCGGGGTGGGCTACCAATAATGTCGGGCAAAGAGCAGAAGCATCTTCCAATGGCCAGCAAGATCAGCCAGTTTGGACGAATGACCCCAGAGTAAGACCCTCTTCCGATCTTGAGCCGCTACAAAGGTCTTACCAGGAGGTAGATGAGACAGGTCAAACAGACCAACAGTCATTATTCTGGAGGGGTCAATGATGTGTAGAGGCTCCTCCTCTTGGTCGTTAGACAGAAAAGAGCGGGATAGAGTGTCAGCTTTAATATTCTTGACTGCTGGGCGGTAATGGAGAGAGACCACCGAGTTCAGAGCCCCTTCAAGCAAGTAGCGCCACTCCTCCAGCGCTAATTTGATGGTCAGCAGTTCTCGATCTCCAATGGAGTAATTGCGCTCAGACGAAGAAAAGAGTTTGGAGAAGAAGCCGCAGGTCACTATTTGCCCGGACGAGGATTTCTGGATGAGCACTGCTCCAGCTCTGGAGGAAGAGGCATCAACCTCCAGGAAGAACTGTTTATTGCAATCAGGATGATGTAGCACTGGTGCGGAGGAGGAAACTTGCTTAAGAGAAACAAAGGCATTTTCCGCCTCAGAAGTCCATTCCCTTGGATTTGCTCCTTTACGGGTGAGAGCAGAGATGGGAGCAGTCCAGGAGGAGAAATGAGGAATGAAGAGGAGGTAATAGCGAATTCCAGAAACCGCTGTATTGCCTTCAACCCCTCGGGTCGGGGTCACTTTAAGATGGCAGACACCTTCTCGGGATCCATCCGCAGTCCAGTCTCAGAGATTATATATCCCAGAAATGGTAGGGAGGTCTGCTCAAAGAGGCACTTCTAGTACTTAGCATACAGGCGAGTCTTCCGAAGCTGTAGAAGTACCTGACGAACATCCCTCCGGTGAGAGGGCAAATCTGGGGAGAACACCAAAATATCGTCCAGGTACACCACCACGCAGGAATACAGGAGATCTCGGAAGATGTCGTTTACTAACTCCTGGAAGACGGCTGGAGCATTACAGAGACTGAAGGGCACTACGCGGTACTCGTACTGACCATCCCGAGTGTTGAATGCCGTCTTCCACTCGTCTCCCTGGCGAAGATTGTACGCCCCATGAAGATCGAGCTTAGTGAAGATCTTCGCGCCTTTTAGGCGGTCAAACAGCTCCGAGATGAGAGGCAGGTGGTACTTATTTTTTATGGTAATCTGGTTTAGACCCCTATAGTACATATACATGGACGAAGAGAGCCGTCTTACTTCTTGACGAAGAAGAATCCTGCTCCAGCCGGAGAGGTGGATTTCTGGATAAATCCCCTAGCAAGATTCTCCTCTATGTATTCAGACATAGCACGGGTCTCGGTCAGCGACAAGGGGTAGATTCGCCCGCGAGGAGGTGAAGCACACGGTATTAGGTCAATGGGGCAATCACACGGCCTATGAGGTGGTAGTGTCTCTGCCTTCTTTTTATCAAAGTCGTCCGCATATGACCAGTAGGGTGCCGGCAGGCCAGGTAGGTTAGCTGGGATAGACGGAGGTCGAGCAAGACGAATCAGAACCAGACAAGATTTTTGACATTCCTGAACCCAACGGAGCACCTCATCCGAGCTCCAATTCAGGACGAGCTCATGTGTCTATAACCAAGGCAGTCCAAGAAAGAGGGGATGAGAGAGGCCGGACAGCACGTAAAAGGAGATCTTCTCCGAATGTAGCATTCTCACCTGAAGGGTTACAGGCCCAGTGACAAACAAAATGGTCTCAGAGAGAAGCTTTCCATCCTCAGAGGAAACCGCTAAAGGATCATCCAGACGTATGGTAGGAATCTGATAATGCTCCACAACGGCCTGTTGAATGAGATTCCCAGCGGCTCTGGAATCCAGATAGGCAGTCTCGAAGAAGCGGGTCTTATCACTGGTAACTGAGACAGACAGAGTCAAGGGTGGAGAGGAAGAACTTTTGCCTAGGGCGCCCTCTCCAAGCGGTCCTAGACACTGGAGTTTCCCGATCTCACCGGACAGGAGCAGATTTGATGCTCTATACTGCCACAGTAGAAGCAACTCCCCTCGGTGCGGCGGATCTCCTGGCGAGACTTGACCATCTTAACTTGGTATATTTGCATAGACTCTGGAGAGGACACCGGGGGGAATTCTGTTCGCGAGACTGGCCTTTGGAAGGTTGGTGCGAGACACAGGGGTCTTCTCTCTCAGGTTGTCTCCTTAGAACGCTCCTGAAAATGGATGTCAATTTGGGTACCTAATGACACCAGGTCGACTAGAGAGGGAGGTATGTCACGACCGGATAGCTTATCCTTGGTCCGTCCGGAAAGTCCCTCCCAAAAAGTGGACACCAGAGCCTCAAAGTGCAGCGTGCACTGATTTAGGAAGCCCCGACATAGGGCAGGGTCACCACCGAAATGTGGAGGAGCTGATAGCCGGGGTCCTAAGCCGGGTTCCACAGCGCCACTGGGTTGAGGTCCCGCCGGACTTGGTGCCGCTTGGTTAGAGGTGGACACAGTCGGGGTGGACAGCACGTCCAGGCGGGAGTTGACTGTCTGCAGATAGGACATGATAGTATCCTTTTGGGATCTCTGGCGAGAAACCTCTTGGTACAGGTCTGAGAGCAAAGGAGCCTGGGAGCCACCGAATTACATGGCCTGTGCAAACTGTTACGGATCCAGGTGGTGGAACCTCTGTGCTGTGATGCAAGGAGGGACGAGAGGGGCGTAACTAAGTGCATACCCGGACCGACCCTGGCCACATGGCGGTTTAGTCGACTCTGTGAACCAAGGAGGGACCGGGAAGGTGAACCAGGTGCCACTCTGGGACCGACCTTGTGAGAGCAGGCGACTCCCATGGGACTGATGGCTGAAGCTGACAGGCACAGCAGATGAGCACAGCAGGTAGACAGACAGGCGGGCACAGCTAATAGACAGGCTGGCGGGCACTGGGACCTGAGGACTGAGGAGAATGTTAGCACACAAACAACAATCTTGCACAGGCACCTCCATTTTGGAGGAGGTGTCTTATATAGGGGAAGTCCTCCAGCCATTGGCCGGGGACTCTTTAGGACGGCGTGCACGGCCCTTTTAAGAGGGAGGGAGTGCATGCGTGCCCTAAGCACAGTGCCCGGGGAACAGAGCGCGGTGTGCGCACCCCGGGCTGACGCAGGAGGGGAGCCAGAGGACGTCGTACAGGGACCACGACGGTGAGGGGATCGGCGTCTCTGCCCAGCAGGAGGCAGAGAAGCTGACGCTACATATTCAAAAAGAATCATAAGAAAATCCACAAGAGATTCATCCAAACCCCAGTCTGATAGAAAAAAACCTAGTAGCGGATAATCCATATTCATGTAATTCAAGTATATAATGGTTCTACATCACATGTAATGAGAAATATATCTAAACCAACATGAATATTATCCAATCTCTGTATAATTTCCGCAGTTTTTGATGAAAGGTGGAAGTTCCATAGCAACCAGTTTTAGATAGTAATACAAGAATCTAGAAATTGGTTCAGATAGACGCCCATTGACTGAGACAATGGGCTGTCCCGGAGGGTCTTATAGACTCCTATGGACCTTGGTGAGCAAGTACAGGATGGGAACAGAAGGTTCGTCAGCCTGTAATATGATAATAGCAGGAATGAATAAATAAATATAATAACACATCAATGATACTACAGGAACTAGTCATCTCCTATTGTCCTCTAGGGTGACCCCCTTCCTGACCGCAGGGGTTGGCACCCTAGAATTTGTACGACAATGGCGCCCCCACTCACAAGTCGTCTATCCCTAAAAGTCCCTGTAAGTCCCTGAACACCAATAGAGAGGGAGAGCACAGGGCTAGTATGATAGTAACGGGATTAGAAATATATATATAAATAAATCATCCACAGTAACTACATAAAAGCGGGGTCTGCAGGGTATGCAAACAATATACAATGAAAGAGTAGAAGAGTATCTCGAGTCCAAAATGTGAATAAAGCCCAGCAAGGCAGCAATATATTATTGTACATGCTTGAATGCGGATATATATATAAGATATGACATCTGACAAATATGCCCATTGATTCATATATACCGTATTTTTCGGACTATATGATGCACCCCAAATTCTGGGGTGGAAAACAGGAAAAAAAATATTTTTTATAAGATGGGGTCCGCCTTATAGTCTGATTAGGTATCTTACCTGGGGGGTGGTGGAGCAGGAGGCAGGGTCCTTCAGGAAACCAGCCCGGCGGAAGTGGAGGAATGCTGTAGACCCTGGATAGATGAAGCTGGTGCTCCAGCAGGTGTGAGTTGCGGTGATGGTGGAGCAGGATCGCAGGTCCCTCTGTTCCCTGCCTCAGTAACCCGGCGGCAGCAGAAGAGGTGAGATGCCGGTGTATGGTTGGGGCCTGTGGACAGGCTGGGGCCTGTGGACTGGCCTGGGGCTTGTGGACTGGCCTAGGGCCTGGGACCTGTGGACTTGCCTGGGGCCTGTGGACTGGCCTGGGGCCTGTGGACTTGCCTGGGGCCTGTTGACGGGCCTGGGGCCTGTGGACTTGCCTGTGGCTTGGACCTGTGAGTGGCGTCCGGCGGTGAGGCAGAGATCTACAGGAAAATGGCAGCCAGAGCTCTGGGTCGGCGCATGCGCCAGCTCTGGCGGCCATTTTCCCGTGAATCACGGCCTCGGGAAGATGACCGCGGCCACCGGAAGCCGCACACGCTGACCTATAAAACTGTTCCACTAGTTAACCCCTTCAGTGAACACGGTAAAAAAAAAAAAGCGAAGCAAAAAACAATGCTTTATCACCATACCGCAAAACAAAAAATGGAATAACACGCGATCAAAAAGACGAATATAAATAAAAATGGTACCGCTGAAAACGTCATCTCGTCCTGCAAAAAACAAGCCACCATACAGCTCCATCAGCCGAAAAATAAAAAAGTTACAGCTCTCAGAATAAAGCAATGCTAAAAAATATTTTTTTTCTATAAAATAGCTTTTATTATGTAAAAGTGCAAAACATAGAAAAACGATATAAATGTGGTACCGCTGTAAACGTACTGACCCAAAGAATAAAGCTGCCTTATCAATTTTACCACACGTGGAATGGCGTAAAAAAACCCAAAAAAACTATTCCTGAATTGTTGGTTTTTGTTTATTCTGCCTCCCAAAAATCGGAATAGAAAGCAATCAAAAAATGTCACGTGCCTGAAAATGGCACCAATAACAACGTCAACTCATTCCACAAAAAACAAGCCATCACATGACTCTATCTGCCAAAATCTGGAAAAATTATAGCTCTCAAAATATGGTGATGCAAAAACTAGATTTTACTAAAAATGCGTCTTTTAGTGTGTGACAGCTGTCAATCATAAAAACCCCATATGATTCTGGTATCGCTGTAGTCGCACCGACCTGAAGAATAAGGTCGTCTAATCACTTATACTGCATGGGGAACGGCGTAAAAAATAAACTCTCGGGTTAGGTTTGTGCTAGGGTTAGGGTTGCGCTAGGGTTAGGGCTAGGTTTGGGGTTAGGGTTGTGATGGGGTTGGAAAAATGAAAAAGTGTTTTTTTTTCCACTTTTTCATTTTTACGAATCAATTTGTGAAGCACCTGGGGGTTCCAAGTGCTCACTATGCATCTAGATAGGTGCCTTGGGTGGTCTAGTTTCCAAAATGAGGTCACTTGTGGGGGTGCTAAAATGTTTAGGCACACAGGAGCTCTCCAAACGTGACATGGTGTCCGCTAACAATTTGAGCCGATTTTCCATTCAATTTGTTAGCGGACACCATGTTGCGTTTTGAGAGCCCCTGTGTGCCTAAACATTGGAGCTCCCCCACAAGTGACCCCATTTTGGAAACTAGACTCCCCAAGGCCCCTATCTAGATGCATAGTGAGCAATTGGAACCCCCAGGTGCTTCACAAATTGATTCGTAAAAATGAAAAAGTGGGAAAAAAATACTTTTTCATTTTTGCGAATCAAATTGTGAAGCACCTAGGGCTTCCAAGTGCTCACTATGCATCTATATCGGTGCCTTGGGTGGTCTAGTTTCCAAAATGGGGTCACTTGTGGGGGAGATCCAATGTTTAGGCACACAGGAGCTGTCCAAACGCAACATGGCGTCCTCTAATTATTCAAGCAAATTTTACAATCAAAAAGTCAAATGGCGCTCCTTCCTTTCTGAGCCCTGCCGTGCGCCCAAACAGTGGTTTTTCCCCACATATGGGGTATATGCGTGCCCATGGGAAATTGCACAACAAATTTTGGGGTCCATTTTTTCTTGTTACCCCTGTGAAAATAAAAAAATTGGGTCTAAAGTAACATTTTTGTGAAAAAAGTTAAATGTTCATTTTTTTCTTCCACATTCCAAAAATTCCTGTGAAGTACCTGAAGGGTTAATAAAGTTCTTGAATGTGGTTTTGAGCACCTTGAGGGGTGCAGTTTTTAGATTGGTGTCACTTTTGGGTATTTTCTGTCATAAAGACCTCTCAAAGTGACTTCAAATGTGATGTGGTCCCTAAAAAAATGGTTTTGTAAATTTTGTTGGAAAAATGAGAAATCGCTGGTCAACTTTTAACCCTTATAGCTCCCTAACAAAAAAAAAAATTGGGTTCCAAAATTGTGCTGATGTAAAGTACACATGTGGAAAATGTTATTTATTAAGTATTTTGTGTGACATATCTCTCTGATTTAAGGGCATAAAAATTCAAATTTTGAAAATTGCAAAATTTTCAAAATTTTTGCCAAATTTCCGTTTTTTTCACAAATAAACGCAAGTGATATCGAAGAAATTTTACCACAATCATGAAGTACAATATGTCACAAAAAAACAATCTCAGAATCAGGGGGATCCGTTGAAGCGTTCCAGAGTAATTACCTCATAAAGTGACAGTGGTCAGAATTGTAAAAATTGGCCTGGTCATTAACGTGCAAACCACCCTCGGGGGTAAAGAGGTTAAATGTGCATGTATGACAGGAATGGGGGGAAACAGACAGGTTGTAAACTGGTTAAACAGCTAGAATACTGATGGCAAGTAATCTTTATATATGGAAAAAAAAATGCTAGAGTGATTTTCTAAAAAGAAGATTGTCAGCAGGTTTGTCTACAAATTGAAGTTTTTAGCAGCATTGTGACTGAGAAAATGTAGCATTAATCTGGTGTACAATGCTTCCGATTTTTCGGAATTCTGTGACTCTGAAATGCTCTTGGCATTCTGCAGTAAGTGCTTTACCACATCTCTGCTCTGGAGTGACAGTTGTAGCATCCTTCCTGATGCCCATCCACATGCCCGTCCATATGCCTAGTCTTAAGTAGTGTTGTGCCACCCCCATAGTGTTCGAGTTCGGTTCGGTTCGTCGAACACCCGTGTGTTCGCCGAACTGTTTGTCGAACTGTTCGTCGAACACCTTCGAACACCGTTAAAACCAATGGCAGGCAAACAAAAACACATAGAAACACATAGAAAACACCTTCAAAGGTGTCCAAAAGCTGACAAACTGCTCAGAAGACACAACTAACACATGGAAAAGTGACAAGTACATATAGTCATGCGAAAAGAAAAGAGGTGGAGGAGTAAAAGGAGGGGGAGACACAGATATAGGCATGTCATGCCCTTCTAAAATCCAAAAAGTGAGAAGCCGAGACGGCCAGTCCGCTCCTGCCCGTGCCACCTCCGTGTCGCCGGGTTTGTGCCAGAGCCGCGGTGAACCCTGACGGCCAGCCCCCCTCTCCCAATACTGGTGCCTGTCCGCTGGTGGGTCGGGCGAGCCCCCCTGTGGTGGAGGCAGCTCTAAGCTTTTTAATTTAAATTGTCCCTCTAATTTGAATGAATACACTTTAAATCCATTTACAAGGATCTATTTGAGGGCAAGTCTCATGCCAGCAGCCGCGTAATTCCAGCTCCAGTAGCGTCCACTAAAGCTGCTGCAGTTAAAAAGCTTTTATAAGGATCGAGCTCGGCTGTCCACCGCAAGGCATCCTAGTGCCAGTCCCAGCCCCTATGCCTTGGGGTGCCTCCTGATGCTCTTCACTAAGTATCCCGTGGTCCCGAAGCATTTCCTTTGAAAAAATTAAGTGTCCAAACTACAGGTGGTGTAGCTTGCTTAACAGCCGGGATAATCCGCTGACTAGCAGACACTGCTACTAGGCACAAAGTATTTCCTGGGCTAGATGCAGTTAAAAATTTGTAAGTAGATACTCTCGTTGGATGCTGAGAAAGCATTCCATAGAGTCTCCTGGCACGCCATATATGATTCTCTTAAAAAGCTTGGGGTAGGGGTCTAGGGGACCCTTTTATAGCCAAAATCACGGCCCTGTATCACAATACGTCACCTAGGCTGAAGATAAATGGAACTGTAGCACCGAGGGCTCGGTTGCTACAGACGTATTGCACCTCACCCAGAGGTGTGATATCTCACTCTCAGATAAGGATGGAGTGTGGATCAGGACCCGACACCTGCATGCATTACACCACATTGCCGTGGGGCAGGGCGACCAATATGCCCCTGAGATGGGCACGACAGTCCCTGTCCCTGGCTGGAGTGGGGGGAGGGAACACTGAGGAAGGGGAACCCTGCAGTGCAGGAGCAGGGAGGAAGCAGTTCCTGGGTGCATTGAGAAGGAGTATAAAAGGTGGGCACCATCTTAGTTCAGTGCAGAGAAGTCTGAGCAGAAGTGGCAGGGAGCAGGGGCTCTGCATGAGCTCTGCTCCGGAGGCGGGCCTAGTAACAGAGGCCCAGGCCTGCAAGAGGGAGAAGGAAGGAAGAGGAGCGGAGAAGGCTCCAGGAACGAGGAATGAAGGGATCCCAGGGGTGCGGACGGGCGAGTCGCCACCGCACGCCCGAATCCACCTGCGTGGAGGGGTCAGGCCAAAGGGGGAGACCGGTCCCCGAACTAGTGGAGGCAGGAAACGACCCTCAGCTAGAAACCGGAGGCTCTGACATTTTATGTGGCGCAGCCCCTTGCTCCACCCGCTAGGAAGGCACCACATAGGGTCAGGGAAACTGGCGCCAAGTTTACCAAGAGGAGGCCCGAGGCAGCCGGACAGAAGTGTTGGTAAGAAAGGCCAGACAAAGGACACACAAAGGGGGTCCTGTGAAGCGCTCCAAAGTTATCTGGGAGTTGTCTGAGCCCCTCACCTGGTGAGCACAGTACGACGTGGGCAGCCGTTACCTGCAGACGTGGTCTGGATAATAAGAACTGTGAGTAAAGGCCCTGAACTGCATCACTGACTCCGTGTCGTTACTGCTGCTGCCCTGCACCATCACCCCCATCCTCCGCATACACTGCCCTGAGGCTATACTCCTCCCGTGGGGAGTTATGCTACGCTCTGCTGCACCCACAACACCAGCCTTAGCGGTCTGCCCTGTAGCGGCGGTTCACTCTGACCGCAATCCACGGGTGGCGTAGTCAGACATTTAAACATCAAAACCACATAAATAGTTCCGCCACTGGTTTGACCGCCCTGAGCCACGGAACCGGATCGCCGCCACGAAGACTACAACCACCAGCATCCACCAAAAAGGGTCCGGCTCCGGGTGTCCCAAGGCCCAGGGGGTGCGTCAGAACATTTTCATCACCTTTCACAATCACCAATGGGACAAGGCAGGGATGTCCTCTGTCCCCTCTCTTATACATCCTAGTGACGGAGCACCTGCTCTCATCAATTCGCCATAACCCCAATATTAGGTGGATTGAGGTGGGAGGCACCGAGTACAAGTGCTCTCTATTTGCTGATGATGTCCTAGTAATAATCACTCAATCACATATATCCATCCCTGCTGTTATGGCTGAAATAGATCACTTTGTTACATGGTAAAATTTTAAAATCAATGCAGCGAAGTCTGAGGCCCTCGATGTCTCCCTCCCTAAATCCATATAGGATTCCATCCAGTCCAACTTTCCCTTTGCCTGGCCCTCACAGGGTATCAAATACTTAGGAATTCCTATTCATAGAGACCTCTCCCATCTATGTTATCTTAATTTTGGGCCCTTTATTGAACAATTCCATACAGACCACGGTTGGCAAGTTAGAACTGTAAGATTCACTACGTGAACCACTGGTGTTTTGTGGAAAAGCACATGTAAGATTCTGCAACAGTCTCTGCTGATACTCCTGCATGCGTGCATCCCTTTCTATGGCAGGAATAATTTCTGCAAATTTACTTTTGTACCGGGGATCTAACAGTGTGGCAACCCAGTAGTCAGGATTATTTCTAATTCTCACAATTCGAGGGTCATGTTGCAGGTAGTGCAGCAAGAAGGCACTCATGTGTGTTGCGCATCCAGGAGCACCAAGTCCCTGTTGTGTTGGTGGCGAGGTAACAATCATGCTTCCTTCCTCTGTCCTCTCCCCCCAACCTCGCACAACAGAAATGTGATCAAGGTCTCCCTCATCTGATGAGTCTTCCATCAGTTCGTCCTCCACTTCTTCCTGGGCTCCTGCACCTTCCTCACTAGTTTGGCTGCTACCATGCGCCCTGGTAAAATCATCTCCCCCACCCTCACATGCCTGCCGCCCTGGTGCTGCCGACCGTCTGGACCTTGCAGATGTTAGCCCTTCCGCATACAACTCCTCCTCCTCTACTTCCTCCACCTCCTCTTGTGCCACCACCTGACTCCGAATTCTGTTTAACATGTGCTCCAGCATGTAAATCACCGGAATAGTCATGCTGATAATGGCATCGTCAGCACTAAACATCTTCGTCGCCATTTCAAAACTGTGCAGAAGGGTGCATAGGTCCCTGATCTGAGACCACTCCTCCAGCGTGATTTGCCCCACCTCTGAATCTCGTTGGCCCAGGCTGTACGTCAGAACGTATTGCACCAGGGCTTGTCGGTGCTGCCACAGTCGCTGCAACATGTGCAGAGTTGAATTCCACCGGGTAGGCACATCACATTTTAGCCGGTGAAGTGGTAGGCCCAACGACTTCTGTAGAGATGTAAGTCGCTGAGCTGCGGGATGCGAACGGCGGAAGTGAGCACACAGCGACCGTGCCCTCTGCAGAAGGCCATCTAGTCTGGGATAGTGGGCTAAAAATTGCTGGACAACCAGGTTCAACACGTGAGCCATACAAGGCACGTGTGTGACATTGCCCCGGCGAAGGGCCGCACCCAGGTTTGCAGCATTGTCGCACACGGCCTTCCCTGGTTTCAGGTCCAGTGGAGACAACCATTCATGAAATTGGTTCTCCAGAGCTGACCACAACTCCTCAGCTGTGTGACTCACATTTCCCAGACATTTCAATGTAAAAACCGCCTGATGACGTTGAGCCCTACTGCCAGCATAGTAAGGAGGTGTGCAGGATCCCTTCTGCGCAGTTAGAAAGCTTGTGGCATGACCAGACAGGCTTTGGGTGCAGGTGGAAGACCGAGAGGAGGTTGAGGAGGCAGAAGCAGTGGAGGAAAAATGACATAAAGAGGATTGACGCACAACTCGTGGGGACGGCAAGACTTGGACAGCAGCCCCTTGTCCTGCTGTCACCATAGTTACCCAGTGCCCAGTCAGCGACATGTAACGCCCCTGTCCATGCCTACTCGTCCAAGTGTCTGTGGTGAAATGCACCCTGTCACACACAGAGTTTCTCAAAGAAGCGGTGATGTTGTGTGCGACATGCTGGTGGAGCGCAGGCACACCTTTCTTTGAGAAGTAGTGCCGACTGGGCATCTGGTACTGGGGCACTGCGACGGACATAAGGTCTCGAAAATCCTCTGTGTCCACCAGGCGGAAAGGCAGCATTTCTGTAGCCAAGAGCTTGCAGATGGTGAAATTCAACCTCTTAGCTTTCTCATGGCTAGGAGGAAATGGTCTTTTACTTGTCCACATCTGAGGGACCGAGGGCTGGCTATTGTGCTTAGACGGGGTTGATAAGGGTGTCCCCGGCAAACTGCCGGTCTGTGAGGAAGATGCAGGCGGACATGTTAGGTTGCCTTGATCCAAAGGTGGTGCTATCGATGTCGGACAGCGCTCAAGACCAGCTGGTGTTACCACCTCCAAAGAAAATGATGACCTGCCAATCACGCTGGCTGTTGCGGGTAAAGAGGTGGCAGGTCTGCGCCCCAAAACAGGTGTGACTGCTGTCCCCCCAGTCACAGAGGATGAAGAGGCCGCGGATGCACAAGATATGGCAGACGGTGGTTGGCCCGGCCGGCTAGGCCGCATTGTAGCACACTGAGCTTCCCACTGCAACTTATGCTTCATGTCCATGTGCCGGTTCATGCATGAAGTACTCAAACTATGTACTTTTTGGCCTCTACTTAGCTTTTGCTGACAAATGTTACAGATAACACGAGTTGGGTCATCTTTATCGATCTGAAAAAATGCCCAGGCTATGCAAGGCTTAGCACCCATGCGACCTGAAGAGCCACCACGACTTGTGGTGAGAGGCAGAGTTGTGTTTGAGGATGCAGTTGTTGACGTGCTTCCAGTACTACGTCTCTGTCCAGGAAGGCGCAACCTGACCTCGTCGTCACTAGCATCTTCCTCCACCTCCTCTGCTGACCTCATCTCTTGGCTGACTGTGGGTTGACAGTAAGTGGGATCTCCGACCTCATCATCATCACCCTGTGCGTTATCACACCCGTCGTCCTCAGAGCCAACCTGTTCCTGCCCTGACAAAAAACTAAAGTTGTCGCTCCAATCAGGTATTTGAGTCTTATCATCGTCTTCCTCATTGTCTCCACCAACAGGAGTTACAGTTTGGGAATGAGGGTCTACATTATGGTCAGAACCTTCTGCGTCTGGTCCTGGATCCGACTCATAAAGATTCTGGGCATCAGTGCAGATCATTTCCTCGTCTGGATTCACAGAAGCGCTGGAGTCGACCTCTGATTCCCAGGCTATAGTATGAGTAAACAGCTCTGCAGACTCAACCATCTGTTCTACCTCATACTCAGACGGGCAGCTGGAGATTTGGGAGCTGTGAGGAAGCAAGTGCGATTTGGGTGACACCTTTGAGGACTGGAGTATTTGTGATGTTGAAGTTGATGTGGAGGAGAGCCCACTTAAAGGAGCACTTGATATCCGTTGAAGCACCTGCTGTTTTTGTGCCTCATCTGGAATTTGTAGCGATTGGCGTGGCCGTAAGAAAGGGATCTTATCACATTGTCCGCTAAAAGAAGTAGACATTTTAGTTTGGCTGGAAGATGGTCTTTCTTCTGCACCTACCCCACGGACACAACCTTTTTTCCCCTTCCCAACACGCCTATTCCACTTTCCACCAGCAGCAGGCCTTTTTCCACTCATTTTGGTGGTTAACTAATTCACAACTCTGGAGTTGTTTGCACAAAAAAACAATGGATGGTAACCGAGCAGAGCTGAGTGGCCAAACTGTGGTATTAGGCCAAAACTATTGGCTGGGTTAGATGCAGAAAAAAATTATTTTTAATTTGCAACCTGATGGACGTCAGTATAGATGGACTAATAGACCAAGTCCCACACACCGCTAGAAGCCCAAATATTTTTTCAGAGCTAGATGCAGAAAATTTTTTTATTCAATTTGCAACCTGATGGAGGTCAGTATAGATGGACTAATAGACCAAGTCCCACACACTGCTAGAAGCCAAAATATTTTTTCAGAGCTAGATGCAGAAAAAAATTATTTTTAATTTGCAACCTGATGGAGGTCAGTATAGATGGACTAATAGACCAAGTCCCACACACCGCTAGAAGCCCAAATATTTTTTCAGAGCTAGATGCAGAAAAAAATTATTTTTAATTTGCAACCTGATGGAGGTCAGTATAGATGGACTAATAGACCAAGTCTCACACACCGCTAGAAGCCCAAATATTTTTTCAGAGCTAGATGCAGAAAAAAATTATATTCAATTTGCAACCTGCTGGAGGTCAGTATAGAAGGACTAATAGAACAAGTCCCACACACTGCTAGAAGCCCAAATATTTTTTCAGAGCTAAATGAAGAAAAAAATTATTTTTAATTTGCAACCTGATGGAGGTCAGTATAGATGGACTAATAGACCAAGTCCCACACACTGCTAGAAGCCCAAATATTTTTTCAGAGCTAGATGCAGAAAAAAATTATTTTTAATTTGCAACCTGATGGAGGTCAGTATAGATGGACTAATAGACCAAGTCCCACACACTGCTAGAAGCCCAAATATTTTTTCAGAGCTAGATGCAGAAAAAAATTATTTTTAATTTGCAACCTGATGGAGGTCAGTATAGATGGACTAATAGACCAAGTCCCACACACCGCTAGAAGCCCAAATATTTTTTCAGAGCTAGATGCAGAAAAAAATTATATTCAATTTGCAACCTGCTGGACGTCAGTATAGAAGGACTAATAGAACAAGTCCCACACACTGCTAGAAGCCCAAATATTTTTTCAGAGCTAAATGAAGAAAAAAATTATTTTTAATTTGCAACCTGATGGAGGTCAGTATAGATGGACTAATAGACCAAGTCCCACACACTGCTAGAAGCCCAAATATTTTTTCAGAGCTAGATGCAGAAAAAAATTATTTTTAATTTGCAACCTGATGGAGGTCAGTATAGATGGACTAATAGACCAAGTCCCACACACCGCTAGAAGCCCAAATATTTTTTCAGAGCTAGATGCAGAAAATTTTTTTATTCAATTTGCAACCTGATGGAGGTCAGTATAGATGGACTAATAGACCAAGTCCCACACACTGCTAGAAGCCCAAATATTTTTTCAGAGCTAGATGCAGAAAAAAATTATTTTTAATTTGCAACCTGCTGGAGGTCAGTATAGATGGACTAATAGACCAAGTCCCACACACCGCTAGAAGCCCAAATATTTTTTCAGAGCTAGATGCAGAAAAATATTATTTTTAATTTGCAACCTGATGGAGGTCAGTATAGATGGACTAATAGAACAAGTCCCACACGCTGCTAGAAGCCCAAATATTTTTTCAGAGATAAATGAAGAAAAAAATTATTTTTAATTTGCAACCTGATGGAGGTCAGTATAGATGGACTAATAGACCAAGTCCCACACACTGCTAGAAGCCCAAATATTTTTTCAGAGCTAGATGCAGAAAAAAATTATTTTTAATTTGCAACCTGATGGAGGTCAGTATAGATGGACTAATAGACCAAGTACCACACACCGCTAGAAGCCCAAATATTTTTTCAGAGCTAGATGCAGAAAAAAATTATATTCAATTTGCAACCTGCTGGAGGTCAGTATAGAAGGACTAATAGAACAAGTCCCACACACTGCTAGAAGCCCAAATATTTTTTCAGAGCTAAATGAAGAAAAAAATTATTTTTGATTTGCAACCTGATGGAGGTCAGTATAGATGGACTAATAGACCAAGTCCCACACACTGCTAGAAGCCCAAATATTTTTTCAGAGCTAGATGCAGAAAAATTATATTCAGTTTGCAACCTGATGGAGGTCAGTATAGATGGACTAATAGAATGATGCTATGCCCAAAAGATTTTACTTCACTAGGTGCAGTAAAAAAATTGGTATTCTATACACAGGTGGTATATCTTGCAACACAGATAGGCTACTCCACTGACTAACACACTCTGCAATAGGCCAAAAAGGATTAGCTTTGCTACATTCAGCCAAATGCTGTGAAAAAAACTTGCACAGCACTGGCACAGACCTGCCTGGCAAAAACTGATAGGAACTGATGTAACCTAGTCCTGAAAAGGACTCCAATTACAATTAGTCTTTACTCCCACAATCTATCTATTTAAGAGCACAGACCTGCCTGATAAAAGTCGTAGGAAATGCTGTAACCTAGTCCTTAAAAGGACTGCAATCACAACTATTCCCTACTCCCAAGCTATCTGTATATTTGTGCGAAAATTGGCTTGAAATTAACAAGGTATAGCGCACACAGCAACAGCGGTGCCGTCTAACACGCAGCTGCAGCAGTGAGAAAATGGTGGCGACGGGGAAAATGGCTTGGTCTTATAGGGCAAGGACATGTGACATACACTGCCAATCACACATGCCCTTGCTTGTGTGAAAAAAAGCACTTCGCTCCGTGTGTGCGCTGCTGATAGGCTGACAGATTGCACCTCCCCACTGCAAATGCGGGAAAGAGAAAAAAAAATGGAGATCTTCATTGTTCCTGCAGAGATCCATCCCCTGCCCCTCCCCCCGCCCCGCTGTACACTCAAACTGCGTATTAACATTAATTTTCATCATTACTGAGAAAAAATCCAGTTATGATTTTGGTGCACGAACAGTTATCGAACATAACCTCGAACAGCCGAATTTTTCTCAAATTGTTCGTGTTCGCCGACCGGCTCGAACACCGCCCAAAACAGCTCGAATTTGAGATTGGCGAACAGTTCGAGTAGAACAACGCTCATCTCTAGTCTTAAGTAACTCCCAGAAAGCATTTGTTAGCACTGTTAACAGTAAACTGCTGCTAGAGCCCTACAGAGAGGTACCACATGGTCAAACATCTTTTCAGATCTCCCATCTACAGTTGCCAGCAGAATACTGTAGCACTTTGCTGTTTCCGTCAGTCCCATAAATATTGAGTTGAAAATAACAATATGCATGTTTCACCATCACCCTATAACCCCCCCCCCCCCCCGCACAGGTCGCCTGCAAATGTCCTGTTCTAGTTATTATAAGGGTCCTACAATAATATAGGTGATAATTAGAGTTGGGAGAATTTATTCAAGTGAAGTTGACTTTTACAAAAATCAATATTCTTTTCCATATTTTTTGTAGTTTGCTCTTTAGGAATTCAGCAAAATGATCGCCACCATCTTGTTGAACTATACAAAAAAAATTAATGTCTCTGCTGCTCGTGGTCCCCAATACGGTCCTCAACTCTTCTACTTACAATCACCGTGCAGTGACACAGATTCCCGCTAGGTTGTGAGTAGACCCTGGAAGTCCCTGTGTCTGGAAGTCCTGGTCTAGAGTGCTTGTCGTAAGGTCATGGCACATGTCGTAACATCATCACTTGCTTCATGACTCTGGACCAGGAATTCCAGCTGATAGTAGGCCCAGGACATACCTTTGCATGCGCAGGGACATCCCAGGCCTAGTTATGGCCGGAAGTCCTGGCCTAGTGTGAAGATGACCGGGTTCCATCAGCGCACACCGGCGGTAAGGAGCAGGGCCAAGAACCTTGAAGGTCAGAGAGCGGAAAAAGTGAGAAGTGAGGTGCATATTAGTTATTTCGGTCTCTTTTTTCAACATCTTACCTTTACTATGCTTTAGGAGTCTTTCTATACCCCAGTATCCCAGAGCTTAATAAAGGAAATTGAATTTGCAGAGAATAAATTCACTGTAAATCGAATGTCTCGGTAAAATCCATGCGATTTGTCTCTAGTGATAAGTGTCATTATGGAAAAACCCTTTAAATATTCATATTGATCAACCTCATCACAGCCAAGTGTATAATGGAAATAATCATTTTATAACTTCTCCTCTTTATCAGACAAACCCATGTAACATTGCTTACAGGAATACTAAGTTGCGTATTAATAAAATCCATTAACACAAGTCATATAATGAAATGCAAGCTTTACTTAGAACAGAAGATTTCCTCAGTCTGAATAATGGCCTGAAAATGTTAGATTTATTGTGATATCTGCCATTTTTCTCCCCTGATAGGATGCAGTGGTGTTCGGCCATCCAGCTCCGGCACAATCTCTCATTCCATCAAGGAGAGATTATTATTCCACCATGTGCTCGGCTTCGGAAGCTTTGGAAAGGTCTTGATGGCGGAAGATACTTTAACCCATCAAGAATTTGCTGTTAAGATCATCAGCAAAAGAGCTCTGCTAGCCGGAGGTGATAGGCTGGATGTGATGGTGGAGAGGCGAGTTCTTCAGCTGGCATCTGGAAGCCCCTTCCTCGTCCACGCGGACTTTGGATTCCAGACCAAGGTAGAATTGTGACTACTTAGTGCTGAAAGGTCTTGCCACTACTTTGATGTTGATGACCTATTCCTCTGAATAGGAGCTGTCCTGCAGTACCAAGAGCGACCACTAAACCTTGTTTGCTCCATACACTCTTAAACATCCGGCTTTTGGCAGAGGTGGTAACAGCTGATCGGACCCCACCAATCTGATATTAATGACCTATTCTAATGTTAGGTACATCATGAGAGTGAAAAACCCCTTTAAGAAATGTCACTGAATGCAACCAAGCTTCACTGCTCAATGGACAATACCTCTGCCAGAGACAAACTCTACAGAGGTGATATAGAGGGGGTATTAATGTTCAGACCAAAATGGCTCTGTATAGTCTTGAATGTGGCTGAGCTGAAATACCAGGCGCAGCTCATGGGCAGAAGCACTTTTTCCTGGAAGAAAAGCAATTGTTTCCTGACCTGAACAACCCCTTTATCCCCATAAAGAAGCAGCAGAGGCTGTAAGAGAGCAGCAATTTTCAGTTGTTTTTTCATCTCCGCAGTCTAAAAGCTGTGACTTTTCTATTCTTCTGTCACCGTAGCTGTTTGAAGGTCTAGATTGAATTTTGCATGAAGCGTTGTATTTTTAATTGCACCATTATAGAGTGCACATATTGTATTCGATAAGGTGTATGCATTTTTTGTAGGTTGGATTAAAAAAAATAGCAAGTTTGCTGGTATTTTGGGGGTTTTATAGCACTTACATAATATGTTATCTTTATTCTCTGGGTCTTTATGATAATGGTGAAACCAGATTTATATGATTTTTTTGTTTTTCTACATTAGCATACTGAAAAAATAAAACAAAGCAAAAACATTTTTTGTGTTGGTGTTTTACAAGACTCATAACGTTGTTGTTGCTAACAGCTGTTTTTTTTGCATATCTTGCGCTTTACGTTGGTATTATTTGGGAGTACACAACACTTTATAACCATCTTTAATTCCACTTTCTGGGAAGCGGGATACACAGAAAACAGTTACTTTATGACAGCCCTATACAAAGCAGAGAGATAAGATTATGGCTTTGATTCATCATTGCCTTTACGTCTGTTTTTTGTCTGGTTTTGTGTGTTTTTGCATTTTTTTGTTTGCACCCAATTCATTACTCTATTTGCGCCTTTTTGAAGTCTATTTTGTATGAGCTTGTCTGCTTTTTTTTCACTTTATGGGTAGAGTTTGGTGATTCCAGATGTTTTTACCTGATTCATCAATTGTGATTTTTTTACAAGTTGCAAATATGACGCCGTCTTAATTTCAATCCCCTTTGGCGTATTTTTTGAGTATGCCAGTTTTTTTGCCATATTTTTGGACCTATTCGAAAATGTGTGATTTTTGGGGCCAAAAAGTTGCAAAAACACTTCAAGGCAGAAAACGAGTATTTTTTACTTTGTACCAAATTCTTGAATTGTGTGCGCCATTTTGAAGAATTTGGCACCAAAGTCAGCAACAAATACCACAAGACCAAAAAGGAAAGTGATTAAAAATATTCAAATTATGAATCTGGGCCTATGTCTATAATTAAAAGAAAAATAATTACCAAACATTGGCTGAAACAAGAATTTCTAAATGTATTTATATATTATATATCATTGTTTAGAATTTTAGGGGTCACAGCAGTTAGGCCACCTTCTGTATTGAGTGACTACATATATTACCAATATGCTTTAACTTTCTTGGATGGAAAACCCCTTCAAGTACTGAAATGTGTATTTGTCTTTACTGTATAATAAATGCTAATGTTCCATGTTACAGATGAATGTTTTTCTTGGTATGGAATACATGAGCTGCGGGGACTTTTACCAACTTCTACACAGGAAGGGGCCGCTTGACATCACCAGTGCCAGGTAATGTGTCTCAGAAGAAAAATCAGCAGTCTCTCTATGTGACTGCAGACTGACAAATTGTGAAAGTATGCAACGCGCACACGGTCAAGATTTCCCTGTATACCCCGTTCAGGGGGCGATCCTGTGATTACGGGTACAATTTGCATACTTGTGATCACATGCCGACTAGTCTTACCCGGCTTCTTCAAATAGGAGAGAATTGAGAGACGTGCAGGAGTATAGTCGGCATATAATCATAAGTATGTAATTTGCATACGTGCATTCTCGAGACTGCAATATTGACATTATGCGCTGTTTACACCATCACGATTCGGCAGTCACATAGAGTGAATAATATAAAATAATGCTCCTATTGACTAATATGAATTCCCAAGTTTACTAACTATGGGATCTGATACTTATTCATTTTCTCTTTGTCAGATTCTATGCCGCCGAACTAGTGTGTGGGATCCAGTTCCTCCATTCTAAGGGCGTCATCCACAGGTAATGTAGTCAGTGTGAGGCTGAGTCACACCAGCGTATATTCTCTCATCTAAGAGAATCCAGACGATTATGCAAATCACATTTTGATTATACTCAGAAAAGAATTTGATCATAGTGTGATCCAATTTTTTCTGATGTGGAGAAGATGGAAAAAAAATGTCTCCATCTTTTCCATTCTGTCAGTCTGTGGAAATCGGCCTGCACTCAGATGTCATCCGAGTGCAGTCCAATGTTTTCCATGGACTCATTGACTTGCATGGCCGAGTGTGATCCGTTGATTGGATCCAACTTGGGCATTCTGCAATTGGTCCAAGGAAAAAAAATTGGACATGTACACAAGCCCATAAAATAATATTGGTTCCAGTGATATCCGATGTTTTGTCAGATCACACTCAGACTGTTTTTTTTTAAACAATGTTTTACTTCAAAGAAATAATCATTTGCTGATAAGCACAGGAACATTTTATTTAATCACATCCAATTGTGAAAATTATTATTATTCTAAAATCTATTGATTAAAATTAACTTTTATTAATGGGAGAACCCCTTTAAAGCTTAGCTGCACTCAGTCCCTCCACCCTGGTGACCTGCAGACTGATGCCCTGTAGCTGGTGTCTAGTAGTCCTATATGGTATCACTGTCAGGAAGCTGCAGATGAGCGGCCGTCACATGGAATACAGTGATCCCTTTAAAGTATTTTCAATATATCACCAATCCACAGAACAGGGAAAAAATGTGTGACCTCTGAGTGCTTCACTACTATGAGCCCCACAATCACCAAATGGGAGGAGCATCATCTCCTATTCCTCCTAGCCTGCATGTCTACATAGATGGTGAACTATGACCAACCAGGTGTAATGCTGAGTTATCCGGACCAGAGATGTCCTAAAGTGGCAATAACGTGTAATAATGATACAGGAAAATCTATTATTTAATGTGCACTTATTACATTTATTAGATAACAAGTATCTGAAATATCAAGTACATCGGACTAAGCTGCTCTGTGTATATAAGACATGACAAGCCGCCACCTCAATACTATCAGCCATGTCACAGATAGCTCGTTAACCCCTTCATGACATATGGCGTACATGTCGGTCATATGTCATGTCCCTGCCTTTGATGCGAGGTCGCACACCGAGCCCGCATCTTTTCCTGCGGATGATGGTTGATTTAATCTTTAACAGCTGCTGGTGTAACACTACTCCGCCTGCAGCCATTAACACGTTAGATCTCACTGTCAATCTCTGACAGTGGCATTTAACATGCGCTGGCGGGGGGCGCGTTTTTCTACATGCCCATCGGTGCGCCCCTAACATGATCACGGGGTGCTGATGGGTTACCATGACATTCGGGGGTCGCTGAAGACCTCCGTGCTTGTCATAACAGTACTCCTGTGAAAGCCAGCGTTTAGCTGGCATTCATTGGAGATTGTAATTTTAGCTACACATAGCTGTGCATCAGCAGTCAGTCAAAGCTTCAATTCCCCTAAGGGAACTGATAAATATAGGAAAAAAGTAAACAAAAAATGTTTTTAAAAATATAAGGAAACTAAAAAATACAGAAAAGTTCAATTCACCCCCCTTTTGCCCCATTAAAAATAAAACAATTAAAAAAAAATAAAAAATACACGTATCTGGTATCTCTGTATTGCTGTGTTTGTAAAAGTCCGATCACTCAAAATATAAAATTAATCAGATCAGTAAACGGCGTAACAAAGAAAAAATCAAAACACCAGAATTAAGTTTGTTTGGCCGCCGCAACATTGTAATAAAATGCAATAAAAGGTGATCAAAACATTGCATCTGCCTCAAAATTATATCAATAAAAATGCCATCATGTGTTTGGTATCTGCGTAATTGTACTCACCTGGATAATCATATTGCCAGGTCAGATTTACTATATAGTTAACATGGTAAATAAAACAAAAATTGTAAAATTGCACTTTTTTTTTGCAATTTTAACATGCTTGGAATTTTTTTACCACTTTCAAGTGCATTACATGATAAAATGAATGGCGTCATTCAAAACTACTGCTCATCCTGCAGTAAACAAGCCCTCATACGGTTATGTGGATGGAAAAATAAAAAAGTTATGGCTCTTGTAAGAAGGGAGGAAAAACTGAAAATCGCCCGATTTTGAAGGGGTTAAAGTTTGAGCTGGTAGCACACTGAGCTGAGCATTATCACAATCGTATATATTACAATCATTCTGATTTTTCATATCATTTACTAATTTCATTTATGGAGCATAATTATGAAAGATCCTTTTTGTCTCTTGATTAAGTAGTAAGACTTACTGTCATTTAATATAGAATCACATAACAATATGAGTGACATGTAAGAACGGTGATATACAAGAGGTAGCACTACTAATAATGCTTCTCTATGGCAGATCATGGACAAGGAGGAGTATAACGCCGGAGTAGACTGGTACTCGTTTGGAGTCATCTTAAACGAAATGCTTACCAGTGAGTGTAACTACCATCCCTCACTCTTTGATGAATCATCCTCCGGCGCCAAGGACATCATTGAACAGCTCCTCCAGGAAGATCCTGTCCAGAGATTAGGAGTCAATGGTAACATCCGAGAACACCCATTCTTCCAGCGAATTGATTGGGTCTCAGTGGAAGCCCTTAGGATGGCCCCACCATACATTCATGTAGTAAGTATATGTACAGAATTGGCACATGGATCTGAATAAGATACTCTCCCTCAATCTTCTACACTTTTGGCTCTGTGATTCATTATGTTTAATGTCAGGGTTGGAAAATAATTTGGACTACGTTAATGTTTACATTACTATTATGGACGATCGGGCTGGAAAATGTAATTTATTAACGGTGCATGCCTAGTCTATAGTATTGCACTTCTTTCAGACTCTTTTGCATGCTATACGCAAATAATTAACTAGTTATATGTTCTGTCAGGTGCAAGTCATTTAATTTGGCAAAGAATTGCATAGGCATCTGTAGCTGGAGATAGAGGAGATCCTTGGCTAAAAAAAAAACGAAATGAGCTCTCCATAAGGACCACAATGTTTTCATAATTTTTCAGGCAGACATGGAAGTGAATCTAAAGAAGATTAGTTTGCATTTTTCAATAATAATTCTCCTTTTTATAGTCTCCACTGCTGATTTTGACCAGAATAAAAATAAAACAACAAATATGAGCCAATTTTGTAAAAAAACAGAACTGATGGAGCTGTCCCAATTTGGAAGAGTCTGTTAACAGATCAAAGTGTTCAGTGCTGAAGTGGTATAAGTACAGATTGTACTTATTTTAAAACTTCTCATTCTAACCATACTTGAGCTATTGCCTATTACCTGCACATAATTCTGCATCCTATATATGATAAGTCAGGAGTATGATTGGCCATAGAGATAATTAGTGGCACTTGAGCTCACTGAAGTGACTAAACTTGAGCTGCAATGCTTGTTGTGCTGGTTTTGTCTCTACAATATCACATTTACATTTCAAAACATTCCTTAATATTGAACAATTTTTTTTCTATACTTCAAGTCAAGACTATTTTGATTAGTCACCAATTTTCACCATGACTTTTTTTCTGCATCTTTTCTATAGCCAACTAAGCCTAAACCAAAGTTCTGTGCTTTTAAGCTTGACAAGATCCAAGCGGCAGAGTCTACATTATCTATAACACCAGAGGACCAGGCCGTGTTCAGAGGGTTTTCATTTGTCAACTAGAAAACCCTCAACAAGACACCTGCTCAATAATATCAGAGCAAGCTGCATACCTGAGCTTCCAGAAGATCATGCAGAGAAGAGCAGAAGATCGGATGTCCAACATCATCAGGGACCTCCGCATCAATAACTATAAGTGATAAATATAGATAAAAATACGTAAGAAAGAATAAGTATAACTAAGAAAAGATAAGTATAGGTAAAAAAGTAAAGGTAAATATAAGAATAGATAAGTAAGGATAAGTGTAGGTATAAGAGGATAAGTATAGGAAAAAAAGATAAATATAGGTAAGAAAGAATAACTATAGGTAAGTATTGGTAAGAAAGTATAAGAATAGGTAAATATAGGTAAGAGAGGATAAGTATAAGTAAAAATGATAAGTATAGGTAAGAAAGGATAAGAAAGGGCAAAAAAGGATAATTATAAGTAAATATAGGTAAAAAAGAATGAGCATAGGTAAGAAACAATAAGTATAGATAAATATAGGAAAAAATAATAAGTATAGATAAATACAGTAAAGAAATAATAAGCATAGGTAACAAAAGATAAGTATGCATAAAAAAGGATAATTAGAAGTAAAAAGGATAAGTGTAGCTAAATATAGGTAAAAAAGATAAGTATAGGAAAAAAAAGATTAGTCTAGTTAAAATAAAAATATAGGCAGGACTCAATAAGTCTAGGTAAGAAAATATAAGTAAATGTAAGGATAATTACTTGTAAAAAAGAATAAATAACTTACAAACACCAATCGGAGTCATACGCTTAATAAAATAACAATAGCTTTATTAGATATACATAAATACAATTATCACAAAGATGATTAAAAGAATAGATAGAGGTGTAATTGGAGAGACTCAGTATACAGTCTCTGCAAGGTAGAAAGTACCACACATGATGTAGTAAGTCATCCAATTAAATTCATGTTTTCATGTATACAAACATGTTATTGATATAACCCCACATAGAATCAGTCCCTGCCATCAGCATAGGATACAAGTGAAGAGCTATGTAACTGTGTGGCTATACAACTTTTTTCATGCTATGGATTGTATTAACCACTTCGCGCCAGAGCCTGTTTTTGCCTTCGTGACCGGGCCAATTTTTTCAATTCTGACCACTGTCAATTTATGAGGTAATTACTCTGGAACGCTTCAACGGATCCACCTGATTCTGAGATTGTTTTTTTGTGACATATTGTACTTCATGATAGTGGTAAAATTTCTTCGATATCACTTGTATTTATTTGTGAAAAAATCGGAAATTTGGCGAAAATTTTGAAAATTTTGCAATTTTCAAACTTTGAATTTTCATACCCTTTAATCATACCCTTTAATCAGAGAGATATGTCACACAAAATAGTTAATGAATAACATTTCCCACATGTCTACTTCACATCAGCACAATTTTGGAACCAAAATTTTTTTCTGTTAGGAAGCTATAAGGGTTAAAAGTTGACCAGCGATTTCTCATTTTTACAACAAAATTTAGAAAACATTTTTTTAGGGACCACATCTTATTTGAAGTGACTTTGAGGAGCCTTTATGACAGAAAATACCCAAAACTGATACCATTCTAAAAACTGCACCCCTCAAGGTGCTCAAAACCACATTCAAGAAGTTTATTAACCCTTCAGGTGCTTCACAGGAATTTTTGGAATGTGGAAGAAAACAATGAACATTTAACTTTTTTTCACAAAACTGCTACTTTAGCCTCAAATTTTTAATTTTCACAAGGGCAGCCAGAAAAAATGGACCCCAAAATGTGTTGTGCAATTTCTCCTGAGCACGATGATACCCCATATGTGGTGCAAAGCCACTGTTTGGGCGCACGGCATGGCTCGGAAGGTAAGGAGCGCCATTTGACTTTTGGAATGGAAATTTGACTGGAATCGATAGCGGACGCCATGTTGCATTTGGAGAGCCCCTGAGGTGCCTAAACAGAGGAAACCCCCAACAAGTCACCACATTTTGGAAACTAGACCCCTCAAGGAACTTATCTAGATGTGTGGTGAGCACCTTGAACCCCCAGGGGCTTCACACAATTTTATAATGTTGAAGGGTGAAAATAAAAAAACACATTTTTATCACAAAACTGCTACTTTAGCCTCAAATTTTTAATTTTCACAAGGGCAGCCAGAAAAAATGGACCCCAAAGTGTGTTGCGCAATTTCTCCTGAGCACGCTGATACCCCATATGTGGTGCAAAGCCACTTTTTGGGCGCACGGCATGGCTCGGAAGGTAAGGAGCGCCATTTGACTTTTGGAATGGAAATTTGACTGGAATGGATAGCGGACGCCATGTTGCATTTGGAGAGCCCCTGAGGTGCCTAAACAGAGGAAACCCCCAACAAGTCACCCCATTTTGGAAACTAGACCCCTCAAGGAACTTATCTAGATGTGTGGTGAGCACCTTGAACCCCCAGGGGCTTCACACAATTTTATAATGATGAAGGGTGAAAATAAAAAAACACATTTTTATCACAAAACTGCTACTTTAGCCTCAAATTTTTAATTTTCACAAGGGCAGCCAGAAAAAATGGACCCCAAAATGTGTTGTGCAATTTCTCCTGAGCACGCTGATACCCCATATGTGGTGCAAAGCCACTGTTTGGGCGCACGGCATGGCTCGGAAGGTAAGGAGCGCCATTTGACTTTTGGAATGGAAATTTGACTGGAATCGATAGCGGACGCCATGTTGCATTTGGAGAGCCCCTGAGGTGCCTAAACAGAGGAAACCCCCAACAAGTCACCCCATTTTGGAAACTAGACCCCTCAAGGAACTTATCTAGATGTGTGGTGAGCACCTTGAACTCCCAGGGGCTTCACACAATTTTATAATGTTGAAGGGTGAAAATAAAAAAACACATTTTTAACACAAAACTGCTACTTTAGCCTCAAATTTTTAATTTTCACAAGGGCAGCCAGAAAAAATGGACCCCAAAATGTGTTGTGCAATTTCTCCTGAGCACGATGATACCCCATATGTGGTGCAAAGCCACTGTTTGGGCGCACGGCATGGCTCGGAAGGTAAGGAGCGCCATTTGACTTTTGGAATGGAAATTTGACTGGAATGGATAGCGGACGCCATGTTGCATTTGGAGAGCCCCTGAGGTGCCTAAACAGAGGAAACCCACAACAAGTGACCGAATTTTACAATCTACTCCTCTATATAAATTAATCTAGTGGTGGGAAAATAAGTAGGTAAATGGTCACTAAACCCATAGATGAATTCCCACAGAGGTGTCATTTCCATAATGGGGTCACTTCAGGGGGGATTATGCTGTTCTGGCACTTTTCAGAGTACCAGAGCTAAAGAATCCCCCCTGAAGTGACCCCATTTTGGAAATGACACCCCTCTGGGAATTCATCTATGGGTTTAGTGACCATTTTAACTCGATGGATGATTTCCAGAAACAAGCACGCAATGGAAGGTTTAGATTCTGGAGAACCCCCCCTGGAAATTAAGTGAGCTCTACTCGAATATGTCATTCACTAAATGAACCAAATGTTTGAATGACAAATTGGGATACATTTTTACAGTTTAAAAACGTGGTTCTGTGTGGTAGATTTTAAAGCAGTCAGTGACGCATAAGGCTGGCAATGATGGGCATTGTGGGCAATAGTAGCGGGTATCACGCCTCATTCCTCTCTTAGTACATACACGACATCTTTTCTGGGGGTTCCTTCTTGTTTCCGTTGCTGGAATAAGTGCAATAAAATGTCGCTCAGTGAGTCTTTTCACATCCTCAGATTCTAATGGATGAGCGGGGCTAACACTTTGGAAGACAAGATTTTCAATGACCTTTTCTTGATAATCAAGAAAAGGATCGGAATTTCCTGCTTTTTTGTACAACACAAAAGAATTGTATGTGGCCACCTGAAACAAATAGATAACCAATTTTTTATACCAGGTATAGGACTTTCTTGATACCTGGTATGGCTGTAGAACCTGGTCTGCAAGGTCCACACCCCCCATGTGTTTGTTGTAGTCAATGACTGACACAGGTTTTTGCTTCGGAGTGGTGGATCCTAGTTCTACAGTGGCCCTTGTGGCATCTGTGTGGATCGAGCTGAGGACAAAAATATCCCTCTTATCCCTATATTTCAGGGCAAGCAGCTCTCCGTTGCGTACAGCCCCTGACTGCCCCTTTTGGAACTTTTGGTTGACCAATGGTTGTGGAAACCCCTGACGGTTTTTACGGATGGTCCCACAAGCCCCGATGTTGTGTTCAACCAGACTTTTAAATAGGGGTATGCTGGTGTAATAATTGTCCACATATAGATTGTAGCCTTTTTGAAAAAATGGACTTATCAGCTCCCAAACAATTTTTGCAGATGTCCCCAGATAAGTAGGGCATCCTGGTGGGTTTAGTTGGCTGTCTTTCCCCTCATATATGCGGAAAGCGGATGTGTATCCAGTTGAACTTTCGCACATTTTATAGATCTTTATTCCAAACCTTGCCCTTTTAGATGGGATAAATTGCTTGAGGTGCAGTCTTCCTTTGAATTTTACAAGGGACTCATCTATAGAAATATTTTGTGTTGGGGTGTAGAGGCTTAAGAATTTTTCTGTCAAATTTTCAATGATGGGTCTAATTTTATATAACCTGTCATGTTCTGGGGCATTTCTGGGCAGGCATTGACTATTGTCGTTAAAATGCCAAAACTGCATGAGCATTTCATAACGGGTCCTAGGCAGAATGACTGAAAACATAGGGGTGGCTTGAACAGGGTGGTTGGACCAGTAGGATCGAATGCTCGGTTTTTTAACAAGCCCCATGGCAAATGTAAGTCCTAAAAATTTTTTTATTTCCGGGACATTAGTTGGTGTCCATAAATTTGCCCTAGCATAGTAAGATCGGGGATTCTGGCTTATGAATTGGGATGCATATAAATTTGTTTGCACGACAATATGCTCTAGCAAGCTGTCTGTAAAAAACAAATTAAAAAAATGAATTGGTCCAAAATCTTCCACCTCCACATTTATACCAGGAGTGGCGTTGAAATCAGGGCTGAATGGAGCAGCCGAATCCGAAGCCTCCCATCTGGGAAATGCTAGATCATGTGGCAAAGCCCCTTGTACACTGGCGTGCGCCAATTCACTAGTAGCAGGGACAGCGCTTGTACTGGGCAGTGTTCCCTGATTTGGAGACGTTTCTCCAGTAGCGCTATTTGCCCCTATTGTTGTACTGGTCCTTGGGCTTGAGGATGGACCAGAATCACTGCTCATTTCTGAGCTCTCAGTGTCGCCGCTACTAAAGCCCTCAAAATCCACATCGCCATCTGAGATTGCGCTGTCATCAGTGTCAGAACACAGCAGGGCATACACCTCCTCTGCGGTATAAGTCTGACGGGCCATTTTATTTTTAGATTTTTTGACTGGACTGAATGGACCGGACTGAACGGACGGGACTGATCTGACAGGACTGACTGACCTGACAGGACTGACTGACTGATCTGACAGGACTGACTGACTGATCTGACAGGACTGACTGACTGACAGATCTGACAGGACTGACTGACTGACAGATCTGACAGGACTGACTGACTGGACTGATCTGACAGGACTGACTGACTGGACTGATCTGACAGGACTGACTGACAGGACTGACTGACTGACAGATCTGACAGGACTGACTGACAGATCTGACAGGACTGACTGACTGACAGATCTGACAGGACTGACTGACTGACAGATCTGACAGGACTGACTGACAGATCTGACAGGACTGACTGACAGATCTGACAGGACTGACTGATCTGACAGGACTGACTGACTGATCTGACAGGACTGACTGATAGATCTGACAGGACTGACTGACTGATCTGACAGGACTGACTGACTGATCTGACAGGACTGACTGACTGATAGATCTGACAGGACTGACTGAATGACAGATCTGACAGGACTGATCTGACAGGACTGACTGATCTGACAGACTCACGAACCCTAACTCTTACTTTCTTTTTTATTTTATTTTTTTTTTACTTTCACAGTGGCAAGGCTGACACAGCTCTTGTCACACTGTTTCTCCTCTGCTCTCTCACTGAGATTGGAGGAGAAACAGTGTATTTATCAGGCAGATCGCCCGGGAAAGTTTGTTGCTAAAACAAACTTCCCTGGTGATCTCTCTGATTGGCTGGTGTGACGCTGACATCATCGAGACCTGAGCCAATCAGGTCTCAATGATGTCAGAGGTCACAGCACCGGGATCCCCGCCGCTCCTGAGGTATGTGGGGGGTCCCGATCGCCGACCACAAGCTGTTACTATCTTTTAAATGCATCTAGAAGATAGGAACAGGTTAACATCATGGGGACCTGATCCATTCAGGTCCCCATGATGCCACATGTCAGAGCTATCGCTCTGAACCGGTACCGCAGCGCTAGCAGGACCCTGGGGGTCCTGAGCGCTGCAGGACCACCCACCGTTTTTAAACGTCGGCGCTGCACAGAGCCCGGGCAGCGCCGACGTTTATGTACAGTGGGCGGTCCTGAACCGGTTAAGGTGACTTACCCATTCTGCTTGTGGCACTCCCACCCAGGAGACACCCTTGGATGTGCGTTTCGCGTTGGCTTTATCAGCAATGAGGTACCAATCCATAGCATGAAAAAAGTTGTATAGCCACACAGTTACATAGCTCTTCATCTGTATCCTATGCTGATGGCAGGGACTGATTCTATGTGGGGTTATATCAATAACATGTTTGTATACATGAGAACATGAATTTAATTGGACGACTTACTACATCATGTGTGGTACTTTCTACCTTGCAGAGACTATATACTGAGTCTCTCCAATTACACCTCTATCTATTCTTTTAATCATCTTTGTGATAATTGTATTTATGTATATCTAATAAAGCTATTGTTATTTTATTAAGCGTATGACTCCGATTGGTGTTTGTAGGTTATATATTTACTATGGAGTGTGCTTTCCATAAAATATCATGTCCCGATTGGGATAACAGGTGGGCGATGATCATGATTAATTAGTTAATCCTCACCAAACATGTGGTATTCTGTGAATTCAACAATAAAAAAGAATAGGTTTATCTAACATCCGATCAATAAAAAAGGATAAGCATAGGTAAGTAATGATACATATTGGTAGATAAGGTTCGGTATGAGTAAAAAAGTATAAATATATATTAAAAAGGCTATGTATGCATGTATATGTAATGAAGGATAAGTATAAGTAAAAAAGATAAGTATAGGTGAAAAAGGATAATTAGAGGTAAGTAGAAGTAAGAAAGGATAAGTATAATTAAAAGGAAAAATATAGGTAAGAAAGGAGACGCATATTTAAAATGTAATTAAAAAAGTATAGGTAAAAAGGAGAAATAAAGATAGGAAAGAATTAGTATAGGTAAAATAGGATAAGTACTGTTAAAAAAGGATAACTATATTTAGAATTCAATTAAAAAAATAAAAAAGGATGAGCATAGGTAAGTAAGGAAAAGTTTATGTAAGAAAGGATAAGCATAGGTATGTAATTATAAGTATAGGTAAGAAGCACCAATTCTCAATAATTAACCAGTGTAAGCCGCCCTTAGTTAGACATGCGCTTTAAATAGTCTAAAAATAAAAATAAGACAAACATATATATTAGATATGTAAGAAATATTCTATGTAAAGGTGTGACAGGGCCCCATCCAGAGCTGACACTGCAGTGAACCAGGGATTAGCCGATCGCCAGTATGTGGGGTCAGGAAGGAATTTTTCCCCACACATGGATTTGTTTTGCCTTCCTCTGGTTCACATCCTTTTTATGCAGCAAATCCAAAAATGGCACTGGATGATTAAATAAAACTAAATTGGATAATAGATAAGAATAAAAATTAATGAACTCTATTCATTGTGTCAGTGTATTCTTTATATTCTGTTCATTCTGCTGTGACTATTATTTTGATTTTGGACTGTTGTAGTGAATGCTACAAACGGCATGGAATTAAGAGTTAATCCGATTTTTTTTGCGGGAAGCTGAGTCACATGATCTCGCTGCCAATTCTTTCCCATCATCACAGTGATGTTATGGCCATCTGTCATATGGATTTCTCAGACCAATGTCACTGCCCCAATATGCACCGCATCATCAATTACATGTTGTACATGGGATAGGGATAACATCAGCTACTGCTCTGTAACCCAAGTGTAGTCTCCTCCATTAAAGTCCCTGCTTATCACAGATCATGTAGAGGATAGTGTGAAAACACAGGGGTCAGTGGGTGCTCTTGTCCGCTGGCCTGGTGGTCTTTAGAAAGATTGCATGGACAAGGGCTCATACCACTGAACGCCCACTCTCTTTTACGATGGGTAGAACATTACTCAGACAACACAGGGTGATGGTAAACAGTGTGGCAATAATTTATTGAACCACCAACAATCAATAACATATAAAACAGTCTCAACAACTACACAAGATGGGGCAAATTACAGAGACTCACCCTTCTGCTGGCTTGCCAGGATTTGGGCAGTGTAATATGTGTCCAGGTGACCTGATTTTCCCAACCTGGATTCTTCAAATCGTATCTGAGAGTTCAGCAATGGTCAACGGAGCAGTTCTGTATTTTCCAGCCAGGGCTGTGGTCCCTTAGGCTGACATTCTGTAGAATTTCCCAGAACAGACACAGAGACCCCCTTTTTATAGTTCACATTTGTCCTTTCAAGCCATCATTCACAGGTCAAGGGTCAGGGATCATGATATTAATTCACAATGCTTGAATATCCACAGCTCATCCCCTCAATGTTGGCTGGCAAACACCCTACAATTGCATTTAACATATCTAGCAAACATGCATTGTTCAGATTACCTGTATTGAAAAACTGGCAGATGTTACTTTGTAAGAGCTGATATAAGATGTGAATAGCAGCCATTCATCAATTACCAATATCACCTCAAGTGATCAGCATTCAGGCTTATACAAACAATTAGCTGTGCTGAGCAACCAAAGAAGATCACAAGTTCAAGGTACACCGTAGCAGGTAAAAGGGGATATTGAGCCTTAATATCAGTATTTTTAGAGAAAAATCTCTTTAACCTCATTTAAACTCTGTGGTTTCAATGTGTCCAGTTTGTATATCATCTATCCAATTGACTCAGTGATAGGGATATGGGCAATGTTGGATGCATATGCATACACTTGTCAGTGTTTCACTATAAATATACATTTTTCTACAATCATGTCTTCCTTGTTAGTACCATCTTATAATTATATCCTTCTTAAAAAGGCAGCTAAACAACGTCCACTAGCTATCAGATACTTCCACGGTCTAGAGGTACTGACCATGGATGTTGTCTTTATATGGTATAGGGCACAAAGAGATAACAGGTTTGAATCATCATACACAAAAAATTATTTTATTTTTACATCATGGAACTTATGTAGAAGACGTTTCAATTTTTATTTCAATTTTATACAATTCTCATTACTTTTTTATAATTGTTCGCTTAATGACACTAATAGACACTTTTTTAAGGAATATGTAAAGGTTTAATTTTTAAATGAAAACAGTTGCTGGTGCCTTGGCGCCAGTTTTTTTCACTTTCCATGTGTATATACGTTCTCTGCTGTTAACATCTCTTAAGCTATGCACTTGATGAAGTGGACGGGACGTCCACGAAACGCATTTGTTTTTAGCTTGTCAAAAGAATACATCCACAACACAAGTCCTGGATTCTATATCATCGGTCCTAACGGAGGAGCGCAGAACTACTGACACCTTTCATCTTTTCCTTTACAATGTAAAGTTATAATTGCAGTAAGCTGAACTGGCAACAAGACCACAAACGTGAAAGCAAATGAGTGGCAAGTCCCCAGGATATTGGGACCAGGAAAAAATCATCAAAGCAAGAGAAAATGCAGCAAAATTATTTTCAACACAAAAACTTTTCATATTAAGAATTTTTCAACTCATACAGTTATATGAAAAAGTTTTGGCACCCCTATTAATCTTAAGCTTAATGTTTTATAAAAATTGGTGTTTTTGCAACAGCTACTTCAGTTTGATATATGCAATAACTGTTGGACACAGTAATGTTTCTGCCTTGAAATGAGGTTTATTGTACTAACAGAAAATGTGCAATCTGCATTCAAACAAAATATGACAGGTGCATAAGTATGGGCACCCTTATCATTTTCTTGTTTTAAATACTCCTACCTACTTTTTACTGGCTTACTAAAGCACTTTTTTTGGTTTTGTAACCTCATTGAGCTTTGAACTTCATAGCCAGGTGTATGCAATCATGAGAAAAGCTACTTAAAGTGGCCACTTGCAAGTTGTTCTCCTGTTTGAATCTCCTCTGAAGAGTGGCATCATGGGCTCCTCAAAACAACTGTCAAATGATCTGAAAACAAAGATTATTCAACATAGTTGTTCAGGTGAAGGATACAAAAAGCTGTCTCAGAGATTTAACCTGTCAGTTTCCACTGTGAGGAACATAGTAAGGAAATGGAAGAACACATTAAACACTAAACAGTCTAATAAAAGGGTATTTCCACCATAAGAAGTTATTGCCTATCCACAGGATATGCCATGCACTCCAATTTCCACTGAATAGAGAGATGGCCATGAATATTCGTGCTCCTCTTTATTGATTTCCATGGGAGTTCTGGAATAGATGTAAAAGCAGGATAGGGAACACCCATTCTGAAAAAAAGGTGTGGAGTACAAATGTGAAAATGGGATTTGTCAGATATTCATGGCATATTCTACGGACACAAATGTCTAAGATGCGAATACTCCTTAAAAGTTGATCTGTTAGCAGCTTTCACATTACTCACTGCAAAACTCATTAATTATGTCTTTTAAATCTGATGAAACTGGTGTAATTATCATGAAAATCAATATCAAATGGCTGTCTAATTCTCAACTTTAAAAGAGCATTTTATGACTTCAGCTAGATCTAGACTCATAACATATCATTTTCAAATTAAGCAGGAAAAATTTCACATAGCATTATACAGCTTTTCTTGAAGGGAATCTTTCACCCCCTGGGCTGTTATAAACCTATTACTATGGGCATACAAGTGACAGAATTGTTAAAATAGTCTTACCCGTATGTCTCATAGCTGCTGTCTTGTTTTTTATAAATCTTCTTTTAATCCTTTATGTTAATGAGTTCTTCCAGACTCTGTGGTGGTGCCTGGAAGAAAACTCCTGCCTCTGGTGTTCATGTGCATACCACCTTCCTCCCATCAGCATCACAGTGCCATGTGACATGTAGTTGTGGGCCTGCAATGGCACGATTAAGTTTACCTTTTCCACCCTTTAGTAGCAGTGACTCGCTGGTGCCTGTGCAGAATAACAATGAAGCAAATGCCCATTGAAGGGCGGAAAAGGTAAGTATAATCGCACTATTGCAGGGCGCAGGCTCGGGATTCAGGAGCCACAACTAGCTTTCGTCACGGCACTGCAGAGGTTGAGGACTTGATCAGACAGATCAGCTCCCCCCATATTTTTATTGTACCCCAGTACACAGTCTGGTTTGCGGACCTGTGTATAGGTACCTCATACAGCGGTGGGGGTGCTGCCATCATCATGTATGGTGGTCAAGAAAAGGATATGCCACCAGCATGTTGTTGCTAAATTGGGCTCTGCTCTCACCCTTTCTGAGCAGCTGCCCAATTAGTGACCTTAGTAGTCCTCTCTGAGTTTTTCAGACAGTACTAAATACTGTGGTAGCTCTGGCAGAAAGGAATATGAAGAGAGGGATGCTGGTACAAAAGTTTTCTATGTAGGAGTGATAACTTTGATCCAGCAGTGGGTGCACCAAATCCCACACAATTTTCCTACTCACTCCCAGGACAGGGGGCATTCAAGGGATTAAATCCAGGTGTCCTTCCCTTCATAAACCCTAAATCTGTGGGTGTACCCTGATGTACTCTTGCACAGCTTGTAGAGTTTAATTCCGTACCTTGCCCTAGGTAGGTATTGCCAGAATTTGAGCCTCCCTTTGAAATGTATTAGAGACTCATCCACACAGATATCACTTTGGGGAATGTACACTTCAGCAAACTCATTGCTGAAGTGATCAATGACCGGCTGAATTTTGAAAAGTCAGTAAAAGTTGGGGTCATCTCGGGGTGGACGCTGTGCATTATTATCGTTGTAATGCAAAAATTTGTGGATGGACTCAAAGCGTTTACAGGTCATAGCCATGTGGAACATCATTCCAATATTGCTGAAGTTCTGGGATCGTCACTATCCCCATGTAAAAAACAAGGCCCCATCATTTCTACTGCATCTATGGGAGTCCAGTTAGAAAATGATGAAGTGGGGTTTTGGGCCATATAAATTTGTCTGGGGCACCATGAGGTTTACAAAATTCTCAGAGAAAAAGACTTTGAAAAAGTTGATTTCTATGAGGCCGGTAGTGTCAAATTGGATTCCCGATTGCACCACAAAATCAGGAATCTATGTTTCATAATCTTCGGGGGTGAGGTTTATAAGGGGTCACTAACGGTGGGCGCTGGCTCATTTGCTGTCATGGGGAGTCTGCGTGGCAGTTCGGTATCACTTGAGTTATAGGAGGGTGGAAAAGGAAGGAAGGTGGCATCCTCTCCCTCACTATAGGAAATGATATGAGGAACAGTTAGAGGATTTTGGAATGTTTAGCTTGCAAAAGAGATAACTGAGAGGAGACTTATTAGCTGTCTACGAAAATCTCAAGGCCTCTCACATTATAGAGGGATCAGCTATATTCTCATTTGCACAAAGAAAGACTAGAAGCAATGGGATGAAACTGAATGGGAGAAGATACAGATTAGATATTAACAAAAAACTTTTTGACAGTGAGGACGCACGCATGGATGTGGTGCAAAACAGGAAAAAAAAATGGACAGGGAAAAAAAGTCCTGGCTAAAAGCAAGCACAGACGCTGATCAGTAATGTGCGTCACTGATCAGTGGCTCACTGGCTGCAGGACACACGTATGGAGGTGGTGCAAAGGGGGGAAGGAGAGAAAATGAACAGGAAAAAAGTCCTGGCCAAAAGTGAACAAGGACCCTGATCAGTGATGTGAGTCACTGATGAGCACTGTAGGATGCATTATTGTGTATTACCATGGTTATGATTTCATGATATGGAGGGGACAAACACATATATGTATGTATTGTTATATTGATATTACCATGAATTATGTCTCCACGGCTGCGCGTCCTTTATTCACATAGCCATTTGTACTTTGCACTTTTTCTTCCATTGCCTGTTTATTATTTTTATTATTATTTACTGTATTATTATTATTATGGTGCCATTTATTCCAGGGTGGTCAAACCAGTGGCAGTCTATTTATAGGGTTTTTATGATTAAATGTCCGACTATGCCACCCGTGGATTGCGGTCAGAATGAGCCGCCGCTGCAGGGCAGACCGCTGAGGCTGGTGATGTGGATGCAGCAGAGAATAGTATAACCCCCCACCGGAGGAGTGTAGCCTTAGGGCAGCGAATGCGGATGTTGTGGGTGATGGTGCGCGGGAGCAGCAGTAAAGACTAGTGTTGAGCCACCCCCGTAGTGTTCGAGTTCGGTTTGGTTCGTCGAACACCCGTGTGTTCGCCGAACTGTTCGTCGAACTGTTCGTCGAACACCTTCGAACACCGTTAAAACCAATGGCAGGCAAACAAAAACACATAGAAACACATAGAAAACACCTTCAAAGGTGTCCAAAAGCTGACAAACTGCTCAGAAGACACAACTAACACATGGAAAAGTGACAAGTACATATAGTCATGCGAAAATAAAAGAGGTGGAGGAGTAAAAGGAGGGGGAGACACAGATATAGGCATGTCATGCCCTTCTAAAATCCAAAAAGTGAGAAGCCGACACGGCCAGTCTGCTCCTGCCCGTGCCACCTCCGTGTCGCCGGGTTTGTGCCAGAGCCGCGGTGAACCCTGATGGCCAGCCCCCCTCTCCCAATACTGGTGCCTGTCCGCTGGTGGGTCGAGCGAGCCCCCCTGTGGTGGAGGCAGCTCTAAGCTTTTTAATTTAAATTGTCTCTCTAATTTGAATGAATACACTTTAAATCCATTTACAAGGATCTATTGGAGGGCAAGTCTCATGCCAGCAGCCGCGTAATTCCAGCTCCAGTAGCGTCCACTAAAGCTGCTGCAGTTAAAAAGCTTTTATAAGGATCGAGCTCGGCTGTCCACCGCAAGGCATCCTACTGCCAGTCCCAGCCCCTATGCCTTGGGGTGCCTCCTGATGCTCTTCACTGAGTATCCCATGGTCCCGAAGCATTTCCTTTGAAAAAATTAAGTGTCTAAACTACAGGTGGTGTAGCTTGCTTAACAGCCGGGATAATCCGCTGACTAGCAGACACTGCTACTAGGCACAAAGTATTTCCTGGGCTAGATGCAGTTAAAAATTTGTAATTAGATACTCTCATTGGATGCTGAGAAAGCATTCCATAGAGTCTCCTGGCACGCCATATATAATTCTCTTAAAAAGCTTGGGGTAGGGGTCTAGGGGACCCTTTTATAGCCAAAATCACGGCCCTGTATCGCAATACGTCACCTAGGCTGAAGATAAATGGAACTGTAGCACCCTGAGGGCTCGGTTGCTACAGACGTATTGCACCTCACCCAGAGGTGTGATATCTCACTCTCAGGTAAGGATGGAGTGTGGATCAGGACCCGACACCTGCATGCATTACACCACATTGCCGTGGGGCAGGGCGACCAATATGCCCCTGAGATGGGCACGACAGTCCCTGTCCCTGGCTGGAGTGGGGGGAGGGAACACTGAGGAAGGGGAACCCTGTAGTGCAGGAGCAGGGAGGAAGCAGTTCCTGGGTGCATTGAGAAGGGAGTATAAAAGGTGGGCACCATCTTAGTTCAGTGCAGAGAAGTCTGAGCAGAAGTGGCAGGGAGCAGGGGCTCTGCATGAGCTCTGCTCCGGAGGCGGGCCTAGTAACAGAGGCCCAGGCCTGGAAGAGGGAGAAGGAAGGAAGAGGAGCGGAGAAGGCTCCAGGAACGAGGAATGAAGGGATCCCAGGGGTGCGGACGGGCGAGTCGCCACCGCACGCCCGAATCCACCTGCGTGGAGGGGTCAGGCCAAAGGGGGAGACCGGTCCCCGAAATAGTGGAGGCAGGAAACGACCCTCAGCTAGAAACCGGAGGCTCTGACATTTTATGTGGCGCAGCCCCTCGCTACACCCGCTAGGAAGGCACCACATAGGGTCAGGGAAACTGGCGCCAAGTTTACCAAGAGGAGGCCCGAGGCAGCCGGACAGAAGTGTTGGTAAGAAAGGCCAGACAAAGGACACACAAAGGGGGTCCTGTGAAGTGCTCCAAAGTTATCTGGGAGTTGTCTGAGCCCCTCACCTGGTGAGCACAGTACGACGTGGGCAGCCGTTACCTGCAGACGTGGTCTGGATAATAAGAACTGTGAGTAAAGGCCCTGGACTGCATCACTGACTCCGTGTCGTTACTGCTGCTGCCCTGCACCATCACCCCCATCCTCCGCATACACTGCCCTGAGGCTATACTCCTCCCGTGGGGAGTTATGCTACGCTCTGCTGCACCCACAACACCAGCCTCAGCGGTCTGCCCTGTAGCGGCGGTTCACTCTGACCGCAATCCACGGGTGGCGTAGTCGGACATTTAAACATCAAAACCACATAAATAGTTCCGCCACTGGTTTGACCGCCCTGAGCCACGGAACCGGGTCGCCGCCACGAAGACTACAACCACCAGCATCCACCAAAAAGGGTCCGGCTCCGGGTGTCCCAAGGCCCAGGGGGTGCGTCAGAACATTTTCATCACCTTTCACAATCACCAATGGGACAAGGCAGGGATGTCCTCTGTCCCCTCTCTTATACATCCTAGTGACGGAGCACCTGCTCTCATCAATTCGCCATAACCCCAATATTAGGTGGATTGAGGTGGGAGGCACCGAGTACAAGTGCTCTCTATTTGCTGATGATGTCCTAGTATATATCACTCAATCACATATATCCATCCATGCTGTTATGGCTGAAATAGATCACTTTGTTACATGGTAAAATTTTAAAATCAATGCAGCGAAGTCTGAGGCCCTCGATGTCTCCCTCCCCAAATCCATATAGGATTCCATCCAGTCCAACTTTCCCTTTGCCTGGCCCTCACAGAGTATCAAATACTTAGGAATTCCTATTCATAGAGACCTCTCCCATCTATGTTATCTTAATTTTGGGCCCTTTATTGAACAATTCCATATAGACCACGGTTGGCAAGTTAGAACTGTAAGATTCACTACGTGAACCGCTGGTGTTTTGTGGAAAAGCACATGTACACCGCGTTCCAAATTATTATGCAAAAAGTGTTTAGGAGTGATAAGGGAAGAATTTGTTTGTTTGTCAGTTAAACTCATTGATGGTGATGTGTGTCAGGGCTCTTTATATCACTGTAAGCAATTGCAGACACCTGTGCTAATTAGTTTGGCAGGTGTGTCCAATGAAAGGCAAGACTACTTAAGAAGGCTCTCTCACATTATTAAGCAGCCTACATTTTCTGCCAAAATGGGAAAGAAAAAGGATGTGTCGGCTGCTGAGAAGCAACAAATTGTGGAGTGTTTAGGTCAAGGCATGACTACAATCAACATTGTGCGATGATCAGGATGAAGTGTCTTGGCAATCAAGAAGTATGTAGCTGATTCACAGTACACACGTGTGCGTGCTGATAAGGGCAAATTGAGGACTCTTTCCTACAGGCAATTACGTCAGGTTGAAAGAGCAGCGGCAAAAAAGCCTTGTCATAGCAGCAGACAAGTTTTTGAAGCTGCTTGTGCCTCCAACGTCCCCCGAACAACAAGATGCAGGGTCCTTCAGAGGTTTGCAGCTGTGCATACGCCATCCTGTCGACCTCCTCCATCCACTTCACACAAGCAGAAACGGCTCCAGTGGGCCAAACATTACATGAAGACTGATTTCAAAACTGTTTTGTTCACGGATGAGTGCCGTGCAGCGCTCGATGGTCCAGATGGATGGAGTGGAGGATGGCTGGTTGATGGACACCCCACGCAAACACGGCTACAGCGCCAACAAGGAGGAAGTGGAGTAATGTTTTGGGCTGGAATCATGGGGAGAGAGATTGTCGGCCCCTTTAGGATCCCTGAAGGCGCTAAAGATGAACTCCATAATGTATGTGGATTTTCTCAAACAGCACTTCCTGCCATGGTTCAAGAAGAAGAACCGTGTATTTCACAGCAAGATCATTTTTCTGCATGATAATGCACTATCTCATGCTGCACATAAAACATCTGCATCTCTGGCTGATATGGGCAAAAAAGGGGACAAACTTATGGTGTGACCCCCATGCTCCCCTGACCTCTACCCCATTCAGAACCTTTGGAGCATCATTAAAAGGAGTGTCTATGATGGCGGGAGGCAGTTCACATCTAAGCAACAGCTCTGGGAGGGTATTCTGTCCTCATGCAAAACAATTGAAGCAGAAACCATCCAAAACCTGACAAATTCAATGGACGAGAGAGTTCAGAAGCTCCTTTCGAACAAGGGGTCCTATGTGAAAATGTAACATCACCTAGAATAAAGTTTTGAGTTGAAAACTGTTTGATTTCAGTTTGTAATAACCTGCTAATGCTTATAATTTCAAAAATGACCATTTTTTGGTCTTTATTAAAATGAAAAGGTTGGGGGATCTAAGAGTGTGGCAACCCAGTAGTCATGATTACTTCGAATTCTGACAATATGAGGGTCATGCTACAGGTAGTGCAGCAAGAAGGCACTTATGTGTCTTGCGCATCTCGGAGCCCCAAAATTATTTTCCGGGCTAGATGCAGCTAAAAATTATTTTTAATTTTAAATCTGGTGGAGCTTATTATAGATGGCCTAATAGGATCAGTGCTGCACACTGCTACAAAGCCCAAATTATTTTCCAGTCAAGATACAGATAAACATGATTAGTAATTTGAAAGCTTAAAACGTTTGGTAGGGTGATTTTAACCAATCATCAAGCTTTTACTCTCCCCAGGATGACACAGGGGTAGAAAAGTCGTTTCGGATCCATGATTTGTTCATCTTTATGAACGTGAGTCTGTCTACATTATCAGTGGAGAGCCGCGTGCGCTTATCTGTCAGCACACCACCAGCAGCGCTGAACACACGTTCAGACAGAACGCTGGCTGCGGGGCATGACAAGATCTCCAAGGCGTAAGTGGCTAGCTCTGGCCATTTATCCAGATTGGAAGCCCAAAAAGAGCAAGGGTCCAGTGACACAGTCGTGGCTTCAATGTTTACTTGGAGATACTCCTGTACCATCGTCTCTAGGCGTTGACTATGTGTCAGACTTCTTGTCTCCTGTGGCCTTGCAAAGGATGGGCTAAAAAAGTGGTGAAATGATTCCGCAAAATTGATGTTACCAGCAGATACTGTGGTTCTGTTACGGTTTGAGTGCTGAACACTTGACGGTCCCACGGTTGGCAAGTTGGAACTGTGAGATTCACTACGTGCACCACTGGTATTTTGTGGAAAAGCACATGTAAGATTCTGCAACAGTCTCTGCTGATACTCCTGCATGCGTGCATCCCTTTCTATGGCAGGAATAATTTCTGCAAATTTACTTTTGTACCGGGGATCTAACAGTGTGGCAACCCAGTAGTCAGGATTATTTCTAATTCTCACAATTCGAGGGTCATGTTGCAGGTAGTGCAGCAAGAAGGCACTCATGTGTGTTGCGCATCCAGGAGCACCAAGTCCCTGTTGTGTTGGTGGCGAGGTAACAATCATGCTTCCTTCCTCTGTCCTCTCCCCCCAACCTCGCACAACAGAAATGTGATCAAAGTCTCCCTCATCTGATGAGTCTTCCATCAGTTCGTCCTCCACTTCTTCCTGGGCTCCTGCACCTTCCTCACTAGTTTGGCTGCTACCATGCGCCCTGGTAAAACCATCTCCCCCACCCTCACATGCCTGCCGCCTTGGTGCTGCCGACCTTCTGGACCTTGCAGATGTTAGCCCTTCCGCATACAACTCCTCCTCCTCTACTTCCTCCACCTCCTCTTGTGCCACCACCTGACTCCGAATTCTGTTTAACATGTGCTCCAGCATGTAAATCACCGGAATAGTCATGCTGATAATGGCATCGTCAGCACTAAACATCTTCGTCGCCATTTCAAAACTGTGCAGAAGGGTGCATAGGTCCCTGATCTGAGACCACTCCTCCAGCGTGATTTGCCCCACCTCTGAATCTCGTTGGCCCAGGCTATACGTCAGAACGTATTGCACCAGGGCTTGTCGGTGCTGCCACAGTCGCTGCAACATGTGCAGAGTTGAATTCCACCGGGTAGGCACATCCCATTTTAGCCGGTGAAGTGGCAGGCCCAACGACTTCTGTAGAGATGTAAGTCGCTGAGCTGCGGGATGCGAATGGCGGAAGTGAGCACACAGCGACCGTGCCCTCTGCAGAAGGCCATCTAGTCTGGGATAGTGGGCTAAAAATTGCTGGACAACCAGGTTCAACACGTGAGCCATACAAGGCACGTGTGTGACATTGCCCCGGCGAAGGGCCGCACCCAGGTTTGCAGCATTGTCGCACACGGCCTTCCCTGGTTTCAGGTCCAGTGGAGACAACCATTCATGAAATTGGTTCTCCAGAGCTGACCACAACTCCTCAGCTGTGTGACTCACATTTCCCAGACATTTCAATGTAAAAACCGCCTGATGACGTTGAGCCCTACTACCAGCATAGTAAGGAGGTGTGCAGGATCCCTTCTGCGCAGTTAGAAAGCTTGTGGCATGACCAGACAGGCTTTGGGTGCAGGTGGAAGACCGAGAGGAGGTTGAGGAGGCAGAAGCAGTGGAGGAACTTTGACATAAAGAGGATTGACGCACAACTCGTGGGGACTGCAAGACTTGGACAGCAGCCCCTTGTCCTGCTGTCACCATAGTTACCCAGTGCCCAGTCAGCGACATGTAACGCCCCTGTCCATGCCTACTCGTCCAAGTGTCTGTGGTGAAATGCACCCTGTCACACACAGAGTTTCTCAAAGAAGCGGTGATGTTGTGTGCAACATGCTGGTGGAGCGCAGGCACACCTTTCTTTGAGAAGTAGTGCCGACTGGGCATCTGGTACTGGGGCACTGCGACGGACATAAGGTCTCGAAAATCCTCTGTGTCCACCAGGCGGAAAGGCAGCATTTCTGTAGCCAAGAGCTTGCAGATGGTGAAATTCAACCTCTTAGCTTTCTCATGGCTAGGAGGAAATGGTCTTTTACTTGTCCACATCTGAGGGACCGAGGGCTGGCTATTGTGCTTAGACGGGGTTGATAAGGGTGTCCCCGGCAAACTGCCGGTCTGTGAGGAAGATGCAGGCGGACATGTTAGGTTGCCTTCATCCAAAGGTGGTGCTATCGATGTCGGACAGCGCTCAACACCAGCTGGTGTTACCACCTCCAAAGAAAATGATGACCTGCCAATCATGCTGGCTGTTGCGGGTAAAGAGGTGGCAGGTCTGCGCCCCAAAACAGGTGTGACTGCTGTCCCCCCAGTCACAGAGGATGAAGAGGCCGCGGATGCACAAGATATGCCAGACGGTGGTTGGCCCGGCCGGCTAGGCCGCATTGTAGCACACTGAGCTTCCCACTGCAACTTATGCTTCATGTCCATGTGCCGGTTCATGCATGAAGTACTCAAACTATGTATTTTTTGGCCTCTACTTAGCTTTTGCTGACAAATGTTACAGATAACACGAGTTGGGTCATCTTTATCGATCTGAAAAAATGCCCAGGCTATGCAAGGCTTAGCACCCATGCGACCTGAAGAGCCACCACGACTTGTGGTGAGAGGCAGAGTTGTGTTTGAGGATGCAATTGTTGACGTGCTTCCAGTACTACGTCTCTGTCCAGGAAGGCGCAACCTGACCTCGTCGTCACTAGCATCTTCCTCCACCTCCTCTGCTGACCTCATCTCTTGGCTGACTGTGGGTTGACAGTAAGTGGGATCTCCGACCTCATCATCATCACCCTGTGCATTATCACACCCGTCGTCCTCAGAGCCAACCTGTTCCTGCCCTGACAAAAAACTAAAGTTGTCGCTCCAATCAGGTATTTGAGTCTTATCATCGTCTTCCTCATTGTCTCCACCAACAGGAGTTACAGTTTGGGAATGAGGGTCTACATTATGGTCAGAACCTTCTGCGTCTGGTCCTGGATCCGACTCATAAAGATTCTGGGCATCAGTGCAGATCATTTCCTCGTCTGGATTCACAGAAGCGCTGGAGTCGACCTCTGATTCCCAGGCTATAGTATGAGTAAACAGCTCTGCAGACTCAACCATCTGTTCTACCTCATACTCAGACGGGCAGCTGGAGATTTGGGAGCTGTGAGGAAGCAAGTGCGATTTGGGTGACACCTTTGAGGACTGGAGTATTTGTGATGTTGAAGTTGATGTGGAGGAGAGCCCACTTAAAGGAGCACTTGATATCCGTTGAAGCACCTGCTGTTTTTGTGCCTCATCTGGAATTTGTAGCGATTGGCGTGGCCGTAAGAAAGGGATCTTATCACATTGTCCGCTAAAAGAAGTAGACATTTTAGTTTGGCTGGAAGATGGTCTTTCTTCTGCAGATGTTACTGTTGCTTTAACACCTACCCCACGGACACAACCTTTTTTCCCCTTCCCAACACGCCTATTCCCCTTTCCACCAGCAGCAGGCCTTTTTCCACTCATTTTGGTGGTTAACTAATTCACAACTCTGGAGTTGTTTGCACAAAAAAACAATGGCTGGTAACCGAGCAGAGCTGAGTGGCCAAACTGTGGTATTAGGCCAAAACTATTGGCTGGGTTAGATGCAGAAAAAAATTATTTTGAATTTGCAACCTGATGGAGGTCAGTATAGATGGACTAATAGAGAAAGTCCGACACACTACTAGAAGGCCAAATATTTTTTCAGAGGTAGATGCAGAAAAAAATATATTCAGTTTGCAACCTGATGGAGGTCAGTATAGATGGATTAATAGAACAAGACCCACACACAGCTAGAAGCCCAATATTTTTTCAGAGGTAGATGCAGAAAAAACTATATTCAGTTTGCAACCTGATGGAGGTCAGTATAGATGGACTAATAGAACAAGTCCCACACACTGCTAGAAGCCCAAATATTTTTTCAGAGATACTGTAGATGCAGATAAAAATTCGTTTTAATTTGCAACCTGATGGAGGTCAGTATAGATGGACTAATAGAGAAAGTCCGACACACTACTAGAAGGCCAAATATTTTTTCAGAGGTAGATGCAGAAAAAAATATATTCAGTTTGCAACCTGATGGAGGTCAGTATAGATGGATTAATAGAACAAGACCCACACACAGCAAGAAGCCCAATATTTTTTCAGAGGTAGATGAATAAAAAAATATATTCAGTTTGCAACCTGATGGAGGTCAGTATAGATGGACTAATAGAACAAGTCCCACACACTGCTAGAAGCCCAAATATTTTTTCAGAGGTACTGTAGATGCAGATAAAAATTATTTTTAATTTGCAACCTGATGGAGGTCAGTATAGATGGACTAATAGAGAAAGTCCGACACACTACTAGAAGGCCAAATATTTTTTCAGAGGTAGATGCAGAAAAAAATATATTCAGTTTGCAACCTGATGGAGGTCAGTATAGATGGATTAATAGAACAAGACCCACACACAGCTAGAAGCCCAATATTTTTTCAGAGGTAGATGCAGAAAAAACTATATTCAGTTTGCAACCTGATGGAGGTCAGTATAGATGGACTAATAGAACAAGTCCCACACACTGCTAGAAGCCCAAATATTTTTTCAGAGGTACTGTAGATGCAGATAAAAATTAGTTTTAATTTGCAACCTGATGGAGGTCAGTATAGATGGACTAATAGAGAAAGTCCGACACACTACTAGAAGGCCAAATATTTTTTCAGAGGTAGATGCAGAAAAAAATATATTCAGTTTGCAACCTGATGGAGGTCAGTATAGATGGATTAATAGAACAAGACCCACACACAGCTAGAAGCCCAATATTTTTTCAGAGGTAGATGCAGAAAAAACTATATTCAGTTTGCAACCTGATGGAGGTCAGTATAGATGGACTAATAGAACAAGTCCCACACACTGCTAGAAGCCCAAATATTTTTTCAGAGGTACTGTAGATGCAGATAAAAATTATTTTTAATTTGCAACCTGATGGAGGTCAGTATAGATGGACTAATAGAGAAAGTCCGACACACTACTAGAAGGCCAAATATTTTTTCAGAGGTAGATGCAGAAAAAAATATATTCAGTTTGCAACCTGATGGAGGTCAGTATAGATGGACTAATACAACAAGTCCCACACACAGCTAGAAGCCCAAATATTTTTTCAGAGGTAATGTAGATGCAGATAAAAATTAGTTTTAATTTGCAACCTGATGGAGGTCAGTATAGATGGACTAATAGAGAAAGTCCGACACACTACTAGAAGGCCAAATATTTTTTCAGAGCTAGATGCAGAAAAAAATTATATTCAGTTTGCAACCTGATGGAGGTCAGTATAGATGGATTAATAGAACAAGACCCACACACAGCTAGAAGCCCAATATTTTTTCAGAGGTAGATGCAGAAAAAAATATATTCAGTTTGCAACCTGATGGAGGTCAGTATAGATGGACTAATAGAACAAGTCCCACACACTGCTAGAAGCCCAAATATTTTTTCAGAGGTACTGTAGATGCAGATAAAAATTAGTTTTAATTTGCAACCTGATGGAGGTCAGTATAGATGGACTAATAGAATGATGCTATGCCCAAAAGATTTTACTTCACTAGGTGCAGTAAAAAAATTGGTATTCTATACACAGGTGGTATATCTTGCAACACAGATAGGCTACTCCACTGACTAACACACTCTGCAATAGGCCAAAAAGGATTAGCTTTGCTAGATTCAGCCAAATGCTGTGAAAAAAACTTGCACAGCACTGGCACAGACCTGCCTGGCAAAAACTGATAGGAACTCATGTAACCTAGTCCTGAAAAGGACTGCAATTACAATTAGTCTTTACTCCCACAACCGATCTATTTAAGAGCACAGACCTCCCTGATAAAAGTCGTAGGAAATGCTGTAACCTAGTCCTTAAAAGGACTGCAATCACAACTATTCCCTACTCCCAAGCTATCTGTATATTTGTGCGAAAATTGGCTTGAAATTAACAAGGTATAGCGCACACAGCAACAGCGGTGCCGTCTAACACGCAGCTGCAGCAGTGAGAAAATGGTGGCGACGGGGAAAATGGCTTGGTCTTATAGGGCAAGGACATGTGACATACACTGCCAATGACACATGCCCTTGCTTGTGTGAAAAAAAGCACTTCGCTCCGTGTGTGCGCTGCTGATAGGCTGACAGATTGCACCTCCCCACTGTAAATGCGGGAAAGAGAAAAAAAAATGGAGATCTTCATTGTTCCTGCAGAGATCCATCCCCTGCCCCTCCCCCCACCCCGCTGTACACTCAAACTGCGTATTAACATTAATTTTCATCATTACTGAGAAAAAATCCAGTTATGATTTTGGTGCACGAACAGTTATCGAACATAACCTCGAACAGCCGAATTTTTCTCAAATTGTTCATGTTCGCCGAACGGCTCGAACACCGCCCAAAACAGCTCGAATTTGAGATTGGCGAACAGTTCGAGTAGAACAACGCTCATCTCTAGTAAAGACACAGAGTCCTGTAATGCAGTCCAGAGTATTTACTCACAGTTCTTTATCCACATTACTCCAGCTGGTCATAACGTCCCACGTCGCACTGTGCTCACCAGGTGAGGGGCTCGGCCTACTCCCAGATAACTTTGGAATGTTTAACAGGACCCCCTTTGTATGTCCTTTCTCCGGCCTGTCATACCACGCCAGTGACCTCGCTTCTGTCCAGCGGCCTCGGCCCTTCTCCGGTAAACGTTGGTGCCATTTCCCTGACCCTATGTGGTGCCTTCCTAGCGGGTGTAGCGAGGGGCTGCGCCACATAAAATGTCACAGCCTCCGGTTTCTAGCTGAGGGTAGTTCCCTGCCTTCACTAGTTTCGGGGACCTCTCTACCCCTTTGGCCTGACCCACCTACGCCGGTAAATTCGGGCGTGCAGTGGCGACTCACCGGTCCACACCCCTGGGGTCCCCTCATTCCTTGTTCCTGGAGCCTTCCTCGCTCCTCTTCTCTCCTCCAGGCCCAAGCCTTAAGACTTGGCCTGCCTGCGGAGCAGAGCCCATGCAGAGCCTCTGCCCCAGCCTCCTCCTCTCTCTGACTGAACTCAACCAAACTGAACCCAGAACCTAAGATGGCTCCCCTCTTTTATACTTTCCTTTTCAGTGCACCCAGGAACTGCCCTCTCCCTCCTATGCACTACAGGTTTCCCCCTTCCTCTGTGTTCCCTCCCCCCACTCCAGCCAGGGACAGGGACTGTCGTGCTCTACTTGGAGCATATCGGTCGCCCTGCCCCCCGGAAATGTGGTGTAATGCACGCAGGTGTCGGGGTCCTGATCCACACTCCATCCTTACCTGAAAGTGAGATATCGCACATCTGGATGAGATGCAATACCTCTGTAGCAGCCGAACCCTCGGGGCGCTACATTACTGCAGGTTGTAGGCTTGTTATTTTTTTTTAATGAATAAAGATTAATTTCATTAATATGTATTGTGGCCTGTGATTGTTTTCTTGTTCTTGTTGTGCTTTGCATATGTCTGCATATGTTTGTGTGTGTGTGTTCATTTCGGCGACCCTTATACGTGCAAGTCTGCATGTGTATACGTGAGTGCATGTGCGTAACTGCATGTGAATGACCGTGTGAGTGACTGCCTGTGTACATACTGTATATAGGGTGCTATGTGCGGCCTCATGCTGTATCTGGGGAGCACCGTGCGGCCTCATGCTGTATCTCGGGAGCAACGTCCAGCCTCATGCTGTATCTAGGGAGCACCCTGCGGCCTCATGCTGTATCTGAGGAGCGCCGTGCGGCCTCATGCTGTATCTGAGGAGCACCGTGCGGCCTCATGCTGTAGCTGCGGAGCGCCGTGCTGCCTCATGCTGTATCTGGGGAGCGCCGTGCAGCCTCATGCTGTATCTGCGAGCACCGTGCGGACTCATGCTGTATCTGAGGAGCGCCGTGTGGCCTCCTGCTGTATCTGGGGAGCGCTGTGCGGCCTCATGCTGTATCTGTGGAGCGCCGTGCGGCCTCATGCTGTATCTGAGGAGCGCCGTGCAGCCTCATGCTGTATCTGGGGAGCACCGTGCGGCCTCATGCTGTATCTCGGGAGCGCCGTGCAGCCTTATGCTGTATCTGGGGAGCACCGTGCGGCCTCATGCTGTATCTGGGGGGCGCCGTGCGGCCTCCTGCTGTCTCTAGGGAGCACCGTGCATCCTCATGCTGTATTTGGGGAGCTACGTGCGGTCTCATGCTGTATCTGGGGAGCGGGTATTTATACCATAAATAGTTTATTGCCTGTCCACAGGATATGTCATCACTGTCTGATAGATGCACTCCAACTTCCACTGAATAGAGAGATGGCCATGAATATTCGTGCTCCTCTTTATTGATTTCCATGGGAGTTCTGGAATAGATGTAAAAGCAGAATAGGGAACACCCATTCTGAAAAAAGGTGTGGAGTACAAATGAGAAAATGGCATTTATCTGACATTCATCGCATATTCTATGGACACAAATGTCTAAGATGGGAGTACACCTTAAAAGTTGATCTGTTAGCCACTTTCACATTACGCACTGCAAAACTCATTAATTATGTCTGTTAAATCTGATGAAACTGGAGTAATTATCGGGAGAATCAATGTCAAATGGCTGCCTAATTCTCAACTTTAAAATAGCATTTGATGATTTAGACTCATAACAAATCATGTTCAAATTAGGCAGGAAAACTTTCATATTGCATCATACAGCCCTACGGGGCAGCACAGTGGCTCAGTGGTTAGCCTTGCAGCACTGGGGTCCTGGGTTCAAATCCCACCAAGAACAACACCTGCAAGGAGTTTCTATGTTCTCCCCATGTTTGGGTGGGTTTCTTTCCCCTGGGTTCTCCAGCTTCCTCCCACACTCCAAATACATACTGATAGGGAATCTAGATTGTGAGCCCCAATGGGGACAATGCCCATAATGTCTGTAAAGCACTGCAGAATTAATGGCACTATATAAATTAGTAAAGTAAAGAAATAAAACATATAGCATTATACAGCCTTTCTTGAAGGGAATCTGTCACCCCCTGGGATATTTTAAACCTATTACTATGGGCATGCAGGTGACAGAATTGTTAAAATAGTCTTACCCGTATTCCTCATAGCTGCTGTCTTGTTTTTTATAAATCATCTTTTAATCCTTTATGTTAATGAGTTCTTCCAGACTCTGTGGTGGTGCCTGGAAGTAAACTCCTGCCTCTGGTGTTCATTTGCATACCACCTCCCTCCCATCAGCATCACAGTGCCATGTGACATGTAGTTGTGGGCCTGTAATGGCGCGATTAAGTTTACCTTTTCCACCCTTCAGTAGCAGTGACTCACAGGCGCCTGTGCAGAATAACAATGAAGCAAATGCCCATTGAAGGGCGGAAAAGGTAAGTATAATCGCACTATTGCAGGGCGCAGGCTCGGGATTCAGGAGCCACAACTAGCTTTTGTCATGCCACTGTAGAGGTTGAAGGCTTGATCAGACAGATCAACTCCCCCCATATTTTTATTGTACCCCAGTACACAGTCTGGTTTGCGGACCTGTGTATAGGTACCTCGTACAGCTGTGGCGGTGACGTGCCCCCAGGGCAATGGGGTACTCGGAGTCCGGGCCGATAGATGCTGGGGGAAAGGGATATGTCACAGTGGCTGGCCCGGTCTGTGGCCCAGGGCGGTCAACTAAAAGGGGGGAAAGTTTATATGGGGTTTATAGTTTGATCGTGACGCCACCTGTGGTTTCTGGTAATTTGTACCGGCGCTGCTGCAGACCTCTGAGGCAGTTTATAAGGCAGCTAGAATGGAACGGCTCCCCACAGGTGGAGTGGGCCTCAGGGCAGAGTAGAATTGGATGGTGTGTGGTGATGCTGGGACCTGTAGTGCAGGCGGAATGGCGCAGCAGGAGTAACTGACAGAGACAGGGGATTCGCTTCAATACCTTTACTGGTGCGGATGTCAGGTACGGTCCAGGGTACTCGGTAGGATGGGTGCACTTCAGGACTTCTCCCCAGTGAGTGGGTACAAGGCCTCCTGGTCCGTGTCTCCCTCTCTGTATGCTCCTGGCCAGCCTGCAACTGGGCCTAACTTCTGTGTCGTGCTGTTCCTTCACCTGTCGCTTGGTAGTAGGACCTTCTGCTGGCAACCACTGGTTGTGCTGGTAATGCTGGGGCCTTCGTGGTTCCTGATCCTGTTAAGGGTTTAGCTTCAGGTCGGCCAGGGACTTGTAGTCCTCCTGGTATTCCGGTGATCCCTACTGGGTATAAAGGACCCTGTAGGCGCGGACCTGGGGTCCGGTTTGTACCTTCGGGGTGAGCCTATGATGCTCCTCTGCACCCTCAACTTCTCTCTCCTCTCCTCCTCGCTGTCGGCCACACTCGGGTCCCTCAGAACACAGCAGCAGACGTGCTGCGTCTTCGCTGCTCTCAGCGTCAGCACGCTCTCAGACTCTCTGACTCTGTCTGACTGACTGACTGACTGGCTCCACCCTCCATATATATATCCCTAACGGGCTCCCTCTGGTGGTATGAGGTGGAAGGGTGGAGGTGTTTGTATGTAGTGAGGGCCTCTTGTGGAGAAGTTCATCCATGCACCCTGCGTCCTGTGGTACCTGTGAACAGCATGGTGCCACAGGGGTGCTGCCATCACCATGTTCGGTGGTCAAGAAAAGGATATCCCACCAGCATGTTGTTGCTAAATTGGGCTCTGCTCTCACCGTTTCTGAGCAGCTGCCCAATTAGTGACCTTAGTAGTCCTCTCTGAGTTTTTCAGACAGTACTAAATACTGTGGTAGCTCTGGCAGAAAGGAATATGAAGAGAGGGATGCTGGTATAAAAGTTTTGCATGTAGGAGTGATAACTTTGATCCAGCAGTGGGTGCACCAAATCCCACACAATTTTCCTACTCATGCCCAGGACAGGGGGCATTCAGGGGATTGAATCTGGGTGTCCTTCCCTTCATAAACCCTAAATCTGTGGGTGTACCCTGATGTACTCTCGCACAGCTTGTAGAGTTTAATTCCGTACCTTGCCCTAGGTAGGTATTGCCAGAATTTGAGCCTCCCCTTGAAATGTATTAGAGACTCATCCACACAGATATCACTTTGGGGAATGTACACTTCAGCAAACTCATTGCTGAAGTGATCAATGACCGGCTGAATTTTGAAAAGTCGGTAAAAGTTGGGGTCATCTCGGGGTGGACGCTGTGCATTATTATCGTTGTAATGCAAAAATTTGTGTATGGACTCAAAGCCTTTACAGGTCATAGCCATGCGGAACATCAACACTCCAATATTGCTGAAGTTCTGGGATCGTCAATATCCCCATGTAAAAAACAAGGCCCCATCATTTCTACTGCATCTATGGGAGTCCAGTTAGAAAATGATGAAGTGGGGTTTTGGGCCACATAAATTTGTCTGGGGCACCATGAGGTTTACAAAATTCTCAGAGAAAAAGACTTTGAAAAAGTTAATTTCTATGAGGCCGGTAGTGTCAAATTGGATTCCCGATTGCACCACAAAATCAGGAATCTATGTTTCATAATCTTCGGGGTTGAGGTTTATAAGGGGTCACGAACGGTGGGCGCTGGCTCATTTGCTGTCATGGGGAGTCTGCGTGGCAGTTCGGTATCTCTTGAGTTATAGGAGGGTAGAAAAGGAAGGAAGGTGGCATCCTCTCCCTCACTATAGGAAATGATATGAGGAACAGTTAGAGGATTTGAGAATGTTTAGCTTGCATAAGAGATAACTGAGAGGAGACTTAATAGCTGTCTACGAAAATCTCAAGTGCTGTTACATTGTAGAGGGATCAGCTATATTCTCATTTGCACAAAGAAAGACTAGAAGCAATGGGATGAAACTGAATGGGAGAAGATACAGATTAGATATTAAAAAAAACTTTTTGATATTGAGGACGCATGCATAGATGTGGTGCATAACAGGAAAAAAATGGACAGGGAAAAAAAGTCCTGGCTAAAAGCAAGCACAGACGCTGATCAGTAATGTGCGTCACTGATCAGTGGCTCACTGGCTGCAGGACACACGCATGGAGGTGGTGCAAAGGGGGGAAGGAGAGAAAATGAACAGGAAAAAAAGTCCTGGCAAAAAGTGAGCAAGGATGCTGATCAATGATGTGAGTCACTGATGAGCACTGTAGGATGCATTATTGTGTATTAACATGGTTATGATTAGTGTTGAGCCACCCCCGTAGTGTTCGAGTTTGGTTCGGTTCGTCGAACACCCATGTGTTCGCCGAACTGTTCGTCGAACTGTTTGTCGAACACCTTCGAACACCGTTAAAACCAATGGCAGGCAAACAAAAACACATAGAAACACATAGAAAACACCTTCAAAGGTGTCCAAAAGCTGACAAACTGCTCAGAAGACATAACTAACACATGGAAAAGTGACAAGTACATATAGTCATGCGAAAAGAAAAGAGGTGGAGGAGTAAAAGGAGGGGGAGACACAGATATAGGCATGTGATGCCCTTCTAAAATCCAAAAAGTGAGAAGCCGACACGGCCAGTCCGTTCCTGCCCGTGCCACCTCCGTGTCGCCGGGTTTGTGCCAGAGCCGCAGTGGACCCTGACGGCCAGCCCCCCTCTCCCAATACTGGTGCCTGTCCGCTGGTGGGTCGAGCGAGCCCCCCTGTGGTGGAGGCAGCTCTAAGCTTTTTAATTTAAATTGTCTCTCTAATTTGAATGAGTACACTTTAAATCCTTTTGCAAGGATCTATTGGAGGGCAAGTCTCATGCCAGCAGCCGCGTAATTCCAGCTCCAGTAGCGTCCACTAAAGCTGCTGCAGTTTAAAAGCTTTTATAAGGATCGAGCTCGGCTGTCCACCGCAAGGCATCCTACCGCCAGTCCCAGCCCCTATGCCTGGGGGTGCCTCCTGATGCTCTTCACTGAGTATCCCGTGGTCCCGAAGCATTTCCTTTGAAAAAATTAAGTGTCCAAACTACAGGTGGTGTAGCTTGCTTAACAGCCGGGATAATCCGCTGACTAGCAGACACTGCTACTAGGCACAAAGTATTTCCTGGGCTAGATGCAGTTAAAAATTTGTAATTAGATACTCTCGTTGGATGCTGAGAAAGCATTCCATAGAGTCTCCTGGCACGCTATATATTATTCTCTTAAAAAGCTTGGGGTAGGGGTCTAGGGGACCCTTTTATAGCCAAAATCACGGCCCTGTATCGCAATACGTCACCTAGGCTGAAGATAAATGGAACTGTAGCACACTGAGGGCTCGGTTGCTACAGAGGTATTGCACCTCACCCAGAGGTGTGATATCTCACTCTCAGGTAAGGATGGAGTGTGGATCAGGACCCGACACCTGCATGCATTACACCACATTGCCGTGCTGCAGGGCGACCAATATGCCCCTGAGATGGGCATGACAGTCCTTTTCCCTGGCTGGAGTGGGGGGAGGGAACACTGAGGAAGGGGAACCCTGTAGTGCAGGAGCAGGGAGGAAGCAGTTCCTGGGTGCATTGAGAAGGGAGTATAAAAGGTGGGCACCATCTTAGTTCAGTGCAGAGAAGTCTGAGCAGAAGTGACAGGGAGCAGGGGCTCTGCATGAGCTCTGCTCCGGAGGCGGGCCTAGTAACAGAGGCCCAGGCCTGGAAGAGGGAGAAGGAAGGAAGAGGAGCGGAGAAGGCTCCAGGAACAAGGAACGAAGGGATCCCAGGGGTGCGGACAGGTGAGTCCCCAAAACTAGTGGAGGCGGGAAACGACCCTCAGCTAGAAACTGGAGGCTGTGACATTTTATGTGGCGCAGCACCTCGCTACACCCGCTAGGAAGGCACCACATAGGGTCAGGGAAACTGGCGCCAAGTTTACCAAGAGGAGGCCCGAGGCAGCCGGACAGAAGGGTTGGTAAGAAAGGCCAGACAAAGGACACACAAAGGGGATCCTGTGAAGCGCTAAAAAGTTATCTGGGAGTTGTCTGAGCCCCTCACCTGGAGAGCACAGTACGACGTGGGCAGCCGTTACCTGCAGAAGTGGTCTGGATAATAAGAACTGTGAGTAAAGGCCCTGGACTGCATCACGGACTCCGTGTCGTTACTGCTGCTGCCCTGCACCATCACCCCCATCCTCCGCATACACTGCCCTGAGGCTATACTCCTCCCGTGGGGAGTTATGCTATTCTCTGCTGCACCCACAACACCAGCCTCAGCGGTCTGCCCTGCAGCGGCGGTTCACTCTGACCGCAATCCATGGGTGGCGTAGTCGGACATTTAAACATCAAAACCACATAAATAGTTCCGCCACTGGTTTGACCGCCCTGAGCCACGGAACCGGGTCGCCACCACGGAGACTACAACCACCAGCATCCACCAAAAAGGGTCCGGCTCCGGGTGTCCCAAGGCCCAGGGGGCGCGTCAGAGCATTTTCATCACCTTTCATAATCACCAATGGGACAAGGCAGGGAAGTCCTCTGTCCCCTCTCTTATACATCCTAGTGACGGAGCACCTGCTCTCATCAAGTCGCCATAACCCCAATATTAGGTGGATTGAGGTGGGAAGCACCGAGTACAGGTGCTCTGCATTTGCTGATGATGTCCTAGTATATATCATTCAATCACATATATCTATCCCTGCTGTTAAGGCTGAAATAGATCACTTTGTTACATGGTCAAATTTTAAAATCATTGCAGCGAAGTCTGAGGCCCTCGATGTCTCCCTCCCCAAATCCATAAAGGATTCCATCCAGTCCAACTTTCCCTTTGCCTGGCCCTCACAGGGTATCAAATACTTAGGAATTCCTATTCATAGAGACCTCTCCCGTCTATGTTATCTTAATTTTGGGCCCTTTATTGAACAACTCCATACAGACCACGGTTGGCAAGTTAGAACTGTAAGATTCACTACGTGAACCACTCGTGTTTTGTGGAAAAGCACATGTACACTGTGCTCCAAATTATTATGCAAAAAGTGTTTAGGAGTGATAAGGGAAGAATTTGTTTGTCAGTTAAACTCATTGATGGTGATGTGTGTAAGGGCTCTTTATATCACTGTAAGCAATTGCAGACACCTGTGCTAATTAGTTTGGCAGGTGTGTCCAATGAAAGACAAGACTACTTAAGAAGGCTGTCCCACATTATTAAGCAGCCTACATTTTCTGCCAAAATGGGAAAGAAAAAGGATGTGTCGGCTGCTGAGAAGCAACAAATTGTGGTGTGTTTAGGTCAAGGTATGACTACAATCAACATTGTGCGATGATCAGGATGAAGTGTCTTGGCAATCAAGAAGTATATAGCTGATTCTCAGTACACACGTGTGCGTGCTGATAAGGGCAAATTGAGGACTCTTTCCTACAGGCAATTACATCAGGTTAAAAGAGCAGCGGCAAAAAAGCCTTGTCATAGCAGCAGACAAGTTTTTGAAGCTGCTGGTGCCTCCAAAGTCCCCCAAACAACAAGATGCAGGGTACTTCAGAGGTTTGCAGCTGTGCGTAAGCCATCCTGTCGACCTCCTCTATCCACTGCACACAAGCAGAAACGGCTCCAGTGGGCCAAACAATACATGAAGACTGACTTCAAAACTGTTTTGTTCACGGATGAGTGCCGTTCAACGCTCGATGGTCCAGATGGATGGAGTGGAGGATGGCTGGTTGATGGACACCCCACGCAAACACGGCTACAGCGCCAACAAGGAGGAGGTGGAGTAATGTTTTGGGCTGGAATCATGGGGAGAGAGCTTGTCGGCCCCTTTAGGATCCCTGAAGGGGTAAAGATGAACTCCATAATGTATGTGGAGTTTCTCAAACAGCACTTCCTGCCATGGTTCAAGAAGAAGAACCGTGTATTCCACAGCAAGATCATTTTCATGCATGATAATGCACCGTCTCATGCTGCACATAACACATCTGCATCTCTGGCTGATATGGGCATAAAAGGGGACAAACTTATGGTGTGACCCCCATGCTCTCCTGACCTCAACCCCATTGAGAACCTCTGGAGCATCATCAAAAGGAGTGTCTATGATGGCGGGAGGCAGTTCACATCTAAGCAACAGCTCTGGGAGGGTATTCTGTCCTCATGCAAAACAATTGAAGCAGAAACCATCCAAAACCTGACAAATTCAATGGATGAGAGAGTTCAGAAGCTCCTTTCAAACAAGGGGTCCTATGTGCAAATGGAACATCACCTAGAATAAAGTTTTGAGTTGAAAACTGTTTGATTTCAGTTTCTAATAACCTGCTAATGCTTATAATTTCAAAAATGACCATTTTTTTGTGCTTTATTAAAATGAAAAGGTCGATCGAAGAGTGTGGGGGATCAAAGAGTGTGGCAACCCAGTAGTCAGGATTACGTCGAATTCTGACAATCTGAGGGTCATGTTGCAGGTAGTGCAGCAAGAAGGCACTCATGTGTCTTGCGCATCTAGGAGCCCCAAAATTATTTTCCGGGCTAGATGCAGCTAAAAATTATTATTAATTTTAAATCTGGTAGAGCTTAGTATAGATGGCCTAATAGAATCATTACTGCACACTGCTACAAAGCCCAAATAATTTTCCAGCCAAGATACAGATAAACATGATTAGTAATTTTAAATCTGGTGGAGCTTAGTATAGATGGCCTAATAGAATCATTACTGCACACTGCTACAAAGCCCAAATCAGTTTCCAGCCAAGATACAGATAAACATGATTAGTAATTTTAAATCTGGTGGAGCTTAGTATAGATGGCCTAATAGAATCATTACTGCACACTGCTACAAAGCCCAAATAATTTTCCAGCCAAGATACAGATAAACATGATTAGTAATTTTAAATCTGGTGGAGCTTAGTATAGATGGCCTAATAGAATCAGTACTGCACACTGCTACAAAGCCCAAATAATTTTCCAGCCAAGATACAGATAAACATGATTAGTAATTTGAAAGCTTAAAACGGTTGGTGAGGTGATTTTAACCAATCATCAAGCTTTTACTCTCCCCAGGATGACACAGGGGTAGAAAAGTCTTTTCGGATCCATGATTTGTTCATCTTTATGAACGTGAGTCTGTCTACATTATCAGTGGAGAGCTGCGTGCGCTTATCTGTCAGCACACCACCAGCAGCGCTGAACACACGTTCAGACAGAACGCTGGCTGCGGGGCATGACAAGATCTCCAAGGCGTAAGTGGCGAGCTCCGGCCATTTATCCAGATTGGAAGCCCAAAAAGAGCAAGGGTCCAGTGACACAGTCATGGCTTCAATGTTTACTTGGAGATACTCCTGTACCATCGTCTCTAGGCGTTGACTATGTGTCAGACTTCTTGTCTCCTGTGGCCTTGCAAAGGATGGGCTAAAAAAGTGGTGAAATGATTCCGCAAAATTGATGTTACCAGCAGATACTGTGTTTCTGTTACGGTTTGAGTGCTGAACACTCGACGGTCCCACAGTTGGCAAGTTGGAACTGTGAGATTCACTACGTGCACCACTGGTGTTTTGTGGAAAAGCACATGTAAGATTCTGCAACAGTCTCTGCTGATACTCCTGCATGCGTGCATCCCTTTCTATGGCAGGAGTAATTTCTGCAAATTTACTTTTGTACCGGGGATCTAACAGTGTGGCAACCCAGTAGTCAGGATTATTTCTAATTCTCACAATTCGAGGGTCATGTTGCAGGTAGTGCAGCAAGAAGGCACTCATGTGTCTTGCGCATCCAGGAGCACCAAGTCCCTGTTGTGTTGGTGGCGAGGTAACAATCATGCTTCCTTCCTCTGTCCTCTCCCCCCAACCTCGCACAACAGAAATGTGATCAAGGTCTCCCTCATCTGATGAGTCTTCCATCAGTTCATCCTCCACTTCTTCCTGGGCTCCTGCACCTTCCTCACTAGTTTGGCTGCTACCATGCGCCCTGGTAAAACCATCTCCCCCACCCTCACATGCCTGTCGCCTTGGTGCTGCCGACCGTCTGGACCTTGCAGATGTTAGGCCTTCCGCATACAACTCCTCCTCCTCTACTTCCTCCACCTCCTCTTGTGCCACCACCTGACTCCGAATTCTGTTTAACATGTGCTCCAGCATGTAAATCACCGGAATAGTCATGCTGATAATGGCATCGTCAGCACTAAACATCTTCGTCGCCATTTCAAAACTGTGCAGAAGGGTGCATAGGTCCCTGATCTGAGACCACTCCTCCAGCGAGATTTGCCCCACCTCTGGATCTCGTTGGCCCAGGCTATACGTCAGAACGTATTGCACCAGGGCTTGTCGGTGCTGCTATGAATTCTGTAGAGATGTAAGTCGCTGAGCTGCGGGATGCGAACGGCGGAAGTGAGCACACAGCGACCGTGCCCTCTGCAAAAGACCATCTAGTCCGGGATAGTGGGCTAAAAATTGCTGGACAACCAGGTTCAATACGTGAGCCATAAAAGTTACGGGTGTGACATTGCCCCGGCGAAGGGCCACAACCAGGTTTGCAGCATTGTCGCACACTGCCTTCCCTGGTTTCAGGTCCAGTGGAGACAACCATTCATGAAATTGGTTCTCCAGAGCTGACCACAACTCCTCAGCTGTGTGACTCACATTTCCCAGACATTTCACAGTAAAAACCGCCTGATGACGTTGAGCCCTACTGTCAGCATAGTAAGGAGGTGTGCAGGATCCCTTCTGCGCAGTTAGAAAGCTTGTGGCATGACCAGACAGGCTTTGGGTGCAGGTGGAGGACCGAGAGGAGGTTGAGGAGGCAGAAGCAGTGGAGGAACTTTGAGATAAAGACGATTGACGCACAACTCGTGGGGACGACAAGACTTGGACAGCAGCCCCTTGTCCTGCTGTCACAATAGTTACCCAGTGTCCAGTCAGCGACATGTAACGCCCCTGTCCATGCCTACTCGTCCAAGTGTCTGTGGTGAAATGCACCCTGTCACACACAGAGTTTCTCAAAGAAGCGGTGATCTTGTGTGCGACATGCTGGTGGAGCGCAGGCACACCTTTCTTTCAGAAGTAGTGCCGACTGGGCATCTGGTACTGGGGCACTGCGACGGACATAAGGTCTCAAAAATCCTCTGTGTCCACCAGGCGGAAAGGCAGCATTTCTGTAGCCAAGAGCTTGAAGATGATGAAATTCAACCTCTTAGCTTTCTCATGGCTAGGAGGAAATGGTCTTTTACTTGTCCATATCTGAGGGACCGAGGGCTGGCTGTTGTGCTTAGACGGGGTTGATAAGGGTGTCCCCGGCAAACTGCCGGTCTGTGAGGAAGATGCAGGCGGACATGTTAGGTTGCCTTGATCCAAAGGTGGTGCTATCGATGTCGGACAGCGCTCAACACCAGCTGGTGTTACCACCTCCAAAGAAAATGATGACCTGCCAATCACGCTGGCTGTAGCGGGTAAAGAGGTGGCAGGTCTGCGTCCCAAAACAGGTGTGACTGCTGTCCCCCCAGTCACAGGGGATGAAGAGGCCGCGGATGCACAAGATGTGGCAGACAGTGGTTGGCCCGGCCGGCTAGGCCGCATTGTAGCACAGTGAGCTTACCACTGCAACTTATGCTTCATGTCCATGTGCTGGTTCATGCATGAAGTACTCAAACTATGTATTTTTTGGCCTCTACTTAGCTTTTGTTGACAAATGTTACGGATAACACGAGTTGGGTCATCTTTATCGATCTGAAAAAATGCCCAGGCTATGCAAGGCTTAGCATCCATGCGACCTGAAGAGCCACCACGACTTGTGGTGAGAGGCAGAGTTGTGTTTGAGGATGCAGTTGTTGACATGCTTCCAGTACTACGTCTCTGTCCAGGAAGGCGCAACCTGACCTCGTCGTCACTAGCATCCTCCTCCACCTCCTCTGCTGACCTCATCTCTTGGCTGACTGTGGGTTGACAGTAAGTGGGATCTCCAACCTCATCATCATCACCCTGTATGTTATCACACCCGTCGTCCTCAGAGCCAACCTGTTCCTGCTCTGACAAAAAACTAAAGTTGTCGCTCCAATCAGGTATTTGAGTCTCATCATCGTCTTCCTCATTGTCTCCACCAACAGGAGTTACAGTTTGGGAATGAGGGTCTACATTATGGTCAGAACCTTCTGCATCTGGTCCTGGATCCGACTCATAAAGATTCTGGGCATCAGTGCAGATCATTTCCTCGTCTGGATTCACAGAAGCGCTGGAGCCGACCTCTGATTCCCAGGCTATGGTATGAGTAAACAGCTCTGCAGACTCAACCATCTGTTCTACCTCATACTCAGACGGGCAGCTGGAGATTTGGGAGCTGTGAGGAAGCAAGTGCGATTGGGGTGACACCTCTGAGGACTGGAGTATTTGTGATGTTGAAGTTGATGTGGAGGAGAGCCCACTTAAAGGAGCACTTGATATCCATTAAAGCACCTGCTGTTTTTGTGCCTCATCTGGAATTTGTAGCGATTGGCGTGGCCGTAAGAAAGGGATCTTATCACATTGTCCGCTAAAAGAAGTAGACATTTTAGTTTGGCTGGAAGATGGTCTTTCTTCTGCAGATGTTACTGTTGCTTTAACACCTACCCCACGGACACAACCTTTTTTCCCCTTCCCAACACGCCTATTCCCCTTTCCACCTGCAGCAGGCCTTTTTCCACTCATTTTGGTGGTTAACTAATTCACAACTCTGGAGTTGTTTGCATAAAAAAACAATGGATGGGAACCGAGAAGAGCTGAGTGGCCAAACTGTGGTATTAGGCAAAAACTATTGTCTGGGTTAGATGCAGAAAAAAATGATATTCAATTTGCAACCTGATGGAGGTCAGTATAGATGGACTAATAGAACAAGCCCCACACACTGCTAGAAGCCCAAATATTTTTTCAGAGCTAGATGCAGAAAAAAATTATATTCAATTTGCAACCTGATGAAGGTCAGTATAAATGGACTAATAGACCAAGTCCCACACACTGCTAGAAGCCCAAATATTTTTTCAGAGCTAGATGCAGAAAAAAATTATATTCAATTTGCAACCTGATGGAGGTCAGTATAGATGGACTAATAGAACAAGTCCCACACACTGCTAGAATCCCAAATATTTTTTCAGAGCTAGATGCAGAAAAAAATTATATTCAATTTGCAACCTGATGGAGGTCAGTATAGATGGACTAACAGAACAAGTCCCACACACTGCTAGAAGCCCGAATATTTTTTCAAAGCTAGATGCAGAAAAAAATTATATTCAATTTGCAACCTGATGGAGGTCAGTATAGATGGACTAATAGAACAAGTCCCACACACTGCTAGAAGCCCAAATATTTTTTCAGAGCTAGATGCAGAAAAAAATTAAATTCAATTTGCAACCTGATGGAGGTCAGTATAGATGGACTAATAGACCAAGTCCCATACACTGCTAGAAGCCCAAATATTTTTTCAGAGCTAGATGCAGAAAAAAATTATATTCAATTTGCAACCTGATGGAGGTCAGTATAGATGGACTAATAGAACAAGTCCCACACACTGCTAGAAGCCAAAATATTTTTTCAGAGCTAGATGCAGAAAAAAATTATATTCAATTTGCAACCTGATGGAGGTCAGTATAGATGGACTAATAGAACAAGTCCCACACACTGCTAGAAGCCCAAATATTTTTTCAGAGCTAGATGCAGAAAAAAATTCTATTCAATTTGCAACCTGATGGAGGTCAGTATAGATGGACTAATAGAACAAGTCCCACACACTGCTAGAAGCCCAAATATTTTTTCAGAGCTAGATGCAGAAAAAAATTATATTCAATTTGCAACCTGATGGAGGTCAGTATAGATGGACTAATAGACCAAGTCCCATACACTGCTAGAAGCCCAAATATTTTTTCAGAGCTAGATGCAGAAAAAAATTATATTCAACTTGCAACCTGATGGAGGTCAGTATAGATGGACTAATAGAACAAGTCCCACACACTGCTAGAAGCCAAAATGTTTTTTCAGAGCTAGATGCAGAAAAAAATTATATTCAATTTGCAACCTGATGGAGGTCAGTATAGATGGACTAATAGAACAAGTCCCACACACTGCTAGAAGCCCAAATATTTTTTCAGAGCTAGATGCAGAAAAAAATTCTATTCAATTTGCAACCTGATGGAGGTCAGTATAGATGGATTAATAGAACAAATCCCACACACTGCTAGAAGCCCAAATATTTTTTCAGAGCTAGATGCAGAAAAAAATTATATTCAATTTGCAACCTGATGGAGGTCAGTATAGATGGACTAATAGACCAAGTCCCATACACTGCTAGAAGCCCAAATATTTTTTCAGAGCTAGATGCAGAAAAAAATTATATTCAATTTGCAACCTGATGGAGGTCAGTATAGATGGACTAATAGACCAAGTCCCACACACTGCTAGAAGCCCAAATATTTTTTCAGAGCTAGATGCAGAAAAAAATTATATTCAATTTGCATCCTGATGGAGGTCAGTATAGATGGACTAATAGAACAAGTCCCACACACTGCTAGAAGCCCAAATATTTTTTCAGAGCTAGATGCAGAAAAAAATTATATTCAATTTGCAACCTGATGGAGGTCAGTATAGATGGACTAATAGAACAAGTCCCACACACTGCTAGAAGCCCAAATATTTTTTCAGAGCTAGATGCAGATAAAAAATATTTTTAATTTGCAACCTGATGGAGGTCAGTATAGATGGACTAATAGACCAAGTCCCACACACTGCTAGAAGCCCAAATATTTTTTCAGAGCTAGATGCAGATAAAAATTATTTTTAATTTGCAACCTGATGGAGGTCAGTATAGATGGACTAATAGACCAAGTCCCACACACTGCTAGAAGGCCAAATATTTTTTCAGAGCTAGATGCAGATAAAAATTATTTTTAATTTGCAACCTGATGGAGGTCAGTATAGATGGACTAATAGACCAAGTCCCACACACTGCTAGAAGCCCAAATATTTTTTCAGAGCTAGATGCAGAAAAAAATTATATTCAATTTGCAACCTGATGGAGGTCAGTATAGATGGACTAATAGAACAAGTCCCACACGCTGCTAGAAGCCGAAATATTTTTTCAGAGCTAGATGCAGATAAAAAATATTTTTAATTTGCAACCTGATGGAGGTCCGTATAGATGGACTAATAGACCAAGTCCCACACACTGCTAGAAGCCCAAATATTTTTTCAGAGCTAGATGCAGATAAAAATTATTTTTAATTTGCAACCTGATGGAGGTCAGTATAGATGGACTAATAGACCAAGTCCCACACACTGCTAGAAGGCCAAATATTTTTTCAGAGCTAGATGCAGATAAAAATTATTTTTAATTTGCAACCTGGAAAATGGTGGCGACGGGGAAAATGGCTTGGTCTTATAGGGCAAGGACATGTGACATACACTGCCAATGACACATGCCCTTGCTTGTGTGAAAAAAAGCACTTCGCTCCGTGTGTGCGCTGCTGATAGGCTGACAGATTGCACCTCCCCACTGTAAATGCGGGAAAGAGAAAAAAAAATGGAGATCTTCATTATTCCTGCAGAGATCCATCCCCTGCCCCTCCCCCCACCCCGCTGTACACTCAAACTGCGTATTAACATTAATTTTCATCATTACTGAGAAAAAATCCAGTTATGATTTTGGTGCACGAACAGTTATCGAACATAACCTCGAACAGCCGAATTTTTCTCAAATCGTTCGTGTTCGCCAAACGGCTCGAACACCGCCCAAAACAGCTCCAATTTGAGATTGGCAAACAGTTCGAGTCGAACAACGCTCATCTCTAGTAGGGAATAGTTGTGATTGCAGTCCTTTTAAGGACTAGGTTACAGCATTTCCTACGACTTTTATCAGGCAGGTCTGTGCTCTTAAATAGATAGGTTGGGAGTAAAGACTAATTGTAATTGCAGTACTTTTCAGGACTAAGTTACATCAGTTCCTATAACTTTTTGCCAGGCAGGTCTGTGCCAGTGCTGTGCAAGTTTTTTTCACAGCATTTGGCTAAATCTAGCAAAGCTAATCCTTTTTGGCCTATTGCAGAGTGTGTTAGTCAGTGGAGTAGCTTATCTGTGTTGCAAGCTACACCACCTGTGTATAGAATAACAATTTTTTTACTGCACCCAGTGAAGTAAAACCTTTTGGGCATAGCATCATTCTATTAGTCCATCTATACTGACCTCCATAAGGTTGCAAATTGAATATAATTTTTTTCTGCATCTAGCTCTGAAAAAATATTTGGGCTTCTAGCTGTGTGTAGGACTTGTTCTATTAGTCCATCTATACTGACCTCCATCAGGTTGCAAACTGAATACAATTTTTTTCTGCATCTACCTCTGAAAAAATATTTGGGCTTCTAGCTGTGTGTGGGACTTATTCTATTAGTCCATCTATACTGACCTCCATCAGGTTGCAAATTGAATATAATTTTTTTCTGCATCTAACCCAGCCAATAATTTTGGCCTAATACCACAGTTTGGCCACTCAGCTCTGCTCGGTTCCCATCCATTGTTTTTTTGTGCAAACAACTCCAGAGTTGTGAATTAGTTAACCACCAAAATGAGTGGAAAAAGGCCTGCTGCTGGTGGAAAGGGGAATAGGCGTGTTGGGAAGGGGAAAAAAGGTTGTGTCCGTGGGGTAGGTGTTAAAGCAACAGTAACATCTGCAGAAGAAAGACCATCTTCCAGCCAAACTAAAATGTCTACTTCTTTTAGCGGACAATGTGATAAGATCCCTTTCTTACGGCCACGCAAATCGCTACAAATTCCAGATGAGGCACAAAAACAGCAGGTGCTTCAACGGATATCAAGTGCTCCTTTAAGTGGGTTCTCCTCCACATCAACTTCAACATCACAAATACTCCAGTCCTCAAAGGTGTCACCCAAATCGCACTTGCTTCCTCACAGCTCCCAAATCTCCAGCTGCCCGTCTGAGTATGAGGTAGAACAGATGGTTGAGTCTGCAGAGCTGTTTACTCATACTATAGCCTGGGAATCAGAGGTCGACTCCAGCGCTTCTGTGAATCCAGACGAGGAAATGATCTGCACTGATGCCCAGAATCTTTATGAGTCGGATCCAGGACCAGACGCAGAAGGTTCTGACCATAATGTAGACCCTCATTCCCAAACTGTAACTCCTGTTGGTGGAGACAATGAGGAAGACGATGATGAGACTCAAATACCTGATTGGAGCGACAACTTTAGTTTTTTGTCAGGGCAGGAACAGGTTGGCTCTGAGGACGACGGGTGTGATAACGCACAGGGTGATGATGATGAGGTTGGTGATCCCACTTACTGTCAACCCACAGTCAGCCAAGAGATGAGGTCAGCAGAGGAGGTGGAGGAAGATGCTAGTGACGACGAGGTCAGGTTGCGCCTTCCTGGACAGAGACGTAGTACTGGAAGCACGTCAACAACTGCATCCTCAAACACAACTCTGCCTCTCACCACAAGTCGTGGTGGCTCTTCAGGTCGCATGGGTGCTAAGCCTTGCATAGCCTGGGCATTTTTTCAGATCGATAAAGATGACCCAACTCGTGTTATCTGTAACATTTGTCAGCAAAAGCTAAGTAGAGGTCAAAAAAATACATAGTTTGAGTACTTCATGCATGAACCGGCACATGGACATGAAGCATAAGTTGCAGTGGGAAGCTCAGTGTGCTACAATGCGGCCTAGCCGGCCGGGCCAACCACCGTCTGCCATATCTTGTGCATCCGCGGCCTCTTCATCCTCTGTGACTGGGGGGACAGCAGTCACACCTGTTTTGGGGCGCAGACCTGCCACCTCTTTACCCGCAACAGCCAGCGTGATTGGCAGGTCATCATTTTCTTTGGAGGTGGTAACACCAGCTGGTGTTGAGCGCTGTCCAACATCGATAGCACCACCTTTGGATCAAGGCAACCTAACATGTCCGCCTGCATCTTCCTCACAGACCGGCAGTTTGCCGGGGACACCCTTATCAACCCCGTCTAAGCACAATAGCCAGCCCTCGGTCCCTCAGATGTGGACAAGTAAAAGACCATTTCCTCCTAGCCATGAGAAAGCTAAGAGGTTGAATTTCACCATCTGCAAGCTCTTGGCTACAGAAATGCTGCCTTTCCGCCTGGTGGACACAGAGGATTTTCGAGACCTTATGTCCGTCGCAGTGCCCCAGTACCAGATGCCCAGTCGGCACTACTTCTCAAAGAAAGGTGTGCCTGCGCTCCACCAGCATGTCGCACACAACATCACCGCTTCTTTGAGAAACTCTGTGTGTGACAGGGTGCATTTCACCACAGACACTTGGACGAGTAGGCATGGACAGGGGCGTTACATGTCGCTGACTGGGCACTGGGTAACTATGGTGACAGCAGGATAAGGGGCTGCTGTCCAAGTCTTGCAGTCCCCACGAGTTGTGCGTCAATCCTCTTTATGTCAAAGTTCCTCCACTGCTTCTGCCTCCTCAACCTCCTCTCGGTCTTCCACCTGCACCCAAAGCCTGTCTGGTCATGCCACAAGCTTTCTAACTGCGCAGAAGGGATCCTGCACACCTCCTTACTATGCTGGCAGTAGGGCTCAACGTCATCAGGCGGTTTTTACTTTGAAATGTCTGGGAAATGTGAGTCACACAGCTGAGGAGTTGTGGTCAGCTCTGGAGAACCAATTTCATGAATGGTTGTCTCCACTGGACCTGAAACCAGGGAAGGCCGTGTGCGACAATGCTGCAAACCTGGGTGCGGCCCTTCGCCGGGGCAATGTCACACACGTGCCTTGTATGGCTCACGTGTTGAACCTGGTTGTCCAGCAATTTTTAGCCCACTATCCCAGACTAGATGGCCTTCTGCAGAGGGCACGGTCGCTGTGTGCTCACTTCCGCCGTTCGCATCCCGCAGCTCAGCGACTTACATCTCTACAGAAGTCGTTGGGCCTGCCACTTCACCGGCTAAAATGCGATGTGCCTACCCGGTGGAATTCAACTCTGCACATGTTGCAGCGACTGTGGCAGCACCGACAAGCCCTGGTGCAATACGTTCTGACGTATAGCCTGGGCCAACGAGATCCAGAGGTGGGGCAAATCACGCTGGAGGAGTGGTCTCAGATCAGGGACCTATGCACCCTTCTGCACAGTTTTGAAATGGCGACGAAGATGTTTAGTGTTGACGATGCCATTATCAGCATGACTATTCCGGTGATTTACATGCTGGAGCACATGTTAAACAGAATTCGGAGTCAGGTGGTGGCACAAGAGGAGGTGGAGGAAGTAGAGGAGGAGGAGTTGTATGCGGAAGGGCTAACATCTGCAAGGTCCAGACGGTCGGCAGCACCAAGGCGGCAGGCATGTGAGGGTGGGGGAGATGGTTTTACCAGGGCGCATGGTAGCAGCCAAACTAGTGAGGAAGGTGCAGGAGCCCAGGAAGAAGTGGAGGACGAACTGATGGAAGACTCATCAGATGAGGGAGACCTTGATCACATTTCTGTTGTGCGAGGTTGGGGGGAGAGGACAGAGGAAGGAAGCATGATTGTTACCTCGCCACCAACACAACAGGTACTTGGTGCTCCTGGATGTGCAACACACATGAGTGCCTTCTTGCTGCACTACCTGCAACATGACCCTCGAATTGTGAGAATTAGAAATAATCCTGACTACTGGGTTGCCACACTGTTAGATCCCCGGTACAAAAGTAAATTTGCAGAAATTATTCCTGCCATAGAAAGGGATGCACGCATGCAGGAGTATCAGCAGAGACTGTTGCAGAATCTTACATGTGCTTTTCCACAAAACACCAGTGGTGCACGTAGTGAATCTCACAGTTCCAACTTGCCAACCGTGGGACCGTCAAGTGTTCAGCACTCAAACCGTAACAGAACCACAGTATCTGCTGGTAACATCAATTTTTCTGAATCATTTCACCACTTTTTTAGCCCATCCTTTGCAAGGCCACAGGAGACAAGAAGTCTGACACATAGTCAACGCCTAGAGACGATGGTACAGGAGTATCTCCAAGTAAACATTGAAGCCATGACTGTGTCACTGGACCCTTGCTCTTTTTGGGCTTCCAATCTGGATAAATGGCCGGAGCTAGCCACTTATGCCTTGGAGATCTTGTCATGCCCCGCAGCCAGCGTTCTGTCTGAACGTGTGTTCAGCGCTGCTGGTGGTGTGCTGACAGATAAGCGCACGCGGCTCTCCACTGATAATGTAGACAGACTCACGTTCATAAAGATGAACAAATCATAGATCCGAAACGACTTTTCTACCCCTGTGTCATCCTGGGGAGAGTAAAAGCTTGATGATTGGTTAAAATCACCCTACCAACCGTTTTAAGCTTTCAAATTACTAATCATGTTTATCTGTATCTTGGCTGGAAAATAATTTGGGCTTTGTAGCAGTGTGCAGCACTGATTCTATTAGGCCATCTATAATAAGCTCCACCAGATTTAAAATTACTAATCATGTTTATCTGTATCTTGACTGGAAAATAATTTGGGCTTTGTAGCAGTGTGCAGCACTGATCCTATTAGGTCATCTATACTAAGCTCCACCAGATTTAAAATTAATAATAATTTTTAGCTGCATCTAGACCGGAAAATAATTTTGGGGCTCCGAGATGCGCAAGACACATAAGTGCCTTCTTGCTGCACTACCTGCAACATGACCCTCATATTGTCAGAATTCGAAGTAATCATGACTACTGGGTTGCCACACTCTTAGATCCCCCAAACTTTTCGATCAACCTTTTCATTTTAATAAAGACCAAAAAAATGGTCATTTTTGAAATTATAAGCATTAGCAGGTTATTAGAAACTGAAATCAAACAGTTTTCAACTCAAAACTTTATTCTAGGTGATGTTATATTTTCACATAGGACCCCTTGTTCGAAAGGAGCTTCTGAACTCTCTCGTCCATTGAATTTGTCAGGTTTTGGATGGTTTCTGCTTCAATTGTTTTGCATGAGGACAGAATACCCTCCCAGAGCTGTTGCTTAGATGTGAACTGCCTCCCGCCATCATAGACACTCCTTTTGATGATGCTCCAGAGGTTCTGAATGGGGTAGAGGTCAGGGGAGCATGGGGGTCACACCATAAGTTTGTCCCCTTTTATGCCCATATCAGCCAGAGATGCAGATGTTTTAGGTGCAGCATGAGATGGTGCATTATCGTGCAAAAAAATTATCTTGCTGTGAAATACACGGTTCTTCTTCTTGAACCATGGCAGGAAGTGCTGTTTGAGAAAATCCACATACATTATGGAGTTCATCTTTAGCGCCTTCAGGGATCCTAAAGGGGCCGACAATCTCTCTCCCCATGATTCCAGCCCAAAACATTACTCCACCTCCTCCTTGTTGGCGCTGTAGCCGTGTTTGCGTGGGGTGTCCATCAACCAGCCATCCTCCACTCCATCCATCTGGACCATCGAGCGCTGCACGGCACTCATCCGTGAACAAAACAGTTTTGAAATCAGTCTTCATGTAATGTTTGGCCCACTGGAGCCGTTTCTGCTTGTGTGAAGTGGATAGAGGAGGTCGACAGGATGGCGTATGCACAGCTGCAAACCTCTGAAGGACCCTGCATCTTGTTGTTCGAGGGACGTTGGAGGCACCAGCAGCTTCAAAAACTTGTCTGCTGCTATGACAAGGCTTTTTTGCCGCTGCTCTTTTAACCTGACGTAATTGCCTGTAGGAAAGAGTCCTCAATTTGCCCTTATCAGCACGCACACGTGTGTACTGTGAATCAGCTACATACTTCTTGATTGCCAAGACACTTCATCCTGATCATCGCACAATGTTGATTGTAGTCATACCTTGACCTAAACACACCACAATTTGTTGCTTCTCAGCAGCCGACACATCCTTTTTCTTTCCCATTTTGGCAGAAAATGTAGGCTGCTTAATAATGTGAGACAGCCTTCTTAAGTAGTCTTGCCTTTCATTGGACACACCAGCCAAACTAATTAGAACAGGTGTCTGCAATTGCTTACAGTGATATAAAGAGCCCTGACACACATCACCATCAATGAGTTTAACTGACAAACAAACAAATTCTTCCCTTATCACTCCTAAACACTTTTTGCATAATAATTTGGAACACAGTGTACATGTGCTTTTCCACAAAACACCAGTGGTTCACGTAGTGAATCTTACAGTTCTAACTTGCCAACCGTGGTCTGTATGGAGTTGTTCAATAAAGGGACCAAAATTAAGATAACATAGATGGGAGAGGTCTCTATGAATAGGAATTCCTAAGTATTTGATACCCTGTGAGAGCCAGGCAAAGGGAAAGTTGGACTGGATGGAATCCTATATGGATTTGGGGAGGGAGACATCGAGGGCCTCAGACTTCGCTGCATTGATTTTAAAATTTGACCATGTAACAAAGTGATCTATTTCAGCCATAACAGCATGGATGGATATATGTGATTGAGTGATATATACTAGGACATCATCAGCAAATAGAGAGCACTTGTACTCGGTGCCTCCCACCTCAATCCACCTAATATTGGGGTTATGGCGAATTGATGAGAGCAGGTGCTCCGTCACTAGGATGTATAAGAGAGGGGACAGAGGACATCCCTGCCTTGTCCCATTGGTGATTGTGAAAGGTGATGAAAATGTTCTGATGCACCCCCTGGGCCTTGGGACACCCGGAGCCGGACCCTTTTTGGTGGATGCTGGTGGTTGTAGTCTTCGTGGCGGCGACCCGGTTCCGTGGCTCAGGGTGGTCAAACCAGTGGCGGAACTATTTATGTGGTTTTGATGTTTAAATGTCCGACTACGTCACCCGTGGATTGCGGTCAGAGTGAACCGCCGCTGCAGGGCAGACCGCTGAGGCTGGTGTTGTGGGTGCAGCAGAGCATAGCATACACTGCCCTGAGGAGTATAGCCTCAGGGCAGTGTATGCGGAGGATGGGGGTGATGGTGCAGGGCAGCAGCAGTAACGACACGGAGTCAGTGATGCAGTCCAGGGCCTTTACTCACAGTTCTTATTATCCAGACCACGTCTGCAGGTAACGGCTGCCCACGTCGTACTGTGCTCACCAGGTGAGGGGCTCAGACAACTCCCAGATAACTTTGGAGCGCTTCACAGGACCCCCTTTGTGTGTCCTTTGTCTGGCCTTTCTTACCAACCCTTCTGTCCGGCTGCCTCGGGCCTCCTCTTGGTAAACTTGGCGCCAGTTTCCCTGACCCTATGTGGTGCCTTCCTAGCGGGTGTAGCGAGGGGCTGCGCCACATAAAATGTCACAGCCTCCGGTTTCTAGCTGAGGGTCGTATCCTGCCTCCACTAGTTTCGGGGACCGGTCTCCCCTTTTGGCCTGACCCCTCCACGCAGGTGGATTCGGGCGTGCGGTGGCGACTCGCCCATCCGCACCCCTGGGATCCCTTCATTCCTCGTTCCTGGAGCCTTCTCCGCTCCTCTTCCTTCCTTCTCCCTCTTCCAGGCCTGGGCCTCTGTTACTAGGCCCGCCTCCGGAGCAGAGCTCATGCAGAGCCCCTGCTCCCTGTCACTTCTGCTCAGACTTCTCTGCACTGAACTAAGATGGTGCCCACCTTTTATACTCCCTTCTCAATGCACCCAGGAACTGCTTCCTCCCTGCTCCTGCACTACAGGGTTCCCCTTCCTCAGTGTTCCCTCCCCCCACTCCAGCCAGGGACAGGGACTGTCGTGCCCATCTCAGAGGCATATTGGTCGCCCTGCCCCACGGCAATGTGGTGTAATGCATGCAGGTGTCGGGTCCTGATCCACACTCCATCCTTACCTGAGAGTGAGATATCACACCTCTGGGTGAGGTGCAATACCTCTGTAGCAACCGAGCCCTCAGGGTGCTACAGTTCCATTTATCTTCAGCCTAGGTGACGTATTTTGATACAGGGCCGTGATTTTGGCTATAAAAGGGTCCCCTAGACCCCTACCCCAAGCTTTTTAAGAGAATCATATATGGCGTGCCAGGAGACTCTATGGAATGCTTTCTCAGCATCCAACGAGAGTATCTAATTACAAATTTTTAACTGCATCTAGCCCAGGAAATACTTTGTGCCTAGTAGCAGTGTCTGCTAGTCAGCGGATTATCCCGGCTGTTAAGCAAGCTACACCACCTGTAGTTTGGACACTTAATTTTTTCAAAGGAAATGCTTCGGGACCACGGGATACTCAGTGAAGAGCATCAGGAGGCACCCCAAGGCATAGGGGCTGGGACTGGCAGTAGGATGCCTTGCGGTGGACAGCCGAGCTCGATCCTTATAAAAGCTTTTTAACTGCAGCAGCTTTAGTGGACGCTACTGGAGCTGGAATTACGCGGCTGCTGGCATGAGACTTGCCCTCCAATAGATCCTTGTAAATGGATTTAAAGTGTATTCATTCAAATTAGAGAGACAATTTAAATTAAAAAGCTTAGAGCTGCCTCCACCACAGGGGGGCTCGCTCGACCCACCAGCGGACAGGCACCAGTATTGGGAGAGGGGGGCTGGCCGTCAGGGTTCACCGCGGCTCTGGCACAAACCTGGCGACACGGAGGTGGCACGGGCAGGAGCGGACTGAACGTGTCGGCTTCTCACTTTTTGGATTTTAGAAGGGCATGACATGCCTATATCTGTGTCTCCCCCTCCTTTTACTCCTCCACCTCTTTTCTTTTCGCATGACTATATGTACTTGTCACTTTTCCATGTGTTAGTTGTGTCTTCTGAGCAGTTTGTCAGCTTTTGGACACCTTTGAAGGTGTTTTCTATGTGTTTCTATGTGTTTTTGTTTGCCTGCCATTGGTTTTAACGGTGTTCGAAGGTGTTCGACGAACAGTTCGGCGAACACACGGGTGTTCGACGAACCGAACCGAACTCGAACACTACGGGGGTGGCTCAACACTATTCCCTACTCCCAAGCTATCTGTAGATTTGTGCGAAAATTGGCTTTAAATTAACAAGGTATAACGCACACAGCAACAGCGGTGCCGTCTAACACTCAGCTGCAGCAGTGAGAAAATGGTGGCGACGGGGAAAATGGCTGGGTCTTATAGGACAAAGACATGTGACATACACTGCCAATGACACATGCCCTTGCTTGTGTGAAAAAAAGTAGTTCGCTCCGTGTGTGCTCTGCTGATAGGCTGACAGATTGCACCTCCCCACTGTAAATGCGGGAAAGAGAAAAAAAATAGAGATCTTCATTATACCTGCAGAGATCCATCCCCTGCCCCTCCCCCCGCCCCACTATACACTCAAACTGCGTATTAACATTAATTTTCAGCATTACTGAGAAAAAAATCCAGTTATGATTTTGGTGCATGAACAGTTATTGAACATAACCTCGAACAACCGAATTTTTTTCAAATCGTTCGTGTTCGCCGAACGGCTCGAACACCGCTCAAAACAGCTCGAATTTGAGATTGGCGAACAGTTCGAGTCGAACAACGCTCATCTCTAGTTATGATTTCATGATATGGAGGGGACAAACACACATATGTATATATTGTTATATTGATATTACCTTGAATTTTGTCTCCACGACTGCGCGTCCTTTATTCACATAGCCATTTGCACTGTGCACTTTTTCTTCCATTGCCTGTTTATTATTTTTATTATTATTATTATTATTATAGCGCCATTTATTCCATGGCGCTTTATATGTGAAAGGGGGTATACATAGCAAAAACACTTACAATAATTTTAACAAAACAACTTAGCGACTTGTACAGGAGGAGCGAGGACCCTCCCCGCGAGGGCTCACAGTCTACAAGGGATGGGCGAAGATACAGTAGGTGAGGGTAGAGCTGGTCGTGCAGCAGTATGATGGAGCGGTGTTTACTGCAGGTTGTAGGCTTGTTATTTTTTTTAATGAATAAAGATTAATTTCATTAATATGTATTGTGGCCTGTGATCATTTTCTTGTTCTTGTTGTGCTTTGCATATGTCTGCATATATTTGTGTGTGTGCACATTTCTGCGACCCTTATACGTGCAAGTCTGCATGTGTATACGTGACTGCATGTGTGTATCTGCATGTGAATGACTGTGTGTGTAACTGCCTGTGCACATACTGTATATAGCGTGCTATGTGCGGCCTCATGCTGTATCTGGGGAGCGCCGTGCAGCCTCATGCTGTATCTGGGGAGCACCGTGTGGCCTCATGCTGTATCTGGGGAGCACCGTGCGGCCTCATGCTGTATCTGGGGAGCGCCGTGCGGCCTCATGCTGAATCTGGGGAGCGACATGCGACCTCATGCTCTGTCTGCGGAGCGAAGTGCAGCCTCATGCTGTATCTGGGGAGCGACATGCGACCTCATGCTGTGTCTGCGGAGCGCCGTGCGACTTCACGCTGTATCTGGGGAGCGCCATGCGGCCTCCTGCTGTATCTGGGCAGCTCCGTGCGGCCTCATGCTGTATCTGGGGAGTGCCGTGCAGCCTCATGCTGTATCTACCGAGCGCTGTGCAGCCTCATGCTGTATCTGGGGAGTGCCGTGCGGCCTCATGCTGTATCAGGGGAGTGTCGTGCAGCCTCATGCTGTATCTGGGAGCGCCTTGCAGCCTCATGCTGTATCTGGGGAGCACCGTGCAGCCTCATGCTGTATCTGGGGAGTGACATGCAACCCCATGCTGTGTCTGCGGAGCGCCGTGTGGCCTCATGCTGTATCTGGGGAGCACCGTGCGGCCTCATGCTGTATCTGTGGAGCACCGTGCGGCCTCCTGCTGTATCTGTGGAGCACCGTGCTGCCTCCTGCTGTATCTGGGGAGCGCCGTGCGGCCACATGCTGTATCTGCGGAGCGCCGTGCAACCTGACGCTGTATCTGGGGAGCGCTGTGCGGCCTCATGCTGTATCTGGGGAGCGCCGTCCACAGTAGTCCACTAAAGGATTGTGCAGTTTTAACCAAGGAAATCCTAGAACAACTGGAGAGGGCAAATTATCCAAAACAACCAAGTCCAAAATTTCTTGATGAACTCCATTGATAGTGAGGGGAAATGCAGCAGTCTTGTGAGTAATACATTTCAAAGGAGTGTTATCAATTGCAACCACAGAAATAGGTGATGACAAAGGTTTGGATTTCAATTTAAGGTTTTCCAAAAACCATTTATCAATCACATTAAGTGTTGAACCACAATCCACAAATACCTGAAATTCAATCAAATCTCCCTGCAGAGTAGTACTCCCAGAAAGAAATATTCCTACAGAGCGTAAACAAGCAACACGGGCATACCTGACCTTTTTTTTTCTTTACTTAAACGACACTCACAATACTTAAGCAAATGGTCAGCTTTACAACAATATAGACACAATCCCTCGGCGAACCTCCGGTCTCTTTCCTGAGAGCGGAGTGACATCGCCCCAACCTCCATTGGTTCCCTGCCGTCAGAGCAGATTTTCTGGGGACTAGGAACTGACATTACAGGAGTCTTTACTAGTGTTGAAAGAGCACTAAAATGCTCGGGTGCTCGAAGCTCGGGCCGAGCTCACTGTGATACTCGGGTGCTCGACCCGAGCAACGAGCCTAATGTTAGTCTATGGGATACCCGAACATTTTTGCGGCAGCTCCCCCGGCAGTCTGCAGAAAGCCTAAAAAGTGCCCAAAACGATAGTGACAGTGCTCAAATGACATGGGGACAGCATGGGGATCGCCCCTGGAAGCATTTCTGACCCCCAGGTCACTGCTGTCAACAACGTGGTCAGAGGTATTAAGCCACTTTTATAGGCTCACAATAAAATGTTAAAAAACGAAAGTGAAAGTGCTTTCCTGTGAAATATGTTAACCCCTTAACGACCATGGGTCTTTCTGTTTTTGTGTTTTCCTTTTTTGCTCCCCTTCTTCCCAGAGCCAGAACTTTTTAAATTTTCGTTCAATATGGCCATGTGAGGGCTTATTTTTTGCGGGACGAGTTGTACTTTTAAACATCATCACTGGTTTTACCATATCGTGTGCTGGAAAATGGGAAAAAAATTCCAAGTGCAGTGAAACTGCAAAAAAAATGCAATTCCACAGTTGTTTTTTGGGTCCTTTTTTTACCACGTTCACAGATTGCTAAAACTGACCTGCCATCATTATTTTCCAGGTCGTTACGAGTTCATAGACACCAAACATGTATAGGTTCTTTTTTATTTAAGTGGTGAAAATAAAATCCAAAGCTTGCTAAAAAAACAAAAAAAAATGACGCCATTTTCCGAGACCCTTAGCTTCTCCATTTTTCGGGATCTGGGGCCAGGTGAGGGCTTATTTTTTGCGTGCCGGGCTGACGTTTTTATTGATACCATTTTGGGGTAGATCTGATGTTTTGATCGCCCGTTATTGCATTTTATTGCAAAGTTGTAGCGACCAAAAAAACTTAATTCTGGCGTTTAAAATTTTTTTCTCGTTACGCCGTTTACTGATTGTATTAATTCTTCTTTTATATTGATAGACCGGGCGATTCTGAACGCGGCGATACCAAATATGTGTATGTCTTTTTTTTTTATATATATATATATATATATATTTTATTTTGAATGGGGCGAAAGAGGGGTGACTTAAACTTTTATATATTTTTTATTTTTTTAAAAACTTTTTTTTTACACTTTCTGCTTGCTTCTATAGTCTCCAGAGGAGACTAGAAGCAGCAGTTGTCTGATTGCTTCTACTGTATACAAGCGATGAGCAGATCGCTTGTATGCAGGAGAAATGCTCACTTGCTATGAGCGTTGACCACTAGGTGGCGCTCATAGCAATTGAGTCATGACAACCACAGGCGTCTGCTGCAGACCCTGAGTTGTCATGCCCACCCATTGGTGACCTGTGATCACGTGACGGGGTCACTGATGGGCAGGGCTTAGGACTCCCGGAAGCGCGAGTTAAATGCCACTGTCAGAGATTTAACATGTTAACAGCCGCGGGTGGATTGCGATTCCAATAATCAGCTGACATGTGCTCGCTTCAGTGCGGGCTCACCACCGGAGCCCCCGCTGAACCGGCCTTCCCGACCTGGTGCGTACTATTACTGACCAGGTCGGAAAGGGGTTAAGGAACATCCTTTCCAGGGTAAAGACTTGTGTATAAGGTAAAATAAATAACCAAAAACAAAAATACTCCTCCACACCTTGGGCTATGTTCACAAGTAGCATTTTTTATGCGTTTTTGCACGTTTGTATTGCTTTCAACCGTGACAAATGCATTCACCGGGAAATGTCATTCTAACATTTTACAACCTTATCTGGCCATGTGCTGTGTGACACATGCATACAGTGCTAAAAAGACATGGGAACAGCATGGGGAAGACCCCTGGAAGCATCTCTGACACCCAGGTCACTGCCTAAAAGTGTGCCCATCAGAAGTGATCCTTGCCGCATCAGAAGATGCAGACTTGCAACTATCCCCATGCAAGTCCTTGTCCCAGGGCAGTGTTCAATTGTACCTCCCCCATAACTTGCAATACAAGCGCAAGTACGCAGCCTGCCACCCACCCGCCCCCAGGCTGCAATACCATACTGCTAGCTTGCTTGCACTTGAAATTGGGCCTTTTAGGCATGTGGAGGTGAAATCTGGCCACCACGTCATGGCTGCGTCGGTAGCCTGGTATTCATACTCAGTCCCCAGCCGCCCGGCGGCCGGGTGTCCACGCTTGGTCCCCAGCCGCCAGGGGGCGGCCGGGTGTCCATACTCAGTCCCCAGCCGCCCCGCGGCCGGGTGCCCACACACAGTCCCCAGCCGCGTGGGGGTGGCCGGGTGTCCATAAACGGTCCCCAGCCGCCCCTATTTGTCCCGGTGCGCCTTATACACAAGAGCGCATACCAAAACATTACCTGTGCCCTCCCCAGTGCATTTAGTGGGAAGGACAGCCTAACCACAAACACGTGGACAAGTGAATGTGGCCAGGAATGGTCCATCTCACTGACGCCTTCACACTGGGTTAATATTGTGGAAGCCGGGACACAGTTGGACACTGGGATGAAACACGTCCTCCAGACATAGAGGATTGCGGGTCCTGGGTCAATCAGGCTTCAACACAAAGTTCAGAAGGTAGACAGCAGCAGTGGTCGGCTTCCTACACAACGAGTAAATTATTCATGATCATGATGCCATCCACCTCCTTAGCTTTCTGTTCCTTGGAATGCAAGCGCATGTATGTAGTAGCAGCTAGGCCTGAGGTGGTCAGCGTTTTGGCGCATATTCTAGCTCCTTGAAGGATTGCTGGATGTTTTCCTGCTACTATCCCAGTTCTATGACTCCCGTTAAAGCAAAGCTTCAGGTGATGAATGATGGATGAGGTGGTGGCAAAGGAGAAAGAGCAGGAGGAACAGGGACCATTCACATCAATATCAGGCCAGCCAACCACACATGTCTTGTAGGATATGTTTCTGTACCAAAAGGAGCGGTTCAGCTACACAGTTATAAGGCATACAGTGAATGCAATGCCTACCAAAAATTTTGAGGCACTCCAATGCCCCTTGGAAGTGACAGAGGGCCTTAACTAAACCGTTTTTTCCATTTATAGCAACTGGGTCTCCTGTACACTGTTGGCCTAAGCAGGGAATGGAAGGCTTTCCAAAAATTATTAGGCACTGCAATGCCCCTTGAAACAGATGTGGATTACAGTGTATTAAAAACCTTCTACCCATTATTGGGGAGTGGGTCTCCCTTAGTGTTCGCCTATGCATTGAAAAGCAAAAGCTGACAAAAATTAGGAGGAAATGCAATGCCCGTTGCAAGAGTCGTGGAGGTTAGAGGTAATTAAAAACAACATGTCAATGCCCCTTGGAAGAGATGTGGAGGTCACAGTAGCTTAACAAGATGGTTTTAATGCCCCTTGGAAGAGACGTGGAGTTCAGAGTGGCTTAACAAGACAGTTTTAATGCCCCTTGGAAGAGTGGTGGAGGTTACAGTGGAATAAAAAGACAATATCAATGCCCCGTGGAAGAGACGTGGAGGTCACAGTAGCTTAACAAGACGGTTTTAATGCCCCTTGGAAGAGTGGTGGAGGTCGCAGTGGAATAAAAAGACAATATCAATGCCCCTTGGAAGAGTGGTGGAGGTTACAGTGGAATAAAAAGACGATTTTAATGCCCCTTACAAGAGCCATGCAGTACAGCATATTAAAAACATTATTCCCATTATTGGGGAGTGGGTCTCCCATAGTCTTTGCCTATGCCTTCCAAGCAAAAGCTGCCAAAAATTAGGAAGGGGGAACTTGCAATGTCATTTACAAGAGCCATGCAGTACATAATATTACAAACATTATTCCCATTATTGGGGAGTGGGTCTCCCATAGTCTTTGCCTATGCCTTCCAAGCAAAAGCTGCCAAAAATTAGGACAGAGGAACTTGCAATGCTGGCAACATGGACCACGGTCACCCTGGTGGTATAGTGGTCGTGGAGGCTGAGGATAAGGAGAAGAGCAAAAAACAGCCGAAATGAGGAAGCGTATACCCATGTGTGGGTGTGAAGCGATGCATGGGAATACACCTCCCGAAATAACACAGTGGATTTGACTTTATGTTACTCTGCTGTCATTTGGTGGTGATGAGAAGTCTGGCCCAATCCAGCCCTTGTTCATTTTGATAAGGGTCAGCTTGTCAGCATTGTCAGTTGACAGGCGAGTGCGCTGGGCAGGCCAGGACCTCCAAGGCATACAGAGTGAGTTCATTCCAAGTGTCCAGCTTGGATACCCAATAATTAAAAGGCACAGAGGAATCACGGAGGATGCTGGTACTCCCTCACCATCTTTTGAAACTTTCCACTCCTTGTGAGAGTACCCTGCGCCTCAGGGCCTGTAAGCTGGGCAGGTCTCAGAAAACTGTCCTAGAACATTGACAGTGTTCCCCTGCCTCTGCTGGATTGGAGTTGCGTCTCTCTCGCCTGTATGCCTTAGTTGGGCAGCGAACTGTGACCTCTGCCACTACCGTGTTCAGATGGGAATTTTTTTAATAGTTCTGCAGCAAGGGCCTTCTGGTACTGCCCCATTTTTGTAGACCTCTCCAACTCAGGAATAAGAGAGTGAACGTTCTCCTTGTAGAGGGGGTCTAAAAGTGTCATCAACCAGTAATGACTGTCACCCAACATTTTGACAATGCGAGGGTCACGGTTAAGGCAGCTTAACATAAAGTCAGCCATGGGTGCCAGACTGGTAACGGGCAAGACTTCCGTGTCCTCACCAAGATGACAACTGATAGTGTTGAGCGATCACTAAAATGCTCAGTTGCTCGAAGCTCGGGCCAAGCTTACAGTGATACTCGGGTGCTCGACCCGAGCAACAAGCCCAATGTTAGTCTATGAGAGACCCGAGCATTTTTGCGGCAGCACCCCCGGCAGTCTGTAGAAAGCCTAAAAAGTGCCCAAAACGATAGTGACAGTGCTCAAAAGACATGGGGGCAGCATGGGGATCGCCCCTGGAAGCATTTCTGACCCCCAGGTCACTGCTGTCAACAACGTGGTCAGAGGTATTAAGCCACTTTTGCGGGCTCACAATAAAACGTTCAAAAACGAAACTGAAATGGTTTTCCTGTGAAATATGTTAAGGAATTTCCTTTCCAGGGTAAAAACTTGTGTATAAGGTAAAATAAATGACCAAAAACAAAAATACTCCTCCACACCTTGGGATATGTTCACAAGTAGCATTTTTCATGCGTTTTTGCACTTTGGTATTGCTTTCAACCGCGACAAATGCATTCACCGGGAAATGTCATTTTAACATTTTACAACCTTATCTGGCCATGTGCTGTGTGACACATGCATACAGTGCTGAAAAGACAAGGGATCAGCATGGGGAAGACCCCTGGAAGCATCTCTGACCCCCAGGTCACTGTCTAAAAGTGTGCCCATCAGAAGTGATCCTTGCCGCATCAGAATATGCAGACTTGCAACTATCCCGGTGCAAGTCCTTGTCCAAGGGCAGTGTTCAATTGTACCTCCCCCATTCCTTGAAATGCAAGCGAAAATATGCAGCCAACCACCCACCCACCCGCAGGCTGCAATACCATACTGCTAGCTTTCGCTTGAAATGGGGCCTTTTAGTTTGGAGGAGGCCGAAGCTGGCCACTACATCATGGCCGCTTCGGCAGCGAGGTATCCATACTCTGTCCCTAGCCGCCCGGCGGCCGGGTGTCCACGCTCGGTCCCCAGCCGCCCCGCGGCCGGGTGTCCACGCTCGGTCCCCAGCCGCCAGATGGCGGCCAGGTGTCCATACTCGGTCCCCAGCCGCCCTCATTTCTCCTGTCACCTTCCCCCACACTTTTCTTAGCCTGGCCTGCTTTAGGGCAGCATTGGACGAGCCCACCAGAGATCCAGACTCCTCCGGTGGGCCCTGGCTTCTCCATCAGGGGAGTTGAGAGTGCCTAGGTGAGGAGCATGATGATGATGATAGAAGTTAGCATCTGCTTTGTTTTCTTGGAATGCAAGCGCATGTATGTAGTAGCAGCTAGGCCTGAGGTGGTCCGCGTTTTGGCGCATATCCTACCTCCTCCGAGGATTGCTGGATGTTTTCCTGCTACTATCCCAGTTCTATGACTCCCGTTAAAACAAAGCTTCAGGTGATAAATGATGGATTAGGTGGTGGCAAAGGAGAAAGAGCAGGAGGAACAGGGACCATTCACATCAATATCAGGCCAGTCAACCAGATATGTCTTGTAGGATTTGTTTCTGTAACAAAAGGAGCGGTTCGGCTACACAGTTATAGGGCATACAGTGAGTGCAATGCCTACCAAAAATTTCGAGCCACTCCAATGCCCCTTGGAAATGACATGGAGGTCAGAGGGCGTTAACTAAACCTTTTTTTCGATTTATAGCAACTGGGTCTCCCGTGCACTGTTAGCCTAAGCAGTGAATGGAAGGCTTTCCAAAAATTATGAGGAACTGCAATGCCCCTTACAAGAGCCATGTGTGGCACCCCAGGGGTCTGGTCACCACTGTAATAGAGATATTACGTCGGAGAGCAAGTGAGAGGTTTCCTGGTCAGGATCCCTTAAACATGCAACATCCTCCTGCCCCAGTCCTGGGAGGGGAGAATTCTGCCCTTATAAACGATCTGGGGCGGGGTTGAGTGAGTCAGAGAACAGTCAGAGTCAGAGTGAGAGCAAGGGAGAGTAACAGCAAGGAGCTCTGTAGGAGCTAGGAGCTAAAGACCAGGGGCTGGAATCTGAGCAGAGCTCGCCCTGGCAGAAGACAATAGGAACCGGACACAGGAGTCCGAAGCTGTGAGGACTTATATATCCAGCAGCAGAAACCAGCCGGCAGGGGATTTCAGGTCCTCTGGCCATAGAAGCCCAGAGGCTCAGTCACAAGCAAGGGACCAGCACCGCCGTCATGGAGCGGAGGCTAACAGAAGGCCCCAAGTCACCAGCCATACGGGTGAGCACTACACGGTACACTCAGGGGCGTGGGCTACTTCTACCCGCTTACAGCAAGGTAGCCAGGAAGAGTGCAGACAGACGGGGAGGCCTACAACTCCACCTGGCCAGGGGAACTCCTGCTTGCTCACAGACTGACCAGGCCTCTTATGCTAGCCAGTACTCCTGGGAGGGTCTACCTTATAATCATCAGTAAAGACCCTGAACTGCACTGCAAAGACTCTGAGTCGTTCCTGCTGCGCTCGTGCACCATCACCCCCATCATCCACACTCACTGCCCTGAGGCTATACTCCTCCCGAGGGGAGTTATCCAATTCTATGCTGCGCACACAACACCAGCCTCAGCGGTCTGCCTCGCAGCGGTGGTACTCCCTGACCGCATTCCACGGGTGGCGCAGTCGGACAATTAACCTCAAAACCTAAGAAAGACTGCCACTGGTTTGACCAGCCTGAGCCACGGGACCGGGTCACCGCCACGGAGACTACAGACCCCAGAGACCCGGCACCGGGTATCCCACACACGTGTACACATGGCCCAGGGGGCGCGTCACATGCAGTACAGCATATTACAAACATAAGTCCCATTATTGGGGAGTGGGTGTCCCATAGTATTTGCTTATGCCTTGCAAGCAAAAGCTGCCAAAAATTAGGACGGAGCAACTTGCAATGCCCCTTACAAGAGCCATGCAGTACAGCATATTACAAACATAAGTCCCATTATTGGGGAGTGGGTCTCCCATAGTATTTGCTTATGCTTTCCCAGCAAAAGCTGCCAAAAATTAGGACGGAGCAACTTGCAATGCCCCTTACAAGAGCCATGCAGTACAGCATATTACAAACATAAGTCCCATTATTGGGGAGTGGGTGTCCCATAGTATTTGCTTATGCCTTGCAAGCAAAAGCTGCCAAAAATTAGGACGGAGCAACTTGCAATGCCCCTTACAAGAGCCATGCAGTACAGCATATTACAAACATAAGTCCCATTATTGGGGAGTGGGTCTCCCATAGTATTTGCTTATGCTTTCCCAGCAAAAGCTGCCAAAAATTAGGACGGAGCAACTTGCAATGCCCCTTACAAGAGCCATGCAGTACAGCATATTACAAACATAAGTCCCATTATTGGGGAGTGGGTGTCCCATAGTATTTGCTTATGCCTTGCAAGCAAAAGCTGCAAAAAATTAGGATGGAGCAACTTGCAATGCCCCTTACAAGAGCCATGCAGTACAGCATATTACAAACATAAGTCCCATTATTGGGGAGTGGGTGTCCCATAGTATTTGCTTATGCCTTGCAAGCAAAAGCTGCCAAAAATTAGGACGGAGCAACTTGCAATGCCCCTTACAAGAGCCATGCAGTACAGCATAATACAAACATAAGTCCCATTATTGGGGAGTGGGTCTCCCATAGTATTTGCTTATGCTTTCCCAGCAAAAGCTGCCAAAAATTAGGACGGAGCAACTTGCAACTTGCGGTCCCCAGCCGACACTATATTGCCCGGTGTGCCATCCCCGCACTATACAAGCACGTGTCCCAAAGCATCTGCCGTGCCCTCAACAACGCAGTTACTGGGAGAGTCCACCTGACAACGGACACGTGGACAAGTGCTTGTGGCCAGGGACGGTACATCTCTCTGACGGCACACTGGGTAAACATAGTGGAAGCCGGGACCCAGTCGGACCTTGGGACGGAACACATCCTCCCCACACCGAGGATTGCGGGCCCTATGTCAGTCAGAGTTGCCCCCACAGTGTACAGCTCCTGCGCATCCTCCTCCTCCTCCTCCTCCTCATGTTCAGCCTCCATCTCAGATATCACCACATCAGTTACAAGCTGGAAGCATTGCAGTACGGCCTCCGCCAAGCGGCAACAGGCTGCGCTGAAACTCATAAGCTTAGGTGATAAACCTCACACTGCTTGTGAGTTGTGGACAGCTGTGAAAGAGCAGGCAGATCTGTGGCTGAGACCGCTGAACCTACATCCCGGCATGGTCGTGTGTGACAATGGCCGTAACCTGGTGGCGGCTCTGAGGCGAGGTGAGATCACACACGTACCATGCCTGGCTCATGTGCTTAACCTCGTGGTTCAGCGGTTTCTTAAATCGTACCCCGAGTTGCCAGATCTGCTCGTGAAAGTACGCCGCCTGTCAGCTCATTTTCGCAAGTCGGCTACAGCTTCAGCCGCCCTTGCTGTGTTGCAGCAGCGTTTGCAGCTTCCGGCACACCGACTGGTGTGTGATGTCCCCACACGTTGGAACTCTACCCTCCACATGTTGCAAAGGATTTGTGAGCAGAAGAGAGCAGTTGTGGAGTACCAGCTGCAACAAGGCCGTCGATATTCAGGTCAGACTCCACACATAAGACCTCAGGAGTGGACCTGGATGTCTGACATATGTACCATCCTGACAAACTTTGAGGAGGCCACCAAGATGGTGAGTGGCGATGACGCCATCATTAGTGTCAGCATCCCACTTGTCTGTCTTTTGCAACGCTCTCTGCAGAGAATTAAAGAGGAGGCATTGCAGCCAGAGTATGATGAGATGGATCAAGAAGCCGTAGCAGGCGATTACACACAGCCCAGCCTCATCTCATCCCAACGTGCATTGGGGGACAATGAGGGAGAGGAGGAGGAGGAGGTGGAAGAACAGGAGCTGCTATCATGCGTTGTAGACGGTAGTACCTGTACAAGTGTCATACCGTCGGTTCAGCGTGGGTGGCCTGAGGACAGGGGGGAGGAGGAAGAGGAGGAGGAGGAGGAGGAGAGCATGGTCAGTCGTCATCTTGGTGAGGACACGGAAATCTTGCCCGTTACCAGTCTGGCACGCATGGCTGACTTACAAGAGCCATGCAGTACAGCATATTACAAACATAAGTCCCATTATTGGGGAGTGGGTGTCCCATGGTATTTGCTTATGCTCTCCCAGCAAAAGCTGCCAAAAATTAGAACGGAGGAACTTGCAATGCTGGCACCCTGGTGGTATAGTGGTGGTGGAGGCTGAGGATAAGGAGAAGAAGATTAAACAGCCGAAACGAGGAAGCGTATACCCATGTGTGGGTGTGAAGCGGTGCATGTGAATACACCTCCCGAAATAACACAGTGGATTTGACTTTATGTTACTCTGCTGTCATTTGGTGGTGATGAGAAGTCTGGCCCAATCCAGCCCTTGTTCATTTTGATAAGGGTCAGCTTGTCAGCATTGTCAGTTGACAGGCGAGTGCGCTTATCAGTTATAATTCCCCCAGCGGCACTAAAAACATGCTCCGATAACACGCTAGCGGCAGGGCAGGCCAGGACCTCCAAGGCATACAAAGTGAGTTCATTCCAAGTGTCCAGCTTGGATACCCAATAATTAAAAGACACAGAGGAATCATGGAGGACGCTGGTACGATCGGCAAGGTACTCCCTCACCATCTTTTGAAACTTTCCACTCCTTGTGAGAGTACCCCACGCCTCAGGGCCTGTCAGCTGGGCGGGTGTCAGAAAACTGTCCTAGAACGTTGACAGTGTGCCCCTGCCTCTGCTGGATTGGAGTTGCATCTCTCTCGCCTGTACGACTTGGTTGGGCAACGAACTGTGACCTCTGCCGCTAGCGTGTTCAGATGGGAATTTTTTTAAGAGTTCTGCAGCAAGGGCCTTCTGGTATTGCCCCATTTTTGTAGACCTCTCCACCTCAGGAATAAGAGAGTGAACGTTCTCCTTGTAGCGGGGGTCTACAAGTGTCACCAACCAGTAATGACTGTCACCCAACATTTTGACAACGCGAGGGTCACGGTTAAGGCAGCGTAACATAAAGTCAGCCATGCGTGCCAGACTGGTAACGGGCAAGATTTCCGTGTCCTCACCAAGATGACGACTGACCATGCTCTCCTCCTCCTCCTCCTCCTCCTCCTCTTCCTCCTCCCCCCTGTCCTCAGGCCACCCACGCTGAACCGACGGTATGACACTTGTACAGGTACTACCGTCTACAACGCATGATAGCAGCTCCTGTTCTTCCTCCTCCTCCTCCTCCTCCTCCTCTCCCTCATTGTCCCCCAATGCACGTTGGGATGAGATGAGGCTGGGCTGTGTGTAATCGCCCGCTACGGCTTCTTGATCCATCTCATCATACTCTGGCTGCAATGCCTCCTCTTTAATTCTCTGCAGAGAGCGTTGCAAAAGACAGACAAGTGGGATGCTGACACTAATGATGGCGTCATCGCCACTCACCATCTTGGTGGCCTCCTCAAAGTTTGTCAGGATGGTACATATGTCAGACATCCAGGTCCACTCCTGAGGTCTTATGTGTGAAGTCTGACCTGAATATCGACGGCCTTGTTGCAGCTGGTACTCCACAACTGCTCTCTTCTGCTCACAAATCCTTTGCAACATGTGGAGGGTAGAGTTCCAACGTGTGGGGTCATCACACACCAGTCGGTGTGCCGGAAGCTGCAAACGCTGCTGCAACACAGCAAGGGCGGCTGAAGCTGTAGCCGACTTGCGAAAATGAGCTGACAGGCGGCGTACTTTCACGAGCAGATCTGGCAACTTGGGGTACGATTTAAGAAACCGCTGAACCACGAGGTTAAGCACATGAGCCAGGCATGGTACGTGTGTGATCTCACCTCGCCTCAGAGCCGCCACCAGGTTACGGCCATTGTCACACACGACCATCCGGGATGTAGGTTCAGCGGTCTCAGCCACAGATCTGCCTGCTCTTTCACAGCTGTCCACAACTCACAAGCAGTGTGAGGTTTATCACCTAAGCTTATGAGTTTCAGCACAGCCTGTTGCCGCTTGGTGGAGGCAGTACTGCAATGCTTCCAGCTTGTAACTGATGTGGTGATATCTGAGATGGAAGCTGAACATGAGGAGGAGGAGGAGGAGGATGCGCAGGAGCTGTACACTGTGGGGGCAACTCTGACTGACATAGGGCCCGCAATCCTCGGTGTGGGGAGGATGTGTTCCGTCCCAAGGTCCGACTGGGTCCCGGCTTCCACTATGTTTACCCAGTGTGCCGTCAGAGAGATGTACCGTCCCTGGCCACAAGCACTTGTCCATGTGTCCGTTGTCAGGTGGACTCTCCCAGTAACTGCGTTGTTGAGGGCACGGCAGATGGTTTGGGACACGTACTTGTATAGTGCGGGGATGGCACACCGGGCAAAATAGTGTCGGCTGGGGACCGAGTACCGAGGGACGGCCACCGCCATAAGATTGCGGAAGGATTCCGTCTCCACCAGCCTAAAAGGCAGCATTTCCAATGCAAGCAGTCGTGAAATGTGCGAATTTAGGACTGTGGCCTGTGGGACGTTAGCTGCGAATTTCCGCTTTCGTTCAAAGGTCTGGGATATGGACAATTGAACGCTGCGGTGGGACGTGGACGTTGATGCTGTTTCTTGAGAAACTGCCATAACAAGTGAAGACTGAGAGGAGGGGGCATCTTTACATGCAGTATGGACAGGGGATTGCCTTGCACACACAACAGGGGGTTCTATTGCACGCACAACAGTGGAAGAAGCAGTGGTGACACCCGCTGACACTGGTCGTGGACCCTGGGTTTCGCCCCACAAAGTCGGGTGCTTTGCTGCCATGTGCCTGATCATGCTGGTGGTGGTCAGGCTGGTAGTTTTGTCACCCCTGCTGATGCTGGCATGGCAGGTGGAACATATGGCCTTTTTGGGGTTATCAGCAGAGTCTTTAAAAAAATTCCAGACTCTGGAAGACCTACCGCTTGTACTGGCAACGTCCCTCGTGTTGGTGTTACGGGGAACGGTTGCCTGCCTTCTGTCTGCGGCCACCACACTGCTTCTTCCTGCCTGTTGGGGTACTCTGCCTCCCCCCCCTGTGTGCTGCTGGCCTCACTCTGCATGTCCTCCTTCCACGTTGGGTCAGTTACTAGATCATCCACCACCTCCTCCTCTTCCACTTGCGCACCACGATCCTCCTCCTCACTTCCTGGCAATTGTGTCTCGTCATCGTCCACCTCTTGTGACAGATTGCCAACGTCGACTTCCTGTGGCCGTGGCTGTTCAAATATTTGGGCATCGTAACATGGGATCTCCTCTTCCACCACTTCAAGCGTATCAGGCGAGGGGCCCAAATATGGAAATGGACCAGTGAACAGCTCTTCAGAGTGTCCAAGTGTGGGATCACTTGCTGTCTGACGACACTCGGCATGGTGGGAGGAAGGAGCATCAGGGTGAGGAGGAGTATGCGGTCGAGACTCATGGCTACTAAGAGTTGACCGTGTGGAAGACAGACCGGAGGTGGTGATGCCCAGGTAACTGGAAGTATTGTCTGCTATCCAATTAATAACCTGTTCACACTGATCAGTTCTCAATACTGGTGTTGTTCTGTGCTTCCCTAGTAATTCGGTCAAGAAGTGGGAGCGAGAAGAAGTGGCTGTTGGTTGTGGCACATTTTCACCTTGGCCACGGCCCCATCCTCTGCACGAACCATCACCAGAACGTCCACTTCCACGTCCCTTGCCACGCGCCTTGCCCATTGTAAATGAAGTAAAATAGCTTACACTTGCACTATCAATGGAAAAAGGGTAAAACAGAGTAGATTAGAACCGTGGGATGGCAAAACCACAGTTATTGTTTACTGGGGTATACCACACTTTTTTAAATAGAGATATTTGCGGCTGAACAGTGAGCGACACACTCAAACTGTTTTTTTAGATACAAATGGCCCAAAAGTGGATAATACAGAGGTTTGAACCGTGAAACTGCAAAGCCACACTTGTATTTCTCGCGCCTACACCAGACTATTTTCAACAGATATATTTGTGTCTGAACAATCTGGAGACACTATTTATTTTTTACGGCAAAAAATGCCAAAAGCAGGATAATCGAGATGTTTTACTGTGGAACAGCAAAACCACAGTTATAATTTACTGGTGTATACCAGGCTTTTTAAAATATATATATATTTGCGGCTGAACAGTGAGCGACACACTCAAACTGTTTTTTTTAGATACAAATGGCCCAAAAGTGGATAATACAGAGGTTTGAACCGTGAAACTGCAAAGCCACACTTGTATTTCTCGGGCCTACACCAGACTATTTTCAACAGATATATTTGTGTCTGAACAATCAGGAGACACTATTTATTTTTTACGGCAAAAAATGCCAAAAGCAGGATAATAGAGATGTTTTACTGTGGAACAGCAAAACCACAGTTATAATTTGCTGGTGTATACCAGACTTTTTTGAATATATATATATTTGCGGCTGAACAGTGAGCGACACACTCAAACTGTTTTTTTAGATACAAATGGCCCAAAAGTGGATAATACAGAGGTTTGAACCGTGGAACTGCAAAACCACACTTGTATTTCTCGGGCCTACACCAGACTATTTTCAACAGATATATTTGTGTCTGAACAATCTGGAGACACTATTTATTTTTTACGGCAAAAAATGCCAAAAGCAGGATAATCGAGATGTTTTACTGTGGAACAGCAAAACCACAGTTATAATTTACTGGTGTATACCAGGCTTTTTAAAATATATATATATTTGCGGCTGAACAGTGAGCGACACACTCAAACTGTTTTTTTTAGATACAAATGGCCCAAAAGTGGATAATACAGAGGTTTGAACCGTGAAACTGCAAAGCCACACTTGTATTTCTCGGGCCTACACCAGACTATTTTCAACAGATATATTTGTGTCTGAACAATCAGGAGACACTATTTATTTTTTACGGCAAAAAATGCCAAAAGCAGGATAATAGAGATGTTTTACTGTGGAACAGCAAAACCACAGTTATAATTTGCTGGTGTATACCAGACTTTTTTGAATATATATATATTTGCGGCTGAACAGTGAGCGACACACTCAAACTGTTTTTTTAGATACAAATGGCCCAAAAGTGGATAATACAGAGGTTTGAACCGTGGAACTGCAAAACCACACTTGTATTTCTCGGGCCTACACCAGACTATTTTCAACAGATATATTTGTGTCTGAACAATCAGGAGACACTATTTATTTTTTACGGCAAAAAATGACAAAAGCAGGATAATAGAGATTTTTTACTGTGGAACAGCGAAACCACAGTTATAATTTACTGGTGTATACCAGGCTTTTTAAAAGATATATATATTTGCGGCTGAACAGTGAGCGACACACTCAAACTGTTTTTTTTAGATACAAATGGCCCAAAAGTGGATAATACAGAGGTTTGTACCGTGGAACTGCAAAACCACACTTGTATTTCTCGGGCCTACACCAGACTATTTTCAACAGATATATCTGTGTCTGAAAAATCAGGGAGACACTATTATTTTTTTTTTTACAGCAAAAAATGCAAAAAGCAGGATAATAGAGATTTTTTACCGTGGAACAGCAAAAGCACACTTCTGTCTCTCTGGCCTACACCAGACTATTTTGAACAGATATATTTGTGTCTGAAAAATCAGGGAGACACTATTATTATTTTTATACAGCAAAAAATGCCAAAAACAGGATAATAGAGATGTTTTACCGTGGAACATCAAAACCACACAGTGAGCAACACACTCAAACTGTTTTTTTTAGATACAAATGGCCCATAGAACTGCAAAACCACACTTCTATTTCTCTGGCCTACACCAGACTATTTTCAACAGATATATTTGTGTCTGAAAAATCAGAGGCACACTTTTTTTTTTTGGGAGGGGGGGGGGGGACACCAAAAGGTTAATAAGATGGGTATTTGTACATTGTGAAGGAGGAAAAAAAAAAGAGGATTTAGATAAAAAAAAAGGATTTTTCCTGGCCCCCGGGACCTGGAGCTAAGTCCAGCAATTTCAGCAACAGGAGCAGCACGCAGGACTGTAATGCAGCGTTTGCTGGTATAACCACTGCATCTCCTATACAGCCTGCCTGCCTGCCTGATATACCTGGGATGGATATTAGTCCTGAGAAGCACTGTTTGTTTGATCTGGCAGCCTTTACAGACCCTACACTAACTATTTTACAGGATATATCTCTCCCTAAATCAGCAGCGCTGTCCCTACACTGTCTGATCCGGAGCGACTGTGTCCAAGATGGCGGCGCCCGGTTTTAAATACTCGAGGTGACGCTGTGCGGCCAGCCAATCACTGTAATGCCCACTAACAACATGGCTGCGGCATTACAGTGACTGGCTGGCAATCCCTGCATGTTCATTGGCTCTGTAAAGAGCGCCAAACATGCAGGGCGGAGACCTGAGCTCCCGCCCGAGTAACCCGGAAATGCTCGGTGCTCGCCGAACATCCCGAGTAGCGTGATGCTCGGGCGAGTACCGAGCAGTGTCGAGCATGTTCGCTCAACACTAGTCTTTACCTCATTCAGCCTGCACCTCAGTCTCCTGTCTATACGAACAGCTAACTGCATAGCTTCCTGCAGAGTCGTAGGTGCAGGGAATGCAATTAGCAAATCCTTAGCCCTTTCACTCAGACCAGCAAGAAATAAACATCTCAGCACAGGATCATTCCACTTAACTTGTGAAGCCCATCTCCTGAAGTGTGTGCAATAATTTTCAACATCACCTGACCCCTGATTCAAACGTCTAAGTTCAGATTCAGCATATGAGATTCGATCAGGATTGGCATATAATAACCCCATAGCTGAAAAAAATTCTTCAACAGACCTTAAACATGGATCATTAGGCTCGAGAGAAAAGGCCCACCCCTGTTGTTCATTGCGCAAAAGTGACATAATAAAACCAATGCGCTGTGATTCATTCCCAGAGGATCTTGGTCTCAAACGAAAATATAACAAACAAGCATTTTTAAAGGAAAAAAAAATCTTGCTGTTTACCATAGAAAACATCAGGCAGTCCTACCTTGGGTTCGACAAAATGCGCTACAGAACAGCTACTCACGTGTTACTGAAGCTCGGTCACCTCCAGAGACAATCCCTGCAGGCGTTGAGCCAAATCCTGGACGGAAACCATACTGATCCCCGAGTTTCTTTCCTTTTAGTTTTTTTTTTGTTGGGCTAGACATACTGTTATGATCTGCAACATGAACTAAGGAAAGATAGGGGAAAGCTGTCCCTACAGTAAGACTAAGCTGAATCCCTACGATGTAGTGGGCTTCCTGTTCCTAGTGAACAGACCCGCCTTAGTCCTCGGCTAGTCTGAACGAAGACCTATAGAATTAAGGGAGAGGTCCCTAAAAGAACTAAGGACTGGGACAAAAATGGGACAACTCCTAAACAGAAGTTGTTGCAGAACACAAAAAGACAAACTGACAAAATGTACTAGAGGTCCCAGAGGACCAAGCGAACTTAACAGAGAAAGGCACAGAAGCACCAGGCTAGAGAAACAGTCAAACACTGAAGTCCAGCACAGCTAGAAGGGCGGAACTGGAATATAAAGGCAGATGGTCACGTGACCACAAAACACAAGATAGAAAAAACAAACAGGAGGGTTCTAACATGTGTCACATAAATGTTTTAAAATGGCCAATAATATCACATACTAGAGACAAATACCATCATACCCTGGCCAGGCCACATATTACCACCAAATAGTGACCAAATAATACCACATACAAGGAACAAATACTGCCACACCATGACTAGACCACGTATTGACACCACATAGTGATCGAATACTACAATACTGATCATTAATAAAAAAACACAATACTAATATTACCATAAGTTTCATTATACACAGGAGCTCTGTACATAGTATACAGTGTATAGTGTCAGTGAACAGATAACTCACTGACTCACTGGTGACGTCTCTAGTTGAAGTCCTTCATCTTCGCTTTTCGCCTTCATCCAGCACAGACCGTCATCATTTCTTCCAGCCAGAACTCATCTCTGCATAAAATAACACAGTTATCTAGATTACATTTCCAAACTATTACAGTACGCAGCTGAGTACAGTCATACACCCACCCTTAATATATAATTAATTATTATGCAACCCACCATTCCAAATATAAATTGTAATCCACCACTGCTTCCCGACTAACTGTAAATCACCACTTTCCCCACCCAATAAACATATAAATTAATTAGAACCTGTACTCTCTCCCCCAATTTATTACCAGTCAGACTCCATCATCCTCAATGCCCCCCCTCTCCCAATTCATTATATTTACATGCCCCCCTCCGCCCCAATTCATTTTGTCATGTCCTCTCTCTCCCATCCCCTCTGCATCATCATTTACTTTCCACCACCCTCAATTCTTCATCATTTGTTGTACCCCATCCTCAGGTCATTATCATTTCCTCTCCCTACCCCTACTCTCAATTCATGATTATTTGCTTTATCCGATCCTCAATTCATTATTTGCTCTCCCTATCACCTTTCCCAATTAATATGCTCTCCCCACCCCTACTCGCAATTTACCATTTGCTCTGCCCCCACTCCTAATTCATCATTTGCTCTCCCCACCCCCCACTCCACTCACAGTTCATCATGTGCTCAAACCCACCCCCACTCCCAGTTCATCATATGCTCTGCCCACTCCCTAGTCCTAGTTCATAATATGCTCTTCTCACCCCCCTCTCCCAGTCCATCATATGCTCTGCCCGCTTCCCAATCCGAGTTCATCATATGCTCTGCCCACTCCTCAATCCCAGTCCATCATATGCTCTCTTCGTCCCCACTTCCAGTCCATCATATGCTCTGCCCACTCCCCAGTCCCAGGTCAGTATATGCTCTTCCCACTCCGCAGTCCCAGTTAATCATATGCTCTCCTCACCCCCTACTCCCAGTCCATCATATACTCTGCCCACTCTCCAGTCCCAGTTCATCATATGCTCTCCTCACCGCTCACTCCCAGTTCATCATTTGCTCTGCCCACTCCCCAATCCCAGTCCACCATATGCTCTCCCCACCCCCCAGTCCCTGTTCATCATATGCTCTGCCCAATCCCCAGTCCCAGTTCATCATATGCTCTGCCCACCCCCCCACTCCCAGTTTATCATATGCTCTGGCCACTCCCCAGTTCCAGTTGATCATATGCTCTGCCCACTCCCCAATCCCAGTCTATCATGTGCTCTCCCTACCCCCACTCCCAGTTTATCATATGCTCTGCCCACTCCCCAGTTCCAGTTGATCATATGCTCTGCCCACTCCTCAATCCCAGTCCATAATGTGCTCTCCCTACCCCCCACTCCCAATTTATCATATGCTCTGGAAACTCCCCAGTCCCAGTTCATCATATGCTCTGACCACTTCCCAGTTCATCATAAGCTCTGCCCACTCCCAGTTCATCATATGCTCTGCCCCCCCTACTCCCAGTTTATCATATGCTCTGCCCACTCCCCAGTTCCAGTTGATCATATGCTCTGCCCACTCCCCAGTTCCAGTTGATCATATGCTCTGCCCACTCCCCAATCCCAGTCCATCATGTGCTCTCCCTACCCCCCACTCCCAGTTTATCATATGCTCTGCCCACTCCCCAGTTCCAGTTCATCATATGCTCTGACCACTTCCCAGTTCATCATATGCTCTGCCCACTCACCAGTCCCAGTTTATCATATGCTTTGCCCACTCCCCAGTTCATCATATGCTGTGCCCACTCCCCAGTCCCAGTTCATCATATCCCCCCCCCCCAAGATCATTTAATTAATTCTATTAAAAAAAAAGTTTTTATATTTACCTCTCATACGATCCCTGCAGCTCCACTTCCGGACTGGCATCCTGGAGCTCGATGCTGGCAGGTACGCAATGACATCATTGCATACGCACTGACTACAGCACTTTATAGAAGAGGGCCGCACAGCCATTCGGCCATGAGAGCTCCAAGGCAGAAGCTCCCTGCGCCGAGATATACGCCGCCGGCTGCAGCTGCAGCGGCATGCCAGCACGCGATACGCCAGGGCCCAGTGAGCAGAAGCATAAGAGGGGGGCCCAATACCAGGCCCGGGTCCCTGCTCTTTACTGCTGTTCACCGGGCCCCATACAGCAGTAAGGGTATTAATGCCCTGGGTATATGGTTGCAGTTTCTAAATTACATTAAAACAAACATAAAACATATGTTTCCCTCCCCAACATGGCCATTTTCTGTTTTTCTCCCATTCTTCCAAAAGTCATGATTTTTAATATACAGTATATATATATATATATATATATATATATATATATATATATATATATATACATATATATATGTATATATATATATATATACATATATATATATGCACACACAGTATATACTGTATATACATACATACATATATGTGAGGACTTGATATTTTAGTTGGACAAGTTATACTTATGAAAGACACCATTCATTTTACTACAGAGTGTAATGGAAAATGGGCAAAAAATTCCAAGTGTGGTAAAATATAAAACAGAATGCAATTGTGACATGATTTTTTTGGGAATTCATTTTTCATTGTACACTGCATGGTAAAAATTACCTGGCACCGTAATTGTTCAGGTCAGTAGGATTACAGAGACACCAAACTTTTTCAAATTATTTTCGTGGTGAAAAAAATCTGAAAAAATACATTTTTTTGGATTATGACGTTACTTTCTGAGACCAGTAACATTTTAATTTTTTGGTCAATGGAACTGTGTGAGGGCTTGTTTTTTGTGGGAAGAGATGATGTTTTTATTGATACCATTTTTCTGGTAGATATGACATATTGATTGTTTCTTATTGCATTTTTTAAACATTGTAGTTATCAAAAAAACGCAGTTTTGGTGTTATGAATTTTGTTCTGCTTACAGCGTATACTGATGGGGTTAATTCATTTTATATTTTGATAGATCAGACTTTTATGGACGTGACAATACCACATACGTGTATTATTTTATTTTTTTTATGTCTTTATATTTAATGGGGGGAAAGGGGAGTGATTAGAAGTTTTTAACTTTAAGTTGTAGCCTCCTTATGTTTTTTAAAACTTTTTTTTTTACTTTTTAGTGCATTTTTGTTTATTTAAGGGAACTTGAACCTGCAATCGTCTGATCACTTCAACTTGTACTATATACACAATATCACAATATTGCAATACACAATAAAAATCATGCAACCCATTAGTGCTCTGCGATCATATCACGGGATGGCCGATCGGTGCTTAGAATGCTCCGATGCGCTGTTAATGCCAACAAGAGAGATTGACAGTGGCATTTAACAAGTTAACAGTTACAGCTCCACCAGGGGCTGTTAGAGACATATCCTAACTGTGATGCGCAGTCATTATCTGCCAGGTATGTTGCAGGCTCAGCCTATGAGACCGCTCCTGATGTGCGCTGTACACATACATTCACGGGCCTTTACAAAAGTGGACAGGAGAAGAAAAGCTAGGTAGGTTCACATTCCAAAAACAAGAACCTGTAACAGGCCTTTGTATTTGAGTGGTATTTGCAGGTCTAATATTGGACTATTACAACAAAGTGTGCAAAAATATATATTTAATTTTACAACACGCACACTTTGTGAGGTAGACAGTTGTGTTTAAATGTTTGCATTATGGAGATTTGTCTTTTGGTTTTAAAAAAATAAATTGTGGCTTGCCCATCTCACAATGCATGAACAGCATTTTCTTTGACACACAAGCCTTGGTTTCAGGATTTTAGTTTAGCTTCAAAATTAGGAAATAAGGGTAATAATCCACCTTGTTTTCAGTGTGTGTGTGAATAATACAATTTCTATTATTAAGGTGCTGTTACTGTAGAATATCTCAGATCAATCATATCACAGTCACACTGACTTTGCAGTTCCAGCATTTCCCTATCAATTGAATTTTTGGATTATTATTCATAGGTTGAGACGATCACTCCCATTTTTAATGTGCTTCAGAGCTTTAATATGCTTCAGTGCTAAAATAGTACACAATCACATTTTTCTATCCCTGGGTGGAATGAACTGTGCTCTTTGACCTTCTGCCTCTACGCTGGAAAAGCCTAAAATGGTGCTGCTTGGCCAGATCATATCTTTTATACTGGAATAATGCCCCCTATTTGGCCTACACCACCAGACCATGTGCTGTGATAGCTACAGGGTATTATGGCGAAAATTGCACGGTCACACCTGATGTAATTAATTGAGTCTTTAGCAGTGTGAAATGGGTACTTTTTTTGCTGAAACATGAAAATTAAATCACACAGTATCCCAATTAGCAGGAACCTGTAAATTTGAAGAAATTCCACTTAAATTCGATCCTCTACAGATCGATCCGCTTATCTGTATCTAGTACCCATAACTTGTAATATTATGACTTTCAAGAAAGGCATCCAGTTACATTTTTAAGGTTTTTAACCACTTCCTGACGTATATATACAGTGCGTCAGGCGCTGCATTCCCGCAAAGTGGAGTATATATACAGCGCCACAGTTGCGCGGGCTCACGCTGAGCGCCGCCCCGATCGAGTGCGGGTGTCAGCTCTATGTGAGAGTTGACACCCCACAGCAACACCCATGATCTGTGCTAGCTCCGATCGCGGGCCTTTAACCCCTGTGATGCCACTCTCAATAGTGACCGTGACATCTCAGGGCATTGGACAGGGAGTGAGCTCCCTGTCTCCTTCCATCGGCACAACGCGATGTGCTGATGGTTTCCCCCGGTCCCAAGATGGCCGCGGGATCCTTCAGTGTCCTTCGGGCAGGTGGCCTGTTCAGGGAGCAGGAGCTGAGATGCCTCCTTCCTGCCTGTCAGACACTGATCAAATGCTCTGTAGTGCAGTTGCACTGCAGAGTATTAGATCAATGATCAAGGTAGAGAAATTTGATGTCCCATAGTGGGACAATGTAATAAAGTAAAAAAATGTTAATAAAAATTATAAAAATATAAAACAAATTACAAAATAAAGAATAAACAAATATTAATCCAATAAATATGGTACATTTATATGTTTTTTTTTTAAAAAGTACACATATTTGGTATTGTCACATCTGGAAAAACCTGACCGATAAAACTGTCCAATAGTTAACCCCTTCAGTGAACACCGTAAAAAAAAAAAAATGAAAAACAAGGCAGAAAACTATACTCTATCTTCATATCAGCAAACAAAAAGTGTAATAAAACGCGATCAAGAAGTCGAATGTAAATAAAAATGGTATCGCTGAAAACGTCATCAAACGCCACAAAAATCAAGCTACCATACAGCTCTGTCAGTGGAAAAATAAAAAAGTTACAGCTCTCAGAATAAAGCAATGCAAAAATAATTATTTTTTCCTATAAAATGTTTTTTATTGTGTAAAAGCGCCAAAACATAAAAAAATATGAATGTGCTATCACTGTAATCGTACTGACCCGAAGAATAAAGCTGGTTTTTGTTCATTCTGCTTCCCAAAAAAAGGGAATAGAAAGGGATCAAAAGATGTCATTTGCACGAAAATTATACCAATAAAAACGTCAACTTGTCCCACAAGAAACAAGCCGTCACATGCCTCTGTAAGCAGAAATATGGAATAATTATAGCTATCAAAATATGGCGATGCAAAATCTTGTTTTTACAATAAAAAGCATCTTTTAGTGTGTGACAGCAGCCAAACATAAATATAAATCTGGTATAGAGATGAGCGGTTTTCGACTCGAACTGTTCGCCAATCTCAAATTCGAGCTGTTTTGGGCGGTGTTCGAGTCGTTCGACAAACCCGAGCGATTTGCAAAAAATTCGGCTGTTCGAGGTTATGTTCGATAACCGTTCGTGCACCAAAAGCGTAACTGGATTTTTTCACAGTAATACTGTTAATCAATGTTAATAGACAGTTTCAGTGTAGAGTGGGCGGGGGGAGGGGCAGGGGATGGATCTCTGCAGAAATAATGCCGATCTCCATTTTTTTTTCTTTCCCGCATTTACAGTGGGGCAGTGCAGTCTGTCAGCCTATCAGCTGCGCACACACGCAGCGAAGTGCTTTTTTTCACACAAGCAAGGGCATGTGTCATTGGCTGTGTATGTCACATGTCCTTGCCCTATAAGACCCAGCCATTTTCCCTGTCGCCACCATTTTCTCACTGCTGCAGCTGAGTTTTAGACAGCACCGCTGTTGCTGTGTGCGCTATACCTTGTTAATTTAATTTTGTTGCTGTGGGCGCTACACAGTATAACTGTGAGAATTGAGAGCGAATTTCCAGTTACATAGAGAGATAGGTTAAGGGAGTAGGGACTAGTTCTAATTGCAGCCCTTTTGAGGGCTAGGTTCCAGCAGTTCATAGCACTTTTTGCCAGGCAGGTCTGTGCCAGTGCTGTGCAAGTGTTTTTCACAGCATTTGGCGAAATGTAGCTCAGCCAATCCTTTTGGGCCTGTAGCAGTGTCTGTTAGTCATTGGAGTAGCCTATCTGTGTTGCAAGCTACACCACCTGTGTATCTAATACCAATTTTTTACTGCATCTAAGCCAGCCAATCCTTTTGGGCCTGTAGCAGTGTCTGGTTGTCAGTGGAGTAGCCCATCGGAAGCAAGCTATACCACCTGTGTATCTAATAACAATTTTTTACTGCATCTAACCCAGTAAATCCTTTTGGGCATAGTAGCTGACTAGCCTAGGGGATGGGGATGACTCGGTACCCGGGCCTTTAGCCTGGCCTAGGGATGTCGCTGGCTGACCTTGTGGTAGGGCCTTTTCTTGGAGTACACACACCTTAGCTGCGGGCCTATGTGTCTCCTGGCTCTGTTACGTATCAGCACTTTAGCGATCCTGGAACTTGTAGTTCTCCAGGGATTCCGGTTATATCTTACTGGGTCATAGAGATCCCGGTAAATTTCGGACCCGGTGTCCGGTAAATGCTTCTTTGGGGTGAGATAGTTAAGCTCCTCTGCCCCCTATGTACTAACTCTCCACTCGCCTTCGGCTTACTCGGGCCCTCACTAGGCTACTCACACTAACGGCAGCTTTCCGCGCTTCACCGATCTTATGGCGCCGGCACACCTAAAGCTCACCTCTCCGAGCTACACAGAGTCTTGTTCTGGATAAGCTCCACTGCAGGATAGCAATTGAAGGAGCTGGAACAGGCTTTTGTCCTCTGAGGTAATTCTTCTCAGACTGTACTGGACTCACTGCTAAACCAGACTGAACTAGACTCTGACTGACTGCTGCCTGGCTCCATCTTCCCTATTTATCTATCCCTAGCGGGCTCCCTCTGGTGGTCTGAGGTGGAAGGTGGAGATGTGTGAATGGTTATAGGAGCCTCTTGTGGAGGAATCCGTCAATACACCCTTCTAGGATCTGTGATACCAAGCGCAGCTGGGCGTCACATAGCAGTGTCTCGTAGTCAGCGGAGTAGCCCACCTGTGAAGGAAGCTACACCGCTTGTGTATCCAATTCTTATTTTTTACTGCATCTAACCCAGGAAATCTTTTTGGGCCTAGTATCAGTGTCTGGTAGCCAGCGGAGTAGCCAACCTGTGAAGGAAGCTACAACGCCTGTGTATCTAATTCTAATTTTTTACTGCATCTAACCCAGGAAATCTTTTTGGGCCTAGTAGCAGTGTCTGGTAGTCAGCGGATTAGCCTACCTGTGAAGGAAAATACACCGCCTGTGTATCTAATTCTAATTTTTTTACTGCATCTAACCCAGGAAATCCTTTTGGGCCTAGTAGCAGTGTCTTGTAGTCAGTGGAGTAGCCCATCTGAAGCAAGCTACACCACCTGTGTATCTAATAGTTCACTTTGCACTTCTGGAGAGCTACGTGTAAGCTGCTGGATGTCACCCTGGATTTCTCCTCTGCTTACCATCCGCAGTCCAATGGCCAAGTAGAACGTATCAACCAGATCCTTACCAGCTTCCTCCGGCACATTGTCAACGCTCACCATACCGATTGGGTAGAGCTCCTACTATGGGCCGAGTTCTCCTATAACAACCATGAGAGTGAATATTCTTCCAAGTCCCCGTTTTTTGTCGTCTACGGTCAACATCCCCAGATTCCGTTTCCCGTCTCCGCTTCAGTGGACAACCCTGCCGCGGAGTCTCTGGTCAGCAAATTTTCCACCATTTGGGAGGACACTAGGTCCGCACTTCTTCAATCCTCCGAGTGGATGAAGAGACATGCTAATAAGAGACGCCTGTCTCCCAGACGCCACCTCAATTCCGTCCGGGAGACAAGGTTTGGCTCTCCTCCAAACATGTTCGTCTCAAAATACCCTCCTATAAGTTGGGTCCACGGTTCATCGGTCCATTTGAAGTCCTCAAGCAAATCAACCCAGTAGCCTACAAGTTAAAACTCCCGGCCACCTTACGGATTCCCAACTCCTTCCACGTATCTCTCCTCAAACCAGTTGTGCTTAATTATTTTTCCGACAATCCAGGTACCCCCTCAGCTCCGGTCTCCGCTGAGGACGTCTATGAGGTAGAGAACATTCTGTCCACCAAGAGGGTAAGAGGAAAAACTTTTTTTCTGGTGGATTGGAAGGGGTTTGGCCCAGAGGAGAGAACTTGGGAACCCAGGGAGAACATCCTTGCCCCGCTTCTCCTTAAAAAATTTCTTTCCGGCCTAAAGAAGAGGGGGCATAAAGGGGGAGGTACTGTAGTATCGGCATCTCTGCCCGCTGACAGGCAGAGACGCCGTCCCTCTTACCGCCGCGCTACCGGCCCGGCGTCTTCCGGCTCTCCTGCTGCTGCCGGCGCACAGAGCTTCCGTGGCACTGTGCTTAGGGCGCGCACGCTCCCTCCCTCTTAAAGGGGCCATGCGCGCCATCCTAAGAAGTCTCCGGCCAATGGCTGGAGGGCCTCTCATATAAAAGGCACCTCCCCCAAAATGGAAGTGCCCGTGCAAGGTTGTAGCTTTGGGTCCTAAACTCTGCTTCAGCCCTCAGGTCCCGCTGCTAGTCTGACTACCAGTCCAGTCCGCCAGCCTACTAGTCCAGTCCGCCAGCCTGACTACCAGTCCAGTCCGCCAGCCTGACTACCAGTGCAGTCCGCCAGTCTACCAGTCCTGTCCGCCAGCCTGACTACCAGTCCTGTTCACCTGCCAAGTGTACTCTACAGCCCGACGGTCTGCCTATGATCCAAACCCGCCAGTCTGTCTATGGGCCTGACTTGCCTGCCTACCCGGAGAACGTACCAGTTACCTGCCGTGCCTATCAGCCAGCCTACCTGGAGGCTCCTACCAGTTACCTGCCGTGCCTATCAGTCAGTCTACCTGGAGGCTCCTGCCAGTTACCTGCCTTGCCGACCCGGAGGCTCCTGCCAGTTACCTGTGGGAGTCACCTGCTCTCATACAAGGACAGGCCCAGAGTAGCACCTGGTCCCTCTGCTCGGTCCTTCCCTGGTTCACGGAGTCGAGTTGATACCTAATTACGCCCCGCTGGTCCCCCATTGCTCCGCAGCACAGAGGTTCCACCACCCAGATCCGTAACAACAGGCTTCAGGGTGAAAGAGTTAAAATATAAACCATAACAAGATCCTGTGACAGATTTCCACTTCTTTTTATTAGTAAATACTGCTTGTCATATTCACATGTATGGTTATAGACAGAGCTCTCTGTGGTCTTTGTGTGTATCTTCTTCAGTGCAACTTTTAAGTGTACTTAAAAAATGTTTATTAATAGGGCTTATCTCTTTATCCTCCCATACTTACTCTTTCACAATGCTTACATATGCCCTTACAGTTTTCTCTCCACTAATCCTTACTCTACTTCACTATCCCCAAATGCCAGAACTCTCTAAACAAATAATTATCTCACCTTCCCTCTTACCTTCCCACCTAACCTCATCTCCAAACCCACTCCTTAACCTCAGATCCCTTCAACTAAAACACAAAACAAGCTGGCCACTCTCCTTCTCCCACCTGCTCTCGCTCATTCTGCTTCTTCTCACTTCTGGCGATATATCTCCCTATCCTGGACCTTCATAGCTGATACCACCCATTAATTCTTTCTCTTATCACTCACTACCTACTAGAAAATACCACAATCTCTGCACCACAAAATCCATTTCTTTGACCTCCACTCTGCCGATCCCTTTCTCTGGAGCACTCTGAAATGCGCGTTCCATCTGCAATAAGCTCCACATCTTTCATGACTTCATTATTGCTCGTAACTTGTCCTTCCTGGACCTCACTGAAACATGACTGACATCCTCCGACATGGCTTCCCCTGCTGCTCTGTGTTATGTTGCCCTTCACTTTACTCACACTCCTCGTCCTGGCAACAGACAAGGTGGAGGAGCGGGACTTCATCTTTCTAAAAAATGCACCTTCAACCCAATCCCACCTCTACCCTTCCTCATCTTCTCTTATTTTGAAGTGCATTCTGTCTGTACATCTCTCACTCCAACATCCAAGTAGCCGTCATATACTGACCACTGGGCCTGGGCACTGCCTTTATTGACCACCTCTCCATCTGACTTCTACACTTTCTCTCTGCTGACATTCCCATCATCACCGTGGGTGACTTCAACATACTCACTGACACCCGTCAGCCTGCAGCCTCCAAATTCCTGTCACTTGCTTCTTCCTTTGGTCTTACGCAATGGTCCCCCCGCATCCACCCACATGAATGGACATACTGTACATTAGACATTATCTTCACCTGCCTCTGCTCCTTATCTAACCTCACAACCTCATCTCTTCCCTTTTCTGACCACCATCTACTCACTTTCTCATCCTAGTCCTCCTCACCTGCCTCCATGTCCAGGAACTTGCGCACGCCTGCAGAAAGCTTGCACACCTAGACATTCACACTCTCTCTGACTCTATTCTAATGATGTCCTCCATATCTTTACTCAACGACACAGAGAGTGCCACCATTTTCTACAACGCCACACTGGCATTAGCTATTGACTCGGTCATTTGTGCACGGCAGAATGCAATGGATCAACTCTGACACAATAACCTCACTAAAAAGCTTCGGCAAGTGTCCTTTGTTGCGGAGGGACGCTGGAAGAAAACACACTCACACGAAGACTTCACCACATTCAGAACAGCAACTCTCTCATTCAAATCGGCCCTTACCGCTGCTAATCAGGTCTATTTCACAACCCTTGTATCTTCTCTATCCCACAACCTCAAACAGTTATTCAACACTTTTAACTCCCTCCTCTACCCTCCACTGCCACCTCCGACCTCCCTTATCTCCGCAGAAGACTTTGCCGCACATTTTTTAAAATAAGTTTGACCAAGCAAGGCAAGTCTTTACTTCCCATCCACCTAAACCCCTATGTATAAATGATCACTGCCCCTCCCCTATAACCTCCCTCCCCATCATCACTGAAGGAGAGCTTACTCATCTCCTCTCCAAAGTGCAGCTCACTACTTGTGCGCTTGACCCAATCCAATCCCACCTCCTCATGAACCTCACCATCATGCTTATCCCGGCCTTAACCCACCTCTTCAACCTTTCATTCACTTCTGATACTTTCCCCTCTGCTTTCAAGCATGCCACCATAATACCTATCCTGTAGAAGCCACACCTCAACCCGACCTCTGTGTCCAACCATCTCCCCTTACCGCTGCTTCCGTTCGCCTCTAAACTCCTCGAACAGCATGTCCATGCTGAACTTTATTCCTATCTCTCATCTAACTCTCTCTTAGATAACCTACAGTCTGATTTCTGTCCCAACTATTCCACTGAAACTTCCTTGATCAAAATTTCTAAAAACGTACTTACAGCCAAAGCTAACAGACAATTCTCTATACTCCTCCTTCTATATCTGACCTCTGCCTTCGACATAGTCAACCACTCCCTCCTACTACAAATCCTCTCTTCCTTTGGCATTAAGTGTCTCCCACTCCCACACTACCTCCTCATCCCGCCCTCTCTATTGGTGTCCCTCAAGGGTCTGTCTTGGGACCCTACTCTTCTCAATCTATAACTTTGGCCTGGGACAACTCAAATTCCCATGGCTTCCAGTACCACCTATACACTAATGACACTCAAATCTACCTCTCTGGCCCTTAATCACCTCTCTGCTATCCAAAATCCCAGAATGTCTATTAGCCATATCTTTCTTCTACTCATCATGCTTCATAAGCTCAATGTGGAAAAAACGTAACTCATATTTCCTCCATCTCACCTAACTCCCCTACCCGATCTATCTTTCACAATAAATGAAATCAAGCTTTCACCTGAACCACAAGTCTGCTGCCTTGGAGTAACCATCGACTCTGCCCTGTCCTTCAAACCGCACATCCAAACGCTTTCCACCTCTTCCACCTCAAAAATATTTCCAGAATCTGTCAATTCCTCAACGCTAAGGCTATGTGCCCACGAAGCAGAAATGAAGCAGAAAATTTCTGCAGCATTTCTGCATCTCCCTGGCATAAAAAACGCATGCAGATTGTGCATGCGTTTTTCCTTCAGAATACATGCGGATCCACATGCGGATCCACATGCGTTTCCGCATGCAGATTGACAAGCGCTTTCCAGGCGATAGCATCACTTGGAAAGTGCTTGACAACTAGGTCACACTGTATAAATCCATGCAAACGGCATGGATTTATACAGTGTGAACCATAAAAATTAAAACAAATAAAGCTATACTTACCCCCGAGGCCCCGGCGTGTGCTGCAGCGCTCGTTCCTGTCTGGTTCCCGGCTGCCGGCATATCGCGAGACAGAGCGGTGAAGGGCCTGCGGTCACATGACTGTGACGTCACCGCAGGTCCTTCAGCGATGCCGGCATTCAGAGAGAAGCCGCCGGACAGGTGAATATAACTTTATTTGTTATTTTATTCTTTTTTTACAGGTACAATGGTACCCAGGTCTAGATGAGAGTCTCCTCTCCTCCAGAACTGGGTACCATCCGCACATAGAGACGCATAGAAGCCGCTTGTACAAATGTACAGTCGCGGTTTCTATGCAAGTCAATGGCGGGAGTTCTGCTGCGCTTCCGCAAAATTAAATTACATGCTGCGGATTTTTGTACGCAGCATAAACGCTGCGGAAAAATCCGCACCATGTGCATAGAACATGCGGAATCCCCTTGGGGACCATGGGGTGCGGATCACCTAGCGTTTAACAAGCGTTAACGCTGCGGAAATTCCGCAGCATAAACGCTTGAAAAACGCTACGTGGGCACCCAGCCTGAATCTACTAAAATGTTAGTGCATGCTCTCATCACCTCCTGCCTCGACTACTGCATTTTCCTCCTCTGTGTCATCCCTACTAACACTCTCGCAACTCCCCAATTCATCCTTAACTCTACTGCTCGACTAATACACCTCTCACCTTGCTACTCCTCCACTTCTCTCCTCTGCAAATCCCTTCACTGGCTCCCAATTCCCCAACATATCCTGTTCAAACTACTAACATTGACCTACAAAGCTGCCAAACTAATCTCCCGATATCTTCCAAAACGTAATCTCCTGTCCTCTCAAGACCTCCTTCTCTCTTCCACACTTACATGTTCCTCAACCAATTACCTCCAAGATTTCTTCTGAGTGTCCCCCATATTCTGGAATTCTGTGCCCCAAAACATCCTATTATCCACCACATTGGAAACTTTCAGACAGAACATAAAAACGTATCTCATCAAGAAAGTTTACAGCCTGCAATGGCCACGCTGCCACTTCACCACCACCAGATCTGCCACAACAGCCCCAACCTATTGTCTCCTTCCCCATTATCCTATAGAATGTAAGCCCACAAGGGTAGGGCCCTCTCCTCTCTGTACCAGTCTGTGACTGTTAGTTTGTTCACTGTAATCTAAATTTGTATATTGTATGTAACCCCATCTCATGTACAGCACCATGGAACCAATGGTGCTCTAAAAATATATAAGAATAATAAAAATAATAATAATAATTTTGCCCTTTATATATTTCTACATAGATATACAGTACAGACCAAAAGTTTGGACACACTTTGTCATTTAAAGATTTTTCTGTATTTTCATGACTATGAAAATTGTACATTCACACTGAAGGCATCAAATCTATGAATTAACACATGTGGAATTATATACTTAACAAAAAAGTGTGAAACAACTGAAAATATGTCTTATATTCCAGGTTCTTCAAAGTAGCCACCTTTTGCTTTGATGACTGCTTTGCACACTCTTGGCATTCTCTTGATGAGCTTCAAGAGGTAGTCACCGGAAATGGTCTTCCAACAATCTTGAAGGAGTTCCCAGAGATGCTTAGTACTTGTTGGCCCTTTTGCCTTCACTCTGCGGTTCAGCTCACCCCAAACCATCTCGATTGGGTTCAGGTCTGGCAACTCTGGAGGCCAGGTCATCTGGCGTAGCACCCCATCACTCTCCCTCTTGGTCAAATAGCCCTTGCACAGCCTGGAGGTGTGTTTGGGGTCATTGTCCTGTTGAAAAATAAATGATGGTCCAACTAAACGCAAACCGGATGGAATAGCATGCCGCTGCAAGATGCTATGGTAGCCATGCTGGTTCAGTATGCCTTCAATTTTGAATACATCCTCAACAGTGTCATCAGAAAAGCACCACCACACCATCACACCTCCTCCTCCATGCTTCACGGTGGGAACCAGGCATGTAGAGTCCATCTGTTCACCTTTTCTGCTTCGCACAAAGACACGGTGGTTGGAACCAAACATCTCAAATTTGGACTCATCAGACCAAAGCACAGATTTCCACTGGTCTAATGTCCATTCCTTGTGTTCTTTAGCCCAAACAAGTCTCTTCTGCTTGTTGCCTGTCCTTAGCAGTGGTTTCCTAGCAGCTATTTTACCATGAAGGCCTGCTGCACAAAGTCTCCTCTTAACAGTTGTTGTAGAGATGTGTCTGCTGCTAGAACTCTGTGTGGCATTGACCTGGTCTCTAATCTGAGCTGCTGTTAACCTGCAATTTCTGAGGCTGGTGACTCGGATAAACTTATCCTCAGAAGCAGAGGTGACTCTTGGTCTTCCTTTCCTGGGGTGGTCCTCATGTGAGCTAATTTCTTTGTAGCGCTTGATGGTTTTTGCAAGTGCACTTGGGGACACTTTCAAAGTTTGCCCAATTTTTTCGGACTGACTGACCTTCACTTCTTAAAGTAATGATGGCCACTCATTTTTCTTTACTTAGCTGCTTTTTTCTTGCCATAATAAAAATTCTAACAGTCTATTTATAAGGCAAGAAATCCCACTTATTAAACCTGACAGGGCACACCTGTGAAGTGAAAACCATTTCCGGTGACTACCTCTTGAAGCTCATCAAGAGAATGCTAAGAGTGTGCAAAGCAGTCATCAAAGCAAAAGGTGGCTACTTTGAAGAACCTAGAATATAAGACATATTTTCAGTTGTTTCACACTTTTTTGTTAAGTATATAATTCCACATGTGTTAATTCATAGTTTTGATACCTTCAGTGTGAATGTACAATTTTCAAAGTCATGAAAATACGGAAAATCTTTAAATGAGAAGGTGTGTCCAAACTTTTGGTCTGTACTGTATATCCCGTAAACTGTATTGTTATCCAAACTAATTAACACTAACTTGCACAGTTTTCCATGAATAGTCTCACTAGCGATTTGTATAAAGGTTATACTATGATCTCTATATGTGCATTTTTAGGTGTTTTTAAAGGGAACCTGTCACATCCTTTTTTGCCACAGCCTCTGCACCCTCTTCTAAAGACGCTTCGTTTGAGTATCCCAGCATGCACTATGATTCTCAAATGAAGCGTCATCACACAGTAAATAGAAAAAAATACAATAGAAGTTAGTGTAGTGAAGGAAAGATAGGGAATAATGATGAGTGAGCACTAAAATGCTCGGGTGCTCGATGCTCGGGTCGAGCACACTGAAATACTTGGGTGCTCGACCCGAGCAACGAGCCCAATGTAAGTCTCGAAGCATGAAACTTGAGCATTTTTCAGACGGCTCCCCCCGGCGGTCTGCAGATGGCCTAAAAATTTCCCAAATTGATGGGAACAGTGCTCAAATGACATGGGGACAGCATGAGGAAGACCCCTGGAAGCATTTCTGACTCCCAGGTCATTTCTGTTAACAACGAAGTCAGAGGTATTACGTCACTTTTACGGACTCACAACAAAGCAAAAACGAAAACGAAAACAAAATGGATTTTCCTGGGAAATATGTTAAGGAACATCCTTTTCAGGGTAATATAAAGGAAAATAAGTAACCAAAAACAAAAATGCTCCTCCACACCTTGGGCTATGTTCACACGTAGCATTTTTGATGCATTTTTTCACTTTTGCATTGCTTTCAACCAAGACAAATGCATTCACCTGGAAATGTAATTTTAACATTTTACAACCTTATCTGGCCATGTGGTGTGTGAGATATCATCAGACACCTCGTGTTTCATTTATGAAGGAGGGACTCTGAAAGTCACAAAGCCTGTTTTTATAGGGCCATAAGGCGGCCCTTACTATTCTTAAAGGGCCAGCAGTCGGCCCTCGCTATTCTTAGAGAGCCATCAGCCGGCTATGTTTTATTGTTCCCATTATTAAAGAGTGGGTCTCCTACACTGTTATTGCATATGCAGTGAGTGGCAGGGCTGCCCAAAATTTAGACACACCCCAATATCCCTTTGAAGAGACTTAGAGGAGGGCCTCCTGAAAACAATGTCCCAATTATTAGAATGTTCCCATTATTAGGAAGTGGGTCTCCCATTGTGTTTGCCTACACAGTGAATGCAAGGGCTGCCAAAAATTGGGAGGCACTCCAATGCCCCTTGGAAGAGACATGGAGGAGGGCCTCATAAAAAAATGTTCCCATTAGAAAGGAGCCGGTCTCCTATACTTGTAATGCCCATGCACTAAGTGTATGGGCTGACAAACATTTACCCCTGGGGGGTATACATGAACATACTGTATAAAAAAAAATTTAAGGGCATCATAAACACCCTTTAAAAAAATTATGTGGGTGTTGCATCACGGCATCACGGACCATGGTCACCCTGGTGATATGGTGGTGGAGGATGAGGATGAGGAGAAGGAGGAGGACAAGAGCAAATAGCCCAAATCAGGAAGCGTATATCCATGTATGGGTGTGAAGAGGTGCATGGGAATACACCTCCCAAAAAAAGTCACTGGATTTGAGTTTATGTTACGCTGCTATCATTCGGTGGTGTTGAGAAGTCTGGCCCAATCCAGCCCTTATTCATTTTTATAAGAGTCAGCCTGTCAGCATTTTCAGTTGACAGGCGGATGCACTTATCAGTTATAATTCCACCAGCGGCACTAAAAACCCACTCTGATAAAATGCTGGCAGCAGGGCAGGCCAGGACCTCCAAGGCATAGAGAGCCAGTTCATTCCACGTATTCTGCTTGGATGCCCAATATTTATAAGGTACAGAGGAATCACGGAGGACGTTGGTACGGTCGGCAAGGTACTCCCTCAGCATCTCCACAAACGTTGCACTCCTTGTGAGAGTACCCCCCGCCTCAGGGCCTGTGCGATGGGAGAGGCTAAGAAAATTCTCCCAAAACTTTGACAGTGTTCCCCTGCCTCTGCTGGATTGAAGTTGTGTCTCTCTCGCCTGTACTGCTTGGTTGTCCAACGAACTGTGACCTCTGCCGTCAGCGTTTTCAGATGGGAATTTTTTTAATAGTTCCGCAACAAGGGCCTTCTGGTACAGCCCCATTTTTCTAGATATGTCCGCCTCAGGAATAAGAGATATAAAGTTCTCCTTGTAGTGTGGGTCTAGAAGTGTCACAAACCAGTAATGACTGTCACCCAAAATTTTGAGAACGCGAGGGTCATGGGAAAGGCAGCCTAACATAAACTCAGCCATGCATGCCAGACTGCTAACAGGCAAGACTTCCGTGTCCTCACCAAGAGGATGACTGACCATGCTCTCCTCCTCCTACTCTCTGTCCTCTGGCCATCCACGCTGAACAGATAGTATGACAGCTGTGCAGGTAGTACCATCTATAGCGCATGAAACTAGCTCCTGTTCTTCCTCTTCCTCCTCCACTTCCGAATTGTCACCCGATCCACGTTGGGATGAGATGAGAATTGGCTGTGTGTAATCACCCTGTATGTTTCCTTGCTCCATCTCATCGTGCTCGTCCTGCAATGTATCCTCTTTGATTGTGAGCAGAGACCATTTCAGATGACAGAGAAGCAGGATGGTGACGCTAATTATGGCGTCATCGCCGCTCACCATCTTGGTGGAGTCCTCAAAGTTTTGGAGGATGGTACATATGTCTGACATCCATGTCCACTCCTGAGGCCTTATGTGTGAAGTCTGAACTGAATACCGACGGTCTTGTTGATGCTGGTACTCAACAACTGCCCTCTTCTGTTAACAAATCCTTCCCAACATCTGCAGTGTAGAGTTCCAACGCGTGGGGACATCACACACCAGTCTGAGCCGGAAGCTGCAAACGCTGCTGAAACACGGCAAAGGCGGCAGAAGCTGTAGCTGACTTTCTATAATGGGCACACAGGCGGCATACTTTAACAAGCAGATCCGGCAGCTCGGGGTAGGATTTGAGAAACCTCTGAACCACGAGGTTAAGCACATGGACCAGGCATGGTATGTGTGTGAGCTCGCCTCGCCTCAGAGCCGCCACCAGGTTCCGGCCATTGTCAAACACGACCAAGCCTGGCTGTAGGGTCAGCGGCGTGAGCCACAGATCTGCCTGATCTTTCAGAGCTGTCCACAACTCTTCAGCATTGTGCGGTTTATCACCTAAGCATATTAGCTTCAGTACAGCCTGTTGCCGCTTGGTCGAGGCAGTGCTGCAGTGCTTCCAGCTTGTAACTGATGTGGTCATTTTGGAGATGGAGGCTGAAGAGGAGGAGGAGGCTGAGGAGGATGAGGTACAGGAGCTGGAGACTGTGGGGAGAGCCTGATTGACCTAGTGCCCGCAATCCTTGGCGTCGGGAGGACGTGTTCCGTACCAAGGTCCGACTGGGTCCCGGCTTACACTATGTTAACCCAGTGTGCCAGTGTGCCGTCAGCGAGATGTACCATCCCTGCCCACAAGCACTTGTCCACGTGTCCGTGGTTAGGTGGACTTTCCCGGCAACTGTGTTGTTGAGGGCACAGCTAATGTTTTGGGACACGTGCTTGTGAAATGCGGGGACGGCACATCGGGAGAAATAGTGCCGAGGGACGGCCACAAACATCAGGTTGCACAATGCTTCCGTCTCCATGAGCCTAAAAGGCAACATTTCGAGCGCAAGCAGTCGAGAAATGTAGGAATTTAGTAGTGTGGCCTGTGGGGCATTGGCTGTGTATTTGCGCTTGCGTTCCAAGGACTGAGGTAGGGACAACTGAACGATGCGCTGGGACAAGGATGTGGACGTGCTTCCTGATGCTGCTACTTGAGAGTGTGCAACGACAGGTGCAGAGCAGGAGGCATCTTCGCATGCACCATGGACAGGGGATTGGCTTTCATGCACAACAGTGGAAAAAGCAATGGTGCCACCTGCAGACACTGTTCCTGGACCCTGGGGTTCGGCCTTCAAAGTCGGGTACTTTGCTGCCATGTGCCTGATCATGCTGGTGGTGGTCAGGCTGCTGGTTGATAGCTGTATGGTTTTTCATTTTTTGCTATCAGAGCTGTGTTTGGGGTTACTTTTTGCGGGGTGATTTGCATTTTTAGGTGCATATGATTTTTTGATTGCTTTTTATTTAATTTTTGTCTGTCAGTGTGATGTAAAAGCTATGTTTTTAGTATTCTTTTTTTTTACGGTGTTCACTGTACAATAGAGTGACAGTTTTATAGGCATAGTTCTGAATGTGGCAATGCTAATTATTTGTATGTTTATTTTGTTTATTTTTGTTTTTCACAAAAGCTACATTTTTTGTGGCGAAACAGCTTTTCATGATTTTTGTTCTTTTTTTGCGTGTCTATTTTTTACTCGTTTTATATAGATTTTTTAAAATTTTCACTAAGTGCCACGGTGGGACATGGATATTTTTTACTTTGATCGCTGGTCTTATGCATTGCAGTACTCGTGTACTGCAAAGCATGAGACCTGTCAGTTCTGCACTGATACAACCTGTTGAACTCTGCTTATAGCATAGTTTAAAAGACCACTGTACCCTGAAGACATCAGATGACCTCAGAGTGCTATGGCAACTATTGGCACCCGAGAAATACGACCACAGGGAGCCGATAGTGTTGAAGAGGGAGACTTCTCCCTCTTTAAATCACTTAGATGCAGCTGTCGCGATTGGTAGTGGCATATAAGGAGTTAATTGGACCTGATAAGTTCCAGAACCAGTCGGCACCAATGTTGCATTGTTTCATCTGTCATATACAGCTGATAGCCATGAGATTTTTGCCTTCTTGGGGGGCGCTATGCTCTTATTCCTCAGTGCAGTGAAAAAGTGTCGTTGAGGAATAAGGAAGCATAAAAATGACCGTGAAAAGGTGTATTGACAGTCAATAAGGGGTAAAAGATTTCTCTCCTTAACGCTATTGCTAATCAGATTGACTACAAACCTGCTGCTCCATCAAGCTATGATAGTCCATACTGATTGGTTGTATCATTCCAGATGATGAGATAGCTGTAAGGCATTATGGGGAAACTCATACCATGACACCTAAGGTTACATGAACCTTCTTTGGCTCATGTGATGTTCTGCTTTGTGAAAAATGGTGATGAGCATTTTTTGTGGTTTGCAAATTCGCCAAGATCAGCAAATTTCCTAAACTGCATTTGCAACAAATTGTTTTGCTGATCTTTAATAGATAACATTAACATAACAAGTCGCTGGGTGAGAAGCACAATACCTAGTAAGATGAGAGATCACCCTCCTGTTCAAACAGCAACCCGGTCACTGCAGACGTTAGCCATTGATGAAGTCATCTCCATCTTCCCAACAGTCAGTTCCACTTGCTAAGTTAAGACTGATCACATTGTAGCAAGGAGAGGTGACTAAGTAACAAAAACATCATGAAATGGTCCCTTAGTCTGTTTCAGTAGGCTCCACAATCATGGGGAAGACTGCTGACTTGACAGATGTCCAGAAGGCAGTCATTGACACACTCCACAAGGTCCCAGAGTTCCAATTTCCATTTGGAAATCAAGGTCCCAGAGTCTGGAGGAAGAGTAGAGAGGCCACAATCCAAGCTGCTTGAGGTCTAGTGTGAAGTTTCCACAATCAGTGATGGTTTGGGGAGCCATGTCATCTGCTGGTGGAGGTCCACTGTGTTTTATCAAGACCAAAGTCAGCGCAGCCGTCTACCAGGACATTTTAGAGCACGTCATGCTTCCCTCTGCCGACAAGCTTTTTGGAGATGGAAATTTCATTCTCCAGCAGGACTTGGCACCTGTCCACACTGCCAAAAGTACCAATACCTGGTTTACACACAACAGTATCACTGTGCTTGATTGGCCAGCAAACTCGCCTGACCTTAACCCCATAGGGAATCTATTATAGAGAATCTATGGGGTATTGTCAAGAGGAAGATGAGAGACACCAGACCCAACAATGCAGACGAGCTGAAGGCTGCTATCAAAGCAACCTGGGCTTCCATAACACCTCAGCAGTGCCACAGGCTGATCGCCTCCATGCCACATTGCCGCATTGATGCAGTAATTGATGCAGAAGGAGAACCAACCAAGTATTGAGAGCATTTACTGAACATACATTTCAGTAGGCCAACATTTCGGATTTTAAAAACATTTTTCAAGCTGGTGTTATAATGTATTCTAATTTACTGAGATAATGACTTTTGTGCTTTCATTGGCTGTAAGCCATAATCATCAACATTAACAGAAATAAACACTTGAAATAGATCACTCTGTTTGTAATGACTCTATATAATATGAGTTTCACTTTTTGTATTGAAGAACTGAAATAAATTCACTTTTTTGATGATATTCTAATTTTGTGAGATGCACCTGTAATAAGTATGAGATATGTGAAGAAGACAAGTCAACATTTTTTTTTTTTTTCAAAAAAACATTGAGCACAACAACCTTTCTAATGTTCCATTCATACATTGATATTGGGATATAATTATAATGTTGGTCTAGCCTAGAATAATGTCTGCCCTTACTTACATGCTTGAAGAATTACCTGATTGCGATCAAATGACCTTATTTCTTATGACATGATCACTGAGCGCTCAGGAGGTGGCTTAGATATCACTAAAGACTTTGTGCATTCATAGAGGAGAACAGACATGTACACATGTTATATCATGCATTTTGCTGACTTCCTGAATTTTCCCCAAATGAAATCAGATCAAGAATTACCGATGCCCTGGGCACTTTTGTCCTCTTGTTTGATTGTTCTCACTCCACTTCCTGAAAGGCGGAAAAACAATGGATCTGTGTTGCAGCCTCATGGAGTGTAAGGCAATGCTGCTGGCTTACGTGTAACAGAAGCATGGGAACCAAAGTACTAGTAGAGGAAGAAATGTTTCATCAAGAGGTCATCATAGGAAATATAACGATAAATATGACCTCAGTGTGACAAAAATCCTGCAGACAACTGATATTCTCAACTCATTATAGCAGGAATTGCAATATAAAAGCTATTAGTATATGGGGCTACATTAAATGTGTTAAAATAACCAGTACCCACCTGTTAAATCCCCATAGCTCCAGGGCCATTGCTCTGATAGTCCCTGCCAGACATGTGGCACTAAAATGATTAAAGAAAATATCAGGGACAGCATGGATTATAGAAAGAGTATGAAAAAGTGTGGGAAGGCTAGGAGTGCAATGACTAGCAGGAAGTTTGATGGTAAGAGGGACTGATGATTGTTATAAGGGGAGGATTTGACTCTTCAAGGGGACTCTCACCACAGATGACTGGATTGATCCGCGGAGGATCGTGTTTGAGTCAAATTTTCTGAAATCTGGGATTCCACGCAAAGATAAACATTTTGAGATTTGATTCACGGTTGACAAAAAAAACCTTCCCAGTACTATTTCCCACACTGCTGAAGCATCAGAGAGCGAGGTAACATGATTTTGTATTGCCATGTGGGCCTCCCCATAATGTCCTACAGCTATAACATGTAGCGGATTATCATACCTAGTACAGTGTTGCTCAGTACCTGGGCCATCACAGATCAGTGGTTTCCAGTGGAGCACATTTTGTACGGTAGAGTAATTTTCCATTTCCAGCGTCACTGGGGAAGTCTGTCTCCCCAGTAGAGTGTAAGCTCTTATGTTCAGCGGGGTCCTCTCTCTTATTTACAGTGTAACATCTTATGGTCTGCAGGTTCCTCTTTCCTGTAGTGTGTAAGCTCTTATAATCAGTGGGGTCCTCCCTCTCTCTCTCTTTCTTATAGAGTGTAAGCTCTTATGATTAGTAGGCCCTCTCTTTCTTTCTCGCCTGTAGAGTGTAAGCTCTTATTTGTCATTGGGGTTCTCTCTCTCCTATAAAGTGTAAGCTCTTATGGTCAGTTGGGTCCTTTTTCGCTCTCTCTCCTGTAGAGTTTAAGCTCTTATGGTCAGCAGGTGCCTCTCTCTCCTGCAGAGTGTAAGCTCTTATGGTCAGCGGGGTCATCTCTCTCTCTTTTTTAGAGTGTAAGCTCTTATGGTCTGCAGGTTCCTCTCTCTTTTTTAGAGTGTAAGCTCTTATGGTCTGCAGGTTCCTCTCTCCTGTAGAGTGTAAACTCTTATGATCAGTGGGGTCCTCCCTCTCTATTTTTCTTTTTTATAGAATGTAACCTCTTACGATTAGTGGGTCCTTTCTCTTTCTCTCTCGCCTGTAGAGTGTAAGCTCTTATGGTCAGTGGGTTTCTCTCTCCCCTGTAACGTGTAAGCTCTTATGGTCATCAGGTTCCTCTCTCTCTTCTGTAGAGTGTAAGCTCTAATGGTCAGCAGGGTCCTCTCTGTCTTGTAGTGTATAAGCTCTTATGGTCAGTGGGGTCCTCTCTCCCTTCTGTAAAGTGTTAGCTCTTATGGACAGCGGGGTCCTCTCTCTCCTCTCCCCTAAATATATTTTACTAGTAATTACAGGCTTTACAGTATTGGGTTTTGCACAAATCGAATTTTGCGGGAAAATTTAGTGAAAAAAGTGAATCTGAATTTTAAAAGATCGGCTCATTTCTATCTCTTGCCTGAATGGAACGGAGGAGACAGAAACAGCTTTATTTTCCTATGTTGTTGAATTTTTACTATTACTATTATTATTATTTATTTATATAGCACCTTTGATTCCATGGTGCTGTACATGAGACTTCAAGTGGATCACACTAGAGATGAGCGATTTGATTTGTGCTGCCCTTGTCCAATGTTTAGTCCGGTTTTCTGCGTCCAGTATTCTCAGTTCAGTATCCCGAGACCACTGTTGTTTGCTAGGCTCAGCAATGTCATGACATCAAAAAAGACCCAGTCTCTTAATAAATCATACACTGAAAAGTTTTATGCATCTGAGATTGGTGTAAGATTTGTGGCGCAAGGCATGCTACAGGCCGTCAGGCCCCATTGCGTCCCCGCCCTGGCACAGCTCCATCTATTTTCCTGGAGCTTGTTGAAACTAGAGTGAAATTGCCAAAAGTCGCTAAATTTCTGCACAACTCCAAATTTTGTGACTTTTGAAAGTATTTTTGGCCAGAATTCTGGTGTAATCACGTGGATGATACGGGACATCATTTTTTTCCACCATAATAATGGTCAACAGACTGACAAGCTCTTCAAACTAAAATGGTTTATTCTGCAACTAATGTGTTATTCTATTGGATAACCCAAGTATCATATGGACATATTAACATAATAAAATGGGTACCCAACTCCGGTTCACCTCCTATGAAACAGAGCATAGTAATGCTGGATAGGGCAGCTCCCATTCTGTTATGTTGATGTAGAATATGGTCCTATTCACTTGATAACACACTTTGAAAATACTACATTACAAGCAGCAGCAGGCCCATGAGGAAGCCCTCCATTTGAGGTGAGCGCTCTCCATACATGGCAGATGCTGCTGTTAACCTTTGAAATGAAGCTGTCAATCTCTGACAGCAGCGTTTCAATGGAACACGCGCCATTATTCATGCGCACTGGCTCCCATTGGCCCTCTAAGATGTGATCATGGGGAACCAATTAGTTACCATTTTAAACACTAGTCTGCTGAAGGCCCCTATGACTGCCATCGTGGAACTCTTGTGAAGCTCTCAAATAGGCAGAACTTCATAGAAGTAGGAGAATTCCACAAAATACTGTTGTATTGCAGCGTAGAGAATAAGTGATCAAATGATTGCAGGTTCAAGTCCCCCAAGGGGACTAAAAAATGTAATAAAGAGTTTTTAAATGTATGAAAAAAAAGACTCACTCACTTTTTCATCATTAAGATAAAAGCAATAAAAAAAAAATAAAATAAACATACAGTGAATTGCAAACATATTCACCACCTTGGCTTTTTACCTATTTTGTTACATTACAACCTGTGTTTAAATATTTTTGTAATCTGATTTGTGTGTGATGCATCAGCATTAGTGTTGAGCGAGTATGTTCTGTTAACCCTTTCGCCGAGTATGCTCGGGCCGAGCTCCGAGTATTTACAGCTGCTCGGTGATATGGTTAAATCGCTCCCATGTGCATGATTTGCGACTGTTTGACAGCTTTAATACATGTGAGGAATGTCTATTTCTTACATATTCCTCACATGTAATAAAGCTGTCAAACAGTTGCAAATCATGCACACGGGAGCGATTCAAACATAACACCGAGCAACTGTAAATACTCGGAGCTCGGCCCGAGCATACTCGGAACAGAACATACTCGATCAACACTATTCAGCATTAAATAGTCTAAGTGAGTGAAGAGAAGTGTGAAAATTATAGGCATAGATTAAATTTATGGGATGAAATAACTAAAAATTGGCATGTGCATATATAGTCACCACTTTTGCTATGAAGCCCCTAAAAATTTCTGGTGCAAGCGATTACCTTCATAAGTCACAATGCTTAGCAAAAGGAAGTCCACCTGTGTGCAATCTTAGTGTCATATGGTCTGTCAGTATATACACTTTACCTTTTCTAAAAGGCCACAGAAGCTGCAACACCATTAAGCAAGAGGCACCACTAACCAAACAATACCATGAAGACCAATGAGATCTCCAAACAAGTCAGGGACAAAGTTGTTGAGAAGTACAAGTCAGGGTTGGGTTATAAAAGATATTCCAATCTCTGATGATCTCCTGGAGCACCATCAAATCCATTATCATCAATTGGAAAGAACATGGTACCACAACAAACTTTCCAAGAGGGAGCCGCCCACCAAAACTCTCAGCCCGGGCAAGGAGGACATTAATCAGAGAGGCAGCACAGAGATCAAAGGTGATCCTGAAGAGTTCCCAAGCAAAGACTGGAGAATCTGTCCATATGACCACAATAAGCCGTACACTCCATAGTGATGGCCTTTATGAAAGAGTGGGCAGAAAGAAGCCTTTACTTACACACAAAAATTGTAAAGCTCGTTTTGAGTTTGCCAAAAGACATGTGGGAGACTTCCCAAAAGAATGGAGGAAGATGCTGTGGTCAGATGAGACCAAAGTTGATTTTTTTGGCCACCAAAATAAACGCTATGTCTTGCACCAAACCAACAATGCTCATCACCCCAATAACACCATCCCCACAGTGAAACATGGCAGCAGGTACAGTGAAAATGGTCCAAGTCGAGGGAAAGATGGCTGGTGCGAAATTCAGGGATATTCTTGAGTAAAACCTGTTTCAGTCTCTAAGTGATTTGAGACTGGGACCGAGGTTCACCTTCCAATGACAGACAATAACCCAGAGCATACTGTTAAAGCAACACTTGAGTGGTTTGAGGAGAAACATGTAAATGTTTTGGAGTGACCTAGTCAAAGCCCAGACCTTAATCCAATTGAGAATCTGTGGTCAGACTTGAAGATTGCTGTTCACCAGAGGAAACCATCTAACTTGAAGGACCTGGAGCAGTTTAGCCTTGATGGAATGGGCAAAAATCACAGTGGAAAATTTTTAGAAAGCTCGTAGAGCCTTATCCAAAGTGACTTGCGGATGTAATTGCTTCAAAAGGAGACTCTACAAAGTACTAACTAGGGGGGTGAATAGTTACGCACGTTTTCAGTTATTTTGTCCTATTTGTTGTTTCCTTCACAATAAAAAGAAAACCAAATGTTCACAGTTGTAGACGTGTTCTTTATATGAACTGATGCAAACTCTCCAAAAAATTATGAAATTCCAGGTTGTGAGATAATATCATTACGTTGTATTTTGTATAATCACATTGGTAAAAGTTCTGTCTATCAAAATCTAAAATGAATTAACCTGATCAGTAAATACTACAGCGAAAAAAAAATAAAAGCGATTTATTGCGATTTTTTTGTCATTACCCCACCTTAAAAAAAATGCAATAAAAAATTATTAAAGCATCATATCTTCCCCAAATTGGTATCATTAAAACCATCAGCTCGCCGAGCAAAAACTCTTCGGGAAAAATAACGTTACAGATCTTGGAAAATGGCGACACAAACCAAATATTTATTTTACAAATTTCAGAATTTTTTTCTTCAATTAAATAAAAAAAAAAATCTTTGCACATGTGGTATTGCGGTAATCGTGCTGATCTTAATAATCATGAGTCATACTAATTTTTACAACAGAATCAATGCCATTAAAACAAATCGTAAAATAACTACAGTGGAACTGCATTTTTTTTTCACAATTTCATCACACATGGAATATTTTCATGTTTTCCAATACATTGTATGTTAAAATAAATGATAATACTACAAGTCATCTCACAAAAGAACAAGCACTCACATGGCTATGTCGACGGAAAACCAAAAAGGTGATATCTCTGAGAAGTAGGGAGCCAAAAAGCAAAAACTGATCAGACTATTAAGGTAGGAGGGAAAAAAAATCAGTATAAGGCGACGTTCACATGTTCAGTATTTGGTCAGTATTTTACATCAGTATTTGTAAGCCAAAACCAGCAGTGAAACAGTCAGAGGAAAAGTATAATAGAAACACGTCACCACTTCTGTATTTATCACCCACTCCTGGTTTTGGTTTACCAATACTGAGGTAAAATACTGACCAAATCCTGAATGTGTGAATGAGCCCTAAGGGTTCCGGCAGTTTAGCGTTTTTTTGTCTGAATGGGATCCGACAAAACATTGAATCACACTGGGACCAATCTTAGTCTATGGGGCTGTGCAAATGTCATATTTTTTACTTGGACCCAGTCTGTCCGAGGCAAAAATCGCACCATCTCATATTCGGACCTCACTCGGCCATGCAAGTCAGTGAGTGTGTGGAAACCATCGGACTACACTCGAATGACATCTGATTGCAGTCTGATTTCCACGTACTGACCAAATGGAGAAGACCAAAAACCCTATGATATTTGATGGTAGAATTAGAGTGGTATAGGAAAAGTAGATACGGTGGACCAAATTCATCAAGATTGCAATTGTTCATGCCAGTCTTGATGAGACTTCCTGAAGGGGCATATGCAATTTTTCAAAGCTTTTTAATTTGTGTTTACAAAATTAGAATTTGGTTGCTAAGCCAGTGCATATCTGTAATATATCACAATTAGTGTTGAGCGAGTATGTTCTATTAACCCTTTCGCCGAGTATGCTCGGGCCGAGCTCCGAGTATTTATAGCTGCTCGGTGATATATTTGAATCACTCCCGTGTGCATGATTTGCAACTGTTTGACAGTTTTATTACATGTGAGGAATGTCTATTTCTTATACATTCCTCCCATGTAATAAAGCTGTCAAACAGTTGCAAATCATGCACACAGGAGCGATTCAATCATATCACCGAGCAGCTGTAAATACTCAGAGCTCGCCCGAGCATACTCGGACAGAAAATACTCGCTCAACCCTAATCACAATATATATTTCTTGAAAAAAATGTAAGTTTAAAGAAGAAAAGTATTAAAATCACTGGATAATGTATACAATGGACACACAATATACTAATATCTTTATATAGCACTTGATATTTTACCTGCTTGTGTAGTGACTCTAATGCAAGGCGGCAGCAAAGAGCTGATCTTTCCAACTCTACTTTCATTCCTAGGTAATTGGTAACCTTTGCTCCAGATAAGCTAAAAAAATAGAGAAAAAAAATCTTTGGCTAAGCAGCGGGGTCAAGCTGACACCTACTTATCTGATCAAACATGTGATATTTCTTTCCATGCTTTTAATTATCAAACCTGTAGATCACTAGCTTCCATTGTGCATTAAAATGTAAGAAAAGAACAATTTTTACATTATTTCCAAAAAGCACATTTTTCCACTCAATATTTGATCCATAGTCCTGGGGTGAGATTCAAATTTGCTTTGAGGAAAACCACATCATTTTCTTAAAACCACACCCAGTTACAAGCACCGGCCTCAACCATGAAATTAAAGTAATGGTAATCTAATTAAAAGCACATTTTCCTGCAGGTAATATAGTAAATGTTCCCTGCAGTCCTATGTAATACCACAAATAGCACACAGTGATTGCATTTTGAATAATGATAATCTAGTAAATGTCATCAAAGAAAAAAACAAAAAATTTGAGCATGGTTTAAGATGGTATACATGCAGCACATAAGTGCATGTTTCACAATGGCCATGAATCAGAAAAACCTACAAGAAGCAAAATGAAAATAAACCCTGCTGTAAATAAATAAAAAGCAAGTGCATTTAAATAAAATAGGGTTCTTAGTAACACTGTTTTTGATCAAAAATAGTATGAAAGCTATCCCACCAGCGACAAGGTGAACCCGTTCGGGATAGAACCTATTCTGTCTAATATTAAAAACCTTACCATACCTTAAATGTCATTTAAAGTATTGGACAAGATTGCAGAATCTACACAGATTATATTTCACTACAATGTCAGACTCCCATGTTACCACCTCTAACCATATGCAAAACTTTAATGCGCCTAACTTAAATACAGATATAGTAATTAGTGATGAGCGAGCATACTCGCAAGTACTCGGTACTCGCCCGACCATCTCAGTACTCAAGGTGCTCGGAGCTTGCCGAGTACTTGTGAGATGCTCGGCGGATGCTCGGGTCCCCTCCCTGCATGTTTGGCGCTCTTTAGAGCGCCAGTCAACATGCGGGGATTGCCTGCCACTCATTGTAACGCCGTAGCCATGTTGGTTGTGGCATTACAGTGATTGGCTGGCCGCACAGCGTCATCACATCTATATCAGACCTGGCGCCGCTGTGCTCGTCACAGTCTACTCTGCAATCAGACAGTGTAGGGAGAGCTGCTGCTGAGCTAGGGAGAGATTTGGTTGGGTATTAGGTAGTGTAGGGAGAAAACAAGTACATTACACATATCCATCTAAACAAACAGACCTTCTGAGGACTAATCCATGTGCAGAGATATCAGGCAGGCAGGGTGTATAGACAGGCAGTGTATATAGCAGACTGCATTGCATATAGCACAAGAGGCTCCATTCCATTCTGCCTTCTGCCTGCTGTTAGATATTTCTAGACAAAGGCCCAGGTCTCAGGGGCCAGGAATATTTTTTTTTGGATCTTAATCCTCATTATTTGCTTAAAAAGCAATCCAGAGAACACCGTTTTTCTGCACCATTGGCTTGTTGGCACTACAGAATACAGCCAGGTCCTTTCCATATTACAGCACTAAAAATCTAGCTATTTAAAACTGAGGTTTGTCCGTCACACGGATAACATATAATTGCGCTGAAAAAAATGCTTTTTTGGCCTCCATTCAAATTTTTTTTCAGTGTGTCAGCAAAGTTTTTGACACCGGTTTTCTGTTCAAAATAAATACCTACAGGCCAGGTATTTAAAACTGTGGCTTCTCCGTCACACGGATCACATTGACATGTAATTGCGCTGAAAATACTGCCATCTTTGGCCTCCATTCAAATTTTTTTTCAGTGTGTCAGCAAAGTTTTTGGCACCGGTTTGCTGTTCAAAATAGTTACCTACAGGCCAGGTATTTAAGACTGGTTTCGCCATCACACGGATTACATATTTGTAGTGAACGTGGAAGATATTGTCCTCCATTTGAAGCGGGGAAAGAGGAGATCGCATGTAGCGATGCCCAAACATTTGAGCAGCCACGGTCACACGAAGGTGACCTTGGGAAAGTGTCACAAGAGGTGGACGATGATGAGACACAATTGCCACAAAGTCAGGAGGAGGACCAGGGTGCGGAAGTGGAAGAAGAGGTGGTGGATTATATAGTAACTAACCCAACCTGGCAGGAGGACATGCAGAGTGAGAAACGCAGCACACAGGGGGAGGAAGGCAGAGCACCCCAACAGGCAGGAAGAAACAGTGTGGTGGTCGCAGACAGAAGGCAGGCAACCTTTCCCCGTAAGGCTGTGTGCCCACGATGCATTTTTTAAGCGTTTCTGCAGCGGCAAAAACGCTACAGAAACGCTTAAAAAACGCATGGTAGAAGGCCTGCCATGTTCCCCAATGATAATCCGCATGTGCTGTGCACATGCTGCGGAAATTTCCGCTGCGGATTATCATTGCGGAAAAAAACGCAGCACTACCAATTATTTTGCGGAAGTGCTGCGTTTTCGCCGCCATTGACTTGCATTAGATCGCATGGATTACACATCACTGTATATGTAGTTACGCATTCCATGCGTTCTAATGTGCAGATGGTACCCAGGTCTAGAGAAGAGGAGACTCTCCTCAGGACCTGGGTTCCATAGAAAACTGTAAAAGAAAAGAATAAAATAAAAAAAATATATGTACTTATCTTCTGGCGGCCCCCGCTGCACTCCTCCTCGCATGCCGGCAGTTCGCGATGGACTGAAGGACCTGCACTGACGTCATAGTCATGGGACGGGTCACGCGACGCTGACGTCGGCAGGTCCTTCAGTGTACCGCTGCCGGCAAGGGAGAATGGAGGGAATCAAGACTGCGGGGGCCATCAGAGGGTAAGTATATATTTATTTTTTGACATTCTCTCGGGTCACACTATATAAATCCATGCTGTTTGCATGGATTTATATAGTGTGACCAAGTTGACAAGCACTTTCCAAGTGATGCTAAAATCGCTTGGAAAGCGCTTGTCAACCCGCATGCGGAAATGCAAGTGAAGAACGCTTCACTTCCGCATGTCCCTGGCAGGAAAACACATGTAGAATCCACATGCGTTTTTTTCTACCAGGGAGATGCAGAAACACTCAGAAAAAAATCCTGAGCATTTCTGCATCGTGGGCACATAGCCTAACACCAACACAAAGGAAGTTGCCAGTATAACTGTTAGGTCTTCCTGAGTCTGGTTGTTTTTTAAAGACTCTGCCAATAAACCAAAAAAGGCCATTTGCACCACCTGGAAGGCCAGCATCAGCAGAGGTGGCAAAGCTAGCAGCCTGACCACCACCAGCATGGATCAGGCACATGGCAGTAAAGCACCCGACTTTGTGGGCCGAACCCCAGGGTCCAGGAACAGTGTCTGCGGGTGGCACCATTGCTTCTTCCGCTGTTGTACATGCAAGCCAATCCCCTGCCCATGGAGCATGCAAAGATGCTTCCTGCCCTGTATCTGTCATTGCACACTCTCAAGTAGCAGCATCAGGAAGCACGTCCACGTCCTTGTCACAGTGCAGCGTTGAGTTGTCCATACCCCAGTCATTGGAACGCAAGTGTAAATACGCAGCCAACGCCCCACAGGCCACACTACTAAATTCACATATTTCACGACTGCTTGCGCTTGAAATGTTGCATTTTAGGCTTGTGGAGACGGAATCATTTCGCAACCTGATTGTGGCAACCGTCCCTCGGTACTCGGTCCCCAGCCGCCACTATTTCTCTCGGTGTGCCGTCCCCGCATTACACAACCACGTGTCCCAAAACAATAGCCGTGCTCTCAACAACGCAGTTACCGGGAAATTCCACCTTGTGCTTGTGGGCAGGGATGGTACATCTCGCTGAAGGCACTCTGGGTTAACATAGTGGAAGCCGGGACCCAGTCGGACCTTAGGACGGAACACGTCCTCCCGACGCCAAGGATTGCGGGCCCTAGGTCAATCAGGGTTGCCCCCACAGTCTACAGCTCTTGCACCTCATCCTCCTCAGCCTCCTCCTACTCTTCAGCCTCCATCTCCAAAATGACCACATCAGTCACAAGCTGGAAGCACTGCAGCACTGCCTTGGCCAAGCCGCAACAGGCTGTGCTGAAGCTAATATGCTTAGGTGACAAACCGCACAATGCTGAAGAGCTGTGGATAGCTCTGAAAGAGCAGGTAGATCTATGGCTCACACCTACAGCCAGGCATGGTCGTGTGTGACAATGGCCGGAACCTGGTGGCGACTCTGAGGTGAGGCGAGCTCACACACGTACCATGCCTGGACTATGTGCTTAACCTCGTGGTTCAGCGGTTTCTCAAATCCTACCCGGAGCTGCTGGATCTGCTTTTTAAAGTACGCCACCTGTGTGCCCATTTTACAAAAGTCACCTACAGCTTCCCCCGCCCTTGCCATATTTCAGCAGCATTTGCAGCTTCCGGCTCACAGACTGGTGTGTGATGTCCCCACGCACTGGAACTCTACACTGCTGATGGTGGGAAGGATTCGTGAGCAGAAGAGGGCAGTTGTTGAGTACCAGCATCAACAAGGCCATCGGTATTCAGTTCAGACTCCACACATAAGACCTCAGAAATGGACATGGATGTCAGACATATGTACCATCCTCCAAAACTTTGAGGACTCCACCAAGATGGTGAGCGGTGATGACGAAATAACTAGTGTCACCATCCCGCTTCTCTGTCTTCTGAAAAGCTCTCTGCTCACAATCAAAGAGAATGCATTGCAGGCGGAATACAATAAGATGGAGCAAGGAACCATACAGGGTGATTACACACAGCACAGCCTCATCTCATCCTAACATGGATTGGGTGACAATGAGGACGAGGAGGAGGAGGAGGAAGGACAGGAGCTAATTTCATGCGCTATAGATGGTACTACCTGCACAACTGTCATACCATCTGTTCAGCGTGGATGGCCAGAGAACAGAGAGGAGGAGGAGAGCATGGTCAGTCATCCTCTTGGTGAGGACACGGAAGTCTTGCCTGTTAGCAGTCTGGCACGCATGGCTGAGTTTATGTTACATTGCCTTTCCCATGACCCTCGCGTTCTCAAGATTTTGGGTGACAGTCATTACTGGTTGGTGACACTTCTAGACCCACGCTACAAGGAGAACTTTATATCTCTTATTCCTGATGTGGACAGGTCTACAAAAATCGGGCTGTACCAGAAGGCCCTTGTTGCGGAACTATTAAAAAAATTCCCATCTGGCGGCAGAGGTCACAGTTCGTAGGACAACCAATGAGTACAGGCGAGAGAGACAAAACTTCAATCCAGCAGAGGCAGGGGAACACTGTCAAAGTTCTGGGAGAATTTTCTCAGTCCCTCCATCGCACAAGCCCTGAGGCGCGGGGTACTCTCACAAGGACTGCAAAGTTTGAGAAGAGGCTGAGGGAGTACCTTGCCGACCTTACCAATGTCCTCCGTGATTCCTCTGTGCCTTTTAATTATTGGGTATCCAAGCTGGATACGTGGAATGAACTGGCTTTCTATGCCTTGGAGGTCCTTGCCTGCCTTGCTGCCAGGGTTTTATCAGAGCGGTTTTTAGTGCCGCTGGTGGAATTATAACTGATAAGCGCATCCGCCTGTCAGCTGAAAATGCTGACAGGCTGACTCTTATAAAAATGAACAAGGGCTGGATTGGGCCAGACTTCTCAACACCACCGAATGATAGCAGCGTAACATAAACTCAAATCCAGTGTCTTTTTTTGGGAGGTGTATTCCCATGCACCTCTTCACACCCACACATGGGTATATGCTTCCTGATTTTGGCTATTTGCTCTTGTCCTTCTCCATCTCCTCATCTTCAGCCTCCACCTCAATATCACCAGGGTGACCGTGGTCCATGATGCAACACTCACATCATTTTTTTAAAGGGTGTTTATGATGCCCGTAAAAAAAAAATTTTTTACAGTATGTTCATGTATACCCCCCAGGGGTAAATTTTTATCAGACTATACACTTAGTGCATGGGCTTTACAAGTATAGGAGACCAGCTCCTTTCTAATGGGAACATTTTTTTATGAAGCCCTCCTCCATGTCGCTTCCAAGGAGAATTGGAGTGCCTCCCATTTTTTGGTAGCCCTTGCATTTACTGCATAGGCAAACACAATGGGAGACCCACTTCCTAATAATGAAAACTTTTTTTTTCAGGAGGCCCTCCTCTACGTCTCTTCCAAGGGGAATTGGAGTATCTCCAAATTTTTGACAACCTTTTGCATCCACTAAATAGGCAAACACAATGGGAGACCCATTTTCTAATAATGGGAACTTTTTTTTTCAGGAGGCCCTCCTCTACGTCTCTTCCAAGGGGAATTGGAGTGCCTCCAAATTTTAGCCATCCCTTGCATTCACTACATAGGCAAACACAATGGGAGACCCACTTCCTAATAATGGGAACATTGTTTTCAGTAGGCCCTCTGACCTCCACATAGTAACATAGTAGCATAGTTTTTAAGATTGAAGGAAGACTAAGTCCATCTATTTCAACCCATAGCCTAACATGTTGATCCAGAGGAAGGCAAAAAAAAAACATGTGGCAAACACTAAGCTCCACATTGGGGAAAAAAAAATCCTACCTGACTCCATACAGCAATCAGACTAGTTCCCTGGATCAATGCCCTATCAAGGAATCTAGTATATATAACCTGTAATATTATACTTTTCAAGAAAGGCATCCATGCCCTTCTTAAATTTTAATAGTGAATCACTCATTACAACATCATGCGGCAGAGAGCTCCATAGTCTCACTGCTCTTACAGTAAAGAATCCGCATCTGTGATTATGATTAAACCTTCTTTCCTCCAGATGTAGAAGATGCCCCCTTGTCCCCATCTCGGGCCTCAGAGTAAAAAGATCAGTAGACAGGTCTTTGTACTGTCCCCTCATATACTTGTACATAATAATAAGATCACCCCTAAGCCTTCGTTTTTCCATACTAAATAACCCCAAGTGTATTAACCTGTCTTGGTATTGCAGACCCCCCAGTCCTCTAATAACGTTCATGAGGTGAGCTGAGTTTATTGGACATGAACTCGGCTCATCTGGATGCCGTCACAGCCGGCACTCAGGAGCTTCACTGAGGAGCTTCTCAGTGTCTGCGGCATGGCAAGCTGGATGGCAGAGTTCTGCTACGATCCAGCCTGTCATGTCAATGTAGCAGAGCTGAAGCTGTCCTGGGAACCATAGAAAGGTAAGGATGAGGTTGGTTTATTATTTTACTTTTATTGCAGAAGACATTGGCTTCAGCTGGAATGGGCGATACGGTAAGTAGGGTTTAATTTAGAACATTAAAGGAATGTGTCTTTATTTCAATTAAAGCACTTTATTCTGGGTGTTTGTGTAACTTTGACTATTGGGTTAGTAATGGGGGTGTCTTATAGACGCCTCTCCATTACTAACCTGGGCTTGATGTCAGCTGGCATTATAAGCTGGCATCAACCCCAACCCTATTACCCCACTGCCACAGCTACAGAGCAGTGGGAAGAGCGAGGCTAAGTGCCAGAATTTGGGCAATTTTTAGGCCCTCTGCAGACTGCTGGAGGGAGCCGTCTGAAAAATGCTTGAGTTTTCCATAGACTTACATTGGGCTCGTTGTTTGGGTCGAGCACCCGAGTATTCCAATGTGCTCGACCCGAGCATTGAGCACCCGAGCTTTATAGTGCTCGCCCATCACTAATAGTAATTCTTGTTTTGTCAGATGGCACACTACTAACTACTTTATTAATTTAGCTATGTTACACGCCATCTGACAAATAATGGATTGTTACATCTGTGCAGGATCAAAACCAACAACACTACAAGAATACCGCACCAGAACCACCATCAGTACATGCATACAGCAGGAGAACCCTCATCAAGACAGTCTGCACCAAAACATCCATTAGAACAGGAATGTGGCACAAGAACTGCCCTCAGTTCATGAATATAGAACCAGAACCACATTCAGCTCATGAATGCAACACCAAAATCACAAATTAGTACAGGAATACAGCAACAGAACTGTCATCAGTACATGAATACAGCTTTAGTTCCATCATCAGTACATGACTACATCATGAGAATTATTATCAGTACAGGAATGCAACACCAGAACAACCATCTTTACTTAGATGTATCACCACAACCACTAACAGTACATAAATACAGCTTCATGCTTAAAGAGACTTGTCATGTCCCCAAATGCTATTAACCAACAGAAATAGGGTTAATCTGCAGGCTTATACAGTGACAGTGCTATCCGAATGCCTTGCTAAAAGTGCGGATAATGGAAGAATATAAACTTAATTCATCCTGGGAGCCACCGGCTTTCAGTCATATAGGTGAACCCAGAGCAGATACAGTCACCTCTCACAACACAGTGAGTGATGGCTGTAAGAACGTCCTGGCACTGTGATTAACAGCTTTCTCTGCATAGATGCACTGCACCGCAAGCTGCCAATCAAAGTGCTGATGTGTGCTTATAGCAACCGCAACATTGTGTATGGAGCTGTAACTGCAAGTTAAGAGCATTTTGGGACATGACAGGTTCCCTTTAATACATCAATCAATTATAATGTCACATCAGCTCTCTCTATATACAATTGTCTCACAAGACCCTACAACTCTCGGTATAACCTTAATGGAAATTTTGAGAGTGGTTGATACCAGCCTTCATCAGACGAAAAACCAGACAGGAACCACAGTACTGATTAACTGCAGTCAGTATCACAAAAAGAATCATATACAGGTACCTTATTTGTGGCATTTTCTCTGATTGGAGTTGTCATCTTTCTTTTCATCTTTATCTAGTTGAGATGCCATGATAACCGCATTTTTCGGACTATAAGACGCACTGGACCATAAGACGCATTTGGGGTGGAAAATAGGAAAAAAATATTTTTTATAAGATGGAGGTCTATCTTATAGTTTAAATATATATCTTACCTAGGAGCGGGGGTCACAGGAGGCATGGTCCCTCAGGAAGCCGGCAGCGGTAGAAGTGGAGCAATGCTGTGGGTCCTGGGAGGTAGAAGGAGGTGCCCCAGCAGTGGAGGGGTTACAGTGGTGGTCGAGCGGGATCGCAAGAAACAGGGTCTCTTCCTCCCTCAGGAACCTGGCAGTGGCAGCAGAAGTGGTGAGATGCTGAGTGGCCGGTGTCGGCGGTCAGGCAGAGCAGCGTGCATTGCTTTCCTTAACTGTATCGTCATTTTGTAGGCTCTGTACTATGCTTCTCCCTGTGCTGCGCAACTTGGTTGGCTTCTTTCTGCCTAGTTAGTAAGAAGACAGTGTGCAAAAATTTGCTGTCTTTTCAGTGAATATGCAGACAGTTGGGGACTGCCCCAGAAATGGCACATCTATAGGCACTCTGCCCACTGCCCTGTAGCGGTGGCAGTGGAGTTATAGGGCTGGGGTTGATGTCAGCTTATAATGCCAGCTGACATCAAGCCCAGGGTAGTAATAGAGAGGCATATATTAGATACCCCCATTACTAACCCCATAGTGAGGGTGAAATGTAAAATAAAGAGATCCACACCCAGAATAAAATACTTTATTTGAAACTAGAACAATATGGGAAGGGAAGCAAAAGGCCAGAAAAAGATATACAGCTGACAAATGCTATTGAGATCTCTGCTACTGGAAGTGGAAAGGAAGAACAAAGACAAACAAAATTAAATAATAAAAATATGGGAGGAAGAGGAACCAATCACAAACTAAAATGTTTTTATACAAATGCACAAAGCATGGGCAACAAACATTGAGAATTGGAACTACTAACGCAGGAAAAGGAATATGATGTCATTGGAATCACTGAAACTTGGTGGGATGATACACATGATTGGAATACAAGGCTAAAAGGATACAACTTTTTTGCAAGAAACAGACTTGATAAACGAGGAGGAGGTGTCGCACTGTATGTTAGAAAAGCGTATATCTGCACAGAGATTGAAGCAGAGACTGGGAGTTCTGTGGAAACTGTTTGGGTAAGAATACAAGGAGAGAACAACGGAAAGGACACAATTGTAGGCATTTACTACAGGCCACCTGGGCAAGCTGAAGATATGGATGAACTCTTTATGTATCAAATGACCAAGTTCTCCAAAAAATATGACGTAGTGGTCATGGGAGATTTCAACTATCCAGACATTTGTTGGGAATCTCTCTCAAGTAAAGCTAACAGGTCAAGCAAATTTTTATCCTCTCTTGCTGACAACTTTATCTTCCAAAAGGTAAGGGAGAAAACAAGGGGATCTGCTACTTTGGATCTAATCCTTATAAACAGGGAGGAAATGGTTGAGGAGGTAAAAGTGGCTGGGACCCTAGGAGGCAGCGATCATGCTATTATAGAATTTTGGATAACTAAAGGAGGAAGACATGTGAAGACTCAAACTTCAAGGTTAGATTTCAGAAAGGCCGATTTTAAGCGACTCAGAAAGAGAATAGGAGGGATCCAATGGCTGGATGTCCTTAAAGACAAAAATGTCCAGGAAGGATGGAAAATTTTTAAAAATGAGATTCTCAAAGCACAATCGTTAACAATCCCGAAAAGTAGGAAGAATGGGAAGCATTTAAGGAAACCAGGATGGATGAACACAGAACTTAAACACATGCTAAAAAGAAAGAAAGAAATGTTTATCAAATGGAAAGAGGGAGGCATATCTAAAGAAGATTATAATGCAGTCTGCAGATCCTGCAGGGCACGTATCACGTTAGCTAAAGCTGACAATGAATTAAGGCTTGCAAGAGATGTCAAAAGCAATAAAAAAGGATTTTGGGGGTATGTCAAAAGTAAAAGAAAAGTCAAAGATGCTATAGGATTTTTACAGGATGAAAATGGTGAAATGGTAAGAAAGGATGTTGAGAAGGCCGAACTTTTTAATTCCTATTTTGCATCTGTTTTCTCTCAGAAAGAAAATGTAACATCAACTGATCTTCACTGTCCTATTAAAGGAATAGAAGAATCCAAGTTATCTGTAAACAGAGAGATTGTGAGGGAGTATTTAGCTAGCATAAATGAGTTCAAGTCTCCAGGTCCAGATGAATTACACCCCAGAGTACTGAAGGAGATCGTAGAAGAAATTTTAGATCCACTCTCCATAATCTTTGAAAATTCTTGGAGAACAGGAGAAGTCCCAGAAGACTGGAGAAGAGCAAATGTTGTTCCTATCTTCAAAAAGGGGAAGAAGGTGGACCCAGGGAACTATAGGCCGGTGAGTCTGACTTCTATACCAGGAAAGATCTTTGAACAAATTATTAAACAACATGTATATAAGTACCTGGATAAGAATGAAGTGATTAACCAGAGTCAGCATGGGTTTGTAACTAACAAGTCATGTCAGACTAACTTAATTTCCTTCTATGACAAAATCACTGACTGGGTGGATCAGGGAAATGCTGTAGATATAGTATATCTTGACTTCAGCAAAGCATTTGACAAAGTATCTCACACCATCCTTATTGAAAAAATTACCAAGTATGGAATGGACAAGGCAACTGTTAGGTGGATTCATAACTGGCTTAGTGATCAGACTCAAAGAGTGGTCGTAAATGGCTTTACATCCAGTTGGATGAATGTCTTAAGTGGGGTACCACAGGGCTCTGTCCTGGAACCTGTATTGTTCAATATCTTTATCAATGATTTAGATGAAGGAATTGAGGGTAAACTGATTAAATTTGCTGATGACACAAAGCTAGGAAGGATAGCTAATACTAAAGAAGAGAGAGAGAGGATTCAAAAAGGCCTAAATAAACTGGAGCAGTGGGCTGTAACCAACAGGGAAAAATGCAAAGTACTACATCTGGGCAATAAAAATGAAAAAAGCATATACAAAATGGGAGAAGTAGAGCTAAGCAACAGTACATGTGAAAAAGACTTAGGTATACTAATAGATCATAGACTGCACATGAGTCAACAGTGTGATGCAGCAGCAAAAAAGGTAAATACAATTCTGGGATGTATTAACAGAAGCATACAGTCTAGATCACGTGAAGTCATTATCGGACTTTACTCGTCTTTGGTCAGACCTCATCTGGAATACTGCGTCCAGTTTTGGGCACCACATTTTAAAAAAGACATCGACAAACTGGAGCAAGTTCAGAGAAGAGCGACCAGAATGGTGACCGGTCTGCAAACCATGTCCTATGAGGAACGGTTACAGGATTTGGGAATGTTTAGCTTGCAAAAAAGAAGACTGAGAGGAGACTTAATAGCTGTCTACATATATCTCAAGGGCTGTCACATTGTAGAAGGATCATCTTTATTCTCATTTGCACAAGGAAAGACTAGAAGCAATGGGATGAAACTGAATGGGAGGAGACACAGATTAGATATTAGAAAAAACTTTTTGACAGTTAGGGTGATCAATGAGTGGAACAGGCTGCCACGAGAGGTGGTGAGTTCCCCTTCAATGGACGTCTTCAAACAGAGGCTGGACAGATATCTGTCTGAGATGATTTAGTTAATCCTGTTTTGAGCAGGGGGTTGGACCAGATGACCCAGGAGGTCCCCTCCAACTCTACCATTCTATGATTCTATGACAGACACCTTTTAATGTTCTAAATTAAACCATACTTACCATCACGCCCATTCCAGCTGAAGCCATTGTCACCTGCAATGAAAGTAAAATAATAAAGCAACCTCATCCTTACCTTTCTGACGTGAGGAACATCCATGTGTCCCACGACGTGTCCAGCTCTGCTACATCTGGATGGCAGACTGGATTGTAACTGTACATGACCATCCAGCCTGCCATCCTGCAGAGACATTGAGGAGCGCAACTCAGTTCAACTCATTGAAAACTCATTTTTTTTATTAATTTTAACATTTGGTTTTACTTTCAGCACAGGCACCACTGGTGAGAGACTATTGCTCCCATCCAGTGGTTCCTGCGCTCGCTGTTTCCTATGGCAGTAGGCGCCGGCTGATGGTGGCAGCCTATGACCCACGGTAAGCTATTTACTGTGAGTCACTGTCACAGCTGTGGGATCATGCTGACACCTGTTATGCTCTTACCGCCAATCAGAGCCTGTGTTTCCTGCACTGTCACGCAAGTGACAGCGCACGAAACACCCAAACCCGAACCGGAACCCAACAGTAACACAGACTTCCCGAGGAAGTCCATGCTCGGGTTCCATGCCCGAACAGTAGGGGTTCGGTACGGACTCCGAACTTTACTGTTCGGGTTCGCCCATCACTAGTCATTACAAACAGAGTGATCTATTTGAAGTGTTTATTTCTGTTAATGTTCATGATTATGGCTTACAGCCAATGAAAACACAAAAGTCATTATCTCAGTAAATTAGAATACTATTACAGCTTGAAAAATGTTTTTAAAATCCGAAATGTTTGCCTACTGCAATGTATGTTCAGTAAATACACTCAATACTTGGTCGGGGCTCCTTTTGCTTCAATTACTGCATCAATGCAGAGTGGCATGGAGGGCGATCAGTCTGTGCCACTGCTGAGGTGTTATGGAAGCCCAGGTTGCTTTGATATCAGCCTTGTCTGCATTGTTGGGTCTGGTGTCTCTCATCTTCCTCTTGACAATACCCCATTTCCAAATGAAATGCAAAATTTACTTTCATCTGAAAACAACACCTTGGACCACTGAGCAACAGTCCAGGTCTTTTTCTCCTTGGCCAAGGTAAGAAGCTTCTTGCGTTGTCTATTAATCAAGAGTGGCTTGACACAAGGAATGCGACACTTGTAGCCCATGTCCTGGATATGTCTGTGTGTGGTGGCTCTTGAAGAAATTACTCCATCAGAAGTCTACTCCTTGTGAATCTCCCCCAAATTTTTGAATGGCCTTTTCTTAACAATCATTTCAAGGCTGCAGTTATCCCGGTTGCTTGTGCACTTTTTCCTTCCAAACTTTTTCCTTCTACTCAACTTTCCATTAATATGCTTGGATACAGCACTCTGTGAACAGCTTCTTTAACAATGACCTTTTGTGGCTTAACCTCCTTGCGGAGTGTGTCAATGACTGCCTTCTGGGCATCTGTCAAGTCAGCGGTCTTCCCCATGATTATGGAGCCTACTGAAACAGACTAGGGGACCTTTTTAAATGCTTAGGAAGCCTTTGCAGGTGTTTTTTGTTAATTATTCTAATTTACTGAGATAATGACTTTTGTGTTTTCATTGGCTGTAAGCCATAATCATCAACATTCACCCCTTTACCCCCGAGGATGGTTTGCACGTTAATGACCAGGCCAATTTTTACAATTCTGACCACTGTCAGTTTATGAGGTAATTACTCTGAAACGTTTCAACGGATCCCGCTAATTCTGAGAATGTTTTTTCGTGACATATTGTACTTCATGATAGTGGTAAAATTTTTCGATATCACTTGCATTTATTTGTGAAAAAATTGGAAATTTTGGTGAAAATTTAGAAAATTTTGCAATTTTCAAAATTTGAATTTTTATGCCCTTAAATAAGAGAGATATGTTACACAAAATAGTTAATAAATAACATTTCCCACATGTCTACTTTACATCAGCACAATTTTGGAGCCAAAACTTTTTTTTAGTAGAAAGCAATAAGGGTTAAAAGTTGACCAGCGATTTCTCATTTTTACAACAAAATTTACAAAAACATTTTTTTAGAGACCACATCACATTTGACGTGACTTTGAGGGGCCTTTATGACAGAAAATACCTAAAAGTGACACCATTCTAAAAACTGAACCCCTCAAGGTGCTCAAAACTACATTCAAGAAGTTTATTAACCCTTCAGGTGCTTCACAGAAATTTTTGGAATGTGGAAGAAAAAAATGAATATTTCACTTTTTTCACAAAAATGTTACTTTAGACCCAAATTTTTTTATTTTTGCAGGGGTAACATGAAAAAATGGACCCCAAAATTTGTTGTTCAATTTCCCCTGAACACGCAGATACCCCATATGTGAGGAAAAAACACTGTTTGGGCGCACGGCAGGGCTTGGAAGGGAAGGAGCGCCATTTGACTTTTTGAATGTAAAATTTGCTTGAATAATTAGCGGACACCATGTTGCTTTTGCCCCTGATGTGCCTAAACAGTGGAAACCCCCCACAAGTGACACCATTTTGGAATCTAGACCCCTCCCCAGGGAACATATATAGATGTGTGGTGAGCACCTTGAACCCCCAGGTGCTTCACAGAAGTTTATAACATTTAGCCGTAAAAATACAATTTTCACATTTTTCCGACAAAAATGTTTTTCAGCCCCAAATTTTGCATTTTCACAAGGGTAACAGGAGAAATTGCACCAAGCAATTTGTTGCGAAATTTCTCCTGAGTAAGATGATACCCCATATGTGGGGTAAAACCACTGTTTGAGCGCACGGCAGGGTTCGGAAGGGAAGGAGCGCCATTTGACTTTTTGAATGTAAAATTTGCTTGAATAATTAGCGGACACCATGTTGCTTTTGCCCCTGATGTGCCTAAACAGTAGAAACCCCCCACAAGTGACACCATTTTGGAAACTAGACCCTCCAGGGAACTTATCTAGATGTGTGGTGAGCACCTTGAACCCCCACGTGCTTCACAGAAGTTTATAACATTTATCCATAAAAATAAAATTTTCACATTTTTTCAACAAACATGTTTTTCAGCCCCAAATTTTGCATTTTCATAAGGGTAACAGGAGAAATTGCACCATGCAGTTTGTTGTTCAATTTCTCCTGAGTAAGCCGATACCCCATATGTTAGAGAAAACCACTTTTTGAGCGCACGGCAGGGTTCGGAAGGAAAGGAGCGCCGCTTGACTTTTTGAATGTAAAATTTGCTTGAACAGCTAGCGGATGCCATGTTGCGTTTGGGGACCCCCTTATGTGCCTAAACAGTGGAAACCCCCCAGAAGTGACACCATTTTGGAAACTAGACCCATTAGGGAACTTATTCAGATGTGTGGTGGGCACCCTGAACCCCCAGGTGCTTCACAGAAGTTTATAACATTGAACCGTAAAAATAAAATTTTCAAATTTTTTCAACAAAAATGTTTTTCAGCCCCCAATTTTGCATTTCTATAAGAGTAACAGGAGAAATTGCACCATGCAATTTCTCCTGAATAAACCGATACCCCATATGTGGGGGAAAACCACTGTTTGGGTGCACGGCAGGGTTCGGAAGGTAAGGAGCGCCATTTGACTTTTTGAATGTAAAATTTGCTTGATTATTTAGCGGACGCCATGTTGCATTTGGGGAATCCCTGATGTGCCTAAATAGTGGAAACCACCCCCCCTCCCCCCAGTGACTCCATTTTGGAAACTACACCCCTCCAGGATTTTATCAAGGGGTATAGTGAACATTTTGAACCCAGAGGTATGACACAGAATTTGATAACATTAGGTCATTATATTAAATAAGTTGTCATTAGTCTTTAGTGCAAATGCTCGCTATTTGAGTTTGCATCGGGTGATCAGGTATGCACCAAGTATCGCGGGTGCTCAAGTGACATGCTCGAGTCCCTGCCCCGCACGTTTCAAGGTTTTTAGACACCCAAAAAAAAACATGCGGGGATCGCTCGTGCATGGCAGGTAATCCACGCGAGGTTTTTTTGGCTGTATAACAGCTACAAAACATTTTGGGCGGAGACTAGTGTTGAGCCACCCACATAGTGTTTGGGTTCGGTTCGGTTCGTTGAACACCGGGATGTTCGTGGAACTGTTCGTCGAACACCTTAGAACACTGTCGAACACCGTCGAACACCGTTAAAAGCAATGGCAGGCAAATGAAAACTCATAGAAAACACCTTCAAAGGTGTCCAAAAGCTGACAAACTGCTCAGAAGACATTCTCTTTAAAAAAGCCAGCCGGCAATTCAGCATCAGTACCCGACAATTTAGAATAGAAAGAATAGAGCATCACACATAGATTAGATAGATAGAAACATGTCAGTCACATATATAATAAGTACAGTGACAGTGTTGGTTACTGTACTTGTCATTTAATGTTAAAATAAAGGATTTATTAAAAAACAAATTGGCTTGGGGTTCCCCGTAATTTTAGTCTCTAGCGGAGGTTAAGCAGACAGCTGGGGCAGATGTTTGAAGCCTGGGAAGGGGGTAATACCCACATTGCTTCCCAGGCAACTAATATCAGCCCCCAGCTGAATACCTAGCCTTTACTAGCTATTAAAATGGGGGACCCCCAAAAAAATGACGTGGGGTCCCACCTATTTTAATAGCTAGCAAAGGCTAAGCAGACAGCTGCGGGCTGATATTAATAGTCCAGGAAGGGTGTCATGAATATTGGCCCCCTCCCAGGCTAGAAACACCAGCCGTCAGCCGCCCCAGAAATGGTGCATCCATAGGACAGCGTGGGAAAATTCTCCTGCGCTTGTGCTTTCCGTGAGCGCAGGAGAATTCTCTCACGCTCACCGCATGCGCAGGAGAATTCTTTATTTTTCGTTTGTTGAAGCTGTATGGCGGCTTGTTTTTTGCAGGACAAGATAAACGTTTTCAGCAGTACCATTTTTATTTACATTCGTCTTTTTGATCGCGTTTTATTCCATTTTTTGTTTGTTGGTATGATGATAAAACATCGTTTTATGTTTTGTTTTTTATTTATTTTTTTACTGTGTTCAATAAAGAGGTTAACTAGCGGGACAGTTTTATAGGTCAGGTCGTTCTGGACGCGGCGATACCAAATATGTGTACTTTTATTGGTTTATTTTTGTTTTCATAAGATTATTTATTTATGGGTACAATATATTTTTATTTTTTTATTATTATTTTTTTCATTTTTTTTATATTTTTATTTATTTATTTTTTTTCACTTTCTGACATTTTTATTACTTTTACACACTGTCCCACTATGGGACTTTCACACTCTTTTGCAGCCTTATCGGCTGTATAGCACAGGAATGCAGAACCATCCCTGTGCTATGCGGCCTGTCAGCGCTGCACAGGGAGAAGATGCTTTGGTCATACACTGCGTATGACTAAAGCAACTTCCTGCCTCCTGGTGACCCGGATGTTGTCATGATGACATCACGTCACCATGGCAACATCCAGGACTGGACTCAGACGCCGGCAGAGAAGGTAAATATAGCGCTTACCTCCTCTTGCCACCAGAATGCTGCGATCGAATTTGATCGAATCTGTAACAATCAGCTGACACCCGGTGGAGATCTTGCCCGCATCGCTTGTGTGCGGGCGAAATCACCAGGACGTACTAATACGTATCAGGCCCATAAGGCCCAGGGCACAGATATGTATTAGTACGCCTTGGGCTGGAAAGGGGTTAACAGAAATAAACACTTGAAATAGATCACTCTGTTTGTAATGACTCTATATAATATATGAGTTTCACTTTTTGTATTGAAGAACTGAAATAAATTAACTTTTTGATGATATTCTAATTTAGTGAGAAGCACTTGTGTCTGTGCAGGTCCATTCAGAGCTGACCTTAAAGAGGACCTGTCACTCGCTTAAAAACATGGAGTCAAATATCTTTTAAAAATCCTTGAACTCTCCTGTTTTTTTCTGTTTTGAGCTGTGTCACTCCATTACAGATATAGTCACATTTCTTCAGGAGTGCACTTTTTGAAATCTCTGCTTTCAATCCAACTGGGTATTTCTCTACAATCTTCCCTGGGGGTGTGCGCTTTCATACTTTGCTCCCAGACGTTGCAAATCACAGCTCAACATGATCTAGAATTCTATCAGTCTTAGACTCTGCAGAACTGTGACTGACAGTATCTGAGAGGGAGGGGTAAAGTGCACGCTCCCAGAGAAGACTGAAAGAAACGCCCAGCTGCACTGCAGAGATTTCCCATACTGCGCTCTAGAAGAAACAAATGTGAATACCTCTGCAATGGAGAGATGCCACCCAAAAAGAATAATAGTGGCAGAATCAGGACAACTCAGGGATTTTTGCAATATATTTAACTCAATTTAATGAGGTTTACTACTTTGCAATTTACCTCTTATAATAAATCCTCTTCATTCTCAAAAATAGAGGAATATTTAATTCTATCATGTACAGCAGTCTAAGAGAAGAGTGGCCGGTTACCTTACTGCACAGTGTGTCCCACCTGTGGCACCCCAGGGGTCTGGTTGCCACAGTAATAGAAATATTATGTCTGAGAGCAAGTGGGAGGTTTCTCTGGTCAGGAGCCCTAAGCATGCAACACCTCCCGCCCAGACCTGGGAGGGGAGGAATCTGCTCTTATAAACTGGGTCTGGGGCGGGATTAGTAGAGTCAGAGCCTGGAGAGGGAAAGTTACAGCAGGAGCTCTGTAGGAGCTAGGAGCAGAAGACCAGGGGCTGGAAGCTAAGCAGAGATATAGCTCGCCCTGGCAGAAGAATCTGATAACCGGACACCGGAGTCCGAGGATGTGGGGACTGATATCCACCCAGCAGCAGAAACCAGCCGGCAGGGGATTCCAGGTCCACTGGCCATAGAAGCCCGGAGGCTCAGTCACAAGGAAGGGACCAGCACCGCCATCCAGGAGCGGAGGCTAACAGAAGATCCAAATCACCAGCCATAAGGGTGAGCACCACACGGTATACTCAGGGATGTGGGCTACTTCTACCCGCTAACAGCAAGGTAGCCAGAAAGAGTGCAGATAGACGGGGAGGCCTACAACTCCACCTGGCCAGGGGAACTCCTGTTTGCTCGCAGACTAACCAGGCCCCTTATGCTAGCCAGTACTCCTGGGAGGGTCTGCCTTAATATCTCCAGTAAAGACCCTGAACTGCACTGCAAAGACTCTGAGTCGTTCCTGCTCATCGCCGCACCAGCACTACTAGTGCTGGGATGCCCGCGCACCATCACTCCCATCATCCACATTCCCTGCCCTGAGGCCATACTCCTCCCGTGGGGAGTTATCCCATCTTTTGCTGCGCACACCACACCAGCCTCAGCGGACTGCCTCGCAGCGGCGGTACACCCTGACCGCAATCCACGGGTGGCGTAGTCGGACAATTAACTTAAAACCCACAAAATACCGCCATTGGCCTGACCACCCTGAGCCACGGGACCGGATCACCGCCACGGATACTACAACCCCCAGAAGCCCGGTTCCGGGTGCCCCTCGGCCCAGGGAGTGAGTCACATCCATACAGCTTCAGTCTCGCCGATTTTCTCCTCTGCTGCAGTGGCAAAGCTGCCCCTGCCTACAGCATGGGAGAGCACTCAGCTAAGGCCATGGTCACAACCATGCCACTGGCCCATACTGCTAATCTTCAGGACTGCACTGCCCCCAGCAATGCAGGAATCTGGAGGTTGGGGAACATTGAGCTCCTGAAGAAAAAATGTTTGGAAAATCCCTGTAAGCTGTATTCGGCCAAGTGTCTTTTGAAAGATCTGCTGTACGGATTCAAAGTGATTTTCCTTGCGCTGCAAATAGAATATAAAAACTCAAATGTAAAACCCTTTGAAAAACATCTTTTTTATATTAAAAAGATTTTAATATGAGTTTTTATATTTGATTTTAGTGCTCATATGTTCCTATTGTCTGTACAATGTATCAACGGACTGTGGCTGATATTTGACATGTCATGTGCCTTTTTTGGCGCTTCTTTTTCAAATATTAGCGTATATAAAAGATAATCTGTTATCTGCCAGCAGCGCAAGGAAAATTGCTTTGAATCCACGCAGCAATTTTCTGGTCTGTTGACCCATGGCCTGCAGCAGCTGATATATGCTTAAAGATCATTGCAATTCCAACATTTCCAGGTGAGCGAGCATCCACTATTCTTTATCTGTTTTTAACCTGTTAAAGTGTCACGGGAGTGTCAGGGTTGACAGACAGTCAAACGGTATCCGGCTGTAGAAGGTCGCTGCGTTTGGCCTTACAAACATCTCCCTGATTCTTTTATGATTCCTCTCTTTAGGACCCAGCGGTGATCCTCACCTTGCTTGGGGATTATACCTTTCGCTTTAGGACCCTGAGGTATCCTCACCTTTCTGCTGTTAATCAGCACTTCCTTCCTTCCAACACTCAGATCCTCAGAGAGTTGCTGGTGATAGCGTGTTATACCTATTCAGGCCTGGGATTCTAGTAGTCGACTAGAATTACCTTGGAGTTTCTTCGTGATTTGTTGCCATGCTTTCTCCGGTGTCATCTTGGAGCTAAGTGTATTCCCGTGTTTGTTTCCCTTGTGTATTCTTTAGTTTTTAGTGGGGCTGACTTAGTGCTCACCCCTCCCAATCCCTTCCTAGGGCCTAGCCTTAGGGTCTGCTAGGGCTAGGTATCCTGCTCGGCGATAGGTGCAGAACTTATTTAGGGTCGATAGGGGAGTTAGGGTTTGTCGGTAGTTCTGGTTAGGGGTCTCCACTCTCCCCTTCCCTAGATTTAGGGCTCCCTTCCTTTTTCCCATTGTTATACTCTGGGTTCTCCCCATTCCTAGCGTGACATAAAGCCCTATTATGCACTTTCTTTGCAACCCAGTCACTCCTTATCTTTTCAAAGATCTAGGCACAAAGGGTGAGATTAGGTGTACCAGATGTAGGTTCCCAGAGCATGAACCTCAATGGCACACCTATAAGGTGAAGGCTAGTATAATGCTAACTCAGGACACTTTAGTGGGTTCAGAAGTGATTTAAACAGTGAAAATTATATAAAGGTCGAGGAATAATGCAAGTAGTTTGATGATATATTAGTCTCTAAACAAAATACGAAGTATTTCATAATTTGGGTGGTATACAGTCTCTGAAATTTACTTGCTGTGTCACAAAACTATCTTAAACTGGAACAGTCTTTTTATATTATATATCACCGGCAACTCAAATGAAAAGTGTGTTGAGGTACAACAGTCTTTATATGTCTGTAAACATAACTGGAATACTGCCATCTTTTTATGTCACAGTTCCTGTAGCTAGTTGGTTTCCAAATCCTCCCATAGCATGGTGTGACTTGTCGTTAGCCATGGGACTGTGCAGGGATATTGATCTTACTAGACTTATGTGCCGTGCTATCTGTGCTATGCTGGATGGCTCTAAGGGCTGATTAGTGGTAGGATGCTGAAGGCAACAACTAGAATCTCTTCGATCTGTCCCTGAAAACTTTTCCAGAATACAGCCTAGCACGTCCAGATCCTCCTTTGGTCTGTTCATTAAGAGGTTAAAGGGGTTGTCCAAGCGGCTTATCACAAAACTCTGCAGTCACTCTATATTGTGAATCCTCACAGCGTGCACGGCGCTGAGACCAAGCAGTCATGTGACCACAAGTTAGCAATATGCATACTTACGTATGCTAAGCGTGCGTGGCCACTATGAATAGGCACTTTATATAGATATTAATGGTAGAGTATGAGGGTTGTTTATATGGTACCAATATGACTACCAAAAAAGTAAATAAATATGTATTATGTGTCCAACAAACACTGTAAACCAACAAATATGACAAATAATCAGAATCCACTAAAATGAATAATATTTATTACTAGTGGTATATTAAAAATGACAAACATATAAAAGTTCAAGGAAGAAATGCCTTAAAGTGCAGGCAGGGGAGTATCAACAATATAGGTATATACAGTACGTGGATTTTGCATAATAAACTCTGTGTTAAGAACACTGGAATTAAGGTTCAAAAAATACAAATCCATGCAACAGCTGTGTACTAATATTTATGTGCAGATCAATAACCCATATAGTAATTATTATTATTATTAATTATTATAGCGCCATTTATTCCATGGCACTTTACATGTGAGAAAGGGGTATACATACAAGAACAATTACAATAATCTTGAACACAATATGACAGCGACTGGTACAGGAGGAGCGAGGTCCCTGCCCGCGAGGGCTCACAATCTACAAGGGATGGGTGAGGATACAGTAAGTGAGGGTAGAGCTGGTTGTGCAGCGGTGTGGTGGATCAGTGGTTACTGCAGGTTGTAGGGTTGTCGGAAGAGGTGGGTCTTCAGGCTCCTTTTGAAGGTTTCCACGGTAGGCAAGAGTCTGACGTGTTGGGGTAGAGAGTTCCAGAGTAGAGGGGAAGCACGGGAGAAATCTTGTATGCGATTGTGGGAGGAGGAGATAAGAGGGGAGTAGAGAAGGAAATCTTGTGAGGATCGGAGGTTGCATTCGGGTATGTAATGGGAGACTAGGTCAGAGATATATGGAGGAGATGGGTTGTGAATGGCTTTGTATGCCATGGTTAGAGTTTTGAAGTGGAGTCTCTGAGCAATGGGGAGCCAGTGAAGAGATTGACAGAGAGGAGAGGCCGGGGAATAGCGGGGGGACAGGTGGATTAGTCGGGCAGCAGATTTTAGGATTGATTGGAGGGGTGCAAGAGTGTTGGAAGGGAGGCCACAGAGAAGGAGATTGCAGTAGTCAAGGCGGGAGATGATGAGGGCGTGCACTAGTGTTTTTGCAGATTCATAGTTGAGGAAAGTGCGGATCCGGGAGATATTTTTGAGTTGGAGTTGGCAGGAAGTGGAAAGGGCTTGGATATGTGGTTTGAAGGAGAGTTCAGAGTCCAGGGTTACCCCAAGGCAGCGAGCTTGATAGACTGGGAGAGTGGACAGCCATTGACGTTGATAGATAGGTCAGTTGGGGGGGGTGAATGAGATGGCAGAAAGATGATGCATTCTGTTTTGTCCATGTTAAGTTTTAGAAATCTAGCAGAGAAGAAGGATGAAATAGTAGACAGACATTGTGGGATTTTGCTTAGTAAGGAGGTGATATTGGGTCCAGAGAGGTAGATCTGTGTGTCATCAGCATAGAGGTGATAATGAAAGCCATGAGACTATATGAGCTGTCCCAGGCCGAAGGTGTAGATAGAGAAGAGCAGGGGTCCTAGAACTGAACCTTGGGGGACACCGACAGATAGGGGGTGAGATGAGGAGGTGGTGTGTGAGTGGGAGACACTGAATGTCCTGTCTGTTAGGTATGAGGAGATCCAGGATAGGGCCAAGTCTGTGATGCCGAGAGATGAGAGAGTTTGTAGTAAAAGGGAATGGTCTACTGTGTCGAAGGCAGATGACATGTCTAGGAGGAGGAGGACAGAGTAGTGTGGCTTAGATTTGGCGGTTAGTAGGTCGTTGGTGACTTTAGACAGTGCAGTTTCAGTAGAATGGTGCGGTCGGAAACCAGATTGTAGGCGGTCGAAGATGGAGCAGGAGGAGAGGTGGGAGGACAGCTCAGAATGGACGTGTTGTTCCAGTAGTTTTGAGGCATAGGGGAGAAGTGATATGGGGCGATAGCTAGTCAGAGAGGATGGGTCAAGGGAGGGCTTTTTGAGGATGGGTATGATTGAGGCATGTTTGAAGCATGAGGGGAAGACACCTTTTGTTAATGACAGGTTTAAGAGGTGGGCTAGGGCTGGGATGAAGATAGTGGTAAGGTTTGGGATGAGGTGGGACGGGATTGGGTCAAGTTTACAGGTGGTGAGGTGTGATTTGAAGAGTAAAGAGGAAAGTTGATCTTCCGTAATGGTGGAGAAGGTGGTTTTGGAGGAGGAGGGTTAAGTAGGTGTGGGGAGGGGCTGTGGGGGCTTTAGGCAAAAGCTTTGTCTGATGGTGTCAATCTTCTGCTTGAAGAATAAGGCAAAGTCTGAAAAAGAGGAGAGGGAGGAGGCACTGGGGGACGGAGGAGATAATTGACTGTGTTGAATAGTTGTTTGTTGTGAGACAAGGAGGATATGAGAGATGCAAAGTATTTTTGTTTTGCTGCAATGAGTGTGGACTTGAAGGTAGTGAGGGACTGTTTGAAAGCGATGAAGTGCTCATTGGAGTGGGACCTATTCCATCTACGCTCAGCAACCCTGGAGGCCCGTCGCAGTTCTTTAGTTTGGCTGGTGTACCAGGGCTGTCTGTTGATTGTGCAAGCTTTGGTATGTGTGAGGGGGGCGACCGAATCGAGAGCTGCAGCTGTTGTGGTGTTGTATAAAGTGGCAGCAACATCTGCATCATGTAAGGAACTAATGTCTGTAAGAGGGAGAAGGGATTCAGAGAGTGAGTGTAGGTCAAGGTGTTTGAGATTTCTGCGAGGGTATGCAAGTTTGTGGAGTGGGGATTGTTGCCCTGGAGAGGAGAGGGTAGAGAATGTAAGTAGGTTGTGGTCAGAGAGAGGGAGAGGTGAGTTACAGAGGTTAGATAGGGAACAGAGGCAGGTGAAGATGAGGCCCAGTGTGTGGCCATCTTTGTGGGTGGGTGTGGAAGACCACTGAGTAAGACCGAAGGAGGAAGTGAGGGATAGAAGCTTAGAGGCAGCTGAGAGGGAAGTGTCAATGGGGATGTTAAAGTCACCCATGAGGATAGTGGGGATGTCAACGGAGAGGAAATGAAGTAGCCAAGTGCTGAAGTGGTCAAAGAAAGTGGTGGTTGATCCTGGGGGGCTGTAAATGACAGCCAGTTGCAGGTTGGAGGGGGAGGAGATGTGCATGCAGTGCACTTCAAAAGAGGGGAGAGTAATTGAGGGCGGCAGTGGGATATGGGTGAAGGAGCAGTTATCTGAGAGGAGGAAACCTATTCCTCCACCGTGCTTGCCGGTGGGGCGGGGGGTATGGGAGAGGTGGAATCCTCCGTACGAAAGTGCAGCAGGAGAGACCGTGTCAGAGGGGGTGAGCCAGGTTTTAGTGATGCCGAGGAAGGAAAGCTTGTTAGTGATGAAGAGGTCGTGAATGTAGGAAAGTTTGTTGCAGACGGAGCGAGCGTTCCATAGAGCTCCTGTTAGAGGGACTGGGGAAGTGGGTGCTGGGCGGATGGGTATAAGGTTAGAAGGGTTACGAGAGTTTGGGATAGATCGTGAGTAGGAGGTGGAAGTGATTGTAGGGATGTGGTGAGGAGGGCTGGGATGTGGAGAGATGTCGCAGGCAGTGAGGAGGAGCAGAGAAAGCGTTAGTAGGTGGGAGCAGGAGAGGGCATGAGGTGGCTGTCTGTGTTTGGAGACAAAGGATTGTATGTTGAGGAGGAGGTGAGATGGGTGAGGAGAATGGAGGGAGAGATGAAGAGGTCATTACCAAGTGTAGGGATTAGGGGTGATTGGAAAAGGTGAAGAATTAAGGGGGTGAGAGTGAAAACAAACACAAACATTGTTTACTGTGACTTAGTATCCAGTTACCTTCAGTTCACTTCAGGTTCAATTCAGGATTAATTCATATTTCTCACACTTAAGCAATGAACACTTAAGGTGATGGACACAGACTAAAGTCTAACAGACTCCTGGCCCACAATATATTTGTAACAGAATGCATTCAGCTGTGAACCAGAGGGGAGTGGTCTGTGCTCATCTTGATCAGCTGATTAAGGCTGAACCAGATGCTGGATAGTCAAAGGCTAAATAAACAAGGTCATAAATGAAAGTGGGTGGTCGCTGCTGGTAGTAATGGTATATATTAGAGTAAGTATTCAGAGAGTAAATAAAAGGTAATAAAGTGCCTAGTGCTACCTTCTTGTGATATGTTCATGGGTACTCACAGTACCAGCTAAATATATCAAAGTGCTATAAAAGACACAGCATGTGTATACACCCTTGTCATAGCATACGTTGAAACGTGCGTTGGGCACATGCAGGCAGTGTGGGGTTTGTATTTCTCTAACATCTTTATACTTGTACATCTTTTTTACATGCTGTGTCTTTCCATAGCTCTTTGATCTGTTTAGCTGGTACTGTGACTCCCCATGAACAAATCATGGTACCAATATGGTTTGATGTTATTTAACCGAACATTATAGTAAACTCTTTGGTGTTACAGATATACAGGCTCTTTAGACTAATTATTAATGGTTATCTTTATGGATATATACCTACTCTTTACTTATCTGTATATATTGTATTGAGTTCACACATTGGTCTGCACATGACAAGGGATGTTTTTATGGTCGTCTAAAATAACCTCATTTCATTATAGTATTGTTATACAATATTGTACTTTATGTTAATTTTTTATTGCAATAAACTTAGTTTTATATTGAATTTAGTGCTTCAAATTTTTTGGGTTGGATGCTATTTAGGAGTTCACTTAGTACTATAATCGAACATTTGCATTGACTTTCACTGGAAAGATTAGTAAATGGATGGGGGGGGGGGCACTTATTTTGCTAACATTATGTTCCAAGCCTATTTTTCATGTTGTCCTCCTGTGAATTTGGCATTACATTTTCATCTAATGGTCATCTAATGGAAGGAAAAAAAAGTACCTGCAGACAATATGTACTTTAGTACAAGTCGGACTGTCTTAGAGTTGCTGTCGTCCAATGTGTTCCCACTGAATGCATACCTATGAGACATTATTAGGGTCTTTCTGCTCATATATGCAGTTATTATAGGCAGCATTTTTACAGCGCAGTTTATGTCTTTTTAATACATTTTTTATATAACCTTGTTCTCCTGCACTGCTATTAGTGACAGATGCCAGCTATGTAATATAGCCAGCACCAGCACTTATCTACTGAGCCCCCTTCACACATGAAGACCCCTTCATGTACTAATGCAGGATGGGGTTAATATATTTTTAAAGCAATAATATAAGTTTCAAACTTTTTTGTATAGATAGGGTGAGGTGATAACATTTTTAATGTCTGCACCCACCACTAGAGGGAGCTTACTGTATACCATTTTATTATTGAGTTCAATGTATGAAGAGTATGCTGTATGCTCCTGAGCTCCCTCTAGTGGTACCTCTGTTAAAATTTTACATTGTTTTTGCAAGAGATTTAGAACTGTCAGAAGATGAAGCTCTTGAACCAAAAACACCAAGAGAAAGACATGAAAACAGAATAAATTTTCACCTGCTATATATGTTTCTAAAATAAATGTAATCATCAGATCATTGTTCTTTTATGGCTTGAATACATGCATTTGCAGTTTAACACTTGGCATTAGAAGCCTGATGTGGACTCATGTAACTGGTGGATGTACTGATGTGGTCATGGAGCATGTCTGTATCAGGGAATCTCATGCCTAAGTATTATTAATAATATTTAAAAATGTCTTTATATTGTCACAATTAATAATAGAGTTACGTTAACTGTGCACAATGCATTTATGTACGAATCTTCTGGAAATAAACCAGGGGCAGATGGTTTGAATACTCTCCAAGGTTGTTTTTGGCAGTAGAATGGATTCTAATATGGGGGAAACTGCAATAAAATATTCCTGAGATATGGACAATTTCATAAATGGATTAATAGGTAAAAATACTTACTCTAGAGTATCATCCAGGGATACTTTGGACCGTAAGGGAATCCATAACTTTAAAGTTGAGACTCTAGAAGATAATGGAGGATTAAGGAGGTTGTCTTATCATAACACATGAGGACTCCACAGTTTTTTACAATACAAAAGTAATACATTATATCACCACATGCTAAGAAATGACCCAGCAGACTGCCGCTTAAAAATAATTTGTCACCAGGTTTTTGGTATCCTATCTGAGAGCACCATGATGTAGGGGCAGAGACCCTTATTCAAACGATGTATTAGTTACTGGGCTGCTTGCTGCAATTTTGATAAAATCACAGTTTTATCTGCTGCAGATCTATCAGTTCTCGGAATGTTGAGCTCTATATAACCCCGCCCACATCACTGATTGGCAGCTTTCTGTGTACACTGTGCATAGGCAGAAAGCTGAAAAAGGCAAAAAGGGTAGAAGGTTGGGCTGTCATAAACAAGACATCCCCTGTAGAGTTGTGCAAATCGATTTGCAACACCCTGGTGCAAGAGTCACATCAGTAGTCCATGGCTGGTGGGCGGGAAACCTGCAAACCACATCATAACTGCTGGAATTCCAGACACCTCTTCTGCTTTGTAGATCTGCTGTTGCATAATGGTTGCGTCGTAACGCACATATGACGTCTCAATGGGCCTTCTGTCCCCTTTTGGCATTAATGGACAGACATACATTTGCAGCACGGAAAAACATCCCTTTCTGGCACTACCTGTAAGTCTGTATGTCCATTTTCGAGGTAACTACAGTAGTTCAGATCTCACTAACTTGTCTTTATTATTGCATGACATACAGTATGGACTTAATAGCTTTTGTGAGTTGACCTTGCAATGGGTGGCCCTTTTATGAATTGGTCAGTAATAACGAGGTCAGTAGGACTCATGAGGTGATTCAAGATCTGTTTTGTCAATTAAATATGGAGGTGGATACATTGTTTCCCCCTTTGGTGCACTTATTGACCCCCATATCAAAATGGGTGTCGATGGAAGTGTTTGGCCACTGGGCTTTATTATAGATTAGGGCCCCTTTATCAGTTCAATTGATATCATGGTTAGTGTCATGGAAGGCCATTTTTAGGGAACTACTTGATATCCCTGTGTAATGGTAATTTTTAATCCATATTTATTTATCAGTTGCATTCTGATCTCACCATAACAAATGAGTTTTATAAATTGACATGGATCAAATGGATGCAAATAACTGGGAGAAAACTTCAGCACTCAAATTTGCAGATAACGTGGATAATTTTGTTTAAGTGAACCGACTAGTGAAAATACAAAAATGAGCCAATGTTTCGGCCACATAGGGCCTTTATCAAGGTATTATGTCTGTACAGAATGTGGTCGGGGTGTCCCAAGCAATGCGGATCTCAGTGGCGTACCGACTAGTGTTGAGCCACCCCCGTAGTGTTCGAGTTCAGTTCGGTTCGCCGAACTGTTCGTCGAACTGTTCGTCGAACACCTTCGAACACCGTTAAAACCAATGGCAGGCAAACAAAAACACATAGAAACACATAGAAAACACCTTCAAAGGTGTCCAAAAGCTGACAAACTGCTCAGAAGACATAACTAACACATGGAAAAGTGACAATTACATATAGTCATGCGAAAAGAAAAGAGGTGGAGGAGTAAAAGGAGGGGGAGACACAGATATAGGCATGTCATGCCCTTCTAAAATCCAAAAAGTGAGAAGCCGACACGGCCAGTCCGTTCCTGCCCGTGCCACCTCCGTGTCGCCGGGTTTGTGCCAGAGCCGCGGTGGACCCTGATAGCCAGCCCCCCTCTCCCAATACTGGTGCCTGTGCGCTGGTGGGTCGGGCAGCTCTAAGCTTTTTAATTTAAATTGTCTCTCTAATTTGAATGAATACACTTTAAATCCATTTACAAGGATCTATTGGAGGGCAAGTCTCATGCCAGCAGCCGAGCAATTCCAGCTCCAGTAGCGTCCACTAAAGCTGCTGCAGTTAAAAAGCTTTTATAAGGATCGAGCTCGGCTGTCCACCACAAGGGGTCCTACCGCCAGTCCCAGCCCCTATGCCTTGGGGTGCCTCCTGATGCTCTTCACTGAGTATCCCGTGGTCCCGAAGCATTTCCTTTGAAAAACTTAAGTGTCCAAACTACAGGTGGTGTAGCTTGCTTAACAGCAGGGATAATCCGCTGACTAGCAGACACTGCTACTAGGCACAGAGTATTTCCTGGGCTAGATGCAGTTAAAAATTTGTAATTAGATACTCTCGTTGGATGCTGAGAAAGCATTCCATAGAGTCTCCTGGCACGCCATACAGTATATTATTCTCTTAAAAAGCTTGGGGTAGGGGTCTTGGGGACCCTTTTATAGCCAAAATCACGGCCCTGTATTGCAATACGTCACCTAGCCTGAAGATAAATGGAACTGTAGCACCCTGAGGGCTCGGTTGCTACAGAGGTATTGCACCTCACCCAGAGGTGTGATATCTCACTCTCAGGTAAGGATGGAGTGTGGATCAGGACCCGACACTTGTATGCATTACACCACATTGCCGTGGGGCAGGGCGACCAATATGCCCCTGAGATGGGCACGACATTCCCTGTCCCTGGCTGGAGTGGGGGGAGGGAACACTGAGGAAGGGGAACCCTGTAGTGCAGGAGCAGGGAGGAAGCAGTTCCTGGGTGCATTGAGAAGGGAGTATAAAAGGTGGGCACCATCTTAGTTCAGTGCAGAGAAGTCTGAGCAGAAGTGACAGGGAGCAGGGGCTCTGCATGAGCTTTGCTCCGGAGGCGGGCCTAGTAACAGAGGCCCAGGCCTGGAAGAGGGAGAAGGAAGGAAGAGGAGCGGAAAAGGCTCCAGGTATGAGGAACGAAGGGATCCCAGGGGTGCGGACGGGCGAGTCACCACCGCACGCCCGAATCCACCTGCGTGGAGGGGTCAGGCCAAAGGGGGAGACCGGTCCCCGAAACTAGTGGAGGCGGGAAACAACCCTCAGCTAGAAACCAGAGGCTGTGACATTTTATGTGGCGCAGCCCCTCGCTACACCCGCTAGGAAGGCACCACATAGGGTCAGGGAAACTGGTGCCAAGTTTACCAAGAGGAGGCCCGAGGCAGCCGGACAGAAGGGTTGGTAAGAAAGGCCAGACAAAGGACACACAAAGGGGGTCCTGTGAAGCGCTCCAAAGTTATCTGGGAGTTGTCTGAGCCCCTCACCTGGTAAGCACAGTACGACGTGGGCAGCCGTTACCTGCAGAAGTGGTCTGGATAATAAGAACTGTGAGTAAAGGCCCTGGACTGCATCACTGACTCCGTGACGTTACTGCTGCTGCCCTGCACCATCACCCCCATCCTCCGCATACACTGCCCTGAGGCTATACTCCTCTGCTGCACCCACAACACCAGCCTCAGCGGTCTGCCCTGCAGCGGCGGTTCACTCTGACCGCAATCCACGGGTGGCGTAGTCGGACATTTAAACATCAAAACCACATAAATAGTTCCGCCACTGGTTTGACCGCCCTGAGCCACAGAACCGGGTCGCCGCCACGGAGACTACAACCACCAGCATCCACCAAAAAGGGTCCGGCTCCGGGTGTCCCAAGGCCCAGAGGGTGCGTCAGAACATTTTCATCACCTTTCATAATCACCAATGGGACAAGGCAGGGATGTCCTCTGTCCCCTCTCTTATACATCCTAGTGACGGAGCACCTGCTCTCATCAATTCGCCATAACCCCAATATTAGGTGGATTGAGGTGGGAGGCACCGAGTACAAGTGCTCTCTATTTGCTGATGATGTCCTAGTATATATCACTCAATCACATATATCCATCCCTGCTGTTATGGCTGAAATAGATCACTTTGTTACATGGTCAAATTTTAAAATCAATGCAGCGAAGTCTGAGGCTCTCGATGTCTCCCTCCCCAAATCCTTTCAGGATTCCATCCAGTCCAACCTTCCCTTTGCCTGGCCCTCAGGGTATCAAATACTTAGGAATTCCTATTCATAGAGACCGCTCCCGTCTATGTTATCTTAATTTTGGGCACTTTATTGAACAACTCCATACAGACCACGGTTGGCAAGTTAGAACTGTAAGATTCACTACGTGAACCACTGGTGTTTTGTGGAAAAGCACATGTACACTGTGTTCCAAATTATTATGCAAAAAGTGTTTAGGAGTGATAAGGGAAGAATTTGTTTGTTTGTCAGTTAAACTCATTGATGGTGATGTGTGTCAGGGCTCTTTATATCACTGAAGCAATTGCAGACACCTGTGCTAATCAGTTTGGCGGGTGTGTCCAATGAAAGGCAAGACTACTTAAGAAGGCTGTCCCACATTATTAAGCAGCCTACATTTCCTGCCAAAATGGGAAAGAAAAAGGATGTGTCGGCTGCTGAGAAGCAACAAATTGTGGAGTGTTTAGGTCAAGGCATGACTACAATCAACATTGTGCGATGATCAGGATGAAGTGTCTTGGCAATCAAGAAGTATGTAGCTGATTCACAGTACACACGTGTGCGTGCTGATAAGGGCAAATTGAGGACTCTTTCCTACAGGCAATTACGTCAGGTTAAAAAAGCAGCGGCAAAAAAGCCTTGTCATAGCAGCAGACAAGTTTTTGAAGCTGCTGGTGCCTCCAACGTCCCCCGAACAACAAGATGCAGGGTCCTTCAGAGGTTTCCAGCTGTGCATACGCCATCCTGTCGACCTCCTCTATCCACTGCACACAAGCAGAAATGGCTCCAGTGGGCCAAACAATACATGAAGACTGACTTCAAAACTGTTTTGTTCACGGATAAGTGCCGTGGAACGCTCGATGGTCCAGATGGATGGAGTGGAGGATGGCTGGTTGATAGACACCCCACGCAAACATGGCTACAGCACCAACAAGGAGGAGGTGGAGTAATGTTTTGGGCTGGAATCATGGGGAGAGAGATTGTCGGCCCCTTTAGGATCCCTGAAGGGGTAAAGATGAACTCCATAATGTATGTGGAGTTTCTCAAACAGCACTTCCTGCCATGGTTCAAGAAGAAGAACCATGTATTCCACAGCAAGATCATTTTCATGCATGATAATGCACCGTCTGATGCTGCACATAACACATCTGCATCTCTGGCTGATATGGGCATAAAAGGGGACAAACTTATGGTGTGACCCCCATGCTCCCCTGACCTCTACCCCATTCAGAACCTCTGGAGCATCATCAAAAGGAGTGTCTATGATGGCGGGAGGCAGTTCACATCTAAGCAACAGCTCTGGGAGGGTATTCTGTCCTCATGCAAAACAATTGAAGCAGAAACGATCCAAAACCTGACAAATTCAATGAACGAGAGATTTCAGAAGCTCCTTTCGAACAAGGGGTCCTATGTGCAAATGTAACATCACCTAGAATAAAGTTTTGAGTTGAAAACTTTTTGATTTTAGCTTCTAATAACCTGCTAATGCTTATAATTTCAAAAATGACCATTTTTTTGGTATTTATTAAAATGAAAAGGTTGATCGAAGAGTGTGGGGGATCTAAGAGTGTGGCAACCCAGTAGTCAGGATTACTTCGAATTCTGACAATCTGAGGGTCATGTTGCAGGTCGTGCAGCAAGAAGGCACTTATGTGTCTTGCGCATCCAGGAGCACCAAGTCCCTGTTGTGTTGGTGGCGAGGTAACAATCATGCTTCCTTCCTCTGTCCTCTCCCCCTAACCTCGCACAACAGAAATGTGATCAAGGTCTCCGTCATCTGATGAGTCTTCCATCAGTTCGTCCTCCACTTCTTCCTGGGCTCCTGCACCTTCCTCACTAGTTTGGCTGCTACCATGCGCCCTGGTAAAACCATCTCCCCCACCCTCACATGCCTGCCACCACTAAACATCTTCGTCGCCATTACAAAACTGTGCAGAAGGGTGCATAGGTCCCTGATCTGAGACCACTCCTCCATTGTGATTTGCCCCACCTCTGGATCTCGTTGGCCCAGGCTGTACGTCAGAACGTATTGCACCAGGGCTTGTCGGTGCTGCCACAGTCGCTGCAACATGTGCAGAGTTGAATTCCACCGGGTGGGCACATCGCATTTTAGCTGGTGAAGTGGCAGGCCCAACGACTTCTGTAGAGATGTAAGTCGCTGAGCTGCAGGATGCGAATGGCGGAAGTGAGCACACAGCGACCGTGCCCTCTGCAGAAGGCCATCTAGTCCGGGATAGTGGGCTAAAAATTGCTGGACAACCAGGTTCAACACGTGAGCCATACAAGGCACGTGTGTGACATTGCCCCGGCGAAGGGTCACACCCAGGTTTGCAGCATTGTCGCACACGGCCTTCCCTGGTTTCAAGTCCAGTGGAGACAACCATTCATGAAATTGGTTCTCCAGAGCTGACCACAACTCCTCAGCTGTGTGACTCACATTTCCCAGACATTTCAAAGTAAAAACCGCCTGATGACGTTGAGCCCTACTGCCAGCATAGTAAGGAGGTGTGCAGGATCCCTTCTGCGCAGTTAGAAAGCTTGTGGCATGACCAGACAGGCTTTGGGTGCAGGTGGAGGACCAAGAGGAGGTTGAGGAGGCAGAAGCAGTGGAGGAACTTTGACATAAAGAGGATTGACGCACAACTCGTGGGGACGGCAAGACTTGGACAGCAGCCCCTTGTCCTGCTGTCACCATAGTTACCCAGTGCCCAGTCAGCGACATGTAACGCCCCTGTCCATGCCTACTCGTCCAAGTGTCTGTGGTGAAATGCACCCTGTCACACACAGAGTTTCTCAAAGAAGCGGTGATGTTATGTGCGACATGCTGGTGGAGCGCAGGCACACCTTTCTTTGAGAAGTAATGCCGACTGGGCATCTGGTACTGGGGCACTGCGACGGACATAAGGTCTCGAAAATCCTCTGTGTCCACCAGGCGGAAAGGCAGTATTTCTGTAGCCAAGAGCTTGCAGATGGTGAAATTCAACCTCTTAGCTTTCTCATGGCTAGGAGGAAATGGTCTTTTACTTGTCCACATCTGAGGGACCGAGGGCTGGCTGTTGTGCTTAGACGGGGTTGATAAGGGTGTCCCCGGCAAACTGCCGGTCTGTGAGGAAGATGCAGGCAGACATGTTAGGTTGCCTTGATCCAAAGGTCGTGCTATCGATGTCGGACAGCGCTCAACACCAGCTGGTGTTACCACCTCCAAAGAAAATGATGAGCTGCCAATCACGCTGGCTGTTGTGGGTAAAGAGGTGGCAGGTCTGCGTCCCAAAACAGGTGTGACTGCTGTCCCCCCAGTCACAGAGGATGAAGAGGCCGCAGATGCACAAGATGGGCAGACGGCGGAAGGCCCGGCCGGCTAGGCCGCATTGTAGCACAGTGAGCTTCCCATTGCAACTTATGCTTCATGTCCATGTGCCGGTTCATGCATGAAGTACTCAAACTATGTATTTTTTGGCCTCTACTTAGCTTTTGCTGACAAATGTTACAGATAACACGAGTTGGGTCATCTTTATCGATCTGAAAAAATGGCCAGGCTATGCAAGGCTTAGCACCCATGCGAGCTGAAGAGCCACCACGACTTGTGGTCAGAGGCAGAGTTGTGTTTGAGGATGCAGTTGTTGACGTGCTTCCAGTACTACGTCTCTGTCCAGGAAGGCGCAACCTGACCTCGTCGTCACTAGCATCCTCCTCCACCTCCTCTGCTAACCTCATCTCTTGGCTGACTGTGGGTTGACAGTAAGTGGGATCTCCAACCTCATCATCATCACCCTGTGTGTTATCACACCCATCGTCCTCAGAGCCAACCTGTTCCTGCCCTGACAAAAAACTAAAGTTGTCGCTCCAATCAGGTATTTGAGTCTCATCATCGTCTTCCTCATTGTCTTCACCAACAGGAGTTACAGTTTGGGAATGAGGGTCTACATTATAGTCAGAACCTTCTGCGTCTGGTCCTGGATCCGACTCATAAAGATTCTGGGCATCAGTGCAGATCATTTCCTCGTCTGGATTCACAGAAGCGCTGGAGCCGACCTCTGATTCCCAGGCTATAGTATGAGTAAACAGCTCTGCAGACTCAACCATCTGTTCTACCTCATAGTCAGACGGGCAGCCAGAGATTTGGGAACTGTGAGGAAGCAAGTGCGATTGGGGTGACACCTTTGAGGACTGGAGTATTTGTGATGTTGAAGTTGATGTGGAGGAGAGCCCACTTAAAGGAGCACTTGATATCCGTTGAAGCACCTGCTGTTTTTGTGCCTCATCTGGAATTTGTAGCGATTGGCGTGGCCGTAAGAAAGGGATCTTATCACATTGTCCGCTAAAAGAAGTAGACATTTTAGTTTGGCTGGAAGATGGTCTTTCTTCTGCTGATGTTACTGTTGCTTTAACACCTACCCCACAGACACAACCTATTTTCCCCTTCCCAACACGCCTATTCCCCTTTCCACCAGCAGCAGGCCTTTTTCCACTCATTTTGGTGGTTAACTAATTCACAACTCTGGAGTTGTTTGCACAAAAAAACAATGGATGGGAACCGAGCAGAGCTGAGTGGCCAAACTGTGGTATTAAGCCAAAACTATTGGCTGGGTTAGATGCAGAAAAAAATTATATTCAATTTGCAACCTGATGGAGGTCAGTATAGATGGACTAATAGAACAAGTCCCACACACTGCTAGAAGCCAAAATATTTTTTCAGAGCTAGATGCAGAAAAAAATTATATTCAATTTGCAACCTAATGGAGGTCAGTATAGATGGACTAATAGACCAAGTCCCACACACTGCTAGAAGCCCAAATATTTTTTCAGAGCTACATGCAGATAAAAATTATTTTTAATTTGCAACCTGATGGAGGTCAGTATAGATGGACTAATAGAACAAGTCCCACACACTGCTAGGAACCCAAATATTTTTTTCAGAGCTAGATGCAGAAAAAAATTATATTCAATTTGCAACCTGATGGAGGTCAGTATAGATGGACTAATAGAACATGTCCCACACACTGCTGGAAGCCGAAATATTTTTTCAGAGCTAGATGCAGAAAAAAATTATATTCAATTTGCAACCTGATGGAGGTCAGTATAGATGGACTAATAGAACAAGTCCCACACACTTCTAGAAGCCCAAATATTTTTTCAGAGCTAGATGCAGAAAAAAATTATATTCAATTTGCAACCTGATGGAGGTCAGTATAGATGGACTAATAGACCAAGTCCCACACACTGCTAGAAGCCGAAATATTTTTTCAGAGCTAGATGCAGAAAAAAAGTATATTCAATTTGCAACCTGATGGAGGTCAGTATAGATGGACTAATAGAACAAGTCCCACACACTGCTAGAAGCCGAAATATTTTTGCAGAGCTAGATGCAGAAAAAAATTATATTCAATTTGCAACCTGATGGAGGTCAGTATAGATGGACTAACAGAACAAGTCCCACACACTGCTAGAAGCCCAAATATTTTTTCAGAGCTAGATGCAGAAAAAAATTATATTCAATTTGCAACCTGATGGAGGTCAGTATAGATGGACTAATAGACCAAGTCCCACACACTGCTAGAAGCCAAAATATTTTTTCAGAGCTAGATGCAGAAAAAAATTATATTCAATTTGCAACCTGATGGAGGTCAGTATAGATGGACTAATAGAACAAGTCCCACACACTGCTAGAAGCCCAAATATTTTTTCAGAGCTAGATGCAAATAAAAATTATTTTTAATTTGCAACCTGATGGAGGTCAGTATAGATGGACTAATAGAACAAGTCCCACACACTGCTAGAAGCCGAAATATTTTTTCAGAGCTAGATGCAGAAAAAAATTATATTCAATTTGCAACCTGAAGGAGGTCAGTATAGATGGACTAATAGAACAAGTCCCACACACTGCTACAAGCTGAAATATTTTTTCAGAGTTAGATGCAGAAAAAAAATTATATTCAATTTGCAACCTGATGGAGGTCAGTATAGATGGACTAATAGAACAAGTCCCACACACTGCTAGAAGCCCAAATATTTTTTCAGAGTTAGATGCAGAAAAAAATTATATTCAATTTGCAACCTGATGGAGGTCAGTATAGATGGACTAATAGAACAAGTCCCACACACTGCTAGAAGCCCATATATTTTTTCAGCGCTAGATGCAGAAAAAAAATATATTCAATTTGCAACCTGATGGAGGTCAGTATAGATGGACTAATAGAACAAGTCCCACACACTGCTAGAAGCCCAAATATTTTTTCAGAGTTAGATGCAGAAAAAAATTATATTCAATTTGCAACCTGATGGAGGTCAGTATAGATGGACTAATAGAACAAGTCCCACACACTGCTAGAAGCCCATATATTTTTTCAGAGCTAGATGCAGAAAAAAATTATATTCAATTTGCAACCTGATGGAGGTCAGTATAGATGGACTAAAAGACCAAGTCCCACACACTGCTAGAAGCCGAAATATTTTTTCAGAGCTAGATGCAGAAAAAAATTATATTCAATTTGCAACCTGATGGAGGTCAGTATAGATGGACTAATAGACCAAGTCCCACACACTGCTAGAAGCCCAAATATTTTTTCAGAGCGACATGCAGATAAAAATTATTTTTAATTTGCAACCTGATGGAGGTCAGTATAGATGGACTAATAGATCAAGTCCCACACACTGCTAGGAGCCCAAATATTTTTTTCAGAGCTAGATGCAGAAAAAAATTATATTCAATTTGCAACCTGATGGAGGTCAGTATAGATGGACTAATAGAACATGTCCCACACACTGTTAGAAGCCGAAATATTTTTTCAGAGCTAGATGCAGAAAAAAATTATATTCAATTTGCAACCTGATGGAGGTCAGTATAGATGGACTAATAGAACAAGTCCCACACACTGCCAGAAGCCCAAATATTTTTTCAGAGCTAGATGCAAATAAAAATTATTTTTAATTTGCAACCTGATGGAGGTCAGTATAGATGGACTAATAGAACAAGTCCCACACACTGCTAGAAGCCCAAATATTTTTTCAGAGCTAGATGCAGAAAAAAATTATATTCAATTTGCAAACTGATGAAGGTCAGTATAGATGGAATAATATAACAAGTCCCACACACTGCTAGAAGTCCAAATAATTTTTCAGAGCTAGATGCAGATAAAAATTATTTTTAATTTGCAACCTGATGGAGGTCAGTATAGATGGACTAATAGAACAAGTCCCACACACTGCTAGAAGCCCAAATATTTTTTCAGAGCTAGATGCAGAAAAAAATTATATTCAATTTGCAACCTGGTGGAGGTTAGTATAGATGGACTAATAGACCAAGTCCCACACACTGCTAGAAGGCCAAATATTTTTTCAGAGCTAGATGCAGAAAAAAATTATATTCAATTTGCAACCTGATGGAGGTCAGTATAGATGGACTAATAGAATGATGCTATGCCCAAAAGGTTTTACTTCACTAGGTGCAGTAAAAAGATTGGTATTCTATACACAGGTGGTGTAGCTTGCAACACAGATAGGCTACTCCACTGACTAACACACACTGCAATAGGCCAAAAAGGATTAGCTTTGTTAGATTTAGCCAAATGCTGTGAAAAGAACTTGCACAGCACTGGCACAGACCTGCCTGGCAAAAACTGATAGGAACTGATGTAACTTAGTACTGAAAAGGACTGCAATTACAATTAGTCTTTACTCCCAACCTATCTATTTAAGAGCACAGACCTGCCTGATAAAAGTCGTAGGAGATAATGTAACCTAGTCCTTAAAAGGACTGCAATCACAACTCTTCCCTACTCCCAAGCTATCTGTAGATTTGTGCGAAAATTGGCTTGAAATTAACAAGGTATAGCGCACACAGCAACAGCGGTGCCGTCTAACACGCAGCTGCAGCAGTGAGAAAATGGTGGCGATGGGGAAAATGGCTGGGTCTTATAGGGCAAGGACATGTGACATACACTGCCAATGCACATGCCCTTGCTTGTGTGAAAAAAAGCACTTCGCTCCGCGTGTGCGCTGCTGATAGGCTGACAGATTGCACCTCCCCACTGTAAATGCGGGAAAGAGAAAAAAAAATGGAGATCTTCATTGTTCCTGCAGAGATCCATCCCCTGCCCCTCCCCCCGCCCCGCTGTACACTCAAACTGCATATTAACATTAATTTTCAGCATTACTGAGAAAAAATCCAGTTATGATTTTGGTGCACGAACAGTTATCGAACATAACCTCGAGCAGCCGAATTTTTTTCAAATCGTTCGTGTTCGCCGATCGGCTCGAACACCGCCCAAAACGGCTTGAATTTGAGATTGGCGAACAGTTTGAGTCGAACAACGCTCATCTCTAGTACCGACCACATCCTGTACTGATACTTCTTGATAAAGGCCCTATGTGGCCGAAACGTTGGCTTATTTTTGTATTGCACGGGTTGGTTCACTTAAATACAATTATCCATCTTATTTGCAAATTTGAGTGCCAAAGTTTTCTTCTAATTATTGACTACTATGGTATAATTCTGAGCACCAACTCCTGGGTACAGTTAGAATGATCCTATTATTTTATCAAATGGATATAAAAATAGATAGATAGAAAGAAAAATAGATAGTTGGATAGATAGATAGATAGATAGATAGATAGATAGATAGATAGATAGATAGATAGATAGATAGATAGATAGATAGATAGATAGTTTGGGAAACAATTTAGAATTAGAGTCTTTTCATTCCAAACCTTTCAATTCCAGAAGATAATACAGATGGTGATGCTGATTTAACATAAACTTTTCTTTCCTTTACTTGCACACATAAGCTATGACAGTGCAGGAGACTGTGAAATGTGGCCCATTTAAACTAAGTCATTTCAATGAATTATTAACAAGGCATTAAAGGAACTATTTATATAGCCAATGTAAGACGTCTCAAATATAGAACACAAGCTGTTTGAGCGTCTTTAGATTGCTTTAATTCAAAAAGGGAAGCATTTAGAGATAAGGCGACCACCCGAGCATGCATAACTCTCGAATTGCCATGGTTGACCCATAAAAACACGGATGGTGTCTCACTTATATCAAATCTTATAATTACCCGCAACCTAGTTTGTAAAACGCTATATATCAGAGTTTCAACACTCACTTTAACTAGTCAAATCCTTTTACAGTTTAGAGAGCCAGCTGTCTTCCAGTGACAGTCAGTTTTCTAGTATGAATCAATTTGTCTCCACTGACGGAAAATAATTGCAAAGCAAACAAATTATCTATGCTACGTTGAATCCTATTCACTCCGGGGATTCCGAGCGTAAAGCTTTAAAAGATTTTTATTCCTTCCACAAATTATGACCTCTTTTACAAACAGTGAAGAATGAGGCCGTCCAGAAATGGTCTGGAGGCTTCGCTGCAGTCTATTTCGGCATAAAAAAAAAAGAGCAATGAGTTTATTCCAAAAAACTGCAATTATTATAGGATTAACTATGCTATTTAATTTTCCCCTTAAAGGGAATGTCTCATGTATTTGATTTAGCGTCCTTTATTAGATATCAGTCTGTAGAAGAGAAAGAGTGACTTTGTTCTTTTTTTAAATGTTGTAGATTGTTCCAACAATCAGTGGAAAAGTATAATAGAAACCCGTCACCACTTCTGTATTTATCACCCACTCCTGATTTTAGCTTACAAATACTGATGTAAAATGCTGACCAAATACTGATCGTGTGAACGTGACCTAAAGGCTTCCTTCACACATCCGTATAAAACATATATGTGAAAAAACGGTACCGGTGTCATCAGTGTTTTCCATCAGTGTGTCCTTTTTTACAATCAATGTCATCAGTGTTTTCCATCAGTGTGTCCTTTTTTACAATCAATGTCATCAGTGTTTTCCCGGTATGGATAAAGAAATGAATTACAAAGCTTCTTCTATGCTTTGCAATGTTAAACACGGACAGCAAACAGCTGCCATCCGTCTGCTGTATGTGTTTTTCATGGACCCATAGACTTGTATCATCCCAGGTTATCTGTGTTGCCGGAAAAAAATGGACAGGTCTCCACGTGGTTTGCACGGAGACACATTCTGTGTAAAAACACAGACATGTGAGAAGCCCCTTAGATTATAATCGGTACATGTGGTATCTGAAAATAATGGATACTACACGTACTGGAAACATGGAAATGTGAAGGAGGCCTAGTTATGCTGGATCCTTCTCTATCCTTGACATCTCCATAACAATTAGATAGTCATCTAATTCCACCAAAATTGATGGTTTTGCAAACTTTCCTTTACTGTATGCAGATTGTACCATTACAAGAGATGAGCAAAGAAATTCGAGTGGAAGTGAATTCTACTTGAATTTGACAAAAATCCGCATTTGCCAAAAAGGTGGATTTTTAATAATTTGCTTTAGTAATTTGCAGAGTGGTCAAAATGGACACTGGTCTGGTCTCCATTTTTCTAAAGGGCCATCAAAAGATTAAAAAAAATAAATACAGTACAGACCAAAAGTTTGGATACACCTTCTCATTTAAAGAAATTTCTGTATTTTCATGACTTTGAAAATTGTACATTTACACTGAAGGCATCAAAACTATACACATGTGGAATTATATACTTAACAAAAAGTGTGAAAGAACTGAAAATATGTCTTATATTCTAGTTTCTTCAAAGTAGCCACCTTTTGCTTTGATGACTGCTTTGCACACTCTTGGCATTCTCTTGATGAGCTTCAAGAGGTAGTCACCGGAAATGGTCTTCCAACAATCTTGAAGGAGTTCTCAGAGATGCTTAGCACTTGTTGGCCCTTTTGCCTTCACTCTGGTGTCCAGCTCACCCCAAACCCTCTCGATTGGGTTCAGGAGTGGTGACTGTGGAGTCCAGGTCATCTGGCGTAGCACCCCATCACTCTCTTTCTTGGTTAAATAGCCCTTACACAGCCTGGAGGTGTGTTTGGGGTCATTGTCCTGTTGAAAAATAAATGATGGTCCAACTAAACGCAAACCAGATGGAAAAGCATGCCGCTGCAAGATGCTGTGGTAGTCATGCTGGTTCAGTATGCCTCAATTTTGAATAAATCCCCAACAGTGTCACCAGCAAAGCACCCCCACACCATCACACCTCCTCCTCCATGCTTCACGGTGGGAACCAGGCATGTAGAGTCCATCCGTTCTGCGTCGCACAAAGACACGGTGGTTGGAACCAAAGATCTCAAATTTAGACTCATCAGACCAAAGCACAGATTTCCACTGGTCTAATGTCCATTCCTTGTGTTCTTTAGCCCAAACAAGTCTCTTCTGCTTGTTGCCTGTCCTTAGCAATGGTTTCCTAGCAGCTATTTTACCATGAAGGCCTGCTGCACAAAGTCTCCTCTTAACAGTTGTTGTAGAGATGTGTCTGCTGCTAGAACTCTGTGTGGCATTGACCTGGTTTCTAATCTAAGCTGCTGTTAACCTGCAATTTCTGAGGCTGGTGACTCAGATAAACTTATCCTCAGAAGCAGAGGTGACTCTTGGTCTTCCTTTCCTGGGGCGGTCCTCAAGTTAGCCAGTTTCTTTGTTTTTCAACCATGCTTCCACAGAATTAAAAAAAAAATTTAAAAACTCAAGAAATGGGCCTGGACAGAAATGATGGTACTCTTAACTTAATATTTTGTTGAACAACCTTTTGAGGCAATCATGGCAATCAAACGATTCCTGTAACTGTCAATGAGACGTCTGCACCTCTCGACGGGTATTTTGGCCCACTTCTCATGAGCAAACTGCTCCAGTTGTCTCGTGTTTGAAGGTTGTCTTTTCCAGGCGGCATGTTTCAGCTCTTTCCAAAGATGCTCAATAGTATTTAGGTCAGGGCTCATAGAAGGCCACTTCAGAATAGTCCAATGTTTTCCTCTTCACCATTCTTGGGTGTTTTTATCTGTGTGTTTTGGGTCATTATCCTGTTGCAAGACCCATGAACTGCGACTGAGACCAAGCTTTCTGACACTGGGCAGCACATTTCTCTCTAGAATCCCTTGATAGTCTTGAGATTTCATTGTATCCTACACAGATTCAAGACACCCTGTGCCAGATACAGCAAAGCAGCCCCAGAACATAACAGAGCCTCCTCCATGTTTCACAGTAGGGACTGTGTTCTTTTCTTGATATGCTTCATTTTTCCGTCTGTGAACATACCTTGCCAAAAACGTATATTTCTGTCTACATAGGACATACTCCTAGAAGCTTTGTGGCTTGTCAACATGTAGTTTGGCAAATTCCAGTCTGGATTTTTTATGATTTTTTTTCAAGAATGGTGTTCTCCTTGGTCGTCTCCCATGAAGTCCACTTTGGATCAAACAATGACGGACGGAGCGATCTGACACTGATGTTCCTTGAGCTTGAAGTTCACTTTTAATCTCTTTAGAAGTTATCCTGGGCTCTTTCGTTACCATTTGTATTATCCGTCTCTTTGATTTGTCATCAATTTTCCACTTGCGGCCACATCCAGGGAGGTTGGATACAGTTCCATGGATCTTAAATTTCTGAATAATAAGTGCAACTGTAGTCACAGGAACATCAAAATGCTTGGAGGTGGTCTTATAACCTTTACTTTTAACATGCTTGTCTATGGTTTTCTTTCTAATCTCCTGAGACAACTCTTTCCTTTGCTTCCTCTGGTCCATGTTGAGTGTGGTACACACCATGTCACCAAACAGTACAGTGAGTATCTGTAGCCCTATATACAGGCCCACTGACTGATTACAAGATTGTAGACACCTGTGATGCTAATTAGTGGACACAACTTGATTTAACATGTCCCTTTTGTCACATTATTTTCAGGGGTCCCATCATTTCTGTCCAGGCCTATTTAATGAGTTTAATTTTTTTTTAAATTCTATGGAAGCAGGGTTGAAAAGCAATGACTGACTTTCATTTGTTCATTTTCATAGATTTTTAATTTATTATTACTTTTGTCAGATTCAAGTTATTTCTGAGACTATTGTGGGTTTTTCTTTCATTAAATGAGGGGTACCAACAATTTTGACCACGTGTGTAGATACAAATTCAAATGGGAATAGTAAAATCACCAGGTGTGGTAGGAGGAAGCAGGACTCAATGACTCTCAGTCTTTCTCCGTGAGTATAAAAGTGCCAAACAAATTGTGGGAAGCATAGCCCTCAGTTGGTAGCTTTTAAATTACACAGAATTTAGTTTAAAAGTTGGCTTCTGGCAGGAGCATTTTCCAGCCACTCAGTCCCATGTCAGCTTGATAAGTTACAAAAGTTAATTCTTGCAGATGCCTTTTATCCCAAATAAGTCTGTCCTGAATAAAAATGCTAGTATTAGATTTTTTGCAATCTTCTGCTTATGAAGCCTAATCTCATTTAACTATGAATCAGTTTAGCAACATGATGTTCAGTTTATTTCTACATGTTGTGACTTATTTTTACACTGCATCAATGTAATAAAAAATATATAAATTTTATACAGGAATATTCCTAAACATCATTAAAAAGAAAAATGGACATGAGCATAAAGGACAAAAAAATGTAATGGCCATATGAACAATCATCAAAGCAAATAAGGTACATTAAATTGTGACTACCAACACAAAATACAGATAAAATAAAAATAAAATAATGAAATTGTTGCCTGTAAAATTCAGAAATTAATAGTTAGTTGTTTTTAAGTAGCCATGATGGCTTGTTATGGCCCAACATGCTAAAATAGGACCACCACCAAGGCTTTTCTTCATTTTGTTGATCTCCTTCACCTCGTTCTCTTTGACCCTGAGTATAAGGATCATAAGAATCGAGTGGGTCATATCGATCATAGATATCTTCGGGAATAAGTTGATCATATTTGCGAGATTTGATTTCAATGCGGTTCAAAACAAAGTCAACTCGTCCAGGCTTGGTCATTGTAGGTGGAAGAGTAATCTTCTTAGAGACCTTAGAGTAGCCAAAGGCTTCTGCAGAGACCACGTAGACACCTGGAATCAAGAGTCGCCAGTAATCTCCATTTTCAGCTTTATAAAACAAACAAAGAAAATTTTGTTGGCTAAGAGGATATAATCAATAGTTATTATTATGAATAAATGATGAAACAGCATCTAGAAAAGCTCTCCCAGAGGAGGTAAGATAACAGTGGTAGGACAGAAAATTCACAGCTCATACAAAATGCACATATGAAGATAAATTGGGATAATTTACAAAAACAACAGGGAGTACAAATAGAGAGGTTTCGGTAAATATCAGAAAAATTGTATAACCGTTTTCGTATTTTTCAGTTTTCTTATTCTTTATATTTATTTCTTATTTCAATTTATTTCTAATAAACAAACCATTTTTTTAAGACTTTCTAACTAGACATCAATGGATCTGACAAAATTTGAACTCGCCAAATCATGTGATTTTACCAGGAAATTTGATTTCATATTATGCTTTTGGGTCTCTCCAGACCCAAGAGCATAATAAATGTAAGAAGTAAAAAGAAACAAATACACACCTCACTGCTCACCACCCCCTCTGCTTCCTGCCCATTAACTGGTTCTTCCCATCTCTGGCCTGGTGTTCACTCTACGTCTGGACTCACCGCAAAGCTCACTTCTCTAGCTGCCTTCACTGCACTTTGTTTCCTGTCAACTGTTTATTTCTCTAAGCTTTCATCGCACTACCTCTGAGATAGGACTTCCAGATGTGAGCAGACTCTGGCTCGGCCTTGTGTTCACGCAAACTGGGACTTCCAGCCACGCACAATAACCTCGCTGGGCTTGCAGCCAGAAGTCCCAGCCCAGAGTGGATACCAAGCCGAGCCTGGGTCTGCTCACAGCCGGAAGTCCCGGCTCAGAGTGAATACCGAGCTGGAGGCGTGACATTATGGAGAACTGGACAGTGGACAGCAAACAGAGAGCAGTGAGGGCAGCTGGAAAAATGAGCTTTGAGGTGAGGTTTTTTTTTCATTTTAGTCTTTTGCCAGCTTTCGACTGATAAGCAAGATGGCCATCGTAGAATTCACAAGCAGAAATTACAAAAAATAAAATCTATATTTTCCAAAATGTGGATCTTTGTAAAATTCAAGTAGACTAATTCCACTGGAATAAATGTGCCCATTCCTATTGGTAAGGGTTATAAATTAAACATCAGTTTTAAAAATGTTGAAGACAATTTCTCACGCTCATATTTTAGGGATCAAAGTGGATTTGAGGAGCCCATTTATAAGAGAGAAACATACTGTAACTTAAGGAAACCTTCCATCCAGGAACTTAAGAGTGACTACACATTTCTAATTAGGAGTCACCCTAACTAGTGTCAAACGTTTGCCTTCTGCTGCCTCACAAACTCCTATCGGTAATGAGTTCCTCCTATATAAGCATTCGGTCATCAATTTAATACAATTACATTTTTTCCAATAAAATGTAGGTTTCAATCAAAATGTTTCAGTTCTACATAGGTTAATGGGAGGAAAAGGACCCAAAATTTTGTTCCGCAATATGGGAACAATATGTGGTGGTAAATTCTTACTTGGGCACATGGCAGGGCTCAGAAGGGAAGGAGCATTGTTGGCTTTTAGATTGCAGATTAGAATTTTTTTTAGTTGCCATGTAAAATTTGCAGAGCCCCTGAAGTGCCAGTAGAGTGGATTATCACCAATAAGAGACCCCATTTTGGAAACTACACCCCTCAAATGAATTTATTTAGGGTTTAGGAATGTAGTTAATTTGTTGAGTCTACAGATGTTTTACAGTTTTTGAAGCTTAATAAGAAAAATGAAAACACATCTTTTTCCTTTATTATTTAGATTTAGTTCAAAGATATTAGGATAAAAGGGTTTAGGTCAAAGGGCAATAGGGGAAATGTACCCCAAAATGTTATCTTACAAACTAATAAATTAAAAATTTTACAACACTGATATAATAGATAATCATAGTGCCGAGTATTTAAGTTTCTGATATTTTGTGTTTTATTGTCCATTGTGGGTTTTTTTCAAACAGAGGGACATGAAAAAAATATTAATTTAAGCCACAACTTCTTGGTGAAGACACAATTTCAACATCACCATATATTATGCATGGATGGAAGTGCTGGAAAATCCTTTTTTTCTTCGTCGGTTCCACAATAGATGAGGTTCAACCAGCAGGAAATGGCACCCATTCATCAACTTTCCGGTGTATCCCGAATAACATTGGCATGGTGAGCTTCTTTATTTCTTTTTTCCCTATATTATACATATTGGCCATCTTTGAAAAGTGACTTTCTAGTAGTTTTCTCAATGTCATTTTTGGGGATTGTCTCGTATAATTATGTTTGAGGAGAAAATAAATCATATTTTCTACAAAAGAAAAAAGGAGCAAGTGCCCACCTAAATAATAGTAAAAATAGCAATGCACAATAAAATATATTAAAAACACTTTCAAATTAACAACTTAACCCTTTAAGGACCAAACCTAATATGGCCTTAATGTTCACACATTTTTTTTTCCATTGTCACATTTCAGGAGCACTGATTTGCTGCACAAATTTTGGGGTCAGCCCGATTATGGCAACATCAAATGTATATAATATTATTTATTTTTTATTACTTTTTATACAAAGAGAGAATTATAAAGTTAACATTTTTTACATCAATGGAGATACGCAGGGGCTTATTTATGTTATGGGATAAGATATAGTTTTCATGGCTCCCATTTTCATCTACATATGACTTTGGGCACTTTTTATTTCACTTTTTTGGGAGGTGCAATGAACAAAAAGTAATTTTTAATTTTTTCTTTTTTTTTAAATTTTTAATCACAGCTCCAATTGTGTGCAATTTTTATACCACTTTTTTCCTGCAGGTTGATAAGACAATGAGAATAAAAAATGCACTTTTTTTATGTTTTACTACTTTATTTTCCCATAGACTGAATTGTGCGAGGTCTCTTTTTGTGTTAGTTTGTGTTAGTACCATTTTTGGGCACATATGACTTTTTGATCACATTATACACTGCTCAAAAAAATAGAGGGAACACTCAAATAACACATCCTAGATCTGAATGAATGAAATATTCTCATTGAATACTTTGTTCTGTACAAAGTTGAATGTGCTGAGAACAAAATCACACAAAAATCATCAATGGAAATAAAATTTATTAACCAATGGAGGCCTGGATTTGGAGTCACCCCCAAAATTAAAGTGGAAAAACACACTACAGGCTGATCCAACTTTGATGTAATGTCCTTAAAACAAGTCAAAATGAGGCTCAGTATTGTGTGTGGCCTCCACGTGCCTGTATGATCTCCCTACAACGCCTGGGCATGCTCCTGATGAGGTTGCAGATGGTCTCCTGTGGGATCTCCTCCCAGACCTGGACTAAAGCATCCGCCAACTCCTGGACAGTCTGTGGTGCAACGTGACATTGGTGGATGGAGCGAGACATGATGTCCCAGATGTGCTCAATCGGATTCAGGTCTGGGGAACGGGCGGGCCAGTCCATAGCTTCAATGCCTTCATCTTGCAGGAACTGCTGACACACTCCAGCCACATGAGGTCTGTCATTGTCCTGCATTAGGAGGAACCCAGGGCCAACCGCACCAGCATATGGTCTCACAAGGGGTCTGCCACCCCACACCATTACTGATGCACTGCCAAACCGGTCATGCTGAAGGATGTTGCAGGCAGCAGATCGCTCTCCACGGCATCTCCAGACTCTGTCGCGTCTGTCTCATGTGCTCAGTGTGAACCTGCTGTCATCTGTGAAGAGCACAGGGCGCCAGTGGCGACTTTGCCAATCCTGGTGTTCTGTGGCAAATGCCAAGCGTCCTGCACGGTGTTGGGCTGTAAGAACAACCCCCATCTGTGGACGTCATACCACCCTCATGGAGTTGGTTTCTAACCGTTTGTGCAGACACATGCACATTTGTGGCCTGCTGGAGGTCATTTTGCAGGGCTCTGGCAGTGCTCCTCCTGTTCCTCCTTGCACAAAGGCGGAGGTAGAGGTCCTGCTGCTGGGTTGCTGCCCTCCTACGGCCCCCTCCACGTCTCCTGGTGTACTGGCCTGTCTCCTGGTAGCACCTCCAGCCTCTGGACACTACGCTGACAGACACAGCAAACCTTCTTGCCACAGCTCGAATTGATGTGCCATCCTGGATGAGCTGCACTACCTGAGCAACTTCTGTGGGTTGTAGAGGCCGTCTCATGCTACCACGAGTGTGAAAGCACAACCAACATTCAAAAGTGACCAAAACATCAGCCAGAAAGCATTGGTACTGAGATGTGGTCTGTGGTCCCCATCTGCAGTACCACTCCTTTATTGAGTGTGTCTTGATAATTGCCAATAATTTCCATCTATTGTCTATTCCATTTGCACAACAGCATGTGAAATTGATTGTCAATCAGTGTTGCTTCCTACGTGGACAGTTTGATTTCACAGAAGTTTGATTTACTTGGAGTTATATTCTGTTGCTTAAGTGTTCCCTTTATTTTTTTGAGCAGTGTATTTACTTTTAGATATCAGTGGAGGTGCAATTGTTTTTTGTATTTTTTTTGCATTTTCCGTGCGGGATACATAGTTATATAGCATGGATTGATACAGTTCCAGTTATAACCAATTTATAACATAGTTTATATCTTTTACAACTGATGAGCTTGCCTTCTTAAAATATTAGTATGAAATAACTAGCAAAAATAGAAAGTCTTTCCAGTCTTGTTCTCAGACTTGTACTATAATACCTGTCGTTATATCATGGCGAATTCCTCTCACTGAAATTCGGGCATTCTTGATTGGGTTCCCATGTTCGTCCTTAACTACTCCTTTAATACCACGATGAACCTAATAAAAATACAGACAACATTAGGCACTTATGTTAGATTTTAATACAAAATATAATGTTAATCTACTGTAGAAAAAAATGGACAAGAAAATTATGGTAACTACGAAACGAAGAGTCATAAATGGTGGCCATACGCATCAACTATCCCTCCTAACGACCGTCCATAACTCTAGTGGTGGCTTATCTCATCATAGAACAAAAGTAATAGGATTTTAAATTCAAAATGCCAATTCCTTCTCCTCCCTAAAATCATCTGATAGGTGATAGTTGAAACTTTCCCATATACATTGGATGTGTATCATTATGTATGAATGTGCAAATTAAATCCACTCGAGTATTGTAAAAAATTGCAAAGGGATGTTAAACGGTTAAAACATTTTTTTTTTTTAAATCCTTATACTCCCCTCGGTTCTCACCTCTCTAGCCCCTCACTGTTTCCCATCCAGTTCTTGTTGCAACTTCTGATCACCGCCGCTCACACTGAATCTCTGACTCTCTCCCGCTGGGCCGGGACTTGTGGCTCTTTTGAGATCCGGGACATTTCTGCACTTGCACCTGCAAGTTCATCATGTGTCGTGACATTATGACGTCGTGACCTTACGAGCACTTGTGCAGAAACGTCCCAGGCCTCATTGGAGCCGAAAGTCACGGCTTAGCATGAAGAAACCCAGGGATTCAGCGTGAGCGGTGGTGATAAAAAGATGCAACATGGACCAGACCAGTGACGGTGAGGAGTGAAGGTGTAAAACAGGTGACTGGTAAGGTGAGCATAAGTATTTTCTGTATATGTAACGTTTATTATGCTCTGGGGGTCTTAAGTAGTGTTCAGCGAATTTGTTTGGCATTTCAAATTCGTGTTCGTGTGCTGGGTTCCGACTTGTTTGCGCCAAAAAATCAGCTCCGCACATGAACATCCTTGATTTGCCACACTGTCACGTAGATGACATCTGTGTGACAGCGTGGCAAATCAGGGATGTTCATAGGCGGAGCCAATTTTTCGGCGCGAACAAACCGGAACCCCGAACACGAATTTGAAATGCCGAACAAATTGGCTCAACACTAGTCTTAAGAGACCTTGATGTGGGACATTTAATTAACGGAGTATTCATTTCTCTGCCAATCAAATTTTTTGGGGAAAATCCATACAAATTTGAAGTTTGCCTGATCTGCTCATCTTCTCTAGTCTCCACCGTCACAAGCTAAGAACTCAGTCAGACGTCCTAATTTTGCATACGAGTGCTATCCTTGGTTTTCACTGATAGCACTTGTACTGTGATAGTCTATGGGGCCATCCACATATCCTTGAGTTTTCGTGGAGACATGTCCGATTTTGATCAGAGGGTTGGTTCAAAATCTGCAATGAAAGTCTACGGTTCCTTGAAAATAATCAGACCGCACTCAGATTGCATCGGAGCGCAGTCCAATTTTCCCATACTGTCACACAGGAGAAACTGGAGGTACTTTTTTTCTTCACGTATGAGAAAAACGGATGACACTTGGACCACACTCTGATGAAAATAATAAGTCTGTTTATCTCATATGTGAGAAAAACGGATGTCTGAATGAGGCTTAGCAAAGCTGAAGATTGTGCTCAGGAAGGACACCGAGGAGCAGTCAATGAGGCTAGGTGGGAGCTGATAGAGTGGCTGTATAACACTTTTTGCAAGTTTAACTCAAAGATAGATTTTCAAAGTACACCAGCATCATCAGGTCAAAGACTATTTAATACAATATACAGTCTGTATTGGAAAATCTAATTACAGATGTGGTTTAATCGGTCTAGGGCTACACAATGGGGCAATATTCATAACATAAACTCATCAGGACATTTCTGCTCATGTAAGGGGGAAGACCGGGGTGTAAGTACTTTCAAAACAAGGGATCCGGAACTGCTGGGGCCATGCCTCTTGTTGCAGGGGGAAGACAGACAGGAGTCAGGTGACCGGGAAGCTGGGGTTGTGTCCAGAGAGAGAGCTGAGGAGTCAGGTGACTGGGGAGCTGAGCTCGTGTCTAGGAAGAGGGTGGAAAAGGAGTTTTTGCATGGGAAAAGCGGCAGTGGACAGTGGGAGTCAAGCCCGACTAGAGGGAGAAGAGACGCAGGATCCCTGGAGCCGAGCAAGTGAGGTGCACTGTTATGGACTAGGGGCTCAGTGGGTCAAACCGGAGACCGCCCGCTGCCGCCAGAAGACGGAGCATTGTTTAGGTGGGGAAGCCGGAAGAAAGCAACACCGGCATCAGCCGGCTACTGCCTTGTGAGGAGCAAGAGTCAGCTAAGTGAAAAAACTGCTGATAACAACCGTGTCTACATCTAGCCCAACTGTGGATTGTCAGGTATAGCATATTACCTGCTACTTTCCTTGTTGTTCCCATATTTCCCCATATTTCCCCTGTTACTCCCTGCGTGGAGATTGACCCTGTTACAGTAAATCCCCCTTGTTATTTAACCCTGTACTGGCTGCTCTGTGTTTCTGTGTCACTGCATCTAAAGTACCTGTGTTACACTCAGTGAACATTTCAAAATGAGAAGCAAAATGTATTTCATTGAGCCATTTAGTCCTGCTTAAAAAAAACACTAATTTCAAGAGTCTGCTCAGTGTACCTGGTATTATTGACTTTCGAACTGTCATCTCAGACACTTTATTTAAGTACTGCACTTTCCTAAACAAGCTTCTGTAAAGACATAAAATAATTACGTGAAACCGCTTCATCCAGATTTAAGATAATCAATCCAGCAGGTATCTCACATCCCGAGAAGTGGATCTGTTGCACATCCGTGTGTAATATTCTAGATTGGTCTTGGCAAATTTTAACAATAGATAAAGTAATTGACTCAACATTATCAGCGGATTTTATCAGAGCTCTGTATTTGCTCTCCGCTGTGGATGGGCTAGACTTTCACTGTGTCTCCACTGCTCAAATCTTCAATCTTGAAAGCTTTAATGTGTAATGTGTATGGATTTTATTCTGCCTTATTGGGCTCACAAACACAAAGTTTCACTGGAGAGCTGTAAAATAGAATGGGCTTGGTGGTCTGAACTCTAGTACTTAAGTTGTAATAAACCTCGCCACAAGGAACATTAATGTTGTGCACAAAGAGCCTCCAATGCTCCAGTGAGGCCGGCAACTGTATCAATAGCTTCACTGTTAGTTAAAGTAATGTGAAGACATAAAAACTCAACTCCGGTCAGTCGGAAAAAAAATAACCATCACTTCTAGTGATAAACACAAATAAGGTCAATGATAGAATGCGAATATTTATCATGATTACTCTTTTAAAGGAAATATGTCAGCATGATTTCCCCCTCCCCATCCCCTCACCAAGCTATTTATACGTGCATGTAGCTCTTTCAATAACAAGTCCAGTCCGTTCCTCTGTTAATGAGAATTCAACATTTGAATTGGTATGCAAATACGGCTTAGAAGCTATTTGTATATCTGAAACTTCTGTCCCTCCAGCTCTATTTCTCGCCCAGTGCGGTCTCCTCCTGCTTGACTTACAACAGCTACGCTGTGTGACTTCCGGCAAAGGAGTTGTTAGTCAAGCAGGAGGAAACAGTGTTGGCCAGGGAATAGAGCTGGAGTGACAGAGGATTCAGATCTACAAATAGCTCTTCAGCCTCATTTGCATATCAATTTAAATGCTAATTTCTCAGTAATGGTAAATAGTTTGGGGGAGGGAGTGAAATCCTGCTGACAGATTCCATTTAACTTCTAGGGACATAGGTGGAAGCACTAGTTTGAAGGTAGGCATCAGAATGCAAAAATTTACTTTCTATATTTATGTAAGAGAAAAGTGGAAAATAAGAAGCTGCGAGTGCAAGAAATAAGATCACAGTCTTACTGGTGTTTATTTCCCTGTACAGACTCCAGGGGATGATAAAGGAACTTTTCCTCAGGTTATCACCCCTTAGAAAGTATGTACTCTCTACTTGGCACATGTAAGCCTGGCCATAGATATCTGATATTAATCTCTCTCTTCCTTACTACTCCATATACATACATTCTGAGCTCATTCATGTATCTTCAGTAGAGACGAGCGGATCAGGTAAAATTCAAATTGTTCTTTTCATGCAGTTTTCCTGGAAAATTTAATTTGCTGAGAAATTATGCTCTGCAAATTGAATGTCCCTTATTATGCTCTGGGGTATATCCAGACCTCAGAGCATAATAAGCATAATATATGTAAAAATATCCTTATACTCACCTCACTGCTCACCTCTCCGGCCCCTCCTCTACGCCTCACTACCACCTGTCCGGTCCTCGTCACATCTTTAGATCATCGTTGGCCACGCTGAAATCTCTGGTCCTCTCACGCTAGGCTGAGGCTTCCGGAAGGGTTCTGCACATGCGTGTGCAAAGGTCACAGTGCATGCCATGATGTCATGGTGTGGGCCGTGACCTTTACGAGTGCATGTAGCATGTGTAGCCTAGTGTGAAAGGTCCAGGGATTTTAGCACAGCCGATGGCGATCCAAAGATGCAACAAGCACCAGACGGGTGAGGAACGGAGAGACCGGAACGGTGAGCGGTGAGAGGAGTATAAGGTGTTTTTTTTTTTAAAACTATTACGGTTCAGAAAGTGTTAAACCTAAGGAACCTTTCACACTTATAAATGATAGTATAGCAAAAGACATTTATTGCAAATCCAAACTTATCAGGAGAATGGGGATCCTCATTCTGAAAGTCAAGAAAGTTGTATGCAGAAAAGAATAGAGATTATGGCCTTGATTCATGAACATATTTACACCAGAAAACTGTTGGAAAACACTTTAAAAATTCACAAAAATTTTGCGCAAAGAGGAATTGCAAAAAAATGTTGCAACTTAACTTTATCACAACAGTTTCGGGCAACTATGCCAAAATGGGAGAATCTGGGGAGAAGCCAGGGTGGGATTGGGCGTGACAATACCAGCCCATGAAATTCATAAATAATGGTGGAGATTTTTACACCAGAAATGTTATTCCAGTCCCTAACTGGAAACATCACAGAAAAAGACACAGCCTTACCAACACCAGGTCAGATTACCAATGCACTAGCAGGATGCAGCAGACCCCATGATAAAGGCGGTGGCAGCACAGGTGCAAAATACTGATGCAAACAGCCAATTACTGACCTACCAATTCATGGAGGGGGTGGCTGTGTAGTATTAAACATGCACCCAGATGGAGCTTGCATAGGACCCAAGTCACACCGATACGTGTGATGCACAGTACCTGACTGGAGTAGCATTTCTGCCAAGGCGCAAGGAGGCGCATGCCATTGAGAAGATGTGTCAAATTTATTAAGTGGTGTGTACCATTCCAAAACACTTCATTAAGACTGGCATGTACATCGCCAGTCTTAACGAATCGGGCCCCAAATCTATTATTCCTATATATTTTAATAAAAAAGACATTCATTGTCCGCCTGATTTTGTGCATAAGCCATACATGTCTAAATTGAGAAAAGTTCTTTAAAGCAAAATTTACACCAGAGTCTGAGTTCACATTGAGTTTCATTCATAATGGTCCCATCAAAAGGGGTACATGGAATTGCTCAGCTATTATTAAGAGCTCTGTACATATCATTGGTGGTCCCAGTGCAGACCCCCACTGATCCACAAGTTATTTTACTTTAAAAACTTTTAAATGGTGAGAAAAATCCTTTAAATAACAGTTAATCTGGGTTCACGCAGCGTGATCCATGTTGTTGAATGACAACCCACTGACTATATACAAGCACAGTTTACAGAGGCCAACAATCATTCTAAGCGTGCAGAACGATCATTATTATAATCGTTCTGTGCCAACAGAATGTTATGTTATCGGCAGCACAACTTCTGCCAACTTAAAAATCATCTAACCTGGTAAACTAGTAGTTTGCTCATTTGTCAGGTGTTTGTCGACCTTTTTAAAGGACTGATAGTCAGCAATGGGCAATTCCACTAATGCTCATTCCCCGATTATTGATTTGCCTAAAATGCGCCATAAGTCTTACTACATCTGTAGGTAAATAAACAGAATGATGGCTAAGTTTTGCTTGGAACTGTAGAGAGGTGGGTGTCAAGCAAGGTGAGGGAAGGAACAAGTATACAATGATGGAAAGAGGGGAAAGGGAGCCCAACAACTTGGAAAAAGGGAAGTGGAGACCCCTAGGCAGATCTAATAGCACCCTGACTACCCTATAGTCCCTATATAGGTTCCGCACCTATCGCCGAGCAGGAAACCTAATCCCTGAATGTCCCTAAAGCTAGGCCCTAGGGTGTACACTAGTCAGGCCCCACTGTAACTAAAGACAACAAGGTAAACAAACAAAGGGGATACACTTAGCCTGAGAAGACACCAGAGAGATAACGCAAACTGTCCCCAAGGGAAGTCCAAGAAGAATCTAGCCAACTACTAATACTCCAGGCATGGACAGAGGAACATAAAACTATCCCTGGAGACTCTCTGGAGAAACAGAGTTTTTAACAACCAAGCAAGGGTGTGTCAATTAGCAGGAGAAAGTGGAGGTCACTGCTGGGTCCTAAAGGAAGAAGGATATCACTACACTACAGAGATGAGAGGATCAAGAAGGCGTCGGCAAAGCCAAGCGCAGTGAGCTTCTACAGCCGGATCCAGAGCGACTGTCTATCACACTTGATACACCCGTGACAGTGGGTCCATGTACTAGCAAGACTGGTAAATGGTTAAAGAGAATCTCTCTCTGGAGGACCTGGCATGTCCATGCATTACAAAGATAGCCTATAGATTTCAATGAGAACTGTGCAATTTTTAATTGTACCAGTGGGGGCGCCCTAGGTTTCACACACGATGCCGTTTTTCTCCATAAGTTACAAAAGATCAAGATGGTGTTATGTTCTGCTACCAGAGCTAAGGAAAGAGAGGAGATCTGTCCCTACGATAGAACTCAGCTTTATCCCTACGATGTAACAGGGAACCTGATCCTGCGATCAGACCTGCTAAAGTCCTAAGCTAGTCTGTACGGAGACCTATAGATGTGGGGAAGGAATCCCTACAAGTACTAAGGACTGGGAGGAAAATGGGACACCTCCTAACAGAAATAGTAGCAGACAGACAAACAAACAAAATATATAGAACACTGAGGTCCGTAGACCAAGCAAACTAACAGAGTTAGATACAGAGCACAGGCTAGCTAGAAAGTAGTTATACAATGAAGTCCAGCAAAGCCAGAAGGGCGGAGCAGGATTAAATAGGCCAACAAGGTCATGTGACCAGCAAAGGAAAAAACCTAAGAGCAAGGTTCTAACAGTACCCCCCCTTCTAAGAGGATCCTCCGGATCCCCTAGGACCAGGCTTATCAGGAAATCTCCTGTGAAACGCTCTGATAAGTCTGGACGCGGAAACATCATCTGACCTCACCCAAGAGTTATCCTCGGGTCCGAAACCTTTCCAGGCCACAAGATACTGCAAACTACCTCTATACCGTCTAGAGTTAAGGATGCGAGAAATTTCATATTCCCCGTCCTCCACCACCGGAGGAACAGAGGCAGAGGCGTCACCATCCAACACAACAGCTTTTTTTAACAGAGAGACATGAAATACCGGATTAATTCTCCAGGAGGTAGGAACCTCCAACCTAACAGCAGATTGGTTGACAACCTGAAGCACCTTAAAGGGCCCTACAAACTTGGGACCCAATTTCTTAGAAGGAATCCTCAACCGCAGATTTCTAGAGGACAACCAAACCATGTCACCAACAGCGAACAAAACCTCCTGTCGTTTCCTATCAAAGTAGTCTTTAGATTTTCTGTTGGCCTCCTGAAGATTACCACGCACATCCGTCCAAACTCTCTCCAAATCACCGGAAAAATTCTCCTCCTCAGGCACGGCAGATCCCAACTTGGAGAACGACCCAAACGACGGATGTCTCCCAGAACAACAAAAAAAGGCGAACAACCAGCAGAAGAAGATGTATGATTGTTCAGAGCAAATTCAGCAAGTGGCAGAAACTCAGACCACCCCTCTTGATTGTCTGCCACAAAACAATGCAAGAACTGCTCAACATCCTGGTTTTTCCTTTCTGTCTGGCCATTAGATTCAGGATGATATCCGGACGAGAACGATAAATGAACTCCCAACCTGTCACAAAAACGAGCCACGTACTGAGGACCCCTATCAGAAACAATGTCAGTAGGAATGCCATGAAGTCTGACAATTTCCTTGACAAAGGCCTTAGCGAGAGTTTTAGCGCAGGGAAGTTTGACGAAGGGAACCAAGTGACACATCTTGCTAAAACGGTCCACGACCACCCAGATGACAGTAAAACCCTCAGAGGGGGGAAGGTCAGTTATAAAGTCCATAGCCAAATGTGTCCAAGGAGCACTGGGAACCTCCAAAGGACAAAGCAACCCCGCAGCAGGAGTATGTGAGGACTTAGATCTAGCACATATAGTACATTGACGCACCCACTTAATGACTTCCTTCTGCCATCCAGGCCACCAAAAACTGCGACCCACCAGTCTCTTGGTCTCAGAGATTCTGGGATGACCTGCCAACCGAGATTCGTGACACTCAACAAACAAATCTCTCCTAAAGGTCCCAGGCACAAACAACCTCCCATGAGGAGTGTTAGATGGGGCATTCTCCTGTGCTTTAAGAATCTCATCTTCCAAAACGGAGTCCAAAGCAGCTATCACAACACCTTCTTGTAAAATGTTCTCCTCTTTCTCAGCACCGACTATGGGAGAAAAACTGCGAGACAAGGCATCCGCCTTAACATTCTTAGTACCAGGGATGTAAGTAACGGAGAAATTAAACCGCGAGAAAAACAGTGCCCACCTAGCCTGACGGGCATTCAGGCGCTTGGCAGCATCAAGATATATCAGATTTTTATGATCCGTAAGAACCTGAACGGGAAATTCCGCACCTTCCAAGAAGTGGCGCCAGTGTTCAAATGCGAGTTTAATAGCCAATAATTCCCGATTACCAATATCGTAATTCAGTTCAGTCTCCGAAAATTTTTTTGAAAAAAAGGCACAGGGATGTAATCCATCCCCGTTATCCTGAGACAATACTGCGCCAACCCCCACAGAGGAAGCATCAACCTCAACCAAAAACGGCTTAGTCACATCAGGCTGCATAAGGATGGGAGCAGAGGTGAACCTCTCCTTGAGATACACAAAAGCTTCAATAGCCTCAGAAGACCACTGAACCGCATCAGCACCTTTCCTGGTGAGATCGGTCAGAGGTTTGACAATACTAGAAAAAAGTTTTATGAATTTTCTGTAATAATTGGCGAAACATAAAAACCTCTGTATCGATTTCAAACCAATAGGCCTAGGCCATTCCTGTACAGCTTGAACTTTAACCGGATCCATCTCAAAACCTTCGCTGGAGATAATGTAACCCAAAAAACTAATTCTCTGTACAGCGAACTCACATTTCTCCAGCTTAGCAAAAAGCGAATTGTCCATTAACAACTGTAATACCTCACGTACGCTCCGCCAATGAGACTCCAGATCCGGCGAATAAATCAAAATGTCATCCAAATACACAACCACATTTTTGCCGATCAAAGGTCTAAGGATGTCATTAATAAGATTCTGAAAAAATGCAGGAGCATTAGTAAGACCAAAAGGCATAACCAGATTCTCAAAATGACCCACAGGAGTGTTAAAAGCAGTCTTCCATTCGTCACCCTCCTTCATGCGCAACAGATTGTATGCCCCCTTAAGGTCAATTTTAGAGAACCACTTGGCCCCCATTAACTGGTTAAATAAATCAGGAATCATTGGCAGTGGGTAAGGATTGCGTACAGTAATTTTGTTAATCTCACGAAAATCCAGACAAGGACGTAAACCGCCGTCCTTTTTTTTTACAAAAAAAAATCCAACCGCCACAGGAGACTTAGAAGGCCTAATGTGACCGGCGGCCAAACTTGTCTGTATGTATTCCTCCAAAGCCTTCCTCTCAGGAATAGTAAGGTTAAATAAACGACTTTTAGGAAGAGTCGCTCCAGGGACAAATTCAATAGAACAATCATAGTCTCTATGGGGAGGCAAAACCTGCGATTCCTTCTCAGAAAAAACTCTCCAAAAATCCTGAATAGGAACAGGCAATTCTCCCCTATCCAACGCTGCAATACGCCCGTTACAACACTTGTCATAACATTTATGGCTCCAGGATTTAATTTCACTGGTAGACCAATCCAGTACAGGATTGTGAAATTTTAACCAGGGCAATCCCAATATTACTGGAGAAGGCAAGTTATTCAAAACTACCAAATCCAATTTCTCATGGTGAACACCATTAATAGTGAGAGGAAATTCACAGACCTTGAGAGTAATATTCTCCAAAGGGGAACCATCCACAGAAACCACAGCAATGGGGGATGATAAAGGTTTGGGTTTTAAATTGAGTCTTTCCAAGAATCCCCCATCAATTACATTCAGAGTAGACCCACAATCGACAAACACCCGAAATTCCATTAATTTTTCCTGAGCAATCGTGGAAGCAGCTAAAAATACACCCTTGGAATTTAAACAGGCAATACGGGCATGACTGACCATTTTTTTTTCTTTCTTCATACGAAGCTCACAGCCTTTAATCAAATGACCAGATTTTCCGCAATAGAAACACAAGCCTTCAAAAAATCTACGGTCTTTTTCTTGAGAGCGAGGTGCCACCGATCCAATCTCCATCGGTTCACCACTGTTAGTACACACATTCTCATAACCAGAAACTGACATAGCAGAGGATTTGCTCTCATTAACCCTTGCACGCAGTCTCCTATCCACCCGTATAGCTAATTGCATAGCCTGTTGCAAATCTTCAGGTGTAGGATAAGCAATTAGCAGGTCTTTAACCCTTTCATTGAGCCCAGCAAGAAATAGACTTTTCAGAGCAGAATCGTTCCACCCTGTTTGAGTAGACCATCGACGGAAATGAGTACAATATTTTTCCACATTACCTGATCCCTGTCTCAAACGTCTTAACTCAGTCTCAGCTGATGCGACACGGTCAGGATCATCATATAATAGCCCCAAAGCAGAAAAAAAACTATCCACTGATCTGAAGCATGTATCACTAGGTTGCAAAGAAAAGGCCCACTCCTGAGGCTCTTTGCGTAAAAGTGACATTATGAACCCTATGCGCTGGGATTCATCCCCAGAGGACTTGGGTCTCAAACGAAAATACAATAAGCAAGCATTTTTAAATGAAAAAAATTCTCGGTGTTCACCAAAAAATAAATCCAGCAAACATACCTTAGGCTCCAAGAAATGTGCTCCAGGACAGTTACTCACGTGCTGACGGAGCTCGGCCACCTCCAGAGAGAGTCCCTGCAGGCGATGAGCCAAATCCTGAACCGACACCATGATGGAACAGAAAAATCTTTCCTTAGAGAATTTGCAGGCTGGACTTACTGTTATGTTCTGCTACCAGAGCTAAGGAAAGAGAGGAGATCTGTCCCTACGATAGAACTCAGCTTTATCCCTACGATGTAACAGGGAACCTGATCCTGCGATCAGACCTGCTAAAGTCCTAAGCTAGTCTGTACGGAGACCTATAGATGTGGGGAAGGAATCCCTACAAGTACTAAGGACTGGGAGGAAAATGGGACACCTCCTAACAGAAATAGTAGCAGACAGACAAACAAACAAAATATATAGAACACTGAGGTCCGTAGACCAAGCAAACTAACAGAGTTAGATACAGAGCACAGGCTAGCTAGAAAGTAGTTATACAATGAAGTCCAGCAAAGCCAGAAGGGCGGAGCAGGATTAAATAGGCCAACAAGGTCATGTGACCAGCAAAGGAAAAAACCTAAGAGCAAGGTTCTAACAGATGGTCTGAGCAGTGATTAGCTTATTTATATGGGATCATTCCAATGAAACTGGGTTGAGTAGTTACACAAATCTCTTTATTCCTTGCCCAGATAACTATACCTTTTATCAACATCCTGACCTATTATCCAGCTAAATGACAACAGTTCCGTAAAGCATGGAAATTATTTTTTACTAAAGTTCCATTCAAGTGATTTTCCACACATCGTATGAACATCAAGGGGATTTTTTTCTGAATAAAATGCACACACGGGGATACGGTATAAGTTATTCAGTTATTCATAGTCTTTCCTTGGCTTTAGCAGGAACTTTACTTCTTCATGGAGAAGCTATCAATTACACATGCCTGCAGGTAAAAGCTTTAAATTCTGAGCTGTCCATCTTGCTTCCTCAGTGCATCCATTCTCTTTTCCTCTATAAAGGAAATCATTAAGCTTCCTTTCGGCACAGTAAGCTTATATTCTCTGTGCTTAAACAGACTCTGGACCATTTATGTAACCAAACTACTCACGTGAGAGGAAATGCAAATCGACCAACCCAAGCTAACGTCTGACTCGTGACCAGCCATGATCTATTCACCATGTGTTGTGCAGATTTTCAGAAACGGTTCCCCTGGAGTAACAACTCTAGTTACAATAATATGAAACATCACTTAACCTTTAACACCCTAACAAGAGATTTATAATAGATATAACATTCCCAGTAGCAATTCGTAATTACAGAATTAAATATGGCTGGTGGATCTGGGACAATGGTCGGTCATAATCATAAAACCTCAAACCATGTCTAGACTTCATGGAAGCAGTAAGTAGGATGAAGAAAAGCCAAACATGTAACACGATCCAAGGACATCTCTGCTTACAATTAGACTTTGCTGAGGTGTTTACCTTACTTTTTACCTTATGAAATTCTAATAAATTGATAGATTGAGAAAATAAAAAAAAAATATGAAAATTGGACTAAATTCCAAAACCAAGTCCACTTTATAGAAGGAAGAGAGAGGAAAAAAATACATTGGAATCTGCACTTCAAAAACGGTCTTGGATTAGAGAAGGAAAAGTCAAAGAAACCTCCATCAAAAATTGTGGATGCAAATTTTTGCAGGAAATTGTTCGTCTGGCTGTTACTCTTTTATAAGACATTTTAAATAACCACACGAATCCCAAAATGTAACATGACTAGAATAATAAAAAGGGAAGGCTTGGTTTATGGGATGATTTGCATTTACCTGAAAGTTTGAGACAGTGTTAACCTAAAACTAAAAAAAATAATGAAATTACATTTTATAGAAAGATAAATATTAAAAAATGAGTAATGTGTTAAAAATGTAAAAACTATATACTGGTATATAATAAATATAAAATGTATGATATTATGCAGTAGATTATATCAATATCATACAGTATCAGAAATTTGAAGAAATCATTTTCCTTATTTTTATATTTTTTGTTTAGTACTTTTTGCTCAAAATGTTTAAGGCACATACAATTGGAAGTTTATTTTGAGATTTGTTTTTGTTTTTTAATTTCTTTATGACATCGGGACAGAAAACTCTAAGGCTGGCCTTTTCATCTTATTATAAGTAACAGATGATGAGCTGAAGACTTTTTGTTAGGGATGAGGGAATTTTTTGAAATTCAAATTTGTCAGCTTTGGTGAATTTAGCCCAGAAATTCGATTAGCAGCAAATTGTTTTGTCGTTAATTGCAAGTACTCCTAAGCCTCCTATACCCCTGAAAAGACATGTGTGTGACTGAATTGCAGCAGAACTATAACCAATCTGATTAAGCAAAAAGAGGTTGCTAACTATGTGATCACGGTCCCTGCCTCACAAACAATCTAAAGGCCTGTTTACACTAGCAGACTGGTGGGACTTAATGACCGCTAATCAGCTATTTATCTGCATATCAGTAGTTTTTAATAGCTTAATTAAAGGGCAGACTGAGCTTCAGATATGCACTGAATGATCTGCAATAAATCATTCAGTGCACATATGTTGCTATTGTTCTAGGCAGCACAGGTCCTGTTTACGCAGGATGATGTGCTGCCGAGAATTATATTTTTTTGCAGAGAAAGGATCGTTTAACCTAACAAACCATCGTTTTGCTCATTTGATAGATGATCAGCAGCCTGTTTTGACTGCCTAAAAATGTTCTTTCATGATAATCTTTCAGATTAAATGAACCTTTATGTCTCTCTCTCCCTATCAATTAAATCTGTATTATTATTATCTTCTCCTCACACACTAAGCGTTACTGTTGTGCTGTCATACACTATCTGTATGATTTCTTCACTGTTTTATGGCTTTCTCTTCCTATCTCCATGGCTAAAATGTGAGAGGCGACGTCCTCTCACTATCCAGATTCACCACATAATGACAACTGCATTCCCTGCTTCTGTTTTTATACAGACTGTCATAGTTCCTCCTGAGTGCTTGCACTATACTTTGTGATGTGATCATTGCTAGGCATTATGGGGAAGCATCAAAACCTACAAAAGACAAAAAATATATCTCATACCCTACCATCATTATATATAAATGTAAAGCAAAGTTGCATATTAAACATAGGGTACTTAGTGAACTATTTTTGATCAAAAAAAGTATACAAGCCGTCCCACCAGCGGCAAGGTGACCCTAAATTGGGACGGTACCTACACTGTCTATATTAAAAACCTTACTGTATATCAAAGTTGAAGTAATGCACATAAAGGGGTAGACAAATAGGACCGGGTCCCAACTCCAGACCACCTAGGCCCGTGGTAAGCTACATATATACTAATCAGCTCAACAAAGGGGATGCCACACCCTTACTTTGCACAGAATGCAAACAAGACAAAAAACCAAGCAATGTGAACTGAGGTCTAAGATGGTACACATGCAAGAAATAGGAGCATGTTCACACTAGCAAAAAGAAGCATGGGGAAGCATGCCCAAATGTGCGCAAGATCATATCATCTTTCTCTGGTTGATGCAATTGTCTGCAATCTGTGCAAAGGTGAACTGAAAGTTGTTTGAATTCACAGGGTTCAGCATATTCCTAAAAATTAGACAAAAATTTGATTTGTATCAAATCAACTTGCTCATCTCTACTTTTTGTACATCTATGTGTTTTTAGCTCTGGTGAAAACAAGAAAGAATGTAACTGAAGATGCAGGACCATAGGGGTGTGTGCTCCATTGAAAATGTTATTGTCTCCTGGAAACTTTTACATCTAAATGCTGCAAGCTGTAAAGCTGTATGCTGACCAGATTATGCTGCGATCCCATGTAGTGGCCATTTAACAAATGACTACTTTGAAGGACTTGAATTGTGATAATGTGTTATCCCTTTCTGTATATGGAAGGTCCTGTCTAAAAGGTGAGGCACTTTGGAAAAAGATGAAAAAATAATCCCCATTGGTGCAATGGAATGTAAAATTGGCAACATCCGAGCTGAGGAAAAGAAGAATGACACAGGTTATATCTGGAATTTGTTTCCATTAAATACTTTGTTATTTAGCCTTCCCCAGAACATGGGCTCATACCTGAAATATCTGAGCTGTCATGAGAGAAGCAGGCTGAAACTTTCTCTCAAGTTGATAAATGTCTTCAATACAAACCCCCCTACTCTCCTCCCCATCTATTCCCATTCACTAATAGTGAGACTTGACATATTCGTGAAATATTTTGTCATAATTTTGCATGCTGAAGCGCTGCCTTGTACCATTTCAATTAAGCTCAGCAGAGATTCTTTATTGTCTTGCCAGGCAGGATACAGTTCGTCCTCAGTTGGGAACTTCTCACATCCCAGCTCCAGGGTAAGTTCGAAACAATTGGTGTGGAGATAACTGAAGTCTGACATTCCTAGAAAAGAATTTCACGATATGAGACAAGGAGTTTCGTACAGTACAAACCATTTGTGGTTACGAAGAATACAACTGAAAACAACTAGCCCACGTTCCTAAGAAGCTCTTCATACTTGTTCTCCAGAAGCCATACCATTTTATTTTATTTTGTTTCCCACACACAATGGGGGACATTTCTCATTGCATCTGTTCCAAAATTTATGTGCAAATTTCAATATTTCATTGTCGCCAAAGTTATGTCTAAGCCAAAGTTTTTTTTAAGCTTAAAAATTACAAGAAAGGGGGGGCACGGTTCACCTTTTGGTATGAATTTGCAAAATAATAATAAATGCATTTCTATATAAAAGTTGCAAAACAGTTCCACATTCTGAACAGGTAATAGCCGTTTAAGAAAAAAAATATTTTCAACAATTATATTTATGTTGAAACAATTTCTAACATGCACAAAAAAATAGCAATTTACATGAATTACTATATTAACATGCATTATTTGGCATATTGGTCTCTTGCTCTTTTCTAACACTGGAACGTGTACAAATTAACATAAAAAGTTGCAATTTGTGCAAAAAAATACACATTATATTAAAAATTTATTCATAAGTTATTAAATTGCTTGAATTAGTTAGACAGCATAAAAAAGCAAGTTTGCAATTGACTTGCTTCTTCTTTTTGCTGTTATTTTCCTGCTATGAGAGTTTTTATCTTTCATAGTATACAGTTCGTTTCCATGGAGCTTGGCTACTACTTCTTGTCCAGACCCTGGCCAAGTGGTTTGTACCTGCAGTAGCTACATTCCAGGAAGGGGGTTAACTCCTTACATACCAGTAAGCTATCTCCAGCCAATTGATTTCTATACAGCAGTTATCTGCTCAACTCCCTCCTCCTACTCAGCTCCTGGAAATCTGCAGTCATAAATCTTGCAATATCACCAGTCCACAGCATCAGCTGCTTTCAGAGAAGGGCTCAAAATCATAGCTGTTGACTCTCGCTGTCCGGAGTTGTGTGCTTGTTCAAATGCACAGTTATCTCTAAACTGTAAACAGTGATTGCAGTGCACACTCTAGAACAAACCACTTATAGCTAAATGTGTTACAGCAGAACTTGTGTTGAGCATTATAGTTCTACTAATAGTACAGCTTTGCTCATCAGAACTGGCACTCAAGGAAGAGAACCCGCTTTGCCAGAAACCAGGAAGTAAGGAGATGGCATAACTCTGAGCTGCTCAAAAGTTAATTGTCAACTTGCAGATATCACTAAGAAGCCTCATTAAGGCATCACTATATATATGGAAAGTCACAACTTTAAAATGACAGAAATGCTAGAAGTTAAGGGAAAGGTAAATGTGGACACATCTGTAATGGTGCCTACTTGCCATTGAAGACAGAAGAAGCAGGGTTTGGAGATGTAAATACCATTTAAATGCTTAAAATACTTTAAAATAGAAGTATAATAGTGATGAGCGAGCATGCTCGCCATTATTCGATACTCGCCAGGGCATCTCAGTGCTCAAGATGCTAATTGCTCGGTGAGTAATTTTGAAATGTTCAGGCGGAAGTTGAAGTCCCCGCCCCGCATGTTTGGCACTGTTTAGACAGCAAATTAACATGCGGGGATTGCCTGCCAGTCACTGTAATAATGCAGCCATGTTGGTTGTGGCATTACAATGATTGACGCTATGCAGCCAGGCATCAGGTCTATATAAGACCCGGGACCCTATGCTCGTCACAGTGTACTGGTCAAGCAGACAGAGTAGAGAGAGGTGAAGCGGAGTGAGGGAGAGAATTTGCAGTTGTTTTAGTGAGGTATTGTCTTTTAGGCTCATGGAGACGGAAGCTTTCCGCAACCTGATGGCAGCGGCTGTCCCTCAGTACTCGGTCCCCAGCCGCCACTATTTCTCCCGGTGTGTCATCCCCGCATTACACAAGCACGTGTCCCAGAACATTAACCGTTCCCTCACCAAAGGAGTTACTGGGAAGGTCCATCTAACCATGGACACGTGGATAAGTGCTTGTGGCCATGGACGGTAGATCTCACTGACAGCACACTGGGTTAATGTTGTGGAAGCCGGGACCCAGTCAGACCCTGGGACGGAACACGTCCTCCCGATGCCGAGGATTGTGGGCCATGGGTCAATCAGGGTTGCCCCCACATTCTACGGCTCCTGTACCTGCTCCTCCTCCTCCTCTGCAGCTTCCATCTCCGAAATGACCACATCAATCGGATTCTGGAAGCACTGCAGCACTGCCACGGCCAAGCGGCAACAGGCTGTACTGAATCTAATATGCTTAGGTGACAAACCACACACCGTTGCAGAGTTGTTGAAAGCTGTAACAGAGCAGGCAGATCTGTGTCTCTCACCACTGAACCTACAGCCAGACATGGTCATGTGTGACAATGGCCGGAACCTGGCAGCGGCTCTGAGGCTTGGCAACCTGGCACACGTACCATGCCTGGCCCATGTGCTCAACCTAGTGGTTCAGCAGTTTCTTAAAATTTACCCAGATCTGCCTAAGCTGCTTGTGAAAGTACGCCGCATGTGTGCCTAATTCAGAAAGTCAGCTACAGCTTCTGCCGCCCTCACAGCTCTTCAGCAGCATTTGCAGCTTCCAGCTCACCCACTGGTCTGCAATGTCATCACACATTGGAACTCAACGTTGCATATGTTGGGAAGTATTTGTGAGCAGCAGAGGGCAGTTGTTGAGTACCAGCTTCATAAGAGCTGATGAGTGGGCAGGGATGTCTGACATCTGGGCCATCCTCCAAAACTTTGAGGACTCCGCCAAGATGGTGAGTGGCGATGATGCCATAATTAGTGTCATCATCCCGCTTCTTTGTCTACTGAAATGCTCGCTGCTCACAATTAAAGGGGAGGCATTGCAGGCAGGACACGAGATGGAGCAAGGAACTATACAGGGTGATGCTACACAGCCCAGCCTCATCTCATCTCAATGTGGATTGGGTGATAATGAGAAGTAGGAAGAGGAGGAGGAACAGGAGCTGGATTCTTGCGCTACAGACCGTACTACCCACACAACAGTCATACTGTCTGTTCAATGTGGATGGCCTGAGGAGAGGGAGAATGATGAGGAGGACCAGGATGAGAAGGAAAGCATGGAAAGTCGTCCTCTTGGTCAGGACAGGGAAGTCTTGGCTGTTGGCAGTCTGGCACACATGGCTGACTTTATGTTCCGCTGCCTTTCCAGTGACCCTCGGGTTGTACATATTTTGGCCCACAGTAATTACTGGTTGGTCACACTTCTAGACCCACACTACAAGGAGAACTTTCTATGTTTCCTTCCGGTGGCGGAGAGGACTAATAAAATGTTGCAGTACCAGAAGGCTCTTGTTGAAGAATTATTTAAAAAATTCCCATCTGAAAATGTTGGCGGCAGAGGTCACAGTTTGTTGAACAACCAAGAAGTACAGGCGAGGGAGACACAAATATGACGCAACAGAGGCAGGGGAACACTGTCAAAGGTCTGGGACAGTTTTCTCAGACCCTCCCAGTGGCCAGGCCCTGATGTGCGGGGTACTCTGACAAGGAGGGAAAAGTTTTGGAAGATGCTGAAGGTGTACCTTGCTGACCGTACCAGCGTCCTCCGTGATTCCTCTGTGCCTTATAACTATTGGGTATCCAAGCTGGACACTTGGCATGAACTGGCTCTCTATGCCATGGAGGTCCTGGCCTGCACTGCTGCTAGCGTTTTATCAGAGCGGGTTTTTAGAGCTGTCGGGGGTATTATAACTGATAGGCGCATGCGCCTGTCAAACTGAGAATGCTGACAGTCTGACTCTTATAAAAATGAACAAGGGCTGGATTGGGCCACACTTCTCAACACCACCGGATGATAGCAGTGGAACATAAAGTCAAATCCAGTGGTTTTTTTGGGGGGGCTATTCCCATGCACTTCTACACACCCAGACATGGGTATTTGCTTCATGATTTTGTCTATTTTATGTCACCCTCCTCCTTCTCCTCATCCTCCATCACCATATCAACAGGGTGACTATCATGCAATACCCACATCCTTTTATTTTAAGGGTGTTAATGATGCCAGTCGGAAATAATTTTTGGCAGCCCTGCCACTCACTGCATATGCAATAACAGTATAGGAGACCCACTCCTTTATAATGGGAACATTTTTTACTGAGGCCCTCCTCTATGTCTCTTCAAAGGAGTATTGGAGTGCGTCCTAATTTTTGGCAGCCCTTGAACTTGCTGCATATGCAATAACAGTATAGGAGACCCACTCCTATGTTGTATGTTGCAGTACTAGATGGCGCTTGTTGAAGAATTATTAAAAAAAATCCCATCTGATAACCCTGGCAGCAGAGGTCACAGTTTCTTGGACAACCAAGTAGTACAGGCGACGGAGAAACAAAGCAGCTGCAGCAGAGGCAGGGGAACGCTGTGAAAGGTCTGGGACAGTTTTCTCAGAACCTCCCAGTGCCCAGGCCCTGATGTGCGGGGTACTCTGACAAGGAGGGAAAAGTTTTGGAAGATGCTTAATGACTACCTTGGCTACCGTACCAGCGTCCTCCGTGATTCCTCTGTGCCTTACAACTATTGGGTATCCAAGCTGGACATGTGGCATGAACTGGCTCTCTACACCTTGGAGGCCCTTGTGCTAGCGTTTTGTCACAGATGGTTTTTAGTGCCACCGGGGGTATTATAACATATACGCAATAACCGTATAGAAGACCCACTCCTTAATAATGGGAAGACCAATTCAAATCGATTTTATATTCTACAATGATACCTCTCTTATCTGAAATTCATTTACGGATGAGCTATCACAGTATGCATAGCGTATTACACCAATCCAGCCAGATATCATTGCCTTATACTGCGTACTGTTGCTGCAAAAAAATTAAAAATCTATTCTATTCCCTATTGATACCGCTGTTAGCTGCATTTACAATAGGGACAGGTGCAAGGTATCATCAGCTGGAGTTGAGTGTTGTTCATTGTCGTCGAATACATCTCTTCCACAGTGCATTACTTGATTGATATTTTCCATGCACTCGTTGACTGATTCATATTTTTTTAATGGTGATCTTTACTCACAAATTCATGAAAGAAGGCAGGGTTGCTTGCGTCCCTTCACAGTTTGTTGCTGCCACGTCCAAAATAACCTTTTTGGGGCCAGTTAAAATCTATTTTTATTTGTACAATATTACCTCTCTTATCTGAGATTTGTGTATGGGTGACATATAGCAGTAGGGATAGAATCTTACAGGCATCTAGTCAGGGATTATTGTATTATACTCAGTGCTGAAAAAAAAAGTCTATTCCCTATTGATAACGCTGTTAGCTGCTTTTAAAATAGGGAGAGGTGCTAGATGGTATTATCAGTTGGAAATGAGTGTCCATTCTGTTCTTCCCCATATTGTTCCCATGTCATTTCAGCACTGTATGGATGTGTCTGATCATGTCTCACACACCACATGGCCAGATAAGGTAGTAAAATGTTAAAATGACATTTACTGGTGAATGTATTTTTCACCGTTGAAAGCAATGCAAAAGTGCAAAGATGCATAAAAAATGCTAGGTGTGAGCATAGGCCAAGGTGCAGAGGAGCATTTTTGTTTTTGGTTATTTATTTTGCTTTATATACAAGTTATTACCCTGGAAAGATTGTCCCGTAACATTTTTCCCAGGAAAATCCATTTTGGCTTTGTTTTTGTATGTTTTATTGTGAGTCTGTAAAAGTGGCGTAATATTCTGACAACATTGTTCACAGCAGTAACCTGGGATACAGAGATGCTTCCAGGAATCTTCCCCATGCTGAACCCATGTCATTTGAGCACTGTTTATATCGATTTGACCAATTTGTAGGCCTCCTCCAGACCTCCGGGGGGGCCGCTGGAAAAATGCTCAAGTTTCCCATTAACTTACATTGGGCTCATTACTCGGGTCGAGCACCCAAGCATTACGATTTGCTCGACCCGAGCAACGAGAACCGAGCATTTTAGTGCTCGCTCATCACTAATAATAATGCTTTGCTGCATAGACCTTGGACATTCTACATCAATGTATCACAGATGGAATTTTGAGTTTTCAGAACTTTCCAGATATCCCAAGACTTTGTTGGAAAATTAGCATATTTGTAAATTTAATGCAGAGGATAAATAAAGCCACTTGTCAGGATCATCTGTTTTGATTTATGATTGGAATAGAACAAGAACACTGTGTAATGTAAACACACTTCAAGACAAATTTGAGTGATTTTGGCTATTCTGAAATTGAAAATCTGCAGTTCGTATTATCAACAAAGTGGCAATGAATGTGCTGAACTGTGTTACTGAGGACAAGATAGGAGCAGATTCATCTTGGACCATAATTGACACTTATTTTCCTCTATGGTATTTTTCTCTCCCCTTTGTATTTGATTTTGTCTTCATTGTTCTGACCTGTTTGTCCCTTTTTTGTGAAATAGTCCTGTCTTTCCTCCTTGTTACTGATTAGTGATGAGCAAAAGAGCTCAGTGATACTAGGATATCACTCGATTATATGGGTGCTTGGATGTGCCGGGCATTGGCTGGTGCTCAGATTTAATGCTTGAATCTCCACCCCGCACGTTTGGCGCCTGTTACACATCGGGATTGCCTGCCAGTCACTGTAATGCCGTAGCCATCTTTGTAGTGGCATTACTGTAAATGGCTGTGCACATTAAGTCAGGGGTTATAAAAGGACTGGTGCCGCCACGATCAGCACACTGATGCCATTGCACAGCTCAGGGACTGTTCTGATTGGAGGGAGAGAGTAGTTGTCCAGGCCTGTGTGCACAGTTTCAGGAATCAGAGTCCTCTAGTGGTGATACTGCAGCTGATGCTGAACCATCATACTAAAAGTTCTTCTAAGGGCAAAACTTGTGCTTTGCTGTTTCTATGCAATACATTCTGCATTTAGCCTAGGGACAGCTGCGGGAGCAGGGAGAGTGGCTGAATACAACCTGTATGCAGGGCTTAGGGCTTTGAAGTCCGTTGCTAAATATATAGCTGCTGCAGATGACAACATTTTTTGGGGGGTGAAAAAATGTACTATATTGTCATCCAAACAGTTTAACATGCTTTGTGTTAAATTACAGTGGTATTAAACTCCAAAAAAAGTTAAAAAAATTTAGTGGATTGAATTTGTCATCCATACAGTTTAACGTGCTTTCAAAACAATTGGAAAACGTGATTTCTTAGGACTCATTGTGATATATATGGGTGATCATTACCCTTTAATGCACTGCAGTTTACAATATAATTAAATTACCTTTGTGCACTGCACTTTATACACTTCCCCATATATCCATTATTGTTATGGTTGTTCAAATATTACTATGCATTGCACTTTATAAATATCTTATATTGCTATTGTGCTGTGTATGCTAAAAAAAAGTGCAGAGTGCTACACCTTTTTTTCCTCAAGAACTCTGTACTTTTTTAGGAGACACTTACCACTGTAAGATACTCCAACAGAGAACATATACATCCATTGTCACTCAGCACTTTATCAAAAAAGTGGCAATGTGTAATATTCACTTGGCTCATTTTTGTTTCTTTCCCCTTATACGAGTAACACTACCCTGATGATATCTCACCATCGAGAGAAGAAACGCGTCGGGAGAGACTTTTTTTGTGGTGTTTGATTATAGAGCCAACTTTAGTACTGCCCTTTTCAGGGCAGGAGCAAACACACAGGGCACAAAAAGGCAGATAGTAGTAAGAAACCAGATCCGTCCTTCCCCGGAATGTAAGAACTGGAAGCCAATCGGTTCAAATAGGTGAGATCTAAACCTTCTTTTTAATTTTAATGCACAGGCACTTTCTCATTTTGGTGTTTTTTCTGCATAGGTTATTGATGGCATACCGTGCTTTTGAATGATACATGCACAATTCGCATCTAATTTATGTTGATGGTGGTCAAATATCCGCTTAATATATTACTGTATGGATGACCTTCCTTATGATTTTTTTCTGGCTTTGCACTGTGTGCAGAGCCTTTTTGAGTCTAGGAGTACCACAACTACACTTTCTTAATATTTGAATGGGGCACTACAGTTGGTGCCTTCAAGGGTGTATGGATGACCGTGCTTGTAATTTTTGTCTGACTTTGCACTGTGTGTAGAGCCTTTATGGGTGTAGGAGTACCACAACTACACTTTGCTCACAATATTTGTACGAGGCACTAACGTTGGTGCCTTCAAGGGTGTATGAATTAACCTACTTCTAATTTTTGGTTGGCTTTGCACTCGGTGCATAGTCTTTATGAGTCTAGGAGTACGACTACATGACAATTTGAACAGAATGTGTATGAGGCCCTCCTTTACGTCTAATACAGGGTGTATCTGAGTCCCTCTTCCATCTAATGTTGGCAGTTCTTGCTTCCTTCATAAATTACACTGAAATTTCCAATTTTTTAATAAAAATTTCAATTTTGATTTAATTAAATTATTAATAATCTTTGTATTTATATATTCGCCAACATATTCCACAGCGCTTTACAATTCAGACAATTTACAACATTATTGGCACTGTACCCATTGGGGCTCACAATCTAGATTCCCTATCAGTATGTCTTTGGAGTGTGGGAGGAAACCGGAGAACCTGGAGGAAACCCACACAAACACGGGGAGAACATACAGACTCCTTGCAGATGTTGTGCTTGGTGGGATTTGATCCCAGGACCCCAGTGCCGCAAGGCTGCAGTGCTAACCACTGAGCTACCATGCAGCCTTATTATTCTAAGTCTGTCCAAGGCAGCCTTTTTGAACCTGTGGCCTCTTATGGTCGTGACACCCAAGAACTGTTAGCAATCCCTGACTCCCTTCTACCAGCCCACTATTGAACTCCTAATCCCTTAAGTATGTGAATTGTACTTTGATGAAAATATTGATGTCCTTATAGTTTGCCCTTTGATTCTCTAGTTTGTTCTGCTTTTTTGCTGAAATCCTAAAATATTAAAAATAAAAACTTACAAATTGTTGTTTTTTGTTACTTTTTTTATATCGATTTTATTAAATTTTATTACCATTGCTCTACCCATAACTGTATCCATAGGGCTAAAGCAACATTTTAGTGGAAAAAAAAAATAGTTTTTCATTTTTAAGGCCCAAAGAAATACCATATTTGAAATCACCTATCAATTCAAAATGCATGTAATCCGCAAATAAGTATATTAATAAAGTTTTGTCAAAGCCAATACCAGGAAACATAAAAAACAAAGCAGCTTTATTTAAAGCATGACACACCAATGAGAGAAAAAATGCAGCGTCAAAACCGCAATAAAAATGCATGTTAAAAAAACGCACACAACAACACAATTCAAAACCGCAATTGACCTACTTTTAATAGGTGCAGAAATGGTGCAGAAATTCTGCAGCGTCAAAAGCTTGCCAAAAGCTCATCGTGGGAATGTAGCCTTACTCTTTAAATGCTGCTGTCAATCACTTACAGGCTCCCATAGGCCCCATGGGATGTGTAGCTGGGGGTCTACTGATGACCTCCATCACTATTATCTTGGTATGCCTCTGAAGCTCAGATATAGAGACTGCACTTTACACCGCATGCTACACGGTGTTACAGTTTACGGCATAAGCAATCAAGCAATCACAGGTTCAAGTTCCCTAAGGGGACTAAAAAAGTGTAAAAAAAACTGTATATAAATAATTTCCCAGTTTTAAAATCAAGACATTAAAGAAAAAAAAAATTATTTGACATCACGGCATTCATAAAAGTCCGGTCTATCAAAATCTATAAATATTTAAGTTGAACGCTTAAAAGAAGAAAAAAAAAAGGCCAATTAAAATTTTTAGTCACCGCAGTTCCCCAAAATAATGCAATAAAAAGTGATCAATTTGTCTGAAGTATCCCAAAATGATATCAAGAAAAATATCAGGTCAGCACACAGAGAACAAGCCCTCAAACAGCTCCATGATGAAAAAGTAGAAAAACTTATGGGTCTCAGAAAATGGAAACAAGCCACATTTTTTTTTTTGCAAACTTCAACATTTTATTTCACAACTAAAATAAAAAAAAAAATAAGTTTGGTATCGCCGTAATTGTACTGGCCTGGAGGATCATGTTGATAGATCATTTTTACTGCACAATGAGTTCCATAAATATTGATATATACAGGGAGTAAAATGTAGATAAAGCATGACTAGAATTCATATAAGATCCATCAAGAGCAGTAAGAGCAGCGGAATAATAAAGAAAGACAATGAAGGTGATGAATATATAATACTAAGAAGCTATTTTATATTTGCTGAGCCACATAATAATGGAGTGATATAAATTAAATGAACCTACCTCCACTGAAGCTGTACCATTCCGCACCATTTATTATGGAACCTTTCTTAACAAAATTTCCACCACATCTTTCCGTTAACTGGTCTGACATTTTGGGATGGGAAGCAACGTAGGTTTTTGAAAGTAACTTAAATACCTGATAAAATGGATATACATTGAATTGAGAATAATATCATAGCTGCTTTCATTATAATAGATAACTTTTTTATTTTAAATATTGCTAAAGATTATGTTTTATTTATATTTGATTGAACATTTTGCCACTTGTGCTAAGATTAGGGATCAATGGATCCATTTCAGTCAACTTTGAAAATGAAAAATGTCTTTAATATATCATCACTTTCCTCGCAAATTTAAAAAAGATGAGAGTTATTCTACTTTAACCGGTTCCCGACCGCCCACTGTATATAAACGTCGGCGCTTGCTGGGCTCTGTGCAGCACCGACGTTTAAAAACGGTGGGTGGTCCCGCAGAGCTCAGGACCCCCAGGGTCCTGCGAGCGCTGCGATTCCGGTGCAGAGCATTAGCTCTGACAGGGGACATCATCGGGACCTGATTGGATCAGGTCCCAATGATGTTAACCCTTTGCTATGTTCTATATGCCGAGATCTATAGTGATTGCGGCATATAGAAGATAGACAGAGGAGAAGGGGTCGTCTTACTTACCTCTCTGACGACCCCTGATACCTTCCAGGACCTGACGTTGCTATGGCAGCTGAAGGTCACATGACCGCCTCCAGATCTGCCATATATGGTGTCCTGCCAGGCTCAGCCTGCAGCTGAAGCCTGGCTGGACACACTGACTGTGAAACAGTCAGCAAAGATCTCATGTAATGTAATACATGTCTATTACATTACATGAGATCAGTGATCAGAAAAATAAAAATTAATGTCCCATACAGGGACTAAGTAAAAATGTAAAAATGTAAAAAAAAAAGTAAAAAAAAAATGTTTTTAAACTGTTAAAAAAAAATCACAAAATAAATAAAAATAAATAAATAAAATATTAAACCAATAAATCCGTATATTTATGCAAAACCAAAAAAAGTACACATATTTGGTATCGCCGCGTCCGAAACAACCCGATCTATAAAACTGTCACACTAATTAACCCTTTCTGTGCACACCGTAATAAAAATAAATAAAAAACGGAGCAAAAACATATGCTTTTTCATCATATTGCCAAACAAAAAGTGGAAAAAAATGCGATCAAAAAGCAAAATGGAAATAAAAATGGTACCGCTGAAAATGTCATCTTGTTCCGCAAAAAAAAAGCCGCCAAACAACTCCATTAGCCGAAAAATAAAAAAGTTATAGCGCTCAGAATAAAGCAATGCAAAAAAAATTTTTTTTCTATAAAATTGTTTTATTGTGTAAATGCGCCAAAACATAAAAAAATTATACAGTAAGCGTAGTATCGCTGTAAACGTACTGACCCGAAGAATAACGCTGCCTTATCACTTTTACCACACGCAGAACGGCATAAAAAAAAACCTCAAAAAACAATTCCTGAATTGTTGGTTTTTGTTAATTTTACCTCCCAAAAAATGGAATAGAAAGCGATCAAAAAATGTCATGTACCCAAAAATGGTACCAATAAAAATGTCAACTCGTCCCGCAAAAAACAAGCCATCACATGACTCTGTCGGCCGAAATATGTAAAAATTATAGCTCTCAAAATATAGTGATGCAAAAACTAGATTTTGCAAAAAAAAAGCGTCTCTTAGTGTGTGACAGCTGTCAGTCATAAAAACCCGATATAAATCTGGTATCTCTGTAATCGCACCGACCCGAAGAATAAAGTAATCTCATCACTTATACCGCACGAGGAACGGCATAAAAAATAAATAAAACCAATTCTTCACCTGCTACTGATCTGTTTATTACGTCTCCCAAAGATCGCAGTAAGGCTCTGCTCACATTTATCCTGCGCTCTGCGCTGAGCACTTACACCAGAGTTTCCGTGTAAATCTCTGAAATACGTGATTCACACGGAACCCATGACGGAAGATTCCCTGTAATGAGGCAGATATAGGCCACTGTGGATGCCGTCTGGCCTGTGATCCCACGGTGTCATTTGTTTTAGGCGTGCATAAAAGTGCGGTTGGCCACCGCTAAACAGAGGCCAGACGGTGTCCAGAGTAACTCTGCTGCCTCATTACAGTGAATGGATCCCGCAGGGGTTTCATCTGAATTACATCACTTGGAAATTTAGATGGAAACCCTAATGTAAGTGCTCAGCCTAGAGCGCCGGATAAATGTTATGTAAAATGTTCCCAATAAAAGCTTCAACTCAGTCCTCAAAAAAAGCTAGTCCCCACTCAGGTCCGTCATCTGTTAAAAATATAAGGGACTTCCAAGTTACTGGTAGCAGAAAGGCTCTGGAAAAGCAAAATGGTCCTTGCCCCCCAAAAGAAATTCAGAAAATTTTGTGCTCCCAAATCCAAATACCTATTCTACAATAATTTGTTCTCCAATTGTCAAATAGCGCTCCGTCCCCCCCAGATCTCGCCGTATGGCTGAGCGGTACGATACAGCCACATATGGGGTATTGCCACTTTTAGAAGAAATTGCGTGACACATTTTGGCGCCATTTTTACCCATTGCCCTGTGTGAAAATGTAAAATCTGAGGGTAAAACATTTTTTTGTGGTAAAAATATAATTATGCTTTTTTCACTGCCCAATGGTATAAATTTAAAAATTAAAAAATACTCACTACTTCCCTAGATGAATTCCTTGAGAGGTGTAGTTTACAAAATGGGGTCAATTGTGGGGGTTTTTGCTGTTTCGGCATGTCAGCGACTCTTCAAATGTTACATGGTGTCTGCAACCTATCCCAGCCAACATAGCGCTCCTTTCTCTTCCGAACCCTGCCGTACACCAAAGCAGTGGTTTTCCCCCACATATGGGGTATCGGCGTGTTCAGGAGAAATTGCACAAGAAATTTCATGGTGCTATTTCTCCTGTTACCCTTATGATAATGCAAAATTAGGGAATGAAAAACATTTTTTGTGGGAAAAATGTGAAAATTTTATTTTTACGACTCAATATTATAAACTTCTGTGAAGCAGCTGGGGGTGCAAGATGCTCACCACACATCTAGATAAGTTCCATAAGGGGTCTAGTTTCCAAAATGGTGGCACTTGTGGGGGGTTTCCACTGTTTAGGCACATCAGGAGCTCTCCAAACGCAACATGGCGTCTGCTAATTATTCAAACAAATTTTACATTCAAAAAGTCTAATGGCGCTCCTTCCCTTCCAAACCCTGCAGTGCGCCCAACCAGTGGTTTTCCCTCACATATGGGGTATCAGCGCGCTCAAGAGAAATTGCACAACAAATTTTGGGGTCATTTTTTCCTGTTACCCCTGCGAAAATAAAAAAAATTGGGTCTAAAGTAACATTTTTGTGAAAAAAGTTAAATGTTAATTTTTTTCTTCCACATTCCAAAAATTCCTGTGAAGCACCTGAAGGGTTAATAAAGTTCTTGAATGTGGTTTTGAGCACCTTGAGGGGTGCCGTTTTTAGAATGGTGTCACTTTTGGGTATTTTGTGTCATAAAGACCCCTCAAAGTGACTTCAAATATGATGTGGTCCCTAAAAAAATGTTTTTGTAAATTTTGTTGGAAAAATGAGAAATCGCTGGTCAACTTTTAACCCTTATAGCTCCCTAACAAAAAAAAATTTGGGTTCCAAAATTGTGCTGATGTAAAGTAGACATGTGGGAAATGTTATTTATTAACTATTTTGTGTGACATATCTCTCTGATTTAAGGGCATGAAAATTCAAAGTTTGAAAATTGCAAAATTTTCAAAATTTTTGCCAAATTTCTGATTTTTTCACAAATAAACGCAAGTGATATCGAAGAAATTTTACCACTATCATGAAGTACAATATGTCACGAAAAAACAGTCTCAGAACCAGGGGGATCCGTTGAAGCGTTCCAGAGTAATTACTTCATAAAGTGACAGTGGTCAGAATTGAAAAAATTGGCCCGGTCACGAAGGCAAAAACAGGCTCTGGTGCGAAGTGGTTAAGAGGACCTTTCACCAAATGTTTGATGTTGAACTGGACACATAATGTAATAGTGGCTGCAGAGTGGAATAAAATTTTTGTTTCTTTGTTTTTCTTTTAATTTGGCCTCTACATTGAGGAGATATTGACAATCAAAGTATGTGGCACCTAATGAGTTAACTATTGTTAAGTCCAAGTGGTTGTTATCATATAGTTTTCACTGGGGGCCTATCCTTCTTCTCCCTGTATAAGTTGACCAATCATATGCAGGCAGCAATACACCAGAAAAAGAACACACCCCCACCATAGCTTAGAGCAGGATCAGAGTGTGAGATGCAATGATACAGCTTTGATTTTCTGGTCTAACCTCCTGCATGATTAGAAAGTGCAGCTTAGTTTAGCTGTGTCACATTACAACCCCTTCTATCAGATCTCCTCTCATAGTACTGTAAGGTAAGAAAGGAAAGGAGAAAGGTAGGAAAGGAGAAAGGAAAGGAGACGAGAAAGAAGAAAGGAAAGGAGAAGAGAAAGAAGAAAAGAAAGAAAAGAAAGAAAAACTGACCTTTTCTTTACCCTATTGAAACGTATCAGTCTTTGATAATCCACACCAGTTCTATTTTCTCAGATTATAGGACATGAATTTAATATGCTGTGTCTGATTCTCACCTTGTCATCTGGAGTAGGAGAATACATTTTTTCTTCTAAAGGATGTTTTGAGAAGTCATAAGGGTAACTTACAACCAAGTCACCTCCATGAAGACTCCCGGATAGAACAAATGGGATATTTCTCATCCATTTCATGACTGCTTTTGTCTCTGGAGCGACCTACATGGAAAGGAGAGAAGGATAGAAGGTGTAAAATGCCTCAGTCGAGTTAAGTAGTGCCTGGAGGAGACCCCAGCAGAGTTTCATTATAGACATTGGTGACATACGACCAATATTGATGATGGGGCAGTAGTGTATGCCAGAAAGGTCTGATTGATGGGCATCTAGCCAATGTGACCGATGTTGTTATCCAGGTCAAATTGGAGAATGATTGGAAAGCACCATGCAGATTCCTCTTTTGGGTGTATCAGGAATCCACATGGACACAGTTGACTAAGCAATCGGATATTGGTAATAATCAATATTCCACCATCGTGCCCAGTCATATAAACAATGCAGTGAGGGCAGAAAATGTCTATATTTCAAATACTTTTAAGTTTTAGTTCCACAAGTTTTCATAAAGTGAGTTGAACATTTTATTGTTAAAAGCTAAAGGGTTAAAAGTAAACCCGTCCTGGCCATGTGATGATCACTCAGGTGCACGATGTACTTAAAGGGGTTTTCTGCTTTGCAAAATCCCTACTTGTTAAAATGTTTTTTCAATAGGCTGATGACAAAGTGCCCCCTTCTGATACCCTCCATCGATCATTTGTGTATTTTCTGGGAAAGCTGTGAGTAATTGTTTAGTTTTCCTGCAGCTTCTCCACAGGAAAAATGGAGTAAATGAAATAGTGCCCATTCATATTAAAGGTTTGTCCGTGTAATGCTAGACATTGGCCATGAAATTGGGGGGGGGGGGGGGGGTAATGTGTTCAAGGTCCTAATTTGTTACCATAGTACAGTATATATTAACCTCATATACTGTATGGTAGTAGTATACCTAATAGGGTATATGAAAATGGGTTTTGAAACTAGACACCCCCTTTAACAAAGAATGGATCATTGTGATCATCTCATAACCACAACAGAAGAAAACAATGATTTTTCACAAGAATTAAAAAATGATGGTTCTCATTCACTAACAGCAAGCAGAGATCGTGAAAATACACGCGCAACTAAAACAAAAGGGGTAAAACTTTTGATGAAAGTTGTTCGGAGCTGCAGATATCAACCAACCATTTAAAGTGAATGGGGGCCTCCCAGCTCTCCCTCAAGAGATTATGTCAAATACGAATCTGTAGGATGAATTTTGGCGCCTGAACCTTTTGTTTGGCAGGGAGATAAGTCGCTATTACATGATCCTCTGTCTTTTCAAGTACACAGAATTACTCAACAGAGTATGCTGTCAGCCAAATGAGTGTCCAGCTGACATCTAATGAATGTGTATGGCCAGATATCACATAACACGTATAACTATTATACTAGCTTATATAACGCCATCATATTATGCAACACTTTCATAACATTAACATCACTGTCCCCATAGGGGCTCACAATCTAAATTCCCCAAGTATGTGTTAGGAAGGAAACCAGAGTATCCGGAGGAAACCGATGCAAACACAGGGAGAACATATAAACTCCTCGCAAATGTTTTTGATGGGATTTGAACCCTGCTCTTCCTCCATTATTGTCCCCGGTGTGGTGTGTGGCCCGGGTCCCTTGACTACAGGTGAACACTCACCATGGGGACGTGCCGTGCAGGAGGACAGAGGCTACAGCCAGAGAGTGCGCTCATCAGTCTGGTGGGGAAAGTGTTCATTGGCCAGCGTCTCTCTCCCTGCATCACACGCCCCCTTTTTGAAGCCCTCAGTCCTGCACTCTGTGCACCGCTCTCTCCCCAGCTTTGGACAATGGGGATCAGAATGATTATGGGTGGGAGTGAGAGGGGCCCCGTGCTGCTTGACACCGGGCCCCTTACATTCCTGCCGGTAATCTTGACTGAGTGTCTTCATAGTGGCTATGTGGGCTGCTATGGGCAGTACTTACCTGCCTGCAAGGGCCCCTCTCCGCCTCCAGACCCCGATGCAGCTGTACCGGTGGTATGTCCGCCCCTATACATACACACACACACGCACACACACACACACACACACACAAAGAAACATTAAAGGAGTTGTCCACTACTCGGACAACCTCTTCTCAATCCCTATGTTTGCCCCCAGTAAAAGAACACCACATAGTATGGAGTCACATGTTTGTATAAAAAAAAATCGCTCTGTAGGCTATTGCGTGTGTAATGCGAGTGCAATCCGAGTAGGCAATTTTCTACACATGCATGGCATTTTTAACATCATCTTTTACATACTGCAAATACTCTATGTAAGTTAAAGCTAGTTTACAAAGGTAATAAAGCAATCTTATATATAGATAGCTAGATAAATAGATACATATCCTATAGATGTATAATTTCACAAGCCCCCTAAATATAATAAACGTTCACCTTTTAGTGTCTTTCATGTGGCACTAAAGGGTGTTTAGCTTTGTTTAACCTAATAAATAAATGATTCAATAAAGCGACTTGGGGTCCCACCTATTTTTGATAACCAGCAAATGTAAGGCAGACAGCTGTGAGCTGACATTAAGAGGCTAGGAAGGCCCATGCATATTGAGCCCTTCTCAGCCTAAAAATACCATTCTGCAGACGCCCCAGAAGTGGCACATCACATGAGATGCGCCAATTCTGGCACTTTGGCTGGCTGTTCCCAATTGCCCTGCTGCAGTGGTAATCGGGGTAATGGTAGTTGGGATTGATGTCAGCTGTGATTTGTTGAAAATCACAACTGGCATCAAGTACTGGTGTTCGTAATGGAGAGAAGTCTATCAGACACCCCCATTAATAACCCAGTAATCAAAATATAAAAACACACAAAAAAATACTTTATTTGTAAAAACACTTCTACCAATTTATTTAAAAAAGTAAAAGCCATGCAGGTCCGCCGTAGTCCACCAAATCCAACATAGTCCACAAATGGATACCTGAAAGACATAAAAAGAGGAAAAAAAACAATGCACTCTCCATCATTCACCAATTTATTCCAAAAAATCATCCCACGCAGATCCGACATAGTTCAGTGTTCCCCGAATATGATGCCGGAGACTGTCAATAGCAGGAACAATACTGCTATTCACAGTTGCCGCGTACTGACATAACTGCTAATTAGAGTTGCCAGGTCCCGCTGAGCTCCGTGGGACGAGGCAGCTCTGAACAGCGGTGACATCAGTAACTATACCACTCAGTGTCACAGAGTCTCAGAGGGCAGCGTGACTCGACGACTCTGATGAGGAGTAGAGTTACTGACGTCACCGCTGTTCAGAGCTGCCGGGTCTCACGGAGCGCAGCAGGACCTGGCAGCACTGAACAGCGGTAACGTGAGTACCCGGTGACTGAATAGCAGTAATATTACTTACTGCTATTCACAGTCGCCGGGGTTGGATTAGGGGCATGTCAGATCTGTGTTGGAACACTTTTTTTAATAAATCGGTGAACAAGGGAGAGAATATTGGGGTTTTATTTTACTCTTTTTATGTCTTTCAGGTATCCATTTGTTGACTATGTCGGATTTGGTGGACTACGGTAGATTCCCCAGACTACGTTGGACCTGCATGGCATTTTTTTTTTTTTAGGAATTTGGGAATCAGAAAAAGTGGTTCAAATATAGTATTTTTTTGAGTGTGCTTTTCTTTTTGATTATTGGGTTAGTAATGGGGATGTTTGATAGTAACCACTCCATTACTAATCCCTGGGCTTGATGCAGATGTGATTTTTGACAAATCACAGCTGACATCAACCCCAACTACCATTACCCAGATTGCCACCGCCGCAGGGCAATGGAGAAGAGCCGGAAAAGGAGCTAGAATCGGTGCATCTAATGTGATGTGCCACTTTTAGGGTGGCTGCGGGCTGGTATTTTTAGGCTGGGAAGGACCCAATAACCATGGACCTTTCCAGCCTGATAATATCAGGTCACAGCTGTCTGCTTTACCTTGGCTGGTTATGAAAAATAGGGGGACCCCAAGTCATTTTTTAAAATTGTTTATTTATTTAGTTAAACAAAGCTAACACCCTTTAGTGCCACATGAAAGGCACTAAAGGGTGCAAATTTATTATATGAAGGGGGGGCTTGTGAAAATACATATCTGTAGGACATCTATCTATTCTATCTATCTATCTAACATCTATCTATTCTGAGGGTTCTGGCTGTGAATTTACTGTACTTGGCTGATTAAATTTTGCGGTGTGTGTAAAAATCAGATGGCATATGCATGGTCCGTGTGCTGTCCAATTTTTTTTCTCGCACCCATTGACTTGCATTGGCGCGTGTGAGTCAATTCTGGCACGCACTCGCAGCTTGCTGTGATTTTTTTCTCAGTCCAATTAGAGTTGAGGAAAAAAAATCGCAGATGAGCACTGCTTCATTGAATAACATTGGTCAGAGTGCAATGCGATGTTTTGTCGTATTGCACTCGCCCGATTTTTATGCTCATATGAGCGAGTCCTTATACTCATCTCCGATGCTGGCACCATTCCAGCTCCTTTGGATGCATCACATCTATCCGTAGGAAGTGACAGAGTAGCAGCACTCACTTCCTGTGGATGTATGCGATTTGTCTGAAGGCGGGGAGAGTGAAGTGGTCACTGATTTGTTACAGGGCTTGATTGACGTAACAATGTCACACAATTGCAGGGAGAGACAGCGCTGACACTGCTGGAACAGCACCAGCACCGGAGGTGAGTATAAGTGTTATTTTACTGGAGGCAAAAACAAATTTGTTCATGTAGTGGTCAACCCCTTTAACATACAACATATAATACTGTGAATCCTCCAAACAGATAAATCAGTCATTTGTAAGCATTAGGAAACATTAGAAGCCCTGCCCCTTCATTACCATTACCATCACTACCATATAAACTTGTACTGTCAAAGTACAACTGAGGAGTAATTAACCAGACAGATTTTTAGAAATTGTCTGCATGTGCCCATTAAATGGCTATTCTTTTTATACATTTTTTGGCTTCAGATTTTTGATATATCGCTTTTTCCTGGACAAAACTTTGTATAGAATTTGGTCACCACTAGGGGGAGCTAAGTGGACATGTGCAACTTTTGCTGATTTAGATGGTTTTGGTGGAAAGCATCGGGCAATAAAATAAGAGATGTAATTATTAGGATGCAATCTAAAATATAAAAAAAAAAAAAAATGTAAAAAAAAAAGGCAAATTGTCTGTACTATTTAAACCGGGTATTTGTGAGTACAAAGGTAAAGGTAACCACCTACGTACCCTTATGGCTTCACAAATTCTAGAGCATGGTGGTTACCCAAGTCCAGGGAGCCCTGACACCCTGGTGCAGCACAGGTCTATAGAGGCTCATTAAATGTAATGACCAAGGCTAAAAAAAAGCAATAAAAATGTTTTTTTTTGTTCATGATATAACGACACGTGGGACTCACATCATCACTACAAAAGAGCATGATAAACCAGAGCTTCGCTGTCCCATACTCCTGAATAGTAAACCCACCAAGCTATGCAGTATACTTCCTCAGGCTGCTGTATCACTGTATAAGGGCAGACTGGGAAAGTTAAAGCTGAAATTGAACATTTGCTGGAAAATTATTTATCTTTTTTTCAATTATATTTTGGGTATAGTTACTTGTTCATCACATTGTATTATTTTCTTGGATATTAACAAATGTTCATAGGATCGGAATCCAAATTATGTGTTACAGTGTCCTGAGTGCCATGCACAACAACTATACGTAGTGATCATATAATATCCCAACATGCGATGCAGACTAGTAATGCAGAATTACATTGCTCATGGCCTTGAAGACAGCGCCATCTGGTGAGTGGACGACGCCTTTGTTTTTATAGATCAATGCTGACATCTTGTGGACAAACTGTAAAATGCACTGGTTCCAAAAATTAATAAACAAGTTCACTTGAGAATCTTCAGTATGTTATCAAACCAATGACACTGCTTCTCTTCCCATCTTATCCTAAAATAAGAGAAAGAGCAGGATGGAGTGTTGGAATTCAACGCTACTGTAAATATTAATTGAGTTCATATATCAGGTTTTTGTATTGATCATAGGCATCTGGGCATCTTATTGGTTTTTCTGCTTCTTTTTGAAGAGAGTATCATTAAAAACTTATGAATTAATCCACTGGATAATCCACCAATGTCACCCTTTTCCAAACGTCCCTTAGTATTGGATATTTGTTCTTTTGCCTACGGTCCTAGGTTTAAATCCAACAAAAGAAAAGCATCTGCATAAAGTTTGCATTGATTTTCTCTGTGTGCTCATACACAGTAAAAACCAATATGTAGCTAATGTGGAATTTAGATTTAGCCTTCAGCGAGATTACAAACTAGCCCCTTATCTGGAAAAACTCCAGAGACCGCCAGATGTTAAGGTAACACAAATTAAGTGTCCACCGGCCATCGAGCCCAGAGAGAGCAAACTGTGCCAGCACTGTGAGCTGGCAATAAAAAGCACCACAGTCCGTATAGAAACCCGATATATACCCTCAGGAATATGATACAAAAAGCATTAAAATATAACTTAATTATATACAAAATAAAATTTAATCCAACTTTCTAGGGGGCATCAAAAGTGCCTCTATTTTGTCTCAGCTAGTCCTTACGCCCTGATGCAAAAATGATTAGAATACAAAAAAGACCCTACTAGGCCTATAGAAACATCATACACATGTAGCATAAATCTATAAGGATTCTCCCAATCTTAGTTTAGAATGTATTTTGAAGAATCCCAGCAATAAATCTAAATACAAAAAGTGACACAGTGCATACAGTTATATGAAAAAGTTTGGGCACCCCTATTAATCTTAAGCTTAATGTTTTATAAAAATTGGTGTTTTTGCAACAGCTATTTCAGTTTGATATATGTAATAACTGTTGGACACAGTAATGTTTCTGCCTTGAAATGAGGTTTATTGTACTAACAGAAAATGTGCAATCTGCATTCAAACAAAATTTGACAGGTGCATAAGTATGGGCACCTCACCAGAAAAGTGACATTAATATTTAGTAGATCCTCCTTTTGCAAAAATAACAGCCTCTAGTCGCTTCCTGTAGCTTTTAATGAGTTCCTGGATCCTGGATGAAGGTATTTTTGACCATTCCTCTTTACAAAACATTTCCAGTTCAGTTAAGTATGAAGGTCGCCGAGCATGGACAGCCGTCTTCAAATGATCCCACAGATGTTAAATGATATTCAGGTCTGGGGACTGGGATGGCCATTCCAGAACATTGTAATTGTTCCTCTGCATGAATGCCTGAGTAGATTTGGAGCGATGTTTTGGATCATTGTCTTGCTGAAAGATCAATCCCATGCATAACTTCAACTTTATCACTGATTCTTGAACATTATTGTCAAGAATCTGCTGATACTGAGTGGAATCCATGTGTCCCTCAACTTTAACAAGATTCCCGATGCCGGCATTGGCCACACAGCCCCAAAGCATGATGGAACCTCCACCAAATTTTACTGTGGGTAGCAAGTGTTTTTCTTGGAATGCTGTGTTTTTTTGCCGCCATTCATAACGCCTTTTTGTATGACCAAACAACTCAATCTTGGTTTCATCAGTCCACAGGACCTTCTTCCAAAAAGAAATTGGCTTCTCCAAATGTGCTTTTGCATACCTCAGCCGACTCTGTTTGTGGCGTGCTTGCAGAAACGGCTTCTTTCGCATCACTCTCCCATACAGCTTCTCCTTGTGCAAAGTGCGTTGTATAGTTGACCGATGCACAGTGACACCATCTGCAGCAAGCTGATGCTGCAGCTCTCTGGAGGTGGTCTGAGGATTGTCCTTGACTGATCTCACCATTCTTCTTCTCTGCCTCTCTGATGTTTTTCTTGGCCTGCCACTTCTGGCCTTAACAAGAACTGTCCCTGTGTTCTTCTATTTCCTTACTATGTTCCTCACAGTGGAAACTGACAGGTTAAATCTCTGAGACAGCTTTTTGTATCCTTCCCCTGAACAACTATGTTGAATAATCTTTGTTTTCAGATCATTTGACAGTTGTTTTGAGGAGCCCATGATGCCCTCTTCAGAGGAGATTCAAACAGGAGAACAACTTGCAAGTGGCCACTTTAAGTAGCTTTTCTCATGATTGCATACACCTGGCTATGAAGTTCAAAGCTCAATGAGGTTACAAAACCAAAAAAAGGGCTTTAGTAAGTCAGTAAAAAGTAGGTAGGAGTATTTAAAACAAGAAAATGATAAGGGTGCCCATACTTATGCACCTGTCAAATTTTGTTTGAATGCAGATTGCACATTTTCTGTTAGTACAATAAACCTCATTTCAAGGCAGAAACATTACTGTGTCCAACAGTTATTACATATATCAAATTGAAATAGCTGTTGCAAAAACACCAATTTTTATAAAACATTAAGCTTAAGATTAATAGGGGTGCCCAAACTTTTTCATATAACTGTATATAGACAAGACATGTATGGCTCTCACCCATTCTTCACTGCACCGGAGCCATATCCTTAGGGGGTTCTTCTTTTTCTTCATGACTCACAGGGTCAAGTTATCTACCCTGTCGTGCCCCTTGCATTAGGGAGATCCCTATTCTTTGAAGGAGGATGCAGCACTCTGCGTCTCCCATTTTTGGACCATCACCACAGTGGTAGTTCTTCAGGAATTTTTTCACTTTGGCACTTTATTTGCACCAAGAGTCACTTTTCTGCCTACCTGAGAGATGGGAAATTTGGAATTTATATCTCATCCCCATTATTGTAAGTACACTCCCCTGATGAATTCTCCTTAGGGAGAAAAATGCATAGGGAAGGATTTTTTTGGGGTAGCAGCATTAGTACCACACTTGGGTACTGCCCTTGTTAGGGCAGCAGTCAATGCAAGAGGCACGACAGGGTAGATAACTTGACCCTGTGAGTCATCAAAAAAAGAAGACCCCCTCTAAGAATATGGCTCCGGTGCAGTGAAGAATGGGTGAGATCCATACATGTCTTGTCTATATATGCACTGTGTCACTTTTTGTATTTAGATTTATTGCTGGGATTCTTCAAAATACATTCTAAACTAAGATTGGGGGAATCCTTATAGATTTTGCTTTTATAGGCCCTAGTAGGGTCTTTTTTGTATTCTAACCATTGTTGCATCAGGGCGTAAGGACTAGCTGAGACAAAATAGAGGCACTTTTGACGCCCCCTAGAGAGTTGGATTAAATTTTATCACACCTGTTAAATTAGTCTAATTTGATGCCACACCACTACTGTGACATGTTTCTGCTGTCATTTTTGAGCTTGCATCTCACATTACTGTGACTGCCTGCCTCACAAAGTGCATCACAAACTAATGAATTTTGCACACACATTGTATTAGTCAAATTTGACATACACACAACACCAAGACTGTTGGCACTGTTGTTTTTTGGGCTTTCCATATATCTAGCATTTCTTGGTCAGACCCTTTAAAGAAGGGAATTGTGGTTCAAAACAGTGACAAAAGTTAGTTCTAATGTATTAAAAAATGAAAATGAGAAATAAGCAATAAGAATGTGGGAGGAACAAGCAACAGCACCACCACCGGCACCAGCCATCAGGGAAGTGGTAGTACCAAAGGCAGGTCAAAATTGTCCTCCTTTGCCACTGGCAAGCGTATTAGTGGGGAGGAAGCAGAGGATATTATGGACTATATGGAACATCAGTCATCAAAGTCACAGCAGGAGGATGTTACCTCTGACAGAGATACTGTCAGTTTAAGTCAATGTTCTGTACAGTCCTCATCTTCTGCCATCCTAACAGTTAATCTTTCAATAGTGAACTTTTAATTCTGTTAATCACATTCCCATTTGCTGTATTGGATGAGATGCATAGTCAGCATTTAGACTTGTAAGAGATCAGGGCAGAGGAGGTGAAAGACATGGCATGCCTAGCCTTGTTTATGGTGGTAGTAGTAGCAGTGGCACAGATAGTCATGTTGGCAGGGGAACTGGCAGCCAAAGTATTAGTGACTCTGAGTTAGAACAAATATAAAGGTGAAAATGAGGAGAAGAGTAAGAGCAGCGGATTAAATCTGCTGTCATGTGTGAGGAAAGGTGTAGGCTCAGCGCTGGAGCCCGCATCAAAGTCGGGGACACGACATATAACGTAAATATATGTCATATGTCGAGAAGAGGATAAAGGCTCATCTGGCAAGATGGACTCTCTAAGCTGTAGGTCTAGGTGAGCAGCACAGACCAGAGGTGATGGTGCAGTTAAGCAGGTTTTGACGGACGTCATGTGGATCAGAGAGGACCAGGACAACAAAGTACGCAATAGGGATGAATTTAACTACAGGAATACAGAGATGAATATGCAGTTCGATATCTTCCAGCAAGGATGCAGTTAATCAAAGGAATGACAGAAGAGTAAATGTATTCTGGGGTCTTACAGGAGGTTAATGGTTAATAGCAGCAAAGCATGCAAATCCACAAAAATGGATAACGACCAGAAAATAGTGAAGTATAGGCAAACTAGAGACTCGCTTGAAAAGATTGATTACCTTGATCAATTCGCAGCAAATCAAATATTTTGAAAACATTTGTTAAAGCTGGCAAATTAAAATTTTAAATGATTTGCTTATCGCTAACCTGAATTAATCTTATAGTGATGATCTATCCAGAAGATAGGTCTTCAAAAATTAAATAGTGAACAACTCCTTTAGGTTACATTCACACATTCGTATGAAAAGTCTGAGTGGTCTTATTTTTGTCTTGGACATTATACAGTTTCATGGATCTATATATACATCAGTAAAAATCAGGGATCTGTTTAATATTTAACGTTTTCTGCAATTGGCCACTTGGTCTTCTGTCAGTAACATACTATCTCTGGGATACTTAGGTCGTCTTGAGAGAAATTTTAAATTCTCCAGAAACTTTATTAGTGTGTTCTATATGGCATTGTAATGTCTAGGCTTGCCTCATGTAATGGTTCTCTGTGTGTACATTTTTTTTTACTATGCATATTTAATTAATAAAGTTTCATTCTTATTATTTGTCCTATATACTCCATTTTGTAGGTTTTTGAGGAGGGCCCTGTACTATATCAGTCACATATAGGTAATTATCTTTTTTTCTGTACTATGCTTACAGATTTTTGTGACCAATATGGATGTGAATGCAAAATACCAGTCCTTGTTATCCCATGTCAACATAATTTTTAGTGGAGATGTTACACAGATTGGACAGACAGAAAAGGGGTATATTTCTTAATTTAAAAATACTAGGAAATATTTACTGAGAAAAAATATGCGATTTGATGGAGGTGGATAATGCCTCTTTAGAGAGTCACCTGGCAAAAGGCCTTATTACAAGGTGTCTACGTGTGAAGATTACACCATTCTTCCGGTGGATGATGCATTTCTTCAATCCAGATGGGAAGAAGTATGCAATGTATGCTCTAGGTCCCTCAAAGAGATGCTAATTGGCATCAACAAAAAAAGTCTACAAGCTCTAGAGATTGAAATTGAATTTAACCAAATTAAACTCAATGAGGCACTTTCAGCCACCAGCATCGATAAACAATTTCAAACCTGGGAAAAGGAGGTACAAGAACTCAAGGGCAAAAAATTTCAGCAAGCATTGCATGATTTTCAGACAAACACTGTCTATAGATGGCAGCAAGCTCACTCCAGAGAATATTCCATGCTCAAATCCTCATCCTTCTTGTCCATTTCCTCTATGGAACACAACTCTGATCTGTGTGACGAGAAACATACTTACCTTCTCAGGAAGGGAAAGTGGAAGGTTAAACGCAATTTTAGAAATAATGAGAAAAAGACAAAATACGACCTCTACACTTGGATCATTTAAGTTACAGGTCATTAACCTGTCTAAAGTGTGTCTGACTAAAGCACAGAATGATGTCCTAAGCCTTGGCCTTACCTTTTCCTTTATGTCCTCCTTTGACTTTTTTTACAGCTGTAAAAGACTTACATTTTTTCACCCACAAATTGGTTTTAAAAAAAAAAACTCCATAAGAAACCACCTATAGAAGAATGAGGATGGACTGAAAGGGAACTCAGACGTATTAAGGGTGTAGTCATCAACTCTGCCGACAAAGGTGGCAATGTGGTTATTTGGCTCACTGGTGTTCCAACAACTTAGGGATAATAAGTGTTATATGAGAATGACATTTAATCCAAAATCACAAATGAAGCCTTCCAAAGAATATTAGCGATTGCTTGATTCCGGAACTCCCTTGCACTGCCTGCCTCTATCTTCTCCCTAAGGTACATAAAAATATGTCCACCCACCAATTGTTTCAGGGAATGGTAGTCTGTGCGAATCAATCTGCAAGCATTTAGATCACTATTTTAAACCTCTGCTGGAAATTCTACCTTCAAAAATGAGAGATACAAGTGATGTACTCAATCAGGTTGAGAACATTTTTATGGAGAAGGGGGATGTGGCTTGTGACTCTGAATGTGGAGTCATTATAAACGTCGATTTGACACAATGATGGCATCAAGGCCGTTAGAACTTTTTTGACCATGACAAGCCTAGATTGGTCCACTTACTATTCGGTCAGTATTTTTTCTCAGGAGTGGGAGCCAAAACCAGGAGTGGGTGATAAAGGTATAATTGGTGCACTTGTTTCTATTATACCTTTTCTCTGATTGTTCCTCACCTGGTTTTTGCTCCAACTCCTGAGAAAAAATACTGACCAAATACTGACCAAATACTGATAGTGGGGCCATTACCTTAAAGAGACTCTCTACCTGCAGCTCCAAGGGACCGCGATGGGGGCTGCTTTTGCTCCCTCTTACGAAAATCACTTTCTGGAGCTGTGGGAAAGGGAAAACTTCATGTGCCCCTGATTATAAAAGTTCATCTTTGGGCTCGGTATGTAGATGACATTTTGGTCATCTGGCAGGGTACTGAGGATGAGTTGAACTGATTTATACAACACTTAAACAACAACCACTTAACATCAAATTGACTAGTCACTATAACCAAACGACTGTGTACTTCCTAGACACTCAGATTTTTAAGGGGGAGTCGGCACCCTTTATACCGAAGTGTTCAGGAAAAGAACAGCAGTCAATTCTATGTGACATGCATCTTCTTTCCACCCACAGTCCCTAATTAATGGGAATACCATAGGACAATTTCTTAGAACCCACAAGATCTACCCATCTGATCACTCTTTCTTTGAACAGTTGGACGAGTTGACTACCAGATTCAAGGAAGGCGAGTATCCAAAGACTTACTGAGAAGTATTCCAGAGATCAGGAGCGGAAATATATCATTGGTGCAACCTGTTCAGCCGCACAGGGGTCCAAGAGGTAAGGGGGCCTACTTCTACCTCCAAAGCAGGTGCAATTTTGCATTTTTAGCTCTTGGGCGGCAAAGGGCCCATATATTGTTCTTGCACAGGGGGCCCTTTTCTCTCAGTGTCAGATATAGTATATTACTAACAGAAGACCAACTGGCCAATCCCAGAAAACATTAGATATACAACAGATCTCTGATTTTCACTAATGTATGAAGATCCATGAGACTCAGAGCCGGTCCTATTCTGATCCATGCTTGAGGATCAGACTTTACTATCCAAGTCAATATGGACAATGTGGATCCTTTAAACATGGATGAAAATTGGAGTGTTTCCAATTAAGAACTATAAATTACATTTTAATGTCAATACATTTGTATTTTTCTATTGAAAACCCCTGAGAGTTCAAAAAGGATTTAAATTCAGACTATTACTCATTGAAACTTAACTAAAGCATCCTAAATGATTGATGTTCTAAAATGTGAATAACCTGAAGAATAAAAATGTAGAGGACAGTGTAATGGTGAACGGGCGCAGTAATTGTTTCTGTCCCTTTGAATAATCTCCATAATTGCTTTTAATGATCACATAAATGGCTTTCATACCTTGCTCCGAATCATCAGGGCTGTATCTCATTAAACAAAAATCTGAACTTATTATAATTTTCCTATGACATGGGGTGAACTTAAATGAGATCAAGAAAATGGCTATTGAGCTCAGATTTGTAGCCAACGGGTCAGTGATTGCATGAGATGAGACAGAACGGCATGAAAATAATAGTGGGGTGGACATCATACTTCTACAAATACATTCAGAATCTGTACTGTTTATTGTCTACACAAGTACCCCAAAAAGTGAATGTCCACCCCTGCAGTCCCGTGCCCTGTAACAGCAGCTATTCATGCTCTGGTTTTAGTTCCATCCCCAGCATGTGTACTTCTCTAGTCCCTGGGTTGATTGGTCTTTTAGACACACATTTTAAATCACACCTTATTGGATGTATGTTTAAAGGGAACCTGTCATGTCCGCCATTGTTATTAACCTGCAGGTATAGGGTTAATCTGCATGGTAATAGCGGATAGCGGAAATTAACTTTATTCCTCCCAGGAGGCGCCGATTTTCATTCATGGGAGTGTGCACGACGTGGGTTCAGTCATCAGTGGCAGGTATAAGCACTTCTAACACTTTTACAGCTTGTTCTGCAGCATCTCTGTGCAGAGCGAGCTGTCAATCAAAGTGTCGGGGTGTGATTACAGCCGCCACTTACTGTGTACCAAGTGATGACTGCAGTCGCTCCGTGCAAACCCCCATGACTGAAAGTCTGCAGTTACCTGAAGGAATAAAGTTCATTTCATCCCAGTAGCTGCGATTTCTGCAAGATAATAGTATCAAAACTGCCTAGAATTGAACCTATAATAAAGATATAGACAGAGAATATAGACATAGACAGGGTATAGGCTGGTACGAGAGAGTATAAAATACATAACTAAAAAACTAGAACAAAGAGCAGGTATTGGCAGGAAACGCTAATATTTGGCAATGTGTCCAAAGGAGGCAGAACTGCCCCGGATGCTATTAACTAGTGTTGAGCCACCCCCGTAGTGTTCGGGTTCGGTTCGGTTCGTCGAACACCGGGATGTTCGAGGAACTGTTCGTCGAACTGTTCGTCGAACACCTTAGAACACCGTCGAACACCGTTAAAACCAATGGCAGGCAAACAAAAACACATAGAAACACATAGAAAACACCTGCAAAGGTGTCCAAAAGCTGACAAACTGCTCAGAAGACACTCTCTTTAAAAAAGCCGGCCGGCAAATTCAGCAGCGGCATACACCGGTACCCGACAATTTAGACAAGAAGGAATAGAGCATCACACATAGATTAGATAGATAGAAACATGTCAGTCACACATATAAGAAGCACAGTGACAGTGTTGGTTACTGCACTTGTCATTTAGTGTAAAGGATTTATTAAAAAAAATATTAGTGTTTTCATGCACCGTCTCTTTAAAAAAGCCGGCCGGCAATTCAGCATCTGTACCCGACAATTTAGAACAGAAAGAATAGAGCTTCACACATAGATTAGATAGATAGAAACATGTCAGTCACATATATAATAAGTACAGTGATAGTGTTGCTTACTATACTTGTCATTTAGTGTAAAGGATTTATTTAAAAAAATAATAGTGTTTTCATGCACTGTCTCTTTAAAAAAGCCGGCCGGCAATTCAGCAGCGGTACCCGACAATTTAGAACAGAAAGATAGAGCATCACACATAGATTAGATAGATAGAAACATGTCAGTCACATATATATGAAGTACAGTGATAGTGTTGGTTACTGTACTTGTCATTTAGTATTAAAATAAAGGATTTATTATTAAAAAAATTGGCGTGGGGTTCCCCTTAATTTTAGGCTCTAGCGGAGGTTAAGCAGACGGCTGGGGCAGATGTTTGAAGCCTGGGAAGGGGGTAATACCCACGGAGCTTCCCAGGCTACTAATATCAGCCCCCAGCTGAATACATAGCCTTTACTAGCTATTAAAATGGGGGACCCCCCAAAAAAAATGACGTGGGGTCCCCCCTAATTTAATAGCTAGCAAAGGCTAGGCAGACAGCTGGGGGCTGATATTAATAGCCCAGGAAGGGAGCCATGAATATTGGCCCCCTCCCAGGCTAGAAACACCAGCCGTCAGCCGCCCCAGAAATGGCGCATTCATAGGATGCGCCAATTCTGGCACTTAGCCTCGCTCTTCCACGCTGCCCTGGTGCGGTGGCAGGGGGTAATAGGGTTGGGGTTGATGTCAGCTTATAATGCCAGCTGACATCAAGCCCAGGTTAGTAATGGAGAGGCGTCTATAAGACACCCCCATTACTAACCCCATAGTCAAAGTTAAAAAAAACACAAACACCCAGAATAAAGTCCTTTAATTGAAATAAAGACACAATCCTTTATTGTTCTAAATTAAACCATACTTACCATCACGCCCATTCCAGCTGAAGCCAACGATCTCCTGCAATAAAAGAAAAATAATAAAGCAACCTCATCCTTACCTTTCCATGGTTCCCACGACAGCTTCAGCTCTGCTACATCGAGATGACAGGCTGGACCGCAGCAGAACGCTGCCATCCAGCCTGTCATCCCGCAGACACTGAGAAGCGCAGGCTTGCTTGCGCTGCTCAGCGTCTCTCTGTGACGACATCCAGATGAGCCGAGTTCATGTCCAATGAACTCGGCTCACCTCATGCACGTCACTGACAGCGTGGGAAAATTCTCACGCTGAAGCGCTGATTGCAGGAGAATTTTCCCACGCTGTCAGTGACGTGCAGGAGGTGAGCTGAGTTCATTGGACATGAGCTCACCTCATGCACATCACTGACAGCATGGGAGAATTCTCCTGCACTCAGCACTTCAGCGTGAGAATTTTCCCACGCTGTCAGTGACGTGCATGAGGTGAGCCGAGTTCATTGGACATGACCTAGGCTCATCTGGATGCCGTCACAGCGAGACAGTGAGGAGCGCAAGCATGCCTGCGCTTCTCAGTGTCTGCGGGATGACAGACTGGATGGCAGCGTTCTGCTGCGGTCCAGCCAGTCATCTCGATGTAGCAGAGCTGAAGCTGTCGTGGGAACCATGGAAAGGTAAGGATGAGGTTGGTTTATTATTTTTCTTTTATTGCAGGAGATCATTGGCTTCAGCTGGAATGGGTGTGATGGTAAGTATGGTTTAATTTAGAACAATAAAGAATTGTGTCTTTATTTCAATTAAAGGACTTTATTCTGGGTGTTGTGTTTTTTTTAAATACTTTACTAGAAATTCATGGCGGTCATGTCTAATACTGGCGTGACCCCATGAATTTTGGGCTTGGGGCCAGCTGATAATACCAAGCTGGCCCTAACCCCTTTATTACCCAGTGAGCCACCGCACCAGGGCCCTGGATGAGTTGGGTACAGCGCCAGAAGATGGCGCTTCTATGAACGCGCCATTTTCCGGGGTGGCTGCGGACTGCAATTTGTAGCGGGGGGGGGCCCAGAAAGCTTGGGCCTCCCTGCGCTGCAGATTCCAGCCCCCAGCTGCCTAGTTGTACCTGGCTGGACACAAAAATAGGGCGAAGCCCCACGTACTTTTTTTTTAATTATTTCATGAAATTCATGAAATAATTAAGAAAAAAAGGCCTTCCCTATATTGTTGTGTCCGGCCAGGTACAAATAGGCAGCTGGTGGTTGGGGGCAGCCCGTTCCTGCCTGCTGTACCTGGCTGGACACAAATATAGTGCGAAGCCCCACTTCAATTTTTTTTAATTATTTCATGAAATTCATGAAATAATTAAGAAAAAAAGGGCTTCCCTATATTGTTGTGTCCGGCCAGGTACAAATAGGCAGCTGGTGGATGGGGGCAGCCCGTTCCTGTCTGCTGTACCTGGCTGGACACAAATATAGTGCGAAGCCCCACTTCAATTTTTTTAAATTATTTCAGGAAATTCATGAAATAATTTAAAAAAAATTGACGTGGGGCTTCGCACTATATTTGTGTCCAGCCAGGTACAGCAGGCAGGAACGGGCTGCCCCCAACCACCAGCTGCCTATTTGTACCTGGCCGGACACAACAATATAGGGAAGCCCTTTTTTTCTTAATTATTTCATGAAATAATTTAAAGAAAATTGACGTGGGGCTTCGCCCTGTTTTTGTGTCCAGCCAGGTACAACTAGGCAGCTGGGGGCTGGAATCCGCAGCGCAGGGAGGCCCAAGCTTTCTGGGCCACCCCCGCTGCAAATTGCAGTCCGCAGCCACCCCGGAAAATGGCGCGTTCATAGAAGCGCCATCTTCTGGCGCTGTACCCAACTCATCCAGGGCCCTGATGCGGTGGCTCACTGGGTAATAAAGGGGTTAGGGCCAGCTTGGCATTATCAGCTGGCCCTAAGCCCGAAATTCATGGGGTCACGCCAATATTAGACATGACCACCATGAATTTCTAGTAAAGTATTTAAAAAAAACACAACACCCAGAAAAAAGTCCTTTAATTGAAATAAACACACAATTCTTTATTGTTCTAAATTAAACCATACTTACCATCACGCCCATTCCAGCTGAAGCCAACGATCTCCTGAAATAAAAGAAAAATAATAAAGCAACATCATCCTTACCTTTCCATGGTTCCCATGACAGCTTCAGCTCTGCTACATCGAGATGACAGGCTGGACCGCAGCAGAACGCTGCCATCCAGCCTGTCATCCCGCAGACACTGAGAAGCGCAGGCTTGCTTGCGCTCCACAGTGTCTCTCTGTGAGGGCATCCAGATGAGCCGAGTTAATGTCCAATGAACTCGGCTCACCTCATGCACGTCACTGACAGCGTGGGAAAATTCTCCTGCACTTAGCGCTTCAGCGTGGGAGAATTCTCACACTGAAGCGCTGAGTGCAGGAGAATTCTCCCACGCTGTCAGTGACGTGCAGGAGGTGAGCTGAGTTCATTGGACATGAGCTCACCTTATGCACGTCACTGACAGCGTGGGAAAATTCTCCTGCACTCAGCGCTTCAGCGTGGGAGAATTCTCACGCTGAAGCGCTGAGTGCAGGAGAATTCTCCCACGCTGTCAGTGACGTGCAGGAGGTGAGCTGAGTTCATTGGACATGAGCTCACCTTATGCACGTCACTGACAGCGTGGGAAAATTCTCCTGCACTCACCGCTTCAGCGTGAGAATTTTCCCACGCTGTCAGTGACGTGCATGAGGTGAGCCGAGTTCATTGGACATGAACTCGGCTCATCTGGATGTCGTCACAGAGAGACGCTGAGCAGCGCAAGCAAGCCTGCGCTTCTCAGTGTCTGCGGGATGAGAGGCTGGATGGCAGCGTTCTGCTGCGGTCCAGCCTGTCATCTCGATGTAGCAGAGCTGAAGCTGTTGTGGGAACCATGGAAAGGTAAGGATGAGGTTGCTTTATTATTTTTCTTTTATTGCAGGAGATCGTTGGCTTCAGCTGGAATGGGCGTGACTGTAAGTATGGTTTAATTTAGAACAATAAAGGATTGTGTCTTTATTTCAATTAAAGGACTTTATTCTGGGTGTTTGTGTTTTTTTTAACTTTGACTATGGGGTTAGTAATGGGGGTGTCTTATAGACGCCTCTCCATTACTAACCTGGGCTTGATGTCAGCTGGCATTATAAGCTGACATCAACCCCAACCCTATTACCCCCTGCCACCGCACCAGGGCAGCGTGGAAGAGCGAGGCTAAGTGCCAGAATTGGCGCATCCTATGAATGCGCCATTTCTGGGGCGGCTGACGGCTGGTGTTTCTAGCCTGGGAGGGGGCCAATATTCATGGCTCCTTTCCTGGGCTATTAATATCAGCCCTCAGCTGTCTGCCTAGCCTTTGCTAGCTATTAAATTAGGGGGGACCCCACGTCATTTTTTTTGGGGGGTCCCCCATTTTAATAGCTAGTAAAGGCTATGTATTCAGCTGGGGGCTGATATTAGTAGCCTGGGAAGCTCCGTGGGTATTACCCCCTTCCCAGGCTTCAAACATCTGCCCCAGCCGTCTGCTTAACCTCCGCTAGAGCCTAAAATTAAGGGGAACCCCACGCCAATTTTTTTAATAATAAATCCTTTATTTTAATACTAAATGACAAGTACAGTAACCAACACTATCACTGTACTTCATATATATGTGACTGACATGTTTCTATCTATCTAATCTATGTGTGAAGCTCTATTCTTTCTATTATAAATTGTCGGGTACAGATGCTGAATTGCCGGCCGGCTTTTTTAAAGAGACGGTGCATGAAAACACTATTATTTTTTTTGATAAATCCTTTACGCTAAATGACAAGTACAGTAAGCAACACTGTCACTGTACTTCATATATATGTGACTGACATGTTTCTATCTATCTAATCTATGTGTGAAGCTCTATTCTGTCTGTTATAAATTGTCGGGTACAGATGCTGAATTGCCGGCCGGCTTTTTTAAAGAGACGGTGCATGAAAACACTATTATTTTTTTTGATAAATCCTTTACGCTAAATGACAAGTACAGTAAGCAGCACTTTCACTGTACTTCGTATATATGTGGCTGACATGTTTATATCTATCTAATCTATGTGTGAAGCTCTATTCTTTCGGTTCTAAATTGTCGGGTACAGGTGTATGCCGCTGCTGAACTGCCGGCTTTTCATGTTTCACTGTTGGCACTGTTCCCATCGATTTGGGCAATCACTGTAATGCCACAACCACCATGGCTGTGGCATTACAGTGAGTGGCAGACAATCCCTGCATGATTGGTGCTCTAAATAGCGCCAGACATGCAGGACACGCTTTTGGTGCACGAACAGTTATCGAACATAACCTCGAACAGCCGAATTTTTTGCAAATCGTTCGGGTTCGTCGAACAACTCGAACACCGCCCAAAACAGCTCGAATTTGAGATTGGCGAACAGTTCTAGTCGAACACCGCTCATCTCTACTATTAACCTGCAAGTTAACCCTGTATCTGCAGATTAATAGTATTTTGAGACATGTTCCTTTTAAGACAGACTTATTGTTATTTGTAGTAGCATTCCCGCAGAAGTTAGCAATGGATTGTCCGCGACCGATCCAAGACAAAGAGCTGGAAATGATAGGAGCCAGCACCCCAGAAAGAGCCACTAAATTCTCTGAATGGAAATAATGGTGTCCGGAGGCCAAAACCCTCGACCAATCGACTGCGTTAATTTCATCTTAAATGTGTATTCAGCTATGGTGAACACATTTAATAGGGATCCCTTTAGAATCCAAAAGAGCCGGCTCTATTCGGTGAGCGGAGCCAAGTGATCCAGATAACCAAAAAGAGCCGGACTGTCCATCACTAGCAGAAGCTGTATTGGCTTTTCCGTCCCTCCACCTCTCACTGGACACACTATTGATAAATTTTAGAGTGTTCTGCCAATACCTTCTCTATTTGTTCTAGTTTTTTTAGTTATGTATTTTATACTCTCTCGTGCCAGCCTATATTCTGTTTATGGCCATGTTCACACGTTCAGTATTTGGTCAGCTTTTTACCACAGTATTTGTAAGCCAAAACCAGGATTGGAACAATCAGAGGAAAAGTATAATAGAAACACGTCACCACTTCTGTATTTATCACCCACTCCTGGTTTTGTCTTACAAATACTGATGTAAAATACTGACCAAATACTCAAAGTGTGAGCATGGCCTATGAGTGATAATATCTTGATTATAGGTTTAATTCTTCATACAGGCAGGTTTGATACCACTATATTCCGGTTTGGGTATACATATTTATTTGGTGTGTCCAATTGTTATCTGCTTTTGAGGCAGAGCAGGTTTATAAGGATCTATACCCAGATTTACATGTTTCTGATATTTTAGAATTTTATGTGCTTTTAAATGTTTTCCTTGTCCACACTGTGACTTAGGAAAGATTTTGTAATTTTTTTTATCTTGACTATATATTTTGATACAAGCACATTTTTTATACACACTTGAGATCTAGTGTTTAGGCAAAAAGGTTTTAGGGGGCAAGGCCAGAAGTATAAAAAAAAGATTAAAAAATGCTTATTTTGCCGGTGCATGAGTGTGTGTGTGCAGGGTGAAGTTCCACACTGGTTGCGATCATCATTTAGTGCGCACACCAGCTGGTAGCAGCAATTAGCTGTTGCTCCTCCTATCAGAGCAAAGAACACCGATTCCACTGAAGTGCCACCGAGGAAAGAGGAAAAGATAGATCCGCTGCAACACTCCAAGTCCTGCTTCATCCATCTCACCATTTTAGTACACACAAAAAAAAACTGGACTGGTGGAAAGTAGACTGGTTGCAGTGGAGTATTGTAGTTGTGTGATTTCTTATTCTTTTGCATGTTTGTCACACTTAAATGTTTCAGATCACAAAACAGAAATTTAAATATTAGACAAAGATAACACAAGTAAACAAAAAATGCAGTTTTTAAAATAAAGATCTTTATTATTAAGGAAAAAAGAAATCCAAACCTACAGGGCCCTGTGTGAAAAACTGATTGCCCCCTAAACCTAATAACTGGTTGGGCCACGATTAGCAGCAATAACTGCAATAAAGCGTTTGCTATAACTGGCAATGAGTCTTTTACAACTCTCTGGAGGAATTTTGGCCACTCATCTTTGCAAAATCATTGTAATTCAGCCACACTGGAGAGTTTGAGCACGGACCGCCTTTTGAAGGTCATGCTACAGCATCTCAATCGGATTAAGGTCAGGACTTTGACTAAGCCACTCCAAAGTCTTAATTTTGTTTTAATTAAGCCATTCAGAGGTGGACTTGCTGGTGTTTTGGATCATTGTCCTGCTGCATAACCCAAGTTCTCTTCAGCTTGAGGTCACGAACAGATGGCAGGACATTCTCCTTCAGAATTTTTTGATAGACACCGGAATTCATGGTTCCATTTACCACAGCAAGTCTTTAAGATCTTGAAGCAGCAAAACAGCCCCAGACCATCACACTACTGTAGCGTCGGCGTTCCTGCCTCCTGCCAGACAGGGACGCCGTTCCCCTCACCTCTCCGCTCCGTGCCCGGCGGCTTCCTCCCGCTCTGCTGGCAGCGCGCGCTGCTTCCCGGCCTCTGTGCTTAGGAGAGGGGGAGCGCGCGCGCGCGCCGTCCTAAGGTGTCCCCGGCCAATGGCCGGAGGACCTCACCATATATAAGGCACCTCCTCCAAAATGGAGGTGCCCGAGCAATGTTGTTGCAAAGTCTTTCAACTCTGCTTCAGCCCTCAGGTCCCGTTACCAGTTACCTGCCAATCACCTGCCAATCACCTGCCTGATACCTGCCTGATATCTGCTTACATGCTTGCTATCCTGTGGAGCGACAGTCTGCCTACCAGCACCTGCCAGTCTGTCTATGGATCAGTCCGCCTGCGGACCAGGAAGTACCTACCAGATACCTGCTTGATACCGTCCTGCCTGTCCAGAGACTCTTGCCCGCTCACCTGCTACCTGCCTGCTAGCCTACCTGGAGGCTCTGCCGTCACTTGCCGTGACCACCTGCCAGTCCTGAGACTCTTGCCCGCTCACCTGGGAGCGCTCACCTGCTACCTGCCTGCTAGCCTACCTGGAGGCTCTGCCGTCACTTGCCGTGACCACCTGCCTGTCCAGAGACTCTTGCCCGCTCACCTGGGAGCACTCACCTGCTACCTGCCTGCTAGCCTATCTAGAGACTCTTCCCTGCTGTCACTTGCCGTGACCACCTGCCTGTCTAGAGACTCTTACCCTGGTGTCACTTGCCGTGACCATCCGCCTGCCTAGAGACTGTCCCCGTCACTTGCCGTGACTTCCTGCCCCTTCTACCCAGAGACTGTCCCTGTCACTTGCCGTGACTACCTGCCCGCCTTCCCTGGGAGCCACCCGCTTCCTTACAAGGACTGCCCCTTTGTATAGTTGCTCAGAGGTTCCACCTCCCAGACCCGTTACAGTTTGCTTGGGCCATGGAACCCGGTGACACCCAAGCTCCCTCGCTCTCGGACCTTTGCCATGAACTGTCCCGTCAGAGGTCCCAACAGGAGTCCATCCTGAGCCACCTGCGTAGTGTTAACTCACGCCTGGACACACTGACTACATCTTCGGGACCGGCTTCCAGTCGCACGAATCCTACCCCGGCAGCGCCGCTGTCCATCAATTCCATGGCATCTCTTCCCGGTCCTCGCCTCACCGCCCCGCCTCGTTTTGGCGGAGATCCCGGTCAGGCACGGGGCTTCATTAACCTGTGCACTCTGCACTTCGAACTGTTGGCACACCAGTTTTCCACCGACCGAGCCAAAGTAGCCTTCATCATGTCCCATCTCACGGGGGAGGCGCTGGCTTGGCCAAATCCTCTATGGGAGAGAGTAGACCCCCTGGTGTCCAACCTGCCCGCCTTTCTCACGGCTTTCTTGAAGGTCTTCGATGAACCAGGACGGAGGACCTCATCCGCCTCATCTCTGCTACGCCTCCGCCAAGGAAGTCTCACCGTGGGCCAATATGCCATACGGTTCCAAACCCTTGCTTCGGAGCTTGCCTGGGATAACGACGCCCTGGTGTCCGTCTTCTGGGAGGGTCTGTCCGGCAGTATTAAAGATGAACTCGCCGGTCGGGACATTCCTACCACTCTCAACGACTTAATTACACTTGCCACCCGGATTGACATCCGGTTCCAGGAGCGCACCAAAGAGGTCACCCGTGAGAAGAGGTTTCCACGCCTTGCCCCTACCTTCCAGAGATCCGTCACTTCCTCAGTTACTCCTCCGGCGCACTCACCCGAGCCTATGCAGGTCGACCAGACCAAGATGGTCAAGACCCGTCAGGAATTACGCCGTGCCGAGGGGAGCTGCTTCTACTGTGGCAGTAAGGAGCACCGGATCCGTTCCTGCCCGGAGAGGTCGGGAAACGCCTGTGTCTAGGATCGCTCAGAGAGGTCACCCTAGACAGAAATAAACCCTCTACATCTCTAATGCTGTCGGGCTCTCTCACGCCCTCTTGCTAGGCCTACCTTGGCTCCAGAGACACGCACCCGTGCTTGATTGGCAGACCGGAGAAGTTCTTCGCTGGGGACAGGACTGAAAAAAGTCTTGTTTAGTTCCCGTTCATCCTGCTCGTCCTTCTCCTACCCCAGCCAATCTACCCGGCCTTCCGGCTCCCTATTGGTGTTTTGCGGACGTCTTTAATAAAAGAGACGCAGAGACGTTACCCCCTCATAGACCATACGACTGCCCAACAGACCTGATGCCCGGCGCTACTCCTCCCCGTGGGCGTATTTACCCTTTGTCTGCTGCTGAGACCCGGTCCATGTCTGAATATATTGAGGAGAATCTGGCCCGGGGATTTATCCGGAAATCTACCTCCCCGGCGGGAGCAGGCTTCTTCTTCGTCAAAAAGGACGGCTCACTCCGTCCCTGTATAGACTATAGAGGCCTTAACCTGATCACAGTGAAGAATAAATACCCCCTTCCGCTCATTCCTGAATTATTTGACCGTCTGAGGGGGGCTAGAATCTTCACCAAGCTGGACCTCCGTGGGGCGTATAATCTGGTCCGTATCCGTCAGGGGGATGAATGGAAGATGGCATTCAACATCCGGGATGGCCACTATGAATATCTTGTAATGCCGTTCGGTCTCTGTAATGCTCCCGTCGTCTTTCAAGAGTTGGTCAATGACATCTTCCGTGACCTTCTCTACTCCTGCGTGGTGGTGTACCTGAACGACATCTTGGTCTTCTCTCCGGATCTTCTCACTCACCGGAGGGACGTTCGTCAGGTCCTGCTCAGGCTCAGGCAGAACCACCTCTACGCTAAATATGAGAAGTGCCTCTTTTAGCAGACCTCGCTTCCGTTTCTGGGCTACATAATCTCTCAGACCGGCCTACAAATGGACCCTGAGAAACTGTCTGCCATCGAGAAGTGGCCCCGACCAGAGGGGTTGAAGGCTATTCAGCGGTTCCTGGGCTTCGCCAACTACTACCGCATTTTCATTCCGCACTTCTCTTCCCGGACTGCCCCTATCTCGGCGCTCACCCGTAAGGGCGCTAAACCCAGAGAATGGCCGCCCGAAGCAGAGGAGGCCTTCCTTTCTTTAAAACGAGCTTTTTCCTCCGCCCCTGTGCTGCATCGTCCAGACGGCAACAAACAATTCTTTCTAGAAGTCGACGCTTCCTCCTCCGGAGCCGGAGCAGTACTTACCCAAAAGTCGTCTTCCGGAAGAATGGTAACCTGCGGCTTCTTCTCCAAACTCTTCTCCTCATCTGAGCGCAACTATTCTATAGGAGACCGAGAATTGTTGGCCATTAAGTTGGCACTGGAGGAGTGGCGTTACCTGCTCGAGGGGGCTCTTCACCCGGTAATAATTTACACGGACCACAAGAACTTGGCTTACCTCCAGAGTGCCCAGAGACTTAACCCGCGCCAAGCCCGGTGGTCCTTGTTCTTCGCCCGCTTTAATTTCATTCTACATTTTCGCCCGGCTGACAAAAACATCAAAGCTGATGCCTTATCCCGATCCTTTTTGGTCTCTGATCTTGAGGAGGAGCCTAAACACATCATCGACCCCGCCAAAGTAATGCAGGTTGCCCCCGTGAATCTAAATCGTCTTCCACCTGGTAAGACATTCGTAACTGTTCCTGATCGTGAGAGGGTTTTACACTGGGGACACTCGTCCAAGCTAGCTGGCCACGCTGGTCAGAAAAAGACCCTCCAGCTTATTTCCCGGCATTACTGGTGGCCTACCCTGCACAAGGACGTAATAGACTTTGTTTCAGCCTGTGTGTCCTGCGCCCGCAACAAGGTTCCGAGACATCTGCCAGCCGGCCGTCTGCTTCCTCTTCCTGTACCTGCTGCCCCTGCTGCATATAGCTATGGACTTTATAACAGACCTCCCTGTCTCTGCCGGTTGTACGGTCATATGGGTGGTCGCTGACCGCTTTTCCAAAATGGCTCACTTTATTCCCTTGCCGGGTCTCCCGTCTGCATCAGAGTTAGCTAAAGACTTTATCCATCATGTCTTCCGTCTACACGGTCTTCCTCTCCACATCGTATCCAACCGAGGGGTTCAGTTCACCTCTTGTTTTTGGCGAGCCATGTGTAAACTGCTGGGGGTCACCTTGGACTTTTCTTCTGCATATCACCCACAGTCCAATGGCCAAGTAGAAAGGATCAACCAAATTTTAACCAGTTACCTTCGGCACTTTGTTAATGCTCAACATTCCGACTGGGTGGATCTTTTACCGTTGGCCGAATTTTCTTACAATAATCACGAGAGCGAATCTTCCTCCAAATCCCCGTTTTTTGTAGTCTTCGGTCAGCATCCACGGATCCCGTTTCCCGTTTCCACCTCGGTGGACAATCCGGCTGCGGAATCTCTCGTTAACAAATTTTCCTCCATTTGGGAAAGTACCAGATACGCACTTCTTCAGTCATCCGAGCGGATGAAAAAACAGGCTAACAAAAGACGTCTGGATCCACCACAATTCCGTCCTGGAGATAAGGTCTGGCTCTCGTCCAAGTATGTCCGGCTCAAGATTCCTTCCTACAAGTTAGGGCCTCGGTTCATCGGCCCACTGGAAGTTATCAAACAAATCAACCCGGTGGCCTATAAATTGAAACTCCCAGCCAACTTGCGGATCCCTAACTCCTTCCATGTGTCTCTACTCAAACCCGTGGTACTTAACTCTTTTTCCAAGTCTACAGGTACGCCTCCTGCTCCGGTTTCCACTGAAAAAGAGTTTGAGGTAGAGAACATTCTGGCCACCAAAAGGGTAAGAGGAAAGTCCTTTTTTCTAGTGGATTGGAAGGGGTTTGGTCCTGAGGAGAGAACATGGGAGCCCTGGGAGAACATCCATGCCCCGCTCATCCTTGATAAATTTCTCTCTGGCCTAAAAAAGGGGGGGCCTAAAGGGGGGGGGTACTGTAGCGTCGGCATCCCTGCCTCCAGCCAGACAGGGACGCCGTTCCCCTCACCTCTCGCTCTGCTTCCCGGCCTCTGTGCTTAGGGCGCGCACTGCGCGCGCTCCCCCTCTCTTAAAGGGGCCGCGCGCGCCGTCCTAAGGAGTCCCCGGCCAATGGCCAGAGGACCTCACCATATATAAGGCACCTCCTCCAAAATGGAGGTGCCCGAGCAATGTTGTTGTAAAGCCTTTCAACTCTGCTTCGGCCCTCAGGTCCCGTTACCAGTTACCTGCCAATCACCTGCCTGATACCTGCCTGATATCTGCTTACCTGCTTGCTATCCTGTGGTCCGACAGTCTGCCTACCAGCACCTGCCAGTCTGTCTATGGATCAGTCCGCCTGCGGACCAGGAAGTACCTACCAGATACCTGCTTGATTCCTGCCTGCCTGTCCAGAGACTCTTGCCCGCTCACCTGCTACCTGCCTGCTAGCCTACCTGGAGGCTCTGCCGTCACTTGCCGTGACCACCTGCCTGTCCAGAGACTCTTGCCCGCTCACCTGGGAGTGCTCACCTGCTACCTGCCTGCTAGCCTACCTGGAGGCCCTGCCGTCACTTGCCGTGACCACCTGCCTGTCCAGAGACTCTTACCCTGCTGTCACTTGCCGTGACCATCCGCCTGCCTAGAGACTGTCCTCGTCACTTGCCGTGACTTCCTGCCTCTTCTACCCAGAGACTGTCCCTGTCACTTGCCGTGACTACCTGCCTTCCCTGGGAGCTACCCGCTTCCTTACAAGGACTGCCCCTTTGTATAGTTGCTCAGAGGCTCCACCTCCCAGACCCGTTACAACTACCACCACCATATTTTATGATGTTCCTTTTCTGAGATGCTGTGTTACTTCTTCGCCAGATATAATGGGACATACACCTTCCAAAAAGTTCAACTTTTGTCTCGTCAGTCCACAGAATATTCTCCCAAAAGTCTTGACTATTATCAAGATTTTTTCTGGCAAAACTGAGACAAGCCTTTATGTTCTTTTTACTCAGCATTGGTTTTAGTCTTAAATCTCAGCCATGCATGCCATTTTTGCCCAGTTTCTTTCTTATGGTGGAGTCATGAACACTAACGTTAACTGAGGCAAGTGAGGGCTGCAGTTCTTTGGATGTTGTTGTGAGGTCTTTTGTGATGTCTTAGATGAGTCGTCGCTGCACCCTTGGGGTAATTTTGGTCTGCCGGCCACTACTGGGAAGGTTCACCACTGTTCCATGTTTTCGCCATTCGTGGATAATGGCTCTCTCTGTGGTTCACTGGAGTCCCAAAGCCTTAGAAATGGCTTTATAACCTTTTCCATACTGATAGATCTCAATTACTTAGTTTCTCATTTGTTCCTGAATTTCTGTGGATCACAGCATGATGTGTAGCTTTTGAGTATCTTTTGGTCTACTTCACTTTGTCATGCAGGTCCTATTTAAGTGATTTCTTGATTGAGAACAAGTGTAATCAGGCCTGCGTGTGGCTAGGGAAATTGAACTCCGCTTCCCATAGGAGTGATAAACCACAGTTAATTTATGTTTTAAGGGGGGGGGGGTGCAATCACTTTTTCACACAGGGCCCTGTAGGTTTGGATTTCTTTTTCCCTTAATAATAAAGACCTTCATTTAAAAACTGCATTTTGTCTTTACTTGTGTTATCTTTGTCTAATATTTACATTTGTTTTGTGATCTGAAACATTTAAGTGTGACAACATGCAAAAGAATAAGAAATCAGGAAGGGGGCAAACACTTTTTCACACCACTGTATGTGCATTCGCGACTGGCAGTCATTGATTTGGCCAGGAATAGTGAAGTGGTGCGTTTGCTGGTGTAAGTGTTTAATTAGTGGGGAGGGTCAGCTCAAGTAGCATTGAATGCACCGAGGGGGATCTGGGGGGTGTATCATCTGCATGCTGGCTGGTAACAGTCATAACATGGTGGGAAGAGCTGGAGGTGAACATTGCACTGATTGGTGGAACAGAAGTCACTGACCAATTAGGGAAAACAAACACATATATACACGCATTAACTACTTGCATATAATATACACTTACCAAATACTTACATGCACACTCAGAACAGACTATCTAATTTAATTAAAAAAATAAGAAAGTATCCTAAAAAAACTTTTAAATGTGTTTCCCCAATTTTAAAAGTTATTGCCTATCCTTCATTCTCTGTGGTACTGATGGTACTACAGTAGAGAGAGAACTTCAGAACACAGCATTCCCCTGCAGTCCCTTCGAGAATGAATGAAGCACGTGAGGCCACTGCTCCATTCCATCAGAGCCCGGTTCTTACAACCAGTGGGGGTCCGGGCGGTTGGACTCCCATTGATCAGAAAGTTATTACTTAAATATCTACGCACTCTCGACTGAGTGTGCATGTGTATAGAGGTTTCCAGAGACAGCTGTGGACCTAAAGGCACATTAACAACCACCCATCAGCTATATAAAAGTCAATCAACGCTCATTTACGGCCCAGTTAATTATCCCCATAGAAACTGATAGGGAAAGAACAATGGTTAATACAATCATTCTTCTCTTGTATCATGTTATCAGCAGCCCATGACTTGTTTATGTAGCGCCCCGAGGGTTCGGTTGCTACAGGGGTATTGCACCTCAACCAGAGGTGTGATATTCCACTCCCAGGTGAAGATGGAGTATGGACCAGGGCTCAGTTAGCTGCAAACACACACTCACCCCATTTCCGGGGGACAGCTCGACGGTGCTCCCATTTATATATATGCAGACACAACTGACCATGTCCCTGGCTGGAGTGGGGAGGGGGGAGAGAACCCAGTGATGTAGGAGCAGAAGGGGACGGTTTCTGGAGCATAGGAAGGAGCTCATTGGGTGCTGGTCACCTGAGCTCAGACACAGTGGTAGATAAAAGGTGGGAGCCATCTTTAGTGTGAATGCAGAGAGGAAGTTCAGTCAGAGCAGGAGAGAGAGCTGACAGGGAGCTGCGGCTCAGCCTGAGCTCAGCTCCACGAGGCAGGCCTAGGGTAAAGGCCGGAGCCAGAGAGGAGAAGAGAAGAAGGAGAAGGAAGGAAAGAGGAGAGACAGAGGAGTAGAAAGGCTTCAGAAACAAGAAGGCAGAAGGGACCCTAAGAGAGAGCAGAACGGACAGCAACCATTGCAAACCCACATTATATCGGGTGAAGGGTCAGGTCGTGGAAGGGTACCAGATTCCCAAGTTGGTGGAGGTAAATTATCCCTCAGCCAAAAACCGGAGGTCGTGATCATCTATTGGTGCGACCCCCCGCCAAACCTACTAGGAAGGCAACATATAGGATAGCGGGAAGCGGGGCCCACGTTTGCCCGCATAGATCCGCGGCAGCTGGACAGAAGTTTGGTCACTGGTGGGGCACGAGAGGCCAAAGAAAGGACAGAAGGGGTCCTGTGCCATACTCCTGAATTGCCTGGGGGTTGACCGAGCCCCTCACCTGGTGGACGCAGCACGGCTTGGGCAGTCATTGCTGACAGAAATGACATGGATAACAACTGTGAGTAAAGGCCTGGACTGCATCATTGGACTCTGTGTTATTTATGCTGCTCCTGCACCATCACCCCCAGCATTCTATTACACTGCCCTGAGGCTACACTCTTCCCGTGGGGAGTTATCCTATCCCTGTGCTGCATATCTACATCAGCCTCAGCGGTCTGCCTTGCAGCGGCGGTCCTCCCTGACCGCAATCCACGGGTGGCGTAGTCGGACATTCAAAACCCTACAAATAGACTGCCACAGCATTTGGTTTGACCACCCTGAGCCACGGGATCGGGTTGCCACTACTACCCCCAACATTGCGCTGAAGCCTGGTTCCGGGTGCCCCACGGCCCAGGGGGTGAGTCATTTACATGGGGCGATATGCTGCCAATGATTTGTGGCGCCCCTGAGGGTTCATTCGCCACAGAGGTACTGCATCTCACCCAGAGGTGTGGTATCTCACTCTCAGGTAAGGAAGGAGTACTGCCCGGGACCCTAACACCTGCATCCAACACTACACTACTCCAGACCAGCAGAAGGGGCAAGATGAGTCGCTATCCTGCTGAGCCCTGTCCCTGGCTGGAGTGGGGGGAACCAAAGTAGGGAGAACCATGTAGTGGGTGTGGGTGGAGGAAGTAAATCAGGGGAGCACTTGTTGGGAATAGTATAAAGAGGGAAGCCATCTTGGGAGTGCAGTTCAGTTCCAGTCAGTGAGTTCAGTCAGAGGAGGGCAGTGAGAGGAGCAGGAGCTCTGTAGGAGCTCTGCTCAGGAGGAGGGCCTAGCCAGAGAGGCCCAAGACTGAAGAGAGAGGAGCAGGAGAAAGGCTCCAGGAACGTGGAAGGGACCCCAGGGGTACGGGTAGTGCTGGAGGTCACTCGTACGCCCGAATCTGCCAGGAGGTGGAGGGGTCAGATCACACAAAGGGGACCGGTCCCTAATCTAGCGGAGTTCTTTAAGCCTTAACTAGGAAACCGGAGGCTGCAGTATTTCAGGTACTGCAGCCACAAGCCACATCTGTCTCACCAAGAAGGTGGCTATAGAGGACCCAGGGGACAAAGAAGACGTCGCCTGGCAAGGTCCACGGTCACTGGATTGGGACACTAGGTGTGAGGTGCAGGGAGATGGCCAGAAGGAACACACAGAAGGGGGTCCTGTTATGTACTCCGGAGGTACCTGAGGGTTGGCTGAGCCCCTGCCCGGTGAACGCAGCATGACGTGGGAAGTTATGATCTCCAGTTGTAAACAGGAGCAAAATAAGAACTGTGAGTAAATTAGGAAGACTGCATCCCACTGTCTCTGTCACTTATTACTGCTGCGCCATCACCCCCTGCACTACACTGCACCACGAGTGCTACTTCCATAACAGCAACATCTACACTGCCCTGGAGCTAAGCTCTACCTGTGGAGAGCTGAACCAACTCTGCTGCATTTACACCAGCTCCAGAGGACCTGCTCCGAAGTGGCGGCTCCATATAGCCGCATACCACAGGTGGCGTCACGAACTGTATATAATAACTTTAAATCCCCTGTAAATAAACTCCTTTTATTGACCGCCCTGGGTCATGGACCGGGTCACCACCACTGTAACATCTCCCCTAGCAACGACCGACCCGGCACAGAGTACCCCACGGCCCAGAGGGAGCGTCAGATTTAATGTATAAACGATCTGTTCACCGGATGAACAAGCTTTTTGCTCGTTCATAAGGTGGTCGGCGGCATGTTTACACAATCCGATGCACAGGAGCATGCTCATAGTCTGACTCAGCAAAAGGAGGCACGAGCACAAAAAGTACCTGGACTCCAAATATGGCCCTGTACACTACATCATGTCATATCTGTGTATGGATATGTTTTTTCATTGTGTTGTTAGCTGCACCCCTCTGAATAAGTGGATATTGCCAACTCTTCTTGAGTTTTAATAGATCTGCCCCTGTCAGCGCTAACAGGATAATAATTACGCATTATGGGACCATAAAACGAATCTAAAGATAAACATACTTACAAAATTATAAAATATAGTACACAAATAAGTAGAAAATAATTTAAAAGTCTAAAATTCTAAAACTATAGTTGAAGAAAATATTACATATTTTCTATAAGCATAAAATCATATAATATTGTACAAAATAAATAAAAAATCAAAATCCTTCATACCTTACCCCACCAATACGACTCGGGAATTGGCATATGATCAACTCGTGCTGAGCGAACTTTCATAATCTTATGCACCTCTGATGTCAAATCCGGGAAATTTCTATTGAGATCAATATTCTGAGCTGTCATTCGCCCATTTGTCCATCCATTGTAGCCAGCACCCTGAGAGATGAAGACATTCAGATAAATCTATTTTTTTCTTTTTCATAAGAGAAATATATTTTTAATCATGTGGATTCTATGTAATATTTTTCTGGAAGTTTTCAAACTTTCTTTTTATAAACTTTTCTATACAACAAATGGTAAATATATAGGGTAATCAAATGGTTAACACATTGGTTAAAGTGATTCTCCACCTTTTATCAAAATTGAGCCCCAATTAATTCCTTCGTATATCTATATATGAATTTTTCATATATGCTTCTTTCTTTACTTATGAGCCACTTCTCCTACAACTCATCCCCTTCTCCTGAACTAATCACTCAAAAATACAACTGATGTCCATCTTTCTCTGGAGAAAATGGACTGTAAGCTCACTGAAGGATCAGATTACAGGTGCCTATTGAACTTTATCCATAGGGGGAGGAGAAGAGTTACAGAGAGATACACACTATGGTGCTACTGCTTCTTAGTCCGTGTTTTACTACTCCCAGTGCAGGATTCACAGCTACACTGCTATACAATGTCCTCCATGCTGCTGCTTCTTGGTCAGTGTTTTACCTCTCCCAGTGCAGGATTCACAGCTACACTGCTATACAATGTACTCCATGCTGCTTCTTGGTCAGTGTTTTACCTCTTCCAGTGCAGGATTCACAGCTACACTGCTATACAATGTACTCCATGCTGCTGCTTCTAAAGCCAAGTGTAATAGAGAGAAGGAGAGCAGGAATCCCTCATGTCTGTGTGCTGTGCATGGGGGACATCATAACAGCTAGCCTTGACTCACTAGCTCAGAGATAACTGAAAATTAGAGACAACGCAAGCAGAAGGGAATATTGGTAAAAAATGTAGGATACAAGTCATCTGCTCAGAAACAGATTATTCCAAAACTACAGGAACTCTTTAATATAATAATTGTATGCAGTAAACTCTTAATCTGCCCCTAATCATGACTACTGATAGCATACTACATGTTATATCCATGTCTAGGGAAGCAAAAAGTAAAACGACTAGTGTTCTGTCCGAGTATGCTCGGGCGGAGCTCTGAGTATTTATAGCTGCTCGGTGATATGGTTGAATCGCTCCCGTGTGCATGATTTGCGACTGTTTGACAGTTTTATTACATGTGAGGAATGTGTAAGAAATAGACATTCCTCCCATGTAATAAAACTGTCAAACAGTCGCAAATCATGCACACGGGAGCGATTCAACCATATCACCGAGCAGCTGTAACTACTCGGTGCTCGGCCCGAGCATACTCGGCGAAAGGGTTAATAGAACATACTCGCTCATCACTAAAAACGACACATCAAAACAAAATGTACAAACAATGAGACAAAAAAGGAGAGATGTCACTGTTCATAAGAGCTTACAATCTAAAAGAATGGAACATGTTACCTCCTCTGATGCCAGCTCATAGCCATCTGGGTTCATGGAAGGCAAAAGGTGAATTCTGGTGGTGTTGATTAATGTCTGGATCCTGGGATTTCCAAGACGATATTCTGAGCACAAATACTGTGCTAGATAAATCAGTAATTCTCTTCCAACGACTTCATTGCCGTGCATGTTGCCAATGTATCTAAATTCTGGCTCCACTGTAAAAAAAAAAAAAAAATAAATTAAAAAATGGTATATTAGGAAGGAAATATTTTATTCTTCATATTCCAAATTTTATCCAGTGAAATCTCCCTGAAATGACTACACAAATGTCATTAAAATCAGTTCTACAGGAATTATAATATTGTCCTGACCTGAATTTATGACTGAGATCACTTGGGTGAGCCTCAACCTTATTACATTAGATTTTACTGTTTTTTAGCTACTGTTTTATGTTTTATCCATTTTTCGATCTAGCTTTCTGGGGTATTCAACTGAGTTTGTGGTTGCATTTTACATGCAATTTTAACAACTCATTGGTTCCTCACATATAGATATTGTAGGTATTAAACTGTTCTACACTATATTGCTGGAGATTATCCTGGGCTCATCTATTTTACTTTATGGACCCAATTCATGAAGGAGTTTTCACCAAAATACTGGCATAAAACAACCACAAAAGTTTTGCTCAAGACAAAGTTGGGCAAAGCAATTTGAGGCATTTGGCGTTTTTACACCAGTTTTGGCCAACTCCACCAAAGTAAGCGTAGCTTCGGTGGGACGGGGTGTGTCAAAGTCCTCTCTATAGGTTACACCACAGCTGTGGCATTTTCAAGCCAGAAATGTTACTTCAGTCCTTGGCTGGAGGAATGTTTCGGCGAGGTGCTCAGAGGCGATTGCCATTGATAAGGTGCGCATAATTTAATTATGTGGCATTTGCCTCTCAGTGACTTAGACGAATCTGATTCCTACATGTCCATCATTAAGACTGGTGTACAAAATGCCAGTTTTAATTAATCGAGGTCAATTTGTTGGCCAACTCGGGGGTTGACAAATGTCACAATGCTGTCCCCTCTACAATTTTTTAATCTGTTCCCCAGGAAAAGTCACAGCAGGAACTAAACCATCACTCAATAAAGAAGGGTCATTATACCTCCGATGTGACCCTACCCCATTAACCAAGGCCATCCCTGACCTCCTCACCTCCATGACGAACAAGAGCGAAACTTTGCACCCGAGAGTCCCGCCAGACTTTGACTGCCTTGGTAACTTCTTCCCTTAAATCCAAATTCCAAAGATCCAAACCCACTTCATTAAAGTGTACTCCATATTTTCTGAGATAATCTGGATTTGAAGCTTCCAATTCTCTGTGCCACACAACCTCACCTCCATTCCTAATAAGAAAGCTAGACACGACTGTATTAACTTGCCCCCAGGCTTTATTAATTCTCTCTGCAAACGAACATTATGCCAGATAAGATAGGCTACAATGTCTGACAATACCAAAATAACATTCGGAAACAAGACCCAAAGCTGCAGTAAATCCAATTTACTGTCTCTAATTAGATCCCTGGAACACCTTGGTCATTCCCCCCAACATATAAAACCAAAACAGGTGGAGGGCGATCAAGTCTAGAATAGTAACAGAATTGGAGGAGAACTCCACACCATAACATACCCAGAATACCAATCCAATACATCACACCTTGTCCCAGTCAAGACCTAATAACCTACTGGTTTCAGGATGGAAATACACTCTAAGTGCACCCCAATAAACAACCGAGTGACCTATAATCCAAACAAAACCTGTATCTGGAGCTGTGGGAAAAATGTAATTAGCAAAACTGAACATGGAGCTCATATAAATCATATATACAGTACAGACCAAAAGTTTGGACACACCTTCTCATTTAAAGATTTTTCTGTATTTTCATGACTTTGAAATTATACATTCACACTGAAGGCATCAAAACTATGAATTAACACATGTGGAATTATATACTTAACAAAAAAGTGTGAAACAAGTGAAAATATGTCTTATATTCTAGGTTCTTCAAAGTAGCCACCTTTTGCTTTGATGACTGCTTTGCACACTCTTGGCATTCTCTTGATGAGCTTCAAGAGGTAGTCACCGGAAATGGTTTTCACTTCACAGGTGTGCACTGTCAGGTTTAATAAGTGGGATTTCTTGGCTTATAAATTGGGTTGGGACCATCAGTTGTGTTGTACAGAAGTCAGGTGGATACACAGCTCATAGTCCTACTGAATAGACTGTTAGAATTTGTATTATGGCAAGAAAAAAGCAGCTAAGTAAAGAAAAACGAGCGGCCATCATTACTTTAAGAAATGAAGGTCAGTTAGTCCGAAAAATTGGGCAAACTTTGAAAGTGTCCCCAAGTGCAGTTGCAAAAACCATCAAGCGCTACAAAGAAACTGGCTCACATGAGGACCGCCCCAGGAAAGGAAAACCAAGAGTCACCTCTGCTTCTGAGGATAAGTTTATCCGGGTCACCAGCCTCAGAAATCGCAGGTTAACAGCAGCTCAGATTAGAGACCAGGTCAATGCCACACAGAGTTCTAGCAGCAGACACATCTCTACAACAACTGTTAAGAGGAGACTTTGCACAGCAGGCCTTCATGGTAAAATAGCTGCTAGGAAACCACTGCTAAGGACGGGCAAGAAGCAGAATAGACTTGTTTGGGCTAAAGAACATAAGGAATGGACATTAGACCAGTGGAAATCTGTGCTTTGGTCTGATGAGTCCAAATTTGAGATGTTTGGTTCCAACCACCGTGTCTTTGCGCGACCCAGAAAAGGTGAATGGATGGAATCTTCATGCCTGGTTCCCACCGTGAAGCATGGAGGAGGAGATGTGATGGTGTGGGAGTGCTTTGCTGGTGACACTGTTGGGGATTTATTCAAAATTGAAGGCATACTGAACCTGCATGGCTACCACAGCATCTTGGAGCGGCATGCTATTCCATCCGGTTTGCGTTTAGTTGGACCATCATTTATTTTTCAACAGGATAATAACCCTAAACACACCTCCAGGCTGTGTAAGGGCTATTTGACCAAGAAGGAGAGTGATGGGGTGCTACGCCAGATGACCTGGCCTCCACAGTCACCAGACCTGAACCCAATTGAGATGGTTTGGGGTGAGCTGGACAGCAGAGTGAAGGCAAAAGGGCCAACAAGTGTTAAGCATCTCTGGGAACTCCTTCAAAATTGTTGGAAGACCATTTCCGGTGACTACCTCTTGAAGCTCATCAAGAGAATGCCAAGAGTGTGCAAAGCAGTCATCAAAGCAAAAGGTGGCTACTTTGAAGAACCTAGAATATAAGACATATTTTCAGTTGTATCACACTTTTTTGTTAAGTATATAATTCCACATGTGTTAATTCATAGTTTTGATGACTTCAGTGTGAATGTACAATTTTCATAGTCATGAAAATACAGAAAAATCTTTAAATGAGAAGGTGTGTCCAAACTTTTGGTCTGTACTGTATATGGATGTATATGTAAGGTGTATTAACTCAACTCCCAATGATCAAATTGTTTAACCATACTTTCAGTTAACTCCCACCTAGCTGCTTCTGTTACTGCCTCTATACTAAATTAATGAGATGCAAAGTTCTTATGGTTAAAACCCAACCTTTTCATTATTCTCCGAAAGACCACTAAAAATTGAAACCTAGAGAGCCGTTCAGTCCTCATAAATTAAAAAGGAACCATCTACCACATTAGGCCTACGAATCCGATACTGACTAATGCATTGAACTGGACATGTCACAGATCCAAGTATTCTGAACAGAACCACCCTCTTCCCTTTTCCAATCTCGTCCATCTTACACCTATGTAACACACATGTAACCCGGTCTTGCTAACTTCAACATCTGTGTAGGATAATGTGGCGCCCCCGTTTGTGCACTGGTGCCACAGAACCCAGAAGGGTGCATGGATGGACTTCTTCACAAGAAGCCCTCACACATTCACACACCTCCACCCTACCACCTCAGACCACCAGAGGGAGCCCGTTAGGGATATATATAGTGAGGGTGGAGCCAGGCAGCTCAGTTGTTAGTCAGAAGTGAGTTCAGAGAGTTCCTACTCAGACACAGAGAGGGACAGAGCTGAGAGTTGAACAGAGAGCGTGCTGACGCTCAGAGAGCAGTGAAGAGGCAGCACACTGGTTGCTGTGCTTAGGTGAGCCAAGGCCTACAGCACGATGAGGGCCCTGAGTGTGGCCAAAGGCGAGAGTAGAAGGAAGAAGTAGCGAGGGGGCATAGGAGCATACTGTACCAGGCTCACCCCGAGATATATACCGGACACAGGGTCTGCGCCTACGGGGACCCTTTATACTCAGCAGGGACCACCGGAACCCCTGGAGGACTACAGGTCCCAGGTTTACCAAACGCTGACTACAGTACCAGGCCTAGGAGTCACGGAGGCCCCAGCGTCCAGGGAGCGTGATCTCCAAGAGAAGGCCCTACCACCAGGTTAGCAGGTGCAAGGGAGAGAGAGACAGTAACCAAGCTAGGCCTAGGTCCAGGCAGGTCAGAAGCTTAGCGAGTAAAGCCACAGATCAGGAGGCCCTATACCCGCTCACTGGTGAGAGTCCAAAAGTGCACCCTTCACCCGGAGTACCCTGGACCGAGCCTGCATCATCACCAGTAAAGGTACTGAAGCTTACCCCTGTGTGAATGTCCGTCTTTCCTCCGGGACCGTCCTGCCGTCTCTCACCAGCATCCACCATCTACCCCTACACTGCCCTGAGGCCTGCTCCACCCGTGGGGAGCAGTCCTAACCAAGCTGCCCAAACACCTGCCTCAGAGGACTGTCGCAGCTCTGGTAATCCTTACCAGACACCACAGGTGGCGTCACAAACTTATTACAAACACTTTAAATCCCCTATAAATATCCCCCTTTTACTGACCGCCCTGGGCCACGGACTGGGTCACCGCCACTGTGACATCACCCCCCAGCATCCACCGGCCCGGCACCGGGTACCCCACGGCCCAGGGGGCACGTCAATAACACTGTTCAACTAACCAACTCACTAATCCTAAAAGTGTCAAAAAAGTCTGTCATGGAGATATTAAGAAAAGTATGAACAATTTCTCCCAAACCCCTCTTTCCCCCTCCCCTATAGTAATTGTCAAAGGACCAAGAGCTAACACATGGACCACCTGCTCCTATGCAAATTGACACACACAGCAGTAGTGACTTGTAAACAAATACCAGCCAAGAGGTGCTACAACTCAATTAAAATGCAAGTGTATTTTCCCCTGGCAGACTCCGGGGGTAATTAGACACAGGCTTACGATATATCTACATCTAGGTTAGAAGGTTGGAATCCCAGGAAGTCAAAGGGAATTTAACAGAGGTCCCCAGACGTTCAGAGCCAACACGAAATATGGAATATTGGAAGTTCCATAATTCTGATAATAATGGCACCTATATTTTTAGTGACAGGGTCAGCTAGGGGACAATATGGATATTTTCCCGTCGCTGTAAGCCCCTCCGGGGAGCTGTAGCGCAAAAGTGCCAGAATAATGGATCGCAGCGTGGTCTCTACGGAAAGGTAAATCCATAATAAAAAATATGGTATCAGTTTCGGATTTCTGCGATCCACCAGTGAGGAGTTATCAAATAAGTTAAAGTTTTAATAGAAACATGAAGGGTGGAGCCCAGCCCACATGATGTCAGCACAAGGGGCGTGTGGGCAAGTCCCCTCTTCGGCATAAAAGATCCAACTGAATATTGATCCATATTCTTTGCCGAGAGTATATATTTAATATAGCAACTGATCCTGTTCAATAACAGTCTAATCAAGAGGAGTGTCTCCCCTCTACCTATACTGAGTCGTGCCTGTGAACTGTATAGAGTAAGTTTCCTCTTTAATCCTGTTTATTTTGTGTAACTGTATATTTTGTATTGTATTGTCCCCTTTGTAAAATCTTTGCATATTTTTCATAACACTGCCTCCCTTTTGGATTAAATATAAAATTTAAATCATCCTGTTTCTTTTGCTCTGTAATCGTTTCCTCCCCTGAAGCCATACACTACCAGAACGCAGGCGTCCGGCCAGGCCTGTATTATATTTCAAACTCAGCCGGTGGTGGCAGCAAATAATAATAATTGGGCTATCGTGAAGCTGGCAGTAACCGTACAGGGCATATACATATATTCCATGCGTTGGAATCTGGAGGTGTGACACCATACGCTTTCTGCTTGGTTGCCGATAGCTGCATAGTTACTAGTTGGGATCGTGTGCTCGCGAATTCTTGACGAAATCCTGACAAAGTGACGGCACGGTTAATATTGCGTGATCTACCCGTGTCACTCCTGTCGCTGTGAAACCCTGACAAAGGCCAAAGAAAAAGCCGTTTAAAATAAACTCCTTTCATAATCGTTCAAACAAACATATTTTAATGCACCTATTATGTTATCCAACAACTCAAAAGAAACTGGTTCTCTTATCCTGTACTACAAAATGTCTTTTGCAACCCCTCAATGCTTGCTGAGCCAGAAAATCTTTTGAAAAATCCATTATTCCCAACATCCTAAACCAAAAGGAATGGCCAGCAATTTTTTTTTAAATACCCAAACTCGACACTTCTTTTGAAAAACAATCTCCTATAAAGCACAAAAGAAACGGCAAAAGGTCCCCGTTCATACCATCACTATTCAGGCCTCCACAAAAACCCAACCATTCCCTCTATACCGAATCATAAGCTGTCCTAGTGGCTGGTTCTACTGATTGTAACATGAAATCAAAGGCTATCCGGGGCCCAGACCCCATAGATGATCCGGACAGGGGGTAGCGCACTGCTGCGCTTCTAGAGCCAGTGACCGACAATGATCCCACTGGAAACAAGAAATGGAGTCAGTTAAACAATTCCGACATCCCCCGGCACATGCTTAGCACACAACCATGCGTTTATTAAGGGACCTCGCAAAACCAGACGCTTAAGTAGGTTTACAACAGGGGGAGAGGAAGCAGACAAACTATTGATAACTTGAACAACCGCAAAATTATCAAAATGTAAACCTTTTGTTACGGAAAAACTCACCTCAAATTTTGATTGTCACAATAGGGAATAATTCCACAAGCGCCATATTGCGCACTGAGCCCTTCTACCTCCACTCCTCCGATCATGAGCACGCAAACCATTTTCCTTTAAAATAGGAGCCAAAACCATGAGATACAAAGGCATCAGTGTAGAATTCCAAATTTGAACTGTCTATCCATTCCTCCATCAAAACCGATCTACCATTAAACTAATCCGAAAACAAAGCCCAAATCCTCAAATCCGCCTTGATAAGCCAAAAGACAAATGAAATGTGTCTACCGAAGTAGACGATGCTAGCCGATGACAAAATCCGTCCCATCAGCATGATACGCCATGCAAAGTTCAGTTTAACTAATAATGACTAGAGCTGCCTCGAACGCAATTTCTTCCCTGATAATGCCATCTGAACCTGAACCGCAAATCCTGCACCTTGTCCATGAGTAAATGACACTCCATGGCCACTGAATCCAGTTCTATTCCTAAAAAATACATAATTGTGGCTGGACCCTCGGTCTTCTCAGGAGCCAATGGGATCCCAAAGTTCTTAGCTACCTGTTCAATTGTATGCAATAAGATGGAACATCCTGTAGAATCCACCAGACCAATGCACAAATCATCGTCCAGATCCAACGCTTTATCGAACGAAACATACGACATGGAACACAAATCCTCGCTGATACCATCATTCACCAATTGACCCTCTGTGTAAGAAAAATTGTGTTTTTTTTAGGCTCCTTCTTAGAGACCACTCCTAAAGGAGAAACCCGCAGGTGAGGCCAAGACAGCTCCTTTAATGGGCCAGCCATGTGCTCCAGGGCCACCTCCTTAGAGAGTTTGTCTGCCACCACCGATGGGTAGAGTTGAGCAGACTTCATATTGAGCGAAGAACCAGCACATCCACCAAAAAGGGAATATTATTACTACTAATAGTAATTTTATTTATATAGCGCCAACAAATTCCGCAGCATTTTACAATTAAGCGGGAACATGTAAAGGCAATAAAACAATGCAAAGAAACAGTTCAATAGTTACAGAAGAAGTGAGGGCCCTGCTCGCAAGCTTAAAATCTATAAGGAAACAGGGGTAACACAATTATGCATGGTCCAGCCATCATTATAATAAATAGGGCATTTTAAATGAGCTGCAGGATCCAGTCAGCCAGTATCTGTCTAGGTACAATTGCCAAGTTTTATTGGATGCAAGGAGGATGTGGACAAAGATGAATAGGAGGGACCAGGTTTTGAGTAAAATTTAGAAAGAGGCAACAGGGGAGAGTTAGGTTGGTGAATTGAGGTGATAGGCCTGTCTAAAGAGATGTGTTTGTAAAGTACATTTAAAAATGTGGGGGCTAGATATTAGTTGGATCGTCCGGGATAATGCATTCCAGAAAACTGGTGCAGCACGAGAGAAGTCTTGGAGATGTAGGTGGGAGGTTCGGATTATGGAGGATGTTATTCTTAGATTAGTTGCAGAGCGGAGAGTACAAGTAGGGTGATAGATGAAGGAAGAGATATAGGCAGGGCCGGTGTTAGGGCCAGGCAAACTAGGCATTTGCCGAGGGCCCCCACTACCCCAGGGGTGCTCCCTCTTCCATCATACCTCCTTTGGGTCTGACGCAGCGGCACGATGATGTCACTTCATCACGTGCCACGCTGTGACGGACAGTGGAGGTGCTGAGAAGCGCTGCAGAGACCGGAGCAGCAGGGGAACAGGGAGAGGTGAGTATTGTATTTAATTTTTTTTTTAAATCAGTGAGTACATAGTGGCCATAATACTGGAGGACTCTGGGTATGCATTATACTATATTGGGGGCAACATTGTACTCTACGAGGACTGCATTATATTCTAAGGGGGCTGAAATATATTCTATCAAGGACTATGGGAAGTGCATTATACTGTATGGAGGACTATGGGGAATGCATTATACTGTAGGGAGGACTATGGGTAATGCATTATACAGTATGGAGGACTATGGGGAATGCATTATACTATGGGGAGTGTATTGTACTATATGGAGGACTATGGGGGGTGCATTATACAATATGGAGGACTATGGGATGCATTATACTATATGGAGGACGATGGGGAGTGCATTATACTATATGGAGGACTATGAGGAGTGCATTATACTATATAGAGGACTATGGGGAGTGCATTATACTATATGGACTATGGGGAGTGCATTATACTAAATGGAGGACTATGGGGAGTGCATTATACTGTATGGAAAACTATTGGGTGCACAATATACTATATGGAGGTCAATGAGTAGTGCATTATACTATATGGAGGACTATGGGGTGTGCATTATACTATATGGAGGACTATGGGATGCATTATACTATATGGAGGACTATAGGGAGTGCATTATACCATATGGATGACTATGGAGAGTGTATTATACTATATGGAGGACTATGGGGCACATTATACTATGTGGAGGACTATGAGCCACATTATACTATGTGGAGGACTATGGGAAGTGTATTATACTATATGAAGGACTATGGGGCACATTTTACTATATGGAGGACTATGCGGCACATTATACTATGTGTAGGACTATGAGGCACATTATACTATGTCTAGGACTATGATGTGCATTATACTACATGGAGGACTATGGGGCACATTATACGTTACAAAGGACTATGGGGTGTGCATTATACTATATGCAGGACTATGGGGTGTACATTCTATTATGCGGAGGACTATGGGGTGTGCATTATATTATGTGGAGGACTATGCATTATACTAAATGAGCAAAATTCTGCCTATTCATCAAGTGATTGGATTGTTTATGCTTGAACAAAAATCATTGTGTCCAGTTCTGGGCACCACATTTTAAAAAAGACATAGAAAAACTGGAGCAAGTTCAGAGAAGAGCTACCAGAATGGTGACCGTTCTCACACTGTAGAGGGATCATCCTTATTCTCATTTGGACAAAGAAAGACTAGAAGCAATGGGATGAAACTGAAAGGGAGAAGATACAGATTAGATATTAGAAAAAACTTTTTGACAGTGAGGGTGATCAATGAGTGGACCAGGCGGCCACGAGAGGTGGTGAGTTCTCCTTCAATGGAAACAGAGGCTGGACAGATATCTGTCTGAGATGGTTTAGTAAATCCTTCATTAAGCAGGGGGTTGGACACGATGACCCTAGAGGTCCCTTCCAACTCTGACATTCTATGATTCTATGATCCATATGGTCCTATCTCAAGCTTGGTCTAACCGCTTTCGTTGATGAAACTGCTCATCATATTGGAGCCAAGCAATACCACCAAAGATTGTATGCTTCAACTACAGAATCCAAATAACAAAACAATGGTGAACAGTTCTGCGGATCCTTTTCCCCAATCACACAGGCCAAAATAGAAAAAGCCTGTGGCCAGTTTGAAAAGGTACGGGGTATTAAATGGCATCATCTTTTTTCTTCCTTCATCCGGTTTAATTTGATTCAAATTAAATTTTGCTAAGGGGAGGCATATCAGGACTCAGGCCCTCTGGGGAACGCTGATGTCTAGAGGGTGGGCGCATCTGAAGGCCTAAAACGGAGTTCAACTGCTTCTGCAGCCACTTGTTTCGGTGCTGTAGCATTCAGGGATGACATCAAGGCTTTGTTCCTTGTTCATTGGTCCTGGATCTGCAAGGAAGATGATCTAACGACTCCTCCTCTTCTTTTAAGGTATCCTCATCTTCGTTATACCCCTTCATACAACTTCCTAACCAATCTTAAACAAAATCCCCCCACCCATGTGACCTAAATCTAACCTCCCCATGCCTACACCCCACCTTGTTGTGGACATGCAAAATCAGCTATTAACTCTTAACTAGCAAAACTACCTATTAACCCCTTCAATAGCCATCTTCTTTCAAACCCCTGTCATGTCCGGGCCTACACTCTAGCTATATCCGTTGCAGCCCTATCTTTCTGTAAAAACAAAAAGGAAAAAACAAATGTCGGAATTGTACATAGCCCACACTCTGGAAGTAGTCCCACACTGTAAATCTCCCCCACCCTCTTCAGAGCACTTACCACCTCTGGGCACCAGCGAGTGAAGTCAGCAGAGTTATCACATGACCTGATCATAATGCTGTTGCTGCTATGACCCGGTGTGCTGCAAGACCTGTGAGCTGGCTGTCAGCATGACAGCCGGCTCAGAGAACTGCCGACTCTCAGTCCGGGGGGGGGGCGGCAGAATGCAGCCGCCGGGGGAGACGCTTTGGACCGTCCCTGCCAGCAGCACCCGGGGTACATGCTCCCTCTACCTCCCACCAGATACGCCTCTGCCGCTGACCATAAGAGTTACACTCTACTGGAGAGAGAAGATCCTGCTGACCATAAGAGCTTACACTCTACAGAAGAGAGAGACTTACCCAGTGACTCTGGAGATGGAAAGCGACTCTGCAGTACAAACTCTGCTCCACTGGGAACCACTGATCTGTAATGGCCTAGGTCCTTATCACCACTGTACAAGGTGTGATAGTCCGATAGATATCATAGCTGAAGGGCATTATGGAGAGGTCCGTGCGGCAATACAAATTGACGTTAGCCTGCTCTCTGATGCTTCACCAGTGTGGGAAATTGTGCCAAGAATGATTTTTTTCTTGCAAACAGCATTTCTCAAAATGTTTGAATTTGCTTGAAACCACAAATTTCAGTAAATTCTACTCAAACTCCATCCTTCGTGAATAAATCCGCTCATGTCTAACACTTACTCTTTAAGCCTGCTTTCTAAAAGGAGACTGTGAGCTTTTGCTCATTTTAACTATTCTCATTTGCAAGAAGATAAAAAACAGAACTGAGGCCAGGACTCAGCGTGTAGATTATAAATGACTTCATGTAACTCAATGTAGATTGAGCAGGTACTCACATAATTCATGCTGCCCTGGATTGTTGGAAAACTCAATAACGAAAAGGTCTTTTCCTTCAAAGCTTCTTCCGATGCTGTAGGTCTTGGCTACGTGGGAACACTTGGCTGCCGTCTTCTTTAGTATGCTGACCATCTCTGTGTAGCTGTGGTGGTTGAAGTGTATGAAAGTAGTCGGCATTTGAGTGGCAAGGTCTTCAGGAGTGATCTCAACATTAACTGTAAAACACAACCATAAAGAAACAATAATCTGCTAGAACCATTAAGAGCCTTTACAAATGTCATCCACCATAGTCCTTCCGTAGTCATGCAGGTGAGGTGCTTTAATGTATACATCTTGTAGGGCATTTTAACAGTAGTGAAGATATTTAGGCTACAAAAAACAACCGCTTTTACATGCAAAAAAAGTTTTGCCTATATTAAGAATATATCCTCCTCTTTTGTGTATACAGCTCCTCTGCTGGCCTATGTATTGCTTATTATATAGACTACAAGCAAACTCTACGTTTTATTATCTTACAGTCATATTTTCCATCACTTTCCCTCTGTTAATGTCTGCGGGAATGTTGTAACACATAATAGCGGCATCAGACCACTCAGGGCTTCTTTGAAGTCTCTAACCATATAGACACGTAGGTCTATATCATAGAATCATAGAATGGTAGAGTTGGAAGGGACCTCCTGGGTCATCTGGTCCAACCCCCTGCTCAAAGCAGGATTCACTAGATCATCTCAGACAGATGTCTGTCCAGCCTCTGTTTGAAGACGTCCATTGAAGGGGAACTCACCACCTCTCGTGGCAGCCTGTTCCACTCATTAATCACCCTAACTGTCAAAAAGTTTTTTCTAATATCTAATCTGTGTCTCCTCCCATTTAGTTTCATCCCATTGCTTCTAGTCTTTCCTTGTGCAAATGAGAATAAAGATGATCCTTCTACAATGTGACAGCCCTTGACATATTTGTAGACAGCTATTAAGTCTCCTCTCAGTCTTCTTTTTTGTAAGCTAAACATTCCCAAATATAAGAGCTGTATACACAAATAGAAACAATCTAATTGAGACAGTTTGTGAGATGGTTTTATTTTTTATTATGAATACTTATAATAATTATTTCATGCAATAAAATGAAAATTAATTATGTAATACAATGCGATTTTCTGTTTTTTATTTTTAGATTCTGTCTCTCACAGGTGAAGTGTACCTACGATAAAAATTACAGACCTCTCCATTCTGTGTAGGTGGGAAAACTTGCAAAATCGGCAGTGTATCAAATACTTATTTTCCCCACTGTATATGTATATGTATATAGATATATAGAGAGAGAAGAATATATTGTATAGAAGCCGTTCATACATTGTACACAATGCCAGTCGCACACAGGATATGTCACTCACACACCGCACTTATACATATGACATGTACCATTTACATCTAGAGCACATATCACACACACACCATTCACACAACAGAATAGATGGATACATCATTCACACTAAAACACAACCACATACAATTCACACAGTAGAAGACACATCATTCACATCCAAATCCCATATTAGACACACCAAGCACTCCTAGAACATATAACGCACCAACCATTCACACCAAGAGCATTTACTGTGCACACCATTCACATCTAGAAATATACCGCACACACCATTCACACCTACAAAACATACTGCACACACCATTTACACCTAGATCACATATCACATACACCATCTACACCTGGAACACATACTGAACACACCACTCACCTCTAGAACACATACCACACACAAAAATTACACCTAGACCAATACCACGCACACCATTCACAAGTGAAACATATAGTGCACATACAATTCACATCTAGAAAAAATAGCAAAAACACATTCACACCTACAACGCATACCGCACATAAAATTCACAGCTTGATCAATACCGCACACACCAATCACCCCTAGAACACATACCACACACAGGCCAATACTTCACACTGTGATAAGCTGACTCACTCAGCCACTTTCAGAAGTACCTGGGTTTTCTCTGCAGGCTTTATTGTAAGGCATAAAGCCCTGCAACTCCATCAAAATAAACAAGGCCTTCCTGGCAAAACAACAAAACAAAACATAAACGATAGCACAGTCCATATGAGTGTGTGTGGTGTGCCAACACAGGTTATAAGTCCAGCCTTCAGCTCCTTCCTGAGCTATGGCTGTCCAGTCTGGAGATCTTGCCTTTCCAAACACAACAACAGAAAAAAAATGGTGACTGAGCATTTAAACCGTGTTCAGCCACACCCTGAGGGGAGGTAGGGAAATGGCCTCCCACCCTCTGCCATTCCCATAAAACCACACCCTTTAAGTGAGTTAACCCCCAGCATATAACATGCTGGCAGAAAATTAATTGGTTTCAGTTCACACAGGCTAGCAACCTGTGCGACACATACCTCCCTCGTATATCACAGCAGTGACTCTGTCACAACACACACCATTCACACCTAGAGCAATATTGAACACACCATTCATACCTAGAGAACATACTGCACACACCATTCACACCTAGAACACATACCACACGCATACACCATTCACACCTAGACCGATACCACACACACCATTCACAAGTACAACACATACCGAACTCACCATTCACAAGTACAACACATACCGCACACACCATTCACAAGTACAACACATACCGCACACACCATTCACACTTAAACCAATACTGCACACAATATTCACACCTAGAACACATATTGCACAAAATTCACACACTAGATATTTTAGTGTAAATTGTGTGTGGTATGTGTTCTGGGTGTTAATATTGTGTACGGTATACAGCATACCATTCACAGCTAAAATACATACTGCACACACCATTCACCACTAGAATATATATAAAACACCATTCACACCTAGAACACCTACCACACACCAGTCTCACCTAGAATAGATACTACACACACCATTTACACCTAGATTGTTCACCACATACACTATTCACACCTAATCCAATCAAATAATCTCTATCTTGATTCCAATTGTATGACAATTTTTGGCTCATGGTAGAAACATTTTTTGCTTTACCTCTCAACTTCTCCAGTGGATCATGGCAGCCTTCCCCTTCTCCAGCAAAGAATCGATCGCAGTCAAAAAAGTAAGGCCATGCCATGTCAATAGCATCAAATGCAGGCAGGCAATTTTTCTTTATCGTTTCGCATACATTCCGACATGGTTTTAAAATCTTGTTTTTTTCACATTTTGGAGCCAGAACCGAACATCCCACCAGTCTGAGGTCAGGGTTACATTCTCCTTGAAGCAAATTGTCAAGGACACTTAACAGAATGTACTCAGCGCTGTACTCCACATCCCCTCTTGATCGATGGTCTAATAAATTAGGAAACATTGTTTTGCTGTAAGGCAAATCATCACAATATCCCAGGAAATTATCTGTGCAGGTTCCTAGGAATCGAAAGAGATAAAAAAAGCAGATTAGATGTGAAATACATGTAAGATTTCTGAAGTTTTCTCTTTTTGATATCAGGTTTAAGGTCTACTTAACTCTTTTTGGTGGCTCATTAAAAGCACATATAATTAACATGGTGGAACTACTGGTTCATCACCTGAGTATGATGTCCTAAAGGCAATGTATAGGAGAAATGGTTGTACATTAGCTCTCTCGAGGAACAAAGGAAATTATCTTGCTAGTACTACCTTGGAGAGGTAACTATCGTATAAGCAAGGTCTTGCAACATGACCAGAGATAAGCCAGAAACACATTTACAAACCACCTGTTCCAGGGTATTTGCCCCTCATCAGTGTAGAACAGAGTCTGTCTGGCTGAATGTAACCACTCTTGAGGCAATGTGGGAAAAAATACTGGTACTCCTTAAAAAGATCAGCTGAGTATGGAATCGTAAAAGAGTTCATGGAAAAAGTATGCAAATTAGCTCTCTCTCAGAACAAAAGAATCTCACAAGTACCACCTAGGAGGTTTGACCCTTTAATGAGCTTTGCAGCATGATGAAGGAAATGCTTAGCCAGAAACTCTTCTACACACTGCCTGTTTCAGGCTACTTGCCCCTCATTAGCAAAGAGCAGAATTTGACTGACTGAGTGTGACATCCTTGAGGCAAGCTGGGGAGACTCCTTAAAGTGGGCTAGTTGGGTAGACAGGTTCCCTTTAAAGGGAATGTGTCAGCCCAAACTGACAGTACAAACTAAGAACATAGCCTTGGTGGGATATAACCCCTATAAAAACTGCATCTTTAGGGTTCTAATCTTTTACTCCATTCTGTAGAGACTGTAACTAAATTAAATATGCTAATTAGGGTGCTTGGTGCACACTGGGTGTGGCCAAGAGGCTTAGCGCACTCTTCCGCACCACTACATTATCACTGGCATTTCAGAGCCTCATTTTCAGGATCAGTGCTGGTCCCAGTAGTTGGACCACCAACTATCCACAAATCATCACCTATATTGTAGATAGAAAATAGGTAATCTTGAAAAAGGTTCCAGGAGGAACTGAAATTTTACTGTAAGCCGGTAAGCACGAGGTTTAATAAAAGCACAACTTTTTCTTTTTACTTTAATCTTAGGGCGATGAGAAATGGTGCATCATATCCACATGTGAATTTGATTGATTTCTTGGATTTGCACCCTTTGATATTACGGTGCCGCTTCAGCTTTCCTGTACCCATACTAAAATTAGGTGATGACTTTTAATGTCAGGAATCACCCTATAAAGCTGTTTTTCCGGGTTTAAAACACCCATCCCCCAACTGCAGTTTGTTTAAAAAAGTAAAAAAAACTTGTCTTAACTCACCCTCCCCAGGTCCAGCATTGAGTCTCCACATCCGCTCTTGGTGTCTGCTATTCCCTGCAACACTCACTGGTTGGCTGCAGTGCTGTGAACAATAGCAGACACTGGGAGAAGTGGGGGAAACTCAGCGTTGAACCGGGAAAGGGAGAGTAAAGCAAAGTTAAAAAAAAAAAAAACAGATTGCAACCGGGGGACAAGGGTTTTCTGAAACCGGAAGACCCTTTTAAGTTACATGTACTGTATATTTACAGCCCTGTTGACGAACCTGCAGTTCCTGTTACATTTGCTAGGACCTTACCAAAAGAGATCATCTAGAGCAGTTAGATGTCCGCCAAACAAACTATACTTCTATAAGTGGACATTTGGAAGATTTAATATTTTCATATTGACTTTATTTTTATTAAAAGTAAGAAAGAAATGAAAACATAGAAAGTGATTCATTATTACATCTCAATGCTTACCTTTCTCTGAATCAGGATCCATACATCTTCCTGGAATATACAAGAAAAAAAATAAGGAATAATTAATTGGATGCTAAAAACATTTTGATTTACGGTACATGCACATTGACAGCCATAGTTTTTGAGTATGACCTATAAGGCGCCCATACACATTAGGGCTCATGTAGAGGACTATTTAAATCGAATGAGTGTTATCCATGGTTTTCACGGATAGCACTTGTTCCCATGTTATTCTATGGGACTGTGCAATTGACCGATTTTTTCCTTGACCAAATGGTCAGAGGAAAAAAAAAAATTTGCAGCGTGAACGATTTGCCTCTGAAAATCGGATGTCAATCACCCATTCATGGTTATAACATCTGCGTGACAGCGTGGCAAATCAGGGATGTTCATGGGTGGAGCCGATTATTTTTGGTGCGAACAAGCCGGAACCCTGAACACGAACCCGAATTTGAAATGACGAAAAAATTCGCTCAACACTAATATCTACCTCCTAATTTACACTTATTGGTATAGTGGGATAGCAATTCTAGCAGGAGTTGGGAGGGTTGCGTGCAGAATCTCAATCTCTATGCTACAATCCTAAAATTTGGGTGTCTTAAAAAATGACTACAAGGTCACCAGAAAGGGAAAGTACAGTATAAGGCTATGCTTAGGCTGCGTGCACACGATGCGTTTTTCATGCGTTTATGCTGCGGAATTTCCGCAGCGGAAACGCATCAAAAACGCATGGTAATCCGCATCCCATGGTCCCCAATGGCATTCCGCAATGTCAATGCACATGCTGCGGATTTTTCCGCAGCGTTTCTGCAGCGCAAATAAATCCGCAGCATGTTCATTAATTTTGCGGAAGCGCAGTGGAAGCGCCGCCATTGACTTGCATTGAGACGCATAGAATCCGTGTCTGTACATTTGTACAAGCGGATTTTATGCGTCTCTATGTGCGGATGGTACCCAGTTCTGGAGGAGAGAATACTCTCATCCAGACCTGGGTACCATTGTACCTGTAAAAAAAAGAATAAAATAAAAAATAAAGTTTATATTCACCTGTCCGGCGGCTTCTCTCTGCTTGCCGGCAGCGCTTCTCCTTCCAGGACCTGAGATGACGTCGCGGTCATGTGACCGCAGGCTGTCTCGCGATGTGCCGGCAACCCGGAAGAAGCCAGGACGAGCGCGACAGCACACGCGGCGGCATCGGGGGTAAGTATAGCTTTATTTTTTTTATTTTTACGGTCACACTATATAAATCCATGCCGTTTGCATGGAATTATACAGTGTGACCTAGTTGTCAAGCACTTTCCAAGTGATGCTATCGCCTGGAAAGTGCTTGTCAGTCCGCATGCGGAAACACATGCGTTAACGCATGTGGGTACGCATGTGAATCCGCATGTATTCCTCATGTATTCTGCAGGAAAAATGCATGCACAATCTGCATGCGTTTTTTCTGCCAGGGAGATGCAGAAATGATGCAGAAATTTTCTGCTTCATTTCTGCATCGTGGGCACATAGTCTTACACCATATTCAACCTGCATATGGGTCCATGAAACCTGACGGAAAGTAAAAGTTTCCTTTGAGCATCCACTAATTTCATTTATATTTTTACATAAGGGTTTAATGGATGAATTATTCCATTGCACATCATACACTGGCATTCCGGCTTTACGTTTGGCACATCTATTAGGAAATTTCTCCCTACATGTGCCAAACAGACCCTAATCTCTAGATTTAGCTTTCCATAGGCAGGTGTAAAACACTTACAGGCCCCAGGTTATGTTCTGCCCCCATAGAGCGAGGTGAGATAATAGAGTTAGGGACTATCCTGATTGGGTACACCTTGTCGTGGTGGGGTGACTTTTATACTTTTGTGATTAAAAAAAGTAAACTAAGTACCCTATGTTTGATACATGTATTACTACTATGTAGTTTCTTACTGCAGGGTATCTACGCATTGTTTTTATTCTAAGTTATATTTATCTTAATCTCTCTTGGTACCTAAAACTAGTGTTGAGCCACCCCTGTAGTGTTCGAGTTCGGTTCGGTTCGTCGAACACCCGTGTGTTCGCCGAACTTTTCGTCGAACTGTTCGTCGAACACCTTCGAACACCGTTAAAACCAATGGCAGGCAAACAAAAACACATAGAAACACATAGAAAACACCTTCAAAGGTGTCCAAAAGCTGACAAACTGCTCAGAAGACATAACTAACACATGGAAAAGTGACAAGTACATATAGTCATGCGAAAATAAAAGAGGTGGAGGAGTAAAAGGAGGGGGAGACACAGATATAGGCATGTCATGCCCTTCTAAAATCCAAAAAGTGAGAAGCCGACACGGCCAGTCCGCTCCTGCCCGTGCCACCTCCGTGTCGCCGGGTTTGTGCCAGAGCCGCGGTGAACCCTGACGGCCAGCCCCCCTCTCCCAATACTGGTGCCTGTCCGCTGGTGGGTCGAGCGAGCCCCCCTGTGGTGGAGGCAGCTCTAAGCTTTTTAATTTAAATTGTCTCTCTAATTTGAATGAATACACTTTAAATCCATTTACAAGGATCTATTGGAGGGCAAGTCTCATGCCAGCAGCTGCAGTAATTCCAGCTCCAGTAGCGTCCACTAAAGCTGCTGCAGTTAAAAAGCTTTTATAAGGATCGAGCTCGGCTGTCCACCGCAAGGCATCCTACTGCCAGTCCCAGCCCCTATGCCTTGGGGTGCCTCCTGATGCTCTTCACTAAGTATCCCGTGGTCCCGAAGCATTTCCTTTGAAAAAATTAAGTGTCTAAACTACAGGTGGTGTAGCTTGCTTAACAGCCGGGATAATCCGCTGACTAGCAGACACTGCTACTAGGCACAAAGTATTTCCTGGGCTAGATGCAGTTAAAAATTTGTAATTAGATACTCTCGTTGGATGCTGAGAAAGCATTCCATAGAGTCTCCTGGCACGCCATATATGATTCTCTTAAAAAGCTTGGGGTAGGGGTCTAGGGGACCCTTTTATAGCCAAAATCACGGCCCTGTATCGCAATACGTCACCTAGGCTGAAGATAAATGGAACTGTAGCACCCTGAGGGCTCGGTTGCTACAGACGTATTGCACCTCACCCAGAGGTGTGATATCTCACTCTCAGGTAAGGATGGAGTGTGGATCAGGACCCGACACCTGCATGCATTACACCACATTGCCGTGGGGCAGGGCGACCAATATGCCCCTGAGATGGGCACGACAGTCCCTGTCCCTGGTTGGAGTGGGGGGAGGGAACACTGAGGAAGGGGAACCCTGTAGTGCAGGAGCAGGGAGGAAGCAGTTCCTGGGTGCATTGAGAAGGGAGTATAAAAGGTGGGCACCATCTTAGTTCAGTGCAGAGAAGTCTGAGCAGAAGTGGCAGGGAGCAGGGGCTCTGCATGAGCTCTGCTCCGGAGGCGGGCCTAGTAACAGAGGCCCAGGCCTGGAAGAGGGAGAAGGAAGGAAGAGGAGCGGAGAAGGCTCCAGGAACGAGGAATGAAGGGATCCCAGGGGTGCGGACGGGCGAGTCGCCACCGCACGCTCGAATCCACCTGCGTGGAGGGGTCAGGCCAAAGGGGGAGACCGGTCCCCGAACTAGTGGAGGCAGGAAACGACCCTCAGCTAGAAACCGGAGGCTCTGACATTTTATGTGGCGCAGCCCCTCGCTACACCCGCTAGGAAGGCACCACATAGGGTCAGGGAAACTGGCGCCAAGTTTACCAAGAGGAGGCCCGAGGCAGCCGGACAGAAGTGTTGGTAAGAAAGGCCAGACAAAGGACACACAAAGGGGGTCCTGTGAAGTGCTCCAAAGTTATCTGGGAGTTGTCTGAGCCCCTCACCTGGTGAGCACAGTACGACGTGGGCAGCCGTTACCTGCAGACGTGGTCTGGATAATAAGAACTGTGAGTAAAGGCCCTGGACTGCATCACTGACTCCGTGTCGTTACTGCTGCTGCCCTGCACCATCACCCCCATCCTCCGCATACACTGCCCTGAGGCTATACTCCTCCCGTGGGGAGTTATGCTACGCTCTGCTGCACCCACAACACCAGCCTCAGCGGTCTGCCCTGTAGCGGCGGTTCACTCTGACCGTAATCCACGGGTGGCGTAGTCGGACATTTAAACATCAAAACCACATAAATAGTTCCGCCACTGGTTTGACCACCCTGAGCCACGGAACCGGGTGCCGCCACGAAGACTACAACCACCAGCATCCACCAAAAAGGGTCCGGCTCCGGGTGTCCCAAGGCCCAGGGGGTGCGTCAGAACATTTTCATCACCTTTCACAATCACCAATGGGACAAGGCAGGGATGTCCTCTGTCCCCTCTCTTATACATCCTAGTGACGGAGCACCTGCTCTCATCAATTCGCCATAACCCCAATATTAGGTGGATTGAGGTGGGAGGCACCGAGTACAAGTGCTCTCTATTTGCTGATGATGTCCTAGTATATATCACTCAATCACATATATCCATCCCTGCTGTTATGGCTGAAATAGATCACTTTGTTACATGGTAAAATTTTAAAATCAATGCAGCGAAGTCTGAGGCCCTCGATGTCTCCCTCCCCAAATCCATATAGGATTCCATCCAGTCCAACTTTCCCTTTGCCTGGCCCTCACAGGGTATCAAATACTTAGGAATTCCTATTCATAGAGACCTCTCCCATCTATGTTATCTTAATTTTGGGCCCTTTATTGAACAATTCCATACAGACCACGGTTGGCAAGTTAGAACTGTAAGATTCACTACGTGAACCACTGGTGTTTTGTGGAAAAGCACATGTACACTGCGTTCCAAATTATTATGCAAAAAGTGTTTAGGAGTGATAAGGGAAGAATTTGTTTGTTTGTCAGTTAAACTCATTGATGGTGATGTGTGTCAGGGCTCTTTATATCACTGTAAGCAATTGCAGACACCTGTGCTAATTAGTTTGGCAGGTGTGTCCAATGAAAGGCAAGACTACTTAAGAAGGCTCTCTCACATTATTAAGCAGCCTACATTTTCTGCCAAAATGGGAAAGAAAAAGGATGTGTCGGCTGCTGAGAAGCAACAAATTGTGGAGTGTTTAGGTCAAGGCATGACTACAATCAACATTGTGCGATGATCAGGATGAAGTGTCTTGGCAATCAAGAAGTATGTAGCTGATTCACAGTACACACGTGTGCGTGCTGATAAGGGCAAATTGAGGACTCTTTCCTACAGGCAATTACGTCAGGTTGAAAGAGCAGCGGCAAAAAAGCCTTGTCATAGCAGCAGACAAGTTTTTGAAGCTGCTTGTGCCTCCAACGTCCCCCGAACAACAAGATGCAGGGTCCTTCAGAGGTTTGCAGCTGTGCATACGCCATCCTGTCGACCTCCTCTATCCACTTCACACAAGCAGAAATGGCTCCAGTGGGCCAAACATTACATGAAGACTGATTTCAAAACTGTTTTGTTCACGGATGAGTGCCATGCAGAGCTCGATGGTCCAGATGGATGGAGTGGAGGATGGCTGGTTGATGGACACCCCACGCAAACACGGCTACAGCGCCAACAAGGAGGAGGTGGAGTAATGTTTTGGGCTGGAATCATGGGGAGAGAGATTGTCGGCCCCTTTAGGATCCCTGAAGGTGCTAAAGATGAACTCCATAATGTATGTGGATTTTCTCAAACAGCACTTCCTGCCATGGTTCAAGAAGAAGAACCGTGTATTTCACAGCAAGATCATTTTTCTGCATGATAATGCACCATCTCATGCTGCACATAAAACATCTGCATCTCTGGCTGATATGGGCATAAAAGGGGACAAACTTATGGTGTGACCCCCATGCTCCCCTGACCTCTACCCCATTCAGAACCTTTGGAGCATCATTAAAAGGAGTGTCTATGATGGCGGGAGGCAGTTCACATCTAAGCAACAGCTCTGGGAGGGTATTCTGTCCTCATGCAAAACAATTGAAGCAGAAACCATCCAAAACCTGACAAATTCAATGGACGAGAGAGTTCAGAAGCTCCTTTCGAACAAGGGGTCCTATGTGAAAATGTAACATCACCTAGAATAAAGTTTTGAGTTGAAAACTGTTTGATTTCAGTTTCTAACAACCTGCTAATGCTTATAATTTCAAAAATGACCATTTTTTTGGTCTTTATTAAAATGAAAAGGTTGATCGAAAAGTTTGGGGGATCTAAGAGTGTGGCAACCCAGTAGTCATGATTACTTCGAATTCTGACAATATGAGGGTCATGCTGCAGGTAGTGCAGGAAGAAGGCACTTATGTGTCTTGCGCATCTCGGAGCCCCAAAATTATTGTCCGGGCTAGATGCAGCTAAAAATTATTTTTAATTTTAAATCTGGTGGAGCTTATTATAGATGGCCTAATAGGATCAGTGCTGCACACTGCTACAAAGCCCAAATTATTTTCCAGTCAAGATACAGATAAACATGATTAGTAATTTGAAAGCTTAAAACGGTTGGTAGGGTGATTTTAACCAATCATCAAGCTTTTACTCTCCCCAGGATGACACAGGGGTAGAAAAGTCGTTTCGGATCCATGATTTGTTCATCTTTATGAACGTGAGTCTGTCTACATTATCAGTGGAGAGCCGCGTGTGCTTATCTGTCAGCACACCACCAGCAGCGCTGAACACACGTTCAGACAGAACGCTGGCTGCGGGGCATGACAAGATCTCCAAGGCGTAAGTGGCTAGCTCCGGCCATTTATCCAGATTGGAAGCCCAAAAAGAGCAAGGGTCCAGTGACACAGTCGTGGCTTCAATGTTTACTTGGAGATACTCCTGTACCATCGTCTCTAGGCTTTGACTATGTGTCAGACTTCTTGTCTCCTGTGGCCTTGCAAAGGATGGGCTAAAAAAGTGGTGAAATGATTCCGCAAAATTGATGTTACCAGCAGATACTGTGGTTCTGTTACGGTTTGAGTGCTGAACACTTGACGGTCCCACGGTTGGCAAGTTGGAACTGTGAGATTCACTACGTGCACCACTGGTGTTTTGTGGAAAAGCACATGTAAGATTCTGCAACAGTCTCTGCTGATACTCCTGCATGCGTGCATCCCTTTCTATGGCAGGAATAATTTCGGCAAATTTACTTTTGTACCGGGGATCTAACAGTGTGGCAACCCAGTAGTCAGGATTATTTCTAATTCTCACAATTCGAGGGTCATGTTGCAGGTAGTGCAGCAAGAAGGCACTCATGTGTGTTGCGCATCCAGGAGCACCAAGTCCCTGTTGTGTTGGTGGCGAGGTAACAATCATGCTTCCTTCCTCTGTCCTCTCCCCCCAACCTCGCACAACAGAAATGTGATCAAGGTCTCCCTCATCTGATGAGTCTTCCATCAGTTCGTCCTCCACTTCTTCCTGGGCTCCTGCACCTTCCTCACTAGTTTGGCTGCTACCATGCGCCCTGGTAAAACCATCTCCCCCACCCTCACATGCCTGCCGCCTTGGTGCTGCCGACCGTCTGGACCTTGCAGATGTTAGCCCTTCCGCATACAACTCCTCCTCCTCTACTTCCTCCACCTCCTCTTGTGCCACCACCTGACTCCGAATTCTGTTTAACATGTGCTCCAGCATGTAAATCACCGGAATAGTCATGCTGATAATGGCATCATCAGCACTAAACATCTTCGTCGCCATTTCAAAACTGTGCAGAAGGGTGCATAGGTCCCTGATCTGAGACCACTCCTCCAGCGTGATTTGCCCCACCTCTGGATCTCGTTGGCCCAGGCTATACGTCAGAACGTCAGAACGTATTGCACCAGGGCTTGTCGGTGCTGCCACAGTCGCTGCAACATGTGCAGAGTTGAATTCCACCGGGTAGGCACATCGCATTTTAGCCGGTGAAGTGGCAGGCCCAACGACTTCTGTAGAGATGTAAGTCGCTGAGCTGCGGGATGCGAACGGCGGAAGTGAGCACACAGCGACCGTGCCCTCTGCAGAAGGCCATCTAGTCTGGGATAGTGGGCTAAAAATTGCTGAACAACCAGGTTCAACACGTGAGCCATACAAGGCACGTGTGTGACATTGCCCCGGCGAAGGGCCGCACCCAGGTTTGCAGCATTGTCGCACACGGCCTTCCCTGGTTTCAGGTCCAGTGGAGACAGCCATTCATGAAATTGGTTCTCCAGAGCTGACCACAACTCCTCAGCTGTGTGACTCACATTTCCCAGACATTTCAAAGTAAAAACCGCCTGATGACGTTGAGCCCTACTGCCAGCATAGTAAGGAGGTGTGCAGGATCCCTTCTGCGCAGTTAGAAAGCTTGTGGCATGACCAGACAGGCTTTGGGTGCAGGTGGAAGACCGAGAGGAGGTTGAGGAGGCAGAAGCAGTGGAGGAACTTTGACATAAAAAGGATTGACGCACAACTCGTGGGGACGGCAAGACTTGGACAGCAGCCCCTTGTCCTGCTGTCACCATAGTTACCCAGTGCCCAGTCAGCGACATGTAACGCCCCTGTCCATGCCTACTCGTCCAAGTGTCTGTGGTGAAATGCACCCTGTCACACACAGAGTTTCTCAAAGAAGCGGTGATGTTGTGTGCGACATGCTGGTGGAGCGCAGGCACACCTTTCTTTGAGAAGTAGTGCCGACTGGGCATCTGGTACTGGGGCACTGCGACGGACATAAGGTCTCGAAAATCCTCTGTGTCCACCAGGCGGAAAGGCAGCATTTCTGTAGCCAAGAGCTTGCAGATGGTGAAATTCAACCTCTTAGCTTTCTCATGGCTAGGAGGAAATGGTCTTTTACTTGTCCACATCTGAGGGACCGAGGGCTGGCTATTGTGCTTAGACGGGGTTGATAAGGGTGTCCCCGGCAAACTGCCGGTCTGTGAGGAAGATGCAGGCGGACATGTTAGGTTGCCTTGATCCAAAGGTGGTGCTATCGATGTCGGACAGCGCTCAACACCAGCTGGTGTTACCACCTCCAAAGAAAATGATGACCTGCCAATCACGCTGGCTGTTGCGGGTAAAGAGGTGGCAGGTCTGCGCCCCAAAACAGGTGTGACTGCTGTCCCCCCAGTCACAGAGGATGAAGAGGCCGCGGATGCACAAGATATGGCAGACGGTGGTTGGCCCGGCCGGCTAGACCGCATTGTAGCACACTGAGCTTCCCACTGCAACTTATGCTTCATGTCCATGTGCCGGTTCATGCATGAAGTACTCAAACTATGTATTTTTTGGCCTCTACTTAGCTTTTGCTGACAAATGTTACAGATAACACGAGTTGGGTCATCTTTATCGATCTGAAAAAATGCCCAGGCTATGCAAGGCATAGCACCCATGCGACCTGAAGAGCCACCACGACTTGTGGTGAGAGGCAGAGTTGTGTTTGAGGATGCAGTTGTTGACGTGCTTCCAGTACTACGTCTCTGTCCAGGAAGGCGCAACCTGACCTCGTCGTCACTAGCATCTTCCTCCACCCCCTCTGCTGACCTCATCTCTTGGCTGACTGTGGGTTGACAGTAAGTGGGATCTCCAACCTCATCATCATCACCCTGTGTGTTATCACACCCGTCGTCCTCAGAGCCAACCTGTTCCTGCCCTGACAAAAAACTAAAGTTGTCGCTCCAATCAGGTATTTGAGTCTTATCATCGTCTTCCTCATTGTCTCCACCAACAGGAGTTACAGTTTGGGAATGAGGGTCTACATTATGGTCAGAACCTTCTGCGTCTGGTCCTGGATCCGACTCATAAAGATTCTGGGCATCAGTGCAGATCATTTCCTCGTCTGGATTCACAGAAGCGCTGGAGTCGACCTCTGATTCCCAGGCTATAGTATGAGTAAACAGCTCTGCAGACTCAACCATCTGTTCTACCTCATACTCAGACAGGCAGCTGGAGATTTGGGAGCTGTGAGGAAGCAAGTGCGATTTGGGTGACACCTTTGAGGACTGGAGTATTTGTGATGTTGAAGTTGATGTGGAGGAGAGCCCACTTAAAGGAGCACTTGATATCCGTTGAAGCACCTGCTGTTTTTGTGCCTCATCTGGAATTTGTAGCGATTGGCGTGGCCGTAAGAAAGGGATCTTATCACATTGTCCGCTAAAAGAAGTAGACATTTTAGTTTGGCTGGAAGATGGTCTTTCTTCTGCAGATGTTACTGTTGCTTTAACACCTACCCCACGGACACAACCTTTTTTCCCCTTCCCAACACGCCTATTCCCCTTTCCACCAGCAGCAGGCCTTTTTCCACTCATTTTGGTGGTTAACTAATTCACAACTCTGGAGTTGTTTGCACAAAAAAACAATGGATGGTAACCGAGCAGAGCTGAGTGGCCAAACTGTGGTATTAGGCCAAAACTATTGGCTGGGTTAGATGCAGAAAAAAATTATATTCAATTTGCAACCTGATGGAGGTCAGTATAGATGGACTAATACAACAAGTCCCACACACAGCTAGAAGCCCAATATTTTTTCAGAGGTAGATGCAGAAAAAAATATATTCAGTTTGCAACCTGATGGAGGTCAGTATAGATGGACTAATACAACAAGTCCCACACACAGCTAGAAGCCCAATATTTTTTCAGAGGTAGTTGCAGAAAAAAATATATTCAGTTTGCAACCTGATGGAGGTCTGTATAGATGGATTAATAGAACAAGACCCACACACAGCTAGAAGCCCAATATTTTTTCAGAGGTAGATGCAGAAAAAAATATATTCAGTTTGCAACCTGATGGAGGTCAGTATAGATGGACTAATACAACAAGTCCCACACACAGCTAGAAGCCCAAATATTTTTTCAGAGGTACTGTAGATGCAGATAAAAATTATTTTTAATTTGCAACCTGATGGAGGTCAGTATAGATGGACTAATAGAGAAAGTCCGACACACTGCTAGAAGGCCAAATATTTTTTCAGAGCTAGATGCAGAAAAAAATTAGATTCAGTTTGCAACCTGATGGAGGTCAGTATAGATGGACTAACAGAGAAAGTCCCACACACTGCTAGAAGGCCAAATATTTTTTCAGAGCTAGATGCATACAAAAAATTATTTTGAATTTGCAACCTGATGGAGGTCAGTATAGGTGGACTAATAGAACAAGTCCCACACACTGCTAGAAGGCCAAATATTTTTTCAGAGCTAGATGCAGAAAAAAATTATATTCAGTTTGCAACCTGATGGAGGTCTGTATAGATGGATTAATAGAACAAGACCCACACACAGCTAGAAGCCCAATATTTTTTCAGAGGTAGATGCAGAAAAAAATATATTCAGTTTGCAACCTGATGGAGGTCAGTATAAATGGACTAATACAACAAGTCCCACACACAGCTAGAAGCCCAAATATTTTTTCAGAGGTACTGTAGATGCAGATAAAAATTATTTTTAATTTGCAACCTGATGGAGGTCAGTATAGATGGACTAATAGAGAAAGTCCGACACACTACTAGAAGGCCAAATATTTTTTCAGAGCTAGATGCAGAAAAAAATTATATTCAGTTTGCAACCTGATGGAGGTCAGTATAGATGGATTAATAGAACAAGACCCACACACAGCTAGAAGCCCAATATTTTTTCAGAGGTAGATGCAGAAAAAAATATATTCAGTTTGCAACCTGATGGAGGTCAGTATAGATGGACTAATACAACAAGTCCCACACACAGCTAGAAGCCCAATATTTTTTCAGAGGTAGATGCAGAAAAAAATATATTCAGTTTGCAACCTGATGGAGGTCAGTATAGGTGGACTAATAGAACAAGTCCCACACACTGCTAGAAGGCCAAATATTTTTTCAGAGCTAGATGCAGAAAAAAATTAGATTCAGTTTGCAACCTGATGGAGGTCAGTATAGATGGACTAACAGAATGATGCTATGCCCAAAAGATTTTACTTCACTAGGTGCAGTAAAAAAATTGGTATTCTATACACAGCTGGTATATCTTGCAACACAGATAGGCTACTCCACTGACTAACACACTCTGCAATAGGCCAAAAAGGATTAGCTTTGCTAGATTCAGCCAAATGCTGTGAAAAAAACTTGCACAGCACTGGCACAGACCTGCCTGGCAAAAACTGATAGGAACTGATGTAACCTAGTCCTGAAAAGGACTCCAATTACAATTAGTCTTTACTCCCACAACCTATCTATTTAAGAGCACAGACCTGCCTGATAAAAGTCGTAGGAAATGCTGTAACCTAGTCCTTAAAAGGACTGCAATCACAACTATTCCCTACTCCCAAGCTATCTGTATATTTGTGCGAAAATTGGCTTGAAATTAACAAGGTATAGCGCACACAGCAACAGCGGTGCCGTCTAACACGCAGCTGCAGCAGTGAGAAAATGGTGGCGACGGGGAAAATGGCTTGGTCTTATAGGGCAAGGACATGTGACATACACTGCCAATGACACATGCCCTTGCTTGTGTGAAAAAAGCACTTCGCTCCGTGTGTGCGCTGCTGATAGGCTGACAGATTGCACCTCCCCACTGTAAATGCGGGAAAGAGAAAAAAAAATGGAGTTCTTCATTATTCCTGCAGAGATCCATCCCCTGCCCCTCCCCCCACCCCGCTGTACACTCAAACTGCGTATTAACATTAATTTTCATCATTACTGAGAAAAAATCCAGTTATGATTTTGGTGCACGAACAGTTATCGAACATAACCTCGAACAGCCGAATTTTTCTCAAATTGTTCGTGTTCGCCGACCGGCTCGAACACCGCCCAAAACAGCTCGAATTTGAGATTGGCGAACAGTTCGAGTAGAACAACGCTCATCTCTACCTAAGACAACTGTTCAACCAAAATATGTCCGCACGGATTCATTTTAGCTTTTTAATCTATAAACTGCACACGTCCCCTCCAAAAAAGAATATATTTTGTGGATTTGCTTTGTATAACTGTACACCACTACTATTTCCAAGACAGATAACCTAAACTTTATTCCCTAGTCACCTACCGCTGGTTAAGCACTTTCTCTAGCTCCTCTGCAAATATCATACTGAGTATTAAAGGGGCAATGCAAAACTCACACTGATTTAATCCTAAATGCCTATCTAAATGCTTTTCTAATGTACCTTAATTAAAAATTATTTAACATTCTATCACTTATCTAACTGCATTTCTTTTTTAAAAACTTCCTGTCTGATGATATTGTGTTTGAGAATCCCCAGTGAATGCTGAGATACTCAAACAAGACGTCATCAAAGGCAGAGGCTGCGGTCACTGCCGCAGCCTCTGTCCTCACCCTGAAATGACGCATCAGTGACTTCTGTTCTAGGGGCTGGGCTAGTCCCTGCTCTACTGAACATACGTTGGTTGTTAATTCCGACTTATGTTCAGTAGGATCTTGTCACTGTGCAATATTCTTTTTAATGCACAGTGACAGTGCGCTCCCTCTCCAGCTCTGATGAGAAGTGACAAGCAGGCAAAAAAAGCACACTGTCATTGTGCATTGTAAGGAGATTATCCAGCGGTATTACTGCTTGCCAGGTTATCTCCTTACAATGCGTACTGACAGTGCACTCTCTTGCCGGCTTGTTACTTCTCATCAGTGCCAATGAAGGAGCGCACTGTCATTGTGCATTAAAAAGAATATTGCACAGTGACAAGATCCTACTGAGTATACGTTAAAATTGACAACCGACGCATGCTTAGTAAAGCAGGGACTAACCAAGCACCTCAAATGGACGTCACTTCTGCCCCCAGATGACATCTCATTTCGGTATACCAGCATACACTAGTGATTCTCAAATGACAGTTCATCAAACAGGAAGTTGGTAGAATAAAAATAAAGCAATTAGAGAGAGTAGAGAGGGAACGGTATGGAATTTTTAATAAAAGTATATTAGAAAATAAATTAGATTAATACAATAAATAGACATTTAGGAAAAAAACAGTTTTTGTTTCTGACTACCCCTTTAAAAAGGACTTTTCACTGGATTTTTTTTCATTTAAACGTAGTGCCCCCTCCAACTGCTGCAGCTCTACTGATTATGGAAAAGTGTTTCTTTTTCTTCTGGGCCCCTCCATAATAAAGGTACAAATTTTCCCTTCAAACAACTTGGCATATACCACAGAACTTCTGCTCATTCTCCTCTGACACGGACCAATCAAAACACAGCTACACCCACAAGGGACATTCTACGGTATACACCAGTTGGACAAGGGGAAAATTTGCTCCTTTATTACCGGTGGCTTATCTTTAGAACGGAGGGTCACAAAAGAAAAAGAAAAACTGTTCCAGAATCAGTGGATCAGCGGCAATTGGATGAGGTACTAAGTTTTAAAAAAAAAAAATCAGTTGAAAGATCCTCTTTTAATATATATCAGCGGTGCCATAAACCCTTTTCAGCACCAGTAAATGTATCAGGATTTTCTTAATGAACTCTTTATTAACTTCTTTTTCTTACCCCAAGACAAACTTCTAAACAAGATGCAAATGGCTTGAGCTGTAATTACTTCAGGTCAGGGATTTATTATTGCAGACTATTGACATTCCAGATGATGGACAATGAAGCAAGTCTGGACAATCCCTGACTTATCTGGGACACAGGGACTTTACCAAACCCATCAGCACTTCTAAATATCTTGCTTTGTGGATGCTTCACTACACCGTCATAAGATAATATAGCAAGTCTTGGAATCTCATAACGCCTCCATTTCTGAATGAATCACTTCTCTACATTCCTGAATACTATATCTCCAATCATTACAGGGTAAAAATACCCAACTGCTAGCACAACAGGGTCATTAAAGGCTGCTATCCCCACAGGCTATACTAGGCTAAAAGGAATGAGGACTGGGATAATCCATCAGAGAGGAGAGAAAACTATCTCTAGAGAAATCATGAATACAGGTCAGGACGTCACATTTATGAGCTTAGCAAGTGTTTTCCAACCGATCTGAAATCAAGGAAAATACTGGAGTAGTCTTACAAAAAAAGAAACTAAGAAATGTATCAAATTTTACATTGTGGATTTTTATGCTTTTCTATGCCTTTATAATTTTTTCTTTTTTTTTTTTTAAATTGCAGCATACTCTGGATATGAAAAAATTTTTTAGCCGTTTTTCCATAGAAAAAATAAATGTCAAAAGTGTAATCAGACAAATGAATTAAAACTCTTGCAAAAAAAAAAATTAAATGTATAGTGTTTTTTTACAAGCACAAAAAAATATGTTTCTGTTTATATGGCCCAATAGTTTTTTAATAACATTGTATGCTTTTAAGGAACTGTTCAACTGGAAATATTAAAAAAAATGCTTCTATGTGTAGATATTGCTATGACACACTTGTTATGGCGCCCCCTACTATTCTTGATTCCCTCTCAGAACCTCAAGTTAACGTGTCAAGTGCCGATGAGAAGACGCTGCTTCTGGGGCTCTGAATCTTTTTGGCCGATTCGTACATAGCAGGAATCACTCCGCCGCCAGTTTACAAAAGGATCTAGGAGCTGAGACCGAGCTACTGAGCATGTGTGACCTCCAGCACTGGACACATTAGGTGGACGTTCAGCGAGGGAAACAAAATAACAGCAGGCGGCACCATAACAAGTCTGTAACAGCAATATTTACACACGAGCATTTTATTTATTCCACAGGAAAATTGTTCTCCTTTGTAATTATTGGACGCATTTTTTTAAAGATTGTCAATATAAAATTATTTTTGGTAAATAGGTCAAATGTAACAAGCCCCGTCGCAACATTATTATTATTATTATTATTATTTATTATTATAGCGCCATTTATTCCATGGCGCTTTACATGTGAAAAAGGGGTATACATACAAGAACAATTACAAAAATCTTGAACAAAAATGCAACGGCAAAATGGTACAGGAGGAGCGAGGACCCTGCCCGCGAGGGCTCACAATCTACAAGGGATGGGTGAGGATACAGTAGGTGGGGGCAGAGCTGTCGTGCAGCGGTACGGTGGAGCGACGGTTACTGCAGGTTGTAGGCTTGTCAGAAAAGGTGGGTCTTCAGGTTCCTTTTGAAGGTTTCCATGGTAGGCGAGAGTCTGATGTGTTGGGGTAGAGAATTCCAGAGTAGGGGGGATGCACGGGAGAAATCTTGTATACGATTGAGAGAAGAGGAGATAAGAGGGGTGTAGAGAAGGAGATCTTGTGAGGATCGGAGGTTGCATGCAGGTATGTATCGGGAGACTAGGTCACAGATGTATGGAGGAGACAGGTTGTGGAAAGCTTTGTATGCCATGGTTAGGGTTTTGAACTGGAGTCTCTGGGCAATGGGGAGCCAGTGAAGGGATTTACAGAGAGTAGAGGCCGGGGAATAGCAGGGGGACAGGTGGATTAGTCGGGCAGCAGAGTTTAGGATAGATTGGAGGGGTGCAAGAGTGATAGAAGGGAGGCCACAGAGCAGGAGGTTGCAGTAGTCGAGGCGGGAGATGATGAGGGCATGCGCTAGTGTTTTTGCAGAGTTGTGGTTGAAGAATGTGCTGATCCGGGAGACGTTTTTGAGTTGGAGTCGGCAGGAAGAGGAAAGGGCTTAGATATGTGGTTTGAAGGAGAGGTTAGAGTCCAGGGTTACCCTGAGGCAGCGAGCTTGTGGGACTGAGGAAAGTGGGCAGCCATTGATTTTGATGGATAGGTCAGATGGGGGGGCTGAATGAGATGGGGGAAAGATGATGAATTCAGTTTTATCCATGTTAAGTTTTAGAAATCTAGCAGAGCAGAAGGATGAGATCGTGACAGACATTGTGGGATTCTAGTTAGTAAGGAGGTGATATCAGGTCCAGAGAGATAAATCATGGCCATGGTTGGGGCTACACAGCGACTTTGGACACAACAGGTCTTGCAGGGATAGATCCCTGTATGGTGCTGCCAAATCATAGCCTAGTGCAAATGAATGGGGTCACTTTACCACCTACAATTCGCAAAAAATCCACATGATCCCGACTATTTGCAACTTGCTTGTAGCGACACCTTGTAGATCACAGTAGGCTGCAATGTAGCAATGGCATACAGCAATTTTTGCATGACTCATGTTGTGGGCATAGTCACCATATAGTCCTATCCTAAACAAATATTCTCACTTTAGACATTTAGAACTTTTCTACTTGCATTTAAAAAGCTACAGTTGTCTCCTGCTTTCACTTTAGACATTGTATGGTGTATCTACAGGATACACTATAAATGCCTGACAGGTATAATTCCTATTTCTTGGACCACCTATTGTCAGGAGAACATGGGTCCACTTTGTAGGACCATCCAGAAGAATAATAATTGCATTTCTTTCCATTAAATGTAATCTGGCAGCTGATACATGCTGCCCTTTCCATGGTCAGCATCAGGCACTGGCTGTTTGATCTCAGCCAGGTATGTTGGACTCTAAAATGCTGCGGCGATTTAGAGAAAAACAAAATTTGAGTTTAGTCTGATGGTTGGGTCCCCGATGGCTTCTCCCACCTGCTCCTTTTGAGTGACAGGTCTCTCCCTGTGCGCGTGTATAGGGAGAGACCTGTCAATCCAGTGTAGTGGGTGGAGAGATGCTACAGGGACGCTACAGGGGACCCACCTGTTTGACTACATTCCCGTGTGACTCGGTCCCCGATGGCTTTTAAAGTATGGTTTCTCGGAAACACTGCATCGTTTCAGAGTCAAACATACCTGGCTGAGATCATACAGCCAGTGCCTGACACATGCTGTCCGTGGATTCGGCAGCACGTATCCGCTGTCAGGTTCCTTTTAACATTTATCCAGTACTGGAACTTCAAAAAATACTATGAATAATGCATAAATATCTAAAGTAGGAAAATCCTTTAATGCTTCAAATTCCATATTTTTTTACTCATGATGTGATTAAATACTAACAAAAGAACAGAAGAAAAACATCTCCCAAAGGAAAATTTTTTTTTTATCCTTAGGTGTCATTACTGGGCAGGATAATAGAGCATAAATGCAGCCCAATGAATGAAGCCCTAGAGGGATTTTCCGGGAAGGTATAGGTGATATACCCTCACCAATCGGCAGAATGGGGCACTTTTATTCAAGCTAGAAGAGAGCGGCTGTGCACATGCCTGACAGTCACTCCATTAATTCTCTATAGGACTGTGGCTCACTGTTTAAAACAGCGCCATAGAAAATGACTGGAACGGCAGTTGAGTATGTGCACTGCCAATCCGTTGTTACGGGGATAAAAATTCCCCGTTCTGCAAATCAGTGGTCGGACAATCACGGATCAATAGGTAATCATCTATTCTGAGGATAGGTGATCATTTCCCTTCACTAGACAATCTCTGTAATCTGGCCATAGTCGTAACAAGATTGCCATCTGAACCCACCAATATCAAGTCTGTTAATCATCTAATGTGTATGGGGCTGTCTCAAATCTCCCCTGATGATAGTTGTTGGAGAGGAAAAAAATGGATCGGGCTGTTGGATTTCAACATGCCCAATCGTTTAGGTGTATGGCAGCACTTAACCACCATCTCCATATTACGGGCATTATGCATTATTAGGAAATATATTGTGAATCCCACCTTCATCTATTGTGCAATATACAAGTCCATGTCCCTGGGGGAATTCACAATCTAATGTCCCTTTAACACCAGATAGCTCCCACTTTAATAACCCCAATGAATTCCCAGTGTGGGAACCAACAGTCTTCTGATCCATTAGAGAAAACCTGATTACAAGGAATCCCACTGCTAGGCCTAAGCTGTGATCAGTTGTTATATCGGAGGGGGTCCACATGGCAAATACTTACACAACCCATTGAAGTCAATGGGCTTCTTCTGATATCAATGGATGCGGGCATGCATCCGGAGAACAGTCACGTGTGACTCGGATCTTGGCTGTTGTAGTACAGTTAGTAACAGATCATGGATCCTTCTTCTGAACATATCCCAACCTTACGAAAATCTAGTATAAATGTGGGTCTCTCAAGTGTACCCCAATGGCTTTTGCAGTGATCAAACATGTTGTATTTTAGCATGCCCCATCTTGTGTTGCTACGGTAGATAAATGGACAACCATCGCCACTCTCTCCACAGTATAACCAAACCAAGTATAAATGCTTATTAGTGCTTGTGCAGACAACCATATTTTCGGTCCCAGTGCAATCCAATCTTTTGTCCAATGTTATTCTATGGGACCGTGCACATGTCCAATTTTTTCCTGGGACGGAGTTTGTCCGAAGAAAAAAAAAAAAATCACAGCATGCATGATTTGCATCTGATATTTGGATCACACTCGGCCACACAAGTCAATGATTCAGTAGAAAAAAAAAAGTCGGATGTCATCCGAGTGAGGTCCAATTTTCATAGGACTGATAACGGAGAAGATGTAGACTTTTTCCATCTTCTCCTCATCCGAGAAAATCGGATCACACTCTGATCACAGTGTGATTAGTATAACTGGACCGATATTCTAGAATGAGAAAAAGTTGCGTGACTCCAGCCAAGGAAGGACAGGGGAGATATCCTGTGTATACCAAACTGCTAAATATAATTTTATATACAATATATATATTTATTATACACACAGTATGTATGTTTATAAAGGTAGTTTTATTTATTTACAATCATTTGATCATGAATTTAATTTTGGAAACATGCAAGTAAGAAGTTTACTTTGAAGCAAAATGTTTGTAGAAAGTTTATAAAGACACACACAAGAAGTGATAGTAAAGAAGCACAAAATCATGAAAACTAGTATATAATGTTCTTACCCAAGGCTCGGTCTCCAGGGAAGCAGCTGGGGGTGCAGTGCACGACCCCCACAATGATGATGAGCAATCCTCCAAGCAGGGGATACCTGGATCCTGCCATTGTTGTGAGCAGACTGATGTGGCACAGGCAGCAGCAGGAAGGTCTGCACCACTTCTGAGAGTCTGGGCTGTATCAAGACACTTTTTTTCTTTCTTTCCAGGCAGCCAAATTGCTCACGTGTTACATTGAATACATCCCTGGGGTCATGTTACATTGGATGGTCTGGGGATATCCAGATTAACCATGAGCAGGCTGCAGATCCCTAGCCAGTCTGCAAGACAATAGTTTTCCCCCATACATAGTGGATTATTAATTCCCGGCTCTTTGTAAGTATTTACAAGCTGAAGTACAGGCCAGGGATGACTATGAATTACTGAGTAAAGGAGGCAGATATGTTTCCCTTACTTTGAGGGAATGCATACTGTACGTCTCTCACTATTCCCTCGCTTATGGTTGCACAAGAGTAAAAATGCTCCCAGTCTATAACTGGTAACCGCAGCACCACAAAAATTCACATGGATTCTTGCTATGTACACAACGACGCTCGGGGGACGAGTCCGTAAAGTCTTGCAAGCATCTCGTACATTATAAAAGACATACCGGTAGATAGCACCTCCTCTAGCCCCGCTGGGATGAAAGGGTTAAATAAGACAGTAGAATCATAGAATGTTCGGGTCCCTTCCAACTCTAACATTCTAACATTCTATGATTCTACTGTCTTATTTAACCCTTTCATTACAGCCGGGTCTTTAGGAGGTGCTACGCTGTGCGACGGGGCTCAAAGACCCCTCTGTGCATATCAGAAACCATCCGCAGTATAAATACTACATGGTAGATAGGGGTTTTTGCTTGTTTTTTTTTACAGATTTTTACAAAGGGCCCCCAAAGAGCTTCAAGGTTTTTCTCAGTTTCAGACTTAAAGGGGTTAACAAAAGAAAAAAAAAAGAAGACACTTTCGGAGTTATTTACATTAATAAAAGTAATAATTATATTATCCACCGCTTTCCAGGTCCCTAGCCATTCTCTGTACTTTCCGCTCCATGAGGATTTCCATCTCCATTCCCTGTGCTACTCCATCTGGACAGTCATGTGACCTATGCAGCCAATCACTGGCTGTATAGTTGTTTTGGTCACCTCTTAAGCTAGTGTTTGGGGGCTGCAGTCACATGTCTGTCCAGATGGAGGAGGACAAAGATTAGCTAGAGATACAGCAACCAGGAAAGTAAGAAACTTGAGGGATTGGTAAGGCGAGTATGACTTCTTTTAAATAGAATTTTGTACTTCAAAAAAAAAAGTGGTCAGAAAACCCCTTTGACTTTTCATTATTATAGAATGTTAGTAATACCGGATGTTTATGCCAAGCATTATAAACCATAAGGTTATTTAGATCTTAGAAATCTTTTCATTGAGGCAAATATATGGTGCCACTTTAGACCCTAAACACCCTACATAGGGGACCCTGGGTTTGTGTGTGGTTGTGTTGCTGCTTCACACACCTCCAAATTATGTTCTGGCACCATTTCTGTGGTACCAGACCCCTTTAAACTCATGGTGAAGGAACCAGATAAGTTTTCAAAAAGAAAGTCCTTTTTACTAACAAAAAAAGTTATGTACAGAGGGTAGCAGGAATAAAGCTTACTGTTGTATTCTGCGCAATACAGAGGCACATACTTTTTGGTACTGGATGGCGGCACAATACTTGTGATGAACGTTACTGAAGCACAACAGTACAAATTAGGTAACTCCATCTTCCCGGTACAGGGCCACATGGGTCAGTGTGCTTCGTTGTAACCACTGCATCCTAACTGCACTCTGTGTGAACGGTGTAAGGGAGCGCTCTCTAGCTACGACCTTACTGACGTGCCACAGCTGATCCCATATCCCTTCACAGCTGATCTCCAGGTCTGGCTAACACCACTGCTTCCTTTAGCTTTGCTTTTCCAATTTTTAAGTGCCCCAACTTGCCTGCTATGAGGAACTGCCATCAGTGTAGAATGCTTGCTGAGACATGTACCCTTTCCTTGTCTTGGCTGCCACACACACACCCAGTGATGATAACCTTCCTATAAGGTTGTCCTTTCTTTTTTTCTGCTCACTAACAACTCACTATCAAACAGAAACTGCCACACTAGTCCCTATTACTCCTCCTCAACTATGGGATGGCACTACAGTTAACCCTGTCACCCTTGAATAAGGGGAACTGCAGTCTCCATGAAGATAAAAACATGCCATACAATAAATTTTGCGCACATTAAAACAACAGGGGTCTTCAGAGGGGTGTTACACCATCTAACAGCAGTGACTTGAGCAAGTTTTTTTTACTGCTGTTAAACTCATTAAGGCCACGTTCATGTGTCCAGTATTAAATCAGTATTTTATATCAGTATTTGTAAGCCAAAGCCAGGAGTGGGTGAAAAATGCAAAAAAGTGGTGCATGTGTAGAGGTGGAGAAGACACCCCTCGAAGACCCCAGTTGTTTAATGTGTGAAAAATGTACACCATTTCATGTTTTTACCCTCCTGGAGGCTGAAGTTACTGTTAGTCAGGGGTGACAGGGTGAACTGTAGGGTCGGCCCATAGTTGGTAGAAAACTAGAGAAGATATAGGACTCTAAGAGCTTTATCCAGGTGTGTGCTGAGGACAGCCAAATTTGCAAAGTGGTAACAAGCCTTACAACTGACAAGCAACAGGAACGGCAGAAACACTTCTCAGCAAGGAAAGTTGGTAAACCTAATAGAAATAGAAAAGTCTCAGAATGCAGGTAAAGTGTTAGCCAGACCTGAAGATCAGCCATGAAGGAATATGGGGTCAGCCAGGCTGGAGCATGTCAGTAAGGTGGTAGCTATAGAGAGCTCCCTTACACCATTCACACAGAGTGCAGCGAAACACATTGACTCGTGTGGCCTTGTAACGGGAAGATGGAGATTCCTTGCGTAGCCTGAATGGCAATGTTCACCACAAGTTATGTGTCGCCGTCTATAACCACCACGTATGTGCCTCTGTCCTGAGAGAGAGAAGAAAATGTATTCAAGAACTGTACCTGCTACTATCTGTATATAGTTCCAACACTTAGTAAAGAAGAGTTTATTTTTCTAAAACTGTCTGACTTATTCTCCAATAATGTTAAGGGTCCACAATGACACGGCAGAGTCTACCTTGAGAGTGACGTTTAAGGAAAAAAACATTAGTGCACACACCTAGGGACCCAATTGTATGGTGTTTAGGGCTTCCGAAGTAAAAAAAAAAAAAGTTATAAATCTTGGATGAGGGGAGAAAAAAACGAAAGCTGAAAAGACAAAAAAATTAGTCATGGGGGGGAAGAGGTTAATTACGTTATTATAAAAACAAATTAGTAGAAAACCGTTTGGCATTGACCCTTGTCCTTTTCTTGGAAGAAGTCCACTTTATTACACATGTCTGGCGTTAGTTAATAAGATACAGTGAAGGTTGAGCAATAGACTTGTGTACAGGGATTGTGTTTTGCAGCTAAAATAGAGTAAGTATATGCCAGAGTGGGACGTAAAAAATGGACATACGTATGGTTTGAAAATGGGATGAAAATCCTATGAGTTGTTAAAGGGCTTTCCTGGGACTCAAAGCGGAGCGGTCATCATATTTCACAATACAGACTGCATGCATTGTTAAACAAATCTCTAAGACCTGTGAGGCTGGTGTACATAATTGACTAATCCATGTCAAAATGGCTATATAATCCTTTTTGAAAGTTTTCTCACTTAACATTAAAATAAGCTTTAGCTGTACTCAAAAAATCAGCCATTTTGAAATGGATTTTCACAGTAAATGCAAGAGTCCCACTAGGCCTAAGGGGTTCTGTTTAATAATGTATCTATCTTATATTAGGAAAAAAAATAAAATCTAGATTTTTCTTCAAATCCGTGGCAAAATCAGCAACAAATCTATTCACTTGTGGATTTCACTGCGGATTTCCCATGGATTTTATCTTATACATTGCAAAAGGGTAATTTTTGTGGTTAAAATACATGGCATAAATTAACATTGATTTATCATCCGCTCTACGAATACACAGATGGAATCTGAATCAAAAAAGGCACTGTCCAATCAAAGGCTATGTGCGTCTCCCAGAATCCGCCTGAAAAAGCACCATAAAATGAACATAATGCACAGCAGTGTCAAAACAAACTACTGTGCACATGTTCCATTTCGTTACTTCTTTTAACCGCTTCAGGGTTTGAAAACCATGAGGATGTTAAAATAAATGACATGCTAATTATTCAGCATGAATTGGAAAGAAAAAGACAGGTAAGGTCCGGACGCTGTGGCAGTGTCACAGCGGTAACCTATATGCCTCCTCAAAGTGGTCATCACATGGCTTGATGCGTTTTGCCTCTGCATCTTAGGGTGGCTTCCATTTTTGTCTTGGGATGGGTGTGGTTTGTCTCTGCAGGAATTTAAACCAGCTGTGTCCTGCAGAGATTATGTTCCTTGGCCAATCCCGTGTCAGCAGGCTGTATATCTGGCAGCTCCACCCATGCCTCTTGCCTGAATGTTGGTTCCTAGCCTGTTTCTTCAGCTAGAGTCCTGCTTGTGTGTTGTTTGTTTCTCCTGTTTTAAACCTGTCTTGTCTGATCTCTCTGCTCCTGACCTCCACTATGTATCCTGACCTGTGCTGCCCATCCTGACCTCAGACCGCCTGACCACATTTTGTCTTTGCCCTGCTGTACTGCGTTCCCTTGTCTCTGACCCTTCCCCCGGTCAGCTGCTGCAGTCCCGGGGACTGTCATAGAGTGGTACCTGGCGACTACTTGCGGCCAAGCCTATCCTCATCGCCAGAGACTCTAGCAAAAAACAGGTAGTTGCTTAGTCTCGCCTCTCCAGGGTAAGCCTGGCCTATGGTGCAGTGGGTCCACATCCACCAGCATTACATTTGCCCCCCAACGTTACAGAGAGTGGAGGCCAGTGGTCTTCTCTGCCACAGCGCCTGGACCATATCCGCCTTTTTCTGTTTCCAATTCCTGCTCATGGTACGGCTCCAGCCCAAGGTGACTGGGGACAGTGGACGGTGCACTAGTGGTCTGTGAGAGCTGCCTATGCTGTTTTCAGTCTTGTGTCTGTTCAGCACAACCATCGGCGGTGAGTGACATTCATCTTTCTGCCGACGTCCGGTGTTGCCGATTCACACATGGAGAGCTATATTTTTTTTTCCTGCATACAAATTTTTCAGGCGGCCTCCACTTGAAAGCTGTCCACGCTTTATACTTCACAGTACAAAATGAAAGGTGCCAGCGGTGAAGCCACTTCATCCACCGAAAAATTCTCTTTACAGCTTTTATCGATCAGGCTAATTAATTTTATATTTTGACAGATCTTACTTTTACAGATGAGCACAAATTAAATGTTTTATTTTTTAATATCTGTATTTTTAATGATGGTAAAAAGGATTCAAATTAGTACATTTTTTTTCTAATTTTGTAAAGTTTTATTTTTGACTTTGTGTGTGTGTGTGTATATATATATACTGTATATATATATACATTTTTAGTCCCTTTACAGGACTTGAGCTTGCAATCATCTGATCGCTTATACTATATACTGCAATATCACAGTATCTACGCAATATATAGTGAAAATAATTTTCTCCCAGCTACAGGCCGATCTTCATAGGAGTATCATCATGGCAGGCACAGGGGTCATTAGTAGACTTCCTGCTGACAGGGTAACCATCACCCCGCGATCGAGACATGAAACATCCAATTGGCATGGCATGTGGATTGGCTCGTCCTCGGGCAGTAGGCCATACATGCCAATAGCCGAGATTAACGGCATCATTTAACAAGTTAACAGCAGCGGGTGGAACTCCACTCCACTTGCTGCTGTAAGGGCGCAGTCAGATGGCCTTATAAATCAGACCAAGATTGGACCGCAATGCTCAGACTTGCCAGTGGCATACTTGATTCGCACTTTATAGCTTCATTTATTTCTACGCACTTGTCACACTCTGGTTGGGAGAGCTGTGGCCAGTCCCATTATAGCGGTCTGATTTATACAACCGTCTGACTGCACCCTTAGAGGCTGGTAATGGCTCCCTCTCCTGCCCCTCATACACATGGCATGCACTCTCTCCCGACGAGTGTAATATATGTACATTGCTTGTTGTTTAGGGGTTAAATCAGTGTTTTGTCTTACATGTATTTTTTTTTAATTATAGGCAATCTTTTATCAAAACAATATAGAAATCTTGCAATTTTCATACTGGCTATTGTAGATTTATGCTTGCTATATTTACTAAAGAGTTTTCAGCATCTTCATTATCATGATAGACAGGATTACAATGGCGGGTAACACCTTTAAACAGATCTGATATCTCTGACTCCACCAATCACAATACTTGGTGTCGCACCTCACCTCCTCCCCCCTTCTCAATGACTTTGCGCACGAACATTAGATGCTTCAATACAAAAGAAATGGTCTGAGTAAGTCTATTGCTGCTAATGTACATGTGAATATCCTGAAATAACAGGAAGTAGAAATCTGTAATAGCTGCAGTGGCCAATATGAAAACTGCAAGATTCATTTTTCACATAAATATGGTGAAATTAAAAATCTAATTTTTTTTTCTTTTTGTAAAATATACCTAACGTAGAAACCTGATTTAAAGAGAAAGTCATTTTCTGATGACACATTCTCTTTAAGTCAGTTATTGACTTTCATGTTGGCTACCTAAAGGAGGCACGAGAGACAGTTTTTTTTCCTTTTCAAGGAGAGATAATTTCCATACTTTATCTGTTCCATACATGACCTGGATCGCTGCAAGAAGAGGCACTACTGTATCCGGGAGGCTATAAACTGGGGAAGACCTCTGGAAGCATTTCTGACTCCCAGGTCGCTGTTGTCAACAATGTTGTCAGAGGAATTACGCCACTTTTACGGACTCACAATAAAACATGCAAAAACAAAACCAAAATGGATTTTCCTGGGAAATATGTTAAGGAACATCCTTTCCAGGGTAATGACTTGTATATAAGGCAAAATAAATAACCAAAACCAAAAATACTCCTCCACACCTTGGGCTATGTTCACACGTAGCGTTTTTGATGCATCTTTGCACTTTTGCATTGCTTTCAACCAAGGCAAATGCATTCACCAGGAAATGTCATTTTAACATTTTACAACCTTATCTGGCCATATGGTGTGTGAGACATGATCAGACACATCCTGTTTCATTTATGAAGGAGGGATTGTGAAAGTCACACACGCTATTTTTACAGCCTTACTATTCTTAAAGGGCCAGCAGTCGGCCCTCGCTATTGTTAGAGAGCCATCAGCCGGCTATGCTTTGTTGTTCCCATTATTAACGAGTGGGTCTCCTATACTGTTATTACGTATGCAGTGACTGCAAGGGCTGCCAAAGATTTGGATGCAACCCAATACCCCTTTGAAGAAACATAGAGGAGGGTCTCAGAATTTTTTTTTCCCATTATAAGGGAGTGGGTCTCTTATAGTGGTAATGCCCATGATGTGACTGCAAGGGCTGCCAGGAAAAACCCCACTAACAATTTAAAGACACACATTGCTGGGCCACAGTAACGACATGATCCCATTAGAAAGGAGAGGGTCTGCTACACAGTTATAGGGTATGCAGTGAGTTCAACGGCTGCCAAAATTTAGGAAAAACCCCACTAACAATTTAAAGACACATACAGCTGGGCCACAGTAACGAGTACAACATGTTCCTATTAGAAAGGAGAGGGTCTGCTATCGAGTTATAGGGCATGCAGTGAGTCCAACGGCTGCCAAAATTTAGATAAAACCCCACTAACAATTTAAAGACACATAGAGGTGGGCCTCAGTAACAACATATTTCCATCAGAAAGGAGAGGGTTTCCCATACTGTCTGCCTATGCAGTGAATGCAATGGCTGTCAAAAATTTGGAGGCACTCCAAAGCCCTTGGCAAGAGACATAGAGGTCGGAGGGCCTCATGAAAACAATGTTTCCATTATTAGGAAGTGTGTCTCCCATACTGTTTGCCTATGCAGTGAAGCAACGACTGTCAAAAATTTGGAATAACTCCAGTGCCCCTTGCAAGAGATGTAGAGGTCGGAGGGCCTCCTGAAAACAATGTTCCCATTATTAGAATGTGTGTCTCCCATACTGTTTGCCTATGCAGTGACGCAACGGCTGCCAAAAATTTTGAGCAACCGCAATGTTCCTTGCAAGAGACGTAGATATGTTGATGGTACATATGATGGTGATATGGTGGTGGAGGATGAGGATACGGAGAAGGAGGATGACAAGAGCGAATAGACAAAATCAGGAAGCGTATACCCATGTCTGTGTGTGAAGACAGAGGTGCATGGGAAGAGAGTTAGACTCCCCAAAAAAGACACTGTATTTAAGTTTATGTTACGCTGCTATTATTCGGTGGTGTTGAGAAGTCTGGCCCAATCCATCCCTTGTTCATTTCTATATGAGTCAGCCTGTCAGCATGTTCAGTTGACAGGCGGATGTGCCTATTGGTTATAATTTCACCAACGGCACTAAAAATCTGCTCTGACAAAACGCTAGCAGCAGGGCAGGCCAGGACCTGCAAGGCGTAGAGAGCTAGTTCATACCACGTGTCCAGCTTAGATACCCAATAATTATAAGGCACAGAGGAATCACGGAGGACGTTGGTATGGTCATCAAGGAACTTCCTCAGAATCTTTCGCAACTTTTCCCTCCTTGGGAGAGTACCCCGCACATCAGGGCTTGTGCGATGGGAGGATATGAGAAAACTGTCCCAGAACTTTGACATTGTTCCTCTGCCTCTGCTCGATTGCATTTGTGTCTCTCTCGCCTGTACTCCTTGGTTGTCCAACGAACTGTGACCTCTGCCGCCAGCATTTTCAGATGGGAATTTTTTTTAGAATTCCACAACAAGGCCTTCTCGTACTGCACCATTTAATTAGGCCTGTCCTGCTAGGGAATAAGAGACAGAAAGTTCTCCTTGTAGCGTGGGTCTAGAAGTTTCACCAAGCAATAATGACTGTCATCCAAAATTTGGACAATGCAAGGGTCATGGGAAAGGCAGCATAACATAAACTCAGCCATGTGTAGCAGACTGCTAACAGGCAAGACTTCTGTGTCCTCACCAAGAAGATGACTGACCATGCTCTCATCCTCATCTTCCTCCTCCTCCATCTCCCTGTCCTCAGGCCATCCACTCTGAACAGACGGTAAGACAGTTGTGCAGGTAGTACCGTCTGTAGCGCAGGAAACTTGCTCCTGTTCTTCCTCCTCCTCCTCTTCCTCATTGTCACCCAATCCACGCTGGGATAAGATGAGGCTTGGCTGTGTGGAATCACGCTGTATGGTTCCTTGCTCCATCTCATTGTGCTCCACCTGCAATGCATCCTCTTTAATTGTGAGCAGAGAGCGTTTCAGAAGACAGAGACGCAGGATGGTGACACTAATTATGGAGTCATCACCGCTCACCATCTTGGTGGAGTCCTCAAAGTTTTGGAGGATGGTATATATGTCTGACATCCATGTCCTCTCCTGATGTTTTATGTGTGGAGTCTGACCTGAATACCAATGGCCTTGTTGATGCTGGTAGTCAACAACTGCACTCTTCTGCTCACAAATCCTTCCCAACATCTGCAGTGTAGAGTTCCAATGCATGGGGAAATCAGATCAGTCAGTTAGCTGGAACCTGCAAACGCTGCTGAAGCACGGCAAGGGCGGTGGAAGCTGTAGCTGACTTTCTAAAATGGGCAAACAGGCGGCGTACTTTGACAAGCAGATCCAACAGATCCGGGTAGGTTTTTAGAATCTGCTGAACCACGAAATTAAGCACATGGGTCAGGCATGGTATGTGTGTGAGCTCACCTTGCCTCAGATCCGCCACCAGGTTCCGGCCATTGTCACACACGACCATGCCTGGCTGTAGGGTTAGCGGTGTCAGCCACAGATCTGCTGCTCTTTTCAGAGCTGTCCACAACTCTTCACGTTGTGTTGTTTGTCACCTAAGCATATTAGCTTCAGCACAACCTGTTGCCGCTTGGCCGAGGCAGTACTGCAGTGCTTCCAGCTTGTGACTGATGTGGTCATTTTGGAGACGGAGGCTGAAGAGGAGGAGGAGGAAGAGGAGGTGCAGGAGCTGTAGAATGTGGGGGCAACCCTGATTGACCTAGGGCCCGCAATCCTCGGCGTCGGGAGGATGTGTTCCGTCCCAAGGTCCGACTGGGTCCCGTCTTCCACTATATTAACCCAGTGTGCTGTCAGCGATATGTACCGTCCCTGCCCACAAGCACTTGTCCACGTGTCCGTGGTTAAGTGGACTTTTTCAGTAACTGCCTTGTTGAGGGCACGTCTAATGTTGTGGGACACGTGCTTTTGTAATGCGGGGACGGCACACTGGGAGTAGTGTTGAGCCACCCCCGTAGTGTTCGAGTTCGGTTCAGTTCGTCGAACACCCGTGTGTTCGCCGAACTGTTCATCGAACTGTTCGACGAACACCTTCGAACACCGTTAAAACCAATGGCAGGCAAACAAAAACACATAGAAACACATAGAAAACACCTTCAAAGGTGTCCAAAAGCTGACAAACTGCTCAGAAGACATAACTAACACATGGAAAAGTGACAAGTACATATAGTCATGCGAAAATAAAAGAGGTGGAGGAGTAAAAGGAGGGAGAGACACAGATATAGGCATGTCATGCCCTTCTAAAATCCAAAAAGTGAGAAGCCGACACGGCCAGTCCGCTCCTGCCCGTGCCACCTCCGTGTCGCCGGGTTTGTGCCAGAGCCGCGGTGAACCCTGATGGCCAGCCCCCCTCTCCCAATACTGGTGCCTGTCCGCTGGTGGGTCGAGCGAGCCCCCCTGTGGTGGAGGCAGCTCTAAGCTTTTTAATTTAAATTGTCTCTCTAATTTGAATGAATACACTTTAAATCCATTTACAAGGATCTATTGGAGGGCAAGTCTCATGCCAGCAGCCGCGTAATTCCAGCTCCAGTAGCGTCCACTAAAGCTGCTGCAGTTAAAAAGCTTTTATAAGGATCGAGCTCGGCTGTCCACCGCAAGGCATCCTACTGCCAGTCCCAGCCCCTATGCCTTGGGGTGCCTCCTGATGCTCTTCACTGAGTATCCCGTGGTCCCGAAGCATTTCCTTTGAAAAAATGAAGTGTCCAAACTACAGGTGGTGTAGCTTGCTTAACAGCCGGGATAATCCGCTGACTAGCAGACCCTGCTACTAGGCACAAAGTATTTCCTGGGCTAGATGCAGTTAAAAATTTGTAATTAGATACTCTCGTTGGATGCTGAGAAAGCATTCCATAGAGTCTCCTGGCACGCCATATATGATTCTCTTAAAAAGCTTGGGGTAGGGGTCTAGGGGACCCTTTTATAGCCAAAATCACGGCCCTGTATCGCAATATGTCACCTAGGCTGAAGATAAATGGAACTGTCGCACCCTGAGGGCTCGGTTGCTACAGAGGTATTGCACCTCACCCAGAGGTGTGATATCTCACTCTCAGGTAAGGATGTAGTGTGGATCAGGACCCGACACCTGCATGCATTACACCACATTGCCGTGGGGCAGGGCGACCAATATGCCCCTGAGATGGGCACGACAGTCCCTGTCCCTGGCTGGAGTGGGGGGAGGGAACACTGAGGAAGGGGAACCCTGTAGTGCAGGAGCAGGGAGGAAGCAGTTCCTTGGTGCATTGAGAAGGGAGTATAAAAGGTGGGCACCATCTTAGTTCAGTGCAGAGAAGTCTGAGCAGAAGTGGCAGGGAGCAGGGGCTCTGCATGAGCTCTGCTCCGGAGGCAGGCCTAGTAACAGAGGCCCAGGCCTGGAAGAGGGAGAAGGAAGGAAGAGGAGCGGAGAAGGCTCCAGGAACGAGGAACGAAGGGATCTCAGGGGTGCGGACGGGCGAGTCGCCACCGCACGCCAGAATCCACCTGCGTGGAGGGGTCAGGCCAAAGGGGGAGACCGGTCCCCGAAACTAGTGGAGGCAGGAAACGACCCTCAGCTAGAAACAGGAGGCTGTGACATTTTATGTGGCGCAGCCCCTCGCTACACCTGCTAGGAAGGCACCACATAGGGTCAGGGAAACTGGCGCCAAGTTTACCAAGAGGAGGCCCGAGGCAGCCGGACAGAAGGGTTGGTAAGAAAGGCCAGACAAAGGACACACAAAGGGGGTCCTGTGAAGCGCTCCAAAGTTATCTGGGAGTTGTCTGAGCCCCTCACCTGGTGAGCACAGTACGACGTGGGCAGCCGTTACCTGCAGACGTGGTCTGGATAATAAGAACTGTGAGTAAAGGCCCTGGACTGCATCACTGACTCCGTGTCATTACTGCTGCTGCCCTGCACCATCACCCCCATCCTCCGCATACACTGCCCTGAGGCTATACTCCTCCCGTGGGGAGTTATGCTACGCTCTGCTGCACCCACAACACCAGCCTCAGCGGTCTGCCCTGTAGCGGCGGTTCACTCTGACCGCAATCCACGGGTGGCGTAGTCGGACATTTAAACATCAAAACCACATAAATAGTTCCGCCACTGGTTTGACCGCCCTGAGCCACGGAACCGGGTTGCCGCCACGGAGACTACAACCACCAGCATCCACCAAAAAGGGTCCGGCTCCGGGTGTCCCAAGGCCCAGGGGGTGCATCAGAACATTTTCATCACCTTTCACAATCACCAATGGGACAAGGCAGGGATGTTCTCTGTCCCCTCTCTTATACATCCTAGTGACGGAGCACCTGCTCTCATCAATTCGCCATAACCCCAATATTAGGTGGATTGAGGTGGGAGGCACCGAGTACAAGTGCTCTCTATTTGCTGATGATGTCCTAGTATATATCACTCAATCACATATATCCATCCATTCTGTTATGGCTGAAATAGATCACTTTGTTACATGGTCAAATTTTAAAATCAATGCAGCGAAGTCTGAGGCCCTCGATGTCTCCCTCCCCAAATCCATATAGGATTCCATCCAGTCCAACTTTCCCTTTGCCTGGCCCTCACAGGGTATCAAATACTTAGGAATTCCTATTCATAGAGACCTCTCCCATCTATGTTATCTTAATTTTGGGCCCTTTATTGAACAACTCCATACAGACCACGGTTGGCAAGTTAGAACTGTAAGATTCACTACGTGAACCACTGGTGTTTTGTGGAAAAGCACATGTACACTGTGTTCCAAATTATTATGCAAAACGTGTTTAGGAGTGATAAGGGAAGAATTTGTTTGTTTGTCAGTTAAACTCATTGATGGTGATGTGTGTCAGGGCTCTTTATATCACTGTAAGCAATTGCAGACACCAGTGCTAATTAGTTTGTCAGGTGTGTCCAATGAAAGGCAAGACTACTTAAGAAGGCTCTCTCACATTATTCAGCAGCCTACATTTTCTGCCAAAATGGGAAAGAAAAAGGATGTGTCGGCTGCTGAGAAGCAACAAATTGTGGAGTGTTTAGGTCAAGGCATGACTACAATCAACATTGTGCGATGATCAGGATGAAGTGTCTTGGCAATCAAGAAGTATGTAGCTGATTCACAGTACACACGTGTGCGTGCTGATAAGGGCAAATTGAGGACTCTTTCCTACAGGCAATTACGTCAGGTTGAAAGAGCAGCGGCAAAAAAGCCTTGTCATAGCAGCAGACAAGTTTTTGAAGCTGCTTGTGCCTCCAACGTCCCCCGAACAACAAGATGCAGGGTCCTTCAGAGGTTTGCAGCTGTGCATACGCCATCCTGTCGACCTCCTCTATCCACTTCACACAAGCAGAAACGGCTCCAGTGGGCCAAACATTACATGAAGACTGATTTCAAAACTGTTTTGTTCATGGATGAGTGCCATGCAGCGCTCGATGGTCCAGATGGATGGAGTGGAGGATGGCTGGTTGATGTGTAGCACCCTGAGGATTCGGCTGCTACAGGGGTATTACACCTCAAGCCAGAGGTGTGGTATTCCACTCCCGGGTAAGGATGGAGTGTGGAACTGAGCTTAGTAGGCTGCATGCACTACATACATCCCATTTCCGGGGGACAGAACAACGGTACTCCCACCAGTATATGTGCAGGTACGAGAGCGTCTGTCCCTGGCTGGAGTGGGAGGGGGGTGGAACATCCCAGTAGTGTAGGGGCAGATAGGGGGAGTAGTCTGGGTAAAGCTAGGAGCTCATTGGGTGCTAGTCACCTGGGCTCACACATAGAGGGAGTATATATGGTGGGCACCATCTTAGGACAGGGTCTTTTTAGCCTGAGGAGCAGAGCAGAGGAGTTCAGCCAGGAGGGCTGACAGGGAGCTGTGGCTCCGGCTGGGCCCAGCTCCAGAGCCAAGCCTGCAGAGGAGAGAGGAGAAAGAAAGGCCCAGAGTGGAAGACCAGAGGGAACCCTAAGAACCCAGAATCAGACCAAAAAGGGTGAAGGGTTGGCGGACACGGGTACCGGAACCCAAACTGGTGGAGGCCACTTATCCTCAGCCAGGAACCGGAGGTCGTGGTCAAGATTTGCCACGACCCTCACCAAATCCACCAGAAAGGCACACCAAGCATAGGGTCAGGGAACCCAGAGGAGGTTTGACCACTAAGAGACCCGAGGGAGCCGGCCAAAGGTGGATCCCTGGTGGGAATGGCCAGAGACAGAGAGGTAGAAGGGAGCTCAGGACCACGCTCCAGAACTGCCTGGGGGTTAGCCGAGTCCAGGACCTGGTAGACGCAGCACGGCTCGGGTGGTCACTCAAGGCCAGAGTGACTGAGAGAACACTTGTGAGTAAAACCCCTGAAACTGCATCTCCTGACTCTGACTCTTCTTTCTGCATCATCACAACCCCCATCATCTACACCTGCTGCCCTGAGGCCATACCCCTCCCGTTGGGGGTTATACCATCACTGCTGCACATATACCACCGGCCTCAGTGGACTGCTCTGCAGCGGCGGCTTCAAAACCGCACTCAACGGGTGGCGTAGTCGACAATCAAGTTAACATCTACTGCCATAGACTGCCACTTAGTTTGACACCCTGGGCACGGACCGGGTCACCGCCACAAGGACTACTACCCCCATCGAGATCCGGCTCCGGGTATCCCCTACAGCACTGGCCCAGGGGGCGCGTCAACTTTGGCGTAGTCGGCAGGATTACGTGCCCGCAACCACCGGGTACTGCGTGCCTGAAGAAAAGTTTATCTGTACCGTAAAAAGAAGTCTCCCGCCAATTCCGGAGGGTCCCCGCCATCGGACGCCATCACGGGTCGGTTCCCGCCGTTTGCCCGCCATCTGCAGCCTTTTCCCGCCATCCACGGAGTTTCCCGCCACTGGGAGACGATTCCCGCCATCTGAGAAGATTTCCCGCCCTGGCAGAGCGGACGCCATTGTGGGCGTGCCAGAGGGTGGTAAGAGACGACCTCCCATCGTGGGCCAGGACCAAGAATGGCGCCAAAAACGAAGACCGCCCCCACCAGCAGAGGCTGCGATGCTAGCGATGTCCATCAGCGTGGGGGGTCTGCCCCTGGAACTGACAATCACCAAGTTGCCGGAGGACCGCCCTCAATGTGGGCGGAGACAGAACAAAAGAGAGAAGATGGGAGCAGCTTGGAGAAGTCTGGAGGAGCCGTACCCGGAGATGGAGGGAGAGGCAGGCAGCACCGACCCTGTGGTCAGGAGCCTGATGCAAGCAACCACCCCACAAGACCTGGTGGAGATCCTGGCACAGCTTCCCCGAGACCGGGAGCGTGCACAGACCGCGCTGGAGGGCCTCGCACGGAGGATGGCCCAGGTGCAGCGAGAAACGCTGACGGAGTGGAGCAGGGAGATGGCCCAGCAGGCTGGAACCCGCCAGCGAAGCACACCACCCGCAACGAGGAGCACGCCTGCCCCTGAAGAGGATGCAGAAGGGACGGAGGCCGGAAACGACGCCGCAGAGGGAGCTGAAGAGACGGAGGCAAGTAAAGGGGACGTCACTACCCCAAGCCCAGCCACCGTAAGCCTACCCCCGCTCCCCGTCGCAGAGCCCGAAATCCCACCGATCGTGCCCGTTGCCGCACCGCTACCGCTCCAGACTAGGCCCCAAGCAGGAGCCGCGACCACGCCCCCTGTGACGTCACGCGCCTCAACCCTGAGCGCGGCCAAGCAGGAGACGCCACCGGCCTGGTCGCAGGGCCGAGTGCCCCCGGGCGCCGCAGTACCAACAGCGCCCTCTACTGAGCCACCGGCCTGGTCGCAAAGTCAAGTACCCCCGGGCGCCGCCGTTTTCACGGTGCCCTTCACCTTCAGGGTGCCCCAGGCCTGGTCGCAAGGCCTGGTGAACCCGGGCGCCGCTACCACCACCGCGCCCTCAACCTCCACAGTGCCGCACCTGGGTGATGAGGTCACCTTTACCCGGCACCAGTGTGCCAAAGGACCCTATGCACTTCATGTACATCGCCTGACGGAAGAGGAGTTGCGGTGTGAGGAAGGTCAAGAGGACCCGGACGGGTCTGAAGCCTACCCTCAGGAAGGAGCAGGAGGGCATCGTCACCATTAAGAGGTGAACTGAAACTGTATATAGTTACCCGTAAGGGTATATGCCATGCTGCTAATTTAAATATGTTCCCCGTTGGGACCAGTGAACTGTTCCAGTGTGTCCCTTCTTCCCACTGACCGAGGACTGTGAACAGCCATCCCTTTTCCCCACTGGTCGAGGACTGAGAGCGGCCATACCTCTCCTTGTATATAGTTGCGCTTTCTAAGGCGCCCCCTACTGGTTTTATGGGAAAACTGTTTTTCTTGAAGAGACTGTTGCACTTTACCCGGTCACAAGTTGCACCGTGGTCGGAGGAACAAGAATGTTTACTATGAAAAGTTTTATGCTGATGATATATATAATGTTTTATATGTTTATGATGTTTTTGAAAAAAATTTGTATGTTTTATGTTTTTGCTCTTTTACAGCCCGAGGACGTGCTGTGATTTACCAGGGGGGAATGTAGCACCCTGAGGATTCGGCTGCTACAGGGGTATTACACCTCAAGCCAGAGGTGTGGTATTCCACTCCCGGGTAAGGATGGAGTGTGGAACTGAGCTTAGTAGGCTGCATGCACTACATACATCCCATTTCCGGGGGACAGAACAACGGTACTCCCACCAGTATATGTGCAGGTACGAGAGCGTCTGTCCCTGGCTGGAGTGGGAGGGGGGTGGAACATCCCAGTAGTGTAGGGGCAGATAGGGGGAGTAGTCTGGGTAAAGCTAGGAGCTCATTGGGTGCTAGTCACCTGGGCTCACACATAGAGGGAGTATATATGGTGGGCACCATCTTAGGACAGGGTCTTTTTAGCCTGAGGAGCAGAGCAGAGGAGTTCAGCCAGGAGGGCTGACAGGGAGCTGTGGCTCCGGCTGGGCCCAGCTCCAGAGCCAAGCCTGCAGAGGAGAGAGGAGAAAGAAAGGCCCAGAGTGGAAGACCAGAGGGAACCCTAAGAACCCAGAATCAGACCAAAAAGGGTGAAGGGTTGGCGGACACGGGTACCGGAACCCGAACTGGTGGAGGCCACTTATCCTCAGCCAGGAACCGGAGGTCGTGGTCAAGATTTGCCACGACCCTCACCAAATCCACCAGAAAGGCACACCAAGCATAGGGTCAGGGAACCCAGAGGAGGTTTCACCACTAAGAGACCCGAGGGAGCCGGCCAAAGGTGGATCCCTGGTGGGAATGGCCAGAGACAGAGAGGGAGAAGGGAGCTCAGGACCACGCTCCAGAACTGCCTGGGGGTTAGCCGAGTCCAGGACCTGGTGGACGCAGCACGGCTCGGGTGGTCACTCAAGGCCAGAGTGACTGAGAGAACACTTGTGAGTAAAACCCCTGAAAGTGCATCTCCTGACTCTGACTCTTCTTTCTGCATCATCACAACCCCCATCATCTACACCTGCTGCCCTGAGGCCATACCCCTCCCGTTGGGGGTTATACCATCACTGCTGCACATATACCACCGGCCTCAGTGGACTGCTCTGCAGCGGCGGCTTCAAAGCCGCACTCAACGGGTGGCGTAGTCGACAATCAAGTTAACATCTACTGCCATAGACTGCCACTTAGTTTGACACCCTGGGCACGGACCGGGTCACCGCCACAAGGACTACTACCCCCATCGAGATCTGGCTTCGGGTATCCCCTACAGCACTGGCCCAGGGGGCGCGTCAGATGGACACCCCACGCAAACACGGCTACAGCGCCAACAAGGAGGAGGTGGAGTAATGTTTTGGGCTGGAATCATGGGGAGAGAGATTGTCGGCCCCTTTAGGATCCCTGAAGGCGCTAAAGATGAACTCCATAATGTATGTGGATTTTCTCAAACAGCACTTCCTGCCATGGTTCAAGAAGAAGAACCGTGTATTTCACAGCAAGATCATTTTTCTGCATGATAATGCACCATCTCATGCTGCACATAAAACATCTGCATCTCTGGCTGATATGGGCATAAAAGGGGACAAACTTATGGTGTGACCCCCATGCTCCCCTGACCTCTACCCCATTCAGAACCTTTGGAGCATCATTAAAAGGAGTGTCTATGATGGCGGGAGGCAGTTCACATCTAAGCAACAGCTCTGGGAGGGTATTCTGTCCTCATGCAAAACAATTGAAGCAGAAACCATCCAAAACCTGACAAATTCAATGGACAAGAGAGTTCAGAAGCTCCTTTCGAACAAGGGGTCCTATGTGAAAATGTAACATCACCTAGAATAAAGTTTTGAGTTGAAAACTGTTTGTTTTCAGTTTCTAACAACCTGCTAATGCTTATAATTTCAAAAATGACCATTTTTTTGGTCTTTATTAAAATGAAAAGGTTGATCGAAAAGTTTGGGGGATCTAAGAGTGTGGCAACCCAGTAGTCATGATTACTTCTAATTCTGACAATATGAGGGTCATGCTGCAGGTAGTGCAGCAAGAAGGCACTTATGTGTCTTGCGCATCTCGGAGCCCCAAAATTATTTTCCGGGCTAGATGCAGCTAAAAATTATTTTTAATTTTAAATCTGGTGGAGCTTATTATAGATGGCCTAATAGGATCAGTGCTGCACACTGCTACAAAGCCCAAATTATTTTCCAGTCAAGATACAGATAAACATGATTAGTAATTTGAAAGCTTAAAACGGTTGGTAGGGTGATTTTAAACAATCATCAAGCTTTTACTCTCCCCAGGATGACACAGGGGTAGAAAAGTCGTTTCGGATCCATGATTTGTTCATCTTTATGAACGTGAGTCTGTCTACATTATCAGTGGAGAGCCGCGTGCGCTTATCTGTCAGCACACCACCAGCAGCGCTGAACACACGTTCAGACAGAACGCTGGCTGCGGGGCATAACAAGATCTCCAAGGCGTAAGTGGCTAGCTCCGGCCATTTATCCAGATTGGAAGCCCAAAAAGAGCAAGGGTCCAGTGACACAGTCGTGGCTTCAATGTTTACTTGGAGATACTCTTGTACCATCGTCTCTAGGCGTTGACTATGTGTCAGACTTCTTGTCTCCTGTGGCCTTGCAAAGGATGGGCTAAAAAAGTGGTGAAATGATTCCGCAAAATTGATGTTACCACCAGATACTGTGGTTCTGTTACGGTTTGATTGCTGAACACTTGACGGTCCCACGGTTGGCAAGTTGGAACTGTGAGATTCACTACGTGCACCACTGGTATTTTGTGGAAAAGCACATGTAAGATTCTGCAACAGTCTCTGCTGATACTCCTGCATGCGTGCATCCCTTTCTATGGCAGGAATAATTTCTGCAAATTTACTTTTGTACCGGGGATCTAACAGTGTGGCAACCCAGTAGTCAGGATTATTTCTAATTCTCACAATTCGAGGGTCATGTTGCAGGTAGTGCAGCAAGAAGGCACTCATGTGTGTTGCGCATCCAGGAGCACCAAGTCCCTGTTGTGTTGGTGGCGAGGTAACAATCATGCTTCCTTCCTCTGTCCTCTCCCCCCAACCTCGCACAACAGAAATGTGATCAAGGTCTCCCTCATCTGATGAGTCTTCCATCAGTTCGTCCTCCACTTCTTCCTGGGCTCCTGCACCTTCCTCACTAGTTTGGCTGCTACCATGCGCCCTGGTAAAACCATCTCCCCCACCCTCACATGCCTGCCGCCTTGGTGCTGCCGACCGTCTGGACCTTGCAGATGTTAGCCCTTTCGCATACAACTCCTCCTCCTCTACTTCCTCCACCTCCTCTTGTGCCACCACCTGACTCCGAATTCTGTTTAACATGTGCTCCAGCATGTAAATCACCGGAATAGTCATGCTGATAATGGCATCGTCAGCACTAAACATCTTCGTCGCCATTTCAAAACTGTGCAGAAGGGTGCATAGGTCCCTGATCTGAGACCACTCCTCCAGCGTGATTTGCCCCACCTCTGAATCTCGTTGGCCCAGGCTATACGTCAGAACGTATTGCACCAGGGCTTTTCGGTGCTGCCACAGTCGCTGCAACATGTGCAGAGTTGAATTCCACCGGGTAGGCACATCGCATTTTAGCCGGTGAAGTGGCAGGCCCAACGACTTCTGTAGAGATGTAAGTCGCTGAGCTGCGGGATGCGAACGGCGGAAGTGAGCACACAGCGACCGTGCCCTCTGCAGAAGGCCATCTAGTCTGGGATAGTGGGCTAAAAATTGCTGGACAACCAGGTTCAACACGTGAGCCATACAAGGCACGTGTGTGACATTGCCCCGGCGAAGGGCCGCACCCAGGTTTGCAGCATTGTCGCACACGGCCTTCCCTGGTTTCAGGTCCAGTGGAGACAACCATTCATGAAATTGGTTCTCCAGAGCTGACCACAACTCCTCAGCTGTGTGACTCACATTTCCCAGACATTTCAATGTAAAAACCGCCTGATGACGTTGAGCCCTACTGCCAGCATAGTAAGGAGGTGTGCAGGATCCCTTCTGCGCAGTTAGAAAGCTTGTGGCATGACCAGACAGGCTTTGGGTGCAGGTGGAAGACCGAGAGGAGGTTGAGGAGGCAGAAGCAGTGGAGGAACTTTGACATAAAGAGGATTGACGCACAACTCGTGGGGACGGCAAGACTTGGACAGCAGCCCCCTGTCCTGCTGTCACCATAGTTACCCAGTGCCCAGTCAGCGACATGTAACGCCCCTGTCCATGCCTACTCGTCCAAGTGTCTGTGGTGAAATGCACCCTGTCACACACAGAGTTTCTCAAAGAAGCGGTGATGTTGTGTGTGACATGCTGGTGGAGCGCAGGCACACCTTTCTTTGAGAAGTAGTGCCGACTGGGCATCTGGTACTGGGGCACTGCGACGGACATAAGGTCTCGAAAATCCTCTGTGTCCACCAGGCGGAAAGGCAGCATTTCTGTAGCCAAGAGCTTGCAGATGGTGAAATTCAACCTCTTAGCTTTCTCATGGCTAGGAGGAAATGGTCTTTTACTTGTCCACATCTGAGGGACCGAGGGCTGGCTATTGTGCTTAGACGGGGTTGATAAGGGTGTCCCCGGCAAACTGCCGGTCTGTGAGGAAGATGCAGGCGGACATGTTAGGTTGCCTTGATCCAAAGGTGGTGCTATCGATGTCGGACAGCGCTCAACACCAGCTGCTGTTACCACCTCCAAAGAAAATGATGACCTGCCAATCACGCTGGCTGTTGCGGGTAAAGAGGTGGCAGGTCTGCGCCCCAAAACAGGTGTGACTGCTGTCCCCCCAGTCACAGAGGATGAAGAGGCCGTAGATGCACAAGATATGGCAGACGGTGGTTGGCCCGGCCGGCTAGGCCGCATTGTAGCACACTGAGCTTCCCACTGCAACTTATGCTTCATGTCCATGTGCCGGTTCATGCATGAAGTACTCAAACTATGTATTTTTTGGCCTCTACTTAGCTTTTGCTGACAAATGTTACAGATAACACGAGTTGGGTCATCTTAATCGATCTGAAAAAATGCCCAGGCTATGCAAGGCTTAGCACCCATGCGACCTGAAGAGCCACCACGACTTGTGGTGAGAGGCAGAGTTGTGTTTGAGGATGCAGTTGTTGACGTGCTTCCAGTACTACGTCTCTGTCCAGGAAGGCGCAACCTGACCTCGTCGTCACTAGCATCTTCCTCCACCTCCTCTGCTGACCTCATCTCTTGGCTGACTGTGGGTTGACAGTAAGTGGGATCTCCAACCTCATCATCATCACCCTGTGTGTTATCACACCCGTCGTCCTCAGAGCCAACCTGTTCCTGCCCTGACAAAAAACTAAAGTTGTCACTCCAATCAGGTATTTGAGTCTTATCATCGTCTTCCTCATTGTCTCCACCAACAGGAGTTACAGTTTGGGAATGAGGGTCTACATTATGGTCAGAACCTTCTGCGTCTGGTCCTGGATCCGACTCATAAAGATTCTGGGCATCAGTGCAGATCATTTCCTCGTCTGGATTCACAGAAGCGCTGAAGTCGACCTCTGATTCCCAGGCTATAGTATGAGTAAACAGCTCTGCAGACTCAACCATCTGTTCTACCTCATACTCAGACGGGCAGCTGGAGATTTGGGAGCTGTGAGGAAGCAAGTGCGATTTGGGTGACACCTTTGAGGACTGGAGTATTTGTGATGTTGAAGTTGATGTGGAGGAGAGCCCACTTAAAGGAGCCCTTGATATCCGTTGAAGCACCTGCTGTTTTTGTGCCTCATCTGGAATTTGTAGCGATTGGCGTGGCCGTAAGAAAGGGATCTTATCACATTGTCCGCTAAAAGAAGTAGACATTTTAGTTTGGCTGGAAGATGGTCTTTCTTCTGCAGATGTTACTGTTGCTTTAACACCTACCCCACGGACACAACCTTTTTTCCCCTTCCCAACACGCCTATTCCCCTTTCCACCAGCAGCAGGCCTTTTTCCACTCATTTTGGTGGTTAACTAATTCACAACTCTGGAGTTGTTTGCACAAAAAAACAATGGATGGTAACCGAGCAGAGCTGAGTGGCCAAACTGTGGTATTAGGCCAAAACTATTGGCTGGGTTAGATGCAGAAAAAAATATATTCAGTTTGCAACCTGATGGAGGTCAGTATAGATGGACTAATAGAGAAAGTCCGACACACTGCTACAAGGCCAAATATTTTTTCAGAGGTAGATGCAGAAAAAAATTATATTCAGTTTGCAACCTGATGGAGGTCTGTATAGATGGATTAATAGAACAAGACCCACACACAGCTAGAAGCCCAATGTTTTTTCAGAGGTAGATGCAGAAAAAAATATATTCAGTTTGCAACCTGATGGAGGTCAGTATAGATGGACTAATACAACAAGTCCCACACACAGCTAGAAGCCCAATATTTTTTCAGAGGTAGATGCAGAAAAAAATATATTCAGTTTGCAACCTGATGGAGGTCAGTATAGATGGACTAATACAACAAGTCCCACACACAGCTAGAAGCCCAATATTTTTTCAGAGGTAGATGCAGAAAAAAATATATTCAGTTTGCAACCTGATGGAGGTCAGTATAGATGGACTAATACAACAAGTCCCACACACAGCTAGAAGCCCAAATATTTTTTCAGAGGTACTGTAGATGCAGATACAAATTATTTTTAATTTGCAACCTGATGGAGGTCAGTATAGATGGACTAATACAACAAGTCCCACACACAGCTAGAAGCCCAAATATTTTTTCAGAGGAACTGTAGATGCAGATAAAAATTATTTTTAATTTGCAACCTGATGGAGGTCAGTATAGATGGACTAATAGAGAAAGTCCGACACACTGCTAGAAGGCCAAATATTTTTTCAGAGCTAGATGCAGAAAAAAATTATATTCAGTTTGCAACCTGATGGAGGTCAGTATAGATGGATTAATAGAACAAGACCCACACACAGCTAGAAGCCCAATATTTTTTCAGAGGTAGATGCAGAAAAAAATATATTCAGTTTGCAACCTGATGGAGGTCAGTATAGATGGACTAATACAACAAGTCCCACACACAGCTAGAAGCCCAAATATTTTTTCAGAGGTACTGTAGATGCAGATAAAAATTATTTTTAATTTGCAACCTGATGGAGGTCAGTATAGATGGACTAATACAACAAGTCCCACACACAGCTAGAAGCCCAAATATTTTTTCAGAGGTGCTGTAGATGCAGATACAAATTATTTTTAATTTGCAACCTGATGGAGGTCAGTATAGATGGACTAATACAACAAGTCCCACACACAGCTAGAAGCCCAAATATTTTTTCAGAGGTAGATGCAGAAAAAAATATATTCAGTTTGCAACCTGATGGAGGTCAGTATAGATGGACTAATACAACAAGTCCCACACACAGCTAGAAGCCCAAATATTTTTTCAGAGGTACTGTAGATGCAGATACAAATTATTTTTAATTTGCAACCTGATGGAGGTCAGTATAGATGGACTAATACAACAAGTCCCACACACAGCTAGAAGCCCAAATATTTTTTCAGAGGTACTGTAGATGCAGATAAAAATTATTTTTAATTTGCAACCTGATGGAGGTCAGTATAGATGGACTAATAGAGAAAGTCCGACACACTGCTAGAAGGCCAAATATTTTTTCAGAGCTAGATGCAGAAAAAAATTATATTCAGTTTGCAACCTGATGGAGGTCAGTATAGATGGATTAATAGAACAAGACCCACACACAGCTAGAAGCCCAATATTTTTTCAGAGGTAGATGCAGAAAAAAATATATTCAGTTTGCAACCTGATGGAGGTCAGTATAGAAGGACTAATACAACAAGTCCCACACACAGCTAGAAGCCCAAATATTTTTTCAGAGGTAGATGCAGAAAAAAATATATTCAGTTTGCAACCTGATGGAGGTCAGTATAGATGGACTAATACAACAAGTCCCACACACAGCTAGAAGCCCAAATATTTTTTCAGAGGTACTGTAGATGCAGATAAAAATTATTTTTAATTTGCAACCTGATGGAGGTCAGTATAGATGGACTAATACAACAAGTCCCACACACAGCTAGAAGCCCAAATATTTTTTCAGAGGTACTGTAGATGCAGATAAAAATTATTTTTAATTTGCAACCTGATGGAGGTCAGTATAGATGGACTAATACAACAAGTCCGACACACTGCTAGAAGCCCAAATATTTTTTCAGAGCTAGATGCAGAAAAAAATTATATTCAGTTTGCAACCTGATGGAGGTCAGTATAGATGGATTAATAGAACAAGTCCCACACACAGCTAGAAGCCCAAATATTTTTTCAGAGGTAGATGCAGAAAAAAATATATTCAGTTTGCAACCTGATGGAAGTCAGTATAGATGGACTAATACAACAAGTCCCACACACAGCTAGAAGCCCAAATATTTTTTCAGAGGTACTGTAGATGCAGATAAAAATTAGTTTTAATTTGCAACCTGATGGAGGTCAGTATAGATGGACTAATAGAATGATGCTATGCCCAAAAGATTTTACTTCACTAGGTGCAGTAAAAAAATTGGTATTCTATACACAGGTGGTATATCTTGCAGCACAGATAGGCTACTCCACTGACTAACACACTCTGCAATAGGCCAAAAAGGATTAGCTTTGCTAGATTCAGCCAAATGCTGTGAAAAAAACTTGCACAGCACTGGCACAGACCTGCCTGGCAAAAACTGATAGGAACTGATGTAACCTAGTCCTGAAAAGGACTCCAATTACAATTAGTCTTTACTCCCACAACCTATCTATTTAGGAGCACAGACCTCCCTGATAAAAGTCGTAGGAAATGCTGTAACCTAGTCCTTAAAAGGACTGCAATCACAACTATTCCCTACTCCCAAGCTATCTGTATATTTGTGCGAAAATTGGCTTGAAATTAACAAGGTATAGCGCACACAGCAACAGCGGTGCCGTCTAACACGCAGCTGCAGCAGTGAGAAAATGGTGGCGACGGGGAAAATGGCTTGGTCTTATAGGGCAAGGACATGTGACATACACTGCCAATGACACATGCCCTTGCTTGTGTGAAAAAAAGCACTTCGCTCCGTGTGTGCGCTGCTGATAGGCTGACAGATTGCACCTCCCCACTGCAAATGCGGGAAAGAGAAAAAAAAATGGAGATCTTCATTGTTCCTGCAGAGATCCATCCCCTGCCCCTCCCCCCACCCCGCTGTACACTCAAACTGCGTATTAACATTAATTTTCATCATTACTGAGAAAAAATCCAGTTATGATTTTGTTGCACGAACAGTTATCGAACATAACCTCGAACAGCCGAATTTTTCTCAAATTGTTCGTGTTCGCCGAATGGCTCGAACACCGCCCAAAACAGCTCGAATTTCAGATTGGCGAACAGTTCGAGTAGAACAACGCTCATCTCTAACTGGGAGAAATAGTGGCGGATGGGGACCAAGTACCGAGGGATGGCTGCTACCATCAGGTTGCGGAAAGCTTCCGTCTCCATGAGCCTAAAAGGCAACGTTTAGAGCGCAAGCTCTGTGGGGTGTTGGCTGCGTATTTGCACTTGCATTCCACGGAATGGGGTAGGGACAACTGAACGCTGCACTGGGACAAGGTCGTGGACGTGCTTGCTGAAGGTGCTAGTTGAGAGTGTTCAATGACAGGTGCAGGGCGGGAGGCATCTTGGCATGCACCATGGACAGGGGATTGGCGTGCACGCACAACAGCGGAACAAGCAGTGGTGTCACCCGCAGACACTGTTGCTGGACCCTGGGGTTCGGCCACCTTAGTTGGGTGCTTTGCTGCCATGTGTCTGATCATGCTGGTGGTGGTCAGGCTGCTAGTTTTGCTATCCCTGCTGATGCTGACCTGGCAGGTGGTGCAAATGGCCTATTTGGGGTTATCTGCAGAGTCTTTAAAAAATAACCAGACTCCGGAAGACCTAACAGTTGTACTGGCAACTTCTGTAGTGTTGGCGTTACGAGGAATGCTTTCCCACCTTGTGTCTGCGGCCACAACACTGCTTCTTCCTGCCTGTTGTGGTGCTACGCTTCCTTCCCCCTGTGTGCTGCTGTCCTCACTCTGTATGTCCCCCTGCCAGGTTGGGTCAGTTACTATATCATCCACCACCTCATCTTCCTCTTCCACACCGTGGTCCTCCTCCTGACTTTCTGGCAATTGTGTCTCATCATCATCATCATCCACCTCTTGCGACCGTAATAGCACTTTCCCACCATCACGTCCACTTCCCCGTCCCACGCACCTTGCCCATTTGAGAGAAATTACTGATTTTGGAATGCAGTTATATTTGTGGTCCTCTGACAGAGAACCACAATTTTAAATAGCAGGCCTGTAATTTGCTAATACTATTCTTCACAGACACCTAGTGTGAATAGCTTGACTGACACACTGTAATGAAATTAAAATGGAAGAAATGTCTGATTTTGGAACAGTCTTATAGGTGTTATGTCTGACAGACAACCACGGTTTTAAATAGCAGGCCTGTAATTTACTAATACTATTCTACACAGAGACCTAGTGTGAATAGCTTGACTGACACACTGCATCGAAATGAAAATGGAAGAAATGGCTGATTTTGGAACACTCTTTTAGGTGTTATGTCTGTCAAAGAACCACGATTTTAAATAGCAGGCCTGTAATTTGCTAATACTATCCTTCACAGACACCTAGTGTGAATAGCTTGACCGAAACACTGCAACGGATGAAAATGGAAGAAATGGCTGATTTTGGAACACTCTTATAGGTGCTATGTCTGACAGAGAACCACGGTTTTAAATAGCAGGCCTGTAATTTGCTAATACTATTCTACACAGAGACCTAGTGTGAATAGCTTCATCGACACACTGCAACAGAATGGAAAAGGACGCCAATATTTTCCACGTTCAGTTTAAATTTCTGGATTTTTATCGCTGAAATATGGAACACATCTGGATTTTTTCTGCAGTGAGAACAAGCTAATGGAGCAGAAAAATGGTGTACTCTGGATTGCTTTTTAAGCAAATAGCCAGGATTAAGATCGAAAAAAAATTGTTCCCTGGCCCCTGATATCTGGGGCTATGTCTACAAATATCTATAATTATTACAGCAGCAGCAGACAGGACGTTCAATGGACCCTCTTGTGCTGTATCATACACTGCAGTCTGCCACATACACTGCCTGTGGTTGAGTGAGTATGTTCTGTCCGAGTATGCTCGGGCCGAGCTCCGAGTATTTACTGCTGCACAGTGATATGGTTGAATCGCTCCCGTGTGCATGATTTGCAACTGTTTGACAGCTTTATTACATGTGAGGAATGTCTATTTCTTACACATGGTGATGTAAACCCGGGAAAAGCATGCTCTAGGACTTGTAGTGCTGAGAGGGTTATTAGGGCTTATCAGGGATAATTTTTACAAGCAGTCATAACAGATGGGAGGGATTAACTGCCCACATATTCACTCCCCGGGACGTGTGTCTTGTAAATAAAATGGAGACCGAGTGTGTCATTCAGTGTCCATAGCTAGAGGTGTGGAGATCTCCAGAGTGTTTGCGCTAAAGGACACTGACTGTGAGTGGGAGAACCCGCCATATTGTATGCACTGTTTATCTTTTTGTTTTGTTACTTTGTGCTGGACCAGGCTGTCTTTTGTTTACTTCTCAAAGTGCGGTTTATGGCGGTATAATAAACCTGCCTTGGATGTTTTTAAAGAAACCGTTTCCTGTGCCTACCTTTTACGCGGCTGAGTGAGTACCAAACCCTACAGTGGATATACAGTGTTAGCTATATACCAAAATACATTGAGGAAACAACTCTTGATTAATGGAATTATATACAAATTCCAAGAATCTCCATAATTATTGTTTGAACTAGTGAATCTATTATCTAAAAAGTATATAATTGTTAGTGATAATTTTTGACTATGCACTTTCAACTTACCTTGGTTAAACATACAAATTTCATTAGGACCATCTGACCATTTAATGAGATTGTACGCTACAAAAAATGTTATTTAAAATGGGTCATAAATTTAAGAAAAAAACAAAACACCTACCTTCACTCCACTGTACTGCTTTCGGTATTCTCTGCCAGTCCCCTGACATCCTCTTGCTTTAGGCTATGTGCCCACAATGCAGAAATGCTCTGGATTTTTCCTGAGCGTTTCTGCATCTCCCTCGCAGCAAAAACGCATGCGGATTTTACATGCGTTTCTTCTGCCAGGTAGAAGCGTTTTTAACATGCGATTTTAGCATCACTTGGAAAAGTGCTTGGCAGCTTGGTCACACTATATAAATCCATGCAACCGGCATGGATTTATATAGTATGACCAAATTACGATGTTGCAAATGCAGCATCAATAGTAAAAAAAAATTAAAAAAACATTATACTCACCTTTAGATGGCCCCCGGTCTCCTTAGCGTTGCGTCCGGTGTCTTCGGCGGCTCCCGGTGCTCTAAAAAGGACCTTCCATGACATCATTTAGTCATGTGATGGTCACGCGACCATCACCTGACTGCTGACGTCAGCGGTCGCGTGACCGTCACATGACTAAATGACGTCACGGAAGGTCCTTGCAGACCACCGCCGGAAGCCAAGGAGACAGCAGCGCTGCTCAAAGGAGACCGGGGGGTGCTGGAAAGGTGAGTATAAGGTTTTTTTTTTATTTGAATTCTTTTTTAACTACAGGTACTATGGTACCCGGGTCTGGAGGAGAGTCTCCTCTTCTTCAGACCCGGGAACCATCCGCACATTGAACCGCATGATATCTGCATGTGCACGTGTAGTCATGCGGATGTCATGCGGTCCAATGCAAGTCAATGGCGGCTAAAACGCAGCGATTCCGCAAAATAATTGGCAGTGCTGCGAATTTTTCCGCAATGATAATCCGCAGCGGAAATTTCCGCAGCATGTGCACAGCAGATGCAGATTATCATTGGGGAACATTGCAGACCTTCTTCCAAGCGTTTTTTAAGCGTTTCTGCAGCAGAATTGCCGCTGCAGAAACGCTTAAAAAACGCATAGTGGGCACACAGCCTTAGAATCAGGCAACCACTGCAGCCAGTTACCAATTGCTGATTTTTCTGCAATGGCCACATTCTGCCTAAGCTGAAAGAAAGTCTTCTGGCTTTTCTTTCCAGCTCAGACCATTGTAGCCAATCAGCAGCTACCAATTTTCTGCAGCGGTAACATTGATGCACATCGCTGGATTAGAAAGCCAGAATAGGACACCGGTAGCATTATGGAGGAGCAGCTAGCTCTGGGTCTGGAAGAAGAGTTTTTTATATATATATATATATATATATATATATATATATATATATACATATATATATATTTCATTGAGCACCACCGTGGACCAATTTTTAATTTTAGCTTTTTAAAGTAAAAAAATCCTTCTAAGTTATTTCAACTTACAGTGGCATGTAAAAGTTTGGGCACCCCTGGCCAAAATTACTGTTCTTGTGAACAGTTAAGCAAGTTGAAGATGGAATGATCTCTAAAAGGCCCAAAATTAAGGATGACACATTTCCTTTGAATTTAAAGCAAAAAAATATATATATTTTCATCTTTTACATTTTAAAAATGACAAAAAGGAAAATGGACCGATGCAAAAGTTTGGGCACCCTGCATGGTTAGTACCTAGTAACGCCCCCTTCTGAAAGTATCACAGCTTGTAAACGCTTTTTGTAGCCAGCCAAGAGTCTTTCAATTCTTGTTTGAGGGATTTTCATCCATTCTTCCTTGAAAAATTTTTCCAGTTCTGTGAGATTTCTGGGTCGTCTTGCATGCACTGCTATTTTGAGGTCTAGCCACAGATTTTCAATGATGTTCAGATCAGGGGACTGTGAGGGCCATTGTAAAACCTTCAGCTTGCGCCTTTTGAGGTAGTCTATTGTGGATTTTGACGTCTGTTTAGGATCATTATTAGTGTTGAGCGAGCACTAAAATGCTCGGGTGCTCGAAGCTCGGGCCGAGCTCACTGTGATACTCGGGTGCTCGACCCGAGCAACGAGCCCAATGTTAGTCTATGGGAGACCCGAACATTTTTGCGGCGGCTCCCCCGCCCGGTAGTCTGTAGAAAGCCTAAAAAGTGCCCAAAACGATAGTGACAGTGCTCAAATGACATGGGGACAGCATGGGGATCGCCCCTGGAAGCATTTCTGACCCCCAGGTCACTGCTGTCAACAACGTGGTCAGAGGTATTAAGCCACTTTTACAGGCTCACAATAAAACGTTCAAAAACGAAAGTGAAAGTGCTTTCCTGTGAAATATGTTAACCCCTTAACGACCATGGGTCTTTCTGTTTTTGTGTTTTCCTTTTTTGCTCCCCTTCTTCCCAGAGCCAGAACTTTTTTAATTTTTGTTCAATATAGCCATGTGAGGGCTTATTTTTTGCGGGACGAGTTGTACTTTTAAACACCATCACTGGTTTTACCATATCGTGTGCTGGAAAATGGGAAAAAAATTCCAAGTGCAGTGAAACTGCAAAAAAAATGCAATTCCACAGTTGTTTTTTGGGTCCTTTTTTTGCCACGTTCACAGATTGCTAAAACTGACCTGCCATCATTATTTTCCAGGTCGTTACGAGTTCATAGACACCAAACATGTATAGGTTCTTTTTTATTTAAGCGGTGAAAAAAAAATCCAAAGCTTGCTAAAAAAACAAAAAAAAAATGACGCCATTTTCCGAGACCCTTAGCTTCTCCATTTTTCGGGATCTGGGGCCAGGTGAGGGCTTATTTTTTGCGTGCCGTTTTTATTGATACCATTTTGGGGTAGATCCGATGTTTTGTAGCGACCAAAAAAAAATTAATTCTGGCGTTTAAAATTTTTTTCTCGTTACGCCGTTTACTGATTGTATTAATTCTTCTTTTATATTGATAGATCGGGCAATTCTGAACGCGGCGATACCAAATATGTGTATGTGTTTTTTTTTTATATATATATATATTTTATTTTGAATGGGGCGAAAGGGAGGTGACTTAAACTTTTATATATTTTTTATTTTTTTTAAAAAACTTTTTTTTTACACTTTCTGCTTGCTTCTATAGTCTCCAGAGGAGACTAGAAGCAGCAGTTGTCTGATTGCTTCTACTGCATACAAGCGATGAGCAGATCGCTTGTATGCAGGAGAAATGCTCACTTGCTATGAGCGCTGACCACTAGGTGGCGCTCATAGCAATTGAGACATGACAACCACAGGCGTCTGCTGCAGACCCTGAGTTGTCATGCCCACCCATTGGTGACCCGCGATCACGTGACGGGGTCACTGATGGGCGGGGCTTAGGACTCCCGGAAGCGCGTGTTAAATGCCACTGTCAGAGATTTAACATGTTAACAGCCGCGGGTGGATTGCGATTCCAATAATCAGCTGACATGTGCTTGCTTCAGTGCGGGCTCTCCGCCAGAGCCCCCGCTGAACCGGCCTTCCCGACCTGGTGCGTACTATTACTGACCAGGTCGGAAAGGGGTTAAGGAACATCCTTTCCAGGGTAAAGACTTGTGTATAAGGTAAAATAAATAACCAAAAACAAAAATACTCCTCCACACCTTGGGCTATGTTCACAAGTAGCATTTTTATGCGTTTTGCACGTTTGTATTGCTTTCAACCGTGATAAATGCATTCACCGGGAAATGTCATTTTAACATTTTACAACCTTATCTGGCCATGTGCTGTGTGACACATGCATACAGTGCTAAAAAGACATGGGAACAGCATGGGGAAGACCCCTGGAAGCATCTCTGACACCCAGGTCACTGCCTAAAAGTGTGCCCATCAGAAGTGATCCTTGCCGCATCAGAAGATGCAGACTTGCAACTATCCCCGTGCAAGTCCTTGTCCCAGGGCAGTGTTCAATTTTACCTCCCCCATAACTTGCAATACAAGCGCAAGTATGCAGCCTGCCACCCACCCACCCCCAGGCTGCAATACCATACTGCTAGCTTGCTTGCACTTGAAATTGGGCCTTTTAGGCATGTGGAGGTGGAATCTGGCCACCACATCATGGCTGCGTTGGTAGCCTGGTGTCCATACCCAGTCCCCAGCCGCCCCGCGGCCGGGTGCCCACACACAGTCCCCAGCCGCGTGGGGGTGGCCGGGTGTCCATAAACGGTCCCCAGCCGCCCCTATTTGTCCCGGTGCGCCTTATACACAAGCGCGCATACCAAAACATTACCTGTGCCCTCCCCAGTGCATTTAGTGGGAAGGACAGCCTAACCTCAAACACGTGGACAAGTGAATGTGGCCAGGAATGGTCCATCTCACTGACGCCTTCACACTGGGTTAATATTGTGGAAGCCGGGACACAGTTGGACACTGGGATGCAACACGTCCTCCAGACATAGAGGATTGCGGGTCCTGGGTCAATCAGGCTTCAACACAAAGTTCAGAAGGTAGACAGCAGCAGTGGTCGGCCTCCTACACAATGAGTAAATTATTCATGATCATGAGGCCATCCACCTCCTTAGCTTTCTGTTCCTTGGAATGCAAGCGCATGTATGTAGTAGCAGCTAGGCCTGAGGTGGTCAGCGTTTTGGCGCATATTCTACCTCCTTTGAGGATTGCTGGATGTTTTCCTGCTACTGTCCCAGTTCTATGACTCCTGTTAAAACAATGCTTCAGGTGATGAATGATGGATGAGGTGGTGGCAAAGGAGAAAGAGCAGGATACCCAATAATTAAAAGGCACAGAGGAATCACGGAGGACGCTTGTACTCCCTCACCATCTTTTGAAACTTTCCACTCCTTGTGAGAGTACCCCGCGCCTCAGGGCCTGTAAGCTGGGCGGGTGTCAGAAAACTGTCCCAGAACGTTGACAGTGTTCCCCTGCCTCTGCTGGATTGGAGTTGCATGTCTCTCTCGCCTGTATGCCTTGGTTGGGCAGCGAACTGTGACCTCTGCCGCTACCGTGTTCAGATGGGAATTTTTTTAAAAGTTCTGCAGCAAGGGCCTTCTGGTACTGCCCCATTTTTGTAGACCTCTCCAACTCAGGAATAAGAGAGTGAAAGTTCTCCTTGTAGAGGGGGTCTAAAAGTGTCATCAACCAGTAATGACTGTCACCCAACATTTTGACAACGCGAGGGTCACGGTTAAGGCAGCGTAACATAAAGTCAGCCATGCGTGCCAGACTGGTAACGGGCAAGATTTCCGTGTCCTCACCAATATGACGACTGACCATGCTCTCCTCCTCCTCCTCCTCCTCTTCCTCCTCCCCCCTGTCCTCAGGCCACGCACGCTGAAGCGACGGTATGACACTTGTACAGGTACTACCGTCTACAACGCATGATAGCAGCTTCTGTTCTTCCTCCTCCTCCTCCTCCTCTCCCTCATTGTCCCCCAATGCACGTTGGGATGAGATGAGGCTGGGCTGTGTGTAATCGCCCACTACGGCTTCTTGATCCATCTCATCATACTCTGGCTGCAATGCCTCCTCTTTAATTCTCTGCAGAGAGCGTTGCAAAAGACAGACAAGTGGGATGCTGACACTAATGATGGCGTCATCGCCACTCACCATCTTGGTGGCCTCCTCAAAGTTTGTCAGGATGGTACATATGTCAGACATCCAGGTCCACTCTTGAGGTCTTATGTGTGGAGTCTGACCTGAATATCGACGGCCTTGTTGCAGCTGGTACTCCACAACTGCTCTCTTCTGCTCACAAATCCTTTGCAACATGTCGAGGGTAGAATTCCAACGTGTGGGGACATCACACACCAGTCGGTGTGCCGGAAGCTGCAAACGCTGCTGCAACACAGCAAGGGCGGCGGAAGCTGTAGCCGACTTGCGAAAATGAGGTGACAGGCGGCGTACTTTCACGAGCAGATCTGGCAACTCGGGGTACGATTTAAGAAACCGCTGAACCACGAGGTTAAGCACATGAGCCAGGCATGGTACGTGTGTGATCTCACCTCGCCTCAGAGCCGCCACCAGGTTACGGCCATTGTCACACACGACCATGCCGGGATGTAGGTTCAGCGGTCTCAGCCACAGATCTGCCTGCTCTTTCACAGCTGTCCACAACTCACAAGCAGTGTGAGGTTTATCACCTAAGCTTATGAGTTTCAGCACAGCCTGTTGCCGCTTGGCGGAGGCATTACTGCAATGCTTCCAGCTTGTAACTGATGTGGTGATATCTGAGATGGAGGCTGAACATGAGGAGGAGGAGGAGGAGGAGGATGCGCAGGAGCTGTACACTGTGGGGGCAACTCTGACTGACATAGGGCCCGCAATCCTCGGTGTGGGGAGGATGTGTTCCGTCCCAAGGTCCGACTGGGTCCCGGCTTCCACTATGTTTACCCAGTGTGCCGTCAGAGAGATGTACCGTCCCTGGCCACAAGCACTTGTCCACGTGTCCGTTGTCAGGTGGACTCTCCCAGTAACTGCGTTGTTGAGGGCACGGCAGATGCTTTGGGACACGTGCTTGTGTAGTGCGGGGATGGCACACCGGGCAAAATAGTGTCGGCTGGGGACCGAGTACCGAGGGACGGCCACCGCCATAAGATTGCGGTAGGATTCCGTCTCCACCAGCCTAAAAGGCAGCATTTCCAATGCAAGCAGTCGTGAAATGTGCGAATTTAGGACTGTGGCCTGTGGGGCGTTAGCTGCGAATTTCCGCTTTCGTTCAAAGGTCTGGGATATGGACAATTGAACGCTGCGGTGGGACGTGGACGTGGACGTTGATGCTGTTTCTTGAGAAACTGCCATAACAAGTGAAGACTGAGAGGAGGGGGCATCTTTACATGCAGTATGGACAGGGGATTGCCTTGCACACACAACAGGGGGTTCTATTGCACGCACAACAGTGGAAGAAGCAGTGGTGACACCCGCTGACACTGGTCGTGGACCCTGGGTTTCGCCCCACAAAGTCGGGTGCTTTGCTGCCATGTGCCTGATCATGCTGGTGGTGGTCAGGCTGGTAGTTTTGTCACCCCTGCTGATGCTGGCATGGCAGGTGGAACATATGGCCTTTTTGGGGTTATCAGCAGAGTCTTTAAAAAAATTCCAGACTCTGGAAGACCTACCGCTTGTACTGGCAACGTCCCTCGTGTTGGTGTTACGGGGAACGGTTGCCTGCCTTCTGTCTGCAGCCACCACACTGCTTCTTCCTGCCTGTTGGGGTACTCTGACTACCTCCCCCTGTGTGCTGCTGGCCTCACTCTGCATGTCCTCCTTCCACGTTGGGTCAGTTACTAGATCATCCACCACCTCCTCCTCTTCCACTTGCGCACCACGATCCTCCTCCTCACTTCCTGGCAATTGTGTCTCGTCATCGTCCACCTCTTGTGACAGATTGCCAACGTCGACTTCCTGTGGCCGTGGCTGTTCAAATATTTGGGCATCGCAACATGGGATCTCCTCTTCCACCACTTCAAGCGTATCAGGCGAGGGGCCCAAATATGGAAATGGACCAGTGAACAGCTCTTCAGAGTGTCCAAGTGTGGGATCACTTGCTGTCTGACGACACTCGGCATGGTGGGAGGAAGGAGCATCAGGGTGAGGAGGAGTATGCGGTCGAGACTCACGGCTACTAAGAGTTGACCGTGTGGAAGACAGACCGGAGGTGGTGGTGCCCAGGTAACTGGAAGTATTGTCTGCTATTCAATTAATAACCTGTTCACACTGATCAGTTCTCAATACTGGTGTTGTTCTGTGCTTCCCTAGTAATTCGGTCAAGAAGTGGGAGCGAGAAGATGTGGCTGTTGGTTGTGGCACATTTTCACCTTGGCCATGGCCCCGTCCTCTGCACTAACCATCACCAGAACGTCCACTTCCACATCCCTTGCCACGCGCCTTGCCCATTGTAAATGAAGTAAAATAGCTTACACTTGCACTATCAATGGAAAAAGGGTAATAAAGAGTAGATTAGAACCGTGGAAGAGGAAAACCACAGTTATTGTTTACTGGGGTATACCACACTTTTTTAAATAGATATATTTGCGGCTGAACAGTGAGCGACACACTCAAACTGCTTTTTTTTTAGATACCAAAGGCCCAAAACTGGATAGTACAGCGATTTGACCCGTGGAACTGCGAAACCACACTAGGATGTCGGGCCTACGCAAGACTATTTTCAACAGATATATTTTTGTGTCACAACAGTCAGGAGACACTACTGTTTTTCTTTACGGAAAAAACTACCAAAACCTGAATAATAGAGATTTTTTACCGAGGGATGGCAAAACCACAGTTATTGTTTACTGGGGTATACCACACTTTTTTAAATAGAGTTATTTGCGGCTGAACAGTGAGCGACACACTCAAACTGTTTTTTTTAGATACAAATGGCCCAAAAGTGGATAATACAGAGGTTTGAACCGTGAAACTGCAAAGCCACACTTGTATTTCTCGGGCCTACACAAGACTATTTTCAACAGATGTATTTGTGTCTGAACAATCAGGAGACACTATTTATTTTTTACGGCAAAAAATGCCAAAAGCAGGATAATAGAGATGTTTTACCGTGGAACAGCAAAACCACAGTTATAATTTACTGGTGTATACCAGACTTTTTTGAATATATATATTTGTGGCTGAACAGTGAGCGACACACTCAAACTGTTTTTTTTAGATACAAATGGCCCATAGAACTGCAAAACCACACTTCTATTTCTCTGGCCTACACCAGACTATTTTCAACAGATATATTTGTGTCTGAAAAATCAGAGGCACAATTTTTTTTTTTTGCGGGGGGGGGGGGGGACACCAAAAGGTTAATAAGATGGGTATTTGTACATTGTGAAGGAGGAAAAAAAAAGAGGATTTAGATAAAAAAAAAGGATTTTTCCTGGCCCCCGGGACCTGGAGCTAAGTCCAGCAATTTCAGCAACAGGAGCAGCACACAGGACTGTAATGCAGCGTTTGCTGGTATAACCACTGCGTCTCCTATACAGCCTGCCTGCCTGCCTGATATACCTGGGATGGATATTAGTCCTGAGAAGGACTGTTTGTTTGATCTGGCAGCCTTTACAGACCCTACACTAACTATTTTGCAGGATATATCTCTCCCTAAATCAGCAGCGCTGTCCCTACACTGTCTGATCCGGAGCGACTGTGTCCAAGATGGCGGCGCCCGGTTTTAAATACTCGAGGTGACGCTGTAATGCCCACAAACAACATGGCTGCAGCATAACAGTGACTGGCTGGCAATCCCTGCATGTTCATTGGCTCTGTAAAGAGCGCCAAACATGCAGGGCGGGGACCCGAGCTCCCGCCCGAGTAACCCGGAAATGCTCGGTGCTCGCCGAACATCCCGAGTAGCGTGATGCTTGGGCTAGTACCGAGCAGTGTCGAGCATGTTCGCTCAACACTAATCATTATCCATTTGTAGAAGCCATCATCTTTTCAACTTCAGCTTTTCTACAGATGGTGTTATGTTTGGATCAAGAATTTGCTACAATTCAACCCCAAATCATGATTAGTCCACCCCCATGCTTAATGGTTGGCGAGATGTTCTTTTCTGAAATTCTGTGCCTTTTTTCTCCACACATATCTTTGATCATTGTGGCCGAAAAGTTCTATTTTAACCTCATCGGTACACAGGACTTGTTTCCAAAATGCATCAGTCTTGTTTAGATGTTCTTTTGCATACTTCTGATGCTGAATTTTATGGTGAGGATGCAGGAGAGGTTTTCTTCTGATGACTCTTCGATAAAGGCCATATTTGTGCAGGTGTCTCTGAACAGTAGAACAATGTACCACAACTCCAGAGTCTGCTAAATATTTCTGAAGGTTTTTTGCAGTCAAGCAGGGGCTCTGATTTGCCTCTCTAGCAATCCTACGAGCAGCTCTCAACTAAATTTTGCTTGGTCTACCAGACTTTATCTTGACCACCACTGTTCTTATTAACTGCCATTTCTTAATTACATTTTGAACTGAGGAAAGGGTAACTTGAAAACACTTTCCTATCTTCTTATAGCCTCCTCCTGCTTTGTGGGCCTCCACCATTTTCATTTTCAGAGCGCTAGGCAGCAGCTTAGAAGAACCCATGGCTGCTGATTTTTGGCAGAAGGCTGGGTTTTCATAAAGCTGGGAAATTTGCATCACCTTACCTTTCGTAATGATAATAGTGAACAAGCAATAACCCTAACAGGCTAATTAAGGTCTGAAACCTTGGTCATAGTTATATCAGCACACAAATCTCCAAGGGTGCCCAAACTTTTGCATCGGTCCATTTTCCTATTTGTAATTTTTAAAATGTAAAAGATGAAAATATATATATTTCATTTATCTAAAATACAAAGGAAATGTGTTATCTTTAACCTTAGGCCTTTTAGAGATCATTTCATCTTCTACTTGTTCACAATAACAGTAAGTTTGATCAGGGGGTGCCCAAACTTTTACATGACACTGTACAGGTCAGGGGGGGTCCTTTTGACGTAGGATAATGAAGCTGCCGCCCATCCACCCCTTTTTGATCACATGTACGCTTGGTCAAGCTGAGCATACATGTGTTGTGTGATGGGAGGAAAAAACATTCAACTGACACCTATTAAAGTGTATGGCAACATTAAGAGATCATTCAGACATCCGATTTTCGCATACGAGCGCTATCTGTAATTTTCATGGCTAGCAGTCATACCTATGATATTGTATGGTGTTGTGCATATCCAATTTTTGTCCGAGGGTCACATCAAAATCAGCAATAAGTCCATGGGGGGGGGGAGAAAAAAAAATCGGATTGCAGTTGGATGACATCCCAGTGCGGTCCAATATTCACGGACTGTCAGAATTAAAAAGGTGGAGAAACTTTTTTTTTTCTATTTCTTCTCTTACGAGAAAAACATATGGCAGTCAGACCACAACCTGATCAAACTCTGATCCGAATAAGTCCATTTTTCTCATATGTAAAAAAAATTGGACATTTGAATGAGACTGAAGTCATGGAAAATCACAGATTCCTTATTATTAGCATAACATTATACTATGTTACTATGTATGTTACTATATACACACATCTGGTACTGTGGGAGTTATCTCCACTCTTAAAGCTAAAGAAATCCATCAAAATATCTTTGAGGTTGAGACAAACAATTTCCTAAGTATTTGAAGAGTTGGATGACTATGCTACTTCTCAGATATAATAAAAAAACAATGAGCGGACAGCTTGGACTCATTGAAGTCAGTAAACAGCCGAGCTGGGGACAGTTGTCAGAAAATGATATTACAGGTATAGTATATTTACATTTTTGGGTCTTGTCACAGAGAAAATGTAAGAATAGCTGTAATTGACTGATGATAAAAGATAACTTTCCTTTTTCAAAGTCTCTTATCAAAAGTGAATCTTCGTTCTGCTCACAAACTGCTCCAGATGTTTCAAGGAATGAGATACTTTTCTTTTGATGTTTGGAATTAGGTGGGACACATACTGGAGCTAGTTTCATAGAAAGCTTATTAGGTAAAGATAAGAAAGATTAATACTTACAGTAAATTTCTTCCTTTTCCAGAGAAACTGTCTGCTAGAAAATACTGAGCAGTTTGTTATAAAACAGGAAAAGCTAAGCAGAATGATTTGTAGTTTTATGGCAAAACCTTCAGTATAACTTGAATTCTTTTCATTAAATTCACAACTCATGTTGGGCTTAGGAGTCCAGAGGGCGGTCCTTATTTTCAGGGTAAAGAAGGATTGGGCATGTTGAATTTTAAAATGGCAATTTTTTTTGTTCTGTTATCAGGTATATCCGATGGCAACTTATTCATTAATGTCTCAACTCATTCTGGGCTTAGAAGTCCAACAGGCGGTCCTACTCAGTGATAATTTTGTTTTTATTAGGCCACATTCACACGTTCAGTATTTGGTCAGTATTTTACATCAGTATTTGTATAGCCAAAACCAGGAGTGGGTGAAAAATGCAAAAGTATGAGTACAAATAAAAACTGAAATGACAATAAGTGAAATAGGTGACGCGCCCCTGGGCCTGTGTCGCGCAGCGTTGCGCAGGCGGGAGCTTACCCGGAGCCGGATCTCTTGAGGGTTGTAGTCTCGTGGCGGTGATCCGGTCCGTGCCAAGGGAGTCAGACTAAGTGGCGCTGTATTAGCGGTAGATGTTAAACGACTACGCCACCCGTTGAGTACAGCTAAGGAGCTGCTGCTGCAGGGCAGACCGCTGAGGCCGGTGGTAGGATTGTGCAGCGTGATAGTATAACCCCCAACGGGAGGGGTATGGCCTCAGGGCAGCCGACGTGGATGATGGGGGTAGCAGGAACCACTCAGAGACGGTACGGTGTAGTTCAGGGTCTTTACTGGTGACAACGATAGACCCTCCCGGAGTACTGGCTAGCGATTGGGGCCTGGTCAGTCCTTGAGCAGATGGGATCTCCCCTGGCCAGGCGGAGTTGTAGGCCTCCCAAACTAACGATACTCTTCTGGCTACCTTGCTAGAAGCGGGTTCAAGTAGCCCACGTCCCTGAGTGTACCGTGTGGTGCTCACCCGTATGGCCGGTGACTCGGGGCCTTCTAGTAGCTTCCGCTCCACGACGGCGGTGCTGGTCCCATGCGTGTGACCGTGCCTTCGGGTTTCTTGGCCAGAGGACCTGAAATCCCCTGCCTGACGGATTCTGCTGCTGGGTAGGAGTTAGTCCCCACAGCCTCGGACTCCGGGTCCGGTAAGAAATCTTCTCAGTCAGGGCGAGCTCTGCAGCTGCCAGCCCCTGACTCCTTGTAACACTGCTCCCACAGAGCTCCTGTTGTTTCTTCCCATAGCTGCTTCTCTTCTCTGTCTCTACTTCTGGCATGGCCCAGGAGCTGGGCCCAGCCGGAGCCACAGCTCCCTGTCAGCCCTCCTGGCTGAACTCTCCCTCTGAACTCTCTAACCCTGCCTCAGCCCCAGGTTTATATAGGGGAAGTTCTTCCCCTCCCAGGACTGGGCAGGAGGTGTGGCATGCATAGGATTCCTGACCAAGAGACCTCCCACCTGCTCTCAGACATAACATTGCCGTTACTGTGGAAACCAGACCCCTGGGGTGCCACATTCCCCCCTAGTGAAATTTAGTACTCCGGGACTAAACATATTTTTAGAAAAACATAACAAGGTACCAACAATAATAATACAATAAGAAAAACACATAAAGATGGTTACGGCGTGTCCGCAACCGGGTGCAGTTTTGAAGAAAAGCAAGGTGTCCATTTCACCAAAACAGGGAGACGTAACCAGGTAGGGGTCTGTCCTGCCCCGAGTCCTTAACAGTCTTTTAGTCCATCCTGGGTTACGCTCCACTAACTGTACAAAGGATTCCCGGTAAATCCACCAAGGACTCCTATAAATTACTAGAAACACATAATTATTTACAGGATATGGCCGCTCTCAGTCCTCGGCCAGGTAGAGGGAAAGAACGACCGCTCTCAGTCCTCGGTCAGTGGGGATAAGGAATGGCTGCTCACAGTCCTCAGCCTGGTTTAAGATAGGGGCACATGGGGAACAATTCACTAATCCCAACGGGGACCATATTTTAATTAGCAGCAGTCCTTGTACCCTTACGGGTAACTATTTACAGCTCTTTATTCACGCTACTTCCCTTCAGTAGCTATGTCCTCTTTGTGCTCCCTCCTGAGGGTAGTCCTCAGACCCGTCCGGGTCCTCTTGGCTTTCCTCGTATTGGTAGTACTGCAGCTCCTCCTCGGTTAGCTGGGTTAGTATTTCTGCGATAGTCCTCCTCCCAGGTGGCCAGGACTTTACCTCCCTTTGGGCTGTCCCGGTTAATTGGGCCACCAGGATGCTCACTTTTTGCTCCTCTGTGAGGGGGTACACCTGGAAGAGGCTATCCAGCTTTTCTCTAAAGTCATGCAGAGTATGTGACTCCCCTGAGTACTGGGGTAGCCAGGCTGCCCCCGGGATATAGGGCATGGTGAAAGGCATGACCGCAACAGCGGTGGCGCTGGCGGGGGTTGAAGCGGTGAAGCTCTCCTCCGTATCCGGCATCCTTCTCCCCCCTAGTGGACCGTGGCCTACCTTGCGATGATCCTCTTCCGTAGGCCGCGGCTCCGCAGTGGATCGTCAGGGTTGAGGACCTTCCGTCGCGCTCTTGTGACGTCGGCGTCTGCTGGGCTCCTTCCAGGACCTTACGCAACGTCCGGACGTGAGGCGGGGCTTCAGTTCTCGCGCGCTTTCGGAGTCCACGCCCCTCTTCTTCCCGTGCGGCGTCTTCAAGATGGCGTCCAACGGCGGGAAAACTCCACGGATGGCGGGAAGAAGGCAGAAGATGGCGCCGGATGGCGGGAAAACTTCGCGGATGGCGGGAAGAAGGTAGAAGATGGCGCCGGATGGCGGGAAACCTTCACGGATGGCGGGAATCTTCACCACTGGTAAGTTTGAACAGTCTTTTTCAGGCACGCAGTACCCGGTGGTTGCGGGCACGAGATCCTGCCGACTACGCCAAAAGTTGACGCGCCCCTGGGCCTGTGTCGCGCTGCGTTGCGCATGTGGGAGCTTACCCGGAGCCGGATCTCTTGAGGGTTGTAGTCTCGTGGCGGTGATCCGGTCCGTGCCCAGGGAGTCAGACTAAGTGGCGCTGTATTAGCGGTAGATGTTGGACGACTACGCCACCCGTTGAGTACAGCTAAGGAGCTGCTGCTGCAGGGCAGACCGCTGAGGCCGGTGGTAGGATTGTGCAGCGTGATAGTATAACCCCCAACGGGAGGGGTATGGCCTCAGGGCAGCCGACGTGGATGATGGGGGTAGCAGGAACCACTCAGAGACGGTACGGTGTAGTTCAGGGTCTTTACTGGTGACAACGATAGACCCTCCCGGAGTACTGGCTAGCGATTGGGGCCTGGTCGGTCCTTGAGCAGATGGGATCTCCCCTGGCCAGGCGGAGTTGTAGGCCTCCCAAACTAACGATACTCTTCTGGCTACCTTGCTAGAAGCGGGTACAAGTAGCCCACGTCCCTTTGTGTACCGTGTGGTGCTCACCCGTATGGCCGGTGACTCGGGGCCTTCTAGTAGCTTCCGCTCCACGACGGCGGTGCTGGTCCCATGCGTGTGACCGTGCCTTCGGGTTTCTTGGCCAGAGGACCTGAAATCCCCTGCCTGACGGATTCTGCTGCTGGGTAGGAGTTAGTCCCCACAGCCTCGGACTCCGGGTCCGGTAAGAAATCTTCTCAGTCAGGGCGAGCTCTGCAGCTGCCAGCCCCTGACTCCTTGTAACACTGCTCCCACAGAGCTCCTGTTGTTTCTTCCCATAGCTGCTTCTCTTCTCTGTCTCTACTTCTGGCATGGCCCAGGAGCTGGGCCCAGCCGGAGCCACAGCTCCCTGTCAGCCCTCCTGGCTGAACTCTCCCTCTGAACTCTCTAACCCTGCCTCAGCCCCAGGTTTATATAGGGGAAGTTCTTCCCCTCCCAGGACTGGGCAGGAGGTGTGGCATGCATAGGATTCCTGACCAAGAGACCTCCCACCTGCTCTCAGACATAACATTGCCGTTACTGTGGAAACCAGACCCCTGGGGTGCCACATAGGGTCTTATCCGGATTACAAAGGAAAAAATAAAATGGGATTAGCTCACCTTTAGGGGTTGTGACAGTCACAACACATATGTTGACTTGTAGAAAAATGGCTGCTGCAGATCCATCAAAAGACAGGGTACAAACGTGGATGTAAACCCTCGCTGCCGAGGATCCAATATACAATCGTGAATTAGATCCTCGGCAGCATGGTTTTACATCCACTTTTACATCCAAGTTTGTACCAAAAATACAGAAGTGGTGATATGCTTAGTGATAGTTATGCTTAGTGATAGCTAATCAATCCAGGGATTTAATCTGACTGCCAGATTGGAGTCGGGAAGTGAATTTTTCCTCAATGATGTAAATTGGCCTATACCGCATGGTTTTTTTTTGCCTTCCCCTGGATCAACGCTGCAGAATAGCTGCAGTGCACAAGAAATAGGCTGAACTGGATGGACGCTTGTCTTTTTTCAGCCTTATAAACTATGTAACTATGTAACTATGATGTGTTTCTATTATACTTTTCCTCTGATTGTTCCTCTCTTGATTTTGACTTACAAATACTGATGTAAAAAACTGACCAAATACTGATAGTGTGAACGTGGCCTTACAGAGATATTAGTGTAGCGCCCCGAGGGTTCGGTTGCTACAGGGGTATTGCACCTCAACCAGAGGTGTGATATTCCACTCCCGGGTAAGGATGGAGTATGGACCAGGGCTCAGTTAGCTGCATGCATCACACACACCCCATTTCCGTGGGACAGCTCGACGGTGCTCCCATTTATATATATATGTAGGCACAACTGACTATGTCCCTGGCTGGAGTGGGGAGGGGGGAGGAAAACCCAGTGATGTAGGAGCAGAAGGGGACGGTTTCTGGAGCATAGGAAGGAGCTCATTGGTTGCAGGTCACCTGAGCTCAGACACAGTGAAGCAGATAAAAGGTGGGGGCCATCTTAGGAGAGTGTTTGTTATGCACACGCCCGGGCTGAGCGGCGTGTGCGTGTGATTGTAGTGATTCCACTGGACCATGAACCGGAGAGTGCCTGGAGGGGCGTGACTAAGTATCTGGCCGATCCGACCAAGATGGCACGACGGCATACGACGCCAGTGCACCAGGGAGAAACCGGGCAGAGGGACCAGGTGCTACTCCAGGTCAAACTCCGGACACGGGGGTTGACCCACACAGGGATTACTGGATCAGGCTGGTTAGGCTGGCGCACAGACTGGAGGGTATAGGCAGACACGGCAGGTATGCAGATGGGTGGATACAGGCGAGTATGCAGGCAGGGAGGTACTGGCCGAAAGGACGGGCTGGAGCACAGAAAGGTTAAGACCCAGTACAGACTGGGTCACAGAACCGCAGATGCGGTAGACAACCACAGCAGAGAGGGAACGCCCGAAGCGGTGGGCAAGAACAGAGCAGGACAGGGCTGCAGGAGCAGCAAGCACAAGCAGGGCAGGACAGGACTGCCGGAGCAGCGGGCAGAAGCAGGGCAGGACAGGACTGCCGGAGCAGCGGACAGAAGCAGGGCAGGACAGGACTGCCAGAGCAGCGGGCAGAAGCAGGGCAGGACAGGACTGCCGGAGCAGCGGGCAGAAGCAGGGCAGGACAGGACTGCCGGAGCAGCGGGCAGAAGCAGGGCAGGACAGGACTGCCGGAGCAGCGAGCAAAGGAGTCAGAGCAGGCTAGGCTGAGTAGGGGGGACAGGGCTCTGTTCACACGGAACAGACAGGAAGGGAAAGGCAGAGCCAGACACCCACAGGGTACTTGCAGTGAAGTAGCGAGTGGACCACAAACTCACAAACGGGAGTACAGAGACAACAAGCAGGAGTTAGGTACGAGTTCAGACTCTGCAGAAAAAGGAAGGGAACGGACATAGAGGCAAAACAGGTAAAGGATAGGAGAGAGTTCAGACTGGAACTTAGTGTACGGAGGAGACCGACACTGCAGCGGGATACAGGAGCGGGTCTGGGAATACGGCCCCCAGAGAGGCAGGACGAACAGGCAAGGAGCGTGTTCAGACAGGACAGACAAGATACAGAAGCGGGTCTAGGAAATCAGCCCCTAGAAGGCGAGAGGAACAGGCTAGGAGCGTGTTCAGACAGGTCAGACAAGATACAGGAACAGGTCTAGGTAATCGGCCCCTAGAAGGCAGGAGGAACAGGCTAGGAGCGTGTTCAGACAGGTCAGACAAGATACAGGAACAGGTCTAGGTAATCGGCCCCTAGAAGGCAGGAGGAACAGGCTAGGAGCGTGTTCAGACAGGTCAGACAAGATACAGGAACAGGTCTAGGTAATCGGCCCCTAGAAGGCAGGAGGAACAGGCTAGGAGCGTGTTCAGACAGGCCTGGAAATACAGCCTCCAGGATAGGCAGAAAAGAGAACACAGAACGGGACCTGGCACCTTCAGAGTGCAAGCACACACTGAAAGAAACACTATGCTCAGGCAGGGATAGATGGGCGCAGCTGAGCTATATACCAGGTGACAGACAGCAATAGGCTGAGGACGCACAAGAGGTGTGACCCACAGCAGGTACAAAAAGCAGGAAGTGATCGGGCGCCGCCCTTAAGCAGCAGAAACAGACACAAACAGACAGCATGGAGGGAAGCCAGAGAGACATTCTGGACAGGAGATCAAGTGCGCGCTCTTGCACAGTGGGAGATGGACCACTATGCAAGGACGCCGCCAGGTATGTTACAGTACCCCCACCCTTACGCCCCCTCTTCTTCAGGCCTGCCAGAATCTTCCGCAAGGAATTCGAGGACCAGTCGTTCACTTCAAGGAGATCACTTCCACTGTCCACAGGAAAAACTGATCTCATCTGGTTAGCTAGGATGCTACCTCCTATCCAGCCATCCTCAGCAACAGACGAAACGGGTGGAGTACCAGGAACAGCACACAAGGAAGTCTCTCTCCACATATTTTCAGGTGGCACCCCAGAGGGTACAGGAGACAACTGGAAGTCCTTCACCGGGTTGGAGGGGGACAGAGACTTGGGGGTAATCTCTGCTTCGAGGTACATCTTGTCAAGCTCACAGGAAGAAATAGACGGGTTATCAGGTACATAATGAGGAAAAGTCACTGTCTCTTTGTTATCTGGTGGTACCCCGGAGGATTCAGGAAACAACTGGAGGTCCTCCGCCGGGTCAGAAGAGTGCAGAGGCTCAGAGAAAACATCTGCTTCAGAGTACACTAGGTCGGACTCACTGGACGAAGCAGGCGAGGTATCGGGTACCGAGTATAAGAAAGTCTCTGTCCATTCACCACCAGGTGGCACCCCGAAGGGTTCTGGAGACAACTGGCGGTCCTCCGCCTGGTCAGAGGGGTGTAGAGACTCACGGGTAACCTCTGCTTCAGAGTACACTAGGTCGGACTCACTGGACGAAGCAAGCGAGGTATCAGATCTAGGATATAGGAGAATCTCTGTCCATTCACCACCAGGTGGCACCCAGAAGGGTTCTGGAGACAACAGGAGGTCCTCCGCCTGGTCGGAGGGGTGTAGAGACTCGGGAGTAACCTCTGCTTCGGAGTACACTAGGTTGGACTCACTGGACGAAGCGAGCGAGGTATCAGGTACAGAGTATAGGAGAGTCTCTGTCCTTTCGCTACCAGGTAGCACCCCGAAGGGTTCAGGAGACAACTGGAGGTCCTCCGCCTGGTCGGAGGGGTGTAGAGACTCGGGGGTAACTACCACTTTGGGGTACCCATTGTCAGGCTCACAGGACGAAGCGGACAAAGTATCGAGTACCGAGTGTAGAGAAGTCTCTCTCCATTTGTCATCGAGTGGTATCCCGGAGGATTCAGGAGGCAACAGGGGGTCCTCCACCAGGTAGTAGAGGTGCACAGACTCTGAGGTAACCACAGCTTTGGAGCATCCTTGGACATGCACACCGGTTAAAGTGGGTGAAGCATCTGATGCCGGATGCAGGAAGTTCTCCTGTGTGGAGTCTGGATGGGCAGAAGTCTCTTCGGGCAGGAGAACTGGTGCACTACCCACGCACATTACCCGTTGGGGCTTCTCCGGGATACAGGGAGATGAAGCTTCAGTAGGGACTTCAAGGTTGGGGTCAGGAGGTCTCAGGGAGGACAGACCCTGGCGTGACGGCTTGCCTCTATGTCTAGCACGTCTGGACTGCCTCTTGAGGTTGGGAGAAGTATTCCGGAAAGCGTAGTCACCCTGTGAGGATTCTGGGTGGGCAGTAGTCTCATTGGGCTGGAGGACTATTGCGCTACCCACACACATTACCCGTCGGGGCTGCTCCGGGATATTGGGAAGTGAAGCTTCAGCAGGGGCTTCAGGGTTAGGGTCCTCGAAGACCATACGAAAGGCCACCAGGAAGGCCTGCAGGTCAAGGACGACAGGATCCCATGCTTCCCATAGGGGGGTGACCCATTTCAAGGCATCACCCGCTAGGTAGTCAATCATAAAGGCCACTTTAGCCCAATCGGAAGGAAAATAGAGAGGGTAGGCCTTAAAGTGTAGCATGCATTGCTCCACAAATGCACGACACTGTCTTGGATCCCCATAGTAACGTGGCGGATCCGCAGGAACGAGAGCTGATAGATCCATCTGGACGGTGCGTAATTCGCCTGGAACTCAGCTAAGGGAAAAAAAAAATATTTATTTATTTATTTTAATGCATGTATTCGCTGGAAAACTTCTCAGAGAGCGAAGGCCGTGGGGCTCAACGGGAACCATGGCCTGAGCATGCTGTTATGCACACGCCCGGGCTGAGCGGCGTGTGCGTGTGATTGTAGTGATTCCACTGGACCATGAACCGGAGAGTGCCTGGAGGGGCGTGACTAAGTATCTGGCCGATCCGACCAAGATGGCACGACGGCATACGACGCCAGTGCACCAGGGAGAAACCGGGCAGAGGGACCAGGTGCTACTCCAGGTCAAACTCCGGACACGGGGGTTGACCCACACAGGGATTACTGGATCAGGCTGGTTAGGCTGGCGCACAGACTGGAGGGTATAGGCAGACACGGCAGGTATGCAGATGGGTGGATACAGGCGAGTATGCAGGCAGGGAGGTACTGGCCGAAAGGACGGGCTGGAGCACAGAAAGGTTAAGACCCAGTACAGACTGGGTCACAGAACCGCAGATGCGGTAGACAACCACAGCAGAGAGGGAACGCCCGAAGCGGTGGGCAAGAACAGAGCAGGACAGGGCTGCAGGAGCAGCGAGCACAAGCAGGGCAGGACAGGACTGCCGGAGCAGCGGGCAGAAGCAGGGCAGGACAGGACTGCCGGAGCAGCGGACAGAAGCAGGGCAGGACAGGACTGCCGGAGCAGCGGGCAGAAGCAGGGCAGGACAGGACTGCCGGAGCAGCGGGCAGAAGCAGGGCAGGACAGGACTGCCGGGGCAGAGGGCAGAAGCAGGGCAGGACAGGACTGCCGGAGCAGCGGGCAGAAGCAGGGAAGGACAGGACTGCCGGAGCAGCGGGCAGAAGCAGGGCAGGACAGGACTGCCGGAGCAGCGAGCAAAGGAGTCAGAGCAGGCTAGGCTGAGTAGGGGGGACAGGGCTCTGTTCACACGGAACAGACAGGAAGGGAAAGGCAGAGCCAGACACCCACAGGGTACTTGCAGTGAAGTAGCGAGTGGACCACAAACTCACAAACGGGAGTACAGAGACAACAAGCAGGAGTTAGGTACGAGTTCAGACTCTGCAGAAAAAGGAAGGGAACGGACATAGAGGCAAAACAGGTAAAGGATAGGAGAGAGTTCAGACTGGAACTGAGTGTACGGAGGAGACCGACACTGCAGCGGGATACAGGAGCGGGTCTGGGAATACGGCCCCCAGAGAGGCAGGACGAACAGGCAAGGAGCGTGTTCAGACAGGACAGACAAGATACAGAAGCGGGTCTAGGAAATCAGCCCCTAGAAGGCGAGAGGAACAGGCTAGGAGCGTGTTCAGACAGGTCAGACAAGATACAGGAACAGGTCTAGGTAATCGGCCCCTAGAAGGCAGGAGGAACAGGCTAGGAGCGTGTTCAGACAGGTCAGACAAGATACAGGAACAGGTCTAGGTAATCGGCCCCTAGAAGGCAGGAGGAACAGGCTAGGAGCGTGTTCAGACAGGTCAGACAAGATACAGGAACAGGTCTAGGTAATCGGCCCCTAGAAGGCAGGAGGAACAGGCTAGGAGCGTGTTCAGACAGGCCTGGAAATACAGCCTCCAGGATAGGCAGAAAAGAGAACACAGAACGGGACCTGGCACCTTCAGAGTGCAAGCACACACTGAAAGAAACACTATGCTCAGGCAGGGATAGATGGGCGCAGCTGAGCTATATACCAGGTGACAGACAGCAATAGGCTGAGGACGCACAAGAGGTGTGACCCACAGCAGGTACAAAAAGCAGGAAGTGATCGGGCGCCGCCCTTAAGCAGCAGAAACAGACACAAACAGACAGCATGGAGGGAAGCCAGAGAGACATTCTGGACAGGAGATCAAGTGCGCGCTCTTGCACAGTGGGAGATGGACCACTATGCAAGGACGCCGCCAGGTATGTTACAGTGTTCAGTCCAGCAGAGTTCAGTCAGAGCAGGAGAGAGATCTGACAGGGAGCTGTGGCTCAGCCTGAACTCAGCTCCACGAGGCAGGCCTAGGGTGAAGGCCGGAGCCAGAAGGGAGAAGAGGAGAAGGAGAAGGAAGGAAGAAAGGTGGAGAGAAAGAGGAGTAGAAAGGCTCCAGAAACAAGAAGGCAGAAGGGACCCTAAGAACCCACGAGATATCGGGTGAAGGGTCAGGCAGAATAAGGGTACCGGATTCCCAAGTTGGTGGAGGTAAATTATCCCTCAGCCAAAGACCGGAGGTCGTGATCATCTACTGGTGCGACCCCCTGCTACACCCACTAGGAAGGCACCACATAGGGTCAGGGAAACCGGCGACAGGTTTCCCCAAGAGAAGGCCCGAGGCAGCTGGACAGAAGTGTGGTCACTGGTGGGGCACGAGAGGCCAGAGAAAGGATAAAAGGGGGTCCTGTGCCATACCCCTGAATTGCCTGGGGGTTGACCGAACTCCTCACCTGGTGGACGCAGCACGGATTGGGCAGTCATTGCCGGCAGATGTGACTCGGATAACAACTGTGAGTAAAAGACCCTGGACTGCATCACTGACTCTGTGTGATTTATGCTGCGTCTGCACCATCACCCCGAGCATCCCACCACACTGCCCTGAGGCTATACTCTTCCCGTGGGGAGTTATACTATCTCTGCTGCACACACCATCAGCCTCAGTGGACTGCATTGCAGCGGCGGTTTATAATAGCCGCAATCCACGGGTGGCGTAGTCGGACATTTTAAAGCTCTAAATATAGACTGCCACAGCATTTGGTCTGACCACCCTGAGCCACGGGATCGGGTTGCCACTACTACCCCAATCATTGCGCAGAAGCCCGGTTCCGGGTGCCCCACGGCCCAGGGGGCGAGTCATTAGCATTTTGCAGAGGATACAACAGAAAGTGAAGTCATATGTTAGGTTTGTTACATGTGGACTGGAGTCATGCCAGCTTAAGACATTTTGGTGTACTTAACTATTATTTAACATATTAAACAGGAAAAAATGGAACTTCCAATTATTGGCCTAGGAAATATATCTGCTATGACAAACTCAAGAATTGTGCAGCTTTAAGTAGCTGTCTGACCTGATTGTTAGTCATGTCATCGGTACACCAGGTGGCCTTCAAATACTACCAAGTTCCCCACTTAGCCCTGCCCATGGTTCTGCCCTCCCCTGGTAACCTGCACAGGGTCACATCAGCCCATAAGAACATGTATTGAAGCCTCTCTGGCAGGTGTCGTCTTTAACACATTGGCCTCATTTTATCAAAGCAATTTCGACAGAATTCTGGAGTAAATTGCTTTGAAAAGCTTCAATATTTTGGGAACTTGGGTGCGGTGGGAGTGGGATGCCACGGCTCGTTTATTTCATGGAATTGTGTAAGATTTCTGGTGTGGCAAAGAGGCACACGCCACTTATCAGACCCTCCTGATTCATGAAGAGGAGGCCTAAGAGCTTACAGGCAGTTGGTTGCTAACTACTTGCCTGTTGTACCCGGTGTCCATCACTGCCGGCTGCTGGCTGTCACTGACCTCTCCTGCTAGTGATTCTGTGGCTTCCAGTGATGTCATGTTGACAGATCAGCTGCTTCTCTTCTGCTCTGCTGTTTTGACAGGTCGTGACTGCCGATGTCATGCTGATAGACAGCCAACTCCACAGAGCTGACTGTCAATCAGCATGATGTCGGCAGTCACGACCTGTCAATGTGAAGCTCGGAAGAGATGCTATGTTATCATGAAGCTGCAAAATTGCCAACAGGAGTGATCTTTGATATTCTGAGACGGCGCTGGACAGAAAGTTAATTTGGAAGTGCTTGCATGTCAGTTTTTACGCCCAGAAGAGAAAAATAAAATAGTACTGGATAGCCCCTTTAGTTTGATACGTTGGTATACAAGTCAATGACAAGTTCCACTCTGTGCTGTAAAAACCTTTACACTGTGTTCCAAATTATTATGCAAATAATATTTTCTCAGATTTTCCCAAATTACCTATATGAATTGCAGTCATTGTAATTTTCCAGTCAAATAACTATTAGAGTACAATTGAAAGGTTTTTATTAGTGTTGAGCCACCCCCGTAGTGTTCGAGTTCGGTTCGGTTCGTCGAACACCCGTGTGTTCGCCGAACTGTTCGTCGAACTGTTCGTCGAACACCTTCGAACACCGTTAAAACCAATGCCAGGCAAACAAAAACACATAGAAACACATAGAAAACACCTTCAAAGGTGTCCAAAAGCTGACAAACTGCTCAGAAGACACAACTAACACATGGAAAAGTGACAAGTACATATAGTCATGCGAAAAGAAAAGAGGAGGGGGAGACACAAATATAGGCATGTCATGCCCTTCTAAAATCCAAAAAGTGAGAAGCCGACACGTTCAGTCCGCTCCTGCCCGTGCCACCTCCGTGTCGCCGGGTTTGTGCCAGAGCCGTGGTGAACCCTGACGGCCAGCCCCCCTCTCCCAATACTGGTGCCTGTCCGCTGGTGGGTCGAGCGAGCCCCCCTGTGGTGGAGGCAGCTCTAAGCTTTTTAATTTAAATTGTCTCTCTAATTTGAATGAATACACTTTAAATCCATTTACAAGGATCTATTGGAGGGCAAGTCTCATGCCAGCAGCCGCGTAATTCCAGCTCCAGTAGCGTCCACTAAAGCTGCTGCAGTTAAAAAGCTTTTATAAGGATCGAGCTCGGCTGTCCACCGCAAGGCATCCTACTGCCAGTCCCAGCCCCTATGCCTTGGGGTGCCTCCTGATGCTCTTCACTGAGTATCCCGTGGTCCCGAAGCATTTCCTTTGAAAAAATTAAGTGTCCAAACTACAGGTGGTGTAGCTTGCTTAACAGCCGGGATAATCCGCTGACTAGCAGACACTGCTACTAGGCACAAAGTATTTCCTGGGCTAGATGCAGTTAAAAATTTGTAATTAGATACTCTCGTTGGATGCTGAGAAAGCATTCCATAGAGTCTCCTGGCACGCCATATATGATTCTCTTAAAAAGCTTGGGGTAGGGGTCTAGGGGACCCTTTTATAGCCAAAATCACGGCCCTGTATCACAATACGTCACCTAGGCTGAAAATAAATGGAACTGTAGCACACTGAGGGCTCGGTTGCTACAGAGGTATTGCACCTCACCCAGAGGTGTGATATCTCACTCTCAGGTAAGGATGGAGTGTGGATCAGGACCCGACACCTGCATGCATTTCACCACATTGCCGTGGGGCAGGGCGACCAATATGCCTCTGAGATGGGCACGACAGTCCCTGTCCTTGGCTGGAGTGGGGGGAGGGAACACTGAGGAAGGGGAACCCTGTAGTGCAGGAGCAGGGAGGAAGCAGTTCCTGGGTGCATTGAGAAGGGAGTATAAAAGGTGGGCACCATCTTAGTTCAGTGCAGAGAAGTCTGAGCAGAAGTGGCAGGGAGCAGGGGCTCTGCATGAGCTCTGCTCCGGAGGCGGGCCTAGTAACAGAGGCCCAGGCCTGGAAGAGGGAGAAGGAAGGAAGAGAAGCGGAGAAGGCTCCAGGAATGAGGAATGAAGGGATCCCAGGGGTGCGGACGGGCGAGTCGCCACCGCACGCCCGAATCCACCTGCGTGGAGGGGTCAGGCCAAAGGGGGAGACCGGTCCCCGAAACTAGTGGAGGCAGGAAATGACCCTCAGCTAGAAACCGGAGGCTCTGACATTTTATGTGGCGCAGCCCCTCGCTACACCCGCTAGGAAGGCACCACATAGGGTCAGGGAAACTGGCGCCAAGTTTACCAAGAGGAGGCCCGAGGCAGCCGGACAGAAGGGTTGGTAAGAAAGGCCAGACAAAGGACACACAAAGGGGGTCCTGTGAAGCGCTCCAAAGTTATCTGGGAGTTGTCTGAGCCCCTAACCTGGTGAGCACAGTACGACGTGGGCAGCCGTTACCTGCAGACGTGGTCTGGATAATAAGAACTGTGAGTAAAGGCCCTGGACTGCATCACTGACTCCGTGTTGTTACTGCTGCTGCCCTGCACCATCACCCCCATTCTCCGCATACACTGCCCTGAGGCTATACTCCTCCCGTGGGGAGTTATGCTACGCTCTGCTGCACCCACAACACCAGCCTCAGCGGTCTGCCCTGCAGCGGCGGTTCACTCTGACCGCAATCCACGGGTGGCGTAGTCGGACATTTAAACATCAAAACCACATAAATAGTTCCGCCACTGGTTTGACCACCCTGAGCCACGGAACCGGGTCGCCGCCACGAAGACTACAACCACCAGCATCCACCAAAAAGGGTCCGGCTCCGGGTGTCCCAAGGCCCAGGGGGTGCATCAGAACATTTTCATCACCTTTCACAATCACCAATGGGACAAGGCAGGGATGTCCTCTGTCCCCTCTCTTATACATCCTAGTGACGGAGCACCTGCTCTCATCAATTCGCCATAACCCCAATATTAGGTGGATTGAGGTGGGAGGCACCGAGTACAAGTGCTCTCTATTTGCTGATGATGTCCTAGTATATATCACTCAATCACATATATCCATCCATGCTGTTATGGCTGAAATAGATCACTTTGTTACATGGTCAAATTTTAAAATCAATGCAGCGAAGTCTGAGGCCCTCGATGTCTCCCTCCCCAAATCCATATAGGATTCCATCCAGTCCAACTTTCCCTTTGCCTGGCCCTCACAGGGTATCAAATACTTAGGAATTCCTATTCATAGAGACCTCTCCCATCTATGTTATCTTAACTTTGGTCCCTTTATTGAACAACTCCATACAGACCACGGTTGGCAAGTTAGAACTGTAAGATTCACTACGTGAACTACTGGTGTTTTGTAGAAAAGCACATGTACACTGTGTTCCAAATTATTATGCAAAAAGTGTTTAGGAGTGATAAGGGAAGAATTTGTTTGTTTGTCAGTTAAACTCATTGATGGTGATGTGTGTCAGGGCTCTTTATATCACTGTAAGCAATTGCAGACACCTGTGCTAATTAGTTTGGCAGGTGTGTCCAATGAAAGGCAAGACTACTTAAGAAGGCTGTCTCACATTATTAAGCAGCCTACATTTTCTGCCAAAATGGGAAAGAAAAAGGATGTGTCGGCTGCTGAGAAGCAACAAATTGTGGAGTGTTTAGGTCAAGGCATGAATACAATCAACATTGTGCGATGATCAGGATGAAGTGTCTTGGCAATCAAGAAGTATGTAGCTGATTCACAGTACACACGTGTGCGTGCTGATAAGGGCAAATTGAGGACTCTTTCCTACAGGCAATTACGTCAGGTTAAAAGAGCAGCGGCAAAAAAGCCTTGTCATAGCAGCAGACAAGTTTTTGAAGCTGCTGGTGCCTCCAACGTCCCCCGAACAACAAGATGCAGGGTCCTTCAGAGGTTTGCAGCTGTGCATACGCCATCCTGTCGACCTCCTCTATCCACTTCACACAAGCAGAAACGGCTCCAGTGGGCCAAACATTACATGAAGACTGATTTCAAAACTGTTTTGTTCACGGATGAGTGCCGTGCAGCGCTCGATGGTCCAGATGGATAGAGTGGAGGATGGCTGGTTGATGGACACCCCACGCAAACACGGCTACAGCGCCAACAAGGAGGAGGTGGAGTAATGTTTTGGGCTGGAATCATGGGGAGAGAGATTGTCAGCCCCTTTAGGATCCCTGAAGGCGCTAAAGATGAACTCCATAATGTATGTGGATTTTCTCAAACAGCACTTCCTGCCATGGTTCAAGAAGAAGAACCGTGTATTTCACAGCAAGATCATTTTTTTGCATGATAATGCACCATCTCATGCTGCACATAAAACATCTGCATCTCTAGCTGATATGGGCATAAAAGGGGACAAACTTATGGTGTGACCCCCATGCTCCCCTGACCTCTACCCCATTCAGAACCTCTGGAGCATCATCAAAAGGAGTGTCTATGATGGCGGGAGGCAGTTCACATCTAAGCAACACCTCTGGGAGGGTATTCTGTCCTCATGCAAAACAATTGAAGCAGAAACCATCCAAAACCTGACAAATTCAATGGACGAGAGAGTTCAGAAGCTCCTTTCGAACAAGGGGTCCTATGTGAAAATGTAACATCACCTAGAATAAAGTTTTGAGTTGAAAACTGTTTGATTTCAGTTTCTAATAACCTGCTAATGCTTATAATTTCAAAAATGACCATTTTTTTGGTCTTTATTAAAATGAAAAGGTTGATCGAAAAGTTTGGGGGATCTAAGAGTGTGGCAACCCAGTAGTCATGATTACTTCGAATTCTGACAATATGAGGGTCATGTTGCAGGTAGTGCAGCAAGAAGGCACTTATGTGTCTTGCGTATCTCGGAGCCCCAAAATTATTTTCCTGGCTAGATGCAGCTAAAAATTATTATTAATTTTAAATCTGGTGGAGCTTAGTATAGATGGCCTAATAGGATCAGTGCTGCACACTGCTACAAAGCCCAAATTATTTTCCAGCCAAGATACAGATAAACATGATTAGTAATTTTAAATCTGGTGGAGCTTATTATAGATGGCCTAATAGAATCAGTGCTGCACACTGCTACAAAGCCCAAATTATTTTCCAGCCAAGATACAGATAAACATGATTAGTAATTTGAAAGCTTAAAACGGTTGGTAGGGTGATTTTAACCAATCATCAAGCTTTTACTCTCCCCAGGATGACACAGGGGTAGAAAAGTCGTTTTGGATCCATGATTTGTACATCTTTATGAACGTGAGTCTGTCTACATTATCAGTGGAGAGCCGCGTGCGCTTATCTGTCAGCACACCACCAGCAGCGCTGAACACACGTTCAGACAGAACGCTGGCTGCGGGTCATGACAAGATCTCCAAGGCGTAAGTGGCTAGCTCCGGCCATTTATCCAGATTGGAAGCCCAAAAAGAGCAAGGGTCCAGTGACACAGTCATGGCTTCAATGTTTACTTGGAGATACTCCTGTACCATCGTCTCTAGGCGTTGACTATGTGTCAGACTTCTTGTCTCCTGTGGCCTTGCAAAGGATGGGCTAAAAAAGTGGTGAAATGATTCCGCAAAATTGATGTTACCAGCAGATACTGTGGTTCTGTTACGGTTTGAGTGCTGAACACTTGACGGTCCCACGGTTGGCAAGTTGGAACTGTGAGATTCACTACGTGCACCACTGGTGTTTTGTGGAAAAGCACATGTAAGATTCTGCAACAGTCTCTGCTGATACTCCTGCATGCGTGCATCCCTTTCTATGGCAGGAATAATTTCGGCAAATTTACTTTTGTACCGGGGATCTAACAGTGTGGCAACCCAGTAGTCAGGATTATTTCTAATTCTCACAATTCGAGGGTCATGTTGCAGGTAGTGCAGCAAGAAGGCACTCATGTGTGTCGCGCATCCAGGAGCAGCAAGTCCCTGTTGTGTTGGTGGCGAGGTAACAATCATGCTTCCTTCCTCTGTCCTCTCCCCCCAACCTCGCACAACAGAAATGTGATCAAGGTCTCCCTCATCTGATGAGTCTTCCATCAGTTCGTCCTCCACTTCTTCCTGGGCTCCTGCACCTTCCTCACTAGTTTGGCTGCTACCATGCGCCCTGGTAAAACCATCTCCCCCACCCTCACATGCCTGCGGCCTTGGTGCTGCCGACCGTCTGGACCTTGCAGATGTTAGCCCTTCCGCATACAACTCCTCCTCCTCTACTTCCTCCACCTCCTCTTGTGCCACCACCTGACTCCGAATTCTGTTTAACATGTGCTCCAGCATGTAAATCACTGGAATAGTCATGCTGATAATGGCATCGTCAGCACTAAACATCTTCGTCGCCATTTCAAAACTGTGCAGAAGGGTGCATAGGTCCCTGATCTGAGACCACTCCTCCAGCGTGATTTGCCCCACCTCTGGATCTCGTTGGCCCAGGCTATACGTCAGAACGTATTGCACCAGGGCTTGTCGGTGCTGCCACAGTCGCTGCAACATGTGCAGAGTTGAATTCCACCGGGTAGGCACATCGCATTTTAGCCGGTGAAGTGGCAGGCCCAACGACTTCTGTAGAGATGTAAGTCGCTGAGCTGCGGGATGCGAACGGCGGAAGTGAGCACACAGCGACCATGCCCTCTGCAGAAGGCCATCTAGTCTGGGATAGTGGGCTAAAAATTGCTGGACAACCAGGTTCAACACGTGAGCCATACAAGGCACGTGTGTGACATTGCCCCGGCGAAGGGCCGCACCCAGGTTTGCAGCATTGTCGCACACGGCCTTCCCTGGTTTCAGGTCTAGTGGAGACAACCATTCATGAAATTGGTTCTCCAGAGCTGACCACAACTCCTCAGCTGTGTGACTCACATTTCCCAGACATTTCAAAGTAAAAACCGCCTGATGACGTTGAGCCCTACTGCCAGCATAGTAAGGAGGTGTGCAGGATCCCTTCTGCGCAGTTAGAAAGCTTGTGGCATGACCAGACAGGCTTTGGGTGCAGGTGGAAGACCGAGAGGAGGTTGAGGAGGCAGAAGCAGTGGAGGAACTTTGACATGAAGAGGATTGACGCACAACTCGTGGGGACGGCAAGACTTGGACAGCAGCCCCTTGTCCTGCTGTCACCATAGTTACCCAGTGCCCAGTGAGCGACATGTAACGCCCCTGTCCATGCCTACTCGTCCAAGTGTCTGTGGTGAAATGCACCCTGTCACACACAGAGTTTCTCAAAGAAGCGGTGATGTTGTGTGCGACATGCTGGTGGAGCGCAGGCACACCTTTCTTTGAGAAGTAGTGCCGACTGGGCATCTGGTACTGGGGCACTGCGACGGACATAAGATCTCGAAAATCCTCTGTGTCCACCAGGCGGAAGGGCAGCATTTCTGTAACCAAGAGCTTGCAGATGGTGAAATTCAACCTATTAGCTTTCTCATGGCTAGGAGGAAATGGTCTTTTACTTGTCCACATCTGAGGGACCGAGGGCTGGCTATTGTGCTTAGACAGGGTTGATAAGGGTGTCCCCGGCAAACTGCCGGTCTGTGAGGAAGATGCAGGCGGACATGTTAGGTTGCCTTGATCCAAAGGTGGTGCTATCGATGTCGGACAGCACTCAACACCAGCTGGTGTTACCACCTCCAAAGAAAATGATGACCTGCCAATCACGCTGGCTGTTGCGGGTAAAGAGGTGGCAGGTCTGCGCCCCAAAACAGGTGTGACTGCTGTCCCCCCAGTCACAGAGGATGAAGAGGCCGCGGATGCACAAGATATGACAGACGGTGGTTGGCCCGGCCGGCTAGGCCGCATTGTAGCACACTGAGCTTCCCACTGCAACTTATGCTTCATGTCCATGTGCCGGTTCATGCATGAAGTACTCAAACTATGTATTTTTTGGCCGCTACTTAGCTTTTGCTGACAAATGTTAAAGATAACACGAGTTGGGTCATCTTTATCGATCTGAAAAAATGCCCAGGCTATGCAAGGCTTAGCACCCATGCGACCTGAAGAGCCACCACGACTTGTGGTGAGAGGCAGAGTTGTGTTTGAGGATGCAGTTGTTGACGTGCTTCCAGTACTACGTCTCTGTCCAGGAAGGCGCAACCTGACCTCGTCGTCACTAGCATCTTCCTCCACCTCCTCTGCTGACCTCATCTCTTGGCTGACTGTGGGTTGACAGTAAGTGGGATCTCCAACCTCTTCATCATCACCCTGTGCGTTATCACACCCGTCGTCCTCAGAGCCAACCTGTTCCTGCCCTGACAAAAAACTAAAGTTGTCGCTCCAATCAGGTATTTGAGTCTCATCATCGTCTTCCTCATTGTCTCCACCAACAGGAGTTACAGTTTGGGAATGAGGGTCTACATTATGGTCAGAACCTTCTGTGTCTGGTCCTGGATCCGACTCATAAAGATTCTGGGCATCAGTGCAGATCATTTCCTCGTCTGGATTCACAGAAGCGCTGGAGTCGACCTCTGATTCCCAGGCTATAGTATGAGTAAACAGCTCTGCAGACTCAACCATCTGTTCTACCTCATACTCAGACGGGCAGCTGGAGATTTGGGAGCTGTGAGGAAGCAAGTGCGATTTGGGTGACACCTTTGAGGACTGGAGTATTTGTGATGTTGAAGTTGATGTGGAGGAGAGCCCACTTAAAGGAGCACTTGATATCCGTTGAAGCACCTGCTGTTTTTGTGCCTCATCTGGAATTTGTAGCGATTGGCGTGGCTGTAAGAAAGGGATCTTATCACATTGTCCGCTAAAAGAAGTAGACATTTTAGTTTGGCTGGAAGATGGTCTTTCTTCTGCAGATGTTACTGTTGCTTTAACACCTACCCCACGGACACAACCTTTTTTCCCCTTCCCAACACGCCTATTCCCCTTTCCACCAGCAGCAGGCCTTTTTCCACTCATTTTGGTGGTTAACTAATTCACAACTCTGGAGTTGTTTGCACAAAAAAACAATGGATGGGAACCGAGCAGAGCTGAGTGGCCAAACTGTGGTATTAGGCCAAAACTATTGGCTGGGTTAGATGGAGAAAAAAATTATATTCGATTTGCAACCTGATGGAGGTCAGTATAGATGGACTAATAGAACAAGTCCCACACACAGCTAGAAGCCCAAATATTTTTTCAGATGTAGATGCAGATAAAAATTATTTTTAATTTGCAACCTGATGGAGGTCAGTATAGATGGACTAATAGAGAAAGTCCCACACACTGCTAGAAGGCCAAATATTTTTTCAGAGCTAGATGCAGATAAAAATTATTTTTAATTTGCAACCTGATGGAGGTCAGTATAGATGGACTAATAGAGAAAGTCCCACACACTGCTAGAAGGCCAAATATTTTTTCAGAGCTAGATGCAGATAAAAATTATTTTTAATTTGCAACCTGATGGAGGTCAGTATAGATGGACTAATAGAGAAAGTCCCACACACTGCTAGAAATCCAAATATTTTTTCAGAGCTAGATGCAGAAAAAAATTATATTCAGTTTGCAACCTGATGGAGGTCAGTATAGATGGACTAATAGAACAAGTCCCACACACAGCTAGAAGCCCAAATATTTTTTCAGAGGTAGATGCAGAAAAAAATTAAATTCAGTTTGCAACCTGATGGAGGTCTGTATAGATGGATTAATAGAACAAGTCCCACACACAGCTAGAAGCCCAATATTTTTTCAGAGGTAGATGCAGAAAAAAAATTATTTTTAATTTGCAACCTGATGGAGGTCAGTATAGATGGACTAATAGAGAAAGTCCCACACACTGCTAGAAGGCCAAATATTTTTTCAGAGCTAGATGCAGAAAAAAATTATATTCAGTTTGCAACCTGATGGAGGTCAGTATAGATGGATTAATAGAACAAGTCCCACACACAGCTAGAAGCCCAATATTTTTTCAGAGGTAGATGCAGAAAAAAAATTATTTTTAATTTGCAACCTGATGGAGGTCAGTATAGATGGACTAATAGAGAAAGTCCCACACACTACTAGAAGGCCAAATATTTTTTCAGAGCTAGATGCAGAAAAAAATTATATTCAGTTTGCAACCTGATGGAGGTCAGTATAGATGGACTAATAGAACAAGCCCCACACACAGCTAGAAGCCCAAATATTTTTTCAGAGGTAGATGCAGATAAAAATTATTTTTAATTTGCAACCTGATGGAGGTCAGTATAGATGGACTAATAGAGAAAGTCCCACACACTGCTAGAAGGCCAAATATTTTTTCAGAGCTAGATGCAGATAAAAATTATTTTTAATTTGCAACCTGATGGAGGTCAGTATAGATGGACTAATAGAGAAAGTCCCACACACTGCTAGAAGGCCAACTATTTTTTCATTGCTAGATGCAGAAAAAAATTATGTTCAGTTTGCAACCTGATGGAGGTCTGTATAGATGGATTAATAGAACAAGTCCCACACACAGCTAGAAGCCCAAATATTTTTTCAGAGGTAGATGCAGATAAAAATTATTTTTAATTTGCAACCTGATGGAGGTCAGTATAGATGGACTAATAGAGAAAGTCCCACACACTGCTAGAAGGCCAAATATTTTTTCAGATCTAGATGCAGATAAAAATTATTTTTAATTTGCAACCTGATGGAGGTCAGTATAGATGGACTAATAGAGAAAGTCCCACACACTGCTAGAAGGCCAAATATTTTTTCAGAGCTAGATGCAGAAAAAAATTATATTCAGTTTGCAACCTGATGGAGGTCAGTATAGATGGACTAATAGAACAAGTCCCACACACTGCTAGAAGCCCAAATATTTTTTCAGAGCTAGATGCAGAAAAAAATTATATTCAATTTGCAACCTGATGGAGGTCAGTATAGATGGACTAATAGAATGATGCTATGCCCAAAAGATTTTACTTCACTAGGTGCAGTAAAAAAATTGGTATTCTATACACAGGTGGTATATCTTGCAACACAGATAGGCTACTCCACTGACTAACACACTCTGCAATAGGCCAAAAAGGATTAGCTTTGCTAGATTCAGCCAAATGCTGTGAAAAAAACTTGCACAGCACTGGCACAGACCTGCCTGGCAAAAACTGATAGGAACTGATGTAACCTAGTCCTGAAAAGGACTGCAATTACAATTAGTCTTTACTCCCACAATCTATCTATTTAAGAGCACAGACCTGCCTGATAAAAGTCGTAGGAAATGCTGTAACCTAGTCCTTAAAAGGACTGCAATCACAACTATTCCCTACTCCCAAGCTATCTGTAGATTTGTGCGAAAATTGGCTTGAAATTAACAAGGTATAGCGCGCACAGCAACAGCGGTGCCGTCTAACACGCAGCTGCAGCAGTGAGAAAATGGTGGCGACGGGGAAAATGGCTTGGTCTTATAGGGCAAGGACATGTGACATACACTGCCAATGACACATGTCCTTGCTTGTGTGAAAAACAGCACTTCGCTCCGTGTGTGCGCTGCTGATAGGCTGACAGACTGCACCGCCCCACTGTAAATGCGGGAAAGAGAAAAAAAAATGGAGATCTTCATTATTCCTGCAGAGATCCATCCCCTGCCCCTCCCCCCGCCCCGCTGTACACTCAAACTGCGTATTAACATTAATTTTCATCATTACTGAGAAAAAATCCAGTTATGATTTTGGTGCACGAACAGTTATCGAACATAACCTCGAACAGCCGAATTTTTCTCAAATCGTTCGTGTTCGCCGAACGGCTCGAACACCGCCCAAAACAGCTCGAATTTGAGATTGGCGAACAGTTTGAGTAGAACAACGCTCATCTCTAGTTTTTATACAAACTGCCTATGATAACAGTATATTTTTTATAAAATAAAAAACTCAAACTGCACTCAAAATGCATGTTCCAAATTATTATGCACAGCAGAGTTTTCAACCTTTTCATTTTAATAAAGAACAAAAAAATGGTCATTTTTGAAATTATAAGCATTAGCAGGTTATTAGAAACTGAAATCAAACAGTTTTCAACTTAAAACTTTATTCTAGGTGATGTAACATTTGCACATAGGACCCCTTGTTCGAAAGGAGCTTCTGAACTCTCTCATCCATTGAATTTGTCAGGTTTTGAATGGTTTCTGCTTTAATTGTTTTGCATGAGGACAGAATACCCTCCCAGAGCTGTTGCTTAGATGTGAACTGCCTCCCGCCATCATAGACACTCCTTTTGATGATGCTCCAGAGGTTCTCAATGGGGTTGAAGTCAGGGGAGCATGGGGGCCACACCATAAGTTTGTCCCCTTTTATGCCCATAGCAGCCAGAGATGCAGATGTGTTATGTGCAAATAGTTATTTGACTGGAAAATTACAATGACTGCAATTCATATACAGTGCCTACAAGTAGTATTCAACCCCCTGCAGATTTAGCTGGTTGACACATGCGGAATTAACTTGGCATTGTGACATTTGTACTGTAGATCAGCCTGGAAGTGGGAAATGCACTGCAGCAACTTTTTTTTTTTTTTTTTTTAAAACGTTAAAAGTTAATTCAGAGTGTCATTTATTATTCAACCCCTCAAACCACAAGAATTCTGTTTGGTCCCCCTAAAGTATTAAGAAGTAGTTCAGGCACCAAGAATAATGAGCTTCACATGTGTGGATTAAAGATCTCTTTTGCCAGCCTTTTCTGACTATTTAAGACCCTCCCCAAACTTGTGAACAGCACTCAGACATGGTCAACATGGGAAAGACAAAGGAGCATTCCAAGGCCATCAGAGACAAGATCGTGGAGGGTCACAAGGCTGGCAAGGGGTACAAAACCCTTTCCAAGGAGTTGGGCCTACCTGTCTCCACTGTTGGGAGCATCATCCGTAAGTGGAAGGCTTATGGAACTACTGTTAGCCTTCCACGGCCTGGACAGCCTTTGAAAGTGCCCTCCCGTGCCGAGGCCAGGCTTGTCCGAAGAGTCAAGGCTAACCCAAGGACAACAAGGAAGGAGCTCCGGGAAGATCTCATGGCAGTGGGGACATTAGTTTCAGTCAATACCATAAGTAACGTACTCCACCGCAATGGTCTCCGTTCCAGACGAGCCCGTAAGGTACCTTTACTTTCAAAGCGTCATGTCAAGGCTCGTCTACAGTTTGCTCATGATCACTTGGAGGACTCTGAGACAGACTGGTTCAAGGTTCTATGGTCTGATGAGACCAAGATCGAGATCTTTGGTGCCAACCACACACGTGACGTTTGGAGACTGGATGGCACTGCATACGACCCCAAGAATACCATCCCTACAGTCAAGCATGGTGGTGGCAGCATCATGCTGTGGGGCTGTTTCTCTGCCAAGGGGCCTGGCCATCTGGTCCGCATCCATGGGAAGATGGATAGCACGGCCTACCTGGAGATTTTGGCCAAGAACCTCCGCTCCTCCATCAAGGATCTTAAGATGGGTCGTAATTTCATCTTCCAACAAGACAACGACCCAAAGCACACAGCCAAGAAAACCAAGGCCTGGTTCAAGAGGGAAAAAGTCAAGGTGTTGGAGTGGCCTAGTCAGTCTCCTGACCTTAACCCAATTGAAAACTTGTGGAAGGAGCTCAAGAATAAAGTCCACATGAGACACCCAAGATAACTTGGAGAAGATCTGCATGGAGGAGTGGGCCAAGATAACTCCACAGACCTGTGCCGGCCTGATCAGGTCTTATAAAAGACGATTATTAGCTGTAATTGCAAACAAGGGTTATTCCACAAAATATTAAACATAGGGGTTGTATAATAATTGACCCACACTTTTATGTTTAAAATTTAATAAAATTCAACTGAGCAACATAACTTTTTGGTTTGTAAGATTTATGATTCTGTTCATAAAACCTACTCTCGTTTGCAGTTTGAAGGCTCTAACTTATTTGCATCTTATCAAACCAGCTAAATCTGCAGGGGTTTGAATACTACTTGTAGGCACTGTAGGTAATTTGGGAAAATCTGAGAAAATATTATTTGCATAATAATTTGGAACACAGTGTATATAACAGAACTGAGGCACCTCAAAATATTGCATGGATAAAACTAACCTAGTGAAGGGGTGAGTATGAGTGATGTGTTTGAGGCAGAACCTTTTTAGAAAGAGATATAGGATGGTAGGTGGCTATAATAATTTATTGTGACAGCCCTTGGTTTTAGCATGGTTCTCCATTCAGGTATGGCAGAAGAATGCAGATATAAGGAAGTAAAGGTGAAGAACTTTACTTACATAGAGGCAATGAGTTTGGTGGTGCACAGTCATTCAGGGAGGGAATGAACTTGATGGTTACAAAATTCTTACAGGATAAAACAGGTTAGTTTGATAAGAGGTAGGCAGTTGACATTTGCAACAATTGGTTCACTCCTCAGACACTTGGCTACAACCTGTAATAATTCGATGACACTTGCGACAAGGTGCTGGTGATCTCTTCAGCGGCTTCTCTGTTAGTCGCGCATCTGTTCGATAATAATACAATTAGATATGTAGGTGATACGTCTACCGTGACAGGATCAGCAGTAACCCATAATATACAATGAAGGAAACATCAGGGTGGGTCCTGTAGACTTTTCTACAAGGGCACAGTCAGACAGCCATAAAATCGGACCGCAATGCACGGACTGGCCGGCAGCTCTCCCGACCCGAGGGTGACAGATTCATGTATTTCTATACAGCCATCACACTCGGGTCAGGAGCTCTGCGGCCAGTCCGTGCATTGCGATCCGATCTCAGTTCAAGTGAGGTTGATTAATTATCAACCCTTTTACATGCCTGAAAGGCAGGACAAGGCCAAGGTTTCCGAATGCCACCTAATATCCCGCTCCTAGAAGTTCTGCATTTAGTTTCTTCTTGCAGATCTCCACCTGTCCTACAAATCTCTTGTGTTTCTTTTTAACACTTCCATCATCACCATGCACTGGTCATCATATCATTCCTTCATTTCCATCCTTCACGTATCATAGGGTATATTTTTTTGAAAATTGATCTGCACCCCTCACTTGCACTTAGGTGACTGCCTTCCTTTGCCTATCCTTCACCCTGCCCTATTACATTGTGATTAATGTCCTCATTTGTGCTATTGCGACATCGCTCAGCCACATGACTTAAGAATCTGCTCTTATATATCCTCGCGCTCCCCCACCCGCATACATATTGTTGACTCTGCAAATTTGGACCCTTGACAACATTTACACTTAGTCACGGGTGGAGTTGCCGCACATTGTCCACAAGTTGTTGCCTTGAAAAGCAACAGATGAAGCGTTCGTGGATTTGAATGTAATGTAAAACCATGTAATCAGCATTTTATTCGACCTCCTAAAACAATGCACACAATTTCTCTGTCTTTTTTTTTTGTAAAGCAGATGTTACTAAAGGGAACATTAATATCATTCATTGAATAGACACAGCTGGTAAAGAAGTCATTTTTTTAAGGGGTTGTTTAGGATTACAAAAAAAAACCTTTTTTATTTTTTACAAAAAAAAAACAGTGCCACTTCTGTCCACAGGTTGTGTCTGGTATTGCAGCTCAGACTTTAATGAGAAGAGCTGCAATTTAAGGCACAATTTATTGGAAGGAGTGGCACTGTTTCTTAAAATAAAAAAAAAAATGGAACAATTCCGTAGAATTTTCTTTAGGTTAGCGTCGGACCATAATGGAAAGAATAAGAAGAAAAGCATTTAGTAAAAGCAAAATGTATTTTTTTTTGAGCAATTAGATATTTTTTTCTCAATTCTGAATGCTGGAAATAGGAGCCAGCAGGAAGGAACCCCTATATGTTATATTTATATGTGCATCTCACTAAATCAGAATATCATCAAAAAGTTAATTTATTTCAGTTCTTCAATACAAAAAGTGAAACTCATATATTATATAGAGTCATTACAAACAGAGTGATCTATTTCAAGTGTTTATTTCTGTTAATGGTGATGATTATGGCTTACAGCCAATGAAAACACAAAAGTCATTATCTCAATAAATTAAAATAATTAACAAAAAACACCTGCAAAGGCTTCCTAAGCATTTAAAAAGGTCCCTTAGTCTGTTTCAGTAGGCTCCACAATCATGGGGAAGACTGCTGACTTGACAGATGTCCAGAAGGCAGTCATTGACACACTCCACAAGGTCCCAGAGTTCCAATTTTCATTTGGAAATCAAGGTCCCAGAGTCTGGAGGAAGAGTGGAGAGGCCACAATCCAAGCTGCTTGAGGTCTAGTGTGAAGTTTCCACAATCAGTGATGGTTTGAGGAGCCATGTCATCTGCTGGTGTAGGTCCACTGTGTTTTATCAAGACCAAAGTCAGCGCAGCCGTCTACCAGGACATTTTAGAGCACTTCATGCTTCCCTCTGCCGACAAGCTTTTTGGAGATGGATATTTCATTCTCCAGCAGGACTTGGCACCTGTCCACACTGCCAAAAGAACCAATACCTGGTTTACACACAGCAGTATCACTGTGCTTGATTGGCAGCAAACTCACCTGACCTTAACCCCATAGAGAATCTATGGGGTATTGTCAAGAGGAAGATGAGAGACACCAGACCCAACAATGCAGACGAGCTGAAGGCTGCTATCAAAGCAACCTGGGCTTCCATAACACCTCAGCAGGGCCACAGGCTGTACGCCTCCATGCCACGACGCATTGATGCAGTAATTGATGCAAAAGGAGCCCAGACCAAGTATTGAGGGCATTTACTGAACATACATTTCAGTAGGCCAACATTTCAGATTTTAAAAACATTTTTCAAGCTGTTGTTATAAAATATTCTAATTTACTGAGATAGTGACTTTTGTGTTTTCATTGGCTTTAAGCCATAATCATCAACATTAACAGAAATAAACACTTGAAATAGATCACTGTTTGTAATGACTCTATATAATATAAGAGTTTCACTTTTTGTATTTAAGAACTGAAATAAATTAACTTTTTGATGATATTTGAATTTAGTGAGATGCACCTGTATATGTGCATGAGATCTGGGAAAATCTCATCCACTTTGCTGCTGCTGTAATGCGAGAGTTACAATATATTCACATGTGGCAGATTTGTTGCTGAAATTTCTGCAGTTGACCATCAGTTTCATTCATGTGAATGGGTTATTTAGGCAGTGAATTCATTAAATTCTTAAAGCCCCATTCAGATTAATTAAATCTGCTATGTCTGAATTTTTTAGAGTGTACCCCAACAACAAGTTAAAACTGCTTTTGGTGCACATTCCTGTCCAATATGTCCAAGAAGTATCCTAATTCTCATGCTTTGCTCTATTTGCTATCCATTCCTGCTCCTGCATCAGTCCTCTCTATCAGAATTCTGCCAGCACTAAAGGTGCTGTAACTTCTTTTCCCTCACTTTCCAGCATATATTGCACCTGTATTGAACCTGTATTGCCAGTATTGACTTACTATATTTGAACTAAAAGCCTGCTCTCTATTATGCTTCCATGCAGTTTGACAGATAGGAGAGAACAATTTAAGAAACAAAGACTTAATGCCATGTCCCGTAATCCTGGTTGTGAACAGCAAGTAGAGAGAGGAGGGACACCTAGCTGGCATTTTGGAGTGATTTTTCATGGATAAGACAATATAATTTATAAATAATGTGATTTGTAGATTGTCCATTTATCACATTATCTATCAAATTAAATCAAATTATCTGAAAGTGCATTGTATTTTGGGACTGATAGGCACTAGTCAGGTCCCCAGAACTAGGGGCGCCCTGGTCTATCACTGTCTCGTGGATTACTCCTAAAGGTGGAGATGCCGGATTCATGTGCCTTACTAAGCTCCTGAATAAACCCTTATTTGTCTCCTCATCCCTTCCCTCAGGGAGGTGGGAAGCTGAAGTGTATAGGAATACACTAACCAGACAAACAAAGGAAGACTGACAGGGATAAATGAAAATAACATTTATACAAAATGCACTCACAAAACAACAGAGTGAAACACAGGGGAGTTAAAACAAGGAGAAACCAAATAGGAGAGGATGAGGATGTGCATACAAACGAAAACTCCAAGCAACAATCTCCTGAGCAAATCTCCAAACGCCAACTCCACAGCAAGCAGTAAGAACTAACACAACTAACACTGGCAATCCATAAGTGACAGAGGCGAGTATATATAGCAGAGGGAAGTGGCCAACACTGAACAGCTGAGACAATCCAGATAGGAAAGCTCCAGGAGTTTCAATTGAACAGATTAACTCTTGCACTGCTAGCAAGGAAATAACCTGCACTGTTTAGTAAGATGGTGAAGTACTTCTAACCAGTGCAGGAGTTTGTGAAACCAGACACCGTGATCGTCTGGCCCCTCTCTGTTGCGGTATCCCCGTGACAAGAACATTGTATAGCTAACAGAAGAGGCTCCACAATAGTATATGACTCCCAGTTCTTAAACAGGACCATTCACATTGCGTGTCCAGCTCAACATGAAAAATTTGGAGGAAGGTCCCCTGTAAGGGCCAGTGACTTCAATACCTCCAATTGATATTCCCCCAGTAATAGCAGATAATTACAGCTGGAACTTTCATGATCTGTTATTTCCAGGGTACCCAAGGTTGAAAAAGCAATTGTTCGGACTGTTTTATATCATTGGGGCTTAAGGAGTAACCGTTGTTTTAATTTTTTTCCAGAAATTAATAGTACACATGGAAATAAGAAAGTTTGTAATATATTTTGTTAGCGAAATCTCCTTCTTTCTCCTCCTGGACTCATCATTCATTCTCAAATGAACAGTTGGTGCTCATAAAGTTCTATGGAGAACAGAGTAGGGAAGAGGTAGAGGAAGACACAGACATTCTACTGCAAGTTCTCCTGAAACGACAGTTACAGTTCCCCATAGAACTTTATGAGCACCAACTGTCATCTCCTATCTCAGTAATGAGAAAGTCTGTATTCACTCAAGACAGAATTTACTCACGAATTGAGAATTTTGAGAATGAAAGATCAGTCCAGGAGGAGAAAGAAGCAGATTTCTCTACTAAGAAATATTATGAAGTTAATTTTTTCACATGTTCTATTGATTTATGAAAAATAAATAAACAATGATTATTCTTTAAAGTTTTGGCTCTGGCTGAATAACTTGTCCTTGTCTGACCGATCCTCTAGTCTGGGCACAATACACTTTATTGGGTGTCAGTTCCGCAATGTCTACTTGACAATTATTCTTCTAGACTCCTATTACACAAGTGAGAAAACAATCAATAAGCAAGAGCAAAGAAACAATAAATAAAGCGATGCTGCAATGCTCCTTACTTCCACCAGGAGGCCCCATTGTCACATATATGTCACCTAAGCTTACATCGCTGCGGCTACCTGTTACATCTGAATGCAAATCAGGCTGAACATCTATAATCCAAAAAAATAATATTTGTAAATAGAAAGGAGCAAATATTTAAAAATTCTCCATTTATTCTCATAGAACATTCATAGGGATCATATGGCAACGATGCTGGAAATGTGAGGAGTCAAAATCCTTGTTGTAATCTCTACAAGTGAGTCGTTGCTGGAAAAGTGATGTCTGCCTGAGCCAGATGAAAAGACGGGAAAACTGAGTGACTCCATGAGAAAGAGAAAGAGTCTATCACTATCACTATCACTATCTATATCTGCTCTGTATTCTCTTAACATGATCTTCAGAGCTGGTATCTATCGCTACACGGTCACTATATGGTGGTAATATCATATCTCACAACTTTTACAGAACAGAAAGATGGACAAACTGTGCAAAGCGCATCATTGCAACTTTTCACCACATCACTAGCCATCCCCAAGCCACACCCATTGACCATTTCTTTCTATCCTAGCGGGAGGAGTTGTCAGAGGGGGCAATGAGGGACATTTAGCAGACCACCCGGGATTGCAAGGCATAGAACCAAATCTGGGTTGTCCAGCTGTATCTGGGATAATTGTGACTAGAGATCAGTGGATCGTTTTTCGGGACTCTGACCCAGTGTCCAGGTCAGTGGTACCTATCTGTTGGATGAGAAGCTTGTGAATCTCTTACATCCGATGTCCCCGGTCGCATCGATGAATCCTGGTCAGCTGTAGGACATCAAATGCCACTTCAGGAACACTGGAAAGTAAGAGTTTTGCGAACATACCGTATAACCACCAGGTACCACTGACCTGGTCACAGGAACGGAGTCCCGTGAATCTATCCTCTCATCTCTAGCTGGGACCTGTGAAAACACCGGGTATTCTGTGGGCATAGTTCTATTCAGACAACACAGGGTAATGGTAAAACAGCGTGGCAATATTTATTGAAACACCAAACGGACAATAAACATATAGAACAGTCCCAGCAAACACCCAAGATGTGCAAAATTACACAGTCGCACCCTTCCGCTGGCCCACCGGGAATAGAGCAGCTGCGACTTTGGGACTTCCAGGGCCAACTACCTCAACCAGTGGCACCCCGCTTTGGGTGGGCACCCACAAAGAGGAGGTAGTGGCAAGTTTAGGAATCTGACAGTCCATTGAGATACAAGGCCAGGAGACCTGAGAGTCCCACCCTGGCTTCTCCGAACATATCCATGGAACCAGGTGACCGGATAGTCCCAAACCTGGCTTTCTCCAAGCGTATCCATGGGACCAGTTGACTGGAGGGTCACAATCCTGGCTTTCCCAAATGTCTCCATGGCGTCAGGCGACTGGATGATCTCAACCTGGCTTTTCAGAACATATCCATGGGATCAGGTGACTGGAGGGTCACAATCCTGGCTTCCCCAAATGTCTCCACAGGGTCAGTGATTGTCAATGGAGTAGATCTGTATCCCCTCTTGATGGAACCATGTGTCCTTGTTGCTGTACTGAAGAGTCTCTCTGAATCTCATTGAAGCACGATTGAAATCCCTTTTTATATTTACATCTGTGGCTCAGGTCATCATTCCCAGGGAAGATGGCAGGGGCGCATGTCTCATTGTTTGAGCATTTAATCAATTTGTATTGTTTGTCCTTTTCTGTTTCACGAGTCAACAAGCCGCAGGACCCACACAATGGTAAATCAACATATTTAGCAAAATTAGCAAACATCAATTGTTCAAAGACCATGCATATCTGTCTTACAAAATGAACAGACAGTAAGTTGCAGGAAATATCAACTCAAGTGTCAACATTCAGACTGTTATGATCTGCAACAAGTACTAAGGAAAGATAGGGGAAAGCGGTCCAGTAAGACTAAGCTGAATCCCTACGATGTAGCGGGCTGACGGTTCCTAGCGAACAGACCCGCCTTAGTCCTCGGCTAGTCTGAGCAAAGACCTATAGCATAAGGGGAGGAGTCCCAAAAGGAACTAAGGACTGGGACAAAAATGGGACACCTCCTAAACATAGAAGTTGTTGCAGAACACAAAAAGACAAACTGACAAAAAGGTACTAGAGGTCCCAGAAGGACCAAGCGAACTGACAGAGAAAGGCACAGAAGCACCGGGCTAGAGAAACAGTCAAACACTGAAGTCCAGCACAGCCAAAAGGGCGGAGCTGGAATATAAAGGCAGATGGTCACGTGACCGCAAAACACAAGATGGAAAAAACAAACAGGAGGGTTCTAACTGTACCCCCTCTTTTATGAGGATGCTCCGGATCCTCCAGGCCCAGGCCTATCCGGAAACCTCTTGTGGAAAGCTTTAACAAGCCTAGGAGCAGAGACATCATCCGTCCTTACCCAGGAGTTGTCTTTGGGACCGAAACCCTTCCAAGAGACAAGATATTGTAATCTCCCTCTATGCCATCTAGAATTCAAGATACGAGAAATTTCATATTCGCCGTCTTCCACCACAGGAGGAACTGTGACAGTGGCGTCCCTATTAGATACATCAGCCTTTTTCAACAAGGAAACATGAAACAGAGGATTAATCTTCCAGGAAGTAGGGACATCCAACCTAACAGCAGATGGGTTAACAACCTGAAGCACTTTAAATGGGCCCACAAACTTAGGACCCAGTTTTTTAGAGGGAATCCTCAACCGCAGGTTCTTTGAGGACAACCAAACCATGTCACCCACAGTAAACAAAACCTCCTTACGTTTCCTGTCAAAATACTTCTTGGACTTCTTGTTAGCCTCTTGAAAGTTGCAACGTACAAACTCTCTCCAAATCACCAGAAAAATTCTCCTCCTCCGGCACCGCTGACCCCAATTTGGAGAATGAACCAAAAGACGGATGTCTCCCAGTACAACAAAAAAAAGAAGAACACCCAGCAGAGGAGGATGTATGATTGTTAAGAGCAAATTCTGTGAGAGGCAGAAACTCAGACCACACCTCTTGATTGTCCGCCACAAAACAACGCAAAAACTGTTCAACATCCTGGTTCTTTCTTTCAGTCTGTCCATTAGACTCAGGATGATAACCAGACGAAAAGGACAAATGGACTCCCAACCTGTCACAAAAAGCACACCAAAAGCGAGCCACAAACTGAGGTCCTCTATCAGAAACAATATCTGTGGAAACGCCATGAAGCTTGACAATCTCCTTAACAAACACCTTAGCAAGTGTCTTGGTGCAGGCAACTTAATGAATGGAACTAAATGACACATCTTACTAAAACGGTCTACGACCACCCAGATGACAGTAAAACCCTGGGACACAGGAAGATCAGTAATAAAATCCATTGTGAGATGCGTCCAAGGCGCACTAGGAACCTCCAGAGGGCAAAGCAACCCCGCAGCAGGAATATGTGAAGCCTTTGACCTAGCACACACAGTACATTGACGCACCCACTTGATGACTTCTTTCTGCCATCCAGGCCACCAAAAACTGCAACTGATAAGTCTCTTAGCCTCCAAAATTCCTGGATGACCTGCCAACCGAGACTCATGACACTCCACAAACAAATCTCTCCTAAAGGCTCTAGGCACGAACAACCTCCCACGGGGAGTATTAGATGGAGCATCATCTTGAGCTTTCAGAATCCCATTCTCCAAAACGGAGTCCAATGCAGCCACCACAACTCCTTTCTGTAAAATGCTCTCCTCCTCCTCAGCACCGACCGTAGGAGAGAAGCTGCGAGATAAAGCATCGGCTTTAACATTCTTAGTACCAGGGATAAAGGTAACAGAAAAATGAAACCGAGAAAAAAAAAGTGCCCACCTAGCTTGACGGGCATTCAAGCGCTTGGCAGCATCCAGATAGATCAAATTCTTATGATCTGTGAAAACCTGAATAGGAAATCTAGCGCCTTCCAAAAAATGACAGCAATGTTCAAATGCAAGTTTAATAGCCAGCAACTCCCGATTTCCAACATCATAATTCAGTTCGGTTTCCGAAATTTTTTTCAAAAAGAAGGCACAAGGATGTACTCCATCCCTGTTCTCCTGAGACAAAACTGCTCCGACCCCCACCGATGAAGCATTGACCTCAACCAAAAGGCTTGGTCTCATCATGCTGCATAAGGATAGGGGCAGAACTGAACCTCTCTTTGAGATACTCAAACGCTTCAATGGCCTCAGTAGTCCAGTCGCACCTTTCCTGGTGAGATCGGTCAGAGGCTTAACAATTATAGAAAAATTCTTAATGAATTTCCTGTAATAATTGGCAAAACCCAAAAATCTCTGTATAGATTTCAAACCAATAGGCCTAGGCCATTCCTGCACAGCCTGAACCTTCACCGGGTCCATCTTAAAGCCCTCGCTGGAGACAATGTAGCCCAAAAAACTAATTTTCTGCACAGCGAACTCACATTTCTCCAGCTTAGCAAAGAGTGAATTATCACTCAATAACTGCAAAACTTCACATACACTCTGCCAATGGGACTCTAAATCTGGTGAATAAATCAAAATGTCATCCAAATACACAACCACATTCTTACCAATCAAAGGTCTCAGGATGTCATTAATAAGGTTCTGAAAAAATGCAGGTGCATTGGTAAGACCAAAAGGCATCACCAGATTCTCAAAATGACCTACCAGAGTGTTAAAAGCAGTTTTCCATTCATCACCCTCCTTCACTCGTAACAAATTGTATGCCCCCCGGAGATCAATTTTAGAGACCCACTTGGCCCCCACCAACTGGTTAAACAAGTCAGGAATTAACGGCAATGGGTAGTAATTGCGTACGGTAATCTTATTAATTTCACGAAAATCCAGACATGGACGTAAACCCCCGTCCTTTTTTTTAACATCTAAAAATCCAACTGCCACAGGCGACTTAGAAGGTCTAATGTAACCAGCAGCCAGGCTAGTCTCTATGTACTCCTCCAAGGCCTTTCTTTCAGGAATAGTCAGATTAAACAAGCGACTCTTGGGAAGAATAGCTCCAGGAACAAACTCAATGGCGCAATCATAATCCCTATGAGGAGGTAAAACTTGCGACTCCTCCTCTGAAAAAACCCTCCAAAAATCTTGAATAGGTACAGGTAATTCCCCTTTTTCCACAGCCGCAATGCGACCATTACAACATTTATCATAGCACTTCGGACGCCAAAACCATTAGTAGACCAGTCCAGCAAAGGATTGTGCAGTTTTACCCAAGGCAAGCCTAAAACGACCGGAGAGGGTAAATTATCTAATACAACCTAGTCCAAAATTTCTTGGTGAACTCCATTGATAGTGAGGGGAAATGCAGCAACTTTGTGAGTAATATATTTCAAGGGAGTGTTATCAATTGCAATCACAGACATAGGTGATGACAAAGGTTTGGATTTCAGTTTAAGGTTTTCCAAAAACCCTTTATCAATCACATTAAGTGTTGAACCACAATCCACAAATACCTGAAATTCAATCAAATTTTCCTGCAAAGTAGTACTTCCAGAAAGAAATACTCCTGCAAAGCGTAAACTAGATGGGCGTAACTGACCTTTTCTTTTCTTTACTTAAACGAAGCTCACAATACTTAATCAAATGGTTAACTTTACCACAATAAAGACACAATCCCTCGGCGAACCTCCGGTCTCTTTCCTGAGAGGGGAGCGACTTCGCCCCAACCTCCATCGGTTCTCCGCCGTCAGAGCAGATTTTCTGGGGACTAGGACCTGGCATTACAGGAGCCTTTACCTCATTCTGTCTAAATCTCAGTCTCCTATCCACATGAACAGCTAATTGCATGGCATCCTGCAGAGTCTCAGGTGCGGGGAATGCAATTAGCAGATCCTTAACCCTTTCACTCAGACCAGCAAGAAATTAACATTTCAGCGCAGGATCATTCCATTTGACTTCTGAAGCTCATCTCCTGAAGTGTGTGCAATAATTTTCAACATCACCTGACCCCTGATTCAAATGCCTGAGTTCTGCCTCAGCAGATGAGATTCTGTCAGGATCGTCATATAATAGCCCCATGTTACAGATCCTGGTGGTGGAACCTCTGTGCTGCGGTGCAAGGAGGGACCAGAGGGGTGTAACTAGGTATCAACTCTGACTGACCAAGATCGCACGGCGGCTCAATCGACTCCGTGAACCAGGGAAAGACTGAGCAGAGGGACCAGGTGCTACTTTGGGCCAGTCCTTGTATGAGAGCAGGTGACTCCCACGGGTCAGAAGGCAGGGACTGACCGGTACAGCAGATGAGCACGACAGGCAGGCTGATGGGTGATCCAGGTAGACGGACTGGCAGACACCACAGGTAACTGGCAGGAGCTTCCAGGTAGGCTGGCTGGTAGGCAAGGCAGGTAACTAGTATGTTCTGCAGGTAGGCAGGCAAGCCTGGCCCATAGACAGACTGGCAGGTTTGGACCGTAGGCAGACCATCGGGCTGGAGAGTGTACTTGGCTGGCGAAGACAGGTAGTCAGGCTGGCGAACTGGACTGGTAGTCAGGCTGGCAGCTGGACTGGTAGTTAGGCTGACAGACTGGACTGGTAGTCAGGCTGGCGGACAGGACTGGTAGTCAGGCTGGTGGACTGGACTGGTAGTCAGGCTGGCGGACTGGACTGGTAGTCAGACTGGCGGACCGGACTGGTAGTCAGGCTGGCAGACTGGACTGATAGACTAGCAGCGGGACCTGAGGGCTGAAGTGACGCACCCCCTGGGCCATGTGTGTAGGGGAATACCCGGAGCCGAGTCTCTGTGTAACGCTGGGGGTTGTAGTCTCCGTGGCGGCGACCCGGTCCCGTGGCTCAGGGTGGTCAAACCAATGGCGGATCTGTTTATTTGGGTTTTGTAAGGTTTAAATGTCCGACTACGCCACCTGTGGATTGCAGTCACTGGGAACCGCCGCTGCGGGCAGACCACTGAGGCTGATGTTGTGTGCGCAGCAAGGGGTAGTATAACTCCCCACTGCCTCAGGGCTGTGAGTGCAGATGATGGGGGTGATGGTGCACGGGAGCAGCAGTAATGACTCAGAGTCCAGTGATGCAGTCCAGGGTCTTTACTCACAGTTTTACACTCCAAGCCACTTCTGCAGATTATGGCTGCCCACATCGTGCTGTGCTCACCAGGTGAAGGGCTCGGCCAACTCCCAGGTACCTTTGGAGTGCTTTTCAGGACCCCCTTCATGTGTCCTTTCTCTGGCCTGTCGTACCCCACAATTGACCACGTTTCTGTCCAGCTGCCTCGGGCCTTGGCGGGCAAACGTATGTTCCGTTTCCCTGGGTCCTATGTGGTGCCTTCCTAACGGGTGTAGTGAGGGGCCGTGCACGTACAATGCCACGGCCTCCGGTTACTAGCTGAGGGTAGTTGCTCTCCTCCACTAGATGAGGGATCCGGTTCCCTTTTCTTGGCTTGACCCCCCTACTCTGGTAGCGGCAGGCGTGTGGTTAGGGGCTGGCCGGTCCGCACCCCTGGGGTCCCTTCAGTCTTCTCTTAGAACTTCCTCCATTCTTCTTCCTTCCTTCCTTCTCCTTCTGTTTCTTCCCTCCAGGCTCAGGCCTTGAGACTTGGCCTGCCGGCGGAGCAGAGCCCATGCAGAGCCCCTGCTCCCAGCCTCCTTCTCTATCTCTGCTCTCTCTACTTCTTCTTCACACTGACTCTAAGATGGTGCCCACCATATATACTCCTCTATACAGTGCACCCGGGATCTACTCTCCCCACCCACACACTACCGGGTTCCCCCTTTCTAGGTGTTCCCTCCCCCCACTCCAGCCAAGGACAGGGACAGTTGTGCTCACACCCGGGAGCATTGTCGCCCTGTCCCCCGGAAATGTGGTGTAGTGCATGTGGGTGTTAGGGTCCTGAGCCATACTCCATCCTTACCTAGAAGTGAGATATCACACCTCTGGGTGAGATGCAATACCTCTATAGCGACCGAACCCTCGGGGCGCTACAGAAGCAAGGTTTAGAACACAGAGCTACAACCTTGCACGGGCACCTCCATTTTGGAGGAGGTGCCTTTTATATGAGAAGTCCTCCAGCCATTGGCCAGGGACTCCTTAGTACGGCACGTGCGGCCCCTTTAAGATGGAGGGAGTGCGCGCGCCCTAAGGACAGTGCCCGGGAAGCTGCGCACGCCGGCAGCAGCAGCAGGAGAGCCGGAAGACGCCGGGCCAGGAGCACGGCGGTAAGGGGGACGGCCTCTGTGCCTGTCAGGGGGCAGAGACGCCGATGCTACACCCCTTAGCAGAAAAAAATTCTTCTACAGACCTTAAACACGGATCATTAGGTTGGAGAGAAAAGGCCCACCCCTGTGGTTCATTGCGCAAAAGTGACATAATAAAACCAATGCGCTGTGATTCATTCCCAGAGGACCTTGGTCTCAAACAAAAATATAACAAGCAAGCATTTTTAAAGAAAAAAAATCTTGCTGTTTACCATAAAAAACATCAGGCAGTCCTACCTTGGGATCCACAAAATGCGCTCCAGAACAGCTACTCACGTGTTGCTGTAGCTCGGCCACCTCCAGAGACAATCCCTGCAAGAGTTGAGCCAAATCCTGGACGGAAACCATACTGATCCCCAAATTTCTTTCCTTTTAGTTTTTTGGGCTGGACTTACAGTTATGATCTGCAACAAGTACTAAGGAAAGATAGGGGAAACCTTCAAAAGGAGCCTGAAGACCCACCTCTTCCGACAAGCCTACAACCTGCAGTAACCACCGCTCCACCATACCGCTGCACGACCAGCTTTACCCTCACCTACTGTATCCTCACCCATCCCTTGTAGATTGTGAGCCCTCGCGGGCAGGGTCCTTGCTCCTCCTGTACCAGTCGCTGTCACATTGTGTTCAAGATTATTGTAATTGTTCTTGTATTATACCCCTTTTTCACATGTAAAGCGCCATGGAATAAATCGCGCTATAATAATAAATAATAATAATAATAATAAAATAGGGGAAAGCTGTCCAGTAAGACTAAGCTGAATCCCTACGATGTAGCGGGCTGACTGTTCCTAGCGCACAGACCCGCCTTAGTCCTCGGCTAGTCTGAACAAAGACCTATAGCATAAAGGGAGGAGTCCCTAAAAGAACAAAGGACTGGGACAAAAATGGGATACCTCCTAAACAGAGAAGTTGTTGCAGAACACAAAAAGACAACAGACAAAAAAGTACTAGAGGTCCCAGAAGGACCAAGCGAACTGACAGAGAAAGGCACCGAAGCACCTGGCTAGAGAAACAGTCAAACACTGAAGTCCAGCACAGCCAAAAGGGCGGAGCTGGAATATAAAGGCAGATGGTCACGTGACCGCGCAACACAAGATGGAAAAAACAAACAGGAGGGTTCTAACACAGACAAGATGACAAAGTCTCCTGACCTTCTGAAAATAGACGTCTGGATAATTAAGATTAAATTCTCTGTCGTCACAGGACCTATGGATTTATTTTTTGCTCAGTCACTTATAGTTGTAGAAGTCATAACTTTCTAATTTTTCCTTAGGCTTCACTATATGACATGTGTTTTTTTTTTGCCTGTAAGGCCGTGTTCACACGTTGCATAAATACTATGTTTTTGTTTGTTTTCTGCAGATGTCCGCACCAAACTAAGCAATAACAATCTTCTCTGGATATGCATTTTCCCCCGTATTTGATGCGTTTTTAATGAACGAGTAGCGTTTTTAATGTACGAGTAGGAGCTATGGAGCAAAGAAGATGGCCAGAAAGAAGACATCGCAGAGTGAATGGAAGTCGGGACACACCTTGATCTTCAGGGACTGCGTGATTGCTCAGTCAAATCGGGAAAGTCCCGCTGGATCCGAGACGGGTGGTTGGGATCTGTGTTCAGTGGTTCTATAAGTCTTACAATGTAGTAGTGTATTTTTACCTGTACATAGTACCTGTATCAATGTCAGGTGCTTCTGACGCGCCCCCTGGGACATATTCCTTTTTGAGGGGAATACCCGGCACCGGATCAGATGGGGGGTTGTAGTCTCCGAGCGGCTGTGACCCGGCCCGTGCCCAGGGCGTCAAGCTCAGTGTTATGTGGCAGTCCTACAGATGTTATTAAGAGTTCTTTTGTGTCGACTACGCCACCCGTTGTGATGCGGTCACTGTGGCCGCCGCTGCAGCAGGGTCCGCTGAGGCTGATGGTGGGTGCGCAGCTTGGTGGGATAACCCCCAACGGGAGGGGTATAGCCTCAGAGGGGACAGGCGCAGAGGATGGGGGTTGTGGTGGTGTAGTGCAGACGGCAGTGAAGACAGAGTCGGGTTGTGCAGTTAAGGGTGTTTACTTACTGCAGATGTTGTACTGGTCACTCCAGCTGCTAGTGACCACCCGAGCCGTGCTGCGTCCACCAGGTCCTGGATCCAACCAACCCCCAAACAAGTCCGGAGCGTGGCCCTGAGCTCTCTTTCTGTCCCGTTCTCTGGCCGTCCCCACCAGTAATCCACCTAGGTCCAGCTCCCTCGGGCCTTCTCTTGGGACACCCTTGGCCCTGGGTTCCCTGACCCTTCATGTGGTGTGCCTTCGGGGTGGATGTGATGGGTGACCGTGGCAGACGCTGCCCACGGTCTCCGGTCTCTGGCTGGGGAATGTTTTTACCCCCACCAGCTTGGGTTCCGGTACCCTGATGCCGACTCTTCACCCGGTGCTTTTAGTTGGGATCTCAGAGTCCTTCTCTTCTGTGCTCTGGGTCTCTCTCTTTTCTCCTCTCTCACTCTGGGTCTTTGTCTTTCTTCTCTCCTCTGCTCCTGACTTGTTCTCTGCAGCTGACTGACTCTCTGCATCTGATCCTCTGCATCTGACCCTGATCTTAGTTGGTGCCCACCTTATATACACCCTCTATGTGTGAGCTCAGGTGACCAGCACCCAATGAGCTCCTATCTTTACCCAGGCTGCTCCCCCTATCTGCCCCTACACTACATGGGATGTACCACCCCCCTCCCACTCCAGCCAGGAACAGACTCGGTCGTACCTGCACATTTCTAAGTGGGAGTACCGTTGGTCTGTTCCCCGGAAATGGGATGTGTGTAGTGCATGCAGCCTACCGAGCTCAGTTCCACACTCCATCCTTACCCGGGAGTGGAATATCACACCTCTGGGTTGAGGTGCAATACTCCTGTAGCAGCCGAATCCTCAGGGTGCTACACTTCCATTTCATGCTTTTGCAGGGCTGGCTTAGACTCCATGTTCCTCTCACTGTAAAACTTTTTTGCAATGGCCAATTGCCATGCAACAATGTCTGTATGAGAATCTCCTTCTCTCTGTGCCTCCCAGCTCTGCACGGTCACTGCTGCACATTCAGTTGTTTGGTCAGTCTGAGTCCCCTCAGACTCAAACATACAGTAATGGTGCTCCATAAAGCTCCTAGGTGCCATTGCAAAATCTGTATGAGGGTCTACTGTATCGCATTCATAATAGTGGTTTTGTCTTATAGCATACTGGGGTGCTATTTCTACCTGTGGACGGACCCTCTATACTAGCACCTTAGATAACACACTTATGTAAGCCGGTTACTTGGATGCAATAGTGGAGACACCAGGCGGAACAACAATCTACTTTTATTCAACAGGTTAATGTGAACAAGGGATTGCGGTTTCAGGCAGGCTATGCAGAAACAAGATTTACAGAATCAACTGACAAAGAGAAACATATATATACATATATATATGAATATATATGTATATATATCTTGAGAAAGAGAGACATTGATTCATATAAATTGAGGGATGTAGTATGAACTCTGGGGCCTACAGTACAGCTTAATCCTAATGGGTGAAAGAAAGGGTCAAATGGTTTACTTGGTGGGGCCATCTCTATAAACCTCAGTGGCTTTCTGGATCCATTAGACGCCGCTGCTCTGATTTCCTGATACAGTTTATCAATTCTTTCTGGGCCGCTCTAGCATCGGCTGCACCCCGTCTGACCCGCAGCCCTCCCGCAGCCCACGCCCAGTACCATGAGTCTCTGCAGGAAGTGAGGGCCCGTCCCACACGTCTCCTACTATCACCGGCCCAGGCTCAGGTCTCTGGCCGGTTATCCTCAGGGCTTCTTCAGTACTTGACCGCCGACGAGTGTCTCCTTGATCCGTATCGATGGGGGCTTGTCCTTAGCTGTTGACTGGCGTCGTCTAGGTTGGGAGCATTGACCGCCGTCGTTCGGCTCTTCGGTGCTTGACAGTCTACGGGTGAAGTCTGGACCTTGACTGGCGTAGCTCTCGTCTTCGGTTCTTGACCATCATCTGGACCTTGCTGGTACACCCTGCTGTAACAAACTGTCATGGCTGCTGGAGCTGCAGCAGGACCAACAGTCACTTCCCTTGTATCCAAGGCTGGCTTCATCGCCGTCACCTGACTTGGATCATTACCCAATTCCGTCCCTCCTGCAACTTCTCTCCTCCGGATCAGTTCCACAGGGTTTTGTTCAGGCCTGGAAGCTGCACGGCATTGCAGCGTTTTATCCCCTGTGCTCCGTTCTCCTACACTAACATGGTTTTATTACATACAGTACAGACCAAAAGTTTGGACACACCTTCTCATTTAAAGATTTTTCTGTATTTTCATGACTTTGAAAATTGTACATTCACACTGAAGGCATCAAAACTATGGATTAACACATGTGGAATTATATACTTAACAAAAAAAATGTGAAACAGCTGAAAATATGTCTTATATTCTAGGTTCTTCAAAGTAGCCACCTTTTGCTTTGATGACTGCTTTGCACACTCTTGGCATTCTCTTGATGAGCTTCAAGAGGTAGTCACCGGAAATGGTTTTCACTTCACAGGTGTGCCCTGTCAGGTTTAATAAGTGGGATTTCTTGCCTTATAAATGGGGTTGGGACCATCAGTTGTGTTGTGCAAAAGTCAGGTGGATACACAGCTGATAGTCCTACTGAATAGACTTTTAGAATTTGTATTATAGCAAGAAAAAAGCAACTAAGTAAAGAAAAACGAGTGACCATCATTACTTTAAGAAATGAAGGTCAGTCAGTCCGAAAAAATGGGCAAACTTTGAAAGTGTCCCCAAGTGCAGTTGCAAAAACCATCAAGCGCTACAAAGAAACTGGCTCACATGAGGACCGCCCCAGGAAAGGAAGACCAAGAGTCACCTCTGCTTCTGAGGATGTTTATCCGAGTCACCAGCCTCAGAAATCGCAGGTTAACAGCAGCTCAGATTAGATACCAGGTCAATGCCACACAGAGTTCTAGCAGCAGACACATCTCTTCAACAACTGGTAAGAGGAGACTTTGTGCAGCAGGCCTTCATGGTAAAATAGCTGCTAGGAAACCACTGCTAAGGACAGGCAACAAGCAGAAGAGACAAGTTTGGGCTAAAGAACACAATGAATGTACATTAGACCAGTGGCAATCTGTGCTTTGGTCTGATGAGTCCAAATTTGAGATCTTTGGTCCCAACCACCGTGTCTTTGTGCGACGCAGAAAAGGTGAATGGATGGACTCTACGTGCCTGGTTCCCACCGTGAAGCATGGAGGAGGAGGTGTGATGGTGTGGGGGTGCTTTGCTGGTTACACTGTTGGGGATTTATTCAAAATTGAAGGCATACTGAACCAGCATGGCTACCACAGCATCTTGCAGCGGCATGCTATTCCATCCGGTTTGCGTCTATTTGGACCATCATTTATTTTTCAACAGGATAATGACCCCAAACACACCTCCAGGCTGTGTAAGGGCTATTTGACCAAGAAGGAGAGTGATGGGGTGCTACGCCAGATGACCTGGCCTCCACAGTTCCAGACCTGAACCCAATCGAGATGGTTTGGGGTGAGCTGGACCGCAGAGTGAAGGCAAAAAGGCCAACAAGTGCTAAGCATCTCTGGGAACTCCTTCAAGATTGTTGGAAGACCATTTTCGGTGACTACCTCTTGAAGCTCATCAAGAGAATGCCAAGAGTGTGCAAAGCAGTCATCAAAGCAAAAGGTGGCTACTTTGAAGAACCTAGAATATAAGACATATTTTCAGCTGTTTCACACTTTTTTGTTAAGTATATAATTCCACATGTTTTAATTCATAGTTTTGATGCCTTCAGTGTGAATGTACAATTTTCATAGTCATGAAAATACAGAAAAATCTTGAAATGAGAAGGTGTGTCCAAACTTTTGGTCTGTACTGTAGATAATGATAAATATTCTGGAATTATCAATGTGTGCATTCAGCCCTTGGCGATCTGCCTTTTTCTGTAGTTTCCCCCGCTTTGACAGATCTTTATGTATGGCTTGGCAGCCAATCTTGCAGTACTGGCAGGATGTGTCTATTAGTTCATTATAAGCTAGGCTTTAGCCTAAAAGTACTGCATGTCTCTTCCATCTGTAGAGAAGACAGAAGGACCAGTCTCCTGCTGATCACCCTTACAGAAAACCACTTAGCATCTATACTAAGCTATGGGAACAATAGATGTGCTGGCAAGCGGCTCGGAGCAAAGTTATTAGGACTGAGGCCAGACATCGCATGCATTATACATGTTACAGCACAGTTTGGACTTGAGCTGCCACAGAGGATTTAGAAGCACGAAGAAGCTTAAGACGTGTTTCCAAGTATGAGACAGTTCTGGAGTGCCATGCTGGGTAGGTGGCCATTAGATATATTCTGGATTTATTATTAAATATAAATATTTACTAATTAGCACTCTTTTTTTAATATTTTTTTTTTTAGGTTTTCTGCTTCTTTAGGGCTCATGCAGACAACCATATTATCAGTCAAAACATTGGCTCGCACTCGGACCAAGATTATTCTATGGGGCCGTGCACATATCCAACATGCCTGAGTTTGATCACATATTCGGAGCGGACTCGGCCATGCAAGTCAATGAGTGCGTGGAAACAGTCAGACTGCACTCGGATGACATCTGAGTACAGTCCGATTTTCACGGACTGACACAATGAAGAAGATGGAGACATTTGGTTCTCCATCTTCTCATCCAAAAGAATCTGATCTGATCACACTGTAATTAGACTGTGATTAGCATAATTGGCCCAATGTTCTCGGATGAGAGATTACACGGTCATCTGTACCTGCTCTTAGTTGATTCCATTTAATTATTAAAGGATTCATCCAAACAGAACAAGCACTTTTCTATTTGACTTCTATATTAGCTAAAATGAGGAACAATGGCAAAAAGTGAAGAAAATTAGTTTTGAGCTTTGGAACTTTCTTTTATAACCACACACCTTACATTTATCCCCATTAAAGCTCATTTGCCATTTATCAGCCCAAGCTTCTAGTTTACATAGATCCTCCTGTAATATAAAATTGTCCTCCTCTGTATTGATTACCCTGCAGAGTTTAGTGTGATCTGCAAATATTGAAATACTACTCTGTATGCCCCCTACAAAGTGATTAATAAATATGTTAAAAAGAAGCGGGCCCAATACTGACCCCTGTGGTACCCCACTGTTAACTGAGACCCAGTCTGAGAGTTTTCCATTAATAACCACCCTTTGTTTCCTATCACTGAGCCAGTTCTTAACCCACATACATATATTTTCCCCTATCCCCATTGTTCTCATTTTATGTATCAACCTTTTGTGTGGAACCGTATCAAAAGATTTTGAAAAGTCCATATACACAACATCCACTGCATTTCCTTGGTCCAGTCCAGAACTTACCTCATCATAAAAGCTTTAGTTTGACAGGAACGGTCCCTCGTAAACCCATGTTGATATTGGGTCATGAGGTTATTCTTCTTCAGATACTCTAGTATAGCATCTCTTAGGAAACCCTCCAGGATTTTACCCACAGTAGAGGTTAAGCTTACTGGCCTATAATTTCCAAGTTCGGTTTTTGTCCCCTTTATGAATATTGGCACCACATTTGCTATACGCCAGTCCTGTGGTACAGACCCTGTTATTATGGAATCTTCAAAGATTAAAAATAATGGTCTACCTATGACGTTACTTAATTCCTGCAGTACTCGCGGGTGTATCCCATCCGGGCCCGGGGATTTGTCAACTATAGAGATTTTTAGACACCGCCGTACTTCCTGCTGGGTTAAGCAAGTGACATTTACTGGAGAATTTTTGTTATCACTAATCATGTTTTCTGTCATACGATTTTCTTGTGTAAATACTGTTGAAAAAAAATCATTTAGCATATTGGCTTTTTCCTCATCCTCATCCACCATTTCACCCAGACTATTTTTAAGGGGGCCAACACTATCATTTTTTAATTTTTTACTATTTATGTAGTTAAAGAATATTTTGGGATTATTTTTACTTTCTCTGGCAATGAGTCTCTCTGTCTCAATCTTTGCTGCCTTGATTTGGTTTTTACAGAATTTATTTAATTTTCTGTATTTATTTAATGCCTCATCACTACCTACTTGCTTTAGTTCTCTAAATGCTTTTTTGTCACTTATTGCGCCCCTTACAGCTCTATTTAGCCATAGTGGTTTCCTCCTATTTCTAGCATCTTTATTCCCATAGGGTATATATTGTGCACAGGGTCTATTCAGGATGCTAATAAATGTCTACCATTTGCTTTGTGTAGTTTTATGTCTCAGGATATCGTCCCAGTTTATTGCACTAAGATCATCATCTCTCAACCATTGGAAATTTGCCTTCCTGAAGTTTAGTGTCCTTGTAACCCGTCTACTACACATCTTATTAAAGGATAAATGAAAACTTATTATTTTGTGATCGCTATTACCCAAGTGACCCTCAACTCGTATATTTGATATGCGGTCTGGCCTGTTGGTTAATATTAGGTCTAGCAGTGCCCCCCTTCTTGTTGGGTACTGAACCAGTTGTGAAAGGTAATTGTCTCTCTAAGTTGTCAAAAACCTATAACCTGTGTCGCGAGTCACTACAGAAATAACAGTCTCAGAAGAGGAGAGAAGAGAATAATATTGCTGAAAGAAATATTATGTAAGTGCTACTTAATGGATAAATAGAGGGAAGTCAATCAACCCAAAGTCAAGTCCAGGAAAATGGCACAGTACTATGGGAGCAGACAAAAGAGTAGTCAGATAACAGGCAAATGGTCAAAATCCAGGTAAGGGAAAACAGTCAGGCTGGGTCAGGCACAGAGCACAGAGAGATCAGTCCTAAACAGGCAACAGCAAGTGTACAATTGACACTGGGTGAAGGAGCTAGCATGCTTAAGTAGAAGACTAATCACACAGATGATTGCAGAAACAACCCAGCAAAACCAAAACAGACTGACAGCCTCCACACAATAGTAACATGGCAGACAAGGAAAGTGTGGAGACCGTGACATAACATTTGCTTGAACTACTGGTTTCTGTTCCCCAAAGTATTTCAGAGTAGTTGAAGTCACCCATAATAATGACTTCTCCTTGAGTCGCTGCTTCATCTATTTGCTTTATGAGGATATTCTCCTCTGCTTCCATTATTTTTGGAGACTTATAACAAACCCCTATCAGTAATTTATTATTTTTTCTCCCTCCCCTTATCGCCACCCACAGGGACTCTACATTTTCATTAGATTCACATATATTCTCACGCTCACGGATGATTTTACATATAAACACCCCCCCCCCTCGCTTGTTTGTATGGTCATTTCTGAACAGACTATAGCCCTGTAAATTAACTGCCCAGTCATGGCTCTCGTCCAGCCATGTCTCAGATATCCCCACCATGTCATAATTATTTTCCAACAAAATTAATTATAATTCCTCCATTTTGTTGGTGAGGCTTCTGGCATTAGTGTACATGCATTTAATGTATCTCTCTGTACCTCTATTCCTTCTTACTATCTTGACTCTTCAAACCCCACCCCCAATTTCTTTATTTGTGCCCAGGTCACTATCTGCACTATCTTCCCCACCTATAAAATGAATGCCCTCCCCCCCAATCCCTAGTTTAAACACTCCTCCAACCTTCTAGCCATTTTTCCCCCAGCACAGCTGCACCATCCCCATTGAGGTGCAACCCGTCCCTAGCGTAGAATCGGTATCCAACTGAGAAGTCGGCCCAGTTCTCCAGGAACCCAAACCCCTCCTTCCTACACCAGTTCACTTATTTATCTCCCTAATCTCCCGTTGCCTCTCTGGCGTGGTACAGGTAGTATTTCAGAGAATACCACCTTGGAGGTCCTTGCTTTAAGCTTGCAGCCTAATTCCCCGAAATCATCTTTAAGGACCTTCCACCTACCTCTAACTTTGTCATTTGTGCCAATGTGCACCATGACCACTTGGTCCTCACCAGCCCCTCCCAGTAATCTGTCAACCCGATCAGCGATGTGTCGGACTCGAGCACCAGGTAGGCAGCACTACCAGCACATGCCTGGCCTGCCCTGCTCTCCTATTTCCCCCTTACTGTAGCTGACACTCCTCCGGCTTTCAGAGGACATGCCTTGCTGCAGCAGTGCTACCCCTGTACCAACACCCCCCTCATCTGCCAACTTTGCAAACTTATTGGGGTGTGCCAGATCAGGACTAGCCTTCCTGACACTCTTCCCTCTACCCCCCTTCTGTCACCCAGCTAGCTGCCTCACTGTCCTGCAGCTCCCTACTACCACCCTCCCCCACATCTACCCCAGTGAGCAGCTGCTCAGTGAGCAGCAGACTCCTTTCCATATTGTCTATGGATCTCAGTGTTGCCAGTTGCTCATTTAGATCCAGTAACTGGGCTTCCAAACTCACAACGTGCTCACATCTCGCACAGCAGTATGCACCCACGACCGGCTGTTCAAGGATTGCATACACGTGGCAAGATGTACACTGGATAGCATTGTCAATAATGGAGCTCATTTCCTAATTGGAATTGCCCTAGACAGAAATGTTAAGTAAAAAGAAATGTAAAGAATTAATAAAATACAGACAACAATTCAGTCCAAATTCCTCCCTTCCAGACTCCCTGAATCCAAGTCACTGAATCACAAGTCACATACTTACTTCCGTTTGCACTTACACTCCGGTCACACTCAGTAAGGAAGAAGGTTTAAAGAGTTTTTTTTCCCCCTTTTAGCAGCAATACACCCTACAGCTCAATGCACTACCAAAGGTCTGCCGCAGAGAAAACTGTGATTCTATCACAACTGCTTAACCCAGTAGAATAAGTGATACATCACTAGAATCAGGCTTTCTGCCTCTACATCATGTTGCTCAGCAAAAGCCGGCTTACAGATTCGCATTAAAGTAATAACCCTAAAGTATAAGAAGAGCAAATCAAAAATCTGTCATTGAAAATGATAGATTTACCTAAGATTTGATGAACATGAGAGAAAATTTGAGTACTATTATGAGATATTGGGAAATTAATCAATGCAGGATATTGGACCCCAATATACCTTTCGTTGAAAAAAGAAAGACATTACCTATTTACATAAGAAAAAACAATCCCTAGACGATTAAGTTAAAAAAAACATAATTTGTCTCGTGTCTGATATCAATTAAAATAAAACACACAAAATATGTAAAACACTCTGATAAATATGCTTATTTATTCCATTACAGAAATTATAGGACAATCTGCATCACAAAAAAACTTTTCAGTTACATTATCTTTAAAAAGAATAAATTCCTACAATTGACGTAACAAATTACCTTACTTCACCAAATTGTAGGTTTTCTGTGATAATGGATTATCAAAACTCTTTTTTGGCACAAAACGCACCGGTCTAATACACATTTACATATAGGATAACTCCTCCAGAAGAAGCGTTCTCTGCCGCTACTGCAGCTCCTAGAATATCCGCCATGTATTTCATATTACCGTCGTCATAAAAGTTATCACCGGTTATCGCAATCGTGCACATTTCATTACAAAAATAAACATCATTACATCTGGTCGTAATATATACTTTTTTTTATTAGTTGCCTGTAAAGTTCGCTGCCTCCTCCATACTGGATAGGCCGCCATTTAAAGGGACTCTACCGGCATTCATTAGATTGTAGTCTGTCTGATCACTAGGAATCAGTGCCCTCACTGAGACAAGTCCTGTTAGCTTAGAGCCACCAACATGATATATTCTTCTGAATATTGTTCAACACCCAATATGGCGGCCTCCACAGTTTTGTCATGGGAAATATCTACTGCATATCAATAGGCTATGACATCAGTGCCAGAGACTCGGAGCCTCTTCTTCCATGGAGACAAAGCTCATGTCCGAAACTGTTCTCAAAATTAAAGTTGTGTCTAGAGTTAGAAATGCAAATTGGCTCTTCAGAGAGTATGAGGACTAGAACTCTAGCGCCATCTATTGGAAGTAGTAATCCTAAAAGTCAATATTGACCCGGATTGCTACTTCCAATAGTTGGCACTAGAGTTCTAGTTCTCTTCCTCTCTGAAGAGGCAATTTGCAATTTAATTTTCCAGAGGAGCATGCAGGCATATAAGTCTCCTCACTCTGGCATGCCAGGCCTAGCTTGTCACTCTCCACAAGGAGGAACCTTACCCCTTAGATCCCAGTCTTAAGCCTCTCACCAAGCCAAATCAGATCTCGTACTTTGCATTCATGAGGAGCAATACCCTGAAACACTGTGTCTGCAAATTGATATTCTGGTTTGGCTTTTATCCTAAGTCACATGGCAAGGCTCAATAAATGGTCAATATTGACTTTTAGGATTGTTACTTCCAATAGGTGGCGCTAGAGCTCTAGTTTTCTTAAGAGGAAATCTGCATATTTATATTCCCAGAGGAGCATGCATGGCATACAAGTATCCTCACTCTGACATGTCAGGCCAGGCTTGTCTCTCTCCACAAGGAGAAACCTTACCCGTTAGATACTAAAATTAGAAAGACATAGCTTGTTTCTTCCAAAAATGGGTGGTGGCACATGTGTCCTAAGTTGTGTGTTATATTGCAGCTCCCTATCATTCACTTTAACCCCTTAATTTTGTACTTGGGCTTTCATTTTTTCCTCCCCTTCTTCGAAGTGCCATAACTTTTTTTTATTGTTCTAAATAGCCATATGAGGGCTTGTCTTTTTGTTGAATGAGTTGTAGTTTTGAAAGGCACCATAATACTATATAAGGGTATTCACATGTTACATTTTTGCAATGTTTTTTCCACTCATTTTGCCACAAAAAAAATGTTTTACTGTACCAGCAAAGTGAAATGAGATTTCTGAAGTCTCATGCTGTTTTTTTTTTGTTGCAGATTTTGAAGCAGTTTCATCTCAATTCCTTCAGCATTTTTCACCTATTCAAATTAATGGGAAAAAAATGCATCAAAAACGCTCAGGTTTTACGCAGTGTTTTTCCTGCCAAAACGCCAGTATTTGCAACATATTTTTTCTGCTGCAAATACTGAACGTGAGCACATACCCCAATGGACTGACAAATAGGAAAAAAAAAATTCTTTGGGATTTCTTTTTACTGCATTTGTTGCACCAAAAATACGACTTGATATCATGATTTTCCAGCTTGGTATGATGACAGTGTTACTAAACTTGTACAGTTTTTTTTGTTTTCCCCTTACTGACATATGATGTACTGATACGTCATGTGCCAACTCCTTGACTTTGATGTGGGCTGGCAAGTAAAGTCCGCATCCTTCCCAGCAGATGATGGCTAAATTATTCAGCCATCATCTGTCTCTAACAATCACGGGCAGTTAACCTGTTAAATACCGCTGTCAATCTCTGACAGCGGCATTTAACATGTGCCAGCAGGGGGGACGCGTCATTCCATTTACTTATTGGCGCGCCTATGACGGTGCACTGAAGGGTCGCAATGCCAGACAGGGGTCTGGTGAAGACCTCCGTACTTGTCATTATAATACTCCTTTGAAAGCCAGCGTTTAGATGGCGTTCATTGGAGATCGGAATTTTTGCTATGCTGAAGCATTGCAATGTATAGCACAAGCGATCAGATGATTGCAGCTTCAAGTCCCCTAAGGGGACTAACAAATACAGTAAAAAAAATGTTTTAAAAATATGAAAAAAAATACAAAAGTTCACCCCCTTTTTGCCCCATTAAAAATAAAACAATTTAAAAAAACTAATATATACTGTATATATATATATATATATATATATATATATATATAAATCTATCAAAATATAAAATAATTAATCTAATTGGTAGGCGGTACAATTAGAAAAAAATCAATAAATCAGAATTCCGGTACATTTTTTTGGTCGCCGCAACATTGCAATAAAATACAATAAGAGGGGATCAAAACATCATATCTACCCCAAAATAGTATCAGCAAAAACAGCTTGGGGCGCAAAAATCAAGCCATGACCCAGCCCCATATCCTGACATGAAAATGTTACGGATTTAGGAAAATGGCAAAATATATATATATATATTTTCTTTACAAATTTCAAAATTATTTTTCACCACTTAAATAAAAGAAAAACTATACATGTTTGGTATCTGAGTACTTGTACTGACCTGGAGAATCATATTGTCAGGTCAGTTTTACTGTATAGGGAACAAGGTAAAAGAAAAACCCCAAAAAGCAACTGTGGAAGTGCACTTTTTTTTTGCAATTTCAAAGCACTTGGAATTTTTTCCCCCTTTCTAGTGCATCATATGATAAAATGAATGGTGTAATTCCAAAGTACAACTTGTCCCACGAAAAACAAACCCTCATTCAGCTATGTGGATGGAAAAATAAAAAAGTTATGGCACTTGAAAGAAAGGAAGGAAAAAACAAAAATTAAAAAACAGAAAATAGCCCCGTCAGTGCATCACTTTTTATTTTTTTTCATTGATGGAGCTGTGTGCTTTTTTTTTGCATGCAGAGCTGTAGTTTTTATTTATACCATTTTGGAAGATATATGATATTTTGATCACTTTGCATTGAATTTTCGTGGGGAGGTACGGCAACTAAACAACAGCAATTCTGGCATATGGATATTTATTTCTTTACAGAGTTTACTGAATGGGTGAAATAACTTTGTATTTTGATATTTTGATACATCAGAGTTTTAACAGCTGTCGCAGTTACGAATGTGCGGATATGCTTTCTTTTTTTGCTTATTTTTTTTTTATTTATTTTTAAGTTGGGAAAATGAGGAGTGATTCAAACTTTTGTATTTTTGTAATACTTAAAAAAATATATAATTTTATAATAATTTCTGATTGCTTGTACTATGTAATAACATCAGGATCTTCTATGTTGGTGAAATTCGCAGGAGCACTAAGATGGTGAGCCCGGCCGCTATAGCATTCCGTCGGGGACTCATACTTGTGTCTCATGGAGAAGGGGGTAATAGACGCCCTACCATAACTGCGCCTCTTAAATACTACTGTCAGATGTTAAGCGGTTAAATAGCAGCGATCTGAGCTGCTCTGTGTGGAGCAGGCTCAGCTCCTGAGTCCACTCCATACATCTGCACCAACTTTATGATAGACCTATACAATATAAATGAGAAATTAATTGATAAGTTGCAATATCGATCAGACCCAATCTATTGACAGTTGTGGTACGGTTTATGAAAAAACAAGCCATGTCTTAATAATTTTGGACAAAGCCCTCTAGAGATTTTACACAAATAGGTAACCACATCAAGTATCCCAACTAGTGATGAGCGAGCATGCTCATTACTTGAGATTTACGAGCATGCTCAGGTGTTTTCCGAGTATCTTCAGCGTCCTCAGTGTTATGTTTGAGTCACTCTGTGCGCATGATTTGAGACTGTTTGACAGCTTTAATACATGTGAGGAATGCCTGTTTCTTAGGCATTCCTCACATGTATTAAAGCTGTCAAACAGTCACAAATCATGCACACAGAGTGACTCAAACATAACACCCGAGCACGCTGAAGATACTCGGCGAGCACCCGAGCATGCTCGCCGAAGGGTTTAAGAGAGCATACTCGCTCATCACTAATCCCAACACATTGGACAATGGCCATTCTATCCCTGGATACCTGCCCAATTTCATCAGGACTTCAGGTGCATTTACACAAGCCAATTATCATGAATGATTGTTTATGCTAGTTTTCTGATAATCGACTAGTGTAAACAGGCCACACAACGAACGACTAAAATGTTCGTTCATTGGGTGAAATGATTCTTAAGCTTGCTTAAAAATCACTTTTCTCAGTAGCATATCAAAGAGTTCAAGTGCAAACAGGGTAAGTGCTGCCGAGAACAATGGCAGCCTATGTGCACAGAACGATCTATTACCGATTGTTCTGTGCGCATGAGAAGTGTGGTTGGCCTGTCTTAACAGGCTATTAAACAACCACCGATCGGCTTCTTCGACAATTGGAGGTTACTTAATGGCCACCCTCGGCCAATGTAAATGAACCCTTTATTTTTTCATCTTTATCTTTTGACTTATTGTAGGGAACAAGTTCACTTTAAAATAAAACTCCATCTTTAGATCTTTTTTATCAGAATATATTAAGGAATTGCTTTAACGCATTATTGATAATAGTCTTTACCTTGGATCTTATTTCCAGATGTCAGACTGTAGTTTGTTTCAATCTGTGATCTGCTGATAATAGAGAATATGCAAAGAAATTGGACCCACTTTCATCATTTTAACCTATGGCCATTTCTTAAGAATTGGTCATTAACATTTTTTTTTTCTTTAAAACCCCCTTTAAGCAATTTACTATATTATTCTGAAACACAGTTCCAAAGATAACGAGATTCTTCTACTAGTTAGTGCAAAATAAGAGATACAATATGTACAATAAATATTTGCTACGCAGTACAAAATTTCTCTAAGGAACGATATACACAAAAATCCAAGGAAAAAAGTACAAATATGTTACTAAAATACCGCAAAATGAAGTGACGATACATTCAGTTAAACTGGATCGTTGTGAATAATTACACTTCTTTGGAGTCTAAATATATAGAAAGCCATGATGTAGGAATGATGTGGAAAGCCTGAGATACCTGATTTCTCTATATCTACAGTTACTCGTTAAAAATAAGCTGCACAAAGAACCCAAGAACGCGTACGTGGTATTTTGCAGCCTATTTACTAGAGTGATTAGCAAAAAATATATATATATTCTTTTCTAAGAAACATTTATTATTTAGAATATATAGTATACAAGACAACATAGAAGAACAGCAGAAGATCAACGAGAAGTTGAACTCGAAAATTACTTTCAGAATTAAAACATTTGGAATTATGAAAGTTTTTTTGTTTTTTTTAAAAGTTATGAAAATTTAGATTTCTTACTTTTATTTTCAACTAAAGACAAGTATAGATGATAACAGAGGTAAAAAATAAACTTATGTTGAGAGTGGATCAAATAGGGCAGCCCGCTGTGCTATTGATCCGTGTGAAGAATAAATAAGAATGGTTCATAATCTGGTACAGAAAACAGATACAAGATTCAGTAGACAAATGGTGAAAAAATGAACTTTGGGCCCCACAATGATAAATAGTAGTTAGTTTGAGGACCATTTCATGACATTTTGGCCAACTTCTTGGTTATTCATATAATCTGCAGAGGAAAAGATGTGGGGAGACTTCAGGTCTTCAACACTCACTCTGGATCTGATTTATAACATGTTCTGAGAATTGATGTGAATTTAGGGTGGTCTAGTAAGGTCTAAGTTTGGATCCATAAATATTACTAGCCTTTGTATGGTTGAAAAAACTATGTATTTTAAGTTCAACTGATGGAGGGAAAGAATAAAGGGAAAGGTATAGGTACAACCATAATGAATGAACCACTCTGCCCTAAAAGAATATATGTTTCCCTCCAGATTCTGAATATAGATCCATTGGATCAACATTCAGAAGAATAATTGTATATATTTTATTATGTCTATACTTCTAAAAAAAGCATCTAAGCTTTTATTCTTTAAACCATTGACAATTCTTACTGTGACCAGCTCCTGAGGTCGAATGTTTTAAAGATTAATCATTCTCATGGTAAAGAAGCCTTGTCTCCTCTGGAGATTGAACCAGATGGAGGGAATTCCCTCTTGTCTTTAGAGAAGATTACACATGAAACTGCTTTTCATTGTATTTTTTGTATGGGCAATTCATGTACTTGTGCAAGTTAATCATGTTCCCCCTTATATATCTCTTCTCATGACTAAATAAATGTAATTATTTTCATTGTTCCTCATAACTAAGATCCTTCATGCCCCTTATCAGTTTTGTGGCTCTTCTTTGTACTTTTTCTATCTCCAGGGCATCCTTTCTATGAACTGTTAGCAGAACTGACTGCATATTCCAGATGAAACTTTGTAAAGTGGTAAATTACTAGTAATACTATGTTCCTACTCCCTGTAGTTCATGCCTCTATTAATATATAAAAATATCCTGATGGCTTTAGTCACTGATTGACATTAAATGATGTTATTTAGTTCGTGATACAAAAGTACCTCCAGATCCTTCTCTACAAGTGACTCTCCTAGTTTCACTCATCTTAGAATATATGATACCCTCATTATTAGTACCCAGGTGCATAACTTTACATTTATCTATATTGAACCTCATCTTAAAAGTGGATTACAAATTCAGTTTATCCAGGTTAGCTTCTAACCTTATAAACATCTTCTATAGACTATATAACTTGGTATATATCCTTAATATTATATTTATTCAGGATTATCTAGTATGGGTGATAAGAATATTGTTAGTACATCAGACATTGCTATTGGTGTTCTTTCTAAGCAATATCTTCAAATCATAAATGGAAGTTAGGAACAGATGTAGTAGACTCAGACTCAAAAGAGGTAACAAAAGAAATGGTATAGATCGAGAGCAAAGGTGGTATAAAGAATATGAGCTTCCGACTATATGAGAACTGAGGAAAGCGTGGTTAGACACATACTGTAAAATAGTTGGATAAGAGGCACACCGGCCAACCTATGCCTCGGAGAAGGAGCAATCTTTTACATTAGAGAGCTGGAAAAATAGTGGCCTGACACATTAGAGAGCTGAAGGACACATGACCAAGTACAATGTTTTTCAATCCCAGTTCTCGAGTACACATATAGGTCTTTGTTTGAGGATAGCCCACAGATTGAACACCTTCGGCAATGCTTGAATACTTGAGGACTTGCCAACAATTACAAGACCTGTGCAAAATTAAGGAAATACTGAAAACATTACGTGTGTGGAGTACTTGAGGACTGGAGTTGAAAAGCATTGTTCTAGTATAGTTGTTGTTCTAGTAAGAGAGCTGGAGAAGGAGTGGATTGGCACATCGGGGAGTTGGAGAAGTTGAGGTCTGTTATATAAGAGTTGTGGAGAAGAAGTGGACTGTTACATAGGAGAGGTGGAGAAGAAGAGGCCTGTTACATAAAAAAGGTGGAGAAGAAGTAGTCTGGTTCATAAAAGAGCTAGGGAAGGAGTGGTGTTGCTCATAAGAGAGGTGGAGAGTGATCTGTTACATAATAGTGATGGAGAAGGAGTGGTCTGATACCTAAAAGAGGTGGAGATGGAGGGGTCTGTTACATAAGAGAGCTGGAGAAGGAGTGGTCTGTGACATAAGAGAGCTGGAGAATGCAGAGGTCTGCTACATAAGAGAGATGGAGAAGGAGTGATCTGTTACATAAGAAAGGTGGAGAAAGTGTGGTCTGTTTCATAAAATAGCTGGAGAATGCAAAGATCTGTTGCATCAGAGAGCTAGAGAAGGAGTGGTTTGGTACATAAGAGAGGTGGAGAAAGAGTGTTCTGTTACATAAGAGAGCTAGAGAAGTAGTTGTCTGTTACATAATAGCGCTGGAGGAGTAAAGTGTTACATAAGAGAGGTGGAGAAGAAGTGGAGTGTTATATAAGAGAGGTGGACAAGGAATGGTCTATTACATAAGGAGTGGTCTGTTTTATAAGAGCGCTGGAGGAGTGGAGTGTTACATAAGAGAGCCGGAGGAGTGGAGTGTTACATAAGAGAGCTGGAGGAGTGGAGTGTTACATAAGAGCGCTGGAGGAGTGGAGTGTTACATAAGAGCGCTGGAGGAGTGGAGTGTTACATAAGAGAGCTGGAGGAGTGGAGTGTTAGATAAGAGCGCTGGAGGAGTGGAGTGTTACATGAGAGAGCTGGAGGAGTGGAGTGTTACATAAGAGAGCTGGAGGAGTGGAGTGTTACATAAGAGCGCTGGAGGAGTGGAGTGTTACATAAGAGAGCTGGAGGAGTGGAGTGTTACATTAGAGCGCTGGAGGAGTGGAGTGTTACATAAGAGCGCTGGAGGTGTGGAGTGTTACATAAGAGAGCTGGAGGAGTGGAGTGTTACATAAGAGAGCTGGAGGAGTGGAGTGTTACATGAGAGAGCTGGAGGAGTGGAGTGTTACATAAGAGAGCTGGAGAAGGAGTGGAGTGTTACATAAGAGCGCTGGAGGAGTGGAGTGTTACATAAGAGCGCTGGAGGAGTGGAGTGTTACATGAGAGAGCTGGAGGAGTGAAGTGTTACATAAGAGCGCTGGAGGAGTGGAGTGTTACATAAGAGCGCTGGAGGAGTGGAGTGTTACATGAGAGAGCTGGAGGAGTGGAGTGTTACATGAGAGAGCTGGAGGAGTGAAGTGTTACATAAGAGAGCTGGAGGAGTGAAGTGTTACATAAGAGCGCTGGAGGAGTGGAGTGTTACATAAGAGCGCTGGAGGAGTGGAGTGTTACATGAGAGAGCTGGAGGAGTGAAGTGTTACATGAGAGAGCTGGAGGAGTGAAGTGTTACATAAGAGAGCTGGAGGAGTGGAGTGTTACATAAGAGCGCTGGAGGAGTGGAGTGTTACATAAGAGCGCTGGAGAAGGAGTGGTCTGTGACATAAGAGAGCTGGAGAAGGAGTGGTCTTGTACCATACTATGTAATTTCTATTTTGAATAACATCCATTTTTGAGGACAACTGTTCCATTTCCATAATACTGACAACATACTGTAGTTGCAATCAGTTCCTTATAAAATATTTTAATAAAAAAATAAAATTTCGCCTGTAGCCTGACTGTACATGGACATTCTCATATAATAATGATGTAATTATGATTATATACAACGTAATGGATCTAGTTTCCAAATTGCTCTTTAAGAGGGGACAATTAAGTTTCTTGAAGGAATATTTCATTTCTCTGCATATTTTACCAAGTGATGATAGAAGACATTTTGTACACGGATGTGTGAATGCAATTACAGTGTGTTAAGAACATTGTGTGAAACTAACAATAAACTTGGCTACTCTCTGCAAGAAGCTGCCCCATTTTTTCCATGTACCGTTTTTCGAATTGCAACTTAACCCATCTGACTTTAGGGTGGAAGTCAAATAAAATGGTTAGCTTAGGGTGGAGTTATCCCTGCTTAACATTGTAAAAGTTGCCTGCTAAAGTGCAAATAAATCATGTAGAAATATTTAAGAGATGAGAAGGCAATCAATTACACTTAATCCTTATCATATAGAAGCCTAGTCTCACAACTGAGATGAATATGTGTCGAAATATCTGTAGCCTGAAAACATCATAGAACATATATTTATATATAAAAAGGCTATTATAAATTAGTGCTCTACAACCAGCACTTCTAGAGTTTTTGCAAGTATATCATGTCAACCTCCAACAGACATATTAGGAGAAGTATTTCCTCAACATCCAGAGAGCTACAAGCTGGAGTACATACAATAATGTACTATTTTACAGGAAATTATATGGACCCCCCAAAACAGGTACTTTTTATTTTCATACTAGACATCTCTCTCCACAATTCATGTGCACCCAAAACATTTTCTAAGCAAAGCTTCATATTAATGAATAATATATTTTTAGAAAGTCTATTTAAAATGGTTTCCACCAATTTTTATTATGCTTTAAATCAGGTGGGGGGAACCTTTTTTCACCCAAAGGCCATTTGGACATTTATACCATCCCTTAGGGACTGTACAAATCGCATGCTAACTCCACCCACAAACTACGTCCTGATGCTGCCACTGGTGTCAGGACGTAAACTTACATTGCACGCGTCTCAGTGCTCAGTAATGAAAACTGTGTGCGCGTTCTCACAGAGCAAGAAGAAATTAATGGGACGGCGGCCATCAGCTACTGGTCTAAGCACTTCAGTCCCCGGGAATCTGCCTGGGAGCCAAATAAAAGGTCATCGAGGGCCCTTAATGGCCCACAGCCCATAGGCCTGAGGTGCTCCACCCCTGCTTTAAAGGGTCTCAGCATAATCTACAGGTAAGAAAATAAGCAAGCTTGCTTACTGATCCACTCCTCTCCAACCTGCCGGTCTCCTTGCATCTTCTTCTGGTAGGGAGAGGCATCGACATTATGACAAATAATTAGCTGCAGCAGTCCCATATCCGTTTTAACAGAACAGGCTGTATGTAAGGAGAGACCGGGCATTGCTAGGAAGGCACAGTGGAGGATCAATGGTGGCTATGCTTTATTTTTGTACTATGGTAAACGCAACATAAAAAAAAGGTGTAGACAACTCCTTTGGGTTTGTTAGCATTAATATAGCATACTATAGGATGCTAATCCAGCTCCACTCTCTTCTGTATTGGGAGGTGACCATCGCCGGTGATGTCACATCTACTGCCGGTACAAGTCCTCAATCGGCATATATTATGCACCTGTCCTATCCAGATTCCCCATACTTGCCGATTGCACACACATCATGGCAGTTATCAGACATGTCGGCATTGACTCTGCTTACCTCTCGATATGGAAGAGATTGCAGTTGGATAAACCCTTTAATCAACACTAGTGAAAAGGAAGCATGGACCATCTTCTGCTAAAAGACCCTTAAAAAATGAAATCTGAATCTGGTCTCTATGGGGAATTGATCCACATTCTTTTTCCATTATGTTGATAACTTTACTGTGTGATCTTTAACCTCAACCTATCAAATACAACCTAACGCACACCAATATAATTGTCCATGTAATATGCAACGCTCAGACCCCAAGTCTTTCTTTGGACCCAGATCTAGATATTCTAAATGTTTATGATAAATTTGAGAAGTTTCTAAATTGGCCAATTCCTTTAAGATCCATGAAGGTTAGACTTAAGCGAATAAAGTTGTAAGACCCTGGTCCAGCGTCCAAGTTAGTATTTAATGGCCGCTGGATGGGAGTCTTGGGAACCGCCTCCTATCTACATGCATACTTTTGATTAGATGGCCTGGCATAAGGTTGTGTGTGTGTCACATCGCACCAATGATGTTGCGTCAAGCCAGCTAATCAAAAGAGGAGTCATATATGTCGGCAGGTAGAAGGTGGCTCCCAAGGATCCAGTCTAGCAGCCATGGAATTCTGACCGGGCCACTGGACTAGTCCTGCGAATTGATTTTCTCATCTCTTATGAAGATGTTTCTCCATTCCCATTGCAAGATTTCTAAGTCAGTTTTGATCACTTGACTAGTGACTACTAGTACAGAAAGTCATTGAGCTATATTATCCATCAATATTCAATTGTCCCAGCCTCCTCCTCCTGAGGTATGGGGACAGAAGAACCTAAAAATAGCAAAATGCTTTTAACAGAAACAGAACAGGACCACAAGCGCCATTATCATCATCAACATCTTTGCCATCAACATCATTATCACATTCAATAATATTATATGCATTAATATTAGACCATACTAATATCTTGAATGCCCCCCTTTTGGAAAGATTGGAACTTCTAGATATAGAATGCAAATGTCCTCAGAAAACCAGGAAAGAACTGAACCATGAGGAAGTGGGCAAATAGCTGTACCGCACATGCAAAATAGAAATTTAGGAAGCACAAAGTGTGCCAATGAACGTTTCCATTTTAATAGCTGACTTCAGTTCTTGAAGTTACAAGACTTAAAGTCATTGTCCAGGTTAAATACAATCCAGACCGGATTTTTTCTGTAAAAATATTAAAATCTGTCGTACTCACTCACCTGTTGTTACCAGCATGGATCAAGTGGAGGCTGCTCTGTGGTATGCACTGGAAGGAATAACATCACTGTTCCCTTCATGGAGGACTGCTGCAGACAATCACATGTCCCAGCACTTGTGTCATTGGGGAATGGTGATGTCATCACTTCTGGTGCTGCCACAGACCACAGAGCAGACTATACTGGATCCATAGTAATGTGCATGGCTCATTTTATTATTTCTCAGAATTCGAACCTACGATCAAGATTGTCTTTAGCCTGGTCAACCCCTTTCAGTTTTCAAGGCCCGTGGTTCTGTGTCCGACACTTAAAATTTTCTGGCAATTCACAGTTCCATAGCTATCTATGCATGGTTCCTCATCTATTTGTATGTATTTGTATGCTTTGCTCATATTTTGGGTCTTCCCAACCTTGACCCTGTAAAATCACTGGATAGGCGCAAGACAGGGATTGTTGTCATGGGTGGCAGAAGAAGAGCTGTATGGTTTGTTCTGTACACTTAGGCATTTACACAACTATGATGGTACTTGATCAACTTGCATTTTATGTCTAGTGTCCTTTAATCCGATGCCACATGTTTAAAATAAAACAAATCTTGATACTTTTCCAGTAAAGGTTGAAGAGCTGACACTTTAATGAGCGTTGGGTTAGTAGTGTAGGTTTCTAGGATGTCCTCCTTAGCTGGCCCTGTGCAAACAGTAGTCATTTTCAGTGTCCAGCGAGCTGTTGTATCCGGATGAGGGATATAGTTCTCTCTTCAGTATCCTGTTGATGATGTTGAGCAGAACCTTCTTATATTGCTGACGGAGAAGCGAGTAGACGAAGGGATCCGCGGCGGCTTTACTGTAGGCCAGGCACTTACTGACAATACCCCAATAGCTGTTTATTTTTACATATGGAAGAAGCTCTATTAACCTGGAAGACATGAAGAACACCGGAACACTGATCAGACATGTTTATATATAGTCAGTATACAGACTCCTGCTAACTATTCCCTCCAGCACTAAACATTATATGCTTAGTACAAAATGCACATTTTTCATTATTCAATTTGTCAGTAAGATAAACCTTCCCCCCCCAAAACATCATATATGGACATGCAGGTCTTTGAAATGTAATTTCACATACACCTTTATATACTGTATTCTATCTGTTGCTGCTTTCCTGACAAATTAGCATTTTAATTCATATGCAAATAAGATTTTAAGTGCTGTGGGTGTGACTGAGCACATAAGGTACCACTGCCTACCCAGGTTGTTTGCCCACCCAGCACCAGCCTCTTTAGCTTGATTGATAGTTCATGTCAGGCACCGGGCAAGGAAGTCACACAGTGAGCTGTCAGTCAAGCTATTGAGGCTGGTATGGTGATGGGAGAAGAAACAACTTTCAGAAGCAGAAGCTCGGTAAGTGCCCTGTCATGCCCACAGCACTCAATGTCTCATTTTCATATGAATTAAAATGCTAATTTCTAGGGAATGCAGCAACAGATAGAAGATATAAAGGTGTCAATGGATTTATATTTCAACAACCTGCCCATATATGCGTTTTGGGTAGGGTTTGATCTAAAATGACAGATACCATTAAAAATAAATAAATAAAACAAAAAATTACATTTGACAACATTTTTTAACTTTTGAAATTGAAGTCTTCTTTTGCCAAAATGAAATACGTCAAACCTAGTGTAAGTGGAGATACAGATGTGTTCACCTTAACCTTTTTCTGCATTTGGTTAAACATTCCTACTTCTAAGAAAGCTAATTTAGGCAGCAACTTACATCATGACCACTAGGTGGACACACTTACAGTCCTGCTCATCGTTATTGGAACCCATGAAATTTAAATACATAATGTGGAATATCTCCTGAAAAAATGAATCAAGTGAAACAGTTTTTGGTATAGATCACTCGTGTTAAATAAAAAAGAGCAAATGATAAACAATAATTTAAAACAGAAAACAATGGGAGGGAAAACTAGAAAAACCTAAAGCTTGCTGTGTCACTGGTATTGGCACCCTTTACATTAATTTAGTATGGAAACACATTTTGACTCGCCTATGGTAAATCACAAAAGAGATTAATTGTTGGTGCCCATGTGACTTGAATTAGCCAATGAATGATGACTTCAGTGTTTTAAAAAGCCCCATGGTAAGCCCTGTTCCTTTGTCACAATGGTGAAGACAAAGGAGCTTTCTGAGGACATCAGAACTGCTACTGTTAGCAAACACAAGACTTCCAAAGGGTATAAGGCCATCTCTAAAGACCTTGGTATCTCAGTTTCAACAGTGCACAATGTTATTAAGAAGGTTGCCAAGCATGGAAATGTCAAGAACTTCCCTGGACATGGGGGAAAGAGGAAAATTGATAAGAGATGTCTACGAAGGTTGGTGCAAATGGTGGAAAAACACTATGTCAAACATCCAAAGACCTGAAGGCCAAACTGGAACAGTCTGGATTCATGGTTTCAACAAGTACCATATACCGCACACTAAACCAAGCAGAGCTTTATGGGTGAAGGCCAAGGAAGAAACCATTGCTGAAGAAAAAAACATAAAAAGGACTGTTCTTTGCCAACAGTACTTTGACAAACCACAATCCTTCTGGGAAAATGTTCTGTGGACATATGAAACAAAATTTCAGTTTTTTGGCAATGGAAAGCAACAGTTTGTTTACAAACAACGCAATGAAGCTTATAAGGAAAAGAACACTTTACCAGCAGTTAAGCATGGTGGAGTATCCATAAGGCTGTGGAGTTGCTTTGTAGTGTCTGGTACTGGAGGCCTTGACCATATCACAGAAATCATGAAATCAGAGAATTATCAAGAGATTTTAGAGCAAAATGTCCTAGGCAGTGTAAGAAAACTTGGTTTCAGTTGAAGATCATGGGTCCTCCAGCAAGAAAATGACCCAAAGCACACATCCAAAAATACACAACAATGGTTGAAAAAGAAAAAATCGACTGTTTTAAAATGGGCAGAAATGAGTCCTGACCTCAATCCCATTGAAAATTTTTGGGGTGAGCTGAAATCTGCCATTGGGAAAAAGAACCCTGCAAACATTCAAAAGCTCGAACAAACTGCAAAGGAAGAGTGGGAGAAAATTCCAGCTAAGAAGTGCAAGAAGCTTATAGATGGCTACAAAGAATGTTTGGAGGCTGTCAGCAATGCCTAAGAGTCTGCAACCAAGTATTAATTAGGGGTGCCTTTATTGCTGCACATGCTGTTTATTCTTGAAAAACAATGTTTTATTGTTGTATTACTTTGGACCACTAATTAAAAAATCCTGAGGATATAACTTTGGTACATTTCCATTTATTTCAGAAGATATTGTACAGTCTATGAAAAAAATGAAGGGGTACCAATAATGGTAAGCAGTACTATAGATACAATTTTATATAAGTAACTCCCAACAGAGTATCACAAAATCAATTTGTTTTGTTTTTATATTCTGGTCATCTTGCTCCACCCATCTCTAGGTGTGTTGGGCCAAGAAGGGTAAGGATATACACTTTAATATATGTTAAATGTCTTGATGCATCATCCATACATGCTCCATCCATGTACATGCCAATAACCTCAATTATCATTCAATCTAATGATGACATGCTATAATATAATGTAACACATACACATTTGGATATTGAGAAAGAGCCATCTAATGTGTCAAGGATAACAGCCGGGGGAGACACGCAGATCCCACTGCTCCCACCAGTTTGTCAAGAATAATAGACAGGATGGGTCACGTAGATCCCCAAGCTGTCTCCTCCAATCATCAGGGCAATTACGCAATTGACTGACGAGTGATAGACAAGGCCACGGCTGCTTCCAGTACTAGGCCGATTATTGGGAAACTCACAGTGATCATATGGCATATACACCTCCGATTCCAATGCATGGAATATATATACCCCGGTACAGTCACTGCCAAACTCCACAATAACAAAAGGAAACTACAAGCTGCCACCACCAATCGTTTATACAGGCCGATTGGACACCCGTTACAGGTAGCGTATGGCTTCTGGGGTGCAGTTTACAGAGAAGAAGAACAGAGCTATTAAATTTTATATATTAAATCTGGAAAGATAGGCAGTGTTTATGAAAAAAAATATACAAAGATGATACAAAATGGGAACAAAACAATACGGTATATACAATTGCATAAAATAAAAATAAATAATGAAAGAGAATTACTAAGCCTGAAGTTGCAGGAATGGCTCTTATCTTTATGAAGGGAAGTAATCTGATTGGGAGAAAAGAACATTATACAGCGAACTATGGCTTCCAGAATGAATGAATGACAGTGACCCAAACCTCCCCATGATGAGCTCACCTGACAAAGGCTTTTTTCAAGCAGAAACACGTTGTGCGATGTATTTATTATAATTCTTTGTTCACAACATCTTTTTTTATGAAAATAAAAATCACTTTTTTAATCTAAGATCAAGAGATTTGATATGGTGATTCATTTTAAATCTCCTTTCGGGGATCCCTACATTCTACCCATGGGAGCGCCGCCGGGAACTTTTTACCTTTATACTTAGCCACTGTTCCCCTGTTTTAATTACTGTAGTTTCTGTCAGCCACAATTAATCCCATATGTTCAATGTGAGGGTGATGTGTCCCCTCTCTGGAGATCTATTTAAGGATTTTTAATTTTTCTCTACGACATAGTGTGTTTAGTTATTGGAGGTTATTGCCCATGTTTCTCTTTTATCTGACACTGACTGGACTTTATCTACCAACATGTGGAGGTGCAGATGTTTTCCCGAAGAATCCAAGCAGTTTCTTTATTGTTATTATTGACTTGACTTACAAAAAGACCGGAAAACCACAATAAAAAAAAGACATCCATAAAATGCTCAATAAAAATGCACAAGGTCAAAAACTGTAAAAATGCACTCCGGAAATGGCCCCAAAACACTAAAAATAATGCAAAACAAATGCTGGCATTTCCTGAAGCATCTTTGTCTTGAAAAACTTGGCAGGTTCACCCACCTGAAAAAGACGTCATGTGCAGAAACTCTTAAGCTTGATATGTGATGTCCAATTTCACTTGTAGTACAGAATTCCTCACTATGCGCCATTCTTCTTATCTGTCCGTTCTCAGGTTCACTTCTGTCTACCTCTGCTGTCATTCCTGTTCATCATAGTTCTCCTAACCACTGGTACATGCAACGTTGGACAATGCTGACATCTTGGCATGAGTGAGAAACCAAGGTTTCTCAGTTCAAGAATTCTGTCCCTCTCAGTTAGTGATAAGTGGCGATAACTGGCAGGTCGATGATCTGGATTCATCAGACAATCATCCCAAAAGACATGATCCGACTTGCCATATGCCACGGATCAGAGCTAGGTACGTTAAAAATGTAATCCTTAATTTCCATAAACGAGGCATAAAAGACAGAAATGTTAGCAACTCTCTTATCAGAAAGAGTCCACTAACGATTTCTCAGATAACTCATTCCGCAGCCAGCAATGGACAATGCAGAACAGAAGCCATAGAAGGCACACAGGGCGGCATTTTTAATAAAACACATTTACAAAAATGTTTTTTACCAAAACACAAAGCTTGTTCTTTGCTTGTCCTTCTTGAGTGGCAATTCCATTATGGAGGAGTGTATTAAAGGATATAAATGCCTTCTTTTTTGTATTTTGGCTAAAACTAATTTTTGCAAATGTGTTTTATTAAAAGTGTTGCACTGTTTGCCATCTATAGCCTCTGTTCTGCATTGTCCATTGCTGGTTGCAGAATGACTTATCTGAGAATACGTTAGTGGACTCGTTCTGACGAGAGAGTTAGTTGTTAACTTTTCTGTCTTTTTTTAAATTTTTTCTGTGCTGATTTATGATCACAGACCACATCAAAGCTGAACTGAACTTTGTGGTCACAGAAAGAGTTAAAAAATCTAGAGATAAAAGGGTTTAAAACCCAGTTAGAATGAGCTCAGCTCACTGATCATTTCTCAGTTATCTCATTTAAAGGTTGACAATGTGTAGAGAAACAAAGAGCCTGGAAAAGCAAATAGAGCAGCATTTTAATGAAACCAAGTTGCAAAAATTAATTTTTGGCACAAAAATAGATTAAGTTAAAAAAGTCTACAAAAGTGTTCATATCCTTTAATTACAATCTGTTTGCGATGCTGTAGAGTTGTTCAATGATGTTTAAATATTACTGACACTGGCTTACATCTACTGTATAATACTTGCTATGTAGAGTACATACATTATATCATATATTCATTTGTATGGGGAAATAGCATTGTACAGAATTGTTCTTCATGTACAAGGAAAAGAGTGGAGTGGATTGATCCAAAGAAAATTGACTTTGAGTCGAATTTCCTGAAGTTCCTTGAGAATTCGAAAACTTTTAAACTTTATTTGCAAATATCGAAAAGCCAAAAAAGGCATTAATTCTCACTTCTCTTTATCTCTCTCTTTCTTTACAAAAACTTAGGATCCGATGCATCAAAGCTTCCATGCCAGAATTCTGAAGTAAAAGCTTTGAAGAGTCACAAAATTTAGGTGCAACTGGGAAATTTTGCGAATCTTAGCGTTTTTCTTTCTCACAGCTTTGACAAAATAAGCGGAACTGGGGTGGGACGGGGTCGTGGCGACCTCCTCTTGTCAAATTCACGACAATTAGTCGCGTTTGTTTCACAATAAATCTTATTCCAGCAGGGGCTGCAGTGGGATTGTCGAGCTGCACACATACAGTTTTGCTCATAAGTTTACATACCCCGGCAGAAGTTTTGCTTTCTTGGCCTTGTTTCAGAGAATATGAATAATAACAAAAAACCTTTTTCTCTACTCATGGTTATTGGTTGGCTGAAGCCATTTATTGTCAAACTACTGTGTTTTCTCTTTTTAAATCTTAATGACAACCAAAAACATCCAAATGACCCTGATCAAAACTTCACATACCCTGGTGATTTTGTCCTGATAACATGCACCGAATTTGACACAGATGGGTTTAAATGGCTACAAAAGTAAACTGTGACCTGTTCGCTTGTAATCAGTGTATGTTCATAAAAGCTGAGTGAGTTTCTGAAATCCAGACAGACTCTTGCATCTTTCATCCAGCCACTGACGTTTCTGGATTGTGAGTCATGGGGAAAGCAAAAGAATTGTCAATGGATCTATGGGAAAAGGTAGTTGAACTGTATAACACAGGAAAGGGATAGAAAAAGATATCCAACGAATTGATAATGCCAGTCAGCAGCGTTCAAACTGGGAGTAACAAATGCAAAATCAGTGGCATTGTGAAAACCAAACCACGGTCAGGTAGACCAACAAAAATTTCTGCCGCCCAACTGCCAGGAAAATTGTTCGGAATTCAAAGAAAAACCCACAAATAACATCAGCTGAAATTCAGGACTCTCTGAAAACTAGTGGTGTGGCTGTTTCAAGATGCACAATAAGAAGGCACTTGAAGTAAAATGGGCTGCATGGTCGAGTCGACATAAAAAAGCCATTACTGCGCAAATGCCACAAAGTATCTCGCCTACAATACGCCAAACAGCACAGAGACAAGTCTCAAAACTTCTGGAACAAGGTAATTTGGAGTGATGACACCCAAAATTTAACTATTTGGCCACAACCATAAACGTTACATTTGGAAAGAAGTCAACAAGGTCTATGATGAAAGGAACACCATTCCTACAGTAAAGCACAGAGGTGGATCGCTGATGTTTTGGGGATATGTCATCTACAAAGGCACAGGAAACTTGGTAAAAGTTGAAGGAAAGATAAATGCAGCACGTTATCAGCAAATACTGGAGGTAAATTTGCACTCTTCAGCCCGGAAGCTGCGCATGAGACGTACTTGGACGTTCCAACATGACAACGATCCAAAACACAAGGCCAAGTCGACCTGTCATTGGCTACAGCAGAACAAAGTGAAGGTTCTGGAGTGGCCATCTCAGTCTCCTGACCTCAATATCATTGAGCCACTCACGGAAGATCTCAAGTGCGCAGTTCATGCTAGACAGCCCGGGAATTTACAGGAACTGGAGGCTTTTTGCCAAGAAGAATGGGCAGCTTTACCGTCTGAGAAAATAAAGAACCTCATCCACAACTACCACAAAAGACTTCAAGATGTCATTAATCTTAGAGGGGGCAATGCATGGTATTAAGAACTGGGGTATGTGAACATTTGGATTTTTTGGTTGTCATTAAGATTTAAAAAGAGAAAGCACAATTGTTTGACAATAAATGGCTTCACCCAACCAATAACCATGAGTGGAGAAAAAGTTTTTTTGTTATCATTCATATTCTTTGAAACAAGGCCAAAAAAGCAAAAATTCTGCTGGGGTATGTAAACTTTTGAGCACAACTGTAGGTGCCTGCCACTCAACTGCCTCTCCATGAATCAGGAGCGTCTGATTCCAGCACATCTCATCAAGACCGGCGTGAGCAATGCCAGTCTTGATAAATCGGACCCCAAGAGTGTTACATGTATTTTCCTAGCAATTACAAAATTACCAATAATGTGATACGCAGCTAACATATTCAATGAGAATCAAGATTTTTGTGAAAATTTGGTAATTTCAAACAAAATAAACTACTTCCTTGGAATGTAGACTTTTTTTGTATCTGTGGGTTCTATGAACCTCAAAAGCAATTGCTCTCCCCTAAATGAAAGGAGCCTTATAAATACATGAGTAAAATAAACACAGTGAAGGACATAATTATTTGATCCCTTGCTGTTTTTGTAAGTTTGCCCACTGACAAAGACATGAACAGTCTATAATTTTAAGGGTAGGTTAGTTTTAACATTGAGAAATAGAATATCCCAAAAAAATCAAGAAAATCACATTGTATAAATTAGATAAATTTATTTGCATTTTGCAGTGAGAAATAAGTATTTGGTCCCCTACAAACCATTATGAGCTCTGGCTCCTACAGACCAGTTAGACGCTCCTAATCAACTCCTTACCTGCATTAAAGACAGCTGTCTTACATAGTCACCTGTATAAAAGACTCCTGTCCACAGACTCAATTAATCAGTCAGACTCTAACCTCTACAACATGGGCAAGACCAAAGAGCTTTCTAAGGATGTCAGGGACAAGATCATAGACCTGCACAAAGCTAGAATGGGCTACAAAACCATAGGTGCAATAGTAAGAAAAGGGAAGAAATACAAAATGACTGTTAATCGACATCGATTGCAAAATCTCACCTCGTGGGGTATCCTTGATCATGACGAAGATGAAAGATCAGCCTAAAACTACATGAGGGGAACTTGTTAATGATCTCAAGGCAGTTGGGACCACAGTAATCAAGAAAACCATTGGTAACACATTAAGCCTTAAAGGTTTAAAATCCTGCATTGCCCGCAAGGTCCTCCAGCTCAAGAAGACACATGTGCAGTCCCATCTGAAGTTTGCCAGTGAACACTTGGATAATTCTATGAGTTATTGGGAGAAGGTGCTGTGGTCAGATGAGACAAAAATTGATCTCTTTGGCATTAACTCAACTCGCCATGTTTGGAGGAAGAGAAATGCTGCCTATGACCCAAAGAACACCGTCCCCACTGTCAATCATGGAGGTGGAAACATTATGTTTTGGAGGTGTTTCTCTGCTAAGGGCACAGGACTACTTCACCACATCAATGGGAGAATGAATAGAGCAATGTACCGTAAAATCCTGAGTGACAACCTCCTTCCCTCTGCCTGGACATTAAAAATGAGTCATGGCTGGGTCTTCCAGCAAGACAATGACCCAAAACATACAGCCAAGGCAACAAAGGAGTGGCTCTAAAAGAAGCACAGTAAGGTCATGTAGTGGCCTAGCCAGTCTCCAGACCTTAATCCCATAAAAAACTTATGGAGGGAGTTGAAGCTCCGAGTTGCCAAGCGACAGCCTCAAAATCTGAATGATTTAGAGATGATCTGCAAAGAGGAGTGGACCAAAATTCCTCCTGACATGTGCGCAACCCTCATCATCAACTACAAAAAACGTCTGACTGCTGTGCTTGCCAACAAGGGTTTTGCCACCAAGTATTAAGTGTTGTTTGCCAGAGGGATCAAATACTTAATTCTCACTGCAAAATGCAAATAAATTTATATAATTTATACAATGTGATTTTCTTGATTTTTTTTTTATTTTCTATCTCTCAATGTTAAAATTCACCTACCCTTAAAATTATAGACTGTTCATGTCTTTGTCCGTGGGCAAACTTACAAAAACAGCAGGGGATCAAATAATTATTTCCTTCACTGTATAATCTAAAGCCTACAAAAATGAAGAATATATAAAGAAAGAAAAATAGGATACTGTAGTGATTGAAGCCTCTTCCCAGCCTAAAATAGGTGTTAGCAGAGAACAGCAGACAGCTTTCCACTGCCCAATAAATGTGGAGAAGATAATATTTGCCCTTTTTAATACTAATGTTTCACTCATTGGAGATACACAAGTGCTACAAGAAGCCAACTGCATCTGGATACACACAAAGAAATAACAGGGAAAACTTCTCCTTATTCACATGGGAACAATTAGGCACAGAACTTGCTGCGAGCGTTCACCACAGTGTGTTCATACTGGGACCGGGCGGCTCTGTAGCTGTAAGCTATTCTTCAGGCAAGGAAACTGCGAACATTGAAAGTGACCACCTGTCACATCAGGGCCTTCACACCTGCCTAACACCATCACTTTGGCCTAGATGAACCTTGATTTTGAAGCACATACAGTGGTGTGGAAAAGTGTTTGCCCTCTTCCTGATTTCTTATTCTTTTGCATGTTTGTCACACTTAATTGTTTCAGATCACAAAACAAATTTTAATATTAGACAAAGATAACACAAGTAAACACAAAATGAAGTTTTTAAATGAAGGTCTTTATTATTAAGGGAAAAGAAAAATCCAAACCTACGGGGCCCTGTATGAAAAGTGATTGCCCCCTAAACCTAATAACTGGTTGGGTCCTTAACAACAACTGCAATTAAGTGTTTGCAATAACTGGCAATGAGTCTTTTACAACGCTCTGGAGCAATTTTGGCCACTCATCTTTACAAAATTCAGCCACATTGGAGGGTTTTTGAGCATGAACTGCATTTTTAAGCTCATCATGACACAGCATCTCAATTGGATTAGGTCAGGACTTTGACTAGGCCACTCCAAAGGGAGTAATTTATTTTTCTTAAGCCATTCAGAGGTGGACTTGCTGGAGTGTTTTGGATCATTGTCCTGCTGCATAACCCAAGTGCACTTCAGTTTGAGGTCACGAACAGATGGCGGGCATTCTCCTTCAGGATTTTTTTGTAGACAGCAAAATTCATGGTTCCATTTACCACAGAAAGTCTTCCACGTCCTGAAGCAGCAAAACAGCCCCAGACCATCACACTACCACCACCATATTTTACTGTTGGTATGATGTTTCTTTTGTGAAATACCGTGTGAGCCTTTATCTTCTTTTTGCTCAGTAGTAGTGTTGAGCCACCCCCGTAGTGTTCGAGTTCGGTTCGGTTCGTCGAACACCCTTGTGTTCGCCGAACTGTTCGTCGAACTGTTCGTCGAACACCTTTGAACACCGTTAAAACCAATGGCAGGCAAACAAAAACACATAGAAACACATAGAAAACACCTTCAAAGGTGTCCAAAAGCTGACAAACTGCTCAGAAGACACAACTAACACATGGAAAAGTGACAAGTACATATAGTCATGAGAAAAGAAAAGAGGTGGAGGAGTAAAAGGAGGGGGAGACACAGATATAGGCATGTCATGCCCTTCTAAAATCCAAAAAGTGAGAAGCCGACACGTTCAGTCCGCTCCTGCCCGTGCCACCTCCGTGTCGCCGGGTTTGTGCCAGAGCCGCGGTGAACCCTGACGGCCAGCCCCCCTCTCCCAATACTGGTGCCTGTCCGCTGGTGGGTCGAGCGAGCCCCCCTGTGGTGGAGGCAGCTCTAAGTTTTTTAATTTAAATTGTCTCTCTAATTTGAATGAATACACTTTAAATCTATTTACAAGGATCTATTGGAGGGCAAGTCTCATGCCAGCAGCCGCGTAATTCCAGCTCCAGTAGCGTCCACTAAAGCTGCTGCAGTTAAAAAGCTTTTATAAGGATCGAGCTCGGCTGTCCACCGCAAGGCATCCTACTGCCAGTCCCAGCCCCTATGCCTTGGGGTGCCTCCTGATGCTCTTCACTGAGTATCCCGTGGTCCCGAAGCATTTCCTTTGAAAAAATTAAGTGTCCAAACTACAGGTGGTGTAGCTTGCTTAACAGCCGGGATAATCCGCTGACTAGCAGACACTGCTACTAGGCACAAAGTATTTCCTGGGCTAGATGCAGTTAAAAATTTGTAAGTAGATACTCTCGTTGGATGCTGAGAAAGCATTCCATAGAGTCTCCTGGCACGCCATATATGATTCTCTTAAAAAGCTTGGGGTAGGGGTCTAGGGGACCCTTTTATAGCCAAAATCACGGCCCTGTATCACAATACGTCACCTAGGCTGAAGATAAATGGAACTGTAGCACCCTGAGGGCTCGGTTGCTACAGACGTATTGCACCTCACCCACAGGTGTGATATCTCACTCTCAGGTAAGGATGGAGTGTGGATCAGGACCCGACACCTGTCACGGGTGTGTCGCCACGAAGATCGTCACGATTACACAGCCTGACTTCTCGCAGCTGACTTTTTGGTGCTTTGTGTTTTTCGGCAGTGAGGGAGTTAATTCTCTCTCTCTCTGTGCTAGATGAGGTCCAGCCTCGCCCAGCTGCAATCAATGCTGCTGTAGTGAGACTCCTTCAAATGCCTGCTGGTCTGTTAGGGAAGTGTCGGTGAAAGCATTTCATGCAGACTAACAGAGCGGATCGTGGTATTTGGAGTTTCAGAGATAAGTGTATTCGGAGAGTTTTTTCCCTTCCTCGCTTTATTATTTATCTTCTTTCCCGTTGGTGTTCCCTCTGTTGTTGTGTAGTTTTTGTATGCAAGGTGGTTTTGGTTTTTCCCTTGTACTGTCTCGTTCGTCTAAGTACTGTGTGTGGGCATATTATTACTTGTCCCCTTTTGTTGTGATCGGGGTCCTTCTCAGGACTAGATTACTTAGATGCAGGGATCCTCAGGAGGTAGGGGTTACGCTGGCGGCCTGGACCTCTGTACCTTTAACAGTACCTCCAGGTTGAGGGATTAGTCAGGGCCCCAGCTTAGGGTCAGCTTAGGCCCCCTACCTCCAGTATACAGAGACAGCGTGACATTTTCACCGACCACTTAGTTTTTCTCCAGCTACCATGGATCCAGTAGCCGGTCTAGCTCGGCAGTTGCAGAGTTTGTCCATGGAGCTGGCGGACGTTAGGTCCAAGGTTTTGTATCCTCAGGAGCAAGCCGGACCAGAACCTAAAGGAGCTCTCCCTGACAGGTTCACTGGGGGGCGGGACAAGTTTTTTGTTTTCCGGGAGGCATGCAAGTTGTACTTTCGGCTGCGGCCTCGGTCATCGGGGAGTGAAGAACAAAGGGTGGGAATTGTCATCTCGCTCCTACAAGGGGACCCACAATCTTGGGCGTTCTCTCTTCCCCCGGGCTCCCCGGCTCTCCAGTCAGTGGATAGGTTTTTCGCTGTTCTGGGACTCGTATATGATGACCCAGATCGGATCTCCCTTGCTGAGTCTAAGTTACGTAGGATCCAGCAGGGAGATCGTCCGGCGGAGGAATTCTGTTCGGAGTTCCGTAGGTGGGCCACGGACACCCAGTGGAATGACCCGGCTCTTAGGAGCCAGTTTTGTCAAGGTTTATCCGACAAATTACAGGATGTGTTGGCACAGTATGACTCTCCCGCGTCACTGGAAGCCGCTATGGCCCTTGCTATTCGCGTTGACAGACGGCTTCGTGAGAGGTGCGGGATAACTCTACCCCCTGTGATGACTCCACCTCCTACAAGGTCCCCTCATATGGTGGTTCCCCTGGTCAGTCCAGAGGAGCCTATGCAATTAGGAGGGACATCATTTCGGGGGAGGGGACCGGTGGTGCGCCATAAGACAGGAAGGTGTTTCTTCTGCGGGAGAAAGGGACATTTTATTGGGGGGTGTCCATCCCGTCCCTTGCAGAGTGAAGAGTCGTCGGAAAACTGTTGATCCCAGGTTGTGTGGTGGACGGCAATCTGGGAGTAGGTATTTCGTCCCTAGGTTCGTCTTAGTTTCTCGTACCGGCGGAGGTGGTGGTGGGTACGAGAACTGAGAGGATATCTGTTCTTCTGGATAGTGGGGCCGGGGCTAATCTGGTTGATGCTCGGTTTGCCCGGGTTCAAGGTATGCGATTGAGTGAGTTGGCTAAACCCATCCCCATATTCTCGATCGATGCCAGGCCTCTCGGTCAGGGAAGTTTTTTGCAAGCTGTGCATGACGTAAAACTTCAAGTGGGGGCGATACATAAAGAACTGTTGTCTTGCTACGTGTTGGAGGGTCTTCCCACTCCTATAGTGTTGGGCCTTCCTTGGTTAACTAAGCATAACCCGGTTATTAATTGGCAAACCAGAGAGATAAGCCAATGGAGTAAATTCTGTAATAAAAACTGCATGAACACGGTCATCGGTGCGGTTACTCCTTGGGTCTTACCTCCATTTCTGGCGGACTTTGAGGATGTATTCTCGGAGAAAGGGTGTCTGGAACTACCTCCTCATCGCGAGTATGACTGTTCTGTAAAACTGCTCCCTGAGGCCAAGTTACCTAAAGCTAGGTTGTATAACCTTTCTGGTCCTGAGAGGCAGGCCATGAAGGATTATATTTCAGAAAGTCTGGCTAAGGGGCATATTAGACCTTCATCTTCACCGGTGGCTGCAGGGTTCTTCTTTGTTAAGAAGAAAGATGGAGGCCTACGCCCTTGCCTGGATTTCCGTGAACTTAATCGGATTACGGTCCGAGATCCGTATCCGCTCCCACTTATTCCCGATCTCTTTAATCAGATCGTGGGCGCCAAATGGTTCTCTAAGTTGGATCTCAGGGGGGCGTACAATCTGATTAGGATGAAGGAGGGGGATGAGTGGAAGACGGCGTTTAACACTCCGGAGGGGCATTATGAGAACCTTGTCATGCCATTCGGTCTGACTAATGCCCCGGCGGTGTTCCAACACTTTGTTAATGACATTTTTCGCCGCCTGGTGGGACAGTTTGTTGTCATATATCTGAATGATATCTTAATTTACTCGCCGGATCTGGTGTCTCATCAGGAGCACGTTAGGCAGGTGTTACAGATCTTGCGGGATAATAAACTGTATGCCAAATGGGAAAAGTGTGTGTTCGCCGTACAGGAACTCCAGTTTTTAGGCTTCCTGGTTTCAGCGTCCGGTTTTCGTATGGACCCTGGGAAAGTGCGGGCAGTTTTTGAGTGGGATCGGCCAGAGAATCTTAAGGCACTACAACGTTTCCTGGGGTTTGCTAATTATTACCGGAAGTTCATTCGTAATTTCTCGTCCATGGTTAAGCCTCTCACAGACATGACTAAAAAGGGGACGGATTTTTCTAGGTGGTCTGACAAGGCTTGTCAAGCATTCTCCTCCTTGAAAAAATGTTTTGCCTCGGCACCCATACTCATTCAACCGGATGCGTCACAGCCATTCATTGTAGAGGTAGACGCTTCCGAGGTAGGGGTGGGAGCAGTATTGTCACAAGGTTCGTCCCCTGGTAAGTGGCATCCGTGCGCCTTTTTCTCTAAAAAATTGTCGTCCGCTGAGAGGAATTACGATGTCGGCAATAGGGAACTCTTGGCCATTAAGTTAGCTTTTGAGGAGTGGCGCCATTTTTTGGAGGGGGCAGTCCATCCGGTCACCGTCATCACCGATCACAAGAACCTGCTATATCTGGAGTCCGCGAAACGTCTGAATCCCAGACAAGCTAGGTGGTCATTGTTTTTTACCAGGTTTAATTTTGTCGTTACATATCGTCCTGGGTCAAAAAATGTAAAGGCGGATGCCTTATCTCGTAGTTTCCCTGGGGCCGGGAATACGGACGACCCGATTCCTATCCTTCAGGAGGGGGTGGTGGTTTCGGCAGTATGCTCTGAGCTGGAGGAGGAGGTATTGGAGGCTCAGGGGGACGCCCCTGTTGGACCTCCGGGGAGACTGTTTGTTCCAGATCAGTTGCGACAAAAGGTGATCGAGGCACACCATAACTCAGTTTTTGCAGGACACCCGGGAAGTAGAGCAACTGTGGATCTCCTCTCGCGTCGGTTTTGGTGGCCTAACTTACATAAGGAGGTGGTAACTTTTGTCGCGTCCTGTGGGGTTTGTGCGCGCTCTAAGACCTCACATACCCGTCCGTCTGGGGCCCTCTTACCTTTGAAGATCCCGGAGCGTCCTTGGACTCATCTGTCTATGGACTTTATTACGGACCTCCCTCCGTCTTCGGGTAAAACGGTCATACTCGTTGTAGTGGACAGGTTCAGCAAGATGGCACATTTTATCGCTCTTCCGGCTCTCCCTAATGCTAAAACTCTTGCGCAGGTGTTCATTGGGGAGATTGTGAGGCTTCACGGGGTACCCTCCGAGGTGGTGTCTGATCGGGGGTCTCAGTTTGTGTCCAAGTTCTGGAAGGCGTTTTGTGCACGGCGGGGTATGCATTTGTCGTTCTCATCGGCTTTTCATCCTCAGACCAATGGTCAGACGGAACGTATGAACCAGAGCTTGGAGACATATCTCCGGTGTTTTGTGTCAGAGAACCAGGAGGACTGGGCTTCTTTCTTACCTCTGGCAGAGTTTGCTCTTAATAATAGGCGGAGCGAGTCCACTGGTAAGTCCCCGTTTTTTGGGGCATATGGTTTTCACCCCCAGTTTTGTACTTTCAGTAGGGGGGGCTCTTCGGGGGTTCCTGAGGAGGAACGATTTTCCTCATCACTCGCTTCAGTATGGAGAGGGGTGCTGAAGAATCTGAATACTATGGGGAACCGATACAAACGTATGGCTGATAGGAGGAGAGTGTCTGGTCCGGACCTAAGTGTGAACGATCGGGTATGGTTGTCTACCAGGAATATAAAACTTAAGGTTCCCTCCTGGAAACTGGGTCCCAGGTTCATCGGGCCGTACAGAATCAGTTCTATTATTAATCCGGTGGCATTCCATCTTGACCTCCCCCCTACGTTTAAGATTCACAACGTGTTCCACAGATCGTTGCTTAAGAGGTATGTGGCGCCGGTGGTACCGTCACCTTTACCTCCCCCTCCAGTGGTGGTCAAGGGTAACTTGGAGTTCCAGGTATCGAGGGTCATCGATTCACGCTTTAATCGCCGGTCCCTTCAGTACCTGGTTCATTGGAAAGGGTATGGTCCTGAGGAGAGGATGTGGGTTCCTGCGTCGGATATTAACGCAGACCGATTAGTTCGGGCCTTCCACACGACTCACCCGGATAAACCTGGCCCTGAGGGTCCGGAGGCCCCTCGTAGAAGGGGGGGTACTGTCACGGGTGTGTCGCCACGAAGATCGTCACGATTACACAGCCTGACTTCTCGCAGCTGACTTTTTGGTGCTTTGTGTTTTTCGGCAGTGAGGGAGTTAATTCTCTCTCTCTCTGTGCTAGACGAGGTCCAGCCTCGCCCAGCTGCAATCAATGCTGCTGTAGTGAGACTCCTTCAAATGCCTGCTGGTCTGTTAGGGAAGTGTCGGTGAAAGCATTTCATGCAGACTAACAGAGCGGATCGTGGTATTTGGAGTTTCAGAGATAAGTGTATTCGGAGAGCTTTTTCCCTTCCTCGCTTTATCATTTATCTCCTTTCCCGTTGGTGTTCCCTCTGTTGTAGTTGTGTAGTTTTTGTATGCAAGGTGGTTTTGGTTTTTCCCTTGTACTGTCTCGTTCGTCTAAGTACTGTGTGTGGGCATATTATTACTTGTCCCCTTTTGTTGTGATCGGGGTCCTTCTCAGGACTAGATTACTTAGGTGCAGGGATCCTCAGGAGGTAGGGGTTACGCTGGCGGCCTGGACCTCTGTACCTTTAACAGTACCTCCAGGTTGAGGGATTAGTCAGGGCCCCAGCTTAGGGTCAGCTTAGGCCCCCTACCTCCAGTATACAGAGACAGCGTGACAACACCTGCATGCATTACACCACATTGCCGTGGGGCAGGTCGACCAATATGCCCCTGAGATGGGCACGACAGTCCCTGTCCCTGGCTGGAGTGGGGGGAGGGAACACTGAGGAAGGGGAACCCTGTAGTGCAGGAGCAGGGAGGAAGCAGTTCCTGGGTGCATTGAGAAGGGAGTATAAAAGGTGGGCACCATCTTAGTTCAGTGCAGAGAAGTCTGAGCAGAAGTGGCAGGGAGCAGGGGCTCTGCATGAGCTCTGCTCCGGAGGCGGGCCTAGTAACAGGTGCCCAGGCCTGCAAGAGGGAGAAGGAAGGAAGAGGAGCGGAGAAGGCTCCAGGAACGAGGAATGAAGGGATCCCAGGGGTGCGGACGGGCGAGTCGCCACCGCACGCCCGAATCCACCTGGGTGGAGGGGTCAGGCCAAAGGGGGAGACCGGTCCCCGAACTAGTGGAGGCAGGAAACGACCCTCAGCTAGAAACCGGAGGCTCTGACATTTTATGTGGCGCAGCCCCTCGCTACACCCGATAGGAAGGCACCACATAGGGTCAGGGAAACTGGCGCCAAGTTTACCAAGAGGAGGCCCGAGGCAGCCGGACAGAAGTGTTGGTAAGAAAGGCCAGACAAAGGACACACAAAGGGGGTCCTGTGAAGCGCTCCAAAGTTATCTGGGAGTTGTCTGAGCCCCTCACCTGGTGAGCACAGTACGACGTGGGCAGCCGTTACCTGCAGACGTGGTCTGGATAATAAGAACTGTGAGTAAAGGCCTTAAACTGCATCACTGACTCCGTGTCGTTACTGCTGCTGCCCTGCACCATCACCCCCATCCTCCGCATACACTGCCCTGAGGCTATACTCCTCCCGTGGGGAGTTATGCTACGCTCTGCTGCACCCACAACACCAGCCTTAGCGGTCTGCCCTGTAGCGGCGGTTCACTCTGACCGCAATCCACGGGTGGCGTAGTCGGACATTTAAACATCAAAACCACATAAATAGTTCCGCCACTGGTTTGACCACCCTGAGCCACGGAACCGAGTCGCCGCCACGAAGACTACAACCACCAGCATCCACCAAAAAGGGTCCGGCTCCGGGTGTCCCAAGGCCCAGGGGGTGCGTCAGAACATTTTCATCACCTTTCACAATCACCAATGGGACAAGGCAGGGATGTCCTCTGTCCCCTCTCTTATACATCCTAGTGACGGAGCACCTGCTCTCATCAATTCGCCATAACCCCAATATTAGGTGGATTGAGGTGGGAGGCACCGAGTACAAGTGCTCTCTATTTGCTGATGATGTCCTAGTATATATCACTCAATCACATATATCCATCCATGCTGTTATGGCTGAAATAGATCACTTTGTTACATGGTCAAATTTTAAAATCAATGCAGCGAAGTCTGAGGCTCTCGATGTCTCCCTCCCCAAATCCATATAGGATTCCATCCAGTCCAACTTTCCCTTTGCCTGGCCCTCACAGGGTATCAAATACTTAGGAATTCCTATTCATAGAGACCTCTCCCATCTATGTTATCTTAATTTTGGGCCCTTTATTGAACAACTCCATACAGACCACGGTTGGCAAGTTAGAACTGTAAGATTCACTACGTGAACCACTGGTGTTTTGTGGAAAAGCACATGTACACTGCGTTCCAAATTATTATGCAAAAAGTGTTTAGGAGTGATAAGGGAAGAATTTGTTTGTTTGTCAGTTAAACTCATTGATGGTGATGTGTGTCAGGGCTCTTTATATCACTGTAAGCAATTGCAGACACCTGTGCTAATTAGTTTGGCAGGTGTGTCCAATGAAAGGCAAGACTACTTAAGAAGGCTCTCTCACATTATTAAGCAGCCTACATTTTCTGCCAAAATGGGAAAGAAAAAGGATGTGTCGGCTGCTGAGAAGCAACAAATTGTGGAGTGTTTAGGTCAAGGCATGACTACAATCAACATTGTGCGATGATCAGGATGAAGTGTCTTGGCAATCAAGAAGTATGTAGCTGATTCACAGTACACACGTGTGCGTGCTGATAAGGGCAAATTGAGGACTCTTTCCTACAGGCAATTACGTCAGGTTGAAAGAGCAGCGGCAAAAAAGCCTTGTCATAGCAGCAGACAAGTTTTTGAAGCTGCTTGTGCCTCCAACGTCCCCCGAACAACAAGATGCAGGGTCCTTCAGAGGTTTGCAGCTGTGCATACGCCATCCTGTCGACCTCCTCTATCCACTTCACACAAGCAGAAACGGCTCCAGTGGGCCAAACATTACATGAAGACTGATTTCAAAACTGTTTTGTTCACGGATGAGTGCCGTGCAGCGCTCGATGGTCCAGATGGATGGAGTGGGGAATGGCTGGTTAATGGACACCCCACGCAAACACGGCTACAGCGCCAACAAGGAGGAGGTGGAGTAATGTTTTGGGCTGGAATCATGGGGAGAGAGATTGTCGGCCCCTTTAGGATCCCTGAAGGCGCTAAAGATGAACTCCATAATGTATGTGGATTTTCTCAAACAGCACTTCCTGCCATGGTTCAAGAAGAAGAACCGTGTATTTCACAGCAAGATCATTTTTCTGCATGATAATGCACCATCTCATGCTACACATAAAACATCTGCATCTCTGGCTGATATGGGCATAAAAGGGGACAAACTTATGGTGTGACCCCCATGCTCCCCTGACCTCTACCCCATTCAGAACCTTTGGAGCATCATTAAAAGGAGTGTCTATGATGGCGGGAGGCAGTTCACATCTAAGCAACAGCTCTGGGAGGGTATTCTGTCCTCATGCAAAACAATTGAAGCAGAAACCATCCAAAACCTGACAAATTCAATGGACGAGAGAGTTCAGAAGCTCCTTTCGAACAAGGGGTCCTATGTGAAAATGTAACATCACCTAGAATAAAGTTTTGAGTTGAAAACTGTTTGATTTCAGTTTCTAACAACCTGCTAATGCTTATAATTTCAAAAATGACCATTTTTTTGGTCTTTATTAAAATGAAAAGGTTGATCGAAAAGTTTGGGGGATCTAAGAGTGTGGCAACCCAGTAGTCATGATTACTTCGAATTCTGACAATATGAGGGTCATGCTGCAGGTAGTGCAGCAAGAAGGCACTTATGTGTCTTGCGCATCTCAGAGCCCCAAAATTATTTTCCGGGCTAGATGCAGCTAAAAATTATTATTAATTTTAAATCTGGTGAAGTTTTAGTATAGATGGCCTAATAGGATCAGTGCTGCACACTGCTACAAAGCCCAAATTATTTTCCAGTCAAGATACAGATAAACATGATTAGTAATTTTAAATCTGGTGGAGCTTATTATAGATGGCCTAATAGAATCAGTGCTGCACACTCTACAAAGCCCAAATTATTTTCCAGCCAAGATACAGATAAACATGATTAGTAATTTGAAAGCTTAAAACGGTTGGTAGGGTGATTTTAACCAATCATCAAGCTTTTACTCTCCCCAGGATGACACAGGGGTAGAAAAGTCATTTCGGATCCATGATTTGTTCATCTTTATGAACGTGAGTCTGTCTACATTATCAGTGGAGAGCCGCGTGCGCTTATCTGTCAGCACACCACCAGCAGCGCTGAACACACGTTCAGACAGAACGCTGGCTGCGGGGCATGACAAGATCTCCAAGGCGTAAGTGGCTAGCTCCGGCCATTTATCCAGATTGGAAGCCCAAAAAGAGCAAGGGTCCAGTGACACAGTCGTGGCTTCAATGTTTACTTGGAGATACTCCTGTACCATCGTCTCTAGGCGTTGACTATGTGTCAGACTTCTTGTCTCCTGTGGCCTTGCAAAGGATGGGCTAAAAAAGTGGTGAAATAATTCCGCAAAATTGATGTTACCAGCAGATACTGTGGTTCTGTTACGGTTTGAGTGCTGAACACTTGACGGTCCCACGGTTGGCAAGTTGGAACTGTGAGATTCACTACGTGCACCACTGGTATTTTGTGGAAAAGCACATGTAAGATTCTGCAACAGTCTCTGCTGATACTCCTGCATGCGTGCATCCCTTTCTATGGCAGGAATAATTTCTGCAAATTTACTTTTGTACCGGGGATCTAACAGTGTGGCAACCCAGTAGTCAGGATTATTTCTAATTCTCACAATTCGAGGGTCATGTTGCAGGTAGTGCAGCAAGAAGGCACTCATGTGTGTTGCGCATCCAGGAGCACCAAGTCCCTGTTGTGTTGGTGGCGAGGTAGCAATCATGCTTCCTTCCTCTGTCCTCTCCCCCCAACCTCGCACAACAGAAATGTGATCAAGGTCTCCCTCATCTGATGAGTCTTCCATCAGCAGGCCCAACGACTTCTGTAGAGATGTAAGTCGCTGAGCTGCGGGATGCGAACGGCGGAAGTGAGCACACAGCGACCGTGCCCTCTGCAGAAGGCCATCTAGTCTGGGATAGTGGGCTAAAAATTGCTGGACAACCAGGTTCAACACGTGAGCCATACAAGGCACGTGTGTGACATTGCCCCGGTGAAGGGCCGCACCCAGGTTTGCAGCATTGTCGCACACGGCCTTCCCTGGTTTCAGGTCCAGTGGAGACAACCATTCATGAAATTGGTTCTCCAGAGCTGACCACAACTCCTCAGCTGTGTGACTCACATTTCCCAGACATTTCAAAGTAAAAACCGCCTGATGACGTTGAGCCCTACTGCCAGCATAGTAAGGAGGTGTGCAGGATCCCTTCTGCGCAGTTAGAAAGCTTGTGGCATGACCAGACAGGCTTTGGGTGCAGGTGGAAGACCGAGAGGAGGTTGAGGAGGCAGAAGCAGTGAAGGAACTTTGACATAAAGAGGATTGACGCACAACTCGTGGGGACGGCAAGACTTGGACAGCAGCCCCTTGTCCTGCTGTCACCATAGTTACCCAGTGCCCAGTCAGCGACATGTAACGCCCCTGTCCATGCCTACTCGTCCAAGTGTCTGTGGTGAAATGCACCCTGTCACACACAGAGTTTCTCAAAGAAGCAGTGATGTTGTGTGCGACATGCTGGTGGAGCGCAGGCACACCTTTCTTTGAGAAGTAGTGCCGACTGGGCATCTGGTACTGGGGCACTGCGACGGACATAAGGTCTCGAAAATCCTCTGTGTCCACCAGGCGGAAAGGCAGCATTTCTGTAGCCAAGAGCTTGCAGATGGTGAAATTCAACCTCTTAGCTTTCTCATGGCTAGGAGGAAATGGTCTTTTACTTGTCCACATCTGAGGGACCGAGGGCTGGCTATTGTGCTTAGACGGGGTTGATAAGGGTGTCCCCGGCAAACTGCCGGTCTGTGAGGAAGATGCAGGCGGACATGTTAGGTTGCCTTCATCCAAAGGTGGTGCTATCGATGTCGGACAGCGCTCAACACCAACTGGTGTTACCACCTCCAAAGAAAATGATGACCTGCCAATCACGCTGGCTGTTGCGGGTAAAGAGGTGGCAGGTCTGCGCCCCAAAACAGGTGTGACTGCTGTCCCCCCAGTCACAGAGGATGAAGAGGCCGCGGATGCACAAGATATGGCAGACGGTGGTTGGCCCGGCCGGCTAGGCCGCATTGTAGCACACTGAGCTTCCCACTGCAACTTATGCTTCATGTCCATGTGCCGGTTCATGCATGAAGTACTCAAACTATGTATTTTTTGGCCTCTACTTAGCTTTTGCTGACAAATGTTACAGATAACACGAGTTGGGTCATCTTTATCGATCTGAAAAAATGCCCAGGCTATGCAAGGCTTAGCACCCATGCGACCTGAAGAGCCACCACGACTTGTGGTGAGAGGCAGAGTTGTGTTTGAGGATGCAGTTGTTGACGTGCTTCCAGTACTACGTCTCTGTCCAGGAAGGCGCAACCTGACCTCGTCGTCACTAGCATCTTCCTCCACCTCCTCTGCTGACCTCATCTCTTGGCTGACTGTGGGTTGACAGTAAGTGGGATCTCCAACCTCATCATCATCACCCTGTGCGTTATCACACCCGTCGTCCTCAGAGCCAACCTGTTCCTGCCCTGACAAAAAACTAAAGTTGTCGCTCCAATCAGGTATTTGAGTCTTATCATCGTCTTCCTCATTGTCTCCACCAACAGGAGTTACAGTTTGAGAATGAGGGTCTACATTATGGTCAGAACCTTCTGCGTCTGGTCCTGGATCTGACTCATAAAGATTCTGGGCATCAGTGCAGATCATTTCCTCGTCTGGATTCACAGAAGCGCTGGAGTCGACCTCTGATTCCCAGGCTATAGTATGAGCAAACAGCTCTGCAGACTCAACCATCTGTTCTACCTCATACTCAGACGGGCAGCTGGAGATTTGGGAGCTGTGAGGAAGCAAGTGCGATTGGGGTGACACCTTTGAGGACTGGAGTATTTGTGATGTTGAAGTTGATGTGGAGGAGAGCCCACTTAAAGGAGCACTTGATATCCGTTGAAGCACCTGCTGTTTTTGTGCATCATCTGGAATTTGTAGCGATTGGCGTGGCTGTAAGAAAGGGATCTTATCACATTGTCCGCTAAAAGAAGTAGACATTTTAGTTTGGCTGGAAGATGGTCTTTCTTCTGCAGATGTTACTGTTGCTTTAACACCTACCCCACGGACACAACCTTTTTTCCCCTTCCCAACACGCCTATTCCCCTTTCCACCAGCAGCAGGCCTTTTTCCACTCATTTTGGTGGTTAACTAATTCACAACTCTGGAGTTGTTTGCACAAAAAAACAATGGATGGGAACCGAGCAGAGCTGAGTGGCCAAACTGTGGTATTAGGCCAAAACTATTGGCTGGGTTAGATGCAGAAAAAAATTATATTCAATTTGCAACCTGATGGAGGTCTGTATAGATGGACTAATAGAACAAGTCCCACACACAGCTAGAAGGCCAAATATTTTTTCAGAGGTAGATGCAGAAAAAAATTATATTCAGTTTGCAACCTTATGGAGGTCAGTATAGATGGACTAATAGAACAAGTCCCACACACAGCTAGAAGGCCAAATATTTTTTCAGAGGTAGATGCAGAAAAAAATTATATTCAGTTTGCAACCTTATGGAGGTCAGTATAGATGGACTAATAGAACAAGTCCCACACACAGCTAGAAGGCCAAATATTTTTTCAGAGGTAGATGCAGAAAAAAATTATATTCAGTTTGCAACCTTATGGAGGTCAGTATAGATGGACTAATAGAACAAGTCCCACACACAGCTAGAAGGCCAAATATTTTTTCAGAGGTAGATGCAGAAAAAAATTATATTCAGTTTGCAACCTTATGGAGGTCAGTATAGATGGACTAATAGAACAAGTCCCACACACAGCTAGAAGGCCAAATATTTTTTCAGAGGTAGATGCAGAAAAAAATTATATTCAGTTTGCAACCTTATGGAGGTCAGTATAGATGGACTAATAGAACAAGTCCCACACACAGCTAGAAGGCCAAATATTTTTTCAGAGGTAGATGCAGAAAAAAATATATTCAGTTTGCAACCTGATGGAGGTCTGTATAGATGGATTAATAGAACAAGTCCCACACACAGCTAGAAGCCCAATATTTTTTCAGAGGTAGATGAAGAAAAAAATATATGCAGTTTGCAAGCTGATGGAGGTCAGTATAGATGGACTAATAGAACAAGTCCCACACACAGCTAGAAGGCCAAATATTTTTTCAGAGGTAGATGCAGAAAAAAATTATATTCAGTTTGCAACCTTATGGAGGTCAGTATAGATGGACTAATAGAACAAGTCCCACACACAGCTAGAAGGCCAAATATTTTGTCAGAGGTAGATGCAGAAAAAAATTATATTCAGTTTGCAACCTTATGGAGGTCAGTATAGATGGACTAATACAACAAGTCCCACACACAGCTAGAAGCCCAATATTTTTTCAGAGGTAGATGCAGAAAAAAATATATTCAGTTTGCAACCTGATGGAGGTCTGTATAGATGGATTAATAGAATAAGTCCCACACACAGCTAGAAGCCCAATATTTTTTCAGAGGTAGATACAGAAAAAAATATATTCAGTTTGCAACCTGATGGAGGTCTGTATAGATGGATTAATAGAACAAGTCCCACACACAGCTAGAAGCCCAATATTTTTTCAGAGGTAGATGCAGAAAAAAATTATATTCAGTTTGCAACCTTATGGAGGTTAGTATAGATGGACTAATAGAACAAGTCCCACACACAGCTAGAAGGCCAAATATTTTTTCAGAGGTAGATGCAGAAAAAAATTATATTTAGTTTGCAACCTTATGGAGGTCAGTATAGATGGACTAATAGAACAAGTCCCACACACAGCTAGAAGGCCAAATATTTTGTCAGAGGTAGATGCAGAAAAAAATTATATTCAGTTTGCAACCTTATGGAGGTCAGTATAGATGGACTAATACAACAAGTCCCACACACAGCTAGAAGCCCAATATTTTTTCAGAGGTAGATGCAGAAAAAAATATATTCAGTTTGCAACCTGATGGAGGTCTGTATAGATGGATTAATAGAACAAGTCCCACACACAGCTAGAAGCCCAATATTTTTTCAGAGGTAGATGCAGAAAAAAATATATTCAGTTTGCAACCTGATGGAGGTCTGTATAGATGGATTAATAGAACAAGTCCCACACACAGCTAGAAGCCCAATATTTTTTCAGAGGTAGATGAAGAAAAAAATACATGCAGTTTGCAACCTGATGGAGGTCAGTATAGATGGACTAGTACAACAAGTCCCACACACAGCTAGAAGCCCAATATTTTTTCAGAGCTAGATGCAGAAAAAAAATATATTCAGTTTGCAACCTGATGGAGGTCAGTATAGATGGACTAATAGAACAAGTCCCACACACAGCTAGAAGGCCAAATATTTTTTCAGAGGTAGATGCAGAAAAAAATTATATTCAGTTTGCAACCTTATGGAGGTCAGTATAGATGGACTAATAGAACAAGTCCCAAACACAGCTAGAAGGCCAAATATTTTTTCAGAGGTAGATGCAGAAAAAAATTATATTCAGTTTGCAACCTTATGGAGGTCAGTATAGATGGACTAATAGAACAAGTCCCACACACAGCTTGAAGGCCAAATATTTTGTCAGAGGTAGATGCAGAAAAAAATTATATTCAGTTTGCAACCTTATGGAGGTCAGTATAGATGGACTAATACAACAAGTCCCACACACAGCTAGAAGCCCAATATTTTTTCAGAGGTAGATGCAGAAAAAAATATATTCAGTTTGCAACCTGATGGAGGTCTGTATAGATGGATTAATAGAACAAGTCCCACACACAGCTAGAAGCCCAATATTTTTTCAGAGGTAGATGCAAAAAAAATATATTCAGTTTGCAACCTGATGGAGGTCTGTATAGATGGATTAATAGAACAAGTCCCACACACAGCTAGAAGCCCAATATTTTTTCAGAGGTAGATGCAGAAAAAAATTATATTCAGTTTGCAGCCTTATGGAGGTCAGTATAGATGGACTAATAGAACAAGTCCCACACACAGCTAGAAGGCCAAATATTTTGTCAGAGGTAGATGCAGAAAAAAATTATATTCAGTTTGCAACCTTATGGAGGTCAGTATAGATGGACTAATACAACAAGTCCCACACACAGCTAGAAGCCCAATATTTTTTCAGAGGTAGATGCAGAAAAAAATATATTCAGTTTGCAACCTGATGGAGGTCAGTATAGGTGGACTAATAGAGAAAGTCCCACACACAGCTAGAAGGCCAAATATTTTTTCAGAGGTAGATGCAGAAAAAAATTATATTAAGTTTGCAACCTTATGGAGGTCAGTATAGATGGACTAATAGAACAAGTCCCACACACAGCTAGAAGGCCAAATATTTTTTCAGAGGTAGATGCAGAAAAAAATTATATTCAGTTTGCAACCTTATGGAGGTCAGTATAGATGGACTAATAGAACAAGTCCCACACACAGCTAGAAGGCCAAATATTTTTTCAGAGGTAGATGCAGAAAAAAATTATATTCAGTTTGCAACCTTATGGAGGTCAGTATAGATGGACTAATAGAACAAGTCCCACACACAGCTAGAAGGCCAAATATTTTTTCAGAGGTAGATGCAGAAAAAAATATATTCAGTTTGCAACCTGATGGAGGTCTGTATAGGTGGATTAATAGAACAAGTCCCACACACAGCTAGAAGCCCAATATTTTTTCAGAGGTAGATGAAGAAAAAAATATATGCAGTTTGCAACCTGATGGAGGTCAGTATAGATGGACTAGTACAACAAGTCCCACACACAGCTAGAAGCCCAATATTTTTTCAGAGCCAGATGCAGAAAAAAATTATATTCAATTTGCAACCTGAAGGTCAGTATAGATGGACTAATAGAATGATGCTATGCCCAAAAGATTTTACTTCACTAGGTGCAGTAAAAAAATTGGTATTCTATACACAGGTGGTATATCTTGCAACACAGATAGGCTACTCCACTGACTAACACACTCTGCAATAGGCCAAAAAGGATTAGCTTTGCTAGATTCAGCCAAATGCTGTGAAAAAAACTTGCACAGCACTGGCACAGACCTGCCTGGCAAAAACTGATAGGAACTGATGTAACCTAGTCCTGAAAAGGACTGCAATTACAATTAGTCTTTACTCCCACAATCTATCTATTTAAGAGCACAGACCTGCCTGATAAAAGTCGTTAGAAACGCTGTAACCTAGTCCTTAAAAGGACTGCAATCACAACTATTCCCTACTCCCAAGCTATCTGTAGATTTGTGCGAAAATTGGCTTGAAATTAACAAGGTATAGCGCACACAGCAACAGCGGTGCCGTCTAACACGCAGCTGCAGCAGTGAGAAAATGGTGGCGACGGGGAAAATGGCTTGGTCTTATAGGGCAAGGACATGTGACATACACTGCCAATGACACATGCCCTTGCTTGTGTGAAAAAAAGCACTTCGCTCCGTGTGTGCGCTGCTGATAGGCTGACAGATTGCACCTCCCCACTGCAAATGCGGGAAAGAGAAAAAAAAATGGAGTTCTTCATTGTTCCTGCAGAGATCCATCCCCTGCCCCTCCCCCCGCCCCGCTGTACACTCAAACTGCGTATTAACATTAATTTTCATCATTACTGAGAAAAAATCCAGTTATGATTTTGGTGCACGAACAGTTATCGAACATAACCTCGAACAGCCGAATTTTTCTCAAATTGTTCGTGTTCGCCGAACGGCTCGAACACCGCCCAAAACAGCTTGAATTTGAGATTGGCGAACAGTTCGAGTAGAACAACGCTCATCTCTACTCAGTAGTGGTTTTCATCTTTGAACTCTGCCATGCATCCCATTTTTGGCCTTTTTCTTATGGTAGAGTCATGAGCACTGACCTTAGCCAAGGCAAGTGAAGCCTGCAGTTTTTTAGTTGTTGTTGTGAGGTCTTTTGTGACCTCTTGGATCAGTCGTCACTGTGCTCTTGGTGTAATTTTGGTCGCCTGCCACTCCTGGGAAGTTTCACCACTGTTCCATGTTTTCGCCATTTGTGGATAATGGCTCTCACTGTGGTTCGCTGGAGTCCCAAAGCTTTAGAAATAGCTTTATAACCTTTCCCAGACTGATCGATCTCAATTACTTTGCTTCTCATTTGTTCCTGAATTTCTTTGGATCGCAGCATGATGTCTACGTTTTGAGGATTTTTTGGCCTACTTCACTCTGTCGGGCAGGTCCTATGTAAGTGATTTCTTGATTGAAAACAGGTGTTGCAGCAATCAGGCCTGTGTGTGGCTAGGGAAATTGAACTCAGCTTCCTAAAGATGTGATAAACCACACTTAATTTATGTTTTAAAGGGGGGAGCAATAACTTTTTCACACAGGGCCCTGTAGGTTTGGATTTCTGTTTCCCTTAATAATAAAGACCTCCATATAAAAACTGCATTTTGTGTTTACTTGCATTATCTTTGCTAATATTTAAATTTGTTTTGTGATCTGAAACATTTAATTTTCACAAACATGCAAAAGAATAAAAAATCAGGAAGGGGGCAAACACTTTTTCACACCAATATATGTAACAAAGAACTTGGTAGATTGTTAAATGAATAAGATGCTGCCTTTGTCTGTACATAGTGATTCAAGTACATAGTGCCAAGTATTGCTCATATAAGAGGGTGGTGGTCCACTCTTGCATAGGGACCCATCGGAGGATTCTCCTGTTCTCCTGTGGACCAGTCCAAGCCTGGCTACGATCCCTAGTCATGTTGCAAGTCTTATTAGAAAATGAGTTATTGACTTACAGCTACATCCAATAGATTGTGCAATTGTGATAGTTTCTTTCTGACAGATCCCTGGTTTGCATACCCTTTTCTTGTAGCACATAGCCAATAAGACCCCCAAAGTTATATGTTACAGCACAAAATTGTGTGGCCAAACAAAGTAACATTTCTACTTCATGCTATGTAGCAATAAATGCTTTAATTCAAACATTTCTAGCCATTTTTAGCTTTTGAGCTGCATCCAAATATGACTGGTGATGATGGGCCACACTGTGTAATGAAAGATATGGTCTAGTGGAAGGGTTACTGCCCATTTTACTCATTAGAAAATCATTGTCTGTAATTGAGGTAATCGATAATATTAAATCTCTTCACTTAAAAAAAAAAATCACCCGACCAAATTGCATAGATGTATCTAAATAGATCTGTCTTATCCCGCACTTCATTCAATAGCTGAACTGACCTCCAAACAGTATGATCCAATTAGACAAGAGTTTCCCTTCATATTTTTAGTATAAAGTTAGGGCTGTAATAAACTTAAAAAGAGTCCAGCATCAAAGTTAGCTATGTGGAAAAAATCTTGCAAAAATGAAAAACAATTTTACGTTCGAAACGCGTCGACTTTTGGAATGCAAGTGAACATGGTCGTTTATTTTGTTTTTGTTCAACATTGCAAATTGTAGAGCCGGACTCTAACCCTATCGTGATCTTGTCTTTCACAAGCTTCCATGCACCCAACGAAACAGAAAATTGCTAACCTGGTGGGCTGGGTTTTTCTTCTCAAATCTAAGACTGCATAGCAAATTTTGCCAAAAGTTGTATTATGTTTCCCAATCAGAGAACGGTTGTGTCCTGATAGCAAGAGTTACAATTATGACTGTGAAATATTAAAGGTATTATCCAGCCCCACTTATCCAATTTTTTTTGCTGATGGAAAAATTTGATTTAAACAGTCAATTATAGATAATTTATTTATGCTTTGAGTTGCGGCTCTAGTCCCAGGTTCAGCAGATCGGCTTTCAGTCATGTTTGCAACACAGACCTTTCCTATGTCAGCACGTGCCTGGAGTAATGTGTGAAGGGGTCTGGCTGCCAACTCATTTCACAAGCTTAGGCAGACCCATTTTATGTCTATGCAATGGTCATGACAGAGAAGGGGGCTGGCTTAGCCAATAAAATGAGAAGTCAGCCAAGGCTTACTATGCTAAGTGTATCTGCCAAACCTCGGATGGAGAAACAATATGATGATCAGGTAATTAACCTTCATTGGTAAGTTATATATATAACTTACTCTTTAAAGCTTATTTATGTTTTTTGGGGGGTCTATATAAAGTCTTTAATGATAGCATTATAGGTACTGGGACCTCACCAGACTACTCTCACTCATACAGGTAAAAGCAGTACATCATGGCATTATAGTGCATTCTGCTCACTAATATACAAGGATTTCTAAATTCTCCTAAAACTCCGTTGATAAGTTTTGTGCTTTACATTGTGTTTGTATATGAGGCATCATATACATTTTTAATATTTCTCAGATTATTACATCATTATTTAGAGGTTTTGTTATCTTTTAATATCTTATTATAACTGTTTTATAGATGTGTTCTCAAGACAAATAGCCACAAACAACATTTTAACAAGTTCATTAACTAATCAATATGCTAAATCCCCAATTACAGGAGCCCCATCGGCTTACGCTTTAGAATCCATATAAATTGCTAAATTATCTTTCAAGAAATGAAAGCTGGTGAAGAAAATATGGCAAACAAGGTTAAATATATGCGTGGCCTAGATTCTGCTAAGGTTTGCTCGGCAGTTGTATTTGCGTAGCAGGACTTGTTAGACTTATATGTAGATTTTACTAAAAGCTGTTGTTTGGAATTTGATGGTATTATTGAGGTAAATGGAACTGCCTCCAGGACAGATTATTTAGAAAATAGTTGGATTCAATTAACCCCTTTGATTGTAACTTTTGAGATTCTTCAGATCTAGACACTACATTAAATTATGGAAGTTTATTTAGAACTTGCAATGGACGCTCCATGTTTAGATTTCAGAGGGCTCAGACTGGAAAAGAAGTGTTCACTCTCATCGTTCCCGTTCTAATGCTTATCCTACCTCATTGGTCTCTGTTTTCAAAAATGGTAGGAAATGCCTGTTCAGCCAATGACTGCCTAAAGCGGGTCACAACTAAGGTGGTTGGCTGAGTGGGACTTTTCTGACTGTTCTGGTTTGTTTCAGTGGAAAAAAAAAAGTTGAGATCAATGAGGATCTGCTGTGCATCAAAATGAATTGAAGCAGTGATGGTAAATTGCACTTTTTTATTTATTTTAAATCTACCTATGAAAAATATATTTGTATCCACTGGAAAACCCCTTTAAATGTTGGGATTCTTGGAACCCTAGTAAAGGGTTCTTTGGAAAATAAAGACTCTACCGTCTTGGGCTTGCAATCTAAATAGTAATGGGGAAAGAGACAGTAGGTTAAGGTGTTGCAGTTGCTCTGGTGTTAGTGAGTTAGTGGGTGAAAACGGTGTTATTGCAGGCTGAGGCTTTCCTGAAGAGATGAGTTTTCACATTTCATCTAAAGGTTTCAAATGTGGAAGACAATCGGATGTGAGGTTGTGAATTCCATAGGATTGGAGATGCTTGGGAAAAATCTTGGGAGGCAGTTGGGTGTGTAACGTATGAAAGTGAAGGGGAGAAGGAGGTCTTGTGAGGACCAGAGAGTACTTGTTGGAAGGTATCGGAAGATTAGTTTGGAGATGTATAGGGGATACAGATTATGGACAGCCTTGCAAATCATTGTTAATAATTTAAACTGGATTCAATGGAGAATTGGAAGCCAGTACCAGGATTGGCAGAGGAGTAGCAATGGAAGAGGTGGATTAATTGGGGAGCAGAGTTAAGGACAGACTGGAGAGGTGCAAAAGTGTTAGGTCTTAGGACCCATAGAAGCGTCAGTCGGGTGCGAAATGGCCGTCGTCCTCTCTTCCTCCCCCGCACCTACTCCCTGTTTTTACCTTCTTGCCGCATGTTTTCCTAGATTGTCCACACATGATGGAATAAAGGACTTTTAAGCCAAGAAAGATCTGGTGAGTGCTGCTTTTCATATTTCTTCATATTGATATGGAGGAAATATTATGAGTTCAGTTTTGTCCACACTGAGTCTTAGAAAGTGTAAGGAAGTGATAGAGGATATGGCTGATGTAAGAAGGAAGACTTGCCTAGGGCCAGGTGCGGAGCTCCGGCGCCGGAACTGCCAGGGTCCTGCCCAGTGTGCCAGGGGACGGGATTAAGAGTGCACGGGGGACTTCTTGGACAGTGATGGGGGACAGAGGAGAGGGATGGAAGAGAGGAAGTCAGGTTTCTGGGCTTGCGCGAAAGAGACAGTTGGTTGTGGAGAGCAGACACTGAGTTGGGGAGAAACGGTCGGACCTGCCGACAACGAGAGAGAGACGTGCTGCCCTGTCCTTGGTGAAATAGAGAAGTGCTGACCTGTCTGTGGTGACGGACGAACGGGTGGCACAGCTTGCCACATAAACAAAGGACGTGCGGTCTTTACCGGGCCTACAGAAAGTGATCATTCAGTTACCTGAATCACCACAGTTTTCCATGCATCTCACGGTGACCTACGGGTGAGGACGCACCTGGAATTAGTGATCCTAAAGCAGTTTGTTGTACGCCAGAAGAGCTTGCTACGGCTCTTAAAGGAGTCGTGATGGCTGTCATGTGGTCAAAGGACTGGGGGCCCAGTGGGTGAGACCTGAGATCGCCCACTGCCGCCAGAAGATGGACACCCTCCGGAGTGAGTGTCTGAAGATCCATCTTGATAGGGTGAACAGAAGTGGACAGGTCTAGGAGGATGAGAACAGAGTATTGTCTTTTAAATTTGGCAGTTAGTAAGTCATTTGTAACTGGTTAGGGCAGTTTCAGAGCAGTCGTGGGAACAGAAGCCAGATTGTACAGTAGGTTGTCAGTGTGTTAGATGAGAGATGGGAGAAAATTTCACTGTAGACATGCTGTTCAAGAAGTTTTAAAGCAAAATAGCTGTAACATACCTGGCGGCGTCCTTGCATGGTGGTCCATCTCCCACTGTGCAAGAGCGCGCACTTGATCTCCAATCCAGAATGTCTCTCTGGCTTCCCTCCATGCTGTCTGTTTGTGTCTGTTTCTGCTGCTTAAGGGCGGCGCCCGATCACTTCCTGCTTTTTGTACCTGCTGTGGGTCACACCCCTTGTGCGTCCTCAGCCTATTGCTGTCTGTTACCTGGTATATAGCTCAGCTGCTCCCATCTATCCCTGCCTGAGCATAGTGTTTCATTCAGTGTGTGCTTGCACTCTGAAGGTGCCAGGTCCCGTTCTTTGTCTCCTGCCTTGCGGTATCAGTTCCCGTGTCTGAACTGAGTCCTGTCTTTGTCTCCTGCCTTGCGGTATCAGTTCCCGTGTCTGAACTGAGTCCTGTCTGTGTTCTCTTGTCTGCCTATCCTGGAGGCTGTATTTCCAGGCCTGTCTGAACACGCTCCTAGCCTGTTCCTACCGCCTTCTAGGGGCCGATTACCTAGATCCGTTCCTGTATCTTGTCTGTCCTGTCTGAACACGCTCCTAGCCTGTTCCTCAAGCCTTCTAGGGGCCGATTACCTAGACCCGCTCCTGTATCTTGTCTGTCCTGTCTGAACTCGCTCTTTGCCTGTTCGTCCCGCCTCTCCGGGGGCCGTATTCCCAGACCCGCTCCTGTGTCCCGCTGCAGTGTCGGTCTCGTCCGTACACTCAGTTCTAGTCTGTACTCTCTCCTATCTTTCATCTGTCTTTTCTCTATGTCCGTTCCTTTCCTTTTTCTGCAGAGTCTGAACTCGTACCTAACTCCTGCTTGTAGTCTCTGTACTCCCGTTTGTGAGTTTGTGGTCCACTCGCTACTTCACTGCAAGTACCCTGTGGGTATCTGGCTCTGCCTTTCCCTTCCTGTCTGTTCCGTGTGAACAGAGCCCTGTCCCCCCTGCTCAGCCTTGCCTGCTCTGACTCCTTTGCTCACCGCTCCGGCGGTTCTAGCCTGCTCTGACTCCTTTGCTCACCGCTCCGGCGGTTCTAGCCTGCTCTGACACCTTTGCTCGCTGCTCCGGCAGCCTTGCTCCGCTCTGACCCTTTTGCTCGCTGCTCCGGCAGCCTTGCTCTGCTCTGACCCTTTTGCTCGCTGCTCCGGCAGCCTTGCTCCGCTCTGACCCTTTAGCTCGCTGCTCCGGCAGCCTTGCTCCGCTCTGACCCTTTTGCTCGCTGCTCCGGCAGCCTTGCTTCGCTCTGACCCTCTTGCTCACTGCTCCGGCAGTCTCGCTCCGCTTTTATCCTTTTGCTCACTGCTCCGGCAGTCTTGCTCCACTCTTGCTCACCGCTCCAGGCGGCCTTGTCCTGCCCTGTTCTCGCTCACCTCTCTGGGCGGCCTCACTCTGCTTTGTCCGCCACATCTGTGGTTCTGTTCCTGAGTCCCAGTGTGTACTGGGCCCTATCCCGCCAGTGTCCCTACCTGCTAGTGCCTCCCTGTCTGCACTTTAGCTGTGCTTGCCTGTACCCCTCTGCCTGTATTGTTTCTGAGTCCCAGTGTGTACTGGGTCCTATCCCTCCTGTGTTCCTTCCTGCTAGTGCCTCCCTGTCTACACTCTAGCTGTGCTTGCCTGTACCCCCCTGCCTGCATACCCGCCTGCCTGCATACCAGTTGTGCCTGCCTATACCCACCAGTCTGTGTGCCAGCCTACCAGTATGTTCCTGTATTCCCCTGTGTGGGTCAACAGCCGTGTCCGGGGTCTGTCCTGGAGTAGCACCTGGTCCCTCTGCTCGGTTCCTCCTTGGTGCACTGGCGTCGTATGCCGTAGTGCGACCCTGGTCGGATCGGGTGAATACCTAGTTACGCCCCTCCAGGCATTCACTCTCCGGCACGGTCCAGTGGAATCACTACAATCACTCGCACACGCCGCTCAGCCCGGGCGTGTGCATTACAATAGCGTAGTGAAATTGGGCAATTGCTGGACTGAGAGGTTGGGTTAAATGATAGCTTCTTTAGGATCGGTGTTATTGTTGCATCTTTGGAAGAGGAAGGGAATACACCAAAGGATAATGATAAATTGAAGAGATGGTTTAGGGCTGTCATGAATATGGTGGTAAGGTTGGGGAGGAGATGGGAAGAGATAGGGTGGTGAGGTGTGATGTTTCAGAGACAATTAGCCAGCTTTACTTCAGTGATGGTGAGAAAGAAGGTTATGGGGGTAAGGCAATGGTCTGTTACACAATGGGGTTGTGGTGGTTCAACATTAAAAATGTGGTCCAATACCTAAAATGTACTTTGTAAATATCTGTTTTTACACCCTAAGCATTTTTGAAATTTGCTTTATTACCAAATACCCTACACTTCTCCCTATACACCTAATCCCTCAATGTGTTCTTTTTACTTCACTTCCTGTGATGTTTCATTTGAGGAGAGTATCAAATGGGACATCAGAAGAGGTTGGGGCTGCACTCACTTCCCTGCAGTGTCTATCAACACTCCTGGAACAGGACATCATCAGGGGGTGTAACTTCAGTCACATTCCACAGTTTCTTTAATTGCCACAATGTGAATATGTCCTGAGTCCATGGCGCTGATAGAAGCTGTGGGAGGGGAGAGAGGTGAGTGCAGCATTGGCATTCTACTTTTATCTCTGCAGCTGCAGTGTCTTACTGTGTAAGGAGACTTCATTAGGGGCCAGTGATAGAAGCAGGGTGAGTGACAGAAATACTGCCTCACAGCTTTTGTCAAGTACCGCCCTCAAATAAATCGTTATTAGGGGGTTCTGATATAAAGCAAGGTGAGTGACATCAACACATCCCCTTGATGATGATTCGATTAAAAGCAGTGATAGAAGCTGTGGAGCGGCACTGGTGTCATTCACCCTGCTACTATCACTGCCCCCTGATAATTTCTACTTTCCACAGCCTCTATCAGTGTCATAGATTCAGGGCATCTTTGGAGGGTGTCAATGAAAGAAACTGTTGTTAAGTGACTGCAGTACCATTCCCTAGAGATGCCCTGTTCCAGTATGGGTGATAGACACTGTGGAGAAGTGAGTGAAGCCCCAGCCTCCTGTGACGTCCCATTTGATACTCTGCTCAAATGAAACGTCACAGAAAGTGAAGGGTAACAAACACATTTAGGGATTATCTGTATAAGGAGACATGTAGGATATTTTATAATAAAGCAAATAACAAAAGGACATTTTACGTATTGGACCACATTTTTAAGGCTTTGACTGTTGTAGTTAATATTGTTTTTAAAATGAGAGTGAAAGTTGTCTACTGAAATGAGGGAGGTGAAGAGATCAATGGTAGACAGGGGGTTTTGGAGTTGTGGGACAGAGAAGATATCACAGTCGTGAAGTTGAAAATTTGAAAACTGCTTGCTTGAATGTGATAAATTTTTCTTGCGAGCACATTTTCTTCCAGTGCTTCTTCGCAACTCTGGATGCTTGCATCAGCTTTTTTTGATGTTAGTTTGCCGGGATTATTTATTAAATTGTCGCATTCTGCTATGTACAAGAGGGGCGACCAAGTCAATAGCTGATCAGAGTGTGACATTGTACAAAACGGTGGCTGTTTCTGTTTTATTGAATGAGTGAGGTTATGGTGGACCACAGTAGAAGAGAGTAAGAGAGTGTGTGAAAGTCTATACTTGAGAAGTTTCTGTGGTGGTGCATTAATTGCTGGACTTGGGAGGCAGTTGATGAGTAAAGAGATGAGAATGTGTGTAGATGGTGGTCAATTAGGGGGATAGGTGAAATTAGATAGGAAACAGAGAGAGGTGAAGATGAGATCTAGTAAATGTACATCTGTATGGGTGGATGTGAAGGACCTTTGTATGAGACCAAATAAATTAAGTAAATGATAGTAGTTTGGAGGCAGCTGACGTGTGTCAACAGGGATGTTGAAATCACCTATGTTGACTATGTGAATGTCAGCAGAGAGAAAAAGCAGAAGCCAGGTGGAGAAGTGGTCAATAAAGGAATCGCTGGGTCAGCATATGATACCTGCTTGGAGGTTGCAAGGAGCGTTGAAACTGATATAGTGCACATTAAAAGAGGTGATAGTAATGGAGGGTTAAGTTGGCATTGAGTTGAAGGTACAGTTGTTACACAGGAGAAGGCCAACAAGTCTACCATGTTTATTGCCAATACGAGAAGTGTGGGTGAAGTGATGGCCACCACAACACAGCGCAGCAAGGAAGGCCATGTCAGAGAGTGTCAGCTATGTTTTTGTTAGATGCAGAAAAAATAGATTGTGACAAGAAAATAGTTTGAGAATGACAAGGGGTGTATTACAGACAGATTATGCATTCCATAGTGCACCAAGAAGAGGGAGGAATAGAGAGGGGTCTAGCATATGGATTACAGGTTAGCGTGGTTGCAGAGATTTCTGAAAAATGGAGAGTGATAGAAAGGAGAAATAACAGTAGGTATTACCTGATGGTCTGGAATGGGAGATATATCACCACCAGTAAGTAGAAGCAGAGAGAGGAAGAGCAGATTGGGGAAGAAGAGTGCCCGACTTGTTTCTTTTATTGGAGGTAAATAAGGATGTTGTGTGTTTCATCTGCTGCACTAAGTTTCCTTTGCCAACCACTGCATCTATGATCCTCAACATTGTTCATTTCTTGATGTCCTCAATGCTGAGACATACAGGCAGATACGTTTCCAAAGTTCAATACCATCAGAGAGGCATGTCATTCACTTTCCCCGCCATTGGACGTATTGAACATTAACAGGAAGTCAGGGCTGTGGCTTCTTTCTGACTTCTTCTTGATGTCCGATTTGTTCGAAGGTGGGGACTGTAATGCCAGCGCTGATTGGGCATAGGGCTTGTGTGATGTAACAACCTCACGTGAACCCCGGGAACGTTAGTGCCAATGCCACTGGAACAGCGCCGGCATCGGAGGAGAGTATAAGTGTTTTTATTTTAACGGGGCAAACAAAGTACTGTAGTGGACAACCCCTTTAACACTTACTGTATGTCACCCAAACGTCAAAAACATCTCCAGAATGCACTGTTTTCTTAGTATAAAAACCACAAAAACTCTCGCTCTCATTCATTCTCATATTGGCTACTGCAAACCAGTACTAATCAGTTTCTCTCTTCACTAAACTTTCCTTTCCCCAATCTTTCTCTCTGAACGTCCCAGTCAGGCTCATCTTTCTGTCTCCTTGCTTCCATGTAGGACTAGTCAATAATATTAGTGTTACAGATCCGGGTGGTGGAACCTCTGTGCTGTGATACAAGGAGGGACCAGAGGGGCGTAACTAAGTGCCTACCCGGACCAACCCTGGCCATACAGAAGCTTAGTCAACTCCGTGAACCAAGGAGGGACAGGGAAGGTGAACCAGGTGCCACTCCGGGACCGACCTTGTGTGAGAGCACGCGCCTCCCACGGAACTGATGGCTGAAGCTGACAGGCACAGCAGATGAGCACGACTGGTAGACAGGCAGGTGATGCTGGTAGGTAAGCAGGCGGGCACGGCAGGTAGACAGGCAGGCGGGCACGGTGATAGACAGGCAGGTGGGCACGGCTGATAGACAGGCTGGTGGGCATGGCTGATAAGACAGGCTGGCGGGCAATGGAACCTGAGGGCTGAGGAGAGTGTTAGCACACAAACAACAACCTTGCACAGGCACCTCCATTTTGGAGGAGGTGCTTTAAATAGGTGCAGTCCTCCAGCCGTTGGCCGGGGACTCTTTAGGACTTCTCATGTGGCCCTGTAAGAGGGAGGGAGCGTACACGCGTACGCCCTAAGTACAATGCTCGGGGTACTGCGCGTGGCGCGTGCACCCCGAGCAGATGCAGCAGGGGAGCTGAAGGACGCAAGACCGGGACCGCGGCGGTGAGGGGATCGGCGTCTCTGCCCGGCAGGAGGCAGGGACGCCGACGCTACAATTAGATGCTTCCACGTAGGACTAATCAATAATATCAGATCAGTGAAGGCCCTACTCCCGAGACCCCTATTGATAGCTGATTGGAGGTGCTGAAGTGCACTGAAAATGTCATTGCTCCATACATTGTATAGTGGTCATAAATGGTCCTGCAAGATTTCTCCTATTTACTTACAGTGCCTTGAAAAAGTATTCATATCCCGTGAATTTTTGCACATTTTTTCACTTTACATCCACAAAATGTATTTTATTGGGATTTGATATGATATACTCCATAATGTCTTTATTGTCTGGTCATGTTCCCTCTGAATTCTAAAGTCCTGTGGAATATTTTGGCTCAATAGAAATAATTATTATTATTATTATTATTATATACCAACTCAAACTATTCTGTATTTGTGAAGTATAATATAAGAGAACCACCGAATGATAGGTCCAATACAACAAAAGCAATTCAAAAATACCTTTATTCAAATTATGGTAAAAGTGACACTACATACACAAGGAAAGCCGCATTATAATAGTCATACAGCAATGTTATAATATATACTAGACTCTAAGATATATAGATGAATAAGAAACATCAAGCAGGTTAGTACATGGAAGGAAGGGGACAGACGGAAAGGGGTTATATCACCGAAATGGCAACTAAGAAAACATGTGAATGGCCAAATCATAAATGTATATATACAGTCATATGAAAAAGTTTGGGCACCCCTATTAATCTTAAGCTTAATGTTCTATAAAAATTGGTGTTTTTGCAACAGCTATTTCAGTTTGATATATGTAATAACTGTTGGATACAGTAATGTTTCTGCCTTGAAATGAGGTTCATTGTACTAACAGAAAATGTGCAATCTGCATTCAAACAAAATTTGACAGGTGCATAAGTATGGGCACCTCACCAGAAAAGTGACATTAATAGTTAGTAGATCCTCCTTTTGCAAAAATAACAGCCTCTAGTCGCTTCCTGTAGCTTTTAATGAGTTCCTGGATCCTGGATGAAGGTATTTTTGACCATTCCTCTTTACAAAACAATTCCAGTTCAGTTAAGTTTGATGGTCGCCGAGCATGGACAGCCCTCTTCAAATGATCCCACAGATGTTCAATGATATTCAGGTCTGGGGACTGGGATGGCCATTCCAGAACATTGTAGTTGTTCCTCTGCATGAATGCCTGAGTAGATTTGGAGCGGTGTTTTGGATCATTGTCTTGCTGAAAGATCCATCCACTTTGTAACTTCATATCTATCACTGATTCTTGAACACTATTGTCAAGAATCTGCTGATACTGAGTGGAATCCATGCGTCCCTCAACTTTAACAAGATTCCCAGTGCCAGCATTGACCACACAGCCCCAAAGCATGATGGAACCTCCACCAAATTTTACTGTGGGTAGCAAGTGTTTTTCTTTGAATGCTGTGTTTTTTTGCCACCATGCATAACGCCTTTTTGTATGACCAAATAACTCAATCTTGATTTCATCAGTCCACAGGACCTTCTTCCAAAAAGAAATTGGCTTCTCCAAATGTGCTTTTGCATACCTCAGCCAACTCTGTTTGTGGCATGCTTGCAGAAACGGCTTCTTTCGCATCACTCTCCCATACAGCTTCTCCTTGTGCAAAGTGCCTTGTATAGTTGACCGATGCACAGTGACACCATCTGCAGCAAGTTGATGCTGCAGCTCTCTGGAGGTGGTTTGAGGATTGTCCTTGACTGATCTCACCATTCTTCTTCTCTGCCTTTCTGATGTTTTTCTTGGCCTGCCACTTCTGGCCTTAACAAGAACTGTCCCTGTGTTCTTCCATTTCCTTACTATGTTCCTCACAGTGGAAACTGACAGGTTAAATCTCTGAGACAGCTTTTTGTATGCTTCCCCTGAACAACTATGTTGAATAATCTTTGTTTTCAGATCATTTGACAGTTGTTTTGAGGAGCACATGATGCCACTCTTCAGAGGAGATTCAAACAGGAGAACAACTTGCAAGTGGCCACTTTAAGTAGCTTTTCTCATGATTGCATACACCTGGCTATAAAGTTCAAAGCTCCATGAGGTTACAAAACCAAAAAAAGTGCTTTAGTAAGTCAGTAAAAAGTAGGTAGGAGTATTTAAAACAAGAAAATGATAAGGGTGCCCATACTTATGCACCTTTCAAATTTTGTTTGAATGCAGATTGCACATTTTCTGTTAGTACAATAAACCTCATTTCAAGGCAGAAACATTACTGTGTCCAACAGTTATTACATATATCAAACTGAAATAGCTGTTGCAAAAACACCATTTTTTATAAAACATTAAGCTTAAGATTAATAGGGGTGCCCAAACTTTTTCATATGACTGTATGTACCTGGCAGTATGGAGAGGAAAATTCCCGTGTACTCCATGTCATTTAATAGTACATATACCCCATGCTTATCCATACAGTCCAAAGTAATCAGTGTGTAAGCCCAAATATAAAGTGTATCTACCTGCACAGAAGTCCAGTGTGAAGTGTAAAGGAAATGATACAAGGTTTTCTAATTATTATAAAAATACAAACCTGAAAATTGTGGCGTGCATTTGTATTCAGCCCCTTGTAGTCTCTAAATAAAATCCTGAGTGACCAATTGCCTCCAGAAGTTACATAATTAGTAAATTGAGTCCACGTGTGTGTAATTTCTTCTCGGTATAACCACAGATGTTCTGTGAAGGCCTCAGAGGTTTGTTTGAGAACATTGAGGATCAACTAGCATCATGAAAACCAAGGAACACACCAGAGAGGTTCATTTTTTTGGGTTTTGTTTTAGGTTTTTTAACTCAGTGCAGGTAAGTGTGTGACCACTCTTGTCTCTGAACTGGATATTACGTTTATATACCTTCCCATAGCTGGGTGTCCAATAGGTGGGTCCTCGATTCTGCTCCTGTTCTTGTGGGTGTCAGAATCAAGCTGTGGGGAGGCTTTTTTTCAGCAGGGACAGGGGGGAAAATAGTCAGAGTTGATGGAAAGATGGCTGGAGCTAAATATAGGGCAATCCTGTATGGAAACCTGCAAAAAACTTTAGACTGGGGCGTAGGTTCATCTTCCAGTAGGACAACGACCCGAAACATCCTGCCAGAGCTACAATGTATGGTTTAGATGAAAGCATATTCATGTGTGTGATCGGCCTAGTCGCACTCCAGACCTAAATCCCATTGACAATCTGTGGCAAGACTTGAAAATTGCAGTTCACAGACGCCTCCATCCAACCTCACTGGGCTGTAGCGAGTGTGCAAAGAAGAATAGACAAAAAATGTCACCTCTAGATGTGCAAAGCTTGTAGAGACAGACCCCAAAAGACTTGCAGCAGTAATCACAGCGAAAGGTGGTCCTAAAAACTGTTGACTCAAGGGACTGAATACAAATGCAAGTCACAATTTTCAGATTTATATTTTTAAAATATTTAGAAAACCCTGTATCATTTCCTTTACACTTCACAAATACTTGTTACTTTGTGTTAGTATATCACATAAAATAAAATGTACTGCTTGAGGAATAATTCTGGTATTGGGTGGATTTATGGAAATATGGATTTGTTCTTTTTCAAAGAAGATTTTAGCTGCATTATTTTCTGGTAATACAGAATACACTAAGGCTGATGGGGATTAGCAAAGGCATGAAAATCACACCCACTTGTCCATGTGCCTCTGCATCTTACATTGTAATTAGCATTCACAAACACATAAAAGTGATTTTCAGGTCAATTCATTACTGTGGGGTTTTTAATCATCAAAATCTGCTGTATTAGAAAAAACATTAATCAACAAACTTGTGCGCATCGAAATGGCTTGCCAAGAAATTCTTGGCAACTTTCATCCAGATTATTGTACAAAAACATCAACTGCTCAGCAAATCCATAATGTTCATTAATATAATAGATATCCTGAATAATAAACTCACTGTAAATATCCTTATAAAGTTTACAAAAACCTTTGCAATAGGCTTTAATTAAAAAAAGTGTGGACAGTTTGGCTTCTACAGCCTCTATTTATCATAGTACATAGCAATCTTCTGATATGAGTTTACTGTGACTCCATCGGTAAGCTTGTCTACTGCAGAGCCTGTAACTCATCCCTTTTTTCCTGAAATATATCCTAAGCCTATTTATACCAAGTAGAAGTGGAACTTTAATGTGGCTATAAATCAGCTAAGAAAAGTTTAGAAGTGAGAAAATTTTTACAAATTTTGTCTTCAGAATAAACTAATTGACGGATTCACAGTAAACTCATTCCGCAGCCATCTATGAACTGTATTACTGGTACTGGGGCAAAAACAAAGACAACAATTTCCACATTTTTTTACATGATAAATTTGGCACTGTTTTCTGATAATTTTATTCTGTATAATTCTAACAATACTACAATTATATAGTTCTTTTTTTCTGTTTTACATCTATTTTTTATGCTGCCGTATTTTGTCAGCCATAACATTAATTTCTGTTGATAGAGCTGTTTAAGAGCTTATTTTTTTCTGTGGGACAAGCTGTATTTTTCATTGGTACCATTTTGAGGTTTAAATGGCGTTTTGATCACTTTTTTTTCCCTTTCTTGGGAAGTGACATGAGAAAAAACATAATTTGTGTAATCATTTTTTTTACAAAATAATCAATTTTTTGTGTCATATTATGAGAGCCATGCGATTTTTATTTTCTTTTAATGGAGCTGTTTTTCTTTTTGCAAGAAGAGCATCATTTTCATGTGTTGACGCTAATTTTTATATAATTTTTCCTTTTCTTTCCCTCATTATAAAGCCTTTAAGCTAATTTTTTACACTAATTTGTTGGATTTGGAAATTCTGTTCTGCACTAGAATAGGGATGAGTACACAACAGAGCAGTAAGGCTATGTCAAACTCAGCAAAAACTGAGCAAAAACTCCAGCAAAAACAGAAGCCGCCAGAAGAATGAACATGATACTTTTTTTAACCGCTCCAGGGTTTCCGAACTCCGAAGCAGTTAAAAAAAGCAACAAACGACGCAATATATTCACAGCAATATTATTTTTCCATACACATGCATATGTTCATTCTTTTGAATATTTTTTTTGATAAGTTTTCAGGAAGTTTCTGGGGTGGAAACTACCTGAAAAATACTCCACGCTCATGAATTTAGCACAATGTTTAAAAAACTTTTTTTGTCTTTTTCTGCCTTGAATTGTTCTTTCAACTTTTTTAAACTTTTAGTGCAAAAAGTCCCAGGTTTTGCAAAATGTGGCAAAAAATAGTGACAAAACACTGGTGGATTAAAAAAGTGGAGTTGCGCCAAATTGTGTGACTTTTTAAAAAGGCGCACGTCTAGATTTAGCCGAAATTGCTAAACTCTGCCCACAAAGTGGGGAAAAAAACAAACAAAAGATAATGAGCACATATGAAACAGACTTCAAAAAAGGCGCAAATAGAATAAAGAATTGGGTGCAAAAAAAGTCACAAAACTAGACAAAAAAAAAAGAAGCAAAGGCAATGATGATTCGGGATATTTTCAAGGAGTTGTGGATGAGGATTTGGAGAATTTCTTCAACAAAAACTCTGTAAAAAGACTCATTGTTCACATATCCTTACACCTAAGGCCTAAAAAAGAAGCATTCAATTACATCGTATTTGAAGAATTGTCTCTTTGTCTTCACTATAATTAGATTATTAATGTTTCCTTTGTCTCCTGAGATTGAAATGGCCCTTGGATTACTAAGTAATTAAAAGATACCCGTTCTACACAATTTTACTCACGTACAAGTAAGAAAAGAAAATTAATTTGGTTTCTAAACCTAAAAAAATGATCATTTATCTAAATATACTGTAGCATTAGCTGTGGAATTAGAATTCAGCTACATTTGCCCACTAGCGCTCAGGTTTTCTTTGGGAACTGTCTGCACATGAGTCTAAAATCAGCTCCAGCCGTAGTTTTCGATTTCCATGCTCGCTGTCAAGCCAAAAACTATTTGGTATTTAGGAAAACTATACACAGGTGTACCTGCATCATTGTTAACCCCCTTGCAATTTTCCTCTTTTGCGCTTCCGTTTTTTGCTCCCCTTCTTCCAAGAGCCATAAATGTTTTATTTTTCCGTCGATATGGCCGTGTGAGGTCTTGATTTTTGCAGGACAAGTTGTACTTTTGAATGACACTATTGATTTTACCATACAGTGTACTAGAAAAAAAAAATCCAAGTGCAAAAAAAAGCGCAATTCCACAATTGTTTTTTATTTACCATGTTCACTATATAGTAAAACTGACCCAGCAATACGATCTTTCAGGTCAGTACGAGTACAAAGATATCAAGCTTGTGTAGTTTCTTTTTTATTTAAGTGGTGAAACAAAATTCCGAAATTTGTAAGAAAAATTTGCATTTTATTGCAATGTTGCGGCGGCAAAATAAACATAATTCTGGCGTTTTGATTTTTTTTCTCGTTAAGCCGTTTACCGATCGGATTAATTTATTTTATATTTTGATAGATCGGATATTTCTGAACAAGATACCAAATAGGGGTCTTTTTATTTATTTTTTAATTGTTTTATTTTCAATGGGTCAAAAGGGAGGTGATTTGAACTTTGTGTTTTTTAATTATTATTTATATTTTTAACAACTTCTTTTTAACTTTTTACTGTCTTCAATCGTCCTCTTAGGAGACTTGAAGCTGCGATCCTCTGATCTCTTGTGTTATACGTAGCAGGGCTTCAGCATTTTTTAAAGTAATTTTTTTTAGTCTTGTGGAATTTGTTGACTTTTTTTTGTGCCAAATTATTTCAAAATGGCGCTTGCAATTCATTAATTACAGCTAAAATAAAAAATTCTCTTTTTAAAGACAATTTAAAAAATTTTTAGCACAAAAAAAAGTCACCTTTAATTACATTATATTGCAGATAATTACCTACATACAGGTATACGTATAATTACTCTGGTGGGGATGGGTGGGGAGTGACTGGAATTTATTTGCACAAAAAGAATACAACTTTTTAAAAAGTCGCAATTGATAGATCAGCCGGAGACATCTGGAAAGCCTAAACTCTGCCCACAGTGAAGAATATAAAAAAAACCTAAACAGGTGAACATATATAAAATAGACATTAAAAAAGACGAAAATTAAAAAAATAATAATGCGCAAATGAAAAAAAATCAGGCAAAATTCACTAATGATTCAGGCCCAAAGGCTATAAAAATACCATCATTAGAAAAAAAAAAACAATTGCTACATAGTAGGTCTGGTTCTGCTACAGATTTTGCACTGGAACCCTTAAGACTTAAGCCCACCCCCGAGAAGGCGCACTGCTCCTACAGTGAACAAACTCGACTACCGCTTTTTTCATTTCAACGGAAGTGGGCATGTGCAGTACCCCCATAGACATGAGCTTTAAGTGTGTCTATCATTTCCTTTTTTAATTACTATCTACTAGGTCCTGAGACCCCCATCCACTGCTCAAAAAAAAATCACTCTGCAGCACTCTTCTCAGCAGACATAAGCACGGAGCTCCTGCGTGAGCATGCACACAGAGCAATGTACCCATTCAATAGAAAGTGCATGAGCCTGAGCTCAGTGGAGTAACTTTTTATGCGCATGTACAGTGTATAGTACCGTAAGACATTGAATTAATATGATCTACAATTTAAGTTCACAGTTTAGTCTGTGTAGAAAAACAGTAGCACTCAATATCATTCTGATCATGAATGCTCTATGCAATATTTTATCTTCTCAACTTCAGCTTCTTAAAAAGAACTTGTAATCAGAGAAATCTTTTAATTTCTCCACTTATGAGTGCTTCTTTCCTTCCCCGTGGCCTTTCCTGAACTCACCATGTAGTCTGAAAAAAAAAAAGGCTGAACTTTATAAAACAGATTGGCCCAATGAGGTATCGGGTTACACCTCTTATTATACTGGTTTGGGGAGGAGTGAGGTGCAGAGTGAGAAAACAAACAGAGGAAGACACAAAAAGACTGTGCTGAGCTTTCTCACAAGTCTTTTTTCTCATTATGGAGATGGAGTCACTTCTACCTTGTTCATTATTGCTGAACAATGTCCTCCATGTTCTTGCTGCTTCTGTCTGCATGCTAACTAAGGACTGAAGAGCATGAATCCCTCTCTGTGTGCTGTGCTGTGTATAGGAGAAATGTAACAACTAGTCTTCTGCCACCAGCTTTGAGTCAATTGTAAATCAAGAGAGAGTTTACGGAAGAGAAACCTGGGGAAAATACCAGATACAAGATATATAGGACCCGATACATTGTTGCTTTTATACCTCTTTTTTCTAGTTGTTGGAGTTTTTTGCCTGTTCTTCTCCTTTTTTATGCACCTTATTCTTTTAATTTGCTCCTTTCTTAGATGCATTTTCCTGTGTTATTTTATGTTCGCAATTGTTAGTTTTGGGTTTCCAGATGTTTTCAACTGATTCATAATTTGTGACTTTTTGAAGAGTTGCAAAATTCATCACAAATGTACTCTTTTACCTCCACACCCCTGGAGTGATTTTATGTACACCCAGTATATTTTGCACAATTTTTGTTGTATTTTGGGAAGTTAGTTTTTGAGCTGAAAAGTTGCAAATAAAGTTTAAAGAAAGCACTTGTGATGTTGCACAAAATTCATAACCCGTGTGCGCCATTTTGAAGAATTTGGCAAAAAAAACGGTAATGAATACCATAACACTAAAAAGGAAAGTGAATTGCAAAAAAAAACCCCACAAATGATGAATCTTGGTAACCTATAAATTGACAAATGGGTGTTGCCACAACTATTGATCAAAAGGAGAACCATCCATTTTCTATTATGAATATGGTACTTTCCTGGAACTGGTCACCAGCCTTTACGCTTACATCAAACATTTGGGTTTCTTCTGCACTGGTTTCCTTTTTTGCTGTGAAATTTGATTAAATGTCCAATATTTGTTTAGTAGACTTGTCATGCAATTATTCGGAGAGTTTCTACATCATATATTATTATAGATTTGGTCCTTCATCTTACATTTGCATTTCCATCGCTACCGTCAAAGTCATATCATAATAATCTTAATGGACAAGAAGCTGCACGCGAATGATTTGATGCAAGGAAACTTGTGAAGAATGACTCTGTTGATTGGAGATAAGTAATGATCAATTAAATAAAACACCAAATTATCTGCTACATGCAAAAAAATTCCTAGAGAATGACATAACACGGATCCAGACGCTGAGGACATAAGATAATTAAACAGAAGGACATGTGGATGACATAGCGGGGGAGTTCATAGCCTGGGCTCCGTACTAGTAGACTCAGCAGAGAGCCGCATATCTCTGGCAGTTGGGTTTTAATTAACAGATCCATGGTAATCAGCTGGTCTTCATTTAGGAACAGAGGTATGCTTTAGTTTAATTGAAATAGTTTGGTATAGGAGACAATTACATGTTCATTAGAAGTCATTGGTAGCACATGGGGTAATTGCCAAGACGCATCTGGACCTCCCATTGTTTCAATTAGCAAGTACTAATGTAGACCTGCAATTAGTGGATAACTGTCTGCTCTACTCATGGATGTTAACGTACATGCCACACCAACCAAAGGCTAGGGTCACACAACCGTAGAGTCTTTCATCCGAGAAAATCAATCCGAATAAGCGAATCACACTCTGATCAGTGTATTTAGCCTATGGACTCCTCCTACTCTACAGCTGTTCAATCATCCTAGCACTAAACATGGCTGATTAACCCCTCACAGCTCTGGAACATTTTTTCTAGGTTTGTATTACTGAAGCTAACAACCTCAGTGCTACATATCCCCCCCCTAGTACTTTGCCAGTGACTTTGTCACAACGCTCACAAAATGCAGCATCCTATAGTTCCAGCAAAGTGGAAAGTGCACGGGATTCATTAAAATCTCATGCACTTTGTTCTTTTTTTTTTACACTGTATAAACTGATGCAGTAAATATGCGTTTTATGTGTAGATTTTCCCAATATACTTGAATGAAATGAAGAAAATGTGCAGATAAAAAAGCCAAAAATACAAGAAAGTATCCAAAATAGAGCAGTTTTATCTAGAAAATGACACTCCCATGAGACAGAAAGTGTAGCAGAAAAAAGCCATAAAAACGCATGTTAACAAAAGCACTCAAAAGCACAATGAGAAAAAACAAGTAATTTAATTTCGCTAAATAGTGCAGAAATGCTGCAAAAATCTGTAACGTCAAAAATGCACCAAATACTCATTGTGGGAACATAGCCTTAGGGTACGTAATCAGCAACCTAGTTCACCAAATCTCAGCCACAAAAAAATGTCTCTGAATCCATGTGGAAATTGACCTATGGTGCAAATTTTCAGCCTCATTAAGACATCCATTTGTATCGGCTCTACCCATGTTTTTCACAGAGAGAACACGTACCCAATAGTGTCTATGGGGCAGTTTCCATGTCAGTGCCTTATTGTGGACCAGGTGTCGGCAAAAAGATCACGGAGACATGAAAATTACTCATACAAGTCTATCGGTCCGTGAAAATCATCCATGTGCAATACTTGAGCTGCCCAAGATTAACATTGCAATTATTAGGAGAAAATTTGAAATTTATTTAATTTTTTTATGCGTGAAAATCAATGATGAAACTCTGATGATAAAACCTGATGACACTCAGATCCAAAATACTGATGACATTTGGATTGGTATTTGCTTTCCAAAAAATATCCTGAATGTTTGAATGAGGACTTAAGTTTGCAGTATGTCAATGTATGCTGGGGATTTTCACAATGGCTTTGTGAAGGGTCACACAACTGTTTTCTCCACATCCAAGAAAAATGGTCCAATTATTCTGATCAGACTTTGATCAATATTTCTCCCATGTGGAGAAAAAAAATTATTCTCCACCTTCTCCATTCTATCAGTCTGTGAAAATCAGACCGCACTCAGAATGTGGTCTGATTTTTTCACGGACCCATAGACTTAATTGACAATTTTAATCTGACGTTGGATCAAAATCAGACATGTCTTTGATATTTTCCGCAGGCCACTCGGTCAAAGGAAAAAAATGGACTTGTGCACATGTGGCGTCCCTGCGGGTTCAGTCGCCACAGAAGTACTGCATCTCACCCAGAGGTGTGGTATCCCACTCTCAGGTAAGGATAGAGGGCTGCCCAGGACCCAACCACTTACATATATTACACTCCACTTCAGAAGGAAGGGCGAGATTGCTCCTAAGGGAGAGCACAAACCCTGGTCCCTAGCTGGAGGGAGGAACCATGTAGTGGGTGTGGGTGGGGGAAGTAGTTTAGGTGAGCACTTCAGGAGTGGTATAAGAAGGGATGGAACCATCTAGAAAGGGTCCAGTCAGAGAAGACAGTGAGAGGAGATGTAGTGGGAGCAGGAGCTCCGCAGGAGCTCTGCTCAGGAGGAACGGGCCTGAGTGAGAGAGGCCCAGGAGTTGAGACTGACTGAAGAGAAGAGAGGAGCAGGAAGGAAGGCTCCAAGAAGGAAATAGGGGATCCTAGGGGTACGGGAAGTGCTGGAGGCCACCTGTACGCCCGAATCTACCAGGACGTGTAGGGATCAGGCCCCAGAGAGGACCGGCCCCTAACTAGTGGGAATTGCAATATTCAGCTAGAAACCGGAGGCTTCTACATTTCCAGGGTGTAGTTGCCACAGTCGCAATTAATCGCCAAAAAGGTAGCCACACATGATCCAGGGAACTCCAGGTTGCCCGCCAAGATCTGAGGTTACCGGCTTGGGACACTGTTTGCGAGGTGCAGGGCAGGAGGGTGAGAGCCAGCGCAGGAAGACGACTGAGAAAGGCACACAGAAAGAGGTCCTGTTAAGTGCTCTTGAATTATCTGAGGGATTGCTGAACCCCTCATGTGGTGAACGCAGGACGACGTGGGTGGTTCTAATCTGCAGTTGTAACCAGGAGCAACGTGATAATCGTGAGTAAACCCTGAAGACTGCACCCCACTGTCTCTGTGAATTATTGCTGCGCCATCATCCCCTGCACCAGACTGCACAACAACATCTACCTCATCTATAATCACCACAGCAACGCCCTGGAGCTTAGCTCTACCTGTGGAGAGCTGAACCAACTCTGCGGCATTATCAACAGCTCCAGAGCATCTGCACCGCAGCGGAGGCCCCACATAGCCGCATACCACAGGTGGCGTCACGAACATTAAACATAAAAACTATAATCCTTTTCTTTAAAAAACCCTTTTATTGACCACCCTGGGCCACAGACAGGGTCACCGCCACTGTGACATCTCCCCTAGAAACGACTGGCCTGGCTACCAAGTACCCCACGGCCCAGGGGGCGCGTCACACAGCCCCAAAGAATATCATAGGTATGAGTGCTATCCATGAAAACCACAGATAGTAGCACTCATATAAGAAAATTGGATGTGTGAACGAGCCCTAATAGAAGGTGCAGATCTGCAACAAAATCTACCATAAACCCACATGTAACAGATGCAGATGTGGGTTTTGCCTTGGATTCATTGCACATTTTTTTGCCCAACTTACATTTGGAATGTATATACCTTTACAAAAGAAAGATGGAAAACAACGCAGCGAGCGGATAGTGACTTAAGTAAGGCTCCCACTAATGATGAAGAGATAGCATAGCCCCAAAATGTCTGTCACTTCTTTTAAAGGTAATACCCCTTTAACCATTCAGCCTTCGATTGCATTCAGTACATCTTAGACATATGTGTTAGCTGGTTTTAAAGATCCTAAACTCAATATCCAGGAGGCATGCTCTATCTGCCACTTCTTTTTATCACTTCCTAATTCTTAATTCACTATTTTTTTCCACCCTTCCCTCCTTAATGTCTTATAGTGGATGTAGCACAAAGTTCTACAAACTTTTATAGTATGTACGATATATTCAACAATGAGTGGTGGCCATATGAAAGCAGGGGCGTAATGGGTCGAGGGAGGAAGGCGGCCCACCGATGCCAGCACATGGACATGTGTCCTTCGACCAGCTGCCTGCACCACAATAGCTATACAAAGCCATCCAGCCAATCACAGACCAGCAGCTGATGTCGGCGTGCCCGTCGCAGGTGAAGCATGGAGTTTCTGCTATGCACCGCCCCTATGGGATATGGAGCAGGAAAAGGATGCTGCTCGTAATGGGAGCAAGGACTGGTAAGAAGAATAGTTCTTTGTTTTTTTTCTAAATGTCTTGGAAAAGAGCAGCAGAACAGGGGACATTATTAAAGAAAGGGACCAGAATGGGGGACATTATTAAAGAAAGGGACCAGATTGGGGGACATTATTAAAGAAAGAGGTCAGAATGGGAGGCATTATTAAATAAAGGGGTCAGAATGGGGGATATTATTAAAGAAAGGGGCCAGAATGGGGGACATTATTAAAGAAAGGGGCCAGAAAGGGGGACATTATTAAAGAAAGGAACCAGAATGGGGGATATTATTAAAGAAAGGAACCAGAATGGGGGACATTATTAAAGAAAGGGGTCAGAATGGGGGACATTAATAAAGAAAGGGGTCAGAATGGAGGACAATATTAAAGAAAGGGACCAGAATGGAGGACATTATTAAAGAAAGGGACCAGAATGGGGGATATTATTAAAGAAAGGGGCCAGAATGGGGGGCATTATTAAAGGGGTCAGAATGGGGGATATTATTAAGGAAGGGGACCAGAATGGGGGACATTATTAAAGAAAGGGGTCAGAATGGGGGACATTATTAAAGAAATGGGTCAGAATGGGGGACATTATTAAAGAAAGGAGCCAGAATGGGGAACATTATTAAAGAAAGGAGCCAGAATGGTTGACATTATTAAAGAAAGGGGCCAGAATGGGGGACATTATTACAGAAAGGGGCCAGAATGGGGGACATTATTAAAGAAAGGGGTCAGAATGGGGGACAATAATAGGGAAAAGGGTCAGAATGGAGGACATTATTAAAGAAAGGGGCTAGAATGGGGGACATTATTAAAGAAAAGGGCCAGAATGGGGGACATTATTAAAGAAAGGGGCAAGAATGGGGGACATTATTAAAGAAAGGGGCTAGGATGGGGGACATTATTACATGAAGGGGGGCAGGATGGAGGACATTATTACAGGATGGAGGACATAATTAGAGCATGGGTGAAATGAATTGGGACATTTTTTCAAGATGGGTGACATAATTACTGTATAGAGGCCAGAATTAGCAACATACATTATTTGCGCATGGCAGCACGTGGGGGACATAATTACTGTAGGAAGCCAATTGGGGCATATTATACTGTATATGGCCAATTAGGGGACATTATTACTGAATGGGGCAAAAATGGGTTGACACTATTACTCCACAATGGGGGACATTAATAAGTTTCTCCATTGTGGCCCATATATTCTAAATTATTGAATCATGGAGCCAAAATATGGGATGTTATAACTGGAGCGAGGCATAAAAGGTGGATGCAATTACTATATGGAGATGGAAAGGTTGTATATTACTACTGTATTTTTGCCACTGAGGAGGAGGCATTACTGTTCTATTTGAGCTCAAAGACGGACATTATTACTGAACTGGAGCACAAAGAAGAATTTTATTATTTCACAGGAGCTACAGATAGGGAGATATACATTAGCACTGTATTTCTACTGTGAGGGGGCCACAAAGGGAGACATCATTACTGTAATATATTTTATTATTTTGGTTACTGTTACTATAGGGTGAACAATATTTAGGTACTGTTACTGTGTAAGGCACCAGGGCAGTACTATTGCACTTTTACAAGTGGAGGGGGGAGTATGGAGGGTGCAGTTATGAGTCCAGTCTTGAAAAAATCATGGTGGTCTGCGCCGAACAAAGAAGAAAATCAAACATGCATGACTTAATTTATAAGCATTATCTACATAGCTTCTGTGTATAATGTCACTGGTGTGCTGTGGACCAAAGAAAACCTAAAGGGGCATCACTAATCAAACACCTGACTCTCCGCTAGAGCCCCTGATGGCGTGGTTAGATTTGCTCCAGATGGATGACAGGTGCTACTCTAAGACAGAACTCGAACACACGGCAGCTGACCCCCAAAGGGGAAGGAAGCTACAACAGCCAAGAATGGATGGTACAGCGGTCACCGACAGTCATTAGACAGATGCCAGCAGGTTCGGCTGGTATACAGGTGGACACGGTTGGTACGTGCAGGCTCGGCTGGTACGCAGGGAGGCACAGCAGATGCGGGCAGTCACAGCTGGTATACAGAAAAGTACAGGCAGGTACAGACAGGAATAGGCTGGTATACAGGCAGGTACTGGCAACGACAGGCTGGTATACAGGAAGGGACAGGCTGGTATACATGAAGGGACAGACAGGTACTGGCAGAGAAAGGCTGGTTCAGGCAGGTACAGGTGGTATCAAGAAAGGGACCTGACAACTAGAACGTGTGCAAACAAGCAGACGGAACATCTTGCTCAAGCACCTCCCAACAGGTGGAGGTGCCTTAAATAATAAGTTTCTCCCAGCTATCGGCTGGGGACACTTTAGGACAGTGCACACTGTCTCTTTAAGAGACTGGGGATGTGTGCACGCCCTAAGCGCAGTGCCTGGGAATCTGCCAGATGCGCACAGACCCCGGGAGACCATAGCAGCAGGAGGAAGCGTGGACCGAGGGCCGGGTCGTTGAGTGAGTCGGTCTCCCTTCCAAGGAAGAGGAGGATGGGGTCATGCAGGGACGTCAGCACTGGGCCGGCTCCAGATTTTTGTGGGCTCCAAGTGAAAGAGTCTCAGTGGGCCCTTTTAACACATACCACTATTCATGATGCTCAAATACAGCGAAGAAATATAGGTATATAACACGGCCCAGGCTGTCCCCTTATCCTTGACATATGCAAACATGCACGCACACAGTAGGCAGACATGCACGCACAGTAGGCAGACATGCATGCACATACACAGTAAGCAGACATGCACACACGCACACACAGTGCGCAGACATGCACACACAGTATGCAGACATACACACACAGAGTACGCACACACACACACAGTACGCAAACATGCACACAGTACGCAGACATGCACGCACACATGCAAACAGTTCGCAGACATACACACACACACTACACAGACATGCTCGCACACACACACAGTACGCAGACATGCACACAGTATGCAGACATGCACGCACACAGTACGCAAACATGCGCACACATAAAGGCATGCACACATATACACACATACAAATGGTACACAGATATGCACACATACAATACGCAGACACGCACATACACTGATACATACAAATACAGACATACATACATATTTGAACACAAATTCTTAAAACCACATATAAAATGGACATAAATATATATACACAGTCATACACACTGACATACACAGATATTCACATCATACATGCACATGTGGCACCCCAGGGGTCTGGTTTCCACAGTAATAGCAATATTATGTCTGAGAGCAGGTGGGAGGTCTCTTGGTCAGGAATCCTATGCATGCCACACCTCCTGCCCAGTCCTGGGAGGGGAAGAACTTCCCCTATATAAAACTGGGGCTGAGGCAGGGTTAGTTAGTTAAGAAGGAGAGTTAAGAAGAGGAGAAGCAGCTATAGGAAAGAGAGATCAGGAGCTCTGGGGAAGTCGTGCTAAAAGGAATCAGGGGCTGGCAGCTGTAGAGCTCGCCCTGATTGAAGAGTTACCACCGGACCCGGAGTCCGAGGCTGTGGGGACTAATCCTTACCCAGCAGCAGAAACCGACCGGCAGGGGATTTCAGGTCCTCTGGCCAAGAAACCCGAAGGCACGGTCACACGCGTGGGACCAGCACCGCCGTCGTGGAGCGGAAGCCACTAGAAGGCCCCGAGTCACCGGCCATACGGGTGAGCACCACACGGTACACTCAGGGACGTGGGCTACTTTTACCCGCCTCTAGCAAGGTAGCCAGAAGAGTACAATTAGTTGGGGAGGCCTACAACTCCGCCTGGCCAGGGGAAATCCCATCTGCTCAAAGACTGACCAGGCCCCGATCGCTGGCCAGTACTCCGGGAGGTTCTATCTTTATCACCAGTAAAGACCCTGAACTACACCGCATCGTCTCTGAGTGGTTCCTGCTACCCCCATCATCCACGTCGGCTGCCCTGAGGCCATAACCCTCCCGTTGGGGGTTATCCCATCCACGCTGCACAATCCTTCCACCGGCCTCAGCGGTCTGCCCTGCAGCGGCAGCTCCATAGCTGCATTCAACGGGTGGCGTAGTCGTCCAACATCTACTGCTAATACTCAGCCACACAGTTTGACTCCCTGGGCACGGACCGGGTCACCGCCACGAGACTACTACCCCCAACAGGCCCGGCTCCGGGTAGTCCCCGCGTGCGCAACGCTACACCAAGTAGGCCCAGGGGCGCGTCAACTTTTGGCGTAGTCGGCAGGATTTCATGCCCGCAACCACCGGGTACTGCGTGCCTGAAAAAGACTGTTCAAACTTACCAGTGGTGAAGATTCCCGCCATTTGTGGAGGTTTCCCGCCATCCGGCGCCATCTTCTACCTTCTTCCCGCCATCCGCGAAGTTTTCCCGCCATCCGGCGCCATCTTCGGCCTTCTTCCCGCCATCCGTGGAGTTTTCCCGCCGTTGGACGCCATCTTGAAGACGCCGCGCGGGAAGAAGAGGGGCGTGGACTCTGAAAGCGCGCGAGAACTGAAGCCCCGCCTCACGTCCGGACGTTGCGTAAGGTCCTGGAAGGAGCCCAGCAGACGCCGACGTCACAGGAGCGCGACGGAAGGTCCTCAACCCTGACGATCCACTGCGGAGCCGCGGCCTACGGAAGAGGATCATCGCAAGGTAGGCCACGGTCCACTAGGGGGGGAGAAAGATGTCGGATACGGAGGAGAGCTTCACTGCCTCAACCCCCGCCAGCGCCACCGCTGCTGCAGTCATGCCTTTCACCATGCCCTATATCCCGGGAGCAGCCTGGCTACCCCAGTACTCAGGGGAGTCACATACCCTGAATGACTTTAAAGAAAAGCTGGATAGCCTCTTCCAGGTGTACCCCCTCACAGAAGAGCAAAAAGTGAGCATCCTGGTGGCCCAACTAACCGGGGCAGCCCAAAGGGAGGTAAAGTCCTGGCCACCTGGGAGGAGGACTGTCGCAGGGATACTAACCCGGCTGAGGGACACCTTTGATACCCGCACCTCAGCCGAGATTAAGCTTAGATTCTACGGGTGCAAACAGCGAGCACATGAGAATATAAGGGACTATGCACTAAACCTACAAGAGGCCCTGAGAGCCATTAAGCAGACCGACCCTGACGGCGTGGGAAACGAGGACAGGCTGTTGACTGAACAATTTATAGAGGGACTATATTGCAATGCCCACCGAACCCAGTTGCGGGCAATGGCCTTACAGGATCCTCATCTGGACTTTGCACAGTTCAAGGACAGAGCCATCCGGGTGCTCCGAGAACCGACACCGGGTGGCGTTGTGACCCACAGGCGCCCAGCTATCACTTACCACCAGGAGGCGGCGCCCTTGTCGGCAGGGCCTGTGGGGGCTGATGCGCAGGCTTTGAACAATGACCCGGCTCCGGACCTGCACCATCAGGTCCAAGAGCTAGCTAAAAGCGTTGCTGCGCTAACCCGAACTGTGCAGTCTTTACAGGTTTCCACTCCAGGGAAGATCCAGCTGGCATCCGGACCGGAGGACATCCCGTGGCGTCGACCAAGGAGGACCCCACCGGCCAGAGGAAGACCCAGCGACCGGTACAACGAGGACGGACAACCCATCTGCCGCCGCTGCAATCAACCCGGACATATGGCAAGGTACTGTCCTTTAAACTGGCACAACCTGGGGTAGAGGGCCAACCCCCAGGAAAAAGATCACCAGGCCCATCGAACTGGCGCGACAAATATGTGGGAGGACGTCCAGTCTTGCCTGTGGTACTGGATGGCATCCCTATGAGTGCCCTACTGGACACAGGGTCACAGGTCACCACCATCCCGTACGTGCTCTTCAAGCAGTACTGGAATGACTCGGATATAACCCGCTATCCAGACGACGACTTGAGTATCATCGCCAGTAATGGTCAGCCCGTGCCACAGATCGGATTTAAAGAAATGACCATTAAAATCGGTAGAGTCGAACTGGCAGCACAGGGACTGATCATTGTAGACATTGACAAGCGCGAGAGTCACCCAAAGATAACTCTAGGAACTAATGTGATTGAAAATTGTCTTGCAGAGGTGATTTTCATTTTACAGCAGGTTGCCAAGAACGCCAGCTCCGGCCAGCAGCGAGTGCTCCAGAAAGAGATCCGGGCACTGATGCGACGGCAACAGGTGGAACTCTCCGGTGGTGAGATTGGTAGCGTAAGAATGTGTGACCCTTTCCCTATTGCCATGCCCCCGAAAAGTGAAATGATGATTTGGTGCCGGGCAGCTATTGGTCTGAGAGGTAGAGATTACCAGGCCATGGTAGAACAAGTCTACTCAGACAGTAGGCCCACCATTTTGACAGCACGGGGGGTGGTTGATGTACGCCATGGGAGGGTGCCCGTTCGTATAATAAATATCGGGAAAAGGGAAGTATACCTGCCCCGGTATGCTACGCTAGCCAAATTATATACTATCAACCAAAATTCTATACAGTCTGTGGAACCCTTGCCTCCATCTCACCCGGAGGAAGGTAACGGCTCTACGAAAATAATGGAGGATTGGTGTCAGCAACTACATTTGGGTACTGACTCCACTCCCTCCCACCAGAAACAGGGAGTCTACCGGGTGGTTCGAGAGTACGAGAGAGTGTTTAGTAAACACCCGTTAGACTTCGGGCGAGTCAAGGGGGTAGAACACCACATCCCCACGGGAGACCATCCTCCCATAAAAGAGAGGTATCGACCCGTACCCCCTGCACACTACCAACACGCCAAGGGGATGCTTAGAGACATGAAGGAGGCTGGGGTAATCAGGGATAGCTGTAGCCCCTGGGCAGCTCCACTAGTCTTGGTCAAAAAGAAAGACAACACCATGAGAATGTGTGTAGATTACCGGAAAATTAACCGTATCACACACAAAGATGCGTACCCCTTACCGAGAATAGAGGAGTCTTTGGCTGCTTTAAAATCTGCTAACTTCTTCTCCACCTTGGATCTCACTAGCGGGTACTGGCAGGTTCCTGTAGCAGAGGCGGACTGGGAGAAGACCGCATTCACCACCCCGATGGGACTTAGCGAGTTTACCTGCATGCCGTTCGGACTCTGCAACGCACCAGGAACCTTCCAGCGATTGATGGAATGCTGTCTGGGACACCGAAACTTTGAGACGGTCCTGTTATACCTGGACGATGTCATTGTCTATTCCAAGACCTACGAGGACCACCTGAAACACCTGGCGGAAGTGTTCGAAGCTCTGGCAAGTTACGGCCTAAAGGTGAAACCCTCCAAGTGTCACCTCCTGAAGCCAAAGGTGCAGTACCTGGGACACGTGGTGAGTGCTGACGGAGTGGCTCCCGACCCTGATAAGATCACCGCAATTAAGGAATGGCCAAGCCCCTCCAGCGTAAAGGAAGTGAGGCAGTTCCTCGGGTTGGTAGGCTACTACCGAAGGTTCATTCCCGGTTTCACCAAAAAGGCAGCTCCTATGCAGGACCTCCTGATAGGCCAGTCCAGGAAGGCCAAGAACCAGAAGCCACCCTTCAGATGGGAGAAGCTGGAAGAAGAGTCCTTCGGCCAGTTGAAGATGGCCCTCATGGGGGATGAAATCCTGGCGTACCCTGATTATAGCCAGCCCTTTATCCTCTACACCGACGCCAGTAACATCGGGCTAGGAGCCGTACTGTCCCAGATCCAGCAGGGGAAGGAACGGGTAATTGCTTACGCCAGCCGAAAACTGTGACCCACCGAAAGAAACCCTGAGAATTACAGCTCATTTAAGCTAGAGTTCCTGGCAGTGGTGTGGGCAGTCACCGAACGCTTTAAGCACTACCTCGCTGCTTCCCGGTTCACCGTGTACACGGATAACAACCCGTTGACACACCTGGACACTGCAAGACTCGGTGCCCTAGAGCAGAGATGGATGGCCCGCTTGTCCAACTATGAGTTTACAATCAAATACCGGGCAGGACGCTCCAATACCAACGCGGACGCCCTGTCCAGGATGCCGAACCTACCGGACGTAGGGGAAGATTCAGAGGAACTGGAAGAAGTTGAACTCCCCGCGTTCCACCGTCATGGGACTATCCAGTATTCCCACCGTGTAAGGAGTAAGCAATCCGCTACGTTCAACCCATTACCTCATTACAACTGGGCGGAGACGCAAGACAGTGACCCTGCCGTCCGACTGGTAAAGGAGATGCTGACTCGGCCAGATGCACGCCTTGACCCAGACGCTCCGGAGGAAGCCAAGCAACTGTGGGCTGAGAAGAGTCGACTGTTCCTTTACAAGGGGAAGTTGTGCCGCAGAATGGTTAACTCCCGGACGCATGAACTAATCTGGCAAGTAGTGGTGCCAAGAAGAGACGCAGCTATGGTGATGGAGGCATACCACGACGGAGCTGGGCACTTCGGATGGAAGAAGCTGGAGTTCCTGCTGCGCGGGCGGTTCCATTGGGTAGGCATGAGAGGAACCATCGAGAGGTGGTGCAGAGACTGTGGCCCATGCAACCTAAGAAGGAGGGACCGTGCCAGCCAGAAGACTCCCCTGCAGTCCATCATCACCAGACAGCCGTTGGAACTGGTAGCCTTGGATCATGTAAAACTGACCCCAAGCAGAAGTGGCTACGTCTACGCATTAACCATCGTGGATCACTACTCCCGGTTCTTGGTTGTCGTCCCCGTCAAGGACTTAACGGCTCAAACAGCAGCTAGAGCCTTCCAGCAGCACTTCTGCCGTCCGCACGGATACCCGGAGCAGGTGCTGACGGACCAGGGGCCTGCCTTTGAAGCGGAAGTCTTCCAGGAGTTCTGCACCCTGTATGGCTGCCGGAAGATAAGAACAACACCCTATCACCCGCAAACTAATGGACTTTGTGAGAAAATGAACCAGGTGGTGATAGATCTTCTGAAAACATTGCCCCTGGAAGAACGTAGTCTGTGGCCTGAAAAGCTGCCCGACCTGGTGGACCTATACAACCACATCCCTGTAGGTTCCACCAACTGTACCCCGGCTTACCTAATGAGGGCAAGACCTGGTAAGCTTCCTGTTGATCTGGAGATGGGAGTCCTGACACCCGAGGACACTTCACCAGAAGCAGACTGGGACACAGAGAGGCAGCAGCAGTACCGGAAAGTACAGGAGAGCGTGGAGCGAAGTCTCTGTCAAGCTAGGGAAAGACAAGAGAAAACTTATAACCAGTATGCTCCCGCTGTTCCCCTGGTGCCCGGAGAGCAGGTCTTGAAGAGGAAAAGAGGGCTCCACAAGTTGGACGACCAGTGGGAGAAGGACCCGTACACCGTACTGCCCTCAAGCCACGACAACCCAAAGATCTGTACAATCAGTAAAGACGGAGGGGAAACCACAGCCATTGTATCCCGGGATCACCTGAAGAAGTGTCCCGAACAGCTACGGAACCCTGAAGAGGAACAAGAAGACCCTCGACCCGTAGAGGAAAGGGAAGATATGATTAGTACTGTGCTCGGAGACTTCCCTCGGTCTTGGACTCAAGTCAATGGTGCTGTTGTGGTACCCGTCCTCACGTTCCTCCAACCAGCATCCCAAGTGCCTACGGAGACACAGGTAGAGCTGGAAGAACAGCCGGTCCAGGAGGCAGAAGACCCCACACAAGCAGACCAGGAGAATTAACCCTCTGCTTATAGTGAGCCTGCCATACCCCTAGTGAGCCAAAGAGTCCGTGGACGGCTGCCCAGTTTACCCTTGACAGCTCCTATACCCTGTAGCTCAGGACCAGTCAGCCAGCTCCGTAGGTCCACTAGGGTCACTAGAGGCCAGTTGCCCATACGGTGGAGGATCTAAATGTTCAAGCTATTTTATTAATGTTTACCTGTTTATTGTTGCTTGTGTATAATTTTGTGTTTCTAGTTATTTGTAGGAGTCTTTGGTGGATTTACCGGGAATCCTTTTTGCATATAGTTGGAGCGTAACCCAGGATGGACTAAAAGACTGATAAGGACTCGGGGCAGGACAGACCCCTACCTGGTTACGTCTCCTTGTTTTGGTGAAATGGACACCTTTGTTTTCTTCAAAGACTGCACCCGGTCGCGGACATGCCGTGACCATCCTAATGTGTTTTTCTTTATTGTACTGTTTCTGTTTTTACTTGTTATGTTTTACAAAAGTATGTTTAGTCCCGGAGTACTAAATTTCACTAGGGGGGAATGTGGCACCCCAGGGGTCTGGTTTCCACAGTAATAGCAATATTATGTCTGAGAGCAGGTGGGAGGTCTCTTGGTCAGGAATCCTATGCATGCCACACCTCCTGCCCAGTCCTGGGAGGGGAAGAACTTCCCCTATATAAAACTGGGGCTGAGGCAGGGTTAGTTAGTTAAGAAGGAGAGTTAAGAAGAGGAGAAGCAGCTATAGGAAAGAGAGATCAGGAGCTCTGGGGAAGTCGTGCTAAAAGGAATCAGGGGCTGGCAGCTGTAGAGCTCGTCCTGATTGAAGAGTTACCACCGGACCCGGAGTCCGAGGCTGTGGGGACTAATCCTTACCCAGCAGCAGAAACCGACCGGCAGGGGATTTCAGGTCCTCTGGCCAAGAAACCCGAAGGCACGGTCACACGCGTGGGACCAGCACCGCCGTCGTGGAGCGGAAGCCACTAGAAGGCCATACGGGTGAGCACCACACGGTACACTCAGGGACGTGGGCTACTTTTACCCGCCTCTAGCAAGGTAGCCAGAAGAGTACAATTAGTTGGGGAGGCCTACAACTCCGCCTGGCCAGGGGAAATCCCATCTGCTCAAAGACTGACCAGGCCCCGATCGCTAGCCAGTACTCCGGGAGGGTCTATCTTTATCACCAGTAAAGACCCTGAACTACACCGCATCGTCTCTGAGTGGTTCCTGCTACCCCCATCATCCACGTCGGCTGCCCTGAGGCCATACCCCTCCCGTTGGGGGTTATCCCATCCACGCTGCACAATCCTTCCACCGGCCTCAGCGGTCTGCCCTGCAGCGGCAGCTCCATAGCTGCATTCAACGGGTGGCGTAGTCGTCCAACATCTACTGCTAATACTCAGCCACACAGTTTGACTCCCTGGGCACGGACCGGGTCACCGCCACGAGACTACTACCCCCAACAGGCCCGGCTCCGGGTAGTCCCGCGTGCGCAACGCTACACCAAGTAGGCCCAGGGGCACGTCACACACACACACACACAGACACATTAGAAATATTTTTAATATGGGAATTGGGGAAGCTGGCAACAAGCCTCGCTCACCTTTCCCCCGGCCTGTGTCCTATCCAGCTCCTCAGGCATGTGGCTGTGCAGGGCCGCCGGTGTGTCACAGACATGGCCCTGGACCATCAGGGGGGCCCAGTCGCTTTCGGGGCCCGGGTGGCTTCCCCGGCATCTGTGCAGGACTGGCGTCACTGCTTGATTACTGGCACTTCACCAGATATGGCCACGTGCAGTGAACTGTGCGGCTGTGTCTGCTAGTAATGACGCGTCAGAGGCGACACACAAGCTCAATTAAAGGCGCATTAGAGTTCATAGGTAGGGTTAATCCTTCAATTTTAGTTATATTTATCTCTCACAGGTTGGTTTGATATCAACTACTCAGAATTTTTGTTGTGTCCTATTTTTTATGCCCTTTTTACATTTGATCCACTTTAGCTGATTGACAACCTTTACTACTGATCTACATTTAATCCATGTGGTCAGATGGAAACTAAAATATTGAATCTTATTTTAATTATCTTATATGTATGATATGTGGCTACATAGTAGGAATCCTTGCTGATAGGAGGATGCTCATCAAGATTGTAGGACTCTTTTTTTATCCGAGAGGGAACCAGTAAAGTCATGGGTTCTCCAGTAGATCTTTGATGTTGTGAAGATAATATTCACAGCCTTGACAGTTCATGAGCATTGTAGGGGTAAATCTGCTGGATCGTGGTCACTGTGATTGTCACAACATATAGATTAATCACATTGTTGTACTATTTTAGCCAGAGGCAAAAACAAATTCATGCTATCATCCATCATTAGATTATTTCCAAGTTTCTGATCTTTGTGTGGAGAGCCAATGTTTAATGCAGTTAAAGTTAGTATCAAACTGATCAGATTGTGCAAAATAAACAATGAGTAATAATATAATTAAAAAAAATATATAAAAACATTAAATTAACTTACATATCCAACCTGGATAGATATATATAGAACATTAACATAATTTTATATATTGCTTGATTTGATACAAATTGAATTTGGCCAAACTTTTAGGCTGCATTCCCACAATGAGTTTTTGGTGAGTTTTTGATGTTGCAGATTTTTTGTAGCACTTCTTCACTTATTAAAGAGGTTGTCCACTACTATAGATAATGCCCCCAATGTATTTAAATGGTGTAAATAAGTTGTTTTGGAAATACCTTGTGTTGTGCGTCTTGCCTGTGAGTGGCGCTATCACTGGCCGCTCACAGGCATCATGTGACCCCCGGCTGCAGCCGGCTCTGGCATTCGCTGATGTCACGTCAAGTTCCGGCTGCTGCCAGGCGTGACATAGTGACGCGCACCCCCCTAATTGATGGGTTGTGGGCAGGGTTCCCCCCCCACACATCACAGCCCAGCATCCACCGCGCCCCCCTCCCAATGAATGAGAAGAGGGAAAGCGAGCCGTGGATGCTGGGCTGTGATGCGCAAGGAAACCTCTTTAAGTAAATTAGGTTACTTGCTTTTTTTCCACATGGGTTTTTATTGCGTTTCAACTCTGTAGTTTTTGTCTCTTGTTGATTTGTCATGTCTTAGATAAAGCTGCTTTGTTTTTTAGACTTCCTGGTATTTGGCTTTGAAAAAACTTTACGTGCCAATTGCTTGCGTTTTTAATGCCTTTCCACCGAGAAAAACAAATTTAAATAACTGTGTGTCACAAGCTACTGTGCTGAGTATTTGGAATTTTTTGTATTTCTCATTCAGTCCTTTTAGGGAAGGGGAAATAATTGTGTTAAAAATACAAAATTATTTTTTTTAAATACCCAGACATTTAACTGAAACTGTCTACCTCACAAATGGTACATGTTACAAGCCACTGTTTTTTTTATGCAGCACCAATACTGTGGCCTGTTGCTACTGATGTTTTTTGGGGCTATACCTAGCATTTGCACAAAGTAATGTAAAAAAATACCCTCATACTATGGCATCTGGCAATAAGAATGTGGAAACCACAAGCAGCACCACAATTGGCACCAGTCAACCAGGCGGTAGTACTACAAAATCCAGGTCACAATTTGCTTGCTTTTCCATCCGGTAAAAAGTATTTTAATGGGAAACAAGTGGAGGAACTTATAGACTACATGGCACATCACTCATCTCAGTCACATATAGAATGATGTTACCTCTGACAGTGACAATGTCAGTTGGAGTCAGAGTTTTACACAGTCCTCCTCTTCCGCCAAAATAAAAGTTAATCTTTTATTTTGCAAACTTTTAATTCCATCAGTGACACCTCTATCTTTTCTGCTCTTTAGTCACTCAAACCATAGCACTCTGGGGGCTAAGGAAGATATTTCACAATAACGTCTTCCAGTTGATTTATTGGATGAGATGAACTGTCAGCATTTGTACACATGAGATGGGGTGAAGGAGATAAAGGACATGATTCAAACCACTAGCTGTGTTGATGGTTCTGCCAGCTGTGGGGGCACTGGCAGTGAAAACTCAAATGGTTTTGGCACTCTTAGTCAGGGCAAATGAAGATGTGGAAATCAGGGAGTTTAGGGGAACAATAGTTGGCCAAGTCAGGGATGATTATGAAAATTATTGTGTGTTGGACAGGATCTGGGAACAACATCATGTAGTTCAAGAATTTATGTCATTAGGCAAAAACACCAGTAGTGTCAGTGATATAGAGCCGATATCTGGCCAAAAGATTTTCCAGAGGCAAAATTTGCTTTTTTGTGGTCATCTTGGGAGTAGTGGGAGCAGGTGACACTGCAACTGCTGTTGGAGGAAGAGGCTCAACAGCGCTTGGAAGCTTTGGTCGTGGTGGTGGTGGGTTCTACTTGTGGGCATTTTGGATGTGGGGATTCTTTTCCACATTGCCGGCCATAAATGTTTTGCAGTGTGTAGTTTCTGCAAGAGGAAAATAAACTGTAGATGTCCTTGCTCAAATAGGCTAGGAACAACAGCTTTCCATCAGCACATGAAACAATGTTATCTGCTCATATGGGAAAAGTAAGCGGGCCAGCAATTTAAACAAAGTTCGATCTGTCCTACCCCTTTTTCGCATGCTCATATTTCTGGTAGCCAGTCCACATCATTTAGTTGTACCTGGTCATTGTAGTCATCATCATCATCATGAAGCTCTCACTTCCTCGGGATGTATGTGATTCATCTGAAGGTGAGGGGAGTGAAGCCACCACTGATTGGCTGCAGGGATTGCGTGGCATAAAATGTCATGGAATCCCCAGGAGAGTCATTTCCAACACCACTGGAATGGCGCCGGCACCAGAGATGAGTATAGGTGTTATTATTTTACAAGGGGAAACATTGGGATTGAAAAGAGGTTGTCTGAGTAGCAGACAATCCCTTTAAGAGCTGCCAAGCTGTTTTACATCTTGTGAGAACGGCTGATAAAAGCTACACAGTGGAGGAGTTCCTCCTCTGCATCAACAGTAAATCTCATGATGGATGGTGCCTTATCAACTGAAACTGGACTTTCTCGCAAGTGACAATGCTCAGAACATTTTGGTTATATTATGTTTTGGCCAGGTAGCTCAGGCTTCCTACGTGTTGCACATTCAAAATTTAACTGTGGAAAATTTTTTAAAAAAATATACTTGCTTGAAGAAGGTGGTGGCCTTGGCTAGAAGGGTGTCTGGTCATTGCAACTGTTCTTACATCACGAAGCACACCCTCCAGAATTTGCAAAAACAGGATAGTCTAAACACCAGATGATTTGTGACTTTACAACGTGACGGCACTCAATGAATTATATATCGGACAAGATATGAGGTTGAAAAAAGTGGCATTCACTACTGGTTACTTAAGACAGCAACTTTATTGGGGTAACATGTGCAGGGTGTACAGTCATGGCCAAAAGTTTTGAGAATGACACCAAAATTATATTTTCACATGATCTGCTGGCCTCTGGTTTTTATTAGTGTTTGTCTGATGTTTATATCACATACAGAAATATAATTGCAATCATATTATGAGTACCAATAGGTTATATTGACAGTTAGAATGAGTTAATGCAGCAAGTCAATATTTGCAGTGTTGCCCCTTCTTCTTCAAGACCTCTGTAATTCTCCCTGGCATGCTCTCAATCAACTTTTGGACCAAATCCTGACTGATAGCAGTCCATTCTTGCATAATCAATGCTTGCATTTTGCCAGAATTTGTTGGTTTTTGTTTGTCCACCCGTCTCTTGATGATTGACCACAAGTTCTCAATGGGATTAAGATCTGGGGAGTTTCCAGGCCATGGACCCAAAATATCTATGTTTTGTTCCATGAGCCATTTAGTTATTGTAATGCACACGCCCGGGCTGAGCGGCGTGTGCGTGTGATTCCACTGGACCGTGCCGGAGAGTGAAATCACACGCAGACGCCGCTCAGCCCGGGCGTGTGCAATACAGCAAAAAAATTTCACCCGATCCGACCAGGGTCGCACGACGGCATACGACGCCAGTGCACCAAGGAGGAACCGAGCAGAGGGACCAGGTGCTACTCCAGGACAAACCCTGGACACGGCTGTTGACCCACACAGGGGAATACAGGAACAGACTGGTTAGGCTGGCACACAGACTGGTGGGAATAGGCAGGCACGACTGGTATGCAGGCAGGCGGGTATGCAGGCAGGGGGGTACAGGCAAGCACGGCTAGAGTGCAGACAGGGAGGCACTAGCAGGTAGGAACACAGGCGGGATAGGACCCAGTACACACTGGGACTCAGGAACAGAACCACAGATGTGGCGGACAAACACAGCAGAGTGAGGCCGCCCAGAGAGGTGAGCGAGAGCAGGGCAGGACGAGACCGCCTGGAGCGGTGAGCAAGAGTAGAGCAGGACGAGGCCGCCTGGAGCAGTGAGCAAGAGTAGAGCAGGACAATGCCGCCTGGAGCGGTGAGCAAGAGTAGAGCAGGACAAGGCCGCCTGGAGCGGTGAGCAAGAGTAGAGCAGGACAAGGCCGCCTGGAGCGGTGAGCAAAGGGTCAGAGCTGAGCGAGACTGTCGGGGCAGTGAGCAAAGGAGTCAGAGCAGAGCGAGACTGCCGGAGCAGTGAGCAAACCAGTCAGAGCAGAGCGAGACTGCCGGAGCGGTGAGCAAAGGCAGAGCAGGCTAGAACCACCGGAGCGGTGAGCAAAGGCAGAGCAGGCTAGAACCGCCGGAGCGGTGAGCAAAGGCAGAGCAGGCTAGAACCGCCGGAGCGGTGAGCAAAGGCAGAGCAGGCTAGAACCGCCGGAGCGGTGAGCAAAGGCAGAGCAGGCTAGAACCGCCGGAGCGGTGAGCAAAGGCAGAGCAGGCTAGAACCGCCGGAGCGGTGAGCAAAGGCAGAGCAGGCTAAAACCGCCGGAGCGGTGAGCAAAGGCAGAGCAGGCTAGAACCGCCGGAGCGGTGAGCAAAGGCAGAGCAGGCTAGAACCGCCGGAGCGGTGAGCAAAGGCAGAGCAGGCTAGAACCGCCGGAGCGGTGAGCAAAGGCAGAGCAGGCTAGAACCGCCGAAGCGGTGAGCAAAGGCAGAGCAGGCTAGAACCCCCGGAGCGGTGAGCAAAGGCAGAGCAGGCTAGAACCGCCGGAGCGGTGAGCAAAGGCAGAGCAGGCTAGAACCGCCGGAGTGGTGAGCAAAGGCAGAGCAGGCTAGAACCGCCGGAGCGGTGAGCAAAGGCAGAGCAGGGAGGACAGGGCTCTGTTCACACGGAACAGACAGGAAGGGAAAGGCAGAACCAGATACCCACAGGGTACTTGCAGTGAAGTAGCGAGTGGACCACAAACTCACAAACAGGAGTACAGTGACAACGAGCAGGAGTTAGGTACGAGTTCAGACTCTGCAGAAAAAGGAAAGGTACGGACATAGAGAAACACGGAAAACAGCCTAGAAGAGTATACAGACAAGAACAGACACAGTAGCAAGATACAGGAGCCGGTCTAGGTAGCAGCCCCTAGAAGGCGGGAGGAACAGGCTAGGAGCGTGTTCAGACAGGACAGACAAGATACAGGAGCGGGTCTAGGTAATCGGCCCCTAGAAGGCGGGAGGAACAGGCTAGGAGCGTGTTCAGACAGGATAGACTAGATACAGGAGCGGGTCTAGGAATGCAGCCCCTAGAGGACGGGAGGAACAGGCTAGGAGCGTGTTCAGACTGTCCTGGAAATACAGCCTCCAGGATAGGCAAACAAGAGAACACAGAAGGGACCTGGCACATTCAGAGTGCAAGAGCACACTAAATGAAACACAATGCTCGGGCAGGGATTGATTGGAGCAGCTGGGTTAAATACCAGGTGACAGACAGCAATAGGCTGAGGACGCACAAGGGGTGTGCCTGCAGCAGGTACAAAAAGCAGGAAGTGATCGGGCGCCGCCCTTAAGCAGCAGAAACAGACACAAACAGACAGCATGGAGGGAAGCCAGAGAGACATTCTGGACTGGAGATCAAGTGCGCGCTCTTGCACAGTGGGAGATGGACCACTATGCAAGGACGCCGCCAGGTATGTTACAGTTATCACCTTTGCTTTATGGCAAGGTGCTCCATCATGCTGGAAAAGGCATTGTTGGGCGCCAACTGCTCTTGGACGGTTGGGAGAAGTTGCTCTTGGAGGACATTCTGGTACCATTCTTTATTCGTGGCTGTGTTTTTAGGCAAGACTGTGAGTGAGCCGATTCCCTTGGCTGAGAAGCAACCCCACACATGAATGGTTTCAGGATGCTTTACAGTTGGCATGAGACAAGACTGGTGGTAGCGCTCACCTCTTCTTCTCCGAATAAGCTGTTTTCAAGATGTCCCAAACAATCGAAAAGGGGATTCATCAGAGAAAATGACTTTGCCCCAGTCCTCAGCAGTCCACTCCCTGTACCTTTTGCAGAATATCAGTCGGTCCCTGATGTTTTTTCTGGAGAGAAGTGGCTTCTTTGCTGCCCTCCTTGAAACCAGCCCTTGCTCAAAGAGTCTTCGCCTCACAGTGCGTGCAGAAGCACTCACACCAGCCTGCTGCCATTCCTGAGCAAGCTCGGCACTGCTGGTAGTCCGATCCCGCAGCTGAAACAGTTTTAAGATACGGTCCTGGCGCTTGCTGGTCTTTCTTGGGCGCCCTGGAGCCTTTTTGACAACAATGGAAGCTCTCTCCTTGAAGTTCTTGATGATGCGATAGATTGTTGACTGCGGTGCAATCTTTGTAGCTGCGATACTCTTCCCTGTTAGGCCATTTTTGTGCAGTGCAATGATGGCTGCACGTGTTTCTTTAGAGATAACCATGGTTAACTGAAGATAAACAATGATACCAAGAACCAGCCTCCTTTTAAAGTGTCCAGTGATGTCATTCTTACTTAATCATGACTGATTGATCGCCAGCCCTGTCCTCATCAACACCCACACCTGTGTTAATGGATCAATCACTAAAACGATGTTAGCTGCTCCTTTTAAGGCAGGACTGCAATGATGTTGAAATGTGTTTTGGGGGTTAAAGTTCATTTTCTGGGCAAATATTGACTTTGCAAGTACAGTAATTGCTGTTAAGCTGATCACTCTTTGACATTCAGGAGTATATGCAAATTGCCATTACAAAAAATGAAGCAGTAAACTTTGGAAAAATTACTATTTGTCTCATTCTCAATACTTTTGGCCATGACTGTAGACCTGGAGGAACAGAGACCAACAAAAGCTGTTTCTCATGAAACACGCTTCTTCCGTCTCAAGTGTCACAAAGAAGGACACCTCCTATTTAATGAGCCTCCAATCAACAAACCAGGTACAAAAAAATGTTTAAAAACATTAATTTACAGTGCGGTTTAGGACATGAATGTTCATCAGTCCTGAAAATTCCTAGAACTTTGAATGTACCTTCAAGTGCAGTCAAAACAATCAATCACTATGATGAAATTGGGTATTATGAGGATCACCCCAGGAAAATAAGACCAAGAATTAACTCAATGATTAGCTCATAAGCGCAAACAGCCTCAGAAAAAACAAATTGGAAGCACGTCAAATAACAGCCCCCATAAACGGTGCATAGACATCAATTAGCAGACATATCTCAACATTATCTGTCCACAAGAGGCTGCAAGAAGCTGCCTGCCTTTATGGTTGAATTGCTTCAAGGAAACCACAAATGAAGCCCACAAATAAGAAGAGACTTGTTTGGGCCAAGCAACACAGGGAAAGGACATTAGATCAGTGGAAATCTGTACTGTGGTTTGATGAGTACTAATTTGAGATTTTTGATAGCAACACAGAAAAGGTGAGTGGATGGTTTCTACATATGTGGTGCCTACCATGAATCATGGAGGACGAGGAGGTGTCAATCACATGACTAACACAGCAATCTGCAACAACAAGTCATCCCATCAAGTTTACACTTAGTGAGACCATCATTTTTGTTACAACAGGACAATGACCCAAAACACACTTCCAGCCTATGTAAGGGCTGTGTGACCAAGAGGAAGAGGGATAAAAGCTGCGTCAAATTACATGGTCTCCACACTCACTTGACCTCAACCCCAATTGAGATAGTTTGGTATGAATTGGACCGCAAACTGAAAGCAGAGAAGCAGACAAGTGTTCAGCACCTCTGGAAACTCTTTCAAGACTCGTGAAAAGTCATTTTAGGAGACCACCTGATGAAGCTACTTTATAGAATGCTGAGGAAGTGTAAAATGGGAGGGAGTTCTTTGAGGAATTTAAGGTTTAACACATGTTCTCGTTTGTTTCTATTCTCCTTGTTTCCGTTTTTGTCTGTGGTTTTGCTACCTTCGGTCAGAATCTACAATGTGCACATTCCAATAGAGGCAGATATTTATCCATCATATACAGTGGGTACGGAAAGTATTCAGACCCCTTTAAATTTTTCACTCTTTGTTTTATTGCAGCCATTTGGTAAATTCTAAAAAGTTATTTTTTTTTCTTAATAAAGTACAAATTTATTAAAAAAGAAAAACTGAAATATCACATGGTCATAAGTATTCAAACCCTTTGCTCAGTATTGAGTATAAGCACCCTTTTGAGCTAGTACAACCATGAGTCTTCTTGGGAATGATGCAACAAGTTTTTCACACCTGGGTTTGGGGATCCTCTGCCATTCTTCCTTGCAGATCCTCTCCAGTTCCGTCAGGTTGGATGGTGAACGTTGGTGGACAGCCATTTTCAGGTCTCTCCAGAGATTCTTAATTGGGTTTAGGTCAGGGCTCTGGCTGGGCCAGTCAAGAATGGTCACAGAGTTGTCCTGAAGCCACTCCTTTGTTATTTTAGCTGTGTGCTTAGGGTCATTGTCTTGTTGGAAGGTGAACCTTCGGCCAAGTCTGAGGTCCAGAGCACTCTGGAAGAGGTTTTCTTCCAGGATATCTCTATAATTGTCCACATTCGTGTTTCCTTCAATTGCAACCAGTCGTCCTGTCCCTGCAGCTGAAAACACCCCCATAGCATCATGTTGCCACCACCATGCTTCACTGTTGGAATTGTATTGGGCAGGTGATGAGCAGTGCCTGGTTTTCTCCACACATACCATTTAGAATTATGTGTTTTTGAGCAAACTGTATTCGGTCTTTCATATGTCTTGCACTGAGGAGAGGCTTCCGTCGGGCCACTCTGCCATCAAGACCCGACTGGTGGAGGCCTGCAGTGATAGTTGACTTTGTGGAACTTTCTCCAATCTCTCTCCTGCATCTCTGGAGCTCAGCCACAGTGATCTTGGGATTCTTTTTTACCTCTTTCACCAAGACTCTTCTCCCACTATTGCTCAATTTGGCTGGATGGCCAGGTCTATGAAGACTTCTGCTGGTCCCAAACTTCTTCCATTTAAGGATTATGGAGGCCACTGTGCTCTTAGGAACCTTGAGTAATGCAGAAATTCTTTTGTAACCTTGGCTAGATCTGTGCCTTGCCACAATTCTGTCTCTGCTCCTTGGGCAGTTCCTTTTGAGCTCATGATTCTCATTTGGTCTGACATGCACTGTGAGCTGTGAGGTCTTATATAGACAGGTGTGTGTCTTTTCAAATCAAGTCCTATCATGTTAATTAAACACAGCTGGACTCCAATGAAGGAGTAGAACCATCTCAAGGAGGATCACAAGGAAATGGACAGCATGTGACTTAAATATGAGTGTCTGAGAAAAGTGTCTGAATACTTATGACCATGTGATATTTCAGTTTTTCTTTTTTAATAAATTTGGAAAAATTTCTACCTTTGTTTTTTTCAGTCAAGATGGGGTGCAGAGTGTACTTTAATGAGAAAAAAAATGAAATTTTTAAAATTTACCAAATGGCTGCAATGAAACAAAGAGTGAAAAATTTAAAGGGGTCTGAATACTTTCCATACCCACTGTAAGACCAGGGAGGGAAGCATCTGATTGGCTCCAAATTTATTCTGCAGCAGGACAATGACCCCAAACACACAGCCAATGTCATTAAGAACTATCTTCAGTGTAAAGAAGAGCAAGGAGTCCTGGAAGTGATGATCTGGCCTCCCAAAGCCTTGATCTCAACATCATGGAATCTGTATGAGATTACATGAAGAGACAGAAGGCTTTGCACATGCGACATCCACAAAAGATCTGTGATTAGTTCTACAAGATGTTCGGAACAACCTCAATGTTGAGTTCCTTCAAAAACTGTGTGCAAGTACCTAGAAGAATTGATGCTGTTTTGTAGGCACCAAATATTGATGTGATTTAAATTTCCCTTTTGTTCATCCACTTTGCATTTTGTTGCTTGATAAAAATAAACTATTGACACTTCTATTTGTGAAAGTAGGCTTACTTGTTTTCCCTGCTTATATATACATATGTTTATGAATCAAGCCTTAAAGAAAGGATATAAAATGCAATCATATAACATTAAAATCCTATTGTACAGATGAAGATAAAACAAATACTGTGTTACTGTGTGGTTGGATATCAACATGGGAGGACATATCATTGGTGCAACCTGTACAGCGGGACAAGGGCCCAACAGGTAAGGGGGCCCATTTCTCCCTCCATAGCTTGTGAACTTTGCATTATGATGAGCTATTGGAATGTAAAGGGTCCATATAATGTTCTTGCACAGGGGCGGTCAATAAAAGGAGTTATGGATAGGGGATTTATAGTGTTTTTATAGAGTTCGTGACGCCACCTGTGGAATGCGGCTAAAGGGAGCCGCCGCTGCGGAGCAGTCCTCTGAAGCTGGTGTTACTGCAGCAGGGATGGTGTGGCTCTCCACAGAAAGAGCTAGCTCCAGGGCAGTGTGGATGTTGCAGGTTATGCTGGGCGTTGTAGTGCAGGGGTTGATGGCGCAGCAAGAGACACGGAGACAAGGAAGTGCAGTCTCAGGGTCTTTACTCACAGTTATTGCAGTCCAGATTACAGGCACCAAAGTAATCTCCCTCGTCGTGCTGTGCTTACTCAGTGAGGGGTTCAGTCCACCCCCAGATAGCTCCGGAGTACTTAGCAGGACCCCCTTCTGTGTGCTCTCCCTGGCCTTTTCCCTGCACCTCACACCTAGTATCTCCAATCAGGTACCCGCGGGCCTTGGCGGGCGACGTCTGTTCCGTCCCCTGGGTCCTATATGGCTACCTTCTCAGTGAGACTGGCGTGGACTTGTGGCTACAGGACATAAAGTACTGCAGCCTCCGGTTTCTAGCTGAGACTTGCAATCTTCTACTAGTTGAGGGACCGGTTCCCTTTGTGTGGCCTGACCCCTCCACCTCCCGGTAGATACAGACGTACGGGTGGCCTTCTGCACAGTCCGTACCCCTGGGGTCCTTTCTTGGTTCCTGGAGCCTATCTCCTGCTCCCTCTCCTCTCTTCTCTCCTTCTCCTCAGACTTGGGCCTCACTGACTAGGCCCGCCTCTGGAGCAGAGCTCCTGCAGAGCCTCTGCTCCTTCACTTCTCCTCCTCTGACTCATCTGTCTTTCTAAGATGGCTTCCCAATTTATACCTCAATCTCATGTGCTCCCCTAAGCTACTTCCTCCACCCACACCCACTACATGGTTCCCCCTCTCTAGGTTCCCCCCACTCCAGCCAGGAAAGGGGCTCAGCAAGGAACAGAAGCATCTTGCCCTCTCCTGTTTGCCTGGAGTGGTGTGTTGGATGCAGGTGTTAGGGTCCAGAGCTGTACTCCTTCCTTACCTGAGAGTGAGATGCCACATCTCTGGCTGAGATGCAACACCTCTGTGGCGACCGAACCCTCAGGGGCACCACAACAGTCTTGTGTTTCTACAACATTGAGACGTAGAACCAAGAACTAACAATAATAGAGATACCACTTTTGGCACTTGGAAGTGGCTGGAGATTCACCATGAAACAAATATGCATAATTAAGCTAAGAGATATGAAATTTGCTCAAGGAGACCAATCATTCTTTGTTTTGAAAAATGTTTGTAGGTGGTGTTGGGGAAGGAAGGTGGGGAAGGAAGTCTACAAAGAAAATCTAGGTCTTTTGGAAATTCAAGTAATGAGTAAAGCTATTGGTTGTTTTCTGTCTTTCCATCTTCAGTATATAAAAGTGCTGGAATAAATTTAGACTTGTTGGTCATAATACTCTTTCTTTAGTCACCTTGGCCATGATTCTCTATAACACATAGTAACAACTGCTATAAATGAAAAATTGACATTTTCAAAAGAGGCTAACTCATCATTTCTAAGACTGCATGATCCAATGCTCCATTAACTTACATGCCATCTACACATTTATTGCAGACACGACATGTCATACTGACCTTGTGATGACATAGGGCGCAAAGCACACCACAAAAGATCCTATAAAAATACTGATTTTCTTTGTAGCCCGTTGCCTTCTTCTTTTTTGCTCACTTAGACATCTCTGCTTCACACTGCAAGGTAGAAGCACTTTATGATTACACAGTAAGATCAGCCAAACTACAGAGGGGACATACACTATGTGGCACATATTAGGAGCAAATAGCCACAAGGGTCACAATAATACATTATAGCATGGACACATGAAGGAACCCAGTCATTTAGTAATAAAAGAAAAGGTCTAACTTATTAAAACAATAAGATAGATAGATAGATAGAGATATAGATAGATAGATATGAGATAGATAGATATGAGATCAATAGATAATAGATCAATACGAGATAGATAAATAGATGATTGATAGATACGGATATATATATGTATAGATATGAGATAGATTGATAGATGATAGATAGATATGTGATAGATAGTGTGACAAAGTCACTGGCAGAATACTGGAGTGGAGATATGTTTCACTGAGGCTATTAGCTTCAGTGATGTGAAACATGGAAGTTTTCTCCTGCATGGTAAGTGCAGAGAGGGTTTATCAGCCATGTTTAAAAGGGCGTGTTTTACATGAACAACAATAGAGCGGGCGGGAGGTTGTTCTCCATATCTCCACCTCAGGGTGTGGTCTGGGCTATAAATACCCAGCCTTTTGACTCAGATGTGGTTCAGTATCTGGAGAGGCTTGCTCCAGAGACGAGTTTGCATGGGTTGGGCTAAATCTGAAGCGTGTGCGGTTAACCCTGAGTGGCCGGATCCCGGCCAATATACGGATTGTGCTGTATCTTTTTTTGTTTTGTTTTGCCATTATGCCGAATGGGCTGTGTTTACTTTATGGACTCCAGGGTGGTTTATGACATATTTTAATAAACCAACCCAAAATTTAATGAAACAGCGTTCAGCGTCTACCTCCGTGTACAGCCAAGCAAGCTGCTTTACCACAGGTGGTGTTAGAATTTCTGGCAGCGTTCCCAGTGAACATGTGTGACTGTTACAAGAGGAGCTGCATGTCCTGGGTAAAATCTGCCATAAGCCAGCAAGTGACGCCGGACAAAAAGGAGGATCTAATTAAGTATCTGGTACAAGGACGGGAGGCACAGAACCAGCAGCAGTTACAGCAGCACAGGGAGCAGCAACAGCAGATGGCGCAGCAGGAGACCACTAAGCTGCTTATGCAGCAGCTCCATTTACAGCAGCAGCAGCAACAGGGCCAGCGCCGACAACAGAAGCAGCAGATCGATTTTCTCTCTGAGGCGATTTGTGGCACAGCGACAGCTCCAACGCTAAGGTCAGCGGACGACTTTTTGATCCGGAAGGCGGTGAGGAGAGCTCTGCAGAAAATTACCCCAGGTGATGACATAGAAGGCTTTCTAATGGTATTTGAGAGGGTCGCTGAAAGGGATAAGCTTCCGCCAGAGCAATGGGCAGAGGTGCTGGTGCCATACTTGACGGGGGAGCCCCAGAAGGCTTACTATAACTTGGCCTTGCAAGACGCCAAGGAATATGGAAAATTAAAAACTGAAATTCTGGCGCGCTTGGGGGTGACGATGACTGTCAGTGGGCAGCGGGTCCACCGTTGGGCGTATTACCGTGATAAACCCCCTCACTCCAAAATGTTTAACTTACTGCACCTGGTCCAAAAATGGCTGCAGCCGGAGTCCCTTGCCCCAGCACAGATAGTAGAGCGAGTGGTTATGGACCGGTCTGTGCATTCCCTGCCAAGGCCAATACAGACTTGGGTTGCCCAGGGTGATCCCCAGAACACTGATAAACTGGTTGGTCTGGTCGAGAGGTGTCAAGGGAAAGCAGCCCACTCCATACTGGGGAACTCACCAGGGGATGGAGGCTCAAAAAGGGGTAGGGCATCCAAGGTCCAAAGGGGGGGGGGCAATGTCTAAGGTCCCTTCAGGAGATATATGTTGGAGATGTCACGGCCCAGGCCGTATAGCCGCCCGCTGCTCCCTGACCACAGAGCAGATGGACTGTAGCCTGGGACGCCGGTGTTCTTACTATGCCTACCCCACCTGCAGTGTGGACTATCAGCCCAGTGAGGGGCCACAGTCATGTCCCATGACTATAATGGGGTACTGTTGGCCGGACTCTTGGATGCAGGGAGTTTGGTGACTCTGATAAGGGCTACACTCCCACACCAGTTGATCCCCGGGAAAAACGTGGGTGTACGGTGCATTCACGGGGATGCCAAGGATTACCCTATTGCCACAGTGACTATACAAACTTACTGTGAGGCTGAGTCCCATGAGGTTGGGGTTGCTCCACCCGGTAACAATAGGGCAGGACTTCAGCCTGTTCTGGGACTTGTGGCGGAAAGAGGGGGTACCAAGTGTCTCAAACGGGAGAGAGTTACACTATGATGCATCACCGTCGTAGTCAGAGGCAGATGAGTTCCTCTTGTGTGTTCTTTCAGGTGACGAGGACGAGACGGTGACCCCGGAGGCCGAGATTTCGGATTTGGGGGTGTCTGCGGGAAACTTTGGTACTGCTCAAATGCAGGATGTTACACTGAAGAATGCATTTGATAATGTATCGATAATAAATGGGGTTGCTCAAGAGTCTGGGGCCGACACCAGGTTCCCATATTTCAGCAAAAATTACGAGCTGCTTTAACGGGGTCATTAAACTGAGAGGGGAAGTGATAGAGCAGTTGTTGGTGCTGGGTCCATATAGCCATAGGGTGTTAGATCTGGCTCATTCTCATGTCTTGGGTGGACATCTGGGAGTAGAGAAAACACAAGAGTGGATCCTGCAGAGGTTTTAGAGTCTCCTAGTGCCATTGCCAATTATAGAGGTCCCATTCGACCGGATTGCCATGGACCTTGTGGGGCCCCTGGTTAAGTCCGTCAGGGGGCACCAGTACATTTTTGTGGTGATGTACTATGCGACACAGTACCTGGAGGTGGTACCACTGAGAAACTCCTCTGCTAGGAGTATAGCCCAAGAGCTAGTACATATTTTCTTCTGGACGGGCCTGCCACAGGAGATCCTGACAGATGAAGGAACCCCTTTCATGTCTAAAGTGATGAGGGAGATGTGTAAAGCTCTCCAAAGTAGACAACTCAGGACCGCTGTGTACCATCCGCAGACGGACAGCCTCGTGGAGAGGTTTAACAAGACCCTGAAGTCTATGTTGAAGAAGGTGGTGGAAAAGGATGGCCAAAACTGGGATTGCCTACTCACCTACCAGTTGTTCTCAGTTAGGGAAGTGCCCCAGGCCTTCACGGGATTCCTCTCCCTCGAGCTGCTATATGGACGGCATCCTCACAGACTTCTGGATAGTGCAAAAGAAACATGGGAAGCCGAGGTGACACCCCACAAGAACGTCATTGAGCATGTGGCCCAAATGCAGGACCGGATCGAGAAGGTGATGCCAATAGTGAGGGAGAGCATCCTCCAATCCCAAGAGGCCCAAGCAAGAGTCAATAACCAGTAGGCGAGACTGAGACAGGTCAGCCCTGGAGTCCAGGTGTTGGTGTTAATCCCCACAGTGGAAAGTAAAGTCCTGGCCAAGAGGCAAGGGTCATACGAAGTGGTCGAAAAGTTGAGTGACGTCAACTACAAGGTACACCAACCAACCAATAAGAAGAAAGCCATACCAGGTATACCACATTAACCTGCTCAAACCATGGCGAGACAGGGAACCGGTGGAAACTATGTGCCTGGAGGCCCATCCTGAAGCCAGGGCCGAGGATGTCACAGTAGCAGAGAAATTGTCAGCGGCCCATAAGCAACAGTGCCGAGGGCTGCTTCAGCGAAACTGAGACCTGTTTTCAGAGTTGCCAGGGTGTACGCAGGTTGGGGAACATAAGATCCTGATGAAACCGCATGTACGGATCCCGGCCAATATACGGATTGTGCTGTATCTTTTTTTTGTTTTGTTTTGCCATTATGTCGAATGGGCTGTGTTTACTTTATGCACTCCAGGGTAGTTTATGACATGTTTTAATAAACCAACCCGAAATTTAAGGAAACAGTGTTCTGTGTCTACCTTCGTGTACAGCCAAGCAAGCTGCTTTACCACAATAGATAGATAATAGATATGTGATAGAGAGATATATCTGTGATAGATAAATATTGATAGATAGATTGATAGAGACTTAAAATGAAAAGTTCTATAAACTAATTGTCTTAATAAGACTGTCCTTTGTCCTTTTAAAGACCTTCTCTATCATTCACCTTAAACATTGCGTATGGAGATATGTTGCCTCGGTATCATATTATGGCTTTACACAGGACTGCAGCAAAGCTCTGACATTATCTTAGCTCACTTCATAAAGGAAGCAGTTCAATGACAAACTCAGCTCTGCTCCTCTGCTGAGAAGTGGATGCAGGGTCCAGACTTTGTATCAGTTTGAATAGAAATAATAGAGGAAACGCTATAACAATATTTCTATAACAATATTCATGCCCTAATACAGATATATAACATAAATATACTAAAATAAGACCATAAATAATAGCAAACATAATATACCAATATTAAACATAACACAGTACTTTCAAAATAATATTATAAAGCATAATAAATAAATAAAATGTTTTCTCACTTGCTTTTCTCAGAACAAATGGATTTGTCTGTATTTAATCTTAGCATTGATCGTCAATTATATTTGGCTGACTAAAAAGTTCAGCCTCATCCACACATACAGAGGTAGCAGAGCTGATATTGTCAATGTTTCTTCATTTTCTCTGTGTTTTACATTGGACTGAAAGTAAACCTACAGCTGAGAGCAAAACTAAGGCTGGCAACCCCAAAGAGTTATAGGAAAGTAATTCAGCTTTGCTACATCTATTTGTGGAGACTATACAGAAAACTATCCAGAACCCCATCAGTGTATACAGAACTTTCCATTATATCGATGTGTGTGGGATTGTACGGTGATTTCCTTCCTGTACAGAGAATATCCCAGTATTACAGAGGTGTCTGTCCACACTTAACCTCTCTTGAATAGTGTTGAGATATACAGTCTCTCCTGATACCAATTTAATACAATCTGGTACCATACTGTACAAACACATGGATGCTAATTTTATAAAAAATATTTTAAAACATGGGAGCCTATGAGTAAAAGATGATACTGGCTGGGCAGATGTATCCTTCTAATAAAAATAGCAGATTTATTGTGTGTGTATATATATATATATATATATATATATATATATATATATATATATATATATTCATTTTTTACATGGGAAACTTTGGGTGCCAGATGGCACTAGGCAGAGGCATCATTCACAGTCATTTATTAAAAATGGATATATTTTATGTATATGTTTTTTTAAACCTTTTGATGGCAAATGGCACCTGGCAGGGGCATCCTTCTAATGAAAAGGGTATATTTAATGTATCATTTTTTTCATCATGGGACCCAGGCAGAGGCATCATTCACAGCCATATAGTACAAAAGTAGCTATATTTCATGTGTATAGGTTTTTTAACCTATGGGTGACAGATGGCACCTGGCAGGGGCATTTCAATAAAAAAAAAAGTATATTTAATATATATAATTATTTTAACATGACAACTTTTGGTTGAGAGGTGGCACATGGCAGAGCCATTATTTACAGCCATATAGCAAAAAATTTATATATTTCATGTATATAGTTTTTTTACCTTTGGGTGACATCTTTCTATTAAAAAGAGTATATTTAATGAGCATATATATATTTTTTATTATGGAAACGTTTGGGTGACAGGTGGCACCTGGCTGAGGCATCATTCACAGCCATAATAGTAGAAAAATTGATATATTTCATGTCTACAGCTTTTTTTAACCTTTAGGTTGCCAGGCAGAGGCATTCATCTAGTAAAAAAAAGTTATATTTAATGTATATTATTTTTTTTACATGGGATAGCACCTGGCAGAGGCATCATTAACAGCCATATAGTAGGAATATTGATATATTTAATATATCGGGAGACCATGGGTGTGGGATGATGTCCATCCCTATAGGGTTTTTTGCATGTTCTTGTGGTCGGTCAGGTTTAGAGACAATTTAAGGAAGGATATATAACTGGCATGCATCATATATACAATATCTGTAAAGATATGAGAAAAATGTAGTTACCTGGGGTGGATGTCTACAAGCAATACAAGGGTTTGCATGGTAATAATATCTATCCTCCTGCAGTGGAACCGTGCCACTTTCAGCACCTTTAAATAAGTGAAACATAATATAACCAGTGAGAGCATGAAACTGGCAGCATGGAACACGATGGTGAACGCCATAAAGCGTCTTGTCTCGGGGGCGTCTTGGACATGCAGGGTACAGGAGGCATACATGCTACTGTAGTCTAACCAGGATAGGAAGAGAGAGACCAGGGGGAAAGTGAGTGAGTGCAGCCAGGTGTACCCCATCATGATCACTGCATCCTTATACCTCATCTTGCTGGTGTAACTTAAGGGGAAAACCACAGCAATCCATTTGTCTATGCTGAGAGCTGCCATGCTCAGCATGGTGTTAGAAGTCAAAAAAGTTTCCAAAAATCCCAATGCTTTACAGATGCAGTCACTGAATGGCTGTTGATGATGTAAGATAGCCAGGAAAGTGGAGGGCATGTTGAGGATAGTCAGAAGGAGGTTGCAGAGTGAGAGGTTGACCAGAAATATCCCAGAGACCTGCTTCCTTATCTCTGCGCTGTACAAGAAGCATGTCAGCACCAGGAGGTTAGCCAGCAGGGAAACAATGAAGACTACTATGAGTAAACCAGCCAGCAGAATCTCTGCCAAGTGCATTTCTTAGCATCTATCCATTAGCCTGATTTTCACAGCACTCATTGAATTAGCAGGATGGCTTTTCTACATGCTTCCTCTGTGGGGTTAGAACAGGATGATCTGACTCCCCCAGTTTCTGCTCTTTATGAGGGTGATGCTGCTGCTGTCCAAGGTCCTGGAGATGCCAAGAAGCCCAGGTCCCATTCCACTGCTGCTGCTGCTCCTGAAATCCAAGTGAGTGCAATCATTCCATAGATCACCCTGGAAGAAGAAAAAAGAAAAGCAGTTGTTTCTTCAGTGGTCTTTGCAAGAAAGCAGCCAAGCAGTTGTGAGTGAGTGGCACACCTTCTCCTCTCTGCCTACAAGCCTGACTCATGCGCAGGACAGCAGAGCTGACAAAGGCAAGGCATGCACATCACCACTCACTACTTGTCTGCAGGTTCATTGCTACTTAGTCATAATGCTGATACAATGTCTGACACTAACCCTGCAATGTTACAGAAGGAAAATTACACCTCATACATTCTGCAATAACTGGCACATTTTCTGTGATTTTACAGGGATTGCAATTAAGGACAGGTCCTGTACTCATCTGAATACTCAGATCCTGTTAAGTATTTATTTCATTCCTCATTATAATAACCCACCACAGATACAAGTCTCAACGTGGACTCATTAGCCGCTCATTAAAGGGTTGGTGCGGATGTAGGGCTGATCAAATGTATGGAAGGATTCATTTATAAAAGATAGGATCATCAGTCATTTCATGTGATTCTGCTCCGCAGCTCATTGTCAGCAGTGATGTAATAAGGAACATCAGGTTATCAAGCCTGTAACTGCTGCAAAACTACAACCCCCAGCATGCTGGCTAGAGATCTGCGGAGGATCGAATTTGAGTCAAATTTCCTGAAATTCGCTGTTCCACGTCAATTGGAACACTTTGCAATTCAATTTGAGACTATCACAAAATAAAAACTATCTACCCCCCAAAAAATAGGAATATCAGACATGTATTTCCCAAACAATTAGAAGCTTTCCAGTTTGCAAAGTCGGCAAATTCATATTTCAAACCGATCCGTTCTTCACTAATGCTGGCGGATGTAATTTGGCATCAGCCGGAGGGTCACATGTTGGAGACCACTCTTTTAACAATTAAAATCTGTAAATTACTAGTCAACTTTCTGTAATAAATAGTTACTGAATTATCTTATTTTCTTCACTTTAATGAAGTTTATTTTTTCATTAAATCTGTGCATGTACACTGTGTGCAGAATTATTAGGCAAGTTGTATTTTAGAGGATTATTTTTATTATTGATCAACAACTATGTTCTCAATCAACCCCAAAGACTCATAAATATCCAAGCTTAATATTTTTGGAAGTTGGAGTGGGGTTTTTTTAGATTTGGCTATCTTAGGAGGATATCTGTTTGTGCATGTAACTATTACTGTGCAGAATTATTAGGCAACTTAATAAAAACCAAATATAATCCCATCTCACTTGTTTATTTTCACCAGGTAAACCAATATCAGTGCACAAAATTTAGAAATAAACATTTCTGACATGCAAAAACAAAAACAAAAAAAATTAGTGATCAATATAGCCACCTTTCTTTATGATGACACTCAACAGCCTTCCATCCATAGATTCTGTCAGTTGCTTGATCTGTTTTCGATCAACATTGCGTGCAGCAGCCACCACAGCATCCCAGATACTGTTTCGAGAAGTGTACTGTTTTCCCTCCCTGTAGATCTCACATTTTATGATGTACCACAGGTTCTCTATGGGGTTCAGATCAGGTGAACAAGGGGGCCATGTCATCATTTTTTCTTTTAGACCTTTACTGGCCAGCCACGCTGTGGAGTAGTTGGATGCATGTGATAGAGCATTGTCCTGCATGAAAATCATGTTTTTCTTGAACGATACCGACTACTTCCTGTACCACTGCTTGGAGAAATTGTCTTCCAGAAACTGGCAGTAGGTCTGGGAGTTGAGCTTCACTCCATCCTCAACCCGAAAAGGTCTCACAAGTTCATCTTTGATGATACCGGCCCATACCAGTACCCCACCTCCACCTTGCTGGCGTCTGAGTCGGAGTGGAGCTCTATGCCCTTTATTGATCCAGCCTCTGGCCCGTCCATCTGGCCAATCAAGAGTCACTCTCATTTCATCAGTCCATAAAACCTTTGAAAAATCATTCATAAGATATTTCTTGACCCATTCTTGACGTTTTATCTTATGTTTCTTGTTCAAAGGTGGTCGTTTTTCAGCCTTCCTTACCTTGGCCATGTCCCTGAGTATCGCACACCTTCTGCTTTTTGATACTCCAGTAACATTGCAGCTCTGAAATATGGCAAAACTGGTGGCGTATGGCATCTTGGCAGCTTCACGCTTGATTTTCCTCAATTCATGGGCAGTTATTTTGCGCCTTTTTTGGCCAACACTCTTCTTGTGACCCTGTTGGCTATTTGCCATGAAACGCTTGATTGTTCGGTGATAACGCTTCAAAAGTTTGGAAATTGCAAGACTGCTGCATCCCTCTGCAAGACATCTCACAATTTTGGACTTTTCAGAGCCCGTCAAATCTCTCTTCTGACCCATTTTGCCAAAGGAAAGGAAGTTGCCTAATAATTAAGCACACCTTATATAGGGTGTTGATGTCATTAGACAACACCCCTCCTCATTACAGAGATGCACATCACCAGATTTACTTAATTGGTAGTTGGCTCTCAAGCCTATGCAGCTTGGAGTAGGACAACATGTATAAAAAGTATCAAAGTGATCAAAAAAAGCATTTGCCTAATAATTCTGCAAGCGGTGTAGTGTAGTGTATTAATAGACTCACCTAGCGTTGCTCTCTCTGGTGTCCAGCTCCGTTCTGCTCCTCTTCTCAGTGACATCACTGCTCTTCAGACTCTCCGGATGACTCTCTGCTCCATGCGTGAGATGGAAGTGTCTTTTACTATGTAAGTCTAGGTTTTTCTGATACTCCATAGGCGTTCATTTTAAAAGTCACTTCCCGGTCATGTGCTCAACATGAATGAGAGAATCTGAAGAGTGGAGATGTCACTCAGAAGTGAAGCGAAACGGTGCTGAATCCCGAGGAAGATGGCGGTAGGTGCATTTATTAAGACTCTAACCTACATGCATATATGCACAGATTTAAAGGGAACCCTCCTGTGAAAAAACTCTATTAACCTGCAGATATGCTGTTAATATGCAGATTAATAACATTCTGATGCAGCCCAGTGCCCGCACTGAAAGCCCTCTGCCAGGAGCAAATGAATTTTATTCCACCCGGCAGTCTTTGGCTTTCAGTCATAGAGGCGCGGCTACAGTCACAGCTCAGTTCATAGTGAGCAGTGGCTGTAACCGCGTCCTCGGCACTGACTAACAGCTGGCCCAGCACTGATTTACTGTACAGCTGGCTGTCAGTCAGAGCCACTGCTCCCTATGAACTGATTGGTGACTGAAGACACGCCTCAATGACTAAAAGCCAGAGGCCGACGAGAGAGATAAAGTTTGTTTCCTCTCAGCAGATTGGCTCTCAATGGAGGCAAAGGGCACCTCCAGAACGCTATTAACCTTCAGATTAACCCAAAGGTTAATAGCTTTTTTCACATAGTCGGGACAGGAGAGGTTCCCTTTAATAAATATTCATGGGTGTGACGCACCCCCTGGGCCATGTTCAGGGGATACCCGGAGCCGGATCTGAATAGGAGTAGTAGTCCTCGTGGCGGTGACCCGGTCCGTGCCCAGGGTGTCAAACTAGGAGGCAGTGTTTGGCAGATGATACTGTATTGTTCGACTACGCCACCCGTTGAATGCAGCTATGGAGCTGCCGCTGCAGGGCAGACCGCTGAGGCCGGTGGTAGGATTGAGCAGCGTGGATGGTATAACCCCCAACGGGAGGGGTATGGCTTCAGGGCAGCTATTGTGAGTTAGATGAGGGGAGTGATGGTGCGGGTGTCCCAGTACTGAAGGTGCAGGTGTGACCACGAAACACGGAGGCTTGAAGTGCAGTTTCAAAAGCTTTACTCACTGTTCTTTACCCGGTCGCTTGTGCACAGTAAGGACCACCCGAGTCATGCTGCGTCCACCAGGTCAGGGACTCGGCCAACTCCCAGGTAGTTCCAGAGCGTGGTCCAGAACTCCCCTCTCTTCCTTCCTACTGGCCGTTCTCACCAGGGACCCACCTATGTCCGGCTCCCTCGGGCCTCTTGGTGGTGAAACCTTTCCTGGCTTCCCTGGCCCTATGCGTGGTGTGCCTTCCTGGTGGATGTGGTGAGGGTCGTGCCAAAGCTTGACCACGACCTCCGGTTCCTGGCTGAGGATGATTAGCCTCTACCAGTTTGGGATCCGGTACCCTTCTCTGCCAACCCTTCACCCTTTTCGTTCTCCTGTGGGATCTCAGGGTTCCCTCTCTCCTTGCGTCTCTGGGCCTTTCTGCCTCCTTCTCTCTGCTTCAGGCCTGGCCCTGGAGCTGGGCCCAGCCGGAGCCACAGCTCCCTGTCAGCCCTCTCTGGCTGAACTCCTTTCTGCACCGAACAGACCCTGTCTCAAGATGGTGCCCACCTCTTATACTCCCTCTATGTGTGAGCCCAGGTGACTAGCACCCAATGGGCTCCTAGCTATACCCAGAGTACCTCCCCTAACTGCCCCTACACTACTGGGATGTTCCTCCCCCCCTCCCACTCCAGCCAGGGACAGACGCTGTCGTACCTGCACATCTAACTGGTGGGAGTACCGTTGTTCTGTCCCCCGGAAATGGGATGAGTGTAGTGCATGCAGCTATCTGAGCTCTGTTCCACACTCCATCCTTACCCGGGAGTGGAATACCACACCTCTGGATCGAGGTGCAATACCCCTGTAGCAGCCGAGTCCTCGGGGTCCTACAGGTGCGCATCTTTGGAGGGGTTGGTCAAAGAGAGTCAATGTTCATCTGCATTAGTAGAAAATATGGATTCCATGGGAGTGTTTATTGAAGATATTATAACAATCATCAACTTTCACTCTTGTGGACTTAAAGAGGTTGTTCACTACTTCAGCATTGATGACCTATCTTTAGGATAGGCCATCATTGTTTGATCGGTTGGGGCCTGACATCGGGCACTCCCACCGATCAGCTGTTATTGTTGTCTGCGGTGGCTTCCGGCCGGAAGTACTCACTTGCAGCCGGAAGTACTCACTTGCGGAACTGGCCGTCTTCTGGTAGTGGTCGCTGTAGAGTACTACACATCCGCCTCCTATTGATTTGAATAGGAGGTGCATGTGTAGTACCGAGCCTCAGCCAGCTCTGCAAGCATGTACTGGCCGGCGGCTGCCGACACCGATAACAGCTGATTGGTGGGGGTGCCGGGTGTCGGATCCTGACCGATCAGACATTGATGCCCTATCCTAATACTACAAGTATACTAATTACAGACTGCTCCCAATAAGCCTTGCACCCTGGAAGTGATATAGTTAAAAAATGCACACTTTTTATATAGACACGATGGCTGTTGGGTATTAAAATGTTATTTCAAGGACACATAGACAGAAGACTAGTTACAATAAGCAGAGAAGTCCTATTGTGGCTTTTTGCAGACCCTACATACCATATATATTCTTAATTGTTATGCACAAGTTTTCCTTCTTATCCCCCTGGTACTTTTCACTGCACCAAATGCTTAATTATTAGTATTCATGGTAGTTCAGGCAATTTAATCATGCATCAAGAAGATCAGGATGAACAATGCTCTATTCTGAATTTTTCCAGGAATATAAAATAGAATAAATGGTATAATAATTTCTCAAAAAAAACGTGAACGTTTTACTAATTTTGTCGACCCTTTATTCTTTAGCAAAGAAAGGTATGATCAGCACTTTGTATAAAGTATTAATATGTTAATCCAGGACAACACAGCCAACTGTATACATATTCATGGAAGAACAAAACTTGCTGACATTAAATCATATAATTATGTGACGGTTTGGTTTTTGCTGCCTATCAGGAAATAAAATGTTGCCAAAGCTGCTGTTGTGCGACATGCAATGGAATACAGCACTGCCGTATACTGGCACTGAGTGTATACCTTAATAGCTATATTATGTGATAAAGTGACATCGCCATTTTATACATTTATTCTCATTCCATTATCATAAATGTCTGATAATGAGGTATAACACTGAGACTGACAGCTATCAGTACAATATTGTGCCCTTGATTGTCTGTTTCCATCACTAACATGGACTGGATGTTACTATGTTAGCATCCTTAAAGCGAATTCGTCACGAGGTTTTTGCCACTTTAAAGGAACCTGCCATGTCCCAAATGCTATTAGCTGGCAGATATTGGGTTAATCTGCAGGTTAATAGCGCTCTGAAGCTGTTTGCTGCTGCACTGTGCGTCAGTGCTGAGCCGGCTGTCAGTCACTGCTGGGGTGTGGTTACTGCTGCCGCTCACTGTGTACTCGGTGGTGATTGAAGCCGCACCTCTATAACTGAAAGCCGAAGGCTGTGAGAGGAATAAAGTTCATTTCCTCCTGGCAGCAGGACTTTCAGTGCAGCAGCAGCACGGTGGCTTATTAATAGCGTTAATAGCGTACCTACAGATAATCCTATATCTGCAGGTTAATAGTGTTAATAGCGTACCTACAGATAATCCTATATCTGCAGGTTAATAGTGTTGATAGCGTACCTACAGATAATCCTATATCTGCAGGTTAATAGTGTTAATAGCGTACCTACAGATAATCTTATATCTGCAGGTTAATAGTGTTAATAGCGTACCTAGAGATAATCCTATATCTGCAGCTTAATAGTGTTAATATCGTACCTACAGATAATCCTATATCTGCAGGTTAATAGTGTTTTTTGAGGTGACAGCGATGTGTCACTTACTGGACAGCTTACTGCTGCCATGTAATCCTCCATACTGTATTTATGAGCTCTGTATAATCCCGCCCTCATTACTGATTGGCAGGCTTATGCCTATGCACAGTGTACACAGAGAGCTGCCAATCAGCGGTATAGACAGGGTTATAGAGGGCTCAGCATTCAGAGCACTGCTAGAGCTGCAGCAAATAAAACTCTGATTTTATCCAAACTATAACAAGCAGCATAGTAAATGATACGTCACTGGATTCAGGGTCTCTGCTCCTACATCATGGTGCCCTCAGATGGGGTATCAAAGATCTGGTGACAGATTCCGTTTAAAGGGGTTGTTCAGGATTCCAAAAAAAAAACGTTTGCTTTCTTTCAAAAACAGCACAACCTCTGAACTATGGATTGTGTAGAATTGCAACTCCGCCCAATTAAAGTGAATGGAGCTGAGCAGCAGTACCACACACCATCTATGGTTATAGGAAGCACTGTTTCTTAAAGGGAATCTCTCACCAGTTTTTTGCTGCCCCTTCTGGGAGCAGCATACTATAGGGGCAGATAACCTGATTCCAGCAATGTATCACTTACTGGGCTGCTTGCTGCAGTTTTATATTAAAAACTATTTTCTCTTCTACAGATCTACCAGTTCTCTGAATGCTGAGCTCTGTATAACCCCGCCGACACCACTGATTGGCAGCTTCCTGTGTACACTGTGCTTAGGCAGAAAGCTGCCAATCAGTGATGGGGGCGAGGTTGGACTACCTGGCAGCAGGCCAAGTAGTCCTCTAGTGATAATCACTTGCTGATAAAACATTAATTTTATCAAAACTACAGAAAGCAGCGCAGCAAGGGACACATTGCTGGAATCAGTGTCTCTGACTCTACATTATGCTGCTCTCAGATTAAGTGGTAAAAATCTGTTGACAGATTCCCTTTAAATTAAGCAGCATTTTTCTAATCTTGATCAGAGGAGCATCTTGTTCCCAATCTTGTGGATCTTTCAAAAATATCTGGAGCAGGAATACCACTTTAAACAGATTGTTCTGATGGAAATGTTAGAAATACTGCCTTTAAATTAATGAGCACATCTTCATCATCATCATCGGTCCCACTTTGCACTCCCCATTCATCATCTTTCCTTGTCCTGAGAAAACTTTGAATAGTCATATACAGTGGTGGCCAAGAGTATTGACACCCCTGCAATTCTGTCACATAATGCTCAGTTTCTTCCTGAAAATGATTGCAATCACAAATTATTTGGTATTATTATCTTCATTTAATTTGTCTTCAATGAATAAACACAAAAAGAATTGTCCTAAAGCCAAATTGGATATAATTCCACACCAAACCTAAAAAAGGGGGTGGACAAAAGTATTGGCACTGTTTGAAAAATCATGTGATGCTTCTCTAATTCGTGTAATTAACAGCACCTGTAACTTACCTGTGACACCTAACAGGTGTTGGCAATAACTAAATCACACTTGCAGCCAGTTAACATGGATTAAAGTTGACTCATCCTCTGTCCTGTGTCCTTGTGTGTACCACATTGAGCATGGAGAAAAGAAAGAAGACCAAAGAACTGTCTGAGGACTTGAGAAACCAAATTGTGAGGAAGCATGAGCAAACTCAAGGCTACAAGTCCATCTCCAAAGACCTGAATGTTCCTGTGTCTTCCGTGCGCAGTGTCATCAAGAAGTTTAAAGCCCATGGCACTGTGGCTAACCTCCCTAGATGTGGACGGAAAAGAAAAATTGACGAGGGATTTCAACGCAAGATTGTGCGGATGGTGGATAAAGAACCTCGACTAACATCCAAACAAGTTCAAGCTGCCCTGCAGTCCGAGGGTACAACAGTGTCAACCCGTACTATCCGTCGGCGTCTGAATGAAAAGGGACTGTATGGTAGGATCCCCAGGAAGACCCCACTTCTTACCCCGAGACATAAAAAAGCCAGGCTGGAGTTTGCCAAAACTTACCTGAGAAAGCCTAAAACGTTTTGGAAGAATGTTCTCTTGTCAGATGAGAAAAAAGTAGAGCTTTTTGGGAAAAAGCATCAACATAGAGTGTACAGGAAAAAAAAAGAGCCATTCAAAGAAAAGAACACGGTTCCTACAGTCAAACATGGCGGAGGTTCCCTGATGTTTTGGGGTTGCTTTGCTGCCTCTGGCACTGGACTGCTTGACCGTGTGCATGGAATTATGAAGTCTGAAGACTACCAACTAATTTTGCAGCATAATGTAGGGCCCAGTGTGAGAAAGCTGGGTCTCCCTCAGAGGTCATGGGTCTTCCAGCAGGACGATGACCCAAAACACACTTCCAAAAGCACTATAAAATGGTTTGAGAGAAAGCACTGGAGACTTCTAAGGTGGCCAGCAATGAGTCCAGACGTGAATCCCATAGAACACCTGTTTAGAGATCTCAAAATGGCAGTTTGGAGAAGGCACCCTTCAAATATCAGGGACCTAGAGCAGTTTGCCAAAGAAGAATGGTCTACAATTCCAGCAGAGCATTGTAAGAAACTCATTGATGGTTACCGGAAGCGGTTGTTCGCAGTTATTTTGGCTAAAGGTTGTGCAACCAAGTATTAGGCTGAGGGTGCCAATACTTTTGTCTGGCCCATTTTTGGAGTTTTGTGTGAAATGATCAATGATTTGATTTTTGCTTCATTCTCTTTTGTGTTTTTTCCTTGCAAGCAAATTAAATGAAGATAATAATACCAAAGAATTTGTGATTGCAATCATTTTCAGGAAGAAACTGAGTATTATCTGACAGAATTGCAGGGGTGCCAATACTTTTGGCCACCACTGTATATAATAGTTCTTGCTTTGTTTTCTGGGGTTTTTGGATACAACTTATACAGTATTACACTAGCAAAAACATCAAATCTATATCTAAATCCCAAAATCCGATGTGCCTTCCATTTCTTTCCTTATACCACAATCTGCCATTTTTCTTTTCATTCTGGCAATTTATCCCAATGTACAAAGTCCTGCTGTGCAGAATCTCCAATATTACATCATCTGCAAACTGAGAAGATGTAATGCAAATCTCTAGGGTGCCCACTTATAGTATTCATCACCCTGGGATATGTCTTTAGTCATTTTTTTCCAAATGCAATTTTCTCATTCTAGAACAATAGAATATAATCCATAGAAGACATGGTATCATTCGTTACAAAAAAAAGTCTAAAAATTATCCATTCTATCAACTTTATCAGCCCTGGGAACCAAATTGTAGAATGTATTCAAGTACGGGAAAGCTGGTTACTGGAAAAATGACCAAACTTCAAATATCTGACAAGAAAGCAGGAAAACCATAATTACGTTATAGGGTGTCTAATTTATAGGAGAACTGAATTTTTGCTGAAATTTCCCTATAAATTACAGCCGATTGTTAGTGATTTGATCAATGACTCAAAACCTTTATTGTAACGTTGACCGAACCTTCTGATATTGATGGATTCTCTGACAGCCTAATGTCATGGGAGCCCCCGACTCTCCCCAATAAATGATGTTTGGGGAGAGAAGGGTCCAGCCAGTGGCGGACATATCATTAGTGCAGTCGTACAGGGGCCCAAAAAGTAAGGGGGCCACTTCTATCTCCAAAGCAGGTGTTTTTGCAAAGGGGCCCTCTTCTGTCTTTGTCCTCCAATGGATCCAGCATGTCTGAGTTCAGCTGATAAAGCACTCCTATTTATGAGAGAGTTGAGGGAGATACCTGCCTGCCAAATGATCGTCCAAACCATAGTTTCAGCTGACAGCTATCTAAAGTGTATTCGGGGCATAACAAAAGATGGTTGCCAAAAGTGGACATCACCTTTCAATGGCTGCTATTTGAGATAACCAACCAAACTTGGGTCTTCTCCGTTAGTAACTGCTTCGTCAATTTTTTACATACTATGTAAAGGGATCATTGATGGCTTTTAGTTCTTTAGAAACAGCTTTATAAAATATCACTCTTTAACATGAGCAAAAAGACGGTGACAGCAGAAAACAAGTACATTAGTCCTGGATCAAGAAGGAACTCAACTGAGCATTGCAGACAATGGCTGGAAAGACAGGGCTCCTCATTAGTGATAGCATAGGGTTTCGAAGTCTATGGAGATAGGGTTTTTTATTATTTTTTGAACTAATGGTTGCATTTTACACATTTCCTCCAGTACTTGAGATGTTCCTGATCACGGGCTCTTTGCCTTATTCTTTCCGCACAAATCCCTGATAATACTCCATCTAATGTTCTTGGTTTGTGCAGCGAGCGTTGTAAATCACGCGAAAGGTCAAACCTTTTATTCAAAACTTGGCTGAATTATTTTTGTGTCTACGTCTTGCATTGTATAAAGGCAAAATTATTTGTTCCTATAGAACTGAATGAAATAAGAATGGTATTGAAAAGACAGAGAAGATAAAAACATTGTTATTTCTGAACATCGATTCAATCTACAAATCATATAAGTAAATGTTCAGTGAAATAAATGGCATTCTAAGTTTCTCCGGTCAGGTGTAGGTCTAGTGTGCTGTAGTTCTCGGAAAAAGATTAAGCTAAAGAATATTTTCTTTGGTGATAATTTTTCTGTTCCTCTACTCCAGACTGATGACATTGCCCAAGGATAACACTTGTACTAATTGATTTCGAGTGTGATAAAGGCTTATTGTTTCGTTTCTGAACTTTTTTCCATTTAATGGAATGTATTTAGAAGTCAAAACCGATATAATTATATGAGTATTGTTACTAGAAGACATAGGGGTTGTCCAGGACTATAAAACTTGGCAGACTTAATCCAAAAACAGCACCATTCCTGTCTACAGATTGTGCATGGTATCCCACCTCTGCACTCTGAGGGAGCTAAGATGCAATACCAGACACAACCTGTAGACTATGTTTTCAGGAGAAGGCAACCATATTTCTGAAATCCTGGACCTTTTATCTTTAATTAAATCTTTTTTTAATATAATCTTTATTTAAATCTTTATTCAAACTTTTATTTAACGTTTATCTTTAATGAAATCTTTAATTAAATACAGTGTTACTAACCTCTAACTATCCCACCATTTGGTCCCTGCTGGTGGCCACAGAACCAGCCACTCAGTGTCTCGGGCTGCTAGGGTGAGTAGGTTCAAGGCAAGTATTAGGGTCAATCCCTGCTGTTACAGATCTGCGTTTATAACTGTGGTTAATTCAAATTGCAATGGTGACCAGCAACTGTTGATGACATCAGGCTTGGTGGCTTATCAAAAGGCAAAACACACTTGGATCACTTACCTTTCACATTAAGGTAAATCATCCTTTGTGTGGCTCTTGTTTCTGGTTTATATTCCTGATTCCAACCTTAAAAATAGCTTTGCTAGTAGATTACCCATGTGTCTTGCTCTTTAGATCTGTTACTTGAATAGTTATTCTCACTGAAGTTTTCAGTTATTTTGTCCTATTTGTTGTTTGCTCCACAATAAAAATAAAACCAAATGTTCACAGTTGTAGGCGTGCTCTCTACATGAACTAGTGCAAACCCTACAAAAAAACTGTGAAATTCCAGGTTGTGAGGTAGTAAAACACGAACAAAATGCTAAGGGAAGTGAATACGTTTGCAAGCCACTGTAAATGAAAAAAACAACAGCAAAGGTAACCAGCAAAGGTAAAGCAGACAGCTTTACAGTAATCACAGATACCATCACGCTGTCTGTTACAGTAACATAGTAACATAGGTTGAATAAAGACCTAGGCCATCTAGTTCAACCTTCCTCCCCCAATTTTACTCCCTACACTAACACTACACTAACTTATTAAATAACTGGGTCTAGGCCTCACCAATGTATTATTATTATCCTTTTTATTATTGGTGCTCTTTTACAATTAACCCCTTACTGACATTGTCAGTAATAGTACGTCCCTGTGCCCTGGGCCTTATGGACCAGGTACATACTATTCCGCACAATGTGATCGTGTCCACACAGAAGCTGTGCAGGGTGATCGCCGCCAGGTATCAGCTGATTCTCACAGATGATACCTGGTACTATGTGACAGGAGCGGTCCCGTACCACTCCCGGCATATTAAATCCCGAAAAGCTGTGATGGAAGTTGATCGCAGCATTTCCAGAGCAGGCAGCAGTAAGAGCACTCCTCTTACCTTGGATCGGGACCCAACATCCGGGTCACCAGGCATCAGCAAGTTAGATAGATTGTGCTCAGTGCACAGGGTAAAGGGGTTAAAGATAAACCCGTTTATAATTTTTTAATTTGTTTTATATTTTGTATTACTCTTATGATTCTAATAATGGTATTACTAAAATCCTTATGCCTAAATCTGATGATCCAGAAGAAGGCAAAAATCCCCAGGACACATTCAGCCAATTTGCGTCACAGGGAAAAATTCCTTCTTTTCCCCCCGAGAAAAGGAAATCAGTCAAAGAACCCTGGATCAAACCTAATTATGATACTAGTTATGTAGTTACATACTAGTTACAGTAATCACTGCCATAATCAGAGATGTACTGGATGATGTTGAGATCAATGCTCTCTATTTTTGAAAGCATTCTTACTTTGTAGCATTTTTTATACACTAGGCTAAAAAATTTGCACAGTACTGTAAATTGTTCCATCCTAATCATTTGCAAGTAACAATCTCATGTGAATTGATGATTAAGGCTCCAAAGTTGCCTATGGTTATTTCTGTAACTATACTGGCCAACATGACCACTTTGTCCTCTGGCAACACAAAAGTTTGGGCTATTGAAACAGAGAAGATGTTGAAAAAATCATTCCTCACTTCTATAGATTAACTCCAGAACATTTGCGGTTTTGTACCTGGATAGTCCAGCAATGGCATATCGAAATATAATCCCACTCGGAAGGTTCCTATAACATGTTGTACAATGCAACCCTTATACCACCGAGGTGTGACAAGTCCACAATTGCCCACTGCCCAGCTTAAATATAAAGTGTCAAGTATAGTCTCAAAGGTTATCTAAACTTTATCATGTTCTAAAAAGTAATATATCATGCAACTTGGAAACCTGTCAGTTGAGAACTAAAATTGCATAGGTTGCTTTTAGTAATTGCAGAGGACTTATTGACCCCCCATACCTGTAATGTTAAAAAGCAAGACAAAAAGCATGATAACAACAGTCGAATACTTGTATTTAAAGATCAAATTCTGGTTGGATTACTGGGAAGATCCATTTACATGCAGGCAGCCCTAACATGTTGGGTGTTGTAGTTGTACAACTGCTGAAGAACCAGTGGTTGGATGGCAATGGGCTTACATATATCAATAATATTGGCATCCTGAATGTTATTACGGAAAGAATGGAGTGAAAAGACATAAGAGAATTAAAAAAAAATCAATGCAAAATAATTTACCTGCTATTAAGGCACAATTTTAAATCTGTCTAATTAAAATTGCAGCAAAGTCTTAAAACATAAATTACTACAATTAAATGAGTTGGACGCTTTGCATACAGACTTCCTATAAAAGATAATGGAATTTAGTGATAAGAAACGGCTTACAGACACTTGGGGATGTGATTCCTTCTAAATGCCAATGACTAAAGACAAAATGTAATATACTAAGTACACAAGCAGAGAATGAGTGGAGAACAGGAATTATTTTACTTACTTCTTTGGATTTTCGTGTACATAGACTTGAGAAAAATCCCCCAAACTATTATCAATGTTATTTGTTACAGGTGCAGCCATAGCAGTGGGAAAATGCTCTTGCTAGTGGCCCTATGGCCAGAGTCAGATCTGAGATTAGTGATGTGAAGGGGGATAATGTCTCCTAGGACACAGTTTTTTGTACCTTTATATGCCTACAGGCACTGGTTAGAGTTATATTATCATGTATTTGGAGTTTTTTTAAGCCATGGGAAGTCATCAGAACCCTGTATTGGCATTTCTGAGATCTGACGGGGAGGCAGATAATGCCTTGTCCCTTTGTCAAACTTCTTAAATGGAGAGGTTGCTGTTGACTGTGGCATCTAAGGGGGTTAGAGGTGAAATAACTGGTTCCAAATAAATCAAGGGAACAATAAAAATGTCATAATGCCCAAATAAACGTCAAAACATCCTCAAAGAGGAAAACAGGAGAAAAAAGGCAAACATCAAAACCATTAATAATAACTACAAGATTGTTAATTGATGTAGACATTGTAACGTATTTATATAGTATTCATAGTATTCACATTTTATAGGGTATGATGTTTATTATAGTATGCTCTTCATCAACTATTGTATGTTCCATTGAGCACTTGTGGAGAGTGTCAAGACCCCCTTAACACATCCGTTTATACTATCCTTGTGTTTTTTCCTGTTGGCCGTCTGTGTGCACGTGTGTACCATCCGTGTGGTATCTGTTTGACATGTGTGTGCCGTCTGTGTGACACGTACCGGAATAGAATGCAAAATAAAAATGACAGATTTTTCAAAGTTAAAGATGTCATAGATAGATAGATAGATAGATAGATAGACTGATAGATACATAGATAATTGTGAAATATATAATTAGTGCCTTGCATGTGTACTTTACTGTACATGTATTAACCAAATAAATAAATGAAAAAAAAAATGATGTGGGGCCCCCCCCATTTTTGGGAACCAGCAAAGGTAAAGCAGACAGCTGAGACCTGATATTATCAGGCTGGGAAGGTTCTGGGTTATTGGGCCCTTCCCAGCCTAAAAATACCAGCCAGCAGACTCCCCAGAAATGGACCATCACTTGATTCTGACGCTTCGTCTTTGCTCTTCCCGATTGCTCTGGTGTGTTGGCAATCGGGGCAATGAGGCTTGGGGTTGATGTCAGCTGTGATTTGTCCAAAAACACAGCTGACATCAAGCCCTGGTGTTAGCAATAGAGAGGTGTCTATCAGACACCCCCATTTCAAACCCAGTAATAAAAAAAAATACAAAAAAATACTTTATTTAAATAAACATTCCCTGGTTCCTCACTTTATTAAAAAAAAAATCCCATGCAGGTCCACAGTAGTACACCAAATATGACATATTTCAGCGAATGAAAGCATGAAAAGAACACACACACAAAACACAGATAAATAAAACGAAGACATTTTCCCCCATTCATCACTTTATTTAAAAAAAAAAAGTTCCCACCAGGTCACCGACGTCATTCACTGAATCCGGTGAAGTCCATCAAGTCCTCCGTACAAAGCCTATGGAGCCTTGTTCTGACGATCCATAGTCTTTGCAAACAGCCAATGCCGGGTCCGCAATACATTTCAGTTTAATGTGCGACAGAGGTCGCTCCCTCTGCAACTGAGATCGTTACGCCCCTACATATGTTATCTTACATCAACTACAGCAGTAAGCTGTTACCTTACATTACCCTCCTCTGAGTAATGGAATAACACTTGCATGGGAAGTTACTTACATAACAATGATTTGTCACTTATATAGGAGAAGACAAAACCTGTCCTTTTGTCAGCCTTGGCTAAAGTATATGGAAAGAAAAAAGATACATTTGTCCTTTAGCTAAATTCAATCCTGAACATTATCAAATCTAACTTAACTAATTTGACAGTATGGGTCATCAGGCGGATTAAGAATAGAATTAGAGGTGGCAATCGGTATAAAAACCAAAATGAATCATGCGCAGATTCTGAGCCCAACAGCACTGACAAAAGAAGAAATATGATTCTATTGAATTAGAATAAACAACAGCCAATACACAGAATCCATTGACAGGTATTATTTTATAATGTATTTTATTAGACTTTTGTCTTTTGTACTTCTGTTTTTTTTTTACAATTTAATTTTTAGATAAAGTACGGGGCAAAAGTTTTAGGCAGATGAGGATAAAATGCCACATAGTAAGGATGTTTTGAAAAATAGAAGTGTTAATAGTTTATTTTTATCAACTAGCAAAATGCAAAGTGAAGGAACAAAACAGAAATCTAAATCAAATCAGTATTTGGTGTGACCGGCCTTTGCGTTCAAAACAGCATCAATTCTTCTTGTAGTTTTGGAAGAATCTCTGCAGGGAGGTTGTTCCAAACATCTTGAAGAACTAACCACAGATCTTCTGTGAATATCCCTTCCACAAATCTTTCTCTCTTCATGTAATCCCAGCAGACTGGATGATGTGAGATCAAGGCACTGTGGAGTCATATCATCACTTCCAGAACTCCTTGGTCTTCTTTATGCTGAAGATAGTTCTTAATGACATTGGCTGTATGTGTGGGATCGTTGTCCTGCAGGAGAATAAGTTTGGAGCCAATCACATTTTGCTGGATTCAAAAGAGTCAAGAAGAGATTTAAAAAAATAAAAATAAATTAATCCTCACCTGTTACTCACATGTCTTCTGGTGCAGTCTTCACTGGGTCATATATGGTGTATTTCAGGGCCAGTAAATTTAGAGTCTCTTGTGCTGACTAGCCACAATGTGCACCACTTGAGTTGATGCCATGATGTGCGTTGTGCAGCATTGTCAGTGTAGGAGATGCCAACTATGCCAAGTGCCATAAAATGGCAAAGATGGTCCTGTGAAAGGCACTTTGCTTACCGAACAGATTTATTTTAATGCTCCATTAATATATATATTATATATATGTACACTGCTGAAAAAAATAAAGAATAAAGGGAACACTTAAACAACAGAATAGAACTCCAAGTAAATCAAACTTCTGTGAAATCAAACTGTCCACTTAGGAAGCAACACTGATTGACAATCAATTTCACATGCTGTTGTGTAAATGGAATAGACAATAGATGGAAATTATTGGCAATTATTAAGACACACTCAATAAAGGAGTGGTTCTGCAGGTGGGGACCACAGACCACATCTCAATACCAATGCTTTCTGGCTGATGTTTTGGTCACTTTTGAATGTTGGTTGTGCTTTCACACTCGTGGTAGCATGACACGGACTCTACAACCCACAGAAGTTGCTCAGGTAGTGCAGCTCATCCAGGATGGCAGATCAATGCGAGCTGTGGCAAGAAGGCTTGCTGTGTCTGTTAGCGTAGTGTTCAGAGGCTGGAGGCGCTACCAGGATACAGACCTGAATCAAATTGAGCACATAATGTCTCGCTCCATCCACCAACGTCACATTGCACCACAGACTGTCCAGGAGTTGGTGGATGCTTTAGTCCAGGTCTGGGAGGAGATCCCACAGGAGACCATCTGCAACCTCATCAGGAGCATGCCCAGGCATTGTAGGGAGGTCATACAGGCACGTGGAGGCCGCACACAATACGGAGCCTCATTTTGACTTGTTTTAAGGACATTACATCAAAGTTGGATCAGTCTGTAGTGTGTTTTTCCACTTTAATTTTGGGGGTGACTCCAAATCCAGGCCCCCATTGGTTAATAAATTTGATTTCCATTGATGATTTTTGTGTGATTTTATTGTCAGCACATTCAACTTTGTACAGAACAAAATGTTCAATTAGAATATTTCATTCATTCATTCAGATCTAGGATGTGTGTAACATACCTGGCGGCGTCCTTGCATGGTGGTCCATCTCCCACTGTGCAAGAGCGCGCACTTGATCTCCAGTCCAGAATGTCTCTCTGGCTTCCCTCCTTGCTGTCTGTTTGTCTGTTTTGGCTGCATAGGGCGACGCCCGCTGAACTTCCTGTTACTTGTACCTGCTGCGGACACGCCCCTGTTGCACCTTCAGCCTATTGCTGTCCATCTTTGGGTATTTATACCACCTTCTTCCTCAAGATGGCGCCTGAGCATTGTGTCCTGTCAGTCGGCTTTTTGTCTCTGACATGCCAGGTCCTATCCTGTTTTCCTGCCTGTTTTCCAGTTCTGTGTCTGAACTGTGGTCTGTTCTTGTGAACACGCTTCTTGCCTGTTCTTTCGCCTTCTAGGGGCCGTATTCCTAGATCTGCCTGTCTGTGCCTTGCGGTATCTGTTCCCGTCTGAACAGAGTCCTGTTTGTGTCCCTGCCTTGCGGTATCTGTTCCTGTCTGAACTGAGTCCTGTCTATTTCTCCTGTCTTGCAGTATCAGTTCCCGTGTCTGAACTGAGTCCTGTCTATGTCTCCTGCCTTGCGGTATCAGTTCCTGTGTCTGAACTGAGTCCTGTCTGTGTACTCTTGCCTGCTGCCTTTCCTGGAGGCTGTATTTCCAGGCCTGTCTGAACACGCTCCTAGCCTGTTCCTCCTGCCTTCTAGGGGCCGATTACCTAGATCCGTTCTTGTATCTTGTCTGTCCTGTCTGAACACGCTCCTTGCCTGTTCGTCCCGCCTCTCTGGGGGCCGTATTCCCAGACCCGCTCCTGTATCCCGCTGCAGTGTCGGTCTCTTCCGTACACTCAGTTCCAGTCTGAACTCTCTCCTATCCTTTACCTGTTTTGCCTCTATGTCCGTTCCTTTCCTTTTTCTGCAGAGTCTGAACTCGTACCTAACTCCTGCTTGTTGTCTCTGTACTCCCGTTTGTGAGTTTGTGGTCCACTTGCTACTTCACTGCAAATACCCTGTGGGTATCTGGCTCTGCCTTTCCCTTCCTGTCTGTTCCGTGTGAACAGAGCCCTGTCCGTCCTGCTCTGACTCCTTGCTCACTGCTCTGGCAGCCTTGCTCCGCTCTGACCCTTTTGCTCACTGCTCCGGCAGCCTTGCTCCGCTCTGACCCTTTTGCTCACTGCTCCGGCAGTCCTGTCCTGCCCTGCTTCTGCCCGCTGCTCCGGCAGTCCTGTCCTGCCCTGCTTCTGCCCGCTGCTCCGGCAGTCCTGTCCTGCCCTGCTTCTGCCCGCTGCTCCGGCAGTCCTGTCCTGCCCTGCTTCTGCCCGCTGCTCCGGCAGTCCTGTCCTGCCCTGCTTCTGCCCGCTGCTCCAGCAGTCCTGTCCTGCCCTGCTTCTGCTCGCTGCTCCGGCAGTCCTGTCCTGCCCTGCTTCTGCTCGCTGCTCCTGCAGCCCCGTCCTGCTCTGTTCTTGCCCACCGCTTCGGGCGTTCCCTCTCTGCTGTGGTTGTCTACCGCATCTGCGGTTCTGTGACCCAGTCTGTACTGGGTCTTAACCTTTCTGTGCTCCAGCCCGTCCTTTCGGCCAGTACCTCCCTGCCTGCATACTCGCCTGTATCCACCCATCTGCATACCTGCCGTGTTTGCTTACATCCACCAGTCTGTGCCAGCCTAACCTGCCTGTTCCAGTAATCCCAGTGTGGGTCAACCCCCGTGTCCGGAGTTTGACCTGGAGTAGCACCTGGTCCCTCTGCCCGGTTTCTCCCTGGTGCACTGGCGTCGTATGCCGTCGTGCCACCTTGGTCGGATCGGCCAGATACTTAGTCACGCCCCTCCAGGCACTCTCCGGTCCATGGTCCAGTGGAACCACAACACCCGCACACGCCAGTCAGTCCGGGCGTGTGCATAACAGCATGCTCAGGCCATGGTTCCCGTTGAGCCCCACGGCCTTCGCTCTCTGAGAAGTTTTCCAGCGAATACATGCATTAAAAATAAATAAATAAAATTTATTTTTTTTTCTCAGCTGAGTTCCAGGCGAATTACGCACCCGTCCAGATGGATCTATCTGCTCTCGTTCCTGCGGATCCGCCACGTTACTATGGGGATCCAAGACAAAGTCGTGCATTTGTGGAGCAATGCATGCTACACTTCAAGTTCTACCCTCTATGTTTTCCCACCGATCGGGTTAAGGTGGCATTCATTATGTCTTACCTGGCGGGTGATGCCTTGGAATGGATCAACCCCCTATATGAAACACAGGATCCGATCCTCCTGGACCTAATGGCCTTCCTGGTGGCCTTTCTAATGGTCTTCGATGATCCTAACCCGGAGGCTCCTGCTGAAGCTTCACCTCCCAATATCCCGGAGCAGCCCCGATGGGTAATGTGTGTGGGTAGCGCAATAGTCCTCCAGCCCAATGAGACTACTGCCCACCCAGAATCCTCACAGGGTGACTACGCTTTCCGGAATACTTCTCCCAACCTCAAGAGGCAGTCCAGACGTGCTAGACGTAGAGGCAAGTCGTCACGCCAGGGTCTGTCCTCCCTGAGACCTCCTGACCCCAACCTTGAAGTCCCTACTGAAGCTTCATCTCCCTGTATCCCGGAGAAGCCCCAACGGGTAATGTGCGTGGGTAGTGCTCCGGTTCTCCTGCCCGAAGAGACTTCTGCCCATCCAGACTCCACACAGGAGAACTTCCTGCACCCGGCATCAGATGCTTCACCCACTTTAACCGGTGTGCATGTCCAAGGATGCTCCAAAGCTGTGGTTACCTCTGAGTCTGTGCACCTCTACTACCTGGCGGAGGACCCCCTGTTGCCTCCTGAATCCTCCGGGATACCACTCGATGACAAATGGAGAGAGACTTCTCTACACTCGGTACTCGATACTTTGTCCGCTTCGTCCTGTGAGCCTGACAATCGGTACCCCAAAGAGGTAGTTACCCCCGAGTCTCTACACCCCTCCGACCAGGCGGAGGACCTCCAGTTGTCTCCAGAACCCTTCGGGGTGCTACCTGGTAGCGAAAGGACAGAGACTCTCCTATACTCTGTACCTGATACCTCGCTCGCTTCGTCCAGTGAGTCCAACCTAGTGTACTCCGAAGCAGAGGTTACTTCCGAGTCTCTACACCCCTCCGACCAGGCGGAGAACCTCCAGTTGTCTCCAGAACCCTTCGGGGTGCTACCTGGTAGCGAAAGGACAGAGACTCTCCTTTACTCTGTACCTGATACCTCGCTCGCTTCGTCCAGTGAGTCCAACCTAGTGTACTCCGAAGCAAAGGTTACTCCCGAGTCTATACACCCCTCCGACCAGGCGGAGGACCTCCAGTTGTCTCCAGAACCCTTCGGGGTGCCACCTGGTGGTGAATGGACAGAGACTTTCCTATATCCTGGATCTGATACCTCGCTTGCTTCGTCCAGTGAGTCCACCTTGTGTACTCTGAAGCAGAGGTTACCCTTGAGTCTCTACACCCCTCTGACCAGGCGGAGGACCTCCAGTTGTCTCCAGAACCCTTCGGGGTGCCACCTGGTGGTGAATGGACAGAGACTTTCCTATACTCGGTACCCGATACCTCGCCTGCTTCCTCCAGTGAGTCCGACCTAGTGTACTCTGAAGCAGATGTTTTCTCTGAGCCTCTGCACTCTTCTGACCCAGCGGAGGACCTCCAGTTGTTTCCTGAATTCTCCGGGGTACCACCAGATAACAAAGAGACAGTGACTTTTCCTCATTATGTACCTGATAACCCGTCTATTTCTTCCTGTGAGCTTGACAAGATGTACCTCGAAGCAGAGATTACCCCCAAGTCTCTGTCCCCCTCCAACCCGGTGAAGGACTTCCAGTTGTCTCCTGTACCCTCTGGGGTGCCACCTGAAAATATGTGGAGAGAGACTTCCTTGTGTGCTGTTCCTGGTACTCCACCCGTTTCGTCTGTTGCTAAGGATGGCTGGATAGGAGGTAGCATCCTAGCTAACCAGATGAGATCAATTTTTCCTGTGGACAGTGGAAGTGATCTCCTTGAAGTGAACGACTGGTCCTCGAATTCCCTGCGGAAGATTCTGGCAGGCCTGAAGAAGAGGGGGCGTAAGGGGGGGGGTACTGTAACATACCTGGCGGCGTCCTTGCATGGTGGTCCATCTCCCACTGTGCAAGAGCGCGCACTTGATCTCCAGTCCAGAATGTCTCTCTGGCTTCCCTCCTTGCTGTCTGTTTGTCTGTTTTGGCTGCATAGGGTGACGCCCGCTGAACTTCCTGTTTCTTGTACCTGCTGCGGACACACCCCTGTTGCACCTTCAGCCTATTGCTGTCCATCTTTGGGTATTTATACCACCTTCTTCCTCAAGATGGCGCCTGAGCATTGTGTCCTGTCAGTCGGCTTTTTGTCTCTGACATGCCAGGTCCTATCCTGTTTTCCTGCCTGTTTTCCAGTTCTGTGTCTGAACTGTGGTCTGTTCTTGTGAACACGCTTCTTGCCTGTTCTTTCGCCTTCTAGGGGCCGTATTCCTAGATCTGCCTGTCTGTGCCTTGCGGTATCTGTTCCCGTCTGAACAGAGTCCTGTTTGTGTCTCTGCCTTGCGGTTTCTGTTCCCGTCTGAACAGAGTCCTGTTTGTGTCCCTGCCTTGCGGTATCTGTTCCTGTCTGAACTGAGTCCTGTCTATTTCTCCTGTCTTGCAGTATCAGTTCCCGTGTCTGAACTGAGTCCTGTCTATGTCTCCTGCCTTGCGGTATCAGTTCCCGTGTCTGAACTGAGTCCTGTCTGTGTACTCTTGCCTGCTGCCTTTCCTGGAGGCTGTATTTCCAGGCCTGTCTGAACACGCTCCTAGCCTGTTCCTCCTGCCTTCTAGGGGCCGATTACCTAGATCCGTTCTTGTATCTTGTCTGTCCTGTCTGAACACGCTCCTTGCCTGTTCGTCCCGCCTCTCTGGGGGCCGTATTCCCAGACCCGCTCCTGTATCCCGCTGCAGTGTCGGTCTCTTCCGTACACTCAGTTCCAGTCTGAACTCTCTCCTATCCTTTACCTGTTTTGCCTCTATGTCCGTTCCTTTCCTTTTTCTGCAGAGTCTGAACTCGTACCTAACTCCTGCTTGTTGTCTCTGTACTCCCGTTTGTGAGTTTGTGGTCCACTTGCTACTTCACTGCAAATACCCTGTGGGTATCTGGCTCTGCCTTTCCCTTCCTGTCTGTTCCGTGTGAACAGAGCCCTGTCCGTCCTGCTCTGACTCCTTGCTCACTGCTCCGGCAGCCTTGCTCCGCTCTGACCCTTTTGCTCACTGCTCCGGCAGCCTTGCTCTGCTCTGACCCTTTTGCTCACTGCTCCGGCAGTCCTGTCCTGCCCTGCTTCTGCCCGCTGCTCCGGCAGTCCTGTCCTGCCCTGCTTCTGCCCGCTGCTCCGGCAGTCCTGTCCTGCCCTGCTTCTGCCCGCTGCTCCGGCAGTCCTGTCCTGCCCTGCTTCTGCCCGCTGCTCCGGCAGTCCTGTCCTGCCCTGCTTCTGCCCGCTGCTCCAGCAGTCCTGTCCTGCCCTGCTTCTGCCCGCTGCTCCGGCAGTCCTGTCCTGCCCTGCTTCTGCTCGCTGCTCCTGCAGCCCCGTCCTGCTCTGTTCTTGCCCACCGCTTCGGGCGTTCCCTCTCTGCTGTGGTTGTCTACCGCATCTGCGGTTCTGTGACCCAGTCTGTACTGGGTCTTAACCTTTCTGTGCTCCAGCCCGTCCTTTCGGCCAGTACCTCCCTGCCTGCATACTCGCCTGTATCCACCCATCTGCATACCTGCCGTGTTTGCTTACATCCACCAGTCTGTGCCAGCCTAACCTGCCTGTTCCAGTAATCCCAGTGTGGGTCAACCCCCGTGTCCGGAGTTTGACCTGGAGTAGCACCTGGTCCCTCTGCCCGGTTTCTCCCTCGTGCACTGGCGTCGTATGCCGTCGTGCCACCTTGGTCGGATCGGCCAGATACTTAGTCACGCCCCTCCAGGCACTCTCCGGTCCATGGTCCAGTGGAACCACAACACCCGCACACGCCAGTCAGTCCGGGCGTGTGCATAACAGCATGCTCAGGCCATGGTTCCCGTTGAGCCCCACTGGGTCTTAACCTTTCTGTGCTTCAGCCCGTCCTTTTGGCCAGTACCTCCCTGCCTGCATACTCGCCTGTATCCACCCATCTGCATACCTGCCGTGTTTGCTTACATCCACCAGTCTGTGCCAGCCTAACCTGCCTGTTCCAGTAATCCCAAAGTGGGTCAACCCCCGTGTCCGGAGTTTGACTTGGAGTAGCACCTGGTCCCTCTGCCCGGTTTCTCCCTGGTGCACTGGCGTCGTATGCCGTCGTGCCACCTTGGTCGGATCGGCCAGATACTTAGTCACGCCCCTCCAGGCACTCTCCGGTCCATGGTCCAGTGGAACCACAACACCCGCACACGCCAGTCAGTCCGGGCGTGTGCATAACAATGTGTTATTTGCGTGTTCCCTTTATTTTTTTGAGCAGTGTATATATATATATATATATATATATATATATATATATATACAGTGGCGACCAAAAGTTTTGCATTTTTTTTAAAGTCTGATTACTTCTGCCTGGTTGTTGTGATGCCATTTCCCTGGTGATGAATTGAAAGTGCATGAAGTTGTCATCATGCAAGACCTTAATTTTAGCCAAAATGATTTTGAAAATAGGTATGGCCATTTAATTAAAGAAAATTGACGGCCAAAAGTTTTACATCTACTATTTATTGATCATAACATAGAGAGTAATTCATTGTTTACAATGCCATAACTTAGTATTTTGTAGCATAACCTCTTGCTTTAATTACTGCACCACACCGACGGGGCATTGAAGCCACTCGGGTATTCAAGACATCTTGAGGGATCTTGCTTCATTCCATTTGCAAATTTGCAAACAATTAATCTTTATTGCTATGGGTACAGGCCCCAACTTGTCGACCTAACTCATCCCAAACGAGCTCTATATGGTTTAAATCAGGTGATTGGCTTGGCCATTGGAACATTTTTCTTTGTTAACGAATTTTTGACTAAATTGGATGTGTGCTTAGTCTTGCTGGAATTTCCATCCCCCGCCTACTTTGGTTTTACCATGTGGCAGCATGACATTCTCCAGTATATCCTTGTACATGGTAGCATTCATATTTCCATCAATTCTATGCCGAAGGCCAATGGCAGATGCAGAAAAGCAGCCCCAAACCATGACATTGCCACCACCATGCTTCACTGTAGGTGCTTGGTACCTTACATCATTAGGTTTTCCAACTGGGCGGTGTATATAGTGCTGCCATCATTACCAAACAGATTGAACTTGGATTCATCTGACCACAACACCTTAGCCCAATCTGTCTCTTTCCATTGACTGTGTTCTTTGGCAAACTCAAATTAGACCTTCCGGTTCTTTGCAGAGATGAAAAGCTTCTTGACTGGAACTCAAGCATTCAACCCTTCTGCTCTTAGCCGTCGCACCACAATTTGGCGACTCACTTTGACCCCATATTCTTTATTCATTTGGTGGGAAATCTGTACAGCACATTTATGGACATCAGATACTGATTTTTTCTTAATCATGTTATCAACTCTGGAGGAAGTTTTCTGTGGTCGTCCATGTCTAGATTTGTCAGCTGTTCCATAATCTTCTTTTTCTTCCTTTAATATACGTGACACTTGACTCTGAGAACAGGTGAATTCCATAGCTGCCTCTTTTTGGCTTTTGCCTGAGTTCTCTCTTGAATAATAAGCTTCCTTACATCTGGTGATAAATTTGGCTTTCTCTTTGCCACGTTTTAACCTAAAAACACATACATAAAAAAAAATAATAATAAATTAGGCAAAATTCGACTACCCATGACAAAATATGCAAAACATTTGGCCCGGCAAATGTTGAAAACTAACAAATAAAGGGATAAAACATTGTCAAACACAATTTTTGTCCTTATAAGTAATAACTATTTGCTTCTGGTTTACTAAAATCACCAGGAAAATGGCATCACAACAACCAGACAGAAGTAATCACACTTAAAAAAAAAAAAAGTAAAACTTTTGGTCGCCATTATATATATATATATATATATATATATATATATATATATATACATAAAGCTGCTTATATAGGTATATAGTAGAGGTAGGTATTACATTTCTCACCAGGAAATTGGACACTTAAAAAATGATCTGTGACTTGCCATAAATATGCATTTGTTAACCTGTTATAAATGACGCTGTTCTCCTAAATTTAGTGTTCTTTAAGCCACAATTTTTTTGTGAAGTCTAAATTGGAGTATGGATTCTAACTTCTAGAACCTGAGAAAGCTAAATGGACTGTTTCAGTCAGATACTTATGTTGTGGTTCCCAGAATTATAACCAATTGGCAGCAGATATGCTAAGGGAACTGTAGTGTAGTGAAGCCAATGGTCATCACCAGGAAATAAGTTGCAAACAAAAGGATAAGGCAGAGATATAGAGGATGTGTCATTGAGTCAAAAACAGGAGTAGGTCAACTGGTACCAGAGGACTAATCTAAGGAGTAAAACAAAAGTAGAGTCCAAGAACCAAGCCAAGTTTAGGGTCGGGATCAGAGTCAAATTAAGGAACAGTAATTGTTTGACTCATCTGGTGAGATGGATTCACAAAGTTGCAGATCAGGGTGGACATACAGACATCAAGTGTTGGTACAGACAGCTAGACGGCATGTGGTGGAAAGAGGAATTGGACACACTGGAACCACAAGACCAGGAGGACAAATTAAGATAGAAATGTCCAGTCTGGGGCAATTTTATAACACCATGCTTCACCATTTTAGATCTGTATAAAGCAGATTATATTTTGATAGCTTTATTTTGTATTGATATATGTAGTTTCTATAACAAATGCTACAATGTTGTCTTTTTTAATCGGTGCATTCACTCATATGTTTTGGTCTAATCAGACTTACTTATGTTACCGATGTGTATACCGGAACGATGAACGATATTGGTGCACGGGTATTTCAATTTTAAACATCATGCCTAAGAGTGGTGCCATGAGCACCTGAAATGTGTTGTCGTCTTCAGCCTGAAGTTTTTATTCATGATACCTCTTCTGTGTTTATCTACCACATAAATCAAGATTGCATGTTTTGTGAAGCTGGATCATCTTTCCTCTTTCTTCAGAACTGAGAGTATGCAGGAATCAGGAGATGACTGCTCAATGTGAACAGATGAAGGAACAGTCCAAACTAACTGAACTCTAGAGTCTCAATACTAAGACATGGGTGTGTCTCCAAGTGGATACTAGGCAAGTGATGTCACAGATAGGAATGAGAAAACCCGAACTGTAAAGTTCGTGTTCGATACCATACACCTAGTCTCCGGTACCGAACCCCGAACACGGACTTCCTACTGTATGTCCGATTTACTGTTCCCGTTTGGCAGACTAATAAAGCTTGTTGAAAGGCTGCAGTGCAGTCAATCAACAAGATTTTCCGGTGTGGGCACCTCTGGCACCATCACACCCATGCCAAGAGATAATTTACTGGAACTTAATAGGTTGGAAAGGTCCATGGATATTGGCCCCTTCTCAGAATAATAAGACCAGCTCACACCTGTCTGCTTTACCTTCGTTGGTTATTAAAAATAGGGGGGCCCTACATTGTTTTTTTAATTTATTTATTAGTATTTTTCATTTATTTATTAGTAATAAATAAATGAAAAAAATTTTGTGGTGCCCCCCTATTTTTAATTACCGGCTAAGGGAAAGCAGACAGCTGCAGTATGATATTAATAGGCTGGAAATGCCGATGGTTATTGGGCCATTCCCAACCTACAAATATCAGCCTGCAGCAACCTTGGAAGTGGCGCATCATATTTGATGCACCAATTCTGGTGCTTAGCCTCAGCTCTTCCCGATTGCACTGGGGTAATTGTTTTTGGGGTTAGTAATGGAGAGGCGTCAGTCAGACACCCCTATTACTATACCCAGTAGTAAAAATAAATAAACACACACACAGAAAAAAAACTTTATTTGATTAAAGACTACCCCACACAAGCCCTCGTACATCCGTTTATCAATAAAATAATCCCACGTCCATCTTCTTCTTTGTCTCTGGCACCTGTAGATAGCAATAAAGCTATAAGTGAGAGCCAGAGACGCTGATGACAGTAGTGGTCATCAGCCAGCACCTGATTGGTGGTAACCTTGTCACCGCCAGTCACAGTTGCTGGCTCACATACTGTCCTCCATGTGACAGCGTGGCAACTGCAATACCCAACAGCTGTAACCGACAGTGACTTCAGTAAGGTTACTGCCGGTCAGAGCCGCTGCTTCACATGCTATCACACAGAGGACAGAGTAGGAATGACCCGCATTGACTAGAATGGGGTACAGGTTCAGGATCAAGATAGGTTACTATTGTGTTACCAAAGCTGAACTTATTAAGTTTGAACGGACCCGACGAGCTCGATCATCCACAGGTCTGCTCATCCCTAGTCATAGAGACATGTAAAGCAACTTACAACTAAGCCTGATGTAGAGCACAGCCAATAGCAGCAGCCAAAGGGGAAGGGAGCGGAGCCCTGCCTAGCCAGGGCTGGTGCCAAACAGAAATCAAGAACAAGGGCAAAATCAAGATGCACCTCAATCTGCTGTTGAGATAGTGAGTTTGGTGAGTAAAAAACCCTATAAATTTGCCACTAGGACCTAGACCTACAAACAATACAGGAGTAAATTAAGAAACCTGTTTTTGAAGGTTATCCTGGACTAAAGTAGAGCACAAATTGCTAAAAATAAAATACCTCTGACTATGTCAGAACAAACGGAGCATTGCAGCTCGCTGTGCATGGGGCTGCCTTGCCACGTAGTGCACAAAATAAAGCAAGTGATTTTATTGTTATGTCTGATCTGAGTATGTTCTTGGTAAAAAAACCTAAGGCGACCTTGTTTTTAGTCGTAGCCTTTTCATTGTCTTAAAAATAGCTGTTGACTAACTCGGCTATTTGGCGTAAAGAGCAAACAGTGAACATCATCATTATTACCACGACCACATTTTACTGACGTTTGATCTATAGCAAATGACTATAGTAGCCACACAATGAGCGCTCATTAGGACTACTGAGCAAGTAGAGATCTATTGCGCCTCCGTCAGACTTATTTTCTCTCTTAGTCATTACCTTCAGTGCAACTCCTGCTTACCGTTTCAATAGTAATCCTAATGAGTGACTGACAGAACAGAAATCTCTCTCTGGAAAGGTCTAATATAAGCAATTGAGGTTTGTGACCTGTGAAATGTGGAGAGCGGGACTGATGAGCTGGCTAGATGAATTGTTGTGGAGTTCCCGTGGTCGTTTGTTATGTTTCTTCCCTCTAGCACATGTTATATTCTAGCATTTCTGCTCTGTCAGTTTTAATGAATATCATCCTGTTTCTTCAGATTCCTTCCCCCCACTTTTCTCTCTATTTTAGGATTGCACCTGTTGAACTGGAGACAAACATGTTCACCGCATATTACCTTTATCCACACGTGGACAGAACAGAAAACCCATGTTAGGGTGTGAGCTATCATAGAAAAAAAGGCAAAAATGTCGATAGTTTTTTGATATTTTTCAATGCTGCTGTCCAACATTAGAAAAACTTGAAACAGCAGTATTCTTATCCATTGGCTGTATCTGGTGTTGTAGTATGAAAATGAGTTGTGGTACCAGACACCGCCTGTAGAAAAGAGTGGCGCTATTTCTGACAATAAGTGCTCATGCAGGCGACTGTATTATCGGTCCAGGTCCATTGCATCGCAGTCGGACCAAAGTTATTCTATGAGACCGTGTACATGTCTGGGGAGCAAAATCACAGCATCTGATATTCGATTCTAACTCGGCCATGTAAGTCAATGAGGCAGGGGAAAATATTGGATTGCACTCGGATGACATATGAGTACAGTCTGATTTTCAAAAACTGACAGAATAAAGAAGGCGAAAGTACATCTTCTCATCTGAGAAAATTGGATCACACTATGATCACACTCTGATCAGAGTGTGATTAGCATCATCGACCCAATTCTCTCGGAAGAGAGAAAATATGCTGATGTGACCCTAGCCTTAAATACAGTGGCATGTAAAAGTGTGAGCAACCCTGGTCAAAATTACTGTTATTGTGAAGAGTTAAGCAAGTTGAAGATAAGATCTCTAAAAGGCCTAAAGTTAAAGATAACACATTTCCTTTTTCTTTTAGGCAAAAAATATATATATTTTCATCTTCTACATTTTTAAAATTGCAAAGGCCCCCTGTGGCTTCCAAGTCATGCGGTTTGTTCTTTGTATCAAACAATTATAATTCAACACCGACTTATGGGAATACGATACATCCCAGTGATACACCAAATAGATTTTTGGAAACACATGAACCGGATGAATGTCACCCTGGCTTTCAGCACAGTCCAGCGCGTAGGGAAAGGGAGATACACAGTACTGCCTTGCAGGAGCCCCTAAGTCCCCTGTGCTTGGTATCCATGCATAACAGGGGCACGGCTTGATCCAATGACACCAGAACCATCTCCCCAAGACCATCCATTAAGGAAGTATAGGCCATTCTTGTTTTTGAAGTTTTTAACTGAGAGAGTCTAGGGGTAGAGATTTAGGTTCAGCCAGAAGGCAGGAGGGGGAGTGATCTAGAGGGGTTAAGACTCCCGAGCTCTAGCTCCATTGTCTTTTTCCCTGGGAGGTCGCAGGGATACATTGTGTGGGAGAAGTCCTGCAACAAAGAGAGAGGGCCCCACAAGCCTCCCATGTAGCAGCCCCTCCCCCGCAAGCCAGGCTTTTCATCTGACTGGTAATTGACTATTAATAACTGCTTTATATCTTTTGTATCACTACTATTGTGTTTGCATCTCTGACCATTATGTATGTATAACCCTTATGTATATAGTGTAATGTCTAGTGTGCCCTTAAGGTGATTAAATATATAATTCAACCTTGGGCTGCTCTTTTATCCCGATTGACGAACCCACACGTCCATTGTTCGGCTTAATCCTCCTGCTACCGGGGCGGGTTTCTGGCCCGATATAATCCCTGTTAACGGACCGGGGACTTATATCTAATAGAAACTGATGGCAGCTCTAACAGGCCGACAAGGTTCTGCTTCACTGGAGCTAGTGAAGGGACCTCTAAGCCTGTCGGGGGTGTGAGCGAGTGTGGTGCCACCTCAGTGACTGAGTGGGCCACCTCTTCTCACTCCTGGTGCCTTCCTGTACCCGTGTGGACAGGGGTTGTCTGTGTAGAACTGTACCAATCTGACCTTACGCGTCCCTGAGGGGGTGTGAAACGTCATGTTGGTGCAAAGGGCGGATCCGTATCATGTGATCCGTCTGACATAATTTTGGATCCGTTCAAGTGGTGGAAGCGGTGGGATTCTGCTGGATCTGTCTACTGCCATTCTTCACAAGTGATGGCAGCGGTGGAATTCTGCGGGGTCCCTCTGGTACCATTCTTCACATAGTCTTTTACATTTTTAAAATTACAAAAAAGAAAATGAACCAATGCAAAAGTTTGGGCACTCTTCATGGTTATTACCTAGTAGTACCGCCTTTTGCAAATATCACAGCTTGTAAACTATTTTTGTAGCCAGACAAGAGTCTTTCAATTCTTGTTTGAGGGATTTTCATCCATTCTTCCTTGGAGAATTCTTCCAGTTCTGTGAGATTCCTGGGTCGTCATGCATGCACTGCTATTTTGAGGTCTAGTCACAGATTTTTAATGATTTTCAGATCAGGGGACTGTGAGGACCTTTTGTAAAACCTTCAGCTTGTGATTTTTGAAGTAGTCTATTGTGGATTTTGACATGTGTTTAGGATCATTAATTATCCATTTGTAGAAGCCATCCTCTTTTCAACTTCAGATTTTTTACAGATGGTGTTATGTTTGCATCAAGAATTTGTTGAAATTTCATTGAATCCATTATTCCCTCTACCCGTGAAATGTTCCCCGTGCCATCGACTTCAACACAACCCCAAAACATAATTGACCCACCCCCATGCTTAAGGACTGGCGAGATGTTCTTTTCCTGAAATTTTGTGCCCCTTTTTTCTCCACACAAATCTCTGATCACTGTGGCCAAAGAGTTCTATTTTAACCTCATTGGTACACAGGACTTGTTTCCAAAATTCATCAGGCTTGTTTAGATATTCTTTTGCATACTTCTGACTCTGAATTTTATGGTGAGAGGTTTTCTTCTCATGACTCTTCCATGAAGGCCATATTTGTCCAGGTGTCTCTGAACAGTAGTACAATGTATCACAACTCCAGAGTCTGCTAAATCTTTCAGAAGGTTTTTTGCAGTTAAGCAGTGGTTCTGATTTGCCTCCCTAGCAATCCTACGAGCAGCTCTCGCTGAAATTTTTCTAGGTCTTCCAGACCTTATCTTGACCTTCACTGTTCCTGTTAACTGCCATTTCCTAATTACATTTCGAACTGAGGAAAGGGCAACTTGAAAATGCTTTTCTATCTTCCCATAGTATTCTCCTGCTTTGTGGGCCTCCACCATTTTCATTTTCAGAGTGCTAGGCAGCTGCTTAGAAGAACCCATGGCTGCTGGTTTTGGCACAAATTTAGAGAAGGCTGGGTTTTTATAAAGCGGGGAAATTTGCATCACCTGGCCTTTCCAAACAATGATAATGAACAAGCCATAACCCTAACAGGCTAATTAAGGTCTGAAACCTTGGTCAAAGTTATCTGAGTACACAAATCTACAAGGGTGCCCAAACTTTTGTATCAGCCCATTTTCCTTTTTTGTAATTTTTAAAATGTAAAAGATGAAAAAACATATATTTTTTTCCTAAAATACTAAGGAATTGTTTCATCTTTAACTTTAGGCCTTTTAGAGATCATTTCATCTTCAACTTGCTTAACTGTTCACAATAACAGTAATGTTGACCACATAGTCGGATTATAATGAGGGCAATCTGGGCTACCGCCCAGGGCCCCAGACCTCCAGAGGGCCCGGGGCTCTGGGGTGTCTATGGCCAGATTGCCCTCATTATATGTGCGGCGCCGCGGCACATACCGGCAGACAGTGGCGGGGGGCCCCCGGACCGCTCCCCCAGCAGCGGAGCAAGGCCGCTACTTCATCTTCGGCCGGGCCAGCACTGCAGCTGTTAACTTCCTTGTGCTGGCCCGGCTGCGTCACAGCTAGGAGTCGCAGCCCTGTGCGCAGCTGTGTCTCCTAGCTGTGACGTCACACAGTGCGCGCCCGTCCTGCACTGCTGCACCGGAGAGGAGCAGGAGGACTGGAGCCGGGGGATGGTGAGTGTGTGTGTGAGAGTGTGTGTGAGAGTGTGTGTGTGAGAGTGTGTGTGTGAGAGTGTGTGTGTGTGAGTGTGTGTGTGATTGAGTGAGTGTGTGTGTGTGTGTGCAGGCAGATATCATTGTGTAATGTCTGTTTATATGTATTTTTGTGTTTCAAATGTGTTTATGCGTGTATGTATATGTCTGTATATGTTTGTGTGTGCGTGACTGCGTGCGGCCTCTTGCTGTCTCTGTTATTGCCACCACTTGTCATGTGCTTCTTTCCTTTGAGTGTATGGGAAGAGGAGAATGAGAGAGAGATACATTGACACAGTCTGGATTCACAGCTACACTGATCAATACTTGTGTATAATGTCCACCATGCTGTTGCTGGTTGTGAAGATGAACTACATAGATAGGAGAGCAGGAATCAATCATGATTATGTGTGCAGTATTTGGGAGACATCATAGCAGTTAGTCTCCACCCACTAGCTCAGAAACAACCGAAATGATGGAACAGCAGAGAGAAAAACTAGTGAACAATGCAGGATTCACACATCCGAGTGTGTAATACTGTTGAAGAAAAACGGACCAGTTATTTTCTTAGGTCTCCTAGTTGCTTCCATTATTTTTTTCTCATCAGTCTTTTTTTTAAGCAGGTAGGCTGTCTAAACGTTTTTTATCTATTGACTCATGGCAAAAGTTAAAAAACAGATGAAACTATGCTCAAGAAAAAAACACAATCTTGTGACTTTATTTTCTAGACAATCAGAAAATTGCAACCAATGTTTTTGTCTTGTGTGAAGTCTACTTGGCTACTGTCTCGCCCAGGGGGATATAGGGGACTCGGTACCCGGGCCTTTTACCTTGCTTAGGATGTCACGGCAGTCGGCTCCTGGGCCTGTACTCTGGGGTCTCTCTTGAAAAAGGGGTTTTTTGGTTAATAACAGCTTTTGTCTCGTGACACCACCTGTAGTTTCTGGTAATGGTTACCAGCGCTGGTAATGGGATGGGACGGCAGGTGGGATGCCCACAGGCGGAGCGGACCACTGGGGCAGGGTTGATGGAAGGGATGCAGGTGAGAGATGGCTAGGTCAGGGGGAATGACGGACACACACACAGGGGATTCGCTTCAGTACCTTTACTGGTGTAATGGCAGGTCTGGTCCAGGGTACTTGCCAGAAAGGGGGCACTTCAGGACTTCTCCCCAGTGAGCGGGCATAAGGCCTCCTGATCCGTGTCTCCCTCTCTTTAAGCTTCTAGCCAGCCTGGAACTTGGCCTAGCTTCTGTGTTGTGTTGCTCTCTCACCTGACCACTTGGTAGTAGGACCTTTCTTTGGCAACCACTATCCCTGGACACCGGGACCTTCGTGGTTCCTAGTCCTGTTATTGCTGGTAGCTTCAGGATGGCCAGGGGTCTGGAAGCCTCCTGGCATGCCAGTAGTCCCTACTGGGTATAGAGGACCCTGTAGACATGGACCCGGTGTCCGGTTTGTGTCTTGGGGTGAGCCTATGATGCTCCTCTGCCCCCTCAACTCCTCTCTCTTTTCCTCTTTGCCTCCGGCCACACTCGGGGCCCTCAGAACACAGCAGCAGACATGCTGCGTCTTCACTGCTCTCAGTGGCAGCACACTCTCTGAACAACTAAATGACTGCCTGGCTCCACCCTCCATATATATATATCCCTATCCGGGCTCCCTCTGGAGGTATGAGGTGGAAGGGTGGAGGTGTCTGCATGTAGTGAGGGCCTCTTGTGGAGAAGTCCGTCCATGCACCCTTTTGGTTCCTGTGGTACCTGTGAACAGCAGGGTGCCACATTCCCCCCTAGTACAATTCAGTTCTCCTGGACTGAAGCATTTTAAAACAAGTAACAATAATTATAATAACAATAATAAGGTTACAGTAAGTCCCGTAACCCGGTGTCCCTTTCACCGATGAAAGTGCAAAATGAGTAACATGAGGGACCCACCTGAAAACCCTCAACGTAGGCCCTGGGCGTGGCTACAGGGCATAAGTGATCCAGGTGTTGGACCACGTCTTCGGCCACGCCAAACGGGTTTTTGTTCAGTGGTCAAATAAGGGGGGCACTTTTGATGAGTGCAACTATTTACAAGGGCAGTTTTTGGCTGCTCACAGTCCTCAGCCTACAAGTCTCTATGCCCTTACGGGTAACTAAATGAACACATTATTTTTAGTTTACACAATAAACAATAGGCAATACCCAACTGGGTAACTATTTATAATGTAGACACTTTGTGCTTATTGCCTAAACCTGGCAGGGATTTGTCCTTGTGTGCTGCGTGTGGACCTTCGTAGCACTGGGGTGATACTGGTGTCTCTGTTAACCTATCAGGTGTACGTGCTGGTAGATTATAAAACTGCCTCAATCTCTCTATGGGTCTGGCAAGTGCACTGATTACTGGGCCTTCAGGCTCTGCCTCAACGGGTGATCCTCCTCTGACTGGGGACTCTTCCTGTTCTTGAGTAGGTTCTTCTAGGGCACTCACAGGTTCTTCTTGTGGTTGATAGAAGTGTATTACTGGTATAATAATTGCTCCATGAAGTTGAGGCCAGTCTGCAGGGGAATGTCCTAGAACTGTGTGAAGCACATCTTCCTTGGGTTCTTCCGGTGCTATAAGAGGGACTTCTTCCTCCATTGTCTTCAGTAGACCTGGGCACACTTTCAAGTGGTCTCTTGAGACTGTTGCGGTTGCCTTACCTCCATCCTTACTGATTAGGCAGGTTTTACTGTTGTCAAATCTGGAGTTTAACACGGTGTAGGGCTCTCTTTCCCACTGGTCATCGAGCTTGTGACCTCTTCTTTTCCGCTTTAGCACTATCTCTCCAGGTGCCAAGGGTTCTGCTGGTGCATGTTTGTTATATTGCTCTTCCTCTCTTTCCCTCACCTTGTTTAGACTATCTTCAACACAGGCCTGTTCCTTCCTGTACTGCTCTTGCCGACTTGTGTCCCAATATTCAGTGGACGTATCTGCAGCAGGTTCTACCACTCCGAGCTCCAGGTCCATGGGCAATTTTCCAGGTCTTGCTCTCATGAGGTACGCTGGGGTACAATTAGTAGAACTCATGGGTATGTGGTTATACAGGTCCACAAGGTCAGGTAGCTTGTCTGGCCACTGGTTCCTCTCTTCCAAAGGTAGGGTTTTTAGCAGGTCTATAACCATGTTATTCATTTTCTTGCACATACCGTTGGTTTGTGGATGATATGGCGTAGTCCGGATCTTCTTCCATCCATACAGGTGGCAGAATTCCTTGAATAGCTCAGCTTCGAAAGCAGGGCCTTGATCTGTGAGCATCTTTTCCGGATATCCATGGGCTCTGCAGAAGCAGGCTTGGAACGTTCTTGCTGCAGTTTCTGCTGTCAGGTCCTTGACAGGGGCTACCACCAGGAACCGGGAATAGTGATCCACCATGGTCAAGGCATAGGAATAGTCTGATCTGCTGGCCGACAGTTTGACGTGATCCAGAGCGACAAACTCCAGGGGTTGGGTTGTTTTGATGGACTGCAAGGGCGCTTTCTGGCTGCCGTAGTCTTTTCTTCTAAGGCTACAGGGCCCACAATTCCGGCACCACCTCTCTATGGAACTCCGCATTCCAACCCCATAGAATCGGTCCTTCAACAAGGTTTCCAGCTTCTTCCAGCCAAAGTGACCTGCTTGATCGTGGTAGGCCTCCAACACCATCTGGATATCCGTCCTGGGTACAACAATCTGCCACACCATTTCATGGGTCTTGGGGTTGACATACCTTCTGCACAGCTTCTCTCTGTAGATGAACAGCCGGCTTCTCTCATTCCACAGGTGTTTGGCTTGTGGAGGAGCATCCTTCTCCAGGTGAGAACCTTCTTGGGTTATTGGTCCTTTGATGAGGCTGACAACCGGGTCACTGTCATGGCTCTCCTTCCAACTGTGAAGTGGTAAAGGATTCAGCGTCCTACCATGACGTCTTCTGGAGGTGTGTTGCTCGTGGACCACTCCGCTTCTGTGGAAAGCAGGTAATTCAACTTCTTCTAGGTCATCCACTTCATCCTCGGTGTCTGACTGGTGGGGCATCCTTGACAGGGCATCTGCATTGGTGTTCTTGTGACCTGCCCGGTACTTGATTGTGAACTGATAATTCGACAACCTGGCCACCCAACGCTGTTCCATGGCTCCTAACCTGGCTGTCTCCAGGTGTATCAAGGGATTATTTTCGGTAAAGGCTGTGAATTTAGTTGAGGCTAGGTAATGCTTGAATATTTCAGTGATAGCCCAGACCAAGGCCAGGAACTCTAGCTTGAAGGAACTATAATTCTCTGGGTTCCTCTCAGTAGGGCGAAGCTTCCTACTGGCATACGCAATTACCTTTTCTCTGCCATTTTGCTTCAGGGACAACACAGCTCCCAGTCCCTCGTTGCTGGCGTCAGTGTACAACAGGAAAGGCTGGCTGTAGTCAGGGTAAGCCAGGATTTCTTCACCGGTTAGTACTTCCTTCATTGATGCAAAGGACTCAGTCTGCTCTTTGCCCCACTGGAATGGGGGACTTTTTCCTCTTTTGGACTGTTCTACCAGGAGATCTTGTAGAGGTGCTACCTTTTTGGTATAGTCCTTTATGAACCTCCTGTAGTACCCGACCAGTCCCAGGAATTGCCGTACTTCTTTGATGTTTCTCTTTTCAGGCCACTTCTGGATGGCAGTGACCTTCTCTGGGTCTGGTGCTACTCCCTCTGAGCTGACTACGTGTCCCAGGTACTGAACCTTCTGTTTGAGCAGGTGGCACTTGGAAGGTTTTAGTTTCATCCCATACCGGGACAATGCTTCAAATACCTCCGCCAGGTGCTTCAGATGGTCTTCATACGTCCTCGAGTACATGATAACGTCATCCAGGTATAGTAGCACTGTCTCAAAGTTCCGGTGTCCTAAGCAACACTCCATCAGCCTCTGGAACGTTCCGGGGGCGTTGCAGAGCCCAAACGGCATGCTGTTGAACTCGCATAATCCCATCGGGGTGGTGAAGGCTGTCTTCTCCCGGTCTTCTTCAGCAACAGAGACTTGCCAGTACCCACTAGTGAGATCCAATATGGAGAAGTAATTGGCAGATTTTAGTGCAGCCAGGGATTCCTCTATACGGGGCAAAGGGTATTCATCTTTATGTGTTATTCGATTAATCTGTCTATAATCTACACACATCCTCATGCTACCGTCCTTTTTCCTGACCAGGACCAGGGGAGCTGCCCAGGGGCTACAGCTATCCCTTACTACCCCTGCCTTTTTCATGTCATGCAACATTTCTTTGGCTTTTTAATAATGTGCCGATGGTATGGGTCTGTAATGCTCCTTAATGGGTAGATGGTTACCGGTGGGTATGTGGTGTTGTACCCCTTTAACCCTTACAAAATCAAGTGGGTGTTTACTAAACACTTGTTCATATTCCTGAACCACTCTGTAGACACCGTGTTTTTGATGGACAGGAGTGGTGTCAGTCCCAACATGGAGCTGTTGACACCATTCTCCAGCTGAGCTTCGGAGTCATTGTCCTCCACTGTATCCGGTGGGGTCAAGGATTCCACTGTGTGTATGGCATCATTATTCACAGTATACAGTCTGGCAACAGTGGCGTATCTTGGCAATTTGACTTCCTCCTCCCAACAAAATAGGAGACGTACGGGTACCCTCCCATTGCGCACATCAACTACCCCTCTAGCAGTTGGGAGTGTAGGTCTGTGCTCTGAGCTAGTGGGCTCCACTACCGCCTGGTTCTGTCCCTTGAGACCTATTGCTGCCCTACACCAAATCAGCATTTCACTCGTTGGGGGAATCACAATGGGTATCGGGTCTGTTACCTGTACATTACCAGTCTCACCACCTCTTAGTTTTACCTGCTGCTGGTACAGGAGGGCTCGAATTTCCTTTTGGAGCACCTTCCTCTGCCCTGGTTTGGCAGTGTCAGCAATCTGTTGGAGCAAAAACAACACTTCTCCAAAACAGTTACCAACAATATTTGTACCAAGTATCATACGGATTGGTATCACCAGGGTTAGATTCTATGACAATTAGTCCTTGGTTCTTTAGTTCCACTCTCCCCACCTTCACTGTCACGTCCTTAACGCCTACTAGGTTAAGAGGAAGGCCGTTAGAGGCATACACAGAGAGGTTCGGGGCTGGCGGGTGGAGTTCATCTATGGACCAGTACCTTTTGTAGAGGACATCAGGTATGATGGTTACCTGTGAGCCGGTGTCCAGTAATGCAGGTGTTGCTATGCCGTCCAGCACGATGGACAGGAAAGGCCTTCCTCCTACAAACCGGTCGTACCAGCTTGATGGGCCTGGTTGATCTACTCCTGGGTGTCGGCCATTGGCCCCAGGGTTTGCCCGTTTAAAGGACAGTTCCGTGCGGTGTGGCCTGCCTTGTGGCAACGGTAGCAGATGAATTCTCCTGGAGGGCGACGTTGGTCCTTGGTCCTCCCACGGGGTGGCCTTGTCCTCCTCCTTCTCCTCATCCAGGTGACATCCTCAGGACTGTCGGTGAGTAAGATCCTTCCTTCCATGTCGGGCTCCGTCTGTAGCTGCAGGGCGCTTAAGACAGTGGTCAGGGTTTTATTTAGCTGCCGCACTTCAGAGCGCAGGCTGTCCAGCTCGCTAGGGGGCGCTGTTTGCACTTTTGTTTCAGCCGCTAATGAAAGGGCAGTGAGTGCTGTGGCCCTTGGGGTGGCCCCACCCTGGTAACGCTGGATAGCAGTATCTGATGTTTCCAGGGGCTGAAGGCCCTTAATAGCCATGTCCTTCAGGGTGTCAAAGGTGGCATCTGGATGATCTAAGGCCCACCACCATACAGGTCTGCTCTCCTCCTGGGACCTTAACCCCCGGATGAATTGTTCTGTCAGCATTTTGTCCTCATCATGTATGCTGGCTGGACTAACCTGTTTCAGGGCCCGCAAGGCTTCCTGTAAGCGCCAGGCGTAGTCCCGGATACTGTGCTCAGGCTTCTGGGTACAGTGATAGAACCTCATCCGAAGATCTGTCTCAGTGCGGTGTTCAAAGACAGTTTGCAGTCTCTTAAATATAATGGATACTGATTCCTGGTCTGCGGCTGGCCAGGTTTCAACTTCCCGCTCTGCGGCACCAGTCAATTGTCCCAGCACAACAGCGGCTCTCTGTTTACCAGTCATTGAGTACATATCTAGTACACCGCATATTTTCCTTTTGAATCCAGACAGGGTGCCTGCTTTGCCGTCATACTGGGGAAGCCATTTCGCTCCAGGGATATACGGCAGGGTCATGGGTATCAACGGAGTCACGACCCTTGCTGGTGGGGCGGCCGCTCCGGCCTGAGCAGCGCCGGGCGCAAGTTGAACATCGAGAGCGTTATCCAGTGCTCCGGCATCTTTCTGGTCGTCGGCCATGATTGTGCCCCCCTAGTAAACCGTAGCCTACCTCCCGTTCCTTTAATCGGGTAGGCCGCAGCTCCGCAGACGACGGTCTCCTTCCAGGACCTGACGCTTCCTGGTGCTGCGTCAGAGCGCGAGGTGGGGCTTGAGCTTCGCGCGCTTCCAGCAGTCACGCCTCTCCGATTCCCGCGGTTACGCCCCTCTTCTTCCCACGCGGCGACGCGTTAATGGCGGCGATGTTCTCCACAGTTAAAACACAGTTCAAATACGGCACACAGTACCCGGTGGCAACGGGCATGAAATCCTGTTCGTGACGCCAGGAAGAGAGATGTCTCGCCCAGGGGGATATAGGGGACTCGGTACCCGGGCCTTTTACCTTACTTAGGATGTCACGGCAGTCGGCTCCCGGGCCCGTACTCTGGGGTCTCTCTTGAAAAAGGGGGTTTTTGGTTAATAACAGTTTTAGTCTCGTGATGCCACCTGTGGTTTCTGGTAATGGTTACCAGCACTGCTGCAGACCTTCGGGGGTGATGGGATGGCAGCTGGGATGTTTCTGCTCCCCACAGGCGGAGCGGACCCCGCGACAGGGTTGATGGAAGGGATGCAGGTGAGAGATGGCCAGGTCAGGGGGAATGACGGACACGCACACAGGGGTTTCGCTTCAGTACCTTTACTGGTGTAACGGCAGGTATGGTCCAGGGCACTTGCTAGGAAGGGTGTACTTCAGGACTTCTCCCCAGTTAGCAGGCATAAGGCCTCCTGATCCGTGTCTCCCTCTCTCTAAGCCTCTAGCCAGCCTGGAACTTGGCCTAGCTTCTGTGTTGTGCTGCTCTCTCACCTGACCGCTTGGTAGTAGGACCTTTCTTTGGCAACCACTATCCCTGGATGCCGGGGCCTTCGTGGTTCCTAGTCCTGTTATTGCTGGTAGCTTCAGGATGACCAGGGGTCTGGAAGCCTCCTGGCTAGAGATGAGCGGTGTTCGACTCGAACTGTTCGCCAATCTCAAATTCGAGCTGTTTTGGGTGGTGTTCGAGCCGTTCGGCGAACACAAACTATTTGAAAAAAATGTGGCTGTTCGAGGTTATGTTCGATAACTGTTCGTGCACCAAAATCATAACTGGATTTTTTCTCAGTAATGATGAAAATTAATGTTAATACGCAGTTTGAGTGTACAGCGGGGCGGGGGGAGGGGCAGGGGATAGATCTCTGCAGAAATAATGAAGATCTCCATTTTTTTTTCTCTTTCCCGCATTTACAGTGGGGAGGTGCAATCTGTCAGCCTATCAGCAGCACACACACGGAGCGAAGTGCTTTTTCTCACACAAGCAAGGGCATGTGTCATTGGCAGTGTATGTCACATGTCCTTGCCCTATAAGACCCAGCCATTTTCCCCGTTGCCACCATTTTCTCACTGCTGCAGCTGCGTGTTAGATGGCACCACTGTTGCTGTGTGCGCTATACCTTGTTAATTTCAAGCCAATTTTCGCACAAATCTACAGATAGCTTGGGAGTAGGGAAGAGTGTGATTGCAGTCCTTTTAAGGACTAGGTTACAGCATTTCCTACGACTTTTATCAGGCAGGTCTGTGCTCTTAAATAGATAGGTTGGGAGTAAAGACTAATGGTAATTGCAGTCCTTTTCAGGACTAAGTTACATTAGTTCCTATCAGTTTTTGCCAGGCAGGTCTGTGCCAGTGCTGTGCAAGTTTTTTTCACAGCATTTGGCTAAATCTAGCAAAGCTAATCCTTTTTGGCCTATTGCAGAGTGTGTTAGTCAGTGGAGTAGCCTATCTGTGTTGCAAGATATACCACCTGTGTATAGAATACCAATTTTTTTACTGCACTTAGTGAAGTAAAACATTTTGGGCATAGCATCATTCTATTAGTCCATCTATACTGACCTCCATCAGGTTGCAAATTGAATAAAATTTTTTCTGCATCTAGCTCTGAAAAAATATTTCGGCTTCTAGCAGTGTGTGGGACTTGGTCTATTAGTCCATCTATACTGACCTCCATCAGGTTGCAAATTAAAAATAATTTTTATCTGCATCTAGCTCTGAAAAAATATTTCGGCTTCTAGCAGTGTGTGGGACTTGGTCTATTAGTCCATCTATACTGACCTCCATCAGGTTGCGAATTAAAAATAATTTTTATCTGCATCTAGCTCTGAAAAAATATTTTGGCTTCAAGCAATGTGTGGGACTTGGTCTATTAGTCCATCTATACTGACCTCCATCAGGTTGCAAATTAAAAATATTTTTTATCTGCATCTAGCTCTGAAAAAATATTTTGGCTTCTAGCAGTGTGTGGGACTTGGTCTATTAGTCCATCTATACTGACCTCCATCAGGTTGCAAATTAAAAATAATTTTTATCTGCATCTAGCTCTGAAAAAATATTTCGGCTTCTAGCAGTGTGTGGGACTTGGTCTATTAGTCCATCTATACTGACCTCCATCAGGTTGCAAATTAAAAATAATTTTTATCTGCATCTAGCTCTGAAAAAATATTTCGGCTTCTAGCAGTGTGTGGGACTTGGTCTATTAGTCCATCTATACTGACCTCCATCAGGTTGCAAATTAAAAATAATTTTTATCTGCATCTAGCTCTGAAAAAATATTTGGGCATCTAGCAGTGTGTGGGACTTGGTCTATTAGTCCATCTATACTGACCTCCATCAGGTTGCAAATTGAATATAATTTTTTTCTGCATCTAGCTCTGAAAAAATATTTGGGCTTCTAGCAGTGTGTGGGACTTGTTCTATTAGTCCATCTATACTAACCTCCACCAGCTTTGAAATTAATAATAATTTTTAGCTGCATCTAGCCCTGAAAATAATTTTTCTTCCCAATAGTGGTAGCAATAGAAATATGGGGCGCGCGCCTGGCTAACAAAAATATACGCTTCATAACAAAAAACACCAGCCTAGCGCACTGCATTAATAAGATGGCATCATCGTCTCTCCCAGTGCTAGGCCTACTACGCAGGCTAGCATTCCTGTGCCTAAAACACAATGTATGGGTCCACGCTAGCCACGATGCTGAGGGGTCTAACGCTGCTGCTAACGCTTTATAACAATTCATTTGGCAAATTTTCACAGAGCTCTTCCACAACGCCCACCCATCGGGCAACAGTTGCCCACCCTCCCTATGGGATCTAGTGGCGAATAGTTGATGCCATTAATCAGAGCGTCAGTTGCCCCGTCGACGTGGCAAGCATACGGTAAGGCATGGGAAGAGTGGACACGACTAGTAGCAGGCAGACGGGTTGACCAATGTGAACAAGCTAGATCACAAGTCACCATAGAATTTCTCCACCAGCTAATGATGAGGGGCATATCAGGGGCGTCAGCGCAGCGGTGTCTGACCGGAGTAGCATTTCACTTCCAACTACTGAATTGGGGAGATGTGACAAAGATTCATCATCAGACAATCCATAAAAGGGTGGAAAAGGGGTCAGCCAAGTCAGGAGTGTAGACGTCCCGTCCCGTGTCACTAAAACTGATTTCTCACATCATATCCCTAACACCATTAACATGACACTCACAATTTGAAGCAACACTACTGTCTACTGCATTTGTGATCGCCTTCTTCGTGGCGCTATGCATAAGCGAATTAGTCCCTCAATCCAAAATTACCACCAGTGGAGGCTTATTACACCAGGACGTAGTCATAGCCAATAATGCAATACGTCTACGCATACGCCAATCGAAAACGGTTCCAGCGGGCAGGGGCACTTGGGTACTTTTACAACCCACAAACGGTACACTGAGTCGGGTAACAATAGTAAAATCATATATAACCTTCAGATCACAAAGTAATTTCTTCCAATCACACAACATTGATGGAACCCCATTATCAAGATACCAGTTCCAAGCTATATTTAATAAATGCATAACATCGGCAGGGAACCACCCCAACGATTACGGGACACACTCATTCCGCATAGGCGCGGCCACGGAAGCGGCAAGAGCAGGACTGTCAGAAACGGAAGTTCAGAGGATAGGGAGATGGCGATCCACGTGTTTGGCGAGATACATAAGACCGGACTTCTTATCCTAACGTGGTTTGTTACTTTTACAGGTGACGCTAAGCCAACAGTGTGGGTGATAGGCCACTCGTATATATATTGGGCAGAAAAAAGGTCGAAAGTCCGCCCAGGCGGGAGGAAATTAGAGTTTCATAACACATATTTCAACTGGAGAGGTATTAGAGGCCTGCTATGGCCACAGGTACTAATGGAGGTAATCAAGGTAGGGAGAGAGGCAAGAGGTCCGGTCAGCTTAGTTATACAGGCCGGGGGAAACAACCTAGGTCATAACAAGAGCGCATAACTAATGGCAATAATGAAACTAGACACTGAGCGCTTCAGAGAATTTTTCACAAAACTAGCTATAGTATGGTCAGAAATTGTGCCGATAGCGATATGGCAAGGTGCGCGAGACATCACGGGCATCGAACGGACAAGGCGGGTAATAAATATTCGGATGGCAAAATTTAGAAGAGACAGAGGCGGTGTAGTGATACGACACCGACAACTGGAAGGAGATAAAGCAGGCCTCATACGGCCCGTCGGTGTTCACTTAATGGATATTGGACTGGACATATTCCTGTCAGGACTCCAGGACAGAGTGGAACAAGCGTTAAGAGTGATGGGTGGGGGTCAGAGTCCTGCATACGAGTACGCAGAATCCTCCGTGGCCTGGAAATAGAAAGGACATGTTGGAGAGTTACACTTGTTGGCCAACTTGCCGGAGTGGAGACCCAGGGCATGCTGCAACAAGCTGAATTATTTTAGAAATAAAATGCCTTTCTAATGGAATGAGTATAAAGAGTTAATAAAGCTGTGACCGATCCTCACCCATCCAGTTGTAAGAGTTACATTATTGTTTTGTCAAGGAAAGGGGGGCGGTAGGGGGGCTGAGCGTCTGGGTTTGGTTGGGGGTCCCCACAGTCTGCCTAGGCTAGATGCATTTAAAAATTCTTATTAGATACACAGGCGGTGCAGCTTGCTTTGCAGCTGGGCTACTACGCCCAAAGTATTGCCTAGGCTAGATGCAGTTAAAAATTCTACGCTGACTAGCAGACACTGAAGATTTGGAGCAGACCTCTGAGTAAACAGCTCTTCAGACTCAACCATCTGTGTTACCCCAAGCCATAGTGTATGTAGTTTCTTACAGTTAAAAGGGGGGGGGAGCGACCCAACCCACCTGGAGTTGACGATGCCAACGTCACGTAAGACACAGCAAGGGGACTCCAAAAAGAGTCTCCATTTTTTCCCAAAATTGTGGCACAGACACCACTTAACCCTAGAACGCATACCTGGGGCCTTTTAGGCCCGCCCTGTTAATTGTTTTCTATTTTCTGCAAGATTACTTTAGTTAGAATTTTGAAACTCTAGGTATTCTTCATGTATATAGTTGTTTGTCATTTGAGTTTGAGTTATTCCATGTTATTTGCACACGGGCCTAAAAGGCCCCAGGTATGTGAAAGTGTAGATTTTTATGGTCATGCGTTCTAGGGTTAAGTGGCATCAATTGCCCCACAGTTGCTTAAAACGGTTGGTGAGGTGATTTTACCAAATCCTCAAGCTTTTAGTCTCCCAAGGATGACACAGGGGTAGAAAAGTCCTTGCGAATCCATGATTTGTTCATCTTTATGAACGTGAGTCTGTCTACATTCTCAGTGGACAGCCGCGTGCGCTTATCTGTCAGCACACCACCAGCAGCGCTGAACACACGTTCAGAGAGAACGCTGGCTGCAGGGCATGACAAGATCTCCAAGGCGTGAGTGGCGAGCTCCGGCCATTTTTCCTGATTGGAATACCAAAATAAGCAAGAGTCCAGTGACACAGTCATGGCTTCGATGTTCACTTGGAGATACTCCTGTACCATCCTCTCTAGGCATTGACTATGTGTCAGACTTCTTGTCTCCTGTGGCCTTGCAAAGGATGGTCTAAAAAAGTGGTGAAACGATTCCACAAAATTGCTGTTACCAGCAGATACTGTGTTACTGTTACTGTTTGAGTGATGAAGACTCGACAGTCCCATTGTTGCCAAGTTAGAACAGTGAAATTCACTACGTGCACCACTGGTGTTTTGTGGAAAAGCACATGTAAGATTCTGCAACAGCGTCTGCAGATACTCCTGCATGCGTCAATCCCTTTTTATGGCAGGAATTATTTCGGCAAATTTACTTTTGTACCGGGGATCTAAGAGTGTGGCAACCCAGTAGTCGGGATTACTTCGAATTCTGACAATCCGAGGGGCATGTTGCAGGTAGTGCAGCAAGAAGGCACTCATGTGTCTTGCGCATCCAGGAGGACCAATTCCTTGTTGTGTTGGTAGCGAGGTAAGAATCATGCTTCCTTCCTCTGCCCTCTCCCCCCAACCTCGCACAACAGAAATGTGATCAAGGTCTCCCTCATCTGATGAGTCTTCCATGCCCATCGCCAGTTCGTCCTCCACTTCTTCCTCAGCTCCTGCACCTTCCTCAACAGTTTGGCTGCTACCATGCGCCCTGGTTAATCCCTCTCCCCCACCCTCCCATGCCTGCCGCCTTGGTGCTGCCAACCGTCTGGACCTTGGAGATGCTATCCCTTCCGCATACGACTCCTCCTCTACTTCCTCCACCTCCTCTTGTCCCACCACCTGACTCTGAATTCTGTTTAATGTGTGCTCCAGCATGTAAATCACCGGAATAGTCATGCTGATAATGGCATCATCGTCAGCACTAAACATCTTCGTCGCCATTTCAAAACTGTGCAGAAGGGTGTGTGGCGCCCCTGAGGGTTCAGTCGCCACAGAGTTACTGCATCCCACCCAGAGGTGTGGTATCTCACCCTCAGGTAAGGAAGGCGTATGGCTCGGGACCCTAACACCTGCATCCAACACATACCCGCAGTGGGGGTAGGGCGAGATTGCTCCTAAGGGAGAGCACAGTCCCAGGTCCCTAGCTGGTGGGAGGGTCCTATGTAGTGGGAGCAGCTTAGGGGAGCACATGACAGGGAGAGTATAAATAGGAAGCCATCTTAGAAAGAGCAAGTCAGTCAGAGGAGGAAAAGTGACAGGAGCAGAGGCTCGGCATGAGCTCTGCTCCGGACGCGGGCCTAGCCTGGGAGGCCCAGGACTGAAGGAGAGAAGAGAGGAGTGGGAGCAGGAAGGCTCCAGGAACCGAAGGGACCCTAGGGCTACGGGTCGTGCAGAAGGCCACCCGTACTCCCGCTGCTACCAGGAGGTAGAGGGGTCAGGCCAGATAAGGGGAACCGGTCCCTCAACTAGCGGAGAAACAGCAAGGCTCAACTAGAAACTGGAGGCTGTAGCATTTCATGTACTGCAGGCCAAAGTCCACACCAGTCTCACTAAGAAGGTAGCCACATAGGACTCAGGGGACGGAACACACGTCGCCCGCCAAGGCCCGAGGATACCGGATAGAAGTGTCACTGGGTGTGAGGTGCAGGGAGAAGGCAAGAGAAAGGACACACAGAAGGGGGTCCTGCTAAGTACTCCGGAGCTATCTGGGGGTGGACTGAGCCCCTCACTGAGTACGCACAGCACGACGGGGGAGATTGCTCTGGTACCTGTAATCTGGACTGCAACAACTGTGAGTAAAGATCTTGGGACTGCATCACACGGACTCTGCGTTCATTACTGACTCCCTGCACTACAACCACCATCATCCGCCCACACTGCCTTGAAGCTACACTCTTCCTGTGGTGAGTAATAATACCATTGCTGCAAAACCACCAGCTTCAGAGGACTGTTCCGCAGCGGCGGCCCCTTTGGCCGCACTCCACAGGTGGCGTAGTCGGACATTATAAAATCCATATATACAAATTACTCTTGGATTGACCGCCTTGGGTCACGGACCGGGTCACCGCCACAGTGACTACAACCCCCAGCGTCTACCGGCCCGGCTCAGGGTACCCCACGGCCCAGGGGACGCGTCAACTTCATAGGTCCCTGATCTGAGACCACTCCTGCAGCGTGATTTGCCCCACCTCTGGATCTCGTTGGCCCAGGCTATACATCAGAACGTATTGCACCAGGGCTTGTCGGTGCTGCCACAGTCGCTGCAACATGTGCAGAGTTGAATTCCACCGTGTCGGCACATCGCATTTCAGCCAGTGAACTGGCAGGCCCAACGACTTCTGTAGAGATGTAAGTCGTTGAGCTGCGGGATGCGAACGGCGGAAGTGAGCACACAGCGACCGTGCCCTCTGCAGAAGGCCATCTAGTCCGGGATAGTGGGCTAAAAATTTATGGACAACCAGGTTCAACACGTGAGCCATACAAGGCACGTGTGTGACATTGCCCTCGGCGAAGGGCTGCACCCAGGTTTGCAGCATTGTCGCACACGGCCTTCCCTGGTTGCAGGTCCAGTGGAGACAACCTGTAACATACCTGGCGGCGTCCTTGCATACTGGTCCATCTCCCACTATGCAAGAGCGCGCACTTGATCTCCAATCCAGAATGTCTCTCTGGCTTCCCTCCATGCTGTCTGTTTGCCTCTGTTTCTGCTGCTTAAGGGCGGCGCCCGATCACTTCCTGCTTTTTGTACCTGCTGCAGGCACAACCCCTGTGCTTCCTCAGCCTATTGCTGTCTGTCACCTGGTATTTAAACCAGCTGCTCCAATTAACCAATGCCTGAGCATCTTGCCCTGTCAGTTGGCTTCTTGTCTCTGACATGCCAGGTCCTGTGTATGTTACCTGTCTTGCAGTATCTGTTCCCGTGTCTGTACTGTGTCCTACCTGTGTACTCTAACCTGCAGTCTGTACACGCTCTCTAGCCTGTTGTCTTCTGCCTATCCTGGAGGCTGTATTTCCAGGCCAGTGTGAACTCGCTCCTAGCCTGTTCTAATTCATTGCAAGTATCCTGTGTGTACCTAGTTCTGCCTTTCCCTTCCAGTCTGTTCCGTGTGAACAGAGCCCTGTCCCCTCCGCTCTGCCTTGCTTGCCGCTTCGGCGGTTCTTGCCTGCTCAGCCCTGTCCACCGCGTCTGCGGTTTCGCTTTGCTCAGCCCTGTCCATCGCATCTGCGGTTTCGCTTTGCTCAGCCCTGTCCACCGCGTCTGTGGTTTCGCTTTGCTCAGCCCTGTCCACCGCGTCTGCGGTTTCGCTTTGCTCAGCCCTGTCCACCGCGTCTGCGTTTTCGCTTTGCTCAGCCCTGTCCACCGCGTCTGCGGTTTCGCTTTGCTCAGCCCTGTCCACCGCGTCTGCGGTTTCGCTTTGCTCAGCCCTGTCCACCGCGTCTGCGGTTTCGCTTTGCTCAGCCCTGTCCACCGCGTCTGCGGTTTCGCTTTGCTCAACCCTGTCCACCGCGTCTGCGGTTTCGCTTTGCTCAGCCCTGTCCACCGCGTCTGCGGTTTCGCTTTGCTCAGCCCTGTCCACCGCGTCTGCGGTTTCGCTTTGCTCAGCTTTGTCTACCGCGTCTGCTGTTTCGCTCTGCTCAGCCTTGTCTACCGCGTCTGCGGTTCTGCTCTGCTCAGCCTTGTTTACCGCATCTGCGGTTCTGCTCTGCTCTGCCTTGTCTACCGCGTCTGCGGTTCTGCTCTGCTCGGCCTTGACTACCGCACCAGCGGTTTCGCTTTGCTCTGTTTGTTTACCGCATCTGCAGCTCCGAATTTGTCTCCCAGTCTGTACTGGACCCTGCCCAGCCTGCGCTCTAGTCTGCCTGTTCCTGTATTCCCCGGTGTGAGTCAACAGCCGTGTCCGGAGTCTGACCTGGAGTAGACCCTGGTTCCTCTGCTCGGTTCCTCCCTGGTGCACTGGCGTCGTATGCCGTCATGTGACCTTGGTCGGATCGGGCAGATACTTAGTTACGCCCCTCCAGGCATTCTCCGGTTCATGGCACAGTGGAGCCACTAAACACGCACACGCCAGTCAGTCCGGGCGTGTGCATTACACAACCATTGATGAAACTGGGTCTCTAGAGCTGACCACAACTCCTCAGCTGTGTGACTCACATTTCCCAGATATTTCAAAGTAAACACTGATGCCGTTGAGCCCTGCTGCCAGCATAGTAAGGAGGTGTGCAGGATTCCTTCTGCGCAGTTAGAAAGCAGGTGGCATTACCAGACAGGCTTTGGGTGCAGGTGGAGGACCGAGAGGAGGTTGAGGAGGCAGAAGCAGTGGAGGAACTTCGAGATAAAGAGGATTGACGCCCAACTCGTGGGGACGGTAAGACTTGGACAGCAGCCCCTTGTCCTGCTGTCACCATAGTTACCCAGTGCCCAGTCAGCAACATGTAACGCCCCTGTCCATGCCTACTCGTCCAAGTGTCTGTGGTGAAATGCACCCTGTCACACACAGAGTTTCTCAAAGAAGCGGTGATGTTGTGTGCGCACAATTTTCTTTGAGAAGTAGTGCCGACTGGGCATCTGGTACTGGGGCACTGCGATGGACATAAGGTCTCGAAAATCCACTGTGTCCTCCAGGCGGAAAGGCAGCATTTCTGTAGCCAACAGCTTGCAGATGGTGAAATTCAACCTCTTAGCTTTCTCATGGCTAGGAGGAAATGGTCTTTTACTTTTCCACATCTGAGGGACCGAGGGCTGGCTGTTGTGCTTAGACAGGGTTGAGTAGGGTGTCCCCGGCAAACTGCCGGTCGGTGAGGAAGATGCAGGCGGACATGTTAGGTTGCCTTGATCCAAAGGTGGTGCTATCGATGTCGGAGAGCGCTCAACACCAGCAGGTGTTTCCACTTCCCAATGAACTGACGACCTGCCAATCACACTGGCTGTTGCCGGTAAAGAGGTGGCAGGTCTGCGTCCAAAAACATGTGTGACTGCTGTCCCCCCAGTCACAGAGGATGAAGAGGCTGCGGATGCACAAGATGGGGCAGACGGTGGTTGGCCCAGTCCGCTAGGCCGCATTGTAGCACAGTGAGCTTCCCACTGCAACTTATGCTTCATATCCATGTGACGGTACATGCATGAAGTACTCAAACTATGGATTTTTTGGCCTCTACTTAGCTTTTGGTGACAAATATTACAGATAACACGAGTTGGGTCATCCTTATCGATCTGAATAAATGCCAAGGCTATGCAAGGCTTAGAGCCCATGCGACCTGAAGAGCCACTACGACTTGTGGTCAGAGGCAGAGTTGTGGTTGAGGATGCAGTTGTTGACGTGCTTCCAGTACTCCGTCTCTGTCCAGGAAGGCGCAACCTAACCTCGTCGTCAATAGCATCTGTGACGCCCCGCTGCGCTTGGCATCACAGATCCTAGAAGAGTGCATTGATGGAATCCTACACAAGAGGCCCCCATAAACATTCACACATCTCCACCTTCCACCTCAGACCAGCAGAGGGAGCCCGTTAGGGATATAAATAGGGAAGGTGGAGCTAGGCAGTTCAGTTCCTCTGAAGAGTTCCTGCAGTAGAGAAGCCTAGAGAGGTCAGTCTGCAGTGGAGCTCAGTCTAGTCTAGAGAACTCAGTTAATAGTTCAGCAGTGGAGCACGAGGCTCCTGCTAGCTAGATTTTAGGGAGCCCAGATAGAGCTTAAGATGTGCCGGCGCCATAAGATCGGTGAAGCGCGGAAAGCTGCCGTTAGTGTGTATAGCCTAGTGAGGGCCCGAGTAGGCCGAAGGCGAGTGGCGAGTTAGTACATAAGGGGCAGAGGAGCTTAACCAGCTCACCCCGAAGCATTTACCGGACACCGGATCTGAGCTTACCGGGATCTCTATGACCCTGTAAGGCATAACCGGAATCCCTGCAGAACTACAAGTCCCAGGATCACTAAGGTGCTGTTACGTAACAGAGCCAGGAGAAGCTTAGGCCCCGCATACTGGGAGCGTGAACTCCAAGAGAAGGCCCTACCACAAGGTCAGCCAGCGCAGGACAGAGACAAAGTTAGGCCTAGCTCCAGGCAGGTCAGAAACTTACTACGCAGAGGCAAGAAACAGGAGGCCCTACACCCGCTCATTGGGGAGGATCCTGATATGCACCCTTCACCCTACAGTGCTCCACGATGTGCCTGAATTTCCACCAGTAAAAGGTACTGAAGTGACTACCGTGTCCGTTCCCGTTCTTGCTCTGACCCAGCTGGGTCTCGCCTGTCCTGCATTCCCCCTGCATACGCTGCCCTGAGACCTAGCTCCACCTTCGGGGAGCTATACCATCGAGCTGCCTTATCAACGGCCTCAGTGGACTGCTGCAGCGCTGGTGCTTCTCACCAGATACCACAGGTGGAATCACGAACTCTTATAAAATTAACAATTATCCACCCTTTTAAAGAGTGACCCTAGGGTACGGGCCAGGGAGCCGACCACCGCGACATCCCCAAGGCCAGGCAAAGGCCCGAGTACCGAGTCATCCCCATCCACTGGGCTAGTCACATCCTCCTCCACCTCCTCTGCTGACCTCATCGACTGGCTGACTGTGGGTTGACAGTAAGTGGGATCTCCAACCTCATCATCATCACCCTGTGTGTTCTCACACCCGTCGTCCTCAGAGCCAACCTCTTCCTGCCCTGACTGAAAAGTCAAGTTGTCGCTCCAATCAGGTATTTGAGTCTCATCATCGTCTTCATCATTGTCTCCACCAACAGGAGTTACAGTTTGGGAACGAGGGTCTACATTATCCTCAGAACCTTCTTCATCTGGTTCTGGATCCGACTTATAAAGATTCTGGGCATCAGTGCAGATTATTTCCTCGTCTGGATTAACAGAAGCTCTGGAGCAGACCTCCGTTTCCCAGGCTATAGTATGAGTAAACAGCTGTGCAGACTCAACCATCTGTGTTACCCCATACTCAGACGGGCAGCTGGAGACTTGGGAGCTGTGAGGAAGAAAGTGCGATTGGGGTGACACCTCTGAGGACTGGAGTATTTGTGATGTTGAAATTGAGGTGGTGGAGAGCCCACTTGAAGGAGCACTTGATATCCGTTGAAGCACCTGCTGTTTTTGTGCCTCATCTGGAATTTGTAGCGATGGGCGTGTCCGTAAGAAAGGGATCGTATCACATTGTCCACGAAAAGAAGTCGACATCTTAGTTTGGCTGGAAGATGGTCTTTCTTCTGCAGATGTTACCCCCCCCCACCGCGGGGGGGTTCGACCCACCAGCGGACAGGCACCAGTATTGGGAGAGGGGGGCTGGCCGTCAGGGTCCACCATGGCTCTGGCACAAACCCGGCGACACGGAGGTGGCACGGGCAGGAACGGACTGGCCGTGTCGGCTTCTCACTTTTTGGATTTTAGAAGGGCATGACATGCCTATATCTGTGTCTCCCCCTCCTTTTACTCCTCCACCTCTTTTCTTTTCGCATGACTATATGTACTTGTCACTTTTCCATGTGTTAGTTATGTCTTCTGAGCAGTTTGTCAGCGTTTGGACACCTTTGAAGGTGTTTTTATGTGTTTCTATGTGTTTTTGTTTGCCTGCCATTTGTTTTAACGGTGTTTGAAGGTGTTCGACGAACAGTTCGACGAACAGTTCGGCGAACACAAGGGTGTTCGACGAACCGAACCGAACTCGAACACTACGGGGGTGGCTCAACACTACTCCTGGCATGCCGGTAGTCCCTACTGGGTATAGAGGACCCTGTAGACGTGGACCCGGTGTCCGGTTTGTGTCTTAGGGTGAGCCTATGATGCTCCTCTGCCCCCTCAACTCCTCTCTCCTTTCCTCTTTGCCTCCGGCCACACTAGGGGCCCTCAGAACACAGCAGCAGACGTGCTGCGTCTTCACTGCTCTCAGTGGCAGCACACTCTCTGAACAACTAACTGACTGCCTGGCTCCACCCTCCATATATATATATCCCTATCCTGCCTGGCTCCACCCTCCATATATATATATATCCCTATCCGGGCTCCCTCTGGTGGTATGAGGTGGAAGGGTGGAGGTGTCTGCACGTAGTGAGGGCCTCTTGTGGAGAAGTCCATCCATGCACCCTTTTGGGTCCTGTGGTACCTGTGAACAGCAGGGTGCCACACTACCGATGATTGATAATTTAGCCCTATGTGGGGGAGTAGAAGTGATAACCAAATTAAGCAGAATTAAAGGGAATCTGTTAGCAGGTTTTTGCTACCCCATCTGAAAGTAGCATTATGTAGGGGCAAAGAGTTAGATTCCAGCAATATATCACTTATTGGGCTGCTTGCTGCAGTTTTAATAAAATCACATATAACCTGCTGCTAATCTACCAGTTCTCTGAATGCTGAGCTCTATATAACCCGCCCACACTACCGATTGGCCGCTTTCTGTGTACACAGTGCATAGGCAGAAAGCTGCCAATCAGTGGTGGGGGTGGGGTTATACAAACCTCAGCATTATAGAGGAGTACATGGCAGCAGGTTTTCTAGTCCTCTAGTGATATTCTCCTTCTGATAAACAGTGATTTTATCAAAACTACACCAAGCAGCCCAAGAATTGACACATCTCAGGAATCAGAAGCGTTTGGAAGAGAGCTGTGCATGTGCAGCTACTTTTCGGACCTAGCTCTCAAGGTAAATGCAGGTCCCCTGTCAATCACTGTGTATTACGTGACGGTGATTACAGAGATCTCCATACACAGTGTAATCCGACTCTTTTGAATACACTGCAGCTGCAAAGGAGGGGGCTGAGAAGCGAGGAGAGAGATTGCCCACAGCAGCCGCCAGCTACACAGGATGTCCCATCCCCCACGCCATGAGGCAGGCTCTTTGTGTAAGGTACTATATTTCAATAACGAGTTGTGGAAGAACTATATGTCCCAGCTCTTCACAAAATGGGTTTTCTAGCTCAGGGGAAGATAGCGAATGTCAGACTGCATCCCAGCCAATCTAGCGTGTAAGGAAGAGGAGATACCCGCCCCAGCCTTTTGGAAGCTCCTAGGACCAGTGTGTTTGGTCTCCACGCATAGCAGGTGCCCAGCTGGATCCGATGACTCCAGAACCAGCTCCCTAGGAGCATCCAGTAAGGAATTGAAGCCCATTTTGGTTTTGGGAGATGGTAGCATGCTTAGATCAGGGGGTGGAGAGTTAGGTCCAGCCCTGGGAGTAACCCAGAGAGTTTAAAAACTCCTGCAAGTCTCCTCACACCTGTCTTTTTGCTGGGGGAGCACGTGCCATCAAGACGTGTGAGAGAAATCCACCAACCAAGTGAGGGCCCACAACTAGTGTTGAGCGAATTTGTTCGGCATTTCAAATTTGTGTTCGTGTTCAGGGTTCCGGCTTGTTCACGCCAAAATATCGGCTCCGCCCATGAACATCCCTGATTTGCAACGCTGTCGTGCAGATAGTATCTGTTTTGTGTGTGGCTGGGGGTGGTGAGAGGTCCATTGACAACCTGCAACATGAACATACCTGATTTGCCATGCTGTCGCACAGATGTTATCTACATCCACCAGCCAAGTGAGGGCCCACAACTAGTGTTGACCGAATTTGTTTGGCATTTCAAATTCGGGTTTGTGTTCGGGGTTCCGGCTTGTTCGCGCCAAAGAATCGGCTCCGCCCATGAACATCCCTGATTTGCAACGCTGTCGTGCAGATAGTATCTGTTTTGTGTGTGGGTGGGGGTGGTGAGAGGTCCATTGACAACCTGCAAACTATAACCATAGGCCATGCCAGGGCCATGGGACTACAAGACACCTGTGCTGAGATGACTCTGGCGCTGCCTGAACTGGTGTCATCCCAGGATTTGATACCTGGAAAAACTCTCACCGTCTCCATTATAGGAGGCGTCGAGCCAGATCTGCCCATTGCCAAGGTGTATTTGGACTGGAGCACCAGGAGGGAAGTGTGGGAGGTGGGGGTAACTCTGAACATTCCCACGAGTGTTTTACTTGGGAGAGACTTGGGGTGGCTAGTGTCCCACTATGTGGCCACTGAACCCCCAAGGCCTGACTCCCCGATGTACTGTGTCCCTCTCCCCTAGGGGGGTATGAGATTGATCAAATTGGCTGTGATAAAGCCTTAGAGTGCAGCCAGCCTGCCGGCTGGAACAGTTCGTCCTGTGAGGGTGCCAAAGAGGTGACCGACAGGAGGCAAATATCTGCAGAGGAGGAGCATGCCATGGAGGGGGGGGCAGTCCCAGGAGAAGTAGGGCTCCCAGGTAAGGCCGCATGGCAGGGTTCCCCCACAACCGTAATGACCGAGGGCGAGACTAGTCCGTTTAGACCGGAGGTGTTAAGGGGACGGTTGCAAACAACTTTATTAAATAATGGAAAGCAACCGAACCCGGGGTCCGCGATGCAGCCTGGAGGACTGCGGCCGAACACCTTCCGGGTAAGAAGGTAAAACAACCCACTGAAATAACAATCCCTTCCATGTTACTGCACACCGGAACGGGAATAGGAATTCGCACTATCTCCGTTAACTGCACGAGAGATGTGCCATAAATAATGCATCTGTAGCCCTGTTTACAGCACAGGGACTACACAGCAGGCGCTAGGATGCGTGTGTGATACACGCCGGCGTGCTACCGGACTGAGGAGTATCTCTCCACGTGGCTTACAGGCGGTGCCGGAAATACGGCGTCTGCAGACTGCTCGGGGTGTATGGCGACCCCTTTGTCGGAGCCAGACTGTCAGACAAAGCTACCTGCCACCCTCCATCTAAGGCTGCCTATCCCCCACTAAACCTGCCTGACAGAAGCTAAAGCACACATGGAGCCCAAACGACCAAGCGTCCACACAACAACACCATCACAGCTCAATGATCAGAGCGCGTCGCTATGTTTGTGGGCGGGCTATTTAAAGATTAAGCCCTGCCCACCATCGCACTATTGGTGACGTCACCCACGACCAATCAGACGGTGCCAGGTCACCGGATCAGCTGACTCCCAAACCACCAATCACGGTCCGCCATGTCACGGGCATGCTCAGTGCAGTGAATCGTGGACTTAAGCTGTAGCAGCCCTGTTTCCCTCCGCAACCTACGCTTCATGTTGCTAGGAACAAAGACCTGAGAGACAACTTGTACATCTCGTGCATCAGCTAGGTGTTGGGACTGATGACGATGCTGAGCAGCATCAGCCCCAGCTGGACCGGAATGGGAGACCACAGAATCCACAGATGGTTCTGAACCCATTTCAAATCCAGCAAACGCCCGACGCCTAACAGGAGGCTTGGTCGGAAGCAGAGGAGAAGCGAGCGCTACCCGCGGGCACAGTGGCCGTGGCCACTGTGACGCGCATTGGTGGCACCCGGGCCCCAGGGACCCCTTGGGAGTCCGACGGCTTCTCCCCTTCCGACCAAGTGGCTGTCGGGTCAGACGGAGGCCAGGAGACAGGTTCCGGGGAACTGACGGAAGATATGGCAGTTTCGTCTATTCTGGCCACGTCCAGTCAGGGGTTTCAGGCGGCATTAGAGACTGACGACAGCCTGAAAGCTCTTAAGGAGCAGGCGGCACAGCCTCCCTCGGACTTAGACCTCGAGCAGGTGGTCTGAGACCAGCGACGGCTGTACCGGGCGACGGTCCAGCAAAGTTCACCGGAGGTGTGGCCCAGGGATCGACATTTAGTGGTACCCTATCCATTCAGGGCAGAGTTGTTGCAGATGGTGCGTGAGATTCCGATGGCCGGACATTTGTGGATCGCTAAGACCAAGGCCAGGCTAGTCCAGCATTTCTACTGGCCAAGGATAGGAGCCGAGGTAACTGTCTACTGCCTGTCATGTGACACCTGTCAGCTGTCAGAGGTTGGGGAAGGCAGGGTGGCGCCCCAAAGCCCCATTGGTGACTCTGCCAATCATTGAAGAGCCTTTCAGGAGAGTGGATTTGGTTGGCCAGATGGCCACTCCCAGCAGCTCCGGGAAACACTTCATACTGACGGAAGTAGACAATGCCACCCAGTACCCGGAAGCGGTGGCCTTGTCGTCCATTCGGGCCGACAAGGTGGCCACCGCCTTACTGGAGATTTTCTCCTGAATGGGTTTTCCCCAGGAAATGCTCACCACCCGGGGGACCCAGTTCATGTCGCAGCTGATGGAGTCCTTCTGTGGGCAGATATAGGTGCAACATCTGGTGACCAGACAGTACCACCCGCAGACCAATGGCCTGTGTGAACAATTCAATGGCACCCTGAAGTAGATGCTTAAGATGTTGGTCGGCTCTCACGGGCATGACTGGGAGCGATACCTCCAACACTTGCTGTTTGCCTGCCGGGAGGTTCCACAGGCCTCAACGGGGTTCTCCCCCTTTAAGCTCCTGTACGGCCGGTGTGCGCGAGGGGTTCCTCTGGCTCTGGTGAAAGAGGTCTTGGAAGGGGACTTGGCCACCCCTGGAGTGTCGGTCATCGAATATATTGTACGCTTCCGTTACAAAATGCAGGCCTTGGCGCAGTTGGTACACGACAATATGACGCGAGCCCAGGCCAACCAGAAGCGATGGTACGACCAGAATGCATGTGAGAGGACCTACCAGGTGGGTTAAAAGGTGTGGGTACTGGCCCCCGTACACCAGGACAAGCTTCAGGCAGCCTGGGAAGGCCCGTACCTTGTGCACCAGCAGCTCAATGCCGTGACATACCTGGTCACCCTGGACCACGCCGGGGAAGGCGGAAGGCCTTCCACGTGAACTTGATGAAGGCACATCAAGAGCGGGAGGCCTGCGCCCTCCCCGTGTGCAACCTGCCAGAGGAGGGAGAGGCGGAGACCCTCCCGGACATGCTCACCCAGGCCAGAGCGGGTGGGACCATAGAGGACGTGGGGGTTTGCCACCAGCTGTTGTCGGATCAACGGTCCCAGCTGTGGGAAACCCTACACCCCTTCCGGGATTTGTTCAGCAACAAGCCCGGAAGGACAGAGTTAGCCGTCCATCACGTGGACACCGGGGATCACCCCCCAATACGGCATTCAGCATATCTGGTCTCCCTGGAAGTGCAGCAGCACATGCGCCAGGAGATTGAAGAGATGCTGAAACTGGGGGTCATCCAACCCTCCAGCAGTGCTTGGGCCTCGCTTGTGGTCCTTGTCCCAAAGAAGGACCGGACAACCCGGTTCTGCGTGGACTACAGGGGGCTAAATGCTGTCTCGGTCACCGATGCGTATACAATATCGCGCATCGATGACCTGCTCGACCAGCTGGCCGGAGCTAAGTACCTGACTATCATGGATCTGAGCAGGGAATATTGGCAGTTTCCCCTGACACCCGAGGCACAGGAACGCTCTGCCTTTATCACCCCATTCAGATCGTATGAGTCCACGGTGATGCCCTTCGGCATGAAGAATGCCCCTGCCACTTTTCAGTGGATGGTCAACACGCTGCTCGAGCATCTCGAAGGGTACATGGCTGCCTACCTGGAAGACATTGCCATCTTCAGTCCCACCTGGGAGGATCACCTAGAGCATCTGGCGCAGGTGCTCGGACGGATCCAACGGGCAGACTTGACCATTAAGCCGGAAGAGTGTCAGCTGGGTTTGAGTGAGGTCCACTACCTGGGCACCAGGTAGGTGGGGGAGCTCTTGAACCAGAGCACAGGAAGGTGGATTCCATTGCACCTTGACTCACCCCCAGGACCAAGAAACAGGTGATGTCCTTCCTGGGCACCGCCGGGTACTATAGGAGGTTTGTCCCTCACTGTAGTAGCCTGGCGAGGCCCCTGACGGACCTCACCAAGAAGAAGCTACCTTTCACAGTTGATTGGACAAACGACTGTGAGACGGCCTTCCAGGAGGTGAAGACTGCCCTTTCTAGCTCCCCTGTACTACAGGCTGCCAACTTCACGTGGCCATTTGTAGTGCAGACTGATGCCAGTGACTTTGGCCTCGGTGCTGTGTGCTCAGCCAGGTCAACATTATGGGCCATGAACACCCCGTTTTGTACCTGAGCCGGAAGCTCCTGCCGAGGGAAGTGGCCTATTCCACGATGGAGAAGGAATGTCTGGCAATTGTGTGGGCCCTGGAGCATCTGCAGTCATACTTGTATGGACACTAATTCACCGTGGAAACAGACCACAACTCCCTCAGCTGGTTATACACTGTATCCGGGACGAATGGGAGGCCGCTACGCTGGAGCCTCGCACTCTAGCAGTGCCACTTCGCCATTCGCCACAAAAAGACCCGCGAGCATGGCAATGCCGATGGCTTATCCCGACAAGGGGAGGTTGGAGATAGGCATGCAGGGGAGTGGTGCTGCCCCTTAGCACTCTCTAAAGGAGGGAGGATGTGAAGAAATGGCACCAGGGGGGCCCCACAGAATCCCGCTGTTGCCGTTTCTTGCGGTGGATCCACACCCCGCCACCCGCCTGACGTCACACTGTGCCAGATGGAGCACATGACACGGATCCACCCTTTGCACCAGCATGACGTTCCACACCCCCCTTAAGGATGCGTAAGGTCAGATTGGTACAGTTCTACACCGTCACCTCCTGTCTGCACGGGTACAGAGAGGCACCAGGGTTCACTCAGACATTGACATGGCCCCCACACTCACTCACAGGCTGAGAGGCTCTTTCACTACTCCAGTGAAGCAGAGCCTGGTCAGCCCGGTATAGCTGCCACCAGTCTCTATTTGATATAACAGACTTATATTGGGCTAGAAACCAGCCCGGTAGCATGTTCGTTAGACCGAACCACAGACCTAAGGTTCGGGGGTCGAGATAAAAGAACAGCCCAAGATTAAATTATATATTTAATCGCCATAAGGGCTCACTACACAATCTACTATATGCATAAGGGTTACATATACAGTGGTCAGAGTTACAAATACAAAAGCATGGTACAACAAGTCTAAACAGATCTTAAAGTCAGTTACCAGTTTAGATGGAAAGCCTGGCTTGGGGGATGGGTGGCCACATGGAAGAGGTTGTGGGCCCTCACTTGGTTTGTGGACTTCTGCCACACATCTTGATGGCACAAGCTCCCCCATGAAAAGACAGGTGGGAGGAGACCTGCAGGAGTATTTAAACTCTCAGAGTTACTCCTGGGGCTAGACCCAACTCTCCACCCCCTGGATGCTCCTAGGGAGCCGGTTCTGGAGTCATCAGATACAGATGGGCATCTGCTACGCGTGGAGACCAAACACATTGATCCTAGGAGTTTCTAAAAGGCTGGGGTGGGTATCTCCTCGTCCTTACACGCTAGATTGCGCTGGGATGCAGTCTGGCATTCGCTATCTTCCTCTGAGCTAGAAAATCCATTTTGTGAAGAGCTGGGATATATAGTTCTTCCACAACTCGGTACTGAAATATAGTACCCTTACACAAAGAGCCTGCCTCATGGTGTGGGGGATGGGACATCCTGTGTAGCTGGCGGCTGCTGTGGGTGATCTCACTCCTCACTTCTCAGCCCCCTCCTTTGCAGCTGCAGTGTATTCAAAAGAGTCGGATTACACTGTGTATGGAGATCTCTGTAATCACAGTCACACAGTACACAATGATGGACAGGGGATTACCTTGAATATCTTAACACCAGCCCACAGCACTGATTGGCCGCTTTCTGTGTACGCAGTGCATAGGCAGAAAGCTGCAAATCAGTGGTGGGGGCGGGGTTATACAAACCTCAGCATTATGGAGGAGTACTTGGCAGCAGGCTTACTAGTCCTCTAGTGATAATCTCTTTCTGATAAACAGTGATTTTATCAAAACTGCAATAAGCAGCCCAAGAAGTGACACATCTCAGGAATTAGAAGCGATTGGAAGAGAGCTGTGTATGTGCAGCTACTTTTCGGACCTAGTTCTCAAGGTAAATGCAGGTCCAAGAAGTGGGATCCATATCTATTAGACATTTATGGCAGATCTAAAACACTTTAAAACTTTAATTATGCTGTACTTTTGCGAAAATAAACCCCACATAATATAACTAAAATTAGTCGTTGTTACAAACAGATGAAGAACCAAATGCATGAGCTAATTATTTCCTTGAACAGATCAGATGTAAATATCATTGTTAAAGTATTTGCACGGAAGCACAAAGTAAAGTGAACTTCTAATTATCCCCCCAGGTTTGTTTACATCACTGATGGAAGGAGCCTAGAAAATGTTATGACTCCAGGCACATCACATCTGCAATTACTGCACGTTAATTGCAATCTCAATTTCATACATTTTTTTTATACTCAATGCATGTAAATTGTGAGAAACATACAGTATGTGAGATAATAGAGGAGACTAAGATCGCTTGAAATGGCTTCATATGAAACTTTCTTAATGTGAATGTGTGAATCAAATAGGATTTAAATACCGCCTCCCAGATCATAATCAAATGCAAAAAGATCAGATTTTTCTTTTTATATCACCAGAAATTCTCACATTGGGGTGATTATCAACATGAGTATGAGTTATAGTCTATGGTGCTGTTTACATGTCCACTTTGTCCAAGTGGTCCACACAAAGTTACGGAGACGTCCAATTTTCATCCGAGTGTCAGACAAAACTCACCAATGAACATCTATGGACTGTGAAGAAATTGAATAGCACTTGGATGTCCTCTGTGTGCTGTCTGTTTTTTATGGACTGTTTGATAGAAAAAGCTTGAGAAACCTCCAATGGATGAAACTATGACCAAACTGAGGAAACTGAAATCACTGATGTCTAAGGCCAGTTTAATACAACCGACACTCATAATCTAAATTTGGAATTATAATATCGGGACTTGCCGGGAGTCTCCTGACTCGAATACAACAGTCTCATCCAGTATATGCCTATGTGCCTTATTCAGATGGCAGTCTCAAAAACATACCATCCACGTTCATAAAATGTGAACGTGAATGGCTCCGTGTGATCATCTCTAAAAAACTGGCCAGCCACGTTCACAAAATGTGGATGTGATTGGCTCTGTGTACTCATCTATATTGTGGCCTGATGCAGGAGCTGCCTTCTACACTAGTCTATGTAAACCTGACAACCTGACCATGAGCGCTAGCTGGTTCCTGTACTGTCCATGTGTGGTCCATCAGCAGAAGGACAGTATGACGACTGAAAACATAATTGTCTGAGCAAGCCCTGAGACTGCTAATTTCAGATCAGGAGACTCGCAAGCAGTCCAGGCATCACAACCCTTACTTGAACCATGAACTGTACGGACATGTCAACATACAGATAGCGATGTACAGATTGGCCGCGGGTCTTCTAATCTGAACTGGACAGCCTCATAGACACATATTGTTACACACCTGTCCCAAGTATCCCGAGCACCGCTTCTTTCCCTTGGATTCGCTGTTCTCTGTTGTGCTCCATGTCGGTTTTCACAAGTTGCCCTGTGTGCCTCTATGATCTCATCTCCCCAGTCCTATTTAAGACACACACCTATGTTTTAGGATTTAGATTTGAGAGTTCTCAGTGGTTGATACCTTTTAATGGCTAACTGAAAAGATGGTAAAAAATTGCAAGCTTTCGAGACTACTCAGGTCTCTTCATCGGGCATTGATACTATGCCTGATGAAGAGACCTGAGTAGTCTCAAAAGCTTGCAATTTGTTATCATCTTTTCAGTTAGCCATTAAAAGGTATATCAACCACTGAGGACTCTCAAATCTAAATATTTTTCTATCTACTGGCTAACACGGTACAAGAATATATGTTTTAGGATTAAAACGCTAAAGTTATATTTTTTGGTGTTTTCCACCTTTTGTGCATATTGTGCTTTAACTTGCTTACATCCCTGTTGGGTTCTACTTCATCTGTCCCATTGCTACTGAGATTCCAGATTGAACAAGTCCTCATGGTTCTGGGGTCCATGTGCCCACCTAGACCTAAGATTTAGCTGATCCACCATACCAGGTGAGCCATACACGTATAAGGCTGCAAGTTCTGGTTGGGAGATCCTCTGTCAATCTGGGCAACGTTACTTTCTCTGGCAGTAGCTAATGAGCTTAGCTTTGCCCCAGGTAAATTGAAGCTTATTGATGGCTCTGGCTTTGTCATTTAACTGTGTATAGCATGGGATATCCTTAAGAATTACATGTCTGCTCAAAGTGTAGTGTTTTTCACTATTTTTTAACCTCTCCCAAGCCCTAAAACGCATCAAGCCATTTTGCTTTATTCGAGTGTATCAAGCCCCCCAAAATATTTGGGTTCCGGTGAATTTAAATTTTTTGTGAAACTCAAAGGAAATTTGATTGGCCTTGGAATGATTTGCTCCTCTGTTGTGGACATGTGTGGTACAGTTTATAAAAAAAGGCAGCAATTTTAAGAGAACAATATACCACACATCTTCAAATCCCGAATATTTGACTTTGACGAAAAGTCTATTGTAATTTATTTTCTACTGCTGCTCTATGACTTAGCACCATGGAAAGGTCTCGTTGTCCCTCATTCTGAGAAAGTTTTGGAGACCACATTACAGCTGCGCTAATTCCAAATTCGCTCACATTAATGTAACTTTTTTCTGTTTCTGGCAATCACTTTGTGACTCAGACTTGTTACTTTGAATCTCTCATTACCATGTGGTGTTACAGTGACATTTTCATTACTGTTTTGTAGTAGTTCAGTGAATCATTTTTTCCAACAGTCACAGTAATTCTATCCATGAACGTGTCAGGTTTTGCTGCACCACGACACAACACGCAGCCTTAAGGTCGTCATATTCTTTTCTTCTGTGACTTACTCAGGTAACAGGAAGAGAAAAAAAATACAAAAAAATGCAAATTACACTCATTAATATACAATTTCATTTATACTGCACTATTGATTACTTTAATCAAATATAATGAGGACAAAAAAGTTATCTCCACCCATCCTCTGTGGGCCAATTGCCATATGGTTGTACCACAATTGAGCCGAATGTAGTCTTAGGGCTTGTTCCATTTTTCACGTATGAATTCTAGCCATGTTTTTCACAGATAGAACTTGCACCTTAAATATAGTCTATAGAGCTGTTCACATGTTCAATTTTTTTTTGCGGACCGAGGGGTCTACGCTAAATTGAAGAGACATATCTGATATTGATCCAAGTGTCGGAACATAAATGGCAATGCAAGTCTAAGCGTTTTTGAAAAAAATTGGACAGCAATGGGATGCCATCTGCCCATAATTTACTGACTATTAGGTAGGAGATGGTAGAGAAACTTTTCTTTTCTCATCAGAGAAAAACTGATGAAACTCGGACCAAACTCTGATGAAACTTGACTGAAATGTTGATGAGAATCTGATGAAACTGTACAAAATAAATGGTGAAACTGGGACCGTTTTTCTTGTACATGAAAACTCAGATGACTGATTGAGCCCTTAGACTTGATAACAATTATTACATCAGCTAATGAGAGGATCAGATGTACAGTATAAACTGTATAACTTAAAACTCCTAATGCAAAGTCTGCCATTCCCTCTCCCCCCACATCTACCATATGCCAGTTATAAAACTGGTGTCTTCTGATGTAGTAGATGGGATTTGGGATTTGGGACCACTGCCGAAAATAGAACCAAGTTTGGGAGGAGGGAGGAAAGATTGCTGTAACTGTCTAAACCCACCTTTTGCACTTTAAAAAAAAACTTTTTCACATGTCAGTCATTTTGAAGTCTGAAGGTGAACCTCATAGATCTTCTATAGAACCCAAGCGTCTACAGTCTCTGAGGAGAGCAGGCTCAAAGGAGGACTTCTTGATTTCAGTGATCAGTGAAGGGTTTCAGCACCCTGATGCCTAGTAATCAAAACTTTTGACATGGCTCAATGACTTGTTAAAACTATAGGTATATCTTAGAACAACAAGACAAATCCCATTCACACAGCAGAGCTGTAAAGACGCTCAAAGTATCTAAGAGCCAGAATAATAGGCACTACCTGTGCTGCCTCATGGATCCTCCATACAGCACGATATTAAAGCGGTATTCTCTATGGAAAGCCCCATTATGGTATTACAAATAATTACAAACAGTTTTTATTTTTTCTTCATTCTGTGGGTTTTATTAATAGTGATAATGGTAAATGCCTAGCTAGATATAAAGGGCGGGTAGAAGGTAGATTGGAGTACTGTTTATAAATGGGAGGTTATGATGAAATAATCTCACGGAGCACAGGTGGGGGACAATTTTTCCAAGGTGTTACAAATTGAGGCAATCAAAGGATATGAAAACTTTTGACCAAATTTTTCATTTGGAACTGGACACATCATGTAATTTGTGGCTGCAGAGCAGAATAAAGAGGTTTTTTTTGTTTAATTTTGCTGTTTGGTTGCGGAGATATTAGAAATCAAATATTTGGTACCTAATGTATTTTTCCCTTGGGGGCGGGTACATCTGCCTTCTCAATGACACTGACCAATGTTAAAGAAGCACTCTTCCTCCCATCAAAATTTTTATCCTCTTAATATATTTCAATATTATATGGCACTGTATACTTACAATTGCTCATCTTTCCTTTCTACCCAGTTAATTCTTCTGTTTTGCATTAGGTCTATGAAATCACATAAAAACTGACTCCTTCTAAGCTCTGTGTAGAAACGGGAGGTCAATTTTGTCTCCACAAGTCATGAGTCACTGCAAAAGTCTATGGCAGGGGAAGAAGTGGAGCAACTGGGTCAGGAGCCAGACAGGAACAAGAGACTTCTTGTTTCTACATAAAGCAGAGAAAAGAGAAGAATTAACTTTGTAGAAAGGCAAAAGGAGCAATTTGAAGTACAAACTGCTTTATAATATGATGACGGCAATATATTAAGCGGATAAAAACATAGAAGTGCAGAAGGATTTATGATGACAAATGTGTGGAGCTATTAACTCCAGTTAATATTTCCAGAACTTCTGTGCTGTGTAATTTATATTCAGTGCTTATTTAGGTTGGTAGAACCTGTGGACTCAGATCATGTGACTCTGATGACATCATCACAGATCCTTCTACACTTTATGTTGCTGCCTGTTTATGCTTCGTCAGCACCATACAGGAGACAGAAGTGCACGCCCTTAGTAAAAAATATCTGATTACACCCACTAAAGTTAACCTGTTAGGTACCAAATATTTGATTGCTACTATCTCCACAACGGAGAGGCAAAATAAAAAAAATAAAAAGTTTTATTCCGCTCCACAGCCATTATTACATCATGTGTCCAGCTCAGCATGAAAAATTTGGTGAAAGGTCCTCTTTAAATGCATTCTTGCCACTAAGTGCACAAAACTGTATGCTGATGCACTGTCAGTTAGTTTATTTTTTATTGCTCTGCCTAGCCCCTAATGATTCGAGGCAGGTACACTGCTAAGGAGACTTAGTCTTTATTGTAGGTACCATAATGTTTTCTTCTATATTTGTTTATCACTCTTCGATTAGTCCTTCCAGTTTGCCATTACCCAGAGAGGAAGGAACAGTCTATATATCTATCTATCTATCTATCATCTATCTATCTATTATCTATCTATCTATCTATCTATCTATCTATCTATCTATCTATCTATATATATATCCACAAGTATTAGATGGATCTATAATCCATAGCCACAATAACTTACGACTGTCCCAATTGTTTTCATTTAAAACACTCTACATTTTTCATGTATTATCATGATGGTTGGATTTATTAGAAAATTAATGCATTTTATATTTTATCTACTTTAGAGACCTCTATTTAATATGTAGTGAATCCCTTGTATTTTTAGTTAAAACTCATTTTCTCAGTTGAGATTTATTCAAAATGTTGCACTGTTTGGCTTTTACAGGCTTTTTGTTTCCCTCCATATTGTTAAATGCAGAATAAATTGACTGACAATCCATCAGCAAACTCATTCTGACTAGGGATGGGCGAACCCAAACGGTGAAGTTCGGGGTCTGTACTGGACACCTAGTGTCTAGTGATGAGCGAGCACTAAAATGCTCGGGTGCTCGATGCTTGGGTCGAGCACATTGGAATACTTGGGTGCTCTTCCTGAGCAACGAGCCCAATGTAAGTCTATGGGAAACTCGAGCATTTTTCAGGCAGCTCCCCCCCGGCGGTCTGCAGAGGACCTAAAAATTGCCCAAATCGATGGGAACAGTGATCAAATGACATGGAAACAGCATGAGGCTGAGTTCACACGATGCGTATTTCATGCGTTTCCGCGGCGTTTTTGCAGTTGCGTAAACGCCGCGTAAACGCCGCGGAAAACGCATGGTAGAAGGGAAGCAATGTTCCCCAATTGAAATCCGCATGTGCTGTGCCCATGATGCGGATTTTTCCGCAGCGTAAACGCTGCGCTCAAAAATCCGCAGCATGTCATTTAATTTTGCGTAAACGCGGCGTTTTCGCCGCCATTGACTTGCATTAGAACGCGCCAATTCCGCAAGACTGCATCTGTACTTGCGTTATTGGCGCGTTCTAATGCGCGGATGGTACCCGGGTGTGGAGGAGAGGAGAGTCTCATCCACACCCAGGTACCATTAAAAAAGCTGTAAAAACAAGAATAAAATAAAAAATATATATATACTTACCATCTGTCGGCCCGCGCACCGCTCCTCCTTGGTTCCCGGCACTTGCAGTGAGTTGTAGGACCTGCGCTGACGTCAGAGTCATGTGACGGGTCACGTGACGCTGACGTCGGCAGGTCTTTCAATTCAAAGTTGCCGGCAGCCGGGAGAACGGAGTGTAAAGCAGGACAGCGCGGGCCATCGGAGGTAAGTATATACACTCTCTCGGGTCACACTATATAAATCCATGCTGTTTGCATGGATTTATATAGTGTGACCTAGTTGTCAAGCAATTTCCAGGTGATGCTAAAATCGCCTGGAAAGCGCTTGTCAATCTGCATGCGGAAACGCATGTGAATCCGCATGTGGATCCGCATGTATTCTGCAGGAAAAACGCATGCACAATCTGCATGCGTTTTTTCTGCCAGGGAGATGCAGAAATGATGCAGAAATTTTCTGCTTCATTTCTGCATCGTGTGCACATACCCTGAGGAAGACTCCTGGAAGCATTTCTGATTCCCAGGTCACTGCTGTCTACAACGTTGTCAGAGGTATTACGCCAAAAATGCTCCTCTACAACTTGGGCTATGTTCACACGTACCGTTTTTAATGCGTTTTTTCACTTTTGCATTGCTTTCAACCGTGACAAATGCATTCATCAGGAAATGTCATGTTAACATTTTACAACCTTATCTGGCCATATGGTGTGTGAGATATCATCAGACACATTGTGTTTCATTTATGAAGGAGGGACTCTGAAAGTCACAAAGCCTATTTTTAAAGGGCCATCCATTATTAGGAAGTAGGTCTCCCATTGTGTTTGCCTATGCAGTGAATGCAATGGTTGCCAAAAATTTGGAGGCACTCCAATGCCCCTTGGAAGAGACATGGAGGTCAGAGGGCCTCCTGAAAACAATGTTCCCATTATTAGGAAGTGGGTCTCCCATTATATTTGCCTATGCAGTGAATGCAAAGGTTGCCAAAAATTTGGAGGCACTCCAATGACCCTTGGAAGAGATGTGGAGGTCAGAGGGCCTCCTGAAAACAATGTTCCCATTATTAGAAAGTGGATCTCCCATTGTGTTTGCCTATGCAGTGAATGCAAGTATTGCCAAAAATTTGGAGGCACTCCAATGCCCTTGGAAGAGACGTGGAGGTCAGAGGGCCTCCTGAAAACAATGTTCCCATTATTAGGAAGTGAGTCTCCCATTATGTTTGCCTATGCAGTGAATGCAAGGGTTGCCAAAAATTTGGAGGCACTCCAATGACCCTTGGAAGAGACGTGGAGGTCAGAGGGCCTCCTGAACACAATGTTCCCATTATTAGGAAGTGGGTCTCCCATTGTGTTTGCCTATTCTGTGAATGCAAGGGTTGGCAAAAATTTGGAGGCACTCCAATGCCCCTTGGAAGAGACGTGGAGGAGGTCCTCATAAAAAAATGTTCCCATTAGAAAGGAGCGGACCTCCTATACTTGTAATGCCCATGCACTAAGTGTATGGGCTGACAAACATTTACCCCTGGGGGGTATATGACGCGCCCCTGGGCCTGAGTCGCGCAGCGTTGCGCACGCGGGAGCCTACCCAGAGTCAGATCTGATAGGGGTAGTAGTCTCGTGGCGGTGACCCGGTCCGTGCCCAGGGAGTCAAGCTGAGTGGCAGAGTTTAGCAGAAGATGGTACGGTGTTCGACTACGCCACCCGTTGAATGCGGCTATGAGGCCGCCGCTGCAGGGCAGACCGCTGAGGCCGGTGGTACGATTGTGCAGCGTAGATGGTATAACCCCCAACGGGAGGGGTATGGCCTCAGGGCAGCCGACGTGTTTGAAGGGGGTAGCAGAATAGCATGCAGGTAGCAGGAACCACTCAGAGACGGTGCGGTGAAGTTCAGGGTCTTTACTGATGACCAAGGTAGACCCTCCCGGAGTACTGGCTAGCGATCGGGGCCTGGTCAGTCCGTGAGCAGATGGGATCTTCCCTGGCCAGGTGGAGTTGTAGGCCTCCCCAACTAATTGTACTCTTCTGGCTACCTTGCTAGAGGCGGGTGAAAGTAGCCCACGTCCCTGAGTGTACCGTGTGGTGCTCACCCGTATGGCCGGTGACTCGGGGCCTTCTGGTAGCTTCCGCTCCACGACGGCGGTGCTGGTCCCTTGCGTGTGACCGTGCCTTCGGGTTTCTGGGCCAGAGGACCTGAAATCCCCTGCCGGTCGGTTTCTGCTGCTGGGTAAGGATTAGTCCCCACAGCCTCGGACTCCGGGTCCGGTCAGAACTCTTCAATCAGGGCGAGCTCTACAGCTTCCAGCCCCTGATCTCTTTTTAGCACTGCTCCCACTGAGCTCCTGATCTTTCTTTCCTTGCTTTTGCTACACTCCAGACCAGACTGTGTCTCTGTCTGGGACTCCTCTTCTTCTCCCTAACCCTGCCTCAGCCCCAGTTTTATATAGGGGAAGTTCTTCCCCTCCCAGGACTGGGCAGGAGGTGTGGCATGCATAGGATTCCTGACCAGGAGACCTCCCACCTGCTCACAGACGTAATACTGCTATTACTGTGGAAACCAGACCCCTGGGGTGCCACATTCCCCCCTAGTGAAATTTAGTACTCCGGGACTAAACATATTTTTGTAAACAAAACAAGTTATAAACAGAAACAGCATAACAAAGAAAAACACATTATGATGGTCACGGCGTGTCCGCAACCGGGTGCATTTTTTTGAAGAAAACAAGGGTGTCCATTTCACCAAGGAACAGGGAGCCGTAACCAGGTAGGGGTCTGTCCTACCCCGAGTCTTTAACAGTCTTAGTCCTTTCCTGGGTTACGCTCCAAACATATATACAAAGGATTCCGGATAATCCATAACTGACACCTATAAAATAACTGGAAATACATAATTATTTACAAACAACAATAAACAGGTAAATGCAAATAAAACAGTCTAAACACTTTAGATCCTCCAACGTACGGGCAACTGGCCTCTAGTGGCTCTAGTGGACCTACGGAGCTTACTGCCTGGTCCTGAGCTACAAGATGTAGGAGCTGTCAAAGGTAAACTGGGCAGCTGTCTACGGGCTCTTTGGCTCACTAGGGGTACGGCAGGCTCACTATAAGCAGAGGATCGCTTCTCCTGGTCTGCTTTTGTGGGGTCTTCTGCCTCCTGGACCGGCTGCTCTTCCAGCTCTACCTGTTTCTCCGTAGGCACTCGGGATGCTGGTTGGAGGAAGGTGAGGACGGGTACCACAACAGCGCCATTCACTTGTGTCCAAGACCGAGGAAAGTCTCCGAGTACAGTACGGACCATCTCTTCCCTTTCCTCTGCGGGTCGAGGGTCTTCTTGTTCTTCTTCAGGGTTTCGTAGCTGTTCGGGACACTTCTTCAGGTGATCTCGGGAGACAATGGCTGTGGTTTCTCCTCCGTCCTTACTGATTGTGCAGACTTTTGGGTTCTCATGGCTTGAGGGCAGTACGGTGTACGGGTCCTTCTCCCACTGGTCGTCCAACTTGTGGAGCCGTCTCTTCCTCTTCAAGACCTGCTCTCCAGGTACCAGGGGAACAGCGGGAGCATACTGGTTGTAAGTCTTCTCCTGTCTTTCTCTTGCTTGACGGAGACTTCGCTCAACGCTCTCCTGTACTTTCCGGTACTGCTGCTGCCTCTCTGTGTCCCAGTCTGCTTCTGGTGAAGTGTCCTCGGGTGTCAGGACTCCCATATCCAGATCAACAGGCAGCTTACCAGGTCTTGCTCTCATTAGGTAAGCCGGGGTACAGTTGGTAGAACCTACAGGGATGTGGTTGTATAGGTCCACCAGATCAGGCAGTTTCTCAGGCCACAGACTGCGTTCTTCCAGGGGCAATGTTTTCAGAAGGTCTATCACCACCTGGTTCATCTTCTCGCAGAGTCCATTGGTTTGCGGATGATAGGGTGTTGTTCTTATCTTCCGGCAGCCATACAGAGTGCAGAACTCCTGGAAGACTTCCGCTTCAAAGGCAGGTCCTTGGTCCGTCAGCACCTGCTCTGGGTATCCGTGTGGACGGCAGAAGTGCTGCTGGAAGGCTCTAGCTGCTGTTTGAGCTGTTAAGTCCTTGACGGGGACTACAACCAAGAACCGGGAGTAGTGATCCACGATGGTTAACGCATAGACGTAGCCACTTCTGCTGGGGGTCAGTTTTACATGGTCCAAGGCTACCAGTTCCAACGGCTGCCTGGTGACGATGGACTGCAGGGGAGTCTTCTGGCTGGCACGGTCCTTCCTTCTTAGGTTGCATGGGCCACAGTCTCTGCACCACCTCTCGATGGTTCCTCTCATGCCTACCCAGTGGAACCGCCCGCGCAGCAGGAACTCCAGCTTCTTCCATCCGAAGTGCCCAGCTCCGTCGTGGTATGCCTCCAGTACCATAGCCGCGTCTCTTCTTGGCACCACTACTTGCCAGACCAGTTCATGCGTCCGGGAGTTAACCATTCTGCGGCACAACTTCCCCTTGTAAAGGAACAGTCGACTCTTCTCAGCCCACAGTTGCTTGGTCTCTTCCGGAGTGTCTGGGTCAAGGCGGGCATCTGGCTGAGTCAGCATCTCCTTCACCAGTCGGACGGCGGGGTCACTGTCTTGCGTTTCTGCCCAGTTGTAATGAGGTAAGGGGTTGAACGTAGCGGATTGCTTACCCCTTACACGGTGGGAATACTGGGTAGTCCCATGACGGTGAAACGCGGGGAGTTCAACTTCTTCCAGTTCCTCTGGATCTTCCCCTACGTCCGGTAGGTTTGGCATTCTGGACAAGGCATCCGCGTTGGTATTGGAGCGTCCGAACGGCATGCAGGTAAACTCGCTAAGTCCCATCGGGGTGGTGAATGCGGTCTTCTCCCGGTCCGCCTCTGCTACAGGAACCTGCCAGTACCCGCTAGTGAGATCCAAAGTGGAGAAGAAGTTAGCAGATTTTAAAGCGGCCAGATTTTAAATCTACACACATTCTCATGGTGTTGTCTTTTTTTTTAACCAAGACCAGTGGAGCTGCCCAGGGGCTACAGCTATCCCTGATTACCCCAGCCTCCTTCATGTCTCTAAGCATTCCATTGGCGTGTTGGTAGTGTGCAGGGGGTACGGGTCGGTATCTCTCCTTTATGGGAGGATGGTCTCCCGTGGGGATATGATGTTCTACCCCCTTTACTCGCCCGAAGTCTAACGGGTGTTTACTAAACACTCTCTCGTACTCTTGAACCACCCGATAGACTCCCTGTTTCTGGTGTGAGGGAGTGGAGTCAGTACCCAAATGTAGTTGCTGACACCAGTCCTCTATTGTTTTCTTAGAGCCGTTACCTTCCTCTGGATGAGATGGAGGCAAGGGTTCCACGGACTGTACAGAATTTTGGTTGATGGTATACAATTTGGCTAGCGTAGCATACCGGGGCAGGTACACTTCCCTCTTCCCGATATTTATTATGCGAACGGGCACCCTCCCATGGCGTACATCAACCACCCCCCGTGCTGTCAAAATGGTGGGCCTACTGTCTGAGTAGACGGGTTCTACCATTGCTTGGTAGTCTCTACCTCTTAGACCAATAGCTGCCCGGCACCAAATCATCATTTCACTTTTTGGGGGCATGGCAATAGGGAAAGGGTCACACATTCTCACGCTTCCAATCTCACCACCGGAGAGTTCCACCTGTTGCCGCCGCATCAGTGCCCGGATCTCTTTTTGGAGCACTCGCTGTTGGCCGGAGCTGGCGTTCTTGGCAACCTGCTGTAAAATGAAAATCACCTCTGCAAGACAATTTTCAATCACATTAGTTCCTAGAGTTATCTTTGGGTGACTCTCGCGCTTGTCAATGTCTACAATGATCAGTCCCTGTGCTGCCAGTTCGACTCTACCGACTTTAATGGTCATCTCTTTGAATCCGATCTGTGGCACGGGTTGACCATTGCTGGCGATGATACTCAAGTCGTCGTCAGGGTAGCGGGTTATATCCGAGTCATTCCAGTACTGCTTAAAGAGCACGTACGGGATGGTGGTGACCTGTGACCCGGTGTCAAGTAGGGCACTCATAGGAATGCCATCCAGTACTACAGGCAAGACTGGACGTCCTCCCACGTATTTGTCACGCCAGTTCGATGGGCCTGGTGATCTTATTCCTAGGGATTGGCCCTCTACCCCAGGTTGTGCCAGTTTTAAAGGACAGTACCTTGCCATATGTCCGGGTTGATTGCAGCGGCGGCAGATGGGTTGTCCGTCCTCGTTGTATCGGTCGCTGGGTCTTCCTCTGGCCGGTGGGGTCCTCCTTGGTCGACGCCACGGGATGTCCTCCGGTCCGGATGCCAGCTGGATCTTCCCTGGAGCAGCAACCTGTAAAGACTGCACAGTTCGGGTTAGCGCAGCTACGCTTTTAGCTAGCTCTTGGACCTGATGGTGCAGGTCTGGAGCCGGGTCATTGTTCAAAGCCTGCGCATCAGCTCCCACAGGCCCTGCCGACAAGGGCGCCGCCTCCTGGTGGTAAGCGGTAGTAGGGCGCCTGTGGGCCACAACGCCACCCGGTGCCGGTTCTCGGAGCACCCGAATGGCTCTGTCCTTGAACTGTGCAAAGTCCAGATGAGGATCCTGTAAGGCCATTGCCCGCAACTGGGTTCGGTGGGCATTGCAATATAGTCCCTCTATAAATTGTTCAGTCAACAGTTTGTCTTCGTTTCCTACGCCGTCAGGGTCGGTCTGCTTAATGGCTCTCAGGGCCTCTTGTAGGTTTAGCGCATAGTCCCTTATATTCTCATGTGCTCGCTGTTTGCACCCGTAGAATCTAAGCTTAATCTCAGCTGAGGTGCGGGTATCAAAGGTGTCCTTCAGCCGAGTTAATATCCCTGCTACAGTCCTCCTCCCAGGTGGCCAGGACTTTACCTCCCTTTGGGCTGCCCCGGTTAGTTGGGCCACCAGGATGCTCACTTTTTGCTCTTCTGTGAGGGGGTACACCTGGAAGAGGCTATCCAGCTTTTCTCTAAAGTCATTCAGGGTATGTGACTCCCCTGAGTACTGGGGTAGCCAGGCTGCCCCCGGGATATAGGGCATCGTGAAAGGCATGACCGCTGCAGCGGTGGCGCTGGCGGTGGTTGTGGCAGTGAAGCTCTCCTCCGTATCCGACATCCTCCTCCCCCCTAGTGGACCGTGGCCTACCTTGCGATGATCCTCTTCCGTAGGCCGCGGCTCCGCAGTGGATCGTCAGGGTCGAGGACCTTCCGTCGCGCTCCTGTGACGTCGGCGTCTGCTGGGCTCCTTCCAGGACCTTACGCAACGTCCGGACGTGAGGCGGAGCTCCAGTTCTCGCGCGCTTTCGGAGTCCACGCCCCTCTTCTTCCCGCGCGGCGTCTTCAAGATGGCGTCCAACGGCGGGAAAGCTCCACGGATGGCGGGAAGAAGGCAGAAGATGGCGTCCAACGGCGGGAAAACTCCACGGATGGCGGGAAGAAGGTAGAAGATGGCGTCGGATGGCGGGAATCTTCACCACAGGTAAGTTTAAAAGTCTCTTTTTCAGGCACGCAGTACCCAGTGGTTGCGGGCACGTAATCCTGCCGACTACGCCAAAGTTGACGCGCCCCTGGGCCTGAGTCGCGCAGCGTTGCGCACGCGGGAGCCTACCTGGAGCCGGATCTGATAGGGGTAGTAGTCTCGTGGCGGTGACCCGGTCCGTGCCCAGGGAGTCAAGCTGAGTGGCAGAGTTTAGCAGAAGATGGTACGGTGTTCGACTACGCCACCCGTTGAATGCGGCTATGAGGCCGCCGCTGCAGGGCAGACCGCTGAGGCCGGTGGTACGATTGTGCAGCGTAGATGGTATAACCCCCAACGGGAGGGGTATGGCCTCAGGGCAGCCGACGTGTTTGAAGGGGGTAGCAGAATAGCATGCAATTAGCAGGAACCACTCAGAGACGGTGCGGTGAAGTTCAGGGTCTTTACTGATGACCAAGGTAGACCCTCCCGGAGTACTGGCTAGCGATCGGGGCCTGGTCAGTCCGTGAGCAGATGGGATCTCCCCTGGCCAGGCGGAGTTGTAGGCCTCCCCAACTAATTGTACTCTTCTGGCTACCTTGCTAGAGGCGGGTGAAAGTAGCCCACGTCCCTGAGTGTACCGTGTGGTGCTCACCCGTATGGCCGGTGACTCGGGGCCTTCTGGTAGCTTCCGCTCCACGACGGCGGTGCTGGTCCCTTGCGTGTGACCATGCCTTCGGGTTTCTGGGCCAGAGGACCTGAAATCCCCTGCCGGTCGGTTTCTGCTGCTGGGTAAGGATTAGTCCCCACAGCCTCGGACTCCGGGTCCGGTCAGAACTCTTCAATCAGGGCGAGCTCTACAGCTTCCAGCCCCTGATCTCTTTTTAGCACTGCTCCCACTGAGCTCCTGATCTTTCTTTCCTTGCTTTTGCTACACTCCAGACCAGACTGTGTCTCTGTCTGGGACTCCTCTTCTTCTCCCTAACCCTGCCTCAGCCCCAGTTTTATATAGGGGAAGTTCTTCCCCTCCCAGGACTGGGCAGGAGGTGTGGCATGCATAGGATTCCTGACCAGGAGACCTCCCACCTGCTCACAGACGTAATACTGCTATTACTGTGGAAACCAGACCCCTGGGGTGCCACATATACATGAACATACTGTATAAAAAAATTTTTTACAGGCATCATAAACACCCTTTAAAAAAATTATGTGGGTGTTGTATCACGGACCATGGTGACCCTGGTGATATGATGGTGGAGGATGAGGAGAAGGAGGAGGACAAGAGCAAATAGCCAAAATCAGGAAGTGTACACCCATGTCTGGGTGTGAAAAGGTGCATGGGAATACACCTCCCAAGAAAAGACACTGGATTTGAGTTTATGTTACGCTGCTATCATTCGGTGGTGTTGAGAAGTCTGGCCCAATCCAGCTCTTGTTCATTTTTATAAGAGTCAGCCTGTCAGCATTTTCAGTTGACAGGCGGAGGCGCTTATCAGTTATAATTCCACCAGCGGCACTAAAAACCCGCTCTGATAAAACGCTGGCGGCAGGGCAGGCCAGGACCTCCAAGGCATAGAGAGCCAGTTCATTCCACGTATCCAGCTTGGATACCCAATAATTATACGGCACAGATGAATCACGGAGTACGCTGGTACGGTCAGCAAGGTTCCCAAACTTTGCACTCCTTGTGAGAGTACCCCCCCCCTGGCTTGTGCGATTGGAGGGACTGAGAAAATTCTCCCAGAACTTTGATAGTGTTCCCCTGCCTCTGCTGGATTGAAGTTGTGTCTCTCTCGCCTGTACTCCTTGGTTGTCCAACGAAGTGTGACCCCTGCCACCAGCAGTTTCAGATGGGAATTTTTTTAATAGTTCCACAAGAAGGGCCTTCTGGTACAACCCCATTTTTGTAGACCTGTCCGCCTCAGGAATAAGAGATATAAAGTTCTCCTTGTAGTGTGGGTCTAGAAATGTCACCAACCAGTAATGACTGTTACCCAAAATTTTGAGAACGCGAGGGTCATGGGAAAGGCAGCGTAACATAAACTCAGCCATGCGTGCCAGATTACTAACAGGCAAGACTTCCGTGTCCTCACGAAGAGGATGACTGATCATGCTCTCCTCCTCCTCTTTGTCCTCTGGCCATCCACCCTGAACAGACGGTATGACAGCTGTGCAGGTAGTACCGTCTATAGCTCATGAAACTAGCTCCTGTTCTTCCTCCTCCTCCACTTCCTCATTGTCCCCCAATCCACGTTGGGATGAGATGAGGCTTGGCTGTGTGTAATCATCCTTTGTGGTTCCTTGCTCCATCTCATCGTGCTCCGCCTGCATTGCATCCTCTTTGATTGTGAGCAGAGAGCGTTTCAGAAGACAGAGAAGCGGGATGGTGACGTTAATTATGGCGTCATCACTGCTCACCATCTTGGTGGAGTCCTCAAAGTTTTGGAGGATAGTACATATGTCTGACATCCATGTCCACTCCTGAGGTTTTATGGGTGGAGTCTGAACTGAATACCGACGGCCTTGTTGATGCTGGTACTCAACAACTGCCCTCTTCTGCTCACAAATCCTTCCCAACATCTGCAGTGTAGAGTTCCAACGCGTGGTGACATCACACACCAGTCTGTGAGCCGGAAGCTGCAAACGCTGCTGAAATACGGCAAGGGCGGCGGAAACTGTAGGTGACTTTCTAAAATGGGCACACAGGCGGCATACTTTAACAAGCAGATGTGGCAGCTCCAGGCAGAATTTGAGAAACCGCTGAACCACGAGGTAAAGCACATGGGCCAGGCATGGTCCGTGTGTGAACTCGCCTTACCTTAGAGCCGCCACCAGGTTCCAGCCATTGTCACACACGACCATGCCTGGCTGTAGGTTCAGCGGTGTGAGCCACAGATCTGCCTGCTCTTTCAGAGCTGTCCACAACTCTTCAGCATTGTGTGTTTTGTCACCTAAGCATATTAGCTTCAGCACAGCCTGTTGCTGCTTGGCCAAGGCAGTGCTGCAGTGCTTCCAGCTTGTGACTGATGTGGTCATTTCGGAGATGGAGGATGAAGAGGAGGAGGAGGCTGAGGTGCTGGAGCTGTAGACCGTGGGGCAGCCCTGATTGACCTAGGACCCCCAATCCTTGGCATCGGGGGGACGTTTTCCGTCCTAAGGTCCGACTGGGTCCCGGCTTCCACTATGTTAACCCAGTGTGCTGTCAGCGCGATATACCATCCCTGGCCACAAGCACTTGTCCACGTGTCAATGGTTAGGTGGACTTTCCCAGTAACTGTGTTGTTGAGGACACGGCTAATGTTTTGGGACACGTGCTTGTGTAATGCGGGGACGGCGCAACGGGAGAAATAGTGGCAGCTGGGGACCGAGTACCAAGGGATGGCCGCCGCCATAAAGTTGCGGAATACTTCCGTCTCCACGAGCCTAAAAGGCAACATATCGAGCACAAGCAGACGTGAAATGTGAGAGTTTAGTAGTGTGGCCTGTGGGGTGTTGGCTGCGTATTTGCGCTTGCGTTCCAAGGTATGGACAACTGAATGCTGCGCTGGGATAAGGACATGGACGCGCTTCCTGATGCTGCTACTTGAGAGTGTGCAATGACAGGTGCAGGGCAGGAGGCATCTTTGCATGCACCATGGACAGGGAATTGGCTTGCATGCACAACAGCGGAAGAAGCAATTTTGCCACCCGCCGACACTGTTCCTGGACCCTGGGGTTCGGCCCACAAAGTCGGGTGCTTTGCTGCCATGTGCCTGATCATGCTGGTGGTGGTCAGGCTGGTAGTTTTGCAACCCCTGCTAATGCTGGCCTGGCAGGTGGTGCAAATGATCTTTTGGGGTTATCGGCAGAGTCTTTAAAAAACAACCAGACTCAGGAAGACCTAACAGTTGTGCTGGCAACTTCCTTCGTGTTGGTATTAAGGGGAACGGTTGCATGCCTTCTGTCTGCGGCCACCAGACTGCTTCTTCCTGCCTGTTGGGGTACTCTGCCTCCCTCCCCCTGTGTGCTGCTGTCCTCGCTCTGCATGTCCTCCTGCCAGGTGGGGTCAGTTACTATATCATCCACCACCTTGTCTTCCACTTCCGCTTCCTGGTCCTCCTCTTGACTTTCTGTCAATTGTGTCTCATCATCATCCACCTCTTGTGACACTTTCCAACAGTCACCTTTGTGGGACCGTGTCTGCTCAAATATTTGGGCATCGCTACATGCGATCTCCTCTTGCTTCGCTTCAAGTGGACCGGGCGAGAGTGAAAAGTGGACAGCTCTTCAGAGTGTCCCAGCGTGGGATCATTTGTCTCTGGGCACTCGGCATGGTGGGAGGAAGGAGGATCAGGGTGAGGAATATGTGGTTCAGACTCACCATTACCGAGACTTGACCGTGTGGTAGACAGAGTGGTGGTGGTGGCTAAGAGACTGGAAGCATTATCTTCTATCCAACCAACAACCTTTTGACACTGCTCTGGGTTCAATAGTGGTGTGCTTCGGTCCCCTAGGAATTGGGCAGGAAGTTCGAGCGAGAAGATGTGAGTGTTTGTTGTGGCACAATTTCAGCTTGCCCACGGCCTTGGCCTCGGCCTCTGCATGCACCATCACCATCACGTCCAGTTCCCCGCCCCTTGCCATGTGCCTTGCCCATTCTAAATGGAGGACAATATCTTCCATGCTCACTACAAATGACTGAATTTGGAGCGAACTTATATGTGATCCGTGTGACGGACAAACCACAGTTTTAAATACCTGGCCTGTAGGTAACTATTTTGAACAGCAAACTGGTGTCAAGTGCTTCACTGACACACTGAAACAAATTTTTAATAAAGGATAGAAATGGCAGTATTTTCTGAAAGCGTATATGTGATCCATGTGATGGAGAAAACACAGTTTTAAATACCTGGCCTGTAGGTAACTATTTTGAACAGCAGACCTGTGTCAAAAACTTCGCTGCCACACTGAAAAAAAATTTGAATGGAGGCTAAAAATGGCAGTATTTTCTGAAACTGTATATGTGATTCGTGTGACGGAGAAAATACAGTTTTAAATATCTGGCCTGTAGGTAACTATTTTGAGCAGCAATCTGGTGTCAATTGCTTCACTGACACACTGAAACAAATTTTTAATGGAGGTCAGAAATGGCAGTATTTTCTGAAAACGTATATGTGATCCGTGTGATGGAGAAAACACAGTTTTAAATACCTGGCCTGTAGGTAACTATTTTGAACAGCAAACTGGTGTCAAAAACTTCGCTGACACACTGAAAAAAATTTGAATGGAGGCCAAAAATGGCAGTATTTTCTGAAACCGTATATGTGATACATGTGATGTAGAAAACACAGTTTTAAATACCTGGCCTGTAGGTAACTATTTTGAGCAGCAATCTGGTGTCAATTGCTTCACTGACACACTGAAACAAATTTTTAATGGAGGTCAGAAATGGCAGCATTTTTTGAGAACGTATATGTGATCCGTGTGATGGAGAAACCACAGTTTTAAATAGCTGGATTTTTAGCGCTGTTATATGGAAAGGACCTGGCTGTATTCTGCAGTGCCAACAAGCAAATGACGCAGAAAAACTGTGTTCTCTGGATTGCTTTTTAAGTAAATAATGAGGATTAAGATCCAAAAAAAAATATTCCTGGCCCCTGAGACCTGGGCCTTTGTCTAGAAATAACTAACAGCAGCAGAAGGCAGACCTGGAATGGAGCCTCTTGTGCTATATGCACTGCAGTCTGCTATATACACTGCCTGCCTGCCTATATACACTGCCTGATATCTCTGCAGATGGATTAGTCCTCAGAAGGACTGTTTGTTGAGATGGATATGTGTAATTGTTATGGCTAATTTTTTAATATCTAGATTCATTATTAATTTAGAAAATCAATTTATATAAGCTATTCTATGTATGAATTTTTATTGTAAGACTTAGATTTTGGAATATCTGACTAAGATACTGATTTCCCGTGAAGTCCCTGAGAAGGTTTTACGTTGGGCCAAGGGAAGTGTGTTTACTACTGATAGTCTAATTTCGGTTTCCTATTCAGTTAACAATTGTATTTCTTTTTTGTCTAGCTAATAAATATGATGAGTCTTTGTTGCCACACCAAAAGACTCTACCTGCTGACAATGCATGTCGCATTTATTCTGTCTCTCTTCCTTCATCAATGAAGTATCTTAATTTGAATCTCACTGGCAATGTGAAGACCCTTTGCTGTCTATTCCAAAGTTCTCCTTAAAACAAAGAGGGTCTCCATAACAGTACATGGTGCCAAAACCCGGGATTGTCATAGCGGGACCTCCTCTGGACCCGTCAACAAGAATCTCTCTGGAAATTAATGAACATCATCCGCGGTATGTAATCCCTTGTATTACTAATAATTCAGTACTATCTAGAGGGCTCCAGGACGGGTAATTGGTGGTCCTAACAAGACAATCATTTTTTTTTTAACCCTTGCCAGTGATGGAATTTGTTGTCTTATATGTTTCAATGTGGTTTTCAGATGTATAATTGACAATTGATTGATGGTTGAATGATAATTGAATGAAGTGACGAGTAACCAACCTTGCCCAGCATGTCGGGATTAGGCACCTCCGCAGTTCTTCTGTATATTTCAGGAGTCGGAGGATTGTTTTATGTTGTTTGTTTTGTCTACATCATAAAGGTCTGGTATGATATTGTAAACTATGAGGATCCTTGAATGTGGGACTGAATGATTTTTAATTGACCAATATGGGACTACGGTCTCTGCTTGATAAGGGATCCTGTTAGGTGTGTTCCTTCACATGTGGTGGAGAGAAAAATCGGTCCGTAAGAGGATCAGGGAAGTGTGATTGCCTATAACAGAGGAATCCTTCACGGTAAGGTAGTACTCTGAGGGTATTGAACTCCCCTGTAAATTGATAAGGGCACCCTCAAGAAAGGGGTAACTGAATGCAGGTTTTAGCCCGAATACAGCATGGGGATTAATATCAGCGATTGTGCAGTGTGCATTGAATGATTGACGTATTGTTAAGTCGTTTTTGATTAATCAGAATCCTTGTCCTCAGTGTCTGTGTTCTGTTTTGTGTAAGCTCAAGAGAGGGAAAATCATAGTAGCTGAAGTTCTTGCTTAGCCTGTATACCCAGACTGGGAAACATATAGTATAAAAAGTAACACTTATTGTGGATATAATTGTCGCGCAGTGCCTTTTCAAGGTGTAGAAGGAAAACCTTTGAACTGGGAAATGTTATATGATCATGTAGAAATAATTGGAATAGTAAGTGGAGCAGTAGGCTTGGTATTGTTATTTGTTTGGTTGTGTGTAAGAATCTCCCTAGCTCACACGGCTGGAAAATCGGTGTTAGTACTTCCTTAAAGATCTGTCTTCCGAGGCTCAGAGGAGACTGGGACGGGATCAAATTTAGAGTCTGAGAGGCTCTAGGTGTGCTGAAGAGAGTTCTGCGGTAACTCTAGCACAGTGGTTGCAGTCATGGGGACTGGCAACAATAAGGAATTGACTAACCTAAAGGGCGTGGCCCCAGTTCCAGCATGTGAGATAGTGGAGAGACTGAAAGGGAAAGAAGCCGTAGAGGGATGTGAGATAATATTGAGGAAATTTGGTATGGGAAAGTGGGGAAATCTGGAAGAGAAAGAATGGGAGAACTATATCTGCAGTTGGAAAGGATGGTTGAAAGATAAAAACATACTAGAACAGGCTAGGATGTGGTTAGAAGTAGCAAAACGTCTCTCAATGAGTGAACATAAATCAGAGGAAACCGGGCATGGAACTGTCTATGCAATGGGTTGATTTAAAGGAAATAGCCCGAGGTGCTGAACTAGAAAGCATGTCAAAGAAAAGGGTTATCTTGGCTCCTGTGCAGCCCAGGAAGGGAAAATGGGGGGGAGAGGAGGAAGTAACCACCAAGGAGGAAATAGAGATTACAGCAATGTAGAATGTTGGTCTATCCATCAAATGTCCCGCAAAATCAACAGCCACTGCACAGCCCCCTCCATAGGAAACTGGCAATCCAGATGTCTCCCTCTGCCCCGTTGTCACCCCCCAGGGACCCACACTCACTGTCCCCGTGTCCCTGGGGGAGAGACAAACTATTTCATTCATGGTAGACAATGGAGCAGCCCGTACAGTATTAATGCAAGAACATGTTCCAGAGGAAATTTTGTACCCCGACTATGTGACTTGTGAAGGGGTAGAGGGACGACTTACTAAATTACAAATGACTCATCTTCTCCGATTAAATTATCATGACTCAATTTCAATTGTAACCCAGGTTTTAGTTTCCCCTGATGTGCCTATACTAAAAATACCCCTTCCAAGATCTACCAAGTTCCTCCGGGCATTCTTGGGCCTAGTCCAGTACTGCCGTCTCTGGATACAAAATGCTTCTAGTATTATGGCCCCATTGTTCCAATGCCTCAAAACTGAGCCTTTCACCATTAATTCTGAGGCTATTGATGCATTTCACACCCTCAAGCTCACTCTTTCTGCCTCATCAGCTCTAGGTATACCGAATTATGACAATTTTTTTACTTTGTACTGCCACGAACAGGCTGGACATGCGTCTGGTGTCCTTACCCAAGAACATGGTGGTAGGCAGCTCCCTCTAGGGTATTACTCTGTAACCCTAGATCCAGTCATTATGAGTTCTCCTACTTGTGTAAGAACTTGTTAAAAAGACAGAGGACATAGTGTTAGGAAGCCCCCTCACACTTCAAGTTCCTCAAGCTGTATCTGAAATACTTCAACAGGCTCAGACCCGTCACCTGTCAGCATCAAGGTTGACAAAATATGAAATCTCACTCCTTACACCTCCCCATATAACTATCAAATGCTTTAATGTTCTAAATCCAGCTACACTACTTCCAGTGGATTTAGAAAAGGGAGGAAAGTATCAGGATCGGTAAAAGGGAGAGACCATGAGCCAAGATTTGCCCCTATTTTTCAAATTAGCAGATGAGGAAGCTCAATTTGATATGGCATATGAATAGTGTTGAGCGATACCTTCCGATATCGGGAAATATCGGATCGGATTGGATCGGACCGATACCGAAAAAGTATCGGATATCGCCGATTCCGATACCGGAAGCCAATGCAAGTCAATGGGACATAAATATCGGAATTAAAATAAACCCTTTCTTTCCTTGTAGGTTAATTCTACATGAAGGAAAACAACTAAGAATAATGTAGAATGTATTGGGGGAGGTGGGGGAGACAATAAAGGCATAGAGGTTTAGCCCAGTCAAATGGAATAGCAGGAATTACTATTTTTTTAAGATGTTCTGAGTTACGGAAATATTAACTATGTTAAGTATTTTTATATTTTGTCAGATATTTATGTTTCACTACTTCCATGCTCTTCACCTTCTTTTTTACTTCTCCCACACTTTCTCCTTCATCATCCTCAGCATCTTTTTCATCCACTTCTTCTTCACCTTCTTCTTCTTCACCTTCTTCGTATTATTCTTTTTTTTACATTCTTCATATTCTACTTCTTCATCTTCTTCATATTCTTCTTCTTCATCATATTCTTATTTGTGACAGGCATTCCTGTAGTTGTTATCTATAAAAGGTTGGACATTACACCTTTCGTTCTGCCCGTCACAAAAGATTCACAACAGGATTTGTCCGCGTTCAGTTTGGCCTGCAGCAGCAGGTCTTTTCCAGGGGCACCACGAGGAGGAACGGACTCACCCCCATACACTGCTTAGTCATATTCTGCTTATAATTTAGATATTATCTTTTGCTCTGAATTTTAAACTTATGCTTAATGTTCTTCCGCTTTTTGTTCTGCAGCTTCTTGTATTACTGCTTCTTGGTTTTCTGTCTCTTGTTCTTCTGTATCTTGGTACTTGTCTTCTCTTCTTTGTCCTCTTGGTCAACTTCTTCAGGGTCATCTTCTTGGTCTTCTTCAGGGTGGTCTTCAGGGTGGTCGTCTTCCGGGTCCTCGTCTTCGGGGTCCTCGTCTTCTTCGGGTTGGTCTTCTGGGTCCTTGTCTTCGGGGTCCTCGTCTTCTTCGGGGTGGTCTTCAGGGTCCTCGTCTTATTCGGGGTGGTCTTCAGGGTCCTCGTCTTCTTCGGGGTGGTCTTCAGGGTCCTCGTCTTCTTCGGGGTGGTCTTCAGGGTCCTCGTCTTCAGGGTCCTCGTCTTCTTCGGGGTGGTCTTCAGGGTCCTCGTCTTCAGGGTCGTCGTCTTCGGGGTACTCGTCTTCTTCGGGTTGGTCTTCAGGGTCCTCGTCTTCAGGGTCCTCGTCAGGGAGATCCAGAGTGATTACCAAGAACCATTTCAAAAAGCTTGAACTTGGAAATGTAGCAGAAAGTACAAGAAGGCTGAGGAACTACCGAGGACCAGCTGACGGTACTGGAACCCGGATGGGTAGCAGAAGGTACAAGAGCCAATGGAACTACCGAGGACCAGCTGATGTTACTGGAACTCGGTTACTAAGCAGGAGGTACCTGTGCCAGAAAGCACTACCAAGGACCAGCAGACGTTGGTGGAACTTGGATACCGAGAAGGAGGCACCTAATCCAAAGGCACTGCCGAGAACCAGCTGACGGTACTGGAACCCGGATGGGTAGCAGAAGGTACCCATGTAAAAAAAAGTTCAAGGCCGCGAGCCGGCCGCAGTTACCAAAACCCACAGTCCTACAGGGGGTGCTTGTCCTATTGGCACTATGGAACCAGCCTTCATTGCCAGATCCCGCAGCCCACATAGGAGTCACCTAAACTGCAGGCACCATAGAGTCGGCTAACCCGACCGCAACACGACAGGACAACGCATTGGAGGCAAAGTGACGTTGACACTACCCGGAAACAGCTGGCGTGCTGGAACCAGGCTGGGCAGGAGGGAGTACCCATGCCAAAGACACTGCCGAGAACCAGCTGACGGTACTGGAACCCGGATGGGTAGCAGAAGATACAAGAGCAAATGGAACTACCGAGGACCAGCTGACGGTACTGGAACCCGGATGGGTAGCAGAAGGTACAAGAGCCAATGGAACTACCGAGGACCAGCTGATGTTACTGGAACTCGGTTACTAAGCAGGAGGTACCTGTGCCAGAAAGCACTACCAAGGACCAGCAGACGTTGGTGGAACTTGGATACCAAGAAGGAGGCACCTAATCCAAAGGCACTGCTGAGAACCAGCTGACGGTACTGGAACCCGGATGGGTAGCAGAAGGTACCCATGTAAAAAAAAGTTCAAGGCCGCGAGCCGGCCGCAGTTACCAAAACCCACAGTCCTACAGGGGGTGCTTGTCCTATTGGCACTATGGAACCAGCCTTCATTGCCAGATCCCGCAGCCCACATAGGAGTCACCTAAACTGCAGGCACCATAGAGTCGGCTAACCCGACCGCAACACGACAGGACAACGCATTGGAGGCAAAGTGACGTTGACACTACCCGGAAACAGCTGGCGTGCTGGAACCAGGCTGGGCAGGAGGGAGTACCCGTGCCAAAGACACTGCCGAGAACCAGCTGACGGTACTGGAACCCGGATGGGTAGCAGAAGATACAAGAGCAAATGGAACTACCGAGGACCAGCTGACGGTACTGGAACCCGGATGGGTAGCAGAAGGTACAAGAGCCAATGGAACTACCGAGGACCAGCTGATGTTACTGGAACTCGGTTACTAAGCAGGAGGTACCTGTGCCAGAAAGCACTACCAAGGACCAGCAGACGTTGGTGGAACTTGGATACCGAGAAGGAGGCACCTAATCCAAAGGCACTGCCGAGAACCAGCTGACGGTACTGGAACCCGGATGGGTAGCAGAAGATACAAGAGCAAATGGAACTACCGAGGACCAGCTGACGGTACTGGAACCCGGATGGGTAGCAGAAGGTACAAGAGCCAATGGAACTACCGAGGACCAGCTGATGTTACTGGAACTCGGTTACTAAGCAGGAGGTACCTGTGCCAGAAAGCACTACCAAGGACCAGCAGACGTTGGTGGAACCTGGATACCAAGAAGGAGGCACCTAATCCAAAGGCACTGCTGAGAACCAGCTGACGGTACTGGAACCCGGATGGGTAGCAGAAGGTACCCATGTAAAAAAAAGTTCAAGGCCGCGAGCCGGCCGCAGTTACCAAAACCCACAGTCCTACAGGGGGTGCTTGTCCTATTGGCACTATGGATCCAGCCTTCATTGCCAGATCCCGCAGCCCACATAGGAGTCACCTAAACTGCAGGCACCATAGAGTCGGCTAACCCGACCGCAACACGACAGTACAACGCATTGGAGGCAAAGTGACGTTGACACTACCCGGAAACAGCTGGCGTGCTGGAACCAGGCTGGGCAGGAGGGAGTACCCGTGCCAAAGACACTGCCGAGAACCAGCTGATGGTACTGGAACCCGGATGGGTAGCAGAAGATACAAGAGCAAATGGAACTACCGAGGACCAGCTGACGGTACTGGAACCCGGATGGGTAGCAGAAGGTACAAGAGCCAATGGAACTACCGAGGACCAGCTGATGTTACTGGAACTCGGTTACTAAGCAGGAGGTACCTGTGCCAGAAAGCACTACCAAGGACCAGCAGACGTTGGTGGAACTTGGATACCGAGAAGGAGGCACCTAATCCAAAGGCACTGCCGAGAACCAGCTGACGGTACTAGAACCCGGATGGGTAGCGGAAGGTACCCATGTAAAAAAAAGTTCATGGCTGCGAGCCGGCCGCAGTTACCAAAACCCACAGTCCTACAGGGGGTGCTTGTCCTATTGGCACTATGGAACCAGCCTTCATTGCCAGATCCCGCAGCCCACATAGGAGTCACCTAAATTGCAGGCACCATAGAGTCGGCTAACCCGACCGCAACACGACAGGACAACGCATTGGAGGCAAAGTGACGTTGACACTACCCGGAAACAGCTGGCGTGCTGGAACCAAGCTGGGCAGGAGGGAGTACCCGTGCCAAAGACACTGCCGAGAACCAGCTGACGGTGCTGGAACCCAGATGGGTAGCAGAAGATACAAGAGCAAATGGAACTACCGAGGACCAGCTGACGGTACTGGAACCCGGATGGGTAGCAGAAGGTACAAGAGCCAATGGAACTACCGAGGACCAGCTGATGTTACTGGAACTCGGTTACTAAGCAGGAGGTACCTGTGCGAGAAAGCACTACCAAGGACCAGCAGACGTTGGTGGAACTTGGATACCGAGAAGGAGGCACCTAATCCAAAGGCACTGCCGAGAACCAGCTGACGGTACTGGAACCCGGATGGGTAGCAGAAGGTACAAGAGCCAATGGAACTGCCGAGAACCAGCTGGCGGTGCTGGAGCCCAGGGTAAATACTAAAAACAGAGGAGCCAGAGGTGTATTTGGAGGAGGTTTTAAATCCGTAGTACAGTGGATGTGGACAAAGCAGGAGAATTTGCCGGACACACAGCTGGGGATCAGCTGACGTTACTGAACCCCAATAACACTGGAGCAAGCATTGACTGTGCAGACGGCACTTCTGAGCAGCAACTAGCGGTATTGGAGCCCAGGGTAAATACTAAAAACGGAGAAGCCAGAGGTGTATTTGGAGGAGGTTTTAAATCCGTAGTACAGTGGATGTGGACAAAGCAGGAGAATTTGCCGGACACACAGTTGGGGATCAGCTGACGTTACTGAACCCCAATAACACTGGAGCAAGCGTTCACTGTGCAGACGGCACTTCTGAGCAGCAACTAGCGGTATTGGAGCCCAGGGTAAATACTAAAAACGGAGGAGCCAGAGGTGTATTTGGAGGAGGTTTTAAATCCGTAGTACAGTGGATGTGGACAAAGCAGGAGAATTTGCCGGACACACAGCTGGGGATCAGCTGACGTTACTGAACCCCAATAACACTGGAGCAAGCGTTGACTGTGCAGACGGCACTTCTGAGCAGCAACTAGCGGTATTGGAGCCCAGGGTAAATACTAAAAACGGAGGAGCCAGAGGTGTATTTGGAGGAGGTTTTAAATCCGTAGTACAGTGGATGTGGACAAAGCAGGAGAATTTGCCGGACACACAGCTGGGGATCAGCTGACGTTACTGAACCCCAATAACACTGGAGCAAGCGTTGACTGTGCAGACGGCACTTCTGAGCAGCAACTAGCGGTATTGGAGCCCAGGGTAAATACTAAAAACGGAGGAGCCAGAGGTGTATTTGGAGGAGGTTTTAAATCCGTAGTACAGTGGATGTGGACAAAGCAGGAGAATTTGCCGGACACACAGCTGGGGATAAGCTGACGTTACTGAACCCCAATAACACCGCAGCAAGTTTTGACTGTGCAGACGGCACTTCCGAGCGCCAACTGGCGGTGTTGGAGCCCAGGGATAAGAATGAAAACAGAGAGGAGCCAGAGGTGTAATTGGAGCAAGTTTTAAATAAGTAGCACAGTGAATATGGACAGAGCAGGAGAAATTGCCGTGAACACAGCAGGGGAACAGCTGACGTTACTGAACCCCAATAACACCGCAGCAAGTGTTGACTGTGCAGACGGCACTTCTGAGCGCCAACTGGCGGTGTTGGAGCCCAGGGATAAGAATGAAAACAGAGGAGCCAGAGGTGTAATTGGAGCAACTTTAAAATGTGTAGTACAGTGGATGTGGACAAAGCAGGAGAAATTGCCGTCCGCACAGCAGGGGAACAGCTGACGTTACCGAACTCCAATAACACGGCAGCAAGTGTTGACTGTGCAGACAGCACTTCCGAGCGCCAACTGGCGGTGCTGGAGCCCAGGGATAAGAATAAAAACAGAGAGGAGCCAGAGGTGTAATTGGAGCAAGTTTTAAATAAGTAGCACAGTGAATATGGACAGAGCAGGAGAAATTGCCGTGAACACAGCAGGGGAACAGCTGACGTTACTGAACCCCAATAACACCGCAACAAGTGTTGACTGTGCAGACGGCACTTCTGAGCGCCAACTGGCGGTGCTGGAGCCCAGGGATAAGAATAAAAAGAGAGGAGCCAGAGGTGTAATTGGAGCAAGTTTTAAATAAGTAGCACAGTGAATATGGACAGAGCAGGAGAAATTGCCGTGAACACAGCAGGGGAACAGCTGACGTTACTGAACCCCAATAACACCGCAGCAAGTGTTGACTGTGCAGACGGCACTTCCGAGCGCCAACTGGCGGTGTTGGAGCCCAGGGATAAGAATGAAAACAGAGAGGAGCCAGAGGTGTAATTGGAGCAAGTTTTAAATAAGTAGCACAGTGAATATGGACAGAGCAGGAGAAATTGCTGTGAACACAGCAGGGGAACAGCTGACGTTACTGAACCCCAATAACACCGCAGCAAGTGTTGACTGTGCAGACGGCACTTCCGAGCGCCAACTGGCGGTGTTGGAGCTCAGGGATTACAGTTCAGGTGGTAGAAACATGAACAGAACAGGAGACCTGGATACTGTTGCCAACCAATTATTTATTCTGGAAGAGGACTGGCAAATTCATGAGAGATCCAGGCCTTGTTCATTTTGAGAAAAGTAAGCCGGTCAACGTTATCGGAGGATAGTCGCATGCGACGGTCTGTTAGTACACCACCTGCGGCACTAAAGACGTGTTCCGATAATACACTAGCAGCAGGGCAAGCTAGCACCTCCAATGCATACTGACTAAGCTCTGGCCATGTATCCAGCTTACAGACCCAAAACTTGAAGGGAGAAGAGCCGTCTGGGAGTACACTAAGAGGGCAAGACATGTAGTCTGTCACCATCTGACGGAAACGTTGCCTCCTGCTGACTGGAGCCGTCTTTGATGGTGTAGACATTTGTGGCGGCGGGGACACAAAACTTTGCCACATTTCGGCCATAGTGGTCTTGCCTTGTGCTGAGGCGCTGCTTCTGCTCCCTCTTTGTGCAGAGCTTCCTCCACTGCCTCGACGCACTGAGCTGCTTTGTAAAGCACTAGCAGCACTGCTCTCGGTTGGAATGGAGAACATGATGGAATGCACCAGTGCGTCTTGGTACTCCCGCATTTTACGCTCCCGGTTCAACGGTGTTATGAGGCTTTGTAAGTTGTCCCGGTAGCGAGGATCTAGGAGGGTGGACACCCAATTATCAGCCGTGTTGAGAATGTGGGCGATGCGGCGGTCGTTTCTCAGGCACTGCAGCATGAAATCAACCATGTGCTGCAGACTGCCAACTGGCCAAGAAACGCTGTCCCCTGCTTGAGGCGTGATCTCTGCCTGCTCTGCATCACCCCACCCTCGCTCTAGATACTGACTACTAGAGCATTGTGTACCTCCCTCCTCTGGACAGATGTCTTCCTCATCCATTGACTCCTCCTCATCCTCCTCACAAAGTGTCCCCTGCCTAGGCCTTTGTGAGGAACCATGTTGCGCAGACTGTAGAGAAGCAGATGGCATTTGTGACTCCTCATCCTCCACCTCTTCCAAAACCTCGTCCCTTAGTGCTTGCAGTGTTTTTTCAAGCAGGCAGATAAGGGGGATAGTCATGCTGACTAGTGCATCCGCGTGGAATAATCGAAGGCACGCAAAACGTGGCAAATGTCCTTCATAGAGGCCCACTCAGTGGTGGTGAAGTGTGAACGGCGCGCACTGCGACTTGTTTGCGCCTGCTGCAGCTGGTACTCCATTACTGCTGCCTGCTGCTCACACAACCTCTCCAACATATGTAACGTTGAATTCCACCTGGTGGGTAGGTCACATATGATGCGATGTTCCGGAAGACGCAATCGGCGCTGCAGAGCTGCAATGCATGATCTTGCATTGCTGGAACGCCGCAAGTGAGCGCACTCTATGCGGACCTTGTGAAGCAGTGCATCAAGATCCGGATAGTCCCTCAAAAAACTCTGCACGACCAAGTTGAGCACATGTGCCAGACATGGGATGTGAGTGAGGTTGCCTAGGCCCAGAGCTGCCACCAGATTTCGGCCATTGTCACACACTACCATGCCTGGCTGGAGATTCGCTGGCACAAACCACACGTCGCTCTGCTGCTTGATGGCATTCCAGAGCTCCTGCGCTGTGTGGCTTCGATTCCCCAAAGAAATTAATTTTAATACGGCCTGTTGACGTTTGGCCACGGCTGTGCTCATATCGGTCATCATAACAGGTAACCGTTCACGGGTCGATGTGGAGGTAGACCGTGACGGCTCCTGCAGCGCTGATTCAGAGGAACTGGAGTATGAGGAGGAGTCAATGTGTACAGACTGGATTCCTGCAATCCTTGGAGTTGGCAGAACACGTACAGCGCCACTCTCAAGATTTGTACCCGGCTCCACAACATTTACCCAATGGGCAGTGAGGGAAAGGTATCGTCCCTGTCCATGCTTACTGGTCCACGCATCAGTGGTCAGGTGGACCTTGCTACTGACGGCGTTTTGTAGCGCATGTTTAATTTTTCCCTCCACATGATGTTGCAGGGCAGGGACGGCTTGCCTGCTGAAATAAAAGCGGCTGGGCATGTTGTATTGTGGGACTGCCAATGCCATAAAGTTACGGAATGTGTCAGTCTCCACCAGCCTGAATGATAGCATTTCAAGGGCCAGTAGTTTAGCAATGCCAGCATTCAGAGCCTGTGCTCGGGGGTGGTTTGCCGAGTATGGGCGCCTTTTCTCCCATGCCTGTGCTAACGATGGCTGTAGACTGGTCTGGGAGTGTGAGGATGACTGGGAAAGTGGTGCTGTGGGTGGAATTACACTGTGTCTCTGTACAACAGTGCCAGAGATTCTTCCATGGCGATCCTGTGAGGAAGCCAAACCAGCTGTGTGTGAGCTGGAGGAAGAGGCTACAACACGAGCTGAAGAGGTGGTAGGTGGCGCTGTAGGTTGGCCTAGGTCTTCAGTGTGTTTTTGTAACTCCACCACGTGCTTGGTCCGCACATGTTTCCACATATTTGTGGTATTGAGGTTGCTGACACTTTTCCCTCTTTTCACCTTCTGATTACACAGCTTGCATTTGACAAAGCAAATGTCATCTGCAACTGTGTCAAAAAAGGACCAGGCACTGCAAGTCTTGGGAGCGCCCGCTTTGGATTTTGGAAGAGCCATGCTCCTAATGGGTGCCGAAGTGGAGGCTACAGGCAACCAAGTCTGCCCCCTCCCTCTCCCTCCTTTTTGGGCCATTCGGGGAATCTCTTCCTCAGAGCTGCTCCCACCACCTTCCTGTCCCTCACACCATGATGGGTCAAGGACCTCATCATCTACACCACACTCTTCAAACAACTGCTTCTCCTGGGTAGTCTCGACAGCACAGTACGCACCAGAAAGTGGCACCTGAGTCTCATCATCAGATGCGTACTGAGGTGTGCTGCTGACCATAGGCACTGGCCCACCCGCCTCTTCAGATTCAGAGAGACAAAACGGTTGCGCATCACTGCATACTACCTCTTCTTCAAATTCTAGAATTCTGCTTGGCTGGCCCCCTCTTTCCAAGCCAAGAGATTCAGAGAACAGAAGTAGAGATGGCTCCTGTCCAGGGCTCTCTGACTGCCTGGGCAATTTGGCAGGTGGTGAAGAGACAGATGGGTGCTCTTCAGTGCTCAGGACCTGAGAGGATCTGGAACTAATTGAAGTCGATGCGTTAGCTGCCATCCATCTGACAACGGCTTCAATTTGGTCCTCGCACAGCAGTGGGGTACGGCTAGCTCCTACAAAGCTGCGCATAAAGGACTGTTCCCTGGTAAAACTGGGGGATGCTGAGTCACTGGTGCCCGCAGCAGGCACAGAATCCCCACGTCCTCTCCCTGCAGAAACTCCACGACCACGCCCACGCCCACGACCACATGCCTTACTCCCTGCCTTCTTCATCTTGGTAGACTGATAAAGATAGGCAGAAAAGTACTAAGGGCTTAGTGTGCTTATTCCTGAACAGCTGCTAACAGGTATAAGAAACACTAATTTTATAAAGTGTGGACTAGACTTTAATATGAGCTAATGTGGCCTACACAACTGTAAAGTGGAGTGTTTGGTGAACTTTATTTAGGTTTTTTTTTGTCACAAAAAGACACTGGATGTGCCTAAAGATGTAATAACGATAGTATCACAAACTTTTTGTAGCTATTACAATGTAGGAAGGTAACCTACAATGCAATAGATGAGGCTGCAAAAAATAGGCTAATACTAATCTGGCTGGGGCTGCAGTGCCCAATGCTGCAGAAAGGCTCCTCTATCTACTCCTATATAGTGTGTTTGGAATCAATTTAGCTGAATACGGATGGAACCACCACACTAATAGGAGATATCAGGAAAAATTATGAATTGGCAATAAAGGACAATGTATGAGGCAGTGACACACACTGAGTGCACTACAACCAGACGGGGTTGAAGCACACACTACAGGGTGAGCTGCACTCACACACCAGACCTTGCAGACAGCGGTGAACAGTACAGATGCAGAGCACTGTGCACTAGCGCTGCAAGACCAAAAAAATTTCTCTATCTACTCCTATATAGTGTGTTTGGAACCAATTTAGCTGAATACAGATGGAACCACCACACTAATAGGAGATATCAGGAAAAATTATGAATTGGCAAAAAAGGACAATGTATGAGGCAGTGACACACACTGAGTGCACTACAACCAGACGTGGTTGAAGCACACACTACAGGGTGAGCTGCACTCACACACACAGACCTTGCAGACAGCGGTGAACAGCACAGGGAACTGTGCACTAGCGCTGCAAGGCACAGTGATTTAGAAAGTAGCTTGGGTAAAGCAGTATAGAGCAAATAGGTAGCTAAAACTGTCCCTCAGAACAACAGCGTCCTATCCCTAACTGAATTCACAGCAGAGTGAGCTCAAAATGGCGGCGGCGGCTTTTATAGTGCATCATGACATCATTTCAGCAGCCAATCACAGCCATGCCATTAGTTAAGATGCCTACATGCCTAACAGGGTGTGCCCACACTTCTTAGGATCCTCATTGGCTGAATAAAATGAAAATGGCTCATTGCATTATGGGAACTTCCGATTCCGGTATACGATATTGCAAAAGTATCGGAATTAAGTATCGGAATTCCGATACCGCGAATATCGGCCGATACCCGATATTTCAGTATCGGAATGCTCAACACTACACATGAACATGATTGTCGGGCATTGATAGAAGCTGAAATAAAGGGCTTGGCAAATATTACTGATGTATCGCTCACTAACCCCTCTGCTGAGTATTTTGTAGATGGATCCAGAGCTTGGGACAGTGAACAAGGACGATTCATCACTGGGTATGCAGTAGTCCACAATGGTAAGGCAGTGATACAAGAACCACTCCCCTCCAGCAGCTCTGCGCAAGAGGCAGAGCTTAAAGCGCTCGCTGCAGCGTGTAATCTGGGAAAAGGTAAAGAAATTAATGTATTTTCTGACTCGCAATATGCTTATGGTGTTGCACATGACTTTGGCGCCATTTGGCGAAGCCGTAATTTCTTGACCTCTGCTGGCAAACCTATAATGAGTGCGCAAGCGGTAGAGCAGCTACTCACAGCACTCACCCTTTCCCGAAGGGCAGCCTTAGTCAAAGTGTCAGCACACACTCGGGAACAAACTCCTCTTGCAGTAGGGAATGCCTTGGCCGACTAGGTGGCTAAGGAAGCAGCACGATTACCTCTGACAGAGATACTGGCTATCGCAAGTGTGGGAACCCCAGGAGACTCAGAGTCAGGGAGTTGCGGAAGCCCCCTTTTAAATAAGGAGACATCCCCTGCACCAGTCCCAATGGCTGTGGACCTCGAACTACTGCAGGTCTTCCAGACCCAGGCTCCCCCACACGAGCAGAATGCTTGTGTCAAAGTGGACGCCATACAGTCAGGGGTATGGCAGGTAAACAAATGTATTTCATAGACTGCAGGTGGACTGCATACAGCTACCTAAGGTGGGTAATTATGAATACGCCCTGGGTGGCCAGAAGCTTGGGCAGTGACTAAAGCAAACACAAAAACTACTGCTAAAAAATTGATCAGGGAGGTGGTTTGTAGATATGGGGTGCCCAAAACTATAGAAAGTGACAGAGGAACCCACTTTACTGGAGAACTAATGAAACAAATCATGGTCACTATTGGGATGCAACAGGCTTTCCATGTTCCCTATCATCCACAAAGTAGTGGGAAGGTGGAATGCCTCAATGGTACCTTGAAACTAAAAATTCAAAAGTACATGGAAGAAACAGACTTGTCCTGGGAAGATTGTTTGCCCATAGCATTGTATTCAGTGAGGACCGCCCCAAGGGGGAGGCAGAAGCTGTCCCCATATGAAATACTGTTTGGTAGAGTCCCTAAGGCAGGGTTGTATTTCCCACAGCAGCTGCAGGCCTCCTATGGTTCTCTCACTGAATATGTTCTGGAGTTGCATAAACATTTGACTGTTACTCATAATCGTGTTCTTTCCTCTATCCCAGACACCAATTGCCTCAGCGGCACTCACACTTTGGTACCCGGAGACTGGGTCGTGGTAAAGAGACATATGAGCAGACCACTGGAGCCCTGATACAGTGAACCATTCCAAGTGATGTGAACCACTGCCACTTCTGTCAAGCTTCGAGGCAAGGACACTTGGATCCACGCAAGCCATTGTAAAAAGGTTTTGAACCCCAGCAGCAGCAAAGATGATGACCCTGTTTGTTTGGACTATGGTGATAGCAACCGTACCCCTTGCCCTAACTCTCCATGAAGTACTTAAAGAGAACTGGGATAGCAAACTGATAAAGCATCACCAAGTCTTACTCCAAGACGTGAACTTTAATGACCATTCTAAGAACTGTTGGATAGTCCAATATCCTCTAATACTATGCCTTATTTGCTATTAAGAGACTATGCAAGAAAACACGTAAGATTAAGCATCATAGGCCTTCGAAATATAATACCACTTCTCCTATAAACATATATGATGAGATTTACAAGCAAGATATTTGTCGGTGAATGGGATTCGTCCCCTCCAGGCTTTTATAGCATGGGGATGTAGCTGATGAATAAATTGTTTTTTAAAATAATAAAAAGGGAGGAATTGTTATGGTTAATTTTTTATATCTAGATTCATTATTAATTTAGAAAATCAATTTATATAAACTATTCTTTGTCTGAAGTTTTAGTGTAAAACTTAGATTGTGGAATGTCTGACTAAGATACCAGTTTCCTGTGAAGTCCCTGAGAAGGTTTTAAATTGGGCCAAGGGAAGTGTGTTTACTACTGATAGTCTAATTTTGGTTTCCTATTCAGTTAACAATTGTATTTCCTTTTTGTCTAGCTAATAAATATGATGAGTCTTTGTTGCCACACCAGAAGACTCTACTTGCTGACAATGCATGTCGCATGAATTCTGCCTCTCTTCCTTTATCGATGAAGTATCTTAATTTGAATCTCACTGGCAATGTGAAGACTCTTTGCTGTCTATTCCAAAGTTCTCCTTAAAAGAAAGAGGGTCTCCATAACAGTAATATACTTGTTTTCTCCCTACACTACCTAATACAGAACGAAATCTCTCCCTAGCTCAGCAGCACCTCTCCGTACACTGCCTGATTGTGGAGTAGACTGACAAGCACAGCGGCGCCAGGTTTGATATAGACCTGATGACGCTGTGTGGCCAGAAAATCACTGTAATTCCACAACCACCATGGCTGCGGCATTACAATGAGTGGCAGGCTATCCCTGCATGTTGATTGGCGCTCTAAAAAGCGTCAAACATGCTGGGAGGGGACCCGAGCATCCGCCCGAGCATCTCGCAAGTACTCGGCGAGCTCCGAGCATCTCAAGTACTGAGATGCTCGGGCGAGTACCGAGTACTTGCGACTATGCTTACTCATCATTACTGGTGTCCATGCACAGATCCCAAAAAAGGATTTCTCACGGAAGTCCGTGTTATTGTTAGGGTTCAGAAGCCTGATCAAAGATTGTTGAAAGGCTACAGCGCAGGAAAACAACAAGCTTTTCCAGTGTGAGTACTTCTGTCTCCATCACAGACATGCCAAGTATTGGCATGGCTGTGACTGGCCAGCGTAATATGTAAAAAAAAAAAAAAAAAAAGTCGCTTTTTTTTTTATAAAAAGCGCAGGTAAAACAGACAGCTGCGGGCTGCAACCCTCAGCTGTCTGCTTTATCTTGGCTGGTAATCAAAAATAGAAGGGCCCCAAAGTCATTTTTTGATCATTTAAATAAATAATAATAAAAAAAATAATTTTGATAACCAGCCAAGGTAAAGCAGACAGATGGGGGCTGGCATTCCCAGGCTGGGAAGGTCCATGGATATTTGGCCCTCCCTAGTCTAAAAATAGCAGCCCGCGGCTGCCCTAGAAAAGGCCCATCCACTAGATACGCCATTTTTTGTGCTTTGCCTGGCTCTTCCCGCTTGCCCAGGTGCATTGGCAAGAGGGGTAATATTTTGGGGTCAATGTCAGCTGTGAAATTTCCGCTGAAATCAAGTCCAGAGGTTAGTAATGGAGAGGCGTCTATCAGACACCCCATTACTAACCCCTTAGCCAATCGTAATAAACACACACAGAAAATTCCTTTAATTGTACAAAACACTCCCTGACCCTCTTTTACCAATTTGTTACCTTTGAAAACTAAAATAATCCAAAGGGGTCCAATGTAAATCCATTCCACGTCCCTCGACGATCCCCAATTCTGCTACATCCAGATGCAGTGCTGAGCGGTAATCAAAAAACCAGGCAATGTGAACTGAGGTCTAAGATGGTAGACATGCAAGAAATAGGAGCATGTTCACACTAGCAAAAAAGAAACAAAACCTACAAAAGACAAAAGACAAAAATATATCTCATACCCTACCATCATTATATATAAATGTAAAGCAAAGTTGCATAATAAATATAGGGTACTTAGTGAACTATTTTTGATCAAAAAAAGTATACAAGCCGTCCCACCAGCGGCAAGGTGACCCTAAATTGGGACGGTACCTATACTGCCTATATTAAAAACCTTACTGTATATCAAAGTTGAAGCAATGCATATAAAAGGTTAGACAAATAGGACCGGGTCCCAACTCCAGACCACCCAGGCCCGTGGTAAGCTACATATATACCAGTCAGCTCAACAAAGGGGATGCCACACCCTTAAATTGCACAGAATGCAAACAATACAAAAAAACAGGCAATGTGAACTGAGGTCTAAGATGGTAGACATGCAAGAAATAGGAGCATGTTCACACTAGCAAAAAAGAAACAAAACCTACAAAAGACAAAAGACAAAAATATATCTCATACCCTACCATCATTATATATAAATGTAAAGCAAAGTTGCATAATAAATATAGGGTACTTAGTGAACTATTTTTGATCAAAAAAAGTATATAAGCCATCCCAACCAGCGGCAAGGTGACCCTAAATTGGGACGGTACCTATACTGCCTATATTAAAAACCTTACTGTATATCAAAGTTGAAGCAATGCATATAAAAGGTTAGACAAATAGGACCGGGTCCCAACTCCAGACCACCCAGGCCCGTGGTAAGCTACATATATACCAGTCAGCTCAACAAAGGGGATGCCACACCCTTAAATTGCACAGAATGCAAACAAGACAAAAAACCAGGCAATGTGAACTGAGGTCTAAGATGGTAGACATGCAAGAAATAGGAGCATGTTCACACTAGCAAAAAAGAAACAAAACCTACAAAAGACAAAAGACAAAAATATATCTCATACCCTACCATCATTATATATAAATGTAAAGCAAAGTTGCATAATAAATATAGGGTACTTAGTGAACTATTTTTGATCAAAAAAAGTATACAAGCCGTCCCACCAGCGGCAAGGTGACCCTAAATTGGGACGGTACCTATACTGCCTATATTAAAAACCTTACTGTATATCAAAGTTGAAGCAATGCATATAAAAGGTTAGACAAATAGGACCGGGTCCCAACTCCAGACCACCCAGGCCCGTGGTAAGCTACATATATACCAGTCAGCTCAACAAAGGGGATGCCACACCCTTAAATTGCACAGAATGCAAACAAGACAAAAAAACAGGCAATGTGAACTGAGGTCTAAGATGGTAGACATGCAAGAAATAGGAGCATGTTCACACTAGCAAAAAAGAAACAAAACCTACAAAAGACAAAAGACAAAAATATATCTCATACCCTACCATCATTATATATAAATGTAAAGCAAAGTTGCATAATAAATATAGGGTACTTAGTGAACTATTTTTGATCAAAAAAAGTATACAAGCCGTCCCACCAGCGGCAAGGTGACCCTAAATTGGGACGGTACCTATACTGCCTATATTAAAAACCTTACTGTATATCAAAGTTGAAGCAATGCATATAAAAGGTTAGACAAATAGGACCGGGTCCCAACTCCAGACCACCCAGGCCCGTGGTAAGCTACATATATACCAGTCAGCTCAACAAAGGGGATGCCACACCCTTAAATTGCACAGAATGCAAACAAGACAAAAAACCAGGCAATGTGAACTGAGGTCTAAGATGCCTGGGTGGTCTGGAGTTGGGACCCGGTCCTATTTGTCTAACCTTTTATATGCATTGCTTCAACTTTGATATACAGTAAGGTTTTTAATATAGGCAGTATAGGTACCGTCCCAATTTAGGGTCACCTTGCCGCTGGTGGGACGGCTTGTATACTTTTTTTGATCAAAAATAGTTCACTAAGTACCCTATATTTATTATGCAACTTTGCTTTACATTTATATATAATGATGGTAGGGTATGAGATATATTTTTGTCTTTTGTAGGTTTTGTTTCTTTTTTGCTAGTGTGAACATGCTCCTATTTCTTGCATGTCTACCATCTTAGACCTCAGTTCACATTGCCTGGTTTTTTGTCTTGTTTGCATTCTGTGCAATTTAAGGGTGTGGCATCCCCTTTGTTGAGCTGACTGGTATATATGTAGCTTACCACGGGCCTGGGTGGTCTGGAGTTGGGACCCGGTCCTATTTGTCTAACCTTTTATATGCATTGCTTCAACTTTGATATACAGTAAGGTTTTTAATATAGGCAGTATAGGTACCGTCCCAATTTAGGGTCACCTCGCCGCTGGTGGGACGGCTTGTATACTTTTTTTGATCAAAAATAGTTCACTAAGTACCCTATATTTATTATGCAACTTTGCTTTACATTTATATATAATGATGGTAGGGTATGAGATATATTTTTGTCTTTTGTCTTTTGTAGGTTTTGTTTCTTTTTTGCTAGTGTGAACATGCTCCTATTTCTTGCATGTCTACCATCTTAGACCTCAGTTCACATTGCCTGGTTTTTTGTCTTGTTTGCATTCTGTGCAATTTAAGGGTGTGGCATCCCCTTTGTTGAGCTGACTGGTATATATGTAGCTTACCACGGGCCTGGGTGGTCTGGAGTTGGGACCCGGTCCTATTTGTCTAACCTTTTATATGCATTGCTTCAACTTTGATATACAGTAAGGTTTTTAATATAGGCAGTATAGGTACCGTCCCAATTTAGGGTCACCTTGCCGCTGGTGGGACGGCTTGTATACTTTTTTTGATCAAAAATAGTTCACTAAGTACCCTATATTTATTATGCAACTTTGCTTTACATTTATATATAATGATGGTAGGGTATGAGATATATTTTTGTCTTTTGTAGGTTTTGTTTCTTTTTTGCTAGTGTGAACATGCTCCTATTTCTTGCATGTCTACCATCTTAGACCTCAGTTCACATTGCCTGGTTTTTTGTCTTGTTTGCATTCTGTGCAATTTAAGGGTGTGGCATCCCCTTTGTTGAGCTGACTGGTATATATGTAGCTTACCACGGGCCTGGGTGGTCTGGAGTTGGGACCCGGTCCTATTTGTCTAACCTTTTATATGCATTGCTTCAACTTTGATATACAGTAAGGTTTTTAATATAGGCAGTATAGGTACCGTCCCAATTTAGGGTCACCTCGCCGCTGGTGGGACGGCTTGTATACTTTTTTTGATCAAAAATAGTTCACTAAGTACCCTATATTTATTATGCAACTTTGCTTTACATTTATATATAATGATGGTAGGGTATGAGATATATTTTTGTCTTTTGTCTTTTGTAGGTTTTGTTTCTTTTTTGCTAGTGTGAACATGCTCCTATTTCTTGCATGTCTACCATCTTAGACCTCAGTTCACATTGCCTGGTTTTTTGTCTTGTTTGCATTCTGTGCAATTTAAGGGTGTGGCATCCCCTTTGTTGAGCTGACTGGTATATATGTAGCTTACCACGGGCCTGGGTGGTCTGGAGTTGGGACCCGGTCCTATTTGTCTAACCTTTTATATGCATTGCTTCAACTTTGATATACAGTAAGGTTTTTAATATAGGCAGTATAGGTACCGTCCCAATTTAGGGTCACCTTGCCGCTGGTGGGACGGCTTGTATACTTTTTTTGATCAAAAATAGTTCACTAAGTACCCTATATTTATTATGCAACTTTGCTTTACATTTATATATAATGATGGTAGGGTATGAGATATATTTTTGTCTTTTGTCTTTTGTAGGTTGAGCGGTAATCAGTAATGTGACTGCTCAGCATGACAGCCTGAACACACAGTAGCGTGTGAATCCAGCTGCTGCAAAGAACACTGAAGTCAGTAAGGTCATCATAGTTCATAGCTGATGAATTGCGGTAACCTTACTGACATCACCACTCGCAGTGTGAGAAATTACGTTAGTAAGGCTTCATCTGCCATTTTGCTTATGCTTGAAAAAGAGCACTTGCTGGCCGAAATGTTTCTTTTATGATGCATTTGTATGAATAAAGGAATAGAATCATCTCTCTGGTGCCTTGGAAAGATTTGTCTCTGTGTAGGATGCCTAAAGCATGGCATCTGTGTAACATCCCTGGCGGCTTGCTGGCATGGCTTGCCATCTCCCACCATGCAAGACCGCCAACTTACCTATCAGTCCAGGCTGCACACTTTGCTCCATAACTTGCTGTGTGCATGTCTCTTGTCTGATTGCTTAGGGCGGCGGAGCTGTTGCTTCCTGTTTCTTAAAGTTACAGTGTGCGCAGTCCTAATGCGTCCCCAGCCTATTGCTGTGAGTCACTGGATACTTAAACCCCCTCCACCCAGTAGGAGGTGCCTGAGCAACACTTTCTTTCAGTGGGTTCTTTGCAACTGAGTTGCCAGGTCCTGTCCTGTATCTTGTCTGTTTCCGCCACCCTGGGGGCTGTATACCCAGGCTTTTACCTGTATCTGTGACTTCTAGTCTGTTTCTGCCACCCTTGGGGCTGTATACCCAGGCTCGTTCCTGTATCTTGTTCCTGGTTCAGTTCCTGTCTGAACTGTGTCCTAGCCCGTTAACTGTTTGTCTCTATGTCCATACCTTCACTTTTTCTGCAGTGTCTGAACCTGCACCTAACTCCAACTCATTGTCTCTGTACTTCTGTTTGTGAGTTTTGTGTCCAGTTGCTACTTCATTGTAAGTACCTTGTGTGTATCTGGTTCTGCTTGTCCCGTTTCCCTGCCTCCATATCTACCTCCTGTGTTCTAACTATCTTCCTGTGTTTCCCAGTCTGTTCCATGTGAACAGAGCCCTGTCCTGTCTGCCTGCACCTTTCTGCTCTGCGGTTTCGCTCTGCTCTGTTCTGCCTCGCTTGTACTCTGCACCTGCAGTTTCGCTCTGCTTTGTTCTGCCTCGCATGTCCTCCACACCTGCGGTTTCGCTCTGCTCTGTTTTGCCTCGCTTGTCCTCTGCACATGCGGTTTCGTTCTGCCTCACTTGTCCTCCGCACCTGCGGTTTCGCTCTGCCTTGCTTGTCCTCCGCACCTGCGGTTTCGCTCTGCCTCACTTGTCCTCCGCACCTGCGGTTTCGCTCTGCCTCGCTTGTCCTCCGCACCTGAGGTTTCGCTCTGCTTTGTTCTGCCTCGCTTGTCCTCCGCACCTGCGGTTTCGCTCTGCTCTGTTCTTCCCTGCTTGTCCTCCTCACCTGCAGTTTCACTCTGCTCTGCTTGTCCTCCGCACCTGCGGTTTCGCTCTGCTCTGCTTGTCCTCCGCACCTGCGGTTTCGCTCTGCTCTGCTTGTCCTCCGCACCTGCGGTTTCACTCTGCTCTGCTTGTCCTCCGCACCTGCAGTTTCGCTCTGCTCTGCTAGTCCTCCGCACCTGCGGTTTCGCTCTGCTCTGCTTGTCCTCCGCACCTGCAGTTTTGCTCTGCTCTGCTTGTCCTCCATACCTGCGGTTTCGCTCTGCTCTGCTTGTTCTCCGCACTTGCGGGTTCGCTCTGCTCTGCTTGTCCTCCGCACATGCGGTTTCGTTCTGCTCTGCTTGTCCTCCGCACCTGCGGTTTGTTCCTGTATCCCAGTCTGTACTGATCCCTATCCAGGCTGCTTTTCTACCTGCCAGTACTCGCCTGTCTGCATACCTGCCAGTACCCGCCTGTCTGCATTCCTGCCGTGCCTGCCAGTACCCACCTGTCTGCATACCAGCCGTGCCTGCCAGTACCCACTTATCTGCATACCAGCCGTGCCTGCCCGTTCCTGCATTCCCCGGTGTGGGTCAACAGCTGTGACCGGGGTCTGACCTGGAGTAGCAACTGGGCCACCTCCCACGTCCCTCCTCAGACCACGGAGTCGATTAAGCCACCGTGTGTTCGTGGTCGGATCTGGCGAGGCCCCTAGTCACACCCCTCCAGGCACTCCTCGGTTCGTGGCCCAGTGGGACCACTAACCACGCTCACGCCAGTCAGTCCGGGCATGAGCATAACAATCTGTAAAATATTGAGAAAATTGTTGACTAGCATAGAAGAACCAGAGAAGAGATACTTGAGTTGGCAGAGTCTATAAAAAATAGGAAAGGTGTCAGTCAACAGAAGAGAATGTTACATGCAAGGTCCTGTTTACAGTTGCCAAAATCCAGGAAATGAGTGTTTCTTGAAATGCTCATTTCCTGATCAGTATGTCTAAAAAAGAACTGTCTAAAAGACAGCCTGTTTAAAAGACAATGCTCTGTTAAATGAGCAAAATGCTCGTTCGTTTAGTGAAATAATGTTTAAGCTTGCTTATAAATTCATCATTCTCAGAGGCACATAGTCCTGTGTAAACAGTTTATGTGCAGCCGAGAACAGTGATGTTCTATGCCAATAGAAAGTGTGGTCTAAACAGGCTATTAAATGAGTGCCGATCAGTAAATATGTACTCAGTTATCGACGTGATCGGGCTGTGTAAATCCAGCTTTGCAGTAGTCTATCTGGGATGCAAAACCACTATGACTAAAAATCACTGTAACGGACAAATAAAAACCCATTTTCTTCGATGAGTATGGGATGATGGTTCCAACTCTTGATAGAAAGCTACAACTCAAATACTACAGTCAGGAACGCTGAATATGTCTATGTACTCATATGTCATTGGGATCCACTTAGACTATCTGCTTCTGGATATTATTCAGCTGGCTTCACTGGGAAAACCAAAGTTGTCACATCTCTCTATAATTGGTCATGCTAAATGAGTAATATTTTTACATAATTCTGTTACTGAACGTCTTGTGCCCTGTAATTATGATGATATAAAGTATGCATGGGTTTAAGGGAAAATGTGTTCCAGCTCTGATGTGTTATTTGGCCTTTAGGTATTTTGTTTGTTTTATCTGAAGAAAAGCTGAATACTTATTCTTCATTATAGAGCATCTCGCTGACAAAGGCAGAATGTATCTGTGTGTGCAACTTTGAATAGTTGGAATACAGTTAATGAGAAGTTATAAGATGAGAAGTTGTGTCTGTAGACACAATGTTTGTAGATACAATTATATGTGTCAATATACAAAGTTGCAATCAAAATTATTCAATTTCCCATATTAAATTCAGTTTATTAGCAAAACGTATAAACTTTCTGCTGCTTGCAATAAACAAGAACAATGTTAATATTGTGACGTGCATTTGTATTCAGCCCCATGAGTCAATACTTTGTAGGACCAACTGCAAGTCTTTTGGGGTCTGTCTCTATCAACTTTGCACATCTAGAGGCTGAAATTTTTGCCCATTCTTCTTTGCGAACTATCTATAGCTCTGAGGGACTGGATGGAGGCGTCTGTGATGAGCAATTTTTAATTCTTGCCACAGATTCTGAATGGAATTTAGGTCTGTATTATGACTGGGCCATTCACACACATGAATATGCTTTGAACTAAACCATCCATTGTAGCTCTGGCAGGATGTTTAGGGTCTTCATTCTATGTAAAGGTGAACTTACTCCCCAGTCTAATGTCTTTTGCAGTCTCTAATAGGTTTTCCTCCAGTATTGCTCTGTATTTAGCTCCACCGATCTTTTCATCAACTCTGACTATTTTTCTTGTCCCTGCTGAAGAAAAGCCTCCCCACAGCATGATGCTGCCACCAACATGTGCGACTATGGGGATGGTGTTTTCAGGGTGATGTGCAATGTTAGGTTTCTGCCACACAGCACTTTGCATTTATCCCAAAAAGTTCTAATTTAGTCTTATCTGACTAAAGCACCTACTTCCACATGCTAGCTGGGACCCTATATAGCTTTTTGCAAACTGCAAATTGGACTTCTTATGGCTTGCTTTCAAAATGTCTTTCTTCTTGCTATTCTTCCATAAAGGCAAGATTTGTGGCGTATACGACTAATAATTGTCCTGGGTACAGATTCTCCCACTTGAGCTGTGGTTCTCTGCTGCTCCTCCAGAGTGACCATGGGACTCTCTAATTAGTGCTCTCCTTGCTTCGGACGTTAGTTTAGGTGGATGGCCATGTCTTGGTAGGTTTGCAGTAGTGCCATACTCCTGTTTTAGAATGGTGGATTGAACAGTGCTCCGTGAGATGTTCAGAGCTTGGGCCATTTTGTTATAACCTAACCCTGCTTTACTCTTCTCCACAGCTTTATCCCTGACCTGTCTGGTGTGTTCCTTGGTTTTCATGATTTGATCCCTAATGTTCTCAAACAAATCTCTGAGGCCTTCACAGAACAGCTGTGGTTATACTTAGAATAAATTACACACAGGTGGACTCAATTTACTTATTATGTGACTTCTGGAGGAAATTGGTCACTTAAGTTTTTATTTATGGGCATTAGAATACACCCTGCTGAATACAAATGCACGTTACAGTTTTCAGAGTTGTATTTTTAAAATAATTAATAAACTATGTATAATTTACTTTGCAGTTCACAAATACTTTGTGTTGGTATGTCATATAAAATCCCAATAAAATACATTTAAGTTTGTGGGTGTAACATGGAAAAAACATGGAAAAGTTCACAGGGTATGAATAAGGGACTGTATATGGGTGGCCCTTGGAGCTCCATATGCCATCTCTAACCCTTCATTTCGCTTTGGTGAAGCTGTAGAGGAACTGAACATCTGCAGCTTTAAAAGAAAAATATGCATTTTTGGAAAAAGAACCCTGGACATATTGGTTTCTTTCAGTTATTTCTATATATTTGCTATTTATTTACTAAATGGTTGGCTAACAATCGGAAGGTAGGCCATTCTTTAAAAAGTAATTTCTTACCTATTTCACCACTAAGAGTTATTTTGCTAAGAAATGTTAGGTGTCAAAATATATGTTCTGCTATTTGCTGAAATTCCAGAGGCAATTGTACAATACATGAAATGAGGCAAATGTGTTATGACAGCGTGCTCCAGTTTTAGGCCAGTCAGTACGATGCAGAAGATTAAGCTCAGGTTACTGTATGTATATAGATATTTCCAGGGAAATATTTTATAAAGTGGAGCAAATTTTCTGAAAATACATTAGACTGAGGCGATCTGAAAGGTAGTTAATAATAATTGTATAGGATACAAATATAATATTTTATGAAAAACCAAACAAATAAGCTGGATTATAAATTGGTATACATGCAACGTGTAGGAGAATGTTCACACTGGCCATCAAACAGACAAAACGTAATATAGAAACAAAATTAACATATAACCTGCGGTGAGCAAAAACAATAGTGCATATAAATAACGTACGGTACTTAATAAACACTGTTTTTGATCAAAAAAAGCATAAACACCATCCCACCAACGCCAAGGTGTACCCAGATGGGATGGTCCTAATCTCTATTATTAAAACCGTCCCGGTGGGGTACACCTTGACGCTGGTGGGATGGCTTTTATGTTTTATTAAAAACAGTGTTTACTAAGTACCCTAGGTTATTCATATGCACTATTGCTTCTACTTACTTACAGCAGGGTATTTGCTCTTTTTGTTTCTATCTTAGGTTTTTTTATTATTATATGGGTAAATCACTTTGTGTTATTTGCAAGTTTGCCTGTCCATAGAATGTGATGGGTAAACCAATTTTCCATTAATTTTTCATGCTGACTCCACATAACATAGCAGTAGAACATCTTGAGAAATGCTTATAGTGGAGAATCCCTCTGTAAGGTGAAATCCGATTTTACATAATGCATCTAGTAGTGCGGGGCTAGGTAAAATAGGAGGCAGGTCAATGAAGGCACAGTGACCTGCCATAAGAGCATATAGATGAATATGTAAGCAGAGCACCAGATAGAGCGCCCCCTACAGGCCGCCCCGGAGCATGATCATTATCTACAAACTGAAAGTAAAGATTACACAAGAACCACAGCATGGATTTCATCAACAAAGGTATCATTTTAATCAGTGTAATGGTGCCCACCTGACAGTGTATGTAGTCTACTGAGTACAATCCTGCTGACTGTTTCCCTTTAATATGTAAATGTATATGGCATCTACGCTGGTCCTGGTTTGATTGAGATACTGACAAAAAGTATTTAAGGAGAGGTAAAGTTTAAAATAAGATATTTTATTGGTTTAATAAATATTTTAAAAGGAGAGTATAAAACCAAGGTTATAGGACAGGGTCCTGAGTAAAGTTAATAATGTATGCGGTGAAATCTGGTGACAGATCTGGAACCACAGGATGGATTTCATCATCCAAGGTGAAATCCGATTTTACATAATGCATCTAGTAGTGCGGGGCTAGGTAAAATAGGAGGCAGGTCAATGAAGGCACAGTGACCTGCCATAAGAGCATATAGATGAATATGTAAGCAGAGCACCAGATAGAGCGCCCCCTACAGGCCACCCCGGAGCACGATAATTATCTACAAACTGAAAGTAAAGATTTCACAAGAACCACAGCATGGATTTCATCAACAAAGATATCATTTTAATCAGTGTAATGGTGCCCACCTGACAGTGTATGTAGTCTACTGAGTACAATCCTGCTGACTGTTTCCCTTTAATATGTAAATGTATATGGTATCTGCGCTGGTCCTAGTTTGATTGAGGTACTGACAAAAAGTATTTAAGGAGAGGTAAAGTTTAAAATAAGACATTTTATTGGTTTAATAAATATTTTAAAAGGAGAGTATCAAACCAAGGTTATAGGACAGGGTCCTGAGTAAAGTTAATAATGTATGCAGTGAAATCTGGTGACAGATCTGGAACCACAGGATGGATTTCATCATCCAAGGTATCATTTTAATCAGTGTAATGTCGCCAACCTGACAGTGTATGTAGTTTACTAAGCACAATCCTGCTGACCGGTGCGCTTTAAGTAGATCCCATAGACCTGATGGCAATAGTTTACTTACTTTGAAAATCCATGTCAGCATGATTATATATTCCTTTTTGAAGGTTAAAACTCAATCTCCACCAACCTAGATGGACTTAAAGCTCTTTAGTGCCTCTCCACCCTGCTGTTGAATCTCCTCAAACCAAGACTGACTGACAGCTCCTTAGTCTTCCCCTCTGCTGAGATCTCACGCTGCTCAGTACAAGCTGCAGCTATAAATCAGGCTGGGTGGTCAGAAACTGAATATAATTGGACTCATGAGTAGTGTTGAGCATTCCGATACTGAAATATCGGGTATCGGCCGATATTCGCGGTATCGGAATTCCGATACTTAATTCCGATACTTTTGCAATATCGTATACCGGAATCGGAAGTTCCCATAATGCAATGAGCCATTTTCATTTTATTCAGCCAATGAGGATCCTAAGAAGTGTGGGCACATCCTGTTAGGCATGTAGGCATCTTAACTAATGGCATGGCTGTGATTGGCTGCTGAAATGATGTCATGATGCACTATAAAAGCCGCCGCCGCCATTTTGAGCTCACTCTGCTGTGAATTCAGTTAGGGATAGGACGCTGTTGTTCTGAGGGACAGTTTTAGCTACCTATTTGGTCTATTCTGCTTTACCCAAGCTACTTTATAAATCGCTGTGCCTTGCAGTGCTAGTGCACAGTTCTCTGTGCTGTTCACCGCTTTCTGCAAGGTCTCTGTGTGTGAGTGCAGCTCACGCTGTAGTGTGTGCTTCAGCCACGTCTGGTTATAGTGCACTCAGTGTGTGTCACTGCCTCATACATTGTCCTTTTTTGCCAATTCATAATTTTTCCTGATATCTCCTATTAGTGTTGTGATTCCATCCGTATTCAGCTAAATTGGTTCCAAACACACTATATAGGAGTAGATAGAGAAATTTTTTTGCTCTTGCAGCGCTAGTGCACAGTGCTCTGCATCTGTACTGTTCACCGCTGTCTGCAAGGTCTGGTGTGAGTGCAGCTCACCCTGTAGTGTGTGCTTCAACCACGTCTGGTTGTAGTGCACTCAGTGTGTGTCACTGCCTCATACATTGTCCTTTTTTGCCAATTCAGAATTTTTCCTGATATCTCCTATTAGTGTGGTGGTTCCATCCGTATTCAGCTAAATTGGTTCCAAACACACTATATAGGAGTAGTTAGAGGAGCCTTTCTGCAGCATTGGGCCCTGCAACCCCAGCCAGATTAGTATTAGCCTATTTTTTGTAGCCTCATCTATTGCATTGTAGGTTACCTTCCTACATTGTAATAGCTACAAAAAGTTTGTGATACTATCGTTATTACATCTTTAGGCACATCCAGTGTCTTTTTGTGACCAAAAAAAACTAAATAAAGTTCACCAAACACTCCACTTTACAGGTTGAGGGGGGACATAATAAATGTGTACAAATATGTTAGGGGACAGTATAGAGATCTTGCCCGGGATTTGTTCAAAAGGAGGGATATTACGGTAACAAGAGGGCATTCACTAAGACTGGGAGAGAAAAGGTTTCAGCACCAGCATAGGAAGGGGTTCTTTACGGTAAGAGCAGTGAGAATATGGAATTCACTGAGTGAGGAGACGGTAATGTCGGATTCACTACACCAGTTCAAGCGGGGACTGGATGCACTTCTAGATACCAGGCAGATTTCAGCATATACTTAAAAATAAAATAAAATAGTAGGTTGATGCAGGGATTTATTCTGACTGCTGGTTTCAGAGTCGGGAGGGAATTTTTCCTCAGGTGAAGATTGGCCAAATCATTTGGGGTTTTTGCCCTCCTCTGGATCAACTTTAGCAATTACAGAACTAACAGGTCGAACTTGATGGACGCAAGTCTTTATTCGGCTTTACAAACTATGTTGCTATGTTGTGTAGGCCACATTAGCTCATATTAAAGTCTAGTCCAGTCCACACTTTATAAAATTAGTGTTTCTTATACCTGTTAGCAGCTGTTCAGGAATAAGCACACTAAGCCCTTAGTACTTTTCTGCCTATCTTTATCAGTCTACCAAGATGAAGAAGGCAGGGAGTAAGGCATGTGGTCGTGGGCGTGGTCATGGAGTTTCTGCAGGGAGAGGACGTGAGGATTCTGTGCCTGCAGGGAGAGGACGTGGGGATTCTGTGCCTGCTGCGAGCACCAGTGACTCTGCATCCCCCAGTTTTATCAGGGAACAGTCCTTTATGCGCAGCTTTGTAGGAGCTAGCCGTATCCCACTGCTGCGGGAGGACCAAATTGAAGCCGTTGTCGGATGGATGGCAGCTAACGCATCGACTTCAATTAGTTCCAGATCCTCTCAGGTCCTGAGCACTGAAGAGCACCCATCTGTCTCTTCACCACCTGCCAAATTGCCCAGGCAGTCAGAGAGCCCTGGACATGAGCCATCTTTACTTCTGTTCTCTGAATCTCTTGGCTTGGAAAGAGGGGGCGAGCCAAGCAGAATTCGAGAATTTGAAGAAGAGGTAGTATGCAGTGATGCGCAACCGTTTTGTCTCTCTGAATCTGAAGAGGCGGGTGGGCCAGTGCCTATGGTCAGCAGCACACCTCAGTACGCATCTGATGATGAGACTCAGGTGCCACTTTCTGGTGCATACTGTGCTGTCGAGACTACCCAGGAGAAGCAGTTGTTTGAAGAGGGTGGTGTAGATGATGAGGTCCTTGACCCATCATGGCGTGAGGGACAGGAAGGTCGTGGGAGCAGCTCTGAGGAAGAGATTCCCTGAACAGCCCAAAAAGGAGGGAGAGGGAGGGGGCAGACTTGGTTGCCTGTAGCCTCCACTTCGGCACCCATTAGGAGCATGGCTCTTCCAAAATCCAAAGCGGGCGCTCCCAAGACTTGCAGTGCCTGGTCCTTTTTTGACACAGTTGCAGATGACATTTGCTTTGTCAAATGCAAGCTGTGTAATCAGAAGGTGAAAAGAGGGAAAAGTGTCAGCAACCTCAATACCACAAATATGTGGAAACATGTGCGGACCAAGCACGTGGTGGAGTTACAAAAACACACTGAAGACCTAGGCCAACCTACAGCGCCACCTATCACCTCTTCAGCTCGTGGTGTAGCCTCTTCCTCCAGCTCACACACAGCTGGTTCGGCTTCATCACAGGATCGCCATGGAAGAATCTCTGGCACTGTTGTACAGAGACACAGTGTAATTCCACCCACAGCACCACTTTCCCAGTCATCCTCACACTCCCAGGCCAGTCTACAGCCATCGTTAGCACAGGCATGGGAGAAAAGGCGCCCATACTCGGCAAACCACCCCCGAGCACAGGCTCTGAATGCTGGCATTGCTAAACTACTGGCCCTTGAAATGCTATCATTCAGGCTGGTGGAGACTGACACATTCCGTAACTTTATGGCATTGGCAGTCCCACAATACAACGTGCCCAGCCGCTTTTATTTCAGCAGGCAAGCCGTCCCTGCCCTGCAACATCATGTGGAGGGAAAAATTAAACATGCGCTACAAAAAGCCGTCAGTAGCAAGGTCCACCTGACCACCGATGCGTGGACCAGTAAGCATGGACAGGGACGATACCTTTCCCTCACTGCCCATTGGGTAAATGTTGTGGTGCCGGGTACAGATCTTGAGAGTGGCGCTGTACGTGTTCTGCCAACTCCAAGGATTGCAGGAATCCAGTCTGTACACATTGACTCCTCCTCATACTCCAGTTCCTCTGAATCAGCGCTGCAGGAGCCGTCACGGTCTACCTCCACATCGACCCGTGAACGGTTACCTGTTATGGTGACCAATATGAGCACAGCCGTGGCCAAACGTCAACAGGCCGTATTAAAATTAATTTCTTTGGGGAATCGAAGCCACACTGCGCAGGAGCTCTGGAATGCCATCAAGCAGCAGAGCGACGTGTGGTTTGTGCCAGCGAATCTCCAGCAAGGCATGGTAGTGTGTGACAATGGCCGAAATCTGGTGGCAGCTCTGGGCCTAGGCAACCTCACTCATATCCCATGTCTGGCACATGTGCTCAACTTGGTCGTGCAGAGTTTTTTGAGGGACTATCCGGATCTTGATGCACTGCTTCACAAGGTCCGCATAGAGTGCGCTCACTTGCAGCGTTCCAGCAATGAAAGATCACGCATTGCAGCTCTGCAGCGCCGATTACGTTTTCCGGAACATCGCATCATATGTGACCTACCCACCAGGTGGAATTCAACGTTACATATGTTGGAGAGGTTGTGTGAGCAGCAGGCAGCAGTAATGGAGTACCAGCTGCAGCAGGCGCAAACAAGTCGCAGCGCACGCCGTTCACACTTCACCACCACTGAGTGGGCCTCTATGAAGGGCATTTGCCACGTTTTGCGTGCCTTCGATTATTCCACGCGGATGGCGAGTGCAGATGATGCACTAGTCAGCATGACTATCCCCCTTATCTGCCTGCTTGAAAAAACACTGCAAGCACTAAGGGACGAGGTTTTGGAAGAGGTGGAGGATGAGGAGTCACAAATGCCATCTGCTTCTCTACAGTCTGCGCAACATGGTTCCTCACAAAGGCCTAGGCAGGGGACACTTTGTGAGGAGGATGAGGAGGAGTCAATGGATGAGGAAGACATCTGTCCAGAGGAAGGAGGTACACAATGCTCTAGTAGTCAGTATCTAGAGCGAGGGTGGGGTGATGCAGAGCAGGCAGAGATCACGCCTCAAGCAGGGGACAGCGTTTCTTGGCCAGTTGGCAGTCTGCAGCACATGGTTGATTTCATGCTGCAGTGACTGAGAAACGACCACCGTATCGCCCAAATTCTCAACACGGCTGATTATTGGGTGTCCACCCTCCTAGATCCTCGCTACCGGGACAACTTACAAAGCCTCATAACACCGTTGAACCGGGAGCGTAAAATGCGGGAGTACCAAGACGCACTGGTGCATTCCATCATGTTCTCCATTCCAACCGAGAGCAGTGCTGCTAGTGCTTTACAAAGCAGCGCAGTGCGTCGAGGCAGTGGAGGAAGCTCTGCACAAAGAGGGAGCAGAAGCAGCGCCTCAGCACAAGGCAAGACCAGTATGGCCGAAATGTGGCAAAGTTTTGTGTCCCCGCCGCCACAAATGTCTACACCATCACAGACGGCTCCAGTCAGCAGGAGGCAACGTTTCCGTCAGATGGTGACAGACTACATGTCTTGCCCTCTTAGTGTACTCCCAGACGGCTCTTCTCCCTTCAAGTTTTGGGTCTGTAAGCTGGATACATGGCCAGAGCTTAGTCAGTATGCATTGGAGGTGCTAGCTTGCCCTGCTGCTAGTGTATTATCGGAACGCGTCTTTAGTGCCGCAGGTGATGTACTAACAGACCGTCGCATGCGACTATCCTCCGATAACGTTGACCGGCTTACTTTTCTCAAAATGAACAAGGCCTGGATCTCTCATGAATTTGCCAGTCCTCATCCAGAATAAATAATTGGTTGGCAACAGTATACAGGTCTCCTGTTCTGTTCATGTTTCTACCACCTGAACTGTAATCCCTGAGCTCCAACACCGCCAGTTGGCGCTCGGAAGTGCCGTCTGCACAGTCAACACTTGCTGCCGTGTCATTGGGGTTCAGTAACGTCAGCTGTTCCCCGGCTGTGCGGACGGCAATTTCTCCTGCTCTGTCCACATTCTCACTACTACAGATTTTAAAGTTGCTCCAATTACACCTCTGGCTCCTCTGTTTTCAGTATTATCCCTGAGCTCCAACACGACCAGTTGGCGCTCGGAAGTGCCGTCTGCACAGTCAACACTTGCTGCCATGTTATTGGGGTTCAGTAATGTCAGCTGTTCCCCTGCTGTGCGGACAGCAATTTCTCCTGCTCTGTCCACATTCTCACTACTACAGATTTTAAAGTTGCTCCAATTACACCTCTGGCTCCTCTGTTTTCAGTATTATCCATGAGCTGCAACACCGCCAGTTGGCACTCGGAAGTGCCGTCTGCACAGTCAACACTTGCTGCCGTGTTATTGGGGTTCAGTAACGTCAGCTGTTCCCCTGCTGTGCGGACGGCAATTTCTCCTGCTCTGTCCACATCCACTGTACTACTGATTTAAAACCTCCTCCAAATACACCTCTGGCTCCTCTGTTTTCAGTATTATCCCTGAGCTCCAACACCGCCAGTTGGCGCTCGGAAGTGCCGTCTGCACAGTCAACACTTGCTGCCATGTTATTGGGGTTCAGTAACATCAGCTGTTCCCCTGCTGTGCTGACGGCAATTTCTCCTGCTCTGTCCACATTCTCACTACTACAGATTTTAAAGTTGCTCCAATTACACCTCTGGCTCCTCTGTTTTCAGTATTATCCCTGAGCTCCAACACCGCCAGTTGGCGCTCGGAAGTGCCATCTGCACAGTCAACACTTGCTGCCGTGTTATTGGGGTTCAGTAACGTCAGCTGTTCCCCTGCTGTGCGGAAATCAATTTCTCCTGCTCTGTCCACATCCACTGTACTACTGATTTAAAACCTCCTCCAAATACACCTCTGGCTCCTCTGTTTTCAGTATTATCCCTGAGCTCCAACACCGCCAGTTGGCGCTCGGAAGTGCCGTCTGCACAGTCAACACTTGCTGCCATGTTATTGGGGTTCGGTAACGTCAGCTGTTCCCCTGCTGTGCGGACGGCAATTTCTCCTGCTCTGTCCACATTCTCACTACTACAGATTTTAAAGTTGCTCCAATTACACCTCTGGCTCCTCTGTTTTCAGTATTATCCCTGAGCTCCAACACCGCCAGTTGGCGCTTGGAAGTGCCGTCTGCACAGTCAACACTTGCTGCCGTGTTATTGGGGTTCAGTAACGTCAGCTGTTCCCCTGCTGTGCGGACGGCAATTTCTCCTGCTCTGTCCACATCCACTGTACTACTGATTTAAAACCTCTTCCAAATACACCTCTGGCTCCTCTGTTTTAAGTATTTACCCTGGGCTCCAATACCGCTAGATGCTGCTCAGAAGTGCCGTCTGCACAGTCAACGCTTGATCCAGTGTTATTGGGGTTCAGTAACGTCAGCTGTTCCCCTGCTGTGTGTCCGGCAAATTCTCCTGCTTTGTCCACATCCACTGTCCTACTGATTTAAAACTTGCTCCAATTACACCTCTGGCTCCACTCTGTTTTTAGTATTTACCCTGGGTTCCAGCACCGCCAGCTGGTTCTCGGTAGTTCCATTTGCTCTTGTACCTTCTACTACCCATCCGGGTTCCTGTACCGTCAGCTGGTTCTCGGCAGTGCCTTTGGATTAGGTGCCTCCTTCTCGGTATCCAAGTTCCACCAACGTCTGCTGGTTCTTGGTAGTGCTTTCTGGCACAGGTACCTCCTGCTTAGTAACCGAGTTCCAGTACCGTCAGCTGGTCTTCGGCAGTTCCATTGGCTCTTGTACCTTCTGCTACCCATCCGGGTTCCAGTACCGTCAGCTGGTCCTCGGTAGTTCCATTTGCTCTTGTACCTTCTACTACCCATCCGGGTTCCAGTACCGTCAGCTGGTTCTCGACAGTGACTTTGGCACGGGTACTCCCTCCTGCCCAGCCTGGTTCCAGCACGCCAGCTGTTTCCGGGTAGTGTCAACGTCACTTTGCCTCCAGTGCGTTGTCCTGTCGTGTTGCGGTCGGGTTAGCCGACTCTATGGTGCCTGCAGTTTAGGTGACTCCTATGTGGGCTGCGGGATCTGGCAATGAAGGCTGGTTCCATAGTGCCAATAGGACAAGCACCCCCTGTAGGACTGTGGGCTTTGGTAACTGCGGCCGGCTCGCGGCCTTGAACTTTTTTTACATGGGTACCTTCTGCTACCCATCCGGGTTCCAGTACCGTCAGCTGGTTCTCGGCAGTGCCTTTGGATTAGGTGCCTCCTTCTCGGTATCCAAGTTCCACCAACGTCTGTTGGTCCTTGGTAGTGCTTTCTGGCACAGGTACCTCCTGCTTAGTAACCGAGTTCCAGTACCGTCAGCTGGTCTTCGGCAGTTCCATTGGCTCTTGTACCTTCTACTACCCATCCGGGTGCCAGTACCATCAGCTGGTTCTCAGCAGTGTCTTTGGCACGGGTACTACCTCCTGCCCAGCCTGGTTCCAGCACGCCAGCTGTTTCCGGATAGTGTCAACGTCACTTTGCCTCCAATGCGTTGTCTTGTCGTGTTGCGGTCGGGTTAGCCGACTCTATGGTGCCTGCAGTTTAGGTGACTCCTATGTGGGCTGCGGGATCTGGCAATGAAGGCTGGTTCCATAGTGCCAATAGGACAAGCACCCCCTGTAGGACTGTGGGTTTTGGTAACTGCGGCCGGCTCGCGGCCTTGAACTTTTTTTTACATGGGTACCTTCTGCTACCCATCCGGGTTCCAGTACCGTCAGCTGGTTCTCGGCAGTGCCTTTGGATTAGGTGCCTCCTTCTCGGTATCCAAGTTCCACCAACGTCTGCTGATCCTTGGTAGTGCTTTCTGGCACAGGTACCTCCTGCTTAGTAACCGAGTTCCAGTACCGTCAGCTGGTCTTCGGCAGTTCCATTGGCTCTTGTACCTTCTACTACCCATCCGGGTTCCAGTACAGTCAGCTGGTTCTCGGCAGTGTCTTTGTCAGGGGTACTCCCTCCTGCCCAGCCTGGTTCCAGCACGCCAGCTGTTTCCGGGTAGTGTCAACGTCACTTTGCCTCCAATGCGTTGTCCTGTCGTGTTGCGGTCGGGTTAGCCGACTCTATGGTGCCTGCAGTTTAGGTGACTCCTATGTGGGCTGCGGGATCTGGCAATGAAGGCTGGTTCCATAGTGCCAACAGGACAAGCACCCCCTGTAGGACTGTGGGTTTTGGTAACTGCGACCGGCTCGCGGCCTTGAACTTTTTTTTACATGGGTATCTTCTGCTACCCATCCGGGTTCCAGTACCGTCAGCTGGTTCTCGGCAGTGCCTTTGGATTAGGTGCCTCCTTCTCGGTATCCAAGTTCCACCAACGTCTGCTGGTCCTTGGTAGTGTTTTCTGGCACAGGTACCTCCTGCTTAGTAACCGAGTTCTAGTACCGTCAGCTGGTCTTCGGCAGTTCCATTGGCTCTTGTACCTTCTACTACCCATCCGGGTTCCAGTACCGTCAGCTGGTTCTCGGCAGTGTCTTTGGCACGGGTACTCCCTCCTGCCCAGCCTGGCTTCAGCACGCCAGCTGTTTCCGGGTAGTGTCAACGTCACTTTGCCTCCAATGCGTTGTCCTGTCGTGTTGCGGTCGGGTTAGCCGACTCTATGGTGCCTGCAGTTTAGGTGACTCCTATGTGGGCTGCGGGATCTGGCAATGGCAATGAAGGCTGGTTCCATAGTGCCAATAGGACAAGCACCCCCTGTAGGACTGTGGGTTTTGGTAACTGCGGCCGGCTCGCGGCCTTGAACTTTTTTTTACATGGGTACCTTCTGCTACCCATCCGGGTTCCAGTACCGTCAGCTGGTTCTCGGCAGTGCCTTTGGATTAGGTGCCTCCTTCTCAGTATCCAAGTTCCACCAGCGTCTGCTGGTCCTTGGTAGTGCTTTCTGGCACAGGTACCTGCTGCTTAGTAACCGAGTTCCAGTACCGTCAGCTGGTCTTCGGCAGTTCCATTGGCTCTTGTACCTTCTACTACCCATCCGGGTTCCAGTACAGTCAGCTGGTTCTCGGCAGTGTCTTTGGCATGGGTACTCCCTCCTGCCCAGCCTGGTTCCAGCACGCCAGCTGTTTCCGGGTAGTGTCAACGTCACTTTGCCTCCAATGCATTGTCCTGTCGTGTTGCGGTCGGGTTAGTCGACTCTATGGTGCCTGCAGTTTAGGTGACTCCTATGTGGGCTACGGGATCTGGCAATGAAGACTGGTTCCATAGTGCCAATAGGACAAGCACCCCCTGTAGGACTGTGGGTTTTGGTAACTGCGACCGGCTCGCGGCCTTGAACTTTTTTTTACATGGGTATCTTCTGCTACCCATCCGGGTTCCAGTACCGTCAGCTGGTTCTCGGCAGTGCCTTTGGATTAGGTGCCTCCTTCTCGGTATCCAAGTTCCACCAACGTCTGCTGGTCCTTGGTAGTGTTTTCTGGCACAGGTACCTCCTGCTTAGTAACCGAGTTCTAGTACCGTCAGCTGGTCTTCGGCAGTTCCATTGGCTCTTGTACCTTCTACTACCCATCCGGGTTCCAGTACCGTCAGCTGGTTCTCGGTAGTGTCTTTGGCATGGGTACTCCCTCCTGCCCAGCCTGGTTCCAGCACGCAAGCTGTTTCCGGGTAGTGTCAACGTCACTTTGCCTCCAATGCGTTGTCCTGTCGTGTTGCGGTCGGGTTAGCCGACTCTATGGTGCCTGCAGTTTAGGTGACTCCTATGTGGGCTGCGGGATCTGGCAATGAAGGCTGGTTCCATAGTGCCAATAGGACAAGCACCCCCTGTAGGACTGTGGGTCTTGGTAACTGCGGCCGGCTCGCGGCCTTGAACTTTTTTTTACATGGGTACCTTCTGCTACCCATCCGGGTTCCAGTACCGTCAGCTGGTTCTCGGCAGTGCCTTTGGATTAGGTGCCTCCTTCTCGGTATCCAAGTTCCACCAACGTCTGCTGGTCCTTGGTAGTGCTTTCTGGCACAGGTACCTCCTGCTTAGTAACCGAGTTCCAGTACCGTCAGCTGGTCTTCGGCAGTTCCATTGGCTCTTGTACCTTCTACTACCCATCCGGGTTCCAGTACCGTCAGCTGGTTCTCGGCAGTGTCTTTGTCATGGGTACTCCCTCCTGCCCAGCCTGGTTCCAGCACGCCAGCTGTTTCCGGGTAGTGTCAACGTCACTTTGCCTCCAATGCATTGTCCTGTCGTGTTGCGGTCGGGTTAGCCGACTCTATGGTGCCTGCAGTTTAGGTGACTCCTATGTGGGCTACGGGATCTGGCAATGAAGACTGGTTCCATAGTGCCAATAGGACAAGCACCCCCTGTAGGACTGTGGGTTTTGGTAACTGCGGCCGGCTCGCGGCCTTGAACTTTTTTTTACATGGGTACCTTCTGCTACCCATCCGGGTTCCATTACCGTCAGCTGGTTCTCGGCAGTGCCTTTGGATTAGGTGCCTCCTTCTCGGTATCCAAGTTCCACCAACGTCTGCTGGTCCTTGGTAGTGCTTTCTGGCACAGGTACCTTCTGCTTAGTAACCGAGTTCCAGTACCGTCAGCTGGTCTTCGGCAGTTCCATTGGCTCTTGTACCTTCTACTACCCATCCGGGTGCCAGTACCGTCAGCTGGTTCTCGGCAGTGTCTTTGGCACGGGTACTACCTCCTGCCCAGCCTGGTTCCAGCACGCCAGCTGTTTCCGGGTAGTGTCAACGTCACTTTGCCTCCAATGCGTTGTCCTGTCGTGTTGCGGTCGGGTTAGCCGACTCTATGGTGCCTGCAGTTTAGGTGACTCCTATGTGGGCTGCGGGATCTGGCAATGAAGGCTGGTTCCATAGTGCCAATAGGACAAGTACCCCCTGTAGGACTGTGGGTTTTGGTAACTGCGGCCGGCTCGCGGCCTTGAACTTTTTTTTACATGGGTACCTTCTGCTACCCATCCGGGTTCCAGTACCTTCAGCTGGTTCTCGGCAGTGCCTTTGGATTAGGTGCCTCCTTCTCGGTATCCAAGTTCCACCAATGTCTGCTGGTCCTTGGTAGTGCTTTCTGGCACAGGTACCTCCTGCTTAGTAACCGAGTTCCAGTAACATCAGCTGGTCCTCAGTAGTTCCATTGGCTCTTGTACCTTCTGCTACCTATCCGGGTTCCAGTACCGTCAGCTGGTCCTCGGTAGTTCTATTTGCTCTTGTACCTTCTACTACCCATCCGGGTTCCAGTACCGTCAGCTGGTTCTCGGCAGTGACTTTGGCACGGGTACTCCCTCCTGCCCAGCCTGGTTCCAGCACGCCAGCTGTTTCCGGGTAGTGTCAACGTCACTTTGCCTCCAATGCGTTGTCCTGTCGTGTTGCGGTCGGGTTAGCCGACTCTATGGTGCCTGCAGTTTAGGTGACTCCTATGTGGGCTGCGGGATCTGGCAATGAAGGCTGGTTCCATAGTGCCAATAGGACAAGCACCCCCTGTAGGACTGTGGGTTTTGGTAACTGCGGCCGGCTCGCGGCCTTGAACTTTTTTTTACATGGGTACTAGTGTTGAGCCACCCCCGTAGTGTTCGAGTTCGGTTCGGTTCGTCGAACACCCGTGTGTTCGCCGAACTGTTCGTCGAACTGTTCGTCGAACACCTTCGAACACCGTTAAAACCAATGGCAGGCAAACAAAAACACATAGAAACACATAGAAAACACCTTCAAAGGTGTCCAAAAGCTGACAAACTGCTCAGAAGACATAACTAACACATGGAAAAGTGACAAGTACATATAGTCATGCGAAAATGAAAGAGGTGGAGGAGTAAAAGGAGGGGGAGACACAGATATAGGCATGTCATGCCCTTCTAAAATCCAAAAAGTGAGAAGACGACACGGCCAGTCCGCTCCTGCCCGTGCCACCTCCGTGTCGCCGGGTTTGTGCCAGAGCCGCGGTGAACCCTGACGGCCAGCCCCCCTCTCCCAATACTGGTGCCTGTCCGCTGGTGGGTCGAGCGAGCCCCCCTGTGGTGGAGGCAGCTCTAAGCTTTTTAATTTAAATTGTCTCTCTAATTTGAATGAATACACTTTAAATCCATTTACAAGGATCTATTGGAGGGCAAGTCTCATGCCAGCAGCCGCGGTAATTCCAGCTCCAGTAGCGTCCACTAAAGCTGCTGCAGTTAAAAAGCTTTTATAAGGATCGAGCTCGGCTGTCCACCGCAAGGCATCCTACTGCCAGTCCCAGCCCCTATGCCTTGGGGTGCCTCCTGATGCTCTTCACTAAGTATCCCATGGTCCCGAAGCATTTCCTTTGAAAAAATTAAGTGTCTAAACTACAGGTGGTGCAGCTTGCTTAACAGCCGGGATAATCCGCTCACTAGCAGACACTGCTACTAGGCACAAAGTATTTCCTGGGCTAGATGCAGTTAAAAATTTGTAATTAGATACTCTCGTTGGATGCTGAGAAAGCATTCCATAGAGTCTCCTGGCACGCCATATATGATTCTCTTAAAAAGCTTGGGGTAGGGGTCTAGGGGACCCTTTTATAGCCAAAATCACGGCCCTGTATAGCAATACGTCACCTAGGCTGAAGATAAATGGAACTGTAGCACCCTGAGGGCTCGGTTGCTACAGACGTATTGCACCTCACCCAGAGGTGTGATATCTCACTCTCAGGTAAGGATGGAGTGTGGATCAGGACCCGACACCTGCATGCATTACACCACATTGCCGTGGGGCAGGGCGACCAATATGCCCCTGAGATGGGCACGACAGTCCCTATCCCTGGCTGGAGTGGGGGGAGGGAACACTGAGGAAGGGGAACCCTGTAGTGCAGGAGCAGGGAGGAAGCAGTTCCTGGGTGCATTGAGAAGGGAGTATAAAAGGTGGGCACCATCTTAGTTCAGTGCAGAGAAGTCTGAGCAGAAGTGGCAGGGAGCAGGGGCTCTGCATGAGCTCTGCTCCGGAGGCGGGCCTAGTAACAGAGGCCCAGGCCTGGAAGAGGGAGAAGGAAGGAAGAGGAGCGGAGAAGGCTCCAGGAACGAGGAATGAAGGGATCCCAGGGGTGCGGACGGGCGAGTCGCCACCGCACGCCCGAATCCACCTGCGTGGAGGGGTCAGGCCAAAGGGGGAGACCGGTCCCCGAACTAGTGGAGGCAGGAAAAGACCCTCAGCTAGAAACCGGAGGCTCTGACATTTTATGTGGTGCAGCCCCTCGCTACACCCGCTAGGAAGGCACCACATAGGGTAAGGGAAACTGGCGCCAAGTTTACCAAGAGGAGGCCCGAGGCAGCCGGACAGAAGTGTTGGTAAGAAAGGCCGGACAAAGGACACACAAAGGGGGTCCTGTGAAGTGCTCCAAAGTTATCTGGGAGTTGTCTGAGCCCCTCACCTGGTGAGCACAGTACGACGTGGGCAGCCGTTACCTGCAGACGTGGTCTGGATAATAAGAACTGTGAGTAAAGGCCCTGAACTGCATCACTGACTCCGTGTCGTTACTGCTGCTGCCCTGCACCATCACCCCCATCCTCCGCATACACTGCCCTGAGGCTATACTCCTCCCGTGGGGAGTTATGCTACGCTCTGCTGCACCCACAACACCAGCCTCAGTGGTCTGCCCTGTAGCGGCGGTTCACTCTGACCGCAATCCACGGGTGGCGTAGTCGGACATTTAAACATGAAAACCACATAAATAGTTCCGCCACTGGTTTGACCGCCCTGAGCCACGGAACTGGGTCGCCGCCACGAAGACTACAACCACCAGCATCCACCAAAAAGGGTCCGGCTCCGGGTGTCCCAAGGCCCAGGGGGTGCGTCAGAACATTTTCATCACCTTTCACAATCACCAATGGGACAAGGCAGTGATGTCCTCTGTCCCCTCTCTTATACATCCTAGTGACGGAGCACCTGCTCTCATCAATTCGCCATAACCCCAATATTAGGTGGATTGAGGTGGGAGGCACCGAGTACAAGTGCTCTCTATTTGCTGATGATGTCCTAGTATATATCACTCAATCACATATATCCATCCATGCTGTTATGGCTGAAATAGATCACTTTGTTACATGGTAAAATTTTAAAATCAATGCAGCGAAGTCTGAGGCCCTCTGTTATGTTCTGCTACCAAAGCTAAGGAAAGAGAGGAGATCTATCCCTACTATAGGACTCAGCTGAATCCCTACGATGTAACAGGGAACCTGATCCTGCGATCAGACCTGCTAAAGTCCTAATCTAGTCTGTACGGAGACCTATAGATGTGGGGAGGGAATCCCTACAAGTACTAAGGACTGGGAGGAATATGGGACACCTCCTAACAGAAATAGTAGCAGACAGACGAACAAACAAAATAGATAGAACATAGAGGTCCGTAGACCAAGCAAACTAACAGAGTTAGATACAGAGCACAGGCTAGCTAGAAAGTAGATATACAATGAAGTCCAGCAAAGCCAGAAGGGCGGAGCAGGACTAAATAGGCCAACAAGGTCATGTGACCAGCAAAGGAAAAAAAACCTAACAGCAAGGTTCTAACAGTACCCCCCCTTCTAAGAGGATCCTCCGGATCCCCTAGGACCAGGCTTATCAGGAAATCTCCTGTGAAACGCTCTGATAAGTCTGGACGCGGAAACATCATCTGACCTCACCCAAGAGTTATCCTCGGGTCCGAAACCTTTCCAGGCCACAAGATACTGCAAACTACCTCTATACCGTCTAGAGTCAAGGATGCGAGAAATTTCATATTCCCCATCCTCCACCACCGGAGGAACAGAGGCAGAGGCGTCACCATCCGACACAACAGCTTTTTTTAACAGAGAGACATGAAAGACCGGATTAATTCTCCAGGAGGTAGGAACCTCCAACCTAACAGCAGATTGGTTGACAACCTGAAGCACCTTAAAGGGCCCTACAAACTTGGGACCCAATTTCTTAGAAGGAATCCTCAACCGCAGATTCCTAGAGGACAACCAAACCATGTCACCAACAGCGAACAAAACCTCCTGTCGTTTCCTATCAAAGTAGTCTTTAGATTTTCTGTTGGCCTCCTGAAGATTACCACACACATCCGTCCAAACTCTTTCCAAATCACCGGAAAAATTCTCCTCCTCAGGCACGGCAGATCCCAACTTGGAGAACGACCCAAACGACGGATGTCTCCCAGAACAACAAAAAAAAGGCGAACAACCAGCAGAAGAAGATGTATGATTGTTCAGAGCAAATTCGGCAAGTGGCAGAAACTCAGACCACCCCTCTTGATTGTCTGCCACAAAACAACGCAAGAACTGCTCAACATCCTGGTTTTTCCTTTCTGTCTGGCCATTAGATTCAGGATGATATCCGGACGAAAACGACAAATGAATTCCCAACCTGTCACAAAAGGCACGCCAAAAACGAGCCACGAACTGAGGACCCCTATCAGAAACAATGTCAGTAGGAACGCCATGAAGTCTGACAATTTCCTTGACAAAGGCCTTAGCGAGAGTTTTAGCGCAGGGCAGTTTGACGAAGGGAACCAAGTGACACATCTTGCTAAAACGGTCCACGACCACCCAGATGACAGTAAAACCCTCAGAGGGGGGAAGGTCAGTTATAAAGTCCATAGCCAAATGTGTCCAAGGAGCACTGGGGACCTCCAAAGGACAAAGCAACCCCGCAGCAGGAGTATGTGAGGACTTAGATCTAGCACATATAGTACATTGGCGCACCCACTTAATGACTTCCTTCTGCCATCCAGGCCACCAAAAACTGCGACCCACCAGTCTCTTGGTCTCAGAGATTCCGGGATGACCTGCCAACCGAGATTCGTGACACTCAACAAACAAATCTCTCCTAAAGGTCCCAGGCACAAACAACCTCCCATGAGGAGTGTTAGATGGGGCATTCTCCTGAGCTTTAAGAATCTCATCTTCCAAAACGGAGTCTAAAGCAGCTATCACAACACCTTCTTGTAAAATGTTCTCCTCTTTCTCACCACCGACTATGGGAGAAAAACTGCGAGACAAGGCATCCGCCTTAACATTCTTAGTACCAGGGATGTAAGTAACGGAGAAATTAAACCGCGAGAAAAACAGTGCCCACCTAGCCTGACGGGCATTCAGGCGCTTGGCAGCATCAAGATATATCAGATTTTTATGATCCGTAAGAACCTGAACGGGAAATTCCGCACCTTCCAAGAAGTGGCGCCAGTGTTCAAATGCGAGTTTAATAGCCAATAATTCCCGATTACCAATATCGTAATTCAGTTCAGTCTTCGAAAATTTTTTTGAAGAAAAGGCACAGGGATGTAATCCATCCCCATTATCCTGAGACAATACTGCGCCAACCCCCACAGAGGAAGCATCAACCTCAACCAAAAACGGCCTAGTAACATCAGGCTGCATAAGGATGGGAGCAGAGGTGAACCTCTCCTTGAGATACACAAAAGCTTCAATGGCCTCAGAAGACCACTGAACCGCATCAGCACCTTTCCTGGTGAGATCAGTCAGAGGTTTGACAATACTAGAAAAATTTTTTATGAATTTTCTATAGTAATTGGCGAAACCCAAAAACCTCTGTATCGATTTCAAACCAATAGGCCTAGGCCATTCCTGCACAGCCTGAACCTTAACCGGATCCATCTCAAAACCTTTGCTGGAGATAATGTAGCCCAAAAAACTAATTCTCTGTACAGCGAACTCACATTTCTCCAGCTTAGCAAAAAGCGAATTGTCCATTAATAACTGTAATACCTCACGCACGCTCCGCCAATGAGACTCCAGATCTGGTGAATAAATCAAAATGTCATCCAAATACACAACCACATTTTTACCGATCAAAGGTCTAAGGATGTCATTAATCAGATTCTGAAAAAATGCAGGAGCATTAGTAAGACCAAAAGGCATAACCAGATTCTCAAAATGACCCACAGGAGTGTTAAAAGCAGTCTTCCATTCATCACCCTCCTTCATGCGCAACAGATTGTATGCCCCCTTAAGGTCAATTTTAGAGAACCACTTGGCCCCCAATAACTGGTTAAACAGATCAGGAATCAATGGCAGTGGGTAAGGATTGCGTACCGTAATTTTGTTAATCTCACGAAAATCCAGACAAGGACGTAAACCGCCGTCCTTTTTTTTTACAAAAAAAAATCCAACCGCCACAGGAGACTTAGAGGGCCTAATGTGACCGGCGGCCAAGCTTGTCTGTATGTATTCCTCCAAAGCCTTCCTCTCAGGAATAGTAAGGTTAAATAAACGACTCTTAGGAAGAGTCGCTCCAGGGACAAATTCAATAGAACAATCATAGTCTCTATGGGGAGGCAAAACCTGCGATTCTTTCTCAGAAAAAACTCTCCAAAAATCCTGAATAGGAACAGGCAATTCTCCCCTATCCAAAGCTGCAATACGCCCGTTACAACACTTGTCATAACATTTATGGCTCCAGGATTTAATTTCACTGGTAGACCAATCCAGTACAGGATTGTGAAATTTTAACCAGGGCAAACCCAATATTACTGGAGAAGGCAAGTTATTCAACACTACCAAATCCAATTTCTCATGGTGAACACCATTAATAGTGAGAGGAAATTCACTGACCTTGAGAGTAATATTCTTCAAAGGGGAGCCATCCACAGAAACCACAGCAATGGGGGATGATAAAGGTTCAGGTTTTAAATTGAGTTTTTCCACGAATCCCCCATCAATTACATTCAGTGTAGACCCGCAATCAACAAACACCCGAAATTCCATCAATTTTTCCTGAGCAATCGTGGAAGCAGCTAAAAATATACCCTTGGAATTTAAACAGGCAATACGGGCGTGACTGACCATTTTTTTTTCTTTCTTCATACGAAGCTCACAGCCTTTAATCAAATGACCAGATTTTCCGCAATAGAAGCACAAGCCTTCCGAAAAACGACGGTCTTTTTCTTGAGAGCGAGGTGCCACCGATCCAATCTCCATCGGTTCACCACTGTTAATACACACATTATCATAACCAGAAACTGACATAGCAGAGGATTTGCTCTCATTAACCCTAGCACGCAGTCTTCTATCCACCCGTATAGCTAATTGCATAGCCTGTTGCAAATCCTCAGGTGTAGGATAAGCAATTAGCAGGTCTTTAACCCTTTCACTGAGCCCAGCAAGAAATAGACTTTTCAGAGCAGATTCGTTCCACCCTGTTTGAGTGGACCAACGACGAAAATGTGTACAATATTTTTCCACATTACCCGATCCTTGTTTTAAACGTCTCAACTCAGTCTCAGCTGATGCGACACGGTCAGGATCATCATATAATAGTCCCAAAGCAGAAAAAAAAACTATCCACTGATCTGAAGCATAAATCACTAGGTTGCAAAGAAAAGGCCCACTCCTGAGGCTCTTTGCGCAAAAGTGACATTATGAACCCTACGCGCTGGGATTCATCCCCAGAGGACTTAGGTCTCAAACGAAAATACAATAAGCAAGCATTTTTAAATGAAAAAAATTCTCGGTGTTCACCAAAAAATAAATCCGGCAAACATACCTTAGGCTCCAAGAAATGTGCTCCAGGACAGTTACTCACGTGCTGACGGAGCTCGGCCACCTCCAGAGAGAGTCCCTGCAGGCGATGAGCCAAATCCTGAACCGACACCATGATGGAACAGAAAAATCTTTCCTTAGAGAATTTGCTGGCTGGACTTACTGTTATGTTCTGCTACCAAAGCTAAGGAAAGAGAGGAGATCTGTCCCTACTATAGGACTCAGCTGAATCCCTACGATGTAACAGGGAACCTGATCCTGCGATCAGACCTGCTAAAGTCCTAATCTAGTCTGTACGGAGACCTATAGATGTGGGGAGGGAATCCCTACAAGTACTAAGGACTGGGAGGAATATGGGACACCTCCTAACAGAAATAGTAGCAGACAGACGAACAAACAAAATAGATAGAACATAGAGGTCCGTAGACCAAGCAAACTAACAGAGTTAGATACAGAGCACAGGCTAGCTAGAAAGTAGATATACAATGAAGTCCAGCAAAGCCAGAAGGGCGGAGCAGGACTAAATAGGCCAACAAGGTCATGTGACCAGCAAAGGAAAAAAAACCTAACAGCAAGGTTCTAACACCCTCGATGTCTCCCTCCCCAAATCCATATAGGATTCCATCCAGTCCAACTTTCCCTTTGCCTGGCCCTCACAGGGTATCAAATACTTAGGAATTCCTATTCATAGAGACCTCTCCCATCTATGTTATCTTAATTTTGGGCCCTTTATTGAACAACTCCATACAGACCACGGTTGGCAAGTTAGAACTGTAAGATTCACTACGTGAACCACTGGTGTTTTGTGGAAAAGCACATGTACACTGCGTTCCAAATTATTATACAAAAAGTGTTTAGGAGTGATAAGGGAAGAATTTGTTTGTTTGTCAGTTAAACTCATTGATGGTGATGTGTGTCAGGGCTCTTTATATCACTGTAAGCAATTGCAGACACCTGTGCTAATTAGTTTGGTAGGTGTGTCCAATGAAAGGCAAGACTACTTAAGAAGGCTCTCTCACATTATTAAGCAGCCTACATTTTCTGCCAAAATGGGAAAGAAAAAGGATGTGTCGGCTGCTGAGAAGCAACAAATTGTGGAGTGTTTAGGTCAAGGCATGACTACAATCAACATTGTGCGATGATCAGGATGAAGTGTCTTGGCAATCAAGAAGTATGTAGCTGATTCACAGTACACACGTGTGCGTGCTGATAAGGGCAAATTGAGGACTCTTTCCTACAGGCAATTACGTCAGGTTGAAAGAGCAGCGGCAAAAAAGCCTTGTCATAGCAGCAGACAAGTTTTTGAAGCTGCTTGTGCCTCCAACGTCCCCCGAACAACAAGATGCAGGGTCCTTCAGAGGTTTGCAGCTGTGCATGCGCCATCCTGTCGACCTCCTCTATCCACTTCACACAAGCAGAAACGGCTCCAGTGGGCCAAACATTACATGAAGACTGATTTCAAAACTGTTTTGTTCACGGATGAGTGCCGTGCAGCGCTCGATGGTCCAGATGGATGGAGTGGAGGATGGCTGGTTGATGGACACCCCACGCAAACACGGCTACAGCGCCAACAAGGAGGAGGTGGAGTAATGTTTTGGGCTGGAATCATGGGGAGAGAGATTGTCGGCCCCTTTAGGATCCCTGAAGGCGCTAAAGATGAACTCCATAATGTATGTGGATTTTCTCAAACAGCACTTCCTGCCATGGTTCAAGAAGAAGAACCGTGTATTTCACAGCAAGATCATTTTTCTGCATGATAATGCACCATCTCATGCTGCACATAAAACATCTGCATCTCTGGCTGATATGGGCATAAAAGGGGACAAACTTATGGTGTGACCCCCATGCTCCCCTGACCTCTACCCCATTCAGAACCTTTGGAGCATCATTAAAAGGAGTGTCTATGATGGCGGGAGGCAGTTCACATCTAAGCAACAGCTCTGGGAGGGTATTCTGTCCTCATGCAAAACAATTGAAGCAGAAACCATCCAAAACCTGACAAATTCAATGGACGAGAGAGTTCAGAAGCTCCTTTCAAACAAGGGGTCCTATGTGAAAATGTAACATCACCTAGAATAAAGTTTTGAGTTGAAAACTGTTTGATTTCAGTTTCTAACAACCTGCTAATGCTTATAATTTCAAAAATGACCATTTTTTTGGTCTTTATTAAAATGAAAAGGTTGATCGAAAAGTTTGGGGGATCTAAGAGTGTGGCAACCCAGTAGTCATGATTACTTCGAATTCTGACAATATGAGGGTCATGCTGCAGGTAGTGCAGCAAGAAGGCACTTATGTGCCTTGCGCATCTCGGAGCCCCAAAATTATTTTCCGGGCTAGATGCAGCTAAAAATTATTTTTAATTTTAAATCTGGTGAAGCTTTAGTATAGATGGCCTAATAGGATCAGTGCTGCACACTGCTACAAAGCCCAAATTATTTTCCAGTCAAGATACAGATAAACATGATTAGTAATTTGAAAGCTTAAAACGGTTGGTAGGGTGATTTTAACCAATCATCAAGCTTTTACTCTCCCCAGGATGACACAGGGGTAGAAAAGTCGTTTCGGATCCATGATTTGTTCATCTTTATGAACGTGAGTCTGTCTACATTATCAGTGGAGAGCCGCGTGCGCTTATCTGTCAGCACACCACCAGCAGCGCTGAACACACGTTCAGACAGAACGCTGGCTGCGGGGCATGACAAGATCTCCAAGGCGTAAGTGGCTAGCTCCGGCCATTTATCCAGATTGGAAGCCCAAAAAGAGCAAGGGTCCAGTGACACAGTCGTGGCTTCAATGTTTACTTGGAGATACTCCTGTACCATCGTCTCTAGGCGTTGACTATGTGTCAGACTTCTTGTCTCCTCTGGCCTTGCAAAGGATGGGCTAAAAAAGTGGTGAAATGATTCCGCAAAATTGATGTTACCAGCAGATACTGTGGTTCTGTTACGGTTTGAGTGCTGAACACTTGACGGTCCCACGGTTGGCAAGTTGGAACTGTGAGATTCACTACGTGCACCACTGGTATTTTGTGGAAAAGCACATGTAAGATTCTGCAACAGTCTCTGCTGATACTCCTGCATGCGTGCATCCCTTTCTATGGCAGGAATAATTTCTGCAAATTTACTTTTGTACCGGGGATCTAACAGTGTGGCAACCCAGTAGTCAGGATTATTTCTAATTCTCACAATTCGAGGGTCATGTTGCAGGTAGTGCAGCAAGAAGGCACTCATGTGTGTTGCGCATCCAGGAGCACCAAGTCCCTGTTGTGTTGGTGGCGAGGTAACAATCATGCTTCCTTCCTCTGTCCTCTCCCCCCAACCTCGCACAACAGAAATGTGATCAAGGTCTCCCTCATCTGATGAGTCTTCCATCAGTTCGTCCTCCACTTCTTCCTGGGCTCCTGCACCTTCCTCACTAGTTTGGCTGCTACCATGCGCCCTGGTAAAACCATCTCCCCCACCCTCACATGCCTGCCGCCTTGGTGCTGCCGACCGTCTGGACCTTGCAGATGTTAGCCCTTCCGCATACAACTCCTCCTCCTCTACTTCCTCCACCTCCTCTTGTGCCACCACCTGACTCCGAATTCTGTTTAACATGTGCTCCAGCATGTAAATCACCGGAATAGTCATGCTGATAATGGCATCGTCAGCACTAAACATCTTCGTCGCCATTTCAAAACTGTGCAGAAGGGTGCATAGGTCCCTGATCTGAGACCACTCCTCCAGCGTGATTTGCCCCACCTCTGAATCTCGTTGGCCCAGGCTATACGTCAGAACGTATTGCACCAGGGCTTGTCGGTGCTGTCACAGTCGCTGCAACATGTGCAGAGTTGAATTCCACCGGGTAGGCACATCGCATTTTAGCCGGTGAAGTGGCAGGCCCAACGACTTCTGTAGAGATGTAAGTCGCTGAGCTGCGGGATGCGAATGGCGGAAGTGAGCACACAGCGACCGTGCCCTCTGCAGAAGGCCATCTAGTCTGGGATAGTGGGCTAAAAATTGCTGGACAACCAGGTTCAACACGTGAGCCATACAAGGCACGTGTGTGACATTGCCCCGGCGAAGGGCCGCACCCAGGTTTGCAGCATTGTCGCACACGGCCTTCCCTGGTTTCAGGTCCAGTGGAGACAACCATTCATGAAATTGGTTCTCCAGAGCTGACCACAACTCCTCAGCTGTGTGACTCACATTTCCCAGACATTTCAATGTAAAAACCACCTGATGACGTTGAGCCCTACTGCCAGCATAGTAAGGAGGTGTGCAGGATCTCTTCTGCGCAGTTAGAAAGCTTGTGGCATGACCAGACAGGCTTTGGGTGCAGGTGGAAGACCGAGAGGAGGTTGAGGAGGCAGAAGCAGTGGAGGAACTTTGACATAAAGAGGATTGACGCACAACTCGTGGGGACGGCAAGACTTGGACAGCAGCCCCTTGTCCTGCTGTCACCATAGTTACCCAGTGCCCAGTCAGCGACATGTAACGCCCCTGTCCATGCCTACTCGTCCAAGTGTCTGTGGTGAAATGCACCCTGTCACACACAGAGTTTCTCAAAGAAGCGGTGATGTTGTGTGCGACATGCTGGTGGAGCGCAGGCACACCTTTCTTTGAGAAGTAGTGCCGACTGGGCATCTGGTACTGGGGCACTGCGACGGACATAAGGTCTCGAAAATCCTCTGTGTCCACCAGGCGGAAAGGCAGCATTTCTGTAGCCAAGAGCTTGCAGATGGTGAAATTCAACCTCTTAGCTTTCTCATGGCTAGGAGGAAATGGTCTTTTACTTGTCCACATCTGAGGGACCGAGGGCTGGCTATTGTGCTTAGACGGGGTTGATAAGGGTGTCCCCGGCAAACTGCCGGTCTGTGAGGAAGATGCAGGCGGACATGTTAGGTTGCCTTGATCCAAAGGTGGTGCTATCGATGTCGGACAGCGCTCAACACCAGCTGGTGTTACCACCTCCAAAGAAAATGATGACCTGCCAATCACGCTGGCTGTTGCGGGTAAAGAGGTGGCAGGTCTGCGCCCCAAAACAGGTGTGACTGCTGTCCCCCCAGTCACAGAGGATGAAGAGGCCGCGGATGCACAAGATATGGCAGACGGTGATTGGCCCGGCCGGCTAGGCCGCATTGTAGCACACTGAGCTTCCCACTGCAACTTATGCTTCATGTCCATGTGCCGGTTCATGCATGAAGTACTCAAACTATGTATTTTTTGGCCTCTACTTAGCTTTTGCTGACAAATGTTACAGATAACACGAGTTGGGTCATCTTTATCGATCTGAAAAAATGCCCAGGCTATGCAAGGCTTAGCACCCATGCGACCTGAAGAGCCACCACGACTTGTGGTGAGAGGCAGAGTTGTGTTTGAGGATGCAGTTGTTGACGTGCTTCCAGTACTACGTCTCTGTCCAGGAAGGCGCAACCTGACCTCGTCGTCACTAGCATCTTCCTCCACCTCCTCTGCTGACCTCATCTCTTGGCTGACTGTGGGTTGACAGTAAGTGGGATCTCCGACCTCATCATCATCACCCTGTGCGTTATCACACCCGTCGTCCTCAGAGCCAACCTGTTCCTGCCCTGACAAAAAACTAAAGTTGTCGCTCCAATCAGGTATTTGAGTCTTATCATCGTCTTCCTCATTGTCTCCACCAACAGGAGTTACAGTTTGGGAATGAGGGTCTACATTATGGTCAGAACCTTCTGCGTCTGGTCCTGGATCCGACTCATAAAGATTCTGGGCATCAGTGCAGATCATTTCCTCGTCTGGATTCACAGAAGCGCTGGAGTCGACCTCTGATTCCCAGGCTATAGTATGAGTAAACAGCTCTGCAGACTCAACCATCTGTTCTACCTCATACTCAGACGGGCAGCTGGAGATTTGGGAGCTGTGAGGAAGCAAGTGCGATTTGGGTGACACCTTTGAGGACTGGAGTATTTGTGATGTTGAAGTTGATGTGGAGGAGAGCCCACTTAAAGGAGCACTTGATATCCGTTGAAGCACCTGCTGTTTTTGTGCCTCATCTGGAATTTGTAGCGATTGGCGTGGCCGTAAGAAAGGGATCTTATCACATTGTCCGCTAAAAGAAGTAGACATTTTAGTTTGGCTGGAAGATGGTCTTTCTTCTGCAGATTTTACTGTTGCTTTAACACCTACCCCACGGACACAACCTTTTTTCCCCTTCCCAACACGCCTATTCCCCTTTCCACCAGCAGCAGGCCTTTTTCCACTCATTTTGGTGGTTAACTAATTCACAACTCTGGAGTTGTTTGCACAAAAAAACAATGGATGGTAACCGAGCAGAGCTGAGTGGCCAAACTGTGGTATTAGGCCAAAACTATTGGCTGGGTTAGATGCAGAAAAAAATTATTTTGAATTTGCAACCTGATGGAGGACAGTATAGATGGACTAATACAAATAGTCCCACACACTGCTAGAAGCCCAAATATTTTTTCAGAGGTACTGTAGATGCAGATAAAAATTATTTTTAATTTGCAACCTGATGGAGGTCAGTATAGATGGACTAATAGACCAAGTCCCACACACTGCTAGAAGCCCAAATATTTTTTCAGAGCTAGATGCAGAAAAAAATTATTTTTAATTTGCAACCTGATGGAGGTCAGTATAGATGGACTAATAGACCAAGTCCCACACACTGCTAGAAGCCCAAATATTTTTTCAGAGCTAGATGCAGAAAAAAATTATTTTTAATTTGCAACCTGATGGAGGTCAGTATAGATGGACTAATAGACCAAGTCCCACACACCGCTAGAAGCCCAACTATTTTTTCAGAGCTAGATGCAGAAAAAAATTATATTCAATTTGCAACCTGCTGGAGGTCAGTATAGAAGGACTAATAGAACAAGTCCCACACACTGCTAGAAGCCCAAATATTTTTTCAGAGCTAAATGAAGAAAAAAATTATTTTTAATTTGCAACCTGATGGAGGTCAGTGTAGATGGACTAATAGACCAAGTCCCACACACTGCTAGAAGCCCAAATATTTTTTCAGAGCTAGATGCAGAAAAAAATTATTTTTAATTTGCAACCTGATGGAGGTCAGTATAGATGGACTAATAGACCAAGTCCCACACACTGCTAGAAGCCCAAATATTTTTTCAGAGCTAGATGCAGAAAAAAATTATTTTTAATTTGCAACCTGATGGAGGTCAGTATAGATGGACTAATAGACCAAGTCCCACACACTGCTAGAAGCCCAAATATTTTTTCAGAGCTAGATGCAGAAAAAAATTATTTTTAATTTGCAACCTGATGGAGGTCAGTATAGATGGACTAATAGACCAAGTCCCACACACCGCTAGAAGCCCAACTATTTTTTCAGAGCTATATGCAGAAAAAAATTATATTCAATTTGCAACCTGCTGGAGGTCAGGATAGAAGGACTAATAGAACAAGTCCCACACACTGCTAGAAGCCCAAATATTTTTTCAGAGCTAAATGAAGAAAAAAAATATTTTTAATTTGCAACCTGATGGAGGTCAGTATAGATGGACTAATAGACCAAGTCCCACACACTGCTAGAAGCCCAAATATTTTTTCAGAGCTAGATGCCGAAAAAAATTATATTCAGTTTGCAACCTGATGGAGGTCAGTATAGATGTACTAATAGAATGATGCTATGCCCAAAAGATTTTACTTCACTAGGTGCAGTAAAAAAATTGTTATTCTATACACAGGTGGTATATCTTGCAACACAGATAGGCTACTCCACTGACTAACACACTCTGCAATAGGCCAAAAAGGATTAGCTTTGCTAGATTCAGCCAAATGCTGTGAAAAAAACTTGCACAGCACTGCCACAGACCTGCCTGGCAAAAACTGATAGGAACTCATGTAACCTAGTCCTGAAAAGGACTCCAATTACAATTAGTCTTTACTCCCACAACCTATCTATTTAAGAGCACAGACCTCCCTGATAAAAGTCGTAGGAAATGCTGTAACCTAGTCCTTAAAAGGACTGCAATCACAACTATTCCCTACTCCCAAGCTATCTGTATATTTGTGCGAAAATTGGCTTGAAATTAACAAGGTATAGCGCACACAGCAACAGCGGTGCCGTCTAACACGCAGCTGCAGCAGTGAGAAAATGGTGGCGACGGGGAAAATGGCTTGGTCTTATAGCCAAGGACATGTGACATACACTGCCAATGACACATGCCCTTGCTTGTGTGAAAAAAAGCACTTCGCTCCGTGTGTGCGCTGCTGATAGGCTGACAGATTGCACCTCCCCACTGCAAATGCGGGAAAGAGAAAAAAAAATGGAGATCTTCATTGTTCCTGCAGAGATCCATCCCCTGCCCCTCCCCCCACCCCGCTGTACACTCAAACTGCGTATTAACATTAATTTTCATCATTACTGAGAAAAAATCCAGTTATGATTTTGGTGCACGAACAGTTATCGAACATAACCTCGAACAGCCGAATTTTTCTCAAATTGTTCGTGTTCGCCGAACGGCTCGAACACCGCCCAAAACAGCTCGAATTTGAGATTGGCGAACAGTTCGAGTAGAACAACGCTCATCTCTAATGGGTACCTTCTGCTACCCATCCGGGTTCCAGTACCGTCAGCTGGTTCTCGGCAGTGCCTTTGGATTAGGTGCCTCCTTCTCGGTATCCAAGTTCCACCAACGTCTGCTGGTCCTTGGTAGTGCTTTCTGGCACAGGTACCTCCTGCTTAGTAACCGAGTTCCAGTACCGTCAGCTGGTGTTCGGCAGTTCCATTGGCTCTTGTACCTTCTGCTACCCATCCGGGTTCCAGTACCGTCAGCTGGTCCTCGGTAGTTCCATTTGCTCTTGTACCTTCTACTACCCATCCGGGTTCCAGTACCATCAGCTGGTTCTCGGCAATGACTTTGGCACGGGTACTCCCTCCTGCCCAGCCTGGTTCCAGCACGCCAGCTGTTTCCGGGTAGTGTCAACGTCACTTTGCCTCCAATGCATTGTCCTGTCGTGTTGCGGTCGGGTTAGCCGACTCTATGGTGCCTGCAGTTTAGGTGACTCCTATGTGGGCTGCGGGATCTGGCAATGAAGGCTGGTTCCATAGTGCCAATAGGACAAGCACCCCCTGTAGGACTGTGGGTTTTGGTAACTGCGGCCGGCTCGCGGCCTTGAACTTTTTTTTACTTGGGTACCTTCTGCTACCCATCCGGGTTCCAGTACCGTCAGCTGGTTCTCGGCAGTGCCTTTGGATTTGGTGCCTCCTTCTCGGTATCCAAGTTCCACCAACGTCTGCTGGTCCTTGGTAGTGCTTTCTGGCACAGGTACCTCCTGCTTAGTAACCGAGTTCCAGTACCGTCAGCTGGTGTTCGGCAGTTCCATTGGCTCTTGTACCTTCTGCTACCCATCCGGGTTCCAGTACCGTCAGCTGGTCCTCGGTAGTTCCATTTGCTCTTGTACCTTGTACTACCCATCCGGGTTCCAGTACCGTCAGCTGGTTCTCGGCAGTGACTTTGGCACGGGTACTCCCTCCTGCCCAGCCTGATTCCAGCACGCCAGCTGTTTCCGGGTAGTGTCAACGTCACTTTGCCTCCAATGCGTTGCCCTGTCGTGTTGCGGTCGGGTTAGCCGACTCTATGGTGCCTGCAGTTTAGGTGACTCCTATGTGGGCTGCGGGATATGGCAATGAAGGCTGGTTCCATAGTGCCAATAGGACATGCACCCCCTGTAGGACTGTGGGTTTTGGTAACTGCGGCCGGCTCGCGGCCTTGAACTTTTTTTTACATGGGTACCTTCTGCTACCCATCCGGGTTCCAGTACCGTCAGCTGGTTCTCGGCAGTGCCTTTGGATTAGGTGCCTCCTTCTCGGTATCCAAGTTCCACCAACGTCTGCTGGTCCTTGGTAGTGCTTTCTGGCACAGGTACCTCCTGCTTAGTAACCGAGTTCCAGTACCGTCAGCTGGTGTTCGGCAGTTCCATTGGCTCTTGTACCTTCTGCTACCCATCCGGGTTTCAGTACCGTCAGCTGGTCCTCGGTAGTTCCATTTGCTCTTGTACCTTCTACTACCCATCCGGGTTCCAGTACCGTCAGCTGGTTCTCGGCAGTGACTTTGGCACGGGTACTCCCTCCTGCCCAGCCTGGTTCCAGCACGCCAGCTGTTTCCGGGTAGTGTCAATGTCACTTTGCCTCCAATGCGTTGTCCTGTCGTGTTGCGGTCGGGTTAGCCGACTCTATGGTGCCTGCAGTTTAGGTGACTCCTATGTGGGCTGCGGGATCTGGCAATGAAGGCTGGTTCCATAGTGCCAGTAGGACAAGCACCCCCTGTAGGACTGTGGGTTTTGGTAACTGCAGCCGGCTCGCGGCCTTGAACTTTTTTTTACATGGGTACCTTCTGCTACCCATCCGGGTTCCAGTACCGTCAGCTGGTTCTCGGCAGTGCCTTTGGATTAGGTGCCTCCTTCTCGGTATCCAAGTTCCACCAACGTCTGCTGGTCCTTGGTAGTGTTTTCTGGCACAGGTACCTCCTGCTTAGTAACCGAGTTCCAGTACCGTCAGCTGGTCTTCGGCAGTTCCATTGGCTCTTGTACCTTCTGCTACCCATCCGGGTTCCAGTACTGTCAGCTGGTCCTCGGTAGTTCCTCAGCTTTCTTGTACCTTCTGCTACATTTCCAAGTTCAAGCTTTTTGAAATGGTTCTTGGTAATCACTCTAGATCTCCCTGACGAGGACCCTGAAGACGAGGACCCTGAAGACCAACCCTAAGAAGACGAGGACCCCGAAGACGATGACCCTGAAGACGAGGACCCTGAAGACCACCCCGAAGAAGACGAGGACCCTGAAGACCACCCTGAAGAAGACGAGGACCCTGAAGACCACCCCGAGGAAGACGAGGACCCTGAAGACGAGGACCCAGAAGACCAACCCGAAGAAGACGAGGACCCCGAAGACAAGGACCCCCGAAGACGACGACCCTGAAGACCACCCCGAAGAAGACCAAGAAGATGACCCTGAAGAAGTTGACCAAGAGGACAAAGAAGAGAAGACAAGCACCAAGATGCAGAAGAACAAGAGACAGAAAACCAAGAAGCAGAAATACAAGAAGCTGCAGAACAAAAAGCGGAAAAACATTAAGCATAAGACTAAAAATCAGAGCAAAAGATAATATCTAAATTATAAGCAGAAGATGACTAAGCAGTGTATGGGGGTGAGTCCGTTCCTCCTCATGGTGCCCCTGGAAAAGACCTGCTGCTGCAGGCCAAACTGAACGCGGACAAATCCTGTTGTAAATCTTTTGTGACGGGCAGAACGAAAGGTGTAATGTCCAACCTTTTAGAGATAACAACTACAGGAATGCCTGCCACAAATAAGAATATGATGAAGAAGAAGAAGATGAAGAAGATGAAGAAGTAGAATATGAAGAATGTAAAAAAAAAGAATAATACGAAGAAGGTGAAGAAGAAGAAGAAGATGAAGAAGAAGTGGATGAAAAAGATGCTGATGCTGAGGATGATGAAGGAGAAAGTGTGGGAGAAGTAAAAAAGAAGGTGAAGAGCATGGAAGTAGTGAAACATAAATATCTGACAAAATATAAAAATACTTAACATAGTCAATATTTCCGTAACTCAGAACTAGAGATGAGCGTTGTTCTACTCGAACTGTTCGCCAATCTCAAATTCGAGCTGTTTTGGGCGGTGTTCGAGCCGGTCGGCAAACACGAACAATTTGAGAAAAATTCGGCTGTTCGAGGTTATGTTCGATAACTGTTCGTGCACCAAAATCATAACTGGATTTTTTCTCAGTAATGATGAAAATTAATGTTAATACGCAGTTTGAGTGTACAGCGGGGCGGGGGGAGGGGCAGGGGATGGATCTCTGCAGGAACAATGAAGATCTCCATTTTTTTTTCTCTTTCCCGCATTTGCAGTGGGGAGGTGCAATCTGTCAGCCTATCAGCAGCGCACACACGGAGCGAAGTGCTTTTTTTCACACAAGCAAGGGCATGTGTGATTGGCAGTGTATGTCACATGTCCTTGCCCTATAAGACCAAGCCATTTTCCCCGTCGCCACCATTTTCTCACTGCTGCAGCTGCGTGTTAGACGGCACCGCTGTTGCTGTGTGCGCTATACCTTGTTAATTTCAAGCCAATTTTCGCACAAATATACAGATAGCTTGGGAGTAGGGAATAGTTGTGATTGCAGTCCTTTTAAGGACTAGGTTACAGCATTTCCTACGACTTTTATCAGGCAGGTCTGTGCTCTTAAATAGATAGATTGTGGGAGTAAAGACTAATTGTAATTGGAGTCCTTTTCAGGACTAGGTTACATCAGTTCCTATCAGTTTTTGCCAGGCAGGTCTGTGCCAGTGCTGTGCAAGTTTTTTTCACAGCATTTGGCTGAATCTAGCAAAGCTAATCCTTTTTGGCCTATTGCAGAGTGTGTTAGTCAGTGGAGTAGCCTATCTGTGTTGCAAGATATACCACCTGTGTATAGAATACCAATTTTTTTACTGCACCTAGTGAAGTAAAATCTTTTGGGCATAGCATCATTCTATTAGTCCATCTATACTGACCTCCATCAGGTTGCAAACTGAATATAATTTTTTTCTGCATCTAGCTCTGAAAAAATATTTGGGCTTCTAGCGGTGTGTGGGACTTGGTCTATTAGTCCATCTATACTGACCTCCATCAGGTTGCAAATTAAAAATAATTTTTTTCTGCATCTAGCTCTGAAAAAATATTTGGGCTTCTAGCAGCGTGTGGGACTTGTTCTATTAGTCCATCTATACTGACCTCCATCAGGTTGCAAATTAAAAATAATTTTTTTCTGCATGTAGCTCTGAAAAAATATTTGGGCTTCTAGCAGTGTGTGGGACTTGGTCTATTAGTCCATCTATACTGACCTCCATCAGGTTGCAAATTAAAAATAATTTTTTTCTGCATCTAGCTCTGAAAAAATATTTGGGCTTCTAGCAGTGTGTGGGACTTGGTCTATTAGTCCATCTATACTGACCTCCATCAGGTTGCAAATTAAAAATAATTTTTTTCTGCATCTACCTCTGAAAAAATATTTGGGCTTCTAGCAGTGTGTGGAACTTGGTCTATTAGTCCATCTATACTGACCTCCATCAGGTTGCAAATTAAAAATAATTTTTTTCTTCATTTATCTCTGAAAAAATATTTGGGCTTCTAGCAGCGTGTGGGACTTGTTCTATTAGTCCATCTATACTGACCTCCATCAGGTTGCAAATTAAAAATAATTTTTTTCTGCATCTAGCCCAGCCAATAGTTTTGGCCTAATACCACAGTTTGGCCACTCAGCTCTGCTCGGTTACCATCCATTGTTTTTTTGTGCAAACAACTCCAGAGTTGTGAATTAGTTAACCACCAAAATGAGTGGAAAAAGGCCTGCTGCTGGTGGAAAGGGGAATAGGCGTGTTGGGAAGGGGAAAAAAGGTTGTGTCCGTGGGGTAGGTGCAGAAGAAAGACCATCTTCCAGCCAAACTAAAATGTCTACTTCTTTTAGCGGACAATGTGATAAGATCCCTTTCTTACGGCCACGCCAATCGCTACAAATTCCAGATGAGGCACAAAAACAGCAGGTGCTTCAACGGATATCAAGTGCTCCTTTAAGTGGGCTCTCCTCCACATCAACTTCAACATCACAAATACTCCAGTCCTCAAAGGTGTCACCCAAATCGCACTTGCTTCCTCACAGCTCCCAAATCTCCAGCTGCCCGTCTGAGTATGAGGTAGAACAGATGGTTGAGTCTGCAGAGCTGTTTACTCATACTATAGCCTGGGAATCAGAGGTCGACTCCAGCGCTTCTGTGAATCCAGACGAGGAAATGATCTGCACTGATGCCCAGAATCTTTATGAGTCGGATCCAGGACCAGACGCAGAAGGTTCTGACCATAATGTAGACCCTCATTCCCAAACTGTAACTCCTGTTGGTGGAGACAATGAGGAAGACGATGATAAGACTCAAATACCTGATTGGAGCGACAACTTTAGTTTTTTGTCAGGGCAGGAACAGGTTGGCTCTGAGGACGACGGGTGTGATAACGCACAGGGTGATGATGATGAGGTCGGAGATCCCACTTACTGTCAACCCACAGTCAGACAAGAGATGAGGTCAGCAGAGGAGGTGGAGGAAGATGCTAGTGACGACGAGGTCAGGTTGCGCCTTCCTGGACAGAGACGTAGTACTGGAAGCACGTCAACAACTGCATCCTCAAACACAACTCTGCCTCTCACCACAAGTCGTGGTGGCTCTTCAGGTCGCATGGGTGCTAAGCCTTGCATAGCCTGGGCATTTTTTCAGATCGATAAAGATGACCCAACTCGTGTTATCTGTAACATTTGTCAGCAAAAGCTAAGTAGAGGCCAAAAAATACATAGTTTGAGTACTTCATGCATGAACCGGCACATGGACATGAAGCATAAGTTGCAGTGGGAAGCTTAGTGTGCTACAATGCGGCCTAGCCGGCCGGGCCAGTCACCGTCTGCCATATCTTGTGCATCCGCGGCCTCTTCATCCTCTGTGACTGGGGGGACAGCAGTCACACCTGTTTTGGGGCGCAGACCTGCCACCTCTTTACCCGCAACAGCCAGCGTGATTGGCAGGTCATCATTTTCTTTGGAGGTGGTAACACCAGCTGGTGTTGAGCGCTGTCCGACATCGATAGCACCACCTTTGGATCAAGGCAACCTAACATGTCCGCCTGCATCTTCCTCACAGACCGGCAGTTTGCCGGGGACACCCTTATCAACCCCGTCTAAGCACAATAGCCAGCCCTCGGTCCCTCAGATGTGGACAAGTAAAAGACCATTTCCTCCTAGCCATGAGAAAGCTAAGAGGTTGAATTTCACCATCTGCAAGCTCTTGGCTACAGAAATGCTGCCTTTCCGCCTGGTGGACACAGAGGATTTTCGAGACCTTATGTCCGTCGCAGTGCCCCAGTACCAGATGCCCAGTCGGCACTACTTCTCAAAGAAAGGTGTGCCTGCGCTCCACCAGCATGTCGCACACAACATCACCGCTTCTTTGAGAAACTCTGTGTGTGACAGGGTGCATTTCACCACAGACACTTGGACGAGTAGGCATGGACAGGGGCGTTACATGTCGCTGACTGGGCACTGGGTAACTATGGTGACAGCAGGACAAGGGGCTGCTGTCCAAGTCTTGCCGTCCCCACGAGTTGTGCGTCAATCCTCTTTATGTCAAAGTTCCTCCACTGCTTCTGCCTCCTCAACCTCCTCTCGGTCTTCCACCTGCACCCAAAGCCTGTCTGGTCATGCCACAAGCTTTCTAACTGCGCAGAAGGGATCCTGCACACCTCCTTACTATGCTGGCAGTAGGGCTCAACGTCATCAGGCGGTTTTTACATTGAAATGTCTGGGAAATGTGAGTCACACAGCTGAGGAGTTGTGGTCAGCTCTGGAGAACCAATTTCATGAATGGTTGTCTCCACTGGACCTGAAACCAGGGAAGGCCGTGTGCGACAATGCTGCAAACCTGGGTGCGGCCCTTCGCCGGGGCAATGTCACACACGTGCCTTGTATGGCTCACGTGTTGAACCTGGTTGTCCAGCAATTTTTAGCCCACTATCCCAGACTAGATGGCCTTCTGCAGAGGGCACAGTCGCTGTGTGCTCACTTCCGCCGTTCGCATCCCGCAGCTCAGCGACTTACATCTCTACAGAAGTCGTTGGGCCTGCCACTTCACCGGCTAAAATGCGATGTGCCTACCCGGTGGAATTCAACTCTGCACATGTTGCAGCGACTGTGGCAGCACCGACAAGCCCTGGTGCAATACGTTCTGACGTATAGCCTGGGCCAACGAGATTCAGAGGTGGGGCAAATCACGCTGGAGGAGTGGTCTCAGATCAGGAACCTATGCACCCTTCTGCACAGTTTTGAAATGGCGACGAAGATGTTTAGTGCTGACGATGCCATTATCAGCATGACTATTCCGGTGATTTACATGCTGGAGCACATGTTAAACAGAATTCGGAGTCAGGTGGTGGCACAAGAGGAGGTGGAGGAAGTAGAGGAGGAGGAGTTGTATGCGGAAGGGCTAACATCTGCAAGGTCCAGACGGTCGGCAGCACCAAGGCGGCAGGCATGTGAGGGTGGGGGAGATGGTTTTACCAGGGCGCATGGTAGCAGCCAAACTAGTGAGGAAGGTGCAGGAGCCCAGGAAGAAGTGGAGGACGAACTGATGGAAGACTCATCAGATGAGGGAGACCTTGATCACATTTCTGTTGTGCGAGGTTGGGGGGAGAGGACAGAGGAAGGAAGCATGATTGTTACCTCGCCACCAACACAACAGGGACTTGGTGCTCCTGGATGCGCAACACACATGAGTGCCTTCTTGCTGCACTACCTGCAACATGACCCTCGAATTGTGAGAATTAGAAATAATCCTGACTACTGGGTTGCCACACTGTTAGATCCCCGGTACAAAAGTAAATTTGCAGAAATTATTCCTGCCATAGAAAGGGATGCACGCATGCAGGAGTATCAGCAGAGACTGTTGCAGAATCTTACATGTGCTTTTCCACAAAATACCAGTGGTGCACGTAGTGAATCTCACAGTTCCAACTTGCCAACCGTGGGACCGTCAAGTGTTCAGCACTCAAACCGTAACAGAACCACAGTATCTGCTGGTAACATCAATTTTGCGGAATCATTTCACCACTTTTTTAGCCCATCCTTTGCAAGGCCACAGGAGACAAGAAGTCTGACACATAGTCAACGCCTAGAGACGATGGTACAGGAGTATCTCCAAGTAAACATTGAAGCCACGACTGTGTCACTGGACCCTTGCTCTTTTTAGGCTTCCAATCTGGATAAATGGCCGGAGCTAGCCACTTACGCCTTGGAGATCTTGTCATGCCCCGCAGCCAGCGTTCTGTCTGAACGTGTGTTCAGCGCTGCTGGTGGTGTGCTGACAGATAAGCGCACGCGGCTCTCCACTGATAATGTAGACAGACTCACGTTCATAAAGATGAACAAATCATGGATCCGAAACGACTTTTCTACCCCTGTGTCATCCTGGGGAGAGTAAAAGCTTGATGATTGGTTAAAATCACCCTACCAACCGTTTTAAGCTTTCAAATTACTAATCATGTTTATCTGTATCTTGACTGGAAAATAATTTGGGCTTTGTAGCAGTGTGCAGCACTGATCCTATAAGGCCATCTATAATAAGCTTCACCAGATTTAAAATTAAAAATAATTTTTAGCTGCATCTAGCCCGGAAAATAATTTTGGGGCTCCGAGATGCGCAAGACACATAAGTGCCTTCTTGCTGCACTACCTGCAGCATGACCCTCATATTGTCAGAATTCGAAGTAATCATGACTACTGGGTTGCCACACTCTTAGATCCCCCAAACTTTTCGATCAACATTTTCATTTTAATAAAGACCAAAAAAATGGTCATTTTTGAAATTATAAGCATTAGCAGGTTGTTAGAAACTGAAATCAAACAGTTTTCAACTCAAACTTTATTCTAGGTGATGTTACATTTTCACATAGGACCCCTTGTTCGAAAGGAGCTTCTGAACTCTCTCGTCCATTGAATTTGTCAGGTTTTGGATGGTTTCTGCTTCAATTGTTTTGCATGAGGACAGAATACGCTCCCAGAGCTGTTGCTTAGATGTGAACTGCCTCCCGCCATCATAGACACTCCTTTTAATGATGCTCCAAAGGTTCTGAATGGGGTAGAGGTCAGGGGAGCATGGGGGTCACACCATAAGTTTGTCCCCTTTTATGCCCATATCAGCCAGAGATGCAGATGTTTTATGTGCAGCATGAGATGGTGCATTATCATGCAGAAAAATGATCTTGCTGTGAAATACACGGTTCTTCTTCTTGAACCATGGCAGGAAGTGCTGTTTGAGAAAATCCACATACATTATGGAGTTCATCTTTAGCGCCTTCAGGGATCCTAAAGGGGCCGACAATCTCTCTCCCCATGATTCCAGCCCAAAACATTACTCCACCTCCTCCTTGTTGGCGCTGTAGCCGTGTTTGCGTGGGGTGTCCATCAACCAGCCATCCTCCACTCCATTCATCTGGACCATCGAGCGCTGCACGGCACTCATCCGTGAACAAAACAGTTTTGAAATCAGTCTTCATGTAATGTTTGGCCCACTGGAGCCGTTTCTGCTTGTGTGAAGTGGATAGAGGAGGTCGACAGGATGGCGTATGCACAGCTGCAAACCTCTGAAGGACCCTGCATCTTGTTGTTCGGGGGACGTTGGAGGCACAAGCAGCTTCAAAAACTTGTCTGCTGCTATGACAAGGCTTTTTTGCTGCTGCTCTTTCAACCTGACGTAATTGCCTGTAGGAAAGAGTCCTCAATTTGCCCTTATCAGCACGCACACGTGTGTACTGTGAATCAGCTACATACTTCTTGATTGCCAAGACACTTCATCCTGATCATCGCACAATGTTGATTGTAGTCATGCCTTGACCTAAACACTCCACAATTTGTTGCTTCTCAGCAGCCGACACATCCTTTTTCTTTCCCATTTTGGCAGAAAATGTAGGCTGCTTAATAATGTGAGAGAGCCTTCTTAAGTAGTCTTGCCTTTCATTGGACACACCTGCCAAACTAATTAGCACAGGTGTCTGCAATTACTTACAGTGATATAAAGAGCCCTGACACACATCACCATCAATGAGTTTAACTGACAAACAAACAAATTCTTCCCTTATCACTCCTAAACACTTTTTGCATAATAATTTGGAACGCGGTGTACATGTGCTTTTCCACAAAACACCAGTGGTTCACGTAGTGAATCTTACAGTTCTAACTTGCCAACCGTGGTCTGTATGGAATTGTTCAATAAAGGGCCCAAAATTAAGATAACATAGATGGGAGAGGTCTCTATGCATAGGAATTCCTAAGTATTTGATACCCTGTGAGGGCCAGGCAAAGGGAAAGTTGGACTGGATGGAATCCTATATGGATTTAGGGAGGGAGACATCGAGGGCCTCAGACTTCGCTGCATTGATTTTAAAATTTTACCATGTAACAAAGTGATCTATTTCAGCCATAACAGCAGGGATGGATATATGTGATTGAGTGATATATACTAGGACATCATCAGCAAATAGAGAGCACTTGTACTCGGTGCCTCCCACCTCAATCCACCTAATATTGGGGTTATGGCGAATTGATGAGAGCAGGTGCTCCGTCACTAGGATGTATAAGAGAGGGGACAGAGGACATCCCTGCCTTGTCCCATTGGTGATTGTGAAAGGTGATGAAAATGTTCTGACGCACCCCCTGGGCCTTGGGACACCCGGAGCCGGACCCTTTTTGGTGGATGCTGGTGGTTGTAGTCTTCGTGGCGGCGATCCGGTTCCGTGGCTCAGGGCAGTCAAACCAGTGGCGGAACTATTTATGTGGTTTTGATGTTTAAATGTCTGACTACGCCACCCGTGGATTGCGGTCAGAGTGAACCGCCGCTACAGGGCAGACCGCTAAGGCTGGTGTTGTGGGTGCAGCAGAGCGTAGCATAACTCCCCACGGGAGGAGTATAGCCTCAGGGCAGTGTATGCGGAGGATGGGGGTGATGGTGCAGGGCAGCAGCAGTAACGACACGGAGTCAGTGATGCAGTTCAGGGCCTTTACTCACAGTTCTTATTATCCAGACCACGTCTGCAGGTAACGGCTGCCCACGTCGTACTGTGCTCACCAGGTGAGGGGCTCAGACAACTCCCAGATAACTTTGGAGCGCTTCACAGGACCCCCTTTGTGTGTCCTTTGTCTGGCCTTTCTTACCAACACTTCTGTCCGTCTGCCTCGGGCCTCCTCTTGGTAAACTTGGCGCCAGTTTCCCTGACCCTATGTGGTGCCTTCCTAGCGGGTGGAGCAAGGGGCTGCGCCACATAAAATGTCAGAGCCTCCGGTTTATAGCTGAGGGTCGTTTCCTGCCTCCACTAGTTCGGGGACCGGTCTCCCCCTTTGGCCTGACCCCTCCACGCAGGTGGATTCGGGCGTGCGGTGGCGACTCGCCCGTCCGCACCCCTGGGATCCCTTCATTCCTCGTTCCTGGAGCCTTCTCCGCTCCTCTTCCTTCCTTCTCCCTCTTGCAGGCCTGGGCCTCTGTTACTAGGCCCGCCTCCGGAGCAGAGCTCATGCAGAGCCCCTGCTCCCTGCCACTTCTGCTCAGACTTCTCTGCACTGAACTAAGATGGTGCCCACCTTTTATACTCCCTTCTCAATGCACCCAGGAACTGCTTCCTCCCTGCTCCTGCACTGCAGGGTTCCCCTTCCTCAGTGTTCCCTCCCCCCACTCCAGCCAGGGACAGGGACTGTCGTGCCCATCTCAGGGGCATATTGGTCGCCCTGCCCCACGGCAATGTGGTGTAATGCATGCAGGTGTCGGGTCCTGATCCACACTCCATCCTTATCTGAGAGTGAGATATCACACCTCTGGGTGAGGTGCAATACGTCTGTAGCAACCGAGCCCTCGGTGCTACAGTTCCATTTATCTTCAGCCTAGGTGACGTATTGTGATATAGGGCCGTGATTTTGGCTATAAAAGGGTCCCCTAGACCCCTACCCCAAGCTTTTTAAGAGAATCATATATGGCGTGCCAGGAGACTCTATGGAATGCTTTCTCAGCATCCAACGAGAGTATCTACTTACAAATTTTTAACTGCATCTAGCCCAGGAAATACTTTGTGCCTAGTAGCAGTGTCTGCTAGTCAGCGGATTATCCCGGCTGTTAAGCAAGCTACACCACCTGTAGTTTGGACACTTAATTTTTTCAAAGGAAATGCTTCGGGACCACGGGATACTTAGTGAAGAGCATCAGGAGGCACCCCAAGGCATAGGGGCTGGGACTGGCACTAGGATGCCTTGCGGTGGACAGCCGAGCTCGATCCTTATAAAAGCTTTTTAACTGCAGCAGCTTTAGTGGACGCTACTGGAGCTGGAATTACGCGGCTGCTGGCATGAGACTTGCCCTCCAATAGATCCTTGTAAATGGATTTAAAGTGTATTCATTCAAATTAGAGGGACAATTTAAATTAAAAAGCTTAGAGCTGCCTCCACCACAGGGGGGCTCTCTCGACCCACCAGCGGACAGGCACCAGTATTGGGAGAGGGGGGCTGGCCGTCAGGGTTCACCGCGGCTCTGGCACAAACCCGGCGACACGGAGGTGGCATGGGCAAAAGCGGACTGGCCGTCTCGGCTTCTCACTTTTTGGATTTTAGAAGGGCATGACATGCCTATATCTGTGTCTCCCCCTCCTTTTACTCCTCCACCTCTTTTCTTTTCGCATGACTATATGTACTTGTCACTTTTCCATGTGTTAGTTGTGTCTTCTGAGCAGTTTGTCAGCTTTTGGACACCTTTGAAGGTGTTTTCTATGTGTTTCTATGTGTTTTTGTTTGCCTGCCATTGGTTTTAACGGTGTTCGAAGGTGTTCGACGAACAGTTCGACGAACAGTTCGGCGAACACACGGGTGTTCGACGAACCGAACCGAACTCGAACACTACGGGGGTGGCTCAACACTACTCAGAACGTCTAAAATAAAATATTAATTCCTGCTATTCCATTTGATTGGGCTAAACCTCTATGCCTTTATTGTCTCCCCCACCTCCCCCAATACATTCTACATTATTCTTAGTTGTTTTCCTTCATGTAGAATTAACCTACAAGGAAAGAAAGGGTTTATTTTCATTCCGATATTTCTGTCCCATTGACTTGCATTGGTTTCCGCTATCGGAATCGGCGATATCCGATACTTTTTCGGTATCGGTCCGATCCAATCCGATCCGATATTTCCCGATATCGGAAGGTATCGCTCAACACTACTCATGAGCTGTCTTTTTACCTTGACTCATAAATTGCTTATTTTGTTATCAGGATTACAAAGCTATTCTGACATGGATTTTCACAGTAAGTACATCAGTCTTCTAAGATCTGAGAGATTTATTTAATAATGTAAGTAATTTCCATCATGAGATGATCTTTACAATTTTCACTGGGTTATTTGCATTTTAATTGTCAGCCATATTCACTATTACCATTAGTACTGCTGTTCTGCCAGGCTACTAAGCACTGTTCTGTGTAACTCTTCCTGAGGCTTCAAACATGTCCACTTGAAGTTTCTTCATTACTATTGATGAGCGAGCACTAAAATGCTCGGGTACTCGTTGCTCGGGTCGAGCACACTGGAATACTCGGGTGCTCGACCCGAGCAATGAGCCCAATGGGTACAGCATGGGGAAGACCTCTGGAAGCATCTCTGACTCCCAGGTCACTGCCTAAAGTGTGCCCATCATAAGTGATCCTTGGCGCATGCGAAGATGCCTCCCGCCATGCACCTGTCGTTGCAGACTTGCAACAATCACCGTCCATGTCCTTGTCCCAGTGCAGAGTTCAGTTGTCCCTACCCCATTCCTTGGAATGCAAGAACAAGTATGTAGCCAGCCACCCACCCACAGGCTGCAATACTATACTGCCAAATTTTTGACATCTGCTTGCACTTGAAATGTGGCCTTTTAGGCTCGTGGAGGCAGAAGCTTTTCATAACCACATGCCAGCGCCGGCCGGGCGTCCATACTCGGTCCCCAGCCGCCACTGTTTCTCCCATTGTTGTCTCCGACTTCCACAAGCACGGGTCCCACAACATTACCCGTGCCCTCCCCAGTGCACTTACTGGGAAGGACCGCCTAACCACAAACACGTGGACAGGTGAATGTGGCCAGGGACGGTACGGAGCCAGTCCACAGCTTATTTTGCTGAGTTGTATTTCACCACAGCCATATTCTTTAGCTTGGTGAAAGGACTTGGGAAACCATATCTACTCCAGCTGTGATTTCTCCCAGGAAGTCCTCTAAAGCTGCTTTCACTTGAAATGTGGCGTTTTAGGCTCGTGGAGGCGGAAGCTTTTCACAACCTCATGCCTCGTGTCCATACTCGATCCCCAGCCGCCACTATTTCACCCAGTGTTGTCTCTGCCTTCTACAAGCGCGGGTCCCTGAACATTACTGCTGGTACTTTTCTGTGGGAATCTGCTTGCCTCCTACCAGCCTGGAATATTTCCAGTAAATTATGGTATGACGCCATGGTATTAGCACTGCCCGCAGTACCAATAGCGAAGCCTTCCCCAATTTCCTTCTCAGGAATTTTATTTGGTAGACTGAGTGGCTGCCCAAATACATTAGTTTCTCACAAAGGCGCTGAAGATAGAGTGGCAGTAGGTGCAAGTTTCTCCAGCCTGTTAGATATCAGAGGGTGAACGGTAGCACATTGGATCAGTGGTTAGCACTGAAGCCTTGCAGCGCTGGGATCCTGGGTTCAAATCCCAGCAAGGACAATATCTGCAAGGATTTTGTATGTTGTCCCTGTGTTTGCGTGGGTTTCCACCTCAGTAAAAAAGCAGCCATAGAGTGTCCGGGAACCTTCCAACACACTTTTCTTAACCAGGACTGCTTCTCGGCAGGGTTGGACAGTCCCACCAGAGAATCCTCTGGTGTGCCTTGGCTTCTGCATCAGGAGAGTTCATGATAGCGCTAACTTTGCAGATGCTATAGGGCTCTTGAGGGAGGGAGAAAGGTGAGCCCTCAGAATCAAATCCTCTAGTGGGCCCAATGTTTTTCAATCTGAAACAGCTTCTCAGTGGGAGTTGTATTTCACCACAGCCATATTCTCTAGCTCGGTGAAAGGACTGGCATAGAGGGAAACCATATCTACTCCGGCTGTCATTTCTCCGTCACCACGACCATGCCTGGCTGTATGTTCAGTGGTGAGAGCCACAGATCAGGCTGCTGTGTTACAGCTTTCAACAACTCTGCAGTGCTGGGTGGTTTGTCACCTAAGCAATAAGCATGTTATCTTCAGCTCAGCCTGTTGCCGCTTGGCCAAGGCAGTGCTGCAGTGCTTTCAGCTTGTGACTGATGTGGTCATTTCAGAGATGGAGGAGGAGGTGCACGAGCTGAACAATGTGATTACATTGAGGTTAAATTGGCGACTCTGTTTTTATACTAAAGAAAGATCCTATTGTTTTTGGGGTTTTTTACGTTATTTTTTAAGGCAAATGCATTTACCGGGAAATGTCATTTTAACATTTTACAACCTTATCTGGCAATGTGGTGTGTGACACATCATCAGACACATCCTGTTTCATTGATGATGGAGGGACTCTGAAACACACGTAGAGCAGGGCAACAGTAACGAGTACGACATATTCCCATTAGAAAGGAGAGAGTCTGCTATACAGTTATAGGGTATGCAGTGAGTCCAACGGCTGACCAAATTTAGGAAAAACCCCACTAAGAAATTAAAGACACATAGAGCAGGGCCACAGTAACGACAAATTTCCATTAGAAAGGAGAGAGTCTGCTATACAGTTATAGGGTATGCAGTGAATCCAACTGCTGACCAAATTTAGGAAAAACCCCACTAAGAAATTAAAGACACATAGAGCAGGGCCACAGTAATGACAAATTCCATTAGAAAGAAGAGAGTCTACTATACAGTTATAGGGTATGCAGTGAGTCTAACGGCTGACCAAATTTAGGAAAAACCCCACTAAGAATTTAAAGACACATAGAGAAGGACCACAGTAACAAGTACGATGTGTTCACATTATAAAGGAGAGGGTCTGCTATACAGTTATAGGGTATGCAGTGAGTCCAACGGCTGACCAAATTTAGGAAAAACCCCACTAAGAAATTAAAGACACATAGAGCAGGGCCACAGTAACGACAAATTCCCATTAGAAAGGAGAGAGTCTCCCATAGTGTTGGCCTATGCAGTGAATGCAAGGGCTGCCAAAAATTTGGAGGCACCCCAATGCCCCTTGGAAGAGACGTGGAGGAGGGCCTCATGAAAAAAATGTTCCCATTGGAAAGGAGCGGGCCTCCTATACTTGTAATACCCATGCACTAAGTGTATCGGCTGGCAAACATTTACGCATGGGTGGTATACATGAACATACTGTATAAAAAAATTTTCTTACGGGCATCATAAACACCCTTTAAAAAAATTATGTGGGTGTTGCATCTCAGACCACGGTCACCCTGGTGATATGGTGGTGGAGGATGAGGAGAAGGAGAAGGACAAGAGCAAATAGCCAAAATCAGGAAGCGTATACCCATGTGTGGGTGTGAAAAGGTGCATGGGAATACACCTCCCAAGAAAAGAAACTGGATTTGAGTTTATGTTACGCTGCTATCATTCGGTGGTGTTGAGAAGTCTGGCCCAATCCAGCCCTTGTTCATTTTTATAAGAGTCAGCCTGTCAGCATTTTCAGTTGACAGGCGGATGCACTTATCAGTTATAATTCCACCAGCAGCACTAAAAACCCGCTCTGATAAAATGCTGGAGGCAGGGCAGGCCAGGACCTCCAAGGCATAGAGAGCCAGTTCATTCCACGAATCCAGCTTGGATACCCAATAATTATAAGGCACAGAGGAATCACGGAGGACGTTGGTACGTTCGTCAAGGTACTCCTTCAGCATCTTCCCAAACTTTGCACGCCTTGGGAGATTACCCCGCGCCTCAGGGCCTGTGCGATGGGAGGGTCTGAGAAAACTCTCCCAGAACTTTGACAGTGTTCCCCTGCCTCTGCTGGATTGAAGTTGTGTCTCTCTCGCCCGTACTCCTTGGTTGTAAAACGAAATGTGCCCTCTGCTGCCAGCGTTTTCAGATGGGAATTTTTTTAATAGTTCCGCAACAAGGGCCTTCTGGTACAGCCCCATTTTTGTAGACCTGTCCGCCTCAGGAATAAGAGATATAAAGTTATCCTTGTAGCGTGGGTCTAGAAGTGTCACCAACCAGTAATGACGGTCACCCAAAATTTTGACAACGCGAGGGTCATGGAAAAGGCAGCGTAACATAAACTCAGCCATGCGTGCAAGACTACTAACAGGCAAGGCTTCCGTGTCCTCACCAAGAGGATGACTGACCATGCTCTCCTCCTCCTCCTCCTCTCTGTCCTCTGGCCATCCATGCTGAACAGACGGTATGACAGCTGTGCAGGTAGTACCGTCTATAGAGCATGAAACTAGCTCCTGTCCTTTCTCCTCCTCCTCTTCCTCATTGTCACCCAATCCACATTGGCATGAGATGAGGCTGGGCTGTGTGTAATCACACTGTATGGTTCCTTGCTCCATCTCATCGTGCTCCGCCTGCTATGCATCTTCTTTGATTGTGAGCAGAGAACGTTTCAGAAGACAGAGAAGTGGGATGGTGACGCTAATTATGGCGTCATCGCCGCTCACCATCTTGGTGGAGTCCTCAAAGTTTTGGAGGATGGTACATATGTCTGACATCCACGTCCACTCCTGAGGTCTTATGTGTGGAGTCTGAACTGAATACCGACGGCCTTGTTGATGCTGGTACTCAGCAACTGCCCTCTTATGCTCACAAATCCTTCCCAACATCTGCAGTGTAGAGTTCCAATGCGTGGGGACATCACACACAAGTCTGTGAGCCAGAAGCTGCAAACGCTCCTGAAACACGGCAAGGGCGGTGGAATCTGTAGCTGACTTTCTAAAATGGGCACACAGGCGGCGTACTTTAACAAGCAGATCCGGCAGCTCCGGATAGGATTTGAGAAACCGCTGAACCACGAGGTTAAGCACATGGGCCAGGCATGGTACATGTGTGAGCTCGCCTCGCCTCAGAGCCGCCACCAGGTTCCGGCCATTGCCACACACAACCATGCCTGGCTGTAGGTTCAGCAGTGTGAGCCACAGATCTGCCTGCTCTTTCAGAGCTGTCCACATCTCTTCAGCATTGTGCGGTTTGTCACATAAGCATATTAGCTTCAGCATAGCCTGTTGCCGCTTGGCCAAGGCAGTGCTCCAGTGCTTCTAGCTTGTGACTGATGCGGTCATTTCGGAGATGGAGGCTGAAGAGGAGGAGGAGGCTGAGGAGGATGAGGTGCAGGAGCTGTAGACCGTGGGGGCAACCCTGATTGACCTAGGGCCCGCAATCCTTGGCGTCGGGAGGACGTGTTCTGTCCCAAGGTCTGACTGGGTCCCGGCTTCCACTATGTTAACCCAGTGTGCCGTCAGTGAGATGTACCGTCCCTGCCCATAAGCACTTGTCCACGTGTCCGTGGTTAGGTGGACTTTCCTGGTAACTGCGTTGTTGAGGGCACGGCTAATGTTTTGGGACACGTGCTTGGGTAATGCGGGGACGGCACACCGGGAGAAATAGTGGCGGCTGGGGACCGAGTACAGAGGGACGGCCGCCGCCATCAGGTTGCGGAATGCTTCCGTCTCCACTAGAGATGAGCGTTGTTCTACTCGAACTGTTCACCAATCTCAAATTCGAGCTGTTTTGGGCGGTGTTCGAGCCGGTCGGCGAACACGAACAATTTGAGAAAAATTCGGCTGTTCGAGGTTATGTTCGATAACTGTTCGTGCACCAAAATCATAACTGGATTTTTTCTCAGTAATGATGAAAATTAATGTTAATACGCAGTTTGAGTGTACAGCAGGGCGGGGGGAGGGGCAGGGGATGGATCTCTGCAGGAACAATGAAGATCTCCATTTTTTTTTCTCTTTCCCGCATTTGCAGTGGGGAGGTGCAATCTGTCAGCCTATCAGCAGCGCACACACGGAGCGAAGTGCTTTTTTTCACACAAGCAAGGGCATGTGTGATTGGCAGTGTATGTCACATGTCCTTGCCCTATAAGACCAAGCCATTTTCCCCGTCGCCACCATTTTCTCACTGCTGCAGCTGCGTGTTAGACGGCACCGCTGTTGCTGTGTGCGCTATACCTTGTTAATTTCAAGCCAATTTTCGCACAAATATACAGATAGCTTGGGAGTAGGGAATAGTTGTGATTGCAGTCCTTTTAAGGACTAGGTTACAGCATTTCCTACGACTTTTATCAAGCAGGTCTGTGCTCTTAAATAGATAGATTGTGGGAGTAAAGACTAATTGTAATTGGAGTCCTTTTCAGGACTAGGTTACATCAGTTCCTATCAGTTTTTGCCAGGCAGGTCTGTGCCAGTGCTGTGCAAGTTTTTTTCACAGCATTTGGCTGAATCGAGCAAAGCTAATCCTTTTTGGCCTATTGCAGAGTGTGTTAGTCAGTGGAGTAGCCTATCTGTGTTGCAAGATATACCACCTGTGTATAGAATACCAATTTTTTTACTGCACCTAGTGAAGTAAAATCTTTTGGGCATAGCATCATTCTATTAGTCCATCTATACTGACCTCCATCAGGTTGCAAACTGAATCTAATTTTTTTCGGCATCTAGCTCTGAAAAAATATTTGGGCTTCTAGCAGTGTGTGGGACTTGGTCTATTAGTCCATCTATACTGACCTCCATCAGGTTGCAAATTAAAAATAATTTTTTTCTTCATTTATCTCTGAAAAAATATTTGGGCTTCTAGCAGCGTGTGGGACTTGTTCTACTAGTCCATCTATACTGACCTCCATCAGGTTGCAAATTAAAAATAATTTTTTTCTGCATCTAGCTATGAAAAAATATTTGGGCTTCTAGCAGTGTGTGGGACTTGGTCTATTAGTCCATCTATACTGACCTCCATCAGGTTGCAAATTAAAAATAATTTTTTTCTGCATCTAGCTCTGAAAAAATATTTGGGCTTCTAGCAGTGTGTGGGACTTGGTCTATTAGTCCATCTATACTGACCTCCATCAGGTTGCAAATTGAATAAAAAAAATTTCTGCATCTAGCTCTGAAAAAATATTTGGGCTTCTAGCGGTGTGTGGGACTTGGTCTATTAGTCCATCTATACTGACCTCCATCAGGTTGCAAATTAAAAATAATTTTTTTCTGCATCTAGCTCTGAAAAAATATTTGGGCTTCTAGCAGTGTGTGGGACTTGGTCTATTAGTCCATCTATACTGACCTCCATCAGGTTGCAAATTAAAAATATTTTTTTTCTTCATTTAGCTCTGAAAAAATATTTGGGCTTCTAGCAGTGTGTGGGACTTGTTCTATTAGTCCTTCTATACTGACCTCCAGCAGGTTGCAAATTGAATATAATTTTTTTCTGCATCTAGCTCTGAAAAAATATTTGGGCTTCTAGCGGTGTGTGGGACTTGGTCTATTAGTCCATCTATACTGACCTCCATCAGGTTGCAAATAAAAAATAATTTTTTTCTGCATCTAGCTCTGAAAAAATATTTGGGCTTCTAGCAGTGTGTGAGACTTGGTCTATTAGTCCATCTATACTGACCTCCATCAGGTTGCAAATTAAAAATAATTTTTTTCTGCATCTAGCTCTGAAAAAATATTTGGGCTTCTAGCAGTGTGTGGGACTTGGTCTATTAGTCCATCTATACTGACCTCCATCAGGTTGCAAATTGAATAAAAAAAATTTCTGCATCTAGCTCTGAAAAAATATTTGGGCTTCTAGCGGTGTGTGGGACTTGGTCTATTAGTCCATCTATACTGACCTCCATCAGGTTGCAAATTAAAAATAATTTTTTTCTGCATCTAGCTCTGAAAAAATATTTGGGCTTCTAGCAGTGTGTGGGACTTGGTCTATTAGTCCATCTATACTGACCTCCATCAGGTTGCAAATTAAAAATAATTTTTTTCTTCATTTAGCTCTGAAAAAATATTTGGGCTTCTAGCAGTGTGTGGGACTTGTTCTATTAGTCCTTCTATACTGACCTCCAGCAGGTTGCAAATTGAATATAATTTTTTTCTGCATCTAGCTCTGAAAAAATATTTGGGCTTCTAGCGGTGTGTGGGACTTGGTCTATTAGTCCATCTATACTGACCTCCATCAGGTTGCAAATTAAAAATAATTTTTTTCTGCATCTAACCCAGCCAATAGTTTTGGCCTAATACCACAGTTTGGCCACTCAGCTCTGCTCGGTTACCATCCATTGTTTTTTTGTGCAAACAACTCCAGAGTTGTGAATTAGTTAACCACCAAAATGAGTGGAAAAAGGCCTGCTGCTGGTGGAAAGGGGAATAGGCGTGTTGGGAAGGGGAAAAAAGGTTGTGTCCGTGGGGTAGGTGCAGAAGAAAGACCATCTTCCAGCCAAACTAAAATGTCTACTTCTTTTAGCGGACAATGTGATAAGATCCCTTTCTTACGGCCACGCCAATCGCTACAAATTCCAGATGAGGCACAAAAACAGCAGGTGCTTCAATGGATATCAAGTGCTCCTTTAAGTGGGCTCTCCTCCACATCAACTTCAACATCACAAATACTCCAGTCCTCAAAGGTGTCACCCAAATCGCACTTGCTTCCTCACAGCTCCCAAATCTCCAGCTGCCCGTCTGAGTATGAGGTAGAACAGATGGTTGAGTCTGCAGAGCTGTTTACTCATACTATAGCCTGGGAATCAGAGGTCGACTCCAGCGCTTCTGTGAATCCAGACGAGGAAATGATCTGCACTGATGCCCAGAATCTTTATGAGTCGGATCCAGGACCAGACGCAGAAGGTTCTGACCATAATGTAGACCCTCATTCCCAAACTGTAACTCCTGTTGGTGGAGACAATGAGGAAGACGATGATAAGACTCAAATACCTGATTGGAGCGACAACTTTAGTTTTTTGTCAGGGCAGGAACAGGTTGGCTCTGAGGACGACGGGTGTGATAACGCACAGGGTGATGATGATGAGGTCGGAGATCCCACTTACTGTCAACCCACAGTCAGCCAAGAGATGAGGTCAGCAGAGGAGGTGGAGGAAGATGCTAGTGACGACGAGGTCAGGTTGCGCCTTCCTGGACAGAGACGTAGTACTGGAAGCACGTCAACAACTGCATCCTCAAACACAACTCTGCCTCTCACCACAAGTCGTGGTGGCTCTTCAGGTCGCATGGGTGCTAAGCCTTGCATAGCCTGGGCATTTTTTCAGATCGATAAAGATGACCCAATTCGTGTTATCTGTAACATTGGTCAGCAAAAGCTAAGTAGAGGCCAAAAAATACATAGTTTGAGTACTTCATGCATGAACCGGCACATGGACATGAAGCATAAGTTGCAGTGGGAAGCTCAGTGTGCTACAATGCGGCCTAGCCGGCCGGGCCAACCACCGTCTGCCATATCTTGTGCATCCGCGGCCTCTTCATCCTCTGTGACTGGGGGGACAGCAGTCACACCTGTTTTGGGGCGCAGACCTGCCACCTCTTTACCCGCAACAGCCAGCGTGATTGGCAGGTCATCATTTTCTTTGGAGGTGGTAACACCAGCTGGTCTTGAGCGCTGTCCGACATCGATAGCACCACCTTTGGATCAAGGCAACCTAACATGTCCGCCTGCATCTTCCTCACAGACCGGCAGTTTGCCGGGGACACCCTTATCAACCCCGTCTAAGCACAATAGCCAGCCCTCGGTCCCTCAGATGTGGACAAGTAAAAGACCATTTCCTCCTAGCCATGAGAAAGCTAAGAGGTTGAATTTCACCATCTGCAAGCTCTTGGCTACAGAAATGCTGCCTTTCCGCCTGGTGGACACAGAGGATTTTCGAGACCTTATGTCCGTCGCAGTGCCCCAGTACCAGATGCCCAGTCGGCACTACTTCTCAAAGAAAGGTGTGCCTGCGCTTCACCAGCATGTCGCACACAACATCACCGCTTCTTTGAGAAACTCTGTGTGTGACAGGGTGCATTTCACCACAGACACTTGGACGAGTAGGCATGGACAGGGGCGTTACATGTCGCTGACTGGGCACTGGGTAACTATGGTGACAGCAGGACAAGGGGCTGCTGTCCAAGTCTTGCCGTCCCCACGAGTTGTGCGTCAATCCTCTTTATGTCAAAGTTCCTCCACTGCTTCTGCCTCCTCAACCTCCTCTCGGTCTTCCACCTGCACCCAAAGCCTGTCTGGTCATGCCACAAGCTTTCTAACTGCGCAGAAGGGATCCTGCACACCTCCTTACTATGCTGGCAGTAGAGCTCAATGTCATCAGGCGGTTTTTACATTGAAATGTCTGGGAAATGTGAGTCACACAGCTGAGGAGTTGTGGTCAGCTCTGGAGAACCAATTTCATGAATGGTTGTCTCCACTGGACCTGAAACCAGGGAAGGCCGTGTGCGACAATGCTGCAAACCTGGGTGCGGCCCTTCGCCGGGGCAATGTCACACACGTGCCTTGTATGGCTCACGTGTTGAACCTGGTTGTCCAGCAATTTTTAGCCCACTATCCCAGACTAGATGGCCTTCTGCAGAGGGCACGGTCGCTGTGTGCTCACTTCCGCCGTTCGCATTCCGCAGCTCAGCGACTTACATCTCTACAGAAGTCGTTGGGCCTGCCACTTCACCGGCTAAAATGCGATGTGCCTACCCGGTGGAATTCAACTCTGCACATGTTGCAGCGACTGTGGCAGCACCGACAAGCCCTGGTGCAATACGTTCTGACGTATAGCCTGGGCCAACGAGATTCAGAGGTGGGGCAAATCACGCTGGAGGAGTGGTCTCAGATCAGGGACCTATGCACCCTTATGCACAGTTTTGAAATGGCGACGAAGATGTTTAGTGCTGACGATGCCATTATCAGCATGACTATTCCGGTGATTTACATGCTGGAGCACATGTTAAACAGAATTCGGAGTCAGGTGGTGGCACAAGAGGAGGTGGAGGAAGTAGAGGAGGAGGAGTTGTATGCGGAAGGGCTAACATCTGCAAGGTCCAGACGGTCGGCAGCACCAAGGCGGCAGGCATGTGAGGGTGGGGGAGATGATTTTACCAGGGCGCATGGTAGCAGCCAAACTAGTGAGGAAGGTGCAGGAGCCCAGGAAGAAGTGGAGGACGAACTGATGGAAGACTCATCAGATGAGGGAGACCTTGATCACATTTCTGTTGTGCGAGGTTGGGGGGAGAGGACAGAGGAAGGAAGCATGATTGTTACCTCGCCACCAACACAACAGGGACTTGGTGCTCCTGGATGCGCAACACACATGAGTGCCTTCTTGCTGCACTACCTGCAACATGACCCTCGAATTGTGAGAATTAGAAATAATCCTGACTACGGGGTTGCCACACTGTTAGATCCCCGGTACAAAAGTAAATTTGCAGAAATTATTCCTGCCATAGAAAGGGATGCACGCATGCAGGAGTATCAGCAGAGACTGTTGCAGAATCTTACATGTGCTTTTCCACAAAATACCAGTGGTGCACGTAGTGAATCTCACAGTTCCAACTTGCCAACCGTGGGACCATCAAGTGTTCAGCACTCAAACCGTAACAGAACCACAGTATCTGCTGGTAACATCAATTTTGCGGAATCATTTCACCACTTTTTTAGCCCATCCTTTGCAAGGCCACAGGAGACAAGAAGTCTGACACATAGTCAATGCCTAGAGACGATGGTACAGGAGTATCTCCAAGTAAACATTGAAGTCACGACTGTGTCACTGGACCCTTGCTCTTTTTGGGCTTCCAATCTGGATAAATGGCCGGAGCTAGCCACTTACGCCTTGGAGATCTTGTCATGCCCCGCAGCCAGCGTTCTGTCTGAACGTGTGTTCAGCGCTGCTGGTGGTGTGCTGACAGATAAGCGCACGCGGCTCTCCACTGATAATGTAGACAGACTCACGTTCATAAAGATGAACAAATCATGGATCCGAAATGACTTTTCTACTCCTGTGTCATCCTGGGGAGAGTAAAAGCTTGATGATTGGTTAAAATCACCCTACCAACCGTTTTAAGCTTTCAAATTACTAATCATGTTTATCTGTATCTTGACTGGAAAATAATTTGGGCTTTGTAGCAGTGTGCAGCACTGATCCTATTAGGCCATCTATAATAAGCTTCACCAGATTTAAAATTAAAAATAATTTTTAGCTGCATCTAGCCCGGAAAATAATTTTGGGGCTCCGAGATGCGCAAGACACATAAGTGCCTTCTTGCTGCACTACCTGCAGCATGACCCTCATATTGTCAGAATTCGAAGTAATCATGACTACTGGGTTGCCACACTCTTAGATCCCCCAAACTTTTCAATCAACCTTTTCATTTTAATAAAGACCAAAAAAATGGTCATTTTTGAAATTATAAGCATTAGCAGGTTGTTAGAAACTGAAATCAAACAGTTTTCAACTCAAAACTTTATTCTAGGTGATGTTACATTTTCACATAGGACCCCTTGTTCGAAAGGAGCTTCTGAACTCTCTCGTCCATTGAATTTGTCAGGTTTTGGATGGTTTCTGCTTCAATTGTTTTGCATGAGGACAGAATACCCTCCCAGAGCTGTTGCTTAGATGTGAACTGCCTCCCGCCATCATAGACACTCCTTTTAATGATGCTCCAAAGGTTCTGAATGGGGTAGAGGTCAGGGGAGCATGGGGATCACACCATAAGTTTGTCCCCTTTTATGCCCATATCAGCCAGAGATGCAGATGTTTTATGTGCAGCATGAGATGGTGCATTATCATGCAGAAAAATGATCTTGCTGTGAAATACACGGTTCTTCTTCTTGAACCATGGCAGGAAGTGCTGTTTGAGAAAATCCACATACATTATGGAGTTCATCTTTAGCGCCTTCAGGGATCCTAAAGGGGCCGACAATCTCTCTCCCCATGATTCCAGCCCAAAACATTACGCCACCTCCTCCTTGTTGGCGCTGTAGCCGTGTTTGCGTGGGGTGTCCATCAACCAGCCATCCTCCACTCCATTCATCTGGACCATCGAGCGCTGCACGGCACTCATCCGTGAACAAAACAGTTTTGAAATCAGTCTTCATGTAATGTTTGGCCCACTGGAGCCGTTTCTGCTTGTGTGAAGTGGATAGAGGAGGTCGACAGGATGGCGTATGCACAGCTGCAAACCTCTGAAGGACCCTGCATCTTGTTGTTCGGGGGACGTTGGAGGCACAAGCAGCTTCAAAAACTTGTCTGCTGCTATGACAAGGCTTTTTTGCCGCTGCTCTTTCAACCTGACGTAATTGCCTGTAGGAAAGAGTCCTCAATTTGCCCTTATCAGCACGCACACGTGTGTACTGTGAATCAGCTACATACTTCTTGATTGCCAAGACACTTCATCCTGATCATCGCACAATGTTGATTGTAGTCATGCCTTGACCTAAACACTCCACAATTTGTTGCTTCTCAGCAGCCGACACATCCTTTTTCTTTCCCATTTTGGCAGAAAATGTAGGCTGCTTAATAATGTGAGAGAGCCTTCTTAAGTAGTCTTGCCTTTCATTGGACACACCTGCCAAACTAATTAGCACAGGTGTCTGCAATTGCTTACAGTGATATAAAGAGCCCTGACACACATCACCATCAATGAGTTTAACTGAAAAACAAACAATTTCTTCCCTTATCACTCCTAAACACTTTTTGCATAATAATTTGGAACGCGGTGTACATGTGCTTTTCCACAAAACACCAGTGGTTCACATAGTGAATCTTACAGTTCTAACTTGCCAACCGTGGTCTATATGGAATTGTTCAATAAAGGGCCCAAAATTAAGATAACATAGATGGGAGAGGTCTCTATGAATAGGAATTCCTAAGTATTTGATACCCTGTGAGGGCCAGGCAAAGGGAAATTTGGACTGGATGGAATCCTATATGGATTTAGGGAGGGAGACATCGAGGGCCTCAGACTTCGCTGCATTGATTTTAAAATTTTACCATGTAACAAAGTGATCTATTTCAGCCATAACAGCAGGGATGGATATATGTGATTGAGTGATATATACTAGGACATCATCAGCAAATAGAGAGCACTTGTACTCGGTGCCTCCCACCTCAATCCACCTAATATTGGGGTTATGGCGAATTGATGAGAGCAGGTGCTCCGTCACTAGGATGTATAAGAGAGGGGACAGAGGACATCCCTGCCTTGTCCCATTGGTGATTGTGAAAGGTGATGAAAATGTTCTGACGCACCCCCTGGGCCTTGGGACACCCGGAGCCGGACCCTTTTTGGTGGATGCTGGTGGTTGTAGTCTTCGTGGCGGCGATCCGGTTCCGTGGCTCAGGGCGGTCAAACCAGTGGCGGAACTATTTATGTGGTTTTGATGTTTAAATGTCCGACTACGCCACCCGTGGATTGCGGTCAGAGTGAACCGCCGCTACAGGGCAGACCGCTAAGGCTGGTGTTGTGGGTGCAGCAGAGCGTAGCATAACTCCCCACGGGAGGAGTATAGCCTCAGGGCAGTGTATGCGGAGGATGGGGGTGATGGTGCAGGGCAGCAGCAGTAACGACACGGAGTCAGTGATGCAGTTCAGGGCCTTTACTCACAGTTCTTATTATCCAGACCACGTCTGCAGGTAACGGCTGCCCACGTCGTACTGTGTTCACCAGGTGAGGGGCTCAGACAACTCCCAGATAACTTTGGAGCGCTTCACAGGACCCCCTTTGTGTGTCCTTTGTCTGGCCTTTCTTACCAACACTTCTGTCCGGCTGCCTCGGGCCTCCTCTTGGTAAACTTGGCGCCAGTTTCCCTGACCCTATGTGGTGCCTTCCTAGCGGGTGGAGCAAGGGGCTGCACCACATAAAATGTCAGAGCCTCCGGTTTCTAGCTGAGGGTTGTTTCCTGCCTAGTTCGGGGACCGGTCTCCCCCTTTGGCCTGACCCCTCCACGCAGGTGGATTCGGGCGTGCGGTGGCGACTCGCCCGTCCGAACCCCTGGGATCCCTTCATTCCTCATTCCTGGAGCCTTCTCCGCTCCTCTTCCTTCCTTCTCCCTCTTGCAGGCCTGGGCCTCTGTTACTAGGCCCGCCTCCGGAGCAGAGCTCATGCAGAGCCCCTGCTCCCTGCCACTTCTGCTCAGACTTCTCTGCACTGAACTAAGATGGTGCCCACCTTTTATACTCCCTTCTCAATGCACCCAGGAACTGCTTCCTCCCTGCTCCTGCACTGCAGGGTTCCCCTTCCTCAGTGTTCCCTCCCCCCACTCCAGCCAGGGACAGGGACTGTCGTGCCCATCTCAGGGGCATATAGGTCGCCCTGCCCCACGGCAATGTGGTGTAATGCATGCAGGTGTCGGGTCCTGATCCACACTCCATCCTTATCTGAGAGTGAGATATCACACCTCTGGGTGAGGTGCAATACGTCTGTAGCAACCGAGCCCTCGGTGCTACAGTTCCATTTATCTTCAGCCTAAGTGACGTATTGTGATACAGGGCCGTGATTTTGGCTATAAAAGGGTCCCCTAGACCCCTACCCCAAGCTTTTTAAGAGAATCATATATGGCGTGCCAGGAGACTCTATGGAATGCTTTCTCAGCATCCAACGAGAGTATCTACTTACAAATTTTTAACTGCATCTAGCCCAGGAAATACTTTGTGCCTAGTAGCAGTGTCTGCTAGTCAGCGGATTATCCCGGCTGTTAAGCAAGCTACACCACCTGTAGTTTGGACACTTAATTTTTTCAAAGGAAATGCTTCGGGACCACGGGATACTCAGTGAAGAGCATCAGGAGGCACCCCAAGGCATAGGGGCTGGGACTGGCACTAGGATGCCTTGCGGTGGACAGCCGAGCTCGATCCTTATAAAAGCTTTTTAACTGCAGCAGCTTTAGTGGACGCTACTGGAGCTGGAATTACGCGGCTGCTGGCATGAGACTTGCCCTCCAATAGATCCTTGTAAATGGATTTAAAGTGTATTCATTCAAATTAGAGGGACAATTTAAATTAAAAAGCTTAGAGCTGCCTCCACCACAGGGGGGCTCTCTCGACCCACCAGCGGACAGGCACCAGTATTGGGAGAGGGGGGCTGGCCGTCAGGGTTCACCGCGGCTCTGGCACAAACCCGGCGACACGGAGGTGGCACGGGCAGGAGCGGACTGGCCGTCTCGGCTTCTCACTTTTTGGATTTTAGAAGGGCATGACATGCCTATATCTGTGTCTCCCCCTCCTTTTACTCCTCCACCTCTTTTCTTTTCGCATGACTATATGTACTTGTCACTTTTCCATGTGTTAGTTGTGTCTTCTGAGCAGTTTGTCAGCTTTTGGACACCTTTGAAGGTGTTTTCTATGTGTTTCTATGTGTTTTTGTTTGCCTGCCATTGGTTTTAACGGTGTTCGAAGGTGTTCGACGAACAGTTCGACGAACAGTTCGGCGAACACACGGGTGTTCGACGAACCGAACCGAACTCGAACACTACGGGGGTGGCTCAACACTAGTCTCCACGAGCCTAAAAGGCAACATTTCGAGCGCAAGCAGTTGTGAAATGTGAGAATTTAGTAGTGTGGCCTGTGGGGCGTTGGCTGCATATTTGCGCTTGCATTCCAAGGACTGGGGTATGGACAACTGAACGCTGCGCTGGGACAAGGACATGGACATGCTTCCTGATGCTGCTACTTGAGAGTGCGCAATAACAGGTGCAGGGCAGGAGGCATCTTCGCATGCACCATGGACAAGGGATTGGCTTGCATGCACAACAGCGGAAGAAGCCATGGTGCCACCTGCAGACACTGTTCCTGGATCCTGGGGTTCGGCCCACAAAGTCAGGTGCTTTGCTGCCATGTGCCTGATCATGCTGGTGGTGGTCAGGCTGGTTGTTTTGCCACCCCTGCTGATGCTGACCTGGCAAGTGGTGCAAATGGCCTTTTTGGGGTTATCGGCAGAATCTTTAAAAAACAACCAGACTCGGGAAGACCTAACAGTTGTGCTGGCAACTTTCTTCGTGTTGGTGTTACAGGGAACGGTTGCCTGCCTTCTGTCTGCGGCCACCACACTGTTTTTTCCTGCCTGTTGGGGTGCTCTGGCTCCCTCCCCCCGTGTGCTGCTGTCCTCGCTCTGCATGTCCTCCTGCCAGGTTGGGTCAGTTACTATATCATCCATCACCTTGTCTTCCATTTCCGCACCCTGGTCCTCCACCTGACTTTCTGCCAATTGTATCTCATCATCGTCCACCTCTTGTGAAACTTTCCCACCGTCGCCTTCGTGTGACCGTGGCTGCTCAAATATTTGGGCATCGCTACACGCGATCTCCTCTTGCCCCTCTTCAAGTGGACCGGGCAAGAGGCCCAAATCTATAAATGGAAAAGTGAACAGCTCTTCAGAGTGTCCAAGTGTGGGATCAGTTGTCTCCGGGCACTCGGCATGGTGGGAGGAAGGAGGATCAGGGTGAGGAATATGCGGTCCAGACTAACGGCTACTGAGACTTGACCGTGTGGAAAACAGGGTGGTGGTGGTGGTGGCTAAGTGACTGGAAGCATTATCTGCTATCCAACCAACAACCTTTTGAAACTGCTCTGGGTTCAATAGTGGTGTGCTGTGGTCCCCTAAGAATTGGGACCGGAAGGTCAGGCAAGAAGATGTGGGTGTTTGTTGTGGCACAGTTTCAGCTTGCCCACGGCTTTGTTCTTGGCCTCCGCATGCACCATCACCATCACGTACAGTTCCCCGTCCCTTGCCACGTGCCTTGCCCATTTTAAATGGAGGACAGTATCTTCCACGCTAGCTACAAATAACTGAGTTTGGAGCGAACTTATATGTAATCCGTGTGACGGACAAAACAGAGTTTTAAATACCTGGCCTGTAGGTAACTAGTTTGAACAGCAAACTGGTGTCAAAAATGTCGCTGACACAGTGAAAAAAAATTGGAATGGAGGCCAAAAATGGCAGTATTTTCTGAAAAAGTATATGTGATCCATGTGACGGAGAAAACACAGTTTTAAATAGCTGGATTTCTAGCACTGTAATATGGAAAGGACCTGGCTGTATTCTGCAGTGCTAACAAGCAAATGACGCAGAAAAACGGTGTTCTCTGGATTGCTTTTTAAGCAAATAATGAGGATTAAGATCCAAACAAAAGTTTTCCTGGCCCCTGAGACCTGGGCCTTTGTATAGAAATATCTAACAGCAGCAGAAGGCATAATTGGAATGGAGACTCTTGTGCTATATGCACTGCAGTCTGCTATATACCCTGCCTGCCTGCCTCTATACACTGCCTTTCTGATATCTCTGCAGATGGATTAGTTAATCCTCAAAAGGACTGTTTGTTAAGATGGATATGTATAATGTACGGTTTTTCTCCCTACACTATCTAATACACAAGCAAATCTCTCCCTGACACAGCAGCAGCTCTCCCTACACTGTCTGATTCCGGAGTGACTGTGACGAGCACAGCGGCGCCAGGTCTGATATAGACCTGATGACGCTGTGCGGCCAGCCAATCACTGTAATGCCACAACCAACATTGCTACGGCATTACAGTGAGTGGCAGGCAATCCCTGCATGTTGATGGGCGCTCTCACAGACCTGTTTTTCTTTAAGAAGCGCTCCTACTCTGCACTCATTACCTGTATTAATTGCAACTGTTTGAATGTTACCTGTATAAAAGACACCTGTCCACACACTCAATCAATCACACTCCAACCTCTCCACCATGGCCAAGACCACAGAGCTGTCTAAGGACACCAGGGACAAAATTGTAGACCTGCACAATGCTGGGATGGGCTACAGGACAATAGGCAAGCAGCTGGGTAAGAAGTCAGCAGCTTTTGGCACAATTATTAGAAAATGGAAGAAACACAAGATTACGGTCAATCTTCCTCGGTCTGGGACTCCATGCAAGATCTCACCTAGTGGGGTAAGGATGATTCTGAGAAAGGTCAGAAATCAGCCCAGAATTACACAGGAGGATCCCTGACCTGAAGAGAGCTGGGACCACAGTCTCAAACATTACCATTAGTAAAACACTACGCTGTCATGGATTAAAATCCTGCAGGGCACGCACGGCCCCCCTGCTCACAGTAGCACATGTCCAGGCCCATTTGAAGTTCACCAGTCACCATCTGGATGATCCAGAGGAGGCATGGGAGAAGTTTTTGTGGTCAAATGAGACCAAAATATAACTTCTTGGTATCAATTCCACATGCCATGTTTGGAGGAACAAGGATGAGTACAACCCCAAAAACACCATCCCAACCATGAAGCATGGTGGGAAAACATTATACTTTGTTGGTGCTTTTCTGTAAAGGAGACAGGACGACTTTACCATATTGAAGAGAGGATGGATGGGGTCATGTATCGTGAAATTTTGGCCAACAACCTCCTTCCCTCAGTAATAGCATTGAATATGGTTTGTGGCTGGGTCTTCCAGCATGACAGTGACCCGAAAAACACAGCCAGGGTAACAAAGGAGTGACTCTGTAAGAGACATTTCATGAGCCAGTCTCCAGACCTAAACCCAATAGAAAATCTTTGGAGGGAGCTGAAACTCGATGTTGCTCAGTGACAGCCCCAAAACCTGAAAGATCTGGAGAAGATCTGTATGGAGGAGTGGGCCAAAATCCCTGCTGCTGTGTGTGCAAACTTGGTCAAGAAATACAGGAAACATCTGACCTCTGTAATTGCAAGCAAAGGTTTCTGGATCACATATTAAGTTTTTTTTTCTATTGTATCAAATACTTATTTCATGCAATAAAATGCAGATTGATTATGTAAAAATCATACAATGTGATTTTCTGGATTTTATTTTTAGATTCTGTCTCTCACAGGTAAAGTGTACCTATGATACAAAATTTCAGACCTCTCCATTCTTTGTAGGTGGGAAAATTTGCAAAATCAGCAGTGTATCAAATACTTATTTTCCCCACTGTAGGAGTAAGAGATCTAAACAGCTGCATAAAGGGTCTGTACACAGGATGAATGCTTTGGCTGTCTTTGTTCTTGACTAACCCATAAAAATATATAGAAAAAAAATGTAAAAAATAGTCACAATTGAATATATTTTAACTAGCTAAGAGATGATTATTTGGTGTCCTGCTGCTGTAATCTATAGTGATTAACTCTATTCAGCTGGAAACCTGACAGCAAGTGTTCAATTTCCCTACACCACCACCATAGGGGAAATCAAGTATTACCATTCTCATTAAAATCAATAAGCTGTCATTGCAATGTATGGACTTGGTGCTTTTTCCATAATGGAAGAGACTTTCTATGGACATCTGTTCTGGCAAACAGATGAGGCCTTGAACAGGGGACATACATGCATTTACTAATAAATTGGTCCTACAAACCAAACAACCCCTTTATCGGGGTAATTAAGATTATAATTAAAGGGGTTGTCCAGGCTTGGAGCTCAAGTCTGATGTCACTCTTTGTGCCTGCAGACTTGTGAATCCTCACAGTGCGCACAGTGCACACTGTCAGGATTCTCCGTTGCTGGTACGGAGAGCGAGCGGTCATGTGACTTTGCATACTTCCAGCCACATTCCGACTAGACATTTACGGCCTCAATCAATTCACTTGCATTCAGTGAGGCCGCACACATCTAGTTGGCATGTAACCGCATGTATGGAAATCGCAGCGAAGATTCCTGACAGTGCGCACACTGCAGATTTATACCCCAAGCTTGAACTACCCCTTTAACTGCGCTAAAACACAATGCAGTAGAGCAAAAATGCAAGTCCTATATTTTGAAACATTTAAAAATTACCTAATTTAAATAAATTGAAAAAGTCTCACTGATTGCTGTATTTATATTTGACCTTGAATTACATCTGTAGATACAGTACAGTAGTTTTATGGGAAGAAATGCTGACATAAATGAATAATTAGAGACTTTGTTTTATTATTTTTATGCCAGTAGCTTTCTTTTTGCTTTTTTTCAGTATAAGTTACAGTAGAATTATTTCCTTCAGGAGAAAATAGAGCAAGATAATAAAATATTCAGGATTATCAGACAGTCATAAACAGTACATGAAACTCTCTGCTCAATGTAATGCTTTTTGCTATGGTGAAATTTCAAATTATATTTGTAATTTTATACTGAAAATAATTGCTGGATTTTTAATTAAAAAAAAACTAAAATCACAGTAGTCTCTTAAAGGGGTTGTCTAGCCTTAGGCTACGAGTCTGCAGTCATTTTACACGACTGCAGACTTCTGAATCCTCACATCATGTGCACTGCGCACTGTGAGGATTCTCTGCTGCAAGTTTGCAATTTGTACACAGTCAGTCACATGCCAACTAAACGTGTGCAAGTGCATTGAGGGAGGCTGGACAAGTCTAGTCGGAATGTGGCAGGGAGTATGCAAATGCATATTTGCAGTCACATGACCAGTACTGGAGAATCCTCACAGCGTACAGTGTGAGCGATGTAAGCATTCACAAGTCTGAAGTCACATAGGGTAGTAAAATGGTCCTGAGAGGTTCCCTTCAACAATAGACTTATATTTGGTCTATAATGTCTGCACTTTGTATTACGAGTGAGAACATTTCACCCTTCCGATTCAATTATACCTAATATAGAAATGCATTAAATTCATTAACGTGGCTTTGAGCTTTAGGAAAAACTCACTTTCTACAATGGACTTTAAAGAGATGCAAATTTCGAGACACTTGACAGATCCTTTCAATATATCGCTGTAGGTCGTAATATTAAAAGTGACCTTTACATACACTGATGGATTTTCCAAGGCACTCCTTGCTGTAATTTGTCATTATTCTACTCTTTAGAATACAGTGATATCTCCTTTGAACTCACTAAAAAGCGAACGCTTGATAAGACACCTTTAAACTACAGGCGGAAAAAAATGGAAGGGAAATTATTATTATTTTTTTATTTTTTTAGAAAGCAGCTAGGAGAACAAAGGCTGATTCAGCTGGAAAATATATATATGTATTAAAGGGAACGTGTCATCAAAAAATGACCTATGATTTCTATCAGGTTTTTTTTATTCAACATTTTTGGCAATGTTGTTTTTCTTACAGATTAAAAAAAAAATTCAGAACTCTTGTAATCTTCACAATGGTCACTGAGGCTATTTTAGGCTTCTCCTTTCTGATGTTTCAAGAAATTTACATGCACATTAGCAGCAATAGCCAGACTCAAACCTAATGAGTGTGTGCAAAAGTCATTTTTAAGAGAGATGGGGTTTCTGTGACATCACGTTATTGTGATTGGTAGACCCTGTGTTATCAGCTGTGTACAGAGGGGTGACCTGTCATTGCAATCCTGGCTGTGAAGATAAGGAGCCTGCTGAATTTTTTTCTGAAAGGACAGGAAGTACAAGTCTAAATTAGCCCCAGTGGCCAGTGTGAAAAATGCAAGAGTACTAATTTTTGCTTTTAATGAAAGATCGTGATATGAAAAAAAAAACATTGGCAAAAATGTCTTAAAGATTCATTTAACACAAAAACATGTTTTAAAGAATAGGTCATTTTCTGATGACACATATCTTCACAATGGTGTGAAAAATGTAGGATTCTCACATCTGGAGGATCTGTCTGCTGACTTTTTAACAAAGATTTTTTGGTAGTCTTCTGTTAAGTGGAAAGTTGTGAGAGTGGATTTTAGCTGTTAAAGGGAATCGGACAGCTAATACATGCTGCCCGACCAATGAGCAGCATGTATCAGGCACTGGCTATACGATCTCAGCCAGGTATGTTTGACTTTGAAACGCTTCTGTGATTCAGAGAAAAACATGCTTTAAAGGAAACCTGTCAGGAGGATTTAGCCCTATAAACTAAAGTGTTACACACACGCCGCTAGGTTCAGATAGGGGCGAGACGGGTTTCATGAATTCTTTGGAATCCTGGGGGAACCATTACTCAGGGCGACCATAGGCTGCAGCTTTTCTCAGGCACACAATAGATTTAATTGCTGACCAGACACATCTGACAAGAGTCTTTTTCAACAGATTAACAGTGGAATTTAATCTGAAGCACGGCCATTGTAATTCAGGGATATTACAGCAACAATTTTCATTAAAGTACAATCTTAGTTTCTTGAGCAACCGGCTCCAGGAACAATACAGTAGTTTCTTCACAAGGCACAGTACTACAGTCTCCTTAGTAGCATAATTCAGCATGGATTAGATCTCTTAGCAGCACAATTCTATGCATACACAACCACAGGCTTTTCCTCCACAAGGACACAATAGTACACAGCATTCTTTATCCTGCATGGAGATGAAGGGGGGAGGGTTTGATGAGGGAGATGATCCCTGTGATACAGTTCCTTCCAGTCCTTATTTTCCTGCCCGATAATACTCTGCACTGTTAGTTCAGGGAGTTTATCTGACCTGTGTTTAGTTTCTCTCCTGATCTGAATCTTGTTCAGTTGCCTTCTGTCAGATCCAGATAACACACCACCTTTCTCTTCAGCTTCAACCAGACTACAATAACAAGTTCCCCACAATCCCCCTGGGGCTCTGCTAAAACAATCCCTGTCTCCTGTGACTGCGTTAACCCCTCTAGTTGCTGGATGCTTCTGGAGCACAACACTTCCTGTCTCCTGTGCTTGTGTTACTTCTAATAGTTGCTGGATGCTTTTGAAGCAACTTCTGCATGTCACAAAAGGCATGGCTATAATGGTGCTGCGATGCTGATTAATATGATACCTGATGTGAAGGGATCCGCTCAGTGGCTGCTGAATGCTCACCTTATGAAGTTTTCAGAAAATGACATCTTGTGTGCTTCAGGGTGGGACGTGGGGTCTGGGTCTTCTTCTCGTTCTCTGCCCCCTCACCAGCCTCCTCCATTTCTTGTGCAGGTCACTGATTATTCAATGACTTGCCTCCTTTTTAAAATTCAGTGCCGCCGCCATCACAGTGTGGGTGGCGTGTGTGCAGTTCAGAGCCGAAATCTCGATCTGAGCATGCACCGCCTTCGACGCTATTTTATAGAAGTCCTGCACGCATGATGCCGGCTACCACTTCACCACCCACATAATGATGGTGGCGGCGCTGAATTTTAAAAAGGAGGCAATTCACTGAATAATCTGTGATCTGCACAAGAAATGGAGGAGGCTGGTGGACCCTGCCCCCACGCCCCGTCCCGATGCACACAAGATGTAATTTTGTGAAAACTTTATAAGGCGAGTATTAAACAACCACTGAGCGCATCCCTTCACATCAGGTATCCTATTAATCAGCATCACAGCACAATTATAGCCATGCCTTTAGTTTACAGGGCTAAATCCTGCTGATAGGTTTCCTTAAATGCCACCGAAGACTGAGCCACATGGGAGACTAGTTGGAAAGTCGGGTCCTTGGCAGGGAGTTCCTGCTTGCTCCCTTTGAGTGACAGGTCCCTCACTGTGTGCATGTATAGGAAGAAACCTGTCACTCCAGGGGAGTGGGCGGTGAGAAGCCACCAGGAACCAACCTGTCCGACTAGTCTCCCATGCAGCTCGGTCTGTGTCAGCTATTAAACTATGTTTTTCTCTGAAACTCTGCAGAATTTCAAAGTCAAATATACCTGGCTGAGATCATGCAGCTAGTAGGGATCTGGAAGCATGTATCACCTGTCAAGATCACTTTTAAACTCCTTAAGTCAAAATAAATTTTTTGCACCATTAGTATATAAAAGCTGGCAATTGAAGAGAAGCTGTAGCAGACAGAAATCATTCCCATCACCATATCGCTTGTGCTACAATTTATCAGTATTATTTTTCCCTCATGCATCCCGTAACTTCATACTTGACACCTATACCTGGATGTCCGGGAAGCAAAAAAAAAAGGGAGACCTCCCAGACTCTGGAAAAGCTTGGCAAATCTCCTTGCTTTTCGCCAGTTCCCCTGTATAGGAGACCTAAAGCTCAGCGGTACTGATTCTCCTTGTTGAGTTCCCGATGGTGGAGGTAGTCTTATAGGTAATGTCCCCTGGGAAAAAAATGTCTCATTCAAAAGACTTCACTGAGTTTGAGCTTATTAGGATGCCACTGTTGTAGCGAGTCAGATCAGGACAATTCTTTCCTATTTAAATAATCCACAATCAACTTTAGGTTCCACTTCACTAAAGGAAACCTGTCATTCGAGTTCTGCTGTCCAAACCACGAGCCGCTTGAATCACAGCCCAGTGTCACGATTGCAACTACAAATATTTTTCTCTGGCATTTCAGAAAAAAATATAGTTTGAAGATTTGGCCGGATACTTTTCAGGAGGCGAGAAGAGACTAGTCCGGAACCACCCCGAGATAGCTTTTCTCAGCACTTTTGCAGGTGATTGACAGGTATCTCACTATGTACACATGTGGGAGAGACCTGTCAATCAACTAAAGGAGTGCAAAGAAAAGATCTTCAAACTATAGCGCTTCGGCATTTTAGAGAAAAATATACCTGACTGCAATCATGCAGTCTTGGCTTTGTTCATGCTGCCCATGTCTTGGGCAGCATTTATCAGCATACAGGTTCCCTTTAAGATTTTAATTTTGTACATATGACCAGGGGCGGATTAAAAGTAGCCATAATTCTTTTGAGAATTCTTTTTAACTATAATTGGCAACTTTTCCCCTACCCAATAAATATATAAATTAATTAGCCATCGTACTTTACCACAATTCATGGTTCCACCACTGTGTACTTCCTCCTTCCCTATTTCATTTTAATTTCATGTCCCCCAATTCATTATAATTACATGCCCCTTCAATTCATTATATTAACATGCCCCCAATTCATTATGTAATGTCCTCTCTCCCACCTCCCATCTTCAATTCATTATCATTTCCTCTCTCCCACCCCCATTTCATTCGCTTTATTGAAAAAAAAAGTTTTCAATACTTAGTTCTCCACATGATCTCCTGTGTCTTCTTCCTGTGGCCGAATAGTATATGCTTAAGTGATGACATCATCATGTCGGCGCCGGTTGAGGCACGTCATAGAGAAGGCAACAGCAGCTACCCTGTAGCCGTGCTTCCATTTTCTCTTGCTGCCAGCGGAGCTTCAAGAACGCTCCCTGCCCTGGGATAAGCATTGCTGATGGTGGCACACAAAATAATATAATGAAGGTAAATTGGCCCAGATTGCCCTTATTATAATCCGCCTATGCATATGACGTATGAACTTTTTCAGTCAGATTAGCAGGTTTGTCAGATTAGTTGATTGACAATAAGTGTAGACAGGTTGTCGAGGTCAGGTTGTGAGAGACAGGGATGGGACGAGACAAACATGTGGTCAGCGTATGGGAGTCAGGAGTAGAACAACAGATACCAAACAAATTATCGAAATGGCAAGATATAAGTGATATCCAAGGACAAGATCAAGATTAGGGTCAAAATGGGAGTGGAGATCAGAGTCACAATGCACAGGAATAGGAGTCAAGCATAGGTTAACATACTGTCACGGGTGTGTCAGAAATGAAGGACAGTCGCCCTGCAGTTGGTTGCAGGAGAACTCTACATTTGGCATTACAGACATCTTCTTAGAGGCTGTCTCTGGCTAATTAACACCTTGGCCAGGGTGAATAAATACCTGCTTTGTTTCAGAGGAAGGTGACGGTGATATTCATTACTACTGGTGAAGGCTTTTGCAGGAGCAGTACTTTGTCCTCTCTGGAGCTTCAGGACGTGTGTGTATTTGTCTGAGTCATCTAATGCTAAACAATTTTCCCCTGTTTGTGTACCCTTGTTGTCTATAGTGTTTAGTGGAGATCTACTAGTGCTCATCTCCTCCCTTCCATAGCCTTAGCCATACGCCAGGGAAAGACAGGGCAAGGCATGCGTGCGGCTATTGGTGAAGAGCCAATACAGGGACGTTAGGGGAGACAGGGTGATGCTAGATCAACGTAGGAGGTTTCCACTTCCCCCCTTTCCCTAGAGTCTGTGCTCCCTTTCCCTCTTCCCTTTGTGTTGCACTAAGTCTTTCCCACACCTTGCATTAGACATACTGATCTGTAGACAAGGCATGGCAGAGAGATCCAAAAATGGATTGGATGGGAGATGGGGATGTCTGGTGGTTTAGCAATGCAACATGATGGGTTTTTGAAGCCGATGATGATATTTGAGCACCATTTTTCTCCCTTTTCCATACAAATATATAAATAATATGTTTTTGTAATTAAAATAATTGACATTTCATACATTTACCGTACAAACCTTAGCGTTTTGCCTTTTCCATGATGTACGATCCCAGCTATAAATATCATGCTACATGTTGATGGCCCATCGATACCCACCGGTACGATTAATAATGTGAATTTAGCCTTTATTCTGGTATTTAAACCTGCTGGATCACCTGCTGCGTGCACAGTCTTCTGAATACTTCCCTGTAAGGGCCTGACCTACTTTTGATCCATTTAATATACTGTATGCTAAGTTTGCTCTTTCTCTCTCTCCCTGTCTCTCTGGCCGGAGGCATTTTCTTCCCTGTATATTAAACCTTATCTGTCATTTATCAGCTTATACTTTCAATATGTCCGATTGCGCCTTCAATTATATCTTCTTGGATTACAAAAGGCGCTGAAATTAGTTTATAAGGGGGGATGTTATTTGAATGGGATTCTTTTTGTGCCAGGCAGATATGTGCTTTCAGAATGTAATGTACCAGCTTCTTTAGAAATAATGAAGGTTCTGAGGATTTCTTGAAGTGCTTAAAAATCGTTTTTGTTATTAATATACTTCCAAATTATATAGAAATATAGATGGATTCTTTGGTAGCATGGTTGTCAGATACATGATTTGTATTCTTATATTTAGAAAAGTTTAAAGTCACTCTCCTCTCCAAGAACCTAAATGTGATTATACATTTCACGTGTAGTCGTGATTAATGTTGAGCCACCCCCGTAGTGTTCGAGTTCGGTTCGGTTCATCGAACACCCGTGTGTTCGCCGAACTGTTTGTCGAACTGTTCGTCGAACACCTTCGAATACCGTTAAAACCAATGGCAGGCAAACAAAAACACATAGAAACACATAGAAAACACCTTCAAAGGTGTCCAAAAGCTGACAAACTGCTCAGAAGACACAACTAACACATGGAAAAGTGACAAGTACATATAGTCATGCGAAAAGAAAAGAGGTGGAGGAGTAAAAGAGGGGGAGACACAGATATAGGCATGTCATGCCCTTCTAAAATCCAAAAAGTGAGAAGTCGACACGGCCAGTCCGCTCCTGCCCGTGCCACCTCCGTGTCGCCGGGTTTGTGCCTGAGCCGCGGTGAACCCTGACGGCCAGCCCCCCTCTCCCAATACTGGTGCCTGTCCGCTGGTGGGTCGAGCGAGCCCCCCTGTGGTGGAGGCAGCTCTAAGCTTTTTAATTTAAATTGTCTCTCTAATTTGAATGAATACACTTTAAATCCATTTACAAGGATGTATTGGAGGCCAGCAGCCGCGTAATTCCAGCTCCAGTAGCATCCACTAAAGCTGCTGCAGTTAAAAAGCTTTTATAAGGATCGAGCTCGGCTGTCCACCGCAAGGCATCCTACTGCCAGTCCCAGCCCCTATGCCTTGGGGTGCCTCCTGATGCTCTTCACTGAGTATCCCGTGGTCCCGAAGCATTTCCTTTGAAAAAATTAAGTGTCCAAACTACAGGTGGTGTAGCTTGCTTAACAGCCGGGATAATCCGCTGACTAGCAGACACTGCTACTAGGCACAAAGTATTTCCTGGGCTAGATGCAGTTAAAAATTTGTAATTAGATACTCTCGTTGGATGCTGAGAAAGCATTCCATAGAGTCTCCTGGCACGCCATATATGATTCTCTTAAAAAGCTTGGGGTAGGGGTCTAGGGGACCCTTTTATAGCCAAAATCACGGCCCTGTATCGCAATACATCACCTAGGCTGAAGATAAATGGAAGTGTAGCACCCTGAGGGCTCGGTTGCTACAGAGGTATTCCACCTCACCCAGAGGTGTGATATCTCACTCTCAGGTAAGGATGGAGTGTGGATCAGGACCCGACACCTGCATGCATTACACCACACTGCCGTGGGGCAGGGCGACCAATATGCCATCTTAGTTCAGTGCAGAGAAGTCTGAGCAGAAGTGACAGGGAGCAGGGGCTCTGCATGAGCTCTGCTCCGGAGGTGGGCCTAGTAACAGAGGCCCAGGCCTGGAAGAGGGAGAAGGAAGGAAGAGGAGCGGAGAAGGCTCCAGGAACGAGGAACGAAGGGATCCCAGGGGTGCGGACGGGCGAGTCGCCACCGCACGCCCGAATCCACCTGCGTGGAGGGGTCAGGCCAAAGGGGGAGACCGGTCCCCGAAACTAGTGGAGGTAGGAAACGACCCTCAGCTAGAAACCGGAGGCTGTGACATTTTATATGGCGCAGCCCCTCGCAACACCCGCTAGGAAGGCACCACATAGGGTCAGGGAAACTGGCGCCAAGTTTACCAAGAGGAGGCCCGAGGCAGCCGGACAGAAGGGTTGGTAAGAAAGGCCAGACAAAGGACACACAAAGGGGGTCCTGTGAAGCGCTCCAAAGTTATCTGGGAGTTGTCTGAGCCCCTCACCTGGTGAGCACAGTACGACGTGGGCAGCCGTTACCTGCAGACGTTGTCTGGATAATAAGAACTGTGAGTAAAGGCCCTGGACTGCATCACTGACTCCGTGTCGTTACTGCTGCTGCCCTGCACCATCACCCCCATCCTCCGCATACACTGCCCTGAGGCTATACTCCTCGAGTGGGGAGTTATGCTACGCTCTGCTGCACCCACAACGCCAGCCTCAGCGGTCTGCCCTGCAGTGGCGGTTCACTCTGACCGCAATCCACGGGTGGCGTAATCGGACATTTAAACATCAAAACCACATAAATAGTTCTGCCACTGGTTTGTCCGCTCTGAGCCACGGAACCGGGTCGCCGCCACGGAGACTACAACCACCAGCATCCACCAAAAAGGGTCCGGCTCCGGGTGTCCCATGGCCCAGGGGGTGCATCAGAACATTTTCATCACCTTTCACAATCACCAATGGGACAAGGCAGGGATGTCCTCTGTCCCCTCTCTTATACATCCTAGTGACGGAGCACCTGCTCTCATCAATTCGCCATAACCCCAATATTAGGTGGATTGAGGTGGGAGGCACCGAGTACAAGTGCTCTCTATTTGCTGATGATGTCCTAGTATATATCACTCAATCACATATATCCATCCATGCTGTTATGGCTGAAATAGATCACTTTGTTACATGGTCAAATTTTAAAATCAATGCAGCGAAGTCTGAGGCCCTCGATGTCTCCCTCCCCAAATCCATACAGGATTCCATCCAGTCCAACTTTCCCTTTGCCTGGCCCTCACAGGGTATCAAATACTTAGGAATTCCTATTCATAGAGACCTCTCCCATCTATGATATCTTAATTTTGGGCCCTTTATTGAACAACTCCATACAGACCACGGTTGGCAAGTTAGAACTGTAAGATTCACTACGTGAACCACTTGTGTTTTGTGGAAAAGCACATGTACACTGTGTTCCAAATTATTATGCAAAAAGTGTTTAGGAGTGATAAGGGAAGAATTTGTTTGTTTGTCAGTTAAACTCATTGATGGTGATGTGTGTCAGGACTCTTTATATCACTGTAAGCAATTGCAGACACCTGTGCTAATTAGTTTGGCAGGTGTGTCCAAAGAAAGGCAAGGCTACTTAAGAAGGCTGTCCCACATTATTAAGCAGCCTACATTTTCTGCCAAAATGGGAAAGAAAAAGGATGTGTCGGCTGCTGAGAAGCAACAAATTGTGGAGTGTTTAGGTCAAGGCTTGACTACAATCAACATTGTGCGATGATCAGGATGAAGTGTCTTGGCAATCAAGTATGTAGCTGATTCACAGTACACACGTGTGTGCGCTGATAAGGGCAAATTGAGGACTCTTTCCTACAGGCAATTACGTCAGGTTAAAAGAGCCGCGGCAAAAAAGCCTTGTCATAGCAGCAGACAAGTTTTTGAAGCTGCTGGTGCCTCCAACGTCCCCCGAACAACAAGATGCAGGGTCCTTCAGAGGTTTGCAGCTGTGCATACGCCATCCTGTCGACCTCCTCTATCCACTTCACACAAGCAGAAATGGCTCCAAACATTACATGAAGACTGATTTCCAAACTGTTTTGTTCACGGATGAGTGCCGTGCAACGCTCGATGGTCCAGATGGATGGAGTGGAGGATGGCTGGTTGATGGACACCCCACGCAAACACGGCTACAGTGCCAACAAGGAGGAGGTGGAGTAATGTTTTGGGCTGGAATCATGGGGAGAGAGATTGTCGTCCCCTTTAGGATCCCTGAAGGGGTAAAGATGAACTCCATAATGTATGTGGAGTTTCTCAAACAGCACTTCCTGCCATGGTTCAAGAAGAAGAACCGTGTATTCCACAGCAAGATCATTTTTATGCATGATAATGCACCATCTCATGCTGCACATAAAACATCTGCATCTCTGGCTGATATGGGCATAAAAGGGGACAAACTTATGGTGTGACCCCCATGCTCCCCTGACCTCTACCCCATTCAGAACCTCTGGAGCATCATCAAAAGGAGTGTCTATGATGGCGGGAGGCAATTCACATCTAAGCAACAGCTCTGGGAGGGTATTCTGTCCTCATGCAAAACAATTGAAGCAGAAACCATCCAAAACCTGACAAATTCAATGGACGAGAGAGTTCAGAAGCTCCTTTCGAACAAGGGGTCCTATGTGAAAATGTAACATCACCTAGAATAAAGTTTTGAGTTGAAAACTGTTTGATTTCAGTTTGTAATAACCTGCTAATGCTTATAATTTCAAAAATGACCATTTTTTTGGTGTTTATTAAAATGAAAAGGTTGATCGAAAAGTTTGGGGGATCTAAGAGTGTGGCAACCCAGTAGTCAGGATTACTTCGAATTCTGACAATATGAGGGTCATGTTGCAGGTAGTGCAGCAAGAAGGCACTTATGTGTCTTGCGCATCTCGGAGCCCCAAAATTATTTTCCGGGCTAGATGCAGCTAAAAATTATTATTAATTTTAAATCTGGTGGAGCTTAGTATAGATGGCCTAATAGAATCAGTGCTGCACACTGCTACAAAGCCCAAATTATTTTCCAGCCAAGGTACAGATAAACATGATTAGTAATTTTAAATCTGGTGGAGCTTAGTATAGATGGCCTAATAGAATCAGTACTGCACACTGCTACAAAGCCCAAATTATTTTCCAGCCAAGATACAGATAAACATGATTAGTAATTTTAAATCTGGTGGAGCTTATTATAGATGGCCTAATAGAATCAGTGCTGCACACTGCTACAAAGCCCAAATTATTTTCCAGCCAAGATACAGATAAACATGATTAGTAATTTTAAAGCTTAAAACGGTTGGTAGGGTGATTTTAACCAATCAGCAAGCTTTTACTCTCCCCAGGATGACACAGGGGTAGAAAAGTAGTTTCGGATCCATGAGTTGTTCATCTTTATGAACGTGAGTCTGTCTACATTATCAGTGGAGAGCCGCGTGCGCTTATCTGTCAGCACACCACCAGCAGCGCTGAACACACGTTCAGACAGAACGCTGGCTGCGGGGCATGACAAGATCTCCAAGGCGTAAGTGGCTAGCTCCGGCCATTTATCCAGATTGGAAGGCCAAAAAGAGCAAGGGTCCAGTGACACAGTCATGGCTTCAATGTTTACTTGGAGATACTCCTGTACCATCGTCTCTAGACGTTGACTATGTGTCAGACTTCTTGTCTCCTGTGGCCTTGCAAAGGATGGGCTAAAAAAGTGGTGAAATGATTCTGCAAAATTGATGTTACCAGCAGATACTGTGGTTCTGTTACGGTTTGAGTGCTGAACACTCGACGGTCCCACGGTTGGCAAGTTGGAACTGTGAAATTCACTACGTGCACCACTGGTGTTTTGTGGAAAAGCAAATGTAAGATTCTGCAACAGTCTCCGCTGATACTCCTGCATGCGTGCATCCCTTTCTATGGCAGGAATAATTTCTGCAAATTTACTTTTGTACCGGGGATCTAACAGTGTGGCAACCCAGTAGTCAGGATTATTTCTAATTCTCACAATTCGAGGGTCATGTTGCAGGTAGTGCAGCAAGAAGGCACTCATGTGTGTTGCGCATCCAGGAGCACCAAGTCCCTGTTGTGTTGGTGGCGAGGTAACAATCATGCTTCTTTCCTCTGTCCTCTCCCCCCAACCTCGCACAACAGAAATGTGATCAAGGTCTCCCTCATCTGATGAGTCTTCCATCAGTTCGTCCTCCACTTCTTCCTGGGCTCCTGCACCTTCCTCACTAGTTTGGCTGCTACTATGCACCCTGGTAAAACCATCTCCCCCACCCTCACATGCCTGCCGCCTTGGTGCTGCCGACCGTCTGGACCTTGCAGATGTTAGCCCTTCCGCATACAACTCCTCCTCCTCTACTTCCTCCACCTCCTCTTGTGCCACCACCTGACTTCGAATTCTGTTTAGGCTATGTGCCCACGTTGCATTTATGAAGCAGAAAATTTCTGCTGCATAAATGCAAGTCCTCTCCCGGAAAAACGCATGCGGAATTCCGCACGCGTTTATCGCGCATTTTTCGCGCGTTTATCACGCGTTTTCCACATGCGGAATTGCCTTGCGTTTTTTATGCATTGGACTAAGGCAATTCCGCTTGCGGAAACGCAAAATTAAATGACATGCTGCGGATTTTTGAACGCGGCATAAACGCTGCGGAAAAATCCGCAACATGTGCATAGAACTTGCGGAATCCCATTGGGGACCATGGGGTGCGGATATACATGCGTTTTTCAAGCGTTTACGCTGCGGAAATTCCGCAGCATATACGCTTGAAAAATGCTACGTGGGCACACAGCCTTAACATGTGCTCCAGCATGTAAATCACCGGAATAGTCATGCTGATAATGGCATCGTCAGCACTAAACATCTTCGTCGCCATTTCAAAACTGTGCAGAAGGGTGCATAGGTCCCTGATCTGAGACCACTCCTCCAGCGTGATTTGCCCCACCTCTGGATCTCGTTGGCCCAGGCTATACGTCAGAACGTATTGCACCAGGGCTTGTCGGTGCTGCCACAGTCGCTGCAACATGTGCAGAGTTGAATTCCACCGGGTAGGCACATCGCATTTGAGCCGGTGAAGTGGCAGGCCCAACGACTTCTGTAGAGATGTAAGTCGCTGAGCTGCGGGATGCGAACGGCGGAAGTGAGCACACAGCGACCGTGCCCTCTGCAGAAGGCCATCTAGTCCGGGATAGTGGGCTAAAAATTGCTGGACAACCAGGTTCAACACGTGAGCCATACAAGGCACGTGTGTGACATTGCCCCGGCGAAGGGCCGCACCCAGGTTTGCAGCATTGTCGCACACGGCCTTCCCTGGTTTCAGGTCCAGTGGAGACAACCATTCATGAGCTGACCACAACTCCTCAGCTGTGTGACTCACATTTCCCAGACATTTCAAAGTAAAAACCGCCTGATGACGTTGAGCCCTACTGCCAGCATAGTAAGGAGGTGTGCAGGATCCCTTCTGCGGAGTTAGAAAGCTTGTGGCATGACCAGACAGGCTTTGGGTGCAGGTGGAGGACTGAGAGGAGGTTGAGGAGGCAGAAGCAGTGGAGGAACTTTGAGATAAAGAGGATTGACGCACAACTCGTGGGGACGGCAAGACTTGGACAGCAGCCCCTTGTCCTGCTGTCACCATAGTTACCCAGTGCCCAGTCAGCGACATGTAACGCCCCTGTCCATGCCTACTCGTCCAAGTGTCTGTGGTGAAATGCACCCTGTCACACACAGAGTTTCTCAAAGAAGCGGTGATGTTGTGTGCGACATGCTGGTGGAGCGCAGGCACACCTTTCTTTGAGAAGTAGTGCCGACTGGTCATCTGGTACTGGAGCACTGCGACGGACATAAGGTCTCGAAAATCCTCTGTGTCCACCAGGCGGAAAGGCAGCATTTCTGTAGCCAAGAGCTTGCAGATGGTGAAATTCAACCTCTTAGCTTTCTCATGGCTAGGAGGAAATGGTCTTTTACTTGTCCACATCTGAGGAACCGAGGGCTGGCTATTGTGCTTAGACGGGGTTGATAAGGGTGTCCCCGGCAAACTGCCGGTCTGTGAGGAAGATGCAGGCGGACATGTTAGGTTGCCTTGATCCAAAGGTGGTGCTATCGATGTCGGACAGCGCTCAACACCAGCTGGTGTTACCACCTCCAAAGAAAATGATGACCTGCCAATCACGCTGGCTGTTGCGGGTAAAGAGGTGGCAGGTCTGCGCCCCAAAACAGGTGTGACTGCTGTCCCCCCAGTCACAGAGGATGAAGAGGCCGCGGATGCACAAGATATGGCAGACGGTGATTGGCCCGGCCGGCTAGGCCGCATTGTAGCACAGTGAGCTTCCCACTGCAACTTATGCTTCATGTCCATGTGCTGGTTCATGCATGAAGTACTCAAACTATGTATTTTTTTGGCCTCTACTTAGCTTTTGCTGACAAATGTTACAGATAACACGAGTTGGGTCATCTTTATCGATCTGAAAAAATGCCCAGGCTATGCAAGGCTTAGCACCCATGCGACCTGAAGAGCCACCACGACTTGTGGTGAGAGGCAGAGTTGTGTTTGAGGATGCAGTTGTTGACGTGCTTCCAGTACTACGTCTCTGTCCAGGAAGGCGCAACCTGACCTCGTCGTCACTAGCATCCTCCTCCACCTCCTCTGCTGACCTCATCTCTCGGCTGACTGTGGGTTGACAGTAAGTGGGATCTCCAACCTCATCATCATCACCCTGTGCGTTATCACACCCGTCGTCCTCAGAGCCAACCTGTTCCTGCCCTGGCAAAAAACTAAAGTTGTCGCTCCAATCAGGTATTTGAGTCTCATCATCGTCTTCCTCATTGTCTCCACCAACAGGAGTTACAGTTTGGGAATGAGGGTCTACATTATGGTCAGAACCTTCTGCGTCTGGTCCTGGATCCGACTCATAAAGATTCTGGGCATCAGTGCAGATCATTTCCTCGTCTGGATTCACAGAAGCGCTGGAGTCGACCTCTGATTCCCAGGCTATAGTATGAGTAAACAGCTCTGCAGACTCAACCATCTGTTCTACCTCATACTCAGACGGGCAGCTGGAGATTTGGGAGCTGTGAGGAAGCAAGTGCGATTGGGGTGACACCTTTGAGGACTGGAGTATTTGTGATGTTGAAGTTGATGTGGAGGAGAGCCCACTTAAAGGAACACTTGATATCCGTTGAAGCACCTGATGTTTTTGTGCCTCATCTGGAATTTGGAGCGATTGGCGTGGCCGTAAGAAAGGGATCTTATCACATTGTCCGCTAAAAGAAGTAGACATTTTAGTTTGGCTGGAAGATGGTCTTTCTTCTGCAGATGTTACTGTTGCTTTAACACCTACCCTACGGACACAACCTTTTTTCCCCTTCCCAACACGCCTATTCCCCTTTCCACCAGCAGTAGGCCTTTTTCCACTCATTTTGGTGGTTAACTAATTCACAACTCTGGAGTTGTTTGCACAAAAAAACAATGGATGGGAACCGAGCAGAGCTGAGTGGCCAAACTGTGGTATTAGGCCAAAACTATTGGCTGGGTTAGATGCAGAAAAAAATTATATTCAATTTGCAACCTGATGGAGGTCAGTATAGATGGACTAATAGAACAAGTCCCACACACAGCTAGAAGCCCAAATATTTTTTCAGAGGTAGATGCAGAAAAAAATTGTATTCAGTTTGCAACCTGATGGAGGTCAGTATAGATGGACTAATAGAACAAGTCCCACACACAGCTAGAAGCCCAAATATTTTTTCAGAGGTAGATGCAGAAAAAAATTATATTTGACTCGCCCCCTGGGCCGTGGGGCACTCAGATCCGGGCAATAGGGAGACGATGGGGGTGGAAGTGGCGACCCGGTTCCGTGGCTTAGGGTGGTCAGGCCAATGGTAGTCTGCTACGTTCTGCTGATAATGTCCGACGACGCCACCTGTGGATTGCAGTTATTAGGAACCGCCGCTGCATGCAAACTGCTGGGGCTGATGAGGTGTGCAGCTAGGGATGGTGAGACTCCCCACGGGAAGAGTGTGGCCCCAGGGCAGTATAATGGATGGTGGGAGTGATGGTGGTGAGAGTCCCAGTACCGGTAGTGCTGGAGGCGCGAAGGAGCACACAGACAATAGGTTGCAGTCCAGGGTCTTTACTGAAACAGGTAAACTGACCCATAAACAGTCCCAGCTAGGAGGGGACCTGGATGTCTGAGAGCAACGGGGAAATTGGCCCTGGTCAGGGTGAGGGTGTAGGCCTACCGTGCTTTCTGCGCTCCTTCTGGCTATCTCCTCGTTATAGGGTAACAGCCCACGTTTCCAAGCTTTCCGTGTATTCTCGCCTGTATGGCCTGCGACGTGGGTTCCTTTCTGCTCCCAGCCTTGTACGGCTTTACTGGTCCCTTCGGTTGTGGCAGGGCCTCCAGGCTTCTTAGGCCAAGGAATATACAGTCCCTTGCGGACTCGTTCTCTGCTGGAGGATGTAGAATCCTCCCAGCCTCAGACACCAAAGTCTGGTAAAGTCAGTCTCTTATCTGCCAAGACAGGCTCTCTTCGCCTCTTGTCTCTGGCTTGTGGCTCTCCTCCTGCCACACTTCCTCTTAGGTGCAATACAAAACTGTCTGTCCCTGCTCTGCTCTGGGACACGTCTCAGTGCTGAGACAGGCCTTCAAGTTCTCTCTAACCCTGCCCCCAGTACCAGCTTTTATAGGGGCAGTCTGCTCCCCCTACTGGCCTGAGACAGGAGGCATTGCATGCTAATGTTCCCCTGACTAGAGAACCTCCCCCTTGCTCTCAGACACAGCTTTAATTACACTTGTGGCATCCAGGCCAGGGTGACACATTCCCCCCTAGTGAAATTTAGTACTCCGGGACTAAACAATAAACAAAGACAATATGCATTACCATAAAACATTAATAGACAGACGACGCACAAATTGAGTTCTTAAGGTCACAGTGTGGTCTGTGACCGGGTGTCCATATCACCAATACAACGGGGAGCCTTAACCAGGTGGGGGGCTGTCCTACCCCAAGTCCTTCACAGTCTTAGTTCATCCCTTGGTTAGGCTCCGAATGCAGTCCATACAAGGTCCCGGTTATAAAAAGTCCATAACCTTTGAGTCCTTACGGTAGCTGCAAGAAACTGAAACACAGAATTACCAAACAAGCATGTAACTTGGCAAACAATTCCACATTTGGCAACAGGGTCATTTACAATCTTAGTACACTCTATATTCTCCAGCGAGCGGGTATCTGCCCTTTTGTGCTCTTGGTTGACCTACATAGCCCACTGTCTGGTGGTGGACCAACCTGGCTTTCCCCACTAGCGTTAGGGGTACAGCTACCAGCTGGGTGTACAGGTAGGGCAGGCAGCTGTCTGCGGGTCCTTTGGCTTACCGCAGGCATGGCAGGCTCACTGTCAGCAGAGGGTTGACTCTCCTGGGCTGCTGGTACAGGCTCTTCTGCCTCTGGAACCGCTTGCTCCTCTTCACCTTCCGGCTCTGGTGTTGGTTGTTGTTGTGCCGGTTGCAGGAAATGCAGGACGGGTACCACTATGGTATCATTTATGCGAGTCCAGGACTGAGGGAACTCTCCGAGAACGGTGCTGATCATTTCTTCCTTGTCCTCTGCGGGTTCAAGGTCACTCTGATCCTCTTCTGCACTACGGAGTTGCTCGGGGCACCTTTTGAGGTGGTCTCTGGAGACGACACTAGTGGTTTCTCCTCCGTCCTTGGTGATTACGCACACCTTTGGGTTGTCATGGTCAGACTGCAGTACAGTGTAGGGTTCCCTTTCCCACTGGTCGTCCAACTTATGTAGCCTTCTTTTTCGCTTTAGGACTTGCTCACCAGGTTCTAGGGGACCAGCAGGGGCGTGTTGATTGAAGAGTTTTTCTTGCCTCTCTCTCACCTGGGCCAGGCTCTTCTCCACACTCTCCTGTACCTTCTTGTACTGCAGTTGCCTTTCCGTATCCCAGTCCGCATCCGGGGAGGTGTCCTCAGGCGTCAGGACTCCCATCTCCAGGTCTACGGGCAGCTTACCTGGTCTGGCTCGCATCAGGTAAGCCGGGGTGCAGTTGGTAGCATTCACCGGGATATGATTGTATAAGTCTATCAGGTCCGGCAGTTTTTCTGGCCACAGGCTGCGTTCCTCCAGGTGTTAGAACCTTGCTGTTAGGTTTTTTTCCTTTGCTGGTCACATGACCTTGTTGGCCTATTTAATCCTGCTCCGCCCTTCTGGCTTTGCTGGACTTCATTGTATATCTACTTTCTAGCTAGCCTGTGCTCTGTGTCTTGCTCTGTTAGTTTGCTTGGTCTACTGACCTCTATGTTCTATATATTTTGTTTGTTCGTCTGTCTGCTACTATTTCTGTTAGGAGGTGTCCCATATTCCTCCCAGTCCTTAGTACTTGTAGGGATTCCTCCCCCACATCTATAGGTCTTCGTACAGACTAGCTTAGGACTTTAGCAGGTCTGATCGCAGGATCAGGTTCCCTGTTACATCGTAGGGATTCAGCTGAGTTCTATCGTAGGGATAGATCTCCTCTCTTTCCTTAGCTCTGGTAGCAGAACATAACAGTAAGTCCAGCCAGCAAATTCTCTAAGGAAAGATTTTTTTTGTTCCATCATGGTGTCGGTTCAGGATTTGGCTAAACACCTGCAGGGACTCTCTCTGGAAGTGGCCGAGCTCCGTCAGCACGTGAGTAACTGTCCTGGAGCATATTTCTTGGAGCCTAAGGTATGTTTGCCGGATTTATTTTTTGGTGAACATCGAGAATTTTTTTCATTTAAAAATGCTTGCTTATTGTATTTTCGTTTGAGACCCAAGTCCTCTGGGGATGAATCCCAGCGCGTAGGGTTCATAATGTCACTTTTGCGCAAAGAGCCTCAGGAGTGGGCCTTTTCTTTGCAACCTAGTGATACATGCTTCAGATCAGTGGATAGTTTTTTTTTCTGCTTTAGGACTATTATATGATGATCCTGACCGTGTCGCATCAGCTGAGACTGAGTTGAGACGTTTAAAACAAGGATCAGGTAATGTCGAAAAATATTGTACTCATTTTCGTCGTTGGTCCACTCAAACAGGGTGGAACGATTCTGCTCTGAAAAGTCTATTTCTTGCTGGGCTCAGTGAAAGGGTTAAAGACCTGCTAATTGCTTATCCTACACCTGAGGATTTGCAACAGGCTATGCAATTAGCTATACGGGTGGATAGAAGACTGCGTGCTAGGGTTAATGAGAGCAAATCCTCTGTTATGTCAGTTTCTGGTTATGATAATGTGTGTACTAACAGTGGTGAACCGATGGAGATTGGATCGGTGGCACCTCGCTCTCAAGAAAAAGACCGTCGTTTTTCGGAAGGCTTGTGTTTCTATTGCGGAAAATCTGGTCATTTGATTAAAGGCTGTGAGCTTCGTATGAAGAAAGAAAAAAAAATGGTCAGTCACGCCCGTATTGCCTGTTTAAATTCCAAGGGTATATTTTTAGCTGCTTCCACGATTGCTCAGGAAAAATTAATGGAATTTCGGGTGTTTGTTGATTGCGGGTCTACACTGAATGTAATTGATGGGGGATTCGTGGAAAAACTCAATTTAAAACCTGAACCTTTATCATCCCCCATTGCTGTGGTTTCTGTGGATGGTTCCCCTTTGAAGAATATTACTCTCAAGGTCTGTGAATTTCCTCTCACTATTAATGGTGTTCACCATGAGAAATTGGATTTGGTAGTGTTGAATAACTTGCCTTCTCCAGTAATATTGGGATTGCCCTGGTTAAAATTTCACAATCCTGTACTGGATTGGTCTACCAGTGAAATTAAATCCTGGAGCCATAAATGTTATGACAAGTGTTGTAACGGGCGTATTGCAGCTTTGGATAGGGGAGAATTGCCTGTTCCTATTCAGGATTTTTGGAGAGTTTTTTCTGAGAAGGAATCGCAGGTTTTGCCTCCCCATAGAGACTATGATTGTTCTATTGAATTTGTCCCTGGAGCGACTCTTCCTAAAAGTCGTTTATTTAACCTTACTATTCCTGAGAGGAAGGCTTTGGAGGAATACATACAGACAAGTTTGGCCGCCGGTCACATTAGGCCCTCTAAGTCTCCTGTGGCGGTTGGATTTTTTTTTGTAAAAAAAAAGGACGGCGGTTTACGTCCTTGTCTGGATTTTCGTGAGATTAACAAAATTACGGTACGCAATCCTTACCCACTGCCATTGATTCCTGATCTGTTTAACCAGTTATTGGGGGCCAAGTGGTTCTCTAAAATTGACCTTAAGGGGGCATACAATCTGTTGCGCATGAAGGAGGGTGATGAATGGAAGACTGCTTTTAACACTCCTGTGGGTCATTTTGAGAATCTGGTTATGCCTTTTGGTCTTACTAATGCTCCTGCATTTTTTCAGAATCTGATTAATGACATCCTTAGACCTTTGATCGGTAAAAATGTGGTTGTGTATTTGGATGACATTTTGATTTATTCGCCAGATCTGGAGTCTCATTGGCGGAGCGTGCGTGAGGTATTACAGTTATTAATGGACAATTCGCTTTTTGCTAAGCTGGAGAAATGTGAGTTCGCTGTACAGAGAATTAGTTTTTTGGGCTACATTATCTCCAGCAAAGGTTTTGAGATGGATCCGGTTAAGGTTCAGGCTGTGCAGGAATGGCCTAGGCCTATTGGTTTGAAATCGATACAGAGGTTTTTGGGTTTCGCCAATTACTATAGAAAATTCATAAAAAATTTTTCTAGTATTGTCAAACCTCTGACTGATCTCACCAGGAAAGGTGCTGATGCGGTTCAGTGGTCTTCTGAGGCCATTGAAGCTTTTGTGTATCTCAAGGAGAGGTTCACCTCTGCTCCCATCCTTATGCAGCCTGATGTTACTAGGCCGTTTTTGGTTGAGGTTGATGCTTCCTCTGTGGGGGTTGGCGCAGTATTGTCTCAGGATAACGGGGATGGATTACATCCCTGTGCCTTTTTTTCAAAAAAATTTTCGGAGACTGAATTAAATTACGATATTGGTAATCGGGAATTATTGGCTATTAAACTCGCATTTGAACACTGGCGCCACTTCTTGGAAGGTGCGGAATTTCCCGTTCAGGTTCTTACGGATCATAAAAATCTGATATATCTTGACGCTGCCAAGCGCCTGAATGCCCGTCAGGCTAGGTGGGCACTGTTTTTCTCGCGGTTTAATTTCTCCGTTACTTACATCCCTGGTACTAAGAATGTTAAGGCGGATGCCTTGTCTCGCAGTTTTTCTCCCATAGTCGGTGCTGAGAAAGAGGAAAACATTTTACAAGAAGGTGTTGTGATAGCTGCTTTAGACTCCGTTTTGGAAGATGAGATTCTTAAAGCTCAGGAGAATGCCCCATCTAACACTCCTCATGGGAGGTTGTTTGTGCCTGGGACCTTTAGGAGAGATTTGTTTGTTGAGTGTCACGAATCTCGGTTGGCAGGTCATCCCGGAATCTCTGAGACCAAGAGACTGGTGGGTCGCAGTTTTTGGTGGCCTGGATGGCAGAAGGAAGTCATTAAGTGGGTGCGCCAATGTACTGTATGTGCTAGATCTAAGTCCTCACATACTTCTGCTGCGGGGTTGCTTTGTCCTTTGGAGGTCCCCAGTGCTCCTTGGACACATTTGGCTATGGACTTCATAACTGACCTTCACCCCTCTGAGGGTTTTACTGTCATCTGGGTGGTCGTGGACCGTTTTAGCAAGATGTGTCACTTGGTTCCCTTCGTCAAACTGCCCTGCGCTAAAACTCTCGCTAAGGCCTTTGTCAAGGAAATTGTCAGACTTCATGGCGTTCCTACTGACATTGTTTCTGATAGGGGTCCTCAGTTCGTGGCTCGTTTTTGGCGTGCCTTTTGTGACAGGTTGGGAATTCATTTGTCGTTTTCGTCCGGATATCATCCTGAATCTAATGGCCAGACAGAAAGGAAAAACCAGGATGTTGAGCAGTTCTTGCGTTGTTTTGTGGCAGACAATCAAGAGGGGTGGTCTGAGTTTCTGCCACTTGCCGAATTTGCTCTGAACAATCATACATCTTCTTCTGCTGGTTGTTCGCCTTTTTTTTGTTGTTCTGGGAGACATCCGTCGTTTGGGTCGTTCTCCAAGTTGGGATCTGCCGTGCCTGAGGAGGAGAATTTTTCCGGTGATTTGGAAAGAGTTTGGACGGATGTGCGTGGTAATCTTCAGGAGGCCAACAGAAAATCTAAAGACTACTTTGATAGGAAACGACAGGAGGTTTTGTTCGCTGTTGGTGACATGGTTTGGTTGTCCTCTAGGAATCTGCGGTTGAGGATTCCTTCTAAGAAATTGGGTCCCAAGTTTGTAGGGCCCTTTAAGGTGCTTCAGGTTGTCAACCAATCTGCTGTTAGGTTGGAGGTTCCTACCTCCTGGAGAATTAATCCGGTCTTTCATGTCTCTCTGTTGAAAAAAGCTGTTGTGTCGGATGGTGACGCCTCTGCCTCTGTTCCTCCGGTGGTGGAGGACGGGGAATATGAAATTTCTCGCATCCTTGACTCTAGACGGTATAGAGGTAGTTTGCAGTATCTTGTGGCCTGGAAAGGTTTCGGACCCGAGGATAACTCTTGGGTGAGGTCAGATGATGTTTCCGCGTCCAGACTTATCAGAGCGTTTCACAGGAGATTTCCTGATAAGCCTGGTCCTAGGGGATCCGGAGGATCCTCTTAGAAGGGGGGGTACTGTTAGAACCTTGCTGTTAGGTTTTTTTTCCTTTGCTGGTCACATGACCTTGTTGGCCTATTTAATCCTGCTCCGCCCTTCTGGCTTTGCTGGACTTCATTGTATATCTACTTTCTAGCTAGCCTGTGCTCTGTGTCTTGCTCTGTTAGTTTGCTTGGTCTACTGACCTCTATGTTCTATATATTTTGTTTGTTCGTCTGTCTGCTACTATTTCTGTTAGGAGGTGTCCCATATTCCTCCCAGTCCTTAGTACTTGTAGGGATTCCTCCCCCACATCTATAGGTCTTCGTACAGACTAGCTTAGGACTTTAGCAGGTCTGATCGCAGGATCAGGTTCCCTGTTACATCGTAGGGATTCAGCTGAGTTCTATCGTAGGGACAGATCTCCTCTCTTTCCTTAGCTCTGGTAGCAGAACATAACACCAGGGGCAACGTCTTCAGGAGATTGATAACTATATTGTTCATCTTCTCACACATCCCATTGGTTTGGGGGTGGTAAGGCGTTGTACGAATCTTCTTACAGCCATAGAGGTTGCAGAACTCCTGGAAGATTTCAGCCTCGAACGCTGGACCCTGGTCTGTCAGGACCTGTTCCGGATACCCGTGTGGACGGCAGAAGTATTGCTGGAAGGCTCTGGCCGCTGTTTGGGCTGTCAACCCCTTTACCGGGACCACCACGAGAAAACGGGAATAGTGGTCCACGATTGTCAGGGCATAGATGTATCCTGACCGGCTGGGAGCCAATTTGACATGGTCCAGAGCTACCAACTCAAGAGGCTGCGTGGTGACGATGGGCCTCAAGGGTGTCTTCTGGCTGGCACGGTCCTTCCTCCTTAGGTGACAAGGGCCACAGTTTCTGCACCATTTTTCTACAGCTCCCCTCATGCCAACCCAAAAGAACCTTCCTCTTAGCAGGAACTCCAGTTTCTTCCAACCGAAGTGTCCCGCTCTGTCATGGTAAGCCCCCAGGACCATAGCTGCATCTCGCCTTGGGACCACGACTTGCCAGGTCAGCTCATGCGTCCGGTGGTTGATAATCCTTCTGCACAACTTGCCTTCGTAGAGGAACAGCTTGCTCTTCTCCTTCCATAGCTGCTTGGCTTCCTCTGGGGCATCTGGATCTAAGCGGGCGTCTTCCCTGGTCAGCAGATCTTTCACCAGGCGGACTGCAGGGTCACTATCTTGGGTCTCGGCCCAGCTGTGGTGAGGTAGGGGATTGATCATCACAGTTGTTAGATCCTCCTCCTTCACGCGGTGAGAGTGTTGAGCGGCTCCATACCGGTGAAACGCGGGGAGTTCTACCTCCTCCAGCTCTTCTGGGTCTTCGTCACCCTCAGGTAAGTGAGGCATTCTTGATAGGGCGTCCGCATTGGCATTGGTTTTGCCTGCCCGGTACTTGATCACAAAGTCATAGTTGGAGAGACGGGCCATCCACCGCTGTTCCAGGGCACCCAGTCTTGCATTGTCCAGGTGTGTCAACGGGTTGTTGTCCGTGTACACGGTGAACTTTGCGGAGGCCAGGTAATGCTTGAAGCGTTCCGTCACGGCTCACACCACCGCCAAGAATTCTAGCTTGAAGGAGCTGTAATTCTCCGGGTTCCTCTCGGTGGGCCTCAGCTTCCGGCTGGCGTACGCGATCACCCTTTCTCTGCCCTGTTGGTTTTGGGACAGTACGGCTCCCAGTCCCACATTACTGGCGTCTGTGTGGAGAATAAAAGGCTGGCCATAGTCAGGGTAGGCCAGGATCTCATCCCCCGTGAGGGCCATCTTCAACTGGCGGAAGGACTCCTCTTCCGGTTTATCCCACTTGAAGGGTGGCTTTTGACTTCTGGACTTAGACTGTCCGATCATGAGGTCCTGCATAGGAGCTGCCATCTTAGTGAACCCGGGGATGAACCTTCGGTAGTAGCCTACCAACCCGAGAAACTGTCTCACCTCTTTGATGTTCGAGGGGCTTGGCCAGCTCTTGATTGCCGTGACCTTGTCAGGGTCGGGGGCTACTCCTTCCTCGCTTACCACGTGCCCTAGGTACTGGACCTTTGGTTTCAGCAGGTGACACTTCGATGGTTTCACCTTCAGGCCATAGCCTGCCAGGGCTTCGAACACCTCGGCCAGGTGCTTGAGATGGTCCTCGTAGGTCTTTGAATAGACGATCATGTCGTCCAGGTAAAGGAGGACCGTCTCGAAGTTTCGGTGCCCTAGACAGCATTCCATCAGACGCTGGAAGGTCCCTGGTGCGTTGCAGAGTCCGAAAGGCATACAGTTGAATTCGCTCAGTCCCATCGGGGTGGTGAAGGCGGTCTTCTCCTTGTCAGCCTCTGCCACAGGAACCTGCCAGTACCCGCTAGTAAGGTCCAAAGTAGAAAAGAAGTTAGCAGATTTTAGTGGGGCTAAAGACTCCTCTATTCTAGGCAGCGGATATGCGTCTTTATGGGTGATACGGTTGATTTGTCTATAGTCTACGCACATTCTCATGGTGCCGTCTTTCTTTTTCACCAGAACCAAGGGGGCTGCCCAGGGGCTACAGCTGTCTCTAATCACCCCTGCTTCTTTCATCTCTCTTAGCATGCCCTTTGCGTTCTGATAATGTGCAGGGGGTACAGGTCTGTGCCTCTCTTTTATTGGTGGGTGGCTCCCTGTGGGGATGTGGTGTTCTATCCCTTTTACTCTGCCGAAGTCTAGCGGGTGCTTACTAAAGACTCTCTCGTACTCCTGTACCACCCGGTAGACTCCTTGTTTTTGGTGCAGGGGAGTGGAATCAGCACCCACATGGAGTTTCTGGCACCAGTCCTCCTTTTGTTTCTGGGAGCCATTACCCTCCCCCTGTGGAGATGGAGGCAAGGGTTCCACGACCCTGATAGCTTTGTGTTCGATAACAAACAGTTTGGCGAGTGTAGCGTACCTGGGTAAGTGTACTTCCCTCTCCCCAATGTTGAGGATGCGGACGGGCACCCTCCCATGACGGACATCAACCACCACCCGGGCTGTCAAAATAGTGGGCCTGCTGTCTGAGTACACGGGTTCTACCATGGCTTGGTAGTCTCTACCTCTCAACCCGAATGCAGTCCGACACCAGATCATCATTTCACTTTTGGGAGGCATGGAAATGGGGAATGGGTCACTCAGTCTTACGCTACCGATCTCACCACCAGACAGTTCTACCTGCTGCCATCTCATCAGGGCTTTTATCTCCTTGTTGAGGACTCTCTGTTGGCTGGAACTAGCATTCACCGCCACCTGTTGTAAGATTACAATTACCTCTGAAAAACAATTTTCAATCACGTTAGTACCCACAGCTATTTTAGGGTGACTTTCACGACGGTCAATGTCCACAATAATTACTCCCTGTGCCGGCAGTTCAACTTTACCAATCTTAATGGTCATCTCCTTGAACCCCATCTGCGGCACGGGTAAGCCATTACTGGCGATGATGCTCAAGTTACTGTCTGGATACCGTGTGATATCAGCATCAGTCCAATACTGCTTAAAAAGTACATAAGGGATAGTGGTTACTTGTGACCCAGTATCCAGCAAGGCGCTCATGGGGATACCGTCCAGCACCACGGGTAAAACCGGGCGCCCCCCAACGTACTTATTACGCCAATTGTAAGGGCCTGGTGATCTTATGCCTGGGGGTTGGCCCTCTGCCCCAGGTTGGACCCGTTTAAATTACAGTACCTGGAAATGTGTCCGGGCTGGTTGCATCGACGGCAAATGGGCTGTCCATCCTCTGCGTAGCGGTCTGTGGGCCTCCCTCGGAACGACGGGATCCTCCTCTGTCGACGCCACGGGACATCCTCCGGACTTGAAGCCAGCTCGATGGGTCTTGACGGGTCCACTTGCAACGCCTGGATGGTCCTTGTCAACGCCGCGACGCTCCTGGACTTGGTGGTGCAGGTCTTTCGACGGGGCTTGGTTCAGGGCCTGTGCATCAGCCCCCACGGGGTCCATAGAGGAGGGCGCCGCCTCCTGGTGGTAGGTGAGAGCAGGGCGCCGGGGGTTTATAGCGCCACTGGTTGCAGATTCACGGAGCACCCTTATGGCCCTGTCCTTAAATTGGGCAAAGGTCAGGTCGGGGTTCTGAAAGAACATGAGGCGCAGCTGGGCCCTGTGGGCGCTAGACAGCAGACCTTCTATGAATTTTCTGTTAGCAGCAAATCCGTTTCCTGCACACTGCCAGGTTCAGTTTGTTGAATAGCCCTCAAGGCTTCCTGCAGATTTAGGGCATAGTCTCTGATGCTGTCCTGTGCCCGCTGCTTACATCCATGGAACCTCATTTTAATCTCAGTGGAGGTACGTGTGTCAAAGGTACCCCGCAGCCGGGCCAGAATACCCTTCACAGTCCTTTTCTCCTCAGTGGGCCATGATTTTACCTCCCTTTGGGCTGCGCCAGTTAACTGTCCCTGTTAATATGCTGACCTTCTGTTCCTCTGTCAGGGGGTAAACCTGGAACAAACTGTACAGCCTTTCCTTAAAGTCAGTTAGGGCATGGGGCTCCCCTGAGTACTTGGGCAGCCAGGCCGCTCCAGGGATGTATGGCAGGGAAAAGGGCATCACCACTGTTGCAGCTGCGTTGGTGGTAGTGGGCGCCTCTGTGTCCGACATCTTCCTCCCCCCTAGTTAAGCGTGGCCTACCTTCCGACGATCCTCTTCTGTAGGCCGCGGCTCCGCTGCTGCTGCTCTGGACGAGGACCTTGCGTCGCGTCCTGATGACATCAGCGTCGCTCTCTCTCCCTTCCAGGACCTTGCGCAGCGTCGGTGCGTGGGGCGGAGCTTCGGGTCTCGCGCGCTTTCGGCATCCACGCCCCTCTTCTTCCCGCGCGGCGTTCTGAAGATGGCGTCCGACGGCGGGAAAACGACTTCGGATGGTGGGAAAACAGCTGAAGATGGCGGGAACCGACTGAAGATGGCGGGAAACGGCTCCGGATGGTGGGAACCTTCACCACGGCAGGTATGACAGTCTTTTGAAGGCACGCAGTACCCGGTGGTTGCGGGCACGAAATCCTGCCGACTACGCCAAAGCTGACTCGCCCCCTGGGCCATGAGGCACTCAGATCCGGGCAATAGGGAGACGATGGGGGTAATAGTGGCGACCCGGTTCCGTGGCTCAGGGTGGTCAGGCCAATGGTAGTCTGCTACGTTCTGCTGATAATGTCCGACTACGCCACCCGTGGATTGCGGTTATTAGGAACCGCCGCTGCATGCAGACCGCTGGGGCTGATGAGGTGTGCAGCTAGGGATGGTGTGACTCCCCACTGGAAGAGTGCGGCCCCAGGGCAGTATAATGGATGGTGGGAGTGATGGTGGTGAGAGTCCCAGTACCGGTAGTGCTGGAGGCGCGAAGGAGCACACAGACAATAGGTTGCAGTCCAGGGTCTTTACTGAAACAGGTAAACTGACCCATAAACAGTCCCAGCTAGGAGGGGACCTGGATGTCTGAGAGCAATGGGGAAATTGGCCCTGGTCAGGGTGAGGGTGTAGGCCTACCGTGCTTTCTGCGCTCCTTCTGGCTATCTCCTCGTTATAGGGTAACAGCCCACGTTTCCAAGCTTTCCGTGTATTCTCGCCTGTATGGCCTGCGACGTGGGTTCCTTTCTGCTCCCAGCCTTGTACGGCTTTACTGGTCCCTTCGGTTGTGGCAGGGCCTCCAGGCTTCTTAGGCCAAGGAATATACAGTCCCTTGCGGACTGGTTCTCTGCTGGAGGATGTAGAATCCTCCCAGCCTCAGACACCAAAGTCTGGTAAAGTCAGTCTCTTATCTGCCAAGACAGGCTCTCTTCGCCTCTTGTCTCTGGCTTGTGGCTCTCCTCCTGCCACACTTCCTCTTAGGTGCAATACAAAACTGTCTGTCCCTGCTCTGCTCTGGGACACGTCTCAGTGCTGAGACAGGCCTTCAAGTTCTCTCTAACCCTGCCCCCAGTACCAGCTTTTATAGGGGCAGCCTGCTCCCCCTACTGGCCTGAGACAGGAGGCATTGCATGCTAATGTTCCCCTGACTAGAGAACCTCCCCCTTGCTCTCAGACACAGCTTTAATTACACTTGTGGCATCCAGGCCAGGGTGACACATATTCAGTTTGCAACCTGGTGGAGGTCAGTATAGATGGACTAATAGAACAAGTCCCACACACTGCTAGAAGCCCAAATATTTTTTCAGAGCTAGATGCAGAAAAAAATTATATTCAGTTTGCAACCTGATGGAGGTCAGTATAGATGGACTAATAGAACAAGTCCCACACACTGCTAGAAGGCCAAATATTTTTTCAGAGCTAGATGCAGAAAAAAATTATATTCAGTTTGCAACCTGATGGAGGTCAGTATAGATGGACTAATAGAACAAGTCCCACACACTGCTAGAAGCCCAAATATTTTTTCAGAGCTAGATGCAGAAAAAAATTATATTCAGTTTGCAACCTGATGGAGGTCAGTATAGATGGACTAATAGAACAAGTCCCACACACTGCTAGAAGGCCAAATATTTTTTCAGAGCTAGATGCAGAAAAAAATTATATTCAGTTTGCAACCTGATGGAGGTCAGTATAGATGGACTAATAGAACAAGTCCCACACACTGCTAGAAGCCCAAATATTTTTTCAGAGGTAGATGCAGAAAAAATATATATTCAGTTTGCAACCTGATGGAGGTCAGTATAGATGGACTAATAGAGAAAGTCCCACACACTGCTAGAAGGCCAAATATTTTTTCAGAGCTAGATGCAGACAAAAAATTATTTTTAATTTGCAACCTGATGGAGGTCAGTATAGATGGACTAATAGAGAAAGTCCCACACACTGCTAGAAGGCCAAATATTTTTTCAGAGGTAGATGCAGAAAAAAATTGTATTCAGTTTGCAACCTGATGGAGGTCAGTATAGATGGACTAATAGAACAAGTCCCACACACAGCTAGAAGCCCAAATATTTTTTCAGAGGTAGATGCAGAAAAAATATATATTCAGTTTGCAACCTGATGGAGGTCAGTATAGATGGACTAATAGAACAAGTCCCACACACAGCTAGAAGCCCAAATATTTTTTCAGAGGTAGATGCAGAAAATATATATATTCAGTTTGCAACCTGATGGAGGTCAGTATAGATGGACTAATAGAGAAAGTCCCACACACTGCTAGAAGGCCAAATATTTTTTCAGAGCTAGATGCAGACAAAAAATTATTTTTAATTTGCAACCTGATGGAGGCCAGTATAGATGGACTAATAGAGAAAGTCCCACACACTGCTAGAAGGCCAAATATTTTTTCAGAGCTAGATGCAGATAAAAATTATTTTTAATTTGCAACCTGATGGAGGTCAGTATAGATGGACTAATAGAGAAAGTCACACACACTGCTAGAAGGCCAAATATTTTTTCAGAGCTAGATGCAGATAAAAATTATTTTTAATTTGCAACCTGATGGAGGTCAGTATAGATGGACTAATAGAGAAAGTCCCACACACTGCTAGAAGGCCAAATATTTTTTCAGAGCTAGATGCAGAAAAAAATTATATTCAGCTTGCAACCTGATTGAGGTCAGTATAGATGGACTAATAGAACAAGTCCCACACACAGCTAGAAGCCCAAATATTTTTTCAGAGGTAGATGCAGACAAAAAAAATTATATTCAATTTGCAACCTGATGGAGGTCAGTATAGATGGACTAATAGAATGATGCTATGCCCAAAAGATTTTACTTCACTAGGTGCAGTAAAAAAATTGGTATTCTATACACAGGTGGTATATATCTTGCAACACAGATAGGCTACTCCACTGACTAACACACTCTGCAATAGAAGAAAAAGGATTAGCTTTGCTAGATTCAGCCAAATGCTGTGAAAAAAACTTGCACAGCACTGACACAGACCTGCCTGGCAAAAACTGATAGGAACTGATGTAACCTAGTCCTGAAAAGGACTGCAATTACAATTAGTCTTTACTCCCACAACCTATCTATTTAAGAGCACAGACCTGCCTGATAAAAGTCGTAGGAAATGCTGTAACCTAGTCCTTAAAAGGACTGCAATCACAACTATTCCCTACTCCCAAGCTATCTGTAGATTTGTGCGAAAATTGGCTTGAAATTAACAAGGTATAGTGCACACAGCAACAGCGGTGCCGTGTAACACGCAGCTGCAGCAGTGAGAAAATGGTGGCGACGGGGAAAATGGCTTGGTCTTATAGGGCAAGGACATGTGACATACACTGCCAATGACACATGCCCTTGCTTGTGTGAAAAAAAGCACTTCGCTCCGTGTGTGCGCTGCTGATAGGCTGACAGATTGCACCTCCCCACTGTAAATGCGGGAAAGAGAAAAAAAAATGGAGATCTTCATTATTCCTGCAGAGATCCATCCCCTGCCCCTCCCCCCACCCCGCTGTACACTCAAACTGCGTATTAACATTAATTTTCATCATTACTGAGAAAAAATCCAGTTATGATTTTGGTGCACGAACAGTTATCGAACATAACCTCGAACAGCCGAATTTTTCTCAAATTGTTCGTGTTCGCCGAACGGCTCGAACATCGCCCAAAACAGCTCGAATTTGAGATTGGCGAACAGTTCGAGTCGAACAACGCTCATCTCTAGTCGTGATGCCAGGTGCCCTCTTTTCTGAAGCCAGTTTTATTATTAATACACTCTCAAATTACTCAGAAATATAGATGGATAATTTTGTAAATAGTTGTCAGATGCTGGATTTACATTCTTATATTTAGAAAAATGTCAAAATGACTCTCTACCCCAGAACCTAAATGTGACTATACATATGTATGTGCAGTCATGATACAAGGTGCCCTCTTTTCTGGAGCAGCTGTCTCCCTTTTTCAGTTCAGAGGCTCAATGTCCTTTTCTCCAAAATGTCTGTTGGGTGGACAAAGCACTGTTGTTGTCACCCATGGTCCAACCCACAGCAATAAAAAAAAGGCAGGAGAGTTTAGACCTTCCACAGTGTTCCTCTGCATTGGCCTTTTTAGGAGAAGAGAACGGGCCACTGAACCGTAGTTTGAAGCAGTGGTTGCAAAATGGTTTCAGGGGTTAAAAGTCACTTTTTTTTAGCCAAGGGTTGGTAGGAAAGTGGGAAACCATATTCACATCCTGCTCATGCAATCTTATTCTGTTTGGAAACAACTTCAGTAAGTGAGATAGTAAGTGATAGTAAGTGAAAATCTGTGCAGAAGGGGCTATGGACTATAAGGATTCACTCACTTTCAGGCAGCTGGGTAGCGTTTCCACAGGAACAAAGTTCTTGTCTCAAACAGAAATTTATATTTCATGTTTTAAACTTTCAGCATATGAACAGAAATCAGCCTTTTCTCTGGCATACACAGGGTATAACAAAATAAACGAAGCAATTCCTCTAACAGGTCCACACTCTTAGTCAGGTTCTGACAGTGATGCCAAGAATACCAGAGGTCTTTCCACCTCTATTCCCAGACCACATCTGAGGCAACTGACCTGCCTTAAATAGGCCTTTCCAAGACCTGCAACTGGAGGTAAGGGAGCAGCTGATCCCACTCAGATCTTTCAGTTGGTCATAAAACCCGAACCCATAAATCAAGGCCCATTAAAAAAAAACTCTCAGCACAACATGTGCTGGAGCCGGCTTTCCAGGATTCACATCACCCAGCCCAGGCACATAAGTGACGCATATGTAAGGTGCCCCAGTGAGGTAATCGTAGTCGTGGGTGAGTTGTGGCCCCTCCTTGCTTTGACACCTTACAGACAATTCGTGTCCTCCCTCTGATGTGTGGCTTGTCCATGTGACATTCTTCACTTACTTCACACCATCCGGTCGCCGCTGTCTCCAGACATTTCTCTTCTGGGACCAGAGGAGTAATAATTTCAGAGGACACAAGGTTATTAACCATAGCTGGGGTTTTACTTGGGGGAAAGGAGTAATTACAATATTTACAGTCTGGTAGATTGGATAAGGCCCAAGGTTCTTGTCTCCCATACAGGTGCTAAAATCATCTTCAGCCCTGGTGCCCTCTTTAGGTGAAGCATCTCTCTGTTTCTATTCCTTAGCCTAAGAGACGGTTCCTCACCAGCGACACTGTGCCCAGATCCTTTATCTCCCTCACGGCCTATCCTCTGCTACCTGCAGATTAGAAGTGCCCCGGGTCCTCAATACCTATGTTGAGTTTCTCCGGCCAGCTAATGGGACTCCTGCATGAGGAGATATTCACACTATGGATTCACTGTCTGAGGGTAGAGAGCCCCCGTCTACCCTAGCAGCCAATTTCCCTGGACGTCTGCACGTAAGAGTTGAACTCAAAAATAACGGCTGCAGCTAATTTTAGCACACCTAGAGGCTCCACCCACTAAGCCATCTGCTTAGCAACTGCCTTGCCTCTCACTGACAACTGTGCCCAGCAGTGGCATCTTGTGGCTGATAAAAAGTACTGCAGCCCCACAAGGAAGTATATCTAACCTCTAGACATGCCCAATGTCTATCCCTGTCACTACGTTTCCCCCTTACTCCACTGACTGCGCCACTGAAATGAACCCCGTAACTTGACCTAATAGCAGTTAAGAGAGTGCCTAACTATGGGGATATGTAATTCTAACTACTTCAGTACCTTGGGAAGGTTACACCCTTCCTCACTATTACACATACACTCCATCCAGCACTTGTCTGACTGCAAACTTACTGGACATATGAATTGCAAGGCCAATTTCCCATTGATAATAATGGTGGTTTTCCATGTTGAAAACAACGGATGTGAAAGTATCCTTAGAAATAAGGTTTACTTTAGGAAATGTTAGAAATCAAAATTCTACAAATTATATAGAAATATAGATGGATTCTTTGGTAGCATGGTTGTCAGATACATGATTTGTATTCTTATATTTAGAAAAGTTTTAAAGTCACTCTCCTCTCCAAGAACCTAAATGTGATTATACATTTCACGTGTAGTCGTGATGCCAGGTGCCCTCTTTTCTGAAGCCAGTTTTATTATTAATATACTCTCAAATTACTCAGATAATAGATGGAACAAAAAAAATAAAGATTATTTACCCCCCGATGTCCAAATGTGAAGCCCAGCTGTGCTTGGTATCACAGATCCTAGAAGGGTGTATTGAAGGATTCCTCCACAAAAGGCCCCCATAATCATTCACACATCTCCACCTTCCACCTCAGACCATCAGAGGGAGCCCGTTTGGGAGATATAAAAGGGAAGGTGGAGCCAGGCAGCAGTCAGTCAGTTGGAGTCAGAGTTCAGTCTGGTTTAGCAGTGAGTCCAGTGCAGTCTGAGAGGAGTTACCTCAGAGGACAAAAGTCTGTTCCAGCTCCTGCAATTGCTATCCTGCAGATCAGGACTCCGTGTAGCTCAGAGAGGTCAGCTTTAGGTGTGCCGGCGCCATAAGATCGGTGAAGCGCAGCAAGCTGCCGTTAGTGTGAGTAGCCTATTGAGGGTCCGAGTAGGCCGAAGGCGAAGAGTAGAGAGAGTTAGTTCATAGGGGGGCAGAGGAGCTTAACTAGCTCACCCCGAAGAAGCAGTTACCGGACACCGGGTCCGAAGCTTGCCGGGATCTCCACGACCCAGTAAGATAAACCGGAATCCCTGGAGAACTACAAGTCCCAGGATCGCTAAAGTGCTGATACGTACCAGAGCCAGGAGACACATAGGCCCGGAAGTCGGGAGCGTGTAATCCAAGAGAAGGCCCTACCACAAGGTCAGCCAGCGCAGGACAGAGACAAAGGTAGGCCTAGCTCCAGGCAGGTCAGAAACTTATTACGCAGCAGCAAGAACCAGGCGGCCCAAAACCTGCTCATTGGGGAGGATCCGGACATACACCCTTCACCCTACAGTGCTCCGGGGAGTGCCTGAGTTTCCATCAGTAAAAGGTACTGAAGTGACTTTTGTGTCCGTCCCTGTTCTTGCTCTGACTCGGCTGAGTCTCCTTGTCCTGCATCCCCGTTCTTATACTGCCCTGAGGCCCAGCTCCACCTGTGGGGAGCTATACCATCAAGCTGCCTTATCATCAGCCTCAGTGGACTGCGCAGCGCTGGTGAATATCATCAGAAACCATAGGTGGCGTCACAAACTTTTTTAATAAAATTTAACATCTATCAACGCCTTTTTAAAGAGAGACCCCAGAGTACGGGCCCGGGAGCCGACCACCGCGACCTCCTTAAGGCTAAAGGCCCGGGTAACCGAGTCATCCCCATCCCCTGGGCTTGTCATCTCTTCTGGCGTCACGAACAGGATTGCGTGCCCGCTGCAATGACGCCATGTTTTGCTCGTTGCCACCGGGTACTGTGCGCCTTTATTCTGAACTGTGTACGTAAAGTTGTGGTGAAGGTTGCCGCCATTGTTGGGCCGTTGAGTAAGAAGAAGGGCGTAACCATGGGAAAATAAGGGGCGTACCTGCAAAAGAGCGTGAAGTCCCGGACACGCCCCACACCTCGACGTCAAATCAGGAAGCGTCAGGTCCTGTACGGAGCGTCGCTGAACGCTCTGACGTAGGACGCAAGCGACGCAAGGTCCTGAAGACAACCGTCACCTGCGAAGCTGCGTCCTACCGGAAGAAAAACCAGAAGGTAGTCCACCCTTTAACTAGGGGGGCGTTAAGATGTCCGTCGAACAGCAGAACGCCGACCTGCTGGTCAACGTCCCTGAAGTTCAACCCGCACCCGATAATGGGCAGGCAGAAGCCGCCGCTCCACCAGCAGCGCCTGTAACACCTGTTATTCGTATGACTTTACCGTACATTCCTGGATCAAAGTGGCTCCCCCAGTACGACGGCAAACCAGATACCCTGTCTGGATTCAAGTGGAAGATATGCGGTATTTTGGACATGTACTCTATGACCGGCAAACAAAGAGCAGCCGTTGTATTAGGACAACTGACCGGTGCTGCGGAATGGGAAGTGGAAACATGGTCAGCCGCAGACCAGGAGTCAGTGTCCGGAATATTCCAAAAACTAAAGACAGTATTTGAGGACCTTACTGAGGCGGACCTCCGGATGCGGTTCTACAGCTGCTCCCAACAACCAGAGGACAATGTTCGGGACTACGTCTGGCGTCTCCAAGTGGCCCTGCGGGCTCTGAACCAGGTTAGTCCAACCAGCATTGAGAATGAGAACAAAATGCTGAAGGAACAGTTTGTCCGGGGACTGAAGTCTCCAGAGGAGAGCAGGACTGTGCGTTGGTGGTCCCTGGATCATCCAGATGCCACCTTTGACAATCTTAAGGACATGGCTATAAAAGGACTGCAGCTCCTGGAAACAAATGCCATCCAACGTTACCAGGGTGGGGCTACCCCAGTGCCTGCTACACCCACCTTTTCCCCAGTGGCTACTGAAGCTAAAGTCCCAGCTACGTCCCCTAAAGAACTGGACAGTCTGCGCTCTGAGGTGCGTCAGTTGAGCAAGACCCTGACCACCGTGCTGAGTGTCCTGCAGCTGCGGACGGAGCCCGAGGAAGGAGGGAAGATCCTGCTAGCCGACAGACCTGAGGATGTCCTCTGGATGCGGAGGAGGAGGAGGCCAACACCACCCTTGCCAAGGACCAATGACCAGCGCCGTCCGCTGAGGGAACCAACCTGCTACCGATGCCGTAAGACCGGACACTTCGCTCAGAATTGTCCTTCAAACGGGAAAACCCTGGGTCTGAGGGCCGCCACCCAGGAGTAGACTCACCAGGCCCATCAGACTGGTACAACAGGTTCGTCGGAGGAAGACCTTTCCTGTCCATTGTGTTGGACGGGATCCCGATGCATGCCCTGCTGGACACAGGATCTCAGGTAACCATCATGCCTGAAGTCCTCTACAAGAGGTTCTGGTCCATGGACGATCTACGTCCGCCAGCTCCAAATTTGTCTGTATATGCTTCAAATGGACTCCCCCTTAACCTACTCGGGGTTAAGAATGTGACTGTAAAGGTGGGGAGAGTGGAGCTGAAGGACCAGGGACTAATTGTAGTGGAGACTAACCCTGATTACAGCAACCCATATATGGTACTAGGCACTAATGTTGTTGGTAACTGTTTGGGAGAGGTTGTGTTCTTGCTCCAACAGATCGCTGACACTGCCAGACCGAGACAGAGGAGGGCACTGCAGAGAGAGATCCGCGTCCTGATGTATCAACAGCAAGTAAAGTTAACAGATGGTGAAATCGGTAACGTGAGGGTAACAGACCCCATACCCATTGTCATCCCCCCAATGAGTGAAATGCTCATCTGGTGTAGAGCTGCCATAGGTCTTAGAGGACAGAGCTACCAGGCGGTAGTATAACCCCTTTGCTCCGAGCATAGACCCACGCTCTTAACCGCCAGGGGAGTGGTAGATGTACAGTACAGACCAAAAGTTTGGACACACCTTCTCATTTAAAGATTTTTCTGTATTTTCATGACTATGAAAATTGTACATTCACAATGAAGGCATCAAAATTCTGAATTAACACATGTGGAATTATATACTTAACAAAAAAGTGTGAAACAACTGAAAATATGTCTTATATTCTAGGTTCTTCAAAGTAGCCATCTTTTGCTTTGATGACTGCTTTGCACACTCTTGGCATTCTCTCGATGAGCTTCAAGAGGTAGTCACCGGAAATGGTCTTCCAACAATCTTGAAGGAGTTCCCAGAGATGCTTAGCACTTGTTGGCCCTTTTGCCTTCACTCTGCGGTCCAGCTCATCCCAAACCATCTCGATTGGGTTCAGGTCTGGCGACTGTGGAGGCCAGGTCATCTGGCTTAGCACCCCATCACTCTCCTTCTTAGTCAAATAGCCCTTACACAGCCTGGAGGTGTGTTTGGGGTCATTGTCCTGTTGAAAAATAAATGATGGTCCAACTAAACGCAAACCGGATGGAATAGCATGCCGCTGCAAGATGCTGTGGTACCCATGCTGGTTCAGTATGCCTTCAATTTTGAATAAATCCCCAACAGTGTCACCAGTAAAGCACCCCCACACCATCACACTTCCTCTTCCATGCTTCACGGTGGGAACCAGGCCTGCGATTTCTGAGGCTGGTGACTCGGATAAACTTATCCTCAGAAGCAGAGGTGACTCTTGGTCTTCCTTTCCTGGGGCAGTCCTCATGTGAGCCAGTTTCTTTGGAGCGCTTGATGGTTTTTGCAACTGCACTTGGGGACACATTCAAAGTTTGCCCAATTTTTCAGACTGACTGAACTTCATTTCTTAAAGTAATGATGGCCACTCGTTTTTCTTTACTTAGCTGCTTTTTTCTTGCCATAATACAAATTCTAACAGTCTATTCAGTAGGACTATCAGCTGTGTATCCACCTGACTTCTGCACAACACAACTGATGGTCCCAACCCCATTTATAAGGCAAGAAATCCCACTTATTAAACCTGACAGGGCACACCTGTGAAGTGAAAACCATTTCCGGTGACTACCCCTTGAAGCTCATCAAGAGAATGCCAAGAGTGTGCAAAGCAGTCATCAAAGCAAAAGGTGGCTGCTTTGAAGAACCTAGAATATAAGACATATTTTCAGTTGTTTCACACTATTTTGTTAAGTATATAATTCCACATGTGTTAATTCATAGTTTTGATGCCTTCAGTGTGAATGTACAATTTTCATAGTCATGAAAATACAGAAAAATCTTTAAATGAGAAGGTGTGTCCAAACTTTTGGTCTGTACTGTACGTAATGGGAGGGTGCCCGTCGGTCTTTACAACTTAGGGGAAGATGAGGTCAAACTGCCACGTTATGCCACTGTTGCCAAATAACATGCTGTCAATAACAACTGCATCCATGAGGCGGAGTCCTTAACCTCAACAGATGAAGTAGAGGATAATGACCCTGCAACCCAGGTGGAGGATTGGTGTCAACAGCTCCATGTTGGAACGCACACCACTCCTGCCCATCAAAAACACGGTGTACACCGGGTGGTTGAAGAGTACTCGCAGGTGTTCAGTAAACATCCACTAGACTTCGGGAGGATTAAGGGGGTTCAACATCATATCCCCACAGGCAACCATTCCCCAATCAAAGAACGTTATAGGCCTATACCCCCAGCTCACTACCAGAAGACAAAAGAAATGCTGCATGACATGAGGAAGGCGGGAGTAATTAGGGATAGTTGTAGTCCCTGGGTGGCTCCCCTAGTGCTGGTTAGGAAAAAGGACGGGAGCATGAGAATGTGTGTAGATTACCGTCAAGTAAATCGCATTACACATAAAGATGCATACCCTTTACCACGCATAGAGGAGTCCCTAGCTGCCTTGAAGTCTGCAAATTACTTTTCCACCCTTGACCTCACTAGTGGATACTGGCAAGTAGCTGTGGCTGAGAAGGATCGGGAGAAGACAGCCTTCACCACCCCGATTTGACTCTGCGAGTTCAACAGCATGCCGTTTGGACTCTGCAATGCCCCCGGAACATTCCTGAGATTGATGGAGTGCTGCCTGGGACACCGCAACTTCGAGACTGTGTTACTTTTCCTGGATGACGTAATTGTGTACTCCAGAACGTACGAGGACCACTTGAAACACCTGGCAGAGGTATTTGAGTCACTGTCCCGGTACGGGATGAAGTTGAAGCCCTCAAAGTGCCACCTGCTCAAGAAGAGGGTACAGCACCTGGGGCACATTGTCAGTCCGGAAGGGGTAGCACCAGACCCGGAGAAAGTCACAGCCATTCAGAAGTGGCCGGAGCTGAAGAACCTCAAGGAGGTGCGTCAGTTCTTGGGACTAGTAGGATACTACCGGAGGTTCGTAAAGGATTACACAAAGAAAGCAGCTCCTCTGCAAGACCTCCTGGTAGGGCAGTCCCCCAAAGGAAAAAACCCTCCATTCCACAGGGGTAAGGAGCAAGCAGAGTCGTTTCAGGAGATGAAGGAGATCCTGACAGGTGATGAGATCCTAGCCTACCCTGACTACAGCCAACCGTTCCTACTATATACGGATGCCAGCAACGAAGGCCTGGACGCTGTCTTAAGTCAGAAGCAGAATGGGCAAGAGAAAGTCATCGCATACGCAAGCAGGAAGCTCCGTCTGACTGAGAGGAACCCAGAGAACTATAGTAGCTTCAAGTTGGAGTTCCTGGCCTTGGTCTGGGCCATCACTGAATGGTTCAAGCACTATCTGGCTTCCAGCAAGTTCACTGCCTTCACTGATAACAACCCCTTGACCCATCTTGAAACAGCTAAGTTGGGGGCTCTGGAACAACGATGGATGGCTCGGCTGTCAAACTACCAATTTACAATCAAATACCGGGCGGGCCGCAAGAACGCCAACGCCGATTCCCTGTCTAGGATGCCTCACCAGTCAGACACAGAAGAAGAAGTGGATGACCTGGAAGAGATAGAGCTACCTGCCTTTCACCGGAGTGGGATGATCCATGAGCAACGAGCCTCCAGGAAGCCGCGTGAAAAGACATTAAACCCCCTTCCTCACCATAGCTGGAAAGAGACCCAGGACAGCGTCCCGGTTGTCAGCCGCATCAAACAGCTGATAACCCAAGAAGGTGCCTCCCTGGAGAAAGATGCGTATCTGCAAGCAAAGCAGCTGTGGAACGAGAGAAGCCGGCTGTTTATCTACCGTGAGAAGCTGTGCCGGAGGTACGTTAATCCAAGAACCCATGAGATGGTATGGCAGATAGTGGTCCCGAAGACAGACATCCATATGGTATTGGAAGCTTACCACGATCAGGCGGGGCACTTTGGCTGGAAAAAGCTAGAGACCCTGCTGAAGTGTCGATTCTACTGGGTAGGAATGCGCAGCTCCATTGAAAGGTGGTGCCGGGACTGTGGACCCTGCGGCCTAAGAAGGAAAGACTTCAGCAGCCAGAAGGCACCCCTGCAACCCATCAAGACTACTCGGCCCCTGGAGATCGTGGCCCTGGACCATGTCAAGCTCTCCCCCAGCAGGTCAGGGTACTCCTATGCTCTGACCATGGTAGATCACTACTCACGTTTCCTGGTGGTCGCCCCCGTCAAAGACCTGACGGCAGAGACAGCAGCAAAAACGTTCCAAGCGTATTTCTGCAGACCCCATGGCTACCCTGACCAGGTGCTGACGGACCAAGGCCCGGCCTTTGAGGCTGAGTTGTTCAAGGAGTTCTGCCATCTGTACGGGTGTAAAAAGATAAGAACTACACCTTACCACCCACAAACAAACGGTCTCTGCGAAAAGATGAACAACATCATCATCGACCTCCTACAGACCATACCACTTGAGGAGAGAAACCAGTGGCCAGACCTACTACCAGACTTAGTGGATCTGTACAATCATATACCAGTCAGTTCCACCAATTGCACTCCAGCATATCTCATGCGGGCAAGGCCAGGAAAGCTGCCCATGGATTTGGAGCTTGGTGTTGTTGAACCTGAAGCTGATATGACCACTGAGGACTGGGACAAGACCAGACAAGAGCAGTACAGAAGGGTACAAGCTTGTGTCAAGGACAGTCTTACTCGGGTGAGAGAAAAGCAGGAAATGCACTACAACAAAAACGCACCAGCAGAACCTTTCACACCAGGTGAAACAGTACTTAAAAGGAAAAGATGTAACCACAAACTTGATGACCAGTGGGAAAAAGAACCCTACACTGTATTACCGTCGAGATTTGACAACAAAAAGACTTGTATAATCTGTCGTGATGGAGGAAAAACATCTGCTACAGTGTCCAGGGACCACTTAAAGTTGTGTCCAGAGTTACTGAAACCCCAAGAAAAAGTGTCTCCCACAATCCAGTAAGAACCTAAAGAAACAGTGATACACACTGACCTTGGAGACTTCCCAGCGGATTGGCCTCAAATAGGAGGTGCAGTAATCATTCCAGTACTCCAATTCTATGAACAGCCAGAAAACCCTCCACAGCAAGTTGAACCTGTAAGTGCTGTAGAAGAGCCAGCTCAAGAAGTATCCCCGGATGAAGGATCCCCGGCAGGAGTGGAGCAAGAGGGCCCAGCCAATGGTAGACTTGCCAGTCCAAGAGAGAGGTTAAGGCAGTTTTACAACATGGTTACACGTAGAACTGGTAGGGTAACTGAGGATACAGATACTGACACTCCACCAACCACAACACTACGTAGATCAGTACGCAGCACAAGAGGTAAACCCCCTGCTAGGTACACTGAGTAAAGTAGCAAAATTTCAGAGAGTGTAGATAGTTGCCCCTGGGGTATTGTATATTAAATTGTGATGTATTGCATAGTTGTATAATTTCATGCATGTTTATTAATTTGTGCTTTTTCCTATTAATTCTTTATGCCTACATAATGAACTTCGTGGCTGAGGACTGTGTGCAGCCCAAAAACTCTTTATTGTATATAATTGTACTCCCTGGAGTGCCCTTTTAGTTGACCTCAGAAGGAAAACCTGTCTGGAGTGGCTCTTTTGGAGGTCCAACTCGGGATCTTCATGCCCTGCAGCCATCCCAGGGCCTACGTAGAGGGTTTAGGACAGGTCCCTCAAAACCACCAAAGTACTCTACCTTGTGAGATGGACATCCTTCTTGGGAACCTCACCACAAGAGACTTGGATTCTGAGGACACTCTGTAATTGTTATGGTTATGCAACGTTTAAGATTCGTGCCTCCCATAAAGGGAAGAATGTTCTAGTATTGCTTGTGTTTCCCATTGTTACTGTTTTTATAAAATGTACTTCAGCCTGGGAGTGCTGAGTTTAACTAGGGGGGAATGTGAAGCCCAGCTGTGCTTGGTATCACAGATCCTAGAAGGGTGTATTGAAGGATTCCTCCACAAGAGGCCCCCATACCATTCACACATCTCTACCTTCCACCTCAGACCATCAGAGGGAGCCCGTTTGGGAGATATAAAAGGGAAGGTGGAGCCAGGCAGCAGTCAGTCAGTTGGAGTCAGAGTTCAGTCTGGTTTAGCAGTGAGTCCAGTGCAGTCTGAGAGGAGTTACCTCAGAGGACAAAAGTCTGTTCCAGCTCCTGCAATTGCTATCCTGCAGTGGAGCTTCCAGATCAAGACTCCGTGTAGCTCAGAGAGGTGAGCTTTAGGTGTGCCGGCGCCATAAGATCGGTGAAGCACGGCAAGCTGCCGTTAGTGTGAGTAGCCTATTGAGGGTCCGAGTAGGCCGAAGGTGAAGAGTAGAGAGAGCTAGTTCATAGGGGGGCAGAGGAGCTTAACTAGCTCACCCCGAAGAAGCAGTTACCGGACGCCGGGTCCGAAGCTTGCCAGGATCTCCACGACCCAGTAAGATGAACCGGAATCCCTGGAGAACTACAAGTCCCAGGATCGCTAAAGTGTTGATACGTACCAGAGCCAGGAGACACATAGGCCCCTTAAGTCGGGAGCGTGTAATCCAAGAGAAGGCCCTACCACAAGGTCAGCCAGCACAGGACAGAGATAAAGTTAGGCCTAGCTCCAGGCAGGTCAGAAACTTATTACGCAGCAGCAAGAACCAGGAGGCCCAAAACCTGCTCATTGGGGAGGATCCGGACATACACCCTTCACCCTACAGTGCTCCGGGGAGTGCCTGAATTTCCATCAGTAAAAGGTACTGAAGTGACTTTTGTGTCCGTCCCTGTTCATGCTCTGACTCGGCTGAGTCTCCTTGTCCTGCATCCCCGTTCTTATACTTCCCTGAGGCCCAGCTCCACCTGTGGGGAGCTATACCATCAAGCTGCCCTATCATCAGCCTCAGTGGACTGCGCAGCCCTGTTGAATATCATCAGAAACCATAGGTGGCGTCACAAACTTTTTTAATAAAACTTAACATCTATCAACGCCTTTTTAAAGAGAGACACCAGAGTACGGGCCCGGGAGCAGACCACCGCGACCTCCTTAAGGCTAAAGGCCCGGGTAACCGAGTCATCCCCATCCCCTGGGCTTGTCACAAGCACCGATGCCCTGATAGACATTGCCAGTCTATGTCTACTTTCCAGAAGCAATGACATTCTGTTTATGAACAGATCGTCTATGTACCAGGTGCACCCGATCATCAGAGCTGCAGTGTAGGGGAATTTAATAGCCAAGCAGTGGTTGTTTTTTCATATCATTTCCTGAAGTTAGGATTATTTCTTACAAATTTCGGACATTTACTTTATAAGGTGAACAACATCACATACTACACGCCAATGGATTAGATGTAAGGGACATGCACTAGCGCGTTTTTTGGAATTGTAATTTAGTTAATGACACGTGCAATATCCCTGCTTTACATCTCAACAGTTTCATGGTTTTACATTCATTCTGCAGGAAAAGACAGACACAAAACCTAACAGTCTAATCTATGGGCTTTATCTCATCATGGAGCTCAGCCCCAATACCAGTCACAGCACGTTACTAAATTTTTAAAGTCTTACAACCTCTCTAAAGGGGTTAACCTGAACTAAAATATTGATGACCTATTCTTTAGATATCAGATTGGTGGGGGATCTGTTACACACCGGTCCCTTGTATCACGGGCTCTGCTTTTTTCACCTCAGTCAGCTGCCCTCTGTTGTGCTCCACGTTGGATTTTGCAGATTGCAAGTGTGGCTTAGTGATATCATCTCCCTAATCCTACTTAAACGCATTAGGACACACACCTGTGTCTTGGCATTGAGACTCAAGACTTTCATATGGTGTACTCCACCTTCTGTGCACACCGTGCTTTAACTTTCTTCAATCACTGCTGGGTTCCACTTCACCCATCCTGATGCTCCCAAGATTCTTGAGTATGCCAAGTACTCCCTTCCCACGGGCTTTCCTGCTTGCCGCACCAAAGCCTAGGGAGCATGTACCCACCTAGACCTGAAACTTAAAGGATCCACCTCACCAGGTAAACCTAAACAGTTCCAACACCTGGTACTTGCTTTTAGCAGATCCCACAGCCACCAGATGTACACAGTGTGCGTAGATGGAGCCGCCCAGCCCAGTACACTGCGTAGAGGCCGTTCTCAAGTTCTGCAGCTCAACACTTATTGAAGTGAATGGGACCTGAGATGCTGTACTCAAGAATGGTCACTACACAGTACAAAGCTGTGCTGTCCTGGATCCATATACTGCGTACTTTCAGCCGCCATTGGAACTGAACCTAGCTGGTTGATGGGGGTGCTGGGTGTTGAACTTCCACCAATCTGATATTGATTTCTTATCCTTTGTAAATTATAGGCCTCGCAGCACAGTTATTGGGAATCAATTAACTAGACCTATTATTTGAGGTTTAACTGTTATGATCTGTAACATAAACTAGGGAAAGATGGGGAGAGCTGTCCCTACAGTAAGACTAAGCTGAGTCCCTACGTTGTAGCGGGCTGCCTGTTCCTTGTGAACAGACCTGCCTTCGTCCTCGGCTAGTCTGAACGGAGACTTATAGAGAAAGGGAGGGGTCCCTAAAAGAACTAAGGACTGGGACAAAAATGGGACACCTCCTAACAGAAGTAGTTGCAGAGCGAAAGATAAACTGACAAAAGTACTAGAGGTCCCAGAGGACCAAGCAAACTAGAGATAGATAGGCACAAAAGCACCTGGCTAGAGAGACAATCAAAACAACACTGAAGTCCAGCAAAGCCAGAAGGGCGGAGCTGGAATATATATAGGAAGATGGTCACGTGACCGCAAAACACAAGATAGAAACAAAAACAAACAGGAGGGTTCTAACATTAACATGTTCTTTCCAGGTAGATTGCATTAAGGGAACCTATCATGTTTGGAATGGTATCTGATCTGCAGGCCGGATGTTATAGAGCAGGAGCAGCTGATCAGATTGATAGACATTTTTGTGGGAAAAGTTTCAGTAAAACTTGTATTCACATGAGTGGGTGGTTCTTCCCTGTATGACCGACATACTGAGATAGCTGTCAATGGACCGCCCACTGGACTCCTACTACAAACACCAGGGATTTCAATGAATAAATACAAGTTGTACTGAATCTTTCCATCAAACCTATACATCATTCTGCTCAGTTTTTCCTTCCCTATATCATGCTGTCCACAGATTGACTGTACAAAGTGACAGGTTCCATTTAAAGTACTGTATATTAGGATGTCAATACTTACCTAGATTATATATATGACAAAGCCCTCGTAATAACTTCCTCTAGTTACTGCGATCATAGTCAGGACAGAACAATGATCCAACCATCATTATAATCATTTATTTATAAGGAACCCACTTATTATCCACTGGAGATTAGTACATACAAGGCTGAAAGCCGGGACAGATCCTTTGACAGAGTTGACATTTTAGATGACATGCTGTATAAAAAGGAACAATGCTTTAAGGCAGCAATCAGACATACCGGCTCTATATATTAAATATACAGCAGTAAGAAAAATCTGTCTCCAATTTCCAGGCCATTCAGGAGGAACAGAACAGCAACAATCAAAATTACCCGGCTGTGTACAGGACAGAAAAAGCAACAAGGAATAATGCATGAGACATTAATTTTAAATGGCTTGAATGTAAATGGTCTAGTGAAATTCAGCCAGCTCTATAATAGTAGTTATCTAGAAGCTTATAACTTCACAATAGACATATATTCAATGTCCCTACAGCAGTAAATACAATTACTTTGCAAACTTAACAGCATGTATTTTTTTTTAAACTTCGATAATTTTCTAATTGTCATGTTGATAAAAAAAAAAAACTAATTAAATTTAAAGTGTAAGTGAGTCTGCGTGAGTATATTTAAAGAAAACCCGTCAGGGCGATTTTACTACCAGAAGTAGTGGTGTAGTTTCTTATGTCCTAGTTAGAGATAAGTGGATCAGGCAAAAATTCTAATTTTCCTGTTCGCGAGAATTTTCCCAGGAAGAACGATTTGCGGAAATGTTATTCTCCATGAATTTAATGTCCGTTATGCTTTGGGGGTCTCCTGAGACCCCAATGCATAATAAATGCAAGATGTAAAAAAATAAATAAAATACGTATTCCCACCTTCCCGTTCACCTCTCCAGACGCTCCGCTCCTTACCGTCATACCACCAACCCTCACCGCATCTTCTTATCACTGCCGCGAGTGCTGAAATCCCTCTCAGGATACCATTCTATTCAGAAAGGTCATGATGTCACAGGCGCATGTGCAGAACCGTCACAGGCCTCATTGGAGCCAGAAGTCCAGGCCTATCATGAGAGGGGATTTCAGCATTCTCAGTGACTATCAGAAAAGGACCAGACAGGTGACTAATACTATGAGAAGAGGAGGGTCCAGAAAGGTGAGCAGTTAGTTGAGTATAAGGATTTTTTTTGTAACCTTTTGATGGCCATTTATGATTCATTAAAGTGGCGGCCTGCTGATTCTGTGCAGAAGCAAATCTCTAAAATCTGTATTTTGGCAAATGTGGATTTTTGTAATATATGAGTAGAATTCAATTCCTCTCAAATATATTCGCACATTTCTATTTTTTTTAACAGCCTTCGGCTTGATCTTGTGCTATGGTGACTTGATGGATGAGCGATCTGTAGGAAGATCAATCTTGTGCAAGCCTAGATAGGTCCACCATGGTCTTCTCCGCGATAGTATCAAGCCATTGGTTGCTGTTCTTCTTCGCCTTGTTCCTTCTATTCTTCCGACCATGATGTCTTTCTCCAGTGATTGATTTCTTCGTATGATGTGTCTAAAGTACGCAAGTTGTAGCTTGGTGATCCTTGCTTTGAGTGACATGTCTGGCTTGATTTGTTACAAAATTGATTTGTCTTGCCATCCATGATATTAATAGCATCCTTCTCCAGCACCACATTTTTAGCGGGTCGATGTTTCTTCTGTCTTGTTTCTTAAGTGTCCAGATTTCACACCCATATGTTGCCACAGAAAAGACAAAATTATGTCACTGTCAGCAGGTGGGGAGAAGCCACCGAAGACCTGCCTGTTTGACTAGTCAATAGCTGCCGGGGACCCAGCCGTGCTATTAAAAGTATGTTTTTCTCTGAAAGGCTGTAGCGTTTCAGAGACAAACATACCTGGTTAGGATAGGAAAGCCAGTGGCTGATACATGCTGCCCACTGTTTGGGCAGCATATATCAGCTCATAAGTTCCCTTTAAGGCAACTGTGAAGGCCTCTCCAGAAACTGCTAGGAATTCTTCTGAAACCAAGCCTTGGTGAACTTTGAGGTATGATTGAGATCATTGCCATGTTGGACAATTCAATGACACTCAAGCTTCAGCTTACTCAAAGAAGCCATGATATTTTCTCTTTGGATTTCCTGATTCCTGACCGAATCCATCTTGCAATCCACAAATTGCAGGTTTCCAGTGTCAGAGGAAGAAAAGCAGCCCCAGAGAATCACTGAACCACTGCCATACTTCACTGTAGGCATCACCAAACTACCAACCTGTTTCACTGTAGGCAGGGTGTTCTTTTCCACATATATACCGCTGATATTTAGGCCTGACTACTTCTAGTTGCGTGTTATCCCTCCGCAGAATAGAATTCAATAACGTCTTTGGCTAATTTATATGGTTTTAAGCATACTGGAGTAAATTTTTTTTTTTTGCATTTGGGCATGGAGACCTTCAGATTTTAGTATGCACCAAACTGAAAGCTCCATGCCTGTTGCTACAAAATCTTGCTGCGGGTCTTTTGTAGTCACTCAAGCATTTTTGACCACCTGCCTCCTCAAGAATCTGGAGGCAGCTGGTGATACCTTCCTCTTTCTGTCACATCCAGAGTGTAGATAGAGTTCCTTAAAGTCTAACCGTCATTGTCCTTTATTTTCCCAGAATCAACAGTTTATAATAAGGCACTCTGTAATATACAGTACAGACCAAAAGTTTGGACACACCTTCTCATTTAAAGATTTTTCTGTATTTTCATTACTATAAAAATTGTACATTCACACTGAAGGCATCAAAACTATGAATTAACACATGTGGAATTATATAGTTAACAAAAAAGTGTGAAACAACTGAAAATATGTCTTATATTCTAGGTTCTTCAAGGTAGCCACCTTTTGTTTTGATGACTGCTTTGCGCACACTTGGCATTCTGTTGATGAGCTTCAAGAGGTAGTCACTGGAAATGGTCTTCCAACAATCTTGAAGGAGTTCCCAGAGATGCTTAGCACTTGTTGGCCCTTTTGTCTTCACTCTGCTTTCCAGCTCACCCCAAACCATCTCGATTGGGTTCAGGTCTGGTGACTGTGGAGACCAGGTCATCTGGCGTAGCACCCATCACTCTCCTTCTTGGTCAAATAGCCCTTACACAGCCTAGAGGTGTGTTTGGGGTCATTGTCCTGTTGAAAAATAAATGATGGTCCAACTAAATGCAAACCGGATGGAATGGCATGCCGCTGCAAGATGCTGTGGTACCCATGCTGGTTCAGTATGCCTTCAATTTTGAATAAATCCCCAACAGTGTCACCAGTAAAGCACCCCCACACCATCACACTTCCTCTTCCATGCTTCACGGTGGGAACCAGGCGTGTAGAGTCCATCCGTTCACCTTTTCTGCGTCGCCCAAAGACACTGTGGTTGGAACCAAAGATCTCAAATTTGGACTCATCAGACCAAAGCAGATTTCCACTGGTCTAATGTCCATTCCTTGTGTTCTTTAGCCCAAACAAGTCTCTTCTGCTTGTTGCCTGTCCTTAGCAGTGGTTTCCTAGAAGCTATTTTACCATGAAGGCCTGCTGCACAGTCTCCTCTTAACAGTTGTTGAAGAGATGTGTCTGCTGCTAGAACTCTGTGTGGCATTGACCTGGTCTCTAATCTGAGCTGCTGTTAACCTGCGATTTCTGAGGCTGGTGACTCGGATAAACTTAGCCTCAGAAGCAGAGGTGACTCTTGGTCTTCCTTTCCTGGGGCGGTCCTCATGTGAGCCAGTTTCTTTGTAGCGCTTGATGGTTTTTGCAACTTCACTTGGGGACACTTTCAAAGTTTTCTCAATTTTTCGCACTGGCTGACCTTCATTTCTTAAAGTAATGATGACCACTCGTTTTTCTTTACTTAGAATTTGTATTATGGCAAGAAAAAAGCAGCTAATAGTCTATTCAGTAGGACTATCAGCTGTGTTTCCACCAGACTTATGCACAACACAACTGATGGTCCCAACCCTATTTATAATGCAAGAAATCCCACTTATTAAACCTGACAGGGCACACCTGTGAAGTGAAAACCATTTCCGGTGACTACCCCTTGAAGCTCATCAAGAGAATGCCAAGAGTGTGCAAAGCAGTCATCAAAGCAAAAGGTGGCTACTTTGAAGAACCTAGAATATAAGACATATTTTCAGTTGTTTCACACTTTTTTGTTAAGTATATAATTCCACATGTGTTAATTCATAGTTTTGATGCCTTCAGTGTGAATGTACAATTTTCATAGTCATGAAATGCAGAAAAATCTTTAAATGAGAAGGTGTGTCCAAACTTTTGGTCTGTACTGTATCTTAGATGAGAAATCTGCTTCTTTCTCCTCCTGGACTGATCATTCATTCTCAAAAATTCTCAATTCAAGGTTATAATCTGCATTCAGTTTTTTATATTACTGGAAATGGCAGTTGGAGCTTATAAAGTTCTTTGGAAGATGCCATAGAATGCCTGTAATCTTCTATCTCAGTAATGGCAAAATTGACGGTTACTCTTTAAACTTGCGAGCTATACTTTCAACTTCATATTAGTTGTGTCAATTGTTCTTCAATTGGTTTTTTGCAAACAGCAGAGAGTTTGCCATTTTTGCTAACAATCTTAATCTGCAATGAGGGGTTGAATAAATGTAATTACAACCATATGTCACAAATGCATGTAGATCTGGGACCAACCGCATAGATCAATCTTGATAATGGGACCCCGTTGCACGCTGCTGTCAGTGGAGAGGTGGCCCGTATACATGGCTTTCTCCATTTATTTGTTTGGGACTTCTGAAAATTGCCGAGTACATGCACAATTGTCTATATAAACCTGATATGAAAATGAGCTGAACGCATAAAATGATCATTTGAAAATCGGGAAGATCTTTGGAAAAGATTTACTTCCATTCTAACATTGATATTTATGCTGAAGTAAATAAGTGACCATGTATGCCTTGGGACAAATTCTCAAAAGAAAGATTTACTAAATGCAGAGACAAATAAAAAGGGGTCCCATGCAGCCCCATTCTCCAATTCGTTTGTATAATGTCTGTATTTACCAGTATTACATGATAGGGTCTAGATGAGACAACCCCTTTAAATCAAGTTTGCTAACTTTTGAGAATGGAAGTCAGGGAGATTCTGAAAAGAGGCTTATGAAGCAAAAGACAGTTTATTTAGGCTTATGCTCCATCCATTTGTATATCGTATTTTTAGACTATAAGACGCACCCCAAATTTTGCAGAGGAAAATAGGAAAAAATTGGTGTTTTTTTAATAAAATGGTCTTATAGTCCGATTTTACAGTAGCTTACCGGGGGAAATCGACTGCGGTGGATCGGGGTCCCAGGAGGCAGGGTCAATGCTGCAGGAGTGGGGCGATGCTTCAGGCCCCATACTGGGAGGAGTGGGTGTCCCGGCGGTGAGACGCTGCTGCCCCTGGGCATTCATAAAATGTTGGCTGGTGAGTCCCCTTCCCATCGATTTCCCTGAGGTGGGCTTCGGGAGATGCGCAGATTGAGATCTTGAGAGAGTACATCTCGGCATCTGAGATCTCAATCTGCGCATGCGCCGCCTCCAGCATGTAAGTTATTTTTCTGGTGTTATATTGCCTAAACTGCAAAAGAAGGAAAAAATGTATCCCAGTGTTTATTGCAAATATCATTAGGCTATGTCAATATATATGGTTATATGAATTGATACCACTCTGTATATGGACATACAAGTCCCTGCTTGGAGGTCAGCACTCAGCAGCCTCTGTATTATGTTTTGTAATCCACGATCAATTTAATCAGGTTTAAATAAAAAAGCGTTTTTATCAGGCATTATATACTCTTTGGGCTTTTTTGCTCTTTTTTGAGTATCTCATGTGAAAATACAGCCACCAAATGGGACCACCTAAAAACAACAAAGATCCTCATACAGACTGCAGACCATATGCTCTATAATACAGACTCCAACCCAGACTCTCTATAATACAGACTGTCACGCTTGTGGTTCGTGTATCCCCTATGCAAGGGAAGAGCCTGGAGGGGCGTAACTAAGCGCCCACCTGAGATTTCACTAGAGCCCCTGATGGTGGGGTTAGACTTGAGCCCAGGTGGACACCAGGTGCTACTACAGGACTGATCCCGATACTGCAGCAGCTGACCACAAGGGCTAGGACAGCAGAGACAGACTAGGAGTCCAATGCAGGACCGAATACAGATGGTACAGATGTAGTTGCTGGTTCAGATGGGACAGATACTGGAACCGGTACTGGAAGCATGAGTTACAGGCACAGGTACCGCTGGAGCAGTTTCAGGGTACAGGTACCACAGTTGCGGTTTAAGGTTCACGCACCACCAGAGAGGTTTCAGGTTCAGGTACCACCAGAGCGGTTTCGGGTTCAGGTACCGCCGGAGCGATTTCGGGTTCAGGTACCACCAGAGTGGTTACTGAGTTCATGTATCGCGGGTGCGGTTAAAGGCACAGGTACCGTTGGAGCGGTTTCGGGGTACAGGTACCACTGGAGCGGTTTCGGGGTACAGGTAGCACAGGTGCAGTTTCAGGTTCACGTACCGCCGGAGCAGTTTCAGGTTCAGGTACCACCGGAACGGTTTCAGGCTCTAGGTACAGTTTCAGACTTGGCTGGCTCTGGTACAAAGAACAGACACTGGAACGGGTTTTATTAGGACAGGTTCAGGGACCTAACAATGGAATAGCAGCTTTCAGACTGAATAAACACAATTGTTGCTCAGGCATCTCCCTCCCTCTAAAATACAGACCCCAGACCAGACCCTCAATAATACAGACTCCAAACCAGATCCTCTATAATACAGACCCCAGTCCAGACCATAAATAATACAGACTCCAGGCCAGACCCTCTATAATACAGATCCCAGACCAGACCCTCTATAATAAAGACTTCAGGCCAGACCCTCTATAATACAGATCCCAGACCAGATTCTTTATAATAAAGACTTCAGGGCAGACCCTCTATAATACAGATCCCAGACCAGACCCTCAATAATACAGACTCCAAACCAGACCCTCTATAATACAGACCCCCGACCAGACCCTCAATAATACAGACTCCAAAGCAGACCCTCTATAATACAGACCCCCGACCAGACCCTCAATAATACAGGCCAGGCCAGACCTTCTATAATACAGATCCCAGACCAGATTCTTTATAATAAAGACTTCAGGCCAGACCCTCTATAAGGCCGGTTTCACACATCCGCATATCTACGGTACCTGAAAAACTAGTACTGGAGATATCCGTGTCCTGTGTGTCCATGTGTGTCACATGTGTGGCACCCGTGTGCCTCCCGTGTGCCGCATCAGGATCACACGGACGGCGCCTGGGAATCAGCGCTACAGTTAGCGCTGTTCCCTAGTGCTGGTGATGAACACTGTCCTCATCATCGTTCCCTGCCAGCACTGCGATCAGCACCAGCAGGGACTATGATGAGGATAGTGGTAGTCTGCTCCTGCAGTGTCCCCACCTGTATAAATAAGAATAAAATAATAAAATACATATACTCACCTTTTCTAGGTGTCCCTTTATGTAATCCTGCGACCGCTGCTGCAGAGATGCTGGGGAGAATGAGCAGCTCCGGAGCTGCAGCACAGGATCGGTGTCCTGTCACTCACTGAGAGCTGCTCTGGAGTGGCTCATTCTCCCTGACTCCTCTGCAGCAGCGGTCGCATGGATTACAGCGGGGGACACCTAGGAGAGGTGAGTATAAGGATTTTATTGTTTTATTCTTATTTTTACAGGTGTGGGCACTGCGGGAGCAGACTACTACTACTACCCTCATCACTGCCCCTGCTGGTGCTGATCGCAGCGCCTACAGGGAACCATGATGAGGGCAGTGTTCAGCACCCAGTGCTTGGGAACAGCGCTACCTGTAGCGCTGATTCCCGGGCGCCAGTACGTATTGTTGGCATATACAACAGATCAGGACTTATTATAAGTGAAAGGAGGACTTTATACTAACCAGACAGCAGATGGCGATAGTGTGTAAAGTTATATGCTTGCTGTTATGGTGGGAGAAAAGCTCTCAATTGGTTGTTTTTACTTCCTGTGTGTTTTCTTCTTTCCTGAATGTATTATGTCAGCAGCACATGGACTGTGTGACACTGAATTTTATCTCATGTTTAACCAGTATGAAGTAAATACTGTTTACTCAAGATATCTTGCTGATTGAAGTTCTTGTAAGTACAGTGGTGACTGCAAGAAGATGCACTCTGCGACAGGTTATGGGCCCAGGCCGGAGCCCAGACACTAAAGCCCAGACACTACAGGCCCGCACTACAAGAGGATCCTGGTTTATAACCCCAGATAACGGAGCACACAGATAAGCTCTGTAAACAGAAGGAAATAAATCCAGATACAGAGTGACAGAGGAATTCATGATCCCAGGAGCTGGATATAATTACAGAGAATTCAACACAGGCAGGACATACAGGAACTATCAGCAAGAAGAAAAAAACAGGAGAATATCTTCAGTACAACTCTCTAAACAAGTAAGACTATATAAAGATGATGAGTAACACAGAACTGAAATTCACAGTAGCTAAACTGAATAGTGAAAATTATCAGTTATGGAAATTCAGAGTAGAGATGTTGTTATCTAAGGATGATTTATGGGAAGTAATTGTTACAGAAAGACCAGATCAAGATAATCAGACATGGGATAAGAAGAATAGACAAGCGAGAGCCACCATTAGCTTATTTGTGGATGATGCTCAATTAATACATATAAGAAATGAAGAAACAGCGAAAGGAATGGGGGAAGTATTAAGAATACTGTATGAAAGACATAGCTTGAATCACAAGTTATTTTTATTAAGAAAGCTTTACAGTATGAGAATGAGTGCAAATGACGACATGCAGAAGCACATGTTCTCAATGATGGAAGTGATATCACAGCTAAGATCTATTGGTGAAGACATTAAAGAAAGTCATGTAGCAGCCATATTATTGTGCAGTTTACCAGATTCGTATACAGCCTTGATAAATGCCCTTGAGACGCGACCAGAAACTAACATTACATTAGATTTTGTGAAAACAAGACTAATAGATGAATATCAGAGAAGAAAAGAACGAAGAAATGATTCTTCTACTGAAAAGGACAGTGAAAACGCTCTTAAAGCTACCAAATTTAAAAAACCCTATAATAAAGAGACAAGAGAATGCTTCAGCTGTAAGAAAAAAGGTAATTTAAAGAAAGACTGTACCATATGGAAAGCAGAACAACAAAAATTATAACATAAAAAGCATACACAGAAAGTAAAAAACACAATTTCCGATTCATGTGAGAATAATTGGAATGGCACATTTAAAGTAACAGACAAGAAATCATCACTTGGTTGGTTTATTGATTCAGGAACAGCGAGTCATATGACAAGTGACAAGAATTTCTTTACTGATCTTGATTTAGATAAGAAAGAAGCCATTTATCTTGCAGATGGAAGCAAAATAACCGCGGAAGGTATCGGACAAGGTATGCTAAATTGTTCAAACAAGTTCGGACAAGATTCAAAGTTACTTGTACAGGATGTGTTGTATGTTCCAAAATTGGGAGGCGGATTATCTGGGAAACGTTTAACAGCAAAAGGACTTACAGTAAAATTCAAAGACAATGAGTGTGCAATTATTGCAGGAAACAAGGTGATCACCAAAGTCAAGGCAGATGAACAATTATATCATTTTGACACACCAAAGGAACAGTTAAAGGTATGTACACATGATCACAAAAACTGTATTCACATGTGGCATAGGCGTCTAGGACATAGACACCCTGACAGTATAAGGAAACTACAGAGAAAAGAATTGACAAAATATTTAAAGATATCAGATTGCTCAATTACCGTAAGATGTGAATGTTGTATAAAATCCAAAGCCACAAGGATATCTATTCCAAAAGAAAGTGAGATGAAAAGCGAAAGACCCATGTGGACCCATGAAAGTGACTACATCAGGAGGCAATAAATACATGTTGACTTTTATAGATGACTACTCAAGATACACAGTCACATACTTAATTAAAAACAAAAGTGAAGTTTTTGATAAACTTGTAGACTATGTAATAAGATCAAGTAACAAATTTCAAAGAAAGCCAATTGTCATCAGAAGTGATAATGGAGGTGAATTTACAGGTCACAGAATAGAAGAATACTTAAGACAAAATGGAATAGAACACCAGAAAACTGTTCCATATACACCTGAACAAAATGGAGTAGCAGAAAGGAAAAATAGAACTCTAACAGAGATGATAAGATGTATGCTGACGGATTCCAAACTACCAGAGAAATATTGGGGTGAGGCAGCAATGACAGCTACATATTTACAGAACCAACTTTTTTCCAGAAAAACTCCATATGAACTGTGGCAAGGTATGAAACCAAGTGTCAATCATTTAAAAGTTTTTGGATGTAAAGTTTTTATATTCATTCCAACAGAAAAACGTTCCAAACTTCAAAACAGATCCACGGAAGGAATATTCGTTGGATATAGTGAAAATTGCAAAGGATATAGAATCCTAGATCCCAAAACAGACAGAGTTACGGTGAGTAACAGTGTGACATTCATTGAAAATTTAAATGAAGACATAATAATTTCAGTTGAAACAAAAAATGAGAAAAACAATAGTGACATAACTGAAGAAATATCTGATGAGAAAGAAGTAGAAATTAATGAAGAACAAAATACTGAAAGTGAAGAATCACAACTACAAACAGACACAAGACCAAGACGTTCAATGAGAGAGAACAAAGGAAAACCACCAAAACGTCTCTCATACAAGACAAGCATAAGAAAAATCTATGAGCCTACCTCTTGGGAAGACATATCTAAACTTCCTGAAGAAGAAGCTAATAAATGGATAGAAGCAACAGAAACAGAAATTAAATCCATGCATGATCCAAATACATCGACACTAACAGATTTGCCAGAAGGCAGAAAAGCCATAGGATGTAAATGGATTTTTAAAGTAAAATACCAAACAGATGGCACAGCTGAAAGATACTGAGCAAGACTCGTAGCTAAAGGGTATTCTCAAAAATATGGAGAAGACTATGATGAGACATTTGCTCCAGTTGTCAAACACACTACACTAAGAACTTTACTTACAGTTGCAGCAATGAAACAGATGGAACTGAGACATCTGGATGTAAAGACAGCTTTTTTGAATGGAGATTTAACAGAAGACATTTACATGGAACAACCTCCAGGATTCAAAGATGAAAGAAATCCAAACAAAGTTTGCAAACTACAGAAAAGCATATATGGTTTAAAGCAAGCAGCTAAAGCGTGGAATGACAAAATCACGGAAGTACTTACAAATGAAAAATTTCAAAGAAGCAAAGCTGATCCATGCTTGTACACAAAAAGGCTGATTAATAGATGGATTTATGTACTCATATATGTAGACGACATTTTGATTTGTTTTAAACAAGAAAGGGATAAAGAAAACATTCTCAAAATCCTGAAGCAACATTTCGAAATCAAAGACTTGGGAAATGTGAAACAGTACCTAGGAATACAGGTAGAAAGAGAAGACGGAAGTTTCCTACTGAATCAAAATCACATGATTCAAGACATAACAGAAAAATTTGGATTAAAGGATGCAAAAACAGTAAAGTCTCCAATGGAAACTAATTATCTCAAAGAGATGAACAGTGAAAAAAATATTCTACCAAATAATGAAGAATACAGAACAGCAATAGGAAAACTACTGTATCTAGCGACCGTTACAAGACCAGACATCGCAGCAGCAGTAGGAATCCTGAGTAGAAAGGTATCAAAACCAAATAAAGCTGATTGGAATGCCGTGAAGAGAGTAATGCGTTATTTGAAAGGAACTAGCAATGTTAAGTTGAAATTACCCACAAGTGATAATTGCATTTTAACAGGATATGTTGATGCAGATTGGGCTGGAGATCCAACTGACAGAAGATCTACCAGTGGACATATTTTTTTTCTCTCAGGTGGACCAATAAGTTGGACAAGTAAGAAACAGTCAATTGTGACACTGTCTTCAACAGAAGCAGAATATGTTGCCGCAGCACATGCGAGTCAAGAAGTACTGTGGTTAAGACAATTGTTGACAGAATTAGGACAACCACAGTTGGAACCAACAAAACTGAAAGAGGACAATCAAGAATGTCTTGTTCTTGCTCAGATGGAAAGAGTCAATCCAAGAACCAAGCATATTGATGTGAAATATCATTTCTTGAGAGATCATCAGGAACAGGGAGTCTTGAAGTTAGAGTATTGTCCTACTGAAGAAATGACAGCGGACATCTTCACGAAGGCGTTGAATGCTCATAAACACCAGAGACTAATAAAAAAGTTGGGATTGATTGAATAAGTCTGTTAGGTGTCTGTCTGTGGCTGGATTCTAAATGGGTCCAGGACCTTCTGTGGTCTCCCAATTCAGTCCAGCCGGGGATGATGCTGCTCAGCATCGTTGTCAGCCCCAACACCTAGCTGGTCCACGAGACATACAGATTGTCTCCTGTGTATTGGTACCTAGCAATGTTAAGTATAGGTTGCAGAGGGAGACAGGGTGCTTGGAATCTAAGTCGAGGATTCGTCGCACTGAGCATGCCCGTGACCTGGCGGATCGTGATTGGTGGTTTGGCACCCACCTGACCCGGTGACCTGGTACCGCCTGATTGGTCCACGGGTGGCGTCACCAATGGCGCGTCGGTGGGCAGGGCTTAGTCTTTAAAAGGCCCGCCCACAAACATGGCGGCGCGCTCTGATCATTTGAGCAAGTGATGCTGCTATGTGGACAACTGTGGTCCACGTGCTCCCTAGCTGTTCGCTCCATGACCTGCCGATGCCAGAGTTCGCTCGGCTAATTAGCACAGGTCGCTTAGGCAGGCTAGTTCCATAGAGGCAGGTAGTTTCGTCTAGCAGTCTGGCTCTGCCAAAGGGGTCGCCTAACACCCTGAGCAGCCTGCAGACGTTCTATCCTCGGCTTTCGCCTGTCAGACACGTTGGAGTAGTACCCTTCAGTCCGGTAGCACGCCAGCTGGAGGCACGTGTACCCGTTGGCGTAGTCACACATGCATCCTAGTGCTGCCACTGTAGTCCCTGTGCTCTAACAGGACTACAGATAGTTTTTCTCCGCCTATCTCCCGTGCTGTTAACGGAGATAGTGCGATTTGCTATACCCGTTCCAGTGTGCAGAAACACGGAAGGGTTTTACATTTAAGTTGGTTGCTTTCCTTTCCACCCGGAAAGTGTTCGGCAGCAGTCCACCAGGCTGCACCGCGGACCCCGGGGTCGGTTGCGTTCCATTATATTAAAGTTGTCTGCAACCGCCCTCCTAACAGTTTCAGAGCGCCAGGGTCTTGCCGAACATGGCTGACAACCAGCAACTGCAGCATTACATTCAGCAACTGGAGACCAGACTTAGGTCTCTGGAACAAGCTTCAGTCGCTGATATCACTGCAGTAGCTACCCAGGCGGCTTCTCAAGCAGCCAATCTGGTTCACTTGGCTGCGGTGAATGCTGCAACAGCTGCCCCATTACCCCGTTTCGCTCTCCCGGAGAAATTTTCTGGAGACAGTAAATCATGTAGGGGTTTTATTAATTTATGCTCCATTCAGTTGGAGATGATGAAGACATGGTTGCCCTCCGAAAGAGCCAAAGTGAGTTATGTCGTCTCATTACTCTCCCACAGGACTCTGGAGTGGGCTACTCCTCTATGGGAGCGGAATGATCTGGTTGTAGCAAATGCGGATCTTTTCCTTAAGACTCTAAAAAGTGTATTCCTAGGCCCTCAGGTCACGCATGATATGGCTCTTAAGCTACTTGCGTTGATCCAGGGTTCGGCCACCGCCAGCCACTATGCCATCCAGTTTAGAACCCTAGTGGCTGACCTGGATTGGTCTGAGCGGTCGCTTATCCTGGTGTTCTGGAAGGGTCTGGCTGGGCATATTAAAAATGCTCTATCTACCAGAGAGATTCCAACCTCCCTGGAGGAGTTAATCTCGCCTACTAACCGAATAGATTTGCGTCATGCAGAACACAAATTAGAGCTGGAGGTCCCCAGACCCCAGTGTCGGTTGGCACCGTCCTTCTCTAGACCCATTTCCAAACCCGTGACTCCTGACCCAGAGCCTGAGGCTATGGATATATCCCGGACTGAGTCTAGTCCCTCTCGTTCCCGACCTGAACATCTCTTGGAGTACCCCGTTAATAAGGGTTCCAAGCAGTCGGGAAAACGAGTAGGTCTTACCACCATTGGAGGAGGTGTGTTAGATTCTGGGGCTTCTTCCTCCAAATCATTATATAAGGTGACATTGTCCTTCTGAAAATCTGCAGTTACTGCCAAGGCGTGGGTGGACTCTGGTGCTGATGGCAATTTTTTGTCATCTACGTTTGCCCAGAGTCACGCCATTCCTATAGAGTTACTGCCAAGACCAATGAACATTAGAGTAATCAATGGTTCACTCCTGGACACGCAAATCACCCACCAGTCAATTCCCCTCACCATGTCATTTCCTCAGGGCCACCGGGAGGTCATCTCCTTTCTTATTACTCCCGGTGGATTAGATGAGGTGTTATTGGGTCTCCCCTGGTTACGCTGTCATATTCCACACATTGACTGGAATACGGGGAGAATTTTTTCCTGGAGTGAGAATTGTGTGTCTCAGTGTATGGTTATTGTCACCCGGAGGGTAGTTTCTGATACCTCTACCGTCGTGGCTTCCGGTACAGATTCTTTGTCTGTCCCCGAGACCCGGGTCTTGTCAGACTATGCCAAAAAGAACTCTCAGGTAGAGTGGGTAGCTCCAGTGTCCTCTAACTTGGTTCCGTCGGGGAGGACGTTTGCTTCCCCTAAGTTACAAAATAAGGTGCTCTCCTGGGCTCATGCCCCTGAGATTGGAGCTCATCTTGGGGTCAAACATACCACTAAGTCCCTTCAACGGTCCTACTGGTGGCCCCCGGTGGCGTCAAGACGTCAAGGACTTTGTTCTCTCATGTCCCGTCTGTGCGAGAGATAAATCTTTCCGCCAAAGTCCGGCTGGTCTTCCCCAGCGTTCACCCGTGACAGACTCCACACATAGAGAGTCGGTTGTCACTTCTCGTCGTCCTGCCCCCGTATTCTGTCCGGGCGACAGAGTGTGGCTCACGGCCCGTAATGCTAAAGTACGCGGAGAATCTGCGGGGTTTGCCCCTCGATTTAAAAAAGGGTACCCTGTACATCGGAGGGGTCATGGTTCTGTGAATGCTCTCTGTGATCCGGTGGACCACATTTTTGCCCCCCTGCTCATAGAGGAAAATGAGCATCAAGTGGAGAGGGATGTTAGAGAGGGGGATAATCATAGAATGGTAGAGTTGGAAGGGACCTCCTAGGTCATCTGGTCCAACCCCCTGCTCAAAGCAGGATTCACTAAATCATCTCAGACAGATGATAATGTTAGGCGTCGGTCTGTGGCTGGATTCAAAATGGGTCCAGGACCTTCTGTGGTCTCCCATTTCAGTCCAGCCAAGGCTGATGCTGCTCAGCATCACCATCAGCCCCAACGCCTAGCTGGTCCACGAGACATACAGATTGTCTCCCGTGTATTGGTACCTAGCAATGTTTAGCATAGGTTGCAGAGGGAGACAGGGTGCTTGGAATCTAAGTCGAGGATTCGTCGCACTGAGCATGCCCGTGACCTGGCGGATCGTGATTGGTGGTTTGGCACCCACCTGACCCGGTGACCGGGTACCGCCTGATTGGTCCACGGGTGGCATCACCAATGGCGCGTCGGTGGGCAAGGCTTAGTCTTTAAAAGGCCCACCCACAAACATGGCGGCGCGCTCTGATCATTTGAGCAAGTGATGCTGCTGTGTGGACAACTGTGTTCCACATGCTCCCTAGCTGTTCACTCCGTGACCTGCCGATGCCAGAGTTCGCTCGGCTAATTAGCACAGGTCGCTTAGGCAGGCTAGTTCCATAGAGGCAGGTAGTTTCGTCTAGCAGTCTGGCTCTGCCAAAGGGGTCGCCTAACACCCTGAGCAGCCTGCAGACGTCCTATCCTCGGCTATCGCCTGTCAGCCATGTGGAGTAGTACCCTTCAGTCTGGTAGCACGCCGGCTGGAGGCACGTGTACCCGTTGGCGTAGTCACACACGCATCCTGGCGCCGACACTGTAGTCCCTGTGCTGTAACAGGACTAAAGATAGGCAGAGAAAAACTATCTCCCGTGCTGTTAACGGAGATAGGCGATTTACTATACCCGTTCCAGTGTGCAGAAACACGGAAGGGTTTTACATTTAAGTTGGTTGCTTTCCTTTCCACCCGGAAAGTGTTCGGCAGCAGTCCACCAGGCTGCACCGCGGACCCCGGGGTCGGTTGCGTTCCATTATATTAAAGTTGTCTGCAACCGCCCTCCTAACAAAGTCCTTATTGTTGAGAAAGGGTGTTGGCATATACAACAGATCAGGACTTATTATAAGTGAAAGAAGGACTTTATACTAACCAGACAGCAGATGGCGATAGTGTGTAAAGTTATATGCTTGCTGTTATGGTGGGAGAAAAGCTCTCAATTGTTGGTTGTTTTTACTTCCTGTGTGTTTTCTTCTTTCCTGAATGTGTTATGTCAGCAGCACATGGAATGTGTGACACTGAATTGTATCTCATGTTTAACCAGTATGAAGTAAATACTGTTTACTCAAGATATCTTGCTGATTGAAGCTCTTGTAAGTACAGTGGTGACTGCAAGAAGATGCACTCTGTGACACGTATCACACGGATAACACACGGATATCATTTATGTGGGACGTTGGGCGGACCATGTATCCGCAAAAAAAAGGACTTGTCTCCAGGTGGAGCCCACGGACACACGGTCTGTGAAAACACACTGAAATGTGCACAGACCCATTCATTTGAATGGGTCTGCGTGTGTCAGTGCCTCCGGTATGTATGGAAACTGTCACCACTCGTACCGGAGATACTGACTTGTGAAAGAGCCCGAATACAGACTCCAAACCAGACTCTATAATACAGACCCCAGACCAGACCCTCTAAAATGCAGACCTCAGACTAGACCCTCAATAATACAGACTCCAAACCAAACCCTCTATGACCATCTATAATACAGACCCACTGTCACGGGTGTGTCAGAAGTGAAAGACAGTCGCCCTGGAGTTGGTTGCAGGAGATTGCTTCGTTTGGCATTACAGACATCTTAGAAGCTGTCTCTCTAGGACCCAGCAGCCACCTTTCTTTTGAAAAAGAAAAAGAAACTGACACTTTGGGGTTTTTCTTGTGCGCTTTTTGGGTGTGGATTTTTTTTTCTTTTCTCCCTTGGTATGGTTTCAGTTGCAGAGCTCGCAGAGTGGCTTCACAATCTGTCTCTGGAGGTGAATGACCTCCGCTGTGAGGTTCAGCAACATTATCAGCGACTACAGGTCGCTAATGTGGGGGTCTCTGAAGGTAGGCCTGTCCAGCCTGAACCCAAGTTTGCCCTACCAGACAGGTTTTCAGGAGGTAGGGACACATTTTTTGTATTCAAGGAGGAGTGCAAACTGTATTTTAAACTTCGTCCTTACTCCTCTGGAAATGAGGAGCAACGGGTGGGAATTGTGATCTCTCTACTGCAGGGAGATCCTCAGTCCGCAGGAATCGGTTTGTCTCCAGTCCATGGAGGGTTTTTTCGGGGCTCTGATCCTCATCTATGATGACCCTGACCGAGTCACCTTGGCTGAGTCCAGGCTATGTCGCTTTCAGCAGGTGAATCGGTCAGTGGAGATGTACAGTTCTGAATTCCATAGATGGGCAACGGATTCTAAAAGGAATGATTCAGCCCTTAGAAGCCAATTTTGTGAGGGTCTTACTGAAAGGTTGAAAAATGCCTTGGCAGTATATAAAATCCCTCAGTCCTTGGAGGCTGCCATGTCGTTGGTCATACGTCTTGATAGACACCTTCTGGATAGACGGGTGAGATCACCTTCTCAGGGGCCTTCTTGTCGGGGTAATGCTCCTTTGCTGGGGAAGGCGGTCTGGCGGTGAACCAGTGCTGGGGGAGGTGGAGGAACCCATGCAGTTAGGGGGGGGGGCCTTTACATCATACATTTCCCCAGAGATTCGCAAGAAAAAAGGTGTATGTTTTTTTGTGGGAAAAATGGACATTTTGTTGGACCTGTCCTTCAATTCCTAAATAAAAGAAGACTGGATTAACTCTCGGTAGTCTGGAGTTGTATACCCAAGGGGTGCATTTGTAACCAACCTGCAGTTCCCGGTTTGTTCTGACAGCAAGAGGTGGTGCTAGAGAGCAAAACCGAGAAAATTTCTGTGCTTGTTGACAGTGGAGATGGTGTCAGCATGGTTGATGCTGAGTTTGTGAAAACTCATGGTCTTGCTTGCTGTACTTTAGCTAAACCTATTTCCATCTTCACTTTTGACTCGGCGCCACTTGCACAAAAGCATTTACTCAGATTGTACATAATGTAAAAATAAGGGTGGGGTTGGTTCATTGTGAAATAATCCCTTGCTATGTCCTGGAAAGTTTTCCCACCCCAATCGTTTTGGGTCTCCCCTGGCTGGTGAAACATAATCCGTTGGTGGATTGGCAAGCCATGGAGATGATTGAATGGAGAAATTACTGCCATGAGAACTGTTTAGATATCTTAGCTACTTTCTCTACTGTCCTATTAACCTGACCCCCGGAGCTAAACTACCGAAGTCCAGACTGTATAATCTTTCTGGCCCTGAGAGACAAGCCATGAAGAATTTCATTGCAGAAAGTCTGGAGTAGGGACACATTAGGCCCTCATCTTCGTCTGTGGTGGCAGAGTTCTTCTTTGTGAAGAAAAAAGATGCCGGTCTATGTCCCTGTTTAGATTTCCGGGAATTAAATCAAATTACAATCCGAGATCCATACCCTCTTCCTCTGATTCCTAATTTGTTAAGCCAGGTTGTAGGAGCTTAGGTATTCTCCAAGTTGGATTTAAGGGGAGCCTACAATCTGGTTAGAATCAGAGAAGGGGACGAATAGAAAACAGCATTCAATACCCCTGAAGGGCATTTCGAGAGTCTGGTTATGCCTTTCGGTTTGACCAACGCACTTGCGGTATTCCAGAATTCAATAAATGATATTTTCAATCATTTGGTGGTGAGGTTTGTGGTGGTCTATCTGGACGATATTTTGGTTTACTCACCTGATTTTGAGACACATCGGGGGCATGTTAAACAGGTGCTCCAGATATTAAGGGATAACAAACTCTATGCCTAACTGGAAAAAAGTGATTTTGCTGTTCAGAAGGTGCAGTTTTTGGGGTACTTGTCTTCTTCGGGTTTTCGAATGGATCTGGAGAAGATCCATGCAGTCCTTGATTGGGACCATCCCGAGAACCTGAAGGCTCTACAACTTTTTCTGGGCTTTACTAATTTTTACCGCAAATTCATCCAAAATTACTCAGTAATTGTGAAACCCCTTACTGACATGACTAAGAAGGGGTCTGATTTTTCCAAATGGTTGGATGCCTCCCTCCAGGCTTTTTCTTCCTTAAAGAATTATTTTGCAACTGCACCTATACTCAGTCAACCCGATGTTTCCCAGTCCTTTATTGTGAAAGTTGATGCGTTGGATTTGGGGGTTGGGGCTGTGTTGTCTTAGGGTCCGTCCCCTGGTAAATGGTGTCCATGTGCCTTCTTTTCTAAAATATTGTCTTTGGCTGAGAGAAATTATGACGTGGGTAATAGGGAACTCTTGGCAATCAAATTGGCGTTCAAAGAATGGCGACATTGGTTGGAGGGGGCTTTCCATCCTATTACTGTTATTACTGATCATAAGAACCTGACATATCTCCAGTCAGCTAAACGTCTCCACCCTAGGCAAGCCAGATGGTCCCTGTTTTTTACTAGGTTCAATTTTGTTGTCATTTTTCATCCAAGGGTCAAAAATGTCAAGACTGATGCTTTGTCCCAGAGCTTCCCTGGTGGCAGTGACCATGAGAACCCTGCCCCAATATTACAGAAGGGGGTAGCCATTTTGGTATTATATCCTGAACTGGAGGATGAGGTGTTTGAGGCTCAGGGGGATGCCCCTGCCCCCTGCCCTCCAGGAAGGTTATTTGTACTATACAATCTGCACGTAAGGTTATTAAAGAACATCATAACTCTGTGCTTGCTGGTCATCCAGGTGGTAAGACAGCCGTGGACCTCCTCCCTCGTCGTTTTTGGTGGCTGGGATTGCATCGGGATGTTATCGAACACGTAGCTGCTTGTAGTATTTGTGCGCATTCTAAGGTTTTGCATATCCCTAGTAGGCCATGGACACACTTGTCCATGGATTTTATTACTGACCTAATGGGTTCTGCAGGCAAAACGGTGGTTTTTGTGGTTGTAGATAGGTTCAGTAAAATGGTTCTCTTTGTCGCATTACCTGCACTTCCAAATGCCAAGACACTTGCTCAGGTGTTCATAAATGAGATAGTGAAGCTTCACAGGGTTCCCTCCGATGTGGTGTCAGATCGAGGGACCCAATTTGTTTCCAAGTTCTGGAAGGCATTCTGTTCTCAACTGGGGGTACAGCTGTCCTTTTCCTCTGCCTTCCACCCTCAGTCAAATGGACAGACCGAGCGTGTCAATCAGAATTTGGAGACCTACCTCAGGTGTTTCGTCCCCGAAAATCAGGAGGATTTGGCATCCTACTTACCGCTGGCAGAATTTGCCATTAATAATCATCACCAAGAATCCACTGGCACGTCACTGTTCTTTGGTGCATACGGTTACCACCAACAGTTTAGTACCTTTAGTGGAGGAGGAGCTTCGGGAGTTCCTGAGAAGGAACGGTTTGCTTTGTTGCTCTCCTTGGTATGGCGGGGTATTCTGAGTAATTTAAAGATCATGGGAGACAGGTATAAACGTATGGCTAACAGAAAACGCTTGCCAGATCCGGACCTGAATGTGAATGACTTTGTGTGGTTGTCTACCAAGAATATAAGATTGAAAGTTCCTTTTTGGAAGCTGGGACCCTCTGCTGTATAATATAGACTCCAGACCAGATCCACTATATTACAGACTCCAGACCAGACCCTCTGCTGTATAATATAGACACCAGGCCAGACCTTCTATAATACAGACTCCAAGCCAGAACCTCTATAATACAGACTCCAGGCCAGACCTTCTATACTACAGACTGCAGGCTAGACCTTCTAAAATACAGACTCCAGACTAGACCTTCTATAAAACAGACTCCAGGCTAGAGCTTCTATAATACAGACTCCAGGCTAGACCTTGTATAATACAGGCTCCAGGCAAGACCTTGAATAATACACACTTTAGGCTAGACCTTCTATAATACAGACTCCAGGCTAGACCTTCTATAATACAGACTTCAGGCTAGAACTTCTATAATACAGACTCCAGGCTAGACCTTCTATAATACAGACTCCAGGGGATCGGCCCTTACCGGACATTGAATACATTGTGATTTTAAAGCATCATGTCCCCTCTGAGCCTTGCTGTTGGACTAGTCTCCTCCCCCTGCTGTTGTTGGGAGAGAAAGGAGAATCAGGAGGTAGAGACCTCGTGTGAATGTGTGTGTGTCTGAGGTAACAGGGAGATGAGTGCAGGTTCCCTGATCAGCAGAGACTATAAAGAAGACACTGTTAATCTATGGAAAGAGAAGATTACGTACTATAGCAAGATTTGTTGTTTGAGACTGTCAAGGAGTAGAGAAATTCATACTTTTCTTGAAGAACATTTTCCCTGGAGACTGTGGACCTGAGATAACACACACACAGAGTGTCAGCCATTTCTGTGTGAGTGAAGCAAGGTTTGCATACCAGCTGGAAGAAAGAGAACCCGTATATAAGGAAAAGATTCAAGTAAATTCATCCAGCTCTTTCCCACCAGGAACAAGCGGCGGCCACTATCTGCGCCTGATCCGCGCAATCGTGAGTGACCCATCGATGTGAACTGTGTTAGGGTGTAGCTTTCTGTAGCTATGACGCTGTAGCAGCGTGGCCCGACTAGCGGAAAGACAGATAGAGAATTAGCTCAGAGTAGTTTGTGAAACTTGTTGTGCACTGTCTGTTCTGAGCTTTCATTGCCATAGCTGGAGCATAGTTTGTGACTCGCTCCAGCTATATCTTCCTATGTTCATGTTGGTAATATCGTTATTGTAAATATTGTTATTTTCATCTCCCAGCATATAATTCTTTTGTATATAATTAAGCCGCAGTTTTGTTTCAGCCTTCTCATCTGCTGTGCTATACTTGAATCCTGCCTTGCAGTGCTCTTTGAACCCCGCTACACAGTCACAGCAAATTAGAAGGGGATAGGTGGACCCTCTATTGTGTATGAGATGAGAGCTTCTTGACTCTTCCTGACAGATGGTGACGTGGTAGAAATGGACATAGCTGTTAGAGTTGTAATCTAACTCTTTTGCTTGACGGAAAGATAAATCTCTGGGAGTTGATTCTGGCAGCAGCTCCCTCAGAGGGGACACAGGTGTGCCAGGCCGAGCCAAGAACTCCTGTGTGTGGTGGACTCAGGAGAGATAGCTGCCAGCTGGAAAATAGTTCTGCCGACACCTATCTCTTTTGTATGGTGGGCTTTACACGCAACGATGCCACAGACTATGGTGGTCCATCCTTCTGCAGAGCAGTCTGATTTGGGGCCTATGAAAATGTTAATGTTAAGGTGCGCCAGGTTCTTTGTGGATTTTGCCTCAGTGAGCTCAGACCCATGAGACAGGACTCTGTACACCCTTTTAAGACATTCTAGTTTTACATCCTTTTTCATATAGATCATTTCTCTCGACATGACACGAGATGACTCGTAGACACTATATTATCATGAGGAAATAGTGTCAGAATGCTGCTTAGTTGTCGCGGAGCCAAAAGTATCGTTGTCATGGCAACCGGTGTCATCTTTGCTCAGTAGTTTGCCTGTCAAGCAAAAATGAAAGGTAGGGACTCATGCTTCACTGATGTTCATACAAATTATAGCATATTTACAGCACTAAGAACCGATATCGGTGTTTACTCGTCTTCTTCATTTGTCAAAATGATGTTGCATTTGAAGAAGAACTCCAGTAACGAGACATGAAGTCCCCTGCCCACATACATGTGTAGCACCCCGAGGGTTCGGCCGCTACAGGGGTATTGCACCTCTGCCAGAGGTGTGATATTCCACTCTCAGGTAAGGATGGAGTGTGGACCAGGGCTCGTTTAGCTGCATGCACCACACACACCCCATTTCCGGGGGACAGCTCAACGGTGCTCCCATTAGACAGTAATGCAGGCACGACAGAATCTGTCCCTGGCTGGAGTGGGGAGGGGGGAGGAAAACCCAGTGATGTAGGAGCAGGAGGGGACGGTTTCTGGGCATAGGTAGGAGCCCATTGGTTGCAAGTCACCTGGGCTCATACACTAGAGGGAGGTATAAAAGGTGGGCACCATCTTAGAACAGGGTCGGTTCAGTTCAGAGAGAGAAGGAGTTCAGCCAGAGAGGGCTGACAGGGAGCTGTGGCTCAGTCTGGGCCCAGCTCCATGAGGCAGGCCTGAAGTGGAGGCCAGAACCAGCAGAGAGGACAGATACAGAAAGGAACAGAAAGGAAAGGAAGAAAGGAACAGAACACCCAGAGAGACCCAGAGACACGAGGGCAGAAGGAACCCCAAAGGCCCAGGAGATTGCGGGTGACGGGTTGGCAGAACAGGGTACCGGATCCCTAGTTGGTGGAGGTGACTAATCCTCAGCCTAGGACCGGCGGTCGTGATCACATCTTGGTGCGACCCCTCACTACACCTACTAGAAAGGCACACCACATAGAGTCAGGGAGGTGAGCATGAAGTCCTCCCAGGAGAAGACCCGAGGCAGCTGGACAGAGGTAGTGTCACTGTTGGGGCACAGCTGACGAAAGGATAGAAGGGAGTCCTGTGTCACACTCTGGAATTGCCTGGGGGTTGACCGAGCCCCGCATCTGGTGGACGCAGCACGGCTCGGGCAGTCATTGCCGGCCGAATGACTAAGAATATAAAGAACTATGAGTAAAGAATTTGAACTGCAACCCCACGTCTCTGTGCTTCATCGCCGCGCCAGCACTACTAGTGCTGGGACGCTTGCACAATCACTCCCCCCATCAACTACACTGCCCTGGGGCTGCACTCTTCCCGTGGGGAGTCACACTACCTTAGCTGCATACACCATCAGCCCCAGCGGTGTGCCCTTGCAGCGGCGGTTCGCACTGACCGCAATCCACGGGTGGCGTCGTCGGACAATTAACCTAAAACCCCCACAAAATACCGCCATCGGCCTGACCACCCTGAGCCACGGGACCGGGTCACCACCACGGATTCTACAACCCAAAGAGACCCGGCTCCGGGTATCCCACACACGTCCACACTAGGCCCAGGGGGCGAGTCACATGCCCATTCTTTGAAAACGGTGTGTACTGACAAGTGTCTGTCATAGTAGATATTGATGAGTAATAGTGTTGAGCGAACATGCTCGACACTGCTCGGTACTCGCCCGAGCATCACGCTACTCAGGGTGTTCGGCGAGCACCGAGCATTTCCGGGTTACTCGAGCGGGAGCTCGGGTCTCCTCCCTGCATGTTTGGCGCTCTTTACAGAGCCAAGGAACATGCAGGGATTGCCAGCCAGTCACTGTAATGCTGCAGCCATGTTGGTTGTGGGCATTACAGTGATTGGCTGGCCGCACAGCGTCACCTCGAGTATTTAAAACCGGGCGCCGCCATCTTGGACACAGACGCTCCGGATTAGACAGTGTAGGGACAGCGCTGCTGATTTAGGGAGAGATATAAACTGCGAAATATTTAGTGTAGGGTCTGTAAAGGCTGCCAGAACAAACAAACAGTCCTTTTCAGGACTAATATCCATCCCAGATACCAGGCAGGCAGGCTGTATAGGAGACACAGTGGTTATACCAGCAAACGCTGCATTACAGTCCTGTGTGCTCCTGTTGCTGAAATTGCTGGACTTAGCACCAGGTGTCGGGGGCCAGGAAAAATCCTTTTTTTTTCATCTAAATCCTCCTTTTTTTTTCCTCCTTCACACTGTACAAATACCCGTCTTATTAACCTTTTGGTGTGTCGTCCCCCTCCCCCAAAAAAAAGCGTGTCTCTGATTTTTCAGACAAAAATATAACTGTTGAAAATAGTCTGGTGTAGGCTAGAGAAACAGAAGTGTTGTTTTGCACTTCCACGGTTCAAACCTCTGTATTATCCATTTTGGGCCATTTGTATCTAAAAAAAAACAGTTTGAGTGTGTCGCTCACTGTTCAGCCGCAAATCTATATATTTAAAAAAGTGTGGTATACCCCAGTAAACAATAACTGTGGTTTTGCCATCCCACGGTAAAAAATCTCTATTATTCAGGTTTTGGTATATTTTCCGTAAAGAAAAACAGTAGTGTCTCCTGACTGTTGTGACACAAAAATATATCTGTTGAAAATAGTCTTGTGTAGGCCCGACATCCCAGTGTGGTTTCGCAGTTCCATGGGTCAAATCGCTGTACTATCCAGTTTTGGGCCTTTGGTATCTAAAAAAAAAAGCAGTTTGAGTGTGTCGCTCACTGTTCAGCCGCAAATATCTCTATTTAAAAAAGTGTGGTATACTCCAGTAAACAATAACTGTGGTTTTGCCATCCCACGGTAAAAAATCTCTATTATTCAGGTTTTGGTATATTTTCCGTAAAGAAAAACAGTAGTGTCTCCTGACTGTTGTGACACAAAAATAAATCTGTTGAAAATAGTCTTGTGTAGGCCCGACATCCCAGTGTGGTTTCGCAGTTCCACGGGTCAAATCGCTGTACTATCCAGTTTTGGGCCTTTGGTATCTAAAAAAAAAGCAGTTTGAGTGAGTCGCTCACTGTTCAGCCACAAATATCTCTATTTAAAAAAGTGTGGTATACCCCAGTAAACAATAACTGTGGTTTTGCCATCCCACGGTAAAAAATCTCTATTATTCAGCTTTTGGTATTTTTTCCGTAAAGAAAAACAGTAGTGTCTCCTGACTGTTGTGACACAAAAATATATCTGTTGAAAATAGTCTTGTGTAGGCCCGACATCCCAGTGTGGTTTCGCAGTTCCACGGGTCAAATCGCTGTACTATCCAGTTTTGGGCCTTTGGTATCTAAAAAAAAAAGCAGTTTGAGTGTGTCGCTCACTGTTCAGCCGCAAATATCTCTATTTAAAAAAGTGTGGTATACTCCAGTAAACAATAACTGTGGTTTTGCCATACCACGGTAAAAAATCTCTATTATTCAGCTTTTGGTAGTTTTTTCCGTAAAGAAAAACAGTAGTGTCTCCTGACTGTTGTGACACAAAAATATATCTGTTAAAAATAGTCTTGTGTAGGCCCGACATCCCAGCGTGGTTTCGCAGTTCCACGGGTCAAATCGCTGTACTATCCAGTTTTGGGCCTTTGGTATCTAAAAAAAAAGCAGTTTGAGTGTGTCGCTCACTGTTCAGCCGCAAATATCTCTATTTAAAAAAGTGTGGTATACCCCAGTAAACAATAACTGTGGTTTTGCCATTCCACTGTAAAAAAATCTCTATTATTCAGCTTTTGGTCGTTTTTTCAGTAAAGAAAAACAGTAGTGTCTCCTGACTGTTGTGACACAAAAATATATCTGTTGAAAATAGTCTTGTGTAGGCCCGACATCCCAGTGTGGTTTCGCAGTTCCACGGGTCAAATCGCTGTACTATCCAGTTTTGGGCCTTTGGTATCTAAAAAAAAAGCAGTTTGAGTGTGTCGCTCACTGTTCAGCCACAAATATCTCTATTTAAAAAAGTGTGGTATACCCCAGTAAATAATAACTGTGGTTTTTCTCTTCCACGGTTCTAATCTACTCTTTATTACCCTTTTTCCATTGATAGTGCAAGTGTAAGCTATTTTACTTCATTTATAATGGGCAAGGCGCGTGGCAAGGGACGTGGAAGTTGACGTTCTGGTGATGGTTCGTGCAGAGGACAGGGCCGTGGCCAAGGTGAAAATGTGCCACAACCAACAGCCACATCTTCTCGCTCCCTCTACTTGACCGAATTACTAGGGAAGCACAGAACAACACCAGTATTGAGAACTGATCAGTGTGAACAGGTTATTAATTGGATAGCAGATAATACTTCCAGTTACCTGGGCACCACCACCTCCGGTCTGTCTTCCACACGGTCAACTCTTAGTAGCCGTGAGTCTCGACCGCATACTCCTCCTCACCCTGATGCTCCTTCCTCCCACCATGCCGAGTGTCGTCAGACAGCAAGTGATCCCACACTTGGATACTCTGAAGAGCTGATCACTGGTCCATTTCCATATTTGGGCCCCTCGCCTGATACGCTTGAAGTGGTGGAAGAGGAGATCCCATGTTGCGATGCCCAAATATTTGAACAGCCACGGCCACAGGAAGTCGACATTGGCAATCTGTCACAAGAGGTGGACGATGACGAGACACAATTGCCAGGAAGTGAGGAGGAGGATCGTGGTGTGCAAGTGGAAGAGGAGGAGGTGGTGGATGATCTAGTAACTGACCCAATGTGGAAGGAGGACATGCAGAGTGAGGCCAGCAGCACACAGGGGTAGGGAGGCAGAGTACCCCAACAGGCAGGAAGAAGCAGTGTGGTGGCCGCAGACAGAAGGCAGGCAACCGTTCCCCGTAACACCAACACGAGGGACATTGCCAGTACAAGCGGTAGGTCTTCCAGAGTCTGGAATTTTTTTAAAGACTCTGCTGATAACCCCAAAAGGCCATATGTTCCACCTGCCATGCCAGCATCAGCAGGGGTGACAAAACTACCAGCCTGACCACCACCAGCATGATCAGGCACATGGCAGCAAAGCACCCGACTTTGTGGGGCGAAACCCAGGGTCCACGACCAGTGTCAGCGGGTGTCACCACTGCTTCTTCCACTGTTGTGCGTGCAATAGAACCCCCTGTTGTGTGTGCAAGGCAATCCCCTGTCCATACTGCATGTAAAGATGCCCCCTCCTCTCAGTCTTTACTTGTTATGGCAGTTTCTCAAGAAACAGCATCAACGTCCACGTCCACTTCCCACCGCAGCGTTCAATTGTCCATATCCCAGACCTTTGAACGAAAGCGGAAATTCGCAGCTAACGCCCCACAGGCCACAGTCCTAAATTCGCACATTTCACGACTGCTTGCGTTGGAAATGCTGCCTTTTAGGCTGGTGGAGACGGAATCCTACCGCAATCTTATGGCGGTGGCCGTCCCTCGGTACTCGGTCCCCAGCCGACACTATTTTGCCCGGTGTGCCATCCCCGCACTACACAAGCACGTGTCCCAAAGCATCTGCCGTGCCCTCAACAACGCAGTTACTGGGAGAGTCCACCTGACAACGGACACGTGGACAAGTGCTTGTGGCCAGGGACGGTACATCTCTCTGACGGCACACTGGGTAAACATAGTGGAAGCCGGGACCCAGTCGGACCTTGGGACGGCACACATCCTCCCCACACCGAGGATTGCGGGCCCTATGTCAGTCAGAGTTGCCCCCACAGTGTACTGCTCCTGCGCATCCTCCTCCTCCTCCTCCTCCTCCTCATGTTCAGCCTCCATCTCAGATATCACCACAACAGTTACAAGCTGGAAGCATTGCAGTACTCCCTCCGCCAAGCGGCAACAGGCTGTGCTGAAACTCATAAGCTTAGGTGATAAACCTCACACTGCTTGTGAGTTGTGGACAGCTGTGAAAGAGCAAGCAGATCTGTGGCTGAGACCGCTGAACCTACATCCCGGCATGGTCGTGTGTGACAATGGCCGTAACCTGGTGGCGGCTCTGAGGCGAGGTGAGATCACATACGTACCATGCCTGGCTCATGTGCTTAACCTCGTGGTTCAGCGGTTTCTTAAATCGTACCCCGAGTTGCCAGATCTGCTCGTGAAAGTACGCCGCCTGTCAGCTCATTTTCGCAAGTCGGCTACAGCTTCTGCCGCCCTTGCTGTGTTGCAGCAGCGTTTGCAGCTTCCGGCACACCGACTGGTGTGTGATGTCCCCACACGTTGGAATTCTACCCTCCACATATTGCAAAGGATTTGTGAGCAGTCGTGGAGTACCAGCTGCAACAACGCCGTCAATATTCAGGTCAGACTCCACACATAAGACCTCAGGAGTGGACCTGGATGTCTGACATATGTACCATCCTGACAAACTTTGAGGAGGCCACCAAGATGGTGAGTGGCGATGACACCATCATTAGTGTCAGCATCCCACTTGTCTGTCTTTTGCAACGCTCTCTGCAGAGAATTAAAGAGGAGGCATTGCAGCCAGAGTATGATGAGATGGATCAAGAAGCCGTAGCGGGCGATTACACACAGCCCAGCCTCATCTCATCCCAACGTGCATTGGGGGACAATGAGGGAGAGGAGGAGGAGAAGGAGGAGGAGGAAGAACAGGAGCTGCTATCATGCGTTGTAGACGGTAGTACCTGTACAAGTGTCATACCGTCGGTTCAGCGTGGGTGGCCTGAGGACAGGGAGGAGGAGGAGAGCATGGTCAGTCGTCATCTTGGTGAGGACACGGAAATCTTGCCCGTTACCAGTCTGGCACGCATGGCTGACTTTATGTTACGCTGCCTTAACCGTGACCCTCACGTTGTCAAAATGTTGGGTGACAGTCATTACTGGTTGGTGACACTTGTAGACCCCCGCTACAAGGAGAACTTTCACTCTGTTATTCCTGAGGTGGAGAGGTCTACAAAAATGGGGCAGTACCAGAAGGCCCTTGCTGCAGAACTCTTAAAAAATTCCCATCTGAACACGCTAGCGGCAGAGGTCACAGTTCGTTGCCCAACCAAGGCGTACAGGCGAGAGAGATGCAACTCCAATCCAGCAGAGGCAGGGGAACACTGTCAACGTTCTGGGACAGTTTTCTGACACCCGCCCAGCTTACAGGCCCTGAGGCGCGGGGTACTCTTACAAGGAGTGGAAAGTTTCAAAAGATGGTGAGGGAGTACTTTGCCGACCGTACCAGAGTCCTCCGTGATTCCTCTGTGCCTTTTAATTATTGGGTATCCAAGCTGGACACTTGGAATGAACTCGCTCTGTACGCCTTGGAGGTCCTGGCCTGCCCGGCCGCTACCGTGTTATCGGAGCGTGTTTTTAATGCCGCTGGGGGAATTATAACTGATAAGCGCACTCGCCTGTCAACTGACAATGCTGACAACCTCACCCTTATCAAAATGAACAAGGGCTGGATTGGGCCAGACTTCTCATCACCACCAAATGACAGCAGAGTAACATAAAGTCAAATCCACTGTGTTATTTCGGGAGGTGTATTCACATGCACCGCTTCACACCCACACATGGGTATACGTTTCCTCGTTTCGGCTGTTTTTTCTTCTTCTCCTTATCCTCAGCCTCCACCACCACTATACCACCAGGGTGCCAGCATTGCAAGTTCCTCCGTCCTAATTTTTGGCAGCTTTTGCTTGGAAGGCATAGGCAAATACTATGGAGACCCACTCCCCAATAATGGGACTTATGTTTGTAATATGCTGTACTGCATGGCTCTTGTAAGGGGCATTGCAAGTTGCTCCGTCCTAATTTTTGGCAGCTTTTGCTTGCAAGGCATAAGCAAATACTATGGGACACCCACTCCCCAATAATGGGACTTATGTTTGTAGTATGCTGTACTGCATGGCTCTTGTAAGGGGCATTGCAAGTTGCTCCGTCCTAATTTTTGGCAGCTTTTGCTGGGAAAGCATAAGCAAATACTATGGGACACCCACTCCCCAATAATGAAGACTTATGTATGTAATATGCTGTACTGCATGGCTCTTGTAAGGGGCATTGCAAGTTGCTCCGTCCTAATTTTTGGCAGCTTTTGCTTGCAAGGCATAAGCAAATACTATGGGACACCCACTCCCCAATAATGGGACTTATGTTTGTAATATGCTGTACTGCATGTGACGCGCCCCCTGGGCCATGTGTACACGTGTGTGGGATACCCGGTGCCGGGTCTCTGGGGTCTGTAGTCTCCGTGGCGGTGACCCGGTCCCGTGGCTCAGGCTGGTCAAACCAGTGGCAGTCTTTCTTAGGTTTTGAGGTTAATTGTCCTACTGCGCCACCCGTGGATTGCAGTCCGGGAGTACCACCGCTGCGAGGCAGACCGCTGAGGCTGGTGTTGTGTGCGCAGCAGAGAATGGGATAACTCCCCACGGGAGGAGTATAGCCTCAGGGCAGTGAGTGTGGATGATGGGGGTGATGGTGCACGAGCGCAGCAGGAACGACTCAGAGTCTTTGCAGTGCAGTTCAGGGTCTTTACTGATGATTATAAGGTAGACCCTCCCGGGAGTACTGGCTAGCATAAGAGGCCTGGTCAGTCTGTGAGCAAGCAGGAGTTCCCCTGGCCAGGTGGAGTTGTAGGCCTCCCCGTCTGTCTGCACTCTTCCTGGCTACCTTGCTGGAAGCGGGTATAAGTAGCACACGTCCCTAAGTGTACCGTGTAGTGCTCACCCGTATGGCTGGTGACTTGGGGCCTTCTGTTAGCCTCCGCTCCACGACGGCGGTGCTGGTCCCTTGCTTGTGACTGAGCCTCCGGGCTTCTATGGCCAGAGGACCTGAAATCCCCTGCCGGCTGGTTTCTGCTGCTGGATATATAAGTCCTCACAGCTTCGGACTCCTGTGTCCGGTTCCTATTGTCTTCTGCCAGGGCGAGCTCTGCGCAGCTTCCAGCTCCTGGTCTTTAGCTCCTAGCTCCTACAGAGCTCCTTGCTGTTACTTTCCCTTGCTCTCACTCTGACTCTGACTGTTCTCTGTTCTCTGACTCACTCAACCCCGCCCCAGATCCAGTTTATAAGGGCAGAATTCTCCCCTCCCAGGACTGGGGCAGGAGGATTTTGCATGTTTAAGGGATCCTGACCAGGAAACCTCCCACTTGCTCTCCGACGTAATATCTCTATTACTGTGGTGACCAGACCCCTGGGGTGCCACACATGGCTCTTGTACGGGGCATTGCAGTTCCTCATAATTTTTGGAAAGCCTTCCATTCACTGCTTAGGCCAACAGTGCACAGGAGACCCAGTTGCTATAAATGGAAAAAAAGGTTTAGTTAAAGCCCTCTGACCTCCATGTCATTTCCAAGGGGCATTGGAGTGCCTCGAAATTTTTGGTAGGCATTGCACTCACTGTATGCCCTATAACTGTGTAGCCGAACCGCTCTTTTTGTTACAGAAACATATCCTACAAGACATATCTGGTTGACTGGCCTGATATTGATGTGAATGGTCCCTGTTCCTCCTGCTCTTTCTCCTTTGCCACTACCTCATCCATCATTTATCACCTGAAGCTTTGTTTTAACGGGAGTCATAGAACTTGGATAGTAGCAGGAAAACATCCAGCAATCCTCGGAGGAGGTAGGATATGCGCCAAAACGCTGACCTCCTCAGGCCTAGCTGCTACTACACACATGCGCTTGCATTACAACAAAACAAAGCAGATGCTAACTTCTATCATCCTCATCATGCTCCTCACCTTGGCACTCTCAACTCCCCTGATGGAGAAGCCAGGGCCCACCGGAGGAGTCTGATAGTCCGGTGGGCTCGGCCAATGCTGCCCTAAAGCAGGCCAGGCTAACAAAAGTGTGGGAAAGGTTACCGGGACAAATAGGGGTGGCTGGGGACCGATTATGGACACCCGGCCACCCCCTGGAGGCTGGGGAGCAAGCGGGGACACCCGGCCACCAGGCGGCTGGGGACTGAGTATGGATACCAGGCCGCCGACACAGCCATGGCGTGGTGGCCAGATTCCGCCTCCACATGCCTAAAAGGCCCAATTTAAAGTACAAGCATGCAAGCAGTATGGTATTGCAGCCTGGGGGTGGGTGGGTGGCAGGCTGCATACTTGCGCTTGCATTGCAAGGAATGGGAGAGGTACAATTGAACACTGCCCTGGGACAAGGACTTGAATGGGGAGAGTTGCAAGTCTGCAACGACAGTTGCAAGGTGGGAGGCATCTTCGCATGTACCATGAACAGGGGTTTGGCATGCACACACTACAGCGGAATAGGCTCTCCTTCCCACTAAATGCACTGGGGAGGGCACAGGTAATGTTTTGGTATACGCGCTTAATCTTATGTATAAGGCACACCAGGACAAATCGGGGCGGCTGGGGACTGAGTATGGATACCTCGCTGCCGAAGCAGCCATGAGGTATTGGCCAGCTTCGGCCTCCTCCAAACTAAAAGGCCCCATTTCAAGTGCAAGCTAGCAGTATGGAATTGCAGTCTGGGGGTGGGTGGGTGGCAGGCTGCACACTTACACTTGCATTAAAAGAAAACATAGCAGATGCTAACTTCTGTCATCATCATCATGCTCCTCACCTTGACACTCTCAACTCCACCGATGGAGAAGTCAGGGCCCACTGGAGGAGTCTGGTTCTCTGGTGGGCTCGTCCAATGCTGCCTAAAGGAGGCCGGGCTAAGAAAAGTGTGTGGGGGGATGTTCCAAGGAGAAATAGGGGCGGCTGGGGACCGTTTATGGACACCCGGCTGCCACCAGGCGGCTGGGGACCGTGTGTGGACACCCGGCCGCCGGGCGGCTGGGGACTGAGTATGGATTCCAGGCCGCCAACACAGCCATGACGTGGTGGCCAGATTCCGCCTCCACATGCCTAAAAGGCCCAATTTCAAGTTCAAGCAAGCAGTATGGTATTGCAGCCTGGGGGTGGGTGGGTGGCAGGCTGCATACTTGCGCTTGTATTGCAAGGAATGGGGGAGGTACAATTGAACACTGCCCTGGGACTAGAACTTGCATGGGGATAGTTGCAAGTCTGCATCTTCTGATGCGGCAAGGATCACTTATGATGGGTACACTTTTAGACAGTGACCTGGGAGTCAGAGATGCTTCCAGGGGTCTTCCCCATGCTGTTCCCATGTCTTTTCAGCACTTTATGCATGTGTCACACAGCACATGGGCAGATAAGGTTGTAAAATGTTAAAATGACATTTCCCGGTGAATGCATTTGACATAGTTGAAAGCAATACAAAAGTGCAAAAACACATAAAAAATGCTACTTGTGAACATAGCCGAAGGTGTGGAGGAGTATTTTTGTTTTTGGTCATTTATTTTAACTTATACACAAGTCTTTTCCCTGGAAAGAATGTTCCTTAACATATTTCACAGGAAAAAAGTTTCACTTTCGTTTTTGAACGTTTTATTGTGAGCCCGTAAAAGTGGCTTAATACCTCTGACCACGTTGTTGACAGCAGTGACCTGGGGGTCAGAAATGCTTCCTGGGGCGATCCCCATGCTGTCCCCATGTCATTTGAGCACTGTCACTATCGTTTTGGGCACTTGTTAAGCTTTTAAAAGACTGCCGGGGGTGCCACCGCAAAAATGCTCGAGTCTCCCATAGACTAACATTGGTCTCGTTGCTCGGGTCGAGCACCCGAGTATCACGGCGAGCTCGGCCCGAGCTTCGAGCACCCGAGCATTTTAGTGCTCGCTCAACACTAATGAGTAACCTTTTTTTAAAAAAAATTAAAAAAAATTTTGGAAAGTTATGAAACTTTGCAAATCACGTTATTAGTGGATCTGTATTCATTTCTGGAAAAAAAAGATAGACCATCAATAAGTATTCAATAGAGGACAACTGGTGAACCAGAAACAGGGTCGTGAGAGCAAAGGCTATTCCATCTAGTGCTATCCCATAGAGGAGCTACTGTAGCACAAATTACTGAAAAAGTTAAACAATAACTTTGTTTTTAATAATTTTGTCCAGCATGGAAAGTTGTGAAACTTTGCACTTCACTTTATTAGGGGATTTGTCTTCATTCCTGTAGAAAAAGATTACATGTAAGTGGCTTCTAAAACCTTGTTTTTCCCCTATTTGCCTGCCTTTAGTTGCATTTACAGGTGCATCTCACTAAATTAGAATATCATCAAAAAGTTAATTTACTTCAGTTCTTCAATACAAAAAGTGAAACTCATCTATGATATAGAGTCATTACAAACAGAGTGATCTATTTCACGTGTTTATTTCTGTTAATGTTGATGATTATGGCTTACAGCCAATAAAAACACAAAAGTCATTATCTCAGTAAATTAGAATACTTTATAACAGCAGCTTGAAAAATTATTTTAAAATCTGAAATGTTGGCCTACTGAAATGTATGTTCAGTAAATGCCCTCAATACTTGGTCTGGGCTCCTTTTGCATCAATTACTGCATCAATGCGGCAATGTGGCATGGAGGCGATCAGCCTGTGGCACTGCTAAGGTGTTATGGAAGCCCAGGTTTCTTTGACAGCAGCCTTCAGCTCATCTGCATTGTTGGGTCTGGTGTCTCTCATCTTCCTCTTGACAATACCCCATAGATTCTCTATAATAGATTCCCTATGGGGTTAAGGTCAGGCGAGTTTGCTGACCAATCAAGCACAGTGATACTGCTGTTTGTAAACCAGGTATTGGTACTTTTGGCAGTGTGGACAGGTGCCAAGTCCTGCTGGAGAATGAAATTTCCGTCTCCAAAAAGCTTGTCGGCAGAGGGAAGCATGAAGTGCTCTAAAATGTCCTGGTAGACGGCTGCGCTGACTTTGGTATTGATAAAACACAGTGGACCTACAACAGCAGATGACATGGCTCTCCAAACCATCACTGATTGTGGAAACTTCACACTAGACCTCAAGCAGCTTGGATTGTGGCCTCTCCACTCTTCCTCCAGACTCTGGGACCTTGATTTCCAAATGAAAATTGGAACTCTGGGACCTTGTGGAGTGTGTCAATGACTGCCTTCTGGACATCTGTCAAGTCAGCAGTCTTCCCCATGATTGTGGAGTCTACTGAAACAGACTATGGGACCTTTTTAAACGCTTATTAAGCCTTTGTGGATGTTTTTTGTTAATTTTTCTAATTTACTGAGATAATGACTTTTGTGTCTTCATTGGCTGTAAGCCATAATCATCAACATTAACAGAAATAAACACTTGAAATAGATCCCTCTGTGTGTAATGACTTTATATAATATATGAGTTTCACTTTTTGTATTGAAGAACTGAAATAAATTAACTTTTTGATGATATTCTAATTTAGTGAGATGCACTGGTATATCAGAATGTAGTCATTTTGAGTACAGATGCTGGCAGTGACATTTTCAGCTCAGCATCTGTGTCTCACAAGGGCTATGTTCATGTATTGTGTTTTTGCTGCATTTTTTGCTGCTTTTTACCAGCAAAAGCTATGATTTCATAAATCTCATGCCCACACTTGTTTTTTTTCCTGAATGAATTGGAAAACTGCTGCATTTTTGAAAACTGCAGATTGTCAGTTCTTTCAGTGTTTTTGCAACATTTTTACAGCATTTTTTGACCTATAGAATACAATGAGCAAGTGCAAAAAATGCAGCAAAACACTGGTATCAGTTTTCTGTAGCGTTTTGGTGAAAAAAAACACACAGATACATCAGGATGTGAAACCCTTTTATTTTTCTTACTTTTACAAATTTAAACCATAATGTCTTGGTATCCTCACATGAGCATAGCTGCTGGTATTAGCAAACTTTTTTTTAAATTAGTCTTATGTGTTAAAGTAAACAATGGCCTACCAACTCAATGCTCTACCAATGTGTGAAAGTAAACAATACCCTACCAACTCAATGCCCCACTAATGTGTTAAGTAATACCTACCAATTCAACTTCCCCCACTGTGTTTACATTTGAAATTGTGTATTTTTTTCATTAACTCATTAACAGTCACTATTTTTTCAGACATAAAAACGTTTTCATCTTACATTGGTGGCCTTTCTTTATAAACATGTCTTGGTCAGGCGATTGCTTTTTTTTCTTGCCAGTGTCTCTAACAAATAAGCGTTACAAATTTTAGATTTCCTAAACTTGTTTGACACAAAGTCCTCCAGAACAATTCTTTTGGCTATAGAACTCCTTATTCTTTAGGGAAATGTGTAGTTCTGCATCTTTATAACTTTCATGCTGCGTGGAGTAGATATAATTACTTTTCAGTTGCAAATAATATTTAAATTTAGATTAGAAATGGAGGAATTCAGTTGTCTGAGAGCACTTTTCAGATCATGTTATATGTAATTAATGACACCGCTCCCTGTGGACCCAGTGGTTATTAGACTATAATGGAATGTAAATTAACACTTTAAAGCACAGGGGATGGGGGGCTAGATATCGATATCAGTCGCTAGCTCCGAGCAATATAATGTGTGACTATTAATAAAACTATTAAATAATGTAAAAGTCAAATGCAATAATGGGACTGGCCCCTAACTATATTAAGTGTCATCTCCATTGTCAGAGATTTGACACAAAGTACCACATTTCAGTGTTTTAACCCGATTACAGTGAATTTATCAGACGTCTATGAACCAGATTATCCAAATTTATGATAATAATGCTAAGTGAACAGAGTTGAGGATATTTTTCCACTTTCAAAGTGCTTTAACAAGATTAAAGTTTTTTTGTGTGAACCAATTTTAGGTAAATGAACCTAGGTCCCTCCGTCCCTTATCTTGTTAGACACTGATGCTGAAGGGTGTGTGATTTCTCCAGCCGGTGAAATATGTGTCTTCAATGTGCGTTCTGCTCTTGCTATAGTGTGATCTCTTACCCTGCCTTTGCCAACTCTCGGTCCTATTTTCGCTCTGATATAGAACAATCTTTGTAACCTTGTAACGTGGCGCGGGGCGATAGCCGTGGGTGAGGCACTTGTGTTCTATGGCCCGGCATGCTACTGGAAAATGGAGGTCCTGGCTGGGTGTTTGGACTTTAGCTGTAGGGGTGGTACCCCACCCTTGCAGACCGCATGATGCCTGTGACTTTGGCTGGCCAGGACCAAGTATTATAAAGTACAATGAGGAAGACCACCACTCAAAAACAAACTGTGATTTACTGAACAATAACTTGGAGAAGAGTATATACAGTGGATAGCGGGTGCAAAACTTCATGGACGTTTCTCATAACTAGTGTTGAGCCACCCCTGTAGTGTTCGAGTTCGGTTCGGTTCGTCGAACACCCGTATGTTCGCTGAACTGTTCGTCGAACTGTTCGTCGAACACCTTCGAACACCGTTAAAACCAATGGCAGGCAAACAAAAACACATAGAAACATATAGAAAACACCTTCAAAGGTGTCCAAAAGCTGACAAACTGCTCAGCAGACACAACTAACACATGGAAATGTGACAAGTACATATAGTCATGCGAAAAGAAAAGAGGTGGAGGAGTAAAAGGAGGGGGAGACACAGATATAGGCATGTCATGCCCTTCTAAAACCAAAAAAATGCGAAGCCGACACGGCCAATCCTACCGCCAGTCCCAGCCCCAGTGCCTTGGGTGCCTCCCCGATGCTCTTCACTGAGTGTCCCGGGGGCCCGAACCATTTCCTTTGAAAAAATTATGTGTCCAAACTACAGGTGGTGTAGCTTGCTTAACAGCTGGGATAATCCGCTGACTAGCAGACACTGCTACTAGGCACAAAGTATTTCCTGGGCTAGATGCAGTTAAAAATTTGTAATTAGATACTCTCGTTGGATGCTGAGAAAGCATTCCATAGAGTCTCCTGGGACGCCATATATTATTCTCTTAAAAAGCTTGGGGTAGGGGTCTAGGGGACCCTTTTATAGGCAAAATCACGGCCCTGTATCGCAATACGTCACCTAGGCTGAAGATAGATGGAACATTTTCATCACCTTTCATAATCACCAATGGGACAAGGCAGGGATGTCCTCTGTCCCGTCTCTTATAAATCCTAGTGACGGAGCACCTGCTCTCATCAATTCGCCATAACCCCAATATTAGGTGGATTGAGGTGGGAGGCACCGCGTACAAGTGCTCTGCATTTGCTGATGCTGTCCTAGTATATATCACTCAATCACATATATCCATCCCTGCTGTTACGGCTGAAATAGATCACTTTGTTACATGGTCAAATTTTAAAATCAATGCAGCGAAGTCTGAGGCCCTCGATATCTCCCTCCCCAAATCCATACAGGATTCCATCCAGTCCAACTTTCCCTTTGCCTGGCCCTCACAGGGTATCAAATACTTAGGAATTCGTATTCATAGAGACCTCTCCCGTCTATGTTATCTTAATTTTGGGCCCTTTATTGAACAACTCCATACAGACCACGGTGGGCAAGTTAGAACTGTAAGATTCACTACGTGAACCACTGGTGTCTTGTGGAAAAGCACATGTACACTGTGTTCCAAATTATTATGCAAAAAGTGTTTAGGAGTGATAAGGTAAGAATGTTTTGTTTGTCAGTTAAACTCATTGATGGTGATGTGTGTCAGGGCTCTTTATATCACTGTAAGCAATTGCAGACACCTGTGCTAATTAGTTTGGCAGGTGTGTCCAATGAAAGGCAAGACTACTTAAGAAGGCTGTCCCACATTATTAAGCAGCCTACATTTTCTGCCAAAATGGGAAAGAAAAAGGATGTGTCGGCTGCTGAGAAGCAACAAATTGTGGAGTGTTTAGGTCAAGGCATGACTAAAATCAACATTGCCAAGACACTTCATCCTGATCATCGCACAATCAAGAAGTATGTAGCTGATTCACAGTACACACGTGTGCGTGCTGATAAGGGAAAATTGAGGACTCTTTCCTACAGGCAATTACGTCAGGTTAAAAGAGCAGTGGCAAAAAAGCCTTGTCATAGCAGCAGACAAGTTTTTGAAGCTGCTGGTGCCTCCAACGTCCCCCGAACAACAAGATGCAGGGTCCTTCAGAGGTTTGCAGCTGTGCGTAAGCCATCCTGTCAACCTCCTCTATCCACTGTACACAAGCAGAAACGGCTCCAGTGGGCCAAACAATACATGAAGACTGACTTCAAAACTGTTTTGTTCACGGATGAGTGCCGTGCAACGCTCGATGGTCCAGATGGATGGAGTGGAGGATGGCTGGTTGATGGACACCCCATGCAAACACGGCTACGGCGCCAACAAGGAGGAGGTGGAGTAATGTTTTGGGCTGGAATCATGGGGAGAGAGATTGTCGGCCCCTTTAGGATCCCTGAAGGGGTAAAGATGAACTCCATAATGTATGTGGAGTTTCTCAAACAGCACTTCCTGCCATGGTTCAAGAAGAAGAACCGTGTATTCCGCAGCAAGATAATTTTCATGCATGATAATGCACCGTCTCATGCTGCACATAACACATCTGCATCTCTGGCTGATATGGGCATAAAAGGGGACAAACTTATGGCGTGACCCCCATGCTCCCCTGACCTCTACCCCATTCAGAACCTCTGGTGCATCATCAAAAGGAGTGTCTATGATGGCGGGAGGCAGTTCACATCTAAGCAACAGCTCTGGGAGGGTATTCTGTCCTCATGCAAAACAATTGAAGCAGAAACCATGCAAAACCTGACAAATTCAATGGACGAGAGAGTTCAGAAGCTCCTTTCGAGCAAGGGGTCCTGTGTGCAAATGTAACATCACCTAGAATAAAGTTTTGAGTTGAAAACTGTTTGATTTCAGTTTCTAATAACCTGCTAATGCTTATAATTTCAAAAATGCCCATTTTTTTTGTTCTTTATTAAAATGAAAAGGTTGATCGAAGAGTGTGGGGGATCTAAGAGTGTGGCAACCCAGTAGTCAGGATTATTTCGAATTCTGACAATCTGAGGGTCATGTTGCAGGTAGTGCAGCAAGAAGGCATTCATGTGTCTTGCGCATCTAGGAGCCCCAAAATTATTTTCCGTGCTAGATGCAGCTAAAAATTATTATTAATTTGAAAGCTGGTGGAGCTTAGTATAGATGGCCTAATAGAATCAGTACTGCAAACTGCTACAAGGCCCAAATTATTTTCCAGCCAAGATACAGATAAACATGATTAGTAATTTTAAATCTGGTGGAGTTTAGTATAGATGGCCTAATAGAATCAGTACTGCAAACTGCTACAAGGCCCAAATTATTTTCAAGCCAAGATACAGATAACCATGATTAGTAATTTTAAATCTGGTGGAGTTTAGTATAGATGGCCTAATAGAATCAGTACTGCACACTGCTACAAGGCCCAAATTATTTTCCAGCCAAGATACAGATAAACATGATTAGTAATTTGAAAGCTTAAAATGGTTGGTGAGGTGATTTTAACAAATCATCAAGCTTTTACTCTCCCCAGGATGATACAGGGGTAGAAAAGTCGTTTCGGATCCATGATTTGTTCATCTTTATGAACGTGAGTCTGTCTACATTATCAGTGGAGAGCCGCGTGCGCTTATCTGTCAGCACACCACCAGCAGCGCTGAACACACATTCAGACAGAACGCTGGCTGCGGGGCATGACAAGATCTCCAAGGCGTAAGTGGCGAGCTCCGGCCATTTATCCAGATTGGAAGCCCAAAAAGAGCAAGGGTCCAGTGACACAGTCATGGCTTCAATGTTTACTTGGAGATACTCCTGTACCATCGTCTCTAGGCGTTGACTATGTGTCAGACTTCTTGTCTCCTGTGGCCTTGCAAAGGATGGGCTAAAAAAGTGGTGAAATGATTCCGCAAAATTGATGTTACCAGCAGATACTGTGTTTCTGTTACGTTTTGAGTGCTGAACACTCGACGGTCCCACGGTTGGCAAGTTGGAACTGTGAGATTCACTACGTGCACCACTAGTGTTTTGGGGAAAAGCACATGTAAGATTCTGCAACAGTCTCTGCTGATACTCCTGCATGCGTGCATCTCTTTCCATGGCTGGAATAATTTACTTTTGTATCGGGGATCTAACAGTGTGGCAACCCAGTAGTCAGGATTATTTCTAATTCTCACAATTCGAGGGTCATGTTGCAGGTAGTGCAGCAAGAAGGCACTCATGTGTCTTGCGCATCCAGGAGCACCAAGTCCCTGTTGTGTTGGTGGCGAGGTAACAATCATGCTTCCTTCCTCTGCCCTCTCCCCCCAACCTCGCACAACAGAAATGTGATCAAGAACTCCCTCATCTGATGAGTCTTCCATCAGTTCGTCCTCCACTTCTTCCTGGGCTCCTGCACCTTCCTCACTAGTTTGGCTGCTACCATGCGCCCTGGTAAATCCATGTCCCCCACCCTCACATGCCTGCCGCCTTGGTGCTGCCGACCGTCTGGACCTTGCAGATGTTAGCCCTTCCGCATACAACTCCTCCTCCTCTACTTCCTCCACCTCCTCTTGTGCCACCACCTAACTCCGAATTCTGTTTAACATGTGCTCCAGCATGTAAATCACCGGAATAGTCATGCTGATAATGGCATCGTCAGCACTAAACATCTTCATCGCCATTTCAAAACTGTGCAGAAGGGTGCATAGGTCCCTGATGTGAGACCACTCCTCCAGCGTGATTTGCCCCACCTCTGGATCTCGTTGGCCCAGGCTATACGTCAGAACGTATTGCACCAGGGCTTGTCGGTGCTGCCAAAGTCACTGCAACATGTGCAGAGTTGAATTCCACCGGGTAGGCACATCTCATTTTAGCCGGTGAAGTGGCAGGCCCAACGACTTCTGTAGAGATGTAAGTCGCTGAGCTGCGGGATGCGAATGGCGGAAGTGAGCACACAGCGACCGTGCCCTCTGCAGAAGGCCATCTAGTCCGGGATAGTGGGCTAATAATTGCTGGACAACCAGGTTCAACACGTGAGCCATACAAGGCACGTGTGTGACATTGCCCCGGCGAAGGGCCGCACCCAGGTTTGCAGCATTGTCGCACACGGCCTTCCCTGGTTTCAGGTCCAGTGGAGACAACCATTCATGAAACTGGTTCTCCAGAGCTGACCACAACTCCTCAGCTGTGTGACTCACATATCCCACACATTTCAAAGTAAAAACCGAATGATGACGTTGAGCCCTGCTGCCAGCATAGTAAGGAGGTGTGCAGGATCCCTTCTGCACAGTTAGAAAGCTTGTGGCATGACCAGACAGGCTTTGGGTGCAGGTGGAGGACCGAGAGGAGGTTGAGGAGGCAGAAGCAGTGGAGGAACTCCGAGATAAAGAGGATTGACGTACAACTCGTGGGGACGGCAAGACTTGGACAGCAGCCCCTTGTCCTGCTGTCACCATAGTTACCCAGTGCCCAGTCAGCGACATGTAACGCCCCTGTCCATGCCTACTCGTCCAAGTGTCTGTGGTGAAATGCACCCTGTCACACACAGAGTTTCTCAAAGAAGCGGTGATGTTGTGTGCGACATTCTGGTGGAGCGCAGGCACACCTTTCTTTGAGAAGTAGTGCCGACTGGGCATCTGGTACTGGGGCACTGCGACGGACATAAGGTCTCGAAAATCCTCTGTGTCCACCAGGCGGAAAGGCAGCATTTCTGTAGCCAAGAGCTTGCAGATGGTGAAATTCAACCTCTTAGCTTTCTCATGGCTAGGAGGAAATGGTCTTTTACTTGTCCACATCTGAGGGACCGAGGGCTGGCTATTGTGCTTAGACGGGGTTGATAAGGGTGTCCCCGGCAAACTGCCGGTCTGTGAGGAAGATGCAGGCGGACATGTTAGGTTGCCTTGATCCAAAGGTGGTGCTATCGATGTCGGACAGCGCTCAACACCAGCTGGTGTTACCACCTCCAAAGAAAATGATGACCTGCCAATCACGCTGGCTGTTGCGGGTAAAGAGGTGGCAGGTCTGCGCCACAAAACAGGTGTGACTGCTGTCCCCCCAGTCACAGAGGATGAAGAGGCCGCGGATGCACAAGATATGGCAGACGGTGATTGGCCCGGCCGGCTAGGCCGCATTGTAGCACACTGAGCTTCCCACTGCAACTTATGCTTCATGTCCATGTGCCGGTTCATGCATGAAGTACTCAAACTATGTATTTTTTGGCCCCTACTTAGCTTTTGCTGACAAATGTTACAGATAACATGAGTTGGGTCATCTTTATCGATCTGAAAAAATGCCCAGGCTATGCAAGGCTTAGCACCCATGCGACCTGAAGAGCCACCACGACTTGTGGTCAGAGGCAGAGTTGTGCTTGAGGATGCAGTTGTTGACGTGCTCTGCTGACCTCATCGACTGGCTGACTGTGGGTTGACAGTAAGTGGGATCTCCAACCTCGTCATCATCACCCTGTGTGTTATCACACCCGTCGTCCTCAGAGCCAACCTCTTCCTGCCCTGTCAAAAAACTAAAGTTGTCGCTCCAATCAGGTATTTGTGTAGCGTCGGCGTCCCTGCCTCCTGCTAGGCAGGGACGCTGTTCCCCTCACCTCTCCGCTCCGTGCCCGGCGTCTTCCTCCCGCTCTGCTGGCAGCGCGCGCTGCTTCCCGGCCACTGTTTCACACTTTTTTGTTAAGTATATAATTCCACATGTGTTAATTCATAGTTTTGATGCCTTCAGTGTGAATGTACAATTTTCATAGTCATGAAAATACAGAAAAATGTTTAAATGAGAAGGTGTGTCCAAACTTTTGGTCTGTACTGTAGATGGACTAATAGAACAGGTCCCACACACTGCTACAAGCCGAAATATTTTTTCAGAGCTAGATGCAGATAAAAATTATATTGAATTTGCAACCTGGTGGAGGTTAGTATAGATGGACTAATAGAACAAGTCCCACACACTGCTACAAGCCGAAATATTTTTTTAGAGCTAGATGCAGATTAAAATTATATTGAATTTGCAACCTGGTGGAGGTTAGTATAGATGGACTAACAGAACAAGTCCCACACACTGCTACAAGCCAAAATATTTTTTCAGAGCTAGATGCAGATAAAAATTATATTGAATTTGCAACCTGGTGGAGGTTAGTATAGATGGACTAATAGAACAAGTCCCACTCACTGCTACAAGCCGAAATATTTTTTCAGAGCTAGATGCAGCTAAAAATTATATTGAATTTGCAACCTGGTGGAGGTTAGTATAGATGGACTAATAGAACAAGTCCCACACACTGCTACAAGCCGAAATATTTTTTCAGAGCTAGATGCAGATAAAAATTATATTGAATTTGCAACCTGGTTGAGGTTAGTATAGATGGACTAATAGAACAAGTCCCACACACTGCTACAAGCTGAAATATTTTTTCAGAGCTAGATGCAGATAAAAATTATTTTGAAATTGCAACCTGGTGGAGGTAAGTATAGATGGACTAATAGAATGATGCTATGCCCAAAAGGTTTTACTTCACTAGGTGCAGTAAAAAAAATTGTATTCTATACACAGGTGGTGTAGCTTGCAACACAGATAGGCTACTCCACTGACTAACACACACTGCAAGAGGCCAAAAAGGATTTGCTTTGCTAGATTTAGCCAAATGCAGTGAAAAAAACTTGCACAGCACTGGCACAGACCTGCCTTGCAAAAAGTGATAGGAACTGATGTAACCTAGCCCTCAAAAGGACTGCAATTACAATTAGTCTTTACTCCCAACCTATCTATTTATGAGCACAGACCTGCCTGATAAAAGTGATAGGAACTGATGTAACCTAGTCCTCAAAAGGACTGCAATTACAATTAGTCTTTACTCCCAACCTATCTATTTAAGAGCACAGACCTGCCTGATAAAAGTCGTAGGAAATTATGTAACCTAGTCCTCAAAAGGACTGCAATCACAACTATTCCCTCCTCCCAAGCTATCTGTAGGTTTGTGCGAATATTGGCTTGAAATTAACACTGAAAATATAGCGCACACAGCAACAGCGGTGCTGTCTAACACGCAGCTGCAGCAGTGAGAAAATGGTGGCGACGGGGAAAATGGCTAGGTCTTATAGGGCAAGGACATGTGACATACACTGCCAATGACACATGCCCTTGCTTGTGTGAAAAAAAGCAGTTCGCTCCGTGTGTGCGCTGCTGATAGGCTGACAGATTGCACCTCCCCACTGTAAATGTGGGAAAGAGAAAAAAAAATGGAGATCTTCATTATTTCTGCAGAGATCCATCCCCTGCCCCTCCCCCCGCCCCGCTGTACACTCAAACTGCGTATTAACATTAATTTTCAGCATTACTGAGAAAAAATCCAGTTATGATTTTCATGCACGAACAGTTATCGAACATAACCTCGAACAGCCGAATTTTTTCAAATTGTTCATGTTCGCCGAACGGTTCGAACACGGCCCAAAACAGCTCGAATTTGAGATTGGCGAACAGTTCGAGTCGAACACCGCTCATCTCTACTCATAACACAAAGAACATCTTCATACACATTCTTTATTTCCTTCCTAAAATCACTCGGGACTGCCTCAGTTAGTTCCTCTGCCTTCACCACAACCCAGCACAGTGCTTCGGGACTTCTCCTTGTTCCCAATAATGGCACTACAGTCAAGTAAGCGAGAGTCTTATTTCTTAACCCACGGTTCCGCTTTCTTTTTCCCTTAGGGGAGTAACTTATGCCACAATGGTCATTACTTAGCTTCTCTGCTTGCTGACGCTCTTTCAAAGACATGTCTAGCAATAATTTTACATGGCCAATCCATTTCTCCATTACTGAAAAATCTGTATTGATATGCAATGAGGCTGAAAAGCAATTTGTAGATCGGAAACCTCTGTCACTCCAGCTCTATTACCTCCCCATTCCCTCCTCCTCCTGCTTGACCGACAGCCTCCATGCTGTGTGACTTCAGACAGAGGAGCTGTCAATCAAGCAGGAGGAGGCAGCACATATAAATAGTTTGGGGTGTGAAATCCTGCTGGTTCTTTTTAATCCTTTGGAGCATTTCCAAATTTTTCAATTTTTTCAGACTAAACAAATACAAAATGAATTTTCAATTACCAGAAATATCCGTCTATCAGCACGGTGGCCCAGTGGTTAGGAGTGGATAATGATGTCTGTAAAACACTGTGATATATAATGGCGCTATATAAGTGAGTGAAATAAATAAATGACCTTAATCCCTCATTATGTACGTAAAATGCAATTTAAGTCTGATTGGATTTATTTTGGATGATGCTGTATGATGTGGAGCTCATTTAGCAATTAGCACACCACAATAATTACGACTTATATTAATTCACAAGTATATATGAGAGGTTAAAGCTTATTACTGTATGTAATAACTGTCATTTATAAATGGAAGACAAACTATATATGAATTGGAAGTTGTGGATGAGATGGAAAAATTATTTTTTCAGTGAACATAAGTTAGTTGTTTTTTTTTTTATGGACAAATATGACTGTACTTTAATATTTTTTGAGCAAGGTATCCTGTGCTTTTTTCCCTTTTATGTTTATTTTATGCTTTGTTTTTATTCGTATACCGTATTTTGCAGATTATAAGACATATTGATTTATAAGACGCACCCCAAATTTTGGGGACAAAAATAGAAAAAAAATGTTTTTTAATAAACTGGTTCGTGTTATAATCAGCTTACCTTGGGGGCGGCGGCGTTGGTGGAGCGGGGTCCCAGGTGGCAGGGTCGCTGCTGGTGAATTCAGGAGATGCTGCGGAGGCAGGAGATGCGGCGGAAGCAGGAGTCAGGAGATGGCTGCGGACCCCACGCTGGTTGGATGAGGTGTTCGGTGGTGTGGGAGTTCCGCCGACATTTTGTGAAAGCCGGAGCCCAGCACCTTCCATACTTTCTAATGCGGTAGACTCCAAGAAAATGGCCGCCGGAGGCGGCACATGCTGTCATGTTGGAGGAGAGGGCCGGGCTCACAATCATCTCTGTTCTACTTCTTTCCAAAGGTGTTGGATGGGGTTGATGTCCGTGCTCTGTGCATCCGGTCATGTTTTTCCACACCAAACTCTCCCAAAGATGCCTTTGTGGATCTTGTGCCCTGGGTACAGTCATGGGGAACATAAGAGGACCTTCCCAAGCTGTTTCCACAAAGTTGGAAGTCATAATTGTCTAAAATTTTGTGTGCTGAAGTATTAAGATTTCTCTTCACTGCAACTTATGGGCCAAGTTTGACCCCTGAAAAACAACCCGACCCCATTATAATTCCTCCACCAAACTTCACACATTTCCACTGCTTCAAAGTCCAGTGACCTTGTGCTTTACATCACTCCACCAGAGTTTGACATTGTGATTGGTAAAACCTGCATGAAGCTGTTCACCCATGGAAACCCATAACGAAAAGCTCTGGAGCAGTTTTTGTACTGATGTTAATACCGGAGGAGGTCTGGACTCTGCAGTTATGGAGTCAGCAGAGCTTTGGTGACTTTTCTGCTTTCTGCTCCTCAGCACTCGGTGACCCACTCTGTAACGTAACATGGTCTTCATTTTGTAACTCAGTTGCTGCGGTTCCTTTTGCTCTTTATCAATCTCTTTCTTTAGTAACAATCAAGAACAAGATCCATATAAAGGATATGCTGTACTTTAATCTGCAGACGAGAGATTCATGGCAGCTTCTCCACGTTAGGCTTGACATTACCAGGTAGCACCATTGCATCCTAATTCTGGGAGATCAAGAAAACTTCCCCAAATCAAGATCTCTGAAAAAGGCTTTTCTGATCTCCTAGCACTATACCTCATGCAAGGGGCTGTGATTTGACCATTTTAAATTACCAGTTTCATTGGTTTGGGCTTTTTCTTAACATTTGGTTCACATTTTCCTTCTTTCATACTTGGTTGCATTTAATTCCGTGACCAATAAAAAATTAGTGTCATTGTAATAAAAGCAGATAAAAATAGACTTTGCGAGATTCTATAATTGAATCCTTTACTGTTAAAATCCCATTATGCAATCAAATCACAGTTCAATTAGCAGCCTCGTAAGAGGATTAATGATGAACTGATTGCTATCTACACATCTGTGTCTGGAAATAAGTGTGACATCTCAGGGGCAGTTCTTGGAATGGCGCAATAGTTTTAGGCTGGCAGAATATATGCATGTATCAAGTGACAAGAGCCCAAGAGACGAGAGTGCAAATATATTAATACAACAGTGCGCTGTGTGATTCACAAGATTAGTTCCCTAATGTGTACTTTAAATTTTTTTTTTAGAAAAATTCATACATAGCATGCTCGCTCATCACTACTAAAGATGTGCCAAATACTTCCAAATCCATGTGGTGCAACGCATGTCATAGTCAACAATGTCAGTAGTAAGTGGTCTGCATTGCTGATTTCATTCTGCAAGAAAAACTCCTTGCAGTGACGATGCTGTGGCCGATGAAGGAGAGTTACAATGGAGAACCCTGTTAGTGATGATCATAAGACGTAGTAGGAAGTTCAGACTTGTGTTGTCCTCAGTGGATGACATTGAAAGGAAATTGTAATGACTCCAGACCCCATCCAAAATTGGAATTTCCTCCTCGGACTTTATCATTGCCTTAGATGCACTTTGTGGTGGAAGCACCTCTATAGGAAGAGCTTTCTGAGAAACTCAAAAAGGACACATTTGCGAGTTTTGATCAAATCAGGGTGTCGATCGAGACAAGAGGCAATTTCTTAGTCACTTTCTGTCAGTGTCCAAGGCTTGTCTGAAATCCCAGATGCCCAATCACAAGTTTTTATTATACCCACAGAAGAAAGGGGAATGGCTTGATACATTACCAAAAAAGGATACTGTAAGTTTTGAGATAAAGAGGTCATAAAACATGGATTCAGCTGACATCCAGCTCTCAAGGCCTTCAGCAAACAAAGATAAAGACAGATTTTATACACAGACAACCTTAACCAGAGAATGTGCCCTGTGTCATTGCTTTTATGAAAAAACACTTATAAAACTAATACAAAACACAAAGTTTTGAGAGATATATAAATTGCTTAAATGACAATCAAAGCAAGGTATAAAATATTAACCATAACGACTTGATTACTCAAGGATCCAACACAATCCCAGCATTGGGAGATAAAAGGTGCTCCTTTTATTTGTCACTTAGATAAAGGTCTATAGTGCAAAACATCAGACAGATTAGTATAGTTTACGTTTTGAGTGTTAGTGTGGCACCCCAAGGGTCTGGTTACCACAGCAATAGAAATATTACGTCTGAGAGCAAGTGGGAGGTTTCCTGGTCAGGAGCCCTTAAACATGCAACACCTCCTGCCCAGTCCTGGGAGGGGAGGAACCTGCCCTATATAAACTGGATCTGGGGCGGGGTTAGTTAGTCAGAGCCTGGAGTGAAGTTCCAGACACAGGGCAAGAAACAGCAGGAGCTCTGTAGGAGCAGGAGTTGAGTGCAAGGGACTGGAAGCAGATATATTGCTCATCCTGGCTGAAGAGACTACTACCGGACAACGGAGTCCGAGGCTGTGGGAACCTCTAAGTCCAGCAGCAGAAACCAGCCGGCAGGGGATTCCAGGTCCTCTGGCCATAGAAGCCCGGAGGCTCAGTCACAAGGAAGGGACCAGCACCGCCATCGAGGAGCAGAGGCTATCAGAAGGCCCCAAGTCACCAGCCATACGGGTGAGCACCACATGGTATACTCAGGGACGTTGGCTACTTCCACTCGCTTACAGCAAGGTAGCCAGGAAGAGTGCAGATAGACAGGGAGGCCTACAACTCCACCTGGCCAGGGGAACTCCTGCTTGCTCGCAGACTGACCAGGCCCCTTATGCTAGCCAGTACTCCCGGGAGGGTCTGCCTTAATATCACCAGTAAAGACCCTGAACTGCACTGCAAAGACTCTGAGTCGTTCCTGCTTTCTCACCGCATACAGCACTACTAGTACTGGGACACCCGCGCACCATCACTCCCATCATCCACGTTCCCTGCCCTGAGGCTATACTCTTCCCGTGGGGAGTTATCCCATCCTTTGCTGCGCACACCACACCAGCCTCAGCGGTCTGCCTCGCAGCGGCGGTACACTCTGACCGCAATTCACGGGTGGCGTAGTCGGACATTAAACCACAAAAACCCTATAAAGACTGCCACTGGTTTGACCACCCTCAGCCACGGGACCGGGTCGCCGCCATGGAGACTACAACCCCCAGAGACCCGGCTCCGGGTATCCCACACACATGCACACTCGGCCCAGGGGGCGCGTCAACTTTGGCGTAGTCGGCAGGATTTCGTGCCCACAAACACTGAGTACTGCGTGCCTTCAAAAGACTGTCATACCTGCCGTGGTGAAGGTTCCCGCCATCCGGGGCCGTTTTCCGCCATCTTCAGAAGTTTCCCGCCATCTGCAGCTGTTTTCCCGCCATCCGCAGTCGTTTTCCCGCCACTGGACGCCATCTTCGGGACGCCGCGCAGGAAGAAGAGGGGTGTGGACGCCGAAAGCGCGCAAGACCCGAAGCTCCGCCCCACGCACCGATGCTGCGCAAGGTCCTGGAAGGGAGAGAGAGCAGCACCAGCGGAGCCGCGGCCTACAGAAGAGGATCGTCGGAAGGTAGGCCACACTTAACTAGGGGGGAGGAAGATAACGGACACGGAGGGACCCTCTACCACCAGCGCGGCCACTGCCGCAGTAATGCCATTTACAATGCCTTACATCCCCGGAGCGGCCTGGCTGCCCCAATACTCAGGGGAGTCGCATACCCTAAGCGACTTTAAAGAGAGGCTGTACAGCCTATTTAAGGTATACCCCCTGACGGAGGGCCAGAAAGTGAGCATATTGATAGGTCAGCTAACCGGAGCAGCCCAGCGTGAAGTAAAGTCCTGGTCAGTCCGGGACAAGGAGACCGTAAAGGAGATCTTAGCCCGTCTGAAGGACACTTTTGATACCCGCACCTCAGCAGAGATCAAAATTAGATTTTATGGGTGCAAGCAGCGGGCCCAAGACAGTATAAGAGACTATGCTTTGAGTTTACAAGAGGCCCTGGGAGCCATTAAACAGGCCGACCCTGACAGTGTGCGGAATGCAGATGAACTGTTAACTGAGCAATTCATTGAGGGTCCGCTGTCCAACACCCACCGAACCCAGTTACGTGCAATGGCCTTGCAGAACCCTGGTTTAGACTTTGCAAAGTTCAAGGACAGGGCCATCCGGGTGCTCCGAGAACCGGCACCGGGTAGCACTGTAACCCACCGGCGCCCTGCTATTACCTATCACCAGGAGGCGGCGCCCTTGTCTGCAGAGCCTATAGGAGCTGGTGCGCAGGCTTTGGACAACAACCCGGCTACAGACCTGCACCATCAGGTCCAAGAGGTAACTAAAAGCGTAGCCGCGCTAACCCGAACTGTGCAGTCTTTAAAGGTCTCTCCTCCAGGAAGGATCAAGCTGGCCACCAGTCCAGAAGACGTCCCGTGGCACCAACAGAGGAGGATCCCATCGTCCAGAGGAAGACCCAGTGACAGATACAACGAGGAGGGACAACCCATCTGCCGCCGCTGCAATCAACCCGGACATATGGCAAGGTACTGTCATTTAAACAGGCACAACCTGGGGCAGAGGGCCAACCCCCAGGCATAAGATCATCAGGCCCATCGAACTGGCATGATAAATACGTAGGGGGACGTCCGGTCTTGCCTGTGGTACTGGATAGCATTCCTATGAGCGCCCTACTAGACACTGGGTCACAGGTGACTACCATCCCGTACGTGCTCTTTAAGCGGTACTGGAATGACTCGGACATAACCCGCTACCCAGATGACGACCTGAGTATCATCGCCAGCAATGGTCAGCCTGTGCCGCAGGTGGGGTTCAAAGAGGTGACCATTAAGGTCGGTAAGGTCGAACTGGCGGCACAAGGACTGATTATTGTGGACATTGACCGTCATGAGAGTCACCCTAGAATAACCTTGGGAACTAACGTGATTGAAAATTGTCTTGCAGAGGTGATTCTCATTTTACAGCAGGTTGCCAAGAACGCCAGTTCCAGCCAGCAGTGTGTCCTCCAAAAAGAAATCCGGGCACTGATGAAACGGCAACAGGTGGAATTATCTGGTGGTGAGATTGGTAGCGTGAGAATGTGTGACCCGTTCCCTATTGCCATGCCCCCGAAAAGTGAGATGATGATATGGTGCCGGGCAGCTATTGGTCTAAGAGGTAGAGACTACCAAGCAATGGTAGAGCCCATCTACTCAGACAGTAGGCCCACCATTTTGACAGCACGGGGAGTGGTCGATGTACGCCATGGGAGGGTACCTGTCTGCATCGTAAATATCGGGGAGAGAGAAGTACACCTGCCCCGGTATGCCACGCTAGCCAAATTGTTCACCATAAACCAAAATTCTGTAAAGGCCATAGAACCCTTGCCTCCATCTCAACCAGAGGAAAGTAACGGCTCTAAGAAACAAATGGAGGACTGGTGTCAGCAACTGCATTTGGGTACTGACTCCACTCCCTCACACCAAAAACAGGGAGTCTACCGGGTGGTTCAGGAGCATGAAAGAGTCTTTAGTAAACACCCGCTAGACTTCGGGCGAGTAAAGGGGGTAGAACATCACATCCCCACAGGAGACCATCCACCCATAAAGGAAAGATACCGACCTGTACCCCCTGCACACTATCAGCATGCAAAGGCGATGTTGCGGGACATGAAGGAGGCTGGGGTAATCAGGGACAGCTGTAGCCCCTGGGCAGCTCCACTGGTTCTAGTGAAAAAGAAGGACGACACCATGAGAATGTGTGTAGACTACAGAAAGGTCAACCGTATCACACACAAAGATGCGTACCCATTACCTAGAATAGAAGAATCTTTAGCTGCATTAAAATCTGCTAACTTCTTCTCCACTTTGGATCTTACTAGCGGGTACTGGCAGGTTCCTGTAGCAGGGGCGGACAAGGAGAAGACTGCATTCACCACCCCGATGGGTCTCAGCGAATTCAACTGTATGCCATTCGGGCTCTGCAACGCACCAGGGACCTTCCAGCGGTTGATGGAATGCTGTCTGGGACACCGGAATTTCGAGACGGTCCTGTTATACCTGGATGATGTCATAGTTTATTCCAAAACCTACGAGAAGTGTTTGATGCCCTGGCAAGCTACGGCCTAAAGGTGAAACCATCCAAGTGTCACCTGCTGAAACCAAAGGTGCAATACCTGGGACACGTGGTGAGTGCTGACGGAGTGGCTCCCGACCCCGATAAGATCACCGTGATTAAAGACTGGCCAAGACCCTCCAGCATAAAGTAAGTGCGGCAGTTTCTCGGGTTGGTAGGCTACTACCGAAGATTCATTCCCGGTTTCACCAAAATGGCAGCTCCTATGCAGGACCTCCTGATAGGTCAATCCAGAAAGGCCAAAAAACACAAGCCGCCCTTCAGGTGGGAAAAGCTGGAAGAGGAGTCCTTCTGCCAGCTGAAGATCGCCCTCACGGGGGATGAAATCCTGGCGTACCCTGACTACAGCCAGCCCTTTATCCTCCACACGGACGCGAGCAACATCGGGCTAGGAGCCGTACTGTCCCAGATCCAGCAGGGGAAAGAACGGGTAATTGCTTACGCCAGACGAAAACTACGGCCCACAGAGAGAAACCCTGAGAATTATAGCTCATTCAAGCTAGAGTTCCTGTCAGTGGTGTGGGCAGTGACCGAACGTTTCAAGCATTACCTTGCCTCTTCCAAGTTCACCGTGTACACGGATAACAACCCGTTGACACACCTGCACACTGCAAGATTTGGTGCCCTGGAGCAGAGATGGATGGCCCGCCTGTCCAACTATGAATTCACCATCAAATACCGGGCGGGACGCTCAAATGCCAACGCGGATGCCCTGTCCAGAATGCCAAACTTACCGGATGTAGGGGAAGATCCAGAAGAACTGGAAGAGGTCGAACTCCCTGCGTTCCACCGTCATGGGATTACCATGTATTACCACCGTGTAAGGGACAGGCGCTCTGCCACGTTCAATCCCTTACCCCACTACAGCTGGGCGGAGACACAAGACAGTGATCCCGCAGACCATCTGGTGAAGGAAATGCTGACACAGGCTGATGCCTGTCTTGACCCAGACGCTCCGGAGGAGACCAAGCAACTGTGGAAGGAGAAAAGTAGACTGTTTCTTTACAAGGAGAAGCTGTGCCAGAGAATGGTCAACTCAAGAACACATGAGCTGACCTGGCAGGTAGTGGTCCCAAGACGAGACGCGGCTATGGTTCTGGAGGCATACCATGACGGAGCAGGACACTTCGGATGGAAGAAGCTGGAGTTCCTGTTGCGTGGACGGTTCTACTGGGTAGGCATGAGAGGAGCCATCGAGAGGTGGTGTAGAGACTGTGGCCCGTGCAACCTAAGAAGGAAGGACCGTGCCAGCCAGAAGACTCCCCTGCTGCCCATCATCACCAGACAGCCACTGGAACTGGTAGCCCTGGACCATGTGAAACTGGCTCCAAGCAAATCTGTGTACGTCTACGTCCTCACCATCGAAGACCACTACTCCCAGTTCCTGGTAGTGGTCCCTGTCAAGGACTTAATGGCTCAAACAGCAGCTAGAGCCTTCCAGCAGCATTTCTGCCGTCCACACGGGTATCCGGAGCAAGTGTTGACTGACCAAGGGCCAGCCTTCGAAGCGGAGGTCTTCCAAGAGTTCTGCAATCTGTATGGCTGCAGGAAGATAAGAACAACGCCCTATCACCCTCAGACCAACGGACTATGTGAGAAAATGAACCAGGTGGTGATAGACTTGTTAAAAACGTTGCCCCTGGAAGAACGCAGTCTCTGGCCTGAAAAACTGCCTGATCTGGTGGACTTATATAATCACATCCCCGTAGGTTCCACCAACTGTACCCCGGCTTACCTAATGAGAGCAAGACCTGGTAAGTTGCCTATTGACCTGGATATGGGAGTCCTGACACCTGACGACACCTCGCCAGAGGAGAGGCAGACTGGGATACAGAACGGCAGCAGCAGTATCGGAAAGTACAGGAGAGCGTCGAGCGAAGTCTGTCTCAAGCAAGAGAAAGGCAAGAGAAGACTTATAACCAGCATGCTCCTGCTGTTCCTCTGGTACCTGGAGAGCAGGTCTTGAAGAGAAAGAGGCGGCTCCACAAGTTGGACGACCAGTGGGAGAAGGACCCGTACACAGTACTGCCCTCAAGCCATGTCTCCAGAGACCACCTGAAAAAGTGTCCCGAGCAGCTGCAAAGCCCTGACGAAGATCAAGAGAACCCTCAACCCGCAGAGGAAAGGGAAGAAATGATCAGTACCGTACTCGGAGACTTTCCCCGGTCCTGGACTCAAATCAACAACGCAGTCGTGGTACCCGTCCTCACCTTTCTCCATCCAGCCCCTCAAGGGCCTACAGAAGAACAGGTAGTGTCAGAAGAGCAGCCGGCCCAGGAGGCAGAAGAATCCATACCAGCAGCCCAGGAGAATCAACCCTTTGCTAGTAGTGAGCCTGCCGTGCCCCTAGTAAGCCAAAGAGTACGCAGAAAGCTGCCAGACCTACCCGCTACACCTTCTACACCCTGTAGTGCAGAACCAGATAGTGGGTTACGTAGGTCCACCAGGAGCACTAGAGGACAGATGCCCGCTCGCTGGAGAATCTAAACTATAATGTAAATTTACCTGTACATACGTAAATGCTGAAAAAGGTTTATGTTTTTGTTGCCTGTTCATTGATTGTGTTTCTCTAGTTACCCTGCAGGTTTATTTGGACTGACAGGTTATGGACGCTGAGTAACCGGAACTACATTGTAGATAGTTGCACCTTGGTGCCTCTTGCGAAGATGGCCGCGGAAGAGAAAAACCTGTCTGGCGTGGCCTCCTTGTGGCCCAAAGAAGCTAGCCTCAGCCTTGCAGCCATGCCCAGGGCCAACGTTTGGGGTTTGCTTTGGACAGGTCCCCTACTCTGTTCCAAGACTTCACCTTGTTGGGTGACATGGACACCCGGTTACGGACACGCCGTGACCTCTAAAGACTAAAGCTTCTAGTACATATGTTGTTGTATTATTGTTTATATCCTGTACTTGTGTTTTCTTAAAAATGTGTTTAGTCCCGGAGTACTAAAATTTACGAGGGGGGAATGTGGCACCCCAGGGGTCTGGTTACCACAGTAATAGAAATATTACGTCTGAGAGCAAGTGGGAGGTTTCCTGGTCAGGAGCCCTTAAGCATGCAACACCTCCTGTCCCAGGCCAGATAGGGGAGGAACCTGCCCTATATAAACTGGATCTGGGGCAGGGTTAGTTAGTCAGAGCCTGGAGTGAAGTTCCAGACACAGGGCAAGAAACAGCAGGAGCTCTGTAGGAGCAGGAGCTGAGTGCCAGGGACTGGAAGCAGATATATTGCTCGTCCTGGCTGAAGAGACTACTACCGGACAACGGAGTCCGAGGCTGTGGGAACCTCTAAGTCCAGCAGCAGAAACCAGCCAGCAGGGGATTCCAGGTCCTCTGGCCATAGAAGCCCGGAGGCTCAGTCACAAGGAAGGGACCAGCACCGCCATCGAGGAGCGGAGGCTATCAGAAGGCCCCAAGTCACCAGCTATACGGGTGAGAACCACACGGTATACTCAGGGACGTGGGCTACTTCCACTCTCTTACAGCAAGGTAGCCAGGAAGAGTGCAGATAGACGGGGAGGCCTACAACTCCACCTGGCCAGGGGAACTCCTGCTTGCTCGCAGACTGACCAGGCCCCTTATGCTAGCCAGTACTCCCGGGAGGGTCTGCCTTAATATCACCAGTAAAGACCCTGAACTACACTGCAAAGACTCTGAGTCGTTCCTGCTTTCTCACCGCATACAGCACTACTAGTACTGGGACGCCCGCGCACCATCACTCCCATCATCCACGTTCCCTGCCATGAGGCTATACTCTTCCCATGGGGAGTTATCCCATCCTTTGCTGCACACACCACACCAGCCTCAGCGGTCTGCCTCGCAGCGGCGGTACACCCTGACCGCAATCCACGGGTGGCGTAGTCGGACATTAAACCACAAAAAACCTATAAAGACTGACACACCCTGAGCCATGGGACCGGGTCGCCGCCACGGAGACTACAACCCCCAGAGACCCGGCTCCGGGTATCCCACACACGTGCACACTCGGCTCAGGGGGCGCATCATTAGCAACGTTCTTACTTAAACCATGTGTTCAATCAAAGGATGTTATGTGGTTATTACATGTGTATGAACACATGCTGGGCGTAAGAGCGTGGATCACACTTGATAACTTACCATGTAATATACTAATCCATTCAATCTTTTGCACTATGGAGTTTTAATGAAGTGACAAATAAAAAGAACAAGTTTTATGTCCTAATGCTACACTTATAACGGATTTTTGAGTAAATGACTTCTTTTACATTTTTTTTATTGGAGATATTTAATATTTTAAACGAAAATACTCTTTAAATCTTTCATTTAGGCCAGATCACTTTTAGTCCATCACAAATAGTAGTTTCGGACTTAAGAACTGAAATTCCAGCCGTAGTTCAAAATAATTTCTAAGTACATGTAGAAATACATGACATATCGTGCTTCATATAAATGAACACTGGATCTATTATTTTCTAAAATAAATCATATACACAGTTGTACACAAACTTTTTAATGAATGATATTGTGGCGCCCTGAGGGTTCGGTCACCACAGAGGTATTGCATCTCACCCAGAGGTGTGGTATCTCACTCTCAGGTAAGGAAGGAGTACGGCTCAGGACCCTAACACTACATCCACTACATCACATTTCCAGGGGACAGGGCGACAATGCTCCTGTGGGGAAGACTACAGGGCTCAACTGGGAACCGGAGGCTGCAGCACTTTAAGTACAGCAGGCCGCCCACACCAGCCATCAGGAAGGTAGCCACATAGGGCCAGGGGACGGAACACACGTCGCCCGCCAAGGCCCGAGGACACTGGACAGAGGTGCCGCTAGGTGTGAGGTACAAGGCGAGAGGCCAGAGAAAGGTACACAGAACGGGGTCCTGAAAAGTGCTCTGGAGATACCTGAGGGTGGGCCGAGCCCCTCACTGAGTACGCACAGCACGACGTGGGAAGTTATGATCTGCAGTGTAACTTGGAAACTGATAACCGTGAGTAAAGACCCTGGGACTGCATCATCTTGTCTCCATGTTTCTTACCGCACCAGCACTCACTGCACGGGGACGCCCCACACAACCACCATCGTTCACCTGCGCTGCCCTGAAGCTACACTCTTCCTGTGGGGAGTTATACTACACTTGATGCACATATCACCAGCTTCAGTGGACTGCTCCGCAGTTGCGGTTCTCCATAACCGCAATCCACAGGTGGCGTGGTCGGACTATATAACCTAGACACATAGACTACCCTGGTTTGACCGCCCTGGGTCACGGACCGGGTCGCCGCCACGGTGACTACGACCCCCGGCATCTACAAGGCCCGGCTCCGGGTATCCCCACTACCCAGGGGGCGCGTCAACTTAATACATGTAGAGATTTCACTCACTCTGGCAGCAGTTAAAGTAAACCACAGGCATTTTTGTTTCTGGTGCAAAGTGTTTTGGAAGTTTATTAACCTGCATAAGCTTCAGCAAATCACATGAACAGAAAATAGCCCTTTTCTGAGCCCAAAGGTAACAGAAAATAAATAGTCTGTATGTACAACATGTGCTCACCCGTTTAGCTAACTGTCCTCCACTCTCAGCCTCTGGTAAAGTCTGAGCAATACAACCAAGGTCCTTCCTCCTCAACACACAGACACTAATCAGACAGCCTGGCTGCTTTACATAGGCCATACCACACCCAAGGGTGGAGATATGGGAGCAGTCAGTCCCACCCATCTCTTTGACTGCTCCTAAACCCGGCTCTTGCTATTTTCTAGTTACATTCTGAGCACTGGAACTTCTTTCCGGGTTTACATCACCGAGGCTAACCACTTCAATGACACTTATATCCTCGGGAAGACCTGCCTGGTGGCCACCTTACATGCTCCATAATATTCATAGCGTACAAGGAATTGTGTGATTATATCAGAAAAGAAGATAAAAATGTTAGTTGGTGGTAGAAGTCAAGGAGCCCTACCAAACAATATAGTATAAAATACCATAATCACTTGTATGACTGGCACAGTGTCCATGATTTCTATTGTGCTCTCCAGTAGGCACGGAACTTGCTCTACATCCTGACAAAATCCCAGATGTATGAACATCACCTTACTTTATGGTAATACTGTGTAGTATGCATTGTTTGGAAAGGAATGGGGTAACTGGAACTTATTGGGGGATGGAAGCTCAGTGGCTAGTATCGAGCCAGGTGGCACAATAATGCTGTCATTGTTTGAGAAGGGATCTATGAGAAGCACCACATATAAACAAGCGCAGCTTCATTCCTGTACTGATTTTTCCTTCGATAGTCCTTGAGAGATCTCTTTTCCAGTGTTGAAAAGTATATGATTTCTTCATCCTCCCCGCAGTATTTGCTCTCTGCTACCTCTACACAAACATACATAGCCTGTCATCTCCTCCCCTGCGGCCAACCAGAGTGGTTTTCTCCGTTTGTACACTGTGTCCCACCATGTACAACCTTCTCCCTTCTGGTATGTCTAATACTAAGAGGTGGGGCTTTGGGTGCTAAGTGTAACTTTTTGAAATTGCATTGGGGTAGTGGTGATACATTTTAGAGAGGGAAAATTGATGCTAGTACAGTACGAATGGCAAACTATGGCTGGCACTGCATCAAAGACATACTCCAAAGACATACTGATAGGGAATGTAGATTGTGAGCCCCAATGGGGACAGTGACCATAATCTCTGTAAATTGTCTGAATTATAAAGAGCTGTGGAATATGTTGGCGCTATATAAATAAAAAGATTATTATTATTATTCTGCCTGGAGTTGAATGGGACAAACTATAGCTGCAGATGGAAGAATAGTACATTGAGCCTGGTACTGTATTGGGCACTGTATGGGACATGCTGTGTTGATGGCAGTGTATGTAGGGCACATTCTGGCAGGCATAGTGATTAGCCCTACAATCCTCATTTTGAATAAGAAAATCCAATTTTGGTGATCATTTTAAGGCTGTGGTTATAGGACGACAGATTTTGTGGAGTGCCTTCAAATTTTCTTATAAATTAGAGGTACATATTCCTGTACTTTTGTAGATATATTGCCCTTATTGTCCATTGTAGCTCATGCACCTGTATTCTATCATGCCGAAAAAAAGCCACGCCGTTCTTTAGAAAAGAAACATCTTTTCACAAACAAGAATAATTTTCTGAACAGCTGTTACCCATAAAACAGTAAGTTATTTATACAGCATTAATTGAACCATTGCAAGTCCCATTAAGTATTTCATTTGAGAACAGAGGGTCTCCAGGGTGCATTTTTGCGGCCCACTCACATCTCCGCTGTTGTTGCAGTTCTCCCTATAGGTGACCTTCCCTACTGCTCTTTGACATATAGGAACTACTTGTAATTGGCATTTTCCATCATTCAGCTGTACCCTGAGCAGTGCCCTGCTGACATTCATCAGATGGCGATAGTACAGTCATTAGGAAATTAAAAGTAATGAAATGCTGGTACAGTTTACTGATAGTTGAATTCCGTTGTTTTAAAGGGTAAACGTGAGATTGATAACACAATTGTAATCATGTGCCATTCACTATTGTGAATATAATAAATTTTTGAAATACACCTCTTTGAAACCCAATGAATCTTTTATAATCACCCTGTATTCATGTTTATAGTAGCAGTCAGACATGATCGTCTTTTGAAGAGTAATTGTAATTTCAGAAAACTTTTGACAGGTCCAAAGTTTTGAGAACTCCCAGTGATTTGCTGAAACAAATGAGCAGCTGAACTGTGATTGGCTCAGCTCTTATTAGAGAGGGAGGGTTAGCGGTGTATGGACTCAATGAGCCAATCACAACAGAGGGGGCATGACCAGTGAAGGACGGGGACTGAAATTCAACCCTGGCATTTCAAAGCACACAGGACCACTTGATATGCTGTGAATGTTTGTGCAGTTGTGGGTTGTGGCTGATCAGGGTTTATATCACATTTACAGAATACTAACAGTCAGTCACCAAATAATCATACGGTTATCAAATAATACAGCTATACAAGTAAAAACTAGAATTACTATTCTTTTACTGAAAAAAAATCCAGTATACCAGTATTACCAATGATATCATTATACTGTGGACAAATAATACCAATATGCTATGACCACTACTAGAAATGGAAGGACCAATCCAGAGAGTTCGAGTCAAATTTCCTGAATTTATCGGTTTTCACACAATTTTGAACATTTTGAAATTTGGGGTTTGCAAAAAAAAAAGAAGAAACTTGCCCAACACAATTTCCCACATTGCTGAAGCAACAGAAAGGGGGCTAATGTATTTTTGCATGGCCGCTTGAGCCTCCCCATAATACCCTGCAGCTATGACATGTTACGGACCATCATACCTTGTACAGTGGTGGTCAGTACCTGGGCCATCACAGATCAGCGGTTCCCAGCGGAGCATAGTTTGTACAGCAGAGTCATTTTCCATATCCCGAGACACTGGGTAAGTCTCTACTGTACAGTGTAAGCTCTTATGGTCAGAGGGGTTCTGTCTCTCTCCTGTAAAGTGTAAGCTCCTATGATCAGCAAAGTCCTCTCTTTCTCCTGTAGAGTGTAAGCTCTTATGATTAGCGGGGTCCTGTCTCTCTGTCCTGTAGAGTGTAAGCTCTTATGGTTAGTGGGGTTCTCTCTCTCTCCTGTAGAGTGTAAGCTCTTATTGTCAGCGAGGTCCTCTCTCTTCTGTAGAGTGTAAGCTCTTATGGTCAGCGGGGTCCTCTCTTTCTCCTGTAGAGTGTAAGCTCTTATGATTAGCGGGGTCCTGTCTCTCTGTCCTGTAGAGTGTAAGCTCTTATGGTTAGTGGGGTTCTCTGTCTCTCCTGTAGAGTGTAAGCTCTTATTGTCAGCGAGATCCTCTCTCTCCTGTAGAGTGTAAGTGTGGCGCCCCTGAGGGTTCGGTCGCCACAGAGTTATTGCATCTCATCCAGAGATGTGGTACCTCACTCTCAGGTAAGGAAGGAGTATGGCTCAGGACCCTAACACTACATCCACTACACCACATTTCCGGGGGACAGGGCGAGATTGCTCCTACGGGAGAGCACAGTCCCTGATCCCTGGCTGGAGTGGGGAGGAACCACTTAGAGAGGGGGAACTATGTAGTGGATGGGTGGAGGACGTAGATCCTGGGAGCAAGTGTAGAAGGAGGTATAAGAGGGAGGAACCATCTTAGATCAGTGTTCAGTCTGAGGAGAAGTGACAGGAGCAGAGGCTCTGCATGAGCTCTGCTCCAGAGGCAGGCCTAGTCAGGAGGCCTGAGCCTGGAAGGAGAAGAGAGGAGAGGGAGCAGGAAGTCTCCAGGAACCGAAGGGACCCTAGGGGTACGGGCCGTGCAGCAAGCCACCCGTACACCCGCCGCTACTAGGAGGTAGGGGGGTCAGGCCAGAAAAGGGGAACCGGTCTCTCAACTAGCACAGAGCTACAAGGCCCAACTAGGAAACCGGAGGCTGCAGCATTTCAAGTACTGCAGGCCATAAGTCCACACCAGTATACTAAGAAGGTAGCCGCATAGGACCCAGGGGACGGAACGCACGTCGCCCGTCAAGGCCCGAGGACACTGGATAGAAGTGCTGCTGGGTGTGAGGTGCAGGGAGCAGGCCAGAGAGAGGACACACAGAAGGGGGTCCTGTAATATGCTCCGGAGTTACCTGAGGGTCGACCGAGCCCCTCACTGCGTGAACACAGGACGCCGTGGGCCCCTACACTGGCCCTGTATCTGGAACTGCTACAATCGTGAGTAAAAGACCTGGGACTGCACTATCTGACTCCGTGTCATTACTGACTACCTGCACCATAACCACCATCATCCAGACACGCTGCCCTGAAGCTCCACTCTTCCTGTGGGGAGTTACATCACCTTGCCGCACATACCACCAGCTCCAGCGGACTGCCCTGCAGCGGGGGTTCCCAATAACCGCATTCCACAGGTGGCGTAGTCGGACATTATAAAAACCCATATAAATAACCCCTTGGATTGACCGCCCTGGGTCACGGACCGGGTCACCGCCACAGTGACTACAACCCCCAGCATCTACCGGCCCGGCTCCGGGTACCCCACGGCCCAGGGGGTGTGTCATAAGCTCTTATGATTAGCGGGGTCCTCTCTCTCTCTCCTGTAGAGTGTAAGCTCTTATAGTCAATGGGGTCCTCTCTCTCCTGTAGAGTGTAAGCTCTTATTGTCAGCTGGGTCCTCTCTCTCCTGTAGAATGTAAGCTCTTATGATTAGCGGGGTCCTCTCTCTCTCCTGTAGAGTGTAAGCTCTTATGGTAAGCAGGGTCCTCTCTCTCTCCTGTAGAGTGTAAGCTCTTATGGTCAGCGGGATCCGCTCTCTCTCTCCTGTAGAGTGTAAGCTCTTATTGTCAGCTGGGTCCTCTCTCTTCTGTAGAGTGTAAGATCTTATGATTAGCGGAGTCCTCTCTCTTTTGCCTGTAGAGTGTAAGCTCTTATAGTCAATGAGGTCCTCTCCCTCCAGTAGAGTGTAAGCTCTTATTTTCAGCATGGTCCTCTCTCTTCTCTAGAGTGTAAAATCTTATGGTCAGCGGGGTTCTCTCTCTCTTCTGTAGAGTGTAAGCTCTTATTGTCAGCATGGTCCTCTCTCTTATAAACAAGAAGGGTTCTTTTTTTCTTTCTCCCCTCTCCCCCATATGTACTTTCCGAGCAATTACAAGCTTTCCAGAATTGAGATTTGTGCTTTTTTTTACCTAATATTACTAACTCATAGTGACCCAGTATTACAACCATACTGATCATTAATAAAACTACTCTATCAAAACCAATATTATCATGAATACTGCAATACAAGAGACAAATAGATACCCATTTTACACAGGCACTAGATAGACCATTTAAATGAATACAGATAAATTCAGTAACTCACTGATGACATCATCTCTGATTCACCTCTGAAGTTAACCAAAAATATTGCAACATTTGGCGTTTACATGCTACTCTCGGCCAGCTGTGCCAATATGAGTGTGGCACAGGCAATATATGAGCGGGGCATGGCTACACCTGCTTGCCAAACTCTTAAAAAGTAATGCCACTAAGGTGTAATTTACTCCAGAAATGTACTCAAGTCACTGACTTGAGTACATTTCTGGAGTAGGCGCATCCCAGTTACAGATGCGGTCAGTTCAATAAGCGCCATGCCTGCTTAATGCATTAGCTACATGGTACTTCAGCGAGCCACTTCATTAAGACTGGCATGCATAATGCCAGTTTTAATGAAAAAGGCATTTCATGTCTATTGAAATTTAAAAAAATGTCAAAAAATGTTTCCTTCTTAATCGTTTGTGATCAAAAAGTTCATCTCTTCCAATAAATCAACTGAAAGAAGTGATTTTGGTGTAGTATGTTCTTTAGTTCCCAAGGTGTCATTGATGGAATGGAAATTTTGCAATGTGCGTTATCAAAGAAAACCTAAGAAACAAAATGAACATACACCCTGCGGTCAGTTGCGTACATAGGAATCATGGGGCCCCATAGCAGAAGTTCTAATTGGGCCCCCCCCCCCAAAAAAAAAAAATGAAAAAATGTAAATAATTGTTGGGGTCACAGAAGAGCAGATCTCACAACCTTCCAGCCTTTACATAGTAATTTTCCTCCTGCTGAAGTCCTAGATCCCTTTTTCATTGCCCATAAAGTGTGGTGCCAACAAAAGTGCCCCCCAAACACGGTATGATACCCCCATGGTGAATTCCTCCACATGCACAGTATAATGTCCCTACTGTACCCCACCTCAACTCCCAGGGTAAAGTATGGTGACCCCAACACAGGAAAATCCCCCAACTGCCCCACACTCCACACAGTACAATGCACTCCCCTGTGGTCCTCCACACAGTACAATGCACTCCCCCATGGTCCTCCACACAGTACAATGCACTCCCCCGTGGTCCTCCACACAGTACAATGCACTCCCCCGTGGTCCTCCACACAGTACAATGCACTCCCCCGTGGTCCTCCACACAGTACAATGCAACCCCCGTGGTCCTCCACACAGTACAATGCACTCCCCCGTGGTCCTCCACACAGTACAATGCACTCCCCCGCGGTCCTCCACACAGTAGAAGACACTCGCCATGGTCCTCCACACAGTATAATGCATTACCCCATGGTCCTGTACGCAGAATAATGCAGCCCCTCATAGGGTAAAATGCAGCCCCCCCCCACCCTTAGGGTAAAATGCAGCCCCAGTCCTCTAGTATTATCAGTACACAATGATTTAAAAAATAAATACATACTTACCGCTCCTCTCCCCGCTGCTTCAGTCTCTGCAGCTGATCACCTCAGCAGCTGCCAGCTCCACTGTCTGACAGAGCGTGGAGCGTCATCATGCTGCTGCGTCAGACGCAGAGGAGAAATGATGGGAGAGGGAGTGTCACATGATGCTCCCTCCTCCAGGTTTTCATGGGCCCCGGGCGAAAGAGTCTCAGTGGCCCCTTTAACACATCCAACAATTCATGATGCACAGATACCGCAGAGAAATTATAGATATAGTACAATGCCAAAAATTTCACTGACTTCATACATGTCATGAGTGATATCTATTGTAAATTCTACAATAGCTCAGAAACCGGTGAATCCTCACAGCGCACAGTGCAGACCGGACAATATAGTCCTCCATACAGTGTTATGGCACCACTAAGTCCTCCATACAATATTATGGACACCACAGTCCTCCATACAGTATTATGAGCCCCATATAATGCTCCATACAAAATACTGGATCCCATATAATGCACCTTAGAGAATACTGCCAGGTCCCCATGTAATGCCCCATGTAATGCCATACGCAGGCTGGACCCCATGTAATGCCTCATGCCTCCTGGGCCCCACACAGAGCTCCCACAAGCCCACAGCATCCCCCCCAGAGCACCCACAAGCCCGCAGCATCCCCCCCAGAGCACCCACAAGCCCGCAGCATCCCCCCCAGAGCACCCACAAGCCCGCAGCATCCCCCACAGAGCACCCACAATCCCGCAGCATCCCCCCCAGAGCACCCACAATCCCACAGCATCCCCCCCCAGAGCCCTATTTACTCCCCTCCCCCACCCTCCTCCTTGTGTGCAGGACTCCCCCTCCCCCCTCCACATTGTGTGCAGTCAGGGGCCCCCACCTCCACCCACCCTCCACATTGTGTGCAGCCAGGGGCCCCCACCTCCACCCACCCTTCACATTGTCTGCAGCCAGGGGCCCCCACCTCCATCCACCCTCCACATTGTGTGCAGCCAGGGGCCCCCACCTCCACCCACCCTCCACATTGTGTGCAGCCAGGGGCCCCCACCTCCACCCACCCTCCACATTGTGTGCAGCCAGGGGCCCCCCACCTCCACCCACCCTCCACATTGTGTGCAGCCAGGGGCCCCCACCTCCACCCACCCTCCACATTGTGTGCAGCCAGGGGCCCCCCACCTCCACCCACCCTCCACATTGTGTGCAGCCAGGGGCCCCCACCTCCACATTGTGTGCAGCCAGGGGCCCCCCACCTCCACCCACCCTCCACATTGTGTGCAGCCAGGGGCCCCCACCTCCACCCACACTTCACATTGTCTGCAGCCAGGGGCCCCCACCTCCATCCACCCTCCACATTGTGTGCAGCCAGGGCCAGGGGCCTCCACCTCCACCCTCAGGAGTCAGCAAAGTGCAGCGCCAGCACAGTGAGGGGACACATTAAAAAAAAATATACACACTGCCGTCCCTGCTCACCATGTCTCTCTCTCTCTCTCCGTCCACACAGAATGGATGTGCACACCCTCATGTGCTGAGTTCCTGCTTCCGGCCCAGGCCCTACACACTGCTGCTCTCTGGCTGGAAAGCTACGTCAGCCAGGAGGCGTGACGTTCTTATGCAAATCCAGCCAGAGCATTCAGCCAGCAGCAGACCAGGAACCAGTAAGGAAGAAGATTAGAGGAAGGTATACGGCGGCCGGCGGGCGTCGCTTACATTTAATTAAAGGCATACAGCACTGTCAGCACAGCCGCCGGACCGCAGCGGCCGTCGCTGGCCCCCTCACCCGCCGGGCCCCATAGCGGTCGCGTGGTCTGCCGCCATTGGCGGTACGCCACTGCCTGCGGTAAGTAAGTAATAGTATTAGTGCATAGAAAGCTGTCCCACCGCGACAAGGGATGGTCCTAATCCTCTAATCGGGATGGTCCTATCCTCTAGTATTAAAACCTTACCTTGTGTCAGATGACCACAATGTAGATGGGGGCAGAGCAGGACCCGGGTCTAACTGGTCAGACACCTGGCTATGGGAAGCTGTGTAGTGTTTTAATGTACAATATCAAGTATTATGGCTGACGAAGAGGTGGATTGAGCAGAACACTGACTCAAACTTATGGTGTCACTGTCAGAGGTAACATCATCCTGATGTGACTGAGATAAGTGATGTGCCATATATTCCATAACACCCTCCACTTTTTACCCACTAATACACTTGCCGGATGTAAAGAAGGCCAATTGTGGCCTGCATTTGGAGGTGCCAGTGGTGGTGGTGCTTCTGAGCCCACAGCCCCACTATCAGTGTTTGGTCAGTGTTCGGTCAGTAATTTTTCTCAGGAGGTTGAGTCACAACCAGATGATTAACAATCAGAGAAAAGGTATAATAGAAACAAGTCACCAATTCTGCATTTATCACCCACTCCTGGTTTTGACTCCCACTCCTGAGAAAAAATACTGACCGAATACTGACCAAATACTGATAGTGGGGCCGTGGCCTAAAGCTGCTAGCAGTGGCAGCTGCCACATTCTTAGCTGTAGTATGTTTTTTTCTGGTAAAAGAGATGTACTATTATTACTAGGTAAGAGATGATACTATTATTATCTATCCTCATCCCCTCAAGATGGCTGGACCATCATTGTAAATAAGCCCCTGTACTTTGTGTCCCCTTCACCTCATTGTAGATTGTAAGCTCTTACGAGCAGGGTCGTCATTATTTTTGCTTTAATCATTATATTATCTTTAGCTGTGTTACTTATGACTGTTGTATACAGTGGGGGAAATAAGTATTTGACCCCTTGCTGTTTTTGTAAGTTTGTCCACTGACAAAGACATGAACAGTCTATAGTTTTAAGGATATGTTAATTTTAACATTGAGAGATAGAATATCCAAAAATTAATCAAGAAAATCACATTGTATAAATTAGATTTTTTTTTTTTCATTTTGCAGTGAGAAATAAGTATTTGATCCCCTACAAACCATTATGAATTCTGGTTCCTACAGACCAGTTAGACGCTCCTAATCAACTCGTTACCTGCATTAAAGACAGCTGTCTTACATAGTCACCTGTATAAAAGACTCCTGTCCACAGACTCAATTAATCAGTCAGACCCTAACCTCTACAACATGGGCAAGACCAAAGAGCTTTTTAAGGATGCCAGGGACAAGATCATAGACCTGTACAAAGCTTCTCAGATGATTTAATGGAGAGATGGGGGACCTCCATACACATAAATGGTTGGTTAATCCTGCTAAAATTACTTGGTTTGGCCAACTTAGTTCTAAAGTATATGTTGACCTTTAAATGAGCTTTATACACTCGACTTACAACATTTTCCCACTGTAGTCTTGATTCTCCTCAGTGTTTGATATTCTTTTTTATAAAATATTAAAGGGTAGCTACAGCTATACTTTCAAGTAACTGTTATGAATAAGCAGTCCTGTTTTTTTAAATTATGAATAACATAATTTATGTCCATTATATGAATTGTACTCTGCATTTTCACCAGTTCTCAGCCCTCTGCATGTTCTGTGTCTTAATTTGCAGCTGGCTCTGACCTGCTGGGACAAGAGTACCTGCAAATTATAATTATATCTCTTATAAACAGCACAACACACAGAGAGGGATTCCTGCTCTTTATTCCTTTGTCAGCATGCAGAGAGGAACAGCAGCATAGTAAAAAATACATTAGTTCTTAGCTGTGTAGATATGAATCCACCTTTGAGGTGAGATAAAACACTTGCCAGAAAGCTCATCACAGTCTTTCTGTCTCTCCCTCTGCTTGTTTTCTCACTTTTCTTCTCACACTTGCTTCTTTCTCCAAAGAGTATAATAGAAAGTCTAACCTGACATTTCACTGTGCCTGGCAGTCCATCTTGTCTAGAGCAAGATGGACTTCATCTATTTTTTCAGAGTGGATAGTAAAAAGTTAAGGGAAGAAGTGGCTTATACATGAAGAAAGAAGCAGATATATTACAAAGTTTTTTATATTTGTCTGTACTATCAATTTATGCAAAGTTTGTTGAAATAACAATGACCATTCAAAGAATAATATAATTTACAGTAAAGAGTACTTTATGCCATAAATAAATTATATAGTATTACAGGCTAACTACTGCTATACTTTCAAGTAGCTGTTATAAATAAGCTGTGTTGTATGTGTTCATTATGACTAACACCAATTATGTCCATTATAACTTGAACTCTGTATTTTCACAAATTTTCTCCTCTCTGCATGCGGAACAAGACTAGTTGCTATGATATCTCTTATATACAGCACAGCACACAGAGAGGGATTCCTGCACTTAATTACTGGTGAAAAGCATGGTGAAAATTCCAGCATGGTGAAGATTATACAGCAGTGCTTAGCAGTGTAGATGTGAATTCACCCCTGGGGTGAGGTAAAATACTTGTTAGAAAGTAGAGATGAGCGGTGTTCGACTAGAACTGTTCGCCAATCTCAAATTCGAGCTGTTTTGGGCGGTGTTCGAGTTGTTCGACGAACCCGAACGATTTGCAAAAAATTCGGCTGTTCGAGGTTATGTTCGATAACTGTTCGTGCACCAAAAGCGTGTCCTGCATGTCTGGCGCTATTTAGAGCACCAATCATGCAGGGATTGTCTGCCACTCACTGTAATGCCACAGCCATGGTGGTTGTGGCATTACAGTGATTGCCCAAATCGATGGGAACAGTGCTCACAGTGAAACATGAAAAGCCGGCAATTCATCAGCGGCATACACCGGTACCCGACAATTTAGAACCGAAAGAATAGAGCTTCACACATAGATTAGATAGATATAAACATGTCAGCCACATATATACGAAGTACAGTGAAAGTGCTGCTTACTGTACTTGTCATTTAGCGTAAAGGATTTATCAAAAAAAATAATAGTGTTTTCATGCACCGTCTCTTTAAAAAAGCCGGCAGGCAATTCAGCATCTGTACCCGACAATTTATAACAGACAGAATAGAGCATCATACATAGATTAGATAGATAGAAACATGTCAGCCACATATATACGAAGTACAGTGACAGTGTTGCTTACTGTACTTGTCATTTAGCGTAAAGGATTTATCAAAAAAAATAATAGTGTTTTCATGCACTGTCTCTTTAAAAAAGCCGGCCGGCAATTCAGCAGCGGTACCCGACAATTTATAACAGACAGAATAGAGCTTCACACATAGATTAGATAGATAGAAACATGTCAGTCACATATATATGAAGTACAGTGATAGTGTTGGTTACTGTACTTGTCATTTAGTATTAAAATAAAGGATTTATTATTAAAAAAATTGGCGTGGGGTTCCCCTTAATTTTAGGCTCTAGCGGAGGTTAAGCAGACGGCTGGGGCAGATGTTTGAAGCCTGGGAAGGGGGTAATACCCACGGAGCTTCCCAGGCTACTAATATCAGCCCCCAGCTGAATACATAGCCTTTACTAGCTATTAAAATGGGGGACCCCCCAAAAAAAATGACGTGGGGTCCCCCCTAATTTAATAGCTAGCAAAGGCTAGGCAGACAGCTGGGGGCTGATATTAATAGCCCAGGAAGGGAGCCATGAATATTGGCCCCCTCCCAGGCTAGAAACACCAGCCGTCAGCCGCCCCAGAAATGGCGCATTCATAGGATGCGCCAATTCTGGCACTTAGCCTCGCTCTTCCACGCTGCCCTGGTGCGGTGGCAGGGGGTAATAGGGTTGGGGTTGATGTCAGCTTATAATGCCAGCTGACATCAAGCCCAGGTTAGTAATGGAGAGGCGTCTATAAGACACCCCCATTACTAACCCCATAGTCAAAGTTAAAAAAAACACAAACACCCAGAATAAAGTCCTTTAATTGAAATAAAGACACAATCCTTTATTGTTCTAAATTAAACCATACTTACCGTCACGCCCATTCCAGCTGAAGCCAACGATCTCCTGCAATAAAAGAAAAATAATAAAGCAACCTCATCCTTACCTTTCCATGGTTCCCACGACAGCTTCAGCTCTGCTACATCGAGATGACAGGCTGGACCGCAGCAGAACGCTGCCATCCAGCCTCTCATCCCGCAGACACTGAGAAGCGCAGGCTTACTTGCGCTGCTCAGCGTCTCTCTGTGACGACATCCAGATGAGCCGAGTTCATGTCCAATGAACTCGGCTCACCTCATGCACGTCACTGACAGCGTGGGAAAATTCTCCTGCACTCAGCGCTTCAGCGTGAGAATTCTCCCGCTGAAGCGCTGAGTGCAGGAGAATTCTCCCGCGCTGTCAGTGACGTGCATAAGGTGAGCTCATGTCCAATGAACTCAGCTCACCTCCTGCACGTCACTGACAGCGTGGGAGAATTCTCCTGCACTCAGCGCTTCAGCGGGAGAATTCTCACGCTGAAGCGCTGAGTGCAGGAGAATTTTCCCACGCTGTCAGTGACGTGCATAAGGTGAGCTCATGTCCAATGAACTCAGCTCACCTCCTGCACGTCACTGACAGCGTGGGAGAATTCTCCTGCACTCAGCGCTTCAGTGTGAGAATTCTCCCACGCTGAAGCGGTGAGTGCAGGAGAATTTTCCCACGCTGTCAGTGACGTGCATGAGGTGAGCCGAGTTCATTGGACATTAACTCGGCTCATCTGGATGCCCTCACAGAGAGACACTGTGGAGCGCAAGCAAGCCTGCGCTTCTCAGTGTCTGCGGGATGACAGGCAGGATGGCAGCGTTCTGCTGCGGTCCAGCCTGTCATCTCGATGTAGCAGAGCTGAAGCTGTCATGGGAACCATGGAAAGGTAAGGATGAGGTTGCTTTATTATTTTTCTTTTATTGCAGGAGATCGTTGGCTTCAGCTGGAATGGGCGTGATGGTAAGTATGGTTTAATTTAGAACAATAAAGGATTGTGTCTTTATTTCAATTAAAGGACTTTATTCTGGGTGTTTGTGTTTTTTTTAACTTTGACTATGGGGTTAGTAATGGGGGTGTCTTATAGACGCCTCTCCATTACTAACCTGGGCTTGATGTCAGCTGGCATTATAAGCTGACATCAACCCCAACCCTATTACCCCCTGCCACCGCACCAGGGCAGCGTGGAAGAGCGAGGCTAAGTGCCAGAATTGGCGCATCCTATGAATGCGCCATTTCTGGGGCGGCTGACGGCTGGTGTTTCTAGCCTGGGAGGGGGCCAATATTCATGGCTCCCTTCCTGGGCTATTAATATCAGCCCCCAGCTGTCTGCCTAGCCTTTGCTAGCTATTAAATTAGGGGGGACCCACGTCATTTTTTTGGGGGGGTCCCCCATTTTAATAGCTAGTAAAGGCTATGTATGCAGCTGGAGGCTGATATTAGTAGCCTGGGAAGCTCCGTGGGTATTACCCCCTTCCCAGGCTTCAAACATCTGCCCCAGCCGTCTGCTTAACCGCCGCTAGAGCCTAAAATTAAGGGGAACCCCACGCCAATTTTTTTAATAATAAATCCTTTATTTTAATACTAAATGACAAGTACAGTAACCAACACTATCACTGTACTTCATATATATGTGACTGACATGTTTCTATCTATCTAATCTATGTGTGATGCTCTATCTTTCTGCTCTAAATTGTCGGGTACCGCTGCTGAATTGCCGGCCGGCTTTTTTAAAGAGACGGTGCATGAAAACACTATTATTTTTTTAAATAAATCCTTTACACTAAATGACAAGTACAGTAAGCAACACTGTCACTGTACTTCATATATATGTGACTGACATGTTTCTATCTATCTAATCTATGTGTGAAGCTCTATTCTTTCTGTTCTAAATTGTCGGGTACAGATGCTGAATTGCCGGCCGGCTTTTTTAAAGAGATGGTGCATGAAAACACTAATATTTTTTTTAATAAATCCTTTACACTAAATGACAAGTGCAGTAACCAACACTGTCACTGTGCTTCTTATATGTGTGACTGACATGTTTCTATCTATCTAATCTATGTGTGATGCTCTATTCCTTCTTGTCTAAATTGTCGGGTACCGGTGTATGCCGCTGCTGAATTTGCCGGCCGGCTTTTTTAAAGAGAGTGTCTTCTGAGCAGTTTGTCAGCTTTTGGACACCTTTGCAGGTGTTTTCTATGTGTTTCTATGTGTTTTTGTTTGCCTGCCATTGGTTTTAACGGTGTTCGACGGTGTTCTAAGGTGTTCGACGAACAGTTCGACGAACAGTTCCTCGAACATCCCGGTGTTCGACGAACCGAACCGAACCCGAACACTACGGGGGTGGCTCAACACTATTAGAAAGCTCTTCACAATCTTTCTGCATCTCCCTCTGCTTGTTTTCTCACTTTGCTCCTCACACCTCTTCCCTTCTCCATAGACTATAATAGAAAGTCTAACCTGCTAAGATATATTACTAAGTTTCTCATATTTGCCTGTACTGTTGATTTATGCAAATTTTGTTGAAACAACACAGACCAAATTAATAATAATATACTTTGCAGTAGAGAGTACTTTATGCCTTAAATAACGGCAATAATGGCAGTTATTAACCTTAAAATGTAAATTACCATACAGATCACACACTGTACATTTCCAATTTATACACCCTATCATTACATTTCCATGCCTGTCTGATTATCTGCAGTGATACAGACATCTTTTATATTTAGTTACACTATATTTCTTAGAAAGCGGCTGAGTTTTTTTCTTGATCAGAGAAGGATCATCATGACATTTACACGTTTTAGATTTTCACTCGATGGCTTTCACTCCCCATAACCAATCCATACAATTATTTCAGTGTAATTGAAAGAAGGGAAGAAATCCTGAAAAGTAATTTGCTACAAGTAAACCTAAAAGACATTAATAAGACATAAGGTTTGGTGTCATATAGTATAAAACACCTGCTCCAACAAATCAGAAAAGTATAGGCATTGAAATAATCAACGCTTGTCCAGTGTCGATAATAGGCAGCTACAGACAGAGCCATGAGATTATTTATAACTGCTAGACATAGCTCCATGTGACATACTGATGACTTTATTCTGAGTGACATTGGTCCTTCATTATTCTGGTTAACAAGTCAGAGAGAGAATTTTTCCATCCTCCGTAAAATTGCTCGAGTTTCCCATTCACTTCCATTATGCTCGCTACTCGAGTTGAGCACATCCAAGCATCCGACACTTGATTTGAGTACCAAGCACTGCTCAATCAACACTATTTACAGTGGCATGTAAAAGTTTGGGCACCCCTGGTCAAAGTTACTGTTATTGTGAAGTTAAAGGTATAGATGACCTATTTCCTTTGGTTTTTAAGTAAAAAAAAATATTTTCATCTTTTACATTTTAAAAATTACAAAAAGGAAAATCGGCCGATGCACAGGTTTGGGCACCCTGCATGGTTAATATCTATTAGCGCCCCCTTTTAAAAGGATCACAGCTTGTAAACACTTTTTGTAGCTAGACAAGAGTCTTTGAATTCTTGTTTGAGGTATTTTCGTCCATTCTTCTTTGGAAAATTCTTCCAGTTCTGTGAGATTTCTGGGTCGTCTTGCATGCACTACTATTTTGAGGTCTAGCCACATATTTTCAGTGATCAATGAACTGTGAGGGCCATTGTAAAACCTTCAGCTTGTTCCTTTTGAGGTGTTCTATTATGGATTATTTAGGATCATTGTCCATTTGTAGAAGCCATCCTCTTTTCAAATTCAGCTTTTTTACAGGTAGTGCTATGCTTGCCTCAAGAATTTGATGATATTTCATTGAATCTATTCTTTCCTCTACCCGTGAAATGTGAAATGTTCCCTGTGGTATTGGCTACAACACAACCCCAAAGCATGACTGATCCTCCCCCATGCTTAATGGTTGGCGAGATGTTCTTTTCCTGAAATTCTGTGCCCTTTTTTCTCCACACATACCTTTGATCATTGTGGCCAAACAGTCCACAGGACTTGTTTGCGAAATTCACCAGGCTTATTTACATGTTCTTTTGTATACTTCTGATGCTGAATTTTATGGTAAGGATGCAGGAGATGTTTTATTTTGATGACTCTTCCATAAAGGCCATATTTGTGCAGATGTCTCTGAACATTAAAACAATGTACCGCAACTCCAGAGTCTGCTAAATGTATCTTAAGGTATTTTGCAGTCAAGCGGCAGGTTCTGATTTGCCTCTCTAGCAATCCTACGAGCAGCTCTCGCTGAAATTATGCTTGGTCTTCCAGACCATATCTTGACCTCCATTGTTCCTGTTAACTGACATTTCTTAATTACATTTCAAACTGCTGAGAGGGCAACTTGAAAACACCTTGATATCTTCTTGTAGCCTTCTCCTGCTTTGTGGGCCTCCACCATTTTCATTTTCAGAGTGCTAAGCAGCTGCTTAGAAGAACACATGGCTGGTGTTTTTTTGGCACAAGGTTAAAGGAGTCTGGGTTTTTATGAAGCTGGGAAATTTGCATCACCTAGCTAACTAAGGTCTGAAACCTTGGTCACAGTTATCTGAGCACACAAATCTCCAACGTTTCCCTATAATTAGTGATGAGCGAATGTGCTCGCCACTGCTCAGTACTCGCCTGAGCATCACTGTGCTCGACGAGCTCGGCACTCAGCAAGTATTTCCGGGTTGCTCGGGCGGGAACGCGGGTCCCCTCCCTGCATGTTTGACGCTCTTTAGAGAGCCAATGAACATGCAGGGTTTGCCTTCCATGCGCTGTAATGCCGTAGCCATGTTGGTTGTGGGCATTACTGTGATTGGCTAGCCACACAGCATCATCAGGTGTATATAAGACCGGGAGCTGCCATGATCATCAGATAGTGATGAGAGAGCATGCTCGCTACTGCTCGATGCTCGCCCGAGCATCTCACTGCTGGAGATGCTCGGCGCTCGCCGAGTATTTCCGGGTTGCTCGGGCGGGAACTCGGGTCCCCTCCCTGCATGTTTGCCGCTCTTTAGAAAGCCAATGAACATGCAGGGATTGCCTGACATGCACTGTAATGCCGTAGCCATGTTGGTTGTGGGCATTACAGTGATTGGCTGGCCGCACAGCGTCATCAGGTTTATATCAGACCTGGCGCCGCCATGCTCGTCACAGTCACTCCGGATCAGACAGTGTAGGGAGAGCTGCTGCTGTGTCAGGGAGAGATTTGATTGTGTATTAGGTAGTGTAGGGAGAAAAACCATACATTACACATATCCATCTTAACAAACAGTCCTTCTGAGGACTAATCCATCTGCAGAGATATCAGGCAGGCAGGGTGTATAGGCAGGCAGTGTATATAGCAGACTGCTGTGCATATAGCACAAGAGGCTCCATTCCAATTCTGCCTTCTGCTGCTGTTAGATATTTCTATACAAAGGCCCAGGTCTCAGGGGCCAGGAATACTTTTCTTTGGATCTTAATCCTCATTATTTGCTTAAAAAGCAATCCAGAGAACACCGTTTTTTCTGCGCCATTTGCTTGTTGGCACTGCAGAATACAGCCAGGTCCTTTCCATATTAGAGAGCTAGAAATCCAGCTATTTCAAACTCTGTTTTCTCCGTCAAACGGATCACATATACGTTGTCAGAAAATACTGCCATTTCTGGCTTCCATTAAAAATTTCCTTTAATGTGTCAGTGAAGCAATTCAACGCAGTTTGCGGTTCAAAATACTTACCTACAGGCCAGGTATTTAAAACTCTGTTTTCTCCATCACACGGATCACATATACGTTGTCAGAAAATACTGCCATTTCTGGCCTCCATTAAAAATTTCTTTCAGTGTGTCAGTGAAGCAATTCACAGCAGTTTGCTGGTCAAACTACTTACCTACAGGCAATGTATTTAAAACTCTGTTTTCTCTATCACACGGGTTACATATAAGTTCGCTCCAAACTCAGTCATTTGTAGTGAGCATGGAAGATACTGTCCTCCATTTAAAATGGGCAAGGCACGTGGCAAGGGACGGGGAACTGGACGTGATGCTAATGGTGCATGCAGAGGCCGAGAACAAGGCCGTGGGCAAGCCGAAATTGTGCCACAACAAACACCCACATCTTGTCGCCTGACTTTCCTGTCCCAATTTCTAGGGGACCTCAGCACACCACTATTGAACCCAGAGCAGTGTCAAAAGGTTGTTGTCTGGATAGCTGATAATGCTTCCAGTCACTTAGCCACCACCACCACCCTGTCTTCCACATGGTCAAGTCTTAGTAGCTGTGAGTCTGGACCGCATATTCCTCACCCTGATCCTCCTTGCTTCCACCATGCCGAGTACCCAGAGACAACTGATCCCAAACTTGGACACTCTGAAGAGCTGTTCACTTTTCCATTTATAGATTCGGGCCTCTCGCCCGGTCCACTTGAAGCGGGGCAAGAGGAGATTGCGTGTAGCAATGCCCAAATATTTGAGCAGCCACGGTCACATGAAGGCGACGGTGGGAAAGTGTCCCAAGAGGTGGACGATGATGAGACACAATTTCCAGAAAGTCAGGAGGAGGACCAGGGTGCGGAAGTGGAAGACGAGGTGGTGGATGATATAGTAAGCACGTCCATGTCCTTGTCCCAGCGCAGCGTTCAGTTGTCCATACCCCAGTCCTTGGAATGCAAGCGCAAATATGCAGCCAACGCCCCACAGGCCACACTACTAAATTCTCACATTTCACGACTACTTGTGCTCGAAATGTTGCTTTTTAGGCTCGTGGAGACGGAAGCATTCCGCAACCTGATGGCGGCGGCCCTCCCTCGGTACTCGGTCCCCAGCCGCTACTATTTGTCCCAGGGTGCCATCCCCGCATTACACAAGCACGTGTCCCAAAACATTAGCCGTGCTCTCAACAACGCAGTTACCGGTAAAGTCCACCTAACCACGGACACGTGGACAAGTGCTTGTGGGGAGGGACGGTACATCTCACTGACGGCACACTGGGTTAACATAGTGGAAGCCGGGACCCAGTCGGACCTTGGGATGCAACACGTCCTCCCGACGCCAAGGATTGCGGGACCTAGCTCAATCACGGTTGCCCCCACAGTCTACAGCTCCTGCACCTCATCCTCCTCAGCCTCCTCCTCCTCTTCAGCCTCCATCTCCGAAATGACCACATCAGTCACAAGCTGGAAGCACTGCAGCACTGCCTCAGCCAAGCGGCAACAGGCTGTGCTGAAGCTAATATGCTTAGGTGAAAAACCACAAAATGCTGAAGAGTTGTGGACAGCTCTGAAAGAGCAGGCAGATCTGTGGCTCACACCGCTGAACCTACAGCCAGGCATGGTCGTGTGTGACAATGGCCGGAACCTGGTGGCAGCTCTGAGGCGAGGCGAGTTCACACACGTACCATGCCTGGCCCATGTGCTTAACCTCGTTCAGCGGTTTCTCAAATCCTACCCGGAGCTGCCGGATCTGCTTGTTAAAGTACGCCGCCTGTGTGCCCATTTTATAAAGTAGCTACAGCTTCCGCCACCCTTGCAGTATTTCAGCAGCGTTTGCAGCTTCAGGTACACAGACTGGTTTGTGATGTCCCCACGCGTTGGAACTCTACACTGCAGATGTTGGGAAGGATTTGTGAGCAGAAGAGGGCAGTTGTTGAGTACCAGCATCAACAAAGCCATCGGTATTCAGTTCAGACTCCACACATAAGACCTCAGGAGTGGACATGGATGTCAGACATATGTACTATCCTCCAAAACTTTAAGGACTCCACCAAGATGGTGAGCGGCGATGATGCCATAATTAACGTCACCATCCCGCTTCTCTGTCTTCTGAAACGCTCTCTGCTCACAATCAAAGAGGATGCATTGCAGGCGGAGCACGATGAGATGGAGCAAGGAACCATACAGGGTGATTACACAGCCAAGCCTCATCTCATCCCAACGTGGATTGGGTGACAATGAGGAAGAGCAGGAGGAGGAAGGACAGGAGCTACTTTCATGCACTATAGACGGTACTATCTGCACAGCTGTCATACCGTCTGTTCAGCGTGGATGGCCAGAGGACAGAGAGGAGGAGGAGGAGAGCATGGTCAGTCATCCTCTTGGTGAGGACAAGAAAGTCTTGCCTGTTAGTAGTCTGGCACGCATGGCTGAGTTTATGTTACGCTGCCTTTCCCATGACGCTCGCGTTCTCAAAATTTTGGGTGGCAGTCATTTCTGGTTGGTGACACTTCTAGACCCATGCTACAAGGAGAATTTTATATCTCTTATTCCTGAGGCGAACAGGTGTACAAAAATGGGGCAGTACCAAAAGGCCCTTGTTGCGGAACTATTAAAAAAATTCCCATCTGAAAATGCTGGCGGCAGAGGGCACACTTCGTTGGACAACCAAGGAGTACAGGCGTGAGAAACAAAACTTCAATCCAGCAGAGGCAGGGGAACACTGTCAAAGTTCTAGGAGAGTTTTCTCAGACCCTCCCATCGCACAGGTCCTGAGGCGTGGGGTACTCTCACAGGGAGTGCAAAGTTTGGGAAGATTCTGAGGGAGTACCTTACTGATCGTACCAACATCCTCCGTGATTCCGCTGTGCCTTATAATTATTGGGTATCCAAGCGGGATACGTGGAATGAACTGGCTCTCTATGCCTTGGAGGTCCTGGCGTGCTCTGCCCCCTGCTTTTTATCAGAGCGGGTTTTTAGTGCCGCTGGTGGAATTATAACTGATAAGCGCATCTGCCTGTCAACTGAAAATGCTGACAGGCTGACTCTTATAAAAATGCACAAGGGCTGGATTGGGCCAGACTTCTCAACACCACCGAATGATAGCAGCGTAACATAAACTCAAATCCAGTGTCTTTTTTTGGGAGGTGTATTCCCATGCACCTTTTCACACCCACACATGGGTATACGCTTCTGATTTTGGCTATTTGCTCTTGTTGTCCTCCTTCTCCTCATCCTCCACCACCATATCACCAGGGTGACCGTGGTCCGTGATGCAACACCCACATCATTTTTTTAAAGGGTGTTTATGATGCCCATAAAAAAAAAAATTTATACAGTATGTTCATGTATACCCCCCAGGGGTAAATGTTTGTCAGCCCATACACTTAGTGCATGGTCATTACAACTATAGGAGGCTTGCTCCTTTCTAATGGGAACATTTTTTTATGAGGCCCTCCTCCACGTCTCTTCCAAGGGGCATTGAAGTGCCTCCAAATTTTTGGCAGCCCTTGCATTCACTGCATAGGCCAACACTATGGGAGACACTCTCCTTTCTAATGGGAATTTGTCGTTACTGTGGCCTTGCTCTATGTGTCTTTAAATTCTTAGTGGGGTTTTTCCTAAAATTGGTCAGCCGTTGGACTCACTGCATACCCTATAACTGTATAGCAGACCCTCTCCTTTCTAATGGGAACATGTTGTACTTGTTACTGTTGCCCTGCTCCATGTGTCTTTAAATTCTTAGTGGGGTTTTTCCTAAAATTGGTCAGCCATTGGACTCACTGCATACCCTATAACTGTATAGCAGACCCTCTCCTTTCTAATGGGAACATGTCGTACTTGTTACTGTGGCCCTGATCTATGTGTCTTTAAATTCTTAGTGGGGTTTTTCCCACATTTTGGCAGCCCTTGCAGTCACAGCATGGGCTTTACCACTATAGGAGACCCTCACCTTTATAATGGGAACATTTTTTTTACTGAGACCCTCCGCTATGTCTCTTCAAAGGGGTATTGGATTGCGTCCAAATTTTTGGCAGCCCTTGCAGTCACTGGATACGCAATAACAGTATAGGAGACCAACTTGTTAATAATGGGAACAACAAAGCATAGCCGGCTGATGGCTCTGTAACAATAGCTAGGGCTGACAGCTGGACTTTTAAGAATAGTAAGGGCCGTCTGATGTCCCTGTAAAAATAAGCTTTATGACTTTCAGAGTCCCTCCATCATAAATAAAAAAGGATGTGTCTGATGATGTGTCACACACCACACTGCCAGATAAGGTTGTAAAATGTTAAAATGACATTTCCCGGTGAATGCATTTGTCTTAAAAAAAATAACGTAAAAAAAACAAAACAATAGGATCTTTCTTTAGCATAAAAAACAGCATCACCAATTTAACAACAATGTAATCACATTGTTCAGCTCATGCACCTCCTCCTCCATCTCCGAAATGACCACATCAGTCACAAGCTCACAGCACTGCCTTGGCCAAGCGGCGACAGGCTCTGCTGAAGATAACATGCTTAATGCTTAATTGACAAACCGCCCAGCACTGCAGAGTTGTTGAAAGCTGTAACACAGCAGCCTGATCTGTGGCTCTCACCGCTGAACATACAGCCAGGCATGGTCATGTGTGACAATGGGCGGAACCTGGTGACGGAGAAATGACAGCCGGGGTAGATACGGTTTCCATCTATGCCAGTCCTTTCACCGAGCTAAAGAATATGGCTGTGGTGAAATACAACTCCCACTGAGAAGCTGTTTCAGATTGAAAAACATTGTGCCCACGAGAAGATTTGATTCTGAGGGCTAACCTTTCTCCCTCGCTCAAGAGCCCCATAGCAGCTGCAAAGTTAGCGCTATCATGAACTCTCCTGAGGTAGAAGCCAAGGCACACCAGAGGATTCTCTGGTGGGACCGTCCAACCCTGCCAAGAAGCAGTCCTGGTTAAGAAAAGTGTGTGGAAATGTTTCCGGACACTTTATGGCTGATTTTTTACTGAGGAGGAAACACACGCAAACACGGAGAGAACATACAAAGTCCTTGCAGATGTTGTCCTTGCTGGGATTTGAACCCAGGATCCCAGCGCTGCAAGTTTTCAGTGCTAACCCTGATCCAATGTGCTGCCGTTCACCCTCTAATATCTAACAGGCTGGAGAAACTTGCACCTACTGCCACTCTATCTTCAGCTCCTTTGTGAGAAAATGTATTTGGGCAGCCACTCAGTCTACCAAATAAAATTCCTGAGAAGGAAATTGGGGATGGCTTCGCTACTGGTACTGGGGGCAGTGCTAATACCATGGCGTCATACCATAGTTTGCTGGAAATATTCCAGGCTGGTAGGAGGCAAGCAAATTCCCACAGAAAAGTACCAGCAGTAATGTTCAGGCCACATTTCAAGTGCAAGCAGCTTTAGAGGACTTCCTGGGAGAAATGACACGCAGGGTAGATATGGTCTCCCTCTATGCCAGTCCTTTCACCGAGCTAAATACAACTCTCAGCAAAAAAAAGTTGTGGACTGGCTTCGTACCGTCCCTGGCCACATTCTCCTGTCCACGTGTTTGTGGTTAGGCGGTCCTTCCCAGTAAGTGCATTGGGGAGGGCACGGGTAATGTTATGGGACCCGTGCTTGTGGAAGGCGGAGGCGATACCGGGAAATATAGTGGTGGCTGGGGACCGAGTATGGACACCCGGCCGCCGCCGGCATGAGGTTGTGAAATGCTTCTGCCTCCACGAGCTTAAAAGGCCATATTTCAAGTGCAAAGAGCTGCCCAGAAATCTGGCAGTTTAATGTTGCGGCCTGTGGGTGGGTGGCTGGCTGCATACTTGCACTTGCATTCCAAATAACAGAAAACTAAGCAGATGGTGGCCTCTATCATCATCATGGCCTCACCTCGGCACTATGAACTCTCCTGAAGGAGAAGCCATGGCCCGCCGGAGGAGTCTCCGGTTCTCTGATGGGCCCTTCCAACGCTGCCGAAAAGCAGCCCTGGCTAAGAAAAGTGTGGGGGAAGGTTCCCGGACACTCTATGGCTGCTTTTTTAATATGGATTGGCCATGATTATGCATGTTATTTCTCAAAACGCATTACAGATCAGGCCATTGTCCAACTCTGTATTCAAGAAATTAAATGCGCAAAGAAAGATGTGTGTGTGTCAAAGCACCACCGACAAGTGCGAGTTGATATTGGATGGGCTGCCATTGCTTCTGCAACAAGCTCAATTACAGGACTTCCTGGGAGAAATCACATGCAGGGTAGATACGGTTTCCCTCTATGCCAGTCCTTTCACCGAGCTAAATACAACTCTCAGCAAAAAAAAGTTGTGGACTGGCTCCGTACCGTCCCTGGCCACATTCACCTGTCCACATGTTTGTGGTTAGGCGGTCCTTCCCAGTAAGTGCACTGGGGAGGGCACATGTAATGTTGTGGGACCCGTGCTTATGGAAGGCGGAGGCGATACCGGGAAATATAGTGGCAGCTGGGGACCGAGTATGGACACCCGGCCGCCGCCGGCATGAGGTTGGGAAAAGCTTCCGCCTCCACAAGCTTAAAAGGCCATATTTCAAGTGCAAAGAGCTGCCCAGAAATCTAGCAGTTTAGTATTGCGGCCTGAAGGTGGGTGGGTGGCTGGCTGCATACTTGCACTTGCATTCCAAGTAACAGAAAACTAAGCAGATGGTGGCCTCTATCATCATCATGGCCTCACCTCGGCACTATGAACTCTCCTGAAGGAGAAGCCATGGCCCGCCGGAGGAGTCTCCGGTTCTCTGGTGGGCCCTTCCAACCCTGCCGAAAAGCAGCCCTGGCTAAGAAAAGTGTGGGGGAAGGTTCCCGGACACTCTATGGCTGCTTTTTTAATGTGGATCGGCCATGCTTATGCATGTTATTTCTCAAAACGCATTACAGATCAGGCCATTGTCCAACTCTGTATTCAAGAAATTAAATGCGCAAAGAAAGATGTGTGTATGTCAAAGCACCACCGACAAGTGCGAGTTGATGTTGGACGGGCTGCCATTGCTTCTGCAGCAAGCTCAATTACAGGACTTCCTGGGAGAAATGACATGCAGGGTAGATACGGTTTTCCTCTATGCCAGTCCTTTCACTGAGCTAAATACAACTCTTAGCAAAAAAAAGTTGTGGACTGGCTCCGTACCGTCCCTGGCCACATTCACCTGTCCACGTGTTTGTGGTTAGGCGGTCCTTCCCAGTAAGTGCACTGGGGAGGGCACGGGTAATGTTGTGGGACCCATGCTTGTGGAAGGCGGAGGCGATACTGGGAAATATAGTGGCGGCTGGTGACCACGTATGGACACCCTGCTGCCGCCGGTATGAGGTTATGAAAAGCTTCCGCCTCCACGAGCCTAAAAGACCACATTTCAAGTGCAAGCAGCTGTCAAAAATTTGGCAGTATAGTATTGCAGCCTGTGGGTGGGTGGCTGCCTGCATACTTGTGCTTGCATTCCAAGGAATTGGGCAGGGACAACTGAACGCTGCAGTGGGACAAGGACGTGGACGGTGATTGTTGCAAGTCTGCAATGACAGGTGCATGGGGGGAGGCATCTTCGCATGCGCCAAGGATCACTTATGATGGACACACTTTTAGGCAGTGACCTGGGAGTCAGAGATGCTTCCAGAGGTCTTCCCCATGCTGTTCACATGTCTTTTCAGCACTGTATGCATGTGTCACACACCACATGGCTAGATAAGGTTGTAAAATGTTAAAATGACATTTCCTGGTGAATGCATTTGTCTTGGTTGAAAGCAATGCAAAAGTGCAAAAACGCATCAAAAACGCTAGGTGTGAACATAGCCCAAGGTGTGCAGGAGTATTTTTGTTTTTGGTTATTTATTTTGCCTTATATACAAGTCATTACCCTGGAAAGGATGTTGCTTAACATATTTCCCAGGAAAACCCATTTTGGTTTCGTTTTTGTATGTTTTATTTTGAGTCCGTAAAAGTCGCGTAATACTCTGACCACATTGTTGACAGCAGTTATCTGGGAGTCAGAGATGCTTCCAGGGGTCTTCCCAATGCTGTTTCCATATCATTTGAGCACTGTTCCCATCGATTTGAGCAATTTTTAGGCCCTCTGCAGACCGCCGGGGGGAGCCGCCTGAAAAGTGCTCGAGTTTCCCATAGACTTACATTGGGCTCGTTGCTCGGGTCGAGCACCCGAGTTTTCCAATTTGCTCGACCCGAGCAACGAGTACCCGAGCATTTTAGTTCTCGCTCATCACTATCATCACAGTCTACCCAGGAATCAAGGCAGTGTATGTGGCAGACTGCAGTGCATATAGTGCAAGAGGGTCCATTGAACGTTCCTGCTGCTGCTGTTCTTACAGATATTTGTAGACATAGCCCCAGATATCAGGGGCCAGGGAATTTTTTTTTTTAATTAATCCTGTTTATTTGCTTAAAAAGCAATGCAGAGAACGCAATTTTTCTGCTCCATTTGCTTGCTTTTAATGCAGAATAAAGCCAGATCTGTTCCATATTTCAGCGATAAAAATCCAGAAATTTAAACTGAACATGGAAAATATTGGCCTCCTTTTCCATTTTGTTGCAGTGGGTCGGTCAAGCTACTCAAACTAGGTGTCTGTGAAGGATAGTATTAGCAAATTACAGGCCTGGTATTTAAAACCGTGGTTCTCTGTCAGACATAACACCTATAATAGTGTTCCAAAATCAAACATTTCTTCCATTTTCATTCCGTTGCGGTGTCTCGGTCAAGCTATTTACACTAGGTATCTGTGAAGGATAGTATTAGCAAATTAAAGGCCTGCTATTTAAAACCATGGTTCTCTGCCAGACATAACACCTATAAGATTGTTCCAGAATCAGACATTTCTTCCATTTTCATTCCGTTGCAGTGTGTCGGTCAAGCTAGTCACACTAGGTGTCTGTGAAGAATAGTATTAGCAAATTATAGGCCTGGTATTTAAAACCGTGGTTCTCTGTCAGACATAACACCTATAAGAGTGTTCCAAAATCAGACATTTCTTCCATTTTCATTCCGTTGCAGTGTGTCGGTCAAGCTATTCACACTAGGTGTCTGTGGAGGATAGTATTAGCAAATTACAGGCCTGCTATTTAAAATTGTGGTTCTCTGTCAAACGTATCACATATAACTGTATTCCAAAATCAGCCATTTCTCGTGAACGTGGAAAATATTGTCCGCCATTAAAAATGGGCAAGGTACGTGGCAAGGGACGGGGGGGAAGTGGGCGTGATGGTGATGGTGCATGCAGAGGCCGAGGAAGTGTCCGTGGGCAAGTTGAAATTGTGCCACAACAAACACCCACAACTTGTAGCTCGACCTTCCTGTCCCAGTTAATAGGGGACTGCAGAACACCACTATTGATCACAGAGCAGTGTCAAAAGGTTATTGGTTGGATAGCAGATAATGCTTCCAGTCACTTAGCCACAACCACCACCACATCTTCCACATGGTCAAGCCTCAGTAGCCGTGAGTCTGGACCGCATATCCCTCACCCTGATCCTCCTTCCTCCCACCATGCTGAGTGCCCGGAGACAACTGATCTCACACTTGGACACTCAGAAGAGCTGTTCACTATTCTATTTGTAGGTTCGGGCCTCTCGCCCAGACAGCTTCAAGCAAATCAAGAGGAGAACGCATGTAGCGATGCCCAAATATTGGAGCAGCCACGGTCACATGAAGGTGAAGGTGGGAAAGTGCAATTACTGTCGCAAGAGATGGATGATGATGATGATGAGACACAATTGCTAGAAAGTCAGGAGGTGCAGAAGTGGTAGACGAGGTGGTGGATGATATAGTAACTGACCCAACCTGGCAGGGGAACATACAGAGCGAGGACAGTAGCACACAGGGGGAGGGAGGCGCAGCACCACAACAGGTAGGAAGAAGCAGCGTAGTGGCCGCAGACACAAGACGGGAAAGCGTTCCTCGTAACCCCAATACGACGGAAGTTGCCAATACAACTGTTAGGTCTTCCCGAGTCTGGTTATTTTTTAAAGAATCTGCATATAACCCCAAAAAGGCCATTTACACCACCTGCCAGGCCAGCATCAGCAGGGGTAGCAAAACTACCAGCCTGGCCACCACCAGCATGATTAGGCATATGGCAGCAAAACACCCGACTATGTGGGCCGAACCTCAGAGTCCAGCAACTGTGCCTGCGGGTGACACCACTGCTTCTTTCGCTGTTGTGCGTGCATGCCAATCCCCTGTCCATGGCGCATGCCAAGATGCCTCCTGCCCTGCACCTGTCATTGCACACTCTCAACTAGCACCATCAGCAAGCATGTCCACGTCCTTGTTCCTACCCCAGTCCTTGTAATGCAAGCACAAATAAGCAGCCAACGTCCCATGGGCCACACCGATAATTCACACATTTCATGAATGCTTGCACTCGAAATGTTGCTTTTTAGGCTCGTGGAGACAGAAGCTTTCCGCAATCTGATGGTGGCGGCTGTACCTCGGTACTCGGTCCCCAGCCGCCACCATTTCTCCCGGTATGCCATCCCCGCATTACACGAGCACGTGTCCCACAGCATTAGACGTGCCCTCAATAGCGCAGTTACATGAAAAGTCCACCTAACCACGGACCTAACCACAGACACGTGGAAAAGTGCTTGTGGGCAGGGACGGTACATCTCGCTGATGGCACACTGGGTTAATATAGTGGAAGGAACATGTCCTTCCGACGCCGAGGATTGCGGGCCCTGGGTCAATCAGGGTTGCCCCCACATTATACAGCTCCTGCACCTCCTCCTCCTCCTCTTCAGCCTCCATCTCTGAAATGACCACATCAGTCGCAAGCTGGAAGCAATACAGCACTGCCTCGGCCAAGCAGCAACAGGCTGTGCTGAAGCTAATATGCTTAGGTGACAAACCGCACAATGCTGAAGAGTTATGGACAGCTCTGAAAGAGCAAGCAGATCTGTGGCTGACATCGCTGAACCTACAGCCAGGCATGGTCGTGTGTGACAATGGCTGGAACCTGGTGGCGGATCTGAGGCGAGCTCACACATGTACCATGCCTGGCCCATGTGCTTAACCTCGTGGTTCAGCGGTTTCTCAAAACCTGTCGGATCTGCTTGTGAAAGTATACCGCCTGTGTGCCCATTTTAAAAAGTCAGCTACAGCTCCTGCCGCCCTTGCCGTGCTTCAGCAGCGTTTGCAACTTCCAGCTCACCGACTGATCTGTGATGTCCCCATGCACTGGAACTCTACACTGCAGATGTTGGGAAGGATTTGTGAACAGAAGAGGGCAGTTGTTGACTACCAGCATCAATAAGGCCATTGGTATTCAGGTCAGACTCCACACATAAGACCTCAGGAGTGGACATGGATGTCAGACATATGTACCATACTCCAAAACTTTGAGGACTCCACCAAGATGGTGAGCGGTGATGATGCCATAATTAGCATCACCATCCCGCTTCTCTGTCTTCTGAAATGCTCTTTGCTCACAATTAAAGAGGATGCATTGTAGGCGGAGCACGATGAGATGGAGCAAGGAACCATACAGGGTGATTCCACACAACCCAGCCTCATCTCATCCCAACGTGGATTGGGTGAAAATGAGGATGAGCAGGAGGAGGAGGAGGAAGAACAGAAGCTAGTTTCTTGCTCTTTAGACAGTACTACCTGCACAACTGTCATACCGTCTGTTCAGCGAGGATGGCCTGAGGACAGGGAGGAGGATGAGGAGGATGAGGAGGAGAGCATGGTCAGTCATCCTCTTGGTGAGGACACGGAAGTCTTGCCTCTTTGCAGTCTGGCACACATGGCTGAGTTTATGTTACGCTGCCTTTCCCGTGACCCTTATGTTGTTCAAATTTTGGGTGACAGTCATTATTGGTTGGTGACACTTCTAAACCCATGCTACAAGGAGAACTTTCTGTCTCTTATTCCCTTGCAGGACAGGCCTAATAAAATGGTGCAGTATGAGTAGGCCCTTGTTGCGGAGTTATGAAAAAAATTCCCATCTGAAAACGCTGGCGGCAGAGGTCACAGTTCGTTGGACAACCAAGGAGTACAGGCGAGAGAGACACAAATGCAATTGAGCAGAGGCAGAGGAACACTGTAAAAGTTCTGGGACAGTTTTCTCAAACCCTCCCATCGCACAAGCCCTGATGCCCCGGGTACTCTCTCAAGGAGGAAAAAGTTGTGGAAGATGCTGAGGGAGTATCTTGCTGACTGTACCAACGTCCTTTTTGCCTTATAATTATTGGGTATCCAAGCAGGACACGTGGCATGAACTGGCTCTCTACGCCTTGGAGGTCCTGGCCTGCCCTGCCGCTAGCGTTTTGTCAGAACGGGTTTTTAGTGCCACCGGTGGAATTATAACTGATAGGTGCATCCGCCTGTCAACTGAAAATGCTGACAGGCTAACTCTTATGAAAATGAACAAGGGCTGGATTGGGCCTGACTTCTCAACACCACCGAATGATAGCAGCGTAACATAAACTCAAATACAGTGTCTTTTTTTGGGAGGTCTTACTCTATTTCCATGCATCTCTGTCTTCACACCCAGACATGGGTATATACTTCCTGATTTTGTCTATTTGCTCTTGTCCTCCTCCTTCTCCGCATCCTCATCCTCCACCACCATATCACCACCATATGCACCATATCAACATATCTACATCTCTTGCAAGGGACATTGGAGTTCCTCCAAATTTTTGGCAGCCGTTGCTTCACTGCATAGGCAAACAGTATGTGAGACACACTTCCTAATAATGGGAGCACTTTTTGCAGGAGGTCCTCTGACCTCTACGTCTCTTGCAAGAGGCATTGGAGTTCCTCCAAATTTTTGGCAGCCGTTGCTTCACTGCATAGGCAAACAGTATGGGAGACACACTTCCTAATAATGGGAGCATTTTCTGCAGGAGGCCCTCCGACCTCTACATCTCTTGCAAGGGGTATTGGAGTTCCTCCAAATTTTTGGAAGCCATTGCTTCACTGCATAGGCAAACAGTATGGGAGACACACTTCCTAATAATGGGAACATTGTTTTCAGGAGGGCCTCCGACCTCTACGTCTCTTGCAAGGGGCATTGGAGTTCCTCCAAATTTTTGTCAGCTGTTGCTTCCCTGCATAAGCAAACAGTATGGGAGACACACTTCCTAATAATGGGGGCATATTTTGCAGGAGGCCCTCTGACCTCTACATCTTTTGCAAGGTGCATTGGAGTTCCTCCAAATTTTTGGCAGCCGTTGCAGTCACTGCATACGCAGTAACAGTATAGGAGACCCACTTGTTAATAATGGGAACAACAAAGCATAGCCGACTTGTGGCCCTTTAAGAATAGGAAGGGCCGCCTAATGGCCCTATAAATATAGTCTTTGTGACTTTCAGAGTCCCTCCATCATAAATGAAACAGGATGTGTGGGATGATGTTTCACACAGCACATGGCCAGATAAGGTAGTAAAATGTTAAAATGACATTTCCCGGTGAATGCATTTGTCTTGGTTGAAAGCAATGCAAAAGTGCAAAAACGCATCAAAAACGCTACATGTGAACATAGTCCAAGGTGTGAAGGAGTATTTTTGTTTTTGGTTATTTATTTTGCCATATATACAAGTCATTACCCTGGAAAGGATGTTCCTTAACATATTTCCCAGGAAAATTAATTTTGGTTTAGTTTTTGTATGTTTTATTGTGAGTCCGTAAAAGTGGCGTAATACCTCTGACAACGTTGTTGACAGCAGTCACCTAGGAGTCAGAAATGCTTCCAGGGGTCTTCCCCATGCTGTTCCCATGTCATTTAAGAAATGTTCCCATCGATTTGAGCAATTTGTAGCCCTTATGCAGACCGACGGGGGGAGCCGCCGGAAAGATGCTCGAGTTTCCCATAGACTTACATTGGGCTCGTTACTCGGTCCGAGCATTCAAGTATTTCAATTTGCTTGACTCGAACAACGAGTACCCGAGCATTTTAGTGCTCGCTCATCACTACCTATAATACAAAGGAAATGTGTCATCTTTAACTTTAGGTCTTTTAGAGATCATTTCATCTTCAACTTGCTTAACTGTTCACAATAACAGTAATTTTGATCAGGGTTTCCCAGACTTTTACATGCCACTGTATATCCTCTTGGGAAGTGGCAGTTTTCAGTCAAAGTGGCGTGTATGGAGTAGGTACAGTCAGTCTTGATGAACAGTGCAGAAGCATTATAGAAAAGACATAATGGGTGGTGGAATTAGAAGATGAGTGTAAGTTATTTAATTATTTTAATTCATTGTCTGCTTCGTGCTACTTTTTACATTCATGGACAAAACCCATTAAAATGTTTTACATTATTCCTATTTTTGAGATTTCGATAATTATTTCTCCAGATTTTGCAGGATGATATATTGCAGGAGTAATTGAGGTTATGTTTCTAAAAGAATGGCTAAATGTACTATTGTTGCAGAACATCATAACTTTTTAAACATATTAGAATATGCTCTTGCTGGTGTGACCTAGATTTTAATTTGTGGACAATAAGGCCGTAAATCTTTCATCTTCAGAAGAGTACTGGATCTCCCTTTCTTCTGCAATACGCTGTATGGAATGCTGCATCTTGTCCGTGCACTTATTCTAAGGGCTCGTGCACACGAGCGTAAAAATCGGACGAGTTCTATCCGTCGTTTTGACTGATACCACTCGCCCACGTGGTGTTCTATGGGGACGTGCAAATGTCCAATTTTTTCCTCGGACTAAGTTAGCCCAAGGAAAAAGTCACAGCATGCATGAGTTGCATCCGATTCATATCGCACTATTCATGTCAATGGATCCATGATAAAAATCGGATTGACAGAATGGAGAAAATGGAGAAATTGTTTTCTTTTTCTTCTCCACATATGAGTAAATGAGATCACACTTTGATCAAACATTGATCAGATTGTGATTAGGATAATTTCTCGGCTATGGTCCCATGACTGTTTTGCTCTCATCTGAAAAGATCCGTCCGAATATGCGAATCACACTCTGATCTGACTGTGACCACGGTGTGATCCGATTTTCTCGGATGTGGAGAAGAAAAACAATGTCTCCATCTTTTCTATTCTGTCAGTCGGTTAACATCGGACCAAACTTGGATGTCATCCGAGTGGGGTCTGATTTTTTTCAGCAGATGGCTGAATGAATGGCTAAGTGCAATCTGAGGCACATTGTGCATGATGCAATTTTTTGCTTGGACAGACTTGGACCTGTGCATGGCCACATAGAATAACAAGGGGACCAGGGCTATCCGTCAAAACCACTTGTCCTTTTTTTACTGTCGTGTGCACAAGCCCTAGGATAAGCTGTTTTTTCTCCTTGATTAATATCGGAGTAATGCTCCTTAAAAGAAAACTGGGGAAAACTGATTCACTTTTGTCCACTATTTTATCTACTTATTCAAGAATTGCTCTAGTTTTTCAAAAGTAGTCACAAGGCTTCAAAATAGTGAAATAACGAATAGTCACCAATTAATTCCCCCAAGAATTTAAAAAGCTTCTATTTTGTCCAGTCTTTGTGAACTGTGCGAAAGTGATGCCGTTCTCATCATGCGCACATGACCACTGCAGCCAGTCATTGGCCTCAGCTGAAATGGATGGTAGCATGGTCAGCATAGGATTAGGAACATCATTGGCAGTGGAATTAGCAGGTGAGAATAAATTACATTTAAATGGATCATGTGACTTTTTGCTTCAAAAAAGGCAAAAAACAAGGTTAAAAGACATTTTTGATTGTACACAAAAGTCATCAACCTGCGTTTGTAATGTTAAAGAGTTTGGCACACAAATGGCAATGAATACAAAAGGAAAATCACTTTAAAAAAAAAAGCACAAATCAGGACAAAATTATTTTATATTGGGCAAATTTATTAAAGTGGAGTTTAATTCTACTAGAATTTTACAAAAATCTGTATTATGGAAAAAACTGATTTTTAGTAATTCGTTCTACGCTTTTTTAGCAAAATGGTGGCTGCCTGTGGCCATCACCTTATTGAAAAGTGCTCACATCACTACTCACGTCTCCAACCAATACCTGTCCACTGTCTGGTCCTCAGGGTTGCCAATCGTCCAGAAATTTCAGGACAGTACATAAAAATAGGGCACTTTTTTGCCCTGTCTATAAGAAAAATGTAAGATGCCCGTGATTTTTTTGAAGCTGATGAAATTTATATTATTGTGACGACACAGCATTTAATCTTAATTATCCAGACATGTATTTTCAGTAGATCAGGAGACTTTGTCATATTGTGACACTTGAGTTGATGTTTATTATAACTTATTGTCTGTTAGCTCTGGAAGACAGAGACGCAGGGTCATGGAACAATGATGCTTGCTAATATGCTGATTACATATTGCACCAGGACAGATAATCTGTTGACCTGCAAAACATAGGAGGACAAACTATGCAGATTGATTAAATGCTCAAACGATGACAGTTAACTGTCTTGAAGGACAGTTGTGAACTATATAAGGGGGATATGCCTCTGTATCAGTTATCCTTTTACAAAACCACAGCCAGAACACTCTAAGTGACAGCTCTATATGACACCATGGCTCCAGCAAGAGGGACACAGATTAGGATTCTACAGGATGCCAGCTTAAGGGACCACAACCCTGGCTGGAGGAATACTGATCTGCTCCATTGAGTATCACATAACCTATGGATACATTTGGGGAAATCAGGTTGGGACCCTCCAGTCATCGGGAACCCATGGAGATGTTTGGGGTAGCCAGGTTGGGACCCTGTGGTCACCTGAAATCTCATGGATATGTTTGGGGTAGACAAGTAGGGACCCTCTGGTCACCTGGTACCTATGGATACGTTCGGAGAAGCCAGCTTGGAACCATCCGGTCACCTGGTTCCATGGATATGTTCAGAAAAGCCAGGTTGGGACTCTCTGGTCACCTGGTCATGTACGTCAATGGACTTTCAGCTTCCTAAGCTTGCCGTTACCTCCTCTCTGTGGGCGCTCACCGAAAGTGGTGTGCCACTAGTGGGGGTAGTCAGCCCTAGAAGCCACAAAGTCACAGCTGCCTAATCCCGGCAAGTCAGAGGAATGATGAGACTCTGTAATTTTGCACCATCTTGTGTTTTGTTGGGACTGTTCTTTAAGTTATTGCCTGTTTGGTGGTTCAATACAGTATTGCCACACTGTTTTACCCCCACCCTGTGTTGTCTGAGTAGTATCCTGTCCACAGAAGACCCTGTGTCTTCACAATTATTATGACTGTAATTATCATCATTTTACAGCTCATAGTGAAAGCAGCTGATGTCTTCATATCAGAATTATGGGCTGTAGACGTGGATCACTTATAATAATAATGATTTATGATGGTTTTCCAATGTGTCCGTAAAAACTATTGTCTGACCGTGAGTTTTTTGATAACCCATCCATGAAAAGTAAAAAGTCAAGTTGGCAACCTTGACGGTCCTGGCACCTTCATTGCGCCATACCTCCAGCTTAGAAGTCAATCCAGGCCCCAGCCTGGCTTTGTGCCAGCCAGCCCTGGAGTTTGCTGCACATGGCAAAGATGACCAGACAGGGAGATGGGAGCAGCAGGGATGGCCACAGATTTTGTAGGAGGATACAGCAAGATTAGCTGGGGTTATGTAATGTTTCTACAAAAATAACTAAAACTAATCTTTTTATATTTACAGAATATCATAACTTTTGTAACTTATTAGAATACTGCTGCTTGAAAGAAAACTAGAGCGAAAACTGCCTACTGTTCACTATTCCTTTTTTAACGGTAAAATCACCTTAAAGGGTTATTTTAGATTTTTGAAAATTTGATCAGAATTTTCTGGTCCATAAGGACCTGGGCCATTCTGATCATGCACCTAAGACTGCTGCAGGAAATCATTGGCCTCAGTGGTAGCAGCGTCAGCATTGGATGGAGAGTATCCCTACCTCAAAACTAATGACATCCCATCGACAGGGATAGCTGTAAGGCTGGGAAAGCCAGACACCCATGTGACTGTTTGACTTGAAGTAATCAAAGGCAGATGATAACAATGTAGTTCAGGTCACATCACAGAATTCTAGAAGACCGGGAAGGAAACAATTTTATTAATATTAGTGCACTACAAAGTTGAAGTAGGGATAAGTAAATATCCTGTTACCTTCCACCACGTAATCTCCAGTCATCTCAAGACCTTCTTCTCTCCTCCACACTTTTACGTTCCTCACCAAATTGTCTCCAAGATTTTTCCTGAGCAATCCCCATACTCTGGAATTCTGTACCCCAATACCTCAGATTATCCGCCGGTTTCAGAACTTTCAGACAAAACTTTAAAACCCATGTCTTCAAGAAAGTTTACAGCCTGCAATGACCCCACTGTCACCTCACCACCACCGGAGCTGCCAACTCACCACCATCGGAGCTGCCAGAACCCCCCAACCTACTGTCTCCTTCCCCATTATCCTGTAGAATGTAATCTTGTAAGGGCAGGGCCTCACCCTTCTGTACCCATCTGTCATTGTTAGATGGTTCACTGTTATTTATATTTGTACTTTGTATGCAACCCCTTCTCATGTACAGAACCATGGAATCAATGCTGCTCTAAAAATACATTCTACTACTACTACTACTACTAATAATAATAATATTAATAATAATAAAAATAAATAATAAATTTATTTATAATAATAAAGAGGAGAATTCTAAAAGAGTACAACCCCTTTAAGTTTGCTTACTTTTAATATGTCAGCACCACAGGTTTCATGTCATTACAATACAGATGAGTAAATTGATTAGATACAAATTGAACTTGTGTTGAAGTTTAGGAAATTCACTTGACCTTAAAGGGGTTTTCCCATGAACAAAAGTTCATTTTAATCAATAGATCTTGGAATAATAATGACTTCCACAATTGGATGTGTTTAAATAAAATGTTCCTGTGCTGAGATAATCTTATAAATGTGCCCCTGCTGTGTACTGTGTAATGGCTGTGTCTGACCCTGCAGGAACATGGTCTGATCATACCACAGCTCCTGGGCAGGGGAGGAAGCAAAAGAGTATGCAGACATTACAGCAGGGGGTCACAGCTGATTCTTTTTGTGACGTAAAACATTTCCCCACCTGTTTTTAAACAATATTTCACTTCAAAGAAAGAATCAGCTGTGATCCCCTGCTGTAATATCTGTATACTCTTTTGCTTCCTCCCCTGCCCAGGAGCTGTGATATGATCAGACCATGTTTCATACAAGGTTAGACACAGCCATTACACAGGGATACATTTATAAGATTATCTCAGCATAGGAACATTTTATTTAAATACATTCAATTGTGTAACTTATTGTCATTCCAAGATCTAATGATTAAAATTAACTTTTGTTCGTGGGAAAAGCCCTGTAAGTATTTGAACAATTTCTGATACAATTTGCATGAATGACCATAAAAATGTTTGCCACCATTTTACACAATGCAGAAAATTTCATGAGCCAAAGAAGGCTAAAATGACCCCAGGGGCATAGTATAGCATTGCCAATCAGAAGAGACTATAATAGCCTGTATAAATGCAAAGGCAGGGAATGCAGCAGACCTTTTGAAGTGAATCTGTATAGTAAGAGGACATCACAGCTCAGCAATAGAAATAGTGAAAGAAAGTGATGAAACAGCATTGACAAAAATGTTATCATCTAATTACCGATAGACATATATGTTGAGGTCACTTTGACATTACTTAGTCTGTGCTTATGTTAAAGATCATCAAAGGGGTTGTGGTAGATCGCTCACTCAGCTGCACACGGAGGTAGACTCAGGTACTGTCTCTTTAAAACTTTTGTTGGTTTATTATAGTGTGGCATAAACCAATGTGACGCTCTAGCCCTCCCTGGGATCTTGGGGTACTCGGAGCCGGGTCAGTGTAGGGGTCGAGGGGGATGCAGTCGTGGCCTAGACCCGTTCCGTGCCCAGGGCTGTCACAAAAAAAAGATAAAATGGGTTTTCAAGTAAGAGTGGTATTTCGACTACGCCACCTGCGGTTTCCGGTGATGGGCACCAGCGCTGCTTCAGTCCACTGAGGCCGGTGTTACGGGCAGCTAAGATGGAACGGCTCCCCGCAGGCGGAGCAGGCCTCAGGGCAGTGTGAGGAGGAATGGTGGGTGCAGTGCCGCGCAGGAAATAACGAGCTGAGACGGTGTATGAAGTCATCCGGGTCTTTACTCACTTGGGATGAACTTTCAGCCGCAAAGCTGCTCTCTGCTACTCATGGCATGCTGTGGCCACCTGGAAGGGGGTCCAGCACTTCCCAGGTAGATCAGGAGCACCTGTCGAGACCCCTCTGGTGTGTGTTCCTCTCCTTGGCAAGTTCTCCCACTAAGTCTCCTCCTGACTGTGTGTGGTACGAACGTGGTGAAAGGCCGGGTCCCACTGGATAAACGCAGTGTCAGGGATACAGATAGCGTAGGCTGCTCCGTCCGTATCCCTCTGGGATCCACTAAGCCTCCGGGCTTTTCTGACTGAGACGTGAAGTAACAAAGTCAGATATCGGGGGCCGGTCACCCCTTTTGCAGCAGGAATCCCTCTGACTAGGCCAGAGTAAAGAATACAGGTGGCGACTCCACTCCGTCCGTATCCCCCTGGGATCCTTTTGCCTGTGGAGCCTATCTCCTCCGCTCCCCTCCAAGGCCTTCTTAGGTCAGGACCTTGACCGGGTAGAGACAGTGGTTAACTCTGACCCGCTCCTCATCTCAAGGCCAGAGTACGAGGACCGTGTATCTTCAGTCAGCTGCAGAACTTTGCTGGATACTGGCAGAAGACCACATTCACAGACGAAGATCACAATCAAAGACGAAGATCACAATCAAAGACCTTGAACTTTAAATGACCATAGATTAAATATGAAAGAATAAGTGTTTCCTAAAAGTGTGTCCTCCACCCTCACCCACTACATCGTTCCCCCTATCTTTTGGTTCCCCCCATGTCCTCTATCCCAGGCCGGGGCAGCACCCTGGTGCATTTAGGCCCCCTTCAGGACAGGAGTGGTGTAGTGTTGAGTGGTGAAGTAGGGTCCTGAGAGATGCTCCGTCCTTACCTGGAAGAGCAGATACCACACCTCAATCTGAGGTGCAGTACCCCTGTGGTGACTGAACCCTCAGGGGCGCCACACCAACAGTTAGTCCATGAAAACAAACACAACAAAGTAAAAATGGAAACACCAAGAACACAGGCCTTGTAGTAGCAGGGGTCCGCCTGCTGAGAGTTCACCAACTCCACATGGTTCAGAAACAGACAAACAAAAGCTCCCTTCTGGAGCTAGCTTTTCTAGAAATTAAACTCAGAATGCCTCAGCTGGCCGAGTATTTAAACTCCCCTAGACCACACCCTGAGGCGGAGATATAGTGAATGACCTCCCACCCTTCACAATGCCCATTCACAAAAAAAACACTCCCTTTTACTATGGACTTAACCCCTCTCAACAAATAACATGCTGGAGGAAACTTAATGGTTTTAGTTCACTGAGGCCAAACATATCTCCCCTCCAGCACTTTACCAGTGACTTTGTCACAGTGTTTAATACAGAACGAAGAATCCATAGGAATATTGTAAACATCAAATGGAGAATTTGTAGTACTTGCGATTCATGGCATATCAATTTACTGCATTTCAAATTGTAAGGAAAAATTTAGCAAAGCTGGTGAATGTGAGTTTCAAAAGATTTCAACATTTCCACATAAGACATAATCAATATCCTCTAATTGCTGGTTCTGCACTGAGTCATGCATAATGATATACATATAAGGATATACAATATACAGTTTTTTCATTGCCCAAGATACATTGACACAAATTGATGAAATCCCATATATATTATTTTTTCAGCACATTTGAGCCCTGTAACATCCATAGAATAAAGTAGGTAACATAAAGGACACCGGTGTTATTTCTGCATAAGAACGAGAGGTCAATACAAAGATTTGCCTAATGAGCTTTACACACATATAACTGTGAAGGTGACAAGGAACATTCTGATAAGAAGGAAGACAGAAGCCGCACAGATGAGGATAGTCAGATTATCAGTGAAGAACTTTCATGTAAGAAATTGTATGACCATCACTAAATAGTAATATTTATTTATCCCCTTAACGACGATACGCATTAAAATGACGGCCGCTAAGGGGGTTTAATCCCTTGAGAATAAGGGTATGGCACCCACCAGAGTCCAACAACACGATCAGGGGTTTTTTTTTTACTGGTCCCCGATAACATGATCGCTGTTATTCATTGAATAACATAAAAACAAGTATGATCCATTATTAAAATAATTTCTCTTTCTTCTGACATTCTGACATGATATAACATGTCGGAGGAGAGAGAAATGGTGTCCCCGAGCCCCCCACGGTACCTCTGCCATCCCTTGGCCCTCTTGCATCATCCCGCGACCCTACGCCTCGTCCTCATGAAGAAAAATGGCAGGTGAATGAACAGGGATTTCAATGCGCAGGCACGAGATTACAGTGCCGCAACAGGACACTGTGACATGCCGGGGAGTGGGTACTATCATAATAAAGAGACGAGGCGGGGATTCCTTATGGGCCTAGGGCCTGGAACAACCATTACCATAAAGGTATAATATAAGATTTCAAAACATCAAAACTATTAATATGAGGCACACAGGTATGAATAGATTTACATTTCTAGCACCTGTATGCCCATATTAATAGTTAGTTACGTTCCAGGGGGTGACAGATTCCATTCAACCTTTGTGTTGGGCTTAGGGTTAAGGGTTGGGCTTAGGGTTGTTTTTTTTTTAAAAGTTAAAAAAAAAATGATGACGATATGATGACATATTCAATATGACGACCTAGTGTTATCAAATTCTGTGTAGTACCTTTGGGCTCAAAATGCTCACTGTACCCCTTGATAAAATCCTTGAGGGGTGTAGTTTCCAAAATGGGATCAGTGGTGGGGGATTTCGGCAGTTTGGGCACCTTAGGGGCCCAGCTAATTTGTGTTCCAAAATTCAAATATTGCCATTTGTCCAAACAGAACTTTTTGACTACATGTGGGGTATCGCTGTGCTCAAAAGAAAGTGGGTAATAAACTGTAGGGTCTACTTTTTGGTGTTACCTCATGCAAAAGTGAAAAAAATTGAGGCTAAATCAAAGTTTTAGAGGTAAAATGTATTTATTTTTTTCATTCTACTTTGCATTAATTCTTGTGTAGCCAGTGAAGGGTTAAACAATTTCCTGACAGCAGTTTTGAAGTATTTGAGGGGTGCGTTTTTTTTAAAGGGCATCACTTTTGAGGAGTTTCCAATATATAGGCCAATAAAATCTGAATAGAAACATGTTTTATAAATTTGTTGAAAAAAATGAGAAATTGCTGCTCAACTTTTTTACAGCTCTAACATCCTAACATAATAAAATGACATTTAAAAAGTATGCATCACTCTATCCTTACCTGAGAGTGAGATACCACACCTCTGGGTGAGATGCAGTACCTCTGTGGCGACTGAACCCGCAGGGGCACCACAGAATCTACTCGAAAAAGGCGTTGCGTGGACATACACTAAACCCACTGGTGGGAAACAAAAACTCCTCCAAAATCTCTTCAAAACAGGGATGTTTCCTGAACTGTTCCTGAACTTACCATGAAAAAATCACTGTGAGCATAGCCTTAGATAACTCAATTCTATAACTCTAACAACAATAACAAAAACTATGTTAAAACCTTACAACCCCTGAATTGTAGTGAATGTGGATTACTTTGCAGAATTCTCTTTCCACTTTGACAGGAAAAGTTGATGTAGAAAAATAAACCTAAGCAAATGCATTGTGTTTTATTTGTCTTTTTTTTACAGCAAAACATGTCCGGAAAGAGGAGATGGTGAATACTTCTTATGGGGCATGTATTTTCCAAAGATATGTACTTACAGATCATATTTTATGTTATAAATAGAGATGAGCGTTGTTCTACTCGAACTGTTCGCCAATCTCAAATTCGAGCTGTTTTGGGCGGTGTTCGAGCCGTTCGGCGAACACGAACAATTTGAGAAAAATTCGGCAGTTCGAGGTTATGTTCGATAACTGTTAGTGCACCAAAATCATAACTGGATTTTTTCTCAGTAATGATGAAAATTAATGTTAATACGCAGTTTGAGTGTACAGCGGGGTGGGGGGAGGGGCAGGGGATGGATCTCTGCAGGAACAATGAAGATCTCCATTTTTTTTTCTCTTTCCTGCATTTACAGTGGGGAGGTGCAATCTGTCAGCCTATCAGCAGCGCACACACGGAGCGAAGTGCTTTTTTTCACACAAGCAAGGGCATGTGTCATTGGCAGTGTATGTCACATGTCCTTGCCCTATAAGACCAAGCCATTTTCCCCGTCGCCACCATTTTCTCACTGCTGCAGCTGCGTGTTAGACGGCACCGCTGTTGCTGTGTGCGCTATACCTTGTTAATTTCAAGCCAATTTTCGCACAAATATACAGATAGCTTGGGAGTAGGGAATAGTTGTGATTGCAGTCCTTTTAAGGACTAGGTTACAGCATTTCCTAAGACTTTTATCAGGCAGGTCTGTGCTCTTAAATAGATAGGTTGTGGGAGTAAAGACTAATTGTAATTGGAGTCCTTTTCAGGACTAGGTTACATCAGTTCCTATCAGTTTTTGCCAGGCAGGTCTGTGCCAGTGCTGTGCAAGTTTGTTTCACAGCATTTGGCTGAATCTAGCAAAGCTAATCCTTTTTGGCCTATTGCAGAGTGTGTTAGTCAGTGGAGTAGCCTATCTGTGTTGCAAGATATACCACCTGTGTATAGAATACCATTTTTTTTACTGCACCTAGTGAAGTAAAATCTTTTGGGCATAGCATCATTCTATTAGTCCATCTATACTGACCTCCATCAGGTTGCAAACTGAATCTAATTTTTTTCTGCATCTAGATCTGAAAAAATATTGGGCTTCTAGCTGTGTGTGGGTCTTGTTCTATTAATCCATCTATACTGACCTCCATCAGGTTGCAAACTGAATATAATTTTTTTCTGCATCTAGCTCTGAAAAAATATTGGGCTTCTAGCTGTGTGTGGGTCTTGTTCTATTAATCCATCTATACTGACCTCCATCAGGTTGCAAACTGAATATAATTTTTTTCTGCATCTAGCTCTGAAAAAATATTGGGCTTCTAGCTGTGTGTGGGTCTTGTTCTATTAATCCATCTATACTGACCTCCATCAGGTTGCAAACTGAATATAATTTTTTTCTGCATCTAGCTCTGAAAAAATATTGGGCCTTCTAGCTGTGTGTGGGACTTGTTCTATTAGTCCACCTATACTGACCTCCATCAGGTTGCAAACTGAATATATTTTTTTCTGCATCTACCTCTGAAAAAATATTGGGCTTCTAGCTGTGTGTGGGACTTGTTGTATTAGTCCATCTATACTGACCTCCATCAGGTTGCAAACTGAATATAATTTTTTTCTGCATCTAGCTCTGAAAAAATATTGGGCTTCTAGCTGTGTGTGGGTCTTGTTCTATTAATCCATCTATACTGACCTCCATCAGGTTGCAAACTGAATATAATTTTTTTCTGCATCTAGCTCTGAAAAAATATTGGGCTTCTAGCTGTGTGTGGGTCTTGTTCTATTAATCCATCTATACTGACCTCCATCAGGTTGCAAACTGAATATAATTTTTTTCTGCATCTAGCTCTGAAAAAATATTGGGCCTTCTAGCAGTGTGTGGGACTTGTTCTATTAGTCCACCTATACTGACCTCCATCAGGTTGCAAACTGAATATATTTTTTTCTGCATCTACCTCTGAAAAAATATTGGGCTTCTAGCTGTGTGTGGGACTTGTTGTATTAGTCCATCTATACTGACCTCCATCAGGTTGCAAACTGAATATAATTTTTTTCTGCATCTAGCTCTGAAAAAATATTGGGCCTTCTAGCAGTGTGTGGGACTTGTTCTATTAGTCCACCTATACTGACCTCCATCAGGTTGCAAACTGAATATATTTTTTTCTGCATCTACCTCTGAAAAAATATTGGGCTTCTAGCTGTGTGTGGGACTTGTTGTATTAGTCCATCTATACTGACCTCCATCAGGTTGCAAACTGAATATAATTTTTTTCTGCATCTAGCTCTGAAAAAATATTGGGCCTTCTAGCAGTGTGTGGGACTTGTTCTATTAGTACACCTATACTGACCTCCATCAGGTTGCAAACTGAATATATTTTTTTCTGCATCTACCTCTGAAAAAATATTGGGCTTCTAGCTGTGTGTGGGACTTGTTGTATTAGTCCATCTATACTGACCTCCATCAGGTTGCAAATTGAATATAATTTTTTTCTGCATCTAACCCAGCCAATAGTTTTGGCCTAATACCACAGTTTGGCCACTCAGCTCTGCTCGGTTACCATCCATTGTTTTTTTGTGAAAACAACTCCAGAGTTGTGAATTAGTTAACCACCAAAATGAGTGGAAAAAGGCCTGCTGCTGGTGGAAAGGGGAATAGGCGTGTTGGGAAGGGGAAAAAAGGTTGTGTCTGTGGGGTAGGTGTTAAAGCAACAGTAACATCTGCAGAAGAAAGACCATCTTCCAGCCAAACTAAAATGTCTACTTCTTTTAGCGGACAATGTGATAAGATCCCTTTCTTACGGCCACGCCAATCGCTACAAATTCCAGATGAGGCACAAAAACAGCAGGTGCTTCAACGGATATCAAGTGCTCCTTTAAGTGGGCTCTCCTCCACATCAACTTCAACATCACAAATACTCCAGTTCTCAAGGGTGTCACCCAAATCGCACTTGCTTCCTCACAGCTCCCAAATCTCCAGCTGCCCGTCTGAGTATGAGGTAGAACAGATGGTTGAGTCTGCAGAGCTGTTTACTCATACTATAGCCTGGGAATCAGAGGTCGACTCCAGCGCTTCTGTGAATCCAGACGAGGAAATGATCTGCACTGATGCCCAGAATCTTTATGAGTCGGATCCAGGACCAGACGCAGAAGGTTCTGACCATAATGTAGACCCTCATTCCCAAACTGTAACTCCTGTTGGTGGAGACAATGAGGAAGACGATGATAAGACTCAAATACCTGATTGGAGCGACAACTTTAGTTTTTTGTCAGGGCAGGAACAGGTTGGCTCTGAGGACGACGGGTGTGATAACACACAGGGTGATGATGATGAGGTTGGAGATCCCACTTACTGTCAACCCACAGTCAGCCAAGAGATGAGGTCAGCAGAGGAGGTGGAGGAAGATGCTAGTGACGACGAGGTCAGGTTGCGCCTTCCTGGACAGAGACGTAGTACTGGAAGCACGTCAACAACTGCATCCTCAAACACAACTCTGCCTCTCACCACAAGTCGTGGTGGCTCTTCAGGTCGCATGGGTGCTAAGCCTTGCATAGCCTGGGCATTTTTTCAGATCGATAAAGATGACCCAACTCGTGTTATCTGTAACATTTGTCAGCAAAAGCTAAGTAGAGGCCAAAAAATACAGAGTTTGAGTACTTCATGCATGAACCGGCACATGGACATGAAGCATAAGTTGCAGTGGGAAGCTCAGTGTGCTACAATGCGGCCTAGCCGGCCGGGCCAACCACCGTCTGCCATAACTTGTGCATCCGCGGCCTCTTCATCCTCTGTGACTGGGGGGACAGCAGTCACACCTGTTTTGGGGCGCAGACCTGCCACCTCTTTACCCGCAACAGCCAGCGTGATTGGCAGGTCATCATTTTCTTTGGAGGTGGTAACACCAGCTGGTCTTGAGCGCTGTCCGACATCGATAGCACCACCTTTGGATCAAGGCAACCTAACATGTCCGCCTGCATCTTCCTCACAGACCGGCAGTTTGCCGGGGACACCCTTATCAACCCCGTCTAAGCACAATAGCCAGCCCTCGGTCCCTCAGATGTGTACAAGTAAAAGACCATTTCCTCCTAGCCATGAGAAAGCTAAGAGGTTGAATTTCACCATCTGCAAGCTCTTGGCTACAGAAATGCTGCCTTTCCGCCTGGTGGACACAGAGGATTTTCGAGACCTTATGTCCGTCGCAGTGCCCCAGTACCAGATGCCCAGTCGGCACTACTTCTCAAAGAAAGGTGTGCCTGCGCTCCACCAGCATGTCGCACACAACATCACCGCTTCTTTGAGAAACTCTGTGTGTGACAGGGTGCATTTCACCACAGACACTTGGACGAGTAGGCATGGACAGGGGCGTTACATGTCGCTGACTGGGCACTGGGTAACTATGGTGACAGCAGGACAAGGGGCTGCTGTCCAAGTCTTGCCGTCCCCACGAGTTGTGCGTCAATCCTCTTTATGTCAAAGTTCCTCCACTGCTTCTGCCTCCTCAACCTCCTCTCGGTCTTCCACCTGCACCCAAAGCCTGTCTGGTCATGCCACAAGCTTTCTAACTGCGCAGAAGGGATCCTGCACACCTCCTTACTATGCTGGCAGTAGGGCTCAACGTCATCAGGCGGTTTTTACATTGAAATGTCTGGGAAATGTGAGTCACACAGCTGAGGAGTTGTGGTCAGCTCTGGAGAACCAATTTCATGAATGGTTGTCTCCACTGGACCTGAAACCAGGGAAGGCCGTGTGCGACAATGCTGCAAACCTGAGTGCGGCCCTTCGCCGGGGCAATGTCACACACGTGCCTTGTATGGCTCACGTGTTGAACCTGGTTGTCCAGCAATTTTTAGCCCACTATCCCAGACTAGATGGCCTTCTGCAGAGGGCACGGTCGCTGTGTGCTCACTTCCGCCGTTCGCATCCCGCAGCTCAGCGACTTACATCTCTACAGAAGTCGTTGGGCCTGCCACTTCACCGGCTAAAATGCGATGTGCCTACCCGGTGGAATTCAACTCTGCACATGTTGCAGCGACTGTGGCAGCACCGACAAGCCCTGGTGCAATACGTTCTGACGTATAGCCTGGGCCAACGAGATTCAGAGGTGGGGCAAATCACGCTGGAGGAGTGGTCTCAGATCAGGGACCTATGCACCCTTCTGCACAGTTTTGAAATGGCGACGAAGATGTTTAGTGCTGACGATGCCATTATCAGCATGACTATTCCGGTGATTTACATGCTGGAGCACATGTTAAACAGAATTCGGAGTCAGGTGGTGGCACAAGAGGAGGTGGAGGAAGTAGAGGAGGAGGAGTTGTATGCGGAAGGGCTAACATCTGCAAGGTCCAGACGGTCGGCAGCACCAAGGTGGCAGGCATGTGAGGGTGGGGGAGATGGTTTTACCAGGGTGCATGGTAGCAGCCAAACTAGTGAGGAAGGTGCAGAAGCCCAGGAAGAAGTGGAGGACGAACTGATGGAAGACTCATCAGATGAGGGAGACCTTGATCACATTTCTGTTGTGTGAGGTTGGGGGGAGAGGACAGAGGAAGGAAGCATGATTGTTACCTCGCCACCAACACAACAGGGACTTGGTGCTCCTGGATGCGCAACACACATGAGTGCCTTCTTGCTGCACTACCTGCAACATGACCCTCGAATTGTGAGAATTAGAAATAATCCTGACTACTGGGTTGCCACACTGTTAGATCCCCGGTACAAAAGTAAATTTGCAGAAATTATTCCTGCCATAGAAAGGGATGCACGCATGCAGGAGTATCAGCAGAGACTGTTGCAGAATCTTACATGTGCTTTTCCACAAAATACCAGTGGTGCACGTAGTGAATCTCACAGTTCCAACTTGCCAACCGTGGGACCGTCAAGTGTTCAGCACTCAAACCGTAACAGAACCACAGTATCTGCTGGTAACATCAATTTTGCGGAATAATTTCACCACTTTTTTAGCCCATCCTTTGCAAGGCCACAGGAGACAAGAAGTCTGACACATAGTCAACGCCTAGAGACGATGGTACAGGAGTATCTCCAAGTAAACATTGAAGCCACGACTGTGTCACTGGACCCATGCTCTTTTTGGACTTCCAATCTGGATAAATGGCCGGAGCTAGCCACTTACGCCTTGGAGATCTTGTCATGCCCCGCAGCCAGCGTTCTGTCTGAACGTGTGTTCAGCGCTGCTGGTGGTGTGCTGACAGATAAGCGCACGCGGCTCTCCACTGATAATGTAGACAGACTCACGTTCATAAAGATGAACAAATCATGGATCCGAAACGACTTTTCTACCCCTGTGTCATCCTGGGGAGAGTAAAAGCTTGATGATTGGTTAAAATCACCCTACCAACCGTTTTAAGCTTTCAAATTACTAATCATGTTTATCTGTATCCTGACTGGAAAATAATTTGGGCTTTGTAGCAGTGTGCAGCACTGATCCTATTAGGCCATCTATACTAAAGCTTCACCAGATTTAAAATTAAAAATAATTTTTAGCTGCATCTAGCCCGGAAAATAATTTTGGGGCTCCGAGATGCGCAAGACACATAAGTGCCTTCTTGCTGCACTACCTGCAGCATGACCCTCATATTGTCAGAATTCGAAGTAATCATGACTACTGGGTTGCCACACTCTTAGATCCCCCAAACTTTTCGATCAACATTTTCATTTTAATAAAGACCAAAAAAATGGTCATTTTTGAAATTATAAGCATTAGCAGGTTGTTAGAAACTGAAATCAAACAGTTTTCAACTCAAAACTTTATTCTAGGTGATGTTACATTTTCACATAGGACCCCTTGTTCGAAAGGAGCTTCTGAACTCTCTCGTCCATTGAATTTGTCAGGTTTTGGATGGTTTCTGCTTCAATTGTTTTGCATGAGGACAGAATACCCTCCCAGAGCTGTTGCTTAGATGTGAACTGCCTCCCGCCATCATAGACACTCCTTTTAATGATGCTCCAAAGGTTCTGAATGGGGTAGAGGTCAGGGGAGCATGGGGGTCACACCATAAGTTTGTCCCCTTTTATGCCCATATCAGCCAGAGATGCAGATGTTTTATGTGCAGCATGAGATGGTGCATTATCATGCAGAAAAATGATCTTGCTGTGAAATACACGGTTCTTCTTCTTGAACCATGGCAGGAAGTGCTGTTTGAGAAAATCCACATACATTATGGAGTTCATCTTTAGCGCCTTCAGGGATCCTAAAGGGGCCAACAATCTCTCTCCCCATGATTCCAGCCCAAAACATTACTCCACCTCCTCCTTGTTGGCGCTGTAGCCGTGTTTGCGTGGGGTGTCCATCAACCAGCCATCCTCCACTCCATCCATCTGGACCATCGAGCGCTGCACGGCACTCATCCGTGAACAAAACTGTTTTGAAATCAGTCTTCATGTAATGTTTGGCCCACTGGAGCCGTTTCTGCTTGTGTGAAGTGGATAGAGGAGGTCGACAGGATGGCGTATGCACAGCTGCAAACCTCTGAAGGACCCTGCATCTTGTTGTTCGGGGGACGTTGGAGGCACAAGCAGCTTCAAAAACTTGTCTGCTGCTATGACAAGGCTTTTTGGCCGCTGCTCTTTCAACCTGACGTAATTGCCTGTAGGAAAGAGTCCTCAATTTGCCCTTATCAGCATGCACACGTGTGTACTGTGAATCAGCTACATACTTCTTGATTGCCAAGACACTTCATCCTGATCATCGCACAATGTTGATTGTAGTCATGCCTTGACCTAAACACTCCACAATTTGTTGCTTCTCAGCAGCCGACACATCCTTTTTCTTTCCCATTTTGGCAGAAAATGTAGGCTGCTTAATAATGTGACAGAGCCTTCTTAAGTAGTCTTGCCTTTCATTGGACACACCTGCCAAACTAATTAGCACAGGTGTCTGCAATTGCTTACAGTGATATAAAGAGCCCTGACACACATCACCATCAATGAGTTTAACTGACAAACAAACAAATTCTTCCCTTATCACTCCTAAACACTTTTTGCATAATAATTTGGAACGCAGTGTACATGTGCTTTTCCACAAAACACCAGCGGTTCACGTAGTGAATCTTACAGTTCTAACTTGCCAACCGTGGTCTGTATGGAGTTGTTCAATAAAGGGGACAGAGGACATCCCTGCCTTGTCCCATTGGTGATTGTGAAAGGTGATGAAAATGTTCTGACGCACCCCCTGGGCCTTGGGACACCCGGAGCCGGACCCTTTTTGGTGGATGCTGGTGGTTGTAGTCTTCGTGGCGGCGACCCGGTTCCGTGGCTCAGGGCGGAACTATTTATGTGGTTTTGATGTTTAAATGTCCGACTACGCCACCCGTGGATTGCGGTCAGAGTGAACCGCTGCTACAGGGCAGACCGCTGAGGCTGGTGTTGTGGGTGCAGCAGAGCGTAGCATAACTCCCCACGGGAGGAGTATAGCCTCAGGGCAGTGTATGCGGAGGATGGGGGTGATGGTGCAGGGCAGCAGCAGTAACGACACGGAGTCAGTGATGCAGTTCAGGGCCTTTACTCACAGTTCTTATTATCCAGACCACGTCTGCAGGTAACGGCTGCCCACGTCGTACTGTGCTCACCAGGTGAGGGGCTCAGACAACTCCCAGATAACTTTGGAGCACTTCACAGGACCCCCTTTGTGTGTCCTTTGTCTGGCCTTTCTTACCAACACTTCTGTCCGGCTGCCTCGGGCCTCCTCTTGGTAAACTTGGCGCTAGTTTCCCTGACCCTATGTGGTGCCTTCCTAGCGGGTGTAGCGAGGGGCTGCGCCACATAAAATGTCAGAGCCTCCGGTTTCTAGCTGAGGGTCGTTTCCTGCCTCCACTAGTTCGGGGACCGGTCTCCCCCTTTGGCCTGACCCCTCCACGCAGGTGGATTCGGGCGTGCGGTGGCGACTCGCCCGTCCGCACCCCTGGGATCCCTTCATTCCTCGTTCCTGGAGCCTTCTCCGCTCCTCTTCCTTCCTTCTCCCTCTTCCAGGCCTGGGCCTCTGTTACTAGGCCCGCCTCCGGAGCAGAGCTCATGCAGAGCCCCTGCTCCCTGCCACTTCTGCTCAGACTTCTCTGCACTGAACTAAGATGGTGCCCACCTTTTATACTCCCTTCTCAATGCACCCAGGAACTGCTTCCTCCCTGCTCCTGCACTACAGGGTTCCCCTTCCTCAGTGTTCCCTCCCCCCACTCCAGCCAGGGACAGGGACTGTCGTGCCCATCTCAGGGGCATATTGGTCGCCCTGCCCCACGGCAATGTGGTGTAATGCATGCAGGTGTCGGGTCCTGATCCACACTCCATCCTTACCTGAGAGTGAGATATCACACCTCTGGGTGAGGTGCAATACGTCTGTAGCAACCGAGCCCTCAGGGTGCTACAGTTCCATTTATCTTCAGCCTAGGTGACGTATTGCGATACAGGGCCGTGATTTTGGCTATAAAAGGGTCCCCTAGACCCCTACCCCAAGCTTTTTAAGAGAATCATATATGGCGTGCCAGGAGACTCTATGGAATGCTTTCTCAGCATCCAACGAGAGTATCTAATTACAAATTTTTAACTGCATCTAGCCCAGGAAATACTTTGTGCCTAGTAGCAGTGTCTGCTAGTCAGCGGATTATCCCGGCTGTTAAGCAAGCTGCACCACCTGTAGTTTAGACACTTAATTTTTTCAAAGGAAATGCTTCGGGACCATGGGATACTTAGTGAAGAGCATCAGGAGGCACCCCAAGGCATAGGGGCTGGGACTGGCAGTAGGATGCCTTGCGGTGGACAGCCGAGCTCGATCCTTATAAAAGCTTTTTAACTGCAGCAGCTTTAGTGGACGCTACTGGAGCTGGAATTACCGCGGCTGCTGGCATGAGACTTGCCCTCCAATAGATCCTTGTAAATGGATTTAAAGTGTATTCATTCAAATTAGAGAGACAATTTAAATTAAAAAGCTTAGAGCTGCCTCCACCACAGGGGGGCTCGCTCGACTCACCAGCGGACAGGCACCAGTATTGGGAGAGGGGGGCTGGCCGTCAGGGTTCACCGCGGCTCTGGCACAAACCCGGCGACACGGAGGTGGCACGGGCAGGAGCGGACTGGCCGTGTCGGCTTCTCACTTTTTGGATTTTAGAAGGGCATGACATGCCTATAACTGTGTCTCCCCCTCCTTTTACTCCTCCACCTCTTTTATTTTCGCATGACTATATGTACTTGTCACTTTTCCATGTGTTAGTTATGTCTTCTGAGCAGTTTGTCAGCTTTTGGACACCTTTGAAGGTGTTTTCTATGTGTTTCTTTGTGTTTTTGTTTGCCTGCCATTGGTTTTAACGGTGTTCGAAGGTGTTCGACGAACAGTTCGACGAACAGTTCGGCGAACACACGGGTGTTCGACGAACCGAACCGAACTCGAACACTACGGGGGTGGCTCAACACTAGTTATAAACCACATTGAGGAAACTTGCAATGAGATGAAATGTTCAAGGTTAAAAATGCTACAGCAGAGCAATGATACAAAAAAATTTGTGCACAGCTTGGCTGAATGTTTTGTTACATATTCACTCCCCCGCATACGCCCCCACAAGGTCACTGGTTAGGAAATGCCATTCTTTCCTCCAGAGTCTTTGTCTACACTGTATGAATCCTTCCCCCGATATGCCTGGATCTTAAAAACTTGCTAAAAGATTAACTCACCTACAGTAATGCTTTCATGTAATATTTTCTTTAAAAATATGTAGTAAACCTCTCCATTACCGCTTAACCATAGAAAGAACGTGATGAAGGAATCTCTCGGAATATCTGTACAATATGGTAATTGTTCTGCAGGCAGGAAAATGTCTGAAGGCAAAAAAAAATCCGTGCAATTTAAATATGTAATTGGCTCTTCTTTTACATTATAAAGTGCAGCAAAATGCAGCTTATTTGCTATTTATAAGATTTTTGGAGAGGGAAAAAAAACAAGGACATAAGCTGAGAAATATTGCAGAAGCTCTTTGAAAATATTAAGTTAAAAGGATTATTCATGGAATTGATGAAAGATTTTCCTCCTCCCCTCTCACAGCAGGAGTCTAACCACTGAGTGAGACATAGGAACTGAAGCTTCATCCCCCTCCTCTCCTCCTCCCCTCTCACAACATGAGTCTAACAACAGAGTAAAACATAAGATCTGTAGATTCACCCTCTTCCTCTCCTCTCACAGCATGGCCTACCCATACAGTGAGACACAGGGACTGAAGCTTCATCCCCCTCCTCTCCTTATCCCCTCTCACAGCAGGAGCTACCCACAGAGTAAGACCACAGCCCCACTATCAGTATTTGATCACTATTCGGACAGTATTTTTTCTCAGGAGTGGGAGCCAAAACCAGAAGTGGGTGATAAATGCAGAATTGGTGACTTGTTTCTATTATACCTTTTCTCTGATTGTTCCTCACCTGGTTTTGGCTCCCACTCCTGAGAAAAAATACTGACCAAATACTGATAGTGGGGCCATGGCCCAAGACATAGGATCTGCAGCTTCAACCTTCTCCTCCCCTCTCACAGCACAAGATACCCACAGAGTAAGACATGGGGTCTGAAGCTTCAACCTCTTCCTCCCCTCTCACAGCAGAAACTACCCACAGAGTAAGACATGGGCTCTGAAGCTTCAACCTCTTCCTCCCCTCTCACAGCAGAAACTACCCACAGAGTAAGACATGGGGTCTGAAGCTTCATCCTCCTCTCCTCTCATAGCTTAAGTCTAACAACAGAGTAAGACATAGGGATTGAAGTCTCTGCCTCCTCCCCTCTCACAGCATGAGTCTACCCAGAGAGTAATTGAATAAATGAAAACTACCTCACTCCTGGCGTGATGGTGGTGCCCAGGTAGGGTTACAAGCCCGTAATCATGTAGAGAAGTAACCTGGCACTCAGAAGATTCATGGGTTCTTTTATAATTTTTAATAAAGAAGTGTATAAAATAAACAACAGACGTTTCGGTCACATTAGACCTTCATCGGTGTACTACAAAAATAAAAATGGCAGTAAGTATCATATAGACATAAACAATACAGATGTGACCAAACATGATCAAATCAAACCAAATTGTCATGCGAAAGTGCTCAAAGGGAATACAACATGGGAAGGACAGGATGGGAAGGGAAGGAGGATGAGGAGGGGGAATGGTGGCAGAGCCTGAAATCTTGTAGAAAGGAACCTACCAGTTTGCAGAAATGAATATATTAAAGCAGTAGCCTATTAGGTTCTGTAAGCTGTGGGGATAAAAATAAAAATAAAGGCATGAATGCCATGGACTAAGGCTATTGCTAAAGTGGAGAGTAAAGGGATGGTCCCTGTGAAATTACCTGTAGATGTGTGGTAGCCGGACACGGTGTTTTATTAAAGATTATGCACCCTTGGAAATACTCCAAGAGATCCGCTATAAATGTTTTGTACTTCCTCAATAAATTAGAACAACTTCTGCATTTGGTCTAGCTTGACCCAAGTGTCTGTTGTTCTCTATGCATGCATATACAGTACATTTGATAATTAATTTGGCAGCAGCGTTTAAGAAGGATTTGCGTGTACCCATCGTGGTCAAAGCAACCAAATCACCAGGAACTTCAAGTTACATCTTTGCCAATAACTACATACCCTAACCAATGGAGGATGAATGGCTTTTTGGCCAGGATACATACTAAGTGTTCTCCTGCAAACAGTATATCTATACAGCCCACAATTCATTGTCATACTACAATTGATCAAAAAAGCAATTTGGAAAAAATGGGCTTGAGCATCCTCAAAGATAAAAAGAAAACAATGCTTCAATTAAATAACTAATGAAATTATTTCTCCAGACAATTGCACCATATATGGTAACACTTCAGGTATTAATCATAGAATCATAGAATCATAGAATGTAGAGTTGGAAGGGACCTCCTGGGTCATCTGGTCCAACCCCCTGCTCAAAGCAGGATTCACTAAATCATCTCAAACAGATGTCTGTCCAGCCTCTGTTTCAAGACGTCCATTAAAGGGGAACTCACCACCTCTCGTGGCAGCCTGTTCCACTCATTGATCACCCTCACTGTCAAAAAGTTTTTTCTAATATCTAATCTGTGTCTCCTCCCATTTAGTTTCATCCCATTGCTTCTAGTCTTTCCTTGTGCAAATGAGAATAAAGATGATCCTTCTACAATGTGACAGCCCTTGACATATTTGTAGACAGCTATTAAGTCTCCTCTCAGTCTTCTTTTTTGCAAGCTAAACATTCCCAAATCCTGCAACCGTTCCTCATAGGACATGGTTTGCAGACCAGTCACCATTCTGGTCGCTCTTCTCTGAACTTGCTCCAGTTTGTCTATGTCTTTTTTAAAATGTGGTGCCCAAAACTGTACACAGTATTCCAGATGAGGTCTGACCAAAGAGGAGTAAAGTCCAATAATGACTTCACGTGATCTAGACTGTATGCTTCTGTTAATACATCCCAGAATTGTATTTGCCTTTTTTGCTGCTGCATCACACTGTTGACTCATGTTCAGTCTATGATCTATTAGTATACCTAAGTCTTTTTCACATGTACTGTTGCTTAGCTCTATTCCTCCCATTCTGTATATGCTTTTTTCATTTTTATTGCCCAGATGTAGTACTTTGCATTTTTCCCTGTTAAAAACCATTCTGTTGTTTGCTGCCCACTGCTCCAGTTTATTTAGGTCTTTTTGAATCCTCTCTCTCTCTTCTCTAGTATTAGCTATCCCTCCTAGCTTTGTGTCATCAGCAAATTTAATCAGTTTATCCTCAATTCCTTCATCTAAATCATTGATAAAGATGTTGAACAATACAGGTCCCAGGACGGAGCCCTGTGGTACCCCACTTGAGACATTCATCCAGCTGGATGTGAAGCCATTTTTTCAATAAGGATGGTGTGAGATACTTTGTCAAATGCTTTGCTGAAGTCAAGATATACTATATCTACAGCATTTCCCTGATCCACCCAGTCAGTGATTCTGTCATAGAAGGAAATTAAGTTAGTCTGACATGACTTGTTAGTTACAAACCCATGCTGACTCTGGTTAATCACTTCATTCTTATCCATGTACTTACATACATGTTGTTTAATAATTTGTTCAAAGATCTTTCCTGGTATAGAAGTCAGACTCACCGGCCTATAGTTCCATGGGTCCAACTTCTTTCCCTTTTTGAAGATAGGAACAACATTTGCTCTTCTCCAGTCTTCTGGGACTTCTCCTGTTCTCCAAGAATTTTCAAAGATTATGGAGAGTGGTTCTAAAATTTCTTCTACGATCTCCTTCAGTACTCTGGGGTGTAATTCATCTGGACCTGGAGACTTGAACTCATTTATGTTAGCTAAATATTCCCTCACAATCTTTCTGTTTACAGATAACTTGGATTCTTCTATTCCTTTAAAACGACAGTGAAGATCAGTTGATGATACATTTTCTTTCTGAGAGAAAACAGATGCAAAATAGGAATTAAAAAGTTCGGCCTTCTCAACATCCTCTCTTACCATTTCTCCATTTTCATCCTGTAAAAATCCTATAGCATCTTTGACTTTTCTTTTACTTTTGACATACCCCCAAAATCCTTTTTTGTTGCTTTTGACATCTCTTGCAAGCCTTAATTCATTGTCAGCTTTAGCTAACCTGATACGTGCCCTACAGGATCTGCAGACTGCATTATAATCTTCTTTAGATATGCCTCCCTCTTTCCATTTAATAAACATTTCTTTCTTTCTTTTTAGCATGTGTTTAAGTTCTGTGTTCATCCATCCTGGTTTCCTTAAAGGCTTCCCATTCTTCCTACTTTTCGGGATTGTTAACGATTGTGCTTTGAGAATCTCATTTTTAAAAATTTCCCATCCTTCCTGGACATTTTTGTCCTTAAGGACATCCAGCCATTGGATCCCTCCTATTCTCTTTCTGAGTCTCTTAAAATCTGCCTTTCTAAAGTCTAACCTTGAAGTTTGAGTCTTCACATGTCTTCCTCCTCTAGTTATCGAAAATTCTATAATAGCATGATCGCTGCCTCCTAGGGTCCCAGCCACCTTTACCTCCTCAACCATTTCATCCCTGTTTATAAGGATTAGATCCAAAGTAGCAGATCCCCTTGTTTTCTCCCCTACCTTTTGGAAGATAAAGTTGTCAGCAAGAGAGGATAAGAATTTGCTTGACCTGTTAGTTTTACTTGAGAGAGATTCCCAACAAATGTCTGGATAGTTGAAATCTCCCATGACCACTACGTCATATTTTTTTGAGAACTTGGTCATTTGATACATAAAGAGTTCATCCATATCTTCAGCTTGCCCAGGTGGCCTGTAGTAAATGCCTACAATGGTGTCCTTTCCGTTGTTCTCTCCTTGTATTCTTACCCAAACAGTTTCCACAGAACTCCCAATCTCTGAAGCTTCAATCTCTGTGCAGATATACGCTTTTCTAACATACAATGCGACACCTCCTCCTCGTTTATCATGTCTGTTTCTTGCAAATAAGTTGTATTACTTGGTAACGATGAAGCTCTAAACCACATGAAGCTGCCTGCAACATATTTTGCTTAAGAAGCTTTTTATCTAAAATCAGGAGAGACAACTTGGCAAGTTTGACTCAGCTCTTCGCATCTTTTTCTACTTTGATCATTGGTGTTATGTGTATTTTTCTCTCGTTGAGCACAATGAAGGATGTAACATATACTAGTGCATGCCCTCATCATCTCCCGCCTTGACTACTGCAACCTCCTGCTCTGTGGCCTCCCTTCCAACACTCTCGCACCCCTCCAATCTATCCTAAACTCTGCTGCCCGACTAATCCACCTGTCCTCCCGCTATTCTCCGGCCTCTCCTCTCTGTCAATGTCTTCACTGGCTCCCCATTGCTCAGAGACTCCAGTTCAAAACCCTAACCATGGCATATAAAGCCATACACAACCTGTCTCCTCCATACATCTGTGATCTAGTCTCTCGTTACATACCCACACGCAACCTCCGATCCTCACAAGATCTCCTTCTCTACTCCCCTCTTATCTCCTCCTCCCACAATCGCATACAAGATTTCTCCCGTGCATCCCCCCTACTCTGGAACTCTGTACCCCAACACATCAGACTCTCGCCTACCGTGGAAACCTTCAAAAGGAGGCTGAAGACCCACCTCTTCCAAGAAGCCTACAACCTGCAGTAACCACCGCTGCACGACCATCTCTCCCTCACGTACTGTATCCTCACCCATCCCTTGTAGATTGTGAGCCCTCGCGGGCAGGGTCCTCACTCTCCTGTACCAGTCGCCGTCACATTGTGTTCAAGATTATTGTAATTGTTCTTGTATGTATACCCCCTTTCTCACATGTAAAGCGCCATGAAATAAATGGCGCTATAATAATAACTAGTAATAAATAATAAATATCCCGTGCACTGCAAATATTAATCTCCTATTGTTAAATCTGCATATTCCACTGCAATAAACAACATCAAAAACAGTAATAGTAATAATAAAGGGTGTTGGTAATGAATAGACTGATGGACAAGATTTATTTGTTTGCCTCTTAGAGAAAAAAAATGGCAAATGAAAAAAACTATGTCCCTTTACAACTCATTGATGAAATTATCAGCAGTCGATTACTCAGTTATTGCATGTTCTATACAACTGTTTGTAAAGAGCTGAAATGACTCATAGCAATTTTCCCTATTACTCGTTCATCTGCTGGTGAATTATGGATTTATGTTTTAGCTTAAATAAAAAAAATGTAACAATATGAGCATTACTACCGCACATTATTAATCTGTGTTTTAAAAATATAATTAGTAGAGATCACAAATCTTTTAAAACTCAGATTTAACAGCTTCAGCAAATGCAAAAGAAAAAGTCACAGGTACTCAGATTGCCCTGAAAAGACATGTGTAAGGCTCTGAGGTCTCCTAGGGCTGTATCTAACCCCTTTTAATCTCTTTAATGCACACACAACCTTAGCAATTTTAAAATTTACAGTGGCATGTAAAAGTCTGGGCACCCCTGGTCAAAATATCTTCTTATAGCCTTCTGCTTTGTGGCCCTCCACCGTTTTCATTCTCAGAGTGGTAGGCAGCTGCTTAGAAGAACACATGGCTGCTGTGTTTTGGCACAAGATTAGAGGAGGCTGGGTTTTTATAAAGCTGGGAGATTTGCATCACCTGGCCTTTCCTAACGATAATGGTGAACAAGCCATAACCCTAATAGGCTAATTAAGGTCTGAAACCTTGGTCAAAGTTATCTGAGCACACAAATCTCCAAGGGTGCCCATACTTTTGCATCGGCCCATTTTCCTTTTTTGTAATTTTCAAAATGTAAAAGATGAAAATATATATTTTTTCCCTAAAATACAAAGGAAATGTGTCATCTTTAACTTTAGGCCTTTTAAAGATCATTTCATCTTCAATTCGCTTAACTGTTCACAATAACAGTAATTTTGACCAGGGGTACCCAGACTTTTACATGCCACTGTAATAATACAGTGTGCTGACAGACTTTTCAGTTTTTTTTAAATATAAAAAAGGTCCAAAAATGTTCAGTTAGTTATTTTTGATCAGGCAGGCTGTTCTGTGGACAACATTGACTCAAGCTGACGATGTCACAGTCAGAGGTAACATCACCATGCTGTGACTGAGACAAGTGATGTACCATATATTCCACTATGCTCCCTGCTTCTTCATAAGGCTAGATTCACACACAGGTTTTACATGAGCTTACTGCAGGGTGTCCTGACATGAACTCAGCAGCCTCAAAGACTTATACAAGGTTGTGCTGAGTTCAGAACAGGAGACCTGTGGCTACTCCGTGCATCACAGTCTATACTCGGACACCCAGACAAGTAAGTCTAGCCTTACTAATATATTTGCTGGGGGCAAAGGAGGCCAGTTTTGTCCTACATTTGGTAGTACAGTGGTACTACTGGACGGCTAGTGGTAGTGGTGGCAAAATGTGGCATCAGGCCACAGTATAGGTGTGCAATGTATATGTGGCGCCCCTGAGGGTTCGACCGCCACAGGGATGCTGCACTTCTCCAATGGAGTGTAGTGTTCCTCCTCTGAGGTAAGAACAGTGTGATGGTCAGGACCCTACCTCCACATCCAACACCACACTCCTCCCACCAGAGGGGGCTAATAGGCACCAGGTGCTGCCCCTACTGGCATTCAGGAGACTGGGGAACCCAAAAGAGATAGGAACCAGTTAGTGGGTGAGGGTGGGGGACTCACATTATAGTGACACCTTAAATTTCATATTTAATACACTGCCATCTTGGTTCTGGGTCTCTTGTATCGTGATCTCCCTCCCTGAGAGTGGATCCTGTGTGGACCTGCAGAGGATGGAGACACGGCCCTCGTCCCCAGGCCTTGGGATGAGGGGCAGGCTGGAGATGAGGAATGTCTCAGCCAAGTCAAGGACCATTACCAAGAAGGCCCGGAGCTTAAGAGTGGAGCTCCACCGCAAATGGGTCTCGGGGAGGATGCAGACGGAGCGATGTACGCCACCTGTCCTCGCCTACCTGATCTCTTCAGAGGGATTCCGGCTGCAAGAGAGGTACCAGCCCCCGACACCTGACCTTGCTACTCTACGTCCCGGTCAGGAAAGCCCAGAAGGCGCTGAGGATCCCACCGGGTAACGGAAGGAATGGCGCTGCCACCCGTACCCTTGTTCTGAGTGAAGTTCAGAGGGAGACCTGGCCTATTCACACACACACAGACAGGAAAGGACTAGGTCTAATGTCTAGGAACACTCTGGTGCGGGGTACTGATTTAACGCTGGACTTACTCGGAGGTTGTCGGACCCCCCTCGTCTCTGGTGACCACAGAACTCCGCGAGGAGCAGGGAGTCACCTTCCTACTGCCATCTCTATCGTGAGTAAAACCCTGGAAGTTCACCCCTATGGCCTCCGGACTCTTTATTCTGCACTACACCGCACTACGCAGCACCAGACCTCCTGGACTACTACCCCCTCCATCCTGTCCCTCTGCCCTGAGGCCCTGCTCTGCCTGTGGGGAGTAGTAACAACGACGGCTGCGATAACACCCCTGCCTCAGCGGACTACAGCAGCGCTGGTGGCCTTCACCAGGTGCCACAGGTGGCGTAGTCGAGATCAGCCACTCAACCCGGATAAGCCCGTACCATCCTTTTTTTTAATGTGACAACCCTGGGCACGGAGCGGGTCCGGGCCACGGCTGCACCCCATCTACAACATCGGGACCCGCCTCCGAGTCCCCCATCTCCCAGGGTAGGGTTTTTCGAACGTCGAGGCGTCACATAACTTGGCGTAGTCGGCAGGATCGCGTGCCCGCAGCAAAGGAAGGAATTACCCATTGCTACCGGGTACTATGTGCCTTACACCTTGGACTGTCGTTTTCCACTTAAAATGGCACCCGCCCAAGAAGAACAGGCGCCATAGTGCTGTGAAAAGACGGTCTCCTAACACCTCCTATCGTGGGCCAGGCTCCCAAATGGTGCCAAAAATGTGGTCTGCCCCTTCCATCAGAGACTGTCCGCAGGGTAATGCCAGTCAAAATGGATGGGCTGAACGAAGGTGTGCCTGTTAGCATACCGCCCTGGAGAAGCCCCAAAGAGAGGAGGGCATGGAAAGCAACAAGGTGCGGCCATTGCAGTTGGAGTTTGGCGACCTTAAGGAGCAGACGTGGACGCTGCTGGAGCACAACAAACGGAGCCTTCCAACCCCGGCCCAGGTTCTTCACCCGACAGGGAGCGAAGCGGCACAGTTCTTACAGCGGGAGATATTGAATTTCTCCACCAGGACGCCCCGGGTCTTGTACGGAGACTGGATGAGGCCCAGAAGGCGGCATCTGCTGCATGGCGGGAAGAAATGCTGCTGTGCATCCGGACCCGCCGCCAAGGAGCTGAAGCTCAGGGGGAAGCGATGACAGAGGTCGCGAGTGGCCCAGCGGCGGGTAAGTGTACTGCCCCTGCCCCGGCTGCTGAACCTACTGTGCCCATACTGGACCTCATGACGGAGTATCTCCTAACCGGCGCGGTCATCTGGGAGCAGGTCTTTGCTCCAGAGCTGCAAGCTTTGGCTATAGGCGGAGATCTGCAGTGCCACCCAACTCCCGTATCGGAAGCACCTGAGGCTGCTGGGGTATCCGCCGACCCCAACCCGGGCTGGTTTCTATTCTTAGAGGACCCACAGCAACCCTTGCTGACACCGCTGCCCGCACCGACAGTCACCTGGCCGGTGGCTGAGGAGTGGGCCTGGGACAACCGGGGGGGGGACCTGATGGGCTTCCCCCGGGAGACCCGGGCTGAAGCGCAGAAGAGGAGTGAGCTGTGCCGTGAACAGATTCTCCAACTCACTCGGGAGCAACGCCAGAGGGAGGTCCGCTGCGAGCACCTCGAGGTGCGCGCCAAGGCTGCGAAGTCCCGAGCCCGCCAGGAGGAATTAACCCGTCCAAGCCCCCGTGTGGAAGGGCAAGTAGTCCGCTTCCACCATGAGGCGGGGTGGGGGTTCATAAGAAGTCCCCAATATCAGGACGAGGTCTGTGTCAGCCGGCGGGATGTCGAGCCGCGACTGAAGAAGGGACACCCTGGCCAGAACCTCTTCCCGGGTGACATAGTCACATACACTCGCCACCACGGGGTGCGGAGGTGGTACACCCTGGATGTCCACAAGGTGTCCGGGAGTGATGCCCCCTCGCGCTCGGTCTTAGAGGACCGGTCAGCCTCCGTCGGGAGGAATGAGCCTTTTCCCAGGAGGGAACCCGAGATTTAAGCAGCCCCGGCGGCTGTAACTTGTTTAAAGTTGTATTGTTTATGTTTTAACTTGTTTATCCCTGGTTTCTAGAGACATTGGTCCCTGCGGACTTGTAGCAGACAGACTCCTTTATTGTAAATAGTTTGCATCTCTTTAGGTGCTCCTTATTGGTTTTATGTGAAACCGTGTCTATTTCTACCTCAGACCTCAGAAGAAAAATCTGTCTGGAGTGGCTCTCTTGGAGGTCCAACTCGGGATCTTCATGCCCTGCAGCCACCCCATGGCCCACGTTGGGGGTTTGGGACAGGTCCCTCGTGCTTCTGAACTGCTTTTTAGTCCTTGCACTTTAACCCATCTGTCTGTGCATAAATGTCTCTGGATGATTATTGTACTTTAATATTTTTATATTTTTGTACTTTTATATTGTATTATGTTTGAAATGTTTAAGAAGATGTGCCTCCCATAAAAGGAAGATGGTTTACAGTTTATATAAAAGAAAACTGTACCAGGTATTGTTCTTTTGCAGCCCGCGGATGTGCTGTGTTTCACCATGGGGGAATGTGGCACCCCTGAGGGTTCGACCGCCACAGGGATGCTGCACTTTTCCAATGGAGTGTAGTGTTCCTCCTCTGAGGTAAGAACAGTGTGATGGTCAGGACCCTACCTCCACATCCAACACCACACTCCTCCCACCAGAGGGGGCTAATAGGCACCAGGTGCTGCCCCTACTGGCATTCGGGAGACTGGGGAACCCAAAAGAGATAGGAACCAGTTAGTGGGTGAGGGTGGATGACTCACATTATAGTGACACTTTAAATTTCATATTTAATACACTGCCATCTTGGTTCTGGGTCTCTTGTATCGTGATCTCCCTCCTTGAGAGTGGATCCTGTGTGGACCTGCAGAGGATGGAGACACGGCCCTCGTCCCCAGGCCTTGGGTTGAGGGGCAGGCTGGAGATGAGGAATGTCTCAGCCCGGTCAAGGACCATTACCAAGAAGGCCCGGAGCTTAAGACTGGAGCTCCACCGCAAATGGGTCCCGGGGAGGATGCAGACCGAGTGGTGTACGCCACCTGTCCTCGCCTACCTGATCTATTCAGAGGGATTCCGGCTGCAAGAGGGGTACCGGCCCCTGACACCTGACCTTGCTACTCTACGTCCCAGTCAGGAAAGCCCGGTAGGCCCTGAGGATCCCACCGGGTAACGTAAGGAATGACACTGCCACCCGTACCCTTGTTCTGAGTGAAGTTCAGAGGGAGACCCGGCCTATTCACACACACACGGACAGGAAAGGACTAGGTCTAATGTCTAGGAACACTCTGGTGCGGGGTCCTGATTTAACGCTGGACTTACTCGGAGGTTGTCGGACCCCCCTCGTCTCTGGTGACCGCAGAACTCCGCGAGGAGCAGGGAGTCGCCTTCCTACTGCCATCTCTATCGTGAGTAAAACCCTGGAAGTTCACCCCTATGGCCTCCGGACTCTTTATTCTGCACTACACCGCACTACGCAGCACCAGACCTCCTGGACTACTACCCCCTCCATCCTGTCCCTCTGCCCTGAGGCCCTGCTCCGCCTGTGGGGAGTAGTAACAATGACGGCTGCGATAACACCCCTGCCTCAGCGGACTGCAGCAGCGCTGGTGGCCTTCACCAGGTGCCACAGGTGGCATAGTCGAGATCAGCCACTCAACCCGGATAAGCCCGTACCATCCTTTTTTTTAATGTGATGACCTTGGGCACGGAGCGGGTCCGGGCCACGGCTGCACCCCATCTACAACATCGGGACCCGCCTCCGAGTCCCCCATCTCCCAGGGTAGGGCTTTTCTAACGTCGAGGCGTCACATATACAGTTATCAATTGGACTATTGAAACAGGTGTGCAAAAACAAACATGCACAGTTACATGTCATTTTTTTTTTCTTTTTTTCCCCAACAAGATTTAACTCTCTTCACAAATTTGACAAAATAAGAAATACTAGGTCGATACAAGTCCAAATAGCCAGTACCTGCAACAGGGCACTGTATTGATATGCAAACTTTTTCAAGTAGACAGTTGCATATAAATTCCTGAATTTTGAATGATTTTATTTCTATTTTTCTTTTTAAAATTGTTACCCCCTTTCACAAAAACAATTGCACAATAAATTCGAAAACTCAGCACTGCTGCCTGTAACAAGGAAAAGGACACTATCAGAAACTGAAATTATTTTTTTTCTGTAAAGACTATTCTGCTGACTTGCTTCTGCTTTCTAATGCATTAAGAATGAGGAAAAAAATGTGTATTGTAATTCAAATGCAGTAGCACATACGCCAGCTGCCAATGATCAATCACGCTAAGTCTGGCACTGCTGCTGGCACCACTTCCTTCTCTTTCTCTCCCCCTATCAACTGAATCTCTTTATTATTCACTACACTTATCTTCTTACTGCAGCAATTATATAACTGTCTGGAATATTTATAAAATGTTTTAGGTCTTCTCTTCCAATGTCTATTACTAAACTGTGAGCTTAGTAATCTCGTTATCCTAAAATCACCCTAAAATAGCTGCTAGGTTCCCTGCCTAGTTTTTCACACAAGCTATAATGGTCCCCTCTGATTAATAGTTGCAAGGCATCATGAGAAAGGAGGCATGGTAGTGCCGAAGATCATGTCAGTCTTCTTGTTCTAATGCAATCTTCTATAATATGTAAAATATGGTGGTGGGCAGTTTTTTGATGATTTGCACAAATCAAAACACACATTTTTCTAATTCTCCGGGACCTGCAATTTTCATAACATTACACTCATATTTGATACACTCATCTATAGTACATACACACACAGTGCTCAGCATAAATGAGTACACCCCCTTTGAAAAGTAAGATTTTAATCAATATCTTACTGAACACAAGAACGGTTTCCAAAATTTTGACAAGACTTCATAGAACATTTTTTTAACCCATAACATGTAGGTAAGGTTACTAATATAACTTTCATTATATAATCATCAGTTTTACTCAAATTAATTGATGCAAAAATGAATACACCCTACATCAAAACTACTACATCTAGAAGTTTGTATGACCTCCATGGTTTTTAAGGACAGGACCATGTTTTCTAAGCATGGAACAAACAAGTTTGTGACATATTGCAACATCAATCTTTTTCCATTCTTCAAAAATGACCTCTTTTAGAGTCTGACTGCTGGATGGTGAGTGATAACAACTTGTCTCTTTGGTACTCCCCATAGGTGTTCATTTGGGTTCCGATCAGGAGAAACTTGGCCACTGAATCATTTTCACCCTGTTCTTCTTCAGAAATGCAACAGACGTGTGTTTTGGATCATTGTCATATTGAAAAAGTGCACGTCTACCAAGGGGATAGTGGTGGCAGCATCTTCTCTTTCCTATAGAGCAGTATACCTGTGAATACCATCAATGAAATGTAGTCCCCCAACATAATCAGCACTCATGCAACCCCCCCAAATAATATCACTGTCACCACCATGTTTCACTGTAGACACTATTAATTTAGAAAAATGAATTTAGAAAAATGCATAGTGCCTACAGTGAAACATGGTGGTGGCAGTGTCCTTATGTGGGGCTGCATGAATGCTGCCGGTGTTGAAGAACTACATTTCATTGATTTCATGGTATCATGAAGTGTTTATGCTATGTGTGTCTATATGTGGCCTCTCAGTGTATTATATGTTGTGAGTTTCACTCTGATGAGGGTTTTCTTAACATGTCAATAATATATGGCATTTGAATTTATGGGAATTTGGAGTTGTTAATGATACTTGTGGAAATGTAATGGTGGACAAATCTGTATGTCAGCGAAAACAGATTAGGGGCACTAGTAAATACACACAGTGGGCCTGCAGCGAGTAGTAAGGGGAACCATAAACCCAGTAATAAGGTAAAAAGGTAAAACACTAAAATAATATCCACCGCACTGGTCCACTGGGGTCGAAGAATTCGAACACAGGAGGAGGTAGAGGTAAAGACTGTTTATTTAGATCATATATAAAATGTTTCCCAGAGGCAAAGTAAAATACAGTATTAAAACGGGGATGGTCCGGTATTTGTGACACAGTTGTCTTTATAGGAGAAATTACGAGATTTCTAAGGGGTCCAGAGCCAGTAGATGCCTGTAAGAAGTATATAGTAACCTAATTGTGGGTGGAATAAGTAGGGTTTACTAATTAAAGATAATAATCAGTATGTACCTGATATGGTAATAAAAAGAGGAGAGGACTAATCCTCCCTGATGAAGGATACCGAAGTATCACAAACGCGTAGGATTCTAATCTTGGTCCTCTCTGCCATCCGTCCACACCGTTGTCACGTGACCGCAAAGGATCTGATGCCACACAGGTCCTTGTGCGCAGGTCCTTGTATCTGAAGTGCGCTTTTCGGACAGCACGCTGCGGTGTCTGAGTCTCCGGCCGGGACTCCGGCACCTACCTCCGTTCTCTCTTGTTCCCCTGACGTCATCACTACTTTGCACCGTGCCCCACATGGCGGCTGCAGATCTCCTCTACTGGAAACAGAGCGCAGGACACGGCATCTTCCCGCTGACGGCACGGGGCTCCAGCCGAATCGTCACATGTTGTGGATTGCATTTCATGAATTTCTAATGGAACTTTAATTGTTTGATTAAAAATCATATCTCATACCATTGAATGAGTGTTGGATTCTATATTCGTAATACTTAGGAGTGCTTTCCTTTCCATGCACCGTAACCTATCCGGAGTGACGTATATCTGAACTTTACCAGCTCAATCTAAAGGTACCCTCTGTATCACCAACGTTAGCTCCTGCAGAGCTCTAAATAGATTGACTAATAAGTGTCTGATTACGTGGATATTATCCAGCATTTAACATGCAGAACCTCCTGGTTCTTCTTCTGGTATATTAGCCTCATCAACCTCTAAAAACTGGGCTGATAACCAAGGATGACTATAAGTCTTGCATCTGAGTAACCTATATATCACCATTACTCAAGAAGTGCTAAACTAAGGGTCAAATTACGCAAGATATCTAGGGTTCTAATACCCAAGACATTAAGCCGTAATCGCCAAATGGTAATTTTGAGCAATTGTATCTAACTTGTGTTCCTATGATTATTCCTTTTTATCCCATGCACCCTTATTAATCTAGTATCTAATTATAACTAACTATTTATCCTAGTTCCCACAGGACCACACTCTACGAGTCCCCACTGCAAGTGCCACATCTAGGACATCGGGACCACAAATAGGAAACATCAAACAAGTAAACCAGGTAAATTTGCCATATGACTTAGCCTTAGCAGTGAAGCATAAAATTATCCCCAAGTTCTTACTCCTTATACCCTTGTTCCCTACTCTATAGTCACTTTTAATTTAGCCCATACAATCTAACACTCTACAAGTCCTCACACCACATCTGGTACAATTTGGACGTCTGGACCACAGATAATAAACATCCAAATCAATCAATGCGGTAAATACCTATATAACCTAGGCTCTATCAAATCAGTGGACCAAATCCCTTCACTTATTAATTTTACTTCCAGCCACCCTGGAACCGCTTCTTGTTAAGAAGAACTTTTGACCGTTCAGTCCTCTCCTCTTTTTATTACCATATCAGGTACATACTGATTATTATCTATAAGTAGGAAACCCTACTTTTTCCACCCACAATTAGGCTATTAATATCTCTATATACTTCTTACAGGCATCTACTGGCTCTGGACCCCTTAGAAATCTCGTAATTTCTCCTATAAAGAGTCAAGACCACTGTGTCACAAATACCGGACCATCCACATTTTAATACTGTATTTTACTTTACCTCTGAGAAACATTTTATATATGATCAAAATAACAACTTTTTAACAACACTACCTCCTCCCATGTTCGAATTCTTCGACCCTAGTGGACCAGTGCGGTGGATATTATTTTAGTAAATCTGTATGTCACTCAAGTCCTAAAAGAACCTTTGTCCTTACATTAGTTTAAAAAAAATATATTTATGGAAAATTGCAGATCTTCTTTAAGAATGAAGCTGAATAAATAAGATGCCAATTTCTTAGCTTCATGGATGACTAAATTCTTTAAGATCTCACCTGATAACTTCTATTATACGCATATCTAAATCTGGGTAGTAATCTTGCCATATTTAGAAAAAGAAAAACTTAAAATAAACCAAATACATCATTAACAACCCAGATCATAAACCGCTGGCTAAAAATAACACTATTTTCTTATTAGCCGACTTCTCACATTACTCTGTGAAATATCACCATAATTAAAGAGTTAACACTACAAATAGTGCACGTGCGTACTGTAATGAGCGCGTCTGTGCGTCAGTTCATTGAGACGAGCGTATCGGCACGTCTCAAGTGTTTATTAGGCTGAGTAGAAATGTGTTAATATTAGTGATGAGCGAGCACTAAAATGCTCGGGTACTCATTGTTCGGGTCGAGCAAATTGGAATACTCGGGTACTCGACCCGAGCAACGAGCCCAATGTAAGTCTATGGGAAACTCAAGCATTTTTCAGGCGGCTCCCCCCGGCGGTCGGCAGAGGGCCTAAAAATTGCCCAAATCGATGGGAACAGTGCTCAAATGACATGGGGATAGCATGGGGAAGACCCCTGGAAGCATCTCTGATTCCCAGATCACTGCTGTCAACAACTTTGTCAGAGTATTACACCACTTTTACGGACTCACAATAAAACATACAAAAACAAACCCAAAATGGATTTTCCTGGGAAATATGTTAAGGAACATCCTTTCCAGGGTAATGACTTGTATATAAGGCAAAATAAATAACCAAAAACAAATATACTCCTCCACACCTTGGGCTATGTTCACACGTAGCGTTTTTGATGCGTTTTTGCACTTTTGCATTGCTTTCAACCAAGACAAATGCATTCACCAGGAAATTTCATTTTAACATTTTACAATCTTATCTGGCCATGTGGTGTGTGACACATCATCAGATACATGTGTATGACTCGCCCAGGGGGATATGGGGGACTCGGTACCCAGGCCTTTACCTTCTTGGGATGTCACGGCAGTCGCCTCCCGGGCCTGTACCCTGGGGTCACTCTTAAAAAAGAGGTTTGTTACTTGATGGGATGAATAACAGTTTTGTCTCGTAGCACCACCTGTGGTTCCTGGTAATGGGTACCAGCGCTGCTGCAGACCTCCGGGGGTGATGGGATGGCAGCTGGGATGTATCGGCTGCCCACAGGCGGAGCGGGCCCCCAGGGCAGGGTTGATGGAAGGGATGCAGGTGAGAGGTGGCCCGGTCGGGTCAGGAGGAATGATGGACACGCACACAGGGGATTCGCTTCAGTACCTTTACTGGTGTAACGGCAGGTAGGGTCCAGGGTACTCAGTAGGAAGGGTGCACTTCTGGACTCTCCCCAGTGAGCGTGTAGTAGGCCTCCTGATCCGTTTCTTCCTCTCTCTAAAGCTCCTGGCCAGCCTGGAACTAGGCCTAGCTTCTGTACTGTTTCACTCTCTCAACTGTCTGCTTGGTAGTAGAACTTTTCTCTGGCAACCACTATCCCTGGACGCTGGGGCCTTCGTGTTTCCTAGTTCTGTAAATCATTATAGCTTCAGGTTGACCTGGGGTCTGTAATCCTCCTGGTATGCCGATTATCCCTACTGGGTGTAGAGGACCCTGTAGGCGTGGACCCGGTGTCCGGCTTGTGTTCTGGGGTGAGCTTAAGGTGCTCCTCTGCCCCCTTAACTCCTCTCTCCTCTCCTTGCCTCGGCCACGCTCTAGGCCCTCAGGCTTCAGCACATGCTTTGGGCCCTGGCTTGCCCTCAGCACAGCAGTACAACAGGTGCTGCCTCTTCACTGATCTCTAGTGCCAGCACATTCTGACTCTAACTCCACCTTCCAGTCTATATATATCCCTAACAGGGCTCCCTCTGGTGGTATGAGGTGGAAGTGACTCGCCCCCTGGGCCGTGGGGCACTCGGAGCCGGGCAATAGTGAGACGATAGGGGTAGTAGTGGCAACCCGGTCCGTGGCTCAGGGTCGTCAGACCAGTGGCAGTCCTTTTATAAGTTTTAAGTGATGTCCGACTACACCACCCGTGGATTGTGGTCAGGGATAACCGCCGCTGCAGTGCAGACCGCTGGGGCTGATAGTGTGTGCAGCTGAGACTGTATAACTCCCCACGGGAGGAGTGTAACCTCAGGGCAGTGCAGTGGATGGTGGGAGTGATGGTGTAGGGCGTCCCAGCGCTGTTAGTGCTGTAGGAGCAAGGAGCACGCAGACAACAGGTTGCAGTCCAGGGTCTTTACTAGAACAGGTGAACTGAACCACAAACAGGCCCGGCTAGGAGGGGGGGGCCTGGACGTCTGAGAGCAAGCGGGAAATTGGCCCTGGTCAGGGTGAGGGTGTAGGCCTACCGTGCTCCCTGCGCTCCTTCTGGCTATTTCCTCCTTATAGGGGAACAGCCCACGTTCCCGAGCTCACCGTGTCTTCTCGCCCGTATGGCCTGAAGCTTGGGTCCCTTTCTATTCCCAGCCTGGTACGGCTTTGCTGGTCCCTTCTGGTGTGGCGGAACCTCCGGGCTTCTTAGGCCAAGGAACATACAGTCCCCTGCAGACTGGTTATCTGCTGTCTGGTAAATTGGGTTCTTCGTCTGCCAGGACAGGCGCACTTCACCTCTTGTCCCTGGCTTGTGGCTCTCCTACTGCCACACGTCCTCTTAGGGTGCAATACAACTGTCCCTCTCTGCTCTGGGACACCTCTCAATCCAGAGACAGGTCGTCCAGTTCTCCCTAACCCTGCCCCCAGTTCCAGTTTTATAGGGGCAGCCTGCTCCCCCTACTGGCCTGAGACAGGAGGTATTGCATGCTAATGTTCCCCTGACCAGAGAACCTCCCCCTTGCTCTCAGACACAGCTTTATTATATTTGTGGCATCCAGGCCAGGGTGACACAGAAGGGCGGAGGTGTCTGTGTGTAGTAAGGGCCTCTTGTGGAGAAGTCCGTCCATGCACCCTTTTTGGGTCCTGTGGTACCTGTAGTAGCAGGGTGCCACACATACAGTGCTGAAAAGTCATGGGAACAGCATGGGAAAGACCTCTGGAAGCATCTCTGACTCCCAGGTCACTGCCTAAAAGTGTGCCCATCATAAGTGATCTTTGGCGCATGCGAAGATGCCTCCCGCCATGCACCAGTCGTTGCATACTTGCAACAATCACCGTCCACGTCCTTGTCCCAGTGCAGCGTTCAGTTGTCCCTACCCCATTCCTTGGAATGCAAGCGCAAGTATGCAGCCAGCCAGCCACCCACCCACAGGCTGCAATACTATACTGCCAAATTTTTGACAGCTGCTTGCACTTAAAATGTGGTCTTTTAGGCTCGTGGAGGCGGAAGCTTTTCACAACCTCATGCCGGCGGCAGCCGGGTGTCCATACTCGGTCCCCAGCCGCCACTATATTTCCCGGTATCGCTTCCGCCTTCCACAAGCACGGGTCCCACAACATTACCCGTGCCCTCCCCAGTGCACTTACTGGGAAGGACCGCCTAACCACAAACACGTGGACAGGTGAATGTGGCCAGGGATGGAACGGAGCCGGTCCACATCTTTTTTTGCTGACAGTTGTATTTAGCTCGGTGAAAGGACTGGCATAGAGGGAAACCGTATCTACCCTGCATGTCATTTCTCCCAGGAAGTCCTGTAATGCAGCTTGTTGCAGAAGCAATGGCAGCCCATCCATCATCAACTTGCACTTGTCGGTGGTGCTTTGACACACACACATCTTTCTTTGCGCATTTAATTTCTTGAATACAGAGTTGGAAAATGGCCTGATCTGTAATGCGGTTTGAGAAATAACATGCATAAGCATGGCCGATCCACATTAAAAAAGCAGCCATAGAGAGTCCGGGAACCTTCCCCCACACTTTTCTTAGCCAGGGCTGCTTTTTGGCAGGGTTGGACGGGCTCACCAGAGAACCGGAGACTCTTCCGGAGGGCCCTGGCTTTTCCTTCAGGAGAGTTCATAGTGCCGAGATGAGGCCATGATGATGATAGAGGCCACCATCTGCTTAGTTTTCGGTTACTTGGAACAATCACCGTCCACGTCCTTGTCCCAGTGCAGCGTTCAGTTGTCCCTACCCCATTCCTTGGAATGCAAGTGCAAGTATGCAGCCAGCCACCCAACCACCCACAGGCCGCAACACTAAACTGCCAGATTTCTGGGCAGCTTTTTGCACATGAAATATGGCCTTTTAAGCTTGTGGAGGCGGAAGCTTTTCACAACCTCATGCCGGCGGTGGCCGGGTGTCCATACTCGGTCCCCAGCCGCCACTATGTTTCCCGGTATCGCCTCCGCCTTCCACAAGCACGGGTCCCACAACATTACCAGTGCCCTCCCCAGTGCACTTACTGGGAAGGACCACCTAACCACAAACACGTGGACAGTTGAATTTGCCCAGGGACGGTACAGAGCAAGTCCACAACTTTTTTTGCTGACAGTTGTATTTAGCTTGGTGAAAGGACTGGCATAGAGGGAAACCCTATCTACCCTGCGTGTCATTTCTCACAGGAAGTCCTGTAAAGCTTCTTTCACTTGAAATGTAAGACAAAAAAGGGGGTGGGATGGAAAAGCGCAGTGCTTGTGTGAACCTGTATGGAAGTGGAATATACGTGCAGATACAGTGGTCTGCTCACCTGAGTGGGTTGTGCAGACCGCACAACCCAGGTTAAACAGCTACTGGCGCTGATAGCGCTGCCACGATGCCTTCAGTGTCTCCTCTGGATTAGCAAATGGAGCTTCCAATCATGTGATTCCGGGTGGGGTCACATGGGTGATGACATCATCGCAGGTCCTACAGGTCCTGCAGCTGAAATTGTATCCAGTTCTCTGCAGCCTCCAGCCACAACTCCCAAGGGAAAAGTGAACAGTGTGCAATTTGAAGTGGTCAGTGGGGCGCTAGAAACTGGATAATGTGCTGGAAAAGGATAAAACAAACCTCTTTATTGAAGTTCTAATGCCCACAACGCATTTCTGCAGCGGTCTGCTGCCTTCATCAGGTGGAGTTATGGGAAAATGGCAGAAACAGGCACTTTTATACATAAAGCAAAGGAACTCAATGGGAGGTACCAAGGGAGAATTTGGTACTTAACCCCTTAATCACCATTAAAAAAGACAATTACAATTTAATAACAAAGGGGACTTAAAAAAGCATTACGGGTCAATAACTACACATTATAAACTTACTATGACGATGCAAGATGCAGACATTAACGGCAATGCTTTAAAAATACATACATATAAAAATGCATATATAAATGAGGGTAAATAAGCATATTACACAAAAATTGGTGAGGCATATCCTGAGTATACCCCTCAACCAGTTTTTATCCCCCCAAAAATATCTAAATATTAATAATTCATCTGCACACATTATCAATCGCTAAATTCAAACCTTCCGGATATAATGTACCCAATTTAAAAATCCAAAAATTCTCTCTCTTCATAAGATAATTAAGCCGATTTGTTACATTATCAGGTACTTGTTCTGTTTATGCTGTAGTAACATTAATCATGGGGCAGTATATGCATTTTCATATGTATGTATTTTTAAAGCATTGCCGTTAATGTCTGCATCTTGCATCGTCATAGTAAGTTTATAATGTGTAGTTATTGACCCGTAATGCTTTTTTAAGTCCCTTTTGTTATTAAATTGTAATTGTTTTTTTTAATGGTGATTAAGGGGTTAAGTACCAAATTCTCCCTTGCTACCTCCCATTGAGTTCCTTTGCTTTATGTATGAAAGTGCCTGTTTCTGCCATTTTCCCATAACTCCACCTGATGAAGGCAGCAGACCGCTGCAGAAACGCGTTGTGGGCATTAGAACTTCAATAAAGAGGTTTGTTTTATCCTTTTCCAGCGCCTTATCCAGTTTCTAGCGCCCCACTAACCACTTCAATTTGCACACTGTTCACTTGAAATGTGGCCTTTTAGGCTCGTGGAGGCGGAAGCTTTTCACATCCACATGCCTCATGACTCGTGTCCATACTCGGTCCCCAGCCGTCACTATTTCTCCCGGTGTTGTCTCCGTCTTCTACAAGTGCGGGTCCATGAACTTTACTGCTGATACTTTTCTGTGGGAATTTGCTTGCCTCCTACCAGCCTGGAATATTTCCAGCAAACTATGGTATGACACCATGGTTTTAGCACTGCCCCCAGTACCAGTAGCGAAGCCATCCCCAATTTCCTTCTCAGGAATTTTATTTGGTAGACTGAGTGGCTGCCCAAATACATTTTCTCACAAAGGAGCTGAAGATAGAGTGGCAGTAGGTGCAAGTTTCTCCAGCCTGTTAGATATTAGAGGGTGAACGGCAGCACATTGGATCAGTGGTTAGCACTGAAGCCTTGCAGCGCTGGGATCCTGGGTTCAAATCCCAGCAAGGACAACATCTGCAAGGACTTTGTATGTTCTCCCCATGTTTGTGTGTGTTTCCTCCTCAGTAAAAAAGCAGCCATAGAGCGTCCGGGAACCTTTCCACACACTTTTCTTATCCAGTACTGCTTCTTGGCAGGGTTGGACAGTCCCACCAGAGAATCCTCTGGTGTGCCTTGGCTTCTACCTCAGGAGAGTTCATGATAGCGGTAACTTTGCAGCTGCTATGGGGCTCTAGAGCGGGGGAGAAAGGTTAGCCCTCAGAATCAAATCTTCTGGTGGGCACAATGTTTTTCAATCTGAAACAGCTTATCAGTGGGAGTTGTATTTCACCACAGCCATATTCTTTAGCTCGGTGAAAGGACTGGCATAGAGGGAAACCGTATATACCCCGGCTGTCATTTCTCCGTCACCAGGTTCCGCCCATTGTCACACACGACCATGCCTGGCTGTATGTTCAGCGGTGAGAGCCACAGATCAGGCTGCTGTGTTACAGCTTTCAACAACTCTGCAGCGCTGGGCGGTTTGTCAATTAAGCATTAAGCATGTTATCTTCAGCACAGCCTGTTGCCGCTTGGCCAAGGCAGTGCTGCAGTGCTGTCAGCTTGTGACTGACGTGGTCATTTCAGAGATGGAGGAGGAGGTGCATGAGCTGAGCAATGTGATTACATTGTTGTTAAATTGGTGACACTGTTTTTTTACGTTTTTTTTTTTAAGGCAAATACATTCACCGGGAAATGTCATTTTAACATTTTACAACCTTATCTGGCAATGTGGTGTGTGACACATCATCAGACACATCCTGTTTTATTTATGATGGAGGGACTCTGAAAGTCATAAAGCCTATTTTTATAGGGACATCAGACCGCCCTTACTATTCTTAAATGGCCAGCAGTCGGCCGTAGCTATTGTTGGAGAGCCGGCTATGCTTTGTTGTTCCCATTATTAACAAGTGGGTCTCCTATACTGTTATTGCGTATCCAGTGACTGCAAGGGCTGCCAAAAATTTGGACGCAACCCAATACCCCTTTGAAGAGACATAGAGGAGGGTCTCAGTAAAAAAAATGTTCCCATTATAAAGGAGCGGGTCTCCTATAGTGGTAATGCCCATGCTGTGACTGCAAGGGCTGCCAAAATTTGGTTAAAACCCCACTAAGAATTTAAAGACACATAGAGCAGGGCCACAGTAACAAGGTACGACATGTTCCCATTAGAAAGGAGAGGGTCTGCTATACAGTTATAGGGTATGCAGTGACTCCAACGGCTGACAATTTTAGGAAAAACCCCACTAAGAATTTAAAGACACACAGAGCAGGACCACAGTAACAAGGTACGACATGTTCCCATTAGAAAGGATAGAGTCTGCTATACAGTTATAGGATATGCAGTGAGTCCAAGGTACGACATGTTCCCATTAGAAAGGAGAGAGTCTGCTATACAGTTATAGGGTATGCAGTAAGTCCAACGGCTGACAATTTTAGGAAAAACCCCACTAAGAATTTAAAGACACATAGAGCAGGGCCACAGTAACAAGTACGACATGTTCCCATTAGAAAGGAGAGGGTCTGCTATACAGTTATAGGGTATGCAGTGAGTCCAACGGCTGACAATTTTAGGAAAAACCTCACTAAGAATTTAAAGACACACAGAGCAGGGCCACAGTAACCAGGTACGACATGTTCCCATTAGAAAGGAGAGAGTCTGCTATACAGTTATAGGGTATGCAGTGAGTCCAACGGCTGACCATTTTTAGTAAAAACACCACTAAGAATTTAAAGACACATGGAGCAGGGCCACAGTAACAAGTACGAAATGTTCCCATTAGAAAGGAGAGAGTCTGCTATACAGTTATAGGGTATGCAGTGAGTCCAACGGCTGACAATTTTAGGAAAAACCCCACTAAGAATTTAAAGACACACAGAGCAGGGCCACAGTAACAAGGTCCGACATGTTCCCATTAGAAAGGAGAGAGTCTGCTATGCAGTTATAGGGTATGCAGTTAGTCCAACGGCTGACCATTTTTAGTAAAAACACCACTAAGAATTTAAAGACACATGGAGCAGGGCCACAGTAACAAGTACGACATGTTCCCATTAGAAAGGAGAGAGTCTGCTATACAGTTATAGGGTAAGCAGTGAGTCCAACGGCTGACCAATTTTAGTAAAAACCCCACTAAGAATTTAAAGACACACAGAGCAGGGCCACAGTAACAACGTACGACATGTTCCCATTAGAAAGGAGAGAGTCTGCTATACAGTAATAGGGTATGCAGTGAGTCCAACGGCTGACCAATTTTAGTAAAAGCACCACTAAGAATTTAAAGACACACAGAGCAGGGCCACAGTAGCAAGGTACGACATGTTCCCATTAGAAAGGAGAGAGTCTGCTATACAGTTATAGGGTATGCAGTGAGTCCAATGGCTGACCAATTTTAGTAAAAACCCCACTAAGAATGTAAAGACACACAGAGCAGGGCCACAGTAATGACAAATTCCCTTTAGAAAGGAGAGAGTCTCCCATAGTGTTGGCCTATGCAGTGAATGCAAGTGCTGCCAAAAATTTGAAGGCACTTCAATGCCCCTTGGAAGAGACGTGGAGGAGGGCCTCATAAAAAAATGTTCCCATTAGAAAGGAGCAGGCCTCCTATACTTGTAATGCCCATGCACTAATTGTATGGGCTGACAAACATTCACCCCTGGGGGGTATACATGAACATACTGTATAAAAAATTTTTTTTTACGGGCATCATAAATACCCTTTAAAAAAATTAGGTGGGTGTTGCATCACGGACCACGGTCACCCTGGTGATATGGTGGTGGAGGATGAGGAGAAGGAGGAGGACAAGGGCAAATAGCCAAAATCAGGAAGCGTATACCCATGTGTGGGTGTGAAAAGGTGCATGGGAATACACCTCCCAAGAAAAGACACAGGATTGGAGTTTATGTTACGCTGCTATCATTCGGTGGTGTTGAGAAGTCTGGCCCAATCCAGCCCTTGTTCATTTTTATGAGAGTCAGCCTGTCAGCATTTTCAGTTGACAGGCGGATGCGCTTATCAGTTATAATTTCATCAGTGGCACTAAAAACCCGCTCTGATAAAACGCTGGCGGCAGGGCAGGCCAGGACCTCCAAGGCATAGAGAGCCAGTTCATTCCACGCATCCAGCTTGGATACCCAATAATTATAAGGCACATCGGAATCGCGGAGGACGTTGGTACGGTCAGCAAGATACTCCCTCAGCATCTTCCCAAACTTTGCACTCCTTGTGAGAGTACCCCATGCCTCAGGGCTTGTGCGATGGGAGGGGCTGAGAAAATTCTCCCAGAACTTTGACAGTGTTCCCCTTCCTCTGCTGGATTGAAGTTGTGTCTCTCTTGCCTGTTCTCCTTGGTTGTCCAACGAAGTGTGCCTTCTGCCGCCAGCGTTTTCAAATGGGAATTTTTTTAATAGTTCCGCAACAAGGGCCTTCTGGTACAGACCCATTTTTGTAGACCTGTCCGCCTCAGGAATAAGAGATATAAAGTTCTCCTTGTAGCTTGGGTCTAGAAGTGTCACCAACAAGTAATAACTGTCACCCAAAATTTTGAGAATGCGAGGGTCTGGGAAAGGCAGCCTAACATAAACTCGGCCATGCGTGCCAGACTACTAACAAGCAAGACTTCCGTGTCCTCACCAAGAGGATGACTGACCATGCTCTCCTCCTCCTCCTCTCTGTCCTCTGGCCATCCATGCTGAACAAACGGTATGACAGCTGTGCAGGTAGTACCATCTATAGTGCATGAAACTAGCTCCTGTCCTTCCTCCTCCTCCTCCTCTTCCTCATTGTCACCCAATCCATGTTGGGATGAGATGAGGCTTGGCTGTGTGTAATCACCCTGTATGGTTCCTTGCTCCATCTCATCGTACTCCGCCTGCAATGCATCCTCTTTGATTGTGAGCAGAGAGCGTTTCAGAAGACAGAGAAGCGGGATGGTGATGCTAATTATGGCGTCAACGCCGCTCACCATCTTGGTGGAGTCCTCAAAGTTTTGGAGGATGGTACATATGTCTGACATCCATGTCCACTCCTGAGGTCTTATGTGTGGAGTCTGAACTGAATAGTGACGGCCTTGTTGATGCTGGTACTCAACAACTGCTCTCTTCAGCTCTGAAATCCTTCCCAACATCTGCAGTGTAGAGTTCCAATGCATGGGGACATCACACACCAGTCTGTGAGCCAGAAGCTGCAAACGCTGCTGAAACACGGCAAGGGCGGCAGAAGCTGTAGCAGACTTTCTAAAATGGGCACACAGGTGGCGTACTTTAACAAGCAGATCCGGCAGCTCCGAGTAGGATTTGAGAAACCGCTGAACCATGAGGTTAAGCACATGGGCCAGGCATGGTACGTGTGTGAGCTCGCCTCGCCTCAGAGCCGCCACCAGGTTCCGGCCATTGTCACACACAACCATGCCTGGCTGTAGGTTCAGCTGTGTGAGCCACAGATCTGCCTGCTCTTTCAGAGCTGTCCACAACTCTTCAGCATTGTGCAGTTTTTCACCTAAGCATATTAGCTTCAGCACAGCCTGTTGCCGCTTGGCCGAGGCAGTGCTGCAGTGCTTCCAGCTTGTGACTGATGTGGTCATTTCGGAGTTGGAGGCTGAGGAGGATGAGGTACAGGAGCAGTAGACTGTGGGGGCAACCCTGATTGACTTAGGGCCCGCAATAATTGGCGTCGGGAGGACGTGTTCCGTCCCAAGGTCTGACTGGGTCCCGGCTTCCACTATGTTAACCCAGTGTGCCGTCAGCGAGTCCCTGCCCACAAGCACTTGTCCAAGTGTCCGTGGTTAGGTGGACTTTACCCGTAACTGTGTTGTTGAGAGCACGGCTAATGTTTTGGGATATGTGCTTGTGTAATGCGGGGACGGCACACCGGGAGAAATAGTGGCGGCTGTGGACCAAGTACCGAGGGACGGCCGCCGCCATCAGGTCGCGGAATGCTTCCATCTCCACGAGCCTAAAAGGCCACATTTCGAGCGCAAGCAGTCGTGAAATGTGAGAATTTAGTAGTGTGGCCTGTGGGGGATTGGCTGCATATTTGCGCTTGCGTTCCAAGGACTGGGGTATGGACAACTGAACGCTGCGCTGGGACAAGGACATGGACGTGCTTCCTGATGCTGCTACTTGAGAGTGTGCAACGACAGGTGCAGGGCTGGAGGCGTCTTCGCATGCACCATGGACAGGGGATTGGCTAGCATGCACAACAGTAGAGATGAGCGTTGTTCTACTCGAACTGTTCGCCAATCTCAAATTCGAGCTGTTTTGGGCGGTGTTCGAGCCGTTCGGCAAACACGAACAATTTGAGAAAAATTCGGCTGTTCGAGGTTATGTTCGATAACTGTTCGTGCACCAAAATCATAACTGGATTTTTTCTCAGTAATGATGAAAATTAATGTTAATACGCAGTTTGAGTGTACAGCGGGGTGGGGGGAGGGGCAGGGGATGGATTTCTGCAGGAACAATGAAGATCTCCATTTTTTTTTCTCTTTCCCGCATTTACAGTGGGGAGGTGCAATCTGTCAGCCTATCAGCAGCGCACACACGGAGCGAAGTGCTTTTTTTCACACAAGCAAGGGCATGTGTCATTGGCAGTGTATGTCACATGTCCTTGCCCTATAAGACCAAGCCATTTTCCCCGTCGCCACCATTTTCTCACTGCTGCAGCTGCGTGTTAGACGGCACCGCTGTTGCTGTGTGCGCTATACCTTGTTAATTTCAAGCCAATTTTCGCACAAATCTACAGATAGCTTGGGAGTAGGGAATAGTTGTGATTGCAGTCCTTTTAAGGACTAGGTTACAGCATTTCCTACGACTTTTATCAGGCAGGTCTGTGCTCTTAAATAGATAGGTTGTGGGAGTAAAGACTAATTGTAATTGGAGTCCTTTTCAGGACTAGGTTACATCAGTTCCTATCAGTTTTTGCCAGGCAGGTCTGTGCCAGTGCTGTGCAAGTTTTTTTCACAGCATTTGGCTGAATCTAGCAAAGCTAATCCTTTTTGGCCTATTGCAGAGTGTGTTAGTCAGTGGAGTAGCCTATCTGTGTTGCAAGATATACCACCTGTGTATAGAATACCAATTTTTTTACTGCACCTAGTGAAGTAAAATCTTTTGGGCATAGCATCATTCTATTAGTCCATCTATACTGACCTCCATCAGGTTGCAAACTGAATCTAATTTTTTTCTGCATCTAGCTCTGAAAAAATATTGGGCTTCTAGCTGTGTGTGGGTCTTGTTCTATTAATCCATCTATACTGACCTCCATCAGGTTGCAAACTGAATATATTTTTTTGCTGCATCTAGCTCTGAAAAAATATTGGGCTTCTAGCTGTGTGTGGGTCTTGTTCTATTAATCCATCTATACTGACCTCCATCAGGTTGCAAACTGAATAAAAAAATTTTCTGCATCTAGCTCTGAAAAAATATTTGGCCTTCTAGCAGTGTGTGGGACTTGTTCTATTAGTCCACCTATACTGACCTCCATCAGGTTGCAAACTGAATATATTTTTTTCTGCATCTACCTCTGAAAAAATATTGGGCTTCTAGCTGTGTGTGGGACTTGTTGTATTAGTCCATCTATACTGACCTCCATCAGGTTGCAAACTGAATATATTTTTTTCTGCATCTACCTCTGAAAAAATATTGGGCTTCTAGCTGTGTGTGGGTCTTGTTCTATTAATCCATCTATACTGACCTCCAACAGGTTGCAAACTGAATCTAATTTTTTTCTGCATCTAGCTCTGAAAAAATATTGGGCTTCTAGCTGTGTGTGGGTCTTGTTCTATTAATCCATCTATACTGACCTCCATCAGGTTGCAAACTGAATATAATTTTTTTCTGCATCTAGCTCTGAAAAAATATTGGGCTTCTAGCTGTGTGTGGGTCTTGTTCTATTAATCCATCTATACTGACCTCCATCAGGTTGCAAACTGAATATAATTTTTTTCTGCATCTAGCTCTGAAAAAATATTGGGCTTCTAGCTGTGTGTGGGTCTTGTTCTATTAATCCATCTATACTGACCTCCATCAGGTTGCAAACTGAATAAAAAATTTTTCTGCATCTAGCTCTGAAAAAATATTTGGCCTTCTAGCAGTGTGTGGGACTTGTTCTATTAGTCCACCTATACTGACCTCCATCAGGTTGCAAACTGAATATATTTTTTTCTGCATCTAGCTCTGAAAAAATATTGGGCTTCTAGCTGTGTGTGGGACTTGTTGTATTAGTCCATCTATACTGACCTCCATCAGGTTGCAAACTGAATATATTTTTTTCTGCATCTACCTCTGAAAAAATATTGGGCTTCTAGCTGTGTGTGGGACTTGTTGTATTAGTCCATCTATACTGACCTCCATCAGGTTGCAAATTGAATATAATTTTTTTCTGCATCTAACCCAGCCAATAGTTTTGGCCTAATACCACAGTTTGGCCACTCAGCTCTGCTCGGTTACCATCCATTGTTTTTTTGTGCAAACAACTCCAGAGTTGTGAATTAGTTAACCACCAAAATGAGTGGAAAAAGGCCTGCTGCTGGTGGAAAGGGGAATAGGCGTGTTGGGAAGGGGAAAAAAGGTTGTGTCCGTGGGGTAGGTGTTAAAGCAACAGTAACATCTGCAGAAGAAAGACCATCTTCCAGCCAAACTAAAATGTCTACTTCTTTTAGCGGACAATGTGATAAGATCCCTTTCTTACGGCCACGCCAATCGCTACAAATTCCAGATGAGGCACAAAAACAGCAGGTGCTTCAACGGATATCAAGTGCTCCTTTAAGTGGGCTCTCCTCCACATCAACTTCAACATCACAAATACTCCAGTCCTCAAAGGTGTCACCCAAATCGCACTTGCTTCCTCACAGCTCCCAAATCTCTAGCTGCCCGTCTGAGTATGAGGTAGAACAGATGGTTGAGTCTGCAGAGCTGTTTACTCATACTATAGCCTGGGAATCAGAGGTCGACTCCAGCGCTTCTGTGAATCCAGACGAGGAAATGATCTGCACTGATGCCCAGAATCTTTATGAGTCGGATCCAGGACCAGACGCAGAAGGTTCTGACCATAATGTAGACCCTCATTCCCAAACTGTAACTCCTGTTGGTGGAGACAATGAGGAAGACGATGATGAGACTCAAATACCTGATTGGAGCGACAACTTTAGTTTTTTGTCAGGGCAGGAACAGGTTGGCTCTGAGGACGACGGGTGTGATAACACACAGGGTGATGATGATGAGGTTGGAGATCCCACTTACTGTCAACCCACAGTCAGCCAAGAGATGAGGTCAGCAGAGGAGGTGGAGGAAGATGCTAGTGACGACGAGGTCAGGTTGCGCCTTCCTGGACAGAGACGTAGTACTGGAAGCACGTCAACAACTGCATCCTCAAACACAACTCTGCCTCTCACCACAAGTCGTGGTGGCTCTTCAGGTCGCATGGGTGCTAAGCCTTGCATAGCCTGGGCATTTTTTCAGATCGATAAAGATGACCCAACTCGTGTTATCTGTAACATTTGTCAGCAAAAGCTAAGTAGAGGCCAAAAAATACATAGTTTGAGTACTTCATGCATGAACCGGCACATGGACATGAAGCATAAGTTGCAGTGGGAAGCTCAGTGTGCTACAATGCGGCCTAGCCGGCCGGGCCAACCACCGTCTGCCATATCTTGTGCATCCGCGGCCTCTTCATCCTCTGTGACTGGGGGGACAGCAGTCACACCTGTTTTGGGGCGCAGACCTGCCACCTCTTTACCCGCAACAGCCAGCGTGATTGGCAGGTCATCATTTTCTTTGGAGGTGGGAACACCAGCTGGTGTTGAGCGCTGTCCGACATCGATAGCACCACCTTTGGATCAAGGCAACCTAACATGTCCGCCTGCATCTTCCTCACAGACCGGCAGTTTGCCGGGGACACCCTTATCAACCCCGTCTAAGCACAATAGCCAGCCCTCGGTCCCTCAGATGTGGACAAGTAAAAGACCATTTCCTCCTAGCCATGAGAAAGCTAAGAGGTTGAACTTCACCATCTGCAAGCTCTTGGCTACAGAAATGCTGCCTTTCCGCCTGGTGGACACAGAGGATTTTCGAGACCTTGTGTCCGTCGCAGTGCCCCAGTACCAGATGCCCAGTCGGCACTACTTCTCAAAGAAAGGTGTGCCTGCGCTCCACCAGCATGTCGCACACAACATCACCGCTTCTTTGAGAAACTCTGTGTGTGACAGGGTGCATTTCACCACAGACACTTGGACGAGTAGGCATGGACAGGGGCGTTACATGTCGCTGACTGGGCACTGGGTAACTATGGTGACAGCAGGACAAGGGGCTGCTGTCCAAGTCTTGCCGTCCCCACGAGTTGTGCGTCAATCCTCTTTATGTCAAAGTTCCTCCACTGCTTCTGCCTCCTCAACCTCCTCTCGGTCTTCCACCTGCACCCAAAGCCTGTCTGGTCATGCCACAAGCTTTCTAACTGCGCAGAAGGGATCCTGCACACCTCCTTACTATGCTGGCAGTAGGGCTCAACGTCATCAGGCGGTTTTTACATTGAAATGTCTGGGAAATGTGAGTCACACAGCTGAGGAGTTGTGGTCAGCTCTGGAGAACCAATTTCATGAATGGTTGTCTCCACTGGACCTGAAACCAGGGAAGGCCGTGTGCGACAATGCTGCAAACCTGGGTGCGGCCCTTCGCCGGGGCAATGTCACACACGTGCCTTGTATGGCTCACGTGTTGAACCTGGTTGTCCAGCAATTTTTAGCCCACTATCCCAGACTAGATGGCCTTCTGCAGAGGGCACGGTCGCTGTGTGCTCACTTCCGCCGTTCGCATCCCGCAGCTCAGCGACTTACATCTCTACAGAAGTCGTTGGGCCTGCCACTTCACCGGCTAAAATGCAATGTGCCTACCCGGTGGAATTCAACTCTGCACATGTTGCAGCGACTGTGGCAGCACCGACAAGCCCTGGTGCAATACGTTCTGACGTATAGCCTGGGCCAACGAGATTCAGAGGTGGGGCAAATCACACTGGAGGAGTGGTCTCAGATCAGGGACCTATGCACCCTTCTGCACAGTTTTGAAATGGCGACGAAGATGTTTAGTGCTGACGATGCCATTATCAGCATGACTATTCCGGTGATTTACATGCTGGAGCACATGTTAAACAGAATTCGGAGTCAGGTGGTGGCACAAGAGGAGGTGGAGGAAGTAGAGGAGTAGGAGTTGTATGCGGAAGGGCTAACATCTGCAAGGTCCAGACGGTCGGCAGCACCAAGGCGGCAGGCATGTGAGGGTGGGGGAGATGGTTTTACCAGGGCGCATGGTAGCAGCCAAACTAGTGAGGAAGGTGCAGGAGCCCAGGAAGAAGTGGAGGACGAACTGATGGAAGACTCATCAGATGAGGGAGACCTTGATCACATTTCTGTTGTGCGAGGTTGGGGGGAGAGGACAGAGGAAGGAAGCATGATTGTTACCTCGCCACCAACACAACAGGGACTTGGTGCTCCTGGATGCGCAACACACATGAGTGCCTTCTTGCTGCACTACCTGCAACATGACCCTCGAATTGTGAGAATTAGAAATAATCCTGACTACTGGGTTGCCACACTGTTAGATCCCCGGTACAAAAGTAAATTTGCAGAAATTATTCCTGCCATAGAAAGGGATGCACGCATGCAGGAGTATCAGCAGAGACTGTTGCAGAATCTTACATGTGCTTTTCCACAAAATACCAGTGGTGCACGTAGTGAATCTCACAGTTCCAACTTGCCAACCGTGGGACCGTCAAGTGTTCAGCACTCAAACCGTAACAGAACCACAGTATCTGCTGGTAACATCAATTTTGCGGAATCATTTCACCACTTTTTTAGCCCATCCTTTGCAAGGCCACAGGAGACAAGAAGTCTGACACATAGTCAACGCCTAGAGACGATGGTACAGGAGTATCTCCAAGTAAACATTGAAGCCACGACTGTGTCACTGGACCCTTGCTCTTTTTGGGCTTCCAATCTGGATAAATGGCCGGAGCTAGCCACTTACGCCTTGGAGATCTTGTCATGCCCCGCAGCCAGCGTTCTGTCTGAACGTGTGTTCAGCGCTGCTGGTGGTGTGCTGACAGATAAGCGCACGCGGCTCTCCACTGATAATGTAGACAGACTCACGTTCATAAAGATGAACAAATCATGGATCCGAAACGACTTTTCTACCCCTGTGTCATCCTGGGGAGAGTAAAAGCTTGATGATTGGTTAAAATCACCCTACCAACCGTTTTAAGCTTTCAAATTACTAATCATGTTTATCTGTATCTTGACTGGAAAATAATTTGGGCTTTGTAGCAGTGTGCAGCACTGATCCTATTAGGCCATCTATAATAAGCTTCACCAGATTTAAAATTAAAAATAATTTTTAGCTGCATCTAGCCCGGAAAATAATTTTGGGGCTCCGAGATGCGCAAGACACATAAGTGTCTTCTTGCTGCACTACCTGCAGCATGACCCTCATATTGTCAGAATTCGAAGTAATCATGACTACTGGGTTGCCACACTCTTAGATCCCCCAAACTTTTCGATCAACCTTTTCATTTTAATAAAGACCAAAAAAATGGTCATTTTTGAAATTATAAGCATTAGCAGGTTGTTAGAAACTGAAATCAAACAGTTTTCAACTCAAAACTTTATTCTAGGTGATGTTACATTTTCACATAGGACCCCTTGTTCGAAAGGAGTTTCTGAACTCTCTCGTCCATTGAATTTGTCAGGTTTTGGATGGTTTCTGCTTCAATTGTTTTGCATGAGGACAGAATACCCTCCCAGAGCTGTTGCTTAGATGTGAACTGCCTCCCGCCATCATAGACACTCCTTTTAATGATGCTCCATAGGTTCTGAATGGGGTAGAGGTCAGGGGAGCATGGGGGTCACACCATAAGTTTGTCCCCTTTTATGCCCATATCAGCCAGAGATGCAGATGTTTTATGTGCAGCATGAGATGGTGCATTATCATGCAGAAAAATGATCTTGCTGTGAAATACACGGTTCTTCTTCTTGAACCATGGCAGGAAGTGCTGTTTGAGAAAATCCACATACATTATGGAGTTCATCTTTAGCGCCTTCAGGGATCCTAAAGGGGCCGACAATCTCTCTCCCCATGATTCCAGCCCAAAACATTACTCCACCTCCTCCTTGTTGGCGCTGTAGCCATGTTTGCGTGGGGTGTCCATCAACCAGCCATCCTCCACTCCATCCATCTGGACCATCGAGCGCTGCACGGCACTCATCCGTGAACAAAACTGTTTTGAAATCAGTCTTCATGTAATGTTTGGCCCACTGGAGCCGTTTCTGCTTGTGTGAAGTGGATAGAGGAGGTCGACAGGATGGCGTATGTGACGCGCCCCTGGGCCTGAGTCGCGCAGCGTTGCGCACGCGGGAGCCTACCCGGAGCCGGATCAGATGGGGGGTAGTAGTCTCGTGGCAGTGACCCGGTCCGTGCCCAGGGAGTCAGACTAAGTGGCAGTCTATTAGCAGTGGATGGTGGATGACTACGCCACCCGTTGAATGCAGCTATGGAGCTGCCGCTGCAGGGCAGACCGCTGAGGCCGGTGGAAGGATGGTGCAGCGTGGATGGTATAACCCCCAACGGGAGGGGTATGGCCTCAGGGCAGCCGACGTGGATTATGGGGGTAGCAGGAACCACTCAGAGACGATGCGGTGTGGTTCAGGGTCTTTACTGGTGACAAAGATAGACCCTCCCGGAGTACTTGCTAGCAATCGGGGCCTGGTCAGTCCTTGAGCAGATGGGATCTCCCCTGGCCAGGCGGAGTTGTAGGCCTTCCCAACTAACTGTACTCTTCTGGCTACCTTGCTAGAGGCGGGTAAAAGTAGCCCACGTCCCTGAGTGTACCGTGTGGTGCTCACCCGTATGGCCGGTGACTCGGGGCCTTCTAATGGCTTCCGCTCCACGATGACGGTGCTGGTCCCACGCATGTGACCGTGCCTTCGGGTTCTGGGCCAGAGGACCTGCAATCCCCTGCCGGTCGGTTTCTGCTGCTGGGTAGAGATTAGTCCCCACAGCCTCGGACTCCGGGTCCGGTGATACTTCTCAGTCAGGGCGAGCTCTGCAGCTGCCAGCCCCTGACTCCTTGTAGCACTGTTCCCACAGAGCTCCTGATGTTCTTTTCCTATATCTGCTTCTCTGTCTTTACTTCTTCTCTACTCACTAACCCTGCCTCAGCCCTAGGTTTATATAGGGGAAGTTCTTCCCCTCCCAGGACTGGGCAGGAGGTGTGGCATGCATAGGATCCCTGACCAAGAGACCTCCCACCTGCTCTCAGACGTAATATCTCTATCACTGTGGCAACCAGACCCCTGGGGTGTCACATTTTCCCCTAGTGAAATTTAGTACTCCGGGACTAAACATATTTTTGGAAAAACATAACAAGGTATAAACAATAATAGTACAATAAGAAAAACATATAAAGATGGTCACGGCGTGTCCGCAACCGGGTGCAGTTTTTGAAGAAAAGCAAGGTGTCCATTTCACCAAAACAGGGAGACGTAACCATGTAGGGGTCTGTCCTGCCCCGAGTCCTTAACAGTCTTTAGTCCGTCCTGGGTTACGCTCCAACTATGTACACAGGATTCCCGGTAAATCCACCAAAGACTCCTATAAACAACTAGAAACACATAATTATACACAAGCAACAAGAAAAACAGGTAACCACAAATAAAACAATTTATACACTTCAAATCCTCCAACGTGCGGGTAACTGGCCTCTAGTGGCCCTAGTGGACCTACGGAGCTGACTGTCTAGCCCTGAACTACAGGGTGTAGGAGCTGTCAAGGGTAAACTGGGAAGCTGTCTACCGGCTCCTTGGCTCACTAGGGGTACGGCAGGCTCACTATAAGCAGAGGGTTGATCCTCCTGTTCTGCTTGTGTGGAGTCTTCTGCCTCCTGGACCGGCTGCTCTTCCAGCTCTACCTGTCGCTCCGTAGGTGCTTGGGATGCTGGTTGGAGGAAAGTGAGTACGGGTACCACAACTGCGCCATTGACTTGAGTCCAAGACCGAGGGAAGTCTCCGAGCACAGTACTAACCATGTCTTCCCTTTCCTCTACGGGTCGAGGGTCTTCTTGTTCCTCTTCAGAGTTCCGTAGCTGTTCGGGACACTTCTTCAGGTGATCCCGGGATACAATGGTCGTGGTTTCCCCTCCGTCTTTACTGATGGTACAGACCTTTGGGTTGTCGTGGCTTGAGGGCAGTACGGTGTACGGGTCCTTCTCCCACTGGTCGTCCAACTTGTGGAGCCGTCTTTTTCTCTTCAAGACCTGCTCTCCGGGTACCAGGGGAACAGCGGGAGCATACTGGTTGTAAGTTTTCTCTTGTCTTTCCCTAGCCTGACAGAGACTTCGCTCCACACTTTCCTGTACTCTCCGGTACTGCTGCTGCCTCTCTGTGTCCCAGTCTGCTTCTGGTGAAGTGTCCTCGGGTGTCAGGACTCCCATTTCCAGGTCAACAGGTAACTTACCAGGTCTCGCCCTCATTAGGTAAGCCGGGGTACAGTTGGTGGAACCTACCGGGATGTGGTTGTATAGGTCCACCAGATCGGGCAGCTTCTCAGGCCACAGACTGCGTTCTTCCAGGGGCAACGTTTTCAGAAGATCCATTACCACCTGGTTCATTTTCTCACAAAGTCCATTAGTTTGCGGATGATAGGGTGTTGTCCTTATCTTCCGGCAGCCATACAGAGTGCAGAATTCTTGGAAGACCTCCGCTTCAAAGGCAGGTCCCTGGTCTGTCAACACTTGGTCCGGGTACCCGTGTGGACGGCAGAAATGCTGCTGGAAGGCTCTAGCTGCTGTTCGAGCTGTTAAGTCCTTGACAGGGACGACAACCAAGAACCGGGAGTAGTGATCCACGATGGTTAGTGCGTAGACGTAGCCACTTCGACTTGGGGTCAGTTTTACATGATCCAAGGCTACCAGTTCCAACGGCTGCCGGGTGACGATGGACTGCAGGGGAGTCTTCTGGCTGGCACGGTCCTTCCTTCTTAGGTTGCACGGGCCACAGTCTCTGCACCACCTCTCGATGGTTCCCCTCATGCCTACCCAGTGAAACCGCTCGCGCAGCAGGAACTCCAGCTTCTTCCATCCGAAGTGTCCAGCCCCGTCGTGGTATGCCTCCATCACCATGGCTGCGTCTCTTCGTGGCACCACTACTTGCCAGATTAGTTCATGCGTCCGGGAGTTAACCATTCTGCGGCACAACTTCCCCTTGTAAAGGAACAGTCGACTCTTCTCAGCCCATAGTTGCTTGGCTTCCTCCGGAGCGTCTGGGTCAAGGCGAGCCTCTGGCCGAGTCAGCATCTCCTTCACCAGTCGGACGGCAGGGTCACTGTCTTGCGTTTCCTCCCAGTTGTAGTGAGGCAAGGGGTTAAACGTAGCGGCTTGCTTACTCTTTACCCGATGGGAATACTGGATAGTCCCATGACGGTGGAACGCGGGGAGTTCAACTTCTTCCAGTCCCTCTGGATCTTCTCCTACGTCCGGTAGGTTTGGCATCCTGGACAGGGCGTCCGCGTTGGTATTGGAGCGTCCTGCCCGGTATTTGATTGTGAACTCGTAGTTGGACAGACGGGCCATCCATCTCTGCTCTAGGGCACCGAGTCTTGCCGTGTCCAGGTGTGTCAACGGGTTGTTATCCGTGTACACGATGAACCGGGAAGAAGCGATGTAGTGCTTAAAGCGTTCGGTGACTGCCCACACCACTGCCAGGAACTCTAGCTTAAATGAGCTGTAATTCTCAGGGTTTCTCTCGGTGGGTCGCAGTTTTCGGCTGGCGTAAGCGATTACTCGTTCTTTTCCCTGCTGGATCTGGGACAGCACGGCTCCTAGCCCGATGTTACTTGCGTCGGTGTAGAGGATAAAGGGCTGGCTGTAATCAGGGTACGCCAGGATTTCATCCCCCGTGAGGGCCATCTTCAGCTGGCGGAAGGACTCTTCTTCTAACTTCTCCCATCTGAAGGGTGGCTTCTGGTTCTTGGCCTTCCGGGACTGGCCTATCAGGAGGTCCTGCATAGGAGCTGCCTTTTTGGTGAAACCGTGGATGAATCTGCGGTAATAGCCTACCAACCCGAGGAACTGCCGCACTTCTTTTACACTGGAGGGACTTGGCCATTCCTTAATTGCGGTGATCTTATCAGGGTCGGGAGCCACTCCGTCAGCGCTCACCACGTGTCCCAGGTACTGCACCTTTGGTTTCAGGAGGTGACACTTGGAGGGTTTCACCTTTAGGCCGTAGCTTGCCAGAGCTTCGAACACTTCCGCCAGGTGTTTCAGGTGGTCCTCATATGTCTTGGAATATACGATGACATCGTCCAGGTACAACAAGACCGTCTCGAAGTTTCTGTGGCCCAGACAGCACTCCATTAATCGTTGGAAGGTTCCTGGTGCGTTGCAGAGTCCGAACGGCATGCAGGTAAACTCGCTAAGTCCCATCGGGGTGGTGAATGCGGTCTTCTCCCGGTCCGCCTCTGCTACAGGAACCTGCCAGTACCCACTAGTGAGATCCAAGGTAGAGAAGAAGTTAGCAGATCTTAAAGCAGCCAAAGACTCCTCTATCCTTGGTAAGGGGTACGCATCCTTGTGTGTGATACGGTTGATTTTCCGGTAATCTACACACATCCTCATGGTGTTGTCTTTCTTTTTGACTAAGACTAGTGGAGCTGCCCAGGGGCTACAGCTATCCCTGATCACCCCAGCCTCCTTCATGTCTCTAAGCATCCCCTTGGCGTGTTGGTAGTGTGCAGGGAGTACGGGTCGATACCTCTCTTTTATGGGAGGATGGTCTCCCGTGGGGATGTGGTGTTCTACCCCCTTGACTCGCCCGAAGTCTAACGGGTGTTTACTAAACACTCTCTCGTACTCTTGAACCACCCGATAGACTCCCTGTTTCTGGTGTGAGGGAGTGGAGTCAGTACCCAAATGTAGTTGCTGACACCAGTCCTCCATCGTTTTCTTAGAGCCGTTAACTTCCTCCGGGGAAGATGGAGGCAAGGGTTCTACGGACTGTATGGAATCTTGATTGATGGTATACAATTTGGCTAGCGTGGCATACTGGGGCAGGTACACTTCCCTCTTCCCGATATTTATTATGCGAACGGGCACCCTCCCATGGCGTACATTGACCACCCCCCGTGCTGTCAAAATGGTGGGCCTACTGTCTGAGTAAACTGGTTCTACCATTGCCTGGTAATCTCTACCTCTCAGACCAATAGCTGCCCGGCACCAAATCATCATTTCACTTTTTGGGGGCATGGCAATAGGGAAAGGGTCACACATTCGCACGCTACCAATCTCACCACCGGAGAGTTCTAGCTGTTGCCGTCGCATCAGTGCCCGGATCTCTTTCTGGAGCACTCGCTGCTGGCCGGAGCTGGCGTTCTTGGCAACCTGCTGTAAAAGGAAAATCACCTCTGCAAGACAATTTTCAATTACATTAGTTCCTAGAGTTATCTTTGAGTGACTCTCGTGTTTGTCAATGTCTACAATGATCAGTCCCTGTGCCGCCAATTCGACTCTACCGATTTTAATGGTCACCTCTTTAAATCCAATCTGTGGCACGGGCTGACCATTGCTGGCGATGATACTCAAGTCGTCGTCAGGGTAGCGGGTGATATCCGAGTCATTCCAGTACTGCTTGAAGAGCACGTACGGGATGGTGGTGACCTGTGACCCGGTGTCCAGCAGGGCACTCATAGGAATGCCATCCAGTACCACGGGTAAGACTGGACGTCCTCCCACATATTTGTCGCGCCAGTTCGATGGGCCTGGTGATCTTTTTCCTGGGGGTTGGCCCTCTACCCCAGGTTGTGCCAGTTTAAAGGACAGTACCTTGCCATATGTCCGGGTTGATTGCAGCGGCGGCAGATGAGTCGTCCGTCCTCGTTGTATCGGTCGCTGGGTCTTCCTCTGGCCGGTGGGGTCCTCCTTGGTCGACGCCACGGGATGTCCTCCGGTCCGGATGCCAGCTGGATCTTCCCTGGAGTGGAAACCTGTAAAGACTGCACAGTTCGGGTTAGCGCAGCAATGATTTAGCTAGCTCTTGGACCTGATGGTGCAGGTCTAGAGCCGGGTCATTGTTCAAAGCCTGCGCATCAGCTCCCACAGGCCCTGCCGACAAGGGCGCCGCCTCCTGGTGGTAAGTGGTAGTGGGGCGTCTGTGGGTCACAACGCCACCGGGTGCCGGTTCTCGAAGCACCCGGATGGCTCTGTCCTTGAACTGTGCAAATCCCAGATGAGGGTCCTGTAAGGCCATTGCCCGCAACTGGGTTCGGTGGGCATTGCAATATAAACCCTCTATAAATTGTTCAGTCAACAGCCTGTCCTCGTCTCCCACGCCGTCAGGGTCGGTCTGCTTAATGGCTCTCAGGGCCTCTTGTAGGTTCAGGGCATAGTCCCTTATACTCTCATGTGCCCGCTGTTTGCACCCGTAGAATCTAAGCTTGATCTCGGCTGAGGTGCGGGTATCAAAGGTGTCCCTCAGCCGGGTTAGTATCCCCGCGACAGTCCTCCCCCCAGGTGGCTAGGACTTTACCTCCCTTTGGGCTGCCCCGGTTAGTTGGGCCACCAGGATGCTCACTTTTTGCTCCTCTGTGAGGGGGTACACCTGGAAGAGGCTATCCAGCTTTTCTCTAAAGTCATGCAGGGTATGGGACTCCCCTGAGTACTGGGGTAGCCAGGCTGCCCCCGGGATATAGGGCATGGTGAAAGGCATGACCGCAACAGCGGTGGCGCTGGCGGGGGTTGAAGCGGTGAAGCTCTCCTCCGTATCCGACATCCTTCTCCCCCCTAGTGGACCGTGGCCTACCTTGCGATGATGCTCTTCCGTAGGCCGCGGCTCCGCAGTGGATCGTCAGGGTTGAGGACCTTCCGTCGCGCTCCTATGACGTCGGCGTCTGCTGGGCTCCTTCCAGGACCTTACGCAACGTCCGGACGTGAGGCGGGGCTTCAGTTCTCGCGCGCTTTCGGAGTCCACGCCCCTCTTCTTCCCGCGCGGCGTCTTCAAGATGGCGGCCAACGGCGGGAAAACTCCACGGATGGCGGGAAGAAGGCTGAAGATGGCGCCGGATGGCGGGAAAACCGCACAGATGGCGGGAAGAAGGCTGAAGATGGCGCCGGATGGCGGGAATCTTCACGGATGGTAAGTTTTAAAAGTCTCTTTTTCAGGCACGCAGTACCCGGTGGTTGCGGGCACGAAATCCTGCCGACTACGCCAAAAGTTGACGCGCCCCTGGGCCTGAGTCGCGCAGCGTTGCGCACGCGGGAGCCTACCCGGAGCCGGATCAGATGGGGGGTAGTAGTCTCGTGGCGGTGACCCGGTCCGTGCCCAGGGAGTCAGACTAAGTGGCAGTCTATTAGCAGTGGATGGTGGATGACTACGCCACCCGTTGAATGCAGCTATGGAGCTGCCGCTGCAGGGCAGACCGCTGAGGCCGGTGGAAGGATGGTGCAGCGTGGATGGTATAACCCCCAACGGGAGGGGTATGGCCTCAGGGCAGCCGACGTGGATTATGGGGGTAGCAGGAACCACTCAGAGACGATGCGGTGTGGTTCAGGGTCTTTACTGGTGACAAAGATAGACCCTCCCGGAGTACTTGCTAGCAATCGGGGCCTGGTCAGTCTTTGAGCAGATGGGATCTCCCCTGGCCAGGCGGAGTTGTAGGCCTTCCCAACTAACTGTACTCTTCTCGCTACCTTGCTAGAGGCGGGTAAAAGTAGCCCACGTCCCTGAGTGTACCGTGTGGTGCTCACCCGTATGGCCGGTGACTCGGGGCCTTCTAATGGCTTCCGCTCCACGATGGCGGTGCTGGTCCCACGCATGTGACCGTGCCTTCGGGTTCTGGGCCAGAGGACCTGCAATCCCCTGCCGGTCGGTTTCTGCTGCTGGGTAGAGATTAGTCCCCACAGCCTCGGACTCCGGGTCCGGTGATACTTCTCAGTCAGGGCGAGCTCTGCAGCTGCCAGCCCCTGACTCCTTGTAGCACTGTTCCCACAGAGCTCCTGATGTTCTTTTCCTATATCTGCTTCTCTGTCTTTACTTCTTCTCTACTCACTAACCCTGCCTCAGCCCTAGGTTTATATAGGGGAAGTTCTTCCCCTCCCAGGACTGGGCAGGAGGTGTGGCATGCATAGGATCCCTGACCAAGAGACCTCCCACCTGCTCTCAGACGTAATATCTCTATCACTGTGGCAACCAGACCCCTGGGGTGTCAGATATGCACAGCTGCAAACCTCTGAAGGACCCTGTATCTTGTTGCTCGGGGGACGTTGGAGGCACAAGCAGCTTCAAAAACTTGTCTGCTGCTATGACAAGGCTTTTTGGCCGCTGCTCTTTCAACCTGACGTAATTGCCTGTAGGAAAGAGTCCTCAATTTGCCCTTATCAGCACTCACACGTGTGTACTGTGAATCAGCTACATACTTCTTGATTGCCAAGACACTTCATCCTGATCATCGCACAATGTTGATTGTAGTCATGCCTTGACGTAAACACTCCACAATTTGTTGCTTCTCAGCAGCCGACACATCCTTTTTTCTTTCCCATTTTGGCAGAAAATGTAGGCTGCTTAATAATGTGAGAGAGCCTTCTTAAGTAGTCTTGCCTTTCATTGGACACACCTGCCAAACTAATTAGCACAGGTGTCTGCAATTGCTTACAGTGATATAAAGAGCCCTGACACACATCACCATCAATGAGTTTAACTGACAAACAAACAAATTCTTCCCTTATCACTCCTAAACACTTTTTGCATAATAATTTGGAACGCAGTGTACATGTGCTTTTCCACAAAACACCAGCGGTTCACGTAGTGAATCTTACAGTTCTAACTTGCCAACCGTGGTCTGTATGGAGTTGTTCAATAAAGGGCCCAAAATTAAGATAACATAGATGGGAGAGGTCTCTATGAATAGGAATTCCTAAGTATTTGATACCCTGTGAGGGACAGGCAAAGGGAAAGTTGGACTGGATGGAATCCTATATGGATTTGGGGAGGGAGACATCGAGGGCCTCAGACTTCGCTGCATTGATTTTAAAATTTGACCATGTAACAAAGTGATCTATTTCAGCCATAACAGCAGGGATGGATATATGTGATTGAGTGATATATACTAGGACATCATCAGCAAATAGAGAGCACTTGTACTCGGTGCCTCCCACCTCAATCCACCTAATATTGGGGTCATGGCGAATTGATGAGAGCAGGTGCTCCGTCACTAGGATGTATAAGAGAGGGGACAGAGAACATCCCTGCCTTGTCCCATTGGTGATTGTGAAAGGTGATGAAAATGTTCTGACGCGCCCCCTGGGCCTTGGGACACCCGGAGCCGGACCCTTTTTGGTGGATGCTGGTGGTTGTAGTCTCCGTGGCGGCAACCCGGTTCCGTGGCTCAGGGCGGTCAAACCAGTGGCGGAACTATTTATGTGGTTTTGATGTTTAAATGTCCGACTACGCCACCCGTGGATTGCGGTCAGAGTGAACCGCCGCTCCAGGGCAGACCGCTGAGGCTGGTGTTGTGGGTGCAGCAGAGCCTAGCATAACTCCCCACGGGAGGAGTATAGCCTCAGGGCAGTGTATGCGGAGGATGGGGGTGATGGTGCAGGGCAGCAGCAGTAACGACACGGAGTCAGTGATGCAGTCCAGGGCCTTTACTCACAGTTCTTATTATCCAGACCACGTCTGCAGGTAACGGCTGCCCACGTCGTACTGTGCTCACCAGGTGAGGGGCTCAGACAACTCCCAGATAACTTTGGAGCACTTCACAGGACCCCCTTTGTGTGTCCTTTGTCTGGCCTTTCTTACCAACACTTCTGTCCGGCTGCCTCGGGCCTCCTCTTGGTAAACTTGGCGCCAGTTTCCCTGACCCTATGTGGTGCCTTCCTAGCGGGTGTAGCGAGGGGCTGCGCCACATAAAATGTCAGAGCCTCCGGTTTCTAGCTGAGGGTCGTTTCCTGCCTCCACTAGTTCGGGGACCGGTCTCCCCCTTTGGCCTGACCCCTCCACGCAGGTGGATTCGGGCGTGCGGTGGCGACTCGCCCGTCCGCACCCCTGGGATCCCTTCATTCCTCGTTCCTGGAGCCTTCTCCGCTCCTCTTCCTTCCTTCTCCCTCTTCCAGGCCTGGGCCTCTGTTACTAGGCCCGCCTCCGGAGCAGAGCTCATGCAGAGCCCCTGCTCCCTGCCACTTCTGCTCAGACTTCTCTGCACTGAACTAAGATGGTGCCCACCTTTTATACTCCCTTCTCAATGCACCCAGGAACTGCTTCCTCCCTACTCCTGCACTACAGGGTTCCCCTTCCTCAGTGTTCCCTCCCCCCACTCCAGCCAGGGACAGGGACTGTCGTGCCCATCTCAGGGGCATATTGGTCTCCCTGCCCCACGACAATGTGGTGTAATGCATGCAGGTGTCCGGTCCTGATCCACACTCCATCCTTACCTGAGAGTGAGATATCACACCTCTGGGTGAGGTGCAATATGTCTGTAGCAACCGAGCCCTCAGGGTGCTACAGTTCCATTTATCTTCAGCCTAGGTGACGTATTGCGATACAGGGCCGTGATTTTGGCTATAAAAGGGTCCCCTAGACCCCTACCCCAAGCTTTTTAAGAGAATCATATATGGCGTGACAGGAGACTCTATGGAATGCTTTCTCAGCATCCAACGAGAGTATCTAATTACAAATTTTTAACTGCATCTAGCCCAGGAAATACTTTGTGCCTAGTAGCAGTGTCTGCTAGTCAGCGGATTATCCCGGCTGTTAAGCAAGCTACACCACCTGTAGTTTAGACACTTAATTTTTTCAAAGGAAATGATTCGGGACCATGGGATACTTAGTGAAGAGCATCAGGAGGCACCCCAAGGCATAGGGGCTGGGACTGGCATTAGGATGCCTTGCGGTGGACAGCCGAGCTCGATCCTTATAAAAGCTTTTTAACTGCAGCAGCTTTAGTGGACGCTACTGGAGCTGGAATTACGCGGCTGCTGGCATGAGACTTGCCCTCCAATAGATCCTTGTAAATGGATTTAAAGTGTATTCATTCAAATTAGAGAGACAATTTAAATTAAAAAGCTTAGAGCTGCCTCCACCACAGGGGGGCTCGCTCGACCCACCAGCGGACAGGCACCAGTATTGGGAGAGGGGGGCTGGCCGTCAGGGTTCACCGCGGCTCTGGCACAAACCCGGCGACACGGAGGTGGCACGGGCAGGAGCGGACTGGCCCTGTCGGCTTCGCACTTTTTCGGTTTTAGAAGGGCATGACATGCCTATATCTGTGTCTCCCCCTCCTTTTACACCTCCACCTCTTTTATTTTCGCATGACTATATGTACTTGTCACTTTTCCATGTGTTAGTTATGTCTTCTGAGCAGTTTGTCAGCTTTTGGACACCTTTGAAGGTGTTTTCTATGTGTTTCTATGTGTTTTTGTTTGCCTGCCATTGTTTTTAACGGTGTTCGAAGGTGTTCGACGAACAGTTCGGCGAACACACGGGTGTTCGACGAACCGAACCGAACTCGAACACTACGGGGGTGGCTCAACACTACACAACAGCAGAAGAAGCAATGGTGCCACCCGCAGACACTGTATCTGGACCCTGGGGTTCGGCCCACAAAGTCGGGTGCTTTGCTGCCATTTGCCTGATCATGGTGGTCATGCTGGTCGTTTTGCCACCCCTGCTGATGCTGGTCTGGCAGGTGTTGCAAATGGCCTTTTTAGGGTTATCGGCAGAGTCTTTAAAAAACAACCTGACTCGGGAAGACCTAACAGTTGTACTGGCAACTTCCTTCGTGTTGGTGTTACGGGGAACGGTTGCCTGCCTTCTGTCTGCGGCCACCACACTGCTTCTTCTTGCCTGTTGGGGTGCTCTGCCTCCCTCCCCCTGTGTGCTGCTGTCCTCGCTCTGCATGTCCTCCTGCCAAGTTGGGTCAGTTACTATATCATCCACCACCTCGTCTTCCACTTCCGCACCCTGGTCCTCCTCCTGACTTTCTGGCAATTGTGTCTCATCATCGTCCACCTCTTGTGACACTTTCCCACCGTCGCCTTCGTGTGACCGTGGCTGCTCAAATATTTGGGCATCGCTACACGTGATCTCTTCTTGCCCCGCTTCAAGTGGACCGGGTTAGAGGCCCGAATCTATAAATGGAAAAGTGAATAGCTCTTCCGAATGTCCAAGTGTGGGATCAGTTGTCTCTGGTTACTCGGCATGGTGGGAGGAAGGAGGATCAGGGTGAGGAATATGCGGTCCAGACTCACGGCTACTGCGACTTGACAGTGTGGAAGACAGGGTGGTGGTGGTGGTGGCTAAGTGACTGGAAGCATTATCCGCTATCCAACCAACAACCTTTTGACACTGCTCTGGGTTCAATAGTGGTGTGCTGCGGTCCCCTAGAAATTGGGACAGGAAGGTGAAGCGAGAAGATGTGGGTGTTTGTTGTGGCACAATTTCGGCTTGCCCAAGGCCTTGTCCTCGGCCTCTGCATGCACCATTACCATCATGTCCAGTTCCCCGTCCCTTGCCACTTGCCTTGCCCATTTTAAATGGAGGACAGTATCTACCTCGCTCACTACAAATGACTGAGTTATATGTGATCTGTGTGGCAGAGAAAACAGAGTTTTAAATACCTGGCCTGTAGGTAACTATTTTGAACAGCAATCTGGTGTCAATTGCTTCACTGACACACTGAAATTTTTTTTTAATGGAGGCCAGAAATGGCAGTATTTTCTGAAAACGTATATGTGATCCGTGTGACGGAGAAAACACAGTTTTAATTAGATGGATTTTTAGCGCTGTAATATGGAAAGGACCTGGCTGTATTCTGCAGTGCCAACAAGCAAATGGCGCAGAAAAAACGTGTTCTCTGAATTGCTTTTTAAGCAAATAATGAGGATTAAGATGCAAAAAAAATTATTCCTGGCCCCTGAGACCTGGGCCTATTTCCAGAAATATCTAACAGCAGCAGCCGACAGAACTGGACTGGAGCCTCTTGTGCTATATGCACTGCAGTCTGCTATATACACTGCCTGCCTGATATCTCTGCAGATGGATTAGTTAGTCCTCAGAAGGACTGTTTGTTAAGATGGATATGTGTAATGTACGTTTTTTCTCTCTACACTACCTAATACACAAGCAAATCTCTCCCTGACACAGCATCAGCTCTCCCTACACTGTCTGATCCGGAGTGATTGTGACGGGCATGGCGGCGCCAGGTCTGATATACATCCGATGACGCTGTGCGGCCAGCCAATCACTGTAATGCCCACAACCAACATGGCTACGGCATTACAGTGCATGGCAGGCAATCCCTGCATGTTCATTGGCTCTCTAAAGAGCGCCAAACATGCAGGGAGGGGACCCGAGTTCCCGCCCGAGCAACCCGGAAATACTTGCCGAGCTTGTCGAGCACCATGATACTCGGGCGAGTACCGAGTAGTGGCGCGCACATTCGCTTATCACTAGTTAATATATTTCCGCGCAGATAAAAAGAGGCTCTGATGAGCATCACACAGAGCACTCGAGAAAATGCCGCCCAATCAGTCCAAGCAACGGAAATCACAATCTCTATTCAGACTTGATTAAAACTCAAGGAATTCAGCATTGGGTGAAGATTTATTTTTGTCATCAGCACAACATATGGCTTTTCTGAACTAGATGCTCCTGACCTACTTTCTACAAGATTTTCTAATATCGTTATGGTTCCCCGGAAAAAGAAACACAAACAAAAAACAGAGAAGTATATTAATAATTACAGATAATAACAAAGTTATAAAGAACAATATACAGTATGTGTGTAATTGAGACAAGTTGGTGGGGCTATCACATGAAGCCAAGTTTAACTCATCTGTAAGATGGTAGAAGAACTTCCAGATGTCCTCACACACCAGTGAAGTAATTGGTATCAAAATATTAATATTTGCTAATCACTATTCAGCAAATTTTCATACACTCTTTGTAAATGCATTCAAATGAGGTTATGTACATTTCTGTGACCATAAGAGAACAGAATTTTACCATATCGCTAAATCATTAGCTCTAGATTTTAATATAGGAAATATGGGGCAATAAAATTAATGAAATACACAATTCATGGTTACAAATTGAAATTTACAAAAAACCTTCCACATATATTGAGAATTGTTATGATAAACTATCATTACATGGGCCAAAGAACATTATAAATAACTAAATAACTACACTTATTGCAATTTCAAGGTGGGCGCTTTCTCTTGGCCGACCATTTGTAGTGTAGCTCTGGAGCGTCTCTCTTGATTGTACGGCAGTAGTCTCCAAACATTGCTAGGCTCCATTTCCCTTCATAACCTTTTCTCAATGGCAGCAATGTCCTGATAGAATCTCTCGGATGTTCATCACTGACGGATCCACAGTTCTCTGGAAGAAGTCAAGGAGGGAATGGAGAAAGTGGATCTTCAGAGAAAGGTGTATCCCAAGCTTGTGGTAGCACATGAGTATCTACTCCACCAGCTCTTTCTAATTGGACGCATGCTTTTTTCCCAAAAATCCTGAACAAACACTCTTAAAACTCTTCCACATTGCCTTCTCGACAGTCTGAAGTACATCATCGAACTGAAGCTCCCTAATCTGTGGGCCAACAAACATACCCTCTTTCAACTTTGCATGATTTAATCGAGGAAATTTTGATGTCAAATACTTGAAACCTTCACTTTCTTGTTGCTCTTTACAAAGTTTTTCATTAGTTCTAGTTTGAGTGTAACGGGGGGAGTAAAATTTTCTTAGAATCAACCAATGGTTCATTTTGCACATTTTTTTGTACCAGACTGAAGTGTTTCCCTTTCCCGGATTAGGTTGCCAACTTAATTCAACCTAATATGAAAAAATGTCTTCTCTTCCATACATTTACTGCATTACAATTTTTCACGATCGACACTTGTAAAATAAAAACTAGAGCTAATTCTCAATTTTATCTGTCATTTTGATTTTTAGCAGCATCAAATCTATACGAATTAGCTACTTTTGTTCAATTTACTATTTTGTCGTTGAACAGTGTTATCTTTTTTACTGCATTTATATTAAATGGCAGTAGTCTTTAATAGCCAGATATCCTCCCTGACTTGTTTCTCTTGTTCAGCATCATCTGGGGTATGAGGCTAATTCTCAGCTTGGTGTCCATCAATGCTGATTATGACTTTCATTGTGATGCAAAATGCTTCAGTCCCTTCATCCATGGGTAAATTGTGTTCAAGCAGGAACATCCATAGAAATCCTTGAGCCATGTAGCAAAGGTCCGATTTGGCACCCTATTAGCCCCTTGTTGTCATTTCAACAACTTATCAGTCTTTCACATTGCAGTAACTCAATGGAGGTTAAATAGGAGGTGGTGCTAACTAATTAGATGCCATGGTCACTGTTCACTACAGCACTGAAGGGATTAAACTTTGGAGATCAGAGACAGGGCCAATTATAGCAGTTATCAGCAGGTGTCAGCTGTGTAATATAGTTGGCATCCACCAGGTAGGAAGCAGGATCAACATGGTAGTCCACTGCTCCCACTTTCTTCCATCTATAAATGGTGGTTATTGTAAGAAGTGGGCGAACATCAGACGTGGGTTGGGGTAATTCAACATTGAGCCTTTAAAGGTCACTTTGACTTGGTGATATGTCACTGCATTCAAAGTGTCTCCATTTTTGTTACGATCCTAAACGCATCACGTTAAAGTTCCAGCAAATCAGTTCAGTTAAAGAGTTCGTCATCAAGTGTTGAACAATGTCAAATACAAAAATTAAGATTTAAATTTTTATTTCAATTAAAAAAAATAGTGTGAAGATTGATGAAACTTTACATTTTTTTCTTCACAAAAAATTATAATTTTTTGTTATATTTCTTTGTGTATTCGTCATGAAAAAAAAGACTCAAGAATGACTCTAATAACAAGAGATGAGCGTTGTTCGACTCGAACTGTTCGCCAATCTCAAATTCGAGCTGTTTTGGGCGGTGTTCGAGCCGTTCGGCGAACACGAACGATTTGAGAAAAATTCGGCTGTTCGAGGTTATGTTCGATAACTGTTCGTGCACCAAAATCATAACTGGATTTTTTCTCAGTAATGATGAAAATTAATGTTAATACGCAGTTTGAGTGTACAGCGGGGTGGGGGGAGGGGCAGGGGATGGATCTCTGCAGGAATAATGAAGATCTCCATTTTTTTTTCTCTTTCCCGCATTTACAGTGGGGAGGTGCAATCTGTCAGCCTATCAGCAGCGCACACACGGAGCGAAGTGCTTTTTTTCACACAAGCAAGGGCATGTGTCATTGGCAATGTATGTCACATGTCCTTGCCCTATAAGACCAAGCCATTTTCCCCGTCGCCACCATTTTCTCACTGCTGCAGCTGCGTGTTAGACAGCACCGCTGTTGCTGTGTGCGCTATACCTTGTTAATTTCAAGCCAATTTTCGCACAAATCTACAGATAGCTTGGGAGTAGGGAATAGTTGTGATTGCAGTCCTTTTAAGGACTAGGTTACAGCATTTCCTACGACTTTTATCAGGCAGGTCTGTGCTCTTAAATAGATAGATTTTGGGAGTAAAGACTAATTGTAATTGCAGTCCTTTTCAGGACTAGGTTACATCAGTTCTTATCAGTTTTTGCCAGGCAGGTCTGTGCCAGTGCTGTGCAAGTTTTTTTCACAGCATTTGGCTGAATCTAGCAAAGCTAATCCTTTTTGGCCTATTGCAGAGTGTGTTAGTCAGTGGAGTAGCCTATCTGTGTTGCAAGATATACCACCTGTGTATAGAATACCAATTTTTTTACTGCACCTAGTGAAGTAAAATCTTTTGGGCATAGCATCATTCTATTAGTCCATCTATACTGACCTCCATCAGGTTGCAAATTGAATATAATTTTTTTCTGCATCTAGCTCTGAAAAAATATTTGGCCTTCTAGCAGTGTGTGGGACTTTCTCTATTAGTCCATCTATACTGACCTCCATCAGGTTGCAAATTAAAAATAATTTATATCTGCATCTAGCTCTGAAAAAATATTTGGCCTTCTAGCAGTGTGTGGGACTTTCTCTATTAGTCCATCTATACTGACCTCCATCAGGTTGCAAATTAAAAATAATTTTTTGTCTGCATCTAGCTCTGAAAAAATATTTGGCCTTCTAGCAGTGTGTGGGACTTTCTCTATTAGTCCATCTATACTGACCTCCATCAGGTTGCAAATTAAAAATAATTTATATCTGCATCTAGCTCTGAAAAAATATTTGGCCTTCTAGCAGTGTGTGGGACTTTCTCTATTAGTCCATCTATACTGACCTCCATCAGGTTGCAAATTAAAAATAATTTTTTGTCTGCATCTAGCTCTGAAAAAATATTTGGCATTCTAGCAGTGTGTGGGACTTTCTCTATTAGTCCATCTATACTGACCTCCATCAGGTTGCAAACTGAATATATTTTTTTTCTGAATCTACCTCTGAAAAAATATTGGGCTTCTAGCTGTGTGTGGGACTTGTTCTATTAATCCATCTATACAGACCTCCATCAGGTTGCAAACTGAATATAATTTTTTTATGCATCTACCTCTGAAAAAATATTTGGGCTTCTAGCTGTGTGTGGGACTTGTTCTATTAATCCATCTATACAGACCTCCATCAGGTTGCAAACTGAATATAATTTTTTTCTGCATCTACCTCTGAAAAAATATTTGGGCTTCTAGCTGTGTGTGGGACTTGTTCTATTAGTCCATCTATACTGACCTCCATCAGGTTGCAAACTGAATATAATTTTTTTCTGCATCTACCTCTGAAAAAATATTTGGGCTTCTAGCTGTGTGTGGGACTTGTTCTATTAGTCCATCTATACTGACCTCCATCAGGTTGCAAACTGAATATAATTTTTTTCTGCATCTAGCTCTGAAAAAATATTTGGCCTTCTAGCAGTGTGTGGGACTTTCTCTATTAGTCCATCTATACTGACCTCCATCAGGTTGCAAATTAAAAATAATTTATATCTGCATCTAGCTCTGAAAAAATATTTGGCCTTCTAGCAGTGTGTGGGACTTTCTCTATTAGTCCATCTATACTGACCTCCATCAGGTTGCAAATTAAAAATAATTTTTTGTCTGCATCTAGCTCTGAAAAAATATTTGGCCTTCTAGCAGTGTGTGGGACTTTCTCTATTAGTCCATCTATACTGACCTCCATCAGGTTGCAAACTGAATATATTTTTTTTCTGCATCTACCTCTGAAAAAATATTGGGCTTCTAGCTGTGTGTGGGACTTGTTCTATTAATCCATCTATACTGACCTCCATCAGGTTGCAAACTGAATATAATTTTTTTCTGCATCTACCTCTGAAAAAATATTTGGGCTTCTAGCTGTGTGTGGGACTTGTTCTATTAGTCCATCTATACTGACCTCCATCAGGTTGCAAACTGAATATAATTTTTTTCTGCATCTAGCTCTGAAAAAATATTTGGCCTTCTAGCAGTGTGTGGGACTTTCTCTATTAGTCCATCTATACTGACCTCCATCAGGTTGCAAATTAAAAATAATTTATATCTGCATCTAGCTCTGAAGAAATATTTGGCCTTCTAGCAGTGTGTGGGACTTTCTCTATTAGTCCATCTATACTGACCTCCAAATTAAAAATAATTTTTTGTCAGCATCTAGCTCTGAAAAAATATTTGGCCTTCTAGCAGTGTGTGGGACTTGTTCTATTAGTCCATCTATACTGACCTCCATCAGGTTGCAAACTGAATATATTTTTTTTCTGCATCTACCTCTGAAAAAATATTGGGATTCTAGCTGTGTGTGGGACTGGTTCTATTAATCCATCTATACAGACCTCCATCAGGTTGCAAACTGAATATAATTTTTTTCTGCATCTACCTCTGAAAAAATATTTGGGCTTCTAGCTGTGTGTGGGACTTGTTCTATTAATCCATCTATACAGACCTCCATCAGGTTGCAAACTGAATATAATTTTTTTCTGCATCTACCTCTGAAAAAATATTTGGGCTTCTAGCTGTGTGTGGGACTTGTTCTATTAGTCCATCTATACTGACCTCCATCAGGTTGCAAACTGAATATAATTTTTTTCTGCATCTAACTCTGAAAAAATATTTGGCCTTCTAGCAGTGTGTGGGACTTTCTCTATTAGTCCATCTATACTGACCTCCATCAGGTTGCAAATTAAAAATAATTTTTATCTGCATCTAGCTCTGAAAAAATATTTGGCCTTCTAGCAGTGTGTGGGACTTTCTCTATTAGTCCATCTATACTGACCTCCATCAGGTTGCAAATTAAAAATAATTTTTTGTCTGCATCTAGCTCTGAAAAAATATTTGGCCTTCTAGCAGTGTGTGGGACTTTCTCTATTAGTCCATCTATACTGACCTCCATCAGGTTGCAAATTCAAAATAATTTTTTGTCTGCATCTAGCTCTGAAAAAATATTTGGCCTTCTAGCAGTGTGTGGGACTTTCTCTATTAGTCCATCTATACTGACCTCCATCAGGCTGCAAATTAAAAATAATTTTTATCTGCATCTACCTCTGAAAAAATATTTGGCCTTCTAGCTGTGTGTGGGACTTGTTCTATTAGTCCATCTATACTGACCTCCATCAGGTTGCAAACTGAATATAATTTTTTTCTGCATCTAGCTCTGAAAAAATATTTGGCCTTCTAGCAGTGTGTGGGACTTTCTCTATTAGTCCATCTATACTGACCTCCATCAGGTTGCAAATTAAAAATAATTTTTTGTCTGCATCTAGCTCTGAAAAAATATTTGGCCTTCTAGCAGTGTGTGGGACTTTCTCTATTAGTCCATCTATACTGACCTCCATCAGGTTGCAAACTGAATATAATTTTTTTCTGCATCTAGCTCTGAAAAAATATTTGGCCTTCTAGCAGTGTGTGGGACTTTCTCTATTAGTCCATCTATACTGACCTCCATCAGGTTGCAAATTAAAAATAATTTTTTGTCTGCATCTAGCTCTGAAAAAATATTTGGCCTTCTAGCAGTGCGTGGGACTTTCTCTATTAGTCCATCTATACTGACCTCCATCAGGTTGCAAACTGAATATATTTTTTTTCTGCATCTACCTCTGAAAAAATATTTGGGCTTCTAGCTGTGTGTGGGACTTGTTCTATTAGTCCATCTATACTGACCTCCATCAGGTTGCAAACTGAATACAATTTTTTTCTGCATCTACCTCTGAAAAAATATTTGGGCTTCTAGCTGTGTGTGGGACTTGTTCTATTAGTCCATCTATACTGACCTCCATCAGGTTGCAAATTGAATATAATTTTTTTCTGCATCTAACCCAGCCAATAGTTTTGGCCTAATACCACAGTTTGGCCACTCAGCTCTGCTCGGTTCCCATCCATTGTTTTTTTGTGCAAACAACTCCAGAGTTGTGAATTAGTTAACCACCAAAATGAGTGGAAAAAGGCCTGCTGCTGGTGGAAAGGGGAATAGGCGTGTTGGGAAGGGGAAAAAAGGTTGTGTCCGTGGGGTAGGTGTTAAAGCAACAGTAACATCTGCAGAAGAAAGACCATCTTCCAGCCAAACTAAAATGTCTACTTCTTTTAGCGGACAATGTGATAAGATCCCTTTCTTACGGCCACGCCAATCGCTACAAATTCCAGATGAGGCACAAAAACAGCAGGTGCTTCAACGGATATCAAGTGCTCCTTTAAGTGGGCTCTCCTCCACATCAACTTCAACATCACAAATACTCCAGTCCTCAAAGGTGTCACCCCAATCGCACTTGCTTCCTAACAGCTCCCAAATCTCCAGCTGCCCGTCTGAGTATGAGGTAGAACAGATGGTTGAGTCTGCAGAGCTGTTTACTCATACTATAACCTGGGAATCAGAGGTCGACTCCAGCGCTTCTGTGAATCCAGACGAGGAAATGATCTGCACTGATGCCCAGAATCTTTATGAGTCGGATCCAGGACCAGACGCAGAAGGTTCTGACCATAATGTAGACCCTCATTCCCAAACTGTAACTCCTGTTGGAGACAATGAGGAAGACGATGATGAGACTCAAATACCTGATTGGAGCGACAACTTTAGTTTTTTGTCAGGGCAGGAACAGGTTGGCTCTGAGGACGACGGGTGTGATAACGCACAGGGTGATGATGATGAGGTTGGAGATCCCACTTACTGTCAACCCACAGTCAGCCAAGAAATGAGGTCAGCAGAGGAGGTGGAGGAAGTTGCTAGTGACGACGAGGTCAGGTTGCGCCTTCCTGGACAGAGACGTAGTACTGGAAGCACGTCAACAACTGCATCCTCAAACACAACTCTGCCTCTCACCACAAGTCGTGGTGGCTCTTCAGGTCGCATGGGTGCTAAGCCTTGCATAGCCTGGGCATTTTTTTAGATCGATAAAGATGACCCAACTCGTGTTATCTGTAACATTTGTCAGCAAAAGCTAAGTAGAGGCCAAAAAATACATAGTTTGAGTACTTCATGCATGAACCGGCACATGGACATGAAGCATAAGTTGCAGTGGGAAGCTCAGTGTGCTACAATGCGGCCTAGCCGGCCGGGCCAACCACCATCTGCCATATCTTGTGCATCCGCGGCCTCTTCATCCTCTGTGACTGGGGGGACAGCAGTCACACCTGTTTTGGGGCGCAGACCTGCCACCTCTTTACCCGCAACAGCCAGCATGATTGGCAGGTCATCATTTTCTTTGGAGGTGGTAACACCAGCTGGTGTTGAGCGCTGTCCGACATCGATAGCACCACCTTTGGATCAAGGCAACCTAACATGTCCGCCTGCATCTTCCTCACAGACCGGCAGTTTGCCGGGGACACCCTTATCAACCCCGTCTAAGCACAATAGCCAGCCCTCGGTCCCTCAGATGTGGACAAGTAAAAGACCATTTCTTCCTAGCCATGAGAAAGCTAAGAGGTTGAATTTCACCATCTGCAAGCTCTTGGCTACAGAAATGCTGCCTTTCCGCCTGGTGGACACAGAGGATTTTCGAGACCTTATGTCCGTCGCAGTGCCCCATTACCAGATGCCCAGTCGGCACTACTTCTCAAAGAAAGGTGTGCCTGCGCTCCACCAGCATGTCGCACACAACATCACCGCTTCTTTGAGAAACTCTGTGTGTGACAGGGTGCATTTCACCACAGACACTTGGACGAGTAGGCATGGACAGGGGCGTTACATGTCGCTGACTGGGCACTGGGTAACTATGGTGACAGCAGGACAAGGGGCTGCTGTCCAAGTCTTGCCGTCCCCACGAGTTGTGCGTCAATCCTCTTTATGTCAAAGTTCCTCCACTGCTTCTGCCTCCTCAACCTCCTCTCGGTCTTCCACCTGCACCCAAAGCCTGTCTGGTCATGCCACAAGCTTTCTAACTGAACAGAAGGGATCCTGCGCACCTCCTTACTATGCTGGCAGTAGGGCTCAATGTCATCAGGCGGTTTTTACTTTGAAATGTCTGGGAAATGTGAGTCACACAGCTGAGGAGTTGTGGTCAGCTCTGGAGAACCAATTTCATGAATGGTTGTCTCCACTGGACCTGAAACCAGGGAAGGCCGTGTGCGACAATGCTGCAAACCTGGGTGCGGCCCTTCGCCGGGGCAATGTCACACACGTGCCTTGTACGGCTCACGTGTTGAACCTGGTTGTCCAGCAATTTTTAGCCCACTATCCCAGACTAGATGGCCTTCTGCAGAGGGCACGATCGCTGTGTGCTCACTTCCGCCGTTCGCATCCCGCAGCTCAGCGACTTACATCTCTACAGAAGTCGTTGGGCCTGCCACTTCACCGGCTAAAATGCGATGTGCCTACCCGGTGGAATTCAACTCTGCACATGTTGCAGCGACTATGGCAGCACCGACAAGCCCTGGTGCAATACGTTCTGACGTATAGCCTGGGCCAACGAGATCCAGAGGTGGGGCAAATCACGCCGGAGGAGTGGTCTCAGATCAGGGACCTATGCACCCTTCTGCACAGTTTTGAAATGGCGACGAAGATGTTTAGTGCTGACGATGCCATTATCAGCATGACTATTCCGGTGATTTACATGCTGGAGCACATGTTAAACAGAATTCGGAGTCAGGTGGTGGCACAAGAGGAGGTGGAGGAAGTAGAGGAGGAGGAGTTGTATGCGGAAGGGCTAACATCTGCAAGGTCCAGACAGTCGGCAGCACCAAGGCGGCAGGCATGTGAGGGTGGGGGAGATGGTTTTACCAGGGCACATGGTAGCAGCCAAACTAGTGAGGAAGGTGCAGGAGCCCAGGAAGAAGTGGAGGACGAACTGATGGAAGACTCATCAGATGAGGGAGACCTTGATCACATTTCTGTTGTGCGAGGTTGGGGGGAGAGGACAGAGGAAGGAAGCATGATTGTTACCTCGCCACCAACACAACAGGGACTTGGTGCTCCTGGATGCGCAACACACATGAGTGCCTTCTTGCTGCACTACCTGCAACATGACCCTCGAATTGTGAGAATTAGAAATAATCCTGACTACTGGGTTGCCACACTGTTAGATCCCCGGTACAAAAGTAAATTTGCAGAAATTATTCCTGCCATAGAAAGGGATGCACGCATGCAGGAGTATCAGCAGAGACTGTTGCAGAATCTTACATGTGCTTTTCCACAAAACACGAGTGGTGCACGTAGTGAATCTCACAGTTCCAACTTGCCAACCGTGGGACCGTCAAGTGTTCAGCACTCAAACCGTAACAGAACCACAGTATCTGCTGGTAACATCAATTTTGCGGAATCATTTCACCACTTTTTTAGCCCATCCTTTGCAAGGCCACAGGAGACAAGAAGTCTGACACATAATCAACGCCTAGAGACGATGGTACAGGAGTATCTCCAAGTAAACATTGAAGCCATGACTGTGTCACTGGACCCTTGCTCTTTTTGGGCTTCCAATCTGGATAAATGGCCGGAGCTAGCCACTTACGCCTTGGAGATCTTGTCATGCCCCGCAGCCAGCGTTCTGTCTGAACGCGGCTCTCCACTGATAATGTAGACAGACTCACGTTCATAAAGATGAACAAATCATGGATCCGAAACGACTTTTCTACCCCTGTGTCATCCTGGGGAGAGTAAAAGCTTGATGATTGGTTAAAATCACCCTTCCAACCATTTTAAGCTTTCAAATTACTAATCATGTTTATCTGTATCTTGGCTGGAAAATAATTTGGGCTTTGTAGCAGTGTGCAGCACTGATTCTATTAGGCCATCTATAATAAGCTCCACCAGATTTAAAATTACTAATCATGTTTATCTGTATCTTGACTGGAAAATAATTTGGGCTTTGTAGCAGTGTGCAGCACTGATCCTATTAGGCCATCTATACTAAGCTCTACCAGATTTAAAATTAATAATAATTTTTAGCTGCATCTAGCCCGGAAAATAATTTTGGGGCTCCGAGATGCGCAAGACACATAAGTGCCTTCTTGCTGCACTACCTGCAACATGACCCTCATATTGTCAGAATTCGAAGTAATCATGACTACTGGGTTGCCACACTCTTAGATCCCCCAAACTTTTCGATCAACCTTTTCATTTTAATAAAGACCAAAAAAATGGTCATTTTTGAAATTATAAGCATTAGCAGGTTATTAGAAACTGAAATCAAACAGTTTTCAACTCAAAACTTTATTCTAGGTGATGTTACATTTTCACATAGGACCCCTTGTTCGAAAGGAGCTTCTGAACTCTCTCGTCCATTGAATTTGTCAGGTTTTGGATGGTTTCTGCTTCAATTGTTTTGCATAAGGACAGAATACCCTCCCAGAGCTGTTGCTTAGATGTGAACTGCCTCCCGCCATCATAGACACTCCTTTTGATGATGCTCCAGAGCTTCTGAATGGGGTAGAGGTCAGGGGAGCATGGGGGTCACACCATAAGTTTGTCCCCTTTTATGCCCATATCAGCCAGAGATGCAGATGTTTTATGTGCAGCATGAGATGGTGCATTATCATGCAAAAAAATGATCTTGCTGTGAAATACACGGTTCTTCTTCTTGAACCATGGCAGGAAGTGCTGTTTGAGAAAATCCACATACATTATGGAGTTCATCTTTAGCACCTTCAGGGATCCTAAAGGGGCCGACAATCTCTCTCCCCATGATTCCAGCCCAAAACATTACTACACCTCCTCCTTGTTGGCGCTGTAGCCATGTTTGCGTGGGGTGTCCATCAACCAGCCATCCTCCACTCCATCCATCTGGACCATCGAGCGCTGCACGGCACTCATCCGTGAACAAAACAGTTTTGAAATCAGCACTTGTACTCGGTGCCTCCCACCTCAATCCACCTAATATTGGGGTTATGGCGAATTGATGAGAGCAGGTGCTCCGTCACTAGGATGTATAAGAGAGGGGACAGAGGACATCCCTGCCTTGTCCCATTGGTGATTGTGAAAGGTGATGAAAATGTTCTGATGCACCCCCTGGGCCTTGGGACACCCAGAGCCGGACCCGTTTTGGTGGATGCTGGTGGTTGTAGTCTTCGTGGCGGCGACCCGGTTCCGTGGCTCAGGGTGGTCAAACCAGTGGCGGAACTATTTATGTGGTTTTGATGTTTAAATGTCCGACTACGCCACCCGTGGATTGCGGTCAGAGTGAACCGCCGCTGCAGGGCAGACCGCTGAGGCTGGTGTTGTGGGTGCAGCAGAGCGTAGCATAACTCCCCACGGGAGGAGTATAGCCTCAGGGCAGTGTATGCGGAGGATGGGAGTGATGGTGCAGGGCAGCAGCAGTAACGACACGGAGTCAGTGATGCAGTCCAGGGCCTTTACTCACAGTTCTTATTATCCAGACCACGTCTGCAGGTAACGGCTGCCCACGTCGTACTGTGCTCACCAGGTGAGAGACTCAGACAACTCCCAGATAACTTTGGAGCGCTTCACAGGACCCCCTTTGTGTGTCCTTTGTCTGGCCTTTCTTACCAACCCTTCTGTCCGGCTGCCTCGGGCCTCCTCTTGGTAAACTTGGCGCCAGTTTCCCTGACCCTATGTGGTGCCTTCCTAGCGGGTGTAGCGAGGGGCTGCGCCACATAAAATGTCACAGCCTCCGGTTTCTAGCTGAGGGCCGTTTCCTGCCTCCACTAGTTTCGGGGACCGGTCTCCCCCTTTGGCCTGACCCCTCCACGCAGGTGGATTCAGGCGTGCGGTGGCGACTCGCCCGTCCGCACCCCTGGGATCCCTTCATTCCTCGTTCCTGGAGCCTTCTCTGCTCCTCTTCCTTCCTTCTCCCTCTTCCAGGCCTGGGCCTCTGTTACTAGGCCCGCCTCCGGAGCAGAGCTCATGCAGAGCCCCTGCTCCCTGCCACTTCTGCTCAGACTTCTCTGCACTGAACTAAGATGGTGCCCACCTTTTATACTCCCTTCTCAATGCACCCAGGAACTGCTTCCTCCCTGCTCCTGCACTACAGGGTTCCCCTTCCTCAGTGTTCCCTCCCCCCACTTCAGCCAGGGACAGGGACTGTCGTGCCCATCTCAGAGGCATATTGGTCGCCCTGCCCCACGGCAATGTGGTGTAATGCATGCAGGTGTCGGGTCCTGATCCACACTCCATCCTTACCTGAGAGTGAGATATCACACCTCTGGGTGAGGTGCAATACCTCTGTAGCAGCCGAGCCCTCAGGGTGCTACAGTTCCATTTATCTTCAGCCTAGGTGATGTATTGTGATACAGGGCCGTGATTTTGGCTATAAAAGGGTCCCCTAGACCCCTACCCCAAGCTTTTTAAGAGAATCATATATGGCGTGCCAGGAGACTCTATGGAATGCTTTCTCAGCATCCAACGAGAGTATCTAATTACAAATTTTTAACTGCATCTAGCCCAGGAAATACTTTGTGCCTAGTAGCAGTGTCTGCTAGTCAGCGGATTATCCCGGCTGTTAAGCAAGCTACACCACCTGTAGTTTGGACACTTAATTTTTTCAAAGGAAATGCTTCGGGACCACGGGATACTCAGTGAAGAGCATCAGGAGGCACCCAAGGCATAGGGGCTGGGACTGGCAGTAGGATGCCTTGCGGTGGACAGCCGAGCTCGATCCTTATAAAAGCTTTTTAACTGCAGCAGCTTTAGTGGACGCTACTGGAGCTGGAATTACGCGGCTGCTGGCATGAGACTTGCCCTCCAATAGATCTTTGTAAATGGATTTAAAGTGTATTCATTCAAATTAGAGAGACAATTTAAATTAAAAAGCTTAGAGCTGCCTCCACCACAGGGGGGGCTCGCTCGACCCACCAGCGGACAGGCACCAGTATTGGGAGAGGGGGGCTGGCCGTCAGGGTTCACCGCGGCTCTGGCACAAACCCGGCGACACGGAGGTGGCACGGGCAGGAGCGGACTGAACGTGTCGGCTTCTCACTTTTTGGATTTTAGAAGGGCATGATATGCCTATATCTGTGTCTCCCCCTCCTTTTACTCCTCCACCTCTTTTCTTTTCGCATGACTATATGTACTTGTCACTTTTCCATGTGTTAGTTGTGTCTTCTGAGCAGTTTGTCAGCTTTTGGACAGCTTTGAAGGTGTTTTCTATGTGTTTCTATGTGTTTTTGTTTGCCTGCCATTGGTTTTAACGGTGTTCGAAGGTGTTCGACGAACAGTTCGACGAACAGTTCGGCGAACACACGGGTGTTCGACGAACCGAACCGAACTCGAACACTACGGGGGTGGCTCAACACTACTAATAACTGAAAAAGAGGGAAAAAATTATGTACGGTATATGCTAAATTAAAAATGAGGTAAGGAGTTAAAAAAAAAAAGGAAAAAGTTTTCACCCTTCCAATCTACTGGGTTTTCTGTTTTATGTGTCCGGTAGTCCTTTAGACATGCAAATTTTAAAAAAAAGGCATTTTTTAATTTTCACTTTACATCCAAAAATATTTTTCATTTCCTATACTAATGTTACAGCTTTTCTGTTTGACACTTTTTACTTTTTTCTTAATGATTTCCTTAAACCCTACATTTTATTTGCAGAGGTTATAGCCATTTATTAGTCATCAATCAATGTGTTACCATGTACCAACACATCAGACATTCCATACTTTGTAGTTTTAACGATCCTTCTTCTAAAAAAAAAATATGATTATCATGGCGCAATTCTTTAGCTCTAATCTCACACGAAAAAAATACCAAAAACCCACACCTATTCTGTATGGAAGATATTGGTGTTCTTGCTGCCTGAAAGGGGTCATCAACTGCGCAGAAAGTTTTATCTCCAATGTCACCATAACCTGTCTGCACCTGATAAGAGTCTCAGATAAAAATATGAATTTCTGTTATCTTCTCCTCTGATTTCACAGCACATTACAAAGGCATCTTCCGTCGTACAAGGAATCACAGATAATATCCCATCAAATACTTTCATTTCCAAACTTACAGATTTATATTAGATGATTTCACACAATTCTGTACAAACTGATAGGAAGAAAATCCATCTCTGCCCACTTCAGACAAGAATTATTTTTATTGAAAGAGTTTTTGAGATGATTAAAGAATTGTATGTATTGAATCTCAACCATTGTCAATATTTGATAATTGCCCAAAAAAAATAATGGGCAATGTATTTGTTCAAAGCATTCTGAATCTAAGGCAACCTAGATATAGCCCCTCGCCATGCCGTCTGTCTTTACTAACATGTGACAGAACGGCTGGTGGTAAAAAGCTCACTGATACCAGTGCGGTTTTGTCAGTAGCATAGCTATAGGTGGGCAGAGTGTACAGGCGCCCATGACTTGGAGGGACCCACCTGGAGCTATCGTTACCCTTAACTGTATCGACGTGCACAGAACACCAATACAGTCATACTCTATGGTGGAGCAGGGAGAAACGGTCTCCCTGCACTGCCGCTCTCTTTACTGATTCCGCCAGTTGCATTAGGCCTGCAGCCTACGGAGCGGTAGATCCAGGGCGGAGCGACGTGATGACGTCATCACGCCCTGCTATGCACAGAATTCCAGAGTCCCGGCACGATGACATCACCGCAACGGTCTACCCGGGACATGCCGCTGTCTGCTCGACTCACCGGGTTTAGGTAAGTATATGTTTATTTTTTATTTTAAGATTGTGTGACTGTGTCATCATGTTTGTGGGCAGCTAAAAGGGCCATAATAACAGTGTGGGGGCTACTAAGGGGGCCATAATAACAGTATGGGGGCTACTAAGGGGGCCATAATAACAGTGTGGGGGCTACTAAGGAGGCCATAATAACAGTGTGGGGGCTACTAAGGGGGCCATAATAACAGTGTGGGGGCTACTAAGGGGGCAATAATAACAGTGTGGGGGCTACTAAGGGGGCCATAATAACAGTGTGGGGGCTACTAAGGGGGCCATAATAACAGTGTGGGGGCTACTAAGGGGGCCATAATAACAGTGTGGGGGCTACTAAGGAGGCCATAATAACAGTGTGGGGGCTACTAAGGAGGCCATAATAACAGTGTGGGGGCTACTAAGGGGGCCATAATAACAGTGTGGGGGCTACTAAGGGGGCCATAATAACAGTGTGGGGGCTACTAAGGGGGCCATAATAACAGTATGGGGGCTACTAAGGGTTGATACAAATAATGTACTGTAATAACAGTATGGGTCTACTAAAAGGACCATAATAACAGTATGGGTCTACTAGGAGGGCCATAGTAACAGCGTGGGGGCTACTAATGGGGGGTCATAATAACAGTGTGGGGGCTACTAAGGGGGCCATAATAACAGTGTGGATGCTACTAAGAGGGACATCATACAGTGTGGGGGCTAATAAGGGGGCCATGATACAGCAGAGGGGCTACTAAGTGGGCAATCATACAGTGTGGGGGGCTACTAAATGGGCCATTATACCATGTGGGGGCTACTAAGGAGCCACTATGCAGTATGGGAGCTACTAAAGGGCCATTATACAGTGTAGGGACTACAGTGGAGCCATTATACAGTGTAGAGGCTATTGTGGGGCCATCATACAGTGTGGAGACTACAGTGGTGGCATCATATAGTTTTGGGGGCATTATACTGTCTATAGTGGAGCTGTGGGGACATTTTACCATATAGACGGAAGCTGTGGGGACATCATACTGTGTATTGGTGGTTATAGGTGTATCATCCTGTGTATAGGGGAGCTGTGGGCATATCATACTGTGTATAAGGGAGCTGGGGTGACATCATATAGTTTATAGGGGAGCTGTATAGGGGAAGCCTCAGGGGATATTATTAATGTTAAGTGGACACTTAAGGTATTGTCACTGTCAAAGGGGCACACAGTTGGCAATATTACTTTCTAGGAGGCAAAATATGGGCACTATCTTCTAGGGCACTCGCACAGAACATTAATACATTCTAGAGGTCTATTTTACCATTTAGAGGGCACAAAGGAGGCATTTTACTTTATAAATGGTACAATTGTGGCATTACTATATGGGGCACTAAGAGTAGCACTGTTGGCCTTTGTATAGTGATTTATTTTCACTAAGCCATAATCATCAACATTAACAGAAATAAACACTTGAAATAGATCACTCTGTTTGTAATGACTATATATAATAGATCACTCTGTTTGTAATGACTCTATATAATATATGAGTTTCACTTTTTGTATTGAAGAACTGAAATAAATTCACTTTTTGATGATATTCTAATTTAGTGATATGCACCTGTAAACCCCTGAGAGCCAGTTCCCCCTGCCAGTTGATAGTTCTGCTATCCTGGTATATACCTTTGTTCTGTGCTCCTGTGATTTGTCATGATTATTACTGCTCTTTGACTTGGCTTGACATTTGACTACCCACCTGTTTTATAATTCTGGTCCTGGATCTGACCTGGCTATCTGACTATCCTACCAGCTTGCACCACCAAACAGCAGATTACTCTGTGGCCCTAGCCCAGGGACCCCTATGTAAGCCCAGATCTCTGTACAGGGGTTAAAGGGTGAAGACCAGGGTGACTGCCAAGACCAACCACCCAACTCTTAACTTTAACAAAAATGCCCCTTCCATGGAGTGACGCACGCAAAGACACAACGCCTTAATAATTTTTGGATGGGGTCAGCCACAGCTTTATTTTTTGAACAACAGGAATCAGAAATAGTGTGCATCACCAGACTCCCGATGGGTTAGTCTGTCTTCAGCTCCTTACTCTCCAAACAGCAGCGAATTGAATCCATCTCACTAAAACATAGTAAGCCATATCAGTGCAGGAGTAACAGCATACACAATTTATAATAACAAGTGTAGGAGGGAAGGACCAGAAACTGGTGAAGGGGCTGCAAAAACTCGGGAAAGGGAGTTTATCCTGGTGTGTACCACTTCCCTACAAATCATCAGGGGGGCAGGGCATAATATGGGACAGCAAAAACTCTATAACTTAAAGTGATGGGGAGAAATTCACTGATAGGGTGAACACCCCTCTGAACAAAATTCACATTTCTAACAATTTACCCCAATGACACCAGCCATGAAGGAGTTAAGGGGGAGATCAAATGAAAAGGAGGGAGGGAGAAACTGCACGTAGCCCGATGACGCCAGTACCTCAACAGTTAGAGACCCCTTCCTTATGCGATTTGTGGTCCACACAACCCCTGGGTTCTGTGAAACGGAGTAGCTTGCACCAAGTCTGTTCGTGGTAGCTGTTTTGGAGTTACAAGATGACTACTAACAGTGCACGCGTAACACCAATGTTGTGCTCACTCCATAACTAGAGTACAAACCTACTCTGCTATTAATATCAGCACAAAAACTGTGTCCCCACCGAGAGCTTCATGGCTGAGCAGCTGCATGCAGCCTGACATCACCAAGCACAATGCAGAGCGTCGGATGGAGTGGTGTAAAGCCACCACTCCTGGACTCTGGAGTTGTGACATCATGTTAGGAGGAGTGATGGATCATGTTTCTCTATTAGGATGGACCAGTCTTGGTTTGGTGAATGTCAGGAGAATGCTACCTACCTAACTGCATTGTACCAGATGTACAATTTGGTAGAGGAGGGCTAATATTATGGGCTGTTTTTCAGGGGTAGGACTGAGCTTCTTTTTATAGTGAAGGCAAATCCTAATTGTAGCTTCCAAGTTTATGGGAACAGTTTAGGAATGTCCTTTTCTGTTATCCATGGTTGTGCCTGATGCACAAAGCAAGGTCTATAAAGGCATGATTGGGGGAGTTTGGTGTGGAAGATCATGACCGGCTGCAAAGAGTCCTGACCTCAATCTCATACAACAAAATTAGGCTACGGCCCCAATATCAGTATTTGGTCGGTATTTTATATCAGTATTTGTAAGCCAAAACCAGGAGTGGAACAATCAGAGGAAAAGTATAATAGAAACACGTCACCACTTCTGTATTTATCACCCACTCCTGGTTTTGACTTACAAATACTGATGTAAAATACTGACAAACTACTGACCAAATACTGATAGTGGGGCCGTAGCCTTAGGGATTAATTCGAGCAGAGATTGTGAGCTCGGCTTCTCCCCAACATCAGTGTCTAACCTCACAAATAGTGTTGAGCCACCCCCGTAGTGTTCGGGTTCGGTTCGGTTCGTCGAACACCGGGATGTTCGAGGAACTGTTCGTCGAACTGTTCGTCGAACACCTTAGAACACCGTCGAACACCGTTAAAACCAATGGCAGGCAAACAAAAACACATAGAAACACATAGAAAACACCTGCAAAGGTGTCCAAAAGCTGACAAACTGCTCAGAAGACACTCTCTTTAAAAAAGCCGGCCGGCAAATTCAGCAGCGGCATACACCGGTACCCGACAATTTAGACAAGAAGGAATAGAGCATCACACATAGATTAGATAGATAGAAACATGTCAGTCACACATATAAGAAGCACAGTGACAGTGTTGGTTACTGCACTTGTCATTTAGTGTAAAGGATTTATTAAAAAAAATATTAGTGTTTTCATGCACCGTCTCTTTAAAAAAGCCGGCCGGCAATTCAGCATCTGTACCCGACAATTTAGAACAGAAAGAATAGAGCTTCACACATAGATTAGATAGATAGAAACATGTCAGTCACATATATAATAAGTACAGTGATAGTGTTGCTTACTGTACTTGTCATTTAGTGTAAAGGATTTATTTAAAAAAATAATAGTGTTTTCATGCACTGTCTCTTTAAAAAAGCCGGCCGGCAATTCAGCAGCGGTACCCGACAATTTAGAACAGAAAGATAGAGCATCACACATAGATTAGATAGATAGAAACATGTCAGTCACATATATATGAAGTACAGTGATAGTGTTGGTTACTGTACTTGTCATTTAGTATTAAAATAAAGGATTTATTATTAAAAAAATTGGCGTGGGGTTCCCCTTAATTTTAGGCTCTAGCGGAGGTTAAGCAGACGGCTGGGGCAGATGTTTGAAGCCTGGGAAGGGGGTAATACCCACGGAGCTTCCCAGGCTACTAATATCAGCCCCCAGCTGAATACATAGCCTTTACTAGCTATTAAAATGGGGGACCCCCCAAAAAAAATGACGTGGGGTCCCCCCTAATTTAATAGCTAGCAAAGGCTAGGCAGACAGCTGGGGGCTGATATTAATAGCCCAGGAAGGGAGCCATGAATATTGGCCCCCTCCCAGGCTAGAAACACCAGCCATCAGCCGCCCCAGAAATGGCGCATTCATAGGATGCGCCAATTCTGGCACTTAGCCTCGCTCTTCCACGCTGCCCTGGTGCGGTGGCAGGGGGTAATAGGGTTGGGGTTGATGTCAGCTTATAATGCCAGCTGACATCAAGCCCAGGTTAGTAATGGAGAGGCGTCTATAAGACACCCCCATTACTAACCCCATAGTCAAAGTTAAAAAAAACACAAACACCCAGAATAAAGTCCTTTAATTGAAATAAAGACACAATCCTTTATTGTTCTAAATTAAACCATACTTACCATCACGCCCATTCCAGCTGAAGCCAACGATCTCCTGCAATAAAAGAAAAATAATAAAGCAACCTCATCCTTACCTTTCCATGGTTCCCACGACAGCTTCAGCTCTGCTACATCGAGATGACAGGCTGGACCGCAGCAGAACGCTGCCATCCAGCCTGTCATCCCGCAGACACTGAGAAGCGCAGGCTTGCTTGCGCTGCTCAGCGTCTCTCTGTGACGACATCCAGATGAGCCGAGTTCATGTCCAATGAACTCGGCTCACCTCATGCACGTCACTGACAGCGTGGGAAAATTCTCACGCTGAAGCGCTGATTGCAGGAGAATTTTCCCACGCTGTCAGTGACGTGCATAAGGTGAGCTCATGTCCAATGAACTCAGCTCACCTCCTGCACGTCACTGACAGCGTGGGAGAATTCTCCTGCACTCAGCGCTTCAGCGTGAGAATTCTCCCACGCTGAAGCGCTGAGTGCAGGAGAATTTTCCCACGCTGTCAGTGACGTGCAAGTCAATGGCTGTGGCATTACAGTGAGTGGCAGACAATCCCTGCATGATTGGTGCTCTAAATAGCGCCAGACATGCAGGACACGCTTTTGATGCACGAACAGTTATCGAACATAACCTCGAACAGCCGAATTTTTTGCAAATCGTTCGGGTTCGTCGAACAACTCGAACACCGCCCAAAACAGCTCGAATTTGAGATTGGCGAACAGTTCTAGTCGAACACCGCTCATCTCTACTCACAAATGCACATGTGGTTGAATGGGCAAAAATTCCCACAGATAACTCTTGGCCAACGTAGATGACACAGGTCACTGAGCTCAGCGACTGGCTGCAGTTTTCACTTGCGCTATATCTTTGACATCACCCCTGTAACCTATCAACAAAGATGGGTGCAGCAGCATAGAGGCATCGTTGAAGCAGGGGAGGTTGAGTACATTATGAGTTTGCAATTTTCAAGGAGCAGAGGGGCTATACACTTAAAAAACTATTACCATTAAACACCTTCAATATTGAATTCAATAAATAAACAGTATACAGGAAGCTCTAACATTTTGAACCAATTTAAAGGGAATCTGTCAGTAGGTTTTGTTATTTAATCTGAGGGCAGCACGATGTAGGGGCAGAGACGCTGATTCCAGCGATGTGTCACTTACTGGTCCATGTGTTTCAATAAAACAATGTTTTATCAGCAGATTATCACTATAGGACTAGGTGTCTTGTGCCTCCAGGTAAACATGTTTTGTGTAAACCTACTTCCATTGCTGATTAGCAGCTTTCTGTCAATATACAGTGTACACAGAAAGCTGCCAATCAGTGGTGTGGGCGGGGTTATACAGGGCTCAGCATTCAGAGCACTGCAATATCTGCAGCAGAGAAAACTGTGATTATATCACAACTGCTGCACCCAGTGACACACCAATGGAATCAGGGTCTCTGTCCCTACATCATGCTGCTCTCAGATTACATAGCAAAAACCTGCTGACAGATTTACCTTAAAATATTGAGTTTCAGTGCTACATACAGTATAACTAAAAATACTTCTGTTTTAGGAGCCAAGATGTGATGAAGCGGTGGGACCAACCAATAAAAAAATTACTTTTCTGTTTTCTTCCGATGCAACAAATAATTGGTTGTGATGGGCGCAGGTTTGTCTGTATTTTTGTCATCATTGTCGGTTTACGGCGATGCACAGATATAAATAAAAATCTCCCTGGATGAGTCACCAAGCACTGTGTTTCCAAGGGCAATCTTACTTTTTAATATTGGTACTTGTGTGTTCAGAACAGAATCTATTAAAGCAGAAAGGTACGTTTTATCATATGTTTTATGTTTCACCCCCAGACTGAGATAGATTGAGAACTTTGGAGTACAGACTGAATTTTGTGGAAAATAGTATGTCAGTAGGAAACGTAGTCATAGTAAACAAGAATGTTATTAGACATAAATATAAAGTATTTGCTGAGGACAGAGGAATCAGTCTGGAAGCAGTTCTGTATCTGGAAATGCTAAATTGTTGTCAAGAATATTTCAGAACTATATGGTGACCTCCAAAACTAGCACTGCACCCCAATAACACAAGACCTCTATAACAAGGTGAGTCTATGGGTGACTTATAGATAAAGCTAAGTAAAAACTAACTGGTGATATGTACTAAACTGATATCATGATGCATCCACGCCATTTATGTAGGTACACTCATTTACTTTGCATCATGAGTGGCCACTGACCACGCTGTGCAAAAAAAAGCATGGCTGCTTGTACTGCAGTTCAAAATTATTGAACCGCTTCATGACAAACATGCTTAGTACTTGCTGAAAATGATGTATAGCCAGACACAAGCGTTTCTCCTGAGAAATCTTTGCCCATTCCTAATTTTCATTGGTCTCCAGTTTACTAATATTCATGTCAAGAAATTGGCTCAGAGTTAAGATATCATTGCCTTACACTAACAATGGATACAAAAAGATACAAAAGCATTGAATGCTCCTAAAGATACAACCTGGCATGTACTATCACAGAAGAAGCCAGACATAGGAGAAGGGAGCAAAGCCCAGCACTAGAGCCAAGACAGATGAGTAACTGTCCTCTTCCCCCTTTAGTACTTTTTTCAGAAGAGTTGGTTTGGTTGATCTCATATTCAATGTCAGAATCAGTAGTCGAAGCTGCAGGTGACGTGATAGAAGAGGAGAATTCATTGAGAAACAAAACGAAAAAGGACTGGGATTTTTTAGCGTGAAAATAAATTTCAAATGGGAAGTGTCTGGATAAATTTGCTATTTTGGAATGGGCCAATGAACTTAGGAGCCAGTTTCTTGCAAATGGATGTTTTTGCTGGAAAGTCAAACCTTATCACCAGAAGAGACGTTGTGAACATGTTGAAGGTGTTCATCAGCATTCTTTTTCTCTTTCGCAGTGTATGTGTGGCACCCCAGGGGTCTGGTTGCCACAGTAATAGAAATGTTACGTCTGAGAGCAAGTGGGAGGTTTCTCTGGTCAGGAGCCCTAAGCATGCAACACTTCCTGCCCAGACCTGGGAGGGGAGGAATCTGCCCTTAAAAACTGGGTCTGGGGCGGGATTAGTGCAGTCAGAGTCTGGGAGTCAGAGTCTGGGAGTCAGAGCCTGGAGAGGGAAAGTTACAGCAGGAGCTCTGTAGGAGCTAGGAGCAGAAGACCAGGGGCTGGAAGCTAAGCAGAGATATAGCTCGCCCTGGCAGAAGAATCTAATAACCGGACACCGGAGTCCGAGGCTGTGGGGACTGATATCCACCCAGCAGCAGAAACCAGCCGGCAGGAGATGCCAGGTCCTCTGGCCATAGAAGTCCGGAGGCTCAGTCACAAGGAAGGGACCAGCACCGCCATCCAGGAGCGGAGGCTAACAGAAGGCCCCAAGTCACCAGCCATACGGGTGAGCACCACACGGTATACTCAGGGACGTGGGCTACTTCTACCCGCTTACAGCAAGGTAGCCAGAAAGAGTGCAGATAGACGGGGAGGCCTACAACTCCACCTGGCCAGGGGAACTCCTGTTTGCTCGCAGACCGACCAGGCCCCTTATGCTAGCCAGTACTCCCGGGAGGGTCTGTCTTAATATCACCAGTAAAGACCCTGAACTGCACTGCAAAGACTCTGAGTCGTTCCTGCTCATCGCCGCACCAGCACTACTAGTGCTGGGACGCCCGCGCACCATCACTCCCATCGTCCACATTCCCTGCCCTGAGGCCATACTCCTCCCGTGGGGAGTTATCCCATCTTTTGCTGCGCACACCACACCAGCCTCAGCGGACTGCCTCGCAGCGGCGGTACACCCTGACCGCAATCCGCGGGTGGCGTAGTCGGACAATTAACTTAAAACCCACAAAATACCGCCATTGGCCTGACCACCCTGAGCCACGGGACCGGGTCACCGCCACGGATAATACAACCCCCAGAAGCCCGGTTCCGGGTGCCCCTCGGCCCAGGGGGCGAGTTAGCTTTGGCGTAGTCGGCAGGATTTCGTGCCCGCAACCACCGGGTACTGCGTGCCTTCAAAAGACTGTCATACCTGCCGTGGTGAAGGTCCCCGCCATCCGGAGCCGTTTCCCGCCATCTTCAAAAGTTTCCCGCCATCCGCAGCTGTTTCCCGCCATCCGCAGCTGTTTCCCGCCATCCATCGGACGCCATCTTCGGGACGCCGCGCGGGAAGAAGAGGGGCGTGAACGCCGAAAGCGCGCGAGACCCAAAGCTCCGCCCCACGCATCGACGCTGCGCAATGTCCTGGAAGGGAGAGAGAGCGACGCTGACGTCACCAGAGCGCAACGCAAGGTCCTCCACCCTGACGATCGTCTGCGGAGCCGCGGCCTACGGAGAAGAAGCAACAGAAAGTAGGCCACATTTAACTAGGGGGGAGGAAGATGACGGATACGGAGGGACCTTCTACCACCAGCGCGGCCGCTGCCGCAGTAATGCCATTTACAATGCCCTATATCCCCGGAGCGGCCTGGCTGCCCCAGTACTCAGGGGAGTCACATACCCTAAGCGACTTTAAAGAGAGACTGTACAGCCTGTTTAAGGTATACCCCCTGACAGAAGGACAAAAAGTGAGCATATTGGTAGGCCAGCTAACCGAGGCAGCCCAACGTGAAGTAAAGTCCTGGTCAGTCCGGGACAAGGAGACTGTAAAATAAATCTTAACCCGTCTGAGGGACACTTTTGATACCCGTACCTCAGCAGAGATCAAAATGAGATTCTATGGGTGCAAGCAGCGGGCCCAAGACAGTATAAGAGACTATGCTTTGAATTTGCAAGAGGCCCTGGGAGCCATTAAACAGGCAGACCCTGACAGTGTGCGGAATGCAGATGAACTGTTAACTGAGCAATTCATTGAGGGTCTGCTGTCCAATGCCCACCGCACCCAGTTACGTGAAATGGCCTGGCAGAACCCTGGTCTGGACTTTGCAAAGTTCAAAGACAGGGCCATCCGGGTGCTCAGAGAACCGGCACCGGGTAGCGCTGTAACCCACCGGTGCCCTGCTATTACCTATCACCAGGAGGCGGCGCCCTTGTCTACAGAGTCTGTAGGAGCTGATGCGCAGGCTTTGGATAACAACCCAGCTACAGACCTGCACCATCAGGTCCAAGAGTTAACCAAAAGTGTAGCCGCGCTAACCAGGACTGTGCAGTCTTTACGGGTCTCTCCTCCAGGGAAGACCCAGCTGGCATCCAGACCGGAGGACGTCCCGTGGCGCCGACAGAGGAGGATCCCAACGTCCAGAGGAAGACCCAGCGACAGATACAACGAGGACGGACAACCCATCTGCCGCCGCTGCAATCAACCCGGACACATGGCAAGGTACTGTCATTTAAACGGGCACAACCTGGGGTAGAGGGCCAACCCCCAGGCATAAGATCATCAGGCCCATCGAACTGGCGTGACAAATACGTAGGGGGACGTCCGGTCTTGCCTGTGGTACTGGATGACATTCCTATAAGTGCCCTACTGGACACTGGGTCACAAGTGACTACCATCCCGTACGTGCTCTTTAAGCGGTACTGGAATGACTCGGACATAACCCGCTACCCAGATGACGACCTGAGTATCATCGCCAGCAATGGTCAGCCCGTGCCGCAGGTGGGATTCAAGGAGGTGACCATTAAGGTCGGTAAAGTCGAACTGGCGGCACAAGGACTGATTATTGTGAACATTGACCGTCATGAGAGTCACCCTAGAATAACCTTGGGAACTAACGTGATTGAAAATTGTCTTGCAGAGGTGATTCTCATTTCACAGCAGGTTGCTAAGAACGCCAATTCCAGCCAGCAGCGCGTGCTCCCAAAAGAGATCCGGGCACTGATGAAGCGGCAACAAGTGGAACTATCTGGTGGTGAGATAGGTAGCGTGAGAATGTGTGACCCGTTCCCTGTTGCCATGCCCCCGAAAAGTGAGATGATGATCTGGTGCCGGGCAGCTATTGGTCTAAGAGGTAGAGACTACCAAGCAATGGTAGAACCCGTCTACTCAGACAGTAGGCCCACCATTTTGACAGCACGGGGGGTGGTCGATGTACGCCATGGGAGGATGCCCGTCCGCATCATAAATATCGGGGAGAGAGAAGTATACCTGCCCCGGTATGCCACGCTAGCCAAATTGTTCACCACAAACCAAAATTCTGCAAAGACCGTAGAACCCTTGACTTCATCTCAACCAGAGGAAGGTAACGGCTCTAAGAAACAAATGGAGGACTGGTGTCAGCAACTGCATTTGGGTACTGACTCCACTCCCTCACACCAAAAACAGGGAGTCTACCGGGTGGTTCAGGAGTACGAAAGAGTATTTAGTAAACACCCGCTAGACTTCGGGCGAGTAAAAGGGGTAGAAGATCACATCCCCACAGGAGACCATCCGCCCATAAAGGAAAGATACCGACCTGTACCCCCTGCACACTATCAGCATGCAAAAGGGATGTTGCGGGACATGAAGGAGGCTGGGGTAATCAGGGACAGCTGTAGCTCCTGGGCAGCTCCACTAGTTCTAGTGAAAAAGAAAGACAACACCATGAGAATGTGTGTAGACTACAGAAAGGTCAACCGTATCACACACAAAGATGCGTACCCATTACCTTGGATAGAAGAATCTTTAGCTGCATTAAAATCTGCTAACTTCTTCTCCACTTTGGATCTTACTAGCGGGTACTGGCAGGTTCCTGTAGCAGAGGCAGACAAGGAGAAGACTGCATTCACCACCCCGATGGGACTCAGCGAATTTAACTGTATGCCGTTTGGGCTCTGCAACGCACCAGAAACCTTCCAACGATTGATGGAATGCTGTCTGGGACACCGGAATTTCGAGACGGTCCTGTGATACCTGGACGATGTCATCGTCTATTCCAAAACCTACGAGGACCATCTGAAACACCTGGCAGAAGTGTTTGAAGCCCTGGCAAGCTACGGCCTCAAGGTGAAACCCTGCAAGTGTCACCTGCTGAAACCAAAGGTGCAGTACCTGGGACACGTGGTGAGTGCTGACGTAGTGGCTCCCGACCCCGATAAGATCACCGTGATTAAGGACTGGTCAAGACCCTCCAGCATAAAGGAAGTGCGGCAGTTCCTCGGGTTGGTAGGCTACTACCGAAGATTCATTTCCGGTTTCACCAAAATGGCAGCTCCTATGCAGGACCTCATGATAGGTCAATCCAGGAAGGCCAAAAACCAGAAGCCGCCCTTCAGGTGGGAAAAGCTGGAAGAGGAGTCCTTCTGCCAGCTGAAGATGGCCCTCACGGGGGATGAAATCCTGGCGTACCCTGACTACAGCCAGCCCTTTATCCTCCACATGGACGCGAGCAGCATCGGGCTAGGAGCCGTACTGTCCCAGATCCAGCAGGGGAAAGAACGGGTAATCGCTTACGCCAGCCGAAAACTACAGCCCACAGAGAGAAACCCTGAGAATTATAGCTCATTCAAGCTAGAGTTCCTGGCAGTGGTGTGGGCAGTGACCGAACGTTTCAAGCATTACCTTGCCTCTTCCAAGTTCACCGTGTACACGGATAACAACCCGTTGACACACCTGGACACTGCAAGACTTGGTGCCCTGGAGCAGAGATGGATGGCCCGCCTGTCCAACTACGAATTCACCATCAAATACCGGGCGGGACACTCAAATGCCAACGCGGATGCCCTGTCCAGAATGCCAAACTTACCGGACGTAGGGGAAGATCCAGAAGATCTGGAAGAAGTCGAACTCCCTGCGTTCCACCGTCATGGGATTACCCTGTATTCCCACCGTGTGAAGGACAGGCACTCTGCTACGTTCAATCCCTTACCCCACTACAGCTGGGCGGAGACACAAGACAGTGATCCCGCAGTCCGTCTGGTGAAGGAAATGCTGACACAGGCTGATGCCCGTCTTGACCCAGATGCTCCGGAGGAGACCAAGCAACTGTGGAAGGAGAAAAGTAAGCTGTTCCTCTACAGGGAGAAGCTGTGCCAGAGAATGGTCAACTCTCGAACACATGAGCTGACCTGGCAGGTAGTGGTCCCAAGACGGGACGCGACTATGGTCCTGGAGGCATACCACAACGGAGCAGGACACTTCGGATGTAAAGAGCTGGAGTTCTTGTTGCGTGAACGGTTCTACTGGATAGGCATGAGAGGAGCCATCAAGAGGTGGTGCAGAGATTGTGGCCCATGCAACCTAAGAAGAAAGGACCGTGCCAGCCAGAAGACTCCCCTGCAGTCCATCATCACCAGGCAGCCACTGGAACTGGTAGCCCTGGACCATGTGAAACTGGCTCCAAGCAGATCTGGGTACGTCTACGCCCTCACCATCGTACATCACTACTCCCGGTTCCTGGTGGTGGTCCCTGTCAAGGACTTAACAGCTCAAACAGCAGCTAGAGCCTTCCAGCAGCACTTCTGCCATCCACACAGGTATCCGGAGCAAGTGTTGACGGACCAAGGACCAGCCTTCGAAGCGGAGGTCTTCCAGGAGTTCTGAAACCTGTATGGCTGCAAGAAGATAAGAACAACGCCCTATCACCCTCAGACCAACGGACTATGTGAGAAAATGAACCAGGTGGTGATAGACTTGCTAAAAACATTGCCCCTGGAAGAACGCAGTCTGTGGCCTGAAAAACTGCCTGATTTGGTGGACTTGTACAATCACATCCCCGTGGGCTCCACCAACTGTACCCCGGCTTACCTAATGAGAGCAAGACCTGGTAAGCTGCCTATTGACCTGGATATGGGAGTCCTGACACCTGAGGACACCTCGCCAGAGGCAGACTGGGATAAAGAACGGCAGCAGCAGTATCGGAAAGTGCAGGAGAGCGTCGAGCGGAGTCTGTCTCAAGCAAGAGAAAGGCAAGAGAAGGCTTATAACCAGTATGCTCCCGCTGTTCCCCTGGTGCCTGGAGAGCAGGTCTTGAAGAGAAAGAGGCGGCTCCTCAAGTTGGACGACCAGTGGGAGAAGGACCCGTACACCGTACTGCCCTCAAGTCATGAGAACCCAAAAGTATGTATCATCGCTAAGGACGGAGGAGAGACCACAGCCATTGTCTCCAGAGACCACCTGAAGAAGTGTCCCGAGCAGCTGCAAAGCCCTGAAGAAGATCAAGAAAACCCTCAACCAGCAGAGGAAAGGGAAGAAATGATCAGTACCGTACTCGGAGACTTTCATCGGTCCTGGACTCAGATCAACAACGCAGTCGTGGTACCCGTCCTCACCTTTCTCCAGCCAGCCCCTCAAGAGCCTACAGAAGAACAGGTAGTGTCAGAAGAGCAGCCGGCCCAGGAGGCAGAAGAACCCATACCAGCAGCCCAGGAGAATCAACCCTCTGCTAGTAGTGAGCCTGCCGTGCCCCTAGTAAGCCAAAGAGTACGCAGAAAGCTGCCAGGCCTGCCCGTAACACCTTCTACACCCTGTAGTGCAGAACCAGATAGTGGGTTACGTAGGTCCACCAGGAGCACTAGAGGACAAATGCCAGCTCGCTGGAGAATCTAAACTGTAATATATATTTACCTGTACATACGTAAATGTTGAAAAAGGTTTATGTTTGTTGCCTGGTTACTAATTATGTTTCTCTAGTTACCCTTCAGGTTTATTTGGACTGACAGGTTATGGACGCTGAGTAACCGGAACTACATTGTAGATAGTTGCACCTTGGTGCCTCTTGCGAAGATGGCCGCAGAAGAGAAAACCTGTCTGGCGTGGCCTCCTTGTGGCCCAAAGTAGCTAGTCTCAGCCTTGCAGCCACGCCCAGGGCCAACGCTTGGGGTTTGCTTTGGACAGGTCCCCTACTCTGTGCCAAGACTTCACCTTGTTGGGTGATATGGACACCCGGTTACGGACACGCCGAGACCTCTAAAGACTAAAGCTTCTTGTATATAGGTTGTTATATTATTGTTTATACCCTGTATTTGTGTTTTCTTAAAAATGTGTTTAGTCCCGGAGTACTAAAATTCACTAGGGGGGAACGTGGCACCCCAGGGGTCTGGTTGCCACAGTAATAGAAATGTTACGTCTGAGAGCAAGTGGGAGGTTTCTCTGGTCAGGAGCCCTAAGCATGCAACACCTCCCGCCCAGACCTGGGAGGGGAGGAATCTGCCCTTATGAACTGGGTCTGGGGCGGGATTAGTGCAGTCAGAGTCTGGGAGTCAAAGTCTGGGAGTCAGAGCCTGGAGAGGGAAAGTTACAGCAGGAGCTCTGTAGGAGCTAAGAGCAGAAGACCAGGGGCTGGAAGCTAAGCAGAGCTATAGCTCGCCCTGGCAGAAGAATCTAATAACCGGACACCGGAGTCCGAGGCTGTGGGGACTGATATCCACCCAGCAGCAGAAACCAGCCAGCAGGGGATTCCAGGTCCTCTGGCCATAGCAGCCCGGAGGCTCAGTCACAAGGAAGGGACCAGCACCACCATCCAGGAGCGGAGGCTAACAGAAGGCCCCAAGTCACCAGCCATACGGGTGAGCACCACACGGTATACTCAGGGACGTGGGCTACTTCTACCCACTTACAGCAAGGTAGCCAGAAAGAGTGCAGATAGACGGGGAGGCCTACAACTCCACCTGGCCAGGGGAACTCCTGTTTGCTCGCAGACCGACCAGGCCCCTTATGCTAGCCAGTACTCCCAGGAGGGTCTGCCTTAATATCACCAGTAAAGACCCTGAACTGCACTGCAAAGACTCTGAGTCGTTCCTGCTCATCGCCGCACCAGCACTACTTGTGCTGGGACGCCCGCGCACCATCACTCCCATCATCCACATTCCCTGCCCTGAGGCCATACTCCTCCCATCTTTTGCTGCGCACACCACACCAGCCTCAGCGGACTGACTCGCAGCAGCGATACACCCTGACCGCAATCCACGGGTGGCGTAGTCGGACAATTATCTTAAAACCCACAAAATACCGCCATTGGCCTGACCACCCTGAGCCACGAGACCGGGTCACCGCCACGGATACTACAACCCCCAGAAGCTCGGTTCCGGGTGCCCCTCAGCCCAGGGGGCGAGTCATATGCTTCCAAAATTAATTTGCATATCAGTCCAGATGAGTGTCCTGAGAGACACTATTCACAAGAGGAAGTTAATTCTTGGATGAAATTAGCAGAGGAAGACAAGGCCATAGAGTATGACAAAGGGAGTGTAGCGCCGGCGTCCCTGCCCTCTGCTAGGCAGGGACGCTGTTCCCCTCACCCCTCTGCTCCGAGCCCGGCGTCCTCCTCCCGCTCTGCTGGCAGCGCGCTCCTTCCCGGCCACTGTGCTTAGGGCGCGCGCGCGCTCCCTCCCGCTTAAAGGGGCCGCGCGCGCCGTCCTAAGGAGTCCCCGGCCAATGGCCGGAGGACTTCACCATATATAAGGCACCTCCTCCAAAATGGAGGTGCCCGAGCAATTTTGTTGCACTGTTCACTACTCTGCTTCAGCCCTCAGGTCCCGTTGCCAGTTACCTGCCAGATTCCTGCCAGTTTGCTGTCTGATTCCTGCCTGATATTCCGCTTACCTGCCTGCTAGCCTGAGGTCCGACGGTCTGCCTACCGACTCCTGTCAGTCTGTCTAAGGACCAGCTTGCCCGCTCACCTGGGAGCGCTCTTCTGCTACCTGCCTGCTAGCCTGAGGTCCGACGGTCTGCCCTCCAACTCCTGTCAGTCTGTCTATGGACCAGCTTGCCCGCTCACCTGGGAGCGCACATCTGCTACCTGCCTGCTAGCCTACCTGGAGGCTCCGCCGTCACGTGCTGTGACCACCTGCCGTTCCAGAGACTCCTGCCCGCTCACCTGGGAGCGCACACCTGCTACCTGCCTGCTAGCCTACCTGGAGGCTCCGCCGTCACGTGCTGTGACCACCTGCCATTCCAGAGAATCCTGCCCGCTCACCTGGGAGCGCACACCTGTTACCTGCCTGCTAGCCTACCTGGAGGCTCCGCCGTCACGTGCTGTGACCACCTGCCATTCCAGAGACTCTCGCTTGCTCACCTGGGAGCACACATCTACCATCTGCCTGCTAGCCTAACTGGAGGCTCTGCCATCACAGGTCGTACCTACCCTTTACCCAGAGACTGCCCCGGTCACTTGCCGTGACCTCCTGCCCGTTCATCCAGAGACTGCCCCGGTCACTTGCCGTGACCTCCTGCCCGTTCATCCAGAGACTGCCCCGGTCACTTGCCGTGACCTCCAGCCCGTTCACTCAGAGACTGTCCCGGTCACCTGCTGTGACTGCCTGCCCGTCTTCCCTGGTCGCCACCCGCTCCCTTACAAGGACCGCCCCCTTGTATAGTAGCTCAGAGGTTCCGCCTCCCAGACCCGTTACAGTTTGCTCGGGCCATGGAACCCGGTGGCACCCAAGCTCCCTCACTCTCGGACCTGTGTCATGAACTGTCCCGTCAGAGGTCCCAACAGGAGTCCATCCTGGGTCACCTGTGGAATGTAAATTCTCGCCTGGACACTCTGACTGCTCCACCAGCAACCACCGCCAGTGCCATGACTCGCAATCCGGCAGCTCCGCTGGCCACCAATACTATGGTATCCTACCCCGGACCCCGGCTTTCTGCACCTCCTCGCTTCGGAGGCGACTCCGCTCAGGCTCGGGGCTTTATAAATCAGTGCACCCTGCACTTTGAACTCCTGTCCCACCAGTTTAACTCCGACCGGGCCAAAATTGCCTTCATCATATCCCATCTCACCGGGGAGGCCCTGGTCTGGCTAAATCCTCTATGGGAGAGAGGAGACCCCCTGGTGTCTGACTTGCCTGCCTTTCTCACGGCTTTCCGGAAAGTCTTCGACGAACCTGGACGGAAGACCTCATCCGCATCATCTCTGCTACGCCTCCATCAGGGAAGTCTCACCGTGGGCCAATATGCCATACGGTTCCGTACCCTTGCCTCGGAGCTGGCCTGGGATAACGACGCTCTGGTATCTGTCTTCTGGGAGGGTCTGTCCGGCCGTATTAAAGATGAACTTGCCGGTCGAGACATTCCTACCACTCTCGATGACCTAATAACTCTTGCCACCCGGATTGACCTACGGTTCCAGGAGCGTGCCAAAGAAGTCACCCGTGAGAGGAGGTTTCCACGTCTAGCTCCTACTTTTCAGAAATCCGTCACTCCCTCCGTTTCTCCCCAGGTACACTCTCCTGAGCCTATGCAGGTCGACCAGACCAAGATGGTCAAAACCCGTCAGGACTTACGCCGTGCCGAGGGGAGCTGCTTCTACTGTGGCAGTAAGGAGCACCAGATCTGTACCTGCCCGGAGAGGTCGGGAAACGCCTGTGTTTAGGTTCGCTCAGAGAGGTCGACCTAGACAAGAATAAATCCTCTCCATCTCTGCTGCTGTCAGTCTCAATTATCTGCGGGGAGAATCGTTTTTTCGAACTAGCCCAACTTGACTCTGGAGCGGCCGGGAATCTTATTTCACTGGCCCTGGTAGAAAAATACCGCATTCCCACCAAACCTCTGGCTATACCATTATCTGTCGCTGCTGTGGATGGGGGCCTCTTACCACGTCCCATCCAACTCATCACCGAATCCGTAACTCTGCAGGTGGGAATGCTGCATTCTGAGAGCATCTCTTTTCATGTTCTGCCTGGACTCTCTCACGCCCTCTTACTAGGTCTACCTTGGCTCCAGAGACATGCACCCGTGCTTGACTGGCAGACCGGAGAAGTCCTTCGCTGGGGACAGGACTGTCATGAGACTTGTTTGGTTCCTGTTCATCCCGCCCGTCCTTCTCCTACCCCAACTAATCTACCTGGACTTCCGATTCCCTATTGGTCATTTGCTGATGTCTTTAATAAAAAGGAGGCAGAGACATTACCCCCTCATAGACCATACGACTGTCCTATCGACCTGTTACCCGGTGCTACGCCTCCCCGTGGGCGTATTTACCCATTGTCCGCTGCTGAGACCCGGTCGATGTCCGAATATATTGAGGAGAATTTGGCCAGGGGATTCATCCGGAAATCTACCTCCCCGGCGGGAGCAGGCTTCTTTTTCGTAAAAAAGAAGGACGGCTCTCTCCGTCCCTGTATAGACTATAGAGGCCTTAACCAGATCACGGTGAAGAATAAGTACCCCCTTCCGCTCATTCCAGAATTATTTGATCGTCTGAGGGGGGCTAGAATCTTCACCAAACTGGACCTCCGTGGGGCGTACAACCTGGTCCGTATCCGTCAAGGGGATGAATGGAAGACTGCATTCAACACCCGGGACGGCCACTATGAATATCTGGTAATGCCCTTTGGTCTCTGTAACGCTCCTGCCGTCTTTCAAGAGTTGGTCAATGACATCTTCCGGGACCTTCTCTACTCCTGCGTAGTGGTGTACCTGGACGACATCTTGGTCTTCTCTCCGGATCTCCAGACTCACCGGAGAGACGTTCGTCAGGTCCTGCTCAGGCTCAGGCAGAATCACCTCTTCGCTAAATATGAGAAGTGCCTCTTTGAGCAGACCTCGCTTCCGTTTTTGGGCTACATTATTTCTCAGACCGGCCTATGAATGGATGCAGAGAAACTGTCTGCCATCGAGAAATGGCCCCGACCGGAGGGGTTGAAGGCCATTCAGCGGTTCCTGGGCTTCGCCAACTACTACCGCCTCTTCATACCGCACTTCTCTTCCCGGACTGCCCCAATTTCCGCGCTCACCCGTAAGGGCACTAATCCCAGAGAGTGGCCGCCCGAAGCAGAGGAGGCCTTTCTTTCCTTAAAACAGGCCTTCTCTTCCGCCCCGGTGCTGCATCGCCCAGATGGCAACAAGCAGTTCTTCCTGGAGGTTGACGCCTCCTCCTCTGGAGCCGGAGCGGTACTTACCCAAAAATCATCTTCCGGGAGAATGGTAACTTGTGGCTTCTTCTCCAAACTCTTCTAGTCTTCTGAGCGCAACTATTCCATTGGAGATCGAGAGTTATTGGCCATCAAGCTGGCATTGGAGGAGTGGCGTTACCTGCTCGAAGGGGCTCTTCACACGGTAATAATTTACACTGACCACAAGAACTTGGCGTACCTCCAGCATGCCCAGAGACTTAACCCGCGCCAAGCTCGGTGGTCCTTGTTTTTTGCTCGCTTTGATTTTATTCTTCATTTTCGCCCGGCTGACAAAAACATCAAGGCGGACGCCTTGTCCCGATCCTTTCTGGTGTCTGATCTCGAGGAAGAACCGAAACACATCATCGATCCCGCCAGAGTAATGCAGGTGGCTCCCGTGAGTCTAAATCGTCTCCCTCCCGGTAAGACGTTCGTATCAGTACCTGATCGGGAGAAGATCCTACACTGGGGTCACTCGTCTAAACTAGCTGGCCACGCCGGTCAGAAAAAGACCCTCCAGCTTATTACCCGGCACTACTGGTGGCCTACCCTGCACAAGGACGTAATAGACTTTGTTTCTGCCTGTGTGTCCTGCGCCCGCAACAAGGTTCCGAGACATCTGCCAGCCGGTCGCCTCCTTCCGCTCCCAGTACCTGCTGCCCCCTGGCAGCATATAGCAATGGACTTTATAACTGATCTCCCCGTCTCTGCCGGTTGTACGGTCATTTGGGTGGTCGCTGACCGCTTTTCCAAGATGGCTCATTTCGTTCCCCTGCCAGGCCTCCCGTCTGCACCCGAGCTGGCTAAAGACTTTATCCGCCACATCTTCCGTCTTCATGGCCTGCCCCTCCACATCGTGTCGGATCGTGGGGTACAGTTCACCTCACGCTTCTGGAGAGCCACTTGTAAACTGCTAGACGTCACCCTGGACTTCTCCTCCACTTACCACCCACAGTCTAATGGTCAAGTGGAGCGGATCAATCAGAACCTGACCAGTTACCTCCGGCACTTCGTTAATGCCCACCATTCAGACTGGGTGGATCTCCTGCCATGGGCCGAATTTTCTTACAACAATCACGAGAGCGAATCTTCTTCCAAATCCCCGTTTTTTGTTGTCTTCGGTCAGCATCCTCGGATCCCATTTCCCGTCTCCACCTCGGTGGACAATCCGGCTGCGGAATCTCTTGTTAACAAATTTTCCTCCATATGGGAGAGTACCCGATCCGCACTCCTTCTGTCATCCAAGCGTATGAAAAGACATGCTGACAAAAAACGTCTGGATCCTCCTCAATTCCGTCCAGGGGATAAGGTCTGGCTCTCGTCCAAGTATGTCCGGCTCAAGATTCCTTCCTATAAGTTAGGGCCTCGGTTCATCGGTCCTCTGGAGGTCATCAGTCAGATCAACCCGGTGGCCTATAAATTGAAACTCCCGGCCAACTTGCGGATCCCTAACTCCTTCCATGTATCTCTCCTCAAACCTGTGGTACTTAACTCTTTTTCCAAGTCTACAGGTACGCCTCCTGCTCCGGTTTCCGCTGAAAACGAATTTGAGGTAGAGAACATTCTGGCCACCAAAAGGGTAAGAGGGAAGACCTTTTTTCTAGTAGATTGGAAGGGGTTTGGTCCTGAAGAGAGAACGTGGGAGCCCCGGGAGAACATCCATGCCCCTCTCATCCTAGCTAAATTTCTCTCTGGCCTAAAAAAGGGGGGGCCTAAAGGAGGGGGGTACTGTAGCGCCGGCATCCCTGCCCTCTGCTAGGCAGGGACGCTGTTCCCCTCACCCCTGTTATGTTCTGCTACCAGAGCTAAGGAAAGAGAGGAGATCTGTCCCTACGATAGAACTCAGCTTAATCCCTACGATGTAACAGGGGACCTGATCCTGCGATCAGACCTGCTAAAGTCCTAAGCTAGTCTGTACAGAGACCTATAGATGTGGGGAAGGAATCCCTACAAGTACTAAGGACTGGGAGGAAAATGGGACACCTCCTAACAGAAATAGTAGCAGACAGACGAACAAACAAAATATATAGAACATAGAGGTCCGTAGACCAAGCAAACTAACAGAGTTAGATACAGAGCACAGGCTAGCTAGAAAGTAGTTATACAATGAAGTCCAGCAAAGCCAGAAGGGCGGAGCAGGATTAAATAGGCCAACAAGGTCATGTGACCAGCAAAGGAAAAAACCTAAGAGCAAGGTTCTAACAGTACCCCCCCTTCTAAGAGGATCCTCCGGATCCCCTAGGACCAGGCTTATCAGGAAATCTCCTGTGAAACGCTCTGATAAGTCTGGACGCGGAAACATCATCCGACCTCACCCAAGAGTTATCCTCGGGTCCGAAACCTTTCCAGGCCACAAGATACTGCAAACTACCTCTATACCGTCTAGAGTTAAGGATGCGAGAAATTTCATATTCCCCGTCCTCCACCACCGGAGGAACAGAGGCAGAGGCGTCACAATCCGATACAACAGCTTTTTTCAACAGAGAGACATGAAATACCGGATTAATTCTCCAGGAGGTAGGAACCTCCAACCTAACAGCAGATTGGTTGACAACCTGAAGCACCTTAAAGGGCCCTACAAACTTGGGACCCAATTTCTTAGAAGGAATCCTCAACCGCAGATTCCTAGAGGACAACCAAACCATGTCACCAACAGCGAACAAAACCTCCTGTCGTTTCCTATCAAAGTAGTCCTTAGATTTTCTGTTGGCCTCCTGAAGATTACCACGCACATCCGTCCAAACTCTCTCCAAATCACCGGAAAAATTCTCCTCCTCAGGCACGGCAGATCCCAACTTGGAGAACGACCCAAACGACGGATGTCTCCCAGAACAACAAAAAAAAGGCGAACAACCAGCAGAAGAAGATGTATGATTGTTCAGAGCAAATTCAGCAAGTGGCAGAAACTCAGACCACCCCTCTTGATTGTCTGCCACAAAACAACGCAAGAACTGCTCAACATCCTGGTTTTTCCTTTCTGTCTGGCCATTAGATTCAGGATGATATCCGGACGAGAACGACAAATGAACTCCCAACCTGTCACAAAAAGCACGCCAAAAACGAGCCAGGAACTGAGGACCCCTATCAGAAACATTGTCAGTAGGAACGCCATGAAGTCTGACAATTTCCTTGACAAAGGCCTTAGCGAGAGTTTTAGCGCAGGGCAGTTTGACGAAGGGAACCAAGTGACACATCTTGCTAAAACGGTCCACGACCACCCAGATGACAGTAAAACCCTCAGAGGGGGGAAGGTCAGTTATAAAGTCCATAGCCAAATGTGTCCAAGGAGCACTGGGAACCTCCAAAGGACAAAGCAACCCCGCAGCAGGAGTATGTGAGGACTTAGATCTAGCACATATAGTACATTGACGCACCCACTTAATGACTTCCTTCTGCCATCCAGGCCACCAAAAACTGCGACCTACCAGTCTCTTGGTCTCAGAGATTCCGGGATGACCTGCCAACCGAGATTCGTGACACTCAACAAACAAATCTCTCCTAAAGGTCCCAGGCACAAATAACCTCCCATGAGGAGTGTTAGATGGGGCATTCTCCTGTGCTTTAAGAATCTTATCTTCCAAAACGGAGTCCAAAGCAGCTATCACAACACCTTCTTGTAAAATGTTCTCCTCTTTCTCAGCACCGACTATGGGAGAAAAACTGCGAGACAAGGCATCCGCCTTAACATTCTTAGTACCAGGGATGTAAGTAACGGAGAAATTAAACCGCGAGAAAAACAGTGCCCACCTAGCCTGACGGGCATTCAGGCGCTTGGCAGCATCAAGATATATCAGATTTTTATGATCCGTAAGAACCTGAACGGGAAATTCCGCACCTTCCAAGAAGTGGCGCCAGTGTTCAAATGCGAGTTTAATAGCCAATAATTCCCGATTACCAATATCGTAATTCAGTTCAGTCTCCGAAAAATTTTTTGAAAAAAAGGCACAGGGATGTAATCCATCCCCGTTATCCTGAGACAATACTGCGCCAACCCCCACAGAGGAAGCATCAACCTCAACCAAAAACGGCTTAGTCACATCAGGCTGCATAAGGATGGGAGCAGAGGTGAACCTCTCCTTGAGATACACAAAAGCTTCAATGGCCTCAGAAGACCACTGAACCGCATCAGCACCTTTCCTGGTGAGATCGGTCAGAGGTTTGACAATACTAGAAAAATTTTTTATGAATTTTCTGTAATAATTGGCGAAACCTAAAAACCTCTGTATCGATTTCAAACCAATAGGCCTAGGCCATTCCTGTACAGCTTGAACTTTAACCGGGTCCATCTCAAAACCTTCGCTGGAGATAATGTAACCCAAAAAACTAATTCTCTGTACAGCGAACTCACATTTCTCCAGCTTAGCAAAAAGCGAATTGTCCATTAATAACTGTAACACCTCACGTACGCTCTGCCAATGAGACTCCAGATCCGGCGAATAAATCAAAATGTCATCCAAATACACAACCACATTTTTGCCGATCAAAGGTCTAAGGATGTCATTAATAAGATTCTGAAAAAATGCAGGAGCATTAGTAAGACCAAAAGGCATAACCAGATTCTCAAAATGACCCACAGGAGTGTTAAAAGCAGTCTTCCATTCGTCACCCTCCTTCATGCGCAACAGATTGTATGCCCCCTTAAGGTCAATTTTAGAGAACCACTTGGCCCCCATTAACTGGTTAAACAGATCAGGAATCAATGGCAGTGGGTAAGGATTGCGTACAGTAATTTTGTTAATCTCACGAAAATCCAGACAAGGACGTAAACCGCCGTCCTTTTTTTTTACAAAAAAAAATCCAACCGCCACAGGAGACTTAGAGGGCCTAATGTGACCGGCGGCCAAACTTGTCTGTATGTATTCCTCCAAAGCCTTCCTCTCAGGAATAGTAAGGTTAAATAAACGACTTTTAGGAAGAGTCGCTCCAGGGACAAATTCAATAGAACAATCATAGTCTCTATGGGGAGGCAAAACCTGCGATTCCTTCTCAGAAAAAACTCTCCAAAAATCCTGAATAGGAACAGGCAATTCTCCCCTATCCAAAGCTGCAATACGCCCGTTACAACACTTGTCATAACATTTATGGCTCCAGGATTTAATTTCACTGGTAGACCAATCCAGTACAGGATTGTGAAATTTTAACCAGGGCAATCCCAATATTACTGGAGAAGGCAAGTTATTCAAAACTACCAAATCCAATTTCTCATGGTGAACACCATTAATAGTGAGAGGAAATTCACAGACCTTGAGAGTAATATTCTTCAAAGGGGAACCATCCACAGAAACCACAGCAATGGGGGATGATAAAGGTTCGGGTTTTAAATTGAGTCTTTCCAAGAATCCCCCATCAATTACATTCAGAGTAGACCCACAATCAACAAACACCCGAAATTCCATTAATTTTTCCTGAGCAATAGTGGAAGCAGCTAAAAATACACCCTTGGAATTTAAACAGGCAATACGGGCATGACTGACCATTTTTTTTTCTTTCTTCATACGAAGCTCACAGCCTTTAATCAAATGACCAGATTTTCCGCAATAGAAACACAAGCCTTCAGAAAATCTACGGTCTTTTTCTTGAGAGCGAGGTGCCACCGATCCAATCTCCATCGGTTCACCACTGTTAGTACACACATTCTCATAACCAGAAACTGACATAGCAGAGGATTTGCTCTCATTAACCCTTGCACGCAGTCTCCTATCTACCCGTATAGCTAATTGCATAGCCTGTTGCAAATCTTCAGGTGTAGGATAAGCAATTAGCAGGTCTTTAACCCTTTCATTGAGCCCAGCAAGAAATAGACTTTTCAGAGCAGAATCGTTCCACCCTGTTTGAGTAGACCAACGACGGAAATGAGTACAATATTTTTCCACATTACCTGATCCCTGTTTCAAATGTCTCAACTCAGTCTCAGCTGATGAGACACGGTCAGGATCATCATATAATAGTCCCAAAGCAGAAAAAAAAACTATCCACTGATCTGAAGCATGTATCACTAGGTTGCAAAGAAAAGGCCCACTCCTGAGGCTCTTTGCGCAAAAGTGACATTATGAACCCTATGCGCTGGGATTCATCCCCAGAGGACTTGGGTCTCAAACGAAAATACAATAAGCAAGCATTTTTAAATGTAAAAAATTCTCGGTGTTCACCAAAAAATAAATCCGGCAAACATACCTTAGGCTCCAAGAAATGTGCTCCAGGACAGTTACTCACGTGCTGACGGAGCTCGGCCACCTCCAGAGAGAGTCCCTGCAGGCGATGAGCCAAATCCTGAACCGACACCATGATGGAACAGAAAAATCTTTCCTTAGAGAATTTGCTGGCTGGACTTACTGTTATGTTCTGCTACCAGAGCTAAGGAAAGAGAGGAGATCTGTCCCTACGATAGAACTCAGCTTAATCCCTACGATGTAACAGGGGACCTGATCCTGCGATCAGACCTGCTAAAGTCCTAAGCTAGTCTGTATGGAGACCTATAGATGTGGGGAAGGAATCCCTACAAGTACTAAGGACTGGGAGGAAAATGGGACACCTCCTAACAGAAATAGTAGCAGACAGACGAACAAACAAAATATATAGAACATAGAGGTCCGTAGACCAAGCAAACTAACAGAGTTAGATACAGAGCACAGGCTAGCTAGAAAGTAGTTATACAATGAAGTCCAGCAAAGCCAGAAGGGCGGAGCAGGATTAAATAGGCCAACAAGGTCATGTGACCAGCAAAGGAAAAAACCTAAGAGCAAGGTTCTAACAACCCCTCTGCTCCGAGCCCGGCGTCCTCCTCCCGCTCTGCTGGCAGCGCGCGCTCCTTCCCGGCCACTGTGCTTAGGGCGCGCGCGCGCTCCCTCCCTCTTAAAGGGGCCGCGCGCGCCGTCCTAAGGAGTCCCCGGCCAATGGCCGGAGGACTTCACCATATATAAGGCACCTCCTCCAAAATGGAGGTGCCCGAGCAATGTTGTTGCACTGTTCACTACTCTGCTTCAGCCCTCAGGTCCCGTTGCCAGTTACCTGCCAGATTCCTGCCAGTTTGCTGTCTGATTCCTGCCTGATATTCCGCTTACCTGCCTGCTAGCCTGAGGTCCGACGGTCTGCCTACCGACTCCTGTCAGTCTGTCTAAGGACCAGCTTGCCCGCTCACCTGGGAGCGCTCTTCTGCTACCTGCCTGCTAGCCTGAGGTCCGACGGTCTGCCCTCCAACTCCTGTCAGTCTGTCTATGGACCAGCTTGCCCGCTCACCTGGGAGCGCACATCTGCTACCTGCCTGCTAGCCTACCTGGAGGCTCCGCCGTCACGTGCTGTGACCACCTGCCGTTCCAGAGACTCCTGCCCGCTCACCTGGGAGCGCACACCTGCTACCTGCCTGCTAGCCTACCTGGAGGCTCCGCCGTCACGTGCTGTGACCACCTGCCATTCCAGAGACTCCTGCCCGCTCACCTGGGAGCGCACACCTGTTACCTGCCTGCTAGCCTACCTGGAGGCTCTGCCGTCACGTGCTGTGACCACCTGCCATTCCAGAGACTCTCGCTTGCTCACCTGGGAGCACACATCTACCATCTGCCTGCTAGCCTACCTGGAGGCTCTGCCATCACAGGTCGTACCTACCCTTTACCCAGAGACTGCCCCGGTCACTTGCCGTGACCTCCTGCCCGTTCATCCAGAGACTGCCCCGGTCACTTGCCGTGACCTCCTGCCCGTTCATCCAGAGACTGCCCCGGTCACCTGCTGTGACTGCCTGCCCGTCTTCCCTGGTCGCCACCCGCTCCCTTACAAGGACCGCCCCCTTGTATAGTAGCTCAGAGGTTCCGCCTCCCAGACCCGTTACAGGGAGATTTCCCAGAAGACTCAAAAACTGCATTGTTTTGGGTAATTTCTGCCCAAGAAAGCAAATCTAGCCAACTATCTTGAAGGGAATTTGAGAAAATCGAAAGATATTGCGCCATGGACTTTTTAATCTTCACAGTTTGCCCAAAATTTTGGAGATGATAGGCAAAGAAGTTATAAGGAAATTTTGAGATTCTTGTAGAGCGTTATCCAGAATCTGCAAACAAATTGCATATCATGGTTAGACACTACATGAGTTGGAAGACCATGGAACCTGAAAATGTATTTAAAGAATACTTGTGCCAGCTGTGAAGAAGTTGGAAGGTAGTGGAACAAAAAGAGACTTTTTGAAGAATCACTCCACCACGAGCCAGATTGTGGTGAATAATGTTGAGCAAGGATAGACTTCAAGTTGAATTTCTTGAAATTCGCAGGTCCCTTTAAATATGAACAGTCTGCAATTTGATTTACGAGGATTGCCCACCCTATAAAAATAATGCTGAAGAGTCAAAGAATGAAAGTAATGACGTCAGGAGCAGAGAAATGGGTATCCCCATAATGCCCTGCAGGTAACACATTACAACGCATAGTCAGTCAGTTTGATTTTGTATTGACTAATCTGAAATATGCTCCTTAATAACAGCCTTTTTTATTCTTCCTATTTTTCAAACATGAGGGCAGTATTAAATCCCTCAATGCTAAATTTGCTACACTACCATAATCCTGAATCCAACGCTTGTGTGTGACAGAAAGTGTCCTTTCTGCATTCTAAGATGGGCAAGCCATATATTTTTTTTACACCCAAAAGAGAAATCCTCATCACCACCGCTTACCATCCTTTTACACCTAGCCATGTAGGTTGAGGTCACATGGACATTTATAAGGCTGTGTTGGAATTACTGTACATAGCTCAAAGCAGGTTCAATACAAAACTGGGATACCTTAGAGTGTAATTTCAATTTTTGGGAAAAATTCTGCGAAGCCAGCAAATTTGAAATTAAAACAATCTGCTCATCTCTAGTTGTCAACCCTTGCACCTCAGGAAGATCTGTAACAAAGTCCACGGAAATTTCAGCTCAAGGTCTTCATAGAATAAGCACAGGCTATAAATATTTAAGAGGTGCTTGACAAAAAGATTTGAACAGTGCAGATCGAGGATAGGATGCCAGAAACTCTATGACATCTTGTTTACATTTAGGCTACCACTACAAATGAGAAAATGGTTCTACAGTTCTTTTTACTTGTGATTGACCAGAGCGAACAGAAGAATGGGCCCACGTTAAGACCTTCTGATAAAGTGCTTTAGATAAGAGAGAACATTCTTTAGACAAAGAATTAGTAGAAAGAGAAGAAGAAGCAAAAATACATTCAGGTTCAACTACATGTGAAGGAGGTTCTACTGAGGCATCCCATGGATCAAAGGACCTGTAAAGGTAATCAGCACTGTGTTTTTCCCGGATGTACGGTAGGTGAGGATGAAGTTAAATCGCGAGAAGAAAAAGCTTGACGGGGGTGAAGCCTATGGGCTGACTGAAGATACTGCATATTTTTAGAGTGCATATAGGTGATCACTGGGAATTTAGCTTCTTTAAGTAGATGTCATCATTCCTCAGGAGCTAATGTTTATGATAGTTTTCGATCACCACTGGAGAAATTCCATTCTGCGGGAGAGAATATCCTGAAGAGGAAACTTTGGTGATCATTTCTAAATATATAAAAATGTTGTGAAAGGACTGCACCTACACTAATAGCAAAGACGGAATAACAGTCGGTTAATATCTGGGTAGTGTAAAACGAGAGGAGTAGAGAAAGCAAGATTCAAGTTGCTTGAAAGCTTGAATAGCAGAATGTAACCCGTTTTGAGAATTAGCGTCCTCCCTAGTGACAAAGGAGTTACCATTTGAGATTCATTTTTAGTGAAGTGCTGGTAATAGTTTGCAAAGCTGAGGAACCTTAATATGGCTTTAAAGTGAACAGGTTTTTGCCAATGCAGAATAGCAGACACTTTCTCTATGGCCATACGCAGACCTCTAAAAGAGAAGATGTATTTTAAAAACAACAATTCATGAATCTTAAGGAGATATTTTACCATCTTGACATGAAGGTGATCTTGTTCCAGTCTCTTTAAAAGGAGTAATGCAGGTGGCTCCCGTGAGTCTAAATCGTCTCCCTCCCGGTAAGACGTTCGTATCAGTACCTGATCGGGAGAAGATCCTACACTGGGGTCACTCGTCTAAACTAGCTGGCCACGCCGGTCAGAAAAAGACCCTCCAGCTTATTACCCGGCACTACTGGTGGCCTACCCTGCACAAGGACGTAATAGACTTTGTTTCTGCCTGTGTGTCCTGCGCCCGCAACAAGGTTCCGAGACATCTGCCAGCCGGTCGCCTCCTTCCGCTCCCAGTACCTGCTGCCCCCTGGCAGCATATAGCAATGGACTTTATAACTGATCTCCCCGTCTCTGCCGGTTGTACGGTCATTTGGGTGGTCGCTGACCGCTTTTCCAAGATGGCTCATTTCGTTCCCCTGCCAGGCCTCCCGTCTGCACCCGAGCTGGCTAAAGACTTTATCCGCCACATCTTCCGTCTTCATGGCCTGCCCCTCCACATCGTGTCGGATCGTGGGGTACAGTTCACCTCACGCTTCTGGAGAGCCACTTGTAAACTGCTAGACGTCACCCTGGACTTCTCCTCCACTTACCACCCACAGTCTAATGGTCAAGTGGAGCGGATCAATCAGAACCTGACCAGTTACCTCCGGCACTTCGTTAATGCCCACCATTCAGACTGGGTGGATCTCCTGCCATGGGCCGAATTTTCTTACAACAATCACGAGAGCGAATCTTCTTCCAAATCCCCGTTTTTTGTTGTCTTCGGTCAGCATCCTCGGATCCCATTTCCCGTCTCCACCTCGGTGGACAATCCGGCTGCGGAATCTCTTGTTAACAAATTTTCCTCCATATGGGAGAGTACCCGATCCGCACTCCTTCTGTCATCCAAGCGTATGAAAAGACATGCTGACAAAAAACGTCTGGATCCTCCTCAATTCCGTCCAGGGGATAAGGTCTGGCTCTCGTCCAAGTATGTCCGGCTCAAGATTCCTTCCTATAAGTTAGGGCCTCGGTTCATCGGTCCTCTGGAGGTCATCAGTCAGATCAACCCGGTGGCCTATAAATTGAAACTCCCGGCCAACTTGCGGATCCCTAACTCCTTCCATGTATCTCTCCTCAAACCTGTGGTACTTAACTCTTTTTCCAAGTCTACAGGTACGCCTCCTGCTCCGGTTTCCGCTGAAAACGAATTTGAGGTAGAGAACATTCTGGCCACCAAAAGGGTAAGAGGGAAGACCTTTTTTCTTGTAGATTGGAAGGGGTTTGGTCCTGAAGAGAGAACGTGGGAGCCCCGGGAGAACATCCATGCCCCTCTCATCCTAGCTAAATTTCTCTCTGGCCTAAAAAAGGGGGGGCCTAAAGGGGGGGGGTACTGTAGCGCCGGCGTCCCTGCCCTCTGCTAGGCAGGGACGCTGTTCCCCTCACCCCTGTTATGTTCTGCTACCAGAGCTAAGGAAAGAGAGGAGATCTGTCCCTACGATAGAACTCAGCTTAATCCCTACGATGTAACAGGGGACCTGATCCTGCGATCAGACCTGCTAAAGTCCTAAGCTAGTCTGTACGGAGACCTATAGATGTGGGGAAGGAATCCCTACAAGTACTAAGGACTGGGAGGAAAATGGGACACCTCCTAACAGAAATAGTAGCAGACAGACGAACAAACAAAATATATAGAACATAGAGGTCCGTAGACCAAGCAAACTAACAGAGTTAGATACAGAGCACAGGCTAGCTAGAAAGTAGTTATACAATGAAGTCCAGCAAAGCCAGAAGGGCGGAGCAGGATTAAATAGGCCAACAAGGTCATGTGACCAGCAAAGGAAAAAACCTAAGAGCAAGGTTCTAACAGTACCCCCCCTTCTAAGAGGATCCTCCGGATCCCCTAGGACCAGGCTTATCAGGAAATCTCCTGTGAAACGCTCTGATAAGTCTGGATGCGGAAACATCATCCGACCTCACCCAAGAGTTATCCTCGGGTCCGAAACCTTTCCAGGCCACAAGATACTGCAAACTACCTCTATACCGTCTAGAGTTAAGGATGCGAGAAATTTCATATTCCCCGTCCTCCACCACCGGAGGAACAGAGGCAGAGGCGTCACAATCCGATACAACAGCTTTTTTCAACAGAGAGACATGAAATACCGGATTAATTCTCCAGGAGGTAGGAACCTCCAACCTAACAGCAGATTGGTTGACAACCTGAAGCACCTTAAAGGGCCCTACAAACTTGGGACCCAATTTCTTAGAAGGAATCCTCAACCGCAGATTCCTAGAGGACAACCAAACCATGTCACCAACAGCGAACAAAACCTCCTTTCGTTTCCTATCAAAGTAGTCCTTAGATTTTCTGTTGGCCTCCTGAAGATTACCACGCACATCCGTCCAAACTCTCTCCAAATCACCGGAAAAATTCTCCTCCTCAGGCACGGCAGATCCCAACTTGGAGAACGACCCAAACGACGGATGTCTCCCAGAACAACAAAAAAAAGGCGAACAACCAGCAGAAGAAGATGTATGATTGTTCAGAGCAAATTCAGCAAGTGGCAGAAACTCAGACCACCCCTCTTGATTGTCTGCCACAAAACAACGCAAGAACTGCTCAACATCCTGGTTTTTCCTTTCTGTCTGGCCATTAGATTCAGGATGATATCCGGACGAGAACGACAAATGAACTCCCAACCTGTCACAAAAAGCACGCCAAAAACGAGCCAGGAACTGAGGACCCCTATCAGAAACATTGTCAGTAGGAACGCCATGAAGTCTGACAATTTCCTTGACAAAGGCCTTAGCGAGAGTTTTAGCGCAGGGCAGTTTGACGAAGGGAACCAAGTGACACATCTTGCTAAAACGGTCCACGACCACCCAGATGACAGTAAAACCCTCAGAGGGGGGAAGGTCAGTTATAAAGTCCATAGCCAAATGTGTCCAAGGAGCACTGGGAACCTCCAAAGGACAAAGCAACCCCGCAGCAGGAGTATGTGAGGACTTAGATCTAGCACATATAGTACATTGACGCACCCACTTAATGACTTCCTTCTGCCATCCAGGCCACCAAAAACTGCGACCTACCAGTCTCTTGGTCTCAGAGATTCCGGGATGACCTGCCAACCGAGATTCGTGACACTCAACAAACAAATCTCTCCTAAAGGTCCCAGGCACAAATAACCTCCCATGAGGAGTGTTAGATGGGGCATTCTCCTGTGCTTTAAGAATCTTATCTTCCAAAACGGAGTCCAAAGCAGCTATCACAACACCTTCTTGTAAAATGTTCTCCTCTTTCTCAGCACCGACTATGGGAGAAAAACTGCGAGACAAGGCATCCGCCTTAACATTCTTAGTACCAGGGATGTAAGTAACGGAGAAATTAAACCGCGAGAAAAACAGTGCCCACCTAGCCTGACGGGCATTCAGGCGCTTGGCAGCATCAAGATATATCAGATTTTTATGATCCGTAAGAACCTGAACGGGAAATTCCGCACCTTCCAAGAAGTGGCGCCAGTGTTCAAATGCGAGTTTAATAGCCAATAATTCCCGATTACCAATATCGTAATTCAGTTCAGTCTCCGAAAAATTTTTTGAAAAAAAGGCACAGGGATGTAATCCATCCCCGTTATCCTGAGACAATACTGCGCCAACCCCCACAGAGGAAGCATCAACCTCAACCAAAAACGGCTTAGTCACATCAGGCTGCATAAGGATGGGAGCAGAGGTGAACCTCTCCTTGAGATACACAAAAGCTTCAATGGCCTCAGAAGACCACTGAACCGCATCAGCACCTTTCCTGGTGAGATCGGTCAGAGGTTTGACAATACTAGAAAAATTTTTTATGAATTTTCTGTAATAATTGGCGAAACCTAAAAACCTCTGTATCGATTTCAAACCAATAGGCCTAGGCCATTCCTGTACAGCTTGAACTTTAACCGGGTCCATCTCAAAACCTTCGCTGGAGATAATGTAACCCAAAAAACTAATTCTCTGTACAGCGAACTCACATTTCTCCAGCTTAGCAAAAAGCGAATTGTCCATTAATAACTGTAACACCTCACGTACGCTCTGCCAATGAGACTCCAGATCCGGCGAATAAATCAAAATGTCATCCAAATACACAACCACATTTTTGCCGATCAAAGGTCTAAGGATGTCATTAATAAGATTCTGAAAAAATGCAGGAGCATTAGTAAGACCAAAAGGCATAACCAGATTCTCAAAATGACCCACAGGAGTGTTAAAAGCAGTCTTCCATTCGTCACCCTCCTTCATGCGCAACAGATTGTATGCCCCCTTAAGGTCAATTTTAGAGAACCACTTGGCCCCCATTAACTGGTTAAACAGATCAGGAATCAATGGCAGTGGGTAAGGATTGCGTACAGTAATTTTGTTAATCTCACGAAAATCCAGACAAGGACGTAAACCGCCGTCCTTTTTTTTTACAAAAAAAAATCCAACCGCCACAGGAGACTTAGAGGGCCTAATGTGACCGGCGGCCAAACTTGTCTGTATGTATTCCTCCAAAGCCTTCCTCTCAGGAATAGTAAGGTTAAATAAACGACTTTTAGGAAGAGTCGCTCCAGGGACAAATTCAATAGAACAATCATAGTCTCTATGGGGAGGCAAAACCTGCGATTCCTTCTCAGAAAAAACTCTCCAAAAATCCTGAATAGGAACAGGCAATTCTCCCCTATCCAAAGCTGCAATACGCCCGTTACAACACTTGTCATAACATTTATGGCTCCAGGATTTAATTTCACTGGTAGACCAATCCAGTACAGGATTGTGAAATTTTAACCAGGGCAATCCCAATATTACTGGAGAAGGCAAGTTATTCAAAACTACCAAATCCAATTTCTCATGGTGAACACCATTAATAGTGAGAGGAAATTCACAGACCTTGAGAGTAATATTCTTCAAAGGGGAACCATCCACAGAAACCACAGCAATGGGGGATGATAAAGGTTCGGGTTTTAAATTGAGTCTTTCCAAGAATCCCCCATCAATTACATTCAGAGTAGACCCACAATCAACAAACACCCGAAATTCCATTAATTTTTCCTGAGCAATAGTGGAAGCAGCTAAAAATACACCCTTGGAATTTAAACAGGCAATACGGGCATGACTGACCATTTTTTTTTCTTTCTTCATACGAAGCTCACAGCCTTTAATCAAATGACCAGATTTTCCGCAATAGAAACACAAGCCTTCAGAAAATCTACGGTCTTTTTCTTGAGAGCGAGGTGCCACCGATCCAATCTCCATCGGTTCACCACTGTTAGTACACACATTCTCATAACCAGAAACTGACATAGCAGAGGATTTGCTCTCATTAACCCTTGCACGCAGTCTCCTATCCACCCGTATAGCTAATTGCATAGCCTGTTGCAAATCTTCAGGTGTAGGATAAGCAATTAGCAGGTCTTTAACCCTTTCATTGAGCCCAGCAAGAAATAGACTTTTCAGAGCAGAATCGTTCCACCCTGTTTGAGTAGACCAACGATGGAAATGAGTACAATATTTTTCCACATTACCTGATCCCTGTTTCAAACGTCTCAACTCAGTCTCAGCTGATGAGACACGGTCAGGATCATCATATAATAGTCCCAAAGCAGAAAAAAAAACTATCCACTGATCTGAAGCATGTATCACTAGGTTGCAAAGAAAAGGCCCACTCCTGAGGCTCTTTGCGCAAAAGTGACATTATGAACCCTATGCGCTGGGATTCATCCCCAGAGGACTTGGGTCTCAAACGAAAATACAATAAGCAAGCATTTTTAAATGTAAAAAATTCTCGGTGTTCACCAAAAAATAAATCCGGCAAACATACCTTAGGCTCCAAGAAATGTGCTCCAGGACAGTTACTCACGTGCTGACGGAGCTCGGCCACCTCCAGAGAGAGTCCCTGCAGGCGATGAGCCAAATCCTGAACCGACACCATGATGGAACAGAAAAATCTTTCCTTAGAGAATTTGCTGGCTGGACTTACTGTTATGTTCTGCTACCAGAGCTAAGGAAAGAGAGGAGATCTGTCCCTACGATAGAACTCAGCTTAATCCCTACGATGTAACAGGGGACCTGATCCTGCGATCAGACCTGCTAAAGTCCTAAGCTAGTCTGTATGGAGACCTATAGATGTGGGGAAGGAATCCCTACAAGTACTAAGGACTGGGAGGAAAATGGGACACCTCCTAACAGAAACAGTAGCAGACAGACGAACAAACAAAATATATAGAACATAGAGGTCCGTAGACCAAGCAAACTAACAGAGTTAGATACAGAGCACAGGCTAGCTAGAAAGTAGTTATACAATGAAGTCCAGCAAAGCCAGAAGGGCGGAGCAGGATTAAATAGGCCAACAAGGTCATGTGACCAGCAAAGGAAAAAACCTAAGAGCAAGGTTCTAACAACCCCTCTGCTCCGAGCCCGGCGTCCTCCTCCCGCTCTGCTGGCAGCGCGCGCTCCTTCCCGGCCACTGTGCTTAGGGCGCGCGCGCGCTCCCTCCCTCTTAAAGGGGCCGCGCGCGCCGTCCTAAGGAGTCCCCGGCCAATGGCCGGAGGACTTCACCATATATAAGGCACCTCCTCCAAAATGGAGGTGCCCGAGCAATGTTGTTGCACTGTTCACTACTCTGCTTCAGCCCTCAGGTCCCGTTGCCAGTTACCTGCCAGATTCCTGCCAGTTTGCTGTCTGATTCCTGCCTGATATTCCGCTTACCTGCCTGCTAGCCTGAGGTCCGACGGTCTGCCTACCGACTCCTGTCAGTCTGTCTAAGGACCAGCTTGCCCGCTCACCTGGGAGCGCTCTTCTGCTACCTGCCTGCTAGCCTGAGGTCCGACGGTCTGCCCTCCAACTCCTGTCAGTCTGTCTATGGACCAGCTTGCCCGCTCACCTGGGAGCGCACATCTGCTACCTGCCTGCTAGCCTACCTGGAGGCTCCGCCGTCACGTGCTGTGACCACCTGCCGTTCCAGAGACTCCTGCCCGCTCACCTGGGAGCGCACACCTGCTACCTGCCTGCTAGCCTACCTGGAGGCTCCGCCGTCACGTGCTGTGACCACCTGCCATTCCAGAGACTCCTGCCCGCTCACCTGGGAGCGCACACCTGTTACCTGCCTGCTAGCCTACCTGGAGGCTCTGCCGTCACGTGCTGTGACCACCTGCCATTCCAGAGACTCTCGCTTGCTCACCTGGGAGCACACATCTACCATCTGCCTGCTAGCCTACCTGGAGGCTCTGCCATCACAGGTCGTACCTACCCTTTACCCAGAGACTGCCCCGGTCACTTGCCGTGACCTCCTGCCCGTTCATCCAGAGACTGCCCCGGTCACTTGCCGTGACCTCCTGCCCGTTCATCCAGAGACTGCCCCGGTCACCTGCTGTGACTGCCTGCCCGTCTTCCCTGGTCGCCACCCGCTCCCTTACAAGGACCGCCCCCTTGTATAGTAGCTCAGAGGTTCCGCCTCCCAGACCCGTTACAGGGAGATTTCCCAGAAGACTCAAAAACTGCATTGTTTTGGGTAATTTCTGCCCAAGAAAGCAAATCTAGCCAACTATCTTGAAGGGAATTTGAGAAAATCGAAAGATATTGCGCCATGGACTTTTTAATCTTCACAGTTTGCCCAAAATTTTGGAGATGATAGGCAAAGAAGTTATAAGGAAATTTTGAGATTCTTGTAGAGCGTTATCCAGAATCTGCAAACAAATTGCATATCATGGTTAGACACTACATGAGTTGGAAGACCATGGAACCTGAAAATGTATTTAAAGAATACTTGTGCCAGCTGTGAAGAAGTTGGAAGGTAGTGGAACAAAAAGAGACTTTTTGAAGAATCACTCCACCACGAGCCAGATTGTGGTGAATAATGTTGAGCAAGGATAGACTTCAAGTTGAATTTCTTGAAATTCGCAGGTCCCTTTAAATATGAACAGTCTGCAATTTGATTTACGAGGATTGCCCACCCTATAAAAATAATGCTGAAGAGTCAAAGAATGAAAGTAATGACGTCAGGAGCAGAGAAATGGGTATCCCCATAATGCCCTGCAGGTAACACATTACAACGCATAGTCAGTCAGTTTGATTTTGTATTGACTAATCTGAAATATGCTCCTTAATAACAGCCTTTTTTATTCTTCCTATTTTTCAAACATGAGGGCAGTATTAAATCCCTCAATGCTAAATTTGCTACACTACCATAATCCTGAATCCAACGCTTGTGTGTGACAGAAAGTGTCCTTTCTGCATTCTAAGATGGGCAAGCCATATATTTTTTTTACACCCAAAAGAGAAATCCTCATCACCACCGCTTACCATCCTTTTACACCTAGCCATGTAGGTTGAGGTCACATGGACATTTATAAGGCTGTGTTGGAATTACTGTACATAGCTCAAAGCAGGTTCAATACAAAACTGGGATACCTTAGAGTGTAATTTCAATTTTTGGGAAAAATTCTGCGAAGCCAGCAAATTTGAAATTAAAACAATCTGCTCATCTCTAGTTGTCAACCCTTGCACCTCAGGAAGATCTGTAACAAAGTCCACGGAAATTTCAGCTCAAGGTCTTCATAGAATAAGCACAGGCTATAAATATTTAAGAGGTGCTTGACAAAAAGATTTGAACAGTGCAGATCGAGGATAGGATGCCAGAAACTCTATGACATCTTGTTTACATTTAGGCTACCACTACAAATGAGAAAATGGTTCTACAGTTCTTTTTACTTGTGATTGACCAGAGCGAACAGAAGAATGGGCCCACGTTAAGACCTTCTGATAAAGTGCTTTAGATAAGAGAGAACATTCTTTAGACAAAGAATTAGTAGAAAGAGAAGAAGAAGCAAAAATACATTCAGGTTCAACTACATGTGAAGGAGGTTCTACTGAGGCATCCCATGGATCAAAGGACCTGTAAAGGTAATCAGCACTGTGTTTTTCCCGGATGTACGGTAGGTGAGGATGAAGTTAAATCGCGAGAAGAAAAAGCTTGACGGGGGTGAAGCCTATGGGCTGACTGAAGATACTGCATATTTTTAGAGTGCATATAGGTGATCACTGGGAATTTAGCTTCTTTAAGTAGATGTCATCATTCCTCAGGAGCTAATGTTTATGATAGTTTTCGATCACCACTGGAGAAATTCCATTCTGCGGGAGAGAATATCCTGAAGAGGAAACTTTGGTGATCATTTCTAAATATATAAAAATGTTGTGAAAGGACTGCACCTACACTAATAGCAAAGACGGAATAACAGTCGGTTAATATCTGGGTAGTGTAAAACGAGAGGAGTAGAGAAAGCAAGATTCAAGTTGCTTGAAAGCTTGAATAGCAGAATGTAACCCGTTTTGAGAATTAGCGTCCTCCCTAGTGACAAAGGAGTTACCATTTGAGATTCATTTTTAGTGAACTGCTGGTAATAGTTTGCAAAGCTGAGGAACCTTAATATGGCTTTAAAGTGAACAGGTTTTTGCCAATGCAGAATAGCAGACACTTTCTCTATGGGCATACGCAGACCTCTAAAAGAGAAGATGTATTTTAAAAACAACAATTCATGAATCTTAAGGAGATATTTTACCATCTTGACATGAAGGTGATCTTGTTCCAGTCTCTTTAAAAGGAGTGGACCTGAAAATGGTGTGAATCCACGTCTTTGGAAAAGATTTGGATGTCATCCAGGTAAACTAAGACAAAGACAAGGAAGGCTGCAGTGACCGGAGATGTAGGCTCTTGGATGAATCCACCCTACAAATTCACTTTAGTGTATGTAAATTCTACTTAACGTGTCAGGGAGAGATATAAAGAATAAACTCTCCCTCTGGGTGGTTCAGTAGCAGGAAGAACACAGTCAAACTGGCTGAAGAATAGGTAATGATTTATCCTTGTTGTTGACCGTTTAGAAAAGGTATCTCTGATATGGATAAGGGAAATTGGAGGTGATGGAATCAGAGTAGAGGTGGTTCAGGTTTTGGGTCAGATGACCAATCACAGAGCATGTAGAATTAAGACTCAGAAGTCCCAAGAGCAGCAAAGCATTAGAAAGTGCTAAAAGTAAAAAAGAAATGTTCTCGTCGTGTAGTGCTCCAACTTGAAAAATCACCTTCTTATTCCTAAACTGGATAAGACCATCAGGAATTATGGAACCATCCTCTGAGAAAAGTTTCAGAAGTGTCTGCAGAGCAACAAATGGAATTTTCAGCCAAATGGCTAATGAGAGGCCAATAAAATTCTCTACAGGTCTGGAATAAATGAAGACTTGTCACATGAATTCAGATCAGCTAAATGATGCAAGCGTAATGAGCTTGTCTTTGGTGGAGCATAATTTCTGCCACTAGGAAATCGCTCCTCCTTCTTTTTTGGGTTTGAAGTTTTCCTGTTGAGTTTAGAACAGTCCATTCGATAGCGATACTTTTCACCACAATATAGACAAAAAAAATATGCTCCTGTAAGGTGATGGGATCTTTCATTTGATGATAATTTATTCTGGAAAATATGCAGGGATTCCTGAACAGCCTCTCTGGGAGAATATTTTGAAGATGGTCTAATATGTGGGACATAAGAATTTTGAGTTTGTTTCCTTGTGCTCTCTTTAGGCTGTGTGCCCACGATTCGTTTTTTAAGTATTTCCGCAGCGGCAATTCCACTGCAAAAATGCTTAAAAAACGCTTGGTAGAAGGTCTGCAATGGTCCACAATGATAATCCGCATGTGCTGTGCACATGCTGCGGAAATTTCCGCTGCGGATTATCATTGCGGAAAAAAACGCAGCACCACCAATTATTTTGTGGAAGCGCTGCTTTTTCGCCGCCATGGACTTGCATTGGAACGCATGGAATCCGCATCACTTCATCTGTAGATGCGCATTCCATGCGTTTCAATGTGTGGATGGTACCCAGGTTTGGAGAAGAGGAGACTCTCCTCCAGACCCGGTTACCATAGAACCTGTAAAAAATAGAATAAAATAAAAAATAAATATTATACTTACCTTCTGATGGCCTCCGGTGTGCTTGCCTCTGCTTGTCGCCAGCTCGCGGTAGACTAAAGGACCTGCGCTGACGTCATTTAGTCATGTGACGGGTCACGCGACAGCTGACGTCGGCAGGTCCTTCAGTGTACCGCGAGCTGGCGGCAAGCCGAGACGCATCGAATAAAGACTCCGAGGGGCCATCAGAAGGTAAGTATATATTTATTTTTTTATTTTTTACCATTCTTTCGGTCACACTATATAAATCCATGCCGGTTGCATGGATTTATATAGTGTGACCAAGTTGTCAAGCACTTTCCTTGTCAACCCCCATGCGGAAATGCATGTGAAGAACGCTTCACTTCCGCATGTCCCTGGCAGGAAAAACGCATGTACAATCCGCATGTACAATCCACATGCATTTTTCTGCCAGGGAGATGCAGAAACGCTCAGGAAAAAATCCAGAGCATTTCCTCATTGTGGGCACATAGCCTTATTATGTACAGGGGGAAAATAGGTATTTGATATCCTGCTGATTTTGCAAGTTTTCCCACCTACAAAGAATGAAGAGGTCTATAATTTTTATCGTAGGTACACTTCAACTGTGAGAGGCAGAATCTAAAAAAAAAATCCAGAAAACCACATTGTATGATTTCTACATAATTAATTAGCAATTTATTGCATAAAATGAGTACTTGATGCAATAGAAAAACAGAACTTAACATTTGGTACAGAGGTCAAACGTTTCCTGTAGATCTTGACCAAGTTTGCACACACTGCAGCAGGGATTTTGTCCCACTCCTCCATACAGATCTTCTCCAGATATTTCAGGTTTACAGACTGGGCAACATTGAGTTTCAGCTCTCTCCAAGGATTTTCTATTGGGTTCAGGTCTGGAGACTGGCTAGGCCACTCCAGTACCTTAAAATGCTTCTTACAGAGCTAGTCCTTAGTTGCACTGGCTATGTGTTTTGGTTCATTGTCATGTTGGAAAACCCAGCCACGACCCATCTTTAATGCTCTTACTGAGGGAAGGAGATTGTTGGCCAAAATCTCGCAATACATGACCCCATCCATCCTCCCTTCAATATGGTGCAGTCATCCTGTCCCTCTTTGCAGAAAAGCACCCCCAAAGTATGATGTTTCCTCCACCATGCTTAACGGTTGAGACTGTGTTCTTGGAGTTGTACTCATCCTTCTTCTTCCTCCAAACACGACATGTGAAATTGATACCAAATAGTTCTATTTTGGTCCCATCTGACCACATGATCCTCTCCCATGCCTCCCCTGGATCATCCAGATGGTCATTGGTGAACACCAAATGGTCCTGGACATATGCTGGCGTGAGCAGGGGGACCTCGTGTGCCCTGCAGGATTTTAATCCTTGATTCATGACCTTTCTCAGAATCATCTGACGCGCCCCCTGGGCCAGTGTTGTTGGGGATACCCGGAGCCGGATCAGATGGGGGTTGTAGTCTCCGAGTGGCTGTGATCCGGTCCGTGCCCAGGGTGTCAAGCTCAGTGTGTGGCAGTCCTTACTGATGTTACTAAAGTTCTTTATGTCGACTACGCCACCCGTTGAATTGCGGTCACTTCGGCCGCCGCTGCAGCAGGGTCCGCTGAGGCTGATGGTGTTTGTGCAGCCCAGGTAGTATAACCCCCAACGGGAGGGGTATAGCCTCAGGGGGTCAGGTGCAGAGGATGGTGGTTGTGGAGGTGCAGTGAGGATGGTAATGAGAATCAGAGTCGGGCTGTGCAGTTCAGGGTTTGTTTACTTACTGCTGTTCTTGAACCGGTCACTCCGGCCTTAAGTGACCACCCGAGCCGTGCTGCGTCCACCAGGTCCTGGACTCGGCCAACCCCCAAGTAGTTCTGGAGCGTGGTTCTGAGCTCCCTTTCTGTCCTGTCCTCATCTCTGGCCTTCCCCACCAGGGATCCACCTAAGTCCGGCTCCCTCGGGCCTCTTGTTGGTGAACCCTTGTCTCTGGGTTCCCTGACCCTATGCGTGGTCTGCCTTCCGGGTGGATATAGTGGGTGGCCGTGGCAGATTCTGCCCACGGCCTCCGGTTCCTGGCTAAGGTGTGCTGTAGCCTCTGCCAGCTTGGGATCCGGTACCCTGTTGCCAACTCTTCACCCTCTGGTCTAATTTGGGCTCTTGGAGTTCCTTCTTTCTCCCCCTCTGGGTCTTTCTTTCTCCTCTCTCACTCTTGGCCTTGGGGCTGCTCTGCTCCTCTGCTTTCCTCCACTGCTCTGCAAAAGACTGACAGACTGACCAGCCTTCTACAAAAGACTCCTCTGCAAAGACTTACTGACTGACCCTGATCTAAGATGGTTCCCACCTTATGTACTCCCTCTATGTGTGAGCTCAGGTGACCAGCACCCAATGAGCTCCTAGCACTACCCAGACTGCTCCCCCTATCTGCCCCTACACTACTGAGATGTTCCACCCCCCTCCCACTCCAGCCAGGAACAGACTCTGTCGTACCTGCACATTTCTCTAGTGGGAGTACCATCGGTCTGTTCCTCGGAAATGGGATGTGTGTAGTGCATGCAGCTAACTGAGCTCAGTTCCACACTCCATCCTTACCCGGGAGTGGAATATCACACCTCTGGCTTGAGGTGCAATACCCCTGTAGCAGCCGAGTCCTCAGGGTGCTACATTCCCCCCTGGTAAATCACAGCACGTCCTCGGGCTGTAAGATATAAACAAAAACATCCAAAACATACAATTTTTTTTTCATAAACATAAACATATAAAACATATAAAACATCATCAGCAGCATAAACTTTTCATATATAAACATTCTTGTTTCTGGTTCCTCCGGTCACGGTGCAACTTGTGACCGGGTAAAGTGCGGCAGTCTCTCTTGAAGAAAAACAACAGTTTCCTATAAAACCGGTAGGGGGCGCTTTAGGAAGCGCAACTATATACAAGGGGATATGGCCGCTCTCAGTCCTCGGCCAGGTATTAGGGAGGATTGACCGCTCTCAGTCCTCGGTCAGTGGGAATAGGGACACACGGGGTTAACAGTTCAATTTCGCTGGTCCCAACGGGGACTATAATAGCAGCAACAGTTTTTGGTACCCTTACGGGTAACTATATACAGTCTCTTCACTACCGTACTCAACGACGGCGTCCTCCTGCTCTTTCTTTGTGGACAGTTTCAGTTTCAGACCCGTCCGGGTCCTCTTGCTCCTCCTCACACCGCAGCTCCTCCTCAGTCAGGCGATGCACATGGAGGGCGTAGGGTCCTTTGGCACATTTGTGCCGGGTGAAGGTGACCTCGTCCCCTAAATACAGGTCACGACCTCTGTGTCCCTCCGGTAGGTGGGACTCAACGTCTCTCCTGGTCACGAAGACGTCGCCTGGGGTGCGGTGATCCCTGATGAAACCCCACCCATGCTGCAGATTGAACTTTATCACAGTCCCGATGGTACGGGGACCATGCGCTGCACGGGGGTCTCTCCTGGTCCGGCTCTTCTGCTCCGCGCTCCTTATTTGGGCTTGTTGTTCCCGGACCCGCCTCTCTCTCCGCTCCCTCTCAAAGACCTCGAGCTGCTGGCGGCAGCACTCTGCACGCTCCGCTGCGGCTGCCCGAGTCTCCTGAGTGAACCCCATGAGGTCTTCTCCGGTGGGATCCCACTCAAACTGGGTCTCTTCTAGCGGGGGCGAGATCCTCTTCATGGGCTTTGGAGCCGGGATCAGGGGTTCGCACATGGCCCTTGCTTTTTGCAGCTCCAGCTGGATGTATTCCTGGGGCCATACGAAGGGCTGCCCATCCGGGCACGTATGCTGGGCGAACAGGTCCTCACCCAGGTGCGGTACTTTAGGTGTTATGGGCGCTGTGGTGTTAGCGGCGCCCGGGTTAACCAGGCCTTGCGACCAGGCCTGGGGCACCTTGAAAGTAAAGGGCACCGTAAGAACGGCGGCGCCCTGTGTTACTTGGCCCTGCGACCAGGCCGGGGGCTCCGCGGAGGTAGGGGGCGCTGTTGGTATTGCGGCGCCCGGGGGTACTAGGCCTTGCGACCAGGCCGATGGTACTTCCTGCTTGGCCACGCTCGGGGTCGAGGCGTGTGACGTCACAGGGGTCGCGGCTTCCGTTTGAGGCCTAGTCTGCGGCGGTGACGTTGCAGCGACGGGCACGGCAGGGGGTACTTCGGGCTCTGCGACGGGGAGCTGGGGCAGGCACGCGGTTTCCCGGCTCGGGGTAGTGACGTCCCCTTTACCTGCCTCCATTCGTTCGGCTCCCTTCTCGGCGCCGTCTCCGGCCTTCAGTCCTCCTGCGCCATCCTCAGAGGCGGTCTGTCTCCTCGTCTTGGGTGGCGTGCTCCGCTGACGAGTCTCGGTCTGCTGGGCCATCTCTCGGCTCCACTCCGCCAACGTCTCTCGCTGCACCCGGGCCATCCTCCGTGCGAGGCCCTCCAGCGCAGTCTGTGCACACTCCCGGTCTCGGGGGAGCTGTGTTAGGATCTCCAGCAGGCCTTCTGGAGTGGCGACCTGCAACAGGCTCCTGACCACTGGGTCGGTGCTGCCTGGAGTGGCGGCCCACATCAGGCTCCTGACCACTGGGTCGGTGCTGCCTGGCTCTCCCTCCATCTCCGGGTGTGCTTTCTCTGGACTCTCTTCCAGACGTCTTGTCTCCGGGTGCGCTCTCTCCAGACTGCTCCAAGCGACACCCATCTTTGTTCTCTTCTTCTGTCTCCGCCCACATCGAGGGTGGTCCCGGGGCAACTTCAGTTCCAGGGGCAGTTCTCTCACGCTGATGGACACTTCCAGCATCACAGTCTCTGTTGGTGGGCGCGGTTTCCGCTTTTGGCGCCATTCTCCGACTTGGCCCACGATGGGAGGTGGCCTCTTGCCACCCTCTGGCACGCCCATAATGGCGTCCGCTCTTCCAAGGCGGGAAATCTTTGGAAATGGCGGGAATCGTCTCCCAGTGGCGGGAAACTCCATGGATGGCGGGAAAAAGCTGCAAATGGCGGACAACCGGCGGGAAACGACCTGTGATGGGGCCCGATGGCGGGGACCCTCCGGAACCGGCAGGAGACTTCTTTTTAAGGTAACAATGAACTTTTCTTCAGGCACGCAGTACCCGGTTGTTGCGGGCACGTTATCCTGCCGACTACGCCAAAGTTGACGCGCCCCCTGGGCCAGTGTTGTTGGGGATACCCGGAGCCGGATCAGATGGGGGTTGTAGTCTCTGAGTGGCTGTGATCCGGTCCGTGCCCAGGGTGTCAAGCTCAGTGTGTGGCAGTCCTTACTGATGTTACTAAAGTTCTTTATGTCGACTACGCCACCCGTTGAATTGCGGTCACTTCGGCCGCCGCTGCAGCAGGGTCCGCTGAGGCTGATGGTGTTTGTGCAGCCCAGGTAGTATAACCCCCAACGGGAGGGGTATAGCCTCAGGGGGTCAGGTGCAGAGGATGGTGGTTGTGGAGGTGCAGTGAGGATGGTAATGAGAGTCAGAGTCGGGCTGTGCAGTTCAGGGTTTGTTTACTTACTGCTGTTCTTGAACCGGTCACTCCGGCCTTAAGTGACCACCCGAGCCGTGCTGCGTCCACCAGGTCCTGGACTCGGCCAACCCCCAAGTAGTTCTGGAGCGTGGTTCTGAGCTCCCTTTCTGTCCTGTCCTCATCTCTGGCCTTCCCCACCAGGGATCCACCTAAGTCCGGCTCCCTCGGGCCTCTTGTTGGTGAACCCTTGTCTCTGGGTTCCCTGACCCTATGCGTGGTCTGCCTTCCGGGTGGATATAGTGGGTGGCCGTGGCAGATTCTGCCCATGGCCTCCGGTTCCTGGCTAAGGTGTGCTGTAGCCTCTGCCAGCTTGGGATCCGGTACCCTGTTGCCAACTCTTCACCCTCTGGTCTAATTTGGGCTCTTGGAGTTCCTTCTTTCTCCCCCTCTGGGTCTTTCTTTCTCCTCTCTCACTCTTGGCCTTGGGGCTGCTCTGCTCCTCTGCTTTCCTCCACTGCTCTGCAAAAGACTGACAGACTGACCAGCCTTCTACAAAAGACTCCTCTGCAAAGACTTACTGACTGACCCTGATCTAAGATGGTTCCCACCTTATATACTCCCTCTATGTGTGAGCTCAGGTGACCAGCACCCAATGAGCTCCTAGCACTACCCAGACTGCTCCCCCTATCTGCCCCTACACTACTGGGATGTTCCACCCCCCTCCCACTCCAGCCAGGAACAGACTCTGTCGTACCTGCACATTTCTCTAGTGGGAGTACCATCGGTCTGTTCCTCGGAAATGGGATGTGTGTAGTGCATGCAGCTAACTGAGCTCAGTTCCACACTCCATCCTTACCCGGGAGTGGAATATCACACCTCTGGCTTGAGGTGCAATACCCCTGTAGCAGCCGAATCCTCAGGGTGCTACACATCCTTACCCCACAAAATGAGATCTTGCATGGACCCCCAGATCAAAGAAGATTGACAGTCATCTTGTGTTTCTTCCATTTTCTAATAATTGCGGCAACAGTTGTTGCCTTCTTACCAAGCTGCTTGCCTATTGTCTTGTAGCCTAACAGGTCTGTGAGAGACAGAATTCTTGCTGGTTGGTAGGTGATCAAATACTTATTTCATGCAAAATCGTAAGTGTATCAAATACTTATTTTCCTCACTGTAAGTCTTCATGGGTAGCAGGAGAAATCAAGGTAACACAGCAAATCTCTGACAGCAACTTTGACCTTTATCCTTCCAGACCGCCTGGCGAACAAAGTTGCAAGGAGTCATTATTCTAGTAATGATAAGGTTTCAAACTGGATGTCATAGCGTGACACATTGTTAGTCCCCTGTCTAAGCTAGAGGACAGTGTCAGCAGATGAGTGGACAAGACCTGGTTCATCAAATACTCTATGGAAGAAAGATAGAAAGAAAAGTAGACTATACTATCCACCATATGATCATATCATTCCCATAAAGGTGCAGCCCAAGCCAAGGGTCAGTTTTGACGGGTCAAAAAAAAAAAAATATTGGAGGGAAAATTCAAAGTCTACAGTTCATTGCTTAACCCCTTCACTACCTTTAATGTATATTTACATCACAGGTTGTATCCCTGCCTTTGATGTGGGCTTGCACGCCAAGCCCACATCTTTCCCTGCACATTATGACTGATTTAATCAGTCATCATGTGCCTTTAACAGCTGCGGGTGTAGCAGTGCTCCGCCTGTGGCTGTTAACCACTTGAATCCTGCTGTCAATCACTGACAGTGGGATTTAACACACGCCGTCAGGAAACGGGTCATACATCCCGCCCATTGGCACCCCTGTCACATTATCGCAGGGCACCAATGAGTTGTCATGATAGCCAGGGGTCTGCTGATAACCCCCGTGCCTATCTCCTCATAGGAGATCATGAATCCTGCTATACACAGCAGTGCTGAAGCCCTGCTGTGTATAGCACAAGCGATCGGAAGATCGCAGCTTCAAGTCTCCTAAGGGGACTATTGAAGTCAGAAAAAAGTGAAAAAGAAAAGTTTTTTAAAATTTTGAAAAAAAAAATATAGGGGGCGTGGCCTGGCAGCCGACTATCATGGCTGTGCGAGTACTGAGCTCCGTCTCACGCCTCTTCAGCAACTTATCCAGCATTTACTCTGCTTTTTATGGCTCAATCCCCTCACCTAACACCTGGCATGATGACCCGCGGTAAAAGAAATCAGAAGCGCCAAGGAAAATTGGAGTTTTACTTTACAGAAGACCGGAGCAAAGATGATGCAGAGGCCTCTGCTCACAGCCATGTCTCCACTGATGGCATGTCGTCTCCCGCGACCCAGACTCCTCCAACAGAGTCACGCTCAATGCCTGCAGAGAGTACAGGGCCCCCGGGTTTTTCGACGGAGCAAAACCACTCACCAGGATCGGGATATAGTCTCCTGGCAGGCACAGAGGAGAATGTAGTCCCGTCGGGGAGGCGGAGGGATATTTCCTCTTCCACAGTCAGCCCAGCTAAACAGAGACAGAGCCTGGAAGAGGAGATACAAGTAACAGCAGGGGAGTCATCCAGCTCTGCTACATCTAGCACTTCAACAACGCTGACACAATTCACCACATCAGATGAACCAGTTTCAGGCAATTTACTTAGAGATATGCTGATGGCTTTCAGCAGTTCTATGCGAAAGGACTTTGCTACTTTATTACTGTCTGTTCAAACTCTAATAAGACGCACTTTTTCCCCCAAATTACAGAGGGAAAAGGGAATGTGTCTTATAATCTGAATTGAGCAGTGGAGCTTACCGGCTGCGCTGAAACGGGGTCCCAGGGTCGGTGCTGCCGGAAGCTTCTGGCCGAGGCTGGAGATGGCTGCGAGCCACATGCTGGTAGGATGAGGTGTTCGTTGGTGCGGGGGCTCCACCGACATTTTGTGAAAGCCAGAGCCCATTTGGCATATTTAATTATTAATGAAGATCTATATGATATATGAAGAATCCAACATGTGAATGAATGAGGGTACTCTTTCTTCTCGCCTGTCCATAACACATAATCACACATAGATTTATTTTTGGTGAGCAGATCGCATCTAGATGACATTGTACTCTCGTTCAGAGTCCTCATGACATGGTGGGATCATGCCCCATTGATGCTGCACGTGGAGGTGAGACACTCATCCCCTCCCACCTATCTTTGGAAAGCTAACTCGTATCTTCTATACCCTCAACAAAACGCAGAGTACCTTCAAAATAATATACAAGAGTTTTTTCAAATTAACGCCAAATCAGTGGATAGCCCTTTCCCCCTGTGGAATTCACACAAAGCATACATGAGAGGCATTTTTATTAAATTAGGCCATAAACTTAAGCAAGAAAGAGATAAAAAATTAAATGAAATCCTCTCAGAAATCCGGAGTCTAGAAGTCTTAAACAAACATTCTTTCAATAGAGAGAGCTAGTAAACTATGCAATCTTCGAATTCAACTGAGGGACTGCTTACTGTATAAATATGAGAAAGATCTTACAATATTACTTTCAAGATAATAAAGCACCGAAATTATTAGCGAGTCGACTAAAATCCAGAGAAATCAAAGCAAAACTTCCCTATCTCAAAAATGGCCCTCAACAACAGAAATGATACAGCCCTAAAGATATTGCAAACAAATTTAAGGAATATTATTTCTCACATTAGAACTTGTCCTCGGCTCCTGATCATATTACTCCCAGCTTTAGGGACATTGAGTCTTTCTTATATAACCTTAGTCTTCCCTCTATATCTAAGGATCAGCTTGAGCAGCTGAGTGTCCCTCTTACTAATACAGAAAAACATCTTATTTTTTCCATCACTCCAGGACCCGACGCTTTTTCAAATATGTATTATAAATAGAGATGAGCGTTGTTCTACTCGAACTGTTCGCCAATCTCAAATTCGAGCTGTTTTGGGCGGTGTTCGAGCCGTTCGGCGAACACGAACAATTTGAGAAAAATTCGGCTGTTCGAGGTTATGTTCGATAACTGTTCGTGCACCAAAATCATAACTGGATTTTTTCTCAGTAATGATGAAAATTAATGTTAATACGCAGTTTGAGTGTACAGCGGGGCGGGGGGAGGGGCAGGGGATGGATCTCTGCAGGAACAATGAAGATCTCCATTTTTTTTTCTCTTTCCTGCATTTACAGTGGGGAGGTGCAATCTGTCAGCCTATCAGCAGCGCACACACGGAGCGAAGTGCTTTTTTTCACACAAGCAAGGGCATGTGTCATTGGCAGTGTATGTCACATGTCCTTGCCCTATAAGACCAAGCCATTTTCCCCGTCGCCACCATTTTCTCACTGCTGCAGCTGCGTGTTAGACGGCACCGCTGTTGCTGTGTGCGCTATACCTTGTTAATTTCAAGCCAATTTTCGCACAAATCTACAGATAGCTTGGGAGTAGGGAATAGTTGTGATTGCAGTTCTTTTAAGGACTAGGTTACAGCATTTCCTACGACTTTTATCAGGCAGGTCTGTGCTCTTAAATAGATAGGTTGTGGGAGTAAAGACTAATTGTAATTGGAGTCCTTTTCAGGACTAGGTTACATGAGTTCCTATCAGTTTTTGCCAGGCAGGTCTGTGCCAGTGCTGTGCAAGTTTTTTTCACAGCATTTGGCTGAATCTAGCAAAGCTAATCCTTTTTGGCCTATTGCAGAGTGTGTTAGTCAGTGGAGTAGCCTATCTGTGTTGCAAGATATAACACCTGTGTATAGAATACCAATTTTTTTACTGCACCTAGTGAAGTAAAATCTTTTGGGCATAGCATCATTCTATTAGTCCATCTATACTGACCTCCATCAGGTTGCAAACTGAATATAATTTTTTTCTGCATCTAGCTCTGAAAAAATATTTGGGCTTCTAGCAGTGTGTGGGACTTGGTCTATTAGTCCATCTATACTGACCTCCATCAGGTTGCAAATTAAAAATAATTTTTTTCTTCATTTAGCTCTGAAAAAATATTTGGGCTTCTAGCAGTGTGTGGGACTTGTTCTATTAGTCCTTCTATACTGACCTCCAGCAGGTTGCAAATTGAATATAATTTTTTTCTGCATCTAGCTCTGAAAAAATAGTTGGGCTTCTAGCGGTGTGTGGGACTTGGTCTATTAGTCCATCTATACTAACCTCCATCAGGTTGCAAATTAAAAATAATTTTTTTCTGCATCTAGCTCTGAAAAAATATTTGGGCTTCTAGCAGTGTGTGGGACTTGGTCTATTAGTCCATCTATACTGACCTCCATCAGGTTGCAAATTAAAAATAATTTTTTTCTGCATCTAGCTCTGAAAAAATATTTGGGCTTCTAGCAGTGTGTGGGACTTGGTCTATTAGTCCATCTATACTGACCTCCATCAGGTTGCAAATTAAAAATAATTTTTTTCTGCATCTAGCTCTGAAAAAATATTTGGGCTTCTAGCGGTGTGTGGGACTTGGTCTATTAGTCCATCTATACTGACCTCCATCAGGTTGCAAATTAAAAATATTTTTTGTCTGCATCTAGCTCTGAAAAAAAATTTGGGCTTCTAGCGGTGTGTGGGACTTGGTCTATTAGTCCATCTATACTGACCTCCATCAGGTTGCAAATTAAAAATAATTTTTTTCTGCATCTAGCTCTGAAAAAATATTTGGGCTTCTAGCGGTGTGTGGGACTTGGTCTATTAGTCCATCTATACTGACCTCCATCAGGTTGCAAATTAAAAATAATTTTTTTCTGCATCTAGCTCTGAAAAAATATTTGAGCTTCTAGCAGTGTGTGGGACTTGGTCTATTAGTCCATCTATACTGACCTCCATCAGGTTGCAAATTAAAAATATTTTTTTTCTTCATTTAGCTCTGAAAAAATATTTGGGCTTCTAGCAGTGTGTGGGACTTGTTCTATTAGTCCTTCTATACTGACCTCCAGCAGGTTGCAAATTGAATATATTTTTTTTCTGCATCTAGCTCTGAAAAAATAGTTGGGCTTCTAGCGGTGTGTGGGACTTGGTCTATTAGTCCATCTATACTGACCTCCATCAGGTTGCAAATTAAAAATAATTTTTATCTGCATCTACAGTACCTCTGAAAAAATATTTGGGCTTCTAGCTGTGTGTGGGACTATTTGTATTAGTCCATCTATACTGACCTCCATCAGGTTGCAAACTGAATATATTTTTTTATGCATCTACCTCTGAAAAAATATTTGGCCTTCTAGTAGTGTGTCGGGCTTTCTCTATTAGTCCATCTATACTGACCTCCATCAGGTTGCAAATTAAAACTAATTTTTATCTGCATCTACAGTACCTCTGAAAAAATATTTGGGCTTCTAGCTGTGTGTGGGACTATTTGTATTAGTCCATCTATACTGACCTCCATCAGGTTGCAAATTCAAAATAATTTTTTTCTGCATCTAACCCAGCCAATAGTTTTGGCCTAATACCACAGTTTGGCCACTCAGCTCTGCTCGGTTACCATCCATTGTTTTTTTGTGCAAACAACTCCAGAGTTGTGAATTAGTTAACTACCAAAATGAGTGGAAAAAGGCCTGCTGCTGGTGGAAAGGGGAATAGGCGTGTTGGGAAGGGGAAAAAAGGTTGTGTCCGTGGGGTAGGTGTTAAAGCAACAGTAACATCTGCAGAAGAAAGACCATCTTCCAGCCAAACTAAAATGTCTACTTCTTTTAGCGGACAATGTGATAAGATCCCTTTCTTACGGCCACGCCAATCGCTACAAATTCCAGATGAGGCACAAAAACAGCAGGTGCTTCAACGGATATCAAGTGCTCCTTTAAGTGGGCTCTCCTCCACATCAACTTCAACATCACAAATACTCCAGTCCTCAAAGGTGTCACCCAAATCGCACTTGCTTCCTCACAGCTCCCAAATCTCCAGCTGCCCGTCTGAGTATGAGGTAGAACAGATGGTTGAGTCTGCAGAGCTGTTTACTCATACTATAGCCTGGGAATCAGAGGTCGACTCCAGCGCTTCTGTGAATCCAGACGAGGAAATGATCTGCACTGATGCCCAGAATCTTTATGAGTCGGATCCAGGACCAGACGCAGAAGGTTCTGACCATAATGTAGACCCTCATTCCCAAACTGTAACTCCTGTTGGTGGAGACAATGAGGAAGACGATGATAAGACTCAAATACCTGATTGGAGCGACAACTTTAGTTTTTTGTCAGGGCAGGAACAGGTTGGCTCTGAGGACGACGGGTGTGATAACGCACAGGGTGATGATGATGAGATCGGAGATCCCACTTACTGTCAACCCACAGTCAGCCAAGAGATGAGGTCAGCAGAGGAGGTGGAGGAAGATGCTAGTGACGACGAGGTCAGGTTGCGCCTTCCTGGACAGAGACGTAGTACTGGAAGCACGTCAACAACTGCATCCTCAAACACAACTCTGCCTCTCACCACAAGTCGTGGTGGCTCTTCAGGTCGCATGGGTGCTAAGCCTTGCATAGCCTGGGCATTTTTTCAGATCGATAAAGATGACCCAACTCGTGTTATCTGTAACATTTGTCAGCAAAAGCTAAGTAGAGGCCAAAAAATACATAGTTTGAGTACTTCATGCATGAACCGGCACATGGACATGAAGCATAAGTTGCAGTGGGAAGCTCAGTGTGCTACAATGCGGCCTAGCCGGCCGGGCCAATCACCGCCTGCCATATCTTGTGCATCCGCGGCCTCTTCATCCTCTGTGACTGGGGGGACAGCAGTCACACCTGTTTTGGGGCGCAGACCTGCCACCTCTTTACCCGCAGCAGCCAGCGTGATTGGCAGGTCATCATTTTCTTTGGAGGTGGTAACACCAGCTGGTGTTGAGCGCTGTCCGACATCGATAGCACCACCTTTGGATCAAGGCAACCTAACATGTCCGCCTGCATCTTCCTCACAGACCGGCAGTTTGCCGGGGACACCCTTATCAACCCCGTCTAAGCACAATAGCCAGCCCTCGGTCCCTCAGATGTGGACAAGTAAAAGACCATTTCCTCCTAGCCATGAGAAAGCTAAGAGGTTGAATTTCACCATCTGCAAGCTCTTGGCTACAGAAATGCTGCCTTTCCGCCTGGTGGACACAGAGGATTTACGAGACCTTATGTCCGTCGCAGTGCCCCAGTACCAGATGCCCAGTCGGCACTACTTCTCAAAGAAAGGTGTGCCTGCGCTCCACCAGCATGTCGCACACAACATCACCGCTTCTTTGAGAAACTCTGTGTGTGACAGGGTGCATTTCACCACAGACACTTGGACGAGTAGGCGTGGACAGGGACGTTACATGTCGCTGACTGGGCACTGGGTAACTATGGTGACAGCAGGACAAGGGGCTGCTGTCCAAGTCTTGCCGTCCCCACGAGTTGTGCGTCAATCCTCTTTATGTCAAAGTTCCTCCACTGCTTCTGCCTCCTCAACCTCCTCTCGGTCTTCCACCTGCACCCAAAGCCTGTCTGGTCATGCCACAAGCTTTCTAACTGCGCAGAAGGGATCCTGCACACCTCCTTACTATGCTGGCAGTAGGGCTCAACGTCATCAGGCGGTTTTTACATTGAAATGTCTGGGAAATGTGAGTCACACAGCTGAGGAGTTGTGGTCAGCTCTGGAGAACCAGTTTCATGAATGGTTGTCTCCACTGGACCTGAAACCAGGGAAGGCCGTGTGCGACAATGCTGCAAACCTGGGTGCGGCCCTTCGCCGGGGCAATGTCACACACGTGCCTTGTATGGCTCACGTGTTGAACCTGGTTGTCCAGCAATTTTTAGCCCACTATCCCAGACTAGATGGCCTTCTGCAGAGGGCACGGTCGCTGTGTGCTCACTTCCACCGTTCGCATCCCGCAGCTCAGCGACTTACATCTCTACAGAAGTCGTTGGGCCTGCCACTTCACCGGCTAAAATGCGATGTGCCTACCCGGTGGAATTCAACTCTGCACATGTTGCAGCGACTGTGGCAGCACCGACAAGCCCTGGTGCAATACGTTCTGACGTATAGCCTGGGCCAACGAGATTCAGAGGTGGGGCAAATCACGCTGGAGGAGTGGTCTCAGATCAGGGACCTATGCACCCTTCTGCACAGTTTTGAAATGGCGACGAAGATGTTTAGTGCTGACGATGCCATTATCAGCATGACTATTCCGGTGATTTACATGCTGGAGCACATGTTAAACAGAATTCGGAGTCAGGTGGTGGCACAAGAGGAGGTGGAGGAAGTAGAGGAGGAGGAGTTGTATGCGGAAGGGCTAACATCTGCAAGGTCCAGACGGTCGGCAGCACCAAGGCGGCAGGCATGTGAGGGTGGGGGAGATGGTTTTACCAGGGCGCATGGTAGCAGCCAAACTAGTGAGGAAGGTGCAGGAGCCCAGGAAGAAGTGGAGGACGAACTGATGGAAGACTCATCAGATGAGGGAGACCTTGATCACATTTCTGTTGTGCGAGGTTGGGGGGAGAGGACAGAGGAAGGAAGCATGATTGTTACCTCGCCACCAACACAACAGGGACTTGGTGCTCCTGGATGCGCAACACACATGAGTGCCTTCTTGCTGCACTACCTGCAACATGACCCTCGAATTGTGAGAATTAGAAATAATCCTGACTACTGGGTTGCCACACTGTTAGATCCCCGGTACAAAAGTAAATTTGCAGAAATTATTCCTGCCATAGAAAGGGATGCACGCATGCAGGAGTATCAGCAGAGACTGTTGCAGAATCTTACATGTGCTTTTCCACAAAATACCAGTGGTGCACGTAGTGAATCTCACAGTTCCAACTTGCCAACCGTGGGACCGTCAAGTGTTCAGCACTCAAACCGTAACAGAACCACAGTATCTGCTGGTAACATCAATTTTGCGGAATCATTTCACCACTTTTTTAGCCCATCCTTTGCAAGGCCACAGGAGACAAGAAGTCTGACACATAGTCAACGCCTAGAGACGATGGTACAGGAGTATCTCCAAGTAAACATTGAAGCCACGACTGTGTCACTGGACCCTTGCTCTTTTTGGGCTTCCAATCTGGATAAATGGCCGGAGCTAGCCACTTACGCCTTGGAGATCTTGTCATGCCCCGCAGCCAGTGTTCTGTCTGAACGTGTGTTCAGCGCTGCTGGTGGTGTGCTGACAGATAAGCGCACGCGGCTCTCCACTGATAATGTAGACAGACTCACGTTCATAAAGATGAACAAATCATGGATCCGAAACGACTTTTCTACCCCTGTGTCATCCTGGGGAGAGTAAAAGCTTGATGATTGTTTAAAATCACCCTACCAACCGTTTTAAGCTTTCAAATTACTAATCATGTTTATCTGTATCTTGACTGGAAAATAATTTGGGCTTTGTAGCAGTGTGCAGCACTGATCCTATTAGGCCATCTATAATAAGCTCCACCAGATTTAAAATTAAAAATAATTTTTAGCTGCATCTAGCCCGGAAAATAATTTTGGGGCTCCGAGATGCGCAAGACACATAAGTGCCTTCTTGCTGCACTACCTGCAGCATGACCCTCATATTGTCAGAATTCGAAGTAATCATGACTACTGGGTTGCCACACTCTTAGATCCCCCAAACTTTTCGATCAACCTTTTCATTTTAATAAAGACCAAAAAAATGGTCATTTTTGAAATTATAAGCATTAGCAGGTTGTTAGAAACTGAAATCAAACAGTTTTCAACTCAAAACTTTATTCTAGGTGATGTTACATTTTCACATAGGACCCCTTGTTCGAAAGGAGCTTCTGAACTCTCTCGTCCATTGAATTTGTCAGGTTTTGGATGGTTTCTGCTTCAATTGTTTTGCATGAGGACAGAATACCCTCCCAGAGCTGTTGCTTAGATGTGACCTGCCTCCCGCCATCATAGACACTCCTTTTAATCATGCTCCAAAGGTTCTGAATGGGGTAGAGGTCAGGGGAGCATGGGGGTCACACCATAAGTTTGTCCCCTTTTATGCCCATATCAGCCAGAGATGCAGATGTTTTATGTGCAGCATGAGATGGTGCATTATCATGCAGAAAAATGATCTTGCTGTGAAATACACGGTTCTTCTTCTTGAACCATGGCAGGAAGTGCTGTTTGAGAAAATCCACATACATTATGGAGTTCATCTTTAGCGCCTTCAGGGATCCTAAAGGGGCCGACAATCTCTCTCCCCATGATTCCAGCCCAAAACATTACTCCACCTCCTCCTTGTTGGCGCTGTAGCCGTGTTTGCGTGGGGTGTCCATCAACCAGCCATCCTCCACTCCATCCATCTGGACCATCGAGCGCTGCACGGCACTCATCCGTGAACAAAACTGTTTTGAAATCAGTCTTCATGTAATGTTTGGCCCACTGGAGCCGTTTCTGCTTGTGTGAAGTGGATAGAGGAGGTCGACAGGATGGCGTATGCACAGCTGCAAACCTCTGAAGGACCCTGCATCTTGTTGTTCGGGGGACGTTGGAGGCACAAGCAGCTTCAAAAACTTGTCTGCTGCTATGACAAGGCTTTTTGGCCGCTGCTCTTTCAACCTGACGTAATTGCCTGTAGGAAAGAGTCCTCAATTTGCCCTTATCAGCACGCACACGTGTGTACTGTGAATCAGCTACATACTTCTTGATTGCCAAGACACTTCATCCTGATCATCGCACGATGTTGATTGTAGTCATGCCTTGACCTAAACACTCCACAATTTGTTGCTTCTCAGCAGCCGACACATCCTTTTTCTTTCCCATTTTGGCAGAAAATGTAGGCTGCTTAATAATGTGAGAGAGCCTTCTTAAGTAGTCTTGCCTTTCATTGGACACACCTGCCAAACTAATTAGCACAGGTGTCTGCAATTGCTTACAGTGATATAAAGAGCCCTGACACACATCACCATCAATGAGTTTAACTGACAAACAAACAAATTCTTCCCTTATCACTTCTAAACACTTTTTGCATAATAATTTGGAACGCAGTGTACATGTGCTTTTCCACAAAACACCAGCGGTTCACGTAGTGAATCTTACAGTTCTAACTTGCCAACCGTGGTCTGTATGGAGTTGTTCAATAAAGGGCCAAAAATTAAGATAACATAGATGGGAGAGGTCTCTATGAATAGGAATTCCTAAGTATTTGATACCCTGTGAGGGACAGGCAAAGGGAAAGTTGGACTGGATGGAATCCTATATGGATTTGGGGAGGGAGACATCGAGGGCCTCAGACTTCGCTGCATTGATTTTAAAATTTGACCATGTAACAAAGTGATCTATTTCAGCCATAACAGCAGGGATGGATATATGTGATTGAGTGATATATACTAGGACATCATCAGCAAATAGAGAGCACTTGTACTCGGTGCCTCCCACCTCAATCCACCTAATATTGGGGTTATGGCGAATTGATGAGAGCAGGTGCTCCGTCACTAGGATGTATAAGAGAGGGGACAGAGGACATCCCTGCCTTGTCCCATTGGTGATTGTGAAAGGTGATGAAAATGTTCTGACGCACCCCCTGGGCCTTGGGACACCCGGAGCTGGACCCTTTTTGGTGGATGCTGGTGGTTGTAGTCTTCGTGGCGGCGACCCGGTTCCGTGGCTCAGGGCGGTCAAACCAGTGGCGGAACTATTTATGTGGTTTTGATGTTTAAATGTCCGACTACGCCACCCGTGGATTGCGGTCAGAGTGAACCGCTGCTACAGGGCAGACCGCTGAGGCTGGTGTTGTGGGTGCAGCAGAGCGTAGCATAACTCCCCACGGGAGGAGTATAGCCTCAGGGCAGTGTATGCGGAGGATGGGGGTGATGGTGCAGGGCAGCAGCATTAACGACACGGAGTCAGTGATGCAGTCCAGGGCCTTTACTCACAGTTCTTATTATCCAGACCACGTCTGCAGGTAACGGCTGCCCACGTCGTACTGTGCTCACCAGGTGAGGGGCTCAGACAACTCCCAGATAACTTTGGAGCACTTCACAGGACCCCCTTTGTGTGTCCTTTGTCTGGCCTTTCTTACCAACACTTCTGTCCGGCTGCCTCGGGCCTCCTCTTGGTAAACTTGGCGCCAGTTTCCCTGACCCTATGTGGTGCCTTCCTAGCGGGTGTAGCGAGGGGCTGCGCCACATAAAATGTCAGAGCCTCCGGTTTCTAGCTGAGGGTCGTTTCCTGCCTCCACTAGTTCGGGGACCGGTCTCCCCCTTTGGCCTGACCCCTCCACGCAGGTGGATTCGGCCGTGCGGTGGCGACTCGCCCGTCCGCACCCCTGGGATCCCTTCATTCCTCGTTCCTGGAGCCTTCTCCGCTCCTTTTCCTTCCTTCTCCCTCTTCCAGGCCTGGGCCTCTGTTACTAGGCCCGCCTCCGGAGCAGAGCTCATGCAGAGCCCCTGCTCCCTGCCACTTCTGCTCAGACTTCTCTGCACTGAACTAAGATGGTGCCCACCTTTTATACTCCCTTCTCAATGCACCCAGGAACTGCTTCCTCCCTGCTCCTGCACTACAGGGTTCCCCTTCCTCAGTGTTCCCTCCCCCCACTCCAGCCAGGGACAGGGACTGTCGTGCCCATCTCAGGGGCATATTGGTCGCCCTGCCCCACGGCAATGTGGTGTAATGCATGCAGGTGTCGGGTCCTGATCCACACTCCATCCTTACCTGAGAGTGAGATATCACACCTCTGGGTGAGGTGCAATACGTCTGTAGCAACCGAGCCCTCAGGGTGCTACAGTTCCATTTATCTTCAGCCTAGGTGACGTATTGCGATACAGGGCCGTGATTTTGGCTATAAAAGGGTCCCCTAGACCCCTACCCCAAGCTTTTTAAGAGAATCATATATGGCGTGCCAGGAGACTCTATGGAATGCTTTCTCAGCATCCAACGAGAGTATCTAATTACAAATTTTTAACTGCATCTAGCCCAGGAAATACTTTGTGCCTAGTAGCAGTGTCTGCTAGTGAGCGGATTATCCCGGCTGTTAAGCAAGCTGCACCACCTGTAGTTTAGACACTTAATTTTTTCAAAGGAAATGCTTCGGGACCATGGGATACTTAGTGAAGAGCATCAGGAGGCACCCCAAGGCATAGGGGCTGGGACTGGCAGTAGGATGCCTTGCGGTGGACAGCCGAGCTCGATCCTTATAAAAGCTTTTTAACTGCAGCAGCTTTAGTGGACGCTACTGGAGCTGGAATTACCGCGGCTGCTGGCATGAGACTTGCCCTCCAATAGATCCTTGTAAATGGATTTAAAGTGTATTCATTCAAATTAGAGAGACAATTTAAATTAAAAAGCTTAGAGCTGCCTCCACCACAGGGGGGCTCGCTCGACCCACCAGCGGACAGGCACCAGTATTGGGAGAGGGGGGCTGGCCGTCAGGGTTCACCGCGGCTCTGGCACAAACCCGGCGACACGGAGGTGGCACGGGCAGGAGCGGACTGGCCGTGTCGGCTTCTCACTTTTTGGATTTTAGAAGGGCATGACATGCCTATATCTGTGTCTCCCCCTCCTTTTACTCCTCCACCTCTTTTATTTTCGCATGACTATATGTACTTGTCACTTTTCCATGTGTTAGTTATGTCTTCTGAGCAGTTTGTCAGCTTTTGGACACCTTTGAAGGTGTTTTCTATGTGTTTCTATGTGTTTTTGTTTGCCTGCCATTGGTTTTAACGGTGTTCGAAGGTGTTCGACGAACAGTTCGACGAACAGTTCGGCGAACACACGGGTGTTCGACGAACCGAACCGAACTCGAACACTACGGGGGTGGCTCAACACTAATTATAAAGTCTTTATAGACCAGTTAACCCCATATCTGACACAGACCCTTCAGCACACGGTATCTCAGGGTTCATTCCCCAAAGAGATGTTATCAGCCACAATAATAACATTACCGAAACCCGGCAAACAGCCAGAAATCCCACAAAATTTTAGACCCATATCTTTATTAAATACTGACCTTAAGATCTACGCTAAATGCCTAGCCCATATCCTCCCATCATTAATATCATTAGATCAAACTGGCTTCATAAAGGGGAGACTAGTGGCAGACAACACAAGGAGGGTCATAGGCTCGATAGATGTCATAAATAATAGGGGGACCTCTGCGGTTCTGGTGGTTTTGAATGTAGAGAAGGCGTTTGACCGGCTTAACTGGTTGTTCGCCTTCTCGTTGCTGGGTCCGATGGGGTTTGAGGGCCCAATATTAAACACCATTAAAGCCCTTTCCTCCACACCCTCAGCAAGAGTTTACGCTAATGGCACCCTATCGGAAGAATTTTTAATAACAAAGGGAACAAGACAGGGATGCCCCCTATACCCCCTGATGTTTGTGCTCAGTATTGAACTGTTGGCACAAGCCATTAAGCCAAATGGAAGGATAAGGAGGGTGGAGATATCCGGAATTTTGCATTGCATCTCATTGTTTGCTAATGCAGAACCTGAAATTTCACTTGGGGAATTCCTAGAGATAATCAAACATTTCAGACAGGTATCCTACTATAAAGTAAACTAAAACAAATCTCAGATTCTTTAAACACCCCAGTCGAGGTCCTACTAAATTTACAAAAGAAAGTTCCCCTTGATTGGCATCAAGGCCAAATAACATATTTAGGAATGTCAATGACCACATCTACATTAACCTTATATAAATCTAATTACCTTCCTTTACTATAATCTCTTGAATCAGGCCTAAATAAAATAGGCCAATATGAGGTTTCATGGGTGGGTCATGTTGCGGCCTTCCAAATGTTCTCATTACCCAAACTATTATATATGTTTCGCACTGTTCCAATTTCCCTCCCAAAAGCATTTTTCCACCAGGTACACAGAATTTTACACAATATTGTATGGAAAATCAAAAGACCTTGCTTGTCTAAGCACCTGATGAAAAGACCTAGGAAATTTGGGGGACTCAATCTCACAAACATTCAAGATTACTGTCTAGCTACCTAACTAAATCAAGTTAAAGCATGGTTGAATGGGAATAAAATTTGTAACTGGGTCCAAATTGAATCACAATGTGTGGCCTCTAGCAATTTAAAAGCTCTATTTAGTGCGGCCTTGATTGCTCCAACTAATAAGATAGATGATCTGGTTTCATCCTTCTCCAGCTGGAAAGCATTCCACAAAATAGGTTCTAACACCCCAGCCCCTATTGTGTCCATAACTCCATTGGAAACCTTAGAACTTTTGACCAGATCTTAATATTAAAGACTGGATAAAACAAGGTATTGTACTAGTAAAAGATTTGTATGAAGGTCCTAACCTCCTCTCTTTTGCTTCTTTACTTTCTCATTTTAGAATTCCCAATAAAGAGTTCTACAAATATCTCCAAATTCGGCACACGCTACAACATTTTCTGATTTCAGAGAGAATGGTTAACTCAGGATTAATATTGACTCTTTCAAACGTTTTATCTAATAAAGGGGGTTTAAAACCTATATATAATTTAATAGACATGAAAAACGTTTTTATAATGTCGACTCCCTTTTTATCGTGGGAAAAAGAATTAAATGAGACATTTTCGAGCAATGAATGGATAAGCTCATTAGCCTTTGCAGTTCATACCTTCAAATGTGCCTCTTATCTAGAATCATATATGAAAACAGTTTTAAGATGATATTACACCTCTATGAGGTTCCATTCTCTGTTCCCCTCCTCTCCGCAACTATATTGGTATAACTGTGGTTTAAAAGGATCTTTAATCCACACATTTTGGAGCTGTCCAGTTATCATTTCCATCTGGACGTTCATTTTTCACCTGATCTCTTCTCTACGTCACCAAACAATAAAACCATCTCCTTCTTTAGCATTACTTTTGTTAGATATACATTCTATCCCCTCCTATGGTAGAGTAATTGCCTCACATATACTTCTAGCCACTAAAATAGTGATTACAAGATATTGGAAATCCCCGGGTATTCCTGCAAACAAAGAAATAATACAATTGATAACTAAAACCTGTGCTTTTGAAAAAATGATAGCACACAAAAACAATCAGTTACAAGTTTCCAGTGTCAATTGGAAGGTTTGGTTGAATCACCCAGAACATAGTGTTCTAATTTAATAGTAGCCACTATTGAGTGTAAACCTTGAAATTTTTTCGAATCCAGTCCTGTATGTTATGTTTATTTTGTAGTCTTTGAGTTTAATCCCAATGCAGACGTCAATGTTTGTCAGTATAAGTTTGTTTGTTAAGTATAGTACACACTTTTTACTATCATTTTTTTAAAACCAAGAAAAAGATATTGTTTAAAAAAGTTTTGGAAAAAAATAAAAAAACACAAAAGTTCAAATCAACTCCTTTTGCCCCATTAAAAATAAAACACTAATGAAAAAAAATACATGTTTGGTATCGCTGTGTTCACAAATGTCTGATTTATCAAAATCTCAAATAAATAATCTAATCGGTAAGCAAAGTAGCGAGAAAAAAAAAATGGCAGAATTAATTTTTTTTTGGTCACAGCAACATTGCACTAACATGCAAAACATCGTATCTACCCCAAAAAGGTATCAATAAAAATGTCAGCTCAAGGCAAAATAAATAAACCCTCGCGCAGCCCCATATCCTAAAAAATAATATTGGCAGTTTAGTTTTACCATAGAGAACATGGTAAATAAAAAACCCAAAAAACAATTGTGGAATTGCACTTTTTTTTCAATTTTGACACACTTGGAATTTTTTACCACTTTCCAGTGCGTCAGATGATAAAATGAATGGTGTTATTCAAAAGAACAACTCGTCTCGCAAAATTCAAGCCCTCAGACGGCTACAGGGACAGAAAAATAAAAAAGTTACGGCTCTTGGAATAAGGGGAGGAAAAAACAAAAATTCAAAAACAAAAATTTGCAAGGTCATGAAGGGGTTAAAGTTTTAACAGTCCTTAGGATCTTCATCATGGTGAGCAGGAGTACAGTCCTGACCATAAGTTTTGAAACTGACACAAATTGGATTTTCACAAAGTTTGTTGCTTCAGTGTTTTTAGATCTTTTAGTAACTTTCTAAAGTTACTGAAGTACATTTATTAAGCATTCCACAAATGTTTACCCTGTTTTTGGCAAGTTCGTCAAGTTTATGCAAACACTCAATATTTACAGTGATGACTCTTATTTTTCATGACTTCTGCAATTCGCCCTGGCATACTGGATCAGCTTCTGTGCCAAATCTTGACAAACGGCAACCCACTGTTGTCTAATCAGTGCTTGGAGTTTATCACAATTTCTGCATTTTTGTTTGTCCACTCACTTTTTGGGGTTATCAATGGTCAGAGAAAATAAGTTTGCAGAAAGTGAAGAGATTGGATGTCAGAGGACTGGGATTAAGTCTTTTTTTTCTGTTGAAGCCCCCTTCAGACTGTTTGGGACATCTAGAAGAATGATTGTTCAGATAAGAAAAGGTGAGCCTTACTATGACTCTTGTGTCATGTCAATGTAATAAAAAGCAGTGATATCACTGATGAGCCCTTGCAGGATGTTCCATTAATGAGGAGAGACTGCCATCTGCTGGCCAGGCAAAATCAAGCAGAGCTTTCGTAGTTTCCCATCAACCTCTGCACGAGCCTTGCACCTTCTTTCTTCCTCAGCCATCTTAGGCCCTTAGAAGCTGACATGCTGATTGTTTCTCTCTGGATTTTCAGCCCTTCTGGTTGTTTACCTCAACCTAGCACAGTCGGTGAGTTATTATGTTCCCTTGTTAGCTCTCACCACATTGTATGATGCAGCTGCAATTACGTTGTGTGTGTCCTGTACCATACGTAATGCTATGTGCGTCAGCTATGCTGTATGCTTTGTACTGAGTACTTTAATTTTTCTTGTAGTTTTACACTGATCCTATTAATAAAAGTTGTAAAGGACCCCTTGCGTCCATATCAATGCATTGATAGGAAAGAGTTTAGTTGTCAGTCTACTCATTCTCCCTGAACAGAGTGAGGGTGCCAAAACAGTAAAATTACTACTATACAATGGGGTTGAAATATAGACACTTGCTTCTATCAGAGAGCAGTCAAGCCGCATACAGACACAATGTTAGATAGAAGATATGAAGGTTACGCAACATTCTCCCATGTAAGCTCAACTGTGACCAGCACTGCAATTGCCACTGCCAGGGCGAAGGCAGAAGCCACCAAAGTGAGAGCTGCCTTCTCTGAAAAGGAGTTGAAATTAAAGAAGGAAATAGCGCATCTAGAAGCCGACCTTGCAAAACTGGACAAACTGTGGACAAATAAGCAGCAGAAGCCGAAGCACTGGCTTTAGAAGAATTAGCATGCTGCATTAGCAAAAGTTCTAGCATAAGACTTGGACCCAAGCTTAGTAATTGTGATATCTCATGATGTACTTCAGAGTATGTGCTACAACAAACCCCATCAGTGTGAACTGCACCCAAGCCTATAGATACCTACTACTCATCGATCGCATTCAAGAAAGAAGATGCCAATGGTGACTATCATGTCAATAGCACATTTTACGACAAAAGCTCAATGAGACCTCACCACAGCTACCAGTTTTTCTCAGGTTATTCGCATGCCGCAAGCTACTCACCAAAGGAATCTCAAAGATAATGACCATCTTGAAAATTACAGAGTGGAGAGTTTCCTTCAGAAATGCCACTGCTGGCCTAGACGTCTGCCAGTGAAGAGATTGACCTCTTGGTTAAATGGCTAGGAAATGAATCGGCATCAGAGCTATTAATATCAACCACCCAAACAGAGGCTTGTACATGTTGTAGGAGAGGCTCAAAGAGTGCTGCGGCTCCTCAGAGATGATAGAAGAATTCCTCTTTAAAAGGCTGTAGGACTTTCCTAAAATCTCTAACAAGAGCTTTCACAAGCTAAGAGAATTGAGTGACCTATTGTAGAACTCAAAGTCACCAAGACTGAAGGAACCTACTAGGCTTCACTTCCCTAGACACAGCCAGGGTATCAAATCCAGAATGCAGAAACTACGTTACAGTTTGCAAGAGAAATGGGTCAACCAGGGCTCAGATTACAAACAGTGATACAACGCGCTGTTCCCTCCATTCTGCTTCTCCGTAGCCTTCGTGCACCAGCAGGCTGTAATCAGGAATGATCGCAGCTTTGACCTTTCCACCATAGATCATTCCAACCCAAGAACAAGTAAGACTGCTTCAGTCAGTAACGCCAGAGGCACACCTATCACCGTACACAAAAGGAATGTGTCTTCTACAGATTCATTATACAAGACCCACAGTACAACAGAAACCGAAGGATCACTAATGAAAGACCCAAACAGGGAGTGCCCCCTAGTGATGAGTGAGCACTAAAATGCTCGGGTACTCATTACTCGAGTTAAGGAAATCTTAATACTTGGGTGCCTGACCCGAGTAACAAGTATAATGGAAGTCAATGGGAAATTCAACCAATTTTCTGGCGGCTTTCCACCCCCGGAGGTCTGGAGAGATCTAGAAATTGCTCAAACCAATGGAAACAGGGCTGAAATGGCATGGGAACAGCATGGTGATGACCCCTGTAACCATCTCTGAATCCCAGGTCACTGCTCCGAACAATGTTGTCAGAGTACTATGCCACTTTTACAGACGGAAAATAAAACATACAAAACTGAAGCTAAAGTGAATTTTACTGCAAAGAATGTTAAGAAACATTCTTTCCAGGATAATGACTTATATATAAGGCAAAATAAATAAGAGAAAAAAAATGCTCCTACACACCTTGGGCTATGTTCATACGTAGTGCTTTTGCTACGTTTTTGCACGTTCACATTGCTTTCATGGTGAAAAAAACATTCACCAGTAAATGTAATTTTAACATTTTAATACCTTATCTGGCCATGTGGTGTGTGAGACATGGAGACATGTCCTGTTTAATTTATGAAGGAGGGACTCTGAAAGTCCCATTTTTTTTTCATGGCCATCAGGCGGCCCTCACTATTTGTAGAGGACCTTCAGGTGGCCGTTACTATTGTTAGAGGGCCAGCAGGTGGCCCTCACTATTGTCAGAGGGCTTCACTCAAATTTTTAAGGTCCAGCAGCCAGCCCTCACTCAACATTTTTAGAGGGACAGCAGCCAGCAACCACTAAGCATTTTTAGAGGGCAAACAGCTGGCTATGCTTTGCATAGCCATATATTGCTACTGCAATGTAATGTCTCTATCTGAGGTGGTCAAATTTTCTTTTTCGTATATATTCTGTAAGGTTTGAAACTTGGAGTGCCAGCAGGTGGCCCTCACAATTTATACAGTGCCAACAGGCGGCCTCCACTATTTTTAGAAGGCCAGCAGGCGTCTTTTGAACAGATGAGACCAAGATAGAGCTTTTTGTTAAAGCACAACATTCAATTGTTTCCTGTAAATGGAATGAGGTCTACAAATAAAGGCACTGGGTGCCTTGACTGTGTGCAAAGCATAATGAAATGTGAAGATTTCCAAAGTGTTTTGGCACGCAATGTAGTGCCCATTGGTAGAAAGCTGGGTTTGCATCCTAGGTCATGGGTATTCCAGCAGGACAATGACCCCAAACATACAGTTATATGAAAAAGTTTGGGCACCCCTATTAATCTTAAGCTTAATGTTTTATAAAAATTGGTGTTTTTGCAACAGCTATTTCAGTTTGATATATGTAATAACTGTTGGACACAGTAATGTTTCTGCCTTGAAATGAGGTTTATTGTACTAACAGAAAATGTGCAATCTGCATTCAAACAAAATTTGACAGGTGCATAAGTATGGGCACCCTTATCATTTTCTTGTTTTAAATACTCCTACCTACTTTTTACTGACTTACTAAAGCACTTTTTTTTGTTTTTTAACCTCATTGAGCTTTGAACTTCATAGCCATGTGTATGCAATCATGAGAAAAGCTACTTAAAGTGGCCACTTGCAAGTTGTTCTCCTGTTTGAATCTCCTCTGAAGAGTGGCATCATGGGCTCCTCAAAACAACTGTCAAATGATCTGAAAACAAAGATTATTTAACATAGTTGTTCAGGGGAAGGATACAAAAAGCTGTCTCAGAGATTTAACCTGTCAGTTTCCACTGTGAGGAACATAGTAAGGAAATGGAAGAACACAGGGACAGTTCTTGATAAGGCCATAAGTGGCAGGCCAAGAAAAACATCAGAAAGGCAGAGAAGAAGAACGGTGAGATCAGTCAAGGACAATCCTCAGACCACCTCCAGAGAGCTGCAGCATCAACTTGCTGCAGATGGTGTCACTGTGCATCGGTCAACTATACAACGCACTTTGCACAAGGAGAAGCTGTATGGGAGAGTGATGCAAAAGAACCGTTTCTGCAAGCACGCAACAAACAGAGTCGGCTGAGGTATGCAAAAGCACATTTGGAGAAGCCAATTTCTTTTTGGAAGAAGGTCCTGTGGACTGATGAAACCAAGATTGAGTTGTTTGGTCATACAAAAAGGCGTTATGCATGGCGGCAAAAAAACACAGCATTCCAAGAAAAATACTTGCTACCCACAGTAAAATTTGGTGGAGGTTCCATCATGCTTTGGGGCTGTGTGGCCAATGCCGGCACCGGGAATCTTGTTAAAGTTGAGGGACGCATGGATTCCACTCAGTATCAGCAGATTCTTGACAATAATGTTCAAGAATCAGTGACAAAGTTGAAGTTACGCAGGGGATGGATCTTCCAGCAAGACAATGATCCAAAACACCGCTCCAAATCTACTCAGGCATTCATGCAGAGGAACAATTACAATGTTCTGGAATGGCCATCCCAGTCCCCAGACCTGAATATCATTGAACATCTGTGGGATCATTTGAAGAGGGCTGTCCATGCTCGGCGACCATCAAACTTAACTGAACTGGAATTGTTTTGTAAAGAGGAATGGTCAAAAATACCTTCATCCAGGATCCAGGAAATCATTAAAAGCTACAGGAAGCGACTAGAGGCTGTTATTTTTGCAAAAGGAGGATCTACTAAATATTAATGTCACTTTTCTGGTGAGGTGCCCATACTTATGCACCTGTCAAATTTTGTTTGAATGCAGATTGCACATTTTCTGTTAGTACAATAAACCTCATTTCAAGGCAGAAACATTACTGTGTCCAACAGTTATTACATATATCAAACTGAAATAGCTGTTGCAAAAACAGCAATTTTTATAAAACATTAAGCTTAAGATTAATAGGGGTGCCCAAACTTTTTCATATAACTGTACTTCAAGAAGAACTTACAAATGGAGAGAAACAAAGAAATGGAGAGTTCTGAAGAGGTAATTCCAGCTCTAGTAGTGTAAAATTTCTCACCACTACCCCTTACAAAAGCTAGAGAGAAACTGCAAATAGACACATTAAATAAGTTAATTTTGCCTGCTCTGATGAATTTCTGAGTACAGATCACCGTAAAAATTATGAATCTGTCAATGAGTTTTTGGAAAAAAGCAATCAAGTTATAGACAGTGGAAGAGATGTATGTGACCAGAATGAACACTTATGTCCAGCAGAGCAGATGATACCTAGCACCTATCCCTATACTAAATGCAGCTAATAGCGGTATTAATAGGGAATAGAATAGAATTATTTTTTTTCCGTTGCAGCAGCAAGGACTATAAGGCAATAATTCCTGACTAGATGCTTGTAATAATCTATCCCTAGTGTGATAGCTCACCCGTACACAAATTGCAGATAAGAGAGTTATTATAGTAATATTGTAGAATATAGAATAGATTTGAATCAACACTGAAAAGATTTTTTTTTTTTTTAAGTAGCAGCACAAAGGACTGTTATTTCATGAACCCTTCTGGGAAATATAGTGGAGCGTTTTGCATCTATTCAGCCTGATATGGAGGAGACCAGGATCTTCTGTACTTACTGTACAAAGTCTCCTGTAATGGCTGTGAAATCCTTTATGCAGTGTGAGAACTCCCTATATGACAGCCACCTGACAACCTGAAACAAGGCACTGGATCGTATACTAATAGAATCCACCGACTCTTTAAGTTTCCAAAAATGTTCCTTCAACTAGAAGGTGGAGCCTCAGAAAAGCTTTTTTTCACATTAACAAGCAATGGGTCTCCTTGACTAGTTAAGCGTATGCACTAAGTCCATGGGCTGGAAAACATTTACCCCTTGGGGGTATACATATATATCAAAGAAGATTAGAGGTAGGCCTCGAAAAAATTATTAATGCGGGCATCATAAACACCCTTAAAAAATTTATAGCGAGGGTGGCATGATCACCCTGTTGATATGGTGGTGGAGGAGGAGGAGAAGAAGAAGGAGAACGACACAAAAAAGTCAAAGTCCTGAAACGTATACCCATGTTTGGGTGAGAGTGGGTGCATAGGAATACACCAGAAAAAAACCCACTGGATTGGAGTTTATGTTCTGCTGCTGTCATTCGGTGGTGTTGAGAAGTGTGGGCCAATCCAGCCCTTGTTCACTTTGATAAGTCAACCTGTCAGCATTTTCAGTTGACAGGCGGATGTGCCTATAAGTTATAATACCCCCGACAGCACTAAAAACTCGCTGTGACAAAACGCTAGTGGCAGGACAGGCCAGGACCTTCAAGGCTTAGAGAGACAGTTCTTGCCATGTGTCTAGCTTGAATACTCAATAATTGTACACAGAGGAATCACGGAGGATGCTGGTACGGTCAGCAACATACTCTTTCAGCATCTTCCAAAACTTTTCCATCCTTGTCAGAGTACCTCGCGTGTCAGGGCCTGGGTGGTAGGAGGGTCTAAGAAAACTGTTCCAGACCTTTGATAGTGTTCCCCTGCTTCTGCTCATTTGTTGTGTGTCTCTCTCATGTCTACTCTTTGGTTGTCCAAGGAACTGTGACCTCTGCCACCTACGTTGTCAGATGGGAATTTTCTTAAAAAATCTAGGGCCTTCTCATACTTCAACAGTGTCGTAGACTTCTCCGACTCAGGAAGGCGAGATGGAAAATTCTCCCTGTAGCATGGGTCTAGAAGGGTGACCAACCAGTAATTAGTGTTGGCCAAAATGCGCACAATTTGAGGGTCGCGGGAAAGGCAGCGGAACATAAACTCAATCATGTATACCAGACTGCCAACAGCCAAGACTTTCCTGTCCCCACCAAGAGGATGACTGTCTATCTCCTCCTTGTCCTCCCTCTCCTCACCATCTTCAGGCCACCCACACTGAACAGACTGGATGAAGGTGGTGTGGGTACTACCGTCTGTAGCGCAGGCAAGAAGCTCCTGTTCCTCCTCCTCATTTTCACCCAATCTGCATTGAGAAGATGAGATGAGGCTGGGCTGTGTAGCATCACCCTGTATTGTATCTTGCTCCATTTCAATTTGCTCCGCCTGCAAAGACTACTCTTTAATTGAGAGCAGCAAGCGTTTCAGTAGACAGAGAACCGGGATGGTTACACTGATTATGGCATCATCAGCGCTCATCATCTTGGTCGAGTCTTCAAAGTTTTGGAGAATGGCACAGATGTCAGACATCCATGCCCACCAATCAGCTCTTATGTGTGAATACCGATGGGCATTTTGGAGCTGATATTCAACTTCTGCTCTCACCTGGTCACAAAACCTTGCCAACATATGTAACATTGAGTTCCAATGTGTGGTGACATCGCACACCAGTCAGTGAGCTGGAAGCTGCAAACGCTGCTGCAGCACTACCAGGGCAGCAGAAGCTGTAGCTGACTTGCGTAAATAGGCAAATGTTACTTTCACAAGTAGCTCAGTCAGATCTCGGTAGGTCTTGAGAAACCGCTGAACCACTAAGTTGAGCACGTGGGCCTGCTTTAGAGCCGCCACCAGGTTACGGCCATTGTCATACACGACCATGCCTGGCTGTAGGTTCAGGGACGAGAGCCACAGATCAGCCTGGTCTGTTAGACCTTTCAACAATTCTGCGGCGGTGTGCGGTTTGTCAGCTAAGCAGATTAGCTTCAGCAGAGCCTATTGATCCTTGGCCAAGGCTGTGCTGCAGTGCTTCCAGCTTGTGACTGATGTTGAAGTTTCGGAGATGGAGGCTGAGTAGAAGGAGGAGGTGCAGGATCTGCTGTAGAAGGTGGGGGCAACCCTGATTTAACTAGGGCCCGTAATCCTCGGTGTCGGTAGCACGTGGTCCAACTGAGTCCCGGTTTGCACAATATTCACCCAGCATATCATCATGGAAATGTAGCGTCCCTGGCCACAAGCACTTTTCCACGTGTCTGTGGTTAAGTGGACCTTCCCAGTAATAGCATTGGTCAGGGCATGGCTGATGTTATGGAACAGCTGCTTGTGTAAGGCGGGCATGGCACACCAGGAGAAATAGTGGCGGCTGGTGACCGAGTACCGAGGGGCGGCTGCTGCCATGTGGTTGCGGAATGCTTCCGTCTCCAGGAGCCTAAAAGGCAACATTTCCAGTGCAAGCAGTCTGGAAATATGGCCATTTAGTATTGTGGACTCTGGGTGGGTGGCTGCGGATTTTCACTTGCCTTCCAAGGACTGGGGTAGGGACAATTGAATGCTGCGCTGGGACAAGCACGTGAACATGGTTGCTGATGGTGGTTGAAAGTGTGCAACGACAGGTGCAGGGTGGGAGAAATCTTTGCCTGCATCATGGACAGGGGATTGGCATGCATGTAGAACAGCAAAAGAGGCAGTGGTGTCACTCGCAGACACTGTTTCTGGACCATGGTTTTCGGCCCAACTAGTCTGGTGCTTTACTGTCATGTGCCTGAGCATGCTGGTAGTGGTCAGTCTGGTAGTTTTGCTGCCCCTGCTGATGCTGGCATGGCAGATGTTGAAATGGCCTTTTTTGGGTTAACTGGACAGTCTTTAAAAAAGAGCCAGACTCCTGGAGACTCAGGAAGACCTAGCCGTTAAACTGGCAACTTCCCTCATATTGGTGTTTTGGGGAACAGTTGCCCGACTTGTGTCTGTGGCCACCCCACTGCTTCTTCCTGCCTGTTGTGGTGCTACGCCTCCCTAACCCTCTGTGCTGCTACGCCTCCCTCCCCCTCTGTGCTGCTGTCCTCACTATGCATGTCACCTTGTCAGGTTGGGTCAGTGACTTCATCATCCACCATCTCGTCTTCCACATACACACGTTGGTCCTCCTCCTGACTGGCTGGCAATTGTGTCTCATGATCATCCACCTCTTGTGACAGTAATTGCACTTTCCTACCTACACCTTCTTGTGACTGTGGCTGCACAAATATTTGGATATCGCTACATGCGATCTCCTCATGTCCCACTTGAAGCAGGCATGGCGGGAGGTCAGAAACTATAAATGCAAATGTGATCAGCTCTTCACAGTGTCCAAGTGTCCCCACACCAGAAGCAACCCTACATCATCCTCACTTGAGAAGCATAGCTCATCTCATTCCCGCACTCAATCTTCAAGCCAAGTTGGTCCTTTTGCTGGGGAGAGACATCATCAGAGTCCACAAAGTGAGGAAGCAGATAAACAGTCCTCATGACTCGCCCTACGCTCAGAAGCTAGACCTGGATGGGTCGTCATAGTAGACGTTTGCCTAGGAAATGCTAAGAAAGCAAACAACGTCAACTCTCTCTACACAAACGCGGGCAGCCATCATTTTTTCTACCCTGTCACAACAAATTCCTTGTAAATGAGATGGTCGCCAACGCAACACTCTTGAACGCCATTGAAGACAGATACGGTACGGATTACTTGTGCAACAGAGACAAAAATCACCTAGGGTGTGTTGTCTTGCAAAGGGATAAAGAGGATTATTTAACGCATTCCATTGAAGATGATACCTTCCTGAAGAGAATAGATCAAGGATTTCACAAGGATGAAACTAATAGCAGGGTGGCTCTGCTATCATTCAAGCCACAGAAACCCCTTCTTCCTAACAACAGAAAGCCAGCACTAAAGCATATTGTCTTACTAAATCTCAGGTTCTCAAGAAAGCCGGAAATAAAAATTTCATGGGCAAAATATTCTAAAATGGCCATGTGGAGGTAGCTCCACCTCTGAAAGAGAGCGAGGAATGCTGGTACCTCCCAATATTCGGTGTTTATCACCCCAAAAAGTCTGGACAGATACGCGTAGTGTTATACTCCAGCTCACGATACCAAGGACTCTCCTTGAATGATGTTCCTTTAATGGGCCCCAACTTCAACAGTGCTCTCATCTGTGTTCTCATCAGATTCCAGAAAGAGACAGTTGCAATCACTGCAGACATACAACAGATGTTTCACTATTTTTTTTATCGATGAAGAGCACAGAGGCTTCTTTCTTTTGGTTCACAGATGGCGAACCTCCCAAAGACATTGTAGAATGCCATATATGAAGGTGCATTATTTGGCAGTAGCCCATCCCCTGTGATAGCGATATATGGACTTAAGAGGTCCACATGAGGAAGAGAAAGAGACTTTGATGAAGACGTCAGACAGTTCATTGAAAGAGACTTCTACGTAGATGACCGTCTAAAGTCTCTTCAGTTGCCAGAGGCTGCAACAAGCCTACTCAAGAGAATTCAGAGTGCACTTGCTTGTTCTAATCTCAGGCATACTATAGCTTCTAATAGCAAAATGGTTATAGAGGCCTTTCCCACCGAAGACTACACCATCGAATTGAAACTGGACTTAGCCACAGATTATCTTCTTTTACAACGCAGTGTAGGGCTCAATTGGGACCTAAAGTCTGATACTTTCATGTTTCAGGGAAACCTAGAGCAAAAACCCTTCACACAACAAGGCATCCTATCCAGACAGATAGTATGATCCCCTTGGATTCGCTGCAGCGGTGATCATCCAAGGTAAGACCTTGCTACCAAATTGATTGTAGACTCAGATGATTAGGACACCCCACTTTCTCCTGAGAAAGAGGTTTTGTGGGTAACCTGGATGGATTTTCACAGGCCATACACTTATAGCTCCTCAGAGGATGTTCTCTCTAGGAAGCTGTGTGTATTTTATGATGCCTTAGTAAAAGCCATAGCCGTAGTTGCCTACTTGAAAACTATAGATTTCACGGGTCATGTTCACATAGGGTTCGTCATGGGTAAAGCCAAGCTACCCCATGTCCCGAATCAACCATACCCTGACTAGAGCTCTGCACTGCTGTTCTTGCCATTGAACTGGCGGAACTCGTCACGTCAGAACTTGACCTACAGCTTGAAGACACAGAATTCTTCACTGATAGAAAAGTAGTGTTAGGCTACATTCATAACTATATGTATGACAGGAGAAGCAGAGTCTTAAATGGCATAAAACAGATTTCTTTATTCAATATAGTTAAAATATAGTCCACAAAAGTGGTATCACAGTATAAGTTATTTAACACAGTACATGGTGAGATACAATCTATATATAGGTGACATAACCCCAGCTGACTAACACAAAGTGTGAGCCCTGATAAATATATGGCACTTGCGGCAAGCCACCACAAAATACTATCCGCAGCTGTGGGCAGATGAAGTGAAATAATGTTCACTTCAAGGTTCCGCTTACCGACCAATTGCACAGGGAAGCCAGGAGGGAAGGACAGGCAGACTGAGGAAAAAGCAAGATCAAATCGCCATCTGGCCAAGAAGAAACCTCGACGTGCGTTTCGCCGCTGTTGATGTAGGCTTTCTCAAGAGGCATGATGTCGGGTGAGTAGAGGACCTTTTTAAATGCCTCCCCTCATGATCACATGATCGCGATATCGGTCACGTGACCGGAAATTCCCATGCGACCGATGTTCTATGGCGCATGCGCCGGGTCCTAAGGCCTGCCAGTGCGGGCAACGGCCGTCACCTCGCAGCGCATCCCCGGAAGCACATATGCCGTGAACCGGAAGTGCGCGGCCAGGGTGGAGACTGCCGTGCCCGTACCAAGGGCCACGCACCCGGTGCGCATGCGCGCCGCATCATAGGTCGCAAAACAGCATAATAGCAAAAATAACAAGGTGAACACATAAAGGAGGGGGAAGGAAAGAAAAAAAGGAAGTGAGGCATTCTACATTGCAGCATAATGTACTTATATTGAGCACTCACCCGACATCATGCCTCTTGAGAAAGCCTACATCAACAGCGGCGAAACGCGCGTCGAGTTTTCTTCTTGGCCAGATGGCGATTTGATCTTGCTTTTTCCTCAGTCTGCCTATCCTTCCCTCCTGGCTTCCCTGTGCAATTGGCCGGTAAGCGGAACCCTGAAGTGAACATTATTTCACTTCATCTGCCCACAGGTGCGGATAGTATTTTGTGGTGGCTTGCCACAAGTGCCATATATTTATCAGGGCTCACACTTTGTGTTAGTCAGCTGGGGTTATGTCACCTATATATAGATTGTATCTTACCATGTACTGTGTTAAATAACTTATACTGTGATACCACTTTTGTGGACTATATTTTAACTATATTGAATAAAGAAATCTGTTTTATGCCATTTAAGACTCTGTTTCTCCTGTCATACATAGAGTATTGAGTAGGCACGTGTTTGATAGACACTATGCACTGACTAGATATCTATCAACCCTTTTTCTAAGGATGAAGGCCGCCTTTTGTTTATTTACATTCATAACTAGACTAGGAGATTCTATGTCTAGGTAAACAACCGAGTACCCAGAATTAGGAAGTCTTCACAGCCTTCTCAGTGGGGCTATGTACCAACTAACCAGAATCCTGCAGACCATGCAACCAGACCGGTAACGGCATCATGCATTAAAGACACTACCTGGCTTGTCGGGCCTGCATTCCTGTATCAATCAGTACCCGCCGCTCATGAGAATCACACGGATGAACTCTTCAAGCACAAATTGGATGTGGAGATCCGGCCTCAAGTTTCCACACTTAACACAATGGTCACCAAAAGGCACCTTGATTTCAGCCACTTCCTCAGATTTTCCACCTGGAGGTCAGCCTACTGAGCCTTAGCTTGCCTGATTCATGTTATTAGGTCTTTTAAAGTCACGCAATTAGGGTCAGTTATATGCAAAGGTTGATATCATTGTTATAAAGCTTACTAAGCAGATGAGTTCATGGTGGTGAAACATGTTATCAATAGTGATGAGCGAACGTGCTCGCCACTGCTCGGTGCTCGATAAGCTCGGCGCTCGGCAAATATTTCCAGGTTGCTCGGGCGGGAACTCGGGTCCCCTCCATGCATCTTTGGCGCTCTTTAGAGAGCCAACGAACATGCAGGGATTGCCTGCCATGGACTGTAATGCCATAGCCATGTTGGTTGCAGCATTATAGTTTACCCCAGGAACAGGCAGAGTAGGGAGAGGTGCTGCTGAGTCAGGGAGAGATTTGCTTGTTTATAGTTAGTATAGGTATTCCACTATATATATATATATATATATATATATATATATATACATATATATATATATATATACAGTGGTGGCCAAAAGTATTGGCACCCCTGCAATTCTGTCAGCTAATATTCAGTTTCTTCCTGAAAATGATTGCAATCACAAATTCTTTGGTATTATTATCTTCATTTAATTTGTTTTCAATGAAAAAACACAAAAAGAATTGTCCTAAAGCCAAATTGGATATAATTCCACACCAAACCTAAAAAAGGGGGTGGACAAAAGTATTGGCACTGTTTGAAAAATCATGTGATGCTTCTCTAATTCGTGTAATTAACAGCACCTGTAACTTACCTGTGACACCTAACAGGTGTTGGCAATAACTAAATCACACTTGCGGCCAGTTAACATGGATTAAAGTTGACTCAACCTCTGTCCTGTGTCCTTGTGTGTACCACATTGAGCATGGAGAAAAGAAAGAAGACCAAAGAACTGTCTGAGGACTTGAGAAACCAAATTGTGAGGAAGCATGAGCAATCTCAAGGCTACTAGTCCATCTCCAAAGACCTGAATGTTCCTGTGTCTTCCGTGCGCAGTGTCATCAAGAAGTTTAAAACCCATGGCACTGTGGCTAACCTCCCTAGATGTGGACGGAAAAGAAAAATTGACGAGAGATTTTAACGCAAGATTGTGCGGATGGTGGATAAAGAACCTCGACTAACATCCAAACAAGTTCAAGCTGCCCTGCAGTCCGAGGGTACAACAGTGTTAACCCGTACTATCCGTCGGCGTCTGAATGAAAAGGGACTGTATGGTAGGATACCCAGGAAGACCCCACTTCTTACCCCGAGACATAAAAAAGCCAGGCTGGAGTTTGCCAAAACTTACCTGAGAAAGCCTAAAACGTTTTGGAAGAATGTTCTCTGGTCAGATGAGACAAAAGTAGAGCTTTTTGGGAAAAAGCATCAACATAGAGTGTACAGGGAAACAAAGAGGCATTCAAAGAAAAGAACACGGTCCCTACAGTCAAACATGGCGGAGGTTCCCTGATGTTTTGGGGTTGCTTTGCTGCCTCTAGCACTGGACTGCTTGACCGTGTGCATGGCATTATGAAGTCTGAAGACTACCAACAAATTTTGCAGCATAATGTAGGGCCCAGTGTGAGAAAGCTGGGTCTCCCTCAGAGGTCATGGGTCTTCCAGCAAGACAATGACCCAAAACACACTTCCAAAAGCACTATAAAATGGTTTGAGAGAAAGCACTGGAGACTTCTAAGGTGGCCAGCAATGAGTCCAGACCTGAATCCCATAGAACACCTGTGGAGAGATCTCAAAATGGCAGTTTAGAGAAGGCACCCTTCAAATATCAGGGACCTGGAGCAGTTTGCCAAAGAAGAATGGTCTACAATTCCAGCAGAGCATTGTAAGAAACTCATTGATGGTTACCGGAAGCGGTTGTTCGCAGTTATTTTGGCTAAAGGTTGTGCAACCAAGTATTTGGCTGAGGGTGCCAATACTTTTGTCTGGCCCATTTTTGGAGTTTTGTGTGAAATGATCAATGATTTAATTTTTGCTTCATTCTCTTTTGTGTTTTTTCCTTGCAAGCAAATTAAATGAAGATAATAATACCAAAGAATTTGTGATTGCAATCATTTTCAGGAAGAAACTGAGTATTATCTGACAGAACTGCAGGGGTGCGAATACTTTTGGCCACCACTGTATATATATACAGTACAGACCAAAAGTTTGGACACACCTTCTCATTTAAAGATTTTTCTGTATTTTTAGGACTTTGAAAATTGTACATTCACACTGAAGGCATCAAAACTATGAATTAACACATGTGGAATTATATACCTAACAAAAAAGTGTCAAACAACTGAAAATATGTCTTATATTCTAGGTTCTTCAAAGTAGCCACCTTTTGCTTTGATGACTGCTTTGCACACTCTTGGCATTCTCTTGATGAGCTTTAAGAGGTAGTCACCGGAAATGGTTTTCACTTCACAGGTGTGCCCTGTCAGGTTTAATAAGTGGGATTTCTTGCCTTATAAATGGGGTTGGGACCATCAGTTGTGTTGTGCAGAAGTCAGGTGGATACACAGCTGATAGTCCTACTGAATAGACTGTTAGAATTTGTATTGTGGCAAGAAAAAAGCAGCTAAGTAAAGAAAAACGAGTGGCCATCATTACTTTAAGAAATTAAGGTCAGTCAGTCCGAAAAATTGGGCAAACTTTGAAAGTGTCCCCAAGTGCAGTTGCAAAAAACATCAAGCGCTACAAAGAAACTGGCTCACATGAGGACCGCCCCAGGAAAGGAAGCCCAAGAGTCACCTCTGCTTCTGAGGATAAGTTTATCCGAGTCACCTGCCTCAGAAATCACAGGTTAACAGCAGCTCAGATTAGAGACCAGGTCAATGCCACACAGAGTTATAGCAGCAGACACATCTCTACAACAACTGTTAAGAGGAGACTTTGTGCAGCAGGCCTTCATGGTAAAATAGCTGCTAGGAAACCACTGCTAAGGACAGGCAACAAGCAGAAGAGACTTGTTTGGGCTAAAGAACACAAGGAATGGACATTAGACCAGTGGAAATCTGTGCTTTGGTTTGATGAGTCCAAATTTGAGATCTTTGGTTCCAACCCCTGTGTCTTTGTGCGATGCAGAAAAGGTGAACGGATGGACTCTACATGCCTGGTTCCCACCGTGAAGCATGGAGGAGGAGGTGAGATGGTGTGGGGGTGCTTTGCTGGTGACACTGTTGGGGATTTATTCAAAATTGAAGACATACTGAACCAGCATGGCTACCACAGCATCTTGCAGCGGCATGCTATTTCATCCGGTTTGCGTTTAGTTGGACCATCATTTATTTTTCAACAGGACAATGACCCCAAACACACCTCCAGGCTGTGTAAGGGCTATTTGACCAAGGAGGAGAGTGATGGGGTGCTACGCCAGATGACCTGGCCTGAACAGTCACCAGACCTGAACCCAATCGAGATGGTTTGGGGTGAGCTGGACCGCAGAGTGAAGGCAAAAGGGCCAACAAGTGCTAAACATCTCTGGGAACTCTTTCAAGATTGTTGGAAGACCATTTCCGGTGACTACCTCTTGAAACTCATCAAGAGAATGCCAAGAGTGTGCAAAGCAGTCATCAAAGCAAAAAGTGACTACTTTGAAGAACCTAGAATATAAGACATATTTTCAGTTGTTTCACACTTTTTTGTCAAGTATATAATTCCACATGTGTTAATTCATAGTTTTGATGCCTTCAGTGTGAATGTACAATTTTCAAAGTCATGAAAATGCAGAAAAATCTTTAAATGAGAAGGTGTGTCCAAACTTTTGGTCTGTACTGTATATATCCATCTGAACTAACAGTCCTTCTGAGGACTAATCCAGCTGCATATATTCAGTGGTGATAGCTGGAGTAAGGCAGGGAGGGTATGTGGCAGACTGCAGTGCATATAGTGCAAGAGGGTTCATTGAACGTCCTGTTATTATAGGTATTCCACAACATTGGCAGTGTTAGGCAGGAGTTAGGCAGGCAGGCATTGTATGTGGCAGACTGTAGTGCATATAGCACAAGAGGGTCAATTGAACGTCCTGTCTGCTGCTGCTGTAATAATGACAGATATTTCTAGACATAGCCCCAGATATCAGGGGACAGGGCAATTTTTTTTTATCTCAATCCTGGTTAGTGATGAGCGAGCACTAAAATGCTTGGGTACTCCTTGGCTCGGGTCGAGCAAATTGGAATGCTCAAGTGCTCAGTCTGCATCCTGCAGTGCATCCATTCCATGGTAATGACTTGTATATAAGGCAAAATAAATATACAAAAACAAAAATGCTCCTCCACATCTTGGTCTATGTTCACACATAGCGTTTTTGATGTGTTTTTGCATTTTTGCATTGCTTTCAACTGTGAAAAATGCATTCACCAGGAAATATCATTTTAACATTTTACAACCTTATCTGGCCATGTGGTGTTGACATATGCATACAGTGCTGAAAAGACATGGGAACAGCATGGGGAAGACCCCTGGAAGCATCTCTGACTCCCAGGGCACTGCCTAAAACTGTGGTCATCTCATCAGACGTGATCCTATATTACTGCAGTAATAATACAGACATTTTTGGCAACATGACAAATCTTAAACGCCATTTAAAATAGGCATGGTGTGTGTCAAGGGACGTGGAAGTGTATGTAACAGGCTGTGTTCCCACGATGCGTTTTTTAAGCGTTTCCGCAGCGGCAAAAACGCTGCAGAAACGCCTAAAAAACGTATGGTAGAAGGCCTGCCATGTCCCCCAATGATAATCCGGAAGTGCTGCGTTTTCGCCGCCATTGACTTGCATTAGAACGCGCCAATTCCCCAAGACTGCATCTGTACTTGCGTAATTGACGCGTTCTAATGTGCAGATGGTACCCGGGTGTAGAGGAGAGGAGAGTCTCATCCACACCCAGGTACCATTAAAAAAGCTGTAAAAAAATAATAAAATAAAAAATAAATGTTTACTTACCTTGTGGCGGCCGGCACTGCGCTCCTCCTTGCTTCCTGGCACTTCGCGATGGAATGAAGGACCTGCGCTGACGTCAGAGTCATGTGACGGGTCACGCGACGCTGATGGCAGGTCTTTCACTCTACCGCTGCCGGCAGCCGGGACCGAGCAAAGCAAGACAGTAGGGGCCATCGGAGGGTAAGTATATATATATATATTTTTTTTTTTTACATTCTCTCGGGTCACACTATATAAATCCATGCTGTTTGCATGGATTTATATAGTATGACCAAGTTGTCAAGCACTTTCCAAGTGATGCTAAAATCGCTTGGAAAGCGCTTGTCAACACGCATGCGGAAATGCAAGTGAAGAACGCTTCACTTCCGCATGTCCCTGGCAGGAAAACGCATGTACAATCAGCATGTGTTTTTTTCTGCCAGGGAGATGCAGAAACACTCAGGAAAAAATCCTGAGCATTTCTGCATCGTGGGCACATAGCCACACAGGTACTTTAGATGCAGTGACACAGAAACACAGAGCAGTCAGCACAGGGTTAATAAACAGGGGGGATTTATTGTAACAGGGTCAATCTCCACGCAGGGAATAACAGGGGATATATAGGGAAATATGGGGGCAACAACGGGACTAGCAGGTAACAAACTATAAACGGCAATTCACAGTTTGGCTAGATGTAGTCGACACGGTTGTAATCGGCAGTTTTACACTTAGCTGACTCTTGTTCCCCACAAGGAAGTTGCCGGCTGATGACGGTGTTATTTTCTTCTGGCTTCCCCACCTAAACAATGCTCTGTCTTTTGTCGGCAGCAGGCAGTCTCCGGTTTGACCCGCTGAGCCCCTAGTCCATAACACTGCACCTCACTTGCTCGGCTCCACGTCTTCTGGTGGCAGCGGGCAGTCTCCGGTTTGACCCGCTGAGCCCCTAGTCCATAACACTGCACCTCACTTGCTCGGCTCCACGGACCCTGCGTCTCTTCTCCCTCTAGCAGGGCTTGACCCCAACTGTCAACTCCCTGCTTTTCCCGCTCAAAACTCCTTTTTCTCCCTCTTCCTAGACATGCTTCCTGCTCCCAGGTCACCTGACCCCTGAGCTCTGGCTCTGGACATGCCCCCAGGTTCCCGGTCACCTGACTCCTGTACTCGCAGTCTGTCTTCCCCCTGCAACCAGAGACACAGACCCGGCAGTTCCGGCTCCCTTGCTCTGAAAGTACTTACACCCTGGTCTTCCCCCTTACACTCCTGCTCTCCTTTAACTCGCCATTCCACGGGCGAGAGTTCACCAAACGTTCACATTCTTGGGCTTCCTGGATGATACGCTGCCATATAAACTGATCTTGTTCGTAACCGTGAGGAGGCACTCCTTCTGTTGCCCGTTCTGACCGGCGTAACTCAGTTTGACCGATGGCGGGTGCAGGGACACTTGGATTCCCAATCTCTGCCTGCCCGGTGGCTTCAACCGATGGTGTTCCCTCGCCTCCTGCACTGGGGACTGCAGGTAATCGAGTGCTGGGGCTCGGAGGTAGAATCAACAATTCTTCTTCATCCACATCGTGGCTTGGGACAACTGTGACAGGACCCTCTCTAGAAGCAAGTGATTCTTCTTCATCTTCGTCATCTTTAGACAGACAGGGCCGCAGCATACTACGGTGAACCACTCTGGTAGGGGCTCCTTCAGCCCCCTCGGGTTGAACTTCATACACAGGTCCTTCAGCGCCAACCCTGTGCTTCACTTGGTGCTGGGTCCGTTCCCACCGCCTACTCAATTTGCCTTGGGGCCGCCTGTCTCGAATCAGCACCCGCTTCCCGGGCCTCAGAGCTGTCCCTCGAAGAGGCAATGTTTCATGATGTTTGAGCTCCCGAAACTTTTGTTGTACCAACCATCGGAGGGTCTGTAGTCGATGCCGGTGTTCCCGGACCCAGGAAGACATCCCCGTCCGTGGGTAGTCCTCCTCGGGGTCCAGCTCTAACTCGGTAATCTCTCGCCCTTTCGCCCGAACAGTAAGGTATAAGGAGTGAACCCCGTCGTACTATTCACTCGGTTCTTGTAGACCCACACCAGCTCGGCCACAAACTCAGGCCATCGTACCTTCCGATCTTCCTCCAACGTGCGGAGCATTTGGGTCAGTGTCCGATTAAAGCGTTCACAGGCCCCATTTCCTTGAGGGTGGTAAGGAGTAGTCCGTGACTTCTCAATCCTGTACAACCGGTGCAGCTCTTCCATCACCCGGCCCTGGAAGCAGGCGCCTTGTTCAAAATGGATCATCTTTGGGCAGCCGTACACCCGAATGAAGTCTCGGCAGATGGCCTGCGCAGCAGATTCGGCGGTCTGGTCTAGGGTCGGGGTCACCACCGCAAACTTTGTGAAGTGGTCTGTCATCACCAGGCAATGTTCATACCCAAGATGCGCCCGTCCAACAGTCAAATAGTCGATCATCAGCACCTCCAAGGGGCCAGAAGTCACAATGGTTTGTATGGGGACCCGCTGCTCCGGGGGCTTAACCAGCTCACAGCTCCGACATCTTCGACAAGTGTCTTCTATTGTTGCTCGGAGTCGGGGGTGATACACCAGTCTCTGCAACCACTGAAATGTCTTCTCTGGTCTGAAGTGAGCCCCTCGTTCATGAGCCTCCTTAGCCACTACTCCGACCAACTTCTCTGGGATCACCACTTGCCAAGTGATCCCGAACTCTCGCAGTAGCTGTACCCGTCGGTACAGCAGCCCGTCTCGCAAACAAAGTCTCTCCCATTGTCCCAGCATTTTCAGGGCCCCCGGGGACAGGGTACTCCTCTCCTTTCGACTAGGGACCTGTCTCAAAGCCACCCATTGACATAATTGGACGACTTCTTTGTCAGTCTGTTGAAGCCGGACCCAGTCGTCTGTTGGCTGCCTTAGCACTTGTTCTTCTGACGTCTCTCCGATCTGTCCCTGTGCCCGCGACCAGCGGTCCCACGAAACTTCGGAAGCTAGGGACCTCATCCGCCTCCAAATCTTCATCGCGGTCATGATTAGGCCGTTCATATGTCACTCTGGAGAGGGCATCGGCATGAGTATTCTCTGCCTTAGACCGGTAGGAGATCTTATACCGGTACCTGGCCATGCGGGCCACCCATCGCTGCTCCAGGGCCCCCAATTTTGGATTCTCCAGGTGAGCCAGCGGGTTGTTATCTGTTCTCACCAGTACTTCGGACCCGGATAAATACTCTGCGAACTTTTCGGTCATTGGCCAAACCAGAGCCAGCAACTCTAATTTGAAAGAGCTATAATTATCTGGGTTCCTCTCAGAGTCATGAAGGGAGCGACTGGCGTACGCAATCACGCGCTCTTTCTCCTCTTGTACTTGGGATAACACGGCTCCCAGATCATGTAGGCTCCCATCAGTGTGGAGTATGAATGGTTGGGAGAAATCAGCATAGGCAAGTATTGGGGCCTCGGTTAGGGCCATTTTTAGGGCACTTGAGGCCTCTTCCTGGCTGCTTCCCCACCGAATCGCCTGATTCTTGGAGCCCACCGGCACTCCCTTAAGTAGCTCCAGCAATGGGTTGGCTATGCGGGTGAAGTTCTTCACGAATCTTCGGTAGTACCCGGCAAGTCCCAGGAAGGCCCAAACGTCCTTCACTGTCTTCGGGGTAGGCCACTCCTGTACGGCGGCCACCTTTTCCCGGGTGGGCCTGACTCCTTCACCGGACACAGTATGACCGAGATATTCGATCTGTTTGCGAAACAGGTGGCACTTCTGGGGCTTCACCTTTAGGCCATGACTCTGTAGGCGACCCAGTACTTGCTCCAGTCACTGGAGGTGCTCCTCGAAGGTGGCGGCATAGACAATTATGTCGTCAAGATAAATCAGTGTCGCCTTGAAGTTCAAATTGCCCAGGCATCTCTCCATCAGACGCTGGAACGTCCCGGGGGTGTTAGTCAGGCCGAAGGGCATCCGATTGAACTTGAACAGTCCCATGGGTAATATGAACGCCATCTTCGCACAGTCATGTTCGGCCACGGGCACTTGCCAATACCCGCTGGCCAGATCCAAGGAGGAGAAGTATCTTGCCTTCCCTAGGGCCGACAGGGACTCTTCAATTCGGCGTAGTGGGTAAGAGTCTCGTACTGTACAGGCATTCAGTCGTCTATAGTCCACACAGAACCGCAGGGTCCCATCTTTCATCCTGACCAGGACAATCGGGGCTGCCCACGGACTCTGACTCTTCCGTATCACACAATTCTGTGACATATGGGCTAGCATTTCCTTAACCTCTTTATACATCTGGGGAGGTATCTGCCAGTATCTCTCCCGCACTGGGGCAGCGCTCCCCGTGGGAATCTCATGGGTAATGGCTTCGGTGCAACCAAAATCATCCTCATGGCGAGCAAAGACTTCCTGGTACCGCTCCAGTACCTCCTCAACCTGCTGCACCTGTCGAGGAGAAAGTCTCGTCAATACCGCCCGCTTTTGTACTAGTATTCTTTGTCCCCCCTTCGCACCAGCACGATGGGATTCCGGCAGCATGGGGACCGCCAGAGTCCAGGGGTCTCCTCGTACAGCGGACAGCTGTACCACATCAGGTCGCACCAACTTTTCTGGCATTCCCAGAATCTGGGCTATTTCCGCCCTGCGAGGGAGCATGAGGTCTGGCACTGTCCTGCATTAGGTGGAACCCAGGGCTAACCGCACCAGCATATGGTCTCACAAGGGGTCTGAGGATCTCATCTCGGTACCTAATGGCAGTCAGGCTACCTCTGGCGAGCACATGGAGGGCTGTGCGGCCCTCCAAAGAAATGCCACCCCACACCATTACTGACCCACTGCCAAACCGGTCATGCTGAAGGATGTTGCAGGCAGCAGGTCGCTCTCCATGGCGTCTTCAGACTCTGTCACGTCTGTCACATGTGTTCAGTGTGAACCTGCTTTCATCTGTGAAGAGCACAGGGCAACAGTGGCGACTTTGCCAATCCTGTTGTTCTGTGGAAAATGCCAAGCATCCTGCACGGTGTTATGCTGTGAGCACAACCCCCATCTGTAGACGTCGGGCCCTCATACCACCCTCATGGAGTCGGTTTCTAGCTGTTTGAGCAGACACATGCACATTTGTGGCCTGCTGGAGGTCATTTTGCAGGGCTCTGGCAGTGCTCCTCCTCTTCCTCCTTGCACAAAGGTGGAGGTAGCGGTCCACTGCTGGGTTGTTGCCCTCCTACGGCCCCCTCCACGTCTCCTGGTGTACTGGCCTGTCTCCTGGTAGTGCCTCCAGCCTCTGGACACTACGCTGACAGACACACCAAACCTTCTTGCCACAGCTCGCATTGATGTGCCATCCTGGATGAGCTGCACTACCTGAGCAACTTCTGTGGGTTGTAGAGTCCGTCTCATGCTACCACGAGTGTGAAAGCACAACCAACATTCAAAAGTGACCAAAACATCAGCCAGAAAGCATTGGTACTGAGATGTGGTCTGTGGTCCCCACCTGCAGAACCACTCCTTTATTGAGTGTGTCTTGATAATTGCCAATAATTTCCATCTATTGTCTATTCCATTTGCACAACAGCATGTGAAATTGAATGTCAATCAGTGTTGCTTCCTAAGTGGACAGTTTAATTTCACAGAAGTTTGATTTACTTGGAATTTATATTCTGTTGTTTAAGTGTTCCCTTTATTTTTTTGACCTTAATCATTTACTAGAGATTTTTAGGCACTTTCCTTCTGTAAGAATTTTCAGGTGAAATTTTCTTATAAAATGACTAACCAGCTCACATGGCGAGCAGAGGGAAGATGGAAAAGTAATGTCTTGCAGAGATAAGAAGATTGAAATCTGCAATGGAGTCAATTATTTATATGATGAAGTTAGCAAGGATAGAGCATAGACAATTTTTGCAAAAAAAATATATAATTGTGTAGGAGCTTTTTAATTATCCTGATTAGTAAATTGGTGCATCTAATAACTAAAAATACGTGTGCATTAGAAATACCTGGAAATGTGTCAGCAGGGTACTTTGTTTCAGAGCATGAGAGTCGTGGGCATAATGACTTGGAGGTATTAGCTTGAAAGAGATTATTAAGGAAAATTATTCTTCTGTGTCATGCACAATTCATATCCACAGGGGAAAGTCAATTAATCCTTAACCTCATCATTGGTGTAAATATAGGTGTAATTTAATTATCTAATGTGAAATGGGATTTCCTGATCTGGAACTATTACAGCACAAAGTAGAATTCACGAAAAAATACATTCTGCCACTTATAGTCACATCTCTGTCAAGAAAGAGCTTAAAGAGGACTTTCCATCTCCCTTGATATGTCTGTTAGGCCCCGGCCCCACTATCGGTATTTGGTCAGTATTCGGTCAGTATTTTTTCTCAGGAGTGGGAGCCAAAACCCGGAGTGGGTGATAAATGCAGAATTGGTGACTTGTTTCTATTTCACCTTTTCTCTGATTGTTCCTCACCTGGCTTTGGCTCCCACTCCTGAGAAAAAATACTGACCGAATACTGACCAAATACAGTTAGAGGAACCATGGCCTTAGGTGACGTTCATGCGTTCAGTATTTGGTCAGTATTTTACATCAGTATTTATAAGCCAAAACCAGTGTGGAAGAGTCAGGGGAATATAATAGAAATACGTCACCACTTCTGTATTTTTCACCCACTCCTGGTTTTGGCTTACAAATACTGATGTAAAAAACTGACCAAATACTGAACTTGTGAACAAGGCCTTATAGTAAGGACTGGCATTACCCATGAAAAAGCATAATGATGGAACAACTCTCCATTGTGCCATTCCTCTATTATGCCTACTGAAAATATGAGCAAACACTTATAACTGGGCATTACATTACCCCCAGTCAACAGTGTGTATCCTAACATATTCTGGCTTTATCAAATAAGTGCTGATGGTTGTAGACTTTTTGAAATGGAAGTAATAACATCTCCCCCACCACATCAGTATTTGCAGCAGATTTTTCTGCTGCAAATACTAATTGTGTGCACATATCCTTAAAGTTTAATTCAGGACACACCATATATTATAACAATGGAGGAAGTATTCCTAGACGTTTCTTTTTTATTTCCTACCCCAATTCCAAGTCAGTAGCTTGCTATATATATCAATACCGTATCTCTGTGTATTATTATGACAGGTTGCTTTATTGGGATAATCTATCCTACAAGTACTGTGACTCGCCCAGGGGGATATCGGGGTCTCTGTACCCGGGCCTTTACCTTCTTTGTAGGATGTCACGGCAGTCGGCTCCCGGGCCCGTCCTCTGGGGTCACTCTTTAAAGGGTGGTTTTTGTTAACAGTTTGTCTCGTGATGCCACCTGTGGTTCCCGGTAATGAATACCGGCGCTGCTGCAGACCTTCGGGGGTGATGGGATGGCAGCTGGGATGTTTGTGCTCCTCACAGGCGGAGCGGGCCCCCGGGGCAGGGTTGATGGAAGGGATGCAGGTGAGAGGTGGCCCGGTCGGGTCAGGGGGAATGACGGACACGCACACAGGGGATTCCCTTCAGTACCTTTACTGGTGTAATGGCAGGTAGGGTCCAGGGTACTTAATAGGAAGGGTGCACTTCAGAACTCTCCCCAGTGAGCGGGTTGTAGGCCTCCTGGTCCATGTCTTCCTCTGGCCAGCCTGGAACTTGACCTAGCTTCTATGTTGTTTTGCTCTCTCACCTGACTACTTGGTAGTAGGACTTTTCTCTGGCAACCACTATCCCTGGACTCCGGGGCCTTCGTGGTTCCTAGTCCTGTAATTTATGGTAGCTTCAGGATGACCAGGGGTTTGGAAGCCTCCTGGTATGCCGGTTGTCCCTACTGGGTGTAGAGAACCCTGTAGGCGCGGACCCGGTATCCGGCTTGTGTCTTGGGGTGAGCTTCAGACGCTCCTCTGCCCCCTTAACTCCTCTCTCCTTGCCTCGGCCACACTCGGGGCCCTCAGTACAGCAGCAGACGTACTGCGTCTTCACTGCTCTCAGTGTCAGCACACTCTCTGACTGATTGACTGACTGACTGACTGACTGACTACCTCACTAAGATGGCTCCCCTTTATATACACCTCCTGTTCAAGTGCTCCCCTGGTCTGCGTCCTCCACCCACACCCACTACTGGTTCCCCCTCACTTTTGGTTCCCCCCACTCCAGCCAGGGACGGGGCAGCAGAAGAAGTGCATAATGCCCTTCCAGCCGGCCTGGAGTAGTGTAGTGTTGAGTGCAGGTGTTAGAGTCCCGGGCAGTACTCCATACTTACCTGAGAGAAGGAGATGCCACACCTCTGGGTGAGGTGCAGTACCTCTGTGGTGACTGAACCCTCAGGGGCGCCACAATTACTTCTCTGGCAAAATACATTTCCACATGCGGCACTATGCAGTGGCACACAATTTGGAAGCATCATTTCTTAGAATGCTGTGTTGCACTATCCTTCTGTCAACCCTCCTAGAAATGTAGAAATTTTCTGGGTCTTAGTATTCCCTTTGTTAAAAGGACCTGTGACTGCGCTTGGTTTGAACAGTCTTTTTTTTGCTCAAAGACGTTCTTTAATAAAAGGGTATTATCATCATCTACTAGATCCACCTATTCTAGGTTTAACAGCACCTATTAGGCCTTTATGCCATATCCTATACACATACCATGTATAATGAACATAACCATTGATATTCTATCCAATATCTATGAAAAGTTGGAAAATTGGTATTAGAAAACCAAGAGAACAAGTATAAACTTTATTTTATACACTTTTATGGAAATTTGCTTTACAAAAAGAATATGTAGGCTCAGAAGTGTATCTAGGTTTTCTGGCACCCAGGTCAAGAGCACAAACAGTATGAGATTTGCTCACTTAGTCACGTGCTTACGATTTGCCCTCCCTAATTCTTTCAATGTTCAGTGAAAAACTGAGAGAAGCAGGAAGAGAAGCTCTTTGTCACGTGACCATAAGTATGAATGAAGTGGCCTTGTGATGACTGCTGGTGGAACCAGCAAGAAGAGTCCTGACAGTGAGTATATTACACACTGTTAGGATCGGCTACAGGGCTTCATTTTGTAATTACAGGGCTTGTCCAGGTTTGAGATTAAAGTTTGCAGTTACTGTGACTGCAGGCTTCTGAATTCTCACAGCGCATGCACTGCAAACTTTTAGGATTTTAGGATTCTCCCTTGCACAAGTATGTGATTTGTGTACCACTGCCCACATTCCGACCAGACTTGTCCGGACTTGCTCAGATCATTTTCATTGAGTGAGGCCGCGCATGTCTAGTCGGCACGTGACCACATGTATGTAAATCGCCGGCACGAGAGAATCCTGATAGTGTGCAGTGCACACTGTGAGAATTCAGAAGTCTGCAGTCACACCTGACTCAATGAGGAAGTGAAGATTGATCCAACTCAACACACCGGGCAATTAATTAAAATTCACCAATCTTTATTGGCAAATCCTTTTAAAAACTTGTAGAAAAGACAAAAAATGGACATCTCAGACGACAAAGCATATATTATGGGGTGGTGTGTATAAAATATAAAATACGCGTTTCAAGTGAAAAACTCTTGAACACCTGACTACAGACTCATCACAAACTTGGACAACCCCTTTAATGCTCCTAACATAAATAAAAATATGAGAATTAGCATCACAAATAACATTTACATTCAGGTACCTGATAGATGATGTTGCCTCTGGAGTCGTTCTCTTTCTTTTCTTCCTCTTGTCCAGATTCCATGATGACTTTTCTCATCCACAGCTAGTCTCTGCAGACTTCCATCTTCTCCGGTCTTCTGCAGCACACCCCCACACGATGCCCTTAAAGATAGCAGTATCATTATAATGCTCATGAGTAAAAATATCTGCCCTACATTGAGCCCCTAAATAAATAATTGCCCCTCACTATATTCACTGCACAAAATATGACCCCCACACTGTCCCTCTTATGGTACATGCTCTCCGCACTGCCCTCTCCTTTCTGTAGCGCCGGCGTCCCTGCCCTCTGCTAGGCAGGGACGCTGTTCCCCTCACCTCTCTGCTCCGTGCCCGGCGTCCTCCTCCCGCTCTGCTGGCAGAGCGCGCTCCTTCCCGGCCACTGTGCTTAGGGCGCGCGCGCGCGCTCTCCCTCCCTCTTAAAGGGGCCGCGCGCGCCGTCCTAAGGAGTCCCCGGCCAATGGCCGGAGGACTTCACCATATATAAGGCACCTCCTCCAAAATGGAGGTGCCCGAGCAATGTTGTTGCACTGTTCACTACTCTGCTTCAGCCCTCAGGTCCCGTTGCCAGTTACCTGCCAGATACCTGCCAGATTCCTGCCAGCTTGCTGTCTTATTCCTGCCTGATATTCTGCTACCTGCCTGCTAACCTGAGGTCCGACGGTCTGCCTTACTACTCCTGTCAGTCTGTCTAAGGACCAGCTTGCCCGCTCACCTGGGAGCGCACATCAACTACCTGCCTGCTTGCCTGAGGTCCGACGGTCTGCCTTCCAACTCTTGTCAGTCTGTCTATGGACCAGCTTGCCCGCTCACCTGGGAGCGCACATCTGCTACCTGCCTGCTAGCCTACCTGGAGGCTCTGCCGTCACGTGCTGTGACCACCTGCCTGTCCAGTGACTCCTGCCCGCTCACCTGGGAGCGCTCATCTGCTGCCTGTCTGCTAGCCTACCTGGAGGCTCTGCCGTCACGTGCTGTGACCACCCGCCTGTCCAGAGACTTCTGCCCGCTCACCTGGGAGCGCTCATCTGCCGCCTGTCTGTTGGTCTTCCTGGAGGCTCCGCCGTCACATGCTGTGACCACCCGTTTATCCAGAGTCTCTCGCCTGCTCACCTGGGAGCTCACGTCTACCATCAGCCGCCACAGGTCGTACCAACCCTTTACCCAGAGACTGCCCCGGTCACTTGCCGTGACCATCTGCCCGTTCACCCAGAGACTGCATCGGTCACTTGCCGTGACCACCTGCCCGTTCACCCAGAGACTGCCCCGGTCACTTGCCGTGACCTCCTGCCTGTTCTTCTAGAGACTGTCCCGGTCACCTGCTGTGACTGCCTGCCTGGTCGCCACCCGCTCCCTTACAAGGACCGCCCCCTTGTATAGTAGCTCAGAGGTTCCGCCTTCCAGACCCGTTACAGTTTGCTCGGGCCATGGAACCCAGTGGCACCCAAGCTCCCTCGCTCTCGGACCTGTGTCATGAACTGTCCCGTCAGAGGTCCCAACAGGAGTCCATCCTGGGTCACCTGCGGAATGTCAATTCTCGCCTGGACACTCTGACTGCTCCGCCAGCAACCTCCGCCAGTGCCATGACTCGCAATCCGGCAGCTCCGCTGTCCACTAATACCATGGTATCCTACCCCGGACCCCGGCTTTCTGCACCTCCTCGCTTCGGAGGCGACTCCGCCCAGGCTCGGGGCTTCATAAATCAGTGCACCCTGCACTTTGAACTCCTGTCCCACCAGTTTAACTCCGACCGGGCCAAAATTGCCTTCATCATGTCCCATCTCACCGGGGAGGCCCTGGCCTGGCTAAATCCTCTATGGGAGAGAGGAGACCCCCTGGTGTCCGACTTGCCTGCCTTTCTCATGGCTTTCCGGAAAGTCTTCGACGAACCCGGACGGAAGACCTCATCCGCATCATCACTGCTACGCCTCCGTCAGGGAAGTCTCACCATGGGCCAATATGCCATACGGTTCCGTACCCTTGCCTCGGAGCTGGCCTGGGATAACGACGCTCTGGTATCCGTCTTCTGGGAGGGTCTGTCCGGCCGTATTAAAGATGAACTTGCCGGTCGGGACATTCCTACCACTCTCGATGACCTAATAACTCTTGCCACCCGGATTGACCTACGGTTCCAGGAGCGTGCCAAAGAGGTCACCCGTGAGAGGAGGTTTCCACGTCTAGCTCCTACTTTTCAGAAATCCGTCTCTCCCCAGGTACTCTCTCCTGAGCCTATGCAGGTCGACCAGACCAAGATGGTCAAAACCCGTCAGGACTTACGCCGTGCCGAGGGGAGCTGCTTCTACTGTGGCAGTAAGGAGCACCGGATCCGTGCCTGCCCGGAGAGGTCGGGAAACGCCTGTGTCTAGGTTCGCTCAGAGAGGTCGACCTAGACAAGAATAAATCCTCTCCATCTCTGCTGCTGTCAGTCTCAATCGTCTGCGGGGAGAACCGTTATTTCGAACTAGCCCAACTTGACTCTGGAGCAGCCGGGAATCTTATTTCACAGTCCCTGGTAGAGAAATACCGCATCCCCACCAAACCTCTGGCTGTACCCTTGTCTGTTGCTGCCGTGGATGGGGGTCTCTTACCACGCCCCATCCAACTCATCACCGAATCCATTACTCTGCAGGTGGGAATGCTGCATTCTGAGAGTATCTCCTTTCATGTTCTGCCTGGACTCTCTCACGCCCTCTTGCTAGGTCTACCTTGGCTCCAGAGACATGCACCCGTGCTTGACTGGCAGACCGGAGAAGTCCTTCGCTGGGGACAGGACTGCCATAAGACCTGTCTGGTTCCCGTCCATCCCGTCCGTCCTTCTCCTACCCCAGCTAATCTACCTGGACTTCCGATTCCTTATTGGTCTTATGCTGATGTCTTTAATAAAAAGGAGGCAGAGACACTACCCCCTCATAGACCATACGACTGCCCTATCGACCTGTTACCTGGTACTACTCCTCCCCGTGGGCGTATTTATCCATTATCCGCTGCTGAGACCCGGTCGATGTCCGAATATATTGAGGAGAATCTGGCCAGGGGATTCATCCGGAAATCTACCTCCCCGGCGGGAGCAGGCTTCTTTTTCGTCAAAAAGAAGGACGGCTCTCTCCGTCCCTGTATAGACTATAGAGGCCTTAACCAGATCACGGTGAAGAATAAGTACCCCCTTCCGCTCATCCCGGAGTTATTTGATCGTCTGAGGGGGGCTAGAATCTTCACCAAACTGGACCTCCGTGGGGCGTACAACCTGGTTCGTATCCGTCAGGGGGATGAATGGAAGACGGCATTCAACACCCGGGACGGCCACTATGAATATCTGGTAATGCCCTTTGGTCTCTGTAACGCTCCTGCCGTTTTTCAAGAGTTGGTCAATGACATCTTCCGGGACCTTCTCTACTCCTGCGTAGTGGTGTACCTGGACGACATCTTGGTCTTCTCTCCGGATCTCCAGACTCACCGGAGGGACGTTCGTCAGGTCCTGCTCAGGCTCAGGCAGAATCACCTCTTCGCTAAATACGAGAAATGCCTCTTTGAGCAGACCTCGCTTCCGTTTTTGGGCTACATTATTTCTCAGACCGGCCTACGAATGGATCCAGAGAAACTGTCTGCCATCGAGAAATGGCCTCGACCGGAGGGGTTGAAGGCCATTCAGCGGTTCCTGGGCTTCGCCAACTGCTACCGCCTCTTCATACCGCACTTCTCTTCCCGGACTGCCCCAATTTCCGCGCTCACCCGTAAGGGTACTAATCCCAAAGAGTGGCCGCCCGAAGCAGAGGAGGCCTTTCTTTCCTTAAAACAGGCCTTCTCTTCCGCCCCGGTGCTTCATCGCCCGGACGGCAACAAGCAGTTCTTCCTGGAAGTTGACGCCTCCTCCTCTGGAGCCGGAGCGGTACTTACTCAAAAATCATCTTCCGGGAGGATGGTAACTTGCGGCTTCTTCTCTAAACTCTTCTCCTCCTCAGAGCGCAATTATTCCATAGGAGACCGAGAGTTATTGGCCATCAAACTGGCATTGGAGGAGTGGCGTTACCTGCTCGAGGGGGCTCTTCACCCGGTAATAATTTACACTGACCACAAGAACTTGGCTTACCTCCAGCATGCCCAGAGACTTAACCCGCGCCAAGCCCGGTGGTCCTTGTTTTTTGCTCGCTTTGATTTTGTTCTTCATTTTCGCCCGGCTGACAAAAACGTCAAGGCGGACGCCTTGTCTCGATCCTTTCTGGTGTCTGATCTCGAGGAAGATCCGAAACACATCATCGATCCCGCCAGAGTAATGCAGGTGGCTCCCGTGAGTCTAAATCGTCTCCCTCCCGGAAAGACGTTCGTATCAGTACCTGATCGGGAGAAGATCCTTCACTGGGGTCACTCGTCTAAATGGCTGGCCACGCCGGTCAGAAAAAGACCCTCCAGCTTATTACCCGGCACTACTGGTGGCCTACCCTGCACAAGGACGTAATAGACTTTGTTTCTGCCTGTGTGTCCTGCGCCCGCAACAAGGTTCCGAGACATCTGCCAGCCGGTCGCCTCCTTCCGCTTTCTGTACCTGCTGCCCCCTGGCAGCATATAGCAATGGACTTTATAACTGACCTCCCAGTCTCTGCCAGTTGTACGGTCATTTGGGTGGTCGCTGACCGCTTCTCCAAGATGGCTCATTTCGTTCCCCTGCCAGGCCTCCCGTCTGCACCCGAGCTAGCTAAAGACTTTATTCGTCACATCTTTCGTCTTCATGGACTGCCCCTCCACATCGTGTCGGATCGTGGGGTACAGTTCACCTCACGCTTCTGGAGAGCCACTTGTAAACTGCTAGACGTCACCCTGGACTTCTCTTCCGCTTACCACCCACAGTCCAATGGTCAAGTGGAGCGGATCAATCAGAACCTGACCAGTTACCTCCGGCACTTCGTTAATGCCCATCATTCAGACTGGGTGGATCTCCTACCATGGGCCGAGTTCTCTTATAACAATCACGAGAGCGAATCCTCCTCCAAATCCCCGTTTTTTGTAGTCTTCGGTCAGCATCCTCGGATTCCTTTTCCTGTCTCCACCTCTGTGGACAACCCGGCTGCGGAATCTCTCGTTAGCAAATTTTCCTCCATTTGGGAGAGTACCCGATCCGCACTCCTTCAGTCGTCCGAACGGATGAAAAGACACGCTGACAAAAAACGCCTGGATCCTCCACAATTTCGTCCTGGAGATAAAGTCTGGCTCTCATCTAAATATGTCCGACTCAAGATACCTTCTTACAAGTTAGGGCCTCGGTTCATCGGTCCTCTGGAGGTCATCAGTCAGATCAACCCGGTGGCCTATAAATTGAAACTCCCGGCCAACTTACGGATCCCTAACTCCTTCCATGTATCTCTCCTCAAACCTGTGGTACTTAACTCTTTTTCCAAGTCTACAGGTACGCCTCCTGCTCCGGTTTCTGCTGAGGACGAGTTTGAGGTAGAGAACATTCTTGCCACCAAAAGGGTAAGAGGAAAGACCTTTTTTCTAGTAGATTGGAAGGGGTTTGGTCCTGACTCCTGAGGAGAGAACGTGGGAGCCCCGGGAGAACATCCATGCCCCGCTCATCCTTGCTAAATTTCTGTCTGGCCTAAAAAAGGGGGGGCCTAAAGGGGGGGGTACTGTAGCGCCGGCGTCCCTGCCCTCTGCTAGGCAGGGACGCTGTTCCCCTCACCTCTCTGCTCTGTGCCCGGCGTCTTCCTCCCGCTCTGATGTCAGCGCGCGCTCCTTCCCGGCCACTGTGCTTAGGGCGCGCGCGCGCGCTCTCCCTCCCTCTTAAAGGGGCCGCGCGCGCCGTCCTAAGGAGTCCCCGGCCAATGGCCGGAGGACTTCACCATATATAAGGCACCTCCTCCAAAATGGAGGTGCCCGAGCAATGTTGTTGCACTGTTCACTACTCTGCTTCAGCCCTCAGGTCCCGTTGCCAGTAGAGATGAGCGTTGTTCTACTCGAACTGTTCGCCAATCTCAAATTCGAGCTGTTTTGGGCGGTGTTCGAGCCGTTCGGCGAACACGAACAATTTGAGAAAAATTCGGCTGTTCGAGGTTATGTTCGATAACTGTTCGTGCACCAAAATCATAACTGGATTTTTTCTCAGTAATGATGAAAATTAATGTTAATACGCAGTTTGAGTGTACAGCGGGGTGGGGGGAGGGGCAGGGGATGGATCTCTGCAGGAACAATGAAGATCTCCATTTTTTTTTCTCTTTCCCGCATTTACAGTGGGGAGGTGCAATCTGTCAGCCTATCAGCAGCGCACACACGGAGCGAAGTGCTTTTTTTCACACAAGCAAGGGCATGTGTCATTGGCAGTGTATGTCACATGTCCTTGCCCTATAAGACCAAGCCATTTTCCCCGTCGCCACCATTTTCTCACTGCTGCAGCTGCGTGTTAGACGGCACCGCTGTTGCTGTGTGCGCTATACCTTGTTAATTTCAAGCCAATTTTCGCACAAATATACAGATAGCTTGGGAGTAGGGAATAGTTGTGATTGCAGTCCTTTTAAGGACTAGGTTACAGCATTTCCTACGACTTTTATCAGGCAGGTCTGTGCTCTTAAATAGATAGGTTGTGGGAGTAAAGACTAATTGTAATTGGAGTCCTTTTCAGGACTAGGTTACATCAGTTCCTATCAGTTTTTGCCAGGCAGGTCTGTGCCAGTGCTGTGCAAGTTTTTTTCACAGCATTTGGCTGACTCTAGCAAAGCTAATCCTTTTTGGCCTATTGCAGAGTGTGTTAGTCAGTGGAGTAGCCTATCTGTGTTGCAAGATATACCACCTGTGTATAGAATACCAATTTTTTTACTGCACCTAGTGAAGTAAAATCTTTTGGGCATAGCATCATTCTATTAGTCCATCTATACTGACCTCCATCAGGTTGCAAACTGAATCTAATTTTTTTCTGCATCTAGCTCTGAAAAAATATTTGGCCTTCTAGCAATGTGTGGGACTTGTTCTATTAGTCCACCTATACTGACCTCCATCAGGTTGCAAACTGAATATATTTTTTTCTGCATCTACCTCTGAAAAAATATTGGGCTTCTAGCTGTGTGTGGGACTTGTTGTATTAGTCCATCTATACTGACCTCCATCAGGTTGCAAACTGAATATATTTTTTCTGCATCTACCTCTGAAAAAATATTGGGCTTCTAGCTGTGTGTGGGTCTTGTTCTATTAATCCATCTATACAGACCTCCATCAGGTTGCAAACTGAATATAATTTTTTTCTGCATCTAGCTCTGAAAAAATATTTGGCCTTCTAGTAGTGTGTGGGACTTTCTCTGTTAGTCCATCTATACTGACCTCCATCAGGTTGCAAACTGAATATATTTTTTTCTGCATCTACCTCTGAAAAAATATTGGGCTTCTAGCTGTGTGTGGGTCTTGTTCTATTAATCCATCTATACTGACCTCCATCAGGTTGCAAACTGAATATAATTTTTTTCTGCATCTAGCTCTGAAAAAATATTTGGCCTTCTAGTAGTGTGTCGGACTTTCTCTATTAGTCGATCTATACTGACCTCCATCAGGTTGCAAATTAAAAATAATTTTTATCTGCATCTACAGTACCTCTGAAAAAATATTTGGGCTTCTAGCTGTGTGTGGGACTTGTTGTATTAGTCCATCTATACTGACCTCCATCAGGTTGCAAACTGAATATAATTTTTTTCTGCATCTAGCTCTGAAAAAATATTTGGCCTTCTAGTACTGTGTGGGACTTTCTCTGTTTGTCCATCTATACTGACCTCCATCAGGTTGCAAACTGAATATATTTTTTTCTGCATCTACCTCTGAAAAAATATTGGGCTTCTAGCTGTGTGTGGGTCTTGTTCTATTAATCCATCTATACTGACCTCCATCAGGTTGCAAACTGAATATAATTTTTTTCTGCATCTAGCTCTGAAAAAATATTTGGCCTTCTAGTAGTGTGTCGGACTTTCTCTATTAGTCCATCTATACTGAGCTCCATCAGGTTGCAAATTAAAAATAATTTTTATCTGCATCTACAGTACCTCTGAAAAAATATTTGGGCTTCTAGCTGTGTGTGGGACTTGTTGTATTAGTCCATCTATACTGACCTCCATCAGGTTGCAAACTGAATATATTTTTTTCTGCATCTACCTCTGAAAAAATATTGGGCTTCTAGCTGTGTGTGGGACTTGTTGTATTAGTCCATCTATACTGACCTCCATCAGGTTGCAAACTGAATATATTTTTTTCTGCATCTACCTCTGAAAAAATATTGGGCTTCTAGCTGTGTGTGGGTCTTGTTCTATTAATCCATCTATACAGACCTCCATCAGGTTGCAAACTGAATATAATTTTTTTCTGCATCTAGCTCTGAAAAAATATTTGGCCTTCTAGCAGTGTGTGGGACTTGTTCTATTAGTCCACCTATACTGACCTCCATCAGGTTGCAAATTCAAAATAATTTTTTGTATGCATCTAGCTCTGAAAAAATATTTGGCCTTCTAGCAGTGTGTGGGACTTTCTCTGTTAGTCCATCTATACTGACCTCCATCAGGTTGCAAACTGAATCTAATTTTTTTCTGCATCTAGCTCTGAAAAAATATTTGGCCTTCCCGCAGTGTGTCGGACTTTCTCTATTAGTCCATCTATACTGACCTCCATCAGGTTGCAAATTAAAAATAATTTTTATCTGCATCTACAGTACCTCTGAAAAAATATTTGGGCTTCTAGCTGTGTGTGGGACTTGTTGTATTAGTCCATCTATACTGACCTCCATCAGGTTGCAAACTGAATATATTTTTTTCCGCATCTACCTCTGAAAAAATATTGGGCTTCTAGCTGTGTGTGGGTCTTGTTCTATTAATCCATCTATACAGACCTCCATCAGGTTGCAAACTGAATATAATTTTTTTCTGCAACTACCTCTGAAAAAATATTGGGCTTCTAGCTGTATGTGGGACTTGTTGTATTAGTCCATCTATACTGACCTCCATCAGGTTGCAAACTGAATATATTTTTTTCTGCATCTACCTCTGAAAAAATATTGGGCTTCTAGCTGTGTGTGGGACTTGTTCTATTAATCCATCTATACAGACCTCCATCAGGTTGCAAACTGAATATATTTTTTTCTGCATCTACCTCTGAAAAAATATTGGGCTTCTAGCTGTGTGTGGGACTTGTTGTATTAATCCATCTATACTGACCTCCATCAGGTTGCAAACTGAATATATTTTTTTCTGCATCTAACCCAGCCAATAGTTTTGGCCTAATACCACAGTTTGGCCACTCAGCTCTGCTCGGTTACCATCCATTGTATTTTTGTGCAAACAACTCCAGAGTTGTGAATTAGTTAGCCACCAAAATGAGTGGAAAAAGGCCTGCTGCTGGTGGAAAGGGGAATAGGCGTGTTGGGAAGGGGAAAAAAGGTTGTGTCCGTGGGGTAGGTGTTAAAGCAACAGTAACATCTGCAGAAGAAAGACCATCTTCCAGCCAAACTAAAATGTCTACTTCTTTTAGCGGACAATGTGATAAGATCCCTTTCTTACGGCCACGCCAATCGCTACAAATTCCAGATGAGGCACAAAAACAGCAGGTGCTTCAACGGATATCAAGTGCTCCTTTAAGTGGGCTCTCCTCCACATCAACTTCAACATCACAAATACTCCAGTCCTCAAAGGTGTCACCCAAATCGCACTTGCTTCCTCACAGCTCCCAAATCTCCAGCTGCCCGTCTGAGTATGAGGTAGAACAGATGGTTGAGTCTGCAGAGCTGTTTACTCATACTATAGCCTGGGAATCAGAGGTCGACTCCAGCGCTTCTGTGAATCCAGACGAGGAAATGATCTGCACTGATGCCCAGAATCTTTATGAGTTGGATCCAGGACCAGACGCAGAAGGTTCTGACCATAATGTAGACCCTCATTCCCAAACTGTATCTCCTGTTGGTGGAGACAATGAGGAAGACGATGATAAGACTCAAATACCTGATTGGAGCGACAACTTTAGTTTTTTGTCAGGGCAGGAACAGGTTGGCTCTGAGGACGACAGGTGTGATAACACACAGGGTGATGATGATGAGGTTGGAGATCCCACTTACTGTCAACCCACAGTCAGCCAAGAGATGAGGTCAGCAGAGGAGGTGGAGGAAGATGCTAGTGACGACGAGGTCAGGTTGCGCCTTCCTGGACAGAGACGTAGTACTGGAAGCACGTCAACAACTACATCCTCAAACACAACTCTGCCTCTCACCACAAGTCGTGGTGGCTCTTCAGGTCGCATGGGTGCTAAGCCTTGCATAGCCTGGGCATTTTTTCAGATCGATAAAGATGACCCAACTCGTGTTATCTGTAACATTTGTCAGCAAAAGCTAAGTAGAGGCCAAAAAATACATAGTTTGAGTACTTCATGCATGAACCGGCACATGGACATGAAGCATAAGTTGCAGTGGGAAGCTCAGTGTGCTACAATGCGGCCTAGCCGGCCGGGCCAACCACCGTCTGCCATATCTTGTGCATCCGCGGCCTCTTCATCCTCTGTGACTGGGGGGACAGCAGTCACACCTGTTTTGGGGCGCAGACCTGCCACCTCTTTACCCGCAACAGCCAGCGTGATTGGCAGGTCATCATTTTCTTTGGAGGTGGTAACACCAGCTGGTGTTGAGCGCTGTCCGACATCGATATCACCACCTTTGGATCAAGGCAACCTAACATGTCCGCCTGCATCTTCCTCACAGACCGGCAGTTTGCCGGGGACACCCTTATCAACCCCGTCTAAGCACAATAGCCAGCCCTCGGTCCCTCAGATGTGGACAAGTAAAAGACCATTTCCTCCTAGCCATGAGAAAGCTAAGAGGTTGAATTTCACCATCTGCAAGCTCTTGGCTACAGAAATGCTGCCTTTCCGCCTGGTGGACACAGAGGATTTTCGAGACCTTATGTCCGTCGCAGTGCCCCAGTACCAGATGCCCAGTCGGCACTACTTCTCAAAGAAAGGTGTGCCTGCGCTCCACCAGCATGTCGCACACAACATCACCGCTTCTTTGAGAAACTCTGTGTGTGACAGGGTGCATTTCACCACAGACACTTGGACGAGTAGGCATGGACAGGGGCGTTACATGTCGCTGACTGGGCACTGGGTAACTATGGTGACAGCAGGACAAGGGGCTGCTGTCCAAGTCTTGCCGTCCCCACGAGTTGTGCGTCAATCCTCTTTATGTCAAAGTTCCTCCACTGCTTCTGCCTCCTCAACCTCCTCTCGGTCTTCCACCTGCACCCAAAGCCTGTCTGGTCATGCCACAAGCTTTCTAACTGCGCAGAAGGGATCCTGCACACCTCCTTACTATGCTGGCAGTAGGGCTCAACGTCATCAGGCGGTTTTTACTTTGAAATGTCTGGGAAATGTGAGTCACACAGCTGAGGAGTTGTGGTCAGCTCTGGAGAACCAATTTCATGAATGGCTGTCTCCACTGGACCTGAAACCAGGGAAGGCCGTGTGCGACAATGCTGCAAACCTGGGTGCGGCCCTTCGCCGGGGCAATGTCACACACGTGCCTTGTATGGCTCACGTGTTGAACCTGGTTGTCCAGCAATTTTTAGCCCACTATCCCAGACTAGATGGCCTTCTGCAGAGGGCACGGTTGCTGTGTGCTCACTTCCGCCGTTCGCATCCCGCAGCTCAGCGACTTACATCTCTACAGAAGTCGTTGGGCCTGCCACTTCACCGGCTAAAATGCGATGTGCCTACCCGGTGGAATTCAACTCTGCACATGTTGCAGCGACTGTGGCAGCACCGACAAGCCCTGGTGCAATACGTTCTGACGTATAGCCTGGGCCAACGAGATCCAGAGGTGGGGCAAATCACGCTGGAGGAGTGGTCTCAGATCAGGGACCTATGCACCCTTCTGCACAGTTTTGAAATGGCGACGAAGATGTTTAGTGCTGATGATGCCATTATCAGCATGACTATTCCGGTGATTTACATGCTGGAGCACATGTTAAACAGAATTCGGAGTCAGGTGGTGGCACAAGAGGAGGTGGAGGAAGTAGAGGAGGAGGAGTTGTATGTGGAAGGGCTAACATCTGCAAGGTCCAGACGGTCGGCAGCACCAAGGCGGCAGGCATGTGAGGGTGGGGGAGATGGTTTTACCAGGGCGCATGGTAGCAGCCAAACTAGTGAGGAAGGTGCAGGAGCTCAGGAAGAAGTGGAGGACGAACTGATGGAAGACTCATCAGATGAGGGAGACCTTGATCACATTTCTGTTGTGCGAGGTTGGGGGGAGAGGACAGAGGAAGGAAGCATGATTGTTACCTCGCCACCAACACAACAGGGACTTGGTGCTCCTGGATGCGCAACACACATGAGTGCCTTCTTGCTGCACTACCTGCAACATGACCCTCGAATTGTGAGAATTAGAAATAATCCTGACTACTGGGTTGCCACACTGTTAGATCCCCGGTACAAAAGTAAATTTGCCGAAATTATTCCTGCCATAGAAAGGGATGCACGCATGCAGGAGTATCAGCAGAGACTGTTGCAGAATCTTACATGTGCTTTTCCACAAAACACCAGTGGTGCACGTAGTGAATCTCACAGTTCCAACTTGCCAACCGTGGGACCGTCAAGTGTTCAGCACTCAAACCGTAACAGAACCACAGTATCTGCTGGTAACATCAATTTTGCGGAATCATTTCACCACTTTTTTAGCCCATCCTTTGCAAGGCCACAGGAGACAAGAAGTCTGACACATAGTCAACCCCTAGAGATGATGGTACAGGAGTATCTCCAAGTAAACATTGAAGCCACGACTGTGTCACTGGACCCTTGCTCTTTTTGGGCTTCCAATCTGGATAAATGGCCGGAGCTAGCCACTTACGCCTTGGAGATCTTGTCATGCCCCGCAGCCAGCGTTCTGTCTGAACGTGTGTTCAGCGCTGCTGGTGGTGTGCTGACAGATAAGCGCACGCGGCTCTCCACTGATAATGTAGACAGACTCACGTTCATAAAGATGAACAAATCATGGATCCGAAACGACTTTTCTACCCCTGTGTCATCCTGGGGAGAGTAAAAGCTTGATGATTGGTTAAAATCCCCCTACCAACCGTTTTAAGCTTTCAAATTACTAATCATGTTTATCTGTATCTTGACTGGAAAATAATTTGGGCTTTGTAGCAGTGTGCAGCACTGATCCTATTAGGCCATCTATAATAAGCTCCACCAGATTTAAAATTAAAAATAATTTTTAGCTGCATCTAGCCCGGAAAATAATTTTGGGGCTCCGAGATGCGCAAGACACATAAGTGCCTTCTTGCTGCACTACCTGCAGCATGACCCTCATATTGTCAGAATTCGAAGTAATCATGACTACTGGGTTGCCACACTCTTAGATCCCCCAAACTTTTCGATCAACCTTTTCATTTTAATAAAGACCAAAAAAATGGTCATTTTTGAAATTATAAGCATTAGCAGGTTGTTAGAAACTGAAATCAAACAGTTTTCAACTCAAAACTTTATTCTAGGTGATGTTACATTTTCACATAGGACCCCTTGTTCGAAAGGAGCTTCTGAGCTCTCTCGTCCATTGAATTTGTCAGGTTTTGGATGGTTTCTGCTTCAATTGTTTTGCATGAGGACAGAATACCCTCCCAGAGCTGTTGCTTAGATGTGACCTGCCTCCCGCCATCATAGACACTCCTTTTAATGATGCTCCAAAGGTTCTGAATGGGGTAGAGGTCAGGGGAGCATGGGGGTCACACCATAAGTTTGTCCCCTTTTATGCCCATATCAGCCAGAGATGCAGATGTTTTATGTGCAGCATGAGATGGTGCATTATCATGCAGAAAAATGATCTTGCTGTGAAATACACGGTTCTTCTTCTTGAACCATGGCAGGAAGTGCTGTTTGAGAAAATCCACATACATTATGGAGTTCATCTTTAGCACCTTCAGGGATCCTAAAGGGGCCGACAATCTCTCTCCCCATGATTCCAGCCCAAAACATTACTCCACCTCCTCCTTGTTGGCGCTGTAGCCGTGTTTGCGTGGGGTGTCCATCAACCAGCCATCCTCCACTCCATCCATCTGGACCATCGAGCGCTGCACGGCACTCATCCGTGAACAAAACAGTTTTGAAATCAGTCTTCATGTAATGTTTGGCCCACTGGAGCCGTTTCTGCTTGTGTGAAGTGGATAGAGGAGGTCGACAGGATGGCGTATGCACAGCTGCAAACCTCTGAAGGACCCTGCATCTTGTTGTTCGGGGGACGTTGGAGGCACAAGCAGCTTCAAAAACTTGTCTGCTGCTATGACAAGGCTTTTTTGCCGCTGCTCTTTCAACCTGACGTAATTGCCTGTAGGAAACAGTCCTCAATTTGCCCTTATCAGCACGCACACGTGTGTACTGTGAATCAGCTACATACTTCTTGATTGCCAAGACACTTCATCCTGATCATCGCACAATGTTGATTGTAGTCATGCCTTGACCTAAACACTCCACAATTTGTTGCTTCTCAGCAGCCGACACATCCTTTTTCTTTCCCATTTTGGCAGAAAATGTAGGCTGCTTAATAATGTGAGAGAGCCTTCTTAAGTAGTCTTGCCTTTCATTGGACACACCTGCCAAACTAATTAGCACAGGTGTCTGCAATTGCTTACAGTGATATAAAGAGCCCTGACACACATCACCATCAATGAGTTTAACTGACAAGCAAACTAATTCTTCCCTTATCACTCCTAAACACTTTTTGCATAATAATTTGGAACGCAGTGTACATGTGCTTTTCCACAAAACACCAGTGGTTCACGTAGTGAATCTTACAGTTCTAACTTGCCAACCGTGGTCTGTATGGAATTGTTCAATAAAGGGCCCAAAATTAAGATAACATAGATGGGAGAGGTCTCTATGAATAGGAATTCCTAAGTATTTGATACCCTGTGAGGGCCAGGCAAAGGGAAAGTTGGACTGGATGGAATCCTATATGGATTTGGGGAGGGAGACATCGAGGGCCTCAGACTTCGCTGCATTGATTTTAAAATTTTACCATGTAACAAAGTGATCTATTTCAGCCATAACAGCAGGGATGGATATATGTGATTGAGTGATATATACTAGGACATCATCAGCAAATAGAGAGCACTTGTACTCGGTGCCTCCCACCTCAATCCACCTAATATTGGGGTTATGGCGAATTGATGAGAGCAGGTGCTCCGTCACTAGGATGTATAAGAGAGGGGACAGAGGACATCCCTGCCTTGTCCCATTGGTGATTGTGAAAGGTGATGAAAATGTTCTGACGCACCCCCTGGGCCTTGGGACACCCGGAGCCGGACCCTTTTTGGTGGATGCTGGTGGTTGTAGTCTTCGTGGCGGCGACCCGGTTCCGTGGCTCAGGGCGGTCAAACCAGTGGCGGAACTATTTATGTGGTTTTGATGTTTAAATGTCCGACTACGCCACCCGTGGATTGCGGTCAGAGTGAACCGCCGCTACAGGGCAGACCGCTGAGGCTGGTGTTGTGGGTGCAGCAGAGCGTAGCATAACTCCCCACGGGAGGAGCATAGCCTCAGCGCAGTGTATGCGGAGGATGGGGGTGATGGTGCAGGGCAGCAGCAGTAACGACACGGAGTCAGTGATGCAGTCCAGGGCCTTTACTCACAGTTCTTATTATCCAGACCACGTCTGCAGGTAACGGCTGCCCACGTCGTACTGTGCTCACCAGGTGAGGGGCTCAGACAACTCCCAGATAACTTTGGAGCACTTCACAGGACCCCCTTTGTGTGTCCTTTGTCTGGCCTTTCTTACCAACACTTCTGTCCGGCTGCCTCGGGCCTCCTCTTGGTAAACTTGGCGCCAGTTTCCCTGACCCTATGTGGTGCCTTCCTAGCGGGTGTAGCGAGGGGCTGCGCCACATAAAATGTCAGAGCCTCCGGTTTCTAGCTGAGGGTCATTTCCTGCCTCCACTAGTTCGGGGACCGGTCTCCCCCTTTGGCCTGACCCCTCCACGCAGGTGGATTCGGGCGTGCGGTGGCGACTCGCCCGTCCGCACCCCTGGGATCCCTTCATTCCTCGTTCCTGGAGCCTTCTCCGCTCCTCTTCCTTCCTTCTCCCTCTTCCAGGCCTGGGCCTCTGTTACTAGGCCCGCCTCCGGAGCAGAGCTCATGCAGAGCCCCTGCTCCCTGCCACTTCTGCTCAGACTTCTCTGCACTGAACTAAGATGGTGCCCACCTTTTATACTCCCTTCTCAATGCACCCAGGAACTGCTTCCTCCCTGCTCCTGCACTACAGGGTTCCCCTTCCTCAGTGTTCCCTCCCCCCACTCCAGCCAGGGACAGGGACTGTCGTGCCCATCTCAGGGGCATATTGGTCGCCCTGCCCCACGGCAATGTGGTGTAATGCATGCAGGTGTCGGGTCCTGATCCACACTCCATCCTTACCTGAGAGTGAGATATCACACCTCTGGGTGAGGTGCAATACGTCTGTAGCAACCGAGCCCTCAGGGTGCTACAGTTCCATTTATCTTCAGCCTAGGTGACGTATTGCGATACAGGGCCGTGATTTTGGCTATAAAAGGGTCCCCTAGACCCCTACCCCAAGCTTTTTAAGAGAATCATATATGGCGTGCCAGGAGACTCTATGGAATGCTTTCTCAGCATCCAACGAGAGTATCTAATTACAAATTTTTAACTGCATCTAGCCCAGGAAATACTTTGTGCCTAGTAGCAGTGTCTGCTAGTCAGCGGATTATCCCGGCTGTTAAGCAAGCTACACCACCTGTAGTTTAGACACTTAATTTTTTCAAAGGAAATGCTTCGGGACCATGGGATACTTAGTGAAGAGCATCAGGAGGCACCCCAAGGCATAGGGGCTGGGACTGGCAGTAGGATGCCTTGCGGTGGACAGCCGAGCTCGATCCTTATAAAAGCTTTTTAACTGCAGCAGCTTTAGTGGACGCTACTGGAGCTGGAATTACCGCGGCTGCTGGCATGAGACTTGCCCTCCAATAGATCCTTGTGAATGGATTTAAAGTGTATTCATTCAAATTAGAGAGACAATTTAAATTAAAAAGCTTAGAGCTGCCTCCACCACAGGGGGGCTCGCTCGACCCACCAGCGGACAGGCACCAGTATTGGGAGAGGGGGGCTGGCCGTCAGGGTTCACCGCGGCTCTGGCACAAACCCGGCGACACGGAGGTGGCACGGGCAGGAGCGGACTGGCCGTGTCGGCTTCTCACTTTTTGGATTTTAGAAGGGCATGACATGCCTATATCTGTGTCTCCCCCTCCTTTTACTCCTCCACCTCTTTTATTTTCGCATGACTATATGTACTTGTCACTTTTCCATGTGTTAGTTATGTCTTCTGAGCAGTTTGTCAGCTTTTGGACACCTTTGAAGGTGTTTTCTATGTGTTTCTATGTGTTTTTGTTTGCCTGCCATTGGTTTTAACGGTGTTCGAAGGTGTTCGACGAACAGTTCGACGAACAGTTCGGCGAACACACGGGTGTTCGACGAACCGAACCGAACTCGAACACTACGGGGGTGGCTCAACACTAGTTGCCAGTTACCTGCCAGATACCTGCCAGATTCCTGCCAGCTTGCTGTCTTATTCCTGCCTGATATTCTGCTACCTGCCTGCTAGCCTGAGGTCCGACGGTCTGCCTTACTACTCCTGTCAGTCTGTCTAAGGACCAGCTTGCCCGCTCACCTGGGAGCGCACATCAACTACCTGCCTGCTTGCCTGAGGTCCGACGGTCTGCCTTCCAACTCTTGTCAGTCTGTCTATGGACCAGCTTGCCCGCTCACCTGGGAGCGCACATCTGCTACCTGCCTGCTAGCCTACCTGGAGGCTCTGCCGTCACGTGCTGTGACCACCTGCCTGTCCAGTGACTCCTGCCCGCTCACCTGGGAGCGCTCATCTGCTGCCTGTCTGCTAGCCTACCTGGAGGCTCTGCCGTCACGTGCTGTGACCACCCGCCTGTCCAGAGACTTCTGCCCGCTCACCTGGGAGCGCTCATCTGCCGCCTGTCTGTTGGTCTTCCTGGAGGCTCCGCCGTCACATGCTGTGACCACCCGTTTATCCAGAGACTCTCGCCTGCTCACCTGGGAGCTCACGTCTACCATCAGCCGCCACAGGTCGTACCAACCCTTTACCAGAGACTGCCCCGGTCACTTGCCGTGACCATCTGCCCGTTCACCCAGAGACTGCCCCGGTCACTTGCCGTGACCACCTGCCCGTTCACCCAGAGACTGCCCCGGTCACTTGCCGTGACCATCTGCCCGTTCATCCAGAGACTGCCCCGGTCACTTGCCGTGACCTTCTGCCTGTTCTTCTAGAGACTGTCCCGGTCACCTGCTGTGACTGCCTGCCTGGTCGCCACCCGCTCCCTTACAAGGACCGCCCCCTTGTATAGTAGCTCAGAGGTTCCGCCTCCCAGACCCGTTACACTTTCCATAGTGGGCCTCCTCTTCACACTGTCCTGTCACATTGTGCCCTCTTATAGGACCCAGTCTCTATAATCTATACTCTATACTGTGCCCCCTCATCACGCTCCCCCCTCCTTGGCATACTGTCTCCTCCTGGCTGTGACCTTACACTGTCACCCCATGCTACTCCCACACACACACACTACTCGGTCTTTATTCTGTGCCCACTCAGTTTTCTCCCCCCCATACTGTCTCCTCATACTATTCCCCTCAATAGTCTCCTCACACGTTTCCCCCTCCCACTTGACAGACTGCCTCCTCACACACCCCCGACTCCCAATACATGCTCCCATCTTACCCCTTGCTTCTCATATTGTGTCTTCAAATTTCACCTGCTCCCCATATTGTGTCTGCACTGATCCCTCCCTTGCATCCTCAAATCATCCCCACCCTGTTACACTAAATCTCCCCCACACAGTAAATACCCCTTCACACACTAAATCTTCCCCATACAGTAAATCTCTCCCACCCGTTACACTAAATCTCCCACATACAGTAAACCTCCCCCAGCCCTGTTGCACTAAATCTCCCTCACACACAGTAAATACCCCCTCCCACACACACATACACACCCACACACAGTAAATACCCCCTCCCACACACAGTAAATACCCCCATCCCACACACACACGGTAAATATACCCTCACACACACAGTAAATATACCCCCACATGCACAGTAAATACCCCCCTTCCACATACACACAGTTAATACCCCCTTTCCACACACACACACACAGTAAATACCCCCTTCCATACACAGTATATACCACCCTTCCACACACACAGTAAAAAAAAAACCTTCCTCATGCACACTGTAAATACCCCCCTTCCACACACACACACACAGTAAATACTCCCCTTCCACACACAGTAAATACCACCCTCCCACACACACAGTAAATACCCCCACACAGAATAAATACCTCCTCCCACACACAGTAAATACCCCCTCCCACACAGTAAATACTTCCACACACAGTAAATACCTGCACACACACAGTAAATACCCCCACACACAATAAATACCCCCTCCCACAGTAAATATTCCCTCCGCGCAGTGTATTTAACCCGACCCAGCATAAATATCCTACACACACAGTAAACCCCCCCAACATCAAATATCCCCCAGCTTTCCATTACATTTATTTTTTGGTGTCTTCAGCTCCAGTCTGGAGCACTTTCCAGCTGTTCTTCACGCTGGGTGCCGGTGAGTGACGTCAGCAGAGTGATCACATGACCTGATAACGCTGCTGGCATCGCTCTGAACCGGAGGTCAGAGATTCAATTGTACTCACGTCTGAAAAACGCGAGTACAATCACTGGGAGCTGGGGAACTGGAGGTTCTCTGAACCAGCTGTCAGTTTGACAGCGAGCTCAGAGAACTGCCGACTCTAAGTCTTGGGGGCGCAGAATGCAGACACCAGGGAAACATTTCTGACCACCGCATTAGGTGGCCCAACAGCGCCCCCCTCCAGGCTGTGCCCGGGGCACATGCCCCTGCTGCCCCCCCCTAGATACGCCTCTGTGTCTGCTGGGTTTAGGTTTCAAGCCACCACACAATCTGTTATCCAGGATGGCGACAGGTTTACAATGGCCCCTGGCCTTGAAGGAAGGCCGACATGATGGTGTTAAAGCAGAAATAGAAGAAGCTTGGTAGCGCTATGGGAGTTACGGGGTTAAAAAAGAATGTAAGATGGGTTAGTACAGGTCATAAGAGAGGAAGGGTCAGAGGTAGGAGGGAAGGGAATATAAGGGTGGGCCATTTGCTAGTTGGCAACCATTTTAAGTGGCCCCTAACAAGAGCTTGAATATCCCACCAACGCTCCCTGTATTACTTATCAATGACAATGGTTGGGGAACGTAGTCATGGGGATCTTATTGGAAGTTGTGAGTTTGTCGGATAGAAGGATGTTTATGTTATATCCTGTATGTCATAGCAGTAAGGCATGGGGGGGAGGTCCTTAAAGTTGGTGGAGTTGGATAATGGCAGATCGGTGGGGGGTTTCTAGACCCCCCTAAGTGAAATTAAGTGGTGACGAGTGTTTAAATAATCCCAGCGAAAGGATTAGAGGGCCCGTGGTTAATGGTTATGTTCATTGGCCAGGTTAATTAATAAATGCCTTTGAGCTGGTGCTTAGTGGCTAGAGGTAAGATACGACCTAGGCCAAGGTGGGCTTATTGGACCTGTTGTTTATAGATTTGGGGCTTCGAGGACCACCCCTCTAGAAGGTTTTTGTTCTTTAGAATGTTTGTTAATAATTGTTAATAAAAGGCTGCTGTGGCCAATTTAATCCAACATCAGTGCATGGTGTGGCTAGTCAATAAAGTGAGATAAAATGGTAGGGGGATCTATGGGAGTTAAACCAAGCTCACATGACTCGCAAATACCCCTTTGTCATGCTGCTCTAACCAAGACAAGACGTTCATTCCCCCTCCTGACTTCATTGATATTTTACAAGCTGAATATGTAATGAAAACCAACCATTAGCAGCATCCAGCACATGCACAGTGGAGGGAGGGGTACCGGTTTGTGCATTATCTGCGCGATGTGCATGCGCCGAATGCTGCAGAAGGTGAGTACAGTTTCAACCAAACTCTACCAAAGTGTATTACTTTAGTAATGCATTCTCTTGTAGTCATTAGATGCAGCCATGACAAGGCACTATAGATGCATCTTCAAAGAGGTGTAGCCAACTTGTCAATATGAAGATAATTGGTGGAAGTGTACCACTATGGAATTATAGAAACCATAGTTACCTGAGAATCAAAAAAAAACTGAGAATCAATAAGTCATTGGTAAGGAGCCAATAACCCTTGTAACCCTGGGGGCTTAATATTTTTCATTTCGGATGTCATCTTGAAGCAAAAGTTGCTTTAAATTCCACAGAACTGGATAAAAATTTCGCTCATGTTTAAATAATTGTCATACATTTATAAGTAATTCAAGAGGAAGAAGAAATTGTTTCTTTGGGGCAAATTAACAGCCGGATGGCAGAACGGCTATTTTAAAAACCATATTCACTTGCGAGAATATTATGAGTTGGTGGAATATATTTAGAAATTTACATTTAGCAGGGATTTTTCTTATAGCATTACATTTCATTTTCATGATGGTACATTTGTTAATGCTAAATAAAGTTACCGATAATTATTGACTATTTAAAAGTATAGAAAAAAGGAAAAAACAAAAGGATTCAGTTAAAGAATGGAAATTCCATGAATTGGCACACATTATGGTGCATTACACACTAAGAGCCTATGTATAACAGGGGCAGTACCTCATTGAGAGTTGTTGCCTAAATCATTGCCAAAGCAATAAAAGGAACTTTAAAAATTCCCCAAATAATTCAATTAGAAACATAGTAAAAAGGCAATGGTATTTTCTAGTCAAGATCTCAAGGAAAATGCACAAACAGGATGCAGCACACCCCCTTATTAGAAGGAGCTAACACAGGTGCAGAATATCTATGAACAACAACTCTCAACCGCTCAATCCATGGAGGTAAAATATATATAATATATATAATAATAATAGGAGGTATTGGTTAATATTTTTACTGTAGTGTAGGGATTCGCAAGACAGTGAGGACCCTTAACATGGGTTGCGAGCTTGCGTATTTTGGCCAAAATATTAACCAATGCCTCCTATTATTATTATATACTGTTTATTTTTGCACTTTTATATCTTTACAGAGTGCAGCCAGGCCCCTCCTTGTGACCTTGTGAATTAGGGGCTTGCACTTCTTTGATGCACTGTGCTGGGTAGCCCTCCTAATCAAATAGTAGGGACTAGTGTTGAGCGGGTGCTCGAAGCTCAGGCCGAGCTCGCTGTGATACTCGGGTGCTCGACCCGAGCAACGAGCCCAATGTTAGTCTATGGGATACCCGAGCATTTTTGCTGCGGCACCTCCGGCAGTCTGTAGAAAGCCTAAAAAGTGGCCAAAACGATAGTGACCAGTGCTCAAAAGACATGGGAACAGCATAGGCATCGCCCCAGGAAGCATTTCTGACCCCCAGGTCACTGCTGTCAACAACGTGGTCAGAGGTATTAAGCCACTTTTACAGGCTCACAATAAAACGTTCAAAAACGAAACTGAAACGGTTTTCCTGTGAAACATGTTAAGGAACTTCCTTTCCAGAGTAAAGACTTGTGTATAAGTTAAAATAAATAACCAAAAACTAAAATACTCCTCCACACCTTGGGCTATGTTCACAAGTAGCATTTTTTATGCGTTTTTGCACTTTTGTATTGCTTTCAACCGTGACAAATGCATTCACCGGGAAATGTCATTTTAACATTTTACAATCTTATCTGGCCATGTGCTGTGTGACACATGCATACAGTGCTGAAAAGACATGGGAACAGCATGGGGAAGACCCCTGGAAGCATCTCTGACACCCAGGTCACTGCCTAAAAGTGTGCCCATCAGAAGTGATCCTTGCCGCATCAGAAGATGCAGACTTGCAACTATCCCCATGCAAGTCCTTGTCCCAGGGCAGTGCTCAATTGTACCTTCCCCATTCCATGCAATGCAAGCGCAAGTATGCAGCCTGCCACCCACCCACCCGCAGGCTGCAATACCATACTGCTAGCTTGCTTGCACTTGAAATTGGGCTTTTTAGGCATGTGGAGGCGGAATCTGTCCACCACGTCATGCCTGCGTCGGCGGCCTAGTATCCATACTCAGTCCCCAGCCGCCCGGCGGCCGGGTGTCCACACTCGGTCCCCAGGCGCCCCGCGGCCGGGTGTCCACACACGGTCCCCAGCCGCCTGGGGGCGGCCGGGTGTCCATAAACGGTCCCCAGCCGCCCCTATTTCTCCTGTCAACTTCCCCCCACACACTTTTCTTAGCCCGGCCAGCTTTAAGGAAGCATTGGACGAGCCCACCAGAGAACCAGACTCCTCCGGTGGGCCCTGGCTTCTCCATCAGGGGAGTTGAGAGTGCCAAGGTGAGGAGCATGATGATGATAGAAGTTAGCATGTGCTTTGTTTTCTTGGAATGCAAGCGTAAGTGTGCAGCCTGCCACCCACCCACCCCCAGGCTGCAATACCATACTGCTAGCTTGCTTGCACTTGAAATTGGGCCTTTTAGGCATGTGGAGGCGGAATCTGGCCACCACGTCATGCCTGCGTCGGCGGCCTGGTATCCATAATCAGTCCCCAGCCGCCCGGCGGCCGGGTGTCCACACTCGGTCCCCAGCCGCCAGGGGGCGGCCGGGTGTCCATACTCGGTCCCCAGCTGCCCCGCGGCCGAGTGTCCACACACGGTCCCCAGCCGCCTGGGGGTGGCCGGGTGTCCATAAACGGTCCCCAGCCACCCCTATTTCTCCTGTCAACTTCCCCCCCACACTTTTCTTAGCCCGGCCTGCTTTAGGGCAGCATTGGACGAGCCCACCAGAGAACCAGACTCCTCTGGTGGGCCCTGGCTTCTCCATCAGGGGAGTTGAGAGTGCCAAGGTGAGGAGCATGATGATGATAGAAGTTAGCATGTGCTTTGTTTTCTTGGAATGCAAGCGTAAGTGTGCAGCCTGCCACCCACCCACCCCCAGGCTGCAATACCATACTGCTAGCTTGCTTGCACTTGAAATTGGGCCTTTTAGGCATGTGGAGGCGGAATCTGGCCACCACGTCATGGCTGCGTCGGCGGCCTGGTATCCATACTCAGTCCCCAGCCGCCCGGTGGCCGGGAGTCCACGCTCGGTCCCCAGCTGCCAGCGAGCGGCCGGGTGTCCACACTCGGTCCCCAGCCACCCCACGGCTGGGTGTCCACACACGGTCCCCAGCCGCCTGGGGGCGGCCGGGTGTCCATAAACGACCCCTATTTGAAGGACAGCCTAACCACAAACACATGGACAAGTGAATGTGGACAGGGATGGTCAATCTCACGCCTTCACACTGGGTTAATATTGTGGAAGCCGGGACACAGTTGGACACTGGGATGCAACATGTCCTCCAGACATAGAGGATTGCGGGTCCTGGGTCAATCAGGCTTCAACACAAAGTTCAAAAGGTAGACAGCTGCAGTGGTCGGCCTCCTACACAACGAGTAAATTATTCATGATCATGAGGCCATCCATCTCCTTAGCTTTCTGATCCTTGGAATGCAAGCGCATGTATGTAGTAGCGGCTAGGCCTGAGGTGGTCAGCGTTTTGGCGCATATCCTACCTCCTCCGAGGATTGCTGGATGTTTTCCTGCTACTATCCCAGTTCTATGACTCCCGTTAAAACAAAGCTTCAGGTGATGAATGATGGATGAGGTGGTGGCAAAGGAGAAAGAGCAGGAGGAACAGGGACCATTCACATCAATATCAGGCCAGTCAACCACACATGTCTTGCAGGATATGTTTCTGTACCAAAAGGAGCGGTTTGGCTACACAGTTATAGGGCATACAGTGAGTGCAATGCCTACCAAAAATTTCAAGGCACTCCAATGCCCCTTGGAAGTGACATGGAGGTCAGAGTGCCTTAACTAAACCGTTTTTTCCATTTATAGCAACTGGGTCTCCTGTGCACTGTTGGCCTAAGCAGTGAATGGAAGGCTTTCCAAAAATTATTAGGAACTGCAATGGCCCTTGAAACAGACGAGGATTACAGCATACTAAAAACCTTCTACCCATTATTGGGGAGTGGGTCTCCCTTAGTGTTCGCCTTGCATTGAAAAGCAAAAGCTGACTAAAATTAGGAGGAAATGCAATGCCCATTGGAAGAGTCATGGAGGTTAGAGTTAATTAAAAACAACATTTCAATACCCCTTGGAAGAGCTGTGGAGTTCAGAATGGTTTAACAAGACAGTTTTAATGCCCCTTGGAAGAGACGTGGAGGTCGCAGTAGCTTAACAAGACGGTTTTAATGCCCCTTGGAAGAGACTTGGAGGTAGCAGTGGAATAAAAAGACAATATCAATGCCCCTTGAACATGTGGTGGAGGTTGCAGTAGCTTAACAAGACTGTTTTAATGTCCCTTGGAAGAGACGTGGAGGTTGCAGTAGCTTAACAAGACGGTTTTAATGCCCCTTGGAAGAGACGTGGAGGTTGCAGTAGCTTAACAAGACGGTTTTAATGCCCCTTGGAAAAGTGGTGAAGGTTGCAGTAGCTTAACAAGATGCTTTTAATGCCCCTTGGAAGAGACGTGGAGGTCGCAGTAGCTTAACAAGACGGTTTTAATGCCCCTTGGAAGAGATGTGGAGGTTGAAGTATCCTAACAAGACGGTTTTAATACCCCTTGGAAAAGTGGTGGAGGTCGCACTAGCTTAACAAAACTGTTTTAATGCCCCTTGGAAGAGATGTGGAGGTTGCAGTATCCTAACAAGACGGTTTTAATTCCCCTTGGAAAAGTGGTGGAGGTCGCACTAGCTTAACAAAACAGTTTTAATGCCCCTTGGAAGAGACGTGGAGGTCGCAGTGGAATAAAAAGACAATATCAATGCCCCTTGAAAATGTGGTGGAGGTCGTAGTAGCTTAACAAGACGGTTTTAATGCCTCTTGGAAAAGTGGTGGAGGTCGCAGTAGCTTAACAAGATGGTTTTAATTCCCCTTGGAAGAGACGTGGAGGTTGCAGTAGCTTTTAGCTTAACAAGACAGTTTTAATGCCCTTTGGAAAAGTGGTGGAGGTTGCAGTAGCCTAACAAGACGGTTTTAATACCCTTGGAAGAGACGTGGAGGTCGCAGTAGCTTATCAAGACGGTTTTAATGCCCCTTGGAAGAGACGTGGAGGTCGCAGTGGAATAAAAAGACAATATCAATGCCCCTGGGAAAAGTGGTGGAGGTCGCAGTAGCTTAACAAGACGGTTTTAATGATCCTTGGAAAAGTGGTGGAGGTTGCAGTAGCTTAACAAGATGATTTTAATGCGCCTTGGAAGAGACGTGGAGGTCGCAGTGGAATAAAAAGACAATATCAATGCCCCTGGAAAAAGTGGTGGAGGTCGCAGTAGCTTAACAAGACGGTTTTAATGCCCCTTGGAAGAGACGTGGAGGTCGCAGTGGAATAAAAAAACAATATCAATGCCCCTTGAAAATGTGGTGGAGGTCGCAGTAGCTTAACAAGACGGTTTTAGTGCCCCTTGGAAAAGTGGTAGAGGTCGCAGTAGCTTAACAAGATGGTTTTAATGCCCCTTGGAAGAGCCATGAAGTACAGCATTAGAGATGAGCGGTGTTCGACTCGAACTGTTCGCCAATCTCAAATTCGAGCTGTTTTGGGCGGTGTTCGAGCCGTTCGGCGAACACGAACAATTTGACAAAAATTCGGCTGTTCGAGGTTATGTTCGATAACTGTTCGTGCACCAAAATCATAACTGGATTTTTTCTCAGTAATGATGAAAATTAATGTTAATACGCAGTTTGAGTGTACAGCGGGGCGGGGAGAGGGGCAGGGGATGGATCTCTGCATAAATAATGAAGATCTCCATTTTTTTTTTCTCTTTCCCGCATTTACAGTGGGGAGGTGCAATCTGTCAGCCTATAAGCAGCGCACACACGGAGCAAACTGCTTTTTTTCACACAAGCAAGGGCATGTGTCATTGGCAGTGTATGTCACATGTCCTTGCCCTATAAGTCCCAGCCATTTTCCCCGTCGCCATCATTTTCTCACTGCTGCAGCTGCGTGTTACACGGCACCGCTGTTGCTGTGTGTTCTAAACTTTGTTAAATTCAAGCCAATTTTCGCACAAATCTACAGATAGCTTGGGAGTAGGGAATAGTTGTGATTGCAGTCCTTTTAAGGACTAGGTTACATCATTTCCTATGACTTTTATCAGGCAGGTCTGTGCTCTTAAATAGATAGGTTGGGAGTAAAGACTAATTGTAATTGCAGTCCTTTTGAGGGCTAGGTTACATCAGTTCCTATCAGTTTTTGCCATGCAGGTCTGTTTAGTGCTGTGCAAGTTTTTTTCACAGCATTTGGCTAAATCAAGCAAAGCAAATCCTTTTTGGCCTCTTGCAGTGTGTGTTAGTCAGTGGAGTAGCCTATCTGTGTTGCAAGCTACACCACCTGTGTATAGAATACCAATTTTTTTACTGCGCCTAGTGAAGTAAAACCTTTTGGGCATAGCATCATTCTATTAGTCCATCTATACTAACCTCCACCAGGTTGCAAATTCGAAATAATTTTTATCTGCATCTAGCTCTGAAAAAATATTTCGGCTTGTAGCAGTGTGTGGGACTTGTTCTATTAGTCCATCTATACTAACCTCCACCAGGTTGCAAATTCAATATAATTTTTATCTGCATCTAGCTCTGAAAAAATATTTGGGATTCGGTTTGTGGCAGTGTGTGGGACTTGTTCTATTAGTCCATCTATACTAACCTCCACCAGGTTGCAAATTCAAAATTATTTTTATCTGCATCTAGCTCTGAACAAATATTTCAGCTTGTAGCAGTGTGTGGGACTTGTTCTATTAGTCCATCTATACTAACCTCCACCAGGTTGCAAATTCAATATAATTTATATCTGCATCTAGCTCTGAAAAAATATTTGGGCTTCGGCTTGAAGCAGTGTGTGGGACTTGTTCTATTAGTCCATCTATACTAACCTCCACCAGGTTGCAAATTCAAAATTATTTTTATCTGCATCTAGCTCTGAAAAAATATTTCGGCTTGTAGCAGTGTGTGGGACTTGTTCTATTAGTCCATCTATATTAACCTCCACCAGGTTGCAAATTCAAAATAATTTTATCTGCATCTAGCTCTGAAAAAATATTTTGGCTTCGGCTTGTAGCAATGTGTGGGACTTGTTCTATAAGTCCATCTATACTAACCTCCACCAGGTTGCAAATTCAAAATTATTTTTATCTGCATCTAGCTCTGAAAAAATATTTCGGCTTGTAACAGTGTGTGGGACTTGTTCTAATAGTCCATCAATACTAACCTCCACCAGGTTGCAAATTCAATATAATTTTTTTCTGCATCTAGCTCTGAAAAATATTTTGGCTTGTAGCAGTGTGTGGGACTTGTTCTATTAGTCCATCTATACTAACCTCCACCAGGTTGCAAATTCAATCAAATTTTTTTCTGCATCTAGCTCTGAAAAAATATTTCGGCTTGTAGCAGTGTGTGGGACTTGTTCTATTAGTCCATCTATACTAACCTCCACCAGGTTGCAAATTCAATATAATTTTTATCTGCATCTAGCTCTGAAAAAATATTTGGGCTTCGGCTTGTGGCAGTGTGTGGGACTTGTTCTATTAGTCCATCTATACTAACCTCCACCAGGTTGCAAATTCAAAATTATTTTTATCTGCATCTAGCTCTGAACAAATATTTCAGCTTGTAGCAGTGTGTGGGACTTGATCTATTAGTCCATCTATACTAACCTCCACCAGGTTGCAAATTCAATATAATTTATATCTGCATCTAGCTCTGAAAAAATATTTGGGCTTCGGCTTGAAGCAGTGTGTGGGACTTGTTCTATTAGTCCATCTATACTAACCTCCACCAGGTTGCAAATTCAAAATTATTTTTATCTGCATCTAGCTCTGAAAAAATATTTCGGCTTGTAGCAGTGTGTGGGACTTGTTCTATTAGTCCATCTATATTAACCTCCACCAGGTTGCAAATTCAAAATAATTTTTATCTGCATCTAGCTCTGAAAAAATATTTCGGCTTCGGCTTGTAGCAATGTGTGGGACTTGTTCTATGAGTCCATCTATACTAACCTCCACCAGGTTGCAAATTCAAAATTATTTTTATCTGCATCTAGCTCTGAAAAAATATTTGGGCTTCGGCTTGTAGCAGTGTGTGGGACTTGTTCTATTAGTTCATCTATACTAACCTCCACCAGGTTGCAAATTCAAAATTATTTTTATCTGCCTCTAGCTCTAAAAAAAATATTTTGGCTTGTAGCAGTGTGTGGGACTTGTTCTATTAGTCCATCTGTACTAACCTCCACCAGGTTGCAAATTCAAAATAATTTTTATCTGCATCTAGCTCTGAAAAAATATTTCGGCTTGTAACAGTGTGTGGGACTTGTTCTAATAGTCCATCAATACTAACCTCCACCAGGTTGCAAATTCAATATAATTTTTTTCTGCATCTAGCTCTGAAAAAATATTTTGGCTTGTAGCAGTGTGCGGGACTTGTTCTATTAGTCCATCTATACTAACCTCCACCAGGTTGCAAATTCAATCAAATTTTTTTCTGCATCTAGCTCTGAAAAAATATTTCGGCTTGTAGCAGTGTGTGGGACTTGTTCTATTAGTCCATCTATACTAACCTCCACCAGGTTGCAAATTCAATATAATTTTTATCTGCATCTAGCTCTGAAAAAATATTTGGGCTTCGGCTTGTGGCAGTGTGTGGGACTTGTTCTATTAGTCCATCTATACTAACCTCCACCAGGTTGCAAATTCAAAATTATTTTTATCTGCATCTAGCTCTGAACAAATATTTCGGCTTGTAGCAGTGTGTGGGACTTGTTCTATTAGTCCATCTATACTAACCTCCACCAGGTTGCAAATTCAATATAATTTTTTTCTGCATCTAGCTCTGAAAAAATATTTCGGCTTGTAGCAGTGTGTGGGACTTGTTCTATTAGTCCATCTATACTAACCTCCACCAGGTTGCAAATTCAATATAATTTTTATCTGCATCTAGCTCTGAAAAAATATTTGGGCTTCGGCTTGAGGCAGTGTGTGGGACTTGTTCTATTAGTCCATCTATACTAACCTCCACCAGGTTGCAAATTCAAAATTATTTTTATCTGCATCTAGCTCTGAACAAATATTTCGGCTTGTAGCAGTGTGTGGGACTTGTTCTATTAGTCCATCTATACTAACCTCCACCAGGTTGCAAATTCAATATAATTTTTTTCTGCATCTAGCTCTGAAAAAATATTTCGGCTTGTAGCAGTGTGTGGGACTTGTTCTATTAGTCCATCTATACTAACCTCCACCAGGTTGCAAATTCAATATAATTTATATCTGCATCTAGCTCTGAAAAAATATTTGGGTTTCGGCTTGAAGCAGTGTGTGGGACTTGTTCTATTAGTCCATCTGTACTAACCTCCACCAGGTTGCAAATTCAAAATTATTTTTATCTGCATCTAGCTCTGAAAAAATATTTCGACGTGTAGCAGTGTGTGGGACTTGTTCTATTAGTCCATCTATACTAACCTCCACCAGGTTGCAAATTCAAAATAATTTTTATCTGCATCTAGCTCTGAAAAAATATTTCGGCTTCGGCTTGTGGCAATGTGTGGGACTTGTTCTATTAGTCCATCTATACTAACCTCCACCAGGTTGCAAATTCAAAATTATTTTTATCTGCATCTAGCTCTGAACAAATATTTCGGCTTGTAGCAGTGTGTGGGACTTGTTCTATTAGTCCATCTATACTAACCTCCACCAGGTTGCAAATTCAATATAATTTTTTTCTGCATCTAGCTCTGAAAAAATATTTCGGCTTGTAGCAGTGTGTGGGACTTGTTCTATTAGTCCATCTATACTAACCTCCACCAGGTTGCAAATTCAATATAATTTATATCTGCATCTAGCTCTGAAAAATATTTGGCCTTCGGCTTGAAGCAGTGTGTGGGACTTGTTCTATTAGTCCATCTATACTAACCTCCACCAGGTTGCAAATTCAAAATTATTTTTATCTGCATCTAGCTCTGAAAAATTATTTCGACTTGTAGCAGTGTGTGGGACTTGTTCTATTAGTCCATCTATACTAACCTCCACCAGGTTGCAAATTCAAAATAATTTTTATCTGCATCTAGCTCTGAAAAAATATTTCGGCTTCGGCTTGTAGCAATGTGTGGGACTTGTTCTATTAGTCCATCTATACTAACCTCCACCAGGTTGCAAATTCAAAATTATTTTTATCTGCATCTAGCTCTGAAAAAATATTTGGGCTTCGGCTTGTCGCAGTGTGTGGGACTTGTTCTATTAGTCCATCTATACTAACCTCCACCAGGTTGCAAATTCAAAATTATTTTTATCTGCCTCTAGCTCTAAAAAAATATTTTGGCTTGTAGCAGTGTGTGGGACTTGTTCTATTAGTCCATCTATACTAACTTCCACCAATTTGCAAATTCAAAATAATTTTTATCTGCATCTAGCTCTGAAAAAGTATTTCAGCTTGTAGCAGTGTGTGGGACTTGTTCTATTAGTCCATCTATACTAACCTCCACCAGGTTGCAAATTCAACATAATTTTTATCTACATCTAGCTCTGAAAAAATATTTCGGCTTGTAACAGTGTGTGGGACTTGTTCTAATAGTCCATCAATACTAACCTCCACCAGGTTGCAAATTCAATATAATTTTTTTCTGCATCTAGCTCTGAAAAATATTTTGGCTTGTAGCAGTGTGTGGGACTTGTTCTATTAGTCCATCTATACTAACCTCCACCAGGTTGCAAATTCAATCAAATTTTTTTCTGCATCTAGCTCTGAAAAAATATTTCGGCTTGTAGCAGTGTGTGGGACTTGTTCTATTAGTCCATCTATACTAACCTCCACCAGGTTGCAAATTCAATATAATTTTTATCTGCATCTAGCTCTGAAAAAATATTTGGGCATCGGCTTGTGACAGTGTGTGGGACTTGTTCTATTAGTCCATCTATACTAACCTCCACCAGGTTGCAAATTCAAAATTATTTTTATCTGCATCTAGCTCTGAACAAATATTTCGGCTTGTAGCAGTGTGTGGGACTTGTTCTATTAGTCCATCTATACTAACCTCCACCAGGTTGCAAATTCAATATAATTTTTTTCTGCATCTAGCTCTGAAAAAATATTTTGGCTTGTAGCAGTGTGTGGGACTTGTTCTATTAGTCCATCTATACTAACCTCCACCAGGTTGCAAATTCAATATAATTTATATCTGCATCTAGCTCTGAAAAAATATTTGGGCTTCGGCTTGAAGCAGTGTGTGGGACTTTTTCTATTAGTCCATCTATACTAACCTCCACCAGGTTGCAAATTCAAAATTATTTTTATCTGCATCTAGCTCTGAAAAAATATTTCGGTTTGTAGCAGTGTGTGGGACTTGTTCTATTAGTCCATCTATACTAACCTCCACCAGGTTGCAAATTCAAAATAATTTTTATCTGCATCTAGCTCTGAAAAAATATTTCGTCTTCGGCTTGTAGCAATGTGTGGGACTTGTTCTATTAGTCCATCTATACTAACCTCCACCAGGTTGCAAATTCAAAATTATTTTTATCTGCATCTAGCTCTGAAAAAATATTTGGGCTTCGGCTTGTAGCAGTGTGTGGGACTTGTTCTATTAGTCCATCTATACTAACCTCCACCAGGTTGCAAATTCAAAATTATCTTTATCTGCATCTAGCTCTAAAAAAAATATTTTGGCTTGTAGCAGTGTGTGGGACTTGTTCTATTAGTCCATCTATACTAACCTCCACCAGGTTGCAAATTCAATATAATTTTTTTCTGCATCTAGCACTGAAAAAATAATTCGGCTTGTAGCAGTGTGTGGGACTTGTTCTATTAGTCCATCTATACTGACCTCCACCCGGGTGCAAATTCAATATAATTTTTTTTTGCATCTAGCTCTGAAAAAATATTTCGGCATGTAGCAGTGTGTGGGACTTGTTCTATTAGTCCATCTATACTGACCTCCACCAGGTTGCAAATTCAATATAATTTATATCTGCATCTAGCTCTGAAAAAATATTTGGGCTTCGGCTTGAAGCAGTGTGTGGGACTTGTTCTATTAGTCCATCTATACTAACCTCCACCAGGTTGCAAATTCAAAATTATTTTTATCTGCATCTAGCTCTGAAAAATATTTCGGCTTGTAGCAGTGTGTGGGACTTGTTCTATTAGTCCATCTATACTAACCTTCACCAGGTTGCAAATTCAAAATAATTTTTATCTGCATCTAGCTCTGAAAAAATATTTCGGCTTCGGCTTGTAGCTATGTGTGGGACTTGTTCTATTAGTCCATCTATACTAACCTCCACCAGGTTGCAAATTCAAAATTATTTTTATCTGCATCTAGCTCTGAAAAAATATTTGGGCTTCGGCTTGTAGCAGTGTGTGCGACTTGTTCTATTAGTCCATCTATAATAACCTCCACCAGGTTGCAAATTCAATATAATTTTTTTCTGCATCTAGCTCTGAAAAAATATTTTGGCTTGTAGCAGTGTGTGGGACTTGTTCTATTAGTTCATCTATACTAACCTCCACCAGGTTGCAAATTCAATATAATTTTTATCTGCATCTAGCTCTGAAAAAATATTTGGGCTTCGGCTTGAGGCAGTGTGTGGGACTTGTTCTATTAGTCCATCTATACTAACCTCCACCAGGTTGCAAATTCAAAATTATTTTTATCTGCATCTAGCTCTGAACAAATATTTCGGCTTGCAGCAGTGTGTGGGACTCGTTCTATTAGTCCATCTATATTAACCTCCACCAGGTTGCAAATTCAATATAATTTTTTTCTGCATCGAGCTCTGAAAAAATATTTCGGCTTGTGGCAGTGTGTGGGACTTGTTCTATTAGTCCATCTATACTAACCTCCACCAGGTTGCAAATTCAATATAATTTATATCTGCATCTAGCTCTGAAAAAATATTTGGGCTTCGGCTTGAAGCAGTGTGTGGGACTTGTTCTATTAGTCCATCTATACTAACCTCCACCAGGTTGCAAATTCAAAATTATTTTTATCTGCATCTAGCTCTGAAAAAATATTTCGGCTTGTAGCAGTGTGTGGGACTTGTTCTATTAGTGCATCTATACTAACCTCCACCAGGTTGCAAATTCAAAATAATTTTTATCTGCATCTTTCTCTGAAAAAATATTTGGGCTTCGGCTTGTAGCAGTGTGTGGGACTTGTTCTATTAGTCCATCTATACTAACCTCCACCAGGTTGCAAATTCAAAATAATTTTTATCTGCATCTAGCTCTGAAAAAATATTTCAGCTTGTAGCAGTGTGTGGGACTTGTTCTATTAGTCCATCTATACTAACCTCCACCAGGTTGCAAATTCAAAATAATTTTTATCTGCATCTAGCTCTGAAAAAATATTTCGGCTTGTAACAGTGTGTGGGACTTGTTCTAATAGTCCATCAATACTAACCTCCACCAGGTTGCAAATTCAATATAATTTTTTTCTGCATCTAGCTCTGAAAAAATATTTTGGCTTCTAGCAGTGTGTGGGACTTGTTCTATTAGTCCATCTATACTAACCTCCACCAGGTTGCAAATTCAATCAAATTTTTTTCTCCATCTATCTCTGAAAAAATATTTCGGCTTGTAGCAGTGTGTGGGACATGTTCTATTAGTCCATCTATACTAACCTCCACCAGGTTGCAAATTCAATATAATTTTTTTCTGCATCTAGCTCTGAAAAAATATTTCGGCTTGTAGCAGTGTGTGGGACTTGTTCTATTAGTCCATCTATACTAACCTCCACCAGGTTGCAAATACAATATAATTTTTATCTGCATCTAGCTCTGAAAAAATATTTGGGCTTCGGCTTGTGGCAGTGTGTGGGACTTGTTCTATTAGTCCATCTATACTAACCTCCACCAGGTTGCAAATTCAAAATTATTTTTATCTTCATCTAGCTCTGAACAAATATTTTGGCTTGTAGCAGTGTGTGGGACTTGTTCTATTAGTCCATCTATACTAACCTCCACCAGGTTGCAAATTCAATATAATTTTTTTCTGCATCTAGCTCTGAAAAAATATTTTGGCTTGTAGCAGTGTGTGGGACTTGTTCTATTAGTCCATCTATACTAACCTCCACCAGGTTGCAAATTCAATATAATTTATATCTGCATCTAGCTCTGAAAAAATATTTGGGCTTGTAGCAGTGTGTGGGACTTTTTCTATTAGTCCATCTATACTAACCTCCACCAGGTTGCAAATTCAAAATTATTTTTATCTGCATCTAGCTCTGAAAAAATATTTCGGCTTGTAGCAGTGTGTGGGACTTGTTCTATTAGTCCATCTATACTAACCTCCACCAGGTTGCAAATTCAAAATTATTTTTATCTGCATCTTGCTCTGAAAAAATATTTGGGCTTCGGCTTGTAGCAGTGTGTGGGACTTGTTCTATTAGTCCATCTATACTAACCTCCACCAGGTTGCAAATTCAAAATTATATTTATCTGCCTCTAGCTCTAAAAAAAATATTTCGGCTTGTAGCAGTGTGTGGGACTTGTTCTATTAGTCCATCTATACTAACCTCCACCAGGTTGCAAATTCAAAATAATTTTTATCTGCATCTAGCTCTGAAAAAATATTTCAGGTTGTAGCAGTGTGTGGGACTTGTTCTATTAGTCCATCTATACTAACCTCCACCAGGTTGCAAATTCAATATAATTTTTATCTGCATCTAGCTCTGAAAAAATATTTCGGCTTGTAACAGTGTGTGGGACTTGTTCTAATAGTCCATCAATACTAACCTCCACCAGGTTGCAAATTCAATATAATTTTTTTCTGCATCTAGCTCTGAAAAAATATTTTGGCTTCTAGCAGTGTGTGGGACTTGTTCTATTAGTCCATCTATACTAACCTCCACCAGGTTGCAAATTCAATCAAATTTTTTTCTCCATCTATCTCTGAAAAAATATTTCGGCTTGTAGCAGTGTGTGGGACATGTTCTATTAGTCCATCTATACTAACCTCCACCAGGTTGCAAATTCAATATAATTTTTTTCTGCATCTAGCTCTGAAAAAATATTTCGGCTTGTAGCAGTGTGTGGGACTTGTTCTATTAGTCCATCTATACTAACCTCCACCAGGTTGCAAATACAATATAATTTTTATCTGCATCTAGCTCTGAAAAAATATTTGGGCTTCGGCTTGTGGCAGTGTGTGGGACTTGTTCTATTAGTCCATCTATACTAACCTCCACCAGGTTGCAAATTCAAAATTATTTTTATCTTCATCTAGCTCTGAACAAATATTTTGGCTTGTAGCAGTGTGTGGGACTTGTTCTATTAGTCCATCTATACTAACCTCCACCAGGTTGCAAATTCAATATAATTTTTTTCTGCATCTAGCTCTGAAAAAATATTTTGGCTTGTAGCAGTGTGTGGGACTTGTTCTATTAGTCCATCTATACTAACCTCCACCAGGTTGCAAATTCAATATAATTTATATCTGCATCTAGCTCTGAACAAATATTTTGGCTTGTAGCAGTGTGTGGGACTTGTTCTATTAGTCCATCTATACTAACCTCCACCAGGTTGCAAATTCAAAATTATTTTTATCTGCATCTAGCTCTGAAAAAATATTTGGGCTTCGGCTTGTAGCAGTGTGTGGGACTTGTTCTATTAGTCCATCTATACTAACCTCCACCAGGTTGCAAATTCAAAATTATTTTTATCTGCATCTAGCTCTAAAAAAAATATTTTGGCTAGTAGCAGTGTGTGGGACTTGTTCTATTAGTCCATCTATACTGACCTCCACCAGGTTGCAAATTCAATATAATTTTTTTTGGCATCTAGCTCTGAAAAAATATTTCGGCTTGTAGCAGTGTGTGGGACTTGTTCTATTAGTCCATCTATACTAACCTCCACAAGGTTGCAAATTCAATATAATTTATATCTGCATCTAGCTCTGAAAAAATATTTGGGCTTCGGCTTGAAGCAATGTGTGGGACTTGTTCTATTAGTCCATCTATACTAACCTCCACCAGGTTCCAAATTCAAAATTATTTTTATCTGCATCTAGCTCTGAAAAAATATTTCGGCTTGTAGCAGTGTGTGGGACTTGTTCTATTAGTCCATCTATACTAACCTCCACCAGGTTGCAAATTCAAAATTATTTTTATCTGCATCTAGCTCTAAAAAAAATATTTTGGCTTGTAGCAGTGTGTGGGACTTGTTCTATTAGTCCATCTATACTAACCTCCACCAGGTTGCAAATTCAATATAATTTTCTTCTGCATCTAGCACTGAAAAAATAATTCGGCTTGTAGCAGTGTGTGGGACTTGTTCTATTAGTCCATCTATACTGACCTCCACCAGGTTGCAAATTCAATATAATTTTTTTTTGCATCTAGCTCTGAAAAAATATTTTGGCTTGTAGCAGTGTGTGGGACTTGTTCTATTAGTTCATCTATACTAACCTCCACAAGGTTGCAAATTCAATATAATTTTTTTCTGCATCTAGCTCTGAAAAAATATTTCGGCTTGTAGCAGTGTGTGGAACTTGTTCTATTAGTCCATCTATACTAACCTCCACCAGGTTGCAAATTCAATCTAATTTTTATCTGCATCTAGCTCTGAAAAAATATTTGGGCTTCGGCTTGTAGCAGTGTGTGGGACTTGTTCTATTAGTCCATCTATACTAACCTCCACCAGGTTGCAAATTCAAAATAATTTTTATCTGCATCTAGCTCTGAAAATATATTTCGGCTTGTAGCAGTGTGTGGGAATTGTTCTATTAGTCCATCTATACTAACCTCCACCAGGTTGCAAATTCAAAATAATTTTTATCTGCATCTTACCCAGCCAATACTTTTGGGCTAATGCCACAGTTTGGCCACTCTGCTCTGCTCGGTTCCCATCCATTGTTTTTTGTGCCAACAACTCCAGAGTTGTGAATTATTTAACCACCAAAATGAGTGGAAAAAGGCCTGCTGCTGGTGGAAAGGGGTGTTGGGAAGGGAAAAAAAGGTTGTGTCTATGGGGTAGGTGTTAAAGCAACAGTAACATCTGCAGAAGAAAGACCATCTTCCAGCCAAACTAAGATGTCTACTTCTTTTAGCGGACAATGTGATAAGATCCCTTTCTTACGGCCACGCCAATCACTACAAATTCCAGATGAGGCACAAAAACAGCAGGTGCTTCAACGGATATCAAGTGCTCCTTTAAGTGGGCTCTCCTCCACCTCAACTTCAACATCACAAATACTCCAGTCCTCAGAGGTGTCACCCCAATCGCACTTGCTTCCTCACAGCTCCCAAGTCTCCAGCTGCCCGTCTGAGTATGGGGTAGAACAGATGGTTGAGTCTGCAGAGCTGTTTACTCATACTATAGCCTGGGAATCAGAGGTCGGCTCCAGAGCTTCTGTGAATCCAGATGAGGAAATGATCTGCACTGATGCCCAGATTCTTTATGAGTCGGATCCAGGACCAGGCGCAGAAGGTTCTGACCATAATGTCGACCCAAGTTCCTAAACTGTAACTTCTGTTGGTGGAGACAATGAGGAAGACGATGATGAGACTCAAATACCTGATTGGAGCGACAACTTTAGTTTTCTGTCAGGAAGGAAGGAAGGAAGGAAGAGGTTGGCTCTGAGGACGATGGGTGTGATAACACACAGAGTGATGATGACGAGGTTGGAGATCCCACTTACTGTCAACCCACAGTCAGCCAGTCGATGAGGTCAGCAGAAGAGGTGGAAGAGGATGCTAGTGACGACGAGGTCAGGTTGCGCCTTCCTGGACAGAGACGTAGTACTGGAATCACGTCAACAACTGCATCCTCAAACACAACTCTGTCTCTGACCACAAGTCGTGGTGGCTCTTCAGGTCGCATGGGTGCTAAGCCTTGCATAGCCTGGGCATTTTTTCAGATCGATAAAGATGACCCAACTCGTGTTATCTGTAACATTTGTCAGCAAAAGCTAAGTAGAGGCCAAAAAATACATAGTTTGAGTACTTCATGCATGAACCGGCACATGGATATGAAGCATAAGTTGCAGTGGGAAGCTCACTGTGCTACAATGCGGCCTAGCCGGCCGGGCCAACCACCATCTGCCACATCTTGTGCATCCGTGGCCTCTTCATCCTCTGTGACTGGGGGGACAGCAGTCACACCTGTTTTGGGACGCAGACCTGCCACCTCTTTACCCGCAAGAGCCAGCGTGATTGGCACGTCATCATTTTCTTTGGAGGTGGAAACACCAGCTGGTGTTCAGCGCTGTCCGACATCGATAGCACCACCTTTGGATCAAGGCAACCTAACATGTCCACCTGCATCTTCTTCACAGACCGGCAGTTTGCCGGGGACACCCTTCTCAACCCCGTCTAAGCACAACAGCCAGCCCTCGGTCCCTCAGATGTGGACAAGTAAAAGACCATTTCCTCCTAGCCATGAGAAAGCTAAGAGGTTGAATTTCACCATCTGCAAGCTCTTGGCTACAGAAATGCTGCCTTTCCGCCTGGTGGACACAGAGGATTTTCGAGACCTTATGTCCGTCGCAGTGCCCCATTACCAGATGCCCAGTCGGCACTACTTCTCAAAGAAAGGTGTGCCTGCGCTCCACCAGCAAGTCGCACACAACATCACCGCTTCTTTGAGAAACTCTGTGTGTGACAGGGTGCATTTCACCACAGACACTTGGACAAGTAGGCATGGACAGGGGCGTTACATGTCGCTGACTGGGCACTGGGTTTCTATGGTGACAGCAGGACAAGGGGCTGCTGTCCAAGTCTTGCCGTTCCCACGAGTTGTGCTTCAATCCTCTTTATCTCAAAGTTCCTCCACTGCTTCTGCCTCCTCAACCTCCTCTCGGTCCTCCACCTGCACCCAAACCTGTCTGGTCATGCCACAAGCTTTCTAACTGCGCAGAAGGGATCCTGCACACCTCCCTACTATGCTGGCAGCAGAGCTCAATGTCATCAGGCAGTTTTTACTTTGAAATGTCTGGGAAATGTGAGTCACACAGCTGAGAAGTTGTGGTCAGCTCTGGAGAAACAGTTTCATGAATTGTTGTCTCCACTGCACCTGAAACCAGGGAAGGCCGTGTGCGACAATGCTGCAAACCAGGGTGCGGCCCTTCGCCGGGGCAATGTCACACACGTGCCTTGTATGGCTCACGTGTTGAACCTAGTTGTCCAGCAATTTTTAGCCCACTATTCCGGACTAAATGGCCTTCTGCAGAGGGCACGGTCGCTGTGTGCTCTCTTCCGCCGTTCGCACCCCGCAGCTCAGCGACTTACATCTCTACAGAAGTCGTTGGGCCTGCCACTTCACCGGCTAAAATTCGATGTGCCTACCCGCAGCTCAGCGACTTACATCTCTACAGAAGTCGTTGGGCCTGCCACTTCACCGGCTAAAATTCGATGTGCCTACCCGGTGGAATTCAACTCTGCACATGTTGCAGCGACTGTGGCAGCACCGACAAGCCCTGGTGCAGTACGTTCTGACGTATAGCCTGGGCCAACGAGATCCAGAGGTGGGGCAAATCACGCTGGAGGAGTGGTCTCAGATCAGGGACCTATGCACCCTTCTGCACAGCTTTGAAATGGCGACGAAGATGTTTAGTGCTGACGATGCCCTTATCAGCATGACTATTCCGGTGATTTACATGCTGGAGCACATGTTAAACAGAATTCGGAGTCAGGTGGTGGCACAAGAGGAGGTGGAGGAAGTAGAGGAGGAGGAGTTGTATGCGGAAGGGCTAACATCTGCAAGGTCCAGACGGTCGGCAGCCCCAAGGCGGCAGGCATGTGAGGGTGGGGGAGATGGTTTTACCAGGGCGCATGGTAGCAGCCAAACTAGTGAGGAAGGTGCAGGAGCCCAGGAAGAAGTGGAGGACGAACTGATGGAAGACTCATCAGATGAGGGAGACCTTGATCACATTTCTGTTGTGAGAGGTTGGGGGGAGAGGACAGCGGAAGGAAGCATGATTGTTACCTCGCCACCAACACAACAGGGACTTCATGCTCCTGGATGCGCAAGACACATGAGTGCCTTCTTGCTGCACTACCTGCAGCATGACCCTCGAGTTGTGAGAATAAGAAATAATCCTGACTACTGGGTTGCCACACTGTTAGATCCCCGGTACAAAAGTAAATTTGCAGAAATTATTCCTGCCATAGAAAGGGATGCACTCATGCAGGAGTATCAGCAGAGACTGTTGCAGAATCTTACATGTGCTTTTCCACAAAACACCAGTGGTGCACATAGTGAATCTCACAGTTCCAACTTGCTAACCGTGGGACCGTCGAGTGTTCAGCACTCAAACCGTAACAGAAACACAGTATCTGTTGGTAACATCAATTTTGCGGATTCATTTCACCACTTTTTTAGCCCATCCTTTGCAAGGCCACAGGAGACAAGAAGTCTGACACATAGTCAACGCCTAGAGACGATGTTACAGGAGTATCTCCAAGTAAACATTGAAGCCATGACTGTGTCACTAGACGCTTGCTCTTTTTCGGCTTTCAATATGGATAAATGACCGGAGCTCGCCACTTACGCCTTGGAGATCTTGTCATGCCCTGCAGCCAGCGTTCTGTCTGAACGCGTGTTCAGCGCTGCTGGTGGTGTGCTGACAGATAAGCGCACACGGCTCTCCACTGATAATGTAGACAGACTCACGTTCATAAAGATGAACAAATCATGGATCCGAAATGACTTTTCTACCCCTGTGTCATCCTGGGGAGAGTAAAAGCTTGATGATTTGTTAAAATCACCTCACCAACCGTTTTAAGCTTTAAAATTACTAATCATGCTTATCTGTATCTTGGCTGGAAAATAATTTGGGCTTTATAGCAGTGTGCAGTACTGATTCTATTAGGCCATCTACACTAAACTCCACCAGATTTAAAATTACTAATCATGTTTATCTGTATCTTGGCTGGAAAATAATTTGGGCCTTGTAGCAGTGTGCAGTACTGATTCTTTTAGGCCATCTATACTAAACTCCACCAGATTTAAAATTACTAATCATGTTTATCTGTATCTTGGCTGGAAAATAATTTGGGCCTTGTAGCAGTTTGTAGTACTGATTCTATTAGGCCATCTATACTAAGCTCCACCAGCTTTCAAATTAATAATAATTTTTAGCTGCATCTAGCCCGGAAAATAATTTTGGGGCTCCTAGATGCGCAAGACACATGAAAGCCTTCTTACTGCACTACCTGCAACATGACCCTCAGATTGTCAGAATTCGAAATAATCCTGACTACTGGGTTGCCACACTCTTAGATCCCCCACACTCTTCGATCAACCTTTTCATTTTAATAAAGAACAAAAAAATGGTCATTTTTGAAATTATAAGCATTAGCAGGTTATTAGAAACTGAAATCAAACAGTTTTCAACTCAAAACTTTATTCTAGGTGATGTTACATTTGCACATAGGACCCCTTGTTCGAAAGGAGCTTCTGAACTGTCTCGTCCATTGAATTTGTCAGGTTTTGGATGGTTTCTGCTTCAATTGTTTTGCATGAGGACAGAATACCCTCCCAGAGTTGTTGCTTAGATGTGAACTGCCTCCTGCCATCATAGACACTCCTTTTGATGATGCTCCAGAGGTTCTGAATGGGGTTGAGGTAAGGGGAGCATGGGGGTCACACCATAAGTTTGTCCCCTTTTATGCCCATATCAGCCAGAGATGCAGATGTGTTATGTGCAGCATGAGACTGTGCATTATCATGCATGAAAATGATCTTGCTGTGGAATACACGGTTCTTCTTCTTGAACCATGGCAGGAAGTGCTGTTTGAGAAACTCCACATACATTATGGAGTTCATCTTTACCCCTTCAGGGATCCTAAAGGGGCCGACAATCTCTCTCCCCATGATTCCAGCCCAAAACATTACTCCCCCTCCTCATGGTTGGCGCTGTAACCATCCATCTGGACCATCGAGCGTTGCACGGCACTCATCGGTGAACAAAACAGTTTTGAAGTCAGTCTTCATGTATTGTTTGGCCCACTGGAGCCTTTTCTGCTTGTGTGCAGTGGATAGAGGAGGTCGACAGGATGGCTTACGCACAGTTGCAAACCTCTGAAGGACTCTGCATCTTGTTGTTCGGGGGACATTGGAGGCACCAGCAGCTTCAAAAACTTGTCTGCTGCTATGACAAGGCTTTTTTGCCACTGCTCTTTTAACCTGACGTAATTGCCTGTAGGAAAGAGACCTCAATTTTCCCTTATCAGCACGCACACGTATGTACTGTGAATCAGCTACATACTTCTTGATTGTGCGATGATCAGGATGAAGTGTCTTGGCAATGTTGATTCTAGTCATGTCTTGACCTAAACACTCCACAATTTGTTGCTTCTCAGCAGCCGACACATCCTTTTTCTTTCCCATTTTGGCAGAAAATGTTGGCTGCTTAATAATGTGGGACAGCCTTCTTAAGTAGTCTTGCCTTTCATTGGACACACCTGCCAAACTAATTAGCACAGGTGTCTGCAATTGCTTACAGTGATATAAAGAGCCCAGACACACATCACCATCAATGAGTTTAACTGACAAACAAACAAATTCTTCCCTTATCACTCCTAAACACTTTTTGCATAATAATTTGGAACACAGTGTACATGTGCTTTTCCACAAAACACCAGTGGTTCACGTAGTGAATCTTACAGTTCTAACTTGCCAACCGTGGTCTGTATGGAGTTGTTCAATAAAGGGCCCAAAATTAAGATAACATAGACGGGAGAGGTCTCTATGAATACGAATTTCTAAGTATTTGATACCCTGTGAGGGCCAGGCAAAGGGAAAGTTGGACTGGATGGAATCCTGTATGGATTTTGGGAGGGAGACATCGAGGGCCTCAGACTTTGCTGCATTGATTTTAAAATTTGACCATGTAACAAAGTGAGCTATTTCAGCCATAACAGCAGGGATGGATATATGTGATTGAGTAATATATACTAGGACATCATCAGCAAATGCAGAGCACTTGTACTCGGTGCCTCCCACCTCAATCCACCTAATATTGGGGTTATGGCGAATTGATGAGAGCAGGTGCTCCGTCACTAGGATGTATAAGAGAGGGGACAGAGGACATCCCTGCCTTGTCCCATTGGTGATTATGAAAGGTGATGAAAATGTTCCATTTATCTTCAGCCTAGGTGACGTATTGCGATACAGGGCCGTGATTTGGGCTATAAAAGGGTCCCCTAGACCCCTACCCCAAGCTTTTTAAGAGAATAATATATGGCATGCCAGGAGACTCTATGGAATGCTTTCTCAGCATCCAACGAGAGTATCTAATTACAAATTTTTAACTGCATCTAGCCCAGGAAATACTTTGTGCCTAGTAGCAGTGTCTGCTAGTCAGCGGATTATCCCAGCTGTTAAGCAAGCTACACCACCTGTAGTTTGGACACATAATTTTTTCAAAGGAAATGGTTCGGGCCCCCGGGACGCTCAGTGAAGAGCATCGGGGAGGCACCCCAAGGCACAGGGGCTGGGACTGGCGGTAGGACACCTTGCGGTGGACCGCCAAGCTCGATCCTTATAAAAGCTTTTTAACTGCAGCAGCTTTAGTGGACGCTACTGGAGCTGGAATTACCGCGGCTGCTGGCATGAGACTTGCCCTCCAATAGATCCTTGTAAAGGGATTTAAAGTGTACTTATTCAAATTAGAGAGACAATTTAAATTAAAAAGCTTAGACCTGCCTCCACCGCAGGGGGGCTCGCTCGACCCACCAGCGGACAGGCACCAGTATTGGGAGAGGGGGGCTGGCCGTCAGGGTCCACCGCGGCTCTGGCACAAACCCGGCGACACGGAGGTCGCACAGGCAGGAACGGACTGGCCCTGTCGGCTTCGCACTTTTTCGGTTTTAGAAGGGCATGACATGCCTATATCTGTGTCTCCCCCTCCTTTTACACCTCCACCTCTTTTCTTTTCGCATGACTATATGTACTTGTCACTTTTCCATGTGTTAGTTGTGTCTTCTGAGCAGTTTGTCAGCTTTTGGACACCTTTGAAGGTGTTTTCTATGTGTTTCTATGTGTTTTTGTTTGCCTGCCATTGGTTTTAACGGTGTTCGACGGTGTTCGACGAACAGTTCGACGAACAGTTCGGCGAACATACGGGTGTTCGACGAACCGAACCGAACTCGAACACTACGGGGGTGGCTCAACACTATTCAGCATCTTAAAAACATTATTCCCATTATTGGGGAGTGGGTCACCCATAGTCTTTGCCTATGCCTTCCAAGCAAAGGCTGCCAAAAATTAGGAGGGAGGAACTTGCAATGCTGGCAACGTGGACCAAGGTCACCCTGGTGGTATAGTGGTGGTGGAGGCTGAGGATAAGGAGAAGAGCAAAATACAACCAAAATGAGGAAGCGTATACCCATGTGTGGGTGTGAAGCGGTGCATGGGAATACACCTCCCGAAATTACACAGTGGATTTAGCTTTATATTACTCTGCTGTCATTTGGTGGTGATGAGAAGTCTGGCCCAATCCAGCCCTTGTTCATTTTGATAAGGGTCAGCTTGTCAGCATTGTCAGTTGACAGGCGAGCGGTACTAAAGACACCCAGCGGCACTAAAAACACTCTCCGTTAACACGCTAGCGGCAGGGCAGGCCAGGACTTCCAAGGCGTACAGAGCGAGTTCATTCCAAGTGTCCAGCTTGGATACCCAATAATTAAAAGGCACAGAGGAATCACGGAGGACGCTGGTACGGTCAGCAGGGTACTCCCTCACCATCTTTTGAAACTTTCCACTCCTCGTGAGAGTACCCCGCGCCTTAGGGCCTGTAAGCTGGGCGGGTCTCAGAAAACTGTCCCAGAATGTTGACTGTGTTCCCCTGCCTCTACTGGATTGGAGTTGCGTCTCTTCGCCTGTACTCCTTGGTTGGTCAACGAACTGTGACCTCTGCCGCTGGCGTGTTCAGATGGGAATTTTTTTAACAGTTCTGCAGCAAGGGCCTTCTGGTACTGCCCCATTTTTGTAGACCTCTCCACCTCAGGAATAAGAGAGTGAAAGTTCTCCTTGTAGCGGGGGTCTAAAAGTGTCAACAACCAGTAATGACTGTCACCCAACATTTTTACAATTCGAGGGTCACGGTTAAGGCAGCGTAACATAAAGTCAGCCATGCGTGCCAGACTGGTAACGGGACTTCTGTGTCCTCACCAAGATGATGACTGACCATGCTCTCCTCCTCCTCCTCCCCCCTGTCCTCAGGCCACCCACGCTGAACTGACGGTATGACAGTTGTACAGGTACTACCGTCTACAGCGCATGATACCAGCTCCTGTTCTTCCTCCTCCTTCTCCTCCTCCTCCAATCCCTCATTGTCCCCCAATGCACATTGGGATGAAATGAGGCTGGGCTGTGTGTAATCGCCCGCTACGGCTTCTTGATCCATCTCATCATACTCTGGCTGCAATGCCTCCTCTTTAATTCTCTGCAGAGAATGTTGCAAAAGACAGACAAGTGGGATGCTGACGCTAATGATGGCATCATCTCCACTCACCATCTTGGTGGACTCCTCAAAGTTTGTCAGGATGGTACATATGTCAGACATCCAAGTCCACTCCTGAGGTCTTATGTGTGGAGTCTGACCTGAATATCGACGGCTTTGTTGCAGCTGGTACTTCACAACTGCTCTCTTCTGCTCACAAAAGCTTTGCAACATGTGCATGGTAGCGTTCCAACGTGTGGGGACATCACACACCAGTCGGTGTGCCGGAAGCTGCAAACGCTGCTGCAACACAGCAAGGGCGGCAGAAGCTGTAGTCGACTTGCGAAAATGAGCTGACAGGCGGCGTACTTTCACGAGCAGATCTGGCAACTCGGGGTACGATTTAAGAAACCGCTGAACCATGAGGTTAAGCACATGAGCCAGGCATGGTACGTGTGTGATCTCGCCTCGCCTCAGAGCTGCCACCAGGTTACGGCCATTGTCACACACGACCATGCCTGGATGTAGGTTCAGCGGTCTCAGCCACAGATCTGCCTGCTCTTTCACAGCTGTCCACAACTCACAAGCAGTGTGAGTTTTATCACCTAAGCATATGAGTTTCAGCACAGCCTGTTGCCGCTTGGCTGAAGCAGTACTGCAGTGCTTCCAGCTTGTAACTGATGTGGTGATATCTGAGATGGAGGCTGAACATGAGGAGGAGGAGGAGGAGGTGCAGCAGCTGTACACTGTGGGGGCAACTCTGACTGACATAGGGCCCGCAATCCTCGGTGTGGGGAGGATGTGTTCCGTCCCAAGATCCGACTGGGTCCCGGCTTCCACTATGTTTACCCAGTCTGCCATCAGGGAGATGTACTATCCCTGGCCACAAGCACTTGTCCAAGTGTCCGTTGTCAGGTGGACTCTTCCAGTAACTGCGTTGTTAGGGAACGGCAGATGTTTTGGGACACGTGCTTGTGTAGTGCGGGGATGGCACACCGGGCAAAATAGTGTTGGCTGGGGACCGAGTACCGAAGGACGGCTCCCGCCACAAGGTTGCAGAAGGATTCTGTCTCCACCAGCCTAAAAGGCAGCATTTACAACGCAAGCAGTCGTGAAATGTGCAAATTTATGACTGTGGCCTGTGGGGTGTTGGCTGTGAATTTGCGCTTTCGTTCAAAGCTCTGGGATATGGACAATTGAACGCTGCGGTTAGACGTGGACGTGGACGTTGATGCTGTTTCTTGAGAAACTGCCATAACAAGTGAAGACTGAGAGGAGGGGGCATCTTTGCATGCAGTATGGACAGGGGATTGCCTTGCACGCACAACAGGGGGTTCTATTACAAGCACAACAGCGGAAGAAGCAGGTCGTGGACCCTGGGGTTCGCCCCACAAAGTCGGGTGCTTTGCTGCCATGTGCCTAATCATGCTGGTGGTGGTCAGGCTGGTAGTTTTGTCACCCCTGCTGGTGCTGGCATGGCAGTTGGTACAAATGGCCTTTTTGGGGTTATCAGCAGAGTCTTTAAAAAAATTCCAGACTCTGGAAGACCTACCGATTGTACTGACTACATCCCTCGTGTTGGTGTTACGGGGAACTGTGGCCTGCTTCCTGCCTGTTGGGGTACTCTGCCTCGCTCCCCCTGTGTGCTTCTGGCCTCGCTCTACGTGTCCTCCTGCCACGTTGGGTCAGTTACTAGATCATCCTCCACCTCCTCCTCTTCCACTTGCGCACCACGATCCTCCTCTTCACTTCATGGCAATTGTGTCTCTTCATCGTCCACCTCTTGTGACAAATTGCCAACGTCGACTTCCTCTGGCCGTGGCTGTTCAAAAATTTGGGCATCGCTACAAGGGATCTACTCTTCCACCACTTGAAGCGGAGCAGGCGAGGGGCACAAATATGGAAATGGACCAGTGAACAGCTCTTCAGAGTGTCCAAGTGTGGGATCAGTTGCTGTCTGACGACACTCGGCATGGTGGGAGGAAGGAGCATCAGGGTGAGGAGGAGTTTGTGTAGCGCCCCGAGGGTTCGGTTGCTACAGGGGTATTGCACCTCAACCAGAGGTGTGATATTCCACTCCTAGGTAAGGACGGAGTATGGACCAGGGCTCAGTTGGCTGCATACACCACACACACCCCATTTCCGGGGGACAGCTCTACGGTGCTCCCATTTATATATATATATGCAGGCACATCTGACTATGTCCCTGGCTGGAGTGGGGAGGGGGTAGGAAAACCCAGTGATGTAGGAGCAGAAGGGGACGGTTTCTGGATCACAGGAAGGAGCTCATTGATTGCAGGTTACCTGAGCTCAGGCACAGTGAAGCAGATAAAAGGTGGGGGCCATCTTAGGAGGGAGTTCAGTGGGGGGAGGAAGACAACAGGAATGGAGAGCAAGATGGCGGACTGGCAGCAGACTAGGCAGACCGGCAGCAGACTAAGCTGCCCAGCATCGGCAGTGCCCCAGCCATCGCGGGTCCCGACCAGCGCCAGGAGAAGACGCGTAACGCAGGAGCGGTCGCGGGAGCAGGTAAGAGGAGTCTCCCTGTCCTGTACGCTGCCAGTGTCAGCCTGCTCCCGGGCCCCCTGGTGGAGCCGCCGATCCCGGGCGTCATCAATAGCGGCCCTCTCCAGGCCCTGCCGCAAGGCCTACTGCACCGCGGCGCAAGGGGCGGGTATGCCCTCAACATCCACCGGGTGGACGCAGAGAGTCACACTGCTGAGGACCCGGACGGGTCTGAAGACCACCGCTATGAGGAACAAGGCGCGTATGGAGGGTATCGCTACCAGTGAACAGTAGCATACCATTGTATATAGTTACCCGACAGGGTACATGGGACTGTTTCCAATTTGAGTGTGGTCCCCGTTGGGACTGTTATGGGACTGTTAACTGTGCAAAGTTATCCCTTTTCCCTAACCTGGCTGAGGACTGAGAGCAGCCATTCCCCTTTCCAACCGGCCGAGGACTGGGAGCGGCCAATTCCCTGTGAATGGTTGCGCTTCTTAAAGCGCCCCCTACTGGTTTTATAAAAGAACTGCAACATCTACCTCGGAACGAAGTGTCCCGCAAGTTTGAAGTTTTGCACTTAATAGGAAGATGGACACCTGGTCGCAAGTTGCACAGTGGCCAGTGAAGAAGAGAATTTACTAAAATGTTTTATATAGTGTCTGATAAAAGAGTTCCGGTAGTGTTCAAAATATTTTATAAAGTCTAGTAAAAGAGAAGTGTTGAAAAAGAGAAAAATGTTTCCCATAAAGGGAATTGAATAATGTCGGTCATTTTCTAAATGTAAAAAGTTATTGAAAAAGTATTGCATGTTCTTGAATTGTCTTTTGCTTTGTTCCAGCCCGAGGACGTGCTGTGGTTTACCAGGGGGGAATGTAGCGCCCCGAGGGTTCGGTTGCTACAGGGGTATTGCACCTCAACCAGTGGTGTGATATTCCACTCCCAGGTAAGGATGGAGTATGGACCAGGGCTCAGTTAGCTGCATACACCACACACACCCAATTTCCGGGGGACAGCTCTACGGTGCTCCCATTTATATATATATATGCAGGCACATCTGACTATGTCCCTGGCTGGAGTGGGGAGGGGGCAGGAAAACCCAGTGATGTAGGAGCAGAAGGGGACGGTTTCTGGAGCATAGGAAGGAGCTCATTGGTTGCAAGTCACCTGAGCTCAGACACAGTGAAGCAGATAAAAGGTGGGGGCCATCTTAGGAGGGAGTTCAGTGTTCTGTGAGAGGAGAAGGCAGGGAGCAGAGCTGCTGCATGGGCTCTGCTCCCTGGGCAGGCCTAGCACAGAGGCCAGAGCCTGAGAGAAGAGGAGAAGGAGAAGGAAGGAAGAAAGGTGGAGAGAAAGAGGAGTAGAAAGGCTCCAGAAACAAGAAGGCAGAAGGGACCCTAAGAACCCACGAGATATGGGGTGAAGGGTCAGGCAGAATAAGGGTACCGGATTCCCAAGTTGGTGGAGGTAAATTATCCCTCAGCCAAAGACCGGAGGTCGTGATCATCTATTGGTGCGACCCCCTGCTACACCCACTAGGACGGCACCACATAGGGTCAGGGAAACTGGCGACAGGTTTCACCAAGAGAAGCCCCGAGGCAACTGGACAGAAGTGGGGTCACTGGTGGGGCACGAGAGGCCAGAGAAAGGACAGAAGGGGGTCCTGTGCCATACTCCTGAATTGCCTGGGGGTTGACCGAGCTTCTCACCTGGTGGACGCAGCACGGCTTGGGCAGTCATTCCCTGCTGAAGTGACTCGGATAACAACTGTGAGTAAAAGACCCTGGACTGCAACACGTTGTCTCTGTGTTTCTTACCGCGCCAGCACTAACGGTACTGGGATGCCCTGCACCACAACCCCCACCATCTACGCTCACTGCCCTGAGGCTACACTCCTCCCGTGGGGAGTTATAGTATTCTCTGTTGCATCCACAACACCAGCCTCAGCGGTCTGCCCTGCAGCGGCGTTTCACTCTGACCGCAATCCACGGGTGGCGTAGTCGGACATTCATAACTATACTAATAGACTGCCACAGCATTTGGTCTGACCACCCTGAGCCACGGGACCGGGTTGCCACTACTACCTCCATCAGCACCGTACACTAGAAGGCCCGGTTCCGAGTACCCCACTTCCCAGGGGGCGAGTCATATGCGGTCGAGACTCACGGCTACTAAAACTTGACCGTGTGGAAGACAGACCAGAGGTGGTGGTGCCCAGGTAACTGGAAGTATTATCTGCTATCCAATTAATAACCTGTTCACACTGATCAGTTCACAATACTGGTGTTGTAGTGTGGTTCCCTAGTAATTCGGTCAAGAAGTGGGAGCGAGAAGATGTGGCTTTTGGTTGTGGCACATTTTCACCTTGGCCACGGCCCCATCCTCTACACGCACCATCACCAGAACGTCCAGTTCCACATCTCTTGCCACGCGCCTTGCCCATTGTAAATTAAGTAAAATAGCTTACACTCGCACTATCAATGGAAAAAGGGTAATAAAAAGGAGATTAGAACCGTGGAAGAGGAAAACCACAGTTCTATTTCTCTGGCCTACACCAGAATCTTTCAAACAGATATATTTGTGTCTCAACAATCAGGGAGACACTATTACTGTTTTTCTTTAAGGAAAAAATACCAAAAGCTGGATAATACAGAGATTTGAAACGTGGAACTGCAAAACAACAGTTATATTTTTCTGGCCTACACCAGAATCTTTCAAACAGATATATTTGTGTCTGAACAATCAGGGAGACACTATTACTGTTTTTCTTTAAGGAAAAAATACCAAAAGCTGGATAATACAGAGATTTGAAATGTGGAACTGCAAAACCACAGTTATATTTTTCTGGCCTACACCAGAATCTTTCAAACAGATATATTTGTGTCTGAACAATCAGGGAGACACTATTACTGTTTTTCTTTACGGAAAAAAATGCCAAAAACAGGATAATACAGAGTTGACACGTGGAACTTCAAAACCACAGTTATATTTTTCTGGCCTACACCAGAATCTTTCAAACAGATATATTTGTGTCTGAACAATCAGGGAGACACTATTACTGTTTTTCTTTACGGAAAAAATACCAAAAGCTGGATAATATAGAGATTTGAAACGTGGAACTGCAAAACCACAGTTATATTTTTCTGGCCTACACCAGAATCTTTCAAACAGATATATTTGTGTCTGAACAATCAGGGAGACACTATTACTGTTTTTCTTTAAGGAAAAAATACCAAAAGCTGGAAAATACAGAGATTTGAACCGTGGAACTGCAAAACCACAGTTATATTTTTCTGGCCTACACCAGACTCTTTTATACAGATATATTTGTGTCTGAACAATCAAGGAGACGCTATTACTGTTTTTCTTTACGGCAAAAAATACCAAAAAAAGGATAATACAGAGATTTGACCCGTGGAACTGCAAAACCACAGTTGTAGTTATGTGGCATATACCAGACTCTTTTAAACAGATATATTGGTGTCTGACCAGTCGGGGAGAAACTATTAGTTTTTTTTTTACGGCAAAAAATGCCAAAAACAGGATAATATAGAGATTTCACCCGTGGAACTGCAAAACCACAGTTATATTTTTCTGGCCTACACCAGACTCTTTTAAACAGATATATTGGTGTCTGAACAGTCACAGACACACTCAATTTTTTTTTTTGGGGGGGGGGGATACCAAAAGGTTAATAAGACGCGTATTTGGACAGTCTGACTGAGGGAAAAAAAAATACAGGATTTAGATGAAAAAAAAAAATAATTTTTCCCGGCCCCTGAGACCAGGGTGATAAGTCTAGCAATTTGACCAACAGGAGCACACAGGACTGTAATGCAGCATTTACTGGTATAACCATTGCGTCTCCTATACAGCCTGCCTGCCTGATATCTGGAATGGATATTAGTCCTGAGAAGGACTGTTTGTTTGATTTGGCAGGCTTTAAAGACCCTACACTAACTATTTCGGAGTATAAATCTCTCCCTAGCTCAGCAGCAGTGACCCTACACCGTCTGATCCGGAGCGACTGTGTCCAAGATGGCGGCGTCCGGTTTTAAATACTCGAGGTGACACTGTGCGGCCAGCCAATCACTGTAATGCCCACAAACAACATGGCTGCGGCATTCCATTGACTGGCTGGCAATCCCTGCATGTTCATTGGCTCTGTAAAGAGCGCCAAATGTGCAGGGCGGAGACCCGAGCTCCCGCTCGAGTAACCCAGAAATGCTTGGTGCTCGCCGAACATCCCGAGTAGTGAGATGCTCGGGCGAGTACTGAGCAGTGTCAAGCGAGCATGCTCGCTCAACACTAGTAGGGACGTGTAACAGGCTGCTGGCTAGGCACTGTGCTACATGTGTGTGACTTGCACCCTATTGCAGGCTTCATCTGTGTGCAGTTCCAATGCTAAGCAATCACCCCCTCCATGGATTGAGAGGTTGAGAGTGGTTGTTTATCAATGTTCTGCACCTGTGTTACCTGCATCTAATAAGGGGGTGTGTGCATCCTGTTTGTGCATTTTCCTTGAGAGCTTGGCTGGTAAATACCATTGCCTTTTTGCTATGTTTCTAACTCATTCCCCTATCTTTATTCCTCATAGGCGAATTTGTGTAGGACTCTTCCACAGCATTGTTCATCACCCAAGTGCTCCTGGATCGTTGGGAGAAGTTGCTCTTGGAGGATGTTTAGATCTCATTCATTATTCATGGCAAAATTGTGAGGGATAACCCTCCGTTGATGAAAAGCCCCCACACATGAAAGGTGTAATGAAAATTATACTGTTGGTATGACACGGCGTTGGTAGCTCATGGCAGCATTCACCTTTTCTATTCTGGACAATCATTCTTCCAGATATCCCAAACAGTCTGAAAGTGGCTTCATCAGAGACAACAATGTCTCAGGAAATACAGGGATTAGACTGCAGAGGAAAAAAGGTGAGCGCTACCATGAGTAGAGATGAGCGAACCTTTCAACGTTTGGTTTGGATCAGCAGTGTAGTTTAGGATAGATTGGAGGGGTGCGAGAGTGTTAGAAGGGAGGCCACAAAGCAGGAGGTTGCAGTAGTTGAGGTGGGAGATGATGAGGGTATGTACTAGTGTTTTTGCAGATTCATGGTTGAGAAATGTGCGAAGCCGGGAGATATTTTTGAGTTGCAGTCCGCAGCAAGTGGAAAGGGCTTGGATCTCAGGTTTGAAAGAGAGATCAGAGTCAAGCTTGCGGGAATGGGGAGAGTGGACAGTCATTGACTTTGATGAATAGGTAAGTTGAGGGGTTTGAATGAGATAGTGGAAAGATGATGAATTTGGTTTTATACATGTTAATTTTTAGAAATCTAGCAGAGAATAAAGATGAAATGGCGGACAGATATTGTGGGATTCTGGTTACTAAGGAGGTGATATCAGGTCCAGAGAGGTAGATCTGTGTGTCATCAGCATAGAGGTGATACTGAAAGCCGTGAGACTCTATGAGCTGTCCCAGGCTGAAGGTGTATATGGAGAAGAGCAGGGGTTCTAGAACTGAACCTTGGGGGACACTGACAGATAGGGGACGAGATGAGAAGATGGTATGTGAGTGGGAGACATTGAATGTCCTGTCTGTTAGGTATGAGGAGATCCAAGATAGGGCCAAGTCTGTGATGCCAAGAGGTGATAGAGTCTGTAGTAAGAGGGAATGATTGGCTGTGTCGAAGGCAGATGATAGGTCCAGGAGGAGGAGCACAAAGTAGTGTTGCTTGGATTTGGCGGTTAGTAGGTCATTGGTGACTTTAGTCAGGGCAGTTTCAGTGGAATGGTGCGGTCAGAAGCCAGATTGAAAGCAGTCAAAGAGGTAGCAGGAGGAGAGGTGGGAGGACAGTTCAAAATGGATATGCTGTTCCAGTAGTTTTGAGGCATAGGAGAGAAGTGATATGGGGTAATAGCTAGACACAGAGGATGGGTCAAGGGAGGGGCTTCTGGAGGATGGGTGTGATTGAGGTATGTTTGAAGCATGAGGGGAAGACACTAGTTGTTACTGACAGGTTGAATAGGTGAGTTAGGGTTGGGATGGAGACATTGGTGAGGTTTGGAATGGGGTGAGAAGGGATTGAGTCAAGTTCACAGGTGGTGAGATGCGATTTGGAGTGTAAAGAGGGAAGTTGATCTTCTGTGATGGTGGAGAAGCTGGTTTTGGAGGAGGAGAGTTCAGTAGTTATGAGGAGGGGCTGTGGGGACTTTAGGCAAAAGCTTAGCCTTATGTTGTCAATCTTCTGCTTGAAGAATGAGGCAAAGTCTTCAGCTGAGACGCAAGGAGAGGGAGGGGTAGCTGGGGGATGGCAGAGAGAATTGAAAGTACTGAATAGCTGTTTAGGGTTGCGAAACGGATAATATGAGAGATGAGAAGTAGGTTTGTTTTGCTGCATTGAATAATTGCACAGCATTTTGACATCTGTTACTGGATGGGCTACTGGACTACCTTTCTTTGGCAGCTGCACAGCGGAACACCTTGTAGATGAGAGTCAGAAGGAGCATGTGCTCCAATGGATGGCAAGCGCTTCATCAAGTGGCCTCTCCTCCTCTTCCTCCACCTTAAGATCACACACAGTACAATCCTCAGAGGTGGCACCCCAATTACCCTTGTTTTTTTCCCCGCATCAAAACTCTCCAACCGCCCAACTGACTGTGGGCGAATCTGCAGAAATGTTCACACATTCTATTCCACGGGCTTTAGAGGTCTGCTCCAAAGATTCAAAGACTCAAGAGGAGGAAAACATCTGCACGGATGGCCAAATTTTTTTTCAGTTGGATCCGGACCAAACAAAGTAGGGTCCAAGCAGAATCCAGACCCTCGTCAGCAGATGTAAACCCCTGGGGGTGAAGGTGATCCTGATGAGACTCAGATACCTGAGGCGCACACGGATTGTACTGTGCTGTCAGGGCAGGAAGAAGAGGAGTGGGAGAACAGAGAGGCTGAAGTTGAGGTTGTAGATCCCACTTGGTGAGAACCCAGAGGCACGCAGCTGAGTAGCTCAGCAGAGTAGGTGGAGGATGCGGAAGATGGCGAGGTTATGTTGCAGAATCCCGCACAGACACAGAGTGATGCAACCATGACAAGCACTGCATCCTCAGCCACAACTCTGGCTGTGGTCAGCAACAGGTGCGGGTCTGCTGTTCACAAGGGCTGCAAGGTATGCCTAGCCTGGGCCTATTTTAAGAACACAAAGGATGACCCAACTCATGTTATCTGCCAACTTTGTAAACGACTCAGTAGAGGCAAAAATCCAATAATTTGACTAGTACATGCATGAACTGACATATGCGCGATCAATATGCATTAGTCTGGGAATCTCACTGTGCTAAAATGCGGACTAATGGGCCTCCCCAACCAACAGCCTCCCCATCAATCGCATCTGCTGCTTCTTCCTCCGTCACACAGGTTTCTGGCCGCAGAACCTACACTTATTTACCTGCTACAGTCTGGGTGAGTGAGAGCACGTCAGCTGTAATGGAACTGGACATGTCTACTGTTTTTGACCGATCTCAGACACCAAGCACACCACATCTTTCTCAGTCCACCATAACATCTCCGCCTGCACCTCACACACAGTCAGCAGTTTGTCGTGTTCACCCTACATCCCCATCTCTCAGCACAGCAGCTAGTCCTCGGTCCCGTAGTTGTGGTCACATAACAGATTGTTTCCTCCTACACATGCCAAAGCTAAGAGCTTGAACTCCACCATCTCCCATCTGTTGGCCACGGGAATGCTGAGTTTTCACCTGGTGGATACAGACGATTTCTGAAAGCTGATGGCCATCGCAGTCCCCAAGTACCAGTTGCCTAGTCACCATTACTTCTCTGAGAAAGATGTGACTGCGCTACACCAGCATGTCGCAGTAAACCTCACCCGTTCTTTGAAAAAAATCTATCTCTGCCAGGGTGCATTTCACCACTGACACCTGGACAAGCAAGCATGGCCAGGGGAGTTACATCTCACTGAATGGGCACTAGGTGACTCTGGTGGCTGTGGCGGCAGCGGGGAAGGGGCTGCTCCACAAGTCTTGGAATCCCCAATGTTTGCATGGCACTTGGAGATGGAGAACTAAACCACTACACACCAGAAGATGGAAAACTAAACTACTAGACAACAGGGGTTGGAGAATGTTACGGATCCGGGTGGTGGAAACTCTGTGCTGTGATGCAAGGAGGGAACAGAGGGGCGTAACTAAGTGCCTACCCGGACTGACCCTGGCCACACGGCGGCTTAGTCAACTCCATGAACCAAGGAGGGACCGGGAAGGTGGACCAGGTGCCACTCTGGGACCGACCTTGTGAGAGCAGGCGACTCCCACGGGACTGATGGCTGAAGCTGACAGGCACAGCAGATGAGCACGGCTGATAGCCAAGCAGGTGATGCGGGTAGGCAAGCAGGCGGGCACGGCAGGTAGACAGGCAAGCGGGCACGGCTGATAGACAGGCAGGCACAGCTGATAGGCTGGCGGGCACGGCTATAGACAGGCTGGCGGGCACGGCTGATAGGTTGGCGGGCTCTGGAACCTGAGGGCTGAGGAGAGTGTTAGCACACCAACAACAGCCTTGCACAGGCACCTCCATTTTGGAGGAGGTGTTTTATATAGGAGCAGTCCTCCCGCCATTGGCCGGGGACTCTTTAGGACGGCGCGCGCGGCCCCTTTAAGAGGGAGGGAGCGTGCACGCCCTAACTACCATGCCCGGGGAACTGTGCGTGGTGCGTGCACCCCGGGCAGATGCAGCTGGGGAGCTTGAGGACGCCAGACCGGGACCGCGGCGGTGAGCTACAGTACCCCCCCTTTACGCCCCCTCTTCTTTAGGCCCGGAAGAAATTTTTTTAGAAGGCGAGAGGCATGAATGTTCTCCCTGGGCTCCCAAGACCTCTCCTTAGGACCAAACCTCTTCCAATCCATAAGAAAGAAAGTCTTTCCTCTTACCCGCTTGATGGCCAAAATATTCTCTACCTCAAAGATGTCCTCAGCGGAGACTGGAGGTGGAGTGGTACCTGGATCGTCAGGGAAAGGATTAAGGATAACAGGCTTGAGGAGAGATGCATGAAAAGAATTGGGAATCCGTAAGAAGGCAGGAAGTTTCAGCTTGTACGCCACTGGATTTATTTGGTTCAGAATCTCGAAAGGACCGATGAACCGCTGGCCCAACTTGTATGATGGTATCTTGAGACGGACATATTTGGAGGAAAGCCAGACCTTGTCTCCCGGACGAAATAGAGGCGGATCCAGACATCTCTTATCAGCATGCTTCTTCATCCGCTCGGAGGACTGAAGAAGCGCAGATCTAGTGTCTTTCCAAATCACCGAAAATTCAGTGACGAGGGACTCCGCGGCAGGATTGTCCACGGAAGAGGAGACGGGAAACGGAATTCAGGGGTGTTGACCGTTAACCACAAACAACGGAGACTTAGCAGAGGACACATTCACATGGTTGTTATAAGAAAACTCGGCCCAAGGCAGAAGTTCTACCCAATCGCTATGATGAGCGTTGACAAAGTGCCGAAGAAAACTGGTAAGGATCTGATTAATCTGTTCCACTTGACCATTGGATTGAGGATGATAGGCCGAAGAAAAGTCCAAAGAGACATCCAGCAGCTTGCATGTGGCTCTCCAGAAGTGAGAAGTGAACTGAACTCCTCGGTCCGAGACAATGTGGAGGGGTAAGCTGTGGAGACGAAAGATGTGACGGATGAAGTCCTTAGCCAGCACAGGGGCGGACGGAAGACCAGGCAGAGGAATGAAATGAGCCATCTTGGAGAAGCTTTCAGCGACCACCCAAATGATGGTAGAACCGTAAGATACTGGAAGATCAGTGATGAAGTCCATAGCAATGTGTTGCCAAGGAGCAGAAGGCACGGGAAGAGGAAGAAGACGACCAGCTGGAAGGTACCTAGGTATCTTGTTACGGGCACAAGAGGAACAAGACGCAACAAAATCCGCAACATCCTTGCGCAGGGTGGGCCACCAATAATGTCGGGCGATGAGCAGAAGCGTCTTCCTCTGGCTGGCATGACCAGCCAGTTTGGACAAATGACCCCAGAATAAGACCCTCTTCCGATCCTGAGCCGCTACAAAGGTCTTACCGGTAGGTAGATAAGACAGGCCAAACGGAGCAACAGTCATTATTCTGGATGGGTCAATGATGTGTAGAGGTTCCTCTTCTTGGTCGGCAGACAGTAAAGAGTAAGATAGAGTGTCAGCTTTAATATTCTTGTCTGCCGGGCGGTAATGGAGAGAGAAGCTGAAACGAGCAAAGAACAAAGACCTTCTGGCCTGACACGGATTTAGTCTTTGGGCGGTCTGCAAGTAAGCAAGGTTTTTGTGGTCAGTGTAGATGACCACCGAGTGCAGAGCCCCCTCAAGCAAGTAGCGCCACTCATCCAGTGCTAATTTGATGGCCAGCAGTTCTCGATCACCTATGGAGTAATTGCGCTCAGATGAAGAAAAGAGTTTGGAGAAGAAGCCGCCGGTCACCATTCGCCCGGATGAGGATTTCTGGGTGAACACTGCTCCGGCCCTGGAGGAAGAGGCATCAACCTCCAGGAAGAACTGTTTATTGCAATCAGGATGATGCAGCACTGGAGCGGAGGAGAAGGCTTGCTTAAGAGAGACAAAGGCGTTTTCCGCCTCAGAAGTCCATTCCCTGGGATTTGCTCCTTTACGGGTGAGAAGGAGATGGGAGCAGTCCAGGTGGAGAAATGAGGAATGAAGAGGCAGTTATAGTTAGCGAATCCCAGAAACTGCTGAATAGCCTTCAATCTCTCAGGTCGGGGCCACTTTAAGACGGCAGACACCTTCTCGGGATCCATCCGCAGTCCAGTCTCAGAGATAATATACCCCAGAAATGGTAGGGAGGTCTACTCAGAGAGGCATTTCTCGTACTTAGCATACAGGCGATTCTTCCAGAGCCGCAGTAGTACCTGACGAACATTCCTCCGGTGAGAGGGCAAGATATCGTTCAGGTACACCACCATGCAGGAATACAGGAGATCTGGGAAGATGTCATTTACTAACTCCTGGAAGAAGGCTGGAGCATTACAGAGACCGAAGGGCATCACGCGGTACTCGTAGTGACCATCCCGAGTGTTGAATGCCGTCTTCCACTCGTCTCCCTGGCGAATCCGGACCAGATTGTACGCCCCACGAAGATCAAGCTTAGTGAAGATCTTTGCGCCTTTTAGGCTCTAAAACAGTTCCGAGATTAGAGGCAGGGGGTACTTATTTTTGATGGTAATCTGGTTTAGACCCCTATAGTCGATACATGGACGAAGATAAACGTCTTTCTTTTTGACAAAGAAGAATCCTGCTCCAGCCGGAGAGGTTGATTTCTGGATAAATCCCGTAGCAAGATTCTCTTCTATGTATTCAGACATAGCACGGGTCTCGGCCAGCGACAAAGGGTAGATTCACCCGCGAGGAGGTGAAGCACCAGGTATTAGATCGATGGGGCAATCATACGCCCTATGAGGTGGTAGTGTCTCTGCCTCCTTTTTATCAAAGACATCCGCATATGACCAGTAGGGTACCGGCAGGCCAGGTAGGTTAGCTGGAGTAGACGGAGGTCGAGCAGGACGAACCGAAACCAGACTGGACTTATGACATTCCTGACCCCCAACGGAGCTCCTCACCCAAGCTCCAATTCAGGATGGGCTCATGTCTCTGTAACCAAGGCAGGCCAAGCAAGAGGGGATGAGAGAGACCAGACTGCACATAAAAGGAGATCTTCTCCGAATGTAGCATTCCCACCTGAAGAGTTACAGGCTCAGTGACAAACAAGATGGTCTCAGAGAGAAGTTTTCCATCCACGGAGGAAACCGCTAAAGGATCAGCCAGACATTTGGTAGGAATCTGATAATGCTCCACAACTGTTATGTTCTGCAGCTTAGAACTAAGGAATAGGAGGGAAAAGCTGTCCCTGAACTGAGACTCAGCTTAACCCTACGCTGGGCTGGGTGCCCTATTCCTTGTGAATAGCCCCACCAAAACTCCTGCACTGAACTCAAAAGAAGACCTGAAGGAAGGGGAAAGGGGTCCCTAAAAGATCTAAGGACTGGGAGCAAAAACAGGAGACCTCCTAACAGAAAAGTGAGTTGCAGAAATGAAGATTAAAGGGAACAAAACTAGTAGAACAAGAAGTCCCAGAATATCAATTGTCCAAAGCACAAAGAACTTAACAAGGCAACTTAGCCAGAGAAAAAGCGTAACAACACTGATGTCCAGCGGGGAATGGGAGACAGGTGCTGAGTAATAAAGAGTGAAGAGATCATGTGACCAAGACACCCAGCACCAGTGGAAAAGACTAGAAGCCAGCAAACCACAACAAGCCAATAGATAAACAACATAGATTCTAACAACAATGGCCTGTTGAATGAGATTCCCAGCCGCTTCGGAATCCAGATAGGCAGTCTCGAAGAAGCGGGTCTCATCACTGGTGACTGAAATGGACAGAGTCAAGGGCGGAGAGGAAGAACTTTTGCCTAGGACGACCTCTCCGAGCGGTCCTAGACACTGGAGTTTCACCGGACAGGGGCGGATTTGATGCTCTATACTGTCTCAGTAGAAGCAACTCCCCTCGGCGTGGCGGATCCCCTGATGAGACTTGACCATGTTAACTTGGTCTATTTGCATAGACTCTGGAGAAGACACCAGAAGGGATGCTGGTTGCGAGACTGACCTTTTCTCACTGGTCGCCTCCTTAGAACGCTCCTGGAAACGGATGTCGATCCGTGTAGCTAATGACACCAAGTCGTCCAGAGAGGGAGGTATGTCACGACCGGCTAGCTCATCCTTGATCCGTCTGGAAAGACCCTCCCAAAGGGTGGACACCAGAGCCTCATTGTTCCAGGCAAGTTCTGATGCGAGGGTGCGAAAATGCACGGCTTACTGTCCCACAGAGAGACTCCCTTGGCGGAGTCGGAGAAGAGAGGAGGCAGTCGAAGATTTTCGTCCAGGCTCATCGAACCCTTCCGGAAAGCCAAGAGGAAGGCCTGGAGGTCGGACACCAGAAGATCCTCTCTCTCCCACAGAGGGTTAAGCCACGTCGATGCCTCTCCGGTGAGATGAGACATGATGAATGCCACCTTGGCCCGGTCGGAGGCGAACTGGTTTGCCAGGAGCTCAAAGTGCAGCGTGCACTGATTAATGAAGCCCCGACATAGGGCAGAGTCACCACCGAAATGTGGAGGAGCAGAAAGCCGGGGTCCTAAGCCGGATGCCTAAGCGCCACTGGGTTGAGGTGCCGGCGGAGTGGGTGCCGCTTGGTTAGAGGCAGACACAGTCGGGGTGGACAGCTCGTCCAAGCGAGAGTTGACTGTCCCCAGATAGGACAGGATATTATCCTGTTGGGATCTCTGGCGAGAGACCTCTTGGTACAGGTCTGAGAGTGAAGGAGCCTGGGAGCTACCGGATTCCATGGCCTGTGCAAACTGTTCCGAATCCGGGTGGTGGAACCTCTGTGCTGTGATGCAAGGAGGGACCAGAGGGGTGTAACGAAGTGCCTACCTGGACCGACCTTGGCCACAAGGAGGCTTAGTCAACTTTGTGTACCAAGGAGGGACTGGGAAGGTGAACCAGGTGCCACTCTGGGACCGACCTTGTGATAGCAGGCGACTCACACGGGACTGATGGCTGTAGCTGACAGGCACAGCAGATGAGCACGACTGATAGACAGGCAGGTGATGCGGGTAGGCAAGCAGGCGGGCACGGCAGGTAGACAGGCAGGCAGGCACGGCTGATAGACAGGCAGGCGGGCACGGCTGATAGACAGGCTGGCGGCACGGCTGATAGACAGGCTGGCGGGCACGGCTGATAGACAGGCTGGCGGGCTCTGGAACCTGAGGGCTGAGGAGAGTGTTAGCACACCAACAACAACCTTGCACAGGCGCCTCCATTTTGGAGGAGGTGCTTTATATAGGAGCAGTCCTCCGGCCATTGGCCGGGGACTCTTTAGGACAGCGCGTGCTGCCCCTTTAAGAGGGAGGGAGTGCACGCGCGCGCACCCTAAGTACAGTGCCCGGGGAACTGCGTGTGGTGCGTGCACCCTGGGCAGATGCAGCAGGGGAGCTGGAGGACGCTGGACCCGGACCGCGGTGATGAGGGGATTGGCGTCTCTGCCCGGCTAAACTAAATTAAAAAACACTTAGAATTGGAGCACTAAACCACTACACACCAGAAGATGAGGAGCTAAACTACTAGACAACAGGGATTGGAGAACTAAACTTCTAAACACCTAGGGTTGGAGAACTAAACCAATACACACCAGGGGATGGAGAATTAAACTACTGCACACCAAGGGATGGTGAACTAAACCACTAGACATCAAGTCTTGGAATCCCCAAGGATTGCAGGACAAACCTCTGTATCTAACACTTCCTCCACTGCTTCTGCCTCCTCCACCTCCTCGAGGGTCTCCACCTGTGCCCTTGACCTCTCCCTTAATGAGACACATATTCCAACAGTACTTAAATTAATATGCCTTGGAGATTGCAGTCACACAGCTCGAGAGTTGTGGACAGCTATCCAGGCCGAGTTTGAGCAATGGCTGTCTCCACTGAACCAGCAGCCAGGCAAGGCCATGTGTGATAACAGTGCGAAGCTGTTGGCAGCCCTACATTGTCGATGTTTGCTCACTTCCGCCGTTCGCACCCCAAGTGTCATCGACTTGCATCGCTACAGAGGTTTTTCATTCTACCAGTTAACCGGTTGATATGCAATGTGGAATTCCACTCTACACATGTTGCAGCGACTGTGGCAGCAGTGACGAGCCCTGGTGCAGTATGTCATTTTGCATAGCCTGGGCCCACGCAGTATGGACGTGGTGCAAATAACTCTTGTGAAGTGGGCACCGATGAAGGACCTCTGCACCCTTCTGCACAGTTTCGAAATGGCTACTAAACTGGTTAGTACTGGCGATGCCATCATCAGCATCACTATTCCGGTCATCTACATGCTGGAGCACGCTTTGAATAGTCTGTAGGAGGTGGTGGTGGTCCCAGAGGAAGAGGAGGAAGCAGAGGAGGATGCAGAAGGCATAACAATATATCTAAGTTACAGACTGTTGTCGCATAGGCGGGTTCCATGGGAGGGTGGATTACAGCGATGGAGGGGGGCTCATGGTATCAGACAATCTGTTAGTGAAGGAGCAGGAGTCGAGGAACAAATGGAAGAAGACGAGGAGGAAGAGGTGATGGGCATGCATCAGTCAGGAGTTGAAGAGGATAATGATCACCTCTCTGTTGTCCGTGGTTGACGGGGGGAGATAGAGGAAGCAAGCTTCAGTGTTACCCCACCACCAACACACTATGGACTTGGACCTCATGGACGTGCCTGACACATGAGCGCCTTCTTGCTGCACTATCTGCAACATGATGCCTGCATTGTTAGGATTAGAAATAGTGCTGACTACTGGGTTGCCACTCTGTTAGATCCACGGTACAAGAATAAATTTTACCAGATGCTCCCCCCTATGGAAAGGGGCGCACGCATGCTTGAGTATCAAAACACGCTTGTAGACAATCTTAAGAATGTTTCTCCACAAGACAGCAGTGAGGCACACAGTTTGCATCGCAGTTCTAGACTTCCAACCCATTAACGTTGAGTCATCAAAAACTTTAGCAGCAGCAGTAGTATATGTGGCAGAAGCAATTTCTGTGAGTCGTTTCAGACATGTATTAGACCAGCTCGTGCAACAGCAGAACAGAGTACAAATCTGACATGTAGTGAACGTCTAGAGAAGATGGTGCAGGGGTATCTCAAAGTCAATATCAATGCCATCAGAGGGGGTTTGAACCCTTTTGCATTTTGGTCTTCAAAAATGGAAGAGTGGACTGAGCTCTCCTGTCACACATTGGAGGTTTTGTCATTCCAGGCAGCCAGCGTTCTCTCAAAACTTGTCTTCAGCGCTGCTGGTGGTGTCCTGACAGATAAGCGCATCTGGCTGTCCTCTGAAAGTGTAGACTTCCTAACTTTCATCAAGATGAACAAGTCATGGATCTCCAATGACTTTTTCACCCCAGACTAGGCGATGGTGTAGTTTTTAGTGTGCTGCATTGATCTTATTGTAGTCTGTGACACCATTGTTCGTCATAGCTTCTGTGCCTGCTGTGGCTACTGCTGCTGATGCTACTAACAATTTTTGGAAATGTGGAGACTCAAAGTTGGGTCTCCATCTGGTGGATTGCCTCTAGTGGAAATGGTGTCAGAGGCCCATTAAACTATTTCTACTCTGGTGAAATTGATGCCACTCTAGTGGTGTCTGCCCCAAATTTTTGGAAATGTTTGAACTCCAAGTTGAGTCTCATCATGTGTGTTGCTTGAATTTGGCAGGGCTCTCAGAGTACCAGGCCTACACCTGTCACTCATCCATCTGTTACTGATCAATGTTTAGAAATGCTGTTCCAAGCCCTGTCCAAGGCCCTGTCCCATACTGAAATATGGACTGCTGGCTGGACCACACAATAAGCACAAAGGATGCTGAAATGCTGACTGGTGTCTGGAAAAAACAATTAGCACAAAGGCTTTACAATCAGAAGTGTGGACTCCTGGCTGGAACAAAAATATGAGCACAAAATATTTATATACTGAAATATGGCCTGATTTCTGGAGCATGCTATTAGCACAAATAATTTAGATTCAGAAATGTAGATTCCAGGCTGGAGCAAAAATATGATCACAAAATATTTATATACTCAAATGTGGCCTGCTTTGTGGAGCAGGGAATTAGCACGAACAATTTAGATTAAAAAATGTGGGATCCTAGCTGGAGTAAAAATATGAGCAAAGAATATTTATATACTGAACTGTGGCTTGCTTTCTGGAGCACGCTATTTGCACAAACAATCTAGATTCATAAATGTAGACTCCTGGCTAGAGCACAATATTAGCAGCACAAAATATTTATATGCTGAAATGTGCTATGGTTTTTGGAGCACATTATTAGCACAAATAATTTAGATTCTGAAATGTGGACTCCTGGCTGGAGGAAAAATATGAGCCCAAAATATTTATATGCTGAACTGTGACCTGCTTTCTGGACTACACTATTAGCACAGATAATTAAAATTTTGAAATGTGGACTCCTGCCTGGAGCATAAATATGAGCACAAAATAATTATGTGCTGTAATATGGCCTGCTTTCTGGACCACGATATTAGCACAAAAATTTAGAGTCTTAAATGTGGACTCCTTGATGGAGCAAAAATATAACACAAAATAATTATATGCTGAAATGTGGCCTGCTTTCTGGGCCACGCTATTAGCACAAACAATTTAGATTCTCAAATGTGGATTCCTGCAAGGAGCACAGTATTAGCAGCACAAAAGAGTTATATGTAGTGATGAGCGAGCACTAAAATGCTCGGGTGCTTGCTGCTCGGGTCGAGCAAATCGTAATGCTTGGGTGCTCAACCCGAGCAACGAGCCCAATGTAAGTCAATGGGAAACGCAAGCATTTTTCCGACACCCCCAGAAGGTCTGGAGGGGGCCTAAAAATTGGCCAAATTGATGGAAACAGTGCTCAAATGATATGGGAACAGCATGGGGAAGACCCCTGGAAGCATCTCTGACTCCCAGGTCACAGAGGGGAACAATGTTGTCAGAGTATTACGCCACTTTTACAAACTCACAATAAAATGTACAAAAACTAAGCCAAAATGGATTTTCCTGGAAAAATGTTAACCCGTTCGCGACCTAGGGATTTTCCATTTTTGCATTTTCATTTTTTGCTCCCCTTGTTTCCAGAGCTATAGCGTTTTCATTTTTTGGGCAATATGGCCATGTGAGGGCTTATTTTTTGTAGGACAAGTTATACTTTTAAATGCCATTACTAGTTTTACCATATCGTGTATTGGAAAATGGAAAAAAATTCCAAGTGCGGTGAAATTGCAAAAAAATGCAATTCCACAGTTGTTTTTTTTTTTTTTTTCTTTCCACGTTCACTGGATGCTAAAACTGACCTGCCATTATTATTCTCCAGGTCATAATGAGTTTGTAAACACCAAACATGTATAGGTTCTTTTTTATTTAAGTGTTGAAAAAAAAATCCAAAGTTTGGTAAAAAAAAAAAAAAAAAAATGGTGCCATTTTCCGAGACCCGTAGCAACTCCATTTTTCAGGATCTGGGGTCGGGTGAGGGCTTATTTTTTGCGCGCCGGGCTGATGTTTTTATTGATTCCATTTTGGGGTAGATATGATGTTTTGATCACCCGTTATTGCATTTTATTGCAATGTTGTGGCGACCAAAAAAACGTAATTCTGGCGTTTGGAATTTTTTTCTTATTACGCAGTTTACCGATCGGATTAATTATTTTTTTATATTGATAGATTGGGCGATTCTGAACTCGGCTATACCAAATATGTGTATGTGGAGTTTATTTTTTATTATTTTATTTTGAATGGGGCAAAAGGAGGGTGATTTAAACTTTTATATTTTTTTAATTATTTTAATATTTTTCAAAACTTTTTTTTAAAACTTTTTGCATGCTTCTATAGTCTCCATTGGAGACTAGAAGCAGCAACTGTCTGATCGCCTCTGCTACATAGAGGTGATGAACAGATCACCTCTATGTAGCAGAAATGCTCCTGTGCTATGAGCGCTGACCACTAGGTGGCGTCATAGCGATCTTTACATGACAACCACTGGGGTCTGCTGCAGACCCAGGGTTGTCATGCCCACCCATGGGTGACCCACGATCACGTGACAGGGTCACCGATTGGCGGGGCAAGTGATGCGCTTCTGGCACGGTGATGTTAAATGCCGCTGTCAGAGATTGACAGCGGCATTTAACATGTTAACAGCTGCGGGTGGATCGCGATTCCACCCACGGCTATTGCGGGCACATGTCAGCTGTAATAATCAGCTGACATGTGCCCGGTTCAATGCGGGCTCACCGCCGGAGCCCTCACTGAACCAGGGGTGATGGCCTGGGGTGTGCTAATATGCCCCTGGTCAAAAAGGGGTTAAGGAACATTCTTTCCAGGGTAATGAATGTATATAAGGCAAAATAAATAGCCACAAACAAAAATGCTCCTCCACACCTTGGGCTATGTTCACACGTAGTGTTTTTGATGCATTTTTGCACTTTTGCATTGCTTTCAACAGTGAAAAATACATTCCCCAGTAAATGTAATTTTAACATTTTACTACCTTATCTATCCATGTGGTGAGTGAGACATTATCAGACACATCCTGTTTCACTTATGAAGGAGGGACTGTGAAAGTCACAAAGCCTATTTTTACAAGGCCATCAGGCGGCCCTTACTATTGTTAGAGGGCCAGCAGTCGTCCCTCACTATTGTTAGAAGGCCAAGAGCCGGGTATGCCTTGTTGTTCCCATTATTAAGGAGTGGATTGCCTATACTGTTATTGCGTATGCAGTGAGTGTCAGGGCTGCCAAAAATTTGGATGCTCTCTAATACCCCTTTGAAAAGACATAGAGGAGGGCCTCAGTAAAAAAAATGTTCCCATTATAAAGGAGTGGTTCTCCTATACTATTATTGCGTATGCAGTGACTGCAAGGGCTTCCAAAAATTTGGACACAATCCAATATCCCTTTGAAAAGACGTAGAGGAGGGCCTCATTAAAAAAATGCTCCCAGTATTAAGGAGTGGGTCTCCTATAGTGGTAATGCCCATGCAGTGACTGCAAGGGCTGCCAAAAATTTGGATGCACTCTAATACCCCTTTGAAGAGATGTAGAGGAGGTCCTCATTAAAAAAAATTGTTCCCATTATTAATGAGTAGGTCTCCTATAGTGGTAATGTCCATGCACTAAGTGCATGGGCTGAAAAACATTTACCCCTGGGGGGTATTCATGAACATACTGTATAACATACTGATACTGCAACATTTTATTAGACTTCTCCGCCATGGGAAGGAGAGAGAGAAAGTTCTCCTTGTAGCGTGGGTCTAGAAGTGTGACCAACCAGTAATTACTGTTGCCCAAAATGCGTACAACGCGAGGGTCATGGGAAAGGCAGCAGAACATAAAGTCAGCCATGTGTGCCAGACTGACAACAGCGAAGACTTCCCTGTCCTGACCAAGAGGACGACAGTGCATGCTCTCCTCCTCATCCTCCTCCTGGTCCTCCTCCTCGTTCTTCCTCTCCTCAGGCCACCCACACTGAAAAAACGGTATGACTGTTGTTTGGGTAGTACAGTCTGTAGCGCAGGAAAACAGCTCCTGTTCCTCCTCCTCCTCATTATCACCCAATCCGCGTTTGAGATGAGATGAGGCTGGGCTGCGTGGCATCACCCTGTATGGTTCCTTGCTCCATCTCATCGTGCTCTGCCTGTAATGCCTCCTTTTTAATTGTGATCAGCGATCATTTCAGTAGACAGAGAAGTGGGATGGTGACGCTAATTATGGCATCATCTCCGCTCAGCTTCCTGGTGGAGTCCTCAAAGTTTTGGAGGACAGCACAGATGTCAGACATCCATGCCCACTCATCAGCTCTTATGTGCAGAGGCTGACCTGAATATTGAAGGGTGTGTTGAAGCTGGTACTCAACAACTGCCTCTGCTGCTCATAAATCCTTCCCAACATATGCAACGTTGAGTTCCAATGTGTGGTGACATCGCACACCAGCTGGTGATATGGCAGCTGCAAACGCTGCTGAAGCACGACGAGGGTGTCGGAAGCTGTAGGTGACTTTCAGAAATGCACGCTCCCCAAAATGTCACGATTATTACTGCAGTAATATCGGATCATGTCTCATGACCATGGTTTTAGGCAGTGGCCTTGCAGTATAGTATTGGTCACCGACCAAGTGTGAATAGGTTGAACAACACACAACTGGCAGACTTTAAATGGAGTGTAATATTTGGTATGCTCCAAAAAATATCACGATTATTACAGCAGTAATATCGGATCACGTCTGATGATGGACAAGTTTCTCTGCTTCCACAATACAGCAATGCGAATAAAATCAACCAAATCTGGCTGTATTCTGCTAACAAGCAAATGGAGCAGTTAAAATGGTGTATTATATTGCTTTTTAAGCAAATAATCAGGGTTAAGAGCAAAATGAATACTAGCCCTGATATCTAGGGCTATGGATATCTGTATTAGCGGCAGACAAAACGTGCAATGGACCCTATTCTGCTCTATAAACTCCCCACAAACTCTGCCTACCTAACTCCTGCTAGGATTACTATATGCCGCTGGATTAGTCCTTAGAAAGACTGATAGTTCAGATGTATATGTATATATTGTTGTGGAATACCTATACCTAACTAATAAACTGCCAATTCTCTCCCTAGCAGCACTTCTCCCTACTTTGCCTGTCTGAAGGGTAGACTGCAACGATCATAGGGTCACCGGGTTTGATATAGACCCGATGACACTATGTGGCCAGCCAATCACTGTAATGCCACAACCAACATGGCTGCAGCATTTTATTGAGTGGCAGGCAATCCCCACATGTTTATTCACTGTCTAAACAGCGCCAAACATGCGGGGCAGGGACTCGAGCTCCCGCCCGAGCATCCAGGAAGTACGCGCCGAGCATCTCGAACAATGAGACGCTCGGGCGAGTATCGAGCAGTAGAGAGCACACTCACTCATCACTACTTATATGCTGAAATGTGGCCTGGTGTCTCAGGACCACAAAATTAGCAAAAAGCATTGCTCAATGGTCGATTTCACAGCCACACAGGATCCTATCTATCTGAACGACAATCAACCGACTAGCTAACTATCTGACTATCCTGTTGCACCAGCTGGAGCAGCCTCTCTGCGCTGTTACACTGACAAAAACAACATGTCCCCTCTTTATATGGAAAGGGACATGTGACTTCGGCATCCAATGACACAAGCTCTTGTGTCTGGACGCTGTGGATGGTTTCTGCGCCCTGATCAGCTGCTGGAATCTCCACACATTAAGTTAAGAAAAAAAAATTAAGAATAATAGTCCACCGCTACTCTGACCTCTCCCCACTCCCTCCCCTCATCAAACACATCGCCCTCGCTCATCTTACAGCACCACTATCCTTGCCGAAGTCCTAACAAAAGCATAAGCGGAAGCACAATCATTTACTGAACTTTGGCCGAATTTTCCCAATTTTGAGGAAAATGCTCGGGGATCCGAACACGAACCCAAATGTGTAACGTTTGTGCCGAATTTGATATTCGCAAACATTTTCTGAACAAGTTCGCTCATCTCTAACCATGAGTCCTGTGTCATATCAGAAAGAAATCCTCCTGAGAACATTCATGTGTGGGGTGTTGCTTTTCATCCATGGAGGGGGTTCAATCACAATTTTGCACTAGATGGGCAAGAATGGGCAGTTATCAGTCAGGATATAGAAGCTGATATCCAGCTGCCATGGCCAAGAAATCTTTACAAATAAGGAACCACACTAAATATCAAGTCTTTGCATAAACTTGATGTATCTGTCAATAAAAATGTAAAGACTTATAAAATGCTTATAAAACATCTAAAACATTGACACAGCAGACTTTCTGAAAACTAAAATTTGTGTCAATCTTAGTCACATGTCTTTCTTTTTTTACCCTTAACTTAGTGATGGTTCCTTCATTGAATAAGTTCAAGACTTTCCTGTATGTCTTTCTTGAATGTAATATTACAAGTTATGGGAACTAGATTTGTAGAGATGGGATACTGATCCAGGATTTATATATTATATTTAAGGTTTTGGTTATTTTGGATCAACCAGTTAGGATCATATATTGGAACGTGATGTCCCTTTTATATGTGCAAGAATAATTCAAAATTAATGAAAACTATTAGATGCAGTTATTGCTGAAAAAGGGGGACATAAAAAATACTGAAAGTAACAGATCATATACTTTTCATATTCACAGACGTGATATTGGATTATTTTCCTTAATAAATAAATTACTCGTTTGTTTGATTTGTGTTATGATAGTGTAGTAACTCACTCAGGAAAATAGGTAACACACTAAAAACTACAACCGACCCTGCGGGTTCCTGTACAGACTGAAGATCCTGACCCTGCAGTCCCTAGTAATTCCTGCATGAGCTGAGATAGAACTAACCACATACTAGACAATGGCAACTCGGCCCTATGCAGCCTGAAAGGCCGTTGAGCGCTTCATTTTCCTCCTTAAGAACCGGAAGGCAAAGCAGAGTGCAAATTACCTACAGAAGGGAAGATGTGCTGACATGGAAAGAGATCCCAGAGTGAGTAAAACAAACCACAAAATACAAAATATAGAATTAAGTATGCACTGTTACAGAATATTCCGCCTTCCTCATAAAAAGAAACAGAAGATAGGTAAGTTACAGGGTAAAGAACATATACAACAGAGAGATAAACCCTAGCTGGTCTTTCCCTGACTGGCCTAAACTACAGCAGTATGACTGGACATCCAAATGAGACTATCACCAGCAGGAAATACCAGCAGGAGGAAAGTATGTAAAACCACACCCGAAAGGTGATAGGGCTGACAAATGAGTAAATGAAAACACCTGTTACCCTAAAAACATTGAAGCAAGGATAACAGAAACTAAACACGGAGAGAAAAGGTGTATCAGCTGTGGCTCAGCAGACAGAGAAGCCGACCATAAAGCAAAGGCTCAAGGGTTCAAACCCAAACGCATGACAATTTGATTCTCTTCCTCAACTTTTAAAGGTTCACAAACTTTTAAGCACCACTGCATACTGTATCTATGCTCTATCACAATACAATACTATTGTAATTCGTTTATGAACTATTAGCAATTCAGTGTCGATGAATGCAAAACCTGTTCTGCTATACTGGTTCTGATTACAACCAGAGAGAATGCAATATGCTGTTATTTGATTGCAATCTTTTGGAAAAAGAAAAAATAATTTCCTATAAACATTTATGCCTGCCGTAATCTGTGAACTTCAATACATAGAAAATATTATTATTTTATTTCTGCACAATATTTATTCTTCACAGATAAATTCAATTTCCTCATTTTCCACTAATGTATTGTGTTCTAGTCCTAAATTACTATTCAGTTTTGTTGTGGATGTAACGAATGTCTCCTAAAAATAATAATAATTCTCTGAGGGATGTAAAGAAAATCCTTTATTGGGGATTGATACTATGGGCTCTAAGTAGTTTAAGAACTGTGGGCTCTCAGTCACAGGATGTGTTTTTTTCATGCTGCAAATAAACAGGGACCCCTGTGCTGATTTGGGCAATTTTGAAAGGGCAAAAAAAACCTGCTTATGGGGCTAATTTTTTCTTTTACTTATGTACTGGCCAACCTACAGCATTTGACTCACAAATAGTACATATGGCCATATTCATCAGACAAATACAAACTACACACAAAAGCATTGGTCACTGTATATAATAAGTGAGGACACTGCACATATTAAGGGATGACGCTATACATAATGAGGGAAGAACCTGGTATGTAATAAAGGACAGCATTATACATAATCAGGGAGGACACTATATGCGAAAAATAGACAACGCCCTATGTAAAGGAGTGGAGAAGCTAATCGACACCCCTCCTAAAGAGATTATAGTAATATAATAAACTAATCTGTGTTGCATGTTGCTTTATCTCTTCTGTGGCCTACAGCACTTAGTTAGCCTGCAAACAGGGTAAACTATTAGGTAAGTCCATGTTGTGAAGAGTTAAATGGGCAAAGGAACTAAATTCCTATTTGTTAGTGGGTTGTTGTTGGAGTGTAGTGAAAGAAGAAGGAATATTTTGCAGAACAACAAATTGATTGATTACGGCTGTTGTGTGAGGATAAGAGAGAAGACTACACCCAAGTAGTAAGTTCTGAAGTGTGAAGTGGCAGAAGTAGCACTTCATAGTAGGCAAGTGAGGTGCCTACTGCAAGTGTTATCTATAGTAGATAAGAAAGCTTGAGAGTAGATAGACCTGAGGGTCAAAGTGAAGACTGGCCAGGCTGGGACACATTATCTCCTAAGGAGTTGCAGCAAGTGTACACAGATACTAAGATGCGGATGTTGATGGCCCAAATAAATCAGAAGTTGAAAATAGTTGTGAGGGTTTGTAGTGACCCACCTCCAGCCTTATTGCCATTACAAGAAGGGAGGATGGAGGCCTTCATAGTAACCTTCTCTTTCAGTGTAACAAGCAAATTCAGAAATGTCTCCCCACATGTAACCGTCAAGCCTATGCCTCTGATTTGTGCAGAAGATATATTCTTTAAGTGCCATGCCTGCTGCTGGATGTACATATGTTTTACCAGTTCGCTTTGTGAAAAACATTTATTTTTTGTACTCTTTTCGCTCTCATTCATCTCTACTTCATCGGGTCCTGGCCTGCCTTGTCAAGGGGCAATATACGGTCTGTAGTTATTTCTAGAAGAGGTAACAATACACACACCAAGCCAGGAGTGCCCTTTTTATGTTGTGTTTGGAGACATGAAATGACTTTTGGCAAGTGTGTCTCCGTCCAGTACTTTCGAGATAATAAAGAAGGACACTGTCTGCAATAAAGGGCATTACTATGCATAATAAGAAGGACATAATTGTAATAAGGGAAGATGCTATAGATAATAATAGAGGCCTTTGTGTAATAAGGGACAACACTATACATAATAAGGGAGGACACTATCTAATAAGAGATGTGTCTAACCATAATAACGGACGACACTATGTAATAAGGATGTCGCTAACATATTAAGGGAAGGCACTAAGTAATAAGGGATGTCTCTAAAATAAAGAGGGACACTATTTAATGAGGAACGGCTTTATACATAATAAGAGAGGACACTATATATATAATAAGGCACTGTGTTAAACTTAAAAAGGAAGAAAACTGTATGTAATAAGGGACAGCTCTATGCATAGTGAGGGAAGACAATATATAATAAGGGATGCAACTATACAAAATAAGGGAGGTTGTTTCACAAATAAGACTGTTACCCATCTTTAGTATAGAAATAACGGAAGTGCCAGACCTCCTGCATGACAGACACCATTGTATAGACTATATTGAGGTCCACCAGGTTTTCATCGTGGTGTTGGCATTTTACTGGAAAAAAATAGAGTATCATTGCTATTTTATCTGGCATTTTTCTCCAGATCTTTGATTGAGTCTTCGAAGTAGATATAAATAAAGCTTTACAGGAGCTTATCGGAAAGAAACACAGCAGCTTACCTGACACAGACACACTTATGATGTCACAGGAGCTTAATTAACACAAATATACTTGTGATGTCACAGCATTTACCTGCTTGAAAACCACTTGTATCATTTGGAGTTTACGTTTCTTGGTGGAGATTTTTTATGTTTCTGTGGCTTTCCTCCAGATATTCCGGTGTCCTCCCACACTACAAAGACATACTGATAAGGAACTTAGATTCTGAGCCCCAATGGGGACAGTGATGATGATGTCTGTAAAGCGCTGTAGAAATTAATGGTGCTACAGTAGAAAAGCATAATAATAATGCAACAGTACTGCACTGCTTCTGCTGCACAATGGTTCAGTTCTTACTGCACTCCCTAGGCAAACATTTCCTCAGCGGCTCTGCGGCTTGTGCCTCACTCTGGATGGTTAAGTTGAAGTTTTGCTATTGGGTCTTGTGGTGACGTATTACCCTCCCATATTATTTTGCAAGGAAAATACTACATTTTTTTCATGCAAATTAGTAAACTGGATGTTATATCATGTGTTGACGTCATCATACGAACATGTGAAGTCATCACCATTTAGGACACAGATTCATAAGTGACATTTTTATTTCAGTCCAAGAACTTTAAACTACCTGTATCTCTTAGGTCATGGTAATGGGAGATTGGATTAATACCGCTCCAATGTACTTATTTATAAAGTAAAAAAAAAAAAAGTTTGGTTCAACGTTTAGAATAGCACGGTTCTCCTCCATAAAACACATACATTTTCTATATACAGCTCTGGCAAAAATTAAGAGACCACTGCAAAATTTTCAGTTTCTCTGATTTTTCTCTTTATAAGTATATTTTTGAGTAAAATGTACATTGTTGTTTTAGTCTATAAACTACTGACAACATGTCTCCGAAATTCAAAGCTAAAAATTTTGTATTTATTTGCAGCAAATGATAAAGCGTCAAAATACTAAAAAAGAAACACAGTGCTTTCATACCTCAAATTACTCATGTTTTAACTGTGAAATCAATATTTGGTGGACTAACCATGATTTTTAATCACACCTTTCATGCGTCTTGCCATGCTTTCCACCAGTCTTTCCATGCTTTCCAATAGAAAACTGTTCAGTGGTCTCTTAATTTTTGCCAGAGCTGTATTGTCCTTCTGAAAGAAATAAAGATTTTCAGCTGGCCACTGACAGATACAATTAATGACTCTACTTTGCCGTTTTATGCATGATTTATTTCTTACTTCTATCCTTTGCCTAAGTGTCTTAAATTAAACTGAATTACAATTTTCCCTCAGCTGCAGATTTTATTACTTTTTTTTCTTAATTGCGGTAAGTTCCCAGAATTTTATAGAAATTCTCAGCACTTTCTTCACACATGTTTAAAAAGACCTTGTAGTCTGACTTCCCGAAGAACGGAAGATTATATTAATTGAAGTTCTCAGCAGTCCACACAATAGAAAGAGGTAGGAAAGCAGATTCTAGCATTTTCGGGACAGATTGGTATTTTTTGTTCAGGGCATTAATATTAGAACCAGCGAAGGAGTAATCTAATTAGTTAAACAAATAACCTACTTTATAGTATAAATGGGAGATGCCCACTCTTATCTTCAGCTTTAAAGAGCACTTGTCACTGGGTCAAAAGTGAGCAGTTTTTGTTACATTATTGCCGCTTCTCCCCTCGTAATACAATTTTTTATTTGTTTTTAAGTATACCACATGGTTTCAGAGATATAGTCCCTTTTATTTACTGCTAGTTTTTTTAGTCTTTACCAAGGGGGCGTTCCTCATAGGGAACTTATACAGTGCAGGCATTAGACACGCCCCAGAGGATCCAGGAAGTCACGCCCTCTAGGAAGGCCGTAAAAATTTGCACAAAATAAAAAAGCCCATGTATCGGGAATCGTATGATGGATTCTTAAAAAAAGAAAAATGGGTATATTCAGGGAAATAGCAGGAATAAAATTAAGATCCAAAACTGGACATTTTTGACCTGGTGACAGGTTCTCTTTAATTTTGCATTTTTCAGCTCACAATAAGATTCAAATCAAACATTTATATTACTTTAGGTGAGGCTCCAGGACAAATGATTATGGTGGGTTATTTTTATTTTACATAATCCGTTGTATTCTGCAAAGAAATCAGCAAAAACAATCAACACAATTTGGTGTGAATTTACTAGTTGCTGCAGTGCACAAGAAATAGGCTGAACTGGATGGACGCTTGTCTTTTTTCGGCCTTATAAACTATGTAACTATGTAACTATGTAGTTTGGATTTTACTCCAGATTTTTGAAGATTTCTTGAACGATTCAACTACTTGTAAATCTATCCATAGACCTCATTCATTTTTTTAGCAGAGTTTAATTCGAGTTTGGTCTGTGTGTCAGTTTCAGGATGAAAAAAATCACAAATGGAGGTTTCTAAATCTTCTCATATCAAACAGTCCATGAAGAATGGACAGCACAAGGACGGCATCCAAGTACTGTCTGAGTTTTTCACAGACCCATAGATTTACATTGACGATTTTGATCCAGCAATTAGATGAAGATCAGACATGTCTCCATGATTTTTTGTCGACCGCTCGATCCACAAAAATGCACAGACATGTGAACAGCTACATAGTCTATAATACCATGAAAACCACGGATAGATCTCGTACAAGAAAAATTGAAGTCTGGAAAATTTCTACAACATGCACATAAATTTTCAAAAATATCTTATCTATGTAACTGATACTGTGTTCTATTGCGAATCCATGTGGAAAATCTGCATTACATATGTTACATGTGGTCTTAGAGGGTGCTTTTATGCTGTGTAATGTGCTGCGCTAAAAGACTGAAAACTAGCAACATGTTTGCCGATTGGCGGCCATTTCATAACCTGTTTACACAAGCTTGACGCTTCAGATTTACATTGAACAATCTAATAGACTGTTCAGTACACATAGGCAGCCATTGTTCTCTGCAGGTACTGTTTACACCCAACAGTGTGCTGCCCAGAATGATGATCTGTTAACAGATTGCTAAGCGAGATTGCTAGCGAGGTCGCTGCTGAGTCACAAGTTTTGTGACGCAACAGCGACCTCAGCAGCGATCTCGCTACGTTTGACACGTAGCAGCAACCAGGCCCCTGCTGTGAGATCGCTGGTCGTGTCGAAATGGCCTGGACCATTTTTTGATCGTTGAGGTCCCGCTGGGTAGCATGCATCGGTGTGTTTGACACCTTACCAACGACCTCGTTGGCGACTCAGAACTGAGAAGTCGTCCCTCATCGAGGTCTGAATCGTCAGAGTAGCTGTGACAGGGTCCCAACGACCGCCGGCATCGTTATACAGGTCGGTACGGGTCGCCGTATCGGTGCTGCGTCGTTGGGAAGATCTGACTGTTTGACATCTCACCAGCGACCACATAGCGACGCAGCAACGATCCCTGCCAGGTCGTATCGTTGTCGGGATCACTGTAGCATCGCTAAGTGTGACGGTACCTTTAGACAAACCAAAAGATCATTTCAACCGATGGTTGACAGTTTAGACTGCACCATTAGGCTAAGTTCTCAAGTTCTCACGATGAGTATTTGGTTTGTTTTTTATGCTACACATTTTCGGCAGTGTTGCAATTAAGTAAATTTGGTGATTTGCATTTTTTTCATTGTGCTTTTTACATGCATTTTTTATCCTGTTTTTGACGCTGTGATTTTAGTCTTTGCTTGGTTTGTCATGTTTTACAAAAAGCTGCTTTGGTTCCTGGTATCTGGCGTTGACAAAAAAATGTTGATACAGTCATTATTATTATTATTATTTATTATTATTATAGCGCCATTTATTCCAAGTATAATAATCTTAGACAATAGAAGTCACTGACTGGTACAGGAGGAGCGAGGACCCTGCCCACGAGGGCTCACAATCCACATGGGTGAGGATACAGTAAAGGTAAAGGTAGTGGTGGTCGTGCAGTGGTGGTTACTGTAGGTTGTAGGCTTGTCGGAACAGGTAGATCTTCAGTCTCCTATTGAAGGTTTCCATGGTAGACGAGAGTCTGATATGTTGGGGTAGAGAGTTCAAGAGTAGGGAAGATGCACGGGAGAAATTTTGTATGCGATTGTGGTAAGAGGAGATAAGAGGGGAGTAGAGAAGGAGATCTTGTGAGGATCGGAGGTTGCAAGCAGGTAAGTACCGGGAGACTAGGTCACAGATGTATGGAGGAGACAGGTCGTCGATGGCTTTGTATGCCGTGGTTAGGGTTTTGAACTGGAGTCTCTGGGTAATGGGGAGCCAGTGAAGGGATTGACAGAGGGGAGAGGCCAGGGAATAGCAGGGGGACAGGTGGATTAGTCGGGCAGCAGAGATTAGGATAGATTGGAGGGGTGTGAGAGTGTTAGAAGGGAGGCCACAAAACAGGAGGTTGCAGTAGTCAATACGGGAGATGATGAGGACATGGACAAGGGTTTTTGCAGATTCTTGAGTAAGGATTCGGGAAATATTTTTAAGTTGGAGTCAGCAGGAAGTGGAAAGAGCTTGGATATGTGGTTTGAAGGAGAGATCAGAGTCCAGGTTTACACCGAGGCAGCAAGCTTGCCGGACTGGGGAGAGTGAGCAGCCATTTACTTTAATTTATAGATCTGTTGGAGGGGTTGAGTTAGATGGGGGAAAGATGATTAATTCTGTTTTGTCCATGTTAAGTTTTAGAAATCTAGCTGAAAGAAAGGATAGCAGACAGACATTGTGGGATTCTGGTTAGTAGGGAGGTGATATTGGTTCCAGAGAGGTAGATCTGTTTGTCATCAGCATAGAGGTGGTATTGGAAGCCATGGGACTCTACGAGCTGTGCCAGGACGAAGGTGTAAATGGAGAAGAGCAGGGGCCCTAGGACTGAACCTTGGGGGACACCGACAGATAGGGGGCAAAGTGAGGAGGTGGTATGTGAGTAAAGATGCAGAATGTCCGGTCTGTTAGGTATGACGAGATCCAAGATAGGGCCAAGTCTGTGATGCCAAGAGATGAGAGAATCTCTAGTAGTAGGGAATGGTTCACTGTGTCAAAAGCAGAGGACAGGTCCAGGAGGAGGTGGACAGAGTAGTGTCGCTTGAATTTGGCGGTTAGTAGGTCATTGGTGACTTTAGTCAGGGCAGTTTCAGTGGAGTGGTGCAGTCTGAAGCCAGATTGTAAGCGGTCTTGAAAGTAGAGCGTAAAGTTGATTTTCTGTAATGGTGGAGAATCTTGTTTTGAAGGAGGAGGGCTGAGTGGTTGTAAGGCAGAGCTGTGGGGGTTGTAGGCCAAAGCTTTCTCTGATGTTATCAATCTTCTGCTTTAAGAATGAGGCAAATTCTTCAGCTGAGATGAGTGGAGATGGAGGAGGTGCTGGGGGATGGAGGAGAGAATTGAAAGTGTTAAATAGCTGTTTAAGGTTGTTAGACAGGGAGGAAATGAGAGAAATATGTTTGTTTTGTTGCAGTGAGTGTGGACTTGAAAGAAATGAGGGACTGTTTGAATGCGATGAAGTGCTCATTGGTGAGGGATCTTTTCCATCTCCGCTGAGCAACTCTGGAAACCCGCCTCAGTTCTTTGTCCAGGCTGGTGTGCAATGGTTGCCTGTTGATTTTGCGAGCTTTGGTATGTATGAGAGGGGCGACCGATTCAAGAGCTGCAACTATTGTGGTGTTATATAAAGCGGCAGCAGCATCTGTGTCATGCTAGGAACTTATGTCTGTAAGAAGGAGAAGGGATTCAGAGAGTAAGTGTAGGTCAAGGTGTTTAACCCTAGAACGCATGACCATAAAAATGGGTATTTTCAAAAAAGAGTTGTTATACCGAAAATGCCTGTAACATAAAAATAAATGAACAACTGGAAACGAGAAACAACTATATTCCTGAGGAATACCTAGAGTTTCAAAATTCTAACTAAAGTAATCTTGCAGAAAATAGAAAACAATTAACAGGGCGGGCCTGCGAGGCCCCAGGTATGCGTTCTAGGGTTAAGATTTCTGCGAGGGAGAACAAGTTTGTGGAGTGAGGATTGTGGCCCTGGAGAGGAGAGGGAAGAGAATGTAAGTAGGTTGTGGTTATACAGTGGGAGAGATTAGTTAGAGAGGTTAGATAGGGAACAGAGGCAGGTGAAGATGAGGTCCAGTGTGTGCCCATCTTTCTGAGTGTCGAAGTTCAAAAACTGTATGAAAAAAGTGTTTAAAGCATTGTAAGGTACTTTTTATGCAGTTTGTGTGCTTGGTGAGTTGTTTGTTCCGCTTCTATTGATTCAGAGGTCAGATTTGGAGCTTTATCCAAGCAGAAATGCCTAACTCATGAGCATGCAGGTGACATTGGAAAATCTATATTTATATAATCTGTATAAATTGGAGTAAAATCATTGTCCTACAGCCCTCCCCCACTCCTGTTAACAAAACAATGCGGTTATTTTTCTCCCACTGGTAAAATAATAAAAAAGCATGGAGTATAATCATTGCTCCATTGATTGTTACCATTGTGACACCAACTCCTTCATCCATTCTCAACCGCGGCCCCATATACAGTACAGACCAAAAGTTTGGACACACCTTCTCATTTAAAGATTTTTCTGTATTTTCATGACTGAAAATTGTACATTCAAACTGAAGGCATCAAAACCCAATCGAGATGGTTTGGGGTGAGCTGGACCGCAGAGTGAAGGCAAAAGGGCCAACAAGTGCTAAGCATCTCTGGGAACTCCTTCAAGATTGTTGGAAGACCATTTCCGGTGACTACCTCTTGAAGCTCATCAAGAGAATGCCAAGAGTGTGCAAAGCAGTCATCAAAGCAAAAGGTGGCTACTTTGAAGAACCTAGAATATAAGACATATTTTCAGTTGTTTCACACTTTTTTGTTAAGTATATAATTCCACATGTGTTAATTCATAGTTTTGATGCCTTCAGTGTGAATGTACAATTTTCATAGTCATGAAAATACAGAAAAATCTTTAAATGAGAAGGTGTGTCCAAACTTTTGGTCTGTACTGTATACTCATATAGCAACAGACCAGAGGTGCTCCACCAAAAGAGCCAGCAGTGCTCCTGCTGCTGGAGAGTTGGTCGCATAAGGTCCTCACCTCTTCCATACTGATAGGTAGCGTAATAAGCCAGCATCAGAGGAGTGTTTTTAGCATATTTAATATAGGCAAGCATATTCATAGAGGTTTTTTTTATGTGAATTTTGGAGCAGAATCTGTTCCAAAATCCCCATTTTTTTTCTTCATTTTTGCTTCATTTCATTGAGGAAAATGATTATGCCGCATTTGTATAATCTACGCTTGGAAAATACTTCTGAGTTACCAGGCTATGTGCTTAAATATTGTATATGTATATTATTATGTATTTTGCTATGAATGGGCTGATACATGTGTTCAGTCCTTCTGTCCAGCACTAATGAGTTGTTTTTATAGCTGTATCGTCATGAATGGATGATGTCAATTGGTGTCCATTGAACATGTTGGGATATGGAGCTTAAAATAAAGCCTTGAAAAAGTGTGCATGCGAAACAGCCGCAGGCCATATCAGAGCGCCACTCCTCCCGTGGACCTGTCATGGCATTGAAAACAAAGAAAGAATTTATGTTAAGTTGGTGAGTAATGCAAAGATTATTTTATTTATTTTACTAATTTATATAGCACCATTAATTACCACAGCACTTTTCAGACATCATCATCACTGTCCCCATTGGGGCTCACAATCTAAACTTCTGATCAGGATGTCTTTGGAGTGTGGGAGAAAGCTGGAGAACCTGGAGAAAACCCAAGTAAACACGGGGAGAGCATACAAACTCCTTGCAGATGTTGTCCTTGGTGGGATTTGTACCCAGGACCCCAGTGCTGCAAGGCTACAGTGCTAACCACTGAGCCACCGTGCTGTCCTCCAGTGTTACCTCTCTTTGTTTAAGGGCTGCCTCACATGAGTGTAAAACACGTCTGAGTGCAATGTGATGTTTTATCAGATAGCACTTGGACCAATGATATGCTATGGGGCAGTGCACGTCTGCAATTTTTTCTACAGACAGAATCAGTCTGTGTAAAAAAAATTGCAACATTCTGTGATTGACTCTGGTATTCGGATCACGGGCACCTATTCAAATCTATGGGTGCGTGTGAAACATCTGACTGCACTCGGATGTCACACTCCGACATTCGCAGACACGGAGACAATGGAGAAGATGGTGAAATTAAGTGCTCCATCTTCTCCGCACTTGTGCCGTGATTCTCGCATGTGAGATAATAAGATCACAGCAAACTGACTCTCGGATCAAACTCGGACAGAGTTTGATCAGTGTCATTAGCACAATGATTCTCTCGCATGATACCATCTACGATTGTGTGACCCCGACCTATTATTTATAGTCATGTCTCTGAATTTTGTTTTTCATCCATGTTGATCACTGACGAATGTAAACGAAGATGATCACAGTGTGATCTGATTTTCTCAGATAAGGAGGGGATGGAAAAAAAAAAATTCTCCATCTTCCCCATTCTGTCAGTCCATGAAAACTGGACCGCAGTCAGATGTCATCCTAGTGCAGTCCGATTTTTTCCACGGAATCAGTGACTTGTATGGCTGAGTGTGATCTGAACATCTGACGCAAATCATGCATGCTGCGATTTTTTCCTTAGGCCATGGCCCCACTATTAGTATTTGGTCAGTATTCGGTCAGTATTTTTTCTCAGGAGTGGGAGCCAAAACCAGGAGTGCCCCATTTCCATGCACCATAGGGATCTTCCTAGATAAATCTACTGAATATACAGGATACAACGTGGACCATTCAGTAACATCTATAAATGATGTCATCCAAACAAGGTCATATATAAATATTTCTCATGCAAAACCTATTGTTATTCATTATACTTTTAACTGACAGTTTTCATTCAGTCTTTTGGGATTTTTTTGTTTCCAACGTGAAATACAGATGACCTTATGATCGAATAGAGAAGTCCCTAGTTCTTCTTGATCTGTACCTACTTACTTTTCTAAAACTAACCTTTGGAGATCAAACACTTTGGTTTGCTTCATGTGCCTAGCGACAAAAGTTTCACAAATTTCTTCTATGACTTTTGCATCTATTTTTTCTCTTTCATTTTTTGGTCAGAAGTCTTTATTGCTGACGAATGATCATTTAAAGGGATGGTCCACATTTGAGGATAATTGATTTACTTAAATGCTTTTATTTAAGGCTAAAAATACTTTTTGCAATTCAGTTTCATTAAAAACCTTTTGCCTTCCATAGCCTCTGTGTTGAACTGTCTGTTGCTGGCTGCAGAATGAGTTAACTGAAAAGTAGAGAAGATCAGTTCGATTCGCAAAAGGATCGAGTTTGCGTCGAATTTCCTAAAATTTGCGGTATCATGCAAATTCAAACATTCTGACATGCATGCGATTCCTGTTTCGAAGAGAAAAAAAAACGTGTCCGGCAACATTTCCCATACTACTGTTTGAGCCTACCATAATGTCCTGCAGCTATGACATGTTACGGATTATCACACCTTGTACAGTGGTGGTCAGTGCAGGGGCCATCACAGACCTGCATTTCTCAGTGGAGCACAGTTTCTACGGGAGAGTCATTTTCCACATCATGAGCCACTCCCTCTTCTGTAGAGTGTAAGCTCTTATGTTCATTTATAGTCAGCAGGGTATTATCTATCCCTCTCCTATAGAGTGTAAGCTCCTATGGTCAGTGGAGCACTGTCTCTCTCTCTCTCTTCTGTAGAGTGTAAGCTCTTATGTTCATTTATAGTCAGCAGGGTATTATCTATCCCTCTCCTATAGAGTGTAAGCTCCTATGGTCAGTGGAGCACTGTCTCTCTCTCTCTCTTCTGTAGAGTGTAAGCTCTTATGTTCATTTATAGTCAGCAGGGTATTATCTATCCCTCTCCTATAGAGTGTAAGCTCCTATGGTCAGTGGAGCACTGTCTCTCTCTCTCTTCTGTAGAGTGTAAGCTCTTATGATCAGTGGTGTTCTCTCTCTCCTAAAAAGTGTAAGCTCTTATGGTCAGCAGGGTCCTCTCTCTCCTGTAGAGTTTTCACTCTACAGGAGAGAGAGGACCCTGCTCCTCTCTCCTGTAGAGTGTAAGCTCTTATGGTCAGTGGGGTCCTCGATCTCTCTCATGTAGAGTGTAAGAGGTCAGCAGGGTCCTCTTCTCCTGTAGAGTGTAAGCTCTTATGGCCAGCGAGGTCCTCTCTCTCTCGCCAGTAGAGTCTAAGCTCTTATGGCCAGCGAGGTCCTCTCTCTCTTCTGTAGAGTGTAAGCTCTTATGGTCAGCAGGGTCCTCTCTCTCCTGTAGAGTGTAAGCTCTTATGGTCAGCAGGGTCCTCTCTCTCCTGTAGAGTGTAAGCTCTTATGGCCAGCGAGGTCCTCTCTCTCTCCAGTAGAGTGTAAGCTCTTATGGTCAGCAGAGTCCTCTCTCAGAAACATCAACTGACTTGCTTCCTTTTAGAAAATCAGTAGTGTCTTTCAGACAGTTCAGGAGCCCATCTGCAATTTTTTTGTAAAAAGCTATAGACGTATTGAGCATGGGTTTGGAATGATGAAATAGCCCCCTAGATTGTACAAGATCTATAAATATATAAGTATTTGAAAAAGTAATGCATTATTTAGGGCATACTGAACATTTTAATGTGGGAACCAGCATTTTTTCCAAGTTTCCCTTCGGCAGCCTCTATCTATAATTGTCTGTTTTCTCTGACCTGGTGTGTTTAGACCAGCTGTCCTAACGGCTCCTATATACTGTACACAGAGACATGAGGGATTCCCATTTTCCTGCCTTTATTTAGCACATGTTGAGAGCAGCAACAGAATTAAGTACTGAGTAGTGTATCTTCGACACTGTAGCATAGAACTGAGCAGTCTATCTGTGAATCCAGCACTGGGGCTAGTTAGAACAGTTACTAAAAATATCGCCACAATCTGTGTCTATCTGTGCTTCTCACTCTGCTTCTCTCCAATTCACTCCATAAATAACTTCTTCACTTCATAGACGTCAAAAGATAGCTGTACGTAATCTGATCTCTAAGTGAGCCGGCAATCTGGCTTTTTTTGACCAAGATGGATTTTAGCATTTTTTTTTTAGTAAAATTATTAGTTAAAAAGACAGACAAGGAGAAGAAGTGGATAATATATACAGTACAGACCAAAAGTTTGGACACACCTTCTCATTTAAAGATTTTTCTGTGTTTTCATGACTATGAAAATTGTACATTCACACTGAAGGCATCAAAACTATGAATTAACACATGTGGAATTATATACTTAACAAAAAAGTGTGAAACAACTGAAAATATGTCTTATATTCTAGGTTCTTCAAAGTAGCCACCTTTTGCTTTGATGACTGCTTTGCACACTCTTGGCATTCTCTTGATGAGCTTCAAGAGGTAGTCACCGGAAATGGTCTTCCAACAATCTTGAAGGAGTTCCCAGAGATGCTTAGCACTTGTTGGACCTTTTGCCTTCACTCTGCGGTCCAGCTCACCCCAAATCATCTCGATTGGGTTTTGATGCCTTCAGTGTGAATGTACAATTTTCAGTCATGAAAATACAGAAAAATCTTTAATTGAGAAGGTGTGTCCAAACTTTTGGTCTGTACTGTATATGGGGCCGCGGTTGAGGATGGATGAAGGAGTTGGTGTCACAATGGTAACAATCAATGGAGCAATGATTATACTCCATGCTTTTTTATTATTTTACCAGTGGGAGAAAAATAACCGCATTGTTTTGTTAACAGGAGTGGGGGAGGGCTGTAGGACAATGATTTTACTCCAATTTATACAGATTATATAAATGCAGACTTTTCCAATGTCACCTGCATGCTCATGAGTTAGGCATTTCTGCTTGGATAAAGCTCCAAATCTGACCTCTGAATCAATAGAAGCGGACAAACAACTCACCAAGCATACAAACTGCATAAAAAGTACCTTACAATGCTTTAAAAAAAATTTTCATACAGTTTTTGAACTTCGACACTCAGAAAGATGGGCACACACTGGACCTCATCTTCACCTGCCAATCGAGATGGTTTAGGGTGAGCTGGACCACAGAGTGAAGGCAAAAGGGCCAACAAGTGCTAAGCATCTCTGGGAACTCCTTCAAGATTGTTGGAAGACCATTTCCGGTGACTACCTATTGAAGCTCTTCAAGAGAATGCCAAGAGTGTGCAAAGCAGTCATCAAAGCAAAAGGTGGCTACTTTGAAGAACCTAGAATATGACATATTTTCAGTTGTTTCACACTTTTTTGTTAAGTATATAATTCCACATGTGTTAATTCATAGTTTTGATGCCTTCAGTGTGAATGTACAATTTTCATAGTCATGAAAATACAGAAAAATCTTTAAATGAGAAGGTGTGTCCAAACTTTTGGTCTGTACTGTATATATATACTGCTCAAAAAATAAAGGGAACACTTAAACAACAGAATATAACTCCAAGTAAATCAAACTTCTGTGAAATCAAACTGTCCACTTAGGAAGCAAAACTGATTGGCAATCAATTTCACATGCTGTTGTGCAAATAGAATAGACAATAGATGGAAATTATTGGCAATTATCAAGACACACTCAATAAAGGAGTAGTTCTGCAGGTAGGGACCACAGACCACATCTCAGTACCAATGCTTTCTGGCCAATGTTTTGGTCACTTTTGAATGTTGGTTGTGCTTTCATACTCATGGTAGCATTAGACAGACTCTACAACCCACAGAAGTTGCTCAGGTAGTGCAGCTCATCCAGGATGGCACATTAATGCGAGCTGTGGCAAGAAGGTTTGCTGTGTCTGTCAGCGTAGTGTCCAGAGGCTGGAGGCGCTACCAGGAGACAGGCCAGCACACCAGGAGACGTGGAGGGGGCGTAGGAGGGCAACAACCCAGCAGCAGGACCGCTACCTCTGCCTGCATCCTTCCCGGGATCCATTTGCTATGGAGCCACACTCTTAAGCTCCGGGCCTTCTTGGTCGTGGTCTTTGACCAGGTTGAGACATTCCTCGTCTGCAACCCGCCCCTCGTCCCAAGGCCGGGGTACGAGGGCTGTGTCCCCATCCGCTGCAGGTCCACACAGGATCCACTTTCTGGGTAGGAGATCACAGTACATGACAGCCAGGCAAGTTGACTAACCAGGACCGTCAAAGAAAACAGACTGACTCACAGACCAAGATGGCTTTTTATTAAATATGAAATTTGCAGTGTCACTAAATTGTAAGTCCTCCACCCTCACCCACTAACTGGTTCCCCTAACTCTTGGTTCCCCAGTCTCCCTGTAACCAGGAGGGCAGCACCTAGTGCATACTAGCCCCCTCTAGTGGAGAAATGTGGTGTTGGATGCAAAGGTTGGGTCCCAACCATCACGATGTTCTTACCTCAGAGGAGGAACACTACACTCCATTAGAGAAGTGCAGCATCCCTGTGGCGGTCGAACCCTCAGGGGCGCCACAAGACCATCTGCAACCTCATCAGGAGCATGTCCAGGCGTTGTAGGGAGGTCATACTGGCACGTTGAGGCCACACACAATACTGAGCCTCATTTTGACTTGTTTTAAGGACATTACATCAAAGTTAAATCAGCCTGTAATGTGTTTTTCCACTTTAATTTTGGGGGTGACTCCAAATCCAGGCCTCCATTGGTTAATAAATTTGATTTCCATTGATAACTTTTGTGTGATTTGGTGGTCAGCACATTCAACTTTGTAGAAAAAAAAAGGTAGCGCTACAAAGTATTAAGTATTAACTCAAGGGGGCCGAATAATATTGCATGCCCCATTTTTCAGTTTTTAATTTGTTAAAAAAGTTAAAAATATCCAATAAATTTCGTTTCACTTCACGATTGTGTCCCACTTGTTGTTGATTCTTCCCCCAAAAATTAGAATTTTATATCTTTATGTTTGAAGCCAGAAATGTGACAAAAGGTAGAAAAGTTCAAGGGGGCCAAATACTTTCACAATGCACTGTATGTATATATATACTGTATATATATGTGTATATGTAGCACCCTGGGGGTTTGGTTGCTACAGAGGTATTGCATCTCTTCCAGATGTGCGATATCTCACTCTCAGGTAAGGATGGGGTGTGGATCAGGACCCCGACACCTGCATGCATTACACCACATGTCCGGGGGGGCAGGGCGACCGATATGCTCTAAGTAGAGCACGACAGTCCCTGTCCCTGGCTGGAGTGGGGGGAGGGAACACCTAGTAAAGAGGGAACCCGGTAGTGCAGAAGCAGGGAGTAAGCAGTTCTTGGGTGCACCTAGAGGGAGGTACAAAAGGTGGGCACCATCTTAGTTCAGAGGAGAAGTCGGTTCAGTGGAGTCAGAGAGAAGATGTGACAGAGCAGGACTCTGTGGAGCTCTGCTCCGGACGCGGGTCTAGCCTGTGAGGCCCAGTCAGCACTGAAAGGAGAGAGAGAGTAGGGGAGAAGAGATGAAGAAGAACGGAGGAGGCTCCAGGAACACAGAGGAGAGAAGGGATCCCAGGGGTGTGGACCGGCTGGTAGCCACTATACGCCCGCATCTACCCGAGTAGTGGGGTCAGGCCAAGGGGGAGACCGGTCCCCGAAACTAGTGGAGGCGGGGAACTACCCTCAACTAGAAACCGGAGGCTGTGACATTTTATATGGTGCAGCCCCTCGCTATACCCGCTAGGAAGGCACCACATAGGGTCAGGGAAACTGGCGCCGAAGTTTACCCAGAGAAGGCCCGAGGCAGCTGGACAGAAGCGTGGTCACTGGTGGGGTATGACAGGCCAGAGGAAGGACACGAGAAGGGGGTCCTGCGAAGCGCTCCAAAATTATCTGAGAGTTGGCCGAGCCCCCTCACCTAGTGAACACAGTGCGACACGGGAAGTTACAGCCGGCCGGAGTAACGTGGAGTAATGAACTGTGAGTAAAGATCCTGGACTGCATTACAGACACTCTGAGTTATTATTTCCGCGCACCATCACCCCCATCATTCACCTACACTGCCCTGGGGCTACACTCTTCCCGTGGGGAGTTATACCATCCCTGTGCTGCTCACCAACATCAGCCCCAGCGGTCTGTCCTGCAGCGGCGGTTCATCCTGATCGCAATCCACGGGTGGCGTAGTCGGACATTTGAAAATTATGAAAACCATATCAATAGACTGCCACTGGTTTGACCACCCTGAGCCACGGGACCGGGTCATCGCCACGGTGACTACAACCCCCAGCATCCCACCAAAGGCCCGGTTCCGGGTTCCCCACGCAGCCCAGCGGGCGAGTCATATATATATATATATATATATATATACAGTACAGACCAAAAGTTTGGACGCACCATCTCATTTAAAGATGTTTCTGTATTTTCATGACTTTGAAAATTGTACATTCACACTGAAGGCATCAAAACTATGAATTAACACATGTGGAATTATATACTTAACAAAAAAGTGTGAAACAACTGAACATATGTCTTATATTCTAGGTTCTTCAAAGTAGCCACCTTTTGCTTTGATGACTGCTTTGCACACTCTTGGCATTCTCTTGATGAGCTTCAAGAGGTAGTCACCAGAAATGGTTTTCACTTCACAGGTGTGCTCTGTCAGGTTTAACAAGTGGGATTTCTTCCCTTATAAATGGGGTTGGGACCATCAGTTGTGTTGTGCAGAAGTCTGGTGGATACACAGCTGATAGTCCTACTGAATAGACTGTTAGAATTTGTATTATGGCAAGAAAAAACAGCTAAGTAAAGAAAAACGTGTGGCCATCATTACTTTAAGAAATGAAGGTCAGTCAGTGCGAAAAATTGGGCAGACTTTGAAAGTTTCCCCAAGTGCTGTTGCAAAAACCATTAAGCGCTACAAAGAAACTGGCTCACATGAGGACTGCCCCAGGAAAGGAAGACCAAGAGTCACCTCTGCTTCTGAGGATAAGTTTATCCGAGTCACCAGCCTCAGAAATTGCAGGTTAACAGCAGCTCAGATTAGAGACCAGGTCAATGCCACACAGAGTTCTAGCAGCAGACACATCTCTACAACAACTGTTAAGAGGAGACTTTGTGCAGCAGGCCTTCATGGTAAAATAGCTTCTAGGAAACCACTGCTAAGGACAGGTAACAAGCAGAAGAGACTTGTTTGGGCTAAAGAACGCAAGGAATGGACATTAGACCAGTGGAAATCTGTGCTTTGGTCTGATAAGTCCAAATTTGAGATCTTTGGTTCCAACCACCGTGTCTTTGTGCGACGCAGAAAAGGTGAACGGATGGACTCTACATGCCTGGTTCCCACCGTTAAGCATGGAGGAAGAGGTGTGATGGTGCGGGGGTGCTTTGCTGGTGACACTGTTGGGGATTTATTCAAAATTGAAGACATACTGAACCAGCATGGCTACCACAGCATCTTGCAGCGGCATGCTATTGCATCTGGTTTGCGTTTAGTTGGACCATCATTTATTTTTCAACAGGACAATGACCCAAAACACACCTCCAGGCTGTGTAAGGGCTATTTGACCAAGAGGGAGAGTGATGGGGTGCTATGCCAGATGACCTGGCCTCCACAGTCACCAGACCTGAACCTAATCGAGATGGTTTGGGGTGAGCTGGACCACAGAGTGAAGGCAAAAAGGCCAACAAGTGATAAGCATCTCTGGGAACTCCTTCAAGATTGTTGGAAGACCATTTCCGGTGACTACCTCTTGAAGCTCATCAAGAGAATGTCAAGAGTGTGCAAAGCAGTCATCAAAGCAAAAGGTGGCTACTTTGAAGAGCCTAGAATATAAGACATACTTTCAGTTGCTTCACACTTTTTTGTTAAGTATATAATTCCACATGTGTTAATTCGTAGTTTTGATGCCTTCAGTGTGAATGTACAATTTTCATAGTCATGAAAATACAGAAAAATCTTTAGATGAGAAGGTGTGTCCAAACTTTTGGTCTGTACTGTATATATATATATATATATATATATATATATATATATATATATATACACAGTACAGACCAAGAGTTTGGACACACCTTCTCATTTAAAGATTTTTCTGTATTTTCATGACTTTGAAAATTGTATATTCACACTGAAGGCATCAAAACTATGATTTAACACATGTGGAATTATATACTTAACAAAAACGTGTGAAACAACTGAAAAAAAGTCTTATATTCTAGGTTCTTCAAAGTAGCCACCATTTGCTTTGATGACTGCTTTGCACACTCTTGGCATTCTCTTGATGAGCTTCAAGAGGTAGTCACCGGAAATGGTTTTCACTTCACAGGTGTGCCCTGTCAGGTTTAATAAGTGGGATTTCTTGCCCTATAAATGGGGTTGGGACCATCAGTTGTGTTGTGCAGAAGTCAGGTGGATACACAGCTGATAGTCCTACTGAATAGACTGTTAGCTGCTTTTTTCTTGCCATAATACTTATTCTAAGTAAAGAAAAACGAGTGGCCATTATTACTTTAAGAAATTAAGGTCAGTCAGTCCGAAAAATTGGGCAAACTTTGAAAGTGTCCCCAAGTGCAGTTGCAAAAACCATCAAGCGCTACAAAGAAACTGGCTCACATGAGGACCGCCCCAGGAAATGAAGACCAAGAGTCACCTCTGCTTCTGAGGATAAGTTTATCCGAGTCACCAGCCTCAGAAATCGCAGGTTAACAGCAGCTCAGATTAGAGACCAGGTCAATGCCACAGAGTTCTAGCAGCAGACACATCTCTTCAACAACTGTTAAGAGGTGACTTTCTGCAGCAGGTCTTCATGGTAAAATAGCTGCTAGGAAACCACTGCTAAGGACAGGCAACAAGCAGAAGAGACTTGTTTGGGCTAAAGAACACAAGGAATGGACATTAGACCAGTGGAAATCTGTGCTTTGGTCTGATGAGTCCAAATTTGAGATCTTTGGTTCCAACCACCGTGTCTTTGTGCGACGCAGGAAAGGTGAGGATGGACTCTACATGCCTGGTTCCCACCGTGAAGCATGGAGGAGAAGGTGTGATGGTGTGGGGGTGCTTTGCTGGTGACACTGTTGGGGATTTATTCAAAATTGAAGACATACTGAACCAGCATGGCTACCATAGCATCTTGCAGCGGCATGCTATTCCGGTTTGCGTTTAGTTGGACCATCATTTATTTTTCAACAGGACAATGACCCCAAACACACCTCCAGGCTGTGTAAGGGCTATTTGACCAAGAGGGAGAGTGATGGGGTGCTACGCCAGATGACCTGGCCTCCACAGTCACCAGACCTGAACCCAATCGAGATGGTTTGGGTTGAGCTGGACTGCAGAGGGAAGGCAAAAGAGCCAACAAGTGCTAAGCATCTCTGGGAGCTCCTTCAAGATTGTTGGAAGACCATTTCCGGTGACTACCTCTTGAAGCTCATCAAGAGAATGCCAAGAGTGTGCAAAGCAGTCATCAAAGCAAAAGGTGGCTACTTTGAAGAACCTAGAATATAAGACATATTTTCAGCTGTTTTTACGCTTTTTTGTAAAGTATATAATTCCACATGTGTTAATTCATAGTTTTGATGCCTTCAGTGTGAATGTACAATTTTCATAGTCATGAAAATACAGAAAAATCTTTAAATGAGAAGGTGTGTCCAAACTTTAGGTCTGTACTGTATATATATATATATATATATATATATATATATATATATATATATAGTGGGTGCGGAAAGTATTCAGACCCCTTTAAATTTTTCACTCTATGTTTCATTGCAACCATTTGGTAAATTCTACAAAGTTCATTATTTTTTCTCATTACAGTACATTCTGCACCCCATCTTGACTGAAAAAAAAATAGAAATGTAGAAATTTTTGCAAATTTATTAAAAAAGAAAAAATTTAATTTTTCACTCTTTTTTTTCAGTCAAGATGGGGTGCAGAATGTACTTTAATGAGAAAAAAAATTAACTTTTTAGAATTTACCAAATGGCTGCAATGAAACAAAGAGTGAAAAATTTAAAGGGGTCTGAATACTTTCTGTACCCACTGTATATATAATGTATATATGACGCGCCCCCTGGGCCAGTGCTGTTATGGATACCCGGAGCCGGATCAGATGGGGGTTGTAGTCTCCGAGTGGCTGTGACCCGGTCCGTGCCCAGGGTGTCAAACTCAGTGTGTGGCAGTCCTTATAGATGTTACTAGATGTTCTTTTATGTCGACTACGCCACCCGTTGATTTGCGGTCACTACGGCCGCCGCTGCAGCAGGGTCCGCTGAGGCTGGTGGTGTGTGTGCAGCTTTGGGTAGTATAACCCCCAACGGGAGGGGTATAGCCTCAGGGGGTCAGCCGTGGAGGATGGTGGTTGTGAAGGTGCAGCAAAGAGACTCAGAGGCATAAAATGCAGTTCCAGGGTTTTACTTACTGGTGTTGCTCGGGTCACTGTGTACAGCAGTGACCACCCGAGCCGTGCTGCGTCCACCAGGTCCTGGACTCGGTCAACTCCCAGGCAACTCCTGAGCTCCTTTCTGACTCTCCCTTCTTCTGGCCGTTCCCACCAGGGATCCACCTAAGTCCGGCTCCCTCGGGCCTCTTGTTGGTAAACCCTTGTCTCTGGGTTCCCTGACCCTATTCTTGGTCTGCCTTCCGGGTGGATTTAGTGGGTGGTCGTGGCAGATCCTGCCCACGACCTCCGGTCTCTGGCTGAGGATTAGTGCTGTGGCCTCCACCAGCTTGGGATCCGGTACCCTGTTGCCGACCCTTCACCCTATTAGCTCTCTTATGGGCTCTTGGGGTCCCCTCTTCCTGCGCCTCTGGGTCTCTCTTCCTTCTCCTCTGCTCTGCTTCTCAGGCTCTCTGACAGACTGTCTGACTGACTGACTGTGGCTGACTGACTGACCCTGATCTAAGATGGTGCCCACCTTATATACTCCCTCTATGTGTGAGCTCAGGTGACCAGCACCCAATGAGCTCCTAGCTTTACCCAGGCTGCTCCCCATATCTGCCCCTACACTACTGGGATGTTCCACCCCCCTCCCACTCCAGCCAGGAACAGACACTGTCGTACCTGCACATTTCTCTAGTGGGAGTACCATCGGTCTGTTCCCCGGAAATGGGATGTGTGTAGTGCATGCAGCTAACTGAGCTCAGTTCCATACTCCATCCTTACCCGGGAGTGGAATACCACACCTCTGGCTTGAGGCGTAATACCCCTGTAGCAGCCGAGTCCTCAGGGTGCTACATTCCCCCCTGGTAAATCACAGCACGTCCTCGGGCTGTAAGACAACAAAACATCAAAACATACAATTTTTTTTTTTTTTTTTCAAAACATAAACATATAAACATATAAAACATCCTCATCAGCAATAAACTTTTCATATAAAATTTTTCATAAATAACATTCTTGCTTCTGGTTCCTCCGGTCACTGTGCAACTTGTGACCGGGTAAAGTGCGACAGTCTCTCTTGGAAGAAAACAGTTTCCTATAAAACCGGTAGAGGGCGCTTTAGGAAGCGCAACTATATACAAATGGGATATGGCCGCTCTCAGTCCTCGACCAGTGGGATTAAGGACGGCTGTTCACAGTCCTCAGCCTGTTAAGGGATGGGGACACACGGGTACAGTTCACTCTTTTGTCCCAACGGGGAACATATTTTAAGCAGCAACAGTTTTTTTGGTACCCCTACGGGCAACTATATACAGTCTCTTCTCTACCGTACTCAACGACGGCGTCCTCCTCCTGCTCTTTCTTTGGATTCAGTTTCTGTTTCAGACCCGTCCGGGTCCTCTTGCTCCTCCTCACACCGCAGCTCCTCCTCCGTCAGGCGATGCACATGGAGGGCGTAGGGTCCTTTGGCACACTTGTGCCGGGTGAAGGTGACCTCGTCCCCTAGATACAGGTCACGACCTCTGTGTCCCTCCGGCAGATGGCTTTCTACGTCTCTGCGGGTCACAAAGACGTCGCCGGGGGTATGATGGTCTCTAATGAAGCCCCACCCATGCTGCAGGTTGAACTTAATCACAGTCCCGATGGTGCGGGGACCATGAGCTGTACGGGGGTTCCTCCGGGTCCGGCTCTTCTGTTCAGCGCTCTGTATTTGCAGCCGCTGCTCACGGACCCGCCTCTCTCTCCTTTCCCTGTCAAAGACTTCCAACTGCTGGCGGCAGCACTCCGCACGCTCAGCTGCGGCTGCCCTTGTTTCCTGAGTGAACCCCATGAGGTCTCCTCCGATGGGGTCCCACTCGATCTGCGCTTCTTCCAGCAGGAGCGGGGTCATCTTGACAGGCGCCGGAGGCGGTATCAGGGGCTCATCCAGAGGCCGTTCCCTCCGGAGTCGGGGATTGACGAACTCCGGAGGCCACACAAAGGGCTGCCCATCCGGGCACGTATGCTGGGCGAACAGGTCTTCACCCAGGTGCGGCGCTCTAGAGGTTGAGGGCGCTGTGGTGGTAGCGGCGCCCAGGTTTACCAGGCCTTGCGACCAGGCTTGGGGCACCCTGAATGTGAAGGGCACCGTGAAGACGGCGGCGCCCGGGTGTTCCTGGCCTTTCGACCAGGCCGGCGGCTCGGCAGAGGTGGAGGGCGCTGTTGGTACTGCGGCGCCCGGGGGCACTCGGCCTTGCGACCAGGCCGGTGGCTTCTCCTGCTTGGCCGCGCTCTGGATTGAGGCACGTGACATAGCAGGGGGCGTGGCCGCGGCTCCGGCCGCTTGAGGCCTAGCTTGGAGCGATGACGCAGCGGCTACAGGAACGGTGAGTGGGGCTTCGGGCTCTGCGACGGGGAGCTGGGGCAGGTTTACGGCTTCTGGGCACGGGATGCTGTCGTCCCCATTACCTGCCTTCATCTCTTCGGCTGCCTCCGCGGCGCCGTCTCCGGCCGTCGTCCCTCCTTCGCCGTCCTCAGAGGTGGACTTGCTCATCGCTGCGGGTGGCATGCTTCGCTGGCGGGCTCCGGCTTGCTGGGCCATCTCTCGAGTCCACTCCGCCAGTGTTTCCTGCTGCACCCGGGCCATCCTCCGTGCTAGGCCCTCCAGCGCGGTCTGTGCACGCTCCCGATCTCCGGGGAGCTGCGCCAGGATCTCCAGCAGGCCTTCTGGAGTGGCGACCTGCAACAGGCTCCTGACCACTGGGTCGGTGCTGCCTGCCTCTCCCTCCATCTCCGGGTGTGTTCTCTCTGGACTCTCCTCCAGACTTCTTGTCTCCGGGTGCGCTCTCTCCAGACTGCTCCAGGCGACACCCATCTTTGTTCTCTTGTTCTGTCTCCACCCACATTGAGGGTGGTCCCGGGGCAACTTAGTGATTGTCAGTTCCAGGGGCAGTTCTCTTACGCTGATGGACACTTCCAGCATCACAGTCTCTGTTGGTGGGCGCGGTTTCCGCTTTTGGCGCCATTCTTCGACCTGGCCCACGATGGGAGGTGGCCTCTTGCCACCCTCTGGCACGCCCATAATGGCGTCCGCTCCCCCAAGGCGGGAAATCCTTGGAAATGGCGGGAATCGTCTCCCAGTGGCGGGAAACTCCATGGATGGCGGGAAAAAAGCTGCAAATGGAGGACAACCGGCGGGAAACGACCTGTGATGGGGTCCGTTGGCGGGGACCCTCCGGAACCGGCGGGAGACTTCTTCCCAAGGTAACGATGAACTTTTCTTCAGGCACGCAGTACCCGGTTGTTGCGGGCACGTTATCCTGCCAACTACGCCAAAGTTGACGCGCCCCCTGGGCCAGTGCTGTTAGGGATACCCGGAGCCGGATCAGATGGGCGTTGTAGTCTCCGAGTGGCTGTGACCCGGTCCGTGCCCAGGGTGTCAAACTCAGTGTGTGGCAGTCCTTATAGATGTTACTAGATGTTCTTTTATGTCGACTACGCCACCCGTTGATTTGCGGTCACTACGGCCGCCGCTGCAGCAGGGTCCGCTGAGGCTGGTGGTGTGTGTGCAGCTTTGGGTAGTATAACCCCCAACGGGAGGGGTATAGCCTCAGGGGGTCAGCCGTGGAGGATGGTGGTTGTGAAGGTGCAGCAAAGAGACTCAGAGGCATAAAATGCAGTTCCAGGGTTTTACTTACTGGTGTTGCTCGGGTCACTGTGTACAGCAGTGACCACCCGAGCCGTGCTGCGTCCACCAGGTCCTGGACTCGGTCAACTCCCAGGCAACTCCGGAGTGTGGTCCTGAGCTCCTTTCTGACTCTCCCTTCTTCTGGCCGTTCCCACCAGGGATCCACCTAAGTCCGGCTCCCTCGGGCCTCTTGTTGGTAAACCCTTGTCTCTGGGTTCCCTGACCCTATTCTTGGTCTGCCTTCCGGGTGGATTTAGTGGGTGGTCGTGGCAGATCCTGCCCACGACCTCCGGTCTCTGGCTGAGGATTAGTGCTGTGGCCTCCACCAGCTTGGGATCCGGTACCCTGTTGCCGACCCTTCACCCTATTAGCTCTCTTATGGGCTCTTGGGGTCCCCTCTTCCTGCGCCTCTGGGTCTCTCTTCCTTCTCCTCTGCTCTGCTTCTCAGGCTCTCTGACAGACTGTCTGACTGACTGACTGTGGCTGACTGACTGACCCTGATCTAAGATGGTGCCCACCTTATATACTCCCTCTATGTGTGAGCTCAGGTGACCAGCACCCAATGAGCTCCTAGCTTTACCCAGGCTGCTCCCCCTATCTGCCCCTACACTACTGGGATGTTCCACCCCCCTCCCACTCCAGCCAGGAACAGACACTGTCGTACCTGCACATTTCTCTAGTGGGAGTACCATCGGTCTGTTCCCCGGAAATGGGATGTGTGTAGTGCATGCAGCTAACTGAGCTCAGTTCCACACTCCATCCTTACCCGGGAGTGGAATACCACACCTCTGGCTTGAGGCGTAATACCCCTGTAGCAGCCGAGTCCTCAGGGTGCTACATATATGACGCGCCCCTGGGCTTGTGTCGCGCTGCGTGGCGCACGCGGGAGCTTACCCGGAGCCGGATCTCTTGAGGGTTGTAGTCTCGTGGCGGCGACCCGGTCCGTGCCCAGGGAGTCAAACTGAGCGGCGATGTACTAGCAGTAGATGGTTGGTGACTACGCCACCCGTTGAATGCAGCTATGGAGCTGCCGCTGCAGGGCAGACCGCTGAGGCCGGTGGAAGGATGGTGCAGCGTGGATGGTATAACCCCCAACGGGAGGGGTATGGCCTCAGGGCAGCCGACGTGGATGATGGGGGTAGCAGGAACCACTCAGAGACGGTGCGGTGTAGTTCAGGGTCTTTACTGGTGACAAAGATAGACCCTCCCGGAGTACTTGCTAGTGATAGGGGCCTGGTCAGTCCTTGAGCAGATGGGATTTCCCCTGGCCAGGCGGAGTTGTAGGCCTTCCCAACTAACTGTACTCTTCTGGCTACCTTGCTAGAGGCGGGAATAAGTAGCCCACGTCCCTGAGTGTACCGTGTGGTGCTCACCCGTATGGCCGGTGACTCGGGGCCTTCTAATGGCTTCCGCTCCACGATGGCGGTGCTGGTCCCACGCGTGTGACCGTGCCTTCGGGCTTCTGGGCCAGAGGACCTGAAATCCTCTGCCGGACGGTTTCTGCTGCTGGGTAGGAGTTAGTCCCCACAGCCTCGGACTCCGGGTCCGGTTAGAAATCTTCTCAGTCAGGGCGAGCTCTGTAGCTGCCAGCCCCTGACTCGTTGTAACACTGCTCCCCACAGAGCTCCTGATGTTTCTTGCTATGCTGCTTCTCTTCTCTACTCTTGTTCTGTCTTCTTTCTCACTCACTCTGCCTCAGCCCCGGGTTTATATAGGGGAAGTCCTTCCCCTCCCAAGACTGGGCAGGAGGTGTGGCATGCACAAGATCCCTGACCAAAGGACCTCCCACCTGCTCTCAGACGTAATATCTCTATCACTGTGGCAACCAGACCCCTGGGGTGTCACATTCCCCCCTAGTGAAATTTAGTACTCCGGGACTAAACATATTTTTTAGAAAAACATAACAAGGTATAGCAATAACAATACAACAAGAAAAACACATAAGATGGTTACGGCGTGTCCGCAACCGGGTGCAGTTTTGAAAAGCAAGGTGTCCATTTCACCAAAACAGGGAGACGTAACCAGGTAGGGGCCTGTCCTGCCCCGAGTCCTTAACAGTCTTTAGTCCATCCTGGGTTACGCTCCAACTATGTACAAGGATTCCCGGTAAATCCACCAAGGACTCCTAAAAAGAACTAGAAACACAAAATTATACACAAGCAACTATAAACAAGTAAACAGTATAAGATAGCTTAAACATTTAGATCCTCCAACGTGCGGGTAGCTGGCCTCTAGTGGCCCTAGTGGACCTACGGAGCTGACTGTCTGGCCCTGAACTACAGGGTGTAGGAGCTGTCAAGGGTAAACTGGGCAGCTGTCTATGGGCCCTCTGGCTCACTAGGGGTATGGCAGGCTCACTATAAGCAGAGGGTTGACTTTCCGGGTCTGCTTGTGTAGAGTCTTCTGCCTCCTGGACCGGCTGTTCTTCCAGCTCTACCGGTTGCTCCATAGGTTCTTGGGATGATGGTTGGAGGAAGGTGAGTACGGGTACCACAACTGCACCATTGACTTGAGTCCAAGACCGAGGGAAGTCCCCGAGCACGGTACTAAGCATATCTTCCCTTTCCTCTACGGGTCGATGGTCTTCTTGTTCCTCTTCAGGGTTCCTCAGTTGTTCGGGACACTTCTTCAGGTGGTCCCGGGATACAATGGCGGTGGTTTCCCCTCTGTCTTTACTGATGGTACAGACCTTCGGGTTTTCGTGGCTTGAGGGCAGTACGGTGTACGGGTCCTTCTCCCACTGGTCGTCCAACTTGTGGAGCCGTCTCTTCCTCTTCAAGACCTGCTCTCCGGGTACCAGGGGAACAGCGGGAGCATACTGGTTATAAGTTTTCTCTTGTCTTTCCCTAGCCTGACAGAGACTTCGCTCCACGCTCTCCTGTACTCTCCGGTACTGCTGCTGCCTCTCTGTGTCCCAGTCTGTTTCTGGTGAAGTGTCCTCGGGTGTCAGGACTCCCATTTCCAGGTCAACAGGTAACTTACCAGGTCTTGCCCTCATTAGGTAAGCCGGGGTACAGTTGGTGGAACCTACCGGGATGTGGTTGTATAGGTCCACTAGATCGGGCAACTTTTCAGGCCACAGACTGCGTTCTTCCAGGGGCAACGTTTTTAGAAGATCCATTACCACCTGGTTCATTTTTTCACAAAGTCCATTAGTCTGCGGATGGTAGGGTGTCGTCCTTATCTTCCGGCAGCCATACAGATTGCAGAATTCCTGGAAGACCTCCGCTTCAAAGGCAGGTCCCTGGTCCGTCAGCACTTGGTCCGGGTACCCGTGTGGACGGCAAAAGTGCTGCTGGAAGGCTCTAGCTGCTGTTTGAGCCGTTAAGTCCTTGACGGGGACGACAACCAGAAACCGGGAGTAATGATCCACGATGGTTAACGCGTAGACGTAGCCACTTCTGCTTGGGGTCAGTTTTACATGATCCAAGGCTACCAGTTCCAACGGTTGCCGGGTGACGATGGACTGCAGGGGAGTCTTCTGGCTGGCGCGGTCCTTCCTTCTCAGGTTGCACGGGCCACAGTCTCTGCACCACTTCTCAATGGTTCCCCTCATGCCTACCCAGTGGAATCGCTCGCGCAGCAGGAACTCCAGCTTCTTCCACCCGAAGTGTCCAGCTCCGTCGTGGTATGCCTCCATCACCATGGCTGCGTCTCTTCGTGGCACCACTACTTGCCAGAGTAATTCATGCGTCCGGGAGTTAACCATTCTGCGGCACAACTTCCCTTTGTAAAGGAACAGTCGACTCTTCTCTGCCCATAGTTGTTTGGCTTCCTCCGGAGCGTCTGGTTCAAGGCGAGCCTCCGGCCGAGTCAGCATCTCCTTCACCAGTCGGACGGCAGGGTCGCTGTCTTGCGTTTCCGCCCAGTTGTAGTGAGGTAAGGGGTTCAACGTAGCAGCCTGCTTACTCCTTACCCGGTGGGAATACTGGATAGTCCCATGACGGTGGAACGCAGGGAGTTCAATCTCTTCCAGTCCCTCCGGATCTTCTCCTTCGTCCGGCAGGTTGGGCATCCTGGACAGGGCGTCCGCGTTAGTATTGGAGCGCCCTGCCCGGTATTTGATTATGAACTCGTAGTTGGACAGACGGGCCATCCACCTCTGCTCCAGGGCACCGAGTCTTGCCGTGTCCAGGTGTGTCAACGGGTTGTTATCCGTGTACACGGTGAACCGGGAAGAAGCAAGGTAATGCTTAAAGCGCTCAGTGACTGCCCATACCACGGCCAGGAACTCTAGCTTGAATGAGCTATAATTCTCGGGGTTCCTTTCAGTGGGTCGCAGTTTTCGGCTGGCGTAGGCGATTACTCGTTCTTTCCCCTGCTGGATCTGGGACAGTACGGCTCCTAGCCCGATGTTACTGGCGTCGGTGTAGAGGATGAAGGGCTGGCTATAATCCGGGTACGCCAAGATTTCATCCCCCGTGAGGGCCATCTTCAGCTGGCGGAAGGACTCTTCTTCTAGCTCTTCCCATTTGAAGGGCGGCTTCTGGTTCTTGGCCTTCCGGGACTGGCCTATCAGGAGGTCCTGCATAGGCGCTGCCTTTTTGGTGAAACCGGGAATAAACCTTCGGTAGTAGCCTACCAACCCGAGGAACTGCCGCACTTCTTTTACGCTGGAGGGGCTTGGCCATCCCTTAATTGCGGTGATCTTATCGGGGTCGGGAGCCACTCCGTCAGCGCTTACCACGTGTCCCAGGTACTGCACCTTTGGTTTCAGGAGGTGACACTTGGAGGGTTTCACCTTTAGGCCGTAACTCGCCAGAGCTTCGAACACCTCCGCCAGGTGTTTCAGGTGGTCCTCATAAGTTTTGGAGTATACAATGACATCGTCCAGGTACAACAGGACCGTCTCGAAGTTTCTGTGGCCCAGACAGCACTCCATTAATCGTTGGAAGGTTCCTGGGGCGTTGCAGAGTCCGAACGGCATGCAGGTGAACTCGCTAAGTCCCATCGGGGTGGTGAATGCGGTCTTCTCCCGGTCCGCCTCTGCTACAGGAACCTGCCAGTACCCGCTAGTGAGATCCAAGGTAGAGAAGAAGTTAGCAGACCTTAAAGCAGCCAATGACTCCTCTATCCTTGGTAAGGGGTACGCATCCTTGTGTGTGATACGGTTGATTTTCCGGTAATCTACACACATCCTCATGGTGTTGTCTTTCTTTTTGACTAAAACTAGCGGGGCTGCCCAGGGGCTACAGCTATCCCGGATTACCCCAGCCTCCTTCATGTCTCTAAGCATCCCCTTGGCGTGTTGGTAATGTGCAGGGGGTACGGGTCGATACCTCTCTTTTATGGGAGGATGATCTCCCGTGGGGATGCGGTGTTCTACCCCCTTGACTCGCCCGAAGTCTAACGGGTGTTTACTAAACACTCTCTCATACTCTTGAACCACCCGGTAGACTCCCTGTTTCTGGTGGGAGGGAGTGGAGTCAGTTCCCAAGTGTAGTTGCTGACACCAATCCTCCATTACTTTCTTAGAGCCGTTACCTTCCTCCGGGTGAGATGGAGGCAAGGGTTCCACAGACTGTATAGAGTTTTGGTTGATGGTATATAATTTTGCTAGCGTGGCATACCGGGGCAGGTACACTTCCCTCTCCCCGATATTGATTATGCGAACGGGCACCCTCCCATGGCGTACATTGACCACCCCCCGTGCTGTCAAAATGGTGGGCCTACTGTCTGAGTAAACTGGTTCTACCATTGCCTGGTAATCTCTACCTCTCAGACCAATAGCTGCCCGGCACCAAATCATCATTTCACTTTTTGGGGGCATGGCAATAGGGAAAGGGTCACACATTCTTACGCTACCAATCTCACCACCGGAGAGTTCCACCTGTTGCCGTCGCATCAGTGCCCGGATCTCTTTCTGGAGCACTCGCTGCTCGCCGGAGCTGGCGTTCTTGGCAACCTGCTGTAGAAGGAAAATCACTTCTGCAAGACAATTCTCAATTACATTAGTTCCTAGAGTTATTTTTGGGTGGCTCTCATGTTTGTCAATGTCTACAATGATCAGTCCCTGTGCTGCCAGTTCGACTCTACCGATTTTGATGGTCACCTCTTTAAATCCGATTTGTGGCACGGGCTGGCCATTGCTGGCGATGATACTCAAGTCGTCGTCAGGGTAGCGGGTAATATCCGAGTCATTCCAGTACTGCTTAAAGAGCACGTACGGGATGGTGGTGACCTGTGACCCGGTGTCCAGTAGGGCACTCATGGGAATGCCATCCAGTACCACAGGCAAGACTGGACGTCCTCCCACATATCTGTCGCGCCAGTTCGATGGGCCTGATGATCTTTTTCCTGGGGGTTGGCCCTCTACCCCAGGTTGTGCCCGTTTAAAGAACAGTACCTTTCCATATGTCCGGGTTGATTGCAGCGGCGGCAGATGGGTCGTCCGTCCTCGCTGTATCAGTCACTGGGTCTTCCTCTGGCCGGTGGGGTCCTCCTTGGTCGACGCCACGGGATGTCCTCCGGTCCGGATGCCAACTGGATCTTCCCTGGGGTGGAAACCTGTAAAGACTGCACAGTTCGGGTTAGCGCAGCAACGCTCTTAGCTAGCTCTTGGACCTGATGGCGTAGGTCTGGAGCCGGGTCATTGTCCAAAGCCTGCGCATCAGCTCCCACAGGCCCTGCCGACAAGGGCGCCGCCTCCTGGTGGTAAGTGATAGCTGGGCGCCTGTGGGTCACAACGCCACCCGGTGCCGGTTCTCGGAGCACCCGGATGGCTCTGTCCTTGAACTGTGCAAAGTCTAGATGGGGATCCTGTAAGGCCATTGCCCGCAACTGGGTTCGGTGGGCATTGCAATATAAACCCTCTATAAATTGTTCAGTCAACAGCCTGTCCTCGTTTCCCACCCCATCAGGGTCGGTCTGCTTTATGGCCCTCAGGGCCTCTTGTAGGTTTAGTGCATAGTCCCTTATACTCTCATGCGCTCGCTGCTTGCACCCGTAGAATCTAAGCTTAATCTCAGCTGAGGTGCGGGTATCAAAGGTGTCCTTCAGCCGGGTTAGTATCCCTGCGACAGTCTTCCTCCCAGGTGGCCAGGATTTTACTTCCCTTTTGGCTGCCCCAGTTAGTTGGGCCACCAGGATGCTCACTTTTTGCTCTTCTGTGAGGGGGTACACCTGGAAGAGGCTATCCAGCTTTTCTCTAAAGTCATGCAGGGTATGTGACTCCCCTGAGTACTGGGGTAGCCAAGCTGCTCCCGGGATATAGGGCATGGTGAAGGGCATAACTGCAGCAGCGGTGGCGCTGGCGGGGGTTGAGGCAGTGAAGCTCTCCTCCGTGTCCGACATCTTCCTCCCCCCTAGTGGACCGTGGCCTACCTTGCGATGATCCTGTTCCGTAGGCCGCGGCTCCGCAGTGGATCGTCAGGGTTGAGGACCTTCCGTCGCGCTCCGGTGACGTCGGCGTCTGCTGGGCTCCTTCCAGGACCTTACGCAACGTCCGGACGTGAGGCGGGGCTTCAGTTCTCGCGCGCTTTCGGAGTCCACGCCCCTCTTCTTCCCGCGCGGCGTCCTCAAGATGGCGTCCAATGGCGGGAAAACTCCACGGATGGCGGGAAGAAGGTCGAAGATGGCGCCGGATGGCGGGAAACCTCACCACTGGTAAGTTTGAACAGTCTTTGCTTTTCAGGCACGCAGTACCCGGTGGTTGCGGGCACGAGATCCTGCCGACTACGCCAAAGTTGACGCGCCCCTGGGCCTGTGTCGCGCTGCGTGGCGCACGCGGGAGCTTACCCGGAGCCGGATCTCTTGAGGGTTGTAGTCTCGTGGCGGCGACCCGGTCCGTGCCCAGGGAGTCAAACTGAGCGGCGATGTACTAGCAGTAGATGGTTGGTGACTACGCCACCCGTTGAATGCAGCTATGGAGCTGCCGCTGCAGGGCAGACCGCTGAGGCCGGTGGAAGGATGGTGCAGCGTGGATGGTATAACCCCCAACGGGAGGGGTATGGCCTCAGGGCAGCCGACGTGGATGATGGGGGTAGCAGGAACCACTCAGAGACGGTGCGGTGTAGTTCAGGGTCTTTACTGGTGACAAAGATAGACCCTCCCGGAGTACTTGCTAGTGATAGGGGCCTGGTCAGTCCTTGAGCAGATGGGATTTCCCCTGGCCAGGCGGAGTTGTAGGCCTTCCCAACTAACTGTACTCTTCTGGCTACCTTGCTAGAGGCGGGAATAAGTAGCCCACGTCCCTGAGTGTACCGTGTGGTGCTCACCCGTATGGCCGGTGACTCGGGGCCTTCTAATGGCTTCCGCTCCACGATGGCGGTGCTGGTCCCACGCGTGTGACCGTGCCTTCGGGCTTCTGGGCCAGAGGACCTGAAATCCTCTGCCGGACGGTTTCTGCTGCTGGGTAGGAGTTAGTCCCCACAGCCTCGGACTCCGGGTCCGGTTAGAAATCTTCTCAGTCAGGGCGAGCTCTGTAGCTGCCAGCCCCTGACTCGTTGTAACACTGCTCCCCACAGAGCTCCTGATGTTTCTTGCTATGCTGCTTCTCTTCTCTACTCTTGTTCTGTCTTCTTTCTCACTCACTCTGCCTCAGCCCCGGGTTTATATAGGGGAAGTCCTTCCCCTCCCAAGACTGGGCAGGAGGTGTGGCATGCACAAGATCCCTGACCAAAGGACCTCCCACCTGCTCTCAGACGTAATATCTCTATCACTGTGGCAACCAGACCCCTGGGGTATCACATATACAGTACAGACCAAAAGTTTGGACACACCTTCTCATTTTAAGATTTTTCTGTATTTTCATGACTATGAAAATTGTACATTCACACTGAAGGCATCAAAACTATGATTTAACACATGTGGAATTATATAATTAACAAAAAAGTGTGAAACAACTGAAAATATGTCTTATATTCTAGGTTCTTCAAAGTAGCCACCTTTTGCTTTGATGACTGCTTTGCACACTGTTGGCATTCTCTTGATGAGCTTCAAGAGGTAGTCACCGAAAATGGTCTTCCAACAATCTTGAAGGAGTTCCCAGAGATGCTTAGCACTTGTTGGCCCTTTTGCCTTCACTTTGCGGTCCAGCTCACCCCAAACCATCTCGATTGGGTTCAGGTCTGGTGACTGTGGAGGCCAGGTCATCCGGGGTAGCACACCATCGCTCTCCGTCTTGGTCAAATTGCCCTTACACAGCCTGGAGGTGTGTTTGGGGTCATTGTCCTGTTGAAAAATAAATGATGGTCCAACTAAACGCAAACCGGATAGAATAGCATGCCGCTGTAAGATGCTGTGGTAGCCATGCTGGTTCAGTATGCCTTCAATTTTGAATAAATCCCCAACAGTGTCACCAGCAAAGCACCCCCACACCATCACACCTCCTCTCCCATGCTTCACGGTGGGAACCAGGCATGTAGAGTCCATCCGTTCACCTTTTCTGCGTCGCACAAAGACACGGTGGTTGGAACCAAAGATCTCAAATTTGGACTCATCAGAGCAAAGCACAGATTTCCACTGGTCTAATGTCCATTCCTTGTGTTTTTCAGCCCAAACAAGTCTCTTCTGCTTGTTGCCTGTCCTTAGCAGTGGTTTCCTAGCAGCTATTTTGCCATGAAGGCCTGCTGCACAAAGTCTCCTCTTAACACTTGTAGAGATGTGTCTGCTGCCAGAACTCTGTGCGGCATTGACCTGGTCTCTAATCTGAGCTGCTGTTAACCTGCGATTTCTGAGGCTGGTGACTCGGATAAACTTATCCTCAGAAGCAGAGGTGACTCTTGGTCTTCTTTTCCTGGGGTGGTCCTCATTTGAGCCAGTTTCTTTGTAGCGCTTGATGGTTTTTGCAACTGCACTTGGGGACACTTTCAAAGTTTTCCCAATTTTTCAGACTGACTAACCTTCATTTCTTAAAGTAATGATGGCCACTCGTTTTTCTTTACTTAGCTGCTTTTTTCTTGCCATAATACAAATTCTAATAGCCTATTCAGTAGGACTATCAGCTGTGTATCCACCAGACTTCTGCACAACACAACTGATGGTCCCAACCCCATTTATAAGGCAAGAAATCCCACTATTAAACCTGACAGGGCACACCTGTGAAGTGAAAACCATTTCCGGTGACTACCTCTTGAAGCTCATCAAGAGAATGCCAAGAGTGTGCAAAGCAGTCATCAAAGCAAAAGGTGGCTACTTTGAAGAACCTAGAATATAAGACATATTTTCAGTTGTTTCACACTTTTTTGTTAACTATATAATTCCACATGTGTTAATTCATAGTTTTGATGCCTTCAGTGTGAATGTACAATTTTCATAGTCATGAAAATACAGAAAAATCTTTAAATTAGAAGGTGTGTCCAAACTTTTGGTCTGTACTGTATATAAAATATTTCTTTCTTTTGCAATAACTAAACATTTTATAATATAAAGTTGACAAAATTGAGATTATTGCAAATGCTGCCTCTTGTCACTAAGCGAGCAGAATGGGAGGTTTAGAAAGCTGATTATTGTCATTCATCACGAGTTTGAATGTGAAAGTTTCTTGGCTACTTAGGAGAAGATAATGACTTATTTGCAGAGACATGTACTGTATCATGAATCCGCTCCAGTCTATAAAAATTAAATAGCAAAGACATTATAAGCTTAGAAATTCTTATTCTTGGTGTCTTTTTATAGCTCTATACCGCCGCAGAGCCTTATAAATATTTGAAATGGAACATTGTCTATGGATATGAGGTACTCATTCTGACAGACGCTACGGCCGATGCTACCAGGAATTGCATTGATTTTTGCATACATAGGGTCCTATTTATTTTTGCATTTGCATTTCGTTTTATTTTTGGTACTTTATGCCCTTTTTTGTTTGTGCAGAATTTATCTTTACATTTGTGCCTTTTTTTAAGTCTATTTTGTATGTGTTCACCTGTTTTGGGGGTTTTTTTGTTTTATTTTTTTAGTTTCCCACTGTGGGTATGGTTTAGGGCTTCCAGATATGTTTGCTTTATTTATCATTTGCAACCTTTCAAAGAGTCACAAAATTTGTCGCAAATGTACTCAAGTACCCCCTGGAGTAATTTTATGTACAACAGCAATTTTTTGAATACTTTTTGTGACATTTTGCAAAACATGCAACTTTTTGATCTAAAAAGTTGCAAAATTGGTTAAAGACGTTAACATTTTTTTGATGAATTTGGCACAAAAAACATCAGCGAATACCACAATACGAAAAAAAAAATGAGACAAAAAACCCTGTAAATGATGAGAGCCTTAGTTTATCAATGAAGGTTAGCTAAGGATAGGCTTTATATATTAGATTTGTTGGGGTCCCACTTCTGAAAACAAGAGACAAACGGATCAGGAAAAATTTGAATTTTTGAAGTTATTCTCTGCAAATTTAATATTCCTTATTACATTCTTTCCAGACTCCAGAGCATAATAATAGCAATATGTAAAAAAATAAATAAATAAATACTTATACTCATCTTCTGCTCACCTCTCTGTTCCCTTCGCTATTCACCACTACCCGTCTTTTCCTCGCCACGTTTTCTGATCCCTCCATCGCTCGTGTTGGAATCTACGGTCTTCTTGCACTGTGCTGGGCCTCCAACTGTCATGGCACCCGGAAGGGTTCTGCACAACCGCACAGGAGGTCGACATTGTCATAAAATCTTAGAATGTTAAAGTTGGAAGGGACCTCCAGGGTCATCGTGTCCAACCCCCTGCTCAATGCAGGATTCACTAAACCCTCTCAGACAGACGTTTGTCCAGCCTTTGTTTGAAGACTTCCATTGAAGTAGAACTGTTCCACTCATTGATCACCCTCACTGTCAAAAAGTTTTTTCTAATATCTAATCGGTATATTCTCCCATTCAGTTTTATCCCACTGCTTCTCGTGTTTCCATGTTGATCCCTCTACACTGTGACATCCCTTCAGATATTTGTAGACAGTCTCATCTCAGCCTTCTTTTTTGCAAGCTAAACATTCCCAGATCCTTTAACCGTTCCTCGTAGGACAGAGTTTGCAGTCCGCTCACCATCCTGGTCGCTCTTCTCTGAACTTTCTCCAGTTTTTCAATGTCTTTTTAAAAATGTGCTGCCCAGAACTGGACACAGTATTCCAGATGAGGTCTGACCAAGGAGGAGTAGAGGGGAATAATTATTTAATAGATCCCAGAATGGTGTTTGCCTTTTTTGCTGCTGCATCACACTGTTGACTCATGTGCAGTCTGTGATCTATTAGTATACCCAAGTCTTTTTCACTCGTGCTGTTGCTTAGTTCAGGGTTCCCCAACTCCAGTCCTCAAGACCCACCAATAGGTCATGTTTTCAGGATTTCCTTAGTATTGCACATCACCTGTACAGGTAATAATTCCATTATCTGTGCAATACTAAGGAAATCCTGAAAACATGACCTGTTGGTGGGTCTTGAGGACTGGAGTTGGGGAACACCAGCTTAGTTCTATTCCTCCCATTCTGTAGATTTCACTTTCATTTTTCTTGCACAGATGTAGAATCTTGCATTTCTGCCTGTTAAATACCATTTTTTTAGTCGCTGGCCATTGTTCAAGCTTATGTAGCTCCTTCTGAATCTTTTCTGTCTTCTCTAGTGATAGCTATCCCTCCTAGCTTTGCATCGTCTGCAAATTTGATTCATTTACCTTCAGTTCCCTTATCTAGATCATTTATAAAATGTTGAACAACACTGGTGCCAGGACAGAGCCTTGTGGTACCCCACTTGAAACACTCTTCCAATTGGATGTGCAAACATTTATTACCACTCTTTGAGTACGATCATGTGCGTCCTGCCCTTCCTGCTCGCAGTGCGTGTGATGTGAGGATTCACAAGTCTGCAGTCACATAGAGTGACTGCAGACTTGTAATTTAAGAACTGACAACCACATTAAGCACATGTATTGTGCGGAGGTTCAAAGGAGACCGAAATTTACACAATATACTGCAATACTTTGGTATTGCAGTATGTAGTATAAGGAGTTCAAGTGCCCTGAGAGGACTAAAGAATAAAATAAAAAAATATATAAAACTTAATTTAAAATAAAAAAAATACACATGTGGTATCACCACGTTCATAAAAGTCTGATCTATCAAAGTATAAAAATAATTAACACGATCAGTAATAATGTTTGCAAAAAATGTCAAAATGTCAGAAATGTGTTTTTATTGGTCACTACTCTTCCCTAAAAAAATGAAATAAGACAGATCAAAACATTATATATATTGCCAAAAATGGTATCAATAAAATTGTAAATATGCCATCATCAAGCTCAAGCGGAAATACAAAAATGGCACAATCAAATATTTTTTTTTTTTTACCAATTTCTGAATTTTTTTTCTCCACTTAAATAAAAAAAATCTATACAAGTTTGTTATCACATGAATCATACTGGCCTGAAGAATCATGTGTCAGAGTTGTTTTTACAGCATATATTCCATGGTAAAAAATTAAACACAAAAAACCATGGCGGAATAGCATTTTTTTCCTAATTTCACCACACATTTTTTTTCTCGTTTTTCAGTAAATTGAATGGTGAAATAAATAACATGATTTAAAACCACAACTTTCCCAGAAAATACAAACTATCATACAACTACATGGAAGGGAAAATAAAAAAAGTTATGGCTCTTGGAAGAAGGGGAGAAAAAAAAAGAGCAAAAACGAAAATTGGTTACCGAGGAAAGGGGTTTTATCATTATGCAACTTTTGTCTCTAAAAAGTTGCAATCACGTTGAGACAAAAATAAAGAGCATTTTTGATTTTGTGAAAAATGTATGATCCATGTGCACTATTTTGAGAAAATTTGGCACAAAAAAAACATTAAGGAATATCACCAGACAATTACAGAAACGTGATTTAAAAAAAAAAAAAAAATGATGAATTGGGCCCCATACTGTCTGCTGCTTTGGAACAGCTTTTCTTAAATATAAAATTCCATATGACATATGGGCATGAACCGCTAGTCAAACTAAAGTTTCACATCTCTAAGATAACAAAAAACATCCTTTTGGACCCCTCTGAGACCTGAAGAGTAGATCAGTGCACTTGAAGAGCAGAACAGTCAAGATCAATTCAAAGGTCAAAAAAGTAGAATAAACTAAGTGATGACTGATAAGTATATTATTTTAATTAAATAAACATACAGTAAATATCGCTCAATAACTACATTGAATTACAATGCAGAGAAAGCTTTTAAGAGGCAAATTGAATTAGTGTTTCTGATGATGACCTTATTTCAGGAAGGCACAGAAGGGGAGGGGGTCATCCTACAGTAATAAATCATGAAAATTTGGCTACTGATGTCTTTTTTGGGTGGCTACATAAAAATATGTTTGCGGAACAGAAAAAGGAATGAAAATCCCACTGGATTTGACAATATGTCACTTGGGATCTAATTACCCCAGAGTTGCTGATTATGGAAAGCTGCCTAGCTCAGGCTGCAGAGAAATGTGGTTGTCTTGGAGAAAATATAAAAAATACATGGACGCAATTACAGTGTCCTCCTGTCTGTGAACAGAGGGAGAGAGGAACCAGGCCAGGAATCCGAAATAGACAGCGTTGGATAATAACTCATACATTCTACAGTTTCTTAACAAATTTAAAGGGAACTCAACATAAAAATGCTATCTGATCTGCAGGTGGGATGTTATAGAGCAGGAGGAGCTGATCAGATTAATATACATTTTTTTATGCGAAAAGTTTCAGTAAAGCTTACATTCTACCCACTGAAATCTTTAGGGTTTGTTTCATATGAATCCGGTTGTCCTCTCAGTGATTGACAGTCTTCCTTTTATAACAGAAACGGCTGTCAATCAAGTAAGGACCGCCCACTAGACTCATATGCATACAAGCACCAGGGATTTCAATGAATAAATACAAGCTATACTGAATCTTTTCCAACAAACCTATATATCATTCTGCTCAGCTTCTTCTCTATATACTTTGCTGTCTACAAGTCAAACTGTATGTAGAAAGTGACAGGTTCACTCTAAAGCAAAAATCCTATTGTCATAGATGTATATCCTACAGACCATTTATAAGATGTGTGGCGCCCTGCTGCGCAATAGTGCCACAGATCCTAGAGGGGTGCATTAAAGGATTTCTCCACAAGAGGCCGCTCACAGCATACACACACCTCCACCCTACCTCAGACCACCAGAGGGAGCCCAGATAGGGATATAAATACGGAGGGTGGAGTTAGGCAGTTCAGTTCCTAACCTGCTAGAGTACAGAGCAGCTAGGGAGTTCCTGAAGTAGAGAAGCCTGAAACAGGTCAGTCTGCAGTGGAGCTCAGTCTAGTTTCAGTTTGCAGTCTAGAGAACACAGCTAAAGGTTCAGCAGCGGAGCACGAGGCTCCTGCTAGACTAAACTCAAGCAGCTCAGGTTAGTGAGCCAGGAGCGTTGCCGACGCTCAGAGAGCGGCAGAAGAGGCAGCCAGCTAACTGCCAGTGTGTATAGCCTAGTGAGGGCCCGAGTAGGCCAAAGGCTAGAGGAGTGAATAGCATTTGGGGCAGAGGAGCTTTACCAGCTCACATCAGAAAGCATCTACCGGACACCGGGTCCACGTCTACAGGGCTGTATATCCCCCTGTAGAGACAACCGGAGACACCTGGAAGACTTCAGGTCCCAGGATCACCCAAGGGCTGATACGTAACAGAGCCAGGAGTCACGCAGGCCCCGCAAGCTGGGAGGGTGCTCTCCAAAAGAAGGCCCTACCACAAGGTCAGCCGGTGCAGGACAGAAACCAAGTTAGGCCTAGCTCCAGGCAGGTCAGAAACTTACTACAGAGAGGCAAGAAACAGGGGGCCGTACACCCGCTCACTGGGGAGAATCCGGATGTGCTCCCCTCACCCTACAGTGCTCCGGGGTGTCCCTGAACTAATTCCAGTAAAGATACAGAAGTGACTTTCTTGTGTGCTCCCATTCTTGCTCTGACCCGGCTGGGTCCCCTCTGTCCTGCATCCCCCCTCCTATGCTGCCCTGAGGCCCTGCTCCACCTGTGGGGAGCGATACCATCTAAGCTGCCACAACACCGGCCTCAGTGGACTGCTGCAGCGCTGGTGATCCTCACCAGACACCACAGGTGGCGTCACAAACTTTGACATTTCTTTCCCCTTTTTTAAGAGAGACCCCAGGGTATAGGCCCGGAAGCCGACCACCGCAACATCCCCCAAGACCAGGCATCAAGGCCCGGGCGCCGAGTAATCCCCATCCCCTGGGAGCCACATCTCTCTGACTGGCGTCACGAACAGGATTGCGTGCCCGCGGCAGAGGAAGGAGTTGTTGCCACCGGGTACTGTGCACCTTAAAAGACCATAAAACTTACTGTGGTGAAGATTTCCCATCATTTCTGAGGTTTCCCGCCATTTTTCCTGTTGCTTCTTGGAAAGAAGAAGGGCGTAACCGCGCGAAACCCAGGGCACGCCTCACACACTGACGCAGCGTCAGGTCCTGGCAGAGGCCCCAACGCAAGCTCTGAGGTGGAACGCAAGTGACGCAAGGTCCTACAAAGAGTCCGTCACCTGCGGAGCTGCAGCCTACAGAAAGAAGGTAGGCCCCGGTTCACTAGGGGGGCACCAAGATGTGGCAGCAACAGCCCGACGCCGCGGCCCAAGCTGACAGCCCCGATGATGCATCCGCGGCCGCCGCCGTGCAGGACGGAATAACCGCTCCATCACCAGGTAGCCCCCATTGTACCATTGACTTTACCGTACATGCCTGGAGCAAAGTGGCTCCCTCAGTACAGCGGCAAACCAGACACCCCGTCTGGATTCAAGCGCAAAATATGCAGCATACTGGACATGTACTCTATGACGGGCAAAGAAAGAGCTGCAGTAGTAGTGGGACAATTGACTGGTGCTGCGGAGAGAGAAGTAGAGACTTGGTCGGTCGCAGACCAAGAGTCAGTGTCCGCAATTTTCAAAAAGTTACAGACTGCCTTTGAGGACCGCACTGAGGCAAACCTCCAGATGAGGTTCTACCAACGCTCTCAGAAACCGGAGGACAGCGTTCGGGACTATGCCTGCCATTTACAAGGGTCCCTGCGAGCTCTAAAACAGGTTAGTCCAACCAGCATAACTGATGAAGGTAAAATGCTAAAAGAACAATTTGTCCGGGGGCTGAGGTCCCAAGCGGAGAGCAGGACTGTGCGTTGGTGGTCCTTGGATCATCCAGATGCTACCTTTGACACCCTTAAGGACATGGCTATAAGGGGACTGCAACCCCTGGAGACAGCAGATACTGCAATCCAACGTTACCAGGGTGAGGCCACTCCAACGCCAGCAGCACCCACCTTTTCCCCGCTGGCTGCTGAAGCCAAAGTGCAAGCAGCGCCCCCTACTGAGGTGGACTGTCTGCGCTCAGAAGTGCGCCAGCTGACCAAAAACCTGGCCACTGTAATGAGTGCCCTGCAGCTATGGACGGAGCCAGAGACAGAGGGAAAGATCCTGCTAGCCGACTGCCCTGAGGATGTCCTCTGGATGAGAGGAAGGAGGAGGACATCGCCGTCCCGGAAGAGGACAACTCCGCCCCGGAAGAGGACAACGCCACCCCGTGGAAGGACCAACTACCAGCGCCATCCTCAACAAGAGTTTGTCTGCCACCGCTGCCAGAAGGCAGGCCACACAGTGCACAAGTGTCCTTTAAACGAGCAAACCCTGGGTCCGAGGGCCAACACCCAGGAATAGACTCAGCAGGCCCCTCAGACTGGCACAGCAGGTTCGTGGGAGGAAGACCTTTCCTGTCCATAATCGTGGACGGCATTGTGATACCTGCCCTGCTGGACCCTGGATCTCAGGTAACAATTATGCCTGATGCCCTTTACAAGAGATACTGGTCCATGGACAGTCTCCAACCCCCGAACCCAGATTTTTCGGTATATGCCTCTAACGGTCTCCCTCTTAACCTAGTCGGGGTTAAGGATGTGACGGTAAAGGTGGGGAGAGTGGAGCTGAAGGACCAGGGACTTATCGTAGCGGAGACTGTCTCTGATGATTCAGGACTGAGTATGGTACTAGGCACTAACATTGTTGGTAACTGTTTGGAGAAGGTTGTGTTTTTACTCCAACAGCTCGCTGACGTTGCCAGACCAGGGCAGAAGAGAGCGATCAAGAGGGAGATCTGAGCCCTGATGTACCAGCAGCAAGTAAAGCTAACAGGTGGTGAAATTGGTAATGTACGGGTGACAGACCCGATGCCCATTGTGATTCCCCCGATGAGTGAAATGCTGATATGGTGTAGAGCAGCAATAGGTCTCAAAGGACGGAGCTACCAGGCGGTAGTAGAGCCCCTTAGCTTGGAACTTAGGCCTACACTCTTGACTGCCAGAGGATGTACGCAATGGGAGGGTGCCTGTCCGTCTTCTCAACTATGGGGAAGACGAGGTCAGATTACCACGTTATGCCAGTGTTGCCAAGTTACATGCTGTAAATAACAACTCCATTCAAATGGCGGAGTCCTTAACCTCCCCAGACCAAGTGGAGGATAATGACCTGGCAACCCAGGTGGAGGATTAGTGTCAGCAGATCCATGTTGGGACAGACACCACTCCTGCCCACCAGAAACAGGGGGAACACCGGGTGGTTCAGGAATACGCGCAGGTATTCAGCAAACACCCACTTGACTTTGGGAGGATTAAGTGGGTACAACATCACATCCCCACAGGCAACCATCCCCCCATCAAGGAACGGTACAGGCCTATACCACCAGCACACTACCAGAAAGCCAAGGAGATGTTGCACGACATGAAGAAGGCAGGGGTAGTAAGGGATAGTTGTAGTCCCTGGGCAGCTCCCCTAGTTCTAGTCAGGAAAAAGGACGGAAGCATGAGAATGTGTGTAGGTTACAGACAAGTAAATCGCATTACACATAAAGATGCATACCCTTTACCACGTATTGAGGAATCCGTGGCTGCCTTAAAGTCTGAAAATTACTTTTCCACCCTTGACCTCACTAGTGGGTACTGGCAAGTAGCTGTGGCTGAGGAGGATCGGGAGAAGACGGCTTTCACTACCCCGATGGGACTCTGCAAGTTCAATAGTATGCCGTTTGGACTCTGCAATGCCCCCGGAACGTTCCAGAGATTGATGGAGTGCTGCCTGGGACACTGCAACTTCGAGACTGTGTTACTATACCTGGATGACGTGATAGTGTACTCCAAGACGTATGAGGACCACTTGAAGCACCTGGCGGAGGTATTTGAGTCACTGTCCCGGTATGGGATGAAGTTGAAGCCCTCAAAGTGCCACCTGCTCAAGAAAAAGGTACAGTATCTGGGGCACATTGTCAGTCCAGAAGGGGTAGCACCAGACCTGGAGAAGGTCACTGCCATCCAGAAATGGCCAGAGCCGAAGAGCATCAAGGAGGTGCGTCAGTTCCTGGGACTGATAGGATACTACCGGAGATTTGTAAAAGATTACACCAAGAAAGCAGCGCCTCTGCAAGACCTCCTGGTAGGACAGTCCCCCAAAGGCAGAAACCCCCTGTTCCACTAGGGTAAAGAGCAGGCTGAATCATTCAAGGAGATGAAGGAGATCCTGACAGGCGACGAGATCCTAGCCTACCCTGACTACAGTCAACAGTTCCTGCTGTATACTGATGCCAGGAATGAAGGACTGGGAGCTGTCCTAAGTCAGAAGCAGAATGGCCTAGAGAAAGTGATAGCCTATGAAAGCAGGAAGCTCCACCCGACTGAAAGGAACCCAGAGAACTATAGCAGCTTCAAGTTGGAGTTCCTGGCTCTGGTCTGGGCCATCACTGAAAGGTTCAAGCACTACCTGGCCTCCAGCAAGTTCACTGCCTACACTGACAATAACCCCTTGAACCATCTTGAAACAGCCAAGTTAGGAGCCATGGAACAGCGATGGATGGCTCGGCTGTCAAACTACCAATTCACTATTAAGTACCGGGCGGGCCGCAAGAACGCCAACGCCAATGCCCTGTCTAGGATGCCTCACCAGTCAGACACAGAAGAAGAAGTGGATGACCTGGAAGAGATTGAGCTACCTGCCTTTCACTGGAATGGGATGATCCACGAGCAACGAGCCTCCAGGAGGCAGCGTGGTAAGACGTTAAACCCTTTGCCTCACCACAGCTGGAAGGAGACCCAGGACAGCGACCCGGTTGTCAGCCGTATCAAGGAGCTGATAACCCAAGAAGGTTCCTCCTTGGAGAAGGATGCGTCTCTCCAAGCAAAGCAGCTGTGGAATGAGAGAAGCCGGCTGTTTATCTACCGTGAGAAGCTGTGCCAGAGGTATGTCAATCCAAAAACCCACGAGATGGTATGGCAGATAGTGGTTCCCAAGACAGACATCCAAATGGTGTTGGAAGCCTACCACGATCAGGCGGGGCACTTTGGCTGGAAAAAGCTAGAAACCCTGCTGAAGTGTCGATTCTACTGGGTGGGAATGCGAAGCTCCATTGAGAGGTGGTGCCAGAATTGTGAACCCTGTAGCCTCAGAAGAAAAGACTACAGCAGCCAGAAGGCACCCCTGCAACCCATCAAGACGACTCGACTCCTGGAGATCGTGGCCCTGGACCATGTCAAGCTGTGACCCAGCAGGTCAGGACACTCCTATGCCCTGACCATGGTGGATCACTACTCACGTTTCCTGGTGGTCGCCCCCGTCAAAGACCTGACGGCAGAGACAGCAGCAAAGACGTTCCAAGGGTACTTCTGCAGACCCCATGGATACCCTGAGCAGGTGCTGACAGACCAAGGCCCAGCCTTCGAGGCAGAGTTGTTTAAGGAGTTCTGCCATTTGTATGGGTGTAAAAAGATAAGAACTACACCGTACCACCCACAAACCAATGGTCTCTGTGAAAAGATGAACAACATTGTCTTCGACCTGCTGAGGACCTTACCACTTGAGGAGAGAAATCAGTGGCCAGACCTACTACCTGACCTGGTAGATCTGTACAATCACATACCTGTGAATTCCACCAATTGCACTCCAGCCTATCTCATGTGAGCAAGACCAGTAAAGTTGCCCATGGACCTGGAGCTTGGTGTTGTAGAACCAGAAGCAGACGTGACCACTGAAGACTGGGACATGACCAGACAGGAGCAGTACAGAAGAGTACAAGCCTGTGTCGAAGACAGTCTCACTCGGGTAAAGGGATAAACAGGAAGCACAATACAACAGGAGTGCACCAGCAGAAACCTTCACACCTGGTGAAGTAGTGCTAAAAAGAAAGAGGAGAAACCACAAACTTGATGACCAGTGGGAGAGTGAACCATACACTGTGTTGAATTCAAGGTTTGATAACAGGAAGACGTGTTTGATCAGCAAAGATGGAGAAAGAACAACTGCAACAGTATCTAGGGACCATCTGAAGTTGTGTCCAGATCTGCTAAAACCCCAATAAGAAGTGCCTCTCATTATCCAGGAGGAACCTGAAGAAGCAGTAATCCATACTGACTTAGGAGACTTCCCGGCAGATTGGCCTTAAATTGGAGGAGCAGTCAAAATCCCAGTACTCCACTTCTTTCAACAGCCAGAAGACCCTCCACAGCAAGTTGAACCTGTAAGTGCTGCAGAAGAGCCTGCTCAAGAAGAATCCCCGGACGAAGGATCCCCGGCTGGAACAGAGCAAGAAGGCCCAGCCAATGGTACACTTGCCAGTCCCATAGAGAGGTTAAGGCAATTTTACAACTTACCCACACGAAGAGCAGACAGGGTACTTCCCTTTGGAAGTGCATTGAGGTGAAGGGTACATTGCTGGAAAAGGAAAAAAAAGAAAAAAAAAAAAAAACTCTTTAAATCTCTTAGTTTGCGAGTGTGAACGAGCTGCGTGTGTCCGGAGCGTAAGTGCGAACGAAAGTAAGTGTGTGACTTGTTTTTCAGTGAACAGGTATTTGGGAATCCTGCAGAAAATACCTGTGTGAATTGCGGTGAGTGCTGCATTTTGACCTGCTGAGTGCTTTTCTACCTGTTTAGATTTATTGTTTTTTTTAAAACCTATTTTCTCACTACAGTTTTAGTTTCTTAGTTTACTACCTGTGTATTTAAGGGTTAACTACATTGCACTAAAATCCTGAGGTGTAGATTTACTCACAAGGGGTTAATTAAGGGGAAGGGGTCATAATTAAGGGTTTATAAGGGGCAGCTGGTTGGACATCAAGTCCTTTGGAAGTGCATTGAGGTGAAGGGTACATTGCTGGAAAAGGAAAAAAAAAAAAAACTCTTTAAATCTCTTAGTTTGCGAGTGTGAACGAGCTGCGTGTGTCCGGAGCGTAAGTGCGAACGAAAGTAAGTGTGTGACTTGTTTTTCAGTGACTTTGGTTTCAGGGAGTTTGGAAGGGAGGACTTTGGACTGAATTGCTGTCTGTATTTCATCTTTCTTTACTTTACTTTTTACTTAATTATCCACCTGACCTACTTATCTGATTCCCCCGTCCATACTTGGTACTTAATTGATCCCCCGTCCATACTTTATTGATCCCCCGCCGATATCTAATTGATACACTTGCACATCCCTAATTGATCCCCGTCCATACACCTATATATAAATAATTGTGTTTTGTACTTGTATATATATACTGACTGTATCCCCATATTTAGAATGACGTCCATTTTGGCCGGAGCCGTGCAGTGTACATCTTGCGCAATGTATGCATTCCGTGAGCAACCGCTCGAGGATCCATACTGCTGCGAGAGATGTGAGCATAATGTGCACTTGGAAGCCCAAATTCTGGATCTAAGTGCTCAGATAGCGGTACTGAGGAGCATCGACAACATGGAACGGAGTTTGCTGCTCACCGAGCAGACACTCAATGGGTCAATACTGGGGGTGGAGCATAGAGGGGAAGTGCAGGCTGAACAGGCAGGGAGCTGGATAACAGTTAGGAGGGATAGAGGGAAGAAGTATAGGAAGGCTGGTTCAGAACCGGCATTATTGGAGCACGACAGATCCTCTGACCGCCGGGGGAGTGTATGCTCCAGTAATGAGGGGGAGGGGGGAAGTGTAGGGCAGGCAAGACAGGTTTTGGTAGTGGGTGACTCTATTATTAGGGGGACAGACAGGGCAATCTGTCACAAAGACCGGGATCGCCGAACGGTGTGCTGCCTCCCTGGCGCTCGAGTCCGGCACATCGCGGATCGGGTTGACAGGTTACTGGGTGGGGCTGGCGAAGACCCAGCGGTCATGGTCCACATCGGCACCAATGACAAAGTGAGTGGTAGATGGAGGGTTCTTAAAAATGATTTCAGGGACCTAGGTAGGAAGCTTAGGGCAAGGACCTCCAAGGTAGTTTTCTCAGAAATACTACCAATCCCGCGAGCCACACAGGAGCGCCAACGGGAAGTTAGGGAGGTGAATAAGTGGCTAAAGAGTTGGTGCAAGGCAGAAGGGTTTGGGTTCATGGAGAACTGGGCCGACTTCGCGGTCGGCTACAGGCTCTACCGTAGAGATGGGCTGCACCTCAATGGGGAGGGTGCAGCGGTGCTGGGGAAGAAGATGGCTAATATGTTGGAGGAGTTTTTAAACTAGAGACGGGGGGGAACCAAGGAAATAGGTGGGATGTGAGGCAAGCAAGGGGGAAGGGGAGAAGTGCATATAATGAGGGTGGAGAGGGGGGTGGGGATAGTACAGTTAGATCGTTAGAGAAGAATAGGATGCTAAATAACCCCAAAGTTTTATCTTGCATGCTGACCAACGCAAGAAGCCTGACCAATAAGGCGGATGAGCTGCAGGCGCTTATATCGGAGGAGAGGTATGACATCGTAGGTATAACAGAGACTTGGCTAGACGATAGCTACGACTGGGCGGTAAATTTATTAGATTATAGTTTATTTAGAAGGGACCGGAAACAGGGGAAAGGCGGAGGAGTCTGCTTATATGTAAAGTCATGTCTAAAACCCAGACTAAGGGAAGATATAGGAGAGGGAGAAGAGGGGGTCGAGTCCATGTGGGTAGAGATAGAGGGAACTAAAAATAATAATAAAATATTACTGGGGGTCTGCTATAAGCCACCCAATATAACAGAGGAGAATGAGAATCTGCTATTAGGACAAATAGACAAAGTAGCAAAACATAATGAAGTGATTGTAATGGGGGATTTCAACTACCCGGATATTGACTGAGAAACAGAAACCTGTAGATCTCAGAAAGGAAAAAGGTTCTTGACAAATATTAAGGATAATTATCTCTCCCAACTAGTGCAGGAACCAACGAGAGGGAAGGCCGTGTTGGACTTAATATTGACTAATAGGCCTGATAGAATAACTGAGGTACAGATAGGGGGGCACCTAGGTAATAGCGACCATAATATTATCGACTTCAAAATGCCCTTCAGTAGGGTTATCAATAAGGGAACAACAAAAACATTAAACTTTAGGAGGGCGAAGTTTGATCAGCTGAAAGAAAGCCTTCAACTTATTGACTGGGACAAAGTTCTTAATCAAAGGAATACGAATAGTAAATGGGAAACCTTCAAAAGAATTCTGAATACTCAGTGCGAGAGATATATACCGTATGGGAATAAAAGGGCCAGAAATAAGAGGAAACCAATATGGTTGAACAAGAACGTAAAAGGGGCGTTAAATAGCAAAAAAGAGGCATTCAAGAGATTAAAACAGGAAAACAGTAAGGAGGCACTAATGTGTTACAAGGAAAAAACGAGAACCTGTAAAAAACAAATAAAAATAGCGAAAGAGGAAACAGAGAGACGTATTGCTAGGGAAAGTAGATCAAATCCCAAACTGTTCTTTACGTATATAAATAGTAAAAGGATTAAATCGGATAATATTGGACCGATAAAAAGTGAGGAAGGCAAAATCATAGAGAAAGATGAGGATAAAGCTAATCTATTAAATAATTTTTTTTCGACAACTTTCACAAAGGAAATCGAACTAACAGGAGAAATGAGAAGTGACAAACTTAATCCTCCACTAAGTATGACAAATCTAACCCAAGCTGGGGTACAGAAACGCCTCAGTAAGATTAAAATAAACAAATCACCAGGACCTGATGGCATACACCCACGGGTACTAAGGGAACTAAGTAATGTGATAGACAGACCGTTATATCTTATATTTAAGGACTCTGTTGAGACTGGGTCTGTGCCACTTGATTGGCGACAGGCGAATGTAGTGCCAATATTCAAAAAGGGAGCGAAAAGTGACGCCGGAAACTATCGGCCGGTGAGTCTGACGTCCGTTGTGGGCAAAATTTTTGAAAGCTTCATTAAAGAGGCAATTACGGAGCATCTTGATGCTAATAATCTTTTAATCCCGAACCAACATGGATTCATGAGGAATCGCTCCTGCCAAACAAACCTGATTGACTTCTACGAGGAGGTTAGCTCTCGAGTAGATCAGGGGGAACCAGTGGATGTCGTGTATCTCGACTTCTCAAAGGCGTTCGATAGCGTGCCACATAATAGGTTGGTATACAAAATGAGAATGATGGGGCTGGGGGAAAATGTCTGCAAGTGGGTAGCTAACTGGCTAAAGGATAGAAGGCAGAGGGTGGTTATAAATGGAATATACTCAGATTGGGTAAGCGTCACTAGTGGGGTACCACAGGGGTCTGTACTAGGCCCAATGTTATTTAATATCTTTATTAACGACATAGTCAACGGGATAAATAGTAAAATATCAATATTTGCAGATGACACAAAGTTATGTAAAACAATTAATACAAAAGAGGACAGTGCAGACCTACAGAGGGACTTGGATAAGCTGGGTAGGTGGAGCATTAAATGGCAAATGAGGTTTAACGAGGAGAAATGTAAGGTCATACATATGGGAAGGAAAAATGGAAGTCACCAGTACTCACTGAATGGGAAATCATTGGGGAATTCAGAGATGGAGAAGGACTTGGGCATCTTGATTGATAGCAAACTAAATTGGAGTGCCCAAAGTCAGGCCGCTGCTGTAAGGGCAAACAGGGTAATGGGATGTATCAGAAGAGGTATAGCTGCAAAGGATGAGAACATTGTTCTTCCACTGTACAAAGCACTGGTCAGACCACACTTGGAATACTGTGCTCAGTTATGGGCCCCAATATATAGAAAGGATATAAATGAGCTTGAAAAGGTACAAAGGAGGGCAACAAAATTAATAAAGGGAATGGAGGGACTGCAATACCCAGAGAGGTTGGCAAAACTAGGACTATTCAGCCTGGAAAAGAGAAGGTTGAGGGGGGACATAATAAATGTGTACAAATATGTTAGGGGACAGTATAGAGATCTTGCCCGGGATTTGTTCAAAAGAAGGGATATTACGGTAACAAGAGGGCATTCACTAAGACTGGAAGAGAAAAGGTTTCAGCACCAGCATAGGAAGGGGTTCTTTACGGTAAGAGCAGTGAGAATATGGAATTCACTGAGTGAGGAGACGGTAATGTCGGATTCACTACACCAGTTCAAGCGGGGACTGGATGCATTTCTAGATACCAAGGCAGATTTCAGCATATACTTAAAAATAAAATAAAATAGTAGGTTGATACAGGGATTTATTCTGACTGCTGGTTTCAGAGTCGGGAGGGAATTTTTCCTCAGGTGAAGATTGGCCAAATCATTTGGGGTTTTTGCCCTCCTCTGGATCAACTTTAGCAATTACAGAACTAACAGGTCGAACTTGATGGACGCAAGTCTTTATTCGGCTTTACAAACTATGTTACTATGTAGGGTAACTGATAATACAGACACTGATACCTCACAGACCACCGCACTACGCAGATCAACACGTAGCACGAGAGGTCAACCCCCTGTCAGGTATAGTGAATAGTTAAAGCTCTGACAAATGTAGATAGTTACCCCTGGAGTATTATGGTGTATTGCATATTGTATATTATACTGTGTATTGCCTTTAAATATGCATCTAATTTATGTATTTTTCCTGAATGGACAATTCAAGTGATATGGACACTTTGCTTATTTGTTTTCCATTACCCTATGGGTATCTAAGAACTCTGTGGCTGAGGACTATGTGCAGCCCAAAGACTTTCTTTGAACATATTTGTACTCCCTGGAGTGCCCCTTTGAGCAACCACTCCGGAAGAGACTTGGACTTTCTGGTTGCTCACTGCCTACTGCTTTTGCAATGTATATATATATTTATTCATGTTTTGGTTATGCAACGTTCAAAGTGTCCTAACCTCCCATAAAGGGAAGATTGTTACTGTTTATTATTGTTTACAAAATATGCTTCAGCCCCGGAGTGCTGAGTTTAACTAGGGGAAAATGTGGCGCCCTGCTGCGCAATAGTGCCACAGATCCTAGAGGGGTGCATTAAAGGATTTCTCCACAAGAGGCCGCTCACAGCATACACACACCTCCACCTTACCTCAGACCACCAGAGGGAGCCCGGATAGGGATATAAATACGGAGGGTATAGTTAGGCAGTTCAGTTCCTAGCCTGCTAGAGTACAGAGCAGCTAGGGAGTTCCTGCAGTAGAGAAGCCTGAAACAGGTCAGTCTGCAATGGAGCTCAGTCTAGTTTCAGTTTGCAGTCTAGAGAACACAGCTAAAGGTTCAGCAGCGGAGCACGAGGCTCCTGCAAGTCTAGACTCAAGCAGCTCAGGTTAGTGAGCCAGGAGCGTTGCCGACGCTCAGAGAGCGGCAGAAGAGGCAGCCAGCTAACTGCCGGTGTGTATAGCCTAGTGAGGGCCCGAGTAGGCCGAAGGCTAGAGGAGTGAATAGCATTGGGGGCAGAGGAGCTTTACCAGCTCACCCCAGAAACATCTACCGGACACCGGGTCCACGTCTACAGGGCTGTATATCCCCCTGTAGAGACAACCGGAGACCCCTGGAAGACTTCAGGTTCCAGGATCACCCAAGGGCTGATACGTAACAGAGCCAGGAGTCACGCAGGCCCCGCAAGCTGGGAGGGTGCTCTCCAAAAGAAGGCCCTACCACAAGGTCAGCCGGTGCAGGACAGAAACCAAGTTAGGCCTAGCTCCAGGCAGGTCAGAAACTTACTACAGAGAGGCAATAAACAGGGGGCCGTACACCCGCTCACTGGGGAGAATCCGGATGTGCACCCCTCACCCTACAGTGCTCCGGGGTGTCCCTGAACTAATTCCAGTAAAGGTACAGAAGTGACTTTCTTGTGTGCTCCTATTCTTGCTCTGACCCGGCTGGGTCCCCTCTGTCCTGCATCCCCCCTCCTACGCTGCCCTGAGGCCCTGCTCCACCTGTGGGGAGCGATACCATCTAAGCTGCCACAACACCGGCCTCAGTGGACTGCTGCAGCGCTGGTGATCCTCACCAGACACCACAGGTGGCGTCACGAACTTTGACATTTCTTTCCCCTTTTTTAAGAGAGACCCCAGGGTACGGACCCGGGAGCCGACCACCGCGACATCCCCCAAGACCAGGCATCAAGGCCCGGGCGCCGAGTAATCCCCATCCCCTGGGCGCCACATCTCCCAATAAAACAGGCTGGAAAATGCTTCTATATAATGCACATATCCTATCTGGCTTCTGGGGAAAGCAAGACAGTATAATACGTTCCCCAAGATTGTATGGGACAGCATTACTACACCTACTACACTAGCAATGTGAGCAGACTCTTTTTACCTCAGCACCCCTGGTATCTCCAGTATTAGATCAGATAGAGATGATGACAGCAGTGTGAGCAGCCTCTTCTTACCTCAGCACTCCTACTATATTCAGTACTACAGAAGAAAATCCACTGGAAAACATCTTCCTACACATGAATTGAGGGAGGAGGAGCTTCCTTCTGAATTAAAATGGTTAAACAGCAGCAATCAGAGCCAGCTTCAGTTGTTGCTGTTAGCAGCAGGTATAACACAGCCATCACCCACTGAATATAGAGCGGGCTTAGCTCCTGAGACTCCTCCATATACCCACACCCAACTGTCCTATTCCTGAAAGCTATTAAAACAATGAGTGTCAGCTTGTGGACAGTGTTAATGTTAATTTTGGCACAGGGTACACATTGTAATCCATGTAACACAGAATAAACAGAAGGCATAACATATAAAAAATGTGAAAAAGCAAAATGGTCTTTGTTGCCCATATCAACCAATCACTGCGCAGATTTCATTTTTGAAACAACACTGGTAAAATGAAAGTTGCGCTGTGATTGGTTGCTATGGACAACAAGGACGGTTTTCATTTTTGGCAATTTTGATAAAGCTGCCAAAATTATATACTGATCTTTAACATGAATAAAGACATGTATAATCCTCAGTTTGATCATTATGCCCATAGAGGCTGCCGTGGAGATCCTGGAAAGAGGGGGCTCTTTCTAATGGCTGACCAATTTTCATCAGTTTTTTTGGATTAGATTTTAATCAGTGTTTGGTCAATGTATTAGTTTTTACAATTACATTTTTTTTCATATGCAAAAAAAATGTATGTACATTTCAGCAGCTTCCTAGTAACAGAGATGGATTGGACTAACCATTGATACAACCTGTGCAGCCACGTAGGAGCCCAAGTGGTAAGGAGGCCACTACTGTCTCTAAAGCTGGTGGAATTGTGCATTACGATGAGTTATTGGACTGCAAAGGGCCCATATATTGTTCTTGCACAGGGGTCCTCTTCTGACTGTGTCTGCTCCTGTCTAGTGCTGCCCAAATTTTTTACAGACCCATTGATTTGCATTGGCTAATTCAATCAGTGACTCCAATCAAAATTGGCACATGTCTACAAGGTCTATCTGTTAAAAATTCATGTCTGAATGAGCCCTAAGTTGCTTTGGTCCCCATTTTAATAGGTGGCGAGAACCTGATCTCCATCCATTCTACAATGTCAGCGAATAAGGAATTGTAAAATGTACTTGAGCCATGATGGACCACCATGGTTCTTGTTAAAGGGAGGCTGTCAGGACCCCCGTGCCCCCAGAACCACCAGCAGTTGTGTTTCCATAGCTAAATACCCTTTCTAACAATCCCTTCATTATATTACACACATAAACATATCATTAGAAAACGTATTTCTAAAGTCAGTTTAAGATATGTAAATGAGGCCTTTGACTAGTCGATGGAACGTTAAGCCCCCGTCTCACATAGCGAGATCGCTAGCGAGATCGCTGCTGTGTCACGGTTTTGGTGACGCAACAACGACCTCACCAGCGATGTCGCTATGTGTGACACTTTGCAACGATCAGGCCCCTGCTGTGAGGTCGCTGATCGCTGAAAAGTGTCCTGGACCATTTTTTGGTCGTTGCTCTCCCGCTGGTCAGCACACATCGCTGTGTGTGACCAGCGGGAGCAGCGATCAGGCTGGTAACTATGGTAAACATCGGGTTACTAGGGGCACACGCGCACTTAGTAACCCGCTGTTTATCATGGTTACAAGCCTGCTAAAGTGAGCGGTAACCTCCCGCTCATTGTAGCAGAGTGGTAACCATGATAAACAACGGGTTACTAGGAGCGCGTGTGCCCCTAGTAACCCGATGTTTACCATAGTTACCAGCCTGCTCCTGCTTCAGCAGGCTCGTAACCAGGAGCAGGACATCGTGGAAAGATTATTTCCACGATGTCGCTGCTCCCCTGATCGTTGGTGAGCCTGCCTGTTTGACAGCTCACCAGCGACCACATAGCGACGCAGCAACGATCCCTGACAGGTCGTATCATTGTCGGGATCGTTGCAGCGTCGCTAAGTGTGACGGGGCCTTTAGTGTCCCCAGAGTAGTCGGCCCATTTAACATGTTATCATGCCCCTGTGGGGGTGATAACATGACTTACAAGAGCCGGAGTCATCGTCAGTACTAAACCTTGCATATGCACGCGGCTTCTTTCCCTTACTATATTGAGCCTCTAAAACCAGGTGTATGTGTCCAGAGATCGGAAGTCTTCGGCACTTCTGATCATGCACATTGCGCCTCTCTGAAGCCGACACGCGTATACCCAGCTTCAGAGGCTCAATATAGTGAGGGAGAGAAGCCAGCGCACGTGCAAGGTTTAGTACTGACGATGACTCCGGCTCTTGATAACATGCTATGTGGGCCGACTACTCTGGAGACACTAACGCCCAATTGACTAGTCAAAGGCCTCATTTACATATTATAAACAGGCTTTAGAAATACTTTTTCTAAAGACCTGTTTATGTGTGTAATATAATGAAGGGATTGTTAGGAAGGGTGTTTATATATGCAGACATAGCTGCTGATGGTTCTGGGGGCCTGATAAGTTCCCTTTAAAGTGTAAATCAGCCCTTGATGGCAGATATCGATCTCAGATGGAGACCTTTCTAGTCTATGGTGCAAAGACCCATCCTATCTTTAGAATAGGATGTACCTTTACATACAAACTCCCTGATATGCACCTGTCGCTGCTTATTTATCCACAGCGCTTCACTTGCATGCAATAACTAATTACGAGTGTCAAGAATCTCGTCGCTCGCCTAATTTATTTCCTTTATCCCAAGAACACGGCATTGAACCACATTTCCTTCTGTACTCGAGAAAAAAACGGAACAAAAAAGAAAACAACCCAAATAACTCCCCCTCCCCGTCCTATCTGGATGGGCACGGCGTGCGATGCTTGTGTTAGGTAATTAGTATATGTAAATAGATGCAATAACATAATGTCATTTCAGCGAGAGTGACTGAGCTGATCGGAATTCATCCGTGTGTAAATTTGCTTTATTAATTATATTTTTTTTCTTGATTTTCTTTCTGATTGAATTCAATTAAAATTAATTCAGCAGAAAAAGTTCTAATGAATACAGCAGTGCATAAGGGGTAAGGATAAAATCCGGGATTCGGTTTTATGGGTGCTATTCCTAGACCATTTCATCTTATCAACATTTCAATGCCCTATTCAGGATATTTAGATCCTGCCACCAGGACCACCCATGAAAAACTGTTGTCAAGCGCAAATAATCTCCATGCTCCAACTTCTAAGCTATTCCCGATCATATCCTGAATATAAAACCCACAGAACACCCATGGTCTGAAACCCATAAAAATAGCAATATTGGCAAATTAGAGATGAGTGAATCGATACATTTCAATTTGCTATGAATTTCTATGACAGATTTACTCTGCATTTATATTAAGCACTGTATTGTAAATTAAGAGACATTTTTAAAAATATCCAACATCATGATTCTTCTTTTTTTTTCTCATTTTAGCAGTGACTTTCTCTTCTTAGCAAATAAATCTTCCTGAAACACCATTTAATTAACATCTATGTTTATTGAACATGAATTCAGAGCCAAAAAAAAGTCCAGGCCCCCAAATCATCTGTTCTTGTGTTCACTCCATCTGTGTGTTATAAAAATGAGAAAATATTTGAGTTCTGCAACAAAAACAGTGATCTTTTTCCCCATCTTTCATTAAGTTAAAGACAAATCGTAGTTTTAATTTTTATTTCATAAATCAATAGTACACATGAAAATAAGAAACTTTGCAATCTATCTTATCAGAGAAATCTGCTTCTTTCTCCTCCTGGACTGATCTTTCATTCTCAATTCATGGGAAAAATCTGTAAAATTTGTATGCAGTGAAGACAGATTTTCCCATTACTGAAATAGAGGATGGCAATTGGTGCTTGAAAAATTCTATGGAGAAGGAATGTTGGGAGGAGCTAGAGGTATACACAGTTGTGCTCAAAAGTTTACATACCCCGGCAGAATTTTTCCTTTCTTGGCCTTGTTTCAGAGAATATGAATGATAACAAGAAAAACTTTTTCTACACTCATGGTTATTGGTTGGGTGAAGCCATTTATTGTCAAACTACTGTGTTTTCTCTTTTTAAATCTTAATGACCACCAAAAACATCCAAATGACCCTGATCAAAAGTTCACATACCCCAGTTCTTAATACCGTGTATTGCCCTCTCTAACATCAATGACAGCTTGAAGTCTTTTGTGGTAGTTGTGGATGAGGTTCTTTATTTTCTCAGATGGTAAAGCTGCCCATTCTTCTTGGCAAAAAGCCTCCAGTTCCTGTAAATTCCTGGGCTGTCTAGTATGAACTGCGCACTTGAGATCTCCCCAAAGTGGCTCAATGATATTGAGGTCAGGAGACTGAGATGGCCACTCCAGAACCTTCACTTTGTTCTGCTGTAGCCAATGACAGGTCGACTTGGCCTTGTGTTTTGGATCGTTGTCATGTTGGAACGTCCAAGTACGTCCCATGCGCAGCTTCCGTGCTGATGAATGCAAATTTACCTCCAGTATTTGCTGATAACGTGCTGCATTCATCTTTCCTTCAACCTTTAGCAAGTTTCATGTGCCTTTGTAGCTCACACATCCCAAAAACATCAGCGATCCACCTCCGTGCTTTACTGTGGGAATGGTGTTCCTTTCATCATAGGCCTTGTTGACTTCTCTCCAAATGTAACGTTTATGGTTGTGGCCAAAAAGTTCAATTTTGGTCTCATCACTCCAAATTACCTTGTTCCAGAAGTTTTGAGGCTTGTCTCTGTGCTGTTTGGCATATTGTAGGCAAAATACTTTGTGGCATTTGTGCAGTAATGTCTTTCTTCTGGCGACTCGACCATGCAGCCCATTTTTCTTCAAGTGCCTCCTTATTGTGCATCTTGAAACAGCCACACCGCTAGTTTTCAGAGAGTCCTGAATTTCAGCTGATGTTATTTGCGGGTTTTTACTGTTCAATTACCTTTTCCTGCAGATCCGTTGACAATTCTTTTGCTTTCCCATGACCCACAATCCAGAAATGTAAGTGGCTGGATGACAGATGCAAGAGTCTGTCTGGATCCCAGAAACTCACTCATCTTTTATGCACACACAATGATTACAAGCAAACAGGTCACAGGTGAGGATGTTACCTTTAGTAGCCATTCAAACCCATTTGTGTCAAATTCTGTGCATGTTATCAGGCCAAAATCACCAGGGTATGTGAACTTTAGATCAGGGTCATTTGGATGTTTTTGGTTGCCATTAAGATTTAAAAAGAGATGCACAATAGTTTGACCATAAATGGCTTCACCCAAGACAGCAAAAATTCTTCTGGGGTATGTAAACTTTTGAGCACAACTGTATAATCTGATGCAATTTCATCTAAGGTCACGTTGGCACGTTCAGTATTTGGTCAGTATTTTACATCAGTATTTGTAAGCCAAAACCAAGAGTGGGTGAAAATAAAAATTGCAGAAGTGGTGACGTGTTTCTATTGAACTTTTCCTCTGATTGTTCCACTCCTGGTTTTGGCATACAAATACTGATGGAAAATACTGATCAAATACTGAACATGGCCTAAAAAGTCTCCAAAGAACTTTATGAGCACCAACTGCCATCTCCAATCTCATTAAAAGGAAAATCTGTGTATCTGAAGGCAGATTTCACCAGTGAATTGAGAATTTTGAGAATGAATGATTAGTCCAGGAGAAAGACACAGATTCCTCTAATAAGATATCTTGGAAAATGCCTATTTTCATGTTTACTAATGAATTATGAGAAAAAAAGTTAAATGAGGGCTACTCTTTAAATGTGTCACTTACTGCTCAGGGAATGCTGGGGGTTGTAGTTACACAACAGCTGGAGAACCACAGATTGATGACCATTGCCTTGAATGCTAAAGTATATTATATTATTAAACCCCGTTGCATTGCAATTTGTTTCACTATGTGACACTCATGAATTAGCACAAAAGCCTTTTAAAGGATCCTGCATAGGTTAAGGGATAACTTTCCTATCGCTAGGGGTCCGACCGCTGGAACACCCAGCGAACCCAAAATAGAATCCTGTATAGATCCATCAGAAATGGAGCAGAAATGCGTATGCTCAACGTCCACTCCTTTCATCGGCTTTAGGACTGCCGAAGAAAGTCGAGTACAATGCTTTGCTAAGCATACGCTCCTTCGCTTCATTCAAAATGATGATCTTCCAGTGGTCAGACTCCCATCAATCAGCCAGTCATCTCCTTTCCAATGGATATGGAATAATTTGCTATTTTGGCCATAACCCTTTAAAGTTCATATTTTAATGAAACCTTTTTACACTGGGGATAGCAATCTGTGTGCACTCCTTATATGACTACTTTGCATGGAAGCCATATACAGTGGTCAGAATCCCATTTACTAGGGGCATCAGTGGTAATAGTTCAAACAAGAGGTCTTTCACAATATTGTGTCTCATGATATTGTGTCTATTATTCTGTAGAAGTGAATAGGAATATCAACAGCAGTGTAGCACAGCAAGCGGTCAACACTTTTTCTACAAATCCTGAGTTGCGTAAACAGAGACCTAAAACATCTGACTGTCCCACCTTTCACTCTGTAAGGACAATTCCGAAACATCTTTTCAGATTCTGCAGATGCACAAAAATGAAGTCACTGTAGAATAGTGGAGTAGAGAAGACTGAGTTGGTTTATTACCATCTCTGCCTTTTTGATAGCAGTATACAGGGAATATACACTGCTCAAAAAAAATAAAGGGAACACTTAAACAACAGAATATAACTCCAAGTAAATTAAACTTCTGTGAAATTAAACTGTGCACTTAGGAAGCAACACTGATTGACAATTAATTTCACATGCTGTTGTGCAAATGGAATAGACAATACATGGAAATTATTGGCAATTATCAAGACACACTCAATAAAGGAGTGGTTCTGCAGGTGGGGACCACAGACCACATCTCAGTACGGCTGCGTTCACACATTGCGTATTTCCCTGCGTTTTTTTACACGCGCGTATTTCCCTGCTTTTTTTACCTGCGTTTTTTTACGCAGGTAAAAAAAGCACCTCCATTCACACACTGCATTTTTTCCTGCGTTTTTTTACCGAGGTGCAGGAGAAAATGAAGTGTGAGGAGCATTGACACCTGTATGTAATATAATGTATGTGTCTGTATGTGTATGTATGTAATGTAATGTATGTGAATGTAATGTAATGTATGTGTGTGTGTCCTGTGTGTACTGTCTGTGTCTATGTGTCGTGTGTGTGAGTGTCCCCCTAGCAGTGAATGTACAGACAGCTTCTGGCTGCAGTACATACACTGCTTTAAAAAAAAAAACTATGGATACTCACCTATCCGATGGATGGGAGAGGCGTCCGGTCCGGTCCCGCGGCTTCCAGCATCTGCCGTGAAGCGATCAGCTGACTGTCAGCTGACCGGCTTGTAAATCAGCTGACCGGTAGCCGGTAAGGTACAGTTACCTGATCGCTTCACCGGCAGATGCTGGAAGCGCGGGACCGGAGCGGACGCCTCTCCCATCCATCGGATAGGTGAGTATCCATTGTTTCTCCTGTGCCTCCATAAAAAAGTGCTGGAATTGTGTGAACACCGCTGCGTAATTCCATCACTTATAATGGGCACAATAGGAGAAAGCGCGGGACGCAGCTGCGTAAAGAATTGACATGTCAATTCTTTACGCAGCTGTGCTTTCGCGCTGCGTAAAATCACACAGTGTCTGAACGGCAAAGTGAATTTCCCATTCACTTTGCTGGCAGACACAAGGCACATTGCGTATTTTGAAAAAGCGCACGCAAAAAAGCGTGCGAAAATACGCAATGTGTGAACGCAGCCTACCAATGCTTTCTGGCTGATGTTTTGGTCACTTTTGAATGTTGTTTGTGCTTTCATACTCGTGGTAGCATGACTCTACAACCCACAGAAGTTGCTCAAGTAGTGCAGCTCATCCAGGATGGCACATCAATGAGACCTGTGGCAAGAAGGTTTGCTGTGTCTGTCAGCGTAGTGTCCAGAGGCTGGAGGCGCTACCAAGAGACAGGCCAGTACACCAGGAGACGTGGAGGGGGCCGTAGGAGGGCAACAACCCAGCAGCAGGACCGCTACCTCTGCCTTTGTGCAAGGAGGAACAGGAGGAGCACTGCCAGAGCCCGGCAAAATGACCTCCAGCAGGCCACAAATGTGCATGTGTTGGCGCAAACGGTTAGAAACCGACTCCATGAAGGTGGTATGAGGGCCCGACGTCCACATATGGGGGTTGTGCTCACAGCCCAACACCGTGCAAGACGCTTGGCATTTGCCACAGAACACCAGGATTGGCTAAGTCGCCACTGGCGCCCTGTGCTCTTCACAGATGAAAGCAGGTTCGCACTGAGCACATGTGACAGACGTGACAGAGTCTGGAGACGCCGTGGGGAGCGATCTGCTGCTTGCAACATCCTTCAGCATGACCGGTTTGGCAGTGGGTCAGTAATGGTGTGGGGTGGCACTTCTTTGGAGTGCCACACAGCCCTCCATGTGCTCGCCAGGGGTAGCCTGACTGCCATTAGGTACCGAGATGAGATCCTCAGACCCCTTGTGAGACCATATGCTGGTGCGGTTGGCCCTGGGTTCCTCCTAATGCAGGACAATGCCAGACCTCATGTGGCTGGAGTGTGTCAGCCGTTCCTGCAAGATGAAGGCATTGAAGCTATGGACTGGCCCTCCCGTTCCCCAGACCTGAATCCAATTGAGCACATCTGGGACATCATGTCTCACTCCATCCACCAACATCACGTTGCACCACAGACTGTCCAGGAGTTGGCCTGTGGCCTAGAGGTGGAGTGCTCAGTCAGAGAGCCTATACATATAAACAGAAAAAACTGACCGGCACATCCAAAACAAGAAATACAGGTGCATCTCGCTAAATTAGAATATCATCAAAAAGTTAATTTATTTCAGTTCTTCAATACAAAAAGTGAAACTCATATATTATATAGAGTCATTACAAACAGAGTAATCTATTTCAAGTGTTTATTTCCGTTAATGTTGATTATGGATTATAGCCAATTAAAACACAAAAGTCATTATCTCAGTAAATTAAAATAATTAACAAAAAACACCTGCAAAGGCTTCCTAAACATTTAAAAAGGTCCCTTAGTCTGTTTCAGTAGGCTCCACAATCATGGGGAAGACTGCTGACTTGACAGATGTCCAGAAGGCAGTCATTGACACACTCCACAAGGTCTCAGAGTTCCAATTTTCATTTGGAAATCAAGGTCCCAGAGTCTGCAGGAAGAGTGGAGAGGCCACAATCCAAGCTGCTTGAGGTCTAGTGTGAAGTTTCCACAATCAGTGATGGTTTGGGGAGCCATGTCATCTGCTGGCGTAGGTCCACTGTGTTTTATCAAGACAAAAGTCAGCACAGCCGTCTACCAGGAAATTTTAGAGCACTTCATCTTTCCCTCTGCCGACAAGCTTTTTGGAGATGGAAATTTCATTCTCCAGCAGTACTTTTCACCTAAAGTATTCTAATTTACTGAGATAATGACTTTTGTTTGTGTTTTCATTGGCTGTAAGCCATAATCCTCTACAGCAACAGAAATAAACACTTGAAATAGATCACTCTGAAATAGATCACTCTGTTTGTAATGACTCTACATAATATAGGAGTTTCACTTTTTGTACTGAAGAATTGAAATAAATTAACTTTTTGATGATATTCTAATTTAGTGATATGCACCTGTAGGTGTATACAGGTGCTTACTAGGAGCAGCTACCTCCATATATTGGCCAATTTATGCGCTAAGATTTCTCAGTTATTTCTATTTTCTAGAGCAGTAATGCTATTCAAATTTCATATATTTCATGTTCGCATACTTAGCGTTGCAGAGTGTTACTTTGTTTGTTAGTTGTATATGGAGGTAGCTGCTCCTAGTAAGCACCTGTACACACCTATTTCTTGCTTTGGGTGTTCCAGTCAGTTTTCCTGTTTAAACTTTAAAGACAAACTGATAGGGAATTTAGATTGACACAGTGGCAGAGCTGAGTAAGTTAGGTGGTTCATGCAGTGTTTTCAAAGGGAAACCATTCACAGTAGTGGTGTGGAATTCAGGTACCTGAATACTCAGGTGGTAAACTGCTGCCTGAGCCGGTCTATAAAGCCTGGGGAAATTATCTTAGAGGTACACGGCGGATTGCTATGGATCCCTGATGCACTGAGGAAAAGAGGGACATGATGGCAGGAGGAGGATGCAATGCCCTGCACTGGATCCAAGAGAGGTGAGTAACAAACACAATTCAAAAAAAGCCCCTGAGCCCCAATAAAAACCTAGAACAGAGCCACCAACTGATGTGCCATTTTGAACTGGTGTCTTACATGGCAGCTGGACTATTAAGTCACCTCAGCAACTAGTGTTCAGGCATAAAAGTTGCCTCTTCCTTTATTCCATGTTCTATGCCTCTACTTTTTTTTAGGATCCATAATTCTCTTTTAGTTGCCCTTTAAATAACTGCTGTGAGATAACTTTATTGCTTGTTTGTTTCCGACACATGAAGTACACATCACCATGATTGCCGCTTCCTTGATTACAACTTAAAATGTTCTGGTTTAATCAACATAATCATTTACAGCAGAGAAAACTTCCCTCAATAAAAAGCGAGGTGCATTTTCCCAAATTGCAATTTTCAAGTTCTCCTTTTATCTCGGCAATTGACAAAAGACAGCATTTCACGATGACGAGAAGCGTTGCCATGTTTACTTCTTATTTCATACGGTCTACATCTACGAAAATCATTTCTATTCTGAATAATCCGGTTCAGGGTATTTATTTGCTTCCAGGTATTTCTGTATTTATTCACGTTTGTCATAAACGTAGAGAATGGAGGCGAAATAATTATATGGGGAATGTGCCCGTTACAATCTCTCTACTTCCTCCATAATTTGACTGTTATCTATAAATATTTCATTCTACAGTATTGAAGATTGTTTCCTTGGAGTGATTTAATATTTAGAAATAAAATAAATGTTAAATGTGATGGACGGACTAAATCCCATTAATACACGCAAATAAATGAGGACAAAAACTTTCCAAAATCTAAGCTTGCTACTTTCCTCAACAGAAGTAAAACCTACATTGTTGAAACCAGTGTGGTGATGACTAACAGACCCTCTTGTTCTTCATACATACCTGTAGACCCCATCCAAATGGCTTGCATTGAGGCTGTGGGACAGGAATTTTTTTCAGTACTATATGCCATCACCCTATTGCAGCAAACTAATGTCTCCAACATCGGTTAAGTTAGCGGACGTGCAGTTCACGGATTGCTAGACGTTCATTATAGTTGAGTATCATAGGCTGAAAGTAATTTCCCGATTTGCTCTTTAGTGCTGACTCCATGCGCTAGTTTAAGGTCCGTGCTTCCGCATCATTTTGTTCCTTACAGGTTCAATGATGGGCATGTTACAATGATGGGCAGGGTCAATGATTGTAGTGGGGTCAGTGCGTCCTGTGACACAAAGAGTAATGTGTGCCACCTAGAGAAAAGGAATAAATTCAGTTGGAATTGAATTTTACTTATTTATTTATTTACAGTTATATGAAAAAGTTTGGGCACCCCTATTAATCTTAAGGTTAATGTTTTATAAAAATTGGTGTTTTTTCAACAGCTATTTCAGTTTGATATATGTAATAACTGTTGGACACAGTAATGTTTCTGCCTTGAAATGAGGTTTATTGTACTAACAGAAAATGTGCAATCTGCATTCAAACAAAATTTGACAGGTGCATAAGTATGGGCACCTCACCAGAAAAGTGACATTAATATTTAGTAGATCCTCCTTTTGCAAAAATAACAGCCTCTAGTCGCTTCCTGTAGCTTTTAATGAGTTCCTGGATCCTGGATGAAGGTATTTTTGACCATTCCTCTTTACAAAACAATTCCAGTTCAGTTAAGTTTGATGGTCGCCGAGCATGGACAGCCCTCTTCAAATGATCCCACAGATGTTCAATGATATTCAGGTCTGGAGACTGGGATGGCCATTCCAGAACATTGTAATTGTTCCTCTGCATGAATGCCTGAGTAGATTTGGAGCGGTGTTTTGGATCATTGTCTTGCTAAAAGATCCATCCCGTGCATAACTTCAACTTTATAACTGATTCTTGAACATTATTGTCAAGAATCTGCTGATACTGAGTGGAATCCATGTGTCCCTCAACTTTAACAAGATTCCCGGTGCCAGCATTGGCCACACAGCCCCAAAGCATGATGGAACCTCCACCAAATTTTACAGTGGGTAGCAAGTGTTTTTCTTGGAATGCTGTGTTTTTTTGCCACCATGCATAACGCCTTTTTGTATGACCAAACAACTCAATCTTGGTTTCATCAGTCCACAGGACCTTCTTCCAAAAAGAAATTAGCTTTTCCAAATGTCCTTTTGCATACCTCAGCCGACTCTGTTTGTGGCGTGCTTGCAGAAACGGCTTCTTTCGCATCATTCTCCCATACAGCTTCTCCTTGTGCAAAGTGCGTTGTATAGTTGACCGATGCACAGTGACACCATCTGCAGCAAGTTGATGCTGCAGCTCTCTGGACGTGGTCTGAGGATTGTCCTTGACTGATCTCACCATTCTTCTTCTCTGCCTTTCTGATGTTTTTCTTGGCCTGCCACTTCTGGCCTTAACAAGAACTGTCCCTGTGTTCTTCCATTTCCTTACTATGTTCCTCACAGTGGAAACTGGCAGGTTAAATCTCTGAGACAGCTTTTTGTATCCTTCCCCTGAACAACTATGTTGAATAATCTTTGTTTTCAGATCATTTGACAGTTGTTTTGAGGAGCCCATGATGCCACTCGTCAGAGGAGATTCAAACAGGAGAACAACTTGCAAGTGGCCACTTTAAGTAGCTTTTCTCATGATGGCATACACCTGGCTATGAAGTTCAAAGCTCAATGAGGTTACAAAACCAAAAAAAGTGCTTTAGTAAGTCAGTAAAAAGTAGGTAGGAGTATTTAAAACAAGAAAATGATAAGGGTGCCCATACTTATGCACCTGTCAAATTTTGTTTGAATGCAGATTGCACATTTTCTGTTAGTACAATAAACCTCATTTCAATGCAGAAACATTACTGTGTCCAACAGTTATTACATATATCAAACTGAAATAGCTGTTGCAAAAACACCAATTTTTATAAAACATTAAACTTAAGATTAATAGGGGTGCCCAAACTTTTTCATATAACTGTAGCTTTCCCAATGGGGCTCAGAATCTAAATTCCCTATCTGTATGTCTTTGGAATTCTTGAATTTTATATAAAAAGACAGAAATCGCCAAAGTGCATATTTTTAGTGTAACACCCCTTTAAGTCACCTCCGTGTGATAGGTGTCTGATAGTTCTCACCTCAGTAAGACACAGTCCCTCCACTCGAAGCTTACTGGGAGCTCTAGGAAAATGCTGGAGGGTCTTCCTCTTCCATCAGAGATCGACCCGGGAAACTCCTATCCACACTCCGTACACCAGGGTTGCCAACCATCCAAAAATTCCAGGACAGTCCATAAAAATAGGGCACTTTTATGACCTGTCTGTAAAAATTTTTTAAGGTGTCCGTGAATTTTTTAGAAGTTGAAGAAACTTCTACAGATTATTTTGATTGTAGTTTTCATTATTTTACAGTTTAAAGTGAATGCAGCTAATGTCTTCTTATCAGAATTATGGGCTGTAGACATGTATCACTTATAATCATAATAATTTTTTATGGTCCTCCAATGTGTCTGTAAAAAATATAGTCTGTCCGTGATTTTTTTGATAAGCTGTCCAGAAAAAATAAAAAGTCAAGTTGGCAACCTTGCCATACACGCTCACAAGAGATGAGATTAAAACCCAACAGGTTTATTGTACAGAGGTTAGATGGTCTAAATGGTGCATAACAAGGAAAAGCAAAGAAATTATATCAGAAAACACATCAGATATGTGAGACTCTTAAAGGTAAAGGATGCACTTTTGCAACAGGCCTGGATGTTGTTATAGCACATGGCAATGCCTATGGGATACAATAGTACAGCTCCCCAATTTTATCTATGCTGCTAGCCCACAGTTAAGGATGACACTTTCCCATTAAGTAACAGCTGGCACACTCCTAACTAATAGCACTTAACCTACAAATAGCTGCAGCAGTGCAAGTAATACATTCTAACATTGAGGCCCAGTTGCCGCACATGTTGGATCGCTTACAGGAACCGTTGGTGCACTTAATATCTCAATAAGAGCAAAATCTCCTTACTGGATGGTCCTCTTATAAATTCATCGCACATGGAACCACAATACTCCCTTAGCAAGCAGTTCTGTTATAAACTCCTCAACAGTGGAACCACAAGCCTCAGCAGTAGCTACTCACTACTTGATGTAGCAGATCTGGCATCACTCAGGGATCCAGCTTGGGGCTGCAGGGTCCAGATGCCTCGGTCACAGAGAATGGATTGCAGGATCCTTCTCTCGATTGGGCAAGGCGGCGGTGGACATCTCCTGGTTACCTGGGTGGTCTTCAGATGTGGTTCAGCTCCAGCATTATCTTCTACCATCACACGCTGAGCTGCTGAGCTGTCAGCACTCACTCTGTGCCTCTATTCTCTGTTTTCCATTGTCAGGCTCTCCCCAGTCAGCAATGGAGGAACACATACATGTCCTTGTGCCCAGCTAAATCCTCCCTTCTTCTCGAACTTGCTCAGCCAATCAGTCCTTTTATCTGCTACTCCTCCTCTTCCAGGATCTAAAGAGGAGCAAAGTCAGCATTAATGTCCGCTACTGTGAATGTCTGTGTAATCCCAGCTGCAATGGTCTCTGCACATAACTCCCACTGCAGGTTTTACATTAGTAATTTGCTTCTTCGCACATTCAGGAAAATGGTGGCCACTGGTAATCATTTTTATGAACCGTATGACGCCATCAAAAGGTTAAAAAAATACTTAGACTCATCTTACAGCTCACCTCCCCCGACCTTCTGCTCCTCATAGTCACCCATCCGGTCATCGTTGCTTTTTCTGATCATTGCCACTAACACTGAATTTCCCAAGCCTCTCTCACTTAGCCAGGACTTCCAGCTCTGATGAACCTTGTTGTTCTGCGCATGCGTGCACAAGGTCATGGCACATGTCAAAAATAAGAAGTAATGAATACAAATATGTGCTGTAAGACAAAGTCGGCACCAGTTATGGTCAAGTTAAGTACCAGGGAGGATCCAAACTGATCCAGAAGAAAGAGTAAAGATTAATATCAGAAGGTTGGCAATGAAAGTGAAATTAGAAGCAAGACTAGCGTGAGTGACAAAGTTGGGGTTACAACCAGAAAATTTAACTAACCTAAGGTGACATCATACGGGGATGTCATCTAGCAACAAAAAAAAGAAAAATTGGAACTTTCAAACAAAACACACCTTATTAGGCATGCATGGATATATTAAACTAGCTATTGAACCCGTCCTACGCCCGGGTGGCGAGCATTTTTATTGGTATATGGTCTCCCATGCTGGTATGTGTGGTATGTGCTGCCCCCCTCCTGGTATTTGTGCTGCCCCCATCCTGTCCCCACCATCCTATCCTGGTATGCATGGCACCCCTCATCCCTATTCTGGTATGCATGGCACTCCTCATCCCTATTCTGGCATGCATGGCACCCCTCATCCCCAATCCCAGTATACATGGCACCCCTCATCCCCAATACCGGTATGCATGGCACCCCTCATCCCCAATCCCGGTATGCATGGCACCCCTCATCCCCTATCCAGGTATGCGTGGCTCCCCTCACCCCAATCCAGGTATGCGTGGCACCCCTCGCCCTCAATCCTGGTATGTGTGGCACCCCTCATCCCTATCCTGGTATGTATGGTACCCCATCCCTCATCCCCATACTGGTATGCATGGCCCCTCATCCGAATCCTGGTATGCATGGCACCCCTCATCCCCAATCCCGGTATGCATGGCACCCCTCATCCCCAATCCCGGTATGCATGGCACTCCTCATCCCCAATCCCGGTATGCATGGCTTCCTCACCCACCAATCCTGGTATGCGCGGTACCCCTCACCCCCCAACCCTGGTATGCATGGTACCCCTCACCCCCCAATCCTGGTATGCGTGGCACCCCTCATCCCCAATCCCTGTATGTGCGGCACCTCTCATCCCCAATCCCTGTATGCGTGGCACCCCTCAACCCCAATCCCTGTATGCGTGGCTCCCCTCATCCCCAATCCCGGTATGCATGGCTCCCCTCATCCCCAATCCCGGTATGCGTGGCTCCCCTCATCCCCAATCCCGGTATGCGTGGCTCCCCTCATCCCCAATCCCGGTATGCGTGGCTCCCCTCATCCCCAATCCCGGTATACGTGGCTCCCCTCATCCCCAATCCCGGTATGCGTGGCTCCCCTCATCCCCAATCCCGGTATGCGTGGCTCCCCTCATCCCCAATCCCGGTATGCGTGGCTCCCCTAATCCCCAATCCCGGTATGCGTGGTACCGCTTATCCCCAATCCCGGTATGCGTGGCTCCCCTCATCCCCATTCCCGGTATGCGTGGCTCCCCTCATCCCCAATCCCGGTATGCGTGGCTCCCCTCATCCCCAATCCTGGTATGCGTGGCTCCCCTTATCCCCAATCCCGGTATGCGTGGCTCTCCTCATCCCCAATCCCGGTATGCGTGGCTCCCCTCATCCCCAATCCTGTTATGCGTGGTACCCCTCACCCCCCAATCCTGGTATGCGTGGTACCCCTCACCCCACAATCCTGGTATATGCATGGTCCCCTCACCCCACAATCCTGGATCCTGGTATATGCATGGTCCCCTCACCCCACAATCCTGATATGTGTGACCCCCCTCATCCCTTTCACACTGTACACACATAAAAAAAAAATAAACAGTTATACTCACCTTTCTTCTCTGTACTCCTCCCTGCAGCGTCCTGTTCTGCCGGAGGTCGGGGGAGGAGAGCGGCGCCGGAGCACCGCGTTGTCTGGCGCCATTTTGCTGAAGACACACTGTAAATGTGTCTTCAGTAAAATGGCGAAGGATAGCGCTATGCGCACGCGCTGATCCGACGCCTCACTCCTGCCCCCGGTCTCCGGCCAGAAGAGAGGGGCCGCGGCAACGCTCCTCCCGGTCAGGTAAGTATGTAAGTATGGCGCCAGAGATCGCGGTATGCGTTCAGTGTCTACGCATACCGCGATCTCCGGCGCCATACACCTCCTCTTTCCTGTAACGGCTGGATGCCTGCTTCTGTCTGGAGCCAGACTGCACGTTATGCATGCGCAGTCAATCGAGGCTTCAGACAGAGGTACGCATCCCCGGTTATATTATAGATAGACAAGTGTGTGTATATACAGTATATATGTATATACACTGTGTTCCAAATTATTATGCAAATAATATTTTCTCAGATTTTCCCAAATTACCTATATGAATTGCAGTCATTGTAATTTTCCAGTCAAATAACTATTAGAGTACAATTGAAAGGTTTTTGTACAAACTGCCTATGATAACAGTATATTTTTAAAAAAAATAAAAAACTCAAACTGCACTCAAAATGCATGTTCCAAATTATTATGCACAGCAGAGTTTTCAACCTTTTCATTTTAATAAAGAACCCAAAAATGGTCATTTTTTAAATTATAAGCATTAGCAGATTATTACAAAGTGAAATCAAACAGTTTTCAACTCAAAACTTTCTTCTAGCTGATGTTACATTTGCACATAGGACCGCTTGTTCGAAAGGAGCTTCTGAAATCTCTCGTCCATTGAATTTGTCAGGTTTTGGATGGTTTCTGCTTTAATTGTTTTGTATGAGGACAGAATACCCTCCCAGAGCTGTTGCTTAGATGTGAACTGCCTCCCGCCATCATAGACACTCCTTTTGATGATGCTCCAGAGGTTCTCAATGGGGTTGAGGTCAGGGGAGCATGGGGGCCACACCATAAGTTTGTCCCCTTTTATGCCCATAGCAGCCAGAGATGCAGATGTGTTATGTGCAGCATGAGACGGGGCATTATCATGCATGAAAATGATCTTGCTGCGGAATGCACGGTTCTTCTTCTTGAACCATGGAAGGAAGGTCTGTTTGAGAAACTCAACATACAATATGGAGTTCATCTTTACCCCTTCAGGGATCCTAAAGGGGCCGAAAATCTCTCTCCCCATGATTCCAGCCCAAAACATTACTCCACCACTTCCTTGTTAGGGCCGTAGCCGTGTTTGCATGGGGTGTCCATCAACCAGCCATCCTCCACTCCATCCATCTAGACCATCGAGATCATTTCATGCATGATAATGCCCCGTCTCATGCTGCACATAACAAATCTGCATCTCTGGCTGCTATGGGCATAAAAGGGGACTCATGGAACAAAACATAGAGATTTTGGGTCCATGGCCGGGAAACTCCCCAGATCTTAATCCCATTGAGAACTTGTGGTCAATCATCAAGAGACGGGTGGACAAACAAAAACCAACAAATTCTGGCAAAATGCAAGCATTGATTATGCAAGAATGGACTGCTATCAGTCAGGATTTGGTCCAAAAGTTGATTGAGAGCATGCCAGGGAGAATTACAGAGGTCTTGAAGAAGAAGGGGCAACACTGCAAATATTGACTTGCTTCATTAACTCATTCTAACTGTCAATATAACCTATTGGTACTCATAATATGATTGCAATTATATTTCTGTATGTGATATAAACATCAGACAAACACTAATAAAAACCAGAGGCCAGCAGATCATGTGAAAATATAATTTTGGTGTCATTCTCAAAACTTTTGGCCATGACTGTACACTATGCGTCAGCACACTGTGATTAATGAATACATGAATTCCAATTTTGCTATACACATTAAAAACTTAAACTAATTAGTTGCTTGATCAAAAAGTGCAAAAGCCGCTCAATCACGTCAAGGTGTACCTTTTATATGGCTGGTCCCTATCACTTGTGTCCCACCTCTATGTGCCAAGTGTAAGGCTCACTTTGTGAAGTGGACATGCTATGCCCCAGGATGGCATGTGGGAAGCGAGGACGTGGCACATACAGGAGTCTTGGGATCAGCAGGAAGGATGAAGTGAAGTCCGCAGCAATGAAAGCAAGTTAAGCACGATGTGTAAAGGAGATGGAGTACACAAAACTAGAGTCTTGAATAACAATCCGAAGACCCAGGTGTGTGTCCTAATGGGCCTTAAATACGTAGATCTAGGGAGATGATGTCACATGCCGGTCAACCAGGGCCAGCTCCAGGTTTTTCTGGGCCCCGGGCAAAAGAGTCTCAGTGGGCCCCTTTTAACACATACACGATTCATGATGCACAGATACCGCAGAGAAATATATATATAGTACACAGGGCCCAGCCTGCCACCTCATCCTTCACATATGCAGACATTCGCACACACACACACACACGGTACGCAGACATGCACACACACACACACACACACTTAAAAAGTAATAATGAGATGTAAGTAGAAAAAAGCCGGTCAAATAGAAGAGTATAAATGGATACCCAGATAATAATACAGCATAAGATACACATACAAGATTAAAAGTAGCCAAGACAGAAGAAAAAGAAGAATGTGCCGGATAAAAGTAGAATAGATTCTAAATCCAGGTTAGTGGACAAAACCGGGATCCCCTGGACTTAGTAATTATTAAACTCTTACCTGGCACATTCCTTTTCTGAAGTGCTTTTTCTTCTAAATCTTTCTTTTTTCTGTGTTCTCAAGAATTCTCCATACTATTACTTGATTACTTATTGAATTTGGCCCATGTATACTGCATACAGTGGTTTATTAATTGCACCATACTTATCTTCTGATGGACTTAGAGCCAGACTCTCACAGATGCTGACTGAGCAATTAATTAATTAACGTATTATTCAAACGATGCAGCAACTTTAAAGCTTCACCTTCCTGGCTCCTACTCCATCAGACCAAGTTTAAGAACGCAGCAGTAGTTCAAAACGCGTCCGGTTTCACCTCCTTACACCCTTCATCCCCAATCATGCCTATGCCTAGGCATATTTTAGTGTTGCCATGTTTATTTTTAATCATGAAATAAAGATTTTAAATTTTACGGATTGAATCTGGATTCACTTCCTTCACAAACACCTCATCATTGCTTTACTTGGGAACTATATGTTGCACCGTAAAGGGAGCGGTAATTGAAAATATTGCACATAGTACAATCAAATCTAATGATCGCACTGAGCACTAGTCTATTATTTTCTGCAATTTCTCCTTGAACGTATGTGATCCCCAGCTTCAGATTAGCCTTGTTTATATAGACAAAGATGGCTGATAATGAATGCAAATGTAATGATATAAGGCTACATCTAACATGTAGTCATCATAATACTACAGCTGCTGCGTGCTGTGCATCCTCCACATTTTAAAGACCAGTTTTACAATATTGCTTTGAAAATTATTATGTGTAATGAGCACATGCTGTCACTTTAATTAAAGCTACATGGATATAAATAATTACTTTAAAGGATCGGCCATATAGGTCAACTGTGTGATTTTTCTCATGGAGCCATTACACTTTTATAGTGTTTCTAAAATACTTAGTTGGGCACAGATAAGGCCAGGGTCTGATGCAGATTTCCCATGAGTACAATGGCTAATGTGACATATATAGTGTATAACTTGGTAAGGTGAACAGTCCGTCCTCCATTGGGAAATTTACGACTACAAATAAGGGAGGGAAAATTGGTGAAGAAGTAAGTGGTGAGTGCAATTATGTTTAAGGGGTAACCCTGCTTGATCAGTATGGAGGCCACCTATATATTCAAGATGGTGCCAGGTGGGGGTCTGTTTTCACAATGGTCCCAGATATATGTAATGTATTCTGTGGATATCCTATAAATGTCCTTAAAAAATATAATTGATTTTTGTCCAGCTATAATGTCAAACTTTCAGGATCAAAGGTGTGAAAGTATGTGGGGAGGGTGGGGGGCATTATGAGACCCTTACCCTAGGTATTAAAAGCAATGTCGTCTGTAATATAGTGTGATTTTTTTTTCTCATGGGTTCAAATATTCAGCGGTACAGAATGGACCCATAATGGTCTACAGGCACCGTTGATGTTGAGATCTTAGGCCTCATTTAGACAAGCATGTTAAGTGCACTTGTCATCTAACACAAAGCCTGTAAAAAAGTATGAACATGTACTAAAAATCAACTCACCACTAGTGTGTTGAGGACACACTGACACAAACATCTGCCTCAATCCACAGAGTTTTCAATACCAAACTTAGAAAGAGTCAAGCAATGCAGAGATAATCCCACAAAACTTCACAATTATTCCATCATGGTTAAAAAGGTATCAAAACATAGAGAAGCCATGAAATGGCCTACAGCCAGTTGGCCAGTTGGCCATGAGCAAGGCATAACCTGCTGAAAACTATATAACTATATAACTCCTATATTTTTAGTACCTTGATTAAACCATAATGAAATAAACATTAAGGTCTTGATTCATCAAAGTTTTAACGCCAAAAAAGTGGCGTAAAAATATTCAAAAGTCGCATCATTTTGGAATTGCACCAAATTTAGTGACTTTTGGTGTTTTCACAGTAGTTCCTCTCAGCTCTGCAATATTGGGCAGAGTTGGAACAGAATAGGAACACTTTAGGGGTGTAACTCCTCTGCTCATCTAATTCATGTCCAGCTGAATCAAAGACTGGCGTGAGATTTCTGGCGTAGCACACTGATGTGCACGCTACTCGTCTGACGCTCCAGATCCATGAAGATGCGTGCATCTCCACATGAATCAGGATGATCTGAATCCACCATGCCCCCTCATCAAGGCCAGCAAGAAAATTGGCTGTCTTAGTGAATTGGCTGTCTTAGTAAATTTTAAGGAATTAACTCTGCATCGATGGACTCTTAAGTATGAACTTTCTATACTCATCCCCTACAAGTTAAAAATGGTGCATAAACCAGTCTAATATGTGCAAGAACTGTCCTGATCACTCTTTTTCAGTGAGTGATTCATCTTAATCAGCATTCTACCAGCACTGTAGGTTAGCGGAGTTCAGTGGGATGCCAGCACCCACCTGTCCCTTTCACCTGTCCAACATTGAACCTCTTATCCTCCAAGCACATCTATTGTAATTTGAGGAAAATACTGATGTAAATATATAGATTGCTCTTTGACCCTCTTTCTTTTTTCTTTTTGCTGAAATCCAACATAAGTTTTTAAAAAGAAGAATTTTTACTGTATTATTTTTTTTATGTTATTTTTTATTACATTTTTAAATGTAACTATTTTATGACATTACCCTGACCCTGCCATGAGCCTAACTCTAGCCCTAACCCAAACTCTAGTCCTCTTTCTAACTCTAAACTTAACCCTAGCTTTAAGCATAACTCTAGCCCTAACCCAAACCATAGTCCTATTCCTCACCCTTACCTAGCCATACATTTAACCCTAGACTTAATGTAAACCATAGTCCTATTCATAACCCTAGCCTTAAGACTAACCCTAACCCTTGTTAGGGCTAGAAAAAGTGTAAAGACAAAAATATTACCAGACCCCAACAAAATTGTTCCAAAGTGACAAAAACTCTGTTAGTCCCCGTGGGTAGATCTTCTCTCCTGCCTTTTGTTATTAGCAGATTATTTTTTAATATGCCGTAAATTCACTCAATCTTTCAAAAAACTAATCAGATTAGATTGCTGCTCTGCACTGATGTAGGTGGTGTAATTCCATCAATTTCACTGCAAAGGTTTCTTAACAAAATAAATGTGACTGGAAAAACTAAAAGGAATATATATATAGAAAAGCAAAATCTATATAATTAGACACTTAACGAACATAATGCATGAAAACCATTGTGGGTAAATTGTTAACTCGGTGTTCTCTATATGGAATGAGTCACACAACTCTTTAACTTTGATTCATTATGGAAAGATGATTTATTTACAAGTCTCCTAATAGCTTAAAAACAGAAGAAAAACAAGTTAAACAGGTGGGAAAAAAAAATACAAAAAAAATTCCAAATTTAAAACGTATGCAATTTGGAAGCGTAATTAGAAAAACATGGTCAAATTATTTGCTAATATGAAATTGTGCAGAACATATAATTTCCCAATTACAGAGGGATTTTAGTCATTGACAGCTTGGATTTGTTTTAATTAAGGAAATGTGAAGTTTAGAAGTAATTCTTTCTTCATATCACATTGTAAAGAGGTTCCAAAAACTGGGACATATATGGCATGTGGATAAGACATGCCATAAATGTCTGATAGAGGCATGTCCGAGAGACGGGGTCACATCTAGCTCTGGAACAGGAGGTGACCACACGTATGCAACTCTTTCTATTCATTTCTTTTGGAAACTCCAAGAGGGAATATGTCTCCTTTTTGAGAGTTCCAAGTCAATGTCAGGAGACTTATAGGCCATGCAATGCTCCTCTGGGGAAATTAAATATGTAAATTGTCTCTTCAGAGAAGAAGAGGGCAGAGACTCTAGTGGCACCCATTGGATGTAGCAATCCTAAAAGTCAATATAGACCCTTTTATGATCCTTGCACATGACTTAGAAAGAAAGCCAAACTAGACACTCTATTTACAGACACATGTTTTGGATTCTTTGCCCCTCCTCAAATTGCCAGGCAAGCTATGTAATAATATATGACTGCAAAAGCAAATATAGTTTTAGGGTGTATGAAAAGAGAGACCTAATCCCGCGATTGCAATGTATTATCACTCCTCGAAAAATCACTTGTAAGGCCTCATCTTAAATATAGGATCTAGTTTTTTACTCCACATTCTAAAACAGATCATGGAAAAGTAGAGTTGGTGCAAAGAAGAGTAACTAGATTATTACAAGGGATGGAGGCCTCTCACTTGATGACAGTTTGGAAAAGTTGGGCTTGTTTAGCTTAGAAAAAGGACTTCTCAGAGGAAATCTCATTTATATGTTTTTAATACATGTGTGGTCAATACCAAGGACTGGCACATGACTGGCAGATAATCAACATTTAAAAAAGGGCTGAATGCATTTCTCTCTACAAATGGCACTGTGGGTTTTAAATAATTTAGCGAGAGAATGTATAACTGGTAGAGAAAGGTTGAACTTGATGGACCTATGAGGGCGATTCATCAAAGTAATTTCCAGAAAGATGATGTAAAATACTTTTTGGGACCTTTGGTGTTTTTACACCAGTTTGAAGCATCTTTGCCAAAATTAGGTGAGTTGGGGGGAAGCTGGGAGACCCGGCTTCTGTGATGAGAGTTGTAGTCACTACCTGGCGCCTTCGAATTGCAGGAACCTTTTCTGGACTAATTCGGATTTGTTGGATGACTTCGGACGTGCGTGGGATTTTTTTTTTTTCAATAAATTGATGAACGAGGGATAATGTGGGGGAGTCTTTATTAAAACAAAGTATTTTTTTCTTTATGTGTGTTTTTATTTTTGATTACTGGGTTAGTAATGATGGTGTCTGCATTACAAATCGCAGCTGTCATCAACCCTAACTACTGTTATGAACTGCAACAAGAACTAAGGAAAGATAGGGGAAAGCTGTCCCTAAAATAAGACTAAGCTGAATCCCTACGATGTAGCGGGCTGCCTGTTCCTTGGGAACAGACCCGCCTTTGTCCTCGGCTAGTCTGAACGGAGACCTATAGAAATAAGGGAGGGGTCCCTAAAAGTACTAAGGACTGGGGCAAAAAAAGGGACACCTCCTAACAGAAGTTGCTGCAGAACACAAAAGACAAACTGACAAAAAGTACTAGAGGTCCCAGAGGACCAAGCGAACTAGAGAGAGATAGGCACCGAAGCACCTGGCTAGAGAGACAGTCAAACAACACTGAAGTCCAGCAACGCCAGAAGGGCGGAGCTGGAATATAAAGGCAGATGGTCACGTGACCGCAAAACACAAGATATAAAAAACTAACAGGAGGGTTCTAACAGTACCCACTCTTTTATGAGGATCCTCGGGATCCTCCAGGCCCAGGCCTATCCAGAAACCTCCTGTGGAAAGCTTTAACAAGCCTACGAGCAAAGACATCATCCATCCTTACCCAGGAGTTGTCTTCGGGACCGAAACCCTTCCATGAGACAAGATACTGTAATCTCCCTCTATGCCATCTAGAATTCAAGATATGCGAAATTTCAAATTTGCCGTCTTCCACCACAGGGGGAGCTGTGACAGTGGCGTCCCTATCAGATACGTCAGCCTTTTTCAACAAGGAAACATGAAACACAGGATTAATCTTCCAGGAAGTAGGGACATCCAACCTAACAGCAGACGGGTTAACAACCTGAAGCACTTTAAATGGACCCACAAACTTAGGACCCAGTTTTTTAACGGGTCCTCAATCCTCAACCGCAGGTTCTTCGAGGACAACCAAACCATGTCACCCACAGTAAACAAAACCTCTTTACGTTTCCTGTCAAAATACTTCTTGGACTTTTTGTTAGCCTCTTGAAGGTTGCAACGTACATTAGTCCAAACTCTCTCCAAATCACCGGAAAAATTCTCCTCCTCCTGCACCGCCGACCCTAATTTGGAGAACGAACCAAAAGACGGATGTCTCCCAGTACTACAAAAAAAAAGGAGAACACCCAGCAGAGGAGGATGTATGATTGTTAAGAGGCAGAAACTCAGACCACACCTCTTGATTGTCTGCCACAAAACAACGCAAAAACTGTTCAACATCCTGGTTCTTTCTTTCAGTCTGTCCATTAGACTCAGGATGATATCCCGACGAAAATGACAAATGGACTCCCAACCTGTCACAAAAAGCACGCCAAAAGCGAGCCACAAACTGAGGTCCTCTATCAGAAACAATATCCGTGGGAACGCCATGGAGCTTAACAATCTCCTTAACCCTAGAACGCATGACCATAAAAATCTACTTTTTCACATACCTGGGGCCTTTTAGGCCCGTGTGCAAATGACATGGAATAACTCAAACAAAAATGACAAACAACTATATACCTGAGGAATATCTAGAGTTTCAAAATTCTAACTAAAGTAATCTTGCAGAAAATATAAAACAATTAACAGGGCGGGCCTGCGAGGCCCCAGGTATGCGTTCTAGGGTTAACAAACGCCATAGCGAGTGTCTTGGCGCAGGGCAACTTAATGAATGGAACCAAATGACACATCTTACTAAAACGGTCCACAACCACCCAGATGACAGTAAAACCCTCGGACACAGGAAGATCAGTAATAAAATCCATAGTGAGATGCGTCCAAGGCGCACTAGGAACCTGTGACTTGCCCAGGGGATGGGGATGACTTGGTACCCGGGCCTTGTGCCTGGCCTTGGAGATGTCGCGGTGGTCGGCTCCCGGGCCCGTACCCTGGGGTCACTCTTTAGAAAGGGGAATTGTTTATTAATTTTTATAAAAGTTCATGACGCCACCTGTGGCTTCTGGTGAAAATCACCAGCGGTGCGCAGTCCACTGAGGCCGATGATAAGGCAGCTTAGATGGTATCGCTCCCCACAGGTGGAGTTAGGCCCCAGGGCAGTGTATGAAGGGGGGTGCAGGACAGGCAAGACCCAGCCGGGTCAGAGCAAGAACAGGGACAGACACGATAGTCACTTCAGTACCTTTTACTGATGGAAATTCAGGCACATCCTGGAACACTGTAGGGTGAAGGGTGCATATCAGAATCCTCCCCAATGAGCGGGTTTAGGGCCTCCTGTTACTTGCCTCTGCGTAGTAAGTTTCTGACCTACCTGGAGCTAGGCCTAACTTTGTCTCCGTCCTGCGCTGGCTGACCTTGTGGTAGGGCCTTCTCTTGGAGTACACGCTCCCGGTATGCGGGGCCTAAGCATCTCCCGGCTCTGTTACGTATCAGCTCTTTAGCGATCCTGTGACTTGTAGTTCTCCAGGGATTCCGGTTATACCTTACTGGGTCATAGAGATCCGGTAAATGCTTCGTGGTGAGCAAGTTAAGCTCCTCTGCCCCCTATGTACTAACTCTTCACTCACCTTCGGCCTACTCGGGCCCTCACTAGGCTACTCACACTAACGGCAGCTTGCCGCGCTTCACCGATCTTATGGCGCCGGCACACCTAAAGCTCACTTCTCTGAGCTACACTGAGTCTTGGTCTGGATAAGCTCCACTGCAGGATAGCAATTGCAGGAGCTGGAACAGGCTTTTGTCCTCTGAGGTAACTCTTCTCAGACTGTACTCGACTCACTGCTAAACCAGACTGAACTCGACTGACTGACTGTCGACTCCAGACTAGACTAACTGCGGCCTGGCTCCACCTTCCCTATTTATCTATCCCTATCGGGCTCCCTCTGGTTGTCTGAGGTGGAAGGTGGAGATGTGTGAATGGTTAAAGGGGCCTCTTGTGGAGGAATCCATCAATGCACTCTTCCAGGATCTGTGATCCAAGCGCAGCTGGGTGTCACATTCCCCCCTAGTTAAGCTCAGCATTCCCGGGCTGAAGTACATTTTATGAAACAATAGGAAAACATGAACAATGCATTAACAATCTTCCCTTTATGGGAGGCACCAATCTTAAACCTTACATAACAATAACAAATACAGAGTGTCCTCAGAATTTGAGTCTCCTATGGTGAGGTTCCCAGACAGGATGTCCATCTCACAGGGTAGAGTACTTGGTGGTTTTTGAGGGACCTGTCCCAAACCCTCAACGTAGGCCCTGGGGTGGTTGCAGGGTATGAAGATCCCGAGTTGGACCTCCAATAGAGCCACTCCAGACAGGTTTTCCTTCTGAGATCACCTAAAAGGGGCACTCCAGGGAGTGCAATTATATACAAAAGCAGTTTTTGGGCTGTACACAGTCCTCAGCCACGCAGTTCTTAGATAAACAATAAAGGAAGTAATAAGGTAAGGCACAAATTAATAAAGACATACATTCAAGAAAGTACACAATAATACAGTATATTTCAATTTAATACACAATACCCCAGGGGTAACTATCTACACCTTCAGAAAGTTAACTATTTACTGAGTGTACCTCACAGGGGGTTTACCTCTCGTGCTACGTGTTGATCTGCGTAGTGCGGTGGTCTGTGGGGTATCAGAATCTGCATTCTCAGTTACCCTACCAGTTCTACGTGTGACTAAGCTGTAAAACTGCCTTAACCTCTCTCTTGGACTGGCAAGTCTACCATTGGCTGGGCCCTCTTGCTCTGCTCCTACCGGGGATCCTTCATCCGGGGATACTTCTTGAGCTGGCTCTTCTGCAGCACTTACATGTTCAACTTGCTGTGGAGGGTTTTCTGGCTGTTCGTAGAACTGGAGTACTGGGATGATTACTGCACCTCCTATTTGAGGCCAATCTGCTGGGAAGTCTCCTAAGTCAGTGTGTATCACTGCTTCTTCAGGTTCTTCCGGGATTGTGAGAGGTACTTCATTTTGGGGTTTCAGTAGATTTGGACATAACTTTAGGTGGTCCCTGGACACTGTTGTAGACGTTCTTCCTCTGTCTCGACTGATTATGCATGTCTTCTTGTTGTCAAATCTTGACGGTAACACAGTGTAGGGTTCTTTCTTCCACTGGTCATCAAGTTTGTGGTTGCGTCTTTTCCTTTTCAATACTGTTTCACCAGGTGTGAAAGGTTCTGCGGGTGCGTTTTTGTTGTAGTGCACCTCCTGCTTTTCTCTCACCCGAGTGAGACTGTCGTTGACACAGGCTTGTACCCTCCTGTACTGCTCTTGTCTGGTCGTGTCCCAGTCCTCAGTGGTCATATCAGCTTCAGGCTCAACAACACCAAGCTCCAGATCCATGGGCAGCTTTCCTGGCCTTGCCCTCATGAGATATGCCGGAGTGCAGTTGGTGGAACTTACTGGTATATTATTGTACAGATCCACTAGGTCAGGTAGTAGGTCTGGCCACTGGTTTCTCTCCTCAAGTGGTATGGTCTTTAGCAGGTCGATGATGATGTTGTTCATCTTTTTGCAGAGACCGTTGGTTTGTGGGTGGTACGGTGTAGTTCTTATCTTCTTACACCCGTACAAATGGCCGAACTCCTTGAACAACTCAGCCTCAAAGGCCGGGCCTTGGTCCGTCAGCACCTGCTCAGAGTAACCATGGGGTCTACAGAAATACGCTTGGAACGTCTTTGCTGCTGTCTCTGCCGTCAGGTCTTTGACGGGGGCGACCACCAGGAAACGCGAGTAGTGATCCACCATGGTCAGAGCATAAGAGTACCCTGACCTGCTGGGGATTAGCTTGACATGGTCCAGGGCCACAATCTCCAGGGGTCGAGTCGTCTTGATGGGGTGCCTTCTGGCTGCTGTAGTCTTTTCTTCTTAGGCCACAGGGTCCACAGTCCCGGCACCACCTCTCAATGGAGCTGCGCATTCCTACCCAGTAGAATCGACACTTCAGCAGGGTCTCTAGCTTTTTCCAGCCAAAGTGCCACGCCTGATCGTGGTAAGCATCTAATACCATCTGGATGTCTGTCTTCGGGACCACTATCTGGCATACCATCTCATGGGTTTTTGGATTGACGTACCTCCGGCACAGCTTCTCACGGTAGATAAACAGCCGGCTTCCCTCGTTCCACAGCTGCTTTGCTTGGAGAGACGCTTCCTTCTCCAGGGAGGCACCTTCTTGGGTTATCAGCTCCTTGATGCGCCTGACAACCGGGTCGCTGTCCTGGGTCTCTTTCCAGCTGTGGTGAGGCAGGGGGTTTAACGTCTTTCCACGCTGCTTCCTGGAGGCTCGTTGCTCATGGATCATCCCACTCCGGTGAAAGGCAGGTAGCTCAATCTCTTCCAGGTCATCCACTTCTTTTTCTGTGTCTGACTGGTGAGGCATCCTAGACAGGGCATCGGCGTTGGCGTTCTTGCGGCCCGCCCGGTATTTAATTGTAAATTGGTAATTTGACAGCCGAGCCATCCATCGTTGTTCCAGTGCCCCCAACTTAGCTGTTTCAAGATGGGTTAAGGGGTTGTTATCAGTGAAGGCAGTGAACTTGCTGGAGGCCAGGTAGTGCTTAAACCTTTCAGTGATGGCCCAGACCAAGGCCAGGAACTCCAACTTAAAGCTGCTATAGTTCTCTGGGTTCCTCTCGGTCGGGCGGAGCTTCCTGCTTGTGACGCGCCCCCTGGACCGTGTGTGCACGTGTGCGGGTTACCCAGAGCCGAGTCTCTGGGGGTTGTAGTCTCCGTGGCTGTGACCTGGTCCGTGGCTCAGGGTGGTCAAACCAGTGGCAGTCTTTTATAGGGTTTTTATGATTTAATGTCCGACTACGCCACCCGTGGATTGCGGTCAGGGTGTACCGCCACTGCGAGGCAGACCACTGAGGCTGGTGTTATGTGCGCAGCAGAGGATGGAACAACTGCCCATGGGAGGAGTATAGCTTCAGGGCAGTGAGTGTGGATGATGGGGGTGATGGTGCACGGGCGAAGCAGGAACGACTCAGAGTCTTTGCAGTGCAGTTCAGGGTCTTTACTAATGATGATAAGGCAGAACCTCCCTGGAGTACTGGCTAGCATAAGGGGCCTGGTCAGTCTGTGAACAAACAGGAGTTCCCCTGGCCAGGTGGAGTTGTAGGCCTCCCCATCTATCTGCACTCTTCCTGGCTACCTTGCAGTAAGCGAGTGGAAGTAGCCCACGTCCCTGAGTATACCGTGTGGTGCTCACCCGTATGGCAGGTGACTTGGACCCTCTGGTAGCTTCCGCTCCTCAATGGCGGTACCGATCCCTTGTGTGTGACTGAGCCTCCGGGCTTCCTATGGCCAGAGGACCTGAAATCCCCTGCCGGCTGGTTTCTGCTGCTGGATATATAAGTCCTCACAGCCTCGGACTCCTGTGTCCGGTCGTAGTGTCTTCAGCCAGGACGAGCAATATCTGCTTCCAGTCCCTGGCACTCAGCTCCTGCTCCTACAGAGCTCCTAGCTGTTGCTTTCCCTTGGTCTGGAACTTCACTCCAGGCTGTAACTGAACTAACCCCGCCCCAGATCCAGTTTATATAGGGCAGGTTCCTCCCCTATCTGGTCTGGGACAGGAGGTGTTGCATGTTTAAGGGCTCCTTACCAGGAAATCTCCCACTTGCTCTCAGACATAATATTTCTATCACTGTGGCAACCAGACCCCTGGGGTGCCACATTCCCCCCTAGTGAAATTTAGTACTCCGGGACTAAACACATTTTTAAGAAAAACACAAATACAAGGGTATAAACAATAGCAGGAAGAAGTACATTTTGTCTTGATGGTCACAGCATTTCCGTAACCGGGTGTCCATATCACCCAAGGTGAAGTTTTAGAACGGAATAGGGGACCTGTCCAAAGCAAACCCGAAACATTGGCCCTGGGCGTGGCTGCAAGGCGAAGCTAATTTCTTTGGACCACACGGGGCCACGCCAGACAGGTTTTTCTTCCGTGGCCGTCTTCGCAAGAGGCACCAAGTGCAACTATTTACAATGTAGTTCCGGTTATTCAGCGTCCATAACCTGACAGTCCAAATAAACCTGCAGGGTAACTAGAGAAACATAATCAATAAACAGGCAACAAAAACATAAACCATTTTCAGCATTGGCAATTTACAGGCAACTTCACATTACATTTTAGATTCTCCAGCGAGCGGGCATCTGTCCTCTAGTGCTCCTGGTGGACCTACGTAACCCACTATCTGGTTCTGCACTACAGGGTGTAGGAGGTGTTGCGGGTAGGCCTGGCAGCTTCCTGCGTACTCTTTGGCTTACTAGGGGCACGACAGGCTCACTACTAGCAGAGGGTTGATTCTCCTGGGCTGCTTGTATGGATCCTTCTGCCTCCTGGGCTGGCTGCTCTCCCGACACTCCCTGTTCTTCTGTAGGCCCTTGAGGGGCTGGCTGGAGAAAGGTGAGGATGGGTACCACGGCTGCGTTGTTGATTTGAGTCCAGGACCGGGGAAAGTCTCCGAGTACGGTACTGATCATTTCTTCCTTTTCCTCTGCGGGTTGAAGGATATCCTGGTCTTCTTCAGCACCTTGTAGCTGCTCGGGACACTTCTTCAGGTGGTCTCTGGAGACAGTGGCTGTGGTCTCTCCTCCATCCTTACTGATGACACATACTTTTGGGTTCTCATGGCTTGAGGGCAGTACGGTGTACGGGTCCTTCTCCCACTGGTCATCCAACTTGTGGAGCCATCTCTTCCTCTTCAAGACCTGCTCTCCAGGTGCCAGGGGAACAGCGGGAGCATGTTGGTTATAAATCCTCTCTTGCCTTCCTCTTACTTGAGACAGACTTCGCTCCACGGTCTCCTGTACTTTCCGGTACTGCTGCTGCCGTTCATTTTCCCAGTCTGCTTCTGGTGAGGTGTCCTCAGGTGTCAGGACTCCCATCTCCAGGTCATTTGGCAGCTTACCTGGTCTGGCGCGCATCAGGTAAGCCGGGGTGCAATTTGTAGCATTCACCGGGATATGGTTGTACAAGTCAATCAGGTCTGGCAGCTTCTCCGGCCACAGGCTGCGTTCTTCCAGGGGCAACGTCTTGAGGAGATCAATGGCGATATTGTTTATTTTCTCACACAGCCCGTTGGTTTGGGGGTGGTAAGGCGTTGTCCTTATCTTCTTGCAGCCATACAAGTTACAGAACTCCTGGAAGACCTCCGCTTCGAAGGCTGGACCTTGGTCAGTCAACACTTGCTCGGGATACCTGTGTGGACGGCAGAAGTGCTGCTGGAAGGCTCTAGCTGCTGTTTGAGCCGTTAAGTCCTTGACAGGGACCACCACCAGGAACCGGGAGTAGTGGTCTACGATGGTGAGGGCGTAGATGTACCCGGACCTACTCGGAGCCAGCTTTACATGGTCCAGGGCTACCAGTTCTAGTGGTCGCTTCGTGATGATGGGCTGCAGGGGGGTCTTCTGGCTGGCACGGTCCTTCCTCCTCAGGTTGCTCGGGCCGCAGTCTCTGCACCATCTCTCAATGGCCCCTCTCATGTCTACCCAGAAGAACCGGTGACGCAACAGGAACTCCAGCTTCTTCCATCCGAAGTGCCCTGCTCCGTCGTGGTATGCCTCCAGGACCATAGCCGCGTCCCGTCTCGGGACCACTACCTGCCAGGTCAGCTCATGTGTCCGGGAGTTGACAGTTCTCCGGCACAGCTTCCACTTGTAGAGAAACAGTTTACTCTTCTCCTTCCACAGCTGTTTGGTCTCCTCCGGGGTGTCTGGGTCAAGGCTGGCATCAGCCTGTATCAGCATTTCCTTCACCAGACGGACTGCGGGGTCACTGTCTTGAGTCTCTGCCCAGCTGTAGTGGGGTAAGGGATTGATGTAGCAGAGTGCCTGTGCCTTACACGGTGGGAATACTGGGTAATCCCATGACGGTGGAACGCAGGGAGTTCGATCTCTTCCAGTTCCTCTGGATCTTCCCCTCCGTCCGGTAAGTTTGGCATCCTGGACAGGGCGTCTGCGTTGGCATTTGAGCGTCCCGCCCAGTATTTGATGGTGAATTCATAGTTGGAGAGGCGGGCCATCCATCTCTGCTCCAGGGCACCAAGTTTTGCAGTGTCCAGATGTGTCAACGGGTTGTTGTCCGTGTACACGGTGAACTTGGAGGAGGCAACGTAATGCTTGAAACGTTCCGTCACTGCCCACACCACTGCCAGGAACTCTAGCTTGAAGGAGCTATAATTCTCAGAGTTTCTCTCTGTGGGCCGTAGTTTTCGGCTGGCGTAAGCGATTACCCGTTCTCTCCCCTGCTGGATCTGGGACAGTACAGCTCCTAGCCCGATGTTGCTCGCGTCCGTGTGGAGGATAAAGGGCTGGCTGTAGTCAGGGTACGCCAGGATTTCATCCCCCGTGAGGGCCATCTTCAGCTGGCGGAAGGACTCCTCTTCCAGCTTTTCCCACTTGAAGGGTGGCTTCTGATTTTTGGCCTTCCTGGATTGACCTATCAGGAGGTCCTGCATAGGAGCTGCCATTTTGGTGAAACCGGGAATGAATCTTCGGTAGTAGCCTACCAACCCGAGAAACTGCCGCACTTCCTTTATGTTGGAGGGTCGTGGCCAGTCCTTAATCACGGTGATCTTATCGGGGTCGGGAGCCACTCTGTCGGCACTCACCACGTGTCCCAGGTACTGTACCTTTGGTTTCAGCAGATGACACTTGGAGGGTTTCACCTTTAGGCTGTAGCTTGCCAGGGCGTCAAACACCTCTGCCAGGTGTTTAAGATGGTCCTCGTAGGTTTTGGAATAAACGATGACATCATCCAGGTATAACAGGACCGTCTCGAAATTCCGGTGTCCCAGACAGCATTCCATCAACCGCTGGAAGGTTCCTGGTGCGTTGCAGAGCCCGAACGGCATACAGTTGAATTCGCTGAGACCCATCGGTGTGGTGAACGAAGTCTTCTCCTTGTCCGCCTCTGCTACAGGAACCTGCCAGTACCCGCTAGTAAGATCCAAAGTGGAGAAGAAGTTAGCAGATTTTAATGCAGCTAAAGATTCTTCTATCCTAGGTAACGGGTACGCATCTTTGTATGTGATACGGTTGACCTTTCTGTTGTTTACACACATTCTCATTGTGTTGTCCTTCTTTTTCACTAGAACTAGTGGAGCAGCCCAGGGGCTACAGCTGTCCCTGATTACCCCAGCCTCCTTCATGTCTCGCAACATCCCCTTTGCATGCTGATAGTGTGCAGGGGGTACAGGTCGGTATCTTTCCTTTATGGGTGGATGGTCCCCTGTGGGGATGTGATGCTCTACCCCCTTTACTCGCCCGAAGTCTAGTGGGTGTTTACTAAAGACTCTTTCGTTCTCCTGAACCACCCGGTAGACTCCCTGTTTTTGATGTGAGGGAGTGGAGTCAGTACCCAAATGCAGCTGCTGACACCAGTCCTCCATTTGTTTCTTAGAGCCGTTACCTTCCTCTGGTTGAGATTTAGGCAAGGGTTCTACGGCCTTTACAGAATTTTGGGTTATGGTGAACAATTTGGCTAGCGTGGCATACCGGGGCAGGTATACTTCTCTCTCCTCGATATTTATGATGCGGACGGGTACCCTCCCATGGCGTACATCGACCACCCCCCAGGCTATCAAAATGGTGGGCCTACTGTCTGAGTAGACGGGTTCTACCATTGCTTGGTAGTCTCTACCTCTCAGACCAATAGCTGCCCGGCACCAGATCATCATCTCACTCTTTGGAGGCATGGCGATAGGGAACGGGTCACTCATCCTGACGCTACCAATCTCACCACCCGACAGTTCTACCTGTTGCCGTTTCATCAGTGCCCGGATCTCCTTTTGTAGGACCCGCTGCTGGCCGGAGCTGGCGTTCAATGCAACCTGCTGTAAAATGGCAATTACTTCTGAAAGGCAATTCTCAATAACGTTAGTACCCAAGGTTATTTTAGGGTGACTTTCACGACGATCAATGTCCACAATAATCAGTCCTTGTGCCGCCAGTTCAACCTTACCGATTTTAATGGTCACTTCTTTGAATCCCACCTGCGGCACGGGCTGACCATTGCTGGCGATGATACTCAGGTCGTCATCTGGGTAGCGGGTTATGTCCGAGTCATTCCAGTACCGCTTAAAGAGCACATAAGGGATGGTAGTTACCTGTGACCCGGTGTCTAGTAGGGCACTCATAGGAATGCCATCCAGTACCACAGGCAAGACTGGACGTCCCCCTACGTATTTATCACGCCAGTTCGATGGGCCTGATGATCTTATGCCTGGGGATTGGCCCTCTGCCCCAGGTTGTGCCCGTTTAAATGACAGTACCTTGCCATATGTCCGGGTTGATTGCAGCGGCGGCAGATGGGTTGTCCGTCCTCGTTGTATCTGTCGCTGGGTCTTCCTCTGGACGATGGGATCCTCCTCTGTCGGCGCCACGGGACGTCCTCCGGACTGGTGGCCAACTTGATCCTTCCTGGAGAGGATACCTGTAATGACTGCACAGTCCTGGGTAATGCGGCAACGCTTTTGGTCAGTTCTTGGACCTGATGGTGCAGGTCGGGAGCCGGGTCTTTATCCAAAGCCTGCGCACAAGCTCCCACAGGCTCTGCAGACAAGGGCGCCGCCTCCTGGTGATAGGTAATATGTAACGGGTCTGGGAGGCGAAACCTCTGAGCAACTATACAAGGGGGCGGCCCTTGTAAGGAAGCGGGTGGCGCCCAGGGAAGATGGGCAGGTAGTCACAGCAAGTGACAGAGACAGTCTCTGGGCAAACAGGCAGGTGGTCACGGCAAGTGACCGGGACAGTCTCTGGGTAAACGGGCAGGTGGTCACGGCAAGTGACCGGGACAGTCTCTTGACAGGCGGGTGGTCACGGCAAGTGACGGCAGAGCCTCCAGGTAGGCAAGCAGGCTGGTAGCAGGTGGACGCTCCCAGGTGAGCGGGCAAGAGTCTCTGGACAGGCAGGTGGTCACAGCACGTGACGGCGGAGCCTCCAGGTTGGCTAGCAGACAGGTAGAAGGTGAGCGCTCCCAGGTGAGCGGGCAAGAGTCTCTGGACAGGCTGGTGGTCACAGCACGTGACGGCGGAGCCTCCAGGTAGGCTAGCAGACAGGTAGAAGGTGAGCGCTCCCAGGTGAGCGGGCAAGAGTCTCTGGACAGGCTGGTGGTCACAGCACGTGACGGCGGAGCCTCCAGGTAGGCTAGCAGGCAGGTAGCAGATGTGCGCTCCCAGGTGAGCGGGCAGATGGATCCATAGACAGACTGGCAGGGCTGGTAGGCAGACTGTCGGACCGCAGGAATAGTAGCAGGTTGACACGAGACAGGCAGGTATCAGACAGGAAACTGGCAGGAAACTGGCAGGTAACTGGCAGGTAACTGGAAACGGGACCTGAGGGCTGAAGCAGAGTGATGAACTGTGCTACAACATTGCTCGGGCACCTCCATTTTGGAGGAGGTGCCTTATATATGGTGAAGTCCTCCGGCCATTGGCCGGGGACTCCTTATGACGGCGCGCGCTGCCCCTTTAAGAGAGGGGGAGCGCGCGCGCGCGTGCCCTAAGCACCGTGGCCGGGAAGGAGCGCGCGCTGCTAGCAGAGCGGGAGGAAGACGCCGGGCACGGAGCGGAGAGGTGAGGGGAACAGCGTCCCTGCCTAGCAGGAGGCAGGGACGCCAACGCTACAGTACCCCCCCCTTTAGGCCCCCCCTTTCTTAGGCCAGACAGAAATTTAGCAAGGATGAGAGGGGCATGGATGTTCTCCCGGGGCTCCCACGTTCTCTCCTCAGGACCAAACCCCTTCCAATCTACCAGAAAAAAGGTCTTTCCTCTTACCCTTTTGGTGGCCAGAATGTTCTCTACCTCAAACTCGTCTTCAACAGAAACCGGAGCAGGAGGCGTACCTGTAGACTTGGAAAAAGAGTTAAGTACCACGGGTTTGAGGAGAGATACATGGAAGGAGTTAGGGATCCGCAAGTTGGCCGGGAGTTTCAATTTATAGGCCACCGGGTTGATCTGTTTGATAACCTCCAGTGGGCCGATGAACCGAGGCCCTAACTTGTAGGAGGGAATCTTGAGCCGGACATACTTGGACGAGAGCCAGATTTTATCTCCAGGACGGAATTGTGGAGGATCCAGGCGTTTTTTGTCAGCGTGTTTTTTCATCCGCTCGGACGACTGCAGGAGTGCGGATCGGGTACTCTCCCAAATGGAGGAAAATTCGCTAACGAGAGATTCCGCAGCCGGATTATCCACCGAGGTGGAGACGGGAAATGGGATCCGAGGATGCTGACCGAAGACTACAAAAAACGGGGATTTGGAGGAAGATTCGCTCTCGTGATTGTTGTAAGAGAATTCGGCCCATGGCAGGAGATCCACCCAGTCTGAATGGTGGGCATTAACGAAGTGCCGGAGGTAACTGGTCAGGATCTGATTGATCCGCTCCACTTGACCATTGGACTGTGGATGGTAAGCGGAGGAGAAGTCCAAGGTGACGTCTAGCAGTTTACATGTGGCTCTCCAGAAGCGTGAGGTGAACTGAACCCCACGATCCGACACGATGTGGAGAGGCAGGCCATGAAGACGGCCTGCCTCTCGGGTGCAGACGGGAAGCCTGGCAGGGGAATGAAATGGGCCATTTTGGAAAAGCGGTCAGCGACCACCCAAATGACTGTACAACCGGCAGAGACAGGGAGATCTGTTATGAAGTCCATAGCTATATGCTGCCAGGGAGCAGCAGGTACAGGAAGCGGAAGGAGGCGACCGGCTGGCAGGTGTCTCGGAACCTTGTTGCGGGCGCAGGACACACAGGCAGAAACAAAGTCTATTACGTCCTTGTGCAGGGTAGGCCACCAGTAGTGCCGGCTAATAAGCTGGAGGGTCTTTTTCTGACCGGCGTGGCCAGCAAGTTTAGACGAGTGACCCCAGTGTAGGATCTTCTCCCGATCAGGTACAGTGACGAACGTCTTACCGGGAGGGAGACGATTTAGACTCACGGGAGCCACCTGCATTACTCTGGCGGGATCGATGATATGTTTAGGTTCCTCCTCGAGATCAGACACCAGAAAGGATCGGGACAAGGCGTCAGCTTTGATGTTTTTGTCAGCCGGGCGAAAATGAAGAACAAAATCAAAGCGAGCAAAAAACAAGGACCACCGGGCTTGGCGCGGGTTAAGTCTCTGGGCACTCTGGAGGTAAGCCAGGTTCTTGTGGTCAGTGTAAATTATTACCGGGTGAAGAGCCCCCTCGAGCAGGTAACGCCACTCCTCCAAAGCCAGCTTAATGGCCAATAACTCTCGGTCTCCAATAGAATAGTTGCGCTCAGAAGAGGAGAAGAGTTTGGAGAAGAAGCCGCAAGTTACCATTCTCCCGGAAGATGATTTTTGGGTAAGTACCGCTCCGGCTCCAGAGGAGGAGGCGTCAACTTCCAGGAAGAACTGCTTGTTGCCGTCCGGGCGATGCAGCACCGGGGCGGAAGAGAAAGCCTGTTTTAAGGAAAGAAAGGCTTCCTCTGCTGCGGGCGGCCATTCTCTGGGATTAGTGCCCTTACAGGTGAGCGCGGAAATTGGGGCAGTCCGGGAAGAGAAGTGCGGTATAAAGAGGTGGTAATAGTTGGCGAAGCCCAGGAACCGCTGAATAGCCTTCAACCCCTCTGGTCGAGGCCACTTCTCGATGGCAGACAGTTTCTCAGGATCCATTCATAGGCCGGTCTGAGAAATTATGTAGCCCAAAAACGGAAGCGAGGTCTGCTCAAAGAGGCACTTCTCATATTTAGCGTAGAGGTGGTTCTGCCTGAGCCTGAGCAGGACCTGACGAACATCCCTCCGGTGAGTCTGGAGATCCGGAGAGAAGACTAAGATGTCGTCCAGGTACACCACTACGCAGGAGTAGAGAAGGTCCCGGAAGATGTCATTGACCAACTCTTGAAAGACGGCGGGAGCGTTACAGAGACCAAAGGGCATTACCAGATATTCATAGTGGCCGTCCCGGGTGTTGAATGCCGTCTTCCATTCATCCCCCTGACGGATACGGACCAGGTTATATGCCCCACGGAGGTCCAGTTTGGTGAAGATTCTAGCCCCCCTCAGGCGGTCAAATAATTCAGGAATGAGCGGGAGGGGGTATTTATTCTTCACTGTAATCTGGTTAAGGCCTCTATAATCTATACATGGACGGAGTGAGCCGTCCTTCTTTTTGACGAAGAAGAAGCCTGCTCCCGCCGGGGAGGCAGATTTCCGGATAAATCCCCGGGCCAGATTCTCCTCAATATATTCAGACATGGACCGGGTCTCTGCTGCGGACAAAGGGTAGATACGCCCACGGGGAGGAGTAGAGCCGGGTATCAGGTCGATTGGACAGTCATATGGTCTATGAGGGGGTAATGTCTCTGCTTCTTTTTTATTGAAGACATCCGCATAAGACCAATAGGGAGCCGGTAGACCGGGTAGATTGACTGGGGTAGGAGAAGGACGAGCAGGATGAACGGGAACTAGACAAGTCTTATGGCAGTCCTGTCCCCAGCGAAGGACCTCTCCGGTCTGCCAGTCAAGCACGGGTGCATGTTTCTGGAGCCAAGGTAGACCCAGCAATAGTGCGTGAGAGAGTCCAGGTAGAACATGAAAGGAGATGCTCTCAGAATGCAGCATTCCCACCTGCAGAGTTATGGATTCTGTGATGAGTTGGATAGGATGTGGTAAGAGGCCCCCATCCATGGCGGCGACAGATAAAGGTACGGCCAGAGGTTTGGTAGGAATGCGGTACCTCTCTACCAGGGATTGAGAGATGAGATTACCAGCAGCTCCTGAGTCAAGTTGAGCCAGTTCGAAATAGCGGTTCTCTCCGCAGGTGATAGAGACTGACAGCATCAGGGATGGAGAGGGTTTACTTTTGTCTAGGGCGACCTCTCTGAGCGACCCTAGACACAGGCGTTTCCCGATGTCTCAGGGCAGGAACGGATCCGGTGCTCCTTACTGCCACAGTAGAAGCAGCTCCCCTCGGCACGGCGTGAGTCTTGACGGGTTTTGACCATCTTGGTCTGGTCGACCTGCATAGGCTCAGGTGAGTGTGCCTGGGGAGTAACGGAGGGAGTGACGGGTTTCTGGAAAGTAGGGGCTAGACGTGGAAACCTCCTCTCACGGGTGACCTCTTTGGCGCGCTCCTGGAACCGGATGTCAATCCGGGTGGCAAGTGTTATCAAGTCGTCGAGAGTGGTAGGAATGTCCCTACCGGCGAGTTCATCTTTAATACGGTCGGACAGACCCTCCCAGAAGACAGACACCAGAGCGTCGTTATCCCAGGCCAGCTCCGAAGCAAGGGTACGGAACCTTATGGCATATTGGCCCACGGTGAGATCTCCTTGACGGAGGCGTAGCAGATACGATGCGGATGAGGTCTTCCGTCCGGGTTCGTCGAAGACTTTCCGGAAAGCCGTGAGAAAGGCTGGCAGGTCGGACACCAGGAGGTCTCCTCTCTCCCATAGAGGATTTAGCCAAGCCAGGCGCTCCCCCGTGAGATGAGACATGATGAAGGCAACTTTGGACCGGTCGGGGATAAACTGGTGGGACAGGAGTTCAAAGTGCAGGGTGCACTGGTTTATGAAGCCCCGAGCTTGAGCGGGGTCGCCACTGAAGCGAGGAGTTGCAGAAAGCTGGGGTCCGGGGCAGGATACTAAGGTATTGGTGGGCAGCGGCGCTGCCGGGTTGCGGGTCATGACGCTAGCGGTGGTTGCTGGTGGAGCAGTCAGAGTGTCCAGGCGAGAGTTGACATTCCGCAGGTGACCCAGGATGGACTCCTGTTGGGACCTCTGACGGGACAGTTCATGACATAGGTCCGAGAGCGAGGGAGCTTGGGTGCCACCGGGTTCCATGGCCCGAGCAAACTGTATCGGGTCTGGGAGGCGGAACCTCTGAGCAACTATACAAGGGGGCGGCCCTTGTAAGGAAGCTGGTGGCGCCCAGGGAAGACGGGCAGGTAGTCACAGCAAGTGACAGGGACAGACTCTGGGAAAACGGGCAGGTGGTCACGGCAAGTGACCGGGACAGTCTCTGGGTAAACGGGCAGGTGGTCGCGGCAAGTGACCGGGACAGTCTCTGGGTAAACGGGCAGGTGGTCACGGCAAGTGACCGGGACAGTCTCTGGGTAAACGGGCAGGTGGTCACGGCAAGTGACCGGGACAGTCTCTTGACAGGCGGGTGGTCACGGCAAGTGACGGCAGAGCCTCCAGGTAGGCAAGCAGGCTGGTAGCAGGTGGACGCTCCCAGGTGAGCGGGCAAGAGTCTCTGGACAGGCAGGTGGTCACAGCACGTGACGGCGGAGCCTCCAGGTAGGCTAGCAGACAGGTAGAAGGTGAGCGCTCCCAGGTGAGCGGGCAAGAGTCTCTGGACAGGCTGGTGGTCACAGCACGTGACGGCGGAGCCTCCAGGTAGGCTAGCAGGCAGGTAGCAGATGTGCGCTCCCAGGTGAGCGGGCAGACGGATCCATAGACAGACTGGCAGGGCTGGTAGGCAGACTGTCGGACCGCAGGAATAGTAGCAGGTTGACACGAGACAGGCAGGTATCAGACAGGAAACTGGCAGGAAACTGGCAGGTAACTGGCAGGTAACTGGAAACGGGACCTGAGGGCTGAAGCAGAGTGATGAACTGTGCTACAACATTGCTCGGGCACCTCCATTTTGGAGGAGGTGCCTTATATATGGTGAAGTCCTACGGCCATTGGCCGGGGACTCCTTAGGACGGCGCGCGCCCTAAGAGAGGGGGAGCGCGCGCGCGCCCTAAGCACCGTGGCCGGGAAGGAGCGGGCGCTGCTAGCAGAGCGGGAGGAAGACGCCGGGCACGGAGCGGAGAGGTGAGGGGAACAGCGTCCCTGCCTAGCAGGAGGCAGGGACGCCGACGCTACATAATAGCAGGGCACCGGTGGGTTACAGCGCTACCCGGTGCCGGTTCTCGGAGCACCCGGATGGCCCTGTCTTTGAACTTTGCAAAGTCTAACCCAGGGTTCTGCAAGGCCATTGCACGTAACTGGGTTCGGTGGGCGTTGGACAGCAGACCCTCAATGAATTGTTCAGTTAACAGTTCATCTGCATTCCGCACACTGTCAGGGTCTGCCTGTTTAATGGCTCCCAGGGCCTCCTGCAAATTCAAGGCATAGTCTCTTATACTGTCTTGGGCCCGCTGCTTGCACCCATAAAATCTCATTTTGATCTCTGCTGAGGTACGGGTATCAGAAGTGTCCATCAGACTGGCTAAGATCTCCTTCACAGTCTCCTTGTCCCTGACTGACCAGGACTTTACTTCACGCTGGGCTGCGCCGGTTAGCTGGCCTACCAATATGCTCACTTTTTGTCCCTCCGTCAGGGGGTACACTTTAAATAGGCTGTACAGTTTCTCTTTAAAGTCGCTTAGGGTATGCGACTCCCCTGAGTATTGGGGCAGCCAGGCCGCTCCAGGGATGTAAGGCATTGTAAATGGCATTACTGCGGCAGCGGCCGCGCTGGCGGTGGGAGCTCCCTCCATTCCTGGTATCTTCCGCCCCCCTAGTTAACCGTGGCGGGAAAACGGCTGAAGACGGCGGGAAACGACCGAAGATGGCGGGAGACGACCGAAGATGGTGGAAAACGGCTCCGGATGGCGGGAAACTTCACTCAGGTAAGTACAAAGTCTTTTTCAGGCGCGCAATACCCGTTTGTGGCGGGTTGGTCACAATCCTGCCGACTACGCCAAAAGGTTGATGTGCCCCCTGGGCCGTGTGTGCACGTGTGTGGGTTACCCGGAGCCGGGTCTCTGGGGGTTGTAGTCTCCGTGGCGGTGACCCGGTCCGTGGCTCAGGGTGGTCAAACCAGTGGCAGTCTTTTATAGGGTTTTTATGATTTAATGTCCGACTACGCCACCCGTGGATTGCGGTCAGGGTGTACCGCCGCTGCGAGGCAGACCACTGAGGCTGGTGTTGTGTGCGCAGCAGAGGATGGAACAACTGCCCACGGGAGGAGTATAGCCTCAGGGCAGTGAGTGTGGATGATGGGGGTGATGGTGCACGGGCGAAGCAGGAACGACTCAGAGTCTTTGCAGTGCAGTTCAGGGTCTTTACTAATGATGATAAGGCAGACCCTCCCGGGAGTACTGGCTAGCATAAGGGGCCTGGTCAGTCAGTGAACAAACAGAAGTTCCCCTGGCCAGGTGGAGTTGTAGGCCTCCCCGTCTATCTGCACTCTGCCTGGCTACCTTGCTGTAAGCGAGTGGAAGTAGCCCACGTCCCTGAGTATACCGTGTGGTGCTCACCCGTATGGCTGGTGACTTGGACCCTCTGGTAGCTTCCGCTCCTCAATGGCGGTACCGATCCCTTGTGTGTGACTGAGCCTCCGGGCTTCTATGGCCAGAGGACCTGAAATCCCCTGCCGGCTGGTTTCTGCTGCTGGATATATAAGTCCTCACAGCCTCAGACTCCTGTGTCCGGTCGTAGTGTCTTCAGCCAGGACGAGCAATATCTGCTTCCAGTCCCTGGCACTCAGCTCCTGCTCCTACAGAGCTCCTAGCTGTTGCTTTCCCTTGGTCTGCAACTTCACTCCAGGCTCTAACTGAACTAACCCCGCCCCAGATCCAGTTTATATAGAGCAGGTTCCTCCCCTATCTGGTCTGGAACAGGAGGTGTTGCATGTTTAAGGGCTCCTGACCAGGAAACCTCCCACTTGCTCTCAGACGTAATATTTCTATCACTGTGGCAACCAGACCCCTGGGGTGCCACACTTGCATATGCGATCACTTTCTCTTGGCCATTCTGCTTCTGACTTAAGACAGCGCCCAGTCCTTCGCTGCTGGCATCTGTATACAGCAGGAACGGTTGGCTGTAGTTAGGGTAGGCTAGGATCTCATCGCCTGTCAGGATCTCCTTCATCTGAAACGACTCGGCTTGCTCCTTACCCTAGTGGAATGGGGGGTTTTTGCCTTTGGGGGACTGCCCTACCAGGAGGTCTTGCAGAGGAGCTGCTTTCTTAGTGTAGTCCTTTATGAACCTCTGGTAGTATCCCACTAGTCCCAAGAACTGACGCACCTCCTTGAGGTTCTTCGGCTCCGGCCACTTCTGGATGGCTGTGACTTTCTCTGGGTCTGGTGCTACCCCTTCCGGACTGACAATGTGCCCCAGGTACTGTACCTTTTTTTTGAGCAGGTGGCACTTTGAGGGCTTCAACTTCATCCCGTACCGGGACAGTGACTCAAATACCTCTGCCAGGTGTTTCAAGTGGTCCTCGTACGTTCTGGAGTACACTATCACATCGTCCAGGTAAAGTAACACAGTCTCAAAGTTGCGGTGTCCCAGGCAGCACTCCATCAATCTCTGGAACGTTCCGGGGGCATTGCAGAGTCCAAACGGCATACTGTTGAACTCGCAGAGTCCCATCGGGGTGGTGAAGGCCGTCTTCTCCCGATCCTCCTCAGCCACAGCTTCTTGCCAGTACCCACTAGTGAGGTCAAGGGTGGAAAAGTAATTTGCAGACTTTAAGGCAGCTAGGGACTCCTCTATGCATGGTAAAGGGTATGCATCTTTATGTGTAATGCGATTTACTTGACGGTAGTCTACACACATTCTCATGCTCCCGTCCTTTTTCCTAACTAGCACTAGAGGAGCTGCCCAGGGACTACAACTATCCCTTATTACTCCCGCCTTTCTCATGTCCTGCAGCATTTCCTTTGCCTTCTGGTAGTGTGCTGGTGGTATAGGCCTGTGACGTTCTTTGATTTGGGGATGGTCGCATGTGGGGATATGATGTTGAATCCCCTTAATCCTCCCGAAGTTAAGTGGATGCTTACTGAACACCTGCGAGTATTCTTGAACCACCCTGTTTTTGATGGGTAGGAGTGGTGTCTGTCCCAACATGGAGCTGTTGACACCAATCCTCCACCTGGGTTACAGGGTCATTATCCTCCACTTCATCTGGTGAGGTTAAGGACTCCGCCTCGTGAATTGCAGTTGTTATTGACAGCATGTAACTTGGCAACAGTGGCATAACGTGGCAGTCTGACCTCATCTTCCCCTAAATTGAGAAGACGGACGGGCACCCTCCCAGTACGTACATCTACCACTCTTCTGGCGGTTAAGAGCGTGGGTCTATGCTCGGAGCAAAGGGGTTCTACTACCGCCTGATAGCTCTGTCCTCTAAGACCTATAGCAGCTCTGCACCAGATGAGCATTTCACTCATTGGGGGGATGACAATGGGTATGGGGACTGTTACCTGCACGTTACCAATTTAACCTTACTTGCTGTTGATACATCAGGACTCGGATTTCCTTCTGCAGCGCCCTCCTCTGTCTTGGTCTGGCAGTGTCGGCTATCTGTTGGAGCAAGAACACAACCTCTCCTAAACAGTTACCAACAATGTTAGTGGCAAGTACCATATACGGATTGGTGTCATCAGGATTAGTCTCTACTACAATTAGCCCCTGGTCCTTCAGCTCCACTCTCCCCACCTTTACAGTCACATTCTTAACCCCGAGTAGGTTAAGGGGGAGTCCATTTGAGGCATAAATAGAAAGATTTGGAGGTGGCGGACGTAGGTCGTCCATGGACCAGAACCTCTTGTAGAGGACGTCAGGCATGATGGTTACCTGAGATCCTGTGTCCAGCAGAGCATGCGTCGGGATCCCGTCCAACACAATGGACAGGAAAGGTCTTCCTCCGATGAACCTGTTGTACCAGTCTGATGGGCCTGGTGAGTCTACTCCTGGGTGTCAGCCCTCGGACCCAGGGTTTTCTCGTTTAAAGGACAATTCTGGGCGATGTGTCCAGTCTTGCGGCAGCAGGTAGGGTCCTTTGGTGGACGGCGCTGGTCACTGGTCCTCGAAGAGGGTGATGTTGGCCTCCTCCTCCTTCGCATCCAGGGGACATCCTCAGGGCAATCGGCTAACAGGATCTTCCCTCCTTCCTCGGGCTCCGTCCGCAGCTGCAGAGCACTCAGCACAGTGGTCAGGGTTTTGCTCAACTGATGCACTTCAGAGCGCAGACTGTCCAGCTCTCTAGGGGACGTTGCTGGAACCTTGGCTTCAGCAGCCACTGGGGAGAAGGTGGGTGTAGCAGGCTCTGGGGTAGCCCCACCCTGGTAACATTGGATGGCATTTGTTTCCAGGGGCTGCAGTCCTTTTATAGCCATGTCCTTCAGATTGTCAAAGGTGGCATCTGGATGATCCAGGGACCACCAACGCACAGTCCTGCTCTCCTCTGGAGAACTCAGCCCCCGGACAAACTGGTCCTTCAGCATTTTGTGTTCATTTTCAATGTTGGTTGGACTGACCTGTTTAAGAGCCCGCAGGGCCCCCTGTAGACGCCAGGCGTAGTCCCGAACGTTGTCCTCCGGTTGTTGGGAACAGCTGTAGAACCTCATCCGGAGGTCCGCCTCAGTAAGGTCCTCAAAGACAGATTGTAATTTTTGAAATATTGCGGACACTGACTCCTGGTCTGCTGCCGACCATGTTTCCACTTCCCGTTCCGCAGCACCGGTCAGTTGTCCTAATACGACAGCGGCTCTTTGCTTGCCTGTCATGGAGTACATATCCAAGATACCACATATCTTCCGTTTGAATCCAGACATGGTATCTGGTTTGCCGTTGTACTGTGGGAGCCACTTTGCTCCAGGAATGTACGGTAGTGTCATGGGAATGACAGGGGTTACAGGCGCTGCTGGTGGAGCGGCAGCTTCGGCCTGCTCATCATCGGGCGCGTGTTGCACTTCAGGGACGTTGACCGGCATATCGGCGTTCTGCTGTTCGTCGGACATTCTGGTGCCCCCCTAGTTAACCGTGGCCTTCCTTCATAGTTTTTCTTCTGGTAGGCCGCAGCTCCGCAGGTGACGGTCGTCTTCAGGACCTTGCGTCGCTTGCGTCCTACGTCAGAGCGTTCAGCGATGCTCCTTACAGGACCTGGCGCTTCCCGATTTGACGTCGGGGCATGGGGCGAGTCCGAAGCTTCGTGCTCTTTTGCAGGTACGCGCCTAATTTTCCCGCGGTTACGCCCCTCTTCTCACTCGGCGGCCCAACAATGGCGGCAATCTTCACCACAACTTTACGTACACAGTTCAGAATAAAGGCGCACAGTACCCGGTGGCAACAGGCATAATACTGCGGCGTTGCAGCGGGCACGCGATCCTGTTTGTGACGCCAGGAGAGATGACTCACCCAGGGGATGGGGATGACTCGGTACCCGAGCCTTGTGCCTGGCCTTGGAGATGTCGCGGTGGTCGGCTCCCGGGCCCGTACCCTGGGGTCACTCTTTAGACAGGGGAATTGTTTATTAATTTTTAGAAAAGTTCGTGACACCACCTGTGGCTTCTGGTGAGAATCACCAGTGCTGCGCAGTCCACTGAGGCCGATGATAAGGCAGCTTAGATGGTATCGCTCCCCACAGGTGGAGCTAGGCCCCAGGGCAGTGTATGAAGTGGGGTGCAGGACAGGCGAGACCCAGCCGGGTCAGAGCAAGAACAGGGACAGACACGATAGTCACTTCAGTACCTTTTACTGATGGAAATTCAGGCACGTCCCGGAGCACTGTAGAGTGAAGGGTGCATATCAGGATCCTCACCAATGAGCGGGTTTAGGGCCTCCTGTTACTTGCCTCTGCGTAGTAAGTTTCTGACCTGCCTGGAGCTAGGCCTAACTTTGTCTCCATCCTGCGCTGGCTGACCTTGTGGTAGGTCCTTCTCTTGGAATACATGCTCCCGGTATGTGGGGCCTAAGCATCTCCCGGCTCTGTTACGTATCAGCTCTTTAGCAATCCTGGGACTTGTAGTTCTCCAGGGATTCCGGTTATACCTTACTGGATCATAGAGATCCCGGTAAGCTTCGGACCCGGTGTCCGGTAAATTCTTCGGGGTGAGCAAGTTAAGCTCCTCTGCCCCCTATGTACTAACTCTCCTCTCGCCTTCGGCCTACTCGGGCCCTCACTAGGCTACTCACACTAACGGCAGCTTGCCGAGCTTCACCGATCTTATGGCGCCGGCACACCTAAAGCTCACTTCTCTGAGTTACACTAAGTCTTGGTCTGGATAAGCTCCACTGCAGGATAGCAATTGCAGGAGCTGGAACAGGCTTTTGTCCTCTGAGGTAACTCTTCTCAGACTGTACTGGACTCACTGCTAAACCAGACTGAACTCGACTAACTGACTGTCGACTCCAGACTAGACTAACTGCGGCCTGGCTCCACCTTCCCTATTTATCTATCCCTATCAGGCTCCCTCTGGTGGTCTGAGGTAGAAGGTGGAGATGTGTGAATGGTTATGGGGGCCTCTGGTGGAGGAATCCATCAATGCACTCTTCCAGGATCTGTGATACCAAGCGCAGCTGGGCGTCACACCTCCAGAGGGCAAAGCAACCCCGCAGCAGGAGTATGTGAAGCCTTTGACCTAGCGCACACAGTACACTGACGCACCCACTTGATGACTTCCTTCTGCCATCCAGGCCACTAAAACCTGCGACTGATAAGTCTCTTAGTCTCCGAAATTCCTGGATGACCTGCCAACAGAGACACATAACACTCCACAAACAAATCTCTCCTAAAGGCTCTAGGCACGAACAACCTCCCATGGGGAGTGTTAGATGGAGCATCATCTTGAGCTTTCAGAATCCCATTCTCCAAAACGGAGTCCAAAGCCACCACCACAACTCCTTTCTGTAAAATGCTCTCCTCCTCCTCGGCACCGATCGTAGGAGAGAAGCTGCGAAATAAAGCATCGCCTTTAACATTCTTAGTACCAGGGATATAGGTAACAGAAAAATGAAACCGAGAAAAAAAAAGTGCCCACCTAGCTTGACGGGCATTCAAGCGCTTGGCAGCATCCAGATAGATCAAATTCTTATGATCTGTGAAAACCTGAATAGGAAATCTAGCTCCTTCCAAAAAATGACACCAATGTTCAAACGCGAGTTTAATAGCCAGCAACTCACGATTTCCAACATCATAATTCAGTTCGGCTTCCGAAATTTTTTTCTCGAAAAGAAGGCACAAGGATGTACTCCACCCTTGTACTCCTGAGACAAAACTGCTCCGACCCCCACCGATGAAGCATCGACCTCGACCAAAAAAGGCTTGGTCTCATCAGGCTGCATAAAGATAGGGGCAGAACTGAACCTCTCTTTGAGATACTCAAACGCTTCAATGGCCTCAGTAGTCCACTGGGCCGTATTCGCACCTTTCTTGGTCAGATCGGTTAGAGGTTTTACAATTACAGAAAAATTCTTAATGAATTTCCTGTAATAATTGGCAAAACCCAAAAATCTCTGTATAGATTTCAAACCAATAGGCCTAGGCCATTCCTGCACTGCCTGAACCTTCACAGGGTCCATTTCAAAGCCCTCACTGGAGACAATGTAGCCCAAAAAACTAACTTTCTGCACAGTGAACTCACATTTCTCCAGCTTAGCAAAGAGTGAATTATCACTCAATAACTGCAAAACTTCACGTACACTCTGCCAATGGGACTCAACAGCTGGTGAATAAATCAAAATGTCATCCAAATACACAACCACATTCTTACCAATCAGATGTCTCAGGACGTCATTAATAAGGTTCTGAAAAAATGCAGGTGCATTGGTAAGACCAAAAGGCATCAGCAGATTCTCAAAATGACCTACCGGAGTGTTAAAAGCAGTTTTCCATTCATCACCCTCCTTCACACGTAACAAATTGTATGCCCCCCGGAGATCAATTTTGAAGAACCACTTGGCTCCCACTAACTGGTTAAACAAGTCAGGAATTAACTGTACTGGGTAGGAATTGCGTACGGTAATCTTATTAATTTCACGAAAATCCAGACATGGACGTAAACCGCCGTCCTTTTTTTTAACAAAGAAAAATCCAACTGCCACAGGCGACTTAGAAGGTCTAATGTGACCAGCAGCCAGGCTAGTCTGTATGTACTCCTCCAAGGCCTTTCTTTCAGGGATAGTCAGATTAAACAAGCAACTTTTGGGAAGAGTAGCACCTGGAACAAACTCAATGGTGCAATCATAATCCCTATGAGGAGGTAAAACTTGCGACTCCTCCTCCAAAAAAAACCTCCAAAAATCTTGAATAGGTACAGGTAATTCCACTTTTTCCACAGCCACAATGCGACCATTACAACATTTATCATAGCACTTCGAACTCCAAGACTTAATCACATTAGTAGACCAGTGAAATAAAGGATTGTGCAGTTTTAACCAAGGCAATCCTAGAACAACTGGAGAGGGTAAATTATCCAAAACAACCAAGTCCAAAATTTCTTGGTGAACTCCATTAATAGTGTGAGGAAATGCAGCAGTCTTGTGAGTTATACATTTCAAATGAGTGTTATCAATTGCAACCACAGAAATAGGTGATGACAAAGGTTTGGATTTCAATTTAAGGTTTCCAAAAACCCTTTATCAATCACATTAAGTGTTGAACCACAATCCACAAATACCTGAAATTCAATCAAATCTCTCTGCAGAGTAGTACTCCCAGAAAGGAATACTCCTGCAGAGCGTAAACAAGCTATATGGGCGTAACTGACCTTTTTTTTTTCTTTACTTAAACGACGCTCACAATACTTAATCAAATGGTCACCTTTACCACAATAAAGACACAATCCCTCAGCGAACCTCCGGTCTTTTTCCTGAGAGCGGAGTGACATCTCCCCAACCTCCATCGGTTCCCCACCGTCAGAGCAGTTTTTCTGGGGACTAGGACCTGACATTACAGGAGTCTTTACCTTATTGAGCCTGCACCTCAGTCTCCTGTCTATGCGAACAGCTAACTGCATAGCTTCCTGCAGAGTCTCAGGTGCAGGGAATGCAATTAGCAAATCCTTAACCCTTTCACTCAGACCAGCAAGAAATAAACATCTCAGCGCCGAATCATTCCACTTAACTTCTGAAGCCCACCTTCTAAAGTGTGTGCAATAATTTTCAACATCATCAGACCCCTGATTCAAATGTCTAAGTTCTGATTCAGCAGATGAGATTCAATCAGGATCGTCATATAATAGCCCCATAGCAGAAAAAAATACTTCAACAGAACTTAAAAACGGATCATTAGGCTGGAGAGAAAAGTCCCAACCCTGTGGTTCTTTGCGCAAAAGTGACATAATAAAACCAATGCGCTGTGATTCATTCCCAGGAGGAATCTTGGTCTCAAACGAAAATATAACAAACAAGCATTTTTAAAGGAAAAAAAATCTTGCTGTTTACCATAAAAAACATCAGGCAGTCCTACCTTCGGTTCCACAAAATGCGCTCCAGGACAGCTACTCACGTGTTGCTGAAGCTCGGCCACCTCCAGAGACAATCCCTGCAGGCGTTGAGCCAACTCCTGGACGGAAACCATACTGATCCCCGAATTTCTTTCCTTTTAGTTTTTTTTTGGCTGGACTTACTGTTATGATATGCAACAAGAACTAAGGAAAGATAGGGGAAAGCTGTCCCTAAAATAAGACTAAGCTGAATCCCTAAGATGTAGCGGGCTGCCTGTTCCTTGTGAACAGACCCGCCTTTGTCCTCGCCTAGTCTGAACGGAGACCTATAGAAATAAAGGAGGGGTCGCTAAAAGTACTAAGGACTGGGACAAAAAAAGGGACACCTCCTAACAGAAGTTGCTGCAGAACACAAAAGACAAACTGACAAAAAGTACTAGAGGTCCCAGAGGACCAAGCGAACTAGAGAGAGATAGGCACCGAAGCACCTGGCTAGAGAGACAGTCAAACAACACTGAAGTCCAGCAAGGCCAGAAGGGCGGAGCTGGAATATAAAGGCAGATGGTCACGTGACCGCAAAACACAAGATATAAAAAACTAACAGGAAGGTTCTAACAACTACCGTTACCCAGATTACCACCGCACTAGGGAAATCAGGAAGAGCCGGGAAAAGCGCCAGAATTGGCGCATCTAATGTCATGTGCCAATTCTGGGGTGGCTGCAGGCTTGTCTTTTTAGGCTGGGATGGGCCTAATAACCAGGGACCTTCCCAGCCTGATAATATAAGCCTGCAGCTGTCTGCTTTTCCTTTGATGGTTATCAAACATAGTGGGGACCCCATGACATTTTTTAAAATTATTTATTAGGCTATGTGCCCACGTTGCAGACCTGAAGCATATTTTTTACGCTTCTCCCTGGCGGGAAAATCGCATGCGGATATTACATGCGGTTTTCCCGCCAGGTAGAAGCGTTTGTGAGGCGTCTTTGCATGCATTTCCGCATGCGGGTTATCAAGCACTTCTCCAAGCATCACTTGGAAAAGTGCTTGACAACTTGTTCAGAATGGTAAAAAATAAAAAAATAAACTTTATACTCACCTTCTGATGCATTCTCTGCCCCGTCCGGAGGCTTGAGCGGCTCACGCTGTTGTGTGCAGGACCTGCGGTGACGTCATTGAGTCATGTGGTGGGTCACATGACTCAATGACGTGGCAGGTCCTTCAGACAACAGCGCGACGGAGGGAAAACATCATAAGATAAGTATAAACTTTATTTTATTCTTTTTTTTACAGGTTCTTTGGTACCCAGGGCTGGATGAGAGTCTCCTCTCCTCCAGACTTGGGTACCATCCGCACATTGATTCCGCTGCGCTTCCGCAAAATTAATGAACATGCTGCGGATTTTTGACTGCAGCATATACGCTGCGGAAAAATCCGCAGCATGGGCATTGACATTGCGGAATGCCATTGGGGACCATGGGGTGCGGATCTACATGCGTTTTTCAAGCGTTTACGCTGCGGAAATTCCGCAGCATATACGCTTGAAAAACGCTATGTGGGCACACAGCCTTAGGTTAAACCAACCCATTAGGTTGTAACCAACTTACGATGCATGTGCTTTTTATAACTGTGGCTTTTCCACATCTAATGCAAATCTATGGGGAAATTCTGCACAGAGCATTCCTGCAAGAGAAATTGACATGCTTGGAAACCTGCACCTCAGATAATTTTACACAGCATAAAAAATAAGCACGGTGGGCATGAGATTTCTATTAATCCCATCCACTGTGCTTGCACTGTACAACGCAGCGTTTTGAAGGCAGCAAAAATACTCTGCGTCCAGAATGCTAGCATTACTGATCATGGGCACGCAGCTAAGGGGTGAAGGAGGCGTTGGGGTTTTTTTTTGTTTTTAATTTTGCCTTATATATAATTCATTACACAGGAAAGAATGTTTCCTAAAAAATGTTCCTGTAAAACTCGTTTTATAATTGGTTTTGTATGTTTTATTATCAGTTCATAAAAGTGGCGTAACACTCTGACAACTATGTTCCCAGCAGCAACCCGAGAGTTAGAGATGTGTCCAGGCGTCTTCCCCATGCTGCTCCCATTACATTTGAGCACTGTTTCCATCCATTTCAGTGATTTTCCTGCCTCCCCAGCCCTACTGTTAGGGTCTTCTGGAAAAATGCTAGAGTTTCCCATTGACTTCCATTATATTCAGTACTCGAGTTGAGCCCATTCGAGCCTCCGACCTGCTTGTTTCGAGTATCGAGCACTCGAGAATTTGAGTGCTCTATCACCACTAGTTACTAATAGAGCCTAAAACATGAATACAGCCTCTAGTACACTAGCAGGGGCATACCGTTTATAGCAGCAGCCCACATGGCCGCTATGGAGTCCATGAGTTGGGGTGGCCCGGTGCTGTGCAGCTCGGTACAGGGCCCCCTTTCATTGTCATCATAGTTTCAGTGGTATCCGTATACCCAGGATTCAGATACTGTTGAATTAAGTGGTGGATCACAGAACCGAAAACGCCATCATCCACTATTTAGCCTGCGCCTGTACGTCTGATACTCGATAATGACAGTACATCGTATATGTAGTGTGGAGCCTCAGTACTTTCACTGTGCAGACCAAAACAGTGCACCAGGGTAACTGGGGTGAGGTGAATAGCATTTTGGTAATTTTTTTTTATGTCAGTAATTGTGGAGGCATCATACTATGCGGGTGCCATCATATCGAGAAGGGAACTGTGGGGCCCTTGTACTGAGTGGGTCGATGGTGTGAACTGAGTGGGCCATTACACTGAGTGGAAGGCTGATGGTGACCAGGAAACTTAGTGGCAGCTGGGGTGGTCCATTATACTGAGTGGTGTGCTGTCCTCATTCTGTGTAGGGGGCTGTGGTGGCCCTCATATTGTGTGAGGGGCTGTGGGGGCTCTTATGCTGAGTGGTGGGCTATTGGGACCATCAAACTGAGTAGGCTGGTGTGGTGTCATTATACTGTGTGAATGGTCATCATTATACTAAGTGTGGGACTGTGGGGGTTCACATACTGAGTAGGGGGCAGTTGGGCCCTCATACTGAGTAAGGGGCTGTGTGGACCCTCATATTGAGTATGGGGCTGTGGGGACCCTTATACTGAGTAGGGGATTATGGGGGTCTATCATACTGAGTGGAGACATCATACTGACCACCCATCATACTGTGTGGGAGCCATGATGCTGTGTGTGTGGTGGGGATAAGGAGATATCATATTATGGGGGCATTTTGGGACATCATTCTGTGGGGGTATTATACTGTGTTAGTGGCACTGTGAGGACGTCATACTTTGCTGAAGGCACTATGAAATCATTATACTGTACAAGTGAAGTGAATCTGTAGGAGGGGAGGGCTTCACTGTGGGGATACCATACTTTGTGAGGGTGCCCGCATTTTTGGAAGCATCATACTCTATAATGGCCATAAAAGGGCTATAGCTGGTGAGAACACTAAGGGGGTTCAATAGGAACATAATTACTGTATATGTAAGTGTCATAAAAGATGTCCTTGCCCTTGTGGCCCTGTGATCTCTATGTACGCCACTGAACACTAGCAATATTTTAGACTTAATTTGACTACTTTGAATTAAAGATTAAAATGAAAAATAAAATGCTATTTTGTGCATGTTTTGGTTTCATTGATCTATTTTTTTTCTATTTGTTAGGCTACCAGAGTAATTTTTGCCCCCTTTTTGGGACAAATAGGGATTTTTTAATACTTTTTTGGGGATCTGAGTAGCTAATTTCATTAGATGTCAGCCTCAATTCATCATACTTCATTATAGATAGGAAACATACCTATCATGACAACACAGAGAAATAGAGGTGCTGGAACCGCGAGACTGGGATTAGAATATATTAGTAAATATTATTCATTTTTATTTGGGAAACATTTGAATAACTATTTTCTCTAGACAAACTCTTTGCGCATACCATTTCCACTAGCTATTGTTACCTAATGGCCGGTGACATCTGTCCTGCAGAGCAGTCAATGTAATTTGATGAAAAGCAGGAGAAATATTTACTACATTCAATACTAATATTTACTAATAGTCAAAGTAAATGAATGAGATCTTGTTCTTCGTTTCAATTTTTTAAATTCTGTTTCACAAATGCAATAATTTACACTCCGTTTTTGTAGAAATTTGGAGATTTAGCCGTTTCTTTCATTCTGCTCCATCCTGAAGAGCTCTTTAAACTTTGTGCTGTGAGTGCTCCATCTGCTATTGTCATGTTAAAGGTAATAAAATACATTTTTGTAGCTTACTTTGTTGTTTCTGTGCAATTTTATGTTTTACAAAAATAACAATTTCTGGAATAAAGAATGTCAATACAAAAAAAGGAAGAAAGGCGCATGTTTGCTGACATCAAGTGTAACAAACCAGCAAAAATGAAACCAACAAAAAACAAAAATCTGAAGCAACAATTGGCCTTGGTCTTGCCATCAATGGCAATTGATATGACTTTTGTCTATCCTAAATGTGGCTAGACAACTATACTACCCTGGACACCTCCCCTTGAGAAAGTTGACCGCGAAACATGCGTCGGGGCAGTGCTGACAAGATTCCATCTGGTCTCTCCTCTCCCCACTATGGGTAAGCCTGAATAAGCTACACACTAACCCTCTGCCTCCCCTTATTTATGGCCATTTGGCCTTCCACTACATATGGTGATTGTTTAGACTTGCTCAGTGTGTATCAGATACTATCTGGATATATCTTCTAGGATTGACTCGGTGGCTCTATGTCCGTAATTCCTTCTTATTCATGACATATTGATTGTAACAACCCTGGCGGCATGCTGGTGTAGCGACCCGAGGGCTCGGCTGCTACAGGGGTATTGCACCTCAAACCAGAGGTGTGATATTCCACTCCCGGGTAAGGATTGAGTGTGGACCAGGACTCATTAGGCTGCATGCACCACACACACCCCATTTCCGAGGGACAGCTCAGCGGTGCTCCCACAGAAGTGCAGGCACGACAGCATCTGTCCCTGGCTGGAGTGGGGAGGGGGAGGAAAAACCCAGTGGTGTAGGAGCAGATAGGGGTGGGTCTCTGGGCATAGGTAGGAGCCCATTGATTGCTAGTCACCTGGGCTAACACATAAGGGAGGTATATAAGGTGGGCACCATCTTAGGACAGGGTCCAGTTCAGTGCAGTCTGTGAGGAGAGCAGACAGGGAGCAGCAGCTCAGGCTGGGTGCTGCTCCAGAGGCAGGCCTAGAGAAGAGGCCGGAGCCTGAGAGGAGAAGGAGAAGTAGGAACTGGAACTGAAACAGAAAGGAGATAAGGAACAGCACATTAAGAGAGGCTCAGACACACGAAGGAAGAAGGAACCCCATAGGCCCAGGAGATTGCGGGTGACGGGTTGGCAGAACAGGGTACCGGATCCCAAATTGGTGGAGGCGACTAATCCTCAGCCAAAGACCGGCGGTCGTGACTATATCTCGGTGCGACCCCTCACTACACCTACCAGGAAGGCACACCATATAGGGTCAGGGACGCAGAGATCAGCGTGCCCAGAGAAGGCCCGAGGCAGCCGGACAAACGTAGTCACTGGTGGGCACGGCCAGAGAAAGGAAGAGAGGGGAGCCCTGTGCCACGCTCTGGAATTGCCTGGGAGTTGGTCGAGCCCCTTGCTTGGTGGACGCAGCACGGCTTGGGCAGTCACCGCCGGTACCGAGGTGACTAGGACCAGTAAAGAACTGTGAGTAAAGCATTGGAAACTGCAACCACGCGTCTGTGCTTCTTCGCCGCACCAGCACTACCAGTGCTGGGACGCCCGTGCACCATCACTCCCATCATCCACACTAGCTGCCCTGAGGCAATACTTCTCCCGTGGGGAGTTATCCCATACTTGGCTGCGCATACAACATCAGCCTCAGCGGTCTGCAGCGCAGCGGCGGTCCCCACTGACCACAATCCACGGGTGGCGTAGTCGGATATTTGTTATTATACTAAGACTGCCACTGGTTTGACCGCCCTGGGCACGGACCGGGTCACAGCCACGGAGGACTACAACCCCCAGCGATCCGGCTCCGGGTATCCCCTGCACAGCACAGGCCCAGGGGGCGCGTCACTGGCATGGCTTACCATCGCCCACCATGCAAGACCGCCAACTTACCTACCAGTCCGGGCTGTGCACTGTACTCCTCTGCTTGCTGTGTGCATGTCTCTTGTCTGCTGGCTTAGGGAGGCGGCGCTGGTGCTTCCTCATTCTTAAAGTTACAGTGTGCGCAGTCCTAATGCATCCCCAGCCTATTTCTGTGAGTCACTGGATACTTAAATCTTCTCCACCCAGTGGGAGGTGACGGAGCAACACTTTTTTACAGAGTGTTCTGTGCAACTGAGAGTTGGTCAGGTCCATTACCTGTATCTGTGACTTCTAGTCTATTTCCGCCACCCTGGGGGTTGAATGCCCAGGCTTGTTCCTGTATCTCATTCCTGTGTCAGTTCCTGTCTGAACTGTGTCCTAGCCCGTTACCTGTTTGTCTCCATGTCCGATCCTTCCCTTGTCCTGCAGTGTCTGAACCGGTGCCTAACTCCTACTCGTTGTCTCTGTACTTCTGTCTGTGAGCTTTGTGTCCACTCGCTACTTCATAGCAAGTACCTTGTGTGTAACTGGTTCTGCTTGTCCCGTTTCCCTGCCTCCGTGTCTACCTCCTGTGTTCTAGCTATCTTCCTGTGCATCCTTGTCCCTGTCTGTTCCATGTGAACAGAGCCCTGTCCTGTCTGTCCACTTCCTCCGCACCTGCGGCTCTGCTCTGCTTTGTTCTGCTCTGCCCTGCTCCGCTTGCCCTCCACACCTGCGGCTCTGCTCTGCTCTGCTTGCCCTCTGCACCTGTGGCTCTGCTCTGCCCTGCTCTGCTTTCCCTCCGCACCTGCGTCTCTGCTCTGCTCTGCCCTGCTCCGCTTGCCCTCCGCACCTGCGGCTCTGCTCCGCTTGCCCTCCGCACCTGCGGCTCTGCTCTGCCTTGCTCCACTTGCCCTCCGCATCTGCGGCTCTGCTCTGCCCTGCTCTGCTTGCCCTTCTTACCTGCGGCTCTGCTCTGCCCTGCTCCGCTTGCCCTCCACACCTACGGCTCTGCTCTGCCCTGCTCCGCTTGCCCTCCGACCTGTGGCTCTGTTCCTGTATCGCAGTCTGTACTGGTCCCAATCCAGTCTGTTTACCTACCTGCCAGTACCCGCCTGTCTGCATACCAGCCAAACCTGTCCGTTCCTGCATTCCCCAGTGTGGGTCAACAGCTATGACCGGGGTCTGACCTGGAGTAGCACCTTGGCCACCTCCCTTATCCCTCTTCGGACCACCGTGGTTGGATCAGGCGAGGCCCCTAGTCATGCCCCTCCAGGCACTCCTCGGTTCGTAGCCCAGTGGGACCACAAACCACACTCACGCCAAACAGTCCGGGCGTGAGCGTAACAGTTTGCTCAGGCCATGGTCCCCATTGAGTCCCACGACCCTTCACTCTCGGAGACATTTGATTCCTTGTTTGGCGAATACATACACCAAGACTCTCAAGCTGAGGTCCAGGCGATTTACGCACCAGCCCAAATGGAGCTATCAGCACTCGTTCCTGCGGATCCACCACGGTACTATGGGGGTCCAAAACAAAGCCGTGTGTTTGTGGAGCAATGCATGCTACATTTCAAATTCTATGCCAACTATTTTCCCACCAATCAGGTTAAAGTGGCATTTCTGATGTCCTTCCTAGCAGATGATGCCTTAAATTGGGTCACCCCCCCCTATGGGAAGCAAGGGATCCAATCGTCTCTGACCTGCAGGCCTTCCTAGTGGCCTTTCTAATGGTCTTCGATGACCCTAACCCTGAATCTTCTGCTAAAGCTTCCCTTCCCAATATCCTGAAGCAGTCAAGATGGGTGATGCGTGTAGGTAGCCCACCAGTTCCCCAGCCTGAAGAGGCTGCTGCCCACGCAGAATCCACAGAGGGTGACAATGCTACTCAGAATACTTCCCTTCCCAACCTCAAGAGGCAGTCAAGACGAGCAAGGCGTAGAGGTAAACCGTCACGTCAGGTCCTGTCCTCCCAAAGACCTCCTGTTCCCCAGCCTGTAGAGGCAACTACCCTCGCAGAATCCATAAAGGTTGACCGTGTTCGTCAGGCAAAGCAGGGGCCGGACCTGAGTCATAAAATCGGATTGCGGACCCGCTGCGGTTGTTTGGAACACCCTAACTGTCTTTGCCCGGCGAAGGTTGGAGAGTCCCAAGACATTAGGCCTGTAGGAGTAGCTTCCCTTGGCGTTAGTGTTCCCTCTTCACAGATGACTGTGACTGTCTCCGTGGCAAGTGAAGGATTCGGTTTAAGCGGAATTTTCGGGCTGAAAGCTGTGAAGAGTCAGTGTCTGATCCCCGTCCGACAACTCCAGAATCCGGTTTGGGCATTGTCAGGGGAAGGACGAGCCCTACTCAGAAACAGTCTAAATATGTCTGTACAAATTAAGCTCCAGATTGGAGCATTACACATGATGAAGATCACATTCCAGGTGCTGTCTGGCTTACCCACAGGTCGCCCAGACCCAAGAGCTCTAGTGCCCGCTCAGGTCTGGAGATCCTGCATGGTGTTTCCTGGGGGACTGCTGAGGTACAAGGGGTGTCCAGTCCCCATACCTTCAGGACAGTCAGCAATGTCGTCTTCTTCTTCTTCACCAGATCTGCTAGTCACTGACTCGCTGTGCGCTGAAGTCTCCGAAGGAAGGGGAGCGATGGCGATGTTCCCACAAAGTCTCGACGATTGTGCCAATGGTCTGGCTTCAGGTACCATACCGCCTTGTAGACGTGTCATCTCAGAGGCCAGACTGAAGATGGTCCCGAAGCAAGGATCTTCCATCTCTAATAAGTCTGGCAATAAGTCCATCAAGGCGGTGGCTACCCCCAAGTCTCTGCACCCCTCCAACCAGGCGGAGGACCTCCAGTTGTCTCTTGAATCCTTTGGGGTGCTACCTGATGTTAAAAAATAGAGAGAGACTTTCCTACACCCTGTACCTGGTACTTCACCCACTTCATCCAGTAAGCTTGGCAAAGTGTACGTCAAGGCGGTGGTTACCCCCGAGTCTCTGCACCCCTCCAACCCGGTGGAGGATCTCCAGTTGTCCCTTGAATCCTTTGGGGTGCTACCCGATAATAACAAATGGAGAGAGACTTTACTATGTCCTGTTCCTGGTACTTCGTCCACTTCTTCTGATGCTGAGGATGGCTCGATGGGAGGAAGCATCCTAGTCACCAAGATGGTGAGACCTGTCTCGTTCCCTCTAGTGGACAGAAGAGGTAGTCTTCTTGAAGAGAAATCTTGGGAGTCCATTGAAAGGATCGGCCTCCAACTTCCCTGTAGAAAATCCTTGTGGGCTTGAAGAAGAGGGGGCGTAAAGGGGGGTTACTGTAACAACCCTGGCGGCGTGCTTGCATGGCTTACCATCTCCCACCATGCAAAAGCGCCAACTTACCTACCAGTCCGGACTGTGCACTGTACTCCTCTGCTTGCTGTGTGCATGTCTCTTGTCTGCTGGCTTAGGGCGGCGGCGCTGGTACTTCCTGATTCTTAAAGTTACAGTGTGCACAATCCTAATGCGTCTCCAGCCTATTTCTGTGTGTCACTGGATACTTAAACCTCCTCCACCCAGTGGGGGGTGCCTGAGTAACACTTTCTTACAGTGTGTTCTGTGCAACTGAGAGTTGTCAGGTCCTGTCCTGAATCTAGTCCGTTTCCGCCACCCTGGGGGCTGAGTACCCAGGTCCGTTACCTGTATCTGTGACTTCTAGTCTATTTCCGCCACCCTGGGGGCTGAATGCCCAGGTTCGTTCCTGTATCTCATTCCTGTGTCAGTTCCTGTCTGAACTGTGTCCTAGCCTGTTACCAGTTTGTCTCCATGTCCGATCCTTCCCTTGCCGTGCAGTGTCTGAACTGGTACCTAACTCCTACTCGTTGTCTCTGTACTTCTGTTTGTGAGATTTGTGTCCACTCGCTACTTCATAGCAAGTACCTTGTGTGTATCTGGTTCTGCTTGTCCTGTTTCCCTGCCTCCATATCTACCTCCTGTGTTCTAGCTATCTTCCTATGTTTCCTTGTCCCTGTCTGTTCCATGTGAACATAGCCCTGTCCTGTCTGTCCGCTTCTGCCACACCTGCTGCTCTGCTTTGCTCTGCTCTGCCCTGCTCCGCTTGCCCTCCTCATCTGCTGCTCTGCTCTGCCCTGCTCCACTTGCCCTCCGCACCTGCGGCTGTGCTCTGCTCTGCCCTGCTCCGCTTGCCCTCCGCACCTGCGGCTCTGTTCTGCCCTGCTCCGCTTGCCCTCCGCACCTGCGGCTCTGCTCTGCTCTGCCCTGCTCTGATTGCCCTCCGCACCTGCGGCTCTGCTATGCCCTGCTCCACTTGCCCTCCGCACCTGCGGCTCTGCTCTGCCCTGCTCCTCTTGTCCTCCGCACCTGCGGCCCTGTTCCTGTATCCCAGCCTGTACTGGTCCCTATCCAGCCTGTTTACCTACCTGCCAGTACCCGCCTGTCTGCATACCAGCCGTGCCTGCCAGTACCCGCCTGTCTGCATACGAGCCGTGCCTGCCAGTACCCGCCTGTCTGCATACCAGCCATGCCTGCCAGTGCCCGCCTGTCTGCATACCAGCCAAACCTTCCCGTTCCTGCATTCCCCGGTGTGGGTCAAAAGCTGTGACCGGGGTCTGACCTGGAGTAGCACCTGGGCCACCTCCCTCGTCCCTCCTCGGACCACGGAGTCGATTAATCCGCCGTGCGTCCATGGTCGGATCTGGCGAGGCCCCTAGTCACGCCCCTCCAGGCACTCCTTGGTTTGTGGCCCAATGGGACCACAAACCACACTCACGCCAAACAGTCCGGGCGTGAGCGTAACATTGATATTTTGTTGTTGACTTTTAATGAAATTATTCAAATACATTTTTCATATTTTATTGTTACATTGGTGGTTTATGGTTACTCCATTTTTCTCTTTCCTTTTACAAGTAAACTATACAGCCCTGTAATGCTTCCAATTTTGCCATTTCCTAATGCCAGCTTTGCTTTGACCTTTGATTTTCAGATTTGGTAAAATAAGCCCCATCGGTCTCATCAAAACCATACAAAGCTAAAAAGCTGTGACAGCATTCAGGCGTTCTTCAGAAAAAGGGTAACTTATTTCATCAGCAATTTAGATGGCAGTCAATTAATCAGGTTTTCTAGCTTAAGGTCCACTTCAAACGTCAGTATAATACAGGTAGTGTGCCATCGGTGTGCCATCGATTTTTTTCTGGTATGGCTTAAGAAAAAACAATTCCAAAGCTTCTCCTATACTTTGCAATGTTAAATACATATGGCACATGGATGACATATGGATGGCATCCATGTGCTGTACATATTTTACACGGACCCATAGACTTATATTGGGTTATATTGGCCGATGTTATCCATGCTGCCTGAAAAAAAAACATACATGTCTCAGTGTGGTCTGCACGGACACATGATCCATGCAAACACAAGGACATTTACTGCACCATAGATTATAATGGGTACATGTGATATCTGTGAAAAAAAAAACAGATGCCACACATATCACAGACATGTAAATGTGAATGGGGCCTAAAACAGAGTTTAGAACTTCATAAATCAGGATATGTTGCATCTGAGGTGTGGATCAAGGTTGCATGCGCCGCAGTCTTAAGACGCTCAAATGCGCATAGGTCAGCTTGATTTACAAAACTCTATGAGAGCTGCAGTTCTGAAGTCAAAGGACACAGCCATGATGAAGATCACATTCCAGGTGCTGTCTGGCTTACCCACAGGTCGCCCAGACCCAAGAGCTCTAGTGCCCGCTCAGGTCTGGAGATCCTGCATGGTGTTTCCTGGGGGACTGCTGAGGTACAAGGGGTGTCCAGTCCCCATACCTTCAGGACAGTCAGCAATGTCGTCTTCTTCTTCTTCACCAGATCTGCTAGTCACTAACTCGCTGTGCGCTGAAGTCTCCGAAGGAAGGGGAGCGATGGCGATGTTCCCACAAAGTCTCGACGATTGTGCCAATGGTCTGGCTTCAGGTACCGTACCGCCTTGTAGACGTGTCATCTCAGAGGCCAGACTGAAGATGGTCCCGAAGCAAGGATCTTCCATCTCTAATAAGTCTGGCAATAAGTCCATCAAGGCGGTGGCTACCCCCAAGCCTCTGCACCCCTCCAACCAGGCGGAGGACCTCCAGTTGTCTCTTGAATCCTCTGGGGTGCTACCTGATGTTAAAAAATAGAGAGAGACTTTCCTACACCCTGTACCTGGTACTTCACCCACTTCATCCAGTAAGCTTGGCAAAGTGTACGTCAAGGCGGTGGTTACCCCCGAGTCTCTGCACCCCTCCAACCCGGTGGAGGATCTCCAGTTGTCCCTTGAATCCTTTGGCGTGCTACCCGATAATAACAAATGGAGAGAGACTTTACTATGTCCTGTTCCTGGTACTTCGTCCACTTCTTCTGATGCTGAGGATGGCTCGATGGGAGGAAGCATCCTAGTCACCAAGATGGTGAGACCTGTCTCGTTCCCTCTAGTGGACAGAAGAGGTAGTCTTCTTGAAGAGAAATCTTGGGAGTCCATTGAAAGGATCGGCCTCCAACTTCCCTGTAGAAAATCCTTGTGGGCTTGAAGAAGAGGGGGCGTAAAGGGGGGTTACTGTAACAACCCTGGCGGCGTGCTTGCATGACTTACCATCTCCCACCATGCAAAACCGCCAACTTACCTACCAGTCCGGACTGTGCACTGTACTTCTATGCTTGCTGTGTGCATGTCTCTTGTCTGCTGGCTTAGGGCGGCGGCGCTGGTACTTCCTGATTCTTAAAGTTACAGTGTGCACAATCCTAATGCGTCTCCAGCCTATTTCTGTGTGTCACTGGATACTTAAACCTCCTCCACCCAGTGGGGGGTGCCTGAGTAACACTTTCTTACAGTGTGTTCTGTGCAACTGAGAGTTGTCAGGTCCTGTCCTGAATCTAGTCCGTTTCCGCCACCCTGGGGGCTGAGTACCCAGGTCCGTTACCTGTATCTGTGACTTCTAGTCTATTTCCGCCACCCTGGGGGCTGAATGCCCAAGTTCGTTCCTGTATCTCATTCCTGTGTCAGTTCCTGTCTGAACTGTGTCCTAGCCTGTTACCAGTTTGTCTCCATGTCCGATCCTTCCCTTACCCTGCAGTGTCTGAACTGGTACCTAACTCCTACTCGTTGTCTCTGTACTTCTGTTTGTGAGATTTGTGTCCACTCGCTACTTCATAGCAAGTACCTTGTGTGTATCTGGTTCTGCTTGTCCTGTTTCCCTGCCTCCATATCTACCTCCTGTGTTCTAGCTATCTTCCTATGTTTCCTTGTCCCTGTCTGTTCCATGTGAACATAGCCCTGTCCTGTCTGTCCGCTTCTGCCACACCTGCTGCTCTGCTTTGCTCTGCTCTGCCCTGCTCCGCTTGCCCTCCTCATCTGCTGCTCTGCTCTGCCCTGCTCCACTTGCCCTCCGCACCTGCGGCTGTGCTCTGCTCTGCCCTGCTCCGCTTGCCCTCTGCACCTGCGGCTCTGTTCTGCCCTGCTCCGCTTGCCCTCCGCACCTGCGGCTCTGCTCTGCTCTGCCCTGCTCCGATTGCCCTCCGCACCTGCGGCTCTGCTATGCCCTGCTCCACTTGCCCTCCGCACCTGCGGCTCTGCTCTGCCCTGCTCCTCTTGTCCTCCGCACCTGCGGCCCTGTTCCTGTATCCCAGCCTGTACTGGTCCCTATCCAGCCTGTTTACCTACCTGCCAGTACCCGCCTGTCTGCATACCAGCCGTGCCTGCCAGTACCCGCCTGTCTGCATACGAGCCGTGCCTGCCAGTACCCGCCTGTCTGCATACCAGCCATGCCTGCCAGTGCCCGCCTGCCTGCATACCAGCCAAACCTTCCCGTTCCTGCATTCCCCGGTGTGGGTCAAAAGCTGTGACCGGAGTCTGACCTGGAGTAGCACCTGGGCCACCTCCCTCGTCCCTCCTCGGACCACGAAGTCGATTAATCCGCCATGCGTCCATGGTCGGATCTGGCGAGGCCCCTAGTCACGCCCCTCCAGGCACTCCTTGGTTTGTGGCCCAATGGGACCACAAACCACACTCACGCCAAACAGTCCGGGCGTGAGCGTAACATTGATATTTTGTTGTTGACTTTTAATGAAATTATTCAAATACATTTTTCATATTTTATTGTTACATTGGTGGTTTATGGTTACTCCATTTTTCTCTTTCCTTTTACAAGTAAACTATACAGCCCTGTAATGCTTCCAATTTTGCCATTTCCTAATGCCAGATTTGCTTTGACCTTTGATTTTCAGATTTGGTAAAATAAGCCCCATCGGTCTCATCAAAAACCATACAAAGCTAAAAAGCTGTGACAGCATTCAGGGGTTCTTCAGAAAAAGGGTAACTTATTTCATCAGCAATTTAGATGGCAGTCAATTAATCAGGTTTTCTAGCTTAAGGTCCACTTCAAACGTCAGTATAATACAGGTAGTGTGCCATCGGTGTGCCATCCATTTTTTTCTGGTATGGCTTAAGAAAAAACAATTCCAAAGCTTCTCCTATACTTTGCAATGTTAAATACGTATGGCACATGGATGACATATGGATGGCATCCATGTGCTGTACATATTTTACACGGACCCATAGATTTATATTGGGTTATATTGGCCGATGTCATCCATGCTGCCTGAAAAAAAAACATACATGTCTCAGTGTGGTCTGCACGGACACATGATCCATGCAAACACAAGGACATTTACTGCACCATAGATTATAATGGGTACATGTGATATCTGTGAAAAAAAAACAGATGCCACACATATCACAGACATGTAAATGTGAATGGGGCCTAAAACAGTGTTTAGAACTTCATAAATCAGGATATGTTGCATCTGAGGTGTGGATCAAGGTTGCATGCGCCGCAGTCTTAAGACGCTCAAATGCGCATAGGTCAGCTTGATTTACAAAACTCTATGAGAGCTGCAGTTCAGAAGTCAAAGGACACAGCCAGCTGACAACATCCATGTCAACATATGACGCAGATCTGAGCCCAAGCGCAGAGAAAATAGGTGTATGTGTGTAAAGTGACAAGACACTGTGGAACCAGAACATCAAGGAGGCGTAGCAGAGGGGAGGAGTTTAATCAGAACTCTGGGTACAGCGTTGTCAGGGAAACGAGCTGAGGAGAAAAACAGCACGTGTGCAAGTTCTGAGGTGATTCTGACGCAGAACAGAGAGACGGGAGGAGCAATAGCAGTGTCCGGAGCTCTTGTCAGGAAGAAAAGTGCGCATTTCCGCCCAGACGTAGACGATCAAGCCCCGAAGACCCGGGCGACGGCAGTTAAGGTTCTCAGCCCAGACGTCGATGATCAAGCCCCGACGACACGAGACGCCAGTCAAGCTTCTCAGCCCAGACGTCAACGATCAAGCCCCGAAGATCCAAACGACCCCAGTCAAAGTTTTCAGCCCAGACATCGACGGTCAAGCCCCGAAGACCCGAGCAACGCCAGTCAAGGATCTCAGCCCAGACGTCAATGAACAAGCCCTGAAGACCCGAGCAACGCCAGTCAAGGTTGCTCAATTGGGTACATCGGTCGACAGAACGGGAAAAGGTTGCGGCGGCACGGTTCTCAGAAGTGTGCGCCAGTGACAGGACGTCGCAGAAGTTCCGGAGGTGTCAGATCAGATCTGTGGGAATTTGCTTGCCTCCTACCAGCCTGGAATATTTCCAGCAAACTATGGTACGACGCCATGGTATTAGCACTGCCCCCAGTACCAGTAGCGAAGACATCCCCAATTTCCTTCTCAGGAATTTTATTTGGTAGACTGAGTGGCTGCCCAAATACATTTTCTCACAAAAGGAGCTGAAGATAGAGTGGCAGTAGGTGCAAGTTTCTCCAGCCTGTTAGATATTAGAGGGTGAACGGCAGCACATTGGATCAGTGGTTAGCACTGTAGCCTTGCAGCGCTGGGATCCTGGGTTCAAATCCCAGCAAGGACAACATCTGCGAGGACTTTGTATGTTCTCCTCGTGTTTGCGTGTGTTTCCTCCTCAGTAGAAAAGCAGCCATAGAGTGTCCGGGAACCTTCCCACACACTTTTCTTAGCCAGGACTGCTTCTCAGCAGGGTTGGAAGGTCCCATCAGAGAATCCTCTGGTGTGCCTTGGCTTCTACCTCAGGAGAGTTCATGATAGCGCTAACTTTGCAGCTGCTATGGGGCTCTTGAGCGGGTGAGAAAGGTTAGCCCTCAGAATCAAATCCTCTGGTGGGCACAATGTTTTTCAATCTGAAACAGCTTCTCAGTGGGAGTTGTATTTCACGACAGTCATATTCTTTAGCTCGGTGAAAGGGCTGGCATAGAGGGAAACCGTATCTACCCCGGCTGTCATTTCTCCGTCACCAGGTTCCGCCAATTGTCACACACGACCATGCCTGGCTGTATGTTCAGCGGTGAGAGCCACAGATCAGGCTGCTGTGTTACAGCTTTCAACAACTCTGCAGCACTGGGTGGTTTGTCAATTAAGCATTAAGCATGTTATCTTCAGCACAGCCTGTTGCCGCTTGGCCAAGGCAGTGCTGCAGTGCTGTCAGCTTGTGACTGATGTGATCATTTCGAAGATGGAGGAGGAGGTGCATGAGCTGAACAATGTGATTACATTGAGGTTAAATTGGTGACGCTGTTTTTTATACTAAAGAAAGATCCTATTGTTTTGTTTTTTTTACGTTATTTTTTAAGACAAATGCATTCACCGAGAAATGTCATTTTAACATTTTACAACCTTATCTGGCAATGTGGTGTGTGACACATCGTCAGACACATCCTTTTTTATTTATGATGGAGGGACTCTGAAAGTCATAAAGCCTATTTCTACAAGGACATCAGATGGCCCTTACTATTCTTAAAAGGCCAGCAGTTGGCCGTAGCTATTGTTAGAGAGCCATCAGCCGGCTATCCTTTGTTGTTACCATTATTAACAAGTGGGTCTCCTATACTGTTATTGCATATCCAGTGACTGCAAGGGCAGCCAAAAACCCTTTGAAGAGACATAGAGGGGGGTCTCAGTAAAATGTTACCATTATAAATGAGCGGGTCTCCTATAGTGATAATGCCCATGCTGTGACTGCAAGGGCTGCCAAAATTTGGGAAAAACCCCACTAAGAATTTAAAGACACATAGAGCAGGGCCACAGTAACAAGGTACGACATGTTCCCATTAGAAAGTAGAGGGTCTGCTATACAGTTATAGGGTATGCAGTGAGTCCAACGGCTGACCAATTGTAGGAAAAACCCCACTAAGAATTTAAAGACACACGGAGCAGGGCCACAGTAACGACAAATTCCCATTAGAAAGGAGAGAGTCTCCCATAGTGTTGGCCTATGCAGTGAATGCAAGGGCTGCCAAAAATTTGGAGGCACTTCAATGCCCCTTGGAAGAGACGTGGAGGAGGGCCTCATAAAAAAAATGTTCCCATTAGAAAGGAGCAGGCCTCCTATACTTGTAGTGCCCATGCACTAAGTGTATGGGCTGACAAACATTTACCCCTAGGGGGTATACATGAACATACTGTATAAAAAAAAAATTTCACGGGCATCATAAACACCCTTTAAAAAAATTATGTGGGTGTTGCTTCACTGACCACGGTCACCCTGGTGATATGGTGGTGGAGGATGAGGAGAAGGAGGAGGACTAGAGCAAATAGACAAAATCAGGAAGCGTATACCCATGTGTGGGTGTGAAAAGGTGCATGGGAATACACCTCCCAAGAAAAGACACTGGATTTGAGTTTATGTTACGCTGCTATCATTTGGTGGTCTTGAGAAGTCTGGCCCAATCCAGCCCTTGTTCATTTTTATAAGAGTCAGCCTGTTAGCATTTTCAGTTGACAGGCGGATGCGCTTATCAGTTATAATTCCACCAGCGGCACAAAAAATCCGCTCTGATAAAACGCTGGCGGCAGGGCAGACCAGGACCTCCAAGGCATAGAGAGCCAGTTCATTCCACATATCCAGCATGGATACCCAATAATTATAAGGCACAGAGGAATGACGGAGGACGTTGGTGCGGTCGGCAAGGTACTCCCTCAGCATCTTCCCAAACTTTGCACTCCTTGTGAGAGTACCCCGCGCCTCAGGGTCTGTGCGAAGGAGGGTCTGAGAAAACTCTCCCAGAACTTTGACAGTGTTCCCCTGCCTCTGCTGGATTGAAGTTGTGTCTCTCTCGCCTGTACTCCTTGGTTGTCCAACGAAGTGTGCCCTCTGCCGCCAGCGTTTTCAGATGGGAATTTTTTTAATAGTGCCGCAACAAGGGCCTTCTGGTACTGCCCAATGTTTGTAGACCTGTCCGCCTCAGGAATAAAAGATATAAAGTTCTCCTTGTAGCGTGGGTCTAGAAGTGTCACCAACCAGTAATGACGGTCACCCAAAATTTTGAGAATGCGAGGGTCATGGGAAAGGCAGCGTAACATAATCTCAGCCATGCGTGCCAGACTACTAACAGCAAGACTTCCATGTCCTCACCAAGAAGATGACTGACCATGCTCTCCTCCTCTCTGTCCTCTGGCCATCCACGCTGAACAGACGGTATGACAGCTGTGCAGGTAGTACCGTCTATAGTGCATGAAACTAGCTCCTGTTCTTCCTCCTCCTCCTCCTCTTCCTCATTGTCACCCAATCCACGTTGGGATGAGATGAGGATTGGCTGTGTGTAATCACCCTGTATGGTTCCTTGCTCCATCTCATCGTGCTCCGCCTGCAATGCATTCTCTTTGATTGTGAGCAGAGAGCATTTCAGAAGACAGAGAAGCGGCATGGTGACGCTAATTATGGTTCCGGCCATTGTCACACACGACCATTCCTGGCTGTAGGTTCAGCGGTGTGAGCCACAGATCTGCCTGCTCTTTCAGAGCTGTCCACAACTCTTCAGCATTGTGCGGTTTTTCAGCTAAGCATATTAGCTTCAGCACAGCCTGTTGCCGCTTGGCAGAGGCAGCGCTGCAGTGCTTCCAGCTTGTGACTGATGTGGTCATTTCAGAAATGGAGGCTGAAGAGGAGGAGGAGGCTGAGGAGGAAGAGGTGCAGCAGCTGTAGACCATAGGGGCAACCCTGATTGACCTAGGGCCCGCAATCCTTGGCGTCGGGAGGACATGTTCCGTCCCAAGATCCGACTGGGTCCTGGCTTCCACTATGTTAACCTAGTGTGCCGTCAGCGAGATGTACCATCCCTGCCCACAAGCACTTGTCCACGTGTCCGTGGTTAGGTGGACTTTACCGGTAACTGTGTTGTTGAGAGCACGGCTAATGTTTTGGGACACGTGTTTGTGTAATGCGGGGACGGCACACAGGGAGAAATAGTGGCGGCTGGGGACCAAGTACAGAGGGATGGCTTGCATTCCAAGGACTGGGGTATGGACAACTGAACGCTGCGCTGGGACAAAGACATGGACGTGCTTCCTGATGCCGCTACTTGAGAGTGTGCAACGACAGGTGCAGAGCAAGTGAAGTCTTCGCATGCACCATGGACAGGGGATTGGCTTGCATGCACAACAGCGGAAGAAGCAATGGTGCCACCCGCAGACACTGTATCTGGACACTGGGGTTCGGCCCACAAAGTCGGGTGCTTTGCTGCCATGTGCCTGATCATGCTGGTGGTGGTCAGGCTGGTCGTTTTGCCACCCTGCTGATGCCTAGGGACATGTTGTGATGCCTAGGGACATGTTGTGATTTTTATTTTTGGAATAAAAGGATTTATCGCATGTGGCACCGAATTTTACCTTCCTTATATATCCTTGCAAGTGTATGCTGGACACTAATCCGTGAGCCTGGGATTCCTGTGAGTATCAGGTGATATGACCTAATTATCTTTTTTCAGTCTTTAAAAAACAACCAGACTCGGTAAGACCTAACAGTTGTACTGGCAACTTCCTTCGTGTTGGTGTTACGGGGAACGGTTGCCTGCCTTCTGTCTGCGGCCACCACACTGCTTCTTCCTGCCTGTTGGGGTGCTCTGCCTCCCTCCCCTTGTGTGCTGCTGTCTTCGCTCTGCATGTCCTCCTCCAGGTTGGGTCAGTTACTATATCATCCACTTCCGCACCCTGGTCCTCCTCCTGACTTTCTGGCAATTGTGTCTCATCATCGTCCACCTCTTGTGACACTTTCCCACCGTCGTCTTCGTGTGACCGTGGCTGCTCAAATATTTGGGCATCGCTACTTGTGATCTCCTCTTGCCCCTCTTCAAGTGGACCGGGCGAGAGGCCCGAATCTATAAATGGAAAAGTGAACAGCTCTTCAGAGTGTCCAAGTGTGGGATCAGTTGTCTCTGGGTACGCGGCATGGTGGGAGGAAGGAGGATCAGGGTGAGGAATATGCGGTCCAGATTCACGGCTACTGAGACTTGACCGTGTGGAAGACAGGGTGGTGGTGGTGGTGGCTAAGTGACTGGAAGCATTATCCGCTATCCAACCAACAACCTTTTGACACTGCTCTGGGTTCAATAGTGGTGCGCTGCGGTCACCTATAAATTGGGACAGGAAGGTCAGACGAGAAGATGTGGGTGTTTTTTGTGGCACAATTTAGAGTTGCCCACGGCCTTGTCCTCGACCTCTGCATGCTCCATTACTATGACTTCCAGTTCCCCGTCCCTTGCCATGTGCCTTGACCGTTTTAAATGGAGGATAGTATCTTCCACGCTCAGTACAAATGACTGAGCTTGAAGCGAACTTATATGTGTGATAGAGAAAGCACAGTTTTAAATAGCTAGATTTCTAGCGCTCCAATATGGAAAGGACCTGCCTGTATTCTGCAGTGCCAACAAGCAAATGGCGCAGAAAAAATGGTGTTCTCTGGATTGCTTTTTAAGCAAATAATGAGGATTAAGATCCAAAGAAAAGTATTCCTGGCCCCTGAGACCTGGGCCTTTGTATAGAAATATCTAACAGCAGCAGAAGGCAGAATTGGAATGGAGCCTCTTGTGCTATATGCACTGCAGTCTGCTATATACCCTGCCTGCCTGTCTATATACCCTGCCTGCCTGATATCTCTGCAGATCGATTAGTTAGTCCTCAAAAGGACTGTTTGTTAAGATGGATATGTGTTATGTACGTTTTTTCTCCCTACACTACCTAATACACGATCAAATCTCTCCCTGACACAGCAGCAGCTCTCCCTACACTGTCTGATCCGGAGTGCCTGTGACGAGCATAGCGGCTCCAGGTCTTATATAGACCTGATGACGCTGTGCGGCCAGCCAATCACTGTAATGCCCACAACCAACATGGCTACGGCATTACAGTGCATTGCAGGCAATCCCTGCATGTTCATTGGCTCTCTAAAGAGCGCCAAACATGCAGGGAGGGGACCCGAGTTCCCGCCGAGCAACCTGGAAATACTCGGCGAGCTCCGAGCATCTCGAGCAGTGAGATGCTCGGGCGAGCACCAAGCAGTAGCGAGCATGCTCGCTCATCACTACTCAGGATTTTTTCCTGAGCATTTCTGCATCTCCCTGGCAGAAAAAAACGCATGCGGATTGTACATGCGGATTGTACATGCGTTTTTCCTGCCAGGGATATGCGGAAGTGAAGCGTTCTTCACATGCATTTCCGCATGCGGGTTGACAAGCGCTTTCCAAGCGATTTTAGCATCACTTGGAAAGTGCTTGACAACTTGGTCACACTATATAAATCCATGCAAAAGGCATGGATTTATATACTGTGACCTTTAAAGAATGGTAAAAAATAAAAAAATAAATCTATACTTACCTTCCGATGGCCCCCGCAGTCTTGCTTCGCTCTGTCCTGGTTGCCGGCAGCTCGCGGTACACTGAAGGGCCTGCCCTCACATAGCTATGACGTCAGCACAGGTCCTTCAGTCCACCGCGAGTTGCCGGCAAGTGAAGACAAGGAGAGCGGGGGCCGTCAGAAGGTAAATATAATATTTATTTTTTATTTTATTCTTTTTGTCACAGGTTCTATGGTACCCGGTTCCGGAGGAAAGTCTCCTGTCCTCCACACCCGGGTACCATCCGCACATTGGAACGCATGGATTCCGCATGTACAGATGCAGTGATGCGTAATCCATGCGTTCCAATGTAAGTCAATGGCGGCGAAAACGCAGCGCTTCCACAAAATAATTGGTAGTGCTGCGTTTTTTTCCGCAATGATAATCCGCAGCGAAAATTTCCACAGCATGTACACATGCGGATTATCATTGGGGGAACATGGCAGGCCTTCTACCATGCGTTTTTTAAGCATTTCTGCAGCGTTTTTGCCACTGCGGAAACGCTTAAAAAACGCATCGCGGGCACACATGCATGTTTTACAATTAATATTAGTTGTTAAATAAAAGAAATACGCTCCCATGTGCACACAGAGTTTTTTGGAGACAGTCAAAAACAATGTGTTTTTTAGTGGAAACCACTTAAGGAAATATCCATTTTTATGGTATGTGCACCACAAAACAGCTGCAAAAAATGAACATAATGCACAGCAATGTCAAAAAATTAGCAAATTAAAAAAAAAATCCATATTCACCAGACTGCAAATTTTTGCAAGATTCAAATACAATTGAATTCTACGTGAATAAATTTGCCCATCTCTAACAGCCCCCCCATTTCTGTGTTTCAGGCCACCCCCAAATCTAAGAAGCATCATTGTCAGAAGCTCCCTGTCATCTCCTCCAGTTACAGTTACCTTTCCTTGCAACCAGAAAAAATGTAAAACCTGTCCGTTTATAACGACCACAGACAAGATAAAGATTCCCAATTCACATCAGGACTATAAGATCCCAGGTACGCTCAGCTGCATCACTAATGTGGTGTACTTAATTATATGTACCAAATGTCCAGCTGGGGGTCTTTATGCAGGGGAGACGAGGCAAAAACTTAGGAGAAGGATGAATCATCATCGCCACACAATAAAAGAAAAAAGAATAGATCTACCTGTAGCCAAGCACTTTTGTTCCCCTGGTAACTTCAAATCTCAAAGAAAAAGAAGAATCTCAGAATATAAACTGATGATGACCTTTAACACTTTCAGAGCAGGAATGAATGTGTCACACGGATTTATGTCATTCTACATCAACTAAGGAATGTGCCCCTCAGACTTGTGAGGCCATCATAACACTGGACCTAGTCACAGGACAATAAAACCTTCACACTCCTTATCTATTAACTGCTAAAATATTTATAGCCAGAACAGTTTATCTCTTCCATAATAACTCTGCTTTCCATCACCTGTCTTATCTATTGCATTATTTCTGTGCCCTGTTGTGTATAAATATGTGACTCTTCAGATTTTGGGTTATACTAGCCTGATGAAGAGACCTGAGTAGTCTCGAAAGCTTGCAATTTGTTACCATCTTTTCAGTTAGCCATTAAAAGGTATCAACCATTGAGGACTCTCAAATCTAAATATTTTTCCCATCTCTAACAGACACTCATTATTGTACCTCTCCAGCCCTTTGGATAACAAAATGCCTTATGTTCAGCCAAATATGTCACTTCTGGAATAAGATGAGCCTAATTCATTAAGATGCACATTCCACTTAATTAATTAGGCATATCTTACAAGTGTTGTGCGCCTCCGGCACTAAAGTGGCATAACTTTTCATGAATTAGATGGCTGGGCTTAGCCATGCCCCTATCTCGCCAATGCTGTACGTATTATGATGGAGCTGGCTGGGACAGGCGTGAAAATGTCTAAAATCACCAAAATGTTTGCATCATTTCTGAGTTGTGCAAAAATTTGCAACATGAAATAGATTTACACAAAAAACTGGTATAAACACCTTCATGAATCAGGGCCCATGTGTAAGAAAAAGTTTGCTTGTCACAAGCGACTTTCTGAGTTTTCACCTTTCTAGAAGCCAACTTTTTTGTGAAGTGGGGAATAATTATTTTTTTAAAAAGACAAAAGATGACGTTTAGCTGCGATTGTTTAACTCACAAAGTGTGCGTGTCACAAACAATTTATATTTTTTGCACACCTGTTTTACAAGTTAAATTGAACATGTGTACACTCCACAACAATACAGAAAAGATTCAATCATTTCTAATAATTAAGTTAATAATTAATTAATTAAAGGACAAATCCTGACTAGTCTGGTCCCATAGGTATCCCATAAGTTTTTGTTTTTAAATAAACTGTTTTATTTTTTCAAGAAAATTAATCAAAAGTGGACCTTAGTGGGGGTTTGCCAATTCTATGGATAAAAATGTCAACCTATTGGGATGACACTAGTGATGACGGGTATGCACCGAGTATCGTGCCTGCTCCAGTTAAATGTTCGAGTCCCCGCGGCTGTTAGACAGCCACAAAACATGCGAGGATTGCCCGTGTTTGTCAGGCAATCCCCGCATGTTTTGTGGCTGTCTAACAGCCGCGAAACATGCTGCCGCGGGGACTCGTACATAAATCCAAGAAAAGACAAAAAAATGCCAGGATTAAGGTAGTCTAGATAGGTTTAAAAAGTTATACACTTTATTTAGATAGTAGAAGATCAAATTAAAAAAAAAAAAACCTGAAGAAGCATCTGCGAAATGTGCATTGGGTCCTTGGTGGGTGAGTAGGTAACTTGCTACGTGTATCAAATGATTAGGGTATGTCTTCTGTTGGGGGACAGTTCCCATTCTATATATCTGTATGTACATTTATACCAGCTGAGTTTGTATTACTTTTTTATATTTATTATATATTCATTTAATTGCTCAGTCTGTGTATATAATTTATACTATGTAATATATTTTTGTATATTGTGGAATCCCCTGTACTACTCACCCACCACTGTATATAGTTTTGTGTCTGTATTTTTATTTTATTTTTAATTACAATATTTTACTATCTAAATAAAGTGTATAACTTTTTTAAACCTATCTAGATTACCTTAGTCCTGGCATTATTTGGTCTGTTCTTGGATTTATGTATTTAGTTAATGCCTTTTGGGACACTTTACCCATGTCAGGGGTCTCCTGACAGTTTTTTGATATTTGGGGACTCGAACATGTCACTCGGTACTCGGTGCATACCCGAGCACCCTCAGCAAACTCGAGTATCCAGCACTTGTGCTCATCACTAAATGACACCAATAAATGCCGCAATGGCTGATGTATAGTGGAGGTCTTTCTTATTTTGGGACTCCTCAATTATTTAACTTTCCACACTTTGGATAGTTGTTGATGATCCAAAGGACAGGTAATAAATATGTGATAAGAGTGGGTCTGGCATTCTACATCCTCACCATTCAGCTGCTTACAGCTCTTGAAGTGGCCAGATGTAAACAGTTTACAGCATAGCGCCCCACACTGTGCAGTGGGCATCCTTGGGTACTGCAGCTCAGCTGCCAATTAAACAAATAGCATGTGGGTGCCAAGTGTCAGTCCTACATCAATCTAATATTGAAAGGCCACTTATTAAAGGGAAAGCAGTCTCACCTACTGTAGGCACAATACCTGAGGGAACCCAAAGGTCCCTGTGTCACATGAGAAGACAGGGCTCTGGGCCTATTGATTCTATAGGAAATGCATTGGATGTCCATGCCAGATTCATTGTCTAGAACCATCAATACATTTCTATAAAACATTGCATATATATTAATAATATAAGCAAATAAGCAGAAAGTAATTGTATGGGTGAGATAAGGTTAGACTTTCGACAATATATTATTTATTTACCTTGCATTATTAGGTCATAATTCACTTATAAAGAGGCCTCATGGGCCTTTAGATTCAATGTAGTGTGAAATACACGCTCCATTATTTTACACTAATAAATTATTTCTGTGCCATAAAATAATCATAATAAACAGCTCTAAAACATTGATAATGCGTTGGAGCAAAGCCTTGAAATACGAGGTTGTCACAGAGAAAATCTGCTGTTATTTGGAAGTCCATTGAATTCTTTAACACACTGAATAATGGACGGCCATCGGTGTAAAAGGTGCGCACAAAGGTTCACTGTATATCTGACTATTGTGTGATATAAACAGTAGAAATATAAAAATGTGCTGTACTGTTTATACATTGTATATACATACTGTATGGGTCCAGACACTAGGAGGAATATTCATTGGAGAATTGCTATAGAAAAACTATCCCATAACAATTTATGGAGGAACAGGAAAAAAAGGCTCTATAGGACATCTTCTGAATGGACTCTGGACACATAAAAAACGGGATGTGGGTAACAAGAACGAGACTTACATCTGACATTGAGATCCTGACGAAGGGGCAACCTGAAACGCGTAGATAGATGTTTTTACTTTTGTAATGGTGGAATACATTTTATCACTCATTGTGAGTCGGATCATCTTTCAATCCTGCCAGGGTGGGATTCAGAAGGTGAGCTGGGAACAGGGGTGGATTAAGAGTAGCAAGGGCCCCGGGCAGTTTTGAAGGCGCCCCCACACACACACACACACACCTGATCACATGTCACATGATCCCCTGTGATAGATCATGTCATAGTTCACGTGAAATTAATTTGGCACAATATTAATTATAATAATTTTTTTTAGGCTGTGTGCCCACTATGCGTTTTTTTAAGCAATTCCGCTGCAGAAGCGCTTAAAAAACGCTTGGTAGAAGGTCTGCCATGTTCGCCAATGATAATCCGCATGTGCTGTGCACATGCTGCGGAAATTTCCGCTGCGGATTATCATTGCGGAAAAATCCGCAGCATTACCAATTATTTTGTGGAAGCACTGCATTTTCGCCGCCATTGACTTGCATTGGAACGCATGTAATCCGCATCACTGCATCTGTACATGCGGATTCCATGCGTTTCAATGTGCGGATGGTACCCGGGTTTGGAGAAGAGGAGACTCTCCTCTGGACCCAGGTACCATAGTACCTGTAAAAAAAAAAGAATAAAATAAAAAATAAATATTATACTTACCTTCTGATGGCCCCCAGAGTCTTTATCCGATGAGTCCTGGCTTGCCGGCAGCTTGCGATGGTCTGAAAAGGACCTGCCGTGACATCATTTAGTCATGTGACGGGTCACGCGACCGCTGACGTTGGCAGGCCATCAGAAGGTAATTATATTTTTATTTTTTACCATTCTTTTACTGTCACACTATATACAGTGGTGGCCAAAAGTATTGGCACCCCTGCAATTCTGTCAGATAATACTCAGTTTCTTCCTGAAAATGATTGCAATCACAAATTATTTGGTATTATTATCTTCATTTAATTTGTCTTCAAAGAAAAAACACAAAAAGAATTGTCCTAAAGCCAAATTGGATACAATTCCACACCAAACCTAAAAAAGGGGGTGGACAAAAGTATTGGCACTGTTTGAAAAATCATGTGATGCTTCTCTAATTCGTGTAATTAACAGCACCTGTAACTTACCTGTGGCACCTAACCGCTGTTGGCAATAACTAAATCACACTTGTAGCCAGTTAACATGGATTAAAGTTGACTCAACCTCTGTCCTGTGTCCTTGTGTGTACAACATTGAGCATGGAGAAAAGAAAGAAGACCAAAGAACTGTCTGAGGACTTGAGAAACCAAATTGTTAGGAAGCATGAGCAATCTCAAGGCTACAAGTCCATCTCCAAAGACCTGAATGTTCCTGTGTCTTCCGTGTGCAGTGTCATCAAGAAGTTTAAAGCCCATGGCACTGTGGCTAACCTCCCTAGATCTGGACGGAAAAGAAAAATTGACGAGAGATTTCAACGCAAGATTGTGCAGATGGTGGATAAAGAACCTCAACTAACATCCAAACAAGTTCAAGCTGCCCTGCAGTCCGAGGGTACAACAGTGTCAACCCGTACTATCCGTCGGCGTCTGAATGAAAAGGGACTGTATGGTAGGATACCCAGGAAGACCCCACTTCTAACCCCGAGACATAAAAAAGCCAGGCTGGAGTTTGCCAAAACTTACCTGAGAAAGCCTAAAACGTTTTGGAAGAATGTTCTCTGGTCAGATGAGACAAAAGTAGAGCTTTTTGGGAAAAAGCATCAACATAGAGTGTACAGGAAAAAAAAAGAGGCATTCAAAGAAAAGAACATGGTCCCTACAGTCAAACATGGCGGAGGTTCCCTGATGTTTTGGAGTTGCTTTGCTGCCTTGGGCACTGGACTGCTTGACCGTGTGCATGGCATTATGAAGTTTGAAGACTACCAACAAATTTTGCAGCATAATGTAGGGCCCAGTGTGAGAAAGCTGGGTCTCCCTCAGAGGTCATGGGTCTTCCAGCAGGACAATGACCCAAAACACACTTCCAATGAGTCCAGACCCATAGAACCCCTGTGGAGAGATCTCAAAATGGCAGTTTGGAGAAGGCACCCTTCAAATATCAGGGACCTGGAGCAGTTTGCCAAAGAAGAATGGTCTACAATTCCAGCAGAGCATTGTAAGAAACTCATTGATGGTTACGGGAAGCTCTTGTTCGCAGCTATTTTGGCTAAAGGTTGTGCAACCAAGTATTAGGCTGAGGGTGCCAATACTTTTGTCTGGCCCATTTTTGGAGTTTTGTGTGAAATGATCAATGATTTGATTTTTGCTTCATTCTCTTTTGTGTTTTTTCCTTGCAAGCAAATTAAATGAAGATAATAATACCAAAGAATTTGTGATTGCAATCATTTTCAGGAAGAAACTGAGTATTATCTGACAGAATTGCAGCGGTGCCAATACTTTTGGCCACCACTGTAAATCCATGCCGGTTGCATGGACTTATATAGTGTGACCAAGTTGTCAAGCACTTTCCAAGTGATACTAAAATCGCTTGGAAAAGCGCTTGATAACCCAAATGCAGAAATGCATGTGAAGAACGCTTCGCATCCGCTTGTCCCTGGCAGGAAAAACGCATGTAAAATCCGCATGCGTTTTTTCTGCCAGGGAGAAGCAGAAACGCTCAAAAAAAATCCGGAGCATTTCTGCATCGTGGGCACATAGCCTTACATTAATTGTATGACTCAATATTGAGCACATGTAGCCATCTATACACGGCGGGATGCTGCACGGCGCCATCTATACACAGCAGGAGGCCGCACGGCGCCATCTACACACAGCAGGAGGCCACATGTAGCCATCTATACACAGCCGGAGGCCGCACGTAGCCATCTATATACAGCGGGAGGCCGCACGTAGCCATCTATACACAGCGGGAGGCTGCACGTAGCCATCTATACACAGCAGGAGGCCTCACAGCGCCATCTATAAACAGCGGGAGGCCACACGGCGCCATCTATACACAGCAGGAGGCCGCACGGCGCCATCTACACACAGCAGGAGGCCACATGTAGCCATCTATACACAGCGGGAGGCCGCACGGCACCCCCCCTAGAGAGAGCGGGAGGCTGCACGCAGTCACGCACACACAAACAAACATATACAGACATATACATACACGCATAAACACATTTGAAACACAAAAATACATCTAAACAGACATCACACAATGATATCTGCCTGCACACACACACACACTTACTCAATCACACATTCACACACTCACTCTCACACTCTCACACATACACACTCTCTCACACACACACTCTCACACACACACTCTCTCTCATACACACACTCTCTCACACACACACACTCTCTCTCATACACACACTCTCATACACATACTCTCACACACAGACACACACACACAGACACACACACACAGATTCACCATCCTCCGGCTCGGCTCCAGTCCTCCTGCTCCTCTCCGGTGGTAAGTAGCAGTGCAGGCCGGGCGTCACAGCTAAGAGACACGGCCGCACACAGGGCCGTGTCTCCTAGCTGTGATGCGGCCGGGCCAACACAGGGAAGTTAACAGCTGCAGTGCTGGCCCGGCCGGAGAAGAAGCAGCGTCCGTGCGCCGCTGCTGGGGAGCGGTCCGGGGACCCCCTGCCACTGTCTGCCAATATGTGCCGCAGCGCCGCACATATAATTAGGGCAATCTGGCCATAGGCACCCCGGAGCCCCGGGCCCCCTGGAGGCCCGAGGCCCCGGGCGATAGCCCGGATTGCCCTCATTATAATCCGTCTATGGCTGGGAAGAGTGGGGGGATATTGGAATCCATCTCCCCTCATTGAGTAAGTAATGTCTCATTGTGGTTTGCACATCCAAAAATCCATCCCTGGTTTGTCGGCTGATGCTCCTGATTTTTCATTGCAGTTTATATTTGTCCATAATAATTTGCCAGACTTTGGGGATGTTGACTTTCTAAGCAATTGTCATTTATACCCAACAGATATGGATAAGTTGCTGTTTTATTGCTTTATAATTTATAGCAGGTGCATACATAGAAGATAGATTCTCCCTACTAAAGATAAAAGTGGGGGAATTGGGTTATAACTATTCCGGGGGCTCCAACCATTGAGATCCATAGTGATCTAAAGTTCTTGCCTCTGCAATCTGGGTGTTCCAGATCCCAGTACTTTGGATTACTATAGGTCCCAGATTGAGCCTCTGCCGGCCGTTCTTGAATGGAGCAGAGTTGCACATGCTCAACCTCCTCCCCATTCATTATCTATGCAACTGTCGGACAAAGTCAAGCCCTATACTCTACTATTCCCGGCAGTCCCATTGATAATAAATGGAGTGGGACATGTGCACCTCCACTCCATTCAGGATGGAGAGCCCTTTCTCAGGGATCCAAAACCCCCATACTCTGGATCACTAGTGGTCCCAGCAGTTGGATCCTCAGTGATAACGCTGTTTAAGAGTATATGCACAAAGAGTTTTGTCAGGATTTTATTGGCGTAGTTCCGCTTCAAAAAGCTTATGAAAACCCAGTTCAAAAATACTCGAAAAACTCTTCCCATTTCTATTGTAAAACCACTGTGCTTTTCATATGTTCGTTACTTTTTTTCTGCTCAAACAAATGTCTGGTTGAAAAAAAAAGAAAGTGCATGTCACTTCTGTAAACGGCTCCCGAGGAAAGCAATCTAGATACTGGTCAATGAAAAGGCTGTAAAAAACACTTCAGAAAATAAAAACTCTAAGAAACCGTTTCGAAAACTTCTTCAGGACCACTTTAAGAAACAAAATATTTCTCCAAACACTTCCCAAAGACGGAACGTTTCCAGAAGTGGCTTCAATAGAAAACTCATAGTTTTGATTGCCTCAAAAAATTGCCATGTCCACATACACTTATACAGGCAAATTTCCTGACCCAAATTTATGCATTACCATCCATCCCTTTAACCAGGTGCATAGTACATAAATCTGCCCATGGTAAATGGGGGCTGTTTCACCATCTCACATATCACCCCACTAGAGATTGATATCTTCGGCAACCCTCCCCTTAAAAATTTGTCCTGCGCATAGCGCTGGCCGTCCTACGCAGAGTCGTAGAGTCGGGGACATTGGTACATTCATTGGGGGAGAGGCTGCCGGCCACCCTGAGAGAGTTTCACATGGCCAGAGTCCCCTTTAGTGCCAGGACAGGGACAACCCACCATTCTTCATCTAAGAGGGGTTCCACTGTACTCAAGGTAGGGGTAGACACCTCTTCCATGGCAATGGGCTCTTCAAAGGTGTAGCGTCTCAACATGTTACGGTGAAGGTTCCGCCAGAGTCCTCCAGTCCCTACTGGCTCCACCTCATAGACTGGATTAATAGGGTCTACCCTCTTCTTCACCTTATATGGGACCGCCTCCCACCACCCATCTAACTTCCCAGAAGGCCTCTTGGTCCTGACCATCACCCGGTGGCACTTAGCATACTCATCGTTGTGCATGGGTCTCGGGTTGGGGTGCACCACTTGTCTCAGGTGCTCCCTCACAACCTTGTGCACTGCTCTTGCGCCCATGCAGTGGTGTCTCTCGGCAGTGGCCCCAATAGTTACATAGTTACATAGTTTATAAGGCCGAAAAAAGACAAGCGTCCATCCAGTTCAGCCTATTTCTTGTGCACTGCAGCTATTCCGCAGCGTTGATCCAGGGGAAGGCAACAAAAAAACATGAGGTATAGGCCAATTTACATCACTGAGGAAAAATTCACTTCCCGACACCAATCTGGCAGTAAGATTAAATCCCTGGATTAATTAACTAAGCATAAAATGTAATTTTATTGTTCTCAAGAAAGGCGTCCAGGCCTCTCTTGAACTCTTTAAGTGAGTTGGACATCACCACTTCCTCTCCCAGAGAGTTCCAGAGTCTCACGGCTCTGACCGTAAAGAATCCCCTTCTATGCTGGTGCAGGAACCTCCTTTCCTCCAGACGCATAGTGTGCCCCCTCGTCTTTGTCACCATCCTTGGTATAAACAGGTCATGGGAGAGATCTCTGTACTGCCCCCTGATGTATTTATACATGTTTATGAGGTCTCCCCTAAGCCTTCTCTTTTCCAATGTAAATAGGCCTAATTTTGACAACCTCTCTGGGTATTCTAGTCCCTCCATTCCCTTTATTACCTTAGTCGCCCTCCTTTGTACCCTCTCTAGCTCCAATATGTCTTTCCTGAGCACCGGAGCCCAGAACTGTGCACAATATTCTAAGTGCGGCCTTACCAGCGCTTTATACAGAGGAAGAACAATGTTCTCATCATATGCCCCTATTCCTCTTCTGATGCATGCCATGACTCTATTTGCCTTCGCAGCTGCTGCCTGACACTGGGCACTCCAATTTAATTTGCTGTTAACCAAGACGCCCAGGTCCTTCTCCATGTCAGATTTCCCCAACGGTTTCCCATTTAATATGTATTGGTGACTATAGAACCTATATATAGGACACATAAACTAAATATAATATAAAATATAACATTTATTAGTGATAATTTTAAAAATACATAATAAAAATAAAAAGAATAGGGAAAGGAATCACAAAAAAGAAAAAAGGAGGTTCACAAAGGAAAGTATCAATAATGCCAAGAGAAGACATGCACAAAATGAATACATCAACCAATATACCACATGAAATGTTAAAGTGTTATGTATGCAGGTAATAAAGTGAGATAGTGATAAAGTGCAAGTGCTGGTATACTTCTCACAATACTAGATGTATATCAAGATAACATAAAAGTGGGAATGATAAATAGGAATAAGGCATGTGTTACATATTGAGGCTGGTACTGACCCGTGAGACCTGGATCCAACGCGCGTTTCGCCGGAGCTTTTACAAGGATATGGTAAAAGAAAAGATAAAGGGGTATTTATAAGAAGTCCAGCCAATGGGGAAGCAGAAAATAATAAGGGGGTGCTGTTTAACACATGTGCTGTGTAATTGATATGGCGCCATATCATGTGGCCACATCGCCCTTTCCCCATGTCGATGTGCGACTAGCAAAAGCGCAGATCAGCTGGGGAAAAAAAGGACATGTGCCGGCGTGCGTTTCACAAAAAGAGTCAAGGTGGATTATAATTTTGAACACATTAACCCCTTATGGCTTGAACGAAACAAATAGTTTTGTTTCCTTCCTTTAAGCAGTATATTGACTAGGTATATCTATGATCATTTGTTTTTATTTAGTTTTATTTCTATCATTATTTTATTTCTTTTATCATCTATCTTCTTCTTCTTTATTATTTTATCACTTATTTATGTCTATATTTAATTTTATGTTATGTTTTGGTTTTCCATGTAGTTCTTTCGCCAGCTGATTTGATTGCCCTCCAGCCATAGCCTCTAGTCTGCTGATGACATCAGGACTCCAAGATACTCTCTTATATTATTGTTCTACATTACGGATACGCCAGCATCTCACTTTATATATGTGCTTTATTTATAATTTTATTTTATATGTGCTAAGCAGAGGGACTTAATCTTTAATTATTAAATTCTTTCACACTTTATGGTTGTTGCACAATTTTTATGGTAATATTTGCCTACTGTAACTTATTTCAATATGGGATTAAATAGTCTGTGGCACTACATGTTCATCTTCACTTTTTTCTACACTTAAATTCTTTTTACTTCTTTCACATCAACTTTTGTCCATATTTCACATGCACCCATTCACATTTTCACATTTTCCACATCCCCTTTCACTCTTGCTTCACCGTCAATATGATCCTCCCTCTGCTTCCCTCTGCGTCTCACATGGTGGAACGCACATCTCAGTGCATTTCCTGTATCTGTGGCATTATGTCATTTCCGGCTTGTGCATCTCATTTACCTTGTGACACGCATGCCGATGCCCGGCCTCTAGCGTGTGGAACGCACACCATAGCTCATTTCCGGTGCCTAGGGCACTATGTCATTTCCGGTGCGTGCGTTCCACTGCTCCAATGAAACGCACGCCGGCACATGTCCTTTTTTTCCCCAGCTGATCTGCGCTTTTGCTAGTCGCACATCGACATGGGGAAAGGGCGATGTGGCCACATGATATGGCGCCATATCAATTACACAGCACATGTGTTAAACAGCACCCCCTTATTATTTTCTGCTTCCCCATTGGCTGGACTTCTTATAAATACCCCTTTATCTTTTCTTTTACCATATCCTTGTAAAAGCTCCGGCGAAACGCGCGTTGGATCCAGGTCTCACGGGTCAGTACCAGCCTCAATATGTAACACATGCCTTATTCCTATTTATCATTCCCACTTTTATGTTATCTTGATATACATCTAGTATTGTGAGAAGTATACCAGCACTTGCACTTTATCACTATCTCACTTTATTACCTGCATACATAACACTTTAACATTTCATGTGGTATATTGGTTGATGTATTCATTTTGTGCATGTCTTCTCTTGGCATTATTGATACTTTCCTTTGTGAACCTCCTTTTTTCTTTTTTGTGATTCCTTTCCCTATTCTTTTTATTTTTATTATGTATTTTTAAAATTATCACTAATAAATGTTATATTTTATATTATACTTAGTTTATGTGTCCTATATATAGGTTCTATGGTTAAAATTGACACATTAACATTTAAAATCCTTTTCCATACTTTTTCTAATTATGTATGGGTGACTGCTGTTTTTCTTTCCCATGTGCATGACCTTACATTTATCGGCATTGAACCCCATTTGCCATTTTTTGGCCCAACTCCCCAATTTATCTAAATCCTCCTGTAGCTGTGCCCTGTCCTCATCTGTATTAACTACTTTACAAAGTTTAGTATCATCTGCAAATATTGCTATTTTACTATGCAACCCTTCCACTAGATCATTAATAAATATATTAAATAATATAGGGCCCAAGACAGACCCTTGGGGCACCCCGCTAGTAACCCTGACACACCCTGAGCTTACTCCATTGATAACCACCCTCTGCTTTCTATCACTCAGCCAGCTATTTACCCACTTGCACACATTATCCCCCAGACCAAGCATTCTCATTTTATATACCAACCTTTTGTGTGGCACGGTATCAAACGCTTTGGAGAAGTCCAGGTATACAACATCCACTGACTCTCCCCGGTCCAGCTGTGAGCTCACCTCCTCGTAGAAGGCCATCAGGTTTGTTTGGCAGGAGCGATCCCTCATGAATCCATGTTGATATGGAGTTAGACAGTTATTATCATTAAGATATTCTACAATAGCATCTCTAAGAAATCCTTCAAACAATTTACCCACAACAGACGTTAAGCTGACTGGTCTATAGTTCCCAGGGTCACTTTTAGACCCCTTTTTGAATATTGGTACCACATTTGCTTGGCGCCAGTCTAGTGGGGCAGTCCCTGTCCATAAAGAGTGCTTGAATATAAGATACAGCGGCCTGTCTATCACATTACTTAATTCTTTTAGTACCCGGGGGTGTATGTCATCTGGGCCTGGTGACTTGTCTATTTTGATATTATTTAGGCGTTTCTGAACTTCCTCCTGGGTTAGGTGGGTGATATTTAGCGGAGGGTTTACTTTATCACTCTGCATTTTCTCCGATAAATTGTTTTCTTTTGTGAAAACAGTGGAGAGGAAGCTATTGAGTAGGTTTGCTTTACCCTCATCGCCCTCTATGATTTTACCCAGGTTATTTTTCAATGGGCCAACGCCATCAGTTTTAATCCTTTTACTGTTTATATAGTTAAAGAACAGTTTGGGATTCGTTTTACTTTCCTTGGCAATTAGTCTCTCTGTCTCCTCTTTTGCTATTCTTATTTGTTTCTTACAGATTTTGTTTTTTTCCCTAAAAGATATTAGCGCTTCCTCGCTGCCTTCTTGTTTAAGTTTACCGAAAGCCCTTTTTTTGTTTTTCATTGCCCTCTTGACTTCCTTATTTAGCCACATTGGCAATAGATCAGACATGTGGAGATTCTCGATCTCCCGGCCTGCTCTCCCAAACATGAGCATATGTGGTGAGTAACCAATGGTGCTGTATACTCTGTTGTTATAGGCTCCCATCAGTTAGGGTAAGTATTCCGGCCACCGAGTGTTTTGACTATCCTCCAGAGTCCGCAGCATCTGGAGAAAGGTGCGGTTGAACTGTCCGCACGTCCCATTCCCTTTGTGATGATATGGAGTCGTGCGGAAATGCTCGATGCCATAAAGCTGATACAGCTCGGTCATCAGAGCACCCTGAAAGCATGCCCCCTGATCCGAATGAATCCTCTGCGGACACCCGAACACATGTATGAAGTGTTTGCAGACTGACTCAGCGACTGACTCTGTCATCTAGTCTCTGGTGGGTACGGCCGCCACATATTTAGTAAAAGGGTCTGCCATGACCAGACAGTACGAGTGTCCCGAGGTAGAATACCCAATCTGCACAAAATCAATCATCAGGATCTCTAGGGGAGCAGACATCTGGATGACCTGGGCTTTTATCCAACCCACATGGCCGAGTGGGGGCAATATACCAGCCGCTGGAGCTACTTGACCGTCTTATCGCTCCTAAAATGGGTGCCCCTCTCATGAGCTTCCCAAGCAGTTGCCAGTCCCAATGACATGGGGATGAAAATCTGTTGCCGGTATTGCAATTCCGACTGTAAGTTCACAGTCTGGCACAGGAGCCCATGGGTTACACTCAGCTTATCCCACTGCCTCAACAATTTCTGGTCTTTTGGGATCAGATGGGCTGGCTTTTCCGGCCATAGCCAAACCCACTCTTTCACTCTCCGTAGGTCCAGGCAGCCATCCTGGACTCTTCCCCAATCAGCCAACGTTTTCCCCAACAACACGTGACACGTTACGAAATACTGGTAATCAGGGTTTCAGTGTCCTCTAGCTCCTCATTGACATTTTGGTTCGGCATTCCTACGGAACTCGGGAGAGTGCATCAGCATTGCCATTCTCTCTTCCCGACTGAACCCGGATGCGGTATTGGTACATGGAAAGGTGAGCCATCCACCTCTGTTCAAGAGCTCCTAGCTTTGCAGTACCACATCATTACTGACAGCAAGCAGGTAATAAACTTATATACAACAGGTACAATGTTTACACATATGTGGACGCAGATAAGCACATCTATACCCCACTGGGCGCTGCACCAGATGTACAGGGCTCACCATCCATCCCTTTAACCAGATGCATAGTACATAGATCTGCCCATGGGCAATGGGAGCTGTTTCACCATCTCACACATCAGAAGAGGTTTTAATTTCTTGTGGAGGACAAGGGACAATGCCATGCTTTTCTCCAGTTTTTTTGTGGAATGACAGGTAAATTTAAACACTTCTTTGTCAGCTACAGGTTTTCAGTGCAGCTAGAATTCAGAAAAAGCTTCTTATTCCGATTTTTTTTTTCTCACTGAACATCTGGAACTACCCACACAAACCGTATTCCTGAAATACTGCTTTGTTTTATCCTAAGTGTGTGGTACGTAGACACGAGTCCCAGAGACTGACTGTCAGCAGACTATGAGCCGTGCAATTACACAGCACATTAGGAAAGTGACAAGCCGCTTTTCAGTACCTGGCAGTCATAGGTTGCTTTATGAATCATCACATCCTGCAGGAAAAATGATGTTCAAAGGATACAGTAATGGCGTCTTTTCCCCACCAAGTCTCCTGCATTCTAGGATTTCTGCCAAATACACTGTAAATGCATTAGACAAACACCTCATTTACTGCACACAGCGAGAGTCCTTCAGCTTCACGGGCTCTGCTTTGTAGTCATGCACTAATTACGGCACAAAACAAATCAAATATTGTTTCTTTTGTGTGTTTCTTGCTGGTTAGAACAAAACATATCGTTATCTTAAGCCTTTTCTTGTAACATTGTAGTTCTTAATTTGCAGATGAAATGTATTGCAAAGTCCTAATATGGCTGAAAGATCTAGTCCTGGATTTTTACATCATTGTAAAATTTGTTAAAGGGATCCTGTCAGTTTGGATAACAGAATTAACCTGCAAATAAAAGGTTAATCTGCAGGTTAAATAAGAGTGTGTGCACTCAAATTCTGCTGCAAATACTAGACTGCGGGCAGGAAAAAACAATGCATAAAATATGCACGTTTTTGCAGCTTTTTTTTTTTTTTGTGAGTTTTTTTTTTGTTGTGCTTTTGCTCCCATTCAGTTGAATGGGTGAAAAACACTGCAGACACACTGAAAAATTGACGAGCTGCAACTCTGAAACTCCTTCAAATCTGCAAGGAAAATAAGGAACATGTGCATAACATTTCAGAAATCTCATTCACTGTGCTGGAGCTGCAAAAATGCGCAGAAAAAAAATGGGAAAAGCATAGCTTGTTAACATATTAGAGAGGTACCTGGCTGCTGTTCTGAAAGTGTTGCACCCGGGAAAAAATTAACTTTGTTCCTCCCGGTAGTCGCTGGCTTTCAGTCACATTTTCAGTCACCACCCAGTACATTGCGAGTGGCAATTTGATGCACACTCTGGCACATTGATTAACAGATCACAGTGCAATGCAGCGACTGCTGTCAGTCAATGTGCCGGGGCATGCTTACAGTCGCGACTCACTATTTACTAAGCGCTAGCTGAAGATATGGCGGCCGCGCATCTATGAAAACAGGCGGCTCCTGGTAGAAATAAAGTTAATTTTCTCCCAAATGCCACACTTTCAGTAAGGCGAATAGAAGCACACTGACATGTGAGCAGACCAATTCATTTGAATGGGTCTACATGTGTAAGTGTCTCCGGTACGTGTGACAACAGCCACCACACATACCGGAGGCCTTAACCTGCAGATTAAACCTATATTTGCAGATTAATAATGTTATCCGATGTGACAGGTTCCCTTTAATTAATGTACAATGGCATATTATAATAAATCTATAATGTTCAAATATCTGTCGTCGCCTAATGCTACAATGCTGAGCAGTTCCATGTGGGTGGGAATGAAATGTGATTAAAACATTTGCTCTAAAATTCTAATTAATAATTAGAATAAGAGCAAGTACAGTGGTGTGAAAAATTGTTTGCTCCCTTCCTGATTTCTTATTCTTTTGCATGTTTCTCACACTTAATTGTTTCAGATCACAAAACAAATGTAAACATTAGACAAAGATAACACAAGTAAACTCAAAATGCAGTTTTTAAATTAAGGTCTTTATTATTAAGGGAAAAAGAAATCCAAACCTACAGGGCTCTGTATGAAAAGCGATTGCCCCCTAAACTTAATAACTGGTTGGGTCACCCTTAGCAGCAACAACTGCAATCAAGCATTTGCCAGAGCTGGCAATGAGTCTTTTACAACAATCTGGAGAAATTTTGGCCACTCATCGTTTGCAAAATTGTTGTAATTCAGCTACATTGGAGGACCTTTTTAAGGTCATGCCATAGCATTAATCAGTTTAAGGTCAAGACTTTGACTAGGCCACTCCAAAGTGTTAATTTTGTTTTTCTTAAGCCATTCAAAGGTGGTCTTGCTTGTGTGTTTTGGGTCATTGTCCTCCTGCACAACCCAAGTGCGCTTCAGCTTGAGGTAAAGAACAGATGGCCGGACATTCTCCTTCAGGATTTTTGGTAGACAGCAGAATTCATGGTTCCATTCACCACAGCAAATCTTCCAGATCCTAAAGCAGCAAAACAGCCCCAGACCATCACACTACCACCACCATATTTTACTTTTGGTATGATGTTTATGAGATTAAACTGATTCACTCGCACTTAGGGAGTAATGACCGGCCTGTCCTGAGTATTTCTATAATGCACAGAAAATATTACTTTATTCTTGTGTTAATACATTTTTCTTCAGGATGGTAAATCCATTGTGTGAGTGCTTGAAGCAGCTCCATTGTAAAGATGTACCGTTACATAATGAGCTGCTAACACTTAGCCTTTACGACCGATCACACACACATATCTGCTTCTTTCCAGGTGGGCAGGGAGGTAAATTGGGCAGAGTACACATTTGGCATGTTCTGTAGTAAAACACAGACGAGCTTGAATTTTGCAGAGATAATTTAGAACTTGGAGGAGGAGAATGAACAATGTTTGATTCAGAGAAAATATGGTAGTTTTCATGTTCCAATGGTTTGCAATCACTTGAAATACAGATATTAAATCATTTACTAGCCCATCCATGAAACTTAAAAACTTGTTCATACATTTATATATGTGGCAGGTTGTTTTAAAGGGAACCTGACATCTGATGGATGCTGCCCGAACCACAGGCAGCATGAACCAGAGTCTGGCTGGGACTTTACAGAGAAAATATAGTTTGAAATCCAGGATGGGGATTATGCACTTTGGCTGATTAATCTGAGGTAGGTGAATTTTCTCCACCCTGATCCTTTTGATTGACAGGCCTCTTCCTATGCTCACATACAGGGAGGGGTGATTTAATACATGTTTCTTCTGATTACTTTGGTTTGGACTCCTACCTGTGTGTGAGCATGATTTATCTTGTCTATATGAATATGAACTTGTAATACCTGGTTAAATTATATGAAGATGGAAATGTATACTTTTATCCATAATAATGGATAATATTGGTTCTTGTTGTAATCCTTTATATATACCGACAATGTACACTCTCAGCCATATTGTAGGTGGTGGTGCCCTTTATTCCATATATCTACCCTTATAGGGTTGTACATTTTCACCAATGACTGATGAACATATGTATATACCATTACTTGATATAGAACAATATGGACACATGATATAGCCATTCTGTCTTGTTGTTCTTGAGTCAGATGACTCTATTTCACCTAATGAGTTCCTTTTTTCCTCCTCTTCCCCTGTATTATATTCCAGAGCTTATCTCCTAGGGCTCTGTGATCTCCATGATAGTCAATTATATCCCTGTAGTCTCTTGCCTAGTATATAGCATGGAGCATGCATGCACAGGGCGAAGCGTCACAGTATCTCCATGGCCATCTTGCACATAGGAGCAATGCCGCACTAGAGACACGGCACCGCGATGTCTGCGCAAGCGCCGGCGTCTGACGCCACTTCCGGTCACATGACCGGCAGGTCCTTTAACATGGAGCGCCTCTGCATAGTACATACCGCACACCGCCAGGGCACGGACCGTGCCGGCTGCAGACTTAGTAAGAAGCCGTCTACATTCATGGAGATCTAAGATAAGTTAACCTCATTACCATTCTTATGTACTTTTAAATTGGATTTCTCCTACTTTACCAACAGATCCATGCTCTTTTTTGAAATTTTGACAATACTCTTTATAGCAAAGTAGGGATCAGTACCTGGGAATCTTTTGCCTTTTACTAAATACTACCCTAAGGTAAAATGGGATGTTCATTTACAGTATGCACAGATATTGCTGGTGAGGGCACATATATAGAAAACAAGACATATTGTCACGGTCTCCACACTTTCCTTGTCTGCTATGTTACTATTGTGTGGAGGCTGTCAGTCTGTTTTGGTTTTGCTGGGTTGTTTCTGCAATCATCTGTGTGATTAGTCTTCTACTTAAGCATGCTAGCTCCTTCACCCAGTGTCAATTGTACACTTGCTGTTGCCTGTTTAGGACTGATCTCTCTGTGCTCTGTGCCTGACCCAGCCTGACTGTTTTCCCTTACCTGGATTTTGACCATTTGCCTGTTATCTGACTACTCTTTTGTCTGCTCCCTTTGTACTGCACCATCTTCCTGGACTTGACTTTGGATTGTTTGACCTCCCTATTTTTATCTAGTAAGTAGCTCTAATATTATATTTCTTTCAGTAATATTAGTCTTTCCTCTCCTCTTCTGAGACTGTAATTTCTGTAGTGACTCGCGTCACACATATCTTTTCAAATTCTCTACCATATAGGTGTCCATATACCACATACTGCATACTTGTGATGAGGAACAGGCCATTATATACAGAATTCATTTGGCACAGTGGTATGGCTTAACCTTTTTTACACAATTTTATATTAAGTCAAGTAGACATTAGCATTTATATTGTCATAACTGAGGAGGAACCCACTCCGCCAGAAGGAACCATATTTTACGCCTGTGACCTGATTACTCCTCTTTGAGTTCCCAATACCTCCTTGCAGCCATAGGGGGATCCTTATGACTACTGTGGTACAGGATCTTACAGGTACATTCATCTACTTTAAATTAGATCTTTTATATAACAATCTACATATAGTTTCTTTCTACCTTTAAACTGCTCTCTGATTACTGAGAGGTAGTTGACCTGATGAACACAGATAAATTTAGATCTCGCTCTACTGTAAATGATCATGTGACATGAGTTCACAAAATATGTATGTTTCTTGTAAATAATGTATGAATTCTTTGTATTTATTTTGATTGTTCTCATTTATTCTAGTGACACTGTGATCAAGGCCACACGGTGGCCGAAAAGTCGGCTTTTACTTTGTCATTTCGTGCTATTATATTGGAATAAATTTCACTTGAAGCAGAATTGTTCAATACTGAGTGCAGTGATTATTACTCCTGACACATACAGGGAGTGACCTGTCAGTGTCATGGGTGTATCAAGTGTGGCAGACAGTCGCTCTGGATCCAGCTGTAGAAGGTCACTGTGCTTAACATTGCAGACGCCTTCTTGATCCTCTCATCTCTTTAGTGTAGTGATATCCTCCTCCCTTTAGGACCCAGCAGCGACTTCCACCTTCTGCTGCTAATTAACACACACTTGCTTGGCAGGTAAAAACTCTCAGTGTCTTCAGAGAGTCGCTAGTGTTAGTTTTATGTTCCTCTGTCCATTCCTGGAGTACTAGTAGTCGGCTAGTTTCTTCTTGGACTTCCCTTGGAGGACAATTATTGTTACCTCTCTGGTGTCTGCTCAAGCTAAGTGTATTCCCTTTCTTTGTTTACCTTATTGTCTTTAGTTACAATGGGGCCTGACTAGTGTTCACCCCGTCCCCTCCCGACCTAGAGCCTAGCTGTAGGGACATTCAGGGACTAGGTTTCCTGCTCTGCAATAGATGCGGAACCTATATAGGGTAGTCAGGGTGATATTAGATCTGTCTAGGGGTCTCCACTCCACCTTTCCTTAGTTGTTGGGCTCCCTTCCCCCTCTTCCCATCGTTGTACACTTATTCCTCCCCTCACCTTGCGTGACAGTAAGTCATGCCGAGTGAGGAGGCGAGAAGCCACAACACAGTCCCTGGTCATGTTTTTAAAGTATGTTTTCTGCAGCAGTATTTCAGAGTAAAACATACACAGCTGCCGTCATGCTGCCCATAGGTTGGACAGCATCAATCAGATGACAAGTTCCCTTTAATTTCATAGCCGCCCTGCATTTTATTCAGACGGTAGGGGGATGGACCCCGGACATTACTCTTACAAAAAGATGCCCCTCTAAATAGTTAATTTATTCTCTGTCTCTACTGTGGGGGCAGAAACTCTAACAGTGAGCAGTGTCTATGAGAGGATTTCTTTGTTTAAAGGGGTATCCTGGGGGGGAGAAATGATTAAGGGAAATTTTTCTCAGATCTTGTAAAAAAAAATAAAAGAAAACAGGTAATACTCATTGACGCGCCCCTGGGCCTGCTGTGTCGTGCGGCATCGCGCGCACGGGGGCTTACCCGGAGCCGGATCAGATGGGGGTAGTAGTCTCGTGGCGGTAACCCGGTCCGTGCCCAGGGTGTCAAACTAAGTGTGTGGCAGTCTTGGTAGATGTTGTTTCTGTGTCGACTACGCCACCCGTTGATTTGCGGTCACAAGGCCGCCGCTGCAGAACAGTCCGCTGAGGCCGGTAGTATGGGTGCAGCGATGGTGGTATAACCCCCAACGGGAGGGGTATGGCCTCAGGGCAGCTGGTGCGGATGATGGGGGTAGTGATAGTGCAGAAAGGAGAGTCAGAGACGTGAGATGCAGTTTCAGGGTTTTTACTCACAGGTGTTCCTTCAGTCACTCTGGCCTTGAGTGACCACCCGAGCCGTGCTGCATCCACCAGGTGCTGGACTCGGCCAACCCCCAGGCAGTTCCGGAGCGTGGTCCTGAGCTTCCCTCTCTCTCTCTTTCTCCTGGCCGTCCCCACCAGGGATCCACCTTTGTCCAGTTCCCTTGGGCCTTCTATGGTAAAACCTTCTCTGGCTTTCCTGACCCTACTCTTGGTGTACCTTCCTGGTGGATGTGGTGAGGGTCGTGGCAAAGCTTGCCCACGACCTCCGGTTCCTGGTTAAGGGTTACTTTTGCCTCTGCCAGCTTGGGATCCGGTGCCCTCTTCTGCCAACCCTTCACCCTTTTTAGCTCACTCGTGGGATCTCAGGGTTCCCTCTTGGTCTTATGCCTCTGGGCCTTTCTTCCTCTTCCTCTCTGCTTCAGGCCTGGCCCTCGAGCTGGGCCCAGCCGGAGCCACAGCTCCCTGTCAGCCTTCCTGGCTGAACTCTCCTCAGCACTCTCCTGACAGACTGACCCTATCTCTAGATGGTGCCCACCATATATACTCCCTCTATGTGTGAGCCCAGGTGACCAGCATCCAATGGGCTCCTATCTCTATGCCCAGAGCCCCTCCCCTATCTGCCCCTACACTACTGGGATGTTCCACCCCCCTCCCACTCCAGCCAGGGACAGACGCTGTCGTACCTGCACATCTACTTGGTGGGAGTACCGTAGTTCTGTCCCCCGGAAATGGGATGTATGTAGTGCATGCAGCCTACTGAGCTCAGTCCCACACTCCATCCTTACCCGGGAGTGGAATACCACACCTCTGGTTTGAGGTGCAATACCCCTGTAGCAGCCGAGTCCTCAGGGTGCTACACTCATCCTCCCATCCAAAAACTTGATAAATGAAAGCATGGAGCCTGGAGGAAGGACGGGGAATCTATTATTTCTTGTTTTAAGGGCTCATTCAGACATCAATTTTGTTGACATACAAGAAAAACAGACCGGGTTTCATCAATGATTTTCATCAGATTTTCATCAGTTTTTTCACTGAAAAAAAAAGAATTTCTCCACCTTCTCCTTTTTTCATCAGTCAATGAAAAACAGGCTACACACAGATGTCATCCCACTGCAATCTGATTTCTTTCATGGACACATAGACTTTCATTGCTGATTTTGATCCGACCGTCAGATCAATATCAAGTTTCCGCGATTTTGCATAGACCACTTAGTCCAAGGAAAAATCTGTGAACAGCCCCATAGACTATATAGGTACGAGTGCTACCTGTGGAAAAACGGACAGCAATCGTAATTGAAAAACTGACACGTGAATAAGCCCTAAAGCTGTCTGAGGACTTTCAGCCATCATTTTTATTCCCCTGAACAGTTGTATTAGTATTCTTCTGTGTAGGCATAATCTGGTGGCATTTCTCTGTACATTACAAAAAAAATAAGATGTGAAATTCGGAGTATTGATAAGAATGCTAAAAATGAGTAATAGAGTAAACAAAGTAACATAATACACACTAATATAATATACGCATTTTAAAACACTTGTGTTGAGGGGGCTCTAACCAGCATCTAACAGCAGCGTCTAGAGCTGAGCTGTGTTTCCTGATCTCAACCATTTAGTTGCTGCTGTATAAAAAAAATCATCCAATTTACATCCAGAAAAAAATGGCGATTTTTCATCTGCGATGTCATCTGTATACAATCTGTATGGCATCTTTATAGCATTCATTTTTATACATTGGTTAATAAAATTTACAAAGCCAAAAACATTTAACATTGTTAAAGGGGATATACGGGACTTTGTGAAAAACCAAAAATGTGCCTAAGCACTAATATGCAGGCAGTTGCTCACTGACTGCTCCTGCCAACGATTCAGCTGCTTCTGCTGATGTCACGTCGGTGTTTCCGCCCTTCTATGTTGACAGGGTGTGACTTCCGACGTCATGCAGATTGACAGTCGGCTCCCCCAGTTAGGCCGCGGTGATCTGGCTATCAATCAGCATGATGTCAGAAGTCACGCCACATCAAAAGAGCGCTCTTTTGACGTGACGTTAGCAGAGGGAGTTGAAACACTCTCAGGAGTAGTCTGTGACCACTCAGTGCCAGCGAAGATCGTGCTGGGTACAACAGGCAGGTAGGTAGCAACTACCTGCGTGTTAGTCCTTAAGCACATTTTTTGTTTTTCACAAAGTCCTGGATATCCCCTTTAATAATGGCATTGCATCCATAATAATCAGCTGTTATAGAGTTAATTCAAATGAGTTCTGATTAATTTTTTTGTGCATCCATAGATGGAACAACAATAAATAATATAGCAGAGCATGAACAATGGCAACTGATGTAGCAGAGCTGGAAAAGTGGTAACTAATTTAACAGACTTGTTAACCACCACCAAATCCAAGTAGGATGACTTCACAAAATCAAAGGAACAGAGTCCCAGACAGAGGGGAAGGAGGACGGAGCACACAGCTCTGGAGCCTGAAGAGGTAACACAACTGACGCGCCCCCTGGGCAGTGGGGTACTCGGTGCCGGGCCGATCGCTGCTAGGGGAGATGTCACAGTGGCGGTGACCCGGTCCGTGACCCAGGACGGTCAGTAAAAAGGGGATTTTATAGTTTTTATGTACAAAGTTTGTGACGCCACCTGTGGTATGCGGCTAAAGGGAGCTGCCGCTACGGAGCAGGTCCTCTGGAGCTGATGTTAGTGCAGCAAAGCTGGTGTGGCTCTCCACAGGTAGAGCTTAGCTCCAGGGCAGTGTAGATGTTATAGGTGATGCTGTGCGTTGTAGTGCAGGGTTTGATGGCACAGCAATAATCAGTCCACAACTTAATGGCGGTTTCCTTTTATCTTTACTGGCGGTGATTAGGCAAACCGGGACTAGGGTACTGGCTAGAAGTGGAAGTCCGGGCAGCCTGGAAGCAAGTAAGGAATCCACCTCACCAGGTGAAGTTGGAGGCCTTCCCTTTCCACTAATCTCTTTGGCCCTGCTGCTTGTAGCTGTGCGGTGGCCCTCGTCCCTGAGTGCAACGTCTTTGTGCTCACCCGTATGGCAGGCAGCTCGGGCCTTGCTGATGCGTCTCTCCCACGTGGCGGTGCTGGGCCCTGCGGTGCTGCTGAGCCTCCGGGCGTCTAATGGGGCCAGGAGACCTGTAGTCTCCTGCCCTTCGGTTTCTGCTGCTGGGCCTTCAGTGCCCCACAACCTCGGACTCCCATGTCCGGTTCCTCTGTGTTGGTTCCTTCTGGGGTGAACTGCCGCACAGCTCCACTCCCCAGCTACTCTCTCGTCGATGTCCTCACTTCAACTCCTCACACTAAGTCAAACTATCCCCGTCCCCAGATCCCAGTTGCCAAGGGGAGGTGCTCCCCTTGCTGGTCTGGAGCCAGGACAGTGTTGCATGCTTAGCAAAACCTGATTAGGGGACCCCTGTTTGCTTCCAGGCATGGCATCACCTCTTGTGAGGGAGGCAATGCCATTGTGGCAACCGGACCCCTGGGGTGCCACACAACCCTATCATGTCATACTGTTTTCTTCTCATGCAGCAGGGGGGCTTTTAGACCTCCTCAGACACCAGAACATCAGGGTCCTTTAGTCCTGTTAATTTTAATTAGAAATATAACTGGATGCAATATTGATATGTAGCACCCTGAGGATTCGGCTGCTACAGGGGTATTGCACCTCAACCCAGAGGTGTGATATTCCACTCCCGGGTAAGGAAGGAGTGTGGAACTGAGCTCGGTAGGCTGCATGCACTACACACATCCCATTTCCGAGGAGCAGACCGACGGTACTCCCACTTAGAAATGTGCAGGTACGACCGAGTCTGTTCCTGGCTGGAGTGGGAGGGGGGTGGTACATCCCAAGTAGTGTAGGGGCAGATAGGGGGAGCAGCCTGGGTAAAGATAGGAGCTCATTGGGTGCTGGTCACCTGAGCTCACACATAGAGGGTGTATATAAGGTGGGCACCAACTAAGAACAGGGTCAGTTGCAGAGAGAAAGTCAGCGAGCAGAGGAGAAGAGGGACCCAGAGTGAGAGAGGAGAAAGAGAGACCCAGAGGGGGAACCAGAAGAAAAGGACTCCAAGAACCCAACTTAAATCCCCGGGTGAAGAGTCGGCATCAGGGTACCGGAACCCAAGCTGGTGGGGGCAAAAACACACCCCAGCCAGAGACCGGAGACCGTGGGCAGCGTTTGCCACGGTCACCCACCACATCCACCACGAAGGCATACCACGAGGAGGGTCAGGGAACCCAAGGCCAAGGGTCTCCCAACAGAAGGCCCGAGGGAGCTGGACCTGGGTGGATCAATAGTGGGGACGGCCAGAGAAAGGACAGAAGGAGAGCTCAGGGTCACGCTCCGGACTTATTTGGGAGTTGGCTGGATCCAGAACCTGGTGGACGCAGCACGGCTCGGGAGGTCACTCGAAGCTGGAGTGACCAGAACATCAGCAGTGAGTAAACATCCTAAACTGCATAACCCGACTCTGTCTCTGATTGCCGTCTACACTGCATCACCACAACTCCCATCCTCTGCACCTGATCCCCCTGAGGCTATACCCCACCCGTTGGGGGTTATATCACCAAAGCTGCACCTACACCACCAGCCTCAGCGGACCCTGCTGCAGCGGCGGCCACAGTGACCGCAACACAACGGGTGGCGTAGTCGACATTAAGAACTTAGTAACATCTGTAGGACTGCCACATACAACTCAGTTTGACACCCTGGGCACGGACCGGGTCACAGCCACTCGGAAGACTACAACTCCCATCTGATCCGGCTCCGGATATTCCCCCTAAAGAATATGGCCCAGGGGGCGCGTCAGATATAACCTCAGCCAAGTCTACTGATAATCTGCTGACTGTTAGAAAGTAAAAGTGCTGTTAATAAGTGGTGGCTAATTAATCCCGAAGTGTAAGAGCACCACTTAAAATATGAAGACCTGGAGCAGTGAGTCAGCCGGTTTATATCATATTATATAAAGGATTACGCCAGTCATTTTGTAAAACTATAGATGGAGTTCACTAAATAGATACCAGCAACATGTGCACATTCTGTAGATCACATCTGCCAACTTATAAAAATTCCCCACAAGTTTCATTAAAACTTGAATTTTATTCATTGAAATCCCTGGTGTTTGTATCATATGAGTCGAGTGGGCAGCCCTATTCAGTAATTGACAGTCTTCCCTGTATGCCTTTGCATGCAAAGAGAGCTGTCAATCACTAGTAGGACCACCCACAGGACTCCAAAATACAAACATCAGGGACTTCCATGAATAAAATACAAGTTATACTGAATGTTTCCAAACAAACCTATACATCATTGTGCTCAGCTTCACCTTCCCTATACTATGCTGTCCACAGATCGGACTGGATGTACAATGTCTTGAAAAAGTATTCATAACCGGTGAACTTTTTCACGTTACACCCACAAACTTAAATGTATTTTATTGGGATTTTATGTGATATACCAACACAAAGTAGCAAGTATTTGTGAAGTATAAAGGAAATGATACACGGTTTTCTAAATATTTAAAAAAATATAAATCTGAAAATTGTGATGTGCATTTATATTCAGCCTCCTGTAGCCTGCCACCCCTAAATAAAATCTTGAGTGACCAATTGCCCCCAGAGGTCACATAATTAGCAGATTAAGTCCACCTGTGTGTAATTTATTCTCAGTATAACTACAGCTGTTCTGTGAAGGCCTCAGAGGTTTGTCTGAGAATATTGAGGATCAAACAGTGTCATGATAACCAAGGAACACACTAGGTCAGGGATAAAGTTGTGGAGAGGAGTAAAGCAGGACTAGGTTATAAAAAAAATAGCCCAAGCTCTGAACATCTTACGGAGCACTGTTCAATCGATCATCCAAAAATAGAAGACGTATGACATATCTGCAAACCTACCAAGACATGGCCGTCCATCAAAACGGACATTCCAAGCAAAGAAAGCACTAGTTAGAGAATCAGACAAGAGGCCCTTGGTAACTCTGGAGGAGCTGCAGAGATCCAAAGCTTAGCTTAGGTGGGAGAATTTGTCCACAGGACAACTTTTAGTTGTATAGTCCACAAATTTGGCCTTTATGGAAGAGCGGCAAGAAGAAAGCCATGTTTGAAAGTAAGCTATAATAAGTCACATTTTCAGATTGAAAAAAGCCATGTAGGTGATGCAACTAGCATGCGGAAGAATGTGCTCTGGTCCGATGATACCAAGGTAGAACTTTTGGGGCTAAATGCAAAATGCTATGTGTGGAAGAAAACTAATAATGCACATCACTGTGAAAACACCATCCCCACCATCAAACATGGTGGTGGCAGCATCATACTGTGGGAAAGCTTTTCTTCACCAGGGACTGGGAAACTGGTCAGAGTTAATGGGCAGATGGATGGAGCTATATACAGTGCAATCCTGGAGGAAAACCTGTTAGAGGCTGCAAAAGACTTGAGACTGGGGCATAGGTTCACCTTCCAACAGGACAACGATCCTAAACATATTGTCAGAACTATAATGGATGGTTTAGATCAAAGTATATTAATGTGTGTGAATAGCTTACATTCTTATACATATGAAACCACATAACACTGTACACATAGAGGGATTGTTGTCTTCAGGGGTAGAAACGCAGCAGAACAGTTCATCATTATTACAGAGCAGCGGCTTCTTTTCTGCCCTGCTATGTTGACAGGACATGAATTACGACGCCATGCAGATTGATAGTCGACTGCCCCAGTTAGACAGCGGGGAATTAACTGTCAATCAGCATGATGTCGTAAGTCACGACCCATCAACAGAGAGGAGCGAAAAAGAAGCCGCCACTCTTTCGACGTGACATCAGCAGATACAGCTGAATCGCTCGCAGGAGTAGTCTGTGATCACTCTGTGCTGGCGAAGAATGGCACCGGGCACACAGTCAGATAGGTAGCACTTACTTTCCTGTCAGTGCTTAGGCACATTTTTTGTTTATCACAAAGACCTGAATATCCCCTTTAATAACGTCATTGTATGGAGTTGGTACAAGGGCATAGGGCTACCTACATCTACCTACATCTGGATACAAGGTCTATCTATACCTTCTGCCATTCCTCACTTGCTAATGTTATGGGAGTATATTATGTATCGCTGTGTAAGTAGACAGGACAACTTTTAGGCTAAGGTTTCATGTCAACTGAGTGTAACTAAGACTATAATATAGTTGCAGAATTGTCCCAGCCACCATGTAACTTCCATGGGACTTTATAGTGAAATAAATTTTAGATTTAGGTTGGATTTTATTTAATTTAAATACTTGATCTTGTAGTGCATGTATGGTAGAGGGTCAGTATATCATGTACCAGCTGAATTCCAATGGTTGCAAGTTGAAACACATCTAGGATCTTGGAGCATAATCCGTTCTTCACGCCTGGTAATAAAAAATTGCAGTCACAGCCGGCTATGTTTTGATGATTGCTATGAACATTGTTTCATGGCATATAATAATGAAATAGGAGCAAGTAATTAACCTGTGTGAAAAGTAATTTCATGATAGTAATTTAGCTTCCTTGTAACTGGCCCAAGCCATCAGCCAAGTGGGGTACTGGGAAGGTCCATGACTCATTTACTTCCATCTCTTACTTCTTTGCTTAACACTACGACTTCAAATTCAACCTGTGGATAACCTTTACATTCGCTACTCTGAGGAAAGATTATCCTAGTGGTCCTTCAGGGGCGTTGCTTACAGGGTAATTATGCATATCAGGCTAAAGACATACCCCAGAGAATCCTGTGTGCCACACTACTTTGAAAAACTGAAACTGTATGGCGGAATAAAAACACAAGCAAACAAAAGACGGATTACTCGGGACCATCAGAGATAAACCAAGAGCAAAAACTGTCCATTTTTGACTTGGTAACCGGTACTAAAAATGCATTATAGGGTATATAGTTTGTATTGCTGGAACAATGGAAGTATATTGCTCCGCTGGGTGCCATCTAGCTTTAGGTCCCATCAGCACTTTCCCAGGAGCTGAGTATATTGTAAGTATTCAACTAACAAGAGCTGACATAACCCAGAAGTTCTTGTGTCTTAAAGGGGTTGTGCAGTACTTTAGATTACCCCCCCATGTATCCCCCCCAGGTCCCTAAGACTTTTTGTAAATACCTGCTGCTGTTGATAATGCCTCTGAGCGGCGCTATCGGTGGCCGCTCACAGGCATCACGTGATCCCAGCACCGACATCACGATAAGTGAGGCGTGACTCAGAGCTGGGGTCCCCGCAGTGGCTGCTGGGTTGTGGGCGGGGTTACCGCAACACACCCAGCATCCACTGCACTCTTTCCCAATGAATGGGGAGAGGCAGAGCGCGCGGTGGATGCCGGGTATGACACGGGGGTAACCCCGCCCACAGCCTGTGATCCACCTTGAACCAGGAAGATCGTGACTCCCGGCCGCAGCCAGCACTTGTCGTGACATCAGCGGATGTCAGAGCCGGCTGCAGCCAGGGGTCACGTGATGCCTGTGAGCGGCCAGTGATAGCGCCGCTCACAGGCATTATCAACAGCAGAAGGTATTTACAAAAAGTCTAAGGGACCTGGGGGGGGGGATCCATGGGCGGTAATCTAAAGTACCGCACAACCATGCTTGTAAGTCAGTGTCTACAAAGATATTCTAGGCATGTGTGCTTAATATTGTTGAGCGAGCATGCTCGACATTGCTCGGTACTCGCCCGAGCATCTCACTACTCGGGATGTTCGGCGAGCACCGAGCATTTTCGGGTTACTCAGGCGGGAGCTCGAGTCTCCGACCTGCACGTTTGGCGCTCTTTACAGAGCCAATGAACATGCATGGATTGCCAGCCAGTCACTGTAATGCCGCAGCCATGTTGGTTGTGGGCATTACAGTGATTGGCTGGCCGCACAGCGTCACCTCGAGTATTTAAAACTAGGCGCCGCCATCTTGGACGTAGTCGCTCCGGATCAGATGGTGTAGGGAGAGTGCTGCTGAGCTAGGGAGAGATTTATACTGCGAAATAGGTAGTGTAGGATCTCTAAAGCCTGCAAAATCAAACAAACAGTCCTTCTCAGGACTAATATCCATCCCAGATATCAGGCAGGCAGGCTGTATAGCAGATGCAGCGGTTATACCAACAAACACTGAATTACAGTCCTGTGTGCTGCTTTTCAAATTGCTAGACTTAGCCCCAGGTCTCAGGGGCCAGGAAAAATCCTTTTTTCTTTCATCTAAATCCTCTTTTTTATTTTTTTTTCCTCAGTCAGACTGTACAAATACCCGTCTTATTAACCTTTTGATATTCCCCCCCCCCCAACAAAAAAAATTGAGTGTGTCTGTGAGTGTTCGGACACAAATATATCTGTTTAAAAGAGCCTGGTGTAGGCCAGATAACTAGAACTGTGGTTTTGCAGTTCCACGGTTCAAATCTCTGTATTATCCACTTTTTTGCCTTTTTTCCATAAAAAAAAACAGTCTGAGTGTCTCGCTGACTGTTCAGACACAAATATATCTGTTTAAAAGATTCTGGTGTAGGCCAGAGAACTAGAACTGTGGTTTTCCTCTTCCACGGTTCAAATCTGGGTGTAATCCACCATTTTGCATAAAAAAAAAACAGTTTCAGTGTCTCGCTGACTGTTCAGACACAAATATATCTGTTTAAAAGATTCTGGTGTAGGCCAGAGAACTAGAACTGTGGTTTTCCTCTTCCACGGTTCAAATCTGGGTGTAATCCACCTTTTTGCCTTTTTTACATAAAGAAAAACAGTTTCAGTGTCTCGCTGACTATTCAGACACAAATATATCTGTTTAAAAGATTCTGGTGTAGGCCAGAGAAATAGAACTGTAATTTTCCTCTTCCACGGTTCTAATCTCCTTTTAATTACCCTTTTGCCATTGATAGTGCGAGTGTAAGCTATTTTACTTCATTTACAATGGGCAAGGCGCGTGGCAAGGGACGTGGAACTGGACGTTCTGGTGATGGTGCGTGCAGAGGACTGGGCCGTGGCCAAGCTGAAAATGTGCCACAACCAACAGCCACATCTTCTCGCTCCCAGTTCTTGACCAAATTACTAGGGAAGCACACAACAACACCACTATTGCGAACTGATCAGTGTGAACAGGTTATTAATTGAATAGCAGATAATACTTCCAGTCACCTGGGCACCACCACCTCCGGTCTGTCTTCCACACGGTCAAGTCTTAGTAGCCGTGAGTCTCGACCGCATACTCCTCCTCACCCTGATGCTCCTTCCTCCCACCATGCCGAGTGTCGTCAGATAGCAACTGATCCCACAGTTGGACACTCTGAAGAGCTGTTCACTGGTCCATTTCCATATTTGGGCACCTCGCCTGCTCTGCTTGAAGTGGTGTAAGAGGAGATACCATGTAGCGATGGCCAAATATTTGAACAGCCACGGCCACAGGAAGGTGACGCTGGCAATTTGTCACAAGAGGTGGACGATGACGAGACACAATTGCCACGAAGTGGGGAGGAGGATCGTGGTGCGGAAGTGGAAGAGGAGGAGGTGGTGGATGATCTAGTAACTGACTCAACGTGGCAGGAGGACACACAGAGAGAGGCCAGCAGCACACAGGGGGAGGGAGGCAGAGAACCCCAACAGGCAGGAAGAAGCAGTGTGGTGGCCGCAGCTAGAAGGCGGGCAACCGTTTCCCGTAACACCAACATGAGGGACTCTGCTGATAACCCCAAAAAGGCCATTTGTACCACCTGCCAGGCCAGCATCAGCAGGGATGACAAAACTATCAGCCTGACCACCACCAGCATGATCAGGCACATGTCAGCAAAGCACCCGACTTTGTGGGGCGAACCCTAGGGTCCACGACCAGTGTCAGCGGGTGTCACCACTGCTTCTTCCGCTGTTGTGCGTGTAAGAGAACCCCCTGTTGTGCATGTGACGCGCCCCTGGGCCTGTGTCGCGCTGCGTTGCGCACGCGGGAGCTTACCCGGAGCCGGATCTCTTGAGGGTTGTAGTCTCGTGGCGGTGACCCGGTCCGTGCCCAGGGAGTCAAACTGAGCGGCGATGTAACAGCGGTAGATGCAGGACGACTATGCCACCCGTTGAATGCAGCTATGGAGCTGCCGCTGCAGGACAGTCCGCTGAGGCCGGTGGATGGATGGTGCAGCGTAGATGGTATAACCCCCAACGGGAGGGGTATGGCCTCAGGGCAGCAGATGTGGATGATGGGGGTAGCAGGAACCACTCAGAGACGGTGCGGTGTAATTCAGGGTCTTTACTGGTAACAACGATAGACCCTCCCGGAGTACTTGCTAGTGAACGGGGCCTGGTCAGTCCTTGAGCAGATGGGATCTCCCCTGGCCAGGCGGAGTTGTAGGCCTCCCAAACTGACTGTACTCTTCTGGCTACCTTGCTAGAAGCGGATATAAGTAGCCCACGTCCCTGAGTGTACCGTGTGGTGCTCACCCGTATGGCCGGTGACTCGGGGCCTTCTAATGGCTTCCGCTCCACGATGGCGGTGCTGGTCCCACGCGTGTGACCGTGCCTTCGGGTTTCTGGGCCTGAGGACCTGAAATCCCCTGCCGGTCGGCTTCTGCTGCTGGGTAAGAGTTAGTCCCCACAGCCTCGGACGCCGGGTCCGGTAAGAAAGCTTCTCAGTCAGGGCGAGCTCTGCAGCTGCCAGCCCCTGACTCGTAGTAGTATTGCTCCCACTGAGCTTCTGCTGTTTCTTCCTATGCTGCTTCTCTGTCTCTACTCTCCTTGACTGACTAACCCTGCCTCAGCCCAGGGTTTATACAGGGGAAGTTCTTCCCCTCCCAAGACTGGGCAGGAGGTGTGGCATGCACAGGATCCCTGACCAAAGGACCTCCCACCTGCTCTCAGACATAACATTACATTACTGTGGAAAACCAGACCCCTGGGGTGCCACATTCCCCCCTAGTGAAATTTAGTACTCCGGGACTAAACATATTTTAGAAAAACATAACAAGATATAACAACAATAACAGTACAATAAGAAGAAACACATAAAGGTGGTCACGGCATGTCCGTAACCGGGTGCAGTCTTTGAAGAAAAGCAAGGTGTCCGTTTCACCAAAACAGGGAGACGTAACCAGGTAGGGGTCTGTCCTACCCCGAGTCCTTAACAGTCTCTAGTCCATCCTGGGTTACGCTCCAACTATGTACAAGGATTCCCGGTAAATCCACCAAGGATTCCTAAAAATAACTGGAAACACAAAATTATACACAAGCACCAATACACAGATAAACATAAATAAAACAATTTATACACTTCAAATCCTCCAGCGTGCGGGTAACTGGCCTCTAGTGGCCCTAGTGGACCTACGGAGCTGACTGTCTGGCCCTGAACTACAGGGTGTAGGAGCTGTCAAGGGTAAACTGGGCAGCTGTCTACCGGCTCTTTGTCTCACTAGGGGTACGGCAGGCTCACTATAAGCAGAGGGTTGATCCTCCTGTTCTGCTTGTGTGGAGTCTTCTGCCTCCTGGACCGGCTGTTCTTCCAGCTCTACCTGTTGCTCCGTAGGTGCTTGGGATGCTGGTTGGAGGAAGGTGAGTACGGGTACCACAACTGCACCATTGACTTGAGTCCAAGACCGAGGGAAGTCCCCGAGCACAGTACTAACCATATCTTCCCTTTCCTCTACGGGTCGATGGTCTTCTTGTTCCTCTTCAGGGTTCCTCAGTTGTTCGGGACACTTCTTCAGGTGGTCCCGGGATACAATGGCTGTGGTTTCCCCTCCGTCTTTACTGATGGTACAAACCTTCGGGTTCTCGTGGCTTGAGGGCAGTACGGTGTACGGGTCCTTCTCCCACTGGTCATCCAACTTGTGGAGCCGTCTCTTCCTCTTCAAGACCTGCTCTCCGGGTACCAGGGGAACAGCGGGAGCATACTGGTTGTAAGTTTTCTCTTGTCTTTCCCTAGCCTGACAGAGACTTCGCTCCACGCTCTCCTGTACTCTCCGGTACTGCTGCTGCCTCTCTGTGTCCCAGTCTGTTTCTGGTGGAGTGTCCTCGGGTGTCAGGACTCCCATTTCCAGGTCAACAGGTAACTTACCAGGTCTTGCCCTCATTAGGTAAGCCGGGGTACAGTTGGTGGAACCTACCGGGATGTGGTTGTATAGGTCCACCAGATCGGGCAACTTCTCAGGCCACAGACTGCGTTCTTCCAGGGGCAACATTTTTAGAAGATCCATTACCACCTGGTTCATTTTCTCACAAAGTCCATTAGTTTGCGGCAGCCATACAGATTGCAGAATTCCTGGAAGACCTCCGCTTCAAAGGCAGGTCCCTGGTCCGTCAGCACTTGGTCCGGGTACCCGTGTGGACGGCAAAAGTGCTGCTGGAAGGCTCTAGCTGCTGTTTGAGCCGTTAAGTCCTTGACGGGGACGACAACCAGAAACCGGGAGTAATGATCCACGATGGTTAACGCGTAGACGTAGCCACTTCTGCTTGGGGTCAGTTTTACATGATCCAAGGCTACCAGTTCCAACGGTTGCCGGGTGACGATGGACTGCAGGGGAGTCTTCTGGCTGGCACGGTCCTTCCTTCTCAGGTTGCACGGGCCACAGTCTCTGCACCACTTCTCGATGGTTCCCCTCATGCCTACCCAGTGGAACCGCTCGCGCAGCAGGAACTCCAGCTTCTTCCACCCGAAGTGTCCAGCTCCGTCGTGGTATGCCTCCATCACCATGGCTGCGTCTCTTCGTGGCACCACTACTTGCCAGAGTAATTCATGCGTCCGGGAGTTAACCATTCTGCGGCACAACTTCCCTTTGTAAAGGAACAGTCGACTCTTCTCTGCCCATAGTTGTTTGGCTTCCTCCGGAGCGTCTGGTTCAAGGCGAGCCTCCGGCCGAGTCAGCATCTCCTTCACCAGTCGGACGGCAGGGTCGCTGTCTTGCGTTTCCGCCCAGTTGTAGTGAGGTAAGGGGTTCAACGTAGCAGCCTGCTTACTCCTTACCCGGTGGGAATACTGGATAGTCCCATGACGGTGGAATGCAGGGAGTTCAACTTCTTCCAGTCCCTCCGGATCCTCCGTCCGGCAGGTTGGGCATCCTGGACAGGGCGTCCGCGTTGGTATTGGAGCGTCCTGCCCGGTATTTGATTGTGAACTCGTAGTTGGACAGACGGGCCATCCACCTCTGCTCCAGGGCACCGAGTCTTGCCGTGTCCAGGTGTGTCAACGGGTTGTTATCCGTGTACACGGTGAACCGAGAAGAAGCGAGGTAATGCTTAAAGCGCTCGGTGACCGCCCATACTACGGCCAGGAACTCTAACTTAAATGAGCTGTAATTCTCGGGGTTCCTTTCGGTGGGTCGCAGTTTTCGGCTGGCGTAGGCGATTACTCGTTCCTTCCCCTGCTGGATCTGGGACAGTACGGCTCCTAGCCCGATGTTACTGGCGTCGGTGTAGAGGATAAAGGGCTGGCTATAATCCGGGTACGCCAGGATTTCGTCCCCCGTGAGGGCCATCTTCAGCTGGCGGAAGGACTCTTCTTCCAGCTCCTCCCATTTGAAGGGCGGCTTCTGGTTCTTGGCCTTCCGGGACTGGCCTATCAGGAGGTCCTGCATAGGTGCTGCCTTTTTGGTGAAACCGGGAATAAACCTTCGGTAGTAGCCTACCAACCCGAGGAACTGCCGCACTTCTTTTACGCTGGAGGGGCTTGGCCATTCCTTAATTGCGGTGATCTTATCAGGGTCGGGAGCCACTCCGTCAGCGCTCACCACGTGTCCCAGGTACTGCACCTTTGGTTTCAGGAGGTGACACTTGGAGGGTTTCACCTTTAGGCCGTAACTTGCCAGAGCTTCGAACACTTCCGCCAGGTGTTTCAGGTGGTCCTCATACGTCTTGGAATATACGATGACATCGTCCAGGTACAACAGGACCGTCTCGAAGTTTCTGTGGCCCAGACAACACTCCATTAGTCGTTGGAAGGTTCCCGGTGCGTTGCAGAGTCCGAACGGCATGCAGGTGAACTCGCTAAGTCCCATCGGGGTGGTGAAGGCGGTCTTCTCCCGGTCCGCCTCTGCTACAGGAACCTGCCAGTACCCGCTAGTGAGATCCAAGGTAGAGAAGAAGTTAGCAGATCTTAAAGCAGCCAATGACTCCTCTATCCTTGGTAAGGGGTACGCATCCTTGTGTGTGATACGATTGATTTTCCGGTAATCTACACACATCCTCATGGTGTTGTCTTTCTTTCGGACTAAGACTAGTGGAGCTGCCCAGGGGCTACAGCTATCCCTGATCACCCCAGCCTCCTTCATGTCTCTAAGCATCCCCTTGGCGTGTTGGTAGTGGGCAGGGGGTACGGGTCGATACCTCTCTTTTATAGGAGGATGGTCTCCCGTGGGGATGTGGTGTTCTACCCCCTTGACTCGCCCGAAGTCTAACGGGTGTTTACTGAACACTCTCTCGTACTCCTGAACCACCCGATAGACTCCTTGTTTCTGGTGTGCGGGAGTGGAGTCAGTACCCAGATGTAGTTGCTGACACCAGTCCTCCATGTTTTTCTTAGAGCCGTTACCTTCCTCCGGGTGAGATGGAGGCAAGGGTTCCACAGATTGTATAGAATTTTGGTTAATGGTATATAATTTGGCTAGCGTGGCATACCGGGGCAGGTACACTTCCCTCTCCCCGATATTTATTATGCGAACGGGCACCCTCCCATGGCGTACATCAACCACCCCCCGTGCTGTCAAAATGGTGGGCCTACTGTCCGAGTAAACTGGTTCTACCATTGCCTGGTAATCTCTACCTCTCAGACCAATAGCTGCCCGGCACCAAATCATCATTTCACTTTTTGGGGGCATGGCAATAGGAAAAGGGTCACACATTCTTACGCTACCAATCTCACCGCCGGAGAGTTCCACCTGTTGCCGTCGCATCAGTGCCCGGATCTCTTTCTGGAGCACCCGCTGCTCGCCGGAGCTGGCGTTCTTGGCAACCTGCTGTAAAAGGAAAATCACCTCTGCAAGACAATTTTCAATTACATTAGTTCCTAGAGTTATTTTTGGGTGACTCTCATGTTTGTCAATATCTACAATGATCAGTCCCTGTGCTGCCAGTTCGACTCTACCGATTTTGATGGTCACCTCTTTAAATCCGATCTGTGGCACGGGCTGGCCATTGCTGGCGATGATACTCAAGTCGTCGTCAGGGTAGTGGGTAATATCCGAGTCATTCCAGTACTGCTTAAAGAGCACGTACGGGATGGTGGTGACCTGTGACCCGGTGTCCAGTAGGGCACTCATGGGAATGCCATCCAGTACCACAGGCAAGACTGGACGTCCTCCCACATATCTGTCGCGCCAGTTCGATGGGCCTGGTGATCTTTTTCCTGGGGGTTGGCCCTCTACCCCAGGTTGTGCCCGTTTAAAGAACAGTACCTTGCCATATGTCCAGGTTGATTGCAGCGGCGGCAGATGGGTCGTCCGTCCTCGCTGTATCGGTCACTGGGTCTTCCTCTGGCCGGTGGGGTCCTCCTTGGTCGACGCCACGGGATGTCCTCCGGTCCGGATGCCAGCTGGATCTTCCCTGGGGTGGAAGCCTGTAAAGACTGCACAGTTCGGGTTAGCGCAGCAACGCTCTTAGCTAGCTCTTGGACCTGATGGTGTAGGTCTGGAGCCGGGTCATTGTCCAAAGCCTGCGCATCAGCTCCCACAGGCCCTGCCGACAAGGGCGCCGCCTCCTGGTGGTAAGTGATAGCAGGGCGCTTGTGGGTCACAACGCCACCCGGTGCCGGTTCTCGGAGCACCCGGATGGCTGTGTCCTTGAACTGTGCAAAGCCCAGATGGGGATCCTGTAAGGCCATTGCCCGCAACTGGGTTCGGTGGGTATTACAATACAGTCCCTCTATAAACTGTTCGGTCAACAGCCTGTCCTCGTTTCCCACTCCATCAGGGTCGGTCTGCTTAATGGCCCTCAGGGCCTCTTGTAGGTTTAGTGCATAGTCCCTTATACTCTCATGCGCTCGCTGCTTGCACCCGTAGAATCTAAGCTTAATCTCGGCTGAGGTGCGGGTATCAAAGGTGTCCTTCAGCCGGGTTAGTATCCCTGCGACAGTCTTCCTCCCAGGTGGCCAGGATTTTACTTCCCTTTTGGCTGCCCCGGTTAGTTGGGCCACCAGGATGCTCACTTTTTGCTCTTCTGTGAGGGGGTACACCTGGAAGAGGCTATCCAGCTTTTCTCTAAAGTCATGCAGGGTATGTGACTCCCCTGAGTACTGGGGTAGCCAAGCTGCTCCCGGGATATAGGGCATGGTGAAGGGCATAACTGCAGCAGCGGTAGCGCTGGCGGGGGTTGAGGCAGTGAAGCTCTCCTCCGTATCCGACATCTTCCTCCCCCCTAGTGGACCGTGGCCTACCTTGCGATGATCCTGTTCCGTAGGCCGCGGCTCCGCAGTGGATCGTCAGGGTTGAGGACCTTCCGTCGCGCTCCTGTGACGTCGGCGTCTGCTGGGCTCCTTCCAGGACCTTACGCAACGTCCGGACGTGGGGCGGGGCTTCAGTTCTCGCGCGCTTTCGGAGTCCACGCCCCTCTTCTTCCCGCGCGGCGTCCTCAAGATGGCGTCCAATGGCGGGAAAACTCCACGGATGGCGGGAAGAAGGCAGAAGATGGCGCCGGATGGCGGGAAACTTCACCGATGGCGGGAAGAAGGCTGAAGATGGCGCCGGATGGCGGGAATCTTCACCACAGGTAAGTTTGAAAAGTCTCTTTTTCAGGCACGCAGTACCCGGTGGTTGCGGGCACGAAATCCTGCCGACTACGCCAAAGTTGACGCGCCCCTGGGCCTGTGTCGCGCTGCGTTGCGCACGCGGGAGCTTACCCGGAGCCGGATCTCTTGAGGGTTGTAGTCTCGTGGCGGTGACCCGGTCCGTGCCCAGGGAGTCAAACTGAGCGGCAATGTAACAGCGGTAGATGCAGGACGACTACGCCACCCGTTGAATGCAGCTATGGAGCTGCCGCTGCAGGACAGTCCGCTGAGGCCGGTGGATGGATGGTGCAGCGTAGATGGTATAACCCCCAACGGGAGGGGTATGGCCTCAGGGCAGCAGATGTGGATGATGGGGGTAGCAGGAACCACTCAGAGACGGTGCGGTGTAATTCAGGGTCTTTACTGGTAACAACGATAGACCCTCCCGGAGTACTTGCTAGTGAACGGGGCCTGGTCAGTCCTTGAGCAGATGGGATCTCTTCTGGCCAGGCGGAGTTGTAGGCCTCCCAAACTGACTGTACTCTTCTGGCTACCTTGCTAGAAGCGGATATAAGTAGCCCACGTCCCTGAGTGTACCGTGTGGTGCTCACCCGTATGGCCGGTGACTCGGGGCCTTCTAATGGCTTCCGCTCCACGATGGCGGTGCTGGTCCCACGCGTGTGACCGTGCCTTCGGGTTTCTGGGCCTGAGGACCTGAAATCCCCTGCCAGTCGGCTTCTGCTGCTGGGTAAGAGTTAGTCCCCACAGCCTCGGACGCCGGGTCCGGTAAGAAAGCTTCTCAGTCAGGGCGAGCTCTGCAGCTGCCAGCCCCTGACTCGTAGTAGTATTGCTCCCACTGAGCTTCTGCTGTTTCTTCCTATGCTGCTTCTCTGTCTCTACTCTCCTTGACTGACTAACCCTGCCTCAGCCCAGGGTTTATACAGGGGAAGTTCTTCCCCTCCCAAGACTGGGCAGGAGGTGTGGCATGCACAGGATCCCTGACCAAAGACCTCCCACCTGCTCTCAGACATAACATTACATTACTGTGGAAAACCAGACCCCTGGGGTGCCACACATGCAAGGCAATCCCCTGTCCATACTGCATGCAAAGATGCCCCCTCCTCTCAGTCTTCACTTGTTCTGGCAGTTTCTCAAGAAACAGCATTATCATCCACGTCCCACCGCAGCTACTCAAGCACGTGTCCCAAAACATCTGCCGCGCCCTCAACAACGCAGTTACTGGGAGAGTCCACCTGACAACGGACACGTGGACAAGTGCTTGTGGCCAGGGGCGGTACATCTCCCTGACGGCACACTGGGTAAACATAGTGGAAGCCGGGACCCAGTCGGACCTTGGGACGGAACACATCCTCCCCACACCGAGGATTGCGGACCCTATGTCAGTCAGAGTTGCCCCCACAGTGTACTGCTCCTGCGCATCATCCTCCTCCTCCTCCTCATGTTCAGCCTCCATCTCAGATATCACCACATCAGTTACAAGCTGGAAGCACTGCAGTACTGCCTCCGCCAAGCGGCAACAGGCTGTGCTGAAACTCATAAGCTTAGGTGATAAACCTCACAGTTGTGGACAGCTGTGAAAGAGCAGACAGATCTGTGGCTGAGACTGCTGAACCTACATCCAGGCATGGTCGTGTGTGACAATGGCTGTAACCTGGTGGCGGCTCTGAGGCGAGGCTAGATCACACACGTACCATGCCTGGCTCATGTGCTTAACCTCGTGGTTCAGCGGTTTCTTAAATCGTACCCCGAGTTGCCAGATCTGCTCGTCAAAGTACGCCGCCTGTCAGCTCATTTTCAGAAGTCGGCTACAGCTTCCGCCGCCCTTGCTGTGTTGCAGCAGCGTTTGCAGCTTCCGGCACACCGACGGGTGTGTGATGTCTCCACACGTTGGAACTCTACCCTCCACATGTTGCAAAGGATTTGTGAGCAGAAGAGAGCAGTTGTGGAGTACCAGCTGCAACAAGGCCATCGATATTCAGGTCAGACTCCACCCATAAGGAGTGGACCTGGATGTCTGACATATGTACCATCCTGACAAACTTTGAGGAGGCCACCAAGATGGTGAGTGGCGATGACGCCATCATTAGCGTCAGCATCCCACTTGTCTGTCTTTTGCAACGCTCTCTGCAGAGAATTAAAGAGGAGGCATTGCAGCCAGAGTATGATGAGATGGATCAACAAGTCGTAGCGGGCGATTACACACAGCTCAGCCTCATCTCATCCCAACGTGCATTGGGGGACAATGAGGGAGTGGAGGAGGAGGAGGAGGAAGAAGAAGAAAAGGAGCTGGTATCATGCGCTGTAGACGGTAGTACCTGTACAACTGTCATACCGTCGGTTTAGCGTGGGTGGCCTGAGGACAGGGGGGAGGAGGAGGAGGAGGAGAGCATGGTCAGTCGTCATCTTGGTGAGCACACGGAAGTTTTGCCGTTACCAGTCTGGCACGCATGGCTGACTTTATGTTACGCTGCCTTAACCGTGACCCTCGCATTGTCAAAATGTTGTGTGACAGTCATTACTGGTTGGTGACACTTTTAGACCCCCGCTACAAGGAGAACTTTCACTCTCTTATTCCTGAGGTGGAGAGGTCTACAAAAATGGGGCAGTACCAGAAGGCCCTTGCTGCAGAACTGTTAAAAAAAATTCCCATCTGAACACGCTAGCGGCAGAGGTCACAGTTCATTGCCCAACCAAGGTGTACAGGCGAGAGAGAAGCAACTCCAATCCAGCAGAGGCAGGGGAACACTGTCAATGTTCTGGGACAGTTTTCTGAGACCCGCCCAGCTTACAGGCCCTGAGGTGCGGTGTACTCTCACAAGGAGTGGAAAGTTTCAAAAGATGGTGAGGGAGTACCTTGCCGACCGTACCAGCGTCCTCCATGATTCCTCTGTGCCTTTTAATTATTGGGTATCCAAGCTGGACACTTGGAATGAACTCGCTCTGTACGCCTTGGAGGTCCTGGCCTGCCCTGCCGCTAGCGTGTTATCGGAGCGTGTTTTTAGTGCCGCTGGGGGAATTATAACTGATAAGCGCACTCGCCTGTCAACTGACAATGCTGACAAGCTGACCCTTATCAAAATGAACAAGGGCTGGATTGGGCCAGACTTCTCATCACCACCAAATGACAGCAGAGTAGCATAAAGTCAAATCCACTGTGTTATTTCGGGAGGTGTATTCCCATGCACCGCTTCACACGAACACATGGGTATACGCTTCCTCATTTCAGCTGTTTTTTGCTCTTCTCCTTATCCTCAGCCTCCACCACCACTATACCACCAGGGTGACCGTGGTCCGTGTTGCCAGCATTGCAAGTTCCTCCGTCCTAATTTTTGGCAGCTTTTGCTTGGAAGGCATAGGCAAAGACTATGGGAGACCCACTCCCCAATAATGGGAATAATGTTTTTAATATGCTGTACTGCATGGCTCTTGTAAGGGGCATTGCAAGTTCCTCCGTCCTAATTTTTGGCAGCTTTTGCTTGGAAGGCATAGGCAAAGACTATGGGAGACCCACTACCCAATAATGGGAATAATGTTTTTAATATGCTGTACTGCATGGCTCTTCTAAGGGGCATTAAAATCGTCTTGTTAAGCTACTGTGACCTCCACGTCTCTTCCAAGGGTCATTGATATTGTCTTTTTATTCCATTGTAACCTCCACCACTCTTCCAAGGGGCATTGATATTGTCTTTTTATTCCACTGGTACCTCCACCACTCTTCCAAGGGGCATTGATATTGTCTTTTTATTCCACTGCGACCTCCACCACTCTTCCAAGGGGCATTGATATTGTCTTTTTATTCCACTGGGACCTCCACGTCTCTTCCAAGGGGTAATAAAACCGTCTTGCTAAACCACTCTGAACTCCACGTCTCTTCCAAGGGGCATTAAAACCGTCTTGTTAAGCTACTGTGACCTCCATGTCTCTTCCAAGGGGCATTAAAACCGTCTTGTTAAACCACTCTGAACTCCACGTCTCTTCCAAGGGGCATTAAAATAGTCTTGTTAAGCTACTGTGACCTCCACGTCTCTTTCAAGGGGCATTGATATTGTCTTTTTATTTCACTGCGACCTCCACCACTCTTCCAAGGGGCATTGATATTGTCTTTTTATTCCACTGTAACCTCCACCACTCTTCCAAGGGGCATTGATATTGTCTTTTTATTCCACTGCGACCTCCACCACTCTTCCAAGGGGCATTGATATGGTCTTTTTATTCCACTGGGACCTCCATATCTCTTCCAAGGGGCATTAAAACCGTCTTGTTAAGCCACTCTGAACTCCACGTCTCTTCCAAGGGGCATTAAAACCATCTTGTTAAGCTTCTGTGAAATGTTGTTTTTAATTACCTCTAACCTCCACGACTCTTCCAACGGGCATTGCATTTCCTCCTAATTTTAGTCAGCTTTTGCTTTTCAATGCATAGGCGAACACTAAGGGAGACCCACTCCCCAATAATGGGTAGAAGGTTTTTAGTACGCTGTAATCCACGTCTGTTTCAATGGGCATTGCAGTTCCTCATAATTTTTGGAAAGCCTTCCATTCACTGCTTAAGCCAACAGTGTACAGGAGACCCAGTTGCTATAAATGGAAAAAACGGTTTAGTTAAGGCCCTCTGACCTCCATGTCACTTCCAAGGGGCATTGGAGTGCCTCGAAATTTTTGGTAGGCAATTGCACTCACTGTATGTCCTATAACTGTGTAGCCAAACCGCTCCTTTTGGTACAGAAACATATCCTACAAGACATGTGTGGTTGACTGGCCTGATATTGATGTGAATGGTCCCTGTTCCTCCTGCTCTTTCTCCTTTACCACCACCTCTTCCATCATTCATCACCTGAAGCTTTGTTTTAACAGGAGTCATAGAACTGGGATAGTAGCAGGAAAACATCCAGCAATCCTCGGGAGAGGTAGGATATGCGCCAAAACGCTGACCACCTCAGGCCTAGCCGCTACTACATACATGCGCTTGCATTCCAAGGAACAGAAAGCTAAGGAGATGGATGGCCTCATGATCATGAATAATTTGCTCGTTGTGTAGGAGGCCGGCCACTGCTGCTGTCTACCTTCTGAACTTTGTGTTGAAGCCTGATTGACCCAGGACCCGCAATCCTCTATGTCTGGAGGACGTGTTGCATCCCAGTGTCCAACTGTGTCCCGGCTTCCACAATATTAACCCAGTGTGAAGGCGTCAGTGAGATGGACCATCCCTGGCCACATTCACTTGTCCACGTGTTTGTGGTTAGGCTGTCCTTCCCACTAAATGCACTGGGGAGGGCACAGGTAATGTTTTGGTATGCGCGCTTGTGTATAAGGCGCACCGGGACAAATAGGGGCGGCTGGGGACCATTTATGGACACCCGGCCGCCCCCAGGCGGCTGGGGACCGTGTGTGGGCACCCGGCCGCGGGGCGGCTGGGGACCGAGTATGGACACCCGTCCGCCCCCTGGCGGCTGGCGACCAAGCGTGGACACCCGGGCGGCTGGGGACTGAGTATGGATACCAGGCCGCCGACGCAGCCATGACGTGGTGGCCAGATTCCGCCTCCACATGCCTAAAAGGCCCAACTTCAAGTGCAAGCAATCAAGCAGTATGGTATTGCAGCCTGGGGGTGGGTGGGTGGCAGGCTGCATACTTGCGCTTGCTTTGCAAGGAATGGGGGAGGTACAATTGAACACTGCCCTGGGACAAGGACTTGCATGGGGATAGTTGCAAGTCTGCATCTTCTGATGTGGCAAGGATGACTTCTGATGGGCACACTTTTAGGCAGTGACCTGGGTGTCAGAGATGCTTCCAGGGGTCTTCCCCATGCTGTTCCCATGTATTTTCAGCACTGTATACATGTGTCACACAGCACATTGCCAGATAAGGTTGTAAAATGTTAAAATGACATTTCCCGGTGAATGCATTTGTCACGGTTGAAAGCAATACAAAAGTGCAAAAACGCATAAAAAAATGCTACTTGTGAACATAGCCCAAGGTGTGGAGGAGTATTTTTGTTTTTGGTTATTTACTTTACCTTATACACAAGTCTTTACTCTGGAAAGGAACTTCCTTAACATATTTCACAGGAAAGCAGTTTCAGTTTCGTTTCAGTTTTTCTATGTTTTATTGTGAGCCTGTAAAAGTGGCTTAATACCTCTGACCACGTTGTTGACAGCAGTGACCTGGGAGTCAGAAATGCTTCCTGGGGCGATCCCCATGCTGTCCCCATGTCATTTGAACACTGTCACTATCATTTTGGGAACTTTTTAGGCTTTCTACAGACTGCCTGGGGTGCCGCTGCAAAAATGCTCGGGTCTCCCGTAGACTAACATTGGGCTCGTTGCTCGGGTCGAGCACCAGAGTATCACGGCGAGCTCGGCCCGAGCTTTGCGCACCCGAGCATTTTAGTGCTCGATCAACACTAGTGCTTAAGCCCCAAATTCTGATAAATGGCATGTGATCATGAGCAGAGCAAGTTTCTCCTTTTGACTACTGATCAGTTCCATACCGAGTGAAGTTCTGCTTTGTAATGTGATTGTCAAATTAGCATCTTGGGAAAATTAGCAAATCAGCTCCATAAGATTTAATTCTCATCTGAATTTTTTCTCATTCACATTAATCAGCTAAAATTGTGTTGCTAATTGTTGTTAATTTAACTAATCAGAGAGAATTATTGGAATCACAATGACAAAAATATTCTCAGTGTCTTCTATGCTGGCCAAATAACGAAAATATCTGCTATGGATTACAGTGTTGTGCACTTGTAAATATATCGGTGTTTTCTTGTGATGACTAGTAATGACGAGTAGAGCACTAAGTCTCCACTGCTGCTTCCAGGATCTGTTATTGTCTACAGTGCTGATGTCATATATACGGTGCTTCAGCCAATAAATGAGCTCAGCGTCTTTGGCCGAGGGAGAAAAGTTCTTGTTAAAAAAACAAAAACAAACTGCAGCCACGGGAACCCCTCTAAGTAATACATTTACATGGTCCAAATAAGTCTTTTCAATAGAATCTACTGCACGAAGCTGCTGAGACTCTAATCCACTCGTGACCGCAACTGTGCAAATCGCATACTTATGGTCTTGTGATGACCTCCGGAATTGGCAAGTGGAGCCAAATTCTCCCTGTGTGTACATTACACACCGTTAGGGTTCAGCAAGTAGCAGATCTTGCTGAAAATTTCCTCAAAAGTAGAAAGTAGACTTTTCGAGCCGCAATGCTCCTCTGGAAAATATGCAAATTGTCTCTTCAGAGAAGAAGAGAACTAGAACTCTAGTGCCACCTATTGGAAGTAGCAATCCTAAAAGTCAATATCGACCCTTTAACGAGCCTTGTCACATGACTTAGGATAAAAGCCAAGACCAGAAACTCAATTTGCAGACACTGTGTTTTGGGGTACTGCCCCTTGTCAGGCTTTTATCCTAAGTCATGTGACAAGGCTCGTTAAAGGGTCGATATTGACTTTTAGGATTGCTACTTCCAATAGGTGGCACTAGAGTTCTAGTTCTCTTCCTCTCTGAAGAGACAATTTGCTCAAAAATAGACAATACATTTAAGGAAGGAAAGTGGTGTGCACTGTATTATGCACAAGACACCTTAGATGACTAAACCTGGTTTTATTCAGTTTCAGTGCCTAGTGTAACATGAGCTGTAAATATGACCATGACTGCTTTCAATCAATCCCTGTCAATAATGTACAGATAGTACTGGCTCCCAGTCTCTCCATTTTATATAATATAAGCACAAATAGTATTATATTCTCATATTACCCTGGAAATAGTGTAGTTACACAGGGAAATTTAGCTGTAAGTTATGTAAGCACAGATAGTACTGCCGCCCTGTCTCTCTTACTCTGTAAATAGTGCAGAGAGTACTGCCCCCCAGTATATGTTTGCAAATGTAAGGACAGAAAGAACTGTCTCACAGTCTGTCTATAAATAATGTAAGTACAGTTATTACTGTCTCCCCCTTTTCACTGGTGGAATAATATATTTACAGCACAGATAGTACTTTTGCATCGATCTATCCATGTACCTCCCGCTAAACAATGTAAGGTAAGTACAAGAAATTCTGCCTTAGTGTCCGTTACTGCAAATAATGTAAGTACAGGTGATATGTGTCTCCCAGTAAATAATGTAGGTGCAGATATTACTGCTTCTTTGTCTCTTCTTGTATTTAATGTACAGTAAGAAACGATTATACCACCTTCTTATCTCGCCTCATTCTCTCTTCCGGTATGTAGTCTAATTAAAGATACAAGTCCCTCGTTGTCTCAAACCAATAAATAATGTAAATGCATATAGCACTCGCTCTTTGTGTATCACATTAAATAATGTAGCTACGGATAGTACTGCCTCCTTGTCTCTTCCACTATTACATGTCATAAATATAGTACTGACTCCTTGTGTCTCCTAGTAAATAATGTGAGTACAGGTAGTACTGACTCCCTATGTCTCCTAGGAAATAATGTAGGTGCAAATAGTAATTACCCCTTGTCTCTTCTTGTACTTAATGTAAGTAACTATATCACTACCTCCTTGTCTCACATTGAAGACAACATAAATACAGATAGCACTGCCTCCTTTTCTGTTCCAGTATTTAAGGTAAGTGAAGCTAATACTCCCTCATTATATATTCCTGTAAATAATGTAAGTAAATATAGCACTGACTCTTTTTGGATCCAAGTTAACAATGTAGTTACAGATAGTACTGCCTCCTTGTCTCTTAAAGTATTATATGTAGTAAAGAAAATAGTTCCTTCTTGTCTCTCCTTGTAAATAATGTGAGTACAGATCGTACTAACTCCCTGTTTCTCCAACTAAATATTGTAGGTAAAGAGAGTATTGCTTCCTTGTCTCTTCTTGTATTTAATGTAAGTAAAGATAGTACTGTAGTACTGCCTCCTTGTCTCTACTTGTAAATAGAGTAAGTACAGATAGTACGGTCGCCTGGACGTTGTCTATAATGTTGTCTCTAGTCTAGTTTATTGGTACCATCACTGCCACCCATCACACAGGCCCCCTTTAGCTATGTCCCTGAATCAGATGATTTTTATATTATAAGGAAAATGCTCTTCTCTAACTCTTCATTTGGTGACTATTACTGATAAAGACTTGATGAATGTAGTCTGAAGACATGAGTGTTTTTTTGTTCGTGACTGCTTGCCCAGCAGGTCTATCAACACTCGGTATCACATAGCGCCTCGGATAACTTCTCATAGAACAGGGTCTTCACGAACGGCACAGAAATATTGTTTTCCTCTAAATAAACTCTGCCCAGCAAATTGGCCGTAATTAAATGAAGGTATTATTGAAGACTCCGTTATATAATGTAACAGATAACCGGGATGGAAGAAGTATAATCGAGGCAGAATGACTGCAGTAGAAGACATCACACAATGAGGTCAACGAATCAACTGCCGGGAAACTTTTTTAGACGTGTTTTCTCAGAAGTGATACTTTTTGCCATTTCTATAGTGATAATTTTTGAATAATCTGATATTTAAAAACAAAGGAAAACTCTATTGGGTGATTCACTCACTACTTTACGTGGAAAAATTGATATAACTTCTAAAAGAGATGTTTGATTGTACTGAAATTTGGTCTGTACATACTTTTGTTCATGAGAAATGAGAGTGCAATGAACCACAGAGACGAGAAACATCCTCGCACCGAGTGCTCTCACCGATTTGTCGCCCCACCAGTTGTCTCCACTATGAGATTAGCTGCCGACATGCAGGGAGATGTGCAGATAATCTGTGTGGTGTTTGCATGTCACTCCGGCCAAATTCCTTCTTCATTTGTTAACAATGTACAGATACAGTTTGGAGGAGCGTGCTTTCAATTATGAGAACCTATTGGTAAACTGAGTCCTTAGAGAGGTGACAAAGTGACTTCCTAAAGAAGTTTGGAGATCGAAATCCGCTGTCCAAACCATGTATTCTGTCATTGGTGAATGAGCTGGAACATACAGGAACGTTACTGGATAGGCATGATGGGGGACGTCCAAAAATGTCTGAGGAAACAATTCAAGATGTGAAACAGCGACTTCTGGCATCTCCACGTAAATCGCTGCACAGGCTTTCCCAGGAGACGGGCATGTCTTATTCCGCATGTCAACGAGTAGCCAAGAAAGATCGTGTTCATAGGTACTGTCGTTGGGGAATTGAAAGGGTCCGATCAAGAGAAAAGGATTGGTTATTGCCAGATTTTTTTCCTTTGGGGCCATTTGAAGAGTAGGGTGTACAATAACAAGGCATGAACATTACAGGGAGTCGGAGAAATTCAGGGAGAAATTCAGGCTATGACCCCAGACGTCCTACGGAATGCATTCAACAATATGGATCGGCGCGTGCAAGCGTGCTTGGATACAAACGGTTACAAACGGCGGACATTTTCAACACCTGTTTTAAAACATCAGTTTCTCATGGACCAATGTATGTACAGTCCAAATTACAGTACGATAGATGGTCTCTTTTAGATGTTACAGCAATTTTTTCAGGTAAAGTAGCGAGTGAATCACCCTGTATAAGAAAAGCTATATCTTCACAGGGAAGAATTTTGGATGCACACATTACAAGCGATGGAACGGAAGAGATTAAATAGGGAGTACAAAATGAATCATTTACTATGATACAATTGGAGTAAAAAACTCCCCCCCCCACCCTATTTTTGTTTCTAAAGACACTACAGATCCATTGAGTGTTTAAAGGAGAATAAGAGACAACACCCTACAAAGCAATGTTACAGATTTGGATTTATTTGCTATTTTGCACATATTGTTATATACATAACACTGACTATCAATCCTTTTAAAATATTTGTATGGCATAATTATTAGCCATTTTCCTTAGATGGATTAATCTTGTTTATTGGCTTTTATGATGATTATTTGTGATGTCATCCAACAGCACTGTAAATTCCGTCAATTTTTGGAGACATTAAACATTTAATTTACAGTTATTTATAAAAGTTTGGGATGGCCTGAAACACATCCTAGTACTGTACTGAATTCTGTCCTGAAATAAATAATTGCAGTGTTGAAGCTACGCGAGTGTGAGGAATTCTTTGATGTTCGCTGTTTGATCCTCACCACGGTACCACTGAGACACCGGAGTGCCGATCATTCTGTATAATATCAGGTGTGGTCCACAGAAAGCTGTAGGTAAGAAATCGAAGCTAACTAGGATAAAGGATGGTGTTGGGCAGATCCATAGAGGAAATTTATAGACAAATACAGCAGAGAATAATAGAGACTTCTGGTATAATCCTAATTGTGACTTAGATTGCATTGGGATATTTTAAATGAAAACAAAGCTACAGGCAGTTAATTGCTAAATTATTCTGGTTTTGTCTATAAATAAGCTGGGAATCTCATAAATTTAGTAGCCCCTACAATACAACAAAAGGTGGCGTGTAAAGGAACTAAAAAAGTAGAAAATCCAGGTAACCTTGTCCAGTTACCGAATTTTTACCAACCACCCTGATCAAGCTTTATGTGAAACGCTGGTCTTTTTATTTATATCATTTTTGGATTACCTGTCAGGTGTATCTTATTCTCTTTATGCAATCACTTTCCTTTTGTTATAATAATGTTTTGGTTTCTATTCTTTATTGTGCTGGTGATTGCCTTATTTATTTTTCTTATATAGTGCCATTACCACCACAGCACTTGTGAGACCCAACTGACTGCCTCCTTTTCTGACTGAGCACTCCCTCCATGTCAGGATATCTGTTGCCTTCTACAGTTTGACCACTAGTGGCCGTTATTGTTCACTTTAGTAATTATACTGCAATTTCACTCCTTACCACTGGAGGCGGCTGTTGTGTTCTGCAATTGCCCTTTAGCAAGGTGGCGGATTCTGAATCTATGGAATCCATCTTGTTTCCTGTTTGGGGGTACTTAAAGCCACATGGATTTCTCACTCATTGCTTGAGTATTGTGTCTAGCTGTTAGCTTAATTTCATTCTCCAGCTCATTAACATTCTTACCCAGACTGTTCTAATTTATCTACAGATTGTTTCCTACAACTCCTTGCTATCTCCAAGAACTTCTACTACCGCTTGCTGTTCTTGCTTGTGCTCCTTCGGCCACTGGTTTCCAGCAGTACTACGCCAGTAACGTAACACCCTATCAGCCTAAGGCAGTTTTTGATTGGTGCTGAATCCAACCTGCCCTTTAGATTTGTAGGCTGTTAACCTGGGAGAGGCATGTTTGATAAATATTAGGTTTAGGGTTCCATCAAAGAAAGGTCACCTTGCCATAGTTGATGGGCTCTCATGAAATGGCCAATTTATGCGCTAAGTACCTTCAGTATATTCTATATTCCAGCAATGCAGTCCAAATTTCATGAATTCAATGTTTGCATACATCTTAGCACTTACCCAGGCTGCTGTGATATTTGTTTGTATATTATTCAGTCATAGCAGCTTGCACCTGTTCACAGTTGCTTTATTCTGTTCGGAGGTGCTGGTCAGTTTTTTTTTTAATTTATAAAAGGTTAGAAACCTATTAAACAACCTAAAAGTCAACACAATGTTCCATTTATTATTTACATTGTAAGAGACACTCTCAGAGCCGAAAGCTGCAAAATTTCCTTTATTTCCCTCGAAAACTAAAAATGTAACCTCCTGTGCACCATCCTAGCGCTTATTGTGTGCTCTCTGGGAAATCATACGTAATTGCTTAAGCACCAATTACAGTATTTAATCGGCTCAGGAAAGTGAAGAGAAAGGGATTGTGTATTAGCAGCTACGAAAGTCACAAAATGCCACATGTGGTGTTTTTTTAGCAGATGTCAGTCAAGGTGGCAGCTCAGTGGCAGAGGCTCCTATTAACCTGCACCAACCAGCCAGAATGACGGCCATTTCTTGCGATGATAAGACTCAAGAACGCTGCAATGTTTCTCCTACTTTCGTCTACAGATGCCAAAACACTAAAAGAAAATAACAAGGGGTTCATAGGTAACATGGTGCAAGAAAGTAGAAGGAGACAAATTTCAAGAGGCGAACAAATATAAAAGTATGAGTAACTATAGATATTGCACGGGCAGGTTGCTACTTTATGTAAAAATCAGATTCCTACAAAACCCAGATAAAATAATAGCCAACATATAGGACAATTTCACCTATAGCACCCTGCTTTCCCATAACTTCAGGGTAGTCAGCTGGCACCAGGACAAAGGCACCCAAAGTTGCTCCAGTGGTTACACACTGTGTACATCTTCACACAGATTATTTGTTTGCTTCCTAAATGCAAAATTAAGTAACTTTCTAATTAAAAATGATTTATCATTTGGCTGCTGTGGAGACTGTAAGGCTTTTATCTAGCTGAGTGCACAGCAAAAAGATACAAACTCGCCAGAGATGCTTCTCCTAAAGACTCTCTGCTTTCCACTCCCTTTTCTCAGTGTTAGAAATAGCAGCAGAGAGCGAGAAGGGGTTGTACACAGAAATGAACGGGAAAGAGGGCAAAGTATCTATCATTTTATGTAAGGCAGAGGAAACAAGCTGTAGACAAGGAAGAAAGAACATGGAAAGGAAATCAATGCAGAATAGAAGTTGTGTTCATTATAGATCAAATCTTTTGAAACTCAAATTCATCAGCTTTGACAAATTTTTCCCAAAAATTTGATTCATGGCAAAACGCATGTATTCTGATTCTGAGAACATGTGTGTAACACTATGATGTCTCATAGGGCTATATCGAACCTTTTTTTCTCTGTATCTCTTTGGCTAAGCTGTTAGATATTACATCCTCTCACTATAAAAACTCTCTTCAAATTGGCTGCTGCATTCCCTACCTCTGCATTTTTACAGGCTCTGATAGTTTAGCACAGCCAATCAGAAGAAACTATGTGATATGATAGCTCTAAGGCATTATGGGGAGGCTTACCCAGTCATGCCCAAGGTCTTGTGATCCTTCTCTGGCTGATGAAATCTTGTGCAATGTGTAAAATGGCAATGGTCATTTTTGGCCATTCTCACAATTTAAATCTCAAATTGTTCAAATTAACCAAATCCAGTGAATTTTAAAAAATTGAATACAAATTTGATTTGCCTCAAATAGATTCATTCATCTTTAGTGCAGATACATAAAAGTGAGTGAAGACAGCAGCACCCCGGATACACACAGAGCTCACTTCCAGCCTATATTACTGGGAGAGAAACTCCCTCAAAAAAAAAATGTTAAAACTTGGATCTGGCTGCAAACTGTATATCTGGGAATTTGGAAATGAATGAAAGAATGAAGACTGTAGACTGCAACTTAGTGCAATTTTATTAACTAAAGGAAACCCCTAACATTTGTCAAGATAATTTTTCAATGACAAACGTGATCATAGTCTTTACAGGTGTTGTCTCAACTTTGCAAGTTATCACTTATTCACAGGCAAATGATAGCATGTGGATCATTTGGGGTCTCAGCACAACAGAGAACAGGGCTCTGAAGTGCCCTTCTTGAATAGGGCGATAGATGTGCAAGCTTGCTACTGTTCTATTCATTGTGTAAGACAATGATCCCCAACTCCAGACCTCAAGAGCTACCAATAAATCATGTTTTCAGTATTGCTTTAGGTGATGGAATTATCACCTGGGCAATACTAAGGAAATCCTTAAAACATGATCTGTTGTTGGCTCTTGAGGGCTGGAGTTGGGGAACACTGTTCTATGAGAAAGCCACGAGTCTCATAGGCAATCAATGGAGAAGTTTTGCCCATGAGCAGTAATGGCTGCATCCAAACTGGGCACTTCAGCTATAGTAAAGGCTAAGCAATGTCAATATAAATGTAGTAGGAATGATAACACCGAGAGGGATGAAGCAAGGTCAGAAAGTTCAGAAATTGTCAATGGGTGTCAAGTAGAGACGTCAAGTAGTAATGTAGGCATGGAGTTCTGCTGCAGCAGTCAGGAGAGTAGATAGAGGAGTCAGGGTTTAGTAGAGTCAATAACAAGTAGAAGAGTCAAGAACAAGGGCATAACTATAATTGGAGCAGAGGTTACAATCGCACCCATGCCCTGGGGCATAAGGGGCCCAAAAGGCCCATTTGGCCCATATGAAAAGACTATTGAAATAATTAGGGGCCCCATTGGAGCTTTTTCATTGGGGCTCCCAAGATTTAAGTTATGTCATTGGGCAAGAATGCAATATGAATGCTTTCACAGTTGTCAATCATCTGTGAAAAAAGTTGTCACTCATTTCTATTTTGGAGTCAATCAGGTTGACAGCAGTTCCAGAAGGTGTCTCTCGCATTGGAGGACTCCACTTATCCTTGCCTTACACAAACAGCTAGCACACTGAATTGCAATACCTCATTTTTCCTGTGGTGGCATTGCAGGGTAATTAAACACTTGCTGAAGTTTTCCTGAAGAGATTACAGCTGATTACCAATCATTATGACTCGCCCCCTGGGCCTGTGTTGTGCGTGCGGGGAATACCCGGAGCCGGATCGCTGGGGGTTGTAGTCTCCGTGGCGATGACCCGGTCCGTGCCCAGGGTGGTCAAATCAGTGGCAGGGTTATTGGTATGATAATGGTCCGACTACGCCACCCGTGGATTGCGGTCAGTGGGGACCGCCGCTGCAAGGCAGACCGCTGAGGCCGGTGTTGTGGGTGCAGCTAAGAATGGGATGACTCTCCACGGGAGAAGTATAGCCTCAGGGCAGTTGGTGTGGATGATGGGAGTGATGGTGCACGAGCGCAGCAGGAACAACTCAGAGTCTGTGCAGTGCAGTTCAGGGTCTTTACTGGTGTTATAAAGCAGACCCTCCCTGGAGTACTGGTTAGCAGTAGAGGCCTGGTCAGTCTGTCAGCAAGCAGGATCTCCCCTGGCCAGGTGGAGTTGTAGGCCTCCCCGTCTATCTGTACTCTTTCCTGGCTACCTTGCTGTATGCGGGTAGAAGTAGCCCACGTCCCTGAGTGTACCGTGTGGTGCTCACCCGTATGGCCGGTGACTTGGGGCCTTCGGTTAGCCTCCGCTCCATGATGGCGGTGCTGGTCCCTTGCTTGTGACCGTGCCTCCGGGCTTCTATGGCCAGAGGACCTGGAATCCCCTGCCGGTTGGATTCTGCTGCTGGACCTGGATGTCCCCACAGCCTCGGACTCCGTGTCTGGTATTAGCGTCTTCAGCCAGGGCGAGCTATCTGGTTCCAGCCCCTGGCACTCGCTCCTGCTCCTACAGAGCTCCTAGTTCTTGCTTTCCCTCTCCAGGCTCTGACTGACCTAATCCCACCCCAGACCCAGTTTATAAGGGCAGATTCCTCCCCTTCCAGGTCTGGCGGGCGGTGTTGCATGCTTAGGGCTCCTGACCAGAGAAACCTCCCACTTGCTCTCAGACGTAATATTTCTATTACTGCGGTAACCAGACCCCTGGGGTGCCACATTCCCCCCTAGTGAAATTTAGTACTCCGGGACTAAACATATTTTTAAAGAAACATAAATGCAGGGTATAACAATAACAAGACAACATGAAAAAGTACATTTTGTGGTCACGGCGTTTCCGTAACCGGGTGTCCATATCACCCAAGGTGAAGTTTTTGAGAAGAGGTAGGGGACCTGTCCAAAGAAAATCCCTTGCGTTGGCCTTGGGCGTGGCTGCAAGGCGAGCTAACTACTTTGGGCCACAAGGAGGCCACGCCAGACAGGTTTTCTCTTCTGCGGCCATCTTCGCAAGAGGCACTATGTGCAACTATCTACAAGAATTGTTACGGTTATCCAGCGTCCATAACCTGTTAGTCCATAGAAATCTGCAGGGTAACTGAGAAACATAATTAATAACAGGCAACAACAAAAACCATAAACATTTTCAAGAAACAGGTAAATTTACAGTGCATTACTTTATATTCTCCAGCGAGCGGGCATCTGACCTCTAGTGACTCTAGTGGACCTACGGAGCTCACTAACTGGTCCTGCACTACAGGGTGTAGGAGGTGTTATGGGTAAGCTGGGCAGCTGTCTGCATACTCTTTGGCTCACTAGGGGCACGGCAGGCTCACTACTAGCAGAGGGTTGATCCTCCTGCGCTGCTGGTGTGGACTCTTCTGCCTCCTGGGCCGGCTGCTCTTCCAGCTCTACCTGGTCTTCTGTAGGCACTTGAGGGGCTGGCTGGAGAAAGGTGAGAATGGGCACCACGATAGAGTTGTTTACTTGTGTCCAGGACCGGGGAAAGTCTCTGAGTACGGTGCTGATCATTTCCTCCTTTTCCTCTACGGGTTGAGGGTTTTCCTGATCTTCATCCGTGCTTTGCAACTTCTCGGGGCACTTTTTCAGGTGGGCTCTGGAGACAGTGGCTGTGGTCTCTCCTCCATCCCTGCTGATGACGTACACCTTTGGATTATTGTGGCTTGAGGGCAGTACGGTGTTCGGGTCCTTTTCCCACTGGTCGTCCAACTTATGGAGCCGCCTTTTTCTTTTCAAGACCTGCTCTCCAGGTACCAGGGGAACAGCGGGAGCATGTTGGTTATAAGTCCTCTCCTGCCTTTCTCTTGATTGACAGACTTCGCTTGACGCTCTCCTGTACTTTCCGGTACCGCTACTGCCGTTCTGTATCCCAGTCTGCCTCTGGCGAGGTGTCCTTGGGTGTCAGGACTCCCATATCCAGGTCAACAGGCAGCTTACCAGGTCTTGCTCGCATTAGGTAAGCCGGGGTACAGTTGGTGGAACCTACCGGGATGTGGTTATACAGGTCCACCAGATCAGGCAGTTTCTCAGGCCACAGGCTGCATTCTTCCAGGGGCAATGTTTTTAGCAGATCTATCACCACCTGGTTCCTCTTCTCGCAGAGTCCGTTGGTTTGGGGGGGGATAGGGCGTTGTTCTTATCTTCCTGCGCCGTACAGGTAGCAGAACTCCTGGAAGACCTCCGCTTCGAAGGCTGGTCCTTGGTCTGTCAACACCTGTTCCGGATACCCGTGTGGGCGGCAGAAATGCTGCTGGAAGGCCCTAGCTGCTGTTGAGCTGTTAAGTCTTTGACGGGGACCACCACTAGGAACCGGAAGTAGTGATCCACGATGGTTAGGGCGTAGACATACCCGCTTCTGCTTGAAGCCAGTTTAACATGGTCCAGAGCGACCAGTTCCAGCGGCTGCCAGGTGATGATGGGCTGCAGGGGAGTCCTCTGGCTGGCACGGTCCCTTCTTCTTAGATTGCACAGGCCACAGTCTCTACACCATCTCTCAATGGCTCCTCTCATGCCTATCCAGTAGAACCGTTCACGCAGCAGGAACTCCAGCTTCTTCCATCCGAAGTGCCCTGCCCCATTGTGGTAGGCCTCCAGCACCATAGCTGCATCCTGTCTCGGTACCACAACCTGTCAGATCACTTCATGTGTCCGGGAATTGACCATTCTGCGGCACAACTTCTCCTTGTAGAGAAACAGTCTGCTTTTTTCCGTCCACAGTTGCTTGGTCTCTTCCGGAGCGTCTGGGTCAGCATCTCCTTCACCAGACGGACTGCGGGGTCACTGTCTTACGTCTCCGCCCAGTTGTAGTGGGGTAAGGGGTTGAACGTAGCAGATCGCTGGCCCCTCACACGGTGGGAATACTGGGTAATCCCATGACGGTGGAACGCAGGGAGTATTTGATCGTGAACTCATAATTGGAAAGGCGGGCCATCCATCTCTGCTCCAGGGCACCCAGTCTTGCAGTGTCCAGTTGTGTCAACGGGTTGTTGTCCGTGTACACGGTGAACCTGGAAGAGGCAAGGTAATGCTTAAAACGTTTGGTTACCGCCCACACCACTGCCAGGAACTCTAGCTTGAACGAGCTGTAATTCTCAGGGTTTCTTTCCATGGGTCGCAGTTTTCGGCTGGCGTAAGCAATTACCCGTTCTCTCCCCTGCTGGATCTGGGACAGTATGGCTCCTAGCCCGATGTTGCTTGCGTCTGTGTGGAGGATAAAGGGCTGGCTGTAATCAGGGTACGCCAGGATTTCATCCCCCGTGAGGGCCATCTTCAGCTGGCGGAATGACTCCTCTTCCAGCTTTTCCCATCTGAAGGGTGACTTCTGGTTTTTGGCCTTCCTGGACTGGCCTTCCTGGACTGGCCTATCAGGAGGTCCTGCATAGGAGCTGCCTTCTTGGCAAAACCGGGAATGAATCTTCGGTAGTAGCCTACCAACCCGAGGAACTGCCGCACTTCCTTGATGCTGGATGGTCTTGGCCAGTCCTTAATCACGGTGATCTTGTCAGGGTCGGGAGCCACTCCGTCAGCACTCACCACGTGTCCCAGGTACTGTACCTTTGGCTTCAGTAGATGACACTTTGAGGGTTTTACCTTTAGGCCATAGTTTGCCAGGGCTTCAAACACTTCTGCCAGGTGTTCCAGATGGTCCTCATAGGTCTTGGAATAGACGATGACATCGTCCAGGTATAATAGGACCGTCTCGAAGTTCCGGTGTCCCAGACAGCATTCCATCAACCATTGGAAGGTTCCTGGTGCGTTGCAGAGCCCGAACGGCATACAGTTAAATTCGCTGAGTCCCATCGGGGTGGTGAATGCGGTCTTCTCCCGGTCCGCCTCTGCTACAGGAACTTGCCAGTACACGCTAGTGAGATCCAAAGTAGAGAAGAAGTTAGCAGATTTTAATGCAGCTAAGGACTCTTCTATCCTTGGTAACGGGTACGCATCTTTGTGTGTGATACGGTTGACCTTCCTGTAGTCTACACACATTCTCATGGTGTTGTCTTTCTTTTTCACTAGGACTAGTCGAGCTGCCCAGGGGCTACAGCTGTCCCTAATTACCCCAGCCTCCTTCATGTCTTTTAACATCCCCTTTGCGTGCTGATAGTGTGCAGGGGGTATGGGTCGGTATCTCTCCTTTATGGGAGGATGGTCTCCCATGGGGATGTGATGTTCTACCCCCTTTACTCGCCCAAAGTCTAGCGGGTGTTTGCTAAACACTCTCTCGTACTCCTGAACCACCCGGTAGACTCCCTGTTTTTGGTGTGAGGGAGTGGAGTCAGTACCCAAATGCAGTTGCTGGCACCAGTCCCCCATTTGTTTCTTAGAGCCGTTACCTTCCTCTGGTTGAGATGGAGGCAAGGGTTCCACGGCCTGTGCGGAGTTCTGGTTTATGGTGAACAATTTGGCTAGTGTGGCATACCGGGGCAGGTGTACTTCTCTCTCCCCGATGTTTATGATGCGGACTGGTACCCTCCCATGGTGTACATCGACCACCCCCCGCGCTGTCAAAATAGTGGGCCTACTGTCTGAGTAGATGGGTTCCACCATTGCTTGGTAGTCTCTACCTCTCAGACCAATAGCTGCCCGGCACCAAATCATCATCTCACTCTTCGGGGGCATGGCAATAGGGAACGGGTCACACATTCTCACGCTACCTATCTCAGCACCAGATAATTCCACTTGTTGCCGCTTCATCAGTGCCTGGATCTCCTTTTGGAGCACACGCTGCTGGCTGGAACTGGCGTTCTTGGCAACCTGTTGCAAAATAAGAATCACCTCTGCAAGACAGTTTTCAATTACGTTAGTACCTAGGGTTATTTTTGGGTGACTCTCGCGACGGTCAATGTCCACAATGATCAGTCCTTGTGCCAGCAGTTCAACCTTACCGACCTTGATGGTCACCTCTTTAAATCCTATCTGTGGCACGGGCTGACTATTGCTGGCGATAATGCTCAGGTCGTCATCTGGTTAGCGGGTTATGTCCGAGTTATTCCAGTACCGCTTGAAGAGCACGTACGGGATGGTAGTCACCTGTGACCCAGTGTCTAGTAAGGCACTCATAGGAATGCCATCCAGTACCACAGGCAAGACCGGACGTCCCCCTACGTATTTATCATGCCAGTTCGATGGGCCTGATGATCTTATACCTGGGGGTTGGCCCTCTACCCCAGGTTGTGCCCGTTTAAATGACAGTACCTTGCCATATGTCCGGGTTGATTGCAGTGGCGGCAGATGGGTTGTCCGTCCTCGTTTTATCGGTCGCTGGGTCTTCCTCTGGCCAGTGGGGTCCTCCTCAGTCGGCGCCACGGGACGTCCTCTGGTCCGGATGCCAGCTGGATCTTTCCTGGTGAAGAGACCTGTAAAGACTGCACAGTTCTGGTTAGCGCGGCAACGTTCTTAGTCAGCTCTTGGACCTGGTGGTGCAGGTCTGTAGCCTGGTTATTGTTCAAAACCTGCGCATCAGCTCCCACAGGCCCTGCAGACAAGGGGGCCGCGTCCTGGTGATAAGTGATAGCAGGGCGCCTGTGGGTCACAGCGCCACCTGGTGCCGGTTCTCGGAGCACCCGGATGGCTCTGTCCTTGAACTGTGCAAAGTCCAGGTCAGGGTCCTGTAAGGACATTGCCCGCAACTGGGTTCGGTGGGCATTGCACAGTAGACCCTCAATAAATTGTTCGGTCAACAGCTTGTCTTCATTCCCCACGCTGTCAGGGTCTGCCTGCTTAATGGCTCTCAGGGCCTCTTGTAGGTTTAGAGCATAGTCTCTTATACTTTCATGTGCCCGTTGTTTGCACCCGTAAAATCTGAGTTTTATTTCGGCTGAGGTTCGGGTATCAAATGTGTCTTTCAGCCGGGCTAGTATTTCTCTGACAGTCCTCTTCTTCCCAGATGGCCAGGACTTTACCTCCCTTTGGGCTGCCCCAATTAACTGGGCCACCAAGATGCTTACTTTTTGCTCTTCCGTGAGGGGGTATACCTGGAAGAGGCTGTCCAGTCTTTCCCTAAAGTCACTTAGGGTATGTGTCTCCCCTGAGTACTGGGGTAGCCAGGTTGCCCCCGGGATATAGGGCATTGTGAATGGCATGACCGCAGCAGCGGTTGCGCTGGCGGCAGCTGTGACGGTGGAGCTTCCCTCTGTGTCCGACATCCTCCTTCCCCCCCTAGTGGACCGTGGCCTACCTTGCGATGATCCTCTTCCGTAGGCCGCGGCTCCGCAGCTGATCGTCGGGGTTGAGGACATTGCGTCGCGCTCCTGTGACGTCAGCGTCGCTCTCTCTCCCTTCCAGAACCTTGCGCAGCGTCAAGACGTAAGGCGGGGCTTCAGTTCTCGCGCGCTTTCGATGTCCACGCCCCTCTTCTTCCCGCGCGGCGTCCTGAAGATGGCGTCCAATGGCGGGAACCGACTCCGGATGGCGGGAACCAACTGAAGATGGCGGGAAACGGCTCCGGATGGCGGGAAGACGGCTGCAGATGGCGAGAAGACGGCTGCAGATGGCAGGAAACGGCTGCGGATGGCGGGAAGCTTCTCTCAGGTAAGTGCAAAAGTCTTTTTCAGGCACGCAATACCCGTTGGTGGCGGGTTGGTTTGAATCCTGCCAACTACGCCAAAGTTGACTCGCCCCCTGGGCCTGTGTTGTGCGTGCACGTGTGCGCGGGGAATACCCGGAGCCGGATCGCTGGGGGTTGTAGTCTCCGTGGCGATGACCCGGTCCGTGCCCAGGGTGGTCAAATCAGTGGCAGGGTTATTGGTATGATAATGGTTCGACTACTCCACCCGTGGATTGCGGTCAGTGGGGACCGCCGCTGCAAGGCAGACCGCTGAGGCCGGCGTTGTGGGTGCAGCTAAGAATGGGATGACTCTCCACGGGAGAAGTATAGCCTCAGGGCAGTTGGTGTGGATGATGGGAGTGATGGTGCACGAGCGCAGCAGGAACAACTCAGAGTCTGTGCAGTGCAGTTCAGGGTCTTTACTGGTGTTATAAAGCAGACCCTCCCGGGAGTACTGGTTAGCAGTAGAGGCCTGGTCAGTCTGTCAGCAAGCAGGATCTCCCCTGGCCAGGTGGAGTTGTAGGCCTCCCCGTCTATCTGTACTCTTTCCTGGCTACCTTGCTGTATGCGGGTAGAAGTAGCCCACGTCCCTGAGTGTACCGTGTGGTGCTCACCCGTATGGCCGGTGACTTGGGGCCTTCGGTTAGCCTCTTCTCCACGATGGCGGTGCTGGTCCCTTGCTTGTGACCGTGCCTCCGGGCTTCTATGGCCAGAGGACCTGGAATCCCCTGCCGGTTCGATTCTGCTGCTGGACCTGGATGTCCCCACAGCCTCGGACTCCGTGTCCGGTATTAGTGTCTTCAGCCAGGGCGAGCTATCTGGCTTCCAGCCCCTGGCACTCGCTCCTTCTCCTACAGAGCTCCTAGTTCTTGCTTTCCCTCTCCAGGCTCTGACTGACCTAATCCCACCCCAGACCCAGTTTATAAGGGCAGATTCCTCCCCTCCCAGGTCTGGGCGGGCGGTGTTACATGCTTAGGGCTCCTGACCAGAGAAACCTCCCACTTGCTCTAAGACGTAATATTTCTATTACTGTGGTAACCAGACCCCTGGGGTACCACAATTACACAGCATGTTATCAGTGAACAACCCCTTTTAATACCCTGGGTTTACTTGTGGGATCAGTTGTCATGCTGATCTTTATTTATATATTCAGAATTGCTTATTATTTGCTTCGAGGGTATTGTACAAAAAACAAAGCTCATCAGTCGGACAAGTCTCTAATGGGACTAATTAGTCAGAAAATGTTCCATATTTGCTTATTAACATATTTTTTTTTTGTGTTCACCATTCCTAGAACCTTTGGCAAAGTTTATATGATAAAGGGACACACAATCTAAATTATTTTTCCTGCTTGCCTCTTATCGGCCATTTTAGGCTGGATGAAGGCTGGGTGATGGCTGAACACATTACTCTTCACTTGCACTTGCGAGTCCATAAAATCCCTGCTACCATCATTATTATTTTGTTGAACCCCCATATATCCTACACTCGGGTGGAGGAAGGGGGTGCTTCTACTCTTTTGCAACTTAAAACTAAAAATCAATAGATGCCCTCAAACCTCCCAAATTAAAGAAATTATATAGTCAAATTTGAAGGCATTGTCTGGTCCAAATCGATAAGTCTGCAGTCACTCTGTGTGACTGCAGACCTATGAATCGGGGGGTAGAGAGCATGTACTGTGCGCTCCAGGGATTTGCCGGTTTCTGACTTGGGACTTTGCTATTTTTACATAGATCTAGCCTATGCACTAAAAAAGTTAAATGTGGAAAATTCCTTAAAGAGGTTGTCCGGACCAAGTCCATACATCTGCAGTCACAATATGTATCTACAGACTTATGAATCCCCTCAGCGTATGCACAGTGCACTGCGGGGATTCGCCGGTTTCTGAGCGGGAACCAGAGGGTATGTATGCGTTATACATACTCCTGGACAGAGTCCAGTGGGTGTGGCCTCACTCTAAACACTTGTATGGAATGAGGCCGCGCCCTCTGGTCACCCACGCCCACAGGACGGCCTCATCACTAGGCGGGGTGGGCTTCACTGGATGAGAGAGATGAGTTTGTATTGAATTCTGTAGCGAATGGGCAACCAGTGCAATGACTGGCACAGGGTGGAGGCATCAGTGTAGCGGTTGGACAGAAATACAACATTGACTGCTGCATTCAGGTCAGATAAGAGTTTTTGCAGTTTCAAAGGTGAGCAAAGGTCCAATTCTGGAAATGCTTTTAAGAAGCAGGTAATATGAGAGAGCGAGAAATTGAACTTTCCTTTATGCCCTTTATATTCAGTGTCAAATATATAAGTGATTAGACGACTTTATTCTTCGGGTCGGTGCCATTACAGTGATACCAGATTTATAGTGGGTTATTATGTTTGGCAACTATCACACAGTGAAAGATGCTTTTTTCTGCAAAACTAGTTTTTGCATCGCCATATTTTGAGAGCTATCATTTTTCTCTTTTTCTGCTGTCATGTGATGAGTCGTTTTTTGCGGGACAAGTTTCCATTTTTATTGGTACCTTTTTTGATCATATGACATTTTTTGATCGCTTTCTATTCCGATTTTTGGAAGGCAGAATGAACAAAAACCAGCAATTCAGAAATGTTTTAGGGTTATTTTTTATTCCACATGTGGTAAAATTGATAAGGCAGCTTTATTCTTCGGTTCAGTACTATTACAGCGATATCACATTTATATAATTTTTTTTGTTTTGGTGCTTTTACACAACAAAAACTATTCTATAGAAAAAGAATTGTTTTTGCATCGCTTTATTCTGAGAGCTATAACTTTTTTATTTTTCTAGTAATGGAGTTGCATTGTGGCTTGTTTTTTTGCGGAACAAGATGTTTTTTTCAAAGATACAATTTTTTTTATTATTTTGAGATTTTTTTAAAAAATATATTTTTATAATATTTTTTTTCAAAAAATATTTTTAGAATTTTTTGTTACTTTTTTTTTCACTTTTTTACTTAGCAGGACGCTATGGGACTTTAACTTCTATTATTGATTGTTGGTGCATTGCAATGCTTTATAACCTGTAAGTGCTCCACTGACAGAAGCCTTTTAGACCATTCTAACAGGCTTGCAGTAGCTGGCAGACCTGGAGGTCATAATAATGACCATGACAACGATCGGGCCCTCGCGATGACATTGCAGGGAGCTGATCGAATGGGAGAGGAAGCCCCCTCCCTCTCCAAGCCTCTTAAAGAAGTTGTCCACTACTTTGCCATTGATGTCCTATCCTGAGGATAGGGCATCAATGTTTGATCAGCCCGGGTCCCGCACTCGGCACCCCCGCCGATCAGCTGTCAGCCGGTAGTACTTAATTGTGATGAGTGGTCGGCACGGGGTACATCCCATCCGCCTCCCATTGAATTGAATAGAAGGCGGATGTGCAGTACTCCACGGAAGCCACTACAACTTGACAGCCAAGCTCCGCAAGTAAGTGACGCGCCCTGGGCCTATGTGATGTAGCGTTGCGCACGCAGGGACTACCCGGAGCCGGATCTGATAGGGGTAGTAGTCTCGTGGCGGTGACCCGGTCCGTGCCCAGGGAGTCAGACTAAGTGGCGGTATATTAGCAGTAGATGTAGGACGACTACGTCACCCGTTGAATGCAGCTATGGAGCTGCCGCTGCAGGGCAAACCGCTGAGGCCGGTGGGAGGATGGTGCAGCGTGGATGGTATAACCCCCCAACGGGAGGGGTATGGCTTCAGGGCAGCCGACGTGGATGATGGGGGTAGCAGGAATCACTCAGAGACGATACGGTGTAGTTCAGGGTCTTTACTGGTGACAAAGATAGACCCTCCCGGAGTACTGGCTAGCGGTCGGGGCCTGGTCAGTCCTTGAGCAGATGGGATCTCCCTTGGCCAGGCGGAGTTGTAGGCCTCCCCAACTAATTGTACTCTTCTGGCTACCTTGCTAGAGGCGGGTAAAGGTAGCCCACGTCCCTGAGTGTACCATGTGGTGCTCACCCGTATGGCCGGTGACTCGGGGCCTTCTAGTAGCTTCCGCTCCACGACGGCGGTGCTGGTCCCACACGTGTGACCGAGCCTTCGGGTTTCTGGGCCAGAGGACCTGAAATCCCCTGCCGGTCGGTTTCTGCTGCTGGGTAGGAGTTAGTCCCCACAGCCTCGGACTCCGGGTCCGGTAAGAAATCTTCAATCAGGGCGAGCTCTACAGCTTCCAGCCCTGATCTCCTCTTAGTACGACTCCCACAGAGCTCCTGATCTTTCTTTCCTATCACTGCTTCTCTTCTTCTCTCTACTCTTCTCACTAACCCTGCCTCAGCCCCAGGTTTATATAGGGGAAGTCCTTCCCCTCCCAGGACTGGGCAGGAGGTGTGGAATGCATAGGATTCCTGACCAAGAGACCTCCCACCTGCTCTCAGACATAACACTGCTGTTACTGTGGAAACCAGACCCCTGGGGTGCCACATTCCCCCCTAGTGAAATTTAGTACTCCGGGACTAAACATATTTTAGAAAAACATAACCAATACAAACAGAAACGGTACAATAGAAAAAAAAACATATTAGAATGGTCACGGCGTGTCCGCAACCGGGTGCAGTTTTTGAAGAAAAGCAAGGTGTCCATTTTACCAAAACAGGGAGACGTAACCAGGTAGGGGTCTGTCCTGCCCCGAGTCCTTAACAGTCTTTAGTCCATTCCTAAGTTACGCTCCAACCAATTGTACAAGGATTCCCGGTAAATCCACCAAGGACTCCTAAAAATAACTAGAAACACATAATTATTTACAAGTAACAGACAGGTGACCACAAATAAAACAATTTAAACACTTCAAATTCTCCAACGTGCGGGTAACTGGCCTTTAGTGGCCCTAGTGGACCTACGGAGCTGACTCTCTGGCCCTGAACTACAGGGTGTAGGAGCTGTCAAGGGTAAACTGGGCAGCTGTCTACAGGCTCTTTGGCTCACTAGGGGTATGGCAGGCTCACTATAAGCAGAGGGTTGATCCTCCTGATCTGCTTGTGTGGAGTCTTCTGCCTCCTGGACCGGCTGTTCTTCCAGCTCTACCGGTTGCTCCGTGAGTACTTGGGATGCTGGTTGGAGGAACGTGAGGACGGGTACCACAACTGCACCATTGACTTGAGTCCAGGACCGAGGGAAGTCTCCGAGCACAGTACTAACCACATCTTCCCTTTCCTCTACGGGTCGAGGGTCTTCTTGTTCCTCTTCAGGATTCCGTAGCTGTTCGGGACACTTCTTCAGGTGATCCCGGGATACAATGGTTGTGGTTTCCCCTCCGTCTTTACTGATGGTACAGACCTTCGGGTTGTCGTGGCTTGAGGGCAGTACGATGTACGGGTCCTTCTCCCACTGGTCGTCCAACTTGTGGAGCCGTCTTTTCCTCTTCAAGACCTGCTCTCCGGGTACCAAGGGAACAGCGGGAGCATACTGGTTGTAAGTTTTCTCTTGTCTTTCCCTAGCTAGACAGAGACTTCGCTCCACGCTCTCCTGTACTTTCCGGTACTGCTGCTGCCTCTCTGTGTCCCAGTCTGCTTCCGGTGAAGTGTCCTCGGGTGTCAGGACTCCCATCTCCAGGTCAACAGGTAGCTTACCGGGTCTTGCCCTCATTAGGTAAGCCGGGGTACAGTTGGTGGAACCTACAGGGATGTAGTTGTATAGGTCCACCAGGTCGGGCAGCTTCTCAGGCCACAGACTGCGTTCTTCCAGGGGCAATGTTTTTAGAAGATCTATCACCACCTGGTTCATTTTCTCACAAAGTCCATTAGTTTGCGGATGATAGGCTGTCGTCCTGATCTTCCGGCAACCATACAGAGTACAGAACTCTTGGAAGACCTCCGCTTCAAAGGCAGGTCCCTGGTCCGTCAGCACCTGCTCTGGGTAGCCGTGTGGACGGCAGAAGTGCTGCTGGAAGGCTCTAGCTGCTGTTTGAGCCGTTAAGTCCTTGACGGGGACGACAACCAAGAACCGGGAGTAGTGATCCACGATGGTTAATGCGTAGACGTAGCCACTTCTGCTTGGGGTCAGTTTTACATGATCCAAGGCTACCAGTTCCAACGGCTGCCGGGTGACGATGGACTGAAGGGGGGTCTTCTGGCTGGCACGGTCCTTCCTTCTTAGGTTGCATGGGCCACAGTCTCTGCACCACCTCTCGATGGTTCCTCTCATGCCTACCCAATGGAACCGCCCGCGCAGCAGGAACTCCAGCTTCTTCCATCCGAAGTGCCCAGCCCCGTCATGGTATGCCTCCATCACCATAGCTGCGTCCCTTCTTGGCACCACTACTTGCCAGATCAGTTCATGCGTCCGGGAGTTAACCATTCTGCGGCACAACTTCCCCTTGTAAAGGAACAGTCGACTCTTCTCTGCCCACAGTTGCTTGGTCTCCTCCGGAGCGTCTGGGTCAAGGCGAGCTTCTGGCTGAGTCAGCATCTCCTTCACCAGCCGGACGGCAGGGTCACTGTCTTGTGTTTCCGCCCAGTTGTAGTGAGGTAAGGGGTTGAACGTAGCGGCTTGCTTACCCCTTACACGGTGGGAATACTGGATAGTCCCATGACGGTGGAACGCAGGGAGTTCGACCTCTTCCAAATCTTCTGAATCCTCACCCTCGTCCGGTAGGTTTGGCATCCTGGACAGGGCGTCCGCGTTGGTATTGGAGCGTCCTGCCCGGTATTTGATTGTAAACTCATAGTTGGACAAGCGGGCCATCCATCTCTGCTCTAGGGCACCGAGTCTTGCAGTGTCCAGGTGTGTCAACGGGTTGTTATCCGTGTACACGGTGAACCGGGAAGAAGCGAGGTAGTGCTTAAAGCGTTCGGTGACTGCCCACACCACTGCCAGGAACTCTAGCTTAAATGAGCTGTAATTCTCAGGATTTCTTTCGGTGGGTCGCAGTTTTCGGCTGGCGTAAGCAATTACCCGTTCTTTCCCCTGCTGGATCTGGGATAGTACGGCTCCTAGCCCGATGTTACTGGCGTCGGTGTAGAGGATAAAGGGTTGGCTATAATCAGGGTACGCCAGGATTTCATCCCCCGTGAGGGCCATCTTCAGCTGGCGGAAGGACTCTTCTTCCAACTTCTCCCATCTGAAGGGCGGCTTCTGGTTCTTGGCCTTCCTGGACTGGCCTATCAGGAGGTCCTGCATAGGAGCTGCCTTTTTGGTGAAACCGGGTATGAACCTTCGGTAGTAGCCTACCAACCCGAGGAACTGCCTCACTTCCTTTACACTGGAGGGGCTTGGCCATTCCTTAATTGCGGTGATCTTATCAGGGTCGGGAGCCACTCCGTCAGCACTCACCACGTGTCCCAGGTACTGCACCTTTGGCTTCAGGAGGTGACACTTGGAGGGTTTCACCTTTAGGCCGTAACTTGCCAGAGCTTCAAACACTTCCGCCAGGTGCTTCAGGTGGTCCTCGTAGGTTTTGGAGTAGACGATGACATCGTCCAGGTATAACAGGACCGTCTCAAAGTTCCGGTGTCCCAGACAGCACTCCATCAATCGCTGGAAGGTTCCTGGTGCGTTGTAGAGTCCAAACTGCATGCAGGTAAACTCACTAAGTCCCATCGGGGTGGTGAATGCGGTCTTTTCCCGATCCGCCTCTGCTACAGGAACCTGCCAGTACCCGCTAGTGAGATCCAAGGTGGAGAAGAAGTTAGCAGATTTTAAAGCAGCCAAAGACTCCTCTATTCTTGGTAAGGGGTACGCATCTTTGTGTGTGATACGGTTTATTTTCCGGTAATCTACACACATTCTCATGGTGTTGTCTTTCTTTTTGACCAAGACTAGTGGAGCTGCCCAGGGGCTACAGCTTTCCCTGATTACCCCAGCCTCCTTCATGTCTCTAAGCATCCCCTTGGCGTGTTGGTAGTGTGCAGGGGGTATGGGTCGATACCTCTCTTTTATGGGAGGATGGTCTCCCGTGGGGATGTGATGTTCTACCCCCTTGACTCGCCCGAAGTCTAACGGGTGTTTACTAAACACTCTCTCGTACTCTTGAACCACCCGGTAGACTCCCTGTTTCTGGTGGGAGGGAGTGGAGTCAGTACCCAAATGTAGTTGCTGACACCAATCTTCCATTTGTTGTTTAGAGCCGTTACCTTCCTCCGGAGAAGATGGGGGCAAGGGTTCTACGGACTGTATAGAATTCTGATTGATGGTATACAATTTGGCTAGCGTGGCATACCGGGGCAGGTACACTTCCCTCTTCCCGATATTTATTATGCGAACGGGCACCCTCCCATGGCGTACATTGACCACCCCCCGTGCTGTCAAAATGGTGGGCCTACTGTCTGAGTAAACTGGTTCTACCATTGCCTGGTAATCTCTACCTCTCAGACCAATAGCCGCCCGGCACCAAATCATCATTTCACTTTTTGGGGGCATGGCAATAGGGAAAGGGTCACACATTCTCACGCTACCAATCTCACCGCCGGAGAGTTCCATCTGTTGCCGTCGCATCAGTGCCCGGATCTCTTTTTGGAGCACTCGCTGCTGGCAGGAGCTGGCGTTCTTGGCAACCTGCTGTAAAATAAAAATCACCTCTGCAAGACAATTTTCAATTACATTAGTTCCTAGAGTTATCTTAGGGTGACTCTCGCGCTTATCAATGTCCACAATGATCAGTCCCTGGGCTGCCAGCTCGACTCTACCGATTTTAATGGTCACCTCTTTAAATCCGATCTGTGGCACGGGCTGACCATTGCTGGCGATGATACTCAAGTCGTCGTCAGGGTAGCGGGTTATATCCGAGTCATTCCAGTACTGCTTGAAGAGCACGTACGGGATGGTGTTGACCTGTGACCCAGTGTCCAGTAGGGCACTCATAGGAATGCCATCCAGTACCACAGGCAAGACTGGACGTCCTCCCACATATTTGTCACGCCAGTTTGATGGGCCTGATGATCTTTTTCCTAGGGGTTGGCCCTCTACCCTAGGTTGTGCCAGTTTAAAGGACAGTACCTTGCCATATGTCCGGGTTGATTGCAGCGGCGGCAGATAGGTTGTCCGTCCTCGTTGTATCGGTCGCTGGGTCTTCCTCTGGCCGGTGGGGTCCTCCTTGGTCAGCGCCACGGGATGTCCTCCGGTCCGGATGCCAGCTGGATCTTCCCTGGAGTAGAAACCTGTAAAGACTGCACAGTTCGGGTTAGCGCAGCAACGCTTTTAGCTAGCTCTTGGACCTGATGGTGCAGGTCGGGAGCCGGGTCATTGTTCAAAGCCTGCGCATCAGCTCCCACAGGCCCTGCCGACAAGGGCGCCGCCTCTTGGTGGTAAGTGGTAGTGGGGAGTCTGTGGGTCACAACGCCACCTGGTGCCGGTTCTCGGAGCACCCGGATGGCTCTGTCCTTGAACTGTGCAAATCCCAGATGAGGGTCCTGTAAGGCCATTGCCCGCAACTGGGTTCGGTGGGCATTGCAATATAAACCCTCTATAAATTGTTCAGTCAACAGCCGGTCCTCGTCTCCCACGCCGTCAGGGTCGGTCTGCTTAATGGCTCTCAGGGCCTCTTGTAGGTTTAGTGCATAGTCCCTTATACTCTCTTGTGCTCGCTGCTTGCACCTGTAGAATCTAAGCTTGATCTCGGCTGAGGTGCGGGTATCAAAGGTATCCTTCAGCCGGGTTAGTATCCCTGCGACAGTCCTTCCCCCAGGTGGCCAGGACTTTACCTCCCTTTGGGCTGCCCCAGTTAATTGGGCCACCAGGATGCTCACTTTTTGCTCTTCTGTGAGGGGGTACACCTGGAAGAGGCTATCCAGCTTTTCTCTAAAGTCATGCAGAGTATGTGACTCCCCTGAGTACTGGGGTAGCCAAGCTGCTCCCGGGATATAGGGCATGGTGAAAGGCATGACTGCAGCAGCGGTGGAGCTGGCGGGGGTTGAGGCAGTGAAGCTCTCCTCCGTATCCGACATCTTCCTCCCCTCTAGTGGACCGTGGCCTACCTTGCGATGATCCTCTTCCGTAGGCCGCGGCTCCGCAGTGGATCGTCAGGGTTGAGGACCTTCCGTCGCGCTCCTGTGACGTCGGCGTCTGCTGGGCTCCTTCCAGGACCTTACGCAACGTCCGGACGTGAGGCGGGGCTTCAGTTCTCGCGCGCTTTCAGAGTCCACGACCCTCTTCTTCCCGCGCGGCGTCTTCAAGATGGCGTCCAACGGTGGGAAAACTCCACGGATGGCGGGAAGAAGGCAGAAGATGGTGCTGGATGGCGGGAATCTTCACCACTGGTAAGTTTGAACAGTCTTTTTCAGGCACGCAGTACCCGGTGGTTGCGGGCACGAGATCCTGCCGACTACGCCAAAAGTTGACGCGCCCTGGGCCTATGTGATGTAGCGTTGCGCACGCAGGGACTACCCGGAGCCGGATCTGATAGGGGTAGTAGTCTCGTGGCGGTGACCCGGTCCGTGCCCAGGGAGTCAGACTAAGTGGCGGTATATTAGCAGTAGATGTAGGACGACTACGCCACCCATTGAATGCAGCTATGGAGCTGCCGCTGCAGGGCAAACCGCTGAGGCCGGTGGGAGGATGGTGCAGCGTGGATGGTATAACCCCCAACGGGAGGGGTATGGCTTCAGGGCAGCCGACGTGGATGATGGGGGTAGCAGGAATCACTCAGAGACGATACGGTGTAGTTCAGGGTCTTTACTGGTGACAAAGATAGACCCTCCCGGAGTACTGGCTAGCGGTCGGGGCCTGGTCAGTCCTTGAGCAGATGGGATCCCCCTTGGCCAGGCGGAGTTGTAGGCCTCCCCAACTAATTGTACTCTTCTGGCTACCTTGCTAGAGGCGGGTAAAGGTAGCCCACGTCCCTGAGTGTACCGTGTGGTGCTCACCCGTATGGCCGGTGACTCGGGGCCTTCTAGTAGCTTCCGCTCCACGACGGCGGTGCTGGTCCCACACGTGTGACCGAGCCTTCGGGTTTCTGGGCCAGAGGACCTGAAATCCCCTGCCGGTCGGTTTCTGCTGCTGGGTAGGAGTTAGTCCCCACAGCCTCGGACTCCGGGTCCGGTAAGAAATCTTCAATCAGGGCGAGCTCTACAGCTTCCAGCCCTGATCTCCTCTTAGCACGACTCCCACAGAGCTCCTGATCTTTCTTTCCTATCACTGCTTCTCTTCTTCTCTCTACTCTTCTCACTAACCCTGCCTCAGCCCCAGGTTTATATAGGGGAAGTCCTTCCCCTCCCAGGACTGGGCAGGAGGTGTGGCATGCATAGGATTCCTGACCAAGAGACCTCCCACCTGCTCTCAGACATAACACTGCTGTTACTGTGGAAACCAGACCCCTGGGGTGCCACATAAGCACTTCCGACTAGCAGCCGCCGCCACCGATATCCTACGGATAGGGCATCAATGGAAAAGTAGTGGACAACTTCTTTAAATGTTGTGATCAATATCTATCGTGGCATATAAGGGGTTAGTGTGGGCACCGCTCCTAGCTGACAGAGCCGGGTCTCGGCTGTCACCTAAGTGGAGCTGCTAGCTACGATCGCATGTCATCTATACGTCTTTGGTCAAGAAACCCTATCCGACCATAACGTATAGGTACGTCAAAGGTCATGACGTTGTTAAACAGCTGCTTATCAGGAGTGCTGGTCCTTCCCTTTACCAAGAAAGAACTGTAAAATCAATTTAAAGGGAATCTATCAGCAGGCTTTTGCTATGTAATCTGAGGACAACATGTGGTGGGGGTTAAAACATAGGATTCAGCAATATGTCACTTATCAAACTGTATGCAATTGTTTACTTATTAATATCTAGGAAATTATGATTGCTGCGACTAGCTGGTGTGCTAGCACTGGTCTGACTCCGCCCCCTCCTGTGATAAGCAGCTCACGGTCTAAAGACCATGTACATACCGAGCCTGGTGTGGGCGGGCTTAGCTTTCTCAGCTCTGCTACATTGCTGAATCTAAAAACTATGATTGTGTCACAACCTCTGCACCCAGTTAACTAAGCGATACATCATTGGATTCAGGGCCTCTTTGCCTTTTACATCATTCTGTTCTCAGATGAGGTAGCAAAACTTTCTAACAGATTCCCTTTAAGTGATAACATGATGTCTGCATACAAATATACAATGAAGGCACTAAGCACTGCTTACTAATGACTGCAACTAGTCAGAATTGTATTGCTTTTAGCTCAGATTGGAGTTTCACAAGTTTTACAAGAGTCTATACAAGGGGGCGTTGGTCAGAGTATTCTCTAGGGGCACGTCTACAGCCTGCTCTGCATAATTATCCTGTTAGCAACACCCTTTGGTAAAAGTTATAAAAATTAGCATATTGGTTGTATTACATAAAAAGGAATCTGGAAACGCTTGTCGAATGTTAAAAAAGAAAAAGCGTAATACTGAGGTGAGCAGCGAAAAAAAAATAAAAGCATAAATTGATCACTTTTGACCTTGTGAAAAGTTCTCCTTTAAAGCTAAATCTGCCTACTGATGCAATTCACTGCACTGACAACGTATACATGTGATAAATAAACTAATATGGCATTAAAAATGGCCCTGTCACTTGCCATAAATGTGTAATTTTATTTACCACGGTGTAAAAGCCTCTGTTCTCCTGAATCCAGTGTTGTTTTTCTCTTGCACCTGCGATTCTACATTCCTGAGATATGACCCCCTCTAGCCTGTATATAATTCTTGTCTTTTTTAGCCAACTGGGCATGGTCATTAAGAGCAGTCCCATAGATGTGAAGACCACACCCGCTTGGATGAGAAGACTAAATTTATATACAGGCAAGAGGGGGTCATATCTCAAGAACGGAGAGATGCAGAAACAGAAGAAACACAACACTGGATTCATCAGAACAATGACATTTACACCAGGTAAAAAATTACATGTTTATGGCAAGTGACATCAGTAAATGGTCACAGGTCTATCCTGTTATGATGAATTTACCTCTGGAAGAATCCCTTTTACTGCTATGATTAGTCTGCTATGATATAGTCTCGTGGTGGTGACATTTCTGTGCAAACAGGATAAATGTCAGAACAATGTTCTCGTTGGCCTATGACATCAGAAGTTTAACATTTGCTTGGAGAATTGAAAATGTTACATGTCAGGGTGCAAGGTGGCATATTGGTTTATATTGAGGTGCTCCCTTTTTAGAATGATGCAGCCCTTAACGATTAAACAAATAAATGTAATTCTTCTTACATTGGCATGACCATTTTCCGAGACGTCCCTGACCAGAACTGGGCACAGTGAGATACTCCAACGGGTCCCCTGGAGGTAGATTATGCACAAAGTAACTGTCGACTGTTGTGTGTCAGGCAGTACTGCTGTGGGTGCCTTAGACGCTACCCCCTACCTGTCATGCCAGGTGTGGGAAGACTTAGTGCAACACAGAGGGAAAAGGGAAAGGGAGCCCATACACTAGGGAAAGGGGGGGAGTGGTGACCTTCTAGTCTGGTCTAGCATCACCCTGTCTCAACTATCGTCCCTATATTGTCTCCTCAGCAATCGCCGCACGCGTGCCTCGCCCTACTCTCCCTGGCGTATGGCTACGGCTAGGGATGGAAGGAGATGACCACTAGTTAACCTCCACTAAACTCTATAGACACCAAGGGTGAACAAAAAAGGGGAAATGGCTTAGCTTTAGATGAACTCCAAATGAGCACACGGCCTCAAGCTCCAGAGGACGAAGTACTGCTCCTGCTAAGCTTCACAAGTAGAAATGGATATAGCCGGCGACTCACTCTCAGACACACCAGGTATATATACACCCAGGCAGAGAGCTAATTAGCAAGAGAGAGGTAGCCGCTCTGTCCTAAAGAGAGCCTCTTATCTAAGCTAGCAGCCATGGTTAACAGAAGAGACTCTAAAGATCATTGAAAGAAGACAATTGTAAAAGGCAAAAGGTAACAAGCAGGACACAGGCAATATCAGTAAAAGACTATAGAGAGCCATTTGAGCAAACAAAGAACTTTATGACTAAAAGATGTGTACAGAGATAGAAAGAGAATATCCCAGGGGCAAGACCAGGAAGGCATACAGTGGTGGCCAAAACTATTGGCACCCCTGCAATTCTGTCAGATAATACTCAGTTTCTTCCTGAAAATGATTGCAATCACAAATTCTTTGGTATTATTTTCTTCATTTAATTTGTCTTCAATGAAAAAACACAAAAAGAATTGTCCTAAAGCCAAATTGGATACAATTTCACACCAAACCTAAAAAAGGGGGTGGACAAAAGTATTGGCACTGTTTGAAAAATCATGTGATGCTTCTCTAATTCGTGTAATTAACAGCACCTGTAACTTACCTGTGGCACCTAACAGGTGTTGGCAATAACCAAATCACACTTGCAGCCAGTTAACATGGATTAAAGTTGACTCAACCTCTGTCCTGTGTCCTTGTATGTACCACATTGAGCATGGAGAAAAGAAAGAAGACCAAAGAACTGTCTGAGGACTTGAGAAACCAAATTGTGAGATATGAGCAATCTCAAGGCTACAAGTCCATCTCCAAAGACCTGAATGTTCCTGCGTCTTCTGTGCGCAGTGTCATCAAGAAGTTTAAAGCCCATGGCACTGTGGCTAACCTCCCTAGATGTGGACAGAAAAGAAAAATTGATGACAGATTTCAACGCAAGATTGTGCGGATGGTGGATAAAGAACCTCGACTAACATCCAAACAAGTTCAAGCTGCCCTGCAGTCCGAGGGTACAACAGTGTCAACGCGTACTATCTGTCGGCGTCTGAATGAAAAGGGACTGTATGGTAGGATACCCAGGAAGACCCCACTTCTTACCTCGAGACATAAAAAAAACAGGCTGGAGTTTGCCAAAACTTACCTGAGAAAGCCTAAAACATTTTGGAAGAATGTTCTCTGGTCAGATGAGACAAAAGTAGAGCTTTTTGGGAAAAAGCATCAACATAGAGTGTACAGGGAAAAAAAAGAGGCATTCAAAGAAAAGAACACGGTCCCTACAGTCAAACATGGCGGAGGTTCCCTGATGTTTTGGGGTTGCTTTGCTGCCTCTGGCACTGGACTGCTTGACCGTGTGCATGGCATTATGAAGTCTGAAGACTACCAACAAATTTTTCAGCATAATGTAGGGCCCCGTGTGAGAAAGCTGGGACTCCCTCAGAGGTCATGGGTCTTCCAGCAGGACAATGACCCAAAACACACTTCCAAAAGCACTATAAAATGGTTTGAGAGAAAGCACTGGAGACTTCTAATGTGGCTAGCAATGAGTCCAGACCTGAATCCCATAGAACACCTGTGGAGAGATCTCAAAATGGCAGTTTGGAGAAGGCACCCTTCAAATATCAGGGACCTGGAGCAGTTTGCCAAAGAAGAATGGTCTACAATTCCAGCAGAGAATTGTAAGAAACTCATAGATGGGTACTGAAAGCGGTTGTTCGCAGTTATTTTGGCTAAAGGTTGTGCAACCAAGTATTAGGCTGAGGGTGCCAATACTTTTGTCTGGCCCATTTTTGGAGTTTTGTGTGAAATGATCAATGATTTGATTTTTGCTTCATTCTCTTTTGTGTTTTTTCCTTGCAAGCAAATTAAATGAAGATAATAATACCAAAGAATTTGTGATTGCAATCATTTTCAGGAAGAAACTGAGTATTATCTGATAGAATTGCAGGGGTGCCAATACTTTTGGCCACCACTGTAACTAAGGATCAAAGAGATACGATCAAAGTTTCAACGAAGATTGAGCATGTTGAAAGATGCCAACAGGAACAAACTATCTCACTAGTCCCTCCGCGCCTCACTGTATCTTTCGATCACCACCGCTCGTGGTAAAATTCCCGGGCCTCCCACACTAAGATAGGACTTACGGCTCTGATGAGGTAGGTCCCAGCGCACATCATGATCTTGCACCGGGCTTCATCAGAGCCAGAAATCCTGGCAGATTGTGATCATAATTTTAGGGGAGTACCGGAATGTTAACGGTGAAGAACGGAGGTACCGAAGAGGTGAGCGGTAAGGTGAGTATAACTATTTTATTTCCATTTTTCACATCTTACGTTTTTTTAGACTCTGAGGTCTGGCCAGGAAAATCTGCATTAACAGGTGAATTCACATTTTGCCTGATGCGCTCATCTCCTGCTGCACTTTCGTATGGCGGATTCCACCTCTCCCATACCCCCCGCCCCAACGGCAAGCACGGTGGAGGAATAGGTTTCCTCCTCTCAGAAAACTGCTCCTTCACCCAGATCCCACTGCCGCCCGCAATTACTCTCCAGTCTTTTGAAGTGCACTGTGTGCGCATCTACTCCCCCTCCAACCTCCAACTGGCTGTCATCTACCGCCCCCCAGGATCAGCCACCACTTTCTTTGACCACTTCACCACCTGGCTACTTCATTTCCTCTCTGTTGACATCCCCACTATCCTCATGGGCGACTTTAACATCCCCATTGATACTTCCCTCTCAGCTGCCTCTAAGCTTCTAGCCCTCACTTCCTCCTTTGGTCTTACCCAGTGGTCTTCCACACCCACCCACAAAGACGGCTACACGCTGGACCTCATCTTCACCCGCCTCTGTTCCCTATCTAACCTCTCTAACTCACCTCTCCCTCTCTCTGACCACAACCTACTCACATTCTCTTCTCTCTCCTCCCCGGGGCAACAATCCCCACTCCACAAACTTGAATACCCTCGTAGAAATCTCAAACACCTTGACCTACACTCTCTCTCTGAATCCCTCCTCCCTCTTACAGACATTAGTTCCTTACATGATGCAGATGCTGCTGCCACTTTATACAACACCACAACAGCTGCAGCTCTCGATTCGGTCGCCCCCCTCATGCATACCAAGACTCGCACAATCAACAGACAACCCTGGCACACCAGCCTAACTAAAGAACTGCGACGGGCCTCCAGGGCTGCTGAACATAGATGGAAAAGGTCCCACTCCCATGAGCACTTCATCGCATTCAAACAGTCCCTCACTACCTTCAAGTCCACACTCACTGCAGCAAAACAAACATACTTCACATCTCTCAAATCCTCCCTGTCCCACAACCCCAAACAACTATTCAACACCTTCAATTCTCTCCTCCATCCCCCAGTGCCTCCTCCCTCTCCTCTTATTTCAGCTGAAGACTTTGCCTCATTCTTCAAGCAGAAGATTGACACCATCAGACAAAGCTTTTGCCTAAAGCCCCCACAGCCCCTCCCCACACCTACTCAACCCTCCTCCTCCAAAACTACATTCTCCACCATTTCTGAAGATCAACTTTCCTCCTTACTCTCCAAATCACACCTCACCACCTGTAAACTTGACCCAATCCCGTCCCACCTCATCCCAAACCTTACCACTATCTTCATCCCAGCCCTAGCCCACCTCTTCAACCTGTCACTAACAACTGGTGTCTTCCCCTCATGTTTCAAACATGCCTCAATCACACCCATCCTCAAAAAGCCCTCCCTTGACCCATCCTCTGTGTCTAGCTATCGCCCCATATCACTTCTCCCCTATGCCTCAAAACTACTGGAACAACATGTCCATTCTGAACTGTCCTCCCACCTCTCCTCCTGCTCCCTCTTTGACCGCGTACAATCTGGTTTCCGACCGCACCATTCTACTGAAATTGCACTGACTAAAGTCACAAACGACCTACTAACCGCCAAATCTAAGCGACACTACTCTGTCCTCCTCCTCCTAGACCTGTCATCTGCCTTTGACACAGTGGACCATTCCCTGTTACTACAGACTCTCTCATCTCTCGGCATCACAGACTTGGCCCTATCCTGGATCTCCTCATACCTAACAGACCGGACATTCAGTGTCTCCCACTCACACACCACCTCTTCATCTCGCCCCCTATCTGTCGGTGTCCCCCAATGTTCAGTTCTAGGACCCCTGCTCTTCTCCATCTACACCTTAGGCCTGGGACAGCTCATAGAGTCTCATGGCTTTCATTATCACCTCTATGCTGATGACACACAGATCTACCTCTCTGGACCCGATATCACCTCCGTATTAACCAAAATCCCACAATGTCTGTCTGCTATTTCATCCTTCTTCTCTGCTAGATTTCTAAAACTTAACATGGACAAAACAGAATTCATCATCTTTCCGCCATCTCATTCAACCCTCCCAACTGACCTATCCATCATAGTCAATGGCTGCCTACTCTCCCCAGTCCCTCAAGCTCGCTGCCTCGGGGTAACCCTGGACTCGGAACTCTCCTTCAAACCACATATCCAAGCCCTTTCCACTTCCTGCCGACTCCAACTTAAAAATATCTCCCGGATCCGCACATTCCTAAACCATGAATCTGCAAAAACACTAGTGCACGCCCTCATCATCTCCCGCCTTGACTACTGCAACCTCCTGCTCTGTGGCCTCCCCTCTAACACTCTCGCACCCCTCCAATCTATCATAAACTCTGCTGCTCGACTAATCAACCTGTCCCCCCACTATTCCCCGGCCTCTCCTCTCTGTCAATCTCTTCACTGGCTCCCCATTGCTCAGAGACTCCAGTTCAAAACCCTAACCATGACATACAAAGCCATTCACAACCTGTCTCCTCCATATATCTCCGACCTAGTCTCCCGTTACATACCTGCACGCAACCTCCAATCCTCACAAGATCTCCTGCTCTACTCCCCTCTTATCTCCTCCTCCCACAACCGTATACAAGATTTCTCCCGTGCTTCCGCCCTACTCTGTAACTCTCTACCCCAACGTATCAGACTCTCGCCTACCGTGGAAACCTTCAAAAGGAACCTGAAGACCCACCTCTTCCGACAAGCCTACAACCTGCAGTAACCACCGCTCCACCATACTGCTGCACGACCAGCTCTACCCTCACCTACTGTATCCTCACCCATCCCTCGTAGATTGTGAGCCCTCGCGGGCAGGGTCCTCGCTCCGCCTGTACCAGTCGCTGTCACATTGTGTTCAAGATTATTGAAATTGTTCTTGTATTATACCCCCTTTTTCACATGTAAAGCGCCATGGAATAAATGGCGCTATAATAATAAATAATAATAATAATAATAATAATAATTATACCTATAGGACAGTGGCGTACCGCTGATGGCGGCAGACCACGCGACTGCTATGGGGCCAGTGAGCCGGGGGGGCCCCATAGCAGTCCAGGGGTGGACATAACGCAGCCGGTGCAGCTGCGCCGGGTCCCCACCATGCAGCTGCACCAAGGGGCCCGCAAGGTGCAGCTGCTCCCTGCACGTGGCGGTCAGTGAGCGATCCCTGGAGCTTTGCTGCTGTCAGGAGGAGAATAGCAGTGGAGCTGGAGGATTCGTCCACTGCTTCCTCCCTGACCCAGGCACGCGCAGCTTGATGATGTCATCATGCAGCGCGCGCTTGGGTCAGGAAGAAAGCTGCCGGCAACCAGGAGGATGCTGAGGTAAGTTGTTTTTTTTTGTTTTTTTTACTGAAACGCTGGGGAGGGGAGGTGGGGGGAGAGCAATGGTGAGATGGTGGGGCTGGGGAGAGCAATAATGGGGCTGATGGGGCTGGGGAGATGAATGATGGGGCTGGGAAGAGCAATAATGGGGCTGATGGGGCTGGGGAGAGGAGTGATGGGGCTGGGAAGAGCAATAATGGGGCTGATGGGGCTGGGGAGAGGAATGATGGGGCTGGGGGGAGGAATGATGGAGCTGGGAAGAGCAATAATGGGGCTGGGAAGAGGAATGATGGGGCTGGGGAGAGGAATGAAGGGGTTGATGGGGCTGGGGAGAGGAATAATGGGATGGTGGGGCTGGGGAGAGCAATGATGGGGCTGGGGAGAGGAGTGACGGGGGCTTTGGAGAGCAATGATGGGATGGTGGGACTGGGGAGAGAAATGATGGGATGGTGGGGCTGGGGTGAGCAATAATGGGGCTGGGGAGAGGAATAATGGAGTTGATGGGGCTGGGAAGAGGAATGATGGGATGATGGGGCTGGGGAAAGGAATAATGGGGCTGATGAGGCTGGGGAGAGGAATGATGGGACTGGGGAGAGCAATAATAGGGCTGATGGGGCCAGGGAGAGGAATGATGGGGCTGATAGGGCCAGGAAGAGAAATGATGGGGCTGATGGGGCCGGAAGAGCAATAATGGGGCTGATGGGGCTGGGGAGAGGAATAATGGGATGGTGGGGCTGGGAAGAGCAATAATGGGGCTGATGAGGCTGGGGAGAGCAATGATGGGGCTGGGGCGAGCAATAATGGGGCTGATGGGGCTGGGGAGAGGAATGATGAGGCTGGGGAGAGCAATAATGGGTCTGATGGGGCCGGGGAGAGGAATGATGGGGCTGATAGGGCCGGGAAGAGAAATGATGGGGCTGATAGGGCCGGGAAGAGAAATGATGGGGCGGATGGGGCCGGGGAGAGCAATAATGGGGCTGATGGGGCTGGGGAGAGCAATAATGGGGCTGATGGGGCTGGGAAGAGCAATAATGGGGCTGATGGGGCTGGGGAGAGAAATGATGGGGCTGATGGGGCTTGGGAGAGCAATGATGGGGCTGGGGAGAGGAATGATGGGGTTGATGGGGCTGGGGAAAGGAATGATGGGGCTGGTAAGATGGTAATGATGGGGCTGGGAAGAGCAATAATGGGGCTGGGGAGAGCAATGATGGGGGTGCTGGGAGAGAGCAATGATGGAGGTGCTGGGACAGAGCAATAATGGGGGGCTGGGAGAGAGCAATGATGGGGGGCTGGGACAGAGCTATGATGGGGTTGCAGGGACAGAGCAATGATGGGGGGCTGGGAGAGAGCAATGATGGAGGTGCTGGGACAGAGCAATGATGGGGGTGCTGGAAGAGAGCAATGACGGGGGTGCTGGGACAGAGCAATGACGGGGGTGCTGGGACAGAGCAATGACGAGGGTGCTGGGACAGAGCAATGACGGGTGTGCTGGGAGAGAGCAATGATGGGGGTGCTGAGAGAGAGCAATGATGGAGGTGGTGGGAGAGAGCAATGATGGGGGTGCTGGGAGAGAGCAATTATGGGGGTTTCACTTTGCTTGTACTGTGAAGCCTTGTATGTTTTCTGTGTGCACATAGCCTTACAGTTAATTGGGGAGAGTCACAGAGACTGAATAATTTATATTATTGGCTGGTGGAGATTATAGTTAATGGGGGGCACAGTGCTGCTTATCACTTTATATTTTTATTACTAAGTGGCTAATAGTATACTAATGGGGGAGGGGGTACATATCTGTAGTCAGGTGTGCAGTGTGGGGAGACACATGTATGTATACAATATCTGACCTTGTTATTTTCTAGGCTGGAGATCATCGTGACAAGATGAGTCGTGGCTGGGAGATGTCGACATGAAGGTCCGACCAGATGGAGAAGAAGCAGCAGAAACCGACTCTGATCATATGACACGTCAGCGGTAAATGCCTGGATGTAAATATTATTCTGTATCTGCACTGTGTGACTTGGAGTGATAATGTTATCTGTAAAATCCCTTAGGCTGCATTCTCACATTTGTGTGAAATGTCCGTGTGCTGCCAGATTTTTTTATAGGATGGTCTACGGACTCGTACAGTTTTATAGATCCATTCACACATCCATGAAAATCATGGATCTGAGAATGAGATCTAAGAGGGTCAGACAATGTCCTGTTCTGATCCGATTTTGAGGATTAGAATAGGACATGCTCAATGCGTTGGTAAAACAGGGCAGCACACCGACACTGCACACAGATACAGGAATGTAGTCTTATTATGTATAGCACAGTCCCTTAGTATATAGTGTACTCACTTATTATGTATAGCACAGTCCCTTAGTATATAGTGTACTCGCTTATTATTTATAGCGCCATCCTTAGTTTTATAGTTTCCTCTTTTATTATGTATAACACCCTCCCTTATTATGTACCATCCTCTCTAGCTCTAGGGGCTCACAGTTGGGGGATCATACTGTGTTGGGGTTAGCATACTTTGCCCTAGGAGTTGAGGTTGGGTATAGTAGGGTCATTATTAGTGTTGAGCCACCCCCGTAGTGTTCGAGTTCGGTTCGGTTCGTCGAACACCCGTGTGTTCGCCGAACTGTTCGTCGAACTGTTCGTCGAACACCTTCGAACACCGTTAAAACCAATGGCAGGCAAACAAAAACACATAGAAACACATAGAAAACACCTTCAAAGGTGTCCAAAAGCTGACAAACTGCTCAGAAGACATAACTAACACATGGAAAAGTGACAAGTACATATAGTCATGCGAAAATAAAAGAGGTGGAGGAGTAAAAGGAGGGGGAGACACAGATATAGGCATGTCATGCCCTTCTAAAATCCAAAAAGTGAGAAGCCGACACGGCCAGTCCGCTCCTGCCCGTGCCACCTCCGTGTCGCCGGGTTTGTGCCAGAGCCGCGGTGAACCCTGACGGCCAGCCCCCCTCTCCCAATACTGGTGCCTGTCCGCTGGTGGGTCGAGCGAGCCCCCCTGTGGTGGAGGCAGCTCTAAGCTTTTTAATTTAAATTGTCCCTCTAATTTGAATGAATACACTTTAAATCCATTTACAAGGATCTATTGGAGGGCAAGTCTCATGCCAGCAGCCGCGTAATTCCAGCTCCAGTAGCGTCCACTAAAGCTGCTGCAGTTAAAAAGCTTTTATAAGGATCGAGCTCGGCTGTCCACCGCAAGGCATCCTACTGCCAGTCCCAGCCCCTATGCCCTGGGGTGCCTCCTGATGCTCTTCACTGAGTATCCCGTGGTCCCGAAGCATTTCCTTTGAAAAAATGAAGTGTCCAAACTACAGGTGGTGTAGCTTGCTTAACAGCCGGGATAATCCGCTGACTAGCAGACCCTGCTACTATGCACAAAGTATTTCCTGGGCTAGATGCAGTTAAAAATTTGTAATTAGATACTCTCGTTGGATGCTGAGAAAGCATTCCATAGAGTCTCCTGGCACGCCATATATGATTCTCTTAAAAAGCTTGGGGTAGGGGTCTAGGGGACCCTTTTATAGCCAAAATCACGGCCCTGTATCGCAATACGTCACCTAGGCTGAAGATAAATGGAACTGTAGCACCCTGAGGGCTCGGTTGCTACAGAGGTATTGCACCTCACCCAGAGGTGTGATATCTCACTCTCAGGTAAGGATGTAATGTGGATCAGGACCCGACACCTGCATGCATTACACCACATTGCCGTGGGGCAGGGCGACCAATATGCCCCTGAGATGGGCACGACAGTCCCTGTCCCTGGCTGGAGTGGGGGGAGGGAACACTGAGGAAGGGGAACCCTGTAGTGCAGGAGCAGGGAGGAAGCAGTTCCTGGGTGCATTGAGAAGGGAGTATAAAAGGTGGGCACCATCTTAGTTCAGTGCAGAGAAGTCTGAGCAGAAGTGGCAGGGAGCAGGGGCTCTGCATGAGCTCTGCTCCGGAGGCGGGCCTAGTAACAGAGGCCCAGGCCTGGAAGAGGGAGAAGGAAGGAAGAGGAGCGGAGAAGGCTCCAGGAACGAGGAATGAAGGGATCTCAGGGGTGCGGACGGGCGAGTCGCCACCGCACGCCAGAATCCACCTGCGTGGAGGAGTCAGGCCAAAGGGGGAGACCGGTCCCCGAAACTAGTGGAGGCAGGAAACGACCCTCAGCTAGAAACAGGAGGCTGTGACATTTTATGTGGCGCAGCCCCTCGCTACACCCGCTAGGAAGGCACCACATAGGGTCAGGGAAACTGGTGCCAAGTTTACCAAGAGGAGGCCCGAGGCAGCCGGACAGAAGGGTTGGTAAGAAAGGCCAGACAAAGGACACACAAAGGGGGTCCTGTGAAGCACTCCAAAGTTATCTGGGAGTTGTCTGAGCCCCTCACCTGGTGAGCACAGTACGACGTGGGCAGCCGTTACCTGCAGACGTGGTCTGGATAATAAGAACTGTGAGTAAAGGCCCTGGACTGCATCACTGACTCCGTGTCATTACTGCTGCTGCCCTGCACCATAACCCCCATCCTCCGCATACACTGCCCTGAGGCTATACTCCTCCCGTGGGGAGTTATGCTACGCTCTGCTGCACCCACAACACCAGCCTCAGCGGTCTGCCCAGGAGCGGCGGTTCACTCTGACCGCAATCCACGGGTGGCGTAGTCGGACATTTAAACATCAAAACCACATAAATAGTTCCGCCACTGGTTTGACCGCCCTGAGCCACGGAACCGGGTTGCCGCCACGGAGACTACAACCACCAGCATCCACCAAAAAGGGTCCGGCTCCGGGTGTCCCAAGGCCCAGGGGGCGCGTCAGAACATTTTCATCACCTTTCACAATCACCAATGGGACAAGGCAGGGATGTTCTCTGTCCCCTCTCTTATACATCCTAGTGACGGAGCACCTGCTCTCATCAATTCGCCATAACCCCAATATTAGGTGGATTGAGGTGGGAGGCACCGAGTACAAGTGCTCTCTATTTGCTGATGATGTCCTAGTATATATCACTCAATCACATATATCCATCCATGCTGTTATGGCTGAAATAGATCACTTTGTTACATGGTCAAATTTTAAAATCAATGCAGCGAAGTCTGAGGCCCTCGATGTCTCCCTCCCCAAATCCATATAGGATTCCATCCAGTCCAACTTTCCCTTTGCCTGGCCCTCACAGGGTATCAAATACTTAGGAATTCCTATTCATAGAGACCTCTCCCATCTATGTTATCTTAATTTTGGGCCCTTTATTGAACAACTCCATACAGACCACGGTTGGCAAGTTAGAACTGTAAGATTCACTACGTGAACCACTGGTGTTTTGTGGAAAAGCACATGTACACCGCGTTCCAAATTATTATGCAAAAAGTGTTTAGGAGTGATAAGGGAAGAATTTGTTTGTTTGTCAGTTAAACTCATTGATGGTGATGTGTGTCAGGGCTCTTTATATCACTGTAAGCAATTGCAGACACCTGTGCTAATTAGTTTGGCAGGTGTGTCCAATGAAAGGCAAGACTACTTAAGAAGGCTCTCTCACATTATTAAGCAGCCTACACTTTCTGCCAAAATGGGAAAGAAAAAGGATGTGTCGGCTGCTGAGAAGCAACAAATTGTGGAGTGTTTAGGTCAAGGCATGACTACAATCAACATTGTGCGATGATCAGGATGAAGTGTCTTGGCAATCAAGAAGTATGTAGCTGATTCACAGTACACACGTGTGCGTGCTGATAAGGGCAAATTGAGGACTCTTTCCTACAGGCAATTACGTCAGGTTGAAAGAGCAGCGGCAAAAAAGCCTTGTCATAGCAGCAGACAAGTTTTTGAAGCTGCTTGTGCCTCCAACGTCCCCAGAACAACAAGATGCAGGGTCCTTCAGAGGTTTGCAGCTGTGCATACGCCATCCTGTCGACCTCCTCTATCCACTTCACACAAGCAGAAACGGCTCCAGTGGGCCAAACATTACATGAAGACTGATTTCAAAACTGTTTTGTTCACGGATGAGTGCCGTGCAGCGCTCGATGGTCCAGATGGATGGAGTGGAGGATGGCTGGTTGATGGACACCCCACGCAAACACGGCTACAGCGCCAACAAGGAGGAGGTGGAGTAATGTTTTGGGCTGGAATCATGGGGAGAGAGATTGTCGGCCCCTTTAGGATCCCTGAAGGCGCTAAAGATGAACTCCATAATGTATGTGGATTTTCTCAAACAGCACTTCCTGCCATGGTTCAAGAAGAAGAACCGTGTATTTCACAGCAAGATCATTTTTCTGCATGATAATGCACCATCTCATGCTGCACATAAAACATCTGCATCTCTGGCTGATATGGGCATAAAAGGGGACAAACTTATGGTGTGACCCCCATGCTCCCCTGACCTCTACCCCATTCAGAACCTTTGGAGCATCATTAAAAGGAGTGTCTATGATGGCGGGAGGCAGTTCACATCTAAGCAACAGCTCTGGGAGGGTATTCTGTCCTCATGCAAAACAATTGAAGCAGAAACCATCCAAAACCTGACAAATTCAATGGACGAGAGAGTTCAGAAGCTCCTTTCGAACAAGGGGTCCTATGTGAAAATGTAACATCACCTAGAATAAAGTTTTGAGTTGAAAACTGTTTGATTTCAGTTTCTAACAACCTGCTAATGCTTATAATTTCAAAAATGACCATTTTTTTGGTCTTTATTAAAATGAAAAGGTTGATCGAAAAGTTTGGGGGATCTAAGAGTGTGGCAACCCAGTAGTCATGATTACTTCGAATTCTGACAATATGAGGGTCATGCTGCAGGTAGTGCAGCAAGAAGGCACTTATGTGTCTTGCGCATCTCGGAGCCCCAAAATTATTTTCCGGGCTAGATGCAGCTAAAAATTATTTTTAATTTTAAATCTGGTGAAGCTTTAGTATAGATGGCCTAATAGGATCAGTGCTGCACACTGCTACAAAGCCCAAATTATTTTCCAGTCAAGATACAGATAAACATGATTAGTAATTTGAAAGCTTAAAATGGTTGGTAGGGTGATTTTAACCAATCATCAAGCTTTTACTCTCCCCAGGATGACACAGGGGTAGAAAAGTCGTTTCGGATCCATGATTTGTTCATCTTTATGAACGTGAGTCTGTCTACATTATCAGTGGAGAGCCGCGTGCGCTTATCTGTCAGCACACCACCAGCAGCGCTGAACACACGTTCAGACAGAACGCTGGCTGCGGGGCATGACAAGATCTCCAAGGCGTAAGTGGCTAGCTCCGGCCATTTATCCAGATTGGAAGCCCAAAAAGAGCAAGGGTCCAGTGACACAGTCGTGGCTTCAATGTTTACTTGGAGATACTCCTGTACCATCGTCTCTAGGCGTTGACTATGTGTCAGACTTCTTGTCTCCTGTGGCCTTGCAAAGGATGGGCTAAAAAAGTGATGAAATGATTCCGCAAAATTGATGTTACCAGCAGATACTGTGGTTCTGTTACGGTTTGAGTGCTGAACACTTGACGGTCCCACGGTTGGCAAGTTGGAACTGTGAGATTCACTACGTGCACCACTGGTATTTTGTGGAAAAGCACATGTAAGATTCTGCAACAGTCTCTGCTGATACTCCTGCATGCGTGCATCCCTTTCTATGGCAGGAATAATTTCTGCAAATTTACTTTTGTACCGGGGATCTAACAGTGTGGCAACCCAGTAGTCAGGATTATTTCTAATTCTCACAATTCGAGGGTCATGTTGCAGGTAGTGCAGCAAGAAGGCACTCATGTGTGTTGCGCATCCATGAGCACCAAGTCCCTGTTGTGTTGGTGGCGAGGTAACAATCATGCTTCCTTCCTCTGTCCTCTCCCCCCAACCTCGCACAACAGAAATGTGATCAAGGTCTCCCTCATCTGATGAGTCTTCCATCAGTTCGTCCTCCACTTCTTCCTGGGCTCCTGCACCTTCCTCACTAGTTTGGCTGCTACCATGCGCCCTGGTAAAACCATCTCCCCCACCCTCACATGCCTGCCGCCTTGGTGCTGCCGACCGTCTGGACCTTGCAGATGTTAGCCCTTCCGCATACAACTCCTCCTCCTCTACTTCCTCCACCTCCTCTTGTGCTACCACCTGACTCCGAATTCTGTTTAACATGTGCTCCAGCATGTAAATCACCGGAATAGTCATGCTGATAATGGCATCGTCAGCACTAAACATCTTCGTCGCCATTTCAAAACTGTGCAGAAGGGTGCATAGGTCCCTGATCTGAGACCACTCCTCCAGCGTGATTTGCCCCACCTCTGAATCTCGTTGGCCCAGGCTATACGTCAGAACGTATTGCACCAGGGCTTGTCGGTGCTGCCACAGTCGCTGCAACATGTGCAGAGTTGAATTCCACTGGGTAGGCACATCGCATTTTAGCCGGTGAAGTGGCAGGCCCAACGACTTCTGTAGAGATGTAAGTCGCTGAGCTGCGGGATGCGAACGGCGGAAGTGAGCACACAGCGACCGTGCCCTCTGCAGAAGGCCATCTAGTCTGGGATAGTGGGCTAAAAATTGCTGGACAACCAGGTTCAACACGTGAGCCATACAAGGCACGTGTGTGACATTGCCCCGGAGAAGGGCCGCACCCAGGTTTGCAGCATTATCGCACACGGCCTTCCCTGGTTTCAGGTCCAGTGGAGACAACCATTCATGAAATTGGTTCTCCAGAGCTGACCACAACTCCTCAGCTGTGTGACTCACATTTCCCAGACATTTCAATGTAAAAACCGCCTGATGACGTTGAGCCCTACTGCCAGCATAGTAAGGAGGTGTGCAGGATCCCTTCTGCGCAGTTAGAAAGCTTGTGGCATGACCAGACAGGCTTTGGGTGCAGGTGGAAGACCGAGAGGAGGTTGAGGAGGCAGAAGCAGTGGAGGAACTTTGACATAAAGAGGATTGACGCACAACTCGTGGGGACGGCAAGACTTGGACAGCAGCCCCTTGTCCTGCTGTCACCATAGTTACCCAGTGCCCAGTCAGCGACATGTAACGCCCCTGTCCATGCCTACTCGTCCAAGTGTCTGTGGTGAAATGCACCCTGTCACACACAGAGTTTCTCAAAGAAGCGGTGATGTTGTGTGCGACATGCTGGTGGAGCGCAGGCACACCTTTCTTTGAGAAGTAGTGCCGACTGGGCATCTGGTACTGGGGCACTGCGACGGACATAAGGTCTCGAAAATCCTCTGTGTCCACCAGGCGGAAAGGCAGCATTTCTGTAGCCAAGAGCTTGCAGATGGTGAAATTCAACCTCTTAGCTTTCTCATGGCTAGGAGGAAATGGTCTTTTACTTGTCCACATCTGAGGGACCGAGGGCTGGCTATTGTGCTTAGACGGGGTTGATAAGGGTGTCCCCGGCAAACTGCCGGTCTGTGAGGAAGATGCAGGCGGACATGTTAGGTTGCCTTGATCCAAAGGTGGTGCTATCGATGTCGGACAGCGCTCAACACCAGCTGCTGTTACCACCTCCAAAGAAAATGATGACCTGCCAATCACGCTGGCTGTTGCGGGTAAAGAGGTGGCAGGTCTGCGCCCCAAAACAGGTGTGACTGCTGTCCCCCCAGTCACAGAGGATGAAGAGGCCGCGGATGCACAAGATATGGCAGACGGTGGTTGGCCCGGCCGGCTAGGCCGCATTGTAGCACACTGAGCTTCCCACTGCAACTTATGCTTCATGTCCATGTGCCGGTTCATGCATGAAGTACTCAAACTATGTATTTTTTGGCCTCTACTTAGCTTTTGCTGACAAATGTTACAGATAACACGAGTTCGGTCATCTTTATCGATCTGAAAAAATGCCCAGGCTATGCAAGGCTTAGCACCCATGCGACCTGAAGAGCCACCACGACTTGTGGTGAGAGGCAGAGTTGTGTTTGAGGATGCAGTTGTTGACGTGCTTCCAGTACTACGTCTCTGTCCAGGAAGGCGCAACCTGACCTCGTCGTCACTAGCATCTTCCTCCACCTCCTCTGCTGACCTCATCTCTTGGCTGACTGTGGGTTGACAGTAAGTGGGATCTCCAACCTCATCATCATCACCCTGTGTGTTATCACACCCGTCGTCCTCAGAGCCAACCTGTTCCTGCCCTGACAAAAAACTAAAGTTGTCGCTCCAATCAGGTATTTGAGTCTTATCATCGTCTTCCTCATTGTCTCCACCAACAGGAGTTACAGTTTGGGAATGAGGGTCTACATTATGGTCAGAACCTTCTGCGTCTGGTCCTGGATCCGACTCATAAAGATTCTGGGCATCAGTGCAGATCATTTCCTCGTCTGGATTCACAGAAGCGCTGGAGTCGACCTCTGATTCCCAGGCTATAGTATGAGTAAACAGCTCTGCAGACTCAACCATCTGTTCTACCTCATACTCAGACGGGCAGCTGGAGATTTGGGAGCTGTGAGGAAGCAAGTGCGATTTGGGTGACACCTTTGAGGACTGGAGTATTTGTGATGTTGAAGTTGATGTGGAGGAGAGCCCACTTAAAGGAGCACTTGATATCCGTTGAAGCACCTGCTGTTTTTGTGCCTCATCTGGAATTTGTAGCGATTGGCGTGGCCGTAAGAAAGGGATCTTATCACATTGTCCGCTAAAAGAAGTAGACATTTTAGTTTGGCTGGAAGATGGTCTTTCTTCTGCAGATGTTACTGTTGCTTTAACACCTACCCCACGGACACAGCCTTTTTTCCCCTTCCCAACACACCTATTCCCCTTTCCACCAGCAGCAGGCCTTTTTCCACTCATTTTGGTGGTTAACTAATTCACAACTCTGGAGTTGTTTGCACAAAAAAACAATGGATGGTAACCGAGCAGAGCTGAGTGGCCAAACTGTGGTATTAGGCCAAAACTATTGGCTGGGTTAGATGCAGAAAAAAATATATTCAGTTTGCAACCTGATGGAGGTCAGTATAGATGGACTAATACAACAAGTCCCACACACGGCTAGAAGCCCAAATATTTTTTCAGAGGTACTGTAGATGCAGATAAAAATTATTTTTAATTTGCAACCTGATGGAGGTCAGTATAGATGGACTAATACAACAAGTCCCACACACAGCTAGAAGCCCAAATATTTTTTCAGAGGTACTGTAGATGCAGATAAAAATTAGTTTTAATTTGCAACCTGATGGAGGTCAGTATAGATGGACTAATAGAGAAAGTCCGACACACTGCTAGAAGGCCAAATATTTTTTCAGAGGTAGATGCAGAAAAAAATATATTCAGTTTGCAACCTGATGGAGGTCAGTATAGATGGACTAATACAACAAGTCCCACACACTGCTAGAAGGCCAAATATTATTTCAGAGCTAGATGCAGAAAAAAATATATTCAGTTTGCAACCTGATGGAGGTCAGTATAGATGGACTAATACAACAAGTCCCACACACAGCTAGAAGCCCAAATATTTTTTCAGAGGTACTGTAGATGCAGATAAAAATTATATTCAATTTGCAACCTGATGGAGGTCAGTATAGATGGACTAATAGAATGATGCTATGCCCAAAAGATTTTACTTCACTAGGTGCAGTAAAAAAATTGGTATTCTATACACAGGTGGTATATCTTGCAACACAGATAGGCTACTCCACTGACTAACACACTCTGCAATAGGCCAAAAAGGATTAGCTTTGCTAGATTCAGCCAAATGCTGTGAAAAAAACTTGCACAGCACTGGCACAGACCTGCCTGGCAAAAACTGATAGGAACTGATGTAACCTAGTCCTGAAAAGGACTGCAATTACAATTAGTCTTTACTCCCACAACCTATCTATTTAAGAGCACAGACCTCCCTGATAAAAGTCGTAGGAAATGCTGTAACCTAGTCCTTAAAAGGACTGCAATCACAACTATTCCCTACTCCCAAGCTATCTGTATATTTGTGCGAAAATTGGCTTGAAATTAACAAGGTATAGCGCACACAGCAACAGCGGTGCCGTCTAACACGCAGCTGCAGCAGTGAGAAAATGGTGGCGACGGGGAAAATGGCTTGGTCTTATAGGGCAAGGACATGTGACATACACTGCCAATCACACATGCCCTTGCTTGTGTGAAAAAAAGCACTTCGCTCCGTGTGTGCGCTGCTGATAGGCTGACAGATTGCACCTCCCCACTGCAAATGCGGGAAAGAGAAAAAAAAATGGAGATCTTCATTGTTCCTGCAGAGATCCATCCCCTGCCCCTCCCCCCACCCCGCTGTACACTCAAACTGCGTATTAACATTAATTTTCAGCATTACTGAGAAAAAATCCAGTTATGATTTTGGTGCACGAACAGTTATCGAACATAACCTCGAACAGCCGAATTTTTCTCAAATTGTTCGTGTTCGCCGAACGGCTCGAACACCGCCCAAAACAGCTCGAATTTGAGATTGGCGAACAGTTCGAGTAGAACAACGCTCATCTCTAGTCATTATACTGCGTATGTGGAGGAGTTCACCATGGGGGTATCATACTGTGTTTGGGGGGCCCTTTTATTGGCATCACACTTTATGGGGCAATGAAAGAGATCTAGGACTTCAGCAGGAGGAAAATTACTGTGTAAAGGATGGAAAGTTGTGAGATCTGATCTTTGGTGACCCCCGACTATTATTTACATTTTCTTTTTTGGGGGGGGGGGCCCAATAAGAGCTTCTGCTATGGGGCCCCATGATTCCTATGTACGCCCCTGCTATAGGGGCTGCAAAGGTCACAATTATGTCCGGAACCTGGTGCTCAAAGTCTTCTCTTCCACATAAGAAGACACCTGTATTATAAATGGCACATGCCAAGTGTTGGGTTTTATTTTAGTTGTGGCGTTGGGGCGTTCAGGTTATGCCTCTCACGTACTTTTGTTTTACTGGACAGATTTGCCTTTCAGTCCTCTAAGCCTGAAGAACATATCTCCCATATCAGAAATATTTAAAATAATTGCGTACATCAATGCATTTTTAGAAATGTACCTTTTTGTATTAGTCAGCGCCGACTTTCAAATCTTCTCCTTGTCCTCCTCCCTCCTCCTCTAAAAGCCTCCGTATATTTCTATATCATTTCAATCTGAGACTGATAGAAGACTCTCATTTGCCGTTTTTCCTACATAAATCTAGATTTTCATCCGCCGAGCGCACTTTGTGAGTCGCGGTGATAGACGACTAAAAACAAAAAATGTATATTTAATGAGTATTTACTGTTGTGTCGTTCTAATGGATACAATTACTTGCTGAGCCTTTCCCCTCGGATCCTTCCTCTGTTAGAGATATATTCGGAGGAGATTAAACCCTTCGGCGCTCCAGAGCTGTCTTGCTTCAGGCCTTGATATTCCTAAAAGGACAACGCATGCAATATTTAGCGGCTGCAGAAAGCTTTTCTCCGATTTATTTTTAATGCCGTTTATTTTGGTTTCGTTGTTATGTTGGGTGATTTACGGTCGGAGTCATAAGCGACTCCCTATTTTAAAGTTTAGTGAGGCACTTAGGATGAATTTAGCACTGGGGCTATTGAATGTTCTTTTATTAAATGCTACAGAGTGTATCAATTAAGCAAAAGAGCTGAAAAAAGCATAGATGAAGTAGATACTGTTTACCTGCCGATGCCAAACCATGAGTGGCTTTCCGTGGATTGCCAGCGCCTGGGGTAAGGCAAGTAATTTACACCCTGAAGCCCATGAACCTTTAGCAATTCCTAGCACCAATCCAATATTGAACCCCTTAACCCCCAAGTCCATGTATTGTAATTTGTGGAAAATAGTGATCTAATTATAATTTGCACTTTGATATCCTTTTTTTCTACTTTTTACAAAACTTTAAAAGTTGTACATTGTTATATCTTTTTTTTTTTTGCACTTTAAGTTTTATTACACTTTTTTTATATAACAATTTTATTACCACAGTCCCATTTCTACACCTAAGCCTAACCTTTACCCTGAGCTTAACCCCAGCTTAAAGCCCAGCTCTAACGCTCACCCAATCCAAAGCCCTAACCATAATCCTAGTAAGGGCAGGTTCAGACGAGCATATTTTCTGTCCAAGTGCAATTCAACAAAACATCACATTGCACTCAGAACAATGTTATTCTATGGAGCCATGCACGTCCAATTTTTTCCTTGGACCAAGTCTGTCCAAGGAAAAAAATCACAGCATGCACAATTTGCATTATTGCATGGCCAAGTTTGATCCAATTTGCATTGCACTTTGTGGAAATCATTGGACTGCACTCGGATGACATCTAAGTGCAGTCCGATTTACGCACAATGGAGAAGATGGAGAAATTTTTTTCTCCTTCTTTTCCTCATCCAAGAGAATCGGATCACACTATGCTGACACTTTGATCATACTCTGATCAGAGTTTGATCAGAGTGTCATTTGCATAATTGGCCTGATTCTCTCGGATGAGAGAATCTACGGCCGTCTGCACCTGCCCTGAGGTTTGAAAAGAATTGTAAAAATATTAAAGCAACTCAGGGATCATCGTGGGACGTCCATATTATGGAGTACAGTGGACCCGCTGGGTTATTTTTTTTGCTAATAAATTGCTAAAAAAGGGTAATTGTTGGGGAGTGCTTTTTATAATTAAAGGACTTTTCTGTGTGTGTGTTTATTTCTTTTGACTATAAGGTCTGATAGACACCTCTTCATTACTAACCCCTGGGCTTAATGTCAGCAGACATTACACAGCTGTCATCAACCCCAAAACCATTACCACGCTTGCCAATGCACCAGGACAATCGGGAAGAGCCGAGGCTTTGTGCCAGAATTGGCGCATCTAATGGATGCATCATTTCTGGGGCAGCTGAGGGCTGGTGTTATTAGTCTGGGAAGGGGCCAATATCTATGGCCTTTCCCAGCCTATTAAAATCAGCCTGTAGCTGTCTGCTTAGCCTTTGCTGGTCATTAAAAATAGAGGGGACCCCACATAATTTTTTTTGGGGTCCTCCCTTTTTAATAACCATTTAACTCTAAGGAGACAGCTTTGAGCTAATATTAATAGGCTGGGAAGCTACATGGGTGTTTTTCCCCTTCTCAGATTAAAAAGACCAGCTCACAGCTGTCTGCTTTCCCTCAGCTGGTTAGTAAAAATAAGAGGAACCCCACAGCATTTTTTTTATTTATTTATTTAATTATTAGCTACATATAAGTAATAATAATAATAATAATAATAATAAATACAAGTACAGAAAACTACACACACAAAGCACTGATTATATATCTCACTGACATATTTCTATCTATTCTATTCTGACAAATCGTGCTGTGAATTCACTGTACTTGGCCGATGAAATGTCAGGTTTCCTTTGAGATGTGTGCGTAAAAATCATACAGCACACGCATGGTCCGTGCACCATGCAATTTATTTCTCGCACCCGATTCTCGCAGACAATCGCAGCATGCTGCAATTTTTTTCTGAGTCCGATCTGAGCTGAGAAAAAAGTCACAGACGAGTACGGAAGCATTGTATAACATTGGTCAGAGTACAATGCGGTATTTTCTTGCATTGCACTTGTCTTTGTATCCTGACATGAGCATGGATGTTAATATTAGTACAGTTTAATTAAATTAGTGATGTGTGTAAAAGTAAACAATGCCCTACCAACTCAATGCCCTACCAATGTTTGAAAGTAAACAATGCCCTACCAACTCAATGCCCTGCTAATGAGTGAAAGTAAACAATCCATGACCAATTCAACTTCCACCTGCTGTTTTTACATAAAAAAATGTTTTATTGTTTCACATACTTCTTGCAGTGGTGGCCTAAAACTTCTCTGTATTATACACTAATGTGAGCGAGCCCCTAAAAAATGGTGGTCACCTGAATATCGGGGTGGGCCTCACCATGTATGTAGCTATGTTACTGCTAACAGATAAATCTCTGCCCCATGATTCCTACATTATTTTACATACCTCCAATGGTTCTGCCATGAATTTCTGTAAGCTTCTGTCATTTGGTGAAGTGGTCCTTTAAATGAATAGTGACCTTTGGATGTCTTACTATAACATCCTACTACTAGACAGATCAGATTATGTATGACTTATAGCACAGATCTGGATTCTGTACAAGCGGCTTCATATTTTTACATATTTTTACTGGTGTTGTTTTTTATGATTTATAATTATTTTACATTTGTAGGAATTTTATCTAGAAATATCTGGAACTAAATGAACAGAGTTTATCAGTTATCACACATGCCAAAACCTTGGCTGAAGAAAAGTATTCATATCACATTCTCCAGGAATATTATATATAAACTGTCAGTGCGTTAGCAACTCCCATACTTTAGTCGGTCTGTCTCATCCATACCTGGAATGGCTAAAATCATACTAACAGGTTGAAAGTCCAATAATTAAAAAAAAAAACAATAAACCTAAGTCTGGTAACCTAATGAAATAATGTTTGGTCACCACCAACTGGCAACCTAATAATATAAAGTTTTGTCTAGCGATGGGAGAGCACTAAAATGCTCGGGTGCTCGTTGCTCGGGTCGCTCACATTGGAATACTCGGGTGCTCAACCTGAGCAACGAGCCCAATGTAAGTCTATGGGAAACTCAAGCATTTTTCCGCCGGCTCCCCCCGCCGGTCAGCAGAGGGTCTAAAAATTGCCCAAATCGATGGGAACAGTGCTCAAATGGCATGGTGGCATGGGAACAGCATGGGGAAGACCCCTGGAAGCATTTCTGACTCCCAGGTCAACAATGTTGTCAGAGGTATTACGCCACTTTTACGGACTCACAATAAAACATACAAAAACAAAACCAAAATGGATTTTCCTGGGAAATATGTTAAGGAACATCCTTTCAGGGGTAATGACTTATATAAACGCACCTGAAACACAGCAAGGACGGCTGAAGCTGTAATTGACTTTCTAAAATGGGCACACAGGCGGCGTACTTTAACAATCAGTTTCGGCAGCTTCGGGTAGGATTTGAGAAACCGCTGAACCACGAGATTAAGCACATGGGCCAGGTATGGTACGCGTGTGAGCTCGCCTCGCCTCAGAGCCGCCACCAGGTTCCGGCCATTGTCACACACGACCATGCCTGGCTGTAGGTTCAGCGGTGTCAGTCACAGATCTGCCTGCTCTTTCAGAGCTGTCCACAACTCTTCAGCATTGTGCGGTTTGTCACCTAAGCATATTAGCTTCAGCACAGCCTGTTGCCGCTGCAGTGCTGCAGTGCTTTCAGTTTGTGACTGATGTGGTCATTTCGGAGATGGAGGCTGAAGAGGAGGAGGAGGCTGAGGAGGATGAGGTGCAGGAGCTGTAGACTGTGGGGTCAACCCTGATTGACCTAGGGCCTGCAATCCTTGGCGTCGGGAGGACGTGTTCCGTCCCAAGATCAGACAGGGTCCCGGCTTCCACTATGTTAAGAGGCCCGAATCGATAAATGGAAAAGTGAACAGCTCTTCAGAGTGTCCAAGTGTGGGATCAGTTGTCTCTGGGTACTCGGCATGGTGGGAGGAAGGAGGCTGTAAGCCATAATCATCAACATTAACAGAAATAAACACTTGAAATAGATCACTCTGTTTCTAATGACTCTATATAATATATGAGTTTCACTCTTTGTATTGAAAAACTGAAATAAATTAACTTTTTGATGATATCCTAATTTAGTGAGAAGCACTTGTATTTACAACTACTGGGTGAGCTGCATCAGTGTGTTGGATCCAATTTTCATCCATTTTTGGCATGGGAGTCAATTTTTGCCCAAAAAAAAGCATGTGAACAGCAGAAAAAGACTAAGGGCCACTATGGGACCCGTGAGTTGGGTGGGCCTAGTATCAAGTGGCATTGCCCCTTATCCTCACGGTGCCACAATTTCAACATAATCTTCAAACATAAGCTGCATACACAGTTAAATTCAATGGTGGAACAGGGAGCTTTCAACTCTCTGTTCCACCATTCAGCCCGTGCATCAGAGTCTTAGAGCATCAGGTGTGAATTAGTCACTAGAACAGGTCTGCTGCATGGAGCCTTTGTCCACGAGATGAATAGTCCAGAGCAGCACATAGTATTTTTTTTCCAATTTTGTCAGTCAGTCAGTACTTGTGATGTGGGGGCCATCATACTTTATGGGGGGTGAGGAAGCATCATACTAAGAGCAATCATACTGTGAACTGTGGGGACCATCATACTGTGTGGGCAATGATATGTTTGAAGGGGCTATTGGGGCAATCATAAAATAGGGAAGCTGTGGGGGCATCATACAGTGTAGGGGGAAACTGTGAGGAACATTAGACTGTGAGTGGGGGTCATTGTACTGTGTTCAGGGCTGTGAGGGTAATCATACTATGTGTGTGCACTGTGGGGTCATCCTACTGTGCCTGTGAGTGCTACTGTGGGAGCAAGTTGTGTGGTGGTATCATACTATGTCTGTGTGTTGGGGGCATCATTCTTTATGGAAGCCATGAAAGGGGCATCATAGTGGGTGAGAATACTAGGAAGCTTCAGTTAGTATGTAACTACAGCTCAGCATACACCCTACTTCCCAAGATGGCAAACATTGATAGAGGAATAGGGTGTAGTTACAAAACTAGTTAAACCTAAGGTGTAGTCAGGCCTTTGAGACTTCCAGAATGGATCAACTTCCTGTACTCCCAAAGTCTGCCTGGTTCGGTCAGTTGACTCGCGATATGCTGGAGAAGACTTTCTCCAATGGCCCTTCCATTAGCACTCACTGAGCAGCCCAAATTTGCACAGGCAGTGCTCCTTCACTCCCCTGAATTCAATGAGGCCAAAATGTGGGATCAAAATTTGCTTAGTTTCGCTATTAATAATCAATTTCTCCTTCCATGGAGTATCTCAAGCCGCATCCATCCAAAACAAGTAGCTTAGCTATATAGCACATGCTGAAGCATAAACCAAAGAGCCCAAAAATCTCAAAAACACTCTTGTTTAAACTCATTTTATATGAGCACCATTGATCTGCATGGTGACATATTGTATTTCTTAGTACATAATTCGTCCGATCAGCATCTTTCTCCATTATTCTGCCACTTTTTCGGCTAATTACCGCTCTGAGGACACACATCATCACACAGCAGGCCGCAGTAATGGCTCCCTTACTTCACAATGATTTTGTAAAATGTTCAAAGCCTTTGAGATTTTGTTTTATGTTTCTTGACCGGAGAGATCATAGTGCGATATTCTGTTTCATCTAGAGCTTCAAATCTTTGCAGTTATACAATCCATAATATGGAAATGAATCCTTTCAGCTGGAAGTGAATAAATAGTAGAAAATATTATACTTATGGTCCACAAATGATGCAATACCACATGCAGTCTACGGACAAAAGGGGCGCTGTTTATGGTCATGTTTTTAATAACTTTTTTAATCTGACTGCACATTTAGATTTTGACAGTGACACAGACAGAGAAGGTACCTCTGGCAACCAAAAGATGCCTTATTTTTTCTAGAATGTGAGGAAATGAGAGACCATAGCAAAACAAGTGTAAATAAGAATCAGATAAAAGAATTGAAGAATATATGCATTCTGGCAAACACAGTGCCCATGACCAATCCTGGCTACATGACCAAAGTTATTTGGAAAATATCTGTGCTCCTTACAGGCAGCATATTGGGTTGCCACCTTTATACCACTCCTCGGCTTCATGGGGGGACCGACATGGCAGCTTTTTCAACCCATCAGCACCCCACAACTGCGTTCGTGGGGGAGGGGGTACAGTGGGCACAAGGAACGTCTGGACAGTGTGCCTTGAATGCTGCCGTCAGATTGACAACGGCATTTTAGGAGTTAGCAGCTTAGCTCTAATTGTTGCTGTTACACACAGATGCCAGCTGTATAACACAGCCAGCATCTGCCGGATATAGTGCAGGCTTACTACGCCCTATGTCTGTATGGGATTAATATTATTTTAATTAGTAAAAGGGTGGTCCAAAACTAATTTTTACTTTACTCCTAAATCTCTATTTAATGCCATAATCTAATCTTTTTTCTAATATACTTTAATTAAAAATTCCCTATCCTACTCTAATTACACTATCTAACTTCTTTATTTTTTTTCTACTACTTTGTCTTTGATTGTGCTTCGTTTGAGAATCCTATGCTGGGAGTCATCATCAGGGGGCAGTGGCTGTGGTCACTGCACAGCCTCTTCTCCGTCCTCAAAACAAAACATCATCAGTGACCTCCGTTTCAGGGGCCGGGCTGGTCCCTGCTGTACTGAGCATTTCAATCCCAATGGTTTCTCAGTAATAACTTGTCACTGCACTGCTCTTCTCAGTGCACAGTGACAGTTCGCTTTCTTGCCGGCTGTGATAGGAAGTGATGAGCTAGCAACAGAGTGCACTGTCATTGCACATTTTAAGTAAAGATCAATCTAACAGTGATGTCACTTGCAGGGAGTAGTTTCTGATCACCCGTTTAATCATTTTGCTGCCAGGACAATTTGTAGGCATATGACATAGATAAAAAAACTAAATTAGAAATTTAAAACTTCATCTTATACCCCCATACTTATATATTTTTTTGAAAGTAGACACCTGGCACATTTAAAAAAAATGCCACCCAGCACTCCTAATTCATGGTTTGCAAGAAATGTTTAAAAAGTTATGCTTGTAGTTAGTTAGACGTCTGACCAGAGAAGAACCTGGCTGAGATGCACCAAAAATTCTAAAAAGAAATGTTTAGAATGTGCAAAGTTTCACATATAAGGACTTGATCTGAGTAGACCAAAAAAGTGCTATGATCCAGTTAAGAGTTGTCAGGAGACACCTGTAAGTGAACAAATATCCTGATTAGGTGAGGGAGGTGATTACATCTGCAAATGCTCATTCTTTCAATCCTTTAGTAAAACCCCACTGTATGTAATCAGAGGGCACGTCTCCTCCTTGATTGGTATGAGGGTGATAACTTGAAGAAAAGTTCCTGTGCCTCCTCAGAAGCCCTACCTGCCGCACCACAATACCTAAGCTACGTCTCTTCTATTTAATATAATTTAAAAGTCCTAATAACACACTGTATTACATATGTCCCCGGCAGTAAACGGGGTTAATATTCACTTTTGAAACGGAACACTTTCCCTTTCACATTTCATGCGTTAAATGCCATACAGCGGTGGGTACATGCCTGGGTAATATTTGCAGGTGTTTATTGCACTAGATTTCTCTCCCGTCATCTGGAGATTGTTATGAAGTGCTGTTTAATGTCTCTTATCAGGACAAATGAGATTTGTGGCTTTTGACCTTTCGAAACTAAATGTAAGATTTGGTTCTTTATTAACTACGTGTGCAGGAGTGCGATTTCTGGTTCTATCTTCAGCATTCCAGGGTTAGACAAAAAGAGGGATCAATTGAATGAGACGCTGTGTAATCCTGAATCAATCAACACCTGGCAGTAGAGTATTCTCAGACAGGAATCTTTATCTGGAAAGTGGGCACTAACACTGCTGCAACAATTATTTGACAATCATGGACTAAAGCAGCTGCTGTAACTACATAGCACTAGAAGATTGTTTTATTTTTTATTTTTTTTACCTTTGAGCCCCTGGATAATACATTAAAGAGAACCTGCCATTTAATTCCTGGAGCCCCGAAGACAGCAGCCATGAGTGCAAAACAGCTTAGTGATGACTGTCATACGTTTTATTGTGCAAACTTCATTATCTTTTCTACTATGCTTGCATCTTATTAAAATCGTATGTATTACTGTAGCGTTGCAGTCATTTGTCTATTCTACTTCTGTGAGGAAGTCTGAGTCCTATTTCCTCCTCCCCTTGAAGACAAAGCCTTTGAGCCCTTCGTTCGCTACACATGCATAGAGAAAACCTGTTAAGATTTGAGAGTCCTCAATGGTTGATACCTTTTAATGGCTAACTGAAAAGATGGTAACAAATTGCAAGCTTTCGAGACTACTCAGGTCTCTTCATCGAGCATAGTACTATGCCTGATAGTACTTCATTTGTACTATGCCTGATCTTAAAAAATGTTCTATCTAGTGGCTAACACGGTACAAATATATACATTTTCCCTGTAGAGAAAACCTGTGAGTCTTACATTCCCCACCCTCTCACAGAGAAAGCCTGTGAGTCTTACATTCCCAACCCTCTCACAGAGAAAGCCTGTGAGTCTTGCTTTCCCTGTCCCCTCAGAAAGAAAGCCTGAATCCTGCTTTCACTGCCCCTTCAGAAAGAAAGACTGAATCCTGCTTTCACTGCCCCTTCAGAAAGAAAGCCTGTGAGTCCTGCTCTCCCCACCCTATTGTAGTGAGCTGGCCGACTCTGGCTGTTCTGTGATAATTGATATAGAGCCTGTTGCAGAAGTGATTACACAGGATGATGTTGCCACCTTGTGGCCAGAGGTTGCACCTGCGCAGGGTGTGATGACAGAGAAAGAGACTGAGCCTCCTGTGTCCCGCCCTAGAGAGTCACGTGACCAAAGTGGGAAGCAGGAAAAAGCGCGCGTAGAGTCTGCTGTGGTCTGTAAAAAGAGCCAGGACGGTGTGCAGGCCCTCGTGTGTGGCGCAGGAGAGACTCTCAATGTGATTTCTTCTATCTGACACCTTATCCTCGGAGCCTCCCCCAGCCCCTGCACTGCTGAAGGATACAGCTATTACACTCCCTGCTACTGGAGTGTGGACTACATAAGGGAATCCACAAAAGCTGCTATCCGGATCAGAGAGACTGTAAGCGGGACCTCTGGCGAGAGGCCGAAGTATCCCTTCCTTTCTTTCCGTGAATTCTGCTGTTCCTGTTTTTTTTTTCCGGCTGGGACGCCCTCCTGCAAAGACAGACAGGCCTGCGACGGGGGACACATCCTTCTGGAGTAAAGGACTGGTAACGTGTGAGTAGGGACAGTGAGGGTCAGCTTATAAGTACACGTTATTACTGTGCATATTTACGGTTGTCATTTATTGTTTTTTTTTGCTGTGTTAAAAATGTATACGAGTAAAGATACGGTTATCAAGATAGAGTCTGTGTGTGGGGATCTTGCTGGGCCAGATCATAGATACCAATGCGCAGCCTTGCCCGCGGTCACTTCACTATCATAAAAAAAAACCCTGTGAATCCTGCTCTCCCCACCCACTCATAGAGAAAGCCTGTGTGCCCTACTTTTCCTGTCCACTAATGGAGAAAGCCTGTGTGCCCTGCTTACCCTGTCCACTGGTAAAGAAAGCCTGTAAGTCCGGCTTTTCCAACCCTATCATACAAAAAAAACTGTGAATCCTGTTATCCCCACCCACTCATAGAGAAAGCCTGTGAGTCCTACTTTTCCTTTCCACTAATGGAGAAAGTCTGCGTGTCCTGCTTACCCTGCCCACTCATAGAGAAAGACTGTGAGTCCTGCTTTCCTTGCTCACTCATTGAGAAAACCTGTTAGTCCTTCTTATACCTTCCCTTATAGACAAAGCCAGTGCAACATGAAAGGAGGACTCGCAGACTTTTCTATGTGGAGGGAAAAGAAGCAAAACTGACTTTCTTGAGTGGGCCAAACCAGACAAACAGGATTTCTCTTTGAATAGAAAGGTAAATGACACGCCCCCCTGGGCCGTGGGGTACTCGGCAGCCGGGCCTATGGATGCCGGTATGGGGGAGATATCACGGTGGCTGGCCCGGTCCGTGACCCAGGGCGGTCAATGAAAAGGGGAGTTATTATATGGGGTTTTGGAAAGTTCGTGACGCCACCTGTGGATTGCGGCTAAAGGAAGCAGCCGCTGCGGTGTAGTTCCTCTGGAGCTGGTGTTACTGCAGCAGGGATGGTGTGGCTCTCCACAGGTAGAGCTTGCTCCAGGGCAGTGTAGGTGGTGTAAGTTGCGCTGGGCGTTGTAGTGCAGGGGGAGAGATGGCGCAGATCAAAGAATGGGCAGAGGCAGAACGGTGCAGTCATACGAGTCTTTACTCACATTCATTATGATGGTTCCACTGGTGCACCGTACGGGTGCTAGCCTCCCACGTCGCGCTGCGTTCACCAGTCAGGGGTCCAGTTCTTCCTCAGGCAGATTAGGAGTACCTGGCAGAACCCCACTTTCTTATGTTCCTAGCTAGACCGTCTTCACGCTGGGTCTTTCTCCCTCCTGCCCTGCGCTGCCCACTCTCAATCCTGCTCGGGTGCTCTGAAGTCCCTCCTGTCCGTCGGAGTTCACAGACTTGCTTGACCTTCACGGGGATTAGAATGCGGCATACGATCCCTCTGTCTTCTGACCCCCTAGGATCCCTCTCAACAGAACGGAACCTACTCCCTGGTCCCCTCCTGGGCCCCTAACACTAGGCCCTAGTTGTGGAGCAGAGCTCCTGATGAGACTCTGCTCCCAAACTGTTCTTCTGAACTGTCCTCTCACTGTCTGATCTGCCACCCTAAGATGGCTTCTCTATTTATATCTCTCTTTAACGTTACAGGTTACATTTTTCAAACATTATAAAACACTTTTCATAACGTCCTTGTAACAGGTTACAGTACATGCTGTAACCGGGTGTCCATTTTACTTTTAAACAGGGGCAACAAGTAGCTCAAGGGCGCCCCATCCTGGGATGCGCCTGGTTATGGGAGGTGGGTGTCCTGTTCCAACAGTTCCCTCATCCTCTGAACATTTAGGGCATGCTGTAGAGCCATGGGCACCATCCGTGACACAGCTCCTGCTGGTTTGGCGACTGCTCCTGCCTGAGCAGCGCCGGGCGCAGGTTGGGCACCAGGAGCGTTAACCGGTGCTCCGGCGGCTTGCTGGTCGTCGGCCATGGTTGCACCCCCCTAGTGAACCGGAGCCTACCTTCTTAACTTTCTTTATCAGGTAGGCCGCAGCTCCGCAGGCGACGGTCTTCTTCCAGGACCTTGCGTCGCTCGCATCTGACGTCAGAGCGTCCTCTGGACTCCTTCCAGGATCTGACGCTTCCTGGTTCGACGTCAGGGGTGGGGCGTGTCCTAGGCTTCGCGCGCTTCCAGCGGTTACGCCTCTCTTCTTCCGGCGGTTACGCCCCTCTTCTTCCCGCGCGGCGACAGGGAAATGGCGGTAAACCTCGGAAATGGCGGGAAACCTTCACCACAGTGAGTAACACAGTCTTTTAAGGCGCACAGTACCCGGTGGCAACGGGCACGGAATCCTGTTTGTGACGCCAGATCTGACGCGCCCCCAGGGCCGTGGGGCACTCGGCAGCCTGGCCTAGGGCTGCTTGCAGGGGATATCACAGTGGCTGGCCCGGTCTGTGACCCAGGGCGGTCAATGCAAAAGGGGTTTTATTTAATTGGAATTTATAGAAAGTTCGTGACGCCACCTGTGGTGCCTGGTGAGGATCACCAGCGCTGCAACAGTCCTCTGAGGCTGATGTTAGGGCAGCTTGTGATGGGACGGCTCCCCACAGGTGGAGCAGGCCTCAGGGCAGTGAAAGTGAGAGCGAGGGTTGCACTGGGCGTTGTAGTGCAGGGGGAACAATGGCGCTGATGAGAGAATGGACGGAGGCAGTACAGTGGAGTCATCCGAGATTTTACTCACAGTTCTTAAGATAGTCCACAGGTGCACTCTACAGGTGCTGGCCTCCCACGTTGCACTGCGTTCACCGGGCAGGGGTTCAATCCTTCCTCAGGCAGCTTGGGAATACCTGGCAGAACCCCACTTTCTCGTGTTCCTATTTTGACCGACTTCACACTGGGTCTTTCTCCCTCCTGCCCTGCGCTGCCCACTCTGAATCCCGTTCGGGTACTCTGAAGTCCCTCCTGTCCATTGGAGTTACACAGACTTGCTTGACCCTCAGGGGATTAGAATGCGGCTTACGATCCCTCTGTCTTCTGACAGATGCGGGGCGACGGGTGCCGTTCTGCACTCGCCGTACCCCCTAGGATCCCTTCTTAGAATGGAGCCTACTCCCTCCTCCCCTCCTGGGCCTCTAGACCATGCAATACCTGTGGAGCAGAGCTCCTAATGAGACTCTGCCCCCGGACTGTTCTTCTGAACTGCTCTTCTCTACTGTACTGAACTGTTCTCTTCAGACTTGGGCCTCACTGGCTAGGTCCGCCTCTGGAGCAGAGCCTCTGCTCCTCTCACTCTCCTCCTCTGACTGAACACACTCTCTAAGATGGCTTCCCTATATATACCTCCTTCTACAAGTGCTCCCTCTAACTACTTCCTCCACCCACACCCACTACTGGTTCCCCCTACCTTTGGGTTCCCCCCACTCCAGCCACGGACAGGGCTCAGCAGAAAACACATTGCATCTTGCCCTTCCAGCCGACCTGGAGTAGTGTAGTGTTGGATGCAGGTGTTTGGGGTTCCGGGCAGCACTCCTTCCTTACCTGAGAGAAGGGAGACACCACACCTCTAAGTGAGGTGCAGTACCTCTGTGGCGACCGAACCGTCAGGGGCGCCACATAAACAAGACTCATAAACTTTCATTGTGCATCCTGACTTGACAGTATTTAAAGAGAACCTATCACCAAATTTTTCATGTTTAACTGGACATACAATGTAATAGTGGTTGCAATGCGGCATAAAACTTTTTTTCATTTTTTTTATTTCACCTCTCAGTTGCAGAGATATTAGCAATCAAAGTGTTTGGCACCTAATGAGTTAACTTTAGTTAAGTCAGAGTGGGTGTTATTAGATTGTTTTCACTGTGGGCTTGTTCTTCTTCCCCCTCTTTGAGTTGCTATCTGATAACACTCACTTGGACTTAACAAAAGATAACTTAAGGCTGTGAGCCCACTATGTGTTTTTTAAGTGTTTCCGCAGCGGCAATTCCGCTGCAGAAACGCTTAAAAAACGCTTGATAGAAGGTCTGCTATGTTCCCCAATGATAATCCGCATGTGCTGTGCACATGCTGCGGAAATTTCGGCTGCGGATTTTCATTGCAGAAAAAAACGCAGCACTACCAATTATTTTGCGGAATCACAGCGATTTTGCTGCCATTGCATCGCTTAATATCCGCATCACTACATGTGCACATGCGGATATTAAGCGATTCAATGTGCGGATGGTACCCGGGTCGGGAGAAGAGGAGACTCTCCTCCAGACCCGGGTACCATAGTACCTGTAAAAAAAAAGAATTTAAAATAAAAAAAACATTATACTCACCTTCTGATGGCCCCCGGTCTCCATAGCGATGCGTCCTGGCTCCCCGGCAGCTCGCGTTGGTCTAAAAGGACCTTCCATGACGTCATTTAGTAATGTGACGGGTCACGCGACCGCTGACATCGGAGGTCACGTGACCTGTCACATGACTAAATGACGTCATGGAAGCTCCTTTTACACCACCACGAGACACCCAGGAGACCGGACGCATCGGATAAGGAGACCGGGGGCCATCGGAAGGTGAGTATATGTTTTTTTTGTTTTTTTTTACCATTTTTATTCTTTTTTTAACTAACTTGGTCACACTATATAAAATCCATGCCGGTTGCATGGATTTATATAGTGTGGCCAAGTTGTTAAGCACTTTTCCAAGTGATCCTAAAATCGCTTGCTTGGAAAGGCGCTTGACAACCCGCATGCGTAATCGCATGCTAAAAACGCTTCACAAACGCTTGTCCCTGGCTGAAAAAACGCATGTACAATTCGCATGCATTTTTCTGCCAGGGAGATACAGAAACGCTCAGGAAAAACCCGGAGCATTTCTGCATCGTGGGCACATAGCCTAAGTGCCAATACTTTGACCAGAGTGACACTAGCAAAGTTTGATGCCACATCAACACAGCGTGATGTCCCCTTAGCCCTCTAAACACAGTAAGATGGGCAACATCCCCCTATACATAGTGTGATGGCCCCCACAGCCCCCCTATACATAGTGTGATGGCCCCCACAGCCCATCAATGCACAGTATGATGTCCCCACAACTCCCTATATAGAGTGTTACGGCCCACAGCCCACCTGTGCACAGTATGTCCCCCAGCCCCACTATACACAGTGATGGTCAACAGCCCCCTATACACGGTATGATGGCACTCATAGCTTCCTATATACAGTATAATGTCCCCCCAGCTCCATATAAACAGTATGATGTCCCCACAACTCCTCTATACAGAACATGATATCCCCACAACTCCCTATATACAGTATGATGCTCCCCACAGCTCACAATATACAGTATGATGACCCCCATAGCCCCTGTAAACAATATTATGTCTCCAACATCACCCTTGGTGCAGTATGATGTATATGTAGTATGATGGCCTCCACAGTTCCTTTGCACACATCATGATGGCCCCCACAGCTCCCTATATACAGTATAAGGCCCTCATAGCTCCCTATATACAGTGTGATGGTCTCCACAGCTCATTTATACAGTATAAGGCCGTCACAGCGCCAAATACACAGTATTGGGTCACTTATGGGGGTTTCTGCTGTTTTGGCATTTCAGGGGCTCTTCAAATGTGACATAGCACCCGCACTCTATTCCAACCAAAATTGCACTCCAGAATTCAATTGGTGCGCCTTCCTTTCCAACCCCTGCCGTGAGCCCAAACAGTAGTTTTCCACCACATACGGGGTATCGGTGTACTTAGGAGAAATTGGACAATAACTTGTTTAGTCCATTTTCTCATTTTACCCTTGTACAAATTAAAACTTTGGGTAAAAAAAATATATATTTTTATGGGAAAAGTTTATTTTTTTCATTTTCACAGCTCTCCGCTATAAAATTCTATGAAGCACTTGTGAGCTCAAGTTGCTCACTACAGCTTTAAGTAAAATCTTTGAGGGATGTAGTTTCCAAAATTGGGTCACTTGCGGGGGGTTTCCACTCTTTAGGCACATCTGGGGCTCTCCGAACACAACATGGCGTCCTCTATCGATTCCATCCAATTTTGCATTCCAAAAGTCAAACGGTGCGCCTTCCCTTCCAAGCCCTGCTGTGTGCGAAAACAGTAGTTTTTCACCACATATGGGGTATCAGCATACTAAGGAAAAATTGCACAACAAATTATATGGTCCATTTTCTATTGTTACCCTTGTCAAAATGCCAAATTTGGGGCTAAAGCTAAATTTTTATGGGAATTTTAATTTTTTTTCTCTCACAGTGCTTAATTCCTGTGATGCACCTAAAGGGCTAATATTCGTCTTGAATGTTGTTTGGAGCACTGTGAGGGGTGCATTTTTTAAAATGGTGTTACTTTTGGGGATTTTCTGTCATATAGCCCCTGCCAAGTCCTTTCAAATGTGATTTGTCCCTAAAAAATGGTTTTGTAAATTTTGTTGGAAAAATTAGAAATCGCTGATAAACTTTTAAACCTTCTAACGTCCTAACAAACAAAATGATGTTTCAAGAATGATGCTGATGTAAAGTAGACATGTGGGAAATCTTATTTATTAACTGTTTTGTGTGATATAATTCTCTGGTTGAAGGGCATAAAAATTAAATGTTTGAAATTTGCTAAATGTTCAAAATTTTCACCAAAATTCAGATATTTTTACAAATAAACGGAAAAAATATCAACCGAAATTTACCAGTAACATAAAGTACAATGTGTCACAAAAAACAGACTGAGAACCAGTGGAATATGTTGAAGCGTTCCAGAGTTATTACCTCATAAAGTGACAAGGGTCAGAATTGTAAAATTTGGTTAGGTCAGAGGGTGAAAGGGGTTAAAGGGGCCATGGACACTGCTATGTACAGGTCTGTACATTATTTGTGCTTGGTATTGCAGCTCATTCTCATTGTCTTTCATTGATTGTAACACGAGGCTGAGCTGCTACAAAATATACATTTTTGGAATGTGGAAGAAAAAATGAACAAATAACTTTTTTCACAAAAATGTTAATTTAGACCCAATTTTTTTTATTTTCGCAAGGGTAACATGAAAAAATGGACCCCAAAATTTTTTGTGCAATTCCTCCTGAGCATGCCAATACTCCATACATAGGGGAAAACCACTGTTTGGGCGCACGGCCGGGCTCGGAAGGGAAAGAGCGCCATTTGACTGTTTGAATGTAAAATTTGCTTGAATAATTAGTGGATTCCATGTCACATTTGGGGAGCCCCTGATGTACCTAAATAGTGGAAACCCCACACACTGACACCATTTTGGGAACCTCAGGGAACTTATCTAGCTGTGTGGTGAGCACCCTGAACCCCCAGGTGCTTCACAGAAGTTTATAACGTAGAGCAATGAAAATAAAAAAATCAAACTTTTTCCACAAAAATGATGCTTTAGTCCCAATTTTTTTATTTTCATTAGGGTAAGAGGAGAAATGGACCCCAAAAACTGTTGTGCAATTTCATTTGAGTACGCCGATACCCCATATGTGAGGAAAATGCAATGTTTGGGCACTCAGCAGGGTTCTGAAGGGAAGGAGCGCTGTGTGACTTTTTGAACGCAAAATTGGCTGGAATCGAGAGAGGACGCCATGTTGGGGAGCCCCTGATGAGCCTAAACAGTGGAAACCCCCTACAAGTGACCCCATTTTGGAAACTAGACCCCTCAAGGATTTTATCAAGGGGTATAGTGAACATTTTGAATCCAGAGGTACGACACAGAATTTGATAACATTAGGTCATCATATTGAATAAGTTGTCATTAGTCTTGAGCGCAAGTGCTCGCTACTTGAGTTTGCATCGGGTACTCGGGTATGCACCATGTATCAAGGGTGCTCGAGTCCCCACTCGCATGTTTCACGGTTATTAGACACCCAAAAAAAACATGCAGGGATCGCTGGAGCATGGCAGGCAATCCCCGCAAGGTTTTTTTGGCTGTATAAGTCGCGAAACATATGGGGCGGAGACTCGAGCATGTCACTCGAGCACCCATGATAGTCGGTGCATACCTGAGCACCCGATGCAAACTCAAGTAGCGAGCACTTGCGCTCAACACTAGTCGCCATATCGTCATCTTTTTTTTTTCTTTACTTTTGAAAAGATCCCAACCCTAACGCTAGCGCAACCCCAAACCCTAGTACAATCCTAACCCTAGTACAACACTAACCCTAGCACAAACCTAACCCTAGAATTTATTTTTTACGCCTTTCCTCGTGTGGTATAAGTGATTAGACGACTTTATTCTTCAGGTCGGTGCGATTACAGCAATACCAGATTCATATCGGGTTTTTATGATTCACAGCTGTCACACACTAAAAAAACATTTTTCTTGCAAAGACTAGTTTTTGCATCGTCATATTTTGAGAGATATCATTTTTCCATATTTCGGCTGACAGAGTCATGTGATGGCTTGTTTTTTGCGGGACAAGTTGATGTTTTTATTGGTACTATTTTCAGGCACTTGACATTTTTTGATCGCTTTCTATTCCAATTTTTGGGAGGCAGAATAAACAAAAACCAACAGTTCAGGAATTGTTTTTTTTTTTGTTTTTTTTTAAGTCTTTCTGCTTGTGGTAAAATTGATGAGGCAGCTTTATTCTTCGGGTCAGTACGATTACAGCGGTACCACATTTTTATATTTTTTTATGTTTTGACGCTTTTACACAATAAAAACTGTTTTATAGAAAAAAATAAAAATTTTTGTATGAATTTATTCTGAGAGCTATAACTTTTTGATTTTTCGGCTGATGGAGCTGTATGGCGGCTTGTTTTTGCAGGAAAAGATGACGTTTTCAGCGGTACCATTTGCAACATACCTGGCGGCGTCCTTGCATAGTGGTCCATCTCCCACTGTGCAAGAGCGCGCACTTGATCTCCAGTCCAGACTGCCACTCTGGCTTCTTTCCATGGCGTCTGCTTTGCTTTGCTCTTGCTGTTTAGGGCGACGCCCGCCGAACTTCCTGATTCTTGTAGCTGCTGCAGACACACCCCTAATGTGTCCTCAGCCTATTGCTGTCTGTCACCTGGTATTTAAACCAGCTTCTTCTTGGAATCCATGCCTGAGCATCTTGTTCTGTCGGTTGGCTTCTGGTCGCTGACATGCCAGGTCCTGTCTATGTTTCCTGCCTTACGGTATCAGTTCCCGTGTCTGAACTGTGTCCTGTCTGTGCACTCTAGCCAGCTGTCTCTCTGCCTTCCTGGAGGCTGTATTTCCAGGCCTGTCTGAACACGTTCCTAGCCTGTTTGTCTCGCCCTCTGGGGGCCGCATACCCAGACTCGCTCCTGTATTTGTTGCAGTACAGTTCCTGTCTGAACTGTCTCCTAGCTTCCTACCTGTTTTGTCTTTATGTCCGTTTCTTCCCTTTTTCTGCAGTGTCTGAACCAGCGCTTGGCTTTACCTAGGCTCGTTCCTGCATTTTGTTGGAACAGACAACTGCTCTCAGATAACTGCTCCTTCACCCATATCCCACTGCCGCCCCCAATTACTCTCCCCTCTTTTGAAGTGCACTGCGTGCGCATCTACTCCCCGTCCAACCTCCAACTGGCTATCATCTACCGCCCCCCAGGATCAACCACCACTTTCTTTGACCACTTCACCGCCTGGCTCCTTCATTTCCTCTCCGTTGACATCCCCACTATCACCATGGGCGACTTTAACATCCCCATTGACACTTCCCTCTCAGCTGCCTCTAAGCTTCTATCCCTCACTTCCTCCTTTGGTCTTACTCAGTGGTCTTCCACACCCACCCACAAAGACGGCCACACGCTGGACCTCATCTTCACCAGCCTCTGTTCCCTATCTAACCTCTCTAACTCACCTCTCCCTCTTTCTGACCACAACCTACTCACATTCTCTTCTCTCTCCTCCCCGGGGCAACAATCCCCACTCCACAAACTTGCATACCCTCGTAGAAATCTCAAACACCTTGACCTACACTTTCTCTCTGAATCCCTCCTCCCTCTTACAGACATTAGTTCCTTACATGATGCAGATGCTGCTGCCTCTTTATACAACACCACAACAGCTGCAGCTCTCGATTCGGTCGCCCCCCTCACGCATACCAAGGCTCGCACAATCAACAGACAACCCTGGCACACCAGCCTAACTAAAGAACTGCAACGGGCCTCCAGGGTTGCTGAACGTAGATGGAAAAGGTCCCACTTCCATGAGCACTTCATCGCATTCAAACAGTCCCTCACTACCTTCAAGTCCACACTCACTGCAGCAAAACAAACATACTTTGCATCTCTCATATCCTCCCTGTCTCACAACCCTAAACAACTATTCAACACCTTCAATTCTCTCCTCCGTCCCCCAGTGCCTCCTCCCTCTCCTCTTATTTCAGCCGAAGACTTTGCCTCATTCTTCAAGCAGAAGATTAACACCATCAGACAAAGTTTTTGCCTAAAGCCCCCACCGCACCTCCCCACACCTACTCAACCCTCCTCCTCCAAAACTACATTTTCCACCATTTCTGAAGATCAACTTTCCTCCTTACTCTCCAAATCACACCTCACCACCTGTAAACTTGACCCAATCCCGTCCCACCTCATCCCAAACCTTACCACTATCTTCATCCCAGCCCTAGCCCACCTCTTCAACCTGTCACTAACAACTGGTGTCTTCCCCTCATGCTTCAAACATGCCTCAATCACACCCATCCTCAAAAAGCCCTCCCTTGACCCATCCTCCGTGTCTAGCTATCGCCCCATATCACTTCTCCCCTATGCCTCAAAACTACTGGAACAACATGTCCATTCTGAACTGTCCTCCCACCTCTCCTCCTGCTCCCTCTTTGACCGCCTACAATCTGGTTTCCGACCGCACCATTCCCTCTTACTCCAGACTCTCTCATCTCTCGGCATCACAGACTTGGCCCTATCCTGGATCTCCTCATACCTAACAGACCGGACATTCAGTGTCTCCCACTCACACACCACCTCTTCATCTCGCCCCCTATCTGTCGGTGTCCCCCAAGGTTCAGTTCTAGGACCCCTGCTCTTCTCCATCTACACCTTAGGCCTGGGACAGCTCATAGAGTCTCATGGCTTTCATTATCACCTCTATGCTGATGACACACAGATCTACCTCTCTGGACCCGATATCACCTCCTTATTAACCAAAATCCCACAATGTTTGTCTGCTATTTCATTCTTCTTCTCTGCCAGATTTCTAAAACTTAACATGGACAAAACAGAATTCATCATCCTTCCGCCATCTCATTCAACCCTCCCAATTGACCTATCTATCAACGTCAATGGCTGCCCACTCTCCCCAGTCCCTCAAGCTCGCTGCCTTGGGGTAACCCTGGACTCGGAACTCTCCTTCAAACCACATATCCAAGCCCTTTCCACTTCCTGGCGACTCCAACTAAAAATATCTCCCTGATCCGCACATTCCTAAACCATGAATCTGCAAAAACACTAGTGCACGCCCTCATCATCTCCCGCCTTGACTACTGCAACCTCCTGCTCTGTGGCCTCCCCTCGCACCCCTCCCATCTATCCTAAACTCTGCTGCTCGACTAATCCACCTGTCCCCCCCGCTATTCCCCGGCCTCTCCTCTCTGTCAATCTCTTCACTGGCTCCCCATTGCTCAGAGACTCCAGTTCAAAACCCTAACCATGACATACAAATCCATTCACAACCTGTCTCCTCCATATATCTCCGACCTAGTCTCCCGTTACATACCTGCACGCAACCTCCGATCCTCACAAGATCTCCTGCTCTACTCCCCTCTTATCTCCTCCTCCCACAACCGTATACAAGATTTCTCCCGTGCTTCCGCCCTACTCTGGAACTCTCTACCCCAACGTATCAGACTCTCGCCTACCGTGGAAACCTTCAAAAGGAACCTGAAGACCCACCTCTTCCGACAAGCCTACAACCTGCAGTAACCACCGCTCCACCACACCGCTGCACGACCAGCTCTACCCTCACCTACTGTATCCTCACCCATCCCTTGTAGATTGTGAGCCCTTGCGGGCAGGGTCCTCGCTCCTCCTGTACCAGTCGCTGTCTCATTGTGTTCAAGATTATTGTCATTGTTCTTGTATTATACCCCTTTTTCACATGTAAAGCGCCATGGAATAAATGGCGCTATAATAATAAATAATAAAAATAATAATAACTGTTCTTGTCTGAACTGTCTCCTAGTTTCTTACCTGTTTTGTCTTTATGTCCGTTTTCTCCCTTTTTCTGCAGTGTCTGAACCAGCACTTGGCTTTACCTAGGCTCGTTCCTGCATTTTGTTGCAGTAACTGTTCTTGTCTGAACTGTCTCCTAGTTTCTTACCTGTTTTGTCTTTCTGTCCGTTTTCTCCCTTTTTCTGCAGTGTCTGAACCAGCGCTTGGCTTTACCTAGGCTCGTTCCTGCATTTTGTTGCAGTAACTGTTCTTGTCTTAACTGTCTCCTAGTTTCTTACCTGTTTTGTCTTTATGTCCGTTTTCTCCCTTTTTCTGCAGTGTCTGAACCAGCGCTTGGCTTTACCTAGGCTCGTTCCTGCATTTTGTTGCAGTAACTGTTCTTGTCTGAACTGTCTCCTAGCTTCTTACCTGTTTTGTCTTGATGTCCGTTTGCTCCCTTTTTCTGTAGAGTCTGAACCTGCACCTAACTTCTACCCGTTGTCATTGTACTTCCGTTTGTGAGTTGGAGTCCTTTCGCTACTTCTTTGCAAGTACCTTGTGTGTATCTGGTTCTGCTTTTCTTTTCCAGTCTGTTCCGTGTGAACAGAGCCCTATCCCTTTTGCTTTGTCTTTGTTTACCTCTTTGGCGATTTATCTCAGCCTTGTCCACCGCGTCTGCGGTTTCTCTCTGCTCAGCCTTGTCCACCACGTCTGCGGTTTCGCTCTGCTCAGCCTTGTCCACCACATCTGCGGTTTCGCTCTGCTCAGCCTTGTCCACCGCGTCTGCGGTTTCGCTCTGCTCAGCCTTGTCCACCGCGTCTGCGGTTTCGCTCTGCTCAGCCTTGTCCACCGCGTCTGCGGTTTCGCTCTGCTCAGCCTTGTCCACCGCGTCTGCGGTTTCACTCTGCTCAGCCTTGTCTACCGTGTCTGCGGTTTCGCTTTACTCTGTTTGTTTACCGCATCTGCGGCTCTGAACTCGTCTCCCAGTCTGTACTGGACCCTACCCAGCCTGCGCTCTAGTCTGCCTGTTCCTGTATTCCCTGGTGTGGGTCAACAGCAGTGTCCGGAGTCTGACCTGGAGTAGACCCTGGTCCCTCTTCTCGGTTCCTCCCTGGTGCACTGGCGTCGTATGCCGTCATGCGACCTTGGTCGGATCGGGCAGATGCTTAGTTACGCCCCTCCAGGCACTCTCCGGTTCATGGCACAGTGGAACCACTAAACAAGCACACGCCAGTCAGTCCGGGCGTGTCCATTACAGCATGCTCAGGCCATGGTTCCCGTTGAGCCCCACGGCCTTCACTCTTTGAGACTTTTTTCAGTGAATACATGCATCTAGAGGAAATTTATTTATTTATTTTTAGCTACCAGCTGAATTCCAGGCGAATTACGCACCCGTCCAGATGGATCTATCAGCACTCGTTCCTGCGGATCTGCCACGGTACTATGGGGATCCAAGACTGAGTCGTGCATTTGTGGAGCAATGCTTGCTACACTTCAAGTTCTACCCTCTTTATTTTCCCACCGATCGGGTTAAGGTGGGATTCATGATGTCTTACCTAGCGGGTGATGCCTTGAAATGGATCACCCCCCTATGGGACGCACAGGATCCTATCGTCCTGGACCTGCAGGCCTTCCTGGTGGCCTTTCTAATGGTCTTCGATGACCCTGACCCGGAAGCCCCTGCTGAAGCTTCACTTCCCAATATCCCGGAGCAGCCCCGATCGGTAATGTGTGTGGGTAGCGCACTAGTCCTCCTGCCCGAAGAGCCTACTGCCCACCCAGTATCCACACAGGATGACTACGCTCTCCGGAATACTTCTCCCAACCTCAAGAGGCAGTCCAGACGTGCTAGGCGTAGAGGCAAGCCGTCACCCCAGGGTCTGTCCTCCCAAAGACCTCCTGACCCCAACCTTGAAGTCCCTGCTGAAGCTTCACTTCCCAGTATCCAGGAGCAGCCCCGACGGGTAATGTGCGTGGGTAGCGCACCAGTTCTCCTGCCCGAAGAGACTGCTGCCCACCCAGAATCCACACAGGAGGACTTCCTGCACCCGGTATCTGATACTTCACCCACTTTAACCGGTGAGCCTGTCCCAGGGTACTCCGAAGCAGTGATTACCTCCGAGTCCGTGCACCTCTACAACCTGGCGGAGGACCCCCTGTTGCCTCCTGAATCCTCCGGGATACCACTTGATGACAAATGGAGAGAGACTTACCTACACCCGGTACCTGATACCTCGCTCACTTCGTCCAGTGAGTCCGACCTAGTGTACTCCGAAGCAGAGGTTACCCCCGAGTCTCTACACCCCTCCGACCAGGCGGAGGACCTCCAGTTGTCTCCTGAACCCTTCGGGGTGCTACCTGGTAGCGAATGGACAGAGACTTTCCTATACTCTGCACCTGATGCCTCGCCCGCTTCGTCCAGTGAGTCCGACCTAGTGTACTCCGAAGCAGAGGTTACCCCCGAGTCTCTACACCCCTCCGACCAGGCGGAGGACCCCCTGTTGTCTCCTGAACCCTTCGGGGTGCTACCTGGTAGCGAATGGACAGAGACTTTCCTATACTCTGTACCTGATACCTCGCCCGCTTCGTCCAGTGAATCCGACCTAGTGTACTCCGAAGCAGAGGTTACCCCCGAGTTTCTACACCCTTCCGACCAGGCAGAGGACCTCCAGTTGTCTCCAGAACCCTTCGGGGTGCTACCTGGTAGTGAATGGACAGAGACTTTCCTATACTCGGTACCTGATACCTCGCCCGCTTCGTTCAGTGAGTCCGATCTAGTGTACTCCGAAGCAGAGGTTACCCCAGAGTCTCTGCACTCCTCCGACCCAGCGGAGGACCTCCAGTTGTTTCCTGAATCCTCCGGGGTACCACCAGATAACAAAGGGACAGTGACGTTTCTACACCTTGTACCTGATACCTCGCCCATTTCATCTTGTGAGCTTGACAAGATGTACCCCGAAGCACAGGTTACCCCCGAGTCTCTGCCCCCCTCCAACCTGGCGGAGGACTTCCAGTTGTCTCCTGTACCCTCTGAGGAGCCACCTGAAAATATGTGGAGAGAGACTTCCTTGTGTGCTGTTCCTGGTACTCCACCCATTTCGTCTGTTGCTGAGGATGGCTGGATAGGAGGTAGCATCCTAGCTACCCAGATGAGACCAGTTTTTTTCTGTGGACAGCAGAAGTAATCTCCTTGAAGTGAAGGATTGGCCCTCGAATTCCCTGCGGAAGATTCTGGGAGGCCTGAAGAAGCGGGGGCGTAAGGGGGGGGTACTGTAACAAACCTGGCGGCGTCCTTGCATAGTGGTCCATCTCCCACTGTGCAAGAGCGCGCACTTGATCTCCAGTCCAGACCGCCACTCTGGCTTCTTTCCATGTTGTCTGCTTTGCTTTGTTCTTGCTGTTTAGGGCGACGCCCGCCGAACTTCCTGATTCTTGTAGCTGCTGCAGACACACCCTTAATGCGTCCTCAGCCTACTGCTGTCAGTCACCTGGTATTTAAACCAGCTTCTTCTTGGAATCCATGCCTGAGCATCTTGTTCTGTCGGTTGGCTTCTGGTCGCTGACATGCCAGGTCCTGTCTATGTTTCCTGCCTTACGATATCAGTTCCCGTGTCTGAACTGTTTCCTGTCTGTGCACTCTAGCCAGCTGTCTCTCTGCCTTCCTGGAGGCTGTATTTCCAGGCCTGTCTGAACACGCTCCTAGCCTGTTTGTCTCGCCCTCTGGGGGCCGCATACCCAGACTCGCTCCTGTATTTGTTGCAGTACAGTTCCTGTCTGAACTGTCTCCTAGCTTCCTACCTGTTTTGTCTTTATGTCCGTTTGTTCCCTTTTTCTGCAGTGTCTGAACCAGCGCTTGGCTTTAGCTAGGCTCGTTCCTGCATTTTGTTGCAGTAACTGTTCTTGTCTGAACTGTCTCCTAGTTTCTTACCTGTTTTGTCTTTATGTCCGTTTTCTCCCTTTTTCTGCAGTGTCTGAACCAGCACTTGGCTTTACCTAGGCTCGTTCCTGCATTTTGTTGCAGTAACTGTTCTTGTCTGAACTGTCTCCTAGTTTCTTACCTGTTTTGTCTTTATGTCCGTTTTCTCCCTTTTTCTGCAGTGTCAGAACCAGCGCTTGGCTTTACCTAGGCTCGTTCCTGCATTTTGTTGCAGTAACTGTTCTTGTCTGAACTGTCTCCTAGCTTCTTACCTGTTTTGTCTTTATGTCCGTTTGCTCCCTTTTTCTGTAGAGTCTGAACCTGCACCTAACTTCTACTCGTTGTCATTGTACTTCCGTTTGTGAGTTGGAGTCCTTTCGCTACTTCTTTGCAAGTACCTTGTGTGTATCTGGTTCTGCTTTTCTTTTCCAGTCTGTTCCGTGTGAACAGAGCCCTATCCCTTTTGCTTTGTCTTTGTTTACCTCTTCGGCGATTTATCTCAGCCTTGTCCACCGCGTCTGCGGTTTCGCTCTGCTCAGCCTTGTCCACCGCATCTGCGGTTTCGCTCTGCTCAGCCTTGTCCACCGCGTCTGCAGTTTCGCTCTGCTCAGCCTTGTCCACCGCGTCTGCAGTTTCGCTCTGCTCAGCCTTGTCCACCGCGTCTGCGGTTTCGCTCTGCTCAGCCTTGTCTACCGCGTCTGCGGTTTCGCTCTGCTCAGCCTAGTCCACCGCGTCTGCAGTTTCGCTCTGCTCAGCCTTGTCCACTGCGTCTGCGGTTTCGCTCTGCTCAGTCTTGTCCACCGCGTCTGAGGTTTCGCTCTGCTCAGCCTTGTCTACCGCGTCTGCGGCTCTGAACTCGTCTCCCAGTCTGTACTGGACCCTACCCAGCCTGCGCTCTAGTCTGCCTGTTCCTGTATTCCCCTGTGTGGGTCAACAGCAGTGTCCGGAGTCTGACCTGGAGTAGACCCCGGTCCCTCTTCTCGGTTCCTCCCTGGTGCACTGGCGTCGTATGCCGTCATGCAGATACTTAGTTACGCCCCTCCAGGCACTCTCTGGTTCATGGCACAGTGGAACCACTAAACAAGCACACGCCAGTCAGTCCAGGCGTGCGCATTACACCATTTGTATTTACATTCATCTTTTTGATCGCGTATTATTTCATTTTTTGTTTGGCGGTATGATGATAAAGCATCGTTTTTTGCTTCTTCTTTTTTTTTTTTTTTTTTTTTTTTTTTTACCATGTTCATTAAAGGGGTCAACTAGTAGGACAGTTTTATAGGTCAGGTCGATACCAAATATGTATACTTTTATTGTTTTTTTGTTTTTTTTTTCATAATAATATTTTTTTATGTGTACAGTATATTTTAATTTTTTTGGATTATTTTTTCATTTTTTTTTAAATATTTTTACAATTTTTTTTTCACTTTCTGATACTTTTTCTTACTTTTACACTTTGTCCCAGTATGGGACTTTCACTTTTTGCAGTCTGATCGCCTGTATAGCATAGAGAGCAGCAGCAGCATCTCTATGCTATACAGCCTGTCAGCCTGATCGCGCACTGCGCATGACCAAAGTAACTTCCTGTTGTCTGGTGCCCAGATGTCACCACATTGGGTCACATGACAACCACCACCAGGACCCGGCAGAAACAGCACGGGACGCCGGAGAGGAGGTAAGTAAGCGGCGCATACCTCCCCTTGCCCCTGGAAAGCTGCGATGGACTTCGATCGCAGCATTTCAGAGGTTAATGTGCAGGGAGTAGTGCAACACCACTCCTTACACATAGTACTTGTGTCAGCTGTGACAATCGCGCCCTCACAGCCTCGTGTATCTAGCCCAAAAGGCCCAGGGCGCAGATACATATTTATATGCCCCACGTCAGAAAGGGGTTAAAGAGTAACCATAGTTTTAATTTTTATTTTATTAATCAATAACACGCATGAAAATAAGCAACTTTGTAATATATTTTATCAGAAAAATCTACTTCGTTTTACTAATTAATTCTCAAATTTCTGAATTCATGGGTATAATCTGTATTCAGTGTTAATTTTCTACATTACTGAGATAGGAGATGACAGTTGGTACTGATAAGATTCTATGTAGATGGCAGGAGGGAGGAGCTCTGCCTCTAGCTCCTCCCCTCTCCATAGAATCTAATCAGCACCAACTGGCATCTCTTATCCCAGTAAAGTAAAAATCTGTCTTCACTGAATACAGATTTTACCCATGAATTGAGAATGAATGATCAGTCCAGGAGGAGAAAGAAGCTGATTTCTCTGATAAGATATATTACAAAATTACTTATTCTTATATGTACTATTTATTTATGATTTACAAATTAAAACAATGATTACACTTTAAATAAAGGGTTTTGAAAGGGGGAAGGGGTAGTTGAGACATTAGAACAAGAGAGACCACTTTGTATTAAAACAAGATGCCAAATATGCTTCTTGATATAAAAATGTATCATCAAATCATTTTAAAATAAAGTAAAAAAAAGAATAAAATAAAATAAAAATAGATGCAAATATTGTAATTACCCAGCATGCCTCAGACGCCTCTAAAAACTAATTAAAGTTTGCTAAATCAATTCCAGGTTGTCACATAATTGACAGGCAGAGTTAACAAATGACAAATAACTCTTAACATATGCCATGTGATTATAATCCCCCGCAGCGTACGTATATCTTGTTTAAATGCCAAATGCTGACATTTAAAGTTTAGCATTGATTTCCAGCCAGAATCCATATGTAGTGATATTATTATTAATTACATTGAAGAAGTCATTTTAACCGGAGTTTAAATACAGCGGGAGGAGGACAGGAAGAAATGGCCAATACACATATAATAAAATGACAGTCTGTATTAAGTGGGGGGCAAGTGAGATTTGGGTTTGACAGTAATAGTACAGGTTGTCTGGAGACGGAACTGTGAAATAGCAGTAACCGTATCAAACTGGTGACACGTTGTCAGAGGATCGGAAACTATTATTTTATGCTAAATGTATGCAGCGTACATCCAATTTTATTGTCAGTCCACGGTTGTCGAATGACAAGATTTATTACAAAACACAAAAAAAATACCAATATTATATAATATATAGCTGAGCATTAAAGGGGCTGTCTCAGAAGCCCTTTTCTTCTTGCATAAATGAATAGTAGAACCAAATGCATGACATTTCTGATATACCTTGTCAGAGAAATATGCTACTTTCTCCACTTATGAGCCACTTCCTCTCCTGCTTCCTGGATCCATCATGCACTATAAACAACAGCTAAAATCTGTCCTGCTCAAAGCGACACATACTACTGGATTACTAAAAAAAAAAAATCAGATTACAGCTGCCTATCGATGTCTCTGGAGAGGGGAGTGTTGTGAATGCAAGTCAGTAAAATAAGAAAACTATAACTGAAGGAAAATTCTTAAAGGGAATCTGTGAGCATGTTTTTGTTATGTAATCTGAGAGCAGCATGATGTAGGCTCAGAGAGCCTGATTCCAACGATCTGTTACTTACTAGGCTGTGTTTTGCTGTTTCAATACAATCAGTGTGTTATCAGCAGGAGATTATTAGTACAGGACTAGGTGTCTCATGCCTCATTATCCATCCCTGCCCCCAGCACTTATTAGCAGCTTTCTGTCAATATAAAGGTGTACACAGAAAGCTGCCAATCAGTGGTGTGGGCGGGGTTATACAGAGCTCAGCATTCAGAGCTCTGCTAGATCTGCAGCAGAGAAAACTCACAACTCCTGCACCCAGTAAACTAAGTGACACCTCGCGGGAATCAGGGTCTCAGACCCTATTCATGCTGCTATCAGACTTAGAAGCAGTAACAGATTTCCTTTAAGATGTTAAAATTACAGTCAGGCTGGGTTCTTAGCGAGTCACATGGCTATCCCCATTCACCACCTCTCCAAATAAATAAACAAGCCTCACTTTATAAGTCTTTGTGCTCATGATGAAGACAAGATTCAATAATGCACTTTAATAGAGATTCAGTTTCTGTGTGGTGAGGTCTTTGGGACCCTCAAGTATTGGCTCCTGGTCACATAGATATACCACTGCCTGTAGCATGGAAAAAATATCTTGCAGAGCAACAATCTGCTGCTTTTAAGTAAGTGTGTATCTCATCCCAGAGATGGATTCACTGCTACACTTTTCAGTTCTGGATATTTAATGTCTTCCATGTTGCTTTCTAGTAAGTATGTATCTCATCCCAGAAATGGGTTCACTGCTATACATATCAATTCTGGCTATTTAATGTCCTCCATGCTGCTGCTTTCTAGTAAGTATTTATTTCATCTCAGAGATGGATTCACAGCTATGCCTCTCAGTTTTGGCTATTCTAAGTCCTCCAGCTGATGCTTTCTGGTAAGTGTGTTTATCATGACAGAGATGGATTCACAGCTATACTTCTCAGTTATTGCTATTTAATGTCTTTTAGAGTGCTGCTTTCTAGTAAGTGTGTATCTCATCCTAGACATAGATTCACAGATATATTTCTCAGTTAAGTTATGGATATTTAATATTCTCCATGCTGCTGCTTTTTAGTAAGTGTGTATCTCATGCCAGAGATGGATTCACAGCTATACTTCTCAGTTATGCCTATTTAATGTCTTTTATAGTGCTGCTTTCTAGTAAGTGTGTATCTTATTCCTGAAATTAGTTCACAGCTATAATTCTCAGTAATGGCTATTTAATGTACTGAATGCTGCTGCTTCTGAACATGTGCTACATATAGACAGGAAAACATAACCTAGAATAAAAACAAAATGAATAAATACCATGCAGTAAGTAAATAATTAAATGAATAGCAATAGTACATGCGAATAGCGTAGTATACTTAGTTGATACTGTTTAAATAAAAAAAGCAAATAGGTCATCCCACCGCGACAAGGTGTACTCACTCAGGATGGTCCTATCTCTGAAGTAAAACCTCTCTATGTGCCAGACGGCTTCAATAGATGTGGTCAGAGCAGGACCCAGGTCTGACTGCTTAAACACCTGCCTGTGGAAAATTATATAAACTACTGCAAATGCACAGTCCAATAAAGAGAGAACCACGCCCCTGACTGAATAAAGTGCACAAAACTGAAACAACACCAAAGAAATGAGCTGGAACACATGTTGATATAAGTGTAATGTGTAGGTGCACATACACACTGTTTTTTTGTACTTGGTACAAACAGCAGCATGGTTCACCCTTTTTTGGGTTTTGCATTTATTCTATATAGCTTTCCATGAGCACGTGTTTGAACAGTCAGGTCTGGGTGCTCTGCCCATATCTATTCAGGTCTGCTGGCACATAGAGAGGTTTATTTTAGAGATAGGACTATCCCAATTGGGTTCACCTTGTCGGGGTGAATTGGCTTATTTGCTTTTTTGATGAAAACAGTGTCAACTAAGCCCCCTATGTCATTCACATGTACTGTTACTATTTACTTACTGTAGGGTATTTATTCATTTTATTATTATTCCAAGTTATGTTTGTTAATGGCCACAGGGTGAACGTGCACCTTCCCATTACACCTTTATCAGCATGTGCTCCAGCTCATTTCTCCAGGAATTTCTCTTGTTATTGTATGTAGAGTGTTTTTACAAATGTGGCAATGGGACTGAACGGAAAACCTAAATTGAGTGATTAAATCATGTGTCCCTATACTTATTCCCCTCCTGTCACGCACTAGGAAATAAGCAGCATCTTGTATATTGTAGTATGCATGTAAATTATTTCTGAGTATTTCTCAGGGAAAAGCATTGGTGTCTTCTCCTTACAGGTTCCTCCTTGTCAGAATAAAGGACAATCCGGAGCCCTATTATAGATCTGATGTGTATCTGCGGGAACACCTCTGGGATTATTATTTCCATTGGATGCGTGTAAGGTCAAAGCAGAGGGGAATGTGAATAGCGGAGAGGAGGCTGAATCATGTTCATTGTACATGTATTGTGGCGAGGAACAATTAATTAAGGCCACAGACGTTCTCACTTTATTTTTAGCACTGATCTATGACTTCTTCGCACAGGGCAGATGCTGCTACATGCTACATTTACTCTCAATTTAGGAGAATTAATGGTGGCGCAGTAAGTAAATAGCGTTAGGTGTATCCTGCACTACCACACTAAGGGAAGGAGATAAATGAAGAAGCTCTAGGCTGCATATAAATGGCGTATACCATGGGCGAAATGGTATTCTGCTTCCTGCAAACGAGACATTCACTTATCCTGCGCCCAATACAATATAAGAAACGCCAGGAGCTGTTCTACTTGCAAGTACATGTAAAGGTAGTAGAGATGAGCTTGTTATTTAGCCATTTGGGACCAAATGCAAGGACATGCTGATATAGCAGAGATGAATTTGTCCTTTGAACCACACTTGACATTGAAGAGACCTGCGCGACCCCTTCTGCACACATCTGTGGAAAGACCTGAGCTGCTTCCCCTTTTCCCCACATCTGTGCCGAGACCTGGAGCTGCTTCCTCTTCTGCATTCATCTGTGCATAGACCTGCGCTGCTTCCCCTTCTGCACTCATCTGTGCAGAGACCTGCGCAGCTTCCCCTTCTGCACTCATCTGTGCAGAGACCTGCGCTGCTTCCCCTTCTGCACTCATCTGTGGATAGACCTGCGCTGCTTCCCCTTTTCCCCACATCTGTGCATAGACCTGCGCTGATTCCCCTTCTGCAGTCATCTGTGCAGAGACCTGCACGGCTTCCCCATCTGCAGTCATCTGTGCAGAGACCTGAGCTGCTTCCCTTTCTGCAGTCATCTGTGCAGAGACCTGTGCTGCTTCCCCTTCTGCAATAATCTGTGCAGAGAAAAGAGCTGCTTCCCCTTCTGCATTCATCTGTGCAGAGGCCTGAGCTGCTTCCCCTTCTGCAGTCATCTGTGCAGAGACCTGCGCTGCTTCCCTTTCTGCAGTCATCTGTGCAGAGACCTGCGCTGCTTCCCCTTCTGCAGTCATCTGCGCAGAGACCTGCGCTGCTTCCCCTTCTGCATTCATCTGTGCAGAGACCTGTGCTGCTTCCCCTTCTGCACTAATCTGTGCATAGACCAGCGCTGCTTCCCCTTCTGCACTCATCTGTGCAGAGACCTGCGCTGCTTCCCCTTCTGCATTCATCTGTGCAGAGACCTGCGCTGCTTTTTCTTCTGCATTCATGTGTGCAGAGACCTGCTTTGCTTACCCATCTGCAGTCATCTGTGCAGAGACCTGCGCTTCTTCCCCTTCTGCATTCATCTGTGCAGAGACCTGAGCTGCTTCCCTTCTGCATTCATCTGTGCAGAGACCTGCGCTGCTTCCCCTTCTGCACTCATCTGTGCAGAGACCTGCACTGCTTCCTCTTCTGCACTCATCTGTGCAGAGACCTGCACTGCTTCCACTTCTGCAGTCATCTGTGCAGAGACCTGAGCTGCTTCCCCTTCTGCAGTCATCTGTGCAGAGACCTGCACTGCTTCCACTTCTGCACTGATCTGTGCAGAGACCTGCGCTGCTTCCCCTTCTGCAGTCATCTGTGCAGAGACCTGCGCTGCTTCCACTTCTGCAGTCATCTGTGAAGAGACCTGCGCTGCTTCCCCTTCTGCAGTCATCTGTGCAGAGACCTGAGCTGCTTCTGTGGCACCCCAGGGGTCTGGTTTCCACAGTAACAAGCAATGTTATGTCTGAGAGCAGGTGGGAGGTCTCTTGGCCAGGGATCCTGTGCATGCCACACCTCCTGCCCAGTCTTGGGAGGGGAAGACCTTCCCCTATATAAACCCGGGGCTGAAGCAGGGTTAGTCAGTCAAGGAGAGTAGAGACAAGAAACAGTCACAGGAAGAAACAGCAGAAGCTCAGTGGGAGCAATACTACTACAAGTCAGGGGCTGGCAGCTGCAGAGCTCGCCCTGACTGAGAAGCTTTCTTACCGGACCCGGCGTCCGAGGCTGTGGGGACTAACTCTTACCCAGCAGCAGAAGCCGACCGGCAGGGGATTTCAGGTCCTCAGGCCCAGAAACCCGAAGGCACGGTCACACGCGTGGGACCAGCGCCGCCATCGTGGAGCGGAAGCCATTAGAAGGCCCCGAGTTACCGGCCATACGGGTGAGCACCACACGGTACACTCAGGGACGTGGGCTACTTATATCCGCTTCTAGCAAGGTAGCCAGAAGAGTACAGTCAGTTTGGGAGGCCTACAACTCCGCCTGGCCAGGGGAGATCCCATCTGCTCAAGGACTGACCAGGCCCCGTTCGCTAGCAAGTACTCCGGGAGGGTCTATCGTTGTTACCAGTAAAGACCCTGAATTACACCGCACCGTCTCTGAGTGGTTCCTGCTACCCTCATCTTCCACGTCGGCTGCCCTGAGGCCATACCCCTCCCGTTGGGGGTTATACTATCACGCTGCACAATTCTACACCGGCCTCAGCGGTCTGCCCTGCAGCGGCAGCTCCATAGCTGCAAATCAACGGGTGGCGTAGTCGACACTCAAATAACATCTATCAAGACTGCCACACACTGAGCTGACTCCCTGGGCACGGACCGGGTCCCCGCCACTCGGAGACTACAACCCTCATCTGATCCGGTTCCGGGTAAGCTCCCGTGCGCGAGACGCTGCGCGACACAGCAGGCCCAGGGGCGCCTCAACTTTGGCGTAGTCGGCAGGATTTCGTGCCCGCAACCACCGGGTACTGCGTGCCTGAAAAAGAGACTTTTAAAACTTACCATCCGTGAAGTTTTCCCGCCATCGGTGAAGATTCCCGCCATCCGGCGCCATTTTCAGCCTTCTTCCCGCCATCTGTGAAGATTCCCGCCATCCGGCGCCATCTTCAGCCTTCTTCCCGCCATCCGTGGAGTTTTCCCGCCGTTGGACGCCATCTTGAGGACGCCGCGCGGGAAGAAGAGGGGCGTGGACTCCGAAAGCGCGCGAGAACTGAAGCCCCGCCTCACGTCCGGACGTTGCGTAAGGTCCTGGAAGGAGCCCAGCAGACGCCGACGTCACCGGAGCGCGACGGAAGGTCCTCAACCCTGACGATCTACTGCGGAGCCGCGGCCTACGGAACAGGATCATCGCAAGGTAGGCCACGGTCCACTAGGGGGGAGGAAGATGTCGGATGCAGAAGAGAGCTTCATTGCCTCAACCCCCGCCAGCGCCACCGCTGCTGCAGTTATGCCCTTCACCATGCCCTATATCCCGGGAGCAGCTTGGCTACCCCAGTACTCAGGGGAGTCACATACCCTGCATGACTTTAGAGAAAAGCTGGATAGCCTCTTCCAGGTGTACCCCCTCACAGAAGAGCAAAAAGTGAGCATCCTGGTGGCCCAACTAACCGGGGCAGCCAAAAGGGAAGTAAAATCCTGGCCACCTGGGAGGAAGACTGTCGCAGGGATACTAACCCAGCTGAAGGATACCTTTGATACCCGCACCTCAGCCGAGATTAAGCTTAGATTCTACGGGTGCAAGCAGCGAGCGCATGAGAGTATAAGGGACTATGCACTAAACCTACAAGAGGCCCTGAGGGCCATTAAGCAGACCGACCCTGATGGAGTGGGAAACGAGGATAGGCTGTTGACCGAACAATTTATAGAGGGACTATATTGTAATGCCCACCGAACCCAGTTGCGGGCGATGGCCTTACAGGATCCCCATCTGGGCTTTGCACAGTTCAAGGACAGAGCCATCCGGGTGCTCCGAGAACCGGCACCGGGTGGCGTTGTGACCCACAGGCGCCCAGCTATCACTTACCACCAGGAGGCGGCGCCCTTGTCGGCAGGGCCTGTGGGAGCTGATGCGCAGGCTTTGGACAATGACCCGGCTCCAGACCTACACCATCAGGTCCAAGAGCTAGCTAAGAGCGTTGCTGCGCTAACCCGAACTGTGCAGTCTTTACAGGTTTCCACCCCAGGGAAGATCCAGCTGGCATCCGGACCGGAGGACATCCCGTGGCGTCGACCAAGGAGGACCCCACCGGCCAGAGGAAGACCCAGTGACCGATACAGCGAAGACGGACGACCCATCTGCCGCCGCTGCAATCAACCCGGACATATGGCAAGGTACTGTTCTTTAAACGGGCACAACCTGGGGTAGAGGGCCAACCCCCAGGAAAAAGATCACCAGGCCCATCGAACTGGCGCGACAGATATGTGGGAGGACGTCCAGTCTTGCCTGTGGTACTGGATGGCATTCCCATGAGTGCCCTACTGGACACCGGGTCACAGGTCACCACCATCCCGTACGTGCTCTTTAAGCAGTACTGGAATGACTCGGATATTACCCGCTACCCTGACGACGACTTGAGTATCATCGCCAGCAATGGCCAGCCCGTGCCACAGATCGGATTTAAAGAGGTGACCATCAAAATCGGTAGAGTCGAACTGGCAGCACAGGGACTGATCATTGTAGATATTGACAAACATGAGAGTCACCCAAAAATAACTCTAGGAACTAATGTAATTGAAAATTGTCTTGCAGAGGTGATTTTCCTTTTACAGCAGGTTGCCAAGAACGCCAGCTCCGGCGAGCAGCGGGTGCTCCAGAAAGAGATCCGGGCACTGATGCGACGGCAACAGGTGGAACTCTCCGGCGGTGAGATTGGTAGCGTAAGAATGTGTGACCCTTTTCCTATTGCCATGCCCCCAAAAAGTGAAATGATGATTTGGTGCCGGGCAGCTATTGGTCTGAGAGGTAGAGATTACCAGGCAATGGTAGAACCAGTTTACTCAGACAGTAGGCCCACCATCTTGACAGCACGGGGGGTGGTTAATGTACGCCATGGGAGGTTGCCCGTTCGCATAATCAATATCGGGAAGAGGGAAGTGTACCTGCCCCGGTATGCCACGCTAGCCAAATTATATACCATTAACCAAAATGCTATACAATCTGTGGAACCCTTGCCTCCATCTCACCCGGAGGAAGGTAACGGCTCTAAGAAAACAATGGAGGACTGGTGTCAGCAACTACATTTGGGTACTGACTCCACTCCCTCACATCAGAAACAGGGAGTCTATCGGGTAGTTCAAGAGTACGAGAGAGTGTTTAGTAAACACCCGTTAGACTTCGGGCGAGTCAAGGGGGTAGAACACCACATCCCCACGGGAGACCATCCTCCCATAAAAGAGAGGTATCGACCCGTACCCCCTGCACACTACCAACACGCCAAGGGGATGCTTAGAGACATGAAGGAGGCTGGGGTGATCAGGGATAGCTGTAGCCCCTGGGCAGCTCCACTAGTCTTAGTCAGAAAAAAAGACAACACCATGAGGATGTGTGTAGATTACCGGAAAATCAACGGTATCACACACAAGGATGCGTACCCCTTACCAAGGATAGAGGAGTCATTGGCTGCTTTAAGATCTGCTAACTTTTTCTCTACCTTGGATCTCACTAGCGGGTACTGGCAGGTTCCTGTAGCAGAGGCGGACCGGGAGAAGACCGCATTCACCACCCCGATGGGACTTAGCGAGTTCACCTGCATGCCGTTCGGACTCTGCAACGCACCAGGAACCTTCCAACGACTAATGGAGTGTTGTCTGGGCCACAGAAACTTCGAGACGGTCCTGTTGTACCTGGACGATGTCATCGTATATTCCAAGACGTATGAGGACCACCTGAAACACCTGGCGGAAGTGTTCGAAGCTCTGGCGAGTTACGGCCTAAAGGTGAAACCCTCCAAGTGTCACCTCCTGAAACCAAAGGTGCAGTACCTGGGACACGTGGTGAGCGCTGACGGAGTGGCTCCCGACCCTGATAAGATCACCGCAATTAAGGAATGGCCAAGCCCCTCCAGCGTAAAAGAAGTGCGGCAGTTCCTCGGGTTGGTAGGCTACTACCGAAGGTTTATTCCCGGTTTCACCAAAAAGGCAGCACCTATGCAGGACCTCCTGATAGGCCAGTCCCGGAAGGCCAAGAACCAGAAGCCGCCCTTCAAATGGGAGGAGCTGGAAGAAGAGTCCTTCCGCCAGCTGAAGATGGCCCTCACGGGGGACGAAATCCTGGCGTACCCGGATTATAGCCAGCCCTTTATCCTCTACACCGACGCCAGTAACATCGGGCTAGGAGCCGTACTGTCCCAGATCCAGCAGGGGAAGGAACGAGTAATCGCCTACGCCAGCCGAAAGCTGCGACCCACCGAAAGGAACCCCGAGAATTACAGCTCATTTAAGCTAGAGTTCCTGGCCGTAGTATGGTCAGTCACCGAGCGCTTTAAGCATTACCTCGCTTCTTCCCGGTTCACCGTGTACACGGATAACAACCCGTTGACACACCTGGACACGGCAAGACTCGGTGCCCTGGAGCAGAGGTGGATGGCCCGTCTGTCCAACTACGAGTTCACAATCAAATACCGGGCCGGACGCTCCAATACCAACGCGGACGAAGGAGAAGATCCGGAGGGACTGGAAGAAGTTGAACTCCCTGCGTTCCACCGTCATGGGACTATCCAGTACTCCCACCGGGTAAGGAGTAAGCAGGCTGCTACGTTGAACCCCTTACCTCACTACAACTGGGCGGAAACGCAAGACAGCGACCCTGCCGTCCGACTGGTGAAGGAGATGCTGACTCGCCCGGAGGCTTGCCTTGAACCAGACGCTCCGGAGGAAGCCAAACAACTATGGGCAGAGAGGAGTCGACTGTTCCTTTACAAGGGGAAGTTGTGCCGCAGAATGGTTAACTCCCGGACGCATGAACTACTCTGGCAAGTAGTGGTGCCACGAAGAGACGCAGCCATGGTGATGGAGGCATACCACGACGGAGCTGGACACTTCGGGTGGAAGAAGCTGGAGTTCCTGCTGCGCGAGCGATTCCACTGGGTAGGCATGAGGGGAACCATTGAGAAGTGGTGCAGAGACTGTGGCCCGTGCAACCTAAGAAGGAAGGACCGTGCCAGCCAGAAGACTCCCCTGCAGTCCATCGTCACCCGGCAGCCGTTGGAACTGGTAGCCTTGGATCATGTAAAACTGACCCCAAGCAGAAGTGGCTACGTCTACGCACTAACCATCGTGGATCACTACTCCCGGTTCCTGGTTGTCGTCCCCGTCAAGGACTTAACAGCTCGAACAGCAGCGAGAGCCTTCCAGCAGCATTTCTGCCGTCCACACGGGTACCCGGACCAAGTGTTGACAGACCAGGGACCTGCCTTTGAAGCGGAGGTCTTCCAAGAATTCTGCACTCTGTATGGCTGCCGGAAGATAAGGACGACACCCTATCATCCGCAAACTAATGGACTTTGTGAGAAAATGAACCAGGTGGTAATGGATCTTCTGAAAACGTTGCCCCTGGAAGAACGCAGTCTGTGGCCTGAGAAGCTGCCCGATCTGGTGGACCTATACAACCACATCCCGGTAGGTTCCACCAACTGTACCCCGGCTTACCTAATGAGGGCAAGACCTGGTAAGTTACCTGTTGACCTGGAAATGGGAGTCCTGACACCCGAGGACACTTCACCAGAAGCAGACTGGGACACAGAGAGGCAGCAGCAGTACCGGAGAGTACAGGAGAGCGTGGAGCGAAGTCTCTGTCAGGCTAGGGAAAGACAAGAGAAAACTTACAACCAGTATGCTCCCGCTGTTCCCCTGGTACCCGGAGAGCAGGTCTTGAAGAGGAAGAGACGGCTCCACAAGTTGGACGACCAGTGGGAGAAGGACCCGTACACCGTACTGCCCTCAAGCCACGAGAACCCGAAGGTTTGTACCATCAGTAAAGACGGAGGGGAAACTACAGCCATTGTATACCGGGACCACCTGAAGAAGTGTCCCGAACAACTGAGGAACCCTGAAGAGGAGCAAGAAGACCATCGACCCGTAGAGGAAAGGGAAGATATGGTTAGTACTGTGCTCGGAGACTTCCCTCGGTCTTGGACTCAAGTCAATGGTGCAGTTGTGGTACCCGTACTCACCTTCCTCCAACCAGCATCCCAAGCACCTACGGAGCAACAGGTAGAGCTGGAAGAACAGCCGGTCCAGGAGGCAGAAGACCCCACACCCGCAGACCAGGAGGATCAACCCTCTGCTTGCAGTGAGCCTGCCATATCCCTAGTGAGCCAAAGAGCCGGTAGACAGCTGCCCAGTTTACCCTTGACAGCTCCTACACCCTGTAGTTCAGGGCTAGACAGTCAGCTCCGTAGGTCCACTAGGGCCACTAGAGGCCAGTTACCCGCACGCTGGAGGATTTAAAGTGTATAAATTGTTTTATTTATGTTTACCTGTGTATTGTTGCTTGTGTATAATTTTGTGTTTCTAGTTATTTTTAGGAATCCTTGGTGGATCTACCGGGAATCCTTGTACAATTAGTTGGAGCGTAACCCAGGATGGACTAGAGACTGTTAAGGACTCGGGGTAGGACAGACCCCTACCTGGTTACGTCTCCCTGTTTTGGTGAAATGGACACCTTTGTTTCTTCAAAGACTGCACCCGGTTACGGACATGCCGTGACCACCTTTATGTGTTTCTTTATTGTATTGTTATTGTTATATCTTGTTATGTTTTTCTAAAATATGTTTAGTCCCGGAGTACTAAATTTCACTAGGGGGGAATGTGGCACCCCAGGGGTCTGGTTTCCACAGTAACAAGCAATGTTATGTCTGAGAGCAGGTGGGAGGTCTCTTGGCCAGGGATCCTGTGCATGCCACACCTCCTGCCCAGTCTTGGGAGGGGAAGACCTTCCCCTATATAAACCCGGGGCTGAAGCAGGGTTAGTCAGTCAAGGAGAGTAGAGACAAGAAACAGTCACAGGAAGAAACAGCAGAAGCTCAGTGGGAGCAATACTACTACAAGTCAGGGGCTGGCAGCTGCAGAGCTCGCCCTGACTGAGAAGCTTTCTTACCGGACCCGGCGTCCGAGGCTGTGGGGACTAACTCTTACCCAGCAGCAGAAGCCGACCGGCAGGGGATTTCAGGTCCTCAGGCCCAGAAACCCGAAGGCACGGTCACACGCGTGGGACCAGCGCCGCCATCGTGGAGCGGAAGCCATTAGAAGGCCCCGAGTCACCGGCCATACGGGTGAGCACCACACGGTACACTCAGGGACGTGGGCTACTTATATCCGCTTCTAGCAAGGTAGCCAGAAGAGTACAGTCAGTTTGGGAGGCCTACAACTCCGCCTGGCCAGGGGAGATCCCATCTGCTCAAGGACTGACCAGGCCCCGTTCGCTAGCAAGTACTCCGGGAGGGTCTATCGTTGTTACCAGTAAAGACCCTGAATTACACCGCACCGTCTCTGAGTGGTTCCTGCTACCCTCATCTTCCACGTCGGCTGCCCTGAGGCCATACCCCTCCCGTTGGGGGTTATACTATCACGCTGCACAATTCTACACCGGCCTCAGCGGTCTGCCCTGCAGCGGCAGCTCCATAGCTGCAAATCAACGGGTGGCGTAGTCGACACTCAAATAACATCTATCAAGACTGCCACACACTGAGCTGACTCCCTGGGCACGGACCGGGTCCCCGCCACTCGGAGACTACAACCCTCATCTGATCCGGTTCCGGGTAAGCCCCCGTGCGCGAGACGCTGCGCGACACAGCAGGCCCAGGGGCGCGTCACTTCCCCTTCTGCAGTCATCTGAGCAGAGACCTGCGCTGCTTCCACTTCTGCACTGATCTGTGCAGAGAAATGCGCTGCTTCACCTTCTGCCCTCATCTGTGCATAAACCTGCGCTGCTTCCCGTTCTGCACTCATCTGTGCAAAGACCAGCGCTGCTTCCCCTTTTCCACGCATCTGTGCCGAGACCTGAAGCTGCTTCCTCTTCTACACTCATCTGTGCATAGACCTGCGCTGCTTCCCCTTCTGCAGTCATATGTGCAGAGACCTGCGCTGCTTCCCCTTCTGCACTCATCTGTGCAGAGACCTGCGCTGCTTCCCCTTCTGCATTCATCTGTGCAGAGACCTGCGCTGCTTTATCTTCTGCATTCATGTGTGCAGAGACCTGTGCTGCTTACCCTTCTGCAGTCATCTGTGCAGAGACCTGCGCTGCTTCCCTTCTGCATTCATCTGTGCAGAGACCTGTGCTGCTTCCCCTTCTGCACTCATCTGTGCAGAGACCTGCGCTGCTTGCCTTCTGCATTCATCTGTGCAGAGACCTGCGCTGCTTCCCCTTCTGCACTCATCTGTGCAGAGACCTGCACTGCTTCCACTTCTGCAGTCATCTGTGCAGAGACCTGAGCTGCTTTCCCTTCTGCAGTCATCTGTGCAGAGACCTGCGCTGCTTCCCCTTCTGCACTGATCTGTGCAGAGAACTGCGCTGCTTCCCCTTCTGCAGTCATCTGTGCAGAGACCTGCACTGCTTGCCCTTCTGCAGTCTTCTGTACAATGACTTGTGCTGCTTCCCCTTCTGCACTCATCTGTGCATAGACCTGCGCGGCTTCCCCTTCAGCAGTCATCTGTGCATAGACCTGTGCTGCTTCCCCTTCTGCACTCAACTGTGCATAGATCTGCTCTGCTTCCCCTTCTGCACTCATCTGTGCATAGACCTGTGCTGCTTCCCCTTCTGCACTCATCTGTGCATAGACCAGCGCTGCTTCCCCTTCTGCACTCATCTGTGCAGAGACCTGCGCCGCTTCCCCTTCTGCATTCATCTGTGCAGAGACCTGCGCTGCTTTTTCTTCTGCATTCATCTGTGCAGAGACCTGCGCTGCTTACCCATATGCCCTCATCTGTGCAGAGACCTGCGCTGCTTCCCCTTCTGCATTCATCTGTGCAGAGACCTGCGCTGCTTCCCCTTCTGCATTCATCTGTGCAGAGACCTGCGCTGCTTCCCCTTCTGCATTCATCTGTGTAGAGACCTGCGCTGCTTCCCCTTCTGCAGTTATCTGTTCAGAGACCTGCGCTGCTTCCCCTTCGGCAGTCATCTGTGCAGAGACGTGCGCTGCTTCCTCTTCTGCATTCATCTGTGCAGAGACATACGCTGCTTCCCCTTCTGCAGTCATCTGTGCAGAGACCTGCGCTGCTTCCCATTCTACATTCATCTGTGCAGAGACCTGCGCTGCTTCCCCTTATGCCCTCATCTGTGCAGAGACCTGCGCTGCTTCCCCTTCTGCATTCATCTGTGCAGAGACCTGCGATGCTTCCAATTCTGCAGTCATCTGTGCAGAGACCTGAGCTGCTTCCCCTTCTGCAGTCATCTGTGCAGAGACCTGCGCTGCTTCCCCTTTTGCACTCATCTGTGCAGAGACCTGCGCTGCTTCCCCTTCTGCATTTATCTGTGCAGAGACTTGCGCTGCTTCTTCTTCTACAGTCATCTGTGCAGAGACCTGAGCTGCTTCTCCTTCTGCATTCATCTGTGCAGAGACCTGTGCTGCTTTCCCTTCTGCATTCATCTGTGCAGAGACCTGAGCTGCTTCCCCTTCTGCATTCATCTGTGCTGAGACCTGCGCTGCTCCTCCTTCTGCCCTCATCTGTGCAGAGACCTGCGCTGCTTCTGTGGCACCCCAGGGGTCTGGTTACCACAGTAATAGAAATATTACGTCTGAGAGCAAGTGGGAGGTTTCTCTGGTCAGCAGCCCTTAAGCATGCAACACTTCCTGCCCAGACCTGGGAGCGGAGGAATTTGCCCTTATAAACTGGGTCTGGGGCGGGATTAGGGAGTTGAGTCAGAGCCTGGAGACAGTTCCAGACACAGGGAGAGTTACAGCAGGAGCTCTGTAGGAGCAGTAGCTGAAGACCAGGGGCTGGAAGCTAAGCAGAGATATAGCTCGCCCTGGCAGAAGACAATAGGAACCGGACACAGGAGTCCGATGCTGTGGGGACTGATATTCACCCAGCAGCAGAAACCAGCCGGCAGGGGATTCCAGGTCCTCTGGCCATAGAAGTCCGGAGGCTCAGTCACAAGGAAGGGACCAGCACCGCCATCCAGGAGCGGAGGCTAACAGAAGGCCCCAAGTCACCAGCCATACGGGTGAGCACCACACGGTATACTCAGGGACGTGGGCTACTTCTACCCGATTACAGCAAGGTAGCCAGAAAGAGTGCAGATAGACGGGGAGGCCTACAACTCCACCTGGCCAGGGGAACTCCTGTTTGCTCGCAGACTGACCAGGCCCCTTATGTTAGCCAGTACTCCCGGGAGGGTCTGCCTTAATATCACCAGTAAAGACCCTGAACTGCACTGCAAAGACTCTGAGTCGTTCCTGCTTCATTGCCGCACCAGCACTACTAGTGCTGGGACTCCCATGCACTATCACCCTCACCATCAACTACACTGCCCTGGGGCTCCACTCTTCCCGTGGGGAGTCACACTACCTCAGCTGCACACACCATCAGCCCCAGCGGTCTGCCTTGCAGCGGCGGTCCGCGCTGACCGCAATCCACGGGTGGCGTAGTCGGACAATTAACCTAAAACCCCCACAAAATACCGCCATTGGCCTGACCACCCTGAGCCACGGGACCGGGTCACCGCCACGGATTCTACAACCCCCAGAGACCCGGCTCCGGGTATCCCACACACGTCCACACTAGGCCCAGGGGGCGAATCACTTCCCCTTCTGCATTCATCTGTGCATAGACCTGCACTGCTTACTCTTCTGCCCTCATCTAAGCAGAGACCTGTGCTGCTTCCCCTTCTGCAGTCATCTGTGCAGAGACCTGAGCTGATTTCCCTTCTGCACACATCTGCGCAGAGACCTGCGCTGCTTCCCCTTCTGCAGTCATCTGGGCAGAGACCTGCGCTGCTTCCCCTTCTGCAGTCATCTGTGCAGAGACCTGCGCTGCTTCCCTTTCTGCATTCATCTGTGCAGAGACCTGCGCTAGTTCCCCTTCTGCAGTCATCTGTGCAGGGACCTGCGCTGCTTCCCCTTCGGTATTCATCTGTGCAGAGACTTGCACTGCTTCCCCTTCTGCAGTCATCTGTGCAGAGACCTGCGCTGCTTCCCCTTCTGCAGTCATCTGTGCAGAGACCTGCTCTGCATCCCCTTCTGCATTCATCTGTCCACAGACCTGCGCTGCTTCCCCTTCTGCATTCATCTATGCAGAGACCTGCGCTGCTTCCCCTTCTGCCCTCATCTGTGCAGAGTCCTGCTCTGCTTCCCCTTCTGCATTCATCTGTGCAGAGACCTGCGCTGCTTCCCCTTCTGCATTCATCTGCGCACAGACCTGGCTTGCTTTCCCTTCTACATTCATCTGTTCAGAAACCTGCGCTGCTTCCCCTTCTGCCCTCATCTGTGCAGAGACCTGTGCTGCTTCCCCTTCTGGATTTATCTGTGCAGAGACATGTGCAGCTTCCCATTCTGCCCTCATCTGTGCAGAGACCTGTGCTGCTTCCTCTTCTGCACTCATCTGGGCAAAGACCTGCACTGCTTCCACTTCGCCGTCATCTGTACAGAGACCTGAGCTGCTTCTCCTTCTGCATTCATCTGTGCAGAGACCTGCGCTGCTTTTCCTTCTGCATTCATCTGTGCAGAGACCTGAGCTGCTTCCCCTTCTGCAGTCTTCTGTGCAGAGACCTGCTCTGCATCCCCTTCTGCATTCATCTGTCCACAGACCTGCGCTGCTTCCCCTTCTGCATTCATCTATGCAGAGACCTGCGCTGCTTCCCCTTCTGCCCTCATCTGTGCAGAGTCCTGCTCTGCTTCCCCTTCTGCATTCATCTGTGCAGAGACCTGCGCTGCTTCCCCTTCTGCATTCATCTGCGCACAGACCTGGCTTGCTTTCCCTTCTACATTCATCTGTTCAGAAACCTGCGCTGCTTCCCCTTCTGCATTCATCTGTGCAGAGACCTACGCTGCTTATCCTTCTGCAATCATCTGTGCATAGACCTGCGCTGCTTCCCCTTCTGCACTCATCTGTGCAGAAACCTGCGCTGCTTCACCTTCTGCAGTCATCTGTGCAGAGACCTGTGCTGCTTCCCCTTCTGCACTCATCTGTGCAGAGACCTGCGCTGCTTCCCCTTCTGCACTCATCTGTGCAGAGACCTGTGCTGCTTCCTCTTCTGCACTCATCTGGGCAAAGACCTGCACTGCTTCCACTTCGCCGTCATCTGTACAGAGACCTGAGCTGCTTCTCCTTCTGCATTCATCTGTGCAGAGACCTGCGCTGCTTTTCCTTCTGCATTCATCTGTGCAGAGACCTGAGCTGCTTCCCCTTCTGCATTCATCTGTGCAGAGACCTACGCTGCTTATCCTTCTGCAATCATCTGTGCATAGACCTGCGCTGCTTCCCCTTCTGCACTCATCTGTGCAGAAACCTGCGCTGCTTCACCTTCTGCAGTCATCTGTGCAGAGACCTGTGCTGCTTCCCCTTCTGCACTCATCTGTGCAGAGACCTGCACTGCTTCCCCTTCTGCATTCATCTGTGCATAGACCTGCGCTGCTTCCCCTTCTACATTCTTCTGTGCAGAGACCTGGCTGCTTCCCCTTATGCCCTCATCTGTGCAGAGACCTGCGCTGCTTCCCCTTCTGCACTCATCTGTGCATAGATCTGCGCTGCTTCCCCTTCTGCATTCATCTGTGCAGAGACCTGCGCTGCTTCCGTTTCTGCAGTCATCTGTGCAGAGACCTGAGCTGCTTCCCCTTCTGCAATAATCTGTGCAGAGACCTGCGCTGCTTCCCCTTCTGCAGTCATCTGTGCAGAGACCTGCGCTGCTTCCCCTTCTGCATTCATCTGTGCAGAGCCCTGCGATGCTTCCCCTTCTGCCCTCTTCTGTGCAGAGATCTGCGCTGCTTCTTCTTCTGCATTCATCTGTGCAGAGACATGCGCTGCTTCCCCTTCTGCCCTGATCTGTGCATAGACCTGCGCTGCTTCCCCTTCTGCATTCATCTGGGCGAAGACCTGCGCTGCTTCTCCTTTTCCACACATCTGTGCCGAGACCTGGAGCTGCTTCACCTTCTGCACTCATCTGTGCAATATACCTTCGCTGCTTCCCCTTCTGCAGTCATATGTGCAGAGACCTGCGCTGCTTTCCCTTCTGCACTCATCTGTGCAGAGACCTGCACTGCTTCCCCTTCTGCATTCATCTGTGCATAGATCTGCTCTGCTTCCTCTTCTGCATTCATCTGTGCAGAGACCTGCACTGCTTCCCTTTCTGCAGTCATCTGTGCAGAGACCTGCACTGCGTCCCCTTCTGCATTCATCTGGGCAGAGACCTGCGCTGCTTCCCCTTCTGCATTCATCTGTGCAGAGACCTGCACTGCTTCCCCTTCTGCACTCATCTGTGCAGAGACATGCGCTGCTTCCCCTTCTGCACTCATCTGTGCAGAGACCTGCGCTGCTTCCCCTTCTGCAGTCATCTGTGCAGAGACCTGCGTTGTTTCCCCTTCTGCATTCATCTGGGCAGAGAAATGCGCTGCTTCCCCTTCTGCATTCATCTGTGCAGAGACCTGCACTGCTTCCCCTTCTGCACTCATCTGTGCATAGACCTGCGCTGCTTCCCCTTCTGCAGTCATCTGTGCAGAGACCTGAGCTGCTTCCCCTTCTGCACTCATCTGTGCACAGACCTGCGCTGCTTCCCATTCTGCAGTCATCTGTGCAGAGACCTGCGCTGCTTCCCCTTTTGCAGTCATCTGTGCATAGACCTGCGCTGCTTCACCTTCTGCCCTCATCTGTGCAGAGACCTGAGCTGCTTCCCCTTCTGCAATAATCTGTGCAGAGACCTGCGCTGCTTCCCCTTCTGCAGTCATCTGTTCAGAGACCTGAGCTGCTTCCCCTTCTGCAGTCATCTGTGCAGAGACCTGAGCTGCTTCCCCTTCTGGCCTCATGTGTGCAGAGACCTGCGCTGCTTCTTCTTCTGCATTCATCTGTGCAGAGACCTGCGCTGCTTCCCCTTCTGCCCTCATCTGTGCATAGACCTGCGCTGCTTCCTCTTTTCCACACATCTGTGCCGAGACCTGGAGCTGCTTCCTCTTCTGCACTCATATGTGCAATATACCTTTGCTGCTTCCCCTTCTGCAGTCATATGTGCAGAGATCTGCGCTGCTTCCCCTTCTGCATTCATCTGTGCAGAGACCTGCGCTGCTTCCCCTTCTGCATTCATCTGTGCAGAGACCTGCGCTGCTTTCCCTTCTGAATTCATGTGTGCAGAGACCTGCGCTGCTTCCCCTTCTGCAGTCATCTGTGCACAGACCTGCGCTGCTTCACCTTCTGCATTCATCTGTGCAGAGACCTGCGCTGCTTCCCCTTCTGCAGTCATCTGTGCAGAGACCTGCGCTCCTTCACCTTCTGCATTCATCTGTGCAGAGACCTGCGCTGCTTCCCCTTCTGCATTCATCTGTTCAGAGACCTGCGCTGCTTCCCCTTCTGCATTCATCTATGCAGAGACGTGCGCTGCTTCCCCTTCTGCAGTCATCGGGGCAGAGACCTGCGCTGTTTCCCTTTCTGCAGTCATCTGTGCAGAGACCTGCGCTGCTTCCCTTTCTGCATTCATCTGTGCAGAGACCTGCGCTGCTTCCCCTTCTGTATTCATCTGTGCAGAGACCTGCGCTGCTTGTCCTTCTGCAGTCATCTCTGCAGAGACCTGCGCTGATTTCCCTTCTGCAGTCATCTGTGCAGAGAACTGCGCTGCTTCCCCTTCTGCATTCATCTGTTCAGAGACCTGCGCTGCTTCCCCTTCTGCATTCATCTATGCAGAGACGTGCGCTGCTTCCCCTTCTGCCCTCATCTGTGCAGAATCCTGCGCAGATTCCCCTTCTGCATTCATCTGTGCAGAGGCCTGCGCTGCTTCCCCTTATGCCCTCATCTGTGCAGAGACCTGCGCTACTTCCCCTTCTGCATTCATCTGTGCAGAGACATGAGCTGCTTCCCCTTCTGCATTCATCTGTTCAGAAACCTGCGCTGCTTCCCCTTCTGCAGTCATCTGTGCAGAGACCTGCGCTCCTTCACCTTCTGCATTCATCTGTGCAGAGACCTGCGCTGCTTCCCCTTCTGCATTCATCTGTTCAGAGACCTGCGCTGCTTCCCCTTCTGCATTCATCTATGCAGAGACGTGCGCTGCTTCCCCTTCTGCAGTCATCGGGGCAGAGACCTGCGCTGTTTCCCTTTCTGCAGTCATCTGTGCAGAGACCTGCGCTGCTTCCCTTTCTGCATTCATCTGTGCAGAGACCTGCGCTGCTTCCCCTTCTGTATTCATCTGTGCAGAGACCTGCGCTGCTTGTCCTTCTGCAGTCATCTCTGCAGAGACCTGCGCTGATTTCCCTTCTGCAGTCATCTGTGCAGAGAACTGCGCTGCTTCCCCTTCTGCATTCATCTGTTCAGAGACCTGCGCTGCTTCCCCTTCTGCATTCATCTATGCAGAGACGTGCGCTGCTTCCCCTTCTGCCCTCATCTGTGCAGAATCCTGCGCAGATTCCCCTTCTGCATTCATCTGTGCAGAGGCCTGCGCTGCTTCCCCTTATGCCCTCATCTGTGCAGAGACCTGCGCTACTTCCCCTTCTGCATTCATCTGTGCAGAGACATGAGCTGCTTCCCCTTCTGCATTCATCTGTTCAGAAACCTGCGCTGCTTCCCCTTCTGCCCTCATCTGTGCAGAGACCTGCACTGCTTCCCCTTCTGCACTCATCTATGCAGAGACCTGCGCTGCTTCCCCTTCTGCAGTCATCTGTGCAGAGACCTGAGCTGCTTCCCCTTCTGCACTCAACTGTGCAGAGACCTGAGCTGCTTCCCCTTCTGCAGTCATCTGTGCATAGACCTGCCCTGCTTCCCCTTCTGCAGTCATCTGTGCAGAGACCTGAGCTGCTTCCCCTTCTGCAATATTCTGTGCAGAGACCTGCGCTGCTTCCCCTTCTGCAGTGATCTGTTCAGAGACCTGAGCTGCTCCCCCTTCTGCAGTCATCTGTGCAGAGACCTGAGCTGCTTCCCCTTCTGCCCTCATGTTTGCAGAGACCTGCGCTGCTTCTTCTTCTGCATTCATCTGTGCAGAGACATGCACTGCTTCCCATTCTGCCCTCATCTGTGCATAGACCTGCGCTGCTTCCCCTTCTGCCTTCATCTGTGCAAAAACCTGCGCTGCTTCCTCTTTTCCACACATCTGTGCCGAGACCTGGAGCTGCTTCCTCTTCTGCACTCATCTGTGCAATATACCTTTGCTGCTTCCCCTTCTGCAGTCATATGTGCAGAGACCTGTGCTGCTTCCCCTTCTGCACTCATTTGTGCAGAGACCTGCGCTGCTTCCCCTTCTGCATTCATCTGTGCAGAGACCTGCGCTGCTTTCCCTTCTGAATTCATGTGTGCAGAGACCTGTGCTGCTTCCCCTTCTTCAGTCATCTGTGCAGAGACCTGCGCTGCTTCACCTTCTGCATTCATCTGTGCAGAGACCTGCGCTGCTTCCCCTTCTGCAGTCATCTGTGCAGAGACCTGCGCTCCTTCACCTTCTGCATTCATCTGTGCAGAGACCTGCGCTGCTTCCCCTTCTGCATTCATCTGTTCAGAGACCTGCGCTGCTTCCCCTTCTGCAGTCATCGTGGCAGAGACCTGCGCTGCTTCCCTTTCTGCAGTCATCTGTGCAGAGACCTGCGCTGCTTCCCTTTCTGCATTCATCTGTGCAGACACCTGCGCTGCTTCCCCTTCTGTATTCATCTGTGCAGAGACCTGCGCTGCTTGTCCTTCTGCAGTCATCTGTGCAGAGACCTGCGCTGCTTTCCCTTCTCCAGTCATCTGTGCAGAGAACTGCGCTGCTTCCCCTTCTGCATTCATCTGTTCAGAGACCTGCGCTGCTTCCCCTTCTGCATTCATCTATGCAGAGACGTGCGCTGCTTCCCCTTCTGCCCTCATCTGTGCAGAGTCCTGCGCTGATTCCCCTCCTGCATTCATCTGTGCAGAGGCCTGCGCTGCTTCCCCTTCTGCATTCATCTGTGCAGAGACCTGCGCTGCTTCCCCTTCTGCATTCATCTGTGCATAGACATGAGCTGCTTCCCCTTCTACATTCATCTGTGCACAGACTTGGCTTGCTTCCCCTTCTGCATTCATCTGTTCAGAAACCTGCGCTGCTTCCCCTTCTGCCCTCATCTGTGCAGAGACCTGCGCTGCTTCCTCTTTTGCACTCATCTGTGCAGAGACCTGCGCTGCTTCTTCTTCTGCAGTCATCTGTTAGGAGACCTGCGCTGTTTTCCCTTCTGCAGTCATCTGTGCAGAGACCTGCGCTGCTTCCCCTTCTGCATTCATCTGGGTAGAGACCTGCGCTGCTTCCCCTTCTGCATTCATCTGTGCAGAGACCTGCACTGCTTCCCCTTCTGCACTCATGTGTGCAGAGACCTGCGCTGCTTCCCCTTCTGCAGTCATCTGTGCAGAGACCTGCGCTGCTTCCCCTTCTGCATTCATTTGTGCAGAGACCTGCGCTGCTTCCCCTTCTGCATTCATCTGTGCAGAGACTTGCGCTGCTTCCCCTTCTGCATTCATCTGTGCAGAGACCTGCGCTGCTTCCCCTTCTGCTTTCATCTGTGCAGAGACCTGCGCTGCTTCCCCTTTTGCACTCATCTGTGCAGAAACCTGCGCTGCTTCCCCTTCTGCATTCATCTGTGCAGAGACCTGCGCTGCTTCCCCTTTTGCATTCATCTGTTCAGAGACCTGCGCTGCTTCCCCTTCTGCATTCAACTGTGCAGAGACCTGCGCTGCTTCCCCTTCTGCACTCATCTGTGCAGAGACCTGCGCTGCTTCCCCTTCTGCAGTCATCTGTGCAGAGACCTGCGCTGCTTCCCCTTCTGCATTCATCTGGGCAGAGACCTGCGCTGCTTCTCCTTCTGCATTCATCTGTGCAGAGACCTGCACTGCTTCCCCTTCTGCACTCATCTGTGCAGAGACCTGCGCTGCTTCCCCTTCTGCAGTCATCTGTGCAGAGACCTGAGTTAATTCCCCTTCTGCACTCATCTGGGAAGAGACTTGTGCTGCTTTCCATTCTGCAGTCATCTGTGCAGAGACCTGCGCTGCTTCCCCTTCTGCAGTCATCTGTGCAGAGACCTGAGCTGCTTCCCCTTTTGCAATAATCTGTGCAGAGACCTGCGCTGCTTCCCCTTCTGCAGTCATCTGTGCAGAGACCTGAGCTGCTTCCCCTTCTGCAGTCATCTGCGCAGAGACCTTCGCTGCTTCCCCTTCTGCCCTCATGTGTGCAGAGACCTGCGCTGCTTCTTCTTCTGCATTCATCTGTGCAGAGACATGCACTGCTTCCCATTCTGCCTTCATCTGTGCATAGACCTGCGCTGCTTCCCCTTCTGCATTCATCTGTGCAAAGACCTGCGCTGCTTCCTCTTTTCCACACATCTCTGCCGAGACCTGGAGCTGCTTCCTCTTCTGCACTCATCTGTGCAATATACCTTCGCTGCTTCCCCTTCTGCAGTCATATGTGCAGAGACCTGCGCTGCTTCCCTTTCTGCACTCATCTGTGCACAGACCTGCGCTGCTTCCCCTTCTGCATTCATCTGTGCAGAGACCTGCGCTGCTTTCCCTTCTGAATTCATATGTGCAGAGACCTGTGCTGCTTCCCCTTCTGCAGTCATCTGTGCAGAGACCTGCGCTGCTTCACCTTCTGCATTCATCTGTGCAGAGACCTGCGCTGCTTCCCCTTCTGCAGTCATCTGTGCAGAGACCTGCGTTGCTTCACCTTCTGCATTCATCTATGCAGAGACGTGCACTGCTTCCCCTTCTGCAGTCATCGGGGCATAGACCTGCGCTGCTTCCCCTTCTGCAGTCATCTGTGCAGAGACCTGCGCTGCTTCCCTTTCTGCATTCATCTGTGCAGAGACCTGCGCTGCTTCCCCTTCTGTATTCATCTGTGCATAGACCTGCGCTGCTTCCACCTGTGTAGAGACCTGCGCTGCTTCCCCTTCTGCATTCATCTGTGCATATGTAGCACCCCGAGGGCTCGGCTGCTACAAGGGTATTGCACCTCAAACCAGAGGTGTGATATTCCACTCCCGGGTAAGGATGGAGTGTGGACCAGGACTCAGTAAGCTGCATGCACCACACACACCCCATTTCCGAGGGACAGCTCAACGGTGCTCCCACTAGACAGAAGTGCAGGCACGACAGCATCTGTCCCTGGCTGGAGTGGGGAGGGGGGAGGAAAACCCAGTGATGTAGGAGCAGATAGGGGTGGGTCTCTGGGCATAGGTAGGAGCCCATTGGTTGCAAGTCACCTGGGCTCGGGTGTCAGAAGGAGGTATATAAGGTGGGCACCATCTTAGGACAGTGTTCAGTCTGAGAGAGGAAGTGACAGAGCAGGGCCTCTGTGGAGCTCTGCTCCGGAGGCGGGCCTAGCCTGTGAGGCCAGAGACAGCAGAAAAGACAGGAACAGAAAGGAAAGGAAGAAAGGGACAGAACACCAAGAGAGGCCCAGAGACACGAAGGCAGAAGGAACCTTAAGGACCCAGGAGATTGCGGGTGACGGGTTGGCAGAACAGGGTACCGGATCCCAAATTGGTGGAGGCGACTAATCCTCAGCCAAGGACCGGCGGTCGTGACTATATCTCGGTGCGACCCCTCAATACACCTACCAGGAAGGCACAACACATAGGGTCAGGGACGCAGAGATCAGCGTGCCCAGAGAAGGCCCGAGGCAGCTGGACAAACGTAGAGTCACTGGTGGGGCACGGCCAGAGAAAGGAAGAGAAGGGAGCCCTGTGCCACGCTCTGGAATTGCCTGGGAGTTGGTCGAGCCCCTTGCCTGGTGGACGCAGCACGGCTTGGGCAGTCACCGCCGGTACCAAGGTGACTAGGACCAGTAAAGAACTGTGAGTAAAGCATTGGAAACTGCAACCACACGTCTCTATGTTTCATCGCCGCACCAGCACCATTAGTACTGGGACGCTCACACCATCACTCCCATCATCCACACTAGCTGCCCTGAGGCAATACTTCTCCCGTGGGGAGTTATCCCATACTCGGCTGCGCAAACTACATCAGCCTCAGCGGTCTGCAGCGCAGCGGCGGTCCCCACTGACCGCAATCCACGGGTGGCGTAGTCGGACACTTATTATAACACCAATAGACTGCCACTGGTTTGACCACCCTGGGCACGGACCGGGTCACCGCCACGGAGAACTACAACCCCCAGCGATCCGGCTCCGGGGGTTCCCCAGCACAGCACAGGCCTAGGGGGCGCGTCACATAGACCTGCACTGCTTACTCTTCTGCCCTCATCTAAGCAGAGACCTGTGCTGCTTCCCCTTCTGCAGTCATCTGTGCAGAGACCTGAGCTGCTTTCCCTTCTGCACTCATCTGTGCAGAGACCTGCGCTGCTTCCCCTTCTGCAGTCATCTGGGCAGAGACCTGCGCTGCTTCCCCTTCTGCAGTCATCTGTGCCGAGACTTGCGCTGCTTCCCCTTCCGCATTCATCTGTGCAGAGACCTGCGCTAGTTCCCCTTCTACATTCATCTGTGCAGAGACCTGTGCTGCTTCCCCTTCTGTATTCATCTGTGCAGAGACCTGCACTGCTTCCCCTTCTGCAGTCATCTTTGCAGAGACCTGCGCTGCTTCCCCTTCTGCAGTCATCTGTGCAGAGACCTGCTCTGCATCCCCTTCTGTATTCACCTGTCCAGAGACCTGCGCTGCTTCCCCTTCTGCATTCATCTATGCAGAGACCTGCGTTGCTTCCCCTTCTGCCCTCGTCTGTGCAGAGACCTGCGCTGCTTCCCCTTCTGCATTCATCTGTGCAGAGACCTGCGCTGCTTCCCCTTATGCCCTCATCTGCGCAGATTCCTGCCCTGCTTCCCCTTATGCATTCATCTGTGCAGAGACATGCGCTGCTTCTCCTTCTGCAGTCATCTGTGCATAGACCTGCGCTGCTTCCCCTTCTGCACTCATCTGTGCAGAAACCTGCGCTGCTTCCCCTTCTGCACTCATCTGTGCAGAGACCTGCACTGCTTCCCCTTCTGCATTCATCAGTGTATAGACCTGCGCTGCTTCCCCTTCTGCATTCATCTGGGCAGAGACCTGCGCTGCTTCCCCTTATGCCCTCATCTGTACAGAGACCTGCGCTGCTTCCCCTTCTGCACTCCTCTGTGCATAGATCTGCGCTGCTTCCTCTTCTGCATTCATCTGTGCAGAGACCTGCGCAGCTTCCCTTTCTGCAGTCATCTGTGCAGAGACCTGAGCTGCTTCCCCTTCTGCAATAATCTGTGCAGAGACCTGCGCTGCTTCCCCTTCTGCCCTCATCTGTGCAGAGACCTGCGCTGCTTCTTGTTCTGCACTCATCTGTGCAGAGACCTGCGCTGCTTCCCCTTCTGCATTCATCTGTGCAGAGATCTGCGCTGCTTTCCCTTCTGCATTCATGTGTGCAGAGACCTGCGCTGCTTCCCCTTCTGCAGTCATCTGTGGAGAGACCTGTGCTGCTTCCCCTTCTGCATTCATCGGTGCAGAGACCTGCGCTGCTTCCATTTCTGCATTCTTCTGTGCAGAGACCTGCGCTGCTTCCCCTTCTGCAGTCATCTGTGCAGAGACCTGCGCTGCTTCCCCTTCTGCAGTCATCTGTGCAGAGACCTGCGCTGCTGCCCCTTCTGCAGCCATCTGTGCAGAGACCTGCGCTGCTTCCCCTTCTGCATTCATCTGGGCAGAGACCTGCGCTGCTTCCCCTTCTGCATTCATCTGTGCAGAGACCTGCACTGCTTCCCCTTCTGCATTCATCTGTGCAGAGACCTGAGCGGCTTCCCCTTCTGTATTCATCTGTGCAGAGACCTGCGCTGCTTCCTCTTCTGCTCTCATCTGTGCAGAGACCTGAGCTGCTTCCCCTTCTGCCCTCATCTGTGAAGAGACCTGCGCTGCTTCCCGTTCTGCATTCATCTGACACGCCCCTGGGCCTGTGTCGCGCTGCGTTGCACACGCGGGAGCTTACCCGGAGCCGGATCTCTTGAGGGTTGTAGTCTCGTGGCGGTGATCCGGTCCGTGCCCAGGGAGTCAGACTAAGTGGCGCTGTATTAGCGGTAGATGTTGGACGACTACGCCACCCGTTGAGTACAGCTAAGGAGCTGCTGCTGCAGGGCAGACCGCTGAGGCCGGTGGTAGGATAGTGCAGCGTGATAGTATAACCCCCAACGGGAGGGGTATGGCCTCAGGGCAGCCGACGTGGATGATGGGGGTAGCAGGAACCACTCAGAGACGGTACGGTGTAGTTCAGGGTCTTTACTGGTGACAACGATAGACCCTCCCGGAGTACTGGCTAGCGATTGGGGCCTGGTCAGTCCTTGAGCAGATGGGATCTCCCCTGGCCAGGCGGAGTTGTAGGCCTCCCAAACTAACGATACTCTTCTGGCTACCTTGCTGGAAGCGGGTATAAGTAGCCCACGTCCCTGAGTGTACCGTGTGGTGCTCACCCGTATGGCCGGTGACTCGGGGCCTTCTAGTAGCTTCCGCTCCACGACGGCGGTGCTGGTCCCACGCGTGTGACCGTGCCTTCGGGTTTCTGGGCCAGAGGACCTGCAATCCCCTGCCGGTCGGTTTCTGCTGCTGGATAGGAGTTAGTCCCCACAGCCTCGGACTCCGGGTCCGGTGATAACTTCTCAGTCAGGGCGAGCTCTGCAGCTGCCAGCCCCTGACTCCTTGTAGCACTGCTCCCACAGAGCTCCTGATGTTCTTTCCTATATCTGCTTCTCTTCTCTGTCTCTACTTCTTCTCTACTCACTAACCCTGCCTCAGCCCTAGGTTTATATAGGGGAAGTTCTTCCCCTCCCAGGACTGGGCAGGAGGTGTGGCATGCACAGGATCCCTGACCAAGAGACCTCCCACCTGCTCTCAGACATAACATTGCTTGTTACTGTGGAAACCAGACCCCTGGGGTGCCACATTCCCCCCTAGTGAAATTTAGTACTCCGGGACTAAACATATTTTTTAGAAAAACATAACAAGGTATAAACAATAATAATACAATAAGAAAAACACATAAAGATGGTTACGGCGTGTCCGCAACCGGGTGCAGTCTTTGAAGAAAACAAAGGTGTCCATTTCACCAAAACAGGGAGACGTAACCAGGTAGGGGTCTGTCCTGCCCCGAGTCCTTAACAGTCTTTTAGTCCATTCCTGGGTTACGCTCCAACCAATTGTACAAGGATTCCCGGTAAATCCACCAAGGACTCCTAAAAATAACTAGAAACACATAATTTTTTACAAGTAACAGACAGGTGACCACAAATAAAACAATTTAAACACTTCAAATCCTCCAACGTGCGGGTAACTGGCCTCTAGTGGCCCTAGTGGACCTACGGAGCTGACTGTCTGGCCCTGAACTACAGGGTGTAGGAGCTATCAAGGATAAACTGGGCAGCTGTCTACGGGCTCTTTGGCTCACTAGGGGTATGGCAGGCTCACTATGAGCAGAGGGTTGATCCTCCTGTTCTGCTTGTGTGGAGTCTGCTGCCTCCTGGACCGGCTGCTCTTCCAGCTCTACCTGTTGCTCCGTAGGCACTTGGGATGCTGGTTGGAGGAACGTGAGGACGGGTACCACAACTGGACCATTGACTTGAGTCCAGGATCGAGGGAAGTCTCCGAGCACAGTACTAACCATATCTTCCCTTTCCTCTACGGGTCGAGGGTCTTCTTGCTCTCCTTCTGGGTTCCGTAGCTGTTCGGGACACTTCTTCAGGTGATCCCGGGATACAATGGCTGTGGTTTCCCCTCCGTCTTTACTGATGGTACAAACCTTTGGGTTGTCGTGGCTTGAGGGCAGTACGGTGTACGGGTCCTTCTCCCACTGGTCGTCCAACTTGTGGAGCCGTCTCTTCCTCTTCAAGACCTGCTCTCCGTGTACCAGGGGAACAGCGGGAGCATACTGGTTGTAATTTTTCTCTTGTCTTTCCCTAGCGAGACAGAGACTTCGCTCCACGCTCTCCTGTACTTTCCGGTACTGCTGCTGCCTCTCTGTGTCCCAGTCTGTTTCCGGTGAAGTGTCCTCGGGTGTCAGGACTCCCATTTCCAGGTCAACAGGTAACTTACCAGGTCTTGCCCTCATTAGGTAAGCCGGGGTACAGTTGGTGGAACCTACCGGGATGTGGTTGTATAGGTCCACCAGATCGGGCAGCTTCTCAGGCCACAGACTGCGTTCTTCCAGGGGCAACGTTTTCAGGAGATCCATTACCACCTGGTTCATTTTCTCACAAAGTCCATTAGTTTGCGGATGATAGGGTGTCGTCCTTATCTTCCGGCAGCCATACAGATTGCAGAATTCTTGGAAGATCTCCGCTTCAAAGGCAGGTCCCTGGTCCGTCAGCACTTGGTCCGGGTATCCGTGTGGACGGCAGAAGTGCTGCTGGAAGGCTCTAGCTGCTGTTTGAGCCGTTAAGTCCTTAATGGGGACGACAACCAAGAACCGGGAGTAATGATCCACAATGGTTAACGCGTAGACGTAGCCACTTCTGCTTGGGGTCAGTTTTACATGATCCAAGGCTACCAGTTCCAACGGCTGCCGGGTGACGATGGACTGCAGGGGAGTCTTCTGGCTGACACGGTCCTTCCTTCTTAGGTTGCACGGGCCACAGTCTCTGCACCACCTCTCGATGGTTCCCCTCATGCCTACCCAGTGGAACCGCCCACGCAGCAGGAACTCCAGCTTCTTCCATCCGAAGTGTCCAGCTCCGTCGTGGTATGCCTCCATCACCATGGCTGCGTCTCTCCGTGGCACCACTACTTGCCAGATTAGTTCATGCGTCCGGGAGTTAACCATTCTGCGGCACAACTTCCCCTTGTAAAGGAACAGTCGACTCTTCTCAGCCCACAGTTGCTTGGCTTCCTCCGGAGCGTCTGGGTCAAGGCGAGCCTCTGGCCGAGTCAGCATTTCCTTTACCAGCCGGACGGCAGGGTCACTGTCTTGCGTTTCTTCCCAGTTGTAGTGAGGCAAGGGGTTAAACGTAGCGGCTTGCTTACTCCTTACCCGATGGGAATACTGGATAGTCCCATGACGGTGGAACGCGGGGAGTTCGACTTCTTCCAGTCCCTCTGGATCTTCTCCTACGTCCGGTAGGTTTGGCATCCTGGACAGGGCGTCCGTGTTGGTATTGGAGCGTCCTGCCCGGTATTTGATTGTGAACTCGTAGTTGGACAGACGGGCCATCCATCTCTGCTCTAGGGCACCGAGTCTTGCCGTGTCCAGGTGTGTCAACGGGTTGTTATCCGTGTACACGGTGAACCGGGAGGAAGCGAGGTAGTGCTTAAAGCGTTCGGTGACTGCCCACACCACTGCCAGGAACTCTAGCTTAAATGAGCTGTAATTCTCAGGGTTTCTTTCGGTGGGTCGCAGTTTTCGGCTAGCGTAAGCGATTACTCGTTCTTTCCCCTGCTGGATCTGGGACAGCACGGCTCCTAGCCCGATGTTACTTGCGTCGGTGTAGAGGATAAAGGGCTGGCTGTAATCAGGATACGCCAGGATTTCATCCCCCGTGAGGGCCATCTTCAGCTGGCGGAAGGACTCTTCTTCTAACTTCTCCCATCTGAAGGGTGGCTTCTGGTTCTTGGCCTTCCGGGACTGGCCTATCAGGAGGTCCTGCATAGGAGCTGCCTTTTTGGTGAAACCGGGGATGAATCTGCGGTAATAGCCTACCAACCCGAGGAACTGCCGCACTTCCTTTACACTGGAGGGACTTGGCCATTCCTTAATTGCGGTGATCTTATCAGGGTCGGGAGCCACTCCATCAGCGCTCACCACGTGTCCCAGGTACTGCACCTTTGGTTTCAGGAGGTGACACTTGGAGGGTTTCACCTTTAGGCCGTAGCTTGCCAGAGCTTCGAACACTTCCGCCAGGTGTTTCAGGTGGTCCTCATACGTCTTGGAATATACGATGACATCGTCCAGGTACAACAGGACCGTCTCAAAGTTTCTGTGGCCCAGACAACACTCCATTAATCGTTGGAAGGTTCCTGGTGCATTGCAGAATCCGAACGGCATGCAGGTAAACTCGCTAAGTCCCATCGGGGTGGTGAATGCGGTCTTCTCCCGGTCCGCCTCTGCTACAGGAACCTGCCAGTACCCACTAGTGAGATCCAAGGTAGAGAAGAAGTTAGCAGATCTTAAAGCAGCCAAAGACTCCTCTATCCTTGGTAAGGGGTACGCATCCTTGTGTGTGATACGGTTGATTTTCCGGTAATCTACACACATCCTCATGGTGTTGTCTTTCTTTTTGACTAAGACTAGTGGAGCTGCCCAGGGGCTACAGCTATCCCTGATCACCCCAGCCTCCTTCATGTCTCTAAGCATCCCCTTGGCGTGTTGGTAGTGTGCAGGGGGTACGGGTCGATACCTCTCTTTTATGGGAGGATGGTCTCCCGTGGGGATGTGGTGTTCTACCCCCTTGACTCGCCCGAAGTCTAACGGGTGTTTACTAAACACTCTCTCGTACTCTTGCACCACCCGATAGACTCCCTGTTTCTGGTGTGAGGGAGTGGAGTCAGTACCCAAATGTAGTTGCTGACACCAGTCCTCCATTGTTTTCTGAGAGCCGTTACCTTCCTCCGGGGAAGATGGAGGCAAGGGTTCTACGGACTGTATGGAATCTTGATTGATGGTATACAATTTGGCTAGCGTGGCATACCGGGGCAGGTACACTTCCCTCTTCCCGATATTTATTATGCGAACGGGCACTCTCCCATGGCGTACATTGACCACCCCCCGTGCTGTCAAAATGGTGGGCCTACTGTCTGAGTAAACTGGTTCTACCATTGCCTGGTAATCTCTACCTCTCAGACCAATAGCTGCCCGGCACCAAATCATCATTTCACTTTTCGGGGGCATGGCAATAGGGAAAGGGTCACACATTCGCACGCTACCAATCTCACCACCGGAGAGTTCTAGCTGTTGCCGTCGCATCAGTGCCCGGATCTCTTTCTGGAGCACTCGCTGCTGGCCGGAGCTGGCGTTCTTGGCAACCTGCTGTAAAAGGAAAATCACCTCTGCAAGACAATTTTCAATTACATTAGTTCCTAGAGTTATCTTTGGGTGACTCTCGTGTTTGTCAATGTCTACAATGATCAGTCCCTGTGCTGCCAGTTCGACTCTACCGATTTTAATGGTCACCTCTTTAAATCCAATCTGTGGCACGGGCTGACCATTGCTGGCGATGATACTCAAGTCGTCGTCAGTGTAGCGGGTGATATCCGAGTCATTCCAGTACTGCTTGAAGAGCACGTACGGGATGGTGGTGACCTGTGACCCGGTGTCCAGTAGGGCACTCATAGGAATGCCATCCAGTACCACGGGTAAGACTGGACGTCCTCCCACATATTTGTCGCGCCAGTTCGATGGGCCTGGTGATCTTTTTCCTGGGGGTTGGCCCTCTACCCCAGGTTGTGCCAGTTTAAAGGACAGTACCTTGCCATATGTCCGGGTTGATTGCAGCGGCGGCAGATGGGTCATCCGTCCTCGTTGTATCGGTCGCTGGGTCTTCCTCTGGCCGGTGGGGTCCTCCTTGGTCGACGCCACGGGATGTCCTCCGGTCCGGACGCCAGCTGGATCTTCCCTGGAGTGGAAACCTGTAAAGACTGCACAGTTCGGGTTAGCGCAGCAACGCTCTTAGCTAGCTCTTGGACCTGATGGTGCAGGTCTGGAGCCGGGTCATTGTTCAAAGCCTGCGCATCAGCTCCCACAGGCCCTGCCGACAAGGGCGCCGCCTCCTGGTGGTAAGTGGTAGTGGGGCGTCTGGGGGTCACAACGCCACCTGGTGCCGGTTCTCGAAGCACCCGGATGGCTCTGTCCTTGAACTGTGCAAATCCCAGATGAGGGTCCTGTAAGGCCATTGCCCGCAACTGGGTTCGGTGGGCATTGCAATATAAACCCTCTATAAATTGTTCAGTCAACAGCCTGTCCTCGTCTCCCACGCCGTCAGGGTCGGTCTGCTTAATGGCTCTCAGGGCCTCTTGTAGGTTCAGGGCATAGTCCCTTATACTCTCATGTGCCCGCTGTTTGCACCCGTAGAATCTAAGCTTGATCTCGGCTGAGGTGCGGGTATCAAAGGTGTCCCTCAGCCGGGTTAGTATCCCCGCGACAGTCCTCCCCCCAGGTGGCCAGGACTTTACCTCCCTTTGGGCTGCTCCGGTTAATTGGGCCACCAGGATGCTCACTTTTTGCTCCTCTGTGAGGGGGTACACCTGGAAGAGGCTATCCAGCTTTTCTCTAAAGTCATGCAGGGTATGTGACTCCCCTGAGTACTGGGGTAGCCAGGCTGCCCCCGGGATATAGGGCATGGTGAAAGGCATGACCGCAACAGCGGTGGCGCTGGCGGGGGTTGAAGCGGTGAAGCTCTCCTCCGTATCCGACATCCTTCTCCCCCCTAGTGTACCGTGGCCTACCTTGCGATGATCCTCTTCCGTAGGCCGCGGCTCCGCAGTGGATCGTCAGGGTTGAGGACCTTCCGTCGCGCTCCTGTGACGTCGGCGTCTGCTGGGCTCCTTCCAGGACCTTACGCAACGTTCGGACGTGAGGCGGGGCTTCAGTTCTCGCGCGCTTTCGGAGTCCACGCCCCTCTTCTTCCCGCGCGGCGTCCTCAAGATGGCGTCCAATGGCGGGAAAACTCCACGTATGGCGGGAAGAAGGCCGAAGATGGCGCCGGATGGCGGGAAAACTCCACCGATGGCGGGAAGGAAGCGGAAGATGGCGCCGGATGGCGGGAATCTTCACCACAGGTAAGTTTGAACAGTCTTTTTCAGGCACGCAGTACCCGGTGGTTGCGGGCACGAAATCCTGCCGACTACGCCAAAAGTTGACGCGCCCCTGGGCCTGTGTCGCGCTGCGTTGCGCACGCGGGAGCTTACCCGGAGCCGGATTTCTTGAGGGTTGTAGTCTCGTGGCGGTGATCCGGTCCGTGCCCAGGGAGTCAGACTAAGTGGCGCTGTATTAGCGGTAGATGTTGGACGACTACGCCACCCGTTGAGTACAGCTAAGGAGCTGCTGCTGCAGGGCAGACCGCTGAGGCCGGTGGTAGGATAGTGCAGCGTGATAGTATAACCCCCAACGGGAGGGGTATGGCCTCAGGGCAGCCGACGTGGATGATGGGGGTAGCAGGAACCACTCAGAGACGGTACGGTGTAGTTCAGGGTCTTTACTGGTGACAACGATAGACCCTCCCGGAGTACTGGCTAGCGATTGGGGCCTGGTCAGTCCTTGAGCAGATGGGATCTCCCCTGGCCAGGCGGAGTTGTAGGCCTCCCAAACTAACGATACTCTTCTGGCTACCTTGCTAGAAGCGGGTATAAGTAGCCCACGTCCCTGAGTGTACCGTGTGGTGCTCACCCGTATGGCCGGTGACTCGGGGCCTTCTAGTAGCTTCCGCTCCACGACGGCGGTGCTGGTCCCACGCGTGTGACCGTGCTTTCGGGTTTCTGGGCCAGAGGACCTGCAATCCCCTGCCGGTCGGTTTCTGCTGCTGGATAGGAGTTAGTCCCCACAGCCTCGGACTCCGGGTCCGGTGATAACTTCTCAGTCAGGGCGAGCTCTGCAGCTGCCAGCCCCTGACTCCTTGTAGCACTGCTCCCACAGAGCTCCTGATGTTCTTTCCTCTATCTGCTTCTCTTCTCTGTCTCTACTTCTTCTCTACTCACTAACCCTGCCTCAGCCCTAGGTTTATATAGGGGAAGTTCTTCCCCTCCCAGGACTGGGCAGGAGGTGTGGCATGCACAGGATCCCTGACCAAGAGACCTCCCACCTGCTCTCAGACATAACATTGCTTGTTACTGTGGAAACCAGACCCCTGGGGTGCCACACATCTGTGCAGAGACCTGTGCTGCTTCCCCTTCTGCAGTCATCTGTGCAGAGACCTGCGCTGCTTCCCCTTCTGCATTCATCTGTGCAGAGACCTGAGCTGCTTCCCCTTCTGCATTCATCTGTGCAGAGACCTGAGCTGCTTCCCCTTCTGCATTCATCTGTGCAGAGACCTGAGCTGCTTCCCCTTCTGCAGTCATCTGTGCAGAGACCTGCGCTGCTTCCCGTTCTGCATTCATCTGTGCAGAGACCTGCGCTGCTTCCCCTTCTGTAGTCATCTGTGCAGAGACCTGCGCTGCTTCCCCTTCTGCATTCATCTGTGCAGAGACCTGCGCTGCTTCCCCTTCTGCATTCATCTGTGCAGAGACCTGAGCTGCTTCTGACGCGCCCCTGGGCCTGTGTCGCGCTGCGTTGCGCACGCGGGAGCTTACCCGGAGCCGGATCTGTTGAGGGTTGTAGTCTCGTGGCGGTGACCCGGTCCGTGCCCAGGGAGTCAAACTGAGCGGCGATGTATCAGCGGTAGATGTTGGACGACTACGCCACCCGTTGAGTACAGCTAAGTAGCTGCTGCTGCAGGGCAGACCGCTGAGGCCGGTGGTAGGATTGTGCAGCGTGATAGTATAACCCCCAACGGGAGGGGTATGGCCTCAGGGCAGCCGACGTGGATGATGGGGGTAGCAGGAACCACTCGGAGACGGTACGGTGTAGTTCAGGGTCTTTACTGGTGACAAAGATAGACCCTCCCGGAGTACTGGCTAGTGATTGGGGCCTGGTCAGTCCTTGAGCAGATGGGATCTCCCCTGGCCAGGCGGAGTTGTAGGCCTCCCAAACTGACTGTACTCTTCTGGCTACCTTGCTAGAAGCGGATATAAGTAGCCCACGTCCCTGAGTGTACCGTGTGGTGCTCACCCGTATGGCCGGTGACTCGGGGCCTTCTATTGGCTTCCGCTCCACGATGGCGGTGCTGGTCCCACACGTGTGACCGTGCCTTCGGGTTTCTGGGCCTGAGGACCTGAAATCCCCTGCCGGTCGGCTTCTGCTGCTGGGTAGGAGTTAGTCCCCACAGCCTCGGACTCCGGGTCCGGTAAGAAAGCTTCTCAGTCAGGGCGAGCTCTGCAGCTGCCAGCCCCTGACTCCTTGTAACACTGCTCCCACTGAGCTCCAGCTCTTTCTTCCTATGACTGTCTCTTGTCTCTACTCTCCTTGACTCCTAACCCTGCTTCAGCCCCGGGTTTATATAGGGGAAGTTCTTCCCCTCCCAAGACTGGGCAGGAGGTGTGGCATGCACAGGATCCCTGACCAAAGGACCTCCCACCTGCTCTCAGACATAACATCTCTATCACTGTGGCAACCAGACCCCTGGGGTGTCACATTCCCCCCTAGTGAAATTTAGTACTCCGGGACTAAACATATTTTTAGAAAAACATAACAAGGTATAATAATAACAATACAATAAGAAAAACACATAAGATGGTTACGGCGTGTCCGCAACCGGGTGCAGTCTTTGAAGAAAAGCAAGGTGTCCATTTCACCAAAACAGGGAGACGTAACCAGGTAGGGGGTCTGTCCTACCCCGAGTCCTTAACAGTCTTTAGTCCGTCCTGGGTTACGCTCCAACTATGTACACAGGATTCCCGGTAAATCCACCAAGGACTCCTACAAATAACTAGAAACACAAAATTATACACAAGCAACAATACACAGGTAAACATAAATAAAACAATTTATACACTTCAAATCCTCCACCGTGCGGGTAACTGGCCTCTAGTGGCCCTAGTGGACCTACGGAGCTGACTGCCTAGCCCTGAACTACAGGGTGTAGGAGCTGTCAAGGGTAAACTGGGCAGCTGTCTACCGGCTCTTTGGCTCACTAGGGATATGGCAGGCTCACTGCAAGCAGAGGGTTGATCCTCCTGGTCTGCGGGTGTGGGGTCTTCTGCCTCCTGGACCGGCTGTTCTTCCAGCTCTACCTGTTGCTCCGTAGGTGCTTGGGATGCTGGTTGGAGGAAGGTGAGTACGGGTACCACAACTGCACCATTGACTTGAGTCCAAGACCGAGGGAAGTCCCCGAGCACAGTACTAACCATATCTTCCCTTTCCTCTACGGGTCGATGGTCTTCTTGTTCCTCTTCAGGGTTCCTCAGTTGTTCGGGACACTTCTTCAGGTGGTCCCGGGATACAATAGCTGTGGTTTCCCCTCCGTCTTTACTGATGGTACAAACCTTCGGGTTCTCGTGGCTTGAGGGCAGTACGGTGTACGGGTCCTTTTCCCACTGGTCGTCCAACTTGTGGAGCCGTCTCTTCCTCTTCAAGACCTGCTCTCCGGGTACCAGGGGAACAGCGGGAGCATACTGGTTGTAAGTTTTCTCTTGTCTTTCCCTAGCCTGACAGAGACTTCGCTCCACGCTCTCCTGTACTCTCCGGTACTGCTGCTGCCTCTCCGTGTCCCAGTCTGTTTCTGGTGAAGTGTCCTCGGGTGTCAGGACTCCCATTTCCAGGTCAACAGGTAACTTACCAGGTCTTGCCCTCATTAGGTAAGCCGGGGTACAGTTGGTGGAACCTACCGGGATGTGGTTGTATAGGTCCACCAGATCGGGCAACTTCTCAGGCCACAGACTGCGTTCTTTCAGGGGCAACGTTTTTAAAAGATCCATTACCACCTGGTTCATTTTCTCACAAAGTCCATTAGTTTGCGGATGGTAGGGTGTCGTCCTTATCTTCCGGCAGCCATACAGATTGCAGAATTCCTGGAAGACCTCCGCTTCAAAGGCAGGTCCCTGGTCCGTCAGCACTTGGTCCGGGTACCCGTGTGGATGGCAAAAGTGCTGCTGGAAGGCTCTAGCTGCTGTTTGAGCCGTTAAGTCCTTGACGGGGACGACAACCAAGAACCGGGAGTAATGATCCACGATGGTTAACGCGTAGACGTAGCCACTTCTGCTTGGGGTCAGTTTTACATGATCCAAGGCTACCAGTTCCAACGGTTGCCGGGTGACGATGGACTGCAGGGGAGTCTTCTGGCTGGCACGGTCCTTCCTTCTCAGGTTTCACGGGCCACAGTCTCTGCACCACTTCTCAATGGTTCCCCTCATGCCTACCCAGTGGAATCGCTCGCGCAGCAGGAACTCCAGCTTCTTCCACCCGAAGTGTCCAGCTCCGTCGTGGTATGCCTCCATCACCATGGCTGCGTCTCTTCGTGGCACCACTACTTGCCAGAGTAGTTCATGCGTCCGGGAGTTAACCATTCTGCGGCACAACTTCCCCTTGTAAAGGAACAGTCGACTCTTCTCTGCCCATAGTTGTTTGGCTTCCTCCGGAGCGTCTGGTTCAAGGCAAGCCTCCGGGCGAGTCAGCATCTCCTTCACCAGTCGGACGGCAGGGTCGCTGTCTTGCGTTTCCGCCCAGTTGTAGTGAGGTAAGGGGTTCAACGTAGCAGCCTGCTTACTCCTTACCCGGTGGGAATACTGGATAGTCCCATGACGGTGGAACGCAGGGAGTTCAACTTCTTCCAGTCCCTCCGGGTCTTCTCCTTCGTCCGGCAGGTTGGGCATCCTGGACAGGGCATCCGCGTTGGTATTGGAGCGTCCGGCCCGGTATTTGATTGTGAACTCGTAGTTGGACAGACGGGCCATCCACCTCTGCTCCAGGGCACCGAGTCTTGCCGTGTCCAGGTGTGTCAACGGGTTGTTATCCGTGTACACGGTGAACCGGGAAGAAGCGAGGTAATGCTTAAAGCGCTCGGTGACTGCCCATACTACGGCCAGGAACTCTAGCTTAAATGAGCTGTAATTCTCGGGGTTCCTTTCGGTGGGTCGCAGTTTTCGGCTGGCGTAGGCGATTACTCGTTCCTTCCCCTGCTGGATCTGGGACAGTACAGCTCCTAGCCCGATGTTACTGGCGTCGGTGTAGAGGATAAAGGGCTGGCTATAATCCGGGTACGCCAGGATTTCGTCCCCCGTGAGGGCCATCTTCAGCTGGCGGAAGGACTCTTCTTCCAGCTCCTCCCATTTGAAGGGCGGCTTCTGGTTCTTGGCCTTCCGGGACTGGCCTATCAGGAGGTCCTGCATAGGTGCTGCCTTTTTGGTGAAACCGGGAATAAGCCTTCGGTAGTAGCCTACCAACCCGAGGAACTGCCGCACTTCTTTTACGCTGGAGGGGCTTGGCCATTCCTTAATTGCAGTGATCTTATCAGGGTCGGGAGCCACTCCGTCAGCGCTCACCACGTGTCCCAGGTACTGCACCTTTGGTTTCAGGAGGTGACACTTGGAGGGTTTCACCTTTAGGCCGTAACTCGCCAGAGCTTCGAACACTTCCGCCAGGTGTTTCAGGTGGTCCTCATACGTCTTGGAATATACGATGACATCGTCCAGGTACAACAGGACCGTCTCGAAGTTTCTGTGGCCCAGACAACACTCCATTAGTCGTTGGAAGGTTCCTGGTGCGTTGCAGAGTCCGAACGGCATGCAGGTGAACTCGCTAAGTCCCATCGGGGTGGTGAATGCGGTCTTCTCCCGGTCCGCCTCTGCTACAGGAACCTGCCAGTACCCGCTAGTGAGATCCAAGGTAGAGAAGAAGTTAGCAGATCTTAAAGCAGCCAATGACTCCTCTATCCTTGGTAAGGGGTACGCATCCTTGTGTGTGATACGGTTGATTTTTCGGTAATCTACACACATCCTCATGGTGTTGTCTTTTTTTCTGACTAAGACTAGTGGAGCTGCCCAGGGGCTACAGCTATCCCTGATCACCCCAGCCTCCTTCATGTCTCTAAGCATCCCCTTGGCGTGTTGGTAGTGGGCAGGGGGTACGGGTCGATACCTCTCTTTTATAGGAGGATGGTCTCCCGTGGGGATGTGGTGTTCTACCCCCTTGACTCGCCCGAAGTCTAACGGGTGTTTACTGAACACTCTCTCGTACTCTTGAACCACCCGATAGACTCCTTGTTTCTGGTGTGCGGGAGTGGAGTCAGTACCCAGATGTAGTTGCTGACACCAGTCCTCCATGTTTTTCTTAGAGCCGTTACCTTCCTCCGGGTGAGATGGAGGCAAGGGTTCCACAGATTGTATAGAATTTTGGTTAATGGTATATAATTTAGCTAGCGTGGCATACCGGGGCAGATACACTTCCCTCTCCCCGATATTTATTATGCGAACGGGCACCCTCCCATGGCGTACATCAACCACCCCCCGTGCTGTCAAAATGGTGGGCCTACTGTCCGAGTAAACTGGTTCTACCATTGCCTGGTAATCCCTACCTCTCAGACCAATAGCTGCCCGGCACCAAATCATCATTTCACTTTTTGGGGGCATGGCAATAGGAAAAGGGTCACACATTCTTACGCTACCAATCTCACCGCCGGAGAGTTCCACCTGTTGCCGTCGCATCAGTGCCCGGATCTCTTTCTGGAGCACCCGCTGCTCGCCGGAGCTGGCGTTCTTGGCAACCTGCTGTAAAAGGAAAATCACCTCTGCAAGACAATTTTCAATTACATTAGTTCCTAGAGTTATTTTTGGGTGACTCTCATGTTTGTCAATATCTACAATGATCAGTCCCTGTGCTGCCAGTTCGACTCTACCGATTTTGATGGTCACCTCTTTAAATCCGATCTGTGGCACGGGCTGGCCATTGGTGGAGATGATACTCAAGTCGTCGTCAGGGTAGCGGGTAATATCCGAGTCATTCCAGTACTGCTTAAAGAGCACGTACGGGATGGTGGTGACCTGTGACCCGGTGTCCAGTAGGGCACTCATGGGAATGCCATCCAGTACCACAGGCAAGACTGGACGTCCTCCCACATATCTGTCGCGCCAGTTCGATGGGCCTGGTGATCTTTTCCCTGGGGGTTGGCCCTCTACCCCAGGTTGTGCCCGTTTAAAGAACAGTACCTTGCCATATGTCCGGGTTGATTGCAGCGGCGGCAGATGGGTCGTCCGTCCTCGCTGTATCGGTCACTGGGTCTTCCTCTGGCCGGTGGGGTCCTCCTTGGTCGATGCCACGGGATGTCCTCCGGTCCGGATGCCAGCTGGATCTTCCCTGGGGTGGAAACCTGTAAAGACTGCACAGTTCGGGTTAGCGCAGCAACGCTCTTAGCTAGCTCTTGGACCTGATGGTGTAGGTCTGGAGCCGGGTCATTGTCCAAAGCCTGCGCATCAGCTCCCACAGGCCCTGCCGACAAGGGCGCCGCCTCCTGGTGGTAAGTAATAGCTGGGCGCCTGTGGGTCATAACGCCACCCGGTGCCGGTTCTCGGAGCACCCGGATGGCTCTGTCCTTGAACTGTGCAAAGCCCAGATGGGGATCCTGTAAGGCCATCGCCCGCAACTGAGTTCGGTGGGCATTACAATACAGTCCCTCTATAAATTGTTCGGTCAACAGCCTGTCCTCGTTTCCCACTCCATCAGGGTCGGTCTGCTTAATGGCCCTCAGGGCCTCTTGTAGGTTTAGTGCATAGTCCCTTATACTCTCATGCGCTCGCTGCTTGCACCCGTAGAATCTAAGCTTAATCTCGGCTGAGGTGTGGGTATCAAAGATATCCTTCAGCCGGGTTAGTATCCCTGCGACAGTCTTCCTCCCAGGTGGCCAGGATTTTACTTCCCTTTTAGCTGCCCCGGTTAGTTGGGCCACCAGGATGCTCACTTTTTGCTCTTCTGTGAGGGGGTACACCTGGAAGAGGCTATCCAGCTTTTCTCTAAAGTCATGCAGGGTATGTGACTCCCCTGAGTACTGGGGTAGCCAAGCTGCTCCCGGGATATAGGGCATGGTGAAGGGCATAACTGCAGCAGCGGTGGCGCTGGCGGGGGTTGAGGCAGTGAAGCTCTCCTCCATATCCGACATCTTCCTCCCCCCTAGTGGACCGTGGCCTACCTTGCGATGATCCTGTTCCGTAGGCCACGGCTCCGCAGTAGATCGTCAGGGTTGAGGACCTTCCGTCGCGCTCCGGTGACGTCGGCGTCTGCTGGGCTCCTTCCAGGACCTTACGCAACGTCCGGACGTGAGGCGGGGCTTCAGTTCTCGCGCGCTTTCGAAGTCCACGCCCCTCTTCTTCCCGCGCGGCGTCCTCAAGATGGCGTCCAATGGCGGGAAAACTCCACGGATGGCGGGAAGAAGGCCGAAGATGGCGCCGGATGGCGGGAAAACTTCGCGGATGGCGGGAAGAAGGCAGAAGATGGCGCCGGATGGCGGGAAACCTCACCACTGGTAAGTTTGAACAGTCTTTGCTTTTCAGGCACGCAGTACCCGGTGGTTGCGGGCACGAAATCCTGCCGACTACGCCAAAAGTTGACGCGCCCCTGGGCCTGTGTCGCGCTGCGTTGCGCACGCGGGAGCTTACCCGGAGCCGGATCTGTTGAGGGTTGTAGTCTCGTGGCGGTGACCCGGTCCGTGCCCAGGGAGTCAAACTGAGCGGCGATGTATCAGCGGTAGATGTTGGACGACTACGCCACCCGTTGAGTACAGCTAAGCAGCTGCTGCTGCAGGGCAGACCGCTGAGGCCGGTGGTAGGATTGTGCAGCGTGATAGTATAACCCCCAACGGGAGGGGTATGGCCTCAGAGCAGCCGACGTGGATGATGGGGGTAGCAGGAACCACTCGGAGACGGTACGGTGTAGTTCAGGGTCTTTACTGGTGACAAAGATAGACCCTCCCGGAGTACTGGCTAGTGATTGGGGCCTGGTCAGTCCTTGAGCAGATGGGATCTCCCCTGGCCAGGCGGAGTTGTAGGCCTCCCAAACTGACTGTACTCTTCTGGCTACCTTGCTAGAAGCGGATATAAGTATCCCACGTCCCTGAGTGTACCGTGTGGTGCTCACCCGTATGGCCGGTGACTCGGGGCCTTCTAATGGCTTCCGCTCCACGATGGCGGCGCTGGTCCCACGCGTGTGACCGTGCCTTCGGGTTTCTGGGCCTGAGGACCTGAAATCCCCTGCCGGTCGGCTTCTGCTGCTGGGTAGGAGTTAGTCCCCACAGCCTCGGACTCCGGGTCCGGTAAGAAAGCTTCTCAGTCAGGGCGAGCTCTGCAGCTGCCAGCCCCTGACTCCTTGTAACACTGCTCCCACTGAGCTCCAGCTCTTTCTTCCTATGACTGTCTCTTGTCTCTACTCTCCTTGACTCCTAACCCTGCTTCAGCCCCGGGTTTATATAGGGGAAGTTCTTCCCCTCCCAAGACTGGGCAGGAGGTGTGGCATGCACAGGATCCCTGACCAAAGGACCTCCCACCTGCTCTCAGACATAACATCTCTATCACTGTGGCAACCAGACCCCTGGGGTGTCACACTTCCCCTTCTGCATTCATCTGTGCAGAGACCTGAGCTGCTTCCCGTTCTGCATTCATCTGTGCAGAGACCTGAGCTGTTTCCCCTTCTGCCCTCATCTGTGCAGAGACCTGCGCTGCTTCCCGTTCTGCATTCATCTGTGCAGAGACCTGCGCTGCTTCCCCTTCTGCAGTCATCTGTGCAGAGACCTGCGCTGCTTCCCCTTCTGCATTCATCTGTGCAGAGACCTGCGCTGCTTCCCCTTCTCCATTCATCTGTGCAGAGACCTGCGCTGCTTCCCGTTCTGCATTCATCTGTGCAGAGACCTGAGCTGCTTCCCGTTCTGCATTCATCTGTGCAGAGACCTGAGCTTCTTCCCCTTCTGCCCTCATCTGTGCAGAGACCTGCGCTGCTTCCCGTTCTGCATTCATCTTTGCAGAGACCTGCGCTGCTTCCCCTTCTGCAGTCATCTGTGCAGAGACCTGCGCTGCTTCCCCTTCTGCATTCATCTGTGCAGAGACCTGCGCTGCTTCCCCTTCTGCATTCATCTGTGCAGAGACCTGAGCTGCTTCCCGTTCTGCATTCATCTGTGCAGAGACCTGAGCTGCTTCCCCTTCTGCATTCATCTGTGAAGAGACCTGCGCTTGTTCCCCTTCTGCATTCATCTGTGCAGAGACCTGCGCTGCTTCCCCTTCTGCATTCATCTGTGCAGAGACCTGAGCTGCTTCCCGTTCTGCATTCATCTGTGCAGAGACCTGCGCTGCTTCCCCTTCTGCATTCATCTGTGCAGAGACCTGCGCTGCTTCCCCTTCTGCATTCATCTGTGCAGAGACCTGAGCTGCTTCCCCTTCTGCACTCATCTGTGCAGAGACCTGAGCTGCTTCCCCTTCTGCATTCATCTGTGCAGAGACCTGAGCTGCTTCCCCTTCTGCACTCATCTGTGCAGAGACCTGAGCTGCTTCCCCTTCTGCATTCATCTGTGCAGAGACCTGCGCTGCTTCCCGTTCTGCATTCATCTGTGCAGAGACCTGCGCTGCTTCCCCTTCTGCATTCATCTGTGCAGAGACCTGAGCTGCTTCCCCTTCTGCATTCATCTGTGCAGAGACCTGCGCTGCTTCCCCTTCTGCAGTCATCTGGGCAGAGACCTGAGCTGCTTCCCCTTCTGCATTCATCTGTGCAGAGACCTGAGCTGCTTCCCCTTCTGCAGTCATCTGTGCAGAGACCTGCGCTGCTTCCCGTTCTGCATTCATCTGTGCAGAGACCTGCGCTGCTTCCCCTTCTGCAGTCATCTGTGCAGAGACCTGCGCTGCTTCCCCTTCTGCATTCATCTGTGCAGAGACCTGCGCTGCTTCCCCTTCTGCATTCATCTGTGCAGAGACCTGAGCTGCTTCCCCTTCTGCATTCATCTGTGCAGAGACCTGAGCTGCTTCCCGTTCTGCATTCATCTGTGCAGAGACCTGAGCTGCATCCCCTTCTGCCCTCATCTGTGCAGAGACCTGCGCTGCTTCCCGTTCTGCATTCATCTGTGCAGAGACCTGCGCTGCTTCCCCTTCTGCAGTCATCTGTGCAGAGACCTGCGCTGCTTCCCCTTCTGCATTCATCTGTGCAGAGACCTGCGCTGCTTCCCCTTCTCCATTCATCTGTGCAGAGACCTGAGCTGCTTCCCGTTCTGCATTCATCTGTGCAGAGACCTGAGCTGCTTCCCGTTCTGCATTCATCTGTGCAGAGACCTGAGCTTCTTCCCCTTCTGCCCTCATCTGTGCAGAGACCTGCGCTGCTTCCCGTTCTGCATTCATCTGTGCAGAGACCTGCGCTGCTTCCCCTTCTGCAGTCATCTGTGCAGAGACCTGCGCTGCTTCCCCTTCTGCATTCATCTGTGCAGAGACCTGCGCTGCTTCCCCTTCTGCATTCATCTGTGCAGAGACCTGAGCTGCTTCCCGTTCTGCATTCATCTGTGCAGAGACCTGAGCTGCTTCCCCTTCTGCATTCATCTGTGAAGAGACCTGCGCTTGTTCCCCTTCTGCATTCATCTGTGCAGAGACCTGCGCTGCTTCCCCTTCTGCATTCATCTGTGCAGAGACCTGAGCTGCTTCCCGTTCTGCATTCATCTGTGCAGAGACCTGAGCTGCTTCCCCTTCTGCAGTCATCTGTGCAGAGACCTGCGCTTGTTCCCCTTCTGCATTCATCTGTGCAGAGACCTGAGCTGCTTCCCGTTCTGCATTCATCTGTGCAGAGACCTGAGCTGCTTCCCCTTCTGCAGTCATCTGTGAAGAGACCTGCGCTTGTTCCCCTTCTGCATTCATCTGTGCAGAGACCTGCGCTGCTTCCCCTTCTGCATTCATCTGTGCAGAGACCTGAGCTGCTTCCCGTTCTGCATTCATCTGTGCAGAGACCTGCGCTGCTTCCCCTTCTGCATTCATCTGTGCAGAGACCTGCGCTGCTTCCCCTTCTGCATTCATCTGTGCAGAGACCTGAGCTGCTTCCCCTTCTGCACTCATCTGTGCAGAGACCTGAGCTGCTTCCCCTTCTGCATTCATCTGTGCAGAGACCTGAGCTGCTTCCCCTTCTGCACTCATCTGTGCAGAGACCTGAGCTGCTTCCCCTTCTGCATTCATCTGTGCAGAGACCTGCGCTGCTTCCCGTTCTGCATTCATCTGTGCAGAGACCTGCGCTGCTTCCCCTTCTGCATTCATCTGTGCAGAGACCTGCGCTGCTTCCCCTTCTGCATTCATCTGTGCAGAGACCTGCGCTGCTTCCCCTTCTGCATTCATCTGTGCAGAGACCTGAGCTGCTTCCCGTTCTGCATTCATCTGTGCAGAGACCTGCGCTGCTTCCCCTTCTGCATTCATCTGTGCAGAGACCTGCGCTGCTTCCCCTTCTGCATTCATCTGTGCAGAGACCTGAGCTGCTTCCCCTTCTGCACTCATCTGTGCAGAGACCTGAGCTGCTTCCCCTTCTGCATTCATCTGTGCAGAGACCTGAGCTGCTTCCCCTTCTGCACTCATCTGTGCAGAGACCTGAGCTGCTTCCCCTTCTGCATTCATCTGTGCAGAGACCTGCGCTGCTTCCCGTTCTGCATTCATCTGTGCAGAGACCTGCGCTGCTTCCCCTTCTGCATTCATCTGTGCAGAGACCTGCGCTGCTTCCCCTTCTGCATTCATCTGTGCAGAGACCTGAGCTGCTTCCCCTTCTGCATTCATCTGTGCAGAGACCTGCGCTGCTTCCCCTTCTGCATTCATCTGTGCAGAGACCTGAGCTGCTTCCCGTTCTGCATTCATCTGTGCAGAGACCTGCGCTGCTTCCCCTTCTGCATTCATCTGTGCAGAGACCTGCGCTGCTTCCCCTTCTGCATTCATCTGTGCAGAGACCTGAGCTGCTTCCCCTTCTGCACTCATCTGTGCAGAGACCTGAGCTGCTTCCCCTTCTGCATTCATCTGTGCAGAGACCTGAGCTGCTTCCCCTTCTGCATTCATCTGTGCAGAGACCTGAGCTGCTTCCCCTTCTGCTTTCATCTGTGCAGAGACCTGCGCTGCTTCCCCTTCTGCATTCATCTGTGCAGAGACCTGCGCTGCTTCCCCTTCTGCATTCATCTGTGCAGAGACCTGCGCTGCTTCCCCTTCTGCATTCATCTGTGCAGAGACCTGAGCTGCTTCCCCTTCTGCACTCATCTGTGCAGAGACCTGAATTGTGACCCTTTGTCAGGGTTGTGGGGGTCATGGAGATCAGACCCCGACTAATCATTAAGTGCTGACATATCATAGCTTAACTCCTTCCCGACATATGAGGTAATAGTGCATGCTACGTCAGGTGTGGGTGTATAGAGGAGCTGAGCCTACTGTTTATCCGGCAGATGCCAGCTGTACCATGTAGACAGCACCTGCCTATAACAACAGCTACTGGAGCAGGCGCTGATCGCAGGTGTTTTACGCTTTAGATGCCACTGGCAATCACTGACAGAAGCATTTAAATACTTTGCTTGTTGGGGCACCAGCTCCCATTGGCTTCTCGATGACAATGGGCTGCCATCTTGGTCCTTCATAGAACATAAGTTTTACTACATACTGCAGTACATAAAACGATCAAATGATCAAAGGTTTACAAAGAACTTAAAAAAAAATACAAAAAAAACAACATACAGTTTATTGTAGGGTAAACAATATAAAAAAAAAAGCGTCTGTCAAAATGGAAGTCATTAAAAAATGCAACAAAAAAGGTTTGAAAAACAAGCCTTCCTATAGGTCTATCGATGGACAAATAAAAAAAGTTGGCGATGCAAACCTCAAAAATTATTTTTACAAAGGACGTAAAACCAAAACCCAAAAAAACAATGGCAGAATTGCGTTTTTATTTATTTTTTTCTCCATTTTCTCACTTGGAATTTTTTTTTCCCGTACATTGTCATTCAAAACTACAATTCGTCCAGCATAAAAAAAAACAAGATTTATACGGCTTTGTCGATAGAAAGTTTTGGGTGTTTGGAAGAAGGAGAGTAAAAAAGAAAAGCGGAAAATGAAAAAAAAAATAATCGCCCTGTTCTGAAAGGGTTAATGCTATCACTTACTGTAATGGAAATACCCTTTTAAATCTTTTTTGGGGGGAGGCGGTAATACCTAAATTGACCCATTATTATATATATTATCCATATATTCAAGTTAATGTCATCTTTTTCTTCCATTTCTAAGCCACTGACATGTCCATCTGCCTTAACTTCCTATTAATAAATGTATGTACCCCCCTCTGGACGCCTCCGAATTTAAATTTGATGGCGCACTGATGTAACATTAATTATAAATAACATATTTGTATTAGACGTGTCCTCGTATTTAGCCTCCTATGCTGCTACCTTGTAATTATAAGTGACAGCATAAAAATATGCGCGGAATTAAAGAGCGCGGAGGTGAGAGGACACGGGCGGACTGTGAATATTGATTTTGATGTGCCTTGTTCGGCTGGAGAACTGGCTGTGCTATAGATTGTCCAAAATATGAGAACGTCCTCGCGTGTCCCCACCACAGAGCAAATCCTGTAACTAATAATTGTTTGTTTCAGGAGATTAAGGTGAAATCTATAGTGACTAGCGGGGGAGAAATTAATTATATCTTCAAATCACACGGTGGAGACAAGAGACGCGGCAGAAATAGGCATTTAACTAGGGCACTGTCTGCTCACCAAACACTTCGGATCACATGGCTGATGCAGATAACATTGCTCAAATACGGGACAAAGTAGGGCGGCCGGGTGTTATTAACAAACACGAGATTTTCCATCTATGTTTGGCAAGGTTAGAAATCTGGAATAAAGGAAAGCTCTACTTATATTTCATATATTCTGCGGTTATATTCACTTAGAAAATTTGTAGTATACCTTAGATCACACATTGGTTGAAAATATACTAGTACCTGTAATATTCCTGGTGAACTAGAGTGGAATAGCAGCACATGCCTAATATCTCTGGTGCTAAGGGTAAATAAGGGGTTAAAAATTATATCCATTATCCACAGACTTTAGTAGCTATGGGGGAACAACTAAGATCCCTGGTGGTCTAGCGTAGCTATAGATTAATAACTAATATCTCGGATGGTCTAGGATAGCTATGGGGGAATAACTAATATCCCTGGTGGTCTAGGGTAGCTATAGGTTAATAACTAACATATCTGGTGGTCTAGGGTATGTAAGGATGAATAACTAATATACCGGGGGTTCTAGGCTTGCTATAGGTTAATAACTATCATCTCTGGTGGTCTAGGGTACGTACGGGTGAATAACTAATATTCCTGGTGGTCTAGGGTAGGTATGGGTGAATAACTAATATATCTGGTGGTCTAGGGTACATATGGGTGAATAACTAATATCCCTGGTGGTCTAGGGTAGGCATGGGTGAATAACTAATATCCCTGGTGGTCTAGGGTAGCTATGGGTAAATAACTAATATTCCTGGTGGTCTAGAGTAGGTATGGGTGAATAAATAATATCCCTGGTGGTCTAGGGTAGCTATGGGTAAATAACTAATATCCCTGGTGGTCTAGGGTATCTATGGGTAAATAACTAATATCCCTGGTGGTCTAGCGTAGCTATAGATTAATAACTAATATCTCGGATGGTCTAGGATAGCTATGGGGGAATAGCTAATATCCCTGGTGGTCTAGGGTAGCTATAAGTTAATAACTAATATCTCTGGTGGTCTAGGGTATGTAAGGATGAATAACTAATATCCCGGGGGTTCTAGGGTAGCTATAGGTTAATAACTATCATCTCTGGTGGTCTAGGGTACGTACGGGTGAATAACTAATATTCCTGGTGGTCTAGGGTAGGTATGGGTGAATAACTAATATATCTGGTGGTCTAGGGTACATATGGGTGAATAACTAATATCCCTGGTGGTCTAGGGTAGGCATGGGTGAAAAACTAATATCCCTGGTGGTCTAGGGTAGCTATGGGTAAATAACTAATATTCCTGGTGGTCTAGAGTAGGTATGGGTGAATAAATAATGTCCCTGGTGGTCTAGGGTAGCTATGGGTAAATAACTAATATCCCTGGTGGTCTAGCATAGCTATAGATTAATAACTAATATATCGGATGGTCTAGGATAGCTATGGGGGAATAACTAATATCCCTGGTGGTGTAGGGTAGCTATAGGTTAATAACTAATATCCCTGGTGGTCTAAGGTATGTATGGGTGAATAACTAATATCCCTGGTGGTCTAGGGTAGGTATGGGTGAATAACTAATACCCCTGATGGTCTAGGGTAGATATGGGTGAATAACTAATATCCCTGATGGTCTAGGGTAGGTATGGGTGAATAACTATTATCCCTGGTGGTCTAGGGTAGGTATGGGTGAATAACTAATATCCCTGGTGTTCTAGGGTATCTATAGGTAAATAACTAATATCCCTGGTGGTCTAGGGTATCTATGGGTAAATAACTAATATCCCTGGTGGTCTAGCGTAGCTATAGATTAATAACTAATATCTCGGATGGTCTAGGATAGCCATGGGGGAATAGCTAATATCCCTGGTGGTCTAGGGTAGCTATAGGTTAATAACTAAAATCTCTGGTGGTCTAGGGTACGTATGGGTGAATAACTAATATCCCTGGTGGTATAGGGTAGGTATCGGTGAATAACTAATATATCTGGAGGTCTAGGGTAGGCATGGGTGAATAACTAATATCCATGGTGGTCTAGGGTAGCTTTGGGTAAATAACTAATATCCCTGGTGGTCTAATGTAGGTATGGGTGAATAAATAATATCCCTGGTGGTCTAGCATAGCTATAGATTAATAACTAATATCTCGGATGGTCTAGGATAGCTATGGGGAAATAATTAATATCCCTGGTGGTGTAGGGTAGCTATAGGTTAATAACTAATATCCCTGGTGGTCTAGGGTATCTATGGGTAAATAACAAATATACCTGGTGGTTTAGGGTAGCTATGGGTAAATTAATATCCCTGGTGGTCTAGCGTAGCTATAGGTTAATAGCTAACACATCTGGTGGTCTAGCGTATGTAAGGATGAATAACTAATATCCCGGGTGTTCTAGAGTAGCTATAGGTTAATAACTAATATCTCTGGTGGTCTAGGGTATGTATGGGTGAAGAACTAATATCCCTGGTGGTCTAGGGTAGGTATGGGTGAATAACTAATATCCCTGGTGGTCTAGGGTAGGTATGGGTGAATAACTAATATCCTTGGTGGTCTAGCGTAGCTATAGATTAATAACTAATATCTCAGATGGTCTTGGATAGCTATGGGGGAATAACTAATATCCCTAATGGTCTAGGGTAGCTATAGGTTAATAACTAACATATCTGGTGGTCTAGGTTACGTATAGGTGAATAACTAATATTCCTGATGGACTGGGGTAGGTATGGGTGAATAACTAATATCCCTGATGGTCTAGGGTAGGTATGGGTGAATAACTAACATCCCTGGTGGTCTAGGGTAGGTATGGGTGAAAAACTAATATCTCGATATCCCTGGTGGTCTATCGTAGCTGTAGATTAATAACTAATATCTCGGAGGGTCTAGGATAGCTATGGGTGAATAACTAATATCCCTGCTGGTCTAGGGTAGGTATGGGTGATTAACTAGTATCCCTGGTGGTGTAGGGTAGCTATGAGTAAATAACTAATATCCCTGGTGGTCAAGTGTAGGCATGGGTGAATAACTAATATCCCCGGTGGTCTAGGGTAGCTATGGGTAAATAACTAATATCCCTGGTGGTTTAGTGTAGCTATAAGCAAATAACTAACATCTCTGGTGGTCTAGGGTATGTAAGGGTGAATAACTAATATCCCGGGTGTTCTAGGGTAGCTATAGGTTAGTAAATAATATCCCTGGTGGTCTAGGGTAGGTATGGGTGAATAACTAATATCCCCGATGGTCTAGGGTAGGTATGGGTAAATAACTAATATTCCTGGTGGTCTAGGGTAGGTATGGATGAATAACTAATATCCCTGGTGGTATAGGGTAGGTATGGGTGAATAATTAATATCCCTGGTGGTCTAGGGTAGGTATGGGTGAATAACTAATATCCCTGGTGGTCTAGGGTATCTATGGGTAAATAACTAATATATCTGGTGGTCTAGGGTATGTAAGGATGAATAACTAATATCCCTGGTGGTCTAGGGTAGGCATGGGTGAATAATATCCCTGGTGGTCTAGGGTAGCTATGGGTAAATAACTAATATCCCTGGTGGTCTAGGGTAGGTATGGGTGAATTACTAATATCCCTGGTGGTCTAGGGTAGCTATGGGTAAATAACTAATATCTCTGGTGGTCTAGGGTAGGTATGGGTGAATAACTAATATCCCTGGTGGTCTAGGGTATCTATGGGTAAATAACTAACATATCTGGTGGTCTAGGGTATGTAAGGATGAATAACTAATATCCCTGGTGGTCTAGGGTAGGCATGGGTGAATAATATCCCTGGTGGTCTAGGGTAGCTATGGGTAAATAACTCATATCCCTGGTGGTCTAGGGTAGGTATTGGTGAATTACTAATATCCCTGGTGGTCTAGGGTAGCTATGGGTAAATAACTAATATCCCTGGTGGTCTAGCGTAGCTATAGATTAATAACTAATATCTCGGATGGTCTAGGATAGCTATGGGTGAATAACTAATATCCCTGCTGGACTAGGGTAGGTATGGGTGAATAACTAGTATCCCTGGTGGTCTAGGGTAGCTATGGGTAAATAACTAACATTCCTGGTGGTCTAGGGTAGGCATGGGTGAATAATATCCCTGGTGGTCATGGATAGCTATGGGTAAATAACTAATATACCTGGTGGTCTAGGGTAGGTATGGGTGAATAACTAATATCCCTGGTGGTCTAGGGTAGCTATGGGTATATAACTAATATCCCTGGTGGTCTAGCGTAGCTATAGATTAATAACTAATATCTCAGATGGTCTAGGATAGCTATGTGGGAATAACTAATACCCCAGGTGGTTTAGGGTAGCTAAAGGTTAATAACTAACATATCTGGTGGTCTAGGGTACGTATGGGTGAATAACTAATATTCCTGGTGGTCTAGGGTAGGCATGGGTGAATAACTAAAATCCCTGGTGCTCTGGGGTAGCTATGGATAAATAACTAATATCCCTGGTGGTCTAGCGTAGCTGTAGATTAATAACTAATATCTCGGATGGTCTAGGATAGCTATGGGTGAATAACTAATATCCCTGCTGGACTAGGGTAGGTTTGGGTGAATAACTAGTATCCCTGGTGGTGTAGGGTAGCTATGGGTAAATAACTAATATCCCTGGTGGTCAAGTGTAGGCATGGGTGAATAACTAATATCCCTGGTGGTCTAGGGTAGCTATGGGTAAATGACTAACATCCCAAGTGGTCTAGCGCAGCTATAGATTAATAACTAATATATCGGATGGTCTAGGATAGTGATGGGGGTATAACTAATATCCCTGGTGGTCTAGTGTAGCTATAGGTTAATAACTAACATCTCTGGTGGTCTAGGGTATGTAAGGATGAATAACTAATATCCCTGGTGGTCTAGTGTAGCTACAGGTTAATAACTAACATCTCTGGTGGTCTTGGGTACGTATGGGTGAATAACTGATCTCCCTGGTGGTCTAGGGTAGGCATGGGTGAATAATATCCCTGGTGGTCTAGGGAATCTATGGGTAAATAACTAAAATACCTGGTGGTCTAGGGTAGGTATGGGTGAATTACTAATATCCCTGGTGGTCTAGCGTAGCTATAATATTAGTAACTAATACCTCGGATGGTTTATAATAGCTATGGGTGAATAACTAATATCTCTGGTGGTCTAGGGTAGGTATGGGTGAATAGCTAATATCCCTGGTGGTTTAGGGTAGCTATGGGGGAATAACTAATATCCCTGGTGGTCTAGGGTAGCTCTAGGTGAATAACTAACATATCTGGTGGTCTAGGGTATGTAAGGGTGAATAACAAACATCCCGGGTGTTCTAGGGTAGCTATCGGTTAATAACCAATATCTCTGGTGGTCTAGGATACGTATGGGTGAATAACTAATATCACTGGTGGTCTAGGGTAGGTATGGGTGAATAACTAATATCCCTGGTGGTCTAGGGTAGGCATGGGTGAATAATATCCCAGGTGGTTTAGGGTAGCTATGGGTAAATAACTAATATCCCTGGTGGTCTAGGGTAGGTATGGGTGAATTACTAATATCCCTAGTGGTCTAGGGTAGCTATAGGTTAATAACTAACATATCTGGTGGTCTAGGTTACGTATAGGTGAATAACTAATATTCCTGGTGGTCTGGGGTAGGTATGGGTGAATAACTAATATCCCTGATGGTCTAGGGTAGGTATGGGTGAATAACTAACATCCCTGGTGGTCTAGGGTAGGTATGGGTGGAAAACTAATATCTCGATATCCCTGGTGGTCTAGGGTAGGTATGGGTGAATAACTAATATCCCTGGTGGTCTAGGGTAGCTATGGGTATATAACTAATATCCCTGGTGGTCTAGGGTACGTATGGGTGAATAAAAAATATTCCAGGTGGTCTAAGGTAGGCATGGGTGAATAACTAATATCCCTGGTGGTTTAGGGTAGCTATGGGTACATAACTAATATCCCTGGTGGTCTAGCGTAGCTGTAGATTAATAACTAATATCTCGGATGGTCTAGGATAGCTATGGGTTAATAACTAATATCCCTGCTGGTCTAGGGTAGGTATGGGTGAATAACTAGTATCTCTGGTGGTGTAGGGTAGCTATGGGTACATAACGAATATCCCTGGTGGTCAAGTGTAGGCATGGGTGAAAACTAATATCCCTGGTGGTCTAGGGTAGCTATGGGTAAATAACTAACATCCCTGGTGGTCTAGCGCAGCTATAGATTAATAACTAATATATCGGATGGTCTAGGATAGCTATGGGGGTACAACTAATATCCCTGGTGGTCTAGTGTAGCTATAAGCTAATAACTAACATCTCTGGTGGTCTAGGGTATGTAAGGGTGAATAACTAATATCCCGGGTGTTCTAGGGTAGCTATAGGTTAGTAAATAATATCTCTTGTGGTCTAGGGTACGTATGGGTGAAAAACTAATATCCCTGGTGGTCTAGGGTAGGTATGTGTGAATAACTAATATCTCAGGTGGTCTAGGGTAGGTATGGGTGAATAACTAATATTCCTAGTGGTCTAGGGTAGGTATGGGTGAATAACTAATATCCCTGGTGGTATAGGGTAGGCATGGGTGAATAATTAATATCCCTGGTGGTCTAGGGTAGGTATGGGTGAATTACTAATATTCCTGGTGGTCTAGGGTAGGCATGGGTGAATAATATCCCTGGTGGTCTAGGGTAGCTATGGGTAAATAACTAATATCCCTGGTGGTCTAGGGTAGGTATGGGTGAATTACTAATATCCCTGGTGGTCTAGGGTAGCTATGGGTAAATAACTTATATCCCTGGTGGTCTAGCGTAGCTATAGATTAATAACTAATATCTCGGATGGTCTAGGATAGCTATGGGTGAATAACTAATATCCCTGCTGGACTAGGGTAGGTATGGGTGAATAACTAGTATCCCTGGTGGTCTAGGGTAGCTATGGGTAAATAACTAACATTCCTGGTGGTCTAGGGTAGGCATGGGTGAATAATATCCCTGGTGGTCATGGATAGCTATGGGTAAATAACTAATATACCTGGTGGTCTAGGGTAGGTATGGGTGAATAACTAATATCCCTGGTGGTCTAGGGTAGCTATGGGTATATAACTAATATCCCTGGTGGTCTAGCGTAGCTATAGATTAATAACTAATATCTCAGATGGTCTATGATAGCTATGGGGGAATAACTAATACCCCAGGTGGTCTAGGGTAGCTAAAGGTTAATAACTAACATATCTGGTGGTCTAGGGTACGTATGGGTGAATAACTGATATTCCTGGTGGTCTAGGGTAGGCATGGGTGAATAACTAATATCCCTGGTGGTCTGGGGTAGCTATGGATAAATAACTAATATCCCTGGTGGTCTAGCGTAGCTATAGATTAATAACTAATATCTCGGATGGTCTAGGATAGCTATGGGTGAATAACTAATATACCTGCTGGACTAGGGTAGGTATGGGTGAATAACTAGTATCCCTGGTGGTGTAGGGTAGTTATGGGTAAATAACTAATATCCCTGGTGGTCAAGTGTAGGCATGGGTGAATAACTAATATCCCTGGTGGTCTAGAGTAGCTATGGGTAAATTACTAACATCACTGGTGGTCTAGCGCAGCTATAGATTAATAACTAATATATCGGATGGTCTAGGATAGTGATGGGGGTATAACTAATATCCCTGGTGGTCTAGTGTAGCTATAGGTTAATAACTAACATCTCTGGTGGTCTAGGGTATGTAAGGGTGAATAACTAATATACCGGGTGTTCTAGGGTAGCTATAGGTTAGTAACTAATATCTCTGGTGGTCTAGGGTATGTATGGGTGAATAACTAATATCCCTGGTGGTCTTGGAAAGCTATAGGTTAATAACTAATATTACTGCTGATCTATGGTAGCTAGGGGTTAATAGCTTATATCCATGTTGATGTGGGTAGCAGTGGGTTAATTTCTAATATCTCTGAGGTCCTACGGTAGCCATGGGTGAATAACTAATATCCCTGGTGGTCTAGGGTAGCTATGGGGGAATAACTAATATCCCTCGTGGTATAGCGTAGCTATAGATTAATAACTGATATCTCGGATGGTCTAGGATAGCTATGGGGGAATAACTAATATCCCTGATGGTCTAGGGTAGCTATAGGTTAATAACTAACATCTCTGGTGGTCTAGGGTATGTAAGGGTGAATAACAAACATCCCGGGTGTTCTAGGGTAGCTATAGGTTAATAACCAATATCTCTGGTGGTCTAGGGCACGTATGGGTGAATAACTAATATCCCTGGTGGTCTAGGGTAGGTGTGGGTGAATAACTAATATCCCTGATGGTATAGGGTAGGTATGGGTGAATAACTAATATCCCTGGTGGTCTAGGGTAGGCATGGGTGAATAACTAATATCCCTGGTGGTCTATGCTAGCTATACTATGGGTAAATAACTAATATCCCTGGTGGTGTAGGGTAGCTATACTATGGGTAAATAATTAATATCCCTGGTGGTCTAGGGTAGGTATGGGTGAATAACTAATATCCCTGTTGGTCTAGCGTAGCTATAGATTAATAACTAATATCTCGGATGGTCTAGGATAGCTATGGGGGAATAACTAATGGGTAGGTATGGGTGAATAACTAATATCCCTGGTGGTCTAGGGTAGGTATGGGTGAATAACTAATATCCCTGATGGTCTAGGGTAGCTATGGGTATATAACTAATATCCCTGGTGGTCTAGGGTAGGTATGGGTGAATAACTAATATCCCTGGTGGTCTAGGGTAGGTGTCGGTGAATAACTAGCATCCCTGGTTGTCTAGGGTAGCTATGGGTAAATAACTAATATCCCTGGTGGTCTAGGGTACGTATGGGGGAATAACTAATATCCCTGGTGGTCTAGGGTAGGTGTGGGTGAATAACTAATATCCCTGATGGTATAGGGTAGGTATGGGTGAATAACTAATATCCCTGGTGGTCTAGGGTAGGCATGGGTGAATAACTAATATCCCTGGTGGTCTATGCTAGCTATACTATGGGTAAATAACTAATATCCCTGGTGGTGTAGGGTAGCTATACTATGGGTAAATAATTAATATCCCTGGTGGTCTAGGGTAGGTATGGGTGAATAACTAATATCCCTGTTGGTCTAGTGTAGCTATAGATTAATAACTAATATCTCGGATGGTCTAGGATAGCTATGGGGGAATAACTAATGGGTAGGTATGGGTGAATAACTAATATCCCTGGTGGTCTAGGGTAGGTATGGGTGAATAACTAATATCCCTGATGGTCTGGGGTAGGTATGGGTGAATAACTAATATCCCTGATGGTCTAGGGTAGCTATGGGTATATAACTAATATCCCTGGTGGTCTAGGGTAGGTATGGGTGAATAACTAATATCCCTGGTGGTCTGGGGTAGGTATGGGTGAATAACTAATATCCCTGGTGGTCTAGGGTACGTATGGGGGAATAACTAATATCCCTGGTGGTCTAGCGTAGCTATAGGTTAGTAACTAATATCCCTGGTGGTCTAGGGTAGCTATGGGTATATAACTAATATCCCTGGTGGTCTAGGGTAGGTATGGGTGAATAACTAATATCCCTGGTGGTCTGGGGTAGGTATGGGTGAATAACTAATATCCCTGGTGGTCTAGCGTAGCTATAGGTTAGTAACTAATATCCCTGGTGGTCTAGGGTAGGTATGGGTGAATAACTAATATTCCTGGTGGTCTAGGGTAGATATGGGTAAATAACTAATATCTCTGGTGGTCTAGGGTACGTATGGGGGAATAACTAATATCCCTGGTGGTCTAGCGTAGCTATAGGTTAGTAACTAATATCCCTGGTGGTCTAGGGTAGGTATGGGTGAATAACTAATATTCCTGGTGGTCTAGGGTAGATATGGGTAAATAACTAATATCTCTGGTGGTCTAGGGTATCTATGGGTAAATAACTAATATCCCTGGTGGTCTAGGGTAGGTATGGGTGAATAACTAATATCCCTGGTGGTCTAGGATAGCTATGGGTAAATTAATATCCCTGGTGGTCTAGCGTAGCTATAGATTAATAGCTAATATCTCGGATGGTCTAGGGTTGCTATAGGTTAGTAACTAATATATCTGGTGGTCTAGGGTATATATGGGTATATAACTAATATCCCTGGTGGTCTAGGGTAGCTATAGGTTAATAACTAATATCCCTGATGGTCTTGGAAAGCTATAGGTTAATAACTAATATTACTGCTGATCTATGGTAGCTATGGGTTAATAGCTTATATCCATGTTGATGTGCGTAGCAGTGGGTTAATTTCTAATATCTCTGGGGTCCTACGGTAGCCATGGGTTAATATTTAATATCCCTTTTAGTCTAGCATAGATCTGGGTTAATATGTCTAATATTCTTGGTGGTCTAACATAACTATGGGGTAATAATAGTATAGGGTCAGGTGGTATAGGGTCAGGTGGTATAGGGTCAGGTGGTATAGGGTCAGGTGGTATAGGGTCAGGTGGTATAGGGTAGCTGTGGGTTCATAACTAAAATCCCTGGTTTCTAGTGTAGCTATGGGTTAATATTTGATATTCCTGCTGGTCTAGCATTACCATGGGTTAATAATATACCTAATATCCCCTGTGGTCTAGATTGCTGAATTTGATAATTTTTTTTATAATTGTTTCTAACCAGCGTCCCAGACATGAAAAATACAAATAACTTCAAATGAATCTCATTTTACACCAATGGAAAGAAAAATGGAAAAAAAAGTAATAAAAAGTGAAATAAGAATAAAAAAGAAGAGAAGGAGGAATTCTTATTATGATAATCACAAGAGACCCCGATATAAATTAGTGTCAGAAATACCAGCAAAGGAAAAGTGCTGTCTAATATTGCAATCAAACCATTCGAGTGAAAATTAGAATATTATAACTGAAGGAAAAGGACACAGAAAATTCTTAAGATGTTAAAATGACACTAAGGCTGGATTCTTACAGTCACATTGCTACACCTGTTATCACTACCCAAGTAAATAAACCTCAAACAGGGACATACATAGAAATCATGGGGCCCCATGGCAGAAGTACTAATTGCCCCCACCCTCCTACTACTGGTGCCCCGTGATTCTCCTTTCATTGCACCCATAAAATATGATACCAACAAAAGTGCCACACAAACACAGTATAATACCCCCAGAGTGAATTCCTACACAGCACCCTCCATACGCACAGTATAATGACCCTACTGTACCCCACCTCAATTTCCCTGGGAAAGTATGGTGACTCCAACACAGTATGATCCCCCAACTGTGACCCCCACACAGCCCTCTATACAGTTGTCCCCCATATTTCACCACACCGTAAAATGGCCCCCACTAGCCCTCCAAACAGTATAAAGGCCACACACAGCCCTTCACACAGTAAGATGATCCCCACACAAACCTTGACACTGTATAATTGCATAATTGCTTGCATACAGTATAAAGGGCCTCCAAATATTATAATGGCCCTCACATAGCACTACATATAGTATAATGGGCCCCATAGTGCTCCATATAGAATACTGCACCCTATAATTCTCCATATAGTATAATACACCCCCATAGTCCTCCATATAGTATAATATACCCCCATAGTCCTCCATATAGTATAATACACCCCCATAGTCCTCCATACAGTATTGTGGCCACCACAATGTTCTCACTAATTTAAAAAAACAAACAAATAAAAACAACAATACTCACCTCTTCTCCTCGCTCCCGTGCTGCTCCGGGGTAGTGACGTCATCGCGCCCTCTGCGTTGAGACATCACACACAGAGGGAGAATGATGGAGGAGGGCGCGTCTGGTGAACAGATGCCAATACAGTTGAACGTGCAATGCTGGCACCGGGCCTCCCCCGGCTCACGGGCCCCATAGCAGCCGCGTGGCCTGCCGCCATTGGTGATATGTCACTGACCTCAAATCTCACAGGTCCAATTTCTGTGTGGTGAGGTCTTTGGGACCCTCAGGTATTGGGTCCCGGTCACATCGCTATACCACTGTCTGTAGCATAGAAGAAATATCTTGCAGAGACAAAAGCCATAAACCTCTGTTCTCTGTCGTTTAACTCGATAAAGCTAATTAAAAAATGTTAATAAAAACCAGTGAAAAAAGCATAAAAGTAACGTTTCTTTACAGTGGTTCAAAAAACACTAAAAAAAAATCATATATTTGATATAATCATAACAACTTGCATGATAAATTTATCACATTAAGGTGTTTTGTCAATGGCATAAAAAAATGTATGAAATGTTAGTTGAAAAAATATATAATTTGTGGAAATGTATTTTTTAAAAAAATTTTCATGATACATATTAAAAAAAATAGAAGACTTGCAATTTTCGCACTAGCCACTGGGGCTTTTCAGACCTCATCTTTTGTAACGAAGCATCTAAAGAGCGTGTGCAAAGGTCATTGTGCAGGAAGGGGGAAGAGGTAAGCTGTGACTTAACTTGATGTGATTGCCTGCGTTCTCAGCTGTCTATCGAGATGTTACTTGTCATTTGTAATCATGGCTGTAATGATAAAAAGTCTTCTGTAAAGACCATGAAGTGCGAGTCTAGAATAACCACATTGGCCAGTATGAAAGCTGCAAGATTCTTATTTTTTATTTTTAATGCAGATTGCGATTCGGAAAAAAAAAAACATAATAAAAGAAAAACAATTTTTTTTAAATGACATGATTCAAAACAATGGGTCATTTTCTGATGGTTAATACTTTTTAATACATTTTCTACATTGACCTAAAATTATAAAAAATATATGTATTTATAAAATAAAATAAAAATCTTTTGGCCTTTACAGAGGTTGCAAAAAAACCAAAAAAATAAATTCACATACCCTATATATTAAAAAATTATGAAGGTTGGCATCAACATATTTCTGACCTTATAATTTGTCCATAGTTGATACCGTATAGAAAGATCGTCTCTCTCTTTCCGGAGGACCAGTCCTGTCTTGCAATGCTCAGACAACATTTGAATGGCTTTGTGTAAAGCTTAGTTTGCCCTGCGGAGTTGCTGTACGGAAAACGAGCACAGATCACAACTGATCATTATGGATCACTTTCTGATCCACCTATTTTAAAGGAACCCTTCTAAAAAGCTGGAATTGTACAAAGCAGACAGTCCCCTTAAAATCAAGTATGGTCAGGTCTTCGAAGGGATATTGTTACACATCTATCTCGGGTATTCCAGGCTCAGCTCCCTTCTCCCTGGTCAACTGCCCTCTGTTGTGCTCCACGTTGGGTTTAGCAGGTTGCCCAGGGTGGATCAATGACATCATCTCTTAAGACCCATTGACACGCACACCTGTGTCTTGGGATTGAGACTCTAGTGTTCTTTGTTTGGTACAGTTGTGTTTCAACTTGCATCCATCCCTGCGGGGTTCCTCTCCATCTGTCTGTCTGCTCCTGAGATTTCAGATAGTCCTAGTCTCCAAGCATCCTCTGGAAGCTGCACCAACGCCTGGGGTTTGTGTTCCCATCTGAACCAGAGGCTTAGGAAATCGACCTCCCTTGCAGATATAGATGTCAAAAGTTTTCAAAAATGGGAAGAACTTCCACAGGTCTTGTAAAGTGTGTTCATTCTTATCAATGATAAAGGGAACAGGAAAAAAGTTTTCTCCAAAAGTTAAACTTCACATCAGAGAACGTCAGCGACAGATCCGACAAAATCAAAGGCGACACAAAGTAATCATCCTTCCACATCTGAGCCCAGAAATTATTTATGACGGTAACATTTGGATGAAAGTGATGAGGCAGAGGACATGTTCTCCTCAACCTCTGAAAACCAACAGGGAAGTCTATCTAATTGGAAGAGATTTGTTGAGTAGAGTGTCACCGGCGGTGACATGAGGTGGGGGGTAATCATCGCTTCCTCCTGATGACATTGCTTTATGGATTGAGGAGTGTGTGGGAGAGAAAGAAACACAGAGAGAGACCTTCAGCCACTTATCAATTATACATAAAGCAGGGAAGAAAAAGTTTTTGACAGCTGAAAGATTATGAATATACCTCTTATTTCCAGAAAATATTGGTCTTGACAATATGGAAAGAACAAGCATGGCGTATATTTTGTCAATGAGAAAAGATCTTTCTTAAAAGACTTTTATGGTTTTGATAGGGAAAATATATATTCTTGTACCGTGTTAGCCAGTAGATAGAAAAATATTTAGATTTGAGAGTCCATCTTTTCAGTTAGCCATTAAAAGGTAACAAATTGCAGGCTTTCGAGACTACTCAGGTCTCTTCATCAGGCATAGTATAACACAAAATCTGAAGAGTCACATATTTATACACAATAAGACACACAAGGAAAAAAAAAATGCAATAGGTAAGACAGGTGATGAAAAGCAGAGTTATTATAGAAGAGATAAACAGTTCTGGCTATAAATATTTTAGCAGTTAATAGATAAGGAGTGTGAAGGTTTTATTGTCCTGTGACCAGGTCCAGTGTTGTGATGGCCTCACAATTCTGAGGAGCACATTCCTCAGAATTGCTCAGAATTAAAAGGTATCAACCACTGAGGACTCTCAAATCTAAATATTTTTTTATGGTTTTTAAAAATTATTGGGACTGTTTGATTAAAAAATTTATGGACACAGCAATAAATAAAAGTTAATGGACAATAAAGTGTCAATAGACTAATCCAGAGTTCTGGAAGAGTACACCCCCCTCTGCCTGAGACCATGGAGGGTCAGGAAAGACTAACAGAGCATCATCTCTGTACATTGGGTTGCTACACTTCCTTATCCAGGCATCTAGATCTACAAAAGAAAGATCATTAATAGGGATGCCTTGAGTCTATCATATTACATGGTCTACAGTTGATGTCAATGGTGGAGACGATTGGGTTAAAACCGTCACCACCTTGCGATTTTCCATTTTTTTGTTTTTTTCTCATCTTCTTCTAAGAGCCATAACTTTTTTTTTTACTTTTCCAGCCATATAGCCTTATGATTTGTTTTTTGAGGGGCGAGTTGTACTTTTGAATGACAGTGAAATTGCTAAAAAAAAAAAAGTGCAATTACACTTTTTTTTATTTATTTATTTATTTTCAATACATAGTAAAACTGACCTGGCAGTATGATTCCCCAGGTCTGTACGAGTACGCAGATACCAAACATGTATAGTTTTTTTTTTATTATTTAAGTGGTGAAAAACAATTCAGGAATTTGTCAAAAATTTTTTGCTTTTGTTGACATTTTCCAAGACCTTTAACGTTCTCAATTTTCGGAATCTGTGGCTGGGTGATAGCTTATATTTTGTGCCCTGAGCTGACGTTTTTACTGATACCATTTTGAGGTAGATACTATGTTTTGATCACCTGTTATCGCATTTTATTGCAATGCTGCGGCGGCCCAAACAACATAATTTTGGCGTTTTAATTTTTTTCTCATTACGTCGTTTACCGATCAGATTAATTTATTTTATATTTTGATAATTCGGAAATTTCTGAATGCGGTGATACCAAATATGTGTGTTTTTTTAATTGTTTTATTTTTAATGGGGCAAACTTTTGGGAACTTGTGTTTTTTTTTATTTTTTTTAATATTTAAAACTTTTTTTTTGTTACTTTTTACTGTATTTAATAGTCCCCTTGGGAAACTTGAAGCTGCGATCATCCGATTGCCTGTGGTATATATAGCAGTACACCAGCCCAGCTCAACAATACAAATACAATAGTGTTCAAAATAATAGCAATGTGTTCAAAAACATGTGTTAAGCAGAAAATCTTTATACTAGTTTTGATTTCCATGCACACTGTTTTCTAATTCAAAACATGAAGAGAAATGTATATAATTTTTAACTTTACAGAAAACAAAAAATGAACATTGGGCTGTTCTAAAAAATAGCAGTGTCTGCATTTGTCTTTACAAACTCACAATATGTACTCTTTTTTTTTGAGGATTTAGCATGTCTGTGAATCACTAACCTAATATTTAGTTGTATACCCACAGTTTTTTTAGAGCTGTTCACATCTATGTTGCATAGAGTCAATCAACTTCTGGCACCTGTCACGTGTTATTACAGCCCAGGATGCTTTGACTACATCCCACAATTTTTTGGCATTTGTTGGCTTTGCCTCAGAAACAACATTTTTGATGTCACCCCAAAAGGATTCTATCAAATTAAGGTCCGGGGATTGGGATGGCCATACCATAATCTCAATTTTGTTGGACTGGAACCAAGATTTTGCTCATTTACTGGTGTTTTTAGGGTCGTTGTCTTGTTGAAACACCCATTTCAGGGGCATATCCTCTTCAGCTTAAGGCAACATGATCTCTTCAAGTATTTTACTATACACAAACTGGTCCATGATCCCTGGTATGCGGTAAATAAGTCCGGCACCATAGTAAGAGAAACATGCCCATATCATGATGCTTGTACCTCCATGCTTCACTGTCTTCAGAGTGTACTGTGGCTTCAATGCAGAGTTTGAGGGTCGTCTGACGAACTGTCTGCGGCCCTTGGACTCAAAAAGAACAATTTTACCTTCATCAGTCCACAAAATGTTTCTCCATTTCTCTTTAGGCCAGGTGATGTGTTCTTTGGCAAATTGTATCTGCTTCAGTACATTTTTTTTTTTAACAGTGGGACTTTGCAGGGACTTCTTGCTAAGAGATTAGCTTCACACAGGGGTCTTCTAACTGTCACAGTACTCACAGGTAACTTGAGACTGTCTTTGATCATCCTGGAGCTGATCATTGGCTGAGCCTTTGCCATTCTGGCTATTCTTCCATCCATTCAAATGGTAGTCTTCCGTTTTCTTCCACGTCTCTCTGGTTTGCTTTCCATTTTAAAAAACTGGAGATCATTATAGCTGAACAGCCGATCATTGTCTGCACTTCTTTATAAGTTTTGACCTCTCCAATCAACTTTTTAATCAAAGTACGCTGTTCTTCTGAACTATGTCTCGAACGACCCATATTTCTCAGACCTTCAAAGAGAAATGCATGTACAACATGTGCTGGCTTCACCCTTACATAAGGACCACCTGATTCACACCTGTTTCTTCACAGAATGATTGACCTCACTAATTAAACTCCACACTGCTATTATTTTGAACACACCACCTTTCAATTAATTATTCAAATACACAGACTCAAAAACCAGCAGATCCTGAATGCGGAGTCTGATGGTTCTCTTACAATCTACTGCACCAACTGGTAAATTGATTTACATGTGGTAATATAATTTATACCAAAAACAGTGAGTAATCTGGTTAGTCATATTGGACTGCTATTATTTTGAACACTACTGTAGGTGATATAAAGGCAATTGGGGATTTTGTTTTTCTCTTGGGTGTTGTCTGTTTAGTGGCCAGTGTGAACATGCACTTACATGCTTCTTGCACACCAATTTATATTCCAATTCATTGCTTTTGCTTTCTGTTTCAGTCTCTGCACCCTGTGCAGATAGGGGCATGGCCTCCCTTTTCTTTGAGTGGGACATTACCTTTAAGAAGCTCCCCAAGTGTCCATTAGGTCTGTTTCACATGTCAGTGTCTCCAGCAAGTGTGGTGACAGTTTTCACATGTACTGTAGACACTTACACACTTAGACCTATTCAAATGAATGAGTCTGCACACATATCAGTGTGTTTCTATGGACCCTGTGACCGTGGGCAAAACACGCTGACATGTCCGTTTTTGCACACAGCACAGGCCGCAAAATGTCCCACACACGTGCACATCTATATGTCATCAGTGTGACACGCAGCGGCGTTACAGTTCGCGCTGTTCCCAAGCACCGGGTGCTGGAGGCAGCTCTCATCACTGTCCCCTGCTTGCGCAGGGTTCATCGTCAGCAGGGGACAATGTTGACAGTAGTATTCTGCCCCCGCTGTCTACATAATTTTACACTCCATGAATAAAATGAAAAACACAATATACTCACCTTTACACCTAATTCCATGAAGCCATTGTCCCCTGTAAACAAACCAAAACTAGAAAAACACGCTATTCCTCACCTGTCTGAAGATTAAATAATCCAGTGTCCCACTCCATAATCCTTCTGACCGCCATTTCTTCATCAGCGTGCACAGCTTGAGGCGACCGCATACGCTCAGGACCAGGGGAGAATGACACACTGTAGCGAGTGGGCCCCTGAACTGCGCTGAACTCACTGAGTGACAGGACACCGCTCACTGAGTTTAGCGCAGTTCAGAGGCCCGCTCGCTGCAGTGAGTGATTCTCCTCTGCTTCTCAGCCTGTGCAGTCATCTTAAGCCACCGCGCACGCTAATGAAGAAATGTCGGTCAGATGGATTATGGCGTGGGACACTAGATTATTTCATCTTCGGACAGGTGAGGGATATTGTTCTTTTAAATTTTTGGTTTGTTTACAGGGGACAATGGCTTCAGGGAATTAGGTGTAAAAATGAGTATAAGGTGTTTTTTATTTTATTCTTATTTTTACACTTGTTGGAGACAGCGGGGGCAGAATACTACTCTCAACATTGTCTCTTGCTCGCGCTGATTGCAGCACAAGCAGGCGACAATGATGAGAGCTGCCTCCAGCACCCGGCACTTGGGAACAGCGTTAACTGTAAAGCTGATTCCCAGACGCCGGTACGTGTAATTCTGATGCAGTACACGGTTGCCACAGGTACACACGGACATTGCCGGTACTGGAAAAATCAGTGTGGAAAAAAACTATATCAGGATGTGTGGAAGAGGCCTTAGTAGGGGTCTTGGTCCTGTTCGGCCCTTATTCATATTTATGCAATTTGACATATGGTAAGGTTTTAATACTAGTGGTTAGGACCATCCCGAATAGGGTCACCATGACGTAGTGGGATGGCTTTCACATCTTTTTGATCAAAAATATGTTAACCAAATATCCTATATTATTTTCATGCACTGTTGCTATTTAGTCATTTACTGCAGGCTCATTTTGTTTTTCTCTTGGGTTTTGTCTATTTAGTGGCCAGTGTGAACATGCACTTAAATGCTGCATGCACACCAACTTATATTCCAGTTCATTGCTTTTGCTTTCTGTGTTATACACAGCAGAGCTTCAGCACAGCTCAATACAAATAGGAGATATAAAGGGGATAGGGAATAATAAATGCCTAAATCTAATTTTGGTGTGCTGCTGGATTGCTTAAAAACATTGAAAATGAAAGTGGCAGTCACAGTCTGGGAATAATAATAATATAAAGATTCAAGTGATAGGGAAGTGCAGGACCTGCAGAGTCAGTGTGACTGTGAGATGATTGATCTGTGATATACAGCAGTACAGCATCTTAACACGATTTTTTTTTATTCTTGACGTACTGCAAACAAAGAAAGAAGTTTAATACCCCTCTAGTTTTGCTACTGAAGAAAAATCCTGAAACCAAGACTTGTGTGACAGAGAGTGTGATTCCTGGGCTTGTGAGATGAACCTTAAGCAATATTTCTTTGTGGCTTTTTTGGTAATTTTTTGTTTTAAGAAAAATCTCCACATTGCAGAAATGTAAACACAACTGTCTACTTCAAGTGTACAAGTTGTATAAACAAAACGTAAATTTTTTTGCACATTTCCGTGGTGTAATAGTCCAATATTACACCTGTACACATCAACGGAATACACTGGTCTGTTGCACGTGCTGGCTTTTGTGAAGTAAAACTACCTAACTTTTCCCTTTTTTCTAGTGAAGGATCAGGAGTGATGTTATCGGTTTTAAAAAAATCTTTAACAATAATTACAAATTTTAATTTTTTAATACCTGTTTTAAGAGTCCAATTTAGCAACCACACACCCCAGGCCCATTCTGCACGCTGTTGCTGCATGTTTTTTTTTCCATGAATGTATATGTAGCCACTTAGCAATGAATCATATTTAGACTTTGGAGCATCTTGGTCAAGCGGGAGATAATTTAACCCCCCTCCCCTCAAAGAATACACAAAAATAAATGATAAAATACACAAAAAACGACTACATTTTTGCATTATTGTTTTGCTGGTCCAATTTAACTGTAAATGCCACAACCAGACTGCTGAATGTTGCCACAACCACTGTAGTATTCTTGGTCAGATATTTTTGTCAACCAAAAGGGGGGGGGGGGGGTAATGACGAAAAATATATATTATTTTAAAATATTTTACACACATTTTACTTTTTTCATGGCAGTTTTATCAGCAGGATGATGTTACCTCTGACAGTGACACGGTCAGTTAGAGTGTTTTGTATAGTCAATCTCCTAAACTGCAAAAACATCTAATCCTTTACACGCAGATTTTCAGGTCCATCAATGAAACTTCTATTCATTCAGCTCTTTAGTCCACTAAACAATAGCTCCCTGGTGCTCAGGAAGATATTTCACAAGAACAACTTCTTTCTGTTGATTTACTGGATGAGATGGAAAGTTAGCCAATGACATTGGGTACGAAATGAAGGAGACAAATGACATGCCTGTGTTGCAGTCTAGAGAAGCTGTCGTAGTACGGGTACTTTGAGTCAAGGCAAATATCAATGTGTGAATGAAATAGGGTCAACGAGCTCTAAACATTTCCAACACTGCCTAGTCATGGATAATGCTTTTGATAATGAACCAAATTGGGGAGCCGAGGAGGTTAAGTCATCAGAGGGTGGAAGCTGGTGGAGTCGGCGTTAAAGAGCAGAGCCGATGTTCCACAGATGATCTACTTTTTCCGCGAAGCTCGGTAACAGGTGATGTTGGTATAAGAAGATCACCAGTGCCTGAAAGCTCTGTGGGTGGTCGTGGCCAGTCCTAGGTGCGAGCGGATGGGAATTCTTGCTCAAATGGGAAAAGCAAGTGGACCAGCAAGATGAGCAAGACTCAAGTTGACCTTTTTCTCCACGCAATCATCTTTCTGGTGACCAGTCCTCATCAGCAAGTAATGCCTTGTTGTGATCATCAGCCCTGTCATCATCTTCATCCACTACTTTCCATACTTTTCCTCCTTCCTATACATTGCATCACCAGTTCATATTTTGTGTGCCCAAGAAACATGCGTTCAGTCATCTGCTTGTGTGGAAACTGAACTCCCACATGTCCATGTTCACTACAATCGACTCCAAGTCACCTGGATTCCACTGCCTTTTGCTAAAGAATTGTGAATGCTCGGCCTCAGTGCCAGACACGAAGCCATCATTATTTATTAAAAACAGCCGTCCCTGCCAGGTCTGGGCACAAAACGCAAACATTTTTCAAAAACAAAAAGTTATTGTGTTCTGTGCATCAAATTTTTGTTACGTCTCAGCTTCTTTAATATGTTTGGTGAATCATTTTTTTGTGACTGCACCGGTGGTGAACTCCACAGATCGGACACTGCGCAGGATTGACCCCCCTGCGAAAAGATGGCCACAAATGGAAAAACTGATAAAAAAAAATAAAAAAAATGCTTGGTTTCGATGTACATTTTTTGTATTCGATACACAAAAGGTTACAAGGCTTAATATGTCTAAAAAAAAATAGGAAAATAACAGACATACATAAAAGGTGCAAAAACAGGAAAGTTCTATACTAAGCACTCCCCTGCTCCCAGGGACATGGGTTACATCAGTGTTACCCAAATTCAAGAGTCACCGACAGATCATGTTTTCTTAAGTCCATCACTATCAATATTAAGGAAATCCTGAAAACATGATCTGTTGGTGACTCTTGAGGACTGGAGTTGGGGACCACTGGGTTAGAATGTGCACAAGTCCAATTTGGGTCCCCAACTAGGTTACTAATTGTACCCACATTGCAAAAAGTTTAGGCAAAGTGAGAGATAACAGCAATGCTTTTGGGCTGTGTAACGGCCATACAGCTATTAAAAGACAGTATTTTTCAGACCACAAGACACAATCTTAAGCAATAAAAACAAAATTCCAAAGTTAGAATATCTCTCCGGTTGTAGTGGACGATCATGGAAGATAAGACATGTCTATTTTAGTAAGTCCAGGAGGAACAACAGAGCAACACGATAATGGAAAGTATTGTCCTCTTACTGGGGTTCTTCGAGTGGAACCCAAATTTCTGCAGCGTCACCAGCACAATACAGATTGTCGAATCCGGAAAAGGATTCTGCTCTGTTGTCAGCTCTAGTGGTTGACGGGTGACGAGACCCCCAAAGCCGGCGTCGGGTGAGGAGTCCCCAAGAGCTGGCAGAGGCACTGCAGAAATTTAGCCCGGAAAACCCCATTAAAAAAAAATAGGGTGGGTACCTAGAGTGTCTGACATTGTCCAATCAGCAAAAAAAATTATGGAAAAGGATTTTTTTTTTTTTTTTTTTAGCATCGCCGAATTAAAGGATTAAAAGCTGAATAATTGAAATCGGATTTAAAATCAACAGGGTGATCATCCATATACAAATATCATGGGTTTTGGAATACAATGATCCTTATTCAGAGCATTACTATCCAATCAATATTCAAGGACAGACATTATTGATCAGGTAAAGACCCAGTTTTCAATTTAGTAATACATTTCCAGGAGGAATAACAGAGGACAATCAGAATTATGAAAACTAGCTCCTTATTGAAAAAATAAATGCTTTGTAGGACCGTTATTGCATAGAACTTGTCTAGTAACATGAATAAAACCAATCCGAGGTATAAAAGACATCCCGACATGGACATCTGGAAGTGCTCAGGTAAAGCGTGCAGAAGAAAGTGCGTCAGTGCGAAATGAAGGTTAAATGCTCAGATTGTTCCAGTGTTCTAGTCACCAGCCTAATTGTTTAAATGCGGCTTCTCGCAGGGTTCAGTAGGCAATAATTCACCCCGCACCTTATTGTTCTTCGACAATAGACATAAGAATTTAATATCCGCCAGCCACTTTTTCCTCATACTTCAACCAAAAAACAATTATAACATAAAGATCCTAATTATAAGAAAATCAAAGTCATTCACTTCTATTGAGTTTCGACGGAAAAAGAGCAAAAAGAATGAAAAAAAGGCAAAAAAAAAAAAAATAGAATTAACATAAATAAAAAACAGACAATAAATTACAGCAATAGAGAATTGATCGGAACAGAACATTTAATTAAAAAAACAACAAAATATAGATGGATCGTCATTGTCTATGTTTTTTGGGAAAAGAAGACGGCCGTAGTTCTTCAGCTCCGTGTGCGTAAGGGCAATGGATGGCGGCGCGCGGGCAGCCACCGGGGTGGTTGATATAGAACCAGCAGAGTCGTGTCTTTACTGCGTCGGCTGACAGTTTGCGTTTGGCTTCTGTCCTGTGCTTATCGGAAGCGGTTTGTGTCTCTTGGGCCCAATCACGAATGGAAACCATTGAATTCATCACTTAGAAGAAAAAAAAAGGAGAAGAGATCAATATCTAGCAAGGAAAAGGATTTGGAGAGATCAGTGGATGGTAAACTTAAAAGTTATAGACACCTGGCGGGAAGATGTTTTTTCTTAAATGTATGAATTTAGGGATAAAAAATAATTTTTGCAATTAGGTTACATTAAAAAAATGTTGCATCGTTTGGCTTTTACAGACTCTTTACTTCCCTGCACATCGCTGGCTGCAGAATGAGTTAACCGAAAATCAGTCAGTGACCTTAAAGAGCAGTGCGCAACTCTTATTAGTCTTTTTCTTAAAGGGAAATTCAGCCCAGAATGACTGTTCAAACCAAGCACAGACACTCAGTGCGCCCTTGGTGTGGCCAAACAGTTCAAAGCAGCCAAAGCAGCTGGGGCAGCCATCACACTGCGTAGGGGGGCTGGGGCAGCCATCACACTGCGTAGGGGGGCTGGGGCAGCCATCACACTGCGTAGGGGGGCTGGGGCAGCCATCACACTGCGTAGGGGGGCTGGGGCAGCCATCACACTGCGTAGGGGGGCTGGGGCAGCCATCACACTGCGTAGGGGGGCTGGGGCAGCCATCACACTGCGTAGGGGGGCTGGGGCAGCCATCACACTGCGTAGGGGGGCTGGGGCAGCCATCACACTGCGTAGGGGGGCTGGAGAAAAAAAAAAAAAAAATCACAGTGTGGGGGAGGGTGGGTGCCCACCATACTCTGTGGGGTTTTTGGGACCATCATGTTATGTATGAAGAAAAATGTGAGGGGGATTTTTGAAATACCATACTCTATGGAAGCCATGGAAGTCGTATTATAGTGGGTGAGAACACCAAGGGGCTACAGTAGGGGCAAAAGTGCTGCAATACATCCCACTCCCCATGTCTTTAACCCCTTCACGACATATTACGTATAAAACACGTCATATGTAGTGTTTCCCACTTTGATGCGGGCTCTGGCATTTTTTTTTTTTTTTTTTTTTACAAACTTTGGATTTTATTTTCACCACGTAAATAAAAAAGAACATATACATGCTTATTATCTACAAACTCAATGACCTGAAGAATCATAATGGCAGGTCAGTTTTAGCCTTTAGTGAACTCTTTTTTTTTTTTTTTTTTTTTTTTTTAACAATTGTTGAATTGCACTTTTTTTTTAAATTTCACCACACCGATTTTTTTTCCTGTTTCCAGTACATGATATGGTAAAACCAATGGTGTCATTCAAAAGTACAACTCGTCCTGCACGAAAACAAGGCCTCACACGGCCATATTGACCGAAAGAAAAAAAAAAAAAAAAGTTATGGCTCTGGGAAGAAGGTAAGCAAAAGACTGAAGTGCAAAAACTGAAAAAGGCCCGGGGGTGAAGGGGTTGAATGTTGTGAGGTACGCCCCTCTGTGACTGCGCCTGTGTACCGTGATAGGGCTTTGGCTATGGGGTTCCAGGATTTTGGAGTACGTCTGTGCTCAGAGGCATTATTATATGGAGGCACAATAGAGGGGAGGGGGCATTATTATATGGAGGCACAATAGAGGGGAGGGGGCATTATTATATGGAGGCACAATAGAGGGGAGTGGGCATTATTATATGGAGGCACAATAGAGGGGAGGGGGCGTTTTTATATGGAGGCACAATAGAGGGGAGTGGGCATTATTATATGGAGGCACAATAGAGGGGAGGGGGCGTTTTTATATGGAGGCACAATAGAGGGGAGGGGGCATTATTATATGGAGGCACAATAGAAGGGAGGGGGAGTTTTTATATGGAGGCACAATAGAAGGGAGGGGGAGTTTTTATATGGAGGCACAATAGGGGGAGGGGGCATTATTATATGGAGGCACAATAGAGGGGAGGGGGCATTATTATATGGAGGCACAATAGAGGGGAGGGGGCATTATTATATGGAGGCACAATAGAGGGGAGGGGACATTATTATATGGAGGCACAATAGAGGGGAGGGGGCATTATTATATGGAGGCACAATAGAAGGGAAGGGGCATTACTATATGGAGGCACAATAGAGGGGAGGGGGCATTATTATATGGAGGCACAATAGAGGGGAGTGGGCATTATATGGAGGCACAATAGAGGGGAGGGGGAATTATTATATGGAGGCACAATAGAGGGGAGGGGGCATTATTATATGGAGGCACAATAGAGGGGAGGGGGCATTATTATATGGAGGCACAACACGGGGAGGGGGCATTATTATATGGAGGCACAATAGAGGGGAGGGGGCAATATTATATGGAGGCACAATAGGGGGGAGGGGGCAATATTATATGGAGGCACAATAGGGGGGAGGGGGCATTATTATATGGAGGCACAATAGAAGGGAAGGGGCATTATTATATGGAGGCACAATAGGGGGAGAGGGGGCATTATTATATGGAGGCACAATAGAGGGGAGGGGGCATTATTATATGGAGGCACAATAGAAGGGAAGGGGCATTATTATATGGAGGCACAATAGAGGGGAGGGGGCATTATTATATGGAGGCACAATAGGGGGAGAGGGGGCATTATTATATGGAGGCACAATAGAGGGGAGGGGGAATTATTATACGGAGGCACAATAGAGGGGAGGGGAAATTATTATACGGAGGCACAATAGAGGGGAGGGGAAATTATTATACGGAGGCACAATAGAAGGGAGGGGGCATTATTATACGGAGGCACAATAGAAGGGAGGGGGCATTATTATACGGAGGCACAATAGAGGGGAGGGGGCATTATTATATGGAGGCACAATACAGGGGAGGGGGCATTATTATATGGAGGCACAATACAGGGGAGGGTGCATTATTATATGGAGGCACAATAGAAGGGAGGGGGCATTATTATATGGAGGCACAATAGAAGGGAGGGGGCATTATTATATGGAGGCACAATAGAAGGGAGGGGGCATTATTATATGGAGGCACAATAGGGGGGAGGGGGCATTATTATAAAGAGGTACAATATGGGGAGGGGGCATTATTATAAAGAGGCACAATATGGGGAGGGGGCATTATTATATGGAGGCACAATAGGGTGGGTGGGGGTATTATATGGAGGCACAATAGTGGGGAGGGGACATTATTATATGGAGGCACAATAGAAGGGAGGGAGCATTATTATATGGAGGCACAATAGAAGGGAGGGGGCATTATTATATGGAGGCACAACAGAACGGAGGGGGCATTATTATATGGAGGCACAATAGGGGGGAGGGGGCATTATTATAAAGAGGTACAATATGGGGAGGGGGGCATTATTATAAAGAGGCACAATATGGGGAGGGGGCATTATTATATGGAGGCACAATAGGGTGGGTGGGGGTATTATATGGAGGCACAATAGTGGGGAGGGGACATTATTATATGGAGGCACAATAGAAGGGAGGGAGCATTATTATATGGAGGCACAATAGAACGGAGGGGGCATTATTATATGGAGGCACAATAGGGGGGAGGGGGCATTATTATAAAGAGGTACAATATGGGGAGGGGGCATTATTATAAAGAGGCACAATATGGGGAGGGGGCATTATTATATGTAGGCACAATAGGGTGGGTGGGGGTATTATATGGAGGCACAATAGTGGGGAGGGGACATTATTATAAAGAGGCACAATAAGGGGGGAGGGGGCATTATTATATGGAGGCACAATAGAGGGGAGGGGGCATTATTATATGGAGGCACAATAGAAGGGGAGGGGGCATTATTATATGGAGGCACAATAGAGGGGAGGGGGCATTATTATATGGAGGCACAATAGAAGGGGAGGGGGCATTATTATATGGAGGCACAATAGAGGGGAGGGGGCATTATTATATGGAGGCACAACACGGGGAGGGGGCATTATTATATGGAGGCACAATAGAGGGGAGGGGGAATTATTATATGGAGGCACAATAGGGGGGAGGGGGCATTATTATAAACAGGTACAATAGGGGGGAGTGGGCATTATTATAGAGGCACAACAGGGGGAGGGGGCATTATTATAAAGAGGCACAAGTTATCATTATAGGAGAGCACAGGAGGCATTATGGTTATTATAAGGAAGCACAGGGAGGGGTTGTATTATTAGAAGGAGGTGCAGGGTCATTATTAATATAATAAAGGGTCCAGGGGAGTTAATACTAAAGGCGGCACAGGGGAGATTATTTCACGACCATTTGTTATGCTTGGCTCCTGCCGTGGTGTCCCTGGTGCAGTCGCTGTCACATTCACGCGCTTCTGACATTCTCTTCCCACATGGACGTTGTGTCTATTCCCAGCCGCATTACACAGGACGGTCAGACCCAGCTGACGGCACCCGACGTTCTGTTCCGCACCGGATGATCGTTATTGCATTTTTTTATTGTGTTTTTCTGGCTTTCTCGCTCTCCGGCCTTTTTCTCAGACAGAGGTTATTACATTTAGTAAGGTCGTAGTTTACATTTTTGAAGAAATTGCATTTCTGTTCCCCTTTCCGGTTTACATTTAGCCCCAGGGTCCGTCCACCTGGCGGAGGAGCGGAGGTCAGAACAGCAATTTATTCTGACCCAGAAATGTACTGATGGCTCAAACAGAAGGTGCTCCTCCGAATGCGGAGAACGTCTTTATCATCTTATGTATCGTCAAAAAAAAGTCAGGCGGATGAGAGGTTAAGCCACGTGGACAACAGTGATTAACACAGTCTATGGTCGTGGCGTGAAGAACCCAGCGTCAGTGATAGATCCGTATTACCTGGTTATTTTCATTAGTTTCTTCTCTGCAGTGTAGGAAACAACATTCTTGCTACCTGGAACCTGTCAGCAAGCAGGGAATCTGCCTCTTACAGATTTAATGATGCCCTTCATTATTAATTATATTCATTTTGGTTCCGAATGTGGTCATTTACTCTAGTTATTGTTCTGCATCTTAATGCAGCTTTACTTACACTGCCGATTTTGTACGTTTTCCCACCTACAAAGAATGGAGAGGTCTGTAATTTTTATCGTAGGTACACTTCACCTGTGAGAGACAGAATCTAAAAAAATCCAGAAAATCACATTGTACGATTTTTACATATTTCATACAATAAAATGCTAATCAATTAAGTATTTGATACAATAGTAAATCAGAACTTAATATTTGGTACAGACAGGGCTGTGGAATCGGAGTCATGGAGTCGGAGCCCATTTTGGTGGAATTGGAGTTGGTATAAAATGGACCGACTCCAACTCCTAAAATATATAATAAATTGGGTACAGTAGTTCAATGCAGTTTGTGGGGAATATTTTATTCATAAGAATTTGGGAACGTTATGAAATGTCCTATAAATGTCTGTCCTATTCCTGATCTAAGGGTCTAGAGTTTTAGCTGAGATGAATCTGTGCTACAGTAAATTTATCACTTAAACATGAGCCGTGTATGAGGGAGTCGCAGTCGTGGAAATTGAGGAGTCGGAGGTTTGGCTTACCAACTCCACAGCCCTGGGTACAGAAACTTTTGTTTGAAATTATAGAGGTCAGACGTTTCCTGTAGTTCTTGACCAGGTTTGCACACACTGCAGCAGGGATTTTGGCCCACTCCTCCATACAGATTTTCTACAGATCTTTCAGGTTTCGGGGCTGTCGCTGGGCAACATTAAGTTTCAGCTCCCTCCAAAGATTTTCTATTGGGCTCAGGTCTGGAGACTGACTAGGCCACTCCAGGACCTTGAAATGCTTCTTACGGAGCCACTCCTTAATTGCCCTAGCTGTGTTTCGAGTCATTGTCATGCTGGAAGCCACAACCCATCTTCAATGCTCTTACTGATGGAAGGAGGTTGTTGGCCAAAATCTCAAGAAACATGATCCCACCCATCTTCCCTTCAATATGGTGCAGTCATTTTGTCCCTCTTTACAGAAAAGCACCCCCAAAGCATGATGTTTTCCCCACCATGCTTCACGGTTGGGATGGTGTTCTTGGGGTTGTACTCATCCTTCTCCCTCCAAACAGGGCGAGTGGAGTTGATACCAAAAAGTTCTATTTCCGTTTCATCTGACCACATGATCTTCTCCCATGCCTCCTCTGGATCATCCAGATGGTCATTGGCGCACTTCAAAAGGGCCTGGACATGTGCTGACGTGAGTAGGGGGACCTTGCGTGCCCTGCAGGGATTTTAATCCATGACGGTGTAGGGTATTACTAACAGTAATGTCTGAGACTGTGGTCCCAGCTCTCTTCAGGTCATTGACCAGGTCCTCCCGTATAGTTCTGCGCTGATTCCGGACCTTTCTCAGAATCATCCTTGCATCACGAGGCGAGATCTTGCATGGAGCCGCAGACTAAGGAAGATTGAAATTCATCTTGTGTTTCTTCCATTTTCCATTCACCCATGACAGCACACCTGAGAGGATTCACCCATCGAGGACAGGAAACCATCTGAAATAAAAGGGTGGCACCTCTCCCCCACTTCAGTTGGTTTCCTGTCCTTGATGGGAATCCTCATGAAGTAATCGGCAGCGGTCATGCTAAGAAGATTTAGCCAGGCCTGTCCCGGCACTGGAACAGCAGGCTCTTGTCCGTGGCACCGGCCTTCAGGTGCTGGTAGCGCCGTCTGCAGGTTTCCCGGGGACCTGTTGCATGTGCGGGCAGTGCAGAGGTCCTGGGCTTCTGTACACCGCCGCGCCACCCTCCCCCTGCCTCCCATGTGACCGGAAGTGGCCGCGGTCATGTGCCTCCGACGTCGTGGTGCAGGGCACGCTGGGTAGGGCGTGCCTCGATGACGTCGGGGGCGGCGCCGGAAAAAAGATGGTGGCGCCCTGTGCAATGCCGGCCGGCATGGCAAAATGCTGGCGGCGGCTGCTGAAAAGGCGGGCAGGGGGAGGGGGCAAATCACTGGAAGGAGACCATAGGGATCTGGAGGTGGCTGACCCCACTCATCTCCCTATATAAAGGAGCACTTGGGGTCAGAACGCTGCTCAAAGTCTTGTCATAATGTCTGACACAGAGCAGCAGCAGCTGACGCCACGGCCACAGTCGCTACCACCTTCACTACCACCTCAGTCTGCTCGCCGGTCTAGAGGGTCCAGTGGAAGGAGCAGCAGTCGTCCCAGTCAGAAGGGTAAAGCTTCTCAGGACTCCACGGTCCAGGAGGGATGAGTTGCGTATCCTGAAACAGTCTTCAATTCCGGTATCCGCGGTAGCGGGGTGAGTGATCTTCATGAATGTCACTAGATATATTTGCTAATGGGACTCCTATTGGGTGTTTAAATCACCAGGAGGAACCCAGGAAAGTTACCGCCAAGAAGCGGAACAGGGAATGTGCGAAATGCAAATACCCCCTAGCAATAGACTGGCAGAAGGAGCTCTGCTCGGACTGCATTCAGAGAACCATTTGGGAGGGTTCCCCGGATTTTGCAGCTAGCCTCAGGTCTGTCATCAGATCGGAGGTAGAGGGTTCCCTTAAAACAATTTTGAGGAAAATTTTAGAAAAATCATATCTGATCCTTCTTCTGACTCCTCTGTTATCAGATGGACAGAGTCGTAGTGGGGCCTCATCCTCTTCAGACAGTGATAGAGGGGGGGAGACCATGCTTCCCTTTGGAAGACACAGATAGATTGGTGAAAGCTGTCAGAACCACTATGGGGCTAAAGGAAGATTAATCTGTTAAGTCCCTAAAAGACATCATATGTTTGGAGGGTTGGAAGAGAAGAAAAAACGCATCTTTCCGGTGAACGCTAAGGTCCAGGCACTTATCAATAGGGAATGGAGGAAGCCTGAGAAAGTAGGGGCCTTGCCTTCATCCTCAAAAAGGAAATATCACTTTGGCCAAAAGGACTCTGAAAACTGGAATAAGGTGCCAAAAATTGACGCTGCTGTATCTAGATCAAAGAGATCGGCACTCCCTCTTGAGGACTTAGGGGTACTTAGAGACCTGTTAGACAAGAAGGCAGATGCCTTCTTAAAGCATACTTGGGAATCAGCAGCAGGAGGTCTAAAACCAGCCATTGCAGGATCGTGTACCGCTCGTTCCTTTATGGTATGGTTACAGCAGTTGGAAAATCAGCTGAAAGATAAAAAGACCTCAAGGGAAAAAATTCTAGCCAACCTTCCCCTATTGCATGGTGCGTCCGCCTTCCTAGCAGATACCTCTGTGGACTCTGTAAAACTGGCAGCTAGGTCGGCTGGTCTATCAAACTCGGCAAGACGAGCTCTGTGGCTCAAGGGATGTCCTGGGGACTTACAATCAAAGTCTAGATTGTGTTCTATCCCGTGATGGACAATTTCTCTTTGGCAAAAAATTGTAAGATGTCCTTGAGAAAGCGAGCGACAAAAAAGGAAGATTCCCTGGGTTTTCGGCGGACGCCAGGGAGACCTATTTTCGGAGGGGGAAATTTAGTAGAGGTCGCCCCCATGGGAGAAAAAAGAAAGTGGGATTTGAAGAACAAGAAAGAGTCTGGATATATGTTCGGAGGTCCCTCCGCCGCCTCCAAAAAACCTCCACAATGACGCCAGGCCACAAGTAGGAGGAAGACTGTCTCATTTTGTTCAGGCCTGGGAAAACATTTCCTCCAGTCCCTGGGTCCTCAACATAGTGTGGGATGGATTAAGGATTCAATTCCTTCAGCGACCAAGGCGCTCGTTTGTGATGACCACTGTAAGAAAATCCCCAGACGAACAGCTGGCCCTAGAATCAGAGATCTTGAGCCTCTTGAACAAACGAGTGCTATGCGAGGTTCTGGTCAGTCAAAAAGGAAGGGGATTTTATTCCCCTCTCTTTCTAATAAAAAAACCCAGACGGTTCATTCAGAACTATTATAAATCTAAAAGGCCTCAACCGATTTGTAGACAACCATATATTCAAAATGGAATCGATAAATTCAACAATAAAGCTTCTTTTTCACAATTGCTTTATGGCGGTGATAGAGCTCAAAAACGCGTATTATCACGTCCCAATTCACTCAGACCATCTGAAGTATCTAAGGGTTGCTCTTTACATCCAAGGAAGTTGCAGACACTTCCAATTCCAAGCTCTTCCCTTCGGGTTATCGATTGCTCCAAGGGTATTCACCAAGCCAATAGCCGAGGTGACGTCCTTTCTCCGCATTCAAAACACAGTCATAATACCATATCTGGACGACTTCCTTATAGTGGGGAATTCAGAGAGCCACTGTATTTCACAACTGAAACAAGTCATGGTTGTCTTGCAGAACTTAGGCTGGTTGGTCAACACCCAAAAATCAAGACTAGAACCCGTAAGGGTCCAGGCCTTTCTGGGATTTAGTCTAAACTCCGAGTGTCAGACTTGTCTTCTACCCGACAGCAAAATAGACAGTCACAAATTTGGTCTCGGCAGCCATACACACCCCAGACACGTCCTTGAGGAAGGCTATGTCCCTGCTAGGTACTCTAACATCATGCATTCCGGCGGTCAAGTCGGCCCAAGTTCACACAAGAAACCTTCAGTGGGAAATCTTGTCAGCACAAAAATTGTTAAAAGGGTATTTAGAAGGAAAGGTACATCTCTCCTTGCGAACCAGGAAATCCCTCTTGTGGTGGACAGACAGGTCAAATTTAACTTTAGGGGTCCAGTGGGACCCACCAGTACAAAACATCATCACGACCAAGTCTCTTGGTCATTTCTAGAGAAAGAGGGGTCGTCAAATCTAAAAGAGCTATGGGCAGTGAGGAACGCTTTAAAAGGCTTCCTCCCTTTACTCCAGGGTCGTCATGTTTGGGTTGTCAGACAACATAACCACCATGGCTTACATAAACCACCAGGGGGGAACAAGATCTCATTCTCTTCTGGAAGCAGTAGGCAGGCTTTTTCAAATAGCGGAGCAAAATCTCCTATCTCTTATGGCGCTACACATTAGAGGCATAGAAAACACGAGAGCAGACTTCCTAAGCCGCAACAAGTTGAGACAAGGGGAATGGGCCCTGAATCTCAGAGTATTCTGACAGATAGTACAGCTATGGCGTCTACCAGCGATAGATTGGTTCGCAGACAAAAACAACAGGAAAGTGGAAAAGTTCTGCTCACTAGACCAAAGGGGAAACCCATTGGTAATAGATGCTCTCCAGATTCCTTGGCGTTTCCTCCAATAGCTATGATACATCTGGTAGTGAGGAATATCAGGAAGGATCAAGTGAGAGTGATTCTCATAGCCCCCTTTTGGCCAAAGAGACCATGGTTCTCCCTCCTGAGAATTATGTCACTATCATACCCATGGATTCTACCAGAGACCTTGGACCTTCTGGCACAGGGACCAATATTCCACTCTCAAGTGAAGGGTTTCCACCTAGCAGCGTAGAATTTGAGAGGGCAATATTGAGGGGCAAAGGTTTTTCAACAGGTTTAGTGTCTACTCTATTAAGAAGTAGAAAGCCCATAACCAGCAAAATCTATGCTATGGTAAAATTTTTAGATTTCCTAGGAAAGCAGTTAAGCCAAAAACCTTCAATTAATTCCATCCTGGAGTTTTTACAGAAGGGGTTTGAGTTAGGTCTGGCTACCAGTACGTATAAGGTCCAGGTTTCTGCCTTGGGTGCGCTATATAACCGTAATCTCGCAGCCAATAAATGGATTACAAGGTTCATTAATTCTTGCGGTAGATCTAGGCCAGTCTCAATACCCAAAGTTCCCCCATGGAACCTGAATTTAGTGCTTGACGCCCTAACTATAAAACCCTTTGAACCAGTTCCAGTTCAGGAGTTGTCTGCAAAATACATAACTCTCAAAACAATTATTTTGGTGGCTTTAACATCAGCCCGTACAGTAAGTGATTTGCAGGCCCTATCCATAAATCCTCCATATACACAATATTTGAGGATAGAATAGTATTGAGGCCTGATCCAGCCTACCTTCCCAAGGTTGCGCTCAAGTTTCATAGATCTCAGGAAATTGTTCTGCCCTCCTTTTGTAACAACCCGAACAAAAGTTTCATAACCTTGATGTTAGAAGGGCTTTTTTACAATACATAAATGTAACTAGCCAGTGGAGGCGCAGCCAATCCCTGTTTGTAGCCTTCCAGGGGAGTAGGAAGTGTTATGGTGTGACAAAAGCAACTATATCCAGATGGATTAGGGAGGCCATTTGCTTAGCCTACTCTACTAGTAACACCCCGATCCCTGACAGCATCAAGGCGCACTCCACCAGAGCCGTGGCTACCTCCTAGGCAGAGAAGACAGAGGTATCGATATATCAGATCTGTAAGGCCGCTACCCGGTCATCACCATCTACCTTTTTCAAACCCTATCGTTTGGATCTATCCTGCCTATCTGACTTAACCTTTGGTAGAAGGGTGCTGCAAGCGGTGGTCCCTCCCTAAGGTGTTTCTTTCTCCAAAATTCTCTCAGGTGTGCTGTCATGGGTGACGGGAAAACACCAAGGAAACTTACTGATAGCCGGTTTTTCCAGAACCCATGACAGCACCCATATATCCCCCCCCCTTCTTTCTTTATCACCATATGGGTGTGCACGTTTGTTGGGTGCTATATGATGTGGTGTTGGATTTTGTATATAACTTTTTTATGGAGGTCCTCTCAATGCACTGTAACCAACTGAAGTGGGGGAGAGGTGCCGCCCTTTTATTTCAGATGGTTTCCTGTCCTCGATGGGTGGATTCTCTCAGGTGTGCTGTCATGGGTTCTGGAAAAACCGGCTATCGGTAAGTAATCTTGGTGTTTTCAACAGCTGTTGACTTCTCACCAAGCTGCTTGCCTATCGTCCTGTAGCCCATCCTAGCCTTGTGCAAGTCTACAATTTTGTCTCTGGTATCCTTAGACAGCTCTTTGGTCTTGGCCATGGTGGAGAGGTTGGAGTGTGATTGATTGAGTGTGTAGACAAATGTTCAAACAGATGGAATTAATACAGGTAATGAGTGCAGAGTAGGAGGGCTTCTGAAGAAAAACTAACAGGTCTGTGAGAGCCAGAATTCTTGCTGGTTGGTAGGTGATCAAATACTTATTTCATGCAATAAAATACAATTTTATTATGTAAAAATCATACAATGTGATTTTCTGGTTTTTATTTTTAGATTCAGCCTCTCACAGGAGACGTCTCCATTCTTTGTAGGTGGAAAAATTTGCAAATTTGGCAGTGTATCAAATACTTATTTTCCCCACATTTTCCAGATTATCATATGCTACAAGTTTAGAAAATCCGAAAACAAGTAAATAAAAACATGTCAAATCACGTAAAACCTGGCTGGTGGTCTGAGGTAGTGTAAAGGGTTAATGGCACCAGGTTTGGAGGTCTATAGTGAAAAGCTTAATATTCTAATCCCTGGTGGTATAGGATAGGAGAAGGGCTATTATTGTATGCCCTGGTGGTATAAGTAAAGAAAGGGTTAATACTGTATTCCAAAGTTGACTTGGATAGAGGGCTAATAATGCACTCTTTGGTGGACTAGAATAGTTGAGGGTTATTATACCCGTTTTACGCTAGACCACCATTAATATTTTATTTCTTTGTAGTCTACGTTAGAATGGGGGTGGACGCGTAGGTTAATATTGTATTTCCTGGTGGTCTAGAATAGGAGTTAATATTATATTCTCTGGTGGTCTAGGGTGAAATAGAGGTTTATATGATAATGTATGTAGAGCGCTGAGGAATATGTTGGCGATATATAAAAATAAAGATTATTATTATTATAATCCATGGTGCTCTAGGAAAGCAGAAAGATTTATATTATAATCCCTGGTGGTCTAGGGTAGAAGAAAAGTTTATAGTATATTCCCTGGTGGTCTAGGGTAGCAGAGAGATTTATATTATATTCTGTGGTGGTCTAGTGTAGAATAGAGGTTTATATTATATTCCCTGGTGGTCTAGGGTAGAATAGAGGTTTATATTATATTCCCTGGTCCTCTAGGGTAGAAGAAGTGTTATTATTGTATTCCATGGTGGGCTAGAGAAGAACAAGGGATAATACTTTATTAGCTGGCAGACTAGGGAAGGACAGGGATAATATGGTATTCTATATAATGGGCTAAGACAGAAGGGTTAACAGTGTATTCCCTGGTGGCGTAGGGTAGAAGAGGGAGGTTGCTACCTGGCGCTCTTGTGGTCTTTACACGCCTCCTGCTTAGTCCTGTCTTTCACAGAAACTTGAATGCTATATTGTGACGAGACAGAATTTAATCTTAAATATCCAGATGTCTATTTTCAGTAGGACAGGAGACATGGGGTATTGACTGAATGTTGACTATTGAATTTGTGCGTTTTTCTTCGGTTGGTCAAGAAACATGGCCTATTGTCATAAAAGTGAATTTTGACACTAGAATTAATGTTTGTGAAATTTCAGAATGGTTGCTGTGTACCTCTTGTAACAGCTCCTACAGGTTAGTGTCTGCTATTTTTGCAAAACAGGGATGCAGGGTCATTGAACAATCGATATTTGCTAATATGCTGATTAGCCATTGGGTAAGTCCATGTAGTTTGTTGACCTGCAAAACGGTGGAGGACAATCTAAATACACAAACAATGAGAAACTAGCCTCTCTCACCTTCCCCCTGACCTGTGGATGATGGCTTGAAGGACAGATCTGAACTATAACAGGGGGATCTGCCTCTGTTCCAAGAGAGATACAAATTTGGGACATTACAAAACCACAACCAGAGAGACTCTACAAAAGCAACTGTCAGGACACCATGGCTCTATCAAGGGGACTTTACAAAACCAGAGCCAGGAACCCTCTGCAGGACAGCTGCCAAAACACCATGGCTCCATCAAGAGGGACACAGATTTGACATTCTATAGGATGCCAGCTTAAGGACCAATGTCCTAACTGCAAGAAAATAGATCTGCTCCATTTACCATCACGGAAGCCATGGAGACGTTTGGGGAAGCCAAGTTGGGACCCTCCGGACACCTAGTCACGTACCTCAATTGTCAGCTTGCTAAGCTTGTCATTACCTCCTCTCTGTGGGTGCACACCAAAAGCAGGGTGCCAATGGTGGGGGTAGTTGACCTTCGAAGGCCCAAGGTCGCAGCTGCACTGAATCCCCGCGAGTCACAGAAGGGTGAGACTGTCATTTTGCACCATCTTGTGTATTTTCTGGGACTGTACTACATGTTTTATTGTATGTTGGTGGTTGAATAAAGTATTGCCATACTGTTGTCTGAATAGTTTTCTGCCCACGGGAAAGGAGTGTGGGCATTCAGTGGGATGAGCCCTTGTCCATGCGGTCTAGGGCTAGCGGACGAGAGCACCCACTGACTCCCCCCGTGTCTCCACATATATACATACCACGTTCCACTGAGCTCAATGATTGGCTGCAGTGCTGTCGACTTGACGTCAACATTGCAGGCAAACAACAGAAACCGAAGCAGCGGCAGAGACACAGCTCTGGACCCGGGGAGGGCGAGTAACACTTTTTTTTATATTGTTACAGCAACCTATTACAATAAGTTTTCTGAAAAGGGCAACACCTTTAACATTAATGAGCAGGGACGCTTCATGCTAAAGGGGGAAACCGCTTTATTGCAAAGCACCGTGGTCCGATATATACAGTCACATTGGATTTCGCCACCATGTAACAAAAACCAGGTCCTGATATGTATGTTAATGTGAAGGTTTAAAGGACACCTAACATTGGTCATCCATAGGAATATTTGTGATCCACTTAAAGTGGTTCTCCACCCTGTACACTGCCAGGACACACAATATCTGCCAATTGCGCAGCGTCTCAGCAGTTGTGTGCAGAAACCCAGGGACGAGGGGACGCCGGCCCCCAACCCAGGGACGAGAGGATGCCGGCGGTGGTAATGTATTAACGTTACCTTGAAACACCTGATGATTGTTCCTGAGCAGGGTCTGCAGACCTCCGCACTCCTTCTTCAGTCTCTGTAATGTTTCCTTTTCAAGGACTTCAGCTACTTCCCGCAATGGAAGACTTCCTATAATGGATATGAAAAAACATCAAAACTGGCATCCTCGTGCTCCAAGTAAGACACATAAGTGTCCTCTACACGTGCCTTGTTGCTGCCATATACTAGAACACACACCGCACCGCAAAAACCTCAGGTACTAGTCCTAGATAACAAGGCAGAATTTACAGGGTATCAATCTAGGTCGACTATTTCCTAAGGAGCCTCCAATGTATGTAACCGCCAGATGCGACTTTAATACTAATGCCTCTCCTGTACAGCATTATTATTTGGCATCGTGTGACTGTATTGGGCTCCACTTACATCATCTTAGAGCTCCATGTTTGTTTTTTACACTAGAAAAAGCCTAGGCCCCTTCCAGTAATAATGTCCCCTATTCCGGGCTCTTTCCTGTAATGGGCTCCTTCCTGCAATAATTGTTCCTCGATCTGGGCTCCTTCCTGTAATAATCCGTCCCGTCCCCCTTCTGGGCTCCTTCCTGTAATAATCCCCCCCCCCCCCTTGTTCTGGGCTCCTTCCAGTACTAATGTCCCACATTCTGGGCTCCTTCCAGTAATGGGCTCCTTCCTGCAATAATATCCCTCGTTTTGGGCTCCTTCAGTAATAATGTCCCCCCCTGTTCTGGACTCCTTCCTGCAATAATGTTCCCCGTTCTGGACTCCTTCCTGCAATAACGTCCCCTGTTCTAGGCCCCTTCCAGTAATAATGTCCCCCGTTCTGGGCTCCTTCCTGTCTTATTGTCCCCTGTTCTGGGCCGCTTCCAGTAATGTCCCCTGTTCTGGGCTTCTTCCTGTGTTAATGTCCACCATCAAGTGTATTCATAGGGCTAAGAAACTGAAACTATCCTTGAGCGTGTGTGCTTCTTGTAGTCCGGAGACAGCTTCTTGTGATGCAGGAGAACGCTGAAACCACCCCCCTCCCAATCAGAGAGAGCTGCTGTCTCTCCTCCTGTCTGACATGGATCTATGTGATCAGTGCAGAGCAGGAGACGAAGCTGCTGGGACTGAACGGAGGCAGCAGGACCTTATGCAATTGTAATTGCAGGACCTTTCAGGTCATGTGACTGATTTAAGACTTGAAATGTGCTTGAGTTAATCATGTGGACGGTACTGCAACTGCTCAACTCCTACAGCCTCCGTACAGGTCCTGATCAGGAACTGCAGGAAGTAATATATAGTGTAATGTGAATATGTAGCAGAGCTGTGTGTGTGTTTTTTTAGGTGCATATGTAGCAGAGCTGTGTGTGTGTGCGCATTTATAGGTGCATATGTAGCAAAGCCGTGTGTGTGCGCATTTATAGGTGCATATGTAGCAAAGCCGTGTGTGTGTGCATTTATATGTGCATATGTAGCAAAGCTGTGTGTGTGTGCATTTATATGTGCATATGTAGCAAAGCTGTGTGTGTGTGCATTTATATGTGCATATGTAGCAGAGCTGTGTGTGCGCATTTATATGTGCATATGTAGCAGAGCTATGTGTGTGCGTCTATATGTGCATATGTAGCAGAGCTGTGTGTGCGCGCGTCTATATGTGAATATGTAGCAGAGCTCTGTGTGTGTGTGTGTATGTGCCTATGTAGCAGTGCTGTGTGTGTGTGTGTGTATGTATATGTGCATATGTAGCAGGTGTGTGTGTGTGTGTGTGTGTGTGTGTGTGTGTGTGTGTGTGTGTGTGTGTCTATATATGCACATATAGCAGAGCTGTGTGTGTGCATAACACTGCAGAGAAACACTAACAACAGATTTATTACCTCCATATTCTCCCCTAGTACAATAAAATGAGTGATAATGACCCCTGTACTTTACATGGCCAGGGAAGTTTTAATTAACAGGAAAAACTGTTTTTTTCCTCTTTTCTACTGTCTAAACCTGGGGTGCGTCTTACGGTAAGAAGTGTCTTATAATCCGAAAAATAAGATATTCAGTGAGGGGTGCCGGACAACCCTCAACAAAGGGTTAAAAAGAAAAATGCCGATGCTTACTGCCATTGTTCCAGGTTTGCTGGGCTCCTCCGTCTGTAGAGCGGTCGTACTTCTCTTCTAGTAATAGCTGTGCGACCTGCAGCACCACCTTATCAGTGAAGTCCCTGGGCAGTAAGGCGCAGTTCCTGACTTGTTCCACTTTGTCTCTGGGCCTGAACCCCAATATCCAGTTTGCAGGTTCTGGCTTTAGGCAATGGTTAGTGCCATCCGAGGTGACATCGGTGGCATCGTGTGCAGAGTCTGTGTTATGTCCACAGGTCCCAGAAGCATGTGTTATAGGGTCAGCGGCATGACTGGATATGTACTGAGACCTCCGGGCATCGGCCTGTGGCTCCTCTGCAGGAGAGTAACCCCGCGACTTCCCTATAAGGCACACCTGCAAATAGGTGATCAGAAAGGAAATTATATTATTTATCTTGTACTCTTACATCCTGTATTATACTCCAGAGCTGCACTCACTATTCTGCTGGTGGGGTCACTGTGTACATACATTACATTACTGATCCTGTACTGATCCACAGTTACATCCTGTATTATACTCCAGAGCTGCACTCACTATTCTGCTGGTGGGGTCATTGTGTACATATGTTACATTACTTATCCTGTACTGATCCAGAGTTACATCTTGTATTATACTCCAGAGCTGAACTCTCTATTCTGCTGGTGCAGTCACTGTGTACATTACATTACTGATCCTGTACTGATCCTGAGTCCTGTATTATACTCCAGAGTTGCACTCACTATTCTGCTGGTGCAGTCACTGTATACATACATTACATTACTTATCCTGTACTGATCCAGAGTTACATCTTGTATTATACTCCAGAGCTGAACTCTCTATTCTGCTGGTGCAGTCACTGTGTACATTACATTACTGATCCTGTACTGATCCTGAGTCCTGTATTATACTCCAGAGCTGCACTCACTATTCTGCTGGTGCAGTCACTGTATACATACATTACATTACTTATCCTGTACTGATCCTGAGTTACATCCTGTATTATACTCCAGAGCTGCACTCACTATTCTGCTGGTGCAGTCACTGTATACATACATTACATTACTTATCCTGTGCTGATCTTGAGTTACGTCTTCTTATATTATACTCCAGAGCTGAACTCTCTATTCTGCTGGTGCAGTCACTGTGTACATTACATTACTGATCCTGTACTGATCCTGAGTTACATCCTGTATTATATTCCAGAGCTGATGATCAGTACAGGATAAGTAATGTAATGTATGTACACAGTGACTGCACCAGCAGAATAGTGAGTGCAGCTCTGGAGTATAATACACGATATAACTCAGGATCAGTGCAGGATAAGTAATGTAATGTATGTACACAGTGACTGCACCAGCAGAATAGTGAGCGCAGCTCTGGAGTATAATACAGGATGTAGCTCAGGATCAGTGCAGGATAAGTAATGTAATGTATGTACACAGTGACTGCACCAGCAGAATAGTAAGTGCAGCTCTGGAGTATAATACAGAATCAGCACGGAATGTGCTAAAATATCAGAGAGAGGAGGGGGGCACTTACCCTTTTAGTGGATGGAATTCTCAGACAATCCTCTTCCACAATGAATCCGCATTGAACGCCAACTTCAGTGACAAAATCAAGGTATTCTCGGTACTGAGTCTTTTTACTGGATTTCCGGTTGTATTTTCCATAGAAGTTGAAGAAGCAGCACGGCAACACAAAGAAGCGGCAAGAATAAGATGACCTGGAGGAGAAGACGTCGTTCAAGGCAAGAAACAAGCAGGCGCCCTATCCACTCACTTACTACTGTAGAGGGACCCTGCGCTGTCATCACACACAGCGAGCGGCTCCTCCTTGTATGAGGGATTGTTTTTTGTGAGACAAACAATCCTCAGACAGTTCTCTTCTCCTCTTTCTGTTCTCCATGCTTAGTGTGGCACACACTGCAAAGATTTTTTTTAACTGGTTTCAGGTGTGATTTTCATATTGCCTCCACCTTTTACTTGCCATGGGTGCGTTTGAATGAGCATCACATGCTTGAAACAAAGTTGTTTACCCACAATTTTGGACAGGTGCAAGCAATTTTGTCCGGCCCATTTTTGAGGTTTTGTGTGAAATTATGTCCAATTGAGAAATACTTAATGTTCTATGTAATGAGATTAAGGTGTTGGGATGGGAGCTAGCTCTGGTTGCAGCAGTTACTGCTAGGTGCCTGCTGTGTTGCACTGCCGACACCTGTGCTGAAGGGAGCAGGCTCAGCTACTGAGCCCGGTCCATACAAGCAATATTTACATCTGTTCTACATATACAGCGGATGTCACTAAGGGTTTAAAGACACACATCAGGGGCACCCAGAGTCTCGGAGGCCCATACAGTCAGGTATGAATGGCTGATTACAGAGAACAGTAGCTGCACAGCCTATATGCAGAAGATAGGCCAGACATGACGCTTGTTTCATTACCGAGCAGCGATTACAGGAAGCCACGGTGTGAGCTCATCAGAATGGTTACCAATTATCCAATCCGTGTCTGGAAATAAGTCATTATCACTGGGCGTAATGGCAGATTCCTGGGGAAAGAAATAAATCAATGTTATTTGCTATGGGATATTAGAAAAGAACAAAGCAAGAATCCAGTTTCTGCACAAAAAAAAGAAAAAAAAAAAAAAAAAAAAAAGGAACAAGGACTTAATAAAAAGTAGATTGATAATGAGTATTATGCTGGGGACACCCGCAATATCTGGGCCTTTATGCAGTCTGGAGACTAGTGCAGTCAGTGACGGAGTAAAGAAGCATGGATAATACAACAGCTACAGTTTAGTTTCTCGTGGGCGAGTAATTTTGATTATTTTAGAATTTTTTTTTTATGTATGCACAGATTAATTAAAGAGGTTAAAACAAGCTTTCGCTAGGACCAATACAACGATAGTTTAAAAACCCCTTTAAAAAAGGAAATGTCACAATATGTATTTTTTTTTTTTTACCTGGTGTAAATGCCGATGTTTTCCTGAATCCGGCGCTGTTTTTCTTTTGTTCCTGCGCCTCTCTGTTCCGGAGATATGGCCTCCTGTATAAATCATAAATCTGGCCTTGTTAGCTAAATGGGCGTGATCCTATAGATGACGACTCCCACTTGGATAACAAGACTAGATTTATGTATAGGGTAAAAAAGGTCATAACTCCGGAATGGAGAGGCGCAGGAACAAAAGATAAACAGCTCCGGATTCAGGAAAACATCGGCATTTACACCAGGTAAAAAATAATTACATATTTATGGAAAATAACAGGTCCCATTTAAGGGTAGAGACTGATTGTCACCGGGAATCTCTGTGACATGATCAGAGCTCCAGGGCAGTTTGACCATATTCCTGTGGTTAGAACATAAATATGACCTTATAACTATGTGTACTAGGAGTATTCAGCCTTATATTCAGATATACAGTGAAGGAAATAAGTATTTGATCCCTTGCTGTTTTTGTAAGTTTGCCCACTGACAAAGACATGAACAGTCTATAATTTTAAGGGTAGATTAATTTTAACATTGAGATAGAATATTCCCCCAAAAAATCATGAAAATCACATTGTATAAATTAGATAAATTTATTAGCATTTTGCAGTGAGAAATAAGTATTTGATCCCTCTGGCAAACAACACTTAATACTTGGTGGCGAACCCCTTGTTGGCAAGCACAGCAGTCAGACGTTTCTTGTAGTTGATGATGAGGGTTGCGCACATGTCAGGAGGAGTTTTGGTCCACTCCTCTTTGCAGATCATCTCTAAATCATTCAGATTTTGAGGCTGTCACCTGGCAACTCAGAGCTTCAACTCCCTCCATAAGTTTTCTATGAGATTAAGGTCTGGAGACTGGCTAGGCCACTCCATAACCTTAATGTGCTTCTTTTTGAGCCACTCCTTTGTTGCCTTGGCTGTATGTTTTGGGTCATTGTCTTGCTGGAAGACCCAGCCACAACCCATCTCCAATGCTCTTACTGAGGGAAGGAGGTTGTTGGCCAAAATCTCGCCATACATGACCCCATCCATCTTCCCTTCAGTGCGGTGCAGTCGCCATGTCCCCTTTTCAGAAAAGCACCCCCAAAGTATAATGTTTCCCCCACCATGCTTCACGGTTGGGACGATGTTCTTAGGGTTGTACTCATCCTTCTTCTTCCTCCAAACATGGCGAGTTGAGTTAATGCCAAAGAGCTCAATTTTTGTCTCATTTGACCACAGCACCTTCTCCCAATAACTCACAGAATCATCCAGGTGTTCATTGGGAAACTTCAGACGGGCCTGCACATGTGCCTTCTTGAGCAGGGGGACCTTTCGGGCACTGCAGAATGTTAAACCTTTAAGACGTAATGTGTTACCAATGGTTTTCTTGGTGACTGAGGTCCCAGCTGCCTTGAGATCATTAACAAGTTCCCATCGTGTAATTTTAGGCTGATCTCTCACTTTCCTCATGATCAAGGATACCCCATGAGGTGAGATTTTGCATGGTGCCCCAGATTGATGTCGATTGACAGTCATTTTGTATTTCTTCCATTTTCTTACTATTGCACCAACAGTTGTCTCCTTCTCACCCAGCGTCTTACTTATGGTTTTGTAGCCCATCCCAGCTTTGTGCAGGTCTATGATCTTGTCCCTGACATCCTTAGAAAGCTCTTTGGTCTTGCCCATGTTGTAGAGGTTAGAGTCTGACTGATTAATTGAGTCTGTGGACAGGTTTCTTTTATACAGGTGACTATGGAAGACAGCTGTCTTTAATACAGGTAACGAGTTGATTAGGAGCATCTAACTGGTCTGTAGGAGCCAGAACTCATAATGGTTTGTAGGGGATCAAATACTTATTTCTCACTGCAAAATGCTAATAAATTTATCCAATTTATACAATGTGATTTTCTTGATTATTTTTTGGATATTCTATCTCTCAATGTTAAAATTAACCTACCCTTAAAATTATAGACTGTTCATGTCTTTGTCAGTGGGCAAACTTACAAAAACAGCAAGGGATCAAATACTTATTTCCCCCCCTGTATATATACATACTGTATGCTGGTAAATAACAGCTGAAAAATAAAAAAGAAATTCAACAAGGGATTAAAAAAAACACAATACCTTAGTAAATATTAGTCCCAAATCATTACATACAGTCCATATGATACCAAATGTGCGTGGAACAGTCTGTTCTGTAAATGTATAATGGCCAAGTTTATATGTATCAAAAATTGGCACCTACATAAAAGTACAAGTCTAGAATAATAAAAAAATAAAAAAATAAAATAAAATACAGCCCCAAAAAGCAAAGAGGAAAAATCAGGTGAAAAAAGCTCTGATCCTCAAGACTAAAATTGGCCCGTCCCTCAAGGGGTTACGCGGATTTTCCCTTGAAAGCAAATATACATTAAAATAATAATACGTTTTGTGTTTAAGAGAGAAGCGGGGGTCTCGTCATGCGTTGGCGCATGTGAAGGTCCCCGGCCATCATGTGCCTACTACTCATGGAAATAATACCCCACCCAACGGCGCCCGCCACCGTCACCCCCGGGGTCACTGCTGATTGCTACAGTAAAAGGTTTTAAGAGGTAAATGTAATTGATGTAATCGCTCTCACCAGAGACAAATGTCCCTGATCTATCGGGGTGCGGGTTTTGGAGAATTAGCCGGAGGTAAATTAAAAAGGGGAAAATAAGAAGCGGAGCTCTTCTAGGCAACAAAAGCTGAAATATAAAGCCGCGCACATCTCCTGTATAAATATCACAAGCAGCAGATACTGCTTACCTCTAAAATTGTTTGTGGCCCGTACATATCCCAGATTTTTCTCCTGCGGACATCTATGCCTCGACCTGGGTACTTTTTTTTGTAAAAATATAAAATAGACAAAAAAATATTATGTAATCTCCACCTGCTAGCCTAGTTTACAGCTCCTCAGCGTCCCTCCTCCCTGCTGTTGCAGAAGGTCTACCTGCTAGCCTTGTGTACAGCTCCATCAGTGTCCCTCCTCCTTGCAACAGTTTCCACATGCTAGCCTAGTTTACAGATCCTCAGTGTCCCTCCTCCCTGCTGCTGCAGAATCTCCACCTGCTAACCTTGTTTACTACTACATCAGTGTCCCTCCTCCCCTGTTGCTGCAGAATGTCCACCTGCTAGCCTTGTTCACAGCTCCATCAGTGTCCCTCCTCCCTGCTGTTGCAGAATCTCCACCTGCTAGCCTAGTTTACAGCTCCATCAGTGTCCCTCCTCCCAGCTGTTGCAGAATCTCCACCTACCAGCCTTGTTTACAACTCCATTAGTGTCCCTCCTCCCTGCAGCAGAATCTGCACCTGCTAGCCTAGTTTACAGTTCCTCAGTGTCCCACCTCCCTGCTGCTGCAGAATCTCCACCTGCTAGCCTAGTTTAAAGCTCCTCAGCTGTCAGGTTGTGTAGGCTGAATACATTTGGACTTATGAGCTCTCACTCTAACTGAATTTATAAAACATTCATTTATAGATCAGTATTATGCAGTAGAGATGAGGGAATATATTTACAGGATTCTGGTCCAGCGACTGCATCAGTATTCTGTTGGCGCCAGATGAGAGCCCTGTGAGCGGCCTTCTACCTGCCGGCATCCCCCGATTACCTAGTCTGGTGCAACATCCTTGTAGCGGTGTGGCGCATGACGTAGTGCTGGGCCAGCAAATCAAAACAGGATCCGGGGATGGTGACAGGTAGGAGGCAGCTAACAAGGCACCTAGCAGCCAGAGAACACTGGAGCAGTCGCAGGACTGGGGTCCTGGTATTCAATTCGATCATCTCCATTAGTGCGATATTTATTAACTAAGTTTCAGTCTGCAGTTATCATTCATTCTCAGGCCCCCAATATACAGTTTGCAGACTGATCCAAATTTCAGATTTTTCTCTTGTGGGATTGTCTCTCCGAGTAATATAGGCTGGACGTGAGCTCTGTGTGCTGCTAGCTTCACTGCTCATATCAGCACAGCTTCTATCCTGCACTTATTTCCTCCTTGTCTATAGCCTGTTTTCTCTGCCTTTCCTGAAACTGTACAGGCTTTCTTCTCTCTTTACCAGCCTCTCCCTTCTGCTATTAACTATTAATTACTAAATACAAGATAACAGAACATGTACAATAAAAGACAAAACACGGGGATTTGGAAGGAGAGACCTGAATACCCACAAAATCATAAAAACACAAATTTATATTTACCCCTTCATTGCTTAAAATATGCACCAGGAGCCCATTTCCACATCCCAGGTCCACAAAGGATTGCTTCTCAGCAAGTTGGTTTTGTAATCGCTCTTCTTCCCAAAGAACCTAAAATCAGCACAAATAATCAAAAAAAAAATCCTTGAACGTAAAAACAAACCTGATTATAAACTATATTCATATTTCTATAATCCCAACCCGCTTGAAAAAACACTCATATGAGTATCGCAGTGTTATATATCTCCGTGTGCTTTCCTCCTTGTCTACGACCTGTTTTCTCTGCCTTCCCTGATACTGTAAATGCTTTCTTCCCTCTTCACCAGAAGTCTGTGTACAACCCCTTTCCATGCTGCTATCTCTAATACTGAGAAAAGGGAATTTAAGAACAGAGAGCACATCAGAACCAGGACCCAAAGTCATCTCTGGCGAAAAAGAGGGCATCAGTACGGGAATAAACTACAGAAGACTGGGTGGTATACTGAACAGAGGCATAACACCGCGATCGGAAAGTTCTCACGATGCCCCTAGTGGTGGACATTATTTGCCCCCTAGGGGTGGATGGAAAATGAAATATCCCTAGTGGTGGCTACAGGTATTATTTTTAATATACACCCATTTCCCCCTAGTGGTGGCTGCAGGTATTGTTTTTAATATATACCCATTTCCCCCTAGTGGTGGCTGCAGGTATCATTTTTAATATATACCCATTTCCCCCTAGTGGTGGCTGCAAGTATCATTTTTAATATATACCCATTTCCCCCTAGTGGTGGCTGCAGGTATTATTTTTAATATATACCTATTTCCCCCTAGTGGTGGCTGCAGGTATCATTTTTAATATATACCCATTTCCCCCTAGTGGTGGCTGCAGGTATTATTTTAATATACACCCATTTCCCCCTAGTGGTGGCTGCAGGTATTATTTTTAATATATACCCATTTCCCCCTAGTGGTGGCTGCAGGTACTGTTTTTAATATATACCCATTTCCCCCTAGTGGTGGCTGCAGGTATTGTTTTTAATATATACCTATTTCCCCTTAGTGGTGGCTGCAAGTATCATTTTTAATATATACCCATTTCCCCCTAGTGGTGGCTGCAGGTATTATTTTTAATATATACCCATTTCCCCCTAGTGGTGGCTGCAAGTATCATTTTTAATATATACCCATTTCCCCCTAGTGGTGGCTGCAAGTATCATTTTTAATATATACCCATTTCCCCCTAGTGGTGGCTGCAAGTATTATTTTTAATATATACCTATTTCCCCCTAGTGGTGGCTGCAGGTATCGTTTTTAATATACACCCATTTCCCCCTAGTGGTGGCTGCAGGTATCATTTTTAATATATACCTATTTCCCCCTAGTGGTGGCTGCAGGTATTATTTTTAATATATACCTATTTCCCCCTAGTGGTGGCTGCAGGTATTATTTTTAATATATACCTATTTCCCCCTAGTGGTGGCTGCAGGTATTGTTTTTAATATACACCCATTTCCCCCTAGTGGTGGCTGCAGGTATCATTTTTAATATATACCTATTTCCCCCTAGTGGTGGCTGCAGGTATTATTTTTAATATACACCCATTTCCCCCTAGTGGTGGCTGCAGGTATCATTTTTAATATATACCTATTTCCCCCTAGTGGTGGCTGCAGGTATTATTTTTAATATATACCCATTTCCCCTTAGTGGTGGCTGCAGGTATTATTTTTAATATATACCTATTTCCCCCTAGTGGTGGCTGCAGGTATTATTTTTAATATACACCCATTTCCCCCTAGTGGTGGCTGCAGGTATCATTTTTAATATATACCTATTTCCCCCTAGTGGTGGCTGCAGGTATTATTTTTAATATATACCTATTTCCCCCTAGTGGTGGCTGCAGGTATCATTTTTAATATATACCTATTTCCCCCTAGTGGTGGCTGCAGGTATTATTTTTAATATATACCCATTTCCCCTTAGTGGTGGCTGCATAAAACATTTAAGCTCCAACCATTATAATGAGAATGAAGAAATTAATCGGCACATCATTTTGGCAGGGATTATAAAAGGTGAGGATTCCCTTTAAGTTTCTTGACATATTATCTGGCCAGATGAGCAGCTCTTGTCACTTTTTGTTCCCAGAGCTCAGTAATGATTCCTACAGAACAACGTTTAATATTTTTATTGCCAGCTGCAGACTCATTTCATTCTTGTGCTCGATACAAGTTTCCCACGTGTCGCTCATTGAAAGCCGACGCGATTCTGGCAAAGAAATTGGCCACTCGAGACCAAAAAAAGTCGGGTCACGTCCTGGGCAAAGTGTAAAAGCCGGGAGAATCATTTGTCCAAACACAAAGACTTACTAACAGGTACGTTGCAATAGCGACATCTTCATATACAAACTTCTCTGGATCTGTCACTTCAGGCCAGACCTTCGGGTGGAAGAAAAAACAAAAACAAAAAAATGGATATATTAATTAAAAAACTACATTTTCATCGCTCCTTTCCTGACAAATAATCAAAGAAAATATATATAATATAATAAAAATATATAAATTATAAAAATAATATACACACACAAAAAAAGCAAAATAAACAAAAAAAAACGAAATAATTATAATATAAATATAGAAAATAATGGCATTGCAGTTGCAACCTCTTTTCTCCCCATAAGAGCTAGAGGAACCTTTGGGCTGTGCTCAGTTACAAGAGAGAATGTCTGTACCCTCCACGGCTACTGTAGATACATTTAGGTGGCATATCAAAAACATAGGCAGAGGGGCTCCAGTACCCCCACCCACAAAATGATCCCAAATCTATGTATTGTTCCATGTAACATGAAAATTACTCTAGCTATAACCTTTGGCCAATCAGATGTGGCGAAAGAGATCACATGGTACAAAATTCCGCCCATGAGGATCCAGCCAGAAACAGATGTAAATAGAAAATGGGTCCAGGGGGGTAAAAATCTGCCCCTCTTTAGCAGAGATGGTTTGGAGGTTAATTTTGGATGTCCTGGAGCAGAAGATGGCGGACTGTGAGGTCGGGAAACAATTCCCTGCTCTGATATAACGTGTGTGGCGCAGTGACGGATATAACGTGTGTGGCGCAGTGACGGATATAACGTGTGTGGCGCAGTGACGGATATAACGTGTGTGGCGCAGTGACGGATATAACGTGTGTGGCGCAGTGACGGATATAACGTGTGTGGCGCAGTGACGGATATAACGTGTGTGGCGCAGTGACGGATATAACGTGTGTGGCGCAGTGACGGATATAACGTGTGTGGCGCAGTGACGGATATAACGTGTGTGGCGCAGTGACGGATATAACGTGTGTGGCGCAGTGACGGATATAACGTGTGTGGCGCAGTGACGGATATAACGTGTGTGGCGCAGTGACGGATATAACGTGTGTGGCGCAGTGACGGATATAACGTGTGTGGCGCAGTGACGGATATAACGTGTGTGGCGCAGTGACGGATATAACGTGTGTGGCGCAGTGACGGATATAACGTGTGTGGCGCAGTGACGGATATAACGTGTGTGGCGCAGTGACGGATATAACGTGTGTGGCGCAGTGATGGATATAACGTGTGTGGCGCAGTGATGGATATAATGTGTGTGGCGCAGTGATGGATATAATGTGTGTGGCGCAGTGACGGATGAGGCGGGTACCTTCACCATATCTCTGTACTTCTCCTTCAGGCTCTGATACCGCTTGCCATATTGATCCACGGCAATGAGGGACAGGGTGCTCTTAAAGTCGCTCCTCTTGTCCTCCGTGCACCACTTCGCCAGCCGAGACAGCAGCTCATTTTTCATCCAGGAGATTTTAGGATATAGAACGCCATCCGATTCCCAGCCGTCCGCGTATAGGGTGTACAGGGAGAGCGACCTGGAAAACAGGGACTATGACTGGGACCAATCCTGCGGGAAATGCTTTCAGGGACTTTAACCCCTTAATGACGCAGCCAATTTAAATTTCTGCAGTTTTTTTCCCCTCGCTATCTTGTAAAAGCCAAACTTTGTTTATTTTACCGTCATTTTTGGGGGGATTTGTTTGAACGGCAGCACAGTAACAATGACCTGGAAGCAGGATTATCTAGGGCAGGAGAATTACCGGTGATACCAAACTTGTATTTTATTATTATTACTTATCATCATCATCATTTTTCTGCTGCTTAACATAAATGTGTAACTTGGCAAAAAAATAAAAAAATACCAGTATATACACCCACTATTTATATACAGGTGCATCTCACTAAATTCAAATATCCTAATAAAGTGAATTTATTTCAGTTCTTCAATACAAAAAGTGAAACTCATATTATATAGAGTCATTACAAACAGAGTGATCTATTCCAAGTGTTTATTTCTGTTAATGTTGATGATTATGGCTTACAGCCAATGGAAACACAAAAGTCACTATCTCAGTAAATTAGAATAATTAACAAAAAACACCTGCAAAGGCTTCCTAAGCATTTAAAAAGGTCCCTTAGTCTGTTTCAGTAGACTCCACAATCATGGGGAAGACTGCTGACTTGACAGATGTCCAGAAGGCAGTCATTGACACACTCCACAAGGTCCCACACTGCCAAACGTACCAATACCTGGTTTACACACAACAGTACCACTGTGCTTGATTGGCAGCAAACTTGCCTGACCTTAACCCCAGAGAGGATCTATTATAGAGAATCTATGGGGTATTGTCAAGAGGAAGATGAGAGACACCAGACCCAACAATGCAGACGAGCTGAAAGCAGCTATCAAAGCAACCTGGGCTTCCATAACACCTCAGCAGGGCCACAGGCTGATCGCCTCCATGACACATTGCCGCATTGATGCAGTAATTGATGCAAAAGGAGCCCCGACCAAGTATTGAGGGCATTTACTGAACATACATTTCAGTAGGCCAACATTTCAGATTTTAAAAACATTTTTTCAAGCTGTTATAAAGTATTCTAATTTACTGAGATAATGACTTTTGTGCTTTCATTGGCTGTAAGCCATAATCATCAACATTAACAGAAATAAACACTTGAAATAGATCACTCTGTTTGTAATGACTCTATATAATATATGAGTTTCACTTTTTGTATTGAAGAACTGAAATAAATTAACTTTTTGATGATATTCTAATTTAGTGAGATGCACCTGCATATAAACATACACACAATTATATATCTATATATAAATAACACATGCTCAATCTCCATTAATGGAGCAGTGAACACTTGTGTTTTAAGTGCCAAACTATAGAATATGCTCAATTTTAAAGATTTTTTTAATATTTATAAAAAAAAAAAAAAATTAAAAATGTAAATTACTTTTCACAGGGACTTGAACCTGCGATCGGTTGACTGCCTGTACTACTATATAAACAAGGGCCTTCTGCAGGCAATCGTTATGACACCGCAAAAGCTTTTATTGCATCGTGCCACTTCAATTCCATTGTCAGAGATATCCTGCAGCATTTAAGTGGTTAACAGCAGTGATCAGAGTTGGCTCTGATTGCTGCTGTTACAGGGCAGGTGCCGGCTGGATAAAACAATCAGCACCTGCATTGTATGGCGCAGGATCACCTACACCCTCAATAAGATGTACTACAGACTCCTGGAAAGGGACTAACAATGGTGACCGTGCCTTACAATAGGACATATTCGATCAGTGGCAGCTGATCAGCTTGTAGATGGACCAGTGATTGCAGCCTCCTCTTCACCAGTTACCATACACAGCGCCATACATTCTGTAGTGGTTGACGCAGGTACTGCAGCTCTTTGCAACTCTGTTCCATTCAAACATAACAGGGCCGCAGTACCAGAAACAGCCACTACAAAACATAAGGCGCTGTGCCAGGTAAGCAATGAAAATTTACGCAGCATTGCGCCCCCCCGCTGCCCCTCTATCAGCTGATCAGCAGTGGTGCAAGAAGTCGGCCTTCCACCAATGCGATTTTTATGACCCTCACCAATTTTAATGACTCAGAAAAACAATTTAATACATCTCTAAAATCGGGGTGCCAAGAACCCCTTTGTCCTGACACGGAAGGTGGCCGCATTCCCGTCTCAGACATTTACAGCATTCTCGCACCCGATCTGCACGGTTCTGTGCGCTGTATAGTGGCCATTCTTGGGTACTACAGCTCAGTTCCTATTTAAAGGGGTTGTCCACCTTTGGGGACTTTTTACTTAAATGCATGGAATTGGGGCTAAAAATAATTTTTGCAATTGGGCTTCATGAAAAATTTCACCCCGTTTGACTCCTATAGCCGCTGTATTGAAGGAATAAGAAGCTAGCTGCAATACCACATGCAGCCTGTAGAAAGGGGTGGCACTGTTTTTTTCAATCTGGTGAACCCCTTTAATTAGGTTTTGAAAAGGTTCACACAGGAGGATGGAAGGAAATCAGGGCCCAGATCAGCTGTAAATCCACAGAAGAAGCGATTCCATAGATGCCACATTGATTTGTGCCGTCACTTGCTATTTAGCCGGCGACAAATGTCCTGACCGCGCGGCTCTATATCGATAAAGGGCGGCTGACATAACGAGGCGTCCGTCTTGTAGCGCACATCCAGGGGGTTAATGAGAAAAAGCACAACCTGTCTGGCAGAGCCTTATTAATCAACAGCCGGTAAATAATAGAGGAGACGCGGAGAATTAGCAATGCTCCTGCTGACGCTGACGCGCGCCAAGGAGAACAAAGAGCCCAGAGACTTAAGCAGAGAAGAGAAAATATGGAGGCGCGAGCCGGAACAAAAGAACAGGATCTTCATTAACATTTTAACAAACTGACGAGGAGCCGCAGACTAATGTGCCGATGCCCCGGGAGATAAATGTGCTGGCGGATTATCCTACATGAAGACGGCACGCGAAACCAGGAATAGAGGTCACCAGGAATAGTAGGGTATAGGGGCGTCCTACAACTGGGGACCCCTATCTATGAACCACTAACCAGCGGCATCTCCAGCTCCAGTGGGCTCTTATCTAACTGCCATTTAATAATACTTTCCCCCCAAAAAACTAACTGATTGACACTCAACCCTGAAACAGCGCCACTCTTGTCCATTGGTTGCATCTGGTATTGCATCTCAGACCAAACAGTCAAAAGGACAAGAGAGCTCTAATCATATCTTATATAGTGATGGGGTATCGCCGATTTTAGTGCTGCGGTCGTCTTCACCATTTACCTCCCACCATCACCATGGGTCCCGACCACCTACCTGTGCGGTGGAAATGCAGGACAGTCTCATCTAAGGGACCACCCTGAAGCCGCCCGCACAGATGGTCACCCAGGAACGCTGCAATGCAGGGAAAAGTCAGTGCTGAAGCCCCTTCGTTTTTAGGATTGTTGGGGGTCCAAAAATCAGACCCTGAACCGATATCATATCCAGACCCCCACCACATAATTTCCAACGTTCCCTTACTTAGATTTAATGTCTGATTTACTAATAAATGGCTGTTTTTTGGTAGAAATGTTTTTACTCCATAGAGAGGGCTCAGTAAGTAAGAGCGCTACAGGCCAGGGAGGTGTCTGCTAGCTCTGATCGCTGCTATTTAACCACCTAAATGCCGCTGTCAATCCCTGCCCGCGGCATTTCAGTGGTGCGATGACGGCTGCTGAAGTCCTCAATCATCGTCATCATAGTGTATTGCGGTACTTGATACTTCAAGTCCCTTAGGGGGGGGAACTAAACAAATAAAAGTAAAAAGTAATTAAAAAAAGTTTTTCAAACTATAATAAAAAAAAAAAGTTTAAGACTACACAATTTAACCTATCCAAAAATAAATAGATAAAATAAAAAAAAATGTTCACTATGACTAAAGGTCCGATCAAAATGAAAAAAAAAAATAAAAGTTCACAAAGAAGTCGATTGATGGGCAAAGAAAAAACAGAGCAAAATGACAACTGGCTGCGGCATTAAAGGGTCATTGGGGGATTTGTTAGATTGAAGCAGACACGGAGGGTCGGGCTCCTGCTGATTTGGAAATGGGAACATATTAAAATATCGCCACCAAATGTCTCCTGTGTAGTAATGGCAGGTGCTGAACATCGCAGGCGCCGCCACCTCCTGTTTATCTGCTGATCCCTGGCACAAAATCAATGCAAAACAGAGAGAAAACAGGGGGCAAAATGAAGAAGTGGATGCAGAGACGTGAGCGCCGCCGGACCGCCCGTAGAATAAACCCGCGCCATTAATAAGTGATAGGGTCTCGCCGGTCACTGGAGGCGTACATCACCGCCGAGGGACCCAACGCTAATGTATGCAGCGCAGAGAAGCGCTCACCATTCATCATCCTCCACGTGTGCCAGACGGATCTGATAGATGTTATTTCTCCTGACCTGGAAGTGTCCGCGGCTCGGCTCCTCCAAAGGCACAAATGTCGCCACGCTGCCGGAGACGTCTGGAAAGGGACGTAGGAAACAGGGAGCGTTACTCATCTGTCATCACAGACAGTGGATCAAAACATTGTCAGATACACTTTGTATGAACTGGTTTTCAAAGCTTCTCGTTCCATAGGAATCGTCATTGGTTACTTTTAAAGGTAAAATAAAAAAAAAATCAGAGGTGGTCCTGTGAGGGTGGACAGCGCGTCCCCTACAGAGATCTGAGATTACCTGCGAGTCCATCACACAGAGTTGTGTCTAAACTTTGCGACTTTTCAAAACTTTTTGAGCCAGAATTCCGGTGTGAAAGTTTTGATGAATCGGACCCAAAAATCTTTGTAGTCCCTTGAAGCAACCACAGGTCAGGCTTCATTTTTACTATAAACGGCAATACTAAAAGTATCACGACCGCAGGTTTATAGGCCCCTAAGGGGACATTAAGAAAAAAAGTTTTCAAAAGATATTAGAAAAAAAAAAAAATTAAAAAGGTTTAGGCTCACCCTCCTTTTCTCAAATGAAGAAAAAAAAAATAATAATAATCATCTTTCGCCCTGTCCATATCAGACTGATTTATCAAAACATAAATTTAATTAACTCATATGGTAAAGAAAAAAAAAAAAATATATATATATATATATATATATATATATATATATATATATATCAAAACGTTGAATGTGCCCCAAAATGGTATTAAATAAGACTACAACGTTATTGGAAAAATGAAAAATTTACGGCAGAAGAGAATGGCAGCACATACCCAACTTTTTTTTTTATTCTTCTTTTTCTTTATTATTTTCAAAAAAGTTCAACATTTTTCACTGGCTTCAAAAAGCGAGTAAGTAGTCCACCAAAAGTACAGTGAACGCCCTATATTAAAGCGTGGGAGAAGGCGGAAAAAGAATTCACACCATTAGAAATATGTGGAATTAATGTGATGCCCATTGATGTCAATGGAGCTCCTGCCTTCTGTTCACCCATTATATTGTTTTGTAGTCCTGCATGTGAATGATGTTTATGTCCATTCATGACTAGTGTTGAGCATTCCGATACTGAAATATCGGGTATCGACCGATATTCGCGGTATCGGAGTTCAGATACTGAGTTCCGATACTTTTACAATATCGAATACCGGAATCGGAAGTTCCCATAATGCCTGCGCTCTGCAGTGTCTCTGAAGGATGACAAGCTGGATGGCAGCGCTCAGCTGCGATCCAGCCTGTCATCAGAATGCCATCCCAGCGTGGGAGAATTCTCCTGCTCAAGCGCTGACATTACATTATCTCCCTTACATTACAATTAAATAGAATAGCAGGAATTAATATTTTTTTAAGACGTTAATGCCACAGCCATGGTGGTTGTGGCATTACAGTGATTGCCCAAATCGATGGATCAAGGAATCAAGGAAAGAAAGGGTTTATTTTCATTACGATATTTGTGTCCCATTGACTTGCATTGGTTTCCGGTATCGGAATCGGCGATATCCGATACTCAAAAAGTATCGGCCCGATCCAATCCGATCCGATATTTCCTGATATCGGAAGGTATCGCTCAACACTATTCATGACCCTATAGCGCGGTGTGGAGAGCAGCCCGATACCTGGAGCTAGAGAGCTGAGCGCGGCCAGTCCCGCACCGCCTGCCGCCGCTGACTGCATGTATTTACTGTCTAGTGGCTCCCACTTATCCCGCCGCCGCCGCCAGCAGCAGCACCCAGGCCCGGAAGGACCGCGACAAGAGAAGCGCCTGAGCCCGGGCTGTGAGGTGCTGAATGCAGATTAACAGGGATGCCCAAAGAAAAATATGACCCTCCTGATCCTCGTAGAATATATACAATCATGTCAGCAGAAGAGGTGGCCAACGGCAAGAAGTCTCACTGGGATGAATTGGAAATTTCTGGGAGGGTGCACAGTTTAAGCACATCGCTTTGGTCATTGACTCACTTAACTGTGTTGCACCTCAGTGATAACAACCTCTCTCGTATTCCACCTGATATTGCCAAGCTCCACAATCTGGTTTATTTGGACCTCTCTTCCAATAAGCTCAGAAGTTTACCAGCAGAGCTAGGGAACGTTGTGTCTCTCAGGGAATTGCTTTTAAATAACAATCTGTTACGGGTTTTACCTTATGAGCTGGGGCGACTGTTCAGGCTTCAGACCCTGGGGTTAAAAGGCAATCCTTTATCACAGGATATTCTCAGTCTGTACCAGGAACCAGATGGGATCAGAAAGCTACTTAACTACATGCTTGACAATCTAGCAGTTCATCCAGAACAGCTTCCTCAGAGGCCGTGGATAACGTTAAAAGAACGAGACCAAATTCTCCCCTCAGTTTCCTTCACAGTTATGTGCTACAATGTCCTTTGTGATAAATATGCTACAAGGCAGCTTTATGGCTATTGCCCTTCCTGGGCATTAAATTGGGAGTACCGGAAGAAAGGAATCATGGAAGAGATTGTCAGCTGTGATGCGGATATCATCAGCCTTCAGGAAGTTGAAACCGAGCAATATTTTACCCTTTTCCTGCCAGCATTAAAAGAACGTGGATATGATGGTTTTTTTTCTCCAAAGTCACGTGCCAAAATAATGTCAGAGCAAGAGAAGAAGCACGTGGATGGATGTGCAATATTTTTCAGAACAGAAAAATTTTCCTTGGTGGCAAAACACACTGTGGAATTCAACCAGGTAGCGATGGCAAATTCCGAGGGGTCAGAAGCTATGCTGAATAGAGTTATGACAAAGGATAATATTGGCGTATCTGTTTTGTTAGAAGTTTCATGACCCTATATGTAGATTTTGCATTTTATAATCTGCCATTGTTACTGCCATTTCAATTGGCTGATCATATGAGGTTTACAGAAATATGTGGGGGTGTACTCTGTTTTCTAGGGCTTGATAAAGACCTATCCAATATGTAAGGTTGAAACATTGCCGTCTCCCTGTATTATGTGATGTACTAATAAAAAAGAAGATCCTTTTTGCTATTGTGGAAGCTGTTGTCGCTCTCTTCCCCTTTGGATCTTACGGAGGATTGGGATCATCCTCTTTTTCGCATACTTGCAACCACTACCTACATATCAATGTATTTGTGCTGAGGTACAGCCTTACACTTGTATTTTTCTAAATGTGCTACCATAGCCTGCAGCATCTCTGGACTTGTCTCCCATCGAGCACACTTGGGTCATCATTGCAGAGGGAGCTGCCTGCAGCGGATCTTGATGATTTGTCCAATTGCACAGGGAGCTGCCAGCAGCGGATTTTGAGGATTTGTCCAAAAGCACAGGGAGCAGCCAGCAGCGGATTTTGAGGATTTGTCCAAATGCACAGGGAGCTGCCAGCAGTGGATCTTGATGATTTGTCCAATTGCACAGGGAGCGGCCATCAGTGGATTTTGAGGATTTGTCCAAATGCACAGGGAGCTGCCAGCAGCAGATCTTGATGATTTGCCCAATTGCACAGGGAGCTGCCAGCAGCGGATTTTGAGGATTTGTCCAAATGCACAGGGAGCTGCCAGCAGCGGATCTTGAGGATTTGTCCAATTGCACAGGGAGCTGCCAGCAGCAGATTTTGAGGATTTGTCCAAATGCACAGGGAGCTGCCAGCAGCGGATCTTGAGGATTTGTGCATTCGGCGTAGCAGAATGTTCCTCAGATGACGATTAATGACCTCGCTGATAGCAGCCGAGACTGTAGGTGCGGGGATTTCTGCACATGGCGCTCATACTCCGTACATCGAGATGTTTTGAAAATGTTGTTTCTTTTTTTTCACCATTTGCAGATCAGTATCGTCTGCATCCTGTGATTTCCGTAATTCCACGACTTTTCCTTCTTGGTGTTTCAGTGTTAATCTTGAGGAGTGTGACATACAACGACATAATAGTATACGGTGTCCGCCCCGCTACTCATCACATCTTACACTATGTTAATGAACCTCCGTCTTGCTCCTCGCTCTGTATACTGAATCAATGCAGCGCGCGGCCATCAATTCTCTCCAGGACGGCACTTTGTGGAATTACTATTGATTTCCGTCACTACAAATCTGCTAACAACACAATGGAAATAAGGAAAGCAGGAATTACTGCAACACAAGAATGGCAAAGAGCCCCTCGGGAATCCAAAGGGAATCTGTCAGCAACTCTTGCTATATAATCTGAGGGCAGCATGATGTAGGGGCAGAGAGCCTGAATCCAGCGATGTGTCACTTACTGGGCTGTGTGCTGTATCTTTACTACAATCAGTGTTTTATCAGCAGCAGATTATCACTGCAGGACTGGCGTCATGTGTGGACCAGTCCAGGTAATCTGCATAACTCTTGCCCTCATCACAGATCAGCAGCTTGCTGACAATGCACAGTGTACACCGGAAGCTGCCAATCAGTGGTGTGGACGGGGTTATACACAGCTCTGCATTCAGAGCTCTGCTACATCTACAGCAGAGAAAACAGGTATTTCATTAAAACTGCACCAACCAGACCAGTAAGTGAAACATCACTGGAATCAGGGTCTCTGCCCCTACATTATGCTGCTCTCGTGTTACATAGCAAAGACCTAGTGACAGATTCCCTTTAAACCAGGGATCACTTGATCGCCCATATAACACTGTAATAGTCACTCTATTGTATAATTACCAGTCCTCTATAAGGCGCAGCTAACATGACAGACATGGGGGCCATGGCATCCCATCAGCAAACTATGTCGCAGGGGAGAGGTGGTGTTGAGGGACCTCAAAAGAATGGCCCCGCTTCAAACTGCCTAATTGCTACTTTTACAATTGAAAGCGGCATCTAAAAGGTTAAACTGCTGTGATCGGAGCTAGCTCTAATCACTCTTAGGTGGGTTTCGCATTTCCGGATATTTCCGGTACCGGAGATATCCGTGTCTGTGTGGAGCACACGTACCGGCGCCTGGGAATCAGCAGTACAGTTAGCGCTGTTCCCAAGTGCCGGGTGCTGAACGCTGCCCTCATCATTGTCCCCTGCCATCTCTGCGATCAGCACCAGCAGGGAACCATGATGAGAGTCGTAGTGTCTGCTCCTGCAGTGTCCACCTGGAAAAATAAGAATACAATTAGAGAGCGGCCCCGGACCTCCGCTGCGCTGTGAGTGACAGGACACCGCTCGCTGCAGGAGTTATTAGTTGGGAACAGCGCTAACTGTACCGCTGATTCTCAGGCGCAGGTCCGTGTCACACGGATGGCATCTGTGTGCGCTACGTGTTTACATGGAGCCATTGACTTGAATGGGTGTGATCTGTGCCAAAACCCACGGTCCGTGGAGACACACTGACATGTGCACAGACCCATAGATATGAATGGGTTTACGTGTGGAAACTGTCACTACACGTACCAGAAATACTGTCGTGTGAAAGAAGCCTTAGGTGCCTGCTGTATAACACAGCCAGCACCCACTCCACGGACTGATGGTGCTATTCTGCTGCACCTGGGGCACTACACAGCCAGCCTTAGAGGATTTTCAACAGAGCGGAGGGACAGATTTCAACACTAAAAGTAAGATTTTTGCAGGGGCCGAGTATGAGGTTCCTTTAAAAGTGGGCAACTCGATGGCTCAGTGGTCATCATATATAAGTATAGTACAGACCAAAAGTTTGGACACACCTTCTCATTTAGAGATTTGAAAATTGTACATTCACACTGAAGGCATCAAAACTATGAATTAACACATGTGGAATTATATACTTAACAAAAAAGTGTGAAACAACTGAAAATATGTCTTATATTCTAGGTTCTTCAAAGTAGCCACCTTTTGCTTTGTGACTGCTTTGCACACTCTTGGCATTCTCTTGATGAGCTTCAAGAAGTAGTCACCGGAAATGGTTTTCACTTCACAGGTGTGCACTGTCAGGTTTAATAAGTGGGATTTCTTGCCTTATAAATGGGGTTGGGACCATCAGTTGTGTTGTGCAGAAGTCAGGTGGATACAGATATGTTTACAGAAAATTGTGGGAAAGTTATGAAATGTCTGTCCTGTTCCTGATCTAAGGATGAATCAGTGCTGCACTTTATGTACACGCTCAGTAGCGAGGCAGTGAGGAGGAGTCAGGGAAATTGAGCAGTTAGCGGTTAAAAACTTATATTTTTGGCAATATTTTTTTTTAAATTTTTATATATATATATATATATATATATATATATATATATATATATATATATTTATTAATAAACTTGCAATTTTCACATTGGGGTTTTTTTCGACTCATACTTAGTCTTTAGCAGTCTCCTTATCATCACAGACAGGATTACAAGTAACACCTCTATACACAGCTGATAACACAGGGTCCACCAATCACAACAAGCAATGTCACATCTCACCTCCTCCTCCTCCCATCACAATGACTTTTCCACGCCCATTAGATGCTTCAATACAAAACTTAAGGTCTGTGCATCTGACCCCTGTGTCTAATGCGCGTGTGCAGACAGAGGCCGTACGGCCTATAGTGATTGGTGGATCCTGTGTTATCTGCTGTGCATAGAGGTGTCACCTGTCTGTGATGATAATGAGACTGCTGAAAAGTCTTCCTGATCGGACAGGAGTATGGACACGCCCCGGCTGCTGGAGTGAAAATTGAAAGATTTACATCAAACATTTTACAATAGAAAAAGTGATAAAAAAATACAGGAAACCCAGAATCCTCTGCGATCACCTGTGAGGAGCAGCTCGGTGCCGGGTTCGCCGCTCTTGGGGATGAGGCTCCGCAGTGTGACCTCCCTGTCTCCGCCGTCCTCACAGCCCCTGATCCGGGCCAGCACCTCCTCATCTCCTCCCGGGCACTCCAGCCCTGACAGCAGCCTCCGCACAGCTGCCGCCTCCTCTTGGCCCCTCTTCACACAGGATCCGCACAGTCTCTTATTCAGCACCTGCGGTTTCTCCCACCACACCGCCACCGCAGCCCAGAACCCCGAGGGCAGCAGGGAGCCCGGATCCCGCACACCGATCCTCCCCAGCTCCGGCATCTCTCAGCTACCACGTGTGTGCGGCGCCTAGTAGTGACGTCACCATCTCAACTGTCAAACCAGATGTCCCCTTTGCATCGGCTATTGTACATGAGACTACTTCCCTCTTTTTCCCAATATTATCGGTCTTCATAAAATAGCGACCAAATGGATCCAATAATTTGTCCTCTAGGTTCAATCATGAGTGTTTCCGTAAATCCGTACGGCGCATGAGGATGACGCAATAATGGTGCCATTACTAGCCGCCATATTGTTTACTGGCAATGCGTGACTAGACTAGGTAAGACCGTGATTTATTATTAAAATCCTCAATGGCGGCCATCTTGGTTGTGGGCAAACAGTTTGATTCGTCCTATATAAACCATATATTATATACAGGAACTTACATAATCGTTTCCACCTTTCCCCCCGATTAATATATGTTGTGTGTACCCCGCACCACACCTCTCCACGAAATTAGAAAATCACAATCATAAATTTTGCCCATAACAAATATGGCGGAAGAGACTTCCTTTTCTTAGATTAGAGCTGTGCCTGCTGGGAGTGGAGCCAGTTTCTGGCTGTCAATTGTGGACTCTGCTCTGTACAATCTGGGAGGTCGTGGCTGGTAAAGGTGAGCTGTGAGGGGCTTAATATGGCTGCAGGGAGGGGGGCATCATCATCATCCCATTGAGCTCTGATGTGTTCAGCTGTGGTTGTACCACAAGTCTCAGCATGTCACAGGGGGAGATCTCACTTGTCCAATTGAAAAATGACCAATCACACCGCAGTTTTCTGGCGCTAGGTTGCTATGGGCAACAAGGCCTGCCTTACTCAGTTTTAATGCATGTGAGGCAATGTCGCAGAAAATAGCTGGGAAATTATTGGAGAGACTGTAAGACGGCCAATGGCTGATTACAGGAGGATCCGCTGTACAGTGTCCATTTTAGGACATGATCAGATATCAAAATCAAACATCAGAATGATGTCAGTTTGAGGCTAAATACCCTGTCTGAGAACTGATTCTGACGAGTGACTTTTACAACTGTAATAATAATAGTTAAAAAAAAAAAAAAAAGTAACTGTTCGCTGAGGGGACTTGAACGCAAAATTCCGTGTCCCAAAGCCGGTGCACTAACCACTAAGCTATTAACTTGGTTGTAAAAACCTTGGAGTTATATTTGGTTATATGATTTTCAGTGCAAACTTGTCTAAAACTCATTGGGACTTATGCACAGACTGCAAGCAAGCCAAATTCAAATGATGTTTGGACAGTTCAGCCAAAATGACCGGAATAATAATTTTTATTTTTATAGCGCCAACATATTCCGCAACACTTTACAATAACATTTTTGGCGAGGCGCACACCACTGTTAAGATGCAACAAAATCATTATAGGGGTTGTCCAGGTTTGGGCTCTGTAGTCATTCACACTCTGAGAGCAGACAGGCATGTGTCCATAAGTATGTGATTTGAATACATGCGGTCACATGCCGACTAAACGTGTCAGGCCTCACTCAGTACAAGCGTATTGAACAAGGCCGGACACATCTAGTCGGAATGTGGCCAGAAGGATGCAAATCACATGACTGCCGGCACTGGAGAATCCTAACAGCGCGCACTCTGCAAGCTGTGAGGATACACTGGTCTGTTATCACATAGAGTGACTGCGGACTTGAACCCCAAGCCTGGACAACCTTTTTAGACTCCTGCACATCGTTATTGCCACCCATGAAGGATAAGTACATAACGGGAAATATCTCCTGAAAAAAATGAATCAAGTGAAACAGCTTTTTGGATACAGCACTCGTGTTAAGTACAAAAGAGCAAATGATAAGCAATAATTTAAAATAAAAAAACAATAAGAGGGAAAAATAGAAAACCTAAGGCTGCGTGCCCACTATGCGTTTTTCAAGTGTTTTTGCCTCGGAATTTCCGCAATGAAAACGCTTAAAAAACGCTTGGTAATTTGTGCCCCATGGTCCCCAATGATAATCCGCATGTGCTGTGCACATGCTGCGGAAATTTCCGCTGCGGATTATCATTGCGGAAAAATACTCAGCATGTCCATTAATTTTGCGGACACTCAGCGTAATCGCTGCCATTGACTTGCATTGAATCGCTTAATATCCGGAGCACTACATGTGCACATGCGGATGTTAAGCGATTCAATGTGCAGATGAGGAGGAGAAGAGGAGACTCTCATCCAGACCCAGGTACCATAGTACCTGTTAAAAAAAGAATTTAAAATAAAAAATGAACATATACTCACCTTCCGATGTCCCCCGGTCTCCATAGCGATGCGTCCGGTGTGTTGGGCGGCTCATGGTGGTCTAAAAGGACCTTCCATGACGTCATTTAGTCATGTGACAGGTCACGCGACCGCTGACGTCGGGAGTCGCGTGACCTGTCACATGACTAAATGACGTCATGAAAGGTCCTTTCACACCACCGCGAGCCGTACAAGAGACCGGACGGAGCGGAGAAAAGACCGGGGGCCATCAGAAGGTGAGTATAATGTTTTTTTTTTTATTTTTTACCATTTTTTTATTCTTTTTTTCAACTATTAACTTGACCAAGTTGTCTAGCACTTTTCCAAGTGATGCTAAAATCGCTTGGAAAAGCGCTTGATAACCCGCATGCAGAAATGCATGCAAAAACGCTTGACAAACGCTTCTACCTGGCAGGGAAAATGCATGTAAAATCCGCATGCGTTTTTCCTGCCAGGGAGAGGCGGAAAAAATCTGAAGCATTTTTGCATCGTGGGCACATAGCCTAAAGCTTACTGTGACACTGGTATTGGCACCATTTACATTAATTTAGAATGGAAACACATTTTGACTCGCCTATGGTAAATCACAAAAGAGATTCTCTAGTTATTAATTGTCGATGCCCATGTGACATGAATTAGCCAATGAATGATGACTTCAGTGTTTTAAAAAGCCACATGATAGGCTCTGAACTTTGTCACAATGGTGAAGACAAAAGAGCTGTCTGAGGGCATCAGAACTGCTATTATTAGCAAACACAAGACTTATAAAGTGTATAAGGCCATCTCCAAACACTTTGGTATCCCAGTTTAATCAGTGCACAATATTATTAAGAAGTTTGCCCAGCATGGAACCGTCAAGAATCTCCCTGGACGTGGGGGAAAGAGGAAAATTGACAAGAGATGTCTTCGAACATTGGTGCGAATGGTGGAAAAAACACCACGTCAAACATCCAACCTGGAACAGTCTGGGGTCATGGTTTCAACAAGTACCATATGCTGCACACTAGACCAAGCAGAGCATTATGGGCGAAGGCCAAGGAAGAATCCATTGCTGAAAAAAACACATAAAAAGGAACGACTGATCTTTGCCAAAGAGTTCCTTGACAAACCACAATCCTTCTGGGAAAATGTTCTGTAGACAGATGAAACAAAAATAGAGCTTTTTGGCAAAGTAAAGCAAAGGTTTGTTTTCAGACGGCGCAATGAAGCTTATAAGGAAAAGGACACCTTACCAACAGTTAAGCATGGTGGAGGATCCATAATGCTGTGGGGTTGTTTTGCTGCGTCTGGTACTGGAGGCCTTGACCGTATCACAGGAATCATGAAATCAGAGAATTATCAAGAGATTTTAGAGCGAAATGTCCTACCCAGTGTAAGAAAACTTGGTTTGAATCGAAGATCATGGGTCCTCCAGCAAGAAAATGACCCAAAGCACACATCCAAAAGTACACAGGAATGGTTGAAAAAGAAAAAATGGACTGTTTTAAAATGAGCAGTAATGAGTCCTGACCTCAATCCCATTGAAAATCTTTGGGGTGAGCTGAAATCTGCCATTGAGAAAAAGAACCCTGCAAACATTCAAGAGCTTGAACAAACTGCAAAGGAAGAGTGGGAGAAACTTCCAGCTGAGAAGTGCAAGAAGCTTATAGATGGCTACAAGAAGCATTTGGAGGCTGACAAAAATGCCAAAAGGTGTGCAACCAAGTATTAATTAGGGATGCCTTTATTGCTGCACATGCTGCTTATTCTGTTTCTGCTTTGAAATTGCAACATGAAAGCTGAAAAACAATGTTTTATTGTTGTATTACTTAGGACCACGAATTAAAAAATCCTGAGGATATAACTTTGGTACATTTCCATTTATTTCTGAAGATATTGTACAGTCTATGAAAAAAATGAAGGGGTGCCAATAATGGTGATCAGCACTGTAGCAGCGTATGGTTCTTAAATGGAATACGTCAGCAGGGTTTTGCTGTGTAATCTGAGAGCAGCAGGAGGTAGGGGCCGATGTGTCACTTGCTGGGCTGCTTTCTGTCATTTTGATACAATCACGGTTTTCTCTGCTGCAGATCTAGCAGAGCTCTGAATGCTGAGCCCTGTATAACCCCGCCCACATCACTGATTAGCAGCTTCCTGTGTACACTGTGTATTGACAGAAAGCTGCTAATCAGTGGTAGGGGCATGGTTGGACCAGGAGGCATGAGACACCTAGTCCTGGAATCTCCTGGTGATAAAACACTGTGTTCAAACAGCAACGTACAGCCTAGTAAGTGACACATCGCTGGAATCGGGGTCTCTGTCCCTACATTATGCTGCTCTCCGATTGATATCCAAAACCTGCTGTCAGATTCCTTTTAATGATTCGGACACCAGTGTTCAGTGCATTCCCTCCACGTGGAATTATAAGCATTACATCGGTTGGATTAAAACTGATGATTTGTCTGTGTAATACAGGATCGATTCTCCGGACAGGAGACACTTTTTATTACTCCTCTCCAACCCCCATCACTGAAAGAATCTTACTATAAACTTTTATTAATACGCAATAAATAAATACGCAAACTGTGCACGGCCATTAAAATCAGACAAGACAACTGTTCCCCTTCAAAATCCCCCCCGGCCTTCACCCTACACCTTATAGTCTTCTCACAGCTTTGTGCATTGTATTTCTTGCTAGCTTAGCAGAAGAATACTTACTGCAAATGTGTAGATTTCCTTTAGTACGTTGCTGTACCCCTGATGTGTGAGGTTTACACAAATGTATCCTGTGTCGCCACCGTAATGGGCAGCACGGGATGTCGGTAGTGTTTCATTGGGCAGTGCGTATGCCCAGCCGTGGGGCGGCGCGCATGCCCAGCCGTGGGGCGGCGCGCATGCCCAGCCGTTGGGTGGCGCGCATGCACAGACGTGGGGCGGCGCGCATGCCCAGCCGTTGGGTGGCGCGCATGCACAGACGTGGGGCGGCACAATCTCGGCAAGTTACGCTGAGAGCTGATGATGACTGCCACACCGGTTACATTTGCTCAGATACATCCTATATACGTCTCGCTTTTGCCAAATATTCCCCCATATTGTGTTTGGGTGAAACTGAACTTAAAGGTATTGTCTAGTTTTCACCAAAGGTGATAACCGATTGGCAGAACGGCAAATTTTTATTCCAGACGGGGAAATTTGATTCTTGTTACCAAGTATAGCAGCAGGTGAGATTGTTTTTCTTATTATTATTTATATAGCACAGTTGATTCCATGGTGCTGTACATGAGGAGGGGTTACATACAAAATACAGATATCAATTACAGACGGGTGCAGAGGGAGGAGGACCCTGCCCTTGCGGGCTTGCATTCTACAGGATGATGGGGAAGGAGACAGTAGGTTGGGGGTGGCGGCAGCTCCGCTGTTGGTGAGGCGGCAGCTCCGCTGTTGGTGAGGCGGCAGCTCCGCTGTTGGTGAGGCGGCAGCTCCGCTGTTGGTGAGACGGCAGCTCCGCTGTTGGTGAGGCGGCAGCTCCGGTGTTGGTGAGGCGGCAGCAACTAAGCTGGTGGTGAGGAGGCAGCCGGGTCATTGCATGTTGTAGGCTTTCTTGAAGAGATGGGTTTTCAAACTCCATCTGAAGGATCCGAACGTGGCAGATTAGCGTATGTGTTGGGGCACAGAATTCCAGAGGATGGGGGATATTCAGGAGAAATTTTGGAGGCGATTGGGTGAGGAACGAATAATTGAGGAGGAAAGAAGGAGATTTTGAGAGGAGCGGAAATTGCGTGAGGGGGGATTAGTTCTGAGATATACAGAGGAGAAAGGTTATGGATGACTTTTTAGTTCAGTATTAGTAGTTTAAACTGGATACTCTGGGGAATTGGGAGCCAGTGAAGGGATTTGCAGAGGGGAGAAGCCGAGGAATAGCGAGTAGAGAGGAGGAATAGTCAGGCAACAGAATTAAGGATGGACTGGAGGGGTACGAGAGTCTTAGCAGATAGGCCACAGAGGAGGACATTGCAGTAGTCAGAGCGGGAGATGATGAGGGCATGCACTAGTATTTTAGTAGATTGAAGGTTGATGAAAGGACGGATTCTGGAAATATTTTTGAGCTCTTTTATTCATTCTCTATGGGGCTGATGAAAAAAGCCATCAATTTCTAGTTAATTTTTTCAAATGAAAAGAAAAAATGTACATTTTTCCCCTTCTGATCTGTGTCCTATGTTCCTTTGTGAATAAAATATGGCTATATATATATATATATATATATATATACAGTACAGGCCAAAAGTTTGGACACACCTTCCACTGAAGCATCAAAACTATGAATTAACACATGTGGAATTATATACTTAACAAAAAAGTGTGAAACAACTGAAAATATGTCTTATATTCTAGGTTCTTCAAAGTAGCCACCTTTTGCTTTGATGACTGCTTTGCACACTCTTGGCATTCTCTTGATGAGCTTCAAGAGGTAGTCACCGGAAATTGTTTTCACTTCACAGGTGTGCCCTGTCAGGTTTAATAAGTGGGATTTCTTGCCTTATAAATGGGGTTGGGACCATCAGTTGTGTTGTGCAGAAGTCTGGTGGATACACAGCTGATAGTCCTACTGAATACACTGTTAGCTGCTTTTTTCTTGCCATAATACATATTCTAAGTAAAGAAAAACGAGTGGCCATCATTACTTTAAGAAATGAAGGTCAGTCAGTGCGAAAAATTGGGCAAACTTTGAAAGTGTCCCCAAGTGCAGTTGCAAAAACCATCAAGCGCTACAAAGAAACTGGCTCACATGTGGACCGCCCCAGGAAAGGAAGACCAAGAGTCACCTCTGCTTCTGAGGATAAGTTTATCCGAGTCACCAGCCTCAGAAATCGCAGGTTAACAGCAACTCAGATTAGAGACCAGGTCAATGCCACACAGAGTTCTAGCAGCAGACACATCTCTACAACAACTGTTAAGAGGAGACTTTGTGCAGCAGGCCTTCATGGTAAAATAGCTGCTAGGAAACCACTGCTAAGGACAGGCAACAAGCAGAAGAGACTTGTTTGGGCTAAAGAACACAAGGAATGGACATTAGACCAGTGGAAATCTGTGCTTTGGTCTGATGAGTCCAAATTTGAGATCTTTGTTTCCAACCACCGTGTCTTTGTGCGACGCAGAAAAGGTGAACGGATGGACTCTACATGCCTGGTTCCTACCATGAAGCATGGAGGAGGAGGTGTGATGGTGCGGGGGTGCTTTGCTGGTGACACTGTTGGGGATTTATTCAAAATTGAAGGCATACTGAACCAGCATGACTACCACAGCATCTTGCAGCGGCATGCTATTCCATCCGGTTTGCGTTTAGTTGGACCATCATTTATTTTTCAACAGGACAGTGACCCCAAACACACCTCCAGGCTGTGTAAGGGCTATCTGACCAAGGAGGAGAGTGATGGGGTGCTACGCCAGATGACCTGGCCTCCACAGTCACCAGACCTGAACCCAATCGAGATGGTTTGGGGTGAGCTGGACCGCAGTGAAGGCAAAAGGGCCAACTAGTGCTAAGCATCTCTGGGAACTCCTTCAAGATTGTTGGAAGACCATTTCCAGTGACTACCTCTTGAAGCTCATCAAAAGAATGCCAAGAGTGTGCAAAGCAGTCATCAAAGCAAAAGGTGGCTACTTTGAAGAACCTAGAATATAAGACATATTTTCAGTTGTTTCACACTTTTTTGTTAAGTATATAATTCCACATGTGTTAATTCATAGTTTTGATGCCTTCAGTGTGAATGTACAATTTTCATAGTCAAGAAAACACAGAAAAATCTTTAAATGAGGTGTGTCCAAACTTTTGGTCTGTACTGTATATATACAAACTGCTCAAAAAAATAAAGGGAACACTTAAACAACAGAATATAACTCCAAGTAAATCAAACTTCTGTGAAATCAAACTGTCCACTTAGGAAGCAACACTGATTGACAATCAATTTCACATGATTTTGTGCAAATGGAATAGACAATAGATGGAAATTATTGGCAATTATCAAGACACACTCAATAAAGGAGTGGTTCTGCAGGTGGGGACCACAGACCACATCTCAGTACCAATGCTTTCTGGCTGATGTTTTGGTCACTTTTGAATGTTGGTTGTACTTTCACACTCGTGGTAGCATGAGACGGACTCTACAACCCACAGAAGTTGCTCAGGTAGTGCAGCTCATCCAGGATGGCACATCTATGCGAGCTGTGGAAAGAAGGTTTGCTGTGTCTGTCAGCGTAGTGTCCAGAGGCTGGAGGCGCTACCAGGAGACAGGCCAGTACACCAGGAGATGTGGAGGGGGGCCATAGGAGGGCAACAACCCAGCAGCAGGACCGCTACCTCCGCCTTTGTGCAAGGAGGAACAGGAGGAGCACTGCCAGAGCCCTTCAAAATGACCTCCGGCAGGCCACAAATGTGCATGTGTCTGTACAAATGGTTAGAAACCGACTCCATGAGGGTGGTATGAGGGCCCGACGTCCACAGATGGGGGTTGTGCACACAGCCCAACACCGTGCAGGACGCTTGGCATTTGCCACAGAACACCAGGATTGGCAAAGTCGCCACTGGCGCCCTGTGCTCTTCACAGATGAAAGCAGGTTCACACTGAGCACATGTGACAGACGTGACAGAGTCTGGAGATGCCGTGAAGAGCGATCTGCTGCCTGTAACATCCTTCAGCATGACTGGTTTGGCAGTGGGTCAGTAATGGTGTGGGGTGGCATTTCTTTGGAGGGCCGCACAGCTCTCCATGTGCTCGCCAGAGGTAGACTGACTGCCATTAGGTACCGAGATGAGATCCTCATACCCCTTGTGAGACCATATGCTGGTGTGGTTGGCCCTGGGTTCCTCCTAATGTAGGACAATGCCAGGCCTCATGTGGCTGGAGCGTGTCAGCAGTTCCTGCAAGATGAAGGCATTGAAGCTATGGACTGACCCGCCCGTTCCCCAGACCTGAATCTGATTGAGCACATCTGGGACATCATGACTCGCTCCATCCACCAACGTCACGTTGCACCACAGACTGTCCAGGAGTTGGCGGATGCTTTAGGCCAGGTCTGGGAGGAGATCCCATAGGAGACCATCCGCAACCTCATCAGGAGCATGCCCAGGCGTTGTAGGGAGGTCATACAGGCATGTGGAGGCCACACACAATACTGAGCCTCATTTTGACTTGTTTTAAGGACATTACATCAAAGTTGGATCAGCCTGTAGTGTGCTTTTCCACTTTAATTTTGGGGGTGACTCCAAATCCAGGCCTCCATTGGTTAATAAATTTGATTTCCATTGATGATTTTTGTGTGATTTTGTTGTCAGCACATTCAACTTTGTACAGAACAAAGTATTCAATGAGAATATTTCATTCATTCAGATCTAGGATGTGTTATTTGAGAGTTCCCTTTATTTTTTATATATATATACTGTATATTGTATTGTGTCTTAAAGTGGACGACCCAACCGGATTACCCTAAACCCACTGTATGCTTTCCTCCATGAGTGTCACAGCCCAAGGTCCGATAAAAGACAGAGAAGGACTTTCATACCTCCACACTGCAGAGTCCCAAGTCCGGATATCTTATCGATGCGATCAGGAAAGTCAGCAAATATTACCTTAGTAATGTGTTACAGCGCTGTGGTTACATAGGATCCGAGCTGGAGACGTCGCCTCCTCCATTATCTGCTGCTCGTAGTCTGCGGGGTCCGGATTAGTCTCCTCTTATTAGTAAGTGTGATGCTGCCTGTAGCTAAGGGTTGAAATGGCTTTAATATTTCTAAGAATAGTGGAAACTAGTTATGGGGGTGATCCAGGACTCATTGAGCTTTTGGGGATGTCATTAAAAGGCTGTGTCCACTGATCGTATGGATAGACAAAATATGGACAAGCAAAGACCCTCCCAAACCCCTATAGTAGCCGGGACAAGGCTCCATTCACAACCTCTGTTACATTTTAGGAACAGAGAGATGAAGTTCATGCCGGGGATTGACTTTAACGGGATCTGTTGGCTTTTCTATCATGGTGCTGTCATTTTATTGGGGGTGAATACATATTAAAGCATTTAAGAAGCTTCTTAGAGGAGGCCGTCTCTATCTGTCGGTCGGTGCCCCAGGGTGCGATCGTGGGCTTGACAAACACGCTGATGTGTGCCGGAAACATCGGGCTCGGATGTGGTGAACAGGCGACAGGAAAAGTTCTGGCTTCTTACATAACATGTAAATGGCCTCGTAGGAGAGGAAGAATTCTTGAACTCTAGTGTCACCTAATGGAAGCAGCGATTCTATAAATCATTATCGACCCTTTAACGAGCCTTGCCACATGACTTACGATAAAAGCCAAACCAGAATCTCAAGTTGCAGACAAATTTTTTGGTGTGTTGCCCCTCCTCAGTGCAAAGCAATAGATCTTATTTGGCTGTATGAGAGGCATCTGACTAGGATCTAAGGGGAAACTTCTCTCCTTGTGGAGAGTGACATGCCGGTGTAAAGAGACTTATAGGCCATGTCATGCTCTTCTAACTTGGAAGAGAAGGAGAGAAATAGTAACTTGTATTATTACTGATCACTGCACTGTGCGATGTCACTCCGGCCACCTGGAGACCTGAGACTCCTTAGGGTGTTCCCATTTTCTAAAATGATGGTGTATCGCTAGGATGTGCCGTCACTCCATGGTCAATGTAGCCCGACTTCTGTATACCCGGTGATCCTGAAAAAAATGAATTTCAGCACTAATTTAGCTCTGCGCCCCCTTCACTTTATTTCTCTGCGCAGTGGTGCTCCTGCAGGGTAAACAGGACGCAGCACATAATCTCACGACTGATTGGGCCAGACGGGTCGGAAGCCCACCAATCGTAATATAAAGGCGTATGCTAGCAGAACTCAAATAGCAATGAATGGAGAGAGCTGGCACATGTGCGGCCATCTCTGCTTGTCGGATGTCAGCCGGAACAAATGATTAGGTGACCCCGGTACTGGACATAGATGAGGGTCCCACCTTTAGGACACGACCCCCTAAAACAATTATGGCATATTTTATGGATATGCCATAAATATTTGATGGGATCAGGTGAGACGGGTCTCTCCCTTTAACCGCACGGTCGTAATGAATCATGTGAATGTATACTTTGGCGGCTGAGACTATCCGGTTATCTTCACATTATAACCACATATTGTTTTTTAGGGGTGACATGAATGCGGGCTCCAAAGCTAGTTTTTATAGATTTGTATCTCCATGATTGAGGCGCCTGTCTCCCAAATAAATGAGCGGGCCACAGCTGGAATAGTATAAGATTTCAATAATCCAGAATTTCTGATATTCTAGCATCTGATTAGATTAAGGGAGTATTACTGCATTGTTCTTCTGATGTGGGATACGGCCGGTGACGACAGACATGTTTGTTCGGCTTTTCTATCATATTACTCCATGGTATGATACATGGTTTTATCCAGCAGAATTAGTACGATTACTGCCAAGATGACAGATGCCAATGAGGCCACCTCCCGGATTGAACTGCTGCCTGATTTACCCTATGGACCACTTGCTGAATACCGCAGGAAGGCGTCCTTCAGCTGGAAGGACATGGTGATATTTCTGGATGATGAAGACATTGTCGCTTTTAAGGTACGAGTACTATCGACCTCCAAGCTGCGGGGCTTCAGAGACACAGGCTGAGGAACCTTGTAAATTAATGTGTAATCAAGCCAACTCCTGTCCAGAACTGGTACGGCAGGTCCAGGATGAGACTGTATGTCTGCACTGAGTACACTAAAGAGGACCTTGCTAGTATAACTTACTTGGCGCATTCTTGAGAAATCTACTCTTGAAGTCTTATTCTCAAGTGCAGCGGGGCAGGCACCTCACTCCTCTGTAATTTGCGGGTGGCCTCTGGTCATTGTCCAACAAGTCACCCTTCCCTCAGTGACCTGTCTTCTCTGTGCAGTTGCCGTCATTGCCCAGGTTTGTTTCATCAGAAGAGGCGGCACCGGCCCAATGAGCTCCTGTTGATATTGTAGTTGCTGCCGCAATGTCATTCAGGGCAATGATGGCTCCTGCTGGAAGAGAGACCTGTCAATCAACAACCGGTGGTGGGAAGAGCTGAGGAGCGAAGTGGACCACCCCAGTGCACTTGAGAATAAAACTTTAAGAATAGATTTCTCAAAAATACCCCAAATAAATTCTACTAGCAAGGTATAAATGGAATAACAATAAAAGGGCTTTACGCTTTAATGTCCTCTTTTGTCAAGTTGTAAAAAAAAAAAAATGTAAAATTGAATAATTGGATTTTTTTGGGAAATTTGTAAACCTGTCGTCCATTGCTCTAGGGTCCTACTTATAGAAATGTTATAAAGTTATGTCATATTGGTAGGATGGGCCTTTTTCTTGCTATCAGTGAATGGTCTCATCTGTGGGATCCTCACAACACTGAAAATAGAGAAGTTGCAGCTCTGTTTTAGTTCTGCGCCCCCTTCAGCGCAGCGTGGCGCCCACTACCAGGCCGTGGTGTCCCCAATATGCCATACCCATACTCAAAGCTCCAGTAGCAGAGATATAGAGAAATTTTGACAGCCTCTTCTTTTTTTTTTCCGTTTCAGAAAAAGATCTTCTCCACTCTAGAGAATGATCCGCTGTTCTACCGCCAACCCGGGGAGGATCTGCCCCTGGAGAAGTACAGAGAGCTGACGTTTCTACGATGCAAGAAGATATTTGAATACGACTTCCTGACTTTCGATGCCACCATGGAAAAGCCTCAGAAGCTACTAATCCTTATTAACTGCCTGGGCATGTATGACTGGTCCCTGGCTGCTAAATATTTCCTGAACACGCAGGTTAGTCCAAAGACTTCTCCACTAAATGATGAGAGGTGAGAAAAGAGCAAATCTCGGGAGTGACAAAACCTGGGAGTCTGAACTGAAACGTAAATTGATGTGCATGCAAAATGTAAATGCATGTTCACATAAGGCCATTAGACAGAAAAAAAACAAAGACAAAAGCGAAATACACAAATAACTAAAAGTAAATGGATAAATCGCACAGTGCATAAAAATAATGATAAATAATAAAAGGTATTTAGTTAACACAAATTTTGATTGTAGTCTAATGTGCAGTAGTGCATATAAGGGTGTGGCCGCCCTTTGCCTGAGCTGAAAGGTTCATTCTGCCTCTCAGGTCCATGCTTCTACTAAGGGTTCAGTCTCTCTGCCCTCATCCATATGTATGTCACTTGACAAATGGTAAGGTTTTAATATTAGAGTTAGGACTGTCCCATAAGGGTTGCCGTGACGTGGCGGGATGGCTTTTACATTATTTTGATCAAAATTTATGTTAACTGTGCGATTTATCCAAATCTAGGGAGTGAGTCTAGTTATGGACAGTGTGAGGCCAACGTACACACTTTGACACTTTTCACTCCCTCCTCAGTCCTAAAGTGAAGGTCTTGACCACCACTCTCGATGGTGACGATCTGGCCACCTATTTAACCCCTTTCTGATGTGAGACGTATCTATATATCCCCGTGGCCTGGGCCTTAACAACCAGGTACTTATAGATACGCACAGCCTCTGTGACAGCCGACACCCGGCACTCAGTACCAGGAGCGGTGCCTGCACCGCTCCCAGCACTTTAACCCCTTATATGGTGCACTTCATGTAGCCTTGCGGCTGAGCGTTACCAGGGTGGCTCAGGTCTCACATATTGAAGTGGTTTTCTGGCTTTAGGGTACATGTCTGCAGTCACGTTTGCTTGCTGTGAAGATTCTCCAGGCGCCTGACCGCAAGTATGTGATTTGCATACATGCAGTCACATGCCAACTAGACTTGCTTAGCCTGGATACGTCTAGTCGGAATGTGGCCGGAAGTATGCAAATCGCATAAAAAGCGGTTACACTCGCGCTGTGAGGATTCACATACAGTGACTACAGACTTGTACCCTAATGCTTGACAACCCTTTTAACGATCTATCTGTAGCATAAGATTGGTGGGGTTCTGATACCCATCACCCCCAACAATCAGCTGTTATCAGCTCCGGTGGCAGCCGGATGTAAACATTGTACAGCTCTATTATGTTCTAACCGTCAAGTCATCGCCTCTCTCCTGCACAAATGAAGAAGAAATCAGTCTGGACAGTAGAAGGTATTTGAGTTTGGGAACATGAAGCAATTCAGCAAAGATAGAATCCAACTCCTACACTAATGTATTTAGAAGGGTCGGTCCCTGATGCCGTATTGGTACGAGTGCACCTGATGCCTATATATACGGGCTGTGCCAGGAACACGGCCATAACGTTCCTCGTGTATCGGAGGCTGTTGCGTGTATATATAACTATGCAGCTCTGCTCCTATCGCCACATAAATGTTTTTCCATTTCCCAGGTCTTCGCCGGCGCCGTGGGAAATGCGGGCTCAGAGAGGCACGAGACGTTTCTAAATCAGACGCGAAGCATGGAGGTAGGTCCATGATGTATGTCCTCGTCACAGGAAATATCTCACATCCGCTTCTATTAATAATGGACCTCACTATCTAATGTCCCCATCACACATCAGGACCAGATTCATAGAAAGAGGCTGTACCGAGCTCCTCTTACTGTAAGAGGCCGAACGGATCGCGATTATTATACCTTTACTTTATTGGGTTCCATGGAATTCAAGAAACATCACAGAAAAAGACTCCCGAATTTACCAACACCGGGTCCCAATATTAATGCACTGCAGTCCAGTATTACACATGCACAGGGATGAGGCACGTACCGCCGGGGTGCTCCGCAGATCACAGATGATCACTAAGGTTTCCCAACAGCAAAACAACCTGTGATCATCATCTTAAATCAGATCCGTCACCAAATTTCACAATACATTGTTCAAAAGATTTCTTCGATCTGATGAGGCTGGTGAACTTATTTTGAAAATTAATGACAGTCCTTTGGGAAAGTTTTCCCTGTTCACTGCGTGGTCCGGATGGGCATTTGTTCGCCACACCTCATTGTCACAGACTTCTACATGTCCTCTTGGATGGAGCAGGAAGGGCAGAGACCAGAGAAGGGGAGGGGGGGTGGTCCCGGGAAGCGTTGCATCAAGAGTAGCAGAAGACTAAAGTAATTTAAGTTTTTTTTCTTATAAAAAAAAAAAAAACGTTTTAAGTGGCCGGACAATCCCTTTAAATTTTGGGGGCCTCGGTTGGTGTTATGTGCGCTGTTACAATGTTTTCTTCCTGCAGATTTTCGGCTGCTTTGCACTCACAGAACTAAGTCACGGCAGTAATACAAAGGCGGTTCGGACAACTGCGACCTTCGATGCTTCCACCAAGGTAAGAAGAGAGCGGACGGCATCCGATTACTGCAGTTCTGTTGTATGTAATATAAAGAGGTTGCCCACTACTTTTTTTAGGTTAGGTCATCAATGTCTGATCGCCCGGGGTCCGACACCTGGCACCCCCTCCAATCCAGCCGCCTGCCAAAATTGCTTGATTGCAAAGGTGCTCCGTCTTCTGATTGATCTTATTGATTTGAATAGGAGGCAGATGTGCAGTATCTGCCGCGGCCACTATCAGAAGATGGGTCAGCTTCTCCATCGCGCAGCTTTGGCCAGTGGCAGTCGCCATCTGCACCAGTAACAGCTGATCGGCCAGGTTTCCAGGTATCTGACTCTGACCGATCATACATTGATGACCTATCCTAAGGATAGATTAGCAATGATAAAGTAGTGGACAACCTCTTTAGGAAAACTCTGTCTCTTTCTCCGTTAAAACCTAAGATTTCCGGTGTCTGATATTTACACTGTAGGAAACAGTTTTATGTGTGTTCATTCCTCGCTAGGATGTCGAAATGAACCCAGTTAGTTTCAGACTCAACTGATAAAATATGGTAACATAGGCCAACTAACCCTTGCTCGTACCCTTCCTATCATAGGATGCACCGGTACATACAGTGTCAAGTCACCTTCTTTGATACAGGCTCAGGAGTTGAGTCTGCGCCATTCCCGGCAGATGATGGATTTGTTACATAGCCATCATCTGCCTTGAATTGTAGCAAGTGCAGCTGAACTCTGCTTTCTGCTGTTAACCACTTACATGCTGCTGTGAGTCTCTGACAGAGGCATTTAAAACAGGCGGTTGGGGGCCACGCGATGACGGTATTACGGTGTACCGATTGTTTTCCATAATAATCTGAAGGCCGCCATGCCTACCATTATAGTGCTCTTGTTAAGACGAGTCTGCGCCTGGCGTTCATAAGAGACTATGATTTTTTAAAATATATAGTAAACTGTGGTATAGCAGTATATAGTATAAGCGATCGGAGGATTGCAGGTTCAGGTCCCTTAAGGGGACTAAAATATACAACAAAAAAATAAAGAAATGTTTTTAAGAATTTGAATCACCCCTCTTCCCACCGCCCCCCAATAAAAATAAAGAAATTTATAGTAAAATTTAAAAGAAGTAAACTTCTTTGGTATTGCTGTGTCCATAACAGTCTGATCTGTCAAAATGTTAAATTATTAAACTTGATCAGTAAATCAGTTAAAAAAAAAAAAAAAAAGCGCCAGAATTGCAGTTTTTCGGTTGCTGCAAAAAACAAAACAGATAAGCAATCAAATGATCGTATCTACCCCAAAGTGCTATCGTAAAAAAAGAATCTTGCCACACAAAAGAACAAGCCCCCACCTAGCTTTATCTACGGAGAGATGAAAGCTATTCAGGCATCAAAAAATTGGCGACACAAACTTTTTTTTTTTTTTTCCATGAATTTCTCCATTTTCTTTCACCATTTAAAAAAGAAAAAATTAAAACTACACACGTTTGTTATCTTCATAATCGTACTGACCTGGAGAATCAGGTTGTTGGGTCATTTTTTGCTGCACAATGAATGTTGTATAAAAAAGGTAAAATTAAACCATTGCGGAATTGCTTTTTTTTGCACACTTTTTTTTTTTCCTGTTTTCCAAAACTACATCTCATCCCACAAATAACAAGCCTTCATATGGCTATGTCAATGGAAAAAATATACAAGTTACAGCTCTTGGACGACGGAAAGGGAAAAAAAAGCAAAGGCTCAGATATGGAAAGGTCACCAGGTCAGAAAGGGATTAAACTGTCTCAGTACTTTTGACACAAGTTGACCTCATTTTATGGATAAGATGATGAATAAATAATCTGCAAATCACTTTATTTATAAATTACATTGTCTTACCCCAAAAATGTCACGGTAGAGTACCGGCCGCTGGGTGTCTCCTTTCTGTGTAACTTGCAGTCCGCTGCCTGTTGTCAGGTGTCATCCTTCTCCAGCAGCAGAGACACCGGGAAGGATCACACGACTTAAGGTAGCGCTCACCGTTTCTTCTCCATAAAATCGTTCTTCCAGATGTCCAAAACAGTTTAAAGGAGGCTTCATCAGAGAAAAGAGCTTTATCCAATTTTGCAGTCCAATTCTTATACTTTCTGCAAAATTATTTTCTGTGATGAAGCCCCCTTCAGACTTTTTAGGACATCTGGAAGAATGATTGTCTGGAGAAGAAAAGGTGAGCACTACGATGAGTTCTGGGTTTGCCAACAGTAAAGCCTCCTGAGACCATTCATGTGTGGGGGCTTTTCATCCATGGAGGGGGTTTTCTTCACAATTTTGCCATGAATAGAGAATGGGATCTAAACGTCCTCCAAGAACAACTTCGCCCAACGATCCAGGAGCAATTTAGTGATGTTCCCAGCATGATGGAGACCATATCACAAGCTAAAAGCGATAACTAAGTGGCTCAATGAGCAAAACATTGACATTTTGGGTCCATGGTCAGGAAACTCCCCAGATCATAATCCCGTTGAGAACCTGTTGTCAATCCTCAAAAAGCTGGCATCACGCCAGGTGTGGTAAAGACTTAGTGCAACACAGAGGGAAAGGGAGCCCAGACACTAGGGAATGGGGGGAGTGGAGACCTCCTAGTCTGGTCTAGTGACACCCTGTCTCAACTACTGTCTCTATATTCGCTCTTCAGCAATAGCCGCACGCATGCCTCGCCCTGACTTTCCCTGGCGTATGGCTGAGGCTAGGGAAGGAAGGAGATGAGCACTAGTCGATCTCCACTAAACACTATAGACAACAAGGGTAGACAAACAGGGGGAAATTGCTTAGCTTTAGACGACTCCAAACAAATATGCACACGTCCTCAAGCTCCTGAGAGGACGGAGTACTGCTCTTGCTAAAGTCTCACAAGTAGAAATTAATATCGCTGGCACCTCCCTCTCAGACACACCAGGTATTTATACACCCAGGCCAGGGTGCTAATTAGCCAGAGGGAGGTAGCCGCTGGGTCCTAGAGACCCTAAGAAGATGTCTGTAATACCAAACGTAGAGATCTCCTGCAACCAACTGCAGGCGACTGTCTGTCACCTCTGACACACCCGAGACAGCGGGAGGACAAACAAAAACACAGGCATTGTGAAGAATTCCAAGCACTGATTAGAATGGGCGGTCATCAGTTAGTTTTTTTTTTATGTTTTTTTCATTGATCTTTTTAATAAATGTTATTTTTATATATTGAAGATTATTTTTATTCGGTGCTGGATTCACAACCCCTTCTCCCCAATCCCCTATCTTGCCTATGTAACTATTGAGTCTTTACATAAACTTGATGTATTTGTCAATAAAAGTTTAAAAGATTCTGAAATGCCGGTAATTGTACTGCAGTAACCGTAGAAACATCCGTCAAAAAGATCAAAAAACACCGAAGCGGAAAATATGTGAAAACCAAAATTTATGTCAGTCTGAAGCCTTTTGGGTCAATCGTGTTACACTTCTCTAAAATAAAAACTGCTGGAGTATACAACAGCTTCAGGCTTATGCGACAGGCACCGTGCTGAGCAGACAGCAGATGGCGCTGTGTTCAGTGTTACAGCTCAGTCTTTTCTATACTGTAGACTGTACTGTATGACCTCTGTCATTGTGTGCACTTCTCTTCCTATGACGATGATTGATCGATGATTCTGTTCTGCTCCTGAGCGCCGGTGTAGGCTATAGTCATTTTAATGGGATTGTACGTTTATTTCCAGGAATTCATCCTCAACTCTCCAGACTTCGAGGCCGCAAAATTCTGGGTGGGTAACATGGGAAAAAACGCCACCCACGCCGTTGTGTACGCCCAGCTGTACTCTACGGACGGACGGTGTCACGGACTGCACTCCTTCGTGGTACAGGTAAGAAAGGTTTAGTATGGACAGGTGAGCTAGAAATCATGAAAAGATGACAAATAAAGCAAAGCATAAAAATAGTATTGATTTGCTTTAATTTAGTATATGGTAAGTTACACATATACATCGCTTCCTAGTTATTCCTTCAATTGAAAATGTAACATTTTGACATATAAAAATATATATATATATATATATATATATACACAGTACAGACCAAAAGTTTGGACACAGCTTCTCATTTAAAGATTTTTCTGTATTTTCATGACTTTGAAAATTGTACATTCACACTGAAGGCATCAAAACTATGAATTACCACATGTGGAATTATATACTTAACAAAAAAGTGTGAAACACCTGAAAATATGTCTTATATTGTAGGTTCTTCAAAGTAGCCACCTTTTGCTTTGATGACTGCTTTGCACACTCTTGGCATTCTCTTGATGAGCTTCAAGAGGTAGTCACCGGAAATGGTCTTCCAACAATCTTGAAGGAGTTCCCAGAGATGCTTAGCACTTGTTGGCCCTTTTGCCTTCACTCTGCGGTCCAGCTCACCCCAAACCATCTCGATTGGGTTCAGATCTGGTTACTGTGGAGGCCAGGTCATCTGGCGTAGCACCCCATCACTTTCCTTCTTGGGCAAAAGCCCTTACACAGCCTGGAGGTGTGTTTGGGGTCATTGTCCTGTTGGAAAATAAATGATGGTCCAACTAAACGCAAACCGGATGGAATAGCATGCCGCTGCAAGATGCTGTGGTAGCCATGCTGGTTCAGTATGCCTTCAATTTTGAATAAATCCTCAACAGTGTCACCAGCAAAGCACCCCCACACCATCACACCTCCTCCTCCATGCTTCACGGTGGGAACCAGGCATGTAGAGTCCATCCGATCACCTTTTCTGCGTTGCACAAAGACACGGTGGTTGGAACCAAAGATCTCAAATTTGGACTCATCAGACCAAAGCACAGATTTCCACTGGTCTAATGTCCATTCCTTGTGTTCTTTAGGCCAAATAAGTCTCTTCTGCTTGTTGCCTGTCCTTAGCAGTGGTTTCCTAGCAGCTATTTTACCATGAAGGCCTGCTGCACAAAGTCTCCTCTTAACAGTTGTTGTAGAGATGTGTCTGCTGCTAGAACTCTGTGTGGCATTGACCTGGTCTCTAATCTGAGCTGCTGCTAACTTGCGATTTCTGAGGCTGGTGACTCGGATAAGCTTATCCTCAGAAGCAGAGGTGACTCTTGGTCTTCCTTTCCTGGGGCGGTCCTCATGTGAGCCAGTTTCTTTGTAGCGCTTGATGGTTTTTGCAACTGCACTTGGACACTTTCAAAGTTTTCCCAATTTTTCGGACTGACTGACCTTCATTTCTTAAAGTAATGATGGCCACTCATTTTTCTTTACTTAGCTGCTTTTTTCTTGCCATAATACAAATTCTAACAGTCTATTCAGTAGGACTATCAGCTGTGTATCCACCAGACTTCAGCACAACACAACTGATGGTCCCAACCCCATTTATAAGGAAAGAAATCCCACTTATTAAACCTGACAGGACACACCTGTGAAGTGAAAACCATTTCTGGTGACTACCTCTTGAAGCTCATCAAGAGAATGCCAAGAGTGTGCAAAGCAGTCATCAAAGGAAAAGGTGGCTACTTTGAAGAACCTAGAATATAAGACATATTTTCAGTTGTTTCACACTTTTTTGTTAAGTATATAATTCCACATGTGGTAATTCATAGTTTTGATGCCTTCAGTGTGAATGTACAATTTTCATAGTCATGAAAATACAGAAAAATCTTTAAATGAGAAGGTGTGTCTAAACTTTTGGTCTGTACTGTATATAATATATATATTTATTTATTATATTATATATATACCGTATTTTTCTGATCATAAGACTCACCTAGGTTTTAGAGGCGGAAAATAAAAATGCAAGCAAAAAATGTGGTCATGATGCACTTTTAAGGGGTAGGGGGGTCTTCTGCTGACACTGGTATACGGGTAATGTCCCCCAATTCTGACAATATCCCTCATCCTGGTATATATGCCGCCGCCCTTCCTTTTATATGTGGTCCCCATCCCCATCCTGGTATGCCTGGCATCCCTCCATCCTGGTATGCATGGCACCCCTCATGCCTGTCCTGATATGCATAGCACCCCTCATCCCTGTCCTAGTATGCATGGTACCCCTCATCCCTGTCCTGGTATGCATGGCACCCCTCATCCCTGTCCTGGTTAGCATGGCACCCCTCATCCCTGTCCTGGTTAGCATGTCACCCCTCATCCCTGTCCTGGTTAGCATAGCACCCCTCATCCCTGTCCTGGTATGCATGGCTCCCCTCATCCCTGTCCTGGTATGCATGGCACCCCTCATCCCTGTCCTGGTTAGCATATCACCCCTCATCCCTGTCCTGGTTAGCATGGCACCCCTCATCCCTGTCCTGATTAGCATGGCACCCCTCATCCCTGTCCTGGTTAGCATGGCACCCCTCATCCCTGTCCTGGTTAGCATGGCACCCCTCATCCCTGTCCTGGTATGCATGGCACCCCTCATCCCTGTCCTGGTATGCATGGTACCCCTAATCCCCATCAGGCTGCACATTAAAAAACAAATAAACACTCCTACTCACCTTTCTTCTCTCCTCCAGCGCTGCATCCTGTCTGCCCGCACTGATCTCTCCATGTGAGCCGCGCATGACGTCACTGCCATGCGAGGCACACAAGGAGAGATCAGCTGCCGGAAGTCAGTGCTCCCCACGCCGGGTCTGTGTGCGCGGGGAGCAGTGACTTCACACTCCTTCATAGCCGGCACACAGCGGAGCCGCGCTGCGGCTGCTGCTGCTGCCGGCTATCTCCTGTGCCCGCTCATGAAAGGGCATGAATATTCATCCTCTCCCCACACCCATGGGCGTGGAAAAAGGTTGAATATTCATGCCCTTTAACAGAGGGCACAGGAGATAGCCGGCAGATGCAGGAGCCGCAGCGCGGCTACACTGTATACCGCTATTAAGGAGCATGAATACTCAGTGCTCCCCACGCCCCATGGGCGTGGGGAGCAGTGAATATTCATTTTCTTTAGCAGCGGGGACAGTGTAGGCTGCAGTAGGCGCTGCTGCCTCCTGTGCCCCGCTCCTCCACCGATACCGCTCCCCCCACACCACACATGATTATACACCACCCCCAACATTCGGACTATAAGACGCACCCCCCATTTTCCTCCAAAATATATATTATACACATTTTTTTTGCTGTTTAGATTCGGAATCCCAAAACTCTGCTTCCTATGCCCGGAGTGATGGTGGGCGACATTGGCAAGAAGCTTGGCCAGAATGGCTTAGATAATGGGTGAGTAGCATCTTGCATACAGTCATGGCCGAAATTGTTGGCCCCATTGAAATTGTTCTAGAAAATGAAATATTTCTCTCAGAAAACTTGCATTTACACAGGTTTTGTTACACATGTTTATTTCCTTTGTGTGTATTGGAACAACACAAAAAAAAATAGTTAAAAAGGCAAATTGAACATAATTTCACGCAATACCTCAAATATTGATGACGCCTTTCCATAATTGTAGGTAATCAACTTTGTTTCAAGCATGTTATGCTCGTTCAGACTCACCTGTGACAAGTAACAGGTGTGGGCAATATGGAAATCACACCTGAAAGCAGATAAAAATGGGATAACGTGGCTCAATCTTTGCAGTGTGTTTCTTTGTGTGCCACACTAAGCATGGAGAACAGAAAGAGGAGAAGAGAACTGTCTGAGGACCTGAGAACCCAAATTGTTGAAAAATATCAACAATCTCAAGAGTGCCAACACTTTTGGCCATGACTGTATATTTGTTAAAGGGGTTCTCCTCTCTAGACGACCTCTACTTGTTGGAAAGCATCACACAATAATCTCATTTTCAGAAGTTGTTCTATCATCTTGATGGGATAAAATTGCAAAAAACCTTTTAAAAGAAATTTAAAAAAAGCAACTTTGTAATTTATCGCTAATTAAAAATCCTCTCCATTCTCAAAACCGGAGGGATTTTTAACTATAGTTTACTGCTCCTCTCTTAGGCGAGCAACACTGCACCTACAATCTCTTTTCTTTGGTCGATGCTGCAGAGCTTTTGTTTGCAGCCTCGTAGAGCGCAGAGTTTGGACCAGCGGCGCAGCATGCCTCCAATTTTGAACTGTCAATCTTCAGAAAGAAGATGAGAAAATGTCTTTAAGAATCCCACCGTGCTCGTGAATGTGTGATGCAGGACTGGACATTCTTCCACTATTCTTCTGCTTGATTCTACTCATTTTTCCTACTACTTCATCATGTGTATACGAATTGCAGTCACCAGGTGGCGCTACCGTGTCATAGCATAGCAAATGGAATTTTTGCATTCTACAGCAATTCACACTTGCTGCTTTTAAAGGAACCCGTCAGCTGGTTTTCCAAATACTTTCATGATCTGGATCCATAGCCGACTTAAGGCTTGTTCACAGACTATACTTTTGCCGTGTTTTTTTTCCCACACGTTTCTGCTGCAGAAAAAACGTGGAGTTTTATGGCTTATGCACACATTGTATACTTATCGCAGTTTTTTTTTTTTTTTGGGGGGGTGGGGGGGGGGTTTCTGCACAGATTTTTAGCAAAATCTCAAAGATTTCCTGTTGCCAATAAAGTGAATGAGAATCCTGAAGTCTCTTGCACACGTTGCTTATTTTTTCCTTGCTGATTTTGGAGCAGATTTAAATCTGTCAATTCTTACAGCGTTTTTGCTGCAGATTTCACCCGAACTAATAAGTTGGGGAAAAACTGCACCAAAAACGCATGTATAAATGCATAAAAAATAAGGCAAAAAACGCGCTTATTGTACGCTGCTTTTTTCCTACCAAGAGATGCAGAGATGGTGCAGAAATTTCTGCACCAAATACTTAACGTGTGCACAGACCCTTAGGCTATGTTCACATATCGTGTTTTTTTCAGTGTTTTTGATGAATTTTTTATGAAAATTTTCAGCTGCTTTTTACAGTACCAACAAAGTCTATGAGATTCCAGAAATCTCATTCACACATCTTGTTTTTTTTTATCATGATTTTGTGCTTTGCATGTTTTTTTGCAAAATAGAGCATGTCACTTCTTTCAGCGATTTTCACTCATTAGAAGTAATGGGTAGTGAAAAAATGCCTAGTGTGAACAGGGTAAACATTGGCTCACCAAGGTGTGAGATTGAACAATACCTGTGGCCCAGGGAGGTGTGAAATTGAGCAATTAAAAAAAAACGTACGTAAAGTCCACTCACCATTGGGGTGTGGTGCAGTCTCGGCCTCCCTTGGATCCAGCCAGGGCAGCCTGGTTCATGAATCAGACCATGATTAAGACTGTAGGTCGAAATGCGTAGGTCGAGACAGCTGTGATCCTTGTGTGCACAAAGACTGATTATGGTGGTAGCAGCATTTTTTAATGACTCAATAAAAGCTATGTTTTATTCAAGTTTATAGCCTGATACGCTGGATCATTCCTCCTATTTTCTGAACTTGAACACTGCCCTGAGCAACTCAATGGCAGACCTTAGTGTGAAAGTAAATAGTGTCATACAAACTCAATACACTGCCAGTGTCTTAGGTAAACTGTTGCTGAACAATTCACCTCTCCTCACTGTTATGCCAAAAGCAGAATGAGATTTTTTTCTTTTCACTGAACTTTATGTACATGCATAAAAGAGACAAAAGAACAGTGAAAAAAAACAAGCAAAAAAGCAAGAAAAATCCTGAACAACCTCCTGGTAAGAGATCAGGAGTGTGATTTCTGAAGTCTTGTGCACATGCAGCTAATTTTTTCTTTGTACATTTGAAGCATCAGAGCAGTTTTTCAAGTCTGTAGGTAATGGGGTAAAAACTCACACAAAACACATATTTTACTCAGTGTGTGCACATAGCCTTACTATTAAAAAACAAACAAAAAGAAAACACTGTAATGTCACGTTTTCTTTTTTTTTTGCCCAAATTCTGGTGTAAAACCACTTTAAATTTTCCTAAATAATTTCCACATTTTGAAAAAAATAATTTTCGTTAAGTTACGAAGGGAAGTACGGCGGCTGAACAGTGCACCGAATTCTTTAACGAGACGCAGGACTCCATGAATTCGGCACATTTTACTCCATTGCTCCCACGGTTACAACTGACGTACAACGCAAAAGTCTTGATGAATCGGGGGCTCAATGTTCTTGTAGCACCGCACATCAATCTGCACGTGATGAAACCTCACAGACAACGTCCCTTTAAATAGATGAACAGCTCCATTCCATTTCAAGATGTCTGAATTTTCTGTGGTTTATTTGTATTTCACGGAGCAGAACCTTTCCACACCCGTCCTCACGATTCGACATTTGATACGCCAAGTGTATGGGAACGTGCCCTGTAGTCATCGCTCAGTATTGTTTTAATTATCTGCTTGTTACTTCATCTGAAAAACACCCAGAATATTTTAAGACCTGTTATGTCAGATGGAGCAGGTTAAGAGGGTGCACATAATGATTTCAGCATTGTTCACAAAGCATAATCAGAAAAAGCACTGTATAGACTTACATGGTCACCATCCATTCAATATAAGAGACTTTGTAATATATCTTTATCCACTTATGAGCCACTTCCTTCCACCTCCTTAACTCCTCATTCACTCGAAAATACTCCTATAATCTGTCTTTAGAGAGGAGACAGATTTTCAAATCACTGAAGGATCAAATTACAGCAGCCAATCTATATCTGTATAGAGGAGGGAAGAGCTTATAGAGAAAGATATACAGATGGTGGTTCTGCTGCTGTCTATTAGGTGTTTATTTCACCCCAGTGCTGGATTCGCAGCTGCACTGCTCAGTACTGCTGCATCATTGTTCTCCAGTCTCCTGCTGCTTCTCCATAGAGACAGGGGAGCAGATATCCATCATCTTTGTGTGTTCTGCATATTTAGAAACCACCCACAAGCTCAGAGAGAACTGAAAATCAGTGAGAGAGACATAATTTCAACTCACTGAAGGGTCAAATTACAGCACCCTATTGGTAGTGAAGAGCAGATAGAGAGAAACATACAGATGTTGCTGCTGTTGTTTGGTAAGTGTTTATCTCACCACAGTGCTGGATTCACAGCTACACTGCCCAGTACTGCTGGATAATGTTCTCCATTCTGCTGCTTCTCCATAGAGACAGGAGATCAGAAACTCCTCATGTCTGTTAGTACTGCACATTTAGAGACCACCCACCAGCTCGGAGGGAACTGTAAATCAGAGACAGAGAGGCACAGACTTTCAACTCACTGAAGGATCAAATTACAACAGCCTATTGAATTCTGTAGAGAGAAGGAAGCAGCTGATAGAGAAAGTCATACAGACGGTGCTGCTGTAATTGTTTATCTCACCCCCGTTCTGGATTCACAGATACTGTATACTGCTTGTAGTGGAGAGAAAATTTCCCTTTTTCGGCGCTTCCAGAGGATAAGGATCGTTACAGATGAATTCTTTTTCTCAAAATCAGATTTATTCGGACACTATATTAAGAACAAACAACGCGTTTCTGCCAGCAACAGCCTTCATCAGGTATAATATGCACTTGTAAGGACTTTAAGGGAAGACAATCTTTATAGACTGGTTACTCTTAAGATGTCGTGGTTTTTTTTCTCCCTTTCCTTGACTTGGTTGAATTGATTAGGATTGACACCGCACCCCAATTAAGTTAGGAGAGTGGGTAGTTGTTGAACATTACATTCTATCACCATTCTGTGTACTAGAATGGTATATTTTTTGATATTAGAACGAACAGATATATAATAAAAATTCCTTTCTCTTTTCATTTCCTTCCCTTTCCCCTCCTTACTTCCTCTTTCTATATATATAATATATAATAGTAATTTTAGAATACATAGTTGTGATTAAAATATACCTGGTGGTGGTTATATATAAAAAAAAATAAAATACATGGTACTGATGATAAGAATACATAATTGTTAGTCTAGTATATAAAAACTTCATAAAATATAATTTATTACAATAAAACAAATATTTTTTTCAGTATTGGTAAATAGGGCTGTGCATTAATAAATATACACTTTTTTTTTTTTCTCTCTCTCTCTCTTCTTTTTCCCCCTCACACATTTTCCACTATATCATTAAGACCATCTGGATATAGGGTTTTCAATCGAAAGATCCAATAAGACTCTTTTCTGTTTAGTTTCTGGATCCTATTTATGTCATTCTGTGGTATTTGTTCAACAGGAGTTACCTTTATGTCAAATTTTTTGTGGTGTTTAACTAAAAGGTGTCTGGACAAACTGTGTTTTAAAAAACCTTTTTTGGTGTTGTGTCTGTGGCCATTCATACCTGACCGCAGTGTCCCTGATTAAAAGCGGTAATGTTCTGCTTCCATTTTGGATAATGTGCGCTCCGAAAGTCCAAAAATCCATTAGAATCCGTTTTTTTAAAAAAGGTTTTAGTTATAATTTTATTATTAGAGTGACTGATTTCCAGGTCCAGATAATGGATTTTTTCTTTATCCATATTATATGTGAATGAAATACCCCAACTATTTTTGTTAAGTTCCTCTATAAGAGAAATTGCTTGTTTTTCTGTGCCCTTCCAGAAGAAGATTAAATCCTCTATATAGCGCCTATATAGCAATATGTGTTCTTTATATGGTGTTTGGCTGATGGGCGATCTGGAATTCAAAAACATTATGCTCCAATATAAATCTATCAGGCTTAAAGTTTATATTGGAGCATAATGTTTTTGAATTCCAGATCGCCCATCAGCCAAACACTTTTTTAAAAAAACGGATTCTAATGGATTTTTGGACTTTCGGAGCGCACATTATCCAAAATGGAAGCAGAACATTACCGCTTTTAATCAGGGAAGTGTGAAAGTAAGACAGATTTTAAAAAAGTATTGGCACATTCTAAGAAAGGATTCCTTTCTCAAAAAGTGATTACCGGAGAATCCTGGTATCACATTCCGGAGGGGGGTTACTATTGGGAACATTATTGCGCCTAGTGTCTTAGGGAAACCCCTCTCTCCTTCAAGACCAAAAAAGACTCCTATACAAAATCCCCTTGGAGTTTTTAGATGTGGATCAAAAAAATGTCATTGCTGCAATATCATTAGTCACAAACAAAAATGTATCACATCAAGAAGCACAGGAGAGACATTAAATATAAACCAGCACCTTACTTGTGAGAGTGATCACGTTATCTACGTGATCAATTGTGCCTGTGGTCTTCAGTACGTGGGCCGCACTACACAGACACTGCGGTCGGGTATGAATGGCCACAGACACAACACCAAAAAAGGTTTTTTAAAACACAGTTTGTCCAGACACCTTTTAGTTAAACACCACAAAAAATTTGACATAAAGGTAACTCCTGTTGAACAAATACCACAGAATGACATAAATAGGATCCAGAAACTAAACAGAAAAGAGTCTTATTGGATCTTTCGATTGAAAACCCTATATCCAGATGGTCTTAATGATATAGTGGAAAATGTGTGAGGGGGAAAAAGAAGAGAGAGAGAGAGAGAAAAAAAAAAGTGTATATTTATTAATGCACAGCCCTATTTACCAATACTGAAAAAAATATTTGTTTTATTGTAGTAAGTTATATTTTATGATTTTTTTATATACTAGACTAACAATTATGTATTTTTATCATCAGTACCATGTATTTTTATTTTATTTTTTTTTATATATATAACCACCACCAGGTATATTTTAATCACAACTATGTATTCTAAAATTACTATTATATATTATATATATAGAAAGAGGAAGTAAGGAGGGGAAAGGGAAGGAAATGAAAAGAGAAAGGAATTTTTATTATATATCTGTTCGTTCTAATATCAAAAAATATACCATTCTAGTACACAGAATGGTGATAGAATGTAATGTTCAACAACTACCCACTCTCCTAACTTAATTGGGGTGCGGTGTCAATCCTAATCAATTCAACCAAGTCAAGGAAAGGGAGAAAAAAAACCACGACATCTTAAGAGTAACCAGTCTATAAAGATTGTCTTCCCTTAAAGTCCTTACAAGTGCATATTATACCTGATGAAGGCCGTTGCTGGCAGAAACGCGTTGTTTGTTCTTAATATAGTGTCCGAATAAATCTGATTTTGAGAAAAAGAATTCATCTGTAACGATCCTTATCCTCTGGAAGCGCCGAAAAAGGGAAATTTTCTCTCCACTACAATATCCAACATGCAAGCCTTATACCAGGGCTGACATAGTTCCCGCATTTGTGCTGCAGACCAGAGGATTGCAAAGAGCTGATCCACTATTATACGGATCATTTGAGTGAAAATACAAGACATCTAAAAGGTGAGTGCACAAAAACAAATATTGTTGTGGCAAATGCATATATTCACCTACACTTAGGCTCTGCGCCCCTTGTCTCCCCTTTTATTCTTTTGTTATATCACTGTGAGATATACTGCTTAGTACCTCTGTATAATTTTCTCCATGAAGCATCTGTCTCTGCTGCATAGAGACAGGAGAGCAGATATACATGATGTCTGTGTGTACTATGTATTTAGAGACAACCCACTAGCTCAGAGACAACTAAAAAATTAGAAAGTGAGCCTGGAGAGGTGAAAAACTAGGAAAATAGTTTTGATTAAACATCTATTATTTGGTGTTTTCGTATAAGTGGGCGACTAAGAACGATGCAGGAATTGTGCCATGTAAAAAAGTTTGTTCAACTACAACCATCCTAGATCGTTCCTTCTTCCAGGGTCTGGGATCTGGATCTGTGCAAGAAGTCTGAGCAAGAACATGTGACAGTAGGCTTCTAGCCCATCTTAATGCGCTGTTATGGGTCATTGAGAAGCTACTCCCTGCCACAGCCAGCCCCTTTTACAAGCAATTTGTAACAGTCCCTTAGTAAGGGAATCGTCCTGTGGCTCCGTTGGTCCTTACTTTTACGTCACTACGTTCCAAGGGCTCCAACCTCACTTGGCTGTAGGCAAAAGTACAGCCCTCAAGCCAAACGTAGGAAGATAAAGACTTGGACTACAACTTTATTAGTAGGGCACGGACTCTTTGAATAACCACTTATTCCCATCTGCAGCAATATAACAGTACCTTTATGCTATAGGGGGGCTGAGTAACTCTTCTACGTTTTACTTTGCTATGTAGGAGGGGAGAAGAAATAGTTTTGTGGCTTTTCTTTGTACTTTTTCTATCTGCAGGGCATCCTTTCTCTAAACCGATGCCTAGAACTGAACTGCATATTCCAGATGCTTTGTATGTCCCTGTCCAGCGAGTCCATGTCTCTTTAAATACACAACATTATCCCGCTGGCTTTCGAGGCAGCTGATTGACATTGCATGCTTTTATCCAGTCTATGATCTACACCCAGATCCTCCTATATAAGTCTTCACTATTTTCCCTTAGACTGTTGTGTTTCAATTATTGCCTAACCTTTTATAGTAAGGGTCAGTACATGGTCATTTCATAATGTGACACCATAATGCAAGATATAGATAAGAGGTTGGGTGTGTACAGTCGGGGAAAGTTAGAAAAATGTTGTGCCAAACATGCTTTAGGGTAATGTCTACACTTTAACACAATTTTTTTGTTTTAATCTTGGTAGATCCAACATTTTGTGCTGATTAATTTCCTATTTTATTTTTTCTGATACAAAACCTTAAATTCTCTGTTTAGATCTAGCAGCATAAAATGATGATTTTCTGCCTGTCTGCAGCCACCTCTAGGGGGAGCTTAGGAGCATATACAATACAGTTATACGCTGGACACAATAAGGCAGGAGTGGGTAATTCGTTTTCCTGAGTGACCAGATGAGAAACCATGTTTGTTGTGGAGGCCGAACCTATAGTCTGAAATTATTTCTGCTCAATATTAATATTGAGCAGAATTACATAGCCTCTCTATTCACAGTATGAGCCCCCACATAGCACCTTTGTATACAGTGAGACCCACACACAGCCCCATATATACAATGAGCCCCCACATAGCCTCTCTATATACAGTAGGAGCCCTTACATAGCCTCTTTATATACAATATAAGTCCTCACAAAGCCCCCTGTATACAGTATGAGCCCGAACATAGCCTCCTATATACAGTATGAGCCCTCACATAGCCTCCTAAATACAGTATGAGCCCCCACATAGCCTCTTATATACAATATGAGACCCCACATAGCCTCATATATACATTATTAGCCCACACATAGCCTCTTGTGTATAATTGTGTATGAGCCCCCACATAGCTCCCTATATACAGTATGAGACCTCACATAGCTCCCTATATACAATATGAGACTTCACATAGCCTCCTATATACAGTATGGGCACATATATACTGTGTGAGCCCCCACATAGCTCAATATATACAGTATGAGACTTCACATAGCCTCCTATATACAGTATGGGCACATATATACAGTGAGTCCCCACATAGCCTCCTATATGCAGTGTAAGCCCCCACATAGCCTCCTGTATACAGTGTAAGCCCCCACATAGCCTCCTGTATACAGTGTAAGCCCCACATAGCCTTTTATATACAATGTGAGCCCCAACATAGCCTCCTAAATACATTCTGATCCACTCTTAGCCTCCTATATACAGTATCAGCCCCCACATAGGTCCCTATATATAGTATGAGACCTCGCATTGCTTCTTATATACAGTATGAGCCCACAAAGCAGCCTCCTATATGGAGTATGAGCCCCCACATTGCCTTCTATACATGCAGACATCCCATATACATGTTTAAAAAAAAAAAACAACACATACTCACCTTGCTCCCGTTCCCTCGGCGCTCTGCGCCTGTCTCCTGTGCACTGACTCGCCATGCAGCCGAAGCAATGTAATGACGTCATCGTGTCTGCTGTCTCACACACTGAGTGGTGGAAGAAGGAGCCAGCGCTTTCTGCATCCTGATGATGCGGATAATAGTGACATTGTGAAGTGGGTTGCCTTGGCAGACGTCGGCTGTCTCCTAACCTTAGTATAGGTCATCAATATCCGATCGGTCGGGGTCCGACACTCGACACTGCCGATCAGCTGTTCGCGATGCTGGCCGTCGGCCGGAAGTTCTCAATTGCGGAGCGGCTCTGTCTTCTATAGTAACCATGGTCAGGTACTGCACATCCGTCTCCTGGTGATTTGAATAGGAGGTGGATGTGCAGTACCCAGCCACGGCCTCTATCAGAAGACGGAGCAGCTCACAGGGTATGAATACTTTTTCAAGGCACTGTACATAATGGCAAATTTATGGTAATGTAAAGAGTTGTTTTACAGTCTGACATGTTGTACGGTATTAGTCATGTATCTTATAGAACCGCGTATAGAGATCAGGAATGAGTGCAGTGTTTTGGGCGGTTTAATTAAGGAATCTCAATTTTACTTGCCTTTGTTTATGGGAGCTCTGGTATCAGCTTCCTTGTATGATAGATCTCTGCTCGGGTGGTTACACATAATGTATCCATAGTTCCATTCATTTTGCTGCTCACATAAATATTTATGGCAGCAGTAAATATTCGGCAGAGTTTAGTAACACACCAACGCCAAGATAAAACAAACCTTCAGCTTTTACTAGAAACGAGAGCTCAAAATAAATCCCAGAAAGTTTGCCAACTTTTTTTGTTATGCTGTGCAATACTTTACTCGTACACGCCTGGCTGTCAGACTTCTCCTTTGTATAAATAATATTTGTCTTGTTGGAAAAAGAAGCCGTGAGACCTTACTGAGGAGAACTTTAAAGGCTATGGACACCTTTTGACATAGAATATTTTTTTTTTACGTATGTTACTGCTTACCTTTAGTTCATACAATTGCACTGTTTCAGTCTGCCATCTTCATTCCTCCATTGATTTTTAGACGCCCTGTTATGCAGTTTGATCTAAGTTTCAGATTTTTCTCTTGTGGGAGTGTCTCTCACTGCAATACAGGCTGGATGTGAGCTCTGTGTGTATCCAGCTTGTATCCTGCACTTATTTCCTCCTGATCTGTAACCTTTAATCTCTGCCCTCCCTGAAACACTAAACATGTTTTCTCCCCTCGCCAAACTGTAGATCTGTGTACAACCCCTTCCTCCTGCTATCTCTAACAGTGAGAAAAGGGACGGGGAGCAGAAAGAATCATAAGGAGTAGGTACTCTAATTGATTTGTATAAGTTTTGCAAAAGCACTTCTCTGGATGCAGGAATGGTTGAAAAATTGTAATGAAGACTATTTAGGCTACAATAGCATTCAGCGCTCAAATATAGGAACAGAATAATGGAATGTCAGAAAAGAAACACATTCTTCTTATGATAGATACAAATGACACCAGACGGACCACATTCACTATAATACAATCTGCTTCTTTCTCCACTTATGATCCACTTCGAGAGACATATAGAAATGGCGCAGTTTAATCCCCTTTTCCCTCCAAGTTTGGATGACGATGTCTTTCGTACCTGGCCAAATAGAGGCTACTTCAGAAGATCTCCTTTCCGAGCTAGACAAAACTGGCACTCAAAGGAACACCTCCTCAGCATCTCTACAGCATCGCCCTTGGGAATCTGGAGAGTTGGTCAGCTTTCCCACTTTTTTCACTATCTACCCCCCCCCCCAGACTCCTCTATAATGATGACGAAACAACCGTTAAAACCGCGTGTTCGGGCTCGTGACCTCTAAGACATTCTCTATCCTTCTCGTACTCCTTACTGAGTGAACCCCAGCAACAACCTGCCACTCCTTTTTAAATTCAATGGGAAGGGGACTTGGGTCTCTCCCTATCAAAGGATCAATGGAGACATATTTTTACCCTAGCACACACATGTCAAACTCTGACCCGTGGGCCATATCAGGCCCGCAGGGTGGTTATATTCGGCCCCAGACACCAGAACCGCCACCCCTATGTGGGGCCATTGTTCTGTATGGAGGACTGTGAGGCCCATTATTCCGTATGGAGGACTATGTGGGGCTATTATTCTGTATGGAGGACTATGTGGGGCCATTATTCTGTATGGAGGACTATGTGGGGCCCATTATACTGTATGGAGGACTATGTGGTGCCCGTTATTCTGTATGGAGGACTATGTGGTGCCCGTTATTCTGTATGGAGGACTATGTGGTGCCCATTATTCTGTATTGAGGACTATGTGGGGCCCATTATACTGCATGGAGGACTATGTAGTGCCCTTTATTCTGTACGGAGGACTATGTGGTGCCCGTTATTCTGTATTGAGGACTATGTGGGGCCCATTATACTGTATGGAGGACTATGTGGGGCCATTATTCTGTATGGTGCACTATGTGGGGCCATTATACTGTATGGAGGACTATGTGGGGCCCATTATTCTGTATGGAGGACTATGTGGGGCCCATTATACTGTATGAAGAACTATGTGGGGCCCATTATACTGTATGAAGAACTATGTGGGGCCATTATTCTGTATGGTGCACTATGTGGGGCCATTATTCTGTATGGAGGACTATGTGGGGCCATTATTCTGTATGGAGGACTATGTGGGGCCATTATTCTGTATGGAGGACTATGTGGGGCCCATTATTCTGTATGGAGGACTATGTAGACCCATTATACTGCATGGAGGACTATGTGGGGCCCTATATTCTGTATGGAGGACTGTGTGGGGCCCATTATTCTGTATGAAGAACTATGTGGGGCCATTATTCTGTATGGAGGACTATGTGGGGCCCATTATTCTCTATGAAGAACTATGTGGTGCTCATTATACTGTATGAAGAACTATGTGGGGCCATTATACTGTATGAAGAACTATGTGGGGCCATTATACTGTATGCAGAACTATGTGGGGCCCATTATACTGTATGAAGAACTATGTGGGGCCATTATACTGTATGAAGAACTATGTGGGGCCATTATACTGTATGAAGAACTATGTGGGGCCCATTATACTGTATGAAGAACTATGTGGGGCCCATTATTCTGTATGGAGGACTATGTGGGGCCATTATTCTGTATGGAGGACTATGTGGGGCCTGTTATTCTGTATTGAGGACTATGTGGGGCCCATTATACTGTATGAAGAACTATGTGGGGCCCATTATACTGTATGAAGAACTATGTGGGGCCATTATACTGTATGAAGAACTATGTGGGGCCATTATACTGTATGCAGAACTATGTGGGGCCCATTATACTGTATGAAGAACTATGTGGGGCCATTATACTGTATGAAGAACTATGTGGGGCCATTATACTGTATGAAGAACTATGTGGGGCCCATTATTCTGTATGAAGAACTATGTGGGGCCCATTATTCTGTATGAAGAACTATGTGGGGCCCATTATACTGTATGGAGGACTATGTGGGGTCTACTATGCTGTATGGAGGACTATGTGGGGCCCATTACACTGTATACTGGTTGACCCGCGACTTTTTTCCAAGTTTTTCATTTTGGCCCTCTGTGTGTTTAAGTTTGACATCCCTGATCTAGCACATAGTCACCCATTTGCTCTTTTTTCCATATGGTCAGGTTATAAACTACTGTCACGGTGGTATAGGGTCCCAACTCGCCTACACTTCCCAGATGCCAATCCCATGTGTTGGAGAATCGGGGAGGAGGAAGGGGACATGTTACTAGTGATGAGCGAGCATGCTCGCCACTGCTCGGTACTCGCCCGAGCATCTCAGTGCTCGAGATAGATAGAAACATGTCACATATATAATAAGTACAGTGACAGTGTTGGTTACTGTCCTTGTTATTTAGTGTTAAAATAAAGGATTTATTAAAAAAAATAAATAATAGTGTTTTCATGCACCTGTCTCTTTAGAAAAGCCGGCCGGCAATTCATCAGCGGCATACACCGGTACCCGACAATTTATAACAGACAGAATAGAGCTTCACACATAGATTAGATAGATAGAAACATGTCAGTCACATATATAAGAAGTACAGTGACAGTGTTGATTACTGTACTTGTCATTTAGTGTTAAAATAAAGGATTTATTAAAAAAAAAAATTGGCGTGGGGTTCCCCTTAATTTTAGTCTCTAGCGGAGGTTAAGCAGACGGCTGGGGCAGATGTTTGAAGCCTGGGAAGGGGGTAATACCCACGGAGCTTCCCAGGCTACTAATAATTTCATGAAATAATTAAAAAAAAAAATACATGGGGCTTCGCCCTATTTTTGTGTCCAGCCAGGTACAACTAGGCAGCTGGGGGCTGGAATCCGCAGCGCAGGGAGGCCCAAGCTTTCTGCCCCCCCCCCCCCCACTGCAAATTGCAATCCGCAGCCACCCCAGAGAGTGGCGCGTTCATAGAAGCGCCACCTTCTGGCGCTATACCCAACTCATCCAGGGCCCTGGTGCGGTGGCTCACTGGGTAATAAAGGGGTTAGGGCCAGCTTGGTATTATCAGCTGGCCCTAAGCCCGAAATTCATGGGGTCACGCCAATATTAGACATGACCGCCATGAATTTCTAGTAAAGTATTTAAAAAAAACACAACACCCAGAATAAAGTCCTTTAATTCAAATAAACACACAATTCTTTATTGTTCTAAATTAAACCATACTTACCATCACGCCCATTCCAGCTGAAGCCAATGTCTTCTGCAATAAAAGTAAAATAATAAAGCAACCTCATCCTTACCTTTCCATGGTTCCCAGGACAGCTTCAGCTCTGCTACATTCACATGACAGGCTGGATCGTAGTAGAAAGCTGCCATCCAGCCTGTCATCCCGCAGACACTGAGAAGCGCAGGCATGCTTGCGCTCTTCAGTGTCTGGCTGTGACGGCATCCAGATGAGCCGAGTTCATGTCACCGCATGCGCAGGACAATTCTCTCACGCTCACGGCATGCGCAGGAGAATTCTCCCACGCTGTCAGTGACGTGCATGAGGTGAGCTGAGTTCATTGGACATGAACTCGGCTCATCTGGATGCCGTCACAGCGAGACACTGAGGAGCGTAAGCATGCCTGAGCTGCACAGTGTCTGCGGCATGGCAAGATGGCAGCTTTCGGCTGCGATCCAGCCTGTCATGTGAATGTAGCAGAGCTAGAGCCATCCTGGGAACCATGGAAAGGTAAGGATGAGGTTGGTTTATTATTTTATTTTTATTGCAGGAGATCGTTGGCTTCAGCTGGAATGGGCGTGATGGTAAGTATGGTTTAATTTAGAACAATAAAGAATTGTGTGTTTATTTCAATTAAAGCACTTTATTCTGGGTGTTTGTGGGGTTTTTTTTAACTTTGACTATGGGGTTAGTAATGGGGGTGTCTTATAGACGCCTCTCCTATGGATGCGCCATTTCTGGGGCGGCTGACGGCTGGTGTTTCTAGCCTGGGAGGGGGCCAATATTCATGGCACCCTTCCTGGTCTATTAAGATCAGCCCCCAGCTGTCTGCCTAGCCTTTGCTAGCTATTAAAATAGGGGGGACCTCACGTCATTTTTTTGGGGGGTCCCCCATTTTAATAGCTAGTAAAGGCTAGGTATTCAGCTGTGGGCCGATATTAGTAGCCTGGGAAGCTCCGTGGGTATTACCCCCTTCCCAGGCTTCAAACATCTGCCCCAGCCGTCTGCTTAACCTCCGCTAGAGACTAAAATTACGGGGAACCCCACGCCAATTTTTTTTTAATAAATCCTTTATTTTAACACTAAATGACAAGTACAGTAATCAACACTATCACTGTACTTATTATATATGTGACTGACATGTTTCTATCTATCTAATCTATGTGTGAAGCTCTATTCTTTCGGTTCTAAATTGTCGGGTACCGGTGTATGCCGCTGCTGAATTGCCGGCTTTTCATGTTTCACTGTGAGCACTGTTCCCATCGATTTGGGCAATCACTGTAATGCCACAACCACCATGGCTGTGGCATTACAGTGAGTGGCAGACAATCCCTGCATGATTGGTGCTCTAAATAGCGCCAGACATGCAGGACGGGGACCCGAGCTCCCGCCCGAGCATCGCGCATGTACCCTCCTATATACCCTGCCTGTCTGTCTGCCTATATATTTTGCCTGCCTGACGTTTAATTGAGCACCGTTCCTATCGATTTGGACAATTTTTGACCTTCTGTAGACCGCCGGGGGGGACCATCAGAAAAATGCTCGTTTCCCATAGACTTACATTGGGCTCGTTGCTCGGGTCGAGCACCCGAGTATTCCAATGTGCTCGACCCGAGCTTCGAGCACCCAAGCATTTTAGTGCTCACTCATCACTAGTCTCAACCCTTTTTGGCGAAAAGTGCAGCGAGTGATACATAAGATCACTGATCTGGGATCAGACTTGAATCCAGCTCTCGTCCTTCTATTTTGAGGCACCTATTTGCGACGGCACATGCTTGCATTCTCTTGGTTTGGAAAAAGGACTCCACGCCGACTTTTTTTCCTTTGCTTTTCTATAATGAATGCTCAATTCTGCTGTCAGTAATTCCTATAAGCCTTTTTACAAGGTTTGGTGTTATTGGCTGGAACTTAGAACCTCTTGAATATCTGACCTTTATTAAGGAAAGCTGAGCCCATAGATCTAAAACTTTTTGACCTATTACCTCCAATCCCCCCCACCTCCCTTTATTCCTTTTGTCCCGTTTACTCCTTACATCCCTCCCCCCTCTTCCCTTCATTTTTCTTCGTTCTCTCTTTTTTTGTGTTATTAGGGAATGGTTCATCCGGTACTACAATGTAAGTTTTTGGCTCTACTATTATGGCTGGATTTCATGTTTCAATGTTCAAGCAATACTTTGTGCTGTGTGTGACCATCTTTATTGATGTATTTGTCCTTTTGTATCTGTTTCCGTTGTTGCACTGCTGCACATGACTGTATTATCCCTTTAAAAAAAAGAAATGGCGCAGTTGCTCTCTAGTAAGTATTTATCTCACCACAGAGCTGGAATCGCAGCTACACCTTTCAGTACTGCTGTTAAATGTCCTCTTTTCTGTCGCTGGGTCTGAAAATGTGCTACATGAAAACATCAGAACAGGAATCCCCTCTATCTCATCACAGCAGCTACTCTCCCCCCACTAGCTCAAAGACAACTGAAAATTAAAAAGAGAGATGGCAGAGGGGAAAACTTGTGAAAAATGCAGGACACACTTCATATAATGGTCAGAAATAGTGTTTTTTTTCATGCACACACGACTGCTTATTCGGAGAAGTCACCTGAAACAGCAGGAATGCTTTTAGCTTCATGGCTAACAATACATAGTATAGACCGTATATGTTTATTTAGTTATTCCTTTTTTATGTCTTCACAGATTTGCAATGTTTCACAATGTTCGGATTCCCCATGAAAACCTTTTAAACCGTACTGGCGATATTTCCTCCAGTGGAAACTACACCAGCGTATACAAGGTGCTATATATTCATTCACATACTTTTTATATATTTTTATTTTAGATTTTGATTGATATTTGCATTCGGTACTTATACATCTTTTAGTAAATACTTCTTTTTTTTACATGAAATAACAATGCTGAAACATCTTTTTCTAGGGCTTTGCATGGAGCGTTTCTCAGTCCTTCCTACAAATGTATGGATAACTTGACAGAATATGTGGAGACATGTCATTGACAGAAAGGACACCCATTGTGTTCACACATTTCCAGGAGGAATAACAGAGGTGTAAAGATGCTCCAGAATTGTTATTTTAGGAAGGACGCCATTCTTTTTACTAAACCAGGCATGGAACTGAAAGCTGTAGGATTATATAGGGAATGGGAAAGTTGTATTTGTTTTTCCATAAGGTCCTGGTTCTAGGTGGCATACCCAAACAAAATGATTGATTTATTATTTAAAAACAAAGAAAAATCCTTCTAGCTTTGTAATAGCAGCTTTTATTTAGTGGATTTTTTTCGGAGTTAGTTTTCTATCAATGTAGATTGCAAACTGATCCAAGTTTCATATTTCTCCCTTGTGGGAGTGCTTCTCCCAGTAATATAGGCTGGATGGGAGGTCTGTGTGTATCCAGAGTGCTTTTGTCTTCATTAACTTGTACATCAGCACAGCTTCTGTCTTCATGGGCTTTTCTACAGCCTGATTTTGTTTTCTCTGCCCTCCCTCAGACTGTACATGCTTTCTCCACTCCTTTATTTTTAGGTTTTGTTTTATATCATTATAGATCTTTACTGTGACTTATGCATATTGTTGTTTTTTTTTTTTATTATTCTTTTTTCACTAGGACCCAAAGCAGCGTCTTGGTGCTTCTCTTGGCACGCTGTCCAGCGGGAGGGTTTCAATCATTGGCATGGTAGTCACAAACTTGAAGCTTGCCATCACTATTGCTATCCGTTTCTCTGCTACACGCCGTCAGTTTGGACCTACTGAAAAAGAAGAAATCCCAGTTCTTGAATATCAGCTGCAGGTACATGTAGTCTCTGTTTTATAAGCTTATGATATCCTGACCATCAGAATTTGTATCCTTGTTCACTTCTTGAGTATTTCAAGTTGTATAGGGATCTTATCCTGCCACATTACAGTCTTTGGTTTAAAGCCGAGCAATTAATAACTAAGCGTATAACTAAGCGCATAACTAAGCGCCAGGGCGGCTTATATAAGCATATCCTATTATATTTGGGTGGAGGTGTTTCTGACAGCTCCTAAATATTTATTTAATTTTGCCATGTGTCACATCACTCACAAATGTATTTTTTAAATTTACGAATCCTTAAATATCTCACGTTCCCTCTTATGCCTTAGAATAATGAGGATGACATTTAGATGAGAGGGGAAAACCGATACTGATGATGGTAAAACACAGATAAAGTTTATGCAGCAATTCAAATTGTCTAATTTTACTGCAAGGTTGAGCGGAGACATCAGTTTCCTGAACGTTGCGAATATACCAGAAATAAGATTGGATTGCATGAGAATTTACAGCTGAAAATGAAGTCAGTCTGCTATGATAAAGGCGTGCGTAAAAAAATAATGCTGTGTATAGGTTGTGGAGCTGTAGGAGACTTCAGCTTCTTATGGGTCAATCAATATTTAAAAGCTGGACATGTAGACAAGGGAAAAATGATTTTTACATCCGGCAGAACATGTTTATTAAATGTATGCACAGAGAACGCGATTCACCATTTGTGGGTTTCATTTTAGTGACTTTTCCTCACTTGTCTTGTGGCATTCTTTGATGTTTTTTGCACCAAATTCTGCAGAATAGCACACATGATTCATGAGTTTTGCCTCCAACCTTCCATGCGACTATTTAGTGCTAAAAGTTCCACTAAAATGTCGCACAATTTGCAACTTAAAAAAAAAAAGCACTTAAGTCTATGTAAAATCATTCCGGAAGCTGGACTACATTTCTTTAATTAATATATATATATATATATATATATATATATATATATATATATATATATATATATATATATATATATATATATATATATATATATATATATATATATATATATATATATATATATAATAAATACATACCTATATAATATTTTTTTTAAAGAAAGTCGCAATTGATGAATCGGCAGAGAACCCCAACCCCCTCCCACTTAAAGAAATACAGATAAAACAACAAAAACAAGACAAAAAAACACAAATGCAATAATGAATCAGGTCTCGCGTTTGAGTCTTCAATCCTCATTTCTTAATTTACTTTCTGAACCCCTGATATGCAGTTTGCAGACTGAACCAAGTTTCAGATTTTTCACTTACAGAAGTGTCACTCCCAGTGATACAGGCTGGATGTGAGCTCTGTGTTTATCCAGGGTGCTGCTGTCTTCATTAGCTCATACATCAGTAAAAACTTCTATTCTGCACATTACTTCCACTTCATGTGCTTTTCTTCCCTTCCTACAGCCTGTTTTATCTGCCCTCCCTGAGACTTTACATGCTTTCTACCCTTTCCACTCTGTGGAGACTGGTGTACAATCCACTTCCATTCCCTGGTGCTATCTCTAACACTGAGGAAAGGGGAGAACAGAAGGAGCCTTCAGAACCATGAAATAGAGCTTTGATGGATTTTTAGCGTTTTTGCAAATCACTCAGCTAGATAATGGACTTACAGAAATTTTTGGGTGTGTTTCTTTAACCATTTATTTTGTTTATTATTTTTCCTTTTTCAGCAATGGAGGCTGATTCCTTATCTCGCCGCAGCTTATGTTTTAGATTACTTCTCCAAGAGCTTCTTTTTAAACTTGGTTGAACTTCAGGTTGGGATTCTTATGAAGGATCGGAGCCCGAGACAGGTGCGTACTGCTATTGTAAAGGTCACTAAAATAGTGATGGTGTATTCTTATATTCTGGCGGGGAAGTGGCCATGTGACCTTCCATGAAATCCTTCCTACCGCCGCTGATTGTTCCTGTTTGCGCTTTTGTTTTTCCCCCTCCTCTACCTTCTCACTTCTCCATTGTTATAGCCATACAAGGGCTTGGGCTTTTTGCAGAACCTACTATAGTTTTGAATGATACCATTCATTTTACCATACAATGTAGTGAAAAATAGGAACAAAAAATTCCAAGTTCTTGTGAAGTAGAGAAAAAAAAAATCATAATTCTGCTATTTTTGTGGGGTTTTTTGCGTTCATTATGCTTTTAAAAATGACCTGGGAAAATTATTCTTCTTGTTAGTACAGTTACAGCTATGCCAAACTTTTATTTATTTATTTTTTATGATTTTTTTTTTCTTTTTAGTGGTAAAAAAAAAATTCTGAAATGTGTTTAAAAAAAAATGGTTTATGTCACAATATTCCGAGACCTATAACTTTTTTTTTTTTTTTTTGTGTGTGTGTGTGAGGGCTTGTGTTTTGCTTTGTGACCTATATGGGCTACTGGTGACCTCTATGGGCTATTGGTGACCTCTATGAGCTATTGGTGACCTCTATGGGCTATTGGTGACCTCTATGGGCTATGGGTGACCTCTATGGGGTATTGGTGACCTATATGGGCTACTGGTGACCTATATGGGCTACTGGTGACCTACATGGGGTACTGGTGACCTACATGGGGTACTGGTGACCTCTATGGGGTATTGGTGACCTATATGTGGTATTGGTGACCTCTCTGGGCTATCGGTGACCTCTCTGGGCTATCGGTGACCTATGGGCTACTGGTGACCTCGATGGGGTATTGGTGACCTCTATGGAGTATTGGTGACCTCTATGGGCTATTGGTGACCTCTATGGGCTATTGGTGACCTCTATGGGCTATTGGTGACCTCTATGGGTTATCGGTGACCTCTATGGGCTATTGGTGACCTCTATGGGCTATTGGTGGCCTATATGGGCTATTGGTGGCCTATATGGGCTATTGGTGACCTCTATGGGTTATCGATGACCTCTATGGGCTATCGATGACCTCTATGGGCTATCGATGACCTCTATGGGCTATCGATGACCTCTATGGGCTATCGGTGACCTCTATGGGCTATCGGTGACCTCTATGGGCTATTGGTGACCTCTATGGGCTACTGGTGACCTCTATGGGGTATTGGTGACCTCTATGGGGTATTGGTGACCTCTATGGGTTATTGGTGACCTCTATGGGTTATTGGTGACCTCTATGGGCTATTGGTGGCCTATATGGGCTATTGGTGACCTCTATGGGCTATTGGTGACCTCTATGGGGTATTGGTGACCTCTGTGGGCTATCGATGACCTCTATGGGCTATTGGTGACCTATATGGGCTACTGGTGACCTATATGGGCTACTGGTGACCTCTATGGGCTACTGGTGACCTCTATGGGCTACTGGTGACCTACATGGGCTACTGGTGACCTACATGGGGTACTGGTGACCTATATGGGCTATTGGTAACCTCTATGGGGTATTGGTGACCTCTATGGGGTATTGGTGACCTCTCTGGGCTATCGGTGACCTCTCTGGGCTATCGGTCACCTCTCTGGGCTATCGGTGACCTCTCTGGGCTATCGGTGACCTCTCTGGGCTATCGGTGACCTCTCTGGGCTACTGGTGACCTCTCTGGGCTACTGGTGACCTCTATGGAGTATTGGTGACCTCTATGGGCTATTGGTGACCTCTATGGGCTATTGGTGACCTCTATGGGTTATCGGTGACCTCTATGGGCTATTGGTGACCTACATGGGGTATTGGTGGCCTATATGGGCTATCGGTGACCTCTCTGGGCTATCGGTGACCTCTCTGGGCTATCGGTGACCTCTCTGGGCTACTGGTGACCTCTCTGGGCTACTGGTGACCTCTATGGAGTATTGGTGACCTCTATGGGCTATTGGTGACCTCTATGGGCTATTGGTGACCTCTATGGGTTATCGGTGACCTCTATGGGCTATTGGTGACCTACATGGGGTATTGGTGGCCTATATGGGCTATCGGTGACCTCTCTGGGCTATCGGTGACCTCTCTGGGCTATCGGTGACCTCTCTGGGCTATGGGTGACCTCTATGGGCTATGGGTGACCTCTATGGGGTATTGGTGACCTCTATGGGCTATTGGTGACCTCTATGGGCTACTGGTGACCTCTATGGGCTACTGGTGACCTCTATGGGGTATTGGTGACCTCTATGGGGTATTGGTGACCTCTATGGAGTATTGGTGACCTATATGGGCTACTGGTGACCTACATGGGGTACTGGTGACCTACATGGGCTATTGGTGACCTCTATGGGCTATTGGTGACCTCTATGGGCTATTGGTGACCTCTATGGGGTATTGGTGACCTCTATGGGGTATTGGTGACCTATATGGGGTATTGGTGACCTCTCTGGGCTATCGGTGACCTCTCTGGGCTACTGGTGACCTCTCTGGGCTACTGGTGACCTCTATGGGCTACTGGTGACCTCTATGGGGTATTGGTGACCTCTATGGGGTATTGGTGACCTCTATGGGGTATTGGTGACCTATATGGGCTATTGGTGACCTCTATGGGTTATCGGTGACCTCTATGGGCTATTGGTGGCCTATATGGGCTATTGGTGACCTCTATGGGCTATTGGTGACCTCTATGGGTTATCGGTGACCTCTCTGGGCTATCGATGACCTCTATGGGCTATCGGTGACCTCTATGGGCTATTGGTGACCTCTATGGGCTACTGGTGACCTCTATGGGCTACTGGTGACCTCTATGGGCTACTGGTGACCTCTATGGGCTATTGGTGACCTCTATGGGCTATTGGTGACCTCTATGGGCTATTGGTGACCTCTATGGGCTATTGGTGGCCTATATGGGCTATTGGTGACCTCTATGGGCTATTGGTGACCTCTATGGGGTATTGGTGACCTACATGGAGTATTGGTGACCTATATGGGCTACTGGTGACCTACATGGGCTACTGGTGACCTACATGGGCTACTGGTGACCTCTATGGGCTATTGGTGACCTCTCTGGGCTATCGGTGACCTCTCTGGGCTATCGGTGACCTCTCTGGGCTACTGGTGACCTCTCTGGGCTACTGGTGACCTCTATGGAGTATTGGTGACCTCTATGGGCTATTGGTGACCTCTATGGGCTATTGGTGACCTCTATGGGTTATCGGTGACCTCTATGGGCTATTGGTGACCTACATGGGGTATTGGTGGCCTATATGGGGTATTGGTGGCCTATATGGGGTATCGGTGACCTCTCTGGGCTATCGGTGACCTCTCTGGGCTATCGGTGACCTCTCTGGGCTATTGGTGACCTCTATGGGTTATCGGTGACCTCTATGGGCTATTGGTGACCTACATGGGGTATTGGTGGCCTATATGGGCTATTGGTGACCTCTATGGGCTATTGGTGACCTCTATGGGCTATTGGTGACCTCTATGGGTTATCGGTGACCTCTATGGGTTATCGGTGACTTATATGTCACATTGGGAAGGGGTTAGAGTAAATACTTAGAAAAAAAATTGTGCACAGTAAATGGGGACCCTAATTATTTTGATTAGCAAGAGGTCCAGGGTTCACCGCCAACATTTAGGACTCAGTAATAACACTTTGCTTAGACAAGTTCTTACAGCAATTAGGAATGTGCAACCCCCCCCCCCTTTAGTTAGAACAGAGTCCCCTATTAGTGTCTATTCCCACCCCTAACTTTAAGTAGTAATAATGGTACTCCCTCTCTCCGCACTGCTCCCCCAGTAGTTGGAGCAAGCCTCACATCTCCCCAGTAGTCGCAGCAGGGCTTTCTGGCTCCTCCCTATGTTGGTGAATACTTTATTCCAGCATTATATCCACAGCATATGATATCATTTGATGATCAAAAGAGTAGTAGGGGTCCCCAGAGCCCTGTTTTAGTGGCGCAGCAGTCAAGCATTGTCTATGTTGTTAGCAGATAGAAGTGAGTACAGCTGTCCTCTGTCCCTTAATGCCCTGTTCAGATTAGATGAAAGTCAGCCAAACCTGCTTTTTTTTGGTGGGACTAGTCGACCGACTCTCCTGATCATTTACTGTGTCCCATAATTTTATTTGCTTGTGCAGCAGCTGCCTGACGCTGGTCACTAAAGTTATGGGTTTTTTTTCAGTAATAATTTGAATAACTGTATATCTTGTTTTCTTAGGCCCCGGTTCACACTACCTTACATTTTTCTGTCCATTACACTTCAGATGGTTTTCCCAGTAATTTAGTGATTTGGCCTTTAAGGCCACGGCCCCACTATCAGTATTTGGTCAGTATTTTTTCTCAGGAGTGGGAGCCAAAACCAGGAGTGGGTGATAAATGCAGAATTGGTGACTTGTTTCTATTATACCTTTTCTCTGATTGTTCCTCACCTGGTTTTGGCTCCCACTCCTGAGAAAAAATACTGACCGAATACTGATAGTGGGGGCTGTGGCCTAAAGGGGTATTCCCATCTCCAAGTATGTATCGCAGTATGTAGTAACTGTAATAATAATAATAATATTAGCAAATATTAGAAATGTAGTATAGTTCTTCTGATTTGCTATGTCGCTCACCCCATGTGCAGGGCATTGCAGTAGATAAGGTATCCATGGTTACAACTACTCATATAGTGACAGTTAGCTGTTACTGGTCATAACCATGGATATCTAAGCTACTGCAACGCCTGCACATGGGGTAATCAACATGGCAAATCAGACGAACTATACTATATTTCTAATTAGAGATATTTACTGATATTATTATTATTACACTTACTACATATTGGGAATATCCCTTTTAAACCATTTAGAAACAATCTGCATAAAAGATTGAGTAACTTTCTATCCGAGTGAAAGCCTGTATGATACTACATAACTGCCGTCTTCAGAGCTGAAATCCTCCAGCTACGTTTTGTCAGACCTGTAGACCCAAATTTGCACTGCAGAGGGTGAGATCTGTGCAGAACCTGCAGGATTGGTTTGCAAAAAAACACAATGTATCTGCGCCTTGTGAACACGGCCTTACCGTTTCAGCCGGTACATAGTGTTTGCATGCAGATCATTTTTGGGACTGTATGAGACGACCTTCTCGTAATCACCTGGTAAGTGCCAAGAACAAACCCCGGGCTCCGTGCCGGCACCGCGTCCTTCTTCTATGGATATCAGATAATGTTCTGTGTGATCCCAGTTCTTGTTCCCAGTTCGTGACGTCCCGATCCTTTTTATCTCCATTCTCTGAACAAAGCATTTCAGATATTCCACAAAGGGCTTTTATTAAATTCTGTTATTATTTCTATCCTTTTTTTGTTTTACTTTTTACTGTATTTTACTTGAATTTTTGTAATTTCCAAGTTAAAAATTCAAAAAAAATAAATAAATCTGGAAATCTAAATCGAAACGAGGAACTGAGTTTGATCTCACTTACTCATTTCTATTTTCACATTTTATTTTAGGTTTATTTAAATTTTATTTTCCAGATTTTAAAAAAAAAAAAAAAAAAAAAAAACATCTATTCTGTCCTTTAGGCTTTTGTTCACACCAAACTTATACACACCGAAATATTTGGGATCCATCAATAATACACCCACTACAAAGGTCCGTGATCAAAGATAACTCTGATCCCAACCCCTGAGATGCCTCCTTCAAAAGCAAACACGGCATCTAAGCGGTTAGGGGGTCCTCGTGCTAACCTACGCTCCCTATGGCGTGATCCTGAGGTGCCAAGGGATTGCTCCGGTAGTTGGGAGCCTAACAATGGCCCTCAAGTCCGATGGGCAAAGATATGGTAGTGCATTGTATTGTACAAGCGATCCAATGTCTGAAGTAGCGGTCGTTTTTTTTTTTTTGTTTTTTTTTACCTTTTGGTCTAAAAATCATTTTTGCAATTGGGTTTTATTAAAAAATTCTGCATCTTTTGGCTTTTACAGGCTCTTTGTTTGCCTGTTTGATTGAACTTTAATGTTTTCTGTGGCCATAAATCAGCAGAGAGAACAGCTCAGAAAAAAAAAAAAAAAAGAATGAGCGCACTGACAGATTCTCAGTTAACTCATTCTACAGCCAGCAACAGAAAGAAGCTTCTAGAAAGCAAACGTTGCAAAATTTTTAATGAAACCCAATTGCAAAAATGATTTTTAGCCCCAAGTACATGTGCATTTAGGTAACGTAATTTCCTGCTTTATAATGTCTATAAAAAGTTTATGTTGTTTTTCAGGCTGAACTTGGCAAAGAAATCCATGCTTTGTCCAGTGCCGGTAAACCACTGGCCTCCTGGACTGCACAGCACGGCGCTCAGGAATGCCGGGAAGCATGTGGGGGTCATGGTTTTCTTGCCAGTAAGTGACCAGAAAGTGGATTACTGTCATAAGAGTGGACATGATTAGATCTCGGGACGGGTGGTTATTACGCCTCACAGATTATTATCAGTCATAGTTCAGAAAAATTCCAAGATGTAATTAGGGATTACTGGATGCGTCTGTTTCTGACAGGCAGGTGAGGCCGACTTCAGACGGATCGGACACGGGCTTTGTCTGATCCGATTATAAGCTCCAGCTGCAGCGACGGCTCAGATAAACTCCATCTATTTTCAATTCACAAACTTCTACCTGAACTTTGAACATAAAACTTATCTTGGTTGTAGCTCTAAAGAGTAACCGTCACTTTAATTTTTATTTGATAAATTAGTGGCACACCCGAAAATAAGAAAATTTGTAATCTATCTTATCAGAGAAATCTGCTTCTTCAGTCTCAATTCAGGGGTAAAATCTGTATTCAGAGAAGAGAGACTTTCCTATTACTGAGATAGGAGATGACAGTTGGTGCTTTTAGAATTCTATGTAAGGAGGGTGGAGCAAGAGGCCGACACTTCTACATAGAACTATATGAGCACCAACTGACATCTCCTGTCTCAGTAATGGGAAAATGTGCATTCAGTGAAGAGAGACTTTCCTATTACTAAGATGACAGTTGGTGCTTTTAGAATTCTATGTAAGGAGGGAGGAGCTAGAGGCCGACACTTCTACATAGAACTATATGAGCACCAACTGTCATCTCCTGTCTCAGTCATGGGAAAATGTGTATTCAGTGAAGAGAGACTTTCCCATTACTAAGATGACAGTGTGTGATCTTACAATTCTATGGAAGGAGGGAAGAGCTAGAGGCCGACACTTCTACATAGAACTATATGAGCACCAACTGTCATCTCCTGTCTCAGTCATGGGAAAATGTGCATTCAGTGAAGAGAGACTTTCCCATTACTAAGATGACAGTGTGTGATCTTACAATTCTATGTAAGGAGGGAGGAGCTAGAGGCCGACACTTCTACATAGAACTTTATGAGCACCAACTGTCATTTCCTATCTCCGTCATGGGAAAATGTGTATACATTGAAGAGAGACTTTCCCATTACTAAGATGACAGTTGGTGCTTTTAGAATTCTTTGTAAGGATTGAAGAGCTAGAGGCCGACACTTCTACATAGAACTATATGAGCACCAACTGTCATCTCCTGTCTCAGTCATGGGAAAATGTGTATTCAGTGAAGAGAGACTTTCCCATTACTAAGATGACAGTGTGTGATCTTACAATTCTATGGAAGGAGGGAGGAGCTAGAGGCCGACACTTCTACATAGAACTATATGAGCACCAACTGTCATCTCCTGTCTCAGTCATGGGAAAATGTGCATTCAGTGAAGAGAGACTTTCCTATTACTAAGATGACAGTGTGTGATCTTACAATTCTATGGAAGGAGGGAAGAGCTAGAGGCCGACACTTCTACATAGAACTTTATGAGCACCAACTGTCATTTCCTATCTCCGTCACGGGAAAATGTATATACATTGAAGAGAGACTTTCCCATTACTAAGATGACAGTTGGTGCTTTTAGAATTCTTTGTAAGGATTGAAGAGCTAGAGGCCGACACTTCTACATAGAACTATATGAGCACCAACTGTCATCTCCTGTCTCAGTCATGGGAAAATGTGTATACATTGAAGAGAGACTTTCCCATTACTAAGGTGACAGTTGGTGCTTTTAGAATTCTATGTAAGGAGGGAGGAGCTAGAGGTGGACACTTCTACATAGAACTTTATGAGCACCAACTGTCATTTCCTATCTCAGTTATGGGAAAATCTGTGTTCATTGAAGACAGATTTTACTCCTGAATTGATAATTTTTTGAGAATGAACCAACAATTCAGGAGGAGAAAGAAGCAGATTTCTCTGATAAGATATATTACAAAGTTTCTTATTTTCAAGTGTACTATTGATTTATGAAAAAAACAATAAAACAATAATTACTCTTTAATATGATGAAAAATCTGTCCCAATAATTGTCAGTAACATTAAATTGGTTACATGCCAGTAATGAGGATCAGTATCAGATTGGCGGACCTCCACCGACCAGATGGAAACAATGTACTGAGCAGAATACTATCGCTCCGTCACACTGTTTAGCGTCCGCTCCTGGATCATATCCATATGGGACACTTCTGCTATCATTTTATATTTTACTCTATCTGATGCACCTAATATAAAAGTGCTAAAACTTTTTGTTAAAAAAAAAAAAAAATATCCCTTTGTTTTCAGTTCACAGCTTTTATGCAGAATTTTGCGTCTCCATGGTTACAGACTACAAACAAGCTCTCTACGTAGTCAGAGCCTCCTTTTTGACTCCTTTGTTGCCCTGTGGACTCTGTGGGTTGAGAGGCTGTATTGTAAGCCCTTATTCAGACTACATTTGTTTGTCGTCTGTAACCTTTGAGACCATTTGTAATATTATAATTTGTTGGTGTCGATTTGCCGAGGATTTCACCCAAATCTTTTCAAATTTAAATTTGGTAAAAAAAAAAAACCTAGCAAAATCTCATCGCTTTCCTAGCTATGTCATACCCTGGGATATGCTGAGCATGGCCGCCCCGTGTGAGGGTATCCCAAAAGTACAAGCGCTCCCTCTGCTCTTTCTGTATTACTCTATGCACTGTAATAACATACCTGTCACTGGCTGAGACTTTCTTATTTGATACATGCACGGTATATTTTCTGTCTATAAATCGGCCTTAACCGTTTATTTTTCTGTTTGAAGTGAATCGTTTAGGTGACATCCGCAATGACAACGATCCAAACTGCACGTACGAAGGAGATAATAATGTCCTACTTCAACAGACCAGCAACTATCTACTGGGTCTAATCCACGCTATACATGAAGGTCAGTGTCTGTATTACATCCCCGTGCAGCTACAATTCTGTATAAAGGAAGTATGTCAGCCCCCAAATAGTCACATGGGGGACTTAGCCTCTATTAAAATCATCAAAAATTCTAATTAAATCCTCAGCCGCTCATTACACTGGAGTGGCGCATACAACTCTTTTTTTTGTAGCCGCTCTCTACACTGGAGTGGCGCATACAACTCTTTGTTGCAGCCGCTCTCTGCACTGGAGTGACACTCGCAACTGTCTTTGTTGCAGCTGCTCTCTATACAGGAGTGACGCACACAACTGTCTTTGTTGCAGCTACTCTCTACACTGGAGTGACGCACACAACTGTCTTTGTTGCAGCTACTCTCTACACAGGAGTGGCGCACACAACTGTCTTTGTTGCAGCTACTCTCTACACAGGAGTGGCGCACACAACTGTCTTTGTTGCAGCCGCTCAATACACTGGATGGGTGCACAAAACTTTTTTTTTTTTTTCAGCCACAGCTCTGTTGCAGCTGCTGTGAACACTGGAGTGACGCACACAAGTCTTTGTTGCAGCTGCTCACTACACTGGAATGGCGCACACAGCCCTCTCTTTGGTGTGGCCACTCACTATACAGGAGCTGCGTACACAGGCCACTCTCATGAGAGCGCACTAGCAAGCGGCCTGTACAGAAATGAGAAAGGGCTGTGTGCGTTTCACTCTGGATGAGCGAGGCCTGTGTGTGTTCGCTCTCGTATACTCTGATCCACAATAACGCTGACGCAGTTGGCGCATGTGCACAGTCTTCTCTCCAGAAAGCACTCGTCATGGGCAGCTAGCGATGTCAATTTTCTACTTCACGGGCAGAACTAAAGGAATGTGGCTGTGTAGTTAGTTGGGCTGACGGACTCCCTTTAATGGATTTCCCTATAAAAGATTTATAGGGCATAAAATGAATGGTGGGGGTCCAAGAATCCCGCCTATTCTCCTGGCCGCTCTTCTTTCACCCAATCCTTACTCATTCACATCATTCTCACAATCTCTGAAATACTGGAATATCTCCCTGCTCCAGTCGTTCATGTTCTACCAAGATTTAGGAGAGAACCTGCAAGATGGCCTTGTGTGTAACATTGCTACCTGGGGCATTGGTAAGGAGCTGGCTCTGTCACCATCACATCTTACAGCTCCAAACTACAGCTTGTAACCTCTCCTGTAATAACGGAGAGGAAACTAATTTTTATGGGATAGAGAAGACAACATCACGTTATCAGAAGATGTTGTGGACTCCATACCTTACGGTTGGGTTAGTCTCTAATTATTGATTTTATTTATTTTTTAACAGATAACGCCCCATGTGAATCTCCTCTGGGCTCCATACATTTCCTCAATGATTACAAGACAATCATGAAACAGAAGTTTACTGCAAGCTCCGTCAGGGAGTGCCTGGACTCTGCAGGTAATGGGGAGGTGAAAAATTTGGAAAAGGGGATTAAAGCGGGTCAGATGTGTCGATTACTACAAGGTTATTGGAATGTCATATCGCTGGGACAGACCGAGGCAGACACCGCTTTGTATTTTCAAACAACTCTTAAGACTGGAGCTCACGACATTTATTTCTAGGTACAGAGTTCAAGTCCTGAGAGACGTGCAGAAGTATAAAGCAGGACTGATTTGCCTGCCTGTAATAATGTTTTACCTTTATTACAGTAGATCTATTAGGTATGTGAGGGTAGCTTAGCATACAGGGCAGCTAAATTTCATAGTTTAAAGGTTTATATATACAGTCATGGCCAAAAGTGTTGGCACCCTTGAAATTGTTCCAATTATGATTCTCAAGTCCTCAGACAGTTCTCTTCTCCTCTTTCTGTTCTCTATGCTTCATGTGGCACACACAGACACACAATGCAAATATTGAGTCAACTTCTCCCCTTTTTATCTGGTTTCTGGTGTGATTTTCACATTGCCCACACATGTTACTTGCCACAGGGGAGTTTGAACCAGCATCACATGCTTGAAACTAAAGTTGTTAACCCACAATTTTACAAAAGGTGGCAACAATTTTGTTCTACCCATTTTCGAGGTTTTGTGTGAAATTATGTCCAATTATGATTTTTTCTGTTATTTTGTGTTGTTCCAATACGCACAAAGGAAATAAACACATGTATGACAAAACATGTGTAATTGCAATAATTTTCAGGAACAATTTTAAGGGTGCCAACACTTTCGGCCAAGACTGTACTTTGATGTGGTATTTTAGAGGATGAGGTTCTCTAAAAATGACGCCAGACATTCTGCTTTTTCCCACCAATGAGGACGAGATAAGCCAGACTCATTAACTTACAAATTAAGTTGTCCTAACCCTGAAAGATCACTCCAACGTGTCAGCCACTTGGGTATCTTGCCTGTTGTCAAGTGTAATCCACCTCTAGTAGCAGAGATGCAGACTGTTTAAAGGGAGTGGGGCAGGTCTCTTTGTCTTTCTGCTTCTATTCTCCCGTCTTTCAATATAGTTATACTGGCACAACAAAGATGCTAGCTTTCTGTTTGGGACAGACAAGCTATTGGACAACTGCAGGAGCCATTGTGATGGAAAGGAAGTTCCAGCTCCTATAATGTTGGCAGAATGCTGCTGAAAAGTAACCACCCACTACAGACGAGTGTATGAGAAGTTACAGAGCATAAGAGTTGGGACAGTTCCTGGACATACTAGACTTGATACGTGCATCAAAAGTAGTATCGCTTTGTTGGGGGACATGAAGTCAGCAAAATCATGGTTTTCTGCAGGTTATGTGTGAAAAGACCGGCTAACATTAAAATGTATTACTACTTCAATATGACCTCTAACCTTAAATGGGTTGTCTAGGCTGACACACAAGTCTGTAGTCACTCTGTGTCACTGCACATTTGTGAGTCCTCACATTGCGCCCAGTGTACACTGTCAGGATTCTCCAGTGGCGTCGGCGAGACTGAGCAGTCATGTGACTTCAAGTATGCGATATGAATACTTCCGGCCACATTCCGACTAGACATGCGCGGTATTACTCAGCTCACTTGTATTAGGCGAGGTCGTGCACATCTAGTCGGAATGTGGCCATGAGTATGCATATCACAAACTTGCGGTCACACCTCATGTTGGCTCCAAAGGAATCCTGACAGCATGCACTGTGTGTGATGTGAGGACTCACAAGTCTGCAGTCTCTTAGAGTGATTGCACACTCTCATGCCAAACCTGGACAGCTGCTTTTGAAGGGGTGTTCCAACAAGTGACACATTTTTGAAGAAATGAGTTGCTGTCTAATCTCTGACTCTGTGGAAATGTAAGTATTTTAGACACTGCTCAACAATGAAATTCCAACTCCAAGAAGGAAAAGTCTTGGAATTATGGAAATCACAGGATGGATAGACAGGTTACTGATATGAAATGATAAAAAAAATGGAAACATAATTTTCAAAACATTTCTGTTTATTCAGTTTGGAGTATGAGCACCATGTGCAGAAATCCCCGCACTTCCAGCCTTGCCTGCTATCAATGAAGTTATTAATGGTTGTCTGAGGAAGGTTCTCCCACACTGAATGCACTTGGGCAAATCATCAAGATCCGCTGCTGGCAGCTCCTGTACAATGGCCGTCCTATGTCATCCAAGATTTGTTAGATGGAATACAAGTCCGGAATTAAGACTATAGGAGTCCCGGTACCGTACATTATGCCACCGCACACCATAATCCTGGGAGTACGCCAGTGTAGTGTGACGTTCCCCCATAAAGGCCTATTCATTGATCTCACGCCACTGTTCTCAAAGGCTATTGTGGTTCAGAGCAAGACTGCAAAAGAAACTGGAATGGAGGTCTATTCTCTTCAGCAATGAGTCCAGCTTTTGTCTTCGACACAGCAATAGCTGGAGATTGGTCTGGAGACCACATGGGCAACATCATGAAGACACCTTCACATGTGAACATCACAACCATAGTCCCAGGACTATGGTGTAGAGTGGCATAATACACAGTAGCTGGACCTATCTAGTCTTCATTCCAGGTGTACTAACAGCTCAACGTTACATTGATTTGGTGATGGAACTAGTGGTGCGACCATTTCTCCAGAGTGTCCCATGAGCCGTTTTTCAACACGATATCACCAGGCCACATGTTGTTCGTGCTACTATGAGCAACCTGCGTGGCCTAAGCATGCTTCCATGGCCTGCAGCATCTCCAGATTTGTCTCCCACCGATCTCATCTGAAACGTCATCATTAGTCGGCACTTGCACAGGAGCTGCCAGCAGCAGATCTTGATGATTTGCCCAAGTGCATTCAGCGCAGCAGAACTTTCATCAGACTACCATTAATAACCTCATTTGTAGCAGCCAAGGCTGGAAGTGCGGGGATTTCTGCACATGGTGCTTATACTCAATAGTGAATAAATAGATTATTTTGAAAAATATTGGATTTGAGAGTCCTCAGTGGTTGATACCTTTTAATGGCTAACTGAAAAGATGGTAACAGATTGCAAGCTTTCGAGGCTACTCAGGTCTCTTCATCAGGCTAGTATAACCCAATATCTGAAAAGTCACATATTTATACACATTAGGACACAGAAATAATGCAGTAGATGAGACAGGTGACGTAAAGCCGAACAATTACTGTGGGAGAAAGATGAACAGTTCTGGCTGTAAATATTGGATTGGTTCATAGATGAGGACTGTTATGATGACCCCAAAGTTCTGAGGACCACATTCCTTAGTTGATGTAGAATGACATAAATCCATGCGACACATTCATTCCTGCTCTCAAGGTGTCAAAGGTCCCCGTCAGTTTATATTCCCAAACCTTTCTGTCTCTCTGAGATTTGAAGTTACCTTTTAATACCAGTAATTTCATGTCTGTGATGCTGTGATCAGGTAGACTAAAATGCTTGGCTACAGGTAGATCTATTCTTTTTTCTTTTATTGTGTGGCGGTGATGATTCATCCTTGTCTTGTTTTTGCCCTGTCTCCCCTATATACAGACCCCCATCTGGACATTTGGTACATATAATTAAGTACACCACATTAGATGTGATGCAGCTGAGCGTACCTGGGATCTTATAGTCCTGATGTGAATTGGGAATCTTTATCTTGTCTGTGGTCGTTATACATGGACAGGTTTTACATGTTTTCTGGTTGCAGGGAAAGGTACCTGTAGCTGGTGGAGATGACAGGCAGCTTCTGACAATGATGCTTCTTAGATTTGGGGGCTGCCTGAAACACAGAAGTGGGGGGTCTGGAAATATGGATTGTAATAGGGCATCTTTTTGTAGTAGGGGTTGTAGTTTCCGTGCAGGTCTCCTTAGCGCCTCCAGATTTGGATTGTAGGTGACTACTAGAGGCACCCGGTTGCTTTCTTGTTTGGTTTTGTAATGTAGGAGATGATTCCTTGATATTCTGGTGGCTCTTGTAATCTGGTTCTCAATTGTTCTTGGATGGTGGCCCTGATTCAAAAAGGTCTTTCTGAGGCCATCAAGGTGTTTGTCTCTATACCATATGTATGGTGATCGGCCGCACTACGGAGTGTGTTCTTGGCAGCACATGGAGGATTGCTGTATAGGTCCAGCTGCGCTCTCCAGGAGGATTTCCCTAGCAGACTTCTCTAGAATTTGGGTCATGTTCTATGAGAATTCTCTGGGGTTTCTATAAACTCCACACCCTGATCGTCTGCAGAATTAGGGACTCGTCAATATGTCGCCCTCCATCTCCACAGCCGGTGCCTGCAGTTACTTCTCGTGCCTGTCATCTGCTGTTCTGCATAACAAACAGATTTATATAATTAGATTACCCGTATATAGTTACTGTAATTGCAGCATTCTTAGAGACATCTTCATGATCTCATAAGATAATGTCTTCAGAGCCCTCGGCGATTCCATGTTATTTCTCCGAGAAGAAGCTTTTGTGATTTCACATGCAGTTGATTACAATAGCCGACTATGTAATACATGATCATGCTGACTCTTCCAGAGCAAAAGTCTTTTTAAGTATAGGAGCGACCCTCTATGGCGGCCATATGCATTTGATGGGACGTCCCCTTTAATATCAGACAGTAATTCTCTAATGTTTATTCATTTTTGGATTCTCAGGAGTTGCCCTGGATTGCAGGGAAATTAAAAAAATATATATTAAAGGGGCTGTCTAGTCTAAATAATGTATAAGTCAGTTACTGGGTGTTAATTACTTGCTGTTTATTTTCCTCAGTTCTTGCTTTTTTGGATTTTTTTTCACTTTTTATCCATTAGGACAGAGCTGTGATCTCGGTGTTTTATGGTCTTCTCTGGTGCGGTGGATTCTCTAGGCCGCGGGTCAGGGTGAGAAACACAGAGTCAAGGCGAAGGCACAGTTCAAAACTTGCAGCAAACAAATGGTTAAAGAGAGCCTGTCGTCAGGATTACACATGTTAAACCAAAGGTATGGGCATAAAGGTGCTGTTATACTGATGTAATAGATACCTTCAGTGTAGAAGTCTGCAACCTGATTGTTGGTTATTTATCATTAGAAGTTTGGGTGCAGTAAGCTCTTTGTGCATCAGGGTGGGACTGTGGGGAGGGTCTTCCGCTTTGCCACGGTTCCTTTGATGTCCTTATCTTCTTACTGTTATAAATTCTGCACTGGCACCATCTTAACCGTTTGCGCACATTGATTGCTCGCCGGTGACTGCGCATGCACAGATTGAGATCTTGGCTCGTGATTGGTTAGGACAGCGCTGGGGAAAAATCTAAAACCGTAAGAAGATACGATCACCAGAGGCAGTGGAGGGGCCGTGGCAGAGCCAAAGACCCTACCCACAGGCCCGCCCTGATGCACAAAGAGCTTATTGCACCCAAACTTCCAATAATAATTAAAAAACAACCAGGCTGTGCACTTCTATACTGAAGGTACCTATAAAATCAGTATATCAGTGATCCTGATGACAGGTTCTCTTTAATAGCAGAGATGTATGCTATCAGCAGACAGATAGATGGTCACTGACAAAGATGTATGCAATCAGCAATTGAATGGTTAACCACAGGTAGAAGTGATGAACAGGCACACTAGCCACTTGCTTGCAGAAAAGGTTACATACTGTTGCAACAGCTTTGTAGATGAGAAGAGTTAGTTATGCATACAGCAGGCAAATGGTTAACCGCTGATCTTATTCGAGAGTTAAATGCAGATAGATGACAAGCAAGAGTTTGCAGAAGAGATGACTAGCCAGCGGAGAAAAATGGATGATAAAGCAAAACTTAGAAAGTAAACATGATAACTACAAATATTAAACATGATAACTACAAATACATTTTATTTATATATATATATATATATATATATATATATATATTTGTACAATATACATATATAAAGCTACTGAGTATCAGCTTTAAAGCTTTTCTGTCTGCATTATTTCGCATCCTAAACTATTTATATGCACCTGTAGCACTTTCAAACACAAGTCCTGCAATACCTTTTAATGGCCAGTCCATTCCTCCATTACTGAGAAATCAGTGTTGGAATTGATAAGCAAATGAAGCGGATGCGCTATTTATAGATCTGAATCCTATGTCACTCCAGCTCTATTCCCCACCTAATTCCACCTCCTCCTGCTTAACTAACAGCCTCTATGTTTTTTGACTTCAGGCAAAAGAACCATCAGTCAAGCAGGAGGGGACGGTGATGGGTGGGGGAATAGAGCTGGAGTGACAAAGTCTCCAGATCTACCATAGCTCTTCAGCCTCATTTGCATATCAATTCAAACACTGCTTTCTCAGTAACTGAGGAACAGACTGGCCTTGGAAGGGTATTGCTGACTTTATATACACGTGTAACTCTTTCAAATAGTTTGGGGTGTGAAATCCTGCTGTTAGATTCCCCATCAAAGACTTTGGATGATGATCTCAAAGGAGTTTGCAGTGTTACTTGAAAAACCTGGCGTTGATTACAGATAAGGGATGTGGCCATTGGAGAAGAAAGCAGGGCCTGGCGCTGGTGGCGAGACAGGTGAGCTACATTGTTGCTGATAATCTATGGTAGTCTGAGGTACACCCCTTGTATTCTGATTGGTTCAGGCAGCAGATCTCTGCCCCCTGCAGCTCTGCCTCTTCAGATGGCTGATGTCCAATACAGCAAGGGGCCTGAAGACTAGTAAGGGGGATTCCGGAGCGTTGCTTTAATTTATAGAAGCTTGTATGTACCCCATGGTGTTACTGTAAACCCAGGGGATAAACCCGACATGTGTAATTGGTGAGGACCCCTTCTTTTTGGGTTTGATGATAGATTTTACTGCTGGCTTTTATATCTTCATAACTCTTTTAGATTTTAATGAAGAGTAAATGTTCCTGTGCTTTTCTAGTCTATTGTGGCTACCTGTCTTCTAAAAGAGCCCTTACATACCGTGTAGATAACTGTCTGCCAGAATCTTGTGGATGCTCATCTCAGCCGAGCGTTCATGTGTTTTTAATGGAGCGAGAAGAACAAGTTACGGCCTTACACTACTGAACAAAGGGTCACTGCCCATGCGTTTCTTCCCTGATATCCTCTGTCCTGGGAGAGTCAGGAGCCCCCCCCCCCCATATCTATATAATCAATTTTAATCAAATGTGTCTGAGGGCCTTAGTTGAGTTCTGACACAACCCTGTCCTGTAATACTAATAAGACAGGTGTCTGTGAACATGTGCAGTAGAAGCCCTGCCACCTTTCATCTTATGTAGGAGGATGTGCACCCAGTAGTTATACCAGGTGTGCAGAGGTAAGAAGAAGCTTTTCACACTGCTGTCCACCGTGTCTATCTGATCTCGTACTGGAGATATCAGGGGTGCTGAGGTAAGAAGAGGCTGCTCACTCTGCTGTCCACCTTGTCTATCTGATCTCGTACTGGAGATATCAGGGGTGCTGAGGTAAGAAGGGCTGTTCGCACTGCTGTCCACCATGTCTATCTGATCTAATACTGGAGATACTAGGAGTCTTGAGGTAAGAAGAGGCTGCTCACACTGCTATCCTGCCTGTTTATCAGATCTAATATTGAAGATATCAGGAGGCTCACACTGCTGTCCACAATATCTAACTGATAAAATAATGGAGAGGTAAGAGGCTGCTCACACTGCTGTCCACCATGTCTATCTGATCTAATACTGGAGATAGCAGGGGTGCTGAGGTAAGAGGCTGCTCACACTGCTGTCCACCATGTCTATCTGATCTAATATTGGAGATACCAGGGATTCCCAGGTAAGAAGAGGCTGCTCACACTGCTGTCCACCCTGTCTATCTGATCTAATACTGGAGATACCAAGAGTGCTGAGGTAAGAAGAGGCAGCTCACACTGCTGTCCACCATGTCTATCTGATCTAATACTGGAGATAGCAGGGGTGCTGAGGTAAGAAGAGGCAGCTCACACTGCTGTCCACCATGTCTATCTGATCTAATACTGGAGATAGCAGGAGTGCTGAGGTAAGAAGAGGCAGCTCACACTGCTGTCCACCATGTCTATATGATCTAATACTGGAGAGGTAAGAGGCTGCTCACACTGCTGTCCACCATGTCTATCTGATCTAATACTGGAGATAGCAGGGGTGCTGAGGTAAGAAGAGGCCGCTCACACTGCTGTTCACCCTGTCTATCTGATCTGCTAATGGGGATATACCAGGTGTGCTGAGGTAAGAAGAGGCTGCTGACACTGCTGGTCACAGGACCCTCGAAGGTGAGGAGTCCATGAGGTATTACCCCACCTCTTTAACACCTATGAACTTTTCTATGGATATCTCATACATAATCAATGATGTTCTAAAGAGTAGTAATATCCTTGGCCTGAGATGCTTCACACATGCCTGTATCATGGCTCTGCACGCATAGCTTAGTACCAAGTGTTCAGCTGTAGAATGGACATTTTTTTTTATTCTATTGTTTTCCTTTTGGACCTAAATATGCAATGATAATAATGTTATTCAGGATAATTTCGCTTTTAAAACTGAATATATGATAATTCATATACATTTTATGCAGCATTAGATGCAGTCAATATACAGCAAGTAGCTGATACTGTATTTGGACGCCCTATTGTCGTTTGACGATAGCCTCCAGTATTCCCAGCCAGTATGGGACAAGTTACCAGTCACTAATGGAAAACATATTAATATTTCATTTATATTTGGATTTCTCCAGAATAAGATGCTGGATAATAAGTTACAGAGAGACCCCCGTCTTACATAACTTCCATCTCTAGGGAACCATACTGTCGTCTATTACCGTTCCAAGCATTGTTACTGGCTGCTCCCTCCTTCTAACATGATGTCTGCCCAGATTTCCCAATATTTGCCGTCATCACCCCTATGATATAAATAAGAGCCGTCTGCTTTCTACACGAGACCCTTTGATGGTCGCCCATTTGCCGGCCCGGCGCACAGCGGAGGAGACACAGTGATAAACGCTTTCTTGCGGCACTTGGGAAAATTACACAGCACATCACTTTGAGGCAAACAATGGAAGTGAAGTGGAGAACAGCTGTGAGTCATGGGAACCTCGGAGCGTACAGAACGCCAGATGTTCCTTATCTACCGTTCAATGTTTGGGTGTTTTTCTTTCTTTTCCTGGAATTTCATGGTATATGGGCAGCAGTTTGCACTCGCAGTATAGAAGGCTTGGATTTCTCACCTTCTCTTATAGATAAGCAGCTTTGTGATTCTCCGTATTGTTAACAGAGTTTTCTTTTGTGCTATTCAGTTTTTCTTTTTCACCCAAATGTTACTTAAAAAGGTGCACACTAGGGGGCAGTCTATTACATACATTTTTGGCTACATGGATGTCAAATATGTGTTAAAAGGAATCTATCAGCAGGTAATATGCAAGCAGCATAATGTAGGGGCAGAGACCCTGATTCCAGCGATGTATCAACTACTGGGTTGATTGCTGCAATTTTGATAGAATCCCTGTTTTCTCTGTTGTAGATGTAGCAATGCTCAGAATGCTGAGCTCTGTATAACCCCGCCCGCACCTCTGATTGGCCGCTTCCTCTGCCAATCTGTGATGGAGGCGTGGTTAAACAATTAACTGAACTGCATGGCACATGACACCTAGTCCTGCAGTGATAATCTCCTGCTGATAAAACACTGATTGTATTGAAACTACAGGAAGCTGCTGAGCAAGTGACACATTTTTGGAATTGGGCTCTCTGCCCCTACATCATGCTGCTCTCATTACATAGAGGAAAAGCCTTCTGACAATGTGATGGCGATGAGTGTGGACCCACTGTGCCACTGGCCGGGCTTACCCTGGAGGGGCGTGACTAAGTGACTACCTAGTTTTGACTAGAGCCTCTGATGGTGAGGATAGGCTTGGGCCATTAGGGTAGGTACCTGGTGCCACAGCTTCACTCAGTCCAGAGTGGGGAGATTAAATTTGGGGGATCCATAACTCTTTTTTTGGTTTGATCATCGATGGGGGGGGGGGCACAGCAGTCGGACCCCCAGAAACCACACATCTATTACCTACATAGGGGTTCTTTTTTTCTCTTTTGTATGGGGAAAATCACTTTCTTACCAGGATGTCCAGTTCAACATTGGGGGGGCTGTGTGTCGAAGAAGTGTTGTACTTCTTTATAGAACCAGAAACCCCTTTTTAAGTATTAGGCAACGATAACAAACTACAGAAATCTCCACTCGCCTTTTTTGTATTAGGGGTTGGGATATGAGAATATCTCGTTCCCGTATACAGTGTACAGTCATTGAGCGTTTCTTCCTCTTAAGAGTAACCACGTAGCAGCCGGTGACGCTGAGCCCCATCTATCACACTCTGGCAGGTCACAGTCCCTTTTTCTGTTCTGTTTAGTCATCCTTTCTTCTCGAGGATTTTGATGACTGGGTCGTGTCTTTCAAAGAGAGTAATAACACTGCTGCCATGAGCCATAGTGAAAAAATGTGACTTTGTGCAGGAGAAAGTCTTTTCTTTGTATGTCATAGTCCCATATGTCTATATATTGAGGCCCGAGGCCAAGTTATCTTTGCGGTAAGTCTTGTTTTTATGCTTTTAATGGTATTATTATTGGGAGAGGTCATTCTGGGGCCTCTACGGGTCAGCGATCTACATGGGGAGGAGTAGTTTCCAACATATGCTGCTAAATACAAAAGAAGACAAACTGCATAATATGCATTTTTAGTGGTGGTCCACTATATAGGAAAACCAAGTTTTAGGTCCAGCTATTCACATACCACCCCGACAGAGGCCAAAAAGTACAACACATCATATACCTATTTTAAAATGGATGTTTTGAAGAGAAAAAAAAACTATACTGACCCAAGTGATGCAGAGAAAACACTATTTTACCGTCTATTGAGTAAAATGGGCCTTATAGATATGAGCAGTTGGGAGAATGAGGTGACCATTGTTCTGTTCACATTTCTGGTACAGAACATGGATAGTCAAAGCAATTATCCCACTCAACGGAATAGCTAACTAATTTTAATACACTAGGACGGTGGTCTCTAACCTTTGTCTCGCAGCCCACTCATGTGTGGCTCGCAGCCCCCTCATATGTGGCTTGCAGCCTCGTGTTGTATGGCTCGCTGCTGTCTGCCAGCTCGGTCCATTAGTATCCAGTCTAGCGACTATATCTTATTTCAATACCGCAAGGAAAGACAGCTCAGCACTCACTAAGAGTATAAGTTGGAGTAAGAGGAGCCATGAAAAGGCTGGAGCTCCACGGCGGCTGCCTCCTCTTCTTAGCTGGTGACGTCACTTAGTTAGTTGTTCCAGCTCTATTGTCTCTCCCGACCACTAACCTCTTCCTTTTTCTCGTTACTCCATGGCTCCCTAATAATCTCCTCCATATATTACTCATTTGTCGCATCCTTATGTGTTACAAGATGAGCTCTCTGTATACGCGGCAGGTGCCGGTTGTTTTACACAGTCGGCACCCGGAAGCAGCTGTTGGGACAAGAGAGGACTCAAATATTGAATGACTGGCAGAAAATATATGGCGCCAGATTTTACAATGTACTGCTTAATTTGGAGCCATTTCCAGTTGCTTCCTATTTTTTCTCGATTCTATGGCTTCTGCATTTTCTTTGCACAGAATGTGGCCCACAACAATCTTAGCTGAATGTGGCTCTCAAAGCAAGGAAGGCTTCGGGAGCCACTGCACTAATGGCCCCCATACACATTAACCTAATGTCAGCTGAACCCGCTGAAATCAATGGGGCCGCCAACGGTCTACTGTATATGGAGATGCCGACCGACTGATGTTAGGGAGAGCTATCGATTGGACATGTCCGATTTCGCACTGCCGATCACATCGTTCTCTAGCTGAGCAGTAGGACATCTGCAGGATCTATAGCTGAGCAGTAGGACATCTGCAGGATCTATAGCTGAGCAGTAGGACATCTGCAGGATCTATAGCTGAGCAGTAGGACATCTGCAGGATCTATAGCTGAGCAGTAGGACATCTGCAGGATCTATAGCTGAGCAGTAGGACATCTGCAGGATCTATAGCTGAGCAGTAGGACATCTGCAGGATCTATAGCTGAGCAGCAGTAGGACATCTGCAGGATCTATAGCTGAGCAGCAGTAGGACATCTGCAGGATCTATAGCTGAGCAGCAGTAGGACATCTGCAGGATCTATAGCTGAGCAGTAGGACATCTGCAGGATCTATAGCTGAGCAGTAGGACATCTGCAGGATCTATAGCTGAGCAGCAGTAGGACATCTGCAGCATCTATAGCTGAGCAGCAGTAGGACATCTGCAGGATCTATAGCTGAGCAGCAGTAGGACATCTGCAGGATCTATAGCTGAGCAGTAGGACATCTGCAGGATCTATAGCTGAGCAGTAGGACATCTGCAGGATCTATAGCTGAGCAGTAGGACATCTGCAGGATCTATAGCTGAGCAGTAGGACATCTGCAGGATCTATAGCTGAGCAGTAGGACATCTGCAGGATCTATAGCTGAGCAGTAGGACATCTGCAGGATCTATAGCTGAGCAGTAGGACATCTGCAGGATCTATAGCTGAGCAGTAGGACATCTGCAGGATCTATAGCTGAGCAGTAGGACATCTGCAGGATCTATAGCTGAGCAGTAGGACATCTGCAGGATCTATAGCTGAGCAGTAGGACATCTGCAGGATCTATAGCTGAGCAGTAGGACATCTGCAGGATCTATAGCTGAGCAGTAGGACATCTGCAGGATCTATAGCTGAGCGGTAGGACATCTGCAGGATCTATAGCTGAGCGGTAGGACATCTGCAGGATCTATAGCTGAGCGGTAGGACATCTGCAGGATCTATAGCTGAGCGGTAGGACATCTGCAGGATCTATGGCTGAGCAGTAGGACATCTGCAGGATCTATAGCTGAGCAGTAGGACATCTGCAGGATCTATAGCTGAGCAGTAGGACATCTGCAGGATCTATGGCTGAGCAGTAGGACATCGGCAGGATCTATGGCTGAGCAGTAGGACATCTGCAGGATCTATAGCTGAGCAGTAGGACATCTGCAGGATCTATAGCTGAGCAGTAGGACATCTGCAGGATCTATAGCTGAGCAGTAGGACATCTGCAGGATCTATAGCTGAGCAGTAGGACATCTGCAGGATCTATAGCTGAGCAGTAGGACATCTGCAGGATCTATAGCTGAGCAGTAGGACATCTGCAGGATCTATAGCTGAGCAGTAGGACATCTGCAGGATCTATAGCTGAGCAGTAGGACATCTGCAGGATCTATGGCCAACTGTCCAGATATATCAGGAGAAATTATTTTATATGTCCTTTAAAGGAATTTTATATTGGAAAGTATTGAAAATAGTTTTTCCTGGTCTTGCACTATATTGATGATTTGGCATCTGACACTTAGGACCCCCACCAATCGGCTGTTTTCAGCTCCGACGGCGGTCAAATGGAAACGGTGTATAAAGCCAAAATGGCACTGTTCCATACACCGCATAGTGGCCTTTCCAGGTACTGCACATCAGCTCCCATTCACTTCAATAGTGGCTAAGCTTCAGTACTTGAGAATGACCACTACACCGTGTACAGAGCTGGGCTGTTCCAGGCGCCATACACTGTGCATCTGACTGCTGATCGGTGGGAGATGCTGGGAGTTGGAACCCCATTTTATTTTGATGAGGACGCAGTCAGACAGACATATAAATCGGACTTACATGAAGCGGTCACGCTCTGGTCTGGAGAGCCGCTGGCCAGTCCGATCTCAGTCCGATTGATACGTCCGTCTGAATGCACCCTAAGGAAAGGTCATCAATATACTGTAGTATGCTTTCTCTTTAAGAAAATTAAACAAAAGAAAAAACATATATATGAAAGTAACTACACCTATCTCTAAAAGACAAGCCAAAAATGTGTGGAAGAACCCTGCTTCTTTGCCAGATTTCCAAGAATGGCTCAAGAGCTCCCCCTTATTCATCTCAACATGTAGTCTGGGTTTGGTATCACTTTAATTATTCACCATCTTTGATCTCACTTGATAGATAATATGATAAATAGATAATCTGCAAATCACTTTATTTATAAATTATATTGTCTTATCCCAAAGCATTGACTACTAGGTGTCTCGGAGCTCGGACACCGGCTCTGCCACAGCCCAGAAATGCAAAAAGAAAGGAGCGCAGTCCAGCTCAACGAACAGGTTCTTCTTTATTCGGATGAAATTCCTGCAGAGGACATCTGGTAAGATGATAGTGAATGGATTGGCGCTAACCTAGCGCTGGCATCTACGCGTTTCAGGTGTCGCAGCCCCCTTAATCATGATTCTGAACCTGTTCGTTGACCTGGACTCCTTTCCTTTGTAATTGTATAACGATATAACAGAGAGACAAGCTGTCAGTTGAGGGCCGGCAAGTTGTTAGTCAATGGCAACAACTGGGAAGTCAGGGAAATTAAGTTCTAGCTCATATAGTGCTGGCAGAATGCTGGTAAAGTGGAATAAACCATGAAAATGAGTGAACGACAAATACACACCATGAGAATCAGTAGAGCTCCTGGACATATTATACTGGTATGTGCACACACAGCAGTTTTATCTTGTTGTGGGGCACAATGACAGCAAGACCGTGGTTTTCTACATGTCTTGTGTGGAAGGACAGGTAAACTTTAACTAAACAAAAGTTTAGTGTGAAGTGCACTCCGTTTTTTTTTTTTTTAGAATGTTGAATTTAATTCCATTCTTTGTAACCAAATGAGCAGCAAAAGCTAGATCATGTGTCTGGATTCTGTAGGACAGGTTTTGCCAAAAATGTATACTCAATCCAAAACGCATGCAGATTGCCGGCCAATCTATAAACCGTAAAGTGCTTTCCATTATTTAACCTAAAAGAGAATTATTGACATATTTGGATCACTTTTTTTTTTTTTTTTTATAAATTGTAATTGTAAATTAAAATAAACATTTTGTGAAGCTGAAATACACGACTTACTACAGACATGCTGTACACCCCATATATCAGCCTGGTGTCTGAACCAGTGTTATTAGCAATGTGCTGTTCTCTTGTACAGACTGATCTCGGGTCCCTGGATCTTTGCCATGTGACTTCTTTGGATCATGAGTATCCATCAGATGAATCCTCTGTGTATGAGCGTGCATATCTTAGGTCCCTGGATCTTTGTCACATGACCTCTTTGGATCATGAGTATCCATCAGATGAATCCTCTGTGTATGAGCGTGCATATCTTAGGTCCCTGGATCTTTGTCACATGATATCTTTGGATCATGAGTATCCATCAGATGAATCCTCTGTGTATGAGCGTGCATATCTTAGGTCCCTGGATCTTTGTCACATGATATCTTTGGATCATGAGTTCCATCAGATGAATCCTCTGTGTATGAGCGTGCATATCTTAGGTCCATGGATCTTTGCCACATGACATCCTTGGATCATGAGTATCCAACAGATGAATCATTTGTGTACGAGCGTGCATGAGTATGTGTGGTCGACAGAAAAAGCAATGGGCTAGAGATGGGCAAATCGATTTGCAGACGTTGGTCCGGTGGCCATATCAGTAACCCGCCTCATAGGAACCCTGCAAACCACCTCCTAGCTGCCAGCATCCCCTGCTTCCCTTTAATTTCTAGCCTAGTGTGATGTCATGCGTGCATTATGCTGCAATGATAACGTCGCGCCAGGCCTACAAATCAGAAGTGGCACCTGGGATTAAGGCTCTGAGGAGGAGGTCTGCAGGGCGCCTATGGACTACAAACATAGATGCTGGACCAGGGTCCTGCAAATTTATTCTCTCATCTCTACTGCTCTATTGTCTGTAGTATATGGCCACTTTTAAGGTGTATTTACACTGAAAGATTATTGCGTACAGTTTCACTTGTGCGCAGGCGCCAGAGAGTCACTCTGCCTTCGCGGCGCCTGCGCATAAGTTTCCTGCTTCACAGACGGCAGGAAGAAGAGCGCCTTCCATACATGGTAAAATGCGCAGACGTGGGATCCGGCCGGGAACTGCAGGTCATAGGGCCCTGTGACGTGCAGGGGAGGGGGAATATGGAAATGAAGCTAATAGGTGGGGATTTGCGTCCCCCGGACGTGAAGCTTGCCAGAACAAATTTAATAAATATTATAAAGCAATCAGACCGCTAATATGGGCCATACAGGTAAGTATAGATTCTCATTTCTATCACCTCTATGCCAATATTAGAGGTCTGATAGGTCCCAGGGGATGACAGATTCCCTTTAAGAATCACTACATGCTCCCTTGATAGCTGGCATTGCAAACTTCTCCAGAATTTCCCTTGTGACAGAGTCACTGGTGATGTATATGAGGGGAGATATGTGTTACTGCGGCTACTAGCCTCAGTGAACTGAACCTAGAAGTTTCTTCATCATGTTAGGTGCTGAAAAGGTTAATCAGCTATCAAGGGTCTGGTTCTTTGTGAGTAGGTGTGAGACCGGCGGGACGCCTACTCGCCTACTCACCATATCTCCACCTCAAGGTTGTGGCTGGGGGAAGTTAAATGCTCAGTCACTGAGTTTTTTTTCTCTGGTGTCTGGTCGTGAGAAGGAATTCTCCAGACTGTGAGTGGATGCCATAGAGCTCCACAGAAGGACTTTCCTGAACTGTTTGTGTTACCGAGAGCGGGCGAAACCCGCTCACCTATGAACTGTACTATACTTTTATCTTTTGTTTTCCCGTTATCCCAGAGACGATTTGTTTATTTTGTGGAACCCTGGCGTGGTTTATGTCGTATAATAAACCCGCAGGAAGTTAACCCGAGACGTGTTTCCTGTGTCTGCCTCTGTGAGAGCCGAACTCGTCGCTTTACCCCATCCTTAATGTGGAGGTCAGACTTCTCAGGGAGACTGTCAAGAGTATGTGTGACTGAAGATTGATGTATAAAAAACTAAGTAACTAATCAGTAATTACATACTTTTTTCTAATTTAATAACTTCCCTGAAATAATACAGAAATTATATAAAAGCATATTCATCCGAAAAAGCAGCCAAAACAGGGCACAATTTGTTCCAAAAGTGAAAAACAAAGTACAGTTCACTTGGGTATGACTTAGAAGTGTTACTCTCGGTTAAAGTACCCAAAGATGAAATAATATTTCTGCTCTACGCTCTATTAGGAATCTAAAAGGGGCACATTCCCCCAAACTGCCCAGTCACCCCTATGTGGGACAGCTTTATTGCCAACCTTGCTCTATTCACATATAAACTAAAAAGGTAGGATGAGCATTTGTTCATTGGCCCCCGGCCACCCAAAGTGAAGGCAACTTCATCCAGACAGTAGGGCTGCTCTGCAAGTCCCTGTACAGCAGGTTGGCCGGGCCATAAAGGAGATGCCATGCTACACCAGTTGTCCACCTCCTTTCTTCTCAGGGTTGGTGGGTGTCGTAGAGGCTTGTCCCCCACCAATCTCAAAGTGATAGTACTTTAAATGGGAAACCCCAAGGGAAAAGTCATCTTATAGCTGTGGTGCTCTGCACCCTAGGCTTTCCTTTTCCATTGATTTGATTGGCCTTGTCTTTGGATTATGATGTGGTGAGCAGTGCCAAAGAAAGACTCTCTGTAATTCTGGTAACTAGTGAAGGTCTAAGATCAATCCTACAACAAAATCTTTTGATGTTCAGGAATCACTTTTGGGTGGCTTTTTTCTAGACTCTGCTTCTTTAACGGCAATTGGCTCTTATCACTGGAGAAAGCTACATGTGGCCATTGATTTCTCCTGCGGGGAAAACTGTACAATTCCTTGGTGCTTATTTCAGATTTGAGTCCTCATGGCTGGAACAAGTTTTGCCAGATTTCCACATTGGCTCATACCGGAGGTGCCACGTTTATAACTCCAGTCATAGACTTCATACTTACTTTACAGCTTTTGGAAAGAGTTGTTCAGGTGGGATGACCTCTTCGCGAGTGTCAATCGATGACCATTCTACAGTTTGCTAGTCTACGGTAAGAAGATTCCTCCAGTCTAGATGTCCTTACCCCGATAAATATGCCTGGGGAAAGGCGAGTGATGACTACCATGGCAGCATGATAGGTCGTCCATAGTGGGTAACACTAGTTAGCCTCCATTATTTGGGGGGTCTCTCTTACAAATCAGTCATATTGAACAATCTGTACCGACTACCAGTAATGATCACGCTGTAATGGGAAAGTGGAGTAGTGCTCATCGGACACTAAATATTCTAGCAAGCAGGTTATGAGAAGTTCTGGAAAGAAGATCTTGTGCTTTTCATGTAAACATTCAGGATCCTCCATAGGCGTTATGACCTCAGACTTAGTAACGCAGATCCTGTTATTTCCACAACACGACTTTACCAAGGACTTTGTGAGCTTGTGTAATGCTGAGACGAGAGATGACAGCAGCATGTAATGAGCTTTTTCTACATGTTTCATGCCGTCAATGGATTGTATTCAGTCATGCTAAGTAACGTCGCATTCCCCTGATTAGCACAATGTCCTCGGCCCGTCCTTGGTATGTTGTTTTGATGGAAACACTGAGACGTTACAGCAGTTTAATGCCGGTTTAGTGCTTGTATTATAAAACGTTGAGTGCTCGGAGTCCTGTATGACATCAGTGGAACAGGCCCGGCAGGAAAATGCTCTGCTCTGACTTTTTTATATATAGTTTTGATTTGCCCTTTGTTTAACTGAAACTTGAATCAGGAAATGGGCGCACGGCATCTGCAGGTTTTCTTTCAGGAACTCAGTTGCAGTTATTGTACAGTTCATTTAATAGTAATGCATTAAAGGGATTGTTCAGTTATCACCTATCTGCAGGATAAGTGTTTAACTTACTGATTGGTAGGTGTCCCACCACGGAGACCTGCACCAATTTGCAGATGGGGGAATTTTTATCCCCAACGGGACTCTTTTATCTTTGTTACAAAATGGCACACCATGTTCGACACGCGAACCACCCCGCTACATTCATTCTCTATGGGCCTGCCTGAACAAGTCAAGCACACAGCTCAGCAGTTCCTTATGGAATGAATGCAGCAGCGGTTGAGCATACATTCTAGCAGAGATAAAAGTTCTCCGTGCTTCCAGTCGGTGCAGGTCCCAGTGGTCAGACCCCACCCCTGATCAACAAGTTATCACCAATAAATTGGATGGTTTTCATGATACAACCCCTTGTAAAGAGGATCTGTCACCTGGTTTCACAGTACAAAAACTACACATCAGATCTTAGACCTGATGAAGCTGGTGTACTAACTTTTGAAATCCATATAGGAAAGGCTATATTATTCCTTCTGAAAGTTTTCCTGCCTGTTATTGGCCCCATTAACACAGGGCAATTTTTCGATTTTATGTTTCTATTGACATAGCCATACAAAGGCTTTTTGGTGGGCCGAGGTGTATTTTTGAATTACCATATAATGGACAAAAAAATGGGACAAAAATTCAAATGCAGTGAAATGGTTAAAAAAACGCAATTCTGCCGTTGTACTTTGGGTTTTGTTTTTACCACGTTCGTTGTGGGATAATGCGACGCTACAGGTAAGTACAGTTACAGCAATACTAAACATAGGAGTTTTTAGATATAAAACATTTTTGTTGCTCAAGGATTTGTGTCCTTTTTTCTTTTTTTTTTTTTTTTTTTTAAAGCAAAGTCACCATATGCGGCCTGGTGGCCGAGGGGTTTGCACTGTTATCTTGCAGCTCTAGGCTTCTGGGTTTGATTCCAACCCAGGGCAACATCCTTATGGAGTTTATATTTTTCCCCCATGTGCTTTGTTTTTTTTTTTCCATCCTCCCAAAATCATACTCCTTGGTTATTTTGAAATTTTGATTGAGCCCCAAATAGGGAGAAGGACTGATGTGATAGGCCAAAGGGCCACAATATTTCTAAAATGACCTCTTTCTTACAATTTGTCACCCGCACAGAGTATGGCATTTATAGTACCAGCTCCTGGTCCGCTGCTGTATTCTTTGTCACTCCTCTAGGAATATTTACCTGCAATCCCTTTGTTAATCAGTAGACCATTTTCTTGTCCTTTCAGTCACCCTGGATGCCTACAAATGGTTGGTCTGCTACCTCCTAAGAGAAAGTCATCATAAACTCCAGCAAGAGAAGCGGAGGGCCGCCAATGATTTTGATGCCAGAAATAACAGCCAGGTGCAGTTCAATGCTGATAGGCTAAGCCAGATGTGGCAATAAAAGCAGGAATTAATTATTATTTATTTAATTCAGCTGAGACATCACTGTGTGCATTATTCCTGTGCTGTGACTTCATTGTGTGCATGACGTCTCGCCTGTGACATTACTGTGCATTATTATTCTGCTATAACATCACTGTTCACACTATTCCTGCATCGTGACATTACTGTGTGCCTTATTCTTCTTCATTGACATGACTGTGTGCATTAACACTCTGCTGTGACAACATTTTTACATTATTCCTCTAGTATTCTTGCATTATGACATCACTGTGTGCATTATTCCTCTGCTGTTACATCACTGTTTGCAGTACTCCTGCATTGTGACATCACTGTTTGCAGTACTCCTGCATTGTGACATCACTGTTTGCAGTAGTCCTGCATTGTGACATCACTGTTTGCAGTAGTCCTGCATTGTGACATCACTGTTTGCAGTAGTCCTGCATTGTGACATCACTGTTTGCAGTAGTCCTGCATTGTGACATCACTTTGTGCATTATTCCTGCATTGTGACATCACTGTTTGCAGTACTCCTGCATTGTGACATCACTTTGTGCATTATTCCTGAATTGTGACATCACTGTTTGCAGTATTCCTCTGCTGTTACATCACTGTTACATCACTGTTTACAGTACTCCTGCATTGTGACATCACTGTGTGCATTATTCCTCTGCTGTTACATCACTGTTACATCACTGTTTGCAGTACTCCTGCATTGTGACATCACTTTGTGCATTATTCCTGCATTGTGACAACACTGTGTGCATTATTCCTCTGCTGTTACATCACTGTTTGCAGTACTCCTGCATTGTGACATCACTGTTTGCAGTACTCCTGCATTGTGACATCACTGTTTGCAGTAGTCCTGCATTGTGACATCACTGTTTGCAGTAGTCCTGCATTGTGACATCACTGTTTGCAGTAGTCCTGCATTGTGACATCACTGTTTGCAGTAGTCCTGCATTGTGACATCACTTTGTGCATTATTCCTGCATTGTGACATCACTGTTTGCAGTACTCCTGCATTGTGACATCACTGTTTGCAGTACTCCTGCATTGTGACATCACTTTGTGCATTATTCCTGAATTGTGACATCACTGTTTGCAGTATTCCTCTGCTGTTACATCACTGTTACATCACTGTTTACAGTACTCCTGCATTGTGACATCACTGTGTGCATTATTCCTCTGCTGTTACATCACTGTTACATCACTGTTTGCAGTACTCCTGCATTGTGACATCACTTTGTGCATTATTCCTGCATTGTGACATCACTGTGTGCATTATTCCTCTGCTGTTTCATCACTGTTGCATCACTGTTTGCAGGACTCCTGCATTGTGACATAATGTTTTGCAGTATTCCTGCATTGTGACATCACTGTGCGAATTATCCCTTCGTTTGATATCATTTTGTATATCCTCACTGTATCGGGTGCATTTTCCTGCATGTTTTCTAATGGAGATATGGATTGGTAAATAAATGCACGTGTCCTTCGTCGGCCTTTGGGGTGACATATTTTTCTCTTATCTTGAAGGCATATTACTGTCGCTCCTTGGCCTTGGCATTTATTGAACACACAGTTCTACAGAGATACTATGACTATACCCATGACCCGAGTACACCCGGCTCACTGCAACCCGTCCTGAAGAAGTTGTGCTGCCTTTATGGATTGTGGTCCCTAAGCAAACACATCGCGGTGCTGTACCAAGGTGAGGACCTCCTCCATGCACCGTGCCTACAAAACACACAGGACATTTCCACATATACTCTCCTGAATTAAAGGCTTTGTCCTCCTATATTCGGCATATGCAGATAATGGAGGAAAGGTGACCCCGATAAGGAAGCTCTGCTATTCTCCTGTCTGTTCATGCTGGAGTCTGTGCATTCCTAGATACATCCCAAACGTCACCGGCAACTGCACGGCTTACTTGCAACCACAGGACTTTGTGAACAAAGACAGTCAAGATTTCTGCAAAGAAAAGTTCAATAATACATTTTACATCTGGCACTTGCATCATTTATGCAAAACGTTGCTACTTAGAGATAATAATGGCGCTCCTCACTTAGCAGAAAGTAGCTTCCACCATAGCTACGTACAACATCAGCAGTCTGGTGTGACCTTTTTTATTTAAGAATAGAGTAGGCATCCACAGAAGGGTCCCTAATGCTTCATCGAAGGACCCAACTTTCCGGCAAAAGGCAGATCTGAAGTTCCAGGTTGGCCATCCGACATACCCTCCATTGCCCTCCTCGCTGTGAGATCTCCTGTATTATCGTCAGATCTCGCTCATTGCACTCGCCCAGCGCTGTCACATTCTTTACTGAGGGGGCAGCAAACAGTAACCGCTCTAATGATGTTCGGTAACTGGTTAGAAAAGTATATGGCAGCAGTGGGTTAGTGCCAAGCAGCCATGTTTATCTATTCCTGGACGGCCCCTTAAAATAAGCATGCAGAGCATAACTCCTCCCCTAGGACATCACTGTGTGCACTATTCCTCTTCTGTGACATCACTATGTGCATTATTCCTCTTCTGTAGCATCACTATGTGCATTACTCCTCTGTTGTGACATCACTATGTGCATTACTCCTCTTCTGTGACCTCACTATGTGCATTACTCCTCTGTTGTGACATCACTGTGCATTACTTCCCTGTTGTGACATCACTATGTGCATTACTCCTTTGTTGTGACATCACTATGTGCATTACTCCCCTCTTGTGACCTCACTGTCTGCATTACTCCTGTGTTGTGACATCACTATATGCATTATTCCTCTTCTGTGACATCACTATGTGCATTACTCCTCTGTTGTGACATCACTGTGCATTACTTCCCTGTTGTGACATCACTATGTGCATTACTCCTTTGTTGTGACATCACTATGTGCATTACTCCCCTCTTGTGACCTCACTGTCTGCATTACTCCTGTGTTGTGACATCACTATATGCATTATTCCTCTTCTGTGACCTCACTATGTGCATTACTCCTCTGTTGTGACCTCACTATGTGCATTACTTCCCTGTTGAGACATCACTATGTGCATTATTCCTCTCCTGTGACATCAACTATGTGCATTACTGCTGTGTTGTGACATCACTATGTGCATTATTCCTCTCCTGTGACATCACTATGTGCACTACTTCCCTGTTGTGACCTCACTATCTGCATTACTCCTCTGTTGTGACATCATTATGTGCATTACTCCTCTCTTGTGACATCACTATGTGCATTACTCCTCTTTTGTGACATCACTATGTGCATTACTCCCCTGTTGTGACATCACTATGTGCATTACTCCTCTTTTGTGACATCACTATGTGCATTACTCCCCTGTTGTGACATCACTATGTGCATTACTCCCCTGTTGTGACATCACTATGTGCATTTCTCCTATGTTGTGACATCACTATGTGCTTTTCCCCCCCGTTGTGACATCACTATGTGCATTACTCATCTTCTGTGACATCACTATGTGCATTACTCCCCTGTTGTGACATCACTATGTGACATCACTATGTGCATTACTCCCCTGTTGTGACATCACTATGTGCATTACTCCCCTGCTGTGACATCACTATATGCATTATTCCTCTGCTGTGACATCACTATGTGCATTACTCCTCTGTTGTGACATCACTATGTGCATTACTCCTCTGTTGTGAAATCACTATGTGCATTACTCCTCTGTTGTGACATCACTATGTGCATTACTCATTGCTCCTCTGTTGTGACATCTCTATGTGCATTACTCCCCTGTTGTGACATCACTATGTGTATTACTCCCCTGTTGTGACATCACTATGTGCATTTCTCCCCTGTTGTGACATCACTATGTGCATTACTCCCCTGTTGTGACATCACTATGTGCATTACTCCCCTGTTGTGACATCACTATGTGCATTACTCCCCTGTTGTGACATCACTATGTGCTTTACTCCCCTGTTGTGACATCACTATATGCATTATTCCTCTTCTGTGACATCACTATGTGCATTACTCCTCTGTTGTGACATCACTATGTGCATTTTTCCTCTTCTGTGACCTCACTATGAGCATTACTCCTCTGTTGTGACATCGCTATGTGCATTACTCCTCTGTTGTGAAATCACTATGTGTATTACTCCTCTTCTGTGACATCACTATGTGCATTACTACCCTCTTGTGACATCACTATGTGCATTACTCCCCTGTTGTGACATCACTATGTGCATTACTCCCCTGTTGTGACCTCACTATGAGCATTACTCCCCTGTTGTGACATCACTATGTGCATTACTCCCCTGTTGTGACATCACTATGTGCATTTCTCCTATGTTGTGACATCACTATGTGCTTTTCCCCCCCGTTGTGACATCACTATGTGCATTACTCATCTTCTGTGACATCGCTATGTGCATTACTCCCCTGTTGTGACATCACTATGTGCATTACTCCCCTGTTGTGACATCACTATGTGCATTACTCCCCTGTTGTGACATCACTATGTGCATTACTCCCCTGTTGTGACATCACTATGTGCATTACTCCCCTGTTGTGACATCACTATGTGCCTTACTCCCCTGTTGTGACATCACTATGTGCCTTACTCCCCTGTTGTGACATCACTATGTGCCTTACTCCCCTGTTGTGACATCACTATATGCATTATTCCTCTGCTGTGACATCACTATGTGCATTACTCCTCTGTTGTGACATCACTATGTGCATTACTCCTCTGTTGTGAAATCACTATGTGCATTACTCCTATGTTGTGACATCACTATGTGCATTACTCATTGCTCCTCTGTTGTGACATCTCTATGTGCATTACTCCCCTGTTCTGACATCACTATGTGCATTACTCCCCTGTTGTGACATCACTATGTGCATTATTCCTCTGCTGTGACATCACTATATGCATTACTCCTCTGTTGTGACATCACTATGTGCATTACTCCTGTGTTGTGACATCACTATATGCATTACTCCTCTGTTGTGACATCACTATGTGCATTACTCCTCTGTTGTGAAATCACTTTATGCATTATTCCTCTTCTGTGACCTCACTATGTGAATTACTCCTCTGTTGTGACATCACTATATGCATTATTCCTCTTCTGTGACATCACTATGTGCATTACTCCCCTGTTGTGACATCACTATGTGCATTACTCCCCTGTTGTGACATCACTATTTGCATTAGTCCCCTGTTGTGACATCACTATGTGCATTACTCCCCTGTTGTGACATCACTATGTGCATTACTCCCCTGTTGTGACATCACTATGTGCATTATTCCTCTTCTGTGACATCACTATGTGCATTACTCCCCTGTTGTGACATCACTATGTGCATTACTCCCCTGTTGTGACATCACTATGTGCATTACTCCCCTGTTGTGACATCACTATGTGCATTACTCCCCTGTTGTGACATCACTATGTGCATTACTCCCCTGTTGTGACATCACTGTGTGCATTGCTCCCCTGTTGTGACATCACTATGTGCATTACTCTTCTGTTGTCACATCACTATGTGCATTTTTCCTCTTCTGTGACCTCACTATGAGTATTACTCCTCTGTTGTGACATCACTATGCATTACTCCTCTGTTGTGACATCACTATGTGCATTACTCCTCTGTTGTGAAATCACTATGTGTATTACTCCTCTTCTGTGACATCACTATGTGCATTACTCCCCTATTGTGACATCACTATGTGCATTACTCCCCTGTTGTGACATCACTATGTGCATTACTCATTTGTTGTGACATCACTATGTGTATTACTCCTCTTCTGTGACATCACTATGTGCATTACTCCCCTGTTGTGACATCACTATGTGCATTACGCCCCTGTTGTGACATCACTATGTGAATTACTCCCCTGTTGTGACATCACTATATGCATTTCTCCTATGTTGTGACATCAATATGTGCATTACGCCCCTGTTGTGACATCACTATGTGCATTACTCCCCTGTTGTGACATCACTATGTGCATTACTCCCCTGTTGTGACATCACTATGTGCATTACTCCCCTGTTGTGACATCACTATGTGCATTACTCCCGTGTTGTGACATCACTATGTGCATTACTCCCCTGTTGTGACATCACTATGTGCCTTACTCCCCTGTTGTGACATCACTATATGCATTATTCCTCTGCTGTGACATCACTATGTGCATTACTCCTCTGTTGTGACATTACTATGTGCATTACTCCTCTGTTGTGAAATCACTATGTGCATTACTCCTCTGTTGTGACATCACTATGTGCAATACTCATTGCTCCTCTGTTGTGACATCTCTATGTGCATTACTCCCCTCTTCTGACATCACTATGTGCATTACTCCCCTGTTGTGACATCACTATGTGCATTTCTCCCCTGTTGTGACATCACTATGTGCATTACTCCTCTTCTGTGACATCACTATATGCATTACTCCTCTGTTGTGACAACACCTATGTGCATTACTCTTCTGTTGTGACATCACTATGTGCATCATTCCTCTTCTGTGACCTCACTATGAGCATTACTCCTCTGTTGTGACATCACTATGTGCATTACTCCTCTGTTGTGACATCACTATGTGCATTACTCCCCTGTTGTGACATCGCTATGTGCATTATTCCTCTTCTGTGACATCACTATGTGCATTACTCCCCTGTTGTGACATCACTATGTGCATTACGCCCCTGTTGTGACATCACTATGTGCATTACTCCTCTGTTGTGACATCACTATGTGCATTTCTCCTATGTTGTGACATCACTATGTGCATCCCCCCCCGTTGTGACATCACTATGTGCATTACTCCTCTTCTGTGACATCACTATGTGCATTACTCCCCTGTTGTGACATCACTATGTGCATTACTCCCCTGTTGTGACCTCACTATGTGCATTACTCCCCTGTTGTGACCTCACTATGAGCATTACTCTCCTGTTGTAACATCACTATGTGCATTACTCCTTTGTTGTGACATCACTATGTGCATTATTCCTTTTCTGTGACATCACTATGAGCATTACTCCCCTGTTGTGACATCACTATGTGCATTATGCCCCTGTTGTGACATCACTATGTGCATTACTCCCCTGTTGTGACATCACTATATGCATTTCTCCTATGTTGTGACATCACTATGTGCATTTCCCCCCCATTGTGACATCACTATGTGCATTACTCCTCTTCTGTGACATCACTATGTGCATTAGTCCCCTGTTGTGACATCACTATGTGCATTACTCCCCTATTGTGACATCACTATGTGCATTATTCCTCTTCTGTGACATCACTATGTGCATTACTCCCCTATTGTGACATCACTATGTGCATTATTCCTCTTCTGTGACATCACTATGTGCATTACTCCCCTGTTGTGACATCACTATGTGCATTACTCCCCTGTTGTGACATCACTATTTGCATTAGTCCCCCGTTGTGACATCACTATGTGCATTACTCCCCTGTTGTGACATCACTATGTGCATTACTCCCCTGTTGTGACATCACTATGTGCATTACTCCCCTGTTGTGACATCACTATGTGTATTACTCCCCTGTTGTGACATCACGATGTGCATTTCTCCCCTGTTGTGACATCACTATGTGCATTATTCCTCTGCTGTGACATCACTATATGCATTACTCCTGTGTTGTGACATCACTATGTGCATTACTCCTGTGTTGTGACATCACTATATGTATTACTCCTCTGTTGTGACATCACTATGTGCATTACTCCTCTGTTGTGAAATCACTTTATGTATTATTCCTCTTCTGTGACCTCACTATGTGCATTACTCCCCTGTTGTGACATCACTATGTGCATTACTCCCTTGTTGTGACATCACTATTTGCATTAGTCCCCTGTTGTGACATCACTATGTGCATTACTCCCCTGTTGTGACATCACTATGTGCATTATTCCTCTTCTGTGACATCACTATGTGCATTACTCCCCTGTTGTGACATCACTATGTGCATTACTCCCCTGTTGTGACATCACTATTTGCATTAGTCCCCCGTTGTGACATCACTGTGCATTACTCCCCCGTTGTGACATCACTGTGCATTACTCCCCTGTTGTGACATCACTATGTGCATTACTCCCCTGTTGTGACATCACTATGTGCATTACTCCCCTGTTGTGACATCACTATGTGCATTACTCTTCTGTTGTCACATCACTATGTGCATTTTTCCTCTTCTGTGACCTCACTATGAGCATTACTCCTCTGTTGTGACATCACTATGCATTAGTCCCCTGTTGTGACATCACTATGTGCATTAGTCCCCTGTTGTGACATCACTATGTGCATTATTCCTCTTCTGTGACATCACTATGTGCATTACTCCCCTGTTGTGACATCACTATGTGCATTACTCCCCCGTTGTGACATCACTATGTGCATTACTCCCCTGTTGTGACATCACTATGTGCATTACTCCCCTTTTGTGACATCACTATGTGCATTACTCTTCTGTTGTCACATCACTATGTGCATTTTTCCTCTTCTGTGACCTCACTATGAGCATTACTCCTCTGTTGTGACATCACTATGCATTAGTCCCCTGTTGTGACATCACTATGTGCATTAGTCCCCTGTTGTGACATCACTATGTGCATTATTCCTCTTCTGTGACATCACTATGTGCATTACTCCCCTGTTGTGACATCACTATGTGCATTACTCCCCTGTTGTGACATCACTATGTGCATTACTCCCCTGTTGTGACATCACTATATGCATTATTCCTCTTCTGTGACCTCACTATGAGCATTATTCCTCTTCTGTGACATCACTATGAGCATTACTCCCCTGTTGTGACATCACTATGTGCATTATTCCTCTTCTGTGACATCACTATGTACATTACTCCCCTGTTGTGACATCACTATGTGCATTTTTCCTCTTCTGTGACCTCACTATGAGCATTACTCCTCTGTTGTGACATCACTATGCATTACTCCTCTGTTGTGACATCACTATGTGCATTACTCCTCTGTTGTGAAATCACTATGTGCATTACTCCTCTGTTGTGAAATCACTTTATGTATTATTCCTCTTCTGTGACCTCACTATGTGCATTACTCCCCTGTTGTGACATCACTATGTGCATTACTCCCTTGTTGTGACATCACTATTTGCATTAGTCCCCTGTTGTGACATCACTATGTGCATTACTCCCCTGTTGTGACATCACTATGTGCATTATTCCTCTTCTGTGACATCACTATGTGCATTACTCCCCTGTTGTGACATCACTATTTGCATTAGTCCCCCGTTGTGACATCACTATGTGCATTACTCCCCTGTTGTGACATCACTATGTGCATTACTCCCCTGTTGTGACATCACTATGTGCATTACTCCCCTGTTGTGACAGCACTATGTGCATTACTCTTCTGTTGTGACATCACTATGTGCATTTTTCCTCTTCTGTGACCTCACTATGAGCATTATTCCCCTGTTGTGACATCACTATGTGCATTATTCCTCTTCTGTAACATCACTATGTGCATTACTCCCCTGTTGTGACATCACTATGTGCATTTTTCCTCTTCTGTGACCTCACTATGAGCATTACTCCTCTGTTGTGACATCACTATGCATTACTCCTCTGTTGTGACATCACTATGTGCATTACTCCTCTGTTGTGAAATCACTATGTGTATTACTCCTCTTCTGTGACATCACTATGTGCATTACTCCCCTATTGTGACATCACTATGTGCATTACTCCCCTGTTGTGACATCACTATGTGCATTACTCCCCTGTTGTGACATCACTATGTGCATTACTCATTTGTTGTGACATCACTATGTGCATTATTCCTCTTCTGTGACATCACTATGTGCATTACTCCCCTGTTGTGACATCACTATGTGCATTATGCCCCTGTTGTGACATCACTATGAAAATTACTCCCCTGTTGTGACATCACTATATACATTTCTCCTATGTTGTGACATCACTATGTGCATTTCCCCCCCGTGGTGACATCACTATGTGCATTACTCATCTTCTGTGACATCACTATGTGCATTACTCCCCTGTTGTGACATCACTATGTGCATTACTCCCCTGTTGTGACCTCACTATATGCATTATTCCTCTGCTGTGACATCACTATGTGCATTACTCCTCTGTTGTGACATCACTATATGCATTATTCCTCTTCTGTGACCTCACTATGTGCATTACTCCTCTGTTGTGATATCACTATGTGCATTACTCCTCTGTTGTGAAATCACTATGTGCATTACTCCTCTGTTGTGAAATCACTATGTGCATTACTCCTCTGTTGTGACATCACTATGTGCATTACTCATTGCTCCTCTGTTGTGACATCACTATGTGCATTACTCCCCTGTTGTGACATCACTATGTGTATTACTCTTCTGTTGTGACATCACTATATGCATTATTCCTCTTCTGTGACATCACTAAGTGCATTACTCCTCTGTTGTGACATCACTATATGCATTATTCCTCTTCTGTGACCTCACTATGAGCATTATTCCTCTTCTGTGACATCACTATGTGCATTACTCCCCTGTTGTGACATCACTATGTGCATTATTCCTCTTCTGTGACATTACTATGTGCATTACTCCCCTATTGTGACATCACTATTCTTCTGCTGATGTTTTCAGGTGGATACTTTGCTGGTGAACTGCCCAGCAGAATCGTGCAGGACGCTATTCTGGACCTATGTGCTCAGGTAGTGTATTGGTACTGAAAGGTTGACATGTTAGGTACATTTTTGTATTAAGTCGCCCTCCTCTCGCCTTTTGCAAAAATAACAATCTGAACTATTCATGGCTTGGATTTGCCTCACAACAGATTAGATGGCTGCACTCTCTGATGCCAAGTTTTATTTCCACCACATCCCAAAAATTCATTATTAGCCCATAAAGGGGGCGCACATGGCACCTAGTTCCCACCAGACCGTCCCATGTTTCCATATGGTGGAAATGTCAGAAAATCAAGAGCTATTGGATCCATACAGATCGCCTCATTTGGTCTGAGTTATTCTCCGCATGGACGCTGAGCCTTTTTAAATGCTCGAATTCCAAATGTTCCAAAAAAATAAAAATAAAAGTTGATTTATTTACTTTTTCTGGCAGCTAAAATGGCCACAGCCAGAAGCTGGAGGACTCTGCCGGTGCTTCTGGACCTAATCAGAAACTAACTAGGATGGAGAATGGTAAATGATAGACGTATGAGGTTCCTACTGACGGCCAAGCAAATGTCACGGCGTCTGGCAGCCACGGGTGTCGTGTTTGGCCGTCCGTCATAGTGACTCTTGCACCATATGGTTTTAGGAACATTACGATCCCCCTCCCTTATATGCAATGTTCCGAAGTCTCATATGTTTGAGTGGTTACCCCAGCATGGCCAAAAAATTAGGAAAAATATATACTTTCCTGCTGATACTCTTTTGTGCCACTCCAGGTCCCCTGCTTGTCTCTGTGCCTTCTCTTCTGGTGGGTACATTATGTGACCCCTGCAGCCAATCAGTGGCTGCAGCAATGAACATCACACCACTTCTGGGGCCAGTGATTGGCTTCAACAGTCACATGATTTCTCCACCTAATGAAAAGTCTTGGAGATCGGTGGAGGATCAGTGGAGCACTATGGAGGGGGACCAGTGGAGCACTATGGAGGGGGACCAGTAGAGCACTGCGGAGGGGTACCAGTGGAGCACTGCGGAGGGGGACCAGTGGAGCACTGCGGAGGGGGACCAGTGGAGCACTGCGGAGGGGGACCAGTGGAGCACTGCGGAGGGGGACCAGTGGAGCACTGCGGAGGGGGACCAGTGGAGCACTGCGGAGGGGGACCAGTGGAGCACTGCGGAGGGGGACCAGTGGAGCACTGCGGAGGGGGACCAGTGGAGCACTGCGGAGGGGGACCAGTGGAGCACTGCGGAGGGGGACCAGTGGAGCACTGCGGAGGGGGACCAGTGGAGCACTGCGGAGGGGGACCAGTGGAGCACTGCGGAGGGGGACCAGTGGAGCACTGCGGAGGGGGACCAGTGGAGCACTGCGGAGGGGAACCAGTGGAGCACTGCGGAGGGGGACCAGTGGAGCACTGCGGAGGGGGACCAGTGGAGCACTGCGGAGGGGGACCAGTGGAGCACTGCGGAGGGGGACCAGTAGGTATATATATATTTTTTTGTTTGTTAAAAGATAAAACAAATACTGGACAACTCCTTTAAGATTTCTCAGTGGCTTATCCTGTATTTTTTCCTAACTAGAATCATTTTTAAAACCTTCAATAACATTTTTTTTTTCTGGAAAGGAAAGGTTGCGCATGACCAGTGAAAAGATTGCAGTTGGTGCTCATAAAATTCTGTGGAGAACTCGCTGTGGCTTCAGAAGAACTTGCAGCAGAATGTCTGTGTCTGCCTCTAGCTTCTCCCTAGAGTAGGAGCACTAGCTGTCATCTCCTACCTGCGTAATAAGGAAATCTGTCTTCACTGACTACAAATTTTACAGATTTTACCTGTGAATTGAAAATATTGAGACTGAGAATATCAGTCCAGGAGGAAAAAGAAGCAGATTTCTCCCATAAGATACATTACAAAGCTTCTTATTTTCATGTTGACTATTGATTTATGGCAAAAAATGACAACGGTTACTTTTTAAAGGCTCAGAGATAATGAAGTAGCGTGAAAGAGCAGAAATCATACAGTATGTCAGTTCACATTTTCTCTTTTTTTTAACTTCACATGAAAAATTAAAGCGGGACAGCTTGTTTAAATGGTTTGTCCCCTCAGTGACCACCTTCTTCAAAATGTGGCTCTTGAGGCGATCAGCTGATCATCTTGGGTCCTACTTGGGGCTCACACTGTATGTAGGAGGCTATGTGGGGGCTCATACTGTATATAGGAGGCTATATGGGGGCTCAAATTGTATGTAGAAGGCTATGTGGGGGCTCATACTGTATGTAGAAGGCTATGTGGGGGCTCATATTGTATGTAGGAGGCTATGTGGGGGCTCATACTATTTATAGGAGGCTATGTGGGGGCTCATACTGTATTTAGGAGGCTATGTGGGGGCTCATGCTGTATATAGGAGGCTATGTAGGGGATCATACTGTATATAGGAGGCTATGTGGGGGCTCAGCTGTATATAGGAGGCTATGCGAGGGCTCATACTGTATATAGGAGGCTATGTGGGGACTCATACTGTATTTAGGAGACAGGGGGCTCAAGCTGTATATAGGAGGTTATGTGAAGGCTCATGCTGTATATAGGAGGCTATGTGGGGGCTCATACTGTATATAGTTAGACTATGTGAGGTCTCATGCTCTATATAGGGGGACAATGTTGGGGCGCATACTGTATATAGGAGGCTATGTGGGGGCTCATACTGTATTTAGGAGACTGGGGGCTCAAGCTGTATATAGGAGGTTATGTGAAGGCTCATGCTGTATATAGGAGGCTATGTGGGGACTCATACTGTATTTAGGAGACAGGGGGCTCAAGCTGTATATAGGAGGTTATGTGAAGGCTCATGCTGTATATAGGAGGCTATGTGGGGGCTCATACTGTATATAGTTAGACTATGTGAGGTCTCATGCTCTATATAGGGGGACAATGTTGGGGCGCATACTGTATATAGGAGGCTATGTGGGGGCTCATGCTGTATATAGGAGGCTATGTAGGGGATCATACTGTATATAGGAGGCTATGTGGGGGCTCAGCTGTATATAGGAGGCTATGCGAGGGCTCATACTGTATTTAGGAGGCTATGTGGGGACTCATACTGTATTTAGGAGGCTATGTTGGGGCTCATACTGTATATAGGAGGCTATATGGGGGCTCAAATTGTATGTAGAAGGCTATGTGGGGGCTCATACTGTATGTAGAAGGCTATGTGGGGGCTCATATTGTATGTAGGAGGCTATGTGGGGGCTCATACTATTTATAGGAGGCTATGTGGGGGCTCATACTGTATTTAGGAGGCTATGTGGGGGCTCATGCTGTATATAGGAGACAGGGGGCTCAAGCTGTATATAGGAGGTTATGTGAAGGCTCATGCTGTATATAGGAGGCTATGTGGGGGCTCATACTGTATATAGTTAGACTATGTGAGGTCTCATGCTCTATATAGGGGGACAATGTTGGGGCGCATACTGTATATAGGAGGCTATGTGGGGGCTCATACTGTATTTAGGAGACTGGGGGCTCAAGCTGTATATAGGAGGTTATGTGAAGGCTCATGCTGTATATAGGAGGCTATGTGGGGACTCATACTGTATTTAGGAGGCTATGTGGGGGCTCATACTGAATATAGTTAGACTGTGAGGTCTCATGCTGTATATAGGGAGGTTATGTGGGTGTGCATACTGTATTTAGGAGACTATGTTGGGGCTCAAGCTGTATATAGGAAGGCTATGTGGGGGCACATACTGTATATAGGGAGCAATGTGGGGTCTCATACTGTGGGGCTTTGTGGGAGTCCATACTGTATGTAGTGGGGCTCATGCTGTATATACGGGGGGCTGTGTGTGGGATCATACTGTATATAGGGGAGGTGTCTGATTACTTAATTCTGGTCAATAATAAGTGATACAATTTAAATGAATATAAAATAATTAATATGTTAATATTAATATTGAGCAGAATTTATTTCAGCCTATTGGTTCGGCCTCCACAACAGTCACGGTCTCGCATATGTCCCCTCGGGATAATGAATTGCCCACCCCTGTGCTAAGAGCATTGCCTGACAGAAAGCTCCAAGTCTTTGCCTAAACTGATACATTGTAACAAGCTCAACTTTGTGAATAGGACTAAGTCAGGAGTGAATATCAACCTCAAGTTTCTGTTCACTGACAGCAAGCACAATTTAGAAAATGGGGAGGGATGTAGGCACAATGGACCCGAATCATCCAGAGGTTTTCTCCAGTTTTCTGGCTTAAAACTTTGCAAAATTTTTTGCATAACTGGAAGTTGCACGGAAAGTTTTCAACTCTTGGTGTTTTTTACCACCCTCGCACAATAGATAAAAGATGCGCCAAATTTATTAAAGCGGCAGACGCCTTATATTTGAATTTGACTCAGTGTTCACTTCTTTAAGACTGGAGTACAAAGGTCCACTTTAAATGAATGGGGTCCAAAGTATATTGGAAATTTGCCAAACTTTTTATTGCATAGTGAATAGCGGACAACTTGATGCATTTACAGATGTAGCAGAGCTGAGATGACTTGAGTAGTTTTACAGAAGAGCACCGATAAGGAGGCGGACGCAAGGAGATAAATAGCATATTCAACACTGCTGCATTTGTAAGACTGTCCCGTAATTAGATGAGCATTTCTCGGACAATGGCTCAGCAGGGATATTTGTGCGCAGGACATTACGTAGCCCCCTCGTTAACCGCTTTCGCTGTTCTTGGTCCCTCGAGACTGAATATATGGCAGGAGCCAGTTTATGACACGGTGCGGATTACACGGCAGCGGTCGTTCTGTGCCGCAGATCAGATGTAACTCCACCACTGCCGTGTAAAGGTTAATGAGACATGCGGAGAATTCGAGAGGGGACGTAACAAATGGAAAAAAATTCAATGGCGGCTCCAAGACAATAAAACCCGAATCCTGCGCTCCCCTAAACAGCGTGACCGCTCGCATTTCACTCCTCTGTTTTGCTCGTGTTACTATGGAAAGTGAGGACGGCTGCCAACATTTTTTATTCTTGTAACGCAGCTGAAAGACGACGCCGTGTCTCTCGTGGACGCCATCGCACCTCCAGATTTCATCTTGAACTCCCCCATTGCCAAAGCGGATGGAGAGGTAAATCCAAAGGAGCTGAAATCAGTTTTTTTGCTATAAAATGTCAAAAAAGTTCATCCATTTTTCTAGAATTGTTGAAATGCAGTCGCTTGGATGCCATAGTGCAGGTCCAGATGTAGCAGAGCTGAGTTTCTCATTTAAAGGAGACATTTATGACTTATCCACATCTGTGGGGCCGAGACCTATCTCCAGCATGGAGACCCCCGTCTTGCTGAAATGGCTCCGATGTTTCCGTCACTCCTATAGAAGTGAATGGAGAGAGCCACACACATGTGAAGTCATGTATTTATTCTCCCGGCAGCAGGTGGGCGCCTGTCCACATGGGAAAAATGTTGTAATGAAGGCCCCCATACAGATCGTACTAAGGGAAGAGTCGGACGGGGATCGCAACACTATGCCCGGACTGGCCAGCGGCTCTACCCACCTGAGCGTGACTGCATGTATTTCTATGCAGCTGTCACGCTCAGGTAGGGAGAGCCGCCGGCCAGTCCATGCTTTGCGCTGCGATCCTGGTCCGAGTTATTTGGCCGTCGGACTCTTCCCTATCCGATATAGCCGTGACTTGCCCACAGTCTAATGTTCATGGGGGCCTCCTGACTCTCACCTCACAAATGATGTTGGGGGAGAAAAATTTCTGACATGTTCAATTTCGGGCTACCAATCCTTTTGTTCTCAGCGAGATAACACAGAAGCGCTCCTTTGTTTGAAGGAGTCGGGTGAGATATATGCCAGACCAACAATCGTTGTGAATGGGGCCCCTTAGAATTCCCCATTATTAAAAGTTATCACCTATCTACAGAATAGATAACTTAGAGATCGGGGGGGGGGGTTCTGACCTTTGGGACCCCCTGTTATCCAGAGAAATGAGCTGTGAAATGCCCCTTTAGAGCGGAGCGGAGGTCACACACGTGGAGCAGAGGTAACACACATACAGCACCGCTCTATTCATTGTCTATATGGGACCGCCGGAGATTGCGGAGTTCCTTTTTTATCCAGCAGGGAGCGGTGGTGTGCATGTTCGCCCACGTCTCCATTCCAATGGGGCATTTCAGAGCCCTGTTCTAGGCAATAGTGGGGGTCTTAGCAGTCAGGCCCCCACCGGCCCACAAGTTAGGTGATGACTTTTAATTATGGGAATATTCCTTTATCTAATGGCGGTTCATATTATAAATTATAATTAGGCTGGTGTCACAGCAGGTTGTCGTGCCATAGTCGCCACTTTCACTCATTTTCTGCAATATAGTGGTGCAACATTGCAACGTTATGAACCACTGGGTCCACAAGAGCGTCTTTTGCTCTGGAGGACCCAGCACCTAGGTATTACAAAGACAGCCAATTGGTTTTCTATAGGGATTGTGTAATGCTTCATTTCCCCCGTGGGGGAGCTGCAGAGAAATAGAACAGTTGCTGCTGTGCTTCTGCATAGATGATATCTGATCGCTCAGCAGCAGGACATCCTGCCGTCAGTCTATTGTCCAGGGTCCTTGTAAGAAGTTGATGACACACATGTATTGTGCCGCTCAGGCACCAGCAGGAGGCAGCAGAGCGACAGGGGGCAGTTTTTTTAACTAGTTAAGAGTTTGTAGTAACTTCCTGATGGATATTGATATGTTACTTTTTGGTTTGAACAATTAAAGGGGTAGTCAATGACTGCTTTCTTCCAGAAACAGCGCCACACCTGTCCATGTCTGGTATTACAGTTCAGTGACCTGAACGTGACTGAGCAGTAATACCACAAACAACCTGTGGATCGGTGTGGCGCTGTTTTTGGAAGAAACCATCCATGTTTTTCCAAACCTTAAAGCTACCTTTTAAAGAGGATGTCTTGACAGAATGTGATGTGTTCCCAGTTATGAAGTAAAGGGTGGGATCTGAGGCCCCCCATTATGTGACAGGTGGACCATCAGTTACCATCTCTAACTGGCGTTACGTTCTTCCAGCTGTACAAGAACCTGTGGTCTGCGGTCCTACAAGGAGAGAAGGTTTTGGAGCGCGCATCATGGTGGCCTGAATTTTGCATCAACAAGCCCGTAATAGAGAAAGCTCGATCCCATCTCTGAAGACGCCCAGAGATTGACGTCTCCACGTGCCACATCCGTGTATGATGAGAAGATGTCTCCTGTCACACACCACAGATGGGAGCTACAAGGAATAATAAACTGATATTACAATGGAAGGGGACAACACTAGTCAAAGAGGCAGGACCTACTGCACTTATTCCCACGACGCTCCGCTAGATTGTACCTGTAAGTAGTCAGTCAAGTGGAGCAGGACGGGGAGAACTACCGGAGACCGCCCTTTTGGACCGGTCATTATAGTCACATCATCCCCTATTTTAAAGTATATGAAACATAATAAGACTGCCGGTGTCTGATTCACGCTGCCCGCGGTTCGGACTTTAAGAATTAGCTGATCAGTTCCCTCTAACCCAGGGGTCTCAAACTCAGCTGGGCATATGGGCCGCACACGGAAAAACATTTAATTTGGGGGGCCGCATTATTTGCATGACAAAGTGACATTTTTAGTGATACCATTTTATTTTCTATACACCTTTTGAACTGGTCCTCATCTTGCAGACATGGTCTCCCATCCAGGTCCCTCATACTGCAGACATGGTTTCCCATACTGCAGACGTGGTCTCCCATCTAGGTCCCCCATATTACAGACATGGTCCCCCATCCAGGTCCCCCATATTACAGACATGGTCCCCCATCCAGGTCCCCCATATTACAGACATGGTCCCCCATCCAGGTTCCCCATATTACAGACATGGTCCCCCATCCTGGTCCTTATCTTACAGACATGGTCCCCCATCCAGGTTCCCCCCATACTGTGCAAAGGGTCCCCATCCCCCCATACTGCGGTCAGGGTCCCCATCCCCCCATACTGCGCACAGTGCCCCCCTGTGCTGTATTTCACATGACAGAGAAAAAAAAAAAAGATTCTCACCTGTCCTCCGTTCCCTCGGTATCCTTTCTGCACCTGTGGCCCGCAGGCACAGACCCCGTAACGATCGCGGCTCTCTCCAGCAGCCGCTGACATCAGCGCTGTAGCACAGTGTATTGCCGCGCAGAGACCGGCTCTCTGCACAGCAATACCAGTGTCAGCCGCCGGCCTATCAGAGGCCAGCAGCTGACATCTGCGTCCCAGCGCAGCGGCGTATGACGTCACTGCCATGCGCAGATGTCAGCGGCTGCTGGAGAGAGCCGCGATCGTTACGGGGTCTGTGCCTGCGGGCCGCAAGAAGCAGCCGGAGGGGCCGCATGTTTGAGACCCCTGCTCTAACCCAATATTGGTGCCATTGTATTACCAATTTCTTCAGAGACTTCTCATTGTCGGTCCATCATCGTTGCCCATCCATCCCCCATTTAGCTACACATATAGTTTAGATAAGATTTTGACTTTTTTTTTTTTTCTTTAGGCAGCACATGTCGAATTCTATAGCACAAGTACTGCATTATATATATATATATATTTATATTTATATTTATATATATATATATATATATATATATATATATATGTATACACATACATACACATATATATATATATATATATATATGTATATATATATGTATATATATATATATGTATCTATATATATCGATTACACACACTACACTATGGCAGCAGATGAGAGACTCGAGTGTTGTCCAGCCATTTAGTCTTGCAACTCTGTAAAGATCACATGACCTCAAATCCAGCCTTAAAGGGGTTGTCCGGTCTGAAACTACAAGTCTGCAGTCACTCTATGTGACTTCAGACTTGTGAATCTTGACATCGCGCACACTGCGGCGCTGGGAATGGTGGTCATGTGACTGTAGTTATGCCATTTGCATACTTCCGGCCACATTCCAACTAGATTGTTGAGCGAGGCCGTGCACGTCTAGTCGGAATGTGGCCGGGAGTATGCATATCACATAATTGCAGTCACACAACCGCCGTTCCTGGCACCAGAGAATCTGCACAGTGCACAGTGTGCAGAATGTGAGGATTCACAAGTCTGCAGTCACATAGAGTGGCTGCAGACTTGTAGTTTAACACCAGACAACCCCTTTATATGTTCCCTGCACTTCCAGACGACTTGATCTCATTTAGTAGATAATGTGCTAAATAGGCAATCTGCAAATTACTTTATCCAAAAATGATGTTGCCTTACCCCCAGAAAAATTACTACAAAGTGTCAGCCACTAGTCAGTCTTCCTTCTGTGTAACTTGCTGTCCATCGCCTTTTTTAGCATCAGAGACTCAAAGATGGAATACGGGAAGTCAGGGCTGTTTTTTGTCTTTCTGCTTCTGCTCTCCTGTCTGCTAAAGTGAATACAGGTATAACAGAGAGGCAGGCTTCAAGTTAAGGGCAGGTAAGCCATTGGCAAGTGCAGTGAATGCTGGGAAGTGAGGGGAAAGAAAGTCCTAAAACCTATAGTGCTGTCAGGATGCTGAGGAAGATGAATCGTCCAGTGAAAGGGAGTAAATGGCAAGAATCTGGACAGGGGGCAACATCTCCAGCATTCCCCAGAGAGCACCATCTGGTGGGACTGGTACTGAGGCGCAGAGACTGTGCCGCCGCAGAGCCGTCTATGCAGAGCTCTCGCATGGATTCCTCTATGTACAAATGACAGCAGGACGCCCATAGGGTCCCAGGCCCAACAACTTTACAAAGTGATTTTTTTTTCTCATTGAATAAACATTCAGACTGTCAGAGCCCATTAAACCTGAAAATTGGTCCCTTGTAATTTTGGATGATTTCCAAAAAGCCTTCAACAGAATAAGCACAATTACAGTCTAATAACCCGCCATACAGCACAGGACGTATGTTTTCCATAGAATTTTATACCAGATAATGGGAATAACCCTGACATTGAACTGATTTTTTTTACATTTTAGCCTTTAAAGGAAATGTCATCAGAAAATGTTCTGTTAAACGTATTTTTATAATGTTTTCTTCGTTATCTAAGCACTGTGTGCAGAATTATCAGGCAGTGATTATTGTGACCTCAAACCAACAGCCATTGTTTAGAAGACACTTTCTTCAAGCAATGGTGCAAGACTTTCAAGAAAACCATGATTCTTATTCAGGTCAATGCTCCATCACAGCATCGCCTGTCTCCACTGCTCGGCTAAAATTAAAGGGGTATTCCCATCTCCATGATCCTATCCCAATATGTAGTAGGTGCAATAATAATATTAGCAAATACATCAAATTATAAATGTAGTACATTTCTTCTGATTCGCTCTGTTGCTTACCCCATGTGCAGGGCATTGCAGTAGCTTAGGTATCCATGGTTACTACCACTAACAACTAACTGACACTATATGAGTGGTCATAACCATAGATACCTAAGCTACTGCAATGCCCTGCACATGGGGTAAGTGACATAGCGACATGCCCAATCGTTCTGCACACAGCGATATTCTCCTAAGGCGGAAAAAAAACCTTGTTTTTACTTAAACATTCGGGTTTATTAACCTTTCAGATTGACCAACTGCAATTTAGTTGTTCAATAATAACATGAATAATCAAAAAATGCACCTGGCAGGAAGTAGGAGTCTAATACAAAATTACAAGATTTCTGAATTTTTTTTTTTAATATATTGATGCAAAAAAAAAAACTAATTAAAAAATTAATTTAATATAAAACCTTTTTAAAACAATAAGCCGTTTTCTGATGACACATTACCTTTAAGTGACTAATACAGGAAGCGCTAACCTCTGTGTTTATGGTAGATTATGCCGCCATCCCCACATTGTCTGCAGGGGAATGGTAGTATTATATGACAAGTATTAATTTGATGCATGGAAGAGTCATGTCCACCATGGTGCCTCATTGTTCACACTCTAATCACTGGACCCCCTTTTGACATCCAATATGGTTTATGTATATAGACAACCCCTTTAAATCACTGAAAAAGATGATGATACTTGTAAAGTCTACTGAAAAGCTGGTGGTGCATAACCAGACCTGTCATCAGGCTAGTCTGTCGTATGTAAGGACAAGTCTGCTCTCATATTAGCTAAAATGGTACCTATTGGGGCGTTTGGCTAGTAGAATACACCAAACCAAGGCTATGCAGGGAAGGCACCCGCCACCTTTTCTGCTTCTAAGATTCATGATTGGCGTCATCAATTCTTTCTTCCTGAACAGTAATAGGAAATGAGAACATTTCACGCTTTTTTGTGGCTTTGCCATCCCCCCTTTTTGTGGTTTTGCCACCCCCTTTTTGTGGTTTTGCCATCCCCCTTTTTGTATGTTAAGATTGTGTAGTGTCATTGTGCAGTGCTTGTAATTATGTAGGTAGATTGCAGGTCAGATACCACTCCCAGGAGTAATACACCCCTATTATTACTACATTCCTGTCCGTCCTGAAATCTGCTGCTAATCCAGTGTCAAAATCCCGCGACTGTGAAATCTCCGTTGTATTGTAGACATTCACCATGATTTCATTTCATTCCTGAATAAATTTGTACCATTTATAATGAAATTGATTTGTACGTCTTATTCTGGATGTCTCGTTTTTCCTGCTCTTGTCCAGATATTTTTTTCTTAGTCCAAGTTTGGTTTGGTTTCTCTATCACAGGTCAGTGATTCTCATCAGACTATTCGGATAATTATAAGACATGTTGCGTTTTCAGCAATTTTTGACCGAGCCTGACAAGACGTAAAGGATTTTCATGGACAACCTGCGCTCCATAGATGTAAAGGTTCTCAATAATGACCTTAGACTTTACATCAAAGGTGGTTTACATTAAAGTGTGGAGTATAATGGAATCAGGGGTCTTCACTATTGGCTCTTTCAAGAGAGTTTTGGTTCCATTACAAGGATCTCATCGGTCCAGAGTCCTTGGAGGAACCACCAATGGGGAGCAATAGACGTAGCCTCATCGAAACCAACAGGTGTGAATTGGGTAATAGACTGAAGGACAAGAAGCCAGATGAGTCCTAATGGCTACAGATTGGACAGATTAACCAAGAACACCCAGGTAATGATAACCAGACATATGATGGACCTTCACATGCCTCTAAGTCCGCAAATGTTTTCCCATCAGTATAGAAATTGTGGTGATCTGCTGAACACTGATTTCTGTACCTAAGAAGAAAAAAATTTGAGGACTCTCCAATCCCAAGAGGAGAAAACTGGGCTTCTTTTACCCTGGAGCATAATATGATAAATCATGAAGATCTTCCCTCTATTGCATCACATGAAGACATACCAAGGATATGTTGACGTCACTTTTCTGGAACACATTCATACTATGTGGTGGGTGGGGAACTCTTGGCCCATGAGCTGAACGTGGTCATAGACTGTCATTGACCAAGATGGATGCCAAAATAGTGTCTTGCTTCGGTTGTATGTATTTGTGGCGCCCCTGAGGGTTCAGTCGCCACAGGGGTACTGCACCTCAGACCGAGGTGTGGTATCTCCTCTCCGAGGTAAGGGTGGAGCGCCTCTCAGGACTCAGCCATCCATTCAATACTACACCACTCCTGTCCTGAGGGGGGGCTTTAAGGCACCATAGTGCCGCCCAAGCCGGGATAGAGGAGATGGGGGGAACCAAAAGATAGGGGGAACCATGTAGTGGGTGAGGGTGGAGGACGCACTTTAGGTTACACTCATTCAATCATATTTAATCAACGGCCATCTTAGGTTCAAGGTCCTTTGATTGTGGTCTTCATCACTGAACATGGCTTTCCGGTGGAACCTGCAGCTGATTAAAGATACACGGTCCTCGTTCTCTGGCCTTGAGGCGAGGAGCGGGTTAGAGTTAACGGCTGTCTCTACCCGGTCAAGGTCCCTACCTAAGAAGGCCTGGAGGAGACTAGCTCCACAGGCAAAAGGATCCCAGGGGGATGCAGACAGAGGGGCATACGCCACCTGTCCTCACTATTCTGGCCTAGTCAGAGGGACTCCTGCTGCAAAAGGGGTACCGGCCCCCGATATCTGGCTTTGCTACTTCATGTCCTAGTCAGAAAAGCCCGGAGGCTTAAAGGATCCCGCCGGGTAACGGACGGAGCGGAGTCGCCACCCGTACCCTTGTTCTGTGTATAGCCAGAGGGAGACCCAGCCTTGTAACACGCACCACATACGGACAGGAGAGGACCTAGTGGGAAAGTCTAGGAACACTCTGGTGCAGGGGGTCCTGACTGATGCACCCTAACTACCCGGAGTGTGCTGAACCCCTTCCTGGTGGCCGCAGCGCGCCATGAGGAGCAAGGAGAAGCCTTGCAGGTGACACCTAACAACGTGAGTAAAGCTTGGAAGACTTCGTCCATTGCCTCCAGTTCCTCATTTCAGTGCGACACCACACCGCACCACCCACTACGACCCCCCTGATCCGTCTTCTCTGCCCTGAGGCCCTGCTCCGCCTGTGGGGAGTAGTACCATCTTCTGCTGCCACGACATCCCGCCTCAGAGGACTGCCGCAGCGCTAGTGGCGAATCACCAGGCACCACAGGTGGTGTAGTCATTACATCCACTCGAATACCACCGTCCCTCCTGGCCCTTATTTTTACTGTGACGACCCTAGGCACGGGCCGGGCCTAGGCCACGACTGCATCCACAGTACACCAGGAGGCCTGGTTCCGAGTACCCCCATCTCTCAGGGTAGGGCCAGCGAGCGGGAGCGAGGCGTCACATATTTGCATATCATTTGTACAGGGAAGGGAAGCAGGCTTCACTTTCCATAAAAAATGATTCCACATGATCTACTCTTTTTTTTTTTTGCTTACATTATTGACCCTGGCACGTGTATTTTGCCTTGTATCTGCCACGCTTTTTCTATGTATCTGGCACCTGTATTTTGCCGTGTATTTAGCACATTTTTTGCGCATTTTGGAAAAAGACTTAATATTACCAGGATGAAGGTCAATCGGTGAGTCCAAAGTCGACTTCATTGAAGTAAATGGCTCCATTGTGGCTCTGTCTGGGCTCACGTTGGAATATAGTTATTCGGGTATTTCGACACTCACCCTGACGTATTGTTAGGTGAATTGCTTTGGGTGAGTGTGAACCGAGCCTCACAGGGTTTTCTCTTGGTGAGACAACCCATTTAGGTAAGAGCATGAATTAAAGGTTTACTGAAAGGGTACTGTCACGCAAGGTGAGGGAAAGACTAAGAGCACAATGACGGGAAAAGGGGGAGGAAGCCCAAACACTAGGGAGAGGGGGAGTGGAGACCCCTAGGCAGATCTGACAACACACTGACTGCCCTAACGTCCCTAAATAGGTTCCGCACCTATCGCTGAGCAGGAAACCTAATCCCTGACTGCCCCTAGCCATAGGCCCTAGGTATGGAGGGGACAGGCTGAGCACTAGTCAGCCCCATTGCAACTAAAGACAAACAGGTAAACAGACAAGGGAATCCACTTAGCTTGAGAAGACACCAGAGAGATCACGCCAACTATCCTCCAATGGAACTCCAAGAAGACACTAACCAACTACTAGTACTTCAGGACAGAGAAAATTAGAGCTATCACCGGCGACTCTCTGGAGAGACTGAAGGTATTTAAACATCCAGCAAGGGTGTGTCAATTAGCAGCAGAAGGTGGAGGTCACTGCTAGGTCTCAGAGGGAGAAGGATATCACTACGCTACAGAGATGAAAAGGTCAAGAAGGTGCGTGCTGAGCCAAGCGCAATGACCTTCTACAGCTAGATTTAGGACGACTATCTGTCACACCTGACACCCGTGACAGGTACCCTAAATCTTTGTTTGGGTGTTTTTAATTTAAAAGGTTTCTCCATTTAGTACAATCCCTAATTGTGGGGTTTTCCACTACTTTGATATTGAAAGAAATCAATATCAGATCGGTAGTGTCCAACACTCGGTACCTCCCGCAAACGAGTGTTTTGGGAGCATTTCTTATAATAAAGGAGAGACAGCAACCATCTTATTCTTCACTACAACATTATAAACCAGAAACACCCAGCAAGAGTTAATAAAAATGAATGATGACACACACTGCTGGGAAAGAGGTCACATATGGAAAAGTGAGGACATCTTCTCAGTCATACGCCTAAATGTGCACTACAGTAAATTGGGGAGGGAACCCCACCTGTTTTGAAAATGAAATGGACAGATGTAGTGCTGCACCCCCTTCACTGTTTTCGCCTGCTCAGTGCCCCCCCTCCACCTGTGGGCATAGAGCTATGCAAGGACCTAAAAGACTACTCCACTTAAATAATCAGGGGACTCATGACTACCCTAGCACTGTTTCCTTTTTCGTTCTCAGAATTTGTCGGGGTCCGTAAGGTCGGACCACCAGGATTCAGATATTTCCAGACTTATTGAGATTTAAGGACAAAGGGAATATTTTTTTCTAATTCGTTTTAGACTATAACATATTTTTTATGTCCTTGCAGTTATTTTATGCCTTTTGAAGGCTGAAATGTAGCTATAAAAATTAATTTTGGAATGCATCTAAGGCTATGAGTAAGTGCAAAAACGGAGTAAAAAACGTAGGTATCAAGTTTTGGTGCAGAAAACTCAGAAAGTTGCATTATAGTTTTTCGGGGGGCACTAAACTTTATCAGCATGCACAAGAGACAAATGTACCTGAAAAATCCGCAGCAAACCCTGATTTTTGTAAGCAGCTTCTTTACTGCCAAGAGAGCAGGTTTTCCTGCAGAATAAAACTCAATGTTTGAATGTTGCCTAAGGCTGAATTCATACTTTCTGTGCAGTGTCTATTTGGAGAAAGCGCCAGGAATACTCCCAGGGCCTGCATCAAATGTATACATTGATCACGTTTCCCCAATGGAGGCCAAAAGATTTCCTCTTCTCGAGTATTTAGTCCGTAGGATCATGGATGTTGTGACAAAGTCACTGGCAGAATACTGGAGAGGAGATATGTTTCACTGAGGCTGTTAGCTTCAGTGATGTGAAACATGGAAGTTTCTCTTGCATACTAGGTGCAGAAAGGGTTAAACAGCCATTTACAAAGGGCATGTTTTATAGGTGGATGGCTGCAGTGTGGGTGGGAGGCCATACACCATATCTCCATATCTAGTGGGGTCTGGGCTTTAAATACCAGCCTTTTCACTCAGGTGTTGTTCAGTGGGTGGAAGCTAGCTCCTGAGAGCGAGAGGAGCTTGTGTTTGTGCTAAAACTGGACCATGTGCTCTTACGTACCCTGAGTGGCCGGACCTCGACCAAACTAAGGGCTGTTCTGTACCTTTTTCCTTTTTGTTTACTGTTATGCCAGAAAGGCTACGTTTATGTTTTGCACTTGGCCGTGGTTTATGCCGCTTCTTACAATTAACCACCAAGTCATTTAAAGAGACAGTGTCCTGTATCAACCTCCAATTGCAGCAGAGCGAGAGACTCTACCTCAAGTGGTGCGAGAGTGCATGCAAGATTCCAGGAATACGTGTACCTACCACAGAAAACGGTGAATGTCCTGGGTAAAGGCCGTCAGCCAGCAGGAATTGTCCGGCAGCATGGAGGACGTAATAAAACACCTGGTATTGTTGCATCAGCAGCAGGAGATGAACAAGCTGTTGCTATAGCAGATACGTCAACAGCATCAGGATCAACAGCAGCAGATGCAGCTTTTGGCGACCACCATCCAGGCCCGACAGACCACCCCACCCCCCAGGACCAGTCGATGACTTCCAAATCCGGAAGGCGGTAAGACGAGAGGGAGAAACTTCCGCCAGAACAATGGGCAGAGGTTGCTGGCGCCATACCTGACGGGGGAACCCCAGAAGGCATATTACAACTTGGCCTTGCAAGATGCCAAAGAGTATGGGAAGTTGAAAACTGAAATTTTGGCACGCTTAGGGGTAACGATGACTGTCAGGGCACAGCGGGTCAACCACTGGGTGTATCACTGTGAGAAACCCCCTCGATCCTAAATGTTTGACCCGTTGCACTTGGTCCAAAAATGGCTGCAGCCGGAGTCCTCTACCCTGGTGCGGATGGTAGAGCAAATGGTGATGGACCGATTTGTGCATTCCCTGCCAAGGCCAATACAGACATGGGTTGCTCAGGGTGATCCCCAGGATGCTGATGAGCTGGTTGGTCTGGTCGAGAAGTATCAGGGGGCCAAGGGTTCCTTGGGAAAGCAGCCCACTCCATACTGGGGAACTCACCAGGGGGCAAAGGCTCAAAAAGGGGTGGGAGAGGTAATGCCTAAGGTCCCTACTGGTGATATATGCTGGAGGTGTCACGGCCTAGGCCATGTAGCTGCCCACTGACCACAGAACAGATGGACTGTAGCCTGGGACGCCGCTGTGCCTGCAGTGTGGACTATCAGCCCGGTGAGGGGCCACAGTCATGTCCCGTAACTATTAATGGGGTACTGGCGGCAGGACTCTTGGACTCAGGGAGTTTGGTGACCGATAAAGGCCATGCTCCCACACCAGTTGATCCCCGAGAAAAACGTGGGTGTACAGTGCGTTCACGGGGACGCCAAGGATTACCCTATTGCTAGAGTGACTATACAAACTGACTGTGGGGCTGAGTCCCATGAGATTGGGGTGGTTAAGGACCTGGTAATAATAGGGCGGGAATTCTGCCTGTTCTGGGACTTGTGGCAGAAAGCGGGGGTACCAAGTGTCTCGAGCAGTAGCTGGTTACACCATGATGCATCACCATCGCAGTCAGAGGCAGATGAGTCCTTGCTGGTGACGAGGACGAGACGGTGACCCCGGATTTGGGGGTGTCTGAGTGAAATTTTGGTACTGCGTAAATGCAGGATCTTACCTTGAAGAATGCATTTGATAATGTGTCTGTAATCAATGGGGTTGCTCAAGAGCCGGGGGCTGATACCAGGTGCCCATATTTTACACTCAATGGGGAGCTTCTTTACCGGGTCACTAAGCCAAAAGGGGAAGTGAGCGCAGTTAGTGCTGCCGGGTCCCTATAGGTGTAAGGTATTAGACCCGGCCCATTCTGATATCTTGGGTGGGCATCTAGGGGTAGACAAAACTCGGGAGCGGGTCCTGCAGAGGTTCTACTGGTCTGGGTGTCACCGAGAAATTGTGAACTACTGCCGGTCCTGACCCACCTGTCAGCTAACGGCTCCCGTATCCCATCTCTGCAGCCCACTAGTACCGTTGCCTATTAAAGCAACAAACAAACAAAAACAAAACAAACAAACTGAGGTTTACTTACTCTCCTTGGGTCCAGGGCTGTCTCTCCACTGATGCACCAGAGAAGTGAATGGAGCGGAGCTGCAGTACTGCACCCGACCTATGGACAGGAGTGGTGCTGTTTTTAGAAGAAAGTAGTCTTGTGTTTCTGATCCTGTATAGTCCCTATATTTCATGCTTTGGTTGATACCTGGACAGGTTCCAGATGTTGAGTCAGGAGGGGCTGACTAATCTCTGCTGTCTAGTGCTGAGCTCAGTGGGGTTCTGCCAGGTGTCCCATCATGCGTATTACTATCCCTGCCCTGATGAACTGTACAAGTCAGGCTGAGATTTCGCTCTGTAGGCTCATCCCGTGCCGTGAGTCATAGAGGAATGTCCTGATGTACATGAGCCATAATCTGCTCTGATTTCTGTTCACTACTATTAACTCCGATGACATTTTACAACATTTTCAATGAACTTTCAATGACCTGGTATAGAATTGTCTTATATTTGAAGGGATCGTGACGGGATTGTCGCTACAGTTTGGATTACATAGAGAGACGGTATACACTGATGAAGCCCCCTACAACACTACTGAATGGGGCTTTGCTACATTTATCCATGCAAGTAGTCACCAAGAGAGACACTTTGCAGTGGAAAAATTATGGCTGCACTGTAATCTCTTCCTTATCAATATTGGTGAGGGTCTTCGCAGTCAGACCCCTAACCCCTTAAGCCCCCGAGCATTTTTCGTTTTTGCATTTTCGTTCTTTGCTCCCCTTGTTCCCAGAGCCATAGCGTTTTTATTTTTTGGTCAATATGGCCATGTGAGGGCTTATTTTTTGTGGGACGAGTTGTACTTTTCAACGCCATTACTAGTTTTACCATATCCTGTACGGGAAAACGGGAAAAAAATTCCAAGTTCGGTAAAATTGCAAAAAAAGTGCAATACCACAGTTGTTTTTTATTTATTTTTTTTACCACGTTCACTGAATGCTAAAACTGACCTGCCCTTCTTATTCTACAGGTCATTACGAGTTCATAGACACCAAACATGTATAGGTTCTTTTATATTTAAGTGGTGAAAAAAAATTCCAAAATTTGGTAAAAAAAAAAATAAAAAAATAGCGCCATTTTCTAAGACCCGTAGCGTCTCCATTTTTCGTGATCTGGGGCTGGTTGATGGCTTATTTTTTTGCGCGCCGGGCTGACGTTTTTATTGATAACATTTGGGGTAGATCCGATGTTTTGATCGCCCGTTATTGCATTTTATTGCAATTTTGCGGCGACCAAAAAACGTAATTCTGGCGTTTAGAATTTTTTTCTCGTTACGCCATTTACCGATCGGATTAATTCTTTTTTTATATTGATAGATCGGGCGATTCTGAACGCGGCGATACCAAATATGTCTATGTGGGTTTTTTTTATATATATATTTTATTTTGAATGGGGCAAAAGGGGGGTGATTTAAACTTTTATATTTTTTTATTTTTTTTTATATTTTTAAAAACTTTTTTTTTTTACTTTTTGCATGCTTCTATAGTCTCCATAGGAGACTAGAAGCAGCAACTATCCGATCGCCTCTGCTACATACAGGGGACGAGCAGGTCCCCTGCATGCAGCAGAAATGGTCCTGTGCTATGAGCGCCGACCACTAGGTGGCGCTCATAGCGACAAGATCATGACAACCACAGGCGTCTGCTGCAGACCCTGGGTTGTCATGCACGCCCATCGGCGACCCGTGATCACGTGACGGGGTCGCCGGTGGGCGGGGCTTATGACGCGCTACCCGGAAGCGCACGTTAAATGCTGCTGTCGGAGATTGACAGCAGCATTTAACATGTTAACAGCCGCGGGTGGATCGCGATTCCACCCGCGGCTGTTGCGGGCACATGTCAGCTGTAAGAATCAGCTGACATGTGCTCCGTTCAGTGAGGGCTCAGCGCAGCAGCCCTCACTGAACGGGGGGATCGCAAATATGCGTACTAATACGTCCCCGGTAAGTAAGGGGTTAAAACTCCGAAGAGATGAAATTGAGTATTCACATTGACTTAGCTTACGACAGACTCTCTCGGCATCACAGACTTGGCCCTTTCTTGGATCTCCTCATACCTAACAGACCGGACATTCAGTGTCTCCCACTCACACACCACCTCTTCATCTCACCCTCTATCTGTCGGTGTCCCCCAAAGTTTAGTCCTAGGACCCCTGCTCTTCTCCATCTACACCTTCCACCTGGGAAAGCTCATAGAGTCTCATGGCTTTCAGTATCACCTCTATGCTGACGACACACAGATCTACCTCTCTGGACCTGATATCACCCCCTTACTAACCAGAATCCCACAATGTCTGTCTGCTATTTCATCTTCTCTGCTAGATTTCTAAAACTTAACATGGATAAAACCGAATTCGTCAACTTTCCACCATCATACTCAACACCCTCAACTGACCTATCTATCAAAGTCAATGGCTGCCCACTCTCCCCAGTCCCACAAGCTCGCTGCCTCGGGGTAACCCTGGACTCTGATCTCTCCTTCAAACCTCATATCCAAACTCCTTCCACTTCCTGCCGACTACAACTCAAAAATTTCTCCGGGATCCACACATTCCTCAGCAAAGACTCTGCAAAAACACTAGTGCATGCCCTGATCATCTCTCACCTCGACTACTGCAACCTCCTGCTCTGTGGCCTCCCTTCTAACACTCTCGCACCCCTCCAATCTATCCTAAACTCTGCTGCCCGACTAATCCACCTGTCACCTCACTATTCCCTGGCCTCTCCTCTCTGTCAATCCCTGCACTGGCTCCCCATTACCCAGAGACTCCAGTTCAAAACCCTAACCTTGGCATACAAAGCCATCCACAACCTGTCTCCTCCATACATCTGTGATCTAGTCTCCCAGTACTTACCTGCACGCAACCTCCGATCCTCACAAGATCTCCCTCTCTACTCCCCTCTTATCTCCTCTTCCCACAATCACATACAAGATTTCTCCCGCGCATCCCCCCTACTCTAGAACTCTCTACCCCAACACATCAGACTCTCGCCTACTGTGGAATCCTTCAAAAGGAACCTGAAGACCTACCTCTTCCGACAAGCCTACAACCTGCAGTAACCCTCGCTCCACCATACCGCTGCACGACCAGCTCTACCCTCACCTACTGTATCCTTACCCATCTCTTGTAGACTGTGAGCCCTCGCCGGCAGGGTCCTCGCTCCTCCTGTACCAGTCAGTGACTTGTTTTTGTTCAAACTATTGTACTTGTTGTTTGCTATGTATACCCCTTTTCACATGTAAAGCACCGTGGAATTAATGGCGCTATAATAATAAATAATAACTTCAAAACCTATAAAGGCTTATATCCATAATAGTGTTTTTTAATTGTCACAGTTATGTGCTATTCAGAACTACTCATTGTGATGAGATGCCGCCTGAGTTCTCCCCTCTGTTCTGAGATGCTACGTCACAGTTTGGTGGGCATGGCTTGCTTCCGACTCCCAATGCAAACAAGCCCCCTGATAATGCCTACTGCCATGCAGTCATAGTAATGGATGTAGGCGGATGGGATGGGCATAGGCGAGTAATGGGCAATCAACAGTCATGACATGTACGCTGCTGATTGGGTGTATTTGACTCATTTAATGGAAGGGAGGTGTTCTAATTAAGAAGCACTCCCATCAAAATGTTTATCCTCTTAATATATTGCAATCATCATATTAAATAGCACTGTGTACTTACAATTGCTCATTTTGCCTTTCTACCAGGCTAATTCTTCTCTTTTCCATTAGGTCTATGATATCACATGACTAACTGAATCCTTCTAAGCTCTATGTAGAAACAGGAGGTCAATTTTCTCTGCACAAGTCATGAGTCACTGCAAAAGTCTATGGCAGGGATAGGAGGAGCGGAATAGCTGGGTCAGAAGTTGAAGAGGGGAAGGAGTCATACAGGAACAAGAGACTTACTGATTCTACATAGAGCAGAGAAAAGAGAAGAATTAGCTGGGTAGAAAGGCAAAATGAGCAATTGTAAGTACACAGTGCTGTATAATATGATGATTGCAATACATTAAGAGGATAAAAACTTTTATGGGAGTGCTTCTTTGATAGCAGTAGGAGTTCAATTAATGAGATCATTCTTTCTGTGAAGAAACAAGTGTCAATTATGGCCCTTGTTTAAAGAAGGGGGGCTGCAAATATTCTATCTTCTGGTTTTAGCACTTGTTCAGTGAGTAAAATGAGTTGTTCCAGACATTGTACCGAAGGAGAAAGAACTTTGATCAAGAAGTTGATTGGAGATGAGAAAACATAAAGAAGTGCAGAAAGAAATTGGCTGCTCAGCTAAAAAGATTCCCAAACTTTAAAATGGTTTTAAAATACCCAAAACACTTGGCAGAAAAAGAAATACTACCATCCACATAGATCACAGAATCACAAGAATGGCAAAAAAACATCCAATGCTCTGCTCCTGGGAGATCAAAGAAGATCTTCAGTTACCTGTGAGTCCTGCAACCATCAGAAGACACTTTTAGGAATCCAAACTATTTGCAAGAAACCCTCATAGAGTACCATTGCTGAAAAAAAGACATATTGAAAAGGTTACAGTTTGCCAAAGAACACATTGACGGCCTAAAAGAGGAGTAATGCAACATTCTATGGACAGATGAGAGAAAGATTGTTCTTATTGGGTCTAATGGCCGCAGTTTGTGAGACCACCCATAAACACTGAATTCAGGCAACAGTCCACTGTAAAGATGGTAAACATGGAGGTGCAAGCATAATGGTTTGGAGATGTTTCTCATACTATGGAACTGGGCCCATTAATCACATACCAGGCACCATGGAGTCTTATGCTGAAGAAGAAATGCCATTCAAATGGGTGTTTCAGTAGGACAATGACCCCTAACACCACCAAGCGGGCAACATTCTGGTTCCAGACCAACAAGATTGATGTTATGAAATGGCCAGCCCAATCCCCAGACCTCAATCCAATTGAGAATTTGTGAAGTGACATCGAAAATGCTGATTTTAATACAAAACCTAAGAATGCAAAAGAACTGTGGAAGGTAGTGCAGTCCGCGTGGGTGCAGGATCTGTCAGCAGGTGTGAGATGTTATTTGACTCCATGTCCCACAAATGTAAAGCAGTTATCCGAAATAAAGCTAAATATTAGTTCAGTGATTAGCAGAAAAGTGAATTCTGTAAGCAAATCTCCGTTTATACTGGAAATATTCGAGTTTGTAAATGAAACTGCAGACACTGCTATTTTTTTGAGCAGCCTATTTATTATTCCTATTTTTTCCATTTTCAATTTACAAATTAAAATTTTTTTCTTGTTTTCATTTGGAGTTGAATGTACAGCTCCCAGTGCCTTTGTGTATATGGAGATAAATGCTATTATGAGGATTGAGCTTTTTCTAGTTTCTAGTTTTAAACACGCTGACATTATTTTGGACATAAGAGTATGTATATAGTGTATATAATATATATGTGTGTATATATAAATATGTATATAAATATATGTATGTGTGTATATATAGATATACAGTACAGACCAAAAGTTTGGACACACCTTCTCATTTAAAGATTTTTCTGTATTTTCATGACTTTGAAAATTGTACATTCACACTGAAGGCATCAAAACTATGAATTACCACATGTGGAATTATATACTTAACAAAAAAGTGTGAAACAACTGAAAATATGTCTTATATTCTAGGTTCTTCAAAGTAGCCACCTTTTGCTTTGATGACTGCTTTGCACACTCTTGGCATTCTCTTGATGAGCTTCAAGAGGTAGTCACCGGAAATGGTCTTCACTTCACAGGTGTGCCTTGTCAGGTTTAATAAGTGGGATTTCTTGCCTTATAAATGGGGTTGGGACCATCAGTTGTGTTGTGCAGAAGTCTGGTGGATACACAGCTGATAGTCCTACTGAATAGACTGTTAGCTGATTTTTTCTTGCCATAATACAAATTCTAAGTAAAGAAAAACGAGTGGCCATCATTACTTTAAGAAACGAAGGTCAGTCAGTGCGAAAAATTGGGCAAACTTTGAAAGTGTCCCCAAGTGCAGTTGCAAAAACCATCAAGCGCTACAAAGACACTGGCTCACATCAGGACCGCCCCAGGAAAAGAAGACCAAGAGTCACCTCTGCTTCTGAGGATAAGTTTATCCGAGTCACCAGCCTCAGAAATCACAGGTTAACAGCAGCTCAGATTAGAGACCAGGTCAATGCCACACAGAGTTCTAGCAGCAGACACATCTTTTCAACAACTGTTAAGAGGAGACTTTGAGCAGCAGGCCTTCATGGTAAAATAGCTGCTAGGAAACCACTGCTAAGGACAGGCAACAAGCAGAAGAGACTTGTTTGGGCTAAAGAACACAAGGAATGGACATTAGACCAGTGGAAATCTGTGCTTTGGTCTGATGAGTCCAAATTTGAGATCTATGGTTCCAACCACCGTGTCTTTGTGCGACGCAGAAAAGGTGAACGGATGGACTCTACATGCCTGGTTCCCACCGTGAAGCATGGAGGAGGAGGTGTGATGGTGTGGGGGTGCTTTGCTGGTGACACTGTTGGGGATTTATTCAAAATTGAAGGCATACTGAACCAGCATGGCTACCACAGCATCTTGCAGCGGCATGCTATTCCATCCGGTTTGCGTTTAGTTGGACCATCATTTATTTTTCAACAGGACAATGACCCCAAACTCACCTCCAGGCTGTGCAAGGGCTATTTGACCAAGAGGGAGAGTGATGGGGTGCTACACCAGATGACCTGGCCTCCACAGTCACCAGACCTGAACCCAATCGAGATGGTTTGGGGTGAGCTGGACCGCAGAGTGAAGGCAAAAGGGCCAACAAGTGCTAAGCATCTCTGGAAACTCCTTCAAGATTGTTGGAAGACCATTTCCGGTGACTACCTCTTGAAGCTCATCAAGAGAATGCCAAGAGTGTGCAAAGCAGTCATCAAAGCAAAAGGTGGCTACTTTGAAGAACCTACAATATAAGACATATTTTCAGTTGTTTCACACTTTTTTGTTAAGTATATAATTCCACATGTGTTAATTCATAGTTTTGATGCCTTCAGTGTGAATGTACAATTTTCATAGTCATGAAAATACAGAAAAAGCTTTAAATGAGAAGGTGTGTCCAAACATCTGGTCTGTACTGTATATATATATATATATATATATATATATATATATATATATATATAAAAATTCAAAAAATGAGAGCCTTTGTAGATGGAACCATTGAAAGTTCTTAGAGGAAAGAGTGCTAGCTCCTGCGTCTTGCTGCTGGGAGTGCTTAAGAGGTGCTTGAAGCATCTGGTCGATGAAGCCTCCAGGCCATTGCCAATCTTGACCTCCCTATAATTCATCCATGACATGGGTGCTATGTATGGCTTATTTGGGCACCATATGGCATTATTTCAAGCTGATTAGAATCACCTGGCTTACAGGAAATCTTGCTTATATCTTCGGGTACCTAGTGATGATTTTTCCAAGGGCACAGTGCATGAGGATTGACAAAAAGAAGTTTTTATTTGGGTCTAGTAGACTGTAAGAGTTATCAGTAGTCATGATGATGATTGGTTGGCATAAATGCCTTAAACGGCCCTTCCCGTATTATAAACTCACTCTACACTTTCCATTTTACAATTGGAATTGTTCTTGAAATTGTTTATAAAAATGACAACATCAGATATGTGGTGCTCAGATTGTTTATATGGGGAAAATAGTAAAATAAACACTCAGAATACATTAAAGTTTCACATCGCTATCGCAGAACCCTTTTTCTCATTACCTTTAAATGCCAAACAGTCAAGGAATTGACAATGACTTTTCTATCTAAATGTTATTGATCTAAAATGTGCTCATATGAAAGGTTAGAAGTTTTGGATAGTGGTGGGCAAATCATGGAAATTGGCAAAATAGCAATTTTTGTAAAAAATAATGATATGACTATTTTTATTGCAGCAAATGACTTTGCAGTTCTCTAATCCTATTGTCACAACTCTGTTGTTGGGTATCCCCGGACCAGGGGCTGCTTCCCTGTCCCTAACGCTAGGGGCACCCTAGCTATCCCTGTTCCCTGGATTACTTCTAATGGGGAAGAGGTCGGGGCCACGTACCTTGCTGAGCTCCTGAATCCACCCTCAGTCTGTTCCCTCCCTCCACTCAGGGAAAAGGGGAGTAGTAGTGGATAAGAATACACCACCCAGACTAACAAGGTAATTCGAACAGGGATAAAGGAAAATGCCAATCATATAAATATGTACACACAAACAACAGAGGGAAACACTAATGAGTGACGGATGGGAAAAACCAAAGTAGAAGAAGAGGATTTGCACACAACCAAAACCAAGCAACAGTCTTGGATAAATCCACCAAACGCCTCCTTAAGTAACACTCCACCAACTCCTGAACCAATGCCTGCCTGCCAGAGTCCAGTATATATAGGAGCAGGGAGTGGCAAACAGGAAACAGCTGAGAGCCTTAATACACCATTTAATATGAAATTGAAGTGCTTCTAGTCAGTGAAGGAGTAGAAGAAACCAGACGGCGTGGACTACTGGATTCTCTCTGTTGCAGTAAGCCCGTGACACCTATAATATGTAATAGTTGTTCTAAAACTATGAGGTTCCCCAAAGGTTTTTGGGACGCGCGGCATGATTCTGAAATGCCCCAACATTCAGCATGATGGTCTTGTTAGTTCTGCACATGTTTCTGTCCTGTCCTGTCCTGGCAAAGGCATTATATATAATGCACCCAGCCAAGTACTGGCTGTTGGCACAGTTGCCGACATTATGGGCATTGTGGCTGATATAGGAGGACTGTAGCTCACAAAGACTGCTCAGCCTCTCAGCAGGATCCCCAGTCACTCCATTCAGAGAGAGAACCTCATTTGTCTCTCTCCCAAGTACAGCTCACATCTTGGCTGGTCACTCACCAGCCTTCACACATTTCACTCTGCTATATTCATTTCTGGGTTCTTGGCAAAACACTGCAAGTGCTTTTAATCAAACTCTGCAGAGCTGAGATTTAACCCTGTACTACCAGGCTTTGCTACACACCCTCCCTCTCTGCCCAAAGTTGAGAGCTGGGCACCATCTGTTACCCCCTCAGTATCTACAGGGATCACATCGACCCAAGCGGGAGGCTCGTGCCTGGCCAATTGCAGAAAATGATCATTGTCTCCACCCTCTGGGGAACACCATTTACACATTTCACACAGGGTTCTGCTATCCACAGCTTGCATACAGAGCTCTGCTACCTACAGACTACATGCACCCAGGCTCTGCCGCCTGCACCATCACGCACACAGTATCTGCTGTCTGAAACATGCAGTCAGTCCAATGCTACAAGCAACCTTAACATTTGCTCCATACCATACTTCTCTACAGACACATAGTGCTCACTGCATTACCAATGCCGACACATCATAATGCTGCAAAACTCACGGCACACAGTCCTACACGCTGCCACTTCGTGGGACCCAAAAGCACAGCCCATGCGTATGCTGACCTGGATCAAGGCACAATTCCCGGCATCTCCATGGACACACCTTACAACCACTAGAGGGACTAGTACATGCTGAAGTGTTTCCCCTTCCCAGAGTCACCACACTCCCCGAGTCCTGAAGTCCATTTACAACCACAGGCCATACCTGAGGCCCCTTGCCAGAATGAGAAACAGTGCCGGCAAATGCTTGCTGCAGACCATTTGTTCTGGGATCTGGTCAGTTTCACTATCTCTCCTTCTATCCATTCTCTCTCCCAAGATACTTGACCATGTAGCTCTATGGGTGTAACCCAGCCCGGAGACATGGCCGCTGCCAGTGGCATGTAACACACAGGGAACCATCGCTGTGCAATCTTCTATGACAATTTGAGACTTCATAGCGGGCAGCACGGTGGCTCAGAGGTTAGCACTGCAGCCTTGCAGCGCTGGGGTCCTGGGTTCAAATCCCACCAAGGACAACATCTGCAAGGAGTTTGTATGTTCTCCCCGTGTTTGCGTGGGTTTCCTCCGGGTTTTCCGGTTTCCTCCCACACTCCAAAGACATACTGATAGGGAATGTAGATTGTGAGCCCCGATGGGGACAGTGATGATAATGTCTGTAAAATTGTCTGAATTGTAAATCGCTGCAGAATATGTTGGCGCTATATAAATAAAAAGATTATTATTATTACTGTCTTACTAGTCTACCTCGCAGCTCGGTCCCTGGCGAGTTTTAAAATATATTTTCCTCAGCAACATTTCAAAGTCAAACTTTCATGGCTGAAAACATACAATCAGTGCCTGAAACATGCTGCCCGACAATTGTGCAGCATTTTATTAAATATATATATTATACATTTTTGGCAATTTTTTTTTTTATATCACAATGTATCTTAAAAATAAGGATTAAAAATCTTGCAATTTTCACACCGACCACTAGGGCTTCTTAGACTCTAACTTCCTTTTGTTTCAGGAAATCCACATCTACATTACAATCAATGATCAGACTCAGGCCCTATGTTTTGAAGCATCTTCTTCTCTTCCCACAGGTATATGCTCTGCATAATTCCCCTGCTCCTATGTATGCTGTCTGCTAATGCTCTGCTGACCCATCTCTCTGGTATATGCTCTGCATAATTCCCCTGCTCCTATGTATGCTGTCTGCTAATGCTCTGCTGACCCATCTCTCTGGTATATGCTCTGCATAATTCCCCTGCTCCTATGTATGCTGTCTGCTAATGCTCTGCTGACCCATCTCTCTGGTATATGCTCTGCATAATTCCCCTGCTCCTATGTATGCTGTCTGCTAATGCTCTGCTGACCCATCTCTCTGGTATATGCTCTGCATAATTCCCCTGCTCCTATGTATGCTGTCTGCTAATGCTCTGCTGACCCATCTCTCTGGTATATGCTCTGCATAATTCCCCTGCTTCATCTGTCCCACTCCAATCAATATTCACATATGTTTCTTCTTTCCCCACTATATACCTTATCTGATTTTTAGAGGTGTTAAACTGCAGAGACTTGTGTCCTGGCTCTGTCTTTGATCACCCAGCCATCTCCTGTTCAAATGACCAGCTGTTAATTTATCCACAAGCCGGTCCCACAATGCCCTACACCTGATATAGTTTAATGTGGCCTATATATTTAGACTCTCTGTAAGGGGTGCACGCGTGCTGGGGTGTGCACGCGTCTTCTTGTGCAAAGTGGCTTCGGAGAGAAGTGGCAGTTATTTCAGAGGCAGTTAGTCAGGGCAGGAGTCAGGTAACAAACACTTTGACCACTTACTCTCCATTAACTATGTTTCTGTTAGCTCTCACTTTTTCCTCTATAGTCCTCCACTTTCTAATAACCCCTCAAATCCCTACACCAAGTAAGAAACTCTTCATCTCTCCCTCTATTCTCCCCATTCATCTCACCTCCTCCTCCAAATTATTCCTCAGCATTCAATCCTGGATCTCCAAACACAGACAACCACCTCATGCTCTCTCTTGCTCCCACCTGCTAACACTTTCTCTGCTCCTCCTCACTGCTGGAGATATCTCTCCAAATCCTGGTCCTCCTCGCCATATCCCCACAGTCACTTCTACCTCCTATCCACGACCTTCCTCAAACTGTCGCAACCCTTCTAACCTCATACCCATCCAACTAATACCCACCTCCTCAGCTATACTAACAGGAGCTCTATGGAACGCTCGCTCTGTCTGCAACAAACTTTCCTTCATCCACGATCTTTTCATTACAAACAAACTCTCCTTCCTCGCCATCACTGAAACCTGGCTCACCCCCTCTGACACAGCCTCCCCAGCTGCCCTTTCATATGGCGGATTCCACCTTTCCCACACCCCCCGCCCCAATGGCAAACATGGTGGAGGCGTAGGTTTCCTCCTATCGGAACTCTGCGCTTTCACCAAAATCCCACTGCCACCCTCCGTTACACTCCCCTCTTTTGAGGTGCACTGTGTGCGCATCTATTCCCCCTCCAACCTCCAACTGGCCGTCGTTTACCGACCCCCAGGGCAAGCCACCACCTTCTTAGACCATTTCACTACCTGGCTGCTTCACTTCCTTTCCACTGACATCCCCACTATCATAATGGGTGACTTCAACATCCCCATTGACACTCCCCACTCGTCTGTCTCTAAGCTCCTATCCCTCACCTCCTCCTTTGGACTCACTCAATGGTCTTCCACACCCACCCACAAAGATGGCCACACACTGGACCTCATCTTCACCCGCCTCTGTTCCCTATCTAACCTCTCTAACTCACCACTCCCTCTCTCTGACCATAACCTCCTCACATTCTCTACCCTCTCCTCTCCGGGTGCACAATCCCCACTCCACAAACTCACACACCCTCGCAGAAATCTCAAACACCTTGACCTACACTCTCTCTCTGAATCCCTCCTTCCTCTCACAGACATAAATTCCTTGCACGATGCAGACGTTGCTGCTGCTTCATATAACACCACAATAGCTGCAGCTCTAGACTCGATCGCCCCTCTCACACACACCACACCTCGCACATTCAACAGGCAACCCTGGCACACTAAACTTACCAAAGAACTGCGCCGGGCCTCCAGGGTTGCGGAGCGGAGATGGAAAAGGTCTCACTCCATCGAGCACTTCATGGCATTCAAGCAATCCCTCACTAATTTCAAGTCCGCACTCACTACAGCAAAACAAACCTACTTCTCATCTCTCATATCCTCCCTATCTCACAACCCTAAACAGCTATTTAACACTTTCAACTCTCTCCTTCGTCCCCCAGCACCTCCTCCCTCTTCTCTCATCTCAGCCGACGACTTTGCCTCATTCTTCAAACAGAAGATTGACACCATCAGACAAAACTTTGGCCTAAAGTCCACACAACCCCTCCTCATATCTACTCAACCATCCTCCTCCAAACCCCACTTCTCCACCATTACAGAAGGTCAAGTCTCCTCTTTACTCTCCAAATCACACCTCACCACCTGCGAACTTGACCCAATCCCATCCCACCTCATCACTAACCTCACCTCAGTCTTCATCCCAACCCTAACCCACCTCTTCAATCTATCACTAACAACCGGAGTCTTCCCCTCATGTTTCAAACATGCCGCAATCACACCCATCCTCAAAAAGCCCTCCCTTGACCCTTCCTCTCTGACCAGCTACCGCCCCATATCACTTCTCCCCTTTGCCTCAAAACTTCTAGAACAACATGTCCACCTTGAACTGTCCTCCCACCTCTCCTCCTGCTCCCTCTTCGACCGTCTACAATCTGGCTTCCGACCGCATCACTCGACTGAAACTGCCCTGACCAAAGTCACAAACGACCTACTAAATGCCAAATCCAAGCGACACTACTCCATCCTCCTCCTTCTGGACCTGTCATCTGCCTTTGACACAGTGGACCATTCCCTCTTACTCCAGATTCTCTCATCTCTTGGCATCACGGACTTGGCTCTATCTTGGATCTCCTCATACTTAACAGACAGGACATTCAGCGTCTCCCACTCACGCACCACCTCCTCATCTCGCCCCCTATCTGTCGGTGTCCCCCAAGGTTCAGTTCTAGGACCCCTGCTCTTCTCCATCTACACCTTCGGCCTGGGACAGCTCATAGAGTCTCACGGCTTTCAGTATCACCTCTATGCTGACGACACACAGATCTACCTCTCTGGACCCGATATCTCCTCCCTACTAACCAGAATCCCACAATGTCTGTCCGCCATCTCATCCTTCTTCTCCGACAGGTTTCTAAAACTCAACATGGATAAAACAGAGTTCATCATCTTTCCACCCTCTCATTCACATCCCCCATCTGACCTATCCATCAACATCAATGGCTGTTCACTCTCCCCAGTCCCACAAGCTCGCTGCCTTGGGGTAACCCTGGACTCTGATCTCTCCTTCAAACCACATATTCAAGCCCTTTCCACCTCCTGCCGACTCCAACTCAAAAACATCTCCCGGATCCGTGCATTCCTCAACAAAGACTCTGCAAAAACACTAGTGCATGCCCTCATCATATCCCGCCTCGACTACTGCAACCTCCTGCTCCGTGGCATCCCTTCCAACACTCTTGCACCTCTCCAATCTATCCTAAACTCTGCTGCTCGACTAATCCACCTGTCCCCCCGCTATTCCCCGGCCTCTCCTCTCTGTCAATCCCTTCACTGGCTCCCTATTGCCCAGAGAATTCAGTTCAAAACTCTAACCATGGCATACAAAGCCATCCACAACCTGTCTCCCCCATACATCTGTGACCTAGTCTCCCGGTACTTACCTGCACGCAACCTCCGATCCTCACAAGATCTCCTGCTCTACTCTCCTCTTATCTCCTCCTCCCACACTCGTATACAAGACTTCTCCCGTGCTTCCCCCCTACTCTGGAACTCTCTACCCCAACATATCAGACTCTCGCCGACCGTGGAAACCTTCAAAAGGAACCTGAAGACCCACCTCTTCCGACAAGCCTACAACCTGCAGTAAACACCACTGCACGACCAGCTCTACCCTCACCTACTGTATCCTCACCCATCCCTCGTAGACTGTGAGCCCTCGCGGGCAGGGTCCTCGCTCCTCCTGTACCAGTCGCTGACTCGTTTTGTTAAGATTATGTAAATGCTTTTGTTATGTATATCCCTATCACATGTAAAGCGCCATGGAATAAATGGCGCTATAATAATAAATAATAATAATAATAATAATCTAATGAGCGTGTCCCATGATCATGTGAAGGGTGGGGAGCAGGGGGAGCTGTGACATCATCTATCGCGATTGGTGGATCATGTGTTATCATCTGTGCATAGAGGTGTCACCTGTCACTGTAATCCTGCCTCTGATGATAATGAGACCGCTGAAAACTCTTCCTGCAGGTAGTAGGAGTCTAAAAAAGCCTCAGTGATCAGTGTGAAAATTACAAGATTATATATTTTGGGTTCTTTTGCTTTTCTTTAATACAGATTATGATGTAGAAAAATAAAAAAACAAACCTGATTTAATACCGGGTCATTTTCTGATGACACATTTCCTTTAAGTGTATAATAAAGCTTTGTTTATTTTGATACAATCTGTTCTTTTGCCTGTAATTTGGGCTGTTTAGATGTCTTTCACCTCTCAATTCACGTCTGAAGTGCAGATGTTTGTACAGCTGGGTCGCAGAGCAGCTGCAGAGAAACACTTGGCCTGCCGGTAATTATCTCCAGGCTTTAACCATTTGGGCCAAACCGGTTGTGAAATTACCTCTCGGTGCCTTAATTCAGTGCTGCACATTTATATTCTTTCTTGCTACATGTGGCTTGCAGCTCTTGATATGTAGCTTCTTCTGCTAGACCACAAACACTACGGCCACCATGTATCCAGGATCTAGACACTGAACAGAGCAGCTCTACCTCCTTTACCAAGTAGGAAGTCACAGTATTAGTTGAAGCATCAATCAGGAACTGAATAACATCTCTTACATGTTACCTAAAGGTTTATTCCCCAAATCATAGGTTATCCCTTATCCTATTGATAGGGGATAACGTAGCGGTCGCTGTGGGTCCGAAACGCATTTTGTAGAGCCTCATATTGAATGGCGTGTTGTTGCACCTACATGACCTCTGCTCCATTCATTGTCTATGGGACTGCAGAAAATAGCCAAACTCCCAGTGATCAGTATCTTATCCCTGATCCTATGGATAAGGGTATAGCTTACAATTTTGGGAATAACCTGTTAAATAGCTATAGGCTTCCCATATACATAGAGCTAATACAGCTCTCTATTTCTCTCCTCCTTCACAGCATGCAGTTGCAAAAAGGGGAAAGATACTTCACCAGCATCCCTCTCCTTCCTAATAAGACAAAATAAATGTCTTTCCACTTCCATCCTCTTGTTTCATAGAACGCAGTTGCACTGTCAAAAGTCAAAGAGAAAGTTCAGCTGCATCCCCCTCCTCCCCCTAATAAGGGTAACTAGATGTCTCCCCACTTCCCTCTCACAGCTTGTGCTATCACAGGTATAGAGGAAAGAAAAACTTCAGCTGCATCTTCCTCCTCACTGATAAGGCTAAGTAGATGTTTCCCCACTTCCCTTCTCCTCTCTCACAGCTTGCACTATCACAGATATATGGGAAAGAGAAACTTCAGCGGCATCTCCCTCCTCACTGATAAGGCTAAGTAGATGTCTCCCCACTTCTCTGCTTCCCTCTCACAGCTTGCACTATCACAGATATATGGGAAAGAGAAACTTCAGCGGCATCTCCCTCCTCACTGATAAGGCTAAGTAGATGTCTCCCCACTTCCCTGCTTCCCTCTCTCACAGCTTGCGCTATCACAGATATAGGGGAAAGAGAAACTTCAGCTGCATCTCCCTCTTCTTCACTGTTAAGGCTAAGTAGATGTCTCCCCACTTCTCTGCTTCCCACTCACAGCTTGCACTATCACAGATATAGGGGAAAGAGAAACTTCAGCTGCATCTCCCTCCTCCTCACTGATAAGGCTAAGTAGATGTCTCCCCACTTCTCTGCTTCCCTCTCACAGCTTGCACTATCACAGATATAGGGGAAAGAGAAACTTCAGCTGCATCTCCCTCCTCCTCACTGTTAAGGCTAAGTAGATGTTTCCCAAATTCCCTTCTCCTCTCTCACAGCATGATGTTTCACAGACAAAGGGTAAAGAGATACATCAGCTGCACCCCTTCATCCATAATAAGGCTAAGTAGATATCTCCTAACTACTCTCCACTTTGACAGCATGCTGTTTCACAGACATTGAGAAAAGAGAAACTTCAGCTGCATCTCCCTCCTCCGTAATAAGGCAAAGTAGATGTCTACCCAATGCTCTCCTCCATCACAGCATGCAGCAGCACAAAGGGGGAAGAGCAACTTCAGCTGCATCCCCCTCTCCTTCCTAAGAAGACAAAATAAATGTTCTCCCACTTCCCTCCTCTTTTTTCCTAGAATGCAGTTGCACTGTCACAGGGGAAAGAGGAAGTTCAGCTGCATCCCCCTCCTCCCCCCTATTAAGGCTCAGTAGAGGTCTCCTCTCTTCTCTCCTCCTCTCTGACAGTATGCGTTTTTACCAACACAGAGACAGAAAAAGGTCAGCTGCATTCCCCTCCTCCTGCCTAAAAAGGCTAACAAGATGTCTTCCACTTATGTCTTCCTTCTCACAGAAAGCAGTTTCACAGAAAAAAATAAACTTCAACAGCATCCCCCTTGGGAATCCTCACAGTGCACACTGCCAGGATTCTTTGGAATGTCTGGCACATGACCGCAAGTATATGATTTGCATACACGTGGTCACATTCCAACTACAAGTGCACAACGTCGCTAAATAAAAGTGAATTGAGAGAGGCCGGGCAAGTCTAGTCGGAATGTGGCTGGAAGTATGCAAATCGCATACTTGCGGTCACATGACTGCCCACTCCCGACACCGGAGAATCCTGACAGCACGCACTGTGCGCATTGTGAAGATTCGCAAGCCCAAAGCCTGGACAACTCCTTTAAGTATTTTTCTTATGAACGCTCTTTTTTTATTTTCAGGAAAATCACACAAAACTTTTATGTTTTACATCAACTTTTATTTTTACAGCAGAGATGTACAAGCAAAAAAAACCAAAACAATATATGACCTGCATGATTTATTATAGAGAAGCCTTCTGTTAGAAATCATAGGTGAATATCTATTGGTCTTTATCATAAAAAGTCATTTTTCTGTGCGTCAATAAGGCATTAATTCTATAAGAATTACCAAACATGTCCCAGAATGAATCGCTTCTGAGGTCATTTTCCAATGCCTACAGTCAGAAAGATAATCATTTCTCTTCTTTTAGATTAATTACCTCATAATGGGACCTAAAGAGAATAGGTCACCAGGTTTTTGCTATATAATCTGAAAGCCGCATAATGTAGAGGATGAGACCCTGATTCCAGTGATGTGTCACTTACTGGTCTGCTTGGTGTTAATTTTTATTAAGGCACAGTTTTCTCTCCTGCAGATCTAGCAGTTCTTTAATGCTGAGCTCTCTATAACTCCTCCAGCTCTATAACCTGATACCGTCAGATCCATCTGCATTTTCATTGTGACAGGTTCCCCTCAATTTCACCCAAAAATGGGTTGACACCGTATTTCAAGCACTGCCAAATATTCAGCATTCGTTGCCTAAATCTCATTTTTTTTGTATATTATATTATTAATTTTTCTACATAGCCTAAAGGAAGCAACTATTAATTCTGAGTTTTGCCTTACAAATACCAGTTGGCATTGTGCACTCATATCTAAATTGAAGACAATGGGGCCGATTCATCAACACTTTTACGCCATAAAAAATGGTGAGAAATCTTTGAAAAGTTAAATTTTTTTTGCGACTTTTGGCTTTTTATGCCACTTTGGATTCGCTCCACTAAAATGGATGGTGCTGGGGAGGAGCCAGGCAGAGAGAGGGCTTGGCATGCCCGTGCAATTCATGAAAAGTGCCGGCGTTGTTTTAGGCCAGAAGTGTTACTCCAGTCTCTGACCAGAGTAGCATTTCTGGCGCGGCACACGGAGGGGCCCGCCAAATTCATTAAGTGGCGTGTGCATCTTAATGAATTCAAAGCCTATTATACTCCATCAGGACTGGCGTAGCACCTACGTGCAATTAGGTTATAAACACTTCTCATAAAAACAGATTTTGTCCATCGGATCAAAGTTTATACATTTTGACTGCTAAGACCATAAGCACTAGAAAATTCCCAACCCCAACATCGCTACCCAACCCCAAAATGATATCCTGTGCAGTTGACCAGTCAACTGAGATTATCATCCAAATATGGCACCTAAGGATGGTGTGGTTTAAATGAGTTGTTCAGAGATGGAAAAACATGGCAGCTTTCTTTCAAAAACAGCGCCACACTTTGCTGCAGTTTGACTGTGGTATTACAGCTCAGTCCCCATTCACACATCCTGTGGACAATTATGCTGCTGTTTTGGGAAGAAAAGATATTTTCATACGATACAACCCTGTTTTTCCTGCAGTCCTCCATAATTATTCTGTATCCTCAGACGAGGTAGACATACCATGTGTGCAAAGCCATTGCTACCTTTAAAAACTAATAGCACTTAAATCCCATACAATGGGGCTACACTCGTTCCCATCCACTTCTTACCCTTACTAGTGGATTGTCCATATACTGTTCTTGCACAGGAGCGCTACGTGTCCATTAGAGGGGAGTGAATCAATTCTAAATCAATCAAATTCCTTAAGAATTTCCCCAAATTTAGGTTAACATTTTGTTCAAATCTACCAAAATGATGAAGGGCTGTCCATCATTTTGCTTCATGCTAAAGAGTCAGAAAAGGGTTAAAAGCGAGGTGTGTATGTGTTGTTTTACTTTCTATATGTGTATGGGATGTATGCAGCATGTCAGTCTGTGTATAGGAGGCCATCTGGGGGCTCATACTGTATTTAGGGAACTATATAAGGGCTCACACTGTATACAGGGGGCTATGTGGGTGCTCATACTGTATATAGGGGCTATGTGAGGGCTTACGCTGTATATATAGGGCTGTGTGGGGGCTCACACTGTGTATAGGGGCTATGTGGGGACTCATACTATATATAGGGGCTATGTGAGGGCTCACCTTGTATATAGGGGCTATGTGAGGGCTCACATTGTATATAGGGGGCTATGTTTGGGCTCATGCTGTATATAGGGGACTATGTGGGGGCTTACGCTGTATTTATAGGGCTGTGTGGGGGCTCACACTGTGTATAGGGGCTATGTGGGGGCTCATACTTTATATAGGGGGCTATGTTTGGGCTCATGCTGTATATAGGGGACTATGTGGGGGCTTACGCTGTATTTATAGGGCTGTGTGAGGGCTCACGTTGTATATAGGGGGCTATGTGGGGGCTCATACTTTATATAGGGGGCTATGTTTGGGCTCATGCTGTATATAGGGGACTATGTGGAGGCTCATATTGTATATAAGGGGGCTGTGTGTGGGCTCATACAATATATAGAGGGTGTCAGCATACTTAATTCTGCTCAATATTAAGTGATACCATTATTAATAATATAAAATAATTATAATTAGTTAATATTGATATTGAGCGGACTTAATTTCAGCCTATTGGTTCGGCCTCCACAGCAGTCACAGTCTCTCATGTGGCCCCTCTGGAAAATGAATTGCTCACCCCTGCTCTTGGATAATCAAGAGGTTATTTATTCTTATATATTCATAAGCAATGATAAAAAGTGTTTGTTATATAAATGTATAAAGTCCTAGTGACACGCCAGTCTCCTGCATGACCCTAGGTTTCAACCTTCATGGCTTCTTCAGGGGCATGTCCTCAGAAAAACCGTGAAAGCGAAACCCAAGGTGCAGCAGGAGTCTGGCGTGCCACTGGACTCAAAAAAAATATATAAATTATAATCATTGTGAGTATATAAGAATAAATAACCTATTGATGAATCCAAGTGTGATATCCGCTGCACTATGGTATTACACTTAATATTTTGCTAGGGTTATCAAGACTGTATTTTTCTTAAGCTTCACTGGAGAACTACAAGTTCCTATTGACACACATTGCAAAAGAGCTGCCCAACTTTGGAGACCTTTTTATCTTTATGTGTATAAGAAAGTGGTGAGTGGAAACGACTGTTCAGACTGACCATTTGTTGGTGCAATGTGAGCCACAGGAGTATGAACTTGATCTTTCAGTGAAGACAGAAATGTATACAGATTTGAGCAGTTTTCAAGAGGGAATGAAAAGTAATAAGACTGTAGCAAAAGTTATTACAAAGTTTCTGATCTTTGCTTGTACTGTTAAAAAAAATATTGCTATTTAAACGCATTTTGTTTTTCTAAATATTATTATTATTTTTTTGTTTCATAAAACATTTTTGACTATACAGCTTCCACAGCCTCTATGTTTCACTGTACATAGCATATTGATAACTGAGCTGGTTCTGGCAGCAGGGACTGACATCCTTATTTCTATTTTCCTTAAAGATGTTTTAAGCCAATTTATAACCAGTGGAACAAGTTCACTGTTGGATTCAATGGTTACTCATTCTGCAGTCTGCTAAGTACAGAGATACATAGAGGCTGTAGAAGCCAAACAATCCAAAATATTTAATGAAACCCTATTACAAAAATTATTTGTAACCCAAAATACGTTCAATTAATTTAAAAAAATCCCCAAAGGTGTTTAAATTGGGTCCTATGGGTCCTAAGGGTCCTATGGTGCAGTTGTTCACATTGCCCATATGGTATGTCGCTTCTCGGCCAGATAGTGAGTCCCTGACTCAGCATGGAACTGGTTAAGCATTGCTGAAGGCAGAAAATGCACATCAGTCCTTTGGGGCCATGATTTGTAAAGAAACCCAGTACCCAATTGCGGTTCAATTTGCCAGATCTACTCTCAATTAAAGGAGTACATACCCCATACAAATTTTTTTCCTGCGCATTTCAGAATAAATAATCTCACAATGCCCATTTACTGGTCCTGTGCACAATTTAAGAAATTGCAAACTGCCTCAGTTAAAACAACTACTATATAATGAGTGGGCACAACTACTTAAAGGGAATCTGTCACCTGGTTTTGACCACTTAATCTGAGAGCAGCATAATGTAGAGACAGAGACCCTGATTCCAGCGATGTGTCACTTACTGGGCAGCTTGCTGTAGCTTTCAGAAAATCACTGTTTTATTAGCAGGAGATTATCACTAGAGGACTAGTAAACCTGCTGCCAGGTAGTCCAACCCTGCCCCAGCCACTGATTGGTAGCTTTCTGACTATGTACTTTGTACACTGCCAATCAGAGATGTGGGCGGAGTTATACAGAGCTCAGCATTCAGAGAACTGCTAGATCTGCAGCAGAAAAGTAATTTTATCAAAACAACTGCAAGTAGCCCAGTAAGTGACACCACTGCAATCAGGGTCTCTGCTCCTACATTATCCTGCTCTTAGATGTGGTAACACAAACCTGTTGCTAGATTTCCTTTAAAGTGTGTACTCACCTCTGAACATTAGTACTTTGTACTAATCCTGGATTATACTCCAGAGCAGCATTCAGAATTCTACAGTGCTGAAGTCTATCAACATTCCCTGCTGGCATTAGACCTAGACATATCTTTCTTCCTTTATTAGCTCTGTGTAGCAAAAATCTGTATTATAGGATATCAGCTAAGCCACTAGGGGATGTCTGACATCAAGCTTATCAATAACAGCCAAAAGAATTGTGAGTGCAGCTCTGGAGTATAAAATAGGATGTAATTCAAGGTCAGTACTGGATAAGTAATTCAATGTATTTACACAGTCATTCCACGTTTTATCTCTATATAGGAAGGCACACATTGCATGTGGTTATGTTACCTCGTTGGCCAATTATTTTGTACTATGGCATTTATATGACAATACTACTCTATTTGCCTAAGGAAATTCACGTGCAGCAGAACAGTTGTGATGCTCCTTAGTTGTCTTGGTACCTTTTATATTACCAAATGCTCAACATTTTTGGTGCTGACAAGCAAGTTCTTTGTTCTTTAATACAGTACAGACATGGATCAAACAAGAAGTGTCCTCCAGAATGCAAGTGCTCATTAACTCACTGAAGCGACCACCTTTTTTTGTTTTGAAAATGGTCTTTTAGTGGGTGGTCTTCTCAAAAAAAGATGAATAGTCTATGATGGGTAATGGGGTGGTCTTCTCAAAAAAGGTAACCACTTTCCTTGCTAAACCTGTTCAAGCTTTATTTTGTGAGAAATATGATAGGACTTTGGTGGCAACCTCGTTTTAGAAGTCTTCTTTGGCTGAAACTTGAGATCTTTCGGAGGATGTTTCTGAAGAGTCTATGGATGTGGAGGCCTCTGGAAAAAGGGGTGGTCTTCTCGAAGAGAATCTTTTGGAGACAAATCTCTCTTAGACCTCTTATTTTGCAAGAAACCTCAGGACAAGTCTTTGGTGGCACTCTCATTTACCAAGTCTTGTGGGAAAGTCTGAGATCTTTCCGAAGGTGTTAATGAAAATTCTGTGGACTTGGACTTTGTAGAGCTTCATGTCTTTGGTTGTACCTAGTTTTGTAGAAGAGTCTTTTTTGATTTTTAATTACTTTGAAACCTCAGGTTCTAAGTTAAATAGTAGGTCATCGTTCCCTCTTCGGACTTCGAGTAGTAAAGGGGATTCCTTCATTACGGCCTCATGCAAATCACCAGATGTCAGCAGCGGTCGTCCGTTGACCTTCACAATAATGTCACCATCTTTAATTCCACCTCTGTAAAGTTACAATGATACAATAAGACCAGAATCTTAGGAGTTTAAAACAGACTTCAACCCAAAACTAAAAAATTATTGTGTCTAATCCTGTTGTATTTCTGTATATTTAACCAGTCAGATGACTTTTGGGAAAAGTTTTAGGCAGGGTCTACAAATTAGACTTTTACAAGATTATACTCCATAGTGGTCCCACCTATTACATCTTAGGCAATGTCTGGAGGTGTAATGCATGTCACCTATGTAATGTCATGCAAGGTGTAGAAAAGACAAAGTGCTACACGAAGGGATGAGGGGAAGGGAGCCCAGACACTAGGGACAGAGGAGCTGGAGACCTCCTAGGCTGATCTGATATCACCCTGTCCTTCCCTACCGTCCCTATATTGGTTGCTCACCAATCGTCAAGCAGGACCCTAAAGCCCTGTCTCTCCCTAGAGCTATGGTCTGGCTAGGGAACGGGGGTAATGAGCGCTTGTCAGTCCCCACTAACACTAAAGAGAGCAAGGGGAGGCAGACACGGGGGGAAGAAGCTTAGTTTGAGTCGACTTCAGAGAGATTGCAACACGTCCTCTCAGCTCCAGAAGGAAGTAAGAATTGCACTTGCTCCAAGCCTTCACAAAGGATCACGTGAATATCGCCGGCACCTCCCTCTAGCAAACAGCAGGTATTTATACACCCAGGCCAGGGTGTTAATTAGCAAGAGGAAGGTAGCAGCTGGGTCCTAGAGAGACAGCTTCTAAGTTGTTTGTAATGCCAAACGAAGAGATCTCCTGCAACCAACTGCAGGGCGACTGTCTGTCACTTCTGACACACCCGTGACATGTAAAGATTGAGGTGGTAGTGGTGTAAAAAAAAGGGTAATGGGCCTTATCAGTGGATGTTTTGCAGAACATTTAGCTTAATTTAGCGCTTACCTCTGAGACGGTGAATTGGGTAAAACTTCATGAACATATATCCCGCTGCTTACATCTGGAAAATCTGGATTATTCAACTTCAGTTCCTCCACAAGTCTACAACCAAATGAAATAATGCACTGCTATCAGTCAAGAAAAAAAATAATCATGTACAAAATATTACACTGCCATTTTTTCACTGAGGAAAATGATCCACTATCACAAATCTGCGAGTGGCAAAAGTATGGGAACCTTTAGGATGATCAGATAATTTGAAGGTGAAATAAGAGTCCACTGTTTTCAGTAAATTGGATGACAATCAGGTGTAAGAAGGTGACCTATTTTATCTAAAGAACAGAGATCTATCATAGTCTGATGTTCAAAGCATGCTTGTGAAAGTGTCTCATGGCACAAACAAAAGAGATTTCTGATATTCCCAGAAAAAGAGTTTGAACTCCACCAATCCACAGTCAAACAGATTGTGTATAAATAGAAGAAATTCAAGACAATTATTAGCTTCTCCAGGAGCGGTCAACCAACAAAGATCACTGCAAGAGCAAGGTGTATAATAGTCTACGAGGTCACAAAGGAACCAAAGGTAAAATCTAAGCAACTAAAGGCCTCTCTCACATCAGCTAATGTTAATGTTCTTGAGTCCAACATCAGTAGGACACTAAACAACAAAAGTGTGCCTGGCAAGATTGTTAGGAGAAAGCCATTATTCTCCAAAAAGAACATTGCTGCTAGTCTGCGGTATGCTATAGATCACCAGGACAAGGCAGAAGGTTAATGGAACAATGTTTTGTGAATGGATGAGACCAAAATAGAGCTTTTGGTTTGAATGAGAAGAGCTATGTTTGGAGAAACTCCACCCCTCTCCATTACAGCATGAAACACAGTGGTGGTGGTATCTTGGTTTGGACCTGTTTTGCTGTATCTGGGCCAGGATGGCTGCCATCATTGATGGAACAATGAATTCTGAATTTTATTGGCAAATTCTAAAGTAAAATGTTAAGACATCCGCCCATGAGCTGCATCTCAAGAAAACGTGGATCATGACCAAGATCATGATCAAGACGACTCAACGCACACAAGTCGTTCTACAAAAGGATGGTTACAGAAGAATGAAGGTAGTTTAGGAATGGCCAAGTCAAAGTCCTGACCTTAATCCTATAGAAATGTTGTGGACGGACCTGAATAGAGCAGTTCATGGGAGAAAACCAACCAACATAACAGAGTTGAAGCTGTGCTGTTGGGCGGATTAAGCTAAAATCTCTCCAAACCGAAGTGCAGGACTAATCAACAATTACTGGAAACATTTAGATGAAGATATTGCTGCACAAGAGATCATACCAGATACTGCAAGCAAAGGTTCACATACTTTTGCCCCTCATAAATGTGTGATATTGCATCATTTTCCTAATTAAAAAAAATATATTTTTGACATTTTTTTTTATTTGGTTCTGTTTATCTACTTTTAGAACTTGTGTGACAATCTAATTTAGTTTTAGCTCAAATTTATACAGAAATCTGGAAAATTCTGAAGGGTTCACGAACATTTATGCACCAATGTAAGAAAATTTGTAATTCTGGGCATGTCTGCGCCCTCCTTATTTTCTTTTTAGACTGGACAACCCCTTTAAATCCTTTATTCATCAATGTGGTGATAAAAATAAGTTGCTTTTACTTCTATCTAAATATTTTCAGATTCTAAGTACAAAGTTTATACTCAACAAGTCAAACTCGGTTCATGTTCTTTGCCAAAAGCTTTCAGTCCTCGGAGTTTGCACACTCGGACTCGGGCCAGAAATGAGTTTTGTAATAATTTCAGACTCCACAGCTACAACTTTTCCATAACAGAAAATTAAAAAAATGTTTTTGGCAAGAATACAAGTGTCTGTTACTTACGCAGGAGTTATAGTCAGCATCTTTATCCCGATGAAACGCTTCTTTCCGTCTGAAGAAACAAACATTGTCAGGACAGTCACAGTTGTTGTATCCATTCGGAATGTATTAAAAAAAAAATAATAAAAATCTTTTTTTTCACCGCTCGTAAAGGTCAGACTGCTGGCCTCAGAGATTATATAGATAGCTATAGCTACAAGACTGTACAGAATATCAAGTGACGGATTTACGATGCAGACTATGCCTTGTACTATGTTGTATATGAGCTTTATAAACTTCATATGTTTGCGCAATACTTTCATTTTATATAATCTATAGTGATCAGAAATTAAAACTCTGTTTCCCCTCAGTGAAATAATAACACTTATACTCATCTCTGGTGCCGTTCTAGCGTTGTCAGCACTGATTCTCCCGGGGATCGCGTGACATTGTTGTGTCATGCAACCCCTGCGGCCAATCAGGGGCACTGGCTTCACTACCCCACTTTTGGACAAATCAAGACATCCAGTGGAAGTCCGAGAACAGCCACAGCTCTGACTCCTTCCGGATATTAATTACATCCATAGGAGAGGAGAGTGAAGCCAGCGCTGTTTGGCCGCAGGGGTTGCGTGACATAATAATGTCACGCAATCCCTGGGAGAGTTAGTGCTGATACCGCTGGAATGGAGGTGAGTATAACTGTTCTTATTTTACTGGGGGCAAACATAGGATCAGAGCAGTGGACAACCTCTTTAATGTAGGTGTCCATTCTAGACACCATTTCTTTCTTTAATCTATGTAACCCCAAATCTTGTATTAGTTCATTATTTTTTTATTTTCTATAATGGTTGAAGCCCCCGTAAACACCAGAGCTCCATATCCCCTGCACAGACATAGCATTAACCCCTTATTCACATGTAGGGTACCAATGTATTATAGGGATTGTCCCATTTCAACAAACTTCATCCCATTGGCTCCGTAACATGTAGAAAAAACTTCCCACAAAAGACTGAGATTTATTTCAAGTATAATTTTGGTACTTACATACATTAGTGATACCTAACCGGTGGTGAAAATTTACTTTAGGTATTTTACCATCACCAGGTCCAGCTGCTGAGTCTCTGCCACTGGTCCGGTCTTTGTTGCTTGTCTGCAGTGATGATGTCATCTTGATAGTGCTGCAGCCAATCACTGAGCTCAGTGGCTAAGCTGATATAGACTACGGGATCCGCTGAGCTTAGTGATTGGTTGCAGCAATGTTAAAGTGACGTCATTGCTGCATCCAAACTACAGAGACTGCAGTAGTGGAGGTGACACCGCGTTGGACCGGGTGAGAATAATGCTTGGTTTGTTTCTTTTGACATGTAACTGGGCCTGTGGGTAGTAATTTGTTGAATGGGACAACCCCTTTAAGTCGGTCCAGCACACAGTGGCAATTGGCTAGAACCCTCCTATGATTAGACCCCGTCTGCTACCCCACAGTGCATTGGTCAGGTGTGGATGAGTTATCATGGCAGCCAAGGGCTCCCTATGTTTGCCATCATGGTACCCCTGTGTAGCCTTTTATAGGGTATTGTTAAAGTGTGCCCATAATTTTTATTTCACTACTCAATAGTACACATGAAAATAAGTGACTTTGTAATATATCTTATCAGAGAAATCTTTTTCTTTCTTTTCCTGGACTGATCTTTCACTCTCAGTTCATGTATATAGTCTATAAAATCTGTATTCAGTGAAGACATACATTCCTATTACTGAGCTAGGCGATGACGGTTGGTGCTTATAACATTCTATGGAGATGGGAGGGGTGAAGAGCTACAGGAAGACACAGACATACTGCTGCAAATTCACCTGAAACCAGAGTTACATTTTAAATCACTCTAAAAATGTCAGTTGCCTTCCCTGCCTTGACTTTTGTACAGGCTCAGATAGTCACTCCTGATTGGCTGTAGTATACCATGTGAGGTTCTAGCTCCATAGAACTTTAGGAGCACCAACTGTATATCCTATCTCAGTAATGAGGAATTCTGTATTTACTGAAGACAAATTTTACATGAGAATTGAGAATGAATGATCAGTCCAGGAGAAGAAAGAAGCAGATTTCTCTGATATATTACAAACGTTTCTTATTTTCAAACGATCTATTGGTTTATGGGGAAAAAAATTAAAACAACAGTTACTCTTTGAAATGATAATACGCTGAAATACAGATGCAGTGCAGTAAATTATAGCAGTGATCGAACAGTTCAAAGATTAGGAACTAAAATTATTTTGAAACTGTATTCAATAATCTAAAAAAAAAAAGAAAAGAAAAGAAAAATTCAAATATAATTTTTCCAATCTGTTAATTTATAATATATCCCAATCTGCTATTTTATAATATATCTTAACAGAGAAATCTTCTTCTTTCACCTCTTGGACTGATCATTTATTCTCAATTCATGGGTAAAATCTCTAAAATGTGTATTCAATGAAGACAGATTTCCCCATGACTGAGAACAGAGATGACAGTTGGTTCTTTTAAAATCCTATGGAGAAAGCAGGAGATGGAGGCAGACACAGACATTCTGCTGCAAGTTCTCCTGAAATGACAGTTACAGTTCTCCATAGAACTTTATGAGCACCAACTGTCATCTCCAATCTCAGTAATGGGAAAATCTGTATTCACAGAACACACATTTTACCAGTGAATTGAGAACATTGAGAATGAAAGATCAATCCAGGAGGAGAAATAAGTGGATTTTTCTAGTGAGATATATTACAAAGATTTCTATTTTCATGTGTACTATTGATTTATGAAAAAAAAATTATATGACGGTTACTTAGGAAATAATCAGAAAGCAGGGACCTAAAATTAAATAAGAAAAGCTAAAGATTCACTTAAAAATCATTTCCCATTTTTGAATGGCTCTTTTTGTTTTTATTTTTTACCTTTAATTTTCTTGTCGTGAAAGTCGGTCATGAACTTGGTGATGCGATCGGATGGGATTGCAAATGAGATTCCCGCGGCCACTTTCAGGGTATTGATTCCAATCACTTCTCCGTCCTTGATGAAGCAACATAATAACGACTACAATTAGAAGGTTTGCATGGATTTTAAGTTGCTTTTTTTATTTAGTTCCTAGAAGTTTTATATCTACTGTATATGAGCTCTACATCCAATGTGGGGCAGATGTACTTTATTTAGTCCGGGACTGTATTTCTAGAAAAATAAAACCAAAAGTTTCCTAGATTTGCATTGAAATTGGAATTTAGCTCTCTTAGAGAAGTGTAAAGTACCAAAGCATGACCCAAATCTCAATAAATGATATAAAAGTTGATTACACGTCTTCTAATATAATCCCGAAAATCTGAGTCTAAAGGAGGTTCATCTGCTTGTGTCTTCACTGGTACCTCGGGGACTGGTACCTCGGTGTGTCTTAGGGTCACTGGTCCTCATAGGAACCAGTCAGAACATGTCTTGGATGAAAGTTAGGCCCCCTCCAAACTGAAGTTGGCAGAGCCGGACGATATTGGTGTTATCGGCTAACAGTCTAATGTATCTGGGGGCCTTCCCTACTCTCAGATATTGGGGGAGAGAAGGATCCAGCACACTGGATTTAAGTCACCGATACCCTTGTCATCTGGGAGAAATATCTGTCAGATCAGAGATTGTTCAGCCAAAAGCTGATATGTATGGGAGTCTTTAGATTCTGGTGGAATGAGAACCAGCGACCCTGTAAGGAATTGGAGAAGCTGTGCACGCCTCTTGAAGAATCTGTGCTGAAATAATACTTTTGTTGATATAGTTATATTCTACCCAGAAACAGGTAGTTAGTAGGTATAGACATAATTAAGAGTTGTGCCTAGCCCAGTACGGGAGGAGATACATGGAGATAAAGGAGACCACTTTCTGGTAATTATTCAGAAAGGGTTCAGCTTTCAGAAGTATCAGATCCGCATGTAATTGGTGTTCGTGTGGCAAGAGGGAGACTTGAGGAGCAGATAGTAAGACTCTGAAGAGATGAGAGAAGTGGAAGGAAGGAAGGAAAGAAGAAAGGAAGGAAGCCCATTTGGACAGTACAGAGTTTTCAGACGGAAAGGTAACAGAATATAAAGGTGAACTGAAAATGAGAAGAGGGGAATACGCACCGCATGGTAGTTACTAAGCATCAGTACTAAAGAAAGCTAAGCAGTCGCCATACTGGCATATAAATTCTCCTACAGAGAGAAGGATGCAATACTACGGGATGGAGTCTAAGACTTTTGTGACTGGACTTTAGTATTGTTGTTGAGGAAGATGGAAGCTTGCAAGATAGTTTGCTGGGCTGTACTGAGAGTACAGAAAGGCAATGATAAGAGCAGAGCAAGGAAGGAAAGGTGTGTGATGTCGCATGTTGCTAAAGAAACGTCTATAAAGATGTATAACTGCTGTATACACTTCTTATTCAATTATTGTTCAGTAAAAAGAAGTTTATTTTTGAACTGTGGTCTCCCTCCATAACTCCATCACACCTGGTCCTGGCCAGACAAATACAGCGGCACCATACGGGCTGTAGAAGCGCATCGCCAAACTAACCCAAGTCCACACATCCAGCCAGGACCCCCATTTTCATGTAGCGTGGGGGGGGGGACGGACGATTACCGTGGCTACCTCCCCGCACCATATTACAACCCTTATTACAAACTTAGAAAGTTTAAACAAATAATTGGGCATATTGAATAAAACAAAAATCATTGCAAAAATTACAGTCGCATCCAAACCTGAGGATTTAAGGTCATGTTTCATATTTTGTGTAGGGCCCCAAGAGTTTCAAGCTACATCTCCTGTTGGCCAGTCACTCAGGGCATAACTATAAAGGGTACAATGGAGGAGGTCGCAGCTGGGCCCTTGAGCCTAAGGAGGTCCAAAGTCTCATGTGGCATATATACCTATGGCCTATGTTCCTTTACCAATCATAGATGCAATAACATGAAGGTACAATACTTACCAAGTTCACCAGAGGACCCCCAGAATTTCCATACTAAGAAAAAAAAAACATTTTACTGTTAAAAATATGAAGAATATGGTAAAAGAAAAAAAGATAAATTGTGCACCATGCCTCTGAGACGTGCAATAAAATCGGGACTGATTGGGAATCTCAAAAGTGCTTACAACTCCTTCTATCTCTGGATCTTTCATACACTTTAATGGAGAAGGACTTTACAGGCACAGTCAATTGCCAACCAGGAATTGGGGCCAGATACTCCCGTTCTTGCCTCGGAAATGTTAGGGACGCACAGAGCCTGAGCTGAGCCAAGGCTCCTGCGCCACATACAGAGACACCAGTGGTGGGGCAACATGTCGCAAGTTCACACTGTGGCCCATGAGTGTCAGGTTATGCTTCTAGTCCAGTGGCGAGCCACTGGTTGGACTCTTAATTATAGGAATATTTGGACATATTCTGTATCATTCACAAGGATCACATGAGCGTATAATAAAAGCATCCGATTTTCATCCAGAAGATCCATTTTTATACATCAGCAGTTAAAACGTCATCAATCTAGAAATGAAGATGTAGACTTACGTTAATGATGGCGTCTGTCTGCACATAGTCCATATCGGAGTCTCTCAGGCCGAGTTCTCTACCGTCTCTCTGAGCCGTGCTGACGATTCCCGTTGTCACAGTGTTCTGTAAGGCGAATGGACTTCCGATAGCCACCACAAACTCTCCAGGTCTAAGATCCGCCGAATGTCCCAACAACAAGACTGGTAACTTTTTCTAGACAAAAAGCAAAAGTTATATACAAGAATAGAAAAATACAAAGGTTGCATAAAAAAAATTGTGTGAGTGACTGATGTACTGCCACCGCCTAGTTTAAGGCTGCCTGGGGACCTTCCCACTCCAAGTAGTGGCAGACAGAGTGATTTTGGCTACTGGTCACGGGTCCCTTGTCAACTATTATAACAGCTAGTGAGGTGAGAAATTTCCTAAGGGTTTACGGAATAAATTTAGGATAAATGGCTAATATATGCAGGTCCCACCTCCAGGAGAACAGGGGTCTCCATAAGCTTAGCCATTGCTACACTAAAATATACCGAGAGCGTGATGCTTGGCAATCTGATGACCCTCCATTCATCCTATAGGTTAGGATCCTAGAGGTGGGTATTTATGGCATTTCCTCAGAATATGCTTTAAGCTAGGGCACAGTTAGAGGGGGGCTAATGGTGGAAGGGTGTCAGTGGGGTATTTATATACATGGAGAGGGCAATGCATTGGACCTTTTGCCCCCGATGAAGGAAAGTCGATCTATAGCTTTGCTTTAAGAAATGTTTAAACTGAGAAAAGGGCTATTTAAATCCTTCTGGCCATGGCTTCAGAGTCAAAGTGGCCAACTAGAGCACTAAAGCTTTCTCTTGTTGGCCCAGGATCTCCCAGAGTTTGGAGAGAAGATGACTATAAGAGTTCCCAGAGTTCGGGGAGAAGTCTACTATAAGAGGAGACTTAATAGCTGTCTACAAATATCTGAAGGGGTGTCACACTGTAGAGGCATCAGCTTTATTCTCATTTGCACATGGAAACACGAGAAGCAATGGGATGAAACTGAAAGGGAGAAGATACAGATTAGATAATAGAAAAAACTTTTTGACAGTGAGGGAGATCAATGACTGGAACAGGCGACCACGAGAGGTGGTGAGTTCTCCTTCAATGGAAGTCTTCAAACAGAGGCTGGACAGACATCTGTCTGAGATGGTTTAGTGAATCCTGCATTGAGCAGGGGGTTGGACACGATGACCCAGGAGGTCCCGTCCAACTCTAACATTCTATGATTCCTATAATTAGCATAAGTGATTGTCTCAATGATAAGACCCTACATACTTACTTTTGGGTAAATCTTGATTGTGGCAATATCTGACTTTTTATCGATATCTTTGATTGTTGCCTCGTAGGTGTCACCATTATGGAGTTGCACTTTTAGGTGCTGCCGCCCAGAGACGGCGTTACTGCTCGTCACCACGTGAGCGTTGGTTACAATTAATCCCATATCCGAGATGATAAATCCTGATCCACTGGACAGGGGGACATTACGGCCAAATAGTGGGTGTCTATGAAAATAATGGGAAAAGTGGGTTCATCCAGGACGTATCACTTATGTTCAGCATTACATAGAAAATTGATTCTTTCAAGTTGAGAGCAAGTTAAGGTCTACAGGAGAAGCGACCGATAACTGCAATCCCCCTTAAGAACCAAAAATAGCATACGGCTGCTGGAAAATGTGGAGGATAAGGATGATTTATAAGTTCTTGGTTAGCAGCAGAGCTTGAATCATCTCTTGTGTCTTATACTTGCTACAGACATGGCTTCAAGATTTGTGGAATATGGAAAAAATGTTTAGAATTTTAAAGCTCATGGTTAAGGAACAGTCTCCTCCTTAGAATGTACAATTGGAGATATTCTTCAAAAACATCTTTATGCAGTTGCATACTGTCCATTTATTAAAAACCTCCCTCCACTTTCCCTCCCGAAAAAAAAGGTTAGCAGAGCGAATCCTGTTATAGCCCTTACGAGATCAAAATAATGACAAGTGGACAGGTCACTAAAAGAATATCGAACTACTGTTCCTATGATCAATCCATCTATTTTGCTGGCTATAGGGTATCTGACACCTTTTCATTACATTATGCCACCACCTTTAACATGCATCACTGTTCTCACAAAATAACATGAGTGGACAGGTCACTGCCTCCTGCAAGACCAGCACACTCATCTCCTGCTACTGTCACCATTCTCAGAATCTTCTATTGTAGTCTATATCTATCTATTTTATGTCACTATCTCTGTTCCATCCAGCCTTATATCCTCATTAACAAAATCATATGGGTGAAAAGGTCACTGCCGCTGACAAAATCAACACATTTCTTTTCTGCTGCTGTTATAAATTCCATCATATTGTAGTTAATGGAAATTATATTGATCTATTCTACTTCTTGACACTGTATTGTGTTTATCCAACTCTTTGACCTCAGCAATAACCTTAGTAGTATAATCACATGAGTAAACAAGTCACTGCCTCCCACAAAATAAATACACTTTTTAATGCTGCTGTCATATTTCTCATCATGTATCAGTATGAAATGTATCCACATATTTTATGTCATTATCTCTGTCTCATCCTGCTGTCACGGGTGTGTCAGAGGTGACAGAGTCGCCCTGCAGTGGTTTGCAGGAGGTCTCCACGTTTGGTAATGCAGACAGCTGCCTAGATAGGAGGCTGTGTTTAAAACCCAGCGACTACCTCCTTTTAGTCTGGGTGTATATATACCTGGTGTGTCTAGGTGGGCCTTGCCGGTTATATTCATTTCTACGTGAAACTTGGCTAAAGCTAAGTTATTATTCCCCTGTGTTGTCTTCCCCTTTTGTCTTTAGAGTGCTAGCGGAGGTTGACTAGTGCTCATCTCCTTTCACCCCCAGTTTTAGCCTTACGCCAGGGATAGTAGGGCGAAGCATGTGATCGGCGACAGCTGCGGAGGCTGTATTGGGATGTTAGGGGGAGACAGGGTGATTAGGAGGTCACCTCTTCCCCCTTTCCCTAGTGTCTGGGCTCCCTTTCCCTTTCCCATCTGTGTTGCACTCACACTTGGCGTGACTCTGTATTGCACTCACACCTGGCGTGACATTAGAACCGGCCGAGATACATGCTGGGAAAGGAAGTTGTTTCTGCGCTCTCTGGAGTCACGACAAACCGTTAGTATGGATAAAAATGTAGGTTTATTGTGTACACGTTTTAGAGTCCACCGACTCCTTCCTCAGGACAACCATACATAACCTGTATGTATGTATTATAACTGGCCGAGCACGTTTTGGAAAAAAAAAAAACGCCACCAGATTGACATTTTGTTTATTTTTTATTTTTTTTTTGGGCGTGCACCTTTTTTCCTTACTCCCTTTAGTATGGGATCAGTTTCAGAGCTTGCAGAGCAGTTCCGCTGTCTGTCTCTGGAGGTGAATGACCTCCGCTGTGAGGTTCAGCAGCAGTATCAGCGGTTACAGGCCGCCAATGTGGGGGTCTCTGCAGGTAGCCTTGTCCAGCCTGAACCCAAGGTTGCCCTCCCGGACAGATTTTCAGGAGGTAGGGACAGGTTTTTTGTGTTTAAGGAGGCATGCAAATTGTATTTCAAGCTTCGTCCCTACTCCTCCGGTAATGAGGAGCAATGGGTTGGCATTGTGATCTCTCTACTGCAGGGAGATCCTCAGTCGTGGGTGTTTTCGTTACCGCAGGATTCGGTTTGTCTCCAATCTGTGGAGGGTTTTTTGAAGCTCTTGCCCTCATCTATAATGACCCTGACCGAGTTGCTTTGGCTGAGTCTAGGCTACGTTGCCTTCAGCAGGGGATTCGGTCAGTGGAAACATACAGTTCGGAATTCCGTAGATGGACAACGGATTCCAAATGGAATGACTCAGCCCTTAGAAGTCAATTTTGTGAGGGGCTAACGGAAAGATTGAAAGATGCCTTGGCTGTGTAGGATACCCCTCAGTCCTTGGAGGCTGCCATGTCATTGGCCATACATCTGGATAAGGGCCTTCGGGATAGACGGGTGAGACCTTCTTCTCTGGGGCCTTCTTGTTGGGGTTGTGTACTTTTGCCAAGGGAGCGGTCTGGGGCTGAACCAGTACTGGGGGAGGTGGAGGAACCTATGCAGTTAGGGGGTGTCTCTACATCGTACATCTCCCCGGAGATTCGCAAAAAAAGAGGCGTATGTTTTTTTTGTGGGAAAAAGGGACATTTTGTTGAGACCTGTCCTTCAATTCCTAAACAAAAAGAGACTCAATTAACTCTCGGTAGTCTGGAGTTGGATAAACAAGGGGTGCATTTGTGGCCAAACTGCAGTTCCCGCTTTGTTCTGACTGCAGGGGTGGTGCTAGAGAGCAAAATTGAAAAAATGTCTGTGTTTGTTGACAGTGGAGCCAGGGTCACCCTGGTTGAGTCTAAGTTTGTGAAAACTCATGGTCTCGCTTGCTGCGCTTTAGCTGAACCTATTTGCATCTTTGCCATTGACTCGGCGCCACTTGCACAGAAAGCATTTACTCAGATTGTACATAATGTGAAACTGAGGGTGGGGTCAGTTCATTGTGAAATCATTCCTTGCTATGTTTTGGAGAATCTCCCTACTCCGATTGTTTTAGGTATCCCCTGGCTTGTTAAACATAATCCATTGGTGGATTGGCAAACTGGGGAGATTATTGAATGGAGAGATTACTGCCATGAGAACTGTCTGAATGTTTCCATTGCTACTGTCTCTGCGAAGATACTGCCTGCTTTTCAGGACGTTTTTTCTGAGATGGGGTGTCAGGATTTGCCGCCTCATCGTACTTATGACTGTCCTATTAACCTGACTCCCGGAGCTAAACTACCGAAGTCCAGACTGTATAATCTTTCTGGCCCTGAGAGACAAGCCATGAAGGATTTCATTGCGGAAAGCCTGAAGAAGGGACATATCAGACCCTCATCTTCGCCCGTGGCGGCAGGGTTCTTCTTTGTGAAGAAAAAGATGGCGGCCTACGTCCCTGTTTAAATTGCCGGGAATTAAATCAAATTACCATCCGTGATCCATACCCTCTTCCTCTGATTCCTGATTTGTTCAGCCAGGTTGTGGGAGCTAAGGTTTTCTCCAAGTTGGATTTAAGGGGAGCCTATAATCTGGTTAGCATCAGAGAAGGGGATGAATGGAAAACAGCGTTCAATACCCCGGAAGGTCATTTCGAGAGTCTGGTTATGCCTTTTGGCTTGACTAATGCACCTGCGGTATTCCAGCATTTCATAAATGATATTTTTCATCATTTGGTGGGGAGGTATGTGGTGGTCTATCTGGACGATATTTTGGTTTATTCACCTGATATTGAGACCCATCGGGAGCATGTTAAGCAGGAGCTCCAGATATTAAGGGATAACAAACTAGAGACATGTGTTTTCGATGTTCAGGAGGTGCAGTTTTTGGGGTACTTGCTGTCATCTTCAGGTTTTCAGATGGATCCGGAGAAGATCCATGCAGTCCTTGCCTGGGAACGTCCCGAGAACCTGAAGGCTCTACAACGTTTTCTGGGCTTTACTAATTTTTACAGGAAAGTCATCTAAAATTACTCTGTGGTAGTGAAAACCCTTACTGACATGACTAAGAATGGGTCTGATTTTTACAACTGGTCGAAGGCTTCCCTCCAGGCTTTTTCTTCCTTAAAGAATCATTTTGCCACTGCACCTATTCTCAGTCAACCCGATCTTTCTCAACCCTTTATTGTGGAGGTCAATGCTTCGGATGTCGAGGTTGGGGCTGTGTTGTCTCAGGGTTCGTCCACTTGTAAATGGCATCCATGCGCCTTCTTTTCTAAAAAATTGTCTCCGGCTGAGAGAAATTAAGACGTGGGTAATAGGGAACTTTTGGCGATCAAATTGGCGTTCGAGGAATGGCAACACTTGTTGGAAGGGGCTGTCTATCCTATTACTGTTATTACTGACCATAAGAACCGATCTTATCTCCAGTCAGCTAAACGTCTCAACCCTAGGCAAGCCAGATGGTCCCTGTTTTTTACTAGGTTCAATTTTGTTGTCACTTTTCGTCGGCGGGTCAAAAACATCAAGGCTGATGCTTTGTCCTGGAGGTTCCCTGGTGGTGGTGACCATGAGAACCCTGCCCCGATATTATAGAAAAGGGTAGTTATTTTGGCTCTTTTTCCTGAACTGGAGGGTGAGGTGCTGGAGGCTCAGGGGAACACCCCTGCCTCCTGCCCTTCAGGAAAGTTATTTGTACCACCTGATCTGCGCCGTAAAGTAATTAAGGAACATCATAACTCTGTGCTTGCTGGGCATCCAGGTGGTAAGGCAACCGCGGACCTCTTCTCTCGTAATTTTTGGTGGCTGGGGTTGCATCGGGATGTAATTGAACAAGTAGCTGCTTGTAGTATTTGCGCACGTTCTAAGGTTTCGCACACCCATCCGTCTGGTACTCTTCTTCCGCTACCTATCCCCAGCAGGCCATGGACACACTTGTCCTTGGATTTTATTACTGACCTACCGGTTCCTGCAGGCAAAACGGTGGTTTTTGTAGTAGTAGATAGGTTCAGTAAAATGGTTCACTTCGTCGCTTTGCCTGCACTTCCCAATGCTAAGACACTTGCTCAGGTGTTCATAAATGAAATTGTGAAGCTTCACGGGGTTCCCTCCGATGTTGTGTCTGATCGGGGGACCAAGTTTGTTTCCAAGTTCTGGAAGGCATTCTGTTCTCGACTGGGGCGTACAGCTGTCCTTTTCCTCTGCCTTCCACCCTCAGTCGAATGGTCAGACTGAGCGGGTCAATCAGAACTTGGAGACATACCTCAGGTGTTTCATCTCCGAAAATCAGGAGTATTGGGCATCCTACTTACCGCTGGCAGAATTTGCCATCAATAATCATCGTCCACTGGCAGGTCACCGGTTATCAACCACAGTTAGGTACCTTCAGTGGGGGCAGAGCTTCAGGAGTTCCTGAAGAGGAACGGTTAGCTTCGTCGCTCTGCTCGGTGTGGCAGGGTGTTCTGTGTAATTTGAAGACCATGGGTGACAGGTATAAACGTATGGCTGACAGAAAACGCTTTCCAGGTCTGGACCTGAATGTGAATGACTTTGTATGGTTGTCTACCAAGAATATAAGATTGAAAGTTCTTTCTTGGAAGCTGGGACCTAGGTTTATTGGTCGCTACAAAATTACCACCGTCATTAACCCAGCAGCGTTTCGTCTTGAACTTCCTCGGGCCCTTAAGGTTCACAATGTGTTCCACAGGTCCTTCCTCAAAAGGTACGCAGAACCTCTTGAGCCCTCACCTCTACCACCACTCCCAGTAATGGTTGATAGTAATTTGGAGTTCAAGATTTTGAGGATAGTAGATTCTCGTCTCCAACGTCGTTCTCCGCAATACTTGGTGCACTGGAAAGGTTATGGCCCGGAGGAGAGGTTATACTCATTTTTACTTGGAACTTGGCTGAAACAGCATCACGTCCTCTCTGGAGTCTTGAGGCCATGTGCCCTGTTGGAGTTCTTCTAAAGCTAAGTTATTATTTCCCTGTGTTGTCTTCCCCTTTTCTCTTTAGATTGTTAGCGGAAGTTCACTAGTGCTCATCTCCTTCTACCCCCAGCTTTAGCCTTATGCCAGGGATAAGTAGGGTGAGGCACATGATCGGCAACAGCTGCGGAGGCTGTATAGGGACGTTAGGGGGAGACAAGGTGACTCTAGTCCAGATTAGGAGGTCACCTCTTCCCCCTTTCCCTAGTGTCTGGGCTCCCTTTCCGTTTCCCCTCTGTGTTGCATTCACACTTGGCGTGACACCTGCCTTATATCCTCATTACCATAATCATATAATTAGAAAGGTCACTGCCTCCAACAAACTCAACAAACTTCTTTCCTACAGCTGTTATAATTTCCACCATCTATCACTGATAGTTGATGGAAATTTTATTGATCTACTTCCGACCCGGGCAACTGCACATTGCCTACTTCTGAAGTAGATCCAGTCTTGTGGGCCAGACTGGAACTGCGAGAGGGTGGGATGCGGCACACGGGCCACACTGTGCCCAGGCCCATGGGCCAAATTCAGCCCTCTGGCTGTCCCAGTTCACCCCGCGGACCAAGACAGTTGAAAAGCTGAAAACAGTGGCCCATGGGCAGTGCCATGCCCTCACCAGTCCACCGCTGCCACCTACATCCCGATATCACACCAATCTGCATCCACAGGATGCCGACAGCTCCTTCTTCCGCCAATCAGCGTGTGAGCCAGCAGACGCAATGTCACTACATCGTGTTTGTTGTGCGGAGAGTCAGAGCATCGGAAACCAGGGAAAAGCGTAAGGGGAACGGGAGTGGGGTGATTGTGTGTTGCTGTTTTTTTTCATATGTGTATGGGATGTGTGCCTGTATATAGGGTGCTATGTGAGGGCTCATATTGTATATAAAGAGGCTGTGTGGGTTCACACTGTATATACGGTACAGACCAAAAGTTTGGACACACCTTCTCATTTAAAGATTTTTCTGTATTTTCATGACTATGAAAATTGTACATTCACACTGAAGGCATCAAAACTATGAATTGTGCAAAGCAGTCATCAAAGCAAAAGGTGGCTACTTTGAAGAACCTAGAATATAAGACATATTTTCAGTAGTTTCACACTTTTTTGTTAAGTATATAATTCCACATGTGGTAATTCATAGTTTTGATGCCTTCAGTGTGAATGTACAATTTTCATAGTCATGAAAATACAGAAAAATCTTCTTTCTGCTGTTGTCATAATGTACATCATCTATCAGTGTAATATATATCCCACCTATATCCACAATGACATTGTATTGGACCTGTCCAGTTATGTGTTTCTATTAACATAATATCATGAGTGGACGTGTTACTGCCTCCAACAGAAGCAACACACTTTTTCTGCTGTTCCATCATTTAATAGTGTGGTTATTTCCAACTGCTTTATGACATTGTATTTGTCCCATTCAGTCTTATATCTTCATTAACATAATGACATGTTATAAGTGGACAGTCATTGCTCCCAACAAACTCAACATAGTCTTCTTCTGCTGCTTTCAGCCCATAATCTGTCAATGTGGTTTATGTTCGTCTAAAGGCCGCCATACTCACTAGATAAAAGTCAGCCAAACCTGTCCATCTGATGTGTATGGTGGGGGGGGGGGGATTCCCATCTCACCCCAAAATTATCTGATGGAAAGGATCAGGTAGTTGAAATTTCAACACTACTTTTTTTTAGGGGAGAAGAGCTTCTTCCGGAGGTGTTAAGAGTCAGAGACAGCTTGTCTGACACCTATCTTATGTGTATGGCCAAGTTAACACTGCCCCTCTTCCATCTCACACACTAACATAATGACAAGATTGGACAGGTCACTGCTTATTACAAGAACAAACTCCTCTTCTCCTGCTGCTGTCATCACTTCTTTGATGAAATAATTTTGTCTATGGGTGACATTTTAAACTAGCAGAAGATTTAATTAACGTATTGTATGAAAAGTATTTATCTTCTTCTGCTGAGCACATTGCCTAGATAGGATATACTAGGAATATATATATATATAATACCTGGCTGGTAGAGCCCAGTCTACATTTTTCTCGTGCTGGTGTTGAGTCATTTCAGGACAGAGACTTTCTCGGCTCACACGTATGAATGATGGAGCTGTGCAAAGTCTATGGTAAGCACTTAAGAATTTTTATAGCTGTGAGGAGCCTTCATTTACTTTGGCACAACCACGTTCCCCAGATTACAAATTACTTGCAGCATTTTTTTACTTTACTCTATATTCAACACCAGAAGCAAGCAGTAATTTTCATGATTTAGAGAGAAGTTGTCCTTGTGCTTGTGGCCGCAGTATTAATGCCAGATAATCATATTATTTCACCACTCCTGTGCAGACATGAGATGCTCCTGCCAAGCAGCAAAATAATCCACCTCTAAGCTGCTTTTTAAGAAATACTTAGATGATCCAACTGGACGCGCCGCTGGGCAGACGCCACTTGCAAGCAGTAGTGCCATGCTTTACAAACTCATGGCCAATTGTACCGCTTGCAGCCAGTGTGATGACCATTGGGCGCCACCGGTCAGAGACATCACTGGAAGCTCCAGATGTAGGACATGTTACAAGACACCGGTACGGTAACAAGCCCTGCGCCTGTGTGTCCATCACAGATTTAAATCCTTCCTATGGAAGTCAACAATAAAAAAAAGCCCAAAAAGTCCAAAAATAATTCTAATTAATTTGTATGGGAGAGAGTTGCCGTACCCCTCGCGGCCGCTACTCAACGTATGGCGCTGTACCACATCTATAGCACAACGCTCAGTGGAAGCTCCAGGGGTCCCCCATTTATCTGATACTGATGACATTTTCCTACAGATAGGTCAACCATATTTTTTACAATTTTTTTGTGCCTTAGTTTTCCCTTCCCCTTCTTCTAAGAGTCCTAAACAATTTTTTCTTAATTTTTGCATCTACGTCACTGTATTACGAGGGCTTGTTTTGCTTGGGACGAGTTGTAGTTTTGTGTTACACCATTCATTTCATCACACCGTGTACTGAAAACCGTAGAAAAATTCCTAATTGAGTGAAATAATGCAAAAAAAATAAAATAAAATAAAATTTTGCCAACGGCATTCATTCCGCAGCAAAAATGTAAAAACCTGGCAGCGTACACGATTTTTCAGGTCAGTACGATTACAGTGATACCAAACCTAAAATTTTTTTTTTTTCTATGTTTTAGCGGTTAAAAAAAAAATCAGAAGTTTTGAAAAACAAGTTTGGTTTATGTCGCGATTTTCTCAGACCTGCAAGAGGGCTGATTTTGTCGTGGCGAACTGTAGTTCTTATTGATACGATTTTGGTGTACATATATATAGTGTTTTCATCACTTTTTATGGTTTTAGGGGGTTAGTACAGATACAAAAATAGCAATTCTGGTCTTTTTAGTTTTTTTTTTTTGCTTTAACATATGTATTCATTAATTTAATGATTGGTTTTGTCTTCTCTGTTAAAGCCCAACCTCATTTTTTTTATTTCTTTATTTTTGAATTTGGAAAAGGAAGGCGAGTTAAACTTTTTTCGATTTTTTTTTTTTTTTTTTTTTTTTTTTTTTTTTAACCTTCGTAATATTCTTTAAGATATTTTTTCCCATACAAAGAGGTTGTCCACTAGTTTTTCATTGATGACCTATCCTTAGGATAATAGGTCTTCAATGTCTGACGGGTGGGGGTCCGACACCTGGCACCCCACCCATCGATCAGCTGTTCTCGGTGTCGGCAGCAGACGGCGCCAGCAAGAACTGCTCAATTGCGGAGCTGCTCCATCTCCTGATAATGGCCGCGGCAGGGATTCAAATCAATAGGAGGCGGATGTGCAGTACCCTGCCGCGGCCACTATCAGGAGGCGGAGCAGCTCCGCAATCGAGCAGTTCCAGTAGGTGGCCGCCGACACTGATAACAGATGATCGGCGGGGGTGCCGGGTGTCGGATCCCGACCAATCAGACTTTGATGACCTATTATCCTAAGGATAGGTCATCACTGAAAAACTAGTGGACAACCGTGTTAATTTTTACTATAATTGTTTAACTCCCAATCGTACAACAATTGTTTGTAGTATATCCAGTATATTGTAAAATTGGATCACCAATATGGCAGCAATAGGGGCTCTCAGTAGCCTACCGGCTACCCACTGGCTCCACGAGATCTCATCCCAGAGGTATTTGGTAGGCTAGGAAAACCTCTATAGCTCATACTGGAGTCTACTATGGACTGTGAGGCTGTAGAAACCAAAGGTCCAAATTTGTAATGAAACCTGATTGCACAAATGCTTTTTAGCAAAAAATACATGCATTTAAGTAAAGTAAAAGTCCATATATTTTCCAATATCATACTTGGGTCAGAGGCCTCTGATACAGCTAAATCAAATTTCATGCTTTGCACTGATGAGGGGCAACACTCCGAAACACTGTGTCTGCAAATTGAGATTCTGGTTTGACTTTTATCCTAAGTCATATGACAAGGCTCATTAAAGAGTCAATATTAGCTTTTAGGGTTGCTACCCCCAATAGGTGGCACTAGATTTCAAGTCCTATGTCTCTCTGAAGAGGCAATTTGCATATTTAATTTCCCAAAGGAGAATTGCATGGCCTCTAAGTATCCTTACCTGGGCATGTTAGGCTTATTACTCTCCACAAAGAGAAAGGTTACCCCTTAGACCCCAGTCAGAGGCCTCTCAAACAGCAAAATCAAATCTCATGCTTTGCACTGACGAGGGGCGACACCCCGAAACACAAGGCTGCAAATTGATATTCTGGTTTGGCTTTAATCCTAAATCATTTGGCAAGGCTCGGTGAAGGGTCGATATTGACTTTGTAGTATTGCTACCTCTAATAGGTGGAACTAAAGTTCAAGTCCTCTTTCTCTCAGAAGAGGCAATTTGCATACTTAATTTCCTAGTGGACCATTGCATGGCCTACAAGTCTCTTTGTACTGCCTTGTCAGACATGTCACTCTCCACAGGAGAAACTTTTCCTCTTTAGCTATATTCACACATCATGTTTTTTTCCGCAGCAAAACCTGATCTCTTGCCAGGAGGTTGTTCAGGTTTTTTCTTGCTTTTTTGTGCGTTTTTCCAGCATTTTTTTCACTGTCCTTTTGTCTTATTTTATGCATGTACATAAAGTTCAGTGAAAAAAATAAAAATCTAATTTTTTTTTCACCACATATTACTTCCAATGGGTGAAAAAATGCTGAAAAAAGTGACATGTTCTATTTTGCCATGCAAAGCACAAAATCCCGAGCAAAAAAAAAAAAAACATGATGTGTGCATGAGATTTCTGGAATCTCATAGACTTTGCTGGTACTGTAAAACGCAGCTGAAAATTTGTTTAAAAAAACGCTGAAAAAACCATGATGTGTGAACACAGCCTTATACTCGGGTCCAATTTTTTTTTTTCCCAAAGTTCTAATATCTTTACGGAGTCATTTAAAGTAACGCTGATAGTGATAGGACCCTATGGTAAAGATCAGATTGGGTGCCTAAGGCCACGGCCCCACTGTCAGTATTTGGTCAGTATTTTTTCTCAGGAGTGGGAGCCAAAACCAGGAGTGGGGGATAAATGCAGAATTGGTGACTTGTTTCTATTATATCTTTTCTCTGATTGTTCCTCATCTGGTTTTGTCTCCCACTCCTGAGAAAAAATACTGACCGATTACTGACCAAATACTGATAGTGGGGTCATGACTTTATGGTGTTTATTTGTTTCTCTCTACACATGGTCCAGTTTCCCCATCCAACAATCCTGTTACTCTAGAGGGTAGGTCCACCACACCAAGCCGAAATAAAGATGGAACCAACCATATCTGAGGTTCTTTTTCCAAGGCCCCCGTAAAATTCTGGCACTAGGGTACGTTTGCCCTTCCATCAGCAAAAGCAAATTAGATGAGATTACCTGACGAAAAGTTCAATGTGCACCACGGCCGGAGCAATCTTTTCCACCACATCAGCAATGAAGTTAAATTTGTACCTCGGACTGTTGGGATGTTGGTGACCTATACTGGCAGAAAAAATTGGGTATGTTAGTCAGAACATTCCTGGGTGAAGTCTCCTCCACGCAGACAGGATTATGTTTAATTACAACCTTTCGTCTTTCTGGATAAGAGACATCTTCTAAACCCCATATCCAGTCATAAACTTGGCTGACCCCATTTTTTTTTCAAGTTCACAAAGACAGAACAACAGTGTGAGATCTATAAATAAAGATCATGGACGTCATCTCTTCCACCGAGGACATGTTTTAGGTTGCGGAGTTTTGTTTTTGGTGACACCAGACGCAACAACTACATTGGTGGATCCTAATCTGTTCCACCTGGCGACGTAGACAACGTTCCAGACTGGAGATACTTCTTTCCCTGTCTCGACTAGCTACGTTTACTTGAGGATGACCACATGAAAGGGTCCACTTGAAAACATTTGGCGTTCATGTAATAGACTTCTCTAATGAGTAGAACAGGAAGGTTTCATGTGGTCCGAAACCACAAACATCGTCCCACAACATGGAAAATGTACAGACAATGCGAGACTTTTAAATATTTACATCTACACGACCGCTCGGTGTAAACTCCAACTTTGGCGCACATCAAAAAAAGTTCTTAAAATATTCAGAAACAGCATCTGAAATGTCAAGGAGCTTATTAAGGATGAAGACTCAGTTCAGAAAATATGGGAAGAATTTTCCTACGCAGGTTTCTGGTGTTTGGGATGAATTATGGCATCTGCCTTAGCCTCAAAGATGTAGGTCTCCTATATGTCTTTTATTAGGTGCAAAGAGGGGGCGCTCCAGCATAGGATAGCCATGGAAAGTTCCTTCATAGACTTACTGACTATTGGACTTATTTTCAGCTGATAACAAAGTGTCGTTGGTTTGCTAAAACTATAGTTCCACCCATCGAACAGACGCTTTGGTTAAAATTGCCCATTTTGATCAACTTTAGAAAGGACTTATTAATTTAATATATTAAATTAGCAAGCACCAAGTTTTAAAGTCCCTTACACATTTAAGAACATGGCCACCTTTAGGGGCACTTTTACCATGTATTTTTGGTCTTAAATATATATATTTTTTAATTGGGTGTCTCTGCTGTGCGGAGCGTCGGTGCACACAGCAAAGCCAGGAGCGGAGTATCAGGGGAATAGGAGCGATCGGTGCACACAGCAAAGCCAGGAGCGGAGTATCAGGGGAATGGGAGCGATCGGTGCACACCGCAAAGCCAGGAGCGGAGTATCAGGGTAATGGGAGCGATCGGTGCACACAGCAAAGCTAGGAGCGGAGTATCAGGGGAATGGGAGCGATCGGTGCACACAGCAAGGCCAGGAGCGGAGTATCAGGGTAATGGGAGCGATGGAAGGTTTTTTTGTGTGAATGTGTATGGAAAGAGTGTCTGTATATAGGGGGGTGACTATGTTTGGGCTCATACTGTATATGGGGTGGCTGTAGGGGCTCATGCTGTGTGGTATCATACTATACATAGGTGCTGTGTGTGATCTCATATGGTATATAGGGGGCTGTAGGGGATTATTCTGTATATAGGGGGGCTGTGTGTAGACTCACTGTATATAGGGATGCTGTGTGGTATTCTACTGTATATAGGGGTTGTGTGTGGGCCCATACTGTGTACAGGGCGGCTGTAAGGGCTCATTCTGTATATATAGGGGGGCTGTGTATTGGCTCATACTGTATATAGGGGCTGTGTGTGGGCTCATACTGTATATAAGGTGGCTGTAGGGGATCATTCTGTATATAGCGGTGCTGTGTGTGGACTCATACTGTATATAGGGGTGCTGTGTGTGGACTCATACTGTATATAGGGATGCTGTGTGGTATCGTACTGTATATAGGGGCTGTGTGCAGGCTCATACTGTATATAAGGGGCTGTAGAGGCTCATTCTGTATATAGGGGTGCTGTGTGTAGACTCATACTGTATATAGGGATGCTGTGTGGTATTCTACTGTATATAGAGCTGTGTGTGGGCTCATACTGTGTATAGGGGGGCTGTAGGGGCTCATTCTGCATATAGGGGTGCAGTGTGTAGACTCATACTGTATATAGGGATGCTGTGTGGTATTCTACTGTATATATGGGCTGTGTGTGGGCTCATACTGTATATAGGGGGGCTGTAGGCGCTCATTCTGCATATAGGGTGCTGTGTGTGAACTCATACTGTATATAGGGGGCTGTAGGGGCTCATTCTGTAGATAGGGGGGCTGTGTGTTGGCTCATACTGTATATAGGGATGCTGTGTGGTATTCTACTGTTTATAGGGTGCTGTGTGTGAACTCATACTGTATATAGGGGGCAAAAGGGGCTCATTCTGTAGATAGGGGGGCTGTGTGTTGGCTCATGCTGTATATAGGGATGCTGTGTGGTATCCTACTGTATATAGGGGCTGTGTGTTCGGGCTTATATAGTGTGTTCTGATCTGAAAATAGAGTGATTCTAAAAACATAATTTTTTTTTTTTTCAGGATTTTTTTTTATATTTTCTATATAATATTTAACTATAGGTTCACCAAAGATGGAAGCGACATTATAATTCTTCTCCGTGACTTTACTCATTTTCTTTAATGCATTTTTCATACAAGACATTTGAAGAAAGAATTAAAGAAAATATTTGATTACCTAATGTGTAAGTCAAGAAATATTTGACAATCATTCAGACTTGGCAGCCGCCTCAAAATATTCGACAGTACCACCTATGTAAACTTTCCTGCTCACCCGTTTCAACACGGATCACTGGCTGCAAATAAACCGAGCGCTCCGTCTAGAGCCATGTCTACAGCCGGCCAGTGCTTAGGATGTATCACGGTCCTTCTCAATCCTCGCCTCGGTCTATGGCACCTTTTCACATGTTATGAGCGCATGGCTATAAAATTCTGCTTTATGGGCCTCAGTGCATAAGTAAATAAGCGTCCGGCTACCGGCGAAGCTATAACTACAGTAGGTGACTTCTCGTCTCGTCCTGTATACAGCAGGGAAGTCTCAGGAAGATTGCTGTTTATTTTTTATTTCACCTCTGGAGATGCTGGAGTTTACAGGAAAGACTCTGTAAAAGAGCGCTGGATGGAATACTTCATTTTTACATGGAACCTAACTGATGATACAGAGACTAAGCTCGACCAGTCTGACACGAAAAATCCATAAAATAAAGTGTATTTCAAGAGATCTGAACTAAAACTTTCGAGGTCTGGGTCTCCAAGAAACTTTTAATAACTTTGGGAGAAGAAGCTAGCTACTTCCTCTTTCACTGTGCTCCCAAAAATATCATCTCCATCCCTTTTTCTTAAATTGTTCTTGTTGCTTTATTAAACCAAGGATCATATAATTGGCAGTGTGATGACTATCAAAATTGCAAAATACTTATTTTATCCTAAAATAATGTTTTAGCCTCCAAAACTTGCTCCAAAATTTTCCCGTCTGCATGATTTGCTTCCAGTGCCTATTGTCAAGTGCAATCCATCTCTAATAACAGAGCCACCGAGCTCACCTGTCTGTCAAAATACTTACAGGCAAATACTAGAAGCAGGTTTTCAGTTTAGAGCAGGCTAATCATTTGAATGGAAAGGGAGGAAGTTCCAGTTCTTATAGTGCTGGTAGAATGACAATGAAGAGGAACCACCCACTCGAAAATAGTAGACGGCAAACTAAAGGGAATCTGTCAGCAGGTTTTTGTTACCCCATCTGAGAGCAGCATGATGTAGGGGAAGAGACTCTGATTCGAGCATTGTGTCACTTCCAGAGTTTGCTTGCTGTAGTTTTGTTAAAATCACTGACTTATCAGCTTACCACCAGAGGACTAGTAAACCTGCTGCAAAGTAGTCCTCCATATTCATCAAGATAGAGACAATGATTTCAGCGATGTGGCACTTACTGGGCTGCTTGCTGTAATTTTGACAAAATCCCTGTTTGCTGCAGATCTACCAGTTCTCTGAATGCCGAGCGCTATATAACCCCACCCACACCTCTGATTGGCAGCTTTCTGCCTATGCACAGTGTACAATCAGTGGTGTGGGTGGGGTTATACAGAGCTCAGCATTCAGAGCACTGCTAGATCAGCAGCAGATAAAACAGTGATTTTATCAAAATGACAGCAAGCAGCCCAGTAAGTGACACATCGCTGGAATCAAGGTCTCTGTCTCAGATGGGGTAGCAAAACCCTGACAGATTCACTTTAAAATGGGAAATGATTTCCCCTTTCGCCTCAAACAGCAAAAGAGGCATAATTCCCCTGATATATTTTGCATGGACGCTCATACACTAATATTTGTAATATGAGAGTAATTATTATATGTTCCGGGCTCTATTTAGTCATCATGTTATTACTCTGAGCAGGGGCGTAACTTCATGCTCCTGGACCCCAATCTAAATTCTATAATAATCCCCCCCCATTATATTTGGTGTCTTGTTATGTGGTACACGTGCTTTTGGGCACGGCCAACGCTGCGACCTCCAAACCTAGAGGAGTGTAATGGAACAGACACACAGACAATGTTTCTCCTACAGTACCAGTTAATCAATCTTCTCATTATCCCCTGCCCCTCGACTTCCTTCTAGCTAGGGGGGCGATGCGCTACAGAAGATTGGATGAGCTTCTGCACCACTGGAGGAGCACAGGAGATCTTCAGAGCAGAGCATCTTGCTTAGGAAACCGGCCAAGTCTGATAGACCGCAATGGTGGCCGGTGACCTAAACTATAAATTCATACATGGGTACTCTGAATCTGCGCAGCACCTCAATGTTGGAAGCCATGGAGAAATAACATGGCCCCAATGGTCAAATTAATTTTGTATCTCATTTGCGATTAGAAAAGATCAGCAAGAGCTTGCCCATCATGTCCCAATAGAAGACCATGGGGGCTACCAACAGCGAAACCTCTAGGACAGGGGTCCCCAGTCTAAGGCTCAGGACCCACATGTGGCTCGCGAGCCAGTGATGTTTGGCTCGTGGCTGTCTCCCAGCTCGTTGTATTAGTACCAGGTCTAGCAAATGGCTGTGAAGAGGAGGTCTCCAGATGGAGACTAACCCTGCACAAAAAAGCTGATCTGGATGTAAATATACTTTCCTTGGGGGCTTATTAATAAATTAAGTATGGTAAGGTTGATGTGAGAAAACTGAATGGTGGTAAAGTGGGAATCCTTGGATGTAATATATAGTCTTAATGTGGGGAAAACGTCATTAATGGCTCTTTGTGTCAATACTGTGAGGGGGCGAAAGTCTGACGTCACTACTCAGGAGAGTGCTGAATGTGACTTGCGACCCTCTTTCATAACTGAATGTGGCTCTCAAGATCAGAAAGGTTGGGGACCACGTCTCTAGGAAATGAACAGATGATAGACTGTCAAAACCGTACAACACCTTCAAAGAATATCTTTGTCCAAGATATTTCTATCACAAGAGGTGGAAGTTTGTAGCATTTGTCCTCAAATCTATAGTTTCTACACAAAGTAACCCCTAGTTCAGGTGCAGAAACATTGCTCCTCCTCGTCCTTCTATAGGATTATACATGAGATCCACCTAAACCTGAGAGTATCATGCATGAACATTCAGCTGACCTCCGCCGGTCCACCATCCTGAGGAAAGGCTTAGGAACATACAAAAACTGTACTCCTTCTCCACTAGACTACGGACTACATGGACTTGCAATTATGAAGCTATGAGTGAGACCATGGTCTTGTATGTGACATGCTAGTGAAGGCATCTCAAGTATTTGACCGCGGCTGCTCAGCCTCTGCCTATAAGAACTGACAACAAAGTTTATTTAGTCAACCAAGTCCATGACTTGTAAAAACAGGAATATGGCAGCAATGAAAGGACTATAGTGATTACTGTAGGAGGAGTAATGAAGTGAAGCATCTTCTGAAACCACATTCCAAACTTTATGGCAGAATTGGCCAAAATAGAAGACGGTTGGGGAAAATGTCCAGTTAGTAGCATTTCCACCAGAAGACAAAAGTGATATGAAAATCACAAGATAGACCCTTATCTGGCAAAAGAAGGGTGGTCATGTTCCTTCACTCAAAGACATTCTCCAAGCTTAGAGGAGCTAGCACTACATTTTTAATTTTGGCATTAACTTTGAGCCCAGATGCCCAGTGTGTGCCATGTTTTGGCTGGTGAGGACTCAGTATAAAACATTTGTACCCTGCATTAAATAATGGTCAGAGCCAGTAACTCTCACTAATGACAAGAACAAAGTGGCCATAGTAAACCTCCAAGTGCCTTGTCTATTTGTCCTCAGGGATCGCCAGATTTCACTGTAGTCACCTGCATGCAAAGAAGACCCCATGTAAGATGAAGGGTCTTAGTTTCTTTGTTTGGTAGGTTCAGAACAACACTGATCACAAAATATATATTAAAGGTGACCTTTTCAGATTAGAGATATCGGCTTCCAGAAACCTCACTACATGGCAAGAGACAACTAGTCCTATAGTGATAATCTCCTGCTGATAAAACAGTAATTTTATCAAAACTACAGCACACAGCCTAATAAGTGACACATCGCTGGAATCAGGGTCTCTGTCTCTACATCGTACTGCTCTCAGATTAGGTGACAAAAATCTGGGGACAGATTCCCTTCAAAGAGATTTGTCACATGAGAATATATAAAGCCAAAACAGAAGCTCCATCTGCATACTACTGTTTTGGGTTTCTTGCCCTTCTTCAGTTCTAGAAGGCCTTCTATGCAGTATCTAAGGGGTATGGTTTCTTCTTAAAAAGAACCTATCACCAAGTTAAAAGTGTCCAGTTTTTGCTCTTATTTTATTCCCTCTGTTTCTGAGTATTCCGTTTTTAGCTCTTTTTTTTTATTGTTATTTTTTTTTTTTTTTTTAATGTGCCATATGGTTCCAGAGATCATGGCCTTTTTATTTAGTGCTAATTTTTATGGTTTTTGCTAAGTGTCTCACCGAATCCTCTGGGGCATTTCTTTCTGGCAGCTCTGCATTATTGCCCCGTGAGCACCACACCCTTGGTAATGACCATAAAAATTAGCTCTAAGTAAAAAAAAAACATATTTCTGAAACCATATGACGCATTTAAAAAAAAATACATCGGGGAGCAATGGGGATAAGAGCAAAAAATGGCCACTTTTGACAAGTCCTCTTTAAGGAGACCGCTGTATTGAGGAAGAATCTCACTATATGATGTCTATAAACTCTAATCGGGATTATGGACAATGCGTGCATTTATGGAATAGCCCGTAGAAGCTCAAGCTAGTGGCCGTACAAGGTGACAAACATGATGCAACTTCAGAGTTTTCCTATATGGGAAAAAGTTATAATCGACCCTTGACAGAGTAAAACAAATCAGAAACTGCTAAAGGAGGATTCTTAATGTTAAATTCTTGAGGTCTGTGGAGAATGACGTCCCTGCAGCTGAGACTCGGAGGAGTTCTGCACTTCCCAGTAAATGAGTACAGCATCTTTCTGACTTTGCTGTAATTCAGCCTCCTAGAGTAGATGTCAGAGATTACAGCAGCAAAGGGGGAAATAAGGGGGTCAATTTATTTTCTGTAGGTTTTATCCATTGAGGAATATATACAGTACATACACCTCCATATCCTGGACAGTCATAATATATGAGCAGAGAGCTATAAACCCTGCAGCAAAGAGTGACTTCATAAGAGCAACTGAAATCTAATATTTTGCTTAACATGGCATAGATAAAGGGGTTGTCCGCTGCTTTGATATTGACCTATCCTATCAATATCAGATCAGTGGGGGTCCGACACCAGAAGTCCTACCGATCAGAAGTTATCAGCTGTAATGGTGACTGGATAGAAACAGTGTACGGAGCAGAACAGAACAGCATCGGAATAACGCTCACTTCCAGATACTGCAGATCTACAATTCTCTAGATGCTGAGCTGCAGTACCCATAAGCGTCCACTAATCAATGTATGGCGCTGTGCTTTCCTGGCTTCCTACACAGCTGATAACAGCAGATCAGTGGAGGTGGTATATGTAAGACCCCCCACTTATGTGATATTGATCACCTGTCCCACAGATAGGTGATCAATATCAATGGAGAGGACAGCCCCTTTGAGTGTTGGATCTGCAGGCATAGCGGCATGGCGTTTCCTAGATTCGTTATCATTATGTTCTAGTGATCAGGATGGTGACAGTAGACATTAGTGGTGGTGGAATATCCTATTACGCCACCAATATCTATGATAGGACAATCCCTTTAAGGGAAGCACATCACTAAATATTCTAAAGGCCATCATACACGTTAGATTAATGTCGGCCGACCGCGCTGATTATGGAAGGATGGGCAGACTAATGTGTATGGGGGTCCCAACGCTCTCCAACAGATGATGATGGATTAGAGAAGGATCTGGGATGTTGAATATCCATGGCCGATCCTTGTCTCCTCCAGGACAAGCTGCCGTGCATTATTAGTGGCCCCTGATACTGACCATCCACAGAGGTCTTTATCCGGATTATTTTACTATAGTTCTGCTCTGGTGACTGATTCCTTATAACCACTGTGTAATCAGAGGTTCTGCTACTTCCTATTGTATGGTTCATTTTCTTCCTATTTTCCAAATATTTTCTTGCTTTCTATAAACAGAAACATTATCATTTACATCCAGAAGCTGAAAACCTGCACAGACATGAGATTTCTCACTGGTATCTGGTGTGTATCACACACGTTATATACACTGATACATTGATGCAAAGTGAAGAAACATGATAGAGGTTTCTGTCTAGACTAAATAAACTTTTACAAAGTATAATAAAGCCCTGTTCACACTTCGTTTTGTGGTTTTGTACCTGAATGTTCCTAAAAACAGGATTCAGATAAACCACCTACTGTGTGTTTCTGTGCTTGTCTAAAAATTGCAGTAAAAATTGTGTTTCATTGCAGTCTATCGCCCCATCAAGAGTTCATCTGAATCCTGTTGCAAAACCTGTATTCACATCTGCTTTCTGCATTCACAGAAACCATGACTCAGTGCTGGATCTCTAACTGGTAAGGTCTCTCCTTGTGGAGAGTGACATGCCTGACATGCCAGTGTAAGGAGACTTATAGGCCATTCAATGCTCCTCTGGAAAATTAAATTTGCTGACATACCAGTGTAAGGAGACATATAGGCCATGCAATGCTCCTCTGGAAAATATCATTTGTTGACATTCCAATGTAAGCAGACTTGTAGGCCATGCAATGCTCCTCTGGTAAATTACATTTGCTGATATGTCAGTGTAAGGAGACTTATAGGCTATGCAATGCTCCTCTGGTAAATTACATTTGCTGACATTTCAGTGTAAGCAGACTTATAGGCTATGCAATGCTCCTCTGGTAAATTACATTTGCTGACATTTCAGTGTAAGGAGACTTATAGGCTATGCAATGCTCCTCTGGGAAATTACATTTGATGACATTCCAGTGTAAGGAGCCTTATAGGCTATACAATGCTCCTCTGGGAAATTACATTTGCTGACATTTCAGTGTAAGGAGACTTATAGGCTATGCAATGCTCCTCTGGGAAATTACATTTGATGACATTCCAGTGTAAGGAGCCTTATAGGCTATACAATGCTCCTCTGGGAAATTACATTTGATGACATTCCAGAGTAAGGAGACTTATAGGTTATTCAATGCTCCTCTTGGAAATTAAATTTGCTGACATGCCAGTGTAAAGAGACTTGTACGCCATGCAATGGTCCTCTGGAAAATTACATTTTTTTGACATTCCAGTGTAAGGAGACTCATAGGCCATGCAATGCTCTTTTGGGAAATTAAATTTGCAGTGCTGCATGTGTTGATGTCCGTCATTACATTAAGAAGAATAGCATATTGCACTGGTCTTCCATCTGAATATATCTGAATCTGCTATGGAGCCTCCTGTGTGAACAGCGCCTAAGACCTGCACATTATTTCAGCCCCTGAATGTAAAAAATAATGTTCCCATACACTGACAGCGAGTTGAGAAACTAATACACACCAATTGCAAAAAAGTCAATTGCAGTTGGAGGAGCCCTGTAATGTCACCTCTTATTATCTGGCCCACAGCCACAGAGCAGACTGGGAGCAGGTATTGGGCTCCAGTAGTCACTGACTAGTCATGGGACTGGCTAGTATTGTAGAGACACAGCCCATAGATAACTCAGAAGTGATAGCACATACAATACATAGTGCTAGCTCCTATGACATGCTGGGAGTAGTAGTTCTACTGGAGATGGCGTTTCATTGCATCATGCAGGGAATACAAGTAGAAGTGGTTAACCCTATAAGCCCTGGCATGCTTGCCCCTCCTTACCCGATTGGCATGGTCCCTTGTGCAGCTGCACCACAGGTGAGTGCCCCTGCTGCAGCGCCCTCCTGCTGGCGAGCTTCAGCTGGCACAGGTTGTTGTAGGTCTGCCCGTCGTTGGCACACACTTCATAGTCGTGCTTGCACTGGCAGGTGCCCTTCAGTCCTCTCTTGCCGGGGGGCGGCTTGCACTGCAGGGTGTCGCCACATGGGGGGTCTCCATCCCGGCCGCAGAGCTCTCCTTCCCCCGCTGCGCAGATCAGGCAGCAGTTGCAGCGGTCTGGCACATACCCGCTGGGGCACACGGGGCTGGGGCACCGGGAGACATCACAGCGGGACGGGCAGGCGGAGGTGCCCAGGAGCAGAGGGAGCAGCAGCAGCGGTAGTGATGGGCAGCAGCCTGGCATCCTGAGGGCACCAATGCTCAGTGTCGTCTGTGCCAGGGCAGAGTCAGTTGTGCAGCATCACAGAGGATGATGAGGGCAGGGACTGAGCCTGGGTTATATGGATCAGTAATGAGAGGGGCTGTGTGCACTGGAGGATGGGGGTGTTACTGCAGGAAAGTCTCAGCCCCATCACCCTGCAGCTCTGCCACCGACCAGGGAGAGATGGGAGTCACCATGTCAGTGGGCATGTACTGGACTGTGGGTGGAACCTGCTGCTGCCGCATGCATAGGGGAATTGCTCGACCAGCAACTCCATAAGAGGATGCAAGTCAGAAAATGCCTGTGGTTGGGGATCTGTCTGGATTCTGATGGTTGCACAGGATGACTGTCGGATCTCCATCATTATCCTGACCTGCAGCCATTTCTACACTATTATATCTTCGGGATTGTAATATAAGCAATTGTCCACTATGATGTGATGCTGAGCCAAAAGTTTTCCCTTTTTGTAGAGTTTATGTACAGTCCAATTAAAGCCAATAGGAGCGCCTCCATAATTAATTAAGACATGCCTTGAACACCCCACAAAAATGGTGTCTCTAAGGCCTCATTCACACGTCAGTATTTGGTCAGTATTTTTCAACAGTGTTTGTATGCTAAAACCTGGAGAGAAAAACTAGAATTGAAAGATTTATAACTGCTCTGTGTTTTCTTTTCCAATGGTATTTGTTGAATTTTTATGGCTGCGTGCCCACGATGCGGATTTAGTGCGTTTCCGCAGCTGCATTTCCGCAACGAAAATGCATTAAAAACGCTTGTTAAGTTGTCTGCCATGTTCCCCAATGATAATCCGCATGTGCTGTGCACATGCTGCGGAAATTTCCGCTGCGGATTATCATTGTGGAAAAATCCGCAGCACGTCCATTAATTTTGCGGAATCGCGGCGAAATCGCCACCACTGACTTGCATTGGAACGCATGTCATCCTCATGACTACATGTGCACATGTGGATATTATGCGATTCAATGCGCGGATGGTACCCGGGTCGGGAGAAGAGGAGACTCTCATCCAGACTCGGGTACCATTGTACCTGTAGTTAAAAAAGAATTAACAAAAAACATATACTTACCTTCCGATGGCCCCCGGTCTCCTTCTCCAGTGTCTTTGGCTGCTCGCGGTGGTAAAAGTACCTTCCGTGACGTCATTTAGTCATGTGACGGGTCACACGACTTCGGAGGTCGCGTGACCTTTCACATGACTAAATGACCTCATGGAAGGTCCTTCTACACCACCGCGAGCAGCCGAACACACTGGAAAGGAGACCGGGGGCCATCGGAAGGTAAGTATATGTTTTGTTTTATTTTTCACCATTTTTATTCCTTTTTTTTTTTACTAATGATGCTGCAATTGCCGGTTCCATGGATTTACAGTACAGACCAAAAGTTTGGACACACCTTCTCATTTAAAGATTTTTCTGTATTTTCATGACTATGAAAATTGTACATTCACACTGAAGGCATCAAAACTATGAATTAACACATGTGGAATTATATACTTAACAAAAAAGTGTGAAACAACTGAAAATATGTCTTATATTCTAGGTTCTTCAAAGTAGCCACCTTTTGCTTTGATGACTGCTTTGCACACTCTTGGCATTCTCTTGATGAGCTTCAAGAGGTAGTCACCGGAAATGGTCTTCCAACAATCTTGAAGGAGTTCCCAGAGATGTTTAGCACTTGTTGGTCCTTTTGCCTTCACTCTGCGGTCCAGCTCACCCCAAACCATCTCAATTGGGTTCAGGTCTGGTGACTGTGGAGGCCAGGTCATCTGGTGTAGCACCCCATCACTCTCCTTCTTGGTCAAATAGTCCTTACACAGCCTGGAGGTGTGTTTGGGGTCATTGTCCTGTTGAAAAATAAATGATGGTCCAACTAAACGCAAACCGGATGGAATAGCATGCCTCTGCAAGATGCTGTGGTAGCCATGCTGGTTCAGTATACCTTCAGTTTTGAATAAATTCCCAACAGTGTCACCAGCAAAGCACCCCCACACCATCACACCTCCTCCTCCATGCTTCACGGTGGGAACCAGGCATGTAGAGTCCATCCGTTCACCTTTTCTGCGTCGCACAAAGACACGGTGGTTGGAACCAAAGATCTCAAATTTGGACTCATCAGACCAAAGCACAGATTTCCACTGGTCTAATGTCCATTACTTGTGTTCTTTAGCCCAAACAAGTCTCTTCTGCTTGTTGCCTGTCCTTAGCAGTGGTTTCCTAGCAGCTATTTTACCATGAAGGCCTGCTGCACAAAGTCTCCTCTTACCAGTTGTTGTAGAGATGTGTCTGCTGCTAGAACTCTGTGTGGCATTGACCTGGTCTCTAATCTGAGCTGCTGTTAACCTGCGATTTCTGAGGCTGGTGACTCAGATAAACTTATCCTCAGAAGCAGAGGTGACTCTTGGTCTTCCTTTCCTGGGGCGGTCCTCCTGTGAGCCAGTTTCTTTGTAGCGCTTTGTTATGCACACGCCCGGGCTAAGCGGCGTGTGCGTGTGATTGGTAGTGATTCCACTGGACCGTGCCGGAGAGTGAATGCCTGGAGGGGCGTGACTAAGTATTCACCCGATCCGACCAGGGTCGCACGACGGCATACGACGCCAGTGCACCAAGGAGGAACCGAGCAGAGGGACCAGGTGCTACTCCAGGACAGACCCCGGACACGGCTGTTGACCCACACAGGGAAATACAGGAACAGGCTGGTAGGCTGGCACACAGACTGGAGGGTATAGGCAGGCACGACTGGTATGCAGGCAGGCGGGTATGCAGGCAGGGACACAGGCGAGCACAGCTAGAGTGCAGACAGGGAGGCACTAGCAGGTAGGAACACAGGCGGGATAGGGCCCAGTACACACTGGGACTCAGGAACATTACAGGCAGAGGGGTACAGGCAGGGCAGGACAGGACTGCCGGAGCAGCGGGCAGAAGCAGGGCAGGACAGGACTGCCGGAGCAGCGGGCAGAAGCAGGGCAGGACAGGACTGCCGGAGCAGCGGGCAGAAGCAGGGCAGGACAGGACTGCCGGAGCAGCGGGCAGAAGCAGGGCAGGACAGGACTGCCGGAGCAGCGGGCAGAAGCAGGGCAGGACAGGACTGCCGGAGCAGCGGGCAGAAGCAGGGCAGGACAGGACTGCCGGAGCAGCGGGCAGAAGCAGGGCAGGACAGGACTGCCGGAGCAGCGGGCAGAAGCAGGGCAGGACAGGACTCTGTACACACGGAACAGACAGGAAGGGAAAGACAGAGCCAGACACCCACAGGGTACTTGCAGTGAAGTAGCGAGTGGACCACAAACTCACAAACGGGAGTACAGAGACAACAGGCAGGAGTTAGGTACAAGTTCAGACTCTGCAGAAAAAGGAAGGGAACGGACATAGAGGAAAAACAGGTAAAGGATAGGAGAGAGTTCAGACTGGAACTGAGTGTACGGAGGGGACCGACACTGCAGCGGGATACAGGAGCGGGTCTGGGAATACTGCCCCCAGAGAGGCAGGACGAACAGGCAAGGAGCGTGTTCAGACAGGACAGACAAAATACAGGAGCGGGTCTAGGTAATCGGCCCCTAGAAGGCGGGAGGAACAGGCTAAGAGCGTGTTCAGACAGGACAGACAAAATACAGGAGCGGGTCTAGGTAATCGGCCCCTAGAAGGCGGGAGGAACAGGCTAGGAGCGTGTTCGGACAGGACAGACAAAATACAGGAGCGGGTCTAGGTAATCGGCCCCTAGAAGGCGGGAGGAACAGGCTAGGAGCGTGTTCAGACAGGACAGACAAGATACACAGAAAGGACTCAGTTCAGGCACGGGAACTAATACCGAAAAGCAGGAGACATACAGGACTAGTTCAGACACGGGAACTAACACCGCAAAGCAGGAGACATACAGGACACAGTTCAGACACGGGAGCTGATACCGCAAAGCAGGAGACATACAGGACTAAGTTCAGACAGGCCTGGAAATACAGCCTCCAGGAAAGGCAGACAAGAAACAAAGACGGGACCTGGCACCTTCAGAGTGCAAGCACACACTGAAGGAAAACACTATGCTCAGGCAGGGATAGAAGGGAGCTGCTGAGCTATATACCAAGTGTCAGACAGCAATAGGCTGAGGACGCACAAGGGGCGTGACCCACAGCAGGTACAAAGAGCAGGAAGTGATCGGGCGCCGCCCTTAAGCAGCAGAGACAGACACAAACAGACAGCATGGAGGGAAGCCAGAGAGACATTCTGGACAGGAGATCAAGTGCGCGCTCCTGCACAGTGGGAGATGGACCACTATGCAAGGACGCCGCCAGGTATGTTACAGTACCTCCCCCCTTACGCCCCCTCTTCTTCAGGCCTGCCAGAATCTTCCGCAGGGAATTCGAGGACCAGTCGTTCACTGGGTTGGAGGGGGACAGAGACTTGAGGGTAATCTCTGCTTCGAGGTACATCTTGTCAAGCTCACAGGAAAAAATAGACGTGTTATCAGGTACATAATGAGGAAAAGTCACTGTCTCTTTGTTATCTGGTGGTACCCCGGAGGATTCAGGAAACAACTGGAGGTCCTCCGCCGGGTCAGAAGAGTGCAGAGGCTCAGAGAAAACAACTGCTTCAGAGTACACTAGGTCGGACTCACTGGAGGAAGCAGGCGAGGTATCGGGTACCGAGTATAGGAAAGTCTCTGTCCATTCACCACCAGGTGGCACCCCGAAGGGTTCTGAACACAACTGGAGGTCCTCCGCCTGGTCGGAGGGGTGTAGAGACTCGGGAGTAACCTCTGCTTCGGAGTACACTAGGTTGGACTCACTGGAGGAAGCAGGCGAGGTATCGGGTACCGAGTATAGGAAAGTCTCTGTCCATTCACCACCAGGTGGCACCCCGAAGGGTTCTGAACACAACTGGAGGTCCTCCGCCTGGTCGGAGGGGTGTAGAGACTCGGGAGTAACTTCTGCTTCGGAGTACACTAGGTTGGACTCACTGGACGAAGCGAGCGAGGTATCAGGTACAGGATATAGGAAAGTCTCTGTCCATTCACCACCAGGTGGCACCCCGAAGGATTCTAAACACAACTGGAGGTCCTCCGCCTGGTCGGAGGGGTGTAGAGACTCACGGGTAACCTCTGCTTCAGAGTACACTAGGTCGGACTCACTGGACGAAGCAAGCGAGGTATCAGGTACAGAGTATAGGAGAGTCTCTGTCCTTTCGCTACCAGGTAGCACCCCGAAGGGTTCAGGAGACAACTGGAGATCCTCCGCCAGGTCGGAGGGGTGTAGAGACTCGGAGGTAACTACCACTTTGGGGTACCCATTGTCAGGCTCACAGGACGAAGCGGACAAAGTATTGAGTACCGGGTGTAGAGAAGTCTCTCTCCATTTGTCATCGAGTGGTATCCCGGAGGATTCAGGAGGCAACAGGGGATCCTCCGCCAGGTAGTAGAGGTGCACAGACTCAGAGGTAACCACAGCTTTGGAGCATCCTTGGACATGCACACCGGTTAAAGAGAGAGAAGCATCTGATGCCGGGTGCAGGAAGTTCTCCAGTGTGGAGTCTGGATAGGCAGAAGTCTCTTCGGGCAGGAGAACTGGTGCACTACCCACGCACATTACCCATTGGGGTTTCTCCGGGATACAGGGAGATGAAGCTTCAGTAGGGACTTCAAGGTTGGGGTCAGGAGGTCTCAGGGAGGACAGACCCTGGCGTGACGGCTTGCCTCTACGTCTAGCACGTCTGGACTGCCTCTTGAGGTTGAGAGAAGTATTCCGGAAAGCGTAGTCACCCTGTGAGGATTCTGGGTGGGCAGTAGTCTCATTGGGCTGGAGGACTATTGCGCTACCCACACACATTACCCATTGGGGCTGCTCCGGGATATTGGGAGGTGAAGCTTCAGCAGGAGCCTCCGGGTTAGGATCATCGAAGACCATTAGAAAGGCCACCAGGAAGGCCATTAGGTCCCGGAGGATTGGATCCTGTGTTTCATATAGGGGGTTGATCCATTCCAAGGCATCACCCGCCAGGTAAGACATAATAAAGGCCACTTTAGCCCAATCGGAAGAAAAATAGAGAGGGTAGGCCTTAAAGTGTAGCATGCATTGCTCCACAAATGCACGACACTGTCTTGGATCCCCATAGTAACGTGGCGGATCCGCAGGAACGAGAGCTGATAGATCCATCTGGACGGTGCGTAATTTCGCCTGGAACTCAGCTAAGAGAAAAAAAATTTATTTATTTATTTTAATGCATATATTCGCTGGAAAAACTTCTCAAAGAGCGAAGGCCGTGGGGCTCAACGGGAACCATGGCCTGAGCATGCTGTTATGCACACGCCCGGGCTAAGCGGCGTGTGCGTGTGATTGGTAGTGATTCCACTGGACCGTGCCGGAGAGTGAATGCCTGGAGGGGCGTGACTAAGTATTCACCCGATCCGACCAGGGTCGCACGACGGCATACGACGCCAGTGCACCAAGGAGGAACCGAGCAGAGGGACCAGGTGCTACTCCAGGACAGACCCCGGACACGGCTGTTGACCCACACAGGGAAATACAGGAACAGGCTGGTAGGCTGGCACACAGACTGGAGGGTATAGGCAGGCACGACTGGTATGCAGGCAGGCGGGTATGCAGGCAGGGACACAGGCGAGCACAGCTAGAGTGCAGACAGGGAGGCACTAGCAGGTAGGAACACAGGCGGGATAGGGCCCAGTACACACTGGGACTCAGGAACATTACAGGCAGAGGGGTACAGGCAGGGCAGGACAGGACTGCCGGAGCAGCGGGCAGAAGCAGGGCAGGACAGGACTGCCGGAGCAGCGGGCAGAAGCAGGGCAGGACAGGACTGCCGGAGCAGCGGGCAGAAGCAGGGCAGGACAGGACTGCCGGAGCAGCGGGCAGAAGCAGGGCAGGACAGGACTGCCGGAGCAGCGGGCAGAAGCAGGGCAGGACAGGACTGCCGGAGCAGCGGGCAGAAGCAGGGCAGGACAGGACTGCCGGAGCAGCGGGCAGAAGCAGGGCAGGACAGGACTGCCGGAGCAGCGGGCAGAAGCAGGGCAGGACAGGACTCTGTACACACGGAACAGACAGGAAGGGAAAGACAGAGCCAGACACCCACAGGGTACTTGCAGTGAAGTAGCGAGTGGACCACAAACTCACAAACGGGAGTACAGAGACAACAGGCAGGAGTTAGGTACAAGTTCAGACTCTGCAGAAAAAGGAAGGGAACGAACATAGAGGAAAAACAGGTAAAGGATAGGAGAGAGTTCAGACTGGAACTGAGTGTACGGAGGGGACCGACACTGCAGCGGGATACAGGAGCGGGTCTGGGAATACTGCCCCCAGAGAGGCAGGACGAACAGGCAAGGAGCGTGTTCAGACAGGACAGACAAAATACAGGAGCGGGTCTAGGTAATCGGCCCCTAGAAGGCGGGAGGAACAGGCTAAGAGCGTGTTCAGACAGGACAGACAAAATACAGGAGCGGGTCTAGGTAATCGGCCCCTAGAAGGCGGGAGGAACAGGCTAGGAGCGTGTTCGGACAGGACAGACAAAATACAGGAGCGGGTCTAGGTAATCGGCCCCTAGAAGGCGGGAGGAACAGGCTAGGAGCGTGTTCAGACAGGACAGACAAGATACACAGAAAGGACTCAGTTCAGGCACGGGAACTAATACCGAAAAGCAGGAGACATACAGGACTAGTTCAGACACGGGAACTAACACCGCAAAGCAGGAGACATACAGGACACAGTTCAGACACGGGAGCTGATACCGCAAAGCAGGAGACATACAGGACTAAGTTCAGACAGGCCTGGAAATACAGCCTCCAGGAAAGGCAGACAAGAAACAAAGACGGGACCTGGCACCTTCAGAGTGCAAGCACACACTGAAGGAAAACACTATGCTCAGGCAGGGATAGAAGGGAGCTGCTGAGCTATATACCAAGTGTCAGACAGCAATAGGCTGAGGACGCACAAGGGGCGTGACCCACAGCAGGTACAAAGAGCAGGAAGTGATCGGGCGCCGCCCTTAAGCAGCAGAGACAGACACAAACAGACAGCATGGAGGGAAGCCAGAGAGACATTCTGGACAGGAGATCAAGTGCGCGCTCCTGCACAGTGGGAGATGGACCACTATGCAAGGACGCCGCCAGGTATGTTACACGCTTGATGGTTTTTGCAACTGCACTTGGGAACACTTTCAAAGTTTGCCCAATTTTTTTCACTGACTGGCCTTCATTTCTTAAAGTAATGATGGCCACTCGTTTTTCTTTACTTAGCTGCTTTTTTCTTGTCATAATACAAATTCTAACAGTCTATTCAGTAGGACTATCAGCTGTGTATCTGACTCGCCCCCTGGGCCTGTGCTGGGGAAACCCGGAACCGGGCCTGTTGTAGGATGCTGGGGGTTGTAGTCTCCATGTGGCGGTGACCCAGTCCGTGCCCAGGGTGGTCAAACCAGTGGCAGTCTATTGGTGTTATAATAAGTGTCCGACTACGCCACCCGTGGATTGCGGTCAGTGGGGACCGCCGCTGCGCTGCAGACCGCTGAGGCTGGTGTTGTATGCGCAGCCAAGTATGGGATAACTCAGTATTGCCTCAGGGCAGCTAATGTGGATGATGGTGGGAGTGATGGTGTGAGCGTCCCAGTCCTAATGGTGCTGGTGCGGCGATGAAACACAGAGACTTGTAATTGCAGTTTCCAATGTTTTACTCACAGTTGTTATTCTGGTCACTTGTGCACATGAAGGACTGCCTGAGCCGTGCTGCGTTCACCAGGCAAGGGGCTCGACCAACTCCCAGGCAATTCCAGAGCGTGGCACAGGGCTCCCCTCCTTTCCTTTCTCTGGCCGTCCCCACCAGTGACCCACCTTTGTCCAGCTTCCTCGGGCCTTCTGTTGGCGAAACCTCTCTCCGGTTTCCTGACCCTATGTGGTATGCTTTCCTGGTGGATGTAGTGAGGGGTCGCACCAAGATGTGGTAACAACCTCCAGTTTTGGCTGAGGATTAGTTGCCTCCACCAATTTGGGTTCTGGTACCCTGCTCTGCCAACCCTTCACCCTGTATCTCCTGGGCATATGGGGTTCCTTCTGTCCTCGTGTCTCTGGGCCTTTCTCTGTGTTCCTTGCTTCCTTTCTCCTCTGTTCCAGTTCCTTTCTTACTTTCCTTTCCGTTCCTTCTCCTCTCTCTTTCTGCTGTTTCTGGCCTCCACTCCAGGCCTGCCTCTGGAGCTGGGCCCAGACTGAGCCACAGCTCCCTGTCAGCCCTCTCTGGCTGAGCTCCTCTCCTCTTCTCCTCCTCACTGAACTGAACTCTGTCCTAAGATGGTGCCCACCTTTTATACCTCCTTCTAACACCCGAGCCCAGGTGACTTGCAACCAATGGGCTCCTACCTATGCCCAGAAACCCACCCCTATCTGCTCCTACACCACTGGGTGTACTTTCCCCTCCCCACTCCAGCCAGGGACAGAAGCTGTTGTGCCTGCACTTCTGTGGGAGCACCGTTGAGCTGTCCCCCAGAAATGGGGTGTGTGTGGTGCATGCAGCTAAACGAGTCCTGGTCCACACTCCATCCTTACCCGGGAGTGGGATATCACACCTCTGGTTTGAGGTGCAATACCCCTGTAGCAGCCGAACCCCCGGGGTTCTACATATCCACCAGACTTCTGCACAACACAACTGATGGTCCCAACCCCTTTTATAAGGCAAGAAATCCCACTTATAAAACCTGACAGGGCACACCTGTGAAGTGAAAACCATTTCCGGTGACTACCTCTTGAAGCTCATCAAGAGAATGCCAAGAGTGTGCAAAGCAGTCATCAAAGCAAAAGGTGGCTACTTTGAAGAAGCTAGAATATAAGACATATTTTCAGTTGTTTCACACTTTTTTGTTAACTATATAATTCCACATGTGTTAATTCATAGTTTTGATGCCTTCAGTGTGAATGTACAATTTTCATAGTCATGAAAATACAGAAAAATCTTTAAATGAGAAGGTGTGTCCAAACTTTTGGTCTGCACTGTATATAGTGTGACCAAGTTGTCAAGCACTTTTCCAAGTGATGCTAAAATCGCATGTTCAAAACGCTTCACAAACGCTTCTCCCTGGCAGAAAAAACACATGTACAATCTGCATGTACAATCCGCATGTACAATCTGCATGTACAATCCGCATGTACAATCCGCATGTACAATCTGCATGTACAATCCGCATGTACAATCCGCATGTACAATCTGCATGTACAATCCGCATGTACAATCCGCATGTACAATCTGCATGTACAATCTGCATGTACAATCCACATGTATAATCCGCATGCGTTTTTTCTGCCAGGGAGATGTAGAAACGCTCAGGAAAAATCCGGAGCATTTCTGCATCGTGGGCACATAGCCTAATAATATAACAAATAAGAATATTTAAAGGGATAAAAGATAAAGGCAAAAGAAGGGTGGGAAAAGGTTAAGAGTAAACAGAAGGAAGGGAAAGTATACTTTAATAGGGAAATTGGGAAAAGGAATAATTAAAGGGATAGAAGGAAAATGAAAAGAGAAGTACGTTCAGGCTAAGAAAATGAGCGAGAAAGAGAAAAAAAAGAATTGAGTACTATTATTACTACTGTATTTTTCAGGATAGGGTAATATAATGTGCACTTGTTTCCTTTCTTCATGAAGTTTTTTTGTTGTTATTGTTAGAACTGTTCTGATTTTTGGAGACACTCCTGGCTTTGGCATACTGATCAAAAATACTGAAGTGTGAATAAAGCCTAAGGTTTCATTCACTTGTCAGTTTTTCTTCTACAAGTGCTATAGTAATAGTGGATGAGGTCACTCACATGTCCATGATTATTTTGTGGAACTTACGTTCCATGCAGAATTGCGGAGACAAGTACGATTTTAATCGGAGTGTCAGATATAAATTAGCAATATGCAAGTCTATGAGTCCGTGAAAAAAATCAGACCGCAATCAGACGCCAGATAGGAAAAGATAGATAAACTTTTTTTTTCTCATCCAAGAAAAACTAATGAAACTCTGATCAAAATCTCCATACTGGGCAGATGCCAGCTGAGTGCCATAGCAGTCGTCGGGGGGGAAAGAGGGAGGGAGCGGAAGGCGAGGGGCTGAATGTCCCCATCACTGCCATGTTGGTGCTCCTATGGACTTGATAGGAGGAAGTCAATTTAACTAACTAAGCTAATAAAGTATAAGCGATCAAACGATCACAGGTACAAATTAATTGTAAAAAAAATATTGTTTTAAATATTTAAAAAATATATAACTTAAGTAGGAATCTGTCACCAGATTTTTGCTCCCTAATCTGAGAATAGTATAATATAGAGACAGAGGCCCTGATTCCAGTGATATGTCACTTACTGGGCTTCTTGTTGTAGTTTTTCTAAATTCATTGTTTTATCAGCAGGAGATTATTACTAGAGAACAAGTAAAGCTGCCGACAGGTAGTCCAACCACGCCCCCACCACTGATTGGCACCTTTTTGCCTATGCACAGTATACATACAAAGCTGCCAATCAGTGATGTGGGCGGAGTTATAAAGAGCTCAGCATTCACCGTACTGCTAGATCCTGCAGTAGATAAAACAGGTTAGCAATCAGCCCAGTAAGTGATACATCACTGCAAACAGGGCTTCTGCCTCTACATCATGCTGCTCTCAGATGGGATAGCAAAAACCCGGTGACTGATTCCCTTTAAATCACTAGCATTTTCCCAGTTTAATAATATTAAAGAAATAAAAAATGAAAAAAAAAGCAAAAAAAAAATCCCTAAAATCAAAATATATAATTATTTAAACCATACATTAAATGAAGAAGAAAAAAAGTGCCATATTTGTTTTTTTTTAGTTGATTAAAACAATGCAGTAAAAAGAGATCAAAATGTTGTATGGGATCTATAAAAACGCCATCTCAGCTCGCAAAAAACAAACCCTCACACTGGTCCATCGATGGAAAAATAAAATTACATTCCTCAGAAAATGCCAACAAAAAGCACATTTTTTTGTTTTGCTAAAATATAAAATAAAAATGTACAAATTTAAAATTCCCATAATCGTACAGACCTGGAGAACCATACTGAGGTCTTATTTATATTGCACAATAAATGCCTTAAAAATGAGACAATTGCTTTTCTTTCACAATTTCACCCCACACTGAACTTTTTTTGGCATTTTTCAGTACATAATATGTTAAAATGAATAGTGACGTACAAAACTGCTCGTCGAGCAAAAACAAATCCCTCATATGATGATTACTCTATGACGACGGAATATAAAAAAAAAAGTTATGACTCTTGGAAGAAGGGAAGGAAACAAAAAAAAAAAACGCAAAAATGAAAAAATAAATAAATAAAATCATCCAGCCACGAAGGGGTTAAAATTAAGTGAATTGTTAAACAATGGGATCCCCTAGAAGTCATTTTGTGCAAACGTAATATTCTAAAAAAAAAAAAACTAAAAGGGAACTCTTTGAATAAGTTTTCCTCTTCTTCATCATATACCCCTCCATAATGGTCTGTGCACACTTCCCAATGACAACACTTTTTTTTGCATTTTTTGTACATGATGTTTGATATAAAATTTGTGCAACGCCCAAAACAGGATTTCTCCTAGTTCTAACTCATCGAAACTTTGCATTTATCAAATACTTTCTTCCACTGTTGACTGGAAGAACATTTCTTTGGAAGGTCTCCACCATGACTTAACCTCCTCCTCTGATGATGACACAGTGGAGCTTGTTCCTCGTGTTGTCCCTTCCAAACTAACTTCTGCCTTGTGATGCCTCATTTAGTCACATCTGATGGAGACAAATCATTGATAAAAGGTTATGTGAAGTCACCACTTACTCACTTGTAAAGGTTCAGTTATATTAATTAAAGGAACTGAAGTAAGTGTTTTCTTCTCTAAATTGGGGAAACGTGTCTGTTCTCATTACATTCATTTATATTTCGACAATAAATTATTTACTACTTAATTCAAATTATTTAAACTCAGGACCTCTAGCATGACAGGCAGCCGCTTCAGCAATGAGCCAAGACTACACTGTAAAAAATAGAAGAATTTTCTCTACCTAAAGATCAAAATGATTCTCTTCTTCATTATAGGCACAATGTACTGGTAATTATAGATATATCTCTACATATCAGTACAATTGTATATACTTGTAAATTAGGGGGGAAATAAAAGTCAAACAATGAATGAATGGCTGAACCAAAAAAAACCCTCTTTTCTACCGATGATACAAAGCTAAGCTGTTCGGTCACATGTCTGACAGTGGGGTGCAGTTAAAATGCATACTTGTAATTAATTGAAAACTACATCAAATCTAAAACATATCACAGAAAAGCAGTCACCCAAACCTAGTCACAATACTAATGCACTACATGATGCAGCACAGAATAGTTATTAAATAACATTTACCACATGTCTACTTTAAATCAGCATCATTTTAGAAACATCATTTTTTTTTGTTATGAAGTTAGAAGGGTTAATGTTGCAGTAAAAAAATGAAAATTAAGATTTTTCCCACAAAAATGCTGCTTTAGTCCCAAATTTTTCATTTTTACAAGGGTAACACAGGGAAAATGGACCCCAAAATGTGTTGTGCAATTTCTCCTAATTACGCCTATGGTCTTTTTCTAAAAATGCTGTGTTATTTCTTTTCCAGATGCAATGGGACATACACCTTCCAAAAAATTAAACGTTTGTCTCGTCAGTCCACAGAGTATTCTCCCAAAAGTCTTGGCGATGTTTTCTGGCAAAACTGAGACGAGCCTTTATGTTCTTTTTGCACAGCAGTGGTTGTCGTCTTGGAACTCTGCCATTTTTGCCCAGTTTCTTTTTATGGTGGAGTCATGAATAGAGATGAGCGAACTTGTTCGGAAAACGCTCACCAATCTCAAAGAACCCCGAGCATTTTCCGCAAAATTCACATGTTCCTCTCCATATAAGGAGCAGACATGTTGCTTTGGCGCCATTTTGTCAGTGTAACAGCACAGAGAGGCTGCTTCTGCTGCTGTTACAGGATAGTCAGATAGTCAGCTAGGCGGTTGATTGTCAGTCAGCTAGTTCAGATAGATAGGATCCTGTGTGACTGTAAAATCGACCTTCCAGCAGATCAATCCTTTGTGCTAATTGTGTAGTCCAGAAACCAGGCCACATTTCAGCATATAAATATTTTGTGCTGCTAATATTGTGCTCTAGCCAGAAGTCCACATTTCAGAATCTAAATACTTTGTGCTAATAGTGTGCTCCAGCCACACTCAGCAAATAAATACTGATTGTTAATTTAGTGACAGGTGACTGGCAGGTCTGGGCCTAGGGTTGTTAAACATCTGGTTAAAACAGAGGAAGGGTGCATCCAACATGAGTGGGAAAAAGCAAGGTCGTGGTGGAAGGGGGAGTAGGCTTGGTGTTCAAGGTGTACGTGGGGTAGGTGGTAATGTTACTGAAAGCACTAGTGAACAAACACCGTTACATCCTATCCAAAGACAACTGACAACTTCTGTTACTGGATGGGCTACTCCACTCCCTTTCTTTGGCAGCCGCACAGCGATACGCCTTGTAGATGAGGGCCAGAAAGAGCATGTGCTCCAGTTGATTGTATTAGACGTTAACCCCCAGGGGGAGGTGATCCTGATGAGACTCGGATACCTGAGGCGCACGTGGACTGTACTGTGCTGTCAGGGCAGGAAGAGGAGGAGAGTGACTCTCAGGGCGAGGAATGGAAGAACAGAGAGGATGACGATGAGGTTGTAGATCCTACTTGGTGTGAAACCAGAGGCACGCAGCTGAGTAGCTCATCTGAGGAGGTGGAGGAGGAGGAGGAAGATGAGGAGGTTACGTTGCAGCCTCCAGCACAGACACGGAGTGATGCAACCACGACAAGCACTGCATCCTCAGCCACAAGTGTGGCTGCTGTGTCCAGCAGCAGTCTGGGGTCTGGAGTTCGCAGGGGCGGCAAGGGTTGCCTAGCCTGGGCCTTTTTTGAGACCGCAAAGGATGACCCAACTCACGTTATCTGTCAACTTTGTAAAAAACAACTCAGGCAAAAATTGCAATAATTTGACTATTACATGCATGAACAGGCACATTCGCAATCAACATATGTTAGTCTGGAAATCTCACTGCGCTAAAATGCGGACTAGAGAGCCTCGCCAACCATCGGCCGCCCCATCAACTGCATCTGCTGCTTATTCCTCCTCCGTCACCATGGAAAGTGTTGTCACACAGGTCTCCGGCTGCAGATCCTCCACTTGTTTACCCGCTACAGTCGGGGTGAGTGAGAGCCCATCAGCTGTAACGGAAGCGGACATGCCTGCTGTGTTTGTTTCACCGAGCACACCACACGTTTCTCAATCCACCGTAACATCTGCACCTCACTCACAGTCCAGCAGTTTGTCCATTTCACCATACTCTGCCCTCTCTCAGCACTGCAGCCAGCCCTCGGTCCCGCAGTTGTGGTCACGTAAAAGATTGTTTCCTCCTACACATGACAAAGCTAAGAGCTTGAACTCCACCATCTGTTACATGCATGCCGCTAGGTTCAGATAGGGCGAGACGGGTTAACTCAGGGTAACCATAGACCATGTGCTGCAGCTTCTCTCAGGCACACGATAGATTCAATTGCTGACCAGACACATCTGTCAAGAGTCTTTTTCAGCAATTTAACAGTGGAATTTAATCTGAAGCATGGCCAGTGCAATTCAGGGATATTACAGCAACAATCTTCATTACAGTACAGTCTGAGTTTTTTGAGCAACCGGCTCCAGTAACAATACAGTAGTTTCTTCACAAGCACAGTATTACAGTCTCTTCACTATCATAATTCAGCATAGATTAGATCTCTTAGCAGCACACTTCTATGCAAACAGAACCACAGGCTTTTCCTTCACAAGGACTCACTAGTACACAGCATTCTTTATCCTGCATGGAGATGGAGGGGGGGAGGGTTTGATGAGGGAGAAGATCCCTATGACACGATTCCTTCCAGTCCTTATCTTTCTGTCCGATAATACTCTGCGCTGTTAGTTCAGGGAGTTTATCTGACCTGTGTTTAGTTTCTCTCCTGATCTGAATCCTGTTCAGTTGCCTTCTGTCAGATCCAGATAACACACTACCTTTCTCTTCGGCTTCAGCCAGACTACAATAGCAAGGTCCCCACAATCCCCCTGGGGCTCTGCTAAAACACTCCCTGCATGTCAAACATCTCCAATCTGTTGGCCACAGAAATGCTGCCTTTCCGCCTGGTGGATACAGACGGTTTCCGAAAGATGATGGCCGTCGCAGTCCCCCAGTACCAGTTGCCCAGTCGCCATTACTTCTCTAAGAAAGCTGTGATTGCGCTACACCAGCATGTCGCAAACAACATCACCCGTTCCTTGAAAAAATCTATGTCTGTCAGGGTGCATTTCACCACAGACACCTGGACGAGTAAGCATGGCCAAGGGCGTTACATCTCACTTACTGGGCACTGGGTGATTCTGGTGGCTGTGGGGGCAGGCGGGGAAAGGGCTGCTCCACAAGTCTTGGAATTCCCAAGGCTTGCAGAACAAACCTCAGTATTTCCCACTTCCTCCACTGCTTCTGCTTCCTCCACCTCCTCTAGGGCCTCCTCTTGCGCAGTCAGCCTCTGCCTTAATGAGACACCCTGAATTTATAAGGTAACTCTGGACTTCAGCTCTTTATGTTAGTTCATCTACACAACTTCTGGTCCATAAATCCTGAGGCACTGGGGTGTATACTATGACTGAGGGTATTCAGGGACATCTGTAGCACCCTGAGGATTCGGCTGCTACAGGGGTATTGCACCTCAACCCAGAGGTGTGATATTCCACTCCCGGGTAAGGATGGAGTGTGGAACTGAGCTCGGTAGGCTGCATGCACTACACACATCCCATTTCCGGGGAACAGACCAACGGTACTCCCACTTAGAAATGTGCAGGTACGACCGAGTCTGTTCCTGGCTGGAGTGGGAGGGGGGTGGTACATCCCAAGTAGTGTAGGGGCAGATAGGGGGAGCAGCCTGGGTAAAGATAGGAGCTCATTGGGTGCTGGTCACCTGAGCTCACACATAGAGGGTGTATATAAGGTGGGCACCAACTAAGATCAGGGTCAGTCTGTCAGAATCAGGAAGAGGAGCAGAGCAGAGCCCTAGAGAGAGAGAGAGTGGAGCAGAGAAAGAGAGACCCAGAGGGGGAAGCAGAAGAGAGGACTCCAAGATCCCAAATTAAAACAACGGGTGAAGAGCCGGCATCAGGGTACCGGAACCCAAGCTGGTGGGGGCAGAAACACACCCCAGCCAGAGACCGGAGGCCGTGGGCAGCGTCTGCCACGGCCACCCACCACATCCACCCCGAAGGCATACCACGCGGAGGGTCAGGGAACCCAAGGCCAAGGGTCACCCAACAGAAGGCCCGAGGGAGCTGGACCTGGGTGGATCACTAGTGGGGACGGCCAGAGAAAGGACAGAAGGAGAGCTCAGGGTCACGCTCCGGACTCGCTTGGGGGTTGGCTGGATCCAGGACCTGGTGGACGCAGCACGGCTCGGGTGGTCACTAGCAGCTGGAGTGACCGGAACATCAGCAGTGAGTAAATACCCTAAACTGCACAACCCGACTCTGTCTTCCTTTAACATCTATGCTGCACCACCACAACCCCCATCCTCTGCACCTGACCCCCTGAGGCTATACCCCACCCGTTGGGGGTTATACCATCAAAAGCTGCACCTACACCATCAGCCTCAGCGGACCCTGCTGCAGCGGCGGCCATAGTGACCGCAATACAACGGGTGGCGTAGTCGACACAAAAGAACTTTAGTAACATCTGTAGAACTGCCACATCACACTGAGCTTGACACCCTGGGCACGGGACCGGGTCACAGCCGCTCGGAGACTACAACCCCCCATCTGATCCGGTGCCGGGTATTCCCCTCAAAAAGGAATATGTCCCAGGGGGTGCGTCACATCCAGTAGCATTAAAGGAAATGAACGATAGGATATGATATGAGCATTTAGTTGCTAGAATAAGATATACATGGTTGTAAAGGTGAGATAAGGGCTATGTGCAATAATATATTTCTGATATAAGATTTGATATGGCTAAATCAATTTGTTAAATGGGCTGTGATATTTATAGCATAATATATAATGCATAAATTTAAAGTGGAAATCATATATATATCCAATCCCTATTATTGATGATAAAAAAATAAATTTTCCTGTTTATTATATTATATAGATAATTATATTTGGGCCAATATTGATAAATTTAATTTTGGAGATCCAGAGTATTTGGATTTAATTATATGTACTGCCACAGTGCCCTCTTGAGGCATAAACTGCTTTTTTACCTTTTTTACTGGTTTGTTTGTTTTTTCATTGTTTTGTTTTTTTTAGAGATATGTAAATAAAGATGAATTGATAGTACTTTGTATGGAAAGCTTATTTTTTCTCAGGAACACCTTTTGTCATGGGTGTGTCAGAAGTGACAGACAGTAGCCCTGCAGTTGGTTGCAGGAGATCTCTACATTTGGCATTACAGACATCTTCTTAGAAGCTGTCTCTAAGACCCAGTGGCTACCTCCATCTGGCTAATTAACACCCTGGCCTTGGTGTATAAATACCTGCTGTGTTTCAGAGGGAGGTGCCGGCGATATTCATTACTACTTCTGAAGGCTTTAGCAAGAGCAGTACTTCGTCCTTTCTGGAGCTTGAAGACATGTGTGCATTTGTCTGGAATCATCTAAAGCTAAGCTAAGCAATTTCCCCCTGTTTGTTATTGTCTTTAGTGTTTACGGGAGAACGACTAGTGCTCATTTCCTCCCTTCCCTAGCCTTAGCCATACGCCAGGGAAGGACAGGGCGAGGCACGGGTGTGGCGAATGGTGAGGAGCCAATACAGGGACGTTAGGGGAGACAGGGTGACGCTAGATCAACCTAGGAGGTCTCCACTTCCCCCTTTCCCTAGAGTATGGGCTCCCTTCCCCTCTTCTTTCCCACACCTTGCATGACACCTTTACTCCTGAGAAACATTTAGGTATTCATTAGTGGAAGTGCCATATTTGATATGTGGACATATTTTTGAGATATCTAATATGGGTTACCACTCTGTTAGATCCACGGTACAAGAGTAAACTTTTCCAGATGCTTTCCACTCTGAAAAGGGACACGCGCATGCTGGAGTATCATAACATGCTTATAGACAATGTTACGAGTGTTTTTCCCCAAGACAACAGTGAGGCACACAGTGTGCATTGCAGTTGTAGACTTCCAAACCTGGGAACGTCGAGTCGTCAATGCAAAAACATTAGCAGCAGCAGCAGAGTAAATGGCAGAAGCAATTTCTGTCAGTCGTTTCACACATTTTGTAGACCAGCCCGTGCACCAGCACAACAGAGTACAAGTCTGACATGTAGTGAATGACTGGAGAGGATGGTGCAGGGGTATCTCGAGCTCTATCAATATCAATGTTATTGGGGGATTTTGGACCCTTTTGGATTTTGGTCTTTAAAAATGGAAGAGTGGCCTGAGCTCACCTGCCACGCCTTGGAGGTTTTATCATGCCCGGCAGCCAGCTTTCTCTCAGAACGTGTCTTCAGTGCTGCTGGTGGTGTCCTGACGGATAACTGCATCCGGCTGTCCCCTGAAAGTGAAGACCGCCTAACTTTCATAAAGATGAACAACTCATAGATCTCCAAGGACTTTTGCACCCCAGTTGCAGACGGGGCAGACTAGGAGATGGTGTCGTATTTAGTGTGCTGCATTGATCTTGTGTTATTGCAGTGTGTGACACCGTTGTTGTGGCTTCTGTGCCTGCTGTTGCTGCTGCTGATGTTAAGTACAATTTTTTGAAATGTGCTAGGTTGTAGTGGAAGGGGTGTCAGTGCCCCATTATAATACTTCTACTCGGGGGAAATTGATGCCACTTTAGTGGTGGGTGGCAATTATTTTTTGAAATGTGGAGACTCGTGGTTGGGTCTCTTTCATGTGTATTGCCTGTAGCAGTATGGCTCCTAGACCGGCAGGCCTGCACTTAATTTCAGTCAACTACCTGTGTTACTATCCTTACATTTTTCTTCCAATAGTAGTCTATGAAGCTGATATTTGTGCCATCTGAGTGTGGCTGAGTAGAAATGCAGCTTGAGCTGTTGCATGAGGTATCAGGGCTCCCAGCACAGCAGGCCTACACCGATCCCTCACCCACCTCTTAGTTTGAACTTAAATTCAAAGCTGTACATGCTGGCCCAGACCCTGTCTCATGCATGGCCCATGGCTGACTTCTGCTGTGTCATTATAAAATTTCTACTGTGGGTCAATTGATGCCACTTTTCCTGGTATCTGCCCCTGATTTTTGGAAATGTTTGGACTCGAAGTTGGATCTCCATCATGTGTGTTGCCTGAATTTGGCAGGGCTCTCAGAGCCCCAGGCCTACACCTGTCACTCATCCACCTGTCACTGATCAATGTTTAAGCTATAAATGCTGGTCCGAGCCCTGTCCCATGGATCCATGATGCGCAATTATACTATTTGTTCTCCAGGTCAATTGATGTCACTTTTCCTGGTGTCTGCCTCTAATTTGAGCTGTTTTGGCAGCTTTTGCTCCCCCCTGTAGGTGTTGTCTATGCGTTTGGTTTTGCCTCCCATTGAATTCAATGGGGTTTGGATATGTTAGACTAACTGTTCGCTGAACTGTTCGGTGAACATCTAGACATTCGCCGAACCGAACCTTGAAAGCTTCGCTCATCTCTAGTCATGAACACTGACCTTAACTAAGGCAAGTGAGGCCTGCAGCTCTTTGGACGTTGTTGTGGGGTCTTTTGTGACCTCTTGGATGAGTTGTTGCTGAGCTCTTGGGGTAATTTTGGTCTGCCGGCCACTCCTGGGAAGTTTCACCACTTTTCCATGTTTTCGCCATTTGTGTATAATGGCTCTCACTGTGGTTCACTGGAGTCCCAAAGCTTTAGAAATGGCTTTATAACCTTTTCCAGACTGATGGAGCTCAATCACTTTGTTTCTTATTTGTTCCTGAAATATTTGGACGAGCTGCTCCGTCTTCTGCCTGGGGCTTGGTACTGCACATCCGCTTCCTATACAAAGCAATAGGAGGCGGATGTGCAGTACCCTGCAGCAGCCATTACAAGCTGGTGGAGCAGCCCATCAATTTAAAGTAGTGGACAATCTCTATTAGTATTAGTGGACTGGAGCAGGCTGCAGCGAAGTAGGTTATTGAGTAGCAGTAATGAATATCCAAACACACTCTGTGGGATAGTTTAAGGTCAAAGTACTGAAAGAAAACTAAGCAGCCGCCATGGTATCCATTATTATTGTGGTTAATTAAAGTTCTTATTAATTCTGTACACACGGTGATACACCGGTACAGGTTATCCCGGCCAAGCACTCTGGAGTATAGCTCCGTACTTGGATGACATTGCTGTGTCCACACTATTATTCTTTATGGCCTCACCACTAAACAGGAACATGCTGGGATTATAGAGGAATGTGAGTCTATGGCCAAACAAAACAAGTCAAAGTGAAGGAGCGCTGCAGAACACAGCGCCCATGATGGGATCTGGACTTTAAACCTTTCAACACAATTTAACCATTTTAGTCCCTTATGCGACGCTGTCAATAATGTAGTTATTGTTAAACAAATACATAAGCCGCCTCTTTTATAAATGTTATTTATAATGCACATTTCATTCTCGAGAGAAGTCTCCATTATTGGCCTTGAAGACGACATTCATTGACTTGGCTCATTTCCTAATTTTGGCTCCTGCTTAGTGTAAGTTTTCCTGTGAAGCATGCAAGTAAAACAGGTTCATTCATTCTTCCAAATAACTTAAAATAATTAGTGCTTTATATGTTACATTTTAGCCGGGCCACTATTATATCAGAAGGTGACCTGTGCACTGCCCTAAGCTGCTGCCGCCATTAATGTCATACTGGTTGTTGCCCACGTCTGCTGGATACAGCGCCGAACGCTACTTCTTCCTCCGTCCTCTTCTGTCAGGTGCCACTGTTCTTCTGTGTGTAATTTGGCTAAGGCAACATGGCGCCCTCCGGTGACGTCACCCTTCCAACTCTGTTGCTGACTCGGCTCTCCTACCCCGGTTTCCCACCGTTGAGTCAATTCTTGTACATCGCTGTGCCTGCTCTGCCACATTGAGCTCTTGTGAGCTAATCTCTCCTACACCTGTTCCTTTTTGATAAAGGGGTTGTCCACTAATTGGCCAACCCCTTCTTAATGACTATATTCTGCCATGTAAAATAATAACGGCCTGCACTCACCATTGACGATGGCACAGGTCCACCGATGTTGGAGCCAGTCTCTCGGGGCTCTCGTGACGTTATTATGTCACGTGAGCCCTGGAGTCAATCAGCAGTTGCTAATGGGCCACTTCGCCCTCGCTCCCTTTGGACAAAACGGACACCTGGAAGAAGTTAGAGAGCAGCAGCAGTTCTCTCTTTCTCCAGATGTTAGTTTTCATCCAAGCGAGTGAAGTGATCCATTAGTGGCCACTGATTGGCTGCAGGGCTCACGTGACATAACAACGTCACTGGAGAACCGGCACAGACATTGCTGGAACGGCACCGGCGTGGAGTACACGGGGAATATAGTAATTGAGAAGGGATTGTCCAAGTAGTGGACAACCCCTTTAAGTCTATTCTGCTTCATCACTATCTGTGACTCTTATGTTTCTACTCCAGTTACCAATATTTCTGTTTGGCCATGTCCACCACCGTGGGTTCAGCTCGATTGCCCTGCTGCACCAGCACGACGTGCCCGTGCTTTGTAAAAAGTGCTCAATGGCACAATGGGCTCCATGGATCCAGCTCTCCAAGTGAGACATAACAACTTTGCACCAGTAATTATACCATGTAGTGTTTAATTATACGTATCAAAAAACTTGCCATACAGTTATCTAAGTAATAATGCTAAGTAATAATGTCACCACCAGAGAACAATGCAGATGCAGTGATGTGGATGTTTCAATGCAAGTCAATAGCAGCGATTACGCTGCGTTTCCGCAAAATTAATGGACATGCTGCGGATTTTTCCGCAATGACAATCCGCAGCGGAAATTTCCGCAGCATGTGCACAGCACATGAGGATTATCATTGGGGACCATGGGGCGCGTATTACCAAGCGTTTTTTAAGCATTTTCGCTGCGGAAATTCCGTGGCAAAAACGCTTGAAAAACGCATAGTGGGCACGCAGCCTTATAGGAAGATTTGTGATGTCCAGTGCCAGACAAACAAAAAAACATAGCCGACTTGCTGTTTTTTTGTCCTAATAAAAACAATATATAAATTAAATGCTAATGTACAAGTAGGAAAAAATGGCTCTTCCATATAATACAAATCATTCCACAAAAACATAAACAGAATGCAGAGAAGAAACAAAAAAATGTTCTTATGTCTAAAGCTCTCTGTCTTCAAGAGGTTAAGAAACGCCAGCACTTAAACAAGGAACATTTGGACCGATCCCTCCTTGTAATTTAAGATAAAGATCTAATAACATTTAGTCCTATTTTGAGATACAACAGATAAAAACGATTATAGATGAATCTGCCCAGAGATCACGTCTCCTGCCAGGGGCTCAATTTCTGTCAAAGAGAGATGAAATTGTTTAGAGCAAAATTTAATGGACACGCGGTATTTTCCATCCCGGCCGTGTGCGATATTTATCGGGTTCTGTATATGGGTACAGGAGGCGCTGTGGGCTCGTCACTACTAGTGGCAGCAAATTAGTGGACAGGGAACCAGAGTTGTCCAAATGGGTTTTGATGTAGCTGAAAAGAAGTAAATTTGCGCTAGTGGTAGTGAACAGAAGGACAGAACGAGAGATATATACAGTGCAAGAGATAATTTTATTTATCGAACATAAGCTTAAATAAGCATAATTAAAATGATTCAGACTCAGTGGGGTCACTGGGTCGGATAAGAGAATGGGTAAAAATATATATATATTAAGATTTTATAAGATTTTTCTAAAAACAATAAAAGGGATGGTGTCCACTGGTATAAGATCAACATAGGCCTTTTCCCTTAGTCTGTGGATATTCGATTGCAGTAGATGTATGAGGAGGCAAAGGCTTGTAGACCTGGTGAATAAAATAGGAATGTATAAATATGGTATACTAATGAGCGGTAGGGAACAAGTAGGTATCCTTTTGTTGTGGTTACCTGATACTGGTGCCTCGTATGGGGTACGAGGATCACTGGTGGTACGTGTTGGTGCCTAGGAGGGAGGACGAAGGGTGCCTAGAGTGGGGTAGAAAAGAGTATGGATTAGCGGGAGTGGAACTCGATAGAGATGTCTCTGTTGGACTCTGGATTGAGTCGTGAGTTACCTGTACTTGGTATGGTACTCAATAGGCTGTGGTAGTGGTTAGCTGTTTCTCCACAGAGATAAAGAGGTCAGTTACCTTCTAGAAGGTGGCGTGGGGTGTCCTGAGTATATTGATCTGAGTTAGATCTGTTAGGGGGAGGAATAAGAAATGATTTATTTCTTATTCCTCCCCCTAACAGATCTAACTCAGATCATCCACCCACAGTCGTGTGGTACATATCCTCTACCACTATCCCAACAGGACTAGGACCGCCATCTCCTAGTCATCAAAATATACTCAGGACACCCCACGCCACCTTCTAGAAGGTAACTGACCTCTTTATCTCGTACCTGTGCCCCTGAGCCTCGCACCCTATTCCATATTAGTCTCTCCCCTTATTCCCCCTTAGTACCCTTCCAGTGAATTCCGTATTATCCATACAGCCTGCTGACTGTCATCCCAGTAGCAGAACGACTGTGGAGAAACAGCTAACCACTACCACAGCCTATTGAGTACCATACCAAGTACAGGTAACTCACGACTCAATCCAGAGTCCAACAGAGACATCTCTATCGAGTTCCACTCCCGCTAATCCATACTCTTTTCTACCCCACTCTAGGCACCCTTCGTCCTCCCTCCTAGGCACCAACACGTACCACCAGTGATCCTCGTACCCCATACGAGGCACCAGTATCAGGTAACCACAACAAAAGGATACCTACTTGTTCCCTACCGCTCATTAGTATACCATATTTATACATTCCTATTTTATTCACCAGGTCTACAAGCCTTTGCCTCCTCATACATCTACTGCAATCGAATATCCACAGACTAAGGGAAAAGGCCTATGTTGATCTTATACCAGTGGACACCATCCCTTTTATTGTTTTTAGAAAAATCTTATAAAATCTTAATATATATATATTTTTACCCATTCTCTTATCCGACCCAGTGACCCCACTGAGTCTGAATCATTTTAATTATGCTTATTTAAGCTTATGTTCGATAAATAAAATTATCTCTTGCACTGTATATATCTCTCGTTCTGTCCTTCTGTTCACTACCACTAGCGCAAATTTACTTCTTTTCAGCTACATTTATCGGGTTCTGGTTACAGAGATGGATGTTCCCACATTGATGCAGTGATCGGATGAGTCTTATGATTGTACTGTGTCCTGCTGGATCCCTGCTATTGCGGGCAATTCCCTGTGGGACTAAAATGTAGAATATTTTATATATTGTATTCCTATGACTTCAGTCACTTCCATCCCTCCAGCTGGATAAGTCTTGTTCAAATATCCTATTATTAGCTTTCCTCTGTCTAATAGAGGTGGTCCCACACTTAGGACCCCCTCACCGTGAGTAGAGAGCCACCACAGTGAGCATCTTCTGTTCTTTTGACCATGTTCATGTTCAACCATTAATATGAAAAGTTGACCATAGCAGGGGAACTGTGTGGTTGGCCACAGTCTCCACTGACTCAACAATTGGGACTTTTCCTAATTCCTTTCAAGGTGCCACTTCTTTGCCCTTGTTTCAACTTGACATGATGGTTCACAATCAGAGGCAATCAAACCCAAACATAGCTCTCCCTCATCATGCTGCCAAACTGTACTCCATCGAGGCATGGACTCCACACATCCGATGAAGGTATCTGGCACCAAAATGTTACCACCAAATCCTTCAAGTCCTGCAAGATGTCAGTTGCGGCATCCATGGATCGAACTTACACATCCCACAGATGGTCGATTGGATTTTGTTTTGGAGAATTTGGAGGCAAGTCATCACCATGAACTCTTTGTCATTTTCCTTTAACCATTCCGTCAGTATGGCATTATTCTGCTGAAAAAAAAACGACTGCCATCACTAGATACTGGTGCCAAGAAGGGCTGAACTGGCTCTGCGGCTGTGATTAGTTTCTATTTATGGTCAGGATCCGAGGTTTCCTAACAGAGCATTGCTCAGAGCATCACAATGCCTTTACCAGCTTCTGTCCATGGTGCATCCTGGAGTCATCTTTTCCCAGGTAAGTAACGCAAACGCACCTGGCCGTCCACATCATGTAAAAGAAAACTTGATTAATCAGGCCAATAGCATTTCAGCATTTTGTGCTACTGTAGCTTTTCTTTGTGACTGGACCAGACGGGCTAGCGTTCACTCCCCATGCACATCAATGAGCACTGGACGCCTATGACCTCATCGCCAGTTCTCCAGTTTTCCTTTCTTGGACCACTTTTGGTAGATACGAACTACTGTGTATCAGAAATACCTGCCATCTTGGAGATGCATCTAGGCATCACAATTTGACTCTTCTCAAGCTTTTTTCCTACTTCTAACAGATCAATTTCAAGCACTGAATGTTCACTTGATTGAACTAGTCCACTCCTCAAAAACCTTTTTATCGGAAAGTCAGTGATTTAGGCTGTGTGCACACGATGCGTTTTTCATGCATTTCGGCTGCGGAATTTCAGGGGTGAATTACAGAATGGGAAAATGTATGACAATATTCCCCACATTGGATAACGAGTAGACCTCCACCACCTTTCCTGCCCAGGCTCATTCTTTAGATCTACTTGTTAAAATCACTACCAGATTGAGAGAACCAGATGCCTACTTCCTACAGGTGCCAGCATGATTAAATGTCATTATCATACCCACCCACAAGGAGACAAAGAGAACTTTCAGGACATCAACATAGCTACAACACTGCTCCATTGTGAATCGGTTTCAAGAAATAAGATGGAGACCATCAAAGGAGGGGACTTGAGATTCTGGTGACCTGGTTTGGGGATTTTAACATTATCTCAAGCTTTCCTTAAAGGAATTGTCCGGTGGCTCCCACATTTGCATACATTTGAAGGTGAGAGGTGCTACTGACATGGCATCTGTTGCCAACTTGCCAAGTATTGTGCATGCATCCATAACTAGAGCAATAACTGCCCACCATGCACAAGATCTGGCAATTGGCCAATGGACATCATGTCAGGAGTGCCTTTCTCCTTTCCATGCGGAAGGGGGAGTCACTGGATAACCACTTTAATGGAATAATCAAGCTTTCAATCAGCAGAAAACTCTCCGAGCATTCAGTGTGAGCTTTGGGCTGTGAAATCCCTTGCAGATGTCACCACTTCATGACATAATAAATACTAGGCGTGGACTCCAATTCTATCTAACAGTAAATATTCCAATCATACATGTGTTTTCTACATCATGGCACAAATTAGGAGGCTCCTGTGCCTCATCCATGAAGCTGGGTTTAAAGCTAGGAAGAGAGTTTACTGAGTATGGAAACAATGAGTCACTCTACATACAGTGCTCCATGGATGAAGAAATGAGAAGGTTCAGCTCATCTGGTCGGAGGTTTTATGAGGTTTTTATTCTGTAAAGAACCAAGCAGGTTGTAACGAGAATAGATGATATATCATGGCCTTTCATGGACATAGTCTATCTGCTGACTGCATATAGAGGCACAGGTTACGGGCAGCCATATCAGCACATAGACAACCAATATTGGCCTCTTTTCACAACAATTTTCACCAAAGTGGTAAATAGGAAAAAAAAATCCATAGGGCTAAGAAAATAATTTTCCTATGGTATCATCACTCCGTAACAGTTACATAAAGTTTTTGTTAACCCTTGCTGCTTTGACCAATTTTTTGTTTTTGCTCTTTTATTTTTTTCCAAAAGCCGTAACTTTTTTATTTTTCCGTCCACATAGCCGTATGAGGGCTTGTTTGTTTGCAGGACGAGTTTTGAATGACGTCATTCACTGTGCTAAAAACAAGAAAAACTTTCCAAGTGAGGTGAATTAGTAAAAAAATTAGTTCCGCCATTGTTTTTTTGGGCTTTCAGGGTGCTGTAAAAATGACCTGGATAAATGATGTTTCAGGTCAGTATGATTACGGATTACTTGCTTTGTGTTAAGTGGTTAAAAAAAATTCTGAGCTTTGTAAAAAAAAATTTTTACATTTTATGAGATCTGTAACTTTTTCATTTTTCTGCCAAAGTAGTGTTGTCAAGGATTGTTTATTGTGTAGCGAGCTGGTGTTTTTATTGGCACTATTTTGGGATAGGTATAATGTTTTAATTGCTTTTTAATGAATTTTTTTGTTGTGAGGTATGTCGAATGAGAAACAGCAATTCTGATGATTTTCTTTTCTTTTTTTTCTTAAATAATTTTGTACTGTGATAGGTCTGACTTTTGTGGATGTTGCGAAACCAAATAATACATTTTTTAATTTTTGTATTAGGAAAAGGGGAATGATTTACATTTTTATGTTTTTCACTATTGCAGTATTTAGACAAAACCTAAGACCAAAACAAAATGAACCTATTGTCACGCAAGGTGTGGGAAAGACTTAGTGCCACCCAAAGGGAAGAGGGAAAGGGAGCCCAGACACTAGGGAAAGGGGGAAGTGGAGACCTCCTAGGCTGATCTAATATTACCCCGTCTCCACTAACGTCCCTATATTGGTTCTTCACCCATCGCCGCATGCGAGCCTCGCCCTGTCTTTCCCTGGCGTTAGGCCCTGGCTAGGGAACAGAGGGGGATGAGCGCTAGTCGATCCCCACTGACAGCTAAAGACAACAAGGGGGAACAAGCAATGGAAGATAGCTTAGCTTTAGTCGACTTCAGAGAGAAGAACACCCGTCCTCATAGCTCCAGAGAGGAAGAAGTAATGCACTTGCTCCAAGCCTTCACAAGGGGTAATGTGAGTATTGCCGGCACCTCCATCTAGCAGACAGCAGGTATTTATACACCCAGGCCAGGGTGTTAATTAGCCTTGAGGAAGGTAGCCGCTGGGTCCTAGAGAGACAGCCTTTAAGAAGGTGTCTTTAATGCCAAACGTAGAGATCTCCTGCAACCAACTGCAGAGCAACTGTCTGTCACTTCTGACACACCCATGAGACCTATATCCTGCTATAAGTAAAAACAATAGTGCATATAAATAACACAGGGTACTTCATAAGCACTGTTTTGATAAAAAAGCATAAAAGCCATCCCACCAGCGTCAAGGTGAACCCAAATTCGGGATGGTCCTAACCTCTAGTATTAAAACCTTATCATGCATCATAGTGAATAAGGGCTGAGCAGGATCGGGGCCTGAACATGGACATACCAACTTATATTCCATTTCATTTTTTCGGTTAAGTCTCAGGTTTCTGCATTTAGTGCAGGTAAGGATGTGGCCTCCCTTCCTTTGAGCTGGACATTACATTTATATAGCTTCCCATTTGCTGTGTTTCCATATTCGAGACCCGGTCCTGCTCAGTCCTTATTCACACTAATGTCACTATGACGCATGGTAAGGTTGTAATACTAGAGGTTAGAACCACCCCGAATTTGGGTTCACCTTGACGCTGGTGGGATGGCTTTTATGCTTTTTTGATCAAAGTACCCTATTTATTTATATGCACTATTGTTTTTACTTCTTTATCTACCGCAGGTTAAATGTTCATTTTATTTCTGTCTTAGTTTTTGTCTGTTTAATGACCAATGTGAACGTGCTCTTATTTTGCATGCGCACCAACTTATGCTCCAGTTCATTTCTTTCAGTTTATTGCAGTATTTAGTAAAATTAAAGGAGTTGTCCAGGCTTGGGGTTCCAGTCTGCAGTCACTCGCTGCAGCCTATCATCAACCATGGAAAGGCTGCAGCCTTCACAGATCCGTCAGACGGAGTTCCTTCTGATACAGCGCTGCAGCCCATCAGCCCATCTCACGTCACATAAAAAGGAGTTCCAGGAGATACAGCAGCAGTCCTGGAGGGGAGTATATGTTTTTATTTTTCCAGGTGTGGACAACCCCTTTAATCTCTCATCCCCTAAAGATTTTTTTATGACTTATTTAAGAGACACAATGTGTAAAATAAAAGACAAACAAATAAAAAAAAGTGAAAAAAAAAAAATGTGAAAAACAGACATAAATGTCTTTTTTTTTCCTTACCAAAATAAAAGAAAGACATAAAATATCTAAATGAGAAAATACATTAGAGCTTTTAAAGCCAACACATAAACTAAAGGAAAATAAAAATGTTACTGGTCATGAAAATGTGAAAAAGGCCCGGTCGTGAACTGGTTAGAGGGTAAATAAATCGTATGTGCTTGGTTCAGGCAGATCTGACCTGTTTTCTATTTCCTCAGCCCTATTTCCTGCATAAAATTAGGATGACATCAGACACAATGATTGAAAATAATGGACTGAAAAGTTGTATTTTCCTCCTCGTGTTTGTCTTGGCTGTCAGAGTTATGGCTCTACTACTGCGTATGTGAGGGTGTGGACCAGAGCAGGAGAAAACAACAACTGTCTTCATACTCATTCATCAAAATTGTCTACGAGAGACTAATTTTCATAAAGCTTTATTTGGAAGGAACGTAAGCCCCTAAATCCCTGCCTGTCCGCCCATCCTAAGTATGTACCCCCCAACGTCTTTGTCGTGGATAATCGCTACCTGCAAATACTGATCTGCTCTTCAAATGGTGAACCTGTAACTTTTGGGAAAACCTCACAAGTCATCATGACCCACTAAGCACAAGAAAGCAAAATATAGGTATAGGTTAAAGTGTTCCTTTCCTTTCAGGTGACTTTTCAGACTAAGCTGTCAGGTGTGTATATGGAGAGTAAGGCCACGTTCACACTATCAGTATTTGGTCAGTATTTTCCATCACTATTTGTAAGCCAAAACCAGGAGTGGGTGATAAATGCAGAAGTGGTGACGTGTTTCTATTATACTTTTCCTCTGATTGTTCCACTCCTGGTTTTGGCTTATAGATACTCAGGTAAAATACTGACCAAATACTGAACGTGTGAACGTGGCCTAACACGCTTTCTGGCCATTATATGACTTGTATTTTCACCTGTTTTTCCCTCTGCAGATTCTATCTCTAATTTTCAGTTGTCTCTGAGCTACTGGGTGGAAACTAGCTGCTATGATGTCTCTTATACACAGCACACACAGACATGAGGGATTCCTGCTCTCCTATGTCTATGCAGCACATGTTCAGCATCAGCGTAGAGGACATGTAACACTCCTAAACAGTGTAAGGCTCTGAGCACACACCTTTTTCAGGTGGAAGCCCCCTAGAATCTGCCTGAAAAAGTGCAGCTAAAACGCCCCATAAAATGAATATTGTGCACAGCAATGTCAAAACGACATTGCTGTGCACATGTTCCATCTTATATTATTTGTTTTAACCACTTCATAGTTTGAAAACATTGATATTGCCCAATCTATATACTTCAAAGTATAGAGCGAAGTTGTCCTCGGCCTCCCTCGCCGAGCTGTCAGTCCATCTTACAGTTCACTCAGATCTTCTGCTGTTAGTCGGTGACTATTTTGGGATGCCTTACACTTGCAACACATACAAGGCACGCAACAGTGATTATTTTATTGTGAATGGATCCTTTTAATATGGAATTGTCAAAGCAAAGAACCCATTTGGAACACCCGCAGATCATTGTGTAGTGTTATGTACACTTTCATCCCAATTCACTATTCAGTAATTTTTTTGTCTCATCTTTTTGCACTTGTGGGTTTTGGCCCAAATTAATCAAAATGGGTGCACAATGTGATATAAACTGGCACAAATTTAAAGATGCTTTTTTTGGCTGTTTTGCACTTTCTGACAGTAAAAAGTCATTGCATGTTGGTCTTCAACTGCACAGAAAACCCCCGATTTTCTCGGATGAGAAATGATACGGTCTTCTACACCTGCTCTAAAACATCTCAATTACCAAAACCTTACCCCTTAATGCTGCAAAACAATAAAAAAAACAGACAAACTCAAGTACTTAAAAAAACTTAAAAGAAGGTGCAAAATAAATAATAAATAAGGCAAAAAATAAAGAAAAGTAGTTACAACTATTTAGCCCGATTCATTGTTAAATAGCGTTTTGTAGTAAGCATCTTCCTGGAGTAAGACGTGCTTAACTCATTAAGAGTCATGGGTTTCTTTAAATAATTTGATGCATCGTTCAACTTCTGTGCGCCAGCGCCAAAAACGTATGCCAGTCGGGGGCTGCTGTACATTTCTGTCGTCATTTACGTCACTTTGCAGGGTAAATTATGATAAGTCTGTTGGTCGTGGTTGACCATGCCCCGTCCCACTTGAGCAAAGCAAATTTTTGAAAAGGTTGGCAAAAATGGCGTAAAAATGCCAAAAAAAAGTTACATTTGAGTTGTGCAAAAATTTTCAGATATTTCAAGCAGGTTGTATCCAGAATGTAGGTGAAAACTTCTTGGTGAATTAGGACCTTTAACTCCAGCCGTGATGAATCATCCCCATAATGTTGGTGCAATTAGTCATAAATTACATAATAATATACATAATAATTTATATTGATGCAAAAGAACATAAAAAACAAAATCCATCATGTGCCATTAGTCAGATCTTCTACATCTGTGTGTATGACTGGTTCTAATAGTGAGGCTGTCAGAATTTAAAGGGCTTAAATGCTTCCAAATGGGAATCACATCTGTGTAAACGCATTTTCGTTCCATCTTAAAATTCCACATAATGAATATTTGCATTCGGGAAATCTCAATACCATTAATGCCCCCAGGAAGGCCAAAAATTGTAATACATTCTATTTGTACTCTCTTCTTACAAAATCACATCCAAATCACAGCAGGATTTGTAATGTATAAACTACTGACTGCAACTTAGTATGATACAGTGGAAATGAGAGGTACTATCTGGGCCCGACATAACATATGTGCAGACAGAGGGACCCATCATCAAATGAAAAAAGAAAACAAGGCATCCCCTACTGTTTAAGGTATGTTGGAAAAATCAAACTTAATTTTTAAAGGGAATGGATCATTAGAAAGTTACATATTGTTTAAATCAGGTTTTTAGGTTAAGTGTATTTTCTTATTAAAACATTTTTATTTAAGTTTTTGCCAATTTTTCTTCCATATCAACTGTATTAAAAGAAAAAATAGAAATGTTGTAATTTTTGACACTGCCCACCGGAGCTATTTCAAATTTATACTTTACAGAAGACTTTTCAGTAGTCTCATTATCATCACAGACAGGATTATAATGATAGGTAACAAATCTATACACATCTAAATTGCCTCTTCAGAGAGGAAGAGAACCAGAAACTCAATTTGCAGACACTGTGTTTCGGGGCATTGCCCCTCATCAGTGCAAAGTGTGAGTTCTGGTTTGGCTGGGTGAGAGGCATCAGACCGGTATCTAACCCAAGATCCACCATCAGCAAAAGGTGATGTCATATCTCACCTCCCTCCCCCCTCTACACAATGATCTTTGCAGAAAGGGAATCTCTTAGTAAGATCAGTCCCCTTAAGCTGTCTAGATGGACATGTAGGTCATAGAAAGTTCAATAAAATGATCAAGGATATCAGCGATCCAATGTTTTATTCCAGAGATTGCCACATTTTTCTTCTATGTCAATAAGCTGTTCAGAACTATGGGCCGGACATAGATCTCCCTGAGAATCTTACCTCCTCTTATTATAATCTAAAGGGAGAGTTACCAGTGTGAGAAATGTAAATCAGGATCAATCATTACATGTCTCACACTGGTATCTCTCCCTTTAGATTATAATAAACTCTGGAGGTAAATTCTCAGGGAGATCTATGTCCGGCCCATAGATCTTAACAGCTCATATTAAGAAAAATGTGTATTTCTCTGGAATGAAACATCTGATCCCAGATATCAATTGTCATTTTATTCAGCTTCCTATGACCTACATGCCCATATAGACTACTTAGGAGGGTTGATTTTCTCCACCTTAACTAATTTAGGTCACTTGTGTTTCTTTAATACGTTTTTGTACATGCGTTTTTGTGTTTTTTTGTCTCTTTTTTTCCTATGTTATGTCTTAAATAAAGCTGCATTGCTTTGAAAACTTCCTGTTACTTTGATAAAAATAAATTGATAAACTCATGGTTTTTATTGCATTTCTGCTGCAGAAACACAATAAAAACATATATGCTTTTTTTTTTTTTTTAACCTGCAAATTTTCCTCATCTCATCAATCGCACCGCAGCTCAGTTTACGCTGTGTTAAAAAAAAAAAAGCACGGTGGGCAGGAGAGATCTATAGATCCCATCCACTTTGCAGGGGGAGATTTCAATCCCACGGTTTCTTCAGGTTGGAAGTGCAGGGTCATTTTGGACGTCTGAGATAAGCAGAACGGTTTTAGCAATTTGCTTTAATACAGAATAAAAAGTATTGCAGAATTTACACAAGGAAATAATAAAAAGTCGTCTTTTCATCGAAACCTTTCAGCGGCTGTGAGTCCGTGCTAGATTTTGGCATTGCTGCCCAGGAGACAGGTTTATCCTTCGTACATTCAGCTCGGTGGCAAAGGTCCGGGCTTTCTGATAAAAGTAAAGTGATTTTTCTCGGTCAACTAGAAAATTATGGTAGATGACGGCAAGTCGGGTATAAATCTTCAACTGGGATTTCTTGTTGCCTAAATCCATTGCAGCAGCCAGGGCGAGGTGATAGTATCCAGCGGCATCATAGGGATCCTGCAATACACAGCAGGGTTAGCAAAGGTCACATCCCAACCGAGGATCATTCACACCTATAGGGGGCAGTATTATATCAGATGACGCTGGTGTTCTTGTATCGACTTAAAGGGGTTTTGTGGTGCTAGAAAACCCCTGTCCCCGACTGTAGTTTATTTAACAAAAACAAATGTGCTTTACTCACTCTCCCCAGGTCCAGCCCTAAGTCACCGCTGTGTATGTTATGGTCTGCAGAAATGACAGCACTGCGGCTAATCATTGAGCTCACCGGTTTTGCCCGAGTTGAAGAAATAAGCACTGATTGGCTGCAGTGCTAGCTCACCGATTTTGCCCGAGTCGAAGACATAAGCATTGATTGGCTGCAGTGCTAGCTCACCAGTTTTGCCCGAGTTGAAGACATAAACTCTGATTGGCTGCAGTGCTAGCTCACCAGTTTTGCCCGAGTTGAAGACATAAGCACTGATTGGCTGCAGTGCTATCAACATGACAATAACAGACACTGAGAGCAGCAGCGGAGACTCAGGGTGAGAACGGGACAGTTTTTTTTTTCTTTTTTAACAGACTGCAGCAATAAAAGCTACATTTTACTGAGCTTTGCAGACACTATTCCATGAAGCGGCCAGTTCAACATGCTCATACTGGTGAAAGATCCTTACCTAATCTTAACCCCTTCACGACTGATGACATAAATGTACGTCATATGTCGTGTCCTGTCTTTGATTTTGGCTCGTACGCTGAGCTCACATCTTTTTCGGCAGATGATGATTGATTTAATCAGCCATCATGTAACTTGAACAGGTCCATGGGTTGTCATGACAGCCGAGGGTCTGCTGAAGACCCCCGTGCCTCTCATTACAGTACTCCTGTGAAAGCCAGCGTTTAACTATTTTTCATAGGAGACTGTGATTTTCTTTACACATAGCAGCAGTGATGCACTGCTATGTACAGAACAAGTGATCAGATGATCACAGCTTCAAGTCCCCTAAGGGGACTAACAAACACAGTTAAAAGTAAAAAAAATGTTTTAAAAAATGTGAAAAAAATAAAAAAAAAACACTAAAGTTCAAATCGCCCCCCTTTTTCCCTATTAAAAAGAAAACAATTACAAAAATAAAAATACACATATTTGGTATCACTGCTTTCATAAAAGTCTGATCTATCTAAGTATAAAGTAAATTAATCCGATCGGTAAACGGTGTAACAAGAAAGAAAACTGAAACTCCAGAATTACATTTTTTTGGTTGCAACATTGCAAAAAAAATGCAATAAGAAGCGATCAAAACATTGTATGTACCCCAAAATGGTAAAAACATCAGGGGGCAAAAAATAAGCCCCAGTTCACGAAAATTGAATGCGTTAAGGGTCTCGTAAAATGGTAACACTAATTTCCGAATTTGTTTTACCGTATAATGAACATGGCAAATAAAAGCCCAAAATACAATTGTGAAATTGTACTTTTTTTTTGCAATTTCAACGTACTTGGAATTTTTTACCCACTTCCCAGAGCATCGCATGATAAAATGAATGATGTCATTCAAAAGTACAACTCGTCCTGCAAAATACAAGCACTCGTACGGCTCTGTGGACGGAAAAATGAAAAAGTTATGGCTCTTGGAAGAAGGGGAGGAAAAAACGAAAAAAAATGGAAAATCGCCTGGTCATGAAGGGGTGAAGTTAGGAAAAATTGATTGTCCTCCAAAGATGGACAACCCCTTGGCGCACTGTCCTGCCCTGGAATACTCCTAAAGTTAACTGGACTGCCCACTTGGGGTTGACTTTCTAGGAAACCCTCCCCTTTTGGTCTATACGTCCTTTCCGAAAAATTAGGACAGTCTTTATATATTCAGGACAATTAGTAACTTTGTGGGTAGATAAAGGAGTGTATACAGTGAAGAGTATAAGAGCAATATCCTCTGTGCCTTATTTGGTTGATAACAGAGAACAATAGATTGCATTAAACTGCGCAGGAAATGGGGAGAAGACAGAGTAAGGCCATGTGCTCACGTAGCGTTCTTGAAGAATTTTTGCTGCGTTTTTACGGCCATGAAAACACTTGTAAAACCGTCTGCCATGCAAAGCAATGTGAATTCGGATGTGCTGTGCACATGATGCGCTAATTAGCGCGCCGAATTCGCATTGCGTTGCAAAACGCAGCATGACCATTTCTACCGCGATTACGCCGTAAATTTGCGGCCATTGAGGAACATTGAAACACAGCAAACCCGCAGGTATATGTGGATTTGCTGCGTTTCAATTAAATTCAATGGCCGCGAATTTGCGGCGTAATCGCGGTGCGTGTGATACCCGGGATGAAGAGGAGACTACAACTCCTCCTCATCCCGGCTACCACGCGGCGAAAAAAGAAATAAAAAAGATAAAAATAAAAATAAACCTGTATACTCACCTCTCCGGTCTCCTCTCGGCAGCGGCGTCCTCTCTCCTCAGCGTCCCCCGGTGTACTGGCAGGACCTGCGGTGATGTCATTTAGTCACCTGATGGTCACGCGACCGCTGAAGTCAGCGATCATGTGATGGTCGTGTGACCATCAGGTGACTAAATTATGTCACCGCAGGTCCTGCCAGTACACCGGGGGACGCTGAGGAGAGAGGACGCCGCCGCCGGGAGCAGACTGGAGGAGACCGGATCTGCATGCGTTTTTTCTGCCAGGGAGAGGCAAAAATGCTCTGCATCAAATCTGCATCGTGGGCACTTAGGGTAAGTCCTCATTTATTAGGGTCCCCACCTTCAGGTCATAGAATATGATGTCTCCTAAGACCAGGTACACCTTCATGTAGTACACAGACTCCTCTTCTAGCTCCAGGGGCGACGAGCAGAGAGACAAAGCCTTCAGGTAGAAATGCTCAGCGAGTTCGGACTGTTTCAGGTGGCTGTAAATCCCGGCTAGTCGGTGATACGAGACCCGTTCATTCAGCTGATTCCCTGTAATGGCGGATGCACATATCTGCTGGTATTACCTAGAAGCTTACAGTTATCATCACTCATGGAATTAGGCATTCAGGAATTGTAAAAAAAAAATTCATTCATAAAAACATGGCTGCTTTATTCTATAAACAGCGCCACACCTGTGTTCAGGTCATGTCCGGTATTGCAGCTCAGTCACACTAAAATGAATAGGAAACAGCTGCAATACAACACACGACCTGTGGTAGGGGTGGTGCTGCTTTTGGAAGTTAACAGCTTATATTATACATCACCTTTAACTATAAAGGGTTTGTCGACCATGGGGGACATATATTTTCTTACTTAAATGCATGTATTTTTGATAAAAATATTTTTTTGCTATTGGATTTAATTAAAAAGTTTGCACTATTTGCCTTCTAGAACCCCTGTGTTGCACCGTCTATTACTGGGCTACAGAATGATTTAACTGAGAATCTGTCAGTGAGAGCATTCTGAGGCTAAAATGGGAGTTTCTAACTCTTTTATCTGTCTTAATCTGGTGTAAATGCCGCTTTTTTCCTGAATCCGGCAATGTTTTTCCTTTTTTTCTACTCCTCTTCATTAATGAGATATGGCCTCCTCTTCCCTTTATGTAAATCTAATATATTTAGCCAAAATGGCATGGGACTGAAGAACACGCCCACAGACTAGTGTTGAGTGCCACACCCACTTGGATAACAAGACTAGATTTACAAACAGGGACTAAAGGGCTATATTGAAGGAATGGAGAGGCGCAGAAACAAAAGAAAAGTGACCCCAGATTCAGGAGAACAGCGGGATTTATATCAAGTGACTTTATTTATAGCCTCCCCATAATTATTCCGCCAGACTCTCCCATCCACATGTATGCTTGATTTGGCTGAGTATGGATATGTTTTCAATGGGGAGGAGGGAGTAGGCTGCTTCAAGGTACCGCATTATCTTTCTTGAGAACAAAATGATCAGGCATGTTAAAATTCAACATGCCCAATCTTTCATACTTTAACATCATCTGTTGGTAGAGAGTTGTTTAGGCCTCCACACTTGTGATTTTTACCTAAATTGACACTCAGGACCAGAGCCATTTTTGCATGTTCCAGGGCTTCCTCGTAGCTTTTCACGCTCACCAGTATCTCGGTGAGTTTATTATTCAGCCGCAGTTCAGCCGTCACATTCTCTGTCTTCACAGCAAGTGGCAGAGCGCAGTCCTGAAGGGTAAGGAGCACACAACAGGTCCAATTCATTACTGCGTTTACACCTTTCTTTGTTTAGTTTTTGGTGTTTTTTGCCTTGATTTGAACAATTTTTTTCTTTTAATTTGAATCTTCTTTTTACATCTATTTGACAGGCAGCAGGGTGGCTCAGTGGTTAGGACAGTACTATATATAGGGCAACAGGGTGGCTCAGTGGTTAGCACAGTACTATATATAGGACAGAAGGGTGGCTCAGTGGTTAGCACTGTACTACAAATAGGGTAGCAGAATGGCTCAGTGGTTAGTACTGTGCTATACATAGTGCAGCACGGTGGCTCAGTGGTTAGCAATGTACTATATATAGGGCAGCAGGATGGCTCAGTGGTTAGCACTGTTCTATATACAGTGCAGCATGATGGCTCAGTGGTTAGAACTGTAATATATATAGGGCAGTAGGATGGCTCAGTGGTTAGCACTGGAGTTTATATAGATCAGCAGGGTGGCTCAGTGGTTAGCACTGTACTACAGTTATATGAAAAAGTTTGGGCACCCCTATTAATCTTAACCTTAATGTTTTATAAAAATTGGTGTTTTTGCAGCAGCTATTTCAGTTTGATATATGTAATAACTGTTGGACACAGTAATGTTTCTGCCTTGAAATGAGGTTTATTGTACTAACAGAAAATGTGCAATCTGCATTCAAACAAAATTTGACAGGTGCATAAGTATGGGCACCCTTATCATTTTCTTGTTTTAAATACTCCTACCTACTTTTTACTGACTTACTAAAGCACTTTTTTTGGTTTTGTAACCTCATTGAGCTTTGAACTTCATAGCCAGGTGTATGCAATCATGAGAAAAGCTACTTAAAGTGGCCACTTGCAAGTTGTTCTCCTGTTTGAATCTCCTCTGAAGAGTGGCATCATGGGCTCCTCTGAAAACAAAGATTATTCAACATAGTTGTTCAGGGGAAGGATACAAAAAGCTGTCTCAGAGATTTAACCTGTCAGTTTCCACTGTGAGGAACATAGTAAGGAAATGGAAGAACACAGGGACAGTTCTTGTTAAGGCCAGAAGTGGCAGGCCAAGAAAAACATCAGAAAGGCAGAGAAGAAGAATGGTGAGATCAGTCCAGGACAATCCTCCGACCACCTCCAGAGAGCTGCAGCATCAACTTGCTGCAGATGGTGTCACTGTGCATCGGTCAACTATACAACGCACTTTGCACAAGGAGAAGCTGTATGGGAGAGTGATGCGAAAGAAGCCGTTTCTGCAAGCACGCCACAAACAGAGTCGGCTGAGGTATGCAAAAGCACATTTGGAGAAGCCAATTTCTTTTCGGAAGAAGGTCCTGTGGACTGATGAAACCAAGATTGAGTTGTTTGGTCATACAAAAAGGCATTATGCATGGCGGCAAAAAAACAAAGCATTCCAAGAAAAACACTTGCTACCCACAGTAAAATTTGGTGGAGGTTCCATCATGCTTTGGGGCTGTGTGGCCAATGCCGGCACCAGGAATCTTGGTAAAGTTGAGGGACGCATGGATTCCACTCAGTATCAGCAGATTCTTGACAATAATGTTCAAGAATCAGAGATAAAGTTGAAGTTACGCAGGGGATGGATCTTTCAGCAAGACAATGAACGAAATCACCGCTCCAAATCTACTCAGGCATTCATGCAGAGGAACAATTACAATGTTCTGGAATGGCCATCCCAGTCCCCAGACCTGAATATCATTGAACATCTGTGGGATCATTTGAAGAGGGCTGTCCATGCTCGGCGACCATCAAACTTAACTGAACTGGAATTGTTTTGTAAAGAGGAATGGTCAAAAATACCTTCATCCAGGATCCAGGAAATCATTAAAAGCTACAGGAGGCGACTAGAGGCTGTTATTTTTGCAAAAGGAGGATCTACTAAATATTAATGTCACTTTTCTGGTGGGGTGCCCATACTTATGCACCTGTCAAATTTAGTTTGAATGCAGATTGCACATTTTCTGTTAGTACAATAAACCTCATTTCAAGGCAGAAACATTACTGTGTCCAACAGTTATTACATATATCAAACTGAAATAGCTGTTGCAAAAACACCAATTTTTATAAAACATTAAGCTTAAGATTAATAGGGGTGCCCAAACTTTTTCATATAACTGTATATAGGGCAGCAGGGTGCCTCAGTGGTTAGCACTGCACTATATATATATATATATAGGGCAGCAGGATGCCTCAGTGGTTAGCACTGCACTATATATATATATATATATATATATATATATAGGGCAGCGGGGTGCCTCAGTGGTTAGCACAGTACAATATATAGGGCAGCAGGGTGGCTCAGTGGTTAGCACTGTACTATATATAGGGCAGCACAGTGGCTCAGTGGCTAGCACAGTACTATATATAGGACAGCATGGTGGCTCAGTGGTTAGCACAGTACTATATATAGGGCAGCACGGTGGCTCAGTGGTTAGCACAGTACTATATATAGGGCAGCACAGTGGCTCAGTGGCTAGCACAGTACTATATATAGGGCAGCATGGTGTCTCAGTGGTTAGCACAGTACTATATATAGGGCAGCACAGTGGCTCAGTGGCTAGCACAGTACTATATATAGGGCAGCATGGTGTCTCAGTGGTTAGCACAGTACTATATATAGGGCAGCACGGTGGCTCAGTGGTTAGCACAGTACTATATATAGGGCAGCACAGTGGCTCAGTGGCTAGCACAGTACTATATATAGGACAGCATGGTGGCTCAGTGGTTAGCACAGTACTATATATAGGGCAGCACAGTGGCTCAGTGGCTAGCACAGTACTATATATAGGACAGCATGGTGGCTCAGTGGTTAGCACAGTACTATATATAGGGCAGCATGGTGTCTCAGTGGTTAGCACAGTACTATATATAGGGCAGCACGGTGGCTCAGTGGTTAGCACAGTACTATATATAGGGCAGCATGGTGTCTCAGTGGTTAGCACTGTACTATATATAGGGCAGCACGGTGGCTCAGTGGTTAGCACATTACTATATATAGGACAGCATGGTGTCTCAGTGGTTAGCACAGTACTATATATAGGGCAGCAGGGTAGCTCAGTGGTTAGCACTGCAGCACTGGGGTCCTGGGTTCAAATCCCACCAAGGACAACATCTGCAAGGAGTTTGTATGTTCTCCCCGTGTTTGTGTGGGTTTCCTCCAGGTTCTCTGGTTTCCTCCCACACTCCAAAGACATACTGATAGGGAATGTAGATTGTGAGCCCCAATGGGGACAGTGATGATGATGTCTGTAAAGCACTGTGGAATTCATAATGCTATAAAAATGAGTAAACTAAATAAATGTTCATCATTGTCAATGGGGTCTCTTGTTTTTCAAACGTTTCATCAATTGTGATTTTTTTTAAAAAGTCAGAACATTTTTGAGCAAATTCACTTGAATCTCTCCCTGGAGTGATTTTCTGTATGCCTGAAATATTTAGAGCTAATTTTGCAAACTTTTAGCTGAAATTGCAACTTTTTGCTCTTAAAAGGCGCAATAACGAAAAGACATAAAAAGGAGGAATTTATATTTTGCACAAAACTCATGAAGCACAAGCACCATTTTTGAGGATTTGATGTAAAAAAATATGTCAACGTATAAGACAAGACCAAGAAAAAAAAAAAGAAAAGTGACTTAAAAATAATGTAAATGATGATTTGGGCCCAAGTTTCAAATTATTCTAACATGCTCATCAATAAGTATTCTGCGAAAATGCCGGATTGCTCAACGTTCATTGGCTATTAGGATTGGGGTTGTCCACCTTTGGGGACATTTTCTTCTTTCCTGAAATGCATGTATTTGGGGCTAAAAATGTTGCACTATTTGACTGTTACAGGCTCTTTGTTTCTCTGCACATTCCACTTTGATGTGGTCTGTGGTAATAAATCAACGGAGAAGAGGTCAGAAAAAGAAATATTAGAGTTCTAAACTCCAAGTCACACCATCATAGAGAGCTGACTGACAGATTCTCAGTTAACTCATTCTGCAGTCAGCAATAGACAGTGTAATACCAAGGCTATAGAAAGCAAATGGTTACAAAAATTTTAACAATACCAATTGTAAATATAATTTCTAGCCCCAACTACACTCACTTAAGTAAAAAAAAAAAAAATTGTCCCCAAAAGTAGACAATCCTTTTTAATTTAATTGATTTTACATGTATGACTTTAGTTTTTGATGATTTTAAAAGGTCGCTGAATATTCACCTGTTTTGCAAAAAGGGCTTCTACTGCTTTTTAGTAAAGGGATGGCATAGAAAAGGCTTTAGCACCTCCTGCTGGTCAGAGACTCTCATTACGAGAAAAAAGAATATATCTAAAAAAGTATCAAAATGACAATTATGTATAAGCAGAATAATAATAAGAAAAGTCCTTGACGTTGGATATGCCACCAATAAGTTAGGGACTCCTGATCCCATAATGGAGAACTTTTAGCATCCAGGAAAGCATAAATATTGTGGAGCTAACCGTTTTGCAGTTTACACCCCTCCATATTCTTTTCTGACTGCTCTGTGTCAATGTTCTGCCGTGGAAAGCAAAAAACATTACATAATCACTGATTTCTGGAAAGTTGTGACTGCATCCAGGAGTTTTGTAGACCACTCTAAAAATTCAGAACGTCCCCCCTTGTTCCTGGAGCCTCCAGAACTCTCCAGCAGAGTCGGCACATATGATCTATCTATATTGGGTGGACAGTTTATTAGAGACACCGGCCCTTTCACGATTCCTGGTTTAGATATAAACACCTGAGTGCAGCATACAATCAAGTGATCAGTTTTCAGTGGATCTGTCTCAATGTGAATCTACTGTACATAAAAAATGCTAAAATCAAGTGATCGAGGTGGTTTAGAATGAGGCCTGACCATCAATGCTGAGACTAACTGGGCCCAGAACTTCAAAAATTGTCAACCTTGTATATAAAGAATGGTGTGATAGAGGAAAAACATCTGGCAAAAGTAAAGAAAATGTAAAGCGCCATGGAATAAATGGCACTATAATAATAAATAATAATAATAATAAGAAGAAAAGGGTCTGAGGAAGATGTCAAGAGCCTTAAAGGGGTTTTCAGGTTTCAGTTTGCTAAAAAAAAAAAAAACGAACTAACTTTTCATTACTCACCCTCCCCAGGTCCAAAGCTCCGTGTCCAGCACTGCTCCTTAAATCTGTTATTCTCTGCAGGGCTTGCGTTAAGTCAGTTGCACTGAAGCCAATAACTGAACGTGGCGGTTTTGTCCGAATTGATGGTACGAGTCTCTGAGCTCATTGATTAACGGCAGCGCTGTCAATGTGACGTCAGCACTGCAGACTATAAAAGACACATGGAGCAGCGAAGACTCAGCACTGGATCAGGGGAGGGTGAGAAAAGAACAATTTATTTGTTTTAGAACAAACAAAAGTCGGAGGACAGGATTTGCCAAAATGGAAAACCACTTTAAAAATGTATTAGTCGCACAGTTCCCATCCAGGACAATATCTGCAATTACGATCGGTAGTTTAGAGTGTGGGGACAGTGGTAATAATGTCTGTAAATTACTGTCGAATATCATAGTCCTATAAAAGAAAGTAAAATAAATGGGGATTCCAGCTTCCAGCTTGCTCAGCTATTTTTTAGAACTTCCATAGAAGTGAATGATGAGAGCTGCGCATGCAACGTGCCTGCAGTCCTGGCTGGGTAGGGGTTCGGGTGAATATAGGGTGATGTCCCAAAGGTAGGTCATGCATCTGACACTTATGGCATATCATGTGGATATCCTGTGGCTAAGTTGGAAAATCCTTTAAGAACATGAGAATATATTAAACAATGTCTGAGTACACCCCCAGCACTCTGGGACCCCATCCCCAGAATAGCATAGGGTCCGTAATAGCCGTTCTGTTATTGCATCCAGTCCAGAGGAGGTGGAAACACATGTAAAACTCTCTCTTTAGTTGTGGGTTTGCCTGATTGCATAACTCCCATAGACTTAAATGGAGAAGAAGAAGCGCATGTGCCACCAGTATGTCTGCCATAGGGGGCCAAGAGGGTCCAGAGAAAAAATGTTTCATATCTCTCAAAATTGATCTGGAAAAGAAATATCTCAGCGGTACAACATATCACACACCAATATCACAGAACTATACTCGCCCTGTAGAAGGTGGTTGCCTTATTTCTGTCACTGGCGCCATTGAAGAATATATCTCCGCTGGCTTCATACAGCTGCATGCCGAGATGTGGATCCCCCGTACACAGAGCAACGTTCTGCGCCACCTGGAAAGAGGAATAGTCTTCATTCATGTGAATTAGTATGCTGTGCGTACATGGCCCAGGCTCCTAAAAGTTTCCAGAAGTATTGTAAGTTACTGTCAAAGAAAATCTGGGATTATAGCATTAAAGAGGTCCAGATTAGGACAAAGATGCCATAAGGTCCTCCGATTGGAGCCTTATTATACGAGTCAGATCAGAGAGCAGCTCCTATTCTGGCAAATGTGCTCAGTCCTTGTATTGCAAGAACGGTCATTCATCTGAAAGACCGCCATGTAATACTACATTTTCCCTGCCTATGTCCTCCAGAAAAATCATCTGTTTGGTGGGAACATAGTGGGATCAGCTGATTCTATATATATATTCTGATATTTCTATAAAAAAAAACAAAAAACAAACAATTAAGCAACCAAATAAGTAGACACAATGGATATCAGAAGCAGGGGTGCTTGAAGCTAGAATGTTAATGATATATCGTAATGATAGTGGCAGTTCTTGAGTTCTGAAGCTCAGCTCCCATTCACTTCAGTAGGAGCTAAGCTGCAGTACACAAGATTAGCCACTACGCAGTGTATGGAGCTGTGGTGTTCTGGCATCATACACGGTGTATAACCAGTGCCTGCGGGATCTGCAATCAGCTGATCAGTAGGGGTGCTGGGTGCCAGATACCATCGTTCTAAAATATTGTATTCCTGGACGACTTCTTTAATCATTGGATGCCAAGAATTTGAGCTTTATCCACTGACTCGAATAATATGACTTCCATAATTCAAAAAGATACTTTCACCATCCTAGACACATGAAACACGACTACGATATATCCAAAATTCAGATAGATATTACATTTCTGTGATTTCCCAAGGCCGAAAATCCACTTGGAGCCATAGAAGCAATTATGTCCTCCGATTGCAAATGCATGTAATAATTAATATTGCATTTACATTGTGTCATGTGATGTTCCTGGTATGGATTAGAGACGTCCAGTCTGCCATGTGATGTCCCTGGTATGGACTAGAGATATCCAGTCTGCCATGTGATGTCCCTGGTATGGACTAGAGACGTCCAGTCTGCCATGTGATGTCCCTGGTATGGACTAGAGATATCCAGTCTGCCATGTGATGTTCCTGGTATGGACTAGAGACGTCCAGTCTGCCATGTGATGTCCCTGGTATGGACTAGAGACGTCCAGTCTGCCATGTGATGTCCCTGGTATGGACTAGAGACGTCCAGTCTGCCATGTGATGTCCCTGGTATGGACTAGAGACGTCCAGTCTGCCATGTGATGTCCCTGGCATGGACTACAGATATCCAGTCTGCCATGTGATGTCCCTGGTATGGATTAGAGACGTCCAGTCTGCCATATGATGTCCCTGGTATGGACTAGAGACGTCCAGTCTGCCATGTGATGTCCCTGGTATGGACTAGAGATGTCCAGTCTGCCATGTGATGTCCCTGGTATGGACTAGAGATATCCAGTCTGCCATGTGATGTCCCTGGTATGGACTAGAGATATCCAGTCTGCCATGTGATGTCCCTGGTATGGATTAGAGACGTCCAGTCTGCCATGTGATGTCCCTGGTATGGACTAGAGACGTCCAGTCTGCCATGTGATGTCCCTGGTATGGACTAGAGATATCCAGTCTGCCATGTGATGTCCCTGGTATGGATTAGAGACGTCCAGTCTGCCATGTGATGTCCCTGGTATGGACTAGAGATGTCCAGTCTGCCATGTGATGTCCCTGGTATGGACTAGAGACATCCAGTCTGCCATGTGATGTCCCTGGTATGGACTAGAGACATCCAGTCTGCCATGTGATGTCCCTGGTATGGACTAGAGACGTCCAGTCTGCCATGTGATGTCCCTGGTATGGACTAGAGACGTCCAGTCTGCCATGTGATGTCCCTGGTATGGACTAGAGACGTCCAGTCTGCCATGTGATGTCCCTGGTATGGACTACAGATATCCAGTCTGCCATGTGATGTCCATGGTATGGATTAGAGACGTCCAGTCTGCCATATGATGTCCCTGGTATGGACTAGAGACGTCCAGTCTGCCATGTGATGTCCCTGGTATGGACTAGAGATGTCCAGTCTGCCATGTGATATCCCTGGTATGGATTAGAGACGTCCAGTCTGCCATGTGATGTCCCTGGTATGGACTAGAGATATCCAGTCTGCCATGTGATGTCCCTGGTATGGACTAGAGATATCCAGTCTGCCATGTGATGTCCCTGGTATGGATTAGAGACGTCCAGTCTGGCCATGTGATGTCCCTGGTATGGACTAGAGACGTCCAGTCTGCCATGTGATGTCCCTGGTATGGACTAGAGATATCCAGTCTGCCATGTGATGTCCCTGGTATGGATTAGAGACGTCCAGTCTGCCATGTGATGTGCCTGGTATGGACTAGAGATGTCCAGTCTGCCATGTGATGTCCCTGGTATGGACTAGAGACATCCAGTCTGCCATGTGATGTCCCTGGTATGGACTAGAGATATCCAGTCTGCCATGTGATGTCCCTGGTATGGACTAGAGACGTCCAGTCTGCCATGTGATGTCCCTGGTATGGACTAGAGACGTCCAGTCTGCCATGTGATGTCCCTGGTATGGACTAGAGATATCCAGTCTGCCATGTGATGTCCCTGGTATGGACTAGAGACGTCCAGTCTGCCATGTGATGTCCCTGGTATGGACTAGAGATATCCAGTCTGCCATGTGATGTCCCTGGTATGGACTAGAGACGTCCAGTCTGCCAGGTGATGTCCCTGGTATGGACTAGAGATATCCAGTCTGCCATGTGATGTCCCTGGTATGGACTAGAGACGTCCAGTCTGCCATGTGATGTCCCTGGTATGGACTAGAGACGTCCAGTCTGCCATGTGATGTCCCTGGTATGGACTAGAGACGTCCAGTCGGCCATGTGATGTCCCTGGTATGGACTAGAGACGTCCAGTCTGCCATGTGATGTCCCTGGTATGGACTAGAGATATCCAGTCTGCCATGTGATGTCCCTGGTATGGACTAGAGACTTCCAGTCTGCCATGTGATGTCCCTGGTATGGATTAGAGACGTCCAGTCTGCCATGTGATGTCCCTGGTATGGACTAGAGACGTCCAGTCTGCCATGTGATGTCCCTGGTATGGATTAGAGACGTCCAGTCTGCCATGTGATGTCCCTGGTATGGACTAGAGATGTCCAGTCGGCCATGTGATGTCCCTGGTATGGACTAGAGATGTCCAGTCGGCCATGTGATGTCCCTGGTATGGACTAGAGACATCCAGTCTGCCATGTGATGTCCCTGGTAAGGACTAGAGACTTCCAGTCTGCCATGTGATGTCCCTAGTATGGATTAGAGACGTCCAGTCTGCCATGTGATGTCCCTGGTATGGATTAGAGACGTCCAGTCTGCCATGTGATGTCCCTGGTATGGACTAGAGATGTCCAGTCTGCCATGTGATGTCCCTGGTATGGACTAGAGATGTCCAGTCGGCCATGTGATGTCCCTGGTAAGGACTAGAGACTTTCAGTCTGCCATGTGATATCCCTGGTATGGACTAGAGACGTCCAGTCTGCCATGTGATGTCCCTGGTATGGACTAGAGATGTCCAGTCTGCCATGTGATATCCCTGGTATGGATTAGAGACGTCCAGTCTGCCATGTGATGTCCCTGGTATGGACTAGAGATATCCAGTCTGCCATGTGATGTCCCTGGTATGGACTAGAGATATCCAGTCTGCCATGTGATGTCCCTGGTATGGATTAGAGACGTCCAGTCTGCCATGTGATGTCCCTGGTATGGACTAGAGACGTCCAGTCTGCCATGTGATGTCCCTGGTATGGACTAGAGATATCCAGTCTGCCATGTGATGTCCCTGGTATGGATTAGAGACGTCCAGTCTGCCATGTGATGTCCCTGGTATGGACTAGAGATGTCCAGTCTGCCATGTGATGTCCCTGGTATGGACTAGAGACATCCAGTCTGCCATGTGATGTCCCTGGTATGGACTAGAGATATCCAGTCTGCCATGTGATGTCCCTGGTATGGACTAGAGACGTCCAGTCTGCCATGTGATGTCCCTGGTATGGACTAGAGACGTCCAGTCTGCCATGTGATGTCCCTGGTATGGACTAGAGATATCCAGTCTGCCATGTGATGTCCCTGGTATGGACTAGAGACGTCCAGTCTGCCATGTGATGTCCCTGGTATGGACTAGAGATATCCAGTCTGCCATGTGATGTCCCTGGTATGGACTAGAGACGTCCAGTCTGCCAGGTGATGTCCCTGGTATGGACTAGAGATATCCAGTCTGCCATATGATGTCCCTGGTATGGACTAGAGACGTCCAGTCTGCCATGTGATGTCCCTGGTATGGACTAGAGACGTCCAGTCTGCCATGTGATGTCCCTGGTATGGACTAGAGACGTCCAGTCGGCCATGTGATGTCCCTGGTATGGACTAGAGACGTCCAGTCTGCCATGTGATGTCCCTGGTATGGACTAGAGATATCCAGTCTGCCATGTGATGTCCCTGGTATGGACTAGAGACTTCCAGTCTGCCATGTGATGTCCCTGGTATGGATTAGAGACGTCCAGTCTGCCATGTGATGTCCCTGGTATGGACTAGAGACGTCCAGTCTGCCATGTGATGTCCCTGGTATGGATTAGAGACGTCCAGTCTGCCATGTGATGTCCCTGGTATGGACTAGAGATGTCCAGTCTGCCATGTGATGTCCCTGGTATGGACTAGAGACGTCCAGTCGGCCATGTGATGTCCCTGGTATGGACTAGAGACGTCCAGTCGGCCATGTGATGTCCCTGGTATGGACTAGAGACGTCCAGTCTGCCATGTGATGTCCCTGGTAAGGACTAGAGACTTCCAGTCTGCCATGTGATGTCCCTGGTATGGATTAGAGACGTCCAGTCTGCCATGTGATGTCCCTGGTATGGATTAGAGACGTCCAGTCTGCCATGTGATGTCCCTGGTATGGACTAGAGATGTCCAGTCTGCCATGTGATGTCCCTGGTATGGACTAGAGATGTCCAGTCGGCCATGTGATGTCCCTGGTAAGGACTAGAGACTTCCAGTCTGCCATGTGATATCCCTGGTAAGGACTAGAGACTTCCAGTCTGCCATGTGATATCCCTGGTATGGACTAGAGACGTCCAGTCTGCCATGTGATATCCCTGGTAAGGACTAGAGACTTCCAGTCTGCCATGTGATATCCCTGGTATGGACTAGAGACGTCCAGTCTGCCATGTGATGTCCCTGGTATGGACTAGAGACTTCCAGTCTGCCATGTGATGTCCCTGGTATGGACTAGAGACGTCCAGTCTGCCATGTGATGTCCCTGGTAAGGACTAGAGACTTCCAGTCTGCCATGTGATATCCCTGGTATGGACTAGAGACGTCCAGTCTGCCTAGGGGCAATTATCTTGTCATGAATATATTCGCACCTCTTTCTGGTGAGGGAACACTTAGAAAGCATCTGGTCTCCCTGTAAACATATCTTCTGATCAATGTTACACCAGGCACATAGAGTAGAAATATTCTCTGAATGTTAGTCAACATTATACCCACCGGTGTCATATATAAGTACCTGAATATATAGATCCACCAGCTCGTTCTGTCCCAGAATGTAATAAATCTTCCCAGCCATTAACCAAGCTCGAGCTTCTCTCTCTTTAGACTGAAGATCAATAAAAATGCCCAGACTTCTTTTGGTGTATTCCAGGGCCGATCTGCAGGCTCTAGACAATGACAGGAGGACATGTTCAGGTGCAAATCACCAAAGATCAATCAACTAAAGGTCGACATGTTGCAAGGGTGATAATTAGGGCAGCATCAATTTTAGGTAAAATTATTTCATGTCTAATGAGGTTTTTCAACCAGGGGAAGCAAAATTGTAAGATTTTCCTCCTTACCGTCATTTTATCAATATCCTTACCCCTTGTAGAACTTGATGGACCCAATGTAAATGAAAATTGCTCATTAAATTGGTTTTACTAATAGAAGACAAGTGTATTCTCATTCTACTGTTAAAAGAATGTGTCACCATTTAATGAAAAGTAGATAGTTCTGCTGATTTTTTTTTGTTTGTTTTTAGGTTACTAAAACTCAGGAAAACTCTACTACTATTGCTGGATATTTGTAGACTATATTCACATGGGTAGACTTTGTCATGAATTTAGGTTCGGATTCTGTGCAAAAAAAATCCATGTCAAATCCGATGACAATCTGATCTGATTATACCATACGTGTGATTAGGGTTTCCACAAGTCGTTGAGAATCCATTGAAAATAAAATTTCCTTGTGCATTTTTGCCGTGTTTGGAGAAATAAATCTGCCAAGGTGATAAGTCATTTCTAGATACACCGTGCAGGTAAAGAGCTTAGCTGATAGTGTCAAGATATTGTATGGGTGTTTCTAGTTCCCACAGCCAGCTTCTGAAAAGCAGACACAGAGATCAAATATTCGGCAATATCTGGATTTAAAATTTCCGCTGACCTAATGGGGTGGGGAACGCCAAAGAAGGCTCCAAATTTGATGGACCACTAATAATGAGGTACAGCACCCCAAAGCTTTTATTATACTCACAAAATGCAAATGAATAAAATGTAGTGAAATGTAGTGTCCAGCACTTAATACAAACTGTGTGTATTACACACTTGCCCAACTCAAGTTTCGCCTGATTGGCTTTGTCTGGGGCATGTCAACATCCTGAATTATTCCTATTAATTTATAGCATCTTAAGTCAATATGTAACATCCAGAATCACTAAAACATATAACATCTATGGCAAACAGCACCCATACCGACATGATCTATACAAACAAACAATCCAGATGTCACGGTGGTAACTCACATGCCACCTCAGGGCCGTCCTACTCCTCATGCGGCTTCTCCTCGCGTCAGGCCGGCTCGCTGAGTTTTGCCTCTTGCAGAACTCCTCAGCACTGAATGTGGTTTCCATTTTACTTTAGGGGGACGTGGCCGGTCTCTGCAGGAATTTAACCATTCTGTGTCCTGCAGAGATTAGGTTCCCTCACTTATGCCTTCCCAGCAGGCTCTACACTAGTCAGCTTGTCCCACCACTCTTTGCCCGAACATTGATTCCTAGCTTACTAGCACTTTGCATTTCTCCATATTATATCTGCTGTTGACGACCCGGCTTGTGTACCTGTCCTGTCTGACCTGTCTGCTCTGTCTGCTCCTGACCTTGGCTACGAGTATTGAACCTGTGCTGCCTGCTCTGACTTTGGATTGTCTGACCACGTCTTTGCCCTCCTGTACCTCGCACCTGTGCCTCTGACCCTCCGGTCAGCTGCTGCAGTCCCAAGGACTGCCCTGCAGTGATGTCTGGTGTTTACCGGCAGCCTAGCCTATCTTCACCATCAGAGGCAATAGTGAAGACCCAGTAGACACCTAGTTATACCCTTCCAGGGTAAGCCCGGCCAGTGGCACAGTGGGTCTACACCCAGAGTTACACCAAAGAAATGGAAAGAGAAAGAAAAAAAACGCACAAAAAACGTTCAGCGCGCACAGAAAACACAAAAACGCAAAGAAACAACAACTGGATGTTACATATTGACTTCAGATGTTACAAATTAATAGGAAAAATTCAGGATGTTGACATGCCACAGACAAAGCCAATCAGGCGAAACTTGAGTTGGGTAAGTGTGCAATACACACAGTTTGTATTAAGTTCTGGACTCTACTTTTAACTGTCTTTGTTCATTAGAATTTTGTGGGTATAATAACAGCTTTGGGGCGCTGTGCCTCATTATGAGAGGTCTTTCACTTTTGGAGTCTTCTTTGTCTGTTATTCAGAAGCTGGTTGTGGGACCTGGAAACACCCGTATAAGATCCTGACACTTTCAGCTAAGTTTTTTACCTGTGCTGTGTATCTAGAATTTGATTTCTTGACTCATTGGACATTAGATTTTCTTTTATTTATGGAGATAAGTAGCATACTACACGTTTGAGTGGATTGTGAGCAGAAAAGGGGTGGATTCATCAAATTGAATGACAATTGGGCTAATTCACAGAATCTGCGGTAACTCAAACTGCAAATTTGATGCAGATATCTTAGGGAGAATCAGGTTTAGATTTCTGCCCCAGGAATACATATTATGCTTTTTTATTAAATTTGTTTGGAAAATCTTCTTGTCTCAGGATTTCTACGTCTTGACTTTACATTACATCATAACTTTTTGAAGGGTGCTGTGCAATTAGTGCACTTACATATACAATCAATGGTATTTCCAAACCCATCCTTTTTTGGAAGAAATTAGGTCCTTTTACAGCAAATATCACAACTTCAGCTGTGGCATTACATTTTGTTTGCAATTATAAGTACTGAGAATGAAAAAGAGAAGAATAAAGCCGTATATGGGAGAATATAAAGCACTTATGTTGGGAAGCTGTGAAATTTTCTCTAGAAAGTAACCTATTCTCAATACAGATCCAGTTTCTGCCCTTAGGGTCTGTTCCTTTTGTGCAAGTCTGCACCATTCCTCATTGTCCTGGACCTCGCTGATCCATGGGTCATCCAGCTCTGCTGTGCCATCGCCTTCGGTCCGTGTTGCCCACCCTGACCTGTGCCTTAGAGAATCCACCTCATCAGGTGAGCTCATATCAGCTCTTTGGGGAAAATTGCAACATGTCTCTTCTACAGAAGGCATAAAACTGTAAACTTATAGGTAACTACAGTGGTGTGAAAATGTGTTTGCTCCCTTCCTGATTTCTTATTCTTTCGCATGTTTCTCACACTTAAATGTTTCAGATCACAAAACAAAATGTAAATATTAGACAAAGATAACACAAGTAACCACAAAATGCAGTTTTTAAATGAAGGTCTTTATTATTAAGGGAAAAAGAAATCCAAACCTATAGGGCCCTGTGTGGAAAGGTGATTGCCCCCATCCCCTTACACCATACATTAACTGTGGCTTTTTGTACAAACCACAGGTAAGTTTCCTATACAACTCACTCAAAAAGCCAAGACCTTCCCAGCATTGAGCACTTGCTCTGCTGTGGAAGTATTTGTCAAAATGGTGAGTTCTGACATTGAATCACTTCCCAATAGTCCCAAATGGATTTCCAATTTATCTGTCCAGGATAGAAGTGCACTTCAGGAACTACAGTCACTACTGAATGTCTGCATCAAACCTGCAGACAAAGGCGGGAACGTGGTCCTCTGGCCAAATAATTTATACGAGAAACAGGTGTTCAAAATCTTAAATATCCCTACTTGCCTCAAAAAACTCAGTCAAGATCCTACTCCATGCTTCCATGATCAATTGATTAAGATTCTCGAAAGGGCATATGAGTCTGATATTATCCCTAAAAGAATGGTTGAGACCGTCAGAAAGATACATCCAAGATTGCCAACTTTTTATCTTCTACCCAAACTGCATAAACACCCAACAGATCCCAGAATGGAGGACTGTGTGAAACTGTTTGTTTGGTATTAGATCACTTTCTTAAGCCATTGGTTCATACCTTGCCGTCATACATTTAAGACACTACGGCAGCACTCCAAAGAATCAACAACTTGCAATTGGATGAAAGGATGACCATGGTTACAGCTGATGTGGAGGCCCTATACTCCTCCATTAGACATAGTGATGGCCTATGAGCTGTATCACTATTTCTGGAGTTCAGCAATTTTGAACGACCTAAAAGACATCTGATTTTGGAATTATTGCAGTTTGTAATACAGCATAACATCTTTATTTTTAAAAATTATTTTTTTTTTTACAATTGCAGGGAACTGCGATGGGGGTAGCTTGTGCCCCCTCACATGCCAACCTGTTCATGGGTGCATGGGAACGCGATATTTTTCAAAATAGCCATATTCCTGGAGTGGAGAGGATTCAGACCTGGATGAGGTTCATTGATGATGTGTGGTTCGTCTGGGATGGTCCAATTGATCAATTACATGATCTCATGGCACGGCTTAATAACAAGGACATCAATATTAAATTAACTTACAAACATGGACACAAACTTGAATTTCTCGATCTTTTGATTTCAACCCTCCCAGACAGCCACATCATCACTGATCTCTATCGCAAACCTACCTCCACAAATTCCTTATTGCGTGCCACATCCTCTCATATGCCCAATACAATTAATGGGATACCTATCAGTCAATTCCTGCGAATCAGAAGAATCTGCACCACCGGTGAAGCCTTCTTACAACAATCTAATGACTTGACATGTAGATTTAAAGACAGGGGGTATAGCTCACGATGAATTAAGAGAGGTTTCTATAGAGCAATAAAAACACCAAGGGAAGAACTGATATATGGTAAAAGGGGGGACGAGCAACCAACTGCATTAAAAAAGGAGATCATACGTATGGTCACCACTTATAATAAACAGTGGGGTGAGCTTACCAATATCCTTCAGAAACACTGGAGTATATTACTTACAGACCCCCTTTTGAACAAAATCTTACCATCTAGACCGCGGACCAGGACCGGGCCGTTGGGGTTTTTCAGCCGGTCCGCGGCACTGCCACAGACAATTACTAAACATTGACAGTGTGCTCTGGTCTGCGGTGGCTCAGAGCACACTGTGTGGGGTGGATGCTGCCCGCTGTTCTAGACTCCCGCAGGGTAGACCTGTAGAGGACCTGTGATGACATCAAGGTACATAACTGTGATGTCACCACAGGTCCTGAAGCAGGGGCGGAACTACCGCCCGTGCAGCCGGTTCATTGAACGGGGGCCCCGAGGGAGAGGGGGCCCCTCCAGCAGGGCCACCATCAGGGCATGACTGCCCTGACTCCAGTATGGGGCCCGGCCGGTAGGAGCCCCCTCGGAGCCCCCCTCTTGTGCGTCTCTCTCCTCATGGGGCCCCCGGCCCCATGCAAAGCGCCGGGTCCAGGACATCTCATAATTCCTCTGACTTCCGGTCATGTGACGGCGCCATCACATGACCGGAAGGCAGGAGAACCTGGTGTCAGCGATTTGGACGAGCGCCAGGATTCTGCAGGGATCGCATGGGGGTAAGTATAACAAGTTTTATTTTTTTTTAAATACAATAAACTAGGAGTGGGGGGAATGGGAGATGCACATGGGGGGAGGGGAGAGATGAGAGATGCACATGGGGGGAGGGGAGAGATGAGAGATGCACATGGGGGGAGGGGAGAGATGCACATGGGGGGAGGGGAGAGATGAGAGATGCACATGGGGGGAGGGGAGAGATGAGAGATGCACATGGGGGGAGGGGAGAGATGCACATGGGGGGAGGGGAGAGATGAGAGATGCACATGGGGGGAGGGGAGAGATGAGAGATGCACATGGGGGGAGGGGAGAGAAGAGAGATGCACATGGGGGCAGGGGAGAGATGCACATGGGGGGGAGGGGAGATATGAGAGATGCACATGGGGGAGAGGGGAGAGATGAGAGATGCACATGGGGGGAGGGGAGAGATGAGAGATGCACATGGGGGGGAGGGGAGAGATGAGAGATGCACGGGGGGGTGAGAGATGCACGGGGGGGTGAGAGATGCACGGGGGGTGAGAGATGCACGGGGGGGATGAGAGATGCACGGGGGGATGAGAGATGCATGGGGGGGATGAGAGATGCACGGGGGGGATGAGAGATGCACGGGGGGGATGAGAGATGCACGGGGGGGTGAGAGATGCACGGAGGGGATGAGAGATGCACAGTGGGGGGTGAGAGATGCACATGGGGGGAGGGGAGAGATGAGAGATGCACATGGGGGGAGGGGAGAGAAGAGAGATGCACATGGGGGCAGGGGAGAGATGCACATGGGGGGGAGGGGAGATATGAGAGATGCACATGGGGGAGAGGGGAGAGATGAGAGATGCACATGGGGGGAGGGGAGAGATGAGAGATGCACATGGGGGGGAGGGGAGAGATGAGAGATGCACGGGGGGGTGAGAGATGCACGGGGGGGTGAGAGATGCACGGGGGGTGAGAGATGCACGGGGGGGATGAGAGATGCACGGGGGGATGAGAGATGCATGGGGGGGATGAGAGATGCACGGGGGGGATGAGAGATGCACGGGGGGGATGAGAGATGCACGGGGGGGTGAGAGATGCACAGTGGGGGGTGAGAGATGCACATGGGGGGGGTTATGTTTACATAACTTTGTTGCCTTATGAAGGGCGGGGGGGCCCCCAAAAATTTCTTGCACAGGGGCCCACTACAGTCTGTGTCCGCCCCTGGGATGAAGTAAATGCAGCTGAACAGCAGCTGTCAGGACAGCTGCCCTGTCCTGCTGCAGGGCGTGATGGGGCCTCAGTGATGCGGCTCCTGGCACAGCACATTATGTGGGGCTCCTGGCATAGCTCCTGGCGGGGACCTGGTCTACACTATATGATAAGTATGCACTAAACTCCAAATCCCTCCATTACCCCGCCCCCATATGACCAAAGCCCCGCCCACCCCACCCCCTCCTTGCTGGGCCATGGAAAAATGATCTTGCTTCAAGCCGGTCCCTGGTGCAAAAAAGGTTGGGGACCACTGATCTAGACCATCAAGACACTCTGGTACACAGCCACTACTCCCCATCTTTAAAATCTAGGAATAAGGCTCATCCAACAGTCGGCTTCTTCCCGTGTGGTTTATGCAAAGGTTGTAAAAATTTGATTAAGGATAAATACTTCTCCAATCAAGACGGATCTCGCCAATTTTCTATCAGGAAATACTTGAACTGCACTTCCAAGGGTGTAATATACCATGCCACATGCCCTTACGGAAAGATTTACAGTATACAGGTTTAACCACTAGAGAAGTCCGGATCAGGACGAGGGAACATGTCCGAGACATAGAGAAAGCATCAACAAAAGAAGATGTTAGTTTGTTGAAAACTCTTCCCAGACATTTCAAAATATGGCATGACTGGAAACCAGATGGCCTAAAGGCTATTGATCAAATAACCCTAGGCCCACGGGGGTAGGGGTGACCTAGGGAAGATGCTGGCTCAGACAGAAAGTCAATGGATTTTTAGATTAGGGACTTTGTCACCACAAGGACTAAACGAGATGTTAGGTTTTGTTTCCTTCCTCTGATACATACCTCCGTGACCTGTCTATATATGCACTCTCTCCTTTTGCAAACGATCTCTTGATTCTCTCTGTGGGTGTTTGTAAGCCAGGTTTGTACCTGGGTGTATATACACTGTGTTCCAAATTATTATGCAAATAATATTTTCTCAGATTTTCCCAAATTACCTATATGAATTGCAGTCATTGTAATTTTCCAGTCAAATAACTATTAGAGCACAATTGAAAGGTTTTTGTACAAACTGCCTATGATAACAGTATATTTTTAAAAAAATAAAAAACTCAAAACTGCACTCAAAATGCATGTTCCAAATTATTATGCACAGCAGAGTTTTCAACCTTTTCATTTTAATAAAGAACAAAAAAATGGTCATTTTTGAAATTATAAGCATTAGCAGGTTATTACACACTGAAATCAAACAGTTTTCAACTCAAACCTTTATTCTAGGTGATGTTACATTTGCACATAGGACCCCTTGAAGAATGGCCGCTCCTGATGACTACTCGCTGGACCTTTGATGTGACCAGGATATGTCGCTATTTTGCATTCATGGACTAATACTTTGAGTGTCATGAATTCTTCATTCATGTATTTAGGGAAACCCTTTTGGTTCTCATAATGCAGAGTTCAATATATCTACCTAAAAACATTTCAACAAAGTTATGGATTATTATATATATATATATATATATACTCTTAATATCGTTTGTACCAGTCTTTGGGAAAACACCATAGTAACTGAGTAGGATGGTCTAGGATGTGGGGTTTAATAAGGAATCTGTTCCATCTTGATTAATGGGGATATAGTCTACACATTTCTATTTTGTTGGCCTATTTGTTTTCATTGGCAAGTTCTGTCGCTATATTCTTTGTAGTTCTTGTTATGTTATGTGTTTTTTTGATATTGACCCTTTGATATTAATACCGGTGGATCAATGTAATAGTAGTTAATTTCTTCTTTATCTACTTTTCTTTTGGCCATTCATTCCCTCATTTTCTGACTTTGCCATTAGAATTTTGTTAGGCCCCTCCCCTTTTGTACATCTGGCGGCATAGGACAGCCGCATCTTACCTTCCCATTCTTGTTCCAGCCAGTGCGCATGTGCACTCACGGCACCCACAGACTTCCGGTCCGGCGCCATAGGGGCTGCATGCGTTCCAGCATGTGTTCCACAGCACCGCAGACGGAAGTCATTTCACACATGAGCGGCCTTAGAGCGCTTCATGCGCTGCCTCCTGGCTGGGATAACATCTCCGTGATTGGCCAGATTCACACCGCTGGGTATTTATAGAACACCCACTCTCCTTTTTGTCAACGCCCCTTGGAAGAAGCATCAGGCGAAACGGCGTCGTCGGGGTTTATGTGCGGTCAGACCTGATATTAGCAGTGAGTATCACCATTTTACTGTCCACCTTTTCCATTCTGTCCTTCACCCTGTGTTTTTCAACTCGCGGCACTCTGTCTCTCCACTTTTCTGAGGCAGATATATATGGATATATATGTGGATATATACATTACCTCAAGCTTCTCTGCCCTATGCACCAGACACTTTTAAAGAGATACACACCAGCATGTAGCTATGATATATTCCATTGACATGTTGTCATGATTTATTGTGTGTATCTCATCTAATTGTATTCTGCCTTTCTATCCATTACCTAGGTAGACAGTGATACACATACAATTGCAAGCCTCTTTGCACTACGCACTATGCACTTTTAAAGAGGCACACATCAATATGTAGGTGAGACATATCTAATGGCTGACAAGGTGCTTTGATTGTTTGGTTATATTTCCACCCTGATAGAGGGTAAATACCTTGTCTCCAATGCCATAAGTTGACTGTGACAGGGACTCTGCATGGTGTTTATTATTATTATTATTTGTTATTGTCCTCTGCTGGAAATTAGACTCTATTAATTTGATGGGTCTGACTTGCTGACGGTTTTATCAGTTCCCTGTTATTACTGTTTGTGATTTTTTTTAATATACAGTACAGACCAAAAGTTTGGACACACCTTCTCATTTAACCCCTTAAGCCCCGCGGGTGGTTTGCACGTTAATGACCGGGCCAATTTTTACAATTCTGACCACTGTCACTTTATGAGGTAATTACTCTGGAACGCTTCAACGAATCCCCCTGATTCTGAGATTGTTTTTTCGTGACATATTGTACTTCATGATTGTGGAAAAATTTCTTCGATATCACTTGCGTTTATTTGTGAAAAAAACGGAAATTTGGCGAAAATTTTGAAAATTTTGCAATTTTCAAAATTTGAATTTTTAAGCCCTGAAATCAGAGCGATATGTCACACAAAAGAGTTAATAAATAACATTTCCCACATGTCTACTTTACATCACCACAATTTTGGAACCAAAATTTTTTTTTGTTAGGGAGCTATAAGGGTTAAAAGTTGACCAGCGATTTCTCATTTTTCCAACAAAATTTACAAAACCATTTTTTTAGGGTCCACATCACATTTGAAGTCACTTTGAGAGGTCTTTATGACAGAAAATACCCAAAAGTGAAACCATTCTAAAAACTGCACCCCTCAAGGTGCTCAAAACCACATTCAAGAACTTTATTAACCCTTCAGGTGCTTCACAGGAATTTTTTGAATGTGGAAGAAAAAAATGAACATTTAACTTTTTTCACAAAAATGTTACTTTAGACCCAATTTTTTTTATTTTCACAGGGGTAACAAGAAAAAATGGACCCCAAAATTTGTTGTGCAATTTCCCCTGGGCACGCAGATACCCAATATTTGGGGAAAAAATACTGTTTGGGCGCACGGCAGGGCTCGGAAGGGAAGGAGCGCCATTTGACTTTTTGATTGTAAAATTTGCTTGAATAATTAGCGGACGCCATGTTGTGTTTGGAGAGCCCATGTGTGCCCAAACTTTGGAGCTCCCCCACAAGTGACCCCATTTTGGAAACTAGACCCCCCAAGGCACCTTTCTAGATGCATAGTGAGCACTTGGAACCCCCAGGTGCTTCACAAATTGATTCGTAACAATGAAAAAGTGAAAAAAAAAACACTTTTTCATTTTTATGAATCAATTTGTGAAGCACCTGAGGGTTCCAAGTGCTCACAATGCATCTAGATAGGTGCCTTGGGGGGTCTAGTTTCCAAAATGGGGTAACTTGTGGGGGAGCTCCAATGTTTGGGCACACAGCGGCTCTCCAAACGCAACATGGTGTCGCTAACAATTTGAGCCGATTTTCCGTTAAATTTGTTAGAGGATACCATGTTGCATTTAGAGAGTCCCTGTGTGCCCAAACATTGGAGCTCCCACACAAGTGACCCCATTTTGGAAACTAGACCCCCCAAGGCACCTATCTAGATGCATAGTGAGCACTTGGAACCCCCAGGTGCTTCACAAATTGATTCGTAACAATGAAAAAGTGAAAAAAAAAACACTTTTTCATTTTTACGAATCAATTTGTGAAGCACCTAGGGATTCCAAGTGCTCACTATGCATCTAAATAGGTGCCTTGGGGGGTCTAGTTTCCAAAATGGGGTCACTTGTGGGGGAGCTCCAATGTTTGGGCACACAGGGACTCTCTAAATGCAACATGGTATCCGCTAACAAATTGAATGGAAAATCGGCTCAAATTGTTAGCGGACGCCACATTGCGTTTGGAGAGCCCCTCTGTGCCCAAACTTTGGAGCTCCCCCACAAGTGACCCCATTTTGGAAACTAGACCCCCCAAGGCACCTTTCTAGATGCATAGTGAGCACTTGGAACCCCCAGGTGCTTCACAAATTGATTCGTAATAATGAAAAAGTGAAAAAAAAAACACTTTTTCATTTTTACGAATTAATTTGTGAAGCACCTAGGGGTTCCAAGTGCTCACTATGCATCTAGATAGGTGCCTTGGGGGGTCTAGTTTCCAAAATGGGGTCACTTGTGGGGGAGCTCCAATGTTTGGGCACACAGGGACTCTCTAAATGCAACATGGTATCCGCTAACAAATTGAATGGAAAATCGGCTCAAATTGTTAGCGGACGCCACATTGCGTTTGGAGAGCCCCTCTGTGCCCAAACTTTGGAGCTCCCCCACAAGTGACCCCATTTTGGAAACTAGACCCCCCAAGGCACCTTTCTAGATGCATAGTGAGCACTTGGAACCCCCAGGTGCTTCACAAATTGATTCGTAATAATGAAAAAGTGAAAAAAAAAACACTTTTTCATTTTTACGAATTAATTTGTGAAGCACCTAGGGGTTCCAAGTGCTCACTATGCATCTAGATAGGTGCCTTGGGGGGTCTAGTTTCCAAAATGGGGTCACTTGTGGAGGAGCTCCAATGTTTGGGCACACAGGGACTCTCCAAATGCAACATGATATCCGCTAACAATTTGAGCCGATTTTCCATTCAATTTGTTAGCGGATACCATGTTGCATTTAGAGTCCCTGTGTGCCCAAACATTGGAGCTCCCCCACAAGTGACCCCATTTTGGAAACTAGACCCCCAAGGCACCTATCTAGATTCATAGTGAGCACTTGGAACCCCAGGTGCTTCACAAATTGATTCATAAAAATGAAAAAGTGTTTTATTTTCACTTTTTCATTTTTACGAATCAATTTGTGAAGCACCTGGGGGTTCTAAGTGCTCACTATGCATCTAAATAGGTGCCTTGGGGGGTCTAGTTTCCAAAATGGGGTCACTTGTGGGGGAGCTCCAATGTTTGGGCACACAGGGGCTCTCCAAACGCAACATGGCGTCCGCTAACAATTTGAGCCGATTTTCCATTCAATTTGTTAGCGGACACCATGTCGCGTTTGGAGAGCCCGTGATGTGCCTAAATAGTGGAGCTCCCCCACAAGTGTCCCCATTTTGGAAACTATACCCCTCAAAGATTTTATTAAGGTGTATAGTGAACATTTTGAACCCAGAGGTACGGCACATTATTTGTTTACATTAGGTCATCATATTGAATAAGTTGTCATTATTCTTGAGCGCAAGTGCTCGCTACTTGAGTTTGCATCGGGTACTCAGGTATGCACCATGTACAGCGTGTGCTCGAGTGACATGCTCGAGTCCCTGCTCCGCATGTTTCACGGTTATTATACACCCAAAAAAAAACATGCGGGGATCGCTCGTGCATGGCAGGCAATCCCCGTAAAGTTTTTTGGCCGCGAAGCATATGGGGCAGAGACTCGAGCATGTCACTCAAATACCCACGATACTAAATGCATACCAGAGCACCCGATGCAAACTCAAGTAGCGAGCACTTGCTCTCAACACTAGTCGCCATATCGTCATCTTTTTTTCTTACTTTTGAAAAAAATCCCAACCCCAGCCCTAGCCCCAGCACAACCCTAGCCCCAGCACAACCCTAGCCCCAGCACAACCCTAGCCCCAGCACAACCCTAGCCCCAGCACAACCCTAGCCCCAGCACAACCCTAGCCCCAGCACAACCCTAGCCCCAAACCCAGCCCTAACCCTAGCCCAATCCTAACCCAAGAGTTTATTTTTGACGCCGTTCCTTGTGTGGTATAAGTGATTAGACGACTTTATTCTTCGGGTCGGTGTGATTACAGCAATGCCAGAATCATATGGGGTTTTTATGATGTCAGGGTAAAAGAGAATATATATATTTGTAACTTTTATATTTTTGTAACTTTTATACGCTTTTTTGCTAATGTACTAACCACCATTTTGTGTCATATAACAATAAGCTTTCCTTGCTACGTAATTACTCAAATCGAAACTTAAACTAAGACATTTCCAGTGTTGCCAAGACATTTCAGAGAAACGAAACAAGATTATAAGCTGACGGCTGCAATATCTGCCCAGAGACTGAGATAAGGAGATGTGGACCAATCAGGAGTGGCCAGACACTGGACTTTCATTGTTTAACCCGCCCCGGACAACCCCTTTTCCCTCCCATTATGTAGTGTATTTAGATTTGTGTATGTAAAAATAAACGCAGAACAATGCTGAGGAGGTTGACTGTAGTAGTCTTCTGAGCATGCTCTGAGCTTGAACCAGCTTGTTGTCTGACTCATTCTTTGAATGGTTGACCCATGCTCATAGTTTGAATTTGGAGTGACTGGAGGACGAGTGGAATGTCATCACGACCCCCACAAATGGCGCCCAACGTGGGGCGTGGCTAGCGGTACGCCGCCCTCCCGGACCCATATTGCTGACTTCCCTGGTGGTGACCGCGGTGGCTGAATTTGAGGCCTGATCAACCTCCATCGAACACGGTAAGTTGAGATGTATTTTATATGTCTCACTTGCCTGTGTGTCAGCCGCAGCGGTTTCTGTGGGGTTGTCAGGTTGGATCTGGGTGGGTGACCGGTCGAGTGGTGAGACCTTGGGCGTCCCGCACCACGTCCTGAACCAGCAAGTGTTAAACCGAGTGACGTCGCATGCCTGCGCGTGCTCGTGTGCACACCACCTCCTCCTCCCCCGGTCACTGTACTTTTCTTAGATAGCTGCCTCCCGTGACTGATAGTCAAGGTTACAAAGCATTCCTGAATTGTAGTGTAAGGGAGAAAGAATCTGTGACGAATTGAGGAGTACTCTTCGTCTAATACAGAGACTGCTGTTAAGTCAAGGTTAGGAAACAGTGTATTGAGGTGTCTCTACACTGTTGGGTGGTGCTGTGGTAGGAAAGCAGATAGATTGAGGTGTCTCTCTATCTAAACAGTGTATTGAGGTGTCTCTACACTGTCGGGTGGTACCGTGGTAGGAAAGGAGATAGATCGAGGTGTCTCTCTATCTCATCAGTGTATCGAGGTGTCTCTACACTGACGGGTGGTGACCTGTAGTCAGGGTGCCGTGGTGAGTCGCACTGTAAAGTCGCCATTCAAGGCTAGGAAAGGAGTTAGATTGAGGTGTCTCTCTATCTCAACAGTGTATCGAGGTGTCTCTACACTGAGGAGTGGCGACCTGTCGGCTGCACCAGTGATCTGAGTCGCGACAGATCATTGCATTCTATAAGAAAATGTTGTGTATATTCAAATTTGAAAGATTTCGTAAGTTGCGGAATGCTGCTGTAGGAGTTAAGCCAATTAGTGGAGTTACGGGAAGGCAAGAAGGCAAGAAGAATGTTAGGAATTTGTAGAATATGATAAGCTTATGAATGTGTTACACAGAAGTTGGGAAAGTTGGGTGAGGATTTCTGCAAGCACATCTTAGAGTAGATGGTGCAGGGGGGGGACAGAGAATGCCGAGCCTTTGTTCGGATACATGAAAGCTACAGAATGTGATTTGTTATGTGACCCTAAATTGGCCGTAACCCCGTTGATGCCTGTCACTACACCGAGCCTTCAGCCACCGCCCTATAATGGTGCCAACAACAAATCACCGGAGGGGTGGACGTGTCGGGTGTGTGGAGAGCAAAACCCACTCTGGGCGGGCCGCCCATGGCACGATGCCCAGCCTGCCCCCAAGAACAATCCCACCCCCACTCCCCCCTCCTCCCTCCAACGGCCATCTTACTACACCTTTTCCTGCCTCCAAGAATAATCCCACTTCCATTTTAACTTTTCCCTCCCACGGCCATCTTGCTACACCTCTTACTTGTTGTGGGAGGCCCGTAAAGCCCCAATCCAGCCTATATCCACTACTAGATCCGTCCAGTGCATATTACCAGCCACCAGCACAGGTGGAAAAGCCCGTAGTCCCAGAGTACCCATCTGAAACTAATGTGACACCCTCTGCTCCAGTTCACGATGCTGAGACGCTTCCCCTGTTTCCTATGGGAGTCACCCACAACCCTGGGGATATCCTCCTCAACTCCCCAGAATTTCAGGCCAGACTGCTCTCCCTCCGCCAACATACTGTTACTCAAGACGATACGGAGCCAGATGAGGGATGGGCTCAAGATACTCCAGCCCCCCCCCCCCCCTTTTTACCCCATACGTCTCCTATGGCATCCTCCACCCCACATTCATTACCCATATTCCGGCCCTTGCTCCAAGCAACTGCTGACAGAACACCACCCCCCAGCCCCTCAGAAGTCTGGGACCCCTGCCGCTCCCGGAACCTAGTAGACCCATCAGGACACCCTGTCACTCTGTCAATAGGCTATGGTGACATCCTTACACATCGGGTGGGGGCCATAGCCAACCCTGCAAACACCTGTATGAGCCATGTTGGAGGATTGGTTCGTAAAATTGCCCTTGCTGCTGGTTCTACTCTGGCTGCAGAATGCCAGGCTCACTTAGCCGAAAACGGAGAGCTTTCAAAAGGCCATGAATTCCACAAAAGCAGGATCCCTTAGTACGTATGAATCCGGCCTAGAATACATGAAACAGTTAAAAGCCTGGGCTCAGGATCGCTTGTCAGATCAAGCTGGGTCTGTACAAGATGTTCAACAAGACCCTGATGAATCTGTGGAAAGATATGCTGCAAGACTCAGCATGCATTTTGAGGATCTTGGATACAGTCCTCATGTCAAGACGCAGGCCGCCCTGTTGGTTCAGGCCCTAGTAGATGGCCTACAAGACGCTCTCAGAGATGAAGTCCTGAGAGTACGGCCCGAGATTCGTTCTTCTTCTTTCAACGACGTAGTGAACATTGTCAAAGCTTTCCAAAAAGCTATGCTAAAAATGGAAAAGGATACTAAGCCAAGGAAGAAAGCCGCTTCTGCCACGGTATATCAAGCTCAAGAAAGCTACCCACCCCTGGCAACCAACATGGAATCAAGTGGGTAATGGTTAAAGGCACAGGTGATGATACTCCTCCCACATATAGAAAACAAGACAGAAGAGATGACAAGGGATCATCTAAAAACAGAAGACAACCTCGTGATTCTGAAGGATGAATGTTATGTTGGCAGTGTGGTAGCCTTGACCACATCCTCAGAGACTGTCACTTTACAGGTGGACCATCAACCACTGAAGTTCCTGGTGGACACTGGGGCGGCCACATCTGTCATTTCCTCTGCACAGCTCCCTCCTTCTGTATCCCTATCACCGGATACCCTCACCTGTGTTGGGGTGGAAGGCCAACATATTTCCTCTCCACCCACAGTCCCTGTGTCTGCAGGACCGTTCACCGGAGTACTCACAAGATTCTTGGTCTCTGAAACTTGTCCTGTCAATCTGTTGGGAACCGATCTCTTAGAGCGAATGAAGGCAACAATTACCTTCGGAAACCATGGTATGGAGCTTCTTTTGCGGGACCCTCATTCCGAACAAGGGACTGAAGACCACTGTGTTTTTAAAGCCTTCCCTCTCATGATGATGACCATACAATCTCACAGTTCCCTCACTCTCTGTGGTCCAGTGGGCCAGAGGACGTCGGCCTCCTGCAGGTTCCCCCGGTCCGAGTACACCTCAAGCCTGGACACAGGTATCCACGGTTGCCACAATACCCCCTCAAGGCTGCACAAGAACAAAGCTTGGGTACCCAAATCGTTTCCCTCCTGGAATCAGGAGTCCTTGTCAGATGTGTATCTCCATGCAATACACCCCTCTTTCCTGTAAAAAAGAAAACCGTTCCGGGAGAGTCTCCAAGATACCAGTTGGTTCAGGATCTCAGAGCCGTCAATGCAGCTACCATTTTAGAAACTCCAGTGGTACCCAACTCAAACACCCTCTTGTCTCAGCTGCCTCCAACGGCCACCTTGTTTACGGTGTTAGATCTAGCCAACGCCTTCTTCAGTATACCCTTACATGAAGATTCGTGGTTTCTTTTTGCCTTCACCTTTCAAGGAGCCCAGAACTCTCCTAACCAATTCACTCATTCTATGAAGTCTATTCTGGAGCCATGAGTTCAAGATAACCCTCAGGTCACCCTTCTACGGTATGTGGATGATCTTTTACTCTGTGGCACTGAAGAAAATTTGCCAGAGATGTCAGAATCCCTTCTCTGGTTTCTTCACTCAGCTAACTGTAAAGTCTCGAAAGGCGAAGTCCAATGGTGTCTGCCCAAGGTCATTTTCCTCGGACATTGTATATCACAAGGTGCTAGACATCTGACTGAAGAAAGAAAGCAAGCCATCATGGATATCACCTTCCCAACCACCTATTCCGCTATGCAGACTTTCCTTGGCCTCATCACTTACTGCAGGCAATGGATCCCTGATGCCTCAAAGCTCATGCAACCTCTGTACGACTGTCTCAAGAATGAAGGCTCAGTTTGGCTTCATGCTGAAGATCCACGTGTTTCTCATCAACACAGACTATGTTTTGACCGCCTTAAACAGGCTGTTGTCTCTGCCCCGGCCTTGGGCTTACTAGACTATACTCAGCCATTTCATCTTTTTGCCTCGGAATCGGAAGGTCATGCCTCTGGAGTTCTAGCACAACGCTATGATCATAAGTATCGGCCTTTAGGCTACTACTCAGCCCGCCTGGACCCTGTCGCCCGAACTGCCCCCATGTGCCTTAAGGCGGTCCACGCTGCTCACATCCTCCTTGACAAGTCAGCTGATATCGTCCTTGGACATGATCTAGTTATACAGGCCGGTCATGATCTCTCAGCTGTTCTGCAACAAACATTTCCGAAACATCTCACCAACCAAAGACACCTGCGTCTGCAGTGTTCCCTATTGTTGCCCTCCAATATAACATTTACCAGATGTCTGACTATCAATCCTGCCACTTTGCTTCCACCTTCTAGGGGGGAAGGTGAAGAGGGTGAAGGTCCATTGGTGGAACCTCATGATTGTATAAAAATTTTGCAGGAAGAGACTTCTGCTCCAGAGAATATGGTGGCACATCCGCTCGCAGACCCTCAAGGGAAGTTCCACACGGGATATGCTGTCACAACAGACCTAACAGTCCTCAAGGCTGAAGCTCTACCACCATACATGTCTGCACAAGAAGCTGAACTTGTGGCTCTCACAGAGGCCTGCCACCTGGCAGCAGGAACAAAGGCGAATATATATATATATATACCGATTCCAGGTATGGACATGGAATTTGCAACGATTTTGGACTTTTGTGGAAGTCTAGAGGATTCATCACAGCTGCAGGTACACCAGTGAAACATGCCTCATGGATTAAGGCCCTAATGAAGGCCCTGGAACTACCCATTCAGGTTGCTGTTATGAAGGTCAAGGCTCATGGAAGACTAGAATCCAGAGAAGCCAGGGGCAACCACCTAGCTGACCAAGCAGCCAAGACTGCAGCAGTGGAGAATGTGTCATCAAAGTGGCAGGAAAAGGAAGAAGAGATAGGAGAAACCCTGCAAACCGTAGCTGTGGCGCTCACTAGAGCAAGAGCCAAAGAACAGCCGGCGGAAGACCATACAAGTCCAGCGGAGACACGAATGGAATCCAGGGGGGTCAGGATGCCTGAAGAAAAATTGTGTGAGGAACAAAGGGAGACCCCCACTGAAGAAGTCAAGCAATGGAAAGCGGCAGGAGCCGTGCTGGCAGGTCGCAAAGATTCAAAGGTCAACTCGACTCTTTACCAAGTGGATGGGAAGCCTTGCTTGCCTAGATGCATGTACTCAGCTGTGGCAGCATGGGCTCACGGGCCTACACACAGAGGAAAGAATCAAGCCTTGGCATGTATCAAGAAACTGTATTTTGCACCCGGAATCTCTTCCACTGTGACTTCGTACTCAAAATCCTGCTCTGTCTGCGCTACCTGCAACCCAACGTGTACGGCACGGGTCCCTCTCCAACACCTGGCTAAACCAGACTACCCTTGGCAGAGAATACAAGTCGACCATATCCAAATGCCTAAAGCAAGAAAATAGGAGTACGTTTTGGTAGCCGTGGATATGTTCTCAGCCTGGCCCGAGGCCTACCCGGTCGTCAACATGACTGCTAAAGTCACAGCCAGGAAACTGATCACCGAAATTGCCTGCAGATTTGGAGTTTCCCCAAGTCATAGAATCGGATCAAGGACCAGCTTTCACAGCAAATATCTACGAAGAACTCTGGAACATGTTGGGAACAGATTTGGGCCTCCACACTCCATACCATCCTGCCAGTTCAGGCAAAGTGGAAAGGATGAATTCCACACTCAAGACCCAGCTCTTGAAAATGACCTAAGATCATCCCCTCCCCTGGCCCGACCTACTCCCCATAGTATTGTATCATATCACACACACTCCTCAGGCCAAACATGGGCTGACTCCCTATAAAATTTTGTTTAGGACCCCACCCAAGATAGGAGAGATTAGGCCCCAAGAGTTGTCTGAAACACATGATAGAGTGGTAAAATTTGTGATTGTTTTGTCTAGAGAATTGACTAACACCCGCTCTCCAGTATCTGCTTCTCTCCCAGAATCTACAGGTGATGCAGTACATGATTTCACTCCAGGCGATCTAGTGTATGTGAAGAAGTTTGTCCGGAAAGACTGCCTCCAGCCGCGGTTCGAGGGACCGTACACTGTGCTTCTCACCACCCCGACGGCTCTGAAGCTTGAGGGCAAGAGCACCTGGATTCACGGCTCCCACTGCAAGAGAGACAGAACGAGTCTATAAAAGATGACTACCTTCTTCTATATCCTTTCCATATGCTTACTGTCTGTCCCAGGGTGGACAGCTACCACACAGGGGTAGATAGCTCCTTTTTCTCAAGTTGGTTGGGAGGGCTCAAGGGATTCCTCCAACAAGTTTGTCTAGTAATGGGAGGTCTACTAGTATTGGGCCTGGTGGTCCTGTGCTGCATAGTCCCCTTATATAGAGAAATACACTCCTTTGAACAAGCCTGACCAGCCCCCCCATGACAAAGTCCAATTGAGAGATTCAGTTTAGGATCAGTTGGGAGAACTCCATGTGTCACCCAGGATAGGGCTCAATTGTCTGGGGGCGTCCCATAAGGGGGCAGCTTCTAAGATGATTGGGTGAAGAAATCCACCTCCCCTCTCCCCACACATGGACAGTCTCAAAGGCCCCGAAGCAAAGGAAAGCTTAGTGTTTAGGGGGGAATGTCAGGGTAAAAGAGAATATATATATTTGTAACTTTTATATTTTTGTAACTTTTATACGCTTTTTTGCTAATGTACTAACCACCATTTTGTGTCATATAACAATAAGCTTTCCTTGCTACGTAATTACTCAAATCGAAACTTAAACTAAGACATTTCCAGTGTTGCCAAGACATTTCAGAGAAACGAAACAAGATTATAAGCTGACGGCTGCAATATCTGCCCAGAGACTGAGATAAGGAGATGTGGACCAATCAGGAGTGGCCAGACACTGGACTTTCATTGTTTAACCCGCCCCGGACAACCCCTTTTCCCTCCCATTATGTAGTGTATTTAGATTTGTGTATGTAAAAATAAACGCAGAACAATGCTGAGGAGGTTGACTGTAGTAGTCTTCTGAGCATGCTCTGAGCTTGAACCAGCTTGTTGTCTGACTCATTCTTTGAATGGTTGACCCATGCTCATAGTTTGAATTTGGAGTGACTGGAGGACGAGTGGAATGTCATCACGACCCCCACAATGACTGACAGCTGTCACACACTAAAAGACGCATTTTTTGTAAAATCTAGTTTTTGCATCGCCATATTTTGAGAGCTATAATTTTTCCAGATTTTGGCAGACAGTCATGTGACGGCTCGTTTTTTGCGGGATGACTTGACGTTGTTATTGGTGCCATTTTCAGGCACGTGACATTTTTTGATCGCTTTCTATTCCGATTTTTGGGAGGCAGAATAAACAAAAACCAACAATTCAGGAATTGTTTTTTTTTTTTTTTTTTTTATTCTGTTCCGCGTGTGGTAAAATTGATGAGGCAGCTTTACTCTTCGGGTCAGTACGTTTACAGCGGTACCACATTTGTATCATTTTTCTATGTTTTGGCGCTTATACACAATAAAAGCTATTTTATAGAAAAAAATATTTTTTAGTATCGCTTTATTCTGAGAGCTATAACTTTTTTATTTTTCTGCTGATGGAGCTATATGGCGGCTTGTTTTTTGCGGGACGAGATGACGTTTTCAGCGGTATCACTTTTATTTATATGCGTCTTTTTGATCGCGTGTTATTCCACTTTTTGTTTGGCGGTATGGTGATAAAGCATTGTTTTTTGCTTGTTTTTTTTTTTTTACCGTGTTCACTGAAGGGGTTAACTAGTGGGACAGTTTTATAGGTCAGGTTGTTCCGGACGCGGCGATACCAAATATGTGTACTTTTATTGTTTTTTTTTATTTTTTTTATAATAATATTTATTGATGGGTACATTATATTTTTATTTTTGGTGTATTATTTTTTTTATTTTTTTATAATATTTTTGCACATTTTTTTTTTTTTTTCCACTTTCACACAGTTTATACACTTTATTACTTTGTCCCACTCTGGGACTTTCCCTTTTTTTTTTCTGATCGCCTGCATGGCACAGGAATGGAGCACCATCCCTATGCCATGAAGGCTGTCAGAAGTGCACAGTGTGAAGATTGCTTGGAGATGCACTGCGCATGTCCAAGCAATCTTCCTGCTCTCTGGTGACCCGGATGTTGTCATGACGACATCGGGTCGTCATGGCAACACCCGGGAAGCCTTTGCAGACTGCGCTGGAAGCCGGAAGAGGAGGTGAGTATCGCCGATCACCTCCCCTTGCCCCCGCAATGCCGCGATCGACTTCGATCGACTTCGATCGCAGCATCGCGGGGGTTAATGTGCTGGGAGCGGTGCGTGACCGCTCCCTGCACATAGTACCGGGTGTCAGCTGTGACAATCAGCTGACACCCGGCGGCGATCGCGCCCGCACAGCCTGTGTGCGCCCGCGATCGCGATGACGTACTAATACGGGTCTGGCTCTTAAGTCCCAGGGCACAGACGCGTATTAGTACGTCAGATGTTATTAAGGGGTTAAAGATTTTTCTGTATTTTCATGACTATGAAAATTGTACATTCACACTGAAGGCATCAAAACTATGAATTAACACATGTGGAATTATATACTTAACAAAAAAGTGTGAAACAACTGAAAATATGTCTTATATTCTAGGTTCTTCAAAGTAGCCACCTTTTGCTTTGATGACTGCTTTGCACACTCTTGGCATTCTCTTGATGAGGTTCAAGAGGTAGTCACCGGAAATGGTTTTCACAGGTGTGCCCTGTCAGGTTTAATAAGTGGGATTTCTTGCCTTATAAATGGGGTTGGGACCATCAGTTGTGTTGTGCAGAAGTCAGGTGGATACACAGCTGATAGTCCTACTGAATAGACTGTTAGAATTTGTATTATGGCAAGAAAAAAGCAGCTAAGTAAAGAAAAACGAGTGGCCATCATTACTTTAAGAAATGAAGGTCAGTCAGTCCGAAAAATTGGGCAAACTTTGAAAGTGTCCCCAAGTGCAGTTGAAAAAACCATCAAGCGCTACAAAGAAACTGGCTCATATGAGGACCACCCCAGGAAAGGAAGACCAAGAGTCACCTCTGCTTCTGAGGATAAGTTTATCCGAGTCACCAGCCTCAGAAATCACAGGTTAACAGCAGCTCAGATTAGAGACCAGGTCAATGTCACACAGAGTTCTAGCAGCAGACACATCTCTACAACAACTGTTAAGAGGAGACTTTATGCAGCAGGCCTTCATGGTAAAATAGCTGCTAGGAAACCACTGCTAAGGACAGGCAACAAGCAGAAGAGACTTGTTTGGGCTAAAGAACACGAGGAATGGACATTAGACCAGTGGAAATCTGTGCTTTGGTCTGATGAGTCCAAATTTGAGATCTTTGGTTCCAACCACTGTGTCTTTGTGCGACGCAGAAAAGGTGAACGGATGGACTCTACATGCCTGGTTCCCACCGTGAACCATGGAGGAGGAAGTGTGATGGTGTGGGGGTGCTTTGCTGGTGACACTGTTGGGGATTTATTCAAAATTGAAGGCATACTGAACCAGCATGGCTACTACAGCATCTTGCAGCGGCATGCTATTCCATCTGGTTTGCGTTTAGTTGGACCATCATTTATTTTTCAACAGGAAAATGACCCCACACACACCTCCAGGCTGTGTAAGGGCTATTTGACCAAGAAGGAGAGTGATGGGGTGCTACGACAGATGACCTGGCCTCCACAGTCACCAGACCTGAACCCAATCGAGATGGTTTGGGGTGAGCTGGACTGCAGAGTGAAGGCAAAAGGGCCAACAAGTGCTAAGCATCTCTGGGAACTCTTTCAAGATTGTTGGAAGACCATTTCCGGTGACTACCTCTTGAAGCTCATCAAGAGGATGCCAAGAGTGTGCAAAGCAGTCATCAAAGCAAAAGGTGGCTACTTTGAAGAACCTAGACTATAAGACATATTTTCAGTTGTTTCACACTTTTTTGTTAAGTATATAATTCCACATGTGTTAATTCATAGTTTTGATGGCTTCAGTGTGAATGTACAATTTTCATAGTCATGAAAATACAGAAAAATCTTTAAATGTGAAGGTGTGTCCAAACTTTTGGTCTGTACTGTGTCCCATTACATCTGGCATAGAAGTAACATAGCATTTCAGAAAAAGAACATCATACCAACAGTAAAATATGGTGGAGGTAGTGTGATGGTCTGGGGCTGTTTTGTTGCATCAGGACCAAGAAGATTTGCTGTGGTAAATGGAACCATGAATTCTGCAGCCTACCAAAAAAATCCTGCAGGAGAATGTTCGGCTATCTGTACGTAACCTTAAGCTGAAGCGCACTTTGGTTATGCAGCAGAACAATGATCCATAACAAACCAGCAAGTCCACTTCTGAATGGCTTAAGAAAAACAAAATTAAGAATTTGGAGTGGCCTAGTCAAAGTCCTGACCTTAATCCAATTGATGCTGTGTCATGACCTTAAAAGGGCGGTTAACGCCTGGAAACCCTCCAATGTGGCTGAACTACAACAATTTTGCAAAGATGAGTGGCCAAAATTCTTCCAGAGCATTGTAAAAAACTCATTGCCAGTTATTGAAAACTCTTGATTGCAGCTGATGCTGCTAAGGGCGGTCCAACCTGTTATTAGGTTTAGGGGGCAATCACTTTTTCACACAGGGTCCTGTAGGTTTGGATTTCTTTTTCCCTTAATAATAAAGACCTTCATTTAAAAACTGCATTTTGTGATTACTTTTGTTATCTTTGTCTAATATTTACATTTGTTTTGTGATCTGAAACATTTAAGTGTGACAAACATGCAAAAGAATAAGAAATCAGGAAGGGGGCAAACACTTTTTCACACCACTGTATATTGTAATTAACGTTTTAAAAAGGTTGCCCATAACCTTATAAGCCCATTTTCATATACGCAATTAGGGTATATCGAGGGGGGCCTCTGCTTAGGATCCTCATCTCTTGGCTAGAATGGGAAGTTGTACATTGTGCAATGCTTCATTTTCCCTGTGGTGGATCTGTAGGAATATTGAATACTTAAGCTCTTTTTAGGCATTAGGCTAATGTTGGCCGCAACTTCCAATATTGATGGGTATGGCCAAAAGTGTAATGTGTATGGGGGCTTCGGCCAACTGACTGTCAGAGAAGATGTTGATCGGGTATGTCCAATTTCAGACTGACATTCACTTTGTTCTCCCGTAGATAAGACAATGGCAGAGATGCCTGTTGGCGACTTTCTCATAGAGAACACAGGACCGCTCGGCCGTATGAGTGCCCTGTGTATTACAGAGATGACAGTTGGTTGTCACATCGGTGACTCGCATGGTTAGTGTGTGGCGCCCCTGAGGGTTCGGTCGCCACAAGGGGGGATACCGCAGCCTGTCAGCAGGTGTAGTGTCTCCTCACCCAGGTAAGGAAGGTGCACTGGTCAGGACCCTGAATCTACATCCAACACTACACACTCCTGACCTATGGGAGGCAAGTATGCACCATAGTGCTGCCTCAGCAGGATCACAAGTGAGGGGAACCAAAAGTGAGGGGAACCATGTAGTGGGTGAAGGGTAGAACACAGTTTTAGTTTACACACCTAATTTGATATATAATAGCCAGCCATCTTAAGGTTCTTGGCTCTTGGCTCCTGTTCTCGATTCTGAGTCCTATTGATGGAGTGTGATCTGCACAGCTGGCAGCGGCCTTGTGTAGGAGCCTGCAGTGTGCTGAAGATGCACGGTCCTCGTGCCCTGACCTTGACACGAGGAGCGGGTATGAGTTAACAGTGTCTCTACCCAGGTCAAGTTCCCTTGCTTAAGAAGGTCGGGAGCTATAGTGATAGCTCCACAAGCAAAAGGATCCCAGGGAGCACGGACGGAGCGGCGTACGCCACCTGTACTCTCCTTTCTGGCCTGGCCAGAGGGACTCCTGCTGCCAGAGGGGTAGCGGCCCCCGATATCGGACTTTGCCACTTCAAGTCTCTGTCAGAGAAGCCCGGTAGGCTACAGTGGATCCCGTCGGGTGACGGGGGAACGGAATTGCCGCCTTACCCTATATCTGTGCATAGTCCAGAGGGAGACCCAGCCTTTTCACGTACACGGACAGGAGAGGTCGAAAGGGACAGTTTAGGAACACTCAGAGGGTCCTGAACGAAGTGCCTGAGTATCCTGGGTGCGTTGAGCCCTCGTCTCTGGTGGCCGCAGAGCGCCGCGAGGAGCAGAGAGAAGCCTTGCCGCTGCTTACTAAAACTGTGATTAAAGATGTGGAAGACTATCCCTAAGGCCTCCGGACTCTTATTATTACACCGCACCGCACAGCACCAGAACTTCCTCACTACTACTACCTCCTCCATCCGCACCTCTGCCCTGAGGCCCAGCTCCGCCTGTGGGGAGTTATACCATCGCCTGCTGCCACAACATCCAGCCTCAGAGGACTGCTAGCAGCGCTGGTGGCGCATCACTGGACACCACAGGTGGCGTAGTCGATAAATACCACTCAACCCTGATAGCCCATTACTTTTGTTGTGACGGCCCTGGGCACGGAACGGGTCCAGGCCACGACTGCTTCCCCCCAACATCTGACCTGGCTCCGAGGACCCCCATTTCCCAGGGAGGGCTGTGAGCGTCACAAGTGGGCGTCGTCCTACTCACTGCATTTGCCACTCTGTTCCTCCCCGTCTCAGGCCATCTCGCTGAGTTGCCTTTTGCAACACTCCCGGCAATGCTGCATCTTCCTGCTGTCTCCACCTGGCTATAGGGAGGCAGGGCCAGACTGTGCAGATATTCAAACCAGCTGTGTACTGCGGAGTTTTGCTTCCCTGGCCTATTCCCTGCCAGCAGGGGATATATTAGGCAGCTGCTCCCTCCAGACCTTGCCTGAGCTTAGGTTCCTAGTTGCAGTGTGTTCTCTTCTATCCTGTCTAGGTGCATTATAGTTTTGACTCTCCTGTTACAGAACCCGGCTTGTGTACTCATTTCGTCAGACCTCTCCGCTCCTGACCCCAGCTTTGTATTTTGAACCTGTGCTGCATGCCCGACATCGGACTTCCTGGCCATCTCTCTGATTACTCTCTGGGCTGTACTCATCTGTGCCTCTGACTCTTCGGTCAGCTGCTGCAGGTCTGGTCATGGGTCTGGAGTGGCAGCTGGTGGCTTCCCTAATGGCTCAAGCCTATGGACACCAACAGAGGCTCTACTGAAGACCAGGTAGCCACTTAGTCACACCCCTCCAGGGTAGGCACGGCAGGTGGCGCAGTGGTGGGTCCACACTCACCATAGTCACAATGGTTGTCGTACGAACGATTGGCCAAAGCATCATTCGGATGACAAGCTTCTTATGTGTATGGGGGGCTTAACTAAGATTTCTCTTGCTGGGGGTCCCAACAGTAGAACATTTTCTAATCAGTGTATTGTCAAGGACCCCTTCTATTAAAGCTTTGAAACTTGGAAAACCTTCTCTTTTTTCAACTAGAAGATCAAGGGCACTCTTACAATTGAAGAAAATGAGGAAGATGTCTTACTGAACACAAGTGTCCACAGCCTTCTTACAATTTATTGTGGTATTACCAATATTGGTTCATGTCCTGTGTCAGAAACACAGATCGTCACAATAACATGGATCATAAAATAGATTTCTATCTTTACCTCCCCACTTACCTTTCGGTACCTAGTGATAGATACAGCTGGCTGATTGTTTCAAGCACTTGCCCTTCCAAAACTTTGTCAGACATTTTCTTGGCTAAGGATAGCTGGTATTCACTGTAAATAATACACTGAGCCTCATTTATTGCAAGTGTATTGTAAAAATGACAAAGGAGCTGGACGGCATGAAGCTGGCCTGTCCGAAAAAGAGTAAAGAACGCTTATACATCATCGAAATCTTCAACAAAGATAAGAATATGACATTTTATTCCATGTTTACGTAAGTGTAAAATAATTGTATTGTTTTTTAAGATTCAATGGGAAGGGTCATCATAAGATTTACCCATTAAAGGAGTTTTCCCACTAACTAATGTGTAACTGCTGGTACCCCCACTGACAACTAGAGTCGGGACCCTAAAGCCTCTTTTTCTCCACACTCACCCCATGTAATAAGCAGAAGTTTTAATGGAGGAACGCTTGAACAGGTATGGTACCAATTCATTCAATGTCTATGGGACCATTCAATTCAAAGTTGTCCTCACTTCGAAGGAGTGTAACGAAGAAGAATAAAAGGTTCAAAACCCCGTTTCCAGTGATTGATGGGGGTCCCAACACTGGAGCCCTCAGTAATCAGAAATGTATCACTTGCCCTTAATGCTATTGCTAAATGCACATGTATTATACTCTACCTTCCAAATGATCTGTTTCCATTGCAACAAGGAGTGCCCATTCATAATAACATCTTCCATTTTCGTTATGGCCTCCAGTGATGTAGTGGTTTCCAAGCATTAATAAAACATATATAAAATTGGCACCATTTTCAATAATTGAAAACCCAGAATAAAGGGTCATTGATTTTTGCAAAAATACTTCTGAAAGAATCCGAGCTTTTAAGTGCAAGAATAAAATCCCGAAGTTAGCCAGCACCGCTGCCTGGTTCTGCAAATTATCCAACGCTCTTGAAATCTGCAAAGCCGTACAGTAGTGTCTAGCCGCTTCTTCAATTTTATCTCTTCCTCTTAGAGCAATGCCAAGAAGGTTATGGGCAATGCCAAACTGGTCTTGAGTACAGGAAGATAAAGACACCATTCTGCTCAATAAATCAAGAGCCACATCGTTCTCTCTGTCAAGCAAGTAGAGCCAAGCAAGTGACACCAATATATCCGCCCTGTACTTTACATCCATAGGGAAAGTGTCCATTGCCTTCATGATATAGGAACGAGCCTCTTTGTACAATTTTTGGCTTGAGCACATGACCGATAAGCTCAGATAGATGAAACAGCACAGCTCCCGGTCTTGGTCAGTGACCACTGATTTAAGGGCTTGTCTTAGGTGATATGCAACTTGAGATGGAAATATCTGCCCTTTGCTTTTCACTCCGCGAGGCCTAGAAGTATGTTCTATGATGGCACTAATCCTTTTTAAAGAGTCCACAATGTTACAAGAAGTCGGAGAAGCTACTTTAACGCAGCTTAAGGTCAAGTTTGGCAAACACTTTTTAGTATAGATATCGGCCAACTGGAAGTAGTATCCTGACGACCTCTTACTGGAGTCCATTGAGTTGTTCAAAGTTTGTAGTCTCTCGATAAATGGCAAAGCTTCATTGTGTTGCCTAAAGTCAATAAAAGTCTTGACCAGAAGCTGACATACGTTGATCTCAGTCTTCTGGTCTTGACTCAATATTGCCTTTTTCATGGCATACTTCAGAAACGAGGACTCCATGTCAGTGCTGCTTATATAGTTTTGTAGTCCGAGGAGTAACGTTGAAGACTTGTCAATCATTTGACAACTTTTTTCCTTCGATTTTTGCTTTAAGTAAATGGCGTTGAGGTTCATGTGGACAGCAGCAAACAAAAAGATATCAGAGAAATCCCCATTAATAACTCCCATGGCTTCTTCCAAGTAAACCCGAGCTTGGGAAAACTTGTTCTTCTTGGTACAGAGCCTGCCCAGAAGAAAGCAAATTCTTGCCTGAGCCCATTTCATACAAGACTTCTTAGCTGCTCCTCGTGCTATACTAAGGTACCGAACCAACTCCTCTTCTTCATTGTATCCATGAAATGAAGTTTGTAGGAAAGTGTATGAGACATCATAAAGTTTTTGGAAACTTGGTTGATACTGTTCACTATTCAAAAATAAGAGCAAAGGTTGTAACGAGTCCTGATTCTCTTCTTCTGCATGAATGTAGAAGATGGGGTCCTCATATTCATCAAGTGGGGTCTGGAAATAGGAAGGAATGGAGCTCGCATCTTGAAAGTCACTGGAGGTATCCAAACAAGGTGGGCCAGTGACAGACATGTTCATGAATGTCTCCAACTTTTCTTTTAAGTTGCTGGTGTCGCAACTTGACGTTCCATGTAAATTTTCTAAAATTTACAAGATTAAAATTAGTATTCAAAATATGTAAAATATGTCACCTCTAACTACTCACTTTCTTTATAGTATCTGAAAAGGTTTATAGTTTTTTGTCCTTTAAATTTTGTTCGTTTTGCTTCATAATACACATTTTAAAAATAGTATGGTAAATCATAAATATAACCCTTCTCAGCATCTCAACCCTCCCCAACGGCCAGGGAAAAAAAAAAGAAAAGATAAATGTTTAAGCAAGATGGAACTATATTTTTGTGCATGTGTCCCAATATCTCTTGGCAGGGGTGGACATATCACCTGATTCAGGTGGTGCGGCTACACCGAGGCCCGGAGGTAGAGGTAGGCCCGCAGCCACCAGCGACTTCTTCAGCTATATGTGCAACCAAGGACGCACATTCAGCTGAAATGTATTGTGGCACAGGGAACCCACCGGCTCCTCACGCTGCAATACATGCTGCCAGTCAATCAGAGGCCAGCAGATGACGCCGCCATGCCCGTGACTGGGGGCGCATGGCAGTGACATTATGCACCATGATGGGGACGTCAAATTCAGCTGCCGACTCCATCATCGGCTGTAGAAGGGGACATCACGCGTCATGGGATGCGAGAGGGAAGGTGAGTAGTATTGTTAGTTTTTAATGAATTACAAAACAGATCACATTATAGCAGGATGTACGACATATACTGAATTCATAGCTTGGTTGCCCAAAAAGGAGGAGGCCCAAACACATTTCTTGCACAGAGGCCCTCAAGCTGTCAGTGTCTTCCCCTGATCTCCGGTATCCACCAAATCTAACATTTGACTAATGCTGGTGTGAAAGTAAATCTCTACCTTGCTTTACCTTGTTTTGTGCTGATTCGTTTCATTAGTTATTTTTAAAGTGGTAAAGAGCTTCAAAATCACTGCATAAACATGGATTAAATAAGATTATGCGCTGACTGCTTTCAGTCACCACTAGGGGGAGCTTAAGAGCTGTCAATGTGCTGTATAACAGTATGCAATAAGCTCCTTAGCTCCCTCTAGTGGTGACTGTAGACACTGAGAATCAGCTAATCATTCAAGTAACAACTTAAGATGATATCAAGCTCATCTTTTTTCTGGACAATTTTGACAAAATTGTGTAATCATGTCCCCTTTCTGACAGGCAACAACCTTCAACACTCTGTTCCCAGCCCCGGAATGTACCGCTGAATATTGGGGCTCTGCCTTATCTCAAGAAAATGTTGTGGGAGATTCCAGGAGGCTTCTGAGGGCGACCATAAAACGTATCAACTCTTTTAGAAGTCCGGGAGAGACTCCCAGATGTTCCAGGAGTGTTAACAATTATGGCCTTAAACGGGCTATCTATGCAAAATAAAATTTTTCTCGATAGCTTGGTATGTTAAAAAATAAAGCGATCTCGTCTCCCGAGATCTCAATCTGTGCATGCATCACCTACGGTGGCCATTTTCCCGATTCTCACTGCAGGGAACTGAATGGGAAAGGGGACTCCGCTCACTCTCGCCAAATCTAATGAGTGCCCAGGCACCACAGCATCGCTGCACTCCTGCCACCGCCGGCCTCCTGAAGCAGCGACCCTGCCTCCTATGACCCCACTCCACCGCCGCCCCCCCCCCCCCCCGGTAAGCTCGCTTTTGATTATAAGACGCACCCCCATTTTCCTCCCAAATTTGGAGGAAAAAAGTGCGTCTTATAATCCAAAAAATATGGTACCTGAATCCTGCGCAGGCAGCTCCGTGGTCCGGGTTTAGCTGGAAGGCAGATGTCACCGATAAAGCAACAGTAGGACCTCATCGGCCTATGATTGGTCAGGTGACTTTTGCAGCACATCATTGGTGACCTCTTTCTTCCAGAGTGGCCTTTGTTGGATCCAGGTGAATGGTATTTTTTTAACATACCAAGTCACCAAGAAAATATTCTTTTTGCCTAGGGAACCCCTGTTACTTTTATGCATTAGTCATATGAGGCAGCAGGGCTTTTGGACCGATTCTATTACCAGGATCTCTGTGTGACAATCAACCCTATGCTTTATATCGCTAGACCTTTAGATAAAATATTATCAGGTTCTATGGATGTGCAAATCGAATAAACATGACTACCAGGGAAATATTAAGTATTTTAATTATTAATTTTTATAAACTTACCTTTATTTTGGCAAATTTCTGATTCCTCAAACTGATCTGTTATAAAAGATAATAGCAAGAAGACAGGGGTTATTTATTTCATCATATAATTTTCATAGCTTCCTATACAATACACATAATACATTTTAGTATTTCCCCCTCTTCTCATATACTGTACATGCCAACTGGCCCAAATTTGCTGGGCCTGTCCTGATTTTTGCAGAAAACTTGCAGTGGGACGGACTGAAAAGTTATTACAAACACTGTCCACTTATGGGAGCTTTGGACCAGAGCAATCCAAGATGGGACCAAAGGGCAGGACAAAAACTTCCTTAAAGGGAATGTGTCACTCCCCTGGGCGATATCAGACCTCTACTATGGTCATACAGGTGATAGAAAAGTAAATCTATACTTACCTGTATGGCCCATAGCAGAGGTCTGATTGCAGAGAAATCTGGTTTTGGTTTTATAAAGTCTGTTTTCCAGAGGCTTGGTGTCCAGGGGACGCAAAGCAAACCCCTCCTATCTGGTTATTATTCCCTGCCCAGGGGGTGACACATTCCCTTTAAATTACCAATATTGGTAACTATTAGTGATGAGCGAGTATGTTTTGTTAACCCTTTCGCCGAGTATGCTCGGTCGAGCTCCGAGTAGTTACAGCTGCTCGGTGAAATGTTCAAATCACTCCCGTGTGCATGATTTGCAACTATTTGACAGTTTTAATACATGTGAGGAATGTGTAAGAAATAGACATTCTCACATGTATTAAAGCTGTCAAACAGTCGCAAATCATGCACACGGGAGCGATTCAAACATATCACCGAGCAGCTGTAACTACTCGGAGCTCGGCCCGAGCATACTCGGCGAAAGGGTTAACAGAACATACTCGCTCATCACTAGTAACTATGTGAAACCAATGCGGCAGTTACGATACAGTTGGATCTTTCCTTAAAAATATTAGATGCATGAAATTACATTTAGTTAACAATCACTTTAACCCCTTCTCGATGCTCTATAGGATACTATAATGATCTCTACGAGCTATAATATTACAGTATGTAGAACAGGGGATCAAAAATAGCAGGTTCAAAATCTCAAAAGAGGCCTAAAAAAAGAGTGAAAGAAACAAACAAAAAAAAAACAAAACTGAATTCAAATACCCCCCCCCCTCCCCATTACCTGATAAAAGTATAGAAATAATAGTAGAAAAAATTAGATTTGGAATTACTGAATTTGTAATAGTCTAATCAGAATATAAGGTTATTGAACCTGTATGAAAAAAAAAGCCAAATGCCAGAATTTACATTTTTATTGTCACAAGCACTCGCCCACAAAAATGAAACAGAAAAACTATATAGTGTTGTACGAAACCCAACACATGATGAATAAAAAAATCAGCCGCACAAAAAACAAGCCCTCACACAGCTCCACTGATGGAAAAAAATTGTTACAGGTCTCAAAAAATGGCGACACAAACAACATATTTTTAACAACTTCAATAAAAAAGTATATAAGTTTAGTATCGCCATAATCATACCGACCCATAGAATCATTTTGGCAGGTCATTTTTACTACACCCCAGATGAAGCAGGTGCGAAACATGGGTCTATCCTGTGTGGGTAATTATATTTACTTCAGATGTTTTGACTATTTAGTCTTTGATCTCTGGGTTTCATCTTTTATGGCATCTTGAGGTATCTGTCGACTCGCAAGACTTTTTTGACTTTTTTCTCATTGAATTGTAGTTATCATCTGTGGCTCACACACTTGTGTTTTTTCTGTGTCTAATCTACTTATGGACCTTTTTTTGAATTTTTTAACCTGAATTAGAACAAAATCTGTTTGTCTGCTTTGGAAAAATACCTGTCCTGCATTTCTATTCTCTGGGTTTAGTTATACAATGAGTGCTGTAGAAACAAAAACCCAAAAACAATGTCAGAATGGCGATTTTTTCATAATTTCACCACACTGGTAGTTTTGGATTATACCATTCATTTTATAATGTACTGAAAAATAGGAAACAAATTCAAACTCGTCCTGAAAAAACAAGCCCTTAAATGAAGAAAAAAAAGATGGCTCTTGGAAGAAGAGGAGGAAAAAAATGAGAGCGAGTCTGTCTTAAGGCGCCAAGAAGAGTGAATAATAGGTATACGTCATGTGGCAGCTGCAGTCGGGCAATACATAGCTTCCTATTGTACGGCATCGTGCTTGTATAGTCTATAAAGAAAGCAGTGCCCTTAGAATCTGCGGCGGTCTACCACATTACTGCATCACCAAGACTTACCGAGCTTGTACAAGTGGCAGACATCAGAATGGGATATTCTTTGCAATAAAGTCTTTGCTGCCTCAAAGTCAAAGTCTTCTTCTTCTGCACCATTTTTGCTCAGTCCATTGTCATTTATGGGGAAGTATGTGCTGTTCTGTCTGGATAATAAGACAGTATTAGATTCACCATACTCACATGTCAGATTTATACAAAGGGCTACAATTCTTATAGAGCCCTATTATTTCTAAATAATTAGAAGGCATGACTGTGTATCTGATGTTATAAAAAAAATGCCCACCATCTCCCTCATAATAAGCGAATCACCACAACATGTAGACATAACTGTGACACTTTGGTCCACACATGGGCATCCCGTCTTCCTCATACATTGGAAAGAGAGGACCTGATGATCATTTGCCATCAGCTTCCCGTCCTTTGTTGTAGGGAAGGACAGCATGACCCTGGGATGTAGTATAGATTGCGAATGTTGGTGCAGTAAGACCTAAGTTATTCAAAAATAATTGTAACAATTTTCTTACCCTTTTTCCGGCATAAAAGGTTTCATATTGCAAGTTCTTACAAATCCCACGCTTCCAGTGGTAACATTTCTTCCCACAAACCACTCCATGCATTCAATATATGTAGTGATGATTTCCACCATGTCCCCACGCTGATAACCAATCTCATCCGGGGCATCACTTTCATGATTCACTATGGCTTCTACCCAACCAGTATATGCTAGCATAGGACATAAAAAAAAAACCACTTTATAGATTAAGTAATAAATGAACGACAAGGACAATCAAAACCCTGCTTCCCCCAACACTGATGATTTGTTAATGTTTTGTTAATCAACAAAGTGCTGGAATAAAAAATGTGTCAAATTGGCGTTTGACAATTATTAAAGGGAACCTGTCACCATTTTTTTCATGCATGAACTAATACCATCACCTTCCTTAGCACCTGACTGCTGTGAACTCCCGCAGATCCCAAAAACGGAGACCAATCTGAATGGAGTGGAGGTCGAGCATGCATACAGGTCCTCCATTCACTGTCTATGAGACTGTCAGAGACGGCATATCACAGCCCTATAGATGATGAATAGAGCAGAGGTGCACATGCTCAACCTCCCAGCAGTCACACCAGTAAGATATTCTCTATCCTGGGAATAAGGAATAATTTGCAATCTTACTACATCCGCATTAAGTCAATGGTCATGGTCTAAACTTACCAATCTGATTTCCTGACCGAGAATCAGCTTTGTCCATTAGATCAGAATTTACATTTGTTTTCAGGAACCACCTAAAAAAATATCAAAAATAAGAGCTACAGAGCCATATAATGTATTCAGCATACAGACATCAATTATAGCCTTAGTTAAGCTTTTTTTACCATGAGGTTACATTTCTAACACTAGACTTGTATCTAAATACCCAATCCAAGACAAAGTGGCAAATCATTACCCCACCCCCGAGGAGCTGGTAACCCTGCCCACTCCCAGCCACACCCCTGCATACAGTGCTTTATATAATTGTAACTCAATTAAACAGTATAGAGGGGTAGAATTTAACATTTGCGAATACTTTGGAATAAAATGAATGGATGAAAAAAGCAGCTACCTACTGATGGAATGGACAAAGCGGCTCAGTGACTGTCCTGGGGCCCAATGGTTTATCATCATTTGTGGAAGGATCCTTCTCTGTCCAAGCCGTACTTGGACCATCAGCAGTAGCACTGGACTGAATTATCTGCACATTACCATCGACAACCACAGCCTGCTGTATAGAGTTGTCAGAACAGAGGACAAAGTACATCCCTATGGAAAGAGAGGTTTAATATGAAATGTCAGATCCCTTTTTCTACACATCTACATTCTAATTCTTGCCTATAGGGGGTGGTTTAATAGTGCTTGTATAAAAAAAGTTCCTAATTTTGTATGCCCCTATATAAGTGAGTAACATAAATAAATGACAATTATTTGAGCTACAAATAGTTAACAAATACAAAGCAGTTATTACTTTCTTCCCGAGAACTTCTTTTGGCAGTTCAAAGTGCATTACTCAGCAGGAGACAAGAAAGAGGGCAAGAGGAAATTCCCAATAGGATCATTACAGAAATCACCACAAGGCCCATTTACACTGGCTGATAATATGCTGAATATTCCTAAGAACGCTCAGTCACGATCATGGTTTAAATGGCCATTCAACTGATCAACCAACAATCTATCAGAATGCTTATTTATTGGTAGGTTGGATAATTTACAAGGGCCCTAAAATATTAGTTCTCAGCATCAGATACCCCTGTATAAAGGACATGCTGCCAACAATGTGCAAACTGTATGGAGAATCTTGCATTGATCTCTAAAGGCTATGAACATCTTTAACATGGACATTGTAGTAATTTTCAGTCTACAGTCTTCATTCCTTCATTTATTTTCAGACCCTCTGATATGCCGTATGCATCCTAAATCAAGTTTCATGTGTTTTTTCTCTGATGGGAGTGTCTCTCCGAGTCTCAGTAATATAGGTTGGATATGAGGTCTGTTTGAATCAAGATTGCTGCAGTCTTGATTAGCTCGTATATCAGCACAGCTTCTAGCCTGCACATATTTCCTAATTGATTTACCAGAAACTATTAACTATCTCGTGCACATTGTTATAATTTGAACTTGAATTGTTACATACATTTTCATTTGAGTGTCATTGGGGTTTTATCTTTGGGTTAACAAAGAATATAACGACCTTCAATTGTATCATGTAATTCCCAAGGATGAGTTTCAATCTCCTGACATATAATGTTAGGGGATTGAATAGTCCTAATAAAAGGTTTTCATTCTGGAAAGAAATTTCTAATCTTCAAGCGGATATAATTTGTATCCAGGAAAAATATGAACAATAAAAAAAGGAATTTTGATCATGTTGGGGGATTTTAACATCGTTCCAGACGGTGTTATGAATTCTTCTTCTTCAACGTGTCACCTATCTCCTTCTCTCAATGGTTGGTTATTCAAAAATGAATTATTCAACGTTTTTAGATGTATAAACACTTCTTCCAAAGAATTCACACATTTTTCAGAAGCCCCATCAGTCTGCCTCACGTATAGATTTAATTGTCACTGAGGTCTTGGCTCTTTCCAAGTTTAAAAAGGTCACAATAAACACAAAGACTATATCAGACCACTCCCCTGTTATTGGAACAATTCATTTAGGTACTCCAATTAAAAACGACTTTTTGTGGAAGTGTAATTCATATCTAATCTCACATCCCAACTATAGATCTGAAATAGAAACAGCCCTAAAAATTTTTTTTATAGATAATAATTCGGACTCAATAAATCCTATTGTACGTTGGAATGCCCACAAAGCATTCATAAGAGGAATACTATTGCAAATTTCTTCAAGACATAAAAAAAAATCAACAGAGCCAAAATATCAAAATTTCAATCTCTAATCAAAGATAAAGAATCTCAACAAATTAACCTTCCATCTCCCTCCTCTGTATTACAAAGTGAAATTCTTAAACTTAGACAGGAGTTTAAGACCAGAATTTTTTTCTTCATATGACTCCCTGATTAGAACATTAAAATTTAAATCTTATTCGTCTCTTAACAAGCCAACTAAGTTCATGATGAATCGTATAAAACAAAAAAGAATTCATAATAGAATTGACAGAATTAATTCAGCTGACGGCTCCTTTAAATCACATCCTAAAGATACTGCAGAAATATTTGCTAATTTTTGTCAAAACCTATATAATATAAATCTCCAGTCTCAAACCCAACGACCAAAAGAGAGTAGCATTGAATCATTTCTCTCTTCTATTAAATTGCCAAAACTGAATAACAAAGAGTTAGCCTTATTAACTGCCCCATTCACGCTTAAAGAAACAGCTGAAGTAATTCAGCATCTAAAAAACGCGAAACCCCCCGGTCCAGATGGTTTTTGGGGTGAATATTTCAAAAATTTTAGTGAAATTTTAACACCACACTTAACCCAAACATTTAACGTAGCATCCTCTCAAGGTTCCTTTCCGACTGAGATGTTGGAAGCAACGATTGTTTTAATCCCCAAACCAAATAGTGATTTAGAGAAAGTCAAAAATTATAGGCCTATTTCATTAATAAATGTAGATATAAAAATATACTCGAAAATTTTAGCGAATAGGTTGAACGAGATATTGCCCAATTTAATTAATAATGACCAAATTGGCTTTATTAAAAGGTAGCCAATCCATAGATGGCACAAGAAGGATAATTAACACCATCAAATTAATTAATTCCTCTAAAATTCCATCTGTCTTAGTTGCTTTGGACGCTGAAAAAGCGTTTGACAGACTGAATTGGAAATTTTTTATAACATACTTTATTGAAATTAGGCTTCAATAGCCAATTCTTGACTAATGTCATGGCATTATATTCAAATCCGAGTGCAAAAATTTATGCAAATAATCATCTGTCTAATTCTTTTTTTAATTTCTAATGGCACCAGGCAGGGAACCGCTAGCTCAAAAAATTAGAGAAAGCCAAAATATCGTAGGCATACATACTCCTACGCGCCATTTTAAGATTAGTTTATACGCAGACGATATACTTTTAACCCTTTCGAACCCTTTAAACTCAATAAAGGAGTTAATTGACCTCCTTAAAATATTTTCAGAAATATCTTATTTCAAAATAAATAATGATAAATCAAACGTACTCTTCTTTAATTTAAAAAAATGATCTAATTAATAACATTAAAAAGCTCTCTTCTTTTGGTTGGGCAGAAAAGAAACTTAATTATTTAGGCATCATAATAACAAGGGATGTTAAAACTACAATTTCTTCTAATCTTGATCAGTTAATTAATACATTATCAAAAGATTTAGTAATATATGGCAACCAGGATTTATCCTGGATAGGTAAAAATTTAACAATTAAGACTTTCATTCTCCCAAAAATACTCTATATTTTTAGATCACTTCCATTGAAAATCTCAACGATATACTTGACTATCCTTCAATCCCTTGTTAATTCATGCATTTTGGGGAAGTAAAAAAGCTAGAATTGCTAAAGACATCCTTTATAAGACAAAATTACATGGGAGACTTGGTCTTCCAAATGTTACGGCATATTATCTAGCATGCCTAGTCAAGGAAAGTTCATGTTACAAAATCTAGATGCTCCGGGCTGGCTTGACTTAGAGATCACACTAAACAATAACATACATCCTCGTGACCTATTCTTTAAGCATATATATACAAAACCTTCTGATTCTCTCTCTCACCCTATTTTTCAAGCCATCATATACGCTTGGCAAAAATTATCTAAACCAATAAGAGGTTCAAATAAATTTCATTATGTAAAATTCCTTCCACTAACATTCATTGCTTCTCTAGGGAATTCTTATAATACCCCCTTTTTGGGGGGCAAACTGTGGAATAAAGAAATTAAAAGATTTTTATGAGGGAGGAAATTTCCTTTCATTTATAGATCTCAAAAACAAATTCAAATTTACCTTCAACAGATTTCTTTCACTATTTAATCGTGAAAGATCTTATCCATAAATTCATTAGTAATAAACCTTTATGTTCCGAAGCCACATCAACCTTGTTTGGTAACTTTAATCATAAAATATTTTGGAGCCTTAAATATATTTTATAGTTGGTTTAATAAGGACACTGAATTGGTTAAGAATTCATACATGATTAAATGGGAATCAACTCTAAATTTCTCCCTTCCTCCAGAAAATTGGGAGAACGCTTTGAATTTCTACTATACGTCAAATATTTCAATGCCCCTTCATGAGGCACATTATAAATTACTCACTAGGTGGTATTGCACTTCTACAAGATTATCATATATAAATCCTAATAATCAACCATTGTGTTGGAGGAATTGCGGTTCCAGAGGGGATTTGTTACATATTTTTTGGAATTGCCCAAAAATTAAATTTTTATGGTCACAAACACTCGAACTCATTTATAAAATCTCCAAAAGTAAAATAAATATAACTCCTCAAATGGCATTATTGTCTATTGGCATGGAAAATATTAATGACTCAATTAGACCTATTATTATACACATATTCCTTGTTATCAAAAACGCCATTGCTTTTCATTGGTGGAAAACAGATCCTCCTCTCTTTCCAGATATATTAGAAAGAATTAAGATTCATAGAACCTATGAACATAAATTTGCCATTATAAATAATCAATTCCATAAATTTTTCTAAAAAATGGTTAAGATGGTCTGAATTATTTCCCTGATTAACTGGTTTATCACTCAGCTAAGTCATAGGTAAAATTTACATCTGGTTATTAGTTCAATCCAAGTTCTATTTGACTTAATATAATATTTTTTCAATGAAATTTTATTGTAACAAATTTTATTGGTTATATCGTTATGTAATGATTTGTTTATATATTACATTCAAATGTAACATTTGATTTTATTGAGTTCCTCTCTTTCCCTTCCCTTTCATTCCTCTCCTTTCCTTCCCCCTCCCCCCTTTCGATACTCTCTATTCCTTCCTTCCCCTATTCCTGTTTATAAAATTAATAAAATATTGGAATTCTGATTTACCAGAAACTTATTCTGCAGTCTGTTATGCAGGCTCAGACTGGCCCACGGGAGAGCAGGTAAATCCCTCGGTAGGCCTCTGTGAAGGAGTGCTAATTACTAGCAGAGAAAGCCATAATCTACTCATTCATTAGACAAACTAAAAGGTTTAATATTATATAGAAGTATGATTACATTTGTGAACTAGGGTCAGGCAGGTAATTATTGAATGTAGCTGTACAGTGGGACCCTAGATTCAATGTTACTAGTGGGCCTTTGCCACCGCAGTCCAACACTGCTAAGTAATTACACTAAGAAGATGTAGAAAACAATGTTCAGCACTTTTAATCAAATTCTGCTGCACCACAGGCCGGGATTACGCTGGAGGGGCGTTACTAAGTCACTACAGGGTATTCAGGAGGGCCTCTGATGGTGCAGATAGACTGGGCTGATGGTAGACACCAGATATCACTCCAGGGCAGTCCCCGGGACTACAGCAGCTGGATGGAGGGTCAGAGGGGCAGGTACAAGGTACAGGAGTGCGAGATAGAAGCGTAGTCAGACGGTCGGTGCAGACAGCACGGGTTCACAATACAAAGCCAGAGTAAGGGACGGGAAAGTAAAACAGCGGGTAAACAGGCTGGGTTGACAACGGGAGACAGAATACGGAGATATGCATAAACAGGTGATAGCAGGCTAGGAACCAACGTTCATGCAAGGAATGGTGAGAGGAACTGCCCAACATAGACCCTGCTGGCAGAGGATAGGCCAGGGAACTTAATCTCTGCAAGACACAGCAGGGTTAAATTCCTGCAGAGACTGGCCATGCCCACCTAAAGCCAAATAGAAACAACATGCAGATGTAGCAGTGTTGAGGAGTGCTGCAGGAGGCAAACTCAGCAAGACGGCCTGACATGAGGAGAAGCCGCGCGGTGACCACAGTGAGTAGGGTGGTGCTGAGGAGGCATGCAAGTTACCGCTGTGACACATGCATTTACATAAAAAATGTCCCCAAAGGTGTTTACATCTTGAAAAATCTTACCAACCTTCCTCCATTAAAAGGCTCTTGTAAATAAGACTTAGTGACCCTTCATGTAAGAAGACTTGAATCCCAGCATCTTCTTCCTCTGGAGAAGTAAGCCAAAAAGACTGGTCTAAAAATATGTTCTCCATGCAGTGATCCAGGAATCCTGTGTGGAATAACAAGAGAATAATGAGCCGCTTTACTATGATTGTAATATTATTTATTATGCTTACTTATATAGCACCATCATATTCTATAGCACTTTTAATCTAAATCTAATCATCTAAATTCCTTATCGGTATGTCTATGGAGTGGGGAAACCAGGAAACTAGAGATCCCGGAGGAAACCCGGGCAAGCACAGGGAGAACATACAAACTCCATGCTGGGATTCGAACCCAGGACCGCAAAGCAACAGTGCTAGCCACTGATCCACTCAACATTTTATTTTATTGCTGCCAACAATATTATACAATAGTGAACCTTGGTGATCTGTAGGTTAGCACACTTGTTTTGCAACACTGGGTCCAAATCCAACAAGTTCAAAATCAGCATGGAGGCTGTATGTTGTTGCATGTTTGCATGGGTTTCCTTGGGATACTCTGCTTTCTTCCCAGACTTCGAAAAGAATAGTGATGAGTTATTGACTTCCTATTAAATCAGCCCTAGTGTGTATGAAATAGAGAAATTAGACTATGATCTCCATTGTGGATTTGGAGTGATGTGAGAGATGACAGTCTTTATACTGTACTGCCAAATAAAACAAAAATGCAAAAAGGCAAAAATTGAATGGTGCATTTTAGAGAAGCCAGAAAATGTGGCACCTTTTTAGAGGTGATGAAAACTAATGTACACGTCTAAAAACGAAAACCACACTTAACAAGCCTAAAAAGCTAGCAAGTGCACCAATTTTATAAATTTGGCACAAGCATAAGGAATAAAAGAGTTCCTATCCTGATTCTTTCTTTTGGATTCTTTCAGAAGTACAAAATATGCTTAGGTCATTGGAATTCTCTGAAACTGACCCTAACATGTGTAAAAGTACTAAAGTGGGTTTTTCCCCATAAACTTCACATATTCTTCTGTATATTCACAAGATAAATAATAAATGTATGATCGCTGGGGGTCTCACCACTCAGACGGGGAATAACAAATAGAACAGGGCTCCCAAAGTCCCTTGTGAACTAATCAGTAATGAGCATGTGCAATCACAGCTCTCTCACTGTCTACAGGAGGGGTTATTGCACATGCTCACTACTAATCCATTCATACAGATAACCTTCAGCCACCTGTTTTCGGGATTGGTGTGGGTATAAGTAGCCAGACCCGCAATGATCATACATTTATCATCTATTCTGCAGATAGTGACAATTATTGTTTCTGGACAACCACTTTAAGTAAATGACATGGTCAACTCAATATTAGAAGATGCAATATTTCTTAGAGACAAATAGATTCATTATGCGCTGAGGCAGGCACAAATATTTCTTGTTGGACTCGTATACACTCTTCAACATTGAAACTGCAACCCAAAGAAGGAAAAGTTGTGGAATTATGGAAATCACAGGATGTTAACATGTTAATGATATGCAAATGATGAAAACATGGATGAAAATTTTCTTGATTTATTCATAGTGGAAAATGAGCGCCACACACTTTTCTACGCTTTGTCTGTATCAATGAGGTTATTAATGGTTATCTGAGAGATGTTCTACCATGCTGAATGCACTTGGGCAAATCATCAAGATATACTGCTGGCAGCTCCCTTTGCAATTGCCAACCAATAAAATCCCAGATATGCTCGATGGGAGACAAGTCTGGAGACGCTGCAGACCATGGTAGCACGTTTAGACCATATAGACGGCTCATAGTAGCATGAGAAACATGTGGCCTGGCGTTTTTATGTTAAAAAACAGCTCCTGGCCACTTTGTAGAAATGTCTATACCACTGGTTCCCTAACCCAGTCAATATAACGCTGATCTGTTAGTGCACCTGGAATGAAGACTAGAGGTGTCCGGCTACCATACGTTATGCCACCCCACACCATAATCCCGTGAGTAGGACTGGTATGATGTTCCCTTGTGAAGGCTTCATCACGGTGTTACCCTCATGGTCTCCAGACCAATCTCTGGCTATCGTTGCATCCAAGTCAAAAGTGGGACTCATCACTAAAGAGGATAAGCCTCCATTCCATGCACCATGATGGCCTTTGAGAGCGGTGACATGAGGTCAATGGAGCACCTGTAGCTGGACGTCTGGTTCGTAGCCCAATGTTGTGAAATGCTTTTTCTTTGAGTAGACACTGCTTCAAGTCTTAGGCTTGATATATGACGTCAAATTTCAATTGCAGTACTGAATGGATCAATCATTGAACTAGTACTCCGGCCATTTCTCTAAAGTGTTCCTAGAGCTGTCAGGCAACATGTTGTTCGTGTTACTGTGAGCAAACTGTGTGGCCTAAATGTGCTACCATGGCCTGCAGCATCTCCAGAGTTGTCCTCCATTGAGCACATGCGGGACATCATTGGTTGGGACATCATTGGGAAATGTCAGCAGTGGATCTTGATGATTTGCCCAAGTGCATTCAGAGTAGCAAAAACATTTCTCCGACAACCATCAATAATCTCATTGATAGCAGCTAAAGTGTGTAAGAGAAACACTAGGATCACAGGCGGAGGAAAGCCCAAGATGCACAAGAGCATTTTAATTCAAGAACATTCTTTATTAATGAAAATAAAAAAAATAAAAAGTAGTATATTTAAACAACAGAGTGCTGATAACCATCCACGGTTTTTACAAGCATAATCAATAGGCAGTCAATAAACTGGGTGATCCCAGAGAAGTAACCAGTTCAAGATCACATATGTGCAATACATACCACACATTACCAGGTGTGGGAAAAGTTTAAGGAAGTAAAGATATAAATAAGAGAATAATAACTCCAATCCTTAAATCAGGTGCATATATGTATTATGAATAAAGAGAAAATTTCAGCTCACCCCTGAGATGTAATCCCAGTCTGGCATGGAGCACGGCGTCCTCGCTGCTGCACAGCGCCTGGGTCAGTGAGGAAGTGAAGATGGATCCAGCTCAACACACCAGGCAATTGATTAAAATTCAACTGGCTTAGCCAGTGTTCAAGAGTTTTTTACTCGAAACGCGTATGGTATATTTTATACACACCACTCCATAATATATGCTTTGTCGTCTGAGATGTCCATTTTTTGTCTTTTCTACAAATTTTTAAAAGGATTTGCCAATAAAGATTGTTGAATTTTAATCAATTGCCTGGTGTTTTGAGCTGGATCCATCTTCACTTCCGCATATATGTATTACAGAGCGCCAGTCAAATCTGGAACTGCATTTACGGTTTACAGATCTCTAGGGCAGCACTTGTAAGTAGCCTCCATTTATATTTCTAAATGCAGTTCCAGATTTGAATAGATGGTCCTAATGACCCTGCTTATATTTGCATAAGATAACCCCTTGCACCATCTAGTGGGCATGATTGATTTGACAGATCTTCATGATTCTCACTTGTTATATGCAGGAGCTGCATTATCTACATTTGAAACCAGAAGTTTACATACACTATATAAAAAGACGCATCTGCATGTTTTTCTTAATATCTGACATGAAATCAGAATAAACTTTTCCCATTTTAGGTCAATTAAGATTACCATCATTTTTAATATTTGCCAAATGCCAGAATAATGAGAGAGAGAATGTTTTAAGGCATTTTTCTTGCTTACTGCAAAGTCAAAAGTTTACATACACTAAGATTACTATGCCTTTAAACAATTCTGGACTGCCCATATGATGATGTCATGTGTTTGGAAGCTTATTTTTTTGGCAACATCTGAGTTAATTAGAGACACACCTGTGTATGTATTTTAATGCACACCTGAAACACACTGCTTCTTTGTGTAGTATCATGGGAAAGTCTAAAGAAATCAGCCAAGATATCAGGAAGAGAATTGTGGACTTGCACACGTCTAGCTCATCCTTGGGTACAATTTCAAGATACCTGAAGGTGCCTCGTTCATCCGTACAAACAATTATACACAAGTACAAACAAGATGGGAATGTCCAGCCATCATAACGCTCAGGAAGGAGACTGGTTGGAAGGAGACGGGTTTTGTGTCCTAGAGATGAATATGCTTTCGTCCGACAAGTGCATATCAACCCAAGGACAAAAGAAAAAGATCTTGTGAAGATTATGGAGGAAGCTGGTAAGATTGGGTCAATATCCACAGTGAAACGAGTACTGTATCAACATGGGCTGGAAGGCCACTCTGCCAGGAAGAAGCCATTACTCCAAAAGAAACATAAAAAAGCCAGATTAATTCTTGCAAATGCACACAGGAGCAAAGACCTTATTTTTTGGAGACATGTTCTGTGGTCTACTGAAACTAAAATTGAACTTTGTGGACATAATGACCATCGTTATGTTTGGAGGAAAAAGGGAGAAGCTTAGAAGCCTAAGAACACCATCCCATCTGTGAAACACGGGGGTGGCAGCATCATGTTGTGAGTGAAGCATACTGCTAAAATGGTAGCAAAGTGGCTTAAGGATAACAAAGTCAATGTTTTGGAGTGGCCATAACAAAGCCCTGATCTCAATCCTATTGAAAATGTATGGGCAAAGCTGAAAAGGCTGCGAGCACGGCGACCTACAAACCTGGACCAGTTACACCAGTTTTGTCAGCAGGAATGGGCCCAAATTCCGACCAACTATTGTGAGAAGCTTGTGGAAGCATATCCCAAACGTTTGACCCAAGTCATTCAGTTTAAGGGCAATGGTATAAAAAAATAAATAAAATGTATGTAAACTTTTGACTTTTGCAGCAAGTAATAAAAATGCCTTAAAACATTCTCTCTCTCTTTATTCTGTCATTTGGCAAATTTTAAAAATTATGGTAATTCTAATTGACCTAAAACAGGAAAGGTTTATTCTGATTTCATGTCAGATATTGAGAAAACATGCATATGTGTCTTTTTATATAGTGGATGGAAACTTCTGGGTTCAACTGTATTTGAGCAGTATAGGCTGAAGACTGGCGCTCTGTAATACATATATGCACCTGATTTAAGGATTGGAGTTATTATTCTCTTATTTATATCTTTACTTTCTTAAACTTTTCTCACACCTGGTAATGTGTGGTATGTATTGCACATATGTGATCTTAAACTGGTTACTTCTCTGGGATCACCCAGTTTATTGACTGCCTATTGATTATGCTTGCAAATGCCGTGCTTGGTTAGCAGCACTCTGTTGTTTAACTATACTACTTTTTATTATCATTAATAAAGATTGTTCTTGGATTAAAATACTCTTGTATGTCTTGGTCTTTCCTCCACCTGTGATCCTAGTGCTTCATTGTTATTTTGAGTTATCCATAGTCACGAGTAGATTCCATAGGGGTATTATAGTGTTAATAAGGTGTGTAAGTGCGGGGATTTCTGTGCGGGGAGCTCATACTCCATACTGAATAAATCGAGATATTTTGAAAATTATGTTCCATTTTTTTTCATCATTTGCATATCATTAACATGTCTATCCATCCTGTAATTTCCATAATTCCACGATTTTTCCAATATCAAGTTTGAGGAGTGTATACAGTAATTTAACAAAGAAGAACCTCGGAATATTTTTTTTTTTTTAAGTTGCAACCACAATAGAGGCTAAGTAGAGCCCATCAGAATATTAAAGGTGCCGTATAATGGCTTTACATAGCTTTGAGATTCCACAGAGCCATCATACTGCCATGCACATGAACCCAAAGGGATCATATTGTCGAACAATACAATTTTGTCTCGCTTTACAAAATAAAAATTCCTAAAAGTTTTCACTTACCAAGGGAATAGTAGGTAGAAAATTTCCATATCTCCTCAAACGTTCTAAATGTCACAGTTATTAAGTCCTTATCACTTTCAATAGACAACAGTCGAGCCGAAAGCTCCTAAAAAACAGCAAGACGTTTTATTATAGACTTTATTTAAAAAAGAAAAAACTGTATAAAATAAATTATAAACCATACTATTTATGCTTAGAAAAGCATTTGACTGTCGTAATATTAGTAAGATGTACAGACGGTATTTTTCATTATCTTGCCCAGCTTTGAACAGCACAGATGTGTACAGGCTGCCACGGCTTTCTGTGGTTGGGGTAACTAATATGAAGTAGTACAGTTCTAATAATTCCTTTCCACTTACAGACATTTTCCTTACAAGCAGCCAGGCTCGGACTGGCCCATAGGGGAACAGGGGAATCCCCCGTTGGGCCCCTGTGCAGACAGACAAGATCCCCCAACCCCACTGTATGGGCAGTACTAGGCATAGTTCACACTGTACAGAAAAAAGCAGCATATCATTCATTTACCAAACTACCCAGTTTATTATTATTTAGAGGTATTGGTAAATTTGTGAACAAGGGTAGTGTAATATTTGCATGCAGGTGAAAAGTGGGCCCCCCAAAGTCAATGTGGCACAAGCAAGCAGCCTATACTGTATGTCCCTCAATTACAAGGTGTTCTTGATGCTGGTCTCTAAACTTCAAATTGCCCAAGTAATCTTTTATTTACATAATTTGTTAACCATTGCATCCTGGGATACTCAAACGGGACGTCATCAGGGCCAGAGCCACGGTCACTGCCACAGCCTGTATCCTCAACCTTCAACGAAGCATCATCAGTAACATCTGTTCCATGGGTTGGGCTAGTACTTGCTCTACTAAGCATGTGTTAGTTGTCAATTCCGATGTATGCTCAGTACGAGCTTCCTTCTGACTGTGCAATATTCTTTTCAGTGCATAGTGACAGTGTAAGGGTGTGTGAACGCCTGCACACATGTGTCACCCTGGCCTGGATGCCACAAATGTATAATAAAGCTGTGTCTGAGAGCAAGGGGGAGGTTCTCTGGTCAAGGACCATTAGCATGCAATGCCTCCTGTCCCAGGCCAGTAGGGGGAGCAGGCTGCCCCTATAAAAGCTGGAACTGGGGGCAGGGTTAGGAAGGACTGGACAACCTGTCTCTGAGGAAAGAGGTGTCCCAGAGCAGGGACAGACAGTTGTGTTGCAGCCTAAGAGGCCGTGTGGCAATAGGAGAGCCACGAGCCAGGGACAAGAGGCGAAGCGAGCCTGTCCTGGCAGACAGAGAAGCTAATCTACCAGACTTTGGTGTCTGAGGCTGTGAGGATTCCAAGTCCTACAGCAAATAACCAGTCCGCAGGGGATTGTATGTTCCCTAGCCTAAGAAGCCCGGAGGTTCCGCCACAGCCGAAGGGACCAGCAAAGCCGTACCAGGCCGGGAGTAGAAAGGGACCCAAGTTGCAAGCCATAAGGGCGAGAAGACACGGCAAGCTCAGGAACGTGGGCTATTACACCACGAAGAGGGAAATGCCAGAAAGAGCGCAGAGAGCACGGTAGGCCTACACCCTTACCCTGACCAGGGCCAGCTTCCCACTTGTTCTCAGACATCCAGTCCCCCTCCTAGCCGGGACTGTTTTTGGGTCGTCTCACCTGTTCTAATAAAGACCCTGAACTGTTTAAGAGGCCTCCGTTTCCTGGCTATTGCGGTCAGAATCATCCCCTCCATCATCCATTATATACTGCCCTGGGGCCATACTCCTCCCGTGGGGAGTTGTACTATTCAGTGCTGCACATTTACATCTGCCCCAGCGGTCTGCACTGCAGCGGCGGTTAGCCCTGACCGCAATCCACGGGTGGCGTAGTCGGACACTGCAAAACATATAGAAGACTGCCACTGGTCTGACCACCCTGAGCCACGGACCGGGTTGCCACTACTATCCCCATTATTGCCCTGTTGCCCGGATCCGAGTGTCCCACGGCCCAGGGGGCGAGTCACACACTCTGCATCACTCCCTGACAAAACAGGTACATGTGTAATATATGGCATATATATCAGGGTGGAATATTGAAAATGTGTGTTAATGTATTGTAATAAAGTAATATAGGGAAAGAATAAGATATAAGTGTAGGAATAGATCAAGGTTAGATATGAACCAGGGATTCAGGATGGGGGGGGGCTCTGTAGTGCTAGGAATAGATGGAAATCATAGTTGTTGAGTCTAGGGAGTTTCCTAAGTGGGAGGAGTAAAGGTTATAAGTAGTACAAGCACTTCCTGTTTGGGGCAGATAGGGTAGTAGAGTTGTGTTAGCTGTAATGTTCAAGCTTGTGCAGGAGGTACGTTTGAGGAATAGAAGAAGTTCAGGGCTCTGGGGGCTGAAGGTCAGCAGACATGCAGCGAGAGGAAGAGAGAGAAAAGGGCAGTATGAAGAAAGAGGAAGCGGATAACTGTGAGGAAACTTCCCTAAACGTCCAGGGCCTACGGCCTGGAGAAGGCGTGCAGGAGCCAGCCTTACTTACTTCCCATGAAGGGGAAATGGGCGGGGATGCACCTATAGAGAGCAGGACTGTGTTCCTGGAAGCTGTGGTACCGGGTGAGTCACATCTAGTAGGAAAGGAGAGAGGGACACATAAGGAGTCTAAAGCTGTGATGGTTGTATCACAAAGTGCTGTGTCTGACCAAAACTGAACTGATGAAAACGTTGAGTAAAGTTGTTCTGATGAAAAAGGAATCAGAGTCTGAAAGTGATTGTCAGCCTGCAGCTGCATCTGGAATCTGGAAGCTGATGGGAACTTCCAGGAAAACTGTGAGTTTTGTGCAGTACACACAGACTGGATATTATTTATTATTTGTGGGGAGTCAGGGTATGGGAACACAACAACAACCCCTCACCACAACTACCACCCTGCATCCCTCACAACAGTGCGCTCCCTTGGCGGCTCTAATTAAGTGACAAGCCAGCAAGAGAGCGCACTGGCAGTGCACATTGTAAGGGGATAACCTGGTGAGCAGAGCAAGCCCCGCACAAGTTACATCTGTTTTGGGGTCGGGTCTAGATTAAAAAAGGGAAGGGCAGAGACTTTTTAATTAAACCATATTGGAAAAACTTTCATATTATTAAAATAAAAAGAGTAATTTACAATGAAAATCAATATTATTTTCTGACCTACCCTTTAACAAGTGCTTTAGATATAGATACAAGTGAAGGCTGCAAGAAGATACACCGTCTTTCCGATAGCATTTCCTTAACTTAGTTTTAGCCACTTTTATTTGAGCAGAGCACATTTTCAGTTGTGACAGCTGCCTTTGCGTCTATCTTTTCAAATTTTTGGGAAGGAGGATATAGAAGCTTCCATCATATTAGAGAACTTACACAGAAGACGGCTGCTACTTCCTTGCTGTCATTCTCCAGTAGACGGAGTCTGTTCCTGAGCTCTGCTTGGAGATGGGGATCAGGGATACCTCCTCGGACCATAACCAGATGGATGTTCAGATCTGTGAGACAAAAGTATGGGTTATTTCAACCAACAGCAACATAGGCTGATATCGAAAATGGGGTGACCCTGATGGCTGATAATATATGGGATCCCTATCCCTTTCTCAGTATGCCCCTCTACTCCTTCTCTTGTGTGGGGTACTGGTGCCATTTTTGGTTCCGGTCCCTTCGTAATATTTTACATTTGTTTTGTCATATGTTTTTTTCAGTGATATTTATTGGTACTGCATACAGACGTAACATTTGGTGGGAAATAAAGCTTGGCTCAATAAGGAATACCATCTGCCAGAATAAAAATTCCCACCACAAGTGCATTAGGCTGACACATCTCTTGTTAATGCAGTATATATCATGATAGCAGCAGTAAAAGGTATCCTTGGGTTCATACATGCCAACTTGTGTTCAGGTGAAATGCATCACTCCTTTATGAGCATGGAAGGATTATACTCTATCACTTGAGTTGTCGTGGGCTTGTCACGGTCATTCTTCTCTAATCATAGCCCCCCAGTCTGTTGGACCTTTATGAACAGGTTTCTCACTAGTCTTAAGGGATGACTGTCTCTCAATCTCACCCACTCTCTAACTCTCGGCTGACACTTCCTCAGCCCATACCATACCTTGAGCGTGGTGGTGTAACTGTAATACCCAAGTGTAGGACTGGTCCATACCTTACAGGGTTGGCACGTTCCCCAGTAGGAGCAGAGTCAAAAGACATCAGTTGGTCAACAAAACAACTTTACTCAGAGGCTTCAAAACTCTCCACATGAAGGCATATGCTTAAAAGGGTTTTCCCATGAACAAAGGTACATTTTAATCAATAGATCTTGGAATGATAATAATTTCCACAATTGAATGTGTTTAAATAAAATGTTCCTGTGCTGAGATAATCTTATAAATGTGCCCCTGCTGTGTACTGTGTAATGGCTGTGTCTGACCATGTGCAGGAACATGGTCTGATCATACCACAGCTCCTGGGCAAGGGAGGAAGCAAAAGAGTATACAGTAATTACAGCATAAGATCACAGCTAATTCTTTCTATGAAGTAAAACATTGTTTAAAAACAGGCAGGGAAATGTTTTACCTCACACAAAACAGCTGTGATCCCGTGCTGTCCTGTCTGTATACTCTTTTGCTTCCTCCCCTGCCCAGGAGCTGTGGTATGATCAGACCATGTTCCTGCACGGTCAGACACAGCCATTACACAGTACACAGCAGGGGCACATTTATAAGATTATCTCAGCACAGGAACATTTTATTTAAACACATCCAATTGTGGAAGTTATTATTATTCCAAGATCTATTGATTAAAATTAACTTTTGTTCGTGAAATGTTTCAACAGTAGAACTCATGATGGCATCATTCACATAGATAGCAAATAAGTGGCTGTGCTCACTTTCCTCTGCTCAGCTCTCTCTCAGGTTAGTGTGCCAACGTCTGATAACGGGAGGGGAAAGGATCATAGGAACAGTGTCAAGCAGAGATCCTATACTCGGTGTCCGTTATTAAAGGGAATCGGTCACTAAGTTTTTGCTACGTAACTTAGAAGCATGCTGACAGCTTGATCCCAGAGATGTCTCACCTACTGGGCTGCTTGCTGCAGTTTTGATAAAATCTCTGTTTCATCTGCTGCAGATCTATCAGTTCTTTGAATGCTGAGCCCTGTATAACACCCCCCCCCACTGATTGGCAGCTTTCTGTGTACACTGTGCATAGGCAGAAAGCTACCAATCAGTGGTGGGGGCGTGGTTACACAGAGCTGGAGGACTACATGGCATGAGACAGATAGTTCTCTAGTGATATTCTCCGGCTGATAAAATACTAATGTTATTGAAACAACACAAACCCCAGTAAGTGACACATAACTGAAATCAGGGTATCTGTCCCTACATCATGCTGCTCTCAGATTATATAGCAAAAAAATGCTAACAGATTCCATTTAACAAGTATCTACATATTTTACAACGTTAGGTGATTCCTAGACCAGCAACCCTAAGGCTATATTCACACGTGGTAATTTTGCTGCATTATTTTCTCTCCGGCTAACACTTGCTCTCTTGGTAGGAAAAAATGCTGCATTCAAAACTCGTGATTTTGTGGTGTTTTCGCTGCATTTTTTGTAGTACTTTTCTGGGTGCGGATTACATGTGTGCTTTGTCTACATTACATGTTTAATTAAGCAAAAAACACAGCGAATAATATTGCAAAAAAAATACGAAAAATATTGTTGCAGATTTTAACAGCTTTTTTTTTCTTTTTCACCTTCCCATTGTTTTCTAGGGGCGAAAAAAACGCTGAAAGAATTGACACGCTGCAGATTAAAAAAAAAAAAAAAAAAACAGCTCTGCAGTTCTCAAATTCAGCCAGAAAAAAAACAAGCGAGTGCATGAGATTACTGAAACCTGATACTGTAAAATGTAGCTTTTAAGTTGCATGAAAAAAAAAACCTGCAAAAACGCTGCTTGTGAACGTAGCCCGAGGCTATGTTCACAAGATGCGTTTTTGGTCAGTTTTTTATGCTGAGTAATTTTGAAAAAAAAAAAATGCAAGCAACCTATTTTACTTAATGGGATCAAAAATGGACCAGAAGATATGCAACATCAAAAACTCACCAACAGCTCATTGTGCTGAGGCCACGTGCACACGTTGAGTGTTTGGGGAGGTTTTTTTACCTCCGTGAGCCAGGAGTGGGTCAAAAATGCAGAAGTGATGACGTGTTTCTATTATACTTTTCCTATAACTGTCCCACTCCTTGTTTTGGCTTACGAATACCGTATAATGATGAAATTCGGTGATTGGATTGAACCTTTTGGTGGAGAATATTCAATTATATCAGTATTATAGTAATCAGTATTATTATATTCTACCAAGATATCACATTAGTCAGCGGGTTACATTGTTTACCAGTCTCACTGGCTGTTGTGTCATATCAAAACCTGTGAAATACATTCATATCCTGGCCCGTTTCCTTCCCTTAGAGGTAAATCGCAAAAAAAACACTTCCTTTTCTGTAAAAATGAGTTCCCCTAATCTCACGGGATGTAGCTGAGCAGATTTGTTATCACAGGCGAGCTCAGCAAGAAGGATCATTAGCTCCCGAGAGGGATGTATAGGGGAGCAGAGGCAGAACTCGAATCCAGGACCCGGTGTCCGTAGGAGCCCAAAGATCACTCTACCTCATAAGATATCATTATTATAAATGATACATGGTAGGTGGCTAAAAGGGACTTATAAAAAAAAAATGGAATGACTAAATATATTCAGATCCCAATATTTAAGATCAGACCCCAGACCAGAGCCCTTATATTAAAAGCAGCCCCCAGACCAAGCCCATGTTCTTAGGCACCAAAAGAGATCCTTGAATCAATTTCAGACCGAAATATTATTAGACCCCCGACCTCAATAATTAGGCTCAGACCCTCTTAGAATATTGTTTGGTGGCATGGCATTGTATCAATGCCAATACATTGTATAGTGTGATACATTCTAGCTTTAGATACAATTCAGGACTCTTCAGAGAAGTGGTGTAGCTCTCCAGAAACTACAACTTTCAGCATTCCCTGGCAGATCATGCTGGAAGTTGTAGTTTCCCGGCAGCTGTGGATCCATGGGTAGCCTCTTACTTGTATTAATCAATGCATTTACCATGGAGCTGCCTTTGTGCCCATCAGAAACAAATTTGTCGCACAAGAACAAAATCACCATGAGCTGAGTTCTGTATTGTACATGACATCCGGTTTAGGATTATCATTAATTTTTAGATAAGAAAGTCTTTACCTGACATAAAGCTTTCTGTTTGATCAGGGCCTTTTTCAGATCTTTCCATAAAGCAGTCATTAATATGGATGAAATCTGGAACCGAAGAGGCAGCTGTAAAGAAACATGGTCGACTTGGTAAGACATCTTCAAAGACAGTGGAATGTCTAACATGTATATCTCCGAAGTAATCTCTCGATGTCTTCCCACTCGTAATCTCCAGTCCTCCCAAGACCTCCTTCTCTCCTCCACACTCATACGTTCCTCACCCAGTATCCTCCAAGGTGTCTCCCGAGTATCCCCCATCCTCTCCTCTGGAATTCCATGCCCCAACATGTCCCAATTATTATCCACCACATTCCGAACTTTCAGACAGAATTTCGAAACACATTTCTTCAAGAAATCTTACAGCCTGAAATGACTCCCCTGCCACGTCACCACCATGGAAGCTTCCACAACCCCCCAACCTACTGTCAACTTCTCCATTATTCTGTAAATGTAGATACTGGAGTAAAATGGGTTAAATCTGCGCTGCCGGTGAATGATGATGGAAAAGGAGTCAGAAATCCAGGAATGCGGTATATTTGTCAACGCGTTTCGAAGTGCCATACTTCATCAGGACAAACCACAGTGCTGAAAAAGAAGAAGCGTGGAACTTCGAAAAGCGTTGACAAATAAATCGCATTAATGGATTTCTGACTCCTTTTCCATCATTATTCACCGCAGATTTAACCCATTTTACTCCAGTCTCTGATGTTCTCCAAGCCATGAGTCTGCAGCAGTCTTGAGCCTTTGTAGTGGTTGTAATCACACAACCCTAACCGATGAGCAACATTGCCCACAATCTCCCCATTTTACCCAGATAAGACCCTATTGTGCTTATTGTCATTCCAGCTTTCTATCCTATCCTGTAGAATGTAAGCGCACAAGGTCAGGGATCTCCCATTTCTATACCAGTCTGTCATTGTTGTTTTGTCCATTGTAATTTATATTTGTATCTTGTATATAAGACCCTTTTTTTCCACGTATAGCACCATGGAATCAATGGTGCTCTAAAAATAATAATAATAATAATAATATTAATCTGATGAGACACATCGGGCCCAATTCATTATTGCATTTGTGCTTTTTTTGTCTATTTTTAGGTGTTTTGACTTTTTAATTTGCGCTTTTTTGTTTTAGTTTGTATATTTTATATGTGATCGCCTGTTTTTTATGTGGACAGATTTTGGGATTTTCAAGTGTTTTCAGCTGATTCATCAAGTGCAAATTTTTTAAAAAGTTGCTACATTTTTTGTACATTTTTTTGCTCCTGTCACCCTCTGGTAGTGATTTCATGTATGTCTGAAAATGTATGCATGTTTTCGAACATGTTAGCAGAACATGTAACCTTTTGTGCTCAAAAAGACGCAAAAACAGTTAAAGACACATATTAAGAGCATTTTTCTATTTTGCGCAAAATTCATTGCATTGGGAAGAAAAAACATTAATAAACGCTACAAGACAAAAAAAAAGTGACTTAAAAAACCCCTCACAAATTATGAATTGGGCCCAAAGAGTTAATATCCGCAATGGAAGTAGTGGAGGGATATGTTCTATACTGTACACTTATCATACACTGGAGTGCCAATGTGTGTTACTACTGTGACCTCTAATTTTGAGCACGTTTCTGTTCAATTTCTACGTCCCACATTGACCTATTTACAGTATTTCTCTTTCCCATGGGTGAGTTATACAAAAATCTCTGAAGGCAATTTTCACCACTTTATAATTAATGACATACCTCCTCCAATTGCCGCTGCTCCCCTGATTCTGGAACAGTTTTTCTTTTTCTTCTGTACTCCTCCATTCCAAAGTTATGCCCCATGGAAATAAAAGTTTTAATTTTCCCTTCAGCCAGATGGGTGTATACCACAGAACTTGTGGGCATTTGCTTTTTCTCCTCTGATGCTGGCCAATCAAAACATGGCCACTCCCACAAGAGAAGTTCTGTGGAACACACCCAGTTGTTAAAGGGAAAATTTTCATCTTTATTTCTGGGGTCATAACTTTGGAACGGAGGGGCACAGATGCAAAAAAAAACTGTTCCTGAATCAGAGGAGCAGTGGCAATTGGAGGAGATGCTCAGTTAAACTAAAAAAAAAAATGTAGTGAAATGTCATCTTTAATTTGTCCGTCAGCAATAGACACGGCAACACCCAGGGCCCCATTCATTATCGCATTTGTGTCTTATTTATCTTGCTTTCAGTGTTTTTTTTTGCTTAATTTTGATTTGCACCAAATTCTTATTTTAATTTGCACCTTTAAGTCTATTTTATGTGTTTTTTTTTTTTGTTTTATGTTGGCCAATGATCTCTTGCATTTTGCTTTCTACAAGTTTGCAGTTGACTTACCAATTGCAACTTTTTAAAAAACTTGCAGTTGGTTTATTTAGTTTATTTATTTAAACCAATGCAGAGTCCATGAAACATAAATGTAGTCCATCTGGCATAATGGCAAAACAAAATAAGAAAGAATCCATCAAAGTCCTCGCACCGGCCGGCATCTGGCCACTCAGGATTAGCAAAAACCACATGGCTTAGGTTCAACAGGAACAAACACACGCTCCTCTCTCTGGAGCTGGCCTCCTGATACTGACCACCTCCTGAGTCAATGTACACCAGTCCCATAACCCCACTAAGTAATTTATTGTGTGCCTGAAATTATTTGTGCAAATTTTTCAACATTTTAGCCAAACATGCAACTCTTTGCTCTAAAAAGGCACAAAAAAGGGTAAAAGACAAAAAAATAAAAGCATTTTTGATTTGCGTGCCATCTTGAAGAATTTGGCAGAAAAAAAAACATCAAAAAAGACAAAAACAGAAAATAGAAAAAAAACCCGCAAATGATGAATAGAGACTTGAGGCTATAGAGGGCAAAAGGTGCAATATTTATAATGAAACTCAATTGCAAAAGTACTTGCATTCAAGTAATAAAAAAAATGCCCCTTTACTATAATGTATTTACAAGGTTACTAAAAATTGTCAGAATTGTATATGAAAGATGGTGCTCGAAGGTGAATGTGAATATAAACACTTTACGAGGGGTTATTAATGCAGTCATCTAATAATAAAGTTACAGAATATTTACACTGAAATGGTTTCTTCAAGTCACAAAGTTATGTTTTTTTACCTGGATTGAAAAAAAATGTTCTCTCCATTAAAGTGAAGCTAAGCAGATGTTATAGTCTGGCAGCCATGCGGAATATGCTGTTACTATAGGACAGAAGCCAATACAATCTGCCCTATCTGCGCGGCCCATAATGATGTTTCCATACAATCTCCCAGTAACTTAATCGTGAACCGGTTGGCTCCATTGTCCATTTTGATAAAATATAGTTGCCAAAAAATACTTTCCCACAATTTACCCCAAGCTGCAGATTTCTGGACTGAAGCCTCCTAGTATAGGAGCCATTACTGAAAGCCTAAATGTTATGTATCCATGAAAACAAGCTGAAGGTCCCATTAGGGTTTGCAATAAGGTGGTCATTATGGAAGATCTTGAGGGGTTACACTACGGGGGTGAGTTCACATGAGCAATCAGTGGGATCGCCAAGATGCCTAGTGATCAGCAAATCACAGTTCTTGGCACAGAGACATCCATCCAAGTGTGGCTGTTAGTGGTACTGCAGCTTCATTGATTGGGGGAGCAGAAAAAAAACAACAAAGTAATGGGAAAACATGTAGGCTCATATCACCTCTACTTAACACCTTAGTGACTTGTGCACTGCTGGCATAGAGGGAATTAAGGAGTCCCTTCTATACAATGCAGGTGCCAGCTGTGTTATATAGCGGGCACCATAGAGCAGCTATGAAAACTGTTAAATACTGAATTTCGGCTGGACTTCATATGAGATGCGTAATTTCACAATACACTGCAATACTACAGTATTACAGTGTATTGTAACGGTGCTCAAGCTATTGCAGGCTCAAGGGGACTAAAGAAAAATATGAAAAACAAATTAGTGAAAAATATAAAATTTATTTGCTGTATATGTAAAAAAAAAATACAGTATACAAACGTGGATAAAATAGTTGGTACACTTCTGTTATTTTAAGAAAAAACCCACAATGGCCATTGAAATAGGTTGAAACTTCCAAAGGTAATTTTCAATCAGTTCATGAACTTTTGAATTGTGGTTCAAATAGAAAAATGTAAAATAAAACAAACTTAGAAAAGTGGGCTGGACAAAAATGATGATACCCCTAAAAAAAAGATTGAAAATAATTTGACCATAGAGAAATGTTAAACTAAGGTGTGTCCTCTAATTAACATTGCAGGTGTCTACAAACTTGTAATTAGACAGTCTGTCTATTTAAAGGGTGAAAAGTAGTCGCTGTGCTGTTTGGTATCATGGAGTGTACCACACTGAACATGGAACAAAGAAATTGACAAACTAATAAAATATAACAATATTGATCCACAGAGTAATTAAAAAGACAGAATTGCGTTTTTTTGGTCGCCATACTTCCCTCCAAAAATGCAATAAAAGTGAACAAAATGCCTTATGTAAAAATGGTGTCATTAAAAATTACAGCTCAACGCACAAAAAACAAGCCTTTACACAGCTACATCAGAAGAAAAATAAAAAGTTACAGGTCACCGAAAATAGTGGCACAAACCAAACTTTTTTTTTTTTTTACAAAGTTCTGAAATTTTTAATGAAGGAAGTGCTAGTTTGAGATGTCACTTTATGAAGTAGGTGCATTTTGTCATTGACCGCCAGAAAATGTTACTCCAGTCAAGGACTGGAGCACTAAAGTAGTGTAACTTTTGAAGAATTTGCTGGATGGACATCACAACGCACTATCCCGCCCATGCGCTGCCCACTTTGCGGATCTGGCAAGGACTGGTTTCATTTTTGCTCACACCCGAAGAGGAGCAGCTACTTCTAATGCATCGACAAGGAGAGTCTCGCTAGGGATTATCATCGCAGAAAACATTAGTGAAACACTAATGGCGACCTAAACTACACATTAAGTTTATGAGAGCTACTACCAGGTTTGTGCTAATCTACTCATCATAGAATGGTAGAGTTGGAGAGGACCTCCAGGGTCATCTGGTCCAACCCCAGATGACCCTTCCACGGGAGGCTGGATGGCTGCCTCTCATGGAACAAAGCACAAGCTGCAGGAATCGCTGCCTTTGTTCTAGGGGTGCACAACTGCAGTCCTCAAGGCCCACCAACAGGTCACATTTTCAGGATTTCCTTAGTATTGCACAGGTGATGATAATTTAATGACTTGCACAGGTGATGAGTCCAACACCTTGTGCAATGCTCAGGAAGTCCTGTAAACATGACCTGTTGGTGGCTCTTGAGCACTGGAGTTGTGCATCCCTGTTCTAGGGAATAGTACAGTCTCCCAGCTACAGCGCCCACCATCCCATACCCAGAGTTTTTCTAGTTTGTTCCTCGTAGTATCGTAAGAAAAAACAAATTGCGTTTTAATCCCTTCAAGCCACGGCCAATTTCCGTGTTTGCATTCCCGTTTTTTCCTCCCCTTCTACCCAGAGCCATAACTCTTTTATTTTTCTGTCCACGTTGGTATATAAGGGCAGTTTTTTTTGTGGGACGAGTTGTACTTTTGAATGACATCATTCATTTTACCACGTATTGTACTGGAAAATGGGAAAAAAATTCCAAGTGGGGAGAAATTGTGAAAAAACCCACAATGATGACATTGTTTTTTGGGAATTGTTTTTACGGTGTACATTTTATGGTAAAAATTACCTTGCCATATGATTCTCCTCATCAATACGATTACAGTGTTATCCAACATGTCCAGTTTTTTTTTATTATTTTAGTGGTGCAAAAAAAACAGAAGTTTGCCCAAAAAATTTTTGGGGGTTGTGTCGCCATTTTCCAAGACCCATAACATTTTTATTTTTTGGCTGATGTAGCTGTGTGATGGCTTATTTTTTGCGGGGCGAGAAAACATTTTTACTGATACCTTTTTGGATAGATCTGACAGCATTATTTGTGGAATTGTGGAGCCCCAAAAAACACAATTTTGGCATTCTTGAATTTTTTTTCCATTTACTGTGTTCACCGATCGGGTTAATTGTTTCTATATTTTGATAGATTGAACTTTTTTGAAGGCGACAATACCACATATGTGTATTTTTTTTAGTATCTTTATTTTTTAATGGGGTAAAAGGGAGATGATTTGAAGTTTTATGATTTTTTTTTAATTTTTTTCAGATTGTTTTCAAACTTTCTTTTTTTTACTTTTTACTGATCTTGTTAGTCTCCTAAGGGGACTTGAAGCTGCGATAATCCGCTCGCTTGTGTTACATACAGTGATGCCATAGCATTGCTGCATATAGCAGAAATCACGGTCCACCTTTGAAGCCCGGCCACATGCAGGGTTTCAAAGGAGCTCCATAATGACAGGCATGGGGGTCAGGGCCGGCTCCAGGTTTTTCTGGGCCCCGGGCGAAACAGTCTCAGTGGGCCCTTTAACACATACACGATTCATGATGCACAGATACGGCGGAGAAATATATATATAGTAGACAGGGCCCAGCCTGCCACCTCATCCTTCACATATGCAGACATGCGCGCACACACACGGTACGCAGACACATGCGCGCGCACACACGGTACGCAGACACATGCACGCACACACGGTACGCAGACATGTATACATACAGACATACACATATTTTTACACAAATTCTTAAAGACATATATAAAACAGACAAATATATATATACACAGTCATACACACTGACATTCACATACATGCACTCACACAGACCCATTACAAATATTTTTAATATGGGGATTGGGGAAGCCTCACTCACCTGTCCCCGGTCCAGTGTCCTGTCCAGCAGCTCCGGGCCCCCGGCGTGTCACAGAGATCATGACCCTGGACCATCAGAGGGGCCCACTTGCGGTCGGGTCCGGGTCCAGGCCGCTCCCCCCCATCTGTGCAGGACCTCCGACGGTGTTTGATTGCCGGCACTCCCCCAGACATGGCCGCGCGCTGTGTTTGCTAGTAATGACGCGGCAGGAGCGACACACAAGCACAATTAAAGGTGCAGTGCCGTCGACCCTGCCGCGTCATTACTAGCAGACACAGCCGGACAGCGCCCGGCCGTGTCTGGGGGGGGAGTGCCGGCAATCAAGCAGCGCCTGCGTCCCTGAACAGGTGCAGAGGAAGCGGCCAGGGCCCCGACAGTGAGTGGGCGGGAGGGCCCCGACAGTGAGTGGGCGGGTGGGCCCCTCTGATTTTCCAGGGCCCCGGCACTTGCCCGGGTACGCCGGGTGCTGACGCCGGCCCTGATGGGGGTCATCAGCAGATCCCCGGCTATCATGACAGCCCATCGGCGACCCATGATTTCGTCATGGGCGTGCCGATAGGCGCAGAGAATAACGTGCACGCATGCCGGCGTGTGTTAAATGCCGCTGCCAGATATGGACAGCCGCATTTAAAGGGGTTGTCTGTTCCAAATCGATAAGTCTGCAGTCACTCTTTGTGACTGCAGACTTAAGAATCCTGCAAGTGCGCGCACTGTGCACTGCGGGGATTCATCGGTTTTTGAGCTGGGACCGGGTGGGTATGTATGAGCTATACATATTCCTGGCCAGAACCCGTCCAGTGCACGTGGCCTCGCTCCATACACTTGGATAGAGCGAGGCCACGCTCTGACTAGTTACGTGGCAGTTCATTGGGTGTGGCTGACTAGAGGGCGTGGCCTCACTTTATATAAGTGTATATGTGGCACCCCAAGTCTGGTCGCCACAGTGGCAGCAATGTCATGTCTGAGAGCAGGTGGGAGGTTCCCTGGTTGGGGACAATTAGCATGCTGCACCTCCTACCTCAGTCCAGGGAGGGGAGAAACCTGCCCTTTATAAACTGGATCTGGGGCGGGGTTAGAGAGACAAGTTCCAGACAAGGTTCCAGTGAAGTTGCAGATAGGGACAGGTCAGCAGCAGGCTGAGGAGTCCCTGTAGGCAGAGGAGGAACACGAGGCCAGGAGGGAATACAGGGAAAATTGCCTCTAAACTTTACCGCAAGCCCCTTAGCGGCAATTCTCTCTTGAGAGCTGAAAGCAGCCACCCAAAACATGTTATAAAAAATTTACCAGTGGGTGAGTTCATTAGAGCTAGACGCAATTGCAGTGAACAAGAGTGTTTTGAGGAGGAAACTAAAACCATGTCAACGAGACTGAGGTCTAGGGGATATAAAAAAATGGATGATCGATAGGGCTGTATCTATCTATAGCTACATCTAAAGATAGAGAAGGTTTGTTGACACAATCAGTAAAACATAGTTCTAATAAGACTAAATCTTCATTAACTTTCTCTACGCCATATAGTGATCACTTTTACAACATTAAACAAATCTTTCTCAAGAACTTACCCATATTATATCAGGATGACAAATTGTCTAATATATTGGAAGCAGGCTGTAGGGTGGTTTCAAGGAAAGGTGAGGATCTACGCAATATGTTGTCACCCAGCGTATTTTTGGATAATAAAGTACAAAGTCCCACCTGGCTGAAATATGTCGGTATGTATAAATGTGGTGAAATTAGATGCTGTATGTGCAAGTATGTCGCTATGGGTTCAAGTTTCTCTGATTTACATACAAGTAGAAAATATGACATAGAGTCTTATATAGACTGTAACACCTCCCATGTTGTCTATATGGCAACTTGTGTCAGCTGTTCAAAATATTGTATAGGCCGTACTACCAGAGCCCTTAAAGCAAGAATATCAGAACATATTACAGGAGCAAATCCTGCCTCAAAATCCATCAGGTTATCAGGTCTCTCCAAACATTTCAGGGAGGTACATGCGGGCAATATAAGCACATTAAATATTAGAGGCATAGAGAGAGTACCATGTCCCCATCGTGGCGGTAATTGGGGAAAAAATGCTCCATAACAAAGAAAAATTGTGGATATTGAAATTAAATGCACGGATACCGCAAGGTATGAATTATAGATCAGATTTAATGTTTTTTTATTGAATTATATATATATATACTTGCATTTATAATATTATATGCATATTCTGTTCTGTGCATCTATATGGCAAATTATTTACAAAAAAGTTTTTTTTTTTTTCCTAAGTCTATGTCTGTATATTCTATGAGAATTTGTTGCACGCAAATCTTGTCTAAGTAGGAGTTAATATCCTAATGTGTATACTAATCTATCACACATGCGTAGGGGTGGTCACAGTTTTTATTATAAATGTGTTGTTTTTTAATTCATTTGTATACTGACGATTAAGGGGCTGCGTCCTCGAAACGCGTCCAGTTGTTCCCCTCCTAGGGACATGTGATTTTTAATATTTAGAATAAAGGATTTATCGCTTGTGGCACCGGATTTTACTTTTTCTATATAATAATAATAATTATTGGGTGATAAACCTGTTTTCTTACCATTGGGTCCAAGGGATGATATCACTTTTTTCATAGATGCAACAATGGACCTAGAGCTGTGGACGGCCACTCTAAGTCCGGACACCTGACCTTCTCCATTGACGCGTTCTTCTAAATATTCTTGACTCTTATCTTCTGGAAGTTTTTGGTTTGTAGGTGTCTCCACCGGTTCTTTGTCCTCAAACTCATCTTCGGCAATTGGGTGAAGTCTGTGAACTTTGGAGTAGGTGGGGACGGTGTCTACATCATTCGGATCCATCATCTTGTCCTGCCTTATGATATCTGCATTTTAATAATGAACCGCTCTGACCTGTAAAAATTAAAATTGTTCCTTACATTAGATCAGGGATCGTGAACTATTTCTGCAAATAATGAACACGTAAAGAATCAGTTGTTACTAGTTACTTTATAGAAATATGCGTAGATACATGACGAGATCTTTGGATGCCGATCAATAGCATTCTCCGTACCATGTTACAACCTACCTCCGATCACTACTGGGAAAGCCTGATTAGGTCAAAGACCATGACTGACATTATTAAAAAAGTTACTATTGCAGGTCCAGAAATTTCATAGATGATGACAGATTTAGAAGTCTGTTCTGTACAGGAACTCCCCTAAACAGCCAGAAACGCTACTATTAGTGCACTTTATTATTAGACCCCCGACCCTTTGCAGTCAAGCAAAAAAAGGACTGTCGACAAGTAAGGAGCATATCCTATACTTTTGTCATAATTTGTTTTTCCCAAAGATGCGATAAACTAACTGTGGTTTATGGTTTAATGGGGATGGGGGCAATCACTTTTTCACACAGTGCCCTGTAGGTTTGGATTTCTTTTTGCCTTAATAATAAAGACCTTAGTTTAAAAACTGCATTTTGTGTTTGCTGGTGTTATCTTTATCTAATATTTAAATATGTTTTGTGATCTGAAACATTGAAGTGTGAGAAACGTGCAGAAGAAAAAGAAATCAGGAACGGGGCAAACACTTTTTTCACACCACTGTATATGCTATATGTGGGGGAGGGGGACTTGGTTATTTATGGAAGAAGGGAACTTGGCTGCATATGTTATATGGGGGGGGGGGACATGCAGGGTCAGACTGGCCCACTGGAGGCATATCGACTGCTCTCCCTGGTTGTCTGACTGGGAAGAGTGGTGACATAAAAAGTTATCAGGGCACAACAGCTCTCTGTTACTTACAAATATTGTGCCGCAGTTTGAATCACACAATGCTCTCCTGGGTTGCTACAAGCAGGGCATGCTGCCAGCGTGTAGGTCACTTCTCCTAGCGGCTCCTCCCAGAGTTAGACAGCCCAGGAGAGCAGTGTGCGCGCCACTGATAGCATTGATGACAAGCTCGCCTGCTGCAGACTGCGGCTCACTATTTGTAAGTAACAGAGCGCTGTTGCACCCTGGTACTTTTTATGTGACCGCTCTTCCCAGCATTGAACAAGCAGCGTAGCCAATTAGCATTAGCTTTGTTGAAGGAGGCCCCCCCTCCAGCCTAATAGCGAGTAAGTGAAAATGGGGGGCCTTTAGTCCCGGGTGATAGAGGGGGAGGGGGCTAAGCCACTTAGAAATTAATGAGGGCAACATTCCCTCATCTCTCCTTTTACCCTTGACTTGACTGCACCCCCTCCCTCTTATGACCCCTGAATGCACCCCCTCCCCATATCACCCCTGACTGAGCCCTTTCCCCTATATCACCACTGACTGCATCCCTTCCTCCATTTCACACCTTACTAAACCTCATATCACCCCTGACTGAGCCCCTACTCCCCGTTTCACCCCTGACTGACTGCGCCTTCTCCCCGTATCACCCCTGACTGACTGCTCCTTCTCCCCCTTATCACCCCTGACTGACTGCGCGTTCTCTACCGTATCACCCCTTACTGCACCCACTCCGCTTGTATTACTCCTAACTGACTGAGCCCCCTCACCCCATATCACCCATGACTGAGCCTCCTCTTCCTGTATCACACATGACTGAGCCCCCTCTCCCTGTATCACTCCTGACTGACTAAGGCCATGTTCACACATTGTGTTTTTTCAGTGTTTTTTTATGCAAATTTTCAACTGTGTTTTACAGTACTAGCAAAGTCTATGAGATTTCAGAAATCTCATGCACACAGGTTTTTTTTGTCCTTAGTATTTTGTCAAATACCTTGGTTTTTGCAAAATGCAGCATGTCACTTCTTTCAGCGATTTTACAGTGTTTTTCACCCATTGAAAGCAATGAGCAAGTGCAAAAAAACAGTGAAAAAATGCTGCAAAAACGCAGGTATCAGCTTTTGCTGCGTTTTTGGTCTCAAAACCTGAGGTTATTTTTTGAACTAAACTTTATCAGCATGAACAAACAAACAAATGTACAGTGACAAAAATGCAGCAAAAACTCAGGAAAACCTGCTTTTTTGACATTGCTTCTTTACTGCCAAGAGAGCAGGTTTTGCTTGCGGAAAAAAATGCAACGTGCGAACATAGGCTAAAAGTTTTCTCCCCCAACTACTAACAAAATGAGGCCCTTCATAAAATGTTATGGCCTTATAAGCGGCAGAGTGATTTCTATGTAAAGTGTATAGGGGGATGTGAGGGAAATTATTTTGCTATCACTCCAGTGTTGTGGGTACATTCACATAATGTATTTTCTGCAGAAATTTTACAATGAAAATCACACAGCAAATTAATATCCGTAATATCCACTCAGATATCGTGCTGATATTGCTGCGCTTACTGCTACACTATGGTGCGCCTTTACCGCTGACCTGATCCTTTGTATCGCAAAGGATGAGATTGGTGGTGAATATTTGCAGCATAAATTGACGCATTATTCACGTCAAATACGCAGCGCCGGTCAATTTACACCGTGGATTTTCTCAGCGTATGGATTATGGATGAAATGTCATAAGATCTAATCTACTGTGCTGGCGCTAGAAAATATTGGTTTATTAGTATTATTAATAAACATCAGGGGACATTTATCATTGAGTTTGCACCAAAATGTGGGCAGCAGCTCTTTCTATAGCATGAAGTGTACATTCTTATATAATACCCTGATATTAGCACGTTACCACACAATTGGTGGTCTTGTATTTATTTCTCTGTAGCTGCATAGTGGGCACAAGGTACTCCAGTCCGACGCTGCTAGTACTGCCTCTATAGGAGTGTTGCTAGTACTGCCTCTATAGGAGTGTTACTAGTACTGCCTCTATAGGAGTGTTACTAGTACTGCCTCTATAGGAGTGTTACTAGTACTGCCTCTATAGGAATGTTGCTAGTACTGCCTCTATAGGAGTGTTGCTAGTACTGCCTCTATAGGAGTGTTGCTAGTACTGCCTCTATAGGAGTGTTACTAGTACTGCCTCTATAGGAGTGTTACTAGTACTGTCTCTATAGGAGTGTTGCTAGTACTGACTCTATAGGAGTGTTACTAGTACTGCCTCTATAGGAGTGTTACTAGTACTGTCTCTATAGGAATGTTACTAGTACTGTCTCTATAGGAATGTTACTAGTACTGCCTCTATAGGAATGTTACTAGTACTGTCTCTATAGGAATGTTACTAGTACTGCATCTATAGGAGTGTTACTAGTACTGTCTCTATAGGAATGTTACTAGTACTGCCTCTATAGGAATGTTACTAGTACTGCCTCTATAGGAATGTTACTAGTACTGTCTCTATAGGAATGTTACTAGTACTGCCTCTATAGGAGTGTTACTAGTACTGCCTCTATAGGAATGTTACTAGTACTGCCTCTATAGGAGTGTTACTAGTACTGTCTCTATAGGAGTGTTACTAGTACAGCCTCTATAGGAATGTAACTAGTACTGTCTCTATAGGAGTGTTACTAGTACTGCCTATATAGGAATGTTACTAGTACTATCTCTATAGGAATGTTACTAGTACTGTCTGTATAGGAATGTAACTAGTACTGCCTCTATAGGAATGTTACTAGTACTGCCTCTATAGGAATGTAACTAGTACTGCCTCTATAGGAATGTTACTAGTACTGCCTCTATAGGAATGTTACTAGTACTGCCTCTATAGGATTGTTACTAGTACTGCCTCTATAGGAGTGTTCCTAGTACTATCTCTATAGGAGTGTTCCTAGTACAGCCTCTATAGGAATGTTACTAGTACTGCCTCTATAGGAGAGTTACTAGTACTATCTCTATAGGAGTGTTACTAGTACTGTCTCTATAGGAGTGTTACTAGTACTGCCTCTATAGGAATGTTACTAGTACTGTCTCTATAGGAATGTTACTAGTACTATCTCTATAGAAGTGTTACTAGTACAGCCTCTATAGGAATGTAACTAGTACTGCCTCTATAGGAATGTTACTAGTACTGCCTCTATAGGAATGTAACTAGTACTGCCTCTATAGGAGTGTTACTAGTACTATCTCTATAGGAGTGTTACTAGTACAGCCTCTATAGGAATGTAACTAGTACTGCCTCTATAGGAATGTTACTAGTACTGCCTCTATAGGAATGTAACTAGTACTGCCTCTATAGGAATGTTACTAGTACTATCTCTATAGGAGTGTTACTAGTACAGCCTCTATAGGAATGTAACTAGTACTGCCTCTATAGGAATGTTACTAGTACTGCCTCTATAGGAGTGTTACTAGTACTATCTCTATAGGAGTGTTACTAGTACTGTCTCTATAGGAGTGTTACTAGTACTGCCTCTATAGGAATGTTACTAGTACTGTCTCTATAGGAGTGTTGCTAGTACTGTCTCTATAGGAATGTTACTAGTACTATCTCTATAGGAGTGTTACTAGTACTGTCTCTATAGGAGTGTTACTAGTACTATCTCTATAGGAGTGTTACTAGTACTGTTTCTATAGGAGTGTTACTAGTACTGCCTCTATAGGAATGTTACTAGTACTGCCTCTATAGGAATGTTACTAGTACTGTCTCTATAGGAATGTTACTAGTACTATCTCTATAGGAGTGTTGCTAGTACTGCCTCTATAGGAATGTTACTAGTACTGTCTCTATAGGAATGTTACTAGTACTGTCTCTATAGGAATGTTACTAGTACTGTCTCTATAGGAGTGTTACTAGTACTGCCTCTACAGGAGTGTTACTAATACTGCCTCTATAGGAGCGTTACTAGTACTGCCTCTATAGGAATGTTACTAGTACTGTCTCTATAGGAATGTTACTAGTACTGTCTCTATAGGAGTGTTACTAATACTGCCTCTATAGGAGCGTTACTAGTACTGCCTCTATAGGAATGTTACTAGTACTGTCTCTATAGGAATGTTACTAATACTGCCTCTATAGGAATGTTACTAGTACTGCCTCTATAGGAGTGTTACTAGTACTATCTCTATAGGAGCGTTACTAGTACTGCCTCTATAGGAATGTTACTAGTACTGTCTCTATAGGAATGTTACTAGTACTGTCTCTATAGGAGTGTTGCTAGTACTGTCTCTATAGGAGTGTTGCTAGTACTGTCTCTATAGGAGTGTTGCTAGTACTGTCTCTATAGGAGCGTTACTAGTACTGTCTCTATAGGAATGTTACTAATACTGTCTCTATAGGAGTGTTGCTAGTACTGTCTCTATAGGAATGTTACTAGTACTGTCTCTATAGGAATGTTACTAGTACTGTCTCTATAGGAGTGTTGCTAGTACTGTCTCTATAGGAGTGTTGCTAGTACTGTCTCTATAGGAGCGTTACTAGTACTGTCTCTATAGGAATGTTACTAATACTGCCTCTATAGGAATGTAACTAGTACTGCCTCTATAGGAATGTTACTAGTACTGCCTCTATAGGAATGGTACTAGTACTATCTCTATAGGAATGTTGCTAGTACTATCTCTATAGGAGTGTTACTAGTACTGCCTGTATAGGAGTGTTACTAGTACTGCCTTTATAGGAGTGTTACTAGTACTGTCTCTATAGGAATGTTACTAGTACTGCCTTTATAGGAGTGTTACTAGTACTGCCTCTATAGGAGTGTTACTAGTACTGTCTCTATAGGAGAGTTACTAGTACTGTCTCTATAGGAATGTTACTAATACTGTCTCTATAGGAGTGTTGCTAGTACTGTCTCTATAGGAGTGTTGCTAGTACTGTCTCTATAGGAATGTTACTAGTACTATCTCTATAGGAATGTTACTAGTACTGTCTCTATAGGAATGTTACTAGTACTGCCTCTATAGGAATGTTACTAGTACTGCCTCTATAGGAGTGTTACTAGTACTGTCTCTACAGGAATGTTACTAGTACTATCTCTATAGGAATGTTGCTAGTACTATCTCTATAGGAGTGTTACTAGTACTATCTCTATAGGAATGTTACTAGTACTATCTCTATAGGAATGTTGCTAGTACTATCTCTATAGGAGTGTTACTAGTACTATCTCTATAGGAGTGTTACTAGTACTATCTCTATAGGAATGTTACTAGTACTATCTCTATAGGAATGTAACTAGTACTGCCTCTATAGGAATGTTACTAGTACTGTCTCTATAGGAATGTTACTAGTACTATATCTATAGGAATGTTACTAGTACTGTCTCTATAGGAATGTTACTAGTACTGTCTCTATAGGAATGTTACTAGTACTATATCTATAGGAATGTTACTAGTACTGCCTCTATAGGAATGTTACTAGTACTGTCTCTATAGGAATGTTACTAGTACTGCCTCTATAGGAATGTTACTAGTACTGTCTCTATAGGAATGTTACTAGTACTATCTCTATAGGAGTGTTGCTAGTACTGCCTCTATAGGAATGTTACTAGTACTATCTCTATAGGAATGTTACTAGTATTGTTTCTATAGGAATGTTACTAGTACTATCTCTATAGGAATGTTACTAGTACTATCTCTATAGGAATGTTGCTAGTACTGTCTCTATAGGAGTGTTACTAGTACTGTCTCTATAGGAGTGTTACTAGTACTGTCTCTATAGGAGTGTTACTAGTACTGCCTCTATAGGAATGTTACTAGTACTGCCTCTATAGGAGTGTTGCTAGTACTGTCTCTACAGGAATGTTACTAGTACTATCTCTATAGGAATGTTGCTAGTACTATCTCTATAGGAGTGTTACTAGTACTATCTCTATAGGAATGTTGCTAGTATTATCTCTATAGGAATGTTACTAGTACTATCTCTATAGGAATGTTACTAGTACTATCTCTATAGGAATGTTGCTCGTACTATCTCTATAGGAGTGTTACTAGTACTATCTCTATAGGAGTGTTACTAGTACTATCTCTATAGGAATGTTACTAGTACTATCTCTATAGGAATGTAACTAGTACTGCCTCTATAGGAATGTTACTAGTACTGTCTCTATAGGAATGTTACTAGTACTATATCTATAGGAATGTTACTAGTACTGTCTCTATAGGAATGTTACTAGTACTGCCTCTATAGGAATGTTACTAGTACTGTCTCTATAGGAATGTTACTAGTACTATCTCTATAGGAGTGTTACTAGTACTATCTCTATAGGAATGTTACTAGTACTATCTCTATAGGAATGTTACTTGTATTGTCTCTATAGGAATGTTACTAGTACTATCTCTATAGGAATGTTGCTAGTACTGTCTCTATAGGAGTGTTACTAGTACTGTCTCTATAGGAGTGTTACTAGTACTGCCTCTATAGGAATGTTAGTAATACTGCCTCTATAGGAGTGTTACTAGTACTATCTCTATAGGAATGTTGCTAGTACTGTCTCTATAGGAGTGTTACTAGTACTGTCTCTATAGGAGTGTTACTAGTACTGCCTCTATAGGAATGTTAGTAATACTGCCTCTATAGGAGTGTTACTAGTACTATCTCTATAGGAATGTTACTAATACTGCCTCTATAGGAGTGTTGCTAGTACTGTCTCTATAGGAGTGTTGGTAGTACTGTCTCTATAGGAATGTTACTAATACTGCCTCTATAGGAGTGTTGCTAGTACTGCCTCTATAGGAGTGTTGCTAGTACTGTCTCTATAGGAGTGTTACTAGTACTGTCTCTATAGGAGTGTTACTAGTACTGTCTCTATAGGAGCGTTACTAGTACTGTCTCTATAGGAGTGTTGCTAGTACTGTCTCTATAGGAATGTTACTAGTACTATCTCTATAGGAATGTTACTAGTACTGTCTCTATAGGAGTGTTGCTAGTACTGTCTCTATAGGAGTGTTACTAGTACTGCCTCTATAGGAGTGTTACTAGTACTGTCTCTATAGGAATGTTACTAATACTGCCTCTATAGGAATGTTACTAGTACTGTCTCTATAGGAGTGTTACTAATACTGTCTCTATAGGAGTGTTACTAGTACTGTCTCTATAGGAGTGTTGCTAGTACTGTCTCTATAGGAGTGTTACTAGTACTGTCTCTATAGGAATGTTACTAGTACTGCCTCTATAGGAGCGTTACTAGCACTATCTCTATAGGAATGTTACTAGTACTGCATCTATAGGAATGTTACTAGTACTGTCTCTATAGGAGTGTTACTAGTACTGCCTCTATAGGAGTGTTACTAGTACTGTCTCTATAGGAATGTTACTAGTACTGCCTCTATAGGAATGTTACTAGTACTGTCTCTATAGGAATGTTACTAGTACTGTCTCTATAGGAATGTTACTAGTACTGTCTCTATAGGAATGTTACTAGTACTGCATCTATAGGAATGTTACTAGTACTGTCTCTATAGGAGTGTTACTAGTACTGCCTCTATAGGAGTGTTACTAGTACTGTCTCTATAGGAATGTTACTAGTACTGCCTCTATAGGAATGTTACTAGTACTGCCTCTATAGGAATGTTACTAGTACTGTCTCTATAGGAATGTTACTAGTACTGCCTCTATAGGAGTGTTACTAGTACTGCCTCTATAGGAATGTTACTAGTACTGCCTCTATAGGAGTGTTACTAGTACTGTCTCTATAGGAGTGTTACTAGTACAGCCTCTATAGGAATGTAACTAGTACTGTCTCTATAGGAGTGTTACTAGTACTGCCTATATAGGAATGTTACTAGTACTGTCTCTATAGGAGTGCTACTAGTACAGCCTCTATAGGAGTGTTACTAGTACAGCCTCTATAGGAATGTAACTAGTACTGCCTCTATAGGAATGTTACTAGTACTGCCTCTATAGGAATGTTACTAGTACTGCCTCTATAGGATTGTTACTAGTACTGCCTCTATAGGAGTGTTACTAGTACTATCTCTATAGGAGTGTTCCTAGTACAGCCTCTATAGGAATGTAACTAGTACTGCCTCTATAGGAATGTTACTAGTACTGCCTCTATAGGAGAGTTACTAGTACTATCTCTATAGGAGTGTTACTAGTACTGTCTCTATAGGAGTGTTACTAGTACTGCCTCTATAGGAATGTTACTAGTACTGTCTCTATAGGAATGTTACTAGTACTATCTCTATAGGAGTGTTACTAGTACAGCCTCTATAGGAATGTAACTAGTACTGCCTCTATAGGAATGTTACTAGTACTGCCTCTATAGGAATGTAACTAGTACTGCCTCTATAGGAGTGTTACTAGTACTATCTCTATAGGAGTGTTACTAGTACAGCCTCTATAGGAATGTAACTAGTACTGCCTCTATAGGAATGTTACTAGTACTGCCTCTATAGGAATGTAACTAGTACTGCCTCTATAGGAATGTTACTAGTACTATCTCTATAGGAGTGTTACTAGTACAGCCTCTATAGGAATGTAACTAGTACTGCCTCTATAGGAATGTTACTAGTACTGCCTCTATAGGAGTGTTACTAGTACTATCTCTATAGGAGTGTTACTAGTACTGTCTCTATAGGAGTGTTACTAGTACTGCCTCTATAGGAATGTTACTAGTACTGTCTCTATAGGAGTGTTGCTAGTACTGTCTCTATAGGAATGTTACTAGTACTATCTCTATAGGAGTGTTACTAGTACTGTCTCTATAGGAGTGTTACTAGTACTATCTCTATAGGAGTGTTACTAGTACTGTCTCTATAGGAGTGTTACTAGTACTGCCTCTATAGGAATGTTACTAGTACAGCCTCTATAGGAATGTTACTAGTACTGTCTCTATAGGAATGTTACTAGTACTATCTCTATAGGAGTGTTGCTAGTACTGCCTCTATAGGAATGTTACTAGTACTGTCTCTATAGGAATGTTACTAGTACTGTCTCTATAGGAATGTTACTAGTACTGTCTCTATAGGAGTGTTACTAGTACTGCCTCTACAGGAGTGTTACTAATACTGCCTCTATAGGAGCGTTACTAGTACTGCCTCTATAGGAATGTTACTAGTACTGTCTCTATAGGAATGTTACTAGTACTGTCTCTATAGGAGTGTTACTAATACTGCCTCTATAGGAGCGTTACTAGTACTGCCTCTATAGGAATGTTACTAGTATTGTCTCTATAGGAATGTTACTAATACTGCCTCTATAGGAATGTTACTAGTACTGCCTCTATAGGAGTGTTACTAGTACTATCTCTATAGGAGCGTTACTAGTACTGCCTCTATAGGAATGTTACTAGTACTGTCTCTATAGGAATGTTACTAGTACTGTCTCTATAGGAGTGTTGCTAGTACTGTCTCTATAGGAGTGTTGCTAGTACTGTCTCTATAGGAGCGTTACTAGTACTGTCTCTATAGGAGTGTTGCTAGTACTGTCTCTATAGGAGTGTTGCTAGTACTGTCTCTATAGGAATGTTACTAGTACTGTCTCTATAGGAATGTTACTAATACTGCCTCTATAGGAATGTAACTAGTACTGCCTCTATAGGAATGTTACTAGTACTGTCTCTATAGGAATGTTACTAGTACTGTCTCTATAGGAGTGTTGCTAGTACTGTCTCTATAGGAATGTTACTAGTACTGTCTCTATAGGAATGTTACTAATACTGTCTCTATAGGAGTGTTGCTAGTACTGTCTCTATAGGAATGTTACTAGTACTGTCTCTATAGGAATGTTACTAGTACTGTCTCTATAGGAGTGTTGCTAGTACTGTCTCTATAGGAGCGTTACTAGTACTGTCTCTATAGGAATGTTACTAATACTGCCTCTATAGGAATGTAACTAGTACTGCCTCTATAGGAATGTTACTAGTACTGCCTCTATAGGAATGGTACTAGTACTATCTCTATAGGAATGTTGCTAGTACTATCTCTATAGGAGTGTTACTAGTACTGCCTCTATAGTAGTGTTACTAGTACTGCCTTTATAGGAGTGTTACTAGTACTGCCTCTATAGGAGTGTTACTAGTACTGCCTTTATAGGAGTGTTACTAGTACTGCCTCTATAGGAGTGTTACTAGTACTGTCTCTATAGGAGAGTTACTAGTACTGTCTCTATAGGAATGTTACTAATACTGTCTCTATAGGAGTGTTGCTAGTACTGTCTCTATAGGAGTGTTGCTAGTACTGTCTCTATAGGAATGTTACTAGTACTATCTCTATAGGAATGTTACTAGTACTGTCTCTATAGGAATGTTACTAGTACTGCCTCTATAGGAATGTTACTAGTACTGCCTCTATAGGAGTGTTACTAGTACTGTTTCTACAGGAATGTTACTAGTACTATCTCTATAGGAATGTTGCTAGTACTATCTCTATAGGATTGTTACTAGTACTATCTCTATAGGAATGTTGCTAGTACTATCTCTATAGGAATGTTACTAGTACTATCTCTATATGAATGTTACTAGTACTATCTCTATAGGAATGTTGCTAGTACTATCTCTATAGGAGTGTTACTAGTACTATCTCTATAGGAGTGTTACTAGTACTATCTCTATAGGAATGTTACTAGTACTATCTCTATAGGAATGTAACTAGTACTGCCTCTATAGGAATGTTACTAGTACTGTCTCTATAGGAATGTTACTAGTACTATATCTATAGGAATGTTACTAGTACTGCCTCTATAGGAATGTTACTAGTACTGTCTCTATAGGAATGTTACTAGTACTGCCTCTATAGGAATGTTACTAGTACTGTCTCTATAGGAATGTTACTAGTACTATATCTATAGGAATGTCACTAGTACTGCCTCTATAGGAATGTTACTAGTACTGTCTCTATAGGAATGTTACTAGTACTGTCTCTATAGGAATGTTACTAGTACTATCTCTATAGGAGTGTTGCTAGTACTGCCTCTATAGGAATGTTACTAGTACTATCTCTATAGGAATGTTACTAGTATTGTTTCTATAGGAATGTTACTAGTACTATCTCTATAGGAATGTTACTAGTACTATCTCTATAGGAATGTTGCTAGTACTGTCTCTATAGGAGTGTTACTAGTACTGTCTCTATAGGAGTGTTACTAGTACTGTCTCTATAGGAGTGTTACTAGTACTGCCTCTATAGGAATGTTACTAGTACTGCCTCTATAGGAGTGTTGCTAGTACTGTCTCTACAGGAATGTTACTAGTACTGCCTCTATAGGAATGTTACTAGTACTGTCTCTATAGGAATGTTACTAGTACTGCCTCTATAGGAATGTTACTAGTACTGTCTCTATAGGAATGTTACTAGTACTATATCTATAGGAATGTCACTAGTACTGCCTCTATAGGAATGTTACTAGTACTGTCTCTATAGGAATGTTACTAGTACTGTCTCTATAGGAATGTTACTAGTACTATCTCTATAGGAGTGTTGCTAGTACTGCCTCTATAGGAATGTTACTAGTACTATCTCTATAGGAATGTTACTAGTATTGTTTCTATAGGAATGTTACTAGTACTATCTCTATAGGAATGTTACTAGTACTATCTCTATAGGAATGTTGCTAGTACTGTCTCTATAGGAGTGTTACTAGTACTGCCTCTATAGGAATGTTACTAGTACAGCCTCTATAGGAATGTTACTAGTACTGTCTCTATAGGAATGTTACTAGTACTATCTCTATAGGAGTGTTGCTAGTACTGCCTCTATAGGAATGTTACTAGTACTGTCTCTATAGGAATGTTACTAGTACTGTCTCTATAGGAATGTTACTAGTACTGTCTCTATAGGAGTGTTACTAGTACTGCCTCTACAGGAGTGTTACTAATACTGCCTCTATAGGAGCGTTACTAGTACTGCCTCTATAGGAATGTTACTAGTACTGTCTCTATAGGAATGTTACTAGTACTGTCTCTATAGGAGTGTTACTAATACTGCCTCTATAGGAGCGTTACTAGTACTGCCTCTATAGGAATGTTACTAGTATTGTCTCTATAGGAATGTTACTAATACTGCCTCTATAGGAATGTTACTAGTACTGCCTCTATAGGAGTGTTACTAGTACTATCTCTATAGGAGCGTTACTAGTACTGCCTCTATAGGAATGTTACTAGTACTGTCTCTATAGGAATGTTACTAGTACTGTCTCTATAGGAGTGTTGCTAGTACTGTCTCTATAGGAGTGTTGCTAGTACTGTCTCTATAGGAGCGTTACTAGTACTGTCTCTATAGGAGTGTTGCTAGTACTGTCTCTATAGGAGTGTTGCTAGTACTGTCTCTATAGGAATGTTACTAGTACTGTCTCTATAGGAATGTTACTAATACTGCCTCTATAGGAATGTAACTAGTACTGCCTCTATAGGAATGTTACTAGTACTGTCTCTATAGGAATGTTACTAGTACTGTCTCTATAGGAGTGTTGCTAGTACTGTCTCTATAGGAATGTTACTAGTACTGTCTCTATAGGAATGTTACTAATACTGTCTCTATAGGAGTGTTGCTAGTACTGTCTCTATAGGAATGTTACTAGTACTGTCTCTATAGGAATGTTACTAGTACTGTCTCTATAGGAGTGTTGCTAGTACTGTCTCTATAGGAGCGTTACTAGTACTGTCTCTATAGGAATGTTACTAATACTGCCTCTATAGGAATGTAACTAGTACTGCCTCTATAGGAATGTTACTAGTACTGCCTCTATAGGAATGGTACTAGTACTATCTCTATAGGAATGTTGCTAGTACTATCTCTATAGGAGTGTTACTAGTACTGCCTCTATAGTAGTGTTACTAGTACTGCCTTTATAGGAGTGTTACTAGTACTGCCTCTATAGGAGTGTTACTAGTACTGCCTTTATAGGAGTGTTACTAGTACTGCCTCTATAGGAGTGTTACTAGTACTGTCTCTATAGGAGAGTTACTAGTACTGTCTCTATAGGAATGTTACTAATACTGTCTCTATAGGAGTGTTGCTAGTACTGTCTCTATAGGAGTGTTGCTAGTACTGTCTCTATAGGAATGTTACTAGTACTATCTCTATAGGAATGTTACTAGTACTGTCTCTATAGGAATGTTACTAGTACTGCCTCTATAGGAATGTTACTAGTACTGCCTCTATAGGAGTGTTACTAGTACTGTTTCTACAGGAATGTTACTAGTACTATCTCTATAGGAATGTTGCTAGTACTATCTCTATAGGATTGTTACTAGTACTATCTCTATAGGAATGTTGCTAGTACTATCTCTATAGGAATGTTACTAGTACTATCTCTATATGAATGTTACTAGTACTATCTCTATAGGAATGTTGCTAGTACTATCTCTATAGGAGTGTTACTAGTACTATCTCTATAGGAGTGTTACTAGTACTATCTCTATAGGAATGTTACTAGTACTATCTCTATAGGAATGTAACTAGTACTGCCTCTATAGGAATGTTACTAGTACTGTCTCTATAGGAATGTTACTAGTACTATATCTATAGGAATGTTACTAGTACTGCCTCTATAGGAATGTTACTAGTACTGTCTCTATAGGAATGTTACTAGTACTGCCTCTATAGGAATGTTACTAGTACTGTCTCTATAGGAATGTTACTAGTACTATATCTATAGGAATGTCACTAGTACTGCCTCTATAGGAATGTTACTAGTACTGTCTCTATAGGAATGTTACTAGTACTGTCTCTATAGGAATGTTACTAGTACTATCTCTATAGGAGTGTTGCTAGTACTGCCTCTATAGGAATGTTACTAGTACTATCTCTATAGGAATGTTACTAGTATTGTTTCTATAGGAATGTTACTAGTACTATCTCTATAGGAATGTTACTAGTACTATCTCTATAGGAATGTTGCTAGTACTGTCTCTATAGGAGTGTTACTAGTACTGTCTCTATAGGAGTGTTACTAGTACTGTCTCTATAGGAGTGTTACTAGTACTGCCTCTATAGGAATGTTACTAGTACTGCCTCTATAGGAGTGTTGCTAGTACTGTCTCTACAGGAATGTTACTAGTACTATCTCTATAGGAATGTTGCTAGTACTATCTCTATAGGAGTGTTACTAGTACTATCTCTATAGGAATGTTGCTAGTACTATCTCTATAGGAATGTTACTAGTACTATCTCTATAGGAATGTTACTAGTACTATCTCTATAGGAATGTTGCTCGTACTATCTCTATAGGAGTGTTACTAGTACTATCTCTATAGGAGTGTTACTAGTACTATCTCTATAGGAATGTTACTAGTACTATCTCTATAGGAATGTAACTAGTACTGCCTCTATAGGAATGTTACTAGTACTGTCTCTATAGGAATGTTACTAGTACTGTCTCTATAGGAATGTTACTAGTACTATATCTATAGGAATGTTACTAGTACTGTCTCTATAGGAATGTTACTAGTACTGCCTCTATAGGAATGTTACTAGTACTGTCTCTATAGGAATGTTACTAGTACTATCTCTATAGGAGTGTTACTAGTACTATCTCTATAGGAATGTTACTAGTACTATCTCTATAGGAATGTTACTTGTATTGTCTCTATAGGAATGTTACTAGTACTATCTCTATAGGAATGTTGCTAGTACTGTCTCTATAGGAGTGTTACTAGTACTGTCTCTATAGGAGTGTTACTAGTACTGCCTCTATAGGAATGTTAGTAATACTGCCTCTATAGGAATGTTACTAGTACTGTCTCTATAGGAATGTTACTAGTACTATCTCTATAGGAATGTTGCTAGTACTGTCTCTATAGGAGTGTTACTAGTACTGTCTCTATAGGAGTGTTACTAGTACTGCCTCTATAGGAATGTTAGTAATACTGCCTCTATAGGAATGTTACTAGTACTGTCTCTATAGGAATGTTACTAGTACTATCTCTATAGGAATGTTGCTAGTACTGTCTCTATAGGAGTGTTACTAGTACTGTCTCTATAGGAGTGTTACTAGTACTGTCTCTATAGCAGTGTTACTAGTACTGCCTCTATAGGAATGTTACTAGTACTATCTCTATAGGAATGTTACTAATACTGCCTCTATAGGAGTGTTGCTAGTACTGTCTCTATAGGAGTGTTGGTAGTACTGTCTCTATAGGAATGTTACTAATACTGCCTCTATAGGAGTGTTGCTAGTACTGCCTCTATAGGAGTGTTGCTAGTACTGTCTCTATAGGAGTGTTACTAGTACTGTCTCTATAGGAGTGTTACTAGTACTGTCTCTATAGGAGCGTTACTAGTACTGTCTCTATAGGAGTGTTGCTAGTACTGTCTCTATAGGAATGTTACTAGTACTATCTCTATAGGAATGTTACTAGTACTGTCTCTATAGGAGTGTTGCTAGTACTGTCTCTATAGGAGTGATTACTAGTACTGCCTCTATAGGAGTGTTACTAGTACTGTCTCTATAGGAATGTTACTAATACTGCCTCTATAGGAATGTTACTAGTACTGTCTCTATAGGAGTGTTACTAATACTGTCTCTATAGGAGTGTTACTAGTACTGTCTCTATAGGAGTGTTGCTAGTACTGTCTCTATAGGAGTGTTACTAGTACTGTCTCTATAGGAATGTTACTAGTACTGCCTCTATAGGAGCGTTACTAGCACTATCTCTATAGGAGTGTTACTAGTACTGCCTCTATAGGAGTGTTACTAGTACTGACTTTATAGGAGTGTTACTAGTACTGCCTCTACAGGAGTGTTACTAGTACTGTCTCTATAGGAGAGTTACTAGTACTGTCTCTATAGGAATGTTACTAATACTGTCTCTATAGGAGAGTTACTAGTACTATCTCTATAGGAATGTTACTAGTACTGTCTCTATAGGAATGTTACTAGTACTGCCTCTATAGGAATGTTACTAGTACTGCCTCTATAGGAGTGTTACTAGTACTGTCTCTATAGGAATGTTAATAGTACTATCTCTATAGGAGTTTTACTAGTACTGTCTCTATAGGAATGTTGCTAGTACTGTCTCTATAGGAGTGTTGCTAGTACTATCTCTATAGGAGTGTTACTAGTACTATCTCTAAAGGAGTGTTACTAGTACTATCTCTATAGGAATGTTACTAGTACTATCTCTATAGGAATGTTACTAGTACTATCTCTATAGGAATGTTGCTAGTACTATCTCTATAGGAGTGTTACTAGTACTATCTCTATAGGAATGTTACTAATACTGCCTCTATAGGAATGTTACTAGTACTGTCTCTATAGGAATGTAACTAGTACTGCCTCTATAGGAATGTTACTAGTACTGTCTCTATAGGAGTGTTACTAGTACTGTCTCTATAGGAGTGTTACTAGTACTATCTCTATAGGAGCGTTACTAGTACTGCCTCTATAGGAGCGTTACTAGTACTGCCTCTATAGGAATATTACTAATACTGTCTCTATAGGAATGTTACTAGTACTGTCTCTATGGGAGTGTTGCTAGTACTGTCTCTATAGGAGTGTTACTAGTACTATCTATATAGGAGCGTTACTAGTACTGCCTCTATAGGAGCGTTACTAGTACTGCCTCTATAGGAATTTTACTAATACTGTCTCTATAGGAATGTTACTAGTACTGCCTCTATAGGAATGTTACTAGTACTGTCTCTATAGGAGTGTTACTAGTACTGTCTCTATAGGAGTGTTACTAATACTGTCTCTATAGGAATGTTACTAGTACTGTCTCTATAGGAGCGTTACTAGTACTGTCTCTATAGGAGTGTTACTAGTACTGCCTCTACAGGAGTGTTACTAGTACTGTCTCTATAGGAATGTTACTAGTACTGCCTCTACAGGAGTGTTACTAGTACTGTCTCTATAGGAATGTTACTAGTACTGTCTCTATAGGAATGTTACTAGTACTGTCTCTATAGGAATGTTACTAATACTGTCTCTATAGGAATGTTACTAATACTGCCTCTATAGGAATGTTACTAGTACTGTCTCTATAGGAGCGTTACTAGTACTGTCTCTATAGGAGTGTTACTAGTACTGCCTCTACAGGAGTGTTACTAGTACTGTCTCTATAGGAATGTTACTAGTACTGCCTCTATAGGAATGTTACTAGTACTGTCTCTATAGGAATGTTACTAATACTGCCTCTATAGGAATGTTACTAGTAATGTCTCTATAGGAGTGTTGCTAGTACTGTCTCTATAGGAATGTAACTAGTACTGCCTCTATAGGAGTGTTACTAGTACTGTCTCTATAGGAGTGTTACTAGTACTGTCTCTATAGGAATGTTACTAATACTGCCTCTATAGGAATGTTACTAGTACTGCCTCTATAGGAATGTTACTAGTACTGTCTCTATAGGAGTGTTACTAGTACTGCCTCTATAGGAATGTTACTAGTACTGCCTCTATAGGAGTGATACTAATACTGTCTCTATAGGAATGTTACTAGTACTATCTCTATAGGAATGTTACTAATACTGCCTCTATAGGAATGTTACTAGTACTGCCTCTATAGGAATGTTACTAGTACTGTCTCTATAGGAACGTTACTAGTACTGTCTCTATAGGAATGTAACTAGTACTGCCTCTATAGGAATGTTACTAGTACTGTCTCTATAGGAGTGTTACTAGTACTGTCTCTATAGGAATGTAACTAGTACTGCCTCTATAGGAATGTTACTAGTACTGTCTCTATAGGAATGTTACTAGTACTGTCTCTATAGGAGTGTTGCTAGTACTGTCTCTATAGGGATGTTACTAATACTGTCTCTATAGGAATGTTACTAGTACTGTCTCTATAGGAATGTTACTAGTACTGTTTCTATAGGAATGTTACTAGTACTGTCTCTATAGGAGTGTTACTAGTACTGACTCTATAGGAATGTTACTAGTACTGTCTCTATAGGAGTGTTACTAGTACTGACTCTATAGGAGTGTTACTAGTAATGTCTCTATAGGAGTGTTACTAGTACTGTCCCTATAGGAATGTTACTAGTACTGTCTCTATAGTGATGTTACTAGTACTGTCTCTATAGGAGTGTTGCTAATACTGTCTCTATAGGAGCGTTACTAGTACTGTCTCTATAGTGATGTTACTAATACTGCCTCTATAGGAATGTTACTAGTACTGCCTCTATAGGAATGTTACTAGTACTGTCTCTATAGGAATGTTACTAGTACTGTCTCTATAGGAGTGTTGCTAATACTGCCTCTATAGGAGTGTTGCTAGTACTGTCCCTATAGGAGTGTTACTAGTACTGTCTCTATAGGAGTGTTACTAGTACTGTCTCTATAGGAGTGTTGCTAATACTGTCTCTATAGGAGCGTTACTAGTACTGTCTCTATAGTGATGTTACTAATACTGCCTCTATAGGAATGTTACTAGTACTGCCTCTATAGGAATGTTACTAGTACTGCCTCTATAGGAATGTTACTAGTACTGTCTCTATAGGAATGTTACTAGTACTGTCTCTATAGGAGTGTTACTAGTACTGTCTCTATAGGAGTGTTGCTAGCACTGTCTTTATAGGAATGTTACTAATACTGCCTCTATAGGAATGTTACTAGTACTGTCTCTATAGGAGCGTTACTAGTACTGTCTCTATAGGAATGTTACTAATACTGCCTCTATAGGAATGTTACTAGTACTATCTCTATAGGAATGTTGCTAGTACTATCTCTATAGGAGTGTTACTAGTACTATCTCTATAGTAGTGTTACTAGTACTATCTCTATAGGAATATTACTAGTACTATCTCTATAGGAATGTTACTAGTACTATCTCTATAGGAATGTTGCTAGTACTATCTCTATAGGAGTGTTACTAGTACTATCTCTATAGGAATGTTGCTAGTACTATCTCTATAGGAGTGTTACTAGTACTATCTCTATAGGAGTGTTACTAGTACTATCTCTATAGGAATGTTACTAGTACTATCTCTATAGGAATGTAACTAGTACTGCCTCTATAGGAATGTTACTAGTACTGTCTCTATAGGAGTGTTACTAGTACTGTCTCTATAGGAGTGTTACTAGTACTGTCTCTATAGGAATGTTACTAGTACTATCTCTATAGGAATGTTACTAGTACTGTCTCTATAGGAGTGTTACTAGTACTATCTCTATAGGAGCGTTACTAGTACTGTCTCTATAGGAGTGTTACTAGTACTGCCTCTACAGGAGTGTTACTAGTACTGTCTCTATAGGAATGTTACTAGTACTGTCTCTATAGGAGCATTGCTAGTACTGTCTCTATAGGAGTGTTGCTAGTACTGTCTCTATAGGAGTGTTACTAGTACTGTCTCTATAGGAATGTTGCTAGTACTGTCTCTATAGGAGTGTTGCTAGTACTATCTCTATAGGAATGTTACTAGTACTGTCTTTATAGGAGTGTTACTAGTACTGTCTCTATAGGAATGTTACTAGTACTGTCTCTATAGGAGTGTTACTAGTACTGTCTCTATAGGAGTGTTACTAGTACTATCTCTATAGGAATGTTGCTAGTACTATCTCTATAGGAGTGTTACTAGTACTATCTCTAAAGGAGTGTTACTAGTACTGTCTCTATAGGAATGTTACTAGTACTGTCTCTATAGGAGTGTTGCTAGTACTCTCTCTATAGGAGTGTTACTAATACTGTCTCTATAGGAATGTTACTAGTACTGCCTCTATAGGAATGTTACTAGCACTGCCTCTATAGGAATGTTACTAGTACTGTCTCTATAGGAATGTTACTAGTACTGACTCTATAGGAATGTTACTAATACTGCCTCTATAGGAATGTTACTAGTACTGTCTCTATAGGAATGTTACTAGTACTGACTCTATAGGAATGTTACTAATACTGCCTCTATAGGAATGTTACTAGTACTGTCTCTATAGGAATGTTACTAGTACTGACTCTATAGGAATGTTACTAGTACTGCCTCTATAGGAGTGTTGCTAGTACTGCCTCTATAGGAATGTTACTAGCACTGTCTCTATAGGAATGTTACTAGTACTGACTCTATAGGAATGTTACTAATACTGCCTCTATAGGAATGTTACTAGTACTGTCTCTATAGGAATGTTACTAGTACTGACTCTATAGGAGCGTTGCTAGTACTGCCTCTATAGGAATGTTACTAGCACTGTCTCTATAGGAATGTTACTAGTACTGTCTCTATAGGAATGTTACTAGTACTGTCTCTATAGGAATGTTACTAGTACTGCCTCTATAGGAATGTTACTAATACTGCCTCTATAGGAATGTTACTAGCACTGTCTCTATAGGAGAGTTACTAGTACTGCCTCTATAGGAATGTTACTAGTACTGTCTCTATAGGAATGTTACTAGTACTGTCTCTATAGGAATGTTACTAGTACTGACTCTATAGGAATGTTACTAATACTGCCTCTATAGGAATGTTACTAGTACTGTCTCTATAGGAATGTTACTAGTACTGACTCTATAGGAATGTTACTAGTACTGTCTCTATAGGAATGTTACTAGTACTGACTCTATAGGAATGTTACTAATACTGCCTCTATAGGAATGTTACTAGCACTGTCTCTATAGGAATGTTACTAGTACTGCCTCTATAGGAATGTTACTAGTACTGTCTCTATAGGAATGTTACTAGTACTGACTCTATAGGAATGTTACTAATACTGCCTCTATAGGAATGTTACTAGCACTGTCTCTATAGGAATGTTACTAGTACTGACTCTATAGGAATGTTACTAGTACTGTCTCTATAGGAATGTTACTAGTACTGACTCTATAGGAATGTTACTAATACTGCCTCTATAGGAATGTTACTAGTACTGTCTCTATAGGAATGTTACTAGTACTGTCTCTATAGGAATGTTACTAGTACTGACTCTATAGGAATGTTACTAATACTGCCTTTATAGGAATGTTACTAGTACTGTCTCTATAGGAATGTTACTAGTACTGCCTCTATAGGAATGTTACTAATACTGCCTCTATAGGAATGTTACTAGTACTGTCTCTATAGGAATGTTACTAGTACTGTCTCTATAGGAATGTTACTAGTACTGACTCTATAGGAATGTTACTAATACTGCCTCTATAGGAATGTTACTAGTACTGTCTCTATAGGAATGTTACTAGTACTGTCTCTATAGGAATGTTACTAGTACTGACTCTATAGGAATGTTACTAATACTGCCTCTATAGGAATGTTACTAGTACTGACTCTATAGGAATGTTACTAGTACTGACTCTATAGGAATGTTACTAGCACTGTCTCTATAGGAATGTTACTAGTACAGCCTCTATAGGAATGTTACTAGTACTGCCTCTATAGGAATGTTACTAGTACTGTCTCTATAGGAATGTTACTAGTACTGACTCTATAGGAATGTTACTAATACTGCCTCTATAGGAATGTTACTAGTACTGACTCTATAGGAATGTTACTAGTACTGACTCTATAGGAATGTTACTAGCACTGTCTCTATAGGAATGTTACTAGTACTGACTCTATAGGAATGTTACTAATACTGCCTCTATAGGAATGTTACTAGTACTGTCTCTATAGGAATGTTACTAGTACTGCCTCTATAGGAATGTTACTAGCACTGTCTCTATAGGAGTGTTACTAGTACTGCCTCTATAGGAGCGTTACTAGTACTGTCTCTATAGGAATGTTACTAGTACTGCCTCTATAGGAATGTTACTAGCACTGCCTCTATAGGAATGTTACTAGTACTGACTCTATAGGAATGTTACTAATACTGCCTCTATAGGAATGTTACTAGTACTGTCTCTATAGGAATGTTACTAGTACTGTCTCTATAGGAGTGTTGCTAGTACTCTCTCTATAGGAGTGTTACTAATACTGTCTCTATAGGAGTGTTGCTAGTACTGCCTCTATAGGAATGTTACTAGTACTGCCTCTATAGGAATGTTACTAATACTGCCTCTATAGGAATGTTACTAGTACTGTCTCTATAGGAATGTTACTAGTACTGCCTCTATAGGAGTGTTGCTAGTACTGTCTCTATAGGAGTGTTACTAGTACTGCCTCTATAGGAATGTTACTAGTACTGTCTCTATAGGAATGTTACTAGTACTGCCTCTATAGGAATGTTACTAGTACTGTCTCTATAGGAATGTTACTAGTACTGCCTCTATAGGAGTGTTGCTAGTACTGTCTCTATAGGAGTGTTGCTAGTACTGTCTCTATAGGAGTGTTACTAGTACTGCCTCTATAGGAATGTTACTAATACTGCCTCTATAGGAGTGTTGCTAGTACTGTCTCTATAGGAGCGTTACTAGTACTGTCTCTATAGGAGTGTTACTAGTACTGCCTCTATAGGAATGTTACTAGTACTGCCTCTATAGGAATGTTACTAGTACTGTCACTATAGGAATGTTACTAATACTGCCTCTATAGGAATGTTACTAGTACTGCCTCTATAGGAATGTTACTAGTACTGTCTCTATAGGAATGTTACTAGTACTGTCTCTATAGGAGTGTTACTAGTACTGCCTCTATAGGAATGTTACTAATACTGCCTCTATAGGAATGTTACTAGTACTGTCTCTATAGGAGTGTTACTATTACTGCCTCTATAGGAGCGTTACTAGTACTGTCTCTATAGGAATGTTACTAGTACTGTCTCTATAGGAATGTTACTAGTACTGTCTCTACAGGAGTGTTACTAGTACTGCCTCTATAGGAGCGTTACTAGTACTGTCTCTATAGGAATGTTACTAATACTGCCTCTATAGGAGTGTTACTAGTACTGCCTCTATAGGAATGTTACTAATACTGTCTCTATAGGAATGTTGCTAGTACTGTCTCTATAGGAGCGTTACTAGTACTGCCTCTATAGGAATGTTACTAGTACTGCCTCTATAGGAATGTTACTAGTACTGCCTCTATAGGAATGTTACTAGTACTGTCTCTATAGGAATGTTACTAGTACTGTCTCTATAGGAGTGTTACTAGTACTGCCTCTATAGGAATGTTACTAGTACTGTCTCTATAGGAGCGTTACTAGTACTGCCTCTATAGGAATGTTACTAGTACTGCCTCTATAGGAATGTTACTAGTACTGTCTCTATAGGAATGTTACTAATACTGCCTCTATAGGAGTGTTACTAGTACTGCCTCTATAGGAATGTTACTAATACTGTCTCTATAGGAATGTTGCTAGTACTGCCTCTATAGGAGCGTTACTAGTACTGCCTCTATAGGAATGTTACTAATACTGTCTCTATAGGAATGTTGCTAGTACTGTCTCTATAGGAACGTTACTAGTACTGTCTCTATAGGAGTGTTACTAGTACTGCCTCTATAGGAATGTTACTAGTACTGCCTCTATAGGAATGTTACTAATACTGTCTCTATAGGAATGTTGCTAGTACTGTCTCTATAGGAGCGTTACTAGTACTGTCTCTATAGGAGTGTTACTAGTACTGCCTCTATAGGAATGTTACTAGTACTGCCTCTATAGGAATGTTACTAGTACTGTCTCTATTGGAGCGTTACTAGTACTATCTCTATAGGAATGTTACTAGTACTGCCTCTATAGGAATGTTACTAGTACTGTCTCTATAGGAATGTTACTAGTACTGTCTCTATAGGAGTGTTACTAGTACTGCCTCTATAGGAATGTTACTAATACTGCCTCTATAGGAATGTTACTAGTACTGTCTCTATAGGAATGTTACTAGTACTGCCTCTATAGGAATGTTACTAGTACTGTCTCTATAGGAATGTTACTAGTACTGTCTCTATAGGAGTGTTACTAATACTGTCTCTATAGGAGTGTTACTAGTACTGTCTCTATAGGAATGTTACTAATACTGCCTCTATTGGAATGTTACTAGTACTGTCTCTATAGGAATGTTACTAGTACTGTCTCTATAGGAGTGTTACTAGTACTATCTCTATAGGAATCTTGCTAGTACTATCTCTATAGGAGTGTTACTAGTACTATCTCTAAAGGAGTGTTACTAGTACTATCTCTATAGGAATATTACTAGTACTATCTGTATAGGAATGTTACTAGTACTGTCTCTATAGGAGTGTTACTAGTACTGTCTCTATAGGAATGTTACTAGTACTATCTCTATAGGAATGTTGCTAGTACTATCTCTATAGGAGTGTTACTAGTACTATCTCTAAAGGAGTGTTACTAGTACTATCTCTATAGGAATATTACTAGTACTATCTGTATAGGAATGTTACTAGTACTGTCTCTATAGGAGTGTTACTAGTACTGCCTCTATAGGAATGTTACTAATACTGCCTCTATAGGAATGTTACTAGCACTGCCTCTATAGGAATGTTACTAGTACTGTCTCTATAGGAATGTTACTAGTACTGCCTCTATAGGAGTGTTGCTAGTACTGTCTCTATAGGAGTGTTGCTAGTACTGTCTCTATAGGAGTGTTACTAGTACTGCCTCTATAGGAATGTTACTAATACTGCCTCTATAGGAGTGTTGCTAGTACTGTCTCTATAGGAGCGTTACTAGTACTGTCTCTATAGGAGTGTTACTAGTACTGCCTCTATAGGAATGTTACTAGTACTGCCTCTATAGGAATGTTACTAGTACTGTCTCTATAGGAATGTTACTAATACTGCCTCTATAGGAATGTTACTAGTACTGCCTCTATAGGAATGTTACTAGTACTGTCTCTATAGGAATGTTACTAGTACTGTCTCTATAGGAGTGTTACTAGTACTGCCTCTATAGGAATGTTACTAATACTGCCTCTATAGGAATGTTACTAGTACTGTCTCTATAGGAATGTTACTAGTACTGTCTCTATAGGAGCGTTACTAGTACTGTCTCTATAGGAATGTTACTAGTACTGTCTCTATAGGAATGTTACTAGTACTGTCTCTACAGGAGTGTTACTAGTACTGCCTCTATAGGAGCGTTACTAGTACTGTCTCTATAGGAATGTTACTAATACTGCCTCTATAGGAATGTTACTAGTACTGTCTCTATAGGAATGTTACTAGTACTGTCTCTATAGGAGTGTTACTAGTACTGCCTCTATAGGAATGTTACTAGTACTGTCTCTATAGGAGCGTTACTAGTACTGCCTCTATAGGAATGTCACTAATACTGTCTCTATAGGAATGTTACTAGTACTGTCTCTATAGGAATGTTACTAATACTGCCTCTATAGGAATGTTACTAGTACTGCCTCTATAGGAATGTTGCTAGTACTGTCTCTATAGGAGCGTTACTAGTACTGCCTCTATAGGAATGTTACTAATACTGTCTCTATAGGAATGTTGCTAGTACTGTCTCTATAGGAGCGTTACTAGTACTGCCTCTATAGGAATGTCACTAATACTGTCTCTATAGGAATGTTACTAGTACTGTCTCTATAGGAATGTTACTAATACTGTCTCTATAGGAATGTTGCTAGTACTGTCTCTATAGGAGCGTTACTAGTACTGCCTCTATAGGAATGTTACTAATACTGTCTCTATAGGAATGTTGCTAGTACTGTCTCTATAGGAGCGTTACTAGTACTGCCTCTATAGGAATGTTACTAGTACTGCCTCTATAGGAGCGTTACTAGTACTGCCTCTATAGGAATGTTACTAATACTGTCTCTATAGGAATGTTGCTAGTACTGTCTCTATAGGAGCGTTACTAGTACTGTCTCTATAGGAGTGTTACTAGTACTGCCTTTATAGGAATGTTACTAGTACTGCCTCTATAGGAATTTTACTAGTACTGTCTCTATAGGAATGTTACTAATACTGCCTCTATAGGAATGTTACTAGTACTGCCTCTATAGGAATGTTACTAGTACTGTCTCTATAGGAATGTTACTAGTACTGTCTCTATAGGAGTGTTACTAGTACAGCCTCTATAGGAATGTTACTAATACTGCCTCTATAGGAGCGTTACTAGTACTGTCTCTATAGGAATGTTACTAGTACTGTCTCTATAGGAGTGTTACTAGTACTGCCTCTATAGGAATGTTACTAGTACTGTCTCTATAGGAGCGTTACTAGTACTGTCTCTATAGGAATGTTACTAATACTGCCTCTATAGGAGTGTTACTAGTACTGCCTCTATAGGAATGTTACTAGTACTGCCTCTATAGGAATGTTACTAGTACTGTCTCTATAGGAATGTTACTAGTACTGTCTCTATAGGAGTGTTACTAGTACTGCCTCTATAGGAATGTTACTAGTACTGTCTCTATAGGAGCGTTACTAGTACTGTCTCTATAGGAATGTTACTAATACTGCCTCTATAGGAATGTTACTAGTACTGCCTCTATAGGAATGTTACTAGTACTGTCTCTATAGGAATGTTACTAGTACTGTCTCTATAGGAGTGTTACTAGTACTGCCTCTACAGGAATGTTACTAGTACTGTCTCTATAGGAGCGTTACTAGTACTGTCTCTATAGGAATGTTACTAATACTGCCTCTATAGGAGTGTTACTAGTACTGCCTCTATAGGAATGTTACTAGTACTGCCTCTATAGGAATGTTACTAGTACTGTCTCTATAGGAATGTTACTAATACTGCCTCTATAGGAATGTTACTAGTACTGCCTCTATAGGAATGTTACTAGTACTGTCTCTATAGGAATGTTACTAGTACTGCCTCTATAGGAGTGTTACTAGTAATGTCTCTATAGGAGTGTTACTAGTACTGCCTCTATAGGAATGTTACTAATACTGTCTCTATAGGAATGTTACTAGTACTGTCTCTATAGGAATGTTATTAATACTGCCTCTATAGGAGTGTTACTAGTACTGCCTCTATAGGAATGTTACTAGTACTGTCTCTATAGGAATGTTGCTAGTACTGTCTCTATAGGAGTGTTACTAGTACTGCCTCTATAGGAGTGTTACTAGTACTGCCTCTATAGGAGCGTTACTAGTACTGTCTCTATAGGAGCGTTACTAGTACTGTCTCTATAGGAGCGTTACTAGTACTGTCTCTATAGGAATGTTACTAATACTGCCTCTATAGGAATGTTACTAGTACTGTCTCTATAGGAATGTTACTAGTACTGCCTCTATAGGAATGTTACTAATACTGCCTCTATAGGAATGTTACTAGTACTGCCTCTATAGGAATGTTACTAATACTGCCTCTATAGGAATGTTACTAGTACTGTCTCTATAGGAGTGTTGCTAGTACTGCCTCTATAGGAATGTTACTAGTACTGCCTCTATAGGAATGTTACTAGTACTGTCTCTATACGAATGTTACTAGTACTGTCTCTATAGGAGTGTTACTAATACTGTCTCTATAGGAGTGTTACTAGTACTGTCTCTATAGGAGTGTTACTAGTACTGCCTCTATTGGAATGTTACTAGTACTGTCTCTATAGGAATGTTACTAGTACTGTCTCTATAGGAATGTTACTAGTACTATCTCTATAGGAGTGTTACTAGTACTGTCTCTATAGGAATGTTACTAGTACTATCTCTATAGGAATGTTGCTAGTACTATCTCTATAGGAGTGTTACTAGTACTATCTCTAAAGGAGTGTTACTAGTACTATCTCTATAGGAATATTACTAGTACTATCTCTATAGGAATGTTACTAGTACTATCTCTATAGGAATGTTGCTAGTACTATCTCTATAGGAGTGTTACTAGTACTATCTCTATAGGAGTGTTACTAGTACTATCTCTATAGGAATGTTACTAGTACTATCTCTATAGGAATGTAACTAGTACTGCCTCTATAGGAATGTTACTAGTACTGTCTCTATAGGAGTGTTACTAGTACTGTCTCTATAGGAGTGTTACTAGTACTGTCTCTATAGGAATGTTACTAGTACTGCCTCTATAGGAATGTTACTAGTACTGTCTCTATAGGAATGTTACTAGTACTGTCTCTATAGGAGTGTTACTAGTACTGCCTCTATAGGAATGTTACTAGTACTGCCTCTATAGGAATGTTACTAGTACTGCCTCTATAGGAGTGTTGCTAGTACTGTCTCTATAGGAGCGTTACTAGTACTGCCTCTATAGGAATATTACTAATACTGTCTCTATAGGAATGTTCTAGTACTGTCTCTATAGGAGTGTTGCTAGTACTGTCTCTATAGGAGTGTTACTAGTACTGTCTCTATAGGAATGTTACTAGTACTGTCTCTATAGGAATGTTACTAGTACTGTCTCTATAGGAGTGTTACTAGTACTGTCTCTATAGGAGTGTTACTAGTACTGCCTCTACAGGAGTGTTACTAGTACTGTCTCTATAGGAATGTTACTAGTACTGTCTCTATAGGAATGTTACTAGTACTGCCTCTACAGGAGTGTTACTAGTACTGTCTCTATAGGAATGTTACTAGTACTGTCTCTATAGGAATGTTACTAATACTGTCTCTATAGGAGCGTTACTAGTACTGTCTCTATAGGAGTGTTACTAGTACTGCCTCTACAGGAGTGTTACTAGTACTGCCTCTATAGGAGCGTTACTAGTACTGTCTCTATAGGAGTGTTACTAATACTGCCTCTATAGGAGCGTTACTAGTACTGCCTCTATAGGAGCGTTACTAGTACTGTCTCTATAGGAATGTTACTAGTACTGTCTCTATAGGAATGTTACTAGTACTGTCTCTATAGGAGCATTACTAGTACTGTCTCTATAGGAGTGTTGCTAGTACTGTCTCTATAGGAGTGTTACTAATACTGCCTCTATAGGAGCGTTACTAGTACTGCCTCTATAGGAGCGTTACTAGTACTGTCTCTATAGGAATGTTACTAGTACTGTCTCTATAGGAATGTTACTAGTACTGTCTCTATAGGAGTGTTGCTAGTACTGTCTCTATAGGAGTGTTACTAATACTGCCTCTATAGGAGCGTTACTAGTACTGCCTCTATAGGAGCGTTACTAGTACTGACTCTATAGGAATGTTACTAGTACTGTCTCTATAGGAATGTTACTAGTACTGTCTCTATAGGAGTGTTACTAATACTGCCTCTATAGGAGCGTTACTAGTACTGTCTTTATAGGAATGTTACTAGTACTGCCTCTATAGGAATGTTACTAGTACTGTCTCTATAGGGATGTTACTAATACTGTCTCTATAGGAATTTTACTAGTACTATCTCTATAGGAATGTTACTAGTACTATCTCTATAGGAATGTTACTAGTACTGTCTCTATAGGAATGTTACTAGTACTGTCTCTATAGGAATGTTACTAGTACTGTCTCTATAGGAGCGTTACTAGTACTGTCTCTATAGGAGTGTTACTAATACTGCCTCTATAGGAGCGTTACTAGTACTGCCTCTATAGGAGCGTTACTAGTACTGTCTCTATAGGAGTGTTACTAATACTGCCTCTCTAGGAGTGTTACTAGTACTATCTCTATAGGAATGTTACTAGTACTATCTCTATAGGAATGTTACTAGTACTGTCTCTATAGGAATGTTACTAGTACTGTCTCTATAGGAATGTTACTAGTACAGCCTCTATAGGAGCGTTACTAGTACTGTCTCTATAGGAGTGTTACTAATACTGCCTCTATAGGAGCGTTACTAGTACTGCCTCTATAGGAATGTTACTAGTACTGCCTCTATAGGAATGTTACTAGTACTGCCTCTATAGGAGCGTTACTAGTACTGCGTCTATAGGAGCGTTACTAGTACTGTCTCTATAGGAGTGTTACTAATACTGCCTCTATAGGAGCGTTACTAGTACTGCCTCTATAGGAATGTTACTAGTACTGCCTCTACAGGAGTGTTACTAGTACTGTCTCTATAGGAATGTTACTAGTACTGTCTCTATAGGAGTGTTACTAATACTGCCTCTATAGGAATGTTACTAGTACTGCCTCTATAGGAGCGTTACTAGTACTGCCTCTATAGGAGCGTTACTAGTACTGTCTCTATAGGAGTGTTACTAATACTGCCTCTATAGGAGTGTTACTAGTACTGCCTCTATAGGAATGTTACTAGTACTGTCTCTATAGGAATGTTACTAGTACTGTCTCTATAGGAATGTTACTAGTACTGTCTCTATAGGAGTGTTACTAATACTGCCTCTATAGGAGCGTTAGTAGTACTGTCTCTATAGGAATGTTACTAGTACTGTCTCTATAGGAATGTTACTAGTACTGTCTCTATAGGAGTGTTGCTAGTACTGCCTCTATAGGAGTGTTACTAGTACTGTCTCTATAGGAATGTTACTAGTACTGTCTCTATAGGAATGTTACTAGTACTGTCTCTATAGGAGTGTTACTAGTACTGCCTCTATAGGAATGTTACTAGTACTGTCTCTATAGGAATGTTACTAGTACTGTCTCTATAGGAGTGTTACTAGTACTGTCTCTATAGGAATGTTACTAGTACTGCCTCTATAGGAATGTTACTAATACTGCCTCTGTAGGAATGTTACTAGTACTGTCTCTATAGGAGTGTTACTAGTACTGCCTCTATAGGAGCGTTACTAGTACTGCCTCTGTAGGAATGTTACTAGTACTGTCTCTATAGGAATGTTACTAAGACTGTCTCTATAGGAGCGTTACTAGTACTGTCTCTATAGGAGTGTTACTAGTACTGCCTCTACAGGAGTGTTACTAGTACTGTCTCTATAGGAATGTTACTAGTACTGTCTCTATAGGAATGTTACTAGTACTGTATCCATAGGAATGTAACTAGTACTGCCTCTATAGGAATGTTACTAGTACTGTCTCTATAGGAATGTTACTAATACTGTCTCTATAGGAATGTTACTAGTATTGCCTCTATAGGAATGTTACTAGTACTGTCTCTATAGGAATGTTACTAGTACTGCCTCTATAGGAATGTTACTAGTACTGTCTCTATAGGAATGTTACTAGTACTGTCTCTATAGGAGTGTTACTAGTACTGCCTCTACAGGAGTGTTACTAGTACTGTCTCTATAGGAATGTTACTAGTACTGTCTCTATAGGAATGTTACTAGTACTGTCTCCATAGGAATGTAACTAGTACTGCCTCTATAGGAATGTTACTAGTACTGTCTCTATAGGAATGTTACTAATACTGTCTCTATAGGAATGTTACTAGTATTGCCTCTATAGGAATGTTACTAGTACTGTCTCTATAGGAGTGTTACTAGTACTGCCTCTATAGGAATGTTACTAGTACTGCCTCTATAGGAATTTTACTAGTACTGCCTCTATAGGAATGCTACTAGTACTGTCTCTATAGGAATGTTACTAGTATTGTCTCTATAGGAATGTTACTAGTACTGCCTCTATAGGAATGTTACTAGTACTGTCTCTATAGGAATGTTACTAGTACTGTCTCTATAGGAATGTTACTAGTACTGTCTCTATAGGAATGTTACTAGTACTGGCTCTATAGGAATGTTGCTAGTACTGCCTCTATAGGAATGTTACTAGTACTGTCTCTATAGGAATGTTACTAGTACTGTCTCTATAGGAATGTTGCTAGTACTGTCTCTATAGGAATGTTACTAGTACTGCCTCTATAGGAATGTTACTAGTACTGCCTCTATAGGAATGTTACTAGTACTGTCTCTATAGGAATGTTACTAGTACTGTCTCTATAGGAATGTTACTAGTACTGTCTCTATAGGAATGTTACTAGTACTGCCTCTATAGGAATGTTACTAGTACTGTCTCTATAGGAGTGTTACTAGTACTGTCTCTATAGGAATGTTACTAGTACTATCTCTATAGGAGTGTTACTAGTACTGCCTCTATAGGAATGTTACTAGTACTGTCTCTATAGGAATGTTACTAGTACTGTCTCTATAGGAGTGTTACTAGTACTGTCTCTATAGGAATGTTACTAGTACTATCTCTATAGGAGTGTTGCTAGTACTGCCTCTATAGGAATGTTACTAGTACTGTCTCTATAGGAATGTTACTAGTACTGTCTCTATAGGAGTGTTACTAGTACTGTCTCTATAGGAATGTTACTAGTACTATCTCTATAGGAGTGTTGCTAGTACTGCCTCTATAGGAATGTTACTAGTACTGTCTCTATAGGAATGTTACTAGTACTGTCTCTATAGGAATGTTACTAGCACTGTCTCTATAGGAATGTTGCTAGTACTGTCTCTATAGGAGTGTTACTAGTACTGCCTCTATAGGAATGTTACTAGTACTGCCTCTATAGGAATGTTACTAGTACTGTCTCTATAGGAATGTTACTAGTACTGTCTCTATAAGAGTGTTACTAGTACTGCCTCTATAGGAATGTTACTAGTACTGCCTCTATAGGAATGTTACTAGTACTGTCTCTATAGGAATGTTACTAGTACTGCCTCTATAGGAGTGTTACTAATACTGTCTCTATAGGAATGTTACTAGTACTGTCTCTATAGGAATGTTACTAGTACTGCCTCTATAGGAATGTTACTAGTACTGCCTCTATAGGAATGTTACTAGTACTGTCTCTATAGGAATGTTGCTAGTACTGTCTCTATAGGAGTGTTACTAGTACTGTCTCTATAGGAATGTTACTAGTACTGTCTCTATAGGAATGTTGCTAGTACTGTCTCTATAGGAGTGTTACTAATACTGTCTCTATAGGAATGTTACTAGTACTGTCTCTATAGGAATGTTGCTAGTACTGTCTCTATAGGAGTGTTACTAGTACTGCCTCTATAGGAATGTTACTAGTACTGCCTCTATAGGAATGTTACTAGTACTGTCTCTATAGGAATGTTACTAGTACTGTCTCTATAGGAGTGTTACTAGTACTGCCTCTATAGGAATGTTACTAGTACTGCCTCTATAGGAATGTTACTAGTACTGTCTCTATAGGAATGTTACTAGTACTGCCTCTATAGGAATGTTACTAGTACTGTCTCTATAGGAATGTTACTAGTACTGTCTCTATAGGAGTGTTACTAGTACTGTCTCTATAGGAGTGTTACTAGTACTGTCTCTATAGGAATGTTACTAGTACTGCCTCTATAGGAATGTTACTAGTACTGCCTCTATAGGAATGTTACTAGTACTGTCTCTATAGGAATGTTGCTAATACTGTCTCTATAGGAGCGTTACTAGTACTGTCTCTATAGGAGTGTTGCTAGTACTGTCTCTATAGGAGCGTTACTAGTACTGTCTCTATAGGAGTGTTACTAATACTGCCTCTATAGGAATGTTACTAGTACTGCCTCTATAGGAATGTTACTAGTACTGTCTCTATAGGAGTGTTACTAGTACTGTCTCTATAGGAATGTTACTAGTACTGTCTCTATAGGAGTGTTGCTAGTACTGTCTCTATAGGAGTGTTGCTAGTACTGTCTCTATAGGAGTGTTACTAGTACTGTCTCTATAGGAATGTTACTAGTACTGCCTCTATAGGAGTGTTACTAATACTGTCTCTATAGGAGTGTTGCTAGTACTGTCTCTATAGGAGTGTTGCTAGTACTGTCTCTATAGGAGTGTTGCTAGTACTGTCTCTATAGGAATGTTACTAGTACTGCCTCTATAGGAGTGTTGCTAGTACTGCCTCTATAGGAATGTTACTAGTACTGTCTCTATAGGAATGTTACTAGTACTGCCTCTATAGGAGTGTTGCTAGTACTGTCTCTATAGGACTGTTGCTAGTACTGTCTCTATAGGAGCGTTACTAGTACTGTCTCTATAGGAGTGTTACTAGTACTGTCTCTATAGGAGTGTTACTAGTACTGTCTCTATAGGAATGTTACTAATACTGCCTCTATAGGAATGTTACTAGTACTGCCTCTATAGGAATGTTACTAGTACTGTCTCTATAGGAATGTTACTAGTACTGTCTCTATAGGAGTGTTACTAGTACTGCCTCTATAGGAATGTTACTAATACTGCCTCTATAGGAACGTTACTAGTACTGTCTCTATAGGAGCGTTACTAGTACTGTCTCTATAGGAATGTTACTAATACTGCCTCTATAGGAATGTTACTAGTACTGTCTCTATAGGAATGTTACTAGTACTGTCTCTATAGGAGTGTTACTAGTACTGCCTCTATAGGAATGTTACTAGTACTGCCTCTATAGGAATGTTACTAGTACTGCCTCTATAGGAATGTTACTAGTACTGCCTCTATAGGAATGTTACTAGTACTGTCTCTATAGGAATGTTACTAATACTGTCTCTATAGGAGTGTTACTAGTACTTCCTCTATAGGAGTGTTACTAGTACTGTCTCTATAGGAGTGTTACTAGTACTGTCTCTATAGGAGTGTTACTAGTACTGTCTCTATAGGAATGTTACTAGTACTGTCTCTATAGGAGTGTTACTAGTACTGCCTCTATAGGAGTGTTACTAGTACTGCCTCTATAGGAATGTTACTAGTACTGTCTCTATAGGAATGTTACTAGTACTGTCTCTATAGGAGTGTTACTAGTACTGCCTCTATAGGAGTGTTACTAGTACTGTCTCTATAGGAGTGTTACTAGTACTGTCTCTATAGGAGTGTTACTAGTACTGTCTCTATAGGAATGTTACTAGTACTGTCTCTATAGGAGTGTTACTAGTACTGCCTCTATAGGAGTGTTGCTAGTACTGTCTCTATAGGAGTGTTACTAGTACTGCCTCTATAGGAATGTTACTAATACTGCCTCTATAGGAGTGTTGCTAGTACTGTCTCTATAGGAGTGTTGGTAGTACTGTCTCTATAGGAGTGTTACTAGTACTGTCTCTATAGGAATGTAACTAGTACTGCCTCTATAGGAATGTTACTAGTACTGTCTCTATAGGAATGTTACTAGTACTGTCTCTATAGGAGTGTTACTAGTACTGTCTCTATAGGAATGTTACTAGTACTGTCTCTATAGGAGTGTTACTAGTACTGTCTCTATAGGAATGTTACTAATACTGCCTCTATAGGAGTGTTGCTAGTACTGTCTCTATAGGAGTGTTACTAGTACTGCCTCTATAGGAGTGTTACTAGTACTGTCTCTATAGGAATGTTACTAATACTGCCTCTATAGGAATGTTACTAGTACTGCCTCTATAGGAATGTTACTAGTACTGTCTCTATAGGAATGTTACTAGTACTGCCTCTATAGGAATGTTACTAGTACTGCCTCTATAGGAATGTTACTAGTACTGCCTCTATAGGAATGTTACTAATACTGCCTCTATAGGAGTGTTGCTAGTACTGTCTCTATAGGAGCGTTACTAGTACTGCCTCTATAGGAATGTTACTAGTACTGCCTCTATAGGAATGTTACTAGTACTGTCTCTATAGGAATGTTACTAATACTGCCTCTATAGGAATGTTACTAGTACTGCCTCTATAGGAATGTTACTAATACTGTCTCTATAGGAATGTTACTAGTACTGCCTCTATAGGAGTGTTACTAGTACTGTCTCTATAGGAATGTTACTAGTACTGTCTCTATAGGAATGTTACTAGTACTGCCTCTATAGGAATGTTACTAATACTGTCTCTATAGGAATGTTACTAGTACTGCCTCTATAGGAGTGTTACTAGTACTGTCTCTATAGGAATGTTTCTAATACTGCCTCTATAGGAGCGTTACTAGTACTGTCTCTATAGGAGCGTTACTAGTACTGTCTCTATAGGAGTGTTACTAGTACTGCCTCTATAGGAATGTTACTAGTACTGTCTCTATAGGAATGTTACTAGTACTGTCTCTATTGGAGTGTTACTAATACTGTCTCTATAGGAATGTTGCTAATACTGTCTCTATAGGAGCGTTACTAGTACTGTCTCTATAGGAGCGTTACTAGTACTGTCTCTATAGGAATGTTACTAATACTGTCTCTATAGGAGTGTTACTAGTACTGTCTCTATAGGAGCGTTACTAGTACTGTCTCTATAGGAGTGTTACTAGTACTGCCTCTATAGGAATGTTACTAGTACTGTCTCTATAGGAATGTTACTAGTACTGTCTCTATAGGAGTGTTACTAGTACTGCCTCTATAGGAGTGTTACTAGTACTGTCTCTATAGGAGTGTTACTAGTACTGTCTCTATAGGAGTGTTACTAGTACTGCCTCTATAGGACTGTTACTAGTACTGTCTCTATATTAGTGTTGCTAGTACTGTCTCTATAGGAGTGTTGGTAGTACTGTCTCTATAGGAGTGTTACTAGTACTGTCTCTATAGGAATGTTACTAATACTGCCTCTATAGGAATGTTACTAGTACTGCCTCTATAGGAATGTTACTAGTACTGTCTCTATAGGAATGTTACTAGTACTGTCTCTATAGGAGTGTTACTAGTACTGCCTCTATAGGAGTGTTACTAGTACTGTCTCTATAGGAGTGTTACTAGTACTGCCTCTATAGGACTGTTACTAGTACTGTCTCTATAGGAATGTTACTAGTACTGCCTCTATAGGAATGTTACTAGTACTGCCTCTATAGGAATGTTACTAGTACTGCCTCTATAGGAGTGTTGCTAGTACTGTCTCTATAGGAATGTTACTAGTACTGTCTCTATAGGAATGTTACTAGTACTGCCTCTATAGGAGTGTTGCTAGTACTGTCTCTATAGGAGCGTTACTAGTACTGCCTCTATAGGAGTGTTACTAGTACTGTCTCTATAGGAGTGTTACTAGTACTGTCTCTATAGGAGTGTTACTAGTACTGCCTCTATAGGAGTGTTACTAGTACTGTCTCTATAGGAATGTAACTAGTACTGCCTCTATAGGAATGTTACTAGTACTGTCTCTATAGGAATGTTACTAGTACTGTCTCTATAGGAGTGTTGCTAGTACTGTCTCTATAGGAGTGTTGCTAGTACTGTCTCTATAGGAGTGTTACTAATACTGCCTCTATAGGAGTGTTGCTAGTACTGTCTCTATAGGAGTGTTACTAGTACTGTCTCTATAGGAATGTAACTAGTACTGCCTCTATAGGAATGTTACTAATACTGCCTCTATAGGAGCGTTACTAGTACTGTCTCTATAGGAGTGTTGCTAGTACTGTCTCTATAGGAGTGTTACTAGTACTGCCTCTATAGGAATGTTACTAATACTGCCTCTATAGGAATGTTACTAGTACTGTCTCTATAGGAGCGTTACTAGTACTGTCTCTATAGGAATGTTACTAATACTGCCTCTATAGGAATGTTACTAGTACTGTCTCTATAGGAATGTTACTAGTACTGTCTCTATAGGAATGTTACTAGTACTGCCTCTATAGGAATGTTACTAGTACTGCCTCTATAGGAGTGTTACTAGTACTGCCTCTATAGGAATGTTACTAGTACTGCCTCTATAGGAGTGTTGCTAGTACTGTCTCTATAGGAGCGTTACTAGTACTGCCTCTATAGGAATGTTACTAGTACTGCCTCTATAGGAATGTTACTAGTACTGCCTCTATAGGAATGTTACTAGTACTGCCTCTATAGGAGTGTTGCTAGTACTGTCTCTATAGGAGCGTTACTAGTACTGCCTCTATAGGAATGTTACTAGTACTGCCTCTATAGGAATGTTACTAGTACTGCCTCTATAGGAATGTTACTAGTACTGCCTCTATAGGAATGTTACTAGTACTGCCTCTATAGGAGTGTTGCTAGTACTGTCTCTATAGGAGCGTTACTAGTACTATCTCTATAGGAATGTTACTAGTACTGCCTCTATAGGAATGTTACTAGTACTGCCTCTATAGGAATGTTACTAATACTGCCTCTATAGGAGTGTTGCTAGTACTGTCTTTATAGGAGCGTTACTAGTACTGTCTCTATAGGAATGTTACTAGTACTGCCTCTATAGGAATGTTACTAGTACTGCCTCTATAGGAATGTTACTAATACTGTCTCTATAAGAGCGTTACTAGTACTGCCTCTATAGGAATGTTACTAGTACTGTCTCTATAGGAGTGTTGCTAGTACTGCCTCTATAGGAATGTTACTAGTACTGTCTCTATAGGAGTGTTGCTAATACTGTCTCTATAGGAATGTTACTAGTACTGTCTCTATAGGAGTGTTACTAGTACTGCCTCTATAGGAATGTTACTAGTACTGCCTCTATAGGAATGTTACTAGTACTGCCTCTATAGGAATGTTACTAGTACTGCCTCTATAGGAATGTTACTAGTACTGTCTCTATAGGAATGTTGCTAATACTGTCTCTATAGGAATGTTACTAGTACTGCCTCTATAGGAATGTTACTAGTACTGCCTCTATAGGAATGTTACTAGTACTGCCTCTATAGGAATGTTACTAGTACTGTCTCTATAGGAATGTTACTAGTACTGCCTCTATAGGAATGTTACTAGTACTGCCTCTATAGGAATGTTACTAATACTGTCTCTATAGGAATGTTGCTAGTACTGTCTCTATAGGAATGTTGCTAATACTGTCTCTATAGGAGTGTTACTAGTACTATCTCTATAGGAGTGTTACTAGTACTGTCTCTATAGGAATGTTACTAGTACTGCCTCTATAGGAATGTTACTAGTACTGCCTCTATAGGAATGTTACTACTACTGTCTCTATAGGAATGTTGCTAGTACTGTCTCTATAGGAATGTTGCTAGTACTGTCTCTATAGGAATGTTGCTAATACTGTCTCTATAGGAGTGTTACTAGTACTGTCTCTATAGGAGTGTTACTAGTACTGCCTCTATAGGAGTGTTGCTAGTACTGTCTCTATAGGAGTGTTACTAGTACTGTCTCTATAGGAATGTAACTAGTACTGCCTCTATAGGAATGTTACTAGTACTGTCTCTATAGGAATGTTACTAGTACTGTCTCTATAGGAGTGTTGCTAGTACTGTCTCTATAGGAATGTTACTAGTACTGTCTCTATAGGAATGTTGCTAATACTGTCTCTATAGGAGTGTTACTAGTACTGTCTCTATAGGAGTGTTACTAGTACTGTCTCTATAGGAGTGTTACTAGTACTGCCTCTATAGGAGTGTTGCTAGTACTGTCTCTATAGGAGTGTTACTAGTACTGTCTCTATAGGAATGTAACTAGTACTGCCTCTATAGGAATGTTACTAGTACTGTCTCTATAGGAATGTTACTAGTACTGTCTCTATAGGAGTGTTGCTAGTACTGTCTCTATAGGAGTGTTACTAATACTGCCTCTATAGGAGTGTTGCTAGTACTGTCTCTATAGGAGTGTTACTAGTACTGTCTCTATAGGAATGTAACTAGTACTGCCTCTATAGGAATGTTACTAGTACTGTCTCTATAGGAGCGTTACTAATACTGCCTCTATAGGAGTGTTACTAGTACTGTCTCTATAGGAATGTTACTAATACTGCCTCTATAGGAGTGTTACTAGTACTGTCTCTATAGGAATGTTACTAATACTGCCTCTATAGGAATGTTACTAGTACTGCCTCTATAGGAATGTTACTAGTACTGTCTCTATAGGAATGTTACTAGTACTGTCTCTATAGGAGTGTTACTAGTACTGCCTCTATAGGAATGTTACTAGTACTGTCTCTATAGGAGCGTTACTAATACTGCCTCTATAGGAGTGTTACTAGTACTGTCTCTATAGGAATGTTACTAGTACTGTCTCTATAGGAGCGTTACTAATACTGCCTCTATAGGAGTGTTACTAGTACTGTCTCTATAGGAATGTTACTAATACTGCCTCTATAGGAGTGTTACTAGTACTGTCTCTATAGGAATGTTACTAATACTGCCTCTATAGGAATGTTACTAGTACTGCCTCTATAGGAATGTTACTAGTACTGTCTCTATAGGAATGTTACTAGTACTGTCTCTATAGGAGTGTTACTAGTACTGCCTCTATAGGAATGTTACTAGTACTGCCTCTATAGGAATGTTTCTAGTACTGCCTCTATAGGAGTGTTGCTAGTACTGTCTCTATAGGAGCGTTACTAGTACTGCCTCTATAGGAATGTTACTAATACTGCCTCTATAGGAGTGTTGCTAGTACTGTCTTTATAGGAGCGTTACTAGTACTGTCTCTATAGGAATGTTACTAGTACTGCCTCTATAGGAATGTTACTAGTACTGCCTCTATAGGAATGTTACTAATACTGTCTCTATAGGAATGTTGCTAATACTGTCTCTATAGGAATGTTACTAGTACTGTCTCTATAGGAGCGTTACTAGTACTGTCTCTATAGGAGCGTTACTAGTACTGTCTCTATAGGAATGTTACTAATACTGTCTCTATAGGAGCGTTACTAGTACTGTCTCTATAGGAATGTTACTAATACTGTCTCTATAGGAGTGTTACTAGTACTGTCTTTATAGGAGCGTTACTAGTACTGTCTCTATAGGAATGTTACTAGTACTGCCTCTATAGGAATGTTACTAGTACTGCCTCTATAGGAATGTTACTAATACTGTCTCTATAGGAATGTTGCTAATACTGTCTCTATAGGAATGTTACTAGTACTGTCTCTATAGGAGCGTTACTAGTACTGTCGCTATAGGAGCGTTACTAGTACTGTCTCTATAGGAATGTTACTAATACTGTCTCTATAGGAGCGTTACTAGTACTGTCTCTATAGGAATGTTACTAATACTGTCTCTATAGGAGTGTTACTAGTACTGTCTCTATAGGAGCGTTACTAGTACTGCCTCTATAGGAATGTTGCTAGTACTGTCTCTATAGGAATGTTGCTAATACTGTCTCTATAGGAGTGTTACTAGTACTGTCTCTATAGGAGCGTTACTAGTACTGCCTCTATAGGAATGTTATTAGTACTGCCTCTATAGGAATGTTACTAGTACTGTCTCTATAGGAATGTTACTAGTACTGTCTCTATAGGAGTGTTACTAGTACTGCCTCTATAGGAATGTTACTAATACTGCCTCTATATTAGTGTTACTAGTACTGTCTCTATAGGAGTGTTACTAATACTGCCGCTATAAGAATGTTACTAGTACTGTCTCTATAGGAGCGTTACTAGTACTGTCTCTATAGGAATGTTACTAATACTGCCTCTATAGGAATGTTACTAGTACTGTCTCTATAGGAGTGTTACTAGTACTGTCTCTATAGGAATGTTACTAATACTGCCTCTATAGGAATGTTACTAGTACTGTCTCTATAGGAGCGTTACTAGTACTGTCTCTATAGGAATGTTACTAGTACTGTCTCTATAGGAATGTTACTAGTACTGTCTCTATAGGAGTGTTACTAGTACTGCCTCTATAGGAGTGTTACTAGTACTGTCTCTATAGGAGTGTTACTAGTACTCTCTCTATAGGAGTGTTACTAGTACTGCCTCTATAGGAGTGTTGCTAGTACTGTCTCTCTAGGAGTGTTACTAGTACTGTCTCTATAGGAATGTAACTAGTACTGCCTCTATAGGAATGTTACTAGTACTGTCTCTATAGGAATGTTACTAGTACTGTCTCTATAGGAGTGTTGCTAGTACTGTCTCTATAGGAGTGTTGCTAGTACTGTCTCTATAGGAGTGTTACTAGTACTGTCTCTATAGGAATGTTACTAATACTGCCTCTATAGGAATGTTGCTAGTACTGTCTCTATAGGAGTGTTACTAGTACTGTCTCTATAGGAATGTAACTAGTACTGCCTCTATAGGAATGTTACTAATACTGCCTCTATAGGAGCGTTACTAGTACTGTCTCTATAGGAGTGTTGCTAGTACTGTCTCTATAGGAGTGTTACTAATACTGCCTCTATAGGAGTGTTGCTAGTACTGTCTCTATAGGAGTGTTACTAGTACTGTCTCTATAGGAATGTAACTAGTACTGCCTCTATAGGAATGTTACTAATACTGCCTCTATAGGAGCGTTCCTAGTACTGTCTCTATAGGAGTGTTGCTAGTACTGTCTCTATAGGAGTGTTACTAATACTGCCTCTATAGGAGTGTTGCTAGTACTGTCTCTATAGGAGTGTTACTAGTACTGTCTCTATAGGAATGTAACTAGTACTGCCTCTATAGGAATGTTACTAGTACTGTCTCTATAGGAATGTTACTAGTACTGTCTCTATAGGAGTGTTACTAGTACTGTCTCTATAGGAGTGTTACTAGTACTGTCTCTATAGGAATGTTACTAATACTGCCTCTATAGGAGTGTTGCTAGTACTGTCTCTATAGGAGTGTTGCTAGTACTGTCTCTATAGGAGCGTTACTAGTACTGTCTCTATAGTAAAGTTACTAATACTGCCTCTATAGGAATGTTACTAGTACTGCCTCTATAGAAATGTTACTAGTACTGCCTCTATAGGAATGTTACTAGTACTGTCTCTATAGGAATGTTACTAGTACTGTCTCTATAGGAGTGTTACTAGTACTGCCTCTATAGGAATGTTACTAGTACTGCCTCTATAGGAATGTTACTAGTACTATCTCTATAGGAGTGTTACTAGTACTGTCTCTATAGGAATGTTACTAATACTGTCTCTATAGGAGTGTTACTAGTACTGTCTTTATAGGAGCGTTACTAGTACTGTCTCTATAGGAATGTTACTAGTACTGCCTCTATAGGAATGTTACTAGTACTGCCTCTATAGGAATGTTACTAATACTGTCTCTATAGGAATGTTGCTAATACTGTCTCTATAGGAATGTTACTAGTACTGTCTCTATAGGAGCGTTACTAGTACTGTCTCTATAGGAGCGTTACTAGTACTGTCTCTATAGGAATGTTACTAATACTGTCTCTATAGGAGCGTTACTAGTACTGTCTCTATAGGAATGTTACTAATACTGTCTCTATAGGAGTGTTACTAGTACTGTCTCTATAGGAGCGTTACTAGTACTGCCTCTATAGGAATGTTGCTAGTACTGTCTCTATAGGAATGTTGCTAATACTGTCTCTATAGGAGTGTTACTAGTACTGTCTCTATAGGAGCGTTACTAGTACTGCCTCTATAGGAATGTTATTAGTACTGCCTCTATAGGAATGTTACTAGTACTGTCTCTATAGGAATGTTACTAGTACTGTCTCTATAGGAGTGTTACTAGTACTGCCTCTATAGGAATGTTACTAATACTGCCTCTATATTAGTGTTACTAGTACTGTCTCTATAGGAGTGTTACTAATACTGCCTCTATAGGAATGTTACTAGTACTGTCTCTATAGGAGTGTTACTAGTACTGTCTCTATAGGAATGTTACTAATACTGCCTCTATAGGAATGTTACTAATACTGTCTCTATAGGAGTGTTACTAGTACTGTCTCTATAGGAGTGTTACTAATACTGCCGCTATAAGAATGTTACTAGTACTGTCTCTATAGGAGCGTTACTAGTACTGTCTCTATAGGAATGTTACTAATACTGCCTCTATAGGAATGTTACTAGTACTGTCTCTATAGGAGTGTTACTAGTACTGTCTCTATAGGAATGTTACTAATACTGCCTCTATAGGAATGTTACTAGTACTGTCTCTATAGGAGCGTTACTAGTACTGTCTCTATAGGAATGTTACTAGTACTGTCTCTATAGGAATGTTACTAGTACTGTCTCTATAGGAGTGTTACTAGTACTGCCTCTATAGGAGTGTTACTAGTACTGTCTCTATAGGAGTGTTACTAGTACTCTCTCTATAGGAGTGTTACTAGTACTGCCTCTATAGGAGTGTTGCTAGTACTGTCTCTATAGGAGTGTTACTAGTACTGTCTCTATAGGAATGTAACTAGTACTGCCTCTATAGGAATGTTACTAGTACTGTCTCTATAGGAATGTTACTAGTACTGTCTCTATAGGAATGTTACTAGTACTGTCTCTATAGGAATGTTACTAGTACTCTCTCTATAGGAGTGTTACTAGTACTGCCTCTATAGGAGTGTTGCTAGTACTGTCTCTATAGGAGTGTTACTAGTACTGTCTCTATAGGAATGTAACTAGTACTGCCTCTATAGGAATGTTACTAGTACTGCCTCTATAGGAGTGTTGCTAGTACTGTCTCTATAGGAGTGTTGCTAGTACTGTCTCTATAGGAGTGTTACTAGTACTGTCTCTATAGGAATGTTACTAATACTGCCTCTATAGGAATGTTGCTAGTACTGTCTCTATAGGAGTGTTACTAGTACTGTCTCTATAGGAATGTAACTAGTACTGCCTCTATAGGAATGTTACTAATACTGCCTCTATAGGAGCGTTACTAGTACTGTCTCTATAGGAGTGTTGCTAGTACTGTCTCTATAGGAGTGTTACTAATACTGCCTCTATAGGAGCGTTGCTAGTACTGTCTCTATAGGAGTGTTACTAGTACTGTCTCTATAGGAATGTAACTAGTACTGCCTCTATAGGAATGTTACTAATACTGCCTCTATAGGAGCGTTACTAGTACTGTCTCTATAGGAGTGTTGCTAGTACTGTCTCTATAGGAGTGTTACTAATACTGCCTCTATAGGAGTGTTGCTAGTACTGTCTCTATAGGAGTGTTACTAGTACTGTCTCTATAGGAATGTAACTAGTACTGCCTCTATAGGAATGTTACTAGTACTGTCTCTATAGGAATGTTACTAGTACTGTCTCTATAGGAGTGTTACTAGTACTGTCTCTATAGGAGTGTTACTAGTACTGTCTCTATAGGAATGTTACTAATACTGCCTCTATAGGAGTGTTGCTAGTACTTTCTCTATAGGAGTGTTGCTAGTACTGTCTCTATAGGAGCGTTACTAGTACTGTCTCTATAGTAAAGTTACTAATACTGCCTCTATAGGAATGTTACTAGTACTGCCTCTATAGAAATGTTACTAGTACTGCCTCTATAGGAATGTTACTAGTACTGTCTCTATAGGAATGTTACTAGTACTGTCTCTATAGGAGTGTTACTAGTACTGCCTCTATAGGAATGTTACTAGTACTGCCTCTATAGGAATGTTACTAGTACTATCTCTATAGGAGTGTTACTAGTACTGTCTCTATAGGAATGTTACTAATACTGCCTCTATAGGAATGTTACTAGTACTGCCTCTATAGGAGTGTTGCTAGTACTGTCTCTATAGGAACGTTACTAGTACTGTCTCTATAGGAATGTTACTAGTACTGCCTCTATAGGAATGTTACTAATACTGTCTTTATAGGAATGTTACTAGTACTGCCTCTATAGGAATGTTACTAGTACTGTCTCTATAGGAATGTTGCTAATACTGCCTCTATAGGAGCGTTACTAGTACTGTCTCTATAGGAATGTTACTAGTACTGTCTCTATAGGAAAGTTGCTAATACTGCCTCTATAGGAATGTTACTAGTACAGTCTCTATAGGAGTGTTACTAGTACTGCCTCTATAGGAATGTTACTAGTACTGTCTCTATAGGAATGTTACTAGTACTGCCTCTATAGGAATGTTACTAGTACTGTCTCTATAGGAATGTTGCTAATACTGCCTCTATAGGAGCGTTACTAGTACTGTCTCTATAGGAATGTTACTAGTACTGTCTCTATAGGAATGTTACTAATACTGCCTCTATAGGAATGTTACTAGTACAGTCTCTATAGGAGTGTTACTAGTACTGCCTCTATAGGAATGTTACTAGTACTGTCTCTATAGGAATGTTACTAGTACTGCCTCTATAGGAATGTTACTAATACTGCCTCTATATTAGTGTTGCTAGTACTGTCTCTATAGGAGTGTTACTAGTACTGTCTCTATAGGAATGTTACTAATACTGCCTCTATAGGAATGTTACTAGTACTGCCTCTATAGGAATGTTACTAGTACTGTCTCTATAGGAATGTTACTAGTACTGTCTCTATAGGAGTGTTACTAGTACTGCCTCTATAGGAGTGTTACTAGTACTGTCTCTATAGGAGTGTTACTAGTACTGCCTCTATAGGAATGTTACTAGTACTGTCTCTATAGGAGTGTTGCTAGTACTGTCTCTATAGGAGTGTTGGTAGTACTGTCTCTATAGGAGTGTTACTAGTACTGTCTCTATAGGAGTGTTGCTAGTACTGTCTCTATAGGAATGTTACTAGTACTGTCTCTATAGGAGTGTTGCTAGTACTGTCTCTATAGGAGTGTTGGTAGTACTGTCTCTATAGGAGTGTTACTAGTACTGCCTCTATAGGAATGTTACTAGTACTGTCTCTATAGGAGTGTTGCTAGTACTGTCTCTATAGGAGTGTTGGTAGTACTGTCTCTATAGGAGTGTTACTAGTAGTGTCTCTATAGGAGTGTTACTAGTACTGTCTCTATAGGAGTGTTACTAGTACTGTCTCTATAGGAATGTTACTAGTACTGTCTCTATAGGAGTGTTGCTAGTACTGTCTCTATAGGAGTGTTGGTAGTACTGTCTCTATAGGAGTGTTACTAGTACTGCCTCTATAGGAATGTTACTAGTACTGTCTCTATAGGAGTGTTACTAGTACTGCCTCTATAGGAATGTTACTAATACTGTCTCTATAGGAGTGTTGCTAGTACTGTCTCTATAGGAGTGTTGGTAGTACTGTCTCTATAGGAGTGTTACTAGTACTGTCTCTATAGGAATGTAACTAGTACTGCCTCTATAGGAATGTTACTAGTACTGTCTCTATAGGAATGTTACTAGTACTGTCTCTATAGGAGTGTTACTAGTACTGTCTCTATAGGAATGTTACTAGTACTGTTTCTATAGGAGTGTTGGTAGTACTGTCTCTATAGGAGTGTTACTAGTACTGTCTCTATAGGAATGTAACTAGTACTGCCTCTATAGGAATGTTACTAGTACTGTCTCTATAGGAGTGTTGGTAGTACTGTCTCTATAGGAATGTAACTAGTACTGTCTCTATAGGAATGTTACTAGTACTGTCTCTATAGGAGTGTTGGTAGTACTGTCTCTATAGGAGTGTTACTAGTACTGTCTCTATAGGAATGTAACTAGTACTGTCTCTATAGGAATGTTACTAGTACTGTCTCTATAGGAGTGTTGGTAGTACTGTCTCTATAGGAGTGTTACTAGTACTGCCTCTATAGGAATGTTACTAGTACTGTCTCTATAGGAGTGTTACTAGTACTGTCTCTATAGGAATGTAACTAGTACTGCCTCTATAGGAGTGTTACTAGTACTGTCTCTATAGGAATGTTACTAGTACTGTCTCTATAGGAGTGTTGGTAGTACTGTCTCTATAGGAGTGTTACTAGTACTGTCTCAATAGGAATGTAACTAGTACTGCCTCTATAGGAATGTTACTAGTACTGTCTCTATAGGAGTGTTGGTAGTACTGTCTCTATAGGAGTGTTACTAGTACTGTCTCTATAGGAATGTAACTAGTACTGCCTCTATAGGAATGTTACTAGTACTGTCTCTATAGGAATGTTACTAGTACTGTCTCTATAGGAGTGTTACTAGTACTGTCTCTATAGGAATGTTACTAGTACTGTCTCTATAGGAGTGTTACTAGTACTGTCTCTATAGGAGTGTTGCTAGTACTGTCTCTATAGGAGCGTTACTAGTACTGTCTCTATAGGAATGTTACTAATACTGCCTCTATAGGAATGTTACTAGTACTGCCTCTATAGGAATGTTACTAGTACTGTCTCTATAGGAGTGTTACTAGTACTGTCTCTATAGGAATGTTACTAGTACTGCCTCTATAGGAATGTTACTAGTACTGCCTCTATAGGAATGTTACTAATACTGCCTCTATAGGAGTGTTACTAGTACTGCCTCTATAGGAATGTTACTAGTACTGTCTCTATAGGAATGTTACTAATACTGCCTCTATAGGAGTGTTACTAGTACTGCCTCTATAGGATGTTACTAGTACTGTCTCTATAGGAATGTTACTAGTACTGCCTCTATAGGAATGTTACTAGTACTGTCTCTATAGGAATGTTACTAGTACTGTCTCTATAGGAGTGTTACTAGTACTGTCTCTATAGGAATGTTACTAGTACTGCCTCTATAGGAATGTTACTAGTACTGCCTCTATAGGAATGTTACTAATACTGCCTCTATAGGAATGTTACTAGTACTATCTCTATAGGAGTGTTACTAGTACTGTCTCTATAGGAATGTTACTAATACTGCCTCTATAGGAATATTACTAGTACTGTCTCTATAGAAATGTTACTAGTACTGTCTCTATAGGAATGTTACTAATACTGTCTCTATAGGAATGTTACTAGTACTGCCTCTATAGGAATGTTACTAGTACTGCCTCTATAGGAATGTTACTAGTACTGTCTCTATAGGAATGTTACTAGTACTGCCTCTATAGGAATGTTGCTAGTACTGTCTCTATAGGAATGTTACTAATACTGCCTCTATAGGAATGTTACTAGTACTGTCTCTATAGGAATGTTACTAGTACTGTCTCTATAGGAATGTTACTATTACTGCCTCTATAGGAGTGTTACTAGTACTGCCTCTATAGGAATGTTACTAGTACTGTCTCTATAGGAATGTTACTAGTACTGTCTCTATAGGAATGTTACTATTACTGCCTCTATAGGAATGTTACTAATACTGCCTCTATAGGAGTGTTACTAGTACTGCCTCTATAGGAATGTTACTAGTACTATCTCTATAGGAGTGTTACTAGTACTGTCTCTATAGGAATGTTAGTAATACTGCCTCTATAGGAATGTTACTAGTACTGTCTCTATAGGAATGTTACTAGTACTGTCTCTATAGGAATGTTACTAATACTGTCTCTATAGGAATGTTACTAGTACTGCCTCTATAGGAATGTTACTAGTACTGCCTCTATAGGAATGTTACTAGTACTGCCTCTATAGGAATGTTACTAGTACTGCCTCTATAGGAATGTTACTAGTACTGTCTCTATAGGAATGTTACTAGTACTGTCTCTATAGGAGTGTTACTAGTACTGCCTCTATAGGAATGTTACTAGTACTGCCTCTATAGGAATGTTACTAGTACTGTCTCTATAGGAATGTTACTAGTACTGCCTCTATAGGAATGTTACTAGTACTGCCTCTATAGGAATGTTACTAGTACTGTCTCTATAGGAATGTTACTAGTACTGTCTCTATAGGAGTGTTACTAGTACTGCCTCTATAGGAATGTTACTAGTACTGCCTCTATAGGAATGTTACTAGTACTATCTCTATAGGAGTGTTACTAGTACTGTCTCTATAGGAGTGTTGCTAGTACTGTCTCTATAGGAGTGTTACTAGTACTGTCTCTATAGGAGTGTTACTAGTACTGTCTCTATAGGAATGTTACTAGTACTGTCTCTATAGGAATGTTACTAGCACTGTCTCTACAGGAGTGTTACTAGTACTGTCTCTATAGGAGTGTTGCTAGTACTGTCTGTATAGGAATGTTACTAGTACTGTCTCTATAGGAATGTTACTAGCACTGCCTCTATAGGAATGTTACTAGTACGGTCTCTATAGGAGTGTTGCTAGTTCTGTCTCTATAGGAATGTTACTAGCACTGTCTCTATAGGAGTGTTACTAGTACTGCCTCTATAGGAATGTTACTAGTACTGTCTCTATAGGAATGTTACTAGCACTGCCTCTATAGGAATGTTACTAGCACTGCCTCTATAGGAATGTTACTAGTACTGTCTCTATAGGAGTGTTGCTAGTACTGTCTCTATAGGAATGTTACTAGCACTGTCTTTATAGGAGTGTTACTAGCACTGCCTCTATAGGAATGTTACTAGTACTGCCTCTATAGGAATGTTACTAGTACTGCCTCTATAGGAATGTTACTAGTACTGTCTCTATAGGAGTGTTGCTAGTACTGTCTCTATAGGAGTGTTGCTAGTACTGCCTCTATAGGAGTGTTGCTAGTACTGCCTCTATAGGAGTGTTGCTAGTACTGTCTCTATAGGAGTGTTGCTAGTACTGCCTCTATAGGAATGTTACTAGTACTGTCTCTATAGGAGTGTTGCTAGTACTGTCTCTATAGGAATGTTACTAGTACTGTCTCTATAGGAATGTTACTAGTACTGCCTCTATAGGAATGTTACTAGTACTGTCTCTATAGGAGTGTTGCTAGTACTGTCTCTATAGGAGTGTTGCTAGTACTGCCTCTATAGGAATGTTACTAGTACTGTCTCTATAGGAGTGTTGCTAGTACTGCCTCTATAGGAATGTTACTAGCACTGTCTCTATAGGAGTGTTACTAGTACTGTCTGTATAGGAATGTTACTAGTACTGCCTCTATAGGAATGTTACTAGTACTGTCTCTATAGGAATGTTACTAGTACTGTCTCTGTAGGAGTGTTGCTAGTTCTGTCTCTATAGGAATGTTACTAGTACTGTCTCTATAGGAATGTTACTAGTACTGTCTCTATAGGAATGTTACTAGTACTGCCTCTATAGGAGTGTTACTAGTACTGCCTCTATAGGAATGTTACTAGTACTGTCTCTATAGGAATGTTACTAGTACTGTCTCTATAGGAATGTTACTAGTACTGTCTCTATAGGAGTGTTACTAGTACTGTCTCTATAGGAATGTTACTAGTACTGTCTCTATAGGAGTGTTACTAGTACTGCCTCTATAGGAATGTTACTAGTACTGTCTCTATAGGAATGTTACTAGTACTGTCTCTATAGGAATGTTACTAGTACTGTCTCTATAGGAGTGTTACTAGTACTGCCTCTATAGGAATGTTACTAGTACTGTCTCTATAAGAATGTTACTAGTACTGCCTCTATAGGAATGTTACTAGTACTGTCTCTATAGGAGTGTTACTAGTACTGTCTCTATAGGAATGTTGCTAGTACTGTCTCTATAGGAGTGTTGCTAGTACTGTCTCTATAGGCTTGTTACTATTACTGCTTTTATAGGAATGTTACTAGTACTGTCTCAATTGTAATGTTGCCAGCAGTGTTTCTTTAGAGTTGTTACTAGTTGTGGCTACAAAGGAAGATAACTAGTACTATCTGCAAAGGTTTGTAACATGTATTGACTCCATAGGAACATTACTAGCGCTGTCGGTGGGGATGTACTCGGTGTAGCAGGACTGAGCTGTAGCAGAGGTGAGTTTATCAGAGATGTTCGCTGCTTTCACATCTGTCTTATGTATATATATATTTTTACACACGTGGAAAATTGTTGTTTTTTTTCTCTCTGGTTGCATCCACCTTTTTCTCATCCTTTTTCCTCCGTGTCTGGACTTTCTTTCATCCATTGACTCTTAACAACGGATCAGTAAAAAAAACGGATGAAGCTAAGAAGGAAAAGTGAAGTAAAGTCTGTCTTTCACAGATCTAATCCGCAAAAGGGATAAGAACAGGACCGGCTCTGAGTCTCCGGAGACATTAACCCTTTGTGCATGGATCAATGACACTTTATGGGTCCGTGTTCTGTCCGAGAAAAGAACGGCAGCACGGATGTGTGAATGCAGCCCTGAGCCGCCAGTCTACTCATTGTGATAATTCATTTTAGTGATTTTACATAAATGATCACAGTCACCACAACCATGGGACAATCATTCTCACTGAGGGTATAGAAGACTGTAGAGGTTTTCGTCTCCTTCCTCTTCCCGGCGTCCCACATCGCGCCCGCAGTTGATTTTCTGAGCACATTTTGGCACTCAGTACAAAGCAAAACGAATAGAGAGTGCGGACACATTGCCACATATTAATCTCACACCGGCGGCTCGCTAACGTTTTCTTCCTGCAGTTACTCTTTAACTTTTGTGTTTGCTTTTCAGTAACGACCTGCAGAGCGACGAATCGTCCAGATTCATGCGCGTTTTTTTTTTGTTGTGACAGCGAACGGATAATTTATTGGTAATGGGAATTTTGCGGAATTTTTTTGTAAGAAAGTTTCAGAAAACAAAAGCATTTTCTGAAATCCAGATAATCTCAGTGCAGTGAATGCAAATGATTGCGCTATCGTCAGGATAATGATTAATAACCCAGAGTTTTCACTTGTAACTTGTAAATTTGAAATGAAGTGGTGAAAATAAAAAATCACAGATTTGTAAAAAGAAAAAGAATTTTGGTTTGTCGGCTTGTTTTTTTTTTTTTTGCATTGCAGGCTGAGTTTTTTATTTTTACAATTTTAGGGTGCAAATCATATTTTGATGACTAAAAAAGTTAAAATTCTGCCATTTCGATTTTTTTTTTTGCTTTAAAAGGTGTTTACTGTACAGGTAAATAATTTCTTTCTTTGATACATTTGGCTTTTAGGGATGTAGTGATACAAAATGTTTATTTATTTATTTATTTATTTTTTTAAACTGGCAAAAGGGAATGATTCATTTTTTTTAATATTTTTAAAAACAAAACTTTTTTTACTTTATGTTTTAGTCCCCGTAGAGATTGACAGCAACACGTAACATTGAGGGTTATAGATAATTTAGTGACAAAAAATTGGTTGGAGAAATGTTGACCTTGATGGACCGTGGTCTATTTTTCAACCTATGTGACTATTAAAGGGCTTAAACAGGAGTGATCGGAGCTAGCTCTGGTCGCTGCTCTTAGGCTACGTTCCCACTATGAGCTTTCGGTGAGTTTTTGATATTGCAGATTTTCTGCACCCATTAAGTTAAATAGCTTACTTGTATTTTTTCAAAAATATGTAGTGTAAAAATTCTCCAAAAGCGCATCGTGGGAACGTAGCCTTAGAGGCTAATTCGGTCTATAGAACAGAGCTGTCATTCTCCATGTGCGCAGCAGAGGCAGCTCCCGAGCCCTCGCTCCGTACATCAGCAGACAACACATAAATTACATGTACTTGGATATCAAGAAGGATTAAAAGGGTGTTTAAGTTTTTTTTTTAATAATTGCATATGTCATAGAGAGATGTCAGCAGTCTGCATCAGTGGTGCTGAGACTATCTCACAGTGCATGACGGCCAGCCTGGCGCTGTACTGATGATGGGGGGGTTCAGTATCCCGATCACCACTCATCAAAACCTCTGAAGTTTTATTAAAGCAACAGTTAGGCTATGTTCACACATCATAGTTTTTTTATGCATTGATTTTCTGCAGCAAAACCTGATCTCTTGCCAGGAGGTTGTTCAGGATTTTTGTTGCTGTTTTTTTTGCGTTTTTGCTTTTTTTTTTTAAGTGCGTTTTATTCAGCGTTTTTCTCACTGTCCTTTTGTCTCTGTTATGCATGTACATGAAGTTCAGTGAAAAAAAAAAAAATCTCATTCTGGTTTATGCACAAAAAATGCTGAAAACTTGAAAACTTGACACCTGCGTTTTTGGTGCGTTTTTTTCAGCGTTTTTTTCACCTCCCATTACTTCCTATGGGTGAAAAAAACGCTGAAAAAAAAACGGGTCAAAAAGGAGTGACATGCTCTATTTTCCAAAATACCAACCGAGGTACAAAATCCTAAACAAAAAAGAACAAAGAATTCTGGAATCTCATAGACTTTGCTGGTACTGAAAAAGGCAGCTGAAAATTTGCATAAAAATCTGCAGCAAAAAACACAAGGTGGGAACATAGCCTTACACTTTCAAACCAAAACAGAACATAGTGCATGTAATAAAATTCAGCATTGTGTATCCAATGAACTATTTGAGTAAAGAGAATGCGTTAAACTTACCTGCAGTCCTATGTAAAACCACAGCATATAATGTCGTAAAAAACCCAAATCCGTTACATCTGACAAAGTCAGCTCTGCTGCATCTATATCTAAAGACCCTGTTCAGCATAATAGTGTGAATATGTCTTACCTCTGCAGTTTCGTTCTTGCTCTCAGACTGACTAGTATGAGAGCAGCTCCGCAGCACGGCGCTGTGCACAGGACTGCAGGAACTGCCTCTGATACATCCCTTCCTGTGTGACCTCTTTACCTTTCCTGTTGACTGAACTACCCGGAGCTGAGCTCGGACTCTCTGAACTAACAAAGAGTTGACCATTAACAATTTCTGCAGATGACCATGGCGTTTACACACTATTGCATTATTACGGTCTCTGCCGACTTACACAAGCTCTGGGCTTGCACTGTATGGACAAAAGTATTGGGACACCTCCACATGACTCCTACAGCGGGCGGACCATGAGAGCAAAAGGCTCAGGTGCCACAATTGTGTATGGGTCCCACTCGCTTTTGCATATTAATCTTCCAATGTCCATTGGCTTATCCTAGGAAAAATCTAATATCAGAGTTGCATATTCTCCCTGGGTCCAGCGCTGCGTCTCAAAGTCTTCTTTAGTCTTTGTTTACAAGCTGTCATGATGATGACGCAGCTACAACGTACGTGACCACTGCAGCCATTCACTGGACACAGCAGCTTGTGCCATCTATCACGGCATGACCTCTCAGACCAGTGATTGGCTGCAGTGGTCATGAGTGTTGTAGTCGTAACATCACTGCACCCTGTAAACAAGGACCGGAGTAGCAGCAAAGAGACATCGCTGGACCCAGGGAGAAGGAGCGACATATTATATTTTTCCCTAGCACAAGCCTAAGGGCATAAAGGAATTTTTAATTTAATTTTTTTTAAGGTAACATGTCAAAGCATGTTGAGCACACATAAGAAAATCACAGTGTACATGTCACATAAGAACACAGCACACTTCACACAAGCACAGCGCACACATCAGACATGTCACATAAAAACAACGTGCACATCATACAAGCACAGTGTACACATCCAAAATGTCACACAAGTACAACACACACATCCCACAAGCACAGCACACACATCCCACAAGCACAGCACACACATCCCACAAGCACAGCACACACATCCCACAAGCACAGCAGACACATCAGAGAAGTGCAATGTACTAATCAGACACGCCACACAAGCATAGCACAGATATCAGACACATCACACAAGCACAGCAAACACATCACACAAGTACAACGCACACATCAGAAATGTCACAGAAGCACAGTGGACCCATCAGACATCACACAAACATAGAACACGTGACATGACACAAGCGCAGTGCACACACAGCGCTCCCGGCCGGGGCGCCGTGTCTGTGCCGATGCTCAGGAGTGGATTAAGAGTAGCCAGGGCCCCGGGCAGTTTAGAAGGCGCCCCCCCCCCCCCCTCTGGGTACCTGATGTGTCACATGACATGTCACATGATCCCCTTTGATAAATCATGTGACAGGTCATGTGAGCAACACACAGGTGCTTTGGTGCATATCTGTAGATGGAAAAAAAAGCAGATAGCGCAAATTTTTCCCTTGTGCATAGCATTATACATAACATAGCGTTATACAAAATAGAGCAGGGGTGGGAGATCAATTTTCCCAAGGGGCCACATGATGAATGTTGTGGGGGCCGAACCAATAGGCTGAAATTAATTCTGCTCAATATTAATATTAACATGTTAATTATAATTATTTGTTTACATTAATTGTATGACTTAATATAGAGCAGAATTAAGTATGCTGACATCCCCCTATACACAGTATGAACCCCCCATAGCTGGTTATATACATTATGAGCCCCCCATAGCTGGTTATATATAGTATGAGCCCCCATAGTTGGTTATACTGTATATAGTATGAGCCCCTATAGCTGGTTACATACAGTGTGATCCCCCCATAGCTGGTTATATACAGTATGAGCCCACCATAGCTGGTTATATACAGTATGAGCCCCCCATAGCTGGTTATATACAGTATGAGTCCCCCATAGCTGGTTATATACAGTATGAGCCCCCATAGCTGGTTATATACAGTATGAGCCCCCCATAGCTGGTTATATACAGTATGAGTCCCCCATAGCTGGTTATATACAGTATGAGCTCCCTATAACTGGTTATATACAGTATGAGACCCCCATAGCTGGTTATATAGAGTATGAGCCCCCATAGCTGGTTATATACAGTGTGAGCCTGTAACACAGGTACTTAAGATGCAGTGAGACAGAAACACAGAGCAGCCAGTACAGGGTTAATAAACAAGGGGGATTTACTGTAACAGGGTCAATCTCCACGCAGGGAGTAACGGGAGATATGGGGACAACAAGGGAATTAGCAGGTAATATGCTATAACTGACAATCCACAGTTGGGCTAGATGTAGCAGAGTCGACACGGTTGTAATTGGCAGTTTTTTCACTTAGCTGACTCTTGCTCCTCACAAGGCAGTTGCCGGCTGGTGCAGGTGTTGCTTTCTTCCGGCTTCCCCACCTAAACAAAGGTCCGTCTTCTGGCGGCAGAGGGCGGTCTCCGGTTTGACCCGCTGAGCCCCTAGTTGATAACACTGCACCTCACTTGCTCAGCTCCAGGGATCCTGCGTCTCTTCTCCCTCTAGTCGGGCTTGACTCCCACTGTCCACTGCCGCTATTCTCATGCAAAAACTCCTTTTCAACCCTCTTCCTAGACACGAGCTCAGCTCCCCGGTCACCTGACTCCTCAGCTCTCTCTCTGGACACACCCCCAGCTTCCCAGTCACCTGACTCCTGTTTCTCAGTCTGTCTTCCCCCTGCAACAAGAGGCACGGCCCCAGCAGTTCCGGGTCCCTTGTTCTGAAAGTACTTACACCCTGGTCTTCCCCCTTACAAGCCCCCCATAGATGGTTATGTACAGTGTGAGCCCCCCATAGATGGTTATATACAGTATGAGCCCCCATATTTGGTTATATACAGTATGAGCCCCCCATAACTGGTTATATACAATATGAGCCCCCCATAGCTGGTTATATAAAGTGTGAGCCCCCATAGCTTGTTATATACAGTATGAGCCCCCATAGCTGGTTATATATAGTATGAGCCCCCCATAGCTGGTTATATACAGTATCAGCGCCCCATAGCTGGTAATATACAGTATGAGCCCCCCATAGCTGGTTATATACAGTATGAGCCCCCCCATAGCTGGTTATATACAGTATGAGCCCCCATAGCTGGTTATATACAGTATCAGCCCCCCATAGCTGGTTCTATACAGTATGAGCCCCCATAGCTGGTTATATACAGTATGAGCCCCCCATAGCTGGTTATATACAGTGTGAGCCCCCCATAGCTGGTTATATAGAGAATGAGCCCCCATAGCTGGTTATATACAGTATGAACCCCCATAACTGGTTATATACAGTATGAGCCCCCATAGCTGGTTATATACAGAATGAGCCCCCATAGCTGGATATGCATATATATAATTAAAAAAATCAACACAACACATACTCACCTCACTCCCGTACCCCCGACACTGAGCTCCAGACGGTACCCGGGGCCATTCCAGCTCTGCCTGATGTCATGAGGCAGGGCGGGCCCAGCATCTGCGCGCAATGGTGACAACATGCGGCCACGACGGCCGGCTAGGAGCGGCTGCGTCGTGACGTGAGTGGGCAACTAACTGTTAAATAGACGAGCCCGGCCCCCCGCGCTGTGTATTCTGGGTCCGCTCTGCCTGACATCATGCGGCAGGACGGGCTCAGCATCATTCAAGCCACCTGCGTCCGCGGGCCGGTGGTAGTGACTTAAATAACACATGGGATTGTGAATTATAATGGGGGCAATTCATGGGTCCCCCCGGAGCCTCGGGTCCCGGGCAGTAGACCAGATTGCCCTCATTATAACCCGCCTATGTTGATGCTTATACCAGAGGAGGTCTGGACTCTGCAGGTATGGAGTCAGCAGAGCTTTGGTGACTTTTCTGCCCTCTGCTCCTCAGCACTCGGTCACCCACTCTGTAACTTTACGGGGTCTCAACTTCATGAATGAGTTGCTGTGGTTCCTTTCACTTCTCAATATCACTCACAGGTGATGGGAGAATATTTAGGAAGGAAGAAATGTCATTAACTCACTTGTTACCCCGGAGGCTCCTATTACGGGACCGGGCTTGTATCAGCGAGCTCTACACCAGCAGACATTCTGCCACATGTCAATAAAGGCAGATGGCAGGCTGGTGCCGAATGTTATACACTGGGCGCGAGGGTCTGGATGTTATACACTGGGGCCAAGAGGCCGCATGTTATACAATGGAGTTGAGGGGCCGGATGTTATACACCGGGGTCAAAGGGCCAGATGTTATACATGGGGGGTGAGGGGACGAATGTTATACACCGGGGGCGAGGGTCTGGATGTTATACACCGGGGGCGAGGGGCTAGCTGCTATACACCGGGGGCAATGGCTGAATGATTAAGACATGTGTCTCAATATATATGTTCATATATGAAGTCATTGTGAAAGCAGTACATTATGTTGAACATTAAAGATATGGTCTCATCAAGGCAATCCCTATTAATATGCTCTTATAGGTATGCAAATTAGCTCTCCTATAGAAAAATTGAGGTGTTTCTAGTGCTGACTACAGTTACCTATCGATTGCTCCTTTAAAGGGGTTGTCCATTGTCCACTACTTGAGCAACTCCTTCGCAATCACTAGATTTTCACTATGTAAAATATTACCAATTATAATCACTCTAGATGCGGGAGCGTTGCAGCGATGTCAGCACCTGCTTTCATGGGTCTCACTCTCCCCTTTTTCAGACGTAACTCACATGTGGAGGAAGTCAGAGGGAAGCAGGGTGCTCTCACTTGTTATTTGTGTCAGTTTAGCCCAAAGGAAGTGAGAATGAAGCGGCCACTGATTGGCTGCAGGGCTCGCGTGACATAACAATGTCATGCAAGCTCTGGGAGATCAGGCACTGACATCACTGGAACGTCTCCAGTGCCAAAGTTGAGTATAGGCTATTATTATTTTCAGGGGGGAAATATCGTGATTGAGAAGGGCTTGTCCGAGTAGATGGCAAAGCCTTTAAGTCAAGGTCTGACCCTATGACAAGTGTTACAACATGATTAAGGCTATAAGACAAACCAAAGTATCTTCCTAAAAAAATTAATAATTTCATATATCTGTTTGGGACTTTTTGCCCCTCATGGGGTAAAGTACTAATTGACTGGGTGAGAGACGTTTAATTGTGGGTCTAAGAGGTAATGTTTTTTCCATGTAGAATTTTATAGACCAGGCAGTGTCCCTTAGGAAATAAAGGCTAATTAGTTTTCCTCAATAGCTGCATGCACAGCCTACTCCACTTGAAATATCAGTTGAAGGCGAGGGGCTAATAGTTGAGGGTCTTTCTACCAATAACAAAGTTGTAAAACCTGGAAAGCTCCTTGAAATGCAATACAGGTGATGTGTAAATGAATCCTAGTAAGAGACGTCTGCATTTCACGTACAAGTTCTATCCATGTATTTTTTACTTATTATTGTCTATGGGGCTATTTACATGTCCGTGTATTTTTACAGACAGATTAGTCCACACTAAATCATGGAGATATGTCTGCTTTTGATCCGAGTCACAGATCAAACTCGTTAATGCAGTATGAGTCCGTGAAAAAAGTGATTGCCCTGGAAACTCCCATCAGCTTTTCAATTTGTTTGGGGTGTTTTTGCATGCGAGCCAAACTGATGTCTTAACTTTAACGATAATAACTGACTGACCAAAAACTCATGAAAATCTGATCAGTTTTCTGCCTACGAGAAAATTCTGAATGAGGTCTTAGGGTAGTGATCAGTATATCACTGTGAAGACAGCACTCGAAATCCACGTAGTATTGATCTCTACTGACAAGTATACCACCTGGTTACAATGGCAAGAAAAAGTTTGTGAGCACTTTAGTATTTTTATTTCTGCTTTTCCCCAATATCACTATACTTTATCCCTGTCTGGTTTTTCTTCTTTTTTTGTCTCAACTTTCTCTTCCTCAATGTTCGTATTGCTCTTACAATTCACCTTTTTGTATTGTCTTTCATTGAGACTCCCACTAATCACCTAGAATAAATGTACAAGTCCCTGCCACTAGGGGGATCTTACTGAGTAAAAGTTTATCATGCTAGAAGCTTCCTGGCACCCATTAGTCAGGGCCCCATGCAGTTTAGAGGGTATTGTCTCTCCCCAGCAACCGATGTATCAAATGACATATCTAGTGCACATCTGCAGACTCAAAATGGCAGAGACGTAAAAACATTTTTTCCCTTATGTACAGCGCGGTACATAACATAGCGCTATAAATAATACAAGATACTATGTAATAAGTAGAGATGAGTGAACCTTTAAAGGTTCGTTTCTGATCGGCGAACGTCCCGATGTTCGCCGAACAATTCGTCATACAGTTCAACGAACATATCCGCATCCCATTGGATTCAATGGGAGGCAAAACCAAACATAAACACAACACCTTCAAAGGGGGCTTGAAAGCTGCCAAAATAGCTCAAATTAGGGGCAGATGTGGCACCCCAGGGGTCTGGTTGCCACAGTGACTTTGCCTCCCTAAAAAGAGGTAATGCCATGCCTGGAAGCAAGCAGGGGTCCCCTAGTCAGGGATACTAAACATGCAACACTTTCCTGGCTCCAGACCAGCAAGGGGAGTCCCCTCCCCTTGGCAACTGAGATTTGGGGGCGGGGTTAGTTAGTCTTAGTGTCAGGAGTTGAGTTTAGGACGTCGAGGAGACCTATGGGAGGCAAGTATGCACCATAGTGCTGCCTCAGCAGGATCACAAGTGGGGGGAACCAAAAGTAAGGGGAACCATGTAGTGGGTGAAGGGTAGAACACACTTTTAGTTTGCACACATAGTTTCATATATAATAGCCAGCCATCTTAAGCACAAGGTTCTTTGATTGTGGTCTTTGCAGCTGTCAGTGGCCTTGTGTAGGAGCTTGCAGTGTGCTGAAGATGCATGGTCCTCGTGCTCTGACCTTGACACGAGGAGCGGGAAGGAGTTAACAGAGTCTCTATCCCGGTCAAGTTCCCTTGCTTAAGAAGGTCGGGAGCCTTAGTGACAGCTCCACAAGCAAAAGGATCCCAGGGAGCACGGACGGAGCGGCGTACGCCACCTGTACTCTCCATTCTGGCCCAGCCAGAGGGACTCCTGCTGCAAGAGGGGTACCGGCCCCCCGACATCTGACTTTGCCACTTCACGTCTCTGTCAGAGAAGCCCGGTAGGCTACAGTGGATCCCGTCGGGTGACAGGCGGAATGGAATTGCCGCCTTACCCTATATCTGTGCATAGTCCAGAGGAAGACCCAGCCTTTGCACGCACACACACAGGAGAGGTTCAAAGGGGACTGTTAGGAACACTCGGAGGGTCCTGATTGAAGTACCTGAATTCCTTGGGTGCGCTGAACCCTCATCCCTGGTGGCCGCAGTCATCCGTGAGGAGCAGGGAGAAGCCTTGCCGCTGCTTAAAAGAACTGTGAGTAAAAGACCTGGAAGACTATCCCTATGGCCTATGGTTCCTTTATTTCTGTGCTGCACCACACCGCATCTGAGTGACCCAGGACTACTCTCCCCATCCTCCTGTTACATCTGCCCTGAGGCCCAGCTCCGCCTGTGGGGAGTTATAACATTGCCTGCTGCCACTACATCCAGCCTCAGAGGACTGCTAGCAGCGCTGGTGGCGCATCATCAGACACCACAGGTGGCGTAGTCGACAAATACCACTCAACCCTGAAAGCCCTTACATCCTTTTTAATGTGACGGCCCTGGGCATGGAACGGGTCTTGGCCACGACTGCATCCCTTCAACATCTGACCCGGCTCCGAGTACCCCCCATCTTCCCAGGGCAGGGCTGCGAGCGTCACAGTAGCTCATCCTAGCTAGAGAAACACAGAGGACCGGACACTGGAGTCCGAGGCTGTGGGCCACTGAAGGCCCAGCAGCAGATACCGTAGATTGAAGGTCTCCTGGCCCCATCAGACGCCCGGAGGCTCAGCAGCACAGAGGGACCAGCACCGCTACGAGGGAGCAACGCATGAGTAAGGTCCGAGCTGCAAGCCATACGGGTGAGCACAGAATGTTACACTCAGGGACGTGGGCTATAGTACCGCTACAAGCAGCAAAGCCAAAGAGTATAGTGAGAAGGGGAGGCCTACAACTTCACCTGGCAAGGAGGACTCTATGTTTGCTCCCAGGCTGACCGGACTCTTACCTCTAGCCAGTACTCTCAATCCAGGCTTGCCTAATTGTCATCTTGTCATCAGTAAAGACCCTGGGACTGCACTATACTGACTCTGTGATTATTACTGCACTATGACACCCTGCACAACCATCAACATCCACACCCTGCCCTGAAGCTAACTCTTCCTGTGGGTAGTCATAACATCCTTGCTGCAATATCACCAGCTTCAGAGGACTGTTCCGCAGCGGCGGTCCCCCCCCTTTAGCCGCATTCCACAGGTGGCGTAGTCGGACTCTTTAATAAAACCTATACATATAATTTCCCTTGGATTGACCGCCCTGGGTCACGGACCGGGTCACCGCCACTGTGACTACAACCCCCAGCATCTACCGGCCCGGCACCGGGCACCCCACGGCCCAGGAGGCGCGTCACAGACACCAGGAAAGTGGCATCAATTGATCCAGAGTACAAATAGTATAATTATTATAGCACCATTTATTCCATGGCGCTTTACATGTGAAAAAGGGGTATACATAGCAAACAATAAGTACAATAATTTGAACAAAAAAGAGTCACTGACTGGTACAGGAGGAGAGAGGACCCTGCTCACGAGGGCTCACAATCTACAGGAGATGGGTGAGGATACAGTAGATGAGGGTAGAGCTGGTTGTGCAGCTGTATGGTGGAGTGAGAGTTACTGCAGGTTGTAGGCTTGTCGGAAGAGGTAGGCAAGAGCAGTTCCAGAGCAGGGGAGATGCACAGGACAAATCTTGTATGCGATTGTGACAAGAAGAGATAAGAGGGAAGTAGAGAAAGAGATCTTGGAAGGATGGGAGGTTGCTTGCAGGTGACTAGTACAGGGAGACTAGGCTTTGTATGCCAAGGTTAGGGTTCTCAACTGCAGTCTCTGGGCAACGGGGAGCTAGAGCAGGGATTGACAGAGAGGAGCAGCCGGGGAATAGCGGGGTGACAGATGGATTAGTCTGCCAGCAGAGTATAGGATAGATTGGAGGGGTACTAGAGTGTTAGAAGGGAGTCCACAGAGCAAGAGATTGCAGTAGTCGAGGCAGGAGATGATGAGGGCGTGCACTAGTGTTTTTGCAGGTTCATGGTTGAGGAATGTGCGGATCCCGGAAATATTTTGGAATTGGAGTCAGCACTAAGTGGAAAGGGCTTGGATGTCAGGTTTGAAGGAGAGATCTGAGTCAAGCTTGCGGGACTTGGGAGAGTGGGCAACCATTGAGGCACAAGTGGACTGTACTGTGCTGTTAGGGCAGGAAGAGGAGGAGGATGAATCTCAGGGTGAGGAGTGGGAGATCATATAGGTTGTAGATCCCACTTGGTGTGAACCCAGAGGCATGCAGCTGAGTAGCTCAGCAGAGGAGGTGGAGGAGGAGAAAGATGAGGTTACGTTGTGGCTTCCGGCACAGACACAGAATGATGCAACCATGACAAGCACTGCATCCATAGCCACAACTTTGGCAGTGGTCAGTAGCTGTCGTGGGTCTGCAGTTCGCAGGGGTGGCAAGGTTTGCCTAGCCTGGGTCTTTTTGGAGACCGCAAAGAATGAGCCAACTCACATTATCTGCCAACTTTGTTAAAAACGACTGAGTAGAGGCAAAAATTGCAACAATTTGACTACTACATGCATGAACTTACACATGCACGATCAATATTCATTAAACTGGGAATCTCACTGCGCTAAAATGCATACTAGCGGGCCTCGCCAACTACCGGCCACCTCATCAGCTACAACTGCTGCTTCTTCCTCCTCCATCACCATTGACAAGTGTTCTCACACAGGTCTCCGGACACAAAACCTCCACTTGTTTACCCGCTACAGTCGGGGTGACTGAGAGCTTGTCAGCTGTTCTGGAAGTGGACATGCTGTCACGCCATCATATAACAACGGGAACAGGGGAAGGGAGCCCTACAACTAGGGAAAGGGAGAGTGAAGACCGCTAAGCAGATCTAACAACACCCTGACTACCTATCGACCCTAAATAGGTTCCACGCCTATCACCAAGCAGGATACCTTAGCCCTAGCTGACTCTAATGCTAGGCCCTAGGTAGAGAGGGGAAGGGGTGAGCACCAGTCAGCCCCATTGCAAACTAAAGTACAAAACAGGGAAACAAACAAGGTAATATACTTAGCTTTAAGATAACACTGGAGAGAACACGGCTGCAATCCACAAAGAAACTATAAGGAAATACTAGCCAACTACTAGAATTCCAGGCCTGAATAGAAGAGGAAACTCTATCACCAGCAACTCTCTGGAGAAACTGAGTGTATTTAATGATCCAGCAAGGGTGTGGTAATTAGCAGCAGAAGGTAAGGATCACCGCTGGGTCCTAAAGGTATAATCCCCAAGCAAGGTGAAGATCACCACTGGCTCCTAGAGAGAGAGGGATAATGAAAGGATCAGGAAGATGTTTGCAAGGCTAAACGCAGAGACCTTCTACAGCCGAATCCTGTATGACTGTCTGTCAGACCTGACACACCCATTCCTGCTTTTTTTTACCAATCTCAGACACGAGGCACACCACATCTTTCTCAATCCACCATAACATCTCCGTCTGCACCTGTCTCACAGTCCAGCAGTTTGTCGTGTTCATCCTACTCCACCCTAAATCAGCACAACAGCCAGCCATTGGTCCCGCAGTTGTGGTCGTGTAAAAGATTCTTTCCTCCTACACATGCCAAAACAAAGAGCTTGAACTTCACCATCTTCAATCTGTTGACCACAGAAATGCTGCCTTTCTGCCTGGTAGATATAGACATTTTCCGAAAACTGATGGCCATCGCCGTCCCCCAGTACCGGTTACCAAGTCACCATTACTTCTCAAAGAAAGCTGTGCCTGCGCTACACCAGCATGTCACAGACAACATCACCCGTTCCTTGAAAAAAATCTATGTCAGCCAGGGTGCATTTCACCACTGACACCTGGACGAGCAAGCTATTATGATCTGCAAACAAGAACTAAGGAAAGAGGGGAAAGCTTTCCCTACAGTAAGACTAAGCTGAATCCCTACGATGTACTGGGTTGCCTGTTCCTAGCGAACTGACCCACCTTAGTCCTAGGCTAGTCTGAACGAAGACCTATAGAATAAAGGGAAGGGATCCCTAAAAGAAATAAGGACTGGAACAAAAAAGGGACACCTCCTGAACAGAGAAGTTGTTGCAGAAAACAAAAGATAAACTGAGAAAAAGGTACTAGAGGTCCCAAAGGACCAAGCGAACTGAGAGATATAGGCACCGAAGCACCTGGCTAGCTAAACAGTCAAACAACACTGAAGTCTAGCACAGCCAAAAAGGCGGAGCTGGAATATAAAGGCAGATGGTCACGTGACTGCAAACACAAGAAGAAAAAAACAAACAGGAGGGTTCCAACAGTACCCCCTCTTTTAAGAGGATCCTCCGGATCGCCCAGGCCTATCTGGAAACCTCTTGTGGAAAGCTCTAACAAGCCTAGGAGCAAAGACATCATCCGCCCTTACCCAGGAGTTATCTTCGGGACTGAAACCCTTCCAGGAGATGAGATACTGTACTCTCCCTCTATGCCATCTAGAATTCAAGATATGTGAAATTTCATATTCGCCATCTTCCACCACAGGAGGAACTGAGACAGTGGCATCCCTATCAGATACATCCGCCTTTTTCAACAAGGAAACATGAAACACAGGATTAATCTTCCAGGAAGTAGGAACATCCAACCTAACCGCAGACGGGTTAGCAACCTGAAGCACTTTAAATGGACCCACAACTTAGGACCCAGTTTTTTAGAGGGAATCCTCAACCGCAGGTTCCTTGAGGACAACCAAACCATGTCACCCACAGTAAACAAAACCTCCTTTCGTTTCCTGTCAAAATACTTCTTGGACTTCTTGTTAGCCTCTTGAAGGTTGCAACGTACATTAGTCCAAACTCTCTCCAAATCACCGGAAAAAATCTCCTCCTCCGGCACCGCCGACCCCAATTTGGAGAACGAACCAAAAGACGGATGTCTCTCAGTACAACAACAAAAAAGGAGAACACCCAGCTGAGGAGGATGTATGATTGATAAGAGCAAATTCTGTGAGAGGCAGAAACTCAGACCACCCCTCTTGATTGTCCACCACAAAACATCGCAAAAACTGTTCAGCATCCTGGTTCTTTCTTTCAGTCTTGTCCATTAGACTCAGGATGATACCCAGACGAAAATGACAAATGGACTCCCAACCTGTCACAAAAAGCACACCAAAAGCGAGCCACAAACTGAGGTCCTCTATCAGAAACAATATCTGTGGAAACGCCATGAAGCTTGACAATCTCCTTAACAAACACCTTAGCAAGTGTCTTGGTGCAGGCAACTTAATGAATGGAACTAAATGACACATCTTACTAAAACGGTCCACGACCACCCAGATGACAGTAAAACCCTCGGACACAGGCAGATCAGTAATAAAATCCATTGCGAGATGCGTCCAAGGCGCACTAGGAACCTCCAGAGGGCAAAGCAACCCCGCAACAGGAGTATGTGAAGCCTTTGACCTAGCACGCACCGTACATTGAAGCACCCACTTGATGAATTCTTTCTGCCATCCAGGCCACCAAAAACTGCAACTGATAAGTCTCTTAGTCTCAGAAATTCCTGGATGACCTGTCAACCAAGACTCATGACTCATGAAACAAGTCTCTCCTAAAGGTTCTAGGCACGAGCAACCTCCCATGTGGAGTGTTAGATGGAGCATCATCTTGAGCTTTTAGAATCCCATTCTCTAAAACAGAGTCCAATGCCGCCACCACAACTCCTTTCTGTAAAATGTTCTCCTCCTCCTTGGCACCGACCACAGGAGAGAAGCTGTGAGATAAAGCATCGGCTTTAACTTTCTTAGTACCAGGGATATAGGTAACAGAAAAATGAAACCGAGAAAAAAAAAGTGCCCACCTAGTTTAAATGGCATTCAAGCGCTTGGCAGCATCCAGATAGATCAAATTCTTATGATCTGTGAAAACCTGAATAGGAAATCTAGTGTCTTCCAAAAAATGACGCCAATTTTCAAACGCGAGTTTAATAGCCAGCAACTCCCGATTTCCAACATCATAATTCAATTCGGTTTCCGAATTTTTTTTCGAAAAGAAGGCACAAGGATGTGTGGCGCCCCTGAGGGTTCAGTCGCCACAGAGGTACTGCACCTCACCCAGAGGTGTGGCATCTCCTTCTCAGGTAAGGATGGAGTACTGCCCGGGACCCCAACACCTGCACTCAACACTACACTACTCCAGGCCGGCTGGAAGGGCATTATGCACTTCTTCTGCTGCCCTGTCCCTGGCTGGAGTGGGGGGAACCAAAAGTGAGGGGGAACCAGTAGTGGGTGTGGTCGGAGGACGCAGAACAGGGGAGCACTTTAATAGGAGGTATATATAAAGGGGAGCTGACGCGCCCCCTGGGCAGTGTGGGGAACCCAGAACCGGGCCTTTTGTGGGATGCTGGGGGTTGTAGTCTCCGCGTGGCGGTGACCCGATCCCGTGGCTCAGGGTGGTCAAACCGAATGGCAGTCTGTTTGTCGTATTTTAAATGTCCGACTACGCCACCCGTGGATTGCGGTCAGAGTGAACCGCCGCTGCAGGGCAGACCGCTGAGGCTGGTGTTGTGGGTGCAGCAGAGTGTAGTATAACTCCCCACGGGAGAAGTATAGCCTCAGGGCAGTGAGTGCAGATGATGAAGGCGATGGTGCGTGGAAATAATGACTCAGAGTCTCTGTAATGCAGTCCAGGATCTTTACTCACAGTTCGTTACTCCACATTACTCCGGCCGGCTGTAACTTCCCGCGTCGCACTGTGCTCACCAGGTGAGGGGCTCGGCCAACTCCCAGATAACTTTGGAGCGTTTCACAGGACCCCCTTTGAGTGTCCTTTCTCTGGCCTGTCATACCCCGCCAGTGACCTCGCTTCTGTCCGGCTGCCTCGGGCCTTCTCTGGTAAACTTGGCGCCAGTTTCTCTGACCCTATATGGTGCCTTCCTAGCGGGTGTAGCGAGGGGCTGCACCACATGAAATGTCAAAGCCTCCGGTTTCTAGCTGAGGGCAGTTCCCCGTCTCCACTAGTTTCGGAGACCGGTCTCCCCCTTTGCCCTGACCCTTCTACGCAGGTAGATTCGGGCGTGCGGTGGCAACTCGCCGGTACGCACCCTTGGGGTCCCTTCGTTCCTTGTTCCTGGAGCCTTCTCCGCTCCTCTTTCTTCCTTCTCCTTCCGCCAGGCTCCGGCCGCTCTCTCAGGCCTGCCTGCGGAGCAGAGCTCGGTCTGAGCCTCTGCTCCCTGTCTTCTCCTCTCTCTGCTCTTTCAGTGCTGGCTGGGCCTCAAAGGCTAGGCCCGCCTCCGGAGCAGAGCCCCATGCAGAGGCCCTTACTCTGTCACTTCTTCTCTGAACTGAACTGCACACTGAACTAAGATGGTGCCCACATTTTATATCTCCCTCTAGGTGCACCCAGGAACTGCTCCCTCCCTGCTCCTGCACTACAGGGTTTCCCCTTCCTCGGTGTTCCCTCCCCTCACTCCAGCCAGGGACAGGGACTGTCGTGCTCTACTTGGAGCATATCGGTCGCCCTGCCCCCCCGGAAATGTGGTGTAATGCATGCAGGTGTGGGGGTCCTGATCCACACTCCATCCTTACCTGAGAGTGAGATATCGCACATCTGGTTGAGATGCTACACCTCTGTAGCAACCGAGCCCTCGGGGTGCTACACTCCCCCCTGGTAAATCACAGCACGTCCGCGGGCTGGAACAGAGCAAAAGACAATACAAATTAGGACATGCAAAAGTTTTTTTTTTTTTTTTTTTTTTTAAGGCTATGTGCCCACGATGCAGAAATGAAGCAGAAAATTTCTGCAGCATTTCTACATCTCCCTGGCAGAAAAAACGCATGCAGATTGTGCATGCGTTTTTCCTGCAGAATACATGCGGATCCACATGCGGATTCACATGCGTTTCCGCATGCAGATTGACAAGCGCTTTCCAGGCGATAGTGACGCGCCCCTGGGCCTGTGTCGCGCTGCGTTGCGCACGCGGGAGCTTACCCGGAGCCGGATCTGTTTAGGGTTGTAGTCTCGTGGCGGTGACCCGGTCCGTGCCCAGGGAGTCAAACTGGACGGCAGTCTGTTAGCGGTAGAAAATGGTTGATGACTACGCCACCCGTTGAATGCAGCCAGGGGGCTGCTGCTGCAGGGCAGACCGCTGAGGCCGGTGGAAGGATGGTGCAGCGTGATAGTATAACCCCCAACGGGAGGGGTATGGCCTCAGGGCAGCCGACGTGGATGATGGGGGTAGCAGGAACCACTCAGAGACGGTATGGTAGCGTTCAGGGTCTTTACTGGTAACAACGATAGACCCTCCCGGAGTACTTGCTAGCGAACGGGGCCTGGTCAGTCCTTGAGCAGATGGGATCTCCCCTGGCCAGGCGTAGTTGTAGGCCTCCCAAGCTGACTGTACTCTTCTGGCTACCTTGCTAGAAGCTGATGTAAGTAGCCCACGTCCCTGAGTGTACCGTGTGGTGCTCACCCGTATGGCCGGTGACTCGGGGCCTTCTAATGGCTTCCGCTCCACGATGGCGGTGCTGGTCCCACGCGTGTGACCGGGCCTTCGGGCTTCTGGGCCAGGGGACCTGAAATCCCCTGCCTGACGGATTCTGCTGCTGGGTAGAAGTTAGTCCCCACAGCCTCGGACTCCGGGTCCGGTAAAGAATCTTCTTAGTCAGGGCGAGCTCTTTAGCTGCCAGCCCCTGACTCCTTGTGACTCTGCTGCTTCCTAAGCTGCTCTTGTCTCTACTCTTCCTGGACTCACTAACCCTGCCTCAGCCCCGGGTTTATACAGGGGAAGTTCTTCCCCTCCCAAGGCTGGGCAGGAGGTGTGGCATGCACAGGATCCCTGACCAAAGGACCTCCCACCTGCTCTCAGACGTAATATCTCTATCACTGTGACAACCAGACCCCTGGGGTGTCACACTCCCCCCTAGTGAAATTTAGTACTCCGGGACTAAACACTTTTTAGAAAAATATAACAAGGTATATCAAAGAACAATAAAATACAATAAGGAAACACAATAAGATGGTCACGGATGTCCGCAACCGGGTGCAGTCTTTGAAGAAAAGCAAAGGTGTCCATTTCACCAACACAGGGAGACGTAACCAGGTAGGGGTCTGTCCTACCCCGAGTCCTTAACAGTCTCTAGTCCATCCTGGGTTACGCTCCAACTATATACAAAGGATTCCCGGTAAATCCACCGAAGACTCCTGAAAACAACTAGAAACACAAAATTACACACAAGCAACAATAAACAGGTAAACATTGTAAAACAACTTAAACATTTAGATCCTCCAACGTGCGGGTAACTGGCCTCTAGTGGCCCTAGTGGACCTACGGAGCTGACTGTCTGGCCCTGAACTACAGGGTGTAGGAGCTGTCAAGGGTAAACTGGGCAGCTGTCTACCGGCTCTTTGTCTCACTAGGGGTACGGCAGGCTCACTATAAGCAGAGGGTGGATTCTCCTGTTCCGCTTGGGTGGAGTCTTCTGCCTCCTGGACCGGCTGCTCTTCCAGCTCTACCCGTTGCTCCGTAGGTTCTTGGAATGATGGTTGGAGGAAGGTGAGTACGGGTACCACAACTGCACCATTGACTTGAGTCCAAGACCGAGGGAAGTCCCCGAGCACGGTACTAACCATATCTTCCCTTTCTTCCACGGGTCGATGGTCTTCCTGTTCCTCCTCAGGGTTCCTCAGTTGTTCGGGGCACTTCTTCAGGTGGTCCCGGGATACAATGGCTGTGGTTTCCCCTCCGTCTTTACTGATGGTACAGACCTTCGGGTTCTCGTGGCTTGAGGGCAGTACGGTGTACGGGTCCTTCTCCCACTGGTCGTCCAACTTGTGGAGCCGTCTCTTCCTCTTCAAGACCTGCTCTCCGGGTACCAGGGGAACAGCGGGAGCATACTGGTTGTAAGTCTTCTCTTGTCTTTCCCTAGCCTGACAGAGACTTCGCTCCACGCTCTCCTGTACTTTCCGGTACTGCTGCTGCCTCTCTGTGTCCCAGTCTGTTTCTGGTGAAGTGTCCTCGGGCGTCAGGACTCCCATTTCCAGGTCAACAGGTAACTTACCTGGTCTTGCCCTCATTAGGTAAGCCGGGGTACAGTTGGTGGAACCTACCGGGATGTGGTTGTATAGGTCCACCAGATCGGGCAACTTCTCAGGCCACAGACTGCGTTCTTCCAGGGGCAACGTTTTTAGAAGATCCATTACCACCTGGTTCATTTTCTCACAAAGTCCATTAGTTTGCGGATGGTAGGGTGTCGTCCTTATCTTCCGGCAGCCATACAGATTGCAGAATTCCTGGAAGACCTCCGCTTCAAAGGCAGGTCCCTGGTCCGTCAGCACTTGGTCCGGGTACCCGTGTGGACGGCAAAAGTGCTGCTGGAAGGCTCTAGCTGCTGTTCGAGCCGTTAAGTCCTTGACGGGGACGACAACCAGAAACCGGGAGTAATGATCCACGATGGTTAACGCGTAGACGTAGCCACTTCTGCTGGGGGTCAGTTTTACATGATCCAAGGCTACCAGTTCCAACGGTTGCCGGGTGACGATGGACTGCAGGGGAGTCTTCTGGCTGGCCCGGTCCTTCCTTCTCAGATTGCACGGGCCACAGTCTCTGCACCACTTCTCGATGGTTCCCCTCATGCCTACCCAGTGGAACCGCTCGCGCAGCAGGAACTCCAGCTTTTTCCACCCGAAGTGTCCAGCTCCGTCGTGGTATGCCTCCATCACCATGGCTGCGTCTCTTCGTGGCACCACTACTTGCCAGAGTAGTTCATGCGTCCTGGAGTTAACCATTCTGCGGCACAACTTCCCCTTGTAAAGGAACAGTCGACTCTTCTCTGCCCATAGTTGTTTGGCTTCCTCTGGAGCGTCTGATTCCAGGCTAGCCTCCGGGCGAGTCAGCATCTCCTTCACCAGTCGGACGGCAGGGTCGCTGTCTTGCGTTTCCGCCCAGTTGTAGTGAGGTAAGGGGTTCAACGTAGCAGCCTGCTTACTCCTTACCCGGTGGGAATACTGGATAGTCCCATGACGGTGGAACGCAGGGAGTTCAACTTCTTCCAGTCCCTCCGGATCTTCTCCTCCGTCCGGCAGGTTGGGCATCCTGGACAGGGCGTCCGCGTTGGTATTGGAGCGCCCTGCCCGGTATTTAATTGTGAACTCGTAGTTGGACAGACGGGCCATCCACCTCTGCTCCAGGGCACCGAGTCTTGCCGTGTCCAGGTGTGTCAGCGGGTTGTTATCCGTGTATACGGTGAACCGGGAAGAAGCGAGGTAATGCTTAAAGCGCTCGGTGACTGCCCATACCACGGCCAGGAACTCTAGCTTAAATGAGCTATAATTCTCGGGATTCCTTTCGGTGGGTCGCAGTTTTCGGCTGGCATAGGCGATTACTCGCTCTTTCCCCTGCTGAATCTGGGACAGTACGGCTCCTAGCCCGACGTTACTGGCGTCGGTGTAGAGGATGAAGGGCTGGCTATAGTCCGGATACGCCAAGATTTCATCCCCCGTGAGGGCCATCTTCAGCTGGCGGAAGGACTCTTCCTCTAGCTCTTCCCATTTGAAGGGCGGCTTCTGGTTCTTGGCCTTCCGGGACTGGCCTATCAGGAGGTCCTGCATAGGCGCCGCCTTTTTGGTGAAACCGGGAATAAACCTTCGGTAGTAGCCTACCAACCCTAGGAACTGCCGCACTTCTTTTACGCTGGAAGGGCTTGGCCATCCTTTGATTGCGGTGATCTTATCGGGGTCGGGAGCCACTCCGTCAGCGCTCACCACGTGTCCCAGGTATTGCACCTTTGGTTTCAGGAGGTGACACTTGGAGGGTTTCACCTTTAGGCCGTAACTCGCCAGAGCTTCGAACACCTCCGCCAGGTGTTTCAGGTGGTCCTCATAAGTTTTGGAGTATACGATGACATCGTCCAGGTACAACAGGACCGTCTCGAAGTTTCTGTGGCCCAGACAGCACTCCATTAATCGTTGGAAGGTTCCTGGGGCGTTGCAGAGTCCGAACGGCATACAGGTGAACTCGCTAAGTCCCATCGGGGTGGTGAATGCGGTCTTCTCCCGGTCCGCCTCTGCTACAGGAACCTGCCAGTACCCGCTAGTGAGATCCAAGGTAGAGAAGAAGTTAGCAGATCTTAAAGCAGCCAATGACTCCTCTATCCTTGGTAAGGGGTACGCATCCTTGTGTGTGATACGGTTGATTTTCCGGTAATCTACACACATCCTCATGGTGTTGTCTTTCTTTTTGACTAAAACTAGTGGGGCTGCCCAGGGGCTACAGCTATCCCGGATTACCCCAGCCTCCTTCATGTCTCTAAGCATCCCCTTGGCGTGTTGGTAATGTGCAGGGGGTACGGGTCGATACCTCTCTTTTATGGGAGGATGATCTCCCGTGGGGATGCGGTGTTCTACCCCCTTGACTCGCCCGAAGTCTAACGGGTGTTTACTAAACACTCTCTCATACTCTTGAACCACCCGATAGACTCCTTGTTTCTGGTGTGAGGGAGTGGAGTCAGTACCCAGATGTAGTTGCTGACACCAGTCCTCCATGTCTTTCTTAGAGCCGTTACCTTCCTCCGGGTGAGATGGAGGCAAGGGTTCCACAGATTGTATAGAATTTTGATTAGTGGTATATAATTTGGCCAGCGTGGCATACCGGGGCAGGTACACTTCCCTCTCCCCGATATTTATTATGCGAACGGGCACCCTCCCATGGCGTACATTGACCACCCCCCGTGCTGTCAAAATGGTGGGCCTACTGTCTGAGTAAACTGGTTCTACCATTGCCTGGTAATCTCTACCTCTCAGACCAATAGCTGCCCGGCACCAAATCATCATTTCACTTTTTGGGGGCATGGCAATAGGAAAAGGGTCACACATTCTTACGCTACCAATCTCACCGCCGGAGAGTTCCACTTGTTGCCGTTGCATCAGTGCCCGGATCTCTTTCTGGAGCACCCGCTGCTCGCCGGAGCTGGCATTCTTGGCAACCTGCTGTAAAAGGAAAATCACCTCTGCAAGACAATTTTCAATTACATTAGTTCCTAGAGTTATTTTTGGGTGACTCTCATGTTTGTCAATATCTACAATGATCAGTCCCTGTGCGGCCAGTTCGACTCTACCAATTTTGATGGTCACCTCTTTAAATCCGATCTGTGGCACGGGCTGACCATTGCTGGCGATGATACTCAAGTCGTCGTCAGGGTAGCGGGTAATATCCGAGTCATTCCAGTACTGCTTGAAGAGCACGTACGGGATGGTGGTGACCTGTGACCCGGTGTCCAGTAGGGCACTCATGGGAATGCCATCCAGTACCACAGGCAAGACTGGACGTCCTCCCACATATCTGTCGCGCCAGTTCGATGGGCCTGGTGATCTTTTTCCTGGGGGTTGGCCCTCTACCCCAGGTTGTGCCCGTTTAAAGAACAGTACCTTTCCATATGTCCGGGTTGATTGCAGCGGCGGCAGATGGGTCGTCCGTCCTCGCTGTATCGGTCACTGGGTCTTCCTCTGGCCGGTGGGGTCCTCCTTGGTCGACGCCACGGGATGTCCTCCGGTCCGGATGCCAGCTGGATCTTCCCTGGAGTGGAAACCTGTAAAGACTGCACAGTTCGGGTTAGCGCAGCAACGCTTTTAGCTAGCTCTTGGACCTGATGGTGTAGGTCTGGAGCCGGGTCATTGTCCAAAGCCTGCGCATCAGCTCCCACAGGCCCTGCTGACAAGGGCGCCGCCTCCTGGTAGTAAGTGGTAGTGGGGCGTCTGTGGGTCACAACGCCACCTGGTGCCGGTTCTCGGAGCACCCGGATGGCTCTGTCCTTGAACTGTGCAAATTCTAGATGAGGGTCCTGTAAGGCCATTGCCCGCAACTGGGTGCGGTGGGCATTGCAATATAAACCCTCTATAAATTGTTCGGTCAACAGCCTGTCCTCGTTTCCCACTCCATTAGGGTCGGTCTGCTTAATGGCCCTCAGGGCCTCTTGTAGGTTGAGTGCATAGTCCCTTATACTCTCATGCGCTCGCTGCTTGCACCCGTAGAATCTAAGTTTAATCTCGGCTGAGGTGCGGGTATCAAAGGTGTCCTTCAGCCGGGTTAGTATCCCTGCGACAGTCTTCCTCCCAGGTGGCCAGGATTTTACTTCCCTTTTGGCTGCCCCAGTTAGTTGGGCCACCAGGATGCTCACTTTTTGCTCTTCTGTGAGGGGGTACACCTGGAAGAGGCTATCCAGCTTTTCTCTAAAGTCATGCAGGGTATGTGACTCCCCTGAGTACTGGGGTAGCCAAGCTGCTCCCGGGATATAGGGCATGGTGAAGGGCATAACTGCAACAGCGGTAGCGCTGGCGGGGGTTGAGGCAGTGGAGCTCCCCTCCGTATCCGACATCTTCCTCCCCCCTAGTGGACCGTGGCCTACCTTGCGATGATCCTGTTCCGTAGGCCGCGGCTCCGCAGTGGATCGTCAGGGTTGAGGACCTTCCGTCGCGCTCCTGTGACGTCGGCATCTGCTGGGCTCCTTCCAGGACCTTACGCAACGTCCGGACGTGAGGCGGGGCTTCAGTTCTCGCGCGCTTTCGGAGTCCACGCCCCTCTTCTTCCCGCGCGGCGTCCTCAAGATGGCGTCCAATGGCGGGAAAACTCCACGGATGGCGGGAAGAAGGCTGAAGATGGCGGGAAACTTCACCGATGGCGGGAAGAAGGCTGAAGATGGCGCCGGATGGCGGGAATCTTCACCGATGGCGGGAATCTTCACCACTGGTAAGTTTGAACAGTCTTTGCTTTTCAGGCACGCAGTACCCGGTGGTTGCGGGCACGTGATCCTGCCGACTACGCCAAAGTTGACGCGCCCCTGGGCCTGTGTCGCGCTGCGTTGCGCACGCGGGAGCTTACCCGGAGCCGGATCTGTTTAGGGTTGTAGTCTCGTGGCGGTGACCCGGTCCGTGCCCAGGGAGTCAAACTGGACGGCAGTCTGTTAGCGGTAGAAAATGGTTGATGACTACGCCACCCGTTGAATGCAGCCAGGGGGCTGCTGCTGCAGGGCAGACCGCTGAGGCCGGTGGAAGGATGGTGCAGCGTGATAGTATAACCCCCAACGGGAGGGGTATGGCCTCAGGGCAGCCGACGTGGATGATGGGGGTAGCAGGAACCACTCAGAGACGGTATGGTAGCGTTCAGGGTCTTTACTGGTAACAACGATAGACCCTCCCGGAGTACTTGCTAGCGAACGGGGCCTGGTCAGTCCTTGAGCAGATGGGATCTCCCCTGGCCAGGCGTAGTTGTAGGCCTCCCAAGCTGACTGTACTCTTCTGGCTACCTTGCTAGAAGCTGATGTAAGTAGCCCACGTCCCTGAGTGTACCGTGTGGTGCTCACCCGTATGGCCGGTGACTCGGGGCCTTCTAATGGCTTCCGCTCCACGATGGCGGTGCTGGTCCCACGCGTGTGACCGGGCCTTCGGGCTTCTGGGCCAGGGGACCTGAAATCCCCTGCCTGACGGATTCTGCTGCTGGGTAGAAGTTAGTCCCCACAGCCTCGGACTCCGGGTCCGGTAAAGAATCTTCTTAGTCAGGGCGAGCTCTTTAGCTGCCAGCCCCTGACTCCTTGTGACTCTGCTGCTTCCTATGCTGCTCTTGTCTCTACTCTTCCTGGACTCACTAACCCTGCCTCAGCCCCGGGTTTATACAGGGGAAGTTCTTCCCCTCCCAAGGCTGGGCAGGAGGTGTGGCATGCACAGGATCCCTGACCAAAGGACCTCCCACCTGCTCTCAGACGTAATATCTCTATCACTGTGACAACCAGACCCCTGGGGTGTCACAATAGCATCACTTGGAAAGTGCTTGACAACTAGGTCACACTGTATAAATCCATGCAAACAGCATGGATTTATACAGTGTGAACCGTAAAAATTAAAACAAATAAAGCTATACTCACCCCCGAGGCCCCGGCGTGGCTGCAGCGCTCGTTCCTGTCTGGTTCCCGGCTGCCGGCATATCGCGAGACAGAGCGGTGAAGGGCCTGCGGTCACATGACTGTGACGTCACCGCAGGTCCTCAAGCGATGCCGGCATTCAGAGAGAAGCCGCCGGACAGGTGAATATAACTTTATTTGTTATTTCATTCTTTTTTAACCGGTACAATGGTACCCAGGTCTGGATGAGAGTCTCCTCTCCTCCAGAACTGGGTACCATCCGCACATAGAAACGCATAGAAGCCGCTTGTAGAAATGTACAGTCGCGGTTTCTATGCGTTTCAATGCAAGTCAATGGCGGGAGTTCCGCTGCTCTACCGCAAAATTAAATGACATGCTGCGGATTTTTGTACGCAGCATAAACGCTGCGGAAAAATCCGCAGCATGTGCATAAAACATGCGGAATCCCCTTGGGGACCATGGAGTGCGGATTACTTAGCGTTTCACAAGCGTTTACGCTGCGGAAATTCCGCAGCATAAACGCTTGAAAAACGCTACGTGGGCACGCAGCCTAACTGTCAACCGCATATCACTTCCCTTTATGGGAAACATTTTCTTTTGTTACCATTATAAGTACACTTTCAATATCACTGGAACTCTTTTATCAAATATCAGGTAAAGCATTATACAAAGCATTTCGGTATATAAAACTTTTCATATCAAACATTTTCAAGTGGACTCTCTTGTACTAGCCGCGGTGCAACTTGCGACCAGGTGTCCATTTTTTCAATAAGGTGCAAACTTGCAAACAGGTAACAGACGAACATGAGGAACCCGTTTGTAAACCCTCAACGAAGGCCCTGGGGTGGCTGCAGGGCGTAGCTGATCCAGCTGCTGAACCTCGTCTTCAGCCACCTCTAACGGGTTTTTGTTCTGGGGTCAGTTGTTGTAGTTCCTTATAAAACCAGTAGGGGGCACTTTAAGAAGTGCAATTATTTACAAAGTTGACCGCTCCCAGTCCTCGGCCGGATAGTTCACAAAAGTTGGCTGCTCCCAGTCCTCAGCCGGCTACTACTCACAGACCCTTTTCGGGTAACTTGAACAAACACACAAAATTTTTACAACAACCCTTAACCGGGTAAACTTTCTGTAATCTGCAATCAACGTGTCACGGAACTTCTTCACCCTGGCGGGTAACTATGTACAGTTCAGTCCCACTTACTATGCTTTAGTAAGGGTGCTCCCTCCGGGGAGGCTTTTGTCCACTGTAGGCTGGACCAGCCGGGTCTTCAGTGCTGTAGGGTGAAGAACTGGTCTTTGTCTCCACCCTGTGGACATTCAGGGCATACCAGCCCCTCTCACCTCTGTGCCTGGTGTAGATGACATGATTACCAGGGTACAGGTCTGGGGCGTGAGCGCCCGGGATAAGCAGTTCTAGCAGGGGGACCAGGGACGGTGCAGCACCAGCTGCGTCCGCGACAGGGACATCGCTCCCACCTGCTCCCGCGACCGCTTCAGCTCGGCCCATCACCTCCCGATCCATAAGCAACTTCGCCGGGGCTTGGGCGCCGCCGATCACTTGCAGCGCCGCCCCCGGTGTATAGGGCATGGAGAACGGCATTACCGTGGCAGCGGCCGCGCCTGCGGCTGAAGTTCCCTCCATGTTGGGCGCCTTCTTCCCCCCCTTGGTGAACCGCGGCCTACCTTCTTTTCTTTCTTCCCCATAGGCCGCAGCTCCGCAGGCGATGGTCTGTGTCGAGGACCTGGCGTCGCGCGCTGCTGACATCAGCACTCGCTGGGCTCCTTCCAGGACCCTGTGCGGCGTCAGCGCCTGGGGCGGGGCTTCAGACTTCGCGCGTTTTCTGCGCTCACGCCCCTCTTCTTCCCGCGCGGCGACCCAAAATGGTGGACGATGGCGGGAAAACGACAGCGAATGGCGGGAAAATCTTCACCACGGTAAGTATACAGTCTCTGAAGGCGCGCAGTAGCCGGTGGTAGCGGGCACGAAATCCTGCCGACTACGCCAAAGTTGACGCGCCCCCTGGGCCGTGTGGGGAACCCGGAACCGGGCCTTTTGTGAGATGCTGGGGGTTGTAGTCTCCACGTGGCGGTGACCCGGTCCTGTGGCTCAGGGTGGTCAAACCGAATGGCAGTCTGTTTGTTGTATTTTAAATGTCCGACTACGCCACCCGTGGATTGCGGTCAGAGTGAACCGCCGCTGCAGGGCAGACCGTTGAGGCTGGTATTGTGGGCGCAGCAGAGTGTAGTATAACTCCCCACGGGAGAAGTATAGCCTCAGGGCAGTGAGTGCAGATGATGGGGGTGATGGTGCGCGGAAATAATGACTCAGAGTCTCTGTAATGCAGTCCAGGATCTTTACTCACAGTTCGTTACTCCACGTTACTCCGGCCGGTTGTAACTTCCCGCGTCGCACTGTGCTCACCAGGTGAGGGGCTCGGCCAACTCCCAGATAACTTTGGAGCGTTTCACAGGACCCCCTTTGTGTGTCCTTTCTCTGGCCTGTCATAGCCCGCCAGTGACCTCGCTTCTGTCTGGCTGCCTCGGGCCTTCTCTGGTAAACTTGGCGCCAGTTTCCCTGACCCTATATGGTGCCTTCCTAGCGGGTGTAGTGAGGGGCTGCACCACATGAAATGTCACAGCCTCCGGTTTCTAGCTGAGGGTAGTTCCCCGCCTCCACTAGTTTCGGGGACTGGTCTCCCCCTTTGCCCTGACCCTTCTACGCAGGTAGATTCGGGCGTGCGGTGGCGACTCGCCGGTCCGCACCCCTGGGGTCCCTTCGTTCCTTGTTCCTGGAGCCTCCTCCGCTCCTCTTTCTTCCTTCTCCTTCCTCCAGGCTCCGGCCGCTCTCTCAGGCCTGCCTGCAGTGCAGAGCTCTGTCTGAGCCTCTGCTCCCTGTCTTCTCCTCTCTTTGCTCTTTCAGTGCTGGCTGGGCCTCACAGGCTAGGCCCGCCTCCGGAGCAGAGCCCCATGCAGAGGCCCTTACTCTGTCACTTCTTCTCTGAACTGAACTGCACACTGAACTAAGATGGTGCCCACCTTTCATACCTCCCTCTAGGTGCACCCAGGAACTGCTCCCTCCCTGCTCCTGCACTACAGGGTTCCCCCTTCATCGGTGTTCCCTCCCCCCACTCCAGCCAGGGACAGGGACTGTCGTGCTCTACTTGGAGCATATCGGTCACCCTCCCCCCCGGAAATGTGGTGTAATGCATGCAGGTGTCGGGGTCCTGATCCACACTCCATCCTTACCTGAGAGTGAGATATCGCACATCTGGTTGAGATGCAATACCTCTGTAGCAACCGAGCTCTCGGGGTGCTACAGAGCCATCTTAGAATAGCATATGCAGTGAGAGAGAAGAGGAGAGGAGCAGAGTCTCTTCAGGAGCTCTGCTCCAGAGTGGGGCCTAGTAAGAGGCCCAGGAGTGAGAGGGGAGTCAGGGAGGAAGGCTCCAGGAACAGAAGGGATCCCAGGGGTTACGGTGAGTGCAGGATGGCACCTGTACGCCCGAATCTGCCAAGTGTCAGAGGGATCAGAAGAAGAAGGGAACCGGTCCCTTGACTAGCCGTGTTACTTCAAGTCTCGGCTGGGAAACCGGAGGCTTCTGCACTTTCAAGGTGCAGTTGCCACAACCGCACCTAAGCCACCGTGAAGGGCACCAAGTCAGGTCCGGGAACTCCAAGTTGCCCAGAGGGATCTCAGGGTACCCGATCGGGACTTTGTGTGGCGGGGCGCAGGGCAGGAGGGAGAATACCCAGTGTGGGAAGTCGGCTAAGAGAGGAACATACAGAAAGAGGATCCCGTTAAGTGCTTCTGATATGCTTGAGGGAGTGCTGAACCCCTGTCTGGTAAACGCAGCACGACGTGTGAGGCTGACACCTGTACAGTGCACCAGAACCTAAAGAACTGTGAGTAAACTCGGATGACTGCACCCCACCGTTTCTGTCAGTTATTTATACCATGCTACCGCTCCTGCACTACAACGCCCAGCATCACCATCTGCACCTACACTGCCCTGGAGCTGTGCTCTGCCTGTGGAGAGCCGCACCAACCCAGCTGTCCTAACATCTGCTCCAGAGGTCTGCAGCAGCGCCGGTACCCATTACCGGGAACCACAGGTGGCGTCACGAGACAAAACTGTTAACAAACACACTTTTAAAGAGTGACCCCAGGGTACGGGCCCGGGAGCCGACTGCAGTGACATCCCACAGAAGGTCAAGGCCCGGGTACCGAGTTTCCCCCATATCTTCCCCTGGGCGGGTCAGCTCTTCCTGGCGTCACAAACAGGATTTCGTGCCCGTTATCATCGGGTATTGTGCGCCTAGAGACTGTTTTTGCTTCACTGAAATTTGGCGCCTGCCCCAGAAGAACGGGCGCCATTATGTGCGTACTCAAAGACAACAAGGAATCAACTCCCATCGTGGGCCGGATTCCAGAATGGCGCCAAAAGCAAGACCCGCCCCAAGCAACAGTGACCATGTATGTAGATGTGTCTGTCAAAGTGGGGGGGCCACTCCTAGGAGTGACTGACAACAGGCTGCCATGGAACCGCCCACGATAGGGGAGAGAGGGAGGAGGAAAAAGTGCAGACAGGGTGTGGTCTTAACCAGTCTAGACAGACCGCACCCGGCAGCCAGCATGGATGGAAGCCAGGATCAAGCCTCCGCCTCTGGCCTGCAGCAGCAAGTGCCCCCCCTCACCCTGGAGGGAGCAATAACCAAGCTGTCCCCGGAGGATGCCGAATTCCTCCAGACTGAAGTGCAGGAGCTGAGCCAGCGAGTGGAGAAGGCCCAGCATGCGGCGGTCGCACGCTGGAAAGAGGAGCTGCTAGCGAAGATCACAGCCCGGCGGCAGCCAGCACTGCGTGCCACCAGCGGCACCCCAGCCCCGGCGGAGCCTGATGAGCGCCAGGAGGCCGCATGCAGCACTGGAGCAGGTAGGAGAAGTTCCCCTGTCCCGGGCGCTGAAAGCGCCGACCTGCTCCTGGGCCTCCTACAGAACCCTCCGTCCCCGGCTGCGTACACCGTGGAGCAACTCCTGAGCCCGGAACCTCCACCCCTGGGCGCTGACTCCGCAGACCTGCTGCTCGGCTCCCTCCCAGAACCGCTAGCCCCGACACCCGAGTGGGTGTACAGAGCTCCCTCTTTTGACTGGTCCGCCAAGTATGAGGACCAGTAACAACTCCCTCTAGTCCCCACACCAGCACCCCCGGCTGCCCGCCAAGAAGGAGAAGAATTTAGGTGGAACAACCGGGGGGGGGACCTGCAGGAGACCGAAGCCCAAGCTCTGCAGAGGGAGGAGTTCTGCAGACATGAGCTCCTGCAGCTGGCAAGGGAACGGCGCACCCGGCAGGTGCGCTGGGAACAAATGGAGGCCAGGAACAAGGCCGCCAAAGCCCACATCCGTCAAACGGAGTCCGTCCGGCCTAGTCCCCGTGCGGAGGGACTAATAGTAAAGTTCGACCTGGAAGCCGGATGGGGCTTTATCCGTGATCCGCAGTTCAATAGAGACATTTTTGTTTATGTGTGTGAACTGAAAATTAATGTGCTCATTTAGTTACCCGTGAGGGTATAAAGACTGTAGGTTATGGACGATGAATAACCGAAAAACTGTCCATTGTAAATACTGTAGTTGCACTTATTAAAGTGCCCCCTATTGGTTTTATATCAAAAGACCACTGAACAAAAACCCATTTGGCATGGCCGAAGACGTGGTCCAACACCTGGATCACTTATGCCCTGTAGCCACGCCCAGGGCCTACGTTGAGGGTTTTCAGACAGGTCCCTCATGCTGCTCATGTTGCACCTTCACCAGTGAGATGTACACCTGGTTATGGGACTCACTGTAACTTTGAGAAGAATGTTTTATAAGTATAAAGAAAAATGTTATTTAAAAAGTCTTATAATGTTTTGATAACTGTAACCAGTAACGTTTAAGAAAAAGTGCCTCCCATAAGGGAAGAAAAGTTGTTTATTATCTTCTATGTGAATGCATTCTAAAAATTACATGTCTGTAATATACCGTGTTTTACTCTGTTCCAGCCCGCGGATGTGCTGTGTTTTGCCGGGGGGGAATGGGGGTTCAGTCGCCACAGAGGTACTGCACCTCACCCAGAGGTGTGGCATCTCCTTCTCTCCGGTAAGGATGGAGTACTGCCTGGGACCCCAACACCTGCCTGGAAGGGCATTATGCACTTCTTCTGCTGCCCTGTCCCTGGCTGGAGTGGGGGGAACCAAAAGTGAGGGGGAACCAGTAGTGGGTGTGGGTGGAGGATGTAGTATAGGGGAGCATTTGAATAGGAGGTATATATAAAGGGGAGCCATCTTAGAGTAGCAGGTCGGTTAGTTATGCAGTGAGAGAGAAGAGGAGAGGAGCAGAGTCTCTTCAGGAGCTCTGCTCCAGAGTGGGGCCTAGTAAGAGAGGCCCAGGAGTGAGAGGGGACTCAGGGAGGAAGGCTCCAGGAATAGAAGGGATCCCAGGGGGTACGGTGAGTGCAGGACGGCACCCGTACGCCCGAATCTGCCAAGTGTCAGAGGGATCAGGCCGCAAGAAGGGAACCGGTCCCTGGACTAGCCGTGTTACTTCAAGTCTCGGCTGGAAAACCGGAGGCTTCTGCACTTTCAAGGTGCAGTTGCCACAACCGTACCTAAGCCGCCGTGAAGGGAACCAAGTCAGGTCTGGGAACTCCAAGTTGCCCAGAGGGATCTCAGGGTACCCGATCGGGACTTTGTGTGGCGGGGCACAGGGCAAGAGGGAGAAGACCCAGCGCGGGAAGTAGGCTAAGAGAGGAACATACAGAAAGGGGGTCCCGTTAAATGCTTCTGATATACTTGAGGGAGTGCTGAACCCCTGCCTGGTAAACACAGCGCAACGTGGGAGGCTGACACCTGTACAGTGCACCTGAGGAACCTAAAGAACTGTGAGTAAACTCGGATGACTGCACCCCACTTTTTCTGTCAGTTATTTATACCACGCTACCGCTCCTGCACTACAACGCCCAGCATCACCATCTACACCTACACTGCCCTAGAGCTGTGCTCTGCCTGTGGAGAGCCGCACCAACCCAGCTGCCCTAACTTCTGCTCCAGAGGTCTGCAGCAGCGCCGGTACCCATTACCGGTAACCACAGGTGGCGTCACGAGACAAAACTGTTAACAAAACCCCTTTTAAGCCTAGAACGCATGACCATAAAAATCTACATTTTCACATACCTGGGGCCTTTTAGGTCCGTGTGCAAATAACATGGAATAACTCAAACAAAAATGACAAACAACTATATACCTGAGGAATACCTAGAGTTTCAAAATTCTAACTAAAGTAATCTTGCAGAAAATAGAAAACAATTAACAGGGCGGGCCTGCGAGGCCCCAGGTATGCGTTCTAGGGTTAAAGAATGACCCCAGGGTACGGGCCCGGGAGCCGACTGCTGTGACATCCCACAGAAGGTCAAGGCCCGGGTACCGAGTTTCCCCCATATCTCCCCCTGGGGTGGTCAGATGTACTCCATCTCTGTTCTCCTGAGATAAAACTGCTCCGATCCCCACCGATAAAGCATCGCGCTCGGCCAAAAAAGGCTCGGTTAGTGATGAGCGCACACTAAATTGCTCGGATACTCGTTGCTCAGGTCGAGCAAATTGCAATACTCGGGTGCTCGACCCGAGCAATGAGCCCAATGTAAGTCTATGGGAAACTCAAGCATTTTTCTGGTGGCTCCACCCGGCGGTCTGCAGAGGGCCTAAAAATTGCCCAAATCAATGGGAACAGTGCTCAAGTAACATGGGAACAGCATGGGGAAGACGCCTGGAAGCATTTTTGGGTCCCAGGTCACTGCTGTCAAGAACTTTGTCAGAGTATTACGCCACTTTTACGGACTCACAATAAAACATTCAAAAACAAAACCAAAATGGATTTTCCTGGGAAATATATTAAGGAACATCCTTTCCAGGGTAATGACTTGTATATAAGGCAAAATAAATAACCAAAACCAAAAATACTCCTCCACACCTTGGGCTATGTTCACACGTAGCGTTTTTGATGCGTTTTTTCTCTTTTTCATTGCTTTCAACCGTGACAAGTGCATTCAATGGGAAATGTCATTTTACATTTTACAACCTTATCTGGCCATGTGGTGTGTGACACATCATCAGACACATGCATACAGTGCTGAAAAGACATGGGAACAGCATGGGGAAGATCTCTGGAAGCATTTCTGACTCCCAGGTCACTGCCAAAAAATGTACCCATCATAAGTGATCCTTGGCGCATGCAAAGATGCCTCCCGCCATGCACCTGCAGACTTGCAACAATCACCATCCACGTCCTTGTCTCAGTGCAGCGTTCAATTGTCCCTACCTCATTCCTTAGAATGCAAGCGCAAGTATGCAGCCAGCCACCCACCCACCCACAGGCTGCAATACTATACTGCCAATTTTTTGTCAGCTGCTTGCACTTGAAATGTGGCCTTTTAAGCTCATGGAGGCGGAAGCTTTTCATAACCTCATGGCCTGATCTGCAATGCGGTTTAAGAAATAACATGCATAAGCATGTCCGATCCACATTAGATAAGCAGCCATAGAGTGTCTGGGAACCTTCCCCCACACTTTTCTTAGCCACGGCTGCTTCTCGGCAGGGTTGGACGGGCCAACCAGAGAACCGAACACTCCTCCGGTGGGCCCTGACTTCTCCTTCAGGAGAGTTTATAGTGCCGAGGTGAGGCCATGATGATGATAAAGGGCACCATCTGCTTAGTTTTCTGTTACTTGGAATGCAAGCGCAAGTATGCAGCCAGCCACCCACCCACCCACAGGCCGCAACACTAAACTGCCAGATTTCTGGGCAGCTGCTTGCACTTGAAATATGGCCTTTTAGGCTCGAGGAGGCAGAGTCTTTTCACAACCTCATGCCGGCGGCGGCCGGGTGTCCATACTCGGTCCCCAGCCGCCACTGTTTCTCCCGGTGTCGTCTCCGCCTTCCACAAGCACGGGTCCCACAACATTACCCATGTCCTTCCCAGTGCACTTACTGGGAAGGACCGCCTAACCACAAACACGTGGACAGGTGAATGTGGCCAGGGACGGTACAGAGCCAGTCCACAGCATTTTTTGCTGAGTTGTATTTCACCACAGCCATATTCTTTATCTTGGTGAAGGGGCTAGGAAACCATATCTACCCAGCTGTCATTTCTCCCAGGAAGTCCTCTAAAGCTGCTTTCACTTGAAATGTGGCCTTTTAGGCTCGTGGAGGCGGAAGCTTTTCACAACCTCATGCCTGCGGCGGTCGGGTATCCATACTTGGTCCCCAGCCGCCATTATTTTTCCCAGTATCGTCTCCGCCTTCCACAAGCACGGGTCCCACAACATTATCCGTGCCCTCCCCAGTGCACTTACCGCCTAACCACAAACACGTGGACAGGTGAATGTGGCGAAGGACGGTACGGAGCCAGTCCGCAGCTTTTTTTTGTTGAGACTTGTATTTAGCTCGGTGAAAGGACAGGCATAGAGGGAAACCGTATCTACTCTGGGTGTTATTTCTCCGTCACCAGGTTCCGCCCATTGTCACACATGACCATGCCTGGCTGTATGTTCAGAGGTGAGAGCCACAGATCAGGCTGCTGTGTTACAGTATTTAACAACTCTGCAGCACTGGGTGGTTTGTCAATTAAGCATTAAGCATGTTATCTTCAGCACAGCCTGTTGCCGCTTGGCCAAGGCAGTGCTGCAGTGCTGTCAGCTTGTGACTGATGTGGTCATTTCGGAGATGGGGGAGGAGGTGCAGGAGCTGAACAATGTGATTACATTGAGGTTAAATTGGTGACGCTGTTTTTTATACTAAAGAAAGATCCTATTGTTTTGGTTTTTTTACGTTATTCACGGGAAATGTCATTTTAACATTTTACAACCTTATCTAGCAATGTGGTGTGTGACACATCATCAGACACATCCTGCTTTATTTATGATGGAGGGACTCTGAAAGTCATAAAGCCTATTTTTCTAGGGCCAACAGACAGCCCTTTATATTCTTAAAAGGCCAGCAGTCGGCTATGCTTTGTTGTTCCCATTATTAACAAGTGGGTCTCCTATACTGTTATTGCGTATCCAGTGACTGCAAGGGCTGGCAAAAATTTGGACGCAATCCAATACCCCTTTGAAGAGACATAGAGGAGGGTCTCAGTAAAAAAAATGTTCCCATTATAAAGGAGCGGGTCTCCTATAGTGGTAATGCCCATGCTGTGACTGCAGGGGCTGCCAAAATTTGGGAAAAACCCCACTAAGAATTTAAAGACACATAGAGCAGGGCCACAGTAACGACAAATTCCCATTAGAAAGGAGAGAGTCTGCTATACAGTTATAGGGTATGCAGTGAGTCCAAAGGCTGACCAATTTTAGGAAAAACCCAGGGCCGTATTTGGAGTTTCTGCTGCCCTAGGCACTGTCAGTGGTCGCCCCCCCCCCGGCCACGCCCACCCTCACCCCCCATCACGTCCCCCCCACGTCACGTCCCCCCCACGTCGTGCCTCCCTCGCATCCAATATCTCGATGCCATTTCCCCAAGTTTCATGTAGCTTCTCCCCCCCCCCATTCCATGTAGCACATATAAAAGGTTGGGGTGGGGGGGTAATGGGAGCAGCCCACACAGACCTCAGGGCTGCAGCATTGCAAATGGGGGTGGGGGGGTGGGAGCGGCCCACACGGACCACAGGCTGCAGCATTGCATATGGGGGTGGGGGGGATGGGAGCGGCCCACACAGACCACAGGGCTGCAGCATTGTATATGGGGGTGGGGGGGATAGGAGCGGCCCACACAGAACTGGGTTGCAGCAGGCAGGCTGTGTGCCCACTATGCGTTTTTTAAGCAATTCCGCTGCAGAAACGCTTAAAAAACGCTTGGTAGAAGGTCTGCCATGTTCCCCAATGATAATCCGCATGTGCTGTGCACATGCTGCGGAAATTCCCTCTGCGGATTATCATTGTGGAAAAATCCACAGCACAACCAATTATTTTGCGGAAGCTCAGCGTTTTTGCCGCCATTGACTTGCATTGGAACGCATGTAATCCGCATCTCTGCATCTGTACATGCAGAATCCATGCGTTTCAATGTGCGGATGGTACCCGGGTTTGGAGAAGAGGAGACTCTCCTCCAGACCCGGGTACCATAGTATCTGTAAAAAAAAAGAATAAAATAAAAAATAAATATCATACTTACCTTCTGATGGCCCCCGGTGTCTTTATCCAATGCGTCCTGGCTTGCCGGCAGCTCACGATGGTCTGAAAGGGATCTGCCATGACGCCATTTAGTCATGTGACGGGTCACGCGACCGCTGATGTTGGCAGGCCATCAGAAGGTAATTATATATTTATTTTTTACCATTCTTTTACGGTCACACTATATAAATCCATGCCGGTTGCATGGATTTATATAGTGTGACCAAGTTGTCAAGCACTTTCCAAGTGATGCTAAAATCGCTTGTCAACCCACATGCGGAATTGCAAGTGAAGAACGCTTCACATCAGCATGTCCCTGGCAGGAAAAACGCATGTAAAATCTGCATGCGTTTTTTATGCCAGTGAGATGCAGAAACGCTCAAAAAAAATCCGAAGCATTTCTGCATCGTGGGCACATAGCCTTACATTAATTGTATGACTCAATATTGAGCACACATAGCCATCTATACACGGCGGGAGGCCGCACGGCGCCATCTATACACGGCGGGAGGCCGCACGGCGCCATCTATACACGGCGGGAGGCCGCACGGCGCCATCTATACACGGCGGGAGGCTGCACGGCGCCATCTATACACGGCGGGAGGCCGCACGGCGCCATCTGTACACAGCGGGAGGCCGCACGTAGCCATCTATACACAGCGGGAGGCCGCACGTAGCCATCTATACACAGCGGGAGGCCGCACGTAGCCATCTATACACAGCGGGAGGCCGCACGTAGCCATCTATACACAGCGGGAGGCCGCACGTAGCCATCTATACACAGTGGGAGGCCGCACGGCGCCATCTATACACAGCGGGAGGCCGTACGGCGCCATCTATACACAGCGTGAGGCCGCACGGCGCCATCTATACACAGCAGGAGGCCGCACGGCACCATCTATACACAGCGGGAGGCCGCACGGCGCCATCTATACACAGCGGGAGGCCGCACGGCGCCATCTATACACAGCAGGAGGCCGTACAGCGCCATCTATACACAGCAGGAGGCCGCACAGCGCCATCTATACACAGAAGGAGGCCGCACAGTGCCATCTATACACAGCGGGAGGCCGCACAGCGCCATCTATACACAGCGGGAGGCCGCACGGTGCCCCCCCAGAGACAGCAGGAGGCCGCACGCAGTCACGCACACACAAACATATACAGACATATACATACACGCATAAACACATTTGAAACACAAAAATACATATAAACAGACATCACACAATGATATCTGCCTGCACACACACACACAGACACACACACTCAATCACACATACACACATACACACTCTCTCACACACACACACACACACAGACTCACCATCCCCCGGCTCGGCTCCAGTCCTCCTGGCTCCTGCTCCTCTCCGGTGGTAAGTAGCAGTGCAGGACGTGCACTGCGTGACGTCACAGCTAGGAGACACAGCCGCACACAGGGCCGTGTCTCCTAGCAGTGACGCGGCCGGGCCAGCAGACAGGGAAGTTAACTGCTGCAGTGCTGGCCCGGCCGGAGAAGAAGCGGCGGCCGCACATATAATGAGGGCAATCCGGCCATAGACACCCCGGATTGCCCTCATTATAATCCGCCTATGGGCACGATGACAGGGGAGGGGGGGGTTGGGCGGGGCACGAAACAACAAAAAAAAACACACAAAAAAAAAACCCACGCTCAGGCGCCGCCATCCCCGAATTCCGGCACCCTAGGTGCGTCCCTACAAGTGCCTAAGGGCAAATACGGCCCTGGAAAAACCCCACTAAGAATTTAAAGACACACATAGCAGGGCCGCAGTAGCAAGTACGGCATGTCCCCATTAGAAAGGAGAGAGTCTCCCATAGTGTTGGCCTATGCCGTGAATGCAAGGGTTGCCAAAAATTTGGAGGCACTTCAATGCCCCTTGGAAGAGACGTGTAGGAGGGCCTCATAAAAAAATGTTCCCATTAGAAAGGAGCGGGCCTCCTATACTTGTAATGCCCATGCATTACAAGTATAGGAAACTGCTGTGAATTGCTTCACTGACACACTGAAAGAAATTTTTAATGGAGGCCAGAAATGGCAGTATTTTCTGAAAACGTATATGTGATCCATTTGGGAACTGGACATGATGGTAATGGTGCATGCAGAGGCCGAGGAAAAGGCCGTGGGCAAGCTGAAATTGTGCCACAACAAACACCCACATCTTCTTGCCTGACCTTCCTGTCCGAATTTCTAGGGGACCGCAGCACACCACTATTGAACCCAAAGCAGTGTCAAAAGGTTGTTGGTTGGATAGCGGATAACGCTTCCAGTCACTCAACCACCACCACCACCACCACCCTGTCTTCCACATGGTCAAGTCTCACTAGCAGTGAGTCTGGACCACATATTTCTCACCCTGATCCTCGTTCCTCCCACCATGCCGAGTGCCCAGAGACAACTGATCCCACACTTGGACACTCTGAAGAGCTGTTCACTTTTCCATTTATAGATTCAGCCTCTCGCCCGGTCCACTTGAAGCGGGGCAAGAGGAGATCGCGTGTATCGATGCCCAAATATTTGAGCAGCCACGTTCACACGAAGTGGGAAAGTGTCACAAGAGGTGGGCGATGATGAGAAACAATTGCCAGAAAGTCAGGAAGAGGACCAGGGTGTGGAATTGGAAGACGAGGTGGTGGATGATATAGTAACTGACCCAACCTGGCAGGAGGACATGCAGAGTGAGGACAGCAGCAGACAGGGGGAGGGAGGCAGAGCACCCCAACAGTTAGGAAGAAGCAATGTGGTGGCCGCAGACAGAAGGCAGGCAACCGTTCCCCGTAACACGAAGGAAGTTACCAGTACAACTGTTAGGTCTTCCCGAATCTGGTTGTTTTTAAAGACTGTCGATAACCCCAAAAAGGCCATTTGCATCGCCTGCCAGGCCAGCATCAGCAGGGGTGGCAAAATGACCAGCCTGACCACCACCAGCATGATCAGGCACATGGCAGCAAAGCACTCGACTTTGTGGGCTGAACCCCACGGTCCAGGAACAGTGTCTGCAGGTGGCACCATTGCTTCTTCCGCTGTTGTGCATGCAAGCTAATCCCCTGTTCATGGTGCATGCGAAGATGCCTCCTGCCCTGCACCTGTCGTTGCGCACTCTCAAGTAGCAGCATCAGGAAGCACGTCCATGTCCCTGTCCCAGCGCAGCGTTCAGTTGTCCATACCCCAGTCCTTGGAATGCAAGCGCAAATATGCAGCCAAAGCCCCACAGGCCACAGTACTAAATTCTCACATTTCCCGACTGCTTGCGCTCGAAATGTTGCCTTTTAGGCTTGTGGAGATGGAAGCATTCCGCAACCTGATGGCGGTGGCCGTCCCTCGGTACTCGTTTCCCAGCTGCCACTATTTCTCCCTGTGTGCCGTCCCCGCATTACACAAGAACGTGTCCCAAAACATTAGCCGTCACCTCAACAACGCAGTTACCGGGAAAGTCCACTTAACCACGGACACATGGACAAGTGCTTGTGGGCAGGGACGGTACATCTCGCTGATGGCACACTGGGTTAACATAGTGGAAGCCGGGACCCAGTCGGACCTTGGGACGGAACACGTCCTCCCGACGCCAAGGATTGCGGGCCCTAGGTCAATCAGGGTTGCCCCCACGGTCTACAGCTCCTGCACCTCATCCTCCTCAGCCTCCTCCTCCTCTTCAGCCTCCATCTCCGAAATGACCACATCAGTTACAAGCTGGAAGCACTGAAGCACTGCCTCGGCCAAGCAGCAACAGGCTGTGCTGAAGCTAATATGCTTAGGTGACAAACTGCACAATGCTGAAGAGTTGTGGACAGCTCTGAAAGAGCAGGCAGATCTGTGGCTCACACCGCTGAACCTACAGCCAGGCATGGTCGTGTGTGACAATGGCCGGAACCTGGTGGCAGCTCTGAGGCGAGGTGAGCTCACACACGCACCATGCCTGGCCCATGTGCTTAACCACGTGGTTCAGCGGTTTCTCAAATCCTACCCGGAGCTGCCGGATCTGCTTGTTAAATTACGCAGCCTGTGTGCCCATTTTAGAAAGTCAGCTACAGCTTCCGCCGCCCTTTCCGTGTTTCAGCAGCGTTTGCAGCTTCCTGCTCACAGACTGGTGTGTGATGTCCCCATGCGTTGGAACTCTACACTGCAGATGTTGGGAAGGATTTGTGAGCAGAAGAGGCGATAACGCCATAATTAGCGTCACCATCCCACTTCTCTGTCTTCTGAAATGCTCTCTGCTCACAATCAAAGCGGATGCATTGCAGGTGGAGCACGATGAGATGGAGCAAGGAGCCATACAGGGTGATTACACACAGCCAAGCCTCATCTCATCCCAACGTGGATTGGGTGACAATGAGGAAGAGGAGGAGGAGGAGGAAGGACAGGAGCTAGTTTCATGCACTATAGAAGGTACTACCTGCACAGCTGTCGTACCGTCTGTTCAGCGTGGATGGCCAGAGGACAGAGAGGAGGAGGAGGAGAGCATGGTCAGTCATCCTCTTGGTGAGGACAAGGAAGTCTTGCCTGTTAGTAGTCTGGCACGCATGGCTGAGTTTATGTTACGCTGCCTTTCCCATGACCCTCGTGTTCTCAAAATTTTGGTTGACAGTCATTACTGGTTGGTGACACTTCTAGACCCACGCTACAAGGAGAACTTTATATCTCTTATTCCTAAGGCGGACAGGTCTACAAAAATGGGGCTGTACCAGAAGGCCCTTTTTGCGGAACTATTAAAAAAACTCCCATTTGAAAACGATGACGGCAGAGGGCACACTTCGTTGGACAACCAAGGAGTACAGGCAAGAGAGACACAACTCCAATCCAGCAGAGGCAGGGGAACACTGTCAAAGTTCTGGGAGAGTTTTCTCAGACTCTCCCATCTGAGAGGCGCGGGGTACTCTCACAAGGAGTGCCAAGTTTTGGAAGATGCTGAGGGAGTACCTTGCCGTCCGTACCAACGTCCTCCGTGATTCCTCTGTGCCTTATAATTATTGGGTATCCAAGATGGATACGTGGAATGAACTGGCTCTCTATGCCTTGGAAGTCCTGGCCTGCCCTGCCACCAGCGTTTTATCAGAGCTGGTTTTTAGTGCCGCTGGAGGAATTATAACTGATAAGCGCATCCGCCTGTCAACCGAAAATGCTGACAGGCTGACTCTTATAAAAATGAACAAGGGCTGGATTGGGTCAGACTTCTCAACACCACCGAATGATAGCAGCGTAACATAAACTCAAATCCAGTGTCTTTTCTTGGGAGCTGTATTCCCATGCACCTTTTCACACCCAGACATGGGTATACGCTTCCTTATTTTGGCTATTTGCTCTTGTCCTCCTCCATCTCCTCATCCTCCACCACCATATCACCAGGGTGACCGTGGTCCGTAATTTTTTTAAAGGGTGTTTATAATGCCCGTAAAAATTTTTTTTTACACAATATGTTCATGTATACCCCCCAGGGGTAAATGTTTGTCAGCCCATACACTTAGTACATGGGCATTACAAGTACAGGAGGCCCGCTCCTTTCTAATGGGAACATTTTTTTATGAGGCCCTTCTCCACGTTTTTTCTGAAGAGACATTGAAGTGCCTCCAAATTGTTGGCAGCCCTTGCATTCACTGCATAGGCCAACACTATGGGAGACACTCTCCTTTCTAATGGGAATTTGTCGTTACTGTGGCCCTGCTCTATGTGTCTTTAAATTCTTAGTGGGGGTTTTCCTAAAATGGGTCAGCCTTTGGACTCACTGCATACCCTATAACTGTATAGCAGACCCTCTCCTTTCTAATGGGAACATGTCATACTTGTTACTGTGGCCCTGCTCTGTGTGTCTTTAAATTCTTAGTGGGGTTTTTCCTAAAATTGGTCAGCCTTTGGACTCACTGCATACCCTATAACTGTATAGCAGACTCTCTGCTTTCTAATGGGAATTTGTCGTTACTGTGGCCCTGCTCTATGTTTCTCTAAATTCTTAGTGGGGTTTTTCCTAAAATGGGTCAGCCTTTAGACTCACTGCATATGTGGCTCCCCAGGGGTCTGGTCGCCACAGTGATAGAAATATCACGTCTGAGAGCAAGTGGGAGTTTCCTGGTCAGGAGCCCTTGAACATGCAACATCTCCTGTCCCAGACCAGATAGGGGAGGAATCTGCCCTATATAAACTGGATCTGGGGCGGGGTTAGAGGAGAGAAAGTGAAGCAGGGAGAGAGTAGGGAGTAAAGTTACAGACACAGGGAAAGCAACAGCTAGGAGCTCTGTAGGAGCAGGAGCTGAGTGCCAGGGACTGGAAGCAGATATAGCTCATCCTGGCTGAAGACACTACGACCGGACAACGGAGTCCGAGGCTGTGAGGATCTCTACGTCCAGCAGCAGAAACCAGCCGGCAGGGGATTCCAGGTCCTCTGGCCATAGAAGCCCGGAGGCTCAGTCACGAGCAAGGGACCAGCACCGCCATTGAGGAGCGGAAGCTACCAGAAGGCCCCAAGTCACCAGCCATACCGGTGAGCACTACACGGTACGCTCAGGGATGTGGGCTACTTCCACTCACTTACAGCAAGGTAGCCAGGAAGAGTGCAGACAGACAGGGAGGCCTACAACTCCACCTGGCCAGGGGAACTCCTGTTTGTTCACAGACTGACCAGGCCTCTTATGCTAGCAAGTACTCCCGGGAGGGTCTGCCTTATCATCATCAGTAAAGACCCTGAACTGCCCTGCAAAGACTCTGAGTCGTTCCTGCTACACCCGTGCACCATCACTCCCATCATGCACACTCACTACCCTGAGGCTATATTCCTCCCGTGGGGAGTTGTCCCATTCTCTGCTGCGCACACAACACCAGCCTCAGCGGTCTGCCTCGCAGCGGCGGTATACCCTGACCGCATTCCACGGTGGTGTAGTCACCATTAGACATTAACCTAAGCCATATAAAAGACTGCCACTGGTTTGACCACCCTGAGCCACGGGACCGGGTCGCCGCCACGGAGACTACAACCCCCAGAGACCCGGCTCCGGGTAACCCACACACCTGCACACACGGCCCAGGGGGCGCGTCACATACCCTATAACTGTATAGCAGACTCTCTCCTTTCTAATGGGAATTTGTCGTTACTGTGGCCCTGCTCTATGTGTCTTTAAATTCTTAGTGGGGTTTTTCCTAAAATTGGTCAGCCGTTGGACTCACTGCATACCCTATAACTGTATAGCAGACTCTCTCCTTTCTAATGGGAATTTGTCGTTACTGTGGCCCTGCTCTATGTGTCTTTAAATTCTTAGTGGGGTTTTTCCCAAATTTTGGCAGCCCTTGCAGTCACAGCATGGGCATTACCACTATAGGAGACCCGCTCCTTTATAAAGGGAACATTTTTTTTACTGAGACCCTCCTCTATGTCTCTTCAAAGGGGTATTGGGTTGCGTCCAAATTTTTGGCAGCCCTTGCAGTCACTGGATACGCAATAACAGTATAGCAGACCCACTTGTTAATAATGGGAACAACAAAGCATAGCCGGCTGATGGCTCTCTAACAATAGCGAGGGCCGACTGCTGGCCTTTTAAGATTAGTAAGGGCCGTCTGATGGCCCTATAAAAATAGGCTTTATGACTTTCAGAGTCCCTCCATCATAAATAAAACAGGATGTGACTGATGATGTGTCACACACCACATTGCCAGATAAGGTTGTAAAATGTTAAAATGACATTTCCCAGTGAATGCATTTGTCTTAAAAAATAACGTAAAAAACCAAAATAATAGGATCTTTCTTTAGTATAAAAAACAGCGTCACCAATTTAACCTCAATGTAATCACATTGTTCAGCTCCTGCACCTCCTCCTCCATCTCCGAAATGACCACATCAGTCACAAGCTGACAGCACTGCAGCACTGCCTTGGCCAAGTGGCAACAGGCTGTGCTGAAGATAACATGCTTAATGCTTAATTGACAAACCGCCCAGCGCTGCAGAGTTGTTGAAAGCTGTAACACAGCAGCCTGATCTGTGGCTCTCACCTCTGAACAAACAGCCAGGCATGGTCGTGTGTGACAATGGGAAGAACCTGGTGACGGAGAAATGACACCCAGAGTAGATACGGTTTCCCTCTACGCCAGTCCTTTCACCGAGCTAAATACAACTCTCATCAAAAAAAGCTGTGGACTGGCTCCGTACCGTCCCTCGCCACATTCACCTGTCCATGTGTTTGTGGGTAGGCGGTCCTTCCCAGTAAATGCACTGGGGAGGGCACGGGTAATGTTGTGGGACCCGTGCTTGTGGAAGGCGGAGACGATACCGGGAAAAATAGCGGCGGCTGGGGACCGAGTATGGATACCCAGCCACCGCTGGCATGAGGTTGTGAAAACCTTCCGCCTCCACGAGCCTAAAAAGCCACATTTCAAGTGAAAGCAGCTTTAGAGGACTTCCTGGGAGAAATGACAGCTGGGTAGATATGGTTTCCCAAGTCCTTTCACCATGCTAAAGAATATGGCTGTGGTGAAATACAACTCAGCAAAAAAAGCTGTGGACTGGCTCCGTACCGTCCCTGGCCACATTCACCTGTCCACGTGTTTGTGGTTAGGCGGTCCTTCCCAGTAAGTGCACTGGGGAGGGCATGGGTAATGTTGTGGGACCCGTGCTTGTGGAAGGCGGAGACGACACCGGGAGAAACAGTGGCGTCTGGGGACCGAGTTTAGACACCCGGCCACCGCCGGCATGAGGTTGTGAAAAGATTCCGCCTGCACGAGCCTAAAAGGCCATATTTCAAGTGCAAGCAGCTGCCCAGAAATCTGGCAGTTTAGTGTTGCGGCCTGTGGGTGGGTGGGTGGCTGGCTGCATACTTGCGCTTGCATTCCAAGTAACAGAAAACTAAGCAGATGGTGGCCTCTATCATCATCATGGCCTCACCTCGGCACTATGAACTCTCCTGAAGGAGAAGCCAGGGCCCACCGGAGGAGTCTCCGGTTCTCTGGTGGGCCCGTCCAACCCTGCCGAGAAGCAGCCATGGCTAAGAAAAGTGTGGGGGAAGTTTCCCGGACACTCTATGACTGCTTTTTTAACGTGGATCGGACATGCTTATGCATGTTATTTCTTAAACTGCATTGCAGGCCATTGTCTAACTCTGTATTCATGAAATTAAATGCGCAAAGAAAGATGTTTGTGTGTCAAAGCACCACCGACAAGTGCGAGTTGATGTTGGACAGGCTGCCATTGCTTCTGCAACAAGCTGCATTAGAGTACTTCCTGGGAGAAATGACACCCAGGGTAAATACGGTTTCCCGCTATGCCAGTCCTTTCACCGAGCTAAATGCAACTCTCAGCAAAAAAAGCTGTGGACTGGCTCCGTACCATCCCTGGCCACATTCACCTGTCCACGTGTTTGTGGTTAGGCGGTACTTTCCAGTAAGTGCACTGGGGAGGGCACCAGTAATGTTGTGTGACCCCTACTTGTGGAAGGCGGAGACGACACTGGGAGAAACAGTGGCGACTGGGGACCGAATATGGACACCCGGCCGCCGCCGGCATGAAGTTGTGTAAAGCTTCCGCCTGCACGAGCCTAAAATGCCACATTTCAAGTGCAAGCAGCTGTCAAAAAATTGACAGTATAGTATTGCAGCCTGTGGGTGGGTGGGTGGCTGCATACTTGCTCTTGCATTCTAAGGAATAGGGTAGGGACAACTGAACGCTGCAGTGGGACAAGGACGTGGACGGTGATTGTTGCAAGTGTGCAATGACCGGTGCATGGTGGGAGGCATCTTCGAATTCGCCAAGAATCACTTATGATGGGTACACTTTTAGGCAGTGACCTGGGAGTCAGAAATGCTTCCAGAGGTCTTCCCAATGCGGTTCCCATGTCTTTTCAGCACTGTATGCATGTGTTCTGATGATGTAAGAACAACAACCAGTTAAGGAGGGCACCATCTGGTGATTGGGATCCACCTGCTGCACGCAAAAAAATGACATAGACTAACAAGCAGAGAAAGAACGTGCATATAAGCAGTGATCACCAAAATAATAGATGAAGAAAAGAGATATATATATTTTAAAGTACATTAATTAATTTTATTTAAATATCATCAGACACAAGTAAAGGACATACCAACAAATTTAAAACACCATTAAAAAAGTGGAATGAACCACTATGTGAGGAGCCAGCTACTCAAGAAACCTTTCCATGATATTAAAGAATAGAGTGCAAATAATGCACATAATCCAACAAACCGCACAGGCTGTATAGAATATCTGTAGTGGTCAATATTTGCACAAGCCCTATATTGCACACACCCAAGACAAGAAGTGGTACATTACACACTATGTTTGCATGATCAAAATAAGCAGTGGTTTTCAATCAATTGGTAAATGCCTGTTCCCCGTATGCCCGGGTGCCAGGCCAATGATGTAATACACATTCAGTTAGAATAGTCAAAGTGCAAACAATGATTATTCAATAAACAAACAATATACCAAAAATAAATATCTGCAAAAAATTAGTTAGTCACCATGACTATAAGGGCAGGAAAAGCAACTCCCCGCACAGTATTTGCAATCTAGACCCGCAACATGACCCTAAATGCATATACTTAATTTAAAACAGCATGTGCTCTGGAAGGTAGAGCTGGGACCTCAGTGCCCAACGCGTGTCGCCACGCAAAGTGGCTTCATCAGGGGCATGTATGATCCCATACCATGTGTCAATATATATAAAGCCTAAGTAATCAGTAATTTACCCAGAAAACAGCTGTATCTCAGGAGACGCCGGAGCCCCGGACATCGCGGAGCGGAAGTGTGTATGTCTGAACCGGAAGTACTACCACCGGCATAGACATGTCAAATGCAGCCAGTATAGTATGCGTCCTGAGTTGCTAAGGAGACCCACGCACACAGACCAAACAGTCCCCGTACATTAGCGCATGCGCAGCTTCATAAGGAGCGTCCACAATGTAGGCCACAGAAAAAATGCTGGCCCGATCATATGGGAGGTTCAAAAATAAGAACTCTCCACCTAGACCCAACAAGTTGAGCGTGGGTGCAGTAAAAAAGTCCCAACTCAGTCAGAGTGAGGCTATGTCATGACAATAGCAGCATATCAAAAAATAATAATAATAATAAGACACATAGGAGTGTGTACAGTAGTCAAACCCCTATGTGTCCTCTGAAAAATAAACATTTTTACTTATAAGAGAAAGTTGTTAAATTAGATCAGGGTCACTCAAGGTCCAATCCTGTCCAGTTAATATTGATCATTCTGTTGCTAGATAAAGAAGAAAGTATACATGCTACCTTTAATGAGATTTATAAATAACCCCATTAAAAGTATGACATTGTATGATAAACGCGACACTGCCATTGGAGCACTTGTGGCACTATCAAACCGCAAAATAATGCAACTCAATTCATATCATACATGGGCGCCGTTATAAGTATTGATTCTTCCTTTAATGCACTCTTTATAAGGTGGGAGTACAGATTCCCAAATTTTTCACCGAAATAGGCTTTAGTGGGTAAATATTATCTATTACCCAACCAGGTTATCAATGACTAATCTGTGTGCATCCAATGTAGTATAACCATTATTGACCACCACAGATAGAGAAGCCTAGTAGCGGACAAGAGGAACGCAAAAAAAAAAAAAAATGTGCAAAGATAATCAATATACATAAATAATCCTACTGTCCTCTTGGGTGCATAGTAACTGCACCCACATGGTAGGTTCCATCAAGTTACGGTGCCACGAGAGCAGTAAGTGAATCATATGAGTCCTATCCGTCCCTCCATTTCTTCTGAGGCCGCGGGAACAACCAGGGCCCCGACATACCACTTATGCTGGCTGTGTCAGAATTCCAGTCCAAAGTCTAATATTGGAGATGGATAAATGGTAGAAAGAAAGATAAAGGTTGTGGAGTTTGATTCCTAGATTCCTCCTCACACCCCCTCAGTCCCGCTCTCTCAATGGCTCCCAGGAGGTTAGGGGTCCCTCGAGCGGTGAGTATCGTCCCTTCCACCATCAAAGGCCCAATAGATGTATGTCGATGATGTCTTCAGGGGATCCAAGATGCCTGGGCCATCTTCAGTTGGCTTCAAAGGGGAAGTATCGTGAATAAAGCCAGATTTCAGATACAGTAGAGCTGATGCAATAAACGTCCTGTGTGAGAAAGGGTAAGAGAGCACAGGGGGTGAGAGTAGAGACAGTGCAAACTCACAACTGTTTATAAAAACCGGTGAATAGAAGTTCCCCATTTAAACCTCCAGGCGTCAGGCTCTGTAGATCAAAGATCCATTTGGATTCACACCTCAAAAGGGCATTAGTGCAGTCACCTCCCCTTATATTGGTTTTTATCTGCTCCAAACCCAGTACCTGGAGTCCAGATGGTCGACCATTATGGACATCCAAGAAGTGTGTCGCCACAGCTGTTAATGTTTTATCCTTGTCACGGTCCCTCCTGGCCGTGGAAATGTTGGAGATATGTTGTTGGATTCTCTTCCTAAGTTCTTGCGATGTCTGTCCAACATATATCTTTGGGCAGCCACAGATCAAGGCATATACCAGGTTTCGTGATCGACAGTTGAAGTAGGTCTTTGATCTGATCTGATAGGGAAAGATGGAAAGTGTTATACCATCTTGTGCAACTGTGTATTGGCAGATGTTACATCCCCCACAAGGGTAGGTACCAACAATTCTACCCCCTCTATCCAATCTGGTAGAGGGTCGCGTATAGTGGCTCTGACACAGTTTATCTTTTAGATTCCTTGCCCTACGGGCTATCAGATTAGGGGTCGTTGAGATGTGTGTAATCAGTTTTGGTTCACTCAGAAGAATACCCCAATTCTTTGTGAGCACATTCCGAATATCGGACCACTGATTATTAAAGGTGGTGATTAGGCTCAGAGGTCTAACCGGTCTTGCCCCTCGTGTCTGCAGTAAATCATTACGGTTCCTACCTCTTGCATCCTGGAAAGCACTCGAGATGATTCGTCGTGGGTAACCTCTCTTAAGAAAGCGTCCTGAGAGGTCCTTAGATTGTTCCTGGAAATCCTCCACAGTGGTACAGTTCCTTCGGACCCAAAGAAATTGTCCCTTCGGGATCCCGTTTCGTAAGTGCAATGGGTGGAAGCTTGAATAATGCAGCAGATTGTTTGTAGCTGTGGCTTTTCTGAAGAGAGTAGTACAAATCTGATTACCTCTCTTGATCAACTTCAGATCCAAGTAATCTATCTCTACATTGGAGAGATTTGACGTTAGTCTGATGTTGAGAGCATTATTATTCAAATCATTAATAAAAGCCTCACATTCCATTTGAGTGCCTGACCACAACAAAAACACATCATCGATGTATCTTAACCATGTGAGAACCTTGTTGTTGAAGGACTCATGTGCGTATACTATTGTGTCCTCCCACCATCCCAAATACAAATTTGCATAAGAGGGCGCACATCTCGCACCCATAGCGGTACCGGCCACCTGCCAATAAAATTTTCTGTCAAAAACAAAATAGTTTCTGTCTAAGACGAAATGTAGGAGGTCCAGGATGAATGAGTCATGTTTGCGATCCCCCGTGGAGCGTTGATCCAAAAAATACATGACTGCTCTAATACCAAGATCGTGTGCAATGCTGGTGTAAAGGGATTCTATATCCAATGAAACCATGATGGTATTATCGGGGATGACCAGTTGGTTGAGAAGTTGGATGAGGTGGGAAGAGTCCCTGACATAAGACTTCAGGGATGAGGCCAATGGCTGTAAAAAGTGGTCTAGGTAAATACAAGGGCGTTCAAAGAGACCGCCGATACCCGACACAATAGGTTTGCCAGGAGGTTCAGTCAAAGATTTATGCACTTTGGGCAATAAATACAAGGTGGGCACTACGGGATGCGGGGTGGTAAGAAAATCAATCTCTTTTTTGTTTAAGATATTATTATACCTTGCTCTCTTAATCAAAGAGTCTAATTTGTCCTTAAAAAACAAAGTTGGGTCTGATGGTAGCATATGGTAGCAGGAGATATTGGATAATTGTCGGTTGGCCTCTTTGATATATAATGCATTGGGCCATAGCACGATGTTGCCACCCTTGTCCGCTTCCCGAACCAAAAACTCCTCATTGGATGTCAATTTGGTGAGTGCCTGTCTCTCTACCTTGCTCAAGTTGTTGTTCTTATGTGGATCATTCTTTAATTTTCGAATGTCCCTACACATGTTGTCAAAAAAGATCTGTACCACTGGGAACATGGAAAAAGATGGTGTGGCCTGTGAGGGGAGTCTACCTGTAAATCTTTGACGTGGTTGAGAATCCTCATTTTCCTGCAGCAGATCTAGAAGGTCCTGGAAAGTCTGTCTATCCTCCGATGGTAGGGTGTCGATAAGTGAGGGCTGATGATACAAAAGTTTAAACGTCATTTGTCGGCAAAACAAATATACATCCTTAACTAATTCAAACTTATTCAAAGTGTTCATGGGAGAAAAAGATAGACCTCTTGTTAAGACTGATCTCTCAACCTCAGAAAGTATATAAGTGGACAGATTAATAATTTGTAAATTACCATCCGGGTTTTCGATGGGGCCATTTGTGTTTGAGTCTAGCGTCTCCTGTTGCGGGTTTCCCGCTTGTATGACGGGGACCAGACTCTGTACCCCTTGTTCCTCTTTCCTTTTACCACCGGAGGACAGTTGGGTTATTTATGTATATTGATTATCTTTGCACTTTTTTTTTTTTTTTTTGCTTTCCTCTTGTCCGCTACTAGGCTTCTCTATCTGTGGTGGTCAATAATGGTTATACTACATTGGATGCACACAGATTAGTCATTGATAACCTGGTTGGGTAATAGATAATATTTACCCACTAAAGCCTATTTCGGTGAAAAATTTGGGAATCTGTACTCCCACCTTATAAAGAGTGCATTAAAGGAAGAATCAATACTTATAACGGCGCCCATGTATGATATGAATTGAGTTGCATTATTTTGCGGTTTGATAGTGCCACAAGTGTTCCAATGGCGGTGTCGCGTTTATCATACAATGTCATACTTTTAATGGGGTTATTTATAAATCTCATTAAAGGTAGCATGTATACTTTCTTCTTTATCTAGCAACAGAATGATCAATATTAACTGGACAGGATTGGACCTTGAGTGACCCTGATCTAATTTAACAACTTTCTCCTTATAAGTAAAAATGTTTATTTTTCAGAGGACACATAGGGGTTTGACTACTGTACACACTCCTATGTGTCTTATTATTATTATTATTTTTTGATATGCTGCTATTGTCATGACATAGCCTCACTCTGACTGAGTTGGGACTTTTTTACTGCACCCACGCTCAACTTGTTGGGTCTAGGTGGAGAGTTCTTATTTTTGAACCTCCCATATGATCGGGCCAGCATTTTTTCTGTGGCCTACATTGTGGACGCTCCTTATGAAGCTGCGCATGCGCTAATGTACGGGGACTGTTTGGTCTGTGTGCGTGGGTCTCCTTAGCAACTCTGCACGCATACTATACTGGCTGCATTTGACATGTCTATGCCGGTGGTAGTACTTCCGGTTCAGACATACACACTTCCGCTCCGCAATGTCCGGGGCTCCGGCGTCTCCTGAGATACAGCTGTTTTCTGGGTAAATTACTGATTACTTAGGCTTTATATATATTGACACATGGTATGGGATCATACATGCCCCTGATGAAGCCACTTTGCGTGGCGACACGCGTTGGGCACTGAGGTCCCAGCTCTACCTTCCAGAGCACATGCTGTTTTAAATTAAGTATATGCATTTAGGGTCATGTTGCGGGTCTAGATTGCCATACTGTGCGGGGAGTTGCTTTTCCTGCCCTTATAGTCATGGTGACTAACTAATTTTTTGCAGATATTTATTTTTGGTATATTGTTTGTTTATTGAATAATCATTGTTTGCACTTTGACTATTCTAACTGAATGTGTATTACATCATTGGCCTGGCACCCGGGCATACGGGGAACAAGCATTTACCAATTGATTGAAAACCACTGCTTATTTTGATCATGCAAACATAGTGTGTAATGTACCACTTCTTGTCTTGGGTGTGTGCAATATAGGGCTTGTGCAAATATTGACCACTACAGATATTCTATACAGCCTGTGCGGTTTGTTTGATTATGTGCATTATTTGCACTCTATTCTTTAACCCCTTAAGCCCCGCGGGTGGTTTGCACGTTAATGACCGGGCCAATTTTTACAATTCTGACCACTGTTACTTTATGAGGTAATTACTCTGGAACGCTTCAACGGATCCCCCTGATTCTGAGATTGTTTTTTCGTGACATATTGTACTTCATGATTGTGGAAAAATTTCTTCGATATCACTTGCGTTTATTTGTGAAAAAAACAGAAATTTGGCAAAAATTTTGAAAATTTTGCAATTTTCAAAATTTAAATTTTTAAGCCCTGAAATCAGAGCGATATGTCACACAAAAGAGTTAATAAATAACATTTCCCACATGTCTACTTTACATCAGCACAATTTTGGAACCAAAATTTTTTTTTGTTAGGGAGCTATAAGGGTTAAAAGTTGACCAGCGATTTCTCATTTTTCCAACAAAAGTTACAAAACCATTTTTTTAGGGACCACATCACATTTGAAGTCACTTGGAGAGGTCTTTTTGACAGAAAATACCCAAAAGTGACACCATTCTAAAAACTGCACCCCTCAAGGTGCTCAAAACCACATTCAAGAACTTTATTAACCCTTCAGGTGCTTCACAGGAATTTTTTGAATGTGGAAGAAAAAAATGAACATTTAACTTTTTTCACAAAAATGTTACTTTAGACCCAATTTTTTTTATTTTCACAGGGGTAACAAGAAAAAATGGACCCCAAAATTTGTTGTGCAATTTCCTCTGGGCACGCAGATACCCAATATTTGGGGAAAAAACACTGTTTGGGCGCACGGCAGGGCTCGGAAGGGAAGGAGCGCCATTTGACTTTTTGATTGTAAAATTTGCTTGAATAATTAGCGGACACCACATTGCGTTTGGAGAGCCCCTGTGTGCCCAAACTTTGGAGCTCCCCCACAAGTGACCCCATTTTGGAAACTAGACCCCCCAAGGCACCTTTCTAGATGCATAGTGAGCACTTGGAACCCCCAGGTGCTTCACAAATTGATTCGTAAAAATGAAAAAGTGAAAAAAAAAAACACTTTTTCATTTTTACGAATCAATTTGTGAAGCACCTAGGGGTTCCAAGTGCTCACTATGCATCTAGATAGGTGCCTTGGGGGGTCTAGTTTCCAAAATAGGGTCACTTGTGGGGGAGCTCCAATGTTTGGGCACACAGGGACTCTCTAAATGCAACATGGTATCCACTAACAAATTGAATGGAAAATCGGCTCAAATTGTTAGCGGACACCACATTGCGTTTGGAGAGCCCCTCTGTGCCCAAACTTTGGAGCTCCCCCACAAGTGACCCCATTTTGGAAACTAGACCCCCAAGGCACCTTTCTAGATGCATAGTGAGCACTTGGAACCCCCAGGTGCTTCACAAATTGATTCGTAAAAATGAAAAAGTGAAAAAAAAAACACTTTTTCATTTTTACGAATCAATTTGTGAAGCACCTAGGGGTTCCAAGTGCTCACTATGCATCTAGATAGGTGCATTGGGGGGTCTAGTTTCCAAAATGGGGTCACTTGTGGGGGAGCTCCAATGTTTGGGCACACAGGGACTCTCTAAATGCAACATGGTATCCGCTAACAAATTGAATGGAAAATCGGCTCAAATTGTTAGCGGACACCACATTGCGTTTGGAGAGCCCCTCTGTGCCCAAACTTTGGAGCTCCCCCACAAGTGACCCCATTTTGGAAACTATACCCCCCAAGCACCTTTCTAGATGCATAGTGAGCACTTGGAACCCCCAGGTGCTTCACAAATTGATTCGTAAAAATGAAAAAGTGAAAAAAAAAACACTTTTTCTTTTTTACGAATCAATTTGTGAAGCACCTGGGGGTTCCAAGTGCTCACTATGCATCTAGATAGGTGCCTTGGGGGGTCTAGTTTCCAAAATGGGGTCACTTGTGGGGGAGCTCCAATGTTTGGGCACACAGGGGCTCTCCAAACGCAACATGGCGTCCGCTAACAATTTGAGCCGATTTTCCATTCAATTTGTTAGCGGACACCATGTCGCGTTTGGAGAGCCCGTGATGTGCCTAAACAGTGGAGCTCCCCCACAAGTTTTCCCATTTTGGAAACTATACCCCTCAAGGATTTTATTAAGGTGTATAGTGAACATTTTGAACCCAGAGGTACGGCACAGAATTTGTTTACATTAGGTCATCATATTGAATAAGTTGTCATTATTCTTGAGCGCAAGTGCTCGCTACTTGAGTTTGCATCGGGTACTCAGGTATGCACCATGTACAGCGTGTGCTCGAGTGACATGCTCGAGTCCCTGCTCCGCATGTTTCACGGTTATTAGACACCCAAAAAAAAACATGCGGGGATCGCTCGTGCATGGCAGGCAATCCCCGTGAAGTTTTTTGGCCGCGAAGCATATGGGGCAGAGACTCGAGCATGTCACTCAAATACCCACGATACTCAATGCATACCAGAGCACCTGATGCAAACTCAAGTAGCGAGCACTTGCTCTCAACACTAGTCACCATATTGTCATCTTTTTTTCTTACTTTTGAAAAAAATCCCAACCCCAGCCCTAACCCTAGCACAACCCTAGCCCTAGCACAACCCTAGCCCTAGCAAAACCCTAGCCCCAGCACAACCCTAGCCCCAGCACAACCCTAGCCCCAGCACAACCCTAGCCTCAGCACAACCCTAGCCCCAAACCCAGCCCTAACCATAGCCCAATCCTAACCCAAGAGTTTAATTTTGACGCCGTTCCTTGTGCGGTATAAGTGATTAGACGACTTTATTCTTCGTGTCGGTGTGATTACAGCAATGCCAGAATCATATGGGGTTTTTATGACTGACAGCTGTCACACACTAAAAGACGCATTTTTTGTAAAATCTAGTTTTTGCATCGCCATATTTTGAGAGCTATAATTTTTCCAGATTTTGGCAGACAGTCATGTGACGGCTCGTTTTTTGCGGGATGACTTGACGTTGTTATTGGTGCCATTTTCAGGCACGTGACATTTTTTGATCGCTTTCTATTCCGATTTTTGGGAGGCAGAATAAACAAAAACCAACAATTCAGGAATTGTTTTTTTGTTTTTTTTTTATTCTGTTCCGCATGTGGTAAAATTGATGAGGTAGCTTTATTCTTCGGGTCAGTACGTTTACAGCGGTACCACATTTGTATCATTTTTCTATGTTTTGGCGCTTATACACAATAAAAGCTATTTTATAGAAAAAAATATTTTTTAGCATCGCTTTATTTTGAGAGCTATAACTTTTTTATTTTTCGGCTGATGGAGCTGTATGGCAGCTTGTTTTTTGCGGGACGAGATGACGTTTTCAGCGGTATCATTTTTATTTATATGTATCTTTTTGATCGCGTGTTATTCCACTCTTTGTTTGGCGGTATGGTGATAAAGCATTGTTTTTTGCTTTTTTTTTTTTTTTACCGTGTTCACTGAAGGGGTTAACTAGTGGGACAGTTTTATAGGTCAGGTTGTTCCGGACGCGGCGATACCAAATATGTGTACTTTAAGGCTGTGTTCACACGATGCGTATTTCATGCGTTTCCGCGGCGTTTTTGCAGTTGCGTAAACGCCGCGGAAACGCATGAAAAACGCATGGTAGAAGGGCAGCAATGTTCCCCAATGGAAATCCGCATGTGCTGTGCCCATGATGCGGATTTTTCCGCAGCGTTAACGCTGCGGTCAAAAATCCGCAGCATGTCAATTAATTTTGCGGAAACGCGGCGATTTCGCCGCCATTGACTTGCATTAGAACGCGCCAATTCCGCAAGACAGCATTTGTACTTGCGTAATTGGTGCGTTCTAATGTGCGGATGGTACCCGGGTGTGGAGGAGAGGAGAGTCTCATCCACACCCAGGTACCATTAAAAAAGCTGTAAAAGAAGAATAAAATAAAAAATAAATGTATTCTTACCATCTGTCGGCCCGCACAGCGCTCCCGCTTGGTTCCCGGCACTTGCAGTGAGTTGTAGGACCTGCGGTGACGTCAGAGTCATGTGACGGGTCACGTGACGCTGACGTCGGCAGGTCTTTCAATTCAAAGTTGCCGGCAGCCGGGAGAACGGACTGAGCAGGACAGCGCGGGCCATCGGAGGTAAGTATATACACTCTCTCGGTTCACACTGTATAAATCCATGTTTGCATGGATTTATATAGTGTGACCTAGTTATCAAGCACTTTCCAGGTGATGCTAACATCGCCTGGAAAGCGCTTGTCAATCTGCATGCGGAAACGCATGTGAATCTGCATGTGGATCCGCATGTATTCTGCAGGAAAAACGCATGCACAATCTGCATGCGTTTTTTCTGCCAGGGAGATGCAGAAATGATGCAGAAATTTTCTGCTTCATTTCTGCATCGTGTGCACATACCCTTATTGTTTTTTTTTTTTATTTTTTATAATAATATTTATTGATGGGTACATTATATTTTTATTTTTGGTGTATTATTTTGTTTATTTTTTTATAATATTTTTGCACTTTTTTTTTTTTTTTTTCCACTTTCACACAGTTTATACACTTTATTACTTTGTCCCACTCTGGGACTTTCACTTTTTTTTTTCTGATCGCCTGCATGGCACAGGAATGAAGCACCATCCCTATGCCATGAAGGCTGTCAGAAGTGCACAGAGTGAAGATTGCTTGGAGATGCACTGCGCATGCCCAAGCAATCTTCTTGCTCTCTGGTGACCCGGATGTTGTCATGACGACATCGGGTCGTCATGGCAACACCCGGGAAGCCTTTGCAGACTGCGCTGGAAGCCGGAAGAGGAGGTGAGTATCGGCGATCACCTCCCCTTGCCCCCGCAATGCCGCGATCGACTTTGATCGACTTCGATCGCAGCATCGTGGGGGTTAATGTGCTGGGAGCGGTGCAGGACCGCTCCCTGCACATAGTACCGGGTGTCAGCTGTGACAATCAGCTGACACCCGGTGGCGATCGCGCCCGCACAGCCTGTGTGCGCGCGCGATCGCCATGACGTACTAATACGGGTCTGGCTCTTAAGTCCCAGGGCACAGACGCGTATTAGTACGTCAGATGTTATTAAGGGGTTAATATCATGGAAAGGTTTCTTGAGTAGCTGGCTCCTCACATAGTGGTTCATTCCACTTTTTTAATGGTGTTTTAAATTTGTTGGTATGTCCTTTACTTGTGTCTGATGATATTTAAATAAAATTAATTAATGTACTTTAAAATATATATATATCTTTTCTTCATCTACTATTTTGGTGATCACTGCTTATATGCACGTTCTTTCTCTGCTTGTTAGTCTGTGTCTGATGATGTGTCACACACCACATGGCCAGATAAGGTTGTAAAATGTTAAAATGACATTTCCCATTGAATGCATTTGTCACAGTTGAAAGCAATGCAAAAGTGAAAAAATGCATCAAAAACGCTACGTGTGAACATAGCCCAAGGTGTGGAGGAGTATTTTTGGTTTTGGTTATTTATTTTGCCTTATATACAAGTCATTACCCTGGAAAGGATGTTCCTTAATATATTTCCCAGGAAAATCCATTTTGTTTTTGTTTTTGTTTTATTGTGAGTCCGTAAAAGTGGCATAATACTCTGACAACGTTGTTGACAGCAGTGACCTGGGAGTCAGAAATGCTTCCAGGGGTCTTCCCCATGCTGTTCCCATGTCATTTGAGCACTGTTCCCATCGATTTGGGCAATTTTTAGGCCCTCTGCAGACCGCCGGGGGGAACTGCCTGAAAAATGCTTGAGTGTCCCATAGACTTACATTGGGCTCATTGCTCGGGTCAAGCACCCGAGTATTCCAATTTGCTCGACCCGAGCAACGAGTACCCGAGCAATTTAGTGCTCGCTCATCACTAAGCATCACCTCTCCCTACACTGTCTAATTCCGGAGTGACTGTGACGAACATGGGGGTGCCAGGTCTGATATAGACCCGATGACTATTGATGAGCGACTATGTTTTGTTAACCCTTTCGCCGAGTATGCTCGGGCGAGTACCGAGTATTTATAGCGTGCTCGGGCTTTAAGTTTTCGTCGCTCCGTGAACATGATTTGCAACTCTTTGACAGATTTAATGAATGTGAAGAATGCCTGTTTTTCCATCATTCCTCACATGTATTAAATCTGTCAAACAGTTGCAAATCATGTTCACAGAGCGACGAAAACTTAAAGCCCGAGCACGCTATAAATACTCGGTGCTCGCCCAAGCATACTCGGCGAAAGGGTTAACAATACATACTCTCTCATCACTACCAATGACACTATGCGGCCAGCCAGTCACTGTAATGCCACAACCAACATGGCTACGACATTACAGTAGGTGGCAGGCAATCCTTGCATGTTGATTGGCGCTCTAAAGAGTGCCAAACATGCAGGGAGGGGACCTGAGCTCCCGCCGAGCAACCGCGGAAGTACTCGTCGAGCGCAGAGCATCTCTAGTAGTGAGATGCTCGGGCGAGCATCGAGCAGTAGCGAGCATGCTCGCTCATCACTAGGCTTGGTCTAATCACGCTGCTTAAGGATAGGGGCTGAACTGAACCTCTCTTTGAGATACTTAAACGCTTCAATGGCATCAGTAGATCATTGGACCGTATTCGCACCTTTCCTGGTGAGATCGGTTAGAGGCTTAACAATTACAGAAAAATTCTTAATGAATTTCCTGTAATAATTGACAAAACCCAAAAAACTCTGTATAGATTTCAAACCAATAGGCCTAGGCCATTCCTGCACAGCCTGAACCTTCACCGGGTCCATCTCAAAGCCCTCGCTGGAGACAATGTAGCCCAAAAAACTAATTCTCTGCACAGCGAACTCACATTTCTCCAGCTTAGCAAAGAGTGAATTATCACTCAATAATTGCAAAACTTCACGTACACTCTGCCAATGGGACTCTAGATCTGGCGAATAAATCAAAATGTCATCTAAATACACAACCACATTCTTACCAATCAAAGGTCTCAAGATGTCATTAATAAGGTTCTGAAAAAATGCAGGTGCATTGGTAAGACCAAAAGGCATCACCAGATTCTCAAAATGACCCACAGGAGTGTTAAAAGCAGTTTTCCACTCATCACCCTCCTTCACTCATAACAAATTGTATGCCCCCCGGAGATCAATCTTAGAGAACCACTTGGCCCCCACTAACTGGTTAAACAAGTCAGGAATTAACGGCAATGGGTAGGAATTGTGTACGGTAATCTTATTAACTTCACGAAAATCCAGACACGGACGTAAACCCCCTCCTTTTTTTTAACAAAGAAAAATCCAACAGCCACAGGCGACTTAGAAGGTCTAATGTGACCAGCAGCCAGACTAGTCTGTATGTACTCCTCCAAGGACTTTCTTTCAGGGATCGTTAGATTAAACAAGCGACTATTGGGAAGAGTAGCACCTGGAACAAATTCAATGGCGCAATCATAATCCCTATGAGGAGGTAAAACTTGCGACTCCTCCTCCAAAAAAAAACTCCAAAAATCTTGAATATGTACAGGTAATTCCCCTTTTCCCACAGTAAATGTTGCCAGATGCTTCTTCCCCTGGAAAGGGACGCTCACATGCTGGAGTATCGAAACACGCTTGTAGACAATTTTAAGAGTGGTTTAACCCAATACAGCAGTGAGGTACAGAGTGTGCATCGCAGTTCTAGGCTTCCAATCCGGGAATGTCGAGTCGTCAACGCAAAATCATTAGCAGCAGCAGTGTATTTGGCAGAAGAAATTTTTGTGTGTCGTTTCAAATATTTTTTAGACCAGACCGTGCACCAGCAGAACAGGTACAGGAGTATCTTAAGCTCAATATCAATGCCATCAAGGGGGTTTGGAGCCTTTTGCATTTTGGTCTTCAAAAAGTGAACAGTGGCCTGACCTCGACTATCACGCCTTGGAGATTTTGTCATGCCCAGCAGCCAGTGTTCACCCAGAACATGTCTTCAGTGCTACTGGTGGTGTCCTGACAGATAAGTGCATCCGGCTGCCCCCGAAAGTGTAGACTGCCTAACTTTCATCAAGATGAACAAGTCATGGATATCCAATGACTTTTGCACCCCAGTCGTGGACTGTGCAGACTAGATGACGGTGTAGTTTTTAGTGTGCTGCATTGATCTCAAGTTATGGCAGTCTGTGACACCTTTGTCGTGCCTTCTGTGCCTGCTGTTGCAGCTGCTGCTGATGTTACTAACAATTTTTTGAAATGTGGACACTCCAAGTTGGGTCTCCATCTGGTGGGTTGCACCACCAAAGCATGCAGCAGCACCTGCAGAGCCAGCAGAGCATGCAACAGCAGCATCGGGAGTGTAGTATTGGCGTCTCTGCCTTCTGCCCGGCAGAGACTCCGTCGCCCTTACCGCCGCGGTCCTGCTCCGGCGTCTTCTGTCCTCCCTGCAGCTGCTGCTGGTGCATGCAGCCTCCCTGGCCCTGTGCTTAGGGCGCGCGCGTGCGCGCTCCTGCCCTCTTAAAGGGGCCGCGCGTGCCGTCCAATGGCCGGAGGACTTCCCCTATAAAAGGCACCTCCTCCAATATAGAGGTGCCCGTGCAAGGTTGTAGCTTTGTGTTTGATACTCTGCTTCAGCCCTCAGGTCCCGCTGCTAGCCTGACTACCAGTCCAGCCCGCCAGCCTGACTACAAGTCCAGCCCATCAGCCAGACTACAAGTCCAGCCCGCCAGCCAGACTACAAGTCCAGCCCACCAGCCAGACTACAAGTCCAGTCCGCCATACGGACTACTAGTCCAGCCCGTCTGCTTGTCTACTCTCCAGCCCGACAGTCTGCCTACTGCCAGTCCGCCAGTCTGTCTATGGGTTCTGCCCCCCTGCTTACCTGGAAGCACCTGCCCGTTACCTGCCGTGCCTGCCAGCCAGCCTACCTGGAGGCTCCTGCCTGTTACCAGCCGTGCCTGCCAGCCCGCTTACCTAGAAGCACCTGCCTGTTACCTGCCGTGCCTACCAGCCAGCCTACCTGGAGGCTCCTGCCTGTTACCTGGTGTGCCTGCCAGCCCGCTTACTTAGAAGCACCTGCCTGTTACCTGCCGTGCCTACCAGCCAGCCTACCTGGAGGCTCCTGCCTGTTACCTGCCGTGCCTGCCAGTCCGTCTGCCCGGATCACCCGCCAGCCTGCCTGCCGTGATCATCTGCGGTACTGGTCAGTCCCTGCCTTCTGACCCGTGGGAGTCACCTGCTCTCATACAAGGTCGGTCCCCAGAGTAGCACCGGTTCCCTCTGCTCGGTCCCTCCCTGGTCACGGAGTCGATTGAGCCGCCGTACGACCTTGGTCGGTCCGAGTTGATACCTAGTTACGCCCCTCTGGTCCCTACTTGCACCGCAGCACAGAGGTTCCACCACCCGGATCCGTAACAAGGAGCAGTTGCAGAGCCAGCAGAACATACAGCAGCAGCAACAGGAGCAGCAGCAGCAGGAGACAAATAGACTTCTGATGCAGCAAATCCAACAGTAGCAAAGACAGATGGAGCTCCTAGCAGAGCAGATCCGTGGCAGGACAACCGACTCAACCCCAACTCCAGGTGATGAAAACGGTAAGAAGAGCATTATAAAAGATGACCCCGGGTGATGAAGTCGAGGCGTTCCTGGCGGTCTTTGAGAGGGTGGCAGAGCGGGAGAAATTGCCTCCGGAGCAGTGGGCGGAAGTACTGGCGCCATATTTAACAGGGGAGCTGCAGAAAGCCTATTATGACCTGGCCTTGCAGGATGCAAAAGCGTACGCGAAATTGAAAACTGAGATTTTGGCACGCTTGGGAATGACTCTCATTGTCAGGGCGCAACGGGTGCACCAGTGGCTCTATTGCAGTGACAAACCTCCTCAGTCCCAAATGTTCGACCTCCTACACCTGGTCCAAAAGTGGTTGCAACCTGAATCTTCTTCCTCAGCACAGATGGTGGAGAGGGTCATTATAGACAGGTTCATACACTCTCTTCCGAGGTCGATGCAATCCTGGGTTGCCCAGGGGGATCCCCATAATGCCGATGACTTGGTGGGGTTGGTGGAACGGTACCTGGTGGCTGAGAGTTCCTTGGGGAAACAAGGGGTCGTAGCCTCTCCATACTGGGTTCCCAAAAGGGGGCAGACACCCAAAAGAGGGGAGCTAGAGACACACCTGGGGGGCGTCCTAGAGTCTGAGGGGGTCTGAGTTGCTGCCCAACCTCCCGCCCCATAACGTAGTGTGTTGGAGATGTCATACCCTAGGTCACATAGCCGCCCATTGCCCCATGATCAATGAGCCAATGGACTGCAGCACAGGACAGCGCTGCTCGTACTTTGCATATCCTGCCTGCAGTGCTGTTCCTCAACCAGGTGAGGGACTGCAGGCATGCTCCGTATCATTGAATGGAGTGCAAATGACTGCTCTGATAGACTCAGGGAGTCTGGTAACCCTAGTGCGGGCCACAGTTCCTCATCAACTGGTTCCGGGGAAAAAGGTCAACATCCGTTGTATCCATGGGGACGCTAAAGACTACCCTCTGGCCCGATTGGTCATAGACACAAACTGTGGCGCTGAGTCCCATGAGATGGGCATAGTCAATGACCTGTTGCACCCGGTTATAATAGGGCGGGACTTTGCCTTGTTTTGGGACTTGTGGGAGGAAGGGAAGAAGCCAGGCACTTCTGAAGAAACCCCATCAAAGGCCGCCACCGCCGGGTTTCCTTTTTGTGTGCTTGTTGGGGATGATGATGAGGCGGCATCTTTGGAGGCCAACATCCCTGAGCTGTAGGTGTCCGGGGGAAACTTTGGAACCGCCTATCTCAGAGACTTGACTCTAAAAGGGTCGTTTGATAATGTCACTGTCTTGAATGGCGTTGCTCAAGAGCCGGGGGCTGACACCCGATATCCATACTTTGCGGTCAATGGGGAGATACTATATCGGGTCACCAAGCTCAGAGGGGAGGTAATTGAGCAGTTACTGGTGCCAGGGCCCTACAGGCGCAGGGTGTTAGATATGGCCCATACACATGTGTTGGGTGGTCATCTTTGGGGTAGAGAAAACCCAGGAAAGGATCCTCCAGAGGTTCTATTGGCCCGGTTGTCACCAAGAAATTGTAAATTTCCGTAGCCACTTAGTGCCATTGCCAATCATTTAGATGCCATTTCACCGCATAGCCAGGGATCTAGTGGGACCCCTGGTAAAATCCACAAGAGAACATCAGTATATCCTGGTGGTACTGGACTATGCTGCACAGTATCCGGAGGCCATGCCACTATGTAACTCCTGCTAAATGTATAGTCCCGGAGTTGGTCCATATCTGCTCTAGAACGGGGTTGCCTAAGGAGATCCTAATGGACCAAGGGACCCCATTTATGTCACGGGTGATGAGGGAGTTGTGTAAAACCCTGCAGATCACACAACTCAAGACCTCAGTCTACCACTCCCAGACAGATGGCTTAGTGGAGAGATTTAATAAAACCTTGAAGGCCATGTTAAAGAAGGTCGTGGAGAAAGACGGCAGGGACTGGGACTGTCTACTGCTGTACCTTCTATTCTCCATCAGAGAAGTCCCACAGGCCTCTACGGGGTTTTCCCTGTTTTAGCTGTTATATGGTCGACACCCCCGCGGACTCCTGGACGTAGCAAAGGAGACCTGGGAGGCGGAGTCTACACCCTACAGGAGTGTGATCGAACATATGGCCCAGATGCAAGAGAGGATTGCAGAAGTGATGCCCATTGTGAAAGAACACCTCCTCAAAGCACAAGAGGTACAGCCGAGGGTGTAAAATAGATCAGCGAGGGTGAGACACTTCAACCCAGGAGATTGGGTACTAGTGCTGGTACCTATGGTGGAGAGCAAGTTCCTGGCCAAGTGGTAGGGACCCTATGAAGTAGTTGAAAAGCTTGGCGATGTTAACCATAGGGTCCAGCAACCCGGGAGAAGGAAGTCCTACCAGGTGTACCACATCAACCTCATTAAGCCGTGGTGAGACAGCTAGCCGGTGGAAGCTCCATGTCTGATGGCGAAGACTGAAACCAGCGTGGACTAAGTCAAGGTGGCAGGGTCGCTGTCACATGCCCAGAAGCAACAATATCGAGAGTTGCTGCAGCAGAACAGGGACCTGTTCTCGGATCTACGGAGCTGTACTCAGGTCATAAAGCATGAGGTTCTTACAGAGCCTCATGTCCGAGTGAATATGAAGCCATATTGGATTCCTGAAGCCCGCCGAGAGGTAATCTCGAAGGAGGTGAAACACATGCTGAATTTGGGGGTCATCGAGGAGTCCAAGAGTGGCTGGTCCAGTCCCATAGTCTTAGTGCCGAAACCAGATGGAGAATGGCGGTTCTGCAATGACTATAGGAAACTGAATGAAGTCTCTAAGTTTGATTCATACCCAATGCCCAGGGTAGATAAACTAATTGAGAGACTAGGGCCGGTCAGGTACATTACCAGCCTTGACCTCACAAAAGGGTATTGGCAGATCCCTATGTCCCAAGAGGCCAAGGAGAACATGGCCTTTTCAACGCCAGATGGGTGTTTCCAATACACCAGAATGCCGTTTGGATTGCAGGGAGCTCCAGCTACCTTCCAGAGTGTCATGGACCGGATTCTAGCTCCCCACAAGAAGCATGCAGCAGCCTACCTGGATGATATCGTGATCTACAGCCAGGATTGGGGTAGCCATCTGAGCAAAGTCTAGGCGATATTCGATGATCTACGGAAAGTGGGGTTTTCCATCAACCCAAAGAAATGTGCAATGGGCATGGAGGAGGCCAGATATTTGGACTATGTCAGAGGTAGATAAAGCCCCAAATAAATAGAATTGACGCAATCCGGGGTTGGCCACAACCTTTCACAAAAATGCAGGTCAGAAAATTCCTGGGCATCATGGGCTACTACCGCCGGTTCATCCTTAACTTTGCCATAACAGCTGCTCCTTTGACAAACCTCTTTAAGGAGACAAAATCGGCTATGGCTAAACCCAGACGGCCTTCCAGGAACTCAAGAAAGCCTTGTGTAAACAACCAGTGTTGGTGGCACCAATAGGCGGATTATAATAAGGGAAATCTGTGCTACTGCCCGGGGTCCGAGGCTCTGTGGGGGCCCATGAATTGCCCCCATTATAATTCACAATCCATATGTTATTTAAGTTACTGCAGAGGGCCCGCGGGTGCAGGCGGCTTGAATGATGCTGATCCCACCCTGCCGCATGACATCAGGCAGAGCGGAACCAGCATACACAGTGCGGGCGGCCGGGCACGTCTATTTAACAGATGCCCTCTCACGTCACGACGCAGCCGCTCCTAGCCAGCTGCGGTCGCATGTTGTTGCCATCGCGCGTAGATGCTGGGCCCACCCTACCTCATGATGTCAGGCAGTGCGGGAATGGCCCCCGGGTACCGTCTGGAGCACAGCGTCGGGGGTACGGGAGCGAGGTGAGTATGTGTTGTGTTTATTTTTTTAATTATATATATACATCCTGTTATGGGGGCTCATACTGTATATAACCAGCTAAGGGGGCTCATACTGTATATAACCAGCTATGGGGGACCCATACTGTATATAACCAACTATGGGGGCTTATACTGTATATAACCAGCTATGGGGGACCCATACTGTATATAACCAGCTATGGGGGCTTATATTGTATATAACCAGTTACGGGAGCTCATACTGTATATAACCAGTTATGGGGGCTCATATTGTATATAACCAGCTATGGGGCTCATACTGTATATAACCAGCTATGGAGGCTCATACTGTATATAACCAGCTATAAGGGGCTCATACTTTATATAAACAGCTATGGGGGGTATCACACTGTATATAACCAGCTATGGGGGGCTCATGCTGTATATAACCAGCTATGGTGGGCTCATACTGTATATAACCAGCTATGGTGGGCTCATACTGTATATAACCAGCTATGGGGGCTCATGCTGTATGTAACCAGCTATGGGGGCTCATACTGTATATAACCAGCTATGGGGGGCTCACACTGTATGTAACCAGCTATGGGGGCTCATACTGTATGTAACCAGCTATGGGGGCTCACACTGTATGTAACAAGCTATGGGGGCTCATACTGTATATAACCAGCTATGGGGGCTCACACTGTATATAACCAGCTATGGGGGCTTAAACTGTATGTAACCAGCAATGGAGGCTCATACTCTATATAACCAGCTATGGGGGGCTCGCACTGTGTATAACCAGCTATGGCGGCTCATACTGTATATAACCAGCTATGGGGGCTCATACTGTATATAACCAGCTATGGGGGGCTCACACTGTATATAACCAGCTATGGGGGGCTCACACTCTATGTAACCAGCTATGGGGGGCTCATACTGTATGTAACCAGCTATGGGGTCTCACACTGTAAATAACCAGCTATGGGGGCTCATACTGTATATAACCAGCTATGGGGGGCTCACACTGTATATAACCAGCTATGGGGAGCTCACACTGTATATAACCAGCTATGGGGAGCTCATACTGTATATTACCAGCTATGGGGGCTCATACTGTACGTAACCAGCTATGGGGTCTCACACTGTAAATAACCAGCTATGGGGGTTCACACTGTATATAACCAGCTATAGGGAGCTCATACTGTATATTACCAGCTACGGGGGCTCATACTGTATATAACCAGCTATGCGGGGCTCATACTGTATATAACCAGCTATGCAGGGCTCATACTGTATATAACCAGCTATGGGGGGCTCACACTGTATATAACCAGCTATGGGGAGCTCACACTGTGCGTAGCCAGCTATGGGGGGCTCACACTGTATGTAACCAGCTATGGAAGCTCATACTGTATATAGCCAGCTGTGGGGGTTCATACCGTATGTAACCAGCTATGGGGACTCATACTGTATGTAACCAGCTATGGAGGCTCATACTGTATATTACCAACTATAGGGGGGGGGGGGGGCTCATACTGTATATAACCAACTATAGGGGGGGGGGGGGGGGGCTCATACTGTATATAACCAGCTATGGGGAGTTCACACTGTCACACTGTGTATAACCAGCTATGGGGGGACTCACACTGTTTGTAACCAGCTATGGAAGCTCATACTGTATATAGCCAGCTATGGGGGCTCATACTGTATGAAACCAACTATAGGGGGGGCTCATACTGTATATAACCAGCTATGGGGGGCTCACACTGTATATAACCAGCTATGGGGAGCTCGCATTGTGTATAACCAGCTATGGGGGGCTCACATTGTATATAACCAGCTATGGGGAGCTCGCACTGTGTATAACCAGCTATGGGGGGCTCACACTGTATATAACCAGCTATAGGGAGCTCGCACTGTGTATAACCAGCTATGGGGGGCTCATACTGTATATAACCAGCTATGGGGGCTCATACTGTATATAATCAGCTATGGGGGCTCATACTGTATATAGCCAGCTATGGGGGGCTTACACTGTATGTAACCAGCTATGGGGGGCTCACACTGTATGTAACCAGCTATGGGGGCTCATACTGTATGTAACCAACTATGAGGGGCTTACACTGTATGTAACCAGCTATGGGGGCTCATACAGTATATAACCAGCTATGGGGGCTCACATTGTATATAACCAGCTATGGGGGCTCATACTGTATATAACCAACTATGGGGGCTCATACTGTATATAACCAGCTATGGGGGGCTCATACTGTATATAACCAGCTATAGGGCTCACACTCTATGTAACCAGCTATGGGGGCTCATAATGTATATAACCAGCTATGGGGGGTTCATACTGTGTATAGGGGGATGTCAGCATACTTCATTCTGCTTTATATTAAGTCATACAATTAATGTAAACAAATAATTATAATTAATATGTTAATATTAATATTGAGCAGAATTAATTTCAGCCTATTGGTTCGGCCCCCACAACAGTCACGGTCTCTCATGTGGCCCCTTGGGAAAATTGATCTCGCACCCCTGCTCTATTTTGTATAACGCTATGTTATGTATAATGCTATGCACAAGGGAAAAATTTGCGCTATCTGCTTTTTTTTCCATCTACAGATATGCACAAAAGCACCTGTGTGTTGCTCACATGACCTGTCACATGATTTATCAAAGGGGATCATGTGACATGTCATGTGACACATCAGGTACCCAGAGGGGGGGGGCCGTGCCTTCTAAACTGCCCGGGGTCCTAGCTACTCTTAATCCACCCCTGGTGGCACCGGATTTCTCGAAGGAGTTTGTGGTCCAGATGGACGCGTCAGATGTCGGGCTGGGTGCGGTTCTTTCACAAGAGATGAACGGCGAAGAGCACCCCATAATGTATTAAGTCGGAAGCTGGTGTCTTGTGAAAGAAATTACTCCATAGTGGAGAAGGAATGTCTGGCCATCAAGTGGGCGCTAGACACTCTAAGACACTACCTCTTAGGCAGGAAGTTCAGGCTGATATCAGACCATGCCCCACTAAGGTGGATGAGCGAGGAGAAGGGGAACAATGCTCGAGTGACCAGGTGGTTTCTAGCTCTTCAGCAATTCAGCTTTCAGGTAGAACTTAGGCCTGGGAAATTTGCGCATTGTCAAGGGTCCACTGTATGTTAGCGGAAGGTGCCAAGCCCCTTGGCTTTTGGCAGAGGGGGGGTATGTAAGATGGCCGCCTGACATGTCCTTGAGGGGAGATATGTATCGCTGAGGTTGGCAGCTACAGTGATGTAAAATTAGGAAAGCATGTTCCAGCACACATAGTGCTGAGAGGGTTAATAGGGCATATCAAGGCCGTTTTTTTCGAGCAGTCATAAGAGACGGGTGGGATTAGCTGCTCACATAGCCCCACCCCAAGGTGTGTGTATAACATGGAGACAGAGTGTCTCATTAAGTGTCTGTGGCTGGAGGTGTGGAGACCTCCAGTGTGTCTGTGCAAAAAGACACTGACTGTGAGCGGACGAACCAGAAGAACTATATGAACTGTTCATTTTCCTGTTTGTTAATTTGAGCCGGAGAAGGCTGTGTTTTGTTTCCTTTTAAAGTGCGGTTTATGAAGCCTGAATAAACCTGCCTGGGACATTTAAAAGAGACAGTGTCCTGTGCCCACCTCTAATGGGGCTGAGTGAGTACAAATCCCTACAATCATTACACTATTTCTACTCTGGGGAAATTTATGCCACTTTTCCTGGTATCTGCCCCTATTTTTTGGAAATGCTTGGACTCCAAAATGGGTCTCCTTCATGTGTGTTGCCTGAACTTGGCAGGGCTCTCAGAGAACAAGACATACATCTGTCACTCATCGATCTGTTACTGATCAATGTTTAAGCTAGAAATGCTGCTCCAAATCCTGTCCCAGGCCCTGTCTCATGCATCCATGCTGTGCAATTAATCAAACTATGCTGTTGCCTGTAGCAGTATGGCTCCTAGACCGGCAGGCCTGCACTTAATTTCAGTCAACTACCTGTGTTACTATCCTTACATTTTTCTTCCAATAGTAGTCTATGAAGCGTATATTTGTGCCATCTGAGTGTGGCTGAGTAGAAATGCAGCTTGAGCTGTTGCATGAGGTATCAGGGCTCCCAGCACAGCAGGCCTACACCGATCCCTCACCCACCTCTTAATTTGAACTTAAATTCAAAGCTGTACATGCTGGCCCAGACCCTGTCTCATGCATAGCCCATGGCTGACTTCTGCTGTGTCATTATAAAATTTCTACTGTGGGTCAATTGATGCCACTTTTCCTGGTGTCTGCCCCTGATTTTTGGAAATGTTTGGACTCGAAGTTGGATCTCCATCATGTGTGTTTCCTGAATTTGGCAGGGCTCTCAGAGCCCCAGGCCTACACCTGTCACTCATCCACCTGTTACTGATCAATATTTAAGCTCGAAATGCTGGTCCGAGCCCTGTCCCAGGCCCTGTCCCTTGCTGAAATATGGACCGGTGTCTGGCACACACAATTTCTGGACCACGCTATTAGCACAAAGAATTTACATTTTAAAATGTGGACTCCTGGCTGGAGCAAAAATATTAGCACAAAAGAATTAACTTTTTAGGGGGCGCATAGAATCAGAAAGTCAGTCCCACCTTCAAAGGAGAGGTGATGACTCTATTTATGTCAAAGTAAAGTAGTGAAAAACAGATATTTCTGAAAGGGGTGCTTGGCCCCCTGTTTATCCTGTTCCGGGACCCGTATGCCCAGTACGGGTCATAGAACATTTCATAGCAATACTTACATTAGAGTTGTTCACTCTCCCTCCCTATGTTGTTATTAATCAATGTTCTGGTTATAAGGTATTAAATATCTAAAAAAAGTGGTAATAAGGGAAAGGGATTTAGTGCAATATGTGTGTTATCCATTTTGCCTGGTCATGTTATTTATTCGTTTGCGTTGTATGTTTTGGTAGTGTTGTCAAAAAGTCACAGCTGGCGGTATGTGAACAAGTGTTTTTTTGGAAAATACCAACTTTATCCACAGTTTAGAGGGGGAAGATGATGGTGCAAGTCGAACGGTCTAGTTAGGATTACTATGTGAGGGTGTAACGCCATAGACAAAAAGCTTATAGTAAGCGACCCCTGAGTATGGGGCTCATCCTTAGCATTATGTTTACCCCTTGACACATAATCATCACACTCTATGGAGACTCATTGTAACAAATTTAAGGAGCAACATACTAAAAACATTTTAATGGGTAAATGTCATAAAACATAAAAAATAAAAATCTTAGGCATTTTATATAATAATAATAATAATAATTAAAAAATAAAATAATAATCATTTTATTATTCCATGGTGCTTTACAATTCAGATGTTACATGTGCAATGTCAGACATTACAAACTAACACAATTCCTACAAGAGGAGGTGAGGTCCCTGCTCACAAGTTTCCAACTTAAAAGTAAAGTTGGTCACAAAAGGTAATAAGTGTTTGTAGTATATGGTACGGCCACCTTTAGAATAAATAAGGATATACATATAAGGTGCATGAACCGGCCACCAGCCGGTATCTGTATATGTTCAGATTTTTATCAGTTAACAAAATGCATAGTTAAGATTGATAAATGCAAAAAAATGTTAGTAAACCTAGAAATTTGTTTTTTAGTTAAATTTTTTTTAAATTTTAATTAATAATAGGATAGAAGGATAAGGAGGGGGACTAGGAACATAATCAATAGCCAAAATCATAGTCAGGAGGACAGCCGGGGTCAGATACCAGGTGATCAGTAAAAGCCAATCAGATGATCAGTATGAATACCGCGGAGCCCGGTGACAGAGGCGTTACTGAAACATGTCCAGGTAGAGATGGACCAGTCAGAAGGCCACAGGTAGATGGTGAAGGTCCTTCTATACAGCTCCAGCAGTGATGGTGGATCTGCTGGACTTCAGGTTTCCTGTCTTTCAGATGGTTTTAGGGCAACAGTAACAGCATGCAAATACGCCAGCAGCCCTGGATAATCCACGCCGGCAGGATGATAAGATCCGGTGGAAGATGGAACCTATGAGAAGAGAAGTAAATATAATGGAAGTGATGGGACTCCATATTACATGATACTACTGTGCGGTCACTGTGCCGGACGGCAGAGGAATCTCATCACACAGAGGTCAGGGATCATTGTCAGCCATCATACATGTGACAATCCATCACTGACAGATGACATCTGCTCCGCATGAATTATTCTCACTGACCGACATCACACAACATGGAGCTGATTCTCACACTTACCTCGTCTCTTATTCCCCTTTTCTACATTTTCAGATTTTTCTTGCTCTTTGCTCAGATTTATTGAAGATTTTCTTTCCTCCTGAGCTGGAAATTCTGATGAGAAAGTAAAAAAAAACCTCAATAACGACATATTCCCATGGGACCTGCTTAGTCTCCTGTATATAGTCCTGTCTCCTATAGTCCTGAAAATCTAGTATTGCTTCATAATAGGGCAGAATAAGTCCTATATAATGTGCATAACCTCATCTGAGGGACATTAGATGTATCACTAATATAGAGAAGCAAGAGCCCTGTCTGGTGCCATGTAGTACATCATTGATGAGAGATATTTTATAATAGGAGATGATGTCTCCTTATGATGATGTAGGTTATGGGATGCTACAATGTATCTCACAGAAACCATGAAAAATAATCCTGCTCAAAATGAGTGATATAGAGATACAGTACGAGCTATGGGCAACATAATTGGGATCCATGAAACATGGACAACATAGGAAACCTTTTACAGAAAAACCACGTGGAAATATTTGAGCCTTAAAGTCAACATTCACTTTGTTGGTGCTGTAGACATGTACATACCTGACAATGGGGACGAGGATGGCAAACTGCTAATAGCATCGTCTCTATCAGATAGAGCAACAGATTCTTTCTGCCTGTTTGAAAGAAAATAAATGTGTAAATCAGAAATAAATGCAGTATGGTTGGCATGTAATACTACATCTCTCCCACAATATGAATAGCACTAAACATGCATGACTGGCCACAATTATGGGCTGTTATCGTCTGCAGTTTTTGAAGCCAAAAGCACAATGACCTCTAACCATGTGCGGTGGGTGCTGAATTTGATAATATGGTGTTTATGTCCTATATTTTGAGTTTTGCACACATATCAGCCTGGAGCTCCCAGTAATCACCCCATAATCTACTCACATTTCTGAGATGTTTGTGCAGGATTCTACGGTACACTCTGGAGAGGACTTGCGATCCTCATTATTCTTTGGCTTGGTAGCGGTGTTACAGAGCTACATTCGGAAACAATAAGATATGAAATCATTTTATGTTTACTTTTATAGGTCTTTTTATACACATTTTGAATTTATTAATCACATACTTACTTTAGAAAACCTTTCAGAAGATGTTGTAAAATTTTGCAAGTCAAGGCTCTCATTGTCCTCACTTGTGCCCTCCTCATCCTCTGAGACCAGATGTTTGTTTATATCAGAATGATCTACAAGACATAGGTAATGAAATGTTATTAGATGTTGTCACTATAAAACAGGCACCATTTATCATTACTATTAATGAGAACCAATTGTCACATATTAAGGAAGATGAGACAAACAGCCACGTAGTCTAGATGATGTCTAATTCTACTTACTGATAAATAAGCTGGTGTCGACATCTGATACAAGCTGAGGAACATACTCCGGTTTCTCACTAAGAAGGTTATCAAAGTCTAAGTCACTGAGGAAGGGATGACCCTTGATCTCAAATGCTCCTCCTGGATAAAGAAAAACAAAAGTGATGCGGACATTGTCAGAGACAGATCCATATCTGAACAGTATATCTTAATCTGAACTAGCTACATAACTGAGCCAACACTAAAAATGGACGAGCTGATAGACAAGTGCTGATCCTCATGGACATGAGCGATATGTCCTCGGTGTAATAAGGGAATATTAATATTATATCTGTTACCTGTCCCAAGTCTATACACAGGATTTGTTCTGAGCAGCTCTGTGATGAGGTTCTGCGCATCAGGTGGAGGAGCACGATCACATTTCCAAATTATGTCTCCTGTTATATAGAAAATTACAGAACAAAAAATTTCTTTACTGGACGGTAAGATAAAGCAAAGGAAGAAACTAAACCAATTTAACCAGTCAAAGCAATGATCGGATTATTCTACTTACCAATGACAGCAGTATCATAAAGATCAGTTACGGAATCCCCATCAAATGGACCAAATCCCAGGAGAAATTCATGAAGGATGATCCCCATTGACCACCAGTCAACAGGTCTTCCATAGCCTTTTTTAAGGATGATCTCCGGGGCTTTGTAATATGGGGTGCCACAGTCCTGGAAAGCAACAGAAGATAGAGATGAGAATCAATGAAACGCTTATTATGACAAGTTTTCAACATAAAAACACAATGAGAGAAGATAAAATATCAGTGGAAAAGTTATCTAAAAATGAAGAACGTAGAGAAGAGACAATAGGGTGATGAGATTTGTACAGAACCAGCTAAGTTCCTGTAAATAATGCTGACCTCACGGTTCAGGAACTCTCTGGCGATGTCCTCCGCTAATTCCTTGTAGATGTTGGTGTTTGGTATCATGACACCAAGTTTTGAAAGCCCAAAATCGGTGACTTTAATATGTCCAGTAGACGTTATCAGGAGGCTGTGAAAGAAAAGATGGGTTTAGCTTCACAGACCATGAGATAATAAAGGATAACTTTCCCTCCTTTGTTATACTACAAGGGACACTTACTTGTCGGGCTTCAGGTCTCTGTGCACCACACCATAACTATGGAGGTATTCTACAGCAAGAACCGCTTCTGCAAAGTATAAGCGGGCCAAGGGGACAGGTAAAAGACCCCTGGTGCTTAGAAGGGTCCCACAGTCACCACCTATAGAAAAAAAGGAAATATGACAGGTAAGTGGTTTATACAGCAGATGAGCATGATGTATTATGAGAAGTGAGCGGAGACATTGAGGCAGGAGAGAATATATACAGATATAATGTATAGTGCACATAATATTGGTCTGAAGTCACGGTGAAACGTCATCCATGTAACTAATAACATAAAGTGATGTCATATATTGTCTACAGCTGGAGATACTGACGTGCTCAGTGCGGACATACAGGGAGATCACACACAGCAATGACTTTCCGGGCATCTTGGTAATGGATAACCTATAGTAAATGCTCTGTGGGGATGTAACCTTTCATGTGGACAAATCTTAATGATGTGAGAGGTGATAAAATGTAAGTAGACATGGTCTGAATATAATACAATGTACGTGTCCTACCTCCTACATACTCCATGACCATACACAGGTGAGATCTTGTAGGGAAGGAGCAGAGCATGGAGACCACAAAGGGACAATCAGCGAATGTCAGGATGTCCCTCTCCAGAAAGGCCCTTTCCACTTTCCGTGTCTTATCCAAGTTCTTCTTGGCCATTTTCTTCATAGCGAAGACCTGTTGTGAGACTTTATGGTGCACTAAGTAGACGGCACTGGAGAGAAGGAGAATCCAAGGGTTATAATAAATCCTTATTACAGTCTGTATATAGAAGTCATTATATGATCTTCTGTACTAATGATGATTACTAGAAGTCCGGCCATCACTAGAAATCCACATCTAGAAATACATGAGACACTACATAGATCACCTATGGGAGGTCTCCACAATGCCACGTCTGCCGGAGCCCTCACCCGGGTCACATTACAGGTGAGAGAATCTACCAAAATTCTTCTTGGGCAGATTCGCTATAATTGAAATACGATTCAGTCCAAATAAAAATTGGTCCAAATTGAAAGTCCTCCAATTGCTGTAAGAAGATGTTTTTTAAGCTCTCTCCACACCCCAAAGCATAATAAATGGAGGGGAGGAAATACGTTAAAATGTAATTAAACATAATATACCCACCTGTCCTAGGCCCTCACCTGTCCATCACTGCAGTCCTCCATCCTCTGTGCCAGTCTTTGGTTGTTCTGGCGCCCCCTTCTGCTGCTGAGGCCAGTGATTGGACTCACATGGTCATGGTGGACGGTGGCAGGTGCAGATGTCATTGATGTCCATATCGTGTCACCCCTCTCGTGACCATGTGTAGCCAATAACTCTTATCAGCTCCATAATGAAGCCCCCCCAAAAAAACAAAGACTGGAGCGGAGAGCAGGAAAGCTCTGGTGGAGGTGGCAGCATAAGGACAGATGAGGGTCCAGGACAGGCAAGGGTAATGTATTATATTATTTGAATCCCTTTCCTTACAGTTTGATTTGTTACCGATCAGTTTGCTCCACTGGATATACAGTACAGTAACTGAGCTGAATAGTGACATTTAGATGTGGACAGTGGTGTGGACTTGTATCGTTTCCCTATGATAACACTGAATGTTAGAGCACAGAGGCAGAAGTATTGTCATAGGGAACCCTGAGAAATGTGGATTATGGTAACAGAAATCTCACCCAAAATTTCCGCTGCTGATGAGTTTGGAAGTTTCATAGTCGCTCATATGCGGCTTTCCTGCCGGGATCAATGATGATTCGATCACGCTCTATAAAGGAATAAGAAATGATATTAAGGAAAAAAGCTCCAGATGCAGAAACGTCTCCCCCTATATTATGTCCCAGCTGATTTACACTGATCCGATGTAGGGAGGATACAAGCCGGATGCTCCGCAGACACGGGTGTAATATAAGGGGGTCCTCTATACACCGGTATCATTGTAAAGTGCTGGATAATATGAGAGATCACACAGAGGAGAACTTACTGTGAATTTGTCAGCAGGATTGTGCTATGTAATCTGGGAGCAGCATGATTTAGGGATAGAAGCCCTGATTCCAGCGATGTGTTACTTACTAGCCTATGTTGTGCTGTTGTTTTAATGAAATTAGTATTTGATCAGCAGGAGATTATCACTAGAGGACTATGTGTCTCATGCCATGTAGTCCTATTACTCTGTAACCCCGTCTCCACCACGGATTAGCAGCTTTCTGCCTATGCACAGTGTACACAGAAAGCTGCCAATCAGTGGTGTGGGCAGTGTTATACAGGGTTCAGCATTCAGAGCTCTGCTAGATCTGCAACAGATAAAACAGTGATTTTATTACAACTGCTACACCCAGTAAAGTAAGTGATAGATCGCTGAAATCAGGGTCTCTGTCCCTACATCATGCTGCTGTCAGATCAAATAGCATAAACCTAGAGACAAATTCCCTTTAATATAAATGGAATTATCTAACACATTGGTGTCATCTCCACTTAGAACAGAGACGTCCCCTGGTTATATGGGGGATAATTCTGGTCAGGTCAGTCACACCCCATAATCTGGTGATACACAGACGTCCCCCTCTATGATACTTACACCGGCGGATTCCTGGATCTCCGGGATCTCACAGATTCCACTGTCAGGATTCACCAGCGCAGATGGAACTAAAATAGTGATAAATGATGAAGAGATAAAATGTATTAGACGATATCAATCCTACATAGATAATACAGCGATATAACGGGGAAATGACAAGACGTCTGTGAATGGGATTAATACTCGTTATATGGGGATTCTAATATGGGAACGTACGGGGCATCCACAGATAAATGTAATGTAAATGATGGAGGACCCCCAATCATCACATGAATGAGGAGCCCCCCACCCCTGCTGCACATGAGAGTGATGGGAAGAGAGCTGAAACATAGCAGCCATATGCAAATTAGCCTGGAAGTGCACTGAGGGCGTGTCACTGCACTCAGATTTCTCTTCCCCTCCCCCAGTGCACTTCCATCCTGATTTATATATGGCTTCTATATTAGATTTCTCCTGACTGGGACTTTGGAATTCTGCAAACAATTAATATTAGAGGACAATGGCCTATACCGTCACACCACTACTGCTACATGTAACAATGTGCTGCCAGGTTCCCATTACACAGAGTAGAGAGTAAATCTAACATTATCCCCGTCCTCTATTATATCTGGATATTCCTTGTAGAAGGTCGGATGATCGCTCACCTGTAATCAGATCGCTGTTCAGCTCCGGCTGACTCCTTGTAGGGTCAGGGATTTCCGGGGTCACATTTTGCTCATATTCGCCGTCGCCTTCTGGTGTTTCCTGATTGATATAATATATATAATTAATATGTGGAAGATTTCACTAAATCACCAAATACAGAAATCAGGAAGGACTAAACCAACATTTACAGATGCACCAATTGTAACTGTACGAATCAAGTGGAAAATTATTTTTGGGAAAGAGGAGATGCTAACTAATAGTGATCACCAAAATGATAAAGAAAAAAATAAATAAATAAATAAATAGTGATCAATAGCAATATCAATCTATGAAAATATATCAATTTATTAAATACAAATGTTTCCTGACACATATACATGTAGTAACAAACTAACAAACATATAAAACACCATAAAATAGTGGAAAAACACCACTGTCTAAGGAGCCAGCTGATACATTATAATAGAATCACGTATATAATGATACAACAAATACTATAAATGATAATTCAATGAATGAAGAAATACAGAGCGCACAGGCTCAGTGCAATATCTGTGATGATTGACCATCACAGATATACGTGATTCTATTATAATGTATCAGCTGGCTCCTTAGACAGTGGTGTTTTTCCACTATTTTATGGTGTTTTATATGTTTGTTAGTTTGTTACTACATGTATATGTGTCAGGAAACATTTGTATTTAATAAATTGATATATTTTCATAGATTGATATTGCTATTGATCACTATTTATTTATTTTTTTCTTTATCATTTTGGTGATCACTATTAGTTAGCATCTCCTCTTTCCCAAAAATAATTTTCCACTTGTTAGTTCATGAGATGCTGCAGGTAGATCCCGTTTATTAGATGGTGCCCTCCTCATTTATGGTGGTTGTTTAACTGTACAAATCATGCGCCATTACGAGAACTTTAGTTAACATTGCAGAATCTCACGTTCAGTGGCGGATTCTATTTTCTGCACCGTTATATCCCAGAGCTGCTTTATCCACTTTCTATATACTATGGCGACATCTTGTACTTCATGCATTATAGTACATTACATTCTGATATCTGACTGGTGATCTGGAGAAGATCAGAAAACAAGGACGTGTGATAGAGAAGATGATGGCTTCTTACCAGGCGTTCCGATGAGCGGGCCATACGTTCCAATACACACAGGACTTTTTCGGCCAGGTCTTTAATAAAAGCCAAATCTCCAGTTTGAGATCTTTTTTCAGCCTATAAAGAAGAAAAAAATAATATAGAACATTCTGAGGTGAGAAAGGGCACAATGGAGGAGGCCACTGTATGTGACATCTGCTCCTCTCTCTGCAGATATAATGACTACATATCTAGGGATTATAGTGTCATATATTAGATGAAAGAAGAAGCTTCTATCCCACCATAATTATCTATTATTATAGAGAAGTTTTGTGAGGAGTGTCCGCCATTTACCTGTTGTAGTAATGTCCTGATGTTGTGACATAAATCCATCAGATACTCTGAGGTTAGTCGATCTTGTCGATTTTTGGTCAGGCAGTCCTTTACTAGCTCCATCACCAGCCGGTGAGTGAAGCTGAGGACGCCATCAGGTGGTAGAAGCACAATGTTAGGGCGATTGAGGATAAGAATCTCCAATAGCGCTTGTACCTGAACATCGTATAGACGAAATCCAGCCATAGTGAAAAACTGCAAGTGCTATCAATCACTATGGAACCAAGAATGGCACCCGTGAGCCTGTGTGCATTGTAGAAGTTGCAACTGTGAGCTGTGATGTCATAATGGCTGACTATTATCACTGATGTCATCACGGAATCTTGAGATGGAATCTTCAAGGAGCGGCTCTGCATAATAGATGCTGCCTGGCAATATTTAGTGTTCGCTCACACTTGTGTATAAATAATCAGTCTATTCTCATCCAGGAGAGTGGGATGATTTTTTCTCACGTGTCATCCGTGTGTTGTCCGTATACAATCTGTTTTTTTCTCAGCAGCTATTAATCTTTTACAGGACCATTTACAGTTACTTTTGCTGCAGAATTGTAATGTATCCGTATATATAGGATGTCACTCTGATGGTCCGTATGGCATACAAGTTTTTTGTTATGTAGAATTCAGCTTAGAAAAATACACAGATCTGCAATGCCTCATTAAATAACAATGGTCAGAGTGTAATCTAAGTTTTTATCTGATTGCACTCATCCGATTTATACGCAAGTGTGAGTGATACCTTAAAGTGGAAACACTATAGAATTAAATTTATCTCCATGTTTTGATGGCCGTCTTATTTTTTTCCAATTAGAACACAACCAGGATTAGGGTATGTTCACACGCTGCATTATTTCAGGATTTTTTTCTGCGCCAAAAACCAGAGAAGTGCCAGGAAAAATTCTGCATTCAATATGCACGTTTAGCTCATGCTTTTGCTGTGTTTTAACCTGCGTTTTTTATTTCATTCATTTGAATGGGTGAAATACGCTGCAAAGACTTGACAAGCCACAAAGTTACAAAAAAATGCAGAGATTTCAGAAATTTCAGTCACTAAGCTGGTAGCATAGAACGCAGCAATTTTGCCACAGAAAAAAACCCGCAGAAGAAACGCTGAAGAAAAGATATGTTTAGGGAAACACCCTAAACATATCTTCAGTCATATGATGGGGAATATTGAGTACATTTATTACCTCGTGTGTCTTTTTTTTCTCCATAGAACAATTAATACATTGGTTGCAGAGTTAACTATTACCAACGGTGATAAATATTGAAGAATTAATGATAAATGACCCAAGTAATAAGTCATTTACATCATTAACATTAATTGTTGTGTCTTCCTTTATCCTGTGGGGTTTTTAGGTGGTGAGATCGTGCAGTCTGGCCGACTGTCAGGGTTGGCCAGACTCCCTATAAAGATGGCTTATTACAAAGAACGCCTGACCATCAACACAGAAAAAGTTGAAAAATGTATGACGCAAATTTATATATTTTATCAATATACAAAAATCAGGACACAGATCAGCTCTTCAGCGGAGGCAGAAGCCTGAAATTTCTAATATCCAGCCCTAGTTACAGGGGAAATCTGCAATCATAAACGTGTATTAAACTAATGAGATGCCCCTCTATATCAGACTTTATCAATCCTAAATATGTAATGCAATGATATCTTGAGGAAATGACAAGTCTTTTGTATGCTGTCAGTAATAGATATTCAGCTAATCTGACCTTGAATATGTATGTGTATGAAATGAAACACCTTCAGGGGGGGCCAAAAGCTGCTAAAACAGTTCAAATTAGGGCCAGACACCAGGAAAGTCGCATCAATTGACCCACAGTAGACATTTTATAATGGCAATGCAGCAATCAGCCATGGGCCATGCATGAGTTATCAAGATCTGGGCCAGTATTTACAGCTTTGAATTTCATTTCACATTAAGACGAGGTGAGTGAGGGACCGGTGTAGGCCTGCTGTGCTGGGAGAGGGTGGCAAAGGGTGAACACGACAAACTGCTGGACTATGAGAGAGGTGCAGGCAGAGATGTTATGGTGGATTGAGAAAGATGTGGTGTGCTCGGTATCTGAGATTGGTTAAAAACAGCAGGCTTGTCCACTTCCGTAACAGCTGATGGGCTCTTTCTCACCTGACTGTAGCGGGTAAACAAGTAGAGGTTCTGTGGCCGGAGACCTGTGTGAGAACACTTGCCACCGTGACGGAGGAGTAAGAAGCAGCAGATGCAGTTGCAGGTGGTTTTAGAGCAGTGAGATTCCCAGACTAACGCATGTTTGTTGATCATGCATATGCCAAGTTCATGAATTTTTGCCTCTACTGAGTTGTTTTTTACCAAGTTGGCAGATAACATGAGTTCTGTGTTACGGATCCGGGTGGTAGAACCTCTGTGCTGCGGTGCAAGGAGGGACCAGAGGGGCGTTAACTAGGTATCAACTCGGACTGACCAAAGTCGCACGGCGGCTCAATCGACTCCATGGACCAGGGAAGGACCGAGCAGAGGGACCAGGTGCTACTCTGGGCCTGTCCTTGTATGAGAGCAGGTGACTCCCACGGGTCAGAAGGCAGGGACTGACCGGTACAGCAGATGAGCATGGCAGGCAGGCTGACGGGTGAGCCGGGTAGACGGACAGGCAGACACCACAGGTAACTGGCAGGAGCCTCCAGGTAGGCTGGCTTGTAGGCACGGCAGGTAAATGGTACGTTCTCCGGGTAGGCAGGCAAGCCTGGCCCATAGACTGTAGGCAGACCGTCGGGCTGGCGAGTGTACTTGGCTGGCGAAGACAGGTTGACAGGCTGGCGGACTGGACAGGTAGACAGACTGGAGGACTGGACTGGTAGTCAGGCTGGCGGACTGGACTGGTATTCAGGCTGACGGACTGGACTGGTAGTCAGGCTGGTGGACTGGACCGGTAGTCAGGCTGGTGGACTGGACTGGTAGTCAGGCTGGTGGACTGGACGGGTAGTCAGGCTGGCGGACTGGACTGGTAGTCAGGCTGGCGGACTGCACTGGTAGTCAGGCTAGCAGCGGGACCTGAGGTCTGAAGCAGAGTTTAGCACGCAAAGCTACAACCTTGTACGGGCACCTCCATTTTGGAGGAGGTGCCTTTTATATGAGAGGTCCTCCGGCCATTGGCCGGGGACTCCTTAGGAGGGCGCGCGCTGCCCCTTTAAGAGAGGGGGAGTGCGCACGCCCTAAGCACAGTGCCCGGGAAGCTGAGCGCGCCGGCATCAGCTGCAGCAGGAGCGCCGGGAGACGCCGGGCGGGGAGCGCGGTGGTAAGAGGGACGGCCTCTCTGCCTGTCAGGGGGGGGAGACGCCGATACTACATTCTGTCATCCTTTGTGGTCTCAAGAAAGGCCCAGGCTAGGAAACCCTTGCCGCCCCTTGTGAACTGCAGACTGTGGACCACTGCTGGCCACTGCCAGACTTGTTGCTGAGGATGCAGTGCTTGCCGTGGTTGCATCACCCCATGTGTATGTGTACAGGAAGCTGCAACGTAACCTCTTCGTCTTCCTCTTCCTCCACTTCCTCTGTTGAGCTACTCAACTCTGTGCCTCTGGGTTCACACTAAGTGGGATCTACAACCTCATCGTCACCCTCTCTGTTCTCCCATTCCTCGCCCTGAATGTCACCCTCTTCCTCTTCCTGCCCTGACAGCACAGTAAAGTCCGCATGTGCCTCAGGTATCTGAGTCTCATCAGGATCACTTCCACCCCCGGGGGTTAACATCTGGTGATGAAGGTCTGGATTCTGCTTGGACCCTACTTCGTCTGACCCCAGATCCAACTGAAAGAAATTTTGGGCATCGGGCCAGATGTATTCCTCCTCTTGAATCTGTGAATCTTTGGAGCAGACCTCTGATGCCCATGCAATAGAATGTGTGAACAGGTCTGCAGGTTCGCCCATCTATGGTTCCCCACAGTCAGTTGGACAGTTGAAGAGTTGTGATGTGGTGGGAAACCATGGTAATTGGAGTGCCACCTCTGAGGATTGTACTGTGTTTCATGTCATAATGGAGGAAAAGGAGGAGTGGCCCCTTGATGCAGCACTTGCCATCCACTTATGCACATGCTCTTTCTGGCCCTCATCTACAAGGCGTACCGTTGTGCGGCTGACAAAGAAAGGGAGAAGAGTAGCCCGTCCAGTAACAGTAGTTATCAGAAGTCTTTGGATAGGAAGAGATGGTGTTTGTTCAGTAGAGCTTTCAGTAATCCCCTACCCTACGTACACCTCGAACACGAAGCCTATTCCCGCTTCCACCATGACCTCACTTTTTCCCACTCATGTTGGATGTACCCTTCCTCTCTTTTAACCAGCTCTTTCACAACCCTAGGCCCAGACCTGTCAGTCACATGTCACTAAATTAACAGTCAATATATTTTTGCTGAGATAGTGTGGCTGGACCACACTATTAGCACAAAGGATATTGATGCTGAAACGTGGACTGGTGTCTGGACCACACTATTAGCACAGATGAGTTGAATTCTGAAATGTAAACTGGTGTCTGGACAATACTATTAGCACAAAGGATTTAGCTTCTGAAATGTAGACTGGTGTCTGGACCACACTACTAGCACAGAGGATTTAGACTTTGAAATTTGGACTGGTGTCTGGACCACAATATTAGCAGAAAGGATTTAGATTCTGAAATGTGGACTGGTATTTGGACCCCACTATTAGCAACAAGGATTTAGATTCTGCAATGTGGACTAGTGTCTGGATCATACTATTAGCACAAAGGATTTAGATTCTGAAATGTGAACTGGTGTCTGGACTACACTATTAGCACAAAGAATTTAGATTCTGAAACGTGCACTGGTGTCTGGACAACACTATTAGCACAGAGGATTTAGATTCTGAAATATGGACTGGTGTCTGGATCACACTATTAGCACAAAGGATTTAGATTCTGAAATGTGGACTGGTATTTGGACCCCACTATTAGCTCAAAGGATTTAGATTCTGAAATGTGGACTGGTGTCTGGATCATACCATTAGCATAAAGGATTTAGATTCTGAAATGTGGACTGGTGTCTGGACCACACTATTAGCACACACAAAGGATTGATTTTCTGGAAGGTCGATTTCTCACAGGATCCTATCTATCTGAACTAGCTGACGATAAACCGCCTAGCTAACTATCTGACTCCTTGCAGCAGCATCACAGAAAAAAACAGCCTTACCAACACCAAGTCTAATTACCAAAGCTCAAGTTATTTTTAATTTTAGTGTATGGAGTCACAAGTAATGAGGAACCTTGACACTGGTTGCGAGCTTGGGAATTTTGACCAAAATATCGACCAATACCTCATGTAATGTATTTATCTTATACATTATTTTTCATCTGTTTATTGCACATTGTCCATTGTTTGAAAGATGTGGCCAGACCCTTTATTGTTGGTTGGGTGAATTGGGGCATCTGTCCTGTGGGGTGCACGTTTATAGTGCCGGGCAGCCCGCTCGATTTATAACCTTAGGGGCGCCATTATTGGGCTTTAAGCCAGACACAGTGCACCACACTTATCTGTGTGACTGGCGTCCTATACAAGCTGCAGTTGTGTGCATTTTTAATACTACACAGCCACTCACATATCTGCAAATTCATGGAGGGGTTGGCTGTTGCATCAGTATTTCGCACTTGTGCTACCCCCTTCCTTTATCATGGGGGTCTACCGCATCCTGCTTGTGCTTTGGTAATCTAACCTGGTGTTGGTAAGGCTGTTTTTTTCTGTGATGTTTTTTTTTCTAAATTCTTGTCCTTTTATGTGAGCTACTTGCAACAGCAGGAGCAGCCTCACTACGCTGTTACACTGACAAAATGGTGCTGAAGCCATATGTCTGCTTTTTATATGAAGAGGGACATGTGACTTCGGCAGCCAATGACACAAGCCATTTGGCCATTGTGGATGATTTCTGTGCCCTGATTGGCTGCCTGAATCTCCACATATTAAGTTAAGAAAAAAGAAAGAATAACAGTCCGCCTCTCCCCTGACCTCTCCCCACCACCTCCCCTCATCAAACACTTCCCCGCTGCTCATCATACAGCACCACTATCCTAGCCAAACTCCTAACAAAAGCATTAGTGGACACTCGATCATTTACTGAACTTTGGTCGAATTTTGCCGATTTTGAGGAAAATGCTCGGGAATCCGAACACAAATGTGCAATTTTGGTGCCTACTTTGAGATTGGCGAACGTTTTCCAAACAAGATCGCTCATCTCTTGTCCCAGGACCCTTGTTGTACATAGTAAAGATTGAAAGCGGAAAGGAGAGAGGTGGATAAATTGCAGTAAATACCACCCCCCTTCCAAACCGCTGGCAACATGAACAAAGCCCAGTTGCATGATTGCAGACAGGTATGTTTCTCTCTCAGTCATGACAAGTTTATCACGCCTCCAGGCTGCTCTTCCCAGTGCTGCTGCAGGTGATTGACAGGTCTCTCCCTCATGTGTACATTGGGGAGAGTTGATACTTACCTCTATCGATACACAATGAGATCACATCCAACATGAGTTACTGAGAGAAACACTAATACAAGAGAAAAATCTGAAACTAAATGCCCTCATACACATTTCATGAAAATGGACCAACAATCATTACTCGTATGAATAATCGATCACTTGCTGATTGTCTCAAACACATATCACACTATATATTTTTTATTTATTTATTTTACTTACTTATATAGCGCGATTAATCCCACAGCGCTTCACAGACATTATTGGCACTGTCCCCATTGGGGCTCACAATCTACATTCCCTATCAGTATGTCTTTTGAGTGTGGGAGGAAACTGGAGAACCCGGAGGAAACTCACACAAACACGAGGAGAACATACAAACTCCTTGCAGATGTTGTGCTTGGTGGGATTTGAACCTAGGACCCCAGTGCTGCAGTGCTAACCATTGAGCCACCGTGCCACCTATATCTGCCAATATTTTATTTTTTCATTCAATAAACAGCACTGGAAAAATCCTATGTCCCTGTCTGGTCTTTGTTGGTTGGTTGGTCATCAGTCGAAATGAATGATCACTTGTTTCCCCAAACCATCCGACAATCATTCATTATGATTAATATAGTCCATTTTATTCAAGTTTCATCCAATGTATATCAGCTCCTCAGCGTCTGATGGTTGTGCTAAAAGCTGTAAGTTCTTATCCATGTCAGAGACAATTATTTCTCTCAGTTGATGAACCAGAGGAGATAATCTGCTGGATCTGGTCCTGTCAAATAGACCAGACCCAATATTAGATCTACAGGCTTCGGAGCACTTGGGCAGCAGCGACCAGAATTTGGCAAGTTTCAGTGTAATATTCAACAAAAAATACAAAGGAGAAATCCAAAAACCTAGAACTTTAGGAAAGTTACAATTTATGCAATTAAGGGAAGAGCTTAGTCTTGTAGACTGGGATCATGTCCAGGTAACTGGGGATACCGAACATAAATGGGGAATGTTTAAAGATATTACTAATATCCTGGAAAAATCGTATACCCTCTGGTAACAAAATGTGCAGTTATAAAATTAAACCAATATAATTAAATAGGGCAGTACAAAGTGTAATAAGACAAAAACAAAGGGCATTTATAAATGCTGAAAAGTCAGAAATGGCATTTCATCAGTAAAAAGAGGAAATGTAAGAAGAAAAAGAAATCAGGTTAGAAAATTTAGCAGAGAAGCAAATTGCCAACAACATTAAAATAAATCCAAACATTTTTATAAATATATTAATTCCAAAAAGAAAAAAATCGGATGGTATTGGTCATAGTAATATAATAGTAGAAGATAAAGAGAAGGCTTAGATGTTAAACATGTACTTTTCATCCATGTTCCCCAATAAACTGCCTGTGCCGGGGATCATTCAGCAGGGCAGAAATCAAAGTTCTCCACCCAATATAACTAAATTATCAAAAGGAGAAGTGTGTTACCCCAGGCCCGGATGCCACAAATATTAAAGGCTGTGTCTGAGAGCAGGAGGGAGGTTCCTTGGTCAGGGACAATTAGCATGCAGCACCTCCTGTCCCAGGCCAGTAGGGGGAGCTGGCTGCCCCTATAAAAGCTGGAACTGGGGCAGGGTTAGAGAGACCAGAACCCACTTCTGAAGTGTCCAGAAGGGTTCCTTAGAGGAAGGGACAGGTCAGCAGCAGCTGAGGAGTCCGTGAGGCAGAGGAGAAGCTGCGAGCCAGGGACAGAGGCGACGAGAGCCGGTCCTGGCTGAGAGAACTACACTACCGGACATTGGGGTCCGAGGCTGTCAGGGTTGCAAGCCCAGCAGCAGAGAACCAACCCGCAAGGGATTTCAGGTCCCTTGGCCTAAGAAGCCTGAAGGCTCCGCCACACAGAGGGACCAGTACAGCACGAGGAAGCAAAAGGTACCTAAGGCCCGAGTCACAAGCCATACAGGCGAAGTACACGGCCAGCTCAGGGACGTGGGCTATTACACCACAAAAAGGGGGATAGTCAGCAAGGGCAGAGAGAGAACGGTAGGCCTTCACACTCACCCTGACCAGTGGGGCTCACCCGAGTGCTCTCAGACACCCAGGCCCATTCCTACCCGGTACTCCTGTTGGGTCAGTAGTAATACCTACAATAAAGACCCTGGACTGTTTGAAGCGGACTCTGAACTCTCATTACTGCGGCCTGCACTATCACCCCCAGCATTTACATACGCTGCCCTGAGGCTACACTCTGCCCGTGGGGAGTTATCCTATCCCTGTGCTGCACACCAACATCAGCCTCAGCGGTCTGCCTTGCAGCGGCGGTCATCCCTGACCGCAATCCACGGGTGGCGTAGTCGGACATTCATAGCTCTACAAATAGACCGCGACAGCATTTGGTCTGACCACCCTGAGCCACGGGATCGGGTTGCCACTACTACCCCAATCATCGCACTGAAGCCCGGTTCCGGGTACCCCACGGGCGAGTCAGAAGTACGGCTGCATCTGAGCAAATTAAATATTGACAAAAATCCCAGCACGGATGGCATTCATCCACGGATATTGAGGGAGTTGAGCTTAATAATTGACAGACCGCTTTATAATAATAATATAATAATAATGTTTATTTATATAGCGCCAACATATTCCACAGCGCTTTATAATTCAGAGGTTCATATACAACAGTCAAGAGACACAGAGCTAAAGATAATACAATAATTAAAGCAAAACTACTGATGACCCTGCTCGTAAGAGCTTACAATCTACAATGACGTAGGGGTGACACAAAGTACGGGGGCTTACTTCCAGTGAAGGTCCAGCCATCTTGAGGGGATGAGGGATAGATAAAGGCTGCATGAGCTCATCACCAGCCAGTATCTGTAGTGCTTTTGGGTGCGGTGGAGTTTGGTGGAGACTTATGTTTGGAGAAATAATAAATGGCTATAAAAATATAAAAAGGATTTTGATTAGGGATCGTGAAAGGCCACCCTAAACAGATGTGTTTTTGGGGAGCGCCTAAAACTGTGTAAGTTGTGAATCATCCTAATTTCTTGGGGTAGAGCATTCCAAAGAATAGGTGCAGCTCTTGAGAAGTCTTGGAGCCGGGAGTGGGACGTATGGATTAGTACAGATGTTAGTCAAAATTAGCTTGCAAAGCGCAGAGAACGGGTAGGCCGATAAACAGAAATGAGGGAGGAGATGTAGGGGAGTGCCGCGTTGTAGAGAGTTTTGTGTGTGAAAACAAGCAATTCAAATTGGATCCTATAATGTATGGGCAGCCAGTGCAATGACTGGCACAGAGCGGAGGCGTCCGAATAATGATTAGCCAGATAGATGACCCTGTCTGCTTCATTAAGGATGGACTGGAGAGGGGAAAGTCGAGTGAGGGGGAGGTCAATTAATAGAGAGTTATAGTAGTCAAGGCGGGAGTGGATCAGGACAACAGTGAGGGTTTTTGTTGTTTCCAAGGTGAGAAAGGGGCTGATTCTAGAGATGTTCTTCAGATGCAAGCGACAATAGCGGGCAAGAGATTGTATATGGAAGGTGAAGGAAAGATTGGTGTCAAACACAGCGCCCAGACAGCGCGCCTGCTGGCTTGGCGTGATTGTTGTGCCACACACGGAGAGGGAACTGTCGGATTTAAGGAGGTAAGTAGACGGCGGGAGCAGAAGAAGCTCAGTTTTGGAAAGGTTGAGTTTCAGATAGTGAGCGGACATGATGTTGGAAACTGCGGACAGACAGTCGCTGGTGTTCTGTTGTACAGTGGGGGTAAGGTCAGGGGATGAGGTGTATAATTGTGTGTCATATAAAGATGGTACTGAAAGCAAAATTTGCTGATAGTCTGTTCAATTGGGGCCGTATAGAGAGAGAAGAGAAGAGGGCCATGAACTGAACCCTGAGGAACCCCAATAGTGAGAGGAAGGGGGGAAGAAGTGGAGCCAGCAAACGATACATTGAAAGAGTGGTCAGATAGGTAGGAGGAGAACCAGGAGAGAGCCCTGTCCTTTATGCCGATTGAGTGGAGCATAGAGAGTAGGAGATGGTGGTCACCGTTACGTTTTGCTGTCAGAAGGTTATTGATTACTTTGATGAGTGCAGTTTCTGTAGAATATAATTGACAAAAGCCGGACTGTGAGGGGTCTAGAATAGAGTGAATGGAGAGGTAACGGGTAAGGCGGGAGTAGACCAGGTATCCCACGGCCTAAGGGGCGAGTCAGCTTTGGCGTAGTAGGCAGGATTGTAACCAACCCGTCACAAACGGGTATTGCGTGCCTGAAAAAGACTTTGTACGTACCTGAGTGATGTTTCCCGCCATCTTCAGACGTTTTCTCGCCATGGGACATCATCTTCGGGACGCCGCGCGGGAAGAAGAGGGGAGTGGATGTCAAAAAAGCGTGAAACCTGAAGCTCCGCCCTACGCTGAGACGCTGCGCAAGGTCCTGAAAGGAGAGAGAGCGATGCTAACGTCATCACCCCACGACGCAAGGTCCTCACCCAGAGCATCGCGAGCGGAGCCGCGGCATACAGAAGAGGATCGTCTGAAGGTAAGCCATGGTTAACTAGGGGGGAGGAAATTGTCGGACGCGGAGGGACCTTCTACCACCAGCGTAGCCGCTGCAGCTGTGATGCCGTTTTCCATGTCCTACATCCCCGGAGCGGCCTGGCTGCCACAGTATGCCAGCGAGTCGCATACCTTGGGCCCACTTTAAAGAAAGGCTGTATAGCCTGTTCAAAGTTTATCCCCTGACAGAAGAACAGAAAGTAAGCATACTGATAGGGCAGTTAACTGGTGCGGCCCAGCGTGAGGTAAAGTCTTGGACAGCTGAGGAGAAAAGGACTGTAAGGGGTAAGGGGGGTTCTGACCCGTCTGCGGGACACCTTTGACACCCGTACCTCAGCAGAAATCAAAATGCGGTTCTATGGCTGTAAGCAGCGAGCCCAAGATAGTATCAGAGACTATGCCTTGAACCTGCAAGAAGCTCTGGGAGCAATCAAACAAGCTGACCCTGGCAGCGTGCAGGACACCGATAAACTGTTGACTGACCAGTTCATAGAAGGTCTGCTGTCCAGCGCCCACAGAACTCAGCTGCGCCTCATGGCCCTACAGAACCCCGATTTGACTTTTGCACAGTTCAAAGATAGGGCCATCCGGGTGCTCCGAGAACCCGCACCAGGTGGCGCTGTAGCTTCCCGGCGCCCTGCCATCACTTACCACCAGGTGGCAGCGCCCTACCCCGCAGACCTTGTGGGGGCTGATGCGCAGGCCCTAAACCCATCCCCGCCTGAAAACCTGCACCATCAGGTCCAAGAACTAACAAAGAGTGTGGCTGCATTGACCAGGACCGTACAGTCGTTGCAGATGGAACCGTCAGGACCGATCAAGCTGGCTTCCAGCCCGGAGGATGTCCCGTGGCGTCGACAGAGGAGGATCCCGTCGTTCAGAGGGAGGCCCGCCGACCGTTACACTGAGGATGGACAGCCGATTTGCCGCCGTTGCAGCCAGCCAGGACACATAGCCAGGTACTGTACTTTAAATGGGTCCGACCTGGGGCAGAGGGCCAACCCCCAGGCATAAGGTCACCAGGCTCGTCTAATTGGCGCGATAAGTACGTGGAGGGACGCCCGGTCTTACCCGTAGTGCTGGACGGTATCCCCATGAGTGCACTGCTGGACACCGGGTCTCAAGTGACTACCATCCCCTACGTACTTTTCAAGCGGTACTGGAGTGACGCTGATATAACCCGCTATCCAGACGATGACTTAAGCATCATCGCCAGCAATGGCCAACCCGTGCCGCAGGTGGGGTTCAGAGAGATGACCATCAAGATTGGTAAGGTTGAACTGCCGGCACAGGGAGTGATCATTGTGGACATTGACCGTCGAGAAAGTCACCCTAAAATAACCTTGGGTACTAATGTGATTGAAAACTGTCATTCAGAAGTAATTGTAATTTTGCAGCAGGTGGCGATGAATGCGAGCTCCAGTCAACAGAGGGTCCTCCAGAAAGAGATAAGAGCCCTGATGAGACGGCAACAGGTAGAACTGTCTGGTGGTGAGATCGGTAGCGTGAGGATGAGCGACCCGTTCCCCATTGCCATGCCTCCCAAAAGTGAAATGATGATCTGGTGTCGGACTGCAATCGGGTTAAGAGGGAGAGACTACCAAGCCATGGTAGAACCCGTGTACTCAGACAGCAGGCCCATCATTTTGACAGCCTGGGGGGTGGTTGATGTCCGCCATGGAAGGGTGCCCGTCCTGATCTTAAACATCGGGGAAAGGGAAGTACACTAGCCCCGGTACGCTACACTAGCCAAATTGTTTGCCGTCGAACACAATGCTCTCAGGGTCGTGGAACCCTTGCCTCCATCTCCCCCGGTGGAGGATAATGGCTCCCAGAAACACAAGGAGGACTGGTGCCAGAAACTCCATGTGGGTGCTGACTCTACTCCCCTGCACCAAAAACAAGGAGTCTACCGGGTGGTTCAGGAGTACGAGAGAATCTTTAGTAAGCACCCGCTAGACTTTGGCCGAGTAAAGGGAGTGGAACACCACATCCCCACGGGGAACCACCCACCAATCAAAGAGAGATACAGACCTGTACCCCCTGCACATTATCAGAACGCCAAGGGCATGCTGAGAGAAATGAAAGAAGCTGGGGTCATTAGAGATAGCTGTAGCCCCTGGGCAGCTCCCTTAGTTTTGGTAAAAAAGAAAGACGGTACCATGAGAATGTGCGTGGACTATAGAAAGGTCAATCGTATCACCTATAAAGACGCGTACCCGTTACCTAGGATAGAGGTGTCTTTAGCCGCACTAAAATCAGCTAATTTCTTCTCTACTTTGGACCTTACTAGCGGGTACTGGCAGGTTCCTGTGGCAGAGGCTGACAAGGAGAAGACCGCCTTCACCACCCCGATGGGATTGAGCGAATTCAACTGTATGCCATTCGGGCTCTGCAACGCACCCGGGACCTTCCAGAGGCTGATGGAATGCTGTCTAGGGCACCGAAACTTCGAGACGGTCCTACTCTACCTGGACGACGTGATTGTCTATTCGAAGACTTACGAGGACCATCTAAAGCACCTGGCCGAGGTGTTCGAGGCCCTGGCAGGCTTCGGCATGAAAGTGAAACCCTCCAATGCCATCTGTTAAAGCCGAAGGTACAGTACCTGGGGCACATGGTGAGTGCAGAGGGAGTAGCCCCCGACCCCGACAAGGTCACAGTAATCAAAAGCTAGCCAAGCCCCTCTAACATGAAAGAAGTGAGGCAGTTCCTCGGGTTGGTAGGCTACTACCAAAGGTTCATCCCCAGGTTCACCAAGATGGCAGCCCCTATGCACGACCTCCTGATAGGACAATCTAAGACCAGAAGCCAAAAGCCACCTTTCAAGTGGGACAAGCCGGAAGAGGAATCCTTCCGCCAGTTGAAGATGGCCCTCACGGGGGATGAGATCCTGGCCTACCCCGACTATGGCCAGCCTTTCATCCTCCACACAGACACCAGCAATGTGCGGCTAGGAGCCGTACTGTCACAGAATCAACAGGGCAGAGAAAGGGTAATCGCGTACGCCAGCCAGAAGCTGAGGCCCACTGAAAGAAACCCGGAGAATTACAGCTCCTTCAAGATAGAATTCTTTGCAGTGGTGTGGGCCGTCACAAAACGGTTTAAACATTACCTGGCCTCCGCAAAGTTCACTGTGTACACGGACGACAACCTGCTAACACACCTGGACAATGGAAGACTAGGTGCCCTAGAACAGCGGTGGATGGCCCGGCTATCAAATTATGACTTCACAATCAAATACCGGGCAGGAAGAACCAATGCCAACGCAGACGCTCTATCAAGAATGCCCCACCTACCCGAAGGAGAAGAGGACTCGGAAGAGCTGGAGGAAGTAGAGCTCCCTGCGTTCCACCGGTATGGGGCCACCCAGTATTCTCACCGGGTAAGAGACAAAGACTTGACCACCGTCATGTTCAACCCCTTACCCCACCACGGCTGGGCTGAAACGCAAGATAGTGACCTTGCAATATGCCTGGTGAAAGACATGCTAAACCAGGCAGACGCTAGCCCTGGCTCGGATGCTCCAGAGGAAGCCAAGCAGTTATGGAAGGAGAAAAGCAGACTATTCCTCTACGAAGGTAAGCTGTGCAGAAGGCTTGTCAATAACCGGACGCACGAGCTGACCTGGCAGGTAGTGGTCCCAAGACGAGAAGCAGCAATGGTCCTGGAGGCCTACCATGACAGAGCGGGACACTTCGGGTGGAAGAAACTGGAGTTCCTACTGAGAGAGCGGTTCTACTGGATCGGTATGAGAGGGGCCATAGAGAAGTGGAGCAGGGACTGCGGCCCATGTAACCTCAGAAGGAAGGACCGTACCAGCCAGAAGACACCCTTGAGGCCCATCATCATCAGGCAGCCTTTTGAGCTGGTAGCTCTGGACCATGTGAAGTTGGCTCCAAGCCGGTCTGGCAACATCTATGCCCTCACGATTGTGGACCATTACTCCGGGTTCTTGGTGGTGGTCCCGGTTAAAGACTTGACAGCGCAATCGGCGGCCAGAGCCTTCCAACAACACTTCTGCCGTCCACACGGGTATCCGGAACAGGCCTTGACAGATCAAGGTCCAGCGTTTGAGGCAGAAGTCTTCCAGGAGTTCTGCAACCTCTACGGCTGTAGGAAGATTCGGACAACGCCTTACCACCCGCAAACCAACGGGCTGTGTGAGAAAATTAATAATATCATCATTGATCTCCTCAAGATGTTGCCCCTGGAAGAAAGCAGCCTGTGGCCGGAGAAGCTGCCAGACCTGATTGACTTATACAACCATATCCCGGTGAATGCTACAAATTGCACCCCGGCTTACCTGATGCGAGCAAGACCAGGTAAGCTGCCGGTAGACCTGGAGATGGGAGCCCTGACACCCGAGGACACCTCCCCAGACACGGACTGGGATACGGAACGGCGGCTACAGTACAAGAAGGTACAAAAGAGTGTGGAGAGGAGTCTGGCTCAAGCGAGAGAAAAGCAAGAGAGGCTCTTCAACCAACACGCCCCTGCTGGTCCCCTGGAACCTGGTGAGCAGGTTTTGAAGCGGAAGAGAAGGCTTCACAAGCTGGATGACCAGTGGGAGAGTGACCCGTACACAGTACTGCAGTCCGACCACAACAACCCGAAGGTATGTGTAATTACCAAGGATGGAGGAGAAACCACTAGCACCGTCTCCAGAGACCACCTAACACGGTGCCCCGAGCAACTGCAGAGTCCAAGAGAAGATCAAGACGACCTTGAGCCCGCAGTGGACAAGGAAGAAATGGTCAGCACCATTCTCGGAGAGTTCCCCCGGACCTGGACTCGGATAAATTACGTGATATTGGTACCCGTCCTACACTTCCTTCGACCTACCCAGCAGGAGCCTACAGGAGAGCAGGAAGAACAAGAGGAACAAGCAGCCCTGGAGGCAGAAGAACCCATGCCAGCAGCCCAGGAGAGTCAACCCTCTGCTGACAGTGAGCCTGCCATGCCTGCGGTAAACCAAAGGACCCGCAGACAGCTGCCTGCCCTGCCTGTAAACCCAGCTAGTAGCTGTACCCTAAATGATAGTGGGGAAAACCAGGTAAGACCACCACCAGATAGTGGGTTACGCAGGTCAACCCGGAGCGCTAGGGGTCAAGTACCAGCTCGCTGGAAGATATAAGTACAAAGTCTACATTTACCTGTAAATATTTAATGTTTTATTAATACTGTTTTCCAGTTTTTCCTAGATACAATGGACTGACAGGTTATGGACAGTGAATAACCGGAACTACCATGTGGATAGTTGCACTTCGTGCCCTCTTTCGAAGATGACCACGGAAGAAAAACCTGTCTGGCGTGTCCTCCTTGTTGTCCAAAGTAGTTAGTTTTTACCTTGCCTCCACGCCCAAGGCCATGAACTTGGGGTTTATAGAGACAGGTCCCCACATTGTGGAAAACTTCACCTAGTTGGGTGATATGGACACCCGGTCACGGAAGCGCCGTGACCTTAAGGACAAAATGCACTTGTAAATATGTTATTGTTTATACCCTGTTTGTTGTTGGCCAAAAGGCTTAGTCCCGGAGTACTAAACTTTACTAGGGGGGAATGTGTCACCCCAGGCCTGGATGCCACAAATATTAAAGGCTGCGTCTGAGAGCAGGAGGGAGGTTCCCTGGTCAGGGACAATTAGCATGCAGCACCTCCTGTCCCAGGCCAGTAGGGGGAGCTGGCTGCCCCTATAAAAGCTGGAACTGGGGCAGGGTTAGAGAGACCAGAACCCACTTCTGAAGTGTCCAGAAGGGTTCTCAGAGACGAGGGACAGGTCAGCAGCAGCTGAGGAGTCCGTGAGGCAGAGGAGAACCGGTCCTGGCTGAGAGAACTACACTACCGGACATTGGGGTCCAAGGCTCTCAGGGTTGCAAGCCCAGCAGCAGAGAACCAACCTGCGAGGGATTTCAGGTCCCTTGGCCTAAGAAGCCTGGAGGCTCCGCCACACAGAGGGACCAGTACAGCACGAGGAAGCAAAAGGTACCTAAGGCCCGAGTCGCAAGCCATACAGACCAAGTACACGGCCAGCTCAGGGACGTGGGCTATTACACCACAAAAAGGGGGATAGTCAGCAAGGGCAGAGAGAGAACGGTAGGCCTTCACACTCACTCTGACCAGTGGGGCTCGTCCGAGTGCTCTCAGACACCCAGGCCCATTCCTACCCGGTACTCCTGTTGGGTCAGTAGTAATACCTACAATAAAGACCCTGGACTGTTTGAAGCGGACTCTGAACTCTCATTACTGCGGCCTGCACTATCACCCCCAGCATTTACATACGCTGCCCTGAGGCTACACTTATCCTACAGTTATCCTATCCCTGTGCTGCACACCAACATCAGCCTCAGCAGTCTGCCTTGCAGCGGCAGTCATCCCTGACCGCAATCCATGGGTGGTGTAGTCAGACATTCATAACTCTACAAATAGACCCCCACAGCATTTGGTCTGACCACCCTGAGCCACGGGATCGGGTTGCCACTACTACCCCCATCATCGCACTGAAGCCCGGTTCCGGGTACCCCACGGCCCAGGGGGCGAGTCAGAAGTACGGCTGCATCTGAGCAAATTAAATATTGACAAAAATCCCAGCACGGATTGCATTTATCCACGGATATTGAGGGAGTTGAGCTTAATAATTGACAGACCGCTTTATAATAATATAATAATAATCTTTATTTATATAGCGCCAACATATTCCACAGCGCTTTATAATTCAGAGGTTCAGAGTCAAGAGTCACAGAGCTAAAGATAATACAATAATTAAAGCAAAACTACTGATGACCCTGCTCGTAAGAGCTTACAATCTACAATGACGTAGGGGTGACACAAAGTATGGGGGCTTACTTCCAGTGGAGGTCCAGTCATCTTGAGGGGATGAGGGATAGATAAAGGCTGCATGAGCTCATCACCAGCCAGTATCTGTAGTGCTTTTGGGTGCAGTGGAGTTTTGTGGAGACTTATGTTTGGAGAAATAATAAATGGGCTATAAAAATATAAAAAGGATTTTGATTAGGGAACGTGAAAGGCCACCCTAAACAGATGTGTTTTTAGGGAGCGCCTAAAACTGTGTAAGTTGTGAATCATCCTAATTTCTTGGGGTAGAGCATTCCAAAGAATAGGTGCAGCTCTGGAGAAGTCTTGGAGCCGGGAGTGGGACGTATGGATTAGTACAGATGTTCGACAAAAATAGCTTGCAGAGCGTAGAGAACGGGTAGGCCGATAAACAGAAATGAGGGAGGAGATGTAGGGGGGTGCCGCGTTGTGGAGAGTTTTGTGTGTGAAAACAAGCAATTCAAATTGGATCCTATAATGTATGGGCAGCCAGTGCAATGACTGACACAGAGCGGAGGCGTCCGAATAATGATTAGCCAGATAGATGACCCTGTCTGCTTCATTAAGGATGGACTGGAGAGGGGAAAGTCGAGTGAGGGGAGGCCAATTAATAGAGAGTTACAGTAGTCAAGGTAGGAGTGGATCAGGGCAACAGTGAGGGTTTTTGTTGTTTCCAAGGTGAGAAAGGGGCTGATTCTAGAGATGTTCTTCAGATGCAAGCGACAATAGCGGGCAAGAGATTGTATATGGAAGGTGAAGGAAAGATTGGTGTCAAACACAGCGCCCAGACAGCGCGCCTGCTGGCTTGGCGTGATTGTGGTGCCACACACGGAGAGGGAACTGTCGGATTTAAGGAGGTAAGTAGATGGCGGGAGCAGAAGAAGCTCAGTTTTGGAAAGGTTGAGTTTCAGATAGTGAGCGGACATGATGTTGGAAACTGCGGACAGACAGTCGCTGGTGTTCTGTTGTACAGTGGGGGTAAGGTCAGGGGATGAGGTGTATAATTGTGTGTCATATAAAGATGGTACTGAAAGCAAAATTTGCTGATAGTCTGTTCACTTGGGGCCGTGTAGAGAGAGAAGAGAAGAGGTCCATGAACTGAACCCTGAGGAACCCCAATAGTGAGAGGAAGGGGGGAAGAAGTGGAGCCAGCGAACGATACATTGAAAGAGTGGTCAGATAGGTAGGAGGAGAACCAGGAGAGAGCCCTGTCCTTTATGCCGATTGAGTGGAGCATAGAGAGTAGGAGATGGTGGTCACCGTTACGTTTTGCTGTCAGAAGGTTATTGATTACTTTGATGAGTGCAGTTTCTGTAGAATATAATTGACAGAAGCCGGACTGTGATGGGTGTAGAAGAGAGTGAATGGAGAGGTAATGGGTAAGGCGGGAGTAGACCATGCGCTCCAAGAGTTTAGAGATGAAGGGAAGATTGGAGACTGGTCTGTAGTTGTTTTGTGCAGGAAGGGTCAAGAGAGGGCTTTTTTAATAATGGAGTAATGATGGAGTGTTTGAAGGAGGAGGGAAAGATACCAGAAGAGAGGGAGAGGATGAAGATTTTAGTTAGGTGAGTAGTGACGACTGGAGAGAGAGACTGGAGTAGGTGTGAGGGAATGGGGTCAGTGGAGTATGTTGTGAGATGAGAAGAAGAAAGGAGCCTGGAGACTTCTTCATATGTGACTGGGTCAAATGTGGAGAGTGATCCAGAGGAGATGTGGGGAGGGATGGGAGTCACGGCACTTGGTGGCTGATATCCTGACGGATGTTCTCTGTTTTCTCTGTAAAGTAGGAGGCCAGATCCTCAGCACAAATGTCCATGATAGGGGCCTGCACTTTAGGACTGAGAAGGGAGTGAAAGGTGTCGAAAAGATTTTTTGGGTTGTTGGATAGTGAGGAGATCAGGGTGGTGAAGTAGGATTGTTTGGTGAAGTGAAGGGCAGAGTTATAGGTTTTTAACATAAATTTATAGTGGATAAACTTTTCTAGTGTGTGAGTTTTCCTCCATAGGCGTTCGGCACTCCTAGAGCATCGCTGGAGAAATCTGGTTTGCGGTTTCAGCTAGGGCTGTTTTACTCTGTGTTTAGAGGTTCTGAGTGTGAGGGGCGCTACTTGGTCCAGGGTGCTTCTGAGATTGTCATTGTAGTGATTTACAGCCAGATCAGGACAGGAAAAAGAGGGAATTGGGGACAGTGATGAGTGAAGGGAGTCTGTAAGTGTATGAGGGTTAGTGGTTTGTAGATTTCTGAATGTGTAATAGGTAGGAGTGTGCTGGGGTGGGCGAGGATTTGTGAGTGTGAAGGTGAGAATGTTATGATCAGAGAGGGGAAGAGGGGAGTTATCTAAGTAGGGGATTGAACAAAGCCAGACAAAGACCAGATCAAGGGTGTTTACGTCTTTGTGTGTCTCAGAGGTTGAAAGCTGTGATAGGCCAAGAGAAGTGGTTAAAGATAGAAGCTGGGATGCGGATTGGGAGGTGGTCTGTTTATGGGGATGTTGAAGTCTCCCAGGATAAGGGTTGGTAAATCTGAGGACATGAAGTGTGGCAGCCAGGCAGAAAAATGGTCAAGGAACTGGTTGGGTGAGCCTGGAGGACGGTATACAACCGCTACTTTGAGGGAGAGTGGATGGAAGAGCCTGATGATGTGGACCTCAAAAGAAGGGAATGACAGTGATGGAACTGGGGGGATGACCTGCAAGGTGCATTGTGAGGACCGGAGTAAGCCAACTCCACCACCAAGTCTGGTCGCAGGTCTCGTGGTATGTGAAAAATGCAAGCCACCATAAGAAATAGTGGCAATGGATACAATGTCAAAATCCTGAATCCAGGTTTCAGTGAGGGCCAGCAGATTGAGAGAGTTGCTCAGAAAGTAGTTCTACAGGAAAGGAAGCTTGTTGCATAAAGATCGTGGATTCCCAGTGCACGATTGAAAGAAGGAGATGAAGGAGTACAACTGATGTTAATAAGATTAGCAGGGTTTCGATGTGAGGTGGGGGAGGGGTTGAGGTTGGCGGAGGGTGGAGGGGTTAGGAGAGATATCCCCTGAAATAAGTAGTAGCAGTAAAAGGAGAAAGAGCAGATAGTTTTTGGATTTGTGACATGGTTTATTGTACAATATCTTTGTATAAGATAGAGTGAGATTTTTCAGGAAATTAAAAAGAGCATGGGAGCTGTACATGGGAGAAGGCAGGAGAGAGGGGCAGATGTGGATGAGGGGGGATGGGGCGGTGAATGTGGATGAAAAAAGCACACAGGAATATGGACACAGGAATAAAGTACATAGTTAGAAGAGAGTGAAAATTGTGGGTTACCTGACTCCTGCCATTGAAATGACTGTCAGAGACACTTATCGAATAGGACACTTTGCTGAAGAGGACACATGCATGCACCCCTTATGCATCTAGATTTATAGGAAGGACTATAGCATCAGGTGAAAGGGATTGTGGGAGCTGCTTGTGGAGAGCTGATCAAAGACACAGGCCAAACACTCTATGCCTTACACAGTATAGCACCTTCCATCAGATAAAGTCTACAATGATGGAAGGACAGACATCTATCACTAAATATTGGATAAAATGCAACAGATAACTGTTAGGCGTCGGGCGTTTGCTGGATCTGAAATGGGTTCAGAATCATCAGTGGATTCTGTGGTCTCGCATTCCGGTCCAGCCGGGGCAGATGCTACTCAGCATCGCCGTCCGTCCCAACGCCTAGCTGGTGCACGAGATGTACAAGTTGTCTCTCGGGTCTTTGTTCCTAGCAATGTGAAGCATAGGTTGCGGAGGGAAACAGGGCTACTACAGCCTAAGTCCAGGATGCACTGCACTGAGAATGCCCGTGATATGGCGGACCGTGATTGGTGGTTTGGGAGTCAGCTGATCCGATGACGTGGCACCGCCTGATTGTCCGCGGGTGACGTCACCAATAATGCGATGGTGGGCAGGGCTTAATCTTTAAATAGCCCGCCCACAAACATGGCGGCGCACTCTGATCATTGAGCTGAGGTTGTGTAACTGTGTGGACGCTTGTTCGTTTGGGCTCCACGTGCTCACTTGCTGTTATAGCTTTGGACAGGCAGGTTTAGCGGGGGATAGGCAGCCTTAGCTGGAGGGAGGCAGGTAGCTTTGTCTGACAGTCTGGCTCCGACAAGGGGGTCGCTATACACCCCGAGCAGACTCCCTAATCCTGGCACCCCCTTTTAACCACGTGGAGGGATACTCCGCTGTCCGGTAGCATGCCGGCTGGGAGCACGTATACGCCGGCGTGAATCACACACATGTCCTAGCGCCTACTGCGTAGCCTCTGTGCAGTTAACAGGGCTACGGCTATATTATCTGTCGCACATCTCTCGTGCTGTTAACGGAGATAGTGCGAATCCCTATTCCCGTCCCGGTGTGCAGTAACACGGGAGGGATTGATATATTAGTTGGTTGTTTTTCCTTCTACCTGGAAAGTGTTCGGCCGCAGTCTTCCAGGCTGCATTGCGGACCCCGGGTTCGGTTGCTTTCCATTATTAATAAAGTTGTTTGCAACCGTCCCCATACCAATAACATAGCACAAATACAGCAAGCAGAGACATTATACCATAAAAATTGATTCAAGATGAGAATTCAGCAGATGACATAGATATAGCAAGCAGAGATGTTATATCTGTGTGACGATAGAAGAGATGGATGGATGTTAGACAGTTGCCATTGAAATGACTGTCAGGGACACTTGTCGAATAGGACACTTTGCTGAAGAGGACGCGTGCATCCACCCCACCCCACGCTGTATCTCAGTTTATTGGTCTCTCTTGTATCAGGGTCGGTGCCACAGGATTGGAGGATGGCTGATGTGGTACCAATATTCAATGGATCCCACTGATTCTCAGTTTCTTTTTTCATGACATATTGTACTTCATGATAGTGTTAAAATTTCTTCAATATGACTTGCATTTATTTGTGAAAGAAATGGAAATTTGGCAAAAAAGTTGAAAATTTTAATTTTTATACCCTTATATCAGAGAGTTATCTCACACAAAATAGTTCATAAATTTCCCATATGTCTACTGTACATCAGCACAATTTTTGAAACATAATTTTTTTTTGTTAGGGAGCTATAAGGGTTAAAAGTTGACCAGTGATTTCTCATTTTTCCAATAAAATTTACAAAACCCTTTTTTTAGGGACCACATCACATTTGAAATGACTCTAAGGGGCCTATATGACAGAAAACACCCAAAAGCGAAATTTCTCCTGAGCAAGCAGATATTCCAGATATGCAGGGGCCGATAGGGAAGGAGCGCCATTTGACTTTTTGAATGTAAAATTTGCTGGAATAATTATATGAAGCCATGTCGCATTTCGAAAACCCCTGATGTGCCTAAACAGTGGAAACTGCCCACAAGTGACTCCATTTTGGAAATTAGATTATTCAGGGAACTTATCTAGATGTGTGATGAGCACCTTGAACCCCAGGTGCTTCATAGACGTTTATAACGTTGAGTCGTGAAAATAAAAAAATCACATTTTTTATTTCACATAGGTCTATATTATATTTTCAACTGTTATTTTTCACCATTAAAAAAAGAGGAAAAACGATGCCACAATTGCTGTTTTTCTTAATCCCAGCTAAAAAAATGTAAATGAAAAGTGATCAAAAAGTGGTATGTATTTCAAAATAGTACCAATAAAATCTAAAGCTCTTTACACAAAAAATGAAACATTTATATAGCTGTATAGATAGAAAAATGAAAAAGTTAGGATTTTATCTAGATGTGTGATGAGTACATTGAACCCACAGGTGCTTCACAGAAGAAATGAAAAAAAATTCCCACAAAAATGTTGTTTTAGCCCCACATTTTTTCATTTTCACAAGGATAACAGGAGAAAATGGACCCAAAATTTGTTGTGCAGTTTGTCCAATACCCCATATATAGTCTAAAACTACTTTTGAGGCACAGTGCAAAGCTAAGAAAAGAAGAAGCGCCATATTGGAATTCAGATTTTGATGGACTGTTTTGAGGGGGCCATGTCACCTTGGCAGAGGCCCTGAGGTGACAGACGAGCAGAACCCCCCATAAGAAACCCCATTTTACAAACTAAACCTCTTAATGAATTAATCTACTGGTGCAGTGATCATATTGAGACCACAGGTGGGTCACAGAATTTTATACCATTGGGCAATGAAGAAAAAATAATTACATTTTTACTTCCAAAGTTTTGTTTTAGCTCCAGATTTTATATTTTCACTCTGGGAAATGGGTAAAAATGGCGCCAAAATTTGTCCTACACTTTATGCTGAATGTAGAAACACCCCATATGTGGCTGTACAGTACTGCTTAGCCTCATGGAGAGAATCAAGAGAGATGGAGCGCTATTTGCCTCCTGGAGCGCAGATTTTCCTAGAATAGTTTGCAGACTCCATATACAGAGCCCCTAAGTGCTACAAGTGCAGAATCTCCCCTCAAGGGACCCCATTTTGGAAATTATATCTCTCTGGAAATGTATCTACAGATGTAGTGATGATTTTGCCTCCATGGGTATTTTCCAGAAAGAAGCAGTAGTGGGTGTTGCTGAGTGAAAATTACAAACTGCCGTTGTAGTGACCAGTAGGTTGTAGTGCCCAGCACATCATGTCCAGCTTATGCTTCTGGAGACATTCACCTGTAAATTAGATCGGCTGTCATTGCTACAGAAATGCCAAACATTTGGATGCTAAATGTGGTTTAGGCACACTGGGGCTCAGAAGAGAGGGGGCATTTTGATTTGGGAGCGCAGAATTTGCTGAACTTCTTTTTGGGGGCACTGGATCATTTTGCTTTTCATGAGCCTCTGTATTAACAGTAATGAGGAAGCCCTTATATTTCCATTGACAGATGACAGACCTGATGTCACGGGTGTGTCAGGTTTGACAGACAGTCATTCTGGATCCGGCTGTGGAAAGTCATTGCGCTTGCAGACACCTTCTTGATCCTTGCATCATCCCTTCTTCTCTAGGACCTAGCGATGATCTCCACTTTCTGCTGCTAATTGACACACCCTTGCTGGATCTTTAAATACCCTCAGTTTCTCCGGAGAATTGCCGGTGATAGAGTAAATTCTTCTGTTCAGGTCTGGTTCGCTGGGTCCTTCCCACCTAGTATGACATTATCACCGGGCCTTTAAAAAGAAAAAAAAAACGGACTTTTTTTTTTCTATGTGTCTTTTTGTGTGTTTTTTTTGTTTCTGGATTTCTGGATCCCGTTTCAGTGCTCACAGAGTAGCTTCAGAGTTTGTCACTTGAGGTTCAGCAGCAATGGCAGTGGCCGCAGACTCCTAATGTTGGGGTCTCTGGGGGTAGGCCAGTCCAGCTTGAACCCAAAATTGCCCTCCTGGAGATGAGGAGCAGAGAGTGGGGATTGTGGTCTCACTGTTGCAAGCAGATCCTCAATCCTTGGCTTTCTCTTTGCCAAAGGACTCTGTTTGTCTCCAGGCAGTTGAGGGATTTTTCGGGGCTCTGACCCTGATCTATGATGATCCTGACCTAATCTCATTGGCTGAATCCAGGATGCTTCACTTTCAGCAGGGAAATCGGTCAGTGGAGACATAGTTCCGAACTCCGGAGATGGGCAACCGATACCAAATGGAATGACCCAGCTCTTAGAAGCCAAATTTGTCAGGGCCTTTTAGAAAGGTTGAAGGATGCCTTGGCAGTTTACGAAACCCCGATGTCCTTAGAGGCTGCCATGTCATTGGCTATATGCGTGCATAGATGACTTCAGGATAGGTAGGTAAGATCACCTTCTCCTGAGCCCTCTTTTCGGGGCAATGCCACATTGCCGGGGGGCGGTCCGGGGGTGAATCTGTACTTTTGGAGATGGAGGAACTCATGCAGTTAGGGGGAGCTACTGCGCCATATATCACCCCTGAAATCCGCACGAGAAAGGGGGTGTGTTTTTTTGTGGTAAAGGGGGACATTTTATTGTGATCTGTCTCTCAATTCCTAAGCAAAAAAAACTTGATTAACCCTTGGTAGTGTGTAGTTGTATAATCAGGGGGTGTGTTTGTCTTCAACATGCAGTTCTCAATTTGTCCTGACAGCAGGACTGAGAAAATTTCTCTGTTTGTGGACAGTGGAGCTGGAGTCAGCATGGTTGATGCTGGGTTTGTGAGAACTCTTGGGCTCACTTGCTGTTCGTTAACTAAGCACATCCCTATTTTTGTCATTGACTAAGCGCCACTTGCACAGAGATTTCTGACTCAGATTAAACATAATATAAAACTGCGGGTGGGGCCCCTTCATTATGAAGTAATTCCTTGTTATGTCCTGGAGGGCCTTTCCACTTCGATTGTACTGGATCTACCCTGGTTGGTGAAACATAATCCAATAGTGGATTGGCAATCCAGAGAAATTGTTGAATGGGGAGATTACTGTCATGAGAACTGCTTAAACATTTCCCTTTCTGCAGTCTCTATGGAGACTTTACCTGCGTCTTTGCCTTGTTTTGAGGATGTATTTTCTGAGAAGAGGTGTCAGGATTTGCCTCCTCATTGTGCATATGACTGTCCTATTAACCTGACTCCCGGAGCTAAACTATCCAAGTCCAGACTGTATAATATTTCTGGCACTGAGAGACAAGCCATGAAGGATTTCATTGCTGTGAGTCTGGAAAAGGGCCTCATCTTCGCCCGTGGTGGCAGGGTTCTTTATCATTAAGAAGAAAGATGGGGGTCTCCGTCCCTGTTGAAATTTCCGTGAATTAAATCAAATTACCGTCCAAGATCCGTATCCTTTTCCTCTGATTCCAGATTTATTTAACCAGGTTGTGGGAGCTAAGATGTTCTCCAAGTTGCATTTAAGGAGAGACTACAATCTGGTTAGAATCAGAGAGGGTGATGAATGGAAAATGGGGTTCAATACCCCTGAGGGGCATTTCGAGAGTCTGGTTATGCCTTTTGGTCTAACCAATGCACCTGCAGTGTTCTAGCATTTCATAAACAATATTTTCCATCATTTAGTGGGCAGGTTTGTGGTGGTCTATCTGGATATTTTGGTTTACTCACCTGATTTTGAGATGCATCAGGGTCATGTTAAACAGGTACTACAGATATTAAGAGATAACAAACCATATGCCAAACTAGAGAAATGTGTTTTCACTGTCCAGGAGGTGCAATTTTTGGGGCACCTGTTGTTATCATTGGGTTTTCGGATGGATCCGCAGAAGACCTGTGCTGTACTTGATTGGGACCATCCCGAGAACCTGAAGGCATTACAGCGCTTTCTGGGCTTTGCTAATCTTTACCGGAAATTTGTCCAAAATTATTCGGTAATTGTGAAACCCTCACTGACATTACAAGAAAGGGGTCTGATCTTTCTAAATGGTCTTTTTCCTCCTTAAAGAGATGTTTTGCCACAGCACCTGTACTCAGTCAACCCGATGTTTCTCAATCTTTCATCATAGAAGTTGATGCGTCGGAGGTGGGGGTTGGTGCTGTGTTGTCTCAGGGTCTGTCCCCTGGTAAATTTCGTCCATGCGCTTTCTTTTCCAAAAAATTATCTTCAGCTGAGAGAAATTATGATGTGGGTAATAGGGATCTTTTGGCAATTAAATTGGCTTTCAAAGAATGGCGACATTGGTTGGAGGGGGCGGTCCATCCTATTACTGTTATCGCTGACCATAAGAACCTGTCATATCTTCAGTTTGCTAAACGTCTCAACCCTAGGCAGGCCAGATGGTCTCTGTTTTTTACCAGGTTCAATTTTGTTGTGACTTTCCATCCAGGGGTTAAAAACATCAAGGCTGATGCTTTATCCCGGAGCTTCCCTGATGGCGGTGACCATGAGAACCTTGCCCCTATTTTGCAGAAGGGGGTAGTCATTTCAGCTTGGTACCCTGACCTGAAAGGAGAGGTATTGGAGGCTCAGGGGGACGCCCCTGCCTCCTGCTCTTTGGGGAGGTTATTTGTACCATTTAATCTGCGCCGTAAAGTAATTAGGGAACTTCACAACTCTGTGCTTGCTAGTCATCTAGATGGTTAGGCAACTGCTGACCTCCTTTCTCGTTGTTTTTGGTGGCCGGGCATGCATCAGGATGTGGTTGAACATGTGTCTTCTTGCAGTATTTGCGCACCTTCTAAAGAATCGCATACCCGTCCGTCTGGTCCTGTTCTGCTGCTACCTATTCCTAGCAGGCCATGGAAACACTTGTCCATGGATTTTATTACTAACCTACCGGTATATGCATGCAAGACTGGTTCTGGTGGTTGTAGACAGGTCCAGTAAGTTGGTTCATTTTATGGCATTATCGGCACTTCCAAATGCCAAGACTCTTCTCAGGTATTCATTGATGAGATTGTGAACCTTCATGGGGTTCCTTCTGATGTGGTGTCAGATCCGGGAACCCAGTTTGTTTCTAAATTCTGTAAAGCTATCTGCACTCGACTGGGGGTGCAGTTGTCTTTTTCTTCTGTCTTCCATCCTCAGTCGAATGGACAAACCGAGCTCTTTAATCAGAATTTGGAGACTTAACTCAGATGTTTTGTCTCAGAGAACCAGGAGGATTGGGCATCTTACTTACTGTTGGCTTATTTTGCTATTAATTATCATCGCCAAGGGTCTACTTTAGGTCACCTTTCTTTGGTGCATACGGTTTTCATACACAGTTTGGTACCTTTAGTGGGAGAGGGGCTTCAGAAGTTCCTGAGGAGGAATGTTTTGCTTCGTCGCTCTCTTCTCTGTTGCGGGAGGTTCAGATATCATGGGAGACAGATACAAATGTATGGCTGACAGGAAAGACTAGCCAGGTCCAGACTGAAGTGTGAATGACTTTCTGTGGTTGTGTACCAGGAAAATCAAGTTGAAGGTTCCTCCCTGGAAGCTGGGACATAGATTTAATGGTCCCTATAAAATAACCGCCGTCATTAACCCAGCAGCTTTTCATTTTGAGTTACCTCAGACTTTTAGGATCCACAATGTGTTTTACATGTCTCTGTTCAAGAATTATGTGGTACCTCTTGAATCCTCCCCCATGCTGCCGCCCCCAATCATGGTTGATTGCAATTTGGAGTTCCAAATTGTGGATTCTCATTTTCAACGTTGTTCAACTTGGTGAATTGAAGGGGTTATGGTCCAGAGGAAAGGGAGGAAAGGATGTGGGTTTCAGAATTGGAGGTGAATGCTCCTAGGTTGGTTCGCTATTTCCATGCTTCTCATCCAGAGAAACCTGGCTCTGAGTGTCTGGAGGCCACTCATAGAAGAGGGGGATACTGTCACGGGTGTGTAGGGTGTGAGACAGTCATTCTGGATCCGGCTGTAGAAGGTCGCTGCGTATTGACCTTGCAGACACCTTTCATTATCCCTCCTTCTCTAGGACCCAGTTGTGATCTCCACTTTCAGCTGCTAATTGACACACCCTTGCTGGATCTTTAAATACACTCATTTTCTCCAGAGAATCGCCAGTGAGAGTAAATTCCTGTGTTCAGGTCTGGTGTGCTAACAGTCGGCTAGATTCATCTTGGAGTTTCTTTGAGGATAGTATTCGTGATCTCTCTGGTGTCTTCTCAAAGCTAAGTGTTTCCCCTTGTATTTTTCCCTAGTGTTGTCCTTAGTTCCAGTGGGACTGACTAGTGCTCATCCCTCCCACTCCCTACCTAGGGCCCAGTTCTAGGGACAGCCAGGGTTTAGATATCCTGCTCGGCGTTAGGTGAGGAACCTATTTAGGGATGATAGGAAAGCCAGGGTGTTGTTAGATCTCCCTAGGGGTCTCCACTCTCCCTTTCCCTAGTTGCTGGGCTTCCGCCCTTTTCCCGTCATTGTTAGTTGCGTTCTTCCCAAACCTAGCATGACACCTGAGTGGGGGCTTCGTTTGTTATTTGAAACTTTTATCGGGAACATTTTACATAACGTTTGGGATCAAATGTATCTGGTGCTCTACGATAAGCATTTACATCGGGGTTTCCATTTAAATCTCCAAGTAACATAATTCAGATGAAATCCTTAAGTAATCCATTCAATATAATGAGGCAGCAGAGTTACTCTGGATTCCGTCTGGCCTCTGTTCAGTGGTGTCCTTTTTTTCAGAAGTGCACAAAACTGTGACCAGGGGTGGATTAAAAGTAGCAAGGGCCCCGGGCAGTTTAGAAGGCGCGGCCCCCCCCCCACACCTGATTTATCACGTGACATGTCACATGATCCCCTGTGATAGATCATGTGATAGTTCACGGGAAATTAATTTGGCACAATATTAATTGTGCTGCCCCATCTGAGAGCAGCACAATATAGGGGCAGATACCCTGATTCCAGCGATGTGTCACTTTTTCAGCTGCTTGTTGTCATTTTGAGAAAATCACCGTTTTATCTGCTGCAGATCTAGCAGCTCTCTGAATGCTGCGCTCTGTATAGCCCCACCCACACCACTGATTGGCAGCTTTCTGCCCATGCTCAGTGTACACAGAAATCTACTGATCAGTGATGGGGGTGGGGTCCTATAGAACTTACTAGTCATCTAGTGATAATTACCTTCTGACAAATCAATGATTTTATCAAAACAACACTAAGCAGCCCAGTAAGTGACACATTACTGGAATCAGTGCCTCTAACCCTACATTATGCTGCTCTCAGATTAGGTGGCAAAAACCTGATGACAGATTCCCTTTAAAGGAGCTGTAAACACAAAAAAGTTTGTATTAAAAAAAATACAAGCCATTTGTGAAATTATCTTTTTTTCATTGTTAATTCACATTAGACTGTATCTTCAACACTTTTGTCAGCAGGTCTTATTACAGACTCTGAATAGGGCAGCTCTCTCCCTCTCCCTCAGCAGAAAGTCACAGCATGGTTAAAAAACGGGATCTTTTATGATTTTCTCATAATAAATAATAAAGGACATGCAAGTCCTCTAAACTATTTTCCGTTTCTCTAAAGGGGAGGTCCTAAATCTTTCTTGTTCTTTAGTTGATCACATGTCAAAAAGGCAAAGCATTTACTATGAACTCGCCTACAAAAATATACACTTGGAGAGTAATATCATCATCTGCATGTAAATATTCATTGACTCTAAGGGCTCGCTCACACTGTCGTATAACACGGCCGAATGCTATGTGATGTTTTATCGGATAGGACTCGGCCCTATGTTATACTATGGGACAGTGCAGATCTGCGATTATTGGCATGAGAAAATAATCTCATTCGATATTCAGACCATGTGCACCCATACAAGTCTATGGGTGCATGTAAAACATTGGGCTGCACTCAGATGTCATCCAAGTGCAGTCCGATGAACACTCACAGAGACTATGGAGAAGATGGAGAAATTAAGTTCTTCTCCATATCTGTGCTGCGAGAGAATCGGATCACACTCAGTTGAAGCTCTGACAGAGTTTGAGCCGAGTGTCATTAGCATAATTGGCCCTATTCTCTTGCATGAGAGAATATATGGCTTAGTGAGTGGACCCTAAAACTGAATAGTAGTCACGGACAGGCACCTCACAAGTGGGATCCATGTAGCTCTCAGATGTCATGTAGCTAGGGCTTCATTCCATGGGGTAGGGCTTAATTTCAAGGTATATATAAAAAAATGGACTTTAAATAAAAATTAAATGAACACAAAAAGCACTAATTGAATTATTTTTTTTTGTAGTTATGTTTGCAGCCCCTTTAAAAACCCTTTGAGGACCAAGGCACATATATGTCCCATAGTTTTAAACTGGAAAAAAATTTGATTGAATAAAATTTAAGGTCCTCAAAGGTTTAAGTAGGTCATAAATTCATATGAATACTTGCTCATACAATTGCACATGCCAAAAGATGAAGAAGAACAGAATCAAAAATATGACATTAAGTGGAGCACTTACAGGTATTCAAGGTGAAAGAGACCAGCAAAGGCATCGTCTCGAATGACAGTAAATGAGTTAGAATTCAGCAAGCTGAAAATGAAGACAGCAGGTTAGAAGCGAACCAGACTTTATGGTGCTCAGAATTAGTCAAGCAGAATTTATTGACTGCTCTTGCAAAGCACTGAGACTCCCGCTGTGTATAGATGGCGCCGTGCGGCCTCCCGCTGTGTATAGATGGCGCCGTGCGGCCTCCCGCTGTGTATAGATGGCGCCGTGCGGCCTCCCGCTGTGTATTGATGGCACCGTGCGGCCTCCCGCTGTGTATAGATGGCGCCGTGCAGCATCCCGCTGTGTATAGATGGCTACGTGCGGCCTCCCGCTGTGTATAGATGGCTACGTGCGGCCTCCCGCTGTGTATAGATGGCTACGTGCGGCCTCCCGCTGTATATAGATGGCTACGTGCTGCCTCCCGCTGTGTATAGATGGCTACGTGCGGCCTCCCGCTGCGTATAGATGGCTACGTGCGGCCTCCTGCTGTCTCTGGGGGGCGCACATCTGCCCACACACACACACATCTGCCCACACACACACCTGCCCACACACACACACACATCTGCCCACACACACACACATCTGCCCACACACACACCTGCCCACACACACACACCTGCCCACACACACACACCTGCCCCCACACACACACACCTGCCCACACACACACACCTGCCCACACACACACACACCTGCCCACACACACCTGCCCACACACACACACACCTGCCCACACACACACACACACACACCTGCCCACACACACACACACCTGCCCACACACACACACACACCTGTCCACACACACACACACCTGTCCACACACACCTGCCCACACACACACACACCTGCCCACACACACACACACCTGCCCACACACACACACACCTGCCCACACACACACACACACACACACACACCTGCCCACACACACACACACACCTGCCCACACACACACACACCTGCCCACACACACACACACACCTGCCCACACACACACACAAATACACACACATCTGCCCACACACATACACACTCACCATCCCCCGGCTCCATTACTCCTGCCTGCTCTGACTTCTCCGTTGCAGCACTGCAGGCCAGGCTCGCACTGCGTGACGTCAGAGCTAGGAGACACGGCCACGCACAGGATCGGGGCCCCGGGCGGTAGCCCGGATTGCCCTCATTATAATCCGCCTATAACTGTGACTGACGGCACTTTTTAATGCACGCCTAAGAAGACGGACACCGCAGATCACAGGTTATACGGCATACACAGTGCATCCATCTGCCTCATTATAAAGAATCTTCCACTGGGAATTCCCTCTGAATCACATATTTCAGAGATTTACACGGAAACCCCGGTGTAAGCGCTCAGCGCACAGCACAGGATAAATTTGAGCTGAGCCTTACTGTGATCTTTGGGAGGCAGAATGAAAAAATCAACAGCAGGTGAAGAATTGGTTTTATTTATTTTTTACGTCATTCCTCATGCGGTATACATGATTTCACGACTTTATTCTTCGGGTCGGTGCAATGACAGCGATACCAGCATTATATTGAGTTTTTTTGTTTGGCTGCTGTCACATACTATAAAAATGCTTTTTTTTGAAAATAAGAAGTTTTTGCATCACCATATTTTGAGAGCTATAATTTTTCCATATTTCAGCTGACAGAGTCATGTGAAGGTTTTTTTTTTGCAGGACGAGTTGATGGTTTTATTGGTAACATTTTCAGGCACATGAAAGTTTATGATCTCTTTCTATTTAGATTTTTAGGCAGCCGTATGAACAAGAACCAGCAATTGAAGAATTGTGTTTTTTTTTTATATATACCATTCAGCATGTGGTAAAATTGATAAGGCAGCTTTATTCTACATTTATAGCATTTTTTTGTGTTTTTGGGCAGTTATGCAATAAAAACTATTTTCTAGAAAAAATAATTATTTTTGCATAGCTTTATTCTGAAAGCTATAATTTTTTTATTTATCTGTTGCTAGAGCTGTATGGTGGATTGCTGTTTGCAGGACAAGATGACGCTTTCAGCGATACCATTTTTATTTACATTCGTCTTTTTGATCGCATTTCATTCCACTTTTTGTTTGGCGATATGATGAAAAAGCATAGTTTTTTGGCTAGTTTTTTTTCTATTTTTTTACTGTGTTCACTGAATGGATTAACTTGTGGGACAGTTTTATAGGTCGGATCGTTATGGACGTGGCAATGCCAAATATCCCTACTTCTTTTATTTATTTATTTTCTCATAAAAATATTTATTTATGCGTACAATATATGCATATTTATTATTATTATTATTATTATTATTATTTTGTGATTTAAAAAAAAAATGTACAATTTTTTTAACTTCTTTTTACTTTTTTACTTAGTCTCAATATAGGACTTTCACTTTCAGCAGTCTGATCACAATTCGAATGCAATGCACCAGCATTGCAATGCATTAGAACTGACTATCTGCTCTCATAAACTTGTTAGATGATGGACTGAGCATGATCTAACAAGTTTGCTAGAGCCTTGTGACTCGGATGCCATTATGACTAGGGATGAGCAAATGTGCTCAGTGATACTCGGATATCACTCGAGTATCTGGGGCTCGGATCTGCTCGTTACTCGGCGGGATTGGTTGGTGCTCAATTTTAAACTCGAATCCCCACCCCAGCATGTGTGGCGCCTGTTACACAGCCAATAAGCATGTGGGGATTGCCTGCGAAACACTGTAATGCTGTAGCCATCTTGGTAGTGGCATTACTGTGTTTGGCTGGCCGTATGACATCATCAGAGATTATAAAAGAACAGGCTCTGTGACAGTTCATATTGGAGGGAGAGAGTGCTTGTCCAGGCATGTGTGTGCACAGTGTAACCAATCAGAGCGCTGTAGAGTTGATACTGGTGCTGAAGCTGAACCATCATACTAAGAGCCCTTGTCAGGGCTAATCCTTTGCTTTATTGTTTGTATTATATACCTTCTGCATTTAGTCTATGAAGGGAGAGAGAGTTGCAGGAGCAGGAAGAGTGGCAGAATACAGTCTGTAGGTAGGGAGTAGGGCTTTGCAGTACCTTGCAAAATATATAACTGCAGCATTTTTTGGGGAGGTAAAAAAAATTGAATATATTTTGATCCATTGAGTATTACGTATTTTGTGGTACATTTTTCTGATATATAACACTCCAAAAAAGTGAGGAAAATTTTTGGCTGGATTAAATTACTCTCCCATAGTCTATTCCGTCATTTGAGATACATTTCTGTGACATATAACATTCCCAAATAGTGTTCAAATATTTTTCAGGATTAAATTACTCATCCATACAGTATTCCGGGGTCTGGGGTACATTTCTGTGATATATAACACTCCATAAAAGTGTTAAGAAATTTGGCTGGGTTAAAATACTCACTCATAGAGTCTTACGTGCTCTGGGGTACATTTCTGTGATATATAATACTGCCAAGAAGTGTTATAATTTTCTGGGTTAAATTTCTCACCCATAAAGTATCTCGTGGTCTGGGGTACATTTTTGTTATATCTAACACTCACAAAAAGTGTTAAAATGTTTTGCTGGATTAAATTACTCACCCATACAGTATTCCATGATCTGGGGTACATTTCTGTGATATACACTGCTCAAAAAAATAAAGGGAACACTTAAACAACAGAATATAACTCCAAGTAAATCAAACTTCTGTGAAATCAAACTATCCACTTAGGAAGCAACACTGATTGACAATCAATTTCACATGCTGTTGTGTAAATGGAATAGACAATAGATGGAAATTATTGGCAAGTATCAATACACACTCAATAAAGGAGTGGTTCTGCAGGTGGGGACCACAGACCATATCTCAGTACCAATGCTTTCTGGCTGATGTTTTGGTCACTTTTGAATGGTTTTGGTTGTGCTTTCACACTCGTGGTAGCATGAGACTGACTCTACAACCCACAGAAGTTGCTCAGGTAGTGCAGCTCATCCAGGATGGCAGATCAATGCGAGCTGTGGCAAGAAGATTTGCTGTGTCTGTCAGCGTAGTGTTCAGAGGCTGGAGGTGCTACCAGGAGACAGGCCAGTACACCAGGAGACGTGGAGGGGGCCGTAGGAGGGAAACAACCCAGCAGCAGAACCGCTACCTCCGCCTTTGTGCAAGGAGGAACAGGAGGAGCACTGCCAGAGCCAGAGCCCTGCAAAATGACCTCCAGAAGGCCACAAATGTGCATGTGTCAGCACAAACAGTTAGAAACCGACTCCATGAGGGTGGTATGAGGGCCCGACGTCCACAGATGGGGATTGTGCTCAAGCTTTGCATTTGGCACAGAACACCAGGATTGGCAAAGTTTCCACTGGCAGCCTGTGCTCTTCATAGATGAAAGCAGGTTCACACTGAGCACATGTGACAGACGTGACAGAGTCTGGAGACGCCGAGGGGAGCGATCTGCTGCCTGCAACATCCTTCAGCATGTCCGGTTTGGCATTGGGTCAGTAATGGTGTGGGGGGTCATTTCTTTGGAGGGCCACACAGCTCTCCATGTGCTCGCCAGAGGTAGCCTGACTGCCATTAGGTACCGAGATGAGATCCTCAGACCCCTTGTGAGACCATATGCTGGTGCGGTTGGCCCGGGGTTCCTCCTAATGCAGGACAATGCCAGACCTCATGTGGCTGGAGTGTGTCAGCAGTTCCTGCAAGATGAAGGCATTGAAGCTATGGACTGACCCGCCCGTTCCCCAGACTTGAATCCGATTGCGCACATCTGGGAGATCATGTCTCGCTCCATCCACCAACGTCACGTTGCACCACAGACTGTCCAGGAGTTGGCGGATGCTTTAGTCCAGGTCTAGGAGGAGATCCTACAGGAGACCATCCGCAACCTCATCAGGAGCATGCCCAGGCGTTGTAGGGAGGTCATACAGGCACGTGGAGGCCACACACAATACGGAGCCTCATTTGACTTGTTTTAAGGACATTACATCAAAGTTGGATCAGCCTGTAGTGTGCTTTTCCACTATAATTTTGGGGATGACTCCAAATCTAGGCCTCCATTGGTTAATAAATTTGATTTCCATTGATGATTTTTGTGTGATTTTGTTGTCAGCACATTCAACTTTGTACAGAACAAAGTATTCAATGAGAATATTTCATTCATTCAGATCTAGGATGTGTTATTTGAGTATTCCCTTTATTTTTTTTGAGCAATGTATAATACTCCAAACAAGCATTAAGAAATTTGGCTGGATTAAAACCCTCGCTCATAGAGTCTTACGTGCTCTGGGGTACATTTCTGTGATATATAACACTCCAGAAAAAGTGTTAACATTTTTTGTTGTATCTCATTAGTAATCCATACAGTGTAACGTGCTTAGTGGGTGACAAAGATGGCAGAACCATGTGAGACTCCTGAGGGAGTGACCAGATGAATATTGAAGCAAGATAAAGCTAGCGCAACAGCAGAAGTGACAGGAGCCTGTGATCCGGACGATTTCCCGGAACCAACAAGGCCCGATCCCAGGCCGCATCCTTTACCGATGGGGTTCTTCTGCCAGGATCCAGGAACTGGTGAATGGACTGCCAGGCCTAGGCTGGTCGGAAGAGACAAGGAGGCTAGCCAGGACCAGGTCTGCAGAAATATTAACGGGCTGGGAGAGGCTCCTTGAGGCGGCTCAAGACAGGGCTACTACCACCCCCGAGAGATCTTATTGATCCTTGGGGTTCCCAACCTCCTATGCAGGAGCAGCTGATAGTACAGGTGACACAGGGGGCTCTTGCCCATTTCTATATGTCAGGGACTCCGACACTACCGGAAGGTGGGTTAATTACAGTCCAGGCACCTGGGAATTAGGCTCCAGAAAGCAGGTGAAAACAGTCCCCCCAGCCTCCCGAGGAAGGAAAAGAAGTGGACACCTGAAGAGGATTACTGCATTACCATCTTTATAATTTTTTAAAAATATTTCAATAAAGCCCGCAAGTTGTTGCTTTTCATTGGTCTGTGGATGACCATCCTTATCATTTTTTCCTGGTGCAAAGCCTTTTTGAGTGTAGGAATACAACAACTACACTTTAAAAATATTTGAATGAGGCTCGCCAGTTGTTGCTTTTCAGGGCTCTATGGATGATTCTTCTTACAATTTTTACCTGGCTTTGCAAAGCCTTTATGAGTGTAGAAGTACATAAATTACACTTTCAAAATATTTATGTTCAACATTTTTATCTGGATTCAATTAGTTATCCATACAGTTTAAAGCGGTAATTGGTAAATTATGGTGATATGTAAAACTCCAAAAAAGTGTTCAAATTTTTTGTTGGGTTAAATTTCTCAGCCATACACTATTTTGTAGTCCAGGCTACATTTATGTGCCATATAGCACTCCCAAAAATTGTTCAAAACTTTATGGAGATTCAATGACTCATCCATTGAGTATTATGTGTTCTGGGGTACATTTCTGTGGTATATAACACTCAAAAACATTGATCAAAAATGTATCGCTATTATATTGGTCATCCATATATTATTACAAGTTCTTGCGTACATTTTGTTGGTACATAACCCTCAAAAAAATTATCAAAAATGATTGGTATTATATTGCTCATCCATTAAGTATTATGTGTTCTTGAGTATATTTCGTTTGTATATAACCCTCAACAATTGTTTTCAAAATTTATTGATATTATATTGCTCATGCATACAGTATTTTGTGTTCTGGGGTACATTTCTGTGGTATATAACACTCAAAAAAATTGATCAAAAATGTATCGCTATTATATTGCTCATCCATACATTATTAAAAGTTCTTGCGTACATTTTGTTGCTACATAACCCTCAAAAAATTGTTCAAAAATATATCTGTATTATATTGCTCATCCATAAAGTATTATGTGTTCTTGGGTACAATTCGTTGGTATTTAACCCTCAAAAAAAATGTTCAAAAATTTGTTGGTAACATATTGCTCATTCATACAGTATTACATGTTCTTGGGTACATTTCGGTGATATATAACCCTCAAAAAAAATTATGACAAATTAATCTGTATTATATTACTCATCCATAGAGTATTACATATTCTTGGGTACATTTCTTTGATATTTAACCCTCAAAATTTCTTTTAAAAAATGTATCTGTATTATATTGCTCATTCATACAGTATTACGTGCTTTTGAATACATTTCGTTGGTATATAACCCTCAAAAAAAACGATCAAAAATGTATCGGTATTATATTGATCATCCATACAGTATTACGTGTTCTTGTGTATATTTCATTGGTATATAACCCTCAAAAAAAAATTTAAAATATTTATTTGTATTATGTTGCTCATGCATACAGTATTACATGTTCTTGGGTACATTTCGTTAGTATATAACTAGTGATGATCGAATATGTTCGAAATCCGATCTCCAATCCAACTCTGCAGCAACTACAGCGTTTTTAACAGTTTTGCTAGCATAGTGCTTGTGTATGATGAGCGGGGGGACGTGGTAGATGAGTGGGGGGAGCTAGCTCAGAACAGGTCAGATCAGCGGCACTCTTTGTTTCTTTTTTCTTCCTGTAGGCGGTAACTTTAAGTCAGGAAAGCGCGGCTAGACAATCAAAGCACAGGAAGCATCCACAGTGTCCAGACACAAGGGCTTCTGCAATTGGCTGCTGAAATCACATGTTCTCACTATATAAAAAGCGGACATGTTCCCTCAGCGCCATTTTATACATGTCACTCATGATAGACGCGGCTCCTGCACCCAGCTCCTGTGTAATGAGAGATATTAGCTAGATTGATGGGCGCTTCTGTGGAAGTCAGATAGTGTAGATAAGTCCTGTGCTGTGTACCTGTTCAATTGACCTTGCAGCACTTTTTTTTGTTTTTGTGCAATTACTGAGATTCTGACAGAAAGAGCAGGGCCTATGGCATTGAACAGTGTTGTGCACCGGTTGTACTGTCTGTGCTCCATGCAGGAATATACCTTCAATCTATTTTTGCACTTGCTGATGTGATAAAGCAAGCAAGCAAGCCCTTGTAGGCCACTTTTTGATTTCGTGGGGTTGAAATTCAGCTATCTGCAGAGCTTGTCAATGCAGAGCTTCTGAGTGCAGAGCACAAAAACCTTTTTTTTTCATTTGCTAATGTGATAGTGCAAGCTGTGTTAGCCCAGTTTGTAATTTTTTTAGTGGGTGAACTTCAGCTGTATGCACAGTAAAACAAATATACACACTGTGCTATACGTCAGCTACTACGTTAGTGGTGGTGAACTTCACCTGTTTTCAGAGTAAAAACAAAGTTTTTTTCTGTTGCTAGCCACAGTCCAAAAAATATTTTTTTCTGTCGCAAACGTGTTACACTCTGCAATAAGCCACCTAGTCCTTTTAGTGGCGGTGAAATAGTTTGGAGAATATCTCCTATGTTATACAGGCCTCATTCACAGTAAAAAAATACTTTCTTCTGTTACTAACGTCATACACTAGGGGACATCTCAAAGTGCCAAGGGAGGGTGGTTCACTGCGATCGAGGAGGGTTGGCGAGACCACAAAAACTGTGTTCACGGTGTTAGTGAAGGCGAGAAACAAATGGAAGAGGAATAGATGATGGGCGAGCAACAGTCAGAACATGAAAAGGATAATCATCCCCTCTCTGTTCGTGTTTGGCAGGAGGGAACGGAGGAAACAAGCATCAGGATTAACCAGCCACCAACACAGCATGGGCTTGAACCTCATGAAAGAGCCCGACATATGCATATGAATGGGTTCTTGCTGCACTATCTGCAACATGATCCCAGTATAGTTATGATTCAAAATAGTGCTGAGTACTGGGTTGCCACTCTGTTAGATCCACGTTTATAAGAGTACATTTTTCCAGATGCTTCCCACCCTGGAAAGGGACCCACGAATGCTGGAGTATCAAAACACGCTTTTACTCAACCTTAAGATAGGTTTTTCCCAAGCCAGCAGTGAGGCATCGCAGCTCTACACTTCCAACCTCCGGCACATCAATTCATCAACGCCAAAATATTAGCAGATTTAGTAGTGTAAGTGGCAGAAGCAATTTCTGTGAGTCCTTTCACACATTTTATAGACCAGCTCGAGCACCTGCAGTGGCCGTAAGGGCCTAGGGTACTCAGTAGCCAGGCCAGCAGTCTTGCAAGGAGGTCACAGTGGCAGTGGCCCAGCTCCGTTGCCCTGGCTGACCAGATGAAGGAAGTATTTACAGGGGATTCAAAGTCTTTATGTGACGACACCTGCGGTGCCTGGTCAGGGATGACCAGCGCTGCTGTGTATAGATGGTATAGCAGCGGGGATGAAACACTTCTCACAGGTGAAGCGGACCCCCAGGGACTGAGAAAGCTGATATGAAGGATGGCGGCAGGGGAAACAGGGTGCAGAGAGCAGGGCGGCATCAGTGATGATAGTTGCGGTGGTAGCACAGCTGCGGGGAGGCGCAGAAGAAGACAGACACGAGGAATGCAGTCCGGTTACTTTTAATGCAGAAAAAGCTGTTTAGTCCGGGGCACTGGTCACTAGGTCCAGGAGGGTCCGGTCAGCCTGGAAGCAATCGGAGTCCACCCTGTCAGATGGGTTTGGAGGCCTGCCTGCTGCACTTCTCCATTGCGGGCCCCGCTGCCTGTGAGCTATCCTGCGGTCCCTTTTCTTCACACCTGCCCTAAGCTCCGTACTAGTAGGCGGTGCGAACCTATAATGGGTAGTGCCGTCTTGGGTGCAACTCCAAGCTCTAGTTTTGCCGCTGTGCTGCCGGGCCTCTGCTTGTGGCCAGGAAACTTGCAATCTCCTGTCCCCCAGATTTGGTTGCCGGGATGTGCAATGCCCGTACAACCCAGGACTCTGGCGTCCTCTGCTCCGCTGCCTGGGGTGAGCTCTTCACTTGCTCTGCTCCCCAGAACTTTCTCCTTCTCCCTCTGCTGCTTTTTCCCCCTCTCTCTTCCCTTTCACACTCACTGACTAACTCCTTCCCCCAGCCAGAAAAGGCAGCTCCCCAAAATAGGGTGTAGAGCTCCCCCTTCAGGTCAGGGATCAGAACCTGTGTGTGCATGTGTGGTTGACCTGACGTGGGGAGCTCCTTCTGCTTCCAAGCGTAATATCACCTCCAGTGAAGGAGGCAACACTACTGTGGCAACCAGCCCATGGGGCGCCACACACCAGCACAACAGAGTACAAGTCTGACACGTGGTGAACAACTCGATAGGATGATGCACTCATGATTGAGTTTCCGTCTGCTAGATTGGCTGTAGTGAAGAGGTATTGGTCTCCATTATACTACTTCTAATCTAGTAAAATTGATGCCACTTTGGTGGTTTTAGGCCATAATTTATTAAAATGTGAACATTTCTGATTGGGTCTCCGTCTACAGGGTTGGCTGTAGGGGAAGAGGTGTCGTTCCTAATTCTACAATTTCTACTTTACTGAAATGGATGCCACTTTGCTGGTGTCTGCCACTATTTTTTGGAAATGTGGGGAATCCTGATTGGGTCTCCATCTATTGGGTTGGCTGTAGTGGAAGCGGTGTCTGTCTCCATTATACTACTTAAACTCTAGTGAAATTGATGTCACTTTGGTGGTTTTTGGGCCCTGATTTTTTAAATGTTAACACTCCTGATTGTGTCTCCATCTATTGGGTTGGCTGTAGTGGAAGAGGTTTCTGTTTCCATTAAACTACTTCTACTCTGGTGAAATTGATGCCACTTTGCTGGTGTCTGCCACTAATTTTTGGAAATGTGGAGAATCCTGATTGGAGCTCCATCTATTGGGTTGGCTGTAGGAGAAGAGGTTTTGGTCTCCATTATACTACTTCTACTCTGGTGAAATTGATGCCATGTTGGTGGTTTTAGGCCCTAATTTATTAAAATGTGAATGTGACGCCCTGCTGCGCATGGAGCCACAGATCCTGGAGGGGTGCATTTCGAGATTTCTCCACAAGAGGCCCTCAGAGCATACACCCTACCTTAGACCACCAGAGGGAACCCGGATAGGGATATAAATACGGAGGGTGCAGCTAGGCTGAGTCAGTCTGTGAGTTAGTTCTCCTCAGGAAGTGAGTAGAGACAGAACAGTCTGGAGTCCACAGCCAGTTCCTGCAGAGTGAGACACAGAGAAACAGGTCAGTCTGCAGTGGAGCTCAGTCAGACCCAAGCAGCTCGAGTTAAGTGAGCTAGGAGCATTGCTGATGCTCAGACAGCAGCTGAAGAGGCAGCCAGCTAACTGCCAGTGTGTATAGCCTAGCGAGGGCCCGAGTAGGCTGAAGGCTAGAGGAGCGAGTAGCATTGGGGGCAGAGGAGCTTTACCAGCTCACCCCAGAAACCATATACCGGACACCGGGTCCGAGTCTGCCGGGATTTTTGACACCCAGCAGAAGACAACCAGAACCCCTGGCGAACTACATGTCCCAGGAATACCAAACGCTGACTGTTATACCAGTGTCAGGAGTTACCGAGGCCCCATATACCAGGGAGTGTGTACTCCAACAGAAGGCCCTACCACAGGATCAGCCGGTGCAGAACAGAGACTAAGTTAGGCCTAGCTCCAGGCAGGCCAGAGACTAACACTAAGCGGCGAAGAAACAGGCGGCCCTACACCTGCTCACTGGGGAGAGTTCTACAGTGCACCCCTCACCCTACAGTGCTCCGGACGGACCTGCATTTCCACCAGTAAAAGGTACAGAAGCAAACCGTGTGTGTGTGTGTCCTGTTCTTCCTTGGACCCGGCTGGGTCACCGCCATATCGTGCACCTCGTCAAACATCACTGCCCTGAGGCCTAGCTCCACCTGTGGGGAGCTACACCATCAACGCTGCCGTAACACCGGCCTCAGTGGACTGCCGCAGCGCTGGTGATCCTTACCAGACTACACAGGTGGCGTCACGAACTTTGACATTTTATTTTCCCCTTTTTAAGAGAGACCCAGGGTACGGGCCCGGGAGCCGATCACCACGACATCCCCCAAGACGAGGCATTAAGGCCCGGGCGCCGAGTAGTCCCCATCCCCTGGGCGCCACATCTCTCTAACTGGCGTCACGAACAGGATTGCGTGCCCGTTGCCACCGGGTACTGTGTGCCTAAGAAACTGTAAAACTCACAGTGGTGAAGCTTTTCCCGCCATTTTCTGGAGTTTCCCGCCACTGGCCGCCATCTTTCCGGTCGCCGCGCGGGAAGAAGAGGGGCGTAACCGCTGGAAGCGCGCGAAGTCGAGGACACGCCCCATGCACTGACGCAGCATCAGGTCCTGGCAGGAAGCCCCAGCGAACGCTCTGACGTGGAACATAAGTGACGCAAGGTCCTACCAGAAGACCGTCACCTGCGGAGCTGCGGCCTACAGAAGGAAGGTAGGCCACGGTTCACAAGGGGGGCGCCAAGATGTTGCAGCAACAGCCCGACGTCGCGGCCCAGGCCGACAGCCCTGATAATCTACCCGCGGTCGCTGCCGCGCAGGCCGAGGCAGCTGCTCCATCACCAGGGCCTGTAGCCCCTATCGTACCATTGACTTTACCATACATGCCTGGAGAAAAGTGGCTCCCCCAGTACAGCGGCAAGCCAGACACCCTGTCTGGATTCAAGTGCAAAATATGCAGCATCCTGGACATGTATTCTATGACGGGCAAACAAAGAGCTGCAGTAGTTGTGGGACAATTGACTGGTGCTGCGGAGAGAGAAGTAGAGACCTGGTCGGCCGCAGATCAGGAATCAGTGCCCGCAATTTTCAAAACGTTACAGACTGCCTTTGAGGACCGCACTGAGGCACACCTCCGGATGAGGTTCTACCAATGCTCTCAGAAGCCGGAGGACAGCGTTCGGGACTATGCCTGCCATTTACAAGGGGCCCTGCGAGCTCTAAAACAGGTTAGTCCAATTAGCATAACCAATAAGAGTAAAATGCTAAAAGAACAATTTGTCCGGGGGCTGAGGTCCCAAGCAGAGAGCCGGACTGTGCGTTGGTGGTCCTTGGACCATCCAGATGCTACCTTTGACACCCTTAAGGACATGGCTATCAAGGGACTGCAACCCCTGGAGGCAGCAGATACGTCTATCCAGCGTTACCAGGGTGGGGCCACTCTAATGCCAGCAGCACCCACCTTTTCCTCGCTGGCTGCTGAAGCCAAAGTGCAGGCAGCGCCCCCTACTGAGCTGGACTGTCTGCGCTCAGAAGTGCGCCAGCTGACCAAAAACCTGGCCACTGTAATGAGTGCCCTGCAACTACGGACGGAGCCAGAGACGGAGGGAAAGATCCTGCTAGCCGACTGCCCTGAGGATGACCCCTGGATGAGCCGGAGGAGAAGGAGGACGTCGCCACCCCGGAGAACAACGCCGTCCCCAGGAAGGACCAACAACCAGAGCCATCCTCACCAGCAGTTAGTCTGCCACCTCTGCCAGAAGGCAGGTCACACAGTGCACCAGTGTCCTTTAAACTAGCAAACCCTGGGTCCGAGGGCCAACACCCAGGAATAGACTCAGCAGGCCCCTCAGACTGGCACCACAGGTTCGTGGGAGGAAGACCTTTCCTATCCATCATACTGGACGGCATTGCGATACCTGCCCTGCTGGACACCGGATCCCAGGTAACAATCATACCTGATATCCTCTATAGCAAATACTGGTCGATGGACAGTCTCCAACCCCCAAACCCAGACTTTTCAGTATATGCCTCTATCGGCCTCCCTCTTGACCTACTTGGGGTTAAGAATGTAGCAGTAAAAGTGGGGAGAGTGGAGTTAAAGGACCAGGGACTCATTGTAGTGAAGACTGTCAATGAGGAAAATTGACTGAATGTGGTACTAGGCACTAACATTGTTGGTAACTGTTTGGAGGAGGTTGTGTTTTTACTCCAACAGCTCGCTGACGTTGCCAGACCAGGGCAGAGGAGAGCACTCCAGAGGGAGATTCGAGCCCTGATGTACCAGCAGCAAGTAAAGCTAACCGGTGGTGAGATTGGTAATGTGCGGGTAACAGACCCCGTACCCATTGTGATTCCCCCAATGAGTGAAATGCTTATCTGGTGTAGAGCAGCAATAGGTCTTAAAGGACAGAGCTATCAGGTGGTAGTAGAACCCCTTAGCTCAGAACACAGACCTACACTCTTAACTGCCAGGGGGGTAGTAGATGTACGCAATGGGAGGGTGCCCGTCTGTCTTCTCAACTATGGGGAAGACAAGGTCAGATTACCACGTTATGCCACTGTTGCCAAACTTTACACTGTAAGTAATAACTCTATTCACACGGCGGAGTCCTTAACCTCCCAGACCAAGTGGAGGATAATGGCCCTACAACACAGGTGGAGGATTGGTGTCAACAGCTCCACGTTGGGACAGACACCACTCCTGCCCACAAGAAACAGGGAGTACACCGGGTGGTTCAGGAATACGCGCAGGTATTCAGCAAACACCCACTTGACTTTGGGAGGATTAAGGGGGTACAACATCACATCCCCACAGGCAACCATCCCCCCATCAAGGAACGGTACAGGCCTATACCTCCAGCACACTACCACAAAGCCAAGGAGATGTTGCATGACATGAAGAAAGCAGGGGTAGTAAGGGATAGTTGTAGTCCCTGGGCAGCTCCCCTAGTTCTAGTCAGGAAGAAGGATGGAAGCATGAGAATGTGTGTAGATTACAGACAAGTAAATCGCATTACACATTCCCGTATTGAGGAATCCCTGGCTGCCTTACAGACAAGTAAATCGCATTACACATTCCCGTATTGAGGAATCCCTGGCTGCATTAAAGTCTGCAAATTACTTTTCCACCCTTGACCTCACTAGTGGGTACTGGCAAGTATCTGTGGCTGAGGAGGATTGGGAGAAGACGGCCTTCACCACCCCGATGGGACTCTGCGAGTTCAACAGTATGCCGTTTGGACTCTGCAATGCCCCCGGAACGTTCCAGAGATTGATGGAGTGCTGCCTGGGACACCGCAACTTCGAGACTGTGTTACTATGCCTGGATGACGTGATTGTGTACTCCAAAACGTATGAGGACCACTTGAAGCACCTGGCGGGGGTATTTGAGTCACTGTCCGGGTATGGGATGAAGTTGAAGCCCTCAAAGTGCCACCTGCTCAAGAAAAAGGTACAGTACCTGGGGCACATTGTTAGTCCAGAGGGAGTAGCACCAGACCGGGAGAAGGTTACTGCCATCCAGAAATGGCCGGAGCCAAAGACCCTCAAGGAGGTGGTCAGTTCCTGGGACTGATAGGATACTACCGGAGGTTTGTACAAGATTACACTAAGAAAGCAGCGCCTCTGCAAGACCTCCTGGTAGGACAGTCCCCCAAGGGCAGAAATCCCCCGTTCCACTGGGGTAAAGAACAGGCTGAATCATTTCAAGAAATGAAGGAGATCCTGACAGGTGATGAGATCCTAGACTACCCTGACTACAGCCAACCGTTCCTGCTGTATACTGATGCCAGCAATGAAGGATTGGGAGCTGTCCTAAGTCAGAAGCAGAATGGCCAGGAGAAAGTCATCGTGTATGCAAGCAGGAAGCTCCGCCCGACCGAGAGGAACCCAGAGAACTATAGCAGCTTCAAGTTGGAGTTCCTGGCCTTGGTCTGGGCCATCACAGAAAGGTTCAAGCGCTTCCTAGAAGAAGAAGTGGATGACCTGGAAGAGATTGAGCTACCTGCCTTTCATCGGAATGGGATGATATATATATATATATATATATATATATATATATATATATATATATATATACACTGCTCAAAAAAATAAAGGGAATACTCAAATAACACACCCTAGATCTGAATGAATGAAATATTCTCATTGAATACTTTGTTCTGTACAAAGTTGAATGTGCTGACAATAAAATCACACAAAAATCATCAATGGAAATCAAATTTATTAACCAATGGAGGCCTGCATTTGGAGTCACCCGCAAAATTAAAGTGGAAAAATACACTACAGGCTGATCCAACTTTGATGTAATGTCCCTAAAACAAGTCAAAATGAGGCTTCGTATTGTGTGTGGCCTCCGCATGCCTGTATGACCTCCCTACAACGCCTGGGCATGCTCCTGATGAGGTTGCGGATGGTCTTCTGTAGGATCTCCTTCCAGACCTGGACTAAAGCATCCGCCAACTCCTGGACAGTCTGTGGTGCAACGTGACGTTGGAGGATGGAGCGAGACATGATGTCCCAGATGTGCTCAATCGGATTCAGGTCTGGGAACGGGCGGGCCAGTCCATAGCTTCAATGCCTTCATCTTGCAGGACCTGCTGACACGCTCCAGCAACATGAGGTCTGACATTGCACTGCATTAGGAGGAACCCAGAGCCAACCGCACCAGCATATGGTCTCACAAGGGGTCTGAGGATCTCATCTCGGTACCTAATGCTAGTCAGGCTACCTCTGGCGAGCACATGGAGGGCTGTGTGGCCCTCCAAAGAAATGCCACAGAACACCAGTATTGGCAAAGTCGCCACTGGCACCCTGAGCTCTTCACAGATGAAAGCAGGTTCACACTGAGCACATGTGACAGACGTGACAGTCTGGAGACGTCGTGGAGAGCGATCTGCTGCCTGCAACATTCTTCAGCATGACGGGTTTGGCAGTGGGTCTGTAATGGTGTGGGGTGGACCCCTCCTTGCTACTAGGCATGGCATCACCCCTTGTGAGGGAGGCAATGCCACTATGGCAACCGGACTCCTGGGGTGCCACAGGTCTCCGGACACAGAACCTCCACTTGTTTGCCTGCTACAGTCAGGGAGAGTAAGAGTCTGTCAGCTGTTCTGGAAGTGGACATGCTGTCACGCTAGGTATTGGGAGAACTCATCGTATAACGATGGGAACAGTGGAAGGGAGCCCTACAACTAGGGAAAGGGAGAGTGGAGACCCCTAAGCAGATCTAGCAAAACCCTGACTACCCTATCAACCCTAAATAGGTTCCGCGCCTATTGCCAAGCAGGATACCTTAGCCCTAGCTGACCCTAATGCTAGGCCCTAGGTAGAGAGGGGAAAGGGTGAGCACCATTCAGCCCCACTGCAAACTAAAGTACAAACCAGGGAAACAAACAAGGTAATACACTTAGCTTTAACATGATGCCGGAGATAACACGGCTGCAATCCACAAATGAACTATAAGGAAATACTATCCAACTACTAGAATTCCAGGCCTGAATAGAAGAGGAAACTCTATCACCAGCAACTCTCTGGAGAAACTGAGTGTATTTAATGATCCAGCAAGGGTGTGGTAATTAGCAGCAGAAGTTAAGGATCACCAATGGGTCTTAAAAGTATATTCCCCAAGCAAGGTGAAGATCACTGCTGGCTCCTAGAAAGAGAGGGATAATGAAAGGATCAGGAAGATGTTTACAAGGCCAAACGCAGCGACCTTCTATAACCATATCCCGAATGACTGTCTGTCAGACCTGACATACCCATTCCTGCTTTTTTTTACTGATCTCAGACACCAGGCACACCATATCTTTCTCAATCCACCATAACATCTCCACCTGCACCTCTCTCACAGTCCAGCAGCTTGTTGTGTTCATCCTACTCCACCCTCTCTGAGCACAGCAGCCAGCCATTGGTCCCGCAGTTGTGGTCGCGTTAAAGATTGTTTCCTCCTACACATGCCTAAGCAAAGAGCTTGAACTTCACCATCTCCAATTTGTTGGCCACGGAAGTGCTGCCTTTCTGCCTGGTAGATACAGACATTTTCCGAAAGCTGATGGCCATCGCAGATCCCCAGTACTAGTTGCCAAGTCACCATTACTTCTCAAAGAGAGCTATACCTGCGCTACACCAGCATGTCGCAGACGACATGGAGGCGGGGTTAATAAGAGTTAGTTGAAGGAGAGTTGGAGACAGGAGGATGACGAGGAAGAACCTGGGGAAGGGAGCTGTGTACAAGCTCGACTCCGAGGAGACAAGCGCAAGTGAACCGGACACCGGAGTCCGTGGTTGTGGGGCACCATAGGGCCCAGCACCGCCACGTGGGAGCAACACTTGGGGAAGGCCCAATCTGCCTGCCATACGGGTGAGGAAAAAGACGATTTACTCAGGGACGAGGGCCGCAGCATCGCTTCAAGCAGCAGGGCCAAAGAGATTAGTGCAGAGGGAAGGCCTACAACTTCACCTGGCGAGGTGGATCCCCAACTTGCTTCCAGGCCTTCCAGACCTCCACTACCAGCTAGTACCCGTGCCTCGGTCTGCTCTGCCAAACCGCAAGTAAAGCTAAGAGGAAACCGCCATTAATGTGTTGTCTGTTCATTACCTGCACCCTCAGCCCTGCACGACACTGTCCCAGCCGACAATATCTACTCTTCAAATCATCTACACTGCCCCGGAGCTTCGCTCTGCCTGTGGAGAGCTGAACCAACTCTGCTGCGTCATCATCTGCTCCAGTGGATCTGCACCACAGCGGTGGCCCCATATAGCCGCATACCACAGGTGGCATCACGAACATCATCTCTAAAAACTTTATTCCCCTTTTACTTTTCCTTTCATTGACCACCCTGGGTCACGGACCGGGTCACTGCCACCGTGACATCCCCAGCACCGACCGGCCCGGCTACCGAGTACCCCATGGCCCAGGGGGCGTGTCATATTTCATCACTGACACCTGGATGAACAAGAAAGGCCAGGGGTGCTACATTTCGCTGAATGGGCACTGGGTGACTCTGGTGGCTGTGGGGGCAGGTGGGGAATGGGCTGCTCCACAAGTCTTGGAATCCCCAAGGCTTGCAGGACAAACCTCTGTATCTAACACTTCCTCCACTGATTCTGCCTCCTCCATCTCCTTTAGGGCCTCCACCTGCACTCTCAAGCACTTCCTTAATGAGACACGCGTTCCAACAGTGCAGAGAGAATCCCCTCCATCTCTATACTGCGCAGCTAGGTCTCACTGCAATCAGTTAGTGTTTAAATTAATATGTCTTCGAGATCGCACTCACACAGCTCAAGTGCCTTGCATGGCTCACATCCTCAACTGGTGGTACAGCAATTTCTCCACCACTATCCTGGCCTGGATGCACTGCTGCAGAAACCACGGTCGCTGTGTGCTCATCTCCGCCGTTCGCACCCCACGGGTCATCGACTTTCATTGCTACAGAGGTCTTTTGGCCACCTGTTTAACTGGTTGATACGTGATGTGCCGACACAGTGGAATTCCACTCTGCATTTGTTGCAGTGACTATGGCAGCAGCGACGATCCCTAGTGCAGTATCTCATTTTACATAGCCTGGGCCAAAGCAGTATTGACATGGTGCAAATCACTCTTTTAAAGTGGGCACAGATGAAGGACCTTTGTACCCTTCTGAACAGTTTTGAAATGACTACTACGATGGTTAGCACTGTCGATGCTGTCATCAGCATCACTATTCCGGTCATCTACATGCTGAAGCACATTTTGAATAGTCTGCAGGAAGAGGTGGTGGTCCCAGAGGAATAGGAGGAAGCAGAGGAGGATGCAGAAGGGATAACAATATCTATAAGTTCCTTACTGTTGTCGCACAGTCGGACACCATGGGAGGGTGGATTACAGCAACCAAGGGGGACACATGGTACCAGACAAACAGGAGTGGAGGAGGACCAGGAGGAAGAGGTGATGGGCACTCAATAGTCAGAAGATGTAGAGGGTAATGATCCCCTCTCTGTGGTCCGTGGTTAATGGATGGGGAAAGAGGAAGCAAGCTTGTGTATTACCCCCTCACCAACACACCATGGACTTGGACCTCTTGGAAACACCTGATACATGAGGGCCTTCTTGCAGCACTATCTGCAACATGATGCTTGTATTGTTAGGATTAAAAATAGTTCTGACTACTGGGTTACCACTCTGTTAGATCCACGGTACAAGAGTAAATGTTGCCAGATGCTTCTTCCCCTGGAAAGGGACGCTCACATGCTGGAGTATCGAAACACGCTTGTAGACAATTTTAAGAGTGATTTAACCCAATACAGCAGTGAGGTACAGAGTGTGTGACGCACCCCCTGGGCCATGTGCAAGGGATACCCGGAGCCGGATCTCGATGGGGGTAGTAGTCCTTGTGGCAGTGACCCGGTCCGTGCCCAGGGTGTCAAACTAAGTGGCAGTCTATGGCAGTAGATGTTAACTTGGATGTCGACTACGCCACCCGTTGAGTGCGGCTTTGCAGCCGCCGCTGCAGAACAGTCCGCTGAGGCCGGTGGTATGGGTGCAGCGATGATGGTATAACCCCCAACGGGAGGGGTATGGCCTCAGGGCAGCAGGTGAAGATGATGGGGGTTGTGACGGTCAGTAAGAAGAGTCAGAGTCAGGAGATGCAGTTTCAGGGGTTTTACTCACAAGTGTTCTCTCAGTCACTCTGGCCTTGAGTGACCACCCGAGTCGTGCTGCGTCCACCAGGTCCTGGACTCGGCTAACCCCCAGGCAGTTCTGAAGCGTGGTCCTGAGCTCCCTTCTCTCTCTCTGTCTCTGGCCGTTCCCACCAGGGATCCACCTTTGGCCGGCTCCCTCGGGTCTCTTAGTGGTCAAACCTCCTCTGGGCTCCCTGACCCTATGCTTGGTGTGCCTTTCTGGTGGATTTGGTGAGGGTCGTGGCAAATCTTGACCACGACCTCCGGTTCCTGGCTGAGGATAAGTGGCCTCCACCAGTTCGGGTTCCGGTACCCGTGTCCGCCAACCCTTCACCCTTTCTGGTCTGTTTCTGGGTTCTTGGGGTTCCCTCTGTCTTTCTCTCTGGGTCCTTCTTTCTCCTCTCTCCTCTGCAGGCTTGGCTCTGGAGCTGGGCCCAGCCGGAGCCACAGCTCCCTGTCAGCCCTCCTGGCTGAACTCTTCTGCTCTGCTCCTCAGGCTAAAAAGACCCTGTCCTAAGATGGTGCCCACCATATATACTCCCTCTATGTGTGAGCCCAGGTGACTAGCACCCAATGAGCTCCTAGCTTTACCCAGACTACTCCCCCTATCTGCCCCTACACTACTGGGATGTTCCACCCCCCTCCCACTCCAGCCAGGGACAGACGCTGTCGTACCTGCACATATACTGGTGGGAGTACCGTAGTTCTGTCCCGCGGAAATGGGATGTATGTAGTGCATGCAGCCTACTGAGCTCAGTCCCACACTCCATCCTTACCCGGGAGTGGAATACCACACCTCTGGATTGAGGTGTAATACCCCTGTAGCAGCCGAATCCTCAGGGTGCTACATTCCCCCCTGGTAAATCACAGCACGTCCTCGGGCTGTAAAAGAGCAAAAACATAAAACATACAAGCTTTTTAAAGTGCACTACATATAAAATATATAAACAGTAACCTTCAATCATCCCTTTATGGGAGGTACTTCTCTTTTAAAATGTTACGGACACATCATAAAATAATATTAACTCTTTCATCATAATAAAACTTTTCATATAAAACATTTTTGACCTCTGGCCACTTGTGCAAATTGTGACCAGGTAAGTGCCACAGTCTCTGGTATAAAAAACAGTTTCCTATAAAACCGGTAGGGGGCACTTTAGGAAGCGCAACTATATACAAGGGGATATGGCCGCTCTCAGTCCTCGGCCAGTGGGGAAAAGGGATGGCTGCTCACAGTCCTCAGCCTGTGGGGAGATGGGACACACTGGAACAGTTCACTGGTCCCAACGGGGACTATATTTTAACTAGCAGCAGTACTTATAACAGTTCTCATACCGTACTCTAATAACGGCGTCCTCCTGATGCTTCCTCCCTGTATTCTTCAGACCCGTCCGGGTCCTCTTGAGTGAACCCGATGAGGTCTCCTTCTGCGGGGTCCCACTCAAACTGCGCCTCCTCTAACGAGAGCGGGGTCATCTTGACGGGCGCCGGAGCCGGGATTAGGGGCTCATCCAGGGGTCTTTCTTTCCGGAGTCGGGGATGGTGGTACTCCGGTGGCCACGCAAAGGGCTGCCCATCCGGGCAAGTGTGCTGGGCAAACAAGTCTTCACCCAGGTGCGGCACAGTGGAAGTTGAGGGCGCGGTGGTGGCAGCGGCGCCCGGGATCACTAGGCCTTGCGACCAGGCTTGGGGTACCCTGAAGGTAAAGGGCACCGTGAAGACGGCGGCGCCCGGGGGCACTCGGCCTTGCGACCAGGCCGGTGGCGTCTCCTGCTTGGCCGCGCTCAGGGTTGAGGCGCGTGACGTCACAGGGGGCGTGGTCGCGGCTCCTGCTTGGGGCCTAGTCTGGAGCGGTAGCGGTGCGGCAACGGGCACGATCAGTGGGACTTCAGGCTCTGCGACGGGGAGCGGGGGGTAGGCTTACGGTGGCTGGGCTCGGGGTAGTAACGTCCCCTTTACTTGCCTCCGTCTCTTCAGCTCCCTCTGCGGCGTCGTCTCCGGCCTCCGTCCCTTCTGCATCCTCTTCAGGGGCAGGCGTGCTCCTCGTTGCGGGTGGTGTGCTTCGCTGGCGGGTTCCAGCCTGCTGGGCCATCTCCCTGCTCCACTCCATCAGCGTTTCTCGCTGCACTTGGGCCATCCTCCGTGCGAGGCCCTCCAGCGCGGTCTGTGCACGCTCCCAGTCTCGGGGGAGCTGTGCCAGGATCTCCACCAGGTCTTGTGGGGTGGTTGCTTGCATCAGGCTCCTGACCACAGGGTCGGTGCTGCCTGCCTCTCCCTCCATCTCCGGGTACGGCTCCTCCAGACTCCTCCAAGCTGCTCCCATCTTCTCTCTTTTGTTCTGTCTCCGCCCCCATTGAGGGCGGTCCTCGGGCAACTTGGTGATTGTCAGTTCCAGGGGCAGACCCCCCACGCTGATGGACATCTCAATCATTGCAGTCTCTGCTGGTGGGGGCGGTCTTCGTTTTTGGCGCCATTCTTGGTCCTGGCCCACGATGGGAGGTCGTCTCTTACCACCCTCTGGCACGCCCATAATGGCGTCCGCTCTGCCAGGGCGGGAAATCTTCTCAGATGGCGGGAACCGCTTCCCAGTGGCGGGAAACACTGCAGATGGCGGGAAAAGACTGCAGATGACGGGCAAATGGCGGGAACCGATCCGAGATGGCGTCCGATGGCGGGGACCCTCCGGAACCGGCGGGAGACTTCTTTTTGAGGTAAATGCGAACTTTTCTTCAGGCACGCAGTACCCGGTGGTTGCGGGCACGTAATCCTGCCGACTACGCCAAAAGTTGACGCACCCCCTGGGCCATGTGCAAGGGATACCCGGAGCCGGATCTCGATGGGGGTAGTAGTCCTTGTGGCGGTGACCCGGTCCGTGCCCAGGGTGTCAAACTAAGTGGCAGTCTATGGCAGTAGATGTTAACTTGGATGTCGACTACGCCACCCGTTGAGTGCGGCTTTGCAGCCGCCGCTGCAGAACAGTCCGCTGTGGCCGGTGGTATGGGTGCAGCGATGATGGTATAACCCCCAACGGGAGGGGTATGGCCTCAGGGCAGCAGGTGAAGATGATGGGGGTTGTGACGGTCAGTAAGAAGAGTCAGAGTCAGGAGATGCAGTTTCAGGGGTTTTACTCACAAGTGTTCTCTCAGTCACTCTGGCCTTGAGTGACCACCCGAGCCGTGCTGCGTCCACCAGGTCCTGGACTCGGCTAACCCCCAGGCAGTTCTGAAGCGTGGTCCTGAGCTCCCTTCTCTCTCTCTGTCTCTGGCCGTTCCCACCAGGGATCCACCTTTGGCCGGCTCCCTCGGGTCTCTTAGTGGTCAAACCTCCTCTGGGCTCCCTGACCCTATGCTTGGTGTGCCTTTCTGGTGGATTTGGTGAGGGTCGTGGCAAATCTTGACCACGACCTCCGGTTCCTGGCTGAGGATAAGTGGCCTCCACCAGTTCGGGTTCCGGTACCCGTGTCCGCCAACCCTTCACCCTTTCTGGTCTGTTTCTGGGTTCTTGGGGTTCCCTCTGTCTTTCTCTCTGGGTCCTTCTTTCTCCTCTCTCCTCTGCAGGCTTGGCTCTGGAGCTGGGCCCAGCCGGAGCCACAGCTCCCTGTCAGCCCTCCTGGCTGAACTCTTCTGCTCTGCTCCTCAGGCTAAAAAGACCCTGTCCTAAGATGGTGCCCACCATATATACTCCCTCTATGTGTGAGCCCAGGTGACTAGCACCCAATGAGCTCCTAGCTTTACCCAGACTACTCCCCCTATCTGCCCCTACACTACTGGGATGTTCCACCCCCCTCCCACTCCAGCCAGGGACAGACGCTGTCGTACCTGCACATATACTGGTGGGAGTACCGTAGTTCTGTCCCGCGGAAATGGGATGTATGTAGTGCATGCAGCCTACTGAGCTCAGTCCCACACTCCATCCTTACCCGGGAGTGGAATACCACACCTCTGGATTGAGGTGTAATACCCCTGTAGCAGCCGAATCCTCAGGGTGCTACATGTGCATCGCAGTTCTAGGCTTCCAACCCTGGGAATGTCGAGTCGTCAACGCAAAATCATTAGCAGTAGCAGTGTATTTGGCAGAAGAAATTTCTGTGTGTAGTTTCAAACATTTCTTAGACCAGCCCGTGCACCAGCAGTACAGGTACAGGAGTATCTCAAGCTCAATATCAATGCCATCCGGGGGAGATTTGGAGCCTTTTGCATTTTAGTCTTCAAAAAGCGAACAGTGGCCTGACCTCGACTGTGACGCCTTGGAGATTTTGTCATGCCCAGCAGCCAGTGTTCACCCAGAACATGTCTTCAGTGCTACTGGTGGTGTCCTGACAGATAAGCGCATCCGGCTACCCCTGAAAGTGTAGACCGCCTAACATTCATCAAGATGAACAAGTCATGGATATCCAATGACTTTTGCACCCCAGTCGTGGACTGTGCAGACTAGATGACGGTGTAGTTTTTAGTGTGCTGCATTGAACTCGTGTTATTGCAGTCTGTGACACCTTTGTCGTGGCTTCTGTGCCTGCTGTTGCTGCTGCTGATGTTACTAACAATTTTTTGAAATGTGGAGACTCCAAGTTGGGTCTCCATCTTGGGGGCTGCACGATCAAAGCATGCAGCAGTACCTGCAGAGCCAGCAGAACATGCAGCAGCAGCATCGGGAGCAGTTGCACAGCCAGCAGAACATACTGCAGCAGAAGGAGACAAATAGACTTCTGATGAAGCAAATCCAACAGCAGCAAAGACAGACGGAACTCCTAGAAGAGCAGAACCGTGGCCAGACAGCCACCCCACCCCCAACTCCGGGTGATGACTCTCATGTGAGGAAAAAGGTAAGAAGAGCATTACAAAGGATGACCCAGGGTGATGACGTCGAGGATTTCCTGATGGTCTTTGAGAGGATGGCAGAGTGGGAGAAATTGCCTCCGGAGAAGTGGACGGAGGTACTGGCGCCAGATTTAACAGGTCGCCAGCAGAAGGCCTATTATGGCCTGTCCTTGCAGGATGCAAAAGAGTACGCCAAATTGAAAACTGAGATTTTGGCACGCTTGTTAGTAACTTTGACTGTCAGGGCGCAATGGGTGCACTACTGGCCCTATTGCAGTGACAAACCTCCCCGGTCCCAAATGTTCGACCTCCTACATCTGGTCCAAAAGTGGTTGCAACCTGAATCTTCCTCCCCAGCACAGATGGTGGAGAGGGTCATTATAGACAGATTCATACACTCTCTTCCGAGGTCGGTGCAATCCTGGGTTGCCCATAATGCCGATGACTTGGTGGGGTTGGTGGAAAGGTACCAGGCGGTTGAGAGTTCATTGGGGAAACAAGGGGTCGTAGCCTCTCCATACTGGGGTTCCCAAAAGGGGGCAGACACCCAAAAGAGGGGAGCTAGAGCCACACCTGGGGGGCGTCCAAGAGCTCAGGAGGGGTCTGAGTTGCTGCCCAAGGTCCCACCCCATAACGTAACGTAATGCGTTGGAGATGTCATACCCCAGGTCACATAGCTGCCCATTGCCCCATGACCAACGAGCCAATGGACAGCAGCACAGGACGGCGCTGCTCGTACTTTGCATATTCTGCCTGCAGTGCTGTTCCTCAACCAGGAGAAGGACCTCAGGCGTGCTCCGTATCATTGAATGGAGTACAAGTGACTGCTCTGTTAGACTCGGGGAGTCTGGTAACCCTACTGCGGGCCACAGTTCCTCATCAACTGGTTCTGGGGAAAAAGGTCGGCGTCCGATGTATCCATGGGTACGCCAAGGACTACCCCGTGGCCCGAGTGGTCATAGACACAAACTGTGGCACCGAGTCCCATGAGGTGGGTGTACTCAAGGACCTGTTGCACCCTGTTATAATAGGGCGGGACTTGTTTTGGGACTTGTGGGAGGAAGGGAGGAAGCCAGGCGCTCCTGAAGAAACCGCATCACAGGCCGCCGCCGCGTTTCATTTTCGTGTGCTTGTTGGGGATGATTGTGGCGCCCCTGCGGGTCCAGTTGCCACCGAGGCACTGCATCTCAGCCAGAGGTGTGGTACCCCACTCTCAGGTAAGGAAGAAGCACTACCTGGGACCCACCCACTCAGATCCAACACCACACTACTCCATTAGGGAAGTGTGGCGCCCCTGAGGGTTCGACCGCCACAGGGATGCTGCACCTCTTCAATGGGGTGTGGTGTTCCTCCTTCGTGGTAAGAACAGCGCAATGGTCAGGACCCCACCTCCACATCCAACACCACACTTCTCCCACCAGAGGGGTCTAGTAGGCACTACTGTGCTGCCCCTACTGGGAAAATGGGAAATTGGGGAACCAAGAGAGAGGGGGAACCATTTAGTGGGTGAGGGTGGAGGACGCACATTTAGTTACACTTAATATTTCATATTTAATAAACAGCCATTTTGGGCTCATGGTCTTTGGATTGTGATCTCCATCCCTGAACGTGGCTTCTGTGTGAACCTGCAGCGGAAGGAGACACGGCCCTCGTACCCTGGCCTTGGGTCGAGGGGCAGGTTGGAGTTAACGGATGTCTCAACCCGGTCAAGGACCATACCCAAGAAGGCCTGGAGCTTAGGAGTGTAGCTCCACCACAAAAGGATCCCAGGGGGATGCAGACCGAGCGGTATACGCCACCTGTCCTCGCTATTCTGGCCTAGTCAGAGGGATTCCGGCTGCAAGAGGGGTACCGGCCCCCGACACCTGACTTTGCTACTCTATGTCCTAGTCAGGAAAGCCCGGCAGGCCCAGAGGAAGGAGCGGAGCTGCCACCCGTACCCTTTTTCTGAGCGTAGTCCAGAGGGAGACCCGGCCTATCTACACACACAGACAGGAAAGGACTCGGTCTGAAGTCTAGGAACACTCTGGTGCGGGGTCCTGATTGAACGCTTGAATTACTCGGAGGTTGTCGGACCCCCGTCTCTGGTGACCGCAGAACTTCGCGAGGAGCAGCGAGAAGCCCTTTCAGCTGCACTCTCCACCGTGAGTAAAAACCCTGGAAGTCAACCCCTATGGCCTCCGGACTCTTTATTTCTGCACTGCACCACATCACGTAGCACCAGACCTCCTACACTACAACTCCCTCCTTCCTCGTCTCTGCCCTGAGGCCCTGCTCCACCTGTGGGGAGTAGTATCAACTATGGCTGCAACAACATCACGCCTCAGAGGACTGCAGCAGCGCTGGTGGCCTTCACCAGGTACCACAGGTGGCGTAGTCGATAAGAACCACTCAACCCTGTAAGCCCATTACTTTCATGTGACGGCCCTGGGCACGGAGCGGCTCCAGGCCACGACTGCTCCCCTAACATAGAGTCAACCCCTATGGCCTCCAGGACTCTTTATTTCTGCACTGCACCACATCACGTAGCACCAGACCTCCTACACTACAACTCCCTCCATCCTCGTCTCTGCCCTGAGGCCCTACTCCGCCTGTGGGGAGCAGTGTCAACTATGGCTGCCACAACATCACGCCTCAGAGGACTGCAGCAGCGCTGGTGGCCTTCACCAGGTACCACAGGTGGCGTAGTTGATAAGAACCACTCAACCCTGTAAGCCCATTAGTTTCATGTGACGGCCCTGGGCACGGAGCGGGTCCAGGCCACGACTGCTCTCCTAACATCTGATCCGGCTCCGAGTTCCCCATCTCCCAGGGAGGGCTGTGAGCGTCACAGAAGGTCCAGCTTGCTCCTGAGGGAGAGCACAGACCCGGTCCCTGCCTGGAGGATGGAAATATGTAGAGGAGGTGGGTGGAGGAAGTAGTTTAGGGGAGCACTGAAGGAAGGACTGAAGGTAGAGGGGACCACTTAGAGTGACAGTTGGTGACGTGGGTCACATGACAAACAGTATAAAAGACAGGTAGAAACATGTAGAAGAGGCCAGTGAGTGAGGACCGTGGAGGAGTAGGGTCCAGATGGAGTGAGGGCCCAATCAGAGGGGCCCAGTAGGAGAGAGAAGACCGATCCCAGACTAGTGGAGGACTACAAGACTCAGCTAACAAACCAGAGGTTGCGGTATCTTTAAGTGCCGTAGCCAAAAACCACATATATTCGCTGAAAAAGTAGCCATGTAGGACTAAGGGGACAAAGAGTACGTCGCCCGACAAGGCCTGCGGCCACTGGCTCGGTACACTGTTTGTGAGGCGCAGGGCAGGAGGGCAAGAGCCAGCGCAGAGAGATGACCCGGGAAGGTACACAAGAAGGGGGTCCAGTTCAAGTGCACCCAAGTTATCTGAGAGTTGGCTGGAACACTTTCCCGGAGGACACAGGACTAGGTGGGCTTTTATAACCTGCTGGCAGTTGTAAACTGGAACATCATAAGAACTGTGAGTAAACACTTTAAGACTGCACCCCAGTGTGTCCTTTACTTAATTGCTGTGTCACCTGACTTGCACTACACCAACAACATCTAAATACATCTCTTTAACTGCCCTGAGGCTTCGCTCTACCCGTGGAGAGCAGAACTACCTTTGCTGCATCACCAATAGCCCCAGTGGATCTGAACAGCAGCGGCAGCCACCTATAGCCGCATACCACGGGTGGCGTCACAAAACATTATTCCCGCAATTGACCCTTCTTATTGACCACCCTGGGCCACGGACTGGGTCACTGTCACAGTGACTACCCCAAAATGACCGGCTCGGCTACCGAGTACCCCATGGCCCCACGGGGCGCTTCATGATGATGAGGCTTCATCCCCGGAGGCCAACATCCCTGAGCTGGAGGTGTCCGGGGGAAACTTTGGAACCACCCAGCTCAGAGGCTTGACTTTAATAGGGTCATTTGATAATGTCACTGTCTTGAATGGTGTTGCTCAATAGCCGGGGGATGACACCCAATATCCATACTTTGCTGTCAATGTTGAGATACTATATTTGGTAACCAAGCTTAGAGGGGAGGTAATTGAGCAGTTACTGGTGCCAGGGCCCTATAGGCGCAGGTTGTTAGATATGGCCCATACACATGTGTTGGGTGGTCATCTTTGGGGTAGAGAAAACCCAGGAAAGGATCCTCCAGAGGTTTTATTGGCCCGGTTGTCACCGAGAAATTGTAAATTTTTGTAGGTCATGTTCCACCTTCCAGTTGACGTCCCCGGTGGCCCACTTCCATAGCCCCTTAGTGCCATTGCCAATCATTAAGGTGCCATTTGATCGCATAGCCATGGATCTAGTGGGACCCCTGGTCAAGTCCGCCAGAGGACATCTGTATATCTTGGTGGTACTGGACTATGCTACACGGTATCCGGAGGCCGTGCCACTACGTAACTCCTCTGCCAAATGTGTAGCCCAGGAGTTGGTCCATATATTCTCTAGAACGGGGTTGCCTAAGGAGATCCTAACGGACCAAGGGACCCCATTTATGTCACGGGTGAAGAGGGAGTAGTGCAAAACCCTGCAGATCACACAACTCAGGACCTCAGTCTACCACCCCCAGACAGATGGCTTAGTGGCGAGGTTTAATAAAACCTTGAAGGCCATGTTAAAGAAGGTCGTGGAGTAAGACGGCCGGGACTGGGACTATCTACTGCTGTACCCTCTATTCTCCATCAGAGAAGTCCCACAGGCATCTATGGAGTTTTCCCCATTTGAGCTATTATATGGCCGACACCACCGCGGACTCCTGGATGTAGCAAAGGAGACCTGGGAGGCGGAGTCTACACCCTACAGGAGTGTGATCGAACATGTGGCCCAGATGTAAGAGAGGATTGTAGAGGTGATGCCTATTGTGAAAGAATACCTCCTCAAAGCAAAAGAGGCACAGTTGAGTGTGTAAAATAGATCAGCGAGGATAAGACACTTCAACCCAGGAGATCGGGTACTAGTGCTGGTACCTACGGTGGAGAGCAAGTTCCTGGCCAAGTGGCAGGGCCCCTGTGAAGTTGAAAAGCTTGGCGAAGTCAACTATAGGGTCCATCAACCTTGGAGAAAGAAGTGTGACGCCTCAGTCCGTTGCAAGCCCGTGTTATACCCTGGGTGTTGGGGGACTCAGTGTCGGGCCCTGTGATGGAGAGATGGGATGCAGCCGTGGCCCGGGCCCGACCTGTGCTCAGGGCCGTCACATTAGAAAGAGATGGTGTGGGCTTGTCCGGGTTGAGTGGCTGATTTTTACGACTACGCCACCTGTGGTGCCTGGTGAAGAGTCACCAGCGCCGCTACAGTCCGCTGAGGCCCGGTGTCATGGTGGCCAAAGTTCTCACTGCTCCCCACAGGCGGAGCGCGGCCTCAGGGCAGAAGGACAGGAGGATGGGGGGTAGTAATGCGAGGATTACGGGCACCGCGTCGCATGGTTTGGCGCACAATGAACAGTCCGGAGGCCATAGGGGTGAACTTCCAAGGCTTTACTCACTCAGAGATGTTAGCGGGAAGGCGACTCCCTGCTCCCCGCGGAGTCCTGCGGTTACCAGGGACGGGGGTCTGACTACCTCCGAGGAAGTCCAGCATTCAGTAGTGACCCTACGCCGGAGTCTTCCTGCACTACAGACTTCACCCTTTCCCGTCTGTGCGTGTGTGGATAGGCCGGGTCTCCCTCTGAGCTCCTCTCAGGACTAGGGCACGGGTGGCAATTCCTCTCCATCCGATGCCTGGTGGAATCCTCAGGGCCTACCGGGCTTTCCCAACCAGGACATGGAGTGCAAGGTCGGGGGTCGGGGGCCGGTACCCCTCTTGCAGCCGGAATCCCTCTGAATAGATCAGGTAGGCGAGGACAGGTGGCGTACTCCGCTCCGTCTGCATCCTCCCCGGGACCCATTTGCTGTGGAGCCACACTCTAGAGCTCCCGGGCCTTCTTGCTCATGGTCCTCGACCGGGCTGAGATATTCCTTATCTCCCGCCTGCCCATCATCCCAAGGCCTAGGGACTAGGGCCGTGTCTCCATCCCCTGCAGGCCCACACAGGATCCACTTTCAGGGTAGAAGATCACGTTCTGACACCAGTCAGGGTACAGTCATAGTACAGCCGAGTACTGTCAGGAAACAGTCAAGAACCCAGAACCAAGATGGCTTTCCATTAAATATTAGATTTGAAGTGTAACCAACCTGTTGTTCCTCCACCCACACCCACTAACTGGTTCCCACCACTTTGTGTTCCCCAGTCTCCCTGTAACCAGGGGAGCAGCACCTAGTGCATAATAGCTCACTCTGGTGGAGAAATGTGGTGTTGGATGCAAGGGCTGGGTCACAACTATCACACTGGCCTTACCTCAGAGGAGGAACACCACACTCCATTAGAGAAGTGCAGCATTCCTGTGGCGGTCGAACCCTCAGGGGCGCCACATTCCCCCCTGGTAAAACACAGCATGTCCGCGGACTGCAAAAGAAGTAACACCCAGGAAATTTTCTTTTTATAATAACAAAACTATTTTCCCTTTATGGGAGGCACATTTCTTAAACGTTGCATAACAGGCTATACAGTATAAAAGTACAAAAGTATAAAATTATAAAAGTGCTAGCATTTTTCAGAGACATTTTGGCAAACAGACAGGTTAAAGTGCAACGACGCAAAGTCAGTTCACAAGTGCGAGGGACCTGTCCTAAACCCCCAACGTGGGCCCTGGGGTGGCTGCAGGGCATGAAGATCCCGAATTGTGCCTCCCAGTGAGCCACCCTGACAGGTTTTTCTTCTGAGGCCTTGAGGTAGAAGAAAGGCACGGTTTCACATAAAACCAATATGGAGCACCTAAAGAGATGCAAACTATATACAATGCAGAGAGTCTGTCTGCTGCCAGTCCGCAGGGACACGTGTCTCTAGAAAATTAAAGTAAACATAATGTAATAACGCAACCAGTATAACTCAACTTATAACAGCAGCCGGGGGCTGCTCAGTCCATATGTTCCCGCCGGGGAAAGGGCTCATTCCTCCCAACAGAGGCTAGCCGGTCCTCCGCAGAGGAGTGCGCAGGGGCCTCGCTCCTGGACATTTTACGGATATCCAGGACGTACCAGCCTCGTACCCCGTTGTGGCGGTTGTAAGTCACCATGTCGCCCACGGCGGGACTCCGGCCAGGGTGTCCCTTCTTGAGCTGGGGCTCGACATCACGCCGGTTAAAGAAGACGTCCCGCTCCAGCCCGGAACTCCTTATGAAGCCCCATCCTGCCTCACGGTGGAAGCGGACCACCTGCCCTTCTTCACGGGGGCTTGGGTTGGACGCCTCCTTCTGGCGGGCCCTGGACTTAGCAGCTTTGGCCCGCACTTGAAGCTGCTCACAGCGAAGCTCCCGTTCCTGCTGCTCCCGACTCAGCTGCTGGATTTGCTGGGAGCAAAACTCGCTCCTCCTTTGAGCTTCCACTCGGGTCTCCTTGGGGAAGCCCATTAGCTCGCCCCCCTGGTTTTCCCAGGCCCATTCTTCTGCCGCCGGGCAGGTAACGGAGGGGGCCGGAAGCGGCATTAGAGGTTGCTGCAGCAGGCCCGAGTATGCGGACCCGTCCGGGATGGGGCCCATGGACCCCCATGCAGAACCGGGTTCCTCCGGACCGGGAGGTAAGAGACCACGGAGGTCTCCGGAGATGGCGGCGGTTTGGGGCTCCGCGGAGAAGACTTCCTCCCAGGACACCGCACCTGGGAACTGGCACTCAGACCACAGGTCCAGGAGGGGCTCGGCCTGTTTCGCGGCCGGGGTAAGGGTTTCCGACTCACCCGATGCCAGGCCGCAGGTTCCCTCCAGGGACTCTACTTCTGGGGCAGCCGCCCCCTGGGTCAAGGCCTCACTGCTTCGACACCGCTCCTCTCGCTTCCGCATAGCCACCTCCATGTATTCCCGGGCCAGCTTGGTCGGTCCATAGCTGGGGACCGCAGGGGCTCCCAGGTAGGGAGGGGGTCTGTCTCCATCTCCGCTGGCATCCATCGTTGCTGCTCGTTGTGACGATGCTGGAACTCGCACAACAATGGCTGCACCTCTTCGTCTCCACCTCTTTTAGGGGCGGCTCCTGGGCTGAAGGCCGACTGACACTCCCTCGGACGTTCCCTCCGGGGTGATGGACACTACCCTGCGGACAGTCTCTAATGGAGGGGGCGGTCTGCTCTTTTGGCGCCATTGGGGAGCCAGGCCCACGATGGGAGGCGCTAAGACGCTGTCCTTCCTTCACATTATGGCGTCCGTTCTTCTTGGGCGGGCGCCATTTTAAGTGGAAAACGACAGTCTATTTGGAAAGGCGTGCAGTGCCCGGTAGCAATGGGCACTCTTCTCCGTTGCTGCGGGCACGAGATCCTGCCGACTACGCCAGGTTTTGTGACGCCTCAGTCAGTTGCAAGCCCGTGTTATACCCTGGGTGTTGGGGGACTCGGTGTCGGGCCTTGTGATGGAGAGATGGAATGCAGCCGTGGCCCGGGCCCGACCCGTGCTCAGGGCCGTCACATTAGAAAGAGATGGTGTGGGCTTGTCCGGGTTGAGTGGTTGATTTTTACGACTACGCCACCTGTGGTGCCTGCTAAAGGGTCACCAGCGCCGCTACAGTCCGGTGAGGCCCGGTGTCATGGCGGCCAAAGTTCTCACTGCTCTCCACAGGCGGAGCGTGGCCTCAGGGCAGAGGGACAGGAGGATGGGGGGTAGTAGTGCGAGGATTACGGGCACCACGTCGCATGGTTTGGCGCACAATGAACAGTCCGGAGGCCATAGGTGTGAACTTCCAAGGCTTTACTCACTCAGAGATGTTAGCGGGAAGGCGACTCCCTGCTCCCCGCGGAGTCCTGCGGCTACCAGGGACGGGGGTCTGACTACCTCCGAGGAAGTCCAGCATTCAGTAGTGACCCTACGCCAGAGTGTTCCTGCACTACAGACTTCACCCTTTCCCGTCTGTGCGTGTGTAGATAGGTTCAGACTGGTATCAGACCATGCCCCACTAAGGTGAATGAGCGAGGAGAAGGGGAACAATTCTCGAGTGACCAGGTGGTTCCTAACTCTTCAAGTGTTCAGCTTCCAGGTAGAGCATAGGCCTGGGAAACTGCATGGCAATGCTGACGCATTGTCAAGGGTCCACTGTATGTTAGCGGAAGGTGCCAAGCCCCCCAGCTTTGGGCAGAGGGGGGGTATGTAAGATGGCCGCTGGACATGTCCTTGAGGGGAGATATGTATCGCTGAGGTTGGCAGCTACAGTGATATAAAACCGGGAAAGCATGCTCCAGCACACATAGTGCTGAGAGGGTTAATAGGGCATATAAAGGCCTTTTTTTTTTAGCAGTCATAAGAGATGGGTGGGATTGGCTGCTCACATATCCCCACCCCAAGGTGTGTGTATAACATGGAGATAGTGTCTCATTAAGTGTCTGTGGCTGGAGGTTTGGAGACCTCCAGTGTGTCTGTGCAAAAAAGACACTGACTGTGAGTGGGCGAACCCGCAGGACTATATGAACTGTTCATTTTCCTGTTTTTTACTTTGAGCCGGAGAAGGCTGTTTTGTTTCCTTTGAAAGTGCAGTTTATGAAGCCAGAATAAACCTGCCTGGGACATTTTAAAGAGACAGTGTCCTGTGCCCACCTCTAACGTAGCTAAGTGAGTACAAAACCCTACAATCATTACACTATTTCTACTCTGGGGAAATTGATGCCACTTTTGTGGTGTCTGCCCCTAATTTTTGGAAATGTTTAGACTCTAAAATGGGTCTCCTTCATGTGTGTTGCCTGAACTTGGCAGGGCTCTCAGAGAACAAGACCTACATCTGTCACTCATCCACCTGTTACTGATCAATGTTTAAGCTAAAAGTGCTGCACCAAATCCTGTCCCAGGCCCTGTCTCATGCATCCATGCTGTGCAATTAAACAAACTATACTGTTACCTGTAGCAGTATGGCTCCTAGACCAGCAGGCCTGCACTTAATTTCAGTCAACTACCTGTGTTACTATCCTTACATTTTTCTTCCAGTAGTAGTCTATGAAGCTGATATTTGTGCCATCTGAGTGTGGCTGAGTAGAAATGCAGCTTGAGCTGTTGCATGAGGTATCAGGGCTCCCAGCACAGCAGGCCTACACCGATCCCTCACCCACCTCTTAATTTGAACTTAAATTCAAAGCTGTACATGCTGGCCCAGACCCTGTCTCATGCATAGCCCATGGCTGACTTCTGCTGTGTCATTATAAAATTTCTACTGTGGGTCAATTGATGCCACTTTTCCTGGTGTCTGCCCCTGATTTTTGGAAATGTTTGGACTCGAAGTTGGATCTCCATCATGTGTGTTTCCTGAATTTGGCAGGGCTCTCAGAGCCCCAGGCCTACACCTGTCACTCATCCACCTGTTACTGATCAATATTTAAGCTCGAAATGCTGGTCCGAGCCCTGTCCCAGGCCCTGTCCCTTGCTGAAATATGGACCGGTGTCTGGCACACACAATTTCTGGACCACGCTATTAGCACAAAGAATTTACATTTTAAAATGTGGACTCCTGGCTGGAGCAAAAATATTAGCACAAAAGAATTAATTTTTTAGGGGGCGCATAGAATCAGGAAGTCAGTCCCACCTTCAAAGGAGAGGTGATGACTCTATTTATGTCAAAGTAAAGTAGTGAAAAACAGATATTTCTGAAAGGGGTGCTTGGCTCCCTCTTTATCCTGTTCCGGGACCCGTATGCCCAGTTCGGGTCATAGAACATTTCATAGCAATACTTACATTAGAGTTGTTCACTCTCCCTCCCTATGTTGTTATTAATTGATGTTCTGGTTATAAGGTATTAAATATCTAAAAAAAGTGGTAATAAGGGAAAGGGATTTAGTGCAATATGTGTGTTATCCATTTTGCCTGGTCATGTTATTTATTCGTTTCCGTTGTATGTTTTGGTAGTTTTGTCAAAAAGTCACAGCTGGCGGTATGTGAACAAGTGTTTTTTTGGAAAATACCAACTTTATCCACAGTTTAGAGGGGGAAGATGATGGTGCAAGTCGAACGGTCTAGTTAGGATTACTATGTGAGGGTGTAACGCCATAGACAAAAAGCTTATAGTAAGCGACCCCTGAGTATGGGGCTCATCCTTAGCCTTATGTTTACCCCTTGACACATAATCATCACACTCTATGGAGACTCATTGTAACAAATTTAAGGAGCAACATACTAAAAACATTTTAATGGGTAAATGTCATAAAACATAAAAAATAAAAATATTAGGCATTTTATATAATAATAATAATTAAAAAATAAAATAATAATCATTTTATTATTCCATGGTGCTTTACAATTCAGATGTTACATGTGCAATGTCAGACATTACAAAGTAACACAATTCCTACAAGAGGAGGTGAGGTCCCTGCTCACAAGTTTGCAACTTAAAAGTAAAGTTGGTCACAAAAGGTAATAAGTGTTTGTAGCATATGGTCCGGCCAGGGCCGGCGTCAGCACCCGGCGTACCCGGGCAAGTGCCGGGGCCCTGGAAAATCAGAGGGGCCCAGCCGCCCACTCACTGTCGGGGCCCGGGCCCACACACCCACCCGCCCACTCACTGTCGGAGCCGGGCCCACACACTGTCGGGGCCGGGCCCACACACCCACCCGCCCACTCACTGTCGGGGCCGGGCCCATACACCCACCCGCCCACTCACTGTCGGGGCCGGGCCCACACACCCACCCGCCCACTCACTGTCGGGGCCCTGACCGCTTCCTCGGCACCTGTTCAGGGACGCAGGCGCTGCTTGATTGCCGGCACTTCCCCCAGACATGGCCGCGCGCTGTCCGGCTGTGTCTGCTAGTAATGATACGGCAAGGTCGACGGCACTGCACCTTTAATTGTGCTTGTGTGTCGCTCCTGCCGCGTCATTACTAGCAGACACAGCCGCACAGCGCGCGGCCATGTCTGGGGGAGTGCCGGCAATCAAACACCGTCGGAGCGGAGGTCCTGCACAGATGGGCGGGAGGGGCCCGGAACCGACCGCAAGTGGGCCCCTCTGATGTTCCAGGGCCATGAAGTCTGTGACACGCCGGGGGCCCTGCACTGCCCCATACCCGAGGAGCTGCTGGACAGGACACTGGACCGGGGACAGGTGAGTGAGGATTCCCCAATCCCCATATTAAAAATATTAGTAATGGGTCTGTGTGAGTGCATGTATGTGAATGTCAGTGTATATGACTGTGTATATATATTTGTCTGTTTTATCTATGTGTATGTCTGTATGTGTACATATGTCTGCGTACCGTGTGTGCGCGCGCATATGTCTGCGTACCGTGTGTGCGCACGCATATGTCTGTGTACCGTGTGTGCACGCGCATATGTCTGCGTACCGTGTGTGCGCACGCATATGTCTGCGTACCGTGTGTGCGCACGCATATGTCTGCGTACCGTGTGTGCGCACGCATATGTCTGCGTACCGTGTGTGCGCACGCATATGTCTGCGTACCGTGTGTGCGCACGCATATGTCTGCGTACCGTGTGTGCGCACGCATATGTCTGCGTACCGTGTGTGCGCGTGCATATGTCTGCGTACCGTGTGTGCGTGTGCATATGTCTGCGTACCGTGTGTGCGCGCGCATATGTCTGCGTATGTGAAGGATGAGGGGGCAGGCTGGGCCATGTGTAATAAATAAATATATATATATATATATGTATGTGTATATATATATATATATATATTTATTTCTCCGCCATATCTGTGCATCATGAATCGTGTATGTGTTAAAAGGGCCCACTGAGACTCTTTTGCCCGGGGCCCAGAAAAACCTGGAGCCGGCCCTGGGTCTGGCCACCTTTAGAATAAATAAGGATATACATATAAGGTGCATGAACCGGCCACCAGCCGGTATCTGTATATGTTCAGATTTTTATCAGTTAACAAAATGCATAGTTAAGATTGATAAATGCAAAAAAATGTTAGTAAACCTAGAAATTTGTTTTATAGTTAATTTTTTTTAAATTTTAATTAATAATAGGATAGAAGGATAAGGAGGGGGACTAGGAACAGAATCAATAGCCAAAATCATAGTCAGGAGGACAGCCGGGGTCAGATACCAGGTGATCAGTAAAAGCCAATCAGATGATCAGTATGAATACCGCGGAGCCTGGTGACAGAGGCGTTACTGAAACATGTCCAGGTAGGGATGGACCAGTCAGAAGGCCACAGGTAGATGGTGAAGGTCCTTCTATACAGCTCCAGCAGTGATGGTGGATCTGCTGGACTTCAGGTTTTCTGTCTTTTAGATGGTTTTAGGGCAACAGTGACAACATGCAAATGCACGAGCAGCCCTGGATAATCCACGCCAGCAGGATGATAAGATCCGGTGGAAGATGGAACCTATGAGAAGAGAAGTAAATATAATGTAAGTGATGGGACTCCATATTACATGACACTGCTGTGCGGTCACTGTGGCCGGACGGCAGAGGAATCTTATCACACAGAGGTCAGGGATCATTGTCAGCCATCATACATGTGACAATCCATCACTGACAGATGACATCTGCTCCGCATGAATTATTCTCACTGACCGACATCACACAACATGGAGCTGATTCTCACACTTACCTCGTCTCTTATTCCCCTTTTCTACATTTTCAGATTTTTCTTGCTCTTTGCTCAGATTTATTGAAGATTTTCTTTCCTCCTGAGCTGGAAATTCTGATGAGAAAGTAAAAAAAAACCTCAATAACGACATATTCCCATGGGACCTGCTTAGTCTCCTATATATAGTCCTGTCTCCTATAGTCCTGAAAATCTAGTATTACTTCATAATAGGGCAGAATAAGTCCTATATAATGTGCATAACCTCATCTGAGGGACATTAGATGTATCACTAATATAGAGAAGCAAGAGCCCTGTCTGGTGCCATGTAGTACATCATTGATGAGAGATATTTTATAATAGGAGATGATGTCTCCTTATGATGATGTAGGTTATGGGATGCTACAATGTATCTCACAGAAACCATGAAAAATAATCCTGCTCAAAATGAGTGATATAGAGATACAGTACGAGCTATGGGCAACATAATTGGGATCCATGAAACATGGACAACATAGGAAACCTTTTACAGAAAAACCACGTGGAAATATTTGAGCCTTAAAGTCAACATTCACTTTGTTGGTGCTGTAGACATGTACATACCTGACAATGGGGACGAGGATGGCAAGCTGCTAATAGCATCGTCTCTATCAGATAGAGCAACAGATTCTTTCTGCCTGTTTGAAAGAAAATAAATGTGTAAATCAGAAATAAATGCAGTATGGTTGGCATGTAATACTCCATCTCTCCCACAATATGAATAGCACTAAACATGCATGACTGGCCACAATTATGGGCTGTTATCGTCTGCAGTTTTTTAAGCCAAAAGCACAATGACCTCTAACCATGTGCGGTGGGTGCTGAATTTGATAATATGGTGTTTATGTCCTATATTTTGAGTTTTGCACACATATCAGCCTGGAGCTCCCAGTAATCACCCCATAATCTACTCACATTTCTGAGATGTTTGTGCAGGATTCTACGGTACACTCTGGAGAGGACTTGCGATCCTCATTATTCTTTGGCTTGGTAGCGGTGTTACAGAGCTACATTCGGAAACAATAAGATATGAAATCATTTTATGTTTACTTTTATGGGTCTTTTTATACACATTTTGAATTTATTAATCACATACTTACTTTAGAAAACCTTTCAGAAGATGTTGTAAAATTTTGCAAGTCAAGGCTCTCATTGTCCTCACTTGTGCCCTCCTCATCCTCTGAGACCAGATGTTTGTTTATATCAGAATGATCTACAAGACATAGGTAATGAAATGTTATTAGATGTTGTCACTATAAAACAGGCACCATTTATCATTACTATTAATGAGAACCAATTGTCACATATTAAGGAAGATGAGACAAACAGCCACGTAGTCTAGATGATGTCTAATTCTACTTACTGATAAATAAGCTGGTGTCGACATCTGATACAAGCTGAGGAACATACTCCGGTTTCTCACTAAGAAGGTTATCAAAGTCTAAGTCACTGAGGAAGGGATGACCCTTGATCTCAAATGCTCCTCCTGGATAAAGAAAAACAAAAGTGATGCGGACATTGTCAGAGACAGATCCATATCTGAACAGTATATCTTAATCTGAACTAGCTACATAACTGAGCCAACACTAAAAATGGACGAGCTGATAGACAAGTGCTGATCCTCATGGACATGAGCGATATGTCCTCGGTGTAATAAGGGAATATTAATATTATATCTGTTACCTGTCCCAAGTCTATACACAGGATTTGTTCTGAGCAGCTCTGTGATGAGGTTCTGCGCATCAGGTGGAGGAGCACGATCACATTTCCAAATTATGTCTCCTGTTATATAGAAAATTACAGAACAAAAAATTTCTTTACTGGACGGTAAGATAAAGCAAAGGAAGAAACTAAACCAATTTAACCAGTCAAAGCAATGATCGGATTATTCTACTTACCAATGACAGCAGTATCATAAAGATCAGTTACGGAATCCCCATCAAATGGTCCAAATCCCAGGAGAAATTCATGAAGGATGATCCCCATTGACCACCAGTCAACAGGTCTTCCATAGCCTTTTTTAAGGATGATCTCCGGGGCTTTGTAATACGGGGTGCCACAGTCCTGGAAAGCAACAGAAGATAGAGATGAGAATCAATGAAACGCTTATTATGACAAGTTTTCAACATAAAAACACAATGAGAGAAGATAAAATATCAATGGAAAAGTTATCTAAAAATGAAGAACGTAGAGAAGAGACAATAGGGTGATGAGATTTGTACAGAACCAGCTAAGTTCCTGTAAATAATGCTGACCTCACGGTCCAGGAACTCTCTGGAGATGTCCTCCGCTAATTCCTTGTAGATGTTGGTGTTTGGTATCATGACACCAAGTTTTGAAAGCCCAAAATCGGTGACTTTAATATGTCCAGTAGATGTTATCAGGAGGCTGTGAAAGAAAAGATGGGTTTAGCTTCACAGACCATGAGATAATAAAGGATAACTTTCCCTCCTTTGTTATACTACAAGGGACACTTACTTGTCGGGCTTCAGGTCTCTGTGCACCACACCATAACTATGGAGGTATTCTACAGCAAGAACCGCTTCTGCAAAGTATAAGCGGGCCAAGGGGACAGGTAAAGGACCCCTGGTGCTTAGAAGGGTCCCACAGTCACCACCTATAGAAAAAAAGGAAATATGACAGGTAAGTGGTTTATACAGCAGATGAGCATGATGTATTATGAGAAGTGAGCGGAGACATTGAGGCAGGAGAGAATATATACAGATATAATGTATAGTGCACATAATATTGGTCTGAAGTCATGGTGAAACGTCATCCATGTAACTAATAACACAAATAGCATCTTGTCTACAGCTGGAGATACTGACAGTGCGGACATACAGGGAGATCACACACATCAATGACTTTCCGGGCATCTTGGTAATGGATAACCTATAGTAAATGCTCTGTGGGGATGTAACCTTTCATGTGGACAAATCTTAATGATGTGAGAGGTGATAAAATGTAAGTAGACATGGACTGAATATAATACAATGTACGTGTCCTACCTCCTACATACTCCATGACCATACACAGGTGAGATCTTGTAGGGAAGGAGCAGAGCATGGAGACCACAAAGGGACAATCAGCGAATGTCAGGATGTCCCTCTCCAGAAAGGCCCTTTCCACTTTCCGTGTCTTATCCAAGTTCTTCTTGGCCATTTTCTTCATAGCGAAGACCTGTTGTGAGACTTTATGATGCACTAAGTAGACGGCACTGGAGAGAAGGAGAATCCAAGGGTTATAATAAATCCTTATTACAGTCTGTATATAGAAGTCATTATATGATCTTCTGTACTAATGTTTATACTAGAAGTCCGGCCATCACTAGAAATCCACATCTAGAAATACATGATACACTACATAGATCACCTATGGGAGGTCTCCACAATGCCACGTCTGCCGGAGCCCTCACCCAGGTCACATTACAGGTGAGAGAATCTACCGAAATTCTTCTTGGGCAGATTCGCTATAATTGACCAGTAAATACGATTCAGTCCAAATAAAAATTGGTCCAAATTGAAAGTCCTCCAATTGCTGTAAGCAGATGTTTTTTAAGCTCTCTCCACACCCCAAAGCATAATAAATGGAGGGGAGGAAATACGTTAAAATGTAGTTAAACATAGTATACCCACCTGTCCTAGGCCCTCACCTGTCCATCACTGCAGTCCTCCATCCTCTGTGCCAGTCTTTGGTTGTTCTGGCGCCCCCTTCTGCTGCTGAGGCCAGTGACTGGACTCACATGGTCATGGTGGACGGTGGCAGGTGCAGATGTCATTGATGTCCATATCGTGTCACCCCTCTCGTGACCATGTGTAGCCAATAACTCTTATCAGCTCCATAATGAAGCCCCCCCAAAAAAACAAAGACTGGAGCGGAGAGCAGGAAAGCTCTGGTGGAGGTGGCAGCATAAGGACAGATGAGGGTCCAGGACAGGCGAGGGTAATGTATTATATTATTTGAATCCCTTTCCTTACAGTTTGATTTGTTACAGATCAGTTTGCTCAACTGGATATACAGTACAGTAACTGAGCTGAATAGTGACATTTAGATGTGGACAGTGGTGTGGACTTGTATCGTTTCCCTATGATAACACTGAATGTCAGAGCACAGAGGCAGAAGCATTGTCATAGGGAACCCTGAGAAATGTGGATTATGGTAACAGAAATCTCACCCAAAATTTCCACTGCTGATGAGTTTGGAAGTTTCATAGTCGCTCATATGCGGCTTTCCTGCCGGGATCAATGATGATTCGATCACGTTCTATAAAGGAATAAGAAATGATATTAAGGAAAAAAGCTCCAGATGCAGAAACGTCTCCCCCTATATTATGTCCCAGCTGATTTACACTGATCCGATGTAGGGAGGATACAAGCCGGATGCTCCGCAGACACGGATGTAATATAAGGGGGTCCTCTATACACCGGTATCATTGTAAAGTGCTGGATAATATGAGAGATCACACAGAGGAGAACTTACTGGGAATCTGTCAGCAGGATTGTGCTATGTAATCTGGGAGCAGCATGATTTAGGGGTAGAAGCCCTGATTCCAGCGATGTGTTACTTACTAGCCTATGTTGTGCTGTTGTTTTAATGAAATTAGTATTTGATCAGCAGTAGATTATCACTAGAGGACTATGTGTCTCATGCCATGTAGTCCTATTACTCTGTAACCCCGTCTCCACCACGGATTAGCAGCTTTCTGCCTATGCACAGTGTACACAGAAAGCTGCCAATCAGTGGTGTGGGCAGTGTTATACAGGGTTCAGCATTCAGAGCTCTGCTAGATCTGCAGCAGATAAAACAGTAATTTTATTACAACTGCTACACCCAGTAAAGTAAGTGATAGATCGCTGAAATCAGGGTCTCTGTCTCTACATCATGCTGCTGTCAGATCAAATAGCATAAACCTAGAGACAAATTCCCTTTAATATAAATGGAATTATCTAACACATTGGTGTCATCTCCACTTAGAACAGAGACGTCCCCTGGTTATATGGGGGATAATACTGGTCGGGTCAGTCACACCCCATGATCTGGTGATACACAGACGTCCCCCTCTATTATACTTACACCGGCGGATTCCTGGATCTCCGGGATCTCACAGATTCCACTGTCAGGATTCACCAGCGCAGATGGAACTAAAATAGTGATAAATGATGAAGAGATAAAATGTATTAGACGATATCAATCCTACATAGATAATACAGCGATATAACGGGGAAATGACAAGACGTCTGTGAATGGGATTAATACTCGTTATATGGGGATTCTAATATGGGAACATACGGGGCATCCACAGATAAATGTAATGTAAATGATGGAGGACCCCCAATCATCACATGAATGAGGAGCCCCCTACCCTCGCTGCACATGAGAGTGATGGGAAGAGAGCTGAAACATAGCAGCCATATGCAAATTAGCCTGGAAGTGCACTGGGGGCGTGTCACTGCACTCAGATTTCTCTTCCCCTCCCCCAGTGCACTTCCATCCTGATTTATATATGGCTTCTATATTAGATTTCTCCTGACTGGGACATTGGAATTCTGCAAACAATTAATATTAGAGGACAATGGCCTATACCGTCACACCACTACTGCTACATGTAACAATGTGCCGCCAGGTTCCCATTACACAGAGTAGAGAGTAAATCTAACATTATCCCCCGTCCTCTATTATATCTGGATATTCCTTGTAGAAGGTCGGGTGATCGCTCACCTGTAATCAGATCGCTGTTCAGCTCCGGCTCACTCCTTTTAGGGTCAGGAATTTCCGGGGTCACGTTTTGCTCATATTCGTCGTCGCCTTCTGGTGTTTCCTGATAGATATAATATATATAATTAATATGTGGAAGATTTCACTAAATCACCAAATACAGAAATCAGGAAGGACTAAACCAACATTTACAGATGCACCAATTGTAACTGTACAAATCATGCGCCATTACGAGAACTTTAGTTAACATTGCAGAATCTCACGTTCAGTGGCGGATTCTATTTTCTGCACCGTTATATCCCAGAGCTGCTTTATCCACTTTCTATATACTATGGCGACATCTTGTACTTCATGCATTATAGTACATTACATTCTGATATCTGACTCGTGATCTGGAGAAGATCAGAAAACAAGGACGAGTGATAGAGAAGATGATGGCTTCGTACCAGGCGTTCCGATGAGCGGGCCGTACGTTCCAATACACACAGGACTTTTTCGGCCAGGTCTTTAATAAAAGCCAAATCTCCAGTTTGAGATCTTTTTTCAGCCTATAAAGAAGAAAAAAATAATGTAGAACATTCTGAGGTGAGAAAGGGCACAATGGAGGAGGCCACTGTATGTGACATCTGCTCCTCTCTCTGCAGATATAATGACTACATATCTAGGGATTATAGTGTCATATATTAGATGAAAGAAGAAGCTTCTGACGCGCCCCCTGGGCCATATTCTTTAGGGGGAATATCCGGAGCCGGATCAGATGGGGGTTGTAGTCTTCCGAGTGGCTGTGACCCGGTCCGTGCCCAGGGTGTCAAACTCAGTTGTATGTGGCAGTCCTACAGATGTTAATAAGTTCTTTATTGTCGACTACGCCACCCGTTGTATTGCGGTCACTATGGCCGCCGCTGCAGCAGGGTCCACTGAGGCTGATGGTGTAGGTGCAGCTTTGGTGATATAACCCCCAACGGGTGGGGTATAGCCTCAGGGGGATCAGGTGCAGAGGATGGGGGTTGTGGTGATGCAGTGTAGACGGCAATCAGAGACAGAGTCGGGTTATGCAGTTTAGGATGTTTACTCACTGCTGATGTTCCGGTCACTCCAGCTTCGAGTGACCTCCCGAGCCGTGCTGCGTCCACCAGGTTCTGGATCCAGCCAACCCCCAAATAAGTCCGGAGCGTGACCCTGAGCTCTCCTTCTGTCCTTTCTCTGGCCGTCCCCACTATTGATCCACCCAGGTCCAGCTCCCTCGGGCCTTCTGTTGGGAGACCCTTGGCCTTGGGTTCCCTGACCCTCCACGTGGTATGCCTTCGTGGTGGATGTGGTGGGTGGCCGTGGCAGACGCTGCCCACGGCCTCCGGTCTCTGGCTGGGGTGTGTTTTTGCCCCCACCAGCTTGGGTTCCGGTACCCTGATGCCGACTCTTCACCCGGGGATTTAATTTGGGTTCTTAGAGTCCTCTTCTTCTGTTTCCCCCGCTGGGTCTCTCTTTCTCCTCTCTCACTCTGGGTCTCTCTTCTCCTCAGCTCGCTGACTTTCTCTCTGCAACTGATCCTGTTCTTAGTTGGTGCCCACCTTATATACACCCTCTATGTGTGAGCTCAGGTGACCAGCACCCAATGAGCTCCTATCTTTACCCAGGCTGCTCCCCCTATCTGCCCCTACACTACTTGGGATGTACCACCCCCCTCCCACTCCAGCCAGGAACAGACTCGGTCGTACCTGCACATTTCTAAGTGGGAGTACCGTCGGTCTGCTCCTCGGAAATGGGATGTGTGTAGTGCATGCAGCCTACCGAGCTCAGTTCCACACTCCTTCCTTACCCGGGAGTGGAATATCACACCTCTGGGTTGAGGTGCAATACCCCTGTAGCAGCCGAATCCTCAGGGTGCTACATTCCCCCCTGGTAAATCACAGCACGTCCTCGGGCTGTAAGACAAAAACATCCAAACATACAAATTTTTGCATAAACATATAAAACATATAAAACAACATATATTAGCATAAAACTTTTCATATAAAACATTCCCGTCGCCTCTGGCTCCTCCTCCGGTCACTGTGCAACGTATGACCGGGTAAAGTGCGACAGTCTCTCTAAAAAAACTGGTTTTCCTATAAAACCGGTAGGGGGCGCTTTAGGACGCGCAACTATATACAAGAGGGAAGGTGGCCGCTCTCAGTCCTCGGCCAGGTATTGGGGAGGAATGACCGCTCTCAGTCCTCGGTCAGTGGGATTTAGGGAAAACGGGTGAACAGTTCACATCAGCTGGTCCCAACGGGGACTATATTTGCAGTAACAGTTTCTTTGTACCCCGGTCGGGTAACTATTTACAGCACCTGCTCCACTGTACTTAACGACGTCTTCCTCCTGCTCTTTCTTTGGGGATCTTAGCTTCAGACCCGTCCGGGTCCTCTTGCTCTTCCTCCTCACATCGCAGCTCCTCCTCTGTCAGGCGATGCACATGGAGGGCGTAAGGTCCTTTGGCACACTTGTGCCGGGTAAAGGTGACCTCGTCCCCGATGTAAAGGTCACGACCTCTGTGCCCCTCCGGCAGATGGGACTCCACGTCTCTGCGCGTGACAAAGACGTCGCCGGGGGTGTTGTGGTCTCGGATGAAGCCCCACCCATGCTGCAGGTTAAACTTTATTACAGTCCCGGTGGTGCGGGGACTGTGCGCTGCACGGGGGTCCCTCCTGGTCCGGCTCTTCTGCTTGGCGCTCCTTATTTGGGCCTGTTGTTCCCGGACCCGCCTCTCTCTCCGCTCCTTCGCAAACTCCTCGAGCTGCTGTCGGCAGCACTCAGCACGCTCCGCTGCAGCTGCCCGGGTTTCTTGAGTGAACCCCATTAGATCTTCTCCGGTGGGGTCCCACTCAAATTGGGTCTCTTCAAGCGGGGGCGAGATCCTTATCACGGGCTTCGGAGCCGGAATCAGGGGTGCACACATGGCCCCAACCCTCCTCTGGCGCTCCAGTCCATAATATTCCTGGGGCCAGATGAAAGGCTGCCCGTCCGGCCACGTGTGCTGGGCAAACAAGTCCTCTCCCAGACGCGGCACCCTTGGTTTTACGGGCGCGGGCGCGGTGGTGGTGGCGCCCGGGTTGCCCAGGCCTTGCGGCCAGGCCTGGGGCACCTGGAAGGTGAAGGGCACCGTTAGGACGGCGGCGCCCTGGGCTACCTGGCCTTGCGGCCAGGCCGGAGGCTCCGCGGAGGTAGGGGGCGCTGTTGGTGATGCGACGCCCGGGAATTCTAGGCCCTGCGACCAGGCTGGTGTTGCTTCCTGTTTTGCCACGCTCGGGGTCGTTGCGCATGGCGTCACAGGGGTCGCGGCGGCGGCTTCCGGTTGGGGCCTAGTCTGCGTCGGTGACATGGCGTTTTTGGGCACAGCAGGGGGACTTTCGGGCTCTGCGACGGGGAGCTGGGGCAGGTACGCGGTTTCCCGGTTTGGGGTATAGACGTCCCCTTTACCTGCCTCCATGCGTTCGGCTCCCTTCTCGGCGCCGTCTCCGGCCTTGGGTCCTCCCGCGCCATCCTCAGAGGCGGTCTGTCTCCTCATCTTGGCTGGCGTGCTCCGGGTCTTGGTTTGCTGGGCCATCTCTCGGCTCCACTCCGCCAATGTCTCTCGCTGTACCCGGGCCATCCTCCGTGCGAGGCCCTCCAGAGCGGTCTGTGCACACTCCCGGTCTCGGGGAAGCTGTGCGAGGACCTCCACTAGGCCTAGTGGGGTCGTGGTTTCCAGCAGGCTCCTGACCAACGGGTCGGTGCTGCTCTGCTCTTCTTCCAGCAGGCTCCTGGCCAGCGGGCCGGTGCTGCTCTGCTCTCCTACAGTCGTCTCCAGCAGGCTCCTGGCCAGCGGGCCGGTGCTGCTCTGCTCTCCCTCCTCGGTTTCTAGCAGGCTCCTGGCCAACGGGCCGGTGCTGCTCTGCTTTCTCGCCATCTCCGGGTAAGCTCCTCCGATATTCTTCTCCAGGCTTCTTGCCTCTGGGTGCGCTCGCTCCAGACTCCTCCAGGCGACACCCATCTTTTTTCTCTCCCTTCGTCTCCTCCCCCCTCGAGGGCGGTCCCGGGGCCACTTGGTGACTGTCAGCTCCAGGGGCTGTTCTTTCACGCTGACAGACACCTCTAGCATCACAGTCTCTGTTGGTGGGGGCGGTTTCCACTTTTGGCGCCATTTTCGGTCCTGGCCCACGATGGGAGGTGGCCTCTCGCCACCCTCTGGCACGCCCATAATGGCGTCCGCTCTTCCAAGGCGGGAAACCTTTGGAAATGGCGGGAATCGCTTCCCAGTGGCGGGAAACTCTGCAGATGGCGGGAAAACGCGGTTAATGGCGGACAACCGGCGGGAATCGACTGGTGATGGGGTCCGATGGCGGGGACCCTCCGGAACCGGCAGGAGACTTCTTTTTGAGGTAAACTTGCACTTTTCTTCAGGCACGCAGTACCCGGGTGTTGCGGGCACGTAATCCTGCCGACTACGCCAAAGTTGACGCGCCCCCTGGGCCATATTCTTTAGGGGGAATATCCGGAGCCGGATCAGATGGGGGTTGTAGTCTTCCGAGTGGCTGTGACCCGGTCCGTGCCCAGGGTGTCAAACTCAGTTGTATGTGGCAGTCCTACAGATGTTAATAAGTTCTTTATTGTCGACTACGCCACCCGTTGTATTGCGGTCACTATGGCCGCCGCTGCAGCAGGGTCCGCTGAGGCTGATGGTGTAGGTGCAGCTTTGGTGATATAACCCCCAACGGGTGGGGTATAGCCTCAGGGGGATCAGGTGCAGAGGATGGGGGTTGTGGTGATGCAGTGTAGACGGCAATCAGAGACAGAGTCGGGTTATGCAGTTTAGGATGTTTACTCACTGCTGATGTTCCGGTCACTCCAGCTTCGAGTGACCTCCCGAGCCGTGCTGCGTCCACCAGGTTCTGGATCCAGCCAACCCCCAAATAAGTCCGGAGCGTGACCCTGAGCTCTCCTTCTGTCCTTTCTCTGGCCGTCCCCACTATTGATCCACCCAGGTCCAGCTCCCTCGGGCCTTCTGTTGGGAGACCCTTGGCCTTGGGTTCCCTGACCCTCCACGTGGTATGCCTTCGTGGTGGATGTGGTGGGTGGCCGTGGCAGACGCTGCCCACGGCCTCCGGTCTCTGGCTGGGGTGTGTTTTTGCCCCCACCAGCTTGGGTTCCGGTACCCTGATGCCGACTCTTCACCCGGGGATTTAATTTGGGTTCTTAGAGTCCTCTTCTTCTGTTTCCCCCGCTGGGTCTCTCTTTCTCCTCTCTCACTCTGGGTCTCTCTTCTCCTCAGCTCGCTGACTTTCTCTCTGCAACTGATCCTGTTCTTAGTTGGTGCCCACCTTATATACACCCTCTATGTGTGAGCTCAGGTGACCAGCACCCAATGAGCTCCTATCTTTACCCAGGCTGCTCCCCCTATCTGCCCCTACACTACTTGGGATGTACCACCCCCCTCCCACTCCAGCCAGGAACAGACTCGGTCGTACCTGCACATTTCTAAGTGGGAGTACCGTCGGTCTGCTCCTCGGAAATGGGATGTGTGTAGTGCATGCAGCCTACCGAGCTCAGTTCCACACTCCTTCCTTACCCGGGAGTGGAATATCACACCTCTGGGTTGAGGTGCAATACCCCTGTAGCAGCCGAATCCTCAGGGTGCTACACTTCTATCCCACCATAATTATCTATTATTATAGAGAAGTTTTGTGAGGAGTGTCCGCCATTTACCTGTTGTAGTAATGTCCTGATGTTGTGACATAAATCCATCAGATACTCTGAGGTTAGTCGATCTTGTCGATTTTTGGTCAGGCAGTCCTTTACTAGCTCCATCACCAGCCGGTGAGTGAAGCTGAGGACGCCATCAGGTGGTAGAAGCACAATGTTAGGGCGATTGAGGATAAGAATCTCCAATAGCGCTTGTACCTGAACATCGTATAGACGAAATCCAGCCATAGTGAAAAACTGCAAGTGCTATCAATCACTATGGAACCAAGAATGGCACCCGTGAGCCTGTGTGTATTGTAGAAGTTGCGACTGTGAGCTGTGATGTCATAATGGCCGACTGTCATCACGGAATCTTGAGATGGAATCTTCAAGGAGCGGCTCTGCACAAATAGATGCTGCCTGGCAATATTTAGCGTTCGCTCACACTTGTGTATAAATAATCAGTCTATTCTCATCCAGGAGAGTGGGATGATTTTTCCTCACGTGTCATCCGTGTGTTGTCCGTATACAATCTGTTTTTTTCTCAGCAGCTATTAATCTTTTACAGGACCATTTACAGTTACCTTTGCTGCAGAATTGTAATGTATCCGTATATATAGGATGTCACTCTGATGGTCCGTATGGCATACAAGTTTTTTGTTATGTAGAATTCAGCTTAGAAAAATACACAGATCTGCAATGCCTCATTAAATAACAATGGTCAGAGTGTAATCTAAGTTTTTATCTGATTGCACTCGTCCGATTTATACGCAAGTGTGAGTGATACCTTAAAGTGGAAACACTATAGAATTAAATTTATCTCCATGTTTTGATGGCCGTCTTATTTTTTTCCAATTAGAACACAACCAGGATTAGGGTATGTTCACACGTTGCATTATTTCAGCATTTTTTTCTGCGCCAAATACCAGAGAAGTGCCAGGAAAAATGCTGCATCCAATATGCACGTTTAGCTCATGTTTTTGCTGTGTTTTAACCTGCGTTTTTTATTTCATTCATTTGAATGGGTGAAAAACGCTGCAAAGACTTGACAAGCCACAAAGTTAAAAAATGCAGAGATTTCAGAAATTTCAGTCACTAAGCTGGTAGCATAGAACGCAGCAATTTTGCCACAGAAAAAAAACCGCAGAAGAAACGCTGAAGAAAAGATATGTTTAGGGAAACACCCTAAACATATCTTCAGTCATATGATGGGGAATATTAAGTACATTTATTACCTCGTGTGTCTTTTTTTTCTCCATAGAACAATTAATTCATTGGTTGCAGAGTTAACTATTACCAACTGTGATAAATATTGAAGAATTAATGATAAATGACCCAAGTAATAAGTCATTTACATCATTAACATTAATTGTTGTGTCTTCCTTTATCCTGTGGGGTTTAGGTGGTGAGATCGTGCAGTCTGGCCGACTGTCAGGGTCGGCCAGACTCCCTACAAAGATGGCTTATTACAAAGAACGCCTGACCATCAACACAGAAAAAGTTGAAAAATGTATGACGCAAATTTATATATTATATCAATATACAAAAATCAGGACACAGATCAGCTCTTCAGCGGAGGCAGAAGCCTGAAATTTCTAATATCCAGCCCTAGTTACAGGGGAAATCTGCAATCATAAACGTGTATTAAACTAATGAGATGCCCCTCTATATCAGACTTTATCAATCCTAAATATGTAATGCAATGATATCTTGAGGAAATGACAAATCTTTTGTATGCTGTCAGTAATAGATATTCAGCTAATCTGACCTTGAATATGTATGTGTATGAAATGAAACTCCTTCAGGGGGGGCCAAAAGCTGCCAAACAGTTCAAATTAGTGCCAGACACCAGCAAAGTGGCATCAATTGACCCACAGAAGAAATTTTATAATGGCAATGCAGCAATCAGCCATGGGCCATGCATGAGTTATCAAGATCTGGGCCAGTATTTACAGCTTTGAATTTAATTTCACATTAAGACGAGGTGAGTGAGGGATCGGTGTAGGCCTGCTGTGCTGGGAGAGGGTGGCAAAGGGTGAACACGACAAACTGCTGGACTATGAAAGAGGTGCAGGCAGAGATGTAATGGTGGATTGAGAAAGATGTGGTGTGCTCGGTATCTGAGATTGGTTAAAAACAGCAGGCTTGTCCACTTCCGTAACAGCTGATGGGCTCTTTCTCACCCGACTGTAGCGGGTAAACAAGTAGAGGTTCTGTGGCCGGAGACCTGTGTGAGAACACTTGCCACCGTGACGGAGGAGTAAGAAGCAGCAGATGCAGTTGCAGGTGGTTTTAGAGCAGTGAGATTTCCAGACTAACGCATGTTTGTTGATCATGCATGTGCCAAGTTCATGAATTTTTGCCTCTACTGAGTTGTTTTTTACCAAGTTGGCAGATAACATGAGTTCTGTGTTACGGATCCGGGTGGTGGAACCTCTGTGCTGCGGTGCAAGGAGGGACCAGAGGGGCGTAACTAGGTATCAACTCGGACTGACCAAAGTCGCACAGCGGCTCAATCTACTCCATGGACCAGGGAAGGACCGAGCAGAGGGACCAGGTGCTACTCTGGGCCTGTCCTTGTATGAGAGCAGGTGACTCCCACGGGTCAGAAGGCAGGGACTGACCGGTACAGCAGATGAGCATGGCAGGCAGGCTGACGGGTAATCCGGGTAGACGGACAGGCAGACACCACTGGTAACTGGCAGGAGCCTCCAGGTAGGCTGGCTGGTAGGCACGGCAGGTAAATGGTACGTTCTCCGGGTAGGCAGGCAAGCCTGGCCCATAGACTGTAGGCAGACCGTCGGGCTGGAGAGTGTACTTGGCTGGCGAAGACAGGTAGACAGGCTGGCGGACTGGACAGGTAGACAGACTGGCGGACTGGACTGGTAGTCAGGCTGGCGGACTGGACTGGTAGTCAGGCTGGCGGACTGCACTGGTAGTCAGGCTAGCAGCGGGACCTGAGGGCTGAAGCAGGGTTTATTACACAAAGCTACAACCTTGCACGGGCACCTCCATTTTGGAGGAGGTGCCTTTTATATGAGAGGTCCTTCGGCCATTGGCCAGGGACTCCTTAGGAGGGCACGCGCGGCCCCTTTAAGAGAGGGGGGGAGCGCGCACGCGCGCCCTAAGCACAGTGCCCAGGAAGCTGCGCGCGCTGACAGCAGCAGCAGCAGGAGCGCCGGGAGACGCCGGGCGGGGAGTGCGGTGGTAAGAGGGACGGCGTCTCTGCCTGTCAGGGGGGAGAGACGCCGATACTACATTCTGTCATCCTTTGTGGTCTCAAGAAAGGCCCAGGCTAGGCAACCCTTGCCGCCCCTTGTGAACTGCAGACTGTGGACCACTGCTGGCCAGACTTGTTGCTGAGGATGCAGTGCTTGCCGTGGTTGCATCACCCCATGTGTGTGTGTACAGGAAGCTGCAACATAACCTCTTCGTCTTCCTTCTCCTCCACTTCCTCTGTTGAGCTACTCAACTCTGTGCCTCTGGGTTCACACTAAGTGGGATCTACAACCTCATCGTCACCCTCTCTGTTCTCCCATTCCTCGCCCTGAATGTCACCCTCTTCCTCTTCCTGCCCTGACAGCACAGTAAAGTCCGCATGTGCCTCAAGTATCTGAGTCTCATCAGGATCACTTCCACCCCCGGGGGTTAACATCTGGTGATGAAGGTCTGGATTCTGCTTGGACCCTACTTCGTCTGACCCCAGATCCAACTGAAAGAAATTTTGGGCATCGGGGCAGATGAATTCCTCCTCTTGAGTCTGTGAATCTTTGGAGCAGACCTCTGATGCTCATGGACTAGAATGTGTGAACAGGTCTGCAGGTTCACTCATCTATGGTTCCCCACAGTCAGTTTGACAGTTGAAGAGTTGTGATGCGGTGGGAAACCATGGTAATTGGAGTGCCACATCTGAGGATTGTACTGTATTTGATGTTATGATGGAGGAAGAGGAGGAGAGGCCACTTGATGCAGCACTTGCCATCCACTTATGCACATGCTCTTTCTGGCCCTCATCTACAAGGCGTACCGTTGTGAGGCTGACAAACGAAGGGAGAAGAGTAGCCCGTCCAGTAACAGTAGTTATCGGAAGTCTTTGGATAGGACGAGATGGTGTTTGTTCAGTACAGCTTTCAATAATCCCCTACCCTACGTAAACCTCGAACCTATTCCCGCTTCCACCATGACCTCACTTTTTCCCACTCATGTTGGATGTACCCTTCCTCTCTTTTAACCAGCTCTTTCACAACCCTAGGCCCAGACCTGTCAGTCACATGTCACTAAATTAACAGTCAATATTTTTTGCTGAGATAGTGTGGCTGGACCACACTATTAGCACAAAGGATATTGATGCTGAAATGTGGACTGGTGTCTGGACCACACTATTAGCACAGATGATTTGAATTCTGAAATGTAAACTGGTGTCTGGACAATACTATTAGCACAAAGGATTTAGCTTCTGAAATGTAGACTGGTGTCTGGACCACACTATTAGCACAGAGGATTTAGACTCTGAAATTTGGACTGGTGTCTGGACCACAATATTATCAGAAAGGATTTAGATTCTGAAATTTGGACTGGTATTTGGACCCCACTATTAGCAACATGGATTTAGATTCTGAAATGTGGACTAGTGTCTGGATCATACTATTAGCACAAAGGATTTAGATTCTGAAATGTGAACTGGTGTCTGGACTACACTATTAGCACAAAGAATTTAGATTCTGAAATGTGGACTGGTGTCTGGACAACACTATTAGCACAGAGGATTTAGATTCTGAAATATGGACTGGTGTATGGATTACACTATTACCAGAAAGGATTTACATTTTGAAATGTAGACTGGAGTCTGGACTACACTATTAGCACAAAGGATTTAGATTCTGAAAGGTGGACTGGTGTCTGGACCACACTATTAATAGAAAAGATTTAGATTCTGAAATGTGGACTGGTGTCTGGATCACACTATTGTAGAAATAACCTTGGCACTCAAATGTTCTCTGCTTGTGAAAATGTATTGCAGTCCAAAAATTATACACAGTAATAATAAAACGTTTCGGTCTTTCCGACCTTCTTCAGTTGACTGCAAGAATGTAAAATAATGACAATCACTCAATAGAAAATTATACAGAGTACATCTGTCACAAATCATATCAAATGCAAAAACATCAACTTAATGAAAAAATGAGTAGAGGACAGGATAAGGGTGGGGGGGACGAGGGAAATACATATGAAATAACCTAATGTGGAGGAGACGAGCTCTATCCGTAGTGAATAGTGGAAACACCTACCCGTGTGTACTGTGGGTAAATATAAAGGAGGGTGTTTGCTGAAGGGGTCCCTCAGGACTACCTAGAAATAAGATTACATATGAGGTAAGTATGTGGCCGCTAAGCTTGACGATACAGGAGGTCCCCATAGTCTAAAGTTACCTGGTAGAGATGTTAGTGGAGGATCCGGTATAGCAACGCAGCATCCACCGCTTGTTGCTGTGATACTAAATAGGAAGGAGGGTGTCTAAATAGGGCCAAGGATGATTGGATGACCAATCATCGGCCGAGTACTAGGAAGCCGGACTGCGCATGTCCGGAAGTGCCGATCGCTCGCAACCGGAAGTGACCTATCTCGGGTCACGTGTGCGTTCCAAGGTACAGGAGCTTGCGTGCCGGGGCTCAGGAAGTAGGTGCGCAAGCCAAAATGCAGCGTGAGATGCTCCGTAAAGGTACTTATAGATGTGCCTTCCTTTATCATGGGGGTCTGCTGCATCCTGCTTGTGCTTTGGTAATCTGACCTGGTGTTAGTAAGGCTGTTTTTTTCTGTGATGTTTGTTTTTTTCATTCTTGTCCTTTTATGTGAGCTACTTGCAGCAGCAGGAGCAGCCTCACTACGCTGTTACACTGACAAAATGGTGCCGAAGCCATATGTCTGCTTTTTATATGGAGAGGGACATGTGACTTCTTCAGCCAATGACACAAGCCATTTGGCCATTGTGGATGATTTCTGTGCCCTGATTGGCTGCCTGAATCTCCACATATTAAGTTAAGAAAAAAAAAAGAATAACAGTCCACCTCTCTCCTGACCTCTCCCCACCACCTCCCCTCATCAAACACTTCCCCGCTGCTCATCATACAGCACCACTATCCTAGCCAAACTCCTAACAAAAGCATTAGTGGACTGAACTTTGGCCGAATTTTGCCAATTTTGAGGAAAATGCTCGGGAATCCGAACACAAATGTGCAATTTTTGTGCCTAATTTGAGATTGGCGAACATTTTCCAAACAAGATCGCTCATCTCTTGTCCCAGGACCCTTGTTGTACATAGTAAAGATTGAAAGCGGAAAGGAGAGAGGTGGATAAATTGCAGTAAATACCACCCCCCTTCCAAACCGCTGGCAACATGAACAGAGCCAAGTTGCATGATTGCAGACAGGTATGTTTCTCTCTCAGTCATGACAAGTTTATCACGCCTCCAGGCTGCTCTTCCCAGTGCTGCTGCAGGTGATTGACAGGTCTCTCCCTCATGTGTATGTAACATGTTGACATGTCTTTCTGGTAATGCGGGCTGAATGCTGTTTTGAGGTTGGAGAGCTTATACAGACTGGGGCCATACTCTGTGCCCAAGGATAAGCTGTGCCCTGTGAGTAACTGAAATATGTGACCGGTCATCAACTGTATAGTCAGTTAGGGAAAGCTAGTTAGTGATTCCAGTAGTGCTGAGAACTGCCTGGTGTATATCACTGCTGATGGACTGAGCAGGCTTGATCCAGAGATTGTGAAGGATCTGGTACACTAAGACTGTGCACGTGGATACTACAAAGGAGCCCTGTTGTGAACTACACTTTGAGACTGAGATTGATTCTAATTCCTGCTTACACCTGGATGTGCTGGAGAGCTTGGTGAGAAGGAGAGGCTGATCAAACCCTGTGGCCAGAGATCAGAGTCTAGATAAAGGTTTAGTTTGTTAACTGTTTGTATATGTATTAAGTCTGAGAGATTTCTCTTTGCTCTTGTAAGAAGAGAAACTGTACACTGTATAGGTAACGCGTTGGTAAAGTATATATGAGTGTTCTCTAAGGGGAAAACAAGGGTACCCAGATCTCATTGTATTAGTGTGGGAGGGGGGTGTAAGGTTATATTCCTGGGAGGACCACGTGCCACGTCCGCGGTAACGTCCTGGGTAGGCCCTGTACTGAATAAGGGTGGGAGCCGTATAGCCCAGGGGTAGATTGGCTCATCCCCGCGAGATTGGCACTTGGGCTCTCTCGGGCTGCATAACTTGTATTTTGCATTAGTGGCTGTTGTGGCCCATATTTTGTAGAATTGTTTAAGCCTGTCATTTTTGTGACCAGTAAAAAGAAAGTTATTTGCCACTATACAAAGGTCGGAGTCATTCATAGCAGCGCCTTATTCCTTATACACATTCGACCGGTCGTTACATGTACATTGGGGAGAGTTGATATTTACCTCTATTGATACACAAAGAGATCACATCCAACATGTGTTACTGAGAGAAACACTAATACAAGAGAAAAATCTGAAACTAAATGCCCTCATACACATTTCATGAAAATGGACCAACAATCATTACTCGTATGAATAATTGATCACTTGCTGATTGTCTCAAACACATATCACACTATATATTTTTTATTTATTTATTTTACTCACTTATATAGCGCGATTAATCCCACAGCGCTTCACAGACATTATCAGCCCTGTCCCCATTGGGGCTCACAGTCTATATTCCCTATCAGTATGTCTTTTGAGTGTGGGAGGAAACTGGAGAACCCGGAGGAAACCCACGCAAACACGGGGAGAACATCCAAACTCCTTGCAGATGTTGTGCTTGGTGGGATTTGAACCTAGGACCCCAGTGCTGCAGTGCTAACCACTGAGCCACCATGCCACCTATATCTGCCAATATTTTATTTTTTCATTCAATAAAAAGCACTGGAAAAATCCTATGTCCTTGTCTGGTCTTTGTTTGTTGGTTGGTCATCAGTCGAAATGAATGATCACTTGTTTCCCCAAACCATCCGACAATCATTCATTATGATTAATATCGTCCATTTTATTCAAGTTTCATCTAATGTATATCAGCTCCTCAGCGTCTGATGGTTGTGCTAAAAGCTGTAAGTTCTTATCCATGTCAGAGACAATAATTTCTCTTAGTTGATGAACCAGAGGAGATAATCTGCTGGATCTGGTCCTGTCAAATAGACCAGACCCAATATTAGATCTACAGGCTCGGGAGCACTTGGGTAGCAGAATTTGGCAAGTTTCAGTGTAATATTCAATAAAAAATACAAAGGAGAAATCCAAGAAGCTAGAACTTTAGGAAAGTTAAAATTTATGCGATTAATAGAAGAGCTTAGTCTTGTAGACTGGGATCATGTCCAGGTAACTGGGGATACCGAACATAAATGGGGAATGTTTAAAGATATTACTAATATCCTGGAAAAATCGTATACCCTCTGGTAACAAAATGTACAGTTATAAAATTAAACCAATATAATTAAATAGGGCAGTACAAAGTGTAATAAGACAAAAACAAAGGGCATTTATAAATGCTGAAAAGTCAGAAATGGCATTTTATCAGTAAAAAGAGGAAATGTAAGAAGAAAAAGAAATCAGGTTAGAAAATTTAGCAGAGAAGAAAATTGCCAACAACATTAAAATAAATCCAAACATTTTTATAAATTTATTAATTCCAAAAAGAAAAAAATCAGATGGTATTGGTCATAGTAATATAATAGTAGAGGATAAAGAGAAGGCTGAGATGTTAAACATGTACTTTTCATCCATGTTCCCCAATAAACTGCCTGTGCCGGGGATCATTCAGCAAGGCAGAAATCAAAGTTCTCCACCCAATATAACTAAATTATCACAAGGAGAAGTACGGCTGCATCTGAGCAAATTAAATATTGACAAAAATCCCAGCACGGATGGCATTCATCCATGGATATTGAGGGAGTTGAGCTTAATAATTGATAGACCGCTTTATAATAATAATATAATAATAATCTTTATTTATATAGCGCCAACATATTCCACAGTGCTTTATAATTCAGAGGTTCATATACAACAGTGAAGAGTCACAGAGCTAAAGATAATACAATAATTAAAGCAAAAATACTGATGACCCTGCTCGTAAGAGCTTACAATCTACAATGACGTAGGGGTGACACAAAGTACGGGGGCTTACTTCCAGTGAAGGTCCAGCCATCTTGAGGGGATGAGGGATAGATAAAGGCTGCATGAGCTCATCACCAGCCAGTATCTGTAGTGCTTTTGGGTGCGGTGGAGTTTGGTGGAGACTTATGTTTGGAGAAATAATAAATGGGCTATAAAAATATAAAAAGGATTTTGATTAGGGAATGTGAAAGGCCACCCTAAATAGATGTGTTTTTAGGGAGGGCCTAAAACTGTGTAAGTTGTGAATCATCCTAATTTCTTGGGGTAGAGCATTCCAAAGAATAGGTGCAGCTCTGGAGAAGTCTTAGAGACGGGAGTGGGAGGTATGGATTAGTACAGATGTTAGTCAAAAATAGCTTGCAGAGCGTAGAGAACGGGTAGGCCGATAAACAGAGATGAGGGAGGAGATGTAGGGGGGTGCCGCGTTGTGGAGAGTTTTGTGCGTGAGAACAAGCAATTTAAATTGGATCCTATAATGTATGGGCAGCCAGTGCAATGACTGAGTGGAGGCGTCCGAATAATGATTAGCCAGAGAGATGACCCTGTCTGCTTCATTAAGGATGGACTGGAGAGGGGAAAGTCGAGTGAGGGGGAGGCCAATTAAAAGAGAGTTACAGTAGTCAAGGCGGGAGTGGATCAAGGCAACACTGAGGGTTTTTGTTGTTTCCAAGGTGAGAAAGGGGCTGATTCTAGAGATGTTCTTCAGATGCAAGCGACAATAGCGGGCAAGAGATTGTATATGGAAGGTGAAGGAAAGATTGGTGTCAAACACAATGCCCAGACAGCACGCCTGCTGGCTTGGCGTTATTGTGGTGCCACACACGGAGAGGGAGCTGTCGGATTTAAGGAGGTAAGTAGACGGTGGGAGCAGAAGAAGCTCAGTTTTGGAAAGTGAGTTTTCAGATAGTGAGTGGACATGATGTTGGAAACTGCGGCCAGACAGTCACTGGTGTTCTGTAGTACAGTGGAGGTAAGGTCAGGGGATGAAGTGTATAATTGTGTGTCATATAAAGATGGTACTGAAAGCCAAATTTGCTGATAGTCTGTTCAATTGGGGCCGTGTAGAGAGACAAGAGAAGAGGGCCATGAACTGAACCCTGAGGAACCCCAATAGTGAGAGGAAGGGGGGAAGAAGTAGAGCCAGCTAACAATACATTGAAAGAGCGGTCAGATAGGTAGGAGGAGAACCAGGAGAGAGCAGTGTCCTTTATGCCGATTGAGTGGAGCATAGAGAGTAGGAGATGGTGGTCACCGTTACGTTTTGCTGTCAGAAGGTTATTGATTACTTTGATGAGTGCAGTTTCTGTAGAATATAGTTGACAGAAGCCGGACTGTGATGGGTCTAGAAGAGAGTGAATGGAGAGGTAACGGGTAAGGCGGGAGTAGACCAGACGCTCCAAGAGTTTAGAGATGAAGGGGAGATTGGAGACTAGTCTGTAGTTGTTTGTGCAGGAAGGGTCAAGAGAGGGCTTTTTTAATAATGGAGTAATGATGGAGTGTTTGAAGGAGGAGGGGAAAATACCAGAAGAGAGGGAGAGGATGAAGATTTTAGTTAGGTGAGTAGTGACGACTGCAGAGAGAGACTGGAGTAGGTGTGAGGGAATGCGGTTAGTGGTGCATGTTGTGAGATGTGTAGAAGAAAGGAGCCTGGAGACTTCTTCTTATGTGACTGGGTCAAATGTGGAGAGTGATCCAGAGGAGATGTGGGGAGGGATGGCAGTCACGGCACTTGGTGGCTGGGAGCTGATTTCCTGACGGATGTTCTCTATTTTCTCTGTGAAGTAGGAGGCCAGATCCTCAGCACAAATGTCCATGATAGGGGCCTGCGCTTTAGGACTAAAAAGGGAGTGAAAGGTGTTGAAAAGTTTTTTTGGGTTGTTGGATAGTGAGGAGATCAGGGTGTTAAAGTAGGATTGTTTGGCGAGGTGAAGGGCAGAGTTATAGGTTTTTAACATAAATTTATAGTGGATAAAGTTTTCTAGTGTGTGAGTTTTCCTCCATAGCCGTTCGGCACTCCTAGAGCATTGCTGGAGTAATCTGGTTTGCGGTTTCAGCCAGGGCTGTTTTACTCTGTGTTTAGATGTTCTGAGGGTGAGGGGCGCTACTTGGTCCAGGGTGCTTCTGAGATTGTCATTGTAGTGATTAACAGCCAGCTCAGGACAGGAAAAAGAGGGAATTGGGGACAGTGATGAGTGAAGGGAGTCTGTAAGTGTATGAGGGTTAGTGGTTTGTAGATTTCTGAATGTGTGATAGGTAGGAGTGTGCTGGGGTGGGTGAGTATTTGTGAGTGTGAAGGAGAGAATGTTATTATCAGAGAGGGAAGAGGGTATTGAACAAAGTCAGACAAAGACCAGATCAAGGGTGTTTACGTCTTTGTGTGTCTCAGAGGTTGAAAGCTGTGATAGGCCAAGAGAAGTGGTTAAAGATAGAAGCTGGGATGCGGATTGGGAGGTGGGTCTGTTTATGGGGATGTTGAAGTCTCCCAGGATAAGGGTTGGTAAATCTGAGGACATGAAGTGCGGCAGCCAGGCAGAAAAATGGTCAAGGAACTGGATGGGTGAGCCTGGAGGACGGTATACAACCGCTACTTTGAGGGAGAGTGGATGGAAGAGCCTGATGATGTGGACCTCAAAAGAAGGGAATGACAGTGATAGAACTGGGGGGATGACCTGCAAGGTGCATTGTGAGGACAGGAGTAAGCCAACTCCACCACCAAGTCTGTTCGCAAGTCTTGTGGTATGTGAAAAATGCAAGCCACCATAAGAAATAGTGGCAGGGTATACAATGTCAAAATCCTGAATCCAGGTTTCAATGAGGGCCAGCAGATTGAGAGAGTTGCTCAGAAAGTAATTCTGCAGGAAAGGAAGCTTGTTGCATAAAGATCGTGGATTCCACAGTGCACAATTGAAAGAAGGAGATGAAGGAGTACAACTGATGTTAATAAGATTAGCAGGGTTTCGATGTGAGGTGGGGGAGGGATTGAGGTTGGCGGAGGGTGGACAGGGGTTAGGAGAGATATCCCCTGAAATAAGTAGTAGCAGTAAAAAGAGAAAGAGCAGATAGTTTTTGGATTTGTGACATGGTTTATTGTGCAATATCTTTGGATAAGATAGAGTGAGATTTTTCAGGAAATTAAAAAGAGCATGGGAGCTATGCATGGGAGAAGGCAGAAGAGAGGGGCAGATGTGGATGAGGAGGGATGGGGCGGTGAATGTGGATGAAAAAAGCACACAGGAATATGGACGCAGGAATAAAGTACATAGTTAGAAGAGAGTTAAAATTGTGGGTTACCTGACTCCTGCCCTGAATGACTGCCATTGAAATGACTGTCAGAGACACTTGTCGAATAGGACACATGCATGCACCCCTTATGATGCATCTAGATTTATAGGAAGGAGTATTGTGGTGCCCCTGAGGGTTCGACCGCCACAGGAATGCTTCATTTCTTTAATGGAGTGTGGTGTTCCTCATCTGAGGTAAGGCCGGTGTGATGGCAGTAACCTAGCCTTTTGCATCCAACACCACATTTCCACCAGAGGGAGCTAGTATGCACTAGGTACTGCTCCCCTGGTTACAGGGATACTGGAGAACACAAAGTGGTAGGAACCAGTTAGTGGGTGTGGGTGGAGGAACAGTTAGTCAGTGACACTTCTAATTTCATATTTAATGGAATGCCATCTTTGATCTTGGTCCTTTTTCGGTTCTTTGTGGTCTCGGACAGTCTGTCTGTCAAGTGGTCGTACTGTGCTGTCAAAATACTGTGTGTAATGTGACTTCCCTCCGGGAGCGCAGATCCTGTGTGGGCCTGCACCGGCATGGGACACAGCCCTCGTACCCCAATTTTGGGACGAGAGGGAGGTTGCAGACGTAGGAATGTCTCAACCCGGCCAAGGACCAGGATCAAGAAGGCCCGGGAGCTTTAGAGTGTGGCTCCCTAGCAAATGTGTCCCGGGGAGGATGCAGACGGAGCGGAGCACCCCACCTGTCCTCTACTACCTGATCTATTCAGAGGGATTCCGGCTGCAAGAGGGGTACCGGCCCCCGACACCCGACCTCATACTCTACGTCCAGGACGGGAAAGCCTGTTTAGGCCCTGAGGATCCCGCCGGGCTTCGGATGGAGAGGAATTGCCACCCGAGCCCCACACCTGAGAGGAGCTCAGAGGGAAACCCGGCCTATCTACACACGCACAGACGGGAAAGGGTGAAGTCTGTAGTGCAGGAACACTCTGGTGTAGGGTCGCTACCGAACACTGGACTTCCTCGGAGGTAGTCGGACCCCCGTCCCTGGTGGCCGCAGGACTCCGCGAGGAGCAGGGAGCCGCCTTCCCGCTAACATCTCTGAGTGAGTAAAGCCTTGGAAGTTCACCCCTATGGCCTCCGGACTGTTCATTACGCGCCATACCACGCGACGCGGTGCCCATACTCCCGCACTACTACCCCCCCTTTATACTGCCTTGCCTGCCCTGAGGCCTTGTTCCGCCTGTGGGGAGCAGTGAGAACTTTAGCCGCCATGACACCGGGCCTCAGCGGACTGCTAGCGGCGCTGGTGGCCCTTCACCAGACACCACAGGTGGCGTAGTCGATAAATACCACTCAACCCTGAAAGCCCTTACATCCTTTTTAATGTGACGGCCCTGGGCATGGAACGGCTCCAGGCCACGGCTGCATCCCCTCAACATCTGACCCGGCTCCGAGTATCCCCCATTTTCCCAGGGCAGGGCTGCGAGCGTGACACTATAGCATCAGGTGAAAGGGATTGTGGGAGCTGCTTGTGGAGAGCTGATCAAAGACAGAGGCCAAACACTCTATGCCTTACACAGTATAGCACCTTCCATCAGATAAAGTCTACAATGATGGAAGGACAGACATCTATCACTAAATATTGGATAAAATGCAACAGATAACTGTTAGGCGTCAGGCATTTGCTGGATCTGAAATGGGTTCAGAATCAACAGTGGATTCTGTGGTCTCCCATTCCAGTCCAGATGCTGCTCAGCATCGCCATCGGTCCCAATGCCTAGCTGGTGCACGAGATGTACAAGTTGTCTCTTGGGTCTTTGTTCCTAGCAACGTGAAGCATAGGTTGCGGAGGGAAACAGGGCTACTACAGCCTAAGTCCAGGATGTACTGCACTGAGCATGCCCGTGACATGGCGGACCGTGATTGGTGGTTTTGGAGTCAGCTGATCCAATGACCTGGCACCGTCTGATTGGCCGCGGGTGACATCACCAATAATGCGATGGGGGGCAGGGATTAATCTTTAAATAGCCCGCCCACAAACATGGCGGCGCGCTCTGATCATTGAGCTGAGGTTATGTAACTGTGTGGACGCTTGTTCGTTTGGGCTTCACGTGCTCACTTGCTGTTATAGCTTTGGACAGGCAAGTTTAGCGGGGGATAGGCAGCCTTAGTTGGTGGGAGACAGGTAACTTAGTCTGACAGTTTGGCTCCGACAAGGGGGTCGCTATACACCCCTAGCAGACTGCGGACTCCCTATTCCTGGCACCGCCTGTTAACCACGTGGAGAAATACTCCGCAGGCCGGTGTGAATCACACAAGCTTCTTACACCTCTCAACTGGAATTTTGGACCACTCTTGCTTTGCAAAATGCTCTACGTCTCTCATATTTGAAGGGTGCTTTTTCCCAACAGCAATTTTAAGATCTCTCCACAGGTCTTCCATGGGATTTAGATCTGGACTCATTGCTGGGCACTTCAGAACTCTCCAGCTCTTTGTTTCCATGCATTTCTGGGGGCTTCTTGAAGTATGTTTGGGGTCATTGTCCTGCTGAAAGGCCCATGACCTAGAATGGAAACCCAGCTTTCTGACACTGGGCACTACATCGTGATTCAAAATCCGTTGGTAATCTTCAGATTTCATGATGCCTTGCACACAGTCAAGGTACCCAGTGTCAGAGGCAGCAAAATAACCCCAAAACATCTTTTAACCTTCACCATATTTAACTGTAGGTACTGTGTACTTTCCTTTATAGGCCTCATTCTATTTTCACTAAACAGTAGAATGATGTGCTTTACCAAAAAGCTCTATCTTGGTCTCATCTGTCCACAAGACACTTTCCCAGAAGGATTTTGGCTTACTCACATACATTTTAGCAAACTGCAGTCTAGCTTTTTTATGTCTCTGTGTCAGCAGTGGGGTCCTCCTGGGTCTCCTGCCATAGTGTTTGATTTAATGCAAATGTCAACAGATAGTTCACGCTCACACTGATGCATCCTAGGCCTGCAGGACAGCCTGAATCTCTTTGGAACTTGATTGGGGCTTGTTATCCACCATCTGGACTATCCTGTGTTGCCTTTTCATCAGTTTTTCTCTGCCGTCCACATTCAGGGAGATTATCTACAGTGCCGTGGTTATAAACTTCTTGATTATATTGCGCACAAAGAAACATCCAAATCTCTTGAGATGGAATGGTAACCATGAGATTGTCGATATGGTTCAACAATTTTGGTTCTCAAGTCCTCAGACTGTTTTGTTCTCTTCTTTCTGTTCTCCATGCTTAGTATGGCACACACAGACACATAATGCAAAGATTGAGTCAACTTCTCCCCTTTTTATCTGGCTCAGGTGTGATTTTCATATTGTCCACACCTGTATCTTGCCACAGGTGAGTTTGAACGAACATCACATGCTTGAAACAAAGTTGTTTACCCACAATTTTGAAACTGTGCCAACTGGGGCACAAACTGGGGTTTTGTGTGAAATGATGTCCGATTTGTCTTTTTTTCTCTGTTTTATTGTGTCGTTCCAATACACACAAATGAGTTAAACAAGTGTATAACCAAATATGCGCAATTTCAATAATTTTCTGGGAGAAATATTTCATTACCTGGAACAATTTCAAGGGTGCCAATACTTTCGTCCATGACTGTATATTGAATAGAAATGTGTAAACTCGAGACTTCAGATCAGGAGAAGGACTTGGGTATTCTTGCTACAAGTAAGCTAAGCAGCACTCAATGTCAAGCAGCAGCTGCAAAAGCAAACAAGATTTTAGGGTGTACAAAAAGAGCTAAAAAATCCTATGATCACAATGTATTATTTGCTCCTCTCTCCTCTATAAATCACTTGTAAGGGCACCTCTTGAATATGGGATCTAGTTTTGGACTCCACATTTTAAAAACTTATATTTGGAAGTTAGAGGAAGTTCAAAGGCTGGCAACTAGATTATTACAAGGCATGGAGGCCTCTCTTATAATGAGAGGTTAAAAAAGTTGCGCTTGTTTAGCTTAGAAAAAAAAGATGTTTCAGAGGAGATTTATATATATTTAATACATGTGTGATCAATACAAAGAACTTGCACATGACTTATTCCTTTTAAAGACCATACTAAGGACCATGGGAAATTCAGTACGTGTGAAGAAAAGATGATTCTGGCAGCAAAATAGGAAAGGGTTCTTTACAGTTAGGGCAGTCAGACTGTGGAATGCCCGACTGCATGAGGTAGTAATGGCAGTCACAATATCAGTATTTTATTTTTAAAAATTGTTTGATGCTTTTTTCACAACAAAAGGCATTGTGGGATATAAATAATCTAGCGATAGATAACTGGTGGAGAAAGTTGAACTTGATGCACCTGTGTCTTTTTTCAACCTATATAACTATGTAGCTATGTAAATGAGGAGGGTATCATAGTTGCATGACTTACTTAAACGGAATCTGTCACCAGGGTTTTGCTACCTCGTCTGAGATCTGCAAAAATGTAAGAAAAGAAACCCTGATTCCAGCGATGTGTCACTTAGTTTACTGGATGCAGCAGTTATGGCACAGAGTTTTTAAATGTAGCATGTAGCACAACTCAGAATTCTAACCCTGCTCACACCACAGCTTTCTCTGTACATTATCTATTGACAGCGAGCTGCTTATAAGAGGAGGGGACATGGTCGGACAAGGGCTCATGTGCACTGTGGTCCAGGCAGTGATAATCTCCCTGGGATAAAACCTTAATTCTATGTAAACAACAGCACACAGTCGAATAAGTAACACACACTGGAAGTCTGTATCTCAGCTGCTATAATATGCTGTCTGCAGATTACATAGCAAAAACCTGCTGACAGATTCCCTTTAATGGGGTTTTATTCTGTTGAATTCATACTTTTACTATACCGCTCACATTAATGGCGGACTCATATTAGATAGATACTTATGTTACATGATTTTTATTTAACCCCTTTACCCCCCAAGCCTGTTTTCACCTTCATGACCAGATCAAATTTTGCAATATTGAGCAGTGTCACTTAATGAGGTTATAAGTCTGGAACACTTCAATGAATCCCACTGATTCTGAGATTCATTTTTCAAGACATATTGTACTTCATGATAGTGGTAAAATTTCTTCAATATGATTTGCGTTAATTTGTGAAAAAAAATGGAAATTTGGCAAAAATGTTGAAAATTTTAATTTTTATGCCCTTATATCAGAGAGTTATGTCACACAAAATAGTTCATAAATAACCTTTCCCACATGTCTACTGTACATCAGCACAATTTTTGATACATGATTTTTTTTGTTAGGAAGTTCTAAGGGTTAAAAGTTGACCAGCGATTTCTCATTTTTCCAATAAAATTTACAAAACCCTTTTTTTAGGGACCACATCACATTTGAAATGACTTTAAGGGGCCTATATGACAGAAAACATCCAAAAGCGAAATTTCTCCTGAGCAAGCAGATATCCAGGGCCCGGTAGGGAAGGAGCGCCATTTGACTATTTGAATGTAAAATTTGCTGGAATAATTATATGAAGCCATGTCGCATTTCGAAAACCCCTGATGTGCCTAAACAGTGTAAACTGCCCACAAGTGACACTATTTTGTAAACTAGATTCCTCAGGGAACTTATCTAGATGTGTGGTGAACACCTTGAACCTTAGGTGCTTCTCAGATGTTTATAACGTTGAGTCGTGAAAATAAAAAAAATCAAATTTTTCTCACAAAAATGTTTTTTAGCCACAAATTTTGCACTTTCATAACATTAACAGGAGAAATTGCACTGCTCAGTCTGTTGTGCAATTTCTCCTCAGTACGTTGATACTCAATCTGTGGAGGAAGACTACTGTTTGGGTATTGGCGGGGCTTGGAAAGGAAGGATCACCATTTGACTTTTGGAACCCAGACTTTGATGAAATGGCCTGCCATTTGTCATGTCTCGTTTGGAGAGCCCCTGCTGTGCCTAAACAGTGGAAAACCTCCACAAGTGATCCCATTTTGGAAACTAGACCCCTCAAGGATTTTATCTAGATGTGTGATGAGCACCTTGAACGCACAGGTGCTTCACAGAAGAAATGAAAAAAAAAATTCCCACAAAAATGTTGTTTTAGCCCCACATTTTTTTATTTTCACAAGGATAATAGGAGAAAATGGACACAAAATTTGTTGTGCAGTTTCTCCAACACCCCATATATACAACCCGTGGCAAAAATTATGGAATCACCGGGCTCGAAGGATGTTCATTCAGTTGTTTAATGTTGTTGAAAAAAAGCAGATCACAGACATGGCACAAAACTAAAGTCATTTCAAATGGCAACTTTAGGGCTTTAAGAAACACTAAAAGAAATCAAGATAAAAAATGTGGTACTCAGTAAGGGTATTTTTTTCAGACAAAGCAGAGGGAAAAAAATATGGAATCACTCAATTCTGTGGAAAAACATATGGAATCATGAAAAACAAACACACAAAAGAACACTCCAATACATCACTAGTATTTTGTTCCACCACCTCTGGCTTTAATAATAGCTTGCAGTCTCTGAGGCATGGACTTAATGAGTGACAAACAGTATTCTTCATCAATCTGGCTCCATCTTTCTCTGATTGCTGTTGCCAGATCAGCTTTGCAGGTTGGAGCTTTGTCATGGACCATTTTCTTCAACTTCCACCAAAGATTTTCAATTGGATTGAGATCCGGACTATTTGCAGGCCATGATGCTGACCTTATGTGTCTTCTTTCAAGGAATTTTTTCACAGTTTTTGCTCTATGGCAGGATGCATTATCATCTTGAAAAATGATGTCATCATCCCCAAACATCTTTTCAATTGATGGGATAAGAAAACTGTCCAAAATATCAATGTAAACTTGGACATTTATTGAAGATGTAATGAAAGCCATCTCCCCAGTGCCTTTACCTGACATGCAGCCCCATATCATCAATGACTGTGGAAATTTGCATGTTCTCTTTATGCAGTCATCTTTATAAATCTCATTGGAACGGCACCAAACAAAAGTTCCAGCATCATCACCTTGCCCAATGCAGATTCGCGATTCATCACTTGAATATGACTTTCATCCAGTCATCCACAGTCCACAATTGCTTTTTCTTAGCCCATTGTAACCTTACTTTTTTCAGTTTAGGTGTTAATGATGGCTTATGTTTAGCTTTTCTGTATGTAAATCCCATTTCCTTTAGGGTGTTTCTGACAGTTCAGTCAAAGACATTGACTCCAGTTTCCTCCCATTCGTTCCTCAAATGTTTTGTTGTGCATTTCCTGTTTTGGAGACATATTGCTTTAAGTTTCCATTCTTGACTCTTTGATGTCTTCCTTGGTCTACCAGTATGTTTGCCTTTTACAACCTTCCCATGTTGTTTGTGTTTGGTCCAGATTTTAGACACCGCTGACTGTGAACAACTAACATCTTTTGCAACATTACGTGATGATTTACCTTCATTTAAGTGTTTGATAATCCTCTCCTTTGTTTCAATTGACATCTCTCGTGTTGAAGCCATGATTCATGTGAGTCCACTTGGTGAAACATCTTTCCAAGGTGTGATCACTCCTTTTTAGATGCAGACTAAGGAGCAGATCTAATTTGATGCAGGTGTTAGTTTTGGAAATGAAAATTTACAGAGTGATTCCATAATTTTTTCCCTCTGCTTTGTCTGAAAAAAATTACCCTTACTGAGTACCACATTTTTTATCTTGATTTATTTTAGTGTTCCTTAAAGCCCTAAAGTTGCCATTTGAAATGACTTTAGTTTTGTGCCATGTCTATGATTTGCTTTTTTTCAACAACATTAAACAACTGAATGAGCATCCTCCAAGCCCGGTGATTCCATAATTTTTGCCAGGGGTTGTAGTATAAAACTGTCACGGGTGTGTTGCCACGAAGATCGTCACGAGTACACAGCCTGACTTCTCGCAGCTGACTTGTTGGTGCTTTGTGTTTTCTCGGCAGTGAAGGAGTTAATTCTCTCTCTCTCTGGGCTAGCTGAGGTCCAGCCTCGCCCAGCTGCAATCAATGCTTCGTTAGTGAGACTCCTTTATATTCCTGCAGGTCTGTTTGTGAGGTGTCGGTGAAAGCTTTTCATTCTGACTTACAGAGCGGATCGTGGTGTTTGGAGTTGCTGAGATAAGTGTATTTGAAAGTGTTATTTCCCTTTCCTCGCTTTATCATTTATCTCCTTTCCCGTTGGTGTTCCCTCTGTTGTAGTTTTGTTGAAGTTGTATGCAAGGTGGTTTTGGTTTTTCCCTTGTACTGTCTCGTTCGTCTAAATACTGTGTGTGGGCATATTATTGCTGGTTCCCTATTGTTGTGATCGGGGTCCTTCTCAGGACTAGATTACTGTGGTGCAGGGATCCTCAGGAGGTAGGGGTTACGCTGGCGGCCTGGACCTCTGTACCTTTAACAGTACCTCCAGGATGAGGGATTAGTCAGGGCCCCAGCTTAGGGTCAGCTTAGGCCCCCTACCTCCAGTATTCTGTGACAGTGTGACATTTTCACCGACCATCTTAGTTTTTCTCCAGCTACCATGGATCCAGTAGCCGGTCTAGCTCAGCAGTTGCAGAGTTTGTCCATGGGGCTGGCGGACGTTAGGTCCAAGGTTTTGCATCCTCTGGAGCAAGCCGGACCAGAACCTAAAGTAGCTCTCCCTGACAGGTTCACTGGGGGGCGGGACAAGTTTTTTGTTTTCCGGGAGGCATGCAAATTGTACTTTCGGCTGCGGCCTCGGTCATCGGGCAGTGAAGAACAAAGGGTGGGAATTGTCATCTCGCTCCTACAAGGGGACCCACAATCTTGGGCGTTCTCTCTTCCCCCTAGCTCCCCAGTTCTCCAGTCAGTGGATAGGTTTTTCGCTGCTTTGGGACTCGTGTATGATGACCCAGATCGGATCTCCCTTGCTGAGTCTAAGTTACGTAGGATTCAGCAGGGAGATCGTCCGGCGGAGGAATTCTGTTCGGAGTTCCGTAGGTGGGCCACGGACACCCAGTGGAATGACCCGGCTCTTAGGAGCCAGTTTTGTCATGGTTTATCCGACAAATTACAGGATGTGTTGGCACAGTATGACTCTCCCGCGTCACTGGAAGCCGCTATGGCCCTTGCTATTCGCGTTGACAGACGGCTTCGGGAGAGGTGCGGGATAACTCTACCCCCTGTAATGTCTCCACCTCTTACAAGGTCCCCTCATATGGTGGTTCCCCTGGTCAGTCCGGAGGAGCCTATGCAATTAGGAGGGACATCATTTCGGGGAAGGGGACCGGTGGTGCGCCATAAGACAGGAAGGTGTTTCCTCTGCGGGAAAAAGGGACATTTTATTGGGGGGTGTCCATCCCGTCCCTTGCTGAGTAAAGAGTCGTCGAAAAAACTGTTGATCCCAGGTTGTGTGGTGGACGGCAATCTGGGAGTAGGTATTTCGTCCCTAGGTTCGTCTCAGTTTCTCGTACCGGCGGAGGTGGTGGTGGGTACGAGAACTGAGAGGATATCTGTTCTTCTGGATAGTGGGGCCGGGGCTAATCTGGTTGATGCTCGGTTTGCCCGGGTTCAAGGTATGCGATTGAGTGAGTTGGCTAAACCCATCCCCATATTCTCGATCGATGCCAGGCCTCTCGGTCAGGGAAGTTTTTTGCAAGCTGTGCATGGCGTAAAACTTCAAGTGGGGGCAATACATAAAGAACTGTTGTCTTGCTACGTGTTGGAGGGTCTTCCCACTCCTATAGTGTTGGGCCTTCCTTGGTTAGCTAAGCATAACCCTGTTATTAATTGGCAAACCAGAGAGATAAGCCAATGGAGTAAATTCTGTAATAAAAACTGCATGAACACGGTCATCGGTGCGGTTACTCCTTGGGTCTTACCTCCATTTCTGGCAGACTTTGAGGATGTATTCTCGGAGAATGGGTGTCAGGAACTACCTCCTCATCGCGAGTATGACTGTTCTGTAAAACTGCTCCCTGAGGCCAAGTTACCTAAAGCTAGGTTGTATAACCTTTCTGGTCCTGAGAGGCAGGCCATGAAGGATTATATTTCTGAAAGTCTGGCTAAGGGGCATATTAGACCTTCATCTTCACCGGTGGCCGCGGGGTTCTTCTTTGTTAAGAAGAAAGATGGAGGCCTACGCCCTTGCCTGGATTTCCGTGAACTTAATCGGATTACGGTCCGAGATCCGTATCCGCTCCCACTTATTCCCGATCTCTTTAATCAGATCGTGGGCGCCAAATGGTTCTCTAAGTTGGATCTCAGGGGGGCGTACAATTTGATTAGGATGAAGGAGGGGGATGAGTGGAAGACGGCTTTTAACACTCCGGAGGGGCATTATGAGAACCTTGTCATGCCATTCGGTCTGACTAATGCCCCGGCGGTGTTTCAACACTTTGTTAATGATATTTTTCGCCACCTGGTGGGACAGTTTGTTGTCATATATCTGGATGATATCTTAATTTACTCGCCGGATCTGGTGTCTCATCAGGAGCACGTTAGACAGGTGTTACAGATCTTGCGGGATAATAAACTGTATGCCAAGTGGGAAAAGTGTGTGTTCGCCGTACAGGAACTCCAGTTTTTAGGCTTCCTGGTTTCTGCGTCCGGTTTTCGTATGGACCCTGGGAAAGTGCGGGCAGTTCTTGAGTGGGATCGGCCGGAGAATCTTAAGGCACTACAACGTTTCCTGGGGTTTGCTAACTATTACCGGAAGTTCATTCGTAATTTCTCGTCCGTGGTTAAGCCTCTCACAGACATGACTAAAAAGGGGACGGATTTTTCTAGGTGGTCTGACAAGGCTTGTCAAGCATTCTCCTCCTTGAAAAAATGTTTTGCCTCGGCACCCATACTCATTCAACCTGATGCGTCTCAGCCATTCTTTGTAGAGGTAGACGCTTCCGAGGTAGGGGTGGGAGCAGTATTGTCACAGGGTTCGTCCCCTGGTAAGTGGCATCCGTGCGCCTTTTTCTCTAAAAAATTGTCGTCCGCTGAGAGGAATTACGATGTCGGCAATAGGGAACTCCTGGCCATTAAGTTAGCTTTTGAGGAGTGGCGCCATTTTTTGGAGGGGGCAGTTCATCCGGTCACCGTCATCACCGATCACAAGAACCTGCTATATCTGGAGTCCGCTAAACGTCTGAATCCCAGACAAGCTAGGTGGTCATTGTTTTTTACCAGGTTTAATTTCGTCGTTACATATCGTCCTGGGTCTAAAAATGTAAAGGCGGATGCCTTATCTCGTAGTTTCCCTGGGGCCGGGAATACGGACGACCCGATTCCTGTTCTTCAGGAGGGGGTGGTGGTTTCGGCAGTATGCTCTGAGCTGGAGGAGGAGATATTGGAGGCTCAGGGGGACGCCCCTGTTGGACCTCCGGGGAGACTGTTCGTTCCAGATCAGTTGCGACAAAAGGTGATCGAGGCACACCATAACTCAGTTTTTGCAGGACACCCGGGGAGTAAAGCAACTGTGGATCTCCTCTCGCGTCGGTTTTGGTGGCCTAACTTACATAAAGAGGTGGTAACTTTTGTCGCGTCCTGTGGGGTTTGTGCGCGCTCTAAGACCTCACATACCCGTCCGTCTGGGGCCCTCTTACCTTTGAAGATCCCGGAGCGTCCTTGGACTCATCTGTCTATGGACTTTATTACGGACCTCCCTCCGTCTTCGGGTAAAACGGTCATACTCGTTGTAGTGGACAGGTTCAGCAAGATGGCACATTTTATCGCTCTTCCGGCTCTCCCTAATGCTAAAACTCTTGCGCAGGTGTTCATTGGGGAGATTGTGAGGCTTCACGGGGTACCCTCCGAGGTGGTGTCTGATCGGGGGTCTCAGTTTGTGTCCAAGTTCTGGAAGGCGTTTTGTGCACGGCGGGGGATGCATTTGTCATTCTCGTCGGCTTTTCATCCTCAGACCAATGGTCAGACGGAACGTATGAACCAGAGCTTGGAGACATATCTTCGGTGTTTTGTGTCAGAGAACCAGGAGGACTGGGCTTCTTTCCTACCTCTGGCAGAGTTTGCTCTCAATAATAGGCGAAGCGAGTCCACTGGTAAGTCCCCGTTTTTTGGGGCATATGGTTTTCACCCCCAGTTTTGTACTTTCAGTAGGGGGGGCTCTTCGGGGGTTCCGGAGGAGGAACGATTTTCCTCATCTCTCGCTTCAGTATGGAGAGGGGTGCTGAAGAATCTGAATACTATGGGGAACCGATACAAACGTATGGCTGATAGGAGGAGAGTGTCTGGTCCGGACCTAAGTGTGAACGATCAGGTATGGTTGTCTACCAGGAATATTAAACTTAAGGTTCCCTCCTGGAAACTGGGTCCCAGGTTCATCGGGCCGTACAGAATCAGTTCTGTTATTAATCCGGTGGCATTCCGTCTTGACCTCCCCCCTACGTTTAAAATTCACAACGTGTTTCACAGATCATTGCTTAAGAGGTATGTGGCGCCGGTGGTACCGTCACCTTTACCTCCCCCTCCTGTGGTTGTCAATGGTAACTTGGAGTTCCAGGTATCGAGGGTCATTGATTCACGCTTTAATCGCCGGTCCCTTCAGTACTTGGTTCATTGGAAGGGGTATGGTCCTGAGGAGAGGATGTGGGTTCCTGCATCGGATATTAACGCAGACCGATTAGTTCGGGCCTTCCACACGACTCACCCGGATAAACCTGGCCCTGAGGGTCCGGAGGCCCCTCGTAGAAGGGGGGGTACTGTCACGGGTGTGTTGCCACGAAGATCGTCACGAGTACACAGCCTGACTTCTCGCAGCTGACTTGTTGGTGCTTTGTGTTTTCTCGGCAGTGAAGGAGTTAATTCTCTCTCTCTCTGGGCTAGCTGAGGTCCAGCCTCGCCCAGCTGCAATCAATGCTTCGTTAGTGAGACTCCTTTATATTCCTGCAGGTCTGTTTGTGAGGTGTCGGTGAAAGCTTTTCATTCTGACTTACAGAGCGGATCGTGGTGTTTGGAGTTGCTGAGATAAGTGTATTTGAAAGTGTTATTTCCCTTTCCTCGCTTTATCATTTATCTCCTTTCCCGTTGGTGTTCCCTCTGTTGTAGTTTTGTTGAAGTTGTATGCAAGGTGGTTTTGGTTTTTCCCTTGTACTGTCTCGTTCGTCTAAATACTGTGTGTGGGCATATTATTGCTGGTTCCCTATTGTTGTGATCGGGGTCCTTCTCAGGACTAGATTACTGTGGTGCAGGGATCCTCAGGAGGTAGGGGTTACGCTGGCGGCCTGGACCTCTGTACCTTTAACAGTACCTCCAGGATGAGGGATTAGTCAGGGCCCCAGCTTAGGGTCAGCTTAGGCCCCCTACCTCCAGTATTCTGTGACAGTGTGACAAAAACTACTTTTGAGGCACAGTGCAAAGCTAAGAAAAGAAGAAGAGCTATATTGGAATTCAGATTTTGCTGGACTGTTTTGAGGGGGCCATGTCAGCTTGGCAGAGGCCCTGAGGTGATAGAAGAGCAGAACCCCCATAAGAAATCCCATTTTACAAACTAAATCTCTTAATGAATTATTCTACTGGTGAAGTGATCATATTGAGACCACAGGTGGGTCACAGACTTTATACCATTGGGCAATGAAGAAAAAATAATTACATTTTAACTACCAAAGTTTTGTTTTAGCCCCAGATTTTATATTTTCACTCTGGGATATGGGTAAAAATGGCAGCAAAATTTGTCCCACACTTTATGCTGAATTTAGAAATACCCCATGTGTGGCTGTACAGTACTGCTTAGTCTCACGACGAGAATTGAGAGAGATGGAGCGCTATTTGCCTCCTGGAGCTCAGATTTTCCTAGAATAGTTTGCGGACTCCATATATAGAGCTCCTAAGTGCTACAAGTGCAGAATCTCCCCTCGATGGACCCCATTTTTGAAATTATATCTCTCTGGAAATTTATCTACAGGTGTAGTGATGATTTTGACTCCATGGTTATTTTCTAGAAACAAGCAGTAGTGGATGTTGCCGAGTGAAAATTACAAACTGCCATTATAGTGACCAATATGTTGTAGTGAGCAGTATATTGTAGTAACCAGTCCATTGTAGTGACCAGTATGTTGTAGTGATCAGTACGGTATGTCCAGTTTATACTTCTGTAAATTAGATGGGCTGTTTTTACTACAGAAATGGCATATATCTACAGGTGTAGTGACGATTTTGACTCCATGGGTATTTTCCAGAAAGAAGCAGTAGTGGGTGTTGCTGAGTGAAAATTACAGACTGCCAGTAGTGACCAGTAGGTTGTAGTGCCCAGCACATTGTAGTGACCAGTACATTATGTCCAGCTTATGCTTCTGGAGACATGCACCTGTAAATTAGATGGGCTGTCATAGCTACAGAAATGCCAACCATTTGGACGCTAAATGTGGTTTAGGCACCGCTGGGGCTCAGAAGAGAGGGGGCATTTTGATTTGGGAGCGCAGAATTTGCTGAATTTTTTTGGGGGGGGCAATGGGCCATTTTGCTTTTCATGAGCCTTTGTATTAACAGTAATGTGGAAGCCCCTATATTTCCATTGAGAGGTGACAGACCTGATGTCACGGGTGTGCCAGGTCTGACAGACAGTCATTCTGGATCCGGCTGTAGAAGATCACTGCGCTTTGCCTTGCAGACACCTTCTTGAACCTTGCATCATCCCTTCTTCTCTAGGACCCAGAGGTGATGTCCACTTTCTGCTGCTAAGTGACACACCCTTGCTGGATCTTTAAATACCCTCAGTTTCTTCAGAGAATTGCCGGTGAGTAAATTCCTTTGTTCAGGTCTGGTTCGCTGGGTCCTTCCCATACCTAGGATGAGATTATCACCAGGTCTTTAAAAAGAAAAAAAAACTGACGTTTGTTTTTGTGTGTGTGTCTTTTTGTGTGTTTTTTTGTTTCTGGATTTATGGATCCCATTTCGGTGCTGGCAGAGCAGCTTCAGAGTTTGTCACTGGAGGTTCAGCAGCAATGGCAGTTGCCGCAGACTCCTAATGTTGGGGTCTCTGCGGGTAGGCCGGTCCAGCTTAAACCCAAAATTGCCCTCCCGGACAGGTTTTCAGGAGGTAGAGACAAGTTTTTTGTCTTTAAAGAAGCTTGTAAGTTGTATTTTAAGCTTCGACTTTACTCCTCTGGAGATGAGGAGCAGAGAGTGGGGATTGTGGTCTCACTGTTGAAAGGAGATCCTCAATCCTGGGCTCTCTCTTTGCCACAGGGTTCTGTTTGTCTCCAGGCAGTTGAGGGAATTTTCAGGGCTCTGACCCACATCTATGATGATCCTGACCAAATCTCATTGGCTGAATCCAGGCTGCGTCGCTTTCAGCAGGGGAATCGGTCAGTGGAGACTTATAGTTCCGAACTCCGGAGATGGGCAACCGATACCAAATGGAATGACCTGGCTCTTGGAAGCCAATTCTGATCAGGGCCTTTCATAAAGGTTGAAGGATGCCTTGGCAGTTTACGAAACCCCGGGGTCCTTAGAGGCTGCCATATCATTGGCTATTCGCGTGCATAGATGTTTTCGGGATAGGTGGGTAAGATCACCTTCTCCTGAGCCCTCTTTTCGGGGCAATGTCACATTGCCGGGGGCGGTCCGGGGGTGACCTGAACCCATGGGGGAGCTACTGCGTCGTATATCTCCCCTGAAATCTGCATGAGAAAGGGGGTGTGGTTTTTTTGTGGTAAAGGGGGACATTTTATTGGGGTCTGTCCCTCGATTCCTAAGCAAAATAACCCTCGGTAGTGTAGAGTTGGATAATCAGGGGATGTGTTTGTCTTCTACATGCAGTTCTCGGTTTGTCCTGACAGCAGAGGTGATGCTAGAGAGCAGGACAGAGAAAATTTCTCTGTTTGTGGACAGTGGAGCTGGAGTCAGCATGGTTGATGCTGGGTTTCTGAGAACTCTTGGGCTCACTTGCTGTTCATTAACTAAGCACATCCCTATTTTTGGCATTGACTCAGCGCCACTTGCACAGAGATCTCTGACTCAGATTGTACATAATATAAAACTGAGGGTTTGACCCCTTCATCATGAAGTAATTCCTTGTTATGTCCTGGAGAACCTTTCCACTTCGATTGTACTGGATCTACCCTGGTTAGTGAAACATAATCCGATAGTGGATTGGCAATCCAGAGAAATTGTTGAATGGGGAGATTACTGTCATGAGAACTGCTTAAACATTTCCCTTTCTGCAGTCTCTACGGAGACTTTACCTGCGTTTTTGCCTGATTTTGAGGATGTATTTTCTGAGAAGAGTTGTCAGGATTTGACTCTTCATCGTGCATATGACTGTCCTATTAATCTGACTCCCGGAGCTAAACTACCCAAGTCCAGACTGTATATTCTTTCTAGCACTGAGAGACAAGCAATGAAGGATTTGATTGCTGAGAGTCTGGAGAAGGAACATATCAGACCCTCATATTCGCCCGTGGCGGAAGGGTTCTTCTTCATTAAGAAGAAAGATGGGGGTCTCCGTCCCTGTTTAAATTTCCAGGAATTAAATCAAATTACCGTCCAAGATCCGTATTCTTTTCCTCTGATTCCAGATTTATTCAAACAGGTTGTGGGAGCTAAGGTGTTCTCCAAGTTGCATTTAAGGAGAGCCTACAATCTGGTTAGAATCAGAGGGGGTGATGAATGGAAAATGGGGTTCAATACAGCTGAGGGGCATTTCGAGAGTCTGGTTATGCCTTCTGGTCTAACCAATGCACCTGCAGTGTTCCAGCATTTCATAAACAATATTTTCCATCATTTAGTGGGCAGGTTTGTGGTGGTCTATCTGGATGATATTTTAGTTTACTCACCTGATTTTGAGATGCATCAGGGTCATTTTAAACAGGTACTACAGATATTAAGAGATAACAAACCATATGCCAAACTAGAGAAATGTGTTTTCGCCATCCAGGAGGTACAATTTTTGGGGTACCTGTTGTCATCATCGGGTTTTCAGATGGATCCGGAGAAGAACCGTGCTGTACTTGATTGGGACCATTCCGAGAACCTGAAAGCATTACAGTGCTTTCTGGGCTTTGCTAATTTTTACCGGAAATTTGTCCAAAATTATTCGGTAATTGTGAAATTCTCACTGACATGACAAGAAAGGGGTCTGATCTTTCTAAATGGTCGTTTTCCTCCTTAAAGAGATGTTTTGCCACAGCACCTGTACTCAGTCAACCCGATGTTTCTCAATCTTTCATCATAGAAGTTGATGCGTCGGTGGTGGGGGTTGGTGCTGTGTTGTCTCAGGGTCTGTACCCTGGTAAATGGCATCCATGCGCTTTCTTTTCCAAAAAGTTATCTTCAGCTGAGAGAAAATATGACGTGGGTAATAGGGATCTTTTGGCAATTAAATTGACTTTCAAAGAATGGCAACCTTGGTTGGAGGGGACGGTCCATCCTATTACTGTTATCACTGACAATAAGAACCTGCCATATCTTCAGTCTGCTAAACGTCTCAACCCTAGGCAGGCTAGATGGTCTCTGTTTTTTACCAGGTTCAATTTTGTTGTCACTTTCCGTCCAGAGGTTAAAAGCATCAAGGCTGATGCTTTATCCCGAAGCTTCCTGGTGACCATGAGAACCCTGCCCCTATTTTGCAGAAGGGGGTAGACCTTTCAGCTTTGTACCCTGACTTGGAGGGAGAGGTATTGAAGGCTCAGGGGGATGCCCCTGCCTCCAGCTATTTGGGGAGGTTATTTTTACCATTTAATCTGCGCCGTAAAGTAATTAGGGAACTTCACAACTCTGTGCTTGCTAGTCATCTAGATGGTAAGGCAACTGCTGACCTCCTTTCTCATTGTTTTTGGTGGTCGGGGATGCATCAGGATGTGGTTGAACATGTGTCTGCTTGCAGTATTTGCGCGCATTCTAAAGTATCGCTTACCCGTCCGTCTGGTCCTCTTCTGCTGCTTTGCCTATTCCTAGCAGGCAGGGTCGGTCTGGCCTGGCGGGAAATCGGGAAATTTCCCGGTGGGCCCCGATATGAGAGTGAGAAAATTGGTGGCGGGGGCCCTTTAAAAGTGCTGGCCCTTTAAAAGTGCGGCTGAAGCAAATGTAGCGTCGCGCGCACGGCACATTCATTGTTGACAGCGGGCTTGCAGTGACGTGCATGTCGCATACTTACCACGTGAGTCCGTGACACTGAGAGGACGGAAGTTCTTTCCCGCTGGCTGGCAGACTGTGGTGTGGTGTCAGGTGACACTGACGCTGACGCCGCTCTCTCCTGGCCTCTGATACGCCGCGGCTGCGCTCTGCAGTGCTCTCTCTCTCTGCTCCAGGGCCGGCCTCTGATACACCGGCGCCACCGAAGCTGACGTCTCGCTCTCCTCTCCCTGCAGCCGGGCTTCTTATATGGTCCCATCCTGGCTCCTTGCCTGCCCTGGCCTGCTCCCAACTCCGGCTCTCCTCCGGACCGGGTAGCGGCAGCGGCGCACCGCCCTCTTCTCTCCTGCTCTGACTCGGCTTTTTTATACCTGCTCCGGGGCTGGATATGTGGACGGTGACCTGCAGCACTCTACAGTTCAACTCTCCAACCAGGCCTGGAATTGGAAACAAGGCTGCAGGCCTACAGCTCTCACTGCTTCACTTTCAAGTCAAGAGCACTGTGCCAGATATTCAATAAAGATTTTATGGGTGAGTGTTCCCAGCATTGGCCAACAATAATATAATTTATTTTATACATTATGCATTGCACTCTAGGCCTCCTATATGAAATGTGGATCAGACTCTTGGCCTCTTTATGACATATACAGTCTATATGTCATATAGGAGGCCAAGAGTGCGGTATACATTTTATATGAGGCCTAAAGTGCGGGGCTACATGATGTACAACACACTCGGCCTCCTATATAAAGTAAAGTATAGACTATAGGAGGCAGAGAGTGCGGTATAAGTCATTTATGGAGTCACATCCTATATTATCTATATATCGCACTCTCTGCCTCCTATATGAAATATAGATCACACTCTTGGCCTCTTATAAGACATATATAGTCGATAAAGGGTCTTTAACACATCTGTGTTTCTAGTTCATGTGGTGACAGTTTCCACACTGGAAACACATACACACGTAGACACTTTAAAATGAATGGGTCTGTGCACATATTAGTGCTTCAATGGGCCATGTGTCCATGGGCAAAACATGCTGACATGTCAGCTTTTTTATACACTGCACAGGCCAAAAAATGTCCCACACACATGCACACTGATGACACACAGATGACATGCGTGTGTCATCCGTGTGACACATACCGGCTCCTGGGAATCAGCGGTACAGTTCATGCTGTTCCCAGGTGCTTAAGGAATCACTCATCATTGTCCCCTGCCGGCGCTGCCATCAGTGCTAGCAAGGGACAATGTTGAGAGTAGTAGGTTCACCTCCCGATGTCACCAAAACCTGTAAATATAATAAAAAAAACATACTCACCCGGCTTGAGGCGACCACACACGCTGAGGAGAATGACTCCCTGCAGCGAGCTGGCCCCTATGCTGAGCTCACTGAATGACAGGACATCGCTCACTGAGCTCAGCACAGGTCGGGGCCCGCTCACTGCAGCAAGTTATTCTCCTCCGCTCCTCAGCGTGTGTAGTCACTTCAAGCCAGGTGAGTATAATGTTTTGGGGTTTTTTTAGTATTATTTTTACAGGTTTTGGAGACATTTGAGGTTGAATACTACTCTCAACATTGTCTCTTCATTGTCCCTTGCTAACACTGATTGCAGCGCCGGCAGGGGACACTGATGAGCGATTCCTTCAGCACCCGGTGCCTGGGAACAGCACAAACTGTATTGCTGATTCCCAGGCGTCGGTATGGTATGTGTGATCCTGATGCAGCACACGTATGCCACACAGACACGGATATCTCCGGTACTGTTTTTTCCAGTACCAGAAATATCCGGATGTGTGAAAGAGCCCTATGCCATATAGGAGGCCGAGAGTCTGTATGTCACATAGGAGACCAAGAGTTCGGTATACGTTATATATGGGGCCTATATGACATAATAGATCACACTCTCTACCTCCTATATGAAATATAGATCACACTCTTGGCCTCTTATGACATATACAGTGTATGTCATGTAGGAGGCTGAGAGTGCGGGCCTATATGACGTATACAACACACTCAGCCTGATATATAAAGTATATATTATAGGAGACCAAAAGTGCGGTCTGTACATCATATAGGAGGCTGAGAGTGCAATATATGTCATGTGTGGGGCCTATATGATGATAGAAGTCAAGTATCCCGGCATCAGTTCCCAAATCTTGCCTGTTTAGTCAAAAAACCTCTATGACGGGTTTTTTAGCCCTCGGCTATCCCCATTAGGAGGTGCAATGTCTAAATAAGCAGTGCTAATCAAATGTCCAAGGAAGTATGAAAAAGACAGCACTCACCAATGGATGCCAAAAAAGATCCTTTTATTTCAGATTCAGCATAGAGACGTTGTGGCTGGTTCAGGGGTTCGGGGGTGAAAAAAGGACGACGGCTGTTTCGCGCACCACCAAGGGTCCAGTATGGTTCACCCCCGCACCCCTGAACCAGCCGCAACGTCTGTATGCTGGATCTGAAATAAAAGGATCTTTTTTTGGCATCCATTGGTGAGTGCTATCTTTTTCATACCTCCTATATGATGTATAGATCGCACTTTCTACCTCATATATGACAAACAGACCGCACTCTCTGCCTCCTATATGACATATACAATGCATTTGGCCTCCTATATTTCATTGCAGCCATTTGGTAAATTCTAAAAAGTTCATTATTTTTCTCATTAAAGTACACTCTGCACCCCATCTTCACTGAAAAAAACCCCAGAAATGTAGAAATTTTTGCAAATTTATTAAAAAAGCACTTTACATTACAGAGGAGACTTGTACAGACAATAACGACATTACAGAATACACATAACTCAGATACCAAGAGGAGAGAGGGCCCTGCTCGCAAGCTACAATCTATGAGGAAATCGGGAGACACGACAGGTAAATGATAAAATGTGCTTATATTGTATGATACAACCATTATACACTAAATAGGGTCTGCACATAACGCTGCATGAACCGCTCACCAGCCAGTATGTGTATGGACACAGAGGGCTATTAAGTGCATGTACACAGATGCTACAAGGGTCTATATATGCTACTATATGCAGTATATAGTGTACAGACGGTTAGATAGTATGGTGCTGCGTATATGGTGTGGAATCCACATTCTATTCACTGCCATATCTATACATTATATATTATATACACTGCTCCACTCTATATTCCTGAACACAGTGTATATGTATATACTGTATAATGTGTGTGTCTGTATATATATATATTGCAGAGTACCACTTCTGTCCTCCATACTGGGTGTAATTCTCTGTGTATGTATTATTCTGTATATACAGTATATACACTGGATAGAACCAATTCTCCTGTCCTGTATACTGGGTGTAATTCTCCGTATCTGTATATACACACTGCACTGCTAAAATAAGATGTAAAATAATAATAATTTGAGTGGTTTACCCTCTGCTATGTACCACTCCCAGCATGTGACGCGCCCCCTGGGCCTGTGTTGTGCAGGGAATACCTGGAGCCGGATCGCTGGGGGTTGTAGTCTCCGTGGCGCTGACCCGGTCCGTGCCCAGGGTGGTCAAACCAGTGGCGGTCTTAGTGTAATAACAAGTGTCCGACTACGCCACCCGTGGATTGCGGTCAGTGGGGACCGCCGCTGCGCTGCAGACCGCTGAGACTGATGTTGTATGCGCAGCCAAGTATGGGATAACTCCCCACGGGAGAAGTATTGCCTCAGGGCAGCTAGTGTGGATGATGGGAGTGTCGGTGTGAGCGTCCCAGTACTAATGGTGCTGGTGCGGCGATGAAACACAGAGACGTGTGGTTGCAGTTTCCAATGCTTTACTCACAGTTCTTTACTGGTCCAAGTCACCTCGGTACCGGTGGTGACTGCCCAAGCCGTGCTGCGTCCACCAGGCAAGGGGCTCGACCAACTCCCAGGCAATTCCAGAGCGTGGCACAGGGCTCCCTTCTCTTCCCTTCTCTGGCCGTCCCCACCAGTGACCCACATTTGTCCAGCTTCCTCGGGCCTTCTCTTGGCGAAACCTATCTCCGGTTTCCCTGACCCTATGTGGTATGCTTTCCTGGTGGATGTAGTGAGGGGTCGCACCAAGATGTGGTCACAACCTCCGGTCTTTGGCTGAGGAATTTGTTGCCTCCACCAATTTGGGTTCCGGTACCCTGCTCTGCTAGCCCTTCACCCGCACTCTCCTGGGTCTTTGGGGTTCCCTCTGTCCTCGGGTCTCTGGGCCTTTCTCTGTGTTCCTGTTCCTTTCTTACTTTCCTTTCTGTTCCTGTTCTCTCTCTGCTGTTTCTGGCCTCCACTCCAGGCCTGCCTCGTGGAGCTGGGCCCAGACTGAGCCACAGCTCCCTGTCAGCCCTCCTGGCTGAACTCCTCTCTTTTTCTCCTCCTGACTGACCTGGCTCCTCTCCTAAGATGGTGCCCACCTTTTATACCTCCTTCTAACACCCGAGCCCAGGTGACTAGCAACCAATGGGCACCTACCTATGCCCAGAGACCCACCCCTATCTGCTCCTACACCACTGGGTTTTCCTCCCCCCCCCCCACTCCAGCCAGGGACAGATGCTGTCGTGCCTGCACTTCTGTCTAGTGGGAGCACCGTTGAACTGTCCCTCGGAAATGGGGTGTGTGTGGTGCATGCAGCCTACCGAGTCCTGGTCCACACTCCATCCTTACCCGGGAGTGGAATATCACACCTCTGGTTTGAGGTGCAATACCCCTGTAGCAGCCGAGCCCTCGGGGTGCTACACATGCACTGTCAGATTTAATCCTTCAGGGCCTGCTGGGAGTTGTAGGTTTGTTACTGCAGGGATGATGTGGGGACAGCATCAAGTCATTCACACTTTAAAGAGAACCTGTCACGTCCTAGCTGCCCTCTACACTGCCCCCATAGCGTTGATAGTGATGCAATGTGCATCACTAACAAGCTGTTTTAACGAAAATCGGTGCAGCTATAATGAATTTATAACGTTTAATATACTTATATCCTACCTGCCTTTTCAGTTATAGGGGCATGCTTGTCATATTCAGTCAAGGGCGGGAGCAGCATTCACTCACTGCTGACGTCGTCCATGTATTTGAATCCTGTTCCCGGCCAGCGCTGATATTGTGGGACGCAGGCGCACTTGTAAATGTCCAGCCGCCTGCGCAGTGAGGCTCTATGATTAGCAGATTCACTGCGCATGCGCTGGGAACATAGCGTGTTAAAGCGCATGCGCAGTGAGACTGTGTGATTATGACTTTTTCTTCACTTTGAAAATTGTTTAAGTTGGCTGAGGGACTGGGTGGTTTACCTAGGACAAGGAATGGCCATGTGTAAGAAAAAACGCTACTGATTGTAAATTACAAATTCTGTTAACTACAATAAATAAGTTGGTTAACAAGAAACACTTTGATATAGTGCACTACACAATACAGTTCTCTTTTACACACTGTATAGTTTGCTAAAAGGCACACGTTTTAGTGGGAAAGGCCAAAAAATGAACGAGTAATACAACGGTTTACGGATGCTGTAGTGTGGGCCCCTAGTGTCAATTCTCCTGGTGGGCCCTAGTCACCCCAGTCCGACCCTGCTAGCAGGCCATGGAAACACTTGTCCATGGATTTTATTACTGACCTACCGGTATCTGCACGCAAGACTGGTTCTGGTGGTTGTAGACAGGTCCAGTAAGATGGTTCATTTTATGGCATTATCGGCACTTCCAAATGCCAAGACTCTTTCTCAGGTATTCATTGATGAGATTGTGAATCTTCACGGGGTTCCTTCTGATGTGGTGTCAGATCGGTGAACCCAATTTGTTTCTAAATTCTGGAAAGCTATCTGTACTCGACTGGGGGTGCAGTTGTCTTTTTCTTCTGTCTTCCATCCTCAGTCGAATGGACAGACCGAGCTCTTTAATCAGAATTTGGAGACTTAACTCAGGTGTTTTGTCTCAGAGAACCAGGAGGATTGGGCATCTCTTACTTACTGTCGGCCGATTTTGCTATTAATAATCATCGCCAAGAGTCTACTGGCAGATCACCTTTCTTTGGTGCAAATGTAGCACCCCGAGGACTCGGCTGCTACAGGGGTATTGCACCTCGAACCAGAGGTGTGGTATTCCACTCCCGGGTAAGGATGGAGTGTGGAACTGGGCTCAGTTAGCTGCATGCACTACACTCACCCCATTTCCGGGGGACAGACCAACAGTACTCCCACCAGATAGATGTGCAGGTACGACAGCTTCTGTCCCTGGCTGGAGTGGGGGGGGGGGACATCCCAGTGGTGTAGGAGCAGACAGGGGAGGGACTCTGGGCATAGGTAGGAGCCCATTGGGTGCTGGTCACCTGGGCTCGGGTGTCAGAAGGGAGTATATAAGGTGGGCACCATCTTAGGACAGGGTCTGTCTGTTCAGAGAGGAGCTCAGCCAGAGAGGGCTGACAGGGAGCTGTGGCTCAGTCTGGGCCCAGCTCCAGAGCCAGGCCTGGAGTGGAGGCCTGAAGCAGAGAGAGAGAGAGAAGTAAGAGGAAGAAGGAACAGAAACACCAGGAAAGGCCCAGAGACGCAGGAAAAGAGGGAACCCTAAGATCCCACGGAATAACGGGTGAAGGGTTGGCAGAACAGGGTGCCGGATCCCAAACTGGTGGAGGCCAATTATCCTTAGCCAGGAACCGGAGGTCGTGGACAAGTTTTGGCGCGACCCCTCGCCATATCTACCAGGAAGGCATACCATATAGGGTCAGGGAAACCGGGAAAGGTTTCACCACTAGAAGGCCCGAGGGAGCTGGACAAAGGTGGATCCCTGGTGGGGACGGCCAGTAGGAAGGAAGAGAGGGGAGCTCAGGACCACGCTCTGGAACTGCCTGGGAGTTGGCCGAGTCCCGCACCTGGTGGACGCAGCACGGCTCGGGTGGTCCTAACTGTGCACAAGGGACCTGATAAAGAACTGTGAGTAAAGCTGTGAAAACTGCAATTGCAAGTCTCAGTGATTCCTTGTCGCACCGGTACCATCAGTGCTGGGACATACACACCATCTCTCCCAACATCATTCCCATCCTCTGCCCTGAGGCCATACCCCTCCCGTTGGGGGTTATACCATCCACGCTGCACATCCGTACCACCGGCCTCAGCGGACTGCCCTGCAGCGGCGGCTTCATAGCCGCATTCAACGGGTGGCGTAGTCGGACACTAATACCATCATAACAATAATTGCCACTTAGTTTGACACCCTGGGCACGGACCGGGTCACCGCCACGAGGACTACTACCCCTATCGGATCCGGCTCCGGGTATTCCCCGCGCGCACGCGCGCCGCACTACAGCACTGGCCCATGGGGCGCGTCAACTTTGGCGTAGTCGGCAGGATTACGTGCCCGCAACCACCGGGTACTGCGTGCCTGAAGAAAAGTTCACATTTACCTCAAAAAGGAGTCTCCCGCCAATTCCAGAGGGTTCCCGCCATCAGACGCCGTCCGGAGTCGTTTCCCGCCGTTTGCCCGCCATCTGCAGCCTTTGCCCGCCATCAGCGAAGTTTCCCGCCATCAGGAGACGATTCCCGCCATCTTGGACAGTTTCCCGCCCTGGCAGAGCGGACGCCATTGTGGGCGTGCCAGAGAGTGGCAAGAGACCACCTCCCATCGTGTGCATGGCCCCAGAGTGGCGCCAAAGGAGGGGACCGCCCCCACCAGCCGAGACTACCACCATGGAAATGTCCATCAAAGTGGGGGGTCTGCCCCTGAAACTGACTGTCACTAAGTTGCCCCGGGACCACTCCCAAGGGGGGCGGATAGAGAACAAAACGGAGAAGATGGGTGCAGCCTGGAGGAGTCTGGACAGATCGCACCCGGGAATGGAGGAAGAGACAAGCGGTACCGACCCCGTGGTCTGGGGCCTGCTGCAGGCCGCCACCCCAGAAGGCCTGGTGGAAATCCTGGCACAGCTCCCCAGAGATCGGGAGCGTGCACAGACTGCGCTGGAGGCCTTGGCCCGGAAGATGGCCCGAGTACAGCAGGAAGCACTGGCCGAATGGGGAAGGGAGATGGCCCAGCAGGCTGGAACCCGCCAGCAGAGGACGCCACCCGCAACGTGGAGCATGTCTGCCCCTGAGGATGGTGCAGGAGGGACGAAGGCCGGAGACGACGCCGCGGAGGGAGCCGCAGGGATGGAAGCAGGTAATGGGGACGTCACCACCCCGAGCCCAGTAGCCGAAAGCCTGCCCCAGCTCCCCGTCGCAGAGCCCGAAGTCCCACTCACCGCGCCCGTTGCCGCACCGCCACTGCTCCCAACTAGGCCTCAAGCGGCCGGAGCCGCGGTCACGCCCCCTTCCGCGCCACGCCCCCTGACCCGGAGCGCGGCAAAACAGGAGGTGCCCCCGGCGCGGTCTCCACGGCGTCCTCTACCTCCACAGTGCCATCGGCCTGGTCGCAAGGCCGAGTACCTCCAGGCGCCGCGGCCTCCACAGCGCCCTCCCCCCGGGAGGTGCCATACTTGGACCCAGGTAGGATGCCTCCGGCCTGGACGCAAGGCCGAATACCCCCGGGCGCTGCCGCCCCTACGGCGCCCTCAACCTCCACAGTGCCACCCCTGGGCGCAGATCTGTTTGCACAACATACCAGCCCGGACGGGCTGCCCTTCGTGTGGCCACCGGAGTACATCAACCCCCGACTCCGGAAGGAATGGCCCCTGTGCGAGCCTCTGATCCCGGCTCCGGCGCCCGTCAAAATTGTCCCGCTCCCGTTGGAGGACGCCCAATTCGCATGGGATCCGACCGGTGAGGACCTCATGGGGTTCACCAAGGAGACCCGGGCGGCCGCAGCCCGGCGTGAGGAGTGCTGCCGTCAACAGCTAGAGGTCTTTGGGAGAGAACGGCGAGAGAGGCGGATCCGCGAGGAACAGCTGCAGGTCCAAAGCGCGGAGCAGAAACGCCGGGCCCGACGAACCCCCCGTGCGGCCCACGGTTCCCGCGCCACCGGGACCGTAATAAAATTCCAGCTAGAGAATGGCTGGGGCTTTATCCGGGACCACCGAACCCCCGGCGACGTCTTTGTCACCCGCAGGGATGTCGAGAGCCACCTTCCAGAAGGACACCGAGGACGCGACCTCTACTCACCCGGCATCAGTGTGCTAAAGGACCGTACGCCCTTCACGTACACCGGCTGACTGAGGAGGAGATGCAGTATGAGGAAAGCCAAGAGGACCCGGACGGGTCTGAAGACTACCCTCAAGAGGGAGCACGGAGAGGACATAGCTACTGAAGGGAAGTAGCATGAACAAAGAACTGTATATAGTTACCCATCGGGGTACAAGAACTGTCGTAAAATTGGTGATTATGTGAACTGTTACCTGTGTGCCCCTAATCCCGTACCAGGCTGAGGACTGTGAGCAGCCATTCCCCTATTCCCACTGGCCGAGGACTGAGAGCGGCCACCCTGTAAATAGTTGCGCTTCTTAAAGCGCCCCCTACTGGTTTTATAGAAGAACTGCTTTCCTACTTTGGAACTAGTGACTGTTGCACTTTACCTGGTCACAAGTTGCACGGTGGCCAGAGATCAAGAACGTGTTGGTCAAGAATGTTTTATATGAAAAAGTTTTATATGATGCTAAAAGAGTTAATGGTATTTTATAAGTGTGTGAAGAAAGTCTGATAATGTTTCCGTAATGTTTTATACCTGTAACGTTAAAAGAGAAAAGTACCTCCCATAAAGGGATGATTGAAAGTTGATATGTCTTACATGTGAGTGTACACTTTAAAATTTTTGTATGTTTTAATTTGCTTTTGCTCTTTTCCAGCCCGCGGACGTGCTGTGATTTACCAGGGGGGAATGTAGCACCCCGAGGACTCGGCTGCTACAGGGGTATTGCACCTCGAACCAGAGGTGTGGTATTCCACTCCCGGGTAAGGATGGAGTGTGGAACTGGGCTCAGTTAGCTGCATGCACTACACTCACCCCATTTCCGGGGGACAGACCAACGGTACTCCCACCAGATAGATGTGCAGGTACGACAGCTTCTGTCCCTGGCTGGAGTGGGGGGGGGGGGGGAACATCCCAGTGGTGTAGGAGCAGACAGGGGAGGGACTCTGGGCATAGGTAGGAGCCCATTGGGTGCTGGTCACCTGGGCTCGGGTGTCAGAAGGGAGTATATAAGGTGGGCACCATCTTAGGACAGGGTCTGTCTGTTCAGAGAGGAGCTCAGCCAGAGAGGGCTGACAGGGAGCTGTGGCTCAGTCTGGGCCCAGCTCCAGAGCCAGGCCTGGAGTGGAGGCCTGAAGCAGAGAGAGAGAGAGAAGTAAGAGGAAGAAGGAACAGAAACACCAGGAAAGGCCCAGAGACGCAGGAAAAGAGGGAACCCTAAGATCCCACGGAATAACGGGTGAAGGGTTGGTTTCACCACTAGAAGGCCCGAGGGAGCTGGACAAAGGTGGATCCCTGGTGGGGACGGCCAGTAGGAAGGAAGAGAGGGGAGCTCAGGACCACGCTCTGGAACTGCCTGGGAGTTGGCCGAGTCCCGCACCTGGTGGACGCAGCACGGCTCGGGTGGTCCTAACTGTGCACAAGGGACCTGATAAAGAACTGTGAGTAAAGCTGTGAAAACTGCAATTGCAAGTCTCAGTGATTCCTTGTCGCACCGGTACCATCAGTGCTGCGACATACACACCATCTCTCCCAACATCATTCCCATCCTCTGCCCTGAGGCCATACCCCTCCCGTTGGGGGTTATACCATCCACGCTGCACATCCGTACCACCGGCCTCAGCGGACTGCCCTGCAGCGGCGGCTTCATAGCCGCATTCAACGGGTGGCGTAGTCGGACACTAATACCATCATAACAATAACTGCCACTTAGTTTGACACCCTGGGCACGGACCGGGTCACCGCCACGAGGACTACTACCCCTATCGGATCCGGCTCCGGGTATTCCCTGCGCGCACGCGCGCCGCACTACAGCACTGGCCCAGGGGGCGCGTCACATACGGTTTTCATACACAGTTTGGTACCTTTAGTGGGGGAGGGGCTTCAGAAGTTCCTGAGGAGGAATGTTTTGCTTCGTCGCTCTCTTCTGTGTTGTGGGGAGTTCAGAGATCATGCGAGACAGATACAAATGTATGGCTGACAGGAATCGCTCACCAGGTTCGGACTGAAGTGTGAATGACTTTGTGTGGTTGTCTACCAGGAAAATCAAGTTGAAGGTTCCTTCCTGGAAGCTGGGACCTAGATTTAATGGTCCCTATAAAATAACCATCGTCATTAACCCAGCAGATTTTCATCTTGAGTTACCTCAGATTCTTAGGATCCACAATGTGTTTCACAGGTCTCTGCTCAAGAAGTATGTGGTACCTCTTGAGTCCTCCCCCATGCCGCCGCCCCCAATCATGGTTGATTGCAATTTGGAGTTCCCAATTGTGGATTCTCGTCTTCAACATTGTGCAGCTTGGTGCATTGGAGGGGTTATGGTCCAGAGGAAAGGATGTGGGTTTCAGAATTGGAGGTGAATGCCCCTAGGTTGGTTCGTTATTTCCATGCTTCTCATCCAGAGAAACCTGGTTCTGAGTGTCTGGAGGCCACTTGTAGAAGGGGGGGATACTGTCACGGGTGTGTAGGGTGTTAGACAGTCATTATGGATCCGGCTGTAAAAGGTCGCTGCGCTTGAACTTGCACACACCTTCTTGATCCTTTCATCATCCCTCCTTCTCTAGGACCCAGCTGTGATCTCCACTTTCTGCTGCAAATTGACACACCCTTGCTGGATCTTTAAATACACTTATTTTCTTCAGAGAATTGCCAGTGAGAGTAAATTCCTCTGTTCAGGTCTGGTGTGCTAACAGTTGGCTAGATTCATCTTGGAGCTCCTTTGAGGATAGTATTCGTGATCTCTCTGGTGTCTTCTCAAAACTAAGTGTTTCACCTTGTATGTTTCCCTAGTTTTGTCCTTAGTTGCAGTAGGACTGACTAGGGCTCATCCCTCCCCCTCCCTACCTAGGGCCCAGTTCTAGAGACATCCAGGGTTTAGGTATCCTGCTCGGCGATAGGTGAGGAACCTATTTAGGGACGATAGGAGAGCCAGGGTATTGTTAGATCAACTTAGGGGTCTCCACTCTCCCTTTCCCTAGTTGCTGGGCTTCCGCCCTTTTCCCGTCATTGTTAGTTGCGTTCTTCTCATACCCAGCATGACACCTGAGTGGGGGCTTCGTTTGTTATTTGAAACTTTTATCTGGAACATTTTACATAACGTTTGGGATCAAATTTATCTGGTGCTCTACGATAAGCACTTACATCGGGGTTTCCATTTAAATCTCCAAGTAACATAATTCAGATGAAATCCCTAAGTGATCCATTCAATATAATGAGGCAGCAGAGTTACTCTGGACTCCATCTGGCCTCTGTTCAGTGGTGTCCTTTGTTTCAGAAGTGCACAAAACTGTGACCGACGGCACTTTTTTTTATGCACACCTAAGAAGACGGACACCGCGGATCACAGGTTATACGGCATCCACAGTGCATCCATCTGCCTCATTATAGAGAATCTTTCACTGGGAATTCCCTCTGAATCACATATTTCAGAGATTTACACGGAAACCCCGGTGTAAGCGCTCAACGCACAGCACAGGATAAAGTTGAGCTGAGCCTTACTGCAATCTTTGGGAGGCAGAATGAAAAAATCAACAGCAGGTGAAGAATTGATTTTATTTATTTTTTACGTCATTCCTCATGCGGTATACATGATTTCACGACTTTATTCTTCGGGTCGGTGCAATGACAGCGATACCAGCTTTATATTAGGTTTTTTTGTTTGGCTGCTGTCACATACTATAAAAATGCTTTTTTTTTGCAAATAAGAAGTTTTTGCATCACGATATTTTGAGAGCTATAATTTTTCCATATTTCAGCTGACAGAGTCATGCGAAGGTTCTTTTTTTCCAGGACGAGATGATGGTTTTATTGGTAACATTTTCAGGCACATGAAAGTTTATGATCTCTTTCTATTTCGATTTTTGGGCAGCAGTATGAACAAGAACCAGCAATTGAAGAATTGTTTTTTTTTTTTTTATATATATATATACCATTCAGCATGTGGTAAAATTGATAAGGCAGCTTTATTCTACATTTATAGCATTTTTTTGTGTTTTTGGGTAGTTATGCAATAACTTGTGTTTTTGGGTAGTTATGTAATATTTTCTAGAAAAAATAATTATTTTTGCATAGCTTTATTCTGAAAGCTATAATTTTTTTTATTTATCTGTTGATAGAGCTGTATGGTGGATTGCTTTTTGCAGGACAAGATGACGTTTTCAGCGATACCATTTTTATTTACATTCGTCTTTTTGATCGCATTTCATTCCGCTTTTTGTTTGGCGAAATGATGAAAAATCATAGTTTGGCTATTTTTTTTTCTATTTTTTTACTGTGTTCACTTAATGGATTAACTTGTGGGACAGTTTTATAGGTCGGATCGTTATGGACGTGGCAATGCCAAATATCCCTACTTCTTTTATTTATTTTTTTTCTCATAAAAATATATATTTATGCGTACAATATATGCATATTTATTATTATTATTATTATTATTTTGTGATTAAAAAAAAAAAATTTACTTCTTTTTACTTTTTCACTTAGTCTCAATATAGGACTTTCACTTTCAGCAGTCTGATCACAATTGGAATGCAATGCACCAGCATTGCAATGCATTAGAACTGACTATCTGCTCTCATATAAACTTGTTAGATGATGGACTGAGCATGATCTAACAAGTTTGCTAGAGCCTTGTGACTCGGATGCCATTATGACTAGGGATGAGCAAATGTGCTCAGTGATACTCGGATATCACTCGAGTATCTGGGGCTCGGATGTGCTCGTTACTCGACGGAATTGGTTGGTGCTCAATTTCAAACTTGAATCCCCACCCCAGCATGTTTGGCGCCTGTTACACAGCCAATAAGCATGTGGGGATTGCCTGCGAAATACTGTAATGCTGTAGCCATCTTGGTAGTGGCATTACTGTGTTTGGCTGGCCGTATGACATCATCAGAGATTATGAAAGAACAGGCTCTGTGACAGGGCCGGCGTCAGCACCCGGCGTACCCGGGCAAGTGCCGGGGACCTGGAAAATCAGAGGGGCCCACCAGCCCACTCACTGTCGGGGCCCACCCACCCACTCACTGTCGTGGCCCTGGCCGCTTACTCTGCACCTGTTCAGTGATGCAGGCGCTGCTTGATTGCCGGCACTCCCCCCAGACACGGCCGTGCGGCTGTGTCTGCTAGTGCTAGTAATGACGCGGCAGGGTCGACGGCACTGCACCTTTAATTGTGCTTGTGTGTTGCCCCTGCCGCGTCATTAGTAGCAGACACAACCACACAGCGCGCGGCCGTGTCTGGGGGAGTGCCGGCAATCAAACACCGTCGGCGGTCCTGCACAGATGGGGGGGAGCGACCCGGACCCGACCGCAAGTGGGCCCCTCTGATGGTCCAGGGCCATGATGTCTGTGACACGCCGGGGGCCCTGAACTACCCCATACCTGAGGAGCTGCTGGACAGGACACTGGACCGGGGACAGGTGAGTGAGGCTTCTCCAATCCCCATATTAAAAATATTTGTAATGGGTCTGTGTGAGTGAATGTCAGTGTGTATGACTGGGTATATATATTTGTCTGTTTTATATATGTCTTTAAGAATTTGTGTAAAAATATGTGTATGTCTGTATGTGTAGATGTCTTCGTACCGTGTGTGCGTGCATATGTCTGCGTACCGTGTGTGCGTGCATATGTCTGCGTACCATGTGCGCGTGTCTGCGTACCGTGTGCGCGTGTCTGCGTACCGTGTGTGCGTGCGCGTGTCTGCGTACCGTGTGTGCATGCGCGTGTCTGCGTACCGTGTGTGCGTGCGCGTGTCTGCGTACCGTGTGTGCGTGTTTGCGTGCGCGTGTCTGCGTACCGTGTGTGCGTGCGCGTGTCTGCGTACCATGTGTGCGTGCGCGTGTCTGCGTACCGTGTGTGCGTGCGCGTGTCTGCGTACCGTGTGTGCGTGCGCGTGTCTGCGTACCGTGTGTGCGTGCGCGTGTCTGCGTACCATGTGTGTGTGCGCGTGTCTGCGTACCGTTGCGTGCGCGTGTCTGCGTACCGTGTGCGTGCGCGTGTCTGCGTACCGTGTGTGCGTGCGCATGTCTTCGTACCGTGTGTGCGTGCGTGTGTCTGCGTACCATGTGTGCGTGCGCGTGTCTGCGTACCGTGTGTGCGTGCGCATGTCTTCGTACCGTGTGTGCGTGCGTGTGTCTGCGTACCGTGTGTGCGTGCGCGTATCTGCGTACCATGTGTGCGTGCGCGTGTCTGCGTACCGTTGCGTGCGCGTGTCTGCGTACCGTGTGCGTGTGCGTGTCTGCATACCGTGTGTGCGTGCGCGTGTCTGCGTACCGTGTGTGTGCGCATGTCTGCATATGTGAAGGATGAGGGGGCAGGCTGGGCCCTGTGTACTATATATATATATTTCTCTGCCGTATCTGTGCATCATGAATCTTGGTATGTGTTAAAAGGGCGCACTGAGACTCTTTCGCCCGGGGCCCAGAAAAACCTGGAACCGGCCCTGCTCTGTGACAATTCACATTGGAGGGAGAGAGTGCTTGTCCAGGCATGTGTGTGCACAGTGTAACCAATCAGAGTCGTGTAGAGTTGATACTGGTGCTGAAGCTGAACCATCATACTAAGTGCCCTTGTCAGGGCTAATCCTTTGGCAAGTATCAAGGCACGCTCAATAAACGAGTGGTTCTGCAGGTGGGGACCACAGACCACATCTCAGTACCAATGCTTTCTGGCTGATGTTTTGGTCACTTTTGAATGTTGGTTGTGCTTTCACACTCGTGGTAGCATGAGACGGACTCTACAACCCACAGAAGTTGCTCAGGTAGTGCAGCTCATCCAGGATGGCACATCAATGCGAGCTGTGGCAAGAAGGTTTGCTGTGTCTGTCAGCGTAGTGTCCAGAGGCTGGAGGCGCTACCATGAGACAGGCCAGTACACCAGGAGACGTGGAGGGGGCCGTAGGAGGGCAACAACCCAGCAGCAGGACCACTACCTCCGCCTTTGTGCAAGGAGGAACAGGAGGAGCACTGCCAGAGCCCTCCAAAATGACCCCCAGCTGGCCACAAATGTGCATGTGTCTGTACAAACAGTTATAAACCGACTCCATGAGGGTAGTATGAGGGCCCGATGTCCACAGATGGGGGTTGTGCTCACAGCCCAACACCATGCAGGACGCTTTGCATTTGCCACAGAACACCAGGATTGACGCCCTGTGCTCTTCACAAATGAAAGCAGGTTCACACTGAGCACATGTGACAGACGTGACAGAGTCTGGAGACGCCGTGGAGAGCGATCTGCTGCCTGCAACATCCTTCAGCATGACCGGTTTAGCAGTGGGTCAGTAATAGTGTGGGGGGTCATTTCTTTGGAGGGCCGCACAGCCCTCCATGTGCTCGCCAGAGGTAGCCTGACTGCCATTAGGTACCGAGATGAGATCCTCAGACCCCTTGTGAGACCATATGCTGGTGCGGTTGGCCCTAAGTTCTTCCTTATGCAGGACAATGCCAGACCTCATGTGGCTGGAGTGTGTCAGCAGTTCCTGCAAGATGAAAGCATTGAAGCTATGGACTGGCCTGCTCGTTCCCCAGACCTGAATCCGATTGAGCACATCTGGGACAGCATGTCTCGCTCCATCCACCAATGTCACGTTGCACCACAGACTGTCCAGGAGTTGGTGGATGCTTTAGTCCAGGTCTGGGAGGAGATCCCACAGAAGACCATGCACAACCTCATCAGGAGCATGCTCAGGCGTTGTAGGGAGGTCATACAGGCACGTGGAGGCCACACACAATACTGAGCCTCATTTTGACTTGTTTTAAGGACATTACATCAAAGTTGGATCAGCCTGTAGTGTGTTTTTCCACTTTAATTTTGGGGGTGACTCCAAATCTAGGCCTCCATTGGTTAATAAATTTGATTTCCATTGATGATTTTGTGTGATTTTGTTGTCAGCGCATCCAACTTTGTACAGAACAAAGTATTCAATGAGAATATTTCATTCATTCAGATCTAGGATGTGTTATTTGGGTATTCCCTTTATTTTTTTGAGCAATGTATAAAACTCCAAACAAGCGTTAAGAAATTTGGCTGGATTAAAACCCTCACTCATAGAGTTTTACATGCTCTGGGGTACATTTCTGTGATATATAACACTCCAAAAAAAGTGTTAACATTTTTTGCTGTATCTCATTAGTAATCCATACAGTGTAACGTGCTTAGTGGGCGACAAAGATGGCAGAACCATGTGAGACTCCTGAGGGAGTGACCAGAAGAATATTGAAGCAAGATAAAGCTAGCGCAACAGCAGAAGTGACAGGAGCCTGTGATCCGGAACCAACAAGGCCCGATCCCAGGCCGCATCCTTTAGCGATGGGGTTCTTCTGCCAGAATCCAGGAACTGGTGATTGGACTGCCGGGCCTAGGCTGGTCGGAAGAGACAAGGAGGCTAGCCAGGACCAGGTCTGCAGAAATATTATCTGACCCACTAGCCGCAAGGTACCGAGAGTTGGCATCATGGGGGGTAGTCGTTAGTTATGACTGTCAGCGGAGAAGGGGGTCCATTGAAGGACCCATCATCACATCTCGTTCAACCATTGGGCAGTAGAGATAGAACACTTGCCTCGAAGGCTGCAAGAGCTGATGGCTGGAACCAGCGTCACGTTCCTGAAAATGGAGGGGCAACATCGCTGGCATGTAGTGGGTGTGATCCCAGAAGGAAGGGAGAAGGATGAACCCTTCTTCAGAAATTAACAGGCTGGGAGAGGCTCCTTGAGGCGGCTCGAGACAGGGCTACTACTACCCCCGAGAGATCGTATTGTCCTTGGGGTTCCAAACCTCCTATACAGGAGCAGCTGCTAGTACAGGTGACACAGGGGGCTGTTGCCCATTTCTATATGTCAGGGGCTCCGGCACTATCGGATGGTGGGTTACTTACAGACCAGGCACCTGGGAATTGGGCTCCAGGAAGCAGGTGAAAACAGCCTCCCGAGGAAGGAGAAGTAGTGGACACCTGAAGAGGATTACTGTGGCATCCCTGAGGGTTCAGTCGCCACAGAGGTACTACATCTGGTGGTGCCTCACTCTCTGGTAAGGAAAGGGTACAGCTCGGGACCCCAACACCTGCATCCAACACTACACTGCTCCAGGCAGGCTTGAAGGGCAAGATGCACTGTGTTCTGCTGAGCCCTGTCCCTGGCTGGAGTGGGGGGAACCAGAGTGAGGGGGAACCAAGTAGTGGGTGTGGGTGGAGGAAGGAGTTTAGGGGAGCATTTGTTAGGAGTATAAAAAGGGAAGCCATGTTTAGAAGGGAGTAGTAGTAGAAGTAGTTGTTGTGGATAGTTCGGAGATTGGAGTCTAGTGAGAGGAGAGGGGCTCTGCAGAAGCTCCGCTCCAGATTGGGCCTAGTGAATGAGGCCCAGCAGAGGAGAGAATAGGAGGAGAGCAGAGGAAGAAGGCTCCGGAAACTGAAGGGGTCCCAGGGGTACGGAAGGAGCAGGAAGCCACCCGTACACCCTAATCTGCCAAGTGTCAGAGGTACCAGGCCGCAAGAAGGGAACCGGTCCCTGGGCTAGTCGTGTTACTTCAAGTCTCGGCTAGGAAACCAGAGGCTTCTGACCTCTATGGTGCAGTTGCCATACTTGCATTCGAGTAGCCAAGAAAGGTAGCCGTGTAGGATCAAGGAATTACAGGTTACCCTGAAGGATTCGAGGACTCCATCTTGGGACCCAGTTTGTGAGATGTGGCACCCCAGGGGTCTGGTTGCCACAGTGGTAGAAATACCATGTCTGAGAGTGAGCATGTGTTTTCCTGGCCTGGAGCACTATTGCCTGCAACGCCTCCTGCCCCAGTCCAGGGAGGGGAGGAACCTGCCCTTTATAAACTGGATTTGGGGCGGGGTTAGTTAGTTAGTTAGGGACAGAGGAGCAGCAAGGAGCTCTGTAGGAGCCAGGAGCTGAAAGCCAGGGATTGGAGCTGAGAGAGCTCATCCTGGCAGAAGACGCAGAGTACCGGACACCGGAGTCCGAGGCTGTGAGGATATCCATATCCAGCAGCAGAAACCACCTGGCAGGGGATTTCAGGTCCTCTGGCCATAGAAAGCCCGGAGGCTCAGTCACACGCAAGGGACCAGCACCGCCATCGAGGAGCGGAAGGTACCAAAGGCCCCAAGTCACCAGCCATACGGGTGAGCACCACACGGTACACTCAGGGACGTGGGCTACTACACAACTACAGCAAGGTAGCCAGGAAGAGTGCAGTCAGACGGCAAGGCCTACACCTCCACGTGGCCAGGGGGACTCTTGTTCGCTCACAGACTGACCAGGCCTTCTCCATTACCAACAGTAAAGACCCTGAACTGCACTGCGCGGACTCTGAGTCATTTCTGCTGCGCCCATGCACCACAACCCTCACCATCTACACACGCTGCCCTGAGGCTATACTCCTCCCATGGGGAGTTATACTACCCTCTGCTGCGCACCCAACATCAGCCTCAGCGGCCTGCCCCGCAGCGGCGGTTCTAAGTGACCGCAATCCACGGGTGGCGTAGTCGGACATTTAAACATTAAAAACCAAATAAACAGATCCGCCACTGTTTTGACCACCCTGAGCCATGGGACCGGGTCACCGCCACGGAGACTAGAAACCCCCAGCATTACACAGAAACCCGGCTCCGGGTATTCCCCCACACACGGCCCAGGGGGCGCGTCAACTTTGGCGTAGTCGGCAGGATTTCGTGCCCGCAACCACCGGGTACTGCGTGCCTGAAGAAAGACTGTGATACTTACCGTGGTGAAGTTTCCCGCCATCCGCAGCTGTTTTCCCGCCATCCGCAGCCATTTTCCCGCCATTGGGCGCCATTTTTGGGACGCCGCGCGGGAAGAAGAGGGGCGTGGATGCCAAAAGAGCGCAAGAGCTGAAGCCCTGCCTTACTTACTGACGCTGCGCAAGGTCCTGGAAGGAGCCCAGCGGACGTCGACATCACCAGCGCGCGACGCAAGGTCCTCGACCCCGACGATCGCCTGCGGAGCCGCGGCCTAGGGAGAAGAAGCAACGGAAGGTAGGCCATGGTTAACTAGGGGGGAGGAAGACACCAGGAATGGAGGGAGCTCACACCGCCAGTGCGGCTGCTGCCGCAGTGATGCCATTCACTATGCCGTATATCCCCGGAGCGGCATGGTTACCCCAGTACTCAGGGGAGTCACATACCCTGAGCGACTTTAAAGAAAGACTGAATAGCCTATTCAAAGTGTACCCCCTGTCTGAGGAACAAAAAGTGAGCATCCTGATAGGCCAGTTAATTGGAGCAACCCAAAGAGAAGTGAAGTCCTGGTCAGCCAGGAAAAAGGGGACTGTAAAGGAAATACTGGCCCGTCTAAAGGACACTTTTGATACCCGCACCTCAGCATAGATCAAACTAAATTTTATGGATGTAAACAGCGGGCACAAGACAGTATACGGGACTATGCTTTGAATTTGCAGGAGGCCCTGAGAGCCATTAAGCAGGCAGACCCTGACAGCGTGCAGAATGAGGATAAGCTGTTGACTGAACAGTTCATTGAGGGTCTACAGTCCAGCGCCGACCGAACCCAGTTGCGTGTAATGGCCTTGCAGAACCCTGATTTGGACTTTGCGCAGTTTAAAGACAGGGCCATCCGGGTGCTCCGAGAACCGGCACCAGGTGGCGCTGTAACCCACAGGCGCCCTGCTATCACCTATCACCAGGAGGCAGCGCCCTTGCCTGCAGAGCCTGTGGGAGCTGATGCACAGGCTTTGGACAAAGCCCCGGCTGCAGACCTGCACCATCAGGTCCAAGAGCTGACCAAAAGCGTTGCCGCACTAACCAGAACTGTGCAGTCTTTACAGGTGTCCCCTCCAGGAAAGATCCAGCTGGCTTCCAGTCCAGAGGACGTCCCTTGGCGCCGACAGAGGAGGAGCCCATCATCCAGATGAAGGCCCCCCTACCGCTACGACCAGGACGGACAACCCATCTGCCGCCGCTGCAACCAACCAGGACATATGACAAGATACTGTCATTTAAACGGGCCCAACCTGGGGCAGAGGGCCGACCCCCCAGGCCCATCAAGCTGGCGTGATAAGTACGTAGGGGGACGACCGGTCTTGCCTGTGGTGCTGGATGGCATTCCTATGAGTGCACTACTGGACACCGGGTCACAGGTAACCATCATCCCCTATGTGCTTTTTAAGCGGTACTGGAATGACTCAGATATTACCCGCTACCCAGATGACGATTTGAGCATCATCGCAAGCAATGGTCAGCCCGTGCCACAGGTGGGATTCAAGCAGGTGACCATCAAAATTGGTAAAGTTAAACTGCCAGTGCAAAGACTGATTATTGTGGATATTGACCGTCGTGAAAGCCACCCTAAGATAACCTTGGGTACTAATGTTATTGAAAATTGTCTTGCAGAGATAATTGTCATATTACAGCAGGTTGCGATGAACGCCAGTTCCAGCCAGCAGCGTGTCCTACAAAAAGAGATCAGAGCCCTGATAAAAAGGCAACAGGTAGAGCTGTCTGGTGGTGAGATTGGTAGTGTTAGGATGAGTAACCCATTCCCTATCGCCATGCCCCCAAAAAGTGAGATGATGATCTGGTGCCGGACTGCAATCGGGTTAAGAGGAAGGGACTACCAAGCCATGCTAGAACCCGTCTACTCAGACAGTAGGCCCACCATTTTGACAGCGCTGGGGGTGGTCGATGTACGCCATGGGAGGGTACCCGTCCGCATCCTAAACATTGGGGAAAGAGAAGTATACTTGCCCCGGTATGCCACTCTAGCCAAATTATTCACCGTTAACCAAAACTCTGTAAAGGCCGTGGAACCCTTGCCTCCATCTCAACCAGAGGAGGGAAACGGCTCCAAGAAACAAATGGAGGATTGGTGTCAGAAGCTGCATGTGGGCACCGACTCCACTCCCTCACACCAAAAACAGGGAGTCTACCGGGTGGTGCAGGAGTACGAAAGAGTCTTTAGCAAACACCCGCTAGGTTTTGGGCAAGTAAAGGGGGTAGAACACCACATCCTCACGGGAGACCATCCACCCATAAAGGAAAGATACCGACCTGTACCCCCTGCACACTATCAGAATGCCAAGGGAATGTTGCGAGAAATGAAGGAGGCTGGGGTAATCAGGGACAGCTGTAGCCCCTGGGCAGCTCCACTAGTTCTTGTGAAAAAGAAAGATGGCACCATGAGAATGTGTGTAGATTACAGAAAGGTCAACCGTATCACACACAAAGATGCGTACCCGTTACCTAGGATAGAGGAATCTTTAGCTGCATTAAAGTCTGCTAACTTCTTCTCCACTTTGGATCTTACTAGCGGGTACTGGCAGGCTCCTGTATCAGAGGCAGACAAGGAGAAGACCGCGTTCACCACTCCGATGGGTCTCAGCGGATTCAACTGTATGCCGTTCGGGCTCTGCAATGCACCAGGAACCTTCCAGCGGTTGATGGAGTGCTGCCTGAGGCACAGGAATTTCGAGACGGTCCTGCTATACCTGGACGATTTCATCGTATATTCCAAAACATGAGACCATCTGAAACACCTGGCAGAGGTGTTTGATGCCCTGGCAGGCTACGGCCTAAAGGTGAAACCCTCCAAGTGTCATCTACTGAAACCAAAAGTACAGTACCTGGGACACGTGGTGAGTGCTGATGGAGTAGCTCCAGACCCTGATAAGATCACAGTGATTAAGGACTGGCCAAGACCCTCCAGCATAAAGGAAGTGCGGCAGTTCCTCGGTTTGATAGGCTACTACCGAAGATTCATCTCTGGGGTCACCAAAATGGCAGCCCCTATGCAAGAGCTCCTGTTAGGTCAGTCAAAGACCAAGAATCAGAAGCCGCCCTTCAGGTGGGACAAGCTGGAAGAGGAGTCTTTCCGCCAGCTGAAGATGGCCCTCACGGGGGATGAGATCCTGGCTTACCCTGATTACGGGCAGCCTTTTATTCTCCACATGGACGCGAGCAACATCGGGCTAGGGGCGGTGCTGTCCCAGATCCAACAGGACAGAGAACGGGTAATCGCTTACACGAGCCGGAAACTACGGCCCACAGAGAGAAACCCTGAGAATTATAGCTCCTTCAAGCTAGAGTTCCTGGCAGTGATGTGGGCAGTGACGGAACGTTTCAAACATTACCTTGCCTCTGCCAAGTTTACTGTGTACACGGACAACAACCCGTTGACACACCTGGACACTGCAAGACTTGGTGCCCTGGAGCAAAGATGGATGGCCCGGCTGTTCAACTATGAGTTTACCATCAAATACCGGACGGGACGCACAAATGCCAACGCAGACGCCCTGTCTAGGATGCCAAACTTTCTGGACGGAGTTGAAGATCCAGAAGAACTGGAAGAGATGGAACTCCCTGCGTTCCACCGTCATGTGATTACCCAGTGTTCCCACTGTGTAAGGGACAAGCACTCTGCCACGTTCAATCCCTTACCCCACTACAGCTGGGCGGAGACGCAAGACAGTGACCCAGCCGTCCGCCTGGTCAAAGAGATGCTGACACAGGATGATGCCTGATCCTTGACCCAGACGCTCCGGAAGAGACCAAACAGCTGTGGAAGGAGAAGAGTAAACTGTTTCTGTGACGCCTCTACTCGAAAAGCCCTTTTATTTACCCTGGGAGATGGGGGACTCCGAGTCGGGTCCTGTGATGGAGAGATGGGGCCCGGACCCGACCCGTGCTCAGGGTCATCACATTAAAAGGATGGTGTGGGCTTATCCAGGTTGAGTGGCTGATTAACGACTATGCCACCTGTGGCACCTGGTGAAGGCCACCAGCGCCGCCGCAGTCCGCTCAGGCATGGTGTTATGGTGGCCAAAGTTCTTACTACTCCCCACAGGCGGAGCGGGGCCTCAAGGCAGAGGGACAGGATGGAGGGGGTAGTAGTAGAGGAGGACGGATGCCGCATCGTGCGGTGTAGCGCAGAATAAACAGTCCGGAGGCCATAGGGGTGAACTTCCAAGGCTTTACTCACTTTAGAGTTGGCAGAAGGAAGGCGACTCCCTGCTCCCTGCGGAGTCCTGCGGTCACCAGGGACGGGGGTCCGACAACCTCCGAGTAAGTCCAGCGTTCAGTCGGGACCCCACACCAGAGTGTTCCTGAACTACAGACCGAATCCTTTCCTGTCCGGGTGTGTGCAAATAGGCCAGGTCTCCCTCTGAGCTCCTCTCAGAACAAGGGCACGGGTGGCAGCTCCGCTCTGTCCGATACCCACTGGGATCCTCAGGGCCTACCGGGCTTTCCCGACCAGGACATGGAGTAGCAAGGTCGGGTGTCGGGGGCTGGTACCCCTCTTACAGCCGGACTCCCTCTGAATATATCAACATGGCGAGGACAGGTGGCGTACACCGCTCCATCTGCATCCTGCCTGGGATCCATTTGCTATGGAGCCACACTCTTAAGCTCCGGGCCTTCTTGGTCCTGGTCCTTGACCGGGTCGAGACATTCCTTGTCTACAACCTATCCCTCGTCCCAAGGCCGGGGCACGAGGGCTGTCTCTCCATCCGTTGCGGGCCCACACAGGATCCACGTTAGGGTGGGAGGTCACAGTCCACTCCGCAATCGACAGCATAGAGACAGTCAAAGGGCGATTGAAGGCAGTCAAAGAACCAAGAACCAAAATGGCTCTCTATTAAATATGAAATTTAAAGTGTAACTAACTTGTAGGTCCTCCACCCTCACCCACTAACTGGTTCCCCTCACTCTTGGTTCCCCAGTCTCCCTGTAACAAGGAGAGCAGCACCTAGTGCATACCAGCCCCCTCTGGTGGAGAAATGTGGTGTTGGATGCAAAGGTTGGGTCACGACTATCACACTGTTCTTACCTCAGAGGAGGAACACTACACTCCATTAAAGAAGTGCAGCATCCCTGTGGCGGTCGAACCCTCAGGGGCGCCACATTTCTCTACAAGGGGAAGCTGTGCCGGAGAATTGTCAACTCCCGGACACATGAGTTGACCTGGCAGGTAGTGGTCTCGAGACGAGACGCGGCTATGGTCCTGGAGGCATACCACGACGGAGCAGGGCACTTTGGATGGAAGAAGTTGGAGTTCCTGTTGCATGAACGGTTCTTCTAGGTAGGCATGAGAGGGGCCATTGAGAGATGGTGCAGAGACTGCGGCCCGTGCAACCTGAGAAGAAAGGACCGTGCCAGCCAGAAGACTCCCCTGCAGTCCATCATCACCAAGCAGCCACTAGAACTGGTAGCCCTGGACCATGTGAAACTGGCTCCAAGTAGGTCCGGGTACGTCTACGCCCTCACCATCGTAGACCACAACTCCCGGTTCCTGGTGGTGGTCCCTGTCAAGGACTTAACGGCTCACACAGCAGCTAGAGCCTTCCAGCAGCAATTCTGCCGTCCACACGGGTATCCGGAGCAACTGTTGACTGACCAAGGTCCAGCCTTCGAAGCGGAGGTCTTCCAGGAGTTCTGCAACCTGTATGGCTGCAAGAAGATAAGGACAACGCCCTATCACCCCCAAACCAACGGATTGTGCGAGAAGATGAACCAGGTGGTGATAGACTTGCTGAAAACGTTGCCCCTGGAAGAACGCAGTGTGTTGGCTGAAAAACTGCCTGATCTGGTGGACTTGTATAACCACATCCCAGTAAATTCCACCAACTGCACCCCGGCTTACCTAATGAGAGCAAGACCTGGTAAGCTGCCTATTGACCTGGATATGGGAGTCCTGACACCCGAGGACACCTCGCCAGAGGCAGACTGGGATACAGAACGGCAGCAGCAGTACCGGAAAGTGCAGAAGAATGTTGAGAGAAGTCTGTCTCAAGCAAGAGAAAGGCAAGAGAGGACTTACAACCAGCATGCTCCCGCTGTTCCCCTGGCACCTGGAGAGCAGGTCTTGAAGAGGAAGAGGCGGCTGATGACCAGTGGGAGAAAGACCTGTACACAGTACTGCCTTCAAGCCATGAAAATCCGAAAGTATGCATTATCAGTAAGGATGGATGAAAGACCACAGCCACTGTCTCCAGAGACCACCTGAAGAAGTGTCCCAAGCAGCTGCAAAGCACTGATGAAGACCAAGATAGCCCTCAAGCCGCAGAGGAAAGGTAAAAAATGGTCAGTACAGTACTTGGAGAATTTCCCTGGTCCTGGACACAAATTAACAACGCTATTGTGGTACCCGTCCTTACTAGTGTTGAGCGAGCACTAAAATGCTCGGGTGCTCGAAGCTCGGGCCGAGCTCACTGTGATACTCGGGTGCTCGACCCGAGCAACGAGCCCAATGTTAGTCTATGGGAGACCCGAACATTTTTGCGGCGGCACCCCCGGCAGTCTGTAGAAAGCCTAAAAAGTGCCCAAAACAATAGTGACAGTGCTCAAATGACATGGGGACAGCATGGGGATCGCCCCTGGAAGCATTTCTGACCCCCAGGTCACTGCTGTCAACAACGTGGTCAGAGGTATTAAGCCACTTTTACAGGCTCACAATAAAACGTTCAAAAACGAAAGTGAAAGTGCTTTCCTGTGAAATATGTTAACCCCTTAACGACCATGGGTCTTTCTGTTTTTGTGTTTTCCTTTTTTGCTCCCCTTCTTCCCAGAGCCAGAACTTTTTTAATTTTCGTTCAATATGGCCATGTGAGGGCTTATTTTTTGCGGGACGAGTTGTACTTTTAAACACCATCACTGGTTTTACCATATCGTGTGCTGGAAAATGGGAAAAAAATTCCAAGTGCAGTGAAACTGCAAAAAAAATGCAATTCCACAGTTGTTTTTTGGGTCCTTTTTTTACCACGTTCACAGATTGCTAAAACTGACCTGCCATCATTATTTTTCAGGTCGTTACGAGTTCATAGACACCAAACATGTATAGGTTCTTTTTTATTTAAGTGGTGAAAAAAAAATCCAAAGCTTGCTAAAAAAAACAAAAAAAAATGACGCCATTTTCCGAGACCCTTAGCTTCTCCATTTTTCGTGATCTGGGGCTGGGTGAGGGCTTATTTTTTGCGTGCCGGGTTGACGTTTTTATTGATACAATTTTGGGGTAGATCCGATGTTTTGATCGCCCGTTATTGCATTTTATTGTAGCGACCAAAAAAACTTAATTCTGGCGTTTAAAATTTTTTTCTCGTTACGCCATTTACTGATTGTATTAATTCTTCTTTTATATTGATAGATCGGGCGATTCTGAATGCGGCGATACCAAATATGTGTATGTGTTTTTTTTTTTATATATATATATTTTATTTTGAATGGGGCGAAAGGGGGGTGACTTAAACTTTTATATATTTTTTATTTTTTAAAAACTTTTTTTTTACACTTTCTGCTTGCTTCTATAGTCTCCAGAGGAGACTAGAAGCAGCAGTTGCCTGATTGCTTCTACTGCATACAAGCGATGAGCAGATCGCTTGTATGCAGGAGAAATGCTCACTTGCTATGAGCGCTGACCACTAGGTGGCGCTCATAGCAATTGAGACATGACAACCACAGGCGTCTGCTGCAGACCCTGAGTTGTCATGCCCACCCATTGGTGACCCGCGATCACGTGACGGGGTCACTGATGGGCGGGGCTTAGGACTCCCGGAAGCGCGAGTTAAATGCCACTGTCAGAGATTTAACATGTTAACTGCCGCGGGTGGATTGCAATTCCAATAATCAGCTGACATGTGCTCGCTTCAGTGCGGGCTCACTGCCGGAGCCCCCGCTGAACCGGCCTTCCCGACCTGGTGCGTACTATTACTGACCAGGTCGGAAAGGGGTTAAGGAACATCCTTTCCAGGGTAAAGACTTGTGTATAAGGTAAAATAAATAACCAAAAACAAAAATACTCCTCCACACCTTGGGCTATGTTCACAAGTAGCATTTTTTATGTGTTCTTGCACGTTTGTATTGCTTTCAACCGTGACAAATGCATTCACCGGGAAATGTCATTTTAACATTTTACAACCTTATCTGGCCATGTGCTGTGTGACACATGCATACAGTGCTAAAAAGACATGGGAACAGCATGGGGAAGACCCCTGGAAGCATCTCTGACACCCAGGTCACTGCCTAAAAGTGTGCCCATCAGAAGTGATCCTTGCCGCATCAGAGGATGCAGACTTGCAACTATCCCCGTGCAAGTCCTTGTCCCAGGGCAGTGTTCAATTGTACCTCCCCCATAACTTGCAATACAAGCGCAAGTATGCAGCCTGCCACCCACCCACCCCCAGGCTGCAATACCATACTGCTAGCTTGCTTGCACTTGAAATTGGGCCTTTTAGGCATGTGGAGGTGGAATCTGGCCACCACATCATGGCTGCATCGGTAGCCTGGTATTCATACTCAGTCCCCAGCCGCCCGGCGGCCGGGTGTCCACGCTTGGTCCCCAGCCGCCAGGGGGCGGCCAGGTGTCCATACTCAGTCCCCAGCCGCCCCGCGGCCAGGTGCCCACACACAGTCCCCAGCCGCGTGGGGGTGGCCGGGTGTCCATAAACGGTCCCCAGCCGCCCCTATTTGTCCCGGTGCGCCTTATACACAAGCGCGCATACCAAAACATTACCTGTGCCCTCCCCAGTGCATTTAGTGGGAAGGACAGCCTAACCACAAACACGTGGACAACTGAATGTGGCCAGGAATGGTCCATCTCACTGACGCCTTCACACTGGGTTAATATTGTGGAAGCCGGGACACAGTTGGACACTGGGATGCAACACGTACTCCAGACATAGAGGATTGCGGGTCCTGGGTCAATCAGGCTTCAACACAAAGTTCAAAAGGTAGACAGCAGCAGTGGTCGGCCTCCTACACAACGAGTAAATTATTCATGATCATGAGGCCATCCACCTCCTTAGCTTTCTGTTCCTTGGAATGCAAGCGCATGTATGTAGTAGCAGCTAGGCCTGAGGTGGTCAGCGTTTTGGCGCATATTCTACCTCCTTCGAGGATTGCTGGATGTTTTCCTGCTACTATCCCAGTTCTATGACTCCCGTTAAAACAAAGCTTCAGGTGATGAATGATGGATGAGGTGGTGGCAAAGGAGAAAGAGCAGGAGGAACAGGGACCATTCACATCAATATCAGGCCAGTCAACCACACATGTCTTGTAGGATATGTTTCTGTACCAAAAGGAGCGGTTCAGCTACACAGTTATAAGGCATACAGTGAATACAATGCCTACCAAAAATTTTGAGGCACTCCAATGCCCCTTGGAAGTGACATGGAGGTCAGAGGGCCTTAACTAAACCTTTTTTTCCATTTATAGCAACTGGGTCTCCTGTACACTGTTGGCCTAAGCAGGGAATGGAAGGCTTTCCAAAAATTATTAGGCACTGCAATGCCCCTTGAAACAGACGTGGATTACAGCGTATTAAAAACCTTCTACCCATTATTGGGGAGTGGGTCTCCCTTAGTGTTCGCCTATGCATTGAAAAGCAAAAGCTGACAAAAATAAGGAGGAAATGCAATGCCCGTTGCAAGAGTCGTTGAGGTTAGAGGTAATTAAAAACAACATGTCAATGCCCCTTGGAAGAGCTGTGGAGTTCAGAGTCGTTTAACAAGACGGTTTTAATGCCCCTTAGAAGAGACGTGGAGTTCAGAGTGGTTTAACAAGACAGTTTAAATGCCCCTTGGAAGAGATGTGGAGGTCACAGTAGCTTAACAAGATGGTTTTAATGCCCCTTGGAAGAGACGTGGAGTTCAGAGTGGTTTAACAAGACAGTTTTAATGCCCCTTGGAAGAGTGGTGGAGGTTACAGTGGAATAAAAAGACAATATCAATGCCCTGTGGAAGAGACGTGGAGGTCACAGTAGCTTAACAAGACGGTTTTAATGCCCCTTGGAAGAGTGGTGGAGGTCGCAGTGGAATAAAAAGACAATATCAATGCCCCTTGGAAGAGTGGTGGAGGTTACAGTGGAATAAAAAGACAATATCAATGCCCCTTGGAAGAGTGGTGGAGGTTACAGTGGAATAAAAAGACAATATCAACGCCCTGTGGAAGAGACGTGGAGGTCACAGTAGCTTAACAAGACGCTTTTAATTCCCCTTGGAAGAGTGGTGGAGGTCGCAGTGGAATAAAAAAACAATATTAACGACCCTTGGAAGAGACGTGGAGGTCACAGTAGCTTAACAAGACGATTTTAGTGCCCCTTACAAGAGCCATGCAGTACGGCATATTAAAAACATTATTCCCATTATTGGGGAGTGGGTCTCCCATAGTCTTTGCCTATGCCTTCCAAGCAAAAGCTGCCAAAAATTAGGACAGAGGAACTTGCAATGCTGGAAACATGGACCACCCTGGTGGTATAGTGGTCGTGGAGGCTGAGGATAAGGAGAAGAAGATAAAACAGCCGAAACGAGGAAGCGTATACCCATGTGTGGGTGTGAAGCGGTGCATGTGAATACACCTCCCGAAATAACACAGTGGATTTGACTTTATGTTACTCTGCTGTCATTTGGTGGTGATGAGAAGTCTGGCCCAATCCAGCCCTTGTTCATTTTGATAAGGGTCAGCTTGTCAGCATTGTCAGTTGACAGGCGAGTGCGCTTATCAGTTATAATTCCCCCAGCGGCATTAAAAACACGCTCCGATAACACGCTAGCGGCAGGGCAGGCCAGGACCTCCAAGGCATACAGAGTGAGTTCATTCCAAGTGTCCAGCTTGGATACCCAATAATTAAAAGGCACAGAGGAATCACGGAGGACGCTGGTACTCCCTCACCATCTTTTGAAACTTTCCACTCCTTGTGAGAGTACCCTGCGCCTCAGGTCCTGTAAGCTGGGCAGGTCTCAGAAAACTGTCCTAGAACATTGATAGTGTTCCCCTGCCTCTGCTGGATTGGAGTTGCATCTCTCTCGCCTGTATGCCTTAGTTGGGCAGCGAACTATGACCTCTGCCGCTACCCTGTTCAGATGGGAATTTTTTTAATAGTTCTGCAGCAAGGGCCTTCTGGTACTGCCCCATTTTTGTAGACCTCTCCAACTCAGGAATAAGACAGTGAAAGTTCTCCTTGTAGAGGGGGTCTAAAAGTGTCATCAACCAGTAATGACTGTCACCCAACATTTTGACAATGCGAGGGTCACGGTTAAGGCAGCGTAACATAAAGTCAGCCATGAGTGCCAGACTGGTAACGGGCAAGACTTCCGTGTCCTCACCAAGATGACGACTGACCATGCTCTCCTCCTCCTCCTCCTCCTCCTCCTCTTCCTCCTCTCCCCTGTCCTCAGGCCACTCACGCTGAACCGACGGTATGACACTTGTACAGGTACTACCGTCTACAACGCATAATAGCAGCTCCTGTTCTTCCTCCTCCTCCTCCTCCTCCTCTCCCTCATTGTCCCCCAATGCAAGTTGGGATGAGATGAGGATGGGCTGTGTGTAATCGCCCGCTATGGCTTCTTGATCCATCTCATCATACTCTGGCTGCAATGCCTCCTCTTTAATTCTCTGCAGAGAGCGTTGCAAAAGACAGACAAGTGGGATGCTGACACTAATGATGGCGTCATCGCCACTCACCATCTTGGTGGCCTCCTCAAAGTTTGTCAGGATGGTACATATGTCAGACATCCAGGTCCCCTCCTGAGGCCTTATGTGTGGAGTCTGACCTGAATATCGACGGCCTTGTTGCAGCTGGTACTCCACAACTGCTCTCTTCTGCTCACAAATCCTTTGCAACATGTGGAGGGTAGAGTTCCAACGTGTGGGGACATCACACACCAGTCGGTGTGCCGGAAGCTGCAAACGCTGCTGCAACACAGCAAGGGCGGCAGAAGCTGTAGCCGACTTGCGAAAATGAGCTGACAGGCGGCGTACTTTCACAAGCTGATCTGGCAATTCGGGGTACGATTTAAGAAACCGCTGAACCACGAGGTTAAGCACATGAGCCAGGCATGGTACGTGTGTAATCTCACCTCGCCTCAGAGCCGCCACCAGGTTACGGCCATTGTCACACATGACCATGCCGGGATGTAGGTTCAGCGGTCTCAGCCACAGATCTGCCTGCTCTTTCACAGCTGTCCACAACTCACAAGCAGTGTGAGGTTTATCACCTGAGTTTCAGCACAGCCTGTTGCCGCTTGGCGGAGGCAGTACTGCAATGCTTCCAGCTTGTAACTGATGTGGTGATATCTGAGATGGAGGCTGAACATGAGGAGGAGGAGGATGCGCAGGAGCTGTACTCTGTGGGGGCAACTCTGACTGACATAGGGCCCGCAATCCTCGGTGTGGGGAGGATGTGTTCCATCCCAAGGCCCGACTGGGTCCCGGCTTCCACTATGTTTACCCAGTGTGCCGTCAGAGAGATGTACCGTCCCTGGCCACAAGCAGTTGTCCACGTGTCCGTTGTCAGGTGGACTCTCCCAGTAACTGCGTTGTTGAGGGCACGGCAGATGCTTTGGGACACGTGCTTGTGTAGTGCGGGGATGGCACACCGGGCAAAATAGTGTCGGCTGGGGACCGAGTACCGAGGGACGGCCACCGCCATAAGATTGCGGAAGGATTCCGTCTCCACCAGCCTAAAAGGCAGCATTTCCAATGCAAGCAGTCGTGAAATGTGCGAATTTAGGACTGTGGCCTGTGGGGCATTAGCTGCGAATTTCCGCTTTCGTTCAAAGGTCTGGGATATGGACAATTGAACGCTGCGGTGGGACGTGGACGTGGACGTTGATGCTGTTTCTTGAGAAACTGCCATAACAAGTGAAGACTGAGAGGAGGGGGCATCTTTACATGCAGTATGAACAGGGGATTGCCTTGCACACACAACAGGGGGTTCTATTGCACGCACAACAGTGGAAGAAGCAGTGGTGACACCCGCTGACACTGGTCGTGGACCCTGGGTTTCGCCCCACAAAGTCGGGTGCTTTGCTGCCATGTGCCTGATCATGGTGGTCAGGCTGGTAGTTTTGTCACCCCTGCTGATGCTGGCATGGCAGGTGGAACATATGGCCTTTTTGGGGTTATCAGCAGAGTCTTTAAAAAAATTCCAGACTCTGGAAGACCTACCGCTTGTACTGGCAACGTCCCTCGTGTTGGTGTTACGGGGAACGGTTGCCTGCCTTCTGTCTGCGGCCACCACACTGCTTCTTCCTGCCTGTTGGGGTACTCTGCCTCCCTCCCCCTGTGTGCTGCTGGCCTCACTCTGCATGTCCTCCTTCCACGTTGGGTCAGTTACTAGATCATCCACCACCTCCTCCTCTTTCACTTGCGCACCACGATCCTCCTCCTCACTTCCTGGCAATTGTGTCTCGTCATCGTCCACCTCTTGTGACAGATTGCCAACGTCGACTTCCTGTAGCCGTGGCTGTTCAAATATTTGGGCATCGCAACATGGGATCTCCTCTTCCACCACTTCAAGTGTATCAGGCGAGGGGCCCAAATATGGAAATGGACGAGTGAACAGCTCTTCAGAGTGTCCAAGTGTGGGATCACTTGCTGTTTGACGACACTCGGCATGGTGGGAGGAAGGAACATCAGGGTGAGGAGGAGTATACGGTCGAGACTCACGGCTACTAAGAGTTGACCGTGTGGAAGACAGACCAGAGGTGGTGGTGCCCAGGTAACTGGAAGTATTGTCTGTTATCCAATTAATAACCTGTTCACACTGATCAATTCTCAATACTGGTGTTGTTGTGTGCTTCCCTAGTAATTCGGTCAAGAAGTGGGAGCGAGAAGATGTGGCTGTTGGTTGTGGCACATTTTCACCTTGGCCACGGCCCCGTCCTCTGCACGAACCATCACCAGAACGTCCACTTCCACGTCCCTTGCCACGCGCCTTGCCCATTGTAAATGAAGTAAAATAGCTTACACTTGCACTATCAATGGAAAAAAGGTAATAAAGAGTAGATTAGAACTGTGGAAGAGGAAAACCACAGTTATTGTTTACTGGGGTATACCACACTTTTTTAAATAGAGATATTTGCGGCTGAACAGTGAGCGACACACTCAAACTGCTTTTTTTTTAGATACCAAAGGCCCAAAACTGGATAGTACAGCGATTTGACCCGTGGAACTGCGAAACCACACTGGGATGTCGGGCCCACACAAGACTATTTTCAACAGATATATTTTTGTGTCACAACAGTCAGGAGACACTACTGTTTTTCTTTACGGAAAAAACTACCAAAACCTGAATAATAGAGATTTTTTACCATGGGATGGCAAAACCACAGTTATTGTTTACTGGGGTATACCACACTTTTTTAAATAGAGATATTTGCGGCTGAACAGTGAGCGACACACTCAAACTGTTTTTTTTAGATACAAATGGCCCAAAAGTGGATAATACAGAGGTTTGTACCGTGGAACTGCAAAACCACACTTGTATTTCTCGGGCCTACACCAGACTATTTTCAACAGATATATTTGTGTCTGAAAAATCAGGGAGACACTATTATTATTTTTTTTTTACAGCAAAAAATGCAAAAAGCAGGATAATAGAGATTTTTTACTGTGGAACAGCAAAACCACAGCTATAATTTACTGGTGTATACCAGACTTTTTTGAATATATATATATTTGCGGCTGAACAGTGAGCGACACACTCAAACTGTTTTTTTTAGATACAAATGGCCCAAAAGTGGATAATACAGAGGTTTAAACCGTGGAACTGCAAAACCACACTTGTATTTCTCGGGCCTACATCAGACTATTTTCAACAGATATATTTGTGTCTGAACAATCAGGAGACACTATTTATTTTTTACGGCAAAAAATGCCAAAAGCAGAATAATAGAGATTTTTTACTGTGGAACAGCAAAACCACAATTATAATTTACTGGTGTATACCAGGCTTTTTAAAATATATATATATTTGCGGCTGAACAGTGAGCGACACACTCAAACTGTTTTTTTTTAGATACAAATGGCCCAAAAGTGGATAATACAGAGGTTTGTACCGTGGAACTGCAAAACTACAGAGGGTTATACTACCCTCTGCTGCGTACCCAACATCAGCCTCAGCGGCCTGCCCCACAGCGGCGGTTCTCAGTGACCGCAATCCACGGGTGGCGTAGTCGGACATTTAAACATTAAAAATCAAACAAACAGATCCGCCACTGGTTTGACCACCCTGAGCCACGGGACCGGGTCACCGCCACGGAGACTAGAAACCCCCAGCATTACACAGAAACCCGGCTCCGGGTATTCCCCCACACACGGCCCAGGGGGCGCGTCAGAGGCGCAGGGCAGGAGGGAGAGACCCAGCGCGAGAAGTCGACTGAGGAAAGGAACATATAGAAGGCGGGTCTAGATAAGTACTCTCGAATTGCCAGAGGGACTTCTGAACCCCTGCTTGGTGAACGCAGCACGACGTGGGAAGCGGTAACCTGTGCAGTGTAACCTGAGGAACTTGTCAAGTGTGAGTAAAATCAGAGGACTGCACTTGACTGTCTCTGTCGGTTATTGCCGCTGCGCCATCATCCCTCCTACACTACAACGCCCTGCATCCCTTCCATCAACCCTGCACCGGGGGCCTGCTCCGCCTGTGGGGAGCAGAAACATCCCAGCTGATATCCCATCACCCCCGGAGGTCTGCAGCAGCGCTGGTGCCCATTACCAGAAGCCACAGGTGATGTCACGAGACAAACTGTTAAAAAAAAAACCTTTTTAAAGAGTGACCCCAGAGGATGGGCCCGGGAGCCGACTGCCGTGACATCCTACAAAGAAGGTAAAGGCCCGGGTACCGAGTTTCCCCTATATCCCCCTTGGGCAAGTCACTACCATCTTTATAATTTTTTTAAAATATTTCTATGAGGTCCGCTTGTTGCCTTTCAGGGGTCTGTGGATGACCATCCTTATCATTTTTTCCTGGTGCAAAGTCTTTATGAGTGTAGGAATACAACAACTACACTTTAAAAATATTTGAATGAGGCTCGCCAGTTGTTGCGTTTCAGGGATCTATGGATGAATCTTCTTACAATTTTTACCTGGCTTTGCAAAGCCTTTATGAGTATAGAAGTACATAAATTACACTTTCAAAATATTTATGTTCAACATTTTTTTCTGGATTCAATTAATTATCCATACACTTTAAAGCGGTAATTGGTAAATTATGGTGATATGTAAAACTCAAAAAAAGTGTTCAAATTTTTTGTTGGGTTAAATTTCTCAGCCATACACTATTTTGTAGTCTAGGGTACATTTATGTGCCATATAGCACTCCAAAAAATTGTCCAAAACTTTATGGAGATTCAATTACTCACCCATAGAATATTACGTGTTCTGGGGTACATTTTTGTGGTATATAACACTCAAAAAAATTGATCAAAAATGTATTGCTATTTTATTGCTCATCCATATATTATTTCAAGTTCTTGCGTACATTTTGTTGGTACATAACTAGTGTTGAGCGAGCATGCTCGACACTGCTCGTTACTCGCCCGAGCATCACGCTACTCGGGATGTTCGGCAAACACTCAGCATTTCCGAGTTACTCGGGCGGGAGCTCGGGTCTCCGCCCTGCACGTTTGGCGCTCTTTACACAGCCAATGAACATGCAGGGATTGCCAGCCAGTCACTGTAATGCCGCAGCCATGTTGGTTGTGGGCATTACAGTGATTGGCTGGCCGCACAGCGTCACCTCGAGTATTTAAAACCGGGCGCTGCCATCTTGGACACAGTCGCTCTGGATCAGCCAGTGTAGGGTCAGTGCTGCTGAGTTAGGGAGAGATATATAGTGCGAAATAAGTAGTGTAGGGTCTCTAAAGCCTGCCAAATCAAACAAACAGTCCTTCTCAGGACTAATATCCATCCCAGATATCAGGCAGGCAGGCTGTATAGGAGACGCAGTGGTTATACCAGCAAATGCTGCATTACAGTCCTGTGTGCTCCTGTTGGTCAAATTGCTAGACTTATCACCCCGGTCTCAGGGGCCAGGAAAAATAATTTTTTTTTCATCTAAATCCTGTTTTGTTTTTTTTTTCCCTCAGTCAGACTGTACAAATACCCGTCTTGTTAACCTTTTGGTATTTCCCCCCCAACCCCCCCAAAAAAATTGAGTGTGTCTGTGACTGTTCAGACACTAATATATCTGTTTAAAAGAGTCTGGTGTAGGCCAGAAAAATAGAAATGTGGTTTTGCAGTTCCACGGGTCAAATCTCTGTATTATCCTGCTTTTGGCATTTTTTGCCGTAAAAAAAACCTGTAATAGTGTCTCCCTGACTGTTCAGACACAAATATATCTGTTTGAAAGATTCTGGTGTACACCACATAACTATAACTGTGGTTTTGCAGTTCCATGGGTCAAATCTCTGTATTATCCACTTTTTTACATAAAAAATAACAGTTTGAGTGTGTCGCTGACTGTTCAGCCCCAAATATATCTATTTAAAAAAGTCTGGTATACGCCAGTAAATTAGAACTGTGGTTTTGCAGTTCCACGGTTCAAATCTCTGTATTATCCAGCTTTTGGCCTGTTTTACGTAAAAAAAAAACAGTAATATTGTCTCCCTGTCTGTTCAGTCACAAATATATCTATTTAAAAGATTCTGGTGTAGACCAGACAAATAGAACTGTGGTTTTCCTCTTCCACGGTTCTAATCTCCTTTTTATTACCCTTTTTCAATTGATAGAGCTCAGTCTAGTCTAGAGAACACAGCTAATAGTTCAGCAGTGGAGCATGAGGCTCCTGCAAGCTAGACTCAGGGAGCTCACTTAGAGCCCAAGGTGTGCCGACGCCATAAGAGCGGTGAAGCGCGGCAAGCTGCCGCTAGTGTGTATAGCCTAGGGAGGGCCTCGAGCGCGGACGAAGGCTAAAGGAGTGAGTAGCATTGGGGGCAGAGGAGCTGTACAAGCTCACCCCAGAAAACATATACCGGACACCTGGTCCGCATCTACAGGGCCGTATATCCCCCTGTAGAGACAACCGGAGACCCCTGGAAGACTTCATGTCCCAGGAGCATCCAAGAGCTGATACGTACCAGAGCCAGGAGTCACGGAGGCCCCGCAAACTGGGAGCGCGTACTCCAAGAGAAAGCCCTACCACAAAGTCAGCCGGTGCAGGACAGAGACAAAGTTAGGCCTAGCTCCAGGCAGGTCAGAAACTTACTACACAAAGGCAAGAAACAGGAGGCCCTATACCCGCTCACTGGGGAGAATCCTGATATGCACCCTTCACCCTACAGTGCTCCGGAATGTGCCTGGACTTCCATCAGTAAAGGGTACTGAAGTGAACTGTGTGTTTGCCTATCCTTTTTCAGTCCCGGCTGGGTTTCCCCTGCCCTGCATCCCTACATCCACGCTGCCCTGAGGCCTAGCTCCACCTGTGGGGAGCTATACCACCCAAGCTGCCTTAACACCGGCCTCAGTGGGCTGCCGCAGCGCTGATGATCCTCACCAGACACCACAGGTGGCGTCACAAGCTTTCACATAATTATCCACCCTTTTAAAGAGAGGCCCAGGGTACGGGCCCGGGAGCCGACTACCGCGACATCCCCCAAAACCAACAACAAGGCCCGGGCGCCGAGTCCTCCCCATCCCCTGGGCGCGTCGTCTCTTTCCTGGTGTCACGAACAGGATTCTGTGCCCGCTGCAACGACGGAGTGTTATGCCCGTTGCCACCGGGTACTGTGCGCCTTTAATCAAAAACTGTGTATTTAACTGTGGCGAAGATTGCCGCCATTGTTGGGCCGCCGAGTGGGAAGAAGGGCGTAACCGTGGGAAACTGAGAGTCATATCTGCAAAAGCGCGTGAAGCCCCGGACACGCCCCACGCCTCGACGTCAAACCAGGAAGCGCCAGGTCCTGGAAGGAGCACCGGTGACGCTAGGTCCTGAAGAAGACCGTCACCTGCGGAGCTGCGGACTACTAGAAGAAAAGAAAAGAAGGTAGGCCACAGTTCGCTAGGGGGGCGCCAGGATGTCCGAGGAACAGCACAACGCCGGAATACCAGTTAACCGCCCTGGTGTTCAACCCGCGCCCGACGCCGAGCAGGCCGAAGCAGCCGCTCCACCAGCAGGGCCTATAACCCCTGTCATACCCATGGCCCTACCGTACATGCCTGGAGCGAAGTGGCTCCCCCAGTACAGCGGCAGTGGATTTAAGCAGAAAATATGCGGTATACTGGACATGTACTCTATGACAGGCAAGCAAAGAGCCGCTGTTATATTGGGACAATTGACTGGTGCTGCGGAGCGAGAAGTAGAAACCTGGTCGGCTGCAGATCAGGAGTCAGTGTCCACAATCTTTAAAAAGTTACAGACTGTCTTTGAGAATCGTACTAAGACAGACCTCCGGATGAGGTTCTACAACTGCTCTCAGCAACCGGAGGACAGTGTTCGGGACTATGCCTGGCATTTACAAGGGGCCTTGCGGGCTCTGAAACAGGTTAGTCCAACCAGCATCAATGATAAAAATAAAATGCTGAAAGAACAGTTTATCCGGGGACTGAGGTCCCAAGAGGAGAGCAGGACTGTGCGTTGGTGGTCCCTGGATCATCCAGATGCCACCTTTGACACCCTTAAGGACATGGCTATAAAAGGACTGCAGCCCCTGGAACAACAGCTATCCAATGTTACCAGCGTGGGGCCACCCTAGTGCCTGCAGTGTCCACCTTTTCCCCGGTGGCTGCTGAAGCCAAGGTGCAAGCAACGTCCCCTAGTGAGCTGGACAGCCTGCGCTCTGAAGTGCGACAGATGAGCAAAACCCTGACCACTGTACTGGGTGCCCTGCAGCTGCAGACGGAGCCCGAGGAGGAAGGAAGGATCCTGCTAGCCTATAGCCCTGAGGATATCCCCTGAATGAGAAGGAGGAAGAGGACAACACCACCCCCTGGGAGGATCAGCGACCAACGCCGTCCACCGAGGGACCCTGTCTGCCACCGCTGCCACAAGTCAGGTCACATCATCCAGAGCTGTCCTTTAAATGAGAAAACCCTGGGTCTGAGGGCCAACACCCAGAAATAGACTCAGCAGGCCCCTCAGACTGGCACAGCAGGTATGTGGGAGGAAGACTTTTCCTGTCCATAATCCTGGACGGCATTGCGATACCTGCCCTGCTGGACACTGGATCTCAGGTAACAGTCTCCAACCCCCGAACCCAGATTTTTCAGTATATGCCTCTAACGGCCTCCCTCTTATCCTAGTCGGGGTTAAGGATGTGACGGTAAAGGTGGGGAGAATGGGGCTGAAGGACCAGGGACTCATTGTAGTAGAGGCTGTCTCTGATGACTCAGGACTGAATATGGTACTAGGCACTAACATTGTTGGTAACTGTTTGGAGGAAGTGGTGTTTTTGCTCCAACAGCTCGCTAACGCCGCCAGACCGGGGCAGAGAAGAGCGATCCAGAAGGAGATCCGAGCCCTGATGTATCAGCAGCAAGTAAAGCTATCCGGTGGTGAGATTGGTAATGTGCGGGTAACAGACCCCATACCCATTGTGATCCCCCCAATGAGTGAAATGCTTATCTGGTGTAGAGCAGCAATAGGTCTTAAAGGACAGAGCTACCAGGCAGTAGTAGAACCTCTTAGCTCAGAGCACAGACCTACACTCTTAACTGCCAGAGGGGTAGTGGATGTACGCAATGGGAGGGTGCCCGTCCGTCTTCTCAACTATGGGGAAGATGAGGTCAGGTTACCACGCTATGCTACTGTTGCCAAGTTACACGCTGTAAATAACAACTCCATACACACGGCGGAGTCCTTAACCTCACCGGACGAAGTGGAGGATAATGACCCGGCAACCCCTGTGGAGGATTGGTGTCAACAGCTCCATGTTGGGACAGACACCACTCCTGCCCATCAGAAGCAGGGTGTGCACCGGGTGGTTCAGGAATACGCGCAGGTATTCAGCAAACACCCACTTGACTTTGGGAGGATTAAGGGGGTAGAACATCACATCCCCACAGGTGATCATCCACCCATCAAAGAACGTTACAGGCCTATACAACCAGCACACTACCAGAAAGCCAAGGAGATGTTGCATGACATGAAGAAGGCAGGGGTAGTAAGGGATAGTTCCAGTCAGGAAAAAGGATGGAAGCATGAAAATGTGTGTAGATTACAGACAAGTAAATCGCATTACCCATAAAGATGCAAACCCTTTACCACGTATTGAGGAATCCCTAGCTGCCTTAAAGTCTGCAAATTACTTTTCCACCCTTGACCTCACTAGTGGGTACTGGCAAGTAGCTGTGGCTAAGGAGGATCGGGAGAAGACGGCCTTCACCACCCCGATGGGACTCTGCGAGTTCAACAGTATGCCGTTTGGACTCTGCAATGCCCCCGGAACGTTCCAGAGATTGATGGAGTGCTGCCTGGGACACCGCAACTTCGAGACTGTGTTACTATTCCTGGATGACGTGATAGTGTACTCCAAAACATATGAGGACCACTTGAAGCACCTGGCAGAGGTATTTGAGTCACTGTCCCAGTATGGGATGAAGCTGAAGCCCTCAAAGTGCCACCTGCTCAAGAGAAAGGTACAGTACCTGGGGCACATTGTCAGTCCAGAAGGAGTAGCACCAGACCCGGAGAAGGTCACTGCCATCCAGAAATGGCCGGAGCCGAAGAACCTCAAGGAGGTACGTCAGTTCCTGGGACTAGTAGGATACTACCGGAGGTTTGTAAAAGACTACACTAAGAAAGCAGCCCCTCTGCAAGACCTCCTGGTAGGACAGTCCCCCAAAGGCAGAAATCCCCCGTTCCACTGAATCTTTTAAAGAGATGAAGGAGATCCTGACAGGCAACCCTGACTACAGCCAACCGTTCCTGCTGTATACTGATGCCAGCAACGAAGGACTGGGAGCTGTCCTAAGTCAGAAGCAGAATGGCCAAGAGAAAGTGATCGCATTCGCAAGCAGGAAGCTCCGCCCGACTGAGAGAAACCCAGAGAACTATAGCAGCTTTAAGTTAGAGTTCCTGGCCTTTGTCTGGGCCATCACTGAAAGGTTCAAGCACTACCTAGCCTCCAGCAAGTTCATTGCCTACACTGACAATAACCCCTTGACCCATCTTGAAACAGCCAAGCTAGGAGCCATGGAGCAGCGATGGATGGCTCGGCTGTCAAACTACCAATTCACAATTAAATACCGGGCGGGCCGCAAGAACGCCAACGCCGATGCCTCACCAGTCAGACACAGAAGAAGAAGTTGATGACCTGGAGGAGATTGAGCTACCTGCCTTTCACCGGAATGGGATGATCCACGAGCAACAAGCCTCCAGGAGGCAGCGTGGGAAGACGTTAAACCCTTTGCCTCACCACAGCTGGAAAGAGATCCAGAACAGTGACCCAGTTGTCAGCCGTATCAAGGAGCTGATAACCGAAGAAGGTTCCTCCCTGGAGAAGGAAGCGTCTCTGCAAGCAAAGCAGCTGTGGAACGAGAGAAGCCGGCTGTTTATCTACAGTGAGAAGCTGTGCCGGAGGTACGTCAATCCAAAAACCCATGAGATGGTATGGCAGATAGTGGTCCCCAAAACAGACATCCAAATGGTGTTGGAGGCCTACCACGATCAGGCGGGGCTCTTTGGCTGGAAGAAGCTAGAGACCTTGCTGAAGTGTAGATTCTACTGGGTAGGAATGCGCAGCTCCATTGAGCGGTGGTGCCGAGACTGTGGACCCTGTAGCCTCAGAAGAAAAGACTATAGCAGCCAGAAGGCACCCCTGCAAGCCATCAAGACGACTCGACCCCTGGAGATCGTGGCCCTGGACCATGTCAAGCTGTCACCCAGCAGATCAGGGTACTCCTATTCCCTGACCATGGTGGATCACTACTCCAGGTTCCTGGTGGTCGCCCCCGTAAAAGACCTGATGGCAGAGACAGCAGCAAAAACGTTTCAGGCGTGTTTCTGCAGACCCCATATATACCCTGAGCAGGTGCTGACGGACCAAGGCCCGGCCTTTGAGGCTGAGTTGTTCAAAGAGTTCTGCCATCTCTACGGGTGTAAGAAGATAAGAACTACACCGTACCACCCACAAACCAATGGTCTCTCTGAAAAGATGAACAACATCGTCATCGACCTGCTGAAGACCTTACCACTTGAGGAGAGAAACCAGTGGCCAGACCTACTACCTGACCTGGTAGATCTGTACAATCACATACCTGTAAGTTCCACCAATTGCACTCCAGCATATCCCATGCGAGCAAGACCAGGAAAGTTGCCCATGGACCTGGAGCTCGGTGTTGTAGAACCAGAAGCAGATGTGACCACTGAGGACTGGGACACGACCAGACAGGAGCAGTACAGAAGGATACAAGCCTGTGTCGAAGACAGTCTCACTCAGGTGAGGGACAAGCAGGAAGCTCAATACAACAGAGGTGCCCCAGCAGGACCCTTCACACCTGGTGCAGTAGTGTTAAAAAGGAAGAGACGAAACCACAAACTTGATGACCAGTGGGAGAGAGAACCCTACACTATGTTGAATTCAAGATTTGATAATAAGAAAACCTGCCTAATTAGTAAAGACGGAGGAATAACGCCTGCAACGGTATCTAGAGACCATCTGAAGTTGTGTCCAGATCTGCTAAAGCCCCAAGGAGAAGTGCCTCTCATTATCCCGGAGGAACCTAAAGAAGCAGTAATCCATACTGACTTAGGAGTAGTGTTGAGCCACCCCCGTAGTGCTCGAGTTCAGTTCGGTTCGTCAAACACCCATATGTTCGCCGAACTGTTCGTCGAACTGTTCGTCGAACACCTTCGGACACCGTTAAAACCAATGGCAGGCAAGCAAAAACATATAGAAACACATAGAAAACACTTTCAACGGTGTCCAAAAGCTGACAAACTGCTAAGAAGACACAACTAACACATGGAAAAGTGACAAGTACATATAGTCATGCGAAAAGAAAAGAGGTGGAGGAGTAAAAGGAGGGGGAGACACAGATATAGGCACGTCATGCCCTTCTAAAACCAAAAAAGTGCGAAGTCGACACGGCCAGTCCGTTCCTGCCCGTGCGACCTCCGTGTCGCCGGCTTTGTGCCAGAGCTGCGGTGGACCCTGACAGCCAGCCCCCCTCTCCCAATACTGGTGCCTGTACGCTGGTGGGTCGAGCGAGCCCCCCTGTGGTGGAGGCAGGTCTAAGCTTTTTAATTTAAATTGTCTCTCTAATTTGAATGAATACACTTTAAATCCTTTTACAAGGGTCTATTGGAGGGCAAGTCTCATGCCAGCAGCCGCGTAATTCCAGCTCCAGTAGCATCCACTAAAGCTGCTGCAGTTAAAAAGGTTTTATAAGGATCGAGCTCGGCGGTCCACCGCAAGGCGTCCTACCGCCACTCCCAGCCCCTATGCCTTGGGATGCCTCCTGATGCTCTTCACTGAGTATCCCGGGGTCCCGAAGCATTTCCTTTGAAAAAATTAAGTGTCCAAACTACAGGTGGTGTAGCTTGCATAACAGCTGGGATAATCCGCTGACTAGCAGACACTGCTACTAGGCACAAAGTATTTCCTGGGCTAGATGCAGTTAAAAATTTGTAATTAGATACTCTCGTTGGATGCTGAGAAAGCATTAAATAGAGTCTCCTGGCACGCCATATATTATTCTCTTAAAAAGCTTGGGGTAGGGGTCTAGGGGACCCTTTTATAGCCAAAATCATGGCCCTGTATCGCAATACGTCACCTAGGCTGAAGATAAATGGAACTGTAGCACTCCGAGGGCTCGGTTGCTACAGAGGTATTGCACCTCACCCAGAGGTGTGATATCTCACTCTCAGGTAAGGATGGAGTGTGGATCAGGACCCCGACACCTGCATGCATTACACCACATTGCCGTGGGGCAGGGCGACCAATATGCCCCTGAGATGGGCACGACAGTCCCTGTCCCTGGCTGGAGTGGGGGGAGGGAACACCGAGGAAGGGGAACCCTGTAGTGCAGTAGCAGGGAGGAAGCAGTTCCAGGGTGCATTGAGAAGGGAGTAAAAAAGGTGGGCACCATCTTAGTTCAGTGCAGAGAAGTCTGAGCAGAAGTGACAGGGAGCAGGGGCTCTGCATGAGCTCTGCTCCGGAGGCAGGCCTAGTAACAGAGGCCCAGGCCTGGAAGAGGGAGAAGGAAGGAAGAGGAGCGGAGAAGGCTCCAGGAACGAGGAACGAAGGGATCCCAGAGGTGCAGACGGGCGAGTCGCCACCGCACGCCCGAATCCACCTGTGTGGAGGGGTCAGGCCAAAGGGGGAGACCGGTCCCCGAAACTAGTGGAGGCGGGAAGCGACCCTCAGCTAAAAACCGGAGGCTGTGACATTTTATGTGGCGCAGCCCCTCGCTACACCCGCTAGGAAGGCACCACATAGGGTCAGGGAAACTGGTGCCAAGTTTACCAAGAGGAGGCCCGAGGCAGTCGGACAGAAGCGTTGGTAAGAAAGACCAGACAAAGGACACACAAAGGGGGTCCTGTGAAGCGCTCCAAAGTTATCTGGGAGTTGTCTGAGCCCCTCACCTGGTGAGCACAGTACGACGTGGGCAGCCGTTACCTGCAGAAGTGGTCTGGATAATAAGAACTGTGAGTAAAGGCCCTGGACTGCATCACTGACTCCGTGTCGTTACTGCTGCTGCCCTGCACCATCACCCCCATCCTCCGCGTACACTGCCCTTAGGCTATACTCCTCCCGTGGGGAGTTATACTACGCTCTGCTGCACCCACAACACCAGCCTCAGCGGTCTGCCCTGGAGCGGCGGTTCACTCTGACCGCAATCCACGGGTGGCGTAGTCGGACATTTAAACATCAAAACCACATAAATAGTTCCGCCACTGGTTTGACCGCCCTGAGCCATGGAACCGGGTCGCCGCCACGGAGACTATAACCACCAGCATCCACCAAAAAGGGTCCGGCTCCGGGTGTCCCAAGGCCCAGGGGGCGCGTCAGAACATTTTCATCACCTTTCATAATCACCAATGGGACAAGGCAGGGATGTCCTCTGTCCCCTCTCTTATACATCCTAGTGACGGAGCACCTGCTCTCATCAATTCGCCATAACCCCAATATTAGGTGGATTGAGGTGGGAGGCACCGAGTACAAGTGCTCTCTATTTGCTGATGATGTCCTAGTATATATCACTCAATCACATATATTCATCCCTGCTGTTATGGCTGAAATAGATCAATTTGTTACATGGTCAAATTTTAAAATCAATGCAGTGAAGTCTGAGGCCCTCGATGTCTCCCTCCCCAAATCCATACAGGATTCCATCCAGTACAACCTTCCATTTGCCTGGCCCTCACAGGGTATCAAATACTTAGGAATTCCTATTCATAGAGACCTCTCCCGTCTATGTTATCTTAATTTTGGGCCCTTTATTGAACAACTCCATACAGACCACGGTTGGCAAGTTAGAACTGTAAGATTCACTACGTGAACCACTGGTGTTTTGTGGAAAAGCACATGTACACTGTGTTCCAAATTATTATGCAAAAAGTGTTTAGGAGTGATAAGGGAAGAATTTGTTTGTTTGTCAGTTAAACTCATTGATGGTGATGTGTGTCAGGGCTCTTTATATCACTGTAAGCAATTGCAGACACCTGTGCTAATTAGTTTGGCAGGTGTGTCCAATGAAAGGCAAGACTACTTAAGAAGGCTGTCCCACATTATTAAGCAGCCTACATTTTCTGCCAAAATGGGACAGAAAAAGGATGTGTCGGCTGCTGAGAAGCAACAAATTGTGGAGTGTTTAGGTCAAGGCATGACTACAATCAACATTGCCAAGACACTTCATCCTGATCATCGCACAATCAAGAAGTATATATCTGATTCACAGTACACACGTGTGCGTGCTGATAAGGTAAAATTGAGGACTCTTTCCTACAGGCAATTACGTCAGGTTAAAAGAGCAGCGGCAAAAAAGCCTTGTCATAGCAGCAGACAAGTTTTTGAAGCAGCTGGTGCCTCCAACGTCCCCCGAACAACAAGATGCAGAGTCTTTCAGAGGTTTGCAGCTGTGCGTAAGCCATCCTGTCGACCTCCTCTATCCACTGCACACAAGCAGAAACGGCTCCAGTGGGCCAAACAATACATGAAGACTGACTTCAAAACTGTTTTGTTCACCGATGAGTGCCGTGCAACGCTCGATAGTCCAGATGGATGGAGTCGAGGATGGCTGGTTGATGGACACCCCACACAAACACGGCTACAGCGCCAACAATGAGGAGGTGGAGTAATGTTTTGGGCTGGAATCATGGGGAGAGAGATGGTCGGCCCTTTTAGGATCCCTGAAGGGGTAAAGATGAACTCTATAATGTATGTGGAGTTTCTCAAACAACACTTCCTGCTATGGTTCAAGAAGAAGAACCGTGTATTCCACAGCAAGATCATTTTCATGCATGATAATGCACCGTCTCATGCTGCACATAACACATCTGCATCTCTGGCTGATATGGGCATAAAAGGGGACAAACTTATGGTGTGACCCCCATGCTCCCCTGACCTCAATGCCATTCAGAACCTCTGGAGCATCATCAAAAGGAGTGTCTATGATGGCGGGAGGCAGTTCACATCTAAGCAACAGCTCTGGGAGGGTATTCTGTCGTCATGCAAAACAATTGAAGCAGAAACCATCCAAAACCTGACAAATTCAATGGACGAGAGAGTTCAGAAGCTCCTTTCGAACAAGGGGGTCCTATGTGCAAATGTAACATCACCTAGAATACAGTTTTGAGTTGAAAACTGTTTAATTTCAGTTTCTAATAACCTGCTAATGCTTAGAATTTCAAAAATGACCATTTTTTTGTTCTTTATTAAAATGAAAAGGTTGATCGAAGAGTGTGGGAGATCTAAGAGTGTGGCAACCCAGTAGTCAGGATTACTTTGAATTCTGACAATCTGAAGGTCATGTTGCAGGTAGTGCAGCAAGAAGGCACTCATGTGTCTTGCGCATCTAGGAGACCCAAAATTATTTTCCGGGCTAGATGCAGCTAAAAATTATTATTAATTTGAAAGCTGGTGGAGCTTAGTATAGATGGCCTAATAGAATCAGTACTGCACACTGCTACAAAGCCCAAATTATTTTCCAGCCAAGATACAGATAAACATGATTAGTAATTTTAAATCTGGTGGAGCTTAGTATAGATGGCCTAATAGAATCAGTACTGCACATTGCTACAAAGCCCAAATTATTTTCTAGCCAAGATACAGATAAACATGATTAGTAATTTTAAATCTGGTGGAGCTTAGTATAGATGGCCTAATAGAATCAGTACTGCACACTGCTACAAAGCCCAAATTATTTTCCAGCCAAGATACAGATAAACATGATTAGTAATTTTAAAGCTTAAAACGGTTGGTGAGATGATTTTAACAAATCATCAAGCTTTTACTCTCCCCAGGATGACACAGGGGTAGAAAAGTCGTTTCGGAGCCATGATTTGTTCATCTTTATGAACGTGAGTCTGTCTACATTATCAATGGAGAGACGCGTGCACTTATCTGTCAGCACACCACCAGCAACGCTGAACACACGTTCAGACAGAACGCTGGCTGCGGGGCATGACAAGATCTCCAAGGCGTAAGTGGCGAGCTCCGGCCATTTATCCAGATTGGAAGCTCAAAAAGAGCAAGGGTCTAGTGACACAGTCATGGCTTCAATGTTTGCTTGGAGATTCTCCTGTACCATCGTCTCTAGGCGTTGACTATGTGTCAGACTTCTTGTCTCCTGTGGCCTTGCAAAGGATGGGCTAAAAAGTGGTGAAATGATTCCGCAAAATTGATGTTACCAGCAGATACTGTGTTTCTGTTAAGGTTTGAGTGCTGAACACTCGACGGTCCCATGGTTGGCAAGTTGGAACTGTGAGATTCACTACGTGCACTACTGGTGTTTTGTGGAAAAGCACATGTAAGATTCTGCAACAGTCTCTGCTGATACTCCTGCATGCGTGCATCCCTTTCTATGGCAGGAATCATTTCTGCAAATTTACTTTTGTACCAGGGATCTAACAGTGTGGAACCCAGTAGTCAAGATTATTTCTAATTGTCACAATTCGAGGGTCATGTTGCAGGTAGTGCAGCAAGAAGGCACTCATGTGTCTTGCGCATCCAGGAGCACCAAGTCCCTGTTGTGTTGGTGGCGAGGTAACAATCATGCTTCCTTCCTCTGTCCTCTCCCAGCAACCTCGCACAACAGAAATGTGATCAAGGTCTCCCTCATCTGATGAGTCTTCCATCAGTTCGTCCTCCACTTCTTCCTGGGCTCCTGCACCTTCCTCACTAGTTTGGCTGCTACCATACGCCCTGGTAAAACCATCTCCCCCACCCTCACATGCCTGCCGCCTTGGTGCTGCTGACCGTCTGGACCTTGCAGATGTTAGCCCTTCCGCATACAACTCCTCCTCCTCTACTTCCTCCACCTCCTCTTGTGCCACCACCTGACTCCGAATTCTGTTTAACATGTGCTCCAGCATGTAAATCACCGGAATAGTCATGCTGATAATGGCATCGTCAGCACTAAACATCTTCGTCGCCATTTCAAAACTGTGCAGAAGGGTGCATAGGTCCCTGATCTGAGACCACTCCTCCAGCGTGATTTGCCCCACCTCTGGATCTCGTTGGCCCAGGCAATACGTCAGAACGTATTGCACCAGGGCTTGTCGGTGCTGCCACAGTCGCTGCAACATGTGCAGAGTTGAATTTCACCGGGTAGACACATCGCATTTTAGCCGGTGAAGTGGCAGGCCCAACGACTTCGGTAGAGATGTAAGTCGCTGAGCTGCGGGATGCGAACGGCGGAAGTGAGCACACAGCGACCGTGCCCTCTGCAGAAGGCCATCTAGTCTGGGATAGTGGGCTAAAAATTGCTGGACAACCAGGTTCAACACGTGAGCCATACAAGGCACGTGTGTGACATTGCCCCGGGGAAGGGCCGCACCCAGGTTTGCAGCATTGTCGCACACGGCCTTCCCTGGTTTCAGGTCCAGTGGAGACAACCATTCATGAAACTGGTTCTCCAGAGCTGACCACAACTTCTCAGCTGTGTGACTCACATTTCCCAGACATTTCAAAGTAAAAACCGCCTGATGACGTTGAGCCCTGCTGCCAGCATAGTAAGGAGGTGTGCAGGATCCCTTCTGCGCAGTTAGAAAGCTTGTAGCATGACCAGACAGGCTTTGGGTGCAGGTGGAGGACCGAGAGGAGGTTGAGGAGGCAGAAGCAGTGGAGGAACTTTGAGATAAAGAGGATTGACGCACAACTCGTGGGGACGGCAAGACTTGGACAGCAGCCCCTTGTCCTGCTGTCACCATAGTTACCCAGTGCCCAGTCAGCGACATGTAACGCCCCTGTCCATGCCTACTCGTCCAAGTGTCTGTGGTGAAATGCACCCTGTCACACACAGAGTTTCTCAAAGAAGCAGTGATGTTGTGTGCGACATGCTGGTGGAGCGCAGGCACACCTTTCTTTGGGAAGTAATGCCGACTGGGCATCTGGTACTAGGGCACTGCGACGGTCATAAGGTCTCGAAAATCCTCTGTGTCCACCAGGCGGAAAGGCAGCATTTCTGTAGCCAAGAGCTTGCAGATGGTGAAATTCAACCTCTTAGCTTTCTCATGGCTAGGAGGAAATGGTCTTTTACTTGTCCACATCTGAGGGACCGAGGGCTGGCTGTTGTGCTTAGACGGGGTTGAGAAGGGTGTCCCCGGCAAACTGCCGGTCTGTGAGGAAGATGCAGGCGGACATGTTAGGTTGCCTTGATCCAAAGGTGGTGCTATTGATGTCGGACAGCGCTCAACACCAGCTGGTGTTACCACCTCCAAAGAAAATGATGACCTGCCAATCACGCTGGCTGTTGCGGGTAAAGAGGTGGCAGGTCTGCGTCCCAAAACAGGTGTGACTGCTGTCCCCCCAGTCACAGAGGATGAAGAGGCCGCGGATGCACAAGATGTGGCAGACGGTGGTTGGCCCAGCCGGCTAGGCCGCATTGTAGCACAGTGAGCTTCCCACTGCAACTTATGCTTCATGTCCATGTGCCGGTTCATGCATGAAGTACTCAAACTATGTATCTTTTGGCCTCTACTTAGCTTTTGCTGACAAATGTTACAGATAACACGAGTTGGGTCATCTTTATCGATCTGAAAAAATGCCCAGGCTATGCAAGGCTTAGCACCCATGCGACCTGAAGAGCCACCATGACTTGTGGTCAGAGGCAGAGTTGTGTTTGAGGATGCAGTTGTTGACGTGCTTCCAGTACTATGTCCAGGAAGGCGCACCCTAACCTCATCGTCACTAGCATCCTCCTCCACCTCCTCTGCTGACCTCATCTCTTGGCTGACTGTGGGTTGACAGTAAGTGGGATTTCCAACCTCATCATCATCACGCTGTGTGTTATCACACCTGTCGTCCTCAGAGCCAACCTGTTCCTGCCCTGACAAAAAACTAAAGTTGTCGCTCCAATCAGGTATTTGAGTCTCATCATCGTCTTCCTCATTGTCTCCACCAACAGGTGTTACAGTTTGGGAACGAAGGTCTACATTATGGTCAGAACATTCTGCGTCTGGTCTTGGATCCGACTCATAAAGATTGTGGGCATCAGTACAGATCATTTCCTCATCTGGATTCACAGAAGCTCTGGAGCCGACCTCTGATTCCCAGGCTATAGTATGAGTAAACAGCTCTGCAGACTCAACGATCTGTTCTACCCCATACTCAGATGGGCAGCTGGAGATTTGGGAGCTGTGAGGAAGCAAGTGCGATTGGGGTGACACCTCTGAGGACTGGAGTATTTGTGATGTTGAAGTTGAGGTGGAGGAGAGCCCACTTAAAGGAGCACTTGAAATCCGTTGAAGCACCTGCTGTTTTTGTGCCTCATCTGGAATTTGTAGCGATTGGCGTGGCCGTAAGAAAGGGATCTTATCACATTGTCCGCTAAAAGAAGTAGACATTTTAGTTTGGCTGGAAGATGGTCTTTCTTCTGCAGATGTTAATGTTGCTTTAACACCTAACCCACGGACACAACCTTTTTTCCCCTTCCCAACACGCCTATTCCCCTTTCCACCAGCAGCAGGCCTTTTTCCACTCATTTTGGTGGTTAACTAATTCATAACTCTGGAGTTGTTTGCACAAAAAAACAATGGATGGGAACCGAGCAGAGCTGAGTGGCCAAACTGTGGTATTAGCCCAAGAGGATTGGCTGGGTTAGATGCAGATAAAAATTATATTGAATTTGCAGCCTGATGGAGGTTAGTATAGATGGACTAATAGAACAAGTCCCACACACTGCTAGAAACTGAAATATTGTTTCAGAGCTAGGTGCAGAAAAAAATTATATTGAATTTGCAACCTGATGGAGGTCAGTATAGATGGACTAATAGAACAAGTCCCACACACTGCTACAAGCTGAAATATTTTTTCAGAGCTAGATGCAGAAAAAAATTATATTGAATTTGCAACCTGATGGAGGTCAGTATAAATGGACTAATAGAACAAGTCCCACACACTGCTACAAGCTGAAATATTTTTTCAGAGCTAGATGCAGAAAAAAATTATATTGAATTTGCAACCTGATGGAGGTTAGTATAGATGGACTAATATAACAAGTCCCACACACTGCTAGAAGCCTAAATATTTTTTCTGAGCTAGATGCAGAAAAAAATTATATTGAATTTGCAACCTGATGGAGGTTAGTATAGATGGACTAATAGAACAAGTCCCACACACTGCTACAAGCTGAAATATTTTTTCAGAGCTAGATGCAGAAAAAAATTATATTGAATTTGCAACCTGATGGAGGTTAGTATAGATGGACTAATAGAACAAGTCCCACACACTGCTAGAAGCCTAAATATTTTTTCAGAGCTAGATGCAGAAAAAAATTATATTGAATTTGCAACCTGGTGGAGGTTAGTATAGATAGACTAATAGAACAAGTCCCACACACTGCTAGAAGCCTAAATATTTTTTTAGAGCTAGATGCAGAAAAAAATTATATTGAATTTGCAACCTGATGGAGGTTAGTATAGATAGACTAATAGAACAAGTCCCACACACTGCTAGAAGCTGAAATATTTTTTCAGAGCTAGATGCAGAAAAAAATTATATTGAATTTGCAACCTGGTGGAGGTTAGTATAGATGGACTAATAGAATGATGCTATGCCCAAAAGGTTTTACTTCAATAGGTGAAGTAAAAAAATTGGTATTCTATACACAGGTGGTGTAGCTTGCAACACAGATAGGCTACTCCACTGACTAACACACTCTGCAATAGGCCAAAAAGGATTTGCTTTGCTAGATTTAGCCAAATGCTGTGAAAAAAACTTGCACAGCACTGGCACAGACCTGCCTGGCAAAAAGTGATAGGAACTGATGTAACCTAGCCCTGAAAAGGACTGCAATTACAGTTAGTCTTTACTCCCAACCTATCTATTTAAGAGCACAGACCTGCCTGATAAAAGTCGTAGGAAATTATGTAACCTAGCCCTGAAAAGGACTGCAATTACAATTAGTCTTTACTCCCAGCCTATCTATTTAAGAGTACAGACCTGCCTGATAAAAGTCGTATGAAATGATGTAACCTAGTCCTTAAAAGGACTGCAATCACAACTCTTCCCTACTCCCAAGCTATCTGTAGATTTGTGCGAAAATTGGCTTGAAATTAACAAAATATAGTGCACACAGCAACAGCGGTGCCGTCTAACACGCCGCTGCAGCAGTGAGAAAATGGTGGCGACGGGGAAAATGGCTGGGTCTTATAGGGCAAGGACATGTGACATACACTGCCAATGACACATGCCCTTGCTTGTGTGAAAAAAAGCAGTTCGCTCCGTGTGTGCGCTGCTGATAGGCTGACAGATTGCACCTCCCCACTGTAAATGCGGGAAAGAGAAAAAAAAATGGAGATCTTCATTATTCCTGCAGAGATCCATCCCCTGCCCCTCCCCCCGCCCCGCTGTACACTCAAACTGCGTATTAACATTAATTTTCAGCATTACTGAGAAAAAATCCAGTTATGATTTTGGTGCACGAACAGTTATCGAACATAACCTCGAACAGCCGAATTTTTTTCAAATCGTTCGTGTTCGCCGAACGGCTCGGACACCGCCCAAAACAGCTCAAATTTGAGATTGGCGAACAGTTCGAGTTGAACACCGCTCATCTCTACTTAGGAAACTTCCCCGCAGATTGGCCTCAACTAGGAGGAGCAGTAATAATACCTGTGATCCACTTCTTTCAGTGTCGTCAGACAGCAACTGATCCCACACTTGGACACTCTGAAGAGCTGTTCACTGGTCCATTGCCATATTTGTGCACCTAGCCTGCTCCGCTTGAAGTGGTGGAAGAGGAGATCCCATGTAACGATGCCCAAATATTTGAACAGCCACGGCCACAGGAAGTCGACGCTGGCAATTTGTCACAAGAGGTGGACGATGACGAGACACAATTGCCAGGAAGTGAGGAGGAGGATCGTGGTGCGCAAGTGGAAGAGGAAGAGGTGGTGGATGATCTAGTAACTGACCCAACGTGGCAGGAGGACACGCAGAGCGAGGCCAGCAGCACACAGGGGGAGGGAGGCAGAGTACCCCAACAGGCAGAAAGAAGCAGTGTGGTGGCCGCACACAGAAGGCGGGCAATAGTTCCCCGTAACACCAACACGAGGGACGTTGCCTGTACAACCGGGAGGTCTTCCAGAGCCTGGAATTTTTTTAAAGACTCTGCTCATAACCCAAAAAAGGCCATTTGTACCACCTGCCATGCCAGCATCAGCAAGGCTGACAAAACTACCAGCCTGATCACCACCAGCATGATCAGGCACAAGGCAGCAAAGCACCCAACTGTTATGATCTGCAACAAGTACTAAGGAAAGATAGGGGAAAGCTGTCCCTACAGTAAGACTAAGCTGAATCCCTACGATGTAGCAGGCTGCCTGTTCCTAGTGAACAGACCCGCCTTAGTCCTCGACTAGTCTGAACGAAGACCTATAGAATTAAGGGAGGGGTCCCTAAAAGAACTAAGGACTGGAACAAAAATGGGACACCTCCTAAACAGAAGTTGTTGCAGAACACAAAAAGACAAACTGAAAAAAAGTACTAGAGGTCCCAGAGGACCAAGCGAACTGACAGAGATAGGCACCGAAACACCAGGCTAGCAAAACAGTCAAACAACACTGAAGTCCAGCACAGCCAGAAGGGCGGAGCTGGAATATAAAGGCGGATGGTCACATGACCGCAAACCACAAGATAGAAAAAACAAACAGGAGTATTCTAACACCGACTTTGTGGGGCGAACCCGAGAGTCCACGACCAGTGTAAGCGGGTGTCACTGTAGCGTCGGCGTCCCTGCTCTCTGCTAGGCAGGGACGCTGTTCCCTCACCTCTCTGCTCCGAGCCCGGCGTCCGCCTCCCGCTCTGCTGGCAGCGCCCGCTCTGCTGGCAGCGCGCGATCCTTCCCGGCCATGGTACTTAGGGCGCGCGCGCGCTCCCCCCCTCTTAAAGGGGCCGCGCGCGCCGTCCTAAGGAGTCCCCGGCCAATGGCCGGAGGACTTCACCATATATAAGGCACCTCCTCCAAAATGGAGGTGCCCGAGCAATGTTGTTGCACTGTTCACTACTCTACTTCAGCCCTCAGGTCCCGTTGCCAGTTACCTGCCAGTTACCTGCCAGTTTCCTGCCAGTTTGCTGTCTGATTCCTGCCTGATAATCCGCTTACCTGCTTGCTAGCCTGAGGTCCGACGGTCTGCCTGCCGACACCTGTCAGTCTGTCTATGGACCAGCTTGCCCGCTCACCTGGGAGCGCACATCTGCTACCTGCCTGTTAGCCTACCTGGAGGCTCCACCGTCACGTGCTGTTACCACCTGCCTGTCCAGAGCCTCCTGCCCGCTCACCTGGGAGCGCTCACCTGCTGCCTGTCTGTTGGCCTACCTGGAGGCTCCGCCGTCACATGCTGTGACCACCTGCTATTCCAGAGACTCTTGCCCGCTCACCTGGGAGCGCTCACCTGCTGCCTGTCTGTTGGCCTACCTGGAGGCTCCGCCGTCACGTGCTGTGACCACCTGCCATACCAGAGACTCTTGCCCGCTCACCTGGGAGCGCTCATCTGCTACCTGCCTGTTAGCCTACCTGGAAGCTCCGCCATCACATGCTGTGACCACCTGCTTATCCAGAGACTCTCGCCTGCTCACCTGGGAGCGCACATCTACCATCTGCCTGCTAGCCTACCTGGAGGCTCAGCCGTCACAGGTCGTACCTACCCTTTACCCAGAGACTGCCCCGGTCACTTGCTGTGGCCCCTGCCCGTTCACCCAGAGACTGTCCCGGTCATTTGCCGTGGCCTCCTGCCCGTTTACCCAGAGACTGTCCCGGTCACTTGCCGTGACCTCCTGCCCGTTTACCCTGAGACTGTCCCGGTCACCTGCTGTGACTGCCTGCCTGTCTTCCCTGGTCGCCACCCGCTTCCTTATAAGGACCGCCCCCTTGTATAGTAGCACAGAGGTTCCGCCTCCCAGACCCGTTACAGTTTGCTCGGGCCATGTAACCCGGTGGCACCCAAGCTCCCTCGCTCTAGGACCTCTGTCATGAACTGTCCCGTCAGAGGTCCCAACAGGAGTCCATCCTGGGTCACCTGCGGAATGTCAATTCTCGCCTGGACACTCTGACTGCTCCACCAGCAACCACCGCTAGTGTCATAACTCACAACCCGGCAGCTCCGCTGCCCACCAATACCATGGTATCCTGCTCCGGATCCCGGCTTTCTGCACCTCCTCGCTTCGGAGGCGACTCCGCTCAGGCTCGGGGCTTCATAAACCAGTGCACCCTGCACTTTGAACTCCTGTCCCACCAGTTTAACTCCGACCGGGCCAAAGTAGCCTTCATCATGTCCCATCTCACGGGGGAGGCCCTGGCTTGGCTAAATCCTCTATGGGAGAGAGGAGACCCCCTGGTGTCCGACTTGCCTGCCTTTCTCACGGCTTTCCGGAAAGTCTTCGACGAACCCGGACGAAAGACCTCATCCGCATTGTCTCTGCTACGCCTCCGTCAGGGAAGTCTCACCGTGGGCCAATATGCCATACAGTTCCGTACCCTTGCCTCGGAGCTGGCCTGGGATAACGACGCTCTGGTATCTGTCTTCTGGGAGGGTCTGTCCGGCCGTATTAAAGATGAACTCGCCGGTCGGGACATTCCTACCACTCTCGACGACTTAATAACTCTTGCCACCCGGATTGACCTACGGTTCCAGGAGCGTGCCAAAGAGGTCACCCGTGAGAGGAGGTTTCCACGTCTAGCTCCTACCTTCCAGAAACCCGTCACTTCCTCCATTTCTCCCCAGGTACACTCTCCTGAGCCTATGCAGGTCGACCAGACCAAGATGGTCAAAACCCGTCAGGACTTACGCCGTGCCGAGGGGACCTGCTTCTACTGTGGCAGTAAGGAGCACCGGATCCGTACCTGCCCGGAGAGGTCGGGAAACGCCTGTGTCTAGGTTCGCTCAGAGAGGTCGACCTAGACAAGAATAAATCCTCTCCATCTCTGCTGCTGTCAGTCTCAATTATCTGCGGGAAGAACCGTTTTTTTGAATTAGCCCAACTTGACTCTGGAGCAGCCGGGAATCTTATTTCACAGTCCCTGGTAGAAAAATACCGCATTCCCACCAAACCTCTGGCTGTACCCTTATCTGTCGCTGCTGTGGATGGGGGCCTCTTACCACGTCCCATCCAACTCATCACCGAATCCATTACTCTGCAGGTGGGAATGCTGCATTCTGAGAGCATCTCTTTTCATGTTCTGCCTGGACTCTCTCACGCTCTCTTACTAGGTCTACCTTGGCTCCAGAAACATGCACCCGTGCTTGACTGGCAGACTGGAGAAGTTCTTCGCTGGGGACAGGACTGCCATAAGACATGTTTGGTTCCTGTTCATCCCGTCCGTCCTTCTCCTACCCCAACTAATCTACCTGGACTTCCGATTCCTTATTGGTCATTTGCTGATGTCTTCAATAAAAAGGAGGCAGAGACATTACCCCCTCATAGACCATACGACTGTCCTATCGACCTGTTACCCGGTACTACGCCTCCCCGTGGACGTATTTACCCATTGTCCGCTGCTGAGACCCGGTCGATGTCAGAGTATATTGAGGAGAATCTGGCCCGGGGATTCATCCGGAAATCTACCTCCCCGGCGGGAGCAGGCTACTTTTTCGTTAAAAAGAAGGACGGCTCTTTCCGTCCCTGTATAGACTATAGAGGCCTTAACCAGATCACGGTGAAGAATAAGTACCCCCTTCCGCTCATTCCGGAATTATTTGACCGTCTGAGGGGGGCTAGAATCTTCACCAAACTGGACCTCCGTGGGGCGTACAACCTGGTCCGTATCCGTCAGGGGGATGAATGGAAGACTGCATTCAACACCCGGGACAGCCACTATGAATATCTGGTAATGCCCTTTGGTCTCTGTAACGCTCCTGCCGTCTTTCAAGAGTTGGTCAATGACATCTTCCGGGACCTTCTCTACTCCTGCGTAGTGGTGTACCTGGACGACATCTTGGTCTTCTCTCCGGATCTCCAGACTCACCGGAGGGATGTTCGTCAGGTCCTGCTCAGGCTCAGGCAGAATCACCTCTTCGCTAAATATGAGAAGTGCCTCTTTGAGCAGACCTCGCTTCCATTTTTGGGCTACATTATTTCCCAGACCGGCCTACGAATGGATCCAGAGAAACTGTCTGCCATCGAGAAATGGCCTCGACCTGAGGGGTTGAAGGCTATTCAGCGGTTCCTGGGCTTCACCAACTACTACCGCCTCTTCATCCCGCACTTCTCTTCCCGGACTGCCCCAATTTCCGCGCTCACCCGTAAGGGTACTAATCCCAAAGAGTGGCCGCCCGAAGCAGAGGAGGCCTTTCTCTCCTTAAAACAGGCCTTCTCTTCCGCCTCGGTGCTGCATCGCCCGGACGGCAACAAGCAGTTCTTCCTGGAAGTTGATGCCTCCTCCTCTGGAGCCGGAGCGGTACTTACCCAAAAATCGTCTTCCGGGAGAATGGTAACTTGTGGCTTCTTCTACAAACTCTTCTCCTCTTCCGAGCGCAATTATTCCATAGGAGACCGAGAGTTATTGGCCATCAAGCTGGCATTGGAGGAGTGGCGTTACCTACTCGAGGGGGCTCTTCATCGGGTTATAATTTACACTGACCACAAGAACTTGGCTTACCTCCAGCATGCCCAGAGACTTAACCCGCGCCAAGCCCGGTGGTCCTTGTTTTTTGCTCGCTTTGATTTTGTTCTTCATTTTCGTCCGGCTGACAAAAACATCAAAGCGGACGCCTTGTCCCGATCCTTTCTGGTGTCTGATCTCGAGGAAGAACCTAAACATATCATCGATCCCGCCAAAGTAATGCAGGTGGCTCCCGTGAGTCTAAATCGTCTCCCTTCCGGTAAGACGTTCGTATCGGTACCTGATCGGGAGAAGATCCTACACTGGGGTCATTCGTCTAAACTAGCTGGCCACGCCGGTCAGAAAAAGACCCTCCAGCTTATTACCCGGCACTACTGGTGGCCTACCCTGCACAAGGACGTAATAGACTTTGTTTCTGCCTGTGTGTCCTGCGCCCGCAACAAGGTTCCGAGACACCTGCCAGCCGGTCGCCTCCTTCCGCTTCCTGTACCTGCTGACCCCTGGCAGCATATAGCTATGGACTTCATAACCGATCTTCCCGTCTCTGCCGGTTGTTCGGTCATTTGGGTGGTCGCTGACCGCTTTTCCAAGATGGCTCACTTCATTCCCCTGCCAGGCCTCCCGTCTGCACCCGAGCTGCTAAAGACTTTATCCGCCACATCTTCCGTCTTCATGGCCTGCCCCTCCACATCGTGTCGGATCGTGGGGTACAGTTCACCTCACGTTTCTGGAGAGCCACTTGTAAATTGCTAGACGTCACCCTGGACTTCTCCTCCGCTTACCACCCACAGTCTAATGGTCAAGTGGAGCGGATCAATCAGATCCTGACCAGTTACCTCCGGCACTTCGTTAATGCCCACCATTCTGACTGGGTGGATCTCCTGCCATGGGCCAAATTCTCTTACAACAATCACGAGAGCGAATCTTCCTCCAAATCCCCGTTTTTTGTAGTCTTCGGTCAGCATCCTCGGATCCCATTTCCCGTCTCCACCTCGGTGGATAATCCGGCTGCGGAATCTCTTGTTAACAAATTTTCCTCCATGTGGGAGAGTACCCGGTCCACACTCCTACAGTTGTCCGAGCGTATGAAAAGACATGCTGACAAAAAACGTCTGGATCCTCCTCAATTCCGTCCAGGGGATAAGGTCTGGCTCTTGTCCAAGTATGTCCGGCTCAAGATTCCTTCCTATAAGTTAGGGCCTCGGTTCATCGGTCCTCTAGAGGTCATCAGTCAGATCAACCCGGTGGCCTATAAATTGAAACTCCCGGCCAACTTGCGGATCCCTAACTCCTTCCATGTATCTCTCCTCAAACCTGTGGTACTTAACTCTTTTTCCAAGTCTACAGGCACGCCTCCTGCTCCGGTTTCCGCTGAAAACGAGTTTGAGGTAGAGAACATTCTGGCCACCAAAAGGGTAAGAGGAAAGACCTTTTTTCTGGTAGATTGGAAGGGGTTTGGTCCTGAAGAGAGAACGTGGGAGCCCCGAGAGAACATCCATGCCCCTCTCATCCTTGCTAAATTTCTGTCTGGCCTAAAAAAGGGGGGCCTAAAGGGGGGGTACTGTAGCGTCGGCGTCCCTGCCCTCTGCTAGGCAGGGACGCTGTTCCCCTTACCTCTCTGCTCCGAGCCCGGCGTCCGCCTCCCGCTCTGTTGGCAGCGCGCGCTCCTTCCCGGCCACGGTACTTAGGGCGCGCGCGCTCGCTCCCCCCCTCTTAAAGGGGCCGCACGCGCCGTCCTAAGGAGTCCCCGGCCAATGGCCGGAGGACTTCACCATATATAAGGCACCTCCTCCAAAATGGAGGTGCCCGAGCAATGTTGTTGCACTGTTCACTACTCTGCTTCAGCCCTCAGGTCCCGTTGCCAGTTACCTGCCAGTTACCTGCCAGTTTCCTGCCAGTTTGCTGTCTGATTCCTGCCTGATAATCCACTTACCTGCTTGCTAGCCTGAGGTCCGACGGTCTGCCTGCCGACACCTGTCAGTCTGTCTATGGACCAGCTTGCCCGCTCACCTGGGAGCGCACATCTGCTACCTGCCTGTTAGCCTACCTGGAGGCTCCACCATCACGTGCTGTGACCACCTGCCTGTCCAGAGGCTCCTGCCCGCTCACCTGGGAGCGCTCACCTGCTGCCTGTCTGTTGGCCTACCTGGAGGCTCCGCCGTCACATGCTGTGACCACCTGCTATTCCAGAGACTCTTGCCCGCTCACCTGGGAGCGCTCACCTGCTGCCTGTCTGTTGGCCTACCTGGAGGCTCTGCCGTCACGTGCTGTGACCACCTGCCATACCAGAGACTCTTGCCCGCTCACCTGGGAGCGCTCATCTGCTACCTGCCTGTTAGCCTACCTGGAGGCTCCGCCGTCACATGCTGTGACCACCTGCTTATCCAGAGACTCTCGCCTGCTCACCTGGGAGCGCACATCTACCATCTGCCTGCTAGCCTACCTGGTGTTATGATCTGCTACAGAAACTAAGGAAAGACAGGAGATCTGTCCCTACAATAGAACTAAGCTAGATCCCTACGATGTAACGGGGAGCCTGATCCTGCGATCAGACCCGCTAAAGTCCTCGGCTAGTCTGAACGAAGACCTATAGATGTGAGGGAGGGATCCCTACAAGAACTAGGGACTGGGATAAGTTGGTCACCTCCTAGCAGAAATCGTAGCAGTCAAAGACAAACACACAACAAAAAGCATAGAGGTCAGAAGACCTAGCAAAACTAACAGAGAACGGCAACAGAGCACCAAGCTAGCTCAACAGTAGTAAATACAATGAAGTCCAGCAATGCCAGGAGGGCGGAGCCGGATTAAATAGGCCAAACTGGTCATGTGACCAGCAAATTAAAAAAAAACTAACAGAAGAGTTGTAACAGTACCCCCTCTTCTAAGAGGATCCTCCGGATCCCCTAGGCCCAGGCTTACCAGGAAACCTCCTGTGAAACGCTCGGACAAGTCTGGAAGCAGAAACATCATCCGCCCTCACCCATGAGTTATCCTCAGGTCCGAAACCCTTCCAAGCGACGAGATACTGCAAACTCCCCCATACCGTCTAGAATTTAGGATGCGGGAAATTTCATATTCCCCGTCCTCCACCACCGGAGGAACAGTGGCAGAGGCGTCACCATCCGACACATCAGCTTTTTTCAACAGAGAAACATGAAACACCGGATTAATCCTCCAGGACGTAGGAACCTCCAGCCTAACAGCAGATTGGTTAACTATCTGAAGCACCTTAAAAGGGCCCTACTAACTTGGGACCCAATTTTTTAGAAGGAATCCTCAATCGCAGATTCTTAGAGGACAACCAAACCATGTCACCAACAGCAAACAAAACCTCTTGCCGTTTCCTATCAAAGTACCTCTTAGATTTTTTGTTAGCCTCCTGAAGATTACCACGCACATCCGTCCAAACTCTCTCCAAATCACCGGAAAAACTCTCCTCCTCAGGCACAGCCGAAACCAATTTGGAGAATGACCCAAAAGACGGATGTCTCCCAGAACAACAAAAAAAAGGCGAACACCCAGCAGAAGAGGATGTATGGTTGTTAAGAGCAAATTCAGCAAGTGGCAGAAACTCAGACCACCCCTCTTGATTGTCTGCCACAAAACAACGCATGAACTGCTCAACATCCTGGTTCTTCCTTTCTGTCTGGCCATTAGACTCAGGATGATATCCGGATGAAAACGACAAATGAACTCCCAACCTGTCACAAAAGGCACGCCAAAAATGAGCCACGAACTGAGGTCCCTATCAGAAACAATGTCAGTAGGAACACCATGTAGTCTGACAATTTCCTTGACAAAGGCCTTAGCGAGTGTCTTAGCGCAAGGCAGTTTGATGAAGGGAACCAAGTGACACATCTTGCTAAAACGGTCCACGACCACCCAGATGACCGTGAAACCTTCAGAGGGAGGAAGGTCAGTAATAAAGTCCATAGCCAGATGTGTCCAAGGTGCACTAGGAACCTCCAGAGGGCAAAGCAACCCCGCAGCAGGAGCATGCGAAGACTTGGATCTTGCACACACAGTACATTGGCGCACCCACTTAATGACTTCCTTCTGCCATCCAGGCCACCAAAAACTGCGACCCACAAGTCTCTTGGTCTCAGAAATTCCTGGATGACCTGCCAACCGAGACTCATGACACTCAACAAACAAATCTCTCCTAAAGGTCCTAGGCACAAACAACCTCCCATGGGGAGTGTTAGATGGGGCATTCTCCTGTGCTTTAAGAATCTCATCCTCCAAAATGGAGTCCAAAGCAGCAATCACAACACCTTCTTGTAAAATGGTCTCCTCTTCCTCCTCAACACCGACCATGGGAGAAAAGCTGCGAGACAAAGCATCCGCTTTAACATTCTTGGTACCCGGGATGTAAGTAACGGAAAAATTAAACCGCGAGAAAAAAAGTGCCCACCTAGCCTGACGGGCATTCAAGCGCTTGGCAGCATCAAGATAGATCAGATTTTTATGATCAGTGAAAACCTGAATGGGAAAATCAGCACCTTCCAAGAGGTGACACCAGTGTTCAAATGCGAGTTTAATCGCCAGCAATTCCCGATTACCAATATCGTAATTAAGTTCAGTCTCGGAAAATTTTTTTGAAAAAAAGGCACAGGGATGTACTCCATCCTTGTTTTCCTGAGACAACACCGCACCAACCCCCACCGAAGAAGCATCAACCTCAACCAAAAACGGCTTAGTCACATCAGGCTGCATAAGGATGGGAGCAGAGGTGAACCTCTCCTTCAAAAACACAAAAGCTTCAATGGCCTCAGAAGTCCACTGAACCGCATCAGCACCTTTCCTGGTGAGATCGGTCAGCGGTTTGACAATAATAGAAAAAATTTTTATGAATTTTCTGTAATAATTGGCGAAACCCAAAAACCTCTGTATCGATTTCAAACCAATAGGCCTAGGCCATTCCTGCACAGCTTGAACTTTAACCGGGTCCATCTCAAAACCTTCACTAGAGATAATGTAGCCCAAAAAACTAATTCTCTGTACAGCGAACTCACATTTCTCCAGCTTAGCAAAAAGCGAATTGTCCATTAATAACTGTAATACCTCATGTACGCTCCGCCAATGAGACTCCAGATCCGGCGAATAAATCAAAATGTCATCCAAATACACAACCACATTTTTTGCCGATTAAAGGTCTAAGGATGTCATTAATAAGATTCTGAAAAAATGCTGGAGCATTGGTGAGACCAAAAGGCATAACCAGATTCTCAAAATGACCCACAGGAGTATTAAAAGCAGTCTTCCATTCATCACCCTCCTTCATGCGCAACAAATTGTATGCCCCCCGGAGATCAATTTTAGAGAACCACTTGGCCCCCACTAACTGGTTAAATAAATCAGGAATCAATGGCAGTGGGTAAGGATTGCGTACAGTAATTTTATTAATCTCACGAAAGTCCAGACAAGGACGTAAACCGCCATCTTTTTTTTTTACAAAAAAAAATCCAACAGCCACAGGAGACTTGGAAGGCCTAATGTGACCAGCGGCCAAGCTTGTCTGTATGTATTCCTCCAAAGCCTTTCTCTCAGGAATAGTAAGATTAAATAAACGACTCTTAGGAAGAGTCGCTCCAGGGACAAATTCAATGGTACAATCATAGTCTCTATGGGGAGGCAAAACCTGCGACTCCTCCTCAGAAAAAACTCTCCAAAAATCCTGAATAGGTACAGGCAATTCCCCTCTATCCACAGCAGCAATACGTCCGTTACAACACTTGTCATAACACTTAGGGCTCCAGGACTTAATTTCATTGGTAGACCAATCCAGTACAGGATTGTGCAATTTTAACCAGGGTAACCCCAATATTACTGGAGAAGGCAAATTATCCAATACCACCAAATCCAAATTCTCTTGATGAATACCATTAATAGTGAGGGGAAATTCACAGACCTTGTGAGTAACACTCTTCAAGGGAGAGCCATCGACAGAAACCACAGCAATAGGGGATGACAAAGTTTTAGGTTCTAATCTAAGTTTTTCCAAGAATCCCCCATCAATCACATTCAGAGTAGATCCACAATCCACAAATACCCGAAACTCAATTAATTCATCCTGAGCAGCAGTAGTGGCAGATAGGAATACTCCCTTAGAATTTAAACAGGCAATACGGGCATGACTGACCATTTTTTTTTCTTTCTTCATACGAAGCACACAGCTCTTAATTAGATGACCAGAATTTCCGCAATAGAAACACAAGCCTTCAGAAAGTCGGCGGTCTTTTTCCTGAGAGTGGGGTGCCATCGCCCCAATTTCCATGGGCTCACCATTGTCAGCACTGAACCTCTCAGGACTCGAAGCTGACATAGCAGAGGATTTGCTCTCATTAACCCTTGCATGCAGTCTCCTGTCCACCCGTATAGCTAATTGCATTGCCTCCTGCAAGTTTCCAGGTGTGGGATAAGCAATCAGTAAATCCTTAACCCTTTCACCTAGCCCTGCAAGAAACAAGCTTTTCAAAGCTAAATCGTTCCACCCCACCTGGGCAGACCACCGACGGAAGTGAGAACAATATTTTTCCACATTACCTGATCCCTGCCTCAAGCGTCTTAATTCAGACTCAGCAGATGAGACACGATCAGGATCATCGTACAACAAACCCAAAGCAGAAAAAAAACTATCCACTGATCTAAAGCACGGATCACTAGGTTGGAGAGAGAAGGCCCATCCCTGAGGATCTTTGCGCAAAAGTGACATTATGAACCCTATGCGCTGTGATTCATCACCAGAGGATCCGGGTCTCAAACGAAAATATAATAGACAAGCATTTTTAAAAGAAAAAAAATCTTGTTGTTCGCCAAGGCAGACGTACCTTTGGTTCCACAAAATGCGCTCCAGAACAGCTACTCACGTGTTGTTGGAGCTTGGTCACCTCCAGAGTGAGTCCCTGCAAGCGTTGAGCCAAATCTTGCACCGAGACCATGATGGAAAACTGGAGGTCTTTCCTTAGAGAAAATTGTTTTCTTTTTTTATATGGCTGGACTTACTGTTATGATCTGCTACAGAAACTAAGGAAAGACAGGAGATCTGTCCCTACAATAGAACTAAACTAGATCCCTACGATGTAACGGGGAACCTGATCCTGCGATCAGACCCGCTAAAGTCCTCGGCTAGTCTGAACGAAGACCTATAGATGTGAGGGAGGGATCCCTACAAGAACTAGGGACTGGAATAAGTTCGTCACCTCCTAGCAGAAATCGTAGCAGTCAAAGACAAACACACAACAAAAAGCATAGAGGTCAGAAGACCTAGCAAAACTAACAGAGAACGGCAACAGAGCACCAAGCTAGCTCAAAAGTAGTAAATACAATGAAGTCCAGCAATGCCAGGAGGGCGGAGCCGGATTAAATAGGCCAAACTGGTCATGTGACCAGCAAACAAAAAAAAACCTAACAGGAGAGTTGTAACACCTGGAGGCTCAGCCGTCACAGGTCGTACCTACCCTTTACCCAGAGACTGCCCCGGTCACTTGCTGTGGCCCCTGCCCGTTCACCCAGAGACTGATCCGGTCACTTGCTGTGACCTCCTGCCCGTTTACCCAGAGACTGTCCCGGTTACTTGCCGTGACCTCCTGCCCGTTTACCCTGAGACTGTCCCGGTCACCTGCTGTGACTGCCTGCCCGTCTTCCCTGGTCGCCACCCGCTTCCTTACAAGGACCGCCCCCTTGTATAGTAGCACAGAGGTTCCGCCTCCCAGACCCGTTACAGTCACCACTGTTTCTTCCGCTGTTGTGCGTGTGATAGAACCCCCTGTTGTACGTGCAAGGCAATCCCCTGTCCATACTGCATGCAAAGATGCCCCCTCCTCTCAGTCTTCACTTGTTATGGCAGTTTCTCAAGAAACAGCATCAACGTCCACGTCCCACCGCAGCGTTCAATTGTCCATATCCCAGAGCTTTGAACGAAAGCGCAAATTCGCAGCCAACGCCCCACAGGCCACAGTCCTAAATTTGCACATTTCACGGCTACTTGCGTTGGAAATGCTGCCTTTTAGGCTGGTGGAGACGGAATCCTTCCGCAACCTTATGGCGGTGGCTATCCCTCGGTACTCGGTCTCCAGCCGACACTATTTTGCCCGGTGTGCCATCCGCGCACTACACAAGCACGTGTCCGAAAACATCTGCCGTGCCCTCAACAACGCAGTTACTGGGAGAGTCCACCTGACTTCGGACACGTGGACAAGTGCTTGTGGCCAGGGACGGTACATCTCCCTGACGGCACACTGGGTAAACATAGTGGAAGCCGGGACCCAGTCGAACCTTGGGACGGAACACATCCTCCCCACACCGAGGATTGCGGGCCCTATGTCAGTCAGAGTTGCCCCCACAGTGTACAGCTCCTGCGCATCCTCCTCCTCCTCATGTTCAGCCTCCATCTCAGATATCACCACATCAGTTACAAGCTGGAAGCACTGCAGTACTGCCTCAGCCAAGCGGCAACAGGCTGTGCTGAAACTCATAAGCTTAGGTGATAAACCTCACACTGCTTGTGAGTTGTGGACAGCTGTGAAAGAGCAGGCAGATCTGTGGCTGAGACTGCTGAACCTACATCCAGGCATGGTCGTGTATGGGGGCTCTGAGGCGAGGCGAGATCACACAAGTACCATGCCTGGCTCATGTGCTTAACATCGTGATTCAGCGGTTTCTTAAATCGTACCCCGAGTTGCCAGATCTGCTTGTCAAAGTACGCCGCCTGTCAGCTCATTTTCGCAAGTCGGCTACAGCTTCCGCCGCCCTTGCTGTGTTGCAGCAGCGTTTACAGCTTCCGGCACACCGACTGGTGTGTGATGTTCCCACTCATTGGAACTCTACCCTTCACATGTTGCGAAGGATTTGTGAGCAGAAGAGAGCAGTTGTGGAGTACCAGCTGCAACAAGGCCGTCGATATTCAGGTTAGACTCCACACATAAGACCTCAGGAGTGGATCTGGATGTCTGACATATGTACCATCCTGACAAACTTTGAGGAGTCCACCAAGATGGTGAGTGGTGATGACGCCATCATTAGCGTCAGCATCCCACTTGTCTGTCTTTTGCAACGCTCTCTGGAGAAAATTAAAGAGGAGGCATTGCAGCCAGAGTATGATGAGATGGATCAAGAAGCCGTAGCGGGTGATTACACACAGCCCAGCCTCATCTCATCCCAACGTGCATTGAGGGACAATGAGGGAGAGGATGAGGAGGAGGAGGAGGAGGAAGAACAGGAGCTGGTATCATGCGCTGTAGATGGTAGTACCTGTACAACTGTCATACCGTCGGTTCAGCGTGGGTGGCCTGAGGACAGGGGGGAGGAGGAGGAGGAGAGCATGGTCAGTTGTCATGTTGGTGAGGACACGGAAGCCTTGCCTGTTACCAGTCTGGCACGCATGGCTAACTTTATGTTACGCTGCCTTAACCGTGACCCTCGCGTTGTCAAAATGTTGGGTGACAGTCATTACTGGTTGGTGACACTTGTAGACCCCCGCTACAAGGAGAACTTTCACTCTCTTATTCCTGAGGTGGAGAGGTCTACAAAAATGGGGCAATACCAGAAGGCCCTTGCTGCAGAACTCTTAAAAAAAGCGGCAGAGGTCACAGTTCGTTGCCCAACCAAGGCGTACAGGCGAGAGAGACGCAACTCCAATCCAGCAGATACAGGGGAACACTGTCAACGTTCTGGGACAGTTTTCTGACACCCGTCCAGCTTACAGGCCCTGAGGCGCGGGGAACTCTCACAAGGAGTGGAAAGTTTCAAAAGATGGTGAGGGAGTACCTTGCGATCGTACCAGCGTCCTCCGTGATTCCTCTGTACCTTTTAATTATTGGGTATCCAAGCTGGACACTTGGAATGAACTCGCTCTGTACGCCTTATCGGAGCGTGTTTTTAGTGCCGCTGGGGGAATTATAACTGATAAGCGCACTCGCCTGTCAACTGACAATGCTGACAAGCTGACCCTTATCAAAATGAACAAGGGCTGGATTGGGCCAGACTTTTCATCACCACCAAATGACAGCAGAGTAACATAAAGTCAAATCCACTGCGTTATTTCGGGAGGTGTATTCCCATGCACCGCTTCACACCCACACATGGGTATACGCTTCCTCATTTTGGCTCTATTTTGCTCTTCTCCTTTTCCTCAGCCTCCACCACCACTATACCACCAGGGTGACCTTGGTCCATGTTGCCAGCATTGCAAGTTCCTCCCTCCTAATTTTTGGTAGCTTTTGCTTGGAAGGCATAGGCAAAGACTATGGGAGACCCACTCCCCAATAATGGGAATAATGTTTTTAAGATGCTGTACTGCATGGCTCTTGCAAGGGGCATTTAAACCGTGTTGTTAAGCTACTGCGACCTCCACCACTTTTCCAAGGGGCATTGATATTGTCTTTTTATTCCACTGCGACCTCCACGTCTCTTCCAAGGGGCATTTAAACCGTCTTTTTAAGCTACTGTGACCTCCACCACTCTTCCAAGGGGCATTAAAACCGTCTTGTTAACCCTAGAACGCATGACCATAAAAATCTACATTTTCACATACCTGGGGCCTTTTAGGCCCGTGTGCAAATAACATGGAATAACTCAAACAAAAATGACAAACAACTATATACCTGAGGAATACCTAGAGTTTCAAAATTCTAACTAAAGTAATCTTGCAGAAAATAGAAAACAATTAACAGGACGGGCCTGCGAGGCCCCAGGTATGCGTTCTAGGATTAAGCTACTGCGACCTCCACCATTCTTCCAAGGGGCATTAAAACCATCTTGTTAAGCTACTGCAACCTCCACGTCTCTTCCAAGGGGCATTAAAACCATCTTGTTAAGCTACTGCAACCTCCACGTCTCTTCCAAGGGGCCTTAAAACTGTCATGTTAAGCTACTGCATCCTCCTCGTCTCTTCCAAGGGGCATTAAAACTGTCTTGTTAAGCTACTGCAACCTCCACGTCTCTTCCAAGGGGCATTAAAACCTTCTTGTTAAGCTACTGCAACCTCCACGTCTCTTCCAAAGGGCATTAAAACCGTCTTGTTAAGCTACTGCAACCTCCACCACTTTTTCAAGGGGCATTGAAATTGTCTTTTATTCCACTGCGATCTCCACGTCTCTTCTAAGGGGCATTAAAACCGTCTTGCTAAGCTACTGCAACCTCCATGTCTCTTCCAAGGGGCATTAAAACTGTTTTGTTAAGCTACTGCGACCTCCACGTCTCTTTCAAGGGGCATTAAAACCGTCTTGTTAAGCTACTGCAACCTCCACCACTTTTCCCAGGGGCATTGATATTGTCTTTTTATTCCACTGCGACCTCCACCATTCTTCCAAGGGGCATTAAAACCGTCTTGTTAAGCTACTGCGACCTCTACCACTTTTCCCAGGGGCATTGATATTGTCTTTTTATTCCACTGCGACCTCCACGACTCTTCCAAGGGGCATTTAAACCATCTTGTTTAGCTACTGTGACCTCCACCACTCTTCCAAGGGGCATTAAAACCGTCTTGTTAAGCTACTGCGACCTCCACCACTTTTCCCAGGGGCATTGATATTGTCTTTTTATTCCACTGTGACCTTCACCATTCTTCCAAGCGGCATTAAAACAGTCTTGTTAAGCTACTGCGACCTCCAACACTTTTCCCAGGGGCATTGATATTGTCTTTTTATTCCACTGCGACCTCCACGTCTCTTCCAAGGGGCATTAAAACTGTCTTGCTAAGCTGCTGCAAACTCCACGTCTCTTCCAAGGGGCATTAAAACCATCTTGTTAAGCTACTGCAACCTCCACATCTTTTCCAAGGGGCATTAAAACCATCTTGTTAAGCTACTGCAACCTCCACGTCTCTTCCAAGGGGCATTAAAACCGTCTTTTTAAGCTACTGCAACCTCCACGTCTCTTCCAAGGGGCATTAAAACCATCTTGTTAAGCTACTGCAACCTCCACGTCTCCTCCAAGGGGCATTAAAACCATCTTGTTAAGCTACTGCAAACTCCACATCTCTTCCAAGTGGCATTAAAACCATCTTGTTAAGCTACTGCGACCTCCACCACTTTCCCCAGGGGCATTAAAACCATCTTGCTAAGCTGCTGCGACCTCCACCATTCTTCCAAGGGGCATTAAAACCGTCTTGTTAAGCTACTGCGACCTCCACCACTTTTCCAAGGGGCATTGATATTGTCTTTTCATTCCACTGCAACCTCCACCATTCTTCCAGATGGCATTGCATTTCTTCCTAATTTTAGTCAGCTTTTGCTTTTCAATGCATAGGCGAACACTAAGGGAGACCCACTCCCCAATAAGGGGTAGAAGGTTTTTAGTATGCTGTAATCCACGTCTGTTTCAAGGGGCATTGCAGTTCCTCATAATTTTTGGAAAGCCTTCCATTCACTGCTTAGGCCAACATTGCACAGGAGACCCAGTTGCTATAAATGGAAAAAACGTTTTAGTTAAGGCCCTCTGACCTCCATGTCAAGGGGCATTAAAGTGCCTCGAAATTTTTGTTAGGCATTGCACTCACTGCATGCCCTTTAACTGTGTAGCCGAACCGCTCCTTTTGGTACCGAAACATATCCTACAAGACATGTGTGGTTGACTGGCGTGATATTGATGTGAATGGTCCCTGTTCCTCCTGCTCTTTCTCCTTTGCCACCACCTCATCCATCATTCATCACCTGAAGCTTTGTTTTAACGGGAGTCATAGAACTGGGATAGTAGCAGGAAAACATCCAGCAATCCTCGGAGAAGGAGCTAAAACGCTGATCACCTCAGGCCTAGCCGCTACTACATACATGCGCTTGCATTCCAAGAAAACGAAGCAGACGCTAACTTCTATCATCATCATTATGCTCCTCATCTTGGCACTCTCAACTCCCCTCATGGAGAAGCCAGGGCCCACCGGAGGAGTCTGGTTCTCTGGTGGGCTCGTCCAATGCTGCCCTAAAGCAGAGGGAAGTTTGAAGGAGAAATAGGGGCGGCTGGGGACCGTTTATGGACATCCGGCTGCCCCTAAGCGGCTGGGGACCGTGTGTGGACACCCGACCGCGGGGCGGCTGGGGACCGAGTATAGACACCCGGCCCCCCCTGGCGGCTGGGGACCGAGCGTGGACACCCGGCCGCCGGGCGGCTGGGGACTGAGTATGGATGCCTCGCTGCCAAAGTAGCCATGAGGTAGTGGCCAGCTTTGGCCTCCTCCAAACTAAAAGGCCCCATTTCAAGTGCAAGCTAGCAGTATGGTATTGCAGCCTGGGGGTGGGTGGGTGGCAGGTTGCACACTTACGCTTGCATTCCAAGAAAACAATGCAGATGCTAACTTCTATCATCATCATCATGCTCCTCACTTTGGCACTCTCAACTCGCCTGATGGAGAAGGCAGGGCCCACCGGAGGAGTCTGGTTCTCTGGTGGGCTCGTCCAATGCTGCCCTAAAGCAGGCCAGGCTAAGAAAATTGTGGGGGAAGTTTGAAGGAGAAATAGGGGCGGCTGGGAACCGCTTATGGACAACCGGCCGCCCCCAGGCGGCTGGGGACCGTGTGTGGACACCCGGCTGCAAGGTGGCTGGGGACCAAGTATGGACACCCGGCCGCCCCCTGGCGGCTGGGGACCGAGCGTCGACACCCGGCTTTTAGGCAGTGACCTGGGTGTCAGAGATGCTTCCAGGGGTCTTCCCCATGCTGTTCCCATGTCTTTTCAGCACTGTATGTGACGCGCCCCCTGGGCCATATTCTTTAGGGGGAATATCCGGAGCCGGATCAGATGGGGGTTGTAGTCTTCCGAGTGGCTGTGACCCGGTCCGTGCCCAGGGTGTCAAACTCAGTTGTATGTGGCAGTCCTACAGATGTTAATAAGTTCTTAATGTCGACTACGCCACCCGTTGTATTGCGGTCACTACGGCCGCCGCTGCAGCAGGGTCCGCTGAGGCTGATGGTGTAGGTGCAGCTTTGGTGATATAACCCCCAACGGGTGGGGTATAGCCTCAGGGGGTCAGGTGCAGAGGATGGGAGTTGTGGTGATGCAGTGTAGACGGCAATCAGAGACAGAGTCGGGTTATGCAGTTTAGGATGTTTACTCACTGCTGATGTTCCGGTCACTCCAGCTTCGAGTGACCTCCCGAGCCGTGCTGCGTCCACCAGGTTCTGGATCCAGCCAACCCCCAAATAAGTCCGGAGCGTGACCCTGAGCTCTCCTTCTGTCCTTTCTCTGGCCGTCCCCACTATTGATCCACCCAGGTCCAGCTCCCTCGGGCCTTCTGTTGGGAGACCCTTGGCCTTGGGTTCCCTGACCCTCCACGTGGTATGCCTTCGTGGTGGATGTGGTGGGTGGCCGTGGCAGACGCTGCCCACGGCCTCCGGTCTCTGGCTGGGGTGTGTTTTTGCCCCCACCAGCTTGGGTTCCGGTACCCTGTGCCGACTCTTCACCCGGGGATTTAATTTGGGTTCTTAGAGTCCTCTTCTTCTGTTTCCCCCGCTGGGTCTCTCTTTCTCCTCTCTCACTCTGGGTCTCTCTTCTCCTCTGCTCGCTGACTTTCTCTCTGCAACTGACCCTGTTCTTAGTTGGTGCCCACCTTATATACACCCTCTATGTGTGAGCTCAGGTGACCAGCACCCAATGAGCTCCTATCTTTACCCAGGCTGCTCCCCCTATCTGCCCCTACACTACTTGGGATGTACCACCCCCCTCCCACTCCAGCCAGGAACAGACTCGGTCGTACCTGCACATTTCTAAGTGGGAGTACCGTCGGTCTGCTCCTCGGAAATGGGATGTGTGTAGTGCATGCAGCCTACCGAGCTCAGTTCCACACTCCTTCCTTACCCGGGAGTGGAATATCACACCTCTGGGTTGAGGTGCAATACCCCTGTAGCAGCCGAATCCTCAGGGTGCTACATTCCCCCCTGGTAAATCACAGCACGTCCTCGGGCTGTAAGACATAAACAACACCACAAACATACATTTTTTTTTTTTTCATAAACATATAAAACATATAAAACATCATATAAATTAGCAGCATCAATAAAACTTTTTTTATAATAAACATTCTCGTCGTCTCTTGCTCCTCCTCCGGTCACTGGGCAACTGTTGACCGGGCAAAGTGCGACAGTTCTTTTCCTTAAGGTGGTTTTACAGTAAAACCAGTAGGGGGCGCTTTAGGACGCGCAACTATATACAAAAGGGAAGGTGGCCGCTCTCAGTCCTCGGCCAGGTATTGGGGAGGAATGACCGCTCTCAGTCCTCGGTCAGTGGGATTAAGGGTAAACGGGTGAACAGTTCACATCAGCTGGTCCCAACGGGGACTATATTTGCAGTAACAGTTTCTTTGTACCCCGGTCGGGTAACTATTTACAGCACCTGCTCCGCTGTACTTAACGACGTCTTCCTCCTGCTCTTTCTTTGGGGATCTTAGCTTCAGACCCGTCCGGGTCCTCTTGCTCTTCCTCCTCACATCGCAGCTCCTCCTCTGTCAGGCGATGCACATGGAGGGCGTAAGGTCCTTTGGCACACTTGTGCCGGGTAAAGGTGACCTCGTCCCCGATGTAAAGGTCACGACCTCTGTGCCCCTCCGGCAGATGGGACTCCACGTCTCTGCGCGTGACAAAGACGTCGCCGGGGGTGTTGTGGTCTCGGATGAAGCCCCACCCATGCTGCAGGTTAAACTTTATTACAGTCCCGGTGGTGCGGGGACTGTGCGCTGCACGGGGGTCCCTCCTGGTCCGGCTCTTCTGCTCGGCGCTCCTTATTTGGGCCTGTTGTTCCCGGACCCGCCTCTCTCTCCGCTCCTTCGCAAACTCCTCGAGCTGCTGTCGGCAGCACTCAGCACGCTCCGCTGCAGCTGCCCGGGTTTCTTGAGTGAACCCCATTAGATCTTCTCCGGTGGGGTCCCACTCAAATTGGGTCTCTTCAAGCGGGGGCGAGATCCTTATCACGGGCTTCGGAGCCGGAATCAGGGGTGCACACATGGCCCCAACCCTCCTCTGGCGCTCCAGTCCATAATATTCCTGGGGCCAGATGAAAGGCTGCCCGTCCGGCCACGTGTGCTGGGCAAACAAGTCCTCTCCCAGACGCGGCACCCTTGGTTTTACGGGCGCGGGCGCGGTGGTGGTGGCGCCCGGGTTGCCCAGGCCTTGCGGCCAGGCCTGGGGCACCTGGAAGGTGAAGGGCACCGTTAGGACGGCGGCGCCCTGGGCTACCTGGCCTTGCGGCCAGGCCGGAGGCTCCGCGGAGGTAGGGGGCGCTGTTGGTGATGCGACGCCCGGGAATTCTAGGCCCTGCGACCAGGCTGGTGTTGCTTCCTGTTTTGCCACGCTCGGGGTCGTTGCGCATGGCGTCACAGGGGTCGCGGCGGCGGCTTCCGGTTGGGGCCTAGTCTGCGTCGGTGACATGGCGTTTTTGGGCACAGCAGGGGGACTTTCGGGCTCTGCGACGGGGAGCTGGGGCAGGTACGCGGTTTCCCGGTTTGGGGTATAGACGTCCCCTTTACCTGCCTCCATGCGTTCGGCTCCCTTCTCGGCGCCGTCTCCGGCCTTGGGTCCTCCCGCGCCATCCTCAGAGGCGGTCTGTCTCCTCATCTTGGCTGGCGTGCTCCGGGTCTTGGTTTGCTGGGCCATCTCTCGGCTCCACTCCGCCAATGTCTCTCGCTGTACCCGGGCCATCCTCCGTGCGAGGCCCTCCAGAGCGGTCTGTGCACACTCCCGGTCTCGGGGAAGCTACGCGAGGACCTCCACTAGGCCTAGTGGGGTCGTGGTTTCCAGCAGGCTCCTGACCAACGGGTCAGTGCTGCTCTGCTCTCCTACAGTCGTCTCCAGCAGGCTCCTGGCCAGCGGGCCGGTGCTGCTCTGCTCTCCCTCCTCTGTTTCTAGCAGGCTCCTGGCCAACGGGCCGGTGCTGCTCTGCTTTCTCGCCATCTCCGGGTAAGCTCCTCCGATATTCTTCTCCAGGCTTCTTGCCTCCGGGTGCGCTCGCTCCAGACTGCTCCAAGCGACACCCATCTTTGCTCTCTCCCTTCGTCTCCTCCCCCCTCGAGGGCGGTCCCGGGGCCACTTGGTGACTGTCAGCTCCAGGGGCAGTTCTTTCACGCTGACAGACACCTCTAGCATCACAGTCTCTGTTGGTGGGGGCGGTTTCCACTTTTGGCGCCATTTTCGGTCCTGGCCCACGATGGGAGGTGGCCTCTCGCCACCCTCTGGCACGCCCATAATGGCGTCCGCTCTTCCGAGGCGGGAAACCTTTGGAAATGGCGGGAATCGCTTCCCAGTGGCGGGAAACTCTGCAGATGGCGGGAAAAAGCTGTTAATGGCGGACAACCGGCGGGAATCGACTGGTGATGGGGTCCGATGGCGGGGACCCTCCGGAACCGGCAGGAGACTTCTTTTTGAGGTAAACTTGCACTTTTCTTCAGGCACGCAGTACCCGGGTGTTGCGGGCACGTAATCCTGCCGACTACGCCAAAGTTGACGCGCCCCCTGGGCCATATTCTTTAGGGGGAATATCCGGAGCCGGATCAGATGGGGGTTGTAGTCTTCCGAGTGGCTGTGACCCGGTCCGTGCCCAGGGTGTCAAACTCAGTTGTATGTGGCAGTCCTACAGATGTTAATAAGTTCTTAATGTCGACTACGCCACCCGTTGTATTGCGGTCACTACGGCCGCCGCTGCAGCAGGGTCCGCCGCTGAGGCTGATGGTGTAGGTGCAGCTTTGGTGATATAACCCCCAACGGGTGGGGTATAGCCTCAGGGGGTCAGGTGCAGAGGATGGGAGTTGTGGTGATGCAGTGTAGACGGCAATCAGAGACAGAGTCGGGTTATGCAGTTTAGGATGTTTACTCACTGCTGATGTTCCGGTCACTCCAGCTTCGAGTGACCTCCCGAGCCGTGCTGCGTCCACCAGGTTCTGGATCCAGCCAACCCCCAAATAAGTCCGGAGCGTGACCCTGAGCTCTCCTTCTGTCCTTTCTCTGGCCGTCCCCACTATTGATCCACCCAGGTCCAGCTCCCTCGGGCCTTCTGTTGGGAGACCCTTGGCCTTGGGTTCCCTGACCCTCCACGTGGTATGCCTTCGTGGTGGATGTGGTGGGTGGCCGTGGCAGACGCTGCCCACGGCCTCCGGTCTCTGGCTGGGGTGTGTTTTTGCCCCCACCAGCTTGGGTTCCGGTACCCTGTGCCGACTCTTCACCCGGGGATTTAATTTGGGTTCTTAGAGTCCTCTTCTTCTGTTTCCCCCGCTGGGTCTCTCTTTCTCCTCTCTCACTCTGGGTCTCTCTTCTCCTCTGCTCGCTGACTTTCTCTCTGCAACTGACCCTGTTCTTAGTTGGTGCCCACCTTATATACACCCTCTATGTGTGAGCTCAGGTGACCAGCACCCAATGAGCTCCTATCTTTACCCAGGCTGCTCCCCCTATCTGCCCCTACACTACTTGGGATGTACCACCCCCCTCCCACTCCAGCCAGGAACAGACTCGGTCGTACCTGCACATTTCTAAGTGGGAGTACCGTCGGTCTGCTCCTCGGAAATGGGATGTGTGTAGTGCATGCAGCCTACCGAGCTCAGTTCCACACTCCTTCCTTACCCGGGAGTGGAATATCACACCTCTGGGTTGAGGTGCAATACCCCTGTAGCAGCCGAATCCTCAGGGTGCTACATATGCATGTGTCACACAGCACATGGCCAGATAAGATTGTAAAATGTTAAAATTACATTTCCCGGTGAATACATTTGTCACGGTTGAAAGCAATACAAAAGTGCAAAAACGCATAAAAAATGCTACTTGTGAACATAGCCCAAGGTGTGGAGGAGTATTTTTGTTTTTGGTTATTTATTTTACCTTATACACAAGTCTTTACTCTGCAAAGGATGTTCCTAAACATATTTCACAGGAAAACCGTTTCAGTTTAGTTTTTGAACGTTATATTGTGAGCTTAATACCTCTGACCACGTTGTTGACAGCAGTGACCTGGGGGTCAGAAATGCTTCCTGGGGCGATGCCCATGCTGTCCCCTTGTCTTTTGAGCATTGTCACTATAGTTTTGGGCACTTTTTAGGCTTTCTACAGACTGCCGGGGGTGCCGCCGCAAAAATGCTCGGGTCTCCCATAGACTAACATTGAGCTTCGAGCACCCGAGCATTTTAGTGCTCGCTCAACACTAATAATCACCACACTCTATGGAGACTCATTGTAACAAATTTAAGGAGCAACATACTAAAAACATTTTAATTGATAAATGTCATAAAACATAAAAAATAAAAATATTAGGCATTTTATATAATAATAATAATAATAATTAAAAAATAAAATAATAATCATTTTATTATTCCATGGTGCTTTACAATTCAGATGTTACATGTGCAATGTCAGACATTACAAAGTAGCACAATTCCTACAAGAGGAGGTGAGGTCCCTGCTCACAAGTTTGCAACTTAAAAGTAAAGTTGGACACAAAAGGTAATAAGTGTTTGTAGTATATGGTACGGCCACCTTTTAGAATAAATAAGGATATACATATAAGGCTGCATGAACCGGCCACCAGCCGGTATCTGTGTAGTGAGCTGGCAGACTCTGGCTGTTCTGTGATAATTGAGATAGAGCCTGTTACAGGAATGATTACGCAGGATGGTGTTGCCACCTTGTGGCCAGAGGTTGCACCTGCGCAGGGTGTGATGACAGAGAAAAAGACTGAGCCTCCTGTGTCCCGCCCTAGAGAGTCACGTGACCAGAGTGGGAAGCAGGAAAAAGCGCGCAAAGAGTCTGTTGTTGTCTGTGAAAAGAGCCAGGACGGTGTGCAGCTCCTCGTGTGTGGCACAGAGGAGACTCTCAACGTGATTTCTTTTATCTGACACCTTATCCTCAGAGCCTTCCCCAGCTTCTGCACTGCTGAAGGATTCAGCTGTTACACTCCCTGCTACTGGAGTGTGGACTACATAAGGGAATCCACAAAAGCTGCTATCCGGATCAGAGAGACTGTAAGCGGGACCTCTGGCGAGAGGCCGAAGTATTCCTTTCTTTCAGTAAAATTTGTTGTTCCTGTCTTCTTCGGCTGGGACCCCTTCCTGCAAAGACAGACAGGCCTGCGACGGGGGACACATCCTTCTGGAGTAAAGGACTGGTAACGTGTGAGTAGGGACAGTGAGAGTCAGCTTATAAGTACACGTTATTGCTGTGCATATTTACGGTTGTCATTTATTGTGTTCTGCTGTGTATACAAGTAAAGATACGGTTATCAAGATAGAGTCTGTGTGTGGGGATCTTGCTGGGCCAGATCATAGATACCAACGCTCGGCCTTGCCCACGGTCACTTCATCTGGCGTAGTCGACAGGATCTGTGACCAACAAGATTCCCACCCAGGCCACGTGTACAGTCAGAAAGCCCCGCCGGTGTCTATTGTGAATCAGGTCAGGAAATTTGGCGGACGAAACTACCCTGTACCAGAGTGGGCGGAACAAGTCCGGATACTGGGGGAAATGTATAATATTGACCCTAAGACCTTGGCAGAAATGGCGGTACTGACGCTAGAGGGGGAGGCATGGACGACAGTCAGACTGGAGACGGTCAGGGGCCAGCGTACAGTAGATGATTTGGTGCGGGTGCTGGAGAACACCTATAGGCCGACCACATACCAGGGAACACTGCGACACATGTTCTTTAGACGGACGCAGCTTGAATGGGAGGATATTCCCCAATATGCGAACGCCCTTCAGGTACTCCTTGAACAAGCCTGTGGAAAAGGGGAACAACTAGCTGGTATGGCTCCTCGTGACCTGGTACTGAGAGACCAATTTGTAATAGGACTGAGAGACCAGTATCTTAACCGCACGTTACAGGACTTGATCCGGATGATGCCGACTCTTACTTTTGCTGAAGTCAAACAGGAAGCCATAGAACGTTCAACGGGACCCGTCATGGATGTGGGGATTCAAGGTGCTGCGTGCAGATCCATATCTGACATTAAAAATCCGAACAGTGACACGGAAGACCTGAAACAGATGGTAGCAGACTTACAGAAACAGGTATTACAGTTGACATTAGACCGACAGGGAGACCAGCGAAGACAGCCTAGTCGTCCCGTGAGACAGTGTTGGTCATGCGGTGATCCTCGCCATAGGGCAAATCGTTGTCCTCAACACTTCCCTCCGCAAAAACCTCCGTCGCACCAACAAACAAACCCTCAGTCGCCCCAGCGAAGGGAATTTCGAACAGACCAGCGAATGGAACCCCAGCCATATCCACAAGCAGAGCTACCACGCCGGGCCTCACCACAATGGCCGCAGTTAAACTAGACATCCCTGCAGCTGAGGCTCGCGCAGCAGGGGAGGCCAAGGAGAGGGGTGTGGAAAAACAGAGCCGATGGCGGAGTGCTCTTGCCTCGAATAGCCCGACACTTGAAGTTGTCCTGGAAGGAATTGCCGTACAGGGACTGATGGACACCGGGTCACAAGTGACCACGATCTCTGAACAGTTTTACGAAAATTACCTCAAACCAAGAACTGCTCGTGACCCAGACACCGCCATTAAGATTATTGCGGCTAATAATCTACCCATTCCAGTGACCGGAGTTGCTTGGATGGACACAAAGGCCTGCGGACAGGACTTATGGAAACGAGGGATCGTCATCGTCAAGGAAGGTTTCGGCTCCGAGACCCATGTGATAGTTGGAATGAACATCTTGAAAGACCTGGATCTTATGCTGTTGACAAGAAAAGGACCCAAATACTGGCAGAAAGTCACCAAACATAAGCCGACTCATCTGGCGTTCCAGCGCGTAATCCGGACCGTTGGACTTCAACAGATGGCAGAGGAACAACTACCCCTAGCCGCCATTACGGTGCCACGCCGTACTCGGATTACTTTGCCCGCTGAAAAAGAGACAGTCATTTCCTTACCCCTTAACACCCACCGACAACTTGAGGGGGTTGAAGTGTTGGTCAAGCCGAGGACCCCAAGTGGGGGTAAGCTAAACTCACTAGTTGCTCGCACTCTAGCCGTCGTGAGGAACGGGAGAGTCCATGTCAGGTTAAACAACACTGCAGACGTAGGCCTAGCCCTTGAAGCCGGCACTCAGCTTGCTCGGGTATATGCTCTACCCACGGAAGTGAATCCCATTGGACCCCTAAAATTCACCCCGTCTACAGAAGGTGACTGGACGGTAACCGTCTCAGCCATGAACGCTCAAGTAGACGATGAAGACATTGGGTGAAAACTACGGGAAAAAGTACAGCTAGACACGTCTCAATACACCAAACAAGAAGTGTCTCAAGTGGAGGAACTCCTACGGGAACACCAAAACTCCTTTGCAAAGCATGACACAGACTTTGGGTGTACCACCAGTATCCAGCACGAGATATCCACGGGCGACACCCCCCCATATCCGCGAGAGGTACCGGCAGATACCACATCAGCAATACCAGGAGGTGAAAAGCCTGTTAGAATCCATGCTACGCGCCGGAGTGGTACGTGAAAGCCAGAGCCCGTGGGCTGCACCCGTGGTGATAGTCAAAAAGAAAGATGGTTCCCTAAGATTTTGCGTGGACTACCGTAGGCTGAACGTTTGCACTATCCGGGACTCATATCCACTTCCTCGGATCGAAGAGTCACTGACGGCCCTAAAGAAGGCCAAATATTTTTCGTCCCTAGACCTGGCCAGTGGATATTGGCAGGTTCCAATGAGTGAGAAGGACAGGGAAAAGACCGCCTTCATCCTTCCCATGGGCCTGTATGAGTTCGACCGGATGCCGTTCGGCTTGAATAACGCTCCGGGGACCTTTCAGAGACTGATGGAACGCTGTCTGGGAGACTTCAACTTTGAGTTTATGCTGATATACCTTGACGACATCGTGGTATACTCCGCCACCTTTGAGGATCATCTTCACAAGCTTGGCCAAGTGTTCCAGCGCTTGAGGGGACACGGCTTGAAGTTGAAGCCCAGCAAGTGCCTTCTGTTCCAGCAGGAAATCGACTACTTGGGTCACCGGATCTCGGCCGAAGGTGTCCAGCCCTCTCCGGAGAAGATAGCAGCCGTTCAAGAGTGGCCGCAGCCAACTACCGTCAAAGAAGTCCGGGCTTTTCTGGGACTGGCAGGCTACTACCGTCGGTTTGTCAAGGACTTTGCTCGGCTTGCTGAACCACTGCATGAGGTTCTCCGAGGGACCGCGAACAGTCCCAGAGGGCGACGCATCAGTTGGGGGCCTGACCGAGAAAAATCCTTTCAGGCACTTAAGGCTGCTCTAACATCCCCCCCTGTTCTGGCGTATGCAGATTACACATTACCGTTTCAGTTGCAAACCGACGCCAGCCTTCAATGCCTAGGGGTGGTCCTCTCTCAAGTTCAAGATAATAAAGAACGCATGATAGCCTATGCCAGTAGGTCTCTCCGTGATACCGAAAAGAATCCCGTCAACTACAGCTCCTTCCGTTTGGAACTCTTGGCTCTGACTTGGGCTATGACGGAGAAATTTGCCGGCTATCTGACAGGAGCGGAGGTGCTGGTCATGACGGACAACAATCCTCTTGCCCACCTAGAGAATGCCAAACTAGGGGCAATGGAACAGCGCTGGATGGCCAGGCTCTCTAGATTCCAGTACAAAATTAAATACAGAGCGGGGAACGAGAATCAGAATGCTGACAGCCTGTCTAGAGTGACATCATCCCCGCCAGTGGGGGACTGGGATGAAGAGTTGGAGGAAGATGAGATGCCTGACTTTGCCCGGCTCGCAAAGCAAATAGAAGATAGCCGCCAGTATGCTGTAGGAGGGATTGAAGCCGTAGTGGGATCTCCCCTGTCCCAGCAAGAATGGGCCAAGCTTCAAGATCGAGATACCGAGCACGTCTTACTGAAACAGTATGTGAATAAACAAGAGAAACCGCCCTCCGAAGTGAGAGACCGACTATCGACCGGAGCCTTGGCTCTGCTCGCCCAATGGGATCGGCTGATCGTGAAAGATGGAGTCCTGTGTCGCAGGGCCCTTCTATCCCATATGCTGGAGGAGTGTTTGCAGATTGTCGTCCCGGTGCAGTTGGCCCATGAGATGGTGGGCGAAGCTCACAGGAGGAACGGCCACTTCGGCATAGACAAGACCCTCCGGTGGACCCAGCAGTTCATTTTTTGTCCGGGGCTCCGTAAGCTGGTTGAAAACATCTGTCAAGGATGCCGTACCTGTGAATTCCACAAGTCCGCGGAGCAGCGTGCCCCCGTCCAGACTATTAAGACGTCGAGGCCCCTCGAGCTGTTGATGGTGGACTATCTGTTGATCGGAACGGCGAATAGTGGCTACCAGTACTGTCTGGTGATGGTGGACCACTTCACGAAATTGGCCGTCGCTGTTGCTACCAAGGATCAGACTGCTGAATCAGCTGCACAGGCCATCTGTCAGCAATTCGTTCGGGTCTACGGGTGTCCGGAGCGGCTACACTCTGATCAGGGGGCTTGTTTCGAAGGGCGAGTCATTGAAGAACTCCAACGGATGTATGGAATCAAGAAGTCCAGGACCACCCCTTACCATCCACAAGGGAATGGCGCGTGTGAACGCTTTAACTGGACCCTCTTACAACTGATCCGGACACTGGCTGAAGACAAAAAGCCCGATTCCTCCCAGAACTGCTGTGGGCCTATAATAATCAAGTCCATTCCGTCACCGGATACACCCCATTACCCTTCTCTTTGGCCTTCCAGGCAAAGACATCCATGAGTTGCAACTGTCTAGCTCCGAAGAAGATACCTGTGGTACCTATCCTTCCTGGCTACAAACACACCGCCAGAGAATGGAGACTGTCTACCGGCTAGTAGGCCAACAAATCCAGGATCAAGTGCACGCTGACCCACTTCCGGTACAAGAGGACTCACTGAATGTAGGTCAACTGGTCCTAGTCCGTATAAAGAAACCGCAAGGGAAACTCCGGCCCAAGTGGGAGACCGAAGTCTATCGAGTAATTGGACAGCCGTACCCCGGTGGCCCCGTCTATCGAGTGCAGGGCGAAGACAGTGGCAGCATCCGAACTTTGCACCGTAATATGTTGCGCCCCTGCCGTTCCCAGCCTGACTCCCCTACTGTGATACCTAGAGAGATGGATATCACTAATACTGTCGGAGACGCTGACCCCGGGGATGTAGAGATTGAATGCATGCCTACCCCTGTCCGTCCGACTGACGCACTTGGACCGATTACCTCCTCTACTGACATGTCGACTGGGAAAGAGAGTGGGGTGACTGATTGGAGGGAGGGGATCCAACCTGTTAGGCGGACAACGAGAACCGCTGCAGGGGTACCTCCAGGACAGTCCTACAGAGACCAATATGTGTGGCCCTCTTCCCAGCCGCCCCCTGTCACATCCACAGCCATCGCCGCCCTAGAACCGGTCGTTGACAGGGACTGCCAACCTTTGAGTGGGGGGGCGTGTAGTGAGCTGGCAGACTCTGGCTGTTCTGGGATAATTGAGATAGAGCCTGTGACAGGAATGATTACGCAGGATGGTGTTGCCACCTTGTGGCCAGAGATTGCACCTGCACAGGGTGTGATGACAGAGAAAAAGACTGAGCCTCCTGTGTCCCGCCCTAGAGAGTCACGTGACCAGAGTGGGAAGCAGGAAAAAGCGCGCAAAGAGTCTGTTGTTGTCTGTGAAAAGAGCCAGGACGGTGTGCAGCTCCTCGTGTGTGGCGCAGAGGAGACTCTCAACGTGATTTCTTTTATCTGACATCTTATCCTCGGGGCCTTCCCCAGCTTCTGCACTGCTGAGGGATACAGCTATTACACTCCCTGCTACTGGAGTGTGGACTACATAAGGGAATCCACAAAAGCTGCTAACCGGATCAGAGAGACTGTAAGCGGGACCTCTGGCGAGAGGCCGAAGTATTCCTTCCTTTCAGCGAAGTCTGCTGTTCCTGTTTTCTTCAGCTGGGATGCCTTCCTGCAAAGACAGACAGGCCTGCGACGGGGGACACATCCTTCTGGAGTAAAGGACTGGTAACGTGTGAGTAGGGACAGTGAGGGTCAGCTGATAAGTACACGTTATTACTGTGCATATTTACGGTTGTCATTTATTGTGTTCTGCTGTGTTAAAAATGTATACAAGTAAAGATACGGTTATCAAGATAGAGTCTGTGTGTGGGGATCTTGCTGGGCCAGATCATAGATACCAACGCGCGGCCTTGCCCGCGGTCACTTCATCTGTATATGTTCAGATTTTTTATCAGTTAACAAAATGCATAGTTAAGATTGATAAATGCAAAAAAAATGTTAGTAAACCTAGAAATTTGTTTTTTAGTTAATTTTTTTTTTTATTTTAATTAATAATAGCATAGAAGGATAAGGAGGGGGACTAGGAACATAATCAATAGCCAAAATCATAGTCAGGAGGACAGCCGGGGTCAGATACTGGGTGATCAGTAAAAGCCAATCAGTATGAATACCGCGGAGCCCGGTGACAGAGGCGTTACTGAAACATGTCCAGGTAGAGATGGACCAGTCAGAAGGCCACAGGTAGATGGTGAAGGTCCTTCTATACAGCTCCAGCAGTGATGGTGGATCTGCTGGACTTCAGGTTTCCTGTCTTTCAGATGGTTTTAGGGCAAGAGTAACAGCATGCAAATATGCCAGCAGCCCTGGATAATCCACGCCGGCAGGATGATAAGATCCGGCGGAAGATGGAACCTATGAGAAGAGAAGTAAATATAATGGAAGTGATGGGACTCCATATTACATGACACTGCTGTGCGGTCACTGTGGCCGGACGGCAGAGGAATCTTATCACACAGAGGTCAGGGATCATTGTCAGCCATCATACATGTGACAATCCATCACTGACAGATGACATCTGCTCCGCATGAATTATTCTCACTGACCGACATCACACAACATGGAGCTGATTCTCACACTTACCTCGTCTCTTATTCCCCTTTTCTACATTTTCAGATTTTTCTTGCTCTTTACTCAGATTTATTGAAGATTTTCTTTCCTCCTGAGCTGGAAATTCTGATCAGAAAGTAAAAAAAACCTCAGTAACGACATATTCCCATGGGACCTGCTTAGTCTCCTGTATATAGTCCTGTCTCCTATAGTCCTGAAAATCTAGTATTGCTTCATAATAGGGCAGAATAAGTCCTATATAATGTGCATAACCTCATCTGAGGGACATTAGATGTATCACTAATATAGAGAAGTAAGTGTCCTGTCTGCCGCCATGTGGTACATCATTGATGAGAGATATTTTATAATAGGAAACGATGTCTCCTTATGATGTTGTAGGTTATTGGATGCTACAACATATCTCACAGAAACAATGAAAAAAACTTCTGTACACAATGTAAGGAAATAGAGATAGAGTATGGGCCATGGGCAACATAATTGGGATCCATGAAACATAGACAACATAGGAAACCTATTACAGAAAAACCACGTAGAAATATTTGAGCCTTAAAGACAACATTCACATTGTTGGTGCTGTAGACATGTACATACCTGACAATGGGGACGAGGATGGCAAACTGCTAATAGCATCTTCTCTATCAGATAGAGGAACAGAATCTTTCTGCCTGTTTGAAAGAAAATAAATGTGTAAATCAGAAATAAATGCAGTATAAAAGGGGTTTTCTCAGTATAAGAACATGGACAATAGGGCCTAATAGGATGCATGAACGTCATAGTGAGGAAGGTTTCCTGCTCAAAACTACCTTCTATAGAGCCGAGCAGAAATCAGCTGCTAAGCATGACTGGCATGTAATACTACATCTCTGCCACAATATGGGCAGCACTAAAAATGCATGACCGGCCGCAATTATAGACTGTTAGTTATCACCAGCAGTTTCTAAAGGCAAAAGCACAATTACCGCTCATCATGGGGTGGTGGATGCTGAATTTGATAATATGGTATTTATATCCTATATTTGATGTTGTGTACATATATCATCCTGAAGCTCCCAGTAGTGGCCCCATAATCTACTCACATCTCTGAGATGTTTGTGCTGGATTCTACGGTATACTCTGGAGAGGACTTGGGATCCTCATTGTCCATTGTCCTGGTAGCAGTGGTACAGAGCTAAATGTGGAAACAATAAAAAATATATGAAATAATTTAATGTTTACTTTTACGTGTCTTTTACACATATTTTGGATTTATTAATCACATACTTACTTTTGAAAATCGTTCAGAAGTTGATATAAAATTGTGGAAGTCAAGACTCTCATTGTCCTCACTTGTGTGCTCTGAGACCAGATGTTTGTTTATATCATAATGATCTACAAGACATAGATAATGAAGTGCTATTAGTGATTGTCAGTATAACACAGTCACCATTTATCATTAATATTAATGGGAAACAATTGTTACATATTAAGGAAGACGAGACAAACAGCCGCTTAGTCTAGATGGCGTCTTCTTCTACTTACTCACAAATAAGCTGGTGTCCACATCTGATGTTAGCTTAGGAACATACACCGGCTTTTGACTTAGAAGGTTATCAAAGTCTAAGTCACTTAAGAAGGGATGACCCTTGATCTCAAATACTCCTCCTGGATAAAGAAAAACAAAGGTGATGTGGATATTGTCAGAAACTCCCCCATATCTAAACGGTGTATCTTAATCTGAACTAATTATATAACTGAGCCGACATGTAAGAAATAGACTAAAGCACTAAAAATGCACAAGCTGATAGACAAGTGCCGATCCTCATGTACATTTGCGATATGTCCTCGGTGTAATAAGGAAATAATAATATTATTATATCTGTTACCTGTCCCAAGTCTATGCACAGGATTTATTATGAGCAGCTCTGTGATAAGGGTCTGAGCATCAGGTGGAGGAGCACGATCACAATTCCAAATTATGTGTCCTGTTATGTAGAAAATTACAGAACATAAAACCTCTTTACTGGACTATAAGATAAAGCAAAGGAAAAAACTAAACTAATGTAACCATTCAAAGCAATGATTGGATCATTCTACTTACCAATGCCAATACTTTTATAAATCTCAGTTACAGAACCCCCACGAAGTGGTACGTATCCCAGGAGAAATTCAAGTAGGATTATCCCCATTGACCACCAGTCAACAGGTCTTCCGTAGCCTTTCTTTAGGATGATCTCTGGGGCTTTGTATAACGGGGTGCCACAGTCCTGGAAACCAAGAGAGATTAGAGATGAAAATAGATTAAATTATTATTTTGCCAAGTTTTCGACATAAAAACAGAATGACAGAAGATAAAATATCAGTGGAAAAGTTATCTAAAAATGAAGAATGTAGAGAAGACACAATAGGGTGATGAGATTTGTACAGAACCAGCTAAGTTCCTGTAAATAATGCTGACCTCACGGTTCAGGAACTCTCTGGCGATGTCCTCCGCTAATTCCTTGTAGATGTTGGTGTTTGGTATCATGACACCAACTTTTGAAAGCCCAAAATCTGTGACTTTAATATGTCCAGTAGATGTTATCAGGAGGCTGTGAAAGAAAAGATGGGTTTAGCTTCATAGACCGTGAGATGAGAAAGGATAAATTTCCCCCTTTTGTTATAATACAGGGGGCACTTACTTCTCTGGCTTCAAGTCTCTGTGCACCACACCATAACTATGGAGGTATTCTACAGCAAGAACCGCTTCTGCAAAGTATAAGCGGGCAAGGGGACAGGTAAAGGACCCCTGGTTCTTAGGAGGGTCCTGCAGTCTCCACCTATAGAAGAAAGAAAATATGACAGGTAAGTGGTTTATTCAGCGGATCACCATAATGTATAATGAGAAGTGAGCAGAGACATTGGGGCAGGAGAGAATATATAAAGATATAATGTATATTCGACATAATATTAGTCTGAAGTCATGGTGAAACGTCATCCATGTAACTAATAACACAAATAGCATCTTGTCTACAGCTGGAGATACTGACAGTGCGGACATACAGGGAGATCACACACATCAATGACTTTCCGGGCATCTTGGTAATGGATAACCTGTAGTAAATGCTCTGTGGGGATGTAACCATTCACATTGAAAAATCCTAATTTTAAGAGTGGTGATAAAATGTAAGCAGACATGGTCTGAATATAATACAATGTACGTGTCCTACCTCCTACATACTCCATGACCATACACAGGTGAGATCTTGTAGGGAAGGAGCAGAGCATGGAGACCACAAAGGGACAATCAGCGAATGTCAGGATGTCCCTCTCCAGAAAGGCCATTTCCACTTTCCGTGGCCTATCCAAGTTCTTCTTGGCCATTTTCTTCATAGCAAAGACCTGTTGTGAGACTTTATGATGCACTAAGTAGACGGCACTAGAGAGAAGGAGAATCCAAGGGTTATAATAAATCCTTATTACAGTCTGTATATAGAAGTCATTATATGATCTTCTGTACTAATGATGATTACTAGAAGTCCGGCCATCACTAGAAATCCACATCTAGAAATACATGAGACACTACATAGATCACCTATGGGAGGTTCCACAATGCCACGTCTGCCGGAGCCCTCACCAAGGTCACATTACAGGTGAGAGAATCTACCGAAATTCTTCTTGGGCAGATTCGCTATAATTGACCAGTAGTTACGATTCAGTCTAAATAAAAATTGGTCCAAATTGAAAGTCCTCCAATTGCTGTAAGCAGATGTTTTTTAAGCTCTCTCCACACCCCAAAGCATAATAAATGGAGGGGAGGAAATACGTTAAAATGTAATTAAACATAATATACCCACCTGTCCTAGGCCCTCACCTGTCCATCACTGCAGTCCTCCATCCTCTGTGCCAGTCTTTGGTTGTTCTGGTGCCCCCTTCTGCTGCTGAGGCCAGTGATTGGACTCACATGGTCATGGTGGACGGTGGCAGGTGCAGATGTCATTGATGTCCATATCGTGTCACCCCTATCGTGACCATGTGTAGCCAATAACTCTTATCAGCTCCATAATGAAGCCCCCCCAAATAAACAAAGACTGGAGCGGAGAGCAGGAAAGCTCTGGTGGAGGTGGCAGCATAAGGACAGATGAGGGTCCAGGACAGGCGAGGGTAATGTATTATATTATTTGAATCCCTTTCCTTACAGTTTGATTTGTTACAGATCAGTTTGCTCAACTGGATATACAGTACAGTAACTGAGCTGAATAGTGACATTTAGATGTGGACAGTGGTGTGGACTTGTATCGTTTCCCTATGACAGTGATGGCGAACCTTTTAGAGACCAAGTGCCCAAACTGCAATCCAAAACTCACTTATTTATCGCAAAGTGCCAACACGGCAATTTAACCTGAATACTGTCTGAGGTTTTATTTTGGAAAAACAACTCCTACATTAGCACGCAATAGAGTCTATAGCAAAGAGCTTGTAAGCGCTGCAGTCCAAGCCTAAGATTCTCGCCACCGATTGCAGAGGAGGTCTGTTCTTGAGAATGGAGAGGATTTTTATTCAAAAGTAAAATTGCAAAGTCGTTTGATTTTACAACCTCTTTGTTTCTGTAACCCTTTATCATGATGAGAATAACCCTTTAAGCCAGGGATGTCAAACTTTAATATACAGAGGGCCAAAATTAAAAGCTTGGACAAAATCACAGGCCAAACTTTATATTTGTTAAAAAATGTCTACAATTCAGGAAGTTTTTCCTTATCAAATAAAACTATTAACTTTTGCAATTATATTGTAATAATATAATATGTTATGTAAGAGCCGTAAAAAGCATGGCCTAATGTAAATATGTAATAACAAAAGGATAAAAAAAACTTGAATAAAACAGATAATAAAGTATGATGCAAACAAATGTGCCCCCAAACAGAGTATGATACCCCCACAGTGAATTCCTCCACATGCACAGTATGATGACCCTACTGTACCCCCCATCAATCCCTGGTGACCCCATCACAGTATGATTGTGACCCCATCACAGTATGATTCTCCAGCAGTAATCCCCACACAGCCCTCCATACAGTATAATGGTCCCCACATAGTTCTCCATACAGTATAATGACACCACACAGTCCTCCATACAGTGTAATGGGCCCCACATAGTCCTCCATACAGTATAATGGGCCCCACATAGTCCTCCATACAGTATAATGGCCCCATATAGTCCTCCATACAATGTAATGGCCCCACATAGTCCTCCATACAGTACAATGGCCTCACATAGTCCTCCATACAGTATAATGGCCCCACATAGTCCTCCATACAGAATAATAGGCCCCACATTGTCCTCCATACAGTATAATGGTCCCCACATAGTTCTCCATACAGTATAATGACACCACATAGTCCTCCATACAGTGTAATGGGCCCCACATAGTCCTCCATACAGTATAATGGGCCCCACACAGTCCTCCATAAAGTGTAAAGGGCCCCACATAGTCCTCCTTACAGTATAATGGCCCCCACATAGTCCTCCATACAGTGTAATGGGCCCCACATAGTCCTCCATACAGTGTAATGGCCTCACATAGTGCTCCATACAGTGTAATGGGCCCACATAGTCCTCCATACAGTATAATGGCCCCATATAGTCCTCCATACAATGTAATGGCCCCACATAGTCCTCCATACAGTACAATGGCCTCACATAGTACTTCATACAGAATAATGGGCCCCCATATGGTCCTTCCTACAGTATAATGGCCCCCACATAGCCCTCCATACAGAATAATGGGCCCCCATATGGTCCTTCGTACAGTATAATGGCCCCACATAGTCCTCCATACAGAATAATGGGCCCCACATAGTCCTAAATACAGAATAATGGGCCCCCATATGGTCCTTCCTACAGTATAATGGCCCCCACATAGTCCTCTATACAGTGTAATGGGCCCCACATAGTCCTCCATACAGTGTAATGGCCCCATATAGTCCTCCATACAGTGTAATGGGCCCACATAGTCCTCCATACAGTATAATGGCCCCACATAGTCCTCCATACAGAATAATGGGCCCCCATATGGTCCTTCCTACAGTATAATGGCCCCCACATAGTCCTCCATACAGTGTAATGGGCCCCACATAGTCCTCCATACAGTGTAATGGCCCCATATAGTCCTCCATACTGTGTAATGGGCCCATATAGTCCTCCATACAGTATAATGGCCCCACATAGTCCTCCATACAGTATAATGGCCCCACATAGTCCTCCATACAGTATATTGGCCTCATATAGTCCTTCCTACAGTATAATGGGCCCCACATACTCTTTCATACAGTATTATGAGCACCACATAGTCCTCCATACAGTGTAATGGTCCCACATAGTCCTCCATACAGTACAATGGCCTCACATAGTCCTCCATACAGAATAATGGGCCCCACATAGTCCTCCATACAGAATAATGGGCCCCCATATGGTCATTCCTACAGTATAATGGCCCCCACACAGTCCTCCATACAGTGTAATGGGCTCCACATAGTCCTCCATACAGTGTAATGGCCCCATATAGTCCTCCATACAGTGTAATGGGCCCACATAGTCCTCCATACAGTATAATGGCCCCACATAGTCCTCCATACAGTATAATGGCCCCACATAGTCCTCCATACAGTATATTGGCCCCATATAGTCCTTCCTACAGTATAATGGGCCCCACATACTCTTTCATACAGTATTATGAGCACCACATAGTCCTCCATACAGTGTAATGGGCCCCACATAGTCCTCCATACAGTATAATGGCCCCACATAGTCCTCCATACAGTATAATGGCTCCAAATGCTCCTCCATATTGTAAAATGGCCCCATATAGTCCTCCATACAGTATAATGGCCCCGCATACTTCTCCATATTTTATAATGGCTCCATATAGTCCTCCATACAGTATAATGGCCCCGCATAGTCCTCCATACAGAATAATGGGCCCCCATATGGTCCTTCCTACAGTATAATGGCCCCCACATAGTCCTCCATACAGTGTAATGGGCCCGCATACTTCTCCATATTTTATAATGGCCCCACATAGTCCTCCATACAGTATAATGGCCCCACATAGTCCTTCATACAGTATATTGGCCCCATATAGTCCTTCCTACAGTATAATGGGTTCCACATAGTTTTTCATACAGTATTATGAGCACCACATAGTCCTCCATACAGAATAATGGGCCCCACATACTCCTCCATACAGAATAATGGGCCCCCATATGGTCCTTCCTACAGTATAATGGCCCCCACATAGTCCTCATACAGTGTAATGGCCCCATATAGTCCTCCATACAGTGTAATGGGCCCACATAGTCCTTCATACAGTATAATGGCCCCACATAGTCCTCCATACAGTATAATGGCCCCACATAGTCCTCCATACAGTATATTGGCCCCATATAGTCCTTCCTACAGTATAATGGGCCCCACATACTCTTTCATACAGTATTATGAGCACCACATAGTCCTCCATACAGTGTAATGGGCCCCACATAGTCCTCCATACAATATAATGGCCCCACATAGTCCTCCATACAATATAATGGCTCCACATGGTACTCCATATTGTATAATGGCCCCATATAGTCCTCCATACAGTATAATGGCCCTGCATACTTCTCCATATTTTATAATGGCCCCATATAGTCCTTCCTACAGTATAATGGGCCCCACATACTCTTTCATACAGTATTATGAGCACCACATAGTCCTCCATACAGTGTAATGGGCCCCACATAGTCCTCCATACAGTATAATGGCCCCACATAGTCCTCCATACAGTATAATGGCTCCATATAGTCCTCCATACAGTATAATGGCCCCGCATAGTCCTCCATACAGTATAATGGCCCCACTTAGTCCTCCATACAGTATAATGGCCCCACATAGTCCTCCATACAGTATAAAGGCCCCACATAGTCCTCCATACAGTATAAAGAGACCACATAGTCCTCCATATTGTATAATGACTCCGCATACATCTCCGTACAGTATAATGGCCCTGCATAGTGTTCCATACTGTATAATGGCCCCACATAGTCCTCCATACCTTATAATGGCCCTACATAGTCCTCCATACAGTATAATGGCCCCGCATGGTCCTCCATACAGTATAATGGCCCCGCATACTTCTCCACACAGTATAATGACCCCGCATACTTCTCCATACATTATAATGACCTCGCATACTTCTTCGTACAGTATAATGGTCCTGCATAGTGTTCCATACTGTATAATGGCCCCACATAGTCCTCCATACCTTATAATGGCCCCACATAGTCCTCCATACAGTATAATGGCCCCGCATGGTCCTCCATACAGTATAATGGCCCCGCATACTTCTCCACACAGTATAATGACCCCGCATACTTCTCCGTACAGTATAATGGTCCTGCATAGTGTTCCATACTGTATAATGGCCCCACATAGTCCTCCATACAGTATAATGGCCCCGCATGGTCCTCCATACAGTATAATGGCCCCGCATGGTCCTCCATACAGTATAATGGCCCCGCATACTTCTCCACACAGTATAATGACCCGCATACTCCTCCATACAGTATAATGACCCCGCATACTTCTCCGTACAGTATAATGGTCCTGCATAGTGTTCCATACTGTATAATGGCCCCACATAGTCCTCCATACAGTATAATGGGCCCCGCATACTTCTCCACACAGTATAATGACCCCGCATACTCCTCCATACAGTATAATGACCCCGCATACTTTTCCGTACAATATAATGGCCCTGCATAGCGTTCCATACTGTATAATCAGGTCGCACGTGTAGAGGAGAGTGGCCGCGGTGCTAGTGAGAGGGGAATGGTGCGCGGGCTGAGGAGAGTGATGGTGGTGGCGGCAGTGCTGAGGACATGGAGCTCGTGCCCACCCGGAGGGCTCTGCGTGCCATAGGTTCGCCACCACTGCCCTATGATAACACTGAATGTTAGAGCACAGAGGCAGAAGTATTGTCATAGGGAACCCTGAGAAATGTGGATTATGGTAACAGAAATCTCACCCAAAATTTCCGCTGCTGATGAGTTTGGAAGTTTCATAGTCGCTCATATGCGGCTTTCCTGCCGGGATCAATGATGATTCGATCACGCTCTATAAAGGAATAAGAAATGATATTAAGGAAAAAAGCTCCAGATGCAGAAACGTCTCCCCCTATATTATGTCCCAGCTGATTTACACTGATCCGATGTAGGGAGGATACAAGCCGGACGCTCCGCAGACACGGATGTAATATAAGGGGGTCCTCTATACACCGGTATAATTGTAAAGTGCTGGATAATATGAGAGATCAAACAGAGAAGAACTTACTGGGAATCTGTCAGCAGGATTGTTCTATGTAATCTGGAAGTAGCATGATGTAGGGGCAGAGACCCTGATTCCAACGATGTGTTACTTACTAGGCTGTGTGCTGTTGTTTCCATAAAATCAGTTTTTGATCAGCAGGAGATTATCACTAGAGGACTATGTGTCTCGTGCCATGTAGTCCTATTGCTCTGTAACCCCGACTCAACCACGGATTAGCAGCGTTCTGCCTATGCACAGTGTACACAGAAAGCTGCCAATCAGTAGTGTGGGCGGGGTTATACAGGGCTCAGCATTCAGAGGACTGCTAGATCTGCTGCGAATAAAACAGTGATTTTATTACAACTGCTGCACCCAGTAAAGTAAGTGATATATCGTTGGAATCAGGGTCTCTGTCCCTACATCATGCTGCTCTCTGATGAAATAGCATGAACCTGGTGACAGATTCCCTTTAATATAAATGCAGTTGACTAACACATTAGTGTCATCTCCACTTAGAATAGAGACGTCCCCTGGTTATATGGGGGATAATACTGGTTAGGTCAGTCACACCCCATAATCTGGTGATACACAGACGTCCCCCTCTATGATACTTACACCGGCGGATTCCTGGATCTCCGGGATCTCACAGATTCCACTGTCAGGATTCACCAGCGCAGATGGAACTAAAATAGTGATAAATGATGAAGAGATAAAATGTATTAGACGATATCAATCCTACATAGATAATACAGCGATATAACGGGGAAATGACAAGACGTCTGTGAATGGGATTAATACTCGTTATATGGGGATTCTAATATGGGAACGTACGGGGCATCCACAGATAAATGTAATGTAAATGATGGAGGACCCCCAATCATCACATGAATGAGGAGCCCCCCACCCCTGCTGCACATGAGAGTGATGGGAAGAGAGCTGAAACATAGCAGCCATATGCAAATTAGCCTGGAAGTGCACTGGGGGCGTGTCACTGCACTCAGATTTCTCTTCCATGCCCCCAGTGCACTTCCATCCTGATTTGTATATGGCTTTTACATTAGATTTCTCCTGACTGGTACATTGGATTTCTGCAAGCAAATAATTATTATTAGGGGACAATGGCCTATACGGTCATACTCAGCGGCGGCAGGCCACGCGACTGCTATGGGACCCGTGAGCTGGTGGGGCCCAGTGTCAGCGCCCGCATTGGGCTCCGCCTGCATCGGGCCCCTTCCACATCCCACCCCAGATCGCAGTTGAAAGCAATGATGGAGGCGGGAGCGTTATATGAAACTTCCTTTCACATCATTCCCCCTCTGCGTCTGATGCAGCAGCGCGATGACATCAGTTCAATTGGGTCGGGTAGTGGAGCTGATGAGAGGCGCTGCAGAGACTGAAGCAGCGGGGGAACAAGGAGCGGTAAGTGTATATTTATTTATTTTTGAGTGAGTATGTGGTGCCCATATTGCTGGAGGACTGTGGCTGCACTCGATCCTATGGGTGCTGCACTCAGTCCTATGGGGGCTGCACTAAGCCCTATAGGGGTTGCACTGAACCCTATGGGGGCTGCATTATGCCCTATGGGGGCTGGCTTATATTGCGAGGAAGACCATGGGGGGTGCATTATATTGCATGGAGGACCATGGGGGTGCATTATATTGCATAGAGGACCATGGGGGTGCATTATATTGCATGGAGGACCATGAGGGGTGCATAATATTGCGTGGATGACCATGGGAGGTGCACAATATTGCATGGAGGACAATATGGGTGCATTATATTGCATGAAGGACCATGGGGGTGCATTATATTGTGTGAAGGACCAGGGGGATGCATTATATTGCATGGAGGACCATGGGGGGTGCATTATATTGCATGGAGGACCATGGAGGGTGCATTATATTGCATGGAGGACCATGAGGGGTGCATTATATTGCATGGAGGACCATGGGGGGTGCATTATATTTTGTGGAGGACCACGAGGGGTGCATTATATTGCATGGAAGACCATGGGGGTGCATTATATTGTGTGGGGACCATGGGGTGGCGCATTATATTATATGTAAGGCTATTTGGGACCATTATGATATTTGAAGGGTTATGTGGGGCCATTATAATATTTGGAGGGTTATGTCGGGGCATTATACTGTATGCAAGCAATTATACGGTGTGAAGATTTGTGTGGGGTCCATCTTACTGTGTGAAGGGCTGTGTGTTGCCTTTATACTGTTTGGAGGGCTAGCAGGGGCCATTTTATGGTGTGGTGAGGTATGGGGGCCATTATACTGCATAGAAGGCTGTGTGGGGGTCACAGTTGGGGGATCATACTGTGTTGGGGTCACCATGCTTTGCGTAGGGAGTTGAGGGGGTGTACAGTAGGGTCATTATACTGTGCATGTGGAGGCTAATGTGGAGGAATGCACCATGGAGGAATCATACTGTATTTGGGGGGCACTTTTGTTGGCATCATACTATAGGGGGGCAATGAAATAGAAATCTAGGACTTCAGCAGGAGGAAAATTAATATGTAAAGGCTGGAAAGTTGTGAGATCTGCTCTCCTGTCACTCCGACAATTATTTAATTTTTTTTTTTTCAGTTGGGGGGGCAATCAGAACTTCTGCTATTGTGCCCCATGATTTCTATGCATGCCCCTGGTCCTACCACTACTTCTATATGAAACAATGTGCTGCCAGGTTCCCATTACACAGAGTAGAGCAGACCTGAGCAAAGTGGAGCCCGTGGGCCACATCCGGCCCTCTGACTGTTCCAGTCCGGCCTGTGGACTGAGATAGCAGTAGGACTGAAGCAGAGGCCCACGGACCGCACCGTGCCTGCCCACTCGCTTACACCGCCGCTTGGCCCTGTCTCCATCTGCGAGCCGCTGAGCTGCTGCATTAGTAGAGGAGGGACCTCCAGCCCCTTCCTCCGCCAATCAGCGTGTGAAGCAGCTGACGCAATGACGTCATCGGAGACATGAAAAGAGGCACAGCACCGGGGGCACGGGAGCAAGGTGAATGTGTGCTTTTTTTAAGGTGTATGGGATGTCTGACAGGACACGGGGAGACTATAGGGGTCTATGGGGGTCTGTTGCTGGACATGGGGAGGCTATGGGGGTCTATTGCATGACATGGGGAGGCTATAGGGGTCAGTTGCAGGACATGGGGAAGGCTATAGGGGTCTATTGCAGGACATGGGGAGGCTATAGGGGTCTATTGTAGGACATGGGGAGGCTATAGGGGACTATTGCAGGACATGGGGAGGCTATAGGGTTCTATTGCAGGACATGGAGAGACTATAGAGGTCTATTACAGGACATGGAGAGGTTATAGGGGTTAATTGCAGGACATGGGGAGGCTATAGGGATCTATTGCAGGACATGGGGAGGCTATAGGGGTCAGTTGCAGGACATGGGGGAGGCTATAGGGGTCGACTGCAGGACATGGGGAGGCTAAAGGGGTCTATTGCAGGACATGGAGAGGCTTTGGGAGTCTATTGCAGGACATGGGAAGGCGATAGGGGTCTATTGCAAGACATGGGGAGGCTATGGGAGTCTGTTGAAGGACATGGGGAGGCTATGGGGGTCTGTTGCAGGACATGTGGAGGCTATGGGGGTCTGTTGCAGGACATGTGGAGGCTATGGGGGTCTGTTACTGGACATGGGGTGGCTATGGGGGTCTGTTGTCTGACATGGGGAGGCTATGGGGGTCTATTGCAGGACATGGAGAGGCTATGGGGGTCTGTTGCAGGACATGTGGAGGCTATGGGGGTCTGTTGCAGGACATGTGGAGGCTATGGGGGTCTGTTGCTGGACATGGGGAGGCTATGGGGTCTGTTACTGGACATGGGGATGGTCTGGGGGTCTGTTGCTGCATATAGGGAGACTATAGAGTTTTATTGCAGGACATGGGTAGGCTATAGGGGTCTATTGCAGGACATGGGGAGGCTCTGGGAGTCAGTTGAGGGACATAGTGAGGCTCTAGGAGTCAGTTGAGGGACATGGTGAGGCTCTGGGAGTCTGTTGAGGGACATGGTGAGGCTATGGGGGTCTGTTGCTGGACATGGTAAGGCTATGGGGGTCTGTTGGAGGACATGAGGAGGCTATGAGGGTCTGTCCCAGGACATGGGGAGGCCTATGAGGGTCTGTTGCAGGACATGGGGAGGCTATGGGGGTCTGTTTCTGGATGTGGGGAGGCTGTGTGGGGCTCTCATGTTGGACGTCGAGTGATTATGGGGCTCATACGGTATATAGAAGGGGCTGTATTCGGGTTTGAACTGTATAAAGGGGGATTCTTACTTCTGCTCAATATTAAGTCATGCAATTAATATTAATGTAATTAATATAAAAATTATAATTATTATATTGATATTAATATGGATCAGAATTAATCACAGTCTCTAATGTGGCCCCTCGGGAAAATGAATTGCCCACCCTTGGAGTACAGAGTACATCTAACATTATCCCCGTCCTCTATTATATCTGGATATTCCTTGTAGAAGGTCGGATGATCGCTCACCTGTAATAAGATCGCTGTTCAGCTCCGGCTGACTCCTTGTAGGGTCAGGGATTTCCGGGGTCACATTTTGCTCATATTCGCCGTCGCCTTCTGGTGTTTCCTGATTGATATAATATATATAATTAATATGTGGAATATTTCACTAAATTACCAAATACATAAATCAGGAAGGACTAAATCAACATTTACAGATACACCAATTGTAACTGTACGAATCACGCGCCATCTTCAGAACTTTTCTCAGAAAGTTCTCTCACTTCAGGGGATTAAGATGAGTTAACATTACAAAATCTCACGTTCTGTGTCAGATTCTATTTTCTACACCGTGATATCCCAGAGCGGTGTTATCTGCGTTCTATATACCATGGCGATATCTTGTAATTCATTCATTACAGTATTCGGTAGAATTGCTTTACACTGCAGCTCCTCTCCACAAGTCCAGATTAATATACTGTATAAGAGACTTGTATACACAATATTTCTGTAAAGATGTCTATTATCTCAGCTGCAGCATTTAGAAGCAGGAAGACTCTGATAATAGTGATAGACAGAGGCGGGATATACAGACTTCCCACCACTGAGCTGTGACTACATCTGCAGAATACAGACTGTCATCACAGACGAGGGAGCAGCAGAGACAGACGGCCATAAAATATCCTATGCCTGCCGGGGACTGACAGGGAGGCCTGTAAGATCTAACCCCAGATCTTCTGAGATCTGACTGGTGATCTGGAGAAGATCAGAGAACAAGGACGAGTGATAGAGAAGATGATGGCTTCTTACCAGGCGTTCCGATGAGCGGGCCGGACGTTCCAGTACACACAGGACTTTTTCGGCCAGGTCTTTAACAAAAGCCAAATCTCCATTTTGAGATCTTTTTTCAGCCTATAAAGAAGAAAAGAAACAATAAGGAACATTCTGAGGTGAGAAAGGTCACAATGGAGGCGGCCATTGTATGTGACATCTGCTCCTCTCTCTGCAGATACAATGACTACATATCTGGGGTTTATAGTGTTATATATTAGAGGAAAGGACAAGCTTCTATCCCACCATAATTATCTATTATTATAGAGAAGTTTTGTGAGGAGTGTCCGCCATTTACCTGTTGTAGTAATGTCCTAATGTTGTGACATAAATCCATCAGATACTCTGAGGTTAGTTGATCTTGTTGATTTTTGGTCAGGCAGTCCTTTACTAGCTGCATCACCAGCCGGCGAGTGAAGCTGAGGACGCCATCGGGTGGTAGAAGCACAATGTTAGGGCGATTGATGATAAGAATGTCCAATAGTGCTTCTTCCTGAAAATCGTCTAGATATAATCCAGCCATAGCGAAAAACTGCAAGTGCTATCAATCACTATGGAACCAAGAATGGCACCCGTGAGCCTGTGTGCATTGTAGAAGTAGCAATTGTGAGCTGTGATGTCATAATGGCCGACTGTCATCACGGAATCTTGTGATGGAATCTTCAAGAAGCGGCTCTGCACAAATACAGTGGGAAAAATAAGTATTTGATACACTGCCGATTTTGGAAGTTTTCCCACCTACAAAGAATGGAGAAGTCTGTAATTTTTATCGTAGGTACAGATTCTAAAAAAAAATCCAGAAAATCACATTGTATGATTTTTACATAATTTGCATTTTATTGCATGATATAAATATGTGATCACCTACTGATGAGCAAGAATTCTGGCTCACCGACCTGTTATGCTATGTACGCACGTTGAGTATTTGGTTGCAGAAATTTCTGCAAGGTTTCTGCATTTCTTGGCAGCAAAAACCCTGCTGAAAAAACGTTTCGCGATTTTGATGTGTTTTTGCCACATGTTTGCATGAGGTTTTTGCATGTGTTTTTTTAAGCTTTTTTGTATAGCAGTGAATGCTTTTTGGAGCTAAATAAAGATATTTGAAAAAAGAAATGTTGAACATTGCTTTAACCCTTAGATTACTGTTGGACCTGGGGTGAGTATATTGGTTAATTTAAATGATTAAAGAATGTGTCTGTTATATTTCAAATAAAGTGTTTTATTCTTGGTGTGTGTGTTTATTTAACTTTTTACTTACAGGTTTAGTACTGAGGGTTAATCCATGTCCATAAAGACACATACAAAAAATCAATTGCTAGACACTCTAGTTAGACATTACTACCTTAGATACCAATTAGCCACATGATAGGCTCAGGGATAAAAGTGACTCCAGCTCAACCAATAATGTAAGTATAGTTCATTTATTAGAAACGATAAAAATTACAATTAAAAACAATAAGTGAAGATAGAGGGGAGTGAGGAGAGGGGGGACCTCAAACCAGGAGACACCGATATGTAGACAACGATACTAATGCTTACACAAAATACAGCCAGTTAATGACATCAATATGGCTGCTGTATATTAGAATAAGTCACCAATTAGTCAATTACCATACTATACCATTTTGCATACATAAAGCGTATTCTACAAACTTCAATTTAAAGTGCATAGTGCAAAACATAACTATGTATTATTCAATAGTAATAGATCCACTGGTATAAAGAGGCAAAAGTCAGCTATGAATGTAAGATGGTAGTGCATCAGTATCAAAGTAAAAATGAAAACAATGTAGTTTAATTATTGCCAAATTTGGCTTATATTGATAAACTGATGGTCAAAGCTGTACTTCCATCAGATGATAATTAATTCAAACATTGGCTAAAGTGAAAAAAATGATTCATTACCTGAATACTATGTAGTAAGTGAGCAGGGAGTGATAAGGACGCTGTGTCTCCCGCAGCCTCCATAAGCGTCCTTATCACCTCACTTATTGCACCTCTGCATGAGAATTTTGTCACGCAGCATCGGTGCAGTTAGTGAGGTCACTGGATCTCATCAGCTGATGAACTCATGTGACCTCTGTCCTGGCAGCTCAGCACTATACACTGCAGGGAGCGATCACGCTCCTGTCAGTTTATAGCCTGCTGTGAGGTGATCGGATCACCATGGGATACTTGTGATTCGGCGGATAGGTGAGTATAAGCTCTTTTTTTTAACATTCATTTAAACTTATTTTTTCCCTGCAAGCACAGACCCAAGCTGATGACAGCTCCCATCATCAATGCCTGCACTTGCTATTATCAGTGGCAGCAGCCCTAGGCTGTTGGGAGGACTGGTCTTTCATCAGCTGAACCTGTCACCCGCGGTCAATTCTTTATGCGTTTTTGCTGCGTTTTTGACCCATTGACTTCAATTGAGTCCGTCAAATACGCAGCAAAAATACACAGCAAATCCGCAAATATTTTGATACCTGCGTTTTCGTTGCAGATTTGACTGACTCAATTGAAGTCAATGGGATAAAAACGCTCAAAGAATTGACATGCTACAGATTTAAATGCAATGCTAATCCTGACAAGAAAATTCCTGATCTTGTGCACAGCACTTCAGGATTTTCATTGCATTAGCTGGCACAAGGATTCTCTAGCATTTTGGGCCCATTTCCGTGTGGAAAAAAATGCTGTGAAAATGCACCAATAACACACCATGTGCACACAGAACACAGTTTTTTTTAAGAAGCCCTCCTACTCAGCATTCTTTACCTGTATTAATTGCACCTGTTTGAAGTCGTTACCTGTATAAAAGACACCTGTCCACACACTCAATCAATCACACTCCAAGCACTCCACTATGGCCAAGAACAAAGAGCTGTCTAAGGACACCAGGGACAAAATTGTAGACCTGCACAAGGCTGGAATGGGCTACAGGAGAATAGGCAAGCAGCTTGTTGAGAAGGCAACAACTGTTGCTGCGATTATTAGAAAATGGAAGAAACACATGACGACTGTCAATCTTCCTTGGTCTGGTGCTCCATGCATGATCTTGCAATGTGAAGTAAGGATGATTCTGATAAAGGTCAGGAATCAGCCCAGAACTACATGGGAGGATCTGCTCAATGACCTGAAGAGAGCTGGGACCACAGTCTCAAACATTACCGCTAGTAACTTACTACACCGTCATGGACGAAAATCCTGCAGTGCACGCAAGGTCCCCCTGATCACGCCAGCACATGTCCAGGCCCATTTGAAGTTCACCAATGACCATCTGGATGATCCCGAGGAAGCATGGGAGAAGGTCATGTGGTCAGATGAAACCGAAATAGAACTTTTTGCTATCAACTCCACTCACTGTGTTTGGAGGAAGGAGAAAGATGAATACAACCCCAAGAACACCGTCCCAACCTTGAACCATGGTGGGGAAAACATCATACTTTGGGGGTCTTTTCTGCTAATGGGACAGGACAACTGCATCGTATTGAAGGGAGGATGGATGGGGTCATGTAGATTTTGGCTAACAACATCCTTCCCTCAGTAATGACAATGACCCAAAATACAGACAGGACAACTAAGGAGTGTCTATGTAAGAAGCATTTCAAGGTCCTGGAGTGGCCTAGCCAGTCTCCAGACCTGAACCCAATAGAAAATCTTTGGAGGGAGCTGAAACTAAATGTTGCCCAGCGACAGCCCCGAAAACTGAAAGATCTGGAGAAGATCTGTATGGAGGAGTGGGCCAAAATCCCTGCTGCAGTGCGTGCAAACCTGGTCAAGAACTACAGGAAACGTCTGACCTCTGTAATTGCAAAGGTTTCTGCACCAAATATTAAATTCTGTTTTTCTATTGTATCAAATACTTATTCCAGGCAATAAAATGCAAATTAATTATGTAAAAATCATACAAAGCAATTTCCTGGATTATTTTTTTTTTACATTCTGTTTCTCACAGTTGAAGTGTACCTATAACAAAAATTACAGGCCTCTCCATTCTTTGTAGGTGGGAAAACTTGCAAAATCAGCAGTGTATCAAATACTTATTTTCCCAACTGTAGATGCTGCCTTGCAATATTTAGGGTTTGTTCAAACTCGCGTATAAATAATGGGTCCCATTCCCATCCAGGAGAGTGGAAGAAATCTTAGTCACTAAGCTGGTACTGTAAAAAGGAAGTGTTTTTGTCACAGAAAAAAAAATGCTGATGTAATGGCATTTGTGGAAACACCCCACAGATATCCTCAGTCATATGATGGGAAATATTGTATATACAGTGGTGGCCAAAAGTATTGGCACCCCTGCAATTCTGTCAGATAATATTCAGTTTCTTCCTGAAAATGATTGCAATCACAAATTCTTTGGTCTTATTATCTTCATTTAATTTGCTTGCATGGAAAAAACACAAAATAGAATGAAGCAAAAATCAAATCATTGATCATTTCACACAAAACTCCAAAAATGGGCCAGACAAAAGTATTGGCACCCTCAGCCTAATACTTGGTTGCACAACCTTTAGCCAAAATAACTGCGAACAACCGCTTCCGGTAACCATCAATGAGTTTCTTACAATGCTCTGCTGGAATTGTAGACCATTCTTCTTTGGCAAACTGCTCCAGGTCCCTGATATTTGAAGGGTGCCTTCTCCAAACTGCCATTTTGAGATCTCTCCACAGGTGTTCTATGGGATTCAGGTCTGGACTCATTGCTGGCCACCTTAGAAGTCTCCAGTGCTTTCTCTCAAACCATTTTATAGTGCTTTTGGAAGTGCGTTTTGGGTCATTGTCCTGCTGGAAGACCCATCACGTCTGAGGGAGACCCAGCTTTCTCACACTGGGCCCTACATTATGCTGCAAAATTTGTTGGTAGTCTTCAGACTTCATAATGCCATGCACACGGTCAAGCAGTCCAGTGCCAGAGGCAGCAAAGCAACCCCAAAGCATCAGGGAACCTCCACCATGTTTGACTGTAGGGACCGTGTTCTTTTCTTTGAATGCCTCTTTTTTTTCCTGTACACTCTATGTTGATGCTTTTTCCCAAAAAAGCTCTACTTTTGTCTCATCTGACCAGAGAACATTCTTCCAAAATGTTTTAGGCTTTCTCAGGTAAGTTTTGGCAAACTCCAGCCTGGTTTTTTTATATCTCGGGGTAAGAAGTGGGGTCTTCCTGGGTATCCTACCATACAGTCCCTTTTCATTCAGACGCCGACGGATAGTACGGGTTGACACTGTTGAACTTGTTTGGATGTTAGTCGAGGTTCTTTATCCACCATCCGCACAATCTTGCGTTGAAATCTCTCGTCAATTTTTCTTTTCCGTCCACATCTAGGGAGGTTAGCCACAGTGCCATGGGCTTTAAATTTCTTGATGACACTGCGCACGGAAGACACAGCAACATTCAGGTCTTTGGAGATGGACTTGTAGCCTTGAGATTGCTCATGCTTCCTCACAATTTGGTTTCTCAAGTCCTCAGACAGTTCTTTGGTCTTCTTTCTTTTCTCCATGCTCAATGTGGTACACACAAGGACACAGGACAGAGGTTGAGTCAACCTCTGCGCATCCTCCTCCTCCTCATGTTCAGCCTCCATCTCAGATATCACCACATCAGTTACAAGCTGGAAGCACTGCAGTACTGCCTCAGCCAAGCGGCAACAGGCTGTGCTGAAACTCATAAGCTTAGGTGATAAACCTCACACTGCTTGTGAGTTGTGGACAGCTGTGAAAGAGCAGGCAGATCTGTGGCTGAGACCGTTGAACCTACATCCAGGCATGGTCGTGTGTGGGGGCTCTGAGGCGAGGCGAGATCACACAAGTACCATGCCTGGCTCATGTGCTTAACATCGTGATTCAGCGGTTTCTTAAATCGTACCCCGAGTTGCCAGATCTGCTTGTCAAAGTACGCCGCCTGTCAGCTCATTTTCGCAAGTCGGCTACAGCTTCCGCCGCCCTTGCTGTGTTGCAGCAGCGTTTACAGCTTCCGGCACACCGACTGGTGTGTGATGTCCCCACTCATTGGAACTCTACCCTTCACATGTTGCAAAGGATTTGTGAGCAGAAGAGAGCAGTTGTGGAGTACCAGCTGCAACAAGGCCGTCGATATTCAGGTTAGACTCCACACATAAGACCTCAGGAGTGGATCTGGATGTCTGACATATGTACCATCCTGACAAACTTTGAGGAGTCCACCAAGATGGTGAGTGGTGATGACGCCATCATTAGCGTCAGCATCCCACTTGTCTGTCTTTTGCAACGCTCTCTGGAGAGAATTAAAGAGGAGGCATTGCAGCCAGAGTATGATGAGATGGATCAAGAAGCCGTAGCGGGTGATTACACACAGCCCAGCCTCATCTCATCCCAACGTGCATTGAGGGACAATGAGGGAGAGGATGAGGAGGAGGAGGAGGAGGAAGAACAGGAGCTGGTATCATGCGCTGTAGATGGTAGTACCTGTACAACTGTCATACCGTCGGTTCAGCGTGGGTGGCCTGAGGACAGGGGGGAGGAGGAGGAGGAGAGCATGGTCAGTCGTTATGTTGGTGAGGACATGGAAGCCTTGCCTGTTACCAGTCTGGCACGCATGGCTAACTTTATGTTACGCTGCCTTAACCGTGACCCTCGCGTTGTCAAAATGTTGGGTGACAGTCATTACTGGTTGGTGACACTTGTAGACCCCCGCTACAAGGAGAACTTTCACTCTCTTATTCCTGAGGTGGAGAGGTCTACAAAAATGGGGCAATACCAGAAGGCCCTTGCTGCAGAACTCTTAAAAAAATTCCCATCTGAACACGCTAGCGGCAGAGGTCACAGTTCGTTGCCCAACCAAGGCGTACAGGCGAGAGAGACGCAACTCCAATCCAGCAGAGACAGGGGAACACTGTCAACGTTCTGGGACAGTTTTCTGACACCCGTCCAGCTTACAGGCCCTGAGGCGCGGGGAACTCTCACAAGGAGTGGAAAGTTTCAAAAGATGGTGAGGGAGTACCTTGCCGATCGTGCCAGCGTCCTCCGTGATTCCTCTGTACCTTTTAATTATTGGGTATCCAAGCTGGACACTTGGAATGAACTCGCTCTGTACGCCTTATCGGGGGAATTATAACTGATAAGCGCACTCGCCTGTCAACTGACAATGCTGACAAGCTGACCCTTATCAAAATGAACAAGGGCTGGATTGGGCCAGACTTTTCATCACCACCAAATGACAGCAGAGTAACATAAAGTCAAATCCACTGTGTTATTTCGGGAGGTGTATTCCCATGCACCGCTTCACACCCACTCATGGGTATACGCTTCCTCATTTTGGCTCTATTTTGCTCTTCTCCTTATCCTCAGCCTCCACCACCACTATACCACCAGGGTGACCTTGGTCCGTGTTGCCAGCATTGCAAGTTCCTCCCTCCTAATTTTTGGTAGCTTTTGCTTGGAAGGCATAGGAAAAGACTATGGGAGACCCACTCCCCAATAATGGGAATAATGCTTTTAAGATGCTGTACTGCATGGCTCTTGTTTGCCAGCATTGCAAGTTACTCTGTCCTAATTTTTGGCAGCTTTTGCTAGGCAGGCATAGGCAAAGACTATGGGAGACCCACTCCCCAATAATGGGAATAATGTTTTTAAGATGCTGTACTGCATGGCTCTTGCAAGGGGCATTTAAACCGTGTTGCTAAGCTACTGCGACCTCCACCACTTTTCCAAGGGGCATTGATATTGTCTTTTTATTCCACTGCGACCTCCACGTCTCTTCCAAGGGGCATTTAAACCGTCTTTTTAAGCTACTGTGACCTCCACCACTCTTCCAAGGGGCATTAAAACCGTCTTCTTAAGCTACTGCGACCTCCACCGCTCTTCCAAGGGGCATTAAAACCGTCTTGTTAACCCTAGAACGCATGACCATAAAAATCTACATTTTCACATACCTGGGGCCTTTTAGGCCCGTGTGCAAATAACATGGAATAACTCAAACAAAAATGACAAACAACTATATACCTGAGGAATACCTAGAGTTTCAAAATTCTAACTAAAGTAATCTTGCAGAAAATAGAAAACAATTAACAGGACGGGCCTGCGAGGCCCCAGGTATGCGTTCTAGGATTAAGCTACTGCGACCTCCACCATTCTTCCAAGGGGCATTAAAACCATCTTGTTAAGCTGCTGCAACCTCCACGTCTCTTCCAAGGGGCATTAAAACCGTCTTGTTAAGCTACTGCAACCTCCACGTCTCTTCCAAGGGGCCTTAAAACTGTCATGTTAAGCTACTGCAACCTCCTCGTCTCTTCCAAGGGGCATTAAAACTGTCTTGTTAAGCTACTGCAACCTACACGTCTCTTCCAAGGGGCATTAAAACCTTCTTGTTAAGCTACTGCAACCTCCACGTCTCTTCCAAAGGGCATTAAAACCGTCTTGTTAAGCTACTGCAACCTCCACCACTTTTTCAAGGGGCATTGAAATTGTCTTTTTATTCCACTGTGGCCTCCACGTCTCTTCTAAGGGGCATTAAAACCGTCTTGTTAAGCTACTGCGACCTCCACTACTTCTCCAAGGGGCATTAAAACCGTCTTGTTAAGCTACTGCGACCTCCACCACTCTTCCAAGGGGCATTAATATTGTCTTTTTATTCCACTGTGACCTCCACCACACCTCCAAGGGGCATTAAAACCGTCTTGTTAAGCTACTGCAACCTCCACGTCTCTTCCAAGGGGCATTAAAACCGTCTTGCTAAGCTACTGCGATCTCCACGTCTCTTCTAAGGGGCATTAAAACCGTCTTGCTAAGCTACTGCAACCTCCATGTCTCTTCCAAGGGGCATTAAAACTGTTTTGTTAAGCTACTGCGACCTCCACGTCTCTTTCAAGGGGCATTAAAACCGTCTTGTTAAGCTACTGCGACCTCCACCACTTTTCCCAGGGGCATTGATATTGTCTTTTTATTCCACTGCGACCTCCACCATTCTTCCAAGGGGCATTAAAACCGTCTTGTTAAGCTACTGCGACCTCTACCACTTTTCCCAGGGGCATTGATATTGTCTTTTTATTCCACTGCGACCTCCACGACTCTTCCAAGGGGCATTTAAACCATCTTGTTTAGCTACTGTGACCTCCACCACTCTTCCAAGGGGCATTAAAACCGTCTTGTTAAGCTACTGCGACCTCCACCACTTTTCCCAGGGGCATTGATATTGTCTTTTTATTCCACTGCGACCTCCACCATTCTTCCAAGGGGCATTAAAACCGTCTTGTTAAGCTACTGCGACCTCTACCACTTTTCCCAGGGGCATTGATATTGTCTTTTTATTCCACTGCGACCTCCACGACTCTTCCAAGGGGCATTTAAACCATCTTGTTTAGCTACTGTGACCTCCACCACTCTTCCAAGGGGCATTAAAACCGTCTTGTTAAGCTACTGCGACCTCCACCACTTTTCCCAGGGGCATTGATATTGTCTTTTTATTCCACTGTGGCCTTCACCATTCTTCCAAGCGGCATTAAAACAGTCTTGTTAAGCTACTGCGACCTCCAACACTTTTCCCAGGGGCATTGATATTGTCTTTTTATTCCACTGCGACCTCCACGTCTCCTCCAAGGGGCATTAAAACTGTCTTGCTAAGCTGCTGCAAACTCCACGTCTCTTCCAAGGGGCATTAAAACCATCTTGTTAAGCTACTGCAACCTCCACATCTTTTCCAAGGGGCATTAAAACCATCTTGTTAAGCTACTGCAACCTCCACGTCTCTTCCAAGGGGCATTAAAACCGTCTTTTTAAGCTACTGCAACCTCCACGTCTCTTCCAAGGGGCATTAAAACCATCTTGTTAAGCTACTGCAACCTCCACGTCTCCTCCAAGGGGCATTAAAACCATCTTGTTAAGCTACTGCAAACTCCACATCTCTTCCAAGTGGCATTAAAACCATCTTGTTAAGCTACTGCGACCTCCACCACTTTCCCCAGGGGCATTAAAACCATCTTGCTAAGCTGCTGCGACCTCCACCATTCTTCCAAGGGGCATTAAAACCGTCTTGTTAAGCTACTGCGACCTCCACCACTTTTCCAAGGGGCATTGATATTGTCTTTTCATTCCACTGCAACCTCCACCATTCTTCCAGAGGGCATTGCATTTCTTCCTAATTTTAGTCAGCTTTTGCTTTTCAATGCATAGGCGAACACTAAGGGAGACCCACTCCCCAATAAGGGGTAGAAGGTTTTTAGTATGCTGTAATCCACGTCTGTTTCAAGGGGCATTGCAGTTCCTCATAATTTTTGGAAAGCCTTCCATTCACTGCTTAGGCCAACATTGCACAGGAGACCCAGTTGCTATAAATGGAAAAAATGTTTTAGTTAAGGCCCTCTGACCTCCATGTCAAGGGGCATTAAAGTGCCTCGAAATTTTTGTTAGGCATTGCACTCACTGCATGCCCTTTAACTGTGTAGCCGAACCGCTCCTTTTGGTACCGAAACATAACCTACAAGACATGTGTGGTTGACTGGCGTGATATTGATGTGAATGGTCCCTGTTCCTCCTGCTCTTTCTCCTTTGCCACCACCTCATCCATCATTCATCACCTGAAGCTTTGTTTTAACAGGAGTCATAGAACTGGGATAGTAGCAGGAAAACATCCAGCAATCTTCGGAGAAGGTAGGATATGCGCTAAAACGCTGATCACCTCAGGCCTAGCCGCTACTACATACATGCGCTTGCATTCCAAGAAAACGAAGCAGACGCTAACTTCTATCATCATCATTATGCTCCTCATCTTGGCACTCTCAACTCCCCTGATGGAGAAGCCAGGGCCCACCGGAGGAGTCTGGTTCTCTGGTGGGCTCGTCCAATGCTGCCCTAAAGCAGAGGGAAGTTTGAAGGAGAAATAGGGGCGGCTGGGGACCGTTTATGGACATCCGGCTGCCCCTAGGCGGCTGGGGACCGTGTGTGGACACCCGACCGCGGGGCGGCTGGGGACCGAGTATAGACACCCGGCCCCCCCTGGCGGCTGGGGACCGAGCGTGGACACCCGGCCGCCGGGCGGCTGGGGACTGAGTATGGATGCCTCGCTGCCAAAGTAGCCATGAGGTAGTGGCCAGCTTTGGCCTCCTCCAAACTAAAAGGCCCCATTTCAAGTGCAAGCTAGCAGTATGGTATTGCAGCCTGGGGGTGGGTGGGTGGCAGGTTGCACACTTACGCTTGCATTCCAAGAAAACAATGCAGATGCTAACTTCTATCATCATCATCATGCTCCTCACTTTGGCACTCTCAACTCGCCTGATGGAGAAGCCAGGGCCCACCGGAGGAGTCTGGTTCTCTGGTGGGCTCGTCCAATGCTGCCCTAAAGCAGGCCAGGCTAAGAAAATTGTTGGGGAAGTTTGAAGGAGAAATAGGGGCGGCTGGGAACCGCTTATGGACAACCGTCCGCCCCCAGGCGGCTGGGGACCGTGTGTGGACACCCGGCTGCAGGGTGGCTGGGGACCAAGTATGGACACCCGGCCGCCCCCTGGCGGCTGGGGACCGAGCGTGGACACCCGGCTTTTAGGCAGTAACCTGGTTGTCAGAGATGCTTCCAGGGGTCTTCCCCATGCTGTTCCCATGTCTTTTCAGCACTGTATGCATGTGTCACACAGCACATGGCCAGATAAGATTGTAAAATGTTAAAATTACATTTCCCGGTGAATACATTTGTCACGGTTGAAAGCAATACAAAAGTGCAAAAACGCATAAAAAATGCTACTTGTGAACATAGCCCAAGGTGTGGAGGAGTATTTTTGTTTTTGGTTATTTATTTTACCTTATACACAAGTCTTTACTCTGCAAAGGATGTTCCTAAACATATTTCACAGGAAAACCGTTTCAGTTTAGTTTTTGAACGTTATATTGTGAGCTTAATACCTCTGACCACGTTGTTGACAGCAGTGACCTGGGGGTCAGAAATGCTTCCTGGGGCGATGCCCATGCTGTCCCCTTGTCTTTTGAGCATTGTCACTATAGTTTTGGGCACTTTTTAGGCTTTCTACAGACTGCCGGGGGTGCCGCCGCAAAAATGCTCGGGTCTCCCATAGACTAACATTGAGCTTCGAGCACCCGAGCATTTTAGTGCTCGCTCAACACTAATAATCACCACACTCTATGGAGACTCATTGTAACAAATTTAAGGAGCAACATACTAAAAACATTTTAATTGATAAATGTCATAAAACATAAAAAATAAAAATATTAGGCATTTTATATAATAATAATAATAATTAAAAAATAAAATAATAATCATTTTATTATTCCATGGTGCTTTACAATTCAGATGTTACATGTGCAATGTCAGACATTACAAAGTAGCACAATTCCTACAAGAGGAGGTGAGGTCCCTGCTCACAAGTTTGCAACTTAAAAGTAAAGTTGGACACAAAAGGTAATAAGTGTTTGTAGTATATGGTACGGCCACCTTTTAGAATAAATAAGGATATACATATAAGGCTGCATGAACCGGCCACCAGCCGGTATCTGTGTAGTGAGCTGGCAGACTCTGGCTGTTCTGTGATAATTGAGATAGAGCCTGTTACAGGAATGATTACGCAGGATGGTGTTGCCACCTTGTGGCCAGAGGTTGCACCTGCGCAGGGTGTGATGACAGAGAAAAAGACTGAGCCTCCTGTGTCCCGCCCTAGAGAGTCACGTGACCAGAGTGGGAAGCAGGAAAAAGCGCGCAAAGAGTCTGTTGTTGTCTGTGAAAAGAGCCAGGACGGTGTGCAGCTCCTCGTGTGTGGTGCAGAGAGGACTCTCAACGTGATTTCTTTTATCTGACACCTTATCCTCAGAGCCTTCCCCAGCTTCTGCACTGCTGAAGGATTCAGCTGTTACACTCCCTGCTACTGGAGTGTGGACTACATAAGGGAATCCACAAAAGCTGCTATCCGGATCAGAGAGACTGTAAGCGGGACCTCTGGCGAGAGGCCGAAGTATTCCTTTCTTTCAGTAAAATTTGTTGTTCCTGTCTTCTTCGGCTGGGACCCCTTCCTGCAAAGACAGACAGGCCTGCGACGGGGGACACATCCTTCTGGAGTAAAGGACTGGTAACGTGTGAGTAGGGACAGTGAGAGTCAGCTTATAAGTACACGTTATTGCTGTGCATATTTACGGTTGTCATTTATTGTGTTCTGCTGTGTATACAAGTAAAGATACGGTTATCAAGATAGAGTCTGTGTGTGGGGATCTTGCTGGGCCAGATCATAGATACCAACGCTCGGCCTTGCCCGCGGTCACTTCATCTGGCGTAGTCGACAGGATCTGTGACCAACAAGATTCCCACCCAGGCCACGTGTACAGTCAGAAAGCCCCGCCGGTGTCTATTGTGAATCAGGTCAGGAAATTTGGCGGACGAAACTACCCTGTACCAGAGTGGGCGGAACAAGTCCGGATACTGGGGGAAATGTATAATATTGACCCTAAGACCTTGGCAGAAATGGCGGTACTGACGCTAGAGGGGGAGGCATGGACGACAGTCAGACTGGAGACGGTCAAGGGCCAGCGTACAGTAGATGATTTGGTGCGGGTGCTGGAGAACACCTATAGGCTGACCACATACCAGGGAACACTGCAACACATGTTCTTTAGACGGACGCAGCTTGAATGGGAGGATATTCCCCAATATGCGAACGCCCTTCAGGTACTCCTTGAACAAGCCTGTGGAAAAGGGGAACAACTAGCTGGTATGGCTCCTCGTGACCTGGTACTGAGAGACCAATTTGTAATAGGACTGAGAGACCAGTATCTTAACCGCACGTTACAGGACTTGATCCGGATGATGCCGACTCTTACTTTTGCTGAAGTCAAACAGGAAGCCATAGAACGTTCAACGGGACCCGTCATGGATGTGGGGATTCAAGGTGCTGCGTGCAGATCCATATCTGACATTAAAAATCCGAACAGTGACACGGAAGACCTGAAACAGATGGTAGCAGACTTACAGAAACAGGTATTACAGTTGACATTAGACCGACAGGGAGACCAGCGAAGACAGCCTAGTCGTCCCGTGAGACAGTGTTGGTCATGCGGTGATCCTCGCCATAGGGCAAATCGTTGTCCTCAACACTTCCCTCCGCAAAAACCTCCGTCGCACCAACAAACAAACCCTCAGTCGCCCCAGCGAAGGGAATTTCGATCAGACCAGCGAATGGAACCCCAGCCATATCCACAAGCAGAGCTACCACGCCGGGCCTCACCACAATGGCCGCCGTTAAACTAGACATCCCTGCAGCTGAGGCTCGCGCAGCAGGGGAGGCCAAGGAGAGGGGTGTGGAAAAACAGAGCCGATGGCGGAGTGCTCTTGCCTCGAATAGCCCGACACTTGAAGTTGTCCTGGAAGGAATTGCCGTACAGGGACTGATGGACACCGGGTCACAAGTGACCACGATCTCTGAACAGTTTTACGAAAATTACCTCAAACCAAGAACTGCTCGTGACCCAGACACCGCCATTAAGATTATTGCGGCTAATAATCTACCCATTCCAGTGACCGGAGTTGCTTGGATGGACACAAAGGCCTGCGGACAGGACTTATGGAAACGAGGGATCGTCATCGTCAAGGAAGGTTTCGGCTCCGAGACCCATGTGATAGTTGGAATGAACATCTTGAAAGACCTGGATCTTATGCTGTTGACAAGAAAAGGACCCAAATACTGGCAGAAAGTCACCAAACATAAGCCGACTCATCTGGCATTCCAGCGCGTAATCCGGACCGTTGGACTTCAACAGATGGCAGAGGAACAACTACCCCTAGCCGCCATTACGGTGCCACGCCGTACTCGGATTACTTTGCCCGCTGAAAAAGAGACAGTCATTTCCTTACCCCTTAACACCCACCGACAACTTGAGGGGGTTGAAGTGTTGGTCAAGCCGAGGACCCCAAGTGGGGGTAAGCTAAACCCACTAGTTGCTCGCACTCTAGCCGTCGTGAGGAACGGGAGAGTCCATGTCAGGTTAAACAACACTGCAGACGTAGGCCTAGCCCTTGAAGCCGGCACTCAGCTTGCCCGGGTATATGCTCTACCCACGGAAGTGAATCCCATTGGACCCCTAAAATTCACCCCGTCTACAGAAGGCGACTGGACGGTAACCGTCTCAGCCATAAACGGTCAAGTAGACGATGAAGACATTGGGTGAAAACTACGGGAAAAAGTACAGCTAGACACGTCTCAATACACCAAACAAGAAGTGTCTCAAGTGGAGGAACTCCTACGGGAACACCAAAACTCCTTTGCAAAGCATGACACAGACTTTGGGTGTACCACCAGTATCCAGCACGAGATATCCACGGGCGACACCCCCCCATATCCGCGAGAGGTACCGGCAGATACCACATCAGCAATACCAGGAGGTGAAAAGCCTGTTAGAATCCATGCTACGCGCCGGAGTGGTACGTGAAAGCCAGAGCCCGTGGGCTGCACCCGTGGTGATAGTCAAAAAGAAAGATGGTTCCCTAAGATTTTGCGTGGACTACCGTAGGCTGAACGCTTGCACTATCCGGGACTCATATCCACTTCCTCGGATCGAAGAGTCACTGACGGCCCTAAAGAAGGCCAAATATTTTTCGTCCCTAGACCTGGCCAGTGGATATTGGCAGGTTCCAATGAGTGAGAAGGACAGGGAAAAGACCGCCTTCATCCTTCCCATGGGCCTGTATGAGTTCGACCGGATGCCGTTCGGCTTGAATAACGCTCCGGGGACCTTTCAGAGACTGATGGAACGCTGTCTGGGAGACTTCAACTTTGAGTTTACGCTGATATACCTTGACGACATCGTGGTATACTCCGCCACCTTTGAGGATCATCTTCACAAGCTTGGCCAAGTGTTCGGGCTTTTCTGGGACTGGCAGGCTACTACCGTCGGTTTGTCAAGGACTTTGCTCGGCTTGCTGAACCACTGCATGAGGTTCTCCGAGGGACCGCGAACAGTCCCAGAGGGCGACGCATCAGTTGGGGGCCTGACCGAGAAAAATCCTTTCAGGCACTTAAGGCTGCTCTAACATCCCCCCCTGTTCTGGCGTATGCAGATTACACATTACCGTTTCAGTTGCAAACCGACGCCAGCCTTCAATGCCTAGGGGTGGTCCTCTCTCAAGTTCAAGATAATAAAGAATGCATGATAGCCTATGCCTGTAGGTCTCTCCGTGATACCGAAAAGAATCCCGTCAACTACAGCTCCTTCCGTTTGGAACTCTTGGCTCTGACTTGGGCTATGACGGAGAAATTTGCCGGCTATCTGACAGGAGCGAAGGTGCTGGTCATGACGGACAACAATCCTCTTGCCCACCTAGAGAATGCCAAACTAAGGGCAATGGAACAGCGCTGGATGGCCAGGCTCTCTAGATTCCAGTACAAAATTAAATACAGAGCGGGGAACGAGAATCAGAATGCTGACAGCCTGTCTAGAGTGACATCATCCCCGCCAGTGGGGGACTGGGATGAAGAGTTGGAGGAAGATGAGATGCCTGACTTTGCCCGGCTCGCAAAGCAAATAGAAGATAGCCGCCAGTATGCTGTAGGAGGGATTGAAGCCGTAGTGGGATCTCCCCTGTCCCAGCAAGAATGGGCCAAGCTTCAAGATCGAGATCCCGAGCACGTCTTACTGAAACAGTATGTGAATAAACAAGAGAAACCGCCCTCCGAAGTGAGAGACCGACTATCGACCGGAGCCTTGGCTCTGCTCGCCCAATGGGATCGGCTGATCGTGAAAGATGGAGTCCTGTGTCGCAGGGCCCTTCTATCCCATATGCTGGAGGAGTGTTTGCAGATTGTCGTCCCGGTGTAGTTGGCCCATGAGATGGTGGGCGAAGCTCACAGGAGGAACGGCCACTTCGGCATAGACAAGACCCTCCGGTGGACCCAGCAGTTCATTTTTTGTCCGGGGCTCCGTAAGCTGGTTGAAAACATCTGTCAAGGATGCCGTACCTGTGAATTCCACAAGTCCGCGGAGCAGCGTGCCCCCGTCCAGACTATTAAGACGTCGAGGCCCCTCGAACTGTTGATGGCGGACTATCTGTTGATCGGAACGGCGAATAGTGGCTACCAGTACTGTCTGGTGATGGTGGACCACTTCACGAAAATGGCCGTCGCTGTTGCTACCAAGGATCAGACTGCTGAATCAGCTGCACAGGCCATCTGTCAGCAATTCGTTCAGGGTCTACGGGTGTCCGGAGCGGCTACACTCTGATCAGGGGGCTTGTTTCGAAGGGCGAGTCATTGAAGAACTCCAACGGATGTATGGAATCAAGAAGTCCAGGACCACCCCTTACCATCCACAAGGGAATGGCGCGTGTGAACGCTTTAACTGGACCCTCTTACAACTGATCCGGACACTGGCTGAAGACAAAAAGCCCGACTGGTCTCGATTCCTCCCAGAACTGCTGTGGGCCTATAATAATCAAGTCCATTCCGTCACCGGATACACCCCATTACCCTTCTCTTTGGCCTTCCAGACAAAGACATCCATGAGTTGCAACTGTCTAGCTCCGAAGAAGATACCTGTGGTACCTATCCTTCCTGGCTACAAACACACCGCCAGAGAATGGAGACTGTCTACCGGCTAGTAGGCCAACAAATCCAGGATCAAGTGCACGCTGACCCACTTCCGGTACAAGAGGACTCACTGAATGTAGGTCAACTGGTCCTAGTCCGTATAAAGAAACCGCAAGGGAAACTCCGGCCCAAGTGGGAGACCGAAGTCTATCGAGTAATTGGACAGCCGTACCCCGGTGGCCCCGTCTATCGAGTGCAGGGCGAAGACAGTGGCAGCATCCGAACTTTGCACCGTAATATGTTGCGCCCCTGCCGTTCCCAGCCTGACTCCCCTACTGTGATACCTAGAGAGATGGATATCACTAATACTGTCGGAGACGCTGACCCTGGGGATGTAGAGATTGAATGCATGCCTACCCCTGTCCGTCCGACTGACGCACTTGGACCGATTACCTCCTCTACTGACATGTCGACTGGGAAAGAGAGTGGGGTGACTGATCGGAGGGAGGGGATCCAACCTGTTAGGCGGACAACGAGAACCGCTGCAGGGGTACCTCCAGGACAGTCCTACAGAGACCAATATGTGTGGCCCTCTTCCCAGCCGCCCCCTGTCACATCCACAGCCATCGCCGCCCTGGAACCGGTCGTTGACAGGGACTGCCAACCTTTGAGTGGGGGGGCGTGTAGTGAGCTGGCAGACTCTGGCTGTTCTGTGATAATTGAGATAGAGCCTGTGACAGGAATGATTACGCAGGATGGTGTTGCCACCTTGTGGCCAGAGATTGCACCTGCGCAGGGTGTGATGACAGAGAAAAAGACTGAGCCTCCTGTGTCCCGCCCTAGAGAGTCATGTGACCAGAGTGGGAAGCAGGAAAAAGCGCGCAAAGAGTCTGTTGTTGTCTGTGAAAAGAGCCAGGACGGTGTGCAGCTCCTCGTGTGTGGCGCAGAGGAGACTCTCAACGTGATTTCTTTTATCTGACATCTTATCCTCGGGGCCTTCCCCAGCTTCTGCACTGCTGAGGGATACAGCTATTACACTCCCTGCTACTGGAGTGTGGACTACATAAGGGAATCCACAAAAGCTGCTATCCGGATCAGAGAGACTGTAAGCGGGACCTCTGGCGAGAGGCCGAAGTATTCCTTTCTTTCAGTAAAATTTGTTGTTCCTGTCTTCTTCAGCTGGGATGCCTTCCTGCAAAGACAGACAGGCCTGCGACGGGGGACACATCCTTCTGGAATAAAGAACTGGTAACGTGTGAGTAGGGACAGTGAGGGTCAGCTTATCAGTACACGTTATTGCTGTGCATATTTACGGTTGTCATTTATTGTGTTCTGCTGTGTTAAAAATGTATACAAGTAAAGATACGGTTATCAAGATAGAGTCTGTGTGTGGGGATCTTGCTGGGCCAGATCATAGATACCAACGCGCGGCCTTGCCCGCGGTCACTTCATCTGTATATGTTCAGATTTTTTATCAGTTAACAAAATGCATAGTTAAGATTGATAAATGCAAAAAAATGTTAGTAAACCTAGAAATTTGTTTTTTAGTAAATTTTTTTTTTATTTTAATTAATAATAGCATAGAAGGATAAGGAGGGGGACTAGGAACATAATCAATAGCCAAAATCATAGTCAGGAGGACAGCCGGGGTCAGATACTGGGTGATCAGTAAAAGCCAATCAGTATGAATACCGCGGAGCCCGGTGACAGAGGCGTTACTGAAACATGTCCAGGTATAGATGGACCAGTCAGAAGGCCACAGGTAGATGGTGATGGTCCTTCTATACAGGTCCAGCAGTGATGGTGGATCTGCTGGACTTCAGGTTTCCTGTCTTTCAGATGGTTTTAGGGCAAGAGTAACAGCATGCAAATATGCCAGCAGCCCTGGATAATCCACGCCGGCAGGATGATAAGATCCGGCGGAAGATGGAACCTATGAGAAGAGAAGTAAATATAATGGAAGTGATGGGACTCCATATTACATGACACTGCTGTGCGGTCACTGTGCCGGACGGCAGAGGAATCTTATCATACAGAGGTCAGGGATCATTGTCAGCCATCATACATGTGACAATCCATCACTGACAGATGACATCTGCTCCGCATGAATTATTCTCACTGACCGACATCACACAACATGGAGCTGATTCTCACACTTACCTCGTCTCTTATTCCCCTTTTCTACATTTTCAGATTTTTCTTGCTCTTTGCTCAGATTTATTGAAGATTTTCTTTCCTCCTGAGCTGGAAATTCTGATCAGAAAGTAAAAAAAACCTCAGTAACGACATATTCCCATGGGACCTGCTTAGTCTCCTGTATATAGTCCTGTCTCCTATAGTCCTGAAAATCTAGTATTGCTTCATAATAGGGCAGAATAAGTCCTATATAATGTGCATAACCTCATCTGAGGGACATTAGATGTACCACTAATATAGAGAAGTAAGTGTCCTGTCTGCCGCCATGTGGTACATCATTGATGAGAGATATTTTATAATAGGAGACGATGTCTCCTTATGATGATGTAGGTTATTGGATGCTACAACATATCTCACAGAAACAATGAAAAAAACTTCTGTACACAATGTAAGGAAATAGAGATAGAGTATGGGCCATGGGCAACATAATTGGGATCCATGAAACATAGACAACATAGGAAACCTATTACAGAAAAACCACGTAGAAATATTTGAGCCTTAAAGACAACATTCACATTGTTGGTGCTGTAGACATGTACATACCTGACAATGGGGACGAGGATGGCAAACTGCTAATAGCATCTTCTCTATCAGATAGAGGAACAGAATCTTTCTGCCTGTTTGAAAGAAAATAAATGTGTAAATCAGAAATAAATGCAGTATAAAAGGGGTTTTCTCAGTATAAGAACATGGACAATAGGGCCTAATAGGATGCATGACCGTCATAGTGGGGAAGGTTTCCTGCTCAAAACTACCTTCTATAGAGCCGAGCAGAAATCAGCTGCTAAGCATGACTGGCATGTAATACTACATCTCTGCCACAATATGGGCAGCACTAAAAATGCATGACCGGCCGCAATTATAGACTGTTAGTTATCACCAGCAGTTTCTAAAGGCAAAAGCACAATTACCGCTCATCATGGGGTGGTGGATGCTGAATTTGATAATATGGTATTTATATCCTATATTTGATGTTGTGTACATATATCATCCTGAAGCTCCCAGTAGTGGCCCCATAATCTACTCACATCTCTGAGATGTTTGTGCTGGATTCTACGGTATACTCTGGAGAGGACTTGGGATCCTCATTGTCCATTGTCCTGGTAGCAGTGGTACAGAGCTAAATGTGGAAACAATAAAAAATATATGAAATAATTTAATGTTTACTTTTACGTGTCTTTTACACATATTTTGGATTTATTAATCACATACTTACTTTTGAAAATCGTTCAGAAGTTGATATAAAATTGTGGAAGTCAAGACTCTCATTGTCCTCACTTGTGTGCTCTGAGACCAGATGTTTGTTTATATCATAATGATCTACAAGACATAGATAATGAAGTGCGATTAGAGGTTGTCAGTATAACACAGTCACCATTTATCATTAATATTAATGGGAAACAATTGTTACATATTAAGGAAGACGAGACAAACAGCCGCTTAGTCTAGATGACGTCTTCTTCTACTTACTCATAAATAAGCTGGTGTCCACATCTGATGTTAGCTTAGGAACATACACCGGCTTTTGACTTAGAAGGTTATCAAAGTCTAAGTCACTTAAGAAGGGATGACCCTTGATCTCAAATACTCCTCCTGGATAAAGAAAAACAAAGGTGATGTGGATATTGTCAGAAACTCCCCCATATCTAAACGGTGTATCTTAATCTGAACTAATTATATAACTGAGCCGACATGTAAGAAATAGACTAAAGCACTAAAAATGCACAAGCTGATAGACAAGTGCCGATCCTCATGTACATTTGCGATATGTCCTCGGTGTAATAAGGAAATAATAATATTATTATATCTGTTACCTGTCCCAAGTCTATGCACAGGATTTATTATGAGCAGCTCTGTGATAAGGGTCTGAGCATCAGGTGGAGGAGCACGATCACAATTCCAAATTATGTGTCCTGTTATGTAGAAAATTACAGAACATAAAACCTCTTTACTGGACTATAAGATAAAGCAAAGGAAAAAACTAAACTAATGTAACCAGTCAAAGCAATGATTGGATCATTCTACTTACCAATGCCAATACTTTTATAAAGCTCAATTACAGAACCCCCACGAAGTGGTACGTATCCCAGGAGAAATTCAAGTAGGATTATCCCCATTGACCACCAGTCAACAGGTCTTCCGTAGCCTTTCTTTAGGATGATCTCTGGGGCTTTGTATAACGGGGTGCCACAGTCCTGGAAACCAAGAGAGATTAGAGATGAAAATAGATTAAATTATTATTTTGCCAAGTTTTCGACATAAAAACAGAATGACAGTAGATAAAATATCAGTGGAAAAGTTATCTAAAAATGAAGAATGTAGAGAAGACACAATAGGGTGATGAGATTTGTACAGAACCAGCTAAGTTCCTGTAAATAATGCTGACCTCACGGTTCAGGAACTCTCTGGCGATGTCCTCCGCTAATTCCTTGTAGATGTTGGTGTTTGGTATCATGACACCAACTTTTGAAAGCCCAAAATCTGTGACTTTAATATGTCCAGTAGACGTTATCAGGAGGCTGTGAAAGAAAAGATGGGTTTAGCTTCATAGACCGTGAGATGATAAAGGATAAATTTCCCCCTTTTGTTATAATACAGGGGGCACTTACTTCTCTGGCTTCAAGTCTCTGTGCACCACACCATAACTATGGAGGTATTCTACAGCAAGAACCGCTTCTGCAAAGTATAAGCGGGCCAAGGGGACAGGTAAAGGACCCCTGGTTCTTAGGAGGGTCCTGCAGTCTCCACCTATAGAAGAAAGAAAATATGACAGGTAAGTGGTTTATTCAGCGGATCACCATAATGTATAATGAGAAGTGAGCAGAGACATTGGGGCAGGAGAGAATATATAAAGATATAATGTATATTCGACATAATATTAGTCTGAAGTCATGGTGAAACGTCATCCATGTAACTAATAACACAAACAGCATCTTGTCTACAGCTGGAGATACTGACAGTGCGGACATACAGGGAGATCACACACATCAATGACTTTCCGGGCATCTTGGTAATGGATAACCTGTAGTAAATGCTCTGTGGGGATGTAACCATTCACATTGAAAAATCCTAATTTTAAGAGTGGTGATAAAATGTAAGCAGACATGGTCTGAATATAATACAATGTACGTGTCCTACCTCCTACATACTCCATGACCATACACAGGTGAGATCTTGTAGGGAAGGAGCAGAGCATGGAGACCACAAAGGGACAATCAGCGAATGTCAGGATGTCCCTCTCCAGAAAGGCCATTTCCACTTTCCGTGGCCTATCCAAGTTCTTCTTGGCCATTTTCTTCATAGCAAAGACCTGTTGTGAGACTTTATGATGCACTAAGTAGACGGCACTAGAGAGAAGGAGAATCCAAGGGTTATAATAAATCCTTATTACAGTCTGTATATAGAAGTCATTATATGATTTTCTGTACTAATGTTTATACTAGAAGTCCGGCCATCACTAGAAATCCACATCTAGAAATACATGAGACACTACATAGATCACCTATGGGAGGTTCCACAATGCCACGTCTGCCGGAGCCCTCACCAAGGTCACATTACAGGTGAGAGAATCTACCGAAATTCTTCTTGGGCAGATTCGCTATAATTGACCAGTAGTTACGATTCAGTCCAAATAAAAATTGGTCCAAATTGAAAGTCCTCCAATTGCTGTAAGCAGATGTTTTTTAAGCTCTCTCCACACCCCAAAGCATAATAAATGGAGGGGAGGAAATACGTTAAAATGTAATTAAACATAATATACCCACCTGTCCTAGGCCCTCACCTGTCCATCACTGCAGTCCTCCATCCTCTGTGCCAGTCTTTGGTTGTTCTGGCGCCCCCTTCTGCTGCTGAGGCCAGTGATTGGACTCACATGGTCATGGTGGACGGTGGCAGGTGCAGATGTCATTGATGTCCATATCGTGTCACCCCTATCGTGACCATGTGTAGCCAATAACTCTTATCAGCTCCATAATGAAGCCCCCCCAAAAAAACAAAGACTGGAGCGGAGAGCAGGAAAGCTCTGGTGGAGGTGGCAGCATAAGGACAGATGAGGGTCCAGGACAGGTGAGTGTAATGTATTATATTATTTGAATCCCTTTCCTTACAGTTTGATTTGTTACAGATCAGTTTGCTCAACTGGATATACAGTACAGTAACTGAGCTGAATAGTGACATTTAGATGTGGACAGTGGTGTGGACTTGTATCGTTTTCCTATGACAGTGATGGCGAACCTTTTAGAGACCGAGTGCCCAAACTGCAATCCAAAACTCACTTATTTATCGCAAAGTGCCAACACGGCAATTTAACCTGAATACTGTCTGAGGTTTTATTTTGGAAAAACAACTCCTACATTAGCACGCAATAGAGTCTATAGCAAAGAGCTTGTAAGCGCTGCAGTCCAAGCCTAAGATTCTCGCCACCGATTGCAGAGGAGGTCTGTTCTTGAGAATGGAGAGGATTTTTATTCAAAAGTAAAATTGCAAAGTCGTTTGTTTTTACAACCTCTTTGTTTCTGTAACCCTTTATCATGATGAGAATAACCCTTTAAGCCAGGGATGTCAAACTTTAATATACAGAGGGCCAAAATTAAAAGCTTGGACAAAATCACAGGCCAAACTTTATATTTGTTAAAAAATGTCTACAATTCAGGAAGTTTTTCCTTATCAAATAAAACTATTAACTTTTGCAATTATATTGTAATAATATAATATGTTATGTAAGAGCCGTAAAAAGCATGGCCTAATGTAAATATGTAATAACAAAAGGATAAAAAAAACTTGAATAAAACAGATAATAAAGTATGATGCAAACAAATGTGCCCCCAAACAGAGTATGATACCCCCACAGTGAATTCCTCCACATGCACAGTATGATGACCCTACTGTACCCCCCATCAATCCCTGGTGACCCCATCACAGTATGATTGTGACCCCATCACAGTATGATTCTCCAGCAGTAATCCCCACACAGCCCTCCATACAGTATAATGGTCCCCACATAGTTCTCCATACAGTATAATGACACCACACAGTCCTCCATACAGTGTAATGGGCCCCACATAGTCCTCCATACAGTATAATGGGCCCCACATAGTCCTCCATACAGTATAATGGCCCCATATAGTCCTCCATACAATGTAATGGCCCCACATAGTCCTCCATACAGTACAATGGCCTCACATAGTCCTCCATACAGTATAATGGCCCCACATAGTCCTCCATACAGAATAATAGGCCCCACATTGTCCTCCATACAGTATAATGGTCCCCACACAGTTCTCCATACAGTATAATGACACCACATAGTCCTCCATACAGTGTAATGGGCCCCACATAGTCCTCCATACAGTATAATGGGCCCCACACAGTCCTCCATAAAGTGTAAAGGGCCCCACATAGTCCTCCTTACAGTATAATGGCCCCCACATAGTCCTCCATACAGTGTAATGGCCCCATATAGTCCTCCATACAGTGTAATGGGCCCACATAGTCCTTCATACAGTATAATGGCCCCACATAGTCCTCCATACAGTATAATGGCCCCACATAGTCCTCCATACAGTATATTGGCCCCATATAGTCCTTCCTACAGTATAATGGGCCCCACATACTCTTTCATACAGTATTATGAGCACCACATAGTCCTCCATACAGTGTAATGGGCCCCACATAGTCCTCCATACAATATAATGGCCCCACATAGTCCTCCATACAGTATAATGGCTCCACATGGTACTCCATATTGTATAATGGCCCCATATAGTCCTCCATACAGTATAATGGCCCTGCATACTTCTCCATATTTTATAATGGCCCCATATAGTCCTTCCTACAGTATAATGGGCCCCACATACTCTTTCATACAGTATTATGAGCACCACATAGTCCTCCATACAGTGTAATGGGCCCCACATAGTCCTCCATACAGTATAATGGCCCCACATAGTCCTCCATACAGTATAATGGCTCCATATAGTCCTCCATACAGTATAATGGCCCCGCATAGTCCTCCATACAGTATAATGGCCCCACTTAGTCCTCCATACAGTATAATGGCCCCACATAGTCCTCCATACAGTATAAAGGCCCCACATAGTCCTCCATACAGTATAAAGAGACCACATAGTCCTCCATATTGTATAATGACTCCGCATACATCTCCGTACAGTATAATGGCCCTGCATAGTGTTCCATACTGTATAATGGCCCCACATAGTCCTCCATACCTTATAATGGCCCTACATAGTCCTCCATACAGTATAATGGCCCCGCATGGTCCTCCATACAGTATAATGGCCCCGCATACTTCTCCACACAGTATAATGACCCCGCATACTTCTCCATACATTATAATGACCTCGCATACTTCTCCGTACAGTATAATGGTCCTGCATAGTGTTCCATACTGTATAATGGCCCCACATAGTCCTCCTTACCTTATAATGGCCCCACATAGTCCTCCATACAGTATAATGGCCCCGCATGGTCCTCCATACAGTATAATGGCCCCGCATACTTCTCCACACAGTATAATGACCCCGCATACTTCTCCGTACAGTATAATGGTCCTGCATAGTGTTCCATACTGTATAATGGCCCCACATAGTCCTCCATACAGTATAATGGCCCCGCATGGTCCTCCATACAGTATAATGGCCCCGCATGGTCCTCCATACAGTATAATGGCCCCGCATACTTCTCCACACAGTATAATGACCCGCATACTCCTCCATACAGTATAATGACCCCGCATACTTCTCCGTACAGTATAATGGTCCTGCATAGTGTTCCATACTGTATAATGGCCCCACATAGTCCTCCATACAGTATAATGGGCCCCGCATACTTCTCCACACAGTATAATGACCCCGCATACTCCTCCATACAGTATAATGACCCCGCATACTTCTCCGTACAGTATAATGGTCCTGCATAGTGTTCCATACTGTATAATGGCCCCACATAGTCCTCCATACAGTATAATGACCCCGCATACTCCTCCATACAGTATAATGACCCCGCATACTTTTCCGTACAATATAATGGCCCTGCATAGCGTTCCATACTGTATAATCAGGTCGCACGTGTAGAGGAGAGTGGCCGCGGTGCTAGTGAGAGGGGAATGGTGCGCGGGCTGAGGAGAGTGATGGTGGTGGCGGCAGTGCTGAGGACATGGAGCTCGTGCCCACCGGGAGGGCTCTGCGTGCCATAGGTTCGCCACCACTGCCCTATGATAACACTGAATGTTAGAGCACAGAGGCAGAAGTATTGTCATAGGGAACCCTGAGAAATGTGGATTATGGTAACAGAAATCTCACCCAAAAGCTCCGCTGCTGATGAGTTTGGAAGTTTCATAGTCGCTCATATGCGGCTTTCCTGCCGGGATCAATGATGATTCGATCACGCTCTATAAAGGAATAAGAAATGATATTAAGGAAAAAAGCTCCAGATGCAGAAACGTCTCCCCCTATATTATGTCCCAGCTGATTTACACTGATCCGATGTAGGGAGGATACAAGCCGGACGCTCCGCAGACACGGATGTAATATAAGGGGGTCCTCTATACACCGGTATAATTGTAAAGTGCTGGATAATATGAGAGATCAAACAGAGAAGAACTTACTGGGAATCTGTCAGCAGGATTGTTCTATGTAATCTGGAAGTAGCATGATGTAGGGGCAGAGACCCTGATTCCAACGATATGTTACTTACTAGGCTGTGTGCTGTTGTTTCCATAAAATCAGTTTTTGATCAGCAGGAGATTATCACTAGAGGACTATGTGTCTCGTGCCATGTAGTCCTATTGCTCTGTAACCCCGACTCAACCACGGATTAGCAGCGTTCTGCCTATGCACAGTGTACACAGAAAGCTGCCAATCAGTAGCGTGGGCGGGGTTATACAGGGCTCAGCATTCAGAGGACTGCTAGATCTGCTGCGAATAAAACAGTGATTTTATTACAACTGCTGCACCCAGTAAAGTAAGTGATATATCGTTGGAATCAGGGTCTCTGTCCCTACATCATGCTGCTCTCTGATGAAATAGCATGAACCTGGTGACAGATTCCCTTTAATATAAATGCAGTTGACTAACACATTAGTGTCATCTCCACTTAGAATAGAGACGTCCCCTGGTTATATGGGGGATAATACTGGTCAGGTCAGTCACACCCCATAATCTGGTGATACACAGACGTCCCCCTCTATGATACTTACACCGGCGGATTCCTGGATCTCCGGGATCTCACAGATTCCACTGTCAGGATTCACCAGCGCAGATGGAACTAAAATAGTGATAAATGATGAAGAGATAAAATGTATTAGACGATATCAATCCTACATAGATAATACAGCGATATAACGGGGAAATGACAAGACGTCTGTGAATGGGATTAATACTCGTTATATGGGGATTCTAATATGGGAACGTACGGGGCATCCACAGATAAATGTAATGTAAATGATGGAGGACCCCCAATCATCACATGAATGAGGAGCCCCCCACCCTCGCTGCACATGAGAGTGATGGGAAGAGAGCTGAAACATAGCAGCCATATGCAAATTAGCCTGGAAGTGCACTGGGGGCGTGTCACTGCACTCAGATTTCTCTTCCATGCCCCCAGTGCACTTCCATCCTGATTTGTATATGGCTTTTACATTAGATTTCTCCTGACTGGTACATTGGATTTCTGCAAGCAAATAATTATTATTAGGGGACAAATGCCTATACGGTCATACTCAGCGGCGGCAGGCCACGCGACTGCTATGGGACCCGTGAGCTGGTGGGGCCCAGTGTCAGCGCCCGCATTGGGCTCCGCCTGCATCGGGCCCCTTCCACATCCCACCCCAGATCGCAGTTGAAAGCAATGATAGAGGCGGGAGCGTTATATGAAACTTCCTTTCACATCATTCCCCCTCTGCGTCTGATGCAGCAGCGCGATGACATCAGTTCAATTGGGTCGGGTAGTGGAGCTGATGAGAGGCGCTGCAGAGACTGAAGCAGCGGGGGAACAAGGAGCGGTAAGTGTATATTTATTTATTTTTGAGTGAGTATGTGGTGCCCATATTGCTGGAGGACTGTGGCTGCACTCGATCCTATGGGTGCTGCACTCAGTTCTATGGGGGCTGCACTAAGCCCTATAGGGGTTGCACTGAACCCTATGGGGGCTGCATTATGCCCTATGGGGGCTGGCTTATATTGCGAGGAAGACCATGGGGGGTGCATTATATTGCATGGAGGACCATGGGGGTGCATTATATTGCATAGAGGACCATGGGGGTGCATTATATTGCATGGAGGACCATGAGGGGTGCATAATATTGCGTGGATGACCATGGGAGGTGCACAATATTGCATGGAGGACAATATGGGTGCATTATATTGCATGAAGGACCATGGGGGTGCATTATATTGTGTGAAGGACCAGGGGGATGATTATATTGCATGGAGGACCATGGGGGGTGCATTATATTGCATGGAGGACCATGGAGGGTGCATTATATTGCATGGAGGACCATGAGGGGTGCATTATATTGCATGGAGGACCATGGGGGGGTGCATTATATTTTGTGGAGGACCACGAGGGGTGCATTATATTGCATGGAAGACCATGGGGGTGCATTATATTGTGTGGGGACCATGGGGTGGCGCATTATATTATATGTAAGGCTATGTGGGACCATTATGATATTTGAAGGGTTATGTGGGGCCATTATAATATTTGGAGGGTTATGTCGGGGCATTATACTGTATGCAAGCAATTATACGGTGTGAAGATTTGTGTGGGGTCCATCTTACTGTGTGAAGGGCTGTGTGTTGCCTTTATACTGTTTGGAGGGCTAGCAGGGGCCATTTTATGGTGTGATGAGGTATGGGGGCCATTATACTGCATAGAAGGCTGTGTGGGGGTCACAGTTGGGGGATCATACTGTGTTGGGGTCACCATGCTTTGCGTAGGGAGTTGAGGGGGTGTACAGTAGGGTCATTATACTGTGCATGTGGAGGCTAATGTGGAGGAATGCACCATGGAGGAATCATACTGTATTTGGGGGGCACTTTTGTTGGCATCATACTATAGGGGGGCAATGAAATAGAAATCTAGGACTTCAGCAGGAGGAAAATTAATATGTAAAGGCTGGAAAGTTGTGAGATCTGCTCTCCTGTCACTCCGACAATTATTTAATTTTTTTTTTTTCAGTTGGGGGGGCAATCAGAACTTCTGCTATTGTGCCCCATGATTTCTATGCATGCCCCTGGTCCTACCACTACTTCTATATGAAACAATGTGCTGCCAGGTTCCCATTACACAGAGTAGAGCAGACCTGAGCAAAGTGGAGCCCGTGGGCCACATCCGGCCCTCTGACTGTTCCAGTCCGGCCTGTGGACTGAGATAGCAGTAGGACTGAAGCAGAGGCCCACGGACCGCACCGTGCCTGCCCACTCGCTTACACCGCCGCCTGGCCTTGTCTCCATCTGCGAGCCGCTGAGCTGCTGCATTAGTAGAGGAGGGACCTCCAGCCCCTTCCTCCGCCAATCAGCGTGTGAAGCAGCTGACGCAATGACGTCATCGGAGACATGAAAAGAGGCACAGCACCGGGGGCACGGGAGCAAGGTGAATGTGTGCTTTTTTTAAGGTGTATGGGATGTCTGACAGGACACGGGGAGACTATAGGGGTCTATTGCAGGACATGGGGAGGCTATAGGGTTCTATTGCAGGACATGTGAAGGCTATAGGGGTCTATTGTAGGACATGGGGAGGCTATAGGGGTCTATTGTAGGACATGGGGAGGCTATAGGGGTCTATTGTAGGACATGGGGAGGCTATAGGGGTCTATTGCAGGACATGGGGAGGCTATAGGGGACTATTGCAGGACATGGGGAGGCTATAGGGGTCTATTGCAGGACATGGAGAGACTATAGAGGTCTATTACAGGACATGGAGAGGTTATAGGGGTCAATTGCAGGACATGGGGAGGCTATAGGGGTCTATTGCAGGACATGGGGAGGCTATAGGGGTCAGTTGCAGGACATGGGGGAGGCTATAGGGGTCTATTGCAGGACATGGAGAGGCTATGGGAGTCTATTGCAGGACATGGGAAGGCGATAGGGGTCTATTGCAAGACATGGGGAGGCTATGGGAGTCTGTTGAAGGACATGGGGAGGCTATGGGGGTCTGTTGCAGGACATGTGGAGGCTATGGGGGTCTATTGCAGGACATGTGGAGGCTATGGGGGTCTGTTACTGGACATGGGGTGGCTATGGGGGTCTGTTGCCTGACATGGGGAGGCTATGGGGGTCTATTGCAGGACATGGAGAGGCTATGGGGGTCTGTTGCAGGACATGTGGAGGCTATGGGGGTCTGTTGCAGGACATGTGGAGGCTATGGGGGTCTGTTGCTGGACATGGGGAGGCTATGGGGTCTGTTACTGGACATGGGGATGGGCTGGGGGTCTGTTGCTGCATATAGGGAGACTATAGAGTTTTATTGCAGGACATGGGTAGGCTATAGGGGTCTATTGCAGGACATGGGGAGGCTCTGGGAGTCAGTTGAGGGACATAGTGAGGCTCTAGGAGTCAGTTGAGGGACATGGTGAGGCTCTGGGAGTCTGTTGAGGGACATGGTAAGGCTATGGGGGTCTGTTGGAGGACATGAGGAGGCTATGAGGGTCTGTCCCAGGACATGGGGAGGCCTATGAGGGTCTGTTGCAGGACATGGGGAGGCTATGGGGGTCTGTTTCTGGATGTGGGGAGGCTGTGTGGGGCTCTCATGTTGGACGTCGAGTGATTATGGGGCTCATACGGTATATAGAAGGGGCTGTATTCGGGTTCGAACTGTATAAAGGGGGATTCTTATTTCTGCTCAATATTAAGTCATGCAATTAATATTAATGTAATTAATATAAGAATTATAATTATTATATTGATATTAATATGGATCAGAATTAATCACAGTCTCTAATGTGGCCCCTCGGGAAAATGAATTGCCCACCCTTGGAGTACAGAGTACATCTAACATTATCCCCGTCCTCTATTATATCTGGATATTCCTTGTAGAAGGTCGGATGATCGCTCACCTGTAATAAGATCGCTGTTCAGCTCCGGCTGACTCCTTGTAGGGTCAGGGATTTCCGGGGTCACATTTTGCTCATATTCGCCGTCGCCTTCTGGTGTTTCCTGATTGATATAATATATATAATTAATATGTGGAATATTTCACTAAATTACCAAATACATAAATCAGGAAGGACTAAATCAACATTTACAGATACACCAATTGTAACTGTACGAATCCCGCGCCATCTTCAGAACTTTTCTCAGAAAGTTCTCTCACTTCAGGGGATTAAGATGAGTTAACATTACAAAATCTCACGTTCTGTGTCAGATTCTATTTTCTACACCGTGATATCCCAGAGCGGTGTTATCTGCGTTCTATATACCATGGCGATATCTTGTAATTCATTCATTACAGTATTCGGTAGAATTGCTTTACACTGCAGCTCCTCTCCACAAGTCCAGATTAATATACTGTATAAGAGACTTGTATACACAATATTTCTGTAAAGATGTCTATTATCTCAGCTGCAGCATTTAGAAGCAGGAAGACTCTGATAATAGTGATAGACAGAGGCGGGATATACAGACTTCCCACCACTGAGCTGTGACTACATCTGCAGAATACAGACTGTCATCACAGACGAGGGAGCAGCAGAGACAGACGGCCATAAAATATCCTATGCCTGCCGGGGACTGACAGGGAGGCCTGTAAGATCTAACCCCAGATCTTCTGAGATCTGACTGGTGATCTGGAGAAGATCAGAGAACAAGGACGAGTGATAGAGAAGATGATGGCTTCTTACCAGGCGTTCCGATGAGCGGGCCGGACGTTCCAGTAGACACAGGACTTTTTCGGCCAGGTCTTTAACAAAAGCCAAATCTCCATTTTGAGATCTTTTTTCAGCCTATAAAGAAGAAAAGAAACAATAAGGAACATTCTGAGGTGAGAAAGGTCACAATGGAGGCGGCCATTGTATGTGACATCTGCTCCTCTCTCTGCAGATACAATGACTACATATCTGGGGTTTATAGTGTTATATATTAGAGGAAAGGACAAGCTTCTATCCCACCATTATTGTCTATTATTACAGAGAAGTTTTGTGCGGAGTGTCCGCCATTTACCTGTTGTAGTAATGTCCTGATGTTGTGACATAAATCCATCAGATACTCTGAGGTTAGTTGATCTTGTTGATTTTTGGTCAGGCAGTCCTTTACTAGCTGCATCACCAGCCGGCGAGTGAAGCTGAGGACGCCATCGGGTGGTAGAAGCACAATGTTAGGGCGATTGATGATAAGAATGTCCAATAGTGCTTCTTCCTGAAAATCGTCTAGATATAATCCAGCCATAGCGAAAAACTGCAAGTGCTATCAATCACTATGGAACCAAGAATGGCACCCGTGAGCCTGTGTGCATTGTAGAAGTAGCAATTGTGAGCTGTGATGTCATAATGGCCGACTGTCATCACGGAATCTTGTGATGGAATCTTCAAGAAGCGGCTCTGCACAAATACAGTGGGAAAAATAAGTATTTGATACACTGCCGATTTTGGAAGTTTTCCCACCTACAAAGAATGGAGAAGTCTGTAATTTTTATCGTAGGTACAGATTCTAAAAAAAAATCCAGAAAATCACATTGTATGATTTTTACATAATTTGCATTTTATTGCATGATATAAATATGTGATCACCTACTGATGAGCAAGAATTCTGGCTCACCGACCTGTTATGCTATGTACGCACGTTGAGTATTTGGTTGCAGAAATTTCTGCAAGGTTTCTGCATTTCTTGGCAGCAAAAACCCTGCTTTAAAAACAGACGTTTTGCCGCGATTTTGATGTGTTTTTGCCACATGTTTGCATGAGGTTTTTGCATGTGTTTTTTTAAGCTTTTTTGTATAGCAGTGAATGCTTTTTGGAGCTAAATAAAGATATTTGAAAAAAGAAATGTTGAACATTGCTTTAACCCTTAGATTACTGTTGGACCTGGGGTGAGTATATTGGTTAATTTAAATGATTAAAGAATGTGTCTGTTATATTTCAAATAAAGTGTTTTATTCTTGGTGTGTGTGTTTATTTAACTTTTTACTTACAGGTTTAGTACTGAGGGTTAATCCATGTCCATAAAGACACATACAAAAAATCAATTGCTAGACACTCTAGTTAGACATTACTACCTTAGATACCAATTAGCCACATGATAGGCTCAGGGATAAAAGTGACTCCAGCTCAACCAATAATGTAAGTATAGTTCATTTACTAGAAACGATAAAAATTACAATTAAAAACAATAAGTGAAGATAGAGGGGAGTGAGGAGAGGGGGGACCTCAAACCAGGAGACACCGATATGTAGACAACGATACTAATGCTTACACAAAATACAGCCAGTTAATGACATCAATATGGCTGCTGTATATTAGAATAAGTCACCAATTAGTCAATTACCATACTATACCATTTTGCATACATAAAGCGTATTCTACAAACTTCAATTTAAAGTGCATAGTGCAAAACATAACTATGTATTATTCAATAGTAATAGATCCACTGGTATAAAGAGGCAAAAGTCAGCTATGAATGTAAGATGGTAGTGCATCAGTATCAAAGTAAAAATGAAAACAATGTAGTTTAATTATTGCCAAATTTGGCTTATATTGATAAACTGATGGTCAAAGCTGTACTTCCATCAGATGATAATTAATTCAAACATTGGCTAAAGTGAAAAAAATGATTCATTACCTGAATACTATGTAGTAAGTGAGCAGGGAGTGATAAGGACGCTGTGTCTCCCGCAGCCTCCATAAGCGTCCTTATCACCTCACTTATTGCACCTCTGCATGAGAATTTTGTCACGCAGCATCGGTGCAGTTAGTGAGGTCACTGGATCTCATCAGCTGATGAACTCATGTGACCTCTGTCCTGGCAGCTCAGCACTATACACTGCAGGGAGCGATCACGCTCCTGTCAGTTTATAGCCTGCTGTGAGGTGATCGGATCACCATGGGATACTTGTGATTCGGCGGATAGGTGAGTATAAGCTCTTTTTTTTAACATTCATTTAAACTTATTTTTTCCCTGCAAGCACAGACCCAAGCTGATGACAGCTCCCATCATCAATGCCTGCACTTGCTATTATCAGCGGCAGCAGCCCTAGGCTGTTGGGAGGACTGGTCTTTCATCAGCTGAACCTGTCACCCGCGGTCAATTCTTTATGCGTTTTTGCTGCGTTTTTGACCCATTGACTTCAATTGAGTCCGTCAAATACGCAGCAAAAATACACAGCAAATCCGCAAATATTTTGATACCTGCGTTTTCATTGCAGATTTGACTGACTCAATTGAAGTCAATGGGATAAAAACGCTCAAAGAATTGACATGCTACAGATTTAAATGCAATGCTAATCCTGACAAGAAAATTCCTGATCTTGTGCACAGCACTTCAGGATTTTCATTGCATTAGCTGGCACAAGGATTCTCTAGCATTTTGGGCCCATTTCCGTGTGGAAAAAAATGCTGTGAAAATGCACCAATCACACACCATGTGCACACAGAACACAGTTTTTTTTAAGAAGCCCTCCTACTCAGCATTCTTTACCTGTATTAATTGCACCTGTTTGAAGTCGTTACCTGTATAAAAGACACCTGTCCACACACTCAATCAATCACACTCCAAGCACTCCACTATGGCCAAGAACAAAGAGCTGTCTAAGGACACCAGGGACAAAATTGTAGACCTGCACAAGGCTGGAATGGGCTACAGGAGAATAGGCAAGCAGCTTGTTGAGAAGGCAACAACTGTTGCTGCGATTATTAGAAAATGGAAGAAACACATGACGACTGTCAATCTTCCTTGGTCTGGTGCTCCATGCATGATCTTGCAATGTGAAGTAAGGATGATTCTGATAAAGGTCAGGAATCAGCCCAGAACTACATGGGAGGATCTGCTCAATGACCTGAAGAGAGCTGGGACCACAGTCTCAAACATTACCGCTAGTAACTTACTACACCGTCATGGACGAAAATCCTGCAGTGCACGCAAGGTCCCCCTGATCACGCCAGCACATGTCCAGGCCCATTTGAAGTTCACCAATGACCATCTGGATGATCCCGAGGAAGCATGGGAGAAGGTCATGTGGTCAGATGAAACCGAAATAGAACTTTTTGCTATCAACTCCACTCACTGTGTTTGGAGGAAGGAGAAAGATGAATACAACCCCAAGAACACCGTCCCAACCTTGAACCATGGTGGGGAAAACATCATACTTTGGGGGTCTTTTCTGCTAATGGGACAGGACAACTGCATCGTATTGAAGGGAGGATGGATGGGGTCATGTAGATTTTGGCTAACAACATCCTTCCCTCAGTAATGACAATGACCCAAAATACAGACAGGACAACTAAGGAGTGTCTATGTAAGAAGCATTTCAAGGTCCTGGAGTGGCCTAGCCAGTCTCCAGACCTGAACCCAATAGAAAATCTTTGGAGGGAGCTGAAACTAAATGTTGCCCAGCGACAGCCCCGAAAACTGAAAGATCTGGAGAAGATCTGTATGGAGGAGTGGGCCAAAATCCCTGCTGCAGTGCGTGCAAACCTGGTCAAGAACTACAGGAAACGTCTGACCTCTGTAATTGCAAAGGTTTCTGCACCAAATATTAAATTCTGTTTTTCTATTGTATCAAATACTTATTCCAGGCAATAAAATGCAAATTAATTATGTAAAAATCATACAAAGCAATTTCCTGGATTATTTTTTTTTTACATTCTGTTTCTCACAGTTGAAGTGTACCTATAACAAAAATTACAGGCCTCTCCATTCTTTGTAGGTGGGAAAACTTGCAAAATCAGCAGTGTATCAAATACTTATTTTCCCAACTGTAGATGCTGCCTTGCAATATTTAGGGTTTGTTCAAACTCGCGTATAAATAATGGGTCCCATTCCCATCCAGGAGAGTGGAAGAAATCTTAGTCACTAAGCTGGTACTGTAAAAAGGAAGTGTTTTTGTCACAGAAAAAAAAATGCTGATGTAATGGCATTTGTGGAAACACCCCACAGATATCCTCAGTCATATGATGGGAAATATTGTATATACAGTGGTGGCCAAAAGTATTGGCACCCCTGCAATTCTGTCAGATAATATTCAGTTTCTTCCTGAAAATGATTGCAATCACAAATTCTTTGGTCTTATTATCTTCATTTAATTTGCTTGCATGGAAAAAACACAAAATAGAATGAAGCAAAAATCAAATCATTGATCATTTCACACAAAACTCCAAAAATGGGCCAGACAAAAGTATTGGCACCCTCAGCCTAATACTTGGTTGCACAACCTTTAGCCAAAATAACTGCGAACAACTGCTTCCGGTAACCATCAATGAGTTTCTTACAATGCTCTGCTGGAATTGTAGACCATTCTTCTTTGGCAAACTGCTCCAGGTCCCTGATATTTGAAGGGTGCCTTCTCCAAACTGCCATTTTGAGATCTCTCCACAGGTGTTCTATGGGATTCAGGTCTGGACTCATTGCTGGCCACCTTAGAAGTCTCCAGTGCTTTCTCTCAAACCATTTTATAGTGCTTTTGGAAGTGCGTTTTGGGTCATTGTCCTGCTGGAAGACCCATCACGTCTGAGGGAGACCCAGCTTTCTCACACTGGGCCCTACATTATGCTGCAAAATTTGTTGGTAGTCTTCAGACTTCATAATGCCATGCACACGGTCAAGCAGTCCAGTGCCAGAGGCAGCAAAGCAACCCCAAAGCATCAGGGAACCTCCACCATGTTTGACTGTAGGGACCGTGTTCTTTTCTTTGAATGCCTCTTTTTTTTCCTGTACACTATATGTTGATGCTTTTTCCCAAAAAAGCTCTACTTTTGTCTCATCTGACCAGAGAACATTCTTCCAAAATGTTTTAGGCTTTCTCAGGTAAGTTTTGGCAAACTCCAGCCTGGTTTTTTTATGTCTCGGGGTAAGAAGTGGGGTCTTCCTGGGTATCCTACCATACAGTCCCTTTTCATTCAGACGCCGACGGATAGTACGGGTTGACACTGTTGAACTTGTTTGGATGTTAGTCGAGGTTCTTTATCCACCATCCGCACAATCTTGCGTTGAAATCTCTCGTCAATTTTTCTTTTCCGTCCACATCTAGGGAGGTTAGCCACAGTGCCATGGGCTTTAAATTTCTTGATGACACTGCGCACGGAAGACACAGCAACATTCAGGTCTTTGGAGATGGACTTGTAGCCTTGAGATTGCTCATGCTTCCTCACAATTTGGTTTCTCAAGTCCTCAGACAGTTCTTTGGTCTTCTTTCTTTTCTCCATGCTCAATGTGGTACACACAAGGACACAGGACAGAGGTTGAGTCAACCTCTGCGCATCCTCCTCCTCCTCATGTTCAGCCTCCATCTCAGATATCACCACATCAGTTACAAGCTGGAAGCACTGCAGTACTGCCTCAGCCAAGCGGCAACAGGCTGTGCTGAAACTCATAAGCTTAGGTGATAAACCTCACACTGCTTGTGAGTTGTGGACAGCTGTGAAAGAGCAGGCAGATCTGTGGCTGAGACCGCTGAACCTACATCCAGGCATGGTCGTGTATGGGGGCTCTGAGGCGAGGCGAGATCACACAAGTACCATGCCTGGCTCATGTGCTTAACATCGTGATTCAGCGGTTTCTTAAATCGTACCCCGAGTTGCCAGATCTGCTTGTCAAAGTACGCCGCCTGTCAGCTCATTTTCGCAAGTCGGCTACAGCTTCCGCCGCCCTTGCTGTGTTGCAGCAGCGTTTACAGCTTCCGGCACACCGACTGGTGTGTGATGTCCCCACTCATTGGAACTCTACCCTTCACAGGTTGCAAAGGATTTGTGAGCAGAAGAGAGCAGTTGTGGAGTACCAGCTGCAACAAGGCCGTCGATATTCAGGTTAGACTCCACACATAAGACCTCAGGAGTGGATCTGGATGTCTGACATATGTACCATCCTGACAAACTTTGAGGAGTCCACCAAGATGGTGAGTGGTGATGACGCCATCATTAGCGTCAGCATCCCACTTGTCTGTCTTTTGCAATGCTCTCTGGAGAGAATTAAAGAGGAGGCATTGCAGCCAGAGTATGATGAGATGGATCAAGAAGCCGTAGCGGGTGATTACACACAGCCCAGCCTCATCTCATCCCAACGTGCATTGAGGGACAATGAGGGAGAGGATGAGGAGGAGGAGGAGGAGGAAGAACAGGAGCTGGTATCATGCGCTGTAGATGGTAGTACCTGTACAACTGTCATACCGTCGGTTCAGCGTGGGTGGCCTGAGGAAAGAGGGGAGGAGGAGGAGGAGAGCATGGTCAGTCGTCATGTTGGTGAGGACACGGAAGCCTTGCCTGTTACCAGTCTGGCACGCATGGCTAACTTTATGTTACGCTGCCTTAACCGTGACCCTCGCGTTGTCAAAATGTTGGGTGACAGTCATTACTGGTTGGTGACACTTGTAGACCCCCGCTACAAGGAGAACTTTCACTCTCTTATTCCTGAGGTGGAGAGGTCTACAAAAATGGGGCAATACCAGAAGGCCCTTGTTGCAGAACTCTTAAAAAAATTCCCATCTGAACACGCTAGCGGCAGAGGTCACAGTTCGTTGCCCAACCAAGGCGTACAGGCGAGAGAGACGCAACTCCAATCCAGCAGAGACAGGGGAACACTGTCAACGTTCTGGGACAGTTTTCTGACACCCGCCCAGCTTACAGGCCCTGAGGCGCGGGGAACTCTCACAAGGAGTGGAAAGTTTCAAAAGATGGTGAGGGAGTACCTTGCCGATCGTACCAGCGTCCTCCGTGATTCCTCTGTACCTTTTAATTATTGGGTATCCAAGCTGGACACTTGGAATGAACTCGCTCTGTACGCCTTATCGGAGCGTGTTTTTAGTGCCGCTGGGGGAATTATAACTGATAAGCGCACTCGCCTGTCAACTGACAATGCTGACAAGCTGACCCTTATCAAAATGAACAAGGGCTGGATTGGGCCAGACTTTTCATCACCACCAAATGACAGCAGAGTAACATAAAGTCAAATCCACTGTGTTATTTCGGGAGGTGTATTCCCATGCACCGCTTCACACCCACTCATGGGTATACGCTTCCTCATTTTGGCTCTATTTTGCTCTTCTCCTTATCCTCAGCCTCCACCACCACTATACCACCAGGGTGACCTTGGTCCGTGTTGCCAGCATTGCAAGTTCCTCCCTCCTAATTTTTGGTAGCTTTTGCTTGGAAGGCATAGGAAAAGACTATGGGAGACCCACTCCCCAATAATGGGAATAATGCTTTTAAGATGCTGTACTGCATGGCTCTTGTTTGCCAGCATTGCAAGTTACTCTGTCCTAATTTTTGGCAGCTTTTGCTTGGCAGGCATAGGCAAAGACTATGGGAGACCCACTCCCCAATAATGGGAATAATGTTTTTAAGATGCTGTACTGCATGGCTCTTGCAAGGGGCATTTAAACCGTGTTGTTAAGCTACTGCGACCTCCACCACTTTTCCAAGGGGCATTGATATTGTCTTTTTATTCCACTGCGACCTCCACGTCTCTTCCAAGGGGCATTTAAACCGTCTTTTTAAGCTACTGTGACCTCCACCACTCTTCCAAGGGGCATTAAAACCGTCTTCTTAAGCTACTGCAACCTCCACCGCTCTTCCAAGGGGCATTAAAACCGTCTTGTTAACCCTAGAACGCATGACCATAAAAATCTACATTTTCACATACCTGGGGCCTTTTAGGCCCGTGTGCAAATAACATGGAATAACTCAAACAAAAATGACAAACAACTATATACCTGAGGAATACCTAGAGTTTCAAAATTCTAACTAAATTAATCTTGCAGAAAATAGAAAACAATTAACAGGACGGGCCTGCGAGGCCCCAGGTATGCGTTCTAGGATTAAGCTACTGCGACCTCCACCATTCTTCCAAGGGGCATTAAAACCATCTTGTTAAGCTACTGCAACCTCCATGTCTCTTCCAAGGGGCATTAAAACCGTCTTGTTAAGCTACTGCAACCTCCACGTCTCTTCCAAGGGGCCTTAAAACTGTCATGTTAAGCTACTGCAACCTCCTCGTCTCTTCCAAGGGGCATTAAAACTGTCTTGTTAAGCTACTGCAACCTCCACGTCTCTTCCAAGGGGCATTAAAACCTTCTTGTTAAGCTACTGCAACCTCCACGTCTCTTCCAAAGGGCATTAAAACCGTCTTGTTAAGCTACTGCAACCTCCACCACTTTTTCAAGGGGCATTGAAATTGTCTTTTTATTCCACTGTGGCCTCCACGTCTCTTCTAAGGGGCATTAAAACCGTCTTGTTAAGCTACTGCGACCTCCACTACTTCTCCAAGGGGCATTAAAACCGTCTTGTTAAGCTACTGCGACCTCCACCACTCTTCCAAGGGGCATTAATATTGTCTTTTTATTCCACTGTGACCTCCACCACACCTCCAAGGGGCATTAAAACCGTCTTGTTAAGCTACTGCAACCTCCACGTCTCTTCCAAGGGGCATTAAAACCGTCTTGCTAAGCTACTGCGATCTCTACGTCTCTTCTAAGGGGCATTAAAACCGTCTTGCTAAGCTACTGCAACCTCCATGTCTCTTCCAAGGGGCATTAAAACTGTTTTGTTAAGCTACTGCGACCTCCACGTCTCTTTCAAGGGGCATTAAAACCGTCTTGTTAAGCTACTGCGACCTCCACCACTTTTCCCAGGGGCATTGATATTGTCTTTTTATTCCACTGCGACCTCCACCATTCTTCCAAGGGGCATTAAAACCGTCTTGTTAAGCTACTGCGACCTCTACCACTTTTCCCAGGGGCATTGATATTGTCTTTTTATTCCACTGCGACCTCCACGACTCTTCCAAGGGGCATTTAAACCATCTTGTTTAGCTACTGTGACCTCCACCACTCTTCCAAGGGGCATTAAAACCGTCTTGTTAAGCTACTGCGACCTCCACCACTTTTCCCAGGGGCATTGATATTGTCTTTTTTTTCCACTGTGACCTTCACCATTCTTCCAAGCGGCATTAAAACAGTCTTGTTAAGCTACTGCGACCTCCAACACTTTTCCCAGGGGCATTGATATTGTCTTTTTATTCCACTGCGACCTCCACGTCTCCTCCAAGGGGCATTAAAACTGTCTTGCTAAGCTGCTGCAAACTCCACGTCTCTTCCAAGGGGCATTAAAACCATCTTGTTAAGCTACTGCAACCTCCACATCTTTTCCAAGGGGCATTAAAACCATCTTGTTAAGCTACTGCAACCTCCACGTCTCTTCCAAGGGACATTAAAACCGTCTTTTTAAGCTACTGCAACCTCCACGTCTCTTCCAAGGGGCATTAAAACCATCTTGTTAAGCTACTGCAACCTCCACGTCTCCTCCAAGGGGCATTAAAACCATCTTGTTAAGCTACTGCAAACTCCACATCTCTTCCAAGTGGCATTAAAACCATCTTGTTAAGCTACTGCGACCTCCACCACTTTCCCCAGGGGCATTAAAACCATCTTGCTAAGCTGCTGCGACCTCCACCATTCTTCCAAGGGGCATTAAAACCGTCTTGTTAAGCTACTGCGACCTCCACCACTTTTCCAAGGGGCATTGATATTGTCTTTTCATTCCACTGCAACCTCCACCATTCTTCCAGAGGGCATTGCATTTCTTCCTAATTTTAGTCAGCTTTTGCTTTTCAATGCATAGGCGAACACTAAGGGAGACCCACTCCCCAATAAGGGGTAGAAGGTTTTTAGTATGCTGTAATCCACGTCTGTTTCAAGGGGCATTGCAGTTCCTCATAATTTTTGGAAAGCCTTCCATTCACTGCTTAGGCCAACATTGCACAGGAGACCCAGTTGCTATAAATGGAAAAAACGTTTTAGTTAAGGCCCTCTGACCTCCATGTCAAGGGGCATTAAAGTGCCTCGAAATTTTTGTTAGGCATTGCACTCACTGCATGCCCTTTAACTGTGTAGCCGAACCGCTCCTTTTGGTACCGAAACATATCCTACAAGACATGTGTGGTTGACTGGCGTGATATTGATGTGAATGGTCCCTGTTCCTCCTGCTCTTTCTCCTTTGCCACCACCTCATCCATCATTCATCACCTGAAGCTTTGTTTTAACGGGAGTCATAGAACTGGGATAGTAGCAGGAAAACATCCAGCAATCCTCGGAGAAGGTAGGATATGCGCTAAAACGCTGATCACCTCAGGCCTAGCCGCTACTACATACATGCGCTTGCATTCCAAGAAAACGAAGCAGACGCTAACTTCTATCATCATCATTATGCTCCTCATCTTGGCACTCTCAACTCCCCTGATGGAGAAGCCAGGGCCCACCGGAGGAGTCTGGTTCTCTGGTGGGCTCGTCCAATGCTGCCCTAAAGCAGAGGGAAGTTTGAAGGAGAAATAGGGGCGGCTGGGGACCGTTTATGGACATCCGGCTGCCCCTAGGCGGCTGGGGACCGTGTGTGGACACCCGACCGCGGGGCGGCTGGGGACCGAGTATAGACACCCGGCCCCCCCTGGCGGCTGGGGACCGAGCGTGGACACCCGGCCGCCGGGCGGCTGGGGACTGAGTATGGATGCCTCGCTGCCAAAGTAGCCATGAGGTAGTGGCCAGCTTTGGCCTCCTCCAAACTAAAAGGCCCCATTTCAAGTGCAAGCTAGCAGTATGGTATTGCAGCCTGGGGGTGGGTGGGTGGCAGGTTGAACACTTACGCTTGCATTCCAAGAAAACAAAGCAGATGCTAACTTCTATCATCATCATCATGCTCCTCACTTTGGCACTCTCAACTCGCCTGATGGAGAAGCCAGGGCCCACCGGAGGAGTCTGGTTCTCTGGTGGGCTCGTCCAATGCTGCCCTAAAGCAGGCCAGGCTAAGAAAATTGTTGGGGAAGTTTGAAGGAGAAATAGGGGCGGCTGGGAACCGCTTATGGACAACCGGCCGCCCCCAGGCGGCTGGGGACCGTGTGTGGACACCCGGCTGCAGGGTGGCTGGGGACCAAGTATGGACACCCGGCCGCCCCCTGGCGGCTGGGGACCGAGCGTGGACACCCGGCTTTTAGGCAGTAACCTGGTTGTCAGAGATGCTTCCAGGGGTCTTCCCCATGCTGTTCCCATGTCTTTTCAGCACTGTATGCATGTGTCACACAGCACATGGCCAGATAAGATTGTAAAATGTTAAAATTACATTTCCTGGTGAATACATTTGTCACGGTTGAAAGCAATACAAAAGTGCAAAAACGCATAAAAAATGCTACTTGTGAACATAGCCCAAGGTGTGGAGGAGTATTTTTGTTTTTGGTTATTTATTTTACCTTATACACAAGTCTTTACTCTGCAAAGGATGTTCCTAAACATATTTCACAGGAAAACCGTTTCAGTTTAGTTTTTGAACGTTATATTGTGAGCTTAATACCTCTGACCACGTTGTTGACAGCAGTGACCTGGGGGTCAGAAATGCTTCCTGGGGCGATGCCCATGCTGTCCCCTTGTCTTTTGAGCATTGTCACTATTGTTTTGGGCACTTTTTAGGCTTTCTACAGACTGCCGGGGGTGCCGCCGCAAAAATGCTCGGGTCTCCCATAGACTAACATTGAGCTTCGAGCACCCGAGCATTTTAGTGCTCGCTCAACACTAATAATCACCACACTCTATGGAGACTCATTGTAACAAATTTAAGGAGCAACATACTAAAAACATTTTAATTGATAAATGTCATAAAACATAAAAAATAAAAATATTAGGCATTTTATATAATAATAATAATAATTAAAAAATAAAATAATAATCATTTTATTATTCCATGGTGCTTTACAATTAAGTTGGACACAAAAGGTAATAAGTGTTTGTAGTATATGGTACGGCCACCTTTTAGAATAAATAAGGATATACATATAAGGCTGCATGAACCGGCCACCAGCCGGTATCTGTGTAGTGAGCTGGCAGACTCTGGCTGTTCTGTGATAATTGAGATAGAGCCTGTGACAGGAATGATTACGCAGGATGGTGTTGCCACCTTGTGGCCAGAGATTGCACCTGCGCAGGGTGTGATGACAGAGAAAAAGACTGAGCCTCCTGTGTCCCGCCCTAGAGAGTCACGTGACCAGAGTGGGAAGCAGGAAAAAGCGCGCAAAGAGTCTGTTGTTGTCTGTGAAAAGAGCCAGGACGGTGTGCAGCTCCTCGTGTGTGGTGCAGAGGAGACTCTCAACGTGATTTCTTTTATCTGACACCTTATCCTCAGAGCCTTCCCCAGCTTCTGCACTGCTGAAGGATTCAGCTGTTACACTCCCTGCTACTGGAGTGTGGACTACATAAGGGAATCCACAAAAGCTGCTATCCGGATCAGAGAGACTGTAAGCGGGACCTCTGGCGAGAGGCCGAAGTATTCCTTTCTTTCAGTAAAATTTGTTGTTCCTGTCTTCTTCGGCTGGGACCCCTTCCTGCAAAGACAGACAGGCCTGCGACGGGGGACACATCCTTCTGGAGTAAAGGACTGGTAACGTGTGAGTAGGGACAGTGAGAGTCAGCTTATAAGTACACGTTATTGCTGTGCATATTTACGGTTGTCATTTATTGTGTTCTGCTGTGTATACAAGTAAAGATACGGTTATCAAGATAGAGTCTGTGTGTGGGGATCTTGCTGGGCCAGATCATAGATACCAACGCTCGGCCTTGCCCGCGGTCACTTCATCTGGCGTAGTCGACAGGATCTGTGACCAACAAGATTCCCACCCAGGCCACGTGTACAGTCAGAAAGCCCCGCCGGTGTCTATTGTGAATCAGGTCAGGAAATTTGGCGGACGAAACTACCCTGTACCAGAGTGGGCGGAACAAGTCCGGATACTGGGGGAAATGTATAATATTGACCCTAAGACCTTGGCAGAAATGGCGGTACTGACGCTAGAGGGGGAGGCATGGACGACAGTCAGACTGGAGACGGTCAGGGGCCAGCGTACAGTAGATGATTTGGTGCGGGTGCTGGAGAACACCTATAGGCTGACCACATACCAGGGAACACTGCAACACATGTTCTTTAGACGGACGCAGCTTGAATGGGAGGATATTCCCCAATATGCGAACGCCCTTCAGGTACTCCTTGAACAAGCCTGTGGAAAAGGGGAACAACTAGCTGGTATGGCTCCTCGTGACCTGGTACTGAGAGACCAATTTGTAATAGGACTGAGAGACCAGTATCTTAACCGCACGTTACAGGACTTGATCCGGATGATGCCGACTCTTACTTTTGCTGAAGTCAAACAGGAAGCCATAGAACGTTCAACGGGACCCGTCATGGATGTGGGGATTCAAGGTGCTGCGTGCAGATCCATATCTGACATTAAAAATCCGAACAGTGACACGGAAGACCTGAAACAGATGGTAGCAGACTTACAGAAACAGGTATTACAGTTGACATTAGACCGACAGGGAGACCAGCGAAGACAGCCTAGTCGTCCCGTGAGACAGTGTTGGTCATGCGGTGATCCTCGCCATAGGGCAAATCGTTGTCCTCAACACTTCCCTCCGCAAAAACCTCCGTCGCACCAACAAACAAACCCTCAGTCGCCCCAGCGAAGGGAATTTCGATCAGACCAGCGAATGGAACCCCAGCCATATCCACAAGCAGAGCTACCACGCCGGGCCTCACCACAATGGCCGCCGTTAAACTAGACATCCCTGCAGCTGAGGCTCGCGCAGCAGGGGAGGCCAAGGAGAGGGGTGTGGAAAAACAGAGCCGATGGCGGAGTGCTCTTGCCTCGAATAGCCCGACACTTGAAGTTGTCCTGGAAGGAATTGCCGTACAGGGACTGATGGACACCGGGTCACAAGTGACCACGATCTCTGAACAGTTTTACGAAAATTACCTCAAACCAAGAACTGCTCGTGACCCAGACACCGCCATTAAGATTATTGCGGCTAATAATCTACCCATTCCAGTGACCGGAGTTGCTTGGATGGACACAAAGGCCTGCGGACAGGACTTATGGAAACGAGGGATCGTCATCGTCAAGGAAGGTTTCGGCTCCGAGACCCATGTGATAGTTGGAATGAACATCTTGAAAGACCTGGATCTTATGCTGTTGACAAGAAAAGGACCCAAATACTGGCAGAAAGTCACCAAACATAAGCCGACTCATCTGGCATTCCAGCGCGTAATCCGGACCGTTGGACTTCAACAGATGGCAGAGGAACAACTACCCCTAGCCGCCATTACGGTGCCACGCCGTACTCGGATTACTTTGCCCGCTGAAAAAGAGACAGTCATTTCCTTACCCCTTAACACCCACCGACAACTTGAGGGGGTTGAAGTGTTGGTCAAGCCGAGGACCCCAAGTGGGGGTAAGCTAAACCCACTAGTTGCTCGCACTCTAGCCGTCGTGAGGAACGGGAGAGTCCATGTCAGGTTAAACAACACTGCAGACGTAGGCCTAGCCCTTGAAGCCGGCACTCAGCTTGCCCGGGTATATGCTCTACCCACGGAAGTGAATCCCATTGGACCCCTAAAATTCACCCCGTCTACAGAAGGCGACTGGACGGTAACCGTCTCAGCCATAAACGCTCAAGTAGACGATGAAGACATTGGGTGAAAACTACGGGAAAAAGTACAGCTAGACACGTCTCAATACACCAAACAAGAAGTGTCTCAAGTGGAGGAACTCCTACGGGAACACCAAAACTCCTTTGCAAAGCATGACACAGACTTTGGGTGTACCACCAGTATCCAGCACGAGATATCCACGGGCGACACCCCCCCATATCCGCGAGAGGTACCGGCAGATACCACATCAGCAATACCAGGAGGTGAAAAGCCTGTTAGAATCCATGCTACGCGCCGGAGTGGTACGTGAAAGCCAGAGCCCGTGGGCTGCACCCGTGGTGATAGTCAAAAAGAAAGATGGTTCCCTAAGATTTTGCGTGGACTACCGTAGGCTGAACGCTTGCACTATCCGGGACTCATATCCACTTCCTCAGATCGAAGAGTCACTGACGGCCCTAAAGAAGGCCAAATATTTTTCGTCCCTAGACCTGGCCAGTGGATATTGGCAGGTTCCAATGAGTGAGAAGGACAGGGAAAAGACCGCCTTCATCCTTCCCATGGGCCTGTATGAGTTCGACCGGATGCCGTTCGGCTTGAATAACGCTCCGGGGACCTTTCAGAGACTGATGGAACGCTGTCTGGGAGACTTCAACTTTGAGTTTACGCTGATATACCTTGACGACATCGTGGTATTCTCCGCCACCTTTGAGGATCATCTTCACAAGCTTGGCCAAGTGTTCCAGCGCTTGAGGGGACACGGCTTGAAGTTGAAGCCCAGCAAGTGCCTTCTGTTCCAGCAGGAAATCGACTACTTGGGTCACCGGATCTCGGCCGAAAGTGTCCAGCCCTCTCCGGAGAAGATAGCAGCCGTTCAAGAGTGGCCGCAGCCAACTACCGTCAAAGAAGTCCGGGCTTTTCTGGGACTGGCAGGCTACTACCGTCGGTTTGTCAAGGACTTTGCTCGGCTTGCTGAACCACTGCATGAGGTTCTCCGAGGGACCGCGAACAGTCCCAGAGGGCGACGCATCAGTTGGGGGCCTGACCGAGAAAAATCCTTTCAGGCACTTAAGGCTGCTCTAACATCCCCCCCTGTTCTGGCGTATGCAGATTACACATTACCGTTTCAGTTGCAAACCGACGCCAGCCTTCAATGCCTAGGGGTGGTCCTCTCTCAAGTTCAAGATAATAAAGAACGCATGATAGCCTATGCCTGTAGGTCTCTCCGTGATACCGAAAAGAATCCCGTCAACTACAGCTCCTTCCGTTTGGAACTCTTGGCTCTGACTTGGGCTATGACGGAGAAATTTGCCGGCTATCTGACAGGAGCGAAGGTGCTGGTCATGACGGACAACAATCCTCTTGCCCACCTAGAGAATGCCAAACTAAGGGCAATGGAACAGCGCTGGATGGCCAGGCTCTCTAGATTCCAGTACAAAATTAAATACAGAGCGGGGAACGAGAATCAGAATGCTGACAGCCTGTCTAGAGTGACATCATCCCCGCCAGTGGGGGACTGGGATGAAGAGTTGGAGGAAGATGAGATGCCTGACTTTGCCCGGCTCGCAAAGCAAATAGAAGATAGCCGCCAGTATGCTGTAGGAGGGATTGAAGCCGTAGTGGGATCTCCCCTGTCCCAGCAAGAATGGGCCAAGCTTCAAGATCGAGATCCCGAGCACGTCTTACTGAAACAGTATGTGAATAAACAAGAGAAACCGCCCTCCGAAGTGAGAGACCGACTATCGACCGGAGCCTTGGCTCTGCTCGCCCAATGGGATCGGCTGATCGTGAAAGATGGAGTCCTGTGTCGCAGGGCCCTTCTATCCCATATGCTGGAGGAGTGTTTGCAGATTGTCGTCCCGGTGTAGTTGGCCCATGAGATGGTGGGCGAAGCTCACAGGAGGAACGGCCACTTCGGCATAGACAAGACCCTCCGGTGGACCCAGCAGTTCATTTTTTGTCCGGGGCTCCGTAAGCTGGTTGAAAACATCTGTCAAGGATGCCGTACCTGTGAATTCCACAAGTCCGCGGAGCAGCGTGCCCCCGTCCAGACTATTAAGACGTCGAGGCCCCTCGAACTGTTGATGGTGGACTATCTGTTGATCGGAACGGCGAATAGTGGCTACCAGTACTGTCTGGTGATGGTGGACCACTTCACGAAATTGGCCGTCGCTGTTGCTACCAAGGATCAGACTGCTGAATCAGCTGCACAGGCCATCTGTCAGCAATTCGTTCGGGTCTACGGGTGTCCGGAGCGGCTACACTCTGATCAGGGGGCTTGTTTCGAAGGGCGAGTCATTGAAGAACTCCAACGGATGTATGGAATCAAGAAGTCCAGGACCACCCCTTACCATCCACAAGGGAATGGCGCGTGTGAACGCTTTAACTGGACCCTCTTACAACTGATCCGGACACTGGCTGAAGACAAAAAGCCCGACTGGTCTCGATTCCTCCCAGAACTGCTGTGGGCCTATAATAATCAAGTCCATTCCGTCACCGGATACACCCCATTACCCTTCTCTTTGGCCTTCCAGACAAAGACATCCATGAGTTGCAACTGTCTAGCTCCGAAGAAGATACCTGTGGTACCTATCCTTCCTGGCTACAAACACACCGCCAGAGAATGGAGACTGTCTACCGGCTAGTAGGCCAACAAATCCAGGATCAAGTGCACGCTGACCCACTTCCGGTACAAGAGGACTCACTGAATGTAGGTCAACTGGTCCTAGTCCGTATAAAGAAACCGCAAGGGAAACTCCGGCCCAAGTGGGAGACCGAAGTCTATCGAGTAATTGGACAGCCGTACCCCGGTGGCCCCGTCTATCGAGTGCAGGGCGAAGACAGTGGCAGCATCCGAACTTTGCACCGTAATATGTTGCGCCCCTGCCGTTCCCAGCCTGACTCCCCTACTGTGATACCTAGAGAGATGGATATCACTAATACTGTCGGAGACGCTGACCCTGGGGATGTAGAGATTGAATGCATGCCTACCCCTGTCCGTCCGACTGACGCACTTGGACCGATTACCTCCTCTGCTGACATGTCGACTGGGAAAGAGAGTGGGGTGACTGATCGGAGGGAGGGGATCCAACCTGTTAGGCGGACAACGAGAACCGCTGCAGGGGTACCTCCAGGACAGTCCTACAGAGACCAATATGTGTGGCCCTCTTCCCAGCCGCCCCCTGTCACATCCACAGCCATCGCCGCCCTGGAACCGGTCGTTGACAGGGACTGCCAACCTTTGAGTGGGGGGGCGTGTAGTGAGCTGGCAGACTCTGGCTGTTCTGTGATAATTGAGATAGAGCCTGTGACAGGAATGATTACGCAGGATGGTGTTGCCACCTTGTGGCCAGAGATTGCACCTGCGCAGGGTGTGATGACAGAGAAAAAGACTGAGCCTCCTGTGTCCCGCCCTAGAGAGTCATGTGACCAGAGTGGGAAGCAGGAAAAAGCGCGCAAAGAGTCTGTTGTTGTCTGTGAAAAGAGCCAGGACGGTGTGCAGCTCCTCGTGTGTGGCGCAGAGGAGACTCTCAACGTGATTTCTTTTATCTGACATCTTATCCTCGGGGCCTTCCCCAGCTTCTGCACTGCTGAGGGATACAGCTATTACACTCCCTGCTACTGGAGTGTGGACTACATAAGGGAATCCACAAAAGCTGCTATCCGGATCAGAGAGACTGTAAGCGGGACCTCTGGCGAGAGGCCGAAGTATTCCTTTCTTTCAGTAAAATTTGTTGTTCCTGTCTTCTTCAGCTGGGATGCCTTCCTGCAAAGACAGACAGGCCTGCGACGGGGGACACATCCTTCTGGAATAAAGAACTGGTAACGTGTGAGTAGGGACAGTGAGGGTCAGCTTATCAGTACACGTTATTGCTGTGCATATTTACGGTTGTCATTTATTGTGTTCTGCTGTGTTAAAAATGTATACAAGTAAAGATACGGTTATCAAGATAGAGTCTGTGTGTGGGGATCTTGCTGGGCCAGATCATAGATACCAACGCGCGGCCTTGCCCGCGGTCACTTCATCTGTATATGTTCAGATTTTTTATCAGTTAACAAAATGCATAGTTAAGATTGATAAATGCAAAAAAATGTTAGTAAACCTAGAAATTTGTTTTTTAGTTAATTTTTTTTTTATTTTAATTAATAATAGCATAGAAGGATAAGGAGGGGGACTAGGAACATAATCAATAGCCAAAATCATAGTCAGGAGGACAGCCGGGGTCAGATACTGGGTGATCAGTAAAAGCCAATCAGTATGAATACCGCGGAGCCCGGTGACAGAGGCGTTACTGAAACATGTCCAGGTATAGATGGACCAGTCAGAAGGCCACAGGTAGATGGTGATGGTCCTTCTATACAGGTCCAGCAGTGATGGTGGATCTGCTGGACTTCAGGTTTTCTGTCTTTTAGATGGTTTCAGGGCAACAGTAACAGCATGCAAATGCACGAGCAGCCCTGGATAATCCACGCCAGCAGGATGATAAGATCCGGCGGAAGATGGAACCTATGAGAAGAGAAGTAAATATAATGTAAGTGATGGGACTCCATAATACATGATACTACTGTGCGGTCACTGTGCCGGACGGCAGAGGAATCTCATCACACAGAGGTCAGGGATCATTGTCAGCCATCATACATGTGACAATCCATCACTGACAGATGACATCTGCTCCGCATGAATTATTCTCACTGACCGACATCACACAACATGGAGCTGATTCTCACACTTACCTCGTCTCTTATTCCCCTTTTCTACATTTTCAGATTTTTCTTGCTCTTTACTCAGATTTATTGAAGATTTTCTTTCCTCCTGAGCTGGAAATTCTGATCAGAAAGTAAAAAAAACCTCAGTAACGACATATTCCCATGGGACCTGCTTAGTCTCCTGTATATAGTCCTGTCTCCTATAGTCCTGAAAATCTAGTATTGCTTCATAATAGGGCAGAATAAGTCCTATATAATGTGCATAACCTCATCTGAGGGACATTAGATGTACCACTAATATAGAGAAGTAAGTGTCCTGTCTGCCGCCATGTGGTACATCATTGATGAGAGATATTTTATAATAGGAGACGATGTCTCCTTATGATGATGTAGGTTATTGGATGCTACAACATATCTCACAGAAACAATGAAAAAAACTTCTGTACACAATGTAAGGAAATAGAGATAGAGTATGGGCCATGGGCAACATAATTGGGATCCATGAAACATAGACAACATAGGAAACCTATTACAGAAAAACCACGTAGAAATATTTGAGCCTTAAAGACAACATTCACATTGTTGGTGCTGTAGACATGTACATACCTGACAATGGGGACGAGGATGGCAAACTGCTAATAGCATCTTCTCTATCAGATAGAGGAACAGAATCTTTCTGCCTGTTTGAAAGAAAATAAATGTGTAAATCAGAAATAAATGCAGTATAAAAGGGGTTTTCTCAGTATAAGAACATGGACAATAGGGCCTAATAGGATGCATGACCGTCATAGTGGGGAAGGTTTCCTGCTCAAAACTACCTTCTATAGAGCCGAGCAGAAATCAGCTGCTAAGCATGACTGGCATGTAATACTACATCTCTGCCACAATATGGGCAGCACTAAAAATGCATGACCGGCCGCAATTATAGACTGTTAGTTATCACCAGCAGTTTCTAAAGGCAAAAGCACAATTACCGCTCATCATGGGGTGGTGGATGCTGAATTTGATAATATGGTATTTATATCCTATATTTGATGTTGTGTACATATATCATCCTGAAGCTCCCAGTAGTGGCCCCATAATCTACTCACATCTCTGAGATGTTTGTGCTGGATTCTACGGTATACTCTGGAGAGGACTTGGGATCCTCATTGTCCATTGTCCTGGTAGCAGTGGTACAGAGCTAAATGTGGAAACAATAAAAAATATATGAAATAATTTAATGTTTACTTTTACGTGTCTTTTACACATATTTTGGATTTATTAATCACATACTTACTTTTGAAAATCGTTCAGAAGTTGATATAAAATTGTGGAAGTCAAGACTCTCATTGTCCTCACTTGTGTGCTCTGAGACCAGATGTTTGTTTATATCATAATGATCTACAAGACATAGATAATGAAGTGCTATTAGAGGTTGTCAGTATAACACAGTCACCATTTATGATTAATATTAATGGGAAACAATTGTTACATATTAAGGAAGACGAGACAAACAGCCGCTTAGTCTAGATGACGTCTTCTTCTACTTACTCATAAATAAGCTGGTGTCCACATCTGATGTTAGCTTAGGAACATACACCGGCTTTTGACTTAGAAGGTTATCAAAGTCTAAGTCACTTAAGAAGGGATGACCCTTGATCTCAAATACTCCTCCTGGATAAAGAAAAACAAAGGTGATGTGGATATTGTCAGAAACTCCCCCATATCTAAACGGTGTATCTTAATCTGAACTAATTATATAACTGAGCCGACATGTAAGAAATAGACTAAAGCACTAAAAATGCACAAGCTGATAGACAAGTGCCGATCCTCATGTACATTTGCGATATGTCCTCGGTGTAATAAGGAAATAATATTATTATATCTGTTACCTGTCCCAAGTCTATGCACAGGATTTATTATGAGCAGCTCTGTGATAAGGGTCTGAGCATCAGGTGGAGGAGCACGATCACAATTCCAAATTATGTGTCCTGTTATGTAGAAAATTACAGAACATAAAACCTCTTTACTGGACTATAAGATAAAGCAAAGGAAAAAACTAAACTAATGTAACCAGTCAAAGCAATGATTGGATCATTCTACTTACCAATGCCAATACTTTTATAAAGCTCAATTACAGAACCCCCACGAAGTGGTACGTATCCCAGGAGAAATTCAAGTAGGATTATCCCCATTGACCACCAGTCAACAGGTCTTCCGTAGCCTTTCTTTAGGATGATCTCTGGGGCTTTGTATAACGGGGTGCCACAGTCCTGGAAACCAAGAGAGATTAGAGATGAAAATAGATTAAATTATTATTTTGCCAAGTTTTCGACATAAAAACAGAATGACAGAAGATAAAATATCAGTGGAAAAGTTATCTAAAAATGAAGAATGTAGAGAAGACACAATAGGGTGATGAGATTTGTACAGAACCAGCTAAGTTCCTGTAAATAATGCTGACCTCACGGTTCAGGAACTCTCTGGCGATGTCCTCCGCTAATTCCTTGTAGATGTTGGTGTTTGGTATCATGACACCAACTTTTGAAAGCCCAAAATCTGTGACTTTAATATGTCCAGTAGACGTTATCAGGAGGCTGTGAAAGAAAAGATGGGTTTAGCTTCATAGACCGTGAGATGATAAAGGATAAATTTCCCCCTTTTGATATAATACAGGGGGCACTTACTTCTCTGGCTTCAAGTCTCTGTGCACCACACCATAACTATGGAGGTATTCTACAGCAAGAACCGCTTCTGCAAAGTATAAGCGGGCCAAGGGGACAGGTAAAGGACCCCTGGTTCTTAGGAGGGTCCTGCAGTCTCCACCTATAGAAGAAAGAAAATATGACAGGTAAGTGGTTTATTCAGCGGATCACCATAATGTATAATGAGAAGTGAGCAGAGACATTGGGGCAGGAGAGAATATATAAAGATATAATGTATATTCGACATAATATTAGTCTGAAGTCATGGTGAAACGTCATCCATGTAACTAATAACACAAATAGCATCTTGTCTACAGCTGGAGATACTGACAGTGCGGACATACAGGGAGATCACACACATCAATGACTTTCCGGGCATCTTGGTAATGGATAACCTGTAGTAAATGCTCTGTGGGGATGTAACCATTCACATTGAAAAATCCTAATTTTAAGAGTGGTGATAAAATGTAAGCAGACATGGTCTGAATATAATACAATGTACGTGTCCTACCTCCTACATACTCCATGACCATACACAGGTGAGATCTTGTAGGGAAGGAGCAGAGCATGGAGACCACAAAGGGACAATCAGCGAATGTCAGGATGTCCCTCTCCAGAAAGGCCATTTCCACTTTCCGTGGCCTATCCAAGTTCTTCTTGGCCATTTTCTTCATAGCAAAGACCTGTTGTGAGACTTTATGATGCACTAAGTAGACGGCACTAGAGAGAAGGAGAATCCAAGGGTTATAATAAATCCTTATTACAGTCTGTATATAGAAGTCATTATATGATTTTCTGTACTAATGTTTATACTAGAAGTCCGGCCATCACTAGAAATCCACATCTAGAAATACATGAGACACTACATAGATCACCTATGGGAGGTTCCACAATGCCACGTCTGCCGGAGCCCTCACCAAGGTCACATTACAGGTGAGAGAATCTACCGAAATTCTTCTTGGGCAGATTCGCTATAATTGACCAGTAGTTACGATTCAGTCCAAATAAAAATTGGTCCAAATTGAAAGTCCTCCAATTGCTGTAAGCAGATGTTTTTTAAGCTCTCTCCACACCCCAAAGCATAATAAATGGAGGGGAGGAAATACGTTAAAATGTAATTAAACATAATATACCCACCTGTCCTAGGCCCTCACCTGTCCATCACTGCAGTCCTCCATCCTCTGTGCCAGTCTTTGGTTGTTCTGGCGCCCCCTTCTGCTGCTGAGGCCAGTGATTGGACTCACATGGTCATGGTGGACGGTGGCAGGTGCAGATGTCATTGATGTCCATATCGTGTCACCCCTATCGTGACCATGTGTAGCCAATAACTCTTATCAGCTCCATAATGAAGCCCCCCCAAAAAAACAAGGACTGGAGCGGAGAGCAGGAAAGCTCTGGTGGAGGTGGCAGCATAAGGACAGATGAGGGTCCAGGACAGGTGAGTGTAATGTATTATATTATTTGAATCCCTTTCCTTACAGTTTGATTTGTTACAGATCAGTTTGCTCAACTGGATATACAGTACAGTAACTGAGCTGAATAGTGACATTTAGATGTGGACAGTGGTGTGGACTTGTATCGTTTCCCTATGACAGTGATGGCGAACCTTTTAGAGACCGAGTGCCCAAACTGCAATCCAAAACTCACTTATTTATCGCAAAGTGCCAACACGGCAATTTAACCTGAATACTGTCTGAGGTTTTATTTTGGAAAAACAACTCCTACATTAGCACGCAATAGAGTCTATAGCAAAGAGCTTGTAAGCGCTGCAGTCCAAGCCTAAGATTCTCGCCACCGATTGCAGAGTAGGTCTGTTCTTGAGAATGGAGAGGATTTTTATTCAAAAGTAAAATTGCAAAGTCGTTTGTTTTTACAACCTCTTTGTTTCTGTAACCCTTTATCATGATGAGAATAACCCTTTAAGCCAGGGATGTCAAACTTTAATATACAGAGGGCCAAAATTAAAAGCTTGGACAAAATCACAGGCCAAACTTTATATTTGTTAAAAAATGTCTACAATTCAGGAAGTTTTTCCTTATCAAATAAAACTATTAACTTTTGCAATTATATTGTAATAATATAATATGTTATGTAAGAGCCGTAAAAAGCATGGCCTAATGTAAATATGTAATAACAAAAGGATAAAAAAAACTTGAATAAAACAGATAATAAAGTATGATGCAAACAAATGTGCCCCCAAACAGAGTATGATACCCCCACAGTGAATTCCTCCACATGCACAGTATGATGACCCTACTGTACCCCCCATCAATCCCTGGTGACCCCATCACAGTATGATTGTGACCCCATCACAGTATGATTCTCCAGCAGTAATCCCCACACAGCCCTCCATACAGTATAATGGTCCCCACATAGTTCTCCATACAGTATAATGACACCACATAGTCCTCCATACAGTGTAATGGGCCCCACATAGTCCTCCATACAGTATAATGGGCCCCACATAGTCCTCCATACAGTATAATGGCCCCATATAGTCCTCCATACAATGTAATGGCCCCACATAGTCCTCCATACAGTACAATGGCCTCACATAGTCCTCCATACAGTATAATGGCCCCACATAGTCCTCCATACAGAATAATAGGCCCCACATTGTCCTCCATACAGTATAATGGTCCCCACATAGTTCTCCATACAGTATAATGACACCACATAGTCCTCCATACAGTGTAATGGGCCCCACATAGTCCTCCATACAGTATAATGGGCCCCACACAGTCCTCCATAAAGTGTAAAGGGCCTCACATAGTCCCCCTTACAGTATAATGGCCCCCACATAGTCCTCCATACAGTGTAATGGGCCCCACATAGTCCTCCATACAGTGTAATGGCCTCACATAGTGCTCCATACAGTGTAATGGGCCCACATAGTCCTCCATACAGTATAATGGCCCCATATAGTCCTCCATACAATGTAATGGCCCCACATAGTCCTCCATACAGTACAATGGCCTCACATAGTACTTCATATAGAATAATGGGCCCCCATATGGTCCTTCCTACAGTATAATGGCCCCCACATAGTCCTCCATACAGAATAATGGGCCCCCATATGGTCCTTCGTACAGTATAATGGCCCCACATAGTCCTCCATACAGAATAATGGGCCCCACATAGTCCTAAATACAGAATAATGGGCCCCCATATGGTCCTTCCTACAGTATAATGGCCCCCACATAGTCCTCTATACAGTGTAATGGGCCCCACATAGTCCTCCATACAGTATATTGGCCCCATATAGTCCTTCCTACAGTATAATGGGCCCCACATACTCTTTCATACAGTATTATGAGCACCACATAGTCCTCCATACAGTGTAATGGTCCCACATAGTCCTCCATACAGTACAATGGCCTCACATAGTCCTCCATACAGAATAATGGGCCCCACATAGTCCTCCATACAGAATAATGGGCCCCCATATGGTCATTCCTACAGTATAATGGCCCCCACACAGTCCTCCATACAGTGTAATGGGCTCCACATAGTCCTCCATACAGTGTAATGGCCCCATATAGTCCTCCATACAGTGTAATGGGCCCACATAGTCCTCCATACAGTATAATGGCCCCACATAGTCCTCCATACAGTATAATGGCCCCACATAGTCCTCCATACAGTATATTGGCCCCATATAGTCCTTCCTACAGTATAATGGGCCCCACATACTCTTTCATACAGTATTATGAGCACCACATAGTCCTCCATACAGTGTAATGGGCCCCACATAGTCCTCCATACAGTATAATGGCCCCACATAGTCCTCCATACAGTATAATGGCTCCAAATGCTCCTCCATATTGTAAAATGGCCCCATATAGTCCTCCATACAGTATAATGGCCCCGCATACTTCTCCATATTTTATAATGGCTCCATATAGTCCTCCATACAGTATAATGGCCCCGCATAGTCCTCCATACAGAATAATGGGCCCCCATATGGTCCTTCCTACAGTATAATGGCCCCCACATAGTCCTCCATACAGTGTAATGGGCCCGCATACTTCTCCATATTTTATAATGGCCCCACATAGTCCTCCATACAGTATAATGGCCCCACATAGTCCTTCATACAGTATATTGGCCCCATATAGTCCTTCCTACAGTATAATGGGTTCCACATAGTTTTTCATACAGTATTATGAGCACCACATAGTCCTCCATACAGAATAATGGGCCCCACATAGTCCTCCATACAGAATAATGGGCCCCCATATGGTCCTTCCTACAGTATAATGGCCCCCACATAGTCCTCATACAGTGTAATGGCCCCATATAGTCCTCCATACAGTGTAATGGGCCCACATAGTCCTTCATACAGTATAATGGCCCCACATAGTCCTCCATACAGTATAATGGCCCCACATAGTCCTCCATACAGTATATTGGCCCCATATAGTCCTTCCTACAGTATAATGGGCCCCACATACTCTTTCATACAGTATTATGAGCACCACATAGTCCTACATACAGTGTAATGGGCCCCACATAGTCCTCCATACAATATAATGGCCCCACATAGTCCTCCATACAGTATAATGGCTCCACATGGTACTCCATATTGTATAATGGCCCCATATAGTCCTCCATACAGTATAATGGCCCCCACATAGTCCTCATACAGTGTAATGGCCCCATATAGTCCTCCATACAGTGTAATGGGCCCACATAGTCCTTCATACAGTATAATGGCCCCACATAGTCCTCCATACAGTATAATGGCCCCACATAGTCCTCCATACAGTATATTGGCCCCATATAGTCCTTCCTACAGTATAATGGGCCCCACATACTCTTTCATACAGTATTATGAGCACCACATAGTCCTCCATACAGTGTAATGGGCCCCACATAGTCCTCCATACAATATAATGGCCCCACATAGTTCTCCATACAGTATAATGGCTCCACATGGTACTCCATATTGTATAATGGCCCCATATAGTCCTCCATACAGTATAATGGCCCTGCATACTTCTCCATATTTTATAATGGCCCCACATAGTCCTCCATACAGTATAATGGCTCCATATAGTCCTCCATACAGTATAATGGCCCCGCATAGTCCTCCATACAGTATAATGGCCCCACTTAGTCCTCCATACAGTATAATGGCCCCACATAGTCCTCCATACAGTATAAAGGCCCCACATAGTCCTCCATACAGTATAAAGAGACCACATAGTCCTCCATATTGTATAATGACTCCGCATACATCTCCGTACAGTATAATGGCCCTGCATAGTGTTCCATACTGTATAATGGCCCCACATAGTCCTCCATACCTTATAATGGCCCTACATAGTCCTCCATACAGTATAATGGCCCCGCATGGTCCTCCATACAGTATAATGGCCCCGCATACTTCTCCACACAGTATAATGACCCCGCATACTTCTCCATACATTATAATGACCTCGCATACTTCTCCGTACAGTATAATGGTCCTGCATAGTGTTCCATACTGTATAATGGCCCCACATAGTCCTCCATACCTTATAATGGCCCCACATAGTCCTCCATACAGTATAATGGCCCCGCATGGTCCTCCATACAGTATAATGGCCCCGCATACTTCTCCACACAGTATAATGACCCCGCATACTTCTCCGTACAGTATAATGGTCCTGCATAGTGTTCCATACTGTATAATGGCCCCACATAGTCCTCCATACAGTATAATGGCCCCGCATGGTCCTCCATACAGTATAATGGCCCCGCATGGTCCTCCATACAGTATAATGGCCCCGCATACTTCTCCACACAGTATAATGACCCGCATACTCCTCCATACAGTATAATGACCCCGCATACTTCTCCGTACAGTATAATGGTCCTGCATAGTGTTCCATACTGTATAATGGCCCCACATAGTCCTCCATACAGTATAATGGGCCCCGCATACTTCTCCACACAGTATAATGACCCCGCATACTCCTCCATACAGTATAATGACCCCGCATACTTCTCCGTACAGTATAATGGTCCTGCATAGTGTTCCATACTGTATAATGGCCCCACATAGTCCTCCATACAGTATAATGACCCCGCATACTCCTCCATACAGTATAATGACCCCGCATACTTTTCCGTACAATATAATGGCCCTGCATAGCGTTCCATACTGTATAATCAGGTCGCACGTGTAGAGGAGAGTGGCCGCGGTGCTAGTGAGAGGGGAATGGTGCGCGGGCTGAGGAGAGTGATGGTGGTGGCTGCAGTGCTGAGGACATGGAGCTCGTGCCCACCGGGAGGGCTCTGCGTGCCATAGGTTCGCCACCACTGCCCTATGATAACACTGAATGTTAGAGCACAGAGGCAGAAGTATTGTCATAGGGAACCCTGAGAAATGTGGATTATGGTAACAGAAATCTCACCCAAAAGCTCCGCTGCTGATGAGTTTCGAAGTTTCATAGTCGCTCATATGCGGCTTTCCTGCCGGGATCAATGATGATTCGATCACGCTCTATAAAGGAATAAGAAATGATATTAAGGAAAAAAGCTCCAGATGCAGAAACGTCTCCCCCTATATTATGTCCCAGCTGATTTACACTGATCCGATGTAGGGAGGATACAAGCCGGACGCTCCGCAGACACGGATGTAATATAAGGGGGTCCTCTATACACCGGTATAATTGTAAAGTGCTGGATAATATGAGAGATCAAACAGAGAAGAACTTACTGGGAATCTGTCAGCAGGATTGTTCTATGTAATCTGGAAGTAGCATGATGTAGGGGCAGAGACCCTGATTCCAACGATGTGTTACTTACTAGGCTGTGTGCTGTTGTTTCCATAAAATCAGTTTTTGATCAGCAGGAGATTATCACTAGAGGACTATGTGTCTCGTGCCATGTAGTCCTATTGCTCTGTAACCCCGACTCAACCACGGATTAGCAGCGTTCTGCCTATGCACAGTGTACACAGAAAGCTGCCAATCAGTAGTGTGGGCGGGGTTATACAGGGCTCAGCATTCAGAGGACTGCTAGATCTGCTGCGAATAAAACAGTGATTTTATTACAACTGCTGCACCCAGTAAAGTAAGTGATATATCGTTGGAATCAGGGTCTCTGTCCCTACATCATGCTGCTCTCTGATGAAATAGCATGAACCTGGTGACAGATTCCCTTTAATATAAATGCAGTTGACTAACACATTAGTGTCATCTCCACTTAGAATAGAGACGTCCCCTGGTTATATGGGGGATAATACTGGTCAGGTCAGTCACACCCCATAATCTGGTGATACACAGACGTCCCCCTCTATGATACTTACACCGGCGGATTCCTGGATCTCCAGGATCTCACAGATTCCACTGTCAGGATTCACCAGCGCAGATGGAACTAAAATAGTGATAAATGATGAAGAGATAAAATGTATTAGACGATATCAATCCTACATAGATAATACAGCGATATAACGGGGAAATGACAAGACGTCTGTGAATGGGATTAATACTCGTTATATGGGGATTCTAATATGGGAACGTACGGGGCATCCACAGATAAATGTAATGTAAATGATGGAGGACCCCCAATCATCACATGAATGAGGAGCCCCCCACCCCTGCTGCACATGAGAGTGATGGGAAGAGAGCTGAAACATAGCAGCCATATGCAAATTAGCCTGGAAGTGCACTGGGGGCGTGTCACTGCACTCAGATTTCTCTTCCATGCCCCCAGTGCACTTCCATCCTGATTTGTATATGGCTTTTACATTAGATTTCTCCTGACTGGTACATTGGATTTCTGCAAGCAAATAATTATTATTAGGGGACAATGGCCTATACGGTCATACTCAGCGGCGGCAGGCCACGCGACTGCTATGGGACCCGTGAGCTGGTGGGGCCCAGTGTCAGCGCCCGCATTGGGCTCCGCCTGCATCGGGCCCCTTCCACATCCCACCCCAGATCGCAGTTGAAAGCAATGATGGAGGCGGGAGCGTTATATGAAACTTCCTTTCACATCATTCCCCCTCTGCGTCTGATGCAGCAGCGCGATGACATCAGTTCAATTGGGTCGGGTAGTGGAGCTGATGAGAGGCGCTGCAGAGACTGAAGCAGCGGGGGAACAAGGAGCGGTAAGTGTATATTTATTTATTTTTGAGTGAGTATGTGGTGTCCATATTGCTGGAGGACTGTGGCTGCATTCGATCCTATGGGTGCTGCACTCAGTCCTATGGGGGCTGCACTAAGCCCTATAGGGGTTGCACTGAACCCTATGGGGGCTGCATTATGCCCTATGGGGGCTGGCTTATATTGCGAGGAAGACCATGGGGGGTGCATTATATTGCATGGAGGACCATGGGGGTGCATTATATTGCATAGAGGACCATGGGGGTGCATTATATTGCATGGAGGACCATGAGGGGTGCATAATATTGCGTGGATGACCATGGGAGGTGCACAATATTGCATGGAGGACAATATGGGTGCATTATATTGCATGAAGGACCATGGGGGTGCATTATATTGTGTGAAGGACCAGGGGGATGCATTATATTGCATGGAGGACCATGGGGGGTGCATTATATTGCATGGAGGACCATGAGGGGTGCATTATATTGCATGGAGGACCATGGGGGGTGCATTATATTTTGTGGAGGACCACGAGGGGTGCATTATATTGCATGGAAGACCATGGGGGTGCATTATATTGTGTGGGGACCATGGGGTGGCGCATTATATTATATGTAAGGCTATGTGGGACCATTATGATATTTGAAGGGTTATGTGGGGCCATTATAATATTTGGAGGGTTATGTCGGGGCATTATACTGTATGCAAGCAATTATACGGTGTGAAGATTTGTGTGGGGTCCATCTTACTGTGTGAAGGGCTGTGTGTTGCCTTTATACTGTTTGGAGGGCTAGCAGGGGCCATTTTATGGTGTGGTGAGGTATGGGGGCCATTATACTGCATAGAAGGCTGTGTGGGGGTCACAGTTGGGGGATCATACTGTGTTGGGGTCACCATGCTTTGCGTCGGGAGTTGAGGGGGTGTACAGTAGGGTCATTATACTGTGCATGTGGAGGCTAATGTGGAGGAATGCACCATGGAGGAATCATACTGTATTTGGGGGGCACTTTTGTTGGCATCATACTATAGGGGGGCAATGAAATAGAAATCTAGGACTTCAGCAGGAGGAAAATTAATATGTAAAGGCTGGAAAGTTGTGAGATCTGCTCTCCTGTCACTCCGACAATTATTTAATTTTTTTTTTTTCAGTTGGGGGGGCAATCAGAACTTCTGCTATTGTGCCCCATGATTTCTATGCATGCCCCTGGTCCTACCACTACTTCTATATGAAACAATGTGCTGCCAGGTTCCCATTACACAGAGTAGAGCAGACCTGAGCAAAGTGGAGCCCGTGGGCCACATCCGGCCCTCTGACTGTTCCAGTCCGGCCTGTGGACTGAGATAGCAGTAGGACTGAAGCAGAGGCCCACGGACCGCACCGTGCCTGCCCACTCGCTTACACCGCCGCCTGGCCCTGTCTCCATCTGCGAGCCGCTGAGCTGCTGCATTAGTAGAGGAGGGACCTCCAGCCCCTTCCTCCGCCAATCAGCGTGTGAAGCAGCTGACGCAATGACGTCATCGGAGACATGAAAAGAGGCACAGCACCGGGGGCACGGGAGCAAGGTGAATGTGTGCTTTTTTTAAGGTGTATGGGATGTCTGACAGGACACGGGGAGACTATAGGGGTCTATTGCAGGACATGGGGAGGCTATAGGGTTCTATTGCAGGACATGTGAAGGCTATAGGGGTCTATTGTAGGACATGGGGAGGCTATAGGGGTCTATTGCAGGACATGGGGAGGCTATAGGGGTCTATTGTAGGACATGGGGAGACTATAGAGGTCTATTACAGGACATGGGGAGGCTATAGGGGTCTATTGCAGGACATGGGGAGACTATAGAGGTCTATTGCAGGACATGGGGAGGCTAGAGGGGTCTATTGCAGGACATGTGAAGGCTATAGGGGTCTATTGCAGGACATGGGGAGGCTATAGGGGTCTATTGCATGACATGGGGAGGCTATAGGGGTCAGTTGCAGGACATGGGGAAGGCTATAGGGGTCTATTGCAGGACATGGGGAGGCTATAGGGGTCTATTGTAGGACATGGGGAGGCTATAGGGGTCTATTGCAGGACATGGGGAGGCTATAGGGGACTATTGCAGGACATGGGGAGGCTATAGGGGTCTATTGCAGGACATGGAGAGACTATAGAGGTCTATTACAGGACATGGAGAGGTTATAGGGGTCAATTGCAGGACATGGGGAGGCTATAGGGGTCTATTGCAGGACATGGGGAGGCTATAGGGGTCAGTTGCAGGACATGGGGGAGGCTATAGGGGTCGACTGCAGGACATGGGGAGGCTAAAGGGGTCTATTGCAGGACATGGAGAGGCTATGGGAGTCTATTGCAGGACATGGGAAGGCGATAGGGGTCTATTGCAAGACATGGGGAGGCTATGGGAGTCTGTTGAAGGACATGGGGAGGCTATGGGGGTCTGTTGCAGGACATGTGGAGGCTATGGGGGTCTGTTGCAGGACATGTGGAGGCTATGGGGGTCTGTTACTGGACATGGGGTGGCTATGGGGGTCTGTTGCCTGACATGGGGAGGCTATGTGGGTCTATTGCAGGACATGGAGAGGCTATGGGGGTCTGTTGCAGGACATGTGGAGGCTATGGGGGTCTGTTGCAGGACATGTGGAGGCTATGGGGGTCTGTTGCTGGACATGGGGAGGCTATGGGGTCTGTTACTGGACATGGGGATGGTCTGGGGGTCTGTTGCTGCATATAGGGAGACTATAGAGTTTCATTGCAGGACATGGGTAGGCTATAGGGGTCTATTGCAGGACATGGGGAGGCTCTGGGAGTCAGTTGAGGGACATAGTGAGGCTCTAGGAGTCAGTTGAGGGACATGGTGAGGCTCTGGGAGTCTGTTGAGGGACATGGTGAGGCTATGGGGGTCTGTTGCTGGACATGGTAAGGCTATGGGGGTCTGTTGGAGGACATGAGGAGGCTATGAGGGTCTGTCCCAGGACATGGGGAGGCCTATGAGGGTCTGTTGCAGGACATGGGGAGGCTATGGGGGTCTGTTTCTGGATGTGGGGAGGCTGTGTGGGGCTCTCATGTTGGACGTCGAGTGATTATGGGGCTCATACGGTATATAGAAGGGGCTGTATTCGGGTTCGAACTGTATAAAGGGGGATTCTTACTTCTGCTCAATATTAAGTCATGCAATTAATATTAATGTAATTAATATAAGAATTATAATTATTATATTGATATTAATATGGATCAGAATTAATCACAGTCTCTAATGTGGCCCCTCGGGAAAATGAATTGCCCACCCTTGGAGTACAGAGTACATCTAACATTATCCCCGTCCTCTATTATATCTGGATATTCCTTGTAGAAGGTCGGATGATCGCTCACCTGTAATAAGATCGCTGTTCAGCTCCGGCTGACTCCTTGTAGGGTCAGGGATTTCCGGGGTCACATTTTGCTCATATTCGCCGTCGCCTTCTGGTGTTTCCTGATTGATATAATATATATAATTAATATGTGGAATATTTCACTAAGTTACCAAATACATAAATCAGGAAGGACTAAATCAACATTTACAGATACACCAATTGTAACTGTACGAATCCCGCGCCATCTTCAGAACTTTTCTCAGAAAGTTCTCTCACTTCAGGGGATTAAGATGAGTTAACATTACAAAATCTCACGTTCTGTGTCAGATTCTATTTTCTACACCGTGATATCCCAGAGCGGTGTTATCTGCGTTCTATATACCATGGCGATATCTTGTAATTCATTCATTACAGTATTCGGTAGAATTGCTTTACACTGCAGCTCCTCTCCACAAGTCCAGATTAATATACTGTATAAGAGACTTGTATACACAATATTTCTGTAAAGATGTCTATTATCTCAGCTGCAGCATTTAGAAGCAGGAAGACTCTGATAATAGTGATAGACAGAGGCGGGATATACAGACTTCCCACCACTGAGCTGTGACTACATCTGCAGAATACAGACTGTCATCACAGACGAGGGAGCAGCAGAGACAGACGGCCATAAAATATCCTATGCCTGCCGGGGACTGACAGGGAGGCCTGTAAGATCTAACCCCAGATCTTCTGAGATCTGACTGGTGATCTGGAGAAGATCAGAGAACAAGGACGAGTGATAGAGAAGATGATGGCTTCTTACCAGGCGTTCCGATGAGCGGGCCGGACGTTCCAGTACACACAGGACTTTTTCGGCCAGGTCTTTAACAAAAGCCAAATCTCCATTTTGAGATCTTTTTTCAGCCTATAAAGAAGAAAAGAAACAATAAGGAACATTCTGAGGTGAGAAAGGTCACAATGGAGGCGGCCATTGTATGTGACATCTGCTCCTCTCTCTGCAGATACAATGACTACATATCTGGGGTTTATAGTGTTATATATTAGAGGAAAGGACAAGCTTCTATCCCACCATTATTGTCTATTATTACAGAGAAGTTTTGTGCGGAGTGTCCGCCATTTACCTGTTGTAGTAATGTCCTGATGTTGTGACATAAATCCATCAGATACTCTGAGGTTAGTTGATCTTGTTGATTTTTGGTCAGGCAGTCCTTTACTAGCTGCATCACCAGCCGGCGAGTGAAGCTGAGGACGCCATCGGGTGGTAGAAGCACAATGTTAGGGCGATTGATGATAAGAATGTCCAATAGTGCTTCTTCCTGAAAATCGTCTAGATATAATCCAGCCATAGCGAAAAACTGCAAGTGCTATCAATCACTATGGAACCAAGAATGGCACCCGTGAGCCTGTGTGCATTGTAGAAGTAGCAATTGTGAGCTGTGATGTCATAATGGCCGACTGTCATCACGGAATCTTGTGATGGAATCTTCAAGAAGCGGCTCTGCACAAATACAGTGGGAAAAATAAGTATTTGATACACTGCCGATTTTGGAAGTTTTCCCACCTACAAAGAATGGAGAAGTCTGTAATTTTTATCGTAGGTACAGATTCTAAAAAAAAATCCAGAAAATCACATTGTATGATTTTTACATAATTTGCATTTTATTGCATGATATAAATATGTGATCACCTACTGATGAGCAAGAATTCTGGCTCACCGACCTGTTATGCTATGTACGCACGTTGAGTATTTGGTTGCAGAAATTTCTGCAAGGTTTCTGCATTTCTTGGCAGCAAAAACCCTGCTGAAAAAACAGACGTTTTGCCGCGATTTTGATGTGTTTTTGCCACATGTTTGCATGAGGTTTTTGCATGTGTTTTTTTAAGCTTTTTTTGTATAGCAGTGAATGCTTTTTGGAGCTAAATAAAGATATTTGAAAAAAGAAATGTTGAACATTGCTTTAACCCTTAGATTACTGTTGGACCTGGGGTGAGTATATTGGTTAATTTAAATGATTAAAGAATGTGTCTGTTATATTTCAAATAAAGTGTTTTATTCTTGGTGTGTGTGTTTATTTAACTTTTTACTTACAGGTTTAGTACTGAGGGTTAATCCATGTCCATAAAGACACATACAAAAAATCAATTGCTAGACACTCTAGTTAGACATTACTACCTTAGATACCAATTAGCCACATGATAGGCTCAGGGATAAAAGTGACTCCAGCTCAACCAATAATGTAAGTATAGTTCATTTATTAGAAACGATAAAAATTACAATTAAAAACAATAAGTGAAGATAGAGGGGAGTGAGGAGAGGGGGGACCTCAAACCAGGAGACACCGATATGTAGACAACGATACTAATGCTTACACAAAATACAGCCAGTTAATGACATCAATATGGCTGCTGTATATTAGAATAAGTCACCAATTAGTCAATTACCATACTATACCATTTTGCATACATAAAGCGTATTCTACAAACTTCAATTTAAAGTGCATAGTGCAAAACATAACTATGTATTATTCAATAGTAATAGATCCACTGGTATAAAGAGGCAAAAGTCAGCTATGAATGTAAGATGGTAGTGCATCAGTATCAAAGTAAAAATGAAAACAATGTAGTTTAATTATTGCCAAATTTGGCTTATATTGATAAACTGATGGTCAAAGCTGTACTTCCATCAGATGATAATTAATTCAAACATTGGCTAAAGTGAAAAAAATGATTCATTACCTGAATACTATGTAGTAAGTGAGCAGGGAGGGATAAGGACGCTGTGTCTCCCGCAGCCTCCATAAGCGTCCTTATCACCTCACTTATTGCACCTCTGCATGAGAATTTTGTCACGCAGCATCGGTGCAGTTAGTGAGGTCACTGGATCTCATCAGCTGATGAACTCATGTGACCTCTGTCCTGGCAGCTCAGCACTATACACTGCAGGGAGCGATCACGCTCCTGTCAGTTTATAGCCTGCTGTGAGGTGATCGGATCACCATGGGATACTTGTGATTCGGCGGATAGGTGAGTATAAGCTCTTTTTTTTAACATTCATTTAAACTTATTTTTTCCCTGCAAGCACAGACCCAAGCTGATGACAGCTCCCATCATCAATGCCTGCACTTGCTATTATCAGCGGCAGCAGCCCTAGGCTGTTGGGAGGACTGGTCTTTCATCAGCTGAACCTGTCACCCGCGGTCAATTCTTTATGCGTTTTTGCTGCGTTTTTGACCCATTGACTTCAATTGAGTCCGTCAAATACGCAGCAAAAATACACAGCAAATCCGCAAATATTTTGATACCTGCGTTTTCGTTGCAGATTTGACTGACTCAATTGAAGTCAATGGGATAAAAACGCTCAAAGAATTGACATGCTACAGATTTAAATGCAATGCTAATCCTGACAAGAAAATTCCTGATCTTGTGCACAGCACTTCAGGATTTTCATTGCATTAGCTGGCACAAGGATTCTCTAGCATTTTGGGCCCATTTCCGTGTGGAAAAAAATGCTGTGAAAATGCACCAATAACACACCATGTGCACACAGAACACAGTTTTTTTTAAGAAGCCCTCCTACTCAGCATTCTTTACCTGTATTAATTGCACCTGTTTGAAGTCGTTATGACGCGCCCCCTGGGACATATTCCTTTTTGAGGGGAATACCCGGCACCGGATCAGATGGGGGGTTGTAGTCTCCGAGCGGCTGTGACCCGGCCCGTGCCCAGGGCGTCAAACTCAGTGTTATGTGGCAGTCCTACAGATGTTATTAAGAGTTCTTTTGTGTCGACTACGCCACCCGTTGTGATGCGGTCACTGTGGCCGCCGCTGCAGCAGGGTCCGCTGAGGCTGATGGTGGGTGCGCAGCTTGGTGGGATAACCCCCAACGGGAGGGGTATAGCCTCAGGGGGGACAGGTGCAGAGGATGGGGGTTGTGGTGGTGCGGTGCAGACGGCAATGAAGACAGAGTCGGGTTGTGCAGTTAAGGGTGTTTACTTACTGCAGATGTTGTACTGATCACTCCAGCTTCGAGTGACCACCCGAGCCGTGCTGCGTCCACCAGGTCCTGGATCCAGCCAACCCCCAAACAAGTCCGGAGCGTGGCCCTGAGCTCTCCTTCTGTCCCGTTCTCTGGCCGTCCCCACCAGTGATCCACCTAGGTCCAGCTCCCTCGGGCCTTCTGTTGGGACACCCTTGGCCCTGGGTTCCCTGACCCTTCATGTGGTGTGCCTTCGGGGTGGATGTGATGGGTGACCGTGGCAAACGCTGCCCACGGTCTCCGGTCTCTGGCTGGGGTGTGTTTTCTGCCCCCACCAGCTTGGGTTCCGGTACCCTGTGCCGACTCTTCACCCGGGGATTTAAGTTGGGATCTTGGAGTCCTTTTCTGCTGTTTCCCCCTCTGGGTCTCTCTCTCTCTTCTCCTCTCTCACTCTGGGTCTCTCTCTTCTCCTCTTCCTCTGCTTGCTGACTTGTTCTCTGCATCTGACCCTGTTCTTAGTTGGTGCCCACCTTATATACACCCTCTATGTGTGAGCTCAGGTGACCAGCACCCTATGAGTTCCTATCTTTACCCAGGCTGCTCCCCCTATCTGCCCCTACACTACTTGGGATGTACCACCCCCCTCCCACTCCAGCCAGGAACAGACTCGGTCGTACCTGCACATTTCTAAGTGGGAGTACCGTCGGTCTGCTCCTCGGAAATGGGATGTGTGTAGTGCATGCAGCCTACCGAGCTCAGTTCCACTCTCCATCCTTGCCCGGGAGTGGAATATCACACCTCTGGGTTGAGGTGCAATACCCCTGTAGCAGCCGAATCCTCAGGGTGCTACATTCCCCCCTGGTAAATCACAGCACGTCCTCGGGCTGTAAGACATAAACAACACCAAAACATACATTTTTTTTTTTTCATAAACATATAAAACAACATATATTAGCAAATAAAACATTCTCGTCGCCTCTGGCTCCTCCTCCGGTCACTGTGCAACGTGTGACCGGGTAAAGTGCGACAGTCTCTCTGGAAAACTGGTTTTCCTATAAAACCAGTAGGGGGCGCTTTAGGAAGCGCAACTATATACAGGGGAAGTTGGCCGCTCTCAGTCCTCGGCCAGGTAAAGGGAAGGGAATGGCTGCTCACAGTCCTCAGCCTGGTATGGATACGGAATAACGGGTACACAGTTCACTCATGCTGGTCCCAACGGGGACTATATATATGTAGCAACAGTTTCTTTGGTACCCGGTCGGGTAACTATTTACATCCACTGCTCTGCCGCACTCAACGGCGTCTTCCTCCTGCTCTTTGCTTATAGCTGGTTGTAACTTCAGACCCGTCCGGGTCCTCTTGCTCCTCCTCCTCGCACTGCAACTCCTCCTCCGTCAGGCGGTGTACGTGGAGGGCATAAGGTCCTTTGGCACACTTGTGCCGGGTGAAGGTGACCTCGTCTCCGATGTAGAGGTCACGACCTCTGTGCCCCTCCGGCAGATGGGACTCCACGTCTCTGCGCGTGACAAAGACGTCGCCGGGGGTGTTGTTGTCTCGGATGAAGCCCCACCCATGCTGCTGGTTGAACTTGATCACTGTCCCGATGGTGCGGGGACAATGCGCTGCACGGGGGTCCCTCCTGGTCCGGCTCTTCTGCTCGGCGCTCCTTATTTGGGCCTGTTGTTCCCGGACCCGCCTCTCTCTCCGCTCCCTCGCGAACTCTTCGAGCTGCTGTCGGCAACACTCAGCGCGCTCTGCTGCAGCTGCCCTAGTTTCCTGAGTGAACCCCATTAGATCTTCTCCGGTGGGGTCCCACTCAAACTGTGCTTCCGCTAGCGGGGGCGAGATCCGTGCCACGGGCTTCGGAGCCGGAATCAGGGGTTCATCCAGGGGTCTTAGTCTCTGCTGCCGTTCCAGTTCATGGTATCCTTCGGGCCAGATGAAGGGCCGCCCGTCCGGCCATGTGAGCTGGCTGAACAAGTCCTCCCCCAGGTGTGGCACCCTTGGTTTTACGGGTGCGGGCGCGGTGGTGGTGGCGCCCGGGTTGCCCAGGCCTTGCGGCCAGGCCTGGGGCACCTGGAAGGTGAAGGGCACCGTTAGGACGGCGGCGCCCTGGGCTACCTGGCCTTGCGGCCAGGCCGGAGGCTCCGCGGAGGTAGGGGGCGCTGTTGGTGATGCGGCGCCCGGGGGTACTAGGCCTTGCGACCAGGCTGGTGGTATTTCCTGCTTTGTCACGCTCCGGGTCGAGGCGCGTGACGTCACAGGGGTCGCTGCGGCGGCTTCCGGTCGGGGCCTAGTCCATAGCGGTGACATGGCGGCTACGGGCACAGCAGGGGGACTTTCGGGCTCTGCGACGGGGAGCTGGGGCAGGTGGGCGGTTTCCCGGCTTGGGGTATAGGCGTCCCCTTTACCTGCCTCCATGCGTTCGGCTCCCTTCTCGGCGCCGTCTTCAGCCTTTGGTCCTCCCGCGCCATCCTCAGAGGCGGTCTGCTTCCTCTTCCAGGGTAGCGTGCTCCGTTGACTGGTCTCAGCTTGCTGGGCCATCTCCCGGCTCCATTCCGCCAATATCTCGCGCTGTACCCGGGCCATCCTCCGTGCGAGGCCCTCCAGGGCAGTCTGTGCACACTCCCGGTCTCGGGGGAGCTGTGCTAGGACCTCCACTAGGCCTAGTGGGGTCGTGGTGTCTAGCAGGCTCCTGACCAACGGGTCGGTGCTGCTCTGCTCTTCTTCCAGCAGGCTCCTGGCCAGCGGGCCGGTGCTGCTCTGCTCTCCTTCCTCGGTCTCTAGCAGACTCCTGGCCAGCGGGCCGGTGCTGTTCTGCTTTCTCTCCATATCCGGGTAAGCTCCTCCGCTACTCCTCGTTAGACTTCTTGCCTCCGGGTGCGCTCGCTCCAGACCGCTCCAGGCGGCACCCATCCCCGCTCTTTTCTTTCGTCTCCTCCCACTTCGAGGGCGGTCCCGGGGCAACTCGGTGACTGTCAGCTCCAGGGGTAGTTCTTTCACGCTGACAGACACCTCTAGCATCACAGTCTCTGTTGGTGGGGGCGGTTTCCACTTTTGGCGCCATTTTCGGTCCTGGCCCACGATGGGAGGCGGCCTCCTGCCCTCCTTTGGCACGCCCATAATGGCGTCCGCTGCTCTTCCAAGGCGGGAAATCTGCGGATTTGGCGGGAAGCGTCGCCCAGTGGCGGGAAACTCTGCAGATGGCGGGAACAAGCTGGAAATGGCGGACAATCGGCGGGAAACGACCTGTGATGGGGTCCGATGGCGTGGACCCTCCGGAACCGGCGGGAGACTTCTTTCTGAGGTAAACTTGCACTTTTCTTCAGGCACGCAGTACCCGGGTGTTGCGGGCACGTAATCCTGCCGACTACGCCAAAGTTGACGCGCCCCCTGGGACATATTCCTTTTTGAGGGGAATACCCGGCACCGGATCAGATGGGGGGTTGTAGTCTCCGAGCGGCTGTGACCCGGCCCGTGCCCAGGGCGTCAAACTCAGTGTTATGTGGCAGTCCTACAGATGTTATTAAGAGTTCTTTTGTGTCGACTACGCCACCCGTTGTGATGCGGTCACTGTGGCCGCCGCTGCAGCAGGGTCCGCTGAGGCTGATGGTGGGTGCGCAGCTTGGTGGGATAACCCCCAACGGGAGGGGTATAGCCTCAGGGGGGACAGGTGCAGAGGATGGGGGTTGTGGTGGTGCGGTGCAGACGGCAATGAAGACAGAGTCGGGTTGTGCAGTTAAGGGTGTTTACTTACTGCAGATGTTGTACTGATCACTCCAGCTTCGAGTGACCACCCGAGCCGTGCTGCGTCCACCAGGTCCTGGATCCAGCCAACCCCCAAACAAGTCCGGAGCGTGGCCCTGAGCTCTCCTTCTGTCCCGTTCTCTGGCCGTCCCCACCAGTGATCCACCTAGGTCCAGCTCCCTCGGGCCTTCTGTTGGGACACCCTTGGCCCTGGGTTCCCTGACCCTTCATGTGGTGTGCCTTCGGGGTGGATGTGATGGGTGACCGTGGCAAACGCTGCCCACGGTCTCCGGTCTCTGGCTGGGGTGTGTTTTCTGCCCCCACCAGCTTGGGTTCCGGTACCCTGTGCCGACTCTTCACCCGGGGATTTAAGTTGGGATCTTGGAGTCCTTTTCTGCTGTTTCCCCCTCTGGGTCTCTCTCTCTCTTCTCCTCTCTCACTCTGGGTCTCTCTCTTCTCCTCTTCCTCTGCTTGCTGACTTGTTCTCTGCATCTGACCCTGTTCTTAGTTGGTGCCCACCTTATATACACCCTCTATGTGTGAGCTCAGGTGACCAGCACCCAATGAGCTCCTATCTTTACCCAGGCTGCTCCCCCTATCTGCCCCTACACTACTTGGGATGTACCACCCCCCTCCCACTCCAGCCAGGAACAGACTCGGTCGTACCTGCACATTTCTAAGTGGGAGTACCGTCGGTCTGCTCCTCGGAAATGGGATGTGTGTAGTGCATGCAGCCTACCGAGCTCAGTTCCACTCTCCATCCTTGCCCGGGAGTGGAATATCACACCTCTGGGTTGAGGTGCAATACCCCTGTAGCAGCCGAATCCTCAGGGTGCTACAGTTACCTGTATAAAAGACACCTGTCCACACACTCAATCAATCACACTCCAAGCACTCCACTATGGCCAAGAACAAAGAGCTGTCTAAGGACACCAGGGACAAAATTGTAGACCTGCACAAGGCTGGAATGGGCTACAGGAGAATAGGCAAGCAGCTTGTTGAGAAGGCAACAACTGTTGCTGCGATTATTAGAAAATGGAAGAAACACATGACGACTGTCAATCTTCCTTGGTCTGGTGCTCCATGCATGATCTTGCAATGTGAAGTAAGGATGATTCTGATAAAGGTCAGGAATCAGCCCAGAACTACATGGGAGGATCTGCTCAATGACCTGAAGAGAGCTGGGACCACAGTCTCAAACATTACCGCTAGTAACTTACTACACCGTCATGGACGAAAATCCTGCAGTGCACGCAAGGTCCCCCTGATCACGCCAGCACATGTCCAGGCCCATTTGAAGTTCACCAATGACCATCTGGATGATCCCGAGGAAGCATGGGAGAAGGTCATGTGGTCAGATGAAACCGAAATAGAACTTTTTGCTATCAACTCCACTCACTGTGTTTGGAGGAAGGAGAAAGATGAATACAACCCCAAGAACACCGTCCCAACCTTGAACCATGGTGGGGAAAACATCATACTTTGGGGGTCTTTTCTGCTAATGGGACAGGACAACTGCATCGTATTGAAGGGAGGATGGATGGGGTCATGTAGATTTTGGCTAACAACATCCTTCCCTCAGTAATGACAATGACCCAAAATACAGACAGGACAACTAAGGAGTGTCTATGTAAGAAGCATTTCAAGGTCCTGGAGTGGCCTAGCCAGTCTCCAGACCTGAACCCAATAGAAAATCTTTGGAGGGAGCTGAAACTAAATGTTGCCCAGCGACAGCCCCGAAAACTGAAAGATCTGGAGAAGATCTGTATGGAGGAGTGGGCCAAAATCCCTGCTGCAGTGCGTGCAAACCTGGTCAAGAACTACAGGAAACGTCTGACCTCTGTAATTGCAAAGGTTTCTGCACCAAATATTAAATTCTGTTTTTCTATTGTATCAAATACTTATTCCAGGCAATAAAATGCAAATTAATTATGTAAAAATCATACAAAGCAATTTCCTGGATTATTTTTTTTTTACATTCTGTTTCTCACAGTTGAAGTGTACCTATAACAAAAATTACAGGCCTCTCCATTCTTTGTAGGTGGGAAAACTTGCAAAATCAGCAGTGTATCAAATACTTATTTTCCCAACTGTAGATGCTGCCTTGCAATATTTAGGGTTTGTTCAAACTCGCGTATAAATAATGGGTCCCATTCCCATCCAGGAGAGTGGAAGAAATCTTAGTCACTAAGCTGGTACTGTAAAAAGGAAGTGTTTTTGTCACAGAAAAAAAAATGCTGATGTAATGGCATTTGTGGAAACACCCCACAGATATCCTCAGTCATATGATGGGAAATATTGTATATACAGTGGTGGCCAAAAGTATTGGCACCCCTGCAATTCTGTCAGATAATATTCAGTTTCTTCCTGAAAATGATTGCAATCACAAATTCTTTGGTCTTATTATCTTCATTTAATTTGCTTGCATGGAAAAAACACAAAATAGAATGAAGCAAAAATCAAATCATTGATCATTTCACACAAAACTCCAAAAATGGGCCAGACAAAAGTATTGGCACCCTCAGCCTAATACTTGGTTGCACAACCTTTAGCCAAAATAACTGCGAACAACCGCTTCCGGTAACCATCAATGAGTTTCTTACAATGCTCTGCTGGAATTGTAGACCATTCTTCTTTGGCAAACTGCTCCAGGTCCCTGATATTTGAAGGGTGCCTTCTCCAAACTGCCATTTTGAGATCTCTCCACAGGTGTTCTATGGGATTCAGGTCTGGACTCATTGCTGGCCACCTTAGAAGTCTCCAGTGCTTTCTCTCAAACCATTTTATAGTGCTTTTGGAAGTGCGTTTTGGGTCATTGTCCTGCTGGAAGACCCATCACGTCTGAGGGAGACCCAGCTTTCTCACACTGGGCCCTACATTATGCTGCAAAATTTGTTGGTAGTCTTCAGACTTCATAATGCCATGCACACGGTCAAGCAGTCCAGTGCCAGAGGCAGCAAAGCAACCCCAAAGCATCAGGGAACCTCCACCATGTTTGACTGTAGGGACCGTGTTCTTTTCTTTGAATGCCTCTTTTTTTTCCTGTACACTCTATGTTGATGCTTTTTCCCAAAAAAGCTCTACTTTTGTCTCATCTGACCAGAGAACATTCTTCCAAAATGTTTTAGGCTTTCTCAGGTAAGTTTTGGCAAACTCCAGCCTGGTTTTTTTATGTCTCGGGGTAAGAAGTGGGGTCTTCCTGGGTATCCTACCATACAGTCCCTTTTCATTCAGACGCCGACGGATAGTACGGGTTGACACTGTTGAACTTGTTTGGATGTTAGTCGAGGTTCTTTATCCACCATCCGCACAATCTTGCGTTGAAATCTCTCGTCAATTTTTCTTTTCCGTCCACATCTAGGGAGGTTAGCCACAGTGCCATGGGCTTTAAATTTCTTGATGACACTGCGCACGGAAGACACAGCAACATTCAGGTCTTTGGAGATGGACTTGTAGCCTTGAGATTGCTCATGCTTCCTCACAATTTGGTTTCTCAAGTCCTCAGACAGTTCTTTGGTCTTCTTTCTTTTCTCCATGCTCAATGTGGTACACACAAGGACACAGGACAGAGGTTGAGTCAACCTCTGCGCATCCTCCTCCTCCTCATGTTCAGCCTCCATCTCAGATATCACCACATCAGTTACAAGCTGGAAGCACTGCAGTACTGCCTCAGCCAAGCGGCAACAGGCTGTGCTGAAACTCATAAGCTTAGGTGATAAACCTCACACTGCTTGTGAGTTGTGGACAGCTGTGAAAGAGCAGGCAGATCTGTGGCTGAGACCGCTGAACCTACATCCAGGCATGGTCGTGTATGGGGGCTCTGAGGCGAGGCGAGATCACACAAGTACCATGCCTGGCTCATGTGCTTAACATCGTGATTCAGCGGTTTCTTAAATCGTACCCCGAGTTGCCAGATCTGCTTGTCAAAGTACGCCGCCTGTCAGCTCATTTTCGCAAGTCGGCTACAGCTTCCGCCGCCCTTGCTGTGTTGCAGCAGCGTTTACAGCTTCCGGCACACCGACTGGTGTGTGATGTCCCCACTCATTGGAACTCTACCCTTCACATGTTGCAAAGGATTTGTGAGCAGAAGAGAGCAGTTGTGGAGTACCAGCTGCAACAAGGCCGTCGATATTCAGGTTAGACTCCACACATAAGACCTCAGGAGTGGATCTGGATGTCTGACATATGTACCATCCTGACAAACTTTGAGGAGTCCACCAAGATGGTGAGTGGTGATGACGCCATCATTAGCGTCAGCATCCCACTTGTCTGTCTTTTGCAACGCTCTCTGGAGAGAATTAAAGAGGAGGCATTGCAGCCAGAGTATGATGAGATGGATCAAGAAGCCGTAGCGGGTGATTACACACAGCCCAGCCTCATCTCATCCCAACGTGCATTGAGGGACAATGAGGGAGAGGATGAGGAGGAGGAGGAGGAGGAAGAACAGGAGCTGGTATCATGCGCTGTAGATGGTAGTACCTGTACAACTGTCATACCGTCGGTTCAGCGTGGGTGGCCTGAGGACAGGGGGGAGGAGGAGGAGGAGAGCATGGTCAGTCGTCATGTTGGTGAGGACATGGAAGCCTTGCCTGTTACCAGTCTGGCACGCATGGCTAACTTTATGTTACGCTGCCTTAACCGTGACCCTCGCGTTGTCAAAATGTTGGGTGACAGTCATTACTGGTTGGTGACACTTGTAGACCCCCGCTACAAGGAGAACTTTCACTCTCTTATTCCTGAGGTGGAGAGGTCTACAAAAATGGGTCAATACCAGAAGGCCCTTGCTGCAGAACTCTTAAAAAAATTCCCATCTGAACACGCTAGCGGCAGAGGTCACAGTTCGTTGCCCAACCAAGGCGTACAGGCGAGAGAGACGCAACTCCAATCCAGCAGAGACAGGGGAACACTGTCAACGTTCTGGGACAGTTTTCTGACACCCGCCCAGCTTACAGGCCCTGAGGCGCGGGGAACTCTCACAAGGAGTGGAAAGTTTCAAAAGATGGTGAGGGAGTACCTTGCCGATCATGCCAGCGTCCTCCGTGATTCCTCTGTACCTTTTAATTATTGGGTATCCAAGCTGGACACTTGGAATGAACTCGCTCTGTACGCCTTATCGGAGCGTGTTTTTAGTGCCGCTGGGGGAATTATAACTGATAAGCGCACTCGCCTGTCAACTGACAATGCTGACAAGCTGACCCTTATCAAAATGAACAAGGGCTGGATTGGGCCAGACTTTTCATCACCACCAAATGACAGCAGAGTAACATAAAGTCAAATCCACTGTGTTATTTCGGGAGGTGTATTCCCATGCACCGCTTCACACCCACTCATGGGTATACGCTTCCTCATTTTGGCTCTATTTTGCTCTTCTCCTTATCCTCAGCCTCCACCACCACTATACCACCAGGGTGACCTTGGTCCGTGTTGCCAGCATTGCAAGTTCCTCCCTCCTAATTTTTGGTAGCTTTTGCTTGGAAGGCATAGGAAAAGACTATGGGAGACCCACTCCCCAATAATGGGAATAATGCTTTTAAGATGCTGTACTGCATGGCTCTTGTTTGCCAGCATTGCAAGTTACTCTGTCCTAATTTTTGGCAGCTTTTGCTTGGCAGGCATAGGCAAAGACTATGGGAGACCCACTCCCCAATAATGGGAATAATGTTTTTAAGATGCTGTACTGCATGGCTCTTGCAAGGGGCATTTAAACCGTGTTGCTAAGCTACTGCGACCTCCACCACTTTTCCAAGGGGCATTGATATTGTCTTTTTATTCCACTGCGACCTCCACGTCTCTTCCAAGGGGCATTTAAACCGTCTTTTTAAGCTACTGTGACCTCCACCACTCTTCCAAGGGGCATTAAAACCGTCTTCTTAAGCTACTGCGACCTCCACCGCTCTTCCAAGGGGCATTAAAACCGTCTTGTTAACCCTAGAACGCATGACCATAAAAATCTACATTTTCACATACCTGGGGCCTTTTAGGCCCGTGTGCAAATAACATGGAATAACTCAAACAAAAATGACAAACAACTATATACCTGAGGAATACCTAGAGTTTCAAAATTCTAACTAAAGTAATCTTGCAGAAAATAGAAAACAATTAACAGGACGGGCCTGCGAGGCCCCAGGTATGCGTTCTAGGATTAAGCTACTGCGACCTCCACCATTCTTCCAAGGGGCATTAAAACCATCTTGTTAAGCTACTGCAACCTCCACGTCTCTTCCAAGGGGCATTAAAACCGTCTTGTTAAGCTACTGCAACCTCCACGTCTCTTCCAAGGGGCCTTAAAACTGTCATGTTAAGCTACTGCAACCTCCTCGTCTCTTCCAAGGGACATTAAAACTGTCTTGTTAAGCTACTGCAACCTCCACGTCTCTTCCAAGGGGCATTAAAACCTTCTTGTTAAGCTACTGCAACCTCCACGTCTCTTCCAAAGGGCATTAAAACCGTCTTGTTAAGCTACTGCAACCTCCACCACTTTTTCAAGGGGCATTGAAATTGTCTTTTTATTCCACTGTGGCCTCCACGTCTCTTCTAAGGGGCATTAAAACCATCTTGTTAAGCTACTGCGACCTCCACTACTTCTCCAAGGGGCATTAAAACCGTCTTGTTAAGCTACTGCGACCTCCACCACTCTTCCAAGGGGCATTAATATTGTCTTTTTATTCCACTGTGACCTCCACCACACCTCCAAGGGGCATTAAAACCGTCTTGTTAAGCTACTGCAACCTCCACGTCTCTTCCAAGGGGCATTAAAACCGTCTTGCTAAGCTACTGCGATCTCCACGTCTCTTCTAAGGGGCATTAAAACCGTCTTGCTAAGCTACTGCAACCTCCATGTCTCTTCCAAGGGGCATTAAAACTGTTTTGTTAAGCTACTGCGACCTCCACGTCTCTTTCAAGGGGCATTAAAACCGTCTTGTTAAGCTACTGCGACCTCCACCACTTTTCCCAGGGGCATTGATATTGTCTTTTTATTCCACTGCGACCTCCACCATTCTTCCAAGGGGCATTAAAACCGTCTTGTTAAGCTACTGCGACCTCTACCACTTTTCCCAGGGGCATTGATATTGTCTTTTTATTCCACTGCGACCTCCACGACTCTTCCAAGGGGCATTTAAACCATCTTGTTTAGCTACTGTGACCTCCACCACTCTTCCAAGGGGCATTAAAACCGTCTTGTTAAGCTACTGCGACCTCCACCACTTTTCCCAGGGGCATTGATATTGTCTTTTTATTCCACTGTGACCTTCACCATTCTTCCAAGCGGCATTAAAACAGTCTTGTTAAGCTACTGCGACCTCCAACACTTTTCCCAGGGGCATTGATATTGTCTTTTTATTGCACTGCGACCTCCACGTCTCTTCCAAGGGGCATTAAAACTGTCTTGCTAAGCTGCTGCAAACTCCACGTCTCTTCCAAGGGGCATTAAAACCATCTTGTTAAGCTACTGCAACCTCCACATCTTTTCCAAGGGGCATTAAAACCATCTTGTTAAGCTACTGCAACCTCCACGTCTCTTCCAAGGGGCATTAAAACCGTCTTTTTAAGCTACTGCAACCTCCACGTCTCTTCCAAGGGGCATTAAAACCATCTTGTTAAGCTACTGCAACCTCCACGTCTCCTCCAAGGGGCATTAAAACCATCTTGTTAAGCTACTGCAAACTCCACATCTCTTCCAAGTGGCATTAAAACCATCTTGTTAAGCTACTGCGACCTCCACCACTTTCCCCAGGGGCATTAAAACCATCTTGCTAAGCTGCTGCGACCTCCACCATTCTTCCAAGGGGCATTAAAACCGTCTTGTTAAGCTACTGCGACCTCCACCACTTTTCCAAGGGGCATTGATATTGTCTTTTCATTCCACTGCAACCTCCACCATTCTTCCAGAGGGCATTGCATTTCTTCCTAATTTTAGTCAGCTTTTGATTTTCAATGCATAGGCGAACACTAAGGGAGACCCACTCCCCAATAAGGGGTAGAAGGTTTTTAGTATGCTGTAATCCACGTCTGTTTCAAGGGGCATTGCAGTTCCTCATAATTTTTGGAAAGCCTTCCATTCACTGCTTAGGCCAACATTGCACAGGAGACCCAGTTGCTATAAATGGAAAAAACGTTTTAGTTAAGGCCCTCTGACCTCCATGTCAAGGGGCATTAAAGTGCCTCGAAATTTTTGTTAGGCATTGCACTCACTGCATGCCCTTTAACTGTGTAGCCGAACCGCTCCTTTTGGTACCGAAACATATCCTACAAGACGTGTGGTTGACTGGCGTGATATTGATGTGAATGGTCCCTGTTCCTCCTGCTCTTTCTCCTTTGCCACCACCTCATCCATCATTCATCACCTGAAGCTTTGTTTTAACAGGAGTCATAGAACTGGGATAGTAGCAGGAAAACATCCAGCAATCTTCGGAGAAGGTAGGATATGCGCTAAAACGCTGATCACATCAGGCCTAGCCGCTACTACATACATGCACTTGCATTCCAAGAAAACGAAGCAGACGCTAACTTCTATCATCATCATTATGCTCCTCATCTTGGCACTCTCAACTCCCCTGATGGAGAAGCCAGGGCCCACCGGAGGAGTCTGGTTCTCTGGTGGGCTCGTCCAATGCTGCCCTAAAGCAGAGGGAAGTTTGAAGGAGAAATAGGGGCGGCTGGGGACCGTTTATGGACATCCGGCTGCCCCTAGGCGGCTGGGGACCGTGTGTGGACACCCGACCGCGGGGCGTCTGGGGACCGAGTATAGACACCCGGCCCCCCCTGGCGGCTGGGGACCGAGCGTGGACACCCGGCCGCCGGGCGGCTGGGGACTGAGTATGGATGCCTCGCTGCCAAAGTAGCCATGAGGTAGTGGCCAGCTTTGGCCTCCTCCAAACTAAAAGGCCCCATTTCAAGTGCAAGCTAGCAGTATGGTATTGCAGCCTGGGGGTGTGTGGGTGGCAGGTTGCACACTTACGCTTGCATTCCAAGAAAACAAAGCAGATGCTAACTTCTATCATCATCATCATGCTCCTCACTTTGGCACTCTCAACTCGCCTGATGGAGAAGCCAGGGCCCACCGGAGGAGTCTGGTTCTCTGGTGGGCTCGTCCAATGCTGCCCTAAAGCAGGACAGGCTAAGAAAATTGTTGGGGAAGTTTGAAGGAGAAATAGGGGCGGCTGGGAACCGCTTATGGACAACCGGCCGCCCCCAGGCGGCTGGGGACCGTGTGTGGACACCCGGCTGCAGGGTGGCTGGGGACCAAGTATGGACACCCGGCCGCCCCCTGGCGGCTGGGGACCGAGCGTGGACACCCGGCTTTTAGGCAGTAACCTGGTTGTCAGAGATGCTTCCAGGGGTCTTCCCCATGCTGTTCCCATGTCTTTTCAGCACTGTATGCATGTGTCACACAGCACATGGCCAGATAAGATTGTAAAATGTTAAAATTACATTTCCCGGTGAATACATTTGTCACGGTTGAAAGCAATACAAAAGTGCAAAAACGCATAAAAAATGCTACTTGTGAACATAGCCCAAGGTGTGGAGGAGTATTTTTGTTTTTGGTTATTTATTTTACCTTATACACAAGTCTTTACTCTGCAAAGGATGTTCCTAAACATATTTCACAGGAAAACCGTTTCAGTTTAGTTTTTGAACGTTATATTGTGAGCTTAATACCTCTGACCACGTTGTTGACAGCAGTGACCTGGGGGTCAGAAATGCTTCCTGGGGCGATGCCCATGCTGTCCCCTTGTCTTTTGAGCATTGTCACTATAGTTTTGGGCACTTTTTAGGCTTTCTACAGACTGCCGGGGGTGCCGCCGCAAAAATGCTCGGGTCTCCCATAGACTAATATTGAGCTTCGAGCACCCGAGCATTTTAGTGCTCGCTCAACACTAATAATCACCACACTCTATGGAGACTCATTGTAACAAATTTAAGGAGCAACATACTAAAAACATTTTAATTGATAAATGTCATAAAACATAAAAAATAAAAATATTAGGCATTTTATATAATAATAATAATAATTAAAAAATAAAATAATAATCATTTTATTATTCCATGGTGCTTTACAATTCAGATGTTACATGTGCAATGTCAGACATTACAAAGTAGCACAATTCCTACAAGAGGAGGTGAGGTCCCTGCTCACAAGTTTGCAACTTAAAAGTAAAGTTGGACACAAAAGGTAATAAGTGTTTGTAGTATATGGTACGGCCACCTTTTAGAATAAATAAGGATATACATATAAGGCTGCATGAACCGGCCACCAGCCGGTATCTGTGTAGTGAGCTGGCAGACTCTGGCTGTTCTGTGATAATTGAGATAGAGCCTGTTACAGAAATGATTACGCAGGATGGTGTTGCCACCTTGTGGCCAGAGGTTGCACCTGCGCAGGGTGTGATGACAGAGAAAAAGACTGAGCCTCCTGTGTCCCGCCCTAGAGAGTCACGTGACCAGAGTGGGAAGCAGGAAAAAGCGCGCAAAGAGTCTGTTGTTGTCTGTGAAAAGAGCCAGGACGGTGTGCAGCTCCTCGTGTGTGGTGCAGAGGAGACTCTCAACTAGAGATGAGCGTTGTTCTACTCGAACTGTTCGCCAATCTCAAATTCGAGCTGTTTTGGGCGGTGTTCGAGCCGGTCGGCGAACACGAACAATTTGAGAAAAATTCGGCTGTTCGAGGTTATGTTCGATAACTGTTCGTGCACCAAAATCATAACTGGATTTTTTCTCAGTAATGATGAAAATTAATGTTAATACGCAGTTTGAGTGTACAGCGGGGCGGGGGGAGGGGCAGGGGATGGATCCCTGCAGGAACAATGAAGATCTCCATTTTTTTTTCTCTTTCCCGCATTTGCAGTGGGGAGGTGCAATCTGTCAGCCTATCAGCAGCGCACACACGGAGCGAAGTGCTTTTTTTCACACAAGCAAGGGCATGTGTGATTGGCAGTGTATGTCACATGTCCTTGCCCTATAAGACCAAGCCATTTTCCCCGTCGCCACCATTTTCTCACTGCTGCAGCTGCGTGTTAGACGGCACCGCTGTTGCTGTGTGCGCTATACCTTGTTAATTTCAAGCCAATTTTCGCACAAATATACAGATAGCTTGGGAGTAGGGAATAGTTGTGATTGCAGTCCTTTTAAGGACTAGGTTACAGCATTTCCTACGACTTTTATCAGGCAGGTCTGTGCTCTTAAATAGATAGATTGTGGGAGTAAAGACTAATTGTAATTGGAGTCCTTTTCAGGACTAGGTTACATCAGTTCCTATCAGTTTTTGCCAGGCAGGTCTGTGCCAGTGCTGTGCAAGTTTTTTTCACAGCATTTGGCTGAATCTAGCAAAGCTAATCCTTTTTGGCCTATTGCAGAGTGTGTTAGTCAGTGGAGTAGCCTATGTGTGTTGCAAGATATACCACCTGTGTATAGAATACCAATTTTTTTACTGCACCTAGTGAAGTAAAATCTTTTGGGCATAGCATCATTCTATTAGTCCATCTATACTGACCTCCATCAGGTTGCAAACTGAATATAATTTTTTTCTGCATCTAGCTCTGAAAAAATATTTGGGCTTCTAGCAGTGTGTGGGACTTGGTCTATTAGTCCATCTATACTGACCTCCATCAGGTTGCAAATTAAAAATAATTTTTTTCTTCATTTAGCTCTGAAAAAATATTTGGGCTTCTAGCAGTGTGTGGGACTTGTTCTATTAGTCCTTCTATACTGACCTCCAGCAGGTTGCAAATTGAATATAATTTTTTTCTGCATCTAGCTCTGAAAAAATATTTGGGCTTCTAGCGGTGTGTGGGACTTGGTCTATTAGTCCATCTATACTGACCTCCATCAGGTTGCAAATTAAAAATAATTTTTTTCTGCATCTAGCTCTGAAAAAATATTTGGGCTTCTAGCAGTGTGTGGGACTTGGTCTATTAGTCCATCTATACTGACCTCCATCAGGTTGCAAATTAAAAATAATTTTTTTCTTCATTTATCTCTGAAAAAATATTTGGGCTTCTAGCAGCGTGTGGGACTTGTTCTATTAGTCCATCTATACTGACCTCCATCAGGTTGCAAATTAAAAATAATTTTTTTCTGCATCTAGCTCTGAAAAAATATTTGGGCTTCTAGCAGTGTGTGGGACTTGGTCTATTAGTCCATCTATACTGACCTCCATCAGGTTGCAAATTAAAAATAATTTTTTTCTGCATCTAGCTCTGAAAAAATATTTGGGCTTCTAGCAGTGTGTGGGACTTGGTCTATTAGTCCATCTATACTGACCTCCATCAGGTTGCAAATTGAATAAAAAAAATTTCTGCATCTAGCTCTGAAAAAATATTTGGGCTTCTAGCGGTGTGTGGGACTTGGTCTATTAGTCCATCTATACTGACCTCCATCAGGTTGCAAATTAAAAATAATTTTTTTCTGCATCTAGCTCTGAAAAAATATTTGGGCTTCTAGCAGTGTGTGGGACTTGGTCTATTAGTCCATCTATACTGACCTCCATCAGGTTGCAAATTAAAAATAATTTTTTTCTTCATTTAGCTCTGAAAAAATATTTGGGCTTCTAGCAGTGTGTGGGACTTGTTCTATTAGTCCTTCTATACTGACGTCCAGCAGGTTGCAAATTGAATATAATTTTTTTCTGCATCTAGCTCTGAAAAAATATTTGGGCTTCTAGCTGTGTGTGGGACTTGGTCTATTAGTCCATCTATACTGACCTCCATCAGGTTGCAAATTAAAAATAATTTTTTTCTGCATCTAGCTCTGAAAAAATATTTGGGCTTCTAGCAGTGTGTGGGACTTGGTCTATTAGTCCATCTATACTGACCTCCATCAGGTTGCAAATTAAAAATAATTTTTTTCTGCATCTAACCCAGCCAACAGTTTTGGCCTAATACCACAGTTTGGCCACTCAGCTCTGCTCGGTTACCATCCATTGTTTTTTTGTGCAAACAACTCCAGAGTTGTGAATTAGTTAACCACCAAAATGAGTGGAAAAAGGCCTGCTGCTGGTGGAAAGGGGAATAGGCGTGTTGGGAAGGGGAAAAAAGGTTGTGTCCGTGGGGTAGGTGCAGACGAAAGACCATCTTCCAGCCAAACTAAAATGTCTACTTCTTTTAGCGGACAATGTGATAAGATCCCTTTCTTACGGCCACGCCAATCGCTACAAATTCCAGATGAGGCACAAAAACAGCAGGTGCTTCAACGGATATCAAGTGCTCCTTTAAGTGGGCTCTCCTCCACATCAACTTCAACATCACAAATACTCCAGTCCTCAAAGGTGTCACCCAAATCGCACTTGCTTCCTCACAGCTCCCAAATCTCCAGCTGCCCGTCTGAGTATGAGGTAGAACAGATGGTTGAGTCTGCAGAGCTGTTTACTCATACTATAGCCTGGGAATCAGAGGTCGACTCCAGCGCTTCTGTGAATCCAGACGAGGAAATGATCTGCACTGATGCCCAGAATCTTTATGAGTCGGATCCAGGACCAGACGCAGAAGGTTCTGACCATAATGTAGACCCTCATTCCCAAACTGTAACTCCTGTTGGTGGAGACAATGAGGAAGACGATGATAAGACTCAAATACCTGATTGGAGCGACAACTTTAGTTTTTTGTCAGGGCAGGAACAGGTTGGCTCTGAGGACGACGGGTGTGATAACGCACAGGGTGATGATGATGAGGTCGGAGATCCCACTTACTGTCAACCCACAGTCAGCCAAGAGATGAGGTCAGCAGAGGAGGTGGAGGAAGATGCTAGTGACGACGAGGTCAGGTTGCGCCTTCCTGGACAGAGACGTAGTACTGGAAGCACGTCAACAACTGCATCCTCAAACACAACTCTGCCTCTCACCACAAGTCGTGGTGGCTCTTCAGGTCGCATGGGTGCTAAGCCTTGCATAGCCTGGGCATTTTTTCAGATCGATAAACATGACCCAACTCGTGTTATCTGTAACATTTGTCAGCAAAAGCTAAGTAGAGGCCAAAAAATACATAGTTTGAGTACTTCATGCATGAACCGGCACATGGACATGAAGCATAAGTTGCAGTGGGAAGCTCAGTGTGCTACAATGCGGTCTAGCCGGCCGGGCCAACCACCGTCTGCCATATCTTGTGCATCCGCGGCCTCTTCATCCTCTGTGACTGGGGGGACAGCAGTCACACCTGTTTTGGGGCGCAGACCTGCCACCTCTTTACCCGCAACAGCCAGCGTGATTGGCAGGTCATCATTTTCTTTGGAGGTGGTAACACCAGCTGGTCTTGAGCGCTGTCCGACATCGATAGCACCACCTTTGGATCAAGGCAACCTAACATGTCCGCCTGCATCTTCCTCACAGACCGGCAGTTTGCCGGGGACACCCTTATCAACCCCGTCTAAGCACAATAGCCAGCCCTCGGTCCCTCAGATGTGGACAAGTAAAAGATCATTTCCTCCTAGCCATGAGAAAGCTAAGAGGTTGAATTTCACCATCTGCAAGCTCTTGGCTACAGAAATGCTGCCTTTCCGCCTGGTGGACACAGAGGATTTTCGAGACCTTATGTCCGTCGCAGTGCCCCAGTACCAGATGCCCAGTCGGCACTACTTCTCAAAGAAAGGTGTGCCTGCGCTCCACCAGCATGTCGCACACAACATCACCGCTTCTTTGAGAAACTCTGTGTGTGACAGGGTGCATTTCACCACAGACACTTGGACGAGTAGGCATGGACAGGGGCGTTACATGTCGCTGACTGGGCACTGGGTAGCTATGGTGACAGCAGGACAAGGGGCTGCTGTCCAAGTCTTGCCGTCCCCACGAGTTGTGCGTCAATCCTCTTTATGTCATTTTTCCTCCACTGCTTCTGCCTCCTCAACCTCCTCTCGGTCTTCCACCTGCACCCAAAGCCTGTCTGGTCATGCCACAAGCTTTCTAACTGCGCAGAAGGGATCCTGCACACCTCCTTACTATGCTGGCAGTAGGGCTCAACGTCATCAGGCGGTTTTTACATTGAAATGTCTGGGAAATGTGAGTCACACAGCTGAGGAGTTGTGGTCAGCTCTGGAGAACCAATTTCATGAATGGTTGTCTCCACTGGACCTGAAACCAGGGAAGGCCGTGTGCGACAATGCTGCAAACCTGGGTGCGGCCCTTCGCCGGGGCAATGTCACACACGTGCCTTGTATGGCTCACGTGTTGAACCTGGTTGTCCAGCAATTTTTAGCCCACTATCCCAGACTAGATGGCCTTCTGCAGAGGGCACGGTCGCTGTGTGCTCACTTCCGCCGTTCGCATCCCGCAGCTCAGCGACTTACATCTCTACAGAAGTCGTTGGGCCTGCCACTTCACCGGCTAAAATGCGATGTGCCTACCCGGTGGAATTCAACTCTGCACATGTTGCAGCGACTGTGGCAGCACCGACAAGCCCTGGTGCAATACGTTCTGACGTATAGCCTGGGCCAACGAGATTCAGAGGTGGGGCAAATCACGCTGGAGGAGTGGTCTCAGATCAGGGACCTATGCACCCTTCTGCACAGTTTTGAAATGGCGACGAAGATGTTTAGTGCTGACGATGCCATTATCAGCATGACTATTCCGGTGATTTACATGCTGGAGCACATGTTAAACAGAATTCGGAGTCAGGTGGTGGCACAAGAGGAGGTGGAGGAAGTAGAGGAGGAGGAGTTGTATGCGGAAGGGCTAACATCTGCAAGGTCCAGACGGTCGGCAGCACCAGGGCGGCAGGCATGTGAGGGTGGGGGAGATGATTTTACCAGGGCGCATGGTAGCAGCCAAACTAGTGAGGAATGTGCAGGAGCCCAGGAAGAAGTGGAGGACGAACTGATGGAAGACTCATCAGATGAGGGAGACCTTGATCACATTTCTGTTGTGCGAGGTTGGGGGGAGAGGACAGAGGAAGGAAGCATGATTGTTACCTCGCCACCAACACAACAGGGACTTGGTGCTCCTGGATGCGCAACACACATGAGTGCCTTCTTGCTGCACTACCTGCAACATGACCCTCGAATTGTGAGAATTAGAAATAATCCTGACTACTGGGTTGCCACACTGTTAGATCCCCGGTACAAAAGTAAATTTGCAGAAATTATTCCTGCCATAGAAAGGGATGCACGCATGCAGGAGTATCAGCAGAGACTGTTGCAGAATCTTACATGTGCTTTTCCACAAAATACCAGTGGTGCACGTAGTGAATCTCACAGTTCCAACTTGCCAACCGTGGGACCGTCAAGTGTTCAGCACTCAAACCGTAACAGAACCACAGTATCTGCTGGTAACATCAATTTTGCGGAATCATTTCACCACTTTTTTAGCCCATCCTTTGCAAGGCCACAGGAGACAAGAAGTCTGACCCATAGTCAACGCCTAGAGACGATGGTACAGGAGTATCTCCAAGTAAACATTGAAGCCACGACTGTGTCACTGGACCCTTGCTCTTTTTGGGCTTCCAATCTGGATAAATGGCCGGAGCTAGCCACTTACGCCTTGGAGATCTTGTCATGCCCCGCAGCCAGCGTTCTGTCTGAACGTGTGTTCAGCGCTGCTGGTGGTGTGCTGACAGATAAGCGCACGCGGCTCTCCACTGATAATGTAGACAGACTCACGTTCATAAAGATGAACAAATCATGGATCCGAAACGACTTTTCTACCCCTGTGTCATCCTGGGGAGAGTAAAAGCTTGATGATTGGTTAAAATCACCCTACCAACCGTTTTAAGCTTTCAAATTACTAATCATGTTTATCTGTATCTTGACTGGAAAATAATTTGGGCTTTGTAGCAGTGTGCAGCACTGATCCTATTAGGCCATCTATAATAAGCTTCACCAGATTTAAAATTAAAAATAATTTTTAGCTGCATCTAGCCCGGAAAATAATTTTGGGGCTCCGAGATGCGCAAGACACATAAGTGCCTTCTTGCTGCACTACCTGCAGCATGACCCTCATATTGTCAGAATTCGAAGTAATCATGACTACTGGGTTGCCACACTCTTAGATCCCCCAAACTTTTCGATCAACCTTTTCATTTTAATAAAGACCAAAAAAATGGTCATTTTTTAAATTATAAGCATTAGCAGGTTGTTAGAAACTGAAATCAAACAGTTTTCAACTCAAAACTTTATTCTAGGTGATGTTACATTTTCACATAGGACCCCTTGTTCGAAAGGAGCTTCTGAACTCTCTCGTCCATTGAATTTGTCAGGTTTTGGATGGTTTCTGCTTCAATTGTTTTGCATGAGGACAGAATACCCTCCGAGAGCTGTTGCTTAGATGTGAACTGCCTCCCGCCATCATAGACACTCCTTTTAATGATGCTCCAAAGGTTCTGAATGGGGTAGAGGTCAGGGGAGCATGGGGGTCACACCATAAGTTTGTCCCCTTTTATGCCCATATCAGCCAGAGATGCAGATGTTTTATGTGCAGCATGAGATGGTGCATTATCATGCAGAAAAATGATCTTGCTGTGAAATACACGGTTCTTCTTCTTGAACCATGGCAGGAAGTGCTGTTTGAGAAAATCCACATACATTATGGATTTTCATGGGGGCCGACAATCTCTCTCCCCATGATTCCAGCCCAAAACATTACTCCACCTCCTCCTTGTTGGCGCTGTAGCCGTGTTTGCGTGGGGTGTCCATCAACCAGCCATCCTCCACTCCATTCATCTGGACCATCGAGCGCTGCACGGCACTCATCCGTGAACAAAACAGTTTTGAAATCAGTCTTCATGTAATGTTTGGCCCACTGGAGCCGTTTCTGCTTGTGTGAAGTGGATAGAGGAGGTCGACAGGATGGCGTATGCACAGCTGCAAACCTCTGAAGGACCCTGCATCTTGTTGTTCGGGGGACGTTGGAGGCACAAGCAGCTTCAAAAACTTGTCTGCTGCTATGACAAGGCTTTTTTGCCGCTGCTCTTTCAACCTGACGTAATTGCCTGTAGGAAAGAGTCCTCAATTTGCCCTTATCAGCACGCACACGTGTGTACTGTGAATCAGCTACATACTTCTTGATTGCCAAGACACTTCATCCTGATCATCGCACAATGTTGATTGTAGTCATGCCTTGACCTAAACACTCCACAATTTGTTGCTTCTCAGCAGCCGACACATCCTTTTTCTTTCCCATTTTGGCAGAAAATGTAGGCTGCTTAATAATGTGAGAGAGCCTTCTTAAGTAGTCTTGCCTTTCATTGGACACACCTGCCAAACTAATTAGCACAGGTGTCTGCAATTGCTTACAGTGATATAAAGAGCCCTGACACACATCACCATCAATGAGTTTAACTGACAAACAAACAAATTCTTCCCTTATCACTCCTAAACACTTTTTGCATAATAATTTGGAACGCGGTGTACATGTGCTTTTCCACAAAACACCAGTGGTTCACGTAGTGAATCTTACAGTTCTAACTTGCCAACCGTGGTCTGTATGGAATTGTTCAATAAAGGGCCCAAAATTAAGATAACATAGATGGGAGAGGTCTCTATGAATAGGAATTCCTAAGTATTTGATACCCTGTGAGGGCCAGGCAAAGGGAAAGTTGGACTGGATGGAATCCTATATGGATTTAGGGAGGGAGACATCGAGGGCCTCAGACTTCGCTGCATTGATTTTAAAATTTTACCATGTAACAAAGTGATCTATTTCAGCCATAACAGCAGGGATGGATATATGTGATTGAGTGATATATACTAGGACATCATCAGCAAATAGAGAGCACTTGTACTCGGTGCCTCCCACCTCAATCCACCTAATATTGGGGTTATGGCGAATTGATGAGAGCAGGTGCTCCGTCACTAGGATGTATAAGAGAGGGGACAGAGGACATCCCTGCCTTGTCCCATTGGTGATTGTGAAAGGTGATGAAAATGTTCTGACGCACCCCCTGGGCCTTGGGACACCCGGAGCCGGACCCTTTTTGGTGGATGCTGGTGGTTGTAGTCTTCGTGGCGGCGATCCGGTTCCGTGGCTCAGGGCGGTCAAACCAGTGGCGGAACTATTTATGTGGTTTTGATGTTTAAATGTCCGACTACGCCACCCGTGGATTGCGGTCAGAGTGAACCGCCGCTACAGGGCAGACCGCTAAGGCTGGTGTTGTGGGTGCAGCAGAGCGTAGCATAACTCCCCACGGGAGGAGTATAGCCTCAGGGCAGTGTATGCGGAGGATGGGGGTGATGGTGCAGGGCAGCAGCAGTAACGACACGGAGTCAGTGATGCAGTTCAGGGCCTTTACTCACAGTTCTTATTATCCAGACCACGTCTGCAGGTAACAGCTGCCCACGTCGTACTGTGCTCACCAGGTGAGGGGCTCAGACAACTCCCAGATAACTTTGGAGCGCTTCACAGGACCCCCTTTGTGTGTCCTTTGTCTGGCCTTTCTTACCAACACTTCTGTCCGGCTGCCTCGGGCCTCCTCTTGGTAAACTTGGCGCCAGTTTCCCTGACCCTATGTGGTGCCTTCCTAGCGGGTGGAGCAAGGGGCTGCGCCACATAAAATGTCAGAGCCTCCGGTTTCTAGCTGAGGGTCGTTTCCTGCCTCCACTAGTTCGGGGACCGGTCTCCCCCTTTGGCCTGACCCCTCCACGCAGGTGGATTCGGGCGTGCGGTGGCGACTCGCCCGTCCGCACCCCTGGGATCCCTTCATTCCTCGTTCCTGGAGCCTTCTCCGCTCCTCTTCCTTCCTTCTCCCTCTTGCAGGCCTGGGCCTCTGTTACTAGGCCCGCCTCCGGAGCAGAGCTCATGCAGAGCCCCTGCTCCCTGCCACTTCTGCTCAGACTTCTCTGCACTGAACTAAGATGGTGCCCACCTTTTATACTCCCTTCTCAATGCACCCAGGAACTGCTTCCTCCCTGCTCCTGCACTGCAGGGTTCCCCTTCCTCAGTGTTCCCTCCCCCCACTCCAGCCAGGGACAGGGACTGTCGTGCCCATCTCAGGGGCATATTGGTCGCCCTGCCCCACGGCAATGTGGTGTAATGCATGCAGGTGTCGGGTCCTGATCCACACTCCATCCTTATCTGAGAGTGAGATATCACACCTCTGGGTGAGGTGCAATACGTCTGTAGCAACCGAGCCCTCGGTGCTACAGTTCCATTTATCTTCAGCCTAGGTGACGTATTGTGATACAGGGCCGTGATTTTGGCTATAAAAGGGTCCCCTAGACCCCTACCCCAAGCTTTTTAAGAGAATCATATATGGCGTGCCAGGAGACTCTATGGAATGCTTTCTCAGCATCCAACGAGAGTATCTACTTACAAATTTTTAACTGCATCTAGCCCAGGAAATACTTTGTGCCTAGTAGCAGTGTCTGCTAGTCAGCGGATTATCCCGGCTGTTAAGCAAGCTACACCACCTGTAGTTTGGACACTTAATTTTTTCAAAGGAAATGCTTCGGGACCACGGGATACTTAGTGAAGAGCATCAGGAGGCACCCCAAGGCATAGGGGCTGGGACTGGCACTAGGATGCCTTGCGGTGGACAGCCGAGCTCGATCCTTATAAAAGCTTTTTAACTGCAGCAGCTTTAGTGGACGCTACTGGAGCTGGAATTACGCGGCTGCTGGCATGAGACTTGCCCTCCAATAGATCCTTGTAAATGGATTTAAAGTGTATTCATTCAAATTAGAGGGACAATTTAAATTAAAAAGCTTAGAGCTGCCTCCACCACAGGGGGGCTCTCTCGACCCACCAGCGGACAGGCACCAGTATTGGGGGAGGGGGGCTGGCCGTCAGGGTTCACCGCGGCTCTGGCACAAACCCGGCGACACGGAGGTGGCACGGGCAGGAGCGGACTGGCCGTCTCGGCTTCTCACTTTTTGGATTTTAGAAGGGCATGACATGCCTATATCTGTGTCTCCCCCTCCTTTTACTCCTCCACCTCTTTTCTTTTCGCATGACTATATGTACTTGTCACTTTTCCATGTGTTAGTTGTGTCTTCTGAGCAGTTTGTCAGCTTTTGGACACCTTTGAAGGTGTTTTCTATGTGTTTCTATGTGTTTTTGTTTGCCTGCCATTGGTTTTAACGGTGTTCGAAGGTGTTCGAAGAACAGTTCGACGAACAGTTCGGCGAACACACGGGTGTTCGACGAACCGAACCGAACTCGAACACTACGGGGGTGGCTCAACACTACTCTCAACGTGATTTCTTTTATCTGACACCTTATCCTCAGAGCCTTCCCCAGCTTCTGCACTGCTGAAGGATTCAGCTGTTACACTCCCTGCTACTGGAGTGTGGACTACATAAGGGAATCCACAAAAGCTGCTATCCGGATCAGAGAGACTGTAAGCGGGACCTCTGGCGAGAGGCCGAAGTATTCCTTTCTTTCAGTAAAATTTGTTGTTCCTGTCTTCTTCGGCTGGGACCCCTTCCTGCAAAGACAGACAGGCCTGCGACGGGGGACATATCCTTCTGGAGTAAAGGACTGGTAACGTGTGAGTAGGGACAGTGAGGGTCAGCTTATCAGTACACGTTATTGCTGTGCATATTTACGGTTGTCATTTATTGTGTTCTGCTGTGTATACAAGTAAAGATACGGTTATCAAGATAGAGTCTGTGTGTGGGGATCTTGCTGGGCCAGATCATAGATACCAACGCTCGGCCTTGCCCGCGGTCACTTCATCTGGCGTAGTCGACAGGATCTGTGACCAACAAGATTCCCACCCAGGCCACGTGTACAGTCAGAAAGCCCCGCCGGTGTCTATTGTGAATCAGGTCAGGAAATTTGGCGGACGAAACTACCCTGTACCAGAGTGGGCGGAACAAGTCCGGATACTGGGGGAAATGTATAATATTGACCCTAAGACCTTGGCAGAAATGGCGGTACTGACGCTAGAGGGGGAGGCATGGACGACAGTCAGACTGGAGACGGTCAGGGGCCAGCGTACAGTAGATGATTTGGTGCGGGTGCTGGAGAACACCTATAGGCTGACCACATACCAGGGAACACTGCAACACATGTTCTTTAGACGGACGCAGCTTGAATGGGAGGATATTCCCCAATATGCGAACGCCCTTCAGGTACTCCTTGAACAAGCCTGTGGAAAAGGGGAACAACTAGCTGGTATGGCTCCTCGTGACCTGGTACTGAGAGACCAATTTGTAATAGGACTGAGAGACCAGTATCTTAACCGCACGTTACAGGACTTGATCCGGATGATGCCGACTCTTACTTTTGCTGAAGTCAAACAGGAAGCCATAGAACGTTCAACGGGACCCGTCATGGATGTGGGGATTCAAGGTGCTGCGTGCAGATCCATATCTGACATTAAAAATCCGAACAGTGACACGGAAGACCTGAAACAGATGGTAGCAGACTTACAGAAACAGGTATTACAGTTGACATTAGACCGACAGGGAGACCAGCGAAGACAGCCTAGTCGTCCCGTGAGACAGTGTTGGTCATGCGGTGATCCTCGCCATAGGGCAAATCGTTGTCCTCAACACTTCCCTCCGCAAAAACCTCCGTCGCACCAACAAACAAACCCTCAGTCGCCCCAGCGAAGGGAATTTCGATCAGACCAGCGAATGGAACCCCAGCCATATCCACAAGCAGAGCTACCACGCCGGGCCTCACCACAATGGCCGCCGTTAAACTAGACATCCCTGCAGCTGAGGCTCGCGCAGCAGGGGAGGCCAAGGAGAGGGGTGTGGAAAAACAGAGCCGATGGCGGAGTGCTCTTGCCTCGAATAGCCCGACACTTGAAGTTGTCCTGGAAGGAATTGCCGTACAGGGACTGATGGACACCAGGTCGCAAGTGACCACGATCTCTGAACAGTTTTACGAAAATTACCTCAAACCAAGAACTGCTCGTGACCCAGACACCGCCATTAAGATTATTGCGGCTAATAATCTACCCATTCCAGTGACCGGAGTTGCTTGGATGGACACAAAGGCCTGTGGACAGGACTTATGGAAACGAGGGATCGTCATCGTCAAGGAAGGTTTCGGCTCCGAGACCCATGTGATAGTTGGAATGAACATCTTGAAAGACCTGGATCTTATGCTGTTGACAAGAAAAGGACCCAAATACTGGCAGAAAGTCACCAAACATAAGCCGACTCATCTGGCATTCCAGCGCGTAATCCGGACCGTTGGACTTCAACAGATGGCAGAGGAACAACTACCCCTAGCCGCCATTACGGTGCCACGCCGTACTCGGATTACTTTGCCCGCTGAAAAAGAGACAGTCATTTCCTTACCCCTTAACACCCACCGACAACTTGAGGGGGTTGAAGTGTTGGTCAAGCCGAGGACCCCAAGTGGGGGTAAGCTAAACCCACTAGTTGCTCGCACTCTAGCCGTCGTGAGGAACGGGAGAGTCCATGTCAGGTTAAACAACACTGCAGACGTAGGCCTAGCCCTTGAAGCCGGCACTCAGCTTGCCCGGGTATATGCTCTACCCACGGAAGTGAATCCCATTGGACCCCTAAAATTCACCCCGTCTACAGAAGGCGACTGGACGGTAACCGTCTCAGCCATAAACGCTCAAGTAGACGATGAAGACATTGGGTGAAAACTACGGGAAAAAGTACAGCTAGACACGTCTCAATACACCAAACAAGAAGTGTCTCAAGTGGAGGAACTCCTACGGGAACACCAAAACTCCTTTGCAAAGCATGACACAGACTTTGGGTGTACCACCAGTATCCAGCACGAGATATCCACGGGCGACACCCCCCCATATCCGCGAGAGGTACCGGCAGATACCACATCAGCAATACCAGGAGGTGAAAAGCCTGTTAGAATCCATGCTACGCGCCGGAGTGGTACGTGAAAGCCAGAGCCCGTGGGCTGCACCCGTGGTGATAGTCAAAAAGAAAGATGGTTCCCTAAGATTTTGCGTGGACTACCGTAGGCTGAACGCTTGCACTATCCGGGACTCATATCCACTTCCTCGGATCGAAGAGTCACTGACGGCCCTAAAGAAGGCCAAATATTTTTCGTCCTTAGACCTGGCCAGTGGATATTGGCAGGTTCCAATGAGTGAGAAGGACAGGGAAAAGACCGCCTTCATCCTTCCCATGGGCCTGTATGAGTTCGACCGGATGCCGTTCGGCTTGAATAACGCTCCGGGGACCTTTCAGAGACTGATGGAATGCTGTCTGGGAGACTTCAACTTTGAGTTTACGCTGATATACCTTGACGACATCGTGGTATACTCCGCCACCTTTGAGGATCATCTTCACAAGCTTGGCCAAGTGTTCCAGCGCTTGAGGGGACACGGCTTGAAGTTGAAGCCCAGCAAGTGCCTTCTGTTCCAGCAGGAAATCGACTACTTGGGTCACCGGATCTCGGCTGAAGGTGTCCAGCCCTCTCCGGAGAAGATAGCAGCCGTTCAAGAGTGGCCGCAGCCAACTACCGTCAAAGAAGTCCGGGCTTTTCTGGGACTGGCAGGCTACTACCGTCGGTTTGTCAAGGACTTTGCTCGGCTTGCTGAACCACTGCGTGAGGTTCTCCGAGGGACCGCGAACAGTCCCAGAGGGCGACGCATCAGTTGGGGGCCTGACCGAGAAAAATCCTTTCAGGCACTTAAGGCTGCTCTAACATCCCCCCCTGTTCTGGCGTATGCAGATTACACATTACCGTTTCAGTTGCAAACCGACGCCAGCCTTCAATGCCTAGGGGTGGTCCTCTCTCAAGTTCAAGATAATAAAGAACGCATGATAGCCTATGCCTGTAGGTCTCTCCGTGATACCGAAAAGAATCCCGTCAACTACAGCTCCTTCCGTTTGGAACTCTTGGCTCTGACTTGGGCTATGACGGAGAAATTTGCCGGCTATCTGACAGGAGTGAAGGTGCTGGTCATGACGGACAACAATCCTCTTGCCCACCTAGAGAATGCCAAACTAAGGGCAATGGAACAGCGCTGGATGGCCAGGCTCTCTATATTCCAGTACAAAATTAAATACAGAGCGGGGAACGAGAATCAGAATGCTGACAGCCTGTCTAGAGTGACATCATCCCCGCCAGTGGGGGACTGGGATGAAGAGTTGGAGGAAGATGAGATGCCTGACTTTGCCCGGCTCGCAAAGCAAATAGAAGATAGCCGCCAGTATGCTGTAGGAGGGATTGAAGCCGTAGTGGGATCTCCCCTGTCCCAGCAAGAATGGGCCAAGCTTCAAGATCGAGATCCCGAGCACGTCTTACTGAAACAGTATGTGAATAAACAAGAGAAACCGCCCTCTGAAGTGAGAGACCGACTATCGACCGGAGCCTTGGCTCTGCTCGCCCAATGGAATCGACTGATCGTGAAAGATGGAGTCCTGTGTCGCAGGGCCCTTCTATCCCATATGCTGGAGGAGTGTTTGCAGATTGTCGTCCCGGTGTAGTTGGCCCATGAGATGGTGGGCGAAGCTCACAGGAGGAACGGCCACTTCGGCATAGACAAGACCCTCCGGTGGACCCAGCAGTTCATTTTTTGTCCGGGGCTCCGTAAGCTGGTTGAAAACATCTGTCAAGGATGCCGTACCTGTGAATTCCACAAGTCCGGGGAGCAGCGTGCCCCCGTCCAGACTATTAAGACGTCGAGGCCCCTCGAACTGTTGATGGTGGACTATCTGTTGATCGGAACGGCGAATAGTGGCTACCAGTACTGTCTGGTGATGGTGGACCACTTCACGAAATTGGCCGTCGCTGTTGCTACCAAGGATCAGACTGCTGAATCAGCTGCACAGGCCATCTGTCAGCAATTCGTTCGGGTCTACGGGTGTCCGGAGCGGCTACACTCTGATCAGGGGGCTTGTTTCGAAGGGCGAGTCATTGAAGAACTCCAACGGATGTATGGAATCAAGAAGTCCAGGACCACCCCTTACCATCCACAAGGGAATGGCGCGTGTGAACGCTTTAACTGGACCCTCTTACAACTGATCCGGACACTGGCTGAAGACAAAAAGCCCGACTGGTCTCGATTCCTCCCAGAACTGCTGTGGGCCTATAATAATCAAGTCCATTCCGTCACCGGATACACCCCATTACCCTTCTCTTTGGCCTTCCAGACAAAGACATTCATGAGTTGCAACTGTCTAGCTCCGAAGAAGATACCTGTGGTACCTATCCTTCCTGGCTACAAACACACCGCCAGAGAATGGAGACTGTCTACCGGCTAGTAGGCCAACAAATCCAGGATCAAGTGCACGCTGACCCACTTCCGGTACAAGAGGACTCACTGAATGTAGGTCAACTGGTCCTAGTCCGTATAAAGAAACCGCAAGGGAAACTCCGGCCCAAGTGGGAGACCGAAGTCTATCGAGTAATTGGACAGCCGTACCCCGGTGGCCCCGTCTATCGAGTGCAGGGCGAAGACAGTGGCAGCATCCGAACTTTGCACCGTAATATGTTGCGCCCCTGCCATTCCCAGCCTGACTCCCCTACTGTGATACCTAGAGAGATGGATATCACTAATACTGTCGGAGACGCTGACCCTGGGGATGTAGAGATTGAATGCATGCCTACCCCTGTCCGTCCGACTGACGCACTTGGACCGATTACCTCCTCTACTGACATGTCGACTGGGAAAGAGAGTGGGGTGACTGATCGGAGGGAGGGGATCCAACCTGTTAGGCGGACAACGAGAACCGCTGCAGGGGTACCTCCAGGACAGTCCTACAGAGACCAATATGTGTGGCCCTCTTCCCATCCGCCCCCTGTCACATCCACAGCCATCGCCGCCCTGGAACCGGTCGTTGACAGGGACTGCCAACCTTTGAGTGGGGGGGCGTGTAGTGAGCTGGCAGACTCTGGCTGTTCTGTGATAATTGAGATAGAGCCTGTGACAGGAATGATTACGCAGGATGGTGTTGCCACCTTGTGGCCAGAGATTGCACCTGCGCAGGGTGTGATGACAGAGAAAAAGACTGAGCCTCCTGTGTCCCGCCCTAGAGAGTCATGTGACCAGAGTGGGAAGCAGGAAAAAGCGCGCAAAGAGTCTGTTGTTGTCTGTGAAAAGAGCCAGGACGGTGTGCAGCTCCTCGTGTGTGGCGCAGAGGAGACTCTCAACGTGATTTCTTTTATCTGACATCTTATCCTCGGGGCCTTCCCCAGCTTCTGCACTGCTGAGGGATACAGCTATTACACTCCCTGCTACTGGAGTGTGGACTACATAAGGGAATCCACAAAAGCTGCTATCCGGATCAGAGAGACTGTAAGCGGGACCTCTGGCGAGAGGCCGAAGTATTCCTTTCTTTCAGTAAAATTTGTTGTTCCTGTCTTCTTCAGCTGGGATGCCTTCCTGCAAAGACAGACAGGCCTGCGACGGGGGACACATCCTTCTGGAATAAAGAACTGGTAACGTGTGAGTAGGGACAGTGAGGGTCAGCTTATCAGTACACGTTATTGCTGTGCATATTTACGGTTGTCATTTATTGTGTTCTGCTGTGTTAAAAATGTATACAAGTAAAGATACGGTTATCAAGATAGAGTCTGTGTGTGGGGATCTTGCTGGGCCAGATTATAGATACCAACGCGCGGCCTTGCCCACGGTCACTTCATCTGTATATGTTCAGATTTTTTATCAGTTAACAAAATGCATAGTTAAGATTGATAAATGCAAAAAAATGTTAGTAAACCTAGAAATTTGTTTTTTAGTTAATTTTTTTTTATTTTAATTAATAATAGCATAGAAGGATAAGGAGGGGGACTAGGAACATAATCAATAGCCAAAATCATAGTCAGGAGGACAGCCGGGGTCAGATACTGGGTGATCAGTAAAAGCCAATCAGTATGAATACCGCGGAGACCGGTGACAGAGGCGTTACTGAAACATGTCCAGGTAGAGATGGACCAGTCAGAAGGCCACAGGTAGATGGTGATGGTCCTTCTATACAGGTCCAGCAGTGATGGTGGATCTGCTGGACTTCAGGTTTCCTGTCTTTCAGATGGTTTTAGGGCAAGAGTAACAGCATGCAAATATGCCAGCAGCCCTGGATAATCCACGCCGGCAGGATGATAAGATCCGGCGGAAGATGGAACCTATGAGAAGAGAAGTAAATATAATGGAAGTGATGGGACTCCATAATACATGACACTGCTGTGCGGTCACTGTGGCCGGACGGCAGAGGAATCTTATCATACAGAGGTCAGGGATCATTGTCAGCCATCATACATGTGACAATCCATCACTGACAGATGACATCTGCTCCGCATGAATTATTCTCACTGACCGACATCACACAACATGGAGCTGATTCTCACACTTACCTCGTCTCTTATTCCCCTTTTCTACATTTTCAGATTTTTCTTGCTCTTTACTCAGATTTATTGAAGATTTTCTTTCCTCCTGAGCTGGAAATTCTGATCAGAAAGTAAAAAAAACCTCAGTAACGACATATTCCCATGGGACCTGCTTAGTCTCCTGTATATAGTCCTGTCTCCTATAGTCCTGAAAATCTAGTATTGCTTCATAATAGGGCAGAATAAGTCCTATATAATGTGCATAACCTCATCTGAGGGACATTAGATGTACCACTAATATAGAGAAGTAAGTGTCCTGTCTGCCGCCATGTGGTACATCATTGATGAGAGATATTTTATAATAGGAGACGATGTCTCCTTATGATGATGTAGGTTATTGGATGCTACAACATATCTCACAGAAACAATGAAAAAAACTTCTGTACACAATGTAAGGAAATAGAGATAGAGTATGGGCCATGGGCAACCTAATTGGGATCCATGAAACATAGACAACATAGGAAACCTATTACAGAAAAACCACGTAGAAATAATTGAGCCTTAAAGACAACATTCACATTGTTGGTGCTGTAGACATGTACATACCTGACAATGGGGACGAGGATGGCAAACTGCTAATAGCATCTTCTCTATCAGATAGAGGAACAGAATCTTTCTGCCTGTTTGAAAGAAAATAAATGTGTAAATCAGAAATAAATGCAGTATAAAAGGGGTTTTCTCAGTATAAGAACATGGACAATAGGGCCTAATAGGATGCATGACCGTCATAGTGGGGAAGGTTTCCTGCTCAAAACTACCTTCTATAGAGCCGAGCAGAAATCAGCTGCTAAGCATGACTGGCATGTAATACTACATCTCTGCCACAATATGGGCAGCACTAAAAATGCATGACCGGCCGCAATTATAGACTGTTAGTTATCACCAGCAGTTTCTAAAGGCAAAAGCACAATTACCGCTCATCATGGGGTGGTGGATGCTGAATTTGATAATATGGTATTTATATCCTATATTTGATGTTGTGTACATATATCATCCTGAAGCTCCCAGTAGTGGCCCCATAATCTACTCACATCTCTGAGATGTTTGTGCTGGATTCTACGGTATACTCTGGAGAGGACTTGGGATCCTCATTGTCCATTGTCCTGGTAGCAGTGGTACAGAGCTAAATGTGGAAACAATAAAAAATATATGAAATAATTTAATGTTTACTTTTACGTGTCTTTTACACATATTTTGGATTTATTAATCACATACTTACTTTTGAAAATCGTTCAGAAGTTGATATAAAATTGTGGAAGTCAAGACTCTCATTGTCCTCACTTGTGTGCTCTGAGACCAGATGTTTGTTTATATCATAATGATCTACAAGACATAGATAATGAAGTGCTATTAGAGGTTGTCAGTATAACACAGTCACCATTTATCATTAATATTAATGGGAAACAATTGTTACATATTAAGGAAGACGAGACAAACAGCCGCTTAGTCTAGATGACGTCTTCTTCTACTTACTCATAAATAAGCTGGTGTCCACATCTGATGTTAGCTTAGGAACATACACCGGCTTTTGACTTAGAAGGTTATCAAAGTCTAAGTCACTTAAGAAGGGATGACCCTTGATCTCAAATACTCCTCCTGGATAAAGAAAAACAAAGGTGATGTGGATATTGTCAGAAACTCCCCCATATCTAAACGGTGTATCTTAATCTGAACTAATTATATAACTGAGCCGACATGTAAGAAATAGACTAAAGCACTAAAAATGCACAAGCTGATAGACAAGTGCCGATCCTCATGTACATTTGCGATATGTCCTCGGTGTAATAAGGAAATAATAATATTATTATATCTGTTACCTGTCCCAAGTCTATGCACAGGATTTATTATGAGCAGCTCTGTGATAAGGGTCTGAGCATCAGGTGGAGGAGCACGATCACAATTCCAAATTATGTGTCCTGTTATGTAGAAAATTACAGAACATAAAACCTCTTTACTGGACTATAAGATAAAGCAAAGGAAAAAACTAAACTAATGTAACCAGTCAAAGCAATGATTGGATCATTCTACTTACCAATGCCAATACTTTTATAAAGCTCAATTACAGAACCCCCACGAAGTGGTACGTATCCCAGGAGAAATTCAAGTAGGATTATCCCCATTGACCACCAGTCAACAGGTCTTCCGTAGCCTTTCTTTAGGATGATCTCTGGGGCTTTGTATAACGGGGTGCCACAGTCCTGGAAACCAAGAGAGATTAGAGATGAAAATAGATTAAATTATTATTTTGCCAAGTTTTCGACATAAAAACAGAATGACAGAAGATAAAATATCAGTGGAAAAGTTATCTAAAAATGAAGAATGTAGAGAAGACACAATAGGGTGATGAGATTTGTACAGAACCAGCTAAGTTCCTGTAAATAATGCTGACCTCACGGTTCAGGAACTCTCTGGCGATGTCCTCCGCTAATTCCTTGTAGATGTTGGTGTTTGGTATCATGACACCAACTTTTGAAAGCCCAAAATCTGTGACTTTAATATGTCCAGTAGACGTTATCAGGAGGCTGTGAAAGAAAAGATGGGTTTAGCTTCATAGACCGTGAGATGATAAAGGATAAATTTCCCCCTTTTGTTATAATACAGGGGGCACTTACTTCTCTGGCTTCAAGTCTCTGTGCACCACACCATAACTATGGAGGTATTCTACAGCAAGAACCGCTTCTGCAAAGTATAAGCGGGCCAAGGGGACAGGTAAAGGACCCCTGGTTCTTAGGAGGGTCCTGCAGTCTCCACCTATAGAAGAAAGAAAATATGACAGGTAAGTGGTTTATTCAGCGGATCACCATAATGTATAATGAGAAGTGAGCAGAGACATTGGGGCAGGAGAGAATATATAAAGATATAATGTATATTCGACATAATATTAGCCTGAAGTCATGGTGAAACGTCATCCATGTAACTAATAACACAAATAGCATCTTGTCTACAGCTGGAGATACTGACAGTGCGGACATACAGGGAGATCACACACATCAATGACTTTCCGGGCATCTTGGTAATGGATAACCTGTAGTAAATGCTCTGTGGGGATGTAACCATTCACATTGAAAAATCCTAATTTTAAGAGTGGTGATAAAATGTAAGCAGACATGGTCTGAATATAATACAATGTACGTGTCCTACCTCCTACATACTCCATGACCATACACAGGTGAGATCTTGTAGGGAAGGAGCAGAGCATGGAGACCACAAAGGGACAATCAGCGAATGTCAGGATGTCCCTCTCCAGAAAGGCCATTTCCACTTTCCGTGGCCTATCCAAGTTCTTCTTGGCCATTTTCTTCATAGCAAAGACCTGTTGTGAGACTTTATGATGCACTAAGTAGACGGCACTAGAGAGAAGGAGAATCCAAGGGTTATAATAAATCCTTATTACAGTCTGTATATAGAAGTCATTATATGATTTTCTGTACTAATGTTTATACTAGAAGTCCGGCCATCACTAGAAATCCACATCTAGAAATACATGAAACACTACATAGATCACCTATGGGAGGTTCCACAATGCCACGTCTGCCGGAGCCCTCAATAAGGTCACATTACAGGTGAGAGAATCTACTGAAATTCTTCTTGGGCAGATTCGCTATAATTGACCAGTAGTTACGATTCAGTCCAAATAAAAATTGGTCCAAATTGAAAGTCCTCCAATTGCTGTAAGCAGATGTTTTTTAAGCTCTCTCCACACCCCAAAGCATAATAAATGGAGGGGAGGAAATACGTTAAAATGTAATTAAACATAATATACCCACCTGTCCTAGGCCCTCACCTGTCCATCACTGCAGTCCTCCATCCTCTGTGCCAGTCTTTGGTTGTTCTGGCGCCCCCTTCTGCTGCTGAGGCCAGTGATTGGACTCACATGGTCATGGTGGACGGTGGCAGGTGCAGATGTCATTGATGTCCATATCGTGTCACCCCTATCGTGACCATGTGTAGCCAATAACTCTTATCAGCTCCATAATGAAGCCCCCCCAAAAAAACAAAGACTGGAGCGGAGAGCAGGAAAGCTCTGGTGGAGGTGGCAGCATAAGGACAGATGAGGGTCCAGGACAGGTGAGTGTAATGTATTATATTATTTGAATCCCTTTCCTTACAGTTTGATTTGTTACAGATCAGTTTGCTCAACTGGATATACAGTACAGTAACTGAGCTGAATAGTGACATTTAGATGTGGACAGTGGTGTGGACTTGTATCGTTTCCCTATGACAGTGATGGCGAACCTTTTAGAGACCGAGTGCCCAAACTGCAATCCAAAACTCACTTATTTATCGCAAAGTGCCAACACGGCAATTTAACCTGAATACTGTCTGAGGTTTTATTTTGGAAAAACAACTCCTACATTAGCACGCAATAGAGTCTATAGCAAAGAGCTTGTAAGCGCTGCAGTCCAAGCCTAAGATTCTCGCCACCGATTGCAGAGGAGGTCTGTTCTTGAGAATGGAGAGGATTTTTATTCAAAAGTAAAATTGCAAAGTCGTTTGTTTTTACAACCTCTTTGTTTCTGTAACCCTTTATCATGATGAGAATAACCCTTTAAGCCAGGGATGTCAAACTTTAATATACAGAGGGCCAAAATTAAAAGCTTGGACAAAATCACAGGCCAAACTTTATATTTGTTAAAAAATGTCTACAATTCAGGAAGTTTTTCCTTATCAAATAAAACTATTAACTTTTGCAATTATATTGTAATAATATAATATGTTATGTAAGAGCCGTAAAAAGCATGGCCTAATGTAAATATGTAATAACAAAAGGATAAAAAAAACTTGAATAAAACAGATAATAAAGTATGATGCAAACAAATGTGCCCCCAAACAGAGTATGATACCCCCACAGTGAATTCCTCCACATGCACAGTATGATGACCCTACTGTACCCCCCATCAATCCCTGGTGACCCCATCACAGTATGATTGTGACCCCATCACAGTATGATTCTCCAGCAGTAATCCCCACACAGCCCTCCATACAGTATAATGGTCCCCACATAGTTCTCCATACAGTATAATGACACCACATAGTCCTCCATACAGTGTAATGGGCCCCACATAGTCCTCCATACAGTATAATGGGCCCCACATAGTCCTCCATACAGTATAATGGCCCCATATAGTCCTCCATACAATGTAATGGCCCCACATAGTCCTCCATACAGTACAATGGCCTCACATAGTCCTCCATACAGTATAATGACCCCACATAGTCCTCCATACAGAATAATAGGCCCCACATTGTCCTCCATACAGTATAATGGTCCCCACATAGTTCTCCATACAGTATAATGACACCACATAGTCCTCCATACAGTGTAATGGGCCCCACATAGTCCTCCATACAGTATAATGGGCCCCACACAGTCCTCCATAAAGTGTAAAGGGCCCCACATAGTCCTGCTTACAGTATAATGGCCCCCACATAGTCCTCCATACAGTGTAATGGGCCCCACATAGTCCTCCATACAGTGTAATGGCCTCACATAGTGCTCCATACAGTGTAATGGGCACACATAGTCCTCCATACAGTATAATGGCCCCATATAGTCCTCCATACAATGTAATGGCCCCACATAGTCCTCCATACAGTACAATGGCCTCACATAGTACTTCATACAGAATAATGGGCCCCCATATGGTCCTTCCTACAGTATAATGGCCCCCACATAGTCCTCCATACAGAATAATGGGCCCCCATATGGTCCTTCGTACAGTATAATGGCCCCACATAGTCCTCCATACAGAATAATGGGCCCCACATAGTCCTAAATACAGAATAATGGGCCCCCATATGGTCCTTCCTACAGTATAATGGCCCCCACATAGTCCTCTATACAGTGTAATGGGCCCCACATAGTCCTCCATACAGTATATTGGCCCCATATAGTCCTTCCTACAGTATAATGGGCCCCACATACTCTTTCATACAGTATTATGAGCACCACATAGTCCTCCATACAGTGTAATGGTCCCACATAGTCCTCCATACAGTACAATGGCCTCACATAGTCCTCCATACAGAATAATGGGCCCCACATAGTCCTCCATACAGAATAATGGGCCCCCATATGGTCATTCCTACAGTATAATGGCCCCCACACAGTCCTCCATACAGTGTAATGGGCTCCACATAGTCCTCCATACAGTGTAATGGCCCCATATAGTCCTCCATACAGTGTAAAGGGCCCACATAGTCCTCCATACAGTATAATGGCCCCACATAGTCCTCCATACAGTATAATGGCCCCACATAGTCCTCCATACAGTATATTGGCCCCATATAGTCCTTCCTACAGTATAATGGGCCCCACATACTCTTTCATACAGTATTATGAGCACCACATAGTCCTCCATACAGTGTAATGGGCCCCACATAGTCCTCCATACAGTATAATGGCCCCACATAGTCCTCCATACAGTATAATGGCTCCAAATGCTCCTCCATATTGTAAAATGGCCCCATATAGTCCTCCATACAGTATAATGGCCCCGCATACTTCTCCATATTTTATAATGGCTCCATATAGTCCTCCATACAGTATAATGGCCCCGCATAGTCCTCCATACAGAATAATGGGCCCCCATATGGTCCTTCCTACAGTATAATGGCCCCCACATAGTCCTCCATACAGTGTAATGGGCCCGCATACTTCTCCATATTTTATAATGGCCCCACATAGTCCTCCATACAGTATAATGGCCCCACATAGTCCTTCATACAGTATATTGGCCCCATATAGTCCTTCCTACAGTATAATGGGTTCCACATAGTTTTTCATACAGTATTATGAGCACCACATAGTCCTCCATACAGAATAATGGGCCCCACATAGTCCTCCATACAGAATAATGGGCCCCCATATGGTCCTTCCTACAGTATAATGGCCCCCACATAGTCCTCATACAGTGTAATGGCCCCATATAGTCCTCCATACAGTGTAATGGGCCCACATAGTCCTTCATACAGTATAATGGCCCCACATAGTCCTCCATACAGTATAATGGCCCCACATAGTCCTCCATACAGTATATTGGCCCCATATAGTCCTTCCTACAGTATAATGGGCCCCACATACTCTTTCATACAGTATTATGAGCACCACATAGTCCTCCATACAGTGTAATGGGCCCCACATAGTCCTCCATACAATATAATGGCCCCACATAGTCCTCCATACAGTATAATGGCTCCACATGGTACTCCATATTGTATAATGGCCCCATATAGTCCTCCATACAGTATAATGGCCCTGCATACTTCTCCATATTTTATAATGGCCCTATATAGTCCTTCCTACAGTATAATGGGCCCCACATACTCTTTCATACAGTATTATGAGCACCACATAGTCCTCCATACAGTGTAATGGGCCCCACATAGTCCTCCATACAGTATAATGGCCCCACATAGTCCTCCATACAGTATAATGGCTCCATATAGTCCTCCATACAGTATAATGGCCCTGCATAGTCCTCCATACAGTATAATGGCCCCACTTAGTCCTCCATACAGTATAATGGCCCCACATAGTCCTCCATACAGTATAAAGGCCCCACATAGTCCTTCATACAGTATAAAGAGACCACATAGTCCTCCATATTGTATAATGACTCCGCATACATCTCCGTACAGTATAATGGCCCTGCATAGTGTTCCATACTGTATAATGGCCCCACATAGTCCTCCATACCTTATAATGGCCCTACATAGTCCTCCATACAGTATAATGGCCCCGCATGGTCCTCCATACAGTATAATGGCCCCGCATACTTCTCCACACAGTATAATGACCCCGCATACTTCTCCATACATTATAATGACCTCGCATACTTCTCCGTACAGTATAATGGTCCTGCATAGTGTTCCATACTGTATAATGGCCCCACATAGTCCTCCATACCTTATAATGGCCCCACATAGTCCTCCATACAGTATAATGGCCCCGCATGGTCCTCCATACAGTATAATGGCCCCGCATACTTCTCCACACAGTATAATGACCCCGCATACTTCTCCGTACAGTATAATGGTCCTGCATAGTGTTCCATACTGTATAATGGCCCCACATAGTCCTCCATACAGTATAATGGCCCCGCATGGTCCTCCATACAGTATAATGGCCCCGCATGGTCCTCCATACAGTATAATGGCCCCGCATACTTCTCCACACAGTATAATGACCCGCATACTCCTCCATACAGTATAATGACCCCGCATACTTCTCCGTACAGTATAATGGTCCTGCATAGTGTTCCATACTGTATAATGGCCCCACATAGTCCTCCATACAGTATAATGGGCCCCGCATACTTCTCCACACAGTATAATGACCCCGCATACTCCTCCATACAGTATAATGACCCCGCATACTTCTCCGTACAGTATAATGGTCCTGCATAGTGTTCCATACTGTATAATGGCCCCACATAGTCCTCCATACAGTATAATGACCCCGCATACTCCTCCATACAGTATAATGACCCCGCATACTTTTCCGTACAATATAATGGCCCTGCATAGCGTTCCATACTGTATAATCAGGTCGCACGTGTAGAGGAGAGTGGCCGCGGTGCTAGTGAGAGGGGAATGGTGCGCGGGCTGAGGAGAGTGATGGTGGTGGCGGCAGTGCTGAGGACATGGAGCTCGTGCCCACCGGGAGGGCTCTGCGTGCCATAGGTTCGCCACCACTGCCCTATGATAACACTGAATGTTAGAGCACAGAGGCAGAAGTATTGTCATAGGGAACCCTGAGAAATGTGGATTATGGTAACAGAAATCTCACCCAAAAGCTCCGCTGCTGATGAGTTTGGAAGTTTCATAGTCGCTCATATGCGGCTTTCCTGCCGGGATCAATGATGATTCGATCACGCTCTATAAAGGAATAAGAAATGATATTAAGGAAAAAAGCTCCAGATGCAGAAACGTCTCCCCCTATATTATGTCCCAGCTGATTTACACTGATCCGATGTAGGGAGGATACAAGCCGGACGCTCCGCAGACACGGATGTAATATAAGGGGGTCCTCTATACACCGGTATAATTGTAAAGTGCTGGATAATATGAGAGATCAAACAGAGAAGAACTTACTGGGAATCTGTCAGCAGGATTGTTCTATGTAATCTGGAAGTAGCATGATGTAGGGGCAGAGACTCTGATTCCAACGATGTGTTACTTACTAGGCTGTGTGCTGTTGTTTCCATAAAATCAGTTTTTGATCAGCAGGAGATTATCACTAGAGGACTATGTGTCTCGTGCCATGTAGTCCTATTGCTCTGTAACCCCGACTCAACCACGGATTAGCAGCGTTCTGCCTATGCACAGTGTACACAGAAAGCTGCCAATCAGTAGTGTGGGCGGGGTTATACAGGGCTCAGCATTCAGAGGACTGCTAGATCTGCTGCGAATAAAACAGTGATTTTATTACAACTGCTGCACCCAGTAAAGTAAGTGATATATCGTTGGAATCAGGGTCTCTGTCCCTACATCATGCTGCTCTCTGATGAAATAGCATGAACCTGGTGACAGATTCCCTTTAATATAAATGCAGTTGACTAACACATTAGTGTCATCTCCACTTAGAATAGAGACGTCCCCTGGTTATATGGGGGATAATACTGGTCAGGTCAGTCACACCCCATAATCTGGTGATACACAGACGTCCCCCTCTATGATACTTACACCGGCGGATTCCTGGATCTCCGGGATCTCACAGATTCCACTGTTAGGATTCACCAGCGCAGATGGAACTAAAATAGTGATAAATGATGAAGAGATAAAATGTATTAGACGATATCAATCCTACATAGATAATACAGCGATATAACGGGGAAATGACAAGACGTCTGTGAATGGGATTAATACTCGTTATATGGGGATTCTAATATGGGAACGTACGGGGCATCCACAGATAAATGTAATGTAAATGATGGAGGACCCCCAATCATCACATGAATGAGGAGCCCCCCACCCCTGCTGCACATGAGAGTGATGGGAAGAGAGCTGAAACATAGCAGCCATATGCAAATTAGCCTGGAAGTGCACTGGGGGCGTGTCACTGCACTCAGATTTCTCTTCCATGCCCCCAGTGCACTTCCATCCTGATTTGTATATGGCTTTTACATTAGATTTCTCCTGACTGGTACATTGGATTTCTGCAAGCAAATAATTATTATTAGGGGACAATGGCCTATACGGTCATACTCAGCGGCGGCAGGCCACGCGACTGCTATGGGACCCGTGAGCTGGTGGGGCCCAGTGTCAGCGCCCGCATTGGGCTCCGCCTGCATCGGGCCCCTTCCACATCCCACCCCAGATCGCAGTTGAAAGCAATGATGGAGGCGGGAGCGTTATATGAAACTTCCTTTCACATCATTCCCCCTCTGCGTCTGATGCAGCAGCGCGATGACATCAGTTCAATTGGGTCGGGTAGTGGAGCTGATGAGAGGCGCTGCAGAGACTGAAGCAGCGGGGGAACAAGGAGCGGTAAGTGTATATTTATTTATTTTTGAGTGAGTATGTGGTGTCCATATTGCTGGAGGACTGTGGCTGCACTCGATCCTATGGGTGCTGCACTCAGTCCTATGGGGGCTGCACTAAGCCCTATAGGGGTTGCACTGAACCCCATGGGGGCTGCATTATGCCCTATGGGGGCTGGCTTATATTGCGAGGAAGACCATGGGGGGTGCATTATATTGCATGGAGGACCATGGGGGTGCATTATATTGCATAGAGGACCATGGGGGTGCATTATATTGCATGGAGGACCATGAGGGGTGCATAATATTGCGTGGATGACCATGGGAGGTGCACAATATTGCATGGAGGACAATATGGGTGCATTATATTGCATGAAGGACCATGGGGGTGCATTATATTGTGTGAAGGACCAGGGGGATGCATTATATTGCATGGAGGACCATGGGGGGTGCATTATATTGCATGGAGGACCATGGAGGGTGCATTATATTGCATGGAGGACCATGAGGGGTGCATTATATTGCATGGAGGACCATGGGGGGTGCATTATATTTTGTGGAGGACCACGAGGGGTGCATTATATTGCATGGAAGACCATGGGGGTGCATTATATTGTGTGGGGACCATGGGGTGGCGCATTATATTATATGTAAGGCTATGTGGGACCATTATGATATTTGAAGGGTTATGTGGGGCCATTATAATATTTGGAGGGTTATGTCGGGGCATTATACTGTATGCAAGCAATTATACGGTGTGAAGATTTGTGTGGGGTCCATCTTACTGTGTGAAGGGCTGTGTGTTGCCTTTATACTGTTTGGAGGGCTAGCAGGGGCCATTTTATGGTGTGGTGAGGTATGGGGGCCATTATACTGCATAGAAGGCTGTGTGGGGGTCACAGTTGGGGGATCATACTGTGTTGGGGTCACCATGCTTTGCGTCGGGAGTTGAGGGGGTGTACAGTAGGGTCATTATACTGTGCATGTGGAGGCTAATGTGGAGGAATGCACCATGGAGGAATCATACTGTATTTGGGGGGCACTTTTGTTGGCATCATACTATAGGGGGGCAATGAAATAGAAATCTAGGACTTCAGCAGGAGGAAAATTAATATGTAAAGGCTGGAAAGTTGTGAGATCTGCTCTCCTGTCACTCCGACAATTATTTAATTTTTTTTTTTTCAGTTGGGGGGGCAATCAGAACTTCTGCTATTGTGCCCCATGATTTCTATGCATGCCCCTGGTCCTACCACTACTTCTATATGAAACAATGTGCTGCCAGGTTCCCATTACACAGAGTAGAGCAGACCTGAGCAAAGTGGAGACCGTGGGCCACATCCGGCCCTCTGACTGTTCCAGTCCGGCCTGTGGACTGAGATAGCAGTAGGACTGAAGCAGAGGCCCACGGACCGCACCGTGCCTGCCCACTCGCTTACACCGCCGCCTGGCCCTGTCTCCATCTGCGAGCCGCTGAGCTGCTGCATTAGTAGAGGAGGGACCTCCAGCCCCTTCCTCCGCCAATCAGCGTGTGTAGCAGCTGACGCAATGACGTCATCGGAGACATGAAAAGAGGCACAGCACCGGGGGCACGGGAGCAAGGTGAATGTGTGCTTTTTTTAAGGTGTATGGGATGTCTGACAGGACACGGGGAGACTATAGGGGTCTATTGCAGGACATGGGGAGGCTATAGGGTTCTATTGCAGGACATGTGAAGGCTATAGGGGTCTATTGTAGGACATGGGGAGGCTATAGGGGTCTATTGCAGGACATGGGGAGGCTATAGGGGTCTATTGCAGGACATGGGGAGACTATAGAGGTCTATTGCAGGACATGAAGAGGTTATAGGGGTCAATTGCAGGACATGGGGAGGCTAGAGGGGTCTATTGCAGGACATGTGAAGGCTATAGGGGTCTATTGCAGGACATGGGGAGGCTATAGGGGTCTATTGCATGACATGGGGAGGCTATAGGGGTCAGTTGCAGGACATGGGGAAGGCTATAGGGGTCTATTGCAGGACATGGGGAGGCTATAGGGGTCTATTGCAGGACATGGGGATGCTATAGGGGACTATTGCAGGACATGGGGAGGCTATAGGGGTCTATTGCAGGACATGGAGAGACTATAGAGGTCTATTAAAGGACATGGAGAGGTTATAGGGGTCAATTGCAGGACATGGGGAGGCTATAGGGGTCTATTGCAGGACATGGGTAGGCTATAGGGGTCAGTTGCAGGACATGGGGGAGGCTATAGGGGTCGACTGCAGGACATGGGGAGGCTAAAGGGGTCTATTGCAGGACATGGAGAGGCTATGGGAGTCTATTGCAGGACATGGGAAGGCGATAGGGGTCTATTGCAAGACATGGGGAGGCTATGGGAGTCTGTTGAAGGACATGGGGAGGCTATGGGGGTCTGTTGCAGGACATGTGGAGGCTATGGGGGTCTGTTGCAGGACATGTGGAGGCTATGGGGGTCTGTTGCTGGACATGGGGAGGCTATGGGGTCTGTTACTGGACATGGGGATGGTCTGGGGGTCTGTTGCTGCATATATGGAGACTATAGAGTTTCATTGCAGGACATGGGTAGGCTATAGGGGTCTATTGCAGGACATGGGGAGGCTCTGGGAGTCAGTTGAGGGACATAGTGAGGCTCTAGGAGTCAGTTGAGGGACATGGTGAGGCTCTGGGAGTCTGTTGAGGGACATGGTGAGGCTATGGGGGTCTGTTGCTGGACATGGTAAGGCTATGGGGGTCTGTTGGAGGACATGAGGAGGCTATGAGGGTCTGTCCCAGGACATGGGGAGGCCTATGAGGGTCTGTTGCAGGACATGGGGAGGCTATAGGGGTCTATTGCAGGACATGGGGAGGCTCTGGGAGTCAGTTGAGGGACATAGTGAGGCTCTAGGAGTCAGTTGAGGGACATGGTGAGGCTCTGGGAGTCTGTTGAGGGACATGGTGAGGCTATGGGGGTCTGTTGCTGGACATGGTAAGGCTATGGGGGTCTGTTGGAGGACATGAGGAGGCTATGAGGGTCTGTCCCAGGACATGGGGAGGCCTATGAGGGTCTGTTGCAGGACATGGGGAGGCTATGGGGGTCTGTTTCTGGATGTGGGGAGGCTGTGTGGGGCTCTCATGTTGGACGTCGAGTGATTATGGGGCTCATACGGTATATAGAAGGGGCTGTATTCTTGTTCGAACTGTATAAAGGGGGATTCTTACTTCTGCTCAATATTAAGTCATGCAATTAATATTAATGTAATTAATATAAGAATTATAATTATTATATTGATATTAATATGGATCAGAATTAATCACAGTCTCTAATGTGGCCCCTCGGGAAAATGAATTGCCCACCCTTGGAGTACAGAGTACATCTAACATTATCCCCGTCCTCTATTATATCTGGATATTCCTTGTAGAAGGTCGGATGATCGCTCACCTGTAATAAGATCGTTGTTCAGCTCCGGCTGACTCCTTGTAGGGTCAGGGATTTCCGGGGTCACATTTTGCTCATATTCGCCGTCGCCTTCTGGTGTTTCCTGATTGATATAATATATATAATTAATATGTGGAATATTTCACTAAATTACCAAATACATAAATCAGGAAGGACTAAATCAACATTTACAGATACACCAATTGTAACTGTACGAATCCCGCGCCATCTTCAGAACTTTTCTCAGAAAGTTCTCTCACTTCAGGGGATTAAGATGAGTTAACATTACAAAATCTCACGTTCTGTGTCAGATTCTATTTTCTACACCGTGATATCCCAGAGCGGTGTTATCTGCGTTCTATATACCATGGCGATATCTTGTAATTCATTCATTACAGTATTCGGTAGAATTGCTTTACACTGCAGCTCCTCTCCACAAGTCCAGATTAATATACTGTATAAGAGACTTGTATACACAATATTTCTGTAAAGATGTCTATTATCTCAGCTGCAGCATTTAGAAGCAGGAAGACTCTGATAATAGTGATAGACAGAGGCGGGATATACAGACTTCCCACCACTGAGCTGTGACTACATCTGCAGAATACAGACTGTCATCACAGACGAGGGAGCAGCAGAGACAGACGGCCATAAAATATCCTATGCCTGCCGGGGACTGACAGGGAGGCCTGTAAGATCTAACCCCAGATCTTCTGAGATCTGACTGGTGATCTGGAGAAGATCAGAGAACAAGGACGAGTGATAGAGAAGATGATGGCTTCTTACCAGGCGTTCCGATGAGCGGGCCGGACGTTCCAGTACACACAGGACTTTTTCGGCCAGGTCTTTAACAAAAGCCAAATCTCCATTTTGAGATCTTTTTTCAGCCTATAAAGAAGAAAAGAAACAATAAGGAACATTCTGAGGTGAGAAAGGTCACAATGGAGGCGGCCATTGTATGTGACATCTGCTCCTCTCTCTGCAGATACAATGACTACATATCTGGGGTTTATAGTGTTATATATTAGAGGAAAGGACAAGCTTCTATCCCACCATTATTGTCTATTATTACAGAGAAGTTTTGTGCGGAGTGTCCGCCATTTACCTGTTGTAGTAATGTCCTGATGTTGTGACATAAATCCATCAGATACTCTGAGGTTAGTTGATCTTGTTGATTTTTGGTCAGGCAGTCCTTTACTAGCTGCATCACCAGCCGGCGAGTGAAGCTGAGGACGCCATCGGGTGGTAGAAGCACAATGTTAGGGCGATTGATGATAAGAATGTCCAATAGTGCTTCTTCCTGAAAATCGTCTAGATATAATCCAGCCATAGCGAAAAACTGCAAGTGCTATCAATCACTATAGAACCAAGAATGGCACCCGTGAGCCTGTGTGCATTGTAGAAGTAGCAATTGTGAGCTGTGATGTCATAATGGCCGACTGTCATCACGGAATCTTGTGATGGAATCTTCAAGAAGCGGCTCTGCACAAATACAGTGGGAAAAATAAGTATTTGATACACTGCCGATTTTGGAAGTTTTCCCACCTACAAAGAATGGAGAAGTCTGTAATTTTTATCGTAGGTACAGATTCTAAAAAAAAATCCAGAAAATCACATTGTATGATTTTTACATAATTTGCATTTTATTGCATGATATAAATATGTGATCACCTACTGATGAGCAAGAATTCTGGCTCACCGACCTGTTATGCTATGTACGCACGTTGAGTATTTGGTTGCAGAAATTTCTGCAAGGTTTCTGCATTTCTTGGCAGCAAAAACCCTGCTGAAAAAACAGACGTTTTGCCGCGATTTTGATGTGTTTTTGCCACATGTTTGAATGAGGTTTTTGCATGTGTTTTTTTAAGCTTTTTTGTATAGCAGTGAATGCTTTTTGGAGCTAAATAAAGATATTTGAAAAAAGAAATGTTGAACATTGCTTTAACCCTTAGATTACTGTTGGACCTGGGGTGAGTATATTGGTTAATTTAAATGATTAAAGAATGTGTCTGTTATATTTCAAATAAAGTGTTTTATTCTTGGTGTGTGTGTTTATTTAACTTTTTACTTACAGGTTTAGTACTGAGGGTTAATCCATGTCCATAAAGACACATACAAAAAATCAATTGCTAGACACTCTAGTTAGACATTACTACCTTAGATACCAATTAGCCACATGATAGGCTCAGGGATAAAAGTGACTCCAGCTCAACCAATAATGTAAGTATAGTTCATTTATTAGAAACGATAAAAATTACAATTAAAAACAATAAGTGAAGATAGAGGGGAGTGAGGAGAGGGGGGACCTCAAACCAGGAGACACCGATATGTAGACAACGATACTAATGCTTACACAAAATACAGCCAGTTAATGACATCAATATGGCTGCTGTATATTAGAATAAGTCACCAATTAGTCAATTACCATACTATACCATTTTGCATACATAAAGCGTATTCTACAAACTTCAATTTAAAGTGCATAGTGCAAAACATAACTATGTATTATTCAATAGTAATAGATCCACTGGTATAAAGAGGCAAAAGTCAGCTATGAATGTAAGATGGTAGTGCATCAGTATCAAAGTAAAAATGAAAACAATGTAGTTTAATTATTGCCAAATTTGGCTTATATTGATAAACTGATGGTCAAAGCTGTACTTCCATCAGATGATAATTAATTCAAACATTGGCTAAAGTGAAAAAAATGATTCATTACCTGAATACTATGTAGTAAGTGAGCAGGGAGTGATAAGGACGCTGTGTCTCCCGCAGCCTCCATAAGCGTCCTTATCACCTCACTTATTGCACCTCTGCATGAGAATTTTGTCACGCAGCATCGGTGCAGTTAGTGAGGTCACTGGATCTCATCAGCTGATGAACTCATGTGACCTCTGTCCTGGCAGCTCAGCACTATACACTGCAGGGAGCGATCACGCTCCTGTCAGTTTATAGCCTGCTGTGAGGTGATCGGATCACCATGGGATACTTGTGATTCGGCGGATAGGTGAGTATAAGCTCTTTTTTTTAACATTCATTTAAACTTATTTTTTCCCTGCAAGCACAGACCCAAGCTGATGACAGCTCCCATCATCAATGCCTGCACTTGCTATTATCAGCGGCAGCAGCCCTAGGCTGTTGGGAGGACTGGTCTTTCATCAGCTGAACCTGTCACCCGCGGTCAATTCTTTATGCGTTTTTGCTGCGTTTTTGACCCATAGACTTCAATTGAGTCCGTCAAATACGCAGCAAAAATACACAGCAAATCCGCAAATATTTTGATACCTGCGTTTTCGTTGCAGATTTGACTGACTCAATTGAAGTCAATGGGATAAAAACGCTCAAAGAATTGACATGCTACAGATTTAAATGCAATGCTAATCCTGACAAGAAAATTCCTGATCTTGTGCACAGCACTTCAGGATTTTCATTGCATTAGCTGGCACAAGGATTCTCTAGCATTTTGGGCCCATTTCCGTGTGGAAAAAAATGCTGTGAAAATGCACCAATAACACACCATGTGCACACAGAACACAGTTTTTTTAAGAAGCCCTCCTACTCAGCATTCTTTACCTGTATTAATTGCACCTGTTTGAAGTCGTTACCTGTATAAAAGACACCTGTCCACACACTCAATCAATCACACTCCAAGCACTCCACTATGGCCAAGAACAAAGAGCTGTCTAAGGACACCAGGGACAAAATTGTAGACCTGCACAATGCTGGAATGGGCTACAGGAGAATAGGCAAGCAGCTTGTTGAGAAGGCAACAACTGTTGCTGCGATTATTAGAAAATGGAAGAAACACATGACGACTGTCAATCTTCCTTGGTCTGGTGCTCCATGCATGATCTTGCAATGTGAAGTAAGGATGATTCTGATAAAGGTCAGGAATCAGCCCAGAACTACATGGGAGGATCTGCTCAATGACCTGAAGAGAGCTGGGACCACAGTCTCAAACATTACCGCTAGTAACTTACTACACCGTCATGGACGAAAATCCTGCAGTGCACGCAAGGTCCCCCTGATCACGCCAGCACATGTCCAGGCCCATTTGAAGTTCACCAATGACCATCTGGATGATCCCGAGGAAGCATGGGAGAAGGTCATGTGGTCAGATGAAACCGAAATAGAACTTTTGGCTATCAACTCCACTCACTGTGTTTGGAGGAAGGAGAAAGATGAATACAACCCCAAGAACACCGTCCCAACCTTGAACCATGGTGGGGAAAACATCATACTTTGGGGGTCTTTTCTGCTAATGGGACAGGACAACTGCATCGTATTGAAGGGAGGATGGATGGGGTCATGTAGATTTTGGCTAACAACATCCTTCCCTCAGTAATGACAATGACCCAAAATACAGACAGGACAACTAAGGAGTGTCTATGTAAGAAGCATTTCAAGGTCCTGGAGTGGCCTAGCCAGTCTCCAGACCTGAACCCAATAGAAAATCTTTGGAGGGAGCTGAAACTAAATGTTGCCCAGCGACAGCCCCGAAAACTGAAAGATCTGGAGAAGATCTGTATGGAGGAGTGGGCCAAAATCCCTGCTGCAGTGCGTGCAAACCTGGTCAAGAACTACAGGAAACGTCTGACCTCTGTAATTGCAAAGGTTTCTGCACCAAATATTAAATTCTGTTTTTCTATTGTATCAAATACTTATTCCAGGCAATAAAATGCAAATTAATTATGTAAAAATCATACAAAGCAATTTCCTGGATTATTTTTTTTTTACATTCTGTTTCTCACAGTTGAAGTGTACCTATAACAAAAATTACAGGCCTCTCCATTCTTTGTAGGTGGGAAAACTTGCAAAATCAGCAGTGTATCAAATACTTATTTTCCCAACTGTAGATGCTGCCTTGCAATATTTAGGGTTTGTTCAAACTCGCGTATAAATAATGGGTCCCATTCCCATCCAGGAGAGTGGAAGAAATCTTAGTCACTAAGCTGGTACTGTAAAAAGGAAGTGTTTTTGTCACAGAAAAAAAAATGCTGATGTAATGGCATTTGTGGAAACACCCCACAGATATCCTCAGTCATATGATGGGAAATATTGTATATACAGTGGTGGCCAAAAGTATTGGCACCCCTGCAATTCTGTCAGATAATATTCAGTTTCTTCCTGAAAATGATTGCAATCACAAATTCTTTGGTCTTATTATCTTCATTTAATTTGCTTGCATGGAAAAAACACAAAATAGAATGAAGCAAAAATCAAATCATTGATCATTTCACACAAAACTCCAAAAATGGTCCAGACAAAAGTATTGGCACCCTCAGCCTAATACTTGGTTGCACAACCTTTAGCCAAAATAACTGCGAACAACCGCTTCCGGTAACCATCAATGAGTTTCTTACAATGCTCTGCTGGAATTGTAGACCATTCTTCTTTGGCAAACTGCTCCAGGTCCCTGATATTTGAAGGGTGCCTTCTCCAAACTGCCATTTTGAGATCTCTCCACAGGTGTTCTATGGGATTCAGGTCTGGACTCATTGCTGGCCACCTTAGAAGTCTCCAGTGCTTTCTCTCAAACCATTTTATAGTGCTTTTGGAAGTGCGTTTTGGGTCATTGTCCTGCTGGAAGACCCATCACGTCTGAGGGAGACCCAGCTTTCTCACACTGGGCCCTACATTATGCTGCAAAATTTGTTGGTAGTCTTCAGACTTCATAATGCCATGCACACGGTCAAGCAGTCCAGTGCCAGAGGCAGCAAAGCAGCCCCAAAGCATCAGGGAACCTCCACCATGTTTGACTGTAGGGACCGTGTTCTTTTCTTTGAATGCCTCTTTTTTTTCCTGTACACTCTATGTTGATGCTTTTTCCCAAAAAAGCTCTACTTTTGTCTCATCTGACCAGAGAACATTCTTCCAAAATGTTTTAGGCTTTCTCAGGTAAGTTTTGGCAAACTCCAGCCTGTTTTTTTTATGTCTCGGGGTAAGAAGTGGGGTCTTCCTGGGTATCCTACCATACAGTCCCTTTTCATTCAGACGCCGACGGATAGTACGGGTTGACACTGTTGAACTTGTTTGGATGTTAGTCGAGGTTCTTTATCCACCATCCGCACAATCTTGCGTTGAAATCTCTCGTCAATTTTTCTTTTCCGTCCACATCTAGGGAGGTTAGCCACAGTGCCATGGGCTTTAAATTTCTTGATGACACTGCGCACGGAAGACACAGCAACATTCAGGTCTTTGGAGATGGACTTGTAGCCTTGAGATTGCTCATGCTTCCTCACAATTTGGTTTCTCAAGTCCTCAGACAGTTCTTTGGTCTTCTTTCTTTTCTCCATGCTCAATGTGGTACACACAAGGACACAGGACAGAGGTTGAGTCAACCTCTGCGCATCCTCCTCCTCCTCATGTTCAGCCTCCATCTCAGATATCACCACATCAGTTACAAGCTGGAAGCACTGCAGTACTGCCTCAGCCAAGCGGCAACAGGCTGTGCTGAAACTCATAAGCTTAGGTGATAAACCTCACACTGCTTGTGAGTTGTGGACAGCTGTGAAAGAGCAGGCAGATCTGTGGCTGAGACCGCTGAACCTACATCCAGGCATGGTCGTGTATGGGGGCTCTGAGGCGAGGCGAGATCACACAAGTACCATGCCTGGCTCATGTGCTTAACATCGTGATTCAGCGGTTTCTTAAATCGTACCCCGAGTTGCCAGATCTGCTTGTCAAAGTACGCCGCCTGTCAGCTCATTTTCGCAAATCGGCTACAGCTTCCGCCGCCCTTGCTGTGTTGCAGCAGCGTTTACAGCTTCCGGCACACCGACTGGTGTGTGATGTCCCCACTCATTGGAACTCTACCCTTCACATGTTGCAAAGGATTTGTGAGCAGAAGAGAGCAGTTGTGGAGTACCAGCTGCAACAAGGCCGTCGATATTCAGGTTAGACTCCACACATAAGAACTCAGGAGTGGATCTGGATGTCTGACATATGTACCATCCTGACAAACTTTGAGGAGTCCACCAAGATGGTGAGTGGTGATGATGCCATCATTAGCGTCAGCATCCCACTTGTCTGTCTTTTGCAACGCTCTCTGGAGAGAATTAAAGAGGAGGCATTGCAGCCAGAGTATGATGAGATGGATCAAGAAGCCGTAGCGGGTGATTACACACAGCCCAGCCTCATCTCATCCCAACGTGCATTGAGGGACAATGAGGGAGAGGATGAGGAGGAGGAGGAGGAGGAAGAACAGGAGCTGGTATCATGCGCTGTAGATGGTAGTACCTGTACAACTGTCATACCGTCGGTTCAGCGTGGGTGGCCTGAGGACAGGGGGGAGGAGGAGGAGGAGAGCATGGTCAGTCGTCATGTTGGTGAGGACATGGAAGCCTTGCCTGTTACCAGTCTGGCACGCATGGCTAACTTTATGTTACGCTGCCTTAACCGTGACCCTCGCGTTGTCAAAATGTTGGGTGACAGTCATTACTGGTTGGTGACACTTGTAGACCCCCACTACAAGGAGAACTTTCACTCTCTTATTCCTGAGGTGGAGAGGTCTACAAAAATGGGGCAATACCAGAAGGCCCTTGCTGCAGAACTCTTAAAAAATTCCCATCTGAACACGCTAGCGGCAGAGGTCACAGTTCGTTGCCCAACCAAGGCGTACAGGCGAGAGAGACGCAACTCCAATCCAGCAGAGACAGGGGAACACTGTCAACGTTCTGGGACAGTTTTCTGACACCCGCCCAGCTTACAGGCCCTGAGGCGCGGGGAACTCTCACAAGGAGTGGAAAGTTTCAAAAGATGGTGAGGGAGTACCTTGCCGATCGTGCCAGCGTCCTCCGTGATTCCTCTGTACCTTTTAATTATTGGGTATCCAAGCTGGACACTTGGAATGAACTCGCTCTGTACGCCTTATCGGAGCGTGTTTTTAGTGCCGCTGGGGGAATTATAACTGATAAGCGCACTCGCCTGTCAACTGACAATGCTGACAAGCTGACCCTTATCAAAATGAACAAGGGCTGGATTGGGCCAGACTTTTCATCACCACCAAATGACAGCAGAGTAACATAAAGTCAAATCCACTGTGTTATTTCGGGAGGTGTATTCCCATGCACCGCTTCACACCCACTCATGGGTATACGCTTCCTCATTTTGGCTCTATTTTGCTCTTCTCCTTATCCTCAGCCTCCACCACCACTATACCACCAGGGTGACCTTGGTCCATGTTGCCAGCATTGCAAGTTCCTCCCTCCTAATTTTTGGTAGCTTTTGCTTGGAAGGCATAGGAAAAGACTATGGGAGACCCACTCCCCAATAATGGGAATAATGCTTTTAAGATGCTGTACTGCATGGCTCTTGTTTGCCAGCATTGCAAGTTACTCTGTCCTAATTTTTGGCAGCTTTTGCTTGGCAGGCATAGGCAAAGACTATGGGAGACCCACTCCCCAATAATGGGAATAATGTTTTTAAGATGCTGTACTGCATGGCTCTTGCAAGGGGCATTTAAACCGTGTTGCTAAGCTACTGCGACCTCCACCACTTTTCCAAGGGGCATTGATATTGTCTTTTTATTCCACTGCGACCTCCACGTCTCTTCCAAGGGGCATTTAAACCGTCTTTTTAAGCTACTGTGACCTCCACCACTCTTCCAAGGGGCATTAAAACCGTCTTCTTAAGCTACTGCGACCTCCACCGCTCTTCCAAGGGGCATTAAAACCGTCTTGTTAACCCTAGAACGCATGACCATAAAAATCTACATTTTCACATACCTGGGGCCTTTTAGGCCCGTGTGCAAATAACATGGAATAACTCAAACAAAAATGACAAACAACTATATACCTGAGGAATACCTAGAGTTTCAAAATTCTAACTAAAGTAATCTTGCAGAAAATAGAAAACAATTAACAGGACGGGCCTGCGAGGCCCCAGGTATGCGTTCTAGGATTAAGCTACTGCGACCTCCACCATTCTTCCAAGGGGCATTAAAACCATCTTGTTAAGCTACTGCAACCTCCACGTCTCTTCCAAGGGGCATTAAAACCGTCTTGTTAAGCTACTGCAACCTCCACGTCTCTTCCAAGGGGCCTTAAAACTGTCATGTTAAGCTACTGCAACCTCCTCGTCTCTTCCAAGGGGCATTAAAACTGTCTTGTTAAGCTACTGCAACCTACACGTCTCTTCCAAGGGGCATTAAAACCTTCTTGTTAAGCTACTGCAACCTCCACGTCTCTTCTAAAGGGCATTAAAACCGTCTTGTTAAGCTACTGCAACCTCCACCACTTTTTCAAGGGGCATTGAAATTGTCTTTTTATTCCACTGTGGCCTCCACGTCTCTTCTAAGGGGCATTAAAACCGTCTTGTTAAGCTACTGCGACCTCCACTACTTCTCCAAGGGGCTTTTAAACCGTCTTGTTAAGCTACTGCGACCTCCACCACTCTTCCAAGGGGCATTAATATTGTCTTTTTATTCCACTGTGACCTCCACCACACCTCCAAGGGGCATTAAAACCGTCTTGTTAAGCTACTGCAACCTCCACGTCTCTTCCAAGGGGCATTAAAACCGTCTTGCTAAGCTACTGCGATCTCCACGTCTCTTCTAAGGGGCATTAAAACCGTCTTGCTAAGCTACTGCAACCTCCATGTCTCTTCCAAGGGGCATTAAAACTGTTTTGTTAAGCTACTGCAACCTCCACGTCTCTTTCAAGGGGCATTAAAACCGTCTTGTTAAGCTACTGCGAACTCCACCACTTTTCCCAGGGGCATTGATATTGTCTTTTTATTCCACTGCGACCTCCACCATTCTTCCAAGGGGCATTAAAACCGTCTTGTTAAGCTACTGCGACCTCTACCACTTTTCCCAGGGGCATTGATATTGTCTTTTTATTCCACTGCGACCTCCACGACTCTTCCAATGGGCATTTAAACCATCTTGTTTAGCTACTGTGACCTCCACCACTCTTCCAAGGGGCATTAAAACCGTCTTGTTAAGCTACTGCGACCTCCACCACTTTTCCCAGGGGCATTGATATTGTCTTTTTATTCCACTGTGACCTTCACCATTCTTCCAAGCGGCATTAAAACAGTCTTGTTAAGCTACTGCGACCTCCAACACTTTTCCCAGGGGCATTGATATTGTCTTTTTATTCCACTGCGACCTCCACGTCTCTTCCAAGGGGCATTAAAACTGTCTTGCTAAGCTGCTGCAAACTCCACGTCTCTTCCAAGGGGCATTAAAACCATCTTGTTAAGCTACTGCAACCTCCACATCTTTTCCAAGGGGCATTAAAACCATCTTGTTAAGCTACTGCAACCTCCACGTCTCTTCCAAGGGGCATTAAAACCATCTTGTTAAGCTACTGCAACCTCCACGTCTCCTCCAAGGGGCATTAAAACCATCTTGTTAAGCTACTGCAAACTCCACATCTCTTCCAAGTGGCATTAAAACCATCTTGTTAAGCTACTGCGACCTCCACCACTTTCCCCAGGGGCATTAAAACCATCTTGCTAAGCTGCTGCGACCTCCACCATTCTTCCAAGGGGCATTAAAACCGTCTTGTTAAGCTACTGCGACCTCCACCACTTTTCCAAGGGGCATTGATATTGTCTTTTCATTCCACTGCAACCTCCACCATTCTTCCAGAGGGCATTGCATTTCTTCCTAATTTTAGTCAGCTTTTGCTTTTCAATGCATAGGCGAACACTAAGGGAGACACACTCCCCAATAAGGGGTAGAAGGTTTTAGTATGCTGTAATCCACGTCTGTTTCAAGGGGCATTGCAGTTCCTCATAATTTTTGGAAAGCCTTCCATTCACTGCTTAGGCCAACATTGCACAGGAGACCCAGTTGCTATAAATGGAAAAAACGTTTTAGTTAAGGCCCTCTGACCTCCATGTCAAGGGGCATTAAAGTGCCTCGAAATTTTTGTTAGGCATTGCACTCACTGCATGCCCTTTAACTGTGTAGCCGAACCGCTCCTTTTGGTACCGAAACATATCCTACAAGACATGTGTGGTTGACTGGCGTGATATTGATGTGAATGGTCCCTGTTCCTCCTGCTCTTTCTCCTTTGCCACCACCTCATCCATCATTCATCACCTGAAGCTTTGTTTTAACAGGAGTCATAGAACTGGGATAGTAGCAGGAAAACATCCAGCAATCTTCGGAGAAGGTAGGATATGCGCTAAAACGCTGATCACCTCAGGCCTAGCCACTACTACATACATGCGCTTGCATTCCAAGAAAACGAAGCAGACGCTAACTTCTATCATCATCATTATGCTCCTCATCTTGGCACTCTCAACTCCCCTGATGGAGAAGCCAGGGCCCACCGGAGGAGTCTGGTTCTCTGGTGGGCTCGTCCAATGCTGCCCTAAAGCAGAGGGAAGTTTGAAGGAGAAATAGGGGCGGCTGGGGACCGTTTATGGACATCCGGCTGCCCCTAGGCGGCTGGGGACCGTGTGTGGACACCCGACCGCGGGGCGGCTGGGGACCGAGTATAGACACCCGGCCCCCCCTGGCGGCTGGGGACCGAGTGTGGACACCCGGCCGCCGGGCGGCTGGGGACTGAGTATGGATGCCTCGCTGCCAAAGTAGCCATGAGGTAGTGGCCAGCTTTGGCCTCCTCCAAACTAAAAGGCCCCATTTCAAGTGCAAGCTAGCAGTATGGTATTGCAGCCTGGGGGTGGGTGGGTGGCAGGTTGCACACTTACGCTTGCATTCCAAGAAAACAAAGCAGATGCTAACTTCTATCATCATCATCATGCTCCTCACTTTGGCACTCTCAACTCGCCTGATGGAGAAGCCAGGGCCCACCGGAGGAGTCTGGTTCTCTGGTGGGCTCGTCCAATGCTGCCCTAAAGCAGGCCAGGCTAAGAAAATTGTTGGGGAAGTTTGAAGGAGAAATAGGGGCGGCTGGGAACCACTTATGGACAACCGGCCGCCCCCAGGCGGCTGGGGACCGTGTGTGGACACCCGGCTGCAGGGTGGCTGGGGACCAAGTATGGACACCCGGCCGCCCCCTGGCGGCTGGGGACCGAGCGTGGACACCCGGCTTTTAGGCAGTAACCTGGTTGTCAGAGATGCTTCCAGGGGTCTTCCCCATGCTGTTCCCATGTCTTTTCAGCACTGTATGCATGTGTCACACAGCACATGGCCAGATAAGATTGTAAAATGTTAAAATTACATTTCCCGGTGAATACATTTGTCACGGTTGAAAGCAATACAAAAGTGCAAAAACGCATAAAAAATGCTACTTGTGAACATAGCCCAAGGTGTGGAGGAGTATTTTTGTTTTTGGTTATTTATTTTACCTTATACACAAGTCTTTACTCTGCAAAGGATGTTCCTAAACATATTTCACAGGAAAACCGTTTCAGTTTAGTTTTTGAACGTTATATTGTGAGCTTAATACCTCTGACCACGTTGTTGACAGCAGTGACCTGGGGGTCAGAAATGCTTCCTGGGGCGATGCCCATGCTGTCCCCTTGTCTTTTGAGCATTGTCACTATAGTTTTGGGCACTTTTTAGGCTTTCTACAGACTGCCGGGGGTGCCGCCGCAAATATGCTCGGGTCTCCCATAGACTAACATTGAGCTTCGAGCACCCGAGCATTTTAGTGCTCGCTCAACACTAATAATCACCACACTCTATGGAGACTCATTGTAACAAATTTAAGGAGCAACATACTAAAAACATTTTAATTGATAAATGTCATAAAACATAAAAAATAAAAATATTAGGCATTTTATATAATAATAATAATAATTAAAAAATAAAATAATAATCATTTTATTATTCCATGGTGCTTTACAATTCAGATGTTACATGTGCAATGTCAGACATTACAAAGTAGCACAATTCCTACAAGAGGAGGTGAGGTCCCTGCTCACAAGTTTGCAACTTAAAAGTAAAGTTGGACACAAAAGGTAATAAGTGTTTGTAGTATATGGTACGGCCACCTTTTAGAATAAATAAGGATATACATATAAGGCTGCATGAACCGGCCACCAGCCGGTATCTGTGTAGTGAGCTGGCAGACTCTGGCTGTTCTGTGATAATTGAGATAGAGCCTGTTACAGGAATGATTACGCAGGATGGTGTTGCCACCTTGTGGCCAGAGGTTGCACCTGCGCAGGGTGTGATGACAGAGAAAAAGACTGAGCCTCCTGTGTCCCGCCCTAGAGAGTCACGTGACCAGAGTGGGAAGCAGGAAAAAGCGCGCAAAGAGTCTGTTGTTGTCTGTGAAAAGAGCCAGGACGGTGTGCAGCTCCTCGTGTGTGGTGCAGAGGAGACTCTCAACGTGATTTCTTTTATCTGACACATTATCCTCAGAGCCTTCCCCAGCTTCTGCACTGCTGAAGGATTCAGCTGTTACACTCCCTGCTACTGGAGTGTGGACTACATAAGGGAATCCACAAAAGCTGCTATCCGGATCAGAGAGACTGTAAGCGGGACCTCTGGCGAGAGGCCGAAGTATTCCTTTCTTTCAGTAAAATTTGTTGTTCCTGTCTTCTTCGGCTGGGACCCCTTCCTGCAAAGACAGACAGGCCTGAGACGGGGGACACATCCTTCTGGAGTAAAGGACTGGTAACGTGTGAGTAGGGACAGTGAGGGTCAGCTTATCAGTACACGTTATTGCTGTGCATATTTACGGTTGTCATTTATTGTGTTCTGCTGTGTATACAAGTAAAGATACGGTTATCAAGATAGAGTCTGTGTGTGGGGATCTTGCTGGGCCAGATCATAGATACCAACGCTCGGCCTTGCCCGCGGTCACTTCATCTGGCGTAGTCGACAGGATCTGTGACCAACAAGATTCCCACCCAGGCCACGTGTACAGTCAGAAAGCCCCGCCGGTGTCTATTGTGAATCAGGTCAGGAAATTTGGCGGACGAAACTACCCTGTACCAGAGTGGGCGGAACAAGTCCGGATACTGGGGGAAATGTATAATATTGACCCTAAGACCTTGGCAGAAATGGCGGTACTGACGCTAGAGGGGGAGGCATGGACGACAGTCAGACTGGAGACGGGCAGGGGCCAGCGTACAGTAGATGATTTGGTGCGGGTGCTGGAAAACACCTATAGGCTGACCACATACCAGGGTACACTGCAACACATGTTCTTTAGACGGACGCAGCTTGAATGGGAGGATATTCCCCAATATGCGAACGCCCTTCAGGTACTCCTTGAACAAGCCTGTGGAAAAGGGGAACAACTAGCTGGTATGGCTCCTCGTGACCTGGTACTGAGAGACCAATTTGTAATAGGACTGAGAGACCAGTATCTTAACCGCACGTTACAGGACTTGATCCGGATGATGCCGACTCTTACTTTTGCTGAAGTCAAACAGGAAGCCATAGAACGTTCAACGGGACCCGTCATGGATGTGGGGATTCAAGGTGCTGCGTGCAGATCCATATCTGACATTAAAAATCCGAACAGTGACACGGAAGACAGATGGTAGCAGACTTACAGAAACAGGTATTACAGTTGACATTAGACCGACAGGGAGACCAGCGAAGACAGCCTAGTCGTCCCGTGAGACAGTGTTGGTCATGCGGTGATCCTCGCCATAGGGCAAATCGTTGTCCTCAACACTTCCCTCCGCAAAAACCTCCGTCGCACCAACAAACAAACCCTCAGTCGCCCCAGCGAAGGGAATTTCGATCAGACCAGCGAATGGAACCCCAGCCATATCCACAAGCAGAGCTACCACGCCGGGCCTCACCACAATGGCCGCCATTAAACTAGACATCCCTGCAGCTGAGGCTCGCGCAGCAGGGGAGGCCAAGGAGAGGGGTGTGGAAAAACAGAGCCGATGGCGAAGTGCTCTTGCCTCGAATAGCCCGACACTTGAAGTTGTCCTGGAAGGAATTGCCGTACAGGGACTGATGGACACCGGGTCACAAGTGACCACGATCTCTGAACAGTTTTACGAAAATTACCTCAAACCAAGAACTGCTCGTGACCCAGACACCGCCATTAAGATTATTGTGGCTAATAATCTACCCATTCCAGTGACCGGAGTTGCTTGGATGGACACAAAGGCCTGTGGACAGGACTTATGGAAACGAGGGATCGTCATCGTCAAGGAAGGTTTCGGCTCCGAGACCCATGTGATAGTTGGAATGAACATCTTGAAAGACCTGGATCTTATGCTGTTGACAAGAAAAGGACCCAAATACTGGCAGAAAGTCACCAAACATAAGCCGACTCATCTGGCATTCCAGCGCGTAATCCGGACCGTTGGACTTCAACAGATGGCAGAGGAACAACTACCCCTAGCCGCCATTACGGTGCCACGCCGTACTCGGATTACTTTGCCCGCTGAAAAAGAGACAGTCATTTCCTTACCCCTTAACACCCACCGACAACTTGAGGGGGTTGAAGTGTTGGTCAAGCCGAGGACCCCAAGTGGGGGTAAGCTAAACCCACTAGTTGCTCGCACTCTAGCCGTCGTGAGGAACGGGAGAGTCCATGTCAGGTTAAACAACACTGCAGACGTAGGCCTAGCCCTTGAAGCCGGCACTCAGCTTGCCCGGGTATATGCTCTACCCACGGAAGTGAATCCCATTGGACCCCTAAAATTCACCCCGTCTACAGAAGGCGACTGGACGGGAACCGTCTCAGCCATAAACGCTCAAGTAGACGATGAAGACATTGGGTGAAAACTACGGGAAAAAGTACAGCTAGACACGTCTCAATACACCAAACAAGAAGTGTCTCAAGTGGAGGAACTCCTACGGGAACACCAAAACTCCTTTGCAAAGCATGACACAGACTTTGGGTGTACCACCAGTATCCAGCACGAGATATCCACGGGCGACACCCCCCCATATCCGCGAGAGGTACCGGCAGATACCACATCAGCAATACCAGGAGGTGAAAAGCCTGTTAGAATCCATGCTACGCGCCGGAGTGGTACGTGAAAGCCAGAGCCCGTGGGCTGCACCCGTGGTGATAGTCAAAAAGAAAGATGGTTCCCTAAGATTTTGCGTGGACTACCGTAGGCTGAATGCTTGCACTATCCGGGACTCATATCCACTTCCTCGGATCGAAGAGTCACTGACGGCCCTAAAGAAGGCCAAATATTTTACGTCCCTAGACCTGGCCAGTGGATATTGGCAGGTTCCAATGAGTGAGAAGGACAGGGAAAAGACCGCCTTCATCCTTCCCATGGGCCTGTATGAGTTCGACCGGATGCCGTTCGGCTTGAATAACGCTCCGGGGACCTTTCAGAGACTGATGGAACGCTGTCTGGGAGACTTCAACTTTGAGTTTACGCTGATATACCTTGACGACATCGTGGTATACTCCGCCACCTTTGAGGATCATCTTCACAAGCTTGGCCAAGTGTTCCAGCGCTTGAGGGGACACGGCTTGAAGTTGAAGCCCAGCAAGTGCCTTCTGTTCCAGCAGGAAATCGACTACTTGGGTCACCGGATCTCGGCCGAAGGTGTCCAGCCCTCTCCGGAGAAGATAGCAGCCGTTCTAGAGTGGCCGCAGCCAACTACCGTCAAAGAAGTCCGGGCTTTTCTGGGACTGGCAGGCTACTACCGTCGGTTTGTCAAGGACTTTGCTCGGCTTGCTGAACCACTGCATGAGGTTCTCCGAGGGACCGCGAACAGTCCCAGAGGGCGACGCATCAGTTGGGGGCCTGACCGAGAAAAATCCTTTCAGGCACTTAAGGCTGCTCTAACATCCCCCCCTGTTCTGGCGTATGCAGATTACACATTACCGTTTCAGTTGCAAACCGACGCCAGCCTTCAATGCCTAGGGGTGGTCCTCTCTCAAGTTCAAGATAATAAAGAACGCATGATAGCCTATGCCTGTAGATCTCTCTGTGATATCGAAAAGAATCCCGTCAACTACAGCTCCTTCCGTTTGGAACTATTGGCTCTGACTTGGGCTATGACGGAGAAATTTGCCGGCTATCTGACAGGAGCGAAGGTGCTGGTCATGACGGACAACAATCCTCTTGCCCACCTAGAGAATGCCAAACTAAGGGCAATGGAACAGCGCTGGATGGCCAGGCTCTCTAGATTCCAGTACAAAATTAAATACAGAGTGGGGAACGAGAATCAGAATGCTGACAGCCTGTCTAGAGTGACATCATCCCCGCCAGTGGGGGACTGGGATGAAGAGTTGGAGGAAGATGAGATGCCTGACTTTGCCCGGCTCGCAAAGCAAATAGAAGATAGCCGCCAGTATGCTGTAGGAGGGATTGAAGCCGTAGTGGGATTTCCCCTGTCCCAGCAAGAATGGGCCAAGCTTCAAGATCGAGATCCCGAGCACGTCTTACTGAAACAGTATGTGAATAAACAAGAGAAACCGCCCTCCGAAGTGAGAGACCGACTATCGACCGGAGCCTTGGCTCTGCTCGCCCAATGGGATCGGCTGATCGTGAAAGATGGAGTCCTGTGTCGCAGGGCCCTTCTATCCCATATGCTGGAGGAGTGTTTGCAGATTGTCGTCCCGGTGTAGTTGGCCCATGAGATGGTGGGCGAAGCTCACAGGAGGAACGGACACTTCGGCATAGACAAGACCCTCCGGTGGACCCAGCAGTTCATTTTTTGTCCGGGGCTCCGTAAGCTGGTTGAAAACATCTGTCAAGGATGCCGTACCTGTGAATTCCACAAGTCCGCGGAGCAGCGTGCCCCCGTCCAGACTATTAAGACGTCGAGGCCCCTCGAACTGTTGATGGTGGACTATCTGTTGATCGGAACGGCGAATAGTGGCTACCAGTACTGTCTGGTGATGGTGGACCACTTCACGAAATTGGCCGTCGCTGTTGCTACCAAGGATCAGACTGCTGAATCAGCTGCACAGGCCATCTGTCAGCAATTCGTTTGGGTCTACGGGTGTCCGGAGCGGCTACACTCTGATCAGGGGGCTTGTTTCGAAGGGCGAGTCATTGAAGAACTCCAACGGATGTATGGAATCAAGAAGTCCAGGACCACCCCTTACCATCCACAAGGGAATGGCGCGTGTGAACGCTTTAACTGGACCCTCTTACAACTGATCCGGACACTGGCTGAAGACAAAAAGCCCGACTGGTCTCGATTCCTCCCAGAACTGCTGTGGGCCTATAATAATCAAGTCCATTCCGTCACCGGATACACCCCATTACCCTTCTCTTTGGCCTTCCAGACAAAGACATCCATGAGTTGCAACTGTCTAGCTCCGAAGAAGATACCTGTGGTACCTATCCTTCCTGGCTACAAACACACCGCCAGAGAATGGAGACTGTCTACCGGCTAGTAGGCCAACAAATCCAGGATCAAGTGCACGCTGACCCACTTCCGGTACAAGAGGACTCACTGAATGTAGGTCAACTGGTCCTAGTCCGTATAAAGAAACCGCAAGGGAAACTCCGGCCCAAGTGGGAGACCGAAGTCTATCGAGTAATTGGACAGCCGTACCCCGGTGGCCCCGTCTATCGAGTGCAGGGCGAAGACAGTGGCAGCATCCGAACTTTGCACCGTAATATGTTGCGCCCCTGCCGTTCCCAGCCTGACTCCCCTACTGTGATACCTAGAGAGATGGATATCACTAATACTGTCGGAGACGCTGACCCTGGGGATGTAGAGATTGAATGCATGCCTACCCCTGTCCGTCCGACTGACGCACTTGGACCGATTACCTCCTCTACTGACATGTCGACTGGGAAAGAGAGTGGGGTGACTGATCGGAGGGAGGGGATCCAACCTGTTAGGCGGACAACGAGAACCGCTGCAGGGGTACCTCCAGGACAGTCCTACAGAGACCAATATGTGTGGCCCTCTTCCCAGCCGCCCCCTGTCACATCCACAGCCATCGCCGCCCTGGAACCGGTCGTTGACAGGGACTGCCAACCTTTGAGTGGGGGGGCGTGTAGTGAGCTGGCAGACTCTGGCTGTTCTGTGATAATTGAGATAGAGCCTGTGACAGGAATGATTACGCAGGATGGTGTTGCCACCTTGTGGCCAGAGATTGCACCTGCGCAGGGTGTGATGACAGAGAAAAAGACTGAGCCTCCTGTGTCCCGCCCTAGAGAGTCATGTGACCAGAGTGGGAAGCAGGAAAAAGCGCGCAAAGAGTCTGTTGTTGTCTGTGAAAAGAGCCAGGACGGTGTGCAGCTCCTCGTGTGTGGCGCAGAGGAGACTCTCAACGTGATTTCTTTTATCTGACATCTTATCCTCGGGGCCTTCCCCAGCTTCTGCACTGCTGAGGGATACAGCTATTACACTCCCTGCTACTGGAGTGTGGACTACATAAGGGAATCCACAAAAGCTGCTATCCGGATCAGAGAGACTGTAAGCGGGACCTCTGGCGAGAGGCCGAAGTATTCCTTTCTTTCAGTAAAATTTGTTGTTCCTGTCTTCTTCAGCTGGGATGCCTTCCTGCAAAGACAGACAGGCCTGCGACGGGGGACACATCCTTCTGGAATAAAGAACTGGTAACGTGTGAGTAGGGACAGTGAGGGTCAGCTTATCAGTACACGTTATTGCTGTGCATATTTACGGTTGTCATTTATTGTGTTCTGCTGTGTTAAAAATGTATACAAGTAAAGATACGGTTATCAAGATAGAGTCTGTGTGTGGGGATCTTGCTGGGCCAGATCATAGATACCAACGCGCGGCCTTGCCCGCGGTCACTTCATCTGTATATGTTCAGATTTTTTATCAGTTAACAAAATGCATAGTTAAGATTGATAAATGCAAAAAAATGTTAGTAAACCTAGAAATTTGTTTTTTAGTTAATTTTTTTTTTATTTTAATTAATAATAGCATAGAAGGATAAGGAGGGGGACTAGGAACATAATCAATAGCCAAAATCATAGTCAGGAGGACAGCCGGGGTCAGATACTGGGTGATCAGTAAAAGCCAATCAGTATGAATACCGCGGAGCCCGGTGACAGAGGCGTTACTGAAACATGTCCAGGTATAGATGGACCAGTCAGAAGGCCACAGGTAGATGGTGATGGTCCTTCTATACAGGTCCAGCAGTGATGGTGGATCTGCTGGACTTCAGGTTTCCTGTCTTTCAGATGGTTTTAGGGCAAGAGTAACAGCATGCAAATATGCCAGCAGCCCTGGATAATCCACGCCGGCAGGATGATAAGATCCGGCGGAAGATGGAACCTATGAGAAGAGAAGTAAATATAATGGAAGTGATGGGACTCCATATTACATGACACTGCTGTGCGGTCACTGTGGCCGGACGGCAGAGGAATCTTATCATACAGAGGTCAGGGATCATTGTCAGCCATCATACATGTGACAATCCATCACTGACAGATGACATCTGCTCCGCATGAATTATTCTCACTGACCGACATCACACAACATGGAGCTGATTCTCACACTTACCTCGTCTCTTATTCCCCTTTTCTACATTTTCAGATTTTTCTTGCTCTTTACTCAGATTTATTGAAGATTTTCTTTCCTCCTGAGCTGGAAATTCTGATCAGAAAGTAAAAAAAACCTCAGTAACGACATATTCCCATGGGACCTGCTTAGTCTCCTGTATATAGTCCTGTCTCCTATAGTCCTGAAAATCTAGTATTGCTTCATAATAGGGCAGAATAAGTCCTATATAATGTGCATAACCTCATCTGAGGGACATTAGATGTACCACTAATATAGAGAAGTAAGTGTCCTGTCTGCCGCCATGTGGTACATCATTGATGAGAGATATTTTATAATAGGAGACGATGTCTCCTTATGATGATGTAGGTTATTGGATGCTACAACATATCTCACAGAAACAATGAAAAAAACTTCTGTACACAATGTAAGGAAATAGAGATAGAGTATGGGCCATGGGCAACATAATTGGGATCCATGAAACATAGACAACATAGGAAACCTATTACAGAAAAACCACGTAGAAATATTTGAGCCTTAAAGACAACATTCACATTGTTGGTGCTGTAGACATGTACATACCTGACAATGGGGACGAGGATGGCAAACTGCTAATAGCATCTTCTCTATCAGATAGAGGAACAGAATCTTTCTGCCTGTTTGAAAGAAAATAAATGTGTAAATCAGAAATAAATGCAGTATAAAAGGGGTTTTCTCAGTATAAGAACATGGACAATAGGGCCTAATAGGATGCATGACCGTCATAGTGGGGAAGGTTTCCTGCTCAAAACTACCTTCTATAGAGCCGAGCAGAAATCAGCTGCTAAGCATGACTGGCATGTAATACTACATCTCTGCCACAATATGGGCAGCACTAAAAATGCATGACCGGCCGCAATTATAGACTGTTAGTTATCACCAGCAGTTTCTAAAGGCAAAAGCACAATTACCGCTCATCATGGGGTGGTGGATGCTGAATTTGATAATATGGTATTTATATCCTATATTTGATGTTGTGTACATATATCATCCTGAAGCTCCCAGTAGTGGCCCCATAATCTACTCACATCTCTGAGATGTTTGTGCTGGATTCTACGGTATACTCTGGAGAGGACTTGGGATCCTCATTGTCCATTGTCCTGGTAGCAGTGGTACAGAGCTAAATGTGGAAACAATAAAAAATATATGAAATAATTTAATGTTTACTTTTACGTGTCTTTTACACATATTTTGGATTTATTAATCACATACTTACTTTTGAAAATCGTTCAGAAGTTGATATAAAATTGTGGAAGTCAAGACTCTCATTGTCCTCACTTGTGTGCTCTGAGACCAGATGTTTGTTTATATCATAATGATCTACAAGACATAGATAATGAAGTGCTATTAGAGGTTGTCAGTATAACACAGTCACCATTTATCATTAATATTAATGGGAAACAATTGTTACATATTAAGGAAGACGAGACAAACAGCCGCTTAGTCTAGATGACGTCTTCTTCTACTTACTCATAAATAAGCTGGTGTCCACATCTGATGTTAGCTTAGGAACATACACCGGCTTTTGACTTAGAAGGTTATCAAAGTCTAAGTCACTTAAGAAGGGATGACCCTTGATCTCAAATACTCCTCCTGGATAAAGAAAAACAAAGGTGATGTGGATATTGTCAGAAACTCCCCCATATCTAAACGGTGTATCTTAATCTGAACTAATTATATAACTGAGCCGACATGTAAGAAATAGACTAAAGCACTAAAAATGCACAAGCTGATAGACAAGTGCCGATCCTCATGTACATTTGCGATATGTCCTCGGTGTAATAAGGAAATAATAATATTATTATATCTGTTACCTGTCCCAAGTCTATGCACAGGATTTATTATGAGCAGCTCTGTGATAAGGGTCTGAGCATCAGGTGGAGGAGCACGATCACAATTCCAAATTATGTGTCCTGTTATGTAGAAAATTACAGAACATAAAACCTCTTTACTGGACTATAAGATAAAGCAAAGGAAAAAACTAAACTAATGTAACCAGTCAAAGCAATGATTGGATCATTCTACTTACCAATGCCAATACTTTTATAAAGCTCAATTACAGAACCCCCACGAAGTGGTACGTATCCCAGGAGAAATTCAAGTAGGATTATCCCCATTGACCACCAGTCAACAGGTCTTCCGTAGCCTTTCTTTAGGATGATCTCTGGGGCTTTGTATAACGGGGTGCCACAGTCCTGGAAACCAAGAGAGATTAGAGATGAAAATAGATTAAATTATTATTTTGCCAAGTTTTCGACATAAAAACAGAATGACAGAAGATAAAATATCAGTGGAAAAGTTATCTAAAAATGAAGAATGTAGAGAAGACACAATAGGGTGATGAGATTTGTACAGAACCAGCTAAGTTCCTGTAAATAATGCTGACCTCACGGTTCAGGAACTCTCTGGCGATGTCCTCCGCTAATTCCTTGTAGATGTTGGTGTTTGGTATCATGACACCAACTTTTGAAAGCCCAAAATCTGTGACTTTAATATGTCCAGTAGACGTTATCAGGAGGCTGTGAAAGAAAAGATGGGTTTAGCTTCATAGACCGTGAGATGATAAAGGATAAATTTCCCCCTTTTGTTATAATACAGGGGGCACTTACTTCTCTGGCTTCAAGTCTCTGTGCACCACACCATAACTATGGAGGTATTCTACAGCAAGAACTGCTTCTGCAAAGTATAAGCGGGCCAAGGGGACAGGTAAAGGACCCCTGGTTCTTAGGAGGGTCCTGCAGTCTCCACCTATAGAAGAAAGAAAATATGACAGGTAAGTGGTTTATTCAGCGGATCACCATAATGTATAATGAGAAGTGAGCAGAGACATTGGGGCAGGAGAGAATATATAAAGATATAATGTATATTCGACATAATATTAGTCTGAAGTCATGGTGAAACGTCATCCATGTAACTAATAACACAAATAGCATCTTGTCTACAGCTGGAGATACTGACAGTGCGGGCATACAGGGAGATCACACACATCAATGACTTTCCGGGCATCTTGGTAATGGATAACCTGTAGTAAATGCTCTGTGGGGATGTAACCATTCACATTGAAAAATCCTAATTTTAAGAGTGGTGATAAAATGTAAGCAGACATGGTCTGAATATAATACAATGTACGTGTCCTACCTCCTACATACTCCATGACCATACACAGGTGAGATCTTGTAGGGAAGGAGCAGAGCATGGAGACCACAAAGGGACAATCAGCGAATGTCAGGATGTCCCTCTCCAGAAAGGCCATTTCCACTTTCCGTGGCCTATCCAAGTTCTTCTTGGCCATTTTCTTCATAGCAAAGACCTGTTGTGAGACTTTATGGTGCACTAAGTAGACGGCACTGGAGAGAAGGAGAATCCAAGGGTTATAATAAATCCTTATTACAGTCTGTATATAGAAGTCATTATATGATTTTCTGTACTAATGTTTATACTAGAAGTCCGGCCATCACTAGAAATCCACATCTAGAAATACATGAGACACTACATAGATCACCTATGGGAGGTTCCACAATGCCACGTCTGCCGGAGCCCTCACCAAGGTCACATTACAGGTGAGAGAATCTACCGAAATTCTTCTTGGGCAGATTCGCTATAATTGACCAGTAGTTACGATTCAGTCCAAATAAAAATTGGTCCAAATTGAAAGTCCTCCAATTGCTGTAAGCAGATGTTTTTTAAGCTCTCTCCACACCCCAAAGCATAATAAATGGAGGGGAGGAAATACGTTAAAATGTAATTAAACATAATATACCCACCTGTCCTAGGCCCTCACCTGTCCATCACTGCAGTCCTCCATCCTCTGTGCCAGTCTTTGGTTGTTCTGGCGCCCCCTTCTGCTGCTGAGGCCAGTGATTGGACTCACATGGTCATGGTGGACGGTGGCAGGTGCAGATGTCATTGATGTCCATATCGTGTCACCCCTATCGTGACCATGTGTAGCCAATAACTCTTATCAGCTCCATAATGAAGCCCCCCCAAAAAAACAAAGACTGGAGCGGAGAGCAGGAAAGCTCTGGTGGAGGTGGCAGCATAAGGACAGATGAGGGTCCAGGACAGGCGAGGGTAATGTATTATATTATTTGAATCCCTTTCCTTACGGTTTGATTTGTTACAGATCAGTTTGCTCAACTGGATATACAGTACAGTAACTGAGCTAAATAGTGACATTTAGATGTGGACAGTGGTGTGGACTTGTATCGTTTCCCTATGACAGTGATGGCGAACCTTTTAGAGACCGAGTGCCCAAACTGCAATCCAAAACTCACTTATTTATCGCAAAGTGCCAACACGGCAATTTAACCTGAATACTGTCTGAGGTTTTATTTTGGAAAAACAACTCCTACATTAGCACGCAATAGAGTCTATAGCAAAGAGCTTGTAAGCGCTGCAGTCCAAGCCTAAGATTCTCGCCACCGATTGCAGAGGAGGTCTGTTCTTGAGAATGGAGAGGATTTTTATTCAAAAGTAAAATTGCAAAGTCGTTTGTTTTTACAACCTCTTTGTTTCTGTAACCCTTTATCATGATGAGAATAACCCTTTAAGCCAGGGATGTCAAACTTTAATATACAGAGGGCCAAAATTAAAAGCTTGGACAAAATCACAGGCCAAACTTTATATTTGTTAAAAAATGTCTACAATTCAGGAAGTTTTTCCTTATCAAATAAAACTATTAACTTTTGCAATTATATTGTAATAATATAATATGTTATGTAAGAGCCGTAAAAAGCATGGCCTAATGTAAATATGTAATAACAAAAGGATAAAAAAAACTTGAATAAAACAGATAATAAAGTATGATGCAAACAAATGTGCCCCCAAACAGAGTATGATACCCCCACAGTGAATTCCTCCACATGCACAGTATGATGACCCTACTGTACCCCCCATCAATCCCTGGTGACCCCATCACAGTATGATTGTGACCCCATCACAGTATGATTCTCCAGCAGTAATCCCCACACAGCCCTCCATACAGTATAATGGTCCCCACATAGTTCTCCATACAGTATAATGACACCACATAGTCCTCCATACAGTGTAATGGGCCCCACATAGTCCTCCATACAGTATAATGGGCCCCACATAGTCCTCGATACAGTATAATGGGCCCCACACAGTCCTCCATAAAGTGTAAAGGGCCCCACATAGTCCTCCTTACAGTATAATGGCCCCCACATAGTCCTCCATACAGTGTAATGGGCCCCACATAGTCCTCCATACAGTGTAATGGCCTCACATAGTGCTCCATACAGTGTAATGGGCCCACATAGTCCTCCATACAGTATAATGGCCCCATATAGTCCTCCATACAATGTAATGGCCCCACATAGTCCTCCATACAGTACAATGGCCTCACATAGTACTTCATACAGAATAATGGGCCCCCATATGGTCCTTCCTACAGTATAATGGCCCCGACATAGTCCTCCATACAGAATAATGGGCCCCCATATGGTCCTTCGTACAGTATAATGGCCCCACATAGTCCTCCATACAGAATAATGGGCCCCACATAGTCCTAAATACAGAATAATGGGCCCCCATATGGTCCTTCCTACAGTATAATGGCCCCCACATAGTCCTCTATACAGTGTAATGGGCCCCACATAGTCCTCCATACAGTGTAATGGCCCCATATAGTCCTCCATACAGTGTAATGGGCCCACATAGTCCTCCATACAGTATAATGGCCCCACATAGTCCTCCATACAGAATAATGGGCCCCCATATGGTCCTTCCTACAGTATAATGGCCCCCACATAGTCCTCCATACAGTGTAATGGGCCCCACATAGTCCTCCATACAGTGTAATGGCCCCATATAGTCCTCCATATTGTGTAATGGGCCCATATAGTCCTCCATACAGTATAATGGCCCCACACAGTCCTCCATACAGTATAATGGCCCCACATAGTCCTCCATACAGTATATTGGCCTCATATAGTCCTTCCTACAGTATAATGGGCCCCACATACTCTTTCATACAGTATTATGAGCACCACATAGTCCTCCATACAGTGTAATGGTCCCACATAGTCCTCCATACAGTACAATGGCCTCACATAGTCCTCCATACAGAATAATGGGCCCCACATAGTCCTCCATACAGAATAATGGGCCCCCATATGGTCATTCCTACAGTATAATGGCCCCCACACAGTCCTCCATACAGTGTAATGGGCTCCACATAGTCCTCCATACAGTGTAATGGCCCCATATAGTCCTCCATACAGTGTAATGGGCCCACATAGTCCTCCATACAGTATAATGGCCCCACATAGTCCTCCATACAGTATAATGGCCCCACATAGTCCTCCATACAGTATATTGGCCCCATATAGTCCTTCCTACAGTATAATGGGCCCCACATACTCTTTCATACAGTATTATGAGCACCACATAGTCCTCCATACAGTGTAATGGGCCCCACATAGTCCTCCATACAGTATAATGGCCCCACATAGTCCTCCATACAGTATAATGGCTCCAAATGCTCCTCCATATTGTAAAATGGCCCCATATAGTCCTCCATACAGTATAATGGCCCCGCATACTTCTCCATATTTTATAATGGCTCCATATAGTCCTCCATACAGTATAATGGCCCCGCATAGTCCTCCATACAGAATAATGGGCCCCCATATGGTCCTTCCTACAGTATAATGGCCCCCACATAGTCCTCCATACAGTGTAATGGGCCCGCATACTTCTCCATATTTTATAATGGCCCCACATAGTCCTCCATACAGTATAATGGCCCCACATAGTCCTTCATACAGTATATTGGCCCCATATAGTCCTTCCTACAGTATAATGGGTTCCACATAGTTTTTCATGCAGTATTATGAGCACCACATAGTCCTCCATACAGAATAATGGGCCCCACATAGTCCTCCATACAAAATAATGGGCCCCCATATGGTCCTTCCTACAGTATAATGGCCCCCACATAGTCCTCATACAGTGTAATGGCCCCATATAGTCCTCCATACAGTGTAATGGGCCCACATAGTCCTTCATACAGTATAATGGCCCCACATAGTCCTCCATACAGTATAATGGCCCCACATAGTCCTCCATACAGTATATTGGCCCCATATAGTCCTTCCTACAGTATAATGGGCCCCACATACTCTTTCATACAGTATTATGAGCACCACATAGTCCTCCATACAGTGTAATGGGCCCCACATAGTCCTCCATACAATATAATGGCCCCACATAGTCCTCCATACAGTATAATGGCTCCACATGGTACTCCATATTGTATAATGGCCCCATATAGTCCTCCATACAGTATAATGGCCCTGCATACTTCTCCATATTTTATAATGGCCCCATATAGTCCTTCCTACAGTATAATGGGCCCCACATACTCTTTCATACAGTATTATGAGCACCACATAGTCCTCCATACAGTGTAATGGGCCCCACATAGTCCTCCATACAGTATAATGGCCCCACATAGTCCTCCATACAGTATAATGGCTCCATATAGTCCTCCATACAGTATAATGGCCCCGCATAGTCCTCCATACAGTATAATGGCCCCACTTAGTCCTCCATACAGTATAATGGCCCCACATAGTCCTCCATACAGTATAAAGGCCCCACATAGTCCTCCATACAGTATAAAGAGACCACATAGTCCTCCATATTGTATAATGACTCCGCATACATCTCCGTACAGTATAATGGCCCTGCATAGTGTTCCATACTGTATAATGGCCCCACATAGTCCTCCATACCTTATAATGGCCCTACATAGTCCTCCATACAGTATAATGGCCCCGCATGGTCCTCCATACAGTATAATGGCCCCGCATACTTCTCCACACAGTATAATGACCCCGCATACTTCTCCATACATTATAATGACCTCGCATACTTCTCCGTACAGTATAATGGTCCTGCATAGTGTTCCATACTGTATAATGGCCCCACATAGTCCTCCATACCTTATAATGGCCCCACATAGTCCTCCATACAGTATAATGGCCCCGCATGGTCCTCCATACAGTATAATGGTCCCGCATACTTCTCCACACAGTATAATGACCCCGCATACTTCTCCGTACAGTATAATGGTCCTGCATAGTGTTCCATACTGTATAATGGCCCCACATAGTCCTCCATACAGTATAATGGCCCCGCATGGTCCTCCATACAGTATAATGGCCCCGCATGGTCCTCCATACAGTATAATGGCCCCGCATACTTCTCCACACAGTATAATGACCCGCATACTCCTCCATACAGTATAATGACCCCGCATACTTCTCCGTACAGTATAATGGTCCTGCATAGTGTTCCATACTGTATAATGGCCCCACATAGTCCTCCATACAGTATAATGGGCCCCGCATACTTCTCCACACAGTATAATGACCCCGCATACTCCTCCATACAGTATAATGACCCCGCATACTTCTCCGTACAGTATAATGGTCCTGCATAGTGTTCCATACTGTATAATGGCCCCACATAGTCCTCCATACAGTATAATGACCCCGCATACTCCTCCATACAGTATAATGACCCCGCATACTTTTCCGTACAATATAATGGCCCTGCATAGCGTTCCATACTGTATAATCAGGTCGCACGTGTAGAGGAGAGTGGCCGCGGTGCTAGTGAGAGGGGAATGGTGCGCGGGCTGAGGAGAGTGATGGTGGTGGCGGCAGTGCTGAGGACATGGAGCTCGTGCCCACCGGGAGGGCTCTGCGTGCCATAGGTTCGCCACCACTGCCCTATGATAACACTGAATGTTAGAGCACAGAGGCAGAAGTATTGTCATAGGGAACCCTGAGAAATGTGGATTATGGTAACAGAAATCTCACCCAAAAGCTCCGCTGCTGATGAGTTTCGAAGTTTCATAGTCGCTCATATGCGGCTTTCCTGCCGGGATCAATGATGATTCGATCACGCTCTATAAAGGAATAAGAAATGATATTAAGGAAAAAAGCTCCAGATGCAGAAACGTCTCCCCCTATATTATGTCCCAGCTGATTTACACTGATCCGATGTAGGGAGGATACAAGCCGGACGCTCCGCAGACACGGATGTAATATAAGGGGGTCCTCTATACACCGGTATAATTGTAAAGTGCTGGATAATATGAGAGATCAAACAGAGAAGAACTTACTGGGAATCTGTCAGCAGGATTGTTCTATGTAATCTGGAAGTAGCATGATGTAGGGGCAGAGACCCTGATTCCAACGATGTGTTACTTACTAGGCTGTGTGCTGTTGTTTCCATAAAATCAGTTTTTGATCAGCAGGAGATTATCACTAGAGGACTATGTGTCTCGTGCCATGTAGTCCTATTGCTCTGTAACCCCGACTCAACCACGGATTAGCAGCGTTCTGCCTATGCACAGTGTACACAGAAAGCTGCCAATCAGTAGTGTGGGCGGGGTTATACAGGGCTCAGCATTCAGAGGACTGCTAGATCTGCTGCGAATAAAACAGTGATTTTATTACAACTGCTGCACCCAGTAAAGTAAGTGATATATCGTTGGAATCAGGGTCTCTGTCCCTACATCATGCTGCTCTCTGATGAAATAGCATGAACCTGGTGACAGATTCCCTTTAATATAAATGCAGTTGACTAACACATTAGTGTCATCTCCACTTAGAATAGAGACGTCCCCTGGTTATATGGGGGATAATACTGGTCAGGTCAGTCACACCCCATAATCTGGTGATACACAGACGTCCCCCTCTATGATACTTACACCGGCGGATTCCTGGATCTCCGGGATCTCACAGATTCCACTGTCAGGATTCACCAGCGCAGATGGAACTAAAATAGTGATAAATGATGAAGAGATAAAATGTATTAGACGATATCAATCCTACATAGATAATACAGCGATATAACGGGGAAATGACAAGACGTCTGTGAATGGGATTAATACTCGTTATATGGGGATTCTAATATGGGAACGTACGGGGCATCCACAGATAAATGTAATGTAAATGATGGAGGACCCCCAATCATCACATGAATGAGGAGCCCCCCACCCCTGCTGCACATGAGAGTGATGGGAAGAGAGCTGAAACATAGCAGCCATATGCAAATTAGCCTGGAAGTGCACTGGGGGCGTGTCACTGCACTCAGATTTCTCTTCCATGCCCCCAGTGCACTTCCATCCTGATTTGTATATGGCTTTTACATTAGATTTCTCCTGACTGGTACATTGGATTTCTGCAAGCAAATAATTATTATTAGGGGACAATGGCCTATACGGTCATACTCAGCGGCGGCAGGCCACGCGACTGCTATGGGACCCGTGAGCTGGTGGGGCCCAGTGTCAGCGCCCGCATTGGGCTCCGCCTGCATCGGGCCCCTTCCACATCCCACCCCAGATCGCAGTTGAAAGCAATGATGGAGGCGGGAGCGTTATATGAAACTTCCTTTCACATCATTCCCCCTCTGCGTCTGATGCAGCAGCGCGATGACATCAGTTCAATTGGGTCGGGTAGTGGAGCTGATGAGAGGCGCTGCAGAGACTGAAGCAGCGGGGGAACAAGGAGCGGTAAGTGTATATTTATTTATTTTTGAGTGAGTATGTGGTGTCCATATTGCTGGAGGACTGTGGCTGCACTCGATCCTATGGGTGCTGCACTCAGTCCTATGGGGGCTGCACTAAGCCCTATAGGGGTTGCACTGAACCCTATGGGGGCTGCATTATGCCCTATGGGGGCTGGCTTATATTGCGAGGAAGACCATGGGGGGTGCATTATATTGCATGGAGGACCATGGGGGTGCATTATATTGCATAGAGGACCATGGGGGTGCATTATATTGCATGGAGGACCATGAGGGGTGCATAATATTGCGTGGATGACCATGGGAGGTGCACAATATTGCATGGAGGACAATATGGGTGCATTATATTGCATGAAGGACCATGGGGGTGTATTATATTGTGTGAAGGACCAGGGGGATGCATTATATTGCATGGAGGACCATGGGGGGTGCATTATATTGCATGGAGGACCATGGAGGGTGCATTATATTGCATGGAGGACCATGAGGGGTGCATTATATTGCATGGAGGACCATGGGGGGTGCATTATATTTTGTGGAGGACCACGAGGGGTGCATTATATTGCATGGAAGACCATGGGGGTGCATTATATTGTGTGGGGACCATGGGGTGGCGCATTATATTATATGTAAGGCTATGTGGGACCATTATGATATTTGAAGGGTTATGTGGGGCCATTATAATATTTGGAGGGTTATGTCGGGTCATTATACTGTATGCAAGCAATTATACGGTGTGAAGATTTGTGTGGGGTCCATCTTACTGTGTGAAGGGCTGTGTGTTGCCTTTATACTGTTTGGAGGGCTAGCAGGGGCCATTTTATGGTGTGGTGAGGTATGGGGGCCATTATACTGCATAGAAGGCTGTGTGGGGGTCACAGTTGGGGGATCATACTGTGTTGGGGTCACCATGCTTTGCGTCGGGAGTTGAGGGGGTGTACAGTAGGGTCATTATACTGTGCATGTGGAGGCTAATGTGGAGGAATGCACCATGGAGGAATCATACTGTATTTGGGGGGCACTTTTGTTGGCATCATACTATAGGGGGGCAATGAAATAGAAATCTAGGACTTCAGCAGGAGGAAAATTAATATGTAAAGGCTGGAAAGTTGTGAGATCTGCTCTCCTGTCACTCCGACAATTATTTAATTTTTTTTTTTTCCAGTTGGGGGGGCAATCAGAACTTCTGCTATTGTGCCCCATGATTTCTATGCATGCCCCTGGTCCTACCACTACTTCTATATGAAACAATGTGCTGCCAGGTTCCCATTACACAGAGTAGAGCAGACCTGAGCAAAGTGGAGCCCGTGGGCCACATCCGGCCCTCTGACTGTTCCAGTCCGGCCTGTGGACTGAGATAGCAGTAGGACTGAAGCAGAGGCCCACGGACCGCACCGTGCCTGCCCACTCGCTTACACAGCCGCCTGGCCCTGTCTCCATCTGCGAGCCGCTGAGCTGCTGCATTAGTAGAGGAGGGACCTCCAGCCCCTTCCTCCGCCAATCAGCGTGTGAAGCAGCTGACGCAATGACGTCATCGGAGACATGAAAAGAGGCACAGCACCGGGGGCACGGGAGCAAGGTGAATGTGTGCTTTTTTTAAGGTGTATGGGATGTCTGACAGGACACGGGGAGACTATAGGGGTCTATTGCAGGACATGGGGAGGCTATAGGGTTCTATTGCAGGACATGTGAAGGCTATAGGGGTCTATTGTAGGACATGGGGAGGCTATAGGGGTCTATTGCAGGACATGGGGAGGCTATAGGGGTCTATTGCAGGACATGGGGAGACTATAGAGGTCTATTGCAGGACATGGAGAGGTTATAGGGGTCAATTGCAGGACATGGGGAGGCTAGAGGGGTCTATTGCAGGACATGTGAAGGCTATAGGGGTCTATTGCAGGACATGGGGAGGCTATAGGGGTCTATTGCATGACATGGGGAGGCTATAGGGGTCAGTTGCAGGACATGGGGAAGGCTATAGGGGTCTATTGCAGGACATGGGGAGGCTATAGGGGTCTATTGTAGGACATGGGGAGGCTATAGGGGTCTATTGCAGGACATGGGGAGGCTATAGGGGACTATTGCAGGACATGGGGAGGCTATAGGGGTCTATTACAGGACATGGAGAGGTTATAGGGGTCAATTGCAGGACATGGGGAGGCTATAGGGGTCTATTGCAGGAGACGGGGAGGCTATAGGGGTCAGTTGCAGGACATGGGGGAGGCTATAGGGGTCGACTGCAGGACATGGGGAGGCTAAAGGGGTCTATTGCAGGACATGGAGAGGCTATGGGAGTCTATTGCAGGACATGGGAAGGCGATAGGGGTCTATTGCAGGACATGGGGAGGCTATAGGGGTCTATTGTAGGACATGGGGAGGCTATAGGGGTCTATTGCAGGACATGGGGAGGCTATAGGGGACTATTGCAGGACATGGGGAGGCTATAGGGGTCTATTACAGGACATGGAGAGGTTATAGGGGTCAATTGCAGGACATGGGGAGGCTATAGGGGTCTATTGCAGGACATGGTAGGCTATAGGGGTCAGTTGCAGGACATGGGGGAGGCTATAGGGGTCGACATGCAGGACATGGGGAGGCTAAAGGGGTCTATTGCAGGACATGGAGAGGCTATGGGAGTCTATTGCAGGACATGGGAAGGCGATAGGGGTCTATTGCAAGACATGGGGAGGCTATGGGAGTCTGTTGAAGGACATGGGGAGGCTATGGGGGTCTGTTGCAGGACATGTGGAGGCTATGGGGGTCTGTTGCAGGACATGTGGAGGCTATGGGGGTCTGTTACTGGACATGGGGTGTCTATGGGGGTCTGTTGCCTGACATGGGGAGGCTATGGGGGTCTATTGCAGGCCATGGAGAGGCTATGGGGGTCTGTTGCAGGACATGTGGAGGCTATGGGGGTCTGTTGCAGGACATGTGGAGGCTATGGGGGTCTGTTGCTGGACATGGGGAGGCTATGGGGTCTGTTACTGGACATGGGGATGGTCTGGGGTTCTGTTGCTGCATATAGGGAGACTATAGAGTTTTATTGCAGGACATGGGTAGGCTATAGGGGTCTATTGCAGGACATGGGGAGGCTCTGGGAGTCAGTTGAGGGACATAGTGAGGCTCTAGGAGTCAGTTGAGGGACATGGTGAGGCTCTGGGAGTCTGTTGAGGGACATGGTGAGGCTATGGGGGTCTGTTGCTGGACATGGTAAGGCTATGGGGGTCTGTTGGAGGACATGAGGAGGCTATGAGGGTCTGTCCCAGGACATGGGGAGGCCTATGAGGGTCTGTTGCAGGACATGGGGAGGCTATGGGGGTCTGATGTGGGGAGGCTGTGTGGGGCTCTCATGTTGGACGTCGAGTGATTATGGGGCTCATACGGTATATAGAAGGGGCTGTATTCGGGTTCGAACTGTATAAAGGGGGATTCTTACTTCTGCTCAATATTAAGTCATGCAATTAATATTAATGTAATTAATATAAGAATTATAATTATTATATTGATATTAATATGGATCAGAATTAATCACAGTCTCTAATGTGGCCGCTCGGGAAAATGAATTGCCCACCCTTGGAGTACAGAGTACATCTAACATTATCCCCGTCCTCTATTATATCTGGATATTCCTTGTAGAAGGTCGGATGATCGCTCACCTGTAATAAGATCGCTGTTCAGCTCCGGCTGACTCCTTGTAGGGTCAGGGATTTCCAGGGTCACATTTTGCTCATATTCGCCGTCGCCTTCTGGTGTTTCCTGATTGATATAATATATATAATTAATATGTGGAATATTTCACTAAATTACCAAATACATAAATCAGGAAGGACTAAATCAACATTTACAGATACACCAATTGTAACTGTACGAATCCCGCGCCATCTTCAGAACTTTTCTCAGAAAGTTCTCTCACTTCAGGGGATTAAGATGAGTTAACATTACAAAATCTCACGTTCTGTGTCAGATTCTATTTTCTACACCGTGATATCCCAGAGCGGTGTTATCTGCGTTCTATATACCATGGCGATATCTTGTAATTCATTCATTACAGTATTCGGTAGAATTGCTTTACACTGCAGCTCCTCTCCACAAGTCCAGATTAATATACTGTATAAGAGACTTGTATACACAATATTTCTGTAAAGATGTCTATTATCTCAGCTGCAGCATTTAGAAGCAGGAAGACTCTGATAATAGTGATAGACAGAGGCGGGATATACAGACTTCCCACCACTGAGCTGTGACTACATCTGCAGAATACAGACTGTCATCACAGACGAGGGAGCAGCAGAGACAGACGGCCATAAAATATCCTATGCCTGCCGGGGACTGACAGGGAGGCCTGTAAGATCTAACCCCAGATCTTCTGAGATCTGACTGGTGATCTGGAGAAGATCAGAGAACAAGGACGAGTGATAGAGAAGATGATGGCTTCTTACCAGGCGTTCCGATGAGCGGGCCGGACGTTCCAGTACACACAGGACTTTTTCGGCCAGGTCTTTAACAAAAGCCAAATCTCCATTTTGAGATCTTTTTTCAGCCTATAAAGAAGAAAAGAAACAATAAGGAACATTCTGAGGTGAGAAAGGTCACAATGGAGGCGGCCATTGTATGTGACATCTGCTCCTCTCTCTGCAGATACAATGACTACATATCTGGGGTTTATAGTGTTATATATTAGAGGAAAGGACAAGCTTCTATCCCACCATTATTGTCTATTATTACAGAGAAGTTTTGTGCGGAGTGTCCGCCATTTACCTGTTGTAGTAATGTCCTGATGTTGTGACATAAATCCATCAGATACTCTGAGGTTAGTTGATCTTGCTGATTTTTGGTCAGGCAGTCCTTTGCTAGCTGCATCACCAGCCGGCGAGTGAAGCTGAGGATGCCATCGGGTGGTAGAAGCACAATGTTAGGGCGATTGATGATAAGAATGTCCAATAGTGCTTCTTCCTGAAAATCGTCTAGATATAATCCAGCCATAGCGAAAAACTGCAAGTGCTATCAATCACTATGGAACCAAGAATGGCACCCGTGAGCCTATGTGCATTGTAGAAGTAGCAATTGTGAGCTGTGATGTCATAATGGCCGACTGTCATCACGGAATCTTGTGATGGAATCTTCAAGAAGCGGCTCTGCACAAATACAGTGGGAAAAATAAGTATTTGATACACTGCCGATTTTGGAAGTTTTCCCACCTACAAAGAATGGAGAAGTCTGTAATTTTTATCGTAGGTACAGATTCTAAAAAAAAATCCAGAAAATCACATTGTATGATTTTTACATAATTTGCATTTTATTGCATGATATAAATATGTGATCACCTACTGATGAGCAAGAATTCTGGCTCACCGACCTGTTATGCTATGTACGCACGTTGAGTATTTGGTTGCAGAAATTTCTGCAAGGTTTCTGCATTTCTTGGCAGCAAAAACCCTGCTGAAAAAACAGACGTTTTGCCGCGATTTTGATGTGTTTTTGCCACATGTTTGCATGAGGTTTTTGCATGTGTTTTTTTAAGCTTTTTTGTATAGCAGTGAATGCTTTTTGGAGCTAAATAAAGATATTTGAAAAAAGAAATGTTGAACATTGCTTTAACCCTTAGATTACTGTTGGACCTGGGGTGAGTATATTGGTTAATTTAAATGATTAAAGAATGTGTCTGTTATATTTCAAATAAAGTGTTTTATTCTTGGTGTGTGTGTTTATTTAACTTTTTACTTACAGGTTTAGTACTGAGGGTTAATCCATGTCCATAAAGACACATACAAAAAATCAATTGCTAGACACTCTAGTTAGACATTGCTACCTTAGATACCAATTAGCCACATGATAGGCTCAGGGATAAAAGTGACTCCAGCTCAACCAATAATGTAAGTATAGTTCATTTATTAGAAACGATAAAAATTACAATTAAAAACAATAAGTGAAGATAGAGGGGAGTGAGGAGAGGGGGGACCTCAAACCAGGAGACACCGATATGTAGACAACGATACTAATGCTTACACAAAATACAGCCAGTTAATGACATCAATATGGCTGCTGTATATTAGAATAAGTCACCAATTAGTCAATTACCATACTATACCATTTTGCATACATAAAGCGTATTCTACAAACTTCAATTTAAAGTGCATAGTGCAAAACATAACTATGTATTATTCAATAGTAATAGATCCACTGGTATAAAGAGGCAAAAGTCAGCTATGAATGTAAGATGGTAGTGCATCAGTATCAAAGTAAAAATGAAAACAATGTAGTTTAATTATTGCCAAATTTGGCTTATATTGATAAACTGATGGTCAAAGCTGTACTTCCATCAGATGATAATTAATTCAAACATTGGCTAAAGTGAAAAAAATGATTCATTACCTGAATACTATGTAGTAAGTGAGCAGGGAGTGATAAGGATGCTGTGTCTCCCGCAGCCTCAATAAGCGTCCTTATCACCTCACTTATTGCACCTCTGCATGAGAATTTTGTCACGCAGCATCGGTGCAGTTAGTGAGGTCACTGGATCTCATCAGCTGATGAACTCATGTGACCTCTGTCCTGGCAGCTCAGCACTATACACTGCAGGGAGCGATCACGCTCCTGTCAGTTTATAGCCTGCTGTGAGGTGATCGGATCACCATGGGATACTTGTGATTCGGCGGATAGGTGAGTATAAGCTCTTTTTTTTAACATTCATTTAAACTTATTTTTTCCCTGCAAGCACAGACCCAAGCTGATGACAGCTCCCATCATCAATGCCTGCACTTGCTATTATCAGCGGCAGCAGCCCTAGGCTGTTGGGAGGACTGGTCTTTCATCAGCTGAACCTGTCACCCGCGGTCAATTCTTTATGCGTTTTTGCTGCGTTTTTGACCCATTGACTTCAATTGAGTCCGTCAAATACGCAGCAAAAATACACAGCAAATCCGCAAATATTTTGATACCTGCGTTTTCGTTGCAGATTTGACTGACTCAATTGAAGTCAATGGGATAAAAACGCTCAAAGAATTGACATGCTACAGATTTAAATGCAATGCTAATCCTGACAAGAAAATTCCTGATCTTGTGCACAGCACTTCAGGATTTTCATTGCATTAGCTGGCACAAGGATTCTCTAGCATTTTGGGCCCATTTCCGTGTGGAAAAAAATGCTGTGAAAATGCACCAATAACACACCATGTGCACACAGAACACAGTTTTTTTTAAGAAGCCCTCCTACTCAGCATTCTTTACCTGTATTAATTGCACCTGTTTGAAGTCGTTACCTGTATAAAAGACACCTGTCCACACACTCAATCAATCACACTCCAAGCACTCCACTATGGCCAAGAACAAAGAGCTGTCTAAGGACACCAGGGACAAAATTGTAGACCTGCACAAGGCTGGAATGGGCTACAGGAGAATAGGCAAGCAGCTTGTTGAGAAGGCAACAACTGTTGCTGCGATTATTAGAAAATGGAAGAAACACATGACGACTGTCAATCTTCCTTGGTCTGGTGCTCCATGCATGATCTTGCAATGTGAAGTAAGGATGATTCTGATAAAGGTCAGGAATCAGCCCAGAACTACATGGGAGGATCTGCTCAATGACCTGAAGAGAGCTGGGACCACAGTCTCAAACATTACCGCTAGTAACTTACTACACCGTCATGGACGAAAATCCTGCAGTGCACGCAAGGTCCCCCTGATCACGCCAGCACATGTCCAGGCCCATTTGAAGTTCACCAATGACCATCTGGATGATCCCGAGGAAGCATGGGAGAAGGTCATGTGGTCAGATGAAACCGAAATAGAACTTTTTGCTATCAACTCCACTCACTGTGTTTGGAGGAAGGAGAAAGATGAATACAACCCCAAGAACACCGTCCCAACCTTGAACCATGGTGGGGAAAACATCATACTTTGGGGGTCTTTTCTGCTAATGGGACAGGACAACTGCATCGTATTGAAGGGAGGATGGATGGGGTCATGTAGATTTTGGCTAACAACATCCTTCCCTCAGTAATGACAATGACCCAAAATACAGACAGGACAACTAAGGAGTGTCTATGTAAGAAGCATTTCAAGGTCCTGGAGTGGCCTAGCCAGTCTCCAGACCTGAACCCAATAGAAAATCTTTGGAGGGAGCTGAAACTAAATGTTGCCCAGCGACAGCCCCGAAAACTGAAAGATCTGGAGAAGATCTGTATGGAGGAGTGGGCCAAAATCCCTGCTGCAGTGCGTGCAAACCTGGTCAAGAACTACAGGAAACGTCTGACCTCTGTAATTGCAAAGGTTTCTGCACCAAATATTAAATTCTGTTTTTCTATTGTATCAAATACTTATTCCAGGCAATAAAATGCAAATTAATTATGTAAAAATCATACAAAGCAATTTCCTGGATTATTTTTTTTTTACATTCTGTTTCTCACAGTTGAAGTGTACCTATAACAAAAATTACAGGCCTCTCCATTCTTTGTAGGTGGGAAAACTTGCAAAATCAGCAGTGTATCAAATACTTATTTTCCCAACTGTAGATGCTGCCTTGCAATATTTAGGGTTTGTTCAAACTCGCGTATAAATAATGGGTCCCATTCCCATCCAGGAGAGTGGAAGAAATCTTAGTCACTAAGCTGGTACTGTAAAAAGGAAGTGTTTTTGTCACAGAAAAAAAAATGCTGATGTAATGGCATTTGTGGAAACACCCCACAGATATCCTCAGTCATATGATGGGAAATATTGTATATACAGTGGTGGCCAAAAGTATTGGCACCCCTGCAATTCTGTCAGATAATATTCAGTTTCTTCCTGAAAATGATTGCAATCACAAATTCTTTGGTCTTATTATCTTCATTTAATTTGCTTGCATGGAAAAAACACAAAATAGAATGAAGCAAAAATCAAATCATTGATCATTTCACACAAAACTCCAAAAATGGGCCAGACAAAAGTATTGGCACCCTCAGCCTAATACTTGGTTGCACAACCTTTAGCCAAAATAACTGCGAACAACCGCTTCCGGTAACCATCAATGAGTTTCTTACAATGCTCTGCTGGAATTGTAGACCATTCTTCTTTGGCAAACTGCTCCAGGTCCCTGATATTTGAAGGGTGCCTTCTCCAAACTGCCATTTTGAGATCTCTCCACAGGTGTTCTATGGGATTCAGGTCTGGACTCATTGCTGGCCACCTTAGAAGTCTCCAGTGCTTTCTCTCAAACCATTTTATAGTGCTTTTGGAAGTGCGTTTTGGGTCATTGTCCTGCTGGAAGACCCATCACGTCTGAGGGAGACCCAGCTTTCTCACACTGGGCCCTACATTATGCTGCAAAATTTGTTGGTAGTCTTCAGACTTCATAATGCCATGCACACGGTCAAGCAGTCCAGTGCCAGAGGCAGCAAAGCAACCCCAAAGCATCAGGGAACCTCCACCATGTTTGACTGTAGGGACCGTGTTCTTTTCTTTGAATGCCTCTTTTTTTTCCTGTACACTCTATGTTGATGCTTTTTCCCAAAAAAGCTCTACTTTTGTCTCATCTGACCAGAGAACATTCTTCCAAAATGTTTTAGGCTTTCTCAGGTAAGTTTTGGCAAACTCCAGCCTGGTTTTTTTATGTCTCGGGGTAAGAAGTGGGGTCTTCCTGGGTATCCTACCATACAGTCCCTTTTCATTCAGACGCCGACGGATAGTACGGGTTGACACTGTTGAACTTGTTTGGATGTTAGTCGAGGTTCTTTATCCACCATCCGCACAATCTTGCGTTGAAATCTCTCGTCAATTTTTCTTTTCCGTCCACATCTAGGGAGGTTAGCCACAGTGCCATGGGCTTTAAATTTCTTGATGACACTGCGCACGGAAGACACAGCAACATTCAGGTCTTTGGAGATGGACTTGTAGCCTTGAGATTGCTCATGCTTCCTCACAATTTGGTTTCTCAAGTCCTCAGACAGTTCTTTGGTCTTCTTTCTTTTCTCCATGCTCAATGTGGTACACACAAGGACACAGGACAGAGGTTGAGTCAACCTCTGCGCATCCTTCTCCTCCTCATGTTCAGCCTCCATCTCAGATATCACCACATCAGTTACAAGCTGGAAGCACTGCAGTACTGCCTCAGCCAAGCGGCAACAGGCTGTGCTGAAACTCATAAGCTTAGGTGATAAACCTCACACTGCTTGTGAGTTGTGGACAGCTGTGAAAGAGCAGGCAGATCTGTGGCTGAGACCGCTGAACCTACATCCAGGCATGGTCGTGTATGGGGGCTCTGAGGCGAGGCGAGATCACACAAGTACCATGCCTGGCTCATGTGCTTAACATCGTGATTCAGCGGTTTCTTAAATCGTACCCCGAGTTGCCAGATCTGCTTGTCAAAGTACGCCGCCTGTCAGCTCATTTTCGCAAGTCGGCTACAGCTTCCGCCGCCCTTGCTGTGTTGCAGCAGCGTTTACAGCTTCCGGCACACCGACTGGTGTGTGATGTCCCCACTCATTGGAACTCTACCCTTCACATGTTGCAAAGGATTTGTGAGCAGAAGAGAGCAGTTGTGGAGTACCAGCTGCAACAAGGCCGTCGATATTCAGGTTAGACTCCACACATAAGACCTCAGGAGTGGATCTGGATGTCTGACATATGTACCATCCTGACAAACTTTGAGGAGTCCACCAAGATGGTGAGTGGTGATGACGACATCATTAGCGTCAGCATCCCACTTGTCTGTCTTTTGCAACGCTCTCTGGAGAGAATTAAAGAGGAGGCATTGCAGCCAGAGTATGATGAGATGGATCAAGAAGCCGTAGCGGGTGATTACACACAGCCCAGCCTCATCTCATCCCAACGTGCATTGAGGGACAATGAGGGAGAGGATGAGGAGGAGGAGGAGGAGGAAGAACAGGAGCTGGTATCATGCGCTGTAGATGGTAGTACCTGTACAACTGTCATACCGTCGGTTCAGCGTGGGTGGCCTGAGGACAGGGGGGAGGAGGAGGAGGAGAGCATGGTCAGTCGTCATGTTGGTGAGGACACGGAAGCCTTGCCTGTTACCAGTCTGGCACGCATGGCTAACTTTATGTTACGCTGCCTTAACCGTGACCCTCGCGTTGTCAAAATGTTGGGTGACAGTCATTACTGGTTGGTGACACTTGTAGACCCCCGCTACAAGGAGAACTTTCACTCTCTTATTCCTGAGGTGGAGAGGTCTACAAAAATGGGGCAATACCAGAAGGCCCTTGCTGCAGAACTCTTAAAAAAACTCCCATCTGAACACGCTAGCGGCAGAGGTCACAGTTCGTTGCCCAACCAAGGCGTACAGGCGAGAGAGACGCAACTCCAATCCAGCAGAGACAGGGGAACACTGTCAACGTTCTGGGACAGTTTTCTGACACCCGCCCAGCTTACAGGCCCTGAGGCGCGGGGAACTCTCACAAGGAGTGGAAAGTTTCAAAAGATGGTGAGGGAGTACCTTGCCGATCGTACCAGCGTCCTCCGTGATTCCTCTGTACCTTTTAATTATTGGGTATCCAAGCTGGACACTTGGAATGAACTCGCTCTGTACGCCTTATCGGAGCGTGTTTTTAGTGCCGCTGGGGGAATTATAACTGATAAGCGCACTCGCCTGTCAACTGACAATGCTGACAAGCTGACCCTTATCAAAATGAACAAGGGCTGGATTGGGCCAGACTTTTCATCACCACCAAATGACAGCAGAGTAACATAAAGTCAAATCCACTGTGTTATTTCGGGAGGTGTATTCCCATGCACCGCTTCACACCCACTCATGGGTATACGCTTCCTCATTTTGGCTCTATTTTGCTCTTCTCCTTATCCTCAGCCTCCACCACCACTATACCACCAGGGTGACCTTGGTCCGTGTTGCCAGCATTGCAAGTTCCTCCCTCCTAATTTTTGGTAGCTTTTGCTTGGAAGGCATAGGAAAAGACTATGGGAGACCCACTCCCCAATAATGGGAATAATGCTTTTAAGATGCTGTACTGCATGGCTCTTGTTTGCCAGCATTGCAAGTTACTCTGTCCTAATTTTTGGCAGCTTTTGCTTGGCAGGCAGAGGCAAAGACTATGGGAGACCCACTCCCCAATAATGGGAATAATGTTTTTAAGATGCTGTACTGCATGGCTCTTGCAAGGGGCATTTAAACCGTGTTGTTAAGCTACTGCGACCTCCACCACTTTTCCAAGGGGCATTGATATTGTCTTTTTATTCCACTGCGACCTCCACGTCTCTTCCAAGGGGCATTTAAACCGTCTTTTTAAGCTACTGTGACCTCCACCACTCTTTCAAGGGGCATTAAAACCGTCTTCTTAAGCTACTGCGACCTCCACCGCTCTTCCAAGGGGCATTAAAACCGTCTTGTTAACCCTAGAACGCATGACCATAAAAATCTACATTTTCACATACCTGGGGCCTTTTAGGCCCGTGTGCAAATAACATGGAATAACTCAAACAAAAATGACAAACAACTATATACCTGAGGAATACCTAGAGTTTCAAAATTCTAACTAAAGTAATCTTGCAGAAAATAGAAAACAATTAACAGGACGGGCCTGCGAGGCCCCAGGTATGCGTTCTAGGATTAAGCTACTGCGACCTCCACCATTCTTCCAAGGGGCATTAAAACCATCTTGTTAAGCTACTGCAACCTCCACGTCTCTTCCAAGGGGCATTAAAACCGTCTTGTTAAGCTACTGCAACCTCCACGTCTCTTCCAAGGGGCCTTAAAACTGTCATGTTAAGCTACTGCAACCTCCTCGTCTCTTCCAAGGGGCATTAAAACTGTCTTGTTAAGCTACTGCAACCTCCACGTCTCTTCCAAGGGGCATTAAAACCTTCTTGTTAAGCTACTGCAACCTCCACGTCTCTTCCAAAGGGCATTAAAACCGTCTTGTTAAGCTACTGCAACCTCCACCACTTTTTCAAGGGGCATTGAAATTGTCTTTTTCTTCCACTGTGGCCTCCACGTCTCTTCTAAGGGGCATTAAAACCGTCTTGTTAAGCTACTGCGACCTCCACTACTTCTCCAAGGGGCATTAAAACCGTCTTGTTAAGCTACTGCGACCTCCACCACTCTTCCAAGGGGCATTAATATTGTCTTTTTATTCCACTGTGACCTCCACCACACCTCCAAGGGGCATTAAAACCGTCTTGTTAAGCTACTGCAACCTCCACGTCTCTTCCAAGGGGCATTAAAACCGTCTTGCTAAGCTACTGCGATCTCCACGTCTCTTCTAAGGGGCATTAAAACCGTCTTGCTAAGCTACTGCAACCTCCATGTCTCTTCCAAGGGGCATTAAAACTGTTTTGTTAAGCTACTGCGACCTCCACGTCTCTTTCAAGGGGCATTAAAACCGTCTTGTTAAGCTACTGCGACCTCCACCACTTTTCCCAGGGGCATTGATATTGTCTTTTTATTCCACTGCGACCTCCACCATTCTTCCAAGGGGCATTAAAACCGTCTTGTTAAGCTACTGCGACCTCTACCACTTTTCCCAGGGGCATTGATATTGTCTTTTTATTCCACTGCGACCTCCACGACTCTTCCAAGGGGCATTTAAACCATCTTGTTTAGCTACTGTGACCTCCACCACTCTTCCAAGGGGCATTAAAACCGTCTTGTTAAGCTACTGCGACCTCCACCACTTTTCCCAGGGGCATTGATATTGTCTTTTTATTCCACTGTGACCTTCACCATTCTTCCAAGCGGCATTAAAACAGTCTTGTTAAGCTACTGCGACCTCCAACACTTTTCCCAGGGGCATTGATATTGTCTTTTTATTCCACTGCGACCTCCACGTCTCCTCCAAGGGGCATTAAAACTGTCTTGCTAAGCTGCTGCAAACTCCACGTCTCTTCCAAGGGGCATTAAAACCATCTTGTTAAGCTACTGCAACCTCCACCACTTTTCCCAGGGGCATTAAAACCATCTTGTTAAGCTACTGCAACCTCCACGTCTCTTCCAAGGGGCATTAAAACCGTCTTTTTAAGCTACTGCAACCTCCACGTCTCTTCCAAGGGGCATTAAAACCATCTTGTTAAGCTACTGCAACCTCCACGTCTCCTCCAAGGGGCATTAAAACCATCTTGTTAAGCTACTGCAAACTCCACATCTCTTCCAAGTGGCATTAAAACCATCTTGTTAAGCTACTGCGACCTCCACCACTTTCCCCAGGGGCATTAAAACCATCTTGCTAAGCTGCTGCGACCTCCACCATTCTTCCAAGGGGCATTAAAACCGTCTTGTTAAGCTACTGCGACCTCCACCACTTTTCCAAGGGGCATTGATATTGTCTTTTCATTCCACTGCAACCTCCACCATTCTTCCAGAGGGCATTGCATTTCTTCCTAATTTTAGTCAGCTTTTGCTTTTCAATGCATAGGCGAACACTAAGGGAGACCCACTCCCCAATAAGGGGTAGAAGGTTTTTAGTATGCTGTAATCCACGTCTGTTTAAAGGGGCATTGCAGTTCCTCATAATTTTTGGAAAGCCTTCCATTCACTGCTTAGGCCAACATTGCACAGGAGACCCAGTTGCTATAAATGGAAAAAACGTTTTAGTTAAGGCCCTCTGACCTCCATGTCAAGGGGCATTAAAGTGCCTCGAAATTTTTGTTAGGCATTGCACTCACTGCATGCCCTTTAACTGTGTAGCCGAACCGCTCCTTTTGGTACCGAAACATATCCTACAAGACATGTGTGGTTGACTGGCGTGATATTGATGTGAATGGTCCCTGTTCCTCCTGCTCTTTCTCCTTTGCCACCACCTCATCCATCATTCATCACCTGAAGCTTTGTTTTAACGGGAGTCATAGAACTGGGATAGTAGCAGGAAAACATCCAGCAATCCTCGGAGAAGGTAGGATATGCGCTAAAACGCTGATCACCTCAGGCCTAGCCGCTACTACATACATGCGCTTGCATTCCAAGAAAACGAAGCAGACGCTAACTTCTATCATCATCATTATGCTCCTCATCTTGGCACTCTCAACTCCCCTGATGGAGAAGCCAGGGCCCACCGGAGGAGTCTGGTTCTCTGGTGGGCTCGTCCAATGCTGCCCTAAAGCAGAGGGAAGTTTGAAGGAGAAATAGGGGCGGCTGGGGACCGTTTATGGACATCCGGCTGCCCCTAGGCGGCTGGGGACCGTGTGTGGACACCCGACCGCGGGGCGGCTGGGGACCGAGTATAGACACCCGGCCCCACCTGGCGGCTGGGGACCGAGCGTGGACACCCGGCCGCCGGGCGGCTGGGGACTGAGTATGGATGCCTCGCTGCCAAAGTAGCCATGAGGTAGTGGCCAGCTTTGGCCTCCTCCAAACTAAAAGGCCCCATTTCAAGTGCAAGCTAGCAGTATGGTATTGCAGCCTGGGGGTGGGTGGGTGGCAGGTTGCACACTTACGCTTCTATTCCAAGAAAACAAAGCAGATGCTAATGACGCGCCCCTGGGCCTGTGTCGCGCTGCGTTGCGCACGCAGGAGCTTACCCGGAGCCGGATCTCTTGAGGGTTGTAGTCTCGTGGCGGTGACCCCGTCCGTGCCCAGGGAGTCAAACTGAGCGGCGATGTAACAGCGGTAGATGCAGGACGACTACGCCACCCGTTGAATGCAGCTATGGAGCTGCCGCTGCAGGACAGTCCGCTGAGGCCGGTGGATGGATGGTGCAGCGTAGATGGTATAACCCCCAACGGGAGGGGTATGGCCTCAGGGCAGCAGATGTGGATGATGGGGGTAGCAGGAACCACTCAGAGACGGTGCGGTGTAATTCAGGGTCTTTACTGGTAACAACGATAGACCCTCCCGGAGTACTTGCTAGTGAACGGGGCCTGGTCAGTCCTTGAGCAGATGGGATCTCCCCTGGCCAGGCGGAGTTGTAGGCCTCCCAAACTGACTGTACTCTTCTGGCTACCTTGCTAGAAGCGGATATAAGTAGCCCACGTCCCTGAGTGTACCGTGTGGTGCTCACCCGTATGGCCGGTGACTCGGGGCCTTCTAATGGCTTCCGCTCCACGATGGCGGTGCTGGTCCCACGCGTGTTACCGTGCCTTCGGGTTTCTGGGCCTGAGGACCTGAAATCCCCTGCCGGTCGGCTTCTGCTGCTGGGTAAGAGTTAGTCCCCACAGCCTCGGACGCCGGGTCCGGTAAGAAAGCTTCTCAGTCAGGGCGAGCTCTGCAGCTGCCAGCCCCTGACTTGTAGTAGTATTGCTCCCACTGAGCTTCTGCTGTTTCTTCCTGTGACTGTTTCTTGTCTCTACTCTCCTTGACTGCTAACCCTGCTTCAGCCCCGGGTTTATATAGGGGAAGTTCTTCCCCTCCCAAGACTGGGCAGGAGGTGTGGCATGCACAGGATCCCTGACCAAAGGACCTCCCACCTGCTCTCAGACATAATATCTCTATCACTGTGGCAACCAGACCCCTGGGGTGTCACATTCCCCCCTAGTGAAATTTAGTACTCCGGGACTAAACATATTTTAGAAAAACATAACAAGATATAACAATAACAATACAATAAGAAACACATAAAGGTGGTCACGGCATGTCCGTAACCGGGTGCAGTCTTTGAAGAAAGCAAGGTGTCCATTTCACCAAAACAGGGAGACGTAACCAGGTAGGGGTCTGTCCTACCCCGAGTCCTTAACAGTCTCTAGTCCATCCTGGGTTACGCTCCAACTATGTACAAGGATTCCCGGTAAGTCCACCAAGGATTCCTAAAAATAACTGGAAACACAAAATTATACACAAGCAACAATACACAGATAAACATAAATAAAACAATTTATACACTTCAAATCCTCCAGCGTGCGGGTAACTGGCCTCTAGTGGCCCTAGTGGACCTACGGAGCTGACTGTCTGGCCTTGAACTACAGGGTGTAGGAGCTGTCAAGGGTAAACTGGGCAGCTGTCTACCGGCTCTTTGTCTCACTAGGGGTACGGCAGGCTCACTATAAGCAGAGGGTTGATCCTCCTGTTCTGCTTGTGTGGAGTCTTCTGCCTCCTGGACCGGCTGTTCTTCCAGCTCTACCTGTTGCTCCGTAGGTGCTTGGGATGCTGGTTGGAGGAAGGTGAGTACGGGTACCACAACTGCACCATTGACTTGAGTCCAAGACCGAGGGAAGTCCCCGAGCACAGTACTAACCATATCTTCCCTTTCCTCTACGGGTCGATGGTCTTCTTGTTCCTCTTCAGGGTTCCTCAGTTGTTCGGGACACTTCTTCAGGTGGTCCCGGGATACAATGGCGGTGGTTTCCCCTCCGTCTTTACTGATGGTACAAACCTTCGGGTTCTCGTGGCTTGAGGGCAGTACGGTGTACGGGTCCTTCTCCCACTGGTCGTCCAACTTGTGGAGCCGTCTCTTCCTCTTCAAGACCTGCTCTCCGGGTACCAGGGGAACAGCGGGAGCATACTGGTTGTAAGTTTTCTCTTGTCTTTCCCTAGCCTGACAGAGACTTCGCTCCACGCTCTCCTGTACTCTCCGGTACTGCTGCTGCCTCTCTGTGTCCCAGTCTGTTTCTGGTGAAGTGTCCTCGGGTGTCAGGACTCCCATTTCCAGGTCAACAGGTAACTTACCAGGTCTTGCCCTCATTAGGTAAGCCGGGGTACAGTTGGTGGAACCTACCGGGATGTGGTTGTATAGGTCCACCAGATCGGGCAACTTCTCAGGCCACAGACTGCGTTCTTCCAGGGGCAACGTTTTTAGAAGATCCATTACCACCTGGTTCATTTTCTCACAAAGTCCATTAGTTTGTGGATGGTAGGGTGTCGTCCTTATCTTCCGGCAGCCATACAGATTGCAGAATTCCTGGAAGACCTCCGCTTCAAAGGCAGGTCCCTGGTCCGTCAGCACTTGGTCCGGGTACCCGTGTGGACGGCAAAAGTGCTGCTGGAAGGCTCTAGCTGCTGTTTGAGCCGTTAAGTCCTTGACGGGGACGACAACCAGAAACCGGGAGTAATGATCCACGATGGTTAACGCGTAGACGTAGCCACTTCTGCTTGGGGTCAGTTTTACATGATCCAAGGCTACCAGTTCCAACGGTTGCCGGGTGACGATGGACTGCAGGGGAGTCTTCTGGCTGGCACGGTCCTTCCTTCTCAGGTTGCACGGGCCACAGTCTCTGCACCACTTCTCAATGGTTCCCCTCATGCCTACCCAGTGGAACCGCTCGCGCAGCAGGAACTCCAGCTTCTTCCACCCGAAGTGCCCAGCTCCGTCGTGGTATGCCTCCATCACCATGGCTGCGTCCCTTCGTGGCACCACTACTTGCCAGAGTAATTCATGCGTCCGGGAGTTAACCATTCTGCGGCACAACTTCCCTTTGTAAAGGAACAGTCGACTCTTCTCTGCCCATAGTTGTTTGGCTTCCTCCGGAGCGTCTGGTTCAAGGCGAGCCTCCGGCCGAGTCAGCATCTCCTTCACCAGTCGGACGGCAGGGTCGCTGTCTTGCGTTTCCGCCCAGTTGTAGTGGGGTAAGGGGTTCAACGTAGCAGTCTGCTTACTCCTTACCTGGTGGGAATACTGAATAGTCCCATGACGGTGGAACGCAGGGAGTTCAACTTCTTCCAGTCCCTCCGGATCTTCTCCTCCGTCCGGCAGGTTGGGCATCCTGGACAGGGCGTCCGCGTTGGTATTGGAGCGTCCTGCCCGGTATTTGATTGTGAACTCGTAGTTGGACAGACGGGCCATCCACCTCTGCTCCAGGGCACCGAGTCTTGCCGTGTCCAGGTGTGTCAACGGGTTGTTATCCGTGTACACGGTGAACCGGGAAGAAGCGAGGTAATGCTTAAAGCGCTCGGTGACTGCCCATACTACGGCCAGGAACTCTAGCTTAAATGAGCTGTAATTCTCGGGGTTCCTTTCGGTGGGTCGCAGTTTTCGGCTGGCGTAGGCGATTACTCGTTCCTTCCCCTGCTGGATCTGGGACAGTACGGCTCCTAGCCCGATGTTACTGGCGTCGGTGTAGAGGATAAAGGGCTGGCTATAATCCGGGTACGCCAGGATTTCGTCCCCCGTGAGGGCCATCTTCAGCTGGCGGAAGGACTCTTCTTCCAGCTCCTCCCATTTGAAGGGCGGCTTCTGGTTCTTGGCCTTCCGGGACTGGCCTATCAGGAGGTCCTGCATAGGTGCTGCCTTTTTGGTGAAACCGGGAATAAACCTTCGGTAGTAGCCTACCAACCCGAGGAACTGCCGCACTTCTTTTACGCTGGAGGGGCTTGGCCATTCCTTAATTGCGGTGATCTTATCAGGGTCGGGAGCCACTCCGTCAGCGCTCACCACGTGTCCCAGGTACTGCACCTTTGGTTTCAGGAGGTGACACTTGGAGGGTTTCACCTTTAGGCCGTAACTTGCCAGAGCTTCGAACACTTCCGCCAGGTGTTTCAGGTGGTCCTCATATGTCTTGGAATATACGATGACATCGTCCAGGTACAACAGGACCGTCTCGAAGTTTCTGTGGCCCAGACAACACTCCATTAGTCGTTGGAAGGTTCCCGGTGCGTTGCAGAGTCCGAACGGCATGCAGGTGAACTCGCTAAGTCCCATCGGGGTGGTGAATGCGGTCTTCTCCCGGTCCGCCTCTGCTACAGGAACCTGCCAGTACCCGCTAGTGAGATCCAAGGTAGAGAAGAAGTTAGCAGATCTTAAAGCAGCCAATGACTCCTCTATCCTTGGTAAGGGGTACGCATCCTTGTGTGTGATACGATTGATTTTCCGGTAATCTACACACATCCTCATGGTGTTGTCTTTCTTTCGGACTAAGACTAGTGGAGCTGCCCAGGGGCTACAGCTATCCCTGATCACCCCAGCCTCCTTCATGTCTCTAAGCATCCCCTTGGCGTGTTGGTAGTGTGCAGGGGGTACGGGTCGATACCTCTCTTTTATGGGAGGATGGTCTCCCGTGGGGATGTGGTGTTCTACCCCCTTGACTCGCCCGAAGTCTAACGGGTGTTTACTAAACACTCTCTCGTACTCTTGAACCACCCGATAGACTCCCTGTTTCTGATGTGAGGGAGTGGAGTCAGTACCCAAATGTAGTTGCTGACACCAGTCCTCCTTTGTTTTCTTAGAGCCGTTACCTTCCTCCGGGTGAGATGGAGGCAAGGGTTCCACAGATTGTATAGCATTTTGGTTAATGGTATATAATTTGGCTAGCGTGGCATACCGGGGCAGGTACACTTCCCTCTCCCCGATATTGATTATGCGAACGGGCACCCTCCCATGGCGTACATTGACCACCCCCCGTGCTGTCAAAATGGTGGGCCTACTGTCTGAGTAAACTGGTTCTACCATTGCCTGGTAATCTCTACCTCTCAGACCAATAGCTGCCCGGCACCAAATCATCATTTCACTTTTTGGGGGCATGGCAATAGGAAAAGGGTCACACATTCTTACGCTACCAATCTCACCGCCGGAGAGTTCCACCTGTTGCCGTCGCATCAGTGCCCGGATCTCTTTCTGGAGCACCCGCTGCTCGCCGGAGCTGGCGTTCTTGGCAACCTGCTGTAAAAGGAAAATCACCTCTGCAAGACAATTTTCAATTACATTAGTTCCTAGAGTTATTTTTGGGTGACTCTCATGTTTGTCAATATCTACAATGATCAGTCCCTGTGCTGCCAGTTCGACTCTACCGATTTTGATGGTCACCTCTTTAAATCCGATCTGTGGCACGGGCTGGCCATTGCTGGCGATGATACTCAAGTCGTCGTCAGGGTAGCGGGTAATATTCGAGTCATTCCAGTACTGCTTAAAGAGCACGTACGGGATGGTGGTGACCTGTGACCCGGTGTCCAGTAGGGCACTCATGGGAATGCCATCCAGTACCACAGGCAAGACTGGACGTCCTCCCACATATCTGTCGCGCCAGTTCGATGGGCCTGGTGATCTTTTTCCTGGGGGTTGGCCCTCTACCCCAGGTTGTGCCCGTTTAAAGAACAGTACCTTGCCATATGTCCAGGTTGATTGCAGCGGCGGCAGATGGGTCGTCCGTCCTCGCTGTATCGGTCACTGGGTCTTCCTCTGGCCGGTGGGGTCCTCCTTGGTCGACGCCACGGGATGTCCTCCGGTCCGGATGCCAGCTGGATCTTCCCTGGGGTGGAAGCCTGTAAAGACTGCACAGTTCGGGTTAGCGCAGCAACGCTCTTAGCTAGCTCTTGGACCTGATGGTGTAGGTCTGGAGCCGGGTCATTGTCCAAAGCCTGCGCATCAGCTCCCACAGGCCCTGCCGACAAGGGCGCCGCCTCCTGGTGGTAAGTGATAGCAGGGCGCTTGTGGGTCACAACGCCACCCGGTGCCGGTTCTCGGAGCACCCGGATGGCTCTGTCCTTGAACTGTGCAAAGCCCAGATGGGGATCCTGTAAGGCCATTGCCCGCAACTGGGTTCGGTGGGTATTACAATACAGTCCCTCTATAAACTGTTCGGTCAACAGCCTGTCCTCGTTTCCCACTCCATCAGGGTCGGTCTGCTTAATGGCCCTCAGGGCCTCTTGTAGGTTTAGTGCATAGTCCCTTATACTCTCATGCGCTCGCTGCTTGCACCCGTAGAATCTAAGCTTAATCTCGGCTGAGGTGCGGGTATCAAAGGTGTCCTTCAGCCGGGTTAGTATCCCTGCGACAGTCTTCCTCCCAGGTGGCCAGGATTTTACTTCCCTTTTGGCTGCCCCGGTTAGTTGGGCCACCAGGATGCTCACTTTTTGCTCTTCTGTGAGGGGGTACACCTGGAAGAGGCTATCCAGCTTTTCTCTAAAGTCATGCAGGGTATGTGTCTCCCCTGAGTACTGGGGTAGCCAAGCTGCTCCCGGGATATAGGGCATGGTGAAGGGCATAACTGCAGCAGCGGTAGCGCTGGCGGGGGTTGAGGCAGTGAAGCTCTCCTCCGTATCCGACATCTTCCTCCCCCCTAGTGGACCGCGGCCTACCTTGCGATGATCCTGTTCCGTAGGCCGCGGCTCCGCAGTGGATCGTCAGGGTTGAGGACCTTCCGTCGCGCTCCTGTGACGTCGGCGTCTCCTGGGCTCCTTCCAGGACCTTACGTAACGTCCGGACGTGAGGCGGGGCTTCAGTTCTCGCGCGCTTTCGGAGTCCACGCCCCTCTTCTTCCCGCGCGGCGTCCTCAAGATGGCGTCCAATGGCGGGAAAACTCCACGGATGGCGGGAAGAAGGCAGAAGATGGCGCCGGATGGCGGGAAACTTCACCGATGGCGGGAAGAAGGCTGAAGATGGCGCCGGATGGCGGGAATCTTCACCACAGGTAAGTTTGAAAAGTCTCTTTTTCAGGCACGCAGTACCCGGTGGTTGCGGGCACGAAATCCTGCCGACTACGCCAAAGTTGACGCGCCCCTGGGCCTGTGTCGCGCTGCGTTGCGCACGCGGGAGCTTACCCGGAGCCGGATCTCTTGAGGGTTGTAGTCTCGTGGCGGTGACCCGGTCCGTGCCCAGGGAGTCAAACTGAGCGGCGATGTAACAGCGGTAGATGCAGGACGACTACGCCACCCGTTGAATGCAGCTATGGAGCTGCCGCTGCAGGACAGTCCGCTGAGGCCGGTGGATGGATGGTGCAGCGTAGATGGTATAACCCCCAACGGGAGGGGTATGGCCTCAGGGCAGCAGATGTGGATGATGGGGGTAGCAGGAACCACTCAGAGACGGTGCGGTGTAATTCAGGGTCTTTACTGGTAACAACGATAGACCCTCCCGGAGTACTTGCTAGTGAACGGGGCCTGGTCAGTCCTTGAGCAGATGGGATCTCCCCTGGCCAGGCGGAGTTGTAGGCCTCCCAAACTGACTGTACTCTTCTGGCTACCTTGCTAGAAGCGGATATAAGTAGCCCACGTCCCTGAGTGTACCGTCTGGTGCTCACCCGTATGGCCGGTGACTCGGGGCCTTCTAATGGCTTCCGCTCCACGATGGCGGTGCTGGTCCCACGCGTGTGACCGTGCCTTCGGGTTTCTGGGCCTGAGGACCTGAAATCCCCTGCCGGTCGGCTTCTGCTGCTGGGTAAGAGTTAGTCCCCACAGCCTCGGACGCCGGGTCCGGTAAGAAAGCTTCTCAGTCAGGGCGAGCTCTGCAGCTGCCAGCCCCTGACTTGTAGTAGTATTGCTCCCACTGAGCTTCTGCTGTTTCTTCCTGTGACTGTTTCTTGTCTCTACTCTCCTTGACTGCTAACCCTGCTTCAGCCCCGGGTTTATATAGGGGAAGTTCTTCCCCTCCCAAGACTGGGCAGGAGGTGTGGCATGCACAGGATCCCTGACCAAAGGACCTCCCACCTGCTCTCAGACATAATATCTCTATCACTGTGGCAACCAGACCCCTGGGGTGTCACACTAACTTCTATCATCATCATCATGCTCCTCACTTTGGCACTCTCAACTCGCCTGATGGAGAAGCCAGGGCCCACCGGAGGAGTCTGGTTCTCTGGTGGGCTCGTCCAATGCTGCCCTAAAGCAGGCCAGGCTAAGAAAATTGTTGGGGAAGTTTGAAGGAGAAATAGGGGCGGCTGGGAACCGCTTATGGACAACCGGCCGCCCCCAGGCGGCTGGGGACCGTGTGTGGACACCCGGCTGCAGGGTGGCTGGGGACCAAGTATGGACACCCGGCCGCCCCCTGGCGGCTGGGGACCGAGCGTGGACACCCGGCTTTTAGGCAGTAACCTGGTTGTCAGAGATGCTTCCAGGGGTCTTCCCCATGCTGTTCCCATGTCTTTTCAGCACTGTATGTGACGCGCCCCTGGGCCTGTGTCGCGCTGCGTTGCGCACGCGGGAGCTTACCCGGAGCCGGATCTGTTTAGGGTTGTAGTCTCGTGGCGGTGACCCGGTCCGTGTCCAGGGAGTCAAACTGGACGGCAGTCTGTTAGCGGTAGAAAATGGTTGATGACTACGCCACCCGTTGAATGCAGCCAGGGGGCTGCTGCTGCAGGGCAGACCGCTGAGGCCGGTGGAAGGATGGTGCAGCGTGATAGTATAACCCCCAACGGGAGGGGTATGGCCTCAGGGCAGCCGACGTGGATGATGGGGGTAGCAGGAACCACTCAGAGACGGTATGGTAGCGTTCAGGGTCTTTACTGGTAACAACGATAGACCCTCCCGGAGTACTTGCTAGCGAACGGGGCCTGGTCAGTCCTTGAGCAGATGGGATCTCCCCTGGCCAGGCGTAGTTGTAGGCCTCCCAAGCTGACTGTACTCTTCTGGCTACCTTGCTAGAAGCTGATGTAAGTAGCCCACGTCCCTGAGTGTACCGTGTGGTGCTCACCCGTATGGCCGGTGACTCGGGGCCTTCTAATGGCTTCCGCTCCACGATGGCGGTGCTGGTCCCACGCGTGTGACCGGGCCTTCGGGCTTCTGGGCCAGGGGACCTGAAATCCCCTGCCTGACGGATTCTGCTGCTGGGTAGAAGTTAGTCCCCACAGCCTCGGACTCCGGGTCCGGTAAAGAATCTTCTTAGTCAGGGCGAGCTCTTTAGCTGCCAGCCCCTGACTCCTTGTGACTCTGCTGCTTCCTATGCTGCTCTTGTCTCTACTCTTCCTGGACTCACTAACCCTGCCTCAGCCCCGGGTTTTTACAGGGGAAGTTCTTCCCCTCCCAAGGCTGGGCAGGAGGTGTGGCATGCACAGGATCCCTGACCAAAGGACCTCCCACCTGCTCTCAGACGTAATCTCTCTATCACTGTGACAACCAGACCCCTGGGGTGTCACACTCCCCCCTAGTGAAATTTAGTACTCCGGGACTAAACACTTTTTAGAAAAATATAACAAGGTATATCAAAGAACAATAAAATACAATAAGGAAACACAATAAGATGGTCACGGATGTCCGCAACCGGGTGCAGTCTTTGAAGAAAAGCAAAGGTGTCCATTTCACCAACACAGGGAGACGTAACCAGGTAGGGGTCTGTCCTACCCCGAGTCCTTAACAGTCTCTAGTCCATCCTGGGTTACGCTCCAACTATATACAAAGGATTCCCGGTAAATCCACCGAAGACTCCTAAAAACAACTAGAAACACAAAATTACACACAAGCAACAATAAACAGGTAAACATTGTAAAACAACTTAAACATTTAGATCCTCCAACGTGCGGGTAACTGGCCTCTAGTGGCCCTAGTGGACCTACGGAGCTGACTGTCTGGCCCTGAACTACAGGGTGTAGGAGCTGTCAAGGGTAAACTGGGCAGCTGTCTACCGGCTCTTTGTCTCACTAGGGGTACGGCAGGCTCACTATAAGCAGAGGGTGGATTCTCCTGTTCCGCTTGGGTGGAGTCTTCTGCCTCCTGGACCGGCTGCTCTTCCAGCTCTACCCGTTGCTCCGTAGGTTCTTGGGATGATGGTTGGAGGAAGGTGAGTACGGGTACCACAACTGCACCATTGACTTGAGTCCAAGACCGAGGGAAGTCCCCGAGCACGGTACTAACCATATCTTCCCTTTCTTCCACGGGTCGATGGTCTTCCTGTTCCTCCTCAGGGTTCCTCAGTTGTTCGGGGCACTTCTTCAGGTGGTCCCGGGATACAATGGCTGTGGTTTCCCCTCCGTCTTTACTGATGGTACAGACCTTCGGGTTCTCGTGGCTTGAGGGCAGTACGGTGTACGGGTCCTTCTCCCACTGGTCGTCCAACTTGTGGAGCCGTCTCTTCCTCTTCAAGACCTGCTCTCCGGGTACCAGGGGAACAGCGGGAGCATACTGGTTGTAAGTCTTCTCTTGTCTTTCCCTAGCCTGACAGAGACTTCGCTCCACGCTCTCCTGTACTTTCCGGTACTGCTGCTGCCTCTCTGTGTCCCAGTCCGTTTCTGGTGAAGTGTCCTCGGGCGTCAGGACTCCCATTTCCAGGTCAACAGGTAACTTACCAGGTCTTGCCCTCATTAGGTAAGCCGGGGTACAGTTGGTGGAACCTACCGGGATGTGGTTGTATAGGTCCACCAGATCGGGCAACTTCTCAGGCCACAGACTGCGTTCTTCCAGGGGCAACGTTTTTAGAAGATCCATTACCACCTGGTTCATTTTCTCACAAAGTCCATTAGTTTGCGGATGGTAGGGTGTCGTCCTTATCTTCCGGCAGCCATACAGATTGCAGAATTCCTGGAAGACCTCCGCTTCAAAGGCAGGTCCCTGGTCCGTCAGCACTTGGTCCGGGTACCCGTGTGGACGGCAAAAGTGCTGCTGGAAGGCTCTAGCTGCTGTTCGAGCCGTTAAGTCCTTGACGGGGACGACAACCAGAAACCGGGAGTAATGATCCACGATGGTTAACGCGTAGACGTAGCCACTTCTGCTGGGGGTCAGTTTTACATGATCCAAGGCTACCAGTTCCAACGGTTGCCGGGTGACGATGGACTGCAGGGGAGTCTTCTGGCTGGCCCGGTCCTTCCTTCTCAGATTGCACGGGCCACAGTCTCTGCACCACTTCTCGATGGTTCCCCTCATGCCTACCCAGTGGAACCGCTCGCGCAGCAGGAACTCCAGCTTTTTCCACCCGAAGTGTCCAGCTCCGTCGTGGTATGCCTCCATCACCATGGCTGCGTCTCTTCGTGGCACCACTACTTGCCAGAGTAGTTCATGCGTCCTGGAGTTAACCATTCTGCGGCACAACTTCCCCTTGTAAAGGAACAGTCGACTCTTCTCTGCCCATAGTTGTTTGGCTTCCTCTGGAGCGTCTGATTCCAGGCTAGCCTCCGGGCGAGTCAGCATCTCCTTCACCAGTCGGACGGCAGGGTCGCTGTCTTGCGTTTCCGCCCAGTTGTAGTGAGGTAAGGGGTTCAACGTAGCAGCCTGCTTACTCCTTACCCGGTGGGAATACTGGATAGTCCCATGACGGTGGAACGCAGGGAGTTCAACTTCTTCCAGTCCCTCCGGATCTTCTCCTCCGTCCGGCAGGTTGGGCATCCTGGACAGGGCGTCCGCGTTGGTATTGGAGCGCCCTGCCCGGTATTTAATTGTGAACTCGTAGTTGGACAGACGGGCCATCCACCTCTGCTCCAGGGCACCGAGTCTTGCCGTGTCCAGGTGTGTCAGCGGGTTGTTATCCGTGTATACGGTGAACCGGGAAGAAGCGAGGTAATGCCTAAAGCGCTCGGTGACTGCCCATACCACGGCCAGGAACTCTAGCTTAAATGAGCTGTAATTTTCGGGGTTCCTTTCGGTGGGTCGCAGTTTTCGGCTGGCATAAGAGATTACTCGTTCTCTCCCCTGCTGAATCTGGGACAGTACGGCTCCTAGCCCGATGTTACTGGCGTCGGTGTAGAGGATGAAGGGCTGGCTATAGTCCGGGTACGCCAAGATTTCATCCCCCGTGAGGGCCATCTTCAGCTGGCGGAAGGACTCTTCTTCTAGCTTTTCCCATTTGAAGGGCGGCTTCTGGTTCTTGGCCTTCCGGGACTGGCCTATCAGGAGGTCCTGCATAGGTGCTGCCTTTTTGGTGAAACCGGGAATAAACCTTCGGTAGTAGCCTACCAACCCTAGGAACTGCCGCACTTCTTTTACGCTGGAGGGGCTTGGCCATCCCTTAATTGCGGTGATCTTATCGGGGTCGGGAGCCACTCCGTCAGCGCTCACCACGTGTCCCAGGTATTGCACCTTTGGTTTCAGGAGGTGACACTTGGAGGGTTTCACCTTTAGGCCGTAACTCGCCAGAGCTTCGAACACCTCCGCCAGGTGTTTCAGGTGGTCCTCATAAGTTTTGGAGTATACGATGACATCGTCCAGGTACAACAGGACCGTCTCGAAGTTTCTGTGGCCCAGACAGCACTCCATTAATCGTTGGAAGGTTCCTGGGGCGTTGCAGAGTCCGAACGGCATGCAGGTGAACTCGCTAAGTCCCATCGGGGTGGTGAATGCGGTCTTCTCCCGGTCCGCCTCTGCTACAGGAACCTGCCAGTACCCGCTAGTGAGATCCAAGGTAGAGAAGAAGTTAGCAGATCTTAAAGCAGCCAATGACTCCTCTATCCTTGGTAAGGGGTACGCATCCTTGTGTGTGATACGGTTGATTTTCCGGTAATCTACACACATCCTCATGGTGTTGTCTTTCTTTTTGACTAAAACTAGTGGGGCTGCCCAGGGGCTACAGCTATCCCGGATTACCCCAGCCTCCTTCATGTCTCTAAGCATCCCCTTGGCGTGTTGGTAATGTGCAGGGGGTACGGGTCGATACCTCTCTTTTATGGGAGGATGATCTCCCGTGGGGATGCGGTGTTCTACCCCCTTGACTCGCCCGAAGTCTAACGGGTGTTTACTAAACACTCTCTCATACTCTTGAACCACCCGATAGACTCCTTGTTTCTGGTGTGAGGGAGTGGAGTCAGTACCCAGATGTAGTTGCTGACACCAGTCCTCCATGTCTTTCTTAGAGCCGTTACCTTCCTCCGGGTGAGATGGAGGCAAGGGTTCCACAGATTGTATAGAATTTTGATTAGTGGTATATAATTTGGCTAGCGTGGCATACCGGGGCAGGTACACTTCCCTCTCCCCGATATTTATTATGCGAACGGGCACCCTCCCATGGCGTACATTGACCACCCCCCGTGCTGTCAAAATGGTGGGCCTACTGTCTGAGTAAACTGGTTCTACCATTGCCTGGTAATCTCTACCTCTCAGACCAATAGCTGCCCGGCACCAAATCATCATTTCACTTTTTGGGGGCATGGCAATAGGAAAAGGGTCACACATTCTTACGCTACCAATCTCACCGCCGGAGAGTTCCACTTGTTGCCGTTGCATCAGTGCCCGGATCTCTTTCTGGAGCACCCGCTGCTCGCCGGAGCTGGCATTCTTGGCAACCTGCTGTAAAAGGAAAATCACCTCTGCAAGACAATTTTCAATTACATTAGTTCCTAGAGTTATTTTTGGGTGACTCTCATGTTTGTCAATATCTACAATGATCAGTCCCTGTGCGGCCAGTTCGACTCTACCAATTTTGATGGTCACCTCTTTAAATCCGATCTGTGGCACGGGCTGACCATTGCTGGCGATGATACTCAAGTCGTCGTCAGGGTAGCGGGTAATATCCGAGTCATTCCAGTACTGCTTGAAGAGCACGTACGGGATGGTGGTGACCTGTGACCCGGTGTCCAGTAGGGCACTCATGGGAATGCCATCCAGTACCACAGGCAAGACTGGACGTCCTCCCACATATCTGTCGCGCCAGTTCGATGGGCCTGGTGATCTTTTTCCTGGGGGTTGGCCCTCTACCCCAGGTTGTGCCCGTTTAAAGAACAGTACCTTTCCATATGTCCGGGTTGATTGCAGCGGCGGCAGATGGGTCGTCCGTCCTCGCTGTATCGGTCACTGGGTCTTCCTCTGGCCGGTGGGGTCCTCCTTGGTCGACGCCACGGGATGTCCTCCGGTCCGGATGCCAGCTGGATCTTCCCTGGAGTGGAAACCTGTAAAGACTGCACAGTTCGGGTTAGCGCAGCAATGCTTTTAGCTAGCTCTTGGACCTGATGGTGTAGGTCTGGAGCCGGGTCATTGTCCAAAGCCTGCGCATCAGCTCCCACAGGCCCTGCTGACAAGGGCGCCGCCTCCTGGTAGTAAGTGGTAGTGGGGCGTCTGTGGGTCACAACGCCACCTGGTGCCGGTTCTCGGAGCACCCGGATGGCTCTGTCCTTGAACTGTGCAAATTCTAGATGAGGGTCCTGTAAGGCCATTGCCCGCAACTGGGTGCGGTGGGCATTGCAATATAAACCCTCTATAAATTGTTCGGTCAACAGCCTGTCCTCGTTTCCCACTCCATTAGGGTCGGTCTGCTTAATGGCCCTCAGGGCCTCTTGTAGGTTGAGTGCATAGTCCCTTATACTCTCATGCGCTCGCTGCTTGCACCCGTAGAATCTAAGTTTAATCTCGGCTGAGGTGCGGGTATCAAAGGTGTCCTTCAGCCGGGTTAGTATCCCTGCGACAGTCTTCCTCCCAGGTGGCCAGGATTTTACTTCCCTTTTGGCTGCCCCAGTTAGTTGGGCCACCAGGATGCTCACTTTTTGCTCTTCTGTGAGGGGGTACACCTGGAAGAGGCTATCCAGCTTTTCTCTAAAGTCATGCAGGGTATGTGACTCCCCTGAGTACTGGGGTAGCCAAGCTGCTCCCGGGATATAGGGCATGGTGAAGGGCATAACTGCAACAGCGGTAGCGCTGGCGGGGGTTGAGGCAGTGGAGCTCTCCTCCGTATCCGACATCTTCCTCCCCCCTAGTGGACCGTGGCCTACCTTGCGATGATCCTGTTCCGTAGGCCGCGGCTCCGCAGTGGATCGTCAGGGTTGAGGACCTTCCGTCGCGCTCCTGTGACGTCGGCGTCTGCTGGGCTCCTTCCAGGACCTTACGCAACGTCCGGACGTGAGGCGGGGCTTCAGTTCTCGCGCGCTTTCGGAGTCCACGCCCCTCTTCTTCCCGCGCGGCGTCCTCAAGATGGCGTCCAATGGCGGGAAAACTCCACGGATGGCGGGAAGAAGGCTGAAGATGGCGCCGGATGGCGGGAAACTTCACCGATGGCGGGAAGAAGGCTGAAGATGGCGCCGGATGGCGGGAATCTTCACCGATGGCGGGAATCTTCACCACTGGTAAGTTTGAACAGTCTTTGCTTTTCAGGCACGCAGTACCCGGTGGTTGCGGGCACGTGATCCTGCCGACTACGCCAAAGTTGACGCGCCCCTGGGCCTGTGTCGCGCTGCGTTGCGCACGCGGGAGCTTACCCGGAGCCGGATCTGTTTAGGGTTGTAGTCTCGTGGCGGTGACCCGGTCCGTGTCCAGGGAGTCAAACTGGACGGCAGTCTGTTAGCGGTAGAAAATGGTTGATGACTACGCCACCCGTTGAATGCAGCCAGGGGGCTGCTGCTGCAGGGCAGACCGCTGAGGCCGGTGGAAGGATGGTGCAGCGTGATAGTATAACCCCCAACGGGAGGGGTATGGCCTCAGGGCAGCCGACGTGGATGATGGGGGTAGCAGGAACCACTCAGAGACGGTATGGTAGCGTTCAGGGTCTTTACTGGTAACAACGATAGACCCTCCCGGAGTACTTGCTAGCGAACGGGGCCTGGTCAGTCCTTGAGCAGATGGGATCTCCCCTGGCCAGGCGTAGTTGTAGGCCTCCCAAGCTGACTGTACTCTTCTGGCTACCTTGCTAGAAGCTGATGTAAGTAGCCCACGTCCCTGAGTGTACCGTGTGGTGCTCACCCGTATGGCCGGTGACTCGGGGCCTTCTAATGGCTTCCGCTCCACGATGGCGGTGCTGGTCCCACGCGTGTGACCGGGCCTTCGGGCTTCTGGGCCAGGGGACCTGAAATCCCCTGCCTGACGGATTCTGCTGCTGGGTAGAAGTTAGTCCCCACAGCCTCGGACTCCGGGTCCGGTAAAGAATCTTCTTAGTCAGGGCGAGCTCTTTAGCTGCCAGCCCCTGACTCCTTGTGACTCTGCTGCTTCCTATGCTGCTCTTGTCTCTACTCTTCCTGGACTCACTAACCCTGCCTCAGCCCCGGGTTTTTACAGGGGAAGTTCTTCCCCTCCCAAGGCTGGGCAGGAGGTGTGGCATGCACAGGATCCCTGACCAAAGGACCTCCCACCTGCTCTCAGACGTAATCTCTCTATCACTGTGACAACCAGACCCCTGGGGTGTCACATATGCATGTGTCACACAGCACATGGCCAGATAAGATTGTAAAATATTAAAATTACATTTCCCGGTGAATACATTTGTCACGGTTGAAAGCAATACAAAACGCATAAAAAATGCTACTTGTGAACATAGCCCAAGGTGTGGAGGAGTATTTTTGTTTTTGGTTATTTATTTTACCTTATACACAAGTCTTTACTCTGCAAAGGATGTTCCTAAACATATTTCACAGGAAAACCGTTTCAGTTTAGTTTTTGAACGTTATATTGTGAGCTTAATACCTCTGACCACGTTGTTGACAGCAGTGACCTGGGGGTCAGAAATGCTTCCTGGGGCGATGCCCATGCTGTCCCCTTGTCTTTTGAGCATTGTCACTATAGTTTTGGGCACTTTTTAGGCTTTCTACAGACTGCCGGGGGTGCCGCCGCAAAAATGCTCGGGTCTCCCATAGACTAACATTGAGCTTCGAGCACCCGAGCATTTTAGTGCTCGCTCAACACTAATAATCACCACACTCTATGGAGACTCATTGTAACAAATTTAAGGAGCAACATACTAAAAACATTTTAATTGATAAATGTCATAAAACATAAAAAATAAAAATATTAGGCATTTTATATAATAATAATAATAATTAAAAAATAAAATAATAATCATTTTATTATTCCATGGTGCTTTACAATTCAGATGTTACATGTGCAATGTCAGACATTACAAAGTAGCACAATTCCTACAAGAGGAGGTGAGGTCCCTGCTCACAAGTTTGCAACTTAAAAGTAAAGTTGGACACAAAAAGTAATAAGTGTTTGTAGTATATGGTACGGCCACCTTTTAGAATAAATAAGGATATACATATAAGGCTGCATGAACCGGCCACCAGCCGGTATCTGTGTAGTGAGCTGGCAGACTCTGGCTGTTCTGTGATAATTGAGATAGAGCCTGTTACAGGAATGATTACGCAGGATGGTGTTGCCACCTTGTGGCCAGAGGTTGCACCTGCGCAGGGTGTGATGACAGAGAAAAAGACTGAGCCTCCTGTGTCCCGCCCTAGAGTGTCACGTGACCAGAGTGGGAAGCAGGAAAAAGCGCGCAAAGAGTCTGTTGTTGTCTGTGAAAAGAGCCAGGACGGTGTGCAGCTCCTCGTGTGTGGTGCAGAGGAGACTCTCAACGTGATTTCTTTTATCTGACACCTTATCCTCAGAGCCTTCCCCAGCTTCTGCACTGCTGAAGGATTCAGCTGTTACACTCCCTGCTACTGGAGTGTGGACTACATAAGGGAATCCACAAAAGCTGCTATCCGGATCAGAGAGACTGTAAGCGGGACCTCTGGCGAGAGGCCGAAGTATTCCTTTCTTTCAGTAAAATTTGTTGTTCCTGTCTTCTTCGGCTGGGACCCCTTCCTGCAAAGACAGACAGGCCTGCGACGGGGGACACATCCTTCTGGAGTAAAGGACTGGTAACATGTGAGTAGGGACAGTGAGAGTCAGCTTATAAGTACACGTTATTGCTGTGCATATTTACGGTTGTCATTTATTGTGTTCTGCTGTGTATACAAGTAAAGATACGGTTATCAAGATAGAGTCTGTGTGTGGGGATCTTGCTGGGCCAGATCATAGATACCAACGCTCGGCCTTGCCCGCGGTCACTTCATCTGGCGTAGTCGACAGGATCTGTGACCAACAAGATTCCCACCCAGGCCACGTGTACAGTCAGAAAGCCCCGCCGGTGTCTATTGTGAATCAGGTCAGGAAATTTGGCGGACGAAACTACCCTGTACCAGAGTGGGCGGAACAAGTCCGGATACTGGGGGAAATGTATAATATTGACCCTAAGACCTTGGCAGAAATGGCGGTACTGACGCTAGAGGGGGAGGCATGGACGACAGTCAGACTGGAGACGGCCAGGGGCCAGCGTACAGTAGATGATTTGGTGCGGGTGCTGGAGAACACCTATAGGCTGACCACATACCAGGGAACACTGCAACACATGTTCTTTAGACGGATGCAGCTTGAATGGGAGGATATTCCCCAATATGCGAACGCCCTTCAGGTACTCCTTGAACAAGCCTGTGGAAAAGGGGAACAACTAGCTGGTATGGCTCCTCGTGACCTGGTACTGAGAGACCAATTTGTAATAGGACTGAGAGACCAGTATCTTAACCGCACGTTACAGGACTTGATCCGGATGATGCCGACTCTTACTTTTGCTGAAGTCAAACAGGAAGCCATAGAACGTTCAATGGGACCCGTCATGGATGTGGGGATTCAAGGTGCTGCGTGCAGATCCATATCTGACATTAAAAATCCGAACAGTGACACGGAAGACCTGAAACAGATGGTAGCAGACTTACAGAAACAGGTATTACAGTTGACATTAGACCGACAGGGAGACCAGCGAAGACAGCCTAGTCGTCCCGTGAGACAGTGTTGGTCATGCGGTGATCCTCGCCATAGGGCAAATCGTTGTCCTCAACACTTTCCTCCGCAAAAACCTCCGTCGCACCAACAAACAAACCCTCAGTCGCCCCAGCGAAGGGAATTTCGATCAGACCAGCGAATGGAACCCCAGCCATATCCACAAGCAGAGCTACCACGCCGGGCCTCACCACAATGGCCGCCGTTAAACTAGACATCCCTGCAGCTGAGGCTCGCGCAGCAGGGGAGGCCAAGGAGAGGGGTGTGGAAAAACAAAGCCGATGGCGGAGTGCTCTTGCCTCGAATAGCCCGACACTTGAAGTTGTTCTGGAAGGAATTGCCGTACAGGGACTGATGGACACCGGGTCACAAGTGACCACGATCTCTGAACAGTTTTACGAAAATTACCTCAAACCAAGAACTGCTCGTGACCCAGACACCGCCATTAAGATTATTGCAGCTAATAATCTACCCATTCCAGTGACCGGAGTTGCTTGGATGGACACAAAGGCCTGCGGACAGGACTTATGGAAACGAGGGATCGTCATCGTCAAGGAAGGTTTCGGCTCCGAGACCCATGTGATAGTTGGAATGAACATCTTGAAAGACCTGGATCTTATGCTGTTGACAAGAAAAGGACCCTAATACTGGCAGAAAGTCACCAAACATAAGCCGACTCATCTGGCATTCCAGCGCGTAATCCGGACCGTTGGACTTCAACAGATGGCAGAGGAACAACTACCCCTAGCCGCCATTACGGTGCCACGCCGTACTCGGATTACTTTGCCCGCTGAAAAAGAGACAGTCATTTCCTTACCCCTTAACACCCACCGACAACTTGAGGGGGTTGAAGTGTTGGTCAAGCCGAGGACCCCAAGTGGGGGTAAGCTAAACCCACTAGTTGCTCGCACTCTAGCCGTCGTGAGGAACGGGAGAGTCCATGTCAGGTTAAACAACACTGCAGACGTAGGCCTAGCCCTTGAAGCCGGCACTCAGCTTGCCCGGGTATATGCTCTACCCACGGAAGTGAATCCCATTGGACCCCTAAAATTCACCCCGTCTACAGAAGGCGACTGGACGGTAACCGTCTCAGCCATAAACGCTCAAGTAGACGATGAAGACATTGGGTGAAAACTACGGGAAAAAGTACAGCTAGACACATCTCAATACACCAAACAAGAAGTGTCTCAAGTGGAGGAACTCCTACGGGAACACCAAAACTCCTTTGCAAAGCATGACACAGACTTTGGGTGTACCACCAGTATCCAGCACGAGATATCCACGGGCGACACCCCCCCATATCCGCGAGAGGTACCGGCAGATACCACATCAGCAATACCAGGAGGTGAAAAGCCTTATTTGAATCCATGCTACGCGCCGCAGTGGTACGTGAAAGCCAGAGCCCGTGGGCTGCACCCGTGGTGATAGTCAAAAAGAAAGATGGTTCCCTAAGATTTTGCGTGGACTACCGTAGGCTGAACGCTTGCACTATCCGGGACTCATATCCACTTCCTCGGATCGAAGAGTCACTGACGGCCCTAAAGAAGGCCAAATATTTTTCGTCCCTAGACCTGGCCAGTGGATATTGGCAGGTTCCAATGAGTGAGAAGGACAGGGAAAAGACCGCCTTCATCCTTCCCATGGGCCTGTATGAGTTCGACCGGATGCCGTTCGGCTTGAATAACGCTCCGGGGACCTTTCAGAGACTGATGGAACGCTGTCTGGGAGACTTCAACTTTGAGTTTACGCTGATATACCTTGACGACATCGTGGTATACTCCGCCACCTTTGAGGATCATCTTCACAAGCTTGGCCAAGTGTTCCAGCGCTTGAGGGGACACGGCTTGAAGTTGAAGCCCAGCAAGTGCCTTCTGTTCCAGCAGGAAATCGACTACTTGGGTCACCGGATCTCGGCCGAAGGTGTCCAGCCCTCTCCGGAGAAGATAGCAGCCGTTCAAGAGTGGCCGCAGCCAACTACCGTCAAAGAAGTCCGGGCTTTTCTGGGACTGGCAGGCTACTACCGTCGGTTTGTCAAGGACTTTGCTCGGCTTGCTGAACCACTGCATGAGGTTCTCCGAGGGACCGCGAACAGTCCCAGAGGGCGACGCATCAGTTGGGGGCCTGACCGAGAAAAATCCTTTCAGGCACTTAAGGCTGCTCTAACATCCCCCCCTGTTCTGGCGTATGCAGATTACACATTACCGTTTCAGTTGCAAACCGACGCCAGCCTTCAATGCCTAGGGGTGGTCCTCTCTCAAGTTCAAGATAATAAAGAACGCATGATAGCCTATGCCTGTAGGTCTCTCCGTGATACCGAAAAGAATCCCGTCAACTACAGCTCCTTCCGTTTGGAACTCTTGGCTCTGACTTGGGCTATGACGGAGAAATTTGCCGGCTATCTGACAGGAGCGAAGGTGCTGGTCATGACGGACAACAATCCTCTTGCCCACCTAGAGAATGCCAAACTAAGGGCAATGGAACAGCGCTGGATGGCCAGGCTCTCTAGATTCCAGTACAAAATTAAATACAGAGCGGGGAACGAGAATCAGAATGCTGACAGCCTGTCTAGAGTGACATCATCCCCGCCAGTGGGGGACTGGGATGAAGAGTTGGAGGAAGATGAGATGCCTGACTTTGCCCGGCTCGCAAAGCAAATAGAAGATAGCCGCCAGTATGCTGTAGGAGGGATTGAAGCCGTAGTGGGATCTCCCCTGTCCCAGCAAGAATGGGCCAAGCTTCAAGATCGAGATCCCAAGCACGTCTTACTGAAACAGTATGTGAATAAACAAGAGAAACCGCCCTCCGAAGTGAGAGACCGACTATCGACCGGAGCCTTGGCTCTGCTCGCCCAATGGGATCGGCTGATCGTGAAAGATGGAGTCCTGTGTCGCAGGGCCCTTCTATCCCATATGCTGGAGGAGTGTTTGCAGATTGTCGTCCCGGTGTAGTTGGCCCATGAGATGGTGGGCGAAGCTCACAGGAGGAACGGACACTTCGGCATAGACAAGACCCTCCGGTGGACCCAGCAGTTCATTTTTTGTCCGGGGCTCCGTAAGCTGGTTGAAAACATCTGTCAAGGATGCCGTACCTGTGAATTCCACAAGTCCGCGGAGCAGCGTGCCCCCGTCCAGACTATTAAGACGTCGAGGCCCCTCGAACTGTTGATGGTGGACTATCTGTTGATCGGAACGGCGAATAGTGGCTACCAGTACTGTCTGGTGATGGTGGACCACTTCACGAAATTGGCCGTCGCTGTTGCTACCAAGGATCAGACTGCTGAATCAGCTGCACAGGCCATCTGTCAGCAATTCGTTCGGGTCTACGGGTGTCCGGAGCGGCTACACTCTGATCAGGGGGCTTGTTTCGAAGGGCGAGTCATTGAAGAACTCCAACGGATGTATGGAATCAAGAAGTCCAGGACCACCCCTTACCATCCACAAGGGAATGGCGCGTGTGAACGCTTTAACTGGACCCTCTTACAACTGATCCGGACACTGGCTGAAGACAAAAAGCCCGACTGGTCTCGATTCCTCCCAGAACTGCTGTGGGCCTATAATAATCAAGTCCATTCCGTCACCGGATACACCCCATTACCCTTCTCTTTGGCCTTCCAGACAAAGACATCCATGAGTTGCAACTGTCTAGCTCCGAAGAAGATACCTGTGGTACCTATCCTTCCTGGCTACAAACACACCGCCAGAGAATGGAGACTGTCTACCGGCTAGTAGGCCAACAAATCCAGGATCAAGTGCACGCTGACCCACTTCCGGTACAAGAGGACTCACTGAATGTAGGTCAACTGGTCCTAGTCCGTATAAAGAAACCGCAAGGGAAACTCCGGCCCAAGTGGGAGACCGAAGTCTATCGAGTAATTGGACAGCCGTACCCCGGTGGCCCCGTCTATCGAGTGCAGGGCGAAGACAGTGGCAGCATCCGAACTTTGCACCGTAATATGTTGCGCCCCTGCCGTTCCCAGCCTGACTCCCCTACTGTGATACCTAGAGAGATGGATATCACTAATACTGTCGGAGACGCTGACCCTGGGGATGTAGAGATTGAATGCATGCCTACCCCTGTCCGTCCGACTGACGCACTTGGACCGATTACCTCCTCTACTGACATGTCGACTGGGAAAGAGAGTGGGGTGACTGATCGGAGGGAGGGGATCCAACCTGTTAGGCGGACAACGAGAACCGCTGCAGGGGTACCTCCAGGACAGTCCTACAGAGACCAATATGTGTGGCCCTCTTCCCAGCCGCCCCCTGTCACATCCTCAGCCATCGCCGCCCTGGAACCGGTCGTTGACAGGGACTGCCAACCTTTGAGTGGGGGGGCGTGTAGTGAGCTGGCAGACTCTGGCTGTTCTGTGATAATTGAGATAGAGCCTGTGACAGGAATGATTACGCAGGATGGTGTTGCCACCTTGTGGCCAGAGATTGCACCTGCGCAGGGTGTGATGACAGAGAAAAAGACTGAGCCTCCTGTGTCCCGCCCTAGAGAGTCATGTGACCAGAGTGGGAAGCAGGAAAAAGCGCGCAAAGAGTCTGTTGTTGTCTGTGAAAAGAGCCAGGACGGTGTGCAGCTCCTTGTGTGTGGCGCAGAGGAGACTCTCAACGTGATTTCTTTTATCTGACATCTTATCCTCGGGGCCTTCCCCAGCTTCTGCACTGCTGAGGGATACAGCTATTACACTCCCTGCTACTGGAGTGTGGACTACATAAGGGAATCCACAAAAGCTGCTATCCGGATCAGAGAGACTGTAAGCGGGACCTCTGGCGAGAGGCCGAAGTATTCCTTTCTTTCAGTAAAATTTGTTGTTCCTGTCTTCTTCAGCTGGGATGCCTTCCTGCAAAGACAGACAGGCCTGCGACGGGGGACACATCCTTCTGGAATAAAGAACTGGTAACGTGTGAGTAGGGACAGTGAGGGTCAGCTTATCAGTACACGTTATTGCTGTGCATATTTACGGTTGTCATTTATTGTGTTCTGCTGTGTTAAAAATGTATACAAGTAAAGATACGGTTATCAAGATAGAGTCTGTGTGTGGGGATCTTGCTGGGCCAGATCATAGATACCAACGCGCGGCCTTGCCCGCGGTCACTTCATCTGTATATGTTCAGATTTTTTATCAGTTAACAAAATGCATAGTTAAGATTGATAAATGCAAAAAAATGTTAGTAAACCTAGAAATTTGTTTTTTAGTTAATTTTTTTTTAATTTTAATTAATAATAGCATAGAAGGATAAGGAGGGGGACTAGGAACATAATCAATAGCCAAAATCATAGTCAGGAGGACAGCCGGGGTCAGATACTGGGTGATCAGTAAAAGCCAATCAGTATGAATACCGCGGAGCCCGGTGACAGAGGCGTTACTGAAACATGTCCAGGTATAGATGGACCAGTCAGAAGGCCACAGGTAGATGGTGATGGTCCTTCTATACAGGTCCAGCAGTGATGGTGGATCTGCTGGACTTCAGGTTTCCTGTCTTTCAGATGGTTTTAGGGCAAGAGTAACAGCATGCAAATATGCCAGCAGCCCTGGATAATCCACGCCGGCAGGATGATAAGATCCGGCGGAAGATGGAACCTATGAGAAGAGAAGTAAATATAATGGAAGTGATGGGACTCCATATTACATGACACTGCTGTGCGGTCACTGTGGCCGGACGGCAGAGGAATCTTATCATACAGAGGTCAGGGATCATTGTCAGCCATCATACATGTGACAATCCATCACTGACAGATGACATCTGCTCCGCATGAATTATTCTCACTGACCGACATCACACAACATGGAGCTGATTCTCACACTTACCTCGTCTCTTATTCCCCTTTTCTACATTTTCAGATTTTTCTTGCTCTTTACTCAGATTTATTGAAGATTTTCTTTCCTCCTGAGCTGGAAATTCTGATCAGAAAGTAAAAAAAACCTCAGTAACGACATATTCCCATGGGACCTGCTTAGTCTCCTGTATATAGTCCTGTCTCCTATAGTCCTGAAAATCTAGTATTGCTTCATAATAGGGCAGAATAAGTCCTATATAATGTGCATAACCTCATCTGAGGGACATTAGATGTACCACTAATATAGAGAAGTAAGTGTCCTGTCTGCCGCCATGTGGTACATCATTGATGAGAGATATTTTATAATAGGAGACGATGTCTCCTTATGATGATGTAGGTTATTGGATGCTACAACATATCTCACAGAAACAATGAAAAAAACTTCTGTACACAATGTAAGGAAATAGAGATAGAGTATGGGCCATGGGCAACATAATTGGGATCCATGAAACATAGACAACATAGGAAACCTATTACAGAAAAACCACGTAGAAATATTTGAGCCTTAAAGACAACATTCACATTGTTGGTGCTGTAGACATGTACATACCTGACAATGGGGACGAGGATGGCAAACTGCTAATAGCATCTTCTCTATCAGATAGAGGAACAGAATCTTTCTGCCTGTTTGAAAGAAAATAAATGTGTAAATCAGAAATAAATGCAGTATAAAAGGGGTTTTCTCAGTATAAGAACATGGACAATAGGGCCTAATAGGATGCATGACCGTCATAGTGGGGAAGGTTTCCTGCTCAAAACTACCTTCTATAGAGCCGAGCAGAAATCAGCTGCTAAGCATGACTGGCATGTAATACTACATCTCTGCCACAATATGGGCAGCACTAAAAATGCATGACCGGCCGCAATTATAGACTGTTAGTTATCACCAGCAGTTTCTAAAGGCAAAAGCACAATTACCGCTCATCATGGGGTGGTGGATGCTGAATTTGATAATATGGTATTTATATCCTATATTTGATGTTGTGTACATATATCATCCTGAAGCTCCCAGTAGTGGCCCCATAATCTACTCACATCTCTGAGATGTTTGTGCTGGATTCTACGGTATACTCTGGAGAGGACTTGGGATCCTCATTGTCCATTGTCCTGGTAGCAGTGGTACAGAGCTAAATGTGGAAACAATAAAAAATATATGAAATAATTTAATGTTTACTTTTACGTGTCTTTTACACATATTTTGGATTTATTAATCACATACTTACTTTTGAAAATCGTTCAGAAGTTGATATAAAATTGTGGAAGTCAAGACTCTCATTGTCCTCACTTGTGTGCTCTGAGACCAGATGTTTGTTTATATCATAATGATCTACAAGACATAGATAATGAAGTGCTATTAGAGGTTGTCAGTATAACACAGTCACCATTTATCATTAATATTAATGGGAAACAATTGTTACATATTAAGGAAGACGAGACAAACAGCCGCTTAGTCTAGATGACGTCTTCTTCTACTTACTCATAAATAAGCTGGTGTCCACATCTGATGTTAGCTTAGGAACATACACCGGCTTTTGACTTAGAAGGTTATCAAAGTCTAAGTCACTTAAGAAGGGATGACCCTTGATCTCAAATACTCCTCCTGGATAAAGAAAAACAAAGGTGATGTGGATATTGTCAGAAACTCCCCCATATCTAAACGGTGTATCTTAATCTGAACTAATTATATAACTGAGCCGACATGTAAGAAATAGACTAAAGCACTAAAAATGCACAAGCTGATAGACAAGTGCCGATCCTCATGTACATTTGCGATATGTCCTCGGTGTAATAAGGAAATAATAATATTATTATATCTGTTACCTGTCCCAAGTCTATGCACAGGATTTATTATGAGCAGCTCTGTGATAAGGGTCTGAGCATCAGGTGGAGGAGCACGATCACAATTCCAAATTATGTGTCCTGTTATGTAGAAAATTACAGAACATATAACCTCTTTACTGGACTATAAGATAAAGCAAAGGAAAAAACTAAACTAATGTAACCAGTCAAAGCAATGATTGGATCATTCTACTTACCAATGCCAATACTTTTATAAAGCTCAATTACAGAACCCCCACGAAGTGGTACGTATCCCAGGAGAAATTCAAGTAGGATTATCCCCATTGACCACCAGTCAACAGGTCTTCCGTAGCCTTTCTTTAGGATGATCTCTGGGGCTTTGTATAACGGGGTGCCACAGTCCTGGAAACCAAGAGAGATTAGAGATGAAAATAGATTAAATTATTATTTTGCCACGTTTTCGACATAAAAACAGAATGACAGAAGATAAAATATCAGTGGAAAAGTTATCTAAAAATGAAGAATGTAGAGAAGACACAATAGGGTGATGAGATTTGTACAGAACCAGCTAAGTTCCTGTAAATAATGCTGACCTCACGGTTCAGGAACTCTCTGGCGATGTCCTCCGCTAATTCCTTGTAGATGTTGGTGTTTGGTATCATGACACCAACTTTTGAAAGCCCAAAATCTGTGACTTTAATATGTCCAGTAGACGTTATCAGGAGGCTGTGAAAGAAAAGATGGGTTTAGCTTCATAGACCGTGAGATGATAAAGGATAAATTTCCCCCTTTTGTTATAATACAGGGGGCACTTACTTCTCTGGCTTCAAGTCTCTGTGCACCACACCATAACTATGGAGGTATTCTACAGCAAGAACCGCTTCTGCAAAGTATAAGCGGGCCAAGGGGACAGGTAAAGGACCCCTGGTTCTTAGGAGGGTCCTGCAGTCTCCACCTATAGAAGAAAGAAAATATGACAGGTAAGTGGTTTATTCAGCGGATCACCATAATGTATAATGAGAAGTGAGCAGAGACATTGGGGCAGGAGAGAATATATAAAGATATAATGTATATTCGACATAATATTAGTCTGAAGTCATGGTGAAACGTCATCCATGTAACTAATAACACAAATAGCATCTTGTCTACAGCTGGAGATACTGACAGTGCGGACATACAGGGAGATCACACACATCAATGACTTTCCGGGCATCTTGGTAATGGATAACCTGTAGTAAATGCTCTGTGGGGATGTAACCATTCACATTGAAAAATCCTAATTTTAAGAGTGGTGATAAAATGTAAGCAGACATGGTCTGAATATAATACAATGTACGTGTCCTACCTCCTACATACTCCATGACCATACACAGGTGAGATCTTGTAGGGAAGGAGCAGAGCATGGAGACCACAAAGGGACAATCAGCGAATGTCAGGATGTCCCTCTCCAGAAAGGCCATTTCCACTTTCCGTGGCCTATCCAAGTTCTTCTTGGCCATTTTCTTCATAGCAAAGACCTGTTGTGAGACTTTATGATGCACTAAGTAGACGGCACTGGAGAGAAGGAGAATCCAAGGGTTATAATAAATCCTTATTACAGTCTGTATATAGAAGTCATTATATGATTTTCTGTACTAATGTTTATACTAGAAGTCCGGCCATCACTAGAAATCCACATCTAGAAATACATGAGACACTACATAGATCACCTATGGGAGGTTCCACAATGCCACGTCTGCCGGAGCCCTCACCAAGGTCACATTACAGGTGAGAGAATCTACCGAAATTCTTCTTGGGCAGATTCGCTATAATTGACCAGTAGTTACGATTCAGTCCAAATAAAAATTGGTCCAAATTGAAAGTCCTCCAATTGCTGTAAGCAGATGTTTTTTAAGCTCTCTCCACACCCCAAAGCATAATAAATGGAGGGGAGGAAATACGTTAAAATGTAATTAAACATAATATACCCACCTGTCCTAGGCCCTCACCTGTCCATCACTGCAGTCCTCCATCCTCTGTGCCAGTCTTTGGTTGTTCTGGCGCCCCCTTCTGCTGCTGAGGCCAGTGATTGGACTCACATGGTCATGGTGGACGGTGGCAGGTGCAGATGTCATTGATGTCCATATCGTGTCACCCCTATCGTGACCATGTGTAGCCAATAACTCTTATCAGCTCCATAATGAAGCCCCCCCAAAAAAACAAAGACTGGAGCGGAGAGCAGGAAAGCTCTGGTGGAGGTGGCAGCATAAGGACAGATGAGGGTCCAGGACAGGTGAGTGTAATGTATTATATTATTTGAATCCCTTTCCTTACAGTTTGATTTGTTACCGATCAGTTTGCTCCACTGGATATACAGTACAGTAACTGAGCTGAATAGTGACATTTAGATGTGGACAGTGGTGTGGACTTGTATCGTTTCCCTATGACAGTGATGGCGAACCTTTTAGAGACCGAGTGCCCAAACTGCAATCCAAAACTCACTTATTTATCGCAAAGTGCCAACACGGCAATTTAACCTGAATACTGTCTGAGGTTTTGTTTTGGAAAAACAACTCCTACATTAGCACGCAATAGAGTCTATAGCAAAGGGCTTGTAAGCGCTGCAGTCCAAGCCTAAGATTCTCGCCACCGATTGCAGAGGAGGTCTGTTCTTGAGAATGGAGAGGATTTTTATTCAAAAGTAAAATTGCAAAGTCGTTTGTTTTTACAACCTCTTTGTTTCTGTAACCCTTTATCATGATGAGAATAACCCTTTAAGCCAGGGATGTCAAACTTTAATATACAGAGGGCCAAAATTAAAAGCTTGGACAAAATCACAGGCCAAACTTTATATTTGTTAAAAAATGTCTACAATTCAGGAAGTTTTTCCTTATCAAATAAAACTATTAACTTTTGCAATTATATTGTAATAATATAATATGTTATGTAAGAGCCGTAAAAAGCATGGCCTAATGTAAATATGTAATAACAAAAGGATAAAAAAAACTTGAATAAAACAGATAATAAAGTATGATGCAAACAAATGTGCCCCCAAACAGAGTATGATACCCCCACAGTGAATTCCTCCACATGCACAGTATGATGACCCTACTGTACCCCCCATCAATCCCTGGTGACCCCATCACAGTATGATTGTGACCCCATCACAGTATGATTCTCCAGCAGTAATCCCCACACAGCCCTCCATACAGTATAATGGTCCCCACATAGTTCTCCATACAGTATAATGACACCACATAGTCCTCCATACAGTGTAATGGGCCCCACATAGTCCTCCATGCAGAATAATGGGCCCCACATAGTCCTCCATACAGTATAATGGCCCCATATAGTCCTCCATACAATGTAATGGCCCCACATAGTCCTCCATACAGTACAATGGCCTCACATAGTCCTCCATACAGTATAATGGCCCCACATAGTCCTCCATACAGAATAATAGGCCCCACATTGTCCTCCATACAGTATAATGGTCCCCACATAGTTCTCCATACAGTATAATGACACCACATAGTCCTCCATACAGTGTAATGGGCCCCACATAGTCCTCCATACAGTATAATGGGCCCCACACAGTCCTCCATAAAGTGTAAAGGGCCCCACATAGTCCTCCTTACAGTATAATGGCCCCCATATAGTCCTCCATACAGTGTAATGGGCCCCACATAGTCCTCCATACAGTGTAATGGCCTCACATAGTGCTCCATACAGTGTAATGGGCCCACATAGTCCTCCATACAGTATAATGGCCCCATATAGTCCTCCATACAATGTAATGGCCCCACATAGTCCTCCATACAGTACAATGGCCTCACATAGTACTTCATACAGAATAATGGGCCCCCATATGGTCCTTCCTACAGTATAATGGCCCCCACATAGTCCTCCATACAGAATAATGGGCCCCCATATGGTCCTTCGTACAGTATAATGGCCCCACATAGTCCTCCATACAGAATAATGGGCCCCACATAGTCCTAAATACAGAATAATGGGCCCCCATATGGTCCTTCCTACAGTATAATGGCCCCCACATAGTCCTCTATACAGTGTAATGGGCCCCACATAGTCCTCCATACAGTGTAATGGCCCCATATAGTCCTCCATACAGTGTAATGGGCCCACATAGTCCTCCATACAGTATAATGGCCCCACATAGTCCTCCATACAGAATAATGGGCCCCCATATGGTCCTTCCTACAGTATAATGGCCCCCACATAGTCCTCCATACAGTGTAATGGGCCCCACATAGTCCTCCATACAGTGTAATGGCCCCATATAGTCCTCCATACTGTGTAATGGGCCCACATAGTCCTCCATACAGTATAATGGCCCCACATAGTCCTCCATACAGTATAATGGCCCCACATAGTCCTCCATACAGTATATTGGCCTCATATAGTCCTTCCTACAGTATAATGGGCCCCACATACTCTTTCATACAGTATTATGAGCACCACATAGTCCTCCATACAGTGTAATGGTCCCACATAGTCCTCCATACAGTACAATGGCCTCACATAGTCCTCCATACAGAATAATGGGCCCCACATAGTCCTCCATACAGAATAATGGGCCCCCATATGGTCATTCCTACAGTATAATGGCCCCCACACAGTCCTCCATACAGTGTAATGGGCTCCACATAGTCCTCCATACAGTGTAATGGCCCCATATAGTCCTCCATACAGTGTAATGGGCCCACATAGTCCTCCTTACAGTATAATGGCCCCATATAGTCCTCCATACAGTATAATGGCCTCACATAGTCCTCCATACAGTATATTGGCCCCATATAGTCCTTCCTACAGTATAATGGGCCTCACATACTCTTTCATACAGTATTATGAGCACCACATAGTCCTCCATACAGTGTAATGGGCCCCACATAGTCCTTCATACAGTATAATGGCCCCACATAGTCCTCCATACAGTATAATGGCTCCAAATGCTCCTCCATATTGTAAAATGGCCCCATATAGTCCTCCATACAGTATAATGGACCCGCATACTTCTCCATATTTTATAATGGCTCCATATAGTCCTCCATACAGTATCATGGCCCCGCATAGTCCTCCATACAAAATAATGGGCCCCCATATGGTCCTTCCTACAGTATAATGGCCCCCACATAGTCCTCCATACAGTGTAATGGGCCCGCATACTTCTCCATATTTTATAATGGCCCCACATAGTCCTCCATACAGTATAATGGCCCCACATAGTCCTTCATACAGTATATTGGCCCCATATAGTCCTTCCTACAGTATAATGGGTTCCACATAGTTTTTCATACAGTATTATGAGCACCACATAGTCCTCCATACAGAATAATGGGCCCCACATAGTCCTCCATACAGAATAATGGGCCCCCATATGGTCCTTCCTACAGTATAATGGCCCCCACATAGTCCTCATACAGTGTAATGGCCCCATATAGTCCTCCATACAGTGTAATGGGCCCACATAGTCCTTCATACAGTATAATGGCCCCACATAGTCCTCCATACAGTATAATGGCCCCACATAGTCCTCCATACAGTATATTGGCCCCATATAGTCCTTCCTACAGTATAATGGGCCCCACATACTCTTTCATACAGTATTATGAGCACCACATAGTCCTCCATACAGTGTAATGGGCCCCACATAGTCCTCCATACAATATAATGGCCCCACATAGTCATCCATACAGTATAATGGCTCCACATGGTACTCCATATTGTATAATGGCCCCATATAGTCCTCCATACAGTATAATGGCCCTGCATACTTCTCCATATTTTATAATGGCCCCATATAGTCCTTCCTACAGTATAATGGGCCCCACATACTCTATCATACAGTATTATGAGCACCACATAGTCCTCCATACAGTGTAATGGGCCCCACATAGTCCTCCATACAGTATAATGGCCCCACATAGTCCTCCATACAGTATAATGGCTCCATATAGTCCTCCATACAGTATAATGGCCCCACATAGTCCTCCATACAGTATAATGGCTCCATATAGTCCTCCATACAGTATAATGGCCCCGCATAGTCCTCCATACAGTATAATGGCCCCACTTAGTCCTCCATACAGTATAATGGCCCCACATAGTCCTCCATACAGTATAAAGGCCCCACATAGTCCTCCATACAGTATAAAGAGACCACATAGTCCTCCATATTGTATAATGACTCCGCATACATCTCCGTACAGTATAATGGCCCTGCATAGTGTTCCATACTGTATAATGGCCCCACATAGTCCTCCATACCTTATAATGGCCCTACATAGTCCTCCATACAGTATAATGGCCCCGCATGGTCCTCCATACAGTATAATGGCCCCGCATACTTCTCCACACAGTATAATGACCCCGCATACTTCTCCATACATTATAATGACCTCGCATACTTCTTCGTACAGTATAATGGTCCTGCATAGTGTTCCATACTGTATAATGGCCCCACATAGTCCTCCATACCTTATAATGGCCCCACATAGTCCTCCATACAGTATAATGGCCCCGCATGGTCCTCCATACAGTATAATGGCCCCGCATACTTCTCCACACAGTATAATGACCCCGCATACTTCTCCGTACAGTATAATGGTCCTGCATAGTGTTCCATACTGTATAATGGCCCCACATAGTCCTCCATACAGTATAATGGCCCCGCATGGTCCTCCATACAGTATAATGGCCCCGCATGGTCCTCCATACAGTATAATGGCCCCGCATACTTCTCCACACAGTATAATGACCCGCATACTCCTCCATACAGTATAATGACCCCGCATACTTCTCCGTACAGTATAATGGTCCTGCATAGTGTTCCATACTGTATAATGGCCCCACATAGTCCTCCATACAGTATAATGGGCCCCGCATACTTCTCCACACAGTATAATGACCCCGCATACTCCTCCATACAGTATAATGACCCCGCATACTTTTCCGTACAGTATAATGGCCCTGCATAGCGTTCCATACTGTATAATCAGGTCGCACGTGTAGAGGAGAGTGGCCGCGGTGCTAGTGAGAGGGGAATGGTGCGCGGGCTGAGGAGAGTGATGGTGGTGGCGGCAGTGCTGAGGACATGGAGCTCGTGCCCACCGGGAGGGCTCTGCGTGCCATAGGTTCGCCACCACTGCCCTATGATAACACTGAATGTTAGAGCACAGAGGCAGAAGTATTGTCATAGGGAACCCTGAGAAATGTGGATTATGGTAACAGAAATCTCACCCAAAAGCTCCGCTGCTGATGAGTTTGGAAGTTTCATAGTCGCTCATATGCGGCTTTCCTGCCGGGATCAATGATGATTCGATCACGCTCTATAAAGGAATAAGAAATGATATTAAGGAAAAAAGCTCCAGATGCAGAAACGTCTCCCCCTATATTATGTCCCAGCTGATTTACACTGATCCGATGTAGGGAGGATACAAGCCGGACGCTCCGCAGACACGGATGTAATATAAGGGGGTCCTCTATACACCGGTATAATTGTAAAGTGCTGGATAATATGAGAGATCAAACAGAGAAGAACTTACAGGGAATCTGTCAGCAGGATTGTTCTATGTAATCTGGAAGTAGCATGATGTAGGGGCAGAGACCCTGATTCCAACGATGTGTTACTTACTAGGCTGTGTGCTGTTGTTTCCATAAAATCAGTTTTTGATCAGCAGGAGATTATCACTAGAGGACTATGTGTCTCGTGCCATGTAGTCCTATTGCTCTGTAACCCCGACTCAACCACGGATTAGCAGCGTTCTGCCTATGCACAGTGTACACAGAAAGCTGCCAATCAGTAGTGTGGGCGGGGTTATACAGGGCTCAGCATTCAGAGGACTGCTAGATCTGCTGCGAATAAAACAGTGATTTTATTACAACTGCTGCACCCAGTAAAGTAAGTGATATATCGTTGGAATCAGGGTCTCTGTCCCTACATCATGCTGCTCTCTGATGAAATAGCATGAACCTGGTGACAGATTCCCTTTAATATAAATGCAGTTGACTAACACATTAGTGTCATCTCCACTTAGAATAGAGACGTCCCCTGGTTATATGGGGGATAATTCTGGTCAGGTCAGTCACACCCCATAATCTGGTGATACACAGACGTCCCCCTCTATGATACTTACACCGGCGGATTCCTGGATCTCCGGGATCTCACAGATTCCACTGTCAGGATTCACCAGCGCAGATGGAACTAAAATAGTGATAAATGATGAAGAGATAAAATGTATTAGACGATATCAATCCTACATAGATAATACAGCGATATAACGGGGAAATGACAAGACGTCTGTGAATGGGATTAATACTCGTTATATGGGGATTCTAATATGGGAACGTACGGGGCATCCACAGATAAATGTAATGTAAATGATGGAGGACCCCCAATCATCACATGAATGAGGAGCCCCCCACCCTCGCTGCACATGAGAGTGATGGGAAGAGAGCTGAAACATAGCAGCCATATGCAAATTAGCCTGGAAGTGCACTGGGGACGTGTCACTGCACTCAGATTTCTCTTCCATGCCCCCAGTGCACTTCCATCCTGATTTGTATATGGCTTTTACATTAGATTTCTCCTGACTGGTACATTGGATTTCTGCAAGCAAATAATTATTATTAGGGGACAATGGCCTATACGGTCATACTCAGCGGCGGCAGGCCACGCGACTGCTATGGGACCCGTGAGCTGGTGGGGCCCAGTGTCAGCGCCCGCATTGGGCTCCGCCTGCATCGGGCCCCTTCCACATCCCACCCCAGATCGCAGTTGAAAGCAATGATGGACGCGGGAGCGTTATATGAAACTTCCTTTCACATCATTCCCCCTCTGCGTCTGATGCAGCAGCGCGATGACATCAGTTCAATTGGGTCGGGTAGTGGAGCTGATGAGAGGCGCTGCAGAGACTGAAGCAGCGGGGGAACAAGGAGCGGTAAGTGTATATTTATTTATTTTTGAGTGAGTATGTGGTGCCCATATTGCTGGAGGACTGTGGCTGCACTCGATCCTATGGGTGCTGCACTCAGTCCTATGGGGGCTGCACTAAGCCCTATAGGGGTTGCACTGAACCCTATGGGGGCTGCATTATGCCCTATGGGGGCTGGCTTATATTGCGAGGAAGACCATGGGGGGTGCATTATATTGCATGGAGGACCATGGGGGTGCATTATATTGCATAGAGGACCATGGGGGTGCATTATATTGCATGGAGGACCATGAGGGGTGCATAATATTGCGTGGATGACCATGGGAGGTGCACAATATTGCATGGAGGACAATATGGGTGCATTATATTGCATGAAGGACCATGGGGGTGCATTATATTGTGTGAAGGACCAGGGGGATGCATTATATTGCATGGAGGACCATGGGGGGTGCATTATATTGCATGGAGGACCATGGAGGGTGCATTATATTGCATGGAGGACCATGAGGGGTGCATTATATTGCATGGAGGACCATGGGGGGTGCATTATATTTTGTGGAGGACCACGAGGGGTGCATTATATTGCATGGAAGACCATGGGGGTGCATTATATTGTGTGGGGACCATGGGGTGGCGCATTATATTATATGTAAGGCTATGTGGGACCATTATGATATTTGAAGGGTTATGTGGGGCCATTATAATATTTGGAGGGTTATGTCGGGGCATTATACTGTATGCAAGCAATTATACGGTGTGAAGATTTGTGTGGGGTCCATCTTACTGTGTGAAGGGCTGTGTGTTGCCTTTATACTGTTTGGAGGGCTAGCAGGGGCCATTTTATGGTGTGGTGAGGTATGGGGGCCATTATACTGCATAGAAGGCTGTGTGGGGGTCACAGTTGGGGGATCATACTGTGTTGGGGTCACCATGCTTTGCGTCGGGAGTTGAGGGGGTGTACAGTAGGGTCATTATACTGTGCATGTGGAGGCTAATGTGGAGGAATGCACCATGGAGGAATCATACTGTATTTGGGGGGCACTTTTGTTGGCATCATACTATAGGGGGGCAATGAAATAGAAATCTAGGACTTCAGCAGGAGGAAAATTAATATGTAAAGGCTGGAAAGTTGTGAGATCTGCTCTCCTGTCACTCCGACAATTATTTAATTTTTTTTTTTTCAGTTGGGGGGGCAATCAGAACTTCTGCTATTGTGCCCCATGATTTCTATGCATGCCCCTGGTCCTACCACTACTTCTATATGAAACAATGTGCTGCCAGGTTCCCATTACACAGAGTAGAGCAGACCTGGGCAAAGTGGAGCCCGTGGGCCACATCCGGCCCTCTGACTGTTCCAGTCCGGCCTGTGGACTGAGATAGCAGTAGGACTGAAGCAGAGGCCCACGGACCGCACCGTGCCTGCCTACTCGCTTACACCGCCGCCTGGCCCTGTCTCCATCTGCGAGCCGCTGAGCTGCTGCATTAGTAGAGGAGGGACCTCCAGCCCCTTCCTCCGCCAATCAGCGTGTGAAGCAGCTGACGCAATGACGTCATCAGAGACATGAAAAGAGGCACAGCACCGGGGGCACGGGAGCAAGGTGAATGTGTGCTTTTTTTAAGGTGTATGGGATGTCTGACAGGACACGGGGAGACTATAGGGGTCTATTGCAGGACATGGGGAGGCTATAGGGTTCTATTGCAGGACATGTGAAGGCTATAGGGGTCTATTGTAGGACATGGGGAGGCTATAGGGGTCTATTGCAGGACATGGGGAGGCTATAGAGGTCTATTGCAGGACATGGAGAGGTTATAGGGGTCAATTGCAGGACATGGGGAGGCTAGAGGGGTCTATTGCAGGACATGTGAAGGCTATAGGGGTCTATTGCAGGACATGGGGAGGCTATAGGGGTCTATTGCATGACATGGGGAGGCTATAGGGGTCAGTTGCAGGACATGTGGAAGGCTATAGGGGTCTATTGCAGGACATGGGGAGGCTATAGGGGTCTATTGTAGGACATGGGGAGGCTATAGGGGTCTATTGCAGGACATGGGGAGGCTATAGGGGACTATTGCAGGACATGGGGAGGCTATAGGGGTCTATTGCAGGACATGGAGAGACTATAGAGGTCTATTACAGGACATGGAGAGGTTATAGGGGTTAATTGCAGGACATGGGGAGGCTATAGGGGTCTATTGCAGGACATGGGGAGGCTATAGGGGTTAGTTGCAGGACATGGGGGAGGCTATAGGGGTCGACTGCAGGACATGGGGAGGCTAAAGGGGTCTATTGCAGGACATGGAGAGGCTATGGGAGTCTATTGCAGGACATGGAGAGACTATAGAGGTCTATTACAGGACATGGAGAGGTTATAGGGGTTAATTGCAGGACATGGGGAGGCTATAGGGGTCTATTGCAGGACATGGGGAGGCTATAGGGGTTAGTTGCAGGACATGGGGGAGGCTATAGGGGTCGACTGCAGGACATGGGGAGGCTAAAGGGGTCTATTGCAGGACATGGAGAGGCTATGGGAGTCTATTGCAGGACATGGGAAGGCGATAGGAGTCTATTGCAAGACATGGGGAGGCTATGGGAGTCTGTTGAAGGACATGGGGAGGCTATGGGGGTCTGTTGCAGGACATGTGGAGGCTATGGGGGTCTGTTGCAGGACATGTGGAGGCTATGGGGGTCTGTTACTGGACATGGGGTGGCTATGGGGGTCTGTTGCCTGACATGGGGAGGCTATGGGGGTCTATTGCAGGACATGGAGAGGCTATGGGGGTCTGTTGCAGGACATGTGGAGGCTATGGGGGTCTGTTGCAGGACATGTGGAGGCTATGGGGATCTGTTGCTGGACATGGGGAGGCTATGGGGTCTATTGCATGACATGGGGAGGCTATAGGGGTCAGTTGCAGGACATGGGGAAGGCTATAGGGGTCTATTGCAGGACAAGGGGAGGCTATAGGGGTCTATTGTAGGACATGGGGAGGCTATAGGGGTCTATTGCAGGACATGTGAAGGCTATAGGGGTCTATTGCAGGACATGGGGAGGCTATAGGGGTCTATTGCATGACATGGGGAGGCTATAGGGGTCAGTTGCAGGACATGGGGAAGGCTATAGGGGTCTATTGCAGGACATGGGGAGGCTATAGGGGTCTATTGTAGGACATGGGGAGGCTATAGGGGTCTATTGCAGGACATGGGGAGGCTATAGGGGACTATTGCAGGACATGGGGAGGCTATAGGGGTCTATTGCAGGACATGGAGAGACTATAGAGGTCTATTACAGGACATGGAGAGGTTATAGGGGTTAATTGCAGGACATGGGGAGGCTATAGAGGTCTATTGCAGGACATGGGGAGGCTATAGGGGTCAGTTGCAGGACATGGGGGAGGCTATAGGGGTCGACTGCAGGACATGGGGAGGCTAAAGGGGTCTATTGCAGGACATGGAGAGGCTATGGGAGTCTATTGCAGGACATGGGAAGGCGATAGGGGTCTATTGCAAGACATGGGGAGGCTATGGGAGTCTGTTGAAGGACATGGGGAGGCTATGGGGGTCTGTTGCAGGACATGTGGAGGCTATGGGGGTCTGTTGCAGGACATGTGGAGGCTATGGGGGTCTGTTACTGGACATGGGGTGGCTATGGGGGTCTGTTGCCTGACATGGGGAGGCTATGGGGGTCTATTGCAGGACATGGAGAGGCTATGGGGGTCTGTTGCAGGACATGTGGAGGCTATGGGGGTCTGTTGCAGGACATGTGGAGGCTATGGGGGTCTGTTGCTGGACATGGGGAGGCTATGGGGTCTGTTACTGGACATGGGGATGGTCTGGGGGTCTGTTGCTGCATATAGGGAGACTATAGAGTTTTATTGCAGGACATGGGTAGGCTATAGGGGTCTATTGCAGGACATGGGGAGGCTCTGGGAGTCAGTTGAGGGACATAGTGAGGCTCTAGGAGTCAGTTGAGGGACATGGTGAGGCTCTGGGAGTCTGTTGAGGGACATGGTGAGGCTATGGGGGTCTGTTGCTGGACATGGTAAGGCTATGGGGGTCTGTTGGAGGACATGAGGAGGCTATGAGGGTCTGTCCCAGGACATGGGGAGGCCTATGAGGGTCTGTTGCAGGACATGGGGAGGCTATGGGGGTCTGTTTCTGGATGTGGGGAGGCTGTGTGGGGCTCTCATGTTGGACGTCGAGTGATTATGGGGCTCATACGGTATATAGAAGGGGCTGTATTCGGGTTCGAACTGTATAAAGGGGGATTCTTACTTCTGCTCAATATTAAGTCATGCAATTAATATTAATGTAATTAATATAAGAATTATAATTATTATATTGATATTAATATGGATCAGAATTAATCACAGTCTCTAATGTGGCCCCTCGGGAAAATGAATTGCCCACCCTTGGAGTACAGAGTACATCTAACATTATCCCCGTCCTCTATTATATCTGGATATTCCTTGTAGAAGGTCGGATGATCGCTCACCTGTAATAAGATCGCTGTTCAGCTCCGGCTCACTCCTTGTAGGGTCAGGGATTTCCGGGGTCACGTTTTGCTCATATTCGCCGTCGCCTTCTGGTGTTTCCTGATTGATATAATATATATAATTAATATGTGGAATATTTCACTAAATTACCAAATACATAAATCAGGAAGGACTAAATCAACATTTACAGATACACCAATTGTAACTGTACGAATCCCGCGCCATCTTCAGAACTTTTCTCAGAAAGTTCTCTCACTTCAGGGGATTAAGATGAGTTAACATTACAAAATCTCACGTTCTGTGTCAGATTCTATTTTCTACACCGTGATATTCCAGAGCGGTGTTATCTGCGTTCTATATACCATGGCGATATCTTGTAATTCATTCATTACAGTATTCGGTAGAATTGCTTTACACTGCAGCTCCTCTCCACAAGTCCAGATTAATATACTGTATAAGAGACTTGTATACACAATATTTCTGTAAAGATGTCTATTATCTCAGCTGCAGCATTTAGAAGCAGGAAGACTCTGATAATAGTGATAGACAGAGGCGGGATATACAGACTTCCCACCACTGAGCTGTGACTACATCTGCAGAATACAGACTGTCATCACAGACGAGGGAGCAGCAGAGACAGACGGCCATAAAATATCCTATGCCTGCCGGGGACTGACAGGGAGGCCTGTAAGATCTAACCCCAGATCTTCTGAGATCTGACTGGTGATCTGGAGAAGATCAGAGAACAAGGACGAGTGATAGAGAAGATGATGGCTTCTTACCAGGCGTTCCGATGAGCGGGCCGGACGTTCCAGTACACACAGGACTTTTTCGGCCAGGTCTTTAACAAAAGCCAAATCTCCATTTTGAGATCTTTTTTCAGCCTATAAAGAAGAAAAGAAACAATAAGGAACATTCTGAGGTGAGAAAGGTCACAATGGAGGCGGCCATTGTATGTGACATCTGCTCCTCTCTCTGCAGATACAATGACTACATATCTGGGGTTTATAGTGTTATATATTAGAGGAAAGGAGAAGCTTCTATCCCACCATTATTGTCTATTATTACAGAGAGGTTTTGTGCGGAGTGTCCGCCATTTACCTGTTGTAGTAATGTCCTGATGTTGTGACATAAATCCATCAGATACTCTGAGGTTAGTTGATCTTGTTGATTTTTGGTCAGGCAGTCCTTTACTAGCTGCATCACCAGCCGGCGAGTGAAGCTGAGGACGCCATCGGGTGGTAGAAGCACAATGTTAGGGCGATTGATGATAAGAATGTCCAATAGTGCTTCTTCCTGAAAATCGTCTAGATATAATCCAGCCATAGCGAAAAACTGCAAGTGCTATCAATCACTATGGAACCAAGAATGGCACCCGTGAGCCTGTGTGCATTGTAGAAGTAGCAATTGTGAGCTGTGATGTCATAATGGCCGACTGTCATCACGGAATCTTGTGATGGAATCTTCAAGAAGCGGCTCTGCACAAATACAGTGGGAAAAATAAGTATTTGATACACTGCCGATTTTGGAAGTTTTCCCACCTACAAAGAATGGAGAAGTCTGTAATTTTTATCGTAGGTACAGATTCTAAAAAAAAATCCAGAAAATCACATTGTATGATTTTTACATAATTTGCATTTTATTGCATGATATAAATATGTGATCACCTACTGATGAGCAAGAATTCTGGCTCACCGACCTGTTATGCTATGTACGCACGTTGAGTATTTGGTTGCAGAAATTTCTGCAAGGTTTCTGCATTTCTTGGCAGCAAAAACCCTGCTGAAAAAACAGACGTTTTGCCGCGATTTTGATGTGTTTTTGCCACATGTTTGCATGAGGTTTTTGCATGTGTTTTTTTAAGCTTTTTTGTATAGCAGTGAATGCTTTTTGGAGCTAAATAAAGATATTTGAAAAAAGAAATGTTGAACATTGCTTTAACCCTTAGATTACTGTTGGACCTGGGGTGAGTATATTGGTTAATTTAAATGATTAAAGAATGTGTCTGTTATATTTCAAATAAAGTGTTTTATTCTTGGTGTGTGTGTTTATTTAACTTTTTACTTACAGGTTTAGTACTGAGGGTTAATCCATGTCCATAAAGACACATACAAAAAATCAATTGCTAGACACTCTAGTTAGACATTACTACCTTAGATACCAATTAGCCACATGATAGGCTCAGGGATAAAAGTGACTCCAGCTCAACCAATAATGTAAGTATAGTTCATTTATTAGAAACGATAAAAATTACAATTAAAAACAATAAGTGAAGATAGAGGGGAGTGAGGAGAGGGGGGACCTCAAACCAGGAGACACCAATATGTAGACAACGATACTAATGCTTACACAAAATACAGCCAGTTAATGACATCAATATGGCTGCTGTATATTAGAATAAGTCACCAATTAGTCAATTACCATACTATACCATTTTGCATACATAAAGCGTATTCTACAAACTTCAATTTAAAGTGCATAGTGCAAAACATAACTATGTATTATTCAATAGTAATAGATCCACTGGTATAAAGAGGCAAAAGTCAGCTATGAATGTAAGATGGTAGTGCATCAGTATCAAAGTAAAAATGAAAACAATGTAGTTTAATTATTGCCAAATTTGGCTTATATTGATAAACTGATGGTCAAAGCTGTACTTCCATCAGATGATAATTAATTCAAACATTGGCTAAAGTGAAAAAAATGATTCATTACCTGAATACTATGTAGTAAGTGAGCAGGGAGTGATAAGGACGCTGTGTCTCCCGCAGCCTCCATAAGCGTCCTTATCACCTCACTTATTGCACCTCTGCATGAGAATTTTGTCACGCAGCATCGGTGCAGTTAGTGAGGTCACTGGATCTCATCAGCTGATGAACTCATGTGACCTCTGTCCTGGCAGCTCAGCACTATACACTGCAGGGAGCGATCACGCTCCTGTCAGTTTATAGCCTGCTGTGAGGTGATCGGATCACCATGGGATACTTGTGATTCGGCGGATAGGTGAGTATAAGCTCTTTTTTTTAACATTCATTTAAACTTATTTTTTCCCTGCAAGCACAGACCCAAGCTGATGACAGCTCCCATCATCAATGCCTGCACTTGCTATTATCAGCGGCAGCAGCCCTAGGCTGTTGGGAGGACTGGTCTTTCATCAGCTGAACCTGTCACCCGCGGTCAATTCTTTATGCGTTTTTGCTGCGTTTTTGACCCATTGACTTCAATTGAGTCCGTCAAATACGCAGCAAAAATACACAGCAAATCCGCAAATATTTTGATACCTGCGTTTTCGTTGCAGATTTGACTGACTCAATTGAAGTCAATGGGATAAAAACGCTCAAAGAATTGACATGCTACAGATTTAAATGCAATGCTAATCCTGACAAGAAAATTCCTGATCTTGTGCACAGCACTTCAGGATTTTCATTGCATTAGCTGGCACAAGGATTCTCTAGCATTTTGGGCCCATTTCCGTGTGGAAAAAAATGCTGTGAAAATGCACCAATAACACACCATGTGCACACAGAACACAGTTTTTTTTAAGAAGCCCTCCTACTCAGCATTCTTTACCTGTATTAATTGCACCTGTTTGAAGTCGTTACCTGTATAAAAGACACCTGTCCACACACTCAATCAATCACACTCCAAGCACTCCACTATGGCCAAGAACAAAGAGCTGTCTAAGGACACCAGGGACAAAATTGTAGACCTGCACAAGGCTGGAATGGGCTACAGGAGAATAGGCAAGCAGCTTGTTGAGAAGGCAACAACTGTTGCTGCGATTATTAGAAAATGGAAGAAACACATGACGACTGTCAATCTTCCTTGGTCTTACCGCTAGTAACTTACTACACCGTCATGGACGAAAATCCTGCAGTGCACGCAAGGTCCCCCTGATCACGCCAGCACATGTCCAGGCCCATTTGAAGTTCACCAATGACCATCTGGATGATCCCGAGGAAGCATGGGAGAAGGTCATGTGGTCAGATGAAACCGAAATAGAACTTTTTGCTATCAACTCCACTCACTGTGTTTGGAGGAAGGAGAAAGATGAATACAACCCCAAGAACACCGTCCCAACCTTGAACCATGGTGGGGAAAACATCATACTTTGGGGGTCTTTTCTGCTAATGGGACAGGACAACTGCATCGTATTGAAGGGAGGATGGATGGGGTCATGTAGATTTTGGCTAACAACATCCTTCCCTCAGTAATGACAATGACCCAAAATACAGACAGGACAACTAAGGAGTGTCTATGTAAGAAGCATTTCAAGGTCCTGGAGTGGCCTAGCCAGTCTCCAGACCTGAACCCAATAGAAAATCTTTGGAGGGAGCTGAAACTAAATGTTGCCCAGCGACAGCCCCGAAAACTGAAAGATCTGGAGAAGATCTGTATGGAGGAGTGGGCCAAAATCCCTGCTGCAGTGCGTGCAAACCTGGTCAAGAACTACAGGAAACGTCTGACCTCTGTAATTGCAAAGGTTTCTGCACCAAATATTAAATTCTGTTTTTCTATTGTATCAAATACTTATTCCAGGCAATAAAATGCAAATTAATTATGTAAAAATCATACAAAGCAATTTCCTGGATTATTTTTTTTTTACATTCTGTTTCTCACAGTTGAAGTGTACCTATAACAAAAATTACAGGCCTCTCCATTCTTTGTAGGTGGGAAAACTTGCAAAATCAGCAGCGTATCAAATACTTATTTTCCCAACTGTAGATGCTGCCTTGCAATATTTAGGGTTTGTTCAAACTCGCGTATAAATAATGGGTCCCATTCCCATCCAGGAGAGTGGAAGAAATCTTAGTCACTAAGCTGGTACTGTAAAAAGGAAGTGTTTTTGTCACAGAAAAAAAAATGCTGATGTAATGGCATTTGTGGAAACACCCCACAGATATCCTCAGTCATATGATGGGAAATATTGTATATACAGTGGTGGCCAAAAGTATTGGCACCCCTGCAATTCTGTCAGATAATATTCAGTTTCTTCCTGAAAATGATTGCAATCACAAATTCTTTGGTCTTATTATCTTCATTTAATTTGCTTGCATGGAAAAAACACAAAATAGAATGAAGCAAAAATCAAATCATTGATCATTTCACACAAAACTCCAAAAATGGGCCAGACAAAAGTATTGGCACCCTCAGCCTAATACTTGGTTGCACAACCTTTAGCCAAAATAACTGCGAACAACCGCTTCCGGTAACCATCAATGAGTTTCTTACAATGCTCTGCTGGAATTGTAGACCATTCTTCTTTGGCAAACTGCTCCAGGTCCCTGATATTTGAAGGGTGCCTTCTCCAAACTGCCATTTTGAGATCTCTCCACAGGTGTTCTATGGGATTCAGGTCTGGACTCATTGCTGGCCACCTTAGAAGTCTCCAGTGCTTTCTCTCAAACCATTTTATAGTGCTTTTGGAAGTGCGTTTTGGGTCATTGTCCTGCTGGAAGACCCATCACGTCTGAGGGAGACCCAGCTTTCTCACACTGGGCCCTACATTATGCTGCAAAATTTGTTGGTAGTCTTCAGACTTCATAATGCCATGCACACGGTCAAGCAGTCCAGTGCCAGAGGCAGCAAAGCAACCCCAAAGCATCAGGGAACCTCCACCATGTTTGACTGTAGGGACCGTGTTCTTTTCTTTGAATGCCTCTTTTTTTTCCTGTACACTCTATGTTGATGCTTTTTCCCAAAAAAGCTCTACTTTTGTCTCATCTGACCAGAGAACATTCTTCCAAAATGTTTTAGGCTTTCTCAGGTAAGTTTTGGCAAACTCCAGCCTGGTTTTTTTATGTCTCGGGGTAAGAAGTGGGGTCTTCCTGGGTATCCTACCATACAGTCCCTTTTCATTCAGACGCCGACGGATAGTACGGGTTGACACTGTTGAACTTGTTTGGATGTTAGTCGAGGTTCTTTATCCACCATCCGCACAATCTTGCGTTGAAATCTCTCGTCAATTTTTCTTTTCCGTCCACATCTAGGGAGGTTAGCCACAGTGCCATGGGCTTTAAATTTCTTGATGACACTGCGCACGGAAGACACAGCAACATTCAGGTCTTTGGAGATGGACTTGTAGCCTTGAGATTGCTCATGCTTCCTCACAATTTGGTTTCTCAAGTCCTCAGACAGTTCTTTGGTCTTCTTTCTTTTCTCCATGCTCAATGTGGTACACACAAGGACACAGGACAGAGGTTGAGTCAACCTCTGCGTATCCTCCTCCTCCTCATGTTCAGCCTCCATCTCAGATATCACCACATCAGTTACAAGCTGGAAGCACTGCAGTACTGCCTCAGCCAAGCGGCAACAGGCTGTGCTGAAACTCATAAGCTTAGGTGATAAACCTCACACTGCTTGTGAGTTGTGGACAGCTGTGAAAGAGCAGGCAGATCTGTGGCTGAGACCGCTGAACCTACATCCAGGCATGGTCGTGTATGGGGGCTCTGAGGCGAGGCGAGATCACACAAGTACCATGCCTGGCTCATGTGCTTAACATCGTGATTCAGCGGTTTCTTAAATCGTACCCCGAGTTGCCAGATCTGCTTGTCAAAGTACGCCGCCTGTCAGCTCATTTTCGCAAGTCGGCTACAGCTTCCGCCGCCCTTGCTGTGTTGCAGCAGCGTTTACAGCTTCCGGCACACCGACTGGTGTGTGATGTCCCCACTCATTGGAACTCTACCCTTCACATGTTGCAAAGGATTTGTGAGCAGAAGAGAGCAGTTGTGGAGTACCAGCTGCAACAAGGCCGTCGATATTCAGGTTAGACTCCACACATAAGACCTCAGGAGTGGATCTGGATGTCTGACATATGTACCATCCTGACAAACTTTGAGGAGTCCACCAAGATGGTGAGTGGTGATGACGCCATCATTAGCGTCAGCATCCCACTTGTCTGTCTTTTGCAACGCTCTCTGGAGAGAATTAAAGAGGAGGCATTGCAGCCAGAGTATGATGAGATGGATCAAGAAGCCGTAGCGGGTGATTACACACAGCCCAGCCTCATCTCATCCCAACGTGCATTGAGGGACAATGAGGGAGAGGATGAGGAGGAGGAGGAGGAGGAAGAACAGGAGCTGGTATCATGCGCTGTAGATGGTAGTACCTGTACAACTGTCATACCGTCGGTTCAGCGTGGGTGGCCTGAGGACAGGGGGGAGGAGGAGGAGGAGAGCATGGTCAGTCGTCATGTTGGTGAGGACACGGAAGCCTTGCCTGTTACCAGTCTGGCACGCATGGCTAACTTTATGTTACGCTGCCTTAACCGTGACCCTCGCGTTGTCAAAATGTTGGGTGACAGTCATTACTGGTTGGTGACACTTGTAGACCCCCGCTACAAGGAGAACTTTCACTCTCTTATTCCTGAGGTGGAGAGGTCTACAAAAATGGGGCAATACCAGAAGGCCCTTGCTGCAGAACTCTTAAAAAAATTCCCATCTGAACACGCTAGCGGCAGAGGTCACAGTTCGTTGCCCAACCAAGGCGTACAGGCGAGAGAGACGCAACTCCAATCCAGCAGAGACAGGGGAACACTGTCAACGTTCTGGGACAGTTTTCTGACACCCGCCCAGCTTACAGGCCCTGAGGCACGGGGAACTCTCACAAGGAGTGGAAAGTTTCAAAAGATGGTGAGGGAGTACCTTGCCGATCGTACCAGCGTCCTCCGTGATTCCTCTGTACCTTTTAATTATTGGGTATCCAAGCTGGACACTTGGAATGAACTCGCTCTGTACGCCTTATCGGAGCGTGTTTTTAGTGCCGCTGGGGGAATTATAACTGATAAGCGCACTCGCCTGTCAACTGACAATGCTGACAAGCTGACCCTTATCAAAATGAACAAGGGCTGGATTGGGCCAGACTTTTCATCACCACCAAATGACAGCAGAGTAACATAAAGTCAAATCCACTGTGTTATTTCGGGAGGTGTATTCCCATGCACCGCTTCACACCCACTCATGGGTATACGCTTCCTCATTTTGGCTCTATTTTGCTCTTCTCCTTATCCTCAGCCTCCACCACCACTATACCACCAGGGTGACCTTGGTCCGTGTTGCCAGCATTGCAAGTTCCTCCCTCCTAATTTTTGGTAGCTTTTGCTTGGAAGGCATAGGAAAAGACTATGGGAGACCCACGCCCCAATAATGGGAATAATGCTTTTAAGATGCTGTACTGCATGGCTCTTGTTTGCCAGCATTGCAAGTTACTCTGTCCTAATTTTTGGCAGCTTTTGCTTGGCAGGCATAGGCAAAGACTATGGGAGACCCACTCCCCAATAATGGGAATAATGTTTTTAAGATGCTGTACTGCATGGCTCTTGCAAGGGGCATTTAAACCGTGTTGTTAAGCTACTGCGACCTCCACCACTTTTCCAAGGGGCATTGATATTGTCTTTTTATTCCACTGCGACCTCCACGTCTCTTCCAAGGGGCATTTAAACCGTCTTTTTAAGCTACTGTGACCTCCACCACTCTTCCAAGGGGCATTAAAACCGTCTTCTTAAGCTACTGCGACCTCCACCGCTCTTCCAAGGGGCATTAAAACCGTCTTGTTAACCCTAGAACGCATGACCATAAAAATCTACATTTTCACATACCTGGGGCCTTTTAGGCCCGTGAGCAAATAACATGGAATAACTCAAACAAAAATGACAAACAACTATATACCTGAGGAATACCTAGAGTTTCAAAATTCTAACTAAAGTAATCTTGCAGAAAATAGAAAACAATTAACAGGACGGGCCTGCGAGGCCCCAGGTATGCGTTCTAGGATTAAGATACTGCGACCTCCACCATTCTTCCAAGGGGCATTAAAACCATCTTGTTAAGCTACTGCAACCTCCACGTCTCTTCCAAGGGGCATTAAAACCGTCTTGTTAAGCTACTGCAACCTCCACGTCTCTTCCAAGGGGCCTTAAAACTGTCATGTTAAGCTACTGCAACCTCCTCGTCTCTTCCAAGGGGCATTAAAACTGTCTTGTTAAGCTACTGCAACCTCCACGTCTCTTCCAAGGGGCATTAAAACCTTCTTGTTAAGCTACTGCAACCTCCACGTCTCTTCCAAAGGGCATTAAAACCGTCTTGTTAAGCTACTGCGACCTCCACTACTTCTCCAAGGGGCATTAAAACCGTCTTGTTAAGCTACTGCGACCTCCACCACTCTTCCAAGGGGCATTAATATTGTCTTTTTATTCCACTGTGACCTCCACCACACCTCCAAGGGGCATTAAAACCGTCTTGTTAAGCTACTGCAACCTCCACGTCTCTTCCAAGGGGCATTAAAACCGTCTTGCTAAGCTACTGCGATCTCCACGTCTCTTCTAAGGGGCATTAAAACCGTCTTGCTAAGCTACTGCAACCTCCATGTCTCTTCCAAGGGGCATTAAAACTGTTTTGTTAAGCTACTGCGACCTCCACGTCTCTTTCAAGGGGCATTAAAACCGTCTTGTTAAGCTACTGCGACCTCCACCACTTTTCCCAGGGGCATTGATATTGTCTTTTTATTCCACTGCGACCTCCACCATTCTTCCAAGGGGCATTAAAACCGTCTTGTTAAGCTACTGCGACCTCTACCACTTTTCCCAGGGGCATTGATATTGTCTTTTTATTCCACTGCGACCTCCACGACTCTTCCAAGGGGCATTTAAACCATCTTGTTTAGCTACTGTGACCTCCACCACTCTTCCAAGGGGCATTAAAACCGTCTTGTTAAGCTACTGCGACCTCCACCACTTTTCCCAGGGGCATTGATATTGTCTTTTTATTCCACTGTGACCTTCACCATTCTTCCAAGCGGCATTAAAACAGTCTTGTTAAGCTACTGCGACCTCCAACACTTTTCCCAGGGGCATTGATATTGTCTTTTTATTCCACTGCGACCTCCACGTCTCCTCCAAGGGGCATTAAAACTGTCTTGCTAAGCTGCTGCAAACTCCACGTCTCTTCCAAGGGGCATTAAAACCATCTTGTTAAGCTACTGCAACCTCCACATCTTTTCCAAGGGGCATTAAAACCATCTTGTTAAGCTACTGCAACCTCCACGTCTCTTCCAAAGGGCATTAAAACCGTCTTTTTAAGCTACTGCAACCTCCACGTCTCTTCCAAGGGGCATTAAAACCATCTTGTTAAGCTACTGCAACCTCCACGTCTCCTCCAAGGGGCATTAAAACCATCTTGTTAAGCTACTGCAAACTCCACATCTCTTCCAAGTGGCATTAAAACCATCTTGTTAAGCTACTGCGACCTCCACCACTTTCCCCAGGGGCATTAAAACCATCTTGCTAAGCTGCTGCGACCTCCACCATTCTTCCAAGGGGCATTAAAACCGTCTTGTTAAGCTACTGCGACCTCCACCACTTTTCCAAGGGGCATTGATATTGTCTTTTCATTCCACTGCAACCTCCACCATTCTTCCAGAGGGCATTGCATTTCTTCCTAATTTTAGTCAGCTTTTGCTTTTCAATGCATAGGCGAACACTAAGGGAGACCCACTCCCCAATAAGGGGTAGAAGGTTTTTAGTATGTTGTAATCCACGTCTGTTTCAAGGGGCATTGCAGTTCCTCATAATTTTTGGAAAGCCTTCCATTCACTGCTTAGGCCAACATTGCACAGGAGACCCAGTTGCTATAAATGGAAAAAACGTTTTAGTTAAGGCCCTCTGACCTCCATGTCAAGGGGAATTAAAGTGCCTCGAAATTTTTGTTAGGCATTGCACTCACTGCATGCCCTTTAACTGTGTAGCCGAACCGCTCCTTTTGGTACCGAAACATATCCTACAAGACATGTGTGGTTGACTGGCGTGATATTGATGTGAATGGTCCCTGTTCCTCCTGCTCTTTCTCCTTTGCCACCACCTCATCCATCATTCATCACCTGAAGCTTTGTTTTAACGGGAGTCATAGAACTGGGATAGTAGCAGGAAAACATCCAGCAATCCTCGGAGAAGGTAGGATATGCGCTAAAACGCTGATCACCTCAGGCCTAGCCGCTACTACATACATGCGCTTGCATTCCAAGAAAACGAAGCAGACGCTAACTTCTATCATCATCATTATGCTCCTCATCTTGGCACTCTCAACTCCCCTGATGGAGAAGCCAGGGCCCACCGGAGGAGTCTGGTTCTCTGGTGGGCTCGTCCAATGCTGTCCTAAAGCAGAGGGAAGTTTGAAGGAGAAATAGGGGCGGCTGGGGACCGTTTATGGACATCCGGCTGCCCCTAGGCGGCTGGGGACCGTGTGTGGACACCCGACCGCGGGGCGGCTGGGGACCGAGTATAGACACCCGGCCCCCCCTGGCGGCTGGGGACCGAGCGTGGACACCCGGCCGCCGGGCGGCTGGGGACTGAGTATGGATGCCTCGCTGCCAAAGTAGCCATGAGGTAGTGGCCAGCTTTGGCCACCTCCAAACTAAAAGGCCCCATTTCAAGTGCAAGCTAGCAGTATGGTATTGCAACCTGGGGGTGGGTGGGTGGCAGGTTGCACACTTACGCTTGCATTCCAAGAAAACAAAGCAGATGCTAACTTCTATCATCATCATCATGCTCCTCACTTTGGCACTCTCAACTCGCCTGATGGAGAAGCCAGGGCCCACCGGAGGAGTCTGGTTCTCTGGTGGGCTCGTCCAATGCTGCCCTAAAGCAGGCCAGGCTAAGAAAATTGTTGGGGAAGTGTGAAGGAGAAATAGGGGCGGCTGGGAACCGCTTATGGACAACCGGCCGCCCCCAGGCGGCTGGGGACCGTGTGTGGACACCCGGCTGCAGGGTGGCTGGGGACCAAGTATGGACACCCGGCCGCCCCCTGGCGGCTGGGGACCGAGCGTGGACACCCGGCTTTTAGGCAGTAACCTGGTTGTCAGAGATGCTTCCAGGGGTCTTCCCCATGCTGTTCCCATGTCTTTTCAGCACTGTATGTTTAGCACCCTGAGGATTCGGCTGCTACAGGTGTATTGCACCTCAAGCCAGAGGTGTGGTATTCCACTCCCGGGTAAGGATGGAGTGTGGAACTGAGCTCAGTAGGCTGCATGCACTACTTACATCCCATTTCCGGGGGACAGACCAATGGTACTCCCACTAGAGAAATGTGCAGGTACGACAGCGTCTGTCCCTGGCTGGAGTGGGAGGGGGGTGGAACATCCCAGTAGTGTAGGGGCAGATAGGGGGAGCAGTCTGGGTAATGCTAGGAGCTCATTGGGTGCTGGTCACCTGAGCTCACACATAGAGGGAGGATATAAGGTGGGAACCATCTTAGAACAGGGTCTTTTGTAGAGGTTTGGTCAGACAAGCAGAGCAGCTCAGCCAGCTCCAAGGCCAAGAGAGTGAGAGAGAGGAGAAAAGAAGGACCCAGAGGGGGAGAAGAGGGAACTCCAAGAACCCAAAATTAGACCAGAGGGTGAAGAGTTGGCACAAGGGTACCGGATCCCAAGCTGGTGGAGGGCACTAATCCTTAGCCAGAGACCGGAGGTCGTGGGCAGGATCTGCCACGACCACCCACTAAATCCACCCGGAAGGCAAACCAAGAATAGGGTCAGGGAACCCAGAGACAAGGGTTTTACCAACAAGAGGCCCGAGGGAGCCGGACTTAGGTGGATCCCTGGTGGGGAAGGCCAGAGAGAAGGACAAGTCAGAAAGGGAGCTCAGGAACACGCTCCAGAATCACCTGGGGGTTGGCCGAGTCCAGGACCTGGTGGACGCAGCACGGCTCGGGTGGTCACTCAAGGCCGGAGTGACCAACACAAAAGCAGTAAGTAAAAACCCTGAACTGCACAGCCCGACTCTGAGTGTCATTACCATCCTCACTGCACCTCCACAACCACCATCCTCTGCAACTGACCCCCTGAGGCTATACCCCTCCCGTTGGGGGTTATACTACCTGAGCTGCACACACACCACCAGCCTCAGCGGACCCTGCTGCAGCGGCGGCCGTAGTGACCGCAAATCAACGGGTGGCGTAGTCGACACTAAAGAACATCCAGTAACATCTGTAGGACTGCCACACACTGAGCTTGACACCCTGGGCACGGACCGGGTCACCGCCACTCGGAGACTACAACCCCCATCTGATCCGGCTCCGGGTATCCCCCAAACAAAACTGGCCCAGGGGGCGCGTCAACTTTGGCGTAGTCGGCAGAATAACGTGCCCGCAACAACCGGGTACTGCGTGCCTGAAGAAAAGTTCACCGTTACCTTAAAAAGAAGTCTCCCGCCGGTTCCGGAGGGTCCCCGCCAACGGACCCCATCACAGGTCGTTTCCCGCTGGTTGTCCGCCATTTGCAGCTTTTTCCCGCCATCCGTGGAGTTTCCCGCCACTGGGAGACGATTCCCGCCATTTCCAAAGATTTCCCGCCTTGGAAGAGCAGACGCCATTATGGGCGTGCCAGAGGGTGGCAAGAGGTCACCTCCCATCGTGGGCCAGGTCGAAGAATGGCGCCAAAAGCGGAAACCGCGCCCACCAACAGAGACTGTGATGCTGGAAGTGTCCATCAGCGTGAGAGAACTGCCCCTGGAACTGACAATCACAAAGTTGCCCCGGGACCACCCTTAATGTGGGCGGAGACAGAACAAGAGAACGAAGATGGGTGTTGCCTGGAGGAGTCTGGAGAGAGAGAGCGCACCCGGAGACAAGAAGTCTGGAGAGGAGTCCAGAGAGAGCCTACCCGGAGATGGAGGGAGAGTCAGGCAGCACCGACCCAGTGGTCAGGAGCCTGCTACAAGCCACAACCCCACTAGGCCTAGTGGAGGTCCTGGCACAGCTCCCCCGAGACCGGGAGTGTGCACAGACTGCGCTGGAGGGCCTCGCACGGAGGATGGCCCGGGTGCAGTGAGAGACGTTGGCGGAGTGGAGCCGAGAGATGGCCCAGCGGACCGAAACCCGTCAGCGGAGCACGCCACCCGAGACGAGGAGACAGACCGCCTCTGAGGATGGTGCAGGAGGACTCAAGGCCGGAGACGGCGCCGAGAAGGGAGCTGAACGAATGGAGGCAGGTAAAGGGGACGTCTCTACCCCGAGCCGGGAAACCGCCTGCCTGCCCCAGCTCCCCGTCGCAGAGCCCGAAATTCCCCCTGCCGTGCCCGTCGCTGCATCGTCACCACCGCAGACTAGGCCTCAACCGGAAACCGCGGCCGCGACCCCTGTGACGTCACGCGCTTCGACCCTGAGCGCGGCAAAGCAGGAAATACCATCGGCCTGGTCGCAAGGCCTAGTAGACCCGGGCGCCGCCATTCCAACAGCGCCCCCTACCTCCGCGGAGCCACCAGCCTGGTCGCAGGGCCGAGTAACCACGGGCGCCGCCGTTCTTACGGTGCCCTTTTCCTTTAGCGTGCCCCAAGCCTGGTCGCAAGGCCTGGTCAACCCGGGCGCCGCTACCACCACAGCGCCCATAACACCCAAAGTACCGCACCTGGGTGAGGACCTGTTCGCCCAGCATACGTGCCCGGATGGGCAGCCCTTCATATGGCCCCAGGAGTACTACCAACTGGAACTCCAAAGGGCGAGGCCCCTGTGTGAGCCCCTGATTCCGGCTCCGAAGCCCGTCAGGAGGACCCAGCCCCCGCTAGAGGAGGCACAGTTTGAGTGGGACCCCACCGGAGGAGACCTCATGGGGTTCACTCAGGAGACTCGGGCGGCCGCAGCGGAGCGTGCAGAGTGCTGCCGCCAGCAGCTCGAGGTCTTCGAGAAGGAGCGGAGAGAGAGGCGGGTCCGGGAACAGCAAGCACAGATAAGGAGCGCGGAGCAGAAGAGCCGGACCAGGAGAGATCCCCGTGCAGCTCATGGTCCCCGTACCACCGGGACTGTGATTAAATTCAACCTGCAGCATGGGTGGGGCTTCATAAGAGACCATCATACCCCCGGCGACGTCTTTGTCACCCACAGAGACGTAGAAAGCCATCTGCCGGAGGGACACAGAGGTCGTGACCTGTATGTAGGGGACGAGGTCACCTTCACCCGGCACAAGTGTGCCAAAGGACCCTACGCCCTCCATGTACATCGCCTGACGGAGGAGGAGCTGCGGTGTGAGGAGGAGCAGGAGGACCCGGACGGGTCTGAATCCAAAGAAGGAGCAGGAGGACGCCGTCGTTAAAGTACGGTAAAGAGACTGTAAATAGTTACCCATCGGGGTACAGTGAACTGTTGCTGCTTGAACTGTTAACCCGTGTGTCCCTATTCCCATTACCTGGCTGAGGACTGAGAGCGGCCATATTCCCCCTGTATATAGTTGCGCTTTCTAAGGCGCCCTCTACAGGTTTTATAGGAAAACCGTGTTTCTAAAGGAGACTGTCGCACTTTTCCCGGTCACAAGTTGCACCGTGGCCGGAGGAGCAAGAGTGTTTACAAGGATGTTATTTATGAAAAGTTTTATATGAAAAGTTTTATTGCTGATAATATATGTGATGTTTTATATGTTTATGTTTATGAAAAAAAAAATTGTATGTTTTGGATGTTTTTTATATCTTACAGCCCGAGGACGTGCTGTGATTTACCAGGGGGGAATGTAGCACCCTGAGGATTCGGCTGCTACAGGGGTATTGCACCTCAAGCCAGAGGTGTGGTATTCCACTCCCGGGTAAGGATGGAGTGTGGAACTGAGCTCAGTAGGCTGCATGCACTACATACATCCCATTTCCGGGGGACAGACCAATGGTACTCCCACTAGAGAAATGTGCAGGTACGACAGCGTCTGTCCCTGGCTGGAGTGGGAGGGGGGTGGAACATCCCAGTAGTGTAGGGGCAGATAGGGGGAGCAGTCTGGGTAATGCTAGGAGCTCATTGGGTGCTGGTCACCTGAGCTCACACATAGAGGGAGGATATAAGGTGGGAACCATCTTAGAACAGGGTCTTTTGTAGAGGTTTGGTCAGACAAGCAGAGCAGCTCAGCCAGCTCCAAGGCCAAGAGAGTGAGAGAGAGGAGAAAAGAAGGACCCAGAGGGGGAGAAGAGGGAACTCCAAGAACCCAAAATTAGACCAGAGGGTGAAGAGTTGGCACAAGGGTACCGGATCCCAAGCTGGTGGAGGGCACTAATCCTTAGCCAGAGACCGGAGGTCGTGGGCAGGATCTGCCACGACCACCCACTAAATCCACCCGGAAGGCAAACCAAGAATAGGGTCAGGGAACCCAGAGACAAGGGTTTTACCAACAAGAGGCCCGAGGGAGCCGGACTTAGGTGGATCCCTGGTGGGGAAGGCCAGAGAGAAGGACAAGTCAGAAAGGGAGCTCAGGAACACGCTCCAGAATCACCTGGGGGTTGGCCGAGTCCAGGACCTGGTGGACGCAGCACGGCTCGGGTGGTCACTCAAGGCCGGAGTGACCAACACAAAAGCAGTAAGTAAAAACCCTGAACTGCACAGCCCGACTCTGAGTGTCATTACCATCCTCACTGCACCTCCACAACCACCATCCTCTGCAACTGACCCCCTGAGGCTATACCCCTCCCGTTGGGGGTTATACTACCTGAGCTGCACACACACCACCAGCCTCAGCGGACCCTGCTGCAGCGGCGGCCGTAGTGACCGCAAATCAACGGGTGGCGTAGTCGACACTAAAGAACATCCAGTAACATCTGTAGGACTGCCACACACTGAGCTTGACACCCTGGGCACGGACCGGGTCACCGCCACTCGGAGACTACAACCCCCATCTGATCCGGCTCCGGGTATCCCCCAAACAACACTGGCCCAGGGGGCGCGTCATATGCATGTGTCACACAGCACATGGCCAGATAAGATTGTAAAATGTTAAAATTACATTTCCCGGTGAATACATTTGTCACGGTTGAAAGCAATACAAAAGTGCAAAAACGCATAAAAAATGCTACTTGTGAACATAGCCCAAGGTGTGGAGGAGTATTTTTGTTTTTGGTTATTTATTTTACCTTATACACAAGTCTTTACTCTGCAAAGGATGTTCCTAAACATATTTCACAGGAAAACCGTTTCAGTTTAGTTTTTGAACGTTATATTGTGAGCTTAATACCTCTGACCACGTTGTTGACAGCAGTGACCTGGGGGTCAGAAATGCTTCCTGGGGCGATGCCCATGCTGTCCCCTTGTCTTTTGAGCATTGTCACTATAGTTTTGGGCACTTTTTAGGCTTTCTACAGACTGCCGGGGGTGCCGCCGCAAAAATGCTCGGGTCTCCCATAGACTAACATTGAGCTTCGAGCACCCGAGCATTTTAGTGCTCGCTCAACACTAATAATCACCGCACTCTATGGAGACTCATTGTAACAAATTTAAGGAGCAACATACTAAAAACATTTTAATTGATAAATGTCATAAAACATAAAAAATAAAAATATTAGGCATTTTATATAATAATAATTAAAAAATAAAATAATAATCATTTTATTATTCCATGGTGCTTTACAATTCAGATGTTACATGTGCAATGTCAGACATTACAAAGTAGCACAATTCCTACAAGAGGAGGTGAGGTCCCTGCTCACAAGTTTGCAACTTAAAAGTAAAGTTGGACACAAAAGGTAATAAGTGTTTGTAGTATATGGTACGGCCACCTTTTAGAATAAATAAGGATATACATATAAGGCTGCATGAACCGGCCACCAGCCGGTATCTGTGTAGTGAGCTGGCAGACTCTGGCTGTTCTGTGATAATTGAGATAGAGCCTGTTACAGGAATGATTACGCAGGATGGTGTTGCCACCTTGTGGCCAGAGGTTGCACCTGCGCAGGGTGTGATGACAGAGAAAAAGACTGAGCCTCCTGTGTCCCGCCCTAGAGAGTCACGTGACCAGAGTGGGAAGCAGGAAAAAGCGCGCAAAGAGTCTGTTGTTGTCTGTGAAAAGAGCCAGGACGGTGTGCAGCTCCTCGTGTGTGGTGCAGAGGAGACTCTCAACGTGATTTCTTTTATCTGACACCTTATCCTCAGAGCCTTCCCCAGCTTCTGCACTGCTGAAGGATTCAGCTGTTACACTCCCTGCTACTGGAGTGTGGACTACATAAGGGAATCCACAAAAGCTGCTATCCGGATCAGAGAGACTGTAAGCGGGACCTCTGGCGAGAGGCCGAAGTATTCCTTTCTTTCAGTAAAATTTGTTGTTCCTGTCTTCTTCGGCTGGGACCCCTTCCTGCAAAGACAGACAGGCCTGAGACGGGGGACACATCCTTCTGGAGTAAAGGACTGGTAACGTGTGAGTAGGGACAGTGAGAGTCAGCTTATAAGTACACGTTATTGCTGTGCATATTTACGGTTGTCATTTATTGTGTTCTGCTGTGTATACAAGTAAAGATACGGTTATCAAGATAGAGTCTGTGTGTGGGGATCTTGCTGGGCCAGATCATAGATACCAACGCTCGGCCTTGCCCGCGGTCACTTCATCTGGCGTAGTCGACAGGATCTGTGACCAACAAGATTCCCACCCAGGCCACGTGTACAGTCAGAAAGCCCCGCCGGTGTCTATTGTGAATCAGGTCAGGAAATTTGGCGGACGAAACTACCCTGTACCAGAGTGGGCGGAACAAGTCCGGATACTGGGGTAAATGTATAATATTGACCCTAAGACCTTGGCAGAAATGGCGGTACTGACGCTAGAGGGGGAGGCATGGACGACAGTCAGACTGGAGACGGTCAGGGGCCAGCGTACAGTAGATGATTTGGTGCGGGTGCTGGAGAACACCTATAGGCTGACCACATACCAGGGAACACTGCGACACATGTTCTTTAGACGGACGCAGCTTGAATGGGAGGATATTCCCCAATATGCGAACGCCCTTCAGGTACTCCTTGAACAAGCCTGTGGAAAAGGGGAACAACTAGCTGGTATGGCTCCTCGTGACCTGGTACTGAGAGACCAATTTGTAATAGGACTGAGAGACCAGTATCTTAACCGCACGTTACAGGACTTGATCCGGATGATACCGACTCTTACTTTTGCTGAAGTCAAACAGGAGGCCATAGAACGTTCAACGGGACCCGTCATGGATGTGGGGATTCAAGGTGCTGCGTGCAGATCCATATCTGACATTAAAAATCCGAACAGTGACACGGAAGACCTGAAACAGATGGTAGCAGACTTACAGAAACAGGTATTACAGTTGACATTAGACCGACAGGGAGACCAGCGAAGACAGCCTAGTCGTCCCGTGAGACAGTGTTGGTCATGCGGTGATCCTCGCCATAGGGCAAATTGTTGTCCTCAACACTTCCCTCTGCAAAAACCTCCGTCGCACCAACAAACAAACCCTCAGTCGCCCCAGCGAAGGGAATTTCGATGAGACCAGCGAATGGAACCCCAGCCATATCCACAAGCAGAGCTACCACGCCGGGCCTCACCACAATGGCCGCCGTTAAACTAGACATCCCTGCAGCTGAGGCTCGCGCAGCAGGGGAGGCCAAGGAGAGGGGTGTGGAAAAACAGAGCCGATGGCGGAGTGCTCTTGCTTCGAATAGCCCGACACTTGAAGTTGTCCTGGAAGGAATTGCCGTACAGGGACTGATGGACACCGGGTCACAAGTGACCACGATCTCTGAACAGTTTTACGAAAATTACCTCAAACCAAGAACTGCTCGTGACCCAGACACCGCCATTAAGATTATTGCGGCTAATAATCTACCCATTCCAGTGACCGGAGTTGCTTGGATGGACACAAAGGCCTGCGGACAGGACTTATGGAAACGAGGGATCGTCATCGTCAAGGAAGGTTTCGGCTCCGAGACCCATGTGATAGTTGGAATGAACATCTTGAAAGACCTGGATCTTATGCTGTTGACAAGAAAAGGACCCAAATACTGGCAGAAAGTCACCAAACATAAGCCGACTCATCTGGCATTCCAGCGCGTAATCCGGACCGTTGGACTTCAACAGATGGCAGAGGAACAACTACCCCTAGCCGCCATTACGGTGCCACGCCGTACTCGGATTACTTTGCCCGCTGAAAAAGAGACAGTCATTTCCTTACCCCTTAACACCCACCGACAACTTGAGGGGGTTGAAGTGTTGGTCAAGCCGAGGACCCCAAGTGGGGGTAAGCTAAACCCACTAGTTGCTCGCACTCTAGCCGTCGTGAGGAACGGGAGAGTCCATGTCAGGTTAAACAACACTGCAGACGTAGGCCTAGCCCTTGAAGCCGGCACTCAGCTTGCCCGGGTATATGCTCTACCCACGGAAGTGAATCCCATTGGACCCCTAAAATTCACCCCGTCTACAGAAGGCGACTGGACGGTAACCGTCTCAGCCATAAACGCTCAAGTAGACGATGAAGACATTGGGTGAAAACTACGGGAAAAAGTACAGCTAGACACGTCTCAATACACCAAACAAGAAGTGTCTCAAGTGGAGGAACTCCTACGGGAACACCAAAACTCCTTTGCAAAGCATGACACAGACTTTGGGTGTACCACCAGTATCCAGCACGAGATATCCACGGGCGACACCCCCCCATATCCGCGAGAGGTACCGGCAGATACCACATCAGCAATACCAGGAGGTGAAAAGCCTGTTAGAATCCATGCTACGCGCCGGAGTGGTACGTGAAAGCCAGAGCCCGTGGGCTGCACCCGTGGTGATAGTCAAAAAGAAAGATGGTTCCCTAAGATTTTGCGTGGACTACCGTAGGCTGAACGCTTGCACTATCCGGGACTCATATCCACTTCCTCGGATCGAAGAGTCACTGACGGCCCTAAAGAAGGCCAAATATTTTTCGTCCCTAGACCTGGCCAGTGGATATTGGCAGGTTACAATGAGTGAGAAGGACAGGGAAAAGACCGCCTTCATCCTTCCCATGGGCCTGTATGAGTTCGACCGGATGCCGTTCGGCTTGAATAACGCTCCGGGGACCTTTCAGAGACTGATGGAACGCTGTCTGGGAGACTTCAACTTTGAGTTTACGCTGATATACCTTGACGACATCGTGGTATACTCCGCCACCTTTGAGGATCATCTTCACAAGCTTGGCCAAGTGTTCCAGCGCTTGAGGGGACACGGCTTGAAGTTGAAGCCCAGCAAGTGCCTTCTGTTCCAGCAGGAAATCGACTACTTGGGTCACCGGATCTCGGCCGAAGGTGTCCAGCCCTCTCCGGAGAAGATAGCAGCCGTTCAAGAGTGGCCGCAGCCAACTACCGTCAAAGAAGTCCGGGCTTTTCTGGGACTGGCAGGCTACTACCGTCGGTTTGTCAAGGACTTTGCTCGGCTTGCTGAACCACTGCATGAGGTTCTCCGAGGGACCGCGAACAGTCCCAGAGGGCGACGCATCAGTTGGGGGCCTGACCGAGAAAAATCCTTTCAGGCACTTAAGGCTGCTCTAACATCCCCCCCTGTTCTGGCGTATGCAGATTACACATTACCGTTTCAGTTGCAAACCGACGCCAGCCTTCAATGCCTAGGGGTGGTCCTCTCTCAAGTTCAAGATAATAAAGAACGCATGATAGCCTATGCCAGTAGGTCTCTCCGTGATACCGAAAAGAATCCCGTCAACTACAGCTCCTTCCGTTTGGAACTCTTGGCTCTGACTTGGGCTATGACGGAGAAATTTGCCGGCTATCTGACAGGAGCGAAGGTGCTGGTCATGACGGACAACAATCCTCTTGCCCACCTAGAGAATGCCAAACTAAGGGCAATGGAACAGCGCTGGATGGCCAGGCTCTCTAGATTCCAGTACAAAATTAAATACAGAGCGGGGAACGAGAATCAGAATGCTGACAGCCTGTCTAGAGTGACATCATCCCCGCCAGTGGGGGACTGGGATGAAGAGTTGGAGGAAGATGAGATGCCTGACTTTGCCCGGCTCGCAAAGCAAATAGAAGATAGCCGCCAGTATGCTGTAGGAGGGATTGAAGCCGTAGTGGGATCTCCCCTGTCCCAGCAAGAATGGGCCAAGCTTCAAGATCGAGATCCCGAGCACATCTTACTGAAACAGTATGTGAATAAACAAGAGAACCCGCCCTCCGAAGTGAGAGACCGACTATCGACCGGAGCCTTGGCTCTGCTCGCCCAATGGGATCGGCTGATCGTGAAAGATGGAGTCCTGTGTCGCAGGGCCCTTCTATCCCATATGCTGGAGGAGTGTTTGCAGATTGTCGTCCCGGTGTAGTTGGCCCATGAGATGGTGGGCGAAGCTCACAGGAGGAACGGCCACTTCGGCATAGACAAGACCCTCCGGTGGACCCAGCAGTTCATTTTTTGTCCGGGGCTCCGTAAGCTGGTTGAAAACATCTGTCAAGGATGCCGTACCTGTGAATTCCACAAGTCCGCGGAGCAGCGTGCCCCCGTCCAGACTATTAAGACGTCGAGGCCCCTCGAACTGTTGATGGTGGACTATCTGTTGATCGGAACGGCGAATAGTGGCTACCAGTACTGTCTGGTGATGGTGGACCACTTCACGAAATTGGCCGTCGCTGTTGCTACCAAGGATCAGACTGCTGAATCAGCTGCACAGGCCATCTGTCAGCAATTCGTTCGGGTCTACGGGTGTCCGGAGCGGCTACACTCTGATCAGGGGGCTTGTTTCGAAGGGCGAGTCATTGAAGAACTCCAACGGATGTATGGAATCAAGAAGTCCAGGACCACCCCTTACCATCCACAAGGGAATGGCGCGTGTGAACGCTTTAACTGGACCCTCTTACAACTGATCCGGACACTGGCTGAAGACAAAAAGCCCGACTGGTCTCGATTCCTCCCAGAACTGCTGTGGGCCTATAATAATCAAGTCCATTCCGTCACCGGATACACCCCATTACCCTTCTCTTTGGCCTTCCAGACAAAGACATCCATGAGTTGCAACTGTCTAGCTCCGAAGAAGATACCTGTGGTACCTATCCTTCCTGGCTACAAACACACCGCCAGAGAATGGAGACTGTCTACCGGCTAGTAGGCCAACAAATCCAGGATCAAGTGCACGCTGACCCACTTCCGGTACAAGAGGACTCACTGAATGTAGGTCAACTGGTCCTAGTCCGTATAAAGAAACCGCAAGGGAAACTCCGGCCCAAGTGGGAGACCGAAGTCTATCGAGTAATTGGACAGCCGTACCCCGGTGGCCCCGTCTATCGAGTGCAGGGCGAAGACAGTGGCAGCATCCGAACTTTGCACCGTAATATGTTGCGCCCCTGCCGTTCCCAGCCTGACTCCCCTACTGTGATACCTAGAGAGATGGATATCACTAATACTGTCGGAGACGCTGACCCTGGGGATGTAGAGATTGAATGCATGCCTACCCCTGTCCGTCCGACTGACGCACTTGGACCGATTACCTCCTCTACTGACATGTCGACTGGGAAAGAGAGTGGGGTGACTGATCGGAGGGAGGGGATCCAACCTGTTAGGCGGACAACGAGAACCGCTGCAGGGGTACCTCCAGGACAGTCCTACAGAGACCAATATGTGTGGCCCTATTCCCAGCCGCCCCCTGTCACATCCACAGCCATCGCCGCCCTGGAACCGGTCGTTGACAGGGACTGCCAACCTTTGAGTGGGGGGGCGTGTAGTGAGCTGGCAGACTCTGGCTGTTCTGTGATAATTGAGATAGAGCCTGTGACAGGAATGATTACGCAGGATGGTGTTGCCACCTTGTGGCCAGAGATTGCACCTGCGCAGGGTGTGATGACAGAGAAAAAGACTGAGCCTCCTGTGTCCCGCCCTAGAGAGTCATGTGACCAGAGTGGGAAGCAGGAAAAAGCGCGCAAAGAGTCTGTTGTTGTCTGTGAAAAGAGCCAGGACGGTGTGCAGCTCCTCGTGTGTGGCGCAGAGGAGACTCTCAACGTGATTTCTTTTATCTGACATCTTATCCACGGGGCCTTCCCCAGCTTCTGCACTGCTGAGGGATACAGCTATTACACTCCCTGCTACTGGAGTGTGGACTACATAAGGGAATCCACAAAAGCTGCTATCCGGATCAGAGAGACTGTAAGCGGGACCTCTGGCGAGAGGCCGAAGTATTCCTTTCTTTCAGTAAAATTTGTTGTTCCTGTCTTCTTCAGCTGGGACGCCTTCCTGCAAAGACAGACAGGCCTGCGACGGGGGACACATCCTTCTGGAATAAAGAACTGGTAACGTGTGAGTAGGGACAGTGAGGGTCAGCTTATCAGTACACGTTATTGCTGTGCATATTTACGGTTGTCATTTATTGTGTTCTGCTGTGTTAAAAATGTATACAAGTAAAGATACGGTTATCAAGATAGAGTCTGTGTGTGGGGATCTTGCTGGGCCAGATCATAGATACCAACGCGCGGCCTTGCCCGCGGTCACTTCATCTGTATATGTTCAGATTTTTTATCAGTTAACAAAATGCATAGTTAAGATTGATAAATGCAAAAAAATGTTAGTAAACCTAGAAATTTGTTTTTTAGTTAATTTTTTTTTTATTTTAATTAATAATAGCATAGAAGGATAAGGAGGGGGACTAGGAACAGAATCAATAGCCAAAATCATAGTCAGGAGGACAGCCGGGGTCAGATACCAGGTGATCAGTAAAAGCCAATCAGATGATCAGTATGAATACCGCGGAGCCCGGTGACAGAGGCGTTACTGAAACATGTCCAGGTATAGATGGACCAGTCAGAAGGCCACAGGTAGATGGTGATGGTCCTTCTATACAGCTCCAGCAGTGATGGTGGATCTGCTGGACTTCAGGTTTTCTGTCTTTTAGATGGTTTTAGGGCAACAGTGACAACATGCAAATGCACGAGCAGCCCTGGATAATCCACGCCGGCAGGATGATAAGATCCGGTGGAAGATGGAACCTATGAGAAGAGAAGTAAATATAATGGAAGTGATGGGACTCCATATTACATGACACTGCTGTGCGGTCACTGTGGCCGGACGGCAGAGGAATCTTATCATACAGAGGTCAGGGATCATTGTCAGCCATCATACATGTGACAATCCATCACTGACAGATGACATCTGCTCCGCATGAATTATTCTCACTGACCGACATCACACAACATGGAGCTGATTCTCACACTTACCTCGTCTCTTATTCCCCTTTTCTACATTTTCAGATTTTTCTTGCTCTTTACTCAGATTTATTGAAGATTTTCTTTCCTCCTGAGCTGGAAATTCTGATCAGAAAGTAAAAAAAACCTCAGTAACGACATATTCCCATGGGACCTGCTTAGTCTCCTGTATATAGTCCTGTCTCCTATAGTCCTGAAAATCTAGTATTGCTTCATAATAGGGCAGAATAAGTCCTATATAATGTGCATAACCTCATCTGAGGGACATTAGATGTACCACTAATATAGAGAAGTAAGTGTCCTGTCTGCCGCCATGTGGTACATCATTGATGAGAGATATTTTATAATAGGAGACGATGTCTCCTTATGATGATGTAGGTTATTGGATGCTACAACATATCTCACAGAAACAATGAAAAAAACTTCTGTACACAATGTAAGGAAATAGAGATAGAGTATGGGCCATGGGCAACATAATTGGGATCCATGAAACATAGACAACATAGGAAACCTATTACAGAAAAACCACGTAGAAATATTTGAGCCTTAAAGACAACATTCACATTGTTGGTGCTGTAGACATGTACATACCTGACAATGGGGACGAGGATGGCAAACTGCTAATAGCATCTTCTCTATCAGATAGAGGAACAGAATCTTTCTGCCTGTTTGAAAGAAAATAAATGTGTAAATCAGAAATAAATGCAGTATAAAAGGGGTTTTCTCAGTATAAGAACATGGACAATAGGGCCTAATAGGGTGCATGACCGTCATAGTGGGGAAGGTTTCCTGCTCAAAACTACCTTCTATAGAGCCGAGCAGAAATCAGCTGCTAAGCATGACTGGCATGTAATACTACATCTCTGCCACAATATGGGCAGCACTAAAAATGCATGACCGGCCGCAATTATAGACTGTTATCACCAGCAGTTTCTAAAGGCAAAAGCACAATTACCGCTCATCATGGGGTGGTGGATGCTGAATTTGATAATATGGTATTTATATCCTATATTTGATGTTGTGTACATATATCATCCTGAAGCTCCCAGTAGTGGCCCCATAATCTACTCACATCTCTGAGATGTTTGTGCTGGATTCTACGGTATACTCTGGAGAGGACTTGGGATCCTCATTGTCCATTGTCCTGGTAGCAGTGGTACAGAGCTAAATGTGGAAACAATAAAAAATATATGAAATAATTTAATGTTTACTTTTACGTGTCTTTTACACATATTTTGGATTTATTAATCACATACTTACTTTTGAAAATCGTTCAGAAGTTGATATAAAATTGTGGAAGTCAAGACTCTCATTGTCCTCACTTGTGTGCTCTGAGACCAGATGTTTGTTTATATCATAATGATCTACAAGACATAGATAATGAAGTGCTATTAGAGGTTGTCAGTATAACACAGTCACCATTTATCATTAATATTAATGGGAAACAATTGTTACATATTAAGGAAGACGAGACAAACAGCCGCTTAGTCTAGATGACGTCTTCTTCTACTTACTCATAAATAAGCTGGTGTCCACATCTGATGTTAGCTTAGGAACATACACCGGCTTTTGACTTAGAAGGTTATCAAAGTCTAAGTCACTTAAGAAGGGATGACCCTTGATCTCAAATACTCCTCCTGGATAAAGAAAAACAAAGGTGATGTGGATATTGTCAGAAACTCCCCCATATCTAAACGGTGTATCTTAATCTGAACTAATTATATAACTGAGCCGACATGTAAGAAATAGACTAAAGCACTAAAAATGCACAAGCTGATAGACAAGTGCCGATCCTCATGTACATTTGCGATATGTCCTCGGTGTAATAAGGAAATAATAATATTATTATATCTGTTACCTGTCCCAAGTCTATGCACAGGATTTATTATGAGAAGCTCTGTGATAAGGGTCTGAGCATCAGGTGGAGGAGCACGATCACAATTCCAAATTATGTGTCCTGTTATGTAGAAAATTACAGAACATAAAACCTCTTTACTGGACTATAAGATAAAGCAAAGGAAAAAACTAAACTAATGTAACCAGTCAAAGCAATGATTGGATCATTCTACTTACCAATGCCAATACTTTTATAAAGCTCAATTACAGAACCCCCACGAAGTGGTACATATCCCAGGAGAAATTCAAGTAGGATTATCCCCATTGACCACCAGTCAACAGGTCTTCCGTAGCCTTTCTTTAGGATGATCTCTGGGGCTTTGTATAACGGGGTGCCACAGTCCTGGAAACCAAGAGAGATTAGAGATGAAAATAGATTAAATTATTATTTTGCCAAGTTTTCGACATAAAAACAGAATGACAGAAGATAAAATATCAGTGGAAAAGTTATCTAAAAATGAAGAATGTAGAGAAGACACAATAGGGTGATGAGATTTGTACAGAACCAGCTAAGTTCCTGTAAATAATGCTGACCTCACGGTTCAGGAACTCTCTGGCGATGTCCTCCGCTAATTCCTTGTAGATGTTGGTGTTTGGTATCATGACACCAACTTTTGAAAGCCCAAAATCTGTGACTTTAATATGTCCAGTAGATGTTATCAGGAGGCTGTGAAAGAAAAGATGGGTTTAGCTTCATAGACCGTGAGATGATAAAGGATAAATTTCCCCCTTTTGTTATAATACAGGGGGCACTTACTTCTCTGGCTTCAAGTCTCTGTGCACCACACCATAACTATGGAGGTATTCTACAGCAAGAACCGCTTCTGCAAAGTATAAGCGGGCCAAGGGGACAGGTAAAGGACCCCTGGTTCTTAGGAGGGTCCTGCAGTCTCCACCTATAGAAGAAAGAAAATATGACAGGTAAGTGGTTTATTCAGCGGATCACCATAATGTATAATGAGAAGTGAGCAGAGACATTGGGGCAGGAGAGAATATATAAAGATATAATGTATATTCGACATAATATTAGTCTGAAGTCATGGTGAAACGTCATCCATGTAACTTTTAACACAAATAGCATCTTGTCTACAGCTGGAGATACTGACAGTGCGGACATACAGGGAGATCACACACATCAATGACTTTCCGGGCATCTTGGTAATGGATAACCTGTAGTAAATGCTCTGTGGGGATGTAACCATTCACATTGAAAAATCCTAATTTTAAGAGTGGTGATAAAATGTAAGCAGACATGGTCTGAATATAATACAATGTACGTGTCCTACCTCCTACATACTCCATGACCATACACAGGTGAGATCTTGTAGGGAAGGAGCAGAGCATGGAGACCACAAAGGGACAATCAGCGAATGTCAGGATGTCCCTCTCCAGAAAGGCCATTTCCACTTTCCGTGGCCTATCCAAGTTCTTCTTGGCCATTTTCTTCATAGCAAAGACCTGTTGTGAGACTTTATGATGCACTAAGTAGACGGCACTAGAGAGAAGGAGAATCCAAGGATTATAATAAATCCTTATTACAGTCTGTATATAGAAGTCATTATATGATTTTCTGTACTAATGTTTATACTAGAAGTCCGGCCATCACTAGAAATCCACATCTAGAAATACATGAGACACTACATAGATCACCTATGGGAGGTTCCACAATGCCACGTCTGCCGGAGCCCTCACCAAGGTCACATTACAGGTGAGAGAATCTACCGAAATTCTTCTTGGGCAGATTCGCTATAATTGACCAGTAGTTACGATTCAGTCCAAATAAAAATTGGTCCAAATTGAAAGTCCTCCAATTGCTGTAAGCAGATGTTTTTTAAGCTCTCTCCACACCCCAAAGCATAATAAATGGAGGGGAGGAAATACGTTAAAATGTAATTAAACATAATATACCCACCTGTCCTAGGCCCTCACCTGTCCATCACTGCAGTCCTCCATTCTCTGTGCCAGTCTTTGGTTGTTCTGGCGCCCCCTTCTGCTGCTGAGGCCAGTGATTGGACTCACATGGTCATGGTGGACGGTGGCAGGTGCAGATGTCATTGATGTCCATATCGTGTCACCCCTATCGTGACCATGTGTAGCCAATAACTCTTATCAGCTCCATAATGAAGCCCCCCCAAAAAAACAAAGACTGGAGCGGAGAGCAGGAAAGCTCTGGTGGAGGTGGCAGCATAAGGACAGATGAGGGTCCAGGACAGGTGAGTGTAATGTATTATATTATTTGAATCCCTTTCCTTACAGTTTGATTTGTTACAGATCAGTTTGCTCAACTGGATATACAGTACAGTAACTGAGCTGAATAGTGACATTTAGATGTGGACAGTGGTGTGGACTTGTATCGTTTCCCTATGACAGTGATGGCGAACCTTTTAGAGACCGAGTGCCCAAACTGCAATCCAAAACTCACTTATTTATCGCAAAGTGCCAACACGGCAATTTAACCTGAATACTGTCTGAGGTTTTATTTTGGAAAAACAACTCCTACATTAGCACGCAATAGAGTCTATAGCAAAGAGCTTGTAAGCGCTGCAGTCCAAGCCTAAGATTCTCGCCACCGATTGCAGAGGAGGTCTGTTCTTGAGAATGGAGAGGATTTTTATTCAAAAGTAAAATTGCAAAGTCGTTTGTTTTTACAACCTCTTTGTTTCTGTAACCCTTTATCATGATGAGAATAACCCTTTAAGCCAGGGATGTCAAACTTTAATATACAGAGGGCCAAAATTAAAAGCTTGGACAAAATCACAGGCCAAACTTTATATTTGTTAAAAAATGTCTACAATTCAGGAAGTTTTTCCTTATCAAATAAAACTATTAACTTTTGCAATTATATTGTAATAATATAATATGTTATGTAAGAGCCGTAAAAAGCATGGCCTAATGTAAATATGTAATAACAAAAGGATAAAAAAAACTTGAATAAAACAGATAATAAAGTATGATGCAAACAAATGTGCCCCCAAACAGAGTATGATACCCCCACAGTGAATTCCTCCACATGCACAGTATGATGACCCTACTGTACCCCCCATCAATCCCTGGTGACCCCATCACAGTATGATTGTGACCCCATCACAGTATGATTCTCCAGCAGTAATCCCCACACAGCCCTCCATACAGTATAATGGTCCCCACATAGTTCTCCATACAGTATAATGACACCACATAGTCCTCCATACAGTGTAATGGGCCCCACATAGTCCTCCATACAGTATAATGGGCCCCACATAGTCCTCCATACAGTATAATGGCCCCATATAGTCCTGCATACAATGTAATGGCCCCACATAGTCCTCCATACAGTACAATGGCCTCACATAGTCCTCCATACAGTATAATGGCCCCACATAGTCCTCCATACAGAATAATAGGCCCCACATTGTCCTCCATACAGTATAATGGTCCCCACATAGTTCTCCATACAGTATAATGACACCACATAGTCCTCCATACAGTGTAATGGGCCCCACATAGTCCTCCATACAGTATAATGGGCCCCACACAGTCCTCCATAAAGTGTAAAGGGCCCCACATAGTCCTCCTTACAGTATAATGGCCCCCATATAGTCCTCCATACAGTGTAATGGGCCCCACATAGTCCTCCATACAGTGTAATGGCCTCACATAGTGCTCCATACAGTGTAATGGGCCCACATAGTCCTCCATACAGTATAATGGCCCCATATAGTCCTCCATACAATGTAATGGCCCCACATAGTCCTCCATACAGTACAATGGCCTCACATAGTACTTCATACAGAATAATGGGCCCCCATATGGTCCTTCCTACAGTATAATGGCCCCCACATAGTCCTCCATACAGAATAATGGGCCCCCATATGGTCCTTCGTACAGTATAATGGCCCCACATAGTCCTCCATACAGAATAATGGGCCCCACATAGTCCTAAATACAGAATAATGGGCCCCCATATGGTCCTTCCTACAGTATAATGGCCCCCATATAGTCCTCTATACAGTGTAATGTGCCCCACATAGTCCTCCATACAGTGTAATGGCCCCATATAGTCCTCCATACAGTGTAATGGGCCCACATAGTCCTCCATACAGTATAATGGCCCCACATAGTCCTCCATACAGAATAATGGGCCCTCATATGGTCCTTCCTACAGTATAATGGCCCCCACATAGTCCTCCATACAGTGTAATGGGCCCCACATAGTCCTCCATACAGTGTAATGGCCCCATATAGTCCTCCATACTGTGTAATGGGCCCATATAGTCCTCCACACAGTATAATGGCCCCACATAGTCCTCCATACAGTATAATGGCCCCACATAGTCCTCCATACAGTATATTGGCCTCATATAGTCCTTCCTACAGTATAATGGGCCCCACATACTCTTTCATACAGTATTATGAGCACCACATAGTCCTCCATACAGTGTAATGGTCCCACATAGTCCTCCATACAGTACAATGGCCTCACATAGTCCTCCATACAGAATAATGGGCCCCACATAGTCCTCCATACAGAATAATGGGCCCCCATATGGTCATTCCTACAGTATAATGGCCCGCACACAGTCCTCCATACAGTGTAATGGGCTCCACATAGTCCTCCATACAGTGTAATGGCCCCATATAGTCCTCCATACAGTGTAATGGGCCCACATAGTCCTCCATACAGTATAATGGCCCCACATAGTCCTCCATACAGTATAATGGCCCCACATAGTCCTCCATACAGTATATTGGCCCCATATAGTCCTTCCTACAGTATAATGGGCCCCACATACTCTTTCATACAGTATTATGAGCACCACATAGTCCTCCATACAGTGTAATGGGCCCCACATAGTCCTCCATACAGTATAATGGCCCCACATAGTCCTCCATACAGTATAATGGCTCCAAATGCTCCTCCATATTGTAAAATGGCCCCATATAGTCCTCCATACAGTATAATGGCCCCGCATACTTCTCCATATTTTATAATGGCTCCATATAGTCCTCCATACAGTATAATGGCCCCGCATAGTCCTCCATACAGAATAATGGGCCCCCATATGGTCCTTCCTACAGTATAATGGCCCCCACATAGTCCTCCATACAGTGTAATGGGCCCGCATACTTCTCCATATTTTATAATGGCCCCACATAGTCCTCCATACAGTATAATGGCCCCACATAGTCCTTCATACAGTATATTGGCCCCATATAGTCCTTCCTACAGTATAATGGGTTCCACATAGTTTTTCATACAGTATTATGAGCACCACATAGTCCTCCATACAGAATAATGGGCCCCACATAGTCCTCCATACAGAATAATGGGCCCCCATATGGTCCTTCCTACAGTATAATGGCCCCCACATAGTCCTCATACAGTGTAATGGCCCCATATAGTCCTCCATACAGTGTAATGGGCCCACATAGTCCTTCATACAGTATAATGGCCCCACATAGTCCTCCATACAGTATAATGGCCCCACATAGTCCTCCATACAGTATATTGGCCCCATATAGTCCCTCCTACAGTACAATGGGCCCCACATACTCTTTCATACAGTATTATGAGCAACACATAGTCCTCCATACAGTGTAATGGGCCCCACATAGTCCTCCATACAATATAATGGCCCCACATAGTCCTCCATACAGTATAATGGCTCCACATGGTACTCCATATTGTATAATGGCCCCATATAGTCCTCCATACAGTATAATGGCCCTGCATACTTCTCCATATTTTATAATGGCCCCATATAGTCCTTCCTACAGTATAATGGGCCCCACATACTCTTTCATACAGTATTATGAGCACCACATAGTCCTCCATACAGTGTAATGGGCCCCACATAGTCCTCCATACAGTATAATGTCCCCACATAGTCCTCCATACAGTATAATGGCTCCATATAGTCCTCCATACAGTATAATGGCCCCGCATAGTCCTCCATACAGTATAATGGCCCCACTTAGTCCTCCATACAGTATAATGGCCCCACATAGTCCTCCATACAGTATAAAGGCCCCACATAGTCCTCCATACAGTATAAAGAGACCACATAGTCCTTCATATTGTATAATGACTCCGCATACATCTCCGTACAGTATAATGGCCCTGCATAGTGTTCCATACTGTATAATGGCCCCACATAGTCCTCCATACCTTATAATGGCCCTACATAGTCCTCCATACAGTATAATGGCCCCGCATGGTCCTCCATACAGTATAATAGCCCCGCATACTTCTCCACACAGTATAATGACCCCGCATACTTCTCCATACATTATAATGACCCCGCATACTTCTCCGTACAGTATAATGGTCCTGCATAGTGTTCCATACTGTATAATGGCCCCACATAGTCCTCCATACAGTATAATGGCCCCGCATGGTCCTCCATACAGTATAATGGCCCCGCATACTTCTCCACACAGTATAATGACCCGCATACTCCTCCATACAGTATAATGACCCCGCATACTTCTCCGTACAGTATAATGGTCCTGCATAGTGTTCCATACTGTATAATGGCCCCACATAGTCCTCCATACAGTATAATGGCCCCGCATACTTCTCCACACAGTATAATGACCCCGCATACTTCTCCATACATTATAATGACCCCGCATACTTCTCCGTACAGTATAATGGTCCTGCATAGTGTTCCATACTGTATAATGGCCCCAAATAGTCCTCCATACAGTATAATGGCCCCGCATGGTCCTCCATACAGTATAATGGCCCCAAATAGTCCTCCATACAGTATAATGGCCCCGCATACTTCTCCACACAGTATAATGACCCGCATACTCCTCCATACAGTATAATGACCCCGCATACTTCTCCGTACAGTATAATGGTCCTGCATAGTGTTCCATACTGTATAATCAGGTCGCACGTGTAGAGGAGTGTGGCCGCGGTGCTAGTGAGAGGGGAATGGTGCGCGGGCTGAGGAGAGTGATGGTGGTGGCGGCAGTGCTGAGGACATGGAGCTCGTGCCCACCGGGAGGGCTCTGCGTGCCATAGGTTCGCCACCACTGCCCTATGATAACACTGAATGTTAGAGCACAGAGGCAGAAGTATTGTCATAGGGAACCCTGAGAAATGTGGATTATGGTAACAGAAATCTCACCCAAAAGCTCCGCTGCTGATGAGTTTCGAAGTTTCATAGTCGCTCATATGCGGCTTTCCTGCCGGGATCAATGATGATTCGATCACGCTCTATAAAGGAATAAGAAATGATATTAAGGAAAAAAGCTCCAGATGCAGAAACGTCTCCCCCTATATTATGTCCCAGCTGATTTACACTGATCCGATGTAGGGAGGATACAAGCCGGACGCTCCGCAGACACGGATGTAATATAAGGGGGTCCTCTATACACCGGTATAATTGTAAAGTGCTGGATAATATGAGAGATCAAACAGAGAAGAACTTACAGGGAATCTGTCAGCAGGATTGTTCTATGTAATCTGGAAGTAGCATGATGTAGGGGCAGAGACCCTGATTCCAACGATGTGTTACTTACTAGGCTGTGTGCTGTTGTTTCCATAAAATCAGTTTTTGATCAGCAGGAGATTATCACTAGAGGACTATGTGTCTCGTGCCATGTAGTCCTATTGCTCTGTAACCCCGACTCAACCACGGATTAGCAGCGTTCTGCCTATGCACAGTGTACACAGAAAGCTGCCAATCAGTAGTGTGGGCGGGGTTATACAGGGCTCAGCATTCAGAGGACTGCTAGATCTGCTGCGAATAAAACAGTGATTTTATTACAACTGCTGCACCCAGTAAAGTAAGTGATATATCGTTGGAATCAGGGTCTCTGTCCCTACATCATGCTGCTCTCTGATGAAATAGCATGAACCTGGTGACAGATTCCCTTTAATATAAATGCAGTTGACTAACACATTAGTGTCATCTCCACTTAGAATAGAGACGTCCCCTGGTTATATGGGGGATAATTCTGGTCAGGTCAGTCACACCCCATGATCTGGTGATACACAGACGTCCCCCTCTATGATACTTACACCGGCGGATTCCTGGATCTCCGGGATCTCACAGATTCCACTGTCAGGATTCACCAGCGCAGATGGAACTAAAATAGTGATAAATGATGAAGAGATAAAATGTATTAGACGATATCAATCCTACATAGATAATACAGCGATATAACGGGGAAATGACAAGACGTCTGTGAATGGGATTAATACTCGTTATATCGGGATTCTAATATGGGAACGTACGGGGCATCCACAGATAAATGTAATGTAAATGATGGAGGACCCCCAATCATCACATGAATGAGGAGCCCCCACCCTCGCTGCACATGAGAGTGATGGGAAGAGAGCTGAAACATAGCAGCCATATGCAAATTAGCCTGGAAGTGCACTGGGGGCGTGTCACTGCACTCAGATTTCTCTTCCATGCCCCCAGTGCACTTCCATCCTGATTTGTATATGGCTTTTACATTAGATTTCTCCTGACTGGTACATTGGATTTCTGCAAGCAAATAATTATTATTAGGGGACAATGGCCTATACGGTCATACTCAGCGGCGGCAGGCCACGCGACTGCTATGGGACCCGTGAGCTGGTGGGGCCCAGTGTCAGCGCCCGCATTGGGCTCCGCCTGCATCGGGCCCCTTCCACATCCCACCCCAGATCGCAGTTGAAAGCAATGATGGAGGCGGGAGCGTTATATGAAACTTCCTTTCACATCATTCCCCCTCTGCGTCTGATGCAGCAGCGCGATGACATCAGTTCAATTGGGTCGGGTAGTGGAGCTGATGAGAGGCGCTGCAGAGACTGAAGCAGCGGGGGAACAAGGAGCGGTAAGTGTATATTTATTTATTTTTGAGTGAGTATGTGGTGCCCATATTGCTGGAGGACTGTGGCTGCACTCGATCCTATGGGTGCTGCACTCAGTCCTATGGGGGCTGCACTAAGCCCTATAGGGGTTGCACTGAACCCTATGGGGGCTGCATTATGCCCTATGGGGGCTGGCTTATATTGCGAGGAAGACCATGGGGGGTGCATTATATTGCATGGAGGACCATGGGGGTGCATTATATTGCATAGAGGACCATGGGGGTGCATTATATTGCATGGAGGACCATGAGGGGTGCATAATATTGCGTGGATGACCATGGATGGTGCACAATATTGCATGGAGGACAATATGGGTGCATTATATTGCATGAAGGACCATGGGGGTGCATTATATTGTGTGAAGGACCAGGGGGATGCATTATATTGCATGGAGGACCATGGGGGGTGCATTATATTGCATGGAGGACCATGGAGGGTGCATTATATTGCATGGAGGACCATGAGGGGTGCATTATATTGCATGGAGGACCATGGGGGGTGCATTATATTTTGTGGAGGACCACGAGGGGTGCATTATATTGCATGGAAGACCATGGGGGTGCATTATATTGTGTGGGGACCATGGGGTGGCGCATTATATTATATGTAAGGCTATGTGGGACCATTATGATATTTGAAGGGTTATGTGGGGCCATTATAATATTTGGAGGGTTATGTCGGGGCATTATACTGTATGCAAGCAATTATACGGTGTGAAGATTTGTGTGGGGTTCATCTTACTGTGTGAAGGGCTGTGTGTTGCCTTTATACTGTTTGGAGGGCTAGCAGGGGCCATTTTATGGTGTGGTGAGGTATGGGGGCCATTATACTGCATAGAAGGCTGTGTGGGGGTCACAGTTGGGGGATCATACTGTGTTGGGGTCACCATGCTTTGCGTCGGGAGTTGAGGGGGTGTACAGTAGGGTCATTATACTGTGCATGTGGAGGCTAATGTGGAGGAATGCACCATGGAGGAATCATACTGTATTTGGGGGGCACTTTTGTTGGCATCATACTATAGGGGGGCAATGAAATAGAAATCTAGGACTTCAGCAGGAGGAAAATTAATATGTAAAGGCTGGAAAGTTGTGAGATCTGCTCTCCTGTCACTCCGACAATTATTTAATTTTTTTTTTTTCAGTTGGGGGGGCAATCAGAACTTCTGCTATTGTGCCCCATGATTTCTATGCATGCCCCTGGTCCTACCACTACTTCTATATGAAACAATGTGCTGCCAGGTTCCCATTACACAGAGTAGAGCAGACCTGAGCAAAGTGGAGCCCGTGGGCCACATCCGGCCCTCTGACTGTTCCAGTCCGGCCTGTGGACTGAGATAGCAGTAGGACTGAAGCAGAGGCCCACGGACCGCACCGTGCCTGCCCACTCGCTTACACCGCCGCCTGGCCCTGTCTCCATCTGCGAGCCGCTGAGCTGCTGCATTAGTAGAGGAGGGACCTCCAGCCCCTTCCTCCGCCAATCAGCGTGTGAAGCAGCTGACGCAATGACGTCATCGGAGACATGAAAAGAGGCACAGCACCGGGGGCACGGGAGCAAGGTGAATGTGTGCTTTTTTTAAGGTGTATGGGATGTCTGACAGGACACGGGGAGACTATAGGGGTCTATTGCAGGACATGGGGAGGCTATAGGGTTCTATTGCAGGACATGTGAAGGCTATAGGGGTCTATTGTAGGACATGAGGAGGCTATAGGGGTCTATTGCAGGACATGGGGAGGCTATAGGGGTCTATTGCAGGACATGGGGAGACTATAGAGGTCTATTGCAGGACATGGAGAGGTTATAGGGGTCAATTGCAGGACATGGGGAGGCTAGAGGGGTCTATTGCAGGACATGGGGAGGCTATAGGGGTCTATTGCATGACATGGGGAGGCTATAGGGGTCAGTTGCAGGACATGGGGAAGGCTATAGGGGTCTATTGCAGGACATGGGGAGGCTATAGGGGTCTATTGTAGGACATGGGGAGGCTATAGGGGTCTATTGCAGGACATGGGGAGGCTATAGGGGACTATTGCAGGACATGGGGAGGCTATAGGGGTCTATTGCAGGACATGGAGAGACTATAGAGGTCTATTACAGGACATGGAGAGGTTATAGGGGTCTATTGCAGGACATGGGGAAGCTATAGAGGTCTATTGCAGGACATGGGGAGGCTATAGGGGTCTATTGCAGGACATAGGGAGGCTATAGGGGTCTATTGCATGACATGGGGAGGCTATAGGGGTCAGTTGCAGGACATGGGGAAGGCTATAGGGGTCTATTGCAGGACATGGGGAGGCTATAGGGGTCTATTGTAGGACATGGGGAGGCTATAGGGGTCTATTGCAGGACATGGGGAGGCTATAGGGGACTATTGCAGGACATGGGGAGGCTATAGGGGTCTATTGCAGGACATGGAGAGACTATAGAGGTCTATTACAGGACATGGAGAGGTTATAGGGGTCTATTGCAGGACATGGGGAGGCTATAGAGGTCTATTGCAGGACATGGGGAGGCTATAGGGGTCAGTTGCAGGACATGGGGGAGGCTATAGGGGTCGACTGCAGGACATGGGGAGGCTAAAGGGGTCTATTGCAGGACATGGAGAGGCTATGGGAGTCTATTGCAGGACATGGGAAGGCGATAGGGGTCTATTGCAAGACATGGGGAGGATATGGGAGTCTGTTGAAGGACATGGGGAGGCTATGGGGGTCTGTTGCAGGACATGTGGAGGCTATGGGGGTCTGTTGCAGGACATGTGGAGGCTATGGGGGTCTGTTACTGGACATGGGGTGGCTATGGGGGTCTGTTGCCTGACATGGGGAGGCTATGGGGGTCTATTGCAGGACATGGAGAGGCTATGGGGGTCTGTTGCAGGACATGTGGAGGCTATGGGGGTCTGTTGCAGGACATGTGGAGGCTATGGGGGTCTGTTGCTGGACATGGGGAGGCTATGGGGTCTATTGCATGACATGGGGAGGCTATAGGGTTCAGTTGCAGGACATTGGGAAGGCTATAGGGGTCTATTGCAGGACATGGGGAGGCTATAGGGGTCGATTGTAGGACATGGGGAGGCTATAGGGGTCTATTGCAGGATATGTGAAGGCTATAGGGGTCTATTGCAGGACATGGGGAGGCTATAGGGGTCTATTGCATGACATGGGGAGGCTATAGGGGTCAGTTGCAGGACATGGGGAAGGCTATAGGGGTCTATTGCAGGACATGGGGAGGCTATAGGGGTCTATTGTAGGACATGGGGAGGCTATAGGGGTCTATTGCAGGACATGGGGAGGCTATAGGGGACTATTGCAGAACATGGGGAGGCTATAGGGGTCTATTGCAGGACATGGAGAGACTATAGAGGCCTATTACAGGACATGGAGAGGTTATAGGGGTTAATTGCAGGACATGGGGAGGCTATAGAGGTCTATTGCAGGACATGGGGAGGCTATAGGGGTCAGTTGCAGGACATGGGGGAGGCTATAGGGGTCGACTGCAGGACATGGGGAGGCTAAAGGGGTCTATTGCAGGACATGGAGTGGCTATGGGAGTCTATTGCAGGACATGGGAAGGCGATAGGGGTCTATTGCAAGACATGGGGAGGCTATGGGAGTCTGTTGAAGGACATGGGGAGGCTATGGGGGTCTGTTGCAGGACATGTGGAGGCTATGGGGGTCTGTTGCAGGACATGTGGAGGCTATGGGGGTCTGTTACTGGACATGGGGTGGCTATGGGGGTCTGTTGCCTGACATGGGGAGGCTATGGGGGTCTATTGCAGGACATGGAGAGGCTATGGTGGTCTGTTGCAGGACATGTGGAGGCTATGGGGGTCTGTTGCAGGACATGTGGAGGCTATGGGGGTCTGTTGCTGGACATGGGGAGGCTATGGGGTCTGTTACTGGACATGGGGATGGTCTGGGGGTCTGTTGCTGCATATAGGGAGACTATAGAGTTTTATTGCAGGACATGGGTAGGCTATAGGGGTCTATTGCAGGACATGGGGAGGCTCTGGGAGTCAGTTGAGGGACATAGTGAGGCTCTAGGAGTCAGTTGAGGGACATGGTGAGGCTCTGGGAGTCTGTTGAGGGACATGGTGAGGCTATGGGGGTCTGTTGCTGGACATGGTAAGGCTATGGGGGTCTGTTGGAGGACATGAGGAGGCTATGAGGGTCTGTCCCAGGACATGGGGAGGCCTATGAGGGTCTGTTGCAGGACATGGGGAGGCTATGGGGGTCTGTTTCTGGATGTGGGGAGGCTGTGTGGGGCTCTCATGTTGGACGTCGAGTGATTATGGGGCTCATACGGTATATAGAAGGGGCTGTATTCGGGTTCGAACTGTATAAAGGGGGATTCTTACTTCTGCTCAATATTAAGTCATGCAATTAATATTAATGTAATTAATATAAGAATTATAATTATTATATTGATATTAATATGGATCAGAATTAATCACAGTCTCTAATGTGGCCCCTCGGGAAAATGAATTGCCCACCCTTGGAGTACAGAGTACATCTAACATTATCCCCGTCCTCTATTATATCTGGATATTCCTTGTAGAAGGTCGGATGATCGCTCACCTGTAATAAGATCGCTGTTCAGCTCCGGCTGACTCCTTGTAGGGTCAGGGATTTCCGGGGTCACATTTTGCTCATATTCGCCGTCGCCTTCTGGTGTTTCCTGATTGATATAATATATATAATTAATATGTGGAATATTTCACTAAATTACCAAATACATAAATCAGGAAGGACTAAATCAACATTTACAGATACACCAATTGTAACTGTACGAATCCCGCGCCATCTTCAGAACTTTTCTCAGAAAGTTCTCTCACTTCAGGGGATTAAGATGAGTTAACATTACAAAATCTCACATTCTGTGTCAGATTCTATTTTCTACACCGTGATATCCCAGAGCGGTGTTATCTGCGTTCTATATACCATGGCGATATCTTGTAATTCATTCATTACAGTATTCGGTAGAATTGCTTTACACTGCAGCTCCTCTCCACAAGTCCAGATTAATATACTGTATAAGAGACTTGTATACACAATATTTCTGTAAAGATGTCTATTATCTCAGCTGCAGCATTTAGAAGCAGGAAGACTCTGATAATAGTGATAGACAGAGGCGGGATATACAGACTTCCCACCACTGAGCTGTGACTACATCTGCAGAATACAGACTGTCATCACAGACGAGGGAGCAGCAGAGACAGACGGCCATAAAATATCCTATGCCTGCCGGGGACTGACAGGGAGGCCTGTAAGATCTAACCCCAGATCTTCTGAGATCTGACTGGTGATCTGGAGAAGATCAGAGAACAAGGACGAGTGATAGAGAAGATGATGGCTTCTTACCAGGCGTTCCGATGAGCGGGCCGGACGTTCCAGTACACACAGGACTTTTTCGGCCAGGTCTTTAACAAAAGCCAAATCTCCATTTTGAGATCTTTTTTCAGCCTATAAAGAAGAAAAGAAACAATAAGGAACATTCTGAGGTGAGAAAGGTCACAATGGAGGCGGCCATTGTATGTGACATCTGCTCCTCTCTCTGCAGATACAATGACTACATATCTGGGGTTTATAGTGTTATATATTAGAGGAAAGGACAAGCTTCTATCCCACCATTATTGTCTATTATTACAGAGAAGTTTTGTGCGGAGTGTCCGCCATTTACCTGTTGTAGTAATGTCCTGATGTTGTGACATAAATCCATCAGATACTCTGAGGTTAGTTGATCTTGTTGATTTTTGGTCAGGCAGTCCTTTACTAGCTGCATCACCAGCCGGCGAGTGAAGCTGAGGACGCCATCGGGTGGTAGAAGCACAATGTTAGGGCGATTGATGATAAGAATGTCCAATAGTGCTTCTTCCTGAAAATCGTCTAGATATAATCCAGCCATAGCGAAAAACTGCAAGTGCTATCAATCACTATGGAACCAAGAATGGCACCCGTGAGCCTGTGTGCATTGTAGAAGTAGCAATTGTGAGCTGTGATGTCATAATGGCCGACTGTCATCACGGAATCTTGTGATGGAATCTTCAAGAAGCGGCTCTGCACAAATACAGTGGGAAAAATAAGTATTTGATACACTGCCGATTTTGGAAGTTTTCCCACCTACAAAGAATGGAGAAGTCTGTAATTTTTATCGTAGGTACAGATTCTAAAAAAAAATCCAGAAAATCACATTGTATGATTTTTACATAATTTGCATTTTATTGCATGATATAAATATGTGATCACCTACTGATGAGCAAGAATTCTGGCTCACCGACCTGTTATGCTATGTACGCACGTTGAGTATTTGGTTGCAGAAATTTCTGCAAGGTTTCTGCATTTCTTGGCAGCAAAAACCCTGCTGAAAAAACAGACGTTTTGCCGCGATTTTGATGTGTTTTTGCCACATGTTTGCATGAGGTTTTTGCATGTGTTTTTTTAAGCTTTTTTGTATAGCAGTGAATGCTTTTTGGAGCTAAATAAAGATATTTGAAAAAAGAAATGTTGAACATTGCTTTAACCCTTAGATTACTGTTGGACCTGGGGTGAGTATATTGGTTAATTTAAATGATTAAAGAATGTGTCTGTTATATTTCAAATAAAGTGTTTTATTCTTGGTGTGTGTGTTTATTTAACTTTTTACTTACAGGTTTAGTACTGAGGGTTAATCCATGTCCATAAAGACACATACAAAAAATCAATTGCTAGACACTCTAGTTAGACATTACTACCTTAGATACCAATTAGCCACATGATAGGCTCAGGGATAAAAGTGACTCCAGCTCAACCAATAATGTAAGTATAGTTCATTTATTAGAAACGATAAAAATTACAATTAAAAACAATAAGTGAAGATAGAGGGGAGTGAGGAGAGGGGGGACCTCAAACCAGGAGACACCGATATGTAGACAACGATACTAATGCTTACACAAAATACAGCCAGTTAATGACATCAATATGGCTGCTGTATATTAGAATAAGTCACCAATTAGTCAATTACCATACTATACCATTTTGCATACATAAAGCGTATTCTACAAACTTCAATTTAAAGTGCATAGTGCAAAACATAACTATGTATTATTCAATAGTAATAGATCCACTGGTATAAAGAGGCAAAAGTCAGCTATGAATGTAAGATGGTAGTGCATCAGTATCAAAGTAAAAATGAAAACAATGTAGTTTAATTATTGCCAAATTTGGCTTATATTGATAAACTGATGGTCAAAGCTGTACTTCCATCAGATGATAATTAATTCAAACATTGGCTAAAGTGAAAAAAATGATTCATTACCTGAATACTATGTAGTAAGTGAGCAGGGAGTGATAAGGACGCTGTGTCTCCCGCAGCCTCCATAAGCGTCCTTATCACCTCACTTATTGCACCTCTGCATGAGAATTTTGTCACGCAGCATCGGTGCAGTTAGTGAGGTCACTGGATCTCATCAGCTGATGAACTCATGTGACCTCTGTCCTGGCAGCTCAGCACTATACACTGCAGGGAGCGATCACGCTCCTGTCAGTTTATAGCCTGCTGTGAGGTGATCGGATCACCATGGGATACTTGTGATTCGGCGGATAGGTGAGTATAAGCTCTTTTTTTTAACATTCATTTAAACTTATTTTTTCCCTGCAAGCACAGACCCAAGCTGATGACAGCTCCCATCATCAATGCCTGCACTTGCTATTATCAGCGGCAGCAGCCCTAGGCTGTTGGGAGGACTGGTCTTTCATCAGCTGAACCTGTCACCCGCGGTCAATTCTTTATGCGTTTTTGCTGCGTTTTTGACCCATTGACTTCAATTGAGTCCGTCAAATACGCAGCAAAAATACACAGCAAATCCGCAAATATTTTGATACCTGCGTTTTCGTTGCAGATTTGACTGACTCAATTGAAGTCAATGGGATAAAAACGCTCAAAGAATTGACATGCTACAGATTTAAATGCAATGCTAATCCTGACAAGAAAATTCCTGATCTTGTGCACAGCACTTCAGGATTTTCATTGCATTAGCTGGCACAAGGATTCTCTAGCATTTTGGGCCCATTTCCGTGTGGAAAAAAATGCTGTGAAAATGCACCAATAACACACCATGTGCACACAGAACACAGTTTTTTTTAAGAAGCCCTCCTACTCAGCATTCTTTACCTGTATTAATTGCACCTGTTTGAAGTCGTTACCTGTATAAAAGACACCTGTCCACACACTCAATCAATCACACTCCAAGCACTCCACTATGGCCAAGAACAAAGAGCTGTCTAAGGACACCAGGGACAAAATTGTAGACCTGCACAAGGCTGGAATGGGCTACAGGAGAATAGGCAAGCAGCTTGTTGAGAAGGCAACAACTGTTGCTGCGATTATTAGAAAATGGAAGAAACACATGACGACTGTCAATCTTCCTTGGTCTGGTGCTCCATGCATGATCTTGCAATGTGAAGTAAGGATGATTCTGATAAAGGTCAGGAATCAGCCCAGAACTACATGGGAGGATCTGCTCAATGACCTGAAGAGAGCTGGGACCACAGTTTCAAACATTACCGCTAGTAACTTACTACACCGTCATGGACGAAAATCCTGCAGTGCACGCAAGGTCCCCCTGATCACGCCAGCACATGTCCAGGCCCATTTGAAGTTCACCAATGACCATCTGGATGATCCCGAGGAAGCATGGGAGAAGGTCATGTGGTCAGATGAAACCGAAATAGAACTTTTTGCTATCAACTCCACTCACTGTGTTTGGAGGAAGGAGAAAGATGAATACAACCCCAAGAACACCGTCCCAACCTTGAACCATGGTGGGGAAAACATCATACTTTGGGGGTCTTTTCTGCTAATGGGACAGGACAACTGCATCGTATTGAAGGGAGGATGGATGGGGTCATGTAGATTTTGGCTAACAACATCCTTCCCTCAGTAATGACAATGACCCAAAATACAGACAGGACAACTAAGGAGTGTCTATGTAAGAAGCATTTCAAGGTCCTGGAGTGGCCTAGCCAGTCTCCAGACCTGAACCCAATAGAAAATCTTTGGAGGGAGCTGAAACTAAATGTTGCCCAGCGACAGCCCCGAAAACTGAAAGATCTGGAGAAGATCTGTATGGAGGAGTGGGCCAAAATCCCTGCTGCAGTGCGTGCAAACCTGGTCAAGAACTACAGGAAACGTCTGACCTCTGTAATTGCAAAGGTTTCTGCACCAAATATTAAATTCTGTTTTTCTATTGTATCAAATACTTATTCCAGGCAATAAAATGCAAATTAATTATGTAAAAATCATACAAAGCAATTTCCTGGATTATTTTTTTTTTACATTCTGTTTCTCACAGTTGAAGTGTACCTATAACAAAAATTACAGGCCTCTCCATTCTTTGTAGGTGGGAAAACTTGCAAAATCAGCAGTGTATCAAATACTTATTTTCCCAACTGTAGATGCTGCCTTGCAATATTTAGGGTTTGTTCAAACTCGCGTATAAATAATGGGTCCCATTCCCATCCAGGAGAGTGGAAGAAATCTTAGTCACTAAGCTGGTACTGTAAAAAGGAAGTGTTTTTGTCACAGAAAAAAAAATGCTGATGTAATGGCATTTGTGGAAACACCCCACAGATATCCTCAGTCATATGATGGGAAATATTGTATATACAGTGGTGGCCAAAAGTATTGGCACCCCTGCAATTCTGTCAGATAATATTCAGTTTCTTCCTGAAAATGATTGCAATCACAAATTCTTTGGTCTTATTATCTTCATTTAATTTGCTTGCATGGAAAAAACACAAAATAGAATGAAGCAAAAATCAAATCATTGATCATTTCACACAAAACTCCAAAAATGGGCCAGACAAAAGTATTGGCACCCTCAGCCTAATACTTGGTTGGACAACCTTTAGCCAAAATAACTGCGAACAACCGCTTCCGGTAACCATCAATGAGTTTCTTACAATGCTCTGCTGGAATTGTAGACCATTCTTCTTTGGCAAACTGCTCCAGGTCCCTGATATTTGAAGGGTGCCTTCTCCAAACTGCCATTTTGAGATCTCTCCACAGGTGTTCTATGGGATTCAGGTCTGGACTCATTGCTGGCCACCTTAGAAGTCTCCAGTGCTTTCTCTCAAACCATTTTATAGTGCTTTTGGAAGTGCGTTTTGGGTCATTGTCCTGCTGGAAGACCCATCACGTCTGAGGGAGACCCAGCTTTCTCACACTGGGCCCTACATTATGCTGCAAAATTTGTTGGTAGTCTTCAGACTTCATAATGCCATGCACACGGTCAAGCAGTCCAGTGCCAGAGGCAGCAAAGCAACCCCAAAGCATCAGGGAACCTCCACCATGTTTGACTGTAGGGACCGTGTTCTTTTCTTTGAATGCCTCTTTTTTTTCCTGTACACTCTATGTTGATGCTTTTTCCCAAAAAAGCTCTACTTTTGTCTCATCTGACCAGAGAACATTCTTCCAAAATGTTTTAGGCTTTCTCAGGTAAGTTTTGGCAAACTCCAGCCTGGTTTTTTTATGTCTCGGGGTAAGAAGTGGGGTCTTCCTGGGTATCCTACCATACAGTCCCTTTTCATTCAGACGCCGACGGATAGTACGGGTTGACACTGTTGAACTTGTTTGGATGTTAGTCGAGGTTCTTTATCCACCATCCGCACAATCTTGCATTGAAATCTCTCGTCAATTTTTCTTTTCCGTCCACATCTAGGGAGGTTAGCCACAGTGCCATGGGCTTTAAATTTCTTGATGACACTGCGCACGGAAGACACAGCAACATTCAGGTCTTTGGAGATGGACTTGTAGCCTTGAGATTGCTCATGCTTCCTCACAATTTGGTTTCTCAAGTCCTCAGACAGTTCTTTGGTCTTCTTTCTTTTCTCCATGCTCAATGTGGTACACACAAGGACACAGGACAGAGGTTGAGTCAACCTCTGCGCATCCTCCTCCTCCTCATGTTCAGCCTCCATCTCAGATATCACCACATCAGTTACAAGCTGGAAGCACTGCAGTACTGCCTCAGCCAAGCGGCAACAGGCTGTGCTGAAACTCATAAGCTTAGGTGATAAACCTCACACTGCTTGTGAGTTGTGGACAGCTGTGAAAGAGCAGGCAGATCTGTGGCTGAGACCGCTGAACCTACATCCAGGCATGGTCGTGTATGGGGGCTCTGAGGCGAGGCGAGATCACACAAGTACCATGCCTGGCTCATGTGCTTAACATCGTGATTCAGCGGTTTCTTAAATCGTACCCCGAGTTGCCAGATCTGCTTGTCAAAGTACGCCGCCTGTCAGCTCATTTTCGCAAGTCGGCTACAGCTTCCGCCGCCCTTGCTGTGTTGCAGCAGCGTTTACAGCTTCCGGCACACCGACTGGTGTGTGATGTCCCCACTCATTGGAACTCTACCCTTCACATGTTGCAAAGGATTTGTGAGCAGAAGAGAGCAGTTGTGGAGTACCAGCTGCAACAAGGCCGTCGATATTCAGGTTAGACTCCACACATAAGACCTCAGGAGTGGATCTGGATGTCTGACATATGTACCATCCTGACAAACTTTGAGGAGTCCACCAAGATGGTGAGTGGTGATGACGCCATCATTAGCGTCAGCATCCCACTTGTCTGTCTTTTGCAACGCTCTCTGGAGAGAATTAAAGAGGAGGCATTGCAGCCAGAGTATGATGAGATGGATCAAGAAGCCGTAGCGGGTGATTACACACAGCCCAGCCTCATCTCATCCCAACGTGCATTGAGGGACAATGAGGGAGAGGATGAGGAGGAGGAGGAGGAGGAAGAACAGGAGCTGGTATCATGCGCTGTAGATGGTAGTACCTGTACAACTGTCATACCGTCGGTTCAGCGTGGGTGGCCTGAGGACAGGGGGGAGGAGGAGGAGGAGAGCATGGTCAGTCGTCATGTTGGTGAGGACACGGAAGCCTTGCCTGTTACCAGTCTGGCACGCATGGCTAACTTTATGTTACGCTGCCTTAACCGTGACCCTCGCGTTGTCAAAATGTTGGGTGACAGTCATTACTGGTTGGTGACACTTGTAGACCCCCGCTACAAGGAGAACTTTCACTCTCTTATTCCTGAGGTGGAGAGGTCTACAAAAATGGGGCAATACCAGAAGGCCCTTGCTGCAGAACTCTTAAAAAAATTCCCATCTGAACACGCTAGCGGCAGAGGTCACAGTTCGTTGCCCAACCAAGGCGTACAGACGAGAGAGACGCAACTCCAATCCAGCAGAGACAGGGGAACACTGTCAACGTTCTGGGACAGTTTTCTGACACCCGCCCAGCTTACAGGCCCTGAGGCGCGGGGAACTCTCACAAGGAGTGGAAAGTTTCAAAAGATGGTGAGGGAGTACCTTGCCGACCGTACCAGCGTCCTCCGTGATTCCTCTGTACCTTTTAATTATTGGGTATCCAAGCTGGACACTTGGAATGAACTCGCTCTGTACGCCTTATCGGAGCGTGTTTTTAGTGCCGCTGGGGGAATTATAACTGATAAGCGCACTCGCCTGTCAACTGACAATGCTGACAAGCTGACCCTTATCAAAATGAACAAGGGCTGGATTGGGCCAGACTTTTCATCACCACCAAATGACAGCAGAGTAACATAAAGTCAAATCCACTGTGTTATTTCGGGAGGTGTATTCCCATGCACCGCTTCACACCCACTCATGGGTATACGCTTCCTCATTTTGGCTCTATTTTGCTCTTCTCCTTATCCTCAGCCTCCACCACCACTATACCACCAGTGTGACCTTGGTCCGTGTTGCCAGCATTGCAAGTTCCTCCCTCCTAATTTTTGGTAGCTTTTGCTTGGAAGGCATAGGAAAAGACTATGGGAGACCCACTCCCCAATAATGGGAATAATGCTTTTAAGATGCTGTACTACATGGCTCTTGTTTGCCAGCATTGCAAGTTACTCTGTCCTAATTTTTGGCAGCTTTTGCTTGGCAGGCATAGGCAAAGACTATGGGAGACCCACTCCCCAATAATGGGAATAATGTTTTTAAGATGCTGTACTGCATGGCTCTTGCAAGGGGCATTTAAACCGTGTTGTTAAGCTACTGCGACCTCCACCACTTTTCCAAGGGGCATTGATATTGTCTTTTTATTCCACTGCGACCTCCACGTCTCTTCCAAGGGGCATTTAAACCGTCTTTTTAAGCTACTGTGACCTCCACCACTCTTCCAAGGGGCATTAAAACCGTCTTCTTAAGCTACTGCGACCTCCACCGCTCTTCCAAGGGGCATTAAAACCGTCTTGTTAACCCTAGAACGCATGACCATAAAAATCTACATTTTCACATACCTGGGGCCTTTTAGGCCCGTGTGCAAATAACATGGAATAACTCAAACAAAAATGACAAACAACTATATACCTGAGGAATACCTAGAGTTTCAAAATTCTAACTAAAGTAATCTTGCAGAAAATAGAAAACAATTAACAGGACGGGCCTGCGAGGCCCCAGGTATGCGTTCTAGGATTAAGCTACTGCGACCTCCACCATTCTTCCAAGAGGCATTAAAACCATCTTGTTAAGCTACTGCAACCTCCACGTCTCTTCCAAGGGGCATTAAAACCGTCTTGTTAAGCTACTGCAACCTCCACGTCTCTTCCAAGGGGCCTTAAAACTGTCATGTTAAGCTACTGCAACCTCCTCGTCTCTTCCAAGGGGCATTAAAACTGTCTTGTTAAGCTACTGCAACCTCCACGTCTCTTCCAAGGGGCATTAAAACCTTCTTGTTAAGCTACTGCAACCTCCACGTCTCTTCCAAAGGGCATTAAAACCGTCTTGTTAAGCTACTGCAACCTCCACCACTTTTTCAAGGGGCATTGAAATTGTCTTTTTATTCCACTGTGGCCTCCACGTCTCTTCTAAGGGGCATTAAAACCGTCTTGTTAAGCTACTGCGACCTCCACTACTTCTCCAAGGGGCATTAAAACCGTCTTGTTAAGCTACTGCGACCTCCACCACTCTTCCAAGGGGCATTAATATCGTCTTTTTATTCCACTGTGACCTCCACCACACCTCCAAGGGGCATTAAAACCGTCTTGTTAAGCTACTGCAACCTCCACGTCTCTTCCAAGGGGCATTAAAACCGTCTTGCTAAGCTACTGCGATCTCCACGTCTCTTCTAAGGGGCATTAAAACCGTCTTGCTAAGCTACTGCAACCTCCATGTCTCTTCCAAGGGGCATTAAAACTGTTTTGTTAAGCTACTGCGACCTCCACGTCTCTTTCAAGGGGCATTAAAACCGTCTTGTTAAGCTACTGCGACCTCCACCACTTTTCCCAGGGGCATTGATATTGTCTTTTTATTCCACTGCGACCTCCACCATTCTTCCAAGGGGCATTAAAACCGTCTTGTTAAGCTACTGCGACCTCTACCACTTTTCCCAGGGGCATTGATATTGTCTTTTTATTCCACTGCGACCTCCACGACTCTTCCAAGGGGCATTTAAACCATCTTGTTTAGCTACTGTGACCTCCACCACTCTTCCAAGGGGCATTAAAACCGTCTTGTTAAGCTACTGCGACCTCCACCACTTTTCCCAGGGGCATTGATATTGTCTTTTTATTCCACTGTGACCTTCACCATTCTTCCAAGCGGCATTAAAACAGTCTTGTTAAGCTACTGCGACCTCCAACACTTTTCCCAGGGGCATTGATATTGTCTTTTTATTCCACTGCGACCTCCACGTCTCCTCCAAGGGGCATTAAAACTGTCTTGCTAAGCTGCTGCAAACTCCACGTCTCTTCCAAGGGGCATTAAAACCATCTTGTTAAGCTACTGCAACCTCCACATCTTTTCCAAGGGGCATTAAAACCATCTTGTTAAGCTACTGCAACCTCCACGTCTCTTCCAAGGGGCATTAAAACCGTCTTTTTAAGCTACTGCAACCTCCACGTCTCTTCCAAGGGGCATTGAAACCATCTTGTTAAGCTACTGCAACCTCCACGTCTCCTCCAAGGGGCATTAAAACCATCTTGTTAAGCTACTGCAAACTCCACATCTCTTCCAAGTGGCATTAAAACCATCTTGTTAAGCTACTGCGACCTCCACCACTTTCCCCAGGGGCATTAAAACCATCTTGCTAAGCTGCTGCGACCTCCACCATTCTTCCAAGGGGCATTAAAACCGTCTTGTTAAGCTACTGCGACCTCCACCACTTTTCCAAGGGGCATTGATATTGTCTTTTCATTCCACTGCAACCTCCACCATTCTTCCAGAGGGCATTGCATTTCTTCCTAATTTTAGTCAGCTTTTGCTTTTCAATGCATAGGCGAACACTAAGGGAGACCCACTCCCCAATAAGGGGTAGAAGGTTTTTAGTATGCTGTAATCCACGTCTGTTTCAAGGGGCATTGCAGTTCCTCATAATTTTTGGAAAGCCTTCCATTCACTGCTTAGGCCAACATTGCACAGGAGACCTAGTTGCTATAAATGGAAAAAACGTTTTAGTTAAGGCCCTCTGACCTCCATGTCAAGGGGCATTAAAGTGCCTCGAAATTTTTGTTAGGCATTGCACTCACTGCATGCCCTTTAACTGTGTAGCCGAACCGCTCCTTTTGGTACCGAAACATATCCTACAAGACATGTGTGGTTGACTGGCGTGATATTGATGTGAATGGTCCCTGTTCCTCCTGCTCTTTCTCCTTTGCCACCACCTCATCCATCATTCATCACCTGAAGCTTTGTTTTAACGGGAGTCATAGAACTGGGATAGTAGCAGGAAAACATCCAGCAATCCTCGGAGAAGGTAGGATATGCGCTAAAACGCTGATCACCTCAGGCCTAGCCGCTACTACATACATGCGCTTGCATTCCAAGAAAACGAAGCAGACGCTAACTTCTATCATCATCATTATGCTCCTCATCTTGGCACTCTCAACTCCCCTGATGGAGAAGCCAGGGCCCACCGGAGGAGTCTGGTTCTCTGGTGGGCTCGTCCAATGCTGCCCTAAAGCAGAGGGAAGTTTGAAGGAGAAATAGGGGCGGCTTGGGACCGTTTATGGACATCCGGCTGCCCCTAGGCGGCTGGGGACCGTGTGTGGACACCCGACCGCGGGGCGGCTGGGGACCGAGTATAGACACCCGGCCCCCCCTGGCGGCTGGGGACCGAGCGTGGACACCCGGCCGCCGGGCCGCTGGGGACTGAGTATGGATGCCTCGCTGCCAAAGTAGCCATGAGGTAGTGGCCAGCTATGGCCTCCTCCAAACTAAAAGGCCCCATTTCAAGTGCAAGCTAGCAGTATGGTATTGCAGCCTGGGGGTGGGTGGGTGGCAGGTTGCACACTTGCGCTTGCATTCCAAGAAAACAAAGCAGATGCTAATGACGCGCCCCTGGGCCTGTGTCGCGCTGCGTTGCGCACGCGGGAGCTTACCCGGAGCCGGATCTCTTGAGGGTTGTAGTCTCGTGGCGGTGACCCGGTCCGTGCCCAGGGAGTCAAACTGAGCTGTGACTACATCTGCAGAATACAGACTGTCATCACAGACGAGGGAGCAGCAGAGACAGACGGCCATAAAATATCCTATGCCTGCCGGGGACTGACAGGGAGGCCTGTAAGATCTAACCCCAGATCTTCTGAGATCTGACTGGTGATCTGGAGAAGATCAGAGAACAAGGACGAGTGATAGAGAAGATGATGGCTTCTTACCAGGCGTTCCGATGAGCGGGCCGGACGTTCCAGTACACACAGGACTTTTTCGGCCAGGTCTTTAACAAAAGCCAAATCTCCATTTTGAGATCTTTTTTCAGCCTATAAAGAAGAAAAGAAACAATAAGGAACATTCTGAGGTGAGAAAGGTCACAATGGAGGCGGCCATTGTATGTGACATCTGCTCCTCTCTCTGCAGATACAATGACTACATATCTGGGGTTTATAGTGTTATATATTAGAGGAAAGGACAAGCTTCTATCCCACCATTATTGTCTATTATTACAGAGAAGTTTTGTGCGGAGTGTCCGCCATTTACCTGTTGTAGTAATGTCCTGATGTTGTGACATAAATCCATCAGATACTCTGAGGTTAGTTGATCTTGTTGATTTTTGGTCAGGCAGTCCTTTACTAGCTGCATCACCAGCCGGCGAGTGAAGCTGAGGACGCCATCAGGTGGTAGAAGCACAATGTTAGGGCGATTTATGATAAGAATGTCCAATAGTGCTTCTTCCTGAAAATCGTCTAGATATAATCCAGCCATAGCGAAAAACTGCAAGTGCTATCAATCACTATGGAACCAAGAATGGCACCCGTGAGCCTGTGTGCATTGTAGAAGTAGCAATTGTGAGCTGTGATGTCATAATGGCCGACTGTCATCACGGAATCTTGTGATGGAATCTTCAAGAAGCGGCTCTGCACAAATACAGTGGGAAAAATAAGTATTTGATACACTGCCGATTTTGGAAGTTTTCCCACCTACAAAGAATGGAGAAGTCTGTAATTTTTATCGTAGGTACAGATTCTAAAAAAAAATCCAGAAAATCACATTGTATGATTTTTACATAATTTGCATTTTATTGCATGATATAAATATGTGATCACCTACTGATGAGCAAGAATTCTGGCTCACCGACCTGTTATGCTATGTACGCACGTTGAGTATTTGGTTGCAGAAATTTCTGCAAGGTTTCTGCATTTCTTGGCAGCAAAAACCCTGCTGAAAAAACAGACGTTTTGCCGCGATTTTGATGTGTTTTTGCCACATGTTTGCATGAGGTTTTTGCATGTGTTTTTTTAAGCTTTTTTGTATAGCAGTGAATGCTTTTTGGAGCTAAATAAAGATATTGAAAAAAGAAATGTTGAACATTGCTTTAACCCTTAGATTACTGTTGGACCTGGGGTGAGTATATTGGTTAATTTAAATGATTAAAGAATGTGTCTGTTATATTTCAAATAAAGTGTTTTATTCTTGGTGTGTGTGTTTATTTAACTTTTTACTTACAGGTTTAGTACTGAGGGTTAATCCATGTCCATAAAGACACATACAAAAAATCAATTGCTAGACACTCTAGTTAGACATTACTACCTTAGATACCAATTAGCCACATGATAGGCTCAGGGATAAAAGTGACTCCAGCTCAACCAATAATGTAAGTATAGTTCATTTATTAGAAACGATAAAAATTACAATTAAAAACAATAAGTGAAGATAGAGGGGAGTGAGGAGAGGGGGGACCTCAAACCAGGAGACACCGATATGTAGACAACGATACTAATGCTTACACAAAATACAGCCAGTTAATGACATCAATATGGCTGCTGTATATTAGAATAAGTCACCAATTAGTCAATTACCATACTATACCATTTTGCATACATAAAGCGTATTCTACAAACTTCAATTTAAAGTGCATAGTGCAAAACATAACTATGTATTATTCAATAGTAATAGATCCACTGGTATAAAGAGGCAAAAGTCAGCTATGAATGTAAGATGGTAGTGCATCAGTATCAAAGTAAAAATGAAAACAATGTAGTTTAATTATTGCCAAATTTGGCTTATATTGATAAACTGATGGTCAAAGCTGTACTTCCATCAGATGATAATTAATTCAAACATTGGCTAAAGTGAAAAAAATGATTCATTACCTGAATACTATGTAGTAAGTGAGCAGGGAGTGATAAGGACGCTGTGTCTCCCGCAGCCTCCATAAGCGTCCTTATCACCTCACTTATTGCACCTCTGCATGAGAATTTTGTCACGCAGCATCGGTGCAGTTAGTGAGGTCACTGGATCTCATCAGCTGATGAACTCATGTGACCTCTGTCCTGGCAGCTCAGCACTATACACTGCAGGGAGCGATCACGCTCCTGTCAGTTTATAGCCTGCTGTGAGGTGATCAGATCACCATGGGATACTTGTGATTCGGCGGATAGGTGAGTATAAGCTCTTTTTTTTAACATTCATTTAAACTTATTTTTTCCCTGCAAGCACAGACCCAAGCTGATGACAGCTCCCATCATCAATGCCTGCACTTGCTATTATCAGCGGCAGCAGCCCTAGGCTGTTGGGAGGACTGGTCTTTCATCAGCTGAACCTGTCACCCGCGGTCAATTCTTTATGCGTTTTTGCTGCGTTTTTGACCCATTGACTTCAATTGAGTCCGTCAAATACGCAGCAAAAATACACAGCAAATCCGCAAATATTTTGATACCTGCGTTTTCGTTGCAGATTTGACTAACTCAATTGAAGTCAATGGGATAAAAACGCTCAAAGAATTGACATGCTACAGATTTAAATGCAATGCTAATCCTGACAAGAAAATTCCTGATCTTGTGCACAGCACTTCAGGATTTTCATTGCATTAGCTGGCACAAGGATTCTCTAGCATTTTGGGCCCATTTCCGTGTGGAAAAAAATGCTGTGAAAATGCACCAATAACACACCATGTGCACACAGAACACAGTTTTTTTTAAGAAGCCCTCCTACTCAGCATTCTTTACCTGTATTAATTGCACCTGTTTGAAGTCGTTACCTGTATAAAAGACACCTGTCCACACACTCAATCAATCACACTCCAAGCACTCCACTATGGCCAAGAACAAAGAGCTGTCTAAGGACACCAGGGACAAAATTGTAGACCTGCACAAGGCTGGAATGGGCTACAGGAGAATAGGCAAGCAGCTTGTTGAGAAGGCAACAACTGTTGCTGCGATTATTAGAAAATGGAAGAAACACATGACGACTGTCAATCTTCCTTGGTCTGGTGCTCCATGCATGATCTTGCAATGTGAAGTAAGGATGATTCTGATAAAGGTCAGGAATCAGCCCAGAACTACATGGGAGGATCTGCTCAATGACCTGAAGAGAGCTGGGACCACAGTCTCAAACATTACCGCTAGTAACTTACTACACCGTCATGGACGAAAATCCTGCAGTGCACGCAAGGTCCCCCTGATCACGCCAGCACATGTCCAGGCCCATTTGAAGTTCACCAATGACCATCTGGATGATCCCGAGGAAGCATGGGAGAAGGTCATGTGGTCAGATGAAACCGAAATAGAACTTTTTGCTATCAACTCCACTCACTGTGTTTGGAGGAAGGAGAAAGATGAATACAACCCCAAGAACACCGTCCCAACCTTGAACCATGGTGGGGAAAACATCATACTTTGGGGGTCTTTTCTGCTAATGGGACAGGACAACTGCATCGTATTGAAGGGAGGATGGATGGGGTCATGTAGATTTTGGCTAACAACATCCTTCCCTCAGTAATGACAATGACCCAAAATACAGACAGGACAACTAAGGAGTGTCTATGTAAGAAGCATTTCAAGGTCCTGGAGTGGCCTAGCCAGTCTCCAGACCTGAACCCAATAGAAAATCTTTGGAGGGAGCTGAAACTAAATGTTGCCCAGCGACAGCCCCGAAAACTGAAAGATCTGGAGAAGATCTGTATGGAGGAGTGGGCCAAAATCCCTGCTGCAGTGCGTGCAAACCTGGTCAAGAACTACAGGAAACGTCTGACCTCTGTAATTGCAAAGGTTTCTGCACCAAATATTAAATTCTGTTTTTCTATTGTATCAAATACTTATTCCAGGCAATAAAATGCAAATTAATTATGTAAAAATCATACAAAGCAATTTCCTGGATTATTTTTTTTTTACATTCTGTTTCTCACAGTTGAAGTGTACCTATAACAAAAATTACAGGCCTCTCCATTCTTTGTAGGTGGGAAAACTTGCAAAATCAGCAGTGTATCAAATACTTATTTTCCCAACTGTAGATGCTGCCTTGCAATATTTAGGGTTTGTTCAAACTCGCGTATAAATAATGGGTCCCATTCCCATCCAGGAGAGTGGAAGAAATCTTAGTCACTAAGCTGGTACTGTAAAAAGGAAGTGTTTTTGTCACAGAAAAAAAAATGCTGATGTAATGGCATTTGTGGAAACACCCCACAGATATCCTCAGTCATATGATGGGAAATATTGTATATACAGTGGTGGCCAAAAGTATTGGCACCCCTGCAATTCTGTCAGATAATATTCAGTTTCTTCCTGAAAATGATTGCAATCACAAATTCTTTGGTCTTATTATCTTCATTTAATTTGCTTGCATGGAAAAAACACAAAATAGAATGAAGCAAAAATCAAATCATTGATCATTTCACACAAAACTCCAAAAATGGGCCAGACAAAAGTATTGGCACCCTCAGCCTAATACTTGGTTGCACAACCTTTAGCCAAAATAACTGCGAACAACCGCTTCCGGTAACCATCAATGAGTTTCTTACAATGCTCTGCTGGAATTGTAGACCATTCTTCTTTGGCAAACTGCTCCAGGTCCCTGATATTTGAAGGGTGCCTTCTCCAAACTGCCATTTTGAGATCTCTCCACAGGTGTTCTATGGGATTCAGGTCTGGACTCATTGCTGGCCACCTTAGAAGTCTCCAGTGCTTTCTCTCAAACCATTTTATAGTGCTTTTGGAAGTGCGATTTGGGTCATTGTCCTGCTGGAAGACCCATCACGTCTGAGGGAGACCCAGCTTTCTCACACTGGGCCCTACATTATGCTGCAAAATTTGTTGGTAGTCTTCAGACTTCATAATGCCATGCACACGGTCAAGCAGTCCAGTGCCAGAGGCAGCAAAGCAACCCCAAAGCATCAGGGAACCTCCACCATGTTTGACTGTAGGGACCGTGTTCTTTTCTTTGAATGCCTCTATTTTTTCCTGTACACTCTATGTTGATGCTTTTTCCCAAAAAAGCTCTACTTTTGTCTCATCTGACCAGAGAACATTCTTCCAAAATGTTTTAGGCTTTCTCAGGTAAGTTTTGGCAAACTCCAGCCTGGTTTTTTTATGTCTCGGGGTAAGAAGTGGGGTCTTCCTGGGTATCCTACCATACAGTCCCTTTTCATTCAGACGCCGACGGATAGTACGGGTTGACACTGTTGAACTTGTTTGGATGTTAGTCGAGGTTCTTTATCCACCATCCGCACAATCTTGCATTGAAATCTCTCGTCAATTTTTCTTTTCCGTCCACATCTAGGGAGGTTAGCCACAGTGCCATGGGCTTTAAATTTCTTGATGACACTGCGCACGGAAGACACAGCAACATTCAGGTCTTTGGAGATGGACTTGTAGCCTTGAGATTGCTCATGCTTCCTCACAATTTGGTTTCTCAAGTCCTCAGACAGTTCTTTGGTCTTCTTTCTTTTCTCCATGCTCAATGTGGTACACACAAGGACACAGGACAGAGGTTGAGTCAACCTCTGCGCATCCTCCTCCTCCTCATGTTCAGCCTCCATCTCAGATATCACCACATCAGTTACAAGCTGGAAGCACTGCAGTACTGCCTCAGCCAAGCGGCAACAGGCTGTGCTGAAACTCATAAGCTTAGGTGATAAACCTCACACTGCTTGTGAGTTGTGGACAGCTGTGAAAGAGCAGGCAGATCTGTGGCTGAGACCGCTGAACCTACATCCAGGCATGGTCGTGTATGGGGGCTCTGAGGCGAGGCGAGATCACACAAGTACCATGCCTGGCTCATGTGCTTAACATCGTGATTCAGCGGTTTCTTAAATCGTACCCCGAGTTGCCAGATCTGCTTGTCAAAGTACGCCGCCTGTCAGCTCATTTTCGCAAGTCGGCTACAGCTTCCGCCGCCCTTGCTGTGTTGCAGCAGCGTTTACAGCTTCCGGCACACCGACTGGTGTGTGATGTCCCCACTCATTGGAACTCTACCCTTCACATGTTGCAAAGGATTTGTGAGCAGAAGAGAGCAGTTGTGGAGTACCAGCTGCAACAAGGCCGTCGATATTCAGGTTAGACTCCACACATAAGACCTCAGGAGTGGATCTGGATGTCTGACATATGTACCATCCTGACAAACTTTGAGGAGTCCACCAAGATGGTGAGTGGTGATGACGCCATCATTAGCGTCAGCATCCCACTTGTCTGTCTTTTGCAACGCTCTCTGGAGAGAATTAAAGAGGAGGCATTGCAGCCAGAGTATGATGAGATGGATCAAGAAGCCGTAGCGGGTGATTACACACAGCCCAGCCTCATCTCATCCCAACGTGCATTGAGGGACAATGAGGGAGAGGATGAGGAGGAGGAGGAGGAGGAAGAACAGGAGCTGGTATCATGTGCTGTAGATGGTAGTACCTGTACAACTGTCATACCGTCGGTTCAGCGTGGGTGGCCTGAGGACAGGGGGGAGGAGGAGGAGGAGAGCATGGTCAGTCGTCATGTTGGTGAGGACACGGAAGCCTTGCCTGTTACCAGTCTGGCACGCATGGCTAACTTTATGTTACGCTGCCTTAACCGTGACCCTCGCGTTGTCAAAATGTTGGGTGACAGTCATTACTGGTTGGTGACACTTGTAGACCCCCGCTACAAGGAGAACTTTCACTCTCTTATTCCTGAGGTGGAGAGGTCTACAAAAATGGGGCAATACCAGAAGGCCCTTGCTGCAGAACTCTTAAAAAAATTCCCATCTGAACACGCTAGCGGCAGAGGTCACAGTTCGTTGCCCAACCAAGGCGTACAGACGAGAGAGACGCAACTCCAATCCAGCAGAGACAGGGGAACACTGTCAACGTTCTGTGACAGTTTTCTGACACCCGCCCAGCTTACAGGCCCTGAGGCGCGGGGAACTCTCACAAGGAGTGGAAAGTTTCAAAAGATGGTGAGGGAGTACCTTGCCGACCGTACCAGCGTCCTCCGTGATTCCTCTGTACCTTTTAATTATTGGGTATCCAAGCTGGACACTTGGAATGAACTCGCTCTGTACGCCTTATCGGAGCGTGTTTTTAGTGCCGCTGGGGGAATTATAACTGATAAGCGCACTCGCCTGTCAACTGACAATGCTGACAAGCTGACCCTTATCAAAATGAACAAGGGCTGGATTGGGCCAGACTTTTCATCACCACCAAATGACAGCAGAGTAACATAAAGTCAAATCCACTGTGTTATTTCGGGAGGTGTATTCCCATGCACCGCTTCACACCCACTCATGGGTATACGCTTCCTCATTTTGGCTCTATTTTGCTCTTCTCCTTATCCTCAGCCTCCACCACCACTATACCACCAGTGTGACCTTGGTCCGTGTTGCCAGCATTGCAAGTTCCTCCCTCCTAATTTTTGGTAGCTTTTGCTTGGAAGGCATAGGAAAAGACTATGGGAGACCCACTCCCCAATAATGGGAATAATGCTTTTAAGATGCTGTACTACATGGCTCTTGTTTGCCAGCATTGCAAGTTACTCTGTCCTAATTTTTGGCAGCTTTTGCTTGGCAGGCATAGGCAAAGACTATGGGAGACCCACTCCCCAATAATGGGAATAATGTTTTTAAGATGCTGTACTGCATGGCTCTTGCAAGGGGCATTTAAACCGTGTTGTTAAGCTACTGCGACCTCCACCACTTTTCCAAGGGGCATTGATATTGTCTTTTTATTCCACTGCGACCTCCACGTCTCTTCCAAGGGGCATTTAAACCGTCTTTTTAAGCTACTGTGACCTCCACCACTCTTCCAAGGGGCATTAAAACCGTCTTCTTAAGCTACTGCGACCTCCACCGCTCTTCCAAGGGGCATTAAAACCGTCTTGTTAACCCTAGAACGCATGACCATAAAAATCTACATTTTCACATACCTGGGGCCTTTTAGGCCCGTGTGCAAATAACATGGAATAACTCAAACAAAAATGACAAACAACTATATACCTGAGGAATACCTAGAGTTTCAAAATTCTAACTAAAGTAATCTTGCAGAAAATAGAAAACAATTAACAGGACGGGCCTGCGAGGCCCCAGGTATGCGTTCTAGGATTAAGCTACTGCGACCTCCACCATTCTTCCAAGGGGCATTAAAACCATCTTGTTAAGCTACTGCAACCTCCACGTCTCTTCCAAGGGGCATTAAAACCGTCTTGTTAAGCTACTGCAACCTCCACGTCTCTTCCAAGGGGCCTTAAAACTGTCATGTTAAGCTACTGCAACCTCCTCGTCTCTTCCAAGGGGCATTAAAACTGTCTTGTTAAGCTACTGCAACCTCCACGTCTCTTCCAAGGGGCATTAAAACCTTCTTGTTAAGCTACTGCAACCTCCACGTCTCTTCCAAAGGGCATTAAAACCGTCTTGTTAAGCTACTGCAACCTCCACCACTTTTTCAAGGGGCATTGAAATTGTCTTTTTATTCCACTGTGGCCTCCACGTCTCTTCTAAGGGGCATTAAAACCGTCTTGTTAAGCTACTGCGACCTCCACTACTTCTCCAAGGGGCATTAAAACCGTCTTGTTAAGCTACTGCGACCTCCACCACTCTTCCAAGGGGCATTAATATCGTCTTTTTATTCCACTGTGACCTCCACCACACCTCCAAGGGGCATTAAAACCGTCTTGTTAAGCTACTGCAACCTCCACGTCTCTTCCAAGGGGCATTAAAACCGTCTTGCTAAGCTACTGCGATCTCCACGTCTCTTCTAAGGGGCATTAAAACCGTCTTGCTAAGCTACTGCAACCTCCATGTCTCTTCCAAGGGGCATTAAAACTGTTTTGTTAAGCTACTGCGACCTCCACGTCTCTTTCAAGGGGCATTAAAACCGTCTTGTTAAGCTACTGCGACCTCCACCACTTTTCCCAGGGGCATTGATATTGTCTTTTTATTCCACTGCGACCTCCACCATTCTTCCAAGGGGCATTAAAACCGTCTTGTTAAGCTACTGCGACCTCTACCACTTTTCCCAGGGGCATTGATATTGTCTTTTTATTCCACTGCGACCTCCACGACTCTTCCAAGGGGCATTTAAACCATCTTGTTTAGCTACTGTGACCTCCACCACTCTTCCAAGGGGCATTAAAACCGTCTTGTTAAGCTACTGCGACCTCCACCACTTTTCCCAGGGGCATTGATATTGTCTTTTTATTCCACTGTGACCTTCACCATTCTTCCAAGCGGCATTAAAATAGTCTTGTTAAGCTACTGCGACCTCCAACACTTTTCCCAGGGGCATTGATATTGTCTTTTTATTCCACTGCGACCTCCACGTCTCTTCCAAGGGGCATTAAAACTGTCTTGCTAAGCTGCTGCAAACTCCACGTCTCTTCCAAGGGGCATTAAAACCATCTTGTTAAGCTACTGCAACCTCCACATCTTTTCCAAGGGGCATTAAAACCATCTTGTTAAGCTACTGCAACTTCCACGTCTCTTCCAAGGGGCATTAAAACCGTCTTTTTAAGCTACTGCAACCTCCACGTCTCTTCCAAGGGGCATTAAAACCATCTTGTTAAGCTACTGCAACCTCCACGTCTCCTCCAAGGGGCATTAAAACCATCTTGTTAAGCTACTGCAAACTCCACATCTCTTCCAAGTGGCATTAAAACCATCTTGTTAAGCTACTGCGACCTCCACCACTTTCCCCAGGGGCATTAAAACCATCTTGCTAAGCTGCTGCGACCTCCACCATTCTTCCAAGGGGCATTAAAACCGTCTTGTTAAGCTACTGCGACCTCCACCACTTTTCCAAGGGGCATTGATATTGTCTTTTCATTCCACTGCAACCTCCACCATTCTTCCAGAGGGCATTGCATTTCTTCCTAATTTTAGTCAGCTTTTGCTTTTCAATGCATAGGCGAACACTAAGGGAGACCCACTCCCCAATAAGGGGTAGAAGGTTTTTAGTATGCTGTAATCCACGTCTGTTTCAAGGGGCATTGCAGTTCCTCATAATTTTTGGAAAGCCTTCCATTCACTGCTTAGGCCAACATTGCACAGGAGACCCAGTTGCTATAAATGGAAAAAACGTTTTAGTTAAGGCCCTCTGACCTCCATGTCAAGGGGCATTAAAGTGCCTCGAAATTTTTGTTAGGCATTGCACTCACTGCATGCCCTTTAACTGTGTAGCCGAACCGCTCCTTTTGGTACCGAAACATATCCTACAAGACATGTGTGGTTGACTGGCGTGATATTGATGTGAATGGTCCCTGTTCCTCCTGCTCTTTCTCCTTTGCCACCACCTCATCCATCATTCATCACCTGAAGCTTTGTTTTAACAGGAGTCATAGAACTGGGATAGTAGCAGGAAAACATCCAGCAATCTTCGGAGAAGGTAGGATATGCGCTAAAACGCTGATCACCTCAGGCCTAGCCGCTACTACATACATGCACTTGCATTCCAAGAAAACGAAGCAGACGCTAACTTCTATCATCATCATTATGCTCCTCATCTTGGCACTCTCAACTCCCCTGATGGAGAAGCCAGGGCCCACCGGAGGAGTCTGGTTCTCTGGTGGGCTCGTCCAATGCTGCCCTAAAGCAGAGGGAAGTTTGAAGGAGAAATAGGGGCGGCTGGGGACCATTTATGGACATCCGGCTGCCCCTAGGCGGCTGGGGACCGTGTGTGGACACCCGACCGCGGGGCGGCTGGGGACCGAGTATAGACACCCGGCCCCCCCTGGCGGCTGGGGACCGAGCGTGGACACCCGGCCGCCGGGCGGCTGGGGACTGAGTATGGATGCCTCGCTGCCAAAGTAGCCATGAGGTAGTGGCCAACTTTGGCCTCCTCCAAACTAAAAGGCCCCATTTCAAGTGCAAGCTAGCAGTATGGTATTGCAGCCTGGGGGTGGGTGGGTGGCAGGTTGCACACTTACGCTTGCATTCCAAGAAAACAAAGCAGATGCTAAATTCTATCATCATCATCATGCTCCTCACTTTGGCACTCTCAACTCGCCTGATGGAGAAGCCAGGGCCCACCGGAGGAGTCTGGTTCTCTGGTGGGCTCGTCCAATGCTGCCCTAAAGCAGGCCAGGCTAAGAAAATTGTTGGGGAAGTTTGAAGGAGAAATAGGGGCGGCTGGGAACCGCTTATGGACAACCGGCCGCCCCCAGGCGGCTGGGGACCGTGTGTGGACACCCGGCTGCAGGGTGGCTGGGGACCAAGTATGGACACCCGGCCGCCCCCTGGCGGCTGGGGACCGAGCGTGGACACCCGGCTTTTAGGCAGTAACCTGGTTGTCAGAGATGCTTCCAGGGGTCTTCCCCATGCTGTTCCCATGTCTTTTCAGCACTGTATGCATGTGTCACACAGCACATGGCCAGATAAGATTGTAAAATGTTAAAATTACATTTCCCGGTGAATACATTTGTCACGGTTGAAAGCAATACAAAAGTGCAAAAACGCATAAAAAATGCTACTTGTGAACATAGCCCAAGGTGTGGAGGAGTATTTTTGTTTTTGGTTATTTATTTTACCTTATACACAAGTCTTTACTCTGCAAAGGATGTTCCTAAACATATTTCACAGGAAAACCGTTTCAGTTTAGTTTTTGAACGTTATATTGTGAGCTTAATACCTCTGACCACGTTGTTGACAGCAGTGACCTGGGGGTCAGAAATGCTTCCTGGGGCGATGCCCATGCTGTCCCCTTGTCTTTTGAGCATTGTCACTATAGTTTTGGGCACTTTTTAGGCTTTCTACAGACTGCCGGGGGTGCCGCCGCAAAAATGCTCGGGTCTCCCATAGACTAACATTGAGCTTCGAGCACCCGAGCATTTTAGTGCTCGCTCAACACTAATAATCACCACACTCTATGGAGACTCATTGTAACAAATTTAAGGAGCAACATACTAAAAACATTTTAATTGATAAATGTCATAAAACATAAAAAATAAAAATATTAGGCATTTTATATAATAATAATAATAATTAAAAAATAAAATAATAATCATTTTATTATTCCATGGTGCTTTACAATTCAGATGTTACATGTGCAATGTCAGACATTACAAAGTAGCACAATTCCTACAAGAGGAGGTGAGGTCCCTGCTCACAAGTTTGCAACTTAAAAGTAAAGTTGGACACAAAAGGTAATAAGTGTTTGTAGTATATGGTACGGCCACCTTTTAGAATAAATAAGGATATACATATAAGGCTGCATGAACCGGCCACCAGCCGGTATCTGTGTAGTGAGCTGGCAGACTCTGGCTGTTCTGTGATAATTGAGATAGAGCCTGTTACAGGAATGATTACGCAGGATGGTGTTGCCACCTTGTGGCCAGAGGTTGCACCTGCGCAGGGTGTGATGACAGAGAAAAAGACTGAGCCTCCTGTGTCCCGCCCTAGAGAGTCACGTGACCAGAGTGGGAAGCAGGAAAAAGCGCGCAAAGAGTCTGTTGTTGTCTGTGAAAAGAGCCAGGACGGTGTGCAGCTCCTCGTGTGTGGTGCAGAGGAGACTCTCAACTAGAGATGAGCGTTGTTCTACTCGAACTGTTCGCCAATCTCAAATTCGAGCTGTTTTGGGCGGTGTTCGAGCCGGTCGGCGAACACGAACAATTTGAGAAAAATTCGGCTGTTCGAGGTTATGTTCGATAACTGTTCGTGCACCAAAATCATAACTGGATTTTTTCTCAGTAATGATGAAAATTAATGTTAATACGCAGTTTGAGTGTACAGCGGGGTGGGGGGAGGGGCAGGGGATAAATCTCTGCAGGAACAATGAAGATCTCCATTTTTTTTTCTCTTTCCCGCATTTGCAGTGGGGAGGTGCAATCTGTCAGCCTATCAGCAGCGCACACACGGAGCGAAGTGCTTTTTTTCACACAAGCAAGGGCATGTGTGATTGGCAGTGTATGTCACATGTCCTTGCCCTATAAGACCAAGCCATTTTCCCCGTCGCCACCATTTTCTCACTGCTGCAGCTGCGTGTTAGACGGCACCGCTGTTGCTGTGTGCGCTATACCTTGTTAATTTCAAGCCAATTTTCGCACAAATATACAGATAGCTTGGGAGTAGGGAATAGTTGTGATTGCAGTCCTTTTAAGGACTAGGTTACAGCATTTCCTACGACTTTTATCAGGCAGGTCTGTGCTCTTAAATAGATAGATTGTGGGAGTAAAGACTAATTGTAATTGGAGTCCTTTTCAGGACTAGGTTACATCAGTTCCTATCAGTTTTTGCCAGGCAGGTCTGTGCCAGTGCTGTGCAAGTTTTTTTCACAGCATTTGGCTGAATCTAGCAAAGCTAATCCTTTTTGGCCTATTGCAGAGTGTGTTAGTCAGTGGAGTAGCCTATCTGTGTTGCAAGATATACCACCTGTGTATAGAATACCAATTTTTTTACTGCACCTAGTGAAGTAAAATCTTTTGGGCATAGCATCATTCTATTAGTCCATCTATACTGACCTCCATCAGGTTGCAAACTGAATATAATTTTTTTCTGCATCTAGCTCTGAAAAAATATTTGGGCTTCTAGCAGTGTGTGGGACTTGGTCTATTAGTCCATCTATACTGACCTCCATCAGGTTGCAAATTAAAAATAATTTTTTTCTGCATCTAGCTCTGAAAAAATATTTGGGCTTCTAGCAGTGTGTGGGACTTGGTCTATTAGTCCATCTATACTGACCTCCATCAGGTTGCAAATTAAAAATAATTTTTTTCTTCATTTATCTCTGAAAAAATATTTGGGCTTCTAGCAGCGTGTGGGACTTGTTCTATTAGTCCATCTATACTGACCTCCATCAGGTTGCAAATTAAAAATAATTTTTTTCTGCATCTAGCTCTGAAAAAATATTTGGGCTTCTAGCAGTGTGTGGGACTTGGTCTATTAGTCCATCTATACTGACCTCCATCAGGTTGCAAATTAAAAATAATTTTTTTCTGCATCTAGCTCTGAAAAAATATTTGGGCTTCTAGCAGTGTGTGGGACTTGGTCTATTAGTCCATCTATACTGACCTCCATCAGGTTGCAAATTGAATAAAAAAAATTTCTGCATCTAGCTCTGAAAAAATATTTGGGCTTCTAGCGGTGTGTGGGACTTGGTCTATTAGTCCATCTATACTGACCTCCATCAGGTTGCAAATTAAAAATAATTTTTTTCTGCATCTAGCTCTGAAAAAATATTTGGGCTTCTAGCAGTGTGTGGGACTTGGTCTATTAGTCCATCTATACTGACCTCCATCAGGTTGCAAATTAAAAATAATTTTTTTCTTCATTTAGCTCTGAAAAAATATTTGGGCTTCTAGCAGTGTGTGGGACTTGTTCTATTAGTCCTTCTATACTGACGTCCAGCAGGTTGCAAATTGAATATAATTTTTTTCTGCATCTAGCTCTGAAAAAATATTTGGGCTTCTAGCGGTGTGTGGGACTTGGTCTATTAGTCCATCTATACTGACCTCCATCAGGTTGCAAATTAAAAATAATTTTTTTCTGCATCTAGCTCTGAAAAAATATTTGGGCTTCTAGCAGTGTGTGGGACTTGGTCTATTAGTCCATCTATACTGACCTCCATCAGGTTGCAAACTGAATATATTTTTTTCTGCATCTACCTCTGAAAAAATATTTGGCCTTCTAGTAGTGTGTCGGACTTTCTCTATTAGTCCATCTATACTGACCTCCATCAGGTTGCAAATTAAAACTAATTTTTATCTGCATCTACAGTACCTCTGAAAAAATATTTGGGCTTCTAGCTGTGTGTGGGACTATTTGTATTAGTCCATCTATACTGACCTCCATCAGGTTGCAAATTCAAAATAATTTTTTTCTGCATCTAACCCAGCCAATAGTTTTGGCCTAATACCACAGTTTGGCCACTCAGCTCTGCTCGGTTACCATCCATTGTTTTTTTGTGCAAACAACTCCAGAGTTGTGAATTAGTTAACCACCAAAATGAGTGGAAAAAGGCCTGCTGCTGGTGGAAAGGGGAATAGGCGTGTTGGGAAGGGGAAAAAAGGTTGTGTCCGTGGGGTAGGTGCAGAAGAAAGACCATCTTCCAGCCAAACTAAAATGTCTACTTCTTTTAGCGGACAATGTGATAAGATCCCTTTCTTACGGCCACGCCAATCGCTACAAATTCCAGATGAGGCACAAAAACAGCAGGTGCTTCAACGGATATCAAGTGCTCCTTTAAGTGGGCTCTCCTCCACATCAACTTCAACATCACAAATACTCCAGTCCTCAAAGGTGTCACCCAAATCGCACTTGCTTCCTCACAGCTCCCAAATCTCCAGCTGCCCGTCTGAGTATGAGGTAGAACAGATGGTTGAGTCTGCAGAGCTGTTTACTCATACTATAGCCTGGGAATCAGAGGTCGACTCCAGCGCTTCTGTGAATCCAGACGAGGAAATGATCTGCACTGATGCCCAGAATCTTTATGAGTCGGATCCAGGACCAGACGCAGAAGGTTCTGACCATAATGTAGACCCTCATTCCCAAACTGTAACTCCTGTTGGTGGAGACAATGAGGAAGACGATGATAAGACTCAAATACCTGATTGGAGCGACAACTTTAGTTTTTTGTCAGGGCAGGAACAGGTTGGCTCTGAGGACGACGGGTGTGATAACGCACAGGGTGATGATGATGAGGTCGGAGATCCCACTTACTGTCAACCCACAGTCAGCCAAGAGATGAGGTCAGCAGAGGAGGTGGAGGAAGATGCTAGTGACGACGAGGTCAGGTTGCGCCTTCCTGGACAGAGACGTAGTACTGGAAGCACGTCAACAACTGCATCCTCAAACACAACTCTGCCTCTCACCACAAGTCGTGGTGGCTCTTCAGGTCGCATGGGTGCTAAGCCTTGCATAGCCTGGGCATTTTTTCAGATCGATAAAGATGACCCAACTCGTGTTATCTGTAACATTTGTCAGCAAAAGCTAAGTAGAGGCCAAAAAATACATAGTTTGAGTACTTCATGCATGAACCGGCACATGGACATGAAGCATAAGTTGCAGTGGGAAGCTCAGTGTGCTACAATGCGGTCTAGCCGGCCGGGCCAACCACCGTCTGCCATATCTTGTGCATCCGCGGCCTCTTCATCCTCTGTGACTGGGGGGACAGCAGTCACACCTGTTTTGGGGCGCAGACCTGCCACCTCTTTACCCGCAACAGCCAGCGTGATTGGCAGGTCATCATTTTCTTTGGAGGTGGTAACACCAGCTGGTCTTGAGCGCTGTCCGACATCGATAGCACCACCTTTGGATCAAGGCAACCTAACATGTCCGCCTGCATCTTCCTCACAGACCGGCAGTTTGCCGGGGACACCCTTATCAACCCCGTCTAAGCACAATAGCCAGCCCTCGGTCCCTCAGATGTGGACAAGTAAAAGACCATTTCCTCCTAGCCATGAGAAAGCTAAGAGGTTGAATTTCACCATCTGCAAGCTCTTGGCTACAGAAATGCTGCCTTTCCGCCTGGTGGACACAGAGGATTTTCGAGACCTTATGTCCGTCGCAGTGCCCCAGTACCAGATGCCCAGTCGGCACTACTTCTCAAAGAAAGGTGTGCCTGCGCTCCACCAGCATGTCGCACACAACATCACCGCTTCTTTGAGAAACTCTGTGTGTGACAGGGTGCATTTCACCACAGACACTTGGACGAGTAGGCATGGACAGGGGCGTTACATGTCGCTGACTGGGCACTGGGTAACTATGGTGACAGCAGGACAAGGGGCTGCTGTCCAAGTCTTGCCGTCCCCACGAGTTGTGCGTCAATCCTCTTTATGTCATTTTTCCTCCACTGCTTCTGCCTCCTCAACCTCCTCTCGGTCTTCCACCTGCACCCAAAGCCTGTCTGGTCATGCCACAAGCTTTCTAACTGCGCAGAAGGGATCCTGCACACCTCCTTACTATGCTGGCAGTAGGGCTCAACGTCATCAGGCGGTTTTTACATTGAAATGTCTGGGAAATGTGAGTCACACAGCTGAGGAGTTGTGGTCAGCTCTGGAGAACCAATTTCATGAATGGTTGTCTCCACTGGACCTGAAACCAGGGAAGGCCGTGTGCGACAATGCTGCAAACCTGGGTGCGGCCCTTCGCCGGGGCAATGTCACACACGTGCCTTGTATGGCTCACGTGTTGAACCTGGTTGTCCAGCAATTTTTAGCCCACTATCCCAGACTAGATGGCCTTCTGCAGAGGGCACGGTCGCTGTGTGCTCACTTCCGCCGTTCGCATCCCGCAGCTCAGCGACTTACATCTCTACAGAAGTCGTTGGGCCTGCCACTTCACCGGCTAAAATGCGATGTGCCTACCCGGTGGAATTCAACTCTGCACATGTTGCAGCGACTGTGGCAGCACCGACAAGCCCTGGTGCAATACGTTCTGACGTATAGCCTGGGCCAACGAGATTCAGAGGTGGGGCAAATCACGCTGGAGGAGTGGTCTCAGATCAGGGACCTATGCACCCTTCTGCACAGTTTTGAAATGGCGACGAAGATGTTTAGTGCTGACGATGCCATTATCAGCATGACTATTCCGGTGATTTACATGCTGGAGCACATGTTAAACAGAATTCGGAGTCAGGTGGTGGCACAAGAGGAGGTGGAGGAAGTAGAGGAGGAGGAGTTGTATGCGGAAGGGCTAACATCTGCAAGGTCCAGACGGTCGGCAGCACCAGGGCGGCAGGCCTGTGAGGGTGGGGGAGATGATTTTACCAGGGCGCATGGTAGCAGCCAAACTAGTGAGGAAGGTGCAGGAGCCCAGGAAGAAGTGGAGGACAAACTGATGGAAGACTCATCAGATGAGGGAGACCTTGATCACATTTCTGTTGTGCGAGGTTGGGGGGAGAGGACAGAGGAAGGAAGCATGATTGTTACCTCGCCACCAACACAACAGGGACTTGGTGCTCCTGGATGCGCAACACACATGAGTGCCTTCTTGCTGCACTACCTGCAACATGACCCTCGAATTGTGAGAATTAGAAATAATCTTGACTACTGGGTTGCCACACTGTTAGATCCCCGGTACAAAAGTAAATTTGCAGAAATTATTCCTGCCATAGAAAGGGATGCACGCATGCAGGAGTATCAGCAGAGACTGTTGCAGAATCTTACATGTGCTTTTCCACAAAATACCTGTGGTGCACGTAGTGAATCTCACAGTTCCAACTTGCCAACCGTGGGACCGTCAAGTGTTCAGCACTCAAACCGTAACAGAACCACAGTATCTGCTGGTAACATCAATTTTGCGGAATCATTTCACCACTTTTTTAGCCCATCCTTTGCAAGGCCACAGGAGACAAGAAGTCTGACACATAGTCAACGCCTAGAGACGATGGTACAGGAGTATCTCCAAGTAAACATTGAAGCCACGACTGTGTCACTGGACCCTTGCTCTTTTTGGGCTTCCAATCTGGATAAATGGCCGGAGCTAGCCACTTACGCCTTGGAGATCTTGTCATGCCCCGCAGCCAGCGTTCTGTCTGAACGTGTGTTCAGCGCTGCTGGTGGTGTGCTGACAGATAAGCGCACGCGGCTCTCCACTGATAATGTAGACAGACTCACGTTCATAAAGATGAACAAATCATGGATCCGAAACGACTTTTCTACCCCTGTGTCATCCTGGGGAGAGTAAAAGCTTGATGATTGGTTAAAATCACCCTACCAACCGTTTTAAGCTTTCAAATTACTAATCATGTTTATCTGTATCTTGACTGGAAAATAATTTGGGCTTTGTAGCAGTGTGCAGCACTGATCCTATTAGGCCATCTATAATAAGCTTCACCAGATTTAAAATTAAAAATAATTTTTAGCTGCATCTAGCCCGGAAAATAATTTTGGGGCTCCGAGATGCGCAAGACACATAAGTGCCTTCTTGCTGCACTACCTGCAGCATGACCCTCATATTGTCAGAATTCGAAGTAATCATGACTACTGGGTTGCCACACTCTTAGATCCCCCAAACTTTTCGATCAACCTTTTCATTTTAATAAAGACCAAAAAAATGGTCATTTTTGAAATTATAAGCATTAGCAGGTTGTTAGAAACTGAAATCAAACAGTTTTCAACTCAAAACTTTATTCTAGGTGATGTTACATTTTCACATAGGACCCCTTGTTCGAAAGAAGCTTCTGAACTCTCTCGTCCATTGAATTTGTCAGGTTTTGGATGGTTTCTGCTTCAATTGTTTTGCATGAGGACAGAATACCCTCCGAGAGCTGTTGCTTAGATGTGAACTGCCTCCCGCCATCATAGACACTCCTTTTAATGATGCTCCAAAGGTTCTGAATGGGGTAGAGGTCAGGGGAGCATGGGGGTCACACCATAAGTTTGTCCCCTTTTATGCCCATATCAGCCAGAGATGCAGATGTTTTATGTGCAGCATGAGATGGTGCATTATCATGCAGAAAAATGATCTTGCTGTGAAATACACGGTTCTTCTTCTTGAACCATGGCAGGAAGTGCTGTTTGAGAAAATCCACATACATTATGGAGTTCATCTTTAGCGCCTTCAGGGATCCTAAAGGGGCCGACAATCTCTCTCCCCATGATTCCAGCCCAAAACATTACTCCACCTCCTCCTTGTTGGCGCTGTAGCCGTGTTTGCGTGGGGTGTCCATCAACCAGCCATCCTCCACTCCATTCATCTGGACCATCGAGCGCTGCACGGCACTCATCCGTGAACAAAACAGTTTTGAAATCAGTCTTCATGTAATGTTTGGCCCACTGGAGCCGTTTCTGCTTGTGTGAAGTGGATAGAGGAGGTCGACAGGATGGCGTATGCACAGCTGCAAACCTCTGAAGGACCCTGCATCTTGTTGTTCGGGGGACGTTGGAGGCACAAGCAGCTTCAAAAACTTGTCTGCTGCTATGACAAGGCTTTTTTGCCGCTGCTCTTTCAACCTGACGTAATTGCCTGTAGGAAAGAGTCCTCAATTTGCCCTTATCAGCACGCACACGTGTGTACTGTGAATCAGCTACATACTTCTTGATTGCCAAGACACTTCATCCTGATCATCGCACAATGTTGATTGTAGTCATGCCTTGACCTAAACACTCCACAATTTGTTGCTTCTCAGCAGCCGACACATCCTTTTTCTTTCCCATTTTGGCAGAAAATGTAGGCTGCTTAATAATGTGAGAGAGCCTTCTTAAGTAGTCTTGCCTTTCATTGGACACACCTGCCAAACTAATTAGCACAGGTGTCTGCAATTGCTTACAGTGATATAAAGAGCCCTGACACACATCACCATCAATGAGTTTAACTGACAAACAAACAAATTCTTCCCTTATCACTCCTAAACACTTTTTGCATAATAATTTGGAACGCGGTGTACATGTGCTTTTCCACAAAACACCAGTGGTTCACGTAGTGAATCTTACAGTTCTAACTTGCCAACCGTGGTCTGTATGGAATTGTTCAATAAAGGGCCCAAAATTAAGATAACATAGATGGGAGAGGTCTCTATGAATAGGAATTCCTAAGTATTTGATACCCTGTGAGGGCCAGGCAAAGGGAAAGTTGGACTGGATGGAATCCTATATGGATTTAGGGAGGGAGACATCGAGGGCCTCAGACTTCGCTGCATTGATTTTAAAATTTTACCATGTAACAAAGTGATCTATTTCAGCCATAACAGCAGGGATGGATATATGTGATTGAGTGATATATACTAGGACATCATCAGCAAATAGAGAGCACTTGTACTCGGTGCCTCCCACCTCAATCCACCTAATATTGGGGTTATGGCGAATTGATGAGAGCAGGTGCTCCGTCACTAGGATGTATAAGAGAGGGGACAGAGGACATCCCTGCCTTGTCCCATTGGTGATTGTGAAAGGTGATGAAAATGTTCTGACGCACCCCCTGGGCCTTGGGACACCCGGAGCCGGACCCTTTTTGGTGGATGCTGGTGGTTGTAGTCTTCGTGGCGGCGATCCGGTTCCGTGGCTCAGGGCGGTCAAACCAGTGGCGGAACTATTTATGTGGTTTTGATGTTTAAATGTCCGACTACGCCACCCGTGGATTGCGGTCAGAGTGAACCGCCGCTACAGGGCAGACCGCTAAGGCTGGTGTTGTGGGTGCAGCAGAGCGTAGCATAACTCCCCACGGGAGGAGTATAGCCTCAGGGCAGTGTATGCGGAGGATGGGGGTGATGGTGCAGGGCAGCAGCAGTAACGACACGGAGTCAGTGATGCAGTTCAGGGCCTTTACTCACAGTTCTTATTATCCAGACCACGTCTGCAGGTAACGGCTGCCCACGTCGTACTGTGCTCACCAGGTGAGGGGCTCAGACAACTCCCAGATAACTTTGGAGCGCTTCACAGGACCCCCTTTGTGTGTCCTTTGTCTGGCCTTTCTTACCAACACTTCTGTCCGGCTGCCTCGGGCCTCCTCTTGGTAAACTTGGCGCCAGTTTCCCTGACCCTATGTGGTGCCTTCCTAGCGGGTGGAGCAAGGGGCTGCGCCACATAAAATGTCAGAGCCTCCGGTTTCTAGCTGAGGGTCGTTTCCTGCCTCCACTAGTTCGGGGACCGGTCTCCCCCTTTGGCCTGACCCCTCCACGCAGGTGGATTCGGGCGTGCGGTGGCGACTCGCCCGTCCGCACCCCTGGGATCCCTTCATTCCTCGTTCCTGGAGCCTTCTCCGCTCCTCTTCCTTCCTTCTCCCTCTTGCAGGCCTGGGCCTCTGTTACTAGGCCCGCCTCCGGAGCAGAGCTCATGCAGAGCCCCTGCTCCCTGCCACTTCTGCTCAGACTTCTCTGCACTGAACTAAGATGGTGCCCACCTTTTATACTCCCTTCTCAATGCACCCAGGAACTGCTTCCTCCCTGCTCCTGCACTGCAGGGTTCCCCTTCCTCAGTGTTCCCTCCCCCCACTCCAGCCAGGGACAGGGACTGTCGTGCCCATCTCAGGGGCATATTGGTCGCCCTGCCCCACGGCAATGTGGTGTAATGCATGCAGGTGTCGGGTCCTGATCCACACTCCATCCTTATCTGAGAGTGAGATATCACACCTCTGGGTGAGGTGCAATACGTCTGTAGCAACCGAGCCCTCGGTGCTACAGTTCCATTTATCTTCAGCCTAGGTGACGTATTGTGATACAGGGCCGTGATTTTGGCTATAAAAGGGTCCCCTAGACCCCTACCCCAAGCTTTTTAAGAGAATCATATATGGCGTGCCAGGAGACTCTATGGAATGCTTTCTCAGCATCCAACGAGAGTATCTACTTACAAATTTTTAACTGCATCTAGCCCAGGAAATACTTTGTGCCTAGTAGCAGTGTCTGCTAGTCAGCGGATTATCCCGGCTGTTAAGCAAGCTACACCACCTGTAGTTTGGACACTTAATTTTTTCAAAGGAAATGCTTCGGGACCACGGGATACTTAGTGAAGAGCATCAGGAGGCACCCCAAGGCATAGGGGCTGGGACTGGCACTAGGATGCCTTGCGGTGGACAGCCGAGCTCGATCCTTATAAAAGCTTTTTAACTGCAGCAGCTTTAGTGGACGCTACTGGAGCTGGAATTACGCGGCTGCTGGCATGAGACTTGCCCTCCAATAGATCCTTGTAAATGGATTTAAAGTGTATTCATTCAAATTAGAGGGACAATTTAAATTAAAAAGCTTAGAGCTGCCTCCACCACAGGGGGGCTCTCTCGACCCACCAGCGGACAGGCACCAGTATTGGGAGAGGGGGGCTGGCCGTCAGGGTTCACCGCGGCTCTGGCACAAACCCGGCGACACGGAGGTGGCACGGGCAGGAGCGGACTGGCCGTCTCGGCTTCTCACTTTTTGGATTTTAGAAGGGCATGACATGCCTATATCTGTGTCTCCCCCTCCTTTTACTCCTCCACCTCTTTTCTTTTCGCATGACTATATGTACTTGTCACTTTTCCATGTGTTAGTTGTGTCTTCTGAGCAGTTTGTCAGCTTTTGGACACCTTTGAAGGTGTTTTCTATGTGTTTCTATGTGTTTTTGTTTGCCTGCCATTGGTTTTAACGGTGTTCGAAGGTGTTCGACGAACAGTTCGACGAACAGTTCGGCGAACACACGGGTGTTCGATGAACCGAACCGAACTCGAACACTACGGGGGTGGCTCAACACTACTCTCAACGTGATTTCTTTTATCTGACACCTTATCCTCAGAGCCTTCCCCAGCTTCTGCACTGCTGAAGGATTCAGCTGTTACACTCCCTGCTACTGGAGTGTGGACTACATAAGGGAATCCACAAAAGCTGCTATCCGGATCAGAGAGACTGTAAGCGGGACCTCTGGCGAGAGGCCGAAGTATTCCTTTCTTTCAGTAAAATTTGTTGTTCCTGTCTTCTTCGGCTGGGACCCCTTCCTGCAAAGACAGACAGGCCTGAGACGGGGGACACATCCTTCTGGAGTAAAGGACTGGTAACGTGTGAGTAGGGACAGTGAGGGTCAGCTTATCAGTACACGTTATTGCTGTGCATATTTACGGTTGTCATTTATTGTGTTCTGCTGTGTATACAAGTAAAGATACTGTTATCAAGATAGAGTCTGTGTGTGGGGATCTTGCTGGGCCAGATCATAGATACCAACGCTCGGCCTTGCCCGCGGTCACTTCATCTGGCGTAGTCGACAGGATCTGTGACCAACAAGATTCCCACCCAGGCCACGTGTACAGTCAGAAAGCCCCGCCGGTGTCTATTGTGAATCAGGTCAGGAAATTTGGCGGACGAAACTACCCTGTACCAGAGTGGGCGGAACAAGTCCGGATACTGGGGGAAATGTATAATATTGACCCTAAGACCTTGGCAGAAATGGCGGTACTGACGCTAGAGGGGGAGGCATGGACGACAGTCAGACTGGAGACGGTCAGGGGCCAGCGTACAGTAGATGATTTGGTGCGGGTGCTGGAGAACACCTATAGGCTGACCACATACCAGGGAACACTGCAACACATGTTCTTTAGACGGACGCAGCTTGAATGGGAGGATATTTCCCAATATGCGAACGCCCTTCAGGTACTCCTTGAACAAGCCTGTGGAAAAGGGGAACAACTAGCTGGTATGGCTCCTCGTGACCTGGTACTGAGAGACCAATTTGTAATAGGACTGAGAGACCAGTATCTTAACCGCACGTTACAGGACTTGATCCGGATGATGCCGACTCTTACTTTTGCTGAAGTCAAACAGGAAGCCATAGAACGTTCAACGGGACCCGTCATGGATGTGGGGATTCAAGGTGCTGCGTGCAGATCCATATCTGACATTAAAAATCCGAACAGTGACACGGAAGACCTGAAACAGATGGTAGCAGACTTACAGAAACAGGTATTACAGTTGACATTAGACCGACAGGGAGACCAGCGAAGACAGCCTAGTCGTCCCGTGAGACAGTGTTGGTCATGCGGTGATCCTCGCCATAGGGCAAATCGTTGTCCTCAACACTTCCCTCCGCAAAAACCTCCGTCGCACCAACAAACAAACCCTCAGTCGCCCCAGCGAAGGGAATTTCGATCAGACCAGCGAATGGAACCCCAGCCATATCCACAAGCAGAGCTACCACGCCGGGCCTCACCACAATGGCCGCCGTTAAACTAGACATCCCTGCAGCTGAGGCTCGCGCAGCAGGGGAGGCCAAGGAGAGGGGTGTGGAAAAACAGAGCCGATGGCGGAGTGCTCTTGCCTCGAATAGCCCGACACTTGAAGTTGTCCTGGAAGGAATTGCCGTACAGGGACTGATGGACACCGGGTCACAAGTGACCACGATCTCTGAACAGTTTTACGAAAATTACCTCAAACCAAGAACTGCTCGTGACCCAGACACCGCCATTAAGATTATTGCGGCTAATAATCTACCCATTCCAGTGACCGGAATTGCTTGGATGGACACAAAGGCCTGCGGACAGGACTTATGGAAACGAGGGATCGTCATCGTCAAGGAAGGTTTCGGCTCCGAGACCCATGTGATAGTTGGAATGAACATCTTGAAAGACCTGGATCTTATGCTGTTGACAAGAAAAGGACCCAAATACTGGCAGAAAGTCACCAAACATAAGCCGACTCATCTGGCATTCCAGCGCGTAATCCGGACCGTTGGACTTCAACAGATGGCAGAGGAACAACTACCCCTAGCCGCCATTACGGTGCCACGCCGTACTCGGATTACTTTGCCCGCTGAAAAAGAGACAGTCATTTCCTTACCCCTTAACACCCACCGACAACTTGAGGGGGTTGAAGTGTTGGTCAAGCCGAGGACCCCAAGTGGGGGTAAGCTAAACCCACTAGTTGCTCGCACTCTAGCCGTCGTGAGGAACGGGAGAGTCCATGTCAGGTTAAACAACACTGCAGACGTAGGCCTAGCCCTTGAAGCCGGCACTCAGCTTGCCCGGGTATATGCTCTACCCACGGAAGTGAATCCCATTGGACCCCTAAAATTCACCCCGTCTACAGAAGGCGACTGGACGGTAACCGTCTCAGCCATAAACGCTCAAGTAGACGATGAAGACATTGGGTGAAAACTACAGGAAAAAGTACAGCTAGACACGTCTCAATACACCAAACAAGAAGTGTCTCAAGTGGAGGAACTCCTACGGGAACACCAAAACTCCTTTGCAAAGCATGACACAGACTTTGGGTGTACCACCAGTATCCAGCACGAGATATCCACGGGCGACACCCCCCCATATCCGCGAGAGGTACCGGCAGATACCACATCAGCAATACCAGGAGGTGAAAAGCCTGTTAGAATCCATGCTACGCGCCGGAGTGGTACGTGAAAGCCAGAGCCCGTGGGCTGCACCCGTGGTGATAGTCAAAAAGAAAGATGGTTCCCTAAGATTTTGCGTGGACTACCGTAGGCTGAACGCTTGCACTATCCGGGACTCATATCCACTTCCTCGGATCGAAGAGTCACTGACGGCCCTAAAGAAGGCCAAATATTTTTCGTCCCTAGACCTGGCCAGTGGATATTGGCAGGTTCCAATGAGTGAGAAGGACAGGGAAAAGACCGCCTTCATCCTTCCCATGGGCCTGTATGAGTTCGACCGGATGCCGTTCGGCTTGAATAACGCTCCGGGGACCTTTCAGAGACTGATGGAACGCTGTCTGGGAGACTTCAACTTTGAGTTTACGCTGATATACCTTGACGACATCGTGGTATACTCCGCCACCTTTGAGGATCATCTTCACAAGCTTGGCCAAGTGTTCCAGCGCTTGAGGGGACACGGCTTGAAGTTGAAGCCCAGCAAGTGCCTTCTGTTCCAGCAGGAAATCGACTACTTGGGTCACCGGATCTCGGCCGAAGGTGTCCAGCCCTCTCCGGAGAAGATAGCAGCCGTTCAAGAGTGGCCGCAGCCAACTACCGTCAAAGAAGTCCGGGCTTTTCTGGGACTGGCAGGCTACTACCGTCGGTTTGTCAAGGACTTTGCTCGGCTTGCTGAACCACTGCATGAGGTTCTCCGAGGGACCGCGAACAGTCCCAGAGGGCGCCGCATCAGTTGGGGGCCTGACCGAGAAAAATCCTTTCAGGCACTTAAGGCTGCTCTAACATCCCCCCCTGTTCTGGCGTATGCAGATTACACATTACCGTTTCAGTTGCAAACCGACGCCAGCCTTCAATGCCTAGGGGTGGTCCTCTCTCAAGTTCAAGATAATAAAGAACGCATGATAGCCTATGCCTGTAGGTCTCTCCGTGATACCGAAAAGAATCCCGTCAACTACAGCTCCTTCCGTTTGGAACTCTTGGCTCTGACTTGGGCTATGACGGAGAAATTTGCCGGCTATCTGACAGGAGCGAAGGTGCTGGTCATGACGGACAACAATCCTCTTGCCCACCTAGAGAATGCCAAACTAAGGGCAATGAAACAGCGCTGGATGGCCAGGCTCTCTAGATTCCAGTACAAAATTAAATACAGAGCGGGGAACGAGAATCAGAATGCTGACAGCCTGTCTAGAGTGACATCATCCCCGCCAGTGGGGGACTGGGATGAAGAGTTGGAGGAAGATGAGATGCCTGACTTTGCCCGGCTCGCAAAGCAAATAGAAGATAGCCGCCAGTATGCTGTAGGAGGGATTGAAGCCGTAGTGGGATCTCCCCTGTCCCAGCAAGAATGGGCCAAGCTTCAAGATCGAGATCCCGAGCACGTCTTACTGAAACAGTATGTGAATAAACAAGAGAAACCGCCCTCCGAAGTGAGAGACCGACTATCGACCGGAGCCTTGGCTCTGCTCGCCCAATGGGATCGGCTGATCGTGAAAGATGGAGTCCTGTGTCGCAGGGCCCTTCTATCCCATATGCTGGAGGAGTGTTTGCAGATTGTCGTCCCGGTGTAGTTGGCCCATGAGATGGTGGGCGAAGCTCACAGGAGGAACGGCCACTTCGGCATAGACAAGACCCTCCGGTGGACCCAGCAGTTCATTTTTTGTCCGGGGCTCCGTAAGCTGGTTGAAAACATCTGTCAAGGATGCCGTACCTGTGAATTCCACAAGTCCGCGGAGCAGCGTGCCCCCGTCCAGACTATTAAGACGTCGAGGCCCCTCGAACTGTTGATGGTGGACTATCTGTTGATCGGAACGGCGAATAGTGGCTACCAGTACTGTCTGGTGATGGTGGACCACTTCACGAAATTGGCCGTCGCTGTTGCTACCAAGGATCAGACTGCTGAATCAGCTGCACAGGCCATCTGTCAGCAATTCGTTCGGGTCTACGGGTGTCCGGAGCGGCTACACTCTGATCAGGGGGCTTGTTTCGAAGGGCGAGTCATTGAAGAACTCCAACGGATGTATGGAATCAAGAAGTCCAGGACCACCCCTTACCATCCACAAGGGAATGGCGCGTGTGAACGCTTTAACTGGACCCTCTTACAACTGATCCGGACACTGGCTGAAGACAAAAAGCCCGACTGGTCTCGATTCCTCCCAGAACTGCTGTGGGCCTATAATAATCAAGTCCATTCCGTCACCGGATACACCCCATTACCCTTCTCTTTGGCCTTCCAGACAAAGACATCCATGAGTTGCAACTGTCTAGCTCCGAAAAAGATACCTGTGGTACCTATCCTTCCTGGCTACAAACACACCGCCAGAGAATGGAGACTGTCTACCGGCTAGTAGGCCAACAAATCCAGGATCAAGTGCACGCTGACCCACTTCCGGTACAAGAGGACTCACTGAATGTAGGTCAACTGGTCCTAGTCCGTATAAAGAAACCGCAAGGGAAACTCCGGCCCAAGTGGGAGACCGAAGTCTATCGAGTAATTGGACAGCCGTACCCCGGTGGCCCCGTCTATCGAGTGCAGGGCGAAGACAGTGGCAGCATCCGAACTTTGCACCGTAATATGTTGCGCCCCTGCCGTTCCCAGCCTGACTCCCCTACTGTGATACCTAGAGAGATGGATATCACTAATACTGTCGGAGACGCTGACCCTGGGGATGTAGAGATTGAATGCATGCCTACCCCTGTCCGTCCGACTGACGCACTTGGACCGATTACCTCCTCTACTGACATGTCGACTGGGAAAGAGAGTGGGGTGACTGATCGGAGGGAGGGGATCCAACCTGTTAGGCGGACAACGAGAACCGCTGCAGGGGTACCTCCAGGACAGTCCTACAGAGACCAATATGTGTGGCCCTCTTCCCAGCCGCCCCCTGTCACATCCACAGCCATCGCCGCCCTGGAACCGGTCGTTGACAGGGACTGCCAACCTTTGAGTGGGGGGGCGTGTAGTGAGCTGGCAGACTCTGGCTGTTCTGTGATAATTGAGATAGAGCCTGTGACAGGAATGATTACGCAGGATGGTGTTGCCACCTTGTGGCCAGAGATTGCACCTGCGCAGGGTGTGATGACAGAGAAAAAGACTGAGCCTCCTGTGTCCCGCCCTAGAGAGTCATGTGACCAGAGTGGGAAGCAGGAAAAAGCGCGCAACTAGTCTGTTGTTGTCTGTGAAAAGAGCCAGGACGGTGTGCAGCTCCTCGTGTGTGGCGCAGAGGAGACTCTCAACGTGATTTCTTTTATCTGACATCTTATCCTCGGGGCCTTCCCCAGCTTCTGCACTGCTGAGGGATACAGCTATTACACTCCCTGCTACTGGAGTGTGGACTACATAAGGGAATCCACAAAAGCTGCTATCCGGATCAGAGAGACTGTAAGCGGGACCTCTGGCGAGAGGCCGAAGTATTCCTTTCTTTCAGTAAAATTTGTTGTTCCTGTCTTCTTCAGCTGGGATGCCTTCCTGCAAAGACAGACAGGCCTGCGACGGGGGACACATCCTTCTGGAATAAAGAACTGGTAACGTGTGAGTAGGGACAGTGAGGGTCAGCTTATCAGTACACGTTATTGCTGTGCATATTTACGGTTGTCATTTATTGTGTTCTGCTGTGTTAAAAATGTATACAAGTAAAGATACGGTTATCAAGATAGAGTCTGTGTGTGGGGATCTTGCTGGGCCAGATCATAGATACCAACGCGCGGCCTTGCCCGCGGTCACTTCATCTGTATATGTTCAGATTTTTATCAGTTAACAAAATGCATAGTTAAGATTGATAAATGCAAAAAAATGTTAGTAAACCTAGAAATTTGTTTTTTAGTTAATTTTTTTTTTATTTTAATTAATAATAGCATAGAAGGATAAGGAGGGGGACTAGGAACATAATCAATAGCCAAAATCATAGTCAGGAGGACAGCCGGGGTCAGATACTGGGTGATCAGTAAAAGCCAATCAGTATGAATACCGCGGAGCCCGGTGACAGAGGCGTTACTGAAACATGTCCAGGTATAGATGGACCAGTCAGAAGGCCACAGGTAGATGGTGATGGTCCTTCTATACAGGTCCAGCAGTGATGGTGGATCTGCTGGACTTCAGGTTTTCTGTCTTTTAGATGGTTTCAGGGCAACAGTAACAGCATGCAAATGCACGAGCAGCCCTGGATAATCCACGCCGGCAGGATGATAAGATCCGGCGGAAGATGGAACCTATGAGAAGAGAAGTAAATATAATGTAAGTGATGGGACTCCATAATACATGATACTACTGTGCGGTCACTGTGCCGGACGGCAGAGGAATCTCATCACACAGAGGTCAGGGATCATTGTCAGCCATCATACATGTGACAATCCATCACTGACAGATGACATCTGCTCCGCATGAATTATTCTCACTGACCGACATCACACAACATGGAGCTGATTCTCACACTTACCTCGTCTCTTATTCCCCTTTTCTACATTTTCAGATTTTTCTTGCTCTTTACTCAGATTTATTGAAGATTTTCTTTCCTCCTGAGCTGGAAATTCTGATCAGAAAGTAAAAAAAACCTCAGTAACGACATATTCCCATGGGACCTGCTTAGTCTCCTGTATATAGTCCTGTCTCCTATAGTCCTGAAAATCTAGTATTGCTTCATAATAGGGCAGAATAAGTCCTATATAATGTGCATAACCTCATCTGAGGGACATTAGATGTACCACTAATATAGAGAAGTAAGTGTCCTGTCTGCCGCCATGTGGTACATCATTGATGAGAGATATTTTATAATAGGAGACGATGTCTCCTTATGATGATGTAGGTTATTGGATGCTACAACATATCTCACAGAAACAATGAAAAAAACTTCTGTACACAATGTAAGGAAATAGAGATAGAGTATGGGCCATGGGCAACATAATTGGGATCCATGAAACATAGACAACATAGGAAACCTATTACAGAAAAACCACGTAGAAATATTTGAGCCTTAAAGACAACATTCACATTGTTGGTGCTGTAGACATGTACATACCTGACAATGGGGACGAGGATGGCAAACTGCTAATAGCATCTTCTCTATCAGATAGAGGAACAGAATCTTTCTGCCTGTTTGAAAGAAAATAAATGTGTAAATCAGAAATAAATGCAGTATAAAAGGGGTTTTCTCAGTATAAGAACATGGACAATAGGGCCTAATAGGATGCATGACCGTCATAGTGGGGAAGGTTTCCTGCTCAAAACTACCTTCTATAGAGCCGAGCAGAAATCAGCTGCTAAGCATGACTGGCATGTAATACTACATCTCTGCCACAATATGGGCAGCACTAAAAATGCATGACCGGCCGCAATTATAGACTGTTAGTTATCACCAGCAGTTTCTAAAGGCAAAAGCACAATTACCGCTCATCATGGGGTGGTGGATGCTGAATTTGATAATATGGTATTTATATCCTATATTTGATGTTGTGTACATATATCATCCTGAAGCTCCCAGTAGTGGCCCCATAATCTACTCACATCTCTGAGATGTTTGTGCTGGATTCTATGGTATACTCTGGAGAGGACTTGGGATCCTCATTGTCCATTGTCCTGGTAGCAGTGGTACAGAGCTAAATGTGGAAACAATAAAAAATATATGAAATAATTTAATGTTTACTTTTACGTGTTTTTTACACATATTTTGGATTTATTAATCACATACTTACTTTTGAAAATCGTTCAGAAGTTGATATAAAATTGTGGAAGTCAAGACTCTCATTGTCCTCACTTGTGTGCTCTGAGACCAGATGTTTGTTTATATCATAATGATCTACAAGACATAGATAATGAAGTGCTATTAGAGGTTGTCAGTATAACACAGTCACCATTTATCATTAATATTAATGGGAAACAATTGTTACATATTAAGGAAGACGAGACAAACAGCCGCTTAGTCTAGATGACGTCTTCTTCTACTTACTCATAAATAAGCTGGTGTCCACATCTGATGTTAGCTTAGGAACATACACCGGCTTTTGACTTAGAAGGTTATCAAAGTCTAAGTCACTTAAGAAGGGATGACCCTTGATCTCAAATACTCCTCCTGGATAAAGAAAAACAAAGGTGATGTGGATATTGTCAGAAACTCCCCCATATCTAAACGGTGTATCTTAATCTGAACTAATTATATAACTGAGCCGACATGTAAGAAATAGACTAAAGCACTAAAAATGCACAAGCTGATAGACAAGTGCCGATCCTCATGTACATTTGCGATATGTCCTCGGTGTAATAAGGAAATAATAATATTATTATATCTGTTACCTGTCCCAAGTCTATGCACAGGATTTATTATGAGCAGCTCTGTGATAAGGGTCTGAGCATCAGGTGGAGGAGCACGATCACAATTCCAAATTATGTGTCCTGTTATGTAGAAAATTACAGAACATAAAACCTCTTTACTGGACTATAAGATAAAGCAAAGGAAAAAACTAAACTAATGTAACCAGTCAAAGCAATGATTGGATCATTCTACTTACCAATGCCAATACTTTTATAAAGCTCAATTACAGAACCCCCACGAAGTGGTACGTATCCCAGGAGAAATTCAAGTAGGATTATCCCCATTGACCACCAGTCAACAGGTCTTCCGTAGCCTTTCTTTAGGATGATCTCTGGGGCTTTGTATAACGGGGTGCCACAGTCCTGGAAACCAAGAGAGATTAGAGATGAAAATAGATTAAATTATTATTTTGCCAAGTTTTCGACATAAAAACAGAATGACAGAAGATAAAATATCAGTGGAAAAGTTATCTAAAAATGAAGAATGTAGAGAAGACACAATAGGGTGATGAGATTTGTACAGAACCAGCTAAGTTCCTGTAAATAATGCTAACCTCACGGTTCAGGAACTCTCTGGCGATGTCCTCCGCTAATTCCTTGTAGATGTTGGTGTTTGGTATCATGACACCAACTTTTGAAAGCCCAAAATCTGTGACTTTAATATGTCCAGTAGACGTTATCAGGAGGCTGTGAAAGAAAAGATGGGTTTAGCTTCATAGACCGTGAGATGATAAAGGATAAATTTCCCCCTTTTGTTATAATACAGGGGGCACTTACTTCTCTGGCTTCAAGTCTCTGTGCACCACACCATAACTATGGAGGTATTCTACAGCAAGAACCGCTTCTGCAAAGTATAAGCGGGCCAAGGGGACAGGTAAAGGACCCCTGGTTCTTAGGAGGGTCCTGCAGTCTCCACCTATAGAAGAAAGAAAATATGACAGGTAAGAGGTTTATTCAGCGGATCACCATAATGTATAATGAGAAGTGAGCAGAGACATTGGGGCAGGAGAGAATATATAAAGATATAATGTATATTCGACATAATATTAGTCTGAAGTCATGGTGAAACGTCATCCATGTAACTAATAACACAAATAGCATCTTGTCTACAGCTGGAGATACTGACAGTGCGGACATACAGGGAGATCACACACATCAATGACTTTCCGGGCATCTTGGTAATGGATAACCTGTAGTAAATGCTCTGTGGGGATGTAACCATTCACATTGAAAAATCCTAATTTTAAGAGTGGTGATAAAATGTAAGCAGACATGGTCTGAATATAATACAATGTACGTGTCCTACCTCCTACATACTCCATGACCATACACAGGTGAGATCTTGTAGGGAAGGAGCAGAGCATGGAGACCACAAAGGGACAATCAGCGAATGTCAGGATGTCCCTCTCCAGAAAGGCCATTTCCACTTTCCGTGGCCTATCCAAGTTCTTCTTGGCCATTTTCTTCATAGCAAAGACCTGTTGTGAGACTTTATGATGCACTAAGTAGACGGCACTGGAGAGAAGGAGAATCCAAGGGTTATAATAAATCCTTATTACAGTCTGTATATAGAAGTCATTATATGATTTTCTGTACTAATGTTTATACTAGAAGTCCGGCCATCACTAGAAATCCACATCTAGAAATACATGAGACACTACATAGATCACCTATGGGAGGTTCCACAATGCCACGTCTGCCGGAGCCCTCACCAAGGTCACATTACAGGTGAGAGAATCTACCGAAATTCTTCTTGGGCAGATTCGCTATAATTGACCAGTAGTTACGATTCAGTCCAAATAAAAATTGGTCCAAATTGAAAGTCCTCCAATTGCTGTAAGCAGATGTTTTTTAAGCTCTCTCCACACCCCAAAGCATAATAAATGGAGGGGAGGAAATACGTTAAAATGTAATTAAACATAATATACCCACCTGTCCTAGGCCCTCACCTGTCCATCACTGCAGTCCTCCATCCTCTGTGCCAGTCTTTGGTTGTTCTGGCGCCCCCTTCTGCTGCTGAGGCCAGTGATTGGACTCACATGGTCATGGTGGACGGTGGCAGGTGCAGATGTCATTGATGTCCATATCGTGTCACCCCTATCGTGACCATGTGTAGCCAATAACTCTTATCAGCTCCATAATGAAGCCCCCCCAAAAAAACAAAGACTGGAGCGGAGAGCAGGAAAGCTCTGGTGGAGGTGGCAGCATAAGGACAGATGAGGGTCCAGGACAGGTGAGTGTAATGTATTATATTATTTGAATCCCTTTCCTTACAGTTTGATTTGTTACAGATCAGTTTGCTCAACTGGATATACAGTACAGTAACTGAGCTGAATAGTGACATTTAGATGTGGACAGTGGTGTGGACTTGTATCGTTTCCCTATGACAGTGATGGCGAACCTTTTAGAGACCGAGTGCCCAAACTGCAATCCAAAACTCACTTATTTATCGCAAAGTGCCAACACGGCAATTTAACCTGAATACTGTCTGAGGTTTTATTTTGGAAAAACAACTCCTACATTAGCACGCAATAGAGTCTATAGCAAAGAGCTTGTAAGCGCTGCAGTCCAAGCCTAAGATTCTCGCCACCGATTGCAGAGGAGGTCTGTTCTTGAGAATGGAGAGGATTTTTATTCAAAAGTAAAATTGCAAAGTCGTTTGTTTTTACAACCTCTTTGTTTCTGTAACCCTTTATCATGATGAGAATAACCCTTTAAGCCAGGGATGTCAAACTTTAATATACAGAGGGCCAAAATTAAAAGCTTGGACAAAATCACAGGCCAAACTTTATATTTGTTAAAAAATGTCTACAATTCAGGAAGTTTTTCCTTATCAAATAAAACTATTAACTTTTGCAATTATATTGTAATAATATAATATGTTATGTAAGAGCCGTAAAAAGCATGGCCTAATGTAAATATGTAATAACAAAAGGATAAAAAAAACTTGAATAAAACAGATAATAAAGTATGATGCAAACAAATGTGCCCCCAAACAGAGTATGATACCCCCACAGTGAATTCCTCCACATGCACAGTATGATGACCCTACTGTACCCCCCATCAATCCCTGGTGACCCCATCACAGTATGATTGTGACCCCATCACAGTATGATTCTCCAGCAGTAATCCCCACACAGCCCTCCATACAGTATAATGGTCCCCACATAGTTCTCCATACAGTATAATGACACCACATAGTCCTCCATACAGTGTAATGGGCCCCACATAGTCCTCCATACAGTATAATGGGCCCCACATAGTCCTCCATACAGTATAATGGCCCCATATAGTCCTCCATACAATGTAATGGCCCCACATAGTCCTCCATACAGTACAATGGCCTCACATAGTCCTCCATACAGTATAATGGCCCCACATAGTCCTCCATACAGAATAATAGGCCCCACATTGTCCTCCATACAGTATAATGGTCCCCACATAGTTCTCCATACAGTATAATGACACCACATAGTCCTCCATACAGTGTAATGGGCCCCACATAGTCCTCCATACAGTATAATGGGCCCCACACAGTCCTCCATAAAGTGTAAAGGGCCCCACATAGTCCTCCTTACAGTATAATGGCCCCCACATAGTCCTCCATACAGTGTAATGGGCCCCACATAGTCCTCCATACAGTGTAATGGCCTCACATAGTGCTCCATACAGTGTAATGGGCCCACATAGTCCTCCATACAGTATAATGGCCCCATATAGTCCTCCATACAATGTAATGGCCCCACATAGTCCTCCATACAGTACAATGGCCTCACATAGTACTTCATACAGAATAATGGGTCCCCATATGGTCCTTCCTACAGTATAATGGCCCCCACATATTCCTCCATACAGAATAATGGGCCCCCATATGGTCCTTCGTACAGTATAATGGCCCCACATAGTCCTCCATACAGAATAATGGGCCCCACATAGTCCTAAATACAGAATAATGGGCCCCCATATGGTCCTTCCTACAGTATAATGGCCCCCACATAGTCCTCTATACAGTGTAATGGGCCCCACATAGTCCTCCATACAGTGTAATGGCCCCATATAGTCCTCCATACAGTGTAATGGGCCCACATAGTCCTCCATACAGTATAATGGCCCCACATAGTCCTCAATACAGAATAATGGGCCCCCATATGGTCCTTCCTACAGTATAATGGCCCCCACATAGTCCTCCATACAGTGTAATGGGCCCCACATAGTCCTCCATACAGTGTAATGGCCCCATATAGTCCTCCATACTGTGTAATGGGCCCATATAGTCCTCCATACAGTATAATGGCCCCACATGGTCCTCCATACAGTATAATGGCCCCACATAGTCCTCCATACAGTATATTGGCCTCATATAGTCCTTCCTACAGTATAATGGGCCCCACATACTCTTTCATACAGTATTATGAGCACCACATAGTCCTCCATACAGTGTAATGGTCCCACATAGTCCTCCATACAGTACAATGGCCTCACATAGTCCTCCATACAGAATAATGGGCCCCACATAGTCCTCCATACAGAATAATGGGCCCCCATATGGTCATTCCTACAGTATAATGGCCCCCACACAGTCCTCCATACAGTGTAATGGGCTCCACATAGTCCTCCATACAGTGTAATGGCCCCATATAGTCCTCCATACAGTGTAATGGGCCCACATAGTCCTCCATACAGTATAATGGCCCCACATAGTCCTCCATACAGTATAATGGCCCCACATAGTCCTCCATACAGTATATTGGCCCCATATAGTCCTTCCTACAGTATAATGGGCCCCACATACTCTTTCATACAGTATTATGAGCACCACATAGTCCTCCATACAGTGTAATGGGCCCCACATAGTCCTCCATACAGTATAATGGCCCCACATAGTCCTCCATACAGTATAATGGCTCCAAATGCTCCTCCATATTGTAAAATGGCCCCATATAGTCCTCCATACAGTATAATGGCCCCGCATACTTCTCCATATTTTATAATGGCTCCATATAGTCCTCCATACAGTATAATGGCCCCGCATAGTCCTCCATACAGAATAATGGGCCCCCATATGGTCCTTCCTACAGTATAATGGCCCCCACATAGTCCTCCATACAGTGTAATGGGCCCGCATACTTCTCCATATTTTATAATGGCCCCACATAGTCCTCCATACAGTATAATGGCCCCACATAGTCCTTCATACAGTATATTGGCCCCATGTAGTCCTTCCTACAGTATAATGGGTTCCACATAGTTTTTCATACAGTATTATGAGCACCACATAGTCCTCCATACAGAATAATGGGCCCCACATAGTCCTCCATACAGAATAATAGGCCCCCATATGGTCCTTCCTACAGTATAATGGCCCCCACATAGTCCTCATACAGTGTAATGGCCCCATATAGTCCTCCATACAGTGTAATGGGCCCACATAGTCCTTCATACAGTATAATGGCCCCACATAGTCCTCCATACAGTATAATGGCCCCACATAGTCCTCCATACAGTATATTGGCCCCATATAGTCCTTCCTACAGTATAATGGGCCCCACATACTCTTTCATACAGTATTATGAGCACCACATAGTCCTCCATACAGTGTAATGGGCCCCACATAGTCCTCCATACAATATAATGGCCCCACATAGTCCTCGATACAGTATAATGGCTCCACATGGTACTCCATATTGTATAATGGCCCCATATAGTCCTCCATACAGTATAATGGCCCTGCATACTTCTCCATATTTTATAATGGCCCCATATAGTCCTTCCTACAGTATAATGGGCCCCACATACTCTTTCATACAGTATTATGAGCACCACATAGTCCTCCATACAGTGTAATGGGCCCCACATAGTCCTCCATACAGTATAATGGCCCCACATAGTCCTCCATACAGTATAATGGCTCCATATAGTCCTCCATACAGTATAATGGCCCCGCATAGTCCTCCATACAGTATAATGGCCCCACTTAGTCCTCCATACAGTATAATGGCCCCACATAGTCCTCCATACAGTATAAAGGCCCCACATAGTCCTCCATACAGTATAAAGAGACCACATAGTCCTCCATATTGTATAATGACTCCGCATACATCTCCGTACAGTATAATGGCCCTGCATAGTGTTCCATACTGTATAATGGCCCCACATAGTCCTCCATACCTTATAATGGCCCTACATAGTCCTCCATACAGTATAATGGCCCCGCATGGTCCTCCATACAGTATAATGGCCCCGCATACTTCTCCACACAGTATAATGACCCCGCATACTTCTCCATACATTATAATGACCTCGCATACTTCTCCGTACAGTATAATGGTCCTGCATAGTGTTCCATACTGTATAATGGCCCCACATAGTCCTCCATACCTTATAATGGCCCCACATAGTCCTCCATACAGTATAATGGCCCCGCATGGTCCTCCATACAGTATAATGGCCCCGCATACTTCTCCACACAGTATAATGACCCCGCATACTTCTCCATACATTATAATGACCTCGCATACTTCTCCGTACAGTATAATGGTCCTGCATAGTGTTCCATACTGTATAATGGCCCCACATAGTCCTCCATACCTTATAATGGCCCCACATAGTCCTCCATACAGTATAATGGCCCCGCATGGTCCTCCATACAGTATAATGGCCCCGCATACTTCTCCACACAGTATAATGACCCCGCATACTTCTCCGTACAGTATAATGGTCCTGCATAGTGTTCCATACTGTATAATGGCCCCACATAGTCCTCCATACAGTATAATGGCCCCGCATGGTCCTCCATACAGTATAATGGCCCCGCATGGTCCTCCATACAGTATAATGGCCCCGCATACTTCTCCACACAGTATAATGACCCGCATACTCCTCCATACAGTATAATGACCCCGCATACTTCTCCGTACAGTATAATGGTCCTGCATAGTGTTCCATACTGTATAATGGCCCCACATAGTCCTCCATACAGTATAATGGGCCCCGCATACTTCTCCACACAGTATAATGACCCCGCATACTCCTCCATACAGTATAATGACCCCGCATACTTCTCCGTACAGTATAATGGTCCTGCATAGTGTTCCATACTGTATAATGGCCCCACATAGTCCTCCATACAGTATAATGACCCCGCATACTCCTCCATACAGTATAATGACCCCGCATACTTTTCCGTACAATATAATGGCCCTGCATAGCGTTCCATACTGTATAATCAGGTCGCACGTGTAGAGGAGAGTGGCCGCGGTGCTAGTGAGAGGGGAATGGTGCGCGGGCTGAGGAGAGTGATGGTGGTGGCGGCAGTGCTGAGAACATGGAGCTCGTGCCCACCGGGAGGGCTCTGCGTGCCATAGGTTCGCCACCACTGCCCTATGATAACACTGAATGTTAGAGCACAGAGGCAGAAGTATTGTCATAGGGAACCCTGAGAAATGTGGATTATGGTAACAGAAATCTCACCCAAAAGCTCCGCTGCTGATGAGTTTCGAAGTTTCATAGTCGCTCATATGCGGCTTTCCTGCCGGGATCAATGATGATTCGATCACGCTCTATAAAGGAATAAGATATGATATTAAGGAAAAAAGCTCCAGATGCAGAAACGTCTCCCCCTATATTATGTCCCAGCTGATTTACACTGATCCGATGTAGGGAGGATACAAGCCGGACGCTCCGCAGACACGGATGTAATATAAGGGGGTCCTCTATACACCGGTATAATTGTAAAGTGCTGGATAATATGAGAGATCAAACAGAGAAGAACTTACTGGGAATCTGTCAGCAGGATTGTTCTATGTAATCTGGAAGTAGCATGATGTAGGGGCAGAGACCCTGATTCCAACGATGTGTTACTTACTAGGCTATGTGCTGTTGTTTCCATAAAATCAGTTTTTGATCAGCAGGAGATTATCACTAGAGGACTATGTGTCTCGTGCCATGTAGTCCTATTGCTCTGTAACCCCGACTCAACCACGGATTAGCAGCGTTCTGCCTATGCACAGTGTACACAGAAAGCTGCCAATCAGTAGTGTGGGCGGGGTTATACAGGGCTCAGCATTCAGAGGACTGCTAGATCTGCTGCGAATAAAACAGTGATTTTATTACAACTGCTGCACCCAGTAAAGTAAGTGATATATCGTTGGAATCAGGGTCTCTGTCCCTACATCATGCTGCTCTCTGATGAAATAGCATGAACCTGGTGACAGATTCCCTTTAATATAAATGCAGTTGACTAACACATTAGTGTCATCTCCACTTAGAATAGAGACGTCCCCTGGTTATATGGGGGATAATACTGGTCGGGTCAGTCACACCCCATAATCTGGTGATACACAGACGTCCCCCTCTATGATACTTACACCGGCGGATTCCTGGATCTCCGGGATCTCACAGATTCCACTGTCAGGATTCACCAGCGCAGATGGAACTAAAATAGTGATAAATGATGAAGAGATAAAATGTATTAGACGATATCAATCCTACATAGATAATACAGCGATATAACGGGGAAATGACAAGACGTCTGTGAATGGGATTAATACTCGTTATATGGGGATTCTAATATGGGAACGTACGGGGCATCCACAGATAAATGTAATGTAAATGATGGAGGACCCCCAATCATCACATGAATGAGGAGCCCCCCACCCCTGCTGCACATGAGAGTGATGGGAAGAGAGCTGAAACATAGCAGCCATATGCAAATTAGCCTGGAAGTGCACTGGGGGCGTGTCACTGCACTCAGATTTCTCTTCCATGCCCCCAGTGCACTTCCATCCTGATTTGTATATGGCTTTTACATTAGATTTCTCCTGACTGGTACATTGGATTTCTGCAAGCAAATAATTATTATTAGGGGACAATGGCCTATACGGTCATACTCAGCGGCGGCAGGCCACGCGACTGCTATGGGACCCGTGAGCTGGTGGGGCCCAGTGTCAGCGCCCGCATTGGGCTCCGCCTGCATCGGGCCCCTTCCACATCCCACCCCAGATCGCAGTTGAAAGCAATGATGGAGGCGGGAGCGTTATATGAAACTTCCTTTCACATCATTCCCCCTCTGCGTCTGATGCAGCAGCGCGATGACATCAGTTCAATTGGGTCGGGTAGTGGAGCTGATGAGAGGCGCTGCAGAGACTGAAGCAGCGGGGGAACAAGGAGCGGTAAGTGTATATTTATTTATTTTTGAGTGAGTATGTGGTGTCCATATTGCTGGAGGACTGTGGCTGCACTCGATCCTATGGGTGCTGCACTCAGTCCTATGGGGGCTGCACTAAGCCCTATAGGGGTTGCACTGAACCCTATGGGGGCTGCATTATGCCCTATGGGGGCTGGCTTATATTGCGAGGAAGACCATGGGGGGTGCATTATATTGCATGGAGGACCATGGGGGTGCATTATATTGCATAGAGGACCATGGGGGTGCATTATATTGCATGGAGGACCATGAGGGGTGCATAATATTGCGTGGATGACCATGGGAGGTGCACAATATTGCATGGAGGACAATATGGGTGCATTATATTGCATGAAGGACCATGGGGGTGCATTATATTGTGTGAAGGACCAGGGGGATGCATTATATTGCATGGAGGACCATGGGGGGTGCATTATATTGCATGGAGGACCATGGAGGGTGCATTATATTGCATGGAGGACCATGAGGGGTGCATTATATTGCATGGAGGACCATGGGGGGTGCATTATATTTTGTGGAGGACCACGAGGGGTGCATTATATTGCATGGAAGACCATGGGGGTGCATTATATTGTGTGGGGACCATGGGGTGGCGCATTATATTATATGTAAGGCTATGTGGGACCATTATGATATTTGAAGGGTTATGTGGGGCCATTATAATATTTGGAGGGTTATGTCGGGGCATTATACTGTATGCAAGCAATTATACGGTGTGAAGATTTGTGTGGGGTCCATCTTACTGTGTGAAGGGCTGTGTGTTGCCTTTATACTGTTTGGAGGGCTAGCAGGGGCCATTTTATGGTGTGGTGAGGTATGGGGGCCATTATACTGCATAGAAGGCTGTGTGGGGGTCACAGTTGGGGGATCATACTGTGTTGGGGTCACCATGCTTTGCGTCGGGAGTTGAGGGGGTGTACAGTAGGGTCATTATACTGTGCATGTGGAGGCTAATGTGGAGGAATGCACCATGGAGGAATCATACTGTATTTGGGGGGCACTTTTGTTGGCATCATACTATAGGGGGGCAATGAAATAGAAATCTAGGACTTCAGCAGGAGGAAAATTAATATGTAAAGCCTGGAAAGTTGTGAGATCTGCTCTCCTGTCACTCCGACAATTATTTAATTTTTTTTTTTTCAGTTGGGGGGGCAATCAGAACTTCTGCTATTGTGCCCCATGATTTCTATGCATGCCCCTGGTCCTACCACTACTTCTATATGAAACAATGTGCTGCCAGGTTCCCATTACACAGAGTAGAGCAGACCTGAGCAAAGTGGAGCCCGTGGGCCACATCCGGCCCTCTGACTGTTCCAGTCCGGCCTGTGGACTGAGATAGCAGTAGGACTGAAGCAGAGGCCCACGGACCGCACCGTGCCTGCCCACTCGCTTACACCGCCGCCTGGCCCTGTCTCCATCTGCGAGCCGCTGAGCTGCTGCATTAGTAGAGGAGGGACCTCCAGCCCCTTCCTCCGCCAATCAGCGTGTGAAGCAGCTGACGCAATGACGTCATCGGAGACATGAAAAGAGGCACAGCACCGGGGGCACGGGAGCAAGGTGAATGTGTGCTTTTTTTAAGGTGTATGGGATGTCTGACAGGACATGGGGAGACTATAGGGGTCTATTGCAGGACATGGGGAGGCTATAGGGTTCTATTGCAGGACATGTGAAGGCTATAGGGGTCTATTGTAGGACATGGGGAGGCTATAAGGGTCTATTGCAGGACATGGGGAGGCTATAGGGGTCTATTGCAGGACATGGGGAGACTATAGAGGTCTATTGCAGGACATGGAGAGGTTATAGGGGTCAATTGCAGGACATGGGGAGGCTAGAGGGGTCTATTGCAGGACATGTGAAGGCTATAGGGGTCTATTGCAGGACATGGGGAGGCTATAGGGGTCTATTGCATGACATGGGGAGGCTATAGGGGTCAGTTGCAGGACATGGGGAAGGCTATAGGGGTCTATTGCAGGACATGGGGAGGCTATAGGGGTCTATTGTAGGACATGGGGAGGCTATAGGGGTCTATTGCAGGACATGGGGAGGCTATAGGGGACTATTGCAGGACATGGGGAGGCTATAGGGGTCTATTGCAGGACATGGAGAGACTATAGAGGTCTATTACAGGACATGGAGATTTTATAGGGGTCAATTGCAGGACATGGGGAGGCTATAGGGGTCTATTGCAGGACATGGGGAGGCTATAGGGGTCAGTTGCAGGACATGGGGGAGGCTATAGGGGTCGACTGCAGGACATGGGGAGGCTAAAGGGGTCTATTGCAGGACATGGAGAGGCTATGGGAGTCTATTGCAGGACATGGGAAGGCGATAGGGGTCTATTGCAAGACATGGGGAGGCTATGGGAGTCTGTTGAAGGACATGGGGAGGCTATGGGGGTCTGTTGCAGGACATGTGGAGGCTATGGGGGTCTGTTGCAGGACATGTGGAGGCTATGGGGGTCTGTTACTGGACATGGGGTGGCTATGGGGGTCTGTTGCCTGACATGGGGAGGCTATGGGGGTCTATTGCAGGACATGGAGAGGCTATGGGGGTCTGTTGCAGGACATGTGGAGGCTATGGGGGTCTGTTGCAGGACATGTGGAGGCTATGGGGGTCTGTTGCTGGACATGGGGAGGCTATGGGGTCTGTTACTGGACATGGGGATGGTCTGGGGGTCTGTTGCTGCATATAGGGAGACTATAAAGTTTTATTGCAGGACATGGGTAGGCTATAGGGGTCTATTGCAGGACATGGGGAGGCTCTGGGAGTCAGTTGAGGGACATAGTGAGGCTCTAGGAGTCAGTTGAGGGACATGGTGAGGCTCTGGGAGTCTGTTGAGGGACATGGTGAGGCTATGGGGGTCTGTTGCTGGACATGGTAAGGCTATGGGGGTCTGTTGGAGGACATGAGGAGGCTATGAGGGTCTGTCCCAGGACATGGGGAGGCCTATGAGGGTCTGTTGCAGGACATGGGGAGGCTATGGGGGTCTGTTTCTGGATGTGGGGAGGCTGTGTGGGGCTCTCATGTTGGACGTCGAGTGATTATGGGGCTCATACGGTATATAGAAGGGGCTGTATTCGGGTTCGAACTGTATAAAGGGGGATTCTTACTTCTGCTCAATATTAAGTCATGCAATTAATATTAATGTAATTAATATAAGAATTATAATTATTATATTGATATTAATATGGATCAGAATTAATCACAGTCTCTAATGTGGCCCCTCGGGAAAATGAATTGCCCACCCTTGGAGTACAGAGTACATCTAACATTATCCCCGTCCTCTATTATATCTGGATATTCCTTGTAGAAGGTCGGATGATCGCTCACCTGTAATAAGATCGCTGTTCAGCTCCGGCTGACTCCTTGTAGGGTCAGGGATTTCCGGGGTCACATTTTGCTCATATTCGCCGTCGCCTTCTGGTGTTTCCTGATTGATATAATATATATAATTAATATGTGGAATATTTCACTAAATTACCAAATACATAAATCAGGAAGGACTAAATCAACATTTACAGATACACCAATTGTAACTGTACGAATCCCGCGCCATCTTCAGAACTTTTCTCAGAAAGTTCTCTCACTTCAGGGGATTAAGATGAGTTAACATTACAAAATCTCACGTTCTGTGTCAGATTCTATTTTCTACACCGTGATATCCCAGAGCGGTGTTATCTGCGTTCTATATACCATGGCGATATCTTGTAATTCATTCATTACAGTATTCGGTAGAATTGCTTTACACTGCAGCTCCTCTCCACAAGTCCAGATTAATATACTGTATAAGAGACTTGTATACACAATATTTCTGTAAAGATGTCTATTATCTCAGCTGCAGCATTTAGAAGCAGGAAGACTCTGATAATAGTGATAGACAGAGGCGGGATATACAGACTTCCCACCACTGAGCTGTGACTACATCTGCAGAATACAGACTGTCATCACAGACGAGGGAGCAGCAGAGACAGACGGCCATAAAATATCCTATGCCTGCCGGGGACTGACAGGGAGGCCTGTAAGATCTAACCCCAGATCTTCTGAGATCTGACTGGTGATCTGGAGAAGATCAGAGAACAAGGACGAGTGATAGAGAAGATGATGGCTTCTTACCAGGCGTTCCGATGAGCGGGCCGGACGTTCCAGTACACACAGGACTTTTTCGGCCAGGTCTTTAACAAAAGCCAAATCTCCATTTTGAGATCTTTTTTCAGCCTATAAAGAAGAAAAGAAACAATAAGGAACATTCTGAGGTGAGAAAGGTCACAATGGAGGCGGCCATTGTATGTGACATCTGCTCCTCTCTCTGCAGATACAATGACTACATATCTGGGGTTTATAGTGTTATATATTAGAGGAAAGGACAAGCTTCTATCCCACCATTATTGTCTATTATTACAGAGAAGTTTTGTGCGGAGTGTCCGCCATTTACCTGTTGTAGTAATGTCCTGATGTTGTGACATAAATCCATCAGATACTCTGAGGTTAGTTGATCTTGTTGATTTTTGGTCAGGCAGTCCTTTACTAGCTGCATCACCAGCCGGCGAGTGAAGCTGAGGACGCCATCGGGTGGTAGAAGCACAATGTTAGGGCGATTGATGATAAGAATGTCCAATAGTGCTTCTTCCTGAAAATCGTCTAGATATAATCCAGCCATAGCGAAAAACTGCAAGTGCTATCAATCACTATGGAACCAAGAATGGCACCCGTGAGCCTGTGTGCATTGTAGAAGTAGCAATTGTGAGCTGTGATGTCATAATGGCCGACTGTCATCACGGAATCTTGTGATGGAATCTTCAAGAAGCGGCTCTGCACAAATACAGTGGGAAAAATAAGTATTTGATACACTGCCGATTTTGGAAGTTTTCCCACCTACAAAGAATGGAGAAGTCTGTAATTTTTATCGTAGGTACAGATTCTAAAAAAAAATCCAGAAAATCACATTGTATGATTTTTACATAATTTGCATTTTATTGCATGATATAAATATGTGATCACCTACTGATGAGCAAGAATTCTGGCTCACCGACCTGTTATGCTATGTACGCACGTTGAGTATTTGGTTGCAGAAATTTCTGCAAGGTTTCTGCATTTCTTGGCAGCAAAAACCCTGCTGAAAAAACAGACGTTTTGCCGCGATTTTGATGTGTTTTTGCCACATGTTTGCATGAGGTTTTTGCATGTGTTTTTTTAAGCTTTTTTGTATAGCAGTGAATGCTTTTTGGAGCTAAATAAAGATATTTGAAAAAAGAAATGTTGAACATTGCTTTAACCCTTAGATTACTGTTGGACCTGGGGTGAGTATATTGGTTAATTTAAATGATTAAAGAATGTGTCTGTTATATTTCAAATAAAGTGTTTTATTCTTGGTGTGTGTGTTTATTTAACTTTTTACTTACAGGTTTAGTACTGAGGGTTAATCCATGTCCATAAAGACACATACAAAAAATCAATTGCTAGACACTCTAGTTAGACATTACTACCTTAGATACCAATTAGCCACATGATAGGCTCAGGGATAAAAGTGACTCCAGCTCAACCAATAATGTAAGTATAGTTCATTTATTAGAAACGATAAAAATTACAATTAAAAACAATAAGTGAAGATAGAGGGGAGTGAGGAGAGGGGGGACCTCAAACCAGGAGACACCGATATGTAGACAACGATACTAATGCTTACACAAAATACAGCCAGTTAATGACATCAATATGGCTGCTGTATATTAGAATAAGTCACCAATTAGTCAATTACCATACTATACCATTTTGCATACATAAAGCGTATTCTACAAACTTCAATTTAAAGTGCATAGTGCAAAACATAACTATGTATTATTCAATAGTAATAGATCCACTGGTATAAAGAGGCAAAAGTCAGCTATGAATGTAAGATGGTAGTGCATCAGTATCAAAGTAAAAATAAAAACAATGTAGTTTAATTATTGCCAAATTTGGCTTATATTGATAAACTGATGGTCAAAGCTGTACTTCCATCAGATGATAATTAATTCAAACATTGGCTAAAGTGAAAAAAATGATTCATTACCTGAATACTATGTAGTAAGTGAGCAGGGAGTGATAAGGACGCTGTGTCTCCCGCAGCCTCCATAAGCGTCCTTATCACCTCACTTATTGCACCTCTGCATGAGAATTTTGTCACGCAGCATCGGTGCAGTTAGTGAGGTCACTGGATCTCATCAGCTGATGAACTCATGTGACCTCTGTCCTGGCAGCTCAGCACTATACACTGCAGGGAGCGATCACGCTCCTGTCAGTTTATAGCCTGCTGTGAGGTGATCGGATCACCATGGGATACTTGTGATTCGGCGGATAGGTGAGTATAAGCTCTTTTTTTTAACATTCATTTAAACTTATTTTTTCCCTGCAAGCACAGACCCAAGCTGATGACAGCTCCCATCATCAATGCCTGCACTTGCTATTATCAGCGGCAGCAGCCCTAGGCTGTTGGGAGGACTGGTCTTTCATCAGCTGAACCTGTCACCCGCGGTCAATTCTTTATGCGTTTTTGCTGCGTTTTTGACCCATTGACTTCAATTGAGTCCGTCAAATACGCAGCAAAAATACACAGCAAATCCGCAAATATTTTGATACCTGCGTTTTCGTTGCAGATTTGACTGACTCAATTGAAGTCAATGGGATAAAAACGCTCAAAGAATTGACATGCTACAGATTTAAATGCAATGCTAATCCTGACAAGAAAATTCCTGATCTTGTGCACAGCACTTCAGGATTTTCATTGCATTAGCTGGCACAAGGATTCTCTAGCATTTTGGGCCCATTTCCGTGTGGAAAAAAATGCTGTGAAAATGCACCAATAACACACCATGTGCACACAGAACACAGTTTTTTTTAAGAAGCCCTCCTACTCAGCATTCTTTACCTGTATTAATTGCACCTGTTTGAAGTCGTTACCTGTATAAAAGACACCTGTCCACACACTCAATCAATCACACTCCAAGCACTCCACTATGGCCAAGAACAAAGAGCTGTCTAAGGACACCAGGGACAAAATTGTAGACCTGCACAAGGCTGGAATGGGCTACAGGAGAATAGGCAAGCAGCTTGTTGAGAAGGCAACAACTGTTGCTGCGATTATTAGAAAATGGAAGAAACACATGACGACTGTCAATCTTCCTTGGTCTGGTGCTCCATGCATGATCTTGCAATGTGAAGTAAGGATGATTCTGATAAAGGTCAGGAATCAGCCCAGAACTACATGGGAGGATCTGCTCAATGACCTGAAGAGAGCTGGGACCACAGTCTCAAACATTACCGCTAGTAACTTACTACACCGTCATGGACGAAAATCCTGCAGTGCACGCAAGGTCCCCCTGATCACGCCAGCACATGTCCAGGCCCATTTGAAGTTCACCAATGACCATCTGGATGATCCCGAGGAAGCATGGGAGAAGGTCATGTGGTCAGATGAAACCGAAATAGAACTTTTTGCTATCAACTCCACTCACTGTGTTTGGAGGAAGGAGAAAGATGAATACAACCCCAAGAACACCGTCCAAACCTTGAACCATGGTGGGGAAAACATCATACTTTGGGGGTCTTTTCTGCTAATGGGACAGGACAACTGCATCGTATTGAAGGGAGGATGGATGGGGTCATGTAGATTTTGGCTAACAACATCCTTCCCTCAGTAATGACAATGACCCAAAATACAGACAGGACAACTAAGGAGTGTCTATGTAAGAAGCATTTCAAGGTCCTGGAGTGGCCTAGCCAGTCTCCAGACCTGAACCCAATAGAAAATCTTTGGAGGGAGCTGAAACTAAATGTTGCCCAGCGACAGCCCCGAAAACTGAAAGATCTGGAGAAGATCTGTATGGAGGAGTGGGCCAAAATCCCTGCTGCAGTGCGTGCAAACCTGGTCAAGAACTACAGGAAACGTCTGACCTCTGTAATTGCAAAGGTTTCTGCACCAAATATTAAATTCTGTTTTTCTATTGTATCAAATACTTATTCCAGGCAATAAAATGCAAATTAATTATGTAAAAATCATACAAAGCAATTTCCTGGATTATTTTTTTTTTACATTCTGTTTCTCACAGTTGAAGAGTACCTATAACAAAAATTACAGGCCTCTCCATTCTTTGTAGGTGGGAAAACTTGCAAAATCAGCAGTGTATCAAATACTTATTTTCCCAACTGTAGATGCTGCCTTGCAATATTTAGGGTTTGTTCAAACTCGCGTATAAATAATGGGTCCCATTCCCATCCAGGAGAGTGGAAGAAATCTTAGTCACTAAGCTGGTACTGTAAAAAGGAAGTGTTTTTGTCACAGAAAAAAAAATGCTGATGTAATGGCATTTGTGGAAACACCCCACAGATATCCTCAGTCATATGATGGGAAATATTGTATATACAGTGGTGGCCAAAAGTATTGGCACCCCTGCAATTCTGTCAGATAATATTCAGTTTCTTCCTGAAAATGATTGCAATCACAAATTCTTTGGTCTTATTATCTTCATTTAATTTGCTTGCATGGAAAAAACACAAAATAGAATGAAGCAAAAATCAAATCATTGATCATTTCCCACAAAACTCCAAAAATGGGCCAGACAAAAGTATTGGCACCCTCAGCCTAATACTTGGTTGCACAACCTTTAGCCAAAATAACTGCGAACAACCGCTTCCGGTAACCATCAATGAGTTTCTTACAATGCTCTGCTGGAATTGTAGACCATTCTTCTTTGGCAAACTGCTCCAGGTCCCTGATATTTGAAGGGTGCCTTCTCCAAACTGTCATTTTGAGATCTCTCCACAGGTGTTCTATGGGATTCAGGTCTGGACTCATTGCTGGCCACCTTAGAAGTCTCCAGTGCTTTCTCTCAAACCATTTTATAGTGCTTTTGGAAGTGCGTTTTGGGTCATTGTCCTGCTGGAAGACCCATCACGTCTGAGGGAGACCCAGCTTTCTCACACTGGGCCCTACATTATGCTGCAAAATTTGTTGGTAGTCTTCAGACTTCATAATGCCATGCACACGGTCAAGCAGTCCAGTGCCAGAGGCAGCAAAGCAACCCCAAAGCATCAGGGAACCTCCACCATGTTTGACTGTAGGGACCGTGTTCTTTTCTTTGAATGCCTCTTTTTTTTCCTGTACACTCTATGTTGATGCTTTTTCCCAAAAAAGCTCTACTTTTGTCTCATCTGACCAGAGAACATTCTTCCAAAATGTTTTAGGCTTTCTCAGGTAAGTTTTGGCAAACTCCAGCCTGGTTTTTTTATGTCTCGGGGTAAGAAGTGGGGTCTTCCTGGGTATCCTACCATACAGTCCCTTTTCATTCAGACGCCGACGGATAGTACGGGTAGACACTGTTGAACTTGTTTGGATGTTAGTCGAGGTTCTTTATCCACCATCCGCACAATCTTGCGTTGAAATCTCTCGTCAATTTTTCTTTTCCGTCCACATCTAGGGAGGTTAGCCACAGTGCCATGGGCTTTAAATTTCTTGATGACAATGCGCACGGAAGACACAGCAACATTCAGGTCTTTGGAGATGGACTTGTAGCCTTGAGATTGCTCATGCTTCCTCACAATTTGGTTTCTCAAGTCCTCAGACAGTTCTTTGGTCTTCTTTCTTTTCTCCATGCTCAATGTGGTACACACAAGGACACAGGACAGAGGTTGAGTCAACCTCTGCGCATCCTCCTCCTCCTCATGTTTAGCCTCCATCTCAGATATCACCACATCAGTTACAAGCTGGAAGCACTGCAGTACTGCCTCAGCCAAGCGGCAACAGGCTGTGCTGAAACTCATAAGCTTAGGTGATAAACCTCACACTGCTTGTGAGTTGTGGACAGCTGTGAAAGAGCAGGCAGATCTGTGGCTGAGACCGCTGAACCTACATCCAGGCATGGTCGTGTATGGGGGCTCTGAGGCGAGGCGAGATCACACAAGTACCATGCCTGGCTCATGTGCTTAACATCGTGATTCAGCGGTTTCTTAAATCGCACCCCGAGTTGCCAGATCTGCTTGTCAAAGTACGCCGCCTGTCAGCTCATTTTCGCAAGTCGGCTACAGCTTCCGCCGCCCTTGCTGTGTTGCAGCAGCGTTTACAGCTTCCGGCACACCGACTGGTGTGTGATGTCCCCACTCATTGGAACTCTACCCTTCACATGTTGCAAAGGATTTGTGAGCAGAAGAGAGCAGTTGTGGAGTACCAGCTGCAACAAGGCCGTCGATATTCAGGTTAGACTCCACACATAAGACCTCAGGAGTGGATCTGGATGTCTGACATATGTACCATCCTGACAAACTTTGAGGAGTCCACCAAGATGGTGAGTGGTGATGACGCCATCATTAGCGTCAGCATCCCACTTGTCTGTCTTTTGCAACGCTCTCTGGAGAGAATTAAAGAGGAGGCATTGCAGCCAGAGTATGATGAGATGGATCAAGAAGCCGTAGCGGGTGATTACACACAGCCCAGCCTCATCTCATCCCAACGTGCATTGAGGGACAATGAGGGAGAGGATGAGGAGGAGGAGGAGGAGGAAGAACAGGAGCTGGTATCATGCGCTGTAGATGGTAGTACCTGTACAACTGTCATACCGTCGGTTCAGCGTGGGTGGCCTGAGGACAGGGGGGAGGAGGAGGAGGAGAGCATGGTCAGTCGTCATGTTGGTGAGGACACGGAAGCCTTGCCTGTTACCAGTCTGGCACGCATGGCTAACTTTATGTTACGCTGCCTTAACCGTGACCCTCGCGTTGTCAAAATGTTGGGTGACAGTCATTACTGGTTGGTGACACTTGTAGACCCCCGATACAAGGAGAACTTTCACTCTCTTATTCCTGAGGTGGAGAGGTCTACAAAAATGGGGCAATACCAGAAGGCCCTTGCTGCAGAACTCTTAAAAAAATTCCCATCTGAACACGCTAGCGGCAGAGGTCACAGTTCGTTGCCCAACCAAGGCGTACAGGCGAGAGAGACGCAACTCCAATCCAGCAGAGACAGGGGAACACTGTCAACGTTCTGGGACAGTTTTCTGACACCCGCCCAGCTTACAGGCCCTGAGGCGCGGGGAACTCTCACAAGGAGTGGAAAGTTTCAAAAGATGGTGAGGGAGTACCTTGCCGATCGTACCAGCGTCCTCCGTGATTCCTCTGTACCTTTTAATTATTGGGTATCCAAGCTGGACACTTGGAATGAACTCGCTCTGTACGCCTTATCGGAGCGTGTTTTTAGTGCCGCTGGGGGAATTATAACTGATAAGCGCACTCGCCTGTCAACTGACAATGCTGACAAGCTGACCCTTATCAAAATGAACAAGGGCTGGATTGGGCCAGACTTTTTATCACCACCAAATGACAGCAGAGTAACATAAAGTCAAATCCACTGTGTTATTTCGGGAGGTGTATTCCCATGCACCGCTTCACACCCACTCATGGGTATACGCTTCCTCATTTTGGCTCTATTTTGCTCTTCTCCTTATCCTCAGCCTCCACCACCACTATACCACCAGGGTGACCTTGGTCCGTGTTGCCAGCATTGCAAGTTCCTCCCTCCTAATTTTTGGTAGCTTTTGCTTGGAAGGCATAGGAAAAGACTATGGGAGACCCACTCCCCAATAATGGGAATAATGCTTTTAAGATGCTGTACTGCATGGCTCTTGTTTGCCAGCATTGCAAGTTACTCTGTCCTAATTTTTGGCAGCTTTTGCTTGGCAGGCATAGGCAAAGACTATGGGAGACCCACTCCCCAATAATGGGAATAATGTTTTTAAGATGCTGTACTGCATGGCTCTTGCAAGGGGCATTTAAACCGTGTTGTTAAGCTACTGCGACCTCCACCACTTTTCCAAGGGGCATTGATATTGTCTTTTTATTCCACTGCGACCTCCACGTCTCTTCCAAGGGGCATTTAAACCGTCTTTTTAAGCTACTGTGACCTCCACCACTCTTCCAAGGGGCATTAAAACCGTCTTCTTAAGCTACTGCGACCTCCACCGCTCTTCCAAGGGGCATTAAAACCGTCTTGTTAACCCTAGAACGCATGACCATAAAAATCTACATTTTCACATACCTGGGGCCTTTTAGGCCCGTGTGCAAATAACATGGAATAACTCAAACAAAAATGACAAACAACTATATACCTGAGGAATACCTAGAGTTTCAAAATTCTAACTAAAGTAATCTTGCAGAAAATAGAAAACAATTAACAGGACGGGCCTGCGAGGCCCCAGGTATGCGTTCTAGGATTAAGCTACTGCGACCTCCACCATTCTTCCAAGGGGCATTAAAACCATCTTGTTAAGCTACTGCAACCTCCACGTCTCTTCCAAGGGGCATTAAAACCGTCTTGTTAAGCTACTGCAACCTCCACGTCTCTTCCAAGGGGCCTTAAAACTGTCATGTTAAGCTACTGCAACCTCCTCGTCTCTTCCAAGGGGCATTAAAACCGTCTTGTTAAGCTACTGCAACCTCCACGTCTCTTCCAAGGGGCATTAAAACCTTCTTGTTAAGCTACTGCAACCTCCACGTCTCTTCCAAAGGGCATTAAAACCGTCTTGTTAAGCTACTGCAACCTCCACCACTTTTTCAAGGGGCATTGAAATTGTCTTTTTATTCCACTGTGGCCTCCACGTCTCTTCTAAGGGGCATTAAAACCATCTTGTTAAGCTACTGCGACCTCCACTACTTCTCCAAGGGGCATTAAAACCGTCTTGTTAAGCTACTGCGACCTCCACCACTCTTCCAAGGGGCATTAATATTGTCTTTTTATTCCACTGTGACCTCCACCACACCTCCAAGGGGCATTAAAACCGTCTTGTTAAGCTACTGCAACCTCCACGTCTCTTCCAAGGGGCATTAAAACCGTCTTGCTAAGCTACTGCGATCTCCACGTCTCTTCTAAGGGGCATTAAAACCGTCTTGCTAAGCTACTGCAACCTCCATGTCTCTTCCAAGGGGCATTAAAACTGTTTTGTTAAGCTACTGCGACCTCCACGTCTCTTTCAAGGGGCATTAAAACCGTCTTGTTAAGCTACTGCGACCTCCACCACTTTTCCCAGGGGCATTGATATTGTCTTTTTATTCCACTGCGACCTCCACCATTCTTCCAAGGGGCATTAAAACCGTCTTGTTAAGCTACTGCGACCTCTACCACTTTTCCCAGGGGCATTGATATTGTCTTTTTATTCCACTGCGACCTCCACGACTCTTCCAAGGGGCATTTAAACCATCTTGTTTAGCTACTGTGACCTCCACCACTCTTCCAAGGGGCATTAAAACCGTCTTGTTAAGCTACTGCGACCTCCACCACTTTTCCCAGGGGCATTGATATTGTCTTTTTATTCCACTGTGACCTTCACCATTCTTCCAAGCGGCATTAAAACAGTCTTGTTAAGCTACTGCGACCTCCAACACTTTTCCCAGGGGCATTGATATTGTCTTTTTATTCCACTGCGACCTCCACGTCTCCTCCAAGGGGCATTAAAACTGTCTTGCTAAGCTGCTGCATACTCCAAGTCTCTTCCAAGGGGCATTAAAACCATCTTGTTAAGCTACTGCAACCTCCACATCTTTTCCAAGGGGCATTAAAACCATCTTGTTAAGCTACTGCAACCTCCACGTCTCTTCCAAGGGGCATTAAAACCGTCTTTTTAAGCTACTGCAACCTCCACGTCTCTTCCAAGGGGCATTAAAACCATCTTGTTAAGCTACTGCAACCTCCACGTCTCCTCCAAGGGGCATTAAAACCATCTTGTTAAGCTACTGCAAACTCCACATCTCTTCCAAGTGGCATTAAAACCATCTTGTTAAGCTACTGCGACCTCCACCACTTTCCCCAGGGGCATTAAAACCATCTTGCTAAGCTGCTGCGACCTCCACCATTCTTCCAAGGGGCATTAAAACCGTCTTGTTAAGCTACTGCGACCTCCACCACTTTTCCAAGGGGCATTGATATTGTCTTTTCATTCCACTGCAACCTCCACCATTCTTCCAGAGGGCATTGCATTTCTTCCTAATTTTAGTCAGCTTTTGCTTTTCAATGCATAGGCGAACACTAAGGGAGACCCACTCCCCAATAAGGGGTAGAAGGTTTTTAGTATGCTGTAATCCACGTCTGTTTCAAGGGGCATTGCAGTTCCTCATAATTTTTGGAAAGCCTTCCATTCACTGCTTAGGCCAACATTGCACAGGAGACCCAGTTGCTATAAATGGAAAAAACGTTTTAGTTAAGGCCCTCTGACCTCCATGTCAAGGGGCATTAAAGTGCCTCGAAATTTTTGTTAGGCATTGCACTCACTGCATGCCCTTTAACTGTGTAGCCGAACCGCTCCTTTTGGTACCGAAACATATCCTACAAGACATGTGTGGTTGACTGGCGTGATATTGATGTGAATGGTCCCTGTTCCTCCTGCTCTTTCTCCTTTGCCACCACCTCATCCATCATTCATCACCTGAAGCTTTGTTTTAACGGGAGTCATAGAACTGGGATAGTAGCAGGAAAACATCCAGCAATCCTCGGAGAAGGTAGGATATGCGCTAAAACGCTGATCACCTCAGGCCTAGCCGCTACTACATACATGCGCTTGCATTCCAAGAAAACGAAGCAGACGCTAACTTCTATCATCATCATTATGCTCCTCATCTTGGCACTCTCAACTCCCCTGATGGAGAAGCCAGGGCCCACCGGAGGAGTCTGGTTCTCTGGTGGGCTCGTCCAATGCTGCCCTAAAGCAGAGGGAAGTTTGAAGGAGAAATAGGGGCGGCTGGGGACCGTTTATGGACATCCGGCTGCCCCTAGGCGGCTGGGGACCGTGTGTGGACACCCGACCGCGGGGCGGCTGGGGACCGAGTATAGACACCCGGCCCCCCCTGGCGGCTGGGGACCGAGCGTGGACACCCGGCCGCCGGGCGGCTGGGGACTGAGTATGGATGCCTCGCTGCCAAAGTAGCCATGAGGTAGTGGCCAGCTTTGGCCTCCTCCAAACTAAAAGGCCCCATTTCAAGTGCAAGCTAGCAGTATGGTATTGCAGCCTGGGGGTGGGTGGGTGGCAGGTTGCACACTTACGCTTGCATTCCAAGAAAACAAAGCAGATGCTAATGACGCGCCCCTGGGCCTGTGTCGCGCTGCGTTGTGCACGCGGGAGCTTACCCGGAGCAGGATCTCTTGAGGGTTGTAGTCTCGTGGCGGTGACCCGGTCCGTGCCCAGGGAGTCAAACTGAGCGGCGATGTAACAGCGGTAGATGCAGGACGACTACGCCACCCGTTGAATGCAGCTATGGAGCTGCCGCTGCAGGACAGTCCGCTGAGGCCGGTGGATGGATGGTGCAGCGTAGATGGTATAACCCCCAACGGGAGGGGTATGGCCTCAGGGCAGCAGATGTGGATGATGGGGGTAGCAGGAACCACTCAGAGACAGTGCGGTGTAATTCAGGGTCTTTACTGGTAACAACGATAGACCCTCCCGGAGTACTTGCTAGTGAACGGGGCCTGGTCAGTCCTTGAGCAGATGGGATCTCCCCTGGCCAGGCGGAGTTGTAGGCCTCCCAAACTGACTGTACTCTTCTGGCTACCTTGCTAGAAGCGGATATAAGTAGCCCACGTCCCTGAGTGTACCGTGTGGTGCTCACCCGTATGGCCGGTGACTCGGGGCCTTCTAATGGCTTCCGCTCCATGATGGCGGTGCTGGTCCCACGTGTGTGACCGTGCCTTCGGGTTTCTGGGCCTGAGGACCTGAAATCCCCTGCCGGTCGGCTTCTGCTGCTGGGTAAGAGTTAGTCCCCACAGCCTCGGACGCCGGGTCCGGTAAGAAAGCTTCTCAGTCAGGGCGAGCTCTGCAGCTGCCAGCCCCTGACTTGTAGTAGTATTGCTCCCACTGAGCTTCTGCTGTTTCTTCCTGTGACTGTTTCTTGTCTCTACTCTCCTTGACTGCTAACCCTGCTTCAGCCCCGGGTTTATATAGGGGAAGTTCTTCCCCTCCCAAGACTGGGCAGGAGGTGTGGCATGCACAGGATCCCTGACCAAAGGACCTCCCACCTGCTCTCAGACATAATATCTCTATCACTGTGGCAACCAGACCCCTGGGGTGTCACATTCCCCCCTAGTGAAATTTAGTACTCCGGGACTAAACATATTTTAGAAAAACATAACAAGATATAACAATAACAATACAATAAGAAACACATAAAGGTGGTCACGGCATGTCCGTAACCGGGTGCAGTCTTTGAAGAAAGCAAGGTGTCCATTTCACCAAAACAGGGAGACGTAACCAGGTAGGGGTCTGTCCTACCCCGAGTCCTTAACAGTCTCTAGTCCATCCTGGGTTACGCTCCAACTATGTACAAGGATTCCCGGTAAGTCCACCAAGGATTCCTAAAAATAACTGGAAACACAAAATTATACACAAGCAACAATACACAGATAAACATAAATAAAACAATTTATACACTTCAAATCCTCCAGCGTGCGGGTAACTGGCCTCTAGTGGCCCTAGTGGACCTACGGAGCTGACTGTCTGGCCCTGAACTACAGGGTGTAGAAGCTGTCAAGGGTAAACTGGGCAGCTGTCTACCGGCTCTTTGTCTCACTAGGGGTACGGCAGGCTCACTATAAGCAGAGGGTTGATCCTCCTGTTCTGCTTGTGTGGAGTCTTCTGCCTCCTGGACCGGCTGTTCTTCCAGCTCTACCTGTTGATCCGTAGGTGCTTGGGATGCTGGTTGGAGGAAGGTGAGTACGGGTACCACAACTGCACCATTGACTTGAGTCCAAGACCGAGGGAAGTCCCCGAGCACAGTACTAACCATATCTTCCCTTTCCTCTACGGGTCGATGGTCTTCTTGTTCCTCTTCAGGGTTCCTCAGTTGTTCGGGACACTTCTTCAGGTGGTCCCGGGATACAATGGCGGTGGTTTCCCCTCCGTCTTTACTGATGGTACAAACCTTCGGGTTCTCGTGGCTTGAGGGCAGTACGGTGTACGGGTCCTTCTCCCACTGGTCATCCAACTTGTGGAGCCGTCTCTTCCTCTTCAAGACCTGCTCTCCGGGTACCAGGGGAACAGCGGGAGCATACTGGTTGTAAGTTTTCTCTTGTTTTTCCCTAGCCTGACAGAGACTTCGCTCCACGCTCTCCTGTACTCTCCGGTACTGCTGCTGCCTCTCTGTGTCCCAGTCTGTTTCTGGTGAAGTGTCCTCGGGTGTCAGGACTCCCATTTCCAGGTCAACAGGTAACTTACCAGGTCTTGCCCTCATTAGGTAAGCTGGGGTACAGTTGGTGGAACCTACCGGGATGTGGTTGTATAGGTCCACCAGATCGGGCAACTTCTCAGGCCACAGACTGCGTTCTTCCAGGGGCAACGTTTTTAGAAGATCCATTACAACCTGGTTCATTTTCTCACAAAGTCCATTAGTTTGCGGATGGTAGGGTGTCGTCCTTATCTTCCGGCAGCCATACAGATTGCAGAATTCCTGGAAGACCTCCGCTTCAAAGGCAGGTCCCTGGTCCGTCAGCACTTGGTCCGGGTACCCGTGTGGACGGCAAAAGTGCTGCTGGAAGGCTCTAGCTGCTGTTTGAGCCGTTAAGTCCTTGACGGGGACGACAACCAGAAACCGGGAGTAATGATCCACGATGGTTAACGCGTAGACGTAGCCACTTCTGCTTGGGGTCAGTTTTACATGATCCAAGGCTACCAGTTCCAACGGTTGCCGGGTGACGATGGACTGCAGGGGAGTCTTCTGGCTGGCACGGTCCTTCCTTCTCAGGTTGCACGGGCCACAGTCTCTGCACCACTTCTCAATGGTTCCCCTCATGCCTACCCAGTGGAACCGCTCGCGCAGCAGGAACTCCAGCTTCTTCCACCCGAAGTGCCCAGCTCCGTCGTGGTATGCCTCCATCACCATGGCTGCGTCCCTTCGTGGCACCACTACTTGCCAGATTAATTCATGCGTCCGGGAGTTAACCATTCTGCGGCACAACTTCCCTTTGTAAAGGAACAGTCGACTCTTCTCTGCCCATAGTTGTTTGGCTTCCTCCGGAGCGTCTGGTTCAAGGCGAGCCTCCGGCCGAGTCAGCATCTCCTTCACCAGTCGGACGGCAGGGTCGCTGTCTTGCGTTTCCGCCCTGTTGTAGTGGGGTAAGGGGTTCAACGTAGCAGTCTGCTTACTCCTTACCTGGTGGGAATACTGAATAGTCCCATGACGGTGGAACGCAGGGAGTTCAACTTCTTCCAGTCCCTCCGGATCTTCTCCTCCGTCCGGCAGGTTGGGCATCCTGGACAGGGCGTCCGCGTTGGTATTGGAGCGTCCTGCCCGGTATTTGATTGTGAACTCGTAGTTGGACAGACGGGCCATCCACCTCTGCTCCAGGGCACCGAGTCTTGCCGTGTCCAGGTGTGTCAACGGGTTGTTATCCGTGTACACGGTGAACCGGGAAGAAGCGAGGTAATGCTTAAAGCGCTCGGTGACTGCCCATACTACGGCCAGGAACTCTAGCTTAAATGAGCTGTAATTCTCGGGGTTCCTTTCGGTGGGTCGCAGTTTTCGGCTGGCGTAGGCGATTACTCGTTCCTTCCCCTGCTGGATCTGGGACAGTACGGCTCCTAGCCCGATGTTACTGGCGTCGGTGTAGAGGATAAAGGGCTGGCTATAATCCGGGTACGCCAGGATTTCGTCCCCCGTGAGGGCCATCTTCAGCTGGCGGAAGGACTCTTCTTCCAGCTCCTCCCATTTGAAGGGCGGCTTCTGGTTCTTGGCCTTCCGGGACTGGCCTATCAGGAGGTCCTGCATAGGTGCTGCCTTTTTGGTGAAACCGGGAATAAACCTTCGGTAGTAGCCTACCAACCCGAGGAACTGCCGCACTTCTTTTACGCTGGAGGGGCTTGGCCATTCCTTAATTGCGGTGATCTTATCAGGGTCGGGAGCCACTCCGTCAGCGCTCACCAGGTGTCCCAGGTACTGCACCTTTGGTTTCAGGAGGTGACACTTGGAGGGTTTCACCTTTAGGCCGTAACTTGCCAGAGCTTCGAACACTTCCGCCAGGTGTTTCAGGTGGTCCTCATACATCTTGGAATATACGATGACATCGTCCAGGTACAACAGGACCGTCTCGAAGTTTCTGTGGCCCAGACAACACTCCATTAGTCGTTGGAAGGTTCCCGGTGCGTTGCAGAGTCCGAACGGCATGCAGGTGAACTCGCTAAGTCCCATCGGGGTGGTGAATGCGGTCTTCTCCCGGTCCGCCTCTGCTACAGGAACCTGCCAGTACCCGCTAGTGAGATCCAAGGTAGAGAAGAAGTTAGCAGATCTTAAAGCAGCCAATGACTCCTCTATCCTTGGTAAGGGGTACGCATCCTTGTGTGCGATACGATTGATTTTCCGGTAATCTACACACATCCTCATGGTGTTGTCTTTCTTTCGGACTAAGACTAGTGGAGCTGCCCAGGGGCTACAGCTATCCCTGATCACCCCAGCCTCCTTCATGTCTCTAAGCATCCCCTTGGCGTGTTGGTAGTGTGCAGGGGGTACGGGTCGATACCTCTCTTTTATGGGAGGATGGTCTCCCGTGGGGATGTGGTGTTCTACCCCCTTGACTCGCCCGAAGTCTAACGGGTGTTTACTAAACACTCTCTCGTACTCTTGAACCACCCGATAGACTCCCTGTTTCTGATGTGAGGGAGTGGAGTCAGTACCCAAATGTAGTTGCTGACACCAGTCCTCCTTTGTTTTCTTAGAGCCGTTACCTTCCTCCGGGTGAGATGGAGGCAAGGGTTCCACAGATTGTATAGCATTTTGGTTAATGGTATATAATTTGGCTAGCGTGGCATACCGGGGCAGGTACACTTCCCTCTCCCCGATATTGATTATGCGAACGGGCACCCTCCCATGGCGTACATTGACCACCCCCCGTGCTGTCAAAATGGTGGGCCTACTGTCTGAGTAAACTGGTTCTACCATTGCCTGGTAATCTCTACCTCTCAGACCAATAGCTGCCCGGCACCAAATCATCATTTCACTTTTTGGGGGCATGGCAATAGGAAAAGGGTCACACATTCTTACGCTACCAATCTCACCGCCGGAGAGTTCCACCTGTTGCCGTCGCATCAGTGCCCGGATCTCTTTCTGGAGCACCCGCTGCTCGCCGGAGCTGGCGTTCTTGGCAACCTGCTGTAAAAGGAAAATCACCTCTGCAAGACAATTTTCAATTACATTAGTTCCTAGAGTTATTTTTGGGTGACTCTCATGTTTGTCAATATCTACAATGATCAGTCCCTGTGCTGCCAGTTCGACTCTACCGATTTTGATGGTCACCTCTTTAAATCCGATCTGTGGCACGGGCTGGCCATTGCTGGCGATAATACTCAAGTCGTCGTCAGGGTAGCGGGTAATATTCGAGTCATTCCAGTACTGCTTAAAGAGCACGTACGGGATGGTGGTGACCTGTGACCCGGTGTCCAGTAGGGCACTCATGGGAATGCCATCCAGTACCACAGGCAAGACTGGACGTCCTCCCACATATCTGTCGCGCCAGTTCGATGGGCCTGGTGATCTTTTTCCTGGGGGTTGGCCCTCTACCCCAGGTTGTGCCCGTTTAAAGAACAGTACCTTGCCATATGTCCAGGTTGATTGCAGCGGCGGCAGATGGGTCGTCCGTCCTCGCTGTATCGGTCACTGGGTCTTCCTCTGGCCGGTGGGGTCCTCCTTGGTCGACGCCACGGGATGTCCTCCGGTCCGGATGCCAGCTGGATCTTCCCTGGGGTGGAAGCCTGTAAAGACTGCACAGTTCGGGTTAGCGCAGCAACGCTCTTAGCTAGCTCTTGGACCTGATGGTGTAGGTCTGGAGCCGGGTCATTGTCCAAAGCCTGCGCATCAGCTCCCACAGGCCCTGCCGACAAGGGCGCCGCCTCCTGGTGGTAAGTGATAGCAGGGCGCTTGTGGGTCACAACGCCACCCGGTGCCGGTTCTCGGAGCACCCGGATGGCTCTGTCCTTGAACTGTGCAAAGCCCAGATGGGGATCCTGTAAGGCCATTGCCCGCATCTGGGTTCGGTGGGTATTACAATACAGTCCCTCTATAAACTGTTCGGTCAACAGCCTGTCCTCGTTTCCCACTCCATCAGGGTCGGTCTGCTTAATGGCCCTCAGGGCCTCTTGTAGGTTTAGTGCATAGTCCCTTATACTCTCATGCGCTCGCTGCTTGCACCCGTAGAATCTAAGCTTAATCTCGGCTGAGGTGCGGGTATCAAAGGTGTCCTTCAGCCGGGTTAGTATCCCTGCGACAGTCTTCCTCCCAGGTGGCCAGGATTTTACTTCCCTTTTGGCTGCCCCGGTTAGTTGGGCCACCAGGATGCTCACTTTTTGCTCTTCTGTGAGGGGGTACACCTGGAAGAGGCTATCCAGCTTTTCTCTAAAGTCATGCAGGGTATGTGACTCCCCTGAGTACTGGGGTAGCCAAGCTGCTCCCGGGATATAGGGCATGGTGAAGGGCATAACTGCAGCAGCGGTAGCGCTGGCGGGGGTTGAGGCAGTGAAGCTCTCCTCCGTATCCGACATCTTCCTCCCCCCTAGTGGACCGTGGCCTACCTTGCGATGATCCTGTTCCGTAGGCCGCGGCTCCGCAGTGGATCGTCAGGGTTGAGGACCTTCCGTCGCGCTCCTGTGACGTCGGCGTCTCCTGGGCTCCTTCCAGGACCTTACGCAACGTCCGGACGTGAGGCGGGGCTTCAGTTCTCGCGCGCTTTCGGAGTCCACGCCCCTCTTCTTCCCGCGCGGCGTCCTCAAGATGGCGTCCAATGGCGGGAAAACTCCACGGATGGCGGGAAGAAGGCAGAAGATGGCGCCGGATGGCGGGAAACTTCACCGATGGCGGGAAGAAGGCTGAAGATGGCGCCGGATGGCAGGAATCTTCACCACAGGTAAGTTTGAAAAGTCTCTTTTTCAGGCACGCAGTACCCGGTGGTTGCGGGCACGAAATCCTGCCGACTACGCCAAAGTTGACGCGCCCCTGGGCCTGTGTCGCGCTGCGTTGCGCACGCGGGAGCTTACCCGGAGCCGGATCTCTTGAGGGTTGTAGTCTTGTGGCGGTGACCCGGTCCGTGCCCAGGGAGTCAAACTGAGCGGCGATGTAACAGCGGTAGATGCAGGACGACTACGCCACCCGTTGAATGCAGCTATGGAGCTGCCGCTGCAGGACAGTCCGCTGAGGCCAGTGGATGGATGGTGCAGCGTAGATGGTATAACCCCCAACGGGAGGGGTATGGCCTCAGGGCAGCAGATGTGGATGATGGGGGTAGCAGGAACCACTCAGAGACGGTGCGGTGTAATTCAGGGTCTTTACTGGTAACAACGATAGACCCTCCCGGAGTACTTGCTAGTGAACGGGGCCTGGTCAGTCCTTGAGCAGATGGGATCTCCCCTGGCCAGGCGGAGTTGTTGGCCTCCCAAACTGACTGTACTCTTCTGGCTACCTTGCTAGAAGCGGATATAAGTAGCCCACGTCCCTGAGTGTACCGTCTGGTGCTCACCCGTATGGCCGGTGACTCGGGGCCTTCTAATGGCTTCCGCTCCACGATGGCGGTGTTGGTCCCACGCGTGTGACCGTGCCTTCGGGTTTCTGGGCCTGAGGACCTGAAATCCCCTGCCGGTCGGCTTCTGCTGCTGGGTAAGAGTTAGTCCCCACAGCCTCGGACGCCGGGTCCGGTAAGAAAGCTTCTCAGTTAGGGCGAGCTCTGCAGCTGCCAGCCCCTGACTTGTAGTAGTATTGCTCCCACTGAGCTTCTGCTGTTTCTTCCTGTGACTGTTTCTTGTCTCTACTCTCCTTGACTGCTAACCCTGCTTCAGCCCCGGGTTTATATAGGGGAAGTTCTTCCCCTCCCAAGACTGGGCAGGAGGTGTGGCATGCACAGGATCCCTGACCAAAGGACCTCCCACCTGCTCTCAGACATAATATCTCTATCACTGTGGCAACCAGACCCCTGGGGTGTCACACTAACTTCTATCATCATCATCATGCTCCTCACTTTGGCACTCTCAACTCGCCTGATGGAGAAGCCAGGGCCCACCGGAGGAGTCTGGTTCTCTGGTGGGCTCGTCCAATGCTGCCCTAAAGCAGGAAAGGCTAAGAAAATTGTTGGGGAAGTTTGAAGGAGAAATAGGGGCGGCTGGGAACCGCTTATGGACAACCGGCCGCCCCCAGGCGGCTGGGGACCGTGTGTGGACACCCGGCTGCAGGGTGGCTGGGGACCAAGTATGGACACCCGGCCGCCCCCTGGCGGCTGGGGACCGAGCGTGGACACCCGGCTTTTAGGCAGTAACCTGGTTGTCAGAGATGCTTCCAGGGGTCTTCCCCATGCTGTTCCCATGTCTTTTCAGCACTGTATGCATGTGTCACACAGCACATGGCCAGATAAGATTGTAAAATATTAAAATTACATTTCCCGGTGAATACATTTGTCACGGTTGAAAGCAATACAAAAGTGCAAAAACGCATAAAAAATGCTACTTGTGAACATAGCCCAAGGTGTGGAGGAGTATTTTTGTTTTTGGTTATTTATTTTACCTTATACACAAGTCTTTACTCTGCAAAGGATGTTCCTAAACATATTTCACAGGAAAACCGTTTCAGTTTAGTTTTTGAACGTTATATTGTGAGCTTAATACCTCTGACCACGTTGTTGACAGCAGTGACCTGGGGGTCAGAAATGCTTCCTGGGGCGATGCCCATGCTGTCCCCTTGTCTTTTGAGCATTGTCACTATAGTTTTGGGCACTTTTTAGGCTTTCTACAGACTGCCGGGGGTGCCGCCGCAAAAATGCTCGGGTCTCCCATAGACTAACATTGAGCTTCGAGCACCCGAGCATTTTAGTGCTCGCTCAACACTAATAATCACCACACTCTATGGAGACTCATTGTAACAAATTTAAGGAGCAACATACTAAAAACATTTTAATTGATAAATGTCATAAAACATAAAAAATAAAAATATTAGGCATTTTATATAATAATAATAATAATTAAAAAATAAAATAATAATCATTTTATTATTCCATGGTGCTTTACAATTCAGATGTTACATGTGCAATGTCAGACATTACAAAGTAGCACAATTCCTACAAGAGGAGGTGAGGTCCCTGCTCACAAGTTTGCAACTTAAAAGTAAAGTTGGACACAAAAAGTAATAAGTGTTTGTAGTATATGGTACGGCCACCTTTTAGAATAAATAAGGATATACATATAAGGCTGCATGAACCGGCCACCAGCCGGTATCTGTGTAGTGAGCTGGCAGACTCTGGCTGTTCTGTGATAATTGAGATAGAGCCTGTTACAGGAATGATTACGCAGGATGGTGTTGCCACCTTGTGGCCAGAGGTTGCACCTGCGCAGGGTGTGATGACAGAGAAAAAGACTGAGCCTCCTGTGTCCCGCCCTAGAGAGTCACGTGACCAGAGTGGGAAGCAGGAAAAAGCGCGCAAAGAGTCTGTTGTTGTCTGTGAAAAGAGACAGGACGGTGTGCAGCTCCTCGTGTGTGGTGCAGGGGAGACTCTCAACGTGATTTCTTTTATCTGACACCTTATCCTCAGAGCCTTCCCCAGCTTCTGCACTGCTGAAGGATTCAGCTGTTACACTCCCTGCTACTGGAGTGTGGACTACATAAGGGAATCCACAAAAGCTGCTATCCGGATCAGAGAGACTGTAAGCGGGACCTCTGGCGAGAGGCCGAAGTATTCCTTTCTTTCAGTAAAATTTGTTGTTCCTGTCTTCTTCGGCTGGGACCCCTTCCTGCAAAGACAGACAGGCCTGCGACGGGGGACACATCCTTCTGGAGTAAAGGACTGGTAACGTGTGAGTAGGGACAGTGAGAGTCAGCTTATAAGTACACGTTATTGCTGTGCATATTTACGGTTGTCATTTATTGTGTTCTGCTGTGTATACAAGTAAAGATACGGTTATCAAGATAGAGTCTGTGTGTGGGGATCTTGCTGGGCCAGATCATAGATACCAACGCTCGGCCTTGCCCGCGGTCACTTCATCTGGCGTAGTCGACAGGATCTGTGACCAACAAGATTCCCACCCAGGCCACGTGTACAGTCAGAAAGCCCCGCCGGTGTCTATTGTGAATCAGGTCAGGAAATTTGGCGGACAAAACTACCCTGTACCAGAGTGGGCGGAACAAGTCCGGATACTGGGGGAAATGTATAATATTGACCCTAAGACCTTGGCAGAAATGGCGGTACTGACGCTAGAGGGGGAGGCATGGACGACAGTCAGACTGGAGACGGCCAGGGGCCAGCGTACAGTAGATGATTTGGTGCGGGTGCTGGAGAACACCTATAGGCTGACCACATACCAGGGAACACTGCAACACATGTTCTTTAGACGGATGCAGCTTGAATGGGAGGATATTCCCCAATATGCGAACGCCCTTCAGGTACTCCTTGAACAAGCCTGTGGAAAAGGGGAACAACTAGCTGGTATGGCTCCTCGTGACCTGGTACTGAGAGACCAATTTGTAATAGGACTGAGAGACCAGTATCTTAACCGCACGTTACAGGACTTGATCCGGATGATGCCGACTCTTACTTTTGCTGAAGTCAAACAGGAAGCCATAGAACGTTCAACGGGACCCGTCATGGATGTGGGGATTCAAGGTGCTGCGTGCAGATCCATATCTGACATTAAAAATCCGAACAGTGACACGGAAGACCTGAAACAGATGGTAGCAGACTTACAGAAACAGGTATTACAGTTGACATTAGACCGACAGGGAGACCAGCGAAGACAGCCTAGTCGTCCCGTGAGACAGTGTTGGTCATGCGGTGATCCTCGCCATAGGGCAAATCGTTGTCCTCAACACTTTCCTCCGCAAAAACCTCCGTCGCACCAACAAACAAACCCTCAGTCGCCCCAGCGAAGGGAATTTCGATCAGACCAGCGAATGGAACCCCAGCCATATCCACAAGCAGAGCTACCACGCCGGGCCTCACCACAATGGCCGCCGTTAAACTAGACATCCCTGCAGCTGAGGCTCGCGCAGCAGGGGAGGCCAAGGAGAGGGGTGTGGAAAAACAGAGCCGATGGCGGAGTGCTCTTGCCTCGAATAGCCCGACACTTGAAGTTGTCCTGGAAGGAATTGCCGTACAGGGACTGATGGACACCGGGTCACAAGTGACCACGATCTCTGAACAGTTTTACGAAAATTACCTCAAACCAAGAACTGCTCGTGACCCAGACACCGCCATTAAGATTATTGCGGCTAATAATCTACCCATTCCAGTGACCGGAGTTGCTTGGATGGACACAAAGGCCTGCGGACAGGACTTATGGAAACGAGGGATCGTCATCGTCAAGGAAGGTTTCGGCTCCGAGACCCATGTGATAGTTGGAATGAACATCTTGAAAGACCTGGATCTTATGCTGTTGACAAGAAAAGGACCCAAATACTGGCAGAAAGTCACCAAACATAAGCCGACTCATCTGGCATTCCAGCGCGTAATCCGGACCGTTGGACTTCAACAGATGGCAGAGGAACAACTACCCCTAGCCGCCATTACGGTGCCACGCCGTACTCGGATTACTTTGCCCGCTGAAAAAGAGACAGTCATTTCCTTACCCCTTAACACCCACCGACAACTTGAGGGGGTTGAAGTGTTGGTCAAGCCGAGGACCCCAAGTGGGGGTAAGCTAAACCCACTAGTTGCTCGCACTCTAGCCGTCGTGAGGAACGGGAGAGTCCATGTCAGGTTAAACAACACTGCAGACGTAGGCCTAGCCCTTGAAGCCGGCACTCAGCTTGCCCGGGTATATGCTCTACCCACGGAAGTGAATCCCATTGGACCCCTAAAATTCACCCCGTCTACAGAAGGCGACTGGACGGTAACCGTCTCAGCCATAAACGCTCAAGTAGACGATGAAGACATTGGGTGAAAACTACGGGAAAAAGTACAGCTAGACACGTCTCAATACACCAAACAAGAAGTGTCTCAAGTGGAGGAACTCCTACGGGAACACCAAAACTCCTTTGCAAAGCATGACACAGACTTTGGGTGTACCACCAGTATCCAGCACGAGATATCCACGGGCGACACCCCCCCATATCCGCGAGAGGTACCGGCAGATACCACATCAGCAATACCAGGAGGTGAAAAGCCTGTTAGAATCCATGCTACGCGCCGGAGTGGTACGTGAAAGCCAGAGCCCGTGGGCTGCACCCGTGGTGATAGTCAAAAAGAAAGATGGTTCCCTAAGATTTTGCGTGGACTACCGTAGGCTGAACGCTTGCACTATCCGGGACTCATATCCACTTCCTCGGATCGAAGAGTCACTGACGGCCCTAAAGAAGGCCAAATATTTTTCGTCCCTAGACCTGGCCAGTGGATATTGGCAGGTTCCAATGAGTGAGAAGGACAGGGAAAAGACCGCCTTCATCCTTCCCATGGGCCTGTATGAGTTCGACCGGATGCCGTTCGGCTTGAATAACGCTCCGGGGACCTTTCAGAGACTGATGGAACGCTGTCTGGGAGACTTCAACTTTGAGTTTACGCTGATATACCTTGACGACATCGTGGTATACTCCGCCACCTTTGAGGATCATCTTCACAAGCTTGGCCAAGTGTTCCAGCGCTTGAGGGGACACGGCTTGAAGTTGAAGCCCAGCAAGTGCCTTCTGTTCCAGCAGGAAATCGACTACTTGGGTCACCGGATCTCGGCCGAAGGTGTCCAGCCCTCTCCGGAGAAGATAGCAGCCGTTCAAGAGTGGCCGCAGCCAACTACCGTCAAAGAAGTCCGGGCTTTTCTGGGACTGGCAGGCTACTACCGTCGGTTTGTCAAGGACTTTGCTCGGCTTGCTGAACCACTGCATGAGGTTCTCCGAGGGACCGCGAACAGTCCCAGAGGGCGACGCATCAGTTGGGGGCCTGACCGAGAAAAATCCTTTCAGGCACTTATGGCTGCTCTAACATCCCCCCCTGTTCTGGCGTATGCAGATTACACATTACCGTTTCAGTTGCAAACCGACGCCAGCCTTCAATGCCTAGGGGTGGTCCTCTCTCAAGTTCAAGATAATAAAGAACGCATGATAGCCTATGCCTGTAGGTCTCTCCGTGATACCGAAAAGAATCCCGTCAACTACAGCTCCTTCCGTTTGGAACTCTTGGCTCTGACTTGGGCTATGACGGAGAAATTTGCCGGCTATCTGACAGGAGCGAAGGTGCTGGTCATGACGGACAACAATCCTCTTGCCCACCTAGAGAATGCCAAACTAAGGGCAATGGAACAGCGCTGGATGGCCAGGCTCTCTAGATTCCAGTACAAAATTAAATACAGAGCGGGGAACGAGAATCAGAATGCTGACAGCCTGTCTAGAGTGACATCATCCCGGCCAGTGGGGGACTGGGATGAAGAGTTGGAGGAAGATGAGATGCCTGACTTTGCCCGGCTCGCAAAGCAAATAGAAGATAGCCGCCAGTATGCTGTAGGAGGGATTGAAGCCGTAGTGGGATCTCCCCTGTCCCAGCAAGAATGGGCCAAGCTTCAAGATCGAGATCCCGAGCACGTCTTACTGAAACAGTATGTGAATAAACAAGAGAAACCGCCCTCCGAAGTGAGAGACCGACTATCGACCGGAGCCTTGGCTCTGCTCGCCCAATGGGATCGGCTGATCGTGAAAGATGGAGTCCTGTGTCGCAGGGCCCTTCTATCCCATATGCTGGAGGAGTGTTTGCAGATTGTCGTCCCGGTGTAGTTGGCCCATGAGATGGTGGGCGAAGCTCACAGGAGGAACGGCCACTTCGGCATAGACAAGACCCTCCGGTGGACTCAGCAGTTCATTTTTTGTCCGGGGCTCCGTAAGCTGGTTGAAAACATCTGTCAAGGATGCCGTACCTGTGAATTCCACAAGTCCGCGGAGCAGCGTGCCCCCGTCCAGACTATTAAGACGTCGAGGCCCCTCGAACTGTTGATGGTGGACTATCTGTTGATCGGAACGGCGAATAGTGGCTACCAGTACTGTCTGGTGATGGTGGACCACTTCACGAAATTGGCCGTCGCTGTTGCTACCAAGGATCAGACTGCTGAATCAGCTGCACAGGCCATCTGTCAGCAATTCGTTCGGGTCTACGGGTGTCCGGAGCGGCTACACTCTGATCAGGGGGCTTGTTTCGAAGGGCGAGTCATTGAAGAACTCCAACGGATGTATGGAATCAAGAAGTCCAGGACCACCCCTTACCATCCACAAGGGAATGGCGCGTGTGAACGCTTTAACTGGACCCTCTTACAACTGATCCGGACACTGGCTGAAGACAAAAAGCCCGACTGGTCTCGATTCCTCCCAGAACTGCTGTGGGCCTATAATAATCAAGTCCATTCCGTCACCGGATACACCCCATTACCCTTCTCTTTGGCCTTCCAGACAAAGACATCCATGAGTTGCAACTGTCTAGCTCCGAAGAAGATACCTGTGGTACCTATCCTTCCTGGCTACAAACACACCGCCAGAGAATGGAGACTGTCTACCGGCTAGTAGGCCAACAAATCCAGGATCAAGTGCACGCTGACCCACTTCCGGTACAAGAGGACTCACTGAATGTAGGTCAACTGGTCCTAGTCCGTATAAAGAAACCGCAAGGGAAACTCCGGCCCAAGTGGGAGACCGAAGTCTATCGAGTAATTGGACAGCCGTACCCCGGTGGCCCCGTCTATCGAGTGCAGGGCGAAGACAGTGGCAGCATCCGAACTTTGCACCGTAATATGTTGCGCCCCTGCCGTTCCCAGCCTGACTCCCCTACTGTGATACCTAGAGAGATGGATATCACTAATACTGTCGGAGACGCTGACCCTGGGGATGTAGAGATTGAATGCATGCCTACCCCTGTCCGTCCGACTGACGCACTTGGACCGATTACCTCCTCTACTGACATGTCGACTGGGAAAGAGAGTGGGGTGACTGATCGGAGGGAGGGGATCCAACCTGTTAGGCGGACAACGAGAACCGCTGCAGGGGTACCTCCAGGACAGTCCTACAGAGACCAATATGTGTGGCCCTCTTCCCAGCCGCCCCCTGTCACATCCACAGCCATCGCCGCCCTGGAACCGGTCGTTGACAGGGACTGCCAACCTTTGAGTGGGGGGGCGTGTAGTGAGCTGGCAGACTCTGGCTGTTCTGTGATAATTGAGATAGAGCCTGTGACAGGAATGATTACGCAGGATGGTGTTGCCACCTTGTGGCCAGAGATTGCACCTGCGCAGGGTGTGATGACAGAGAAAAAGACTGAGCCTCCTGTGTCCCGCCCTAGAGAGTCATGTGACCAGAGTGGGAAGCAGGAAAAAGCGCGCAAAGAGTCTGTTGTTGTCTGTGAAAAGAGCCAGGACGGTGTGCAGCTCCTCGTGTGTGGCGCAGAGGAGACTCTCAACGTGATTTCTTTTATCTGACATCTTATCCTCGGGGCCTTCCCCAGCTTCTGCACTGCTGAGGGATACAGCTATTACACTCCCTGCTACTGGAGTGTGGACTACATAAGGGAATCCACAAAAGCTGCTATCCGGATCAGAGAGACTGTAAGCGGGACCTCTGGCGAGAGGCCGAAGTATTCCTTTCTTTCAGTAAAATTTGTTGTTCCTGTCTTCTTCAGCTGGGATGCCTTCCTGCAAAGACAGACAGGCCTGCGACGGGGGACACATCCTTCTGGAATAAAGAACTGGTAACGTGTGAGTAGGGACAGTGAGGGTCAGCTTATCAGTACACGTTATTGCTGTGCATATTTACGGTTGTCATTTATTGTGTTCTGCTGTGTATACAAGTAAAGATACGGTTATCAAGATAGAGTCTGTGTGTGGGGATCTTGCTGGGCCAGATCATAGATACCAACGCGCGGCCTTGCCCGCGGTCACTTCATCTGTATATGTTCAGATTTTTTATCAGTTAACAAAATGCATAGTTAAGATTGATAAATGCAAAAAAATGTTAGTAAACCTAGAAATTTGTTTTTTAGTTAATTTTTTTTTAATTTTAATTAATAATAGCATAGAAGGATAAGGAGGGGTACTAGGAACATAATCAATAGCCAAAATCATAGTCAGGAGGACAGCCGGGGTCAGATACTGGGTGATCAGTAAAAGCCAATCAGTATGAATACCGCGGAGCCCGGTGACAGAGGCGTTACTGAAACATGTCCAGGTATAGATGGACCAGTCAGAAGGCCACAGGTAGATGGTGATGGTCCTTCTATACAGGTCCAGCAGTGATGGTGGATCTGCTGGACTTCAGGTTTTCTGTCTTTTAGATGGTTTCAGGGCAACAGTAACAGCATGCAAATGCACGATCAGCCCTGGATAATCCACGCCGGCAGGATGATAAGATCCGGCGGAAGATGGAACCTATGAGAAGAGAAGTAAATATAATGGAAGTGATGGGACTCCATAATACATGATACTACTGTGCGGTCACTGTGCCGGACGGCAGAGGAATCTCATCACACAGAGGTCAGGGATCATTGTCAGCCATCATACATGTGACAATCCATCACTGACAGATCACATCTGCTCCGCATGAATTATTCTCACTGACCGACATCACACAACATGGAGCTGATTCTCACACTTACCTCGTCTCTTATTCCCCTTTTCTACATTTTCAGATTTTTCTTGCTCTTTACTCAGATTTATTGAAGATTTTCTTTCCTCCTGAGCTGGAAATTCTGATCAGAAAGTAAAAAAAACCTCAGTAACGACATATTCCCATGGGACCTGCTTAGTCTCCTGTATATAGTCCTGTCTCCTATAGTCCTGAAAATCTAGTATTGCTTCATAATAGGGCAGAATAAGTCCTATATAATGTGCATAACCTCATCTGAGGGACATTAGATGTACCACTAATATAGAGAAGTAAGTGTCCTGTCTGCCGCCATGTGGTACATCATTGATGAGAGATATTTTATAATAGGAGACGATGTCTCCTTATGATGATGTAGGTTATTGGATGCTACAACATATCTCACAGAAACAATGAAAAAAACTTCTGTACACAATGTAAGGAAATAGAGATAGAGTACGGGCCATGGGCAACATAATTGGGATCCATGAAACATAGACAACATAGGAAACCTATTACAGAAAAACCACGTAGAAATATTTGAGCCTTAAAGACAACATTCACATTGTTGGTGCTGTAGACATGTACATACCTGACAATGGGGACGAGGATGGCAAACTGCTAATAGCATCTTCTCTATCAGATAGAGGAACAGAATCTTTCTGCCTGTTTGAAAGAAAATAAATGTGTAAATCAGAAATAAATGCAGTATAAAAGGGGTTTTCTCAGTATAAGAACATGGACAATAGGGCCTAATAGGATGCATGACCGTCATAGTGGGGAAGGTTTCCTGCTCAAAACTACCTTCTATAGAGCCGAGCAGAAATCAGCTGCTAAGCATGACTGGCATGTAATACTACATCTCTGCCACAATATGGGCAGCACTAAAAATGCATGACCGGCCGCAATTATAGACTGTTAGTTATCACCAGCAGTTTCTAAAGGCAAAAGCACAATTACCGCTCATCATGGGGTGGTGGATGCTGAATTTGATAATATGGTATTTATATCCTATATTTGATGTTGTGTACATATATCATCCTGAAGCTCCCATTAGTGGCCCCATAATCTACTCACATCTCTGAGATGTTTGTGCTGGATTCTACGGTATACTCTGGAGAGGACTTGGGATCCTCATTGTCCATTGTCCTGGTAGCAGTGGTACAGAGCTAAATGTGGAAACAATAAAAAATATATGAAATAATTTAATGTTTACTTTTACGTGTCTTTTACACATATTTTGGATTTATTAATCACATACTTACTTTTGAAAATCGTTCAGAAGTTGATATAAAATTGTGGAAGTCAAGACTCTCATTGTCCTCACTTGTGTGCTCTGAGACCAGATGTTTGTTTATATCATAATGATCTACAAGACATAGATAATGAAGTGCTATTAGAGGTTGTCAGTATAACACAGTCACCATTTATCATTAATATTAATGGGAAACAATTGTTACATATTAAGGAAGACGAGACAAACAGCCGCTTAGTCTAGATGACGTCTTCTTCTACTTACTCATAAATAAGCTGGTGTCCACATCTGATGTTAGCTTAGGAACATACACCGGCTTTTGACTTAGAAGGTTATCAAAGTCTAAGTCACTTAAGAAGGGATGACCCTTGATCTCAAATACTCCTCCTGGATAAAGAAAAACAAAGGTGATGTGGATATTGTCAGAAACTCCCCCATATCTAAACGGTGTATCTTAATCTGAACTAATTATATAACTGAGCCGACATGTAAGAAATAGACTAAAGCACTAAAAATGCACAAGCTGATAGACAAGTGCCGATCCTCATGTACATTTGCGATATGTCCTCGGTGTAATAAGGAAATAATAATATTATTATATCTGTTACCTGTCCCAAGTCTATGCACAGGATTTATTATGAGCAGCTCTGTGATAAGGGTCTGAGCATCAGGTGGAGGAGCACGATCACAATTCCAAATTATGTGTCCTGTTATGTAGAAAATTACAGAACATAAAACCTCTTTACTGGACTATAAGATAAAGCAAAGGAAAAAACTAAACTAATGTAACCAGTCAAAGCAATGATTGGATCATTCTACTTACCAATGCCAATACTTTTATAAAGCTCAATTACAGAACCCCCACGAAGTGGTACGTATCCCAGGAGAAATTCAAGTAGGATTATCCCCATTGACCACCAGTCAACAGGTCTTCCGTAGCCTTTCTTTAGGATGATCTCTGGGGCTTTGTATAACGGGGTGCCACAGTCCTGGAAACCAAGAGAGATTAGAGATGAAAATAGATTAAATTATTATTTTGCCAAGTTTTCGACATAAAAACAAAATGACAGAAGATAAAATATCAGTGGAAAAGTTATCTAAAAATGAAGAATGTAGAGAAGACACAATAGGGTGATGAGATTTGTACAGAACCAGCTAAGTTCCTGTAAATAATGCTGACCTCACGGTTCAGGAACTCTCTGGCGATGTCCTCCGCTAATTCCTTGTAGATGTCGGTGTTTGGTATCATGACACCAACTTTTGAAAGCCCAAAATCTGTGACTTTAATATGTCCAGTAGACGTTATCAGGAGGCTGTGAAAGAAAAGATGGGTTTAGCTTCATAGACCGTGAGATGATAAAGGATAAATTTCCCCCTTTTGTTATAATACAGGGGGCACTTACTTCTCTGGCTTCAAGTCTCTGTGCACCACACCATAACTATGGAGGTATTCTACAGCAAGAACCGCTTCTGCAAAGTATAAGCGGGCCAAGGGGACAGGTAAAGGACCCCTGGTTCTTAGGAGGGTCCTGCAGTCTCCACCTATAGAAGAAAGAAAATATGACAGGTAAGTGGTTTATTCAGCGGATCACCATAATGTATAATGAGAAGTGAGCAGAGACATTGGGGCAGGAGAGAATATATAAAGATATAATGTATATTCGACATAATATTAGTCTGAAGTCATGGTGAAACGTCATCCATGTAACTAATAACACAAATAGCATCTTGTCTACAGCTGGAGATACTGACAGTGCGGACATACAGGGAGATCACACACATCAATGACTTTCCGGGCATCTTGGTAATGGATAACCTGTAGTAAATGCTCTGTGGGGATGTAACCATTCACATTGAAAAATCCTAATTTTAAGAGTGGTGATAAAATGTAAGCAGACATGGTCTGAATATAATACAATGTACGTGTCCTACCTCCTACATACTCCATGACCATACACAGGTGAGATCTTGTAGGGAAGGAGCAGAGCATGGAGACCACAAAGGGACAATCAGCGAATGTCAGGATGTCCCTCTCCAGAAAGGCCATTTCCACTTTCCGTGGCCTATCCAAGTTCTTCTTGGCCATTTTCTTCATAGCAAAGACCTGTTGTGAGACTTTATGATGCACTAAGTAGACGGCACTAGAGAGAAGGAGAATCCAAGGGTTATAATAAATCCTTATTACAGTCTGTATATAGAAGTCATTATATGATTTTCTGTACTAATGTTTATACTAGAAGTCCGGCCATCACTAGAAATCCACATCTAGAAATACATGAGACACTACATAGATCACCTATGGGAGGTTCCACAATGCCAAGTCTGCTGGAGCCCTCACCAAGGTCACATTACAGGTGAGAGAATCTACCGAAATTCTTCTTGGGCAGATTCGCTATAATTGACCAGTAGTTACGATTCAGTCCAAATAAAAATTGGTCCAAATTGAAAGTCCTCCAATTGCTGTAAGCAGATGTTTTTTAAGCTCTCTCCACACCCCAAAGCATAATAAATGGAGGGGAGGAAATACGTTAAAATGTAATTAAACATAATATACCCACCTGTCCTAGGCCCTCACCTGTCCATCACTGCAGTCCTCCATCCTCTGTGCCAGTCTTTGGTTGTTCTGGCGCCCCCTTCTGCTGCTGAGGCCAGTGATTGGACTCACATGGTCATGGTGGACGGTGGCAGGTGCAGATGTCATTGATGTCCATATCGTGTCACCCCTATCGTGACCATGTGTAGCCAATAACTCTTATCAGCTCCATAATGAAGCCCCCCCAAAAAAACAAAGACTGGAGCGGAGAGCAGGAAAGCTCTGGTGGAGGTGGCAGCATAAGGACAGATGAGGGTCCAGGACAGGCGAGGGTAATGTATTATATTATTTGAATCCCTTTCCTTACAGTTTGATTTGTTACAGATCAGTTTGCTCCACTGGATATACAGTACAGTAACTGAGCTGAATAGTGACATTTAGATGTGGACAGTGGTGTGGACTTGTATCGTTTCCCTATGACAGTGATGGCGAACCTTTTAGAGACCGAGTGCCCAAACTGCAATCCAAAACTCACTTATTTATCGCAAAGTGCCAACACGGCAATTTAACCTGAATACTGTCTGAGGTTTTATTTTGGAAAAACAACTCCTACATTAGCACGCAATAGAGTCTATAGCAAAGGGCTTGTAAGCGCTGCAGTCCAAGCCTAAGATTCTCGCCACCGATTGCAGAGGAGGTCTGTTCTTGAGAATGGAGAGGATTTTTATTCAAAAGTAAAATTGCAAAGTCGTTTGTTTTTACAACCTCTTTGTTTCTGTAACCCTTTATCATGATGAGAATAACCCTTTAAGCCAGGGATGTCAAACTTTAATATACAGAGGGCCAAAATTAAAAGCTTGGACAAAATCACAGGCCAAACTTTATATTTGTTAAAAAATGTCTACAATTCAGGAAGTTTTTCCTTATCAAATAAAACTATTAACTTTTGCAATTATATTGTAATAATATAATATGTTATGTAAGAGCCGTAAAAAGCATGGCCTAATGTAAATATGTAATAACAAAAGGATAAAAAAAACTTGAATAAAACAGATAATAAAGTATGATGCAAACAAATGTGCCCCCAAACAGAGTATGATACCCCCACAGTGAATTCCTCCACATGCACAGTATGATGACCCTACTGTACCCCCCATCAATCCCTGGTGACCCCATCACAGTATGATTGTGACCCCATCACAGTATGATTCTCCAGCAGTAATCCCCACACAGCCCTCCATACAGTATAATGGTCCCCACATAGTTCTCCATACAGTATAATGACACCACATAGTCCTCCATACAGTGTAATGGGCCCCACATAGTCCTCCATACAGTATAATGGGCCCCACATAGTCCTCCATACAGTATAATGGCCCCATATAGTCCTCCATACAATGTAATGGCCCCACATAGTCCTCCATACAGTACAATGGCCTCACATAGTCCTCCATACAGTATAATGGCCCCACATAGTCCTCCATACAGAATAATAGGCCCCACATTGTCCTCCATACAGTATAATGGTCCCCACATAGTTCTCCATACAGTATAATGACACCACATAGTCCTCCATACAGTGTAATGGGCCCCACATAGTCCTCCATACAGTATAATGGGCCCCACACAGTCCTCCATAAAGTGTAAAGGGCCCCACATAGTCCTCCTTACAGTATAATGGCCCCCACATAGTCCTCCATACAGTGTAATGGGCCCCACATAGTCCTCCATACAGTGTAATGGCCTCACATAGTGCTCCATACAGTGTAATGGGCCCACATAGTCCTCCATACAGTATAATGGCCCCATATAGTCCTCCATACAATGTAATGGCCCCACATAGTCCTCCATACAGTACAATGGCCTCACATAGTACTTCATACAGAATAATGGGCCCCCATATGGTCCTTCCTACAGTATAATGGCCCCCACATAGTCCTCCATACAGAATAATGGGCCCCCATATGGTCCTTCGTACAGTATAATGGCCCCACATAGTCCTCCATACAGAATAATGGGCCCACATAGTCCTAAATACAGAATAATGGGCCCCCATATGGTCCTTCCTACAGTATAATGGCCCCCACATAGTCCTCCATACAGTGTAATGGCCCCATATAGTCCTCCATACAGTGTAATGGGCCCACATAGTCCTCCATACAGTATAATGGCCCCACATAGTCCTCCATACAGAATAATGGGCCCCCATATGGTCCTTCCTACAGTATAATGGCCCCCACATAGTCCTCCATACAGTGTAATGGGCCCCACATAGTCCTCCATACAGTGTAATGGCCCCATATAGTCCTCCATACTGTGTAATGGGCCCATATAGTCCTCCATACAGTATAATGGCCCCACATAGTCCTCCATACAGTATAATGGCCCCACATAGTCCTCCATACAGTATATTGGCATCATATAGTCCTTCCTACAGTATAATGGGCCCCACATACTCTTTCATACAGTATTATGAGCACCACATAGTCCTCCATACAGTGTAATGGTCCCACATAGTCCTCCATACAGTACAATGGCCTCACATAGTCCTCCATACAGAATAATGGGCCCCACATAGTCCTCCATACAGAATAATGGGCCCCCATATGGTCATTCCTACAGTATAATGGCCCCCACACAGTCCTCCATACAGTGTAATGGGCTCCACATAGTCCTCCATACAGTGTAATGGCCCCATATAGTCCTCCATACAGTGTAATGGGCCCACATAGTCCTCCATACAGTATAATGGCCCCACATAGTCCTCCATACAGTATAATGGCCCCACATAGTCCTCCATACAGTATATTGGCCCCATATAGTCCTTCCTACAGTATAATGGGCCCCACATACTCTTTCATACAGTATTATGAGCACCACATAGTCCTCCATACAGTGTAATGGGCCCCACATAGTCCTCCATACAGTATAATGGCCCCACATAGTCCTCCATACAGTATAATGGCTCCAAATGCTCCTCCATATTGTAAAATGGCCCCATATAGTCCTCCATACAGTATAATGGCCCCGCATACTTCTCCATATTTTATAATGGCTCCATATAGTCCTCCATACAGTATAATGGCCCCGCATAGTCCTCCATACAGAATAATGGGCCCCCATATGGTCCTTCCTACAGTATAATGGCCCCCACATAGTCCTCCATACAGTGTAATGGGCCCGCATACTTCTCCATATTTTATAATGGCCCCACATAGTCCTCCATACAGTATAATGGCCCCACATAGTCCTTCATACAGTATATTGGCCCCATATAGTCCTTCCTACAGTATAATGGGTTCCACATAGTTTTTCATACAGTATTATGAGCACCACATAGTCCTCCATACAGAATAATGGGCCCCACATAGTCCTCCATACAGAATAATGGGCCCCCATATGGTCCTTCCTACAGTATAATGGCCCCCACATAGTCCTCATACAGTGTAATGGCCCCATATAGTCCTCCATACAGTGTAATGGGCCCACATAGTCCTTCATACAGTATAATGGCCCCACATAGTCCTCCATACAGTATAATGGCCCCACATAGTCCTCCATACAGTATATTGGCCCCATATAGTCCTTCCTACAGTATAATGGGCCCCACATACTCTTTCATACAGTATTATGAGCACCACATAGTCCTCCATACAGTGTAATGGGCCCCACATAGTCCTCCATACAATATAATGGCCCCACATAGTCCTCCATACAGTATAATGGCTCCACATGGTACTCCATATTGTATAATGGCCCCATATAGTCCTCCATACAGTATAATGGCCCTGCATACTTCTCCATATTTTATAATGGCCCCATATAGTCCTTCCTACAGTATAATGGGCCCCACATACTCTTTCATACAGTATTATGAGCACCACATAGTCCTCCATACAGTGTAATGGGCCCCACATAGTCCTCCATACAGTATAATGGCCCCACATAGTCCTCCATACAGTATAATGGCTCCATATAGTCCTCCATACAGTATAATGGCCCCGCATAGTCCTCCATACAGTATAATGGCCCCACTTAGTCCTCCATACAGTATAATGGCCCCACATAGTCCTCCATACAGTATAAAGGCCCCACATAGTCCTCCATACAGTATAAAGAGACCACATAGTCCTCCATATTGTATAATGACTCCGCATACATCTCCGTACAGTATAATGGCCCTGCATAGTGTTCCATACTGTATAATGGCCCCACATAGTCCTCCATACCTTATAATGGCCCTACATAGTCCTCCATACAGTATAATGGCCCCGCATGGTCCTCCATACAGTATAATGGCCCCGCATACTTCTCCACACAGTATAATGACCCCGCATACTTCTCCATACATTATAATGACCTCGCATACTTCTTCGTACAGTATAATGGTCCTGCATAGTGTTCCATACTGTATAATGGCCCCACATAGTCCTCCATACCTTATAATGGCCCCACATAGTCCTCCATACAGTATAATGGCCCCGCATGGTCCTCCATACAGTATAATGGCCCCGCATACTTCTCCACACAGTATAATGACCCCGCATACTTCTCCGTACAGTATAATGGTCCTGCATAGTGTTCCATACTGTATAATGGCCCCACATAGTCCTCCATACAGTATAATGGCCCCGCATGGTCCTCCATACAGTATAATGGCCCCGCATGGTCCTCCATACAGTATAATGGCCCCGCATACTTCTCCACACAGTATAATGACCCGCATACTCCTCCATACAGTATAATGACCCCGCATACTTCTCCGTACAGTATAATGGTCCTGCATAGTGTTCCATACTGTATAATGGCCCCACATAGTCCTCCATACAGTATAATGGGCCCCGCATACTTCTCCACACAGTATAATGACCCCGCATACTCCTCCATACAGTATAATGACCCCGCATACTTTTCCGTACAATATAATGGCCCTGCATAGCGTTCCATACTGTATAATCAGGTCGCACGTGTAGAGGAGAGTGGCCGCGGTGCTAGTGAGAGGGGAATGGTGCGCGGGCTGAGGAGAGTGATGGTGGTGGCGGCAGTGCTGAGGACATGGAGCTCGTGCCCACCGGGAGGGCTCTGCGAGCCATAGGTTCGCCACCACTGCCCTATGATAACACTGAATGTTAGAGCACAGAGGCAGAAGTATTGTCATAGGGAACCCTGAGAAATGTGGATTATGGTAACAGAAATCTCACCCAAAAGCTCCGCTGCTGATGAGTTTGGAAGTTTCATAGTCGCTCATATGCGGCTTTCCTGCCGGGATCAATGATGATTCGATCACGCTCTATAAAGGAATAAGAAATGATATTAAGGAAAAAAGCTCCAGATGCAGAAACGTCTCCCCCTATATTATGTCCCAGCTGATTTACACTGATCCGATGTAGGGAGGATACAAGCCGGACGCTCCGCAGACACGGATGTAATATAAGGGGGTCCTCTATACACCGGTATAATTGTAAAGTGCTGGATAATATGAGAGATCAAACAGAGAAGAACTTACTGGGAATCTGTCAGCAGGATTGTTCTATGTAATCTGGAAGTAGCATGATGTAGGGGCAGAGACCCTGATTCCAACGATGTGTTACTTACTAGGCTGTGTGCTGTTGTTTCCATAAAATCAGTTTTTGATCAGCAGGAGATTATCACTAGAGGACTATGTGTCTCGTGCCATGTAGTCCTATTGCTCTGTAACCCCGACTCAACCACGGATTAGCAGCGTTCTGCCTATGCACAGTGTACACAGAAAGCTGCCAATCAGTAGTGTGGGCGGGGTTATACAGGGCTCAGCATTCAGAGGACTGCTAGATCTGCTGCGAATAAAACAGTGATTTTATTACAACTGCTGCACCCAGTAAAGTAAGTGATATATCGTTGGAATCAGGGTCTCTGTCCCTACATCATGCTGCTCTCTGATGAAATAGCATGAACCTGGTGACAGATTCCCTTTAATATAAATGCAGTTGACTAACACATTAGTGTCATCTCCACTTAGAATAGAGACGTCCCCTGGTTATATGGGGGATAATACTGGTCAGGTCAGTCACACCCCATAATCTGGTGATACACAGACGTCCCCCTCTATGATACTTACACCGGCGGATTCCTGGATCTCGGGGATCTCACAGATTCCACTGTCAGGATTCACCAGCGCAGATGGAACTAAAATAGTGATAAATGATGAAGAGATAAAATGTATTAGACGATATCAATCCTACATAGATAATACAGCGATATAACGGGGAAATGACAAGACGTCTGTGAATGGGATTAATACTCGTTATATGGGGATTCTAATATGGGAACGTACGGGGTATCCACAGATAAATGTAATGTAAATGATGGAGGACCCCCAATCATCACATGAATGAGGAGCCCCCCACCCTCGCTGCACATGAGAGTGATGGGAAGAAAGCTGAAACATAGCAGCCATATGCAAATTAGCCTGGAAGTGCACTGGGGGCGTGTCACTGCACTCAGATTTCTCTTCCATGCCCCCAGTGCACTTCCATCCTGATTTGTATATGGCTTTTACATTAGATTTCTCCTGACTGGTACATTGGATTTCTGCAAGCAAATAATTATTATTAGGGGACAATGGCCTATACGGTCATACTCAGCGGCGGCAGGCCACGCGACTGCTATGGGACCCGTGAGCTGGTGGGGCCCAGTGTCAGCGCCCGCATTGGGCTCCGCCTGCATCGGGCCCCTTCCACATCCCACCCCAGATCGCAGTTGAAAGCAATGATGGAGGCGGGAGCGTTATATGAAACTTCCTTTCACATCATTCCCCCTCTGCGTCTGATGCAGCAGCGCGATGACATCAGTTCAATTGGGTCGGGTAGTGGAGCTGATGAGAGGCGCTGCAGAGACTGAAGCAGCGGGGGAACAAGGAGCGGTAAGTGTATATTTATTTATTTTTGAGTGAGTATGTGGTGCCCATATTGCTGGAGGACTGTGGCTGCACTCGATCCTATGGGTGCTGCACTCAGTCCTATGGGGGCTGCACTAAGCCCTATAGGGGTTGCACTGAACCCTATGGGGGCTGCATTATGCCCTATGGGGGCTGGCTTATATTGCGAGGAAGACCATGGGGGGTGCATTATATTGCATGGAGGACCATGGGGGTGCATTATATTGCATAGAGGACCATGGGGGTGCATTATATTGCATGGAGGACCATGAGGGGTGCATAATATTGCGTGGATGACCATGGGAGGTGCACAATATTGCATGGAGGACAATATGGGTGCATTATATTGCATGAAGGACCATGGGGGTGCATTATATTGTGTGAAGGACCAGGGGGATGCATTATATTGCATGGAGGACCATGGGGGGTGCATTATATTGCATGGAGGACCATGGAGGGTGCATTATATTGCATGGAGGACCATGAGGGGTGCATTATATTGCATGGAGGACCATGGGGGGTGCATTATATTTTGTGGAGGACCACGAGGGGTGCATTATATTGCATGGAAGACCATGGGGGTGCATTATATTGTGTGGGGACCATGGGGTGGCGCATTATATTATATGTAAGGCTATGTGGGACCATTATGATATTTGAAGGGTTATGTGGGGCCATTATAATATTTGGAGGGTTATGTCGGGGCATTATACTGTATGCAAGCAATTATACGGTGTGAAGATTTGTGTGGGGTCCATCTTACTGTGTGAAGGGCTGTGTGTTGCCTTTATACTGTTTGGAGGGCTAGCAGGGGCCATTTTATGGTGTGGTGAGGTATGGGGGCCATTATACTGCATAGAAGGCTGTGTGGGGGTCACAGTTGGGGGATCATACTGTGTTGGGGTCACCATGCTTTGCGTCGGGAGTTGAGGGGGTGTACAGTAGGGTCATTATACTGTGCATGTGGAGGCTAATGTGGAGGAATGCACCATGGAGGAATCATACTGTATTTGGGGGGCACTTTTGTTGGCATCATACTATAGGGGGGCAATGAAATAGAAATCTAGGACTTCAGCAGGAGGAAAATTAATATGTAAAGGCTGGAAAGTTGTGAGATCTGCTCTCCTGTCACTCCGACAATTATTTAATTTTTTTTTTTTCAGTTGGGGGGGCAATCAGAACTTCTGCTATTGTGCCCCATGATTTCTATGCATGCCCCTGGTCCTACCACTACTTCTATATGAAACAATGTGCTGCCAGGTTCCCATTACACAGAGTAGAGCAGACCTGGGCAAAGTGGAGCCCGTGGGCCACATCCGGCCCTCTGACTGTTCCAGTCCGGCCTGTGGACTGAGATAGCAGTAGGACTGAAGCAGAGGCCCACGGACCGCACCGTGCCTGCCCACTCGCTTACACCGCCGCCTGGCCCTGTCTCCATCTGCGAGCCGCTGAGCTGCTGCATTAGTAGAGGAGGGACCTCCAGCCCCTTCCTCCGCCAATCAGCGTGTGAAGCAGCTGACGCAATGACGTCATCGGAGACATGAAAAGAGGCACAGCACCGGGGGCACGGGAGCAAGGTGAATGTGTGCTTTTTTTAAGGTGTATGGGATGTCTGACAGGACACGGGGAGACTATAGGGGTCTATTGCAGGACATGGGGAGGCTATAGGGTTCTATTGCAGGACATGTGAAGGCTATAGGGGTCTATTGTAGGACATGGGGAGGCTATAGGGGTCTATTGCAGGACATGGGGAGGCTATAGGGGTCTATTGCAGGACATGGGGAGACTATAGAGATCTATTGCAGGACATGGAGAGGTTATAGGGGTCAATTGCAGGACATGGGGAGGCTAGAGGGGTCTATTGCAGGACATGTGAAGGCTATAGGGGTCTATTGCAGGACATGGGGAGGCTATAGGGGTCTATTGCATGACATGGGGAGGCTATAGGGGTCAGTTGCAGGACATGGGGAAGGCTATAGGGGTCTATTGCAGGACATGGGGAGGCTATAGGGGTCTATTGTAGGACATGGGGAGGCTATAGGGGTCTATTGCAGGACATGGGGAGGCTATAGGGGTCTATTGCAGGACATGGGGAGGCTATAGGGGTCAGTTGCAGGACATGGGGGAGGCTATAGGGGTCGACTGCAGGACATGGGGAGGCTAAAGGGGTCTATTGCAGGACATGGAGAGGCTATGGGAGTCTATTGCAGGACATGGGAAGGCGATAGGGGTCTATTGCAAGACATGGGGAGGCTATGGTAGTCTGTTGAAGAACATGGGGAGGCTATGGGGGTCTGTTGCAGGACCTGTGGAGGCTATGGGGGTCTGTTGCAGGACATGTGGAGGCTATGGGGGTCTGTTACTGGACATGGGGTGGCTATGGGGGTCTGTTGCCTGACATGGGGAGGCTATGGGGGTCTATTGCAGGACATGGAGAGGCTATAGGGGTCTGTTGCAGGACATGTGGAGGCTATGGGGGTCTGTTGCAGGACATGTGGAGGCTATGGGGGTCTGTTGCTGGACATGGGGAGGCTATGGGGTCTATTGCATGACATGGGGAGGCTATAGGGGTCAGTTGCAGGACATGGGGAAGGCTATAGGGGTCTATTGCAGGACATGGGGAGGCTATAGGGGTCTATTGTAGGACATGGGGAGGCTATAGGGGTCTATTGCAGGACATGTGAAGGCTATAGGGGTCTATTGCAGGACATGGGGAGGCTTTAGGGGTCTATTGCATGACATGGGGAGGCTATAGGGGTCTATTGCAGGACATGGAGAGACTATAGAGGTCTATTACAGGACATGGAGAGGTTATAGGGGTTAACTGCAGGACATGGGGAGGCTATAGGGGTCTATTGCAGGACATGGGGAGGCTATAGCGGTCAGTTGCAGGACATGGGGGAGGCTAAAGTGGTCGACTGCAGGACATGGGGAGGCTAAAGGGGTCTATTGCAGGACATGGAGAGGCTATGGGAGTCTATTGCAGGACATGGGAAGGCGATAGGGGTCTATTGCAAGACATGGGGAGGCTATGGGAGTCTGTTGAAGGACATGGGGAGGCTATGGGGGTCTGTTGCAGGACATGTGGAGGCTATGGGGGTCTGTTGCAGGACATGTGGAGGCTATGGGGGTCTGTTACTGGACATGGGGTGGCTATGGGGGTCTGTTGCCTGACATGGGGAGGCTATGGGGGTCTATTGCAGGACATGGAGAGGCTATGGGGGTCTGTTGCAGGACATGTGGAGGCTATGGGGGTCTGTTGCACTACATGTGGAGGCTATGGGGGTCTGTTGCTGGACATGGGGAGGCTATGGGGTCTGTTACTGGACATGGGGATGGTCTGGGGGTCTGTTGCTGCATATAGGGAGACTATAGAGTTTTATTGCAGGACATGGGTAGGCTATAGGGGTCTATTGCAGGACATGGGGAGGCTCTGGGAGTCAGTTGAGGGACATAGTGAGGCTCTAGGAGTCAGTTGAGGGACATGGTGAGGCTCTGGGAGTCTGTTGAGGGACATGGTGAGGCTATGGGGGTCTGTTGCTGGACATGGTAAGGCTATGGGGGTCTGTTGGAGGACATGAGGAGGCTATGAGGGTCTGTCCCAGGACATGGGGAGGCCTATGAGGGTCTGTTGCAGGACATGGGGAGGCTATGGGGGTCTGTTTCTGGATGTGGGGAGGCTGTGTGGGGCTCTCATGTTGGACGTCGAGTGATTATGGGGCTCATACGGTATATAGAAGGGGCTGTATTCGGGTTCGAACTGTATGAAGGGGGATTCTTACTTCTGCTCAATATTAAGTCATGCAATTAATATTAATGTAATTAATATAAGAATTCTAATTATTATATTGATATTAATATGGATCAGAATTAATCACAGTCTCTAATGTGGCCCCTCGGGAAAATGAATTGCCCACCCTTGGAGTACAGAGTACATCTAACATTATCCCCGTCCTCTATTATATCTGGATATTCCTTGTAGAAGGTCGGATGATCGCTCACCTGTAATAAGATCGCTGTTCAGCTCCGGCTGACTCCTTGTAGGGTCAGGGATTTCCGGGGTCACATTTTGCTCATATTCGCCGTCGCCTTCTGGTGTTTCCTGATTGATATAATATATATAATTAATATGTGGAATATTTCACTAAATTACCAAATACATAAATCAGGAAGGACTAAATCAACATTTACAGATACACCAATTGTAACTGTACGAATCCCGCGCCATCTTCAGAACTTTTCTCAGAAAGTTCTCTCACTTCAGGGGATTAAGATGAGTTAACATTACAAAATCTCACGTTCTGTGTCAGATTCTATTTTCTACACCGTGATATCCCAGAGCGGTGTTATCTGCGTTCTATATACCATGGCGATATCTTGTAATTCATTCATTACAGTATTCGGTAGAATTGCTTTACACTGCAGCTCCTCTCCACAAGTCCAGATTAATATACTGTATAAGAGACTTGTATACACAATATTTCTGTAAAGATGTCTATTATCTCAGCTGCAGCATTTAGAAGCAGGAAGACTCTGATAATAGTGATAGACAGAGGCGGGATATACAGACTTCCCACCACTGAGCTGTGACTACATCTGCAGAATACAGACTGTCATCACAGACGAGGGAGCAGCAGAGACAGACGGCCATAAAATATCCTATGCCTGCCGGGGACTGACAGGGAGGCCTGTAAGATCTAACCCCAGATCTTCTGAGATCTGACTGGTGATCTGGAGAAGATCAGAGAACAAGGACGAGTGATAGAGAAGATGATGGCTTCTTACCAGGCGTTCCGATGAGCGGGCCGGACGTTCCAGTACACACAGGACTTTTTCGGCCAGGTCTTTAACAAAAGCCAAATCTCCATTTTGAGATCTTTTTTCAGCCTATAAAGAAGAAAAGAAACAATAAGGAACATTCTGAGGTGAGAAAGGTCACAATGGAGGCGGCCATTGTATGTGACATCTGCTCCTCTCTGCAGATACAATGACTACATATCTGGGGTTTATAGTGTTATATATTAGAGGAAAGGACAAGCTTCTATCCCACCATTATTGTCTATTATTACAGAGAAGTTTTGTGCGGAGTGTCCGCCATTTACCTGTTGTAGTAATGTCCTGATGTTGTGACATAAATCCATCAGATACTCTGAGGTTAGTTGATCTTGTTGATTTTTGGTCAGGCAGTCCTTTACTAGCTGCATCACCAGCCGGCGAGTGAAGCTGAGGACGCCATCGGGTGGTAGAAGCACAATGTTAGGGCAATTGATGATAAGAATGTCCAATAGTGCTTCTTCCTGAAAATCGTCTAGATATAATCCAGCCATAGCGAAAAACTGCAAGTGCTATCAATCACTATGGAACCAAGAATGGCACCCGTGAGCCTGTGTGCATTGTAGAAGTAGCAATTGTGAGCTGTGATGTCATAATGGCCGACTGTCATCACGGAATCTTGTGATGGAATCTTCAAGAAGCGGCTCTGCACAAATACAGTGGGAAAAATAAGTATTTGATACACTGCCGATTTTGGAAGTTTTCCCACCTACAAAGAATGGAGAAGTCTGTAATTTTTATCGTAGGTACAGATTCTAAAAAAAAAATCCAGAAAATCACATTGTATGATTTTTACATAATTTGCATTTTATTGCATGATATAAATATGTGATCACCTACTGATGAGCAAGAATTCTGGCTCACCGACCTGTTATGCTATGTACGCACGTTGAGTATTTGGTTGCAGAAATTTCTGCAAGGTTTCTGCATTTCTTGGCAGCAAAAACCCTGCTGAAAAAACAGACGTTTTGCCGCGATTTTGATGTGTTTTTGCCACATGTTTGCATGAGGTTTTTGCATGTGTTTTTTTAAGCTTTTTTGTATAGCAGTGAATGCTTTTTGGAGCTAAATAAAGATATTTGAAAAAAGAAATGTTGAACATTGCTTTAACCCTTAGATTACTGTTGGACCTGGGGTGAGTATATTGGTTAATTTAAATGATTAAAGAATGTGTCTGTTATATTTCAAATAAAGTGTTTTATTCTTGGTGTGTGTGTTTATTTAACTTTTTACTTACAGGTTTAGTACTGAGGGTTAATCCATGTCCATAAAGACACATACAAAAAATCAATTGCTAGACACTCTAGTTAGACATTACTACCTTAGATACCAATTAGCCACATGATAGGCTCAGGGATAAAAGTGACTCCAGCTCAACCAATAATGTAAGTATAGTTCATTTATTAGAAACGATAAAAATTACAATTAAAAACAATAAGTGAAGATAGAGGGGAGTGAGGAGAGGGGGGACCTCAAACCAGGAGACACCGATATGTAGACAACGATACTAATGCTTACACAAAATACAGCCAGTTAATGACATCAATATGGCTGCTGTATATTAGAATAAGTCACCAATTAGTCAATTACCATACTATACCATTTTGCATACATAAAGCGTATTCTACAAACTTCAATTTAAAGTGCATAGTGCAAAACATAACTATGTATTATTCAATAGTAATAGATCCACTGGTATAAAGAGGCAAAAGTCAGCTATGAATGTAAGATGGTAGTGCATCAGTATCAAAGTAAAAATGAAAACAATGTAGTTTAATTATTGCCAAATTTGGCTTATATTGATAAACTGATGGTCAAAGCTGTACTTCCATCAGATGATAATTAATTCAAACATTGGCTAAAGTGAAAAAAATGATTCATTACCTGAATACTATGTAGTAAGTGAGCAGGGAGTGATAAGGACGCTGTGTCTCCCGCAGCCTCCATAAGCGTCCTTATCACCTCACTTATTGCACCTCTGCATGAGAATTTTGTCACGCAGCATCAGTGCAGTTAGTGAGGTCACTGGATCTCATCAGCTGATGAACTCATGTGACCTCTGTCCTGGCAGCTCAGCACTATACACTGCAGGGAGCGATCACGCTCCTGTCAGTTTATAGCCTGCTGTGAGGTGATCGGATCACCATGGGATACTTGTGATTCGGCGGATAGGTGAGTATAAGCTCTTTTTTTTAACATTCATTTAAACTTATTTTTTCCCTGCAAGCACAGACCCAAGCTGATGACAGCTCCCATCATCAATGCCTGCACTTGCTATTATCAGCGGCAGCAGCCCTAGGCTGTTGGGAGGACTGGTCTTTCATCAGCTGAACCTGTCACCTGCGGTCAATTCTTTATGCGTTTTTGCTGCGTTTTTGACCCATTGACTTCAATTGAGTCCGTCAAATACGCAGCAAAAATACACAGCAAATCCACAAATATTTTGATACCTGCGTTTTCGTTGCAGATTTGACTGACTCAATTGAAGTCAATGGGATAAAAACGCTCAAAGAATTGACATGCTACAGATTTAAATGCAATGCTAATCCTGACAAGAAAATTCCTGATCTTGTGCACAGCACTTCAGGATTTTCATTGCATTAGCTGGCACAAGGATTCTCTAGCATTTTGGGCCCATTTCCGTGTGGAAAAAAATGCTGTGAAAATGCACCAATAACACACCATGTGCACACAGAACACAGTTTTTTTTAAGAAGCCCTCCTACTCAGCATTCTTTACCTGTATTAATTGCACCTGTTTGAAGTCGTTACCTGTATAAAAGACACCTGTCCACACACTCAATCAATCACACTCCAAGCACTCCACTATGGCCAAGAACAAAGAGCTGTCTAAGGACACCAGGGACAAAATTGTAGACCTGCACAAGGCTGGAATGGGCTACAGGAGAATAGGCAAGCAGCTTGTTGAGAAGGCAACAACTGTTGCTGCGATTATTAGAAAATGGAAGAAACACATGACGACTGTCAATCTTCCTTGGTCTGGTGCTCCATGCATGATCTTGCAATGTGAAGTAAGGATGATTCTGATAAAGGTCAGGAATCAGCCCAGAACTACATGGGAGGATCTGCTCAATGACCTGAAGAGAGCTGGGACCACAGTCTCAAACATTACCGCTAGTAACTTACTACACCGTCATGGACGAAAATCCTGCAGTGCACGCAAGGTCCCCCTGATCACGCCAGCACATGTCCAGGCCCATTTGAAGTTCACCAATGACCATCTGGATGATCCCGAGGAAGCATGGGAGAAGGTCATGTGGTCAGATGAAACCGAAATAGAACTTTTTGCTATCAACTCCACTCACTGTGTTTGGAGGAAGGAGAAAGATGAATACAACCCCAAGAACACCGTCCCAACCTTGAACCATGGTGGGGAAAACATCATACTTTGGGGGTCTTTTCTGCTAATGGGACAGGACAACTGCATCGTATTGAAGGGAGGATGGATGGGGTCATGTAGATTTTGGCTAACAACATCCTTCCCTCAGTAATGACAATGACCCAAAATACAGACAGGACAACTAAGGAGTGTCTATGTAAGAAGCATTTCAAGGTCCTGGAGTGGCCTAGCCAGTCTCCAGACCTGAACCCAATAGAAAATCTTTGGAGGGAGCTGAAACTAAATGTTGCCCAGCGACAGCCCCGAAAACTGAAAGATCTGGAGAAGATCTGTATGGAGGAGTGGGCCAAAATCCCTGCTGCAGTGCGTGCAAACCTGGTCAAGAACTACAGGAAACGTCTGACCTCTGTAATTGCAAAGGTTTCTGCACCAAATATTAAATTCTGTTTTTCTATTGTATCAAATACTTATTCCAGGCAATAAAATGCAAATTAATTATGTAAAAATCATACAAAGCAATTTCCTGGATTATTTTTTTTTTACATTCTGTTTCTCACAGTTGAAGTGTACCTATAACAAAAATTACAGGCCTCTCCATTCTTTGTAGGTGGGAAAACTTGCAAAATCAGCAGTGTATCAAATACTTATTTTCCCAACTGTAGATGCTGCCTTGCAATATTTAGGGTTTGTTCAAACTCGCGTATAAATAATGGGTCCCATTCCCATCCAGGAGAGTGGAAGAAATCTTAGTCACTAAGCTGGTACTGTAAAAAGGAAGTGTTTTTGTCACAGAAAAAAAAATGCTGATGTAATGGCATTTGTGGAAACACCCCACAGATATCCTCAGTCATATGATGGGAAATATTGTATATACAGTGGTGGCCAAAAGTATTGGCACCCCTGCAATTCTGTCAGATAATATTCAGTTTCTTCCTGAAAATGATTGCAATCACAAATTCTTTGGTCTTATTATCTTCATTTAATTTGCTTGCATGGAAAAAACACAAAATAGAATGAAGCAAAAATCAAATCATTGATCATTTCACACAAAACTCCAAAAATGGGCCAGACAAAAGTATTGGCACCCTCAGCCTAATACTTGGTTGCACAACCTTTAGCCAAAATAACTGCGAACAACCGCTTCCGGTAACCATCAATGAGTTTCTTACAATGCTCTGCTGGAATTGTAGACCATTCTTCTTTGGCAAACTGCTCCAGGTCCCTGATATTTGAAGGGTGCCTTCTCCAAACTGCCATTTTGAGATCTCTCCACAGGTGTTCTATGGGATTCAGGTCTGGACTCATTGCTGGCCACCTTAGAAGTCTCCAGTGCTTTCTCTCAAACCATTTTATAGTGCTTTTGGAAGTGCGTTTTGGGTCATTGTCCTGCTGGAAGACCCATCACGTCTGAGGGAGACCCAGCTTTCTCACACTGGGCCCTACATTATGCTGCAAAATTTGTTGGTAGTCTTCAGACTTCATAATGCCATGCACACGGTCAAGCAGTCCAGTGCCAGAGGCAGCAAAGCAACCCCAAAGCATCAGGGAACCTCCACCATGTTTGACTGTAGGGACCGTGTTCTTTTCTTTGAATGCCTCTTTTTTTTCCTGTACACTCTATGTTGATGCTTTTTCCCAAAAAAGCTCTACTTTTGTCTCATCTGACCAGAGAACATTCTTCCAAAATGTTTTAGGCTTTCTCAGGTAAGTTTTGGCAAACTCCAGCCTGGTTTTTTTATGTCTCGGGGTAAGAAGTGGGGTCTTCCTGGGTATCCTACCATACAGTCCCTTTTCATTCAGACGCCGACGGATAGTACGGGTTGACACTGTTGAACTTGTTTGGATGTTAGTCGAGGTTCTTTATCCACCATCCGCACAATCTTGCGTTGAAATCTCTCGTCAATTTTTCTTTTCCGTCCACATCTAGGGAGGTTAGCCACAGTGCCATGGGCTTTAAATTTCTTGATGACACTGCGCACGGAAGACACAGCAACATTCAGGTCTTTGGAGATGGACTTGTAGCCTTGAGATTGCTCATGCTTCCTCACAATTTGGTTTCTCAAGTCCTCAGACAGTTCTTTGGTCTTCTTTCTTTTCTCCATGCTCAATGTGGTACACACAAGGACACAGGACAGAGGTTGAGTCAACCTCTGCGCATCCTCCTCCTCCTCATGTTCAGCCTCCATCTCAGATATCACCACATCAGTTACAAGCTGGAAGCACTGCAGTACTGCCTCAGCCAAGCGGCAACAGGCTGTGCTGAAACTCATAAGCTTAGGTGATAAACCTCACACTGCTTGTGAGTTGTGGACAGCTGTGAAAGAGCAGGCAGATCTGTGGCTGAGACCGCTGAACCTACATCCAGGCATGGTCGTGTATGGGGGCTCTGAGGCGAGGCGAGATCACACAAGTACCATGCCTGGCTCATGTGCTTAAGATCGTGATTCAGCGGTTTCTTAATTCGTACCCCGAGTTGCCAGATCTGCTTGTCAAAGTACGCCGCCTGTCAGCTCATTTTCGCAAGTCGGCTACAGCTTCCGCCGCCCTTGCTGTGTTGCAGCAGCGTTTACAGCTTCCGGCACACCGACTGGTGTGTGATGTCCCCACTCATTGGAACTCTACCCTTCACATGTTGCAAAGGATTTGTGAGCAGAAGAGAGCAGTTGTGGAGTACCAGCTGCAATAAGGCCGTCGATATTCAGGTTAGACTCCACACATAAGACCTCAGGAGTGGATCTGGATGTCTGACATATGTACCATCCTGACAAACTTTGAGGAGTCCACCAAGATGGTGAGTGGTGATGACGCCATCATTAGCGTCAGCATCCCACTTGTCTGTCTTTTGCAACGCTCTCTGGAGAGAATTAAAGAGGAGGCATTGCAGCCAGAGTATGATGAGATGGATCAAGAAGCCGTAGCGGGTGATTACACACAGCCCAGCCTCATCTCATCCCAACGTGCATTGAGGGACAATGAGGGAGAGGATGAGGAGGAGGAGGAGGAGGAAGAACAGGAGCTGGTATCATGCGCTGTAGATGGTAGTACCTGTACAACTGTCATACCGTCGGTTCAGCGTGGGTGGCCTGAGGACAGGGGGGAGGAGGAGGAGGAGAGCATGGTCAGTCGTCATGTTGGTGAGGACATGGAAGCCTTGCCTGTTACCAGTCTGGCACGCATGGCTAACTTTATGTTACGCTGCCTTAACCGTGACCCTCGCGTTGTCAAAATGTTGGGTGACAGTCATTACTGGTTGGTGACACTTGTAGACCCCCGCTACAAGGAGAACTTTCACTCTCTTATTCCTGAGGTGGAGAGGTCTACAAAAATGGGGCAATACCAGAAGGCCCTTGCTGCAGAACTCTTAAAAAAATTCCCATCTGAACACGCTAGCGGCAGAGGTCACAGTTCGTTGCCCAACCAAGGCGTACAGGCGAGAGAGACGCAACTCCAATCCAGCAGAGACAGGGGAACACTGTCAACGTTCTGGGACAGTTTTCTGACACCCGCCCAGCTTACAGGCCCTGAGGCGCGGGGAACTCTCACAAGGAGTGGAAAGTTTCAAAAGATGGTGAGGGAGTACCTTGCCGATCGTGCCAGCGTCCTCCGTGATTCCTCTGTACCTTTTAATTATTGGGTATCCAAGCTGGACACTTGGAATGAACTCGCTCTGTACGCCTTATCGGAGCGTGTTTTTAGTGCCGCTGGGGGAATTATAACTGATAAGCGCACTCGCCTGTCAACTGACAATGCTGACAAGCTGACCCTTATCAAAATGAACAAGGGCTGGATTGGGCCAGACTTTTCATCACCACCAAATGACAGCAGAGTAACATAAAGTCAAATCCACTGTGTTATTTCGGGAGGTGTATTCCCATGCACCGCTTCACACCCACTCATGGGTATACGCTTCCTCATTTTGGCTCTATTTTGCTCTTCTCCTTATCCTCAGCCTCCACCACCACTATACCACCAGGGTGACCTTGGTCCGTGTTGCCAGCATTGCAAGTTCCTCCCTCCTAATTTTTGGTAGCTTTTGCTTGGAAGGCATAGGAAAAGACTATGGGAGACCCACTCCCCAATAATGGGAATAATGCTTTTAAGATGCTGTACTGCATGGCTCTTGTTTGCCAGCATTGCAAGTTACTCTGTCCTAATTTTTGGCAGCTTTTGCTTGGCAGGCATAGGCAAAGACTATGGGAGACCCACTCCCCAATAATGGGAATAATGTTTTTAAGATGCTGTACTGCATGGCTCTTGCAAGGGGCATTTAAACCGTGTTGCTAAGCTACTGCGACCTCCACCACTTTTCCAAGGGGCATTGATATTGTCTTTTTATTCCACTGCGACCTCCACGTCTCTTCCAAGGGGCATTTAAACCGTCTTTTTAAGCTACTGTGACCTCCACCACTCTTCCAAGGGGCATTAAAACCGTCTTCTTAAGCTACTGCGACCTCCACCGCTCTTCCAAGGGGCATTAAAACCGTCTTGTTAACCCTAGAACGCATGACCATAAAAATCTACATTTTCACATACCTGGGGCCTTTTAGGCCCGTGTGCAAATAACATGGAATAACTCAAACAAAAATGACAAACAACTATATACCTGAGGAATACCTAGAGTTTCAAAATTCTAACTAAAGTAATCTTGCAGAAAATAGAAAACAATTAACAGGACGGGCCTGCGAGGCCCCAGGTATGCGTTCTAGGATTAAGCTACTGCGACCTCCACCATTCTTCCAAGGGGCATTAAAACCATCTTGTTAAGCTACTGCAACCTCCACGTCTCTTCCAAGGGGCATTAAAACCATCTTGTTAAGCTACTGCAACCTCCACGTCTCTTCCAAGGGGCCTTAAAACTGTCATGTTAAGCTACTGCAACCTCCTCGTCTCTTCCAAGGGGCATTAAAACTGTCTTGTTAAGCTACTGCAACCTCCACGTCTCTTCCAAGGGGCATTAAAACCTTCTTGTTAAGCTACTGCAACCTCCACGTCTCTTCCAAAGGGTATTAAAACCGTCTTGTTAAGCTACTGCAACCTCCACCACTTTTTCAAGGGGCATTGAAATTGTCTTTTTATTCCACTGTGGCCTCCACGTCTCTTCTAAGGGGCATTAAAACCGTCTTGTTAAGCTACTGCGACCTCCACTACTTCTCCAAGGGGCATTAAAACCGTCTTGTTAAGCTACTGCGACCTCCACCACTCTTCCAAGGGGCATTAATATTGTCTTTTTATTCCACTGTGACCTCCACCACACCTCCAAGGGGCATTAAAACCGTCTTGTTAAGCTACTGCAACCTCCACGTCTCTTCCAAGGGGCATTAAAACCGTCTTGCTAAGCTACTGCGATCTCCACGTCTCTTCTAAGGGGCATTAAAACCGTCTTGCTAAGCTACTGCAACCTCCATGTCTCTTCCAAGGGGCATTAAAACTGTTTTGTTAAGCTACTGCGACCTCCACGTCTCTTTCAAGGGGCATTAAAACCGTCTTGTTAAGCTACTGCGACCTCCACCACTTTTCCCAGGGGCATTGATATTGTCTTTTTATTCCACTGCGACCTCCACCATTCTTCCAAGGGGCATTAAAACCGTCTTGTTAAGCTACTGCGACCTCTACCACTTTTCCCAGGGGCATTGATATTGTCTTTTTATTCCACTGCGACCTCCACGACTCTTCCAAGGGGCATTTAAACCATCTTGTTTAGCTACTGTGACCTCCACCACTCTTCCAAGGGGCATTAAAACCGTCTTGTTAAGCTACTGCGACCTCCACCACTTTTCCCAGGGGCATTGATATTGTCTTTTTATTCCACTGTGACCTTCACCATTCTTCCAAGCGGCATTAAAACAGTCTTGTTAAGCTACTGCGACCTCCAACACTTTTCCCAGGGGCATTGATATTGTCTTTTTATTCCACTGCGACCTCCACGTCTCTTCCAAGGGGCATTAAAACTGTCTTGCTAAGCTGCTGCAAACTCCACGTCTCTTCCAAGGGGCATTAAAACCATCTTGTTAAGCTACTGCAACCTCCACATCTTTTCCAAGGGGCATTAAAACCATCTTGTTAAGCTACTGCAACTTCCACGTCTCTTCCAAGGGGCATTAAAACCGTCTTTTTAAGCTACTGCAACCTCCACGTCTCTTCCAAGGGGCATTAAAACCATCTTGTTAAGCTACTGCAACCTCCACGTCTCCTCCAAGGGGCATTAAAACCATCTTGTTAAGCTACTGCAAACTCCACATCTCTTCCAAGTGGCATTAAAACCATCTTGTTAAGCTACTGCGACCTCCACCACTTTCCCCAGGGGCATTAAAACCATCTTGCTAAGCTGCTGCGACCTCCACCATTCTTCCAAGGGGCATTAAAACCGTCTTGTTAAGCTACTGCGACCTCCACCACTTTTCCAAGGGGCATTGATATTGTCTTTTCATTCCACTGCAACCTCCACCATTCTTCCAGAGGGCATTGCATTTCTTCCTAATTTTAGTCAGCTTTTGCTTTTCAATGCATAGGCGAACACTAAGGGAGACCCACTCCCCAATAAGGGGTAGAAGGTTTTTAGTATGCTGTAATCCACGTCTGTTTCAAGGGGCATTGCAGTTCCTCATAATTTTTGGAAAGCCTTCCATTCACTGCTTAGGCCAACATTGCACAGGAGACCCAGTTGCTATAAATGGAAAAAACGTTTTAGTTAAGGCCCTCTGACCTCCATGTCAAGGGGCATTAAAGTGCCTCGAAATTTTTGTTAGGCATTGCACTCACTGCATGCCCTTTAACTGTGTAGCCGAACCGCTCCTTTTGGTACCGAAACATATCCTACAAGACGTGTGGTTGACTGGCGTGATATTGATGTGAATGGTCCCTGTTCCTCCTGCTCTTTCTCCTTTGCCACCACCTCATCCATCATTCATCACCTGAAGCTTTGTTTTAACAGGAGTCATAGAACTGGGATAGTAGCAGGAAAACATCCAGCAATCTTCGGAGAAGGTAGGATATGCGCTAAAACGCTGATCACCTCAGGCCTAGCCGCTACTACATACATGCACTTGCATTCCAAGAAAACAAAGCAGATGCTAACTTCTATCATCATCATCATGCTCCTCACTTTGGCACTCTCAACTCGCCTGATGGAGAAGCCAGGGCCCACCGGAGGAGTCTGGTTCTCTGGTGGGCTCGTCCAATGCTGCCCTAAAGCAGGCCAGGCTAAGAAAATTGTTGGGGAAGTTTGAAGGAGAAATAGGGGCGGCTGGGAACCGCTTATGGACAACCGGCCGCCCCCAGGCGGCTGGGGACCGTGTGTGGACACCCGGCTGCAGGGTGGCTGGGGACCAAGTATGGACACCCGGCCGCCCCCTGGCGGCTGGGGACCGAGCGTGGACACCCGGCTTTTAGGCAGTAACCTGGTTGTCAGAGATGCTTCCAGGGGTCTTCCCCATGCTGTTCCCATGTCTTTTCAGCACTGTATGCATGTGTCACACAGCACATGGCCAGATAAGATTGTAAAATGTTAAAATTACATTTCCCGGTGAATACATTTGTCACGGTTGAAAGCAATACAAAAGTGCAAAAACGCATAAAAAATGCTACTTGTGAACATAGCCCAAGGTGTGGAGGAGTATTTTTGTTTTTGGTTATTTATTTTACCTTATACACAAGTCTTTACTCTGCAAAGGATGTTCCTAAACATATTTCACAGGAAAACCGTTTCAGTTTAGTTTTTGAACGTTATATTGTGAGCTTAATACCTCTGACCACGTTGTTGACAGCAGTGACCTGGGGGTCAGAAATGCTTCCTGGGGCGATGCCCATGCTGTCCCCTTGTCTTTTGAGCATTGTCACTATAGTTTTGGGCACTTTTTAGGCTTTCTACAGACTGCCGGGGGTGCCGCCGCAAAAATGCTCGGGTCTCCCATAGACTAACATTGAGCTTCGAGCACCCGAGCATTTTAGTGCTCGCTCAACACTAATAATCACCACACTCTATGGAGACTCATTGTAACAAATTTAAGGAGCAACATACTAAAAACATTTTAATTGATAAATGTCATAAAACATAAAAAATAAAAATATTAGGCATTTTATATAATAATAATAATAATTAAAAAATAAAATAATAATCATTTTATTATTCCATGGTGCTTTACAATTCAGATGTTACATGTGCAATGTCAGACATTACAAAGTAGCACAATTCCTACAAGAGGAGGTGAGGTCCCTGCTCACAAGTTTGCAACTTAAAAGTAAAGTTGGACACAAAAGGTAATAAGTGTTTGTAGTATATGGTACGGCCACCTTTTAGAATAAATAAGGATATACATATAAGGCTGCATGAACCGGCCACCAGCCGGTATCTGTGTAGTGAGCTGGCAGACTCTGGCTGTTCTGTGATAATTGAGATAGAGCCTGTTACAGGAATGATTACGCAGGATGGTGTTGCCACCTTGTGGCCAGAGGTTGCACCTGCGCAGGGTGTGATGACAGAGAAAAAGACTGAGCCTCCTGTGTCCCGCCCTAGAGAGTCACGTGACCAGAGTGGGAAGCAGGAAAAAGCGCGCAAAGAGTCTGTTGTTGTCTGTGAAAAGAGCCAGGACGGTGTGCAGCTCCTCGTGTGTGGTGCAGAGGAGACTCTCAACTAGAGATGAGCGTTGTTCTACTCGAACTGTTCGCCAATCTCAAATTCGAGCTGTTTTGGGCGGTGTTCGAGCCGGTCGGCGAACACGAACAATTTGAGAAAAATTCGGCTGTTCGAGGTTATGTTCGATAACTGTTCGTGCACCAAAATCATAACTGGATTTTTTCTCAGTAATGATGAAAATTAATGTTAATACGCAGTTTGAGTGTACAGCGGGGCGGGGGGAGGGGCAGGGGATAAATCTCTGCAGGAACAATGAAGATCTCCATTTTTTTTTTCTCTTTCCCGCATTTGCAGTGGGGAGGTGCAATCTGTCAGCCTATCAGCAGCGCACACACGGAGCGAAGTGCTTTTTTTCACACAAGCAAGGGCATGTGTGATTGGCAGTGTATGTCACATGTCCTTGCCCTATAAGACCAAGCCATTTTCCCCGTCGCCACCATTTTCTCACTGCTGCAGCTGCGTGTTAGACGGCACCGCTGTTGCTGTGTGCGCTATACCTTGTTAATTTCAAGCCAATTTTCGCACAAATATACAGATAGCTTGGGAGTAGGGAATAGTTGTGATTGCAGTCCTTTTAAGGACTAGGTTACAGCATTTCCTACGACTTTTATCAGGCAGGTCTGTGCTCTTAAATAGATAGATTGTGGGAGTAAAGACTAATTGTAATTGGAGTCCTTTTCAGGACTAGGTTACATCAGTTCCTATCAGTTTTTGCCAGGCAGGTCTGTGCCAGTGCTGTGCAAGTTTTTTTCACAGCATTTGGCTGAATCTAGCAAAGCTAATCCTTTTTGGCCTATTGCAGAGTGTGTTAGTCAGTGGAGTAGCCTATCTGTGTTGCAAGATATACCACCTGTGTATAGAATACCAATTTTTTTACTGCACCTAGTGAAGTAAAATCTTTTGGGCATAGCATCATTCTATTAGTCCATCTATACTGACCTCCATCAGGTTGCAAACTGAATATAATTTTTTTCTGCATCTAGCTCTGAAAAAATATTTGGGCTTCTAGCAGTGTGTGGGACTTGGTCTATTAGTCCATCTATACTGACCTCCATCAGGTTGCAAATTAAAAATAATTTTTTTCTGCATCTAGCTCTGAAAAAATATTTGGGCTTCTAGCAGTGTGTGGGACTTGGTCTATTAGTCCATCTATACTGACCTCCATCAGGTTGCAAATTAAAAATAATTTTTTTCTGCATCTAGCTCTGAAAAAATATTTGGGCTTCTAGCAGTGTGTGGGACTTGGTCTATTAGTCCATCTATACTGACCTCCATCAGGTTGCAAATTGAATAAAAAAAATTTCTGCATCTAGCTCTGAAAAAATATTTGGGCTTCTAGCGGTGTGTGGGACTTGGTCTATTAGTCCATCTATACTGACCTCCATCAGGTTGCAAATTAAAAATAATTTTTTTCTGCATCTAGCTCTGAAAAAATATTTGGGCTTCTAGCAGTGTGTGGGACTTGGTCTATTAGTCCATCTATACTGACCTCCATCAGGTTGCAAATTAAAAATAATTTTTTTCTTCATTTATCTCTGAAAAAATATTTGGGCTTCTAGCAGTGTGTGGGACTTGTTCTATTAGTCCTTCTATACTGACGTCCAGCAGGTTGCAAATTGAATATAATTTTTTTCTGCATCTAGCTCTGAAAAAATATTTGGGCTTCTAGCGGTGTGTGGGACTTGGTCTATTAGTCCATCTATACTGACCTCCATCAGGTTGCAAATTAAAAATAATTTTTTTCTGCATCTAGCTCTGAAAAAATATTTGGGCTTCTAGCAGTGTGTGGGACTTGGTCTATTAGTCCATCTATACTGACCTCCATCAGGTTGCAAACTGAATATATTTTTTTCTGCATCTACCTCTGAAAAAATATTTGGCCTTCTAGTAGTGTGTCGGACTTTCTCTATTAGTCCATCTATACTGACCTCCATCAGGTTGCAAATTAAAACTAATTTTTATCTGCATCTACAGTACCTCTGAAAAAATATTTGGGCTTCTAGCTGTGTGTGGGACTATTTGTATTAGTCCATCTATACTGACCTCCATCAGGTTGCAAATTCAAAATAATTTTTTTCTGCATCTAACCCAGCCAATAGTTTTGGCCTAATACCACAGTTTGGCCACTCAGCTCTGCTCGGTTACCATCCATTGTTTTTTTGTGCAAACAACTCCAGAGTTGTGAATTAGTTAACCACCAAAATGAGTGGAAAAAGGCCTGCTGCTGGTGGAAAGGGGAATAGGCGTGTTGGGAAGGGGAAAAAAGGTTGTGTCCGTGGGGTAGGTGCAGAAGAAAGACCATCTTCCAGCCAAACTAAAATGTCTACTTCTTTTAGCGGACAATGTGATAAGATCCCTTTCTTACGGCCACGCCAATCGCTACAAATTCCAGATGAGGCACAAAAACAGCAGGTGCTTCAACGGATATCAAGTGCTCCTTTAAGTGGGCTCTCCTCCACATCAACTTCAACATCACAAATACTCCAGTCCTCAAAGGTGTCACCCAAATCGCACTTGCTTCCTCACAGCTCCCAAATCTCCAGCTGCCCGTCTGAGTATGAGGTAGAACAGATGGTTGAGTCTGCAGAGCTGTTTACTCATACTATAGCCTGGGAATCAGAGGTCGACTCCAGCGCTTCTGTGAATCCAGACGAGGAAATGATCTGCACTGATGCCCAGAATCTTTATGAGTCGGATCCAGGACCAGACGCAGAAGGTTCTGACCATAATGTAGACCCTCATTCCCAAACTGTAACTCCTGTTGGTGGAGACAATGAGGAAGACGATGATAAGACTCAAATACCTGATTGGAGCGACAACTTTAGTTTTTTGTCAGGGCAGGAACAGGTTGGCTCTGAGGACGACGGGTGTGATAACGCACAGGGTGATGATGATGAGGTCGGAGATCCCACTTACTGTCAACCCACAGTCAGCCAAGAGATGAGGTCAGCAGAGGAGGTGGAGGAAGATGCTAGTGACGACGAGGTCAGGTTGCGCCTTCCTGGACAGAGACGTAGTACTGGAAGCACGTCAACAACTACATCCTCAAACACAACTCTGCCTCTCACCACAAGTCGTGGTGGCTCTTCAGGTCGCATGGGTGCTAAGCCTTGCATAGCCTGGGCATTTTTTCAGATCGATAAAGATGACCCAACTCGTGTTATCTGTAACATTTGTCAGCAAAAGCTAAGTAGAGGCCAAAAAATACATAGTTTGAGTACTTCATGCATGAACCGGCACATGGACATGAAGCATAAGTTGCAGTGGGAAGCTCAGTGTGCTACAATGCGGTCTAGCCGGCCGGGCCAACCACCGTCTGCCATATCTTGTGCATCCGCGGCCTCTTCATCCTCTGTGACTGGGGGGACAGCAGTCACACCTGTTTTGGGGCGCAGACCTGCCACCTCTTTACCCGCAACAGCCAGCGTGATTGGCAGGTCATCATTTTCTTTGGAGGTGGTAACACCAGCTGGTCTTGAGCGCTGTCCGACATCGATAGCACCACCTTTGGATCAAGGCAACCTAACATGTCCGCCTGCATCTTCCTCACAGACCGGCAGTTTGCCGGGGACACCCTTATCAACCCCGTCTAAGCACAATAGCCAGCCCTCGGTCCCTCAGATGTGGACAAGTAAAAGACCATTTCCTCCTAGCCATGAGAAAGCTAAGAGGTTGAATTTCACCATCTGCAAGCTCTTGGCTACAGAAATGCTGCCTTTCCGCCTGGTGGACACAGAGGATTTTCGAGACCTTATGTCCGTCGCAGTGCCCCAGTACCAGATGCCCAGTCGGCACTACTTCTCAAAGAAAGGTGTGCCTGCGCTCCACCAGCATGTCGCACACAACATCACCGCTTCTTTGAGAAACTCTGTGTGTGACAGGGTGCATTTCACCACAGACACTTGGACGAGTAGGCATGGACAGGGGCGTTACATGTCGCTGACTGGGCACTGGGTAACTATGGTGACAGCAGGACAAGGGGCTGCTGTCCAAGTCTTGCCGTCCCCACGAGTTGTGCGTCAATCCTCTTTATGTCATTTTTCCTCCACTGCTTCTGCCTCCTCAACCTCCTCTCGGTCTTCCACCTGCACCCAAAGCCTGTCTGGTCATGCCACAAGCTTTCTAACTGCGCAGAAGGGATCCTGCACACCTCCTTACTATGCTGGCAGTAGGGCTCAACGTCATCAGGCGGTTTTTACATTGAAATGTCTGGGAAATGTGAGTCACACAGCTGAGGAGTTGTGGTCAGCTCTGGAGAACCAATTTCATGAATGGTTGTCTCCACTGGACCTGAAACCAGGGAAGGCCGTGTGCGACAATGCTGCAAACCTGGGTGCGGCCCTTCGCCGGGGCAATGTCACACACGTGCCTTGTATGGCTCACGTGTTGAACCTGGTTGTCCAGCAATTTTTAGCCCACTATCCCAGACTAGATGGCCTTCTGCAGAGGGCACGGTCGCTGTGTGCTCACTTCCGCCGTTCGCATCCCGCAGCTCAGCGACTTACATCTCTACAGAAGTCGTTGGGCCTGCCACTTCACCGGCTAAAATGCGATGTGCCTACCCGGTGGAATTCAACTCTGCACATGTTGCAGCGACTGTGGCAGCACCGACAAGCCCTGGTGCAATACGTTCTGACGTATAGCCTGGGCCAACGAGATTCAGAGGTGGGGCAAATCACGCTGGAGGAGTGGTCTCAGATCAGGGACCTATGCACCCTTCTGCACAGTTTTGAAATGGCGACGAAGATGTTTAGTGCTGACGATGCCATTATCAGCATGACTATTCCGGTGATTTACATGCTGGAGCACATGTTAAACAGAATTCGGAGTCAGGTGGTGGCACAAGAGGAGGTGGAGGAAGTAGAGGAGGAGGAGTTGTATGCGGAAGGGCTAACATCTGCAAGGTCCAGACGGTCGGCAGCACCAGGGCGGCAGGCATGTGAGGGTGGGGGAGATGATTTTACCAGGGCGCATGGTAGCAGCCAAACTAGTGAGGAAGGTGCAGGAGCCCAGGAAGAAGTGGAGGACGAACTGATGGAAGACTCATCAGATGAGGGAGACCTTGATCACATTTCTGTTGTGCGAGGTTGGGGGGAGAGGACAGAGGAAGGAAGCATGATTGTTACCTCGCCACCAACACAACAGGGACTTGGTGCTCCTGGATGCGCAACACACATGAGTGCCTTCTTGCTGCACTACCTGCAACATGACCCTCGAATTGTGAGAATTAGAAATAATCCTGACTACTGGGTTGCCACACTGTTAGATCCCCGGTACAAAAGTAAATTTGCAGAAATTATTCCTGCCATAGAAAGGGATGCACGCATGCAGGAGTATCAGCAGAGACTGTTGCAGAATCTTACATGTGCTTTTCCACAAAATACCTGTGGTGCACGTAGTGAATCTCACAGTTCCAACTTGCCAACCGTGGGACCGTCAAGTGTTCAGCACTCAAACCGTAACAGAACCACAGTATCTGCTGGTAACATCAATTTTGCGGAATCATTTCACCACTTTTTTAGCCCATCCTTTGCAAGGCCACAGGAGACAAGAAGTCTGACACATAGTCAACGCCTAGAGACGATGGTACAGGAGTATCTCCAAGTAAACATTGAAGCCACGACTGTGTCACTGGACCCTTGCTCTTTTTGGGCTTCCAATCTGGATAAATGGCCGGAGCTAGCCACTTACGCCTTGGAGATCTTGTCATGCCCCGCAGCCAGCGTTCTGTCTGAACGTGTGTTCAGCGCTGCTGGTGGTGTGCTGACAGATAAGCGCACGCGGCTCTCCACTGATAATGTAGACAGACTCACGTTCATAAAGATGAACAAATCATGGATCCGAAACGACTTTTCTACCCCTGTGTCATCCTGGGGAGAGTAAAAGCTTGATGATTGGTTAAAATCACCCTACCAACCGTTTTAAGCTTTCAAATTACTAATCATGTTTATCTGTATCTTGACTGGAAAATAATTTGGGCTTTGTAGCAGTGTGCAGCACTGATCCTATTAGGCCATCTATAATAAGCTTCACCAGATTTAAAATTAAAAATAATTTTTAGCTGCATCTAGCCCGGAAAATAATTTTGGGGCTCCGAGATGCGCAAGACACATAAGTGCCTTCTTGCTGCACTACCTGCAGCATGACCCTCATATTGTCAGAATTCGAAGTAATCATGACTACTGGGTTGCCACACTCTTAGATCCCCCAAACTTTTCGATCAACCTTTTCATTTTAATAAAGACCAAAAAAATGGTCATTTTTGAAATTATAAGCATTAGCAGGTTGTTAGAAACTGAAATCAAACAGTTTTCAACTCAAAACTTTATTCTAGGTGATGTTACATTTTCACATAGGACCCCTTGTTCGAAAGAAGCTTCTGAACTCTCTCGTCCATTGAATTTGTCAGGTTTTGGATGGTTTCTGCTTCAATTGTTTTGCATGAGGACAGAATACCCTCCGAGAGCTGTTGCTTAGATGTGAACTGCCTCCCGCCATCATAGACACTCCTTTTAATGATGCTCCAAAGGTTCTGAATGGGGTAGAGGTCAGGGGAGCATGGGGGTCACACCATAAGTTTGTCCCCTTTTATGCCCATATCAGCCAGAGATGCAGATGTTTTATGTGCAGCATGAGATGGTGCATTATCATGCAGAAAAATGATCTTGCTGTGAAATACACGGTTCTTCTTCTTGAACCATGGCAGGAAGTGCTGTTTGAGAAAATCCACATACATTATGGAGTTCATCTTTAGCGCCTTCAGGGATCCTAAAGGGGCCGACAATCTCTCTCCCCATGATTCCAGCCCAAAACATTACTCCACCTCCTCCTTGTTGGCGCTGTAGCCGTGTTTGCGTGGGGTGTCCATCAACCAGCCATCCTCCACTCCATTCATCTGGACCAACGAGCGCTGCACGGCACTCATCCGTGAACAAAACAGTTTTGAAATCAGTCTTCATGTAATGTTTGGCCCACTGGAGCCGTTTCTGCTTGTGTGAAGTGGATAGAGGAGGTCGACAGGATGGCGTATGCACAGCTGCAAACCTCTGAAGGACCCTGCATCTTGTTGTTCGGGGGACGTTGGAGGCACAAGCAGCTTCAAAAACTTGTCTGCTGCTATGACAAGGCTTTTTTGCCGCTGCTCTTTCAACCTGACGTAATTGCCTGTAGGAAAGAGTCCTCAATTTGCCCTTATCAGCACGCACACGTGTGTACTGTGAATCAGCTACATACTTCTTGATTGCCAAGACACTTCATCCTGATCATCGCACAATGTTGATTGTAGTCATGCCTTGACCTAAACACTCCACAATTTGTTGCTTCTCAGCAGCCGACACATCCTTTTTCTTTCCCATTTTGGCAGAAAATGTAGGCTGCTTAATAATGTGAGAGAGCCTTCTTAAGTAGTCTTGCCTTTCATTGGACACACCTGCCAAACTAATTAGCACAGGTGTCTGCAATTGCTTACAGTGATATAAAGAGCCCTGACACACATCACCATCAATGAGTTTAACTGACAAACAAACAAATTCTTCCCTTATCACTCCTAAACACTTTTTGCATAATAATTTGGAACGCGATGTACATGTGCTTTTCCACAAAACACCAGTGGTTCACGTAGTGAATCTTACAGTTCTAACTTGCCAACCGTGGTCTGTATGGAATTGTTCAATAAAGGGCCCAAAATTAAGATAACATAGATGGGAGAGGTCTCTATGAATAGGAATTCCTAAGTATTTGATACCCTGTGAGGGCCAGGCAAAGGGAAAGTTGGACTGGATGGAATCCTATATGGATTTAGGGAGGGAGACATCGAGGGCCTCAGACTTCGCTGCATTGATTTTAAAATTTTACCATGTAACAAAGTGATCTATTTCAGCCATAACAGCAGGGATGGATATATGTGATTGAGTGATATATACTAGGACATCATCAGCAAATAGAGAGCACTTGTACTCGGTGCCTCCCACCTCAATCCACCTAATATTGGGGTTATGGCGAATTGATGAGAGCAGGTGCTCCGTCACTAGGATGTATAAGAGAGGGGACAGAGGACATCCCTGCCTTGTCCCATTGGTGATTGTGAAAGGTGATGAAAATGTTCTGACGCACCCCCTGGGCCTTGGGACACCCGGAGCCGGACCCTTTTTGGTGGATGCTGGTGGTTGTAGTCTTCGTGGCGGCGATCCGGTTCCGTGGCTCAGGGCGGTCAAACCAGTGGCGGAACTATTTATGTGGTTTTGATGTTTAAATGTCCGACTACGCCACCCGTGGATTGCGGTCAGAGTGAACCGCCGCTACAGGGCAGACCGCTAAGGCTGGTGTTGTGGGTGCAGCAGAGCGTAGCATAACTCCCCACGGGAGGAGTATAGCCTCAGGGCAGTGTATGCGGAGGATGGGGGTGATGGTGCAGGGCAGCAGCAGTAACGACACGGAGTCAGTGATGCAGTTCAGGGCCTTTACTCACAGTTCTTATTATCCAGACCACGTCTGCAGGTAACGGCTGCCCACGTCGTACTGTGCTCACCAGGTGAGGGGCTCAGACAACTCCCAGATAACTTTGGAGCGCTTCACAGGACCCCCTTTGTGTGTCCTTTGTCTGGCCTTTCTTACCAACACTTCTGTCCGGCTGCCTCGGGCCTCCTCTTGGTAAACTTGGCGCCAGTTTCCCTGACCCTATGTGGTGCCTTCCTAGCGGGTGGAGCAAGGGGCTGCGCCACATAAAATGTCAGAGCCTCCGGTTTCTAGCTGAGGGTCGTTTCCTGCCTCCACTAGTTCGGGGACCGGTCTCCCCCTTTGGCCTGACCCCTCCACGCAGGTGGATTCGGGCGTGCGGTGGCGACTCGCCCGTCCGCACCCCTGGGATCCCTTCATTCCTCGTTCCTGGAGCCTTCTCCGCTCCTCTTCCTTCCTTCTCCCTCTTGCAGGCCTGGGCCTCTGTTACTAGGCCCGCCTCCGGAGCAGAGCTCATGCAGAGCCCCTGCTCCCTGCCACTTCTGCTCAGACTTCTCTGCACTGAACTAAGATGGTGCCCACCTTTTATACTCCCTTCTCAATGCACCCAGGAACTGCTTCCTCCCTGCTCCTGCACTGCAGGGTTCCCCTTCCTCAGTGTTCCCTCCCCCCACTCCAGCCAGGGACAGGGACTGTCGTGCCCATCTCAGGGGCATATTGGTCGCCCTGCCCCACGGCAATGTGGTGTAATGCATGCAGGTGTCGGGTCCTGATCCACACTCCATCCTTATCTGAGAGTGAGATATCACACCTCTGGGTGAGGTGCAATACGTCTGTAGCAACCGAGCCCTCGGTGCTACAGTTCCATTTATCTTCAGCCTAGGTGACGTATTGTGATACAGGGCCGTGATTTTGGCTATAAAAGGGTCCCCTAGACCCCTACCCCAAGCTTTTTAAGAGAATCATATATGGCGTGCCAGGAGACTCTATGGAATGCTTTCTCAGCATCCAACGAGAGTATCTACTTACAAATTTTTAACTGCATCTAGCCCAGGAAATACTTTGTGCCTAGTAGCAGTGTCTGCTAGTCAGCGGATTATCCCGGCTGTTAAGCAAGCTACACCACCTGTAGTTTGGACACTTAATTTTTTCAAAGGAAATGCTTCGGGACCACGGGATACTTAGTGAAGAGCATCAGGAGGCACCCCAAGGCATAGGGGCTGGGACTGGCACTAGGATGCCTTGCGGTGGACAGCCGAGCTCGATCCTTATAAAAGCTTTTTAACTGCAGCAGCTTTAGTGGACGCTACTGGAGCTGGAATTACGCGGCTGCTGGCATGAGACTTGCCCTCCAATAGATCCTTGTAAATGGATTTAAAGTGTATTCATTCAAATTAGAGGGACAATTTAAATTAAAAAGCTTAGAGCTGCCTCCACCACAGGGGGGCTCTCTCGACCCACCAGCGGACAGGCACCAGTATTGGGAGAGGGGGGCTGGCCGTCAGGGTTCACCGCGGCTCTGGCACAAACCCGGCGACACGGAGGTGGCACGGGCAGGAGCGGACTGGCCGTCTCGGCTTCTCACTTTTTGGATTTTAGAAGGGCATGACATGCCTATATCTGTGTCTCCCCCTCCTTTTACTCCTCCACCTCTTTTCTTTTCGCATGACTATATGTACTTGTCACTTTTCCATGTGTTAGTTGTGTCTTCTGAGCAGTTTGTCAGCTTTTGGACACCTTTGAAGGTGTTTTCTATGTGTTTCTATGTGTTTTTGTTTGCCTGCCATTGGTTTTAACGGTGTTCGAAGGTGTTCGACGAACAGTTCGACGAACAGTTCGGCGAACACACGGGTGTTCGATGAACCGAACCGAACTCGAACACTACGGGGGTGGCTCAACACTACTCTCAACGTGATTTCTTTTATCTGACACCTTATCCTCAGAGCCTTCCCCAGCTTCTGCACTGCTGAAGGATTCAGCTGTTACACTCCCTGCTACTGGAGTGTGGACTACATAAGGGAATCCACAAAAGCTGCTATCCGGATCAGAGAGACTGTAAGCGGGACCTCTGGCGAGAGGCCGAAGTATTCCTTTCTTTCAGTAAAATTTGTTGTTCCTGTCTTCTTCGGCTGGGACCCCTTCCTGCAAAGACAGACAGGCCTGAGACGGGGGACACATCCTTCTGGAGTAAAGGACTGGTAACGTGTGAGTAGGGACAGTGAGGGTCAGCTTATCAGTACACGTTATTGCTGTGCATATTTACGGTTGTCATTTATTGTGTTCTGCTGTGTATACAAGTAAAGATACTGTTATCAAGATAGAGTCTGTGTGTGGGGATCTTGCTGGGCCAGATCATAGATACCAACGCTCGGCCTTGCCCGCGGTCACTTCATCTGGCGTAGTCGACAGGATCTGTGACCAACAAGATTCCCACCCAGGCCACGTGTACAGTCAGAAAGCCCCGCCGGTGTCTATTGTGAATCAGGTCAGGAAATTTGGCGGACGAAACTACCCTGTACCAGAGTGGGCGGAACAAGTCCGGATACTGGGGGAAATGTATAATATTGACCCTAAGACCTTGGCAGAAATGGCGGTACTGACGCTAGAGGGGGAGGCATGGACGACAGTCAGACTGGAGACGGTCAGGGGCCAGCGTACAGTAGATGATTTGGTGCGGGTGCTGGAGAACACCTATAGGCTGACCACATACCAGGGAACACTGCAACACATGTTCTTTAGACGGACGCAGCTTGAATGGGAGGATATTTCCCAATATGCGAACGCCCTTCAGGTACTCCTTGAACAAGCCTGTGGAAAAGGGGAACAACTAGCTGGTATGGCTCCTCGTGACCTGGTACTGAGAGACCAATTTGTAATAGGACTGAGAGACCAGTATCTTAACCGCACGTTACAGGACTTGATCCGGATGATGCCGACTCTTACTTTTGCTGAAGTCAAACAGGAAGCCATAGAACGTTCAACGGGACCCGTCATGGATGTGGGGATTCAAGGTGCTGCGTGCAGATCCATATCTGACATTAAAAATCCGAACAGTGACACGGAAGACCTGAAACAGATGGTAGCAGACTTACAGAAACAGGTATTACAGTTGACATTAGACCGACAGGGAGACCAGCGAAGACAGCCTAGTCGTCCCGTGAGACAGTGTTGGTCATGCGGTGATCCTCGCCATAGGGCAAATCGTTGTCCTCAACACTTCCCTCCGCAAAAACCTCCGTCGCACCAACAAACAAACCCTCAGTCGCCCCAGCGAAGGGAATTTCGATCAGACCAGCGAATGGAACCCCAGCCATATCCACAAGCAGAGCTACCACGCCGGGCCTCACCACAATGGCCGCCGTTAAACTAGACATCCCTGCAGCTGAGGCTCGCGCAGCAGGGGAGGCCAAGGAGAGGGGTGTGGAAAAACAGAGCCGATGGCGGAGTGCTCTTGCCTCGAATAGCCCGACACTTGAAGTTGTCCTGGAAGGAATTGCCGTACAGGGACTGATGGACACCGGGTCACAAGTGACCACGATCTCTGAACAGTTTTACGAAAATTACCTCAAACCAAGAACTGCTCGTGACCCAGACACCGCCATTAAGATTATTGCGGCTAATAATCTACCCATTCCAGTGACCGGAGTTGCTTGGATGGACACAAAGGCCTGTGGACAGGACTTATGGAAACGAGGGATCGTCATCGTCAAGGAAGGTTTCGGCTCCGAGACCCATGTGATAGTTGGAATGAACATCTTGAAAGACCTGGATCTTATGCTGTTGACAAGAAAAGGACCCAAATACTGGCAGAAAGTCACCAAACATAAGCCGACTCATCTGGCATTCCAGCGCGTAATCCGGACCGTTGGACTTCAACAGATGGCAGAGGAACAACTACCCCTAGCCGCCATTACGGTGCCACGCCGTACTCGGATTACTTTGCCCGCTGAAAAAGAGACAGTCATTTCCTTACCCCTTAACACCCACCGACAACTTGAGGGGGTTGAAGTGTTGGTCAAGCCGAGGACCCCAAGTGGGGGTAAGCTAAACCCACTAGTTGCTCGCACTCTAGCCATCGTGAGGAACGGGAGAGTCCATGTCAGGTTAAACAACACTGCAGACGTAGGCCTAGCCCTTGAAGCCGGCACTCAGCTTGCCCGGGTATATGCTCTACCCACGGAAGTGAATCCCATTGGACCCCTAAAATTCACCCCGTCTACAGAAGGCGACCGTCTCAGCCATAAACGCTCAAGTAGACGATGAAGACATTGGGTGAAAACTACGGGAAAAAGTACAGCTAGACACGTCTCAATACACCAAACAAGAAGTGTCTCAAGTGGAGGAACTCCTACGGGAACACCAAAACTCCTTTGCAAAGCATGACACAGACTTTGGGTGTACCACCAGTATCCAGCACGAGATATCCACGGGCGACACCCCCCCATATCCGCGAGAGGTACCGGCAGATACCACATCAGCAATACCAGGAGGTGAAAAGCCTGTTAGAATCCATGCTACGCGCCGGAGTGGTACGTGAAAGCCAGAGCCCGTGGGCTGCACCCGTGGTGATAGTCAAAAAGAAAGATGGTTCCCTAAGATTTTGCGTGGACTACCGTAGGCTGAACGCTTGCACTATCCGGGACTCATATCCACTTCCTCGGATCGAAGAGTCACTGACGGCCCTAAAGAAGGCCAAATATTTTTCGTCCCTAGACCTGGCCAGTGGATATTGGCAGGTTCCAATGAGTGAGAAGGACAGGGAAAAGACCGTCTTCATCCTTCCCATGGGCCTGTATGAGTTCGACCGGATGCCGTTCGGCTTGAATAACGCTCCGGGGACCTTTCAGAGACTGATGGAACGCTGTCTGGGAGACTTCAACTTTGAGTTTACGCTGATATACCTTGACGACATCGTGGTATACTCCGCCACCTTTGAGGATCATCTTCACAAGCTTGGCCAAGTGTTCCAGCGCTTGAGGGGACACGTCTTGAAGTTGAAGCCCAGCAAGTGCCTTCTGTTCCAGCAGGAAATCGACTACTTGGGTCACCGGATCTCGGCCGAAGGTGTCCAGCCCTCTCCGGAGAAGATAGCAGCCGTTCAAGAGTGGCCGCAGCCAACTACCGTCAAAGAAGTCCGGGCTTTTCTGGGACTGGCAGGCTACTACCGTCGGTTTGTCAAGGACTTTGCTCGGCTTGCTGAACCACTGCATGAGGTTCTCCGAGGGACCGCGAACAGTCCCAGAGGGCGACGCATCAGTTGGGGGCCTGACCGAGAAAAATCCTTTCAGGCACTTAAGGCTGCTCTAACATCCCCCCCTGTTCTGGCGTATGCAGATTACACATTACCGTTTCAGTTGCAAACCGACGCCAGCCTTCAATGCCTAGGGGTGGTCCTCTCTCAAGTTCAAGATAATAAAGAACGCATGATAGCCTATGCCTGTAGGTCTCTCCGTGATACCGAAAAGAATCCCGTCAACTACAGCTCCTTCCGTTTGGAACTCTTGGCTCTGACTTGGGCTATGACGGAGAAATTTGCCGGCTATCTGACAGGAGCGAAGGTGCTGGTCATGACGGACAACAATCCTCTTGCCCACCTAGAGAATGCCAAACTAAGGGCAATGGAACAGCGCTGGATGGCCAGGCTCTCTAGATTCCAGTACAAAATTAAATACAGAGCGGGGAACGAGAATCAGAATGCTGACAGCCTGTCTAGAGTGACATCATCCCCGCCAGTGGGGGACTGGGATGAAGAGTTGGAGGAAGATGAGATGCCTGACTTTGCCCGGCTCGCAAAGCAAATAGAAGATAGCCGCCAGTATGCTGTAGGAGGGATTGAAGCCGTAGTGGGATCTCCCCTGTCCCAGCAAGAATGGGCCAAGCTTCAAGATCGAGATCCCGAGCACGTCTTACTGAAACAGTATGTGTATAAACAAGAGAAACCGCCCTCCGAAGTGAGAGACCGACTATCGACCGGAGCCTTGGCTCTGCTCGCCCAATGGGATCGGCTGATCGTGAAAGATGGAGTCCTGTGTCGCAGGGCCCTTCTATCCCATATGCTGGAGGAGTGTTTGCAGATTGTCGTCCCGGTGTAGTTGGCCCATGAGATGGTGGGCGAAGCTCACAGGAGGAACGGCCACTTCGGCATAGACAAGACCCTCCGGTGGACCCAGCAGTTCATTTTTTGTCCGGGGCTCCGTAAGCTGGTTGAAAACATCTGTCAAGGATGCCGTACCTGTGAATTCCACAAGTCCGCGGAGCAGCGTGCCCCCGTCCAGACTATTAAGACGTCGAGGCCCCTCGAACTGTTGATGGTGGACTATCTGTTGATCGGAACGGCGAATAGTGGCTACCAGTACTGTCTGGTGATGGTGGACCACTTCACGAAATTGGCCGTCGCTGTTGCTACCAAGGATCAGACTGCTGAATCAGCTGCACAGGCCATCTGTCAGCAATTCGTTCGGGTCTACGGGTGTCCGGAGCGGCTACACTCTGATCAGGGGGCTTGTTTCGAAGGGCGAGTCATTGAAGAACTCCAACGGATGTATGGAATCAAGAAGTCCAGGACCACCCCTTACCATCCACAAGGGAATGGCGCGTGTGAACGCTTTAACTGGACCCTCTTACAACTGATCCGGACACTGGCTGAAGACAAAAAGCCCGACTGGTCTCGATTCCTCCCAGAACTGCTGTGGGCCTATAATAATCAAGTCCATTCCGTCACCGGATACACCCCATTACCCTTCTCTTTGGCCTTCCAGACAAAGACATCCATGAGTTGCAACTGTCTAGCTCCGAAGAAGATACCTGTGGTACCTATCCTTCCTGGCTACAAACACACCGCCAGAGAATGGAGACTGTCTACCGGCTAGTAGGCCAACAAATCCAGGATCAAGTGCACGCTGACCCACTTCCGGTACAAGAGGACTCACTGAATGTAGGTCAACTGGTCCTAGTCCGTATAAAGAAACCGCAAGGGAAACTCCGGCCCAAGTGGGAGACCGAAGTCTATCGAGTAATTGGACAGCCGTACCCCGGTGGCCCCGTCTATCGAGTGCAGGGCGAAGACAGTGGCAGCATCCGAACTTTGCACCGTAATATGTTGCGCCCCTGCCATTCCCAGCCTGACTCCCCTACTGTGATACCTAGAGAGATGGATATCACTAATACTGTCGGAGACGCTGACCCTGGGGATGTAGAGATTGAATGCATGCCTACCCCTGTCCGTCCGACTGACGCACTTGGACCGATTACCTCCTCTACTGACATGTCGACTGGGAAAGAGAGTGGGGTGACTGATCGGAGGGAGGGGATCCAACCTGTTAGGCGGACAACGAGAACCGCTGCAGGGGTACCTCCAGGACAGTCCTACAGAGACCAATATGTGTGGCCCTCTTCCCAGCCGCCCCCTGTCACATCCACAGCCATCGCCGCCCTGGAACCGGTCGTTGACAGGGACTGCCAACCTTTGAGTGGGGGGGCGTGTAGTGAGCTGGCAGACTCTGGCTGTTCTGTGATAATTGAGATAGAGCCTGTGACAGGAATGATTACGCAGGATGGTGTTGCCACCTTGTGGCCAGAGATTGCACCTGCGCAGGGTGTGATGACAGAGAAAAAGACTGAGCCTCCTGTGTCCCGCCCTAGAGAGTCATGTGACCAGAGTGGGAAGCAGGAAAAAGCGCGCAAAGAGTCTGTTGTTGTCTGTGAAAAGAGCCAGGACGGTGTGCAGCTCCTCGTGTGTGGCGCAGAGGAGACTCTCAACGTGATTTCTTTTATCTGACATCTTATCCTCGGGGCCTTCCCCAGCTTCTGCACTGCTGAGGGATACAGCTATTACACTCCCTGCTACTGGAGTGTGGACTACATAAGGGAATCCACAAAAGCTGCTATCCGGATCAGAGAGACTGTAAGCGGGACCTCTGGCGAGAGGCCGAAGTATTCCTTTCTTTCAGTAAAATTTGTTGTTCCTGTCTTCTTCAGCTGGGATGCCTTCCTGCAAAGACAGACAGGCCTGCGACGGGGGACACATCCTTCTGGAATAAAGAACTGGTAACGTGTGAGTAGGGACAGTGAGGGTCAGCTGATAAGTACACGTTATTGCTGTGCATATTTACGGTTGTCATTTATTGTGTTCTGCTGTGTTAAAAATGTATACAAGTAAAGATACGGTTATCAAGATAGAGTCTGTGTGTGGGGATCTTGCTGGGCCAGATCATAGATACCAACGCGCGGCCTTGCCCGCGGTCACTTCATCTGTATATGTTCAGATTTTTTATCAGTTAACAAAATGCATAGTTAAGATTGATAAATGCAAAAAAATGTTAGTAAACCTAGAAATTTGTTTTTTAGTTAATTTTTTTTTAATTTTAATTAATAATAGCATAGAAGGATAAGGAGGGGGACTAGGAACATAATCAATAGCCAAAATCATAGTCAGGAGGACAGCCGGGGTCAGATACTGGGTGATCAGTAAAAGCCAATCAGTATGAATACCGCGGAGCCCGGTGACAGAGGCGTTACTGAAACATGTCCAGGTATAGATGGACCAGTCAGAAGGCCACAGGTAGATGGTGATGGTCCTTCTATACAGGTCCAGCAGTGATGGTGGATCTGCTGGACTTCAGGTTTCCTGTCTTTCAGATGGTTTTAGGGCAAGAGTAACAGCATGCAAATATGCCAGCAGCCCTGGATAATCCACGCCGGCAGGATGATAAGATCCGGCGGAAGATGGAACCTATGAGAAGAGAAGTAAATATAATGGAAGTGATGGGACTCCATAATACATGATACTACTGTGCGGTCACTGTGGCCGGACGGCAGAGGAAAATTTTCATACAGAGGTCAGGGATCATTGTCAGCCATCATACATGTGACAATCCATCACTGACAGATGACATCTGCTCCGCATGAATTATTCTCACTGACCGACATCACACAACATGGAGCTGATTCTCACACTTACCTCGTCTCTTATTCCCCTTTTCTACATTTTCAGATTTTTCTTGCTCTTTACTCAGATTTATTGAAGATTTTCTTTCCTCCTGAGCTGGAAATTCTGATCAGAAAGTAAAAAAAACCTCAGTAACGACATATTCCCATGGGACCTGCTTAGTCTCCTGTATATAGTCCTGTCTCCTATAGTCCTGAAAATCTAGTATTGCTTCATAATAGGGCAGAATAAGTCCTATATAATGTGCATAACCTCATCTGAGGGACATTAGATGTACCACTAATATAGAGAAGTAAGTGTCCTGTCTGCCGCCATGTGGTACATCATTGATGAGAGATATTTTATAATAGGAGATGATGTCTCCTTATGATGATGTAGGTTATTGGATGCTACAACATATCTCACAGAAACAATGAAAAAAACTTCTGTACACAATGTAAGGAAATAGAGATAGAGTATGGGCCATGGGCAACATAATTGGGATCCATGAAACATAGACAACATAGGAAACCTATTACAGAAAAACCACGTAGAAATATTTGAGCCTTAAAGACAACATTCACATTGTTGGTGCTGTAGACATGTACATACCTGACAATGGGGACGAGGATGGCAAACTGCTAATAGCATCTTCTCTATCAGATAGAGGAACAGAATCTTTCTGCCTGTTTGAAAGAAAATAAATGTGTAAATCAGAAATAAATGCAGTATAAAAGGGGTTTTCTCAGTATAAGAACATGGACAATAGGGCCTAATAGGATGCATGACCGTCATAGTGGGGAAGGTTTCCTGCTCAAAACTACCTTCTATAGAGCCGAGCAGAAATCAGCTGCTAAGCATGACTGGCATGTAATACTACATCTCTGCCACAATATGGGCAGCACTAAAAATGCATGACCGGCCGCAATTATAGACTGTTAGTTATCACCAGCAGTTTCTAAAGGCAAAAGCACAATTACCGCTCATCATGGGGTGGTGGATGCTGAATTTGATAATATGGTATTTATAGCCTATATTTGATGTTGTGTACATATATCATCCTGAAGCTCCCAGTAGTGGCCCCATAATCTACTCACATCTCTGAGATGTTTGTGCTGGATTCTACGGTATACTCTGGAGAGGACTTGGGATCCTCATTGTCCATTGTCCTGGTAGCAGTGGTACAGAGCTAAATGTGGAAACAATAAAAAAATATATGAAATAATTTAATGTTTACTTTTACGTGTCTTTTACACATATTTTGGATTTATTAATCACATACTTACTTTTGAAAATCGTTCAGAAGTTGATATAAAATTGTGGAAGTCAAGACTCTCATTGTCCTCACTTGTGTGCTCTGAGACCAGATGTTTGTTTATATCATAATGATCTACAAGACATAGATAATGAAGTGCTATTAGAGGTTGTCAGTATAACACAGTCACCATTTATCATTAATATTAATGGGAAACAATTGTTACATATTAAGGAAGACGAGACAAACAGCCGCTTAGTCTAGATGACGTCTTCTTCTACTTACTCATAAATAAGCTGGTGTCCACATCTGATGTTAGCTTAGGAACATACACCGGCTTTTGACTTAGAAGGTTATCAAAGTCTAAGTCACTTAAGAAGGGATGACCCTTGATCTCAAATACTCCTCCTGGATAAAGAAAAACAAAGGTGATGTGGATATTGTCAGAAACTCCCCCATATCTAAACGGTGTATCTTAATCTGAACTAATTATATAACTGAGCCGACATGTAAGAAATAGACTAAAGCACTAAAAATGCACAAGCTGATAGACAAGTGCCGATCCTCATGTACATTTGCGATATGTCCTCGGTGTAATAAGGAAATAATAATATTATTATATCTGTTACCTGTCCCAAGTCTATGCACAGGATTTATTATGAGCAGCTCTGTGATAAGGGTCTGAGCATCAGGTGGAGGAGCACGATCACAATTCCAAATTATGTGTCCTGTTATGTAGAAAATTACAGAACATAAAACCTCTTTACTGGACTATAAGATAAAGCAAAGGAAAAAACTAAACTAATGTAACCAGTCAAAGCAATGATTGGATCATTCTACTTACCAATGCCAATACTTTTATAAAGCTCAATTACAGAACCCCCACGAAGTGGTACATATCCCAGGAGAAATTCAAGTAGGATTATCCCCATTGACCACCAGTCAACAGGTCTTCCGTAGCCTTTCTTTAGGATGATCTCTGGGGCTTTGTATAACGGGGTGCCACAGTCCTGGAAACCAAGAGAGATTAGAGATGAAAATAGATTAAATTATTATTTTGCCAAGTTTTCGACATAAAAACAGAATGACAGAAGATAAAATATCAGTGGAAAAGTTATCTAAAAATGAAGAATGTAGAGAAGACACAATAGGGTGATGAGATTTGTACAGAACCAGCTAAGTTCCTGTAAATAATGCTGACCTCACGGTTCAGGAACTCTCTGGCGATGTCCTCCGCTAATTCCTTGTAGATGTTGGTGTTTGGTATCATGACACCAACTTTTGAAAGCCCAAAATCTGTGACTTTAATATGTCCAGTAGACGTTATCAGGAGGCTGTGAAAGAAAAGATGGGTTTAGCTTCATAGACCGTGAGATGATAAAGGATAAATTTCCCCCTTTTGTTATAATACAGGGGGCACTTACTTCTCTGGCTTCAAGTCTCTGTGCACCACACCATAACTATGGAGGTATTCTACAGCAAGAACCGCTTCTGCAAAGTATAAGCGGGCCAAGGGGACAGGTAAAGGACCCCTGGTTCTTAGGAGGGTCCTGCAGTCTCCACCTATAGAAGAAAGAAAATATGACAGGTAAGTGGTTTATTCAGCGGATCACCATAATGTATAATGAGAAGTGAGCAGAGACATTGGGGCAGGAGAGAATATATAAAGATATAATGTATATTCGACATAATATTAGTCTGAAGTCATGGTGAAACGTCATCCATGTAACTAATAATACAAATAGCATCTTGTCTACAGCTGGAGATACTGACAGTGCGGACATACAGGGAGATCACACACATCAATGACTTTCCGGGCATCTTGGTAATGGATAACCTGTAGTAAATGCTCTGTGGGGATGTAACCATTCACATTGAAAAATCCTAATTTTAAGAGTGGTGATAAAATGTAAGCAGACATGGTCTGAATATAATACAATGTACGTGTCCTACCTCCTACATACTCCATGACCATACACAGGTGAGATCTTGTAGGGAAGGAGCAGAGCATGGAGACCACAAAGGGACAATCAGCGAATGTCAGGATGTCCCTCTCCAGAAAGGCCATTTCCACTTTCCGTGGCCTATCCAAGTTCTTCTTGGCCATTTTCTTCATAGCAAAGACCTGTTGTGAGACTTTATGATGCACTAAGTAGACGGCACTAGAGAGAAGGAGAATCCAAGGGTTATAATAAATCCTTATTACAGTCTGTATATAGAAGTCATTATATGATTTTCTGTACTAATGTTTATACTAGAAGTCCGGCCATCACTAGAAATCCACATCTAGAAATACATGAGACACTACATAGATCACCTATGGGAGGTTCCACAATGCCACGTCTGCCGGAGCCCTCACCAAGGTCACATTACAGGTGAGAGAATCTACCGAAATTCTTCTTGGGCAGATTCGCTATAATTGACCAGTAGTTACGATTCAGTCCAAATAAAAATTGGTCCAAATTGAAAGTCCTCCAATTGCTGTAAGCAGATGTTTTTTAAGCTCTCTCCACACCCCAAAGCATAATAAATGGAGGGGAGGAAATACGTTAAAATGTAATTAAACATAATATACCCACCTGTCCTAGGCCCTCACCTGTCCATCACTGCAGTCCTCCATCCTCTGTGCCAGTCTTTGGTTGTTCTGGCGCCCCCTTCTGCTGCTGAGGCCAGTGATTGGACTCACATGGTCATGGTGGACGGTGGCAGGTGCAGATGTCATTGATGTCCATATCGTGTCACCCCTATCGTGACCATGTGTAGCCAATAACTCTTATCAGCTCCATAATGAAGCCCCCCCAAAAAAACAAAGACTGGAGCGGAGAGCAGGAAAGCTCTGGTGGAGGTGGCAGCATAAGGACAGATGAGGGTCCAGGACAGGTGAGTGTAATGTATTATATTATTTGAATCCCTTTCCTTACAGTTTGATTTGTTACAGATCAGTTTGCTCAACTGGATATACAGTACAGTAACTGAGCTGAATAGTGACATTTAGATGTGGACAGTGGTGTGGACTTGTATCGTTTCCCTATGACAGTGATGGCGAACCTTTTAGAGACCGAGTGCCCAAACTGCAATCCAAAACTCACTTATTTATCGCAAAGTGCCAACACGGCAATTTAACCTGAATACTGTCTGAGGTTTTATTTTGGAAAAACAACTCCTACATTAGCACGCAATAGAGTCTATAGCAAAGAGCTTGTAAGCGCTGCAGTCCAAGCCTAAGATTCTCGCCACCGATTGCAGAGGAGGTCTGTTCTTGAGAATGGAGAGGATTTTTATTCAAAAGTAAAATTGCAAAGTCGTTTGTTTTTACAACCTCTTTGTTTCTGTAACCCTTTATCATGATGAGAATAACCCTTTAAGCCAGGGATGTCAAACTTTAATATACAGAGGGCCAAAATTAAAAGCTTGGACAAAATCACAGGCCAAACTTTATATTTGTTAAAAAATGTCTACAATTCAGGAAGTTTTTCCTTATCAAATAAAACTATTAACTTTTGCAATTATATTGTAATAATATAATATGTTATGTAAGAGCCGTAAAAAGCATGGCCTAATGTAAATATGTAATAACAAAAGGATAAAAAAAACTTGAATAAAACAGATAATAAAGTATGATGCAAACAAATGTGCCCCCAAACAGAGTATGATACCCCCACAGTGAATTCCTCCACATGCACAGTATGATGACCCTACTGTACCCCCCATCAATAACTGGTGACCCCATCACAGTATGATTGTGACCCCATCACAGTATGATTCTCCAGCAGTAATCCCCACACAGCCCTCCATACAGTATAATGGTCCCCACATAGTTCTCCATACAGTATAATGACACCACATAGTCCTCCATACAGTGTAATGGGCCCCACATAGTCCTCCATACAGTATAATGGGCCCCACATAGTCCTCCATACAGTATAATGGCCCCATATAGTCCTCCATACAATGTAATGGCCCCACATAGTCCTCCATACAGTACAATGGCCTCACATAGTCCTCCATACAGTATAATGGCCCCACATAGTCCTCCATACAGAATAATAGGCCCCACATTGTCCTCCATACAGTATAATGGTCCCCACATAGTTCTCCATACAGTATAATGACACCACATAGTCCTCCATACAGTGTAATGGGCCCCACATAGTCCTCCATACAGTATAATGGGCCCCACACAGTCCTCCATAAAGTGTAAAGGGCCCCACATAGTCCTCCTTACAGTATAATGGCCCCCACATAGTCCTCCATACAGTGTAATGGGCCCCACATAGTCCTCCATACAGTGTAATGGCCTCACATAGTGCTCCATACAGTGTAATGGGCCCACATAGTCCTCCATACAGTATAATGGCCCCATATAGTCCTCCATACAATGTAATGGCCCCACATAGTCCTCCATACAGTACAATGGCCTCACATAGTACTTCATACAGAATAATGGGCCCCCATATGGTCCTTCCTACAGTATAATGGCCTCCACATAGTCCTCCATACAGAATAATGGGCCCCCATATGGTCCTTCGTACAGTATAATGGCCCCACATAGTCCTCCATACAGAATAATGGGCCCCACATAGTCCTAAATACAGAATAATGGGCCCCCATATGGTCCTTCCTACAGTATAATGGCCCCCACATAGTCCTCTATACAGTGTAATGGGCCCCACATAGTCCTCCATACAGTGTAATGGCCCCATATAGTCCTCCATACAGTGTAATGGGCCCACATAGTCCTCCATACAGTATAATGGCCCCACATAGTCCTCCATACAGAATAATGGGCCCCCATATGGTCCTTCCTACAGTATAATGGCCCCCACATAGTCCTCCATACAGTGTAATGGGCCCCACATAGTCCTCCATACAGTGTAATGGCCCCATATAGTCCTCCATACTGTGTAATGGGCCCATATAGTCCTCCATACAGTATAATGGCCCCACATAGTCCTCCATACAGTATAATGGCCCCACATAGTCCTCCATACAGTATATTGGCCTCATATAGTCCTTCCTACAGTATAATGGGCCCCACATACTCTTTCATACAGTATTATGAGCACCACATAGTCCTCCATACAGTGTAATGGTCCCACATAGTCCTCCATACAGTACAATGGCCTCACATAGTCCTCCATACAGAATAATGGGCCCCACATAGTCCTCCATACAGAATAATGGGCCCCCATATGGTCATTCCTACAGTATAATGGCCCCCACACAGTCCTCCATACAGTGTAATGGGCTCCACATAGTCCTCCATACAGTGTAATGGCCCCATATAGTCCTCCATACAGTGTAATGGGCCCACATAGTCCTCCATACAGTATAATGGCCCCACATAGTCCTCCATACAGTATAATGGCCCCACATAGTCCTCCATACAGTATATTGGCCCCATATAGTCCTTCCTACAGTATAATGGGCCCCACATACTCTTTCATACAGTATTATGAGCACCACATAGTCCTCCATACAGTGTAATGGGCCCCACATAGTCCTCCATACAGTATAATGGCCCCACATAGTCCTCCATACAGTATAATGGCTCCAAATGCTCCTCCATATTGTAAAATGGCCCCATATAGTCCTCCATACAGTATAATGGCCCCGCATACTTCTCCATATTTTATAATGGCTCCATATAGTCCTCCATACAGTATAATGGCCCCGCATAGTCCTCCATACAGAATAATGGGCCCCCATATGGTCCTTCCTACAGTATAATGGCCCCCACATAGTCCTCCATACAGTGTAATGGGCCCGCATACTTCTCCATATTTTATAATGGCCCCACATAGTCCTCCATACAGTATAATGGCCCCACATAGTCCTTCATACAGTATATTGGCCCCATATAGTCCTTCCTACAGTATAATGGGTTCCACATAGTTTTTCATACAGTATTATGAGCACCACATAGTCCTCCATACAGAATAATGGGTCCCACATAGTCCTCCATACAGAATAATGGGCCCCCATATGGTCCTTCCTACAGTATAATGGCCCCCACATAGTCCTCATACAGTGTAATGGCCCCATATAGTCCTCCATACAGTGTAATGGGCCCACATAGTCCTTCATACAGTATAATGGCCCCACATAGTCCTCCATACAGTATAATGGCCCCACATAGTGCTCCATACAGTATATTGGCCCCATATAGTCCTTCCTACAGTATAATGGGCCCCACATACTCTTTCATACAGTATTATGAGCACCACATAGTCCTCCATACAGTGTAATGGGCCCCACATAGTCCTCCATACAATATAATGGCCCCACATAGTCCTCCATACAGTATAATGGCTCCACATGGTACTCCATATTGTATAATGGCCCCATATAGTCCTCCATACAGTATAATGGCCCTGCATACTTCTCCATATTTTATAATGGCCCCATATAGTCCTTCCTACAGTATAATGGGCCCCACATACTCTTTCATACAGTATTATGAGCACCACATAGTCCTCCATACAGTGTAATGGGCCCCACATAGTCCTCCATACAGTATAATGGCCCCACATAGTCCTCCATACAGTATAATGGCTCCATATAGTCCTCCATACAGTATAATGGCCCCGCATAGTCCTCCATACAGTATAATGGCCCCACTTAGTCCTCCATACAGTATAATGGCCCCACATAGTCCTCCATACAGTATAAAGGCCCCACATAGTCCTCCATACAGTATAAAGAGACCACATAGTCCTCCATATTGTATAATGACTCCGCATACATCTCCGTACAGTATAATGGCCCTGCATAGTGTTCCATACTGTATAATGGCCCCACATAGTCCTCCATACCTTATAATGGCCCTACATAGTCCTCCATACAGTATAATGGCCCCGCATGGTCCTCCATACAGTATAATGGCCCCGCATACTTCTCCACACAGTATAATGACCCCGCATACTTCTCCATACATTATAATGACCTCGCATACTTCTCCGTACAGTATAATGGTCCTGCATAGTGTTCCATACTGTATAATGGCCCCACATAGTCCTCCATACCTTATAATGGCCCCACATAGTCCTCCATACAGTATAATGGCCCCGCATGGTCCTCTATACAGTATAATGGCCCGGCATACTTCTCCACACAGTATAATGACCCCGCATACTTCTCCGTACAGTATAATGGTCCTGCATAGTGTTCCATACTGTATAATGGCCCCACATAGTCCTCCATACAGTATAATGGCCCCGCATGGTCCTCCATACAGTATAATGGCCCCGCATGGTCCTCCATACAGTATAATGGCCCCGCAAACTTCTCCACACAGTATAATGACCCGCATACTCCTCCATACAGTATAATGACCCCGCATACTTCTCCGTACAGTATAATGGTCCTGCATAGTGTTCCATACTGTATAATGGCCCCACATAGTCCTCCATACAGTAAAATGGGCCCCGCATACTTCTCCACACAGTATAATGACCCCGCATACTCCTCCATACAGTATAATGACCCCGCATACTTCTCCGTACAGTATAATGGTCCTGCATAGTGTTCCATACTGTATAATGGCCCCACATAGTCCTCCATACAGTATAATGACCCCGCATACTTCTCCGTACAGTATAATGGTCCTGCATAGTGTTCCATACTGTATAATGGGCCCCGCATACTTCTCCACACAGTATAATGACCCCGCATACTCCTCCATACAGTATAATGACCCCGCATACTTTTCCGTACAATATAATGGCCCTGCATAGCGTTCCATACTGTATAATCAGGTCGCACGTGTAGAGGAGAGTGGCCGCGGTGCTAGTGAGAGGGGAATGGTGCGCGGGCCGAGGAGAGTGATGGTGGTGGCGGCAGTGCTGAGGACATGGAGCTCGTGCCCACCGGGAGGGCTCTGCGTGCCATAGGTTCGCCACCACTGCCCTATGATAACACTGAATGTTAGAGCACAGAGGCAGAAGTATTGTCATAGGGAACCCTGAGAAATGTGGATTATGGTAACAGAAATCTCACCTAAAAGCTCCGCTGCTGATGAGTTTCGAAGTTTCATAGTCGCTCATATGCGGCTTTCCTGCCGGGATCAATGATGATTCGATCACGCTCTATAAAGGAATAAGAAATGATATTAAGGAAAAAAGCTCCAGATGCAGAAACGTCTCCCCCTATATTATGTCCCAGCTGATTTACACTGATCCGATGTAGGGAGGATACAAGCCGGACGCTCCGCAGACACGGATGTAATATAAGGGGGTCCTCTATACACCGGTATAATTGTAAAGTGCTGGATAATATGAGAGATCAAACAGAGAAGAACTTACTGGGAATCTGTCAGCAGGATTGTTCTATGTAATCTGGAAGTAGCATGATGTAGGGGCAGAGACCCTGATTCCAACGATGTGTTACTTACTAGGCTGTGTGCTGTTGTTTCCATAAAATCAGTTTTTGATCAGCAGGAGATTATCACTAGAGGACTATGTGTCTCGTGCCATGTAGTCCTATTGCTCTGTAACCCCGACTCAACCACGGATTAGCAGCGTTCTGCCTATGCACAGTGTACACAGAAAGCTGCCAATCAGTAGTGTGGGCGGGGTTATACAGGGCTCAGCATTCAGAGGACTGCTAGATCTGCTGCGAATAAAACAGTGATTTTATTACAACTGCTGCACCCAGTAAAGTAAGTGATATATCGTTGGAATCAGGGTCTCTGTCCCTACATCATGCTGCTCTCTGATGAAATAGCATGAACCTGGTGACAGATTCCCTTTAATATAAATGCAGTTGACTAACACATTAGTGTCATCTCCACTTAGAATAGAGACGTCCCCTGGTTATATGGGGGATAATACTGGTCAGGTCAGTCACACCCCATAATCTGGTGATACACAGACGTCCCCCTCTATGATACTTACACCGGCGGATTCCTGGATCTCCGGGATCTCACAGATTCCACTGTCAGGATTCACCAGCGCAGATGGAACTAAAATAGTGATAAATGATGAAGAGATAAAATGTATTAGACGATATCAATCCTACATAGATAATACAGCGATATAACGGGGAAATGACAAGACGTCTGTGAATGGGATTAATACTCGTTATATGGGGATTCTAATATGGGAACGTACGGGGCATCCACAGATAAATGTAATGTAAATGATGGAGGACCCCCAATCATCACATGAATGAGGAGCCCCCCACCCCTGCTGCACATGAGAGTGATGGGAAGAGAGCTGAAACATAGCAGCCATATGCAAATTAGCCTGGAAGTGCACTGGGGGCGTGTCACTGCACTCAGATTTCTCTTCCATGCCCCCAGTGCACTTCCATCCTGATTTGTATATGGCTTTTACATTAGATTTCTCCTGACTGGTACATTGGATTTCTGCAAGCAAATAATTATTATTAGGGGACAATGGCCTATACGGTCATACTCAGCGGCGGCAGGCCACGCGACTGCTATGGGACCCGTGAGCTGGTGGGGCCCAGTGTCAGCGCCCGCATTGGGCTCCGCCTGCATCGGGCCCCTTCCACATCCCACCCCAGATCGCAGTTGAAAGCAATGATGGAGGCGGGAGCGTTATATGAAACTTCCTTTCACATCATTCCCCCTCTGCGTCTGATGCAGCAGCGCGATGACATCAGTTCAATTGGGTCGGGTAGTGGAGCTGATGAGAGGCGCTGCAGAGACTGAAGCAGCGGGGGAACAAGGAGCGGTAAGTGTATATTTATTTATTTTGAGTGAGTATGTGGTGTCCATATTGCTGGAGGACTGTGGCTGCACTCGATTCTATGGGTGCTGCACTCAGTCCTATGGGGGCTGCACTAAGCCCTATAGGGGTTGCACTGAACCCTATGGGGGCTGCATTATGCCCTATGGGGGCTGGCTTATATTGCGAGGAAGACCATGGGGGGTGCATTATATTGCATGGAGGACCATGGGGGTGCATTATATTGCATAGAGGACCATGGGGGTGCATTATATTGCATGGAGGACCATGAGGGGTGCATAATATTGCGTGGATGACCATGGGAGGTGCACAATATTGCATGGAGGACAATATGGGTGCATTATATTGCATGAAGGACCATGGGGGTGCATTATATTGTGTGAAGGACCAGGGGGATGCATTATATTGCATGGAGGAGCATGAGGGGTGCATTATATTGCATGGAGGACCATGGGGGGTGCATTATATTTTGTGGAGGACCACGAGGGGTGCATTATATTGCATGGAAGACCATGGGGGTGCATTATATTGTGTGGGGACCATGGGGTGGCGCATTATATTATATGTAAGGCTATGTGGGACCATTATGATATTTGAAGGGTTATGTGGGGCCATTATAATATTTGGAGGGTTATGTCGGGGCATTATACTGTATGCAAGCAATTATACGGTGTGAAGATTTGTGTGGGGTCCATCTTACTGTGTGAAGGGCTGTGTGTTGCCTTTATACTGTTTGGAGGGCTAGCAGGGGCCATTTTATGGTGTGGTGAGGTATGGGGGCCATTATACTGCATAGAAGGCTGTGTGGGGGTCACAGTTGGGGGATCATACTGTGTTGGGGTCACCATGCTTTGCGTCGGGAGTTGAGGGGGTGTACAGTAGGGTCATTATACTGTGCATGTGGAGGCTAATGTGGAGGAATGCACCATGGAGGAATCATACTGTATTTGGGGGGCACTTTTGTTGGCATCATACTATAGGGGGGCAATGAAATAGAAATCTAGGACTTCAGCAGGAGGAAAATTAATATGTAAAGGCTGGAAAGTTGTGAGATCTGCTCTCCTGTCACTCCGACAATTATTTAATTTTTTTTTTTCAGTTGGGGGGGCAATCAGAACTTCTGCTATTGTGCCCCATGATTTCTATGCATGCCCCTGGTCCTACCACTACTTCTATATGAAACAATGTGCTGCCAGGTTCCCATTACACAGAGTAGAGCAGACCTGAGCAAAGTGGAGCCCGTGGGCCACATCCGGCCCTCTGACTGTTCCAGTCCGGCCTGTGGACTGAGATAGCAGTAGGACTGAAGCAGAGGCCCACGGACCGCACCGTGCCTGCCCACTCGCTTACACCGCCGCCTGGCCCTGTCTCCATCTGCGAGCCGCTGAGCTGCTGCATTACTAGAGGAGGGACCTCCAGCCCCTTCCTCCGCCAATCAGCGTGTGAAGCAGCTGACGCAATGACGTCATCGGAGACATGAAAAGAGGCACAGCACCGGGGGCACGGGAGCAAGGTGAATGTGTGCTTTTTTTAAGGTGTATGGGATGTCTGACAGGACACGGGGAGACTATAGGGGTCTATTGCAGGACATGGGGAGGCTATAGGGGTCTATTGCAGGACATGGGGAGACTATAGGGGTCTATTGCAGGACATGGGGAGGCTATAGGGTTCTATTGCAGGACATGTGAAGGCTATAGGGGTCTATTGTAGGACATGGGGAGGCTATAGGGGTCTATTGCAGGACATGGGGAGGCTATAGGGGTCTATTGCAGGACATGGGGAGACTATAGAGGTCTATTGCAGGACATGGAGAGGTTATAGGGGTCAATTGCAGGACATGGGGAGGCTAGAGGGGTCTATTGCAGGACATGTGAAGGCTATAGGGGTCTATTGCAGGACATGGGGAGGCTATAGGGGTCTATTGCATGACATGGGGAGGCTATAGGGGTCAGTTGCAGGACATGGGGAAGGCTATAGGGGTCTATTGCAGGACATGGGGAGGCTATAGGGGTCTATTGTAGGACATGGGGAGGCTATAGGGGTCTATTGCAGGACATGGGGAGGCTATAGGGGACTATTGCAGGACATGGGGAGGCTATAGGGGTCTATTGCAGGACATGGAGAGACTATAGAGGTCTATTACAGGACATGGAGAGGTTATAGGGGTCAATTGCAGGACATGGGGAGGCTATAGGGGTCTATTGCAGGACATGGGGAGGCTATAGGGGTCAGTTGCAGGACATGGGGGAGGCTATAGGGGTCGACTGCAGGACATGGGGAGGCTAAAGGGGTCTATTGCAGGACATGGAGAGGCTATGGGAGTCTATTGCAGGACATGGGAAGGCGATAGGGGTCTATTGCAAGACATGGGGAGGCTATGGGGGTCTGTTGCAGGACATGTGGAGGCTATGGGGGTCTGTTACTGGACATGGGGTGGCTATGGGGGTCTGTTGCCTGACATGGGGAGGCTATGGGGGTCTATTGCAGGACATGGAGAGGCTATGGGGGTCTGTTGCAGGACATGTGGAGGCTATGGGGGTCTGTTGCAGGACATGTGGAGGCTATGGGGGTCTGTTGCTGGACATGGGGAGGCTATGGGGTCTGTTACTGGACATGGGGATGGGCTGGGGGTCTGTTGCTGCATATAGGGAGACTATAGAGTTTTATTGCAGGACATGGGTAGGCTATAGGGGTCTATTGCAGGACATGGGGAGGCTCTGGGAGTCAGTTGAGGGACATAGTGAGGCTCTAGGAGTCAGTTGAGGGACATGGTGAGGCTCTGGGAGTCTGTTGAGGGACATGGTGAGGCTATGGGGGTCTGTTGCTGGACATGGTAAGGCTATGGGGGTCTGTTGGAGGACATGAGGAGGCTATGAGGGTCTGTCCCAGGACATGGGGAGGCCTATGAGGGTCTGTTGCAGGACATGGGGAGGCTATGGGGGTCTGTTTCTGGATGTGGGGAGGCTGTGTGGGGCTCTCATGTTGGACGTCGAGTGATTATGGGGCTCATACGGTATATAGAAGGGGCTGTATTCGGGTTCGAACTGTATAAAGGGGGATTCTTACTTCTGCTCAATATTAAGTCATGCAATTAATATTAATGTAATTAATATAAGAATTATAATTATTATATTGATATTAATATGGATCAGAATTAATCACAGTCTCTAATGTGGCCCCTCGGGAAAATGAATTGCCCACCCTTGGAGTACAGAGTACATCTAACATTATCCCCGTCCTCTATTATATCTGGATATTCCTTGTAGAAGGTCGGATGATCGCTCACCTGTAATAAGATCGCTGTTCAGCTCCGGCTCACTCCTTTTAGGGTCAGGAATTTCCGGGGTCACGTTTTGCTCATATTCGCCGTCGCCTTCTGGTGTTTCCTGATTGATATAATATATATAATTAATATGTGGAATATTTCACTAAATTACCAAATACATAAATCAGGAAGGACTAAATCAACATTTACAGATACACCAATTGTAACTGTACGAATCCCGCGCCATCTTCAGAACTTTTCTCAGAAAGTTCTCTCACTTCAGGGGATTAAGATGAGTTAACATTACAAAATCTCACGTTCTGTGTCAGATTCTATTTTCTACACCGTGATATCCCAGAGCGGTGTTATCTGCGTTCTATATACCATGGCGATATCTTGTAATTCATTCATTACAGTATTCGGTAGAATTGCTTTACACTGCAGCTCCTCTCCACAAGTCCAGATTAATATACTGTATAAGAGACTTGTATACACAATATTTCTGTAAAGATGTCTATTATCTCAGCTGCAGCATTTAGAAGCAGGAAGACTCTGATAATAGTGATAGACAGAGGCGGGATATACAGACTTCCCACCACTGAGCTGTGACTACATCTGCAGAATACAGACTGTCATCACAGACGAGGGAGCAGCAGAGACAGACGGCCATAAAATATCCTATGCCTGCCGGGGACTGACAGGGAGGCCTGTAAGATCTAACCCCAGATCTTCTGAGATCTGACTGGTGATCTGGAGAAGATCAGAGAACAAGGACGAGTGATAGAGAAGATGATGGCTTCTTACCAGGCGTTCCGATGAGAGGGCCGGACGTTCCAGTACACACAGGACTTTTTCGGCCAGGTCTTTAACAAAAGCCAAATCTCCATTTTGAGATCTTTTTTCAGCCTATAAAGAAGAAAAGAAACAATAAGGAACATTCTGAGGTGAGAAAGGTCACAATGGAGGCGGCCATTGTATGTGACATCTGCTCCTCTCTCTGCAGATACAATGACTACATATCTGGGGTTTATAGTGTTATATATTAGAGGAAAGGACAAGCTTCTATCCCACCATTATTGTCTATTATTACAGAGAAGTTTTGTGCGGAGTGTCCGCCATTTACCTGTTGTAGTAATGTCCTGATGTTGTGACATAAATCCATCAGATACTCTGAGGTTAGTTGATCTTGTTGATTTTTGGTCAGGCAGTCCTTTACTAGCTGCATCACCAGCCGGCGAGTGAAGCTGAGGACGCCATCGGGTGGTAGAAGCACAATGTTAGGGCGATTGATGATAAGAATGTCCAATAGTGCTTCTTCCTGAAAATCGTCTAGATATAATCCAGCCATAGCGAAAAACTGCAAGTGCTATCAATCACTATGGAACCAAGAATGGCACCCGTGAGCCTGTGTGCATTGTAGAAGTAGCAATTGTGAGCTGTGATGTCATAATGGCCGACTGTCATCACGGAATCTTGTGATGGAATCTTCAAGAAGCGGCTCTGCACAAATACAGTGGGAAAAATAAGTATTTGATACACTGCCGATTTTGGAAGTTTTCCCACCTACAAAGAATGGAGAAGTCTGTAATTTTTATCGTAGGTACAGATTCTAAAAAAAAATCCAGAAAATCACATTGTATGATTTTTACATAATTTGCATTTTATTGCATGATATAAATATGTGATCACCTACTGATGAGCAAGAATTCTGGCTCACCGACCTGTTATGCTATGTACGCACGTTGAGTATTTGGTTGCAGAAATTTCTGCAAGGTTTCTCATTTCTTGGCAGCAAAAACCCTGCTGAAAAAACAGACGTTTTGCCGCGATTTTGATGTGTTTTTGCCACATGTTTGCATGAGGTTTTTGCATGTGTTTTTTTAAGCTTTTTTGTATAGCAGTGAATGCTTTTTGGAGCTAAATAAAGATATTTGAAAAAAGAAATGTTGAACATTGCTTTAACCCTTAGATTACTGTTGGACCTGGGGTGAGTATATTGGTTAATTTAAATGATTAAAGAATGTGTCTGTTATATTTCAAATAAAGTGTTTTATTCTTGGTGTGTGTGTTTATTTAACTTTTTACTTACAGGTTTAGTACTGAGGGTTAATCCATGTCCATAAAGACACATACAAAAAATCAATTGCTAGACACTCTAGTTAGACATTACTACCTTAGATACCAATTAGCCACATGATAGGCTCAGGGATAAAAGTGACTCCAGCTCAACCAATAATGTAAGTATAGTTCATTTATTAGAAACGATAAAAATTACAATTAAAAACAATAAGTGAAGATAGAGGGGAGTGAGGAGAGGGGGGACCTCAAACCAGGAGACACCGATATGTAGACAACGATACTAATGCTTACACAAAATACAGCCAGTTAATGACATCAATATGGCTGCTGTATATTAGAATAAGTCACCAATTAGTCAATTACCATACTATACCATTTTGCATACATAAAGCGTATTCTACAAACTTCAATTTAAAGTGCATAGTGCAAAACATAACTATGTATTATTCAATAGTAATAGATCCACTGGTATAAAGAGGCAAAAGTCAGCTATGAATGTAAGATGGTAGTGCATCAGTATCAAAGTAAAAATGAAAACAATGTAGTTTAATTATTGCCAAATTTGGCTTATATTGATAAACTGATGGTCAAAGCTGTACTTCCATCAGATGATAATTAATTCAAACATTGGCTAAAGTGAAAAAAATGATTCATTACCTGAATACTATGTAGTAAGTCAGCAGGGAGTGATAAGGACGCTGTGTCTCCCGCAGCCTCCATAAGCGTCCTTATCACCTCACTTATTGCACCTCTGCATGAGAATTTTGTCACGCAGCATCGGTGCAGTTAGTGAGGTCACTGGATCTCATCAGCTGATGAACTCATGTGACCTCTGTCCTGGCAGCTCAGCACTATACACTGCAGGGAGCGATCACGCTCCTGTCAGTTTATAGCCTGCTGTGAGGTGATCGGATCACCATGGGATACTTGTGATTCGGCGGATAGGTGAGTATAACATTTTTAACATTCATTTAAACTTATTTTTTCCCTGCAAGCACAGACCCAAGCTGATGACAGCTCCCATCATCAATGCCTGCACTTGCTATTATCAGCGGCAGCAGCCCTAGGCTGTTGGGAGAACTGGTCTTTCATCAGCTGAACCTGTCAACCGTGGTCAATTCTTTATGCGTTTTTGCTGCGTTTTTGACCCATTGACTTCAATTGAGTCCGTCAAATACGCAGCAAAAATACACAGCAAATCCGCAAATATTTTGATACCTGCGTTTTCGTTGCAGATTTGACTGACTCAATTGAAGTCAATGGGATAAAAACGCTCAAAGAATTGACATGCTACAGATTTAAATGCAATGCTAATCCTGACAAGAAAATTCCTGATCTTGTGCACAGCACTTCAGGATTTTCATTGCATTAGCTGGCACAAGGATTCTCTAGCATTTTGGGCCCATTTCCGTGTGGAAAAAAATGCTGTGAAAATGCACCAATAACACACCATGTGCACACAGAACACAGTTTTTTTTAAGAAGCCCTCCTACTCAGCATTCTTTACCTGTATTAATTGCACCTGTTTGAAGTCGTTACCTGTATAAAAGACACCTGTCCACACACTCAATCAATCACACTCCAAGCACTCCACTATGGCCAAGAACAAAGAGCTGTCTAAGGACACCAGGGACAAAATTGTAGACCTGCACAAGGCTGGAATGGGCTACAGGAGAATAGGCAAGCAGCTTGTTGAGAAGGCAACAACTGTTGCTGCGATTATTAGAAAATGGAAGAAACACATGACGACTGTCAATCTTCCTTGGTCTGGTGCTCCATGCATGATCTTGCAATGTGAAGTAAGGATGATTCTGATAAAGGTCAGGAATCAGCCCAGAACTACATGGGAGGATCTGCTCAATGACCTGAAGAGAGCTGGGACCACAGTCTCAAACATTACCGCTAGTAACTTACTACACCGTCATGGACGAAAATCCTGCAGTGCACGCAAGGTCCCCCTGATCACGCCAGCACATGTCCAGGCCCATTTGAAGTTCACCAATGACCATCTGGATTATCCCGAGGAAGCATGGGAGAAGGTCATGTGGTCAGATGAAACCGAAATAGAACTTTTTGCTATCAACTCCACTCACTGTGTTTGGAGGAAGGAGAAAGATGAATACAACCCCAAGAACACCGTCCCAACCTTGAACCATGGTGGGGAAAACATCATACTTTGGGGGTCTTTTCTGCTAATGGGACAGGACAACTGCATCGTATTGAAGGGAGGATGGATGGGGTCATGTAGATTTTGGCTAACAACATCCTTCCCTCAGTAATGACAATGACCCAAAATACAGACAGGACAACTAAGGAGTGTCTATGTAAGAAGCATTTCAAGGTCCTGGAGTGGCCTAGCCAGTCTCCAGACCTGAACCCAATAGAAAATCTTTGGAGGGAGCTGAAACTAAATGTTGCCCAGCGACAGCCCCGAAAACTGAAAGATCTGGAGAAGATCTGTATGGAGGAGTGGGCCAAAATCCCTGCTGCAGTGCGTGCAAACCTGGTCAAGAACTACAGGAAACGTCTGACCTCTGTAATTGCAAAGGTTTCTGCACCAAATATTAAATTCTGTTTTTCTATTGTATCAAATACTTATTCCAGGCAATAAAATGCAAATTAATTATGTAAAAATCATACAAAGCAATTTCCTGGATTATTTTTTTTTTACATTCTGTTTCTCACAGTTGAAGTGTACCTATAACAAAAATTACAGGCCTCTCCATTCTTTGTAGGTGGGAAAACTTGCAAAATCAGCAGTGTATCAAATACTTATTTTCCCAACTGTAGATGCTGCCTTGCAATATTTAGGGTTTGTTCAAACTCGCGTATAAATAATGGGTCCCATTCCCATCCAGGAGAGTGGAAGAAATCTTAGTCACTAAGCTGGTACTGTAAAAAGGAAGTGTTTTTGTCACAGAAAAAAAAATGCTGATGTAATGGCATTTGTGGAAACACCCCACAGATATCCTCAGTCATATGATGGGAAATATTGTATATACAGTGGTGGCCAAAAGTATTGGCACCCCTGCAATTCTGTCAGATAATATTCAGTTTCTTCCTGAAAATGATTGCAATCACAAATTCTTTGGTCTTATTATCTTCATTTAATTTGCTTGCATGGAAAAAACACAAAATAGAATGAAGCAAAAATCAAATCATTGATCATTTCACACAAAACTCCAAAAATGGGCCAGACAAAAGTATTGGCACCCTCAGCCTAATACTTGGTTGCACAACCTTTAGCCAAAATAACTGCGAACAACCGCTTCCGGTAACCATCAATGAGTTTCTTACAATGCTCTGCTGGAATTGTAGACCATTCTTCTTTGGCAAACTGCTCCAGGTCCCTGATATTTGAAGGGTGCCTTCTCCAAACTGCCATTTTGAGATCTCTCCACAGGTGTTCTATGGGATTCAGGTCTGGACTCATTGCTGGCCACCTTAGAAGTCTCCAGTGCTTTCTCTCAAACCATTTTATAGTGCTTTTGGAAGTGCGTTTTGGGTCATTGTCCTGCTGGAAGACCCATCACGTCTGAGGGAGACCCAGCTTTCTCACACTGGGCCCTACATTATGCTGCAAAATTTGTTGGTAGTCTTCAGACTTCATAATGCCATGCACACGGTCAAGCAGTCCAGTGCCAGAGGCAGCAAAGCAACCCCAAAGCATCAGGGAACCTCCACCATGTTTGACTGTAGGGACCGTGTTCTTTTCTTTGAATGCCTCTTTTTTTTCCTGTACACTCTATGTTGATGCTTTTTCCCAAAAAAGCTCTACTTTTGTCTCATCTGACCAGAGAACATTCTTCCAAAATGTTTTAGGCTTTCTCAGGTAAGTTTTGGCAAACTCCAGCCTGGTTTTTTTATGTCTCGGGGTAAGAAGTGGGGTCTTCCTGGGTATCCTACCATACAGTCCCTTTTCATTCAGACGCCGACGGATAGTACGGGTTGACACTGTTGAACTTGTTTGGATGTTAGTCGAGGTTCTTTATCCACCATCCGCACAATCTTGCGTTGAAATCTCTCGTCAATTTTTCTTTTCCGTCCACATCTAGGGAGGTTAGCCACAGTGCCATGGGCTTTAAATTTCTTGATGACACTGCGCACGGAAGACACAGCAACATTCAGGTCTTTGGAGATGGACTTGTAGCCTTGAGATTGCTCATGCTTCCTCACAATTTGGTTTCTCAAGTCCTCAGACAGTTCTTTGGTCTTCTTTCTTTTCTCCATGCTCAATGTGGTACACACAAGGACACAGGACAGAGGTTGAGTCAACCTCTGCGCATCCTCCTCCTCCTCATGTTCAGCCTCCATCTCAGATATCACCACATCAGTTACAAGCTGGAAGCACTGCAGTACTGCCTCAGCCAAGCGGCAACAGGCTGTGCTGAAACTCATAAGCTTAGGTGATAAACCTCACACTGCTTGTGAGTTGTGGACAGCTGTGAAAGAGCAGGCAGATCTGTGGCTGAGACCGCTGAACCTACATCCAGGCATGGTCGTGTACGGGGGCTCTGAGGCGAGGCGAGATCACACAAGTACCATGCCTGGCTCATGTGCTTAACATCGTGATTCAGCGGTTTCTTAAATCGTACCCCGAGTTGCCAGATCTGCTTGTCAAAGTACGCCGCCTGTCAGCTCATTTTCGCAAGTCGGCTACAGCTTCCGCCGCCCTTGCTGTGTTGCAGCAGCGTTTGCAGCTTCCGGCACACCGACTGGTGTGTGATGTCCCCACTCATTGGAACTCTACCCTTCACATGTTGCAAAGGATTTGTGAGCAGAAGAGAGCAGTTGTGGAGTACCAGCTGCAACAAGGCCGTCGATATTCAGGTTAGACTCCACACATAAGACCTCAGGAGTGGATCTGGATGTCTGACATATGTATCATCCTGACAAACTTTGAGGAGTCCACCAAGATGGTGAGTGGTGATGACGCCATCATTAGCGTCAGCATCCCACTTGTCTGTCTTTTGCAACGCTCTCTGGAGAGAATTAAAGAGGAGGCATTGCAGCCAGAGTATGATGAGATGGATCAAGAAGCCGTAGCGGGTGATTACACACAGCCCAGCCTCATCTCATCCCAACGTGCATTGAGGGACAATGAGGGAGAGGATGAGGAGGAGGAGGAGGAGGAAGAACAGGAGCTGGTATCATGCGCTGTAGATGGTAGTACCTGTACAACTGTCATACCGTTGGTTCAGCGTGGGTGGCCTGAGGACAGGGGGGAGGAGGAGGAGGAGAGCATGGTCAGTCGTCATGTTGGTGAGGACACGGAAGCCTTGCCTGTTACCAGTCTGGCACGCATGGCTAACTTTATGTTACGCTGCCTTAACCGTGACCCTCGCGTTGTCAAAATGTTGGGTGACAGTCATTACTGGTTGGTGACACTTGTAGACCCCCGCTACAAGGAGAACTTTCACTCTCTTATTCCTGAGGTGGAAAGGTCTACAAAAATGGGGCAATACCAGAAGGCCCTTGCTGCAGAACTCTTAAAAAAATTCCCATCTGAACACGCTAGCGGCAGAGGTCACAGTTCGTTGCCCAACCAAGGCGTACAGGCGAGAGAGACGCAACTCCAATCCAGCAGAGACAGGGGAACACTGTCAACGTTCTGGGACAGTTTTCTGACACCCGCCCAGCTTACAGGCCCTGAGGCGCGGGGAACTCTCACAAGGAGTGGAAAGTTTCAAAAGATGGTGAGGGAGTACCTTGCCGATCGTACCAGCGTCCTCCTTGATTCCTCTGTACCTTTTAATTATTGGGTATCCAAGCTGGACACTTGGAATGAACTCGCTCTGTACGCCTTATCGGAGCGTGTTTTTAGTGCCGCTGGGGGAATTATAACTGATAAGCGCACTCGCCTGTCAACTGACAATGCTGACAAGCTGACCCTTATCAAAATGAACAAGGGCTGGATTGGGCCAGACTTTTCATCACCACCAAATGACAGCAGAGTAACATAAAGTCAAATCCACTGTGTTATTTCGGGAGGTGTATTCCCATGCACCGCTTCACACCCACTCATGGGTATACGCTTCCTCATTTTGGCTCTATTTTGCTCTTCTCCTTATCCTCAGCCTCCACCACCACTATACCACCAGGGTGACCTTGGTCCGTGTTGCCAGCATTGCAAGTTCCTCCCTCCTAATTTTTGGTAGCTTTTGCTTGGAAGGCATAGGAAAATACTATGGGAGACCCACTCCCCAATAATGGGAATAATGCTTTTAAGATGCTGTACTGCATGGCTCTTGTTTGCCAGCATTGCAAGTTACTCTGTCCTAATTTTTGGCAGCTTTTGCTTGGCAGGCATAGGCAAAGACTATGGGAGACCCACTCCCCAATAATGGGAATAATGTTTTTAAGATGCTGTACTGCATGGCTCTTGCAAGGGGCATTTAAACCGTGTTGTTAAGCTACTGCGACCTCCACCACTTTTCCAAGGGGCATTGATATTGTCTTTTTATTCCACTGCGACCTCCACGTCTCTTCCAAGGGGCATTTAAACCGTCTTTTTAAGCTACTGTGACCTCCACCACTCTTCCAAGGGGCACTAAAACCGTCTTCTTAAGCTACTGCGACCTCCACCGCTCTTCCAAGGGGCATTAAAACCGTCTTGTTAACCCTAGAACGCATGACCATAAAAATCTACATTTTCACATACCTGGGGCCTTTTAGGCCCGTGTGCAAATAACATGGAATAACTCAAACAAAAATGACAAACAACTATATACCTGAGGAATACCTAGAGTTTCAAAATTCTAACTAAAGTAATCTTGCAGAAAATAGAAAACAATTAACAGGACGGGCCTGCGAGGCCCCAGGTATGCGTTCTAGGATTAAGCTACTGCGACCTCCACCATTCTTCCAAGGGGCATTAAAACCATCTTGTTAAGCTACTGCAACCTCCACGTCTCTTCCAAGGGGCATTAAAACCGTCTTGTTAAGCTACTGCAACCTCCACGTCTCTTCCAAGGGGCCTTAAAACTGTCATGTTAAGCTACTGCAACCTCCTCGTCTCTTCCAAGGGGCATTAAAACTGTCTTGTTAAGCTACTGCAACCTCCACGTCTCTTCCAAGGGGCATTAAAACCTTCTTGTTAAGCTACTGCAACCTCCACGTCTCTTCCAAAGGGCATTAAAACCGTCTTGTTAAGCTACTGCAACCTCCACCACTTTTTCAAGGGGCATTGAAATTGTCTTTTTATTCCACTGTGGCCTCCACGTCTCTTCTAAGGGGCATTAAAACCGTCTTGTTAAGCTACTGCGACCTCCACTACTTCTCCAAGGGGCATTAAAACCGTCTTCTTAAGCTACTGCGACCTCCACCACTCTTCCAAGGGGCATTAATATTGTCTTTTTATTCCACTGTGACCTCCACCACACCTCCAAGGGGCATTAAAACCGTCTTGTTAAGCTACTACAACCTCCACGTCTCTTCCAAGGGGCATTAAAACCGTCTTGCTAAGCTACTGCGATCTCCACGTCTCTTCTAAGGGGCATTAAAACCGTCTTGCTAAGCTACTGCAACCTCCATGTCTCTTCCAAGGGGCATTAAAACTGTTTTGTTAAGCTACTGCGACCTCCACGTCTCTTTCAAGGGGCATTAAAACCGTCTTGTTAAGCTACTGTGACCTCCACCACTTTTCCCAGGGGCATTGATATTGTCTTTTTATTCCACTGCGACCTCCACCATTCTTCCAAGGGGCATTAAAACCGTCTTGTTAAGCTACTGCGACCTCTACCACTTTTCCCAGGGGCATTGATATTGTCTTTTTATTCCACTGCGACCTCCACGACTCTTCCAAGGGGCATTTAAACCATCTTGTTTAGCTACTGTGACCTCCACCACTCTTCCAAGGGGCATTAAAACCGTCTTGTTAAGCTACTGCGACCTCCACCACTTTTCCCAGGGGCATTGATATTGTCTTTTTATTCCACTGTGACCTTCACCATTCTTCCAAGCGGCATTAAAACAGTCTTGTTAAGCTACTGCGACCTCCAACACTTTTCCCAGGGGCATTGATATTGTCTTTTTATTCCACTGCGACCTCCACGTCTCCTCCAAGGGGCATTAAAACTGTCTTGCTAAGCTGCTGCAAACTCCACGTCTCTTCCAAGGGGCATTAAAACCATCTTGTTAAGCTACTGCAACCTCCACATCTTTTCCAAGGGGCATTAAAACCATCTTGTTAAGCTACTGCAACCTCCACGTCTCTTCCAAGGGGCATTAAAACCGTCTTTTTAAGCTACTGCAACCTCCACGTCTCTTCCAAGGGGCATTAAAACCATCTTGTTAAGCTACTGCAACCTCCACGTCTCCTCCAAGGGGCATTAAAACCATCTTGTTAAGCTACTGCAAACTCCACATCTCTTCCAAGTGGCATTAAAACCATCTTGTTAAGCTACTGCGACCTCCACCACTTTCCCCAGGGGCATTAAAACCATCTTGCTAAGCTGCTGCGACCTCCACCATTCTTCCAAGGGGCATTAAAACAGTCTTGTTAAGCTACTGCGACCTCCACCACTTTTCCAAGGGGCATTGATATTGTCTTTTCATTCCACTGCAACCTCCACCATTCTTCCAGAGGGCATTGCATTTCTTCCTAATTTTAGTCAGCTTTTGCTTTTCAATGCATAGGTGAACACTAAGGGAGACCCACTCCCCAATAAGGGGTAGAAGGTTTTTAGTATGCTGTAATCCACGTCTGTTTCAAGGGGCATTGCAGTTCCTCATAATTTTTGGAAAGCCTTCCATTCACTGCTTAGGCCAACATTGCACAGGAGACCCAGTTGCTATAAATGGAAAAAACGTTTTAGTTAAGGCCCTCTGACCTCCATGTCAAGGGGCATTAAAGTGCCTCGAAATTTTTGTTAGGCATTGCACTCACTGCATGCCCTTTAACTGTGTAGCCGAACCGCTCCTTTTGGTACCGAAACATATCCTACAAGACATGTGTGGTTGACTGGCGTGATATTGATGTGAATGGTCCCTGTTCCTCCTGCTCTTTCTCCTTTGCCACCACCTCATCCATCATTCATCACCTGAAGCTTTGTTTTAACGGGAGTCATAGAACTGGGATAGTAGCAGGAAAACATCCAGCAATCCTCGGAGAAGGTAGGATATGCGCTAAAACGCTGATCACCTCAGGCCTAGCCGCTACTACATACATGCGCTTGCATTCCAAGAAAACGAAGCAGACGCTAACTTCTATCATCAACATTATGCTCCTCATCTTGGCACTCTCAACTCCCCTGATGGAGAAGCCAGGGCCCACCGGAGGAGTCTGGTTCTCTGGTGGGCTCGTCCAATGCTGCCCTAAAGCAGAGGGAAGTTTGAAGGAGAAATAGGGGCGGCTGGGGACCGTTTATGGACATCCGGCTGCCCCTAGGCGGCTGGGGACCGTGTGTGGACACTCGACCGCGGGGCGGCTGGGGACCGAGTATAGACACCCGGCCCCCCCTGGCGGCTGGGGACCGAGCGTGGACACCCGGCCGCCGGGCGGCTGGGGACTGAGCATGGATGCCTCGCTGCCAAAGTAGCCATGAGGTAGTGGCCAGCTTTGGCCTCCTCCAAACTAAAAGGCCCCATTTCAAGTGCAAGCTAGCAGTATGGTATTGCAGCCTGGGGGTGGGTGGGTGGGTGGCAGGTTGCACACTTACGCTTGCATTCCAAGAAAACAAAGCAGATGCTAATGACGCGCCCCTGGGCCTGTGTCGCGCTGCGTTGCGCACGCGGGAGCTTACCCGGAGCCGGATCTCTTGAGGGTTGTAGTCTCGTGGCGGTGACCCGGTCCGTGCCCAGGGAGTCAAACTGAGCGGCGATGTAACAGCGGTAGATGCAGGACGACTACGCCACCCGTTGAATGCAGCTATGGAGCTGCCGCTGCAGGACAGTCCGCTGAGGCCGGTGGATGGATGGTGCAGCGTAGATGGTATAACCCCCAACGGGAGGGGTATGGCCTCAGGGCAGCAGATGTGGATGATGGGGGTAGCAGGAACCACTCAGAGACGGTGCGGTGTAATTCAGGGTCTTTACTGGTAACAACGATAGACCCTCCCGGAGTACTTGCTAGTGAACGGGCCCTGGTCAGTCCTTGAGCAGATGGGATCTCCCCTGGCCAGGCGGAGTTGTAGGCCTCCCAAACTGACTGTACTCTTCTGGCTACCTTGCTAGAAGCGGATATAAGTAGCCCACGTCCCTGAGTGTACCGTCTGGTGCTCACCCGTATGGCCGGTGACTCGGGGCCTTCTAATGGCTTCCGCTCCACGATGGCGGTGCTGGTCCCACGCGTGTGACCGTGCCTTCGGGTTTCTGGGCCTGAGGACCTGAAATCCCCTGCCGGTCGGCTTCTGCTGCTGGGTAAGAGTTAGTCCCCACAGCCTCGGACGCCGGGTCCGGTAAGAAAGCTTCTCAGTCAGGGCGAGCTCTGCAGCTGCCAGCCCCTGACTTGTAGTAGTATTGCTCCCACTGAGCTTCTGCTGTTTCTTCCTGTGACTGTTTCTTGTCTCTACTCTCCTTGACTGCTAACCCTGCTTCAGCCTCGGGTTTATATAGGGGAAGTTCTTCCCCTCCCAAGACTGGGCAGGAGGTGTGGCATGCACAGGATCCCTGACCAAAGGACCTCCCACCTGCTCTCAGACATAATATCTCTATCACTGTGGCAACCAGACCCCTGGGGTGTCACATTCCCCCCTAGTGAAATTTAGTACTTCGGGACTAAACATATTTTAGAAAAACATAACAAGATATAACAATAACAATACAATAAGAAACACATAAAGGTGGTCACGGCATGTCCGTAACCGGGTGCAGTCTTTGAAGAAAGCAAGGTGTCCATTTCACCAAAACAGGGAGACGTAACCAGGTAGGGGTCTGTCCTACCCCGAGTCCTTAACAGTCTCTAGTCCATCCTGGGTTACGCTCCAACTATGTACAAGGATTCCCGGTAAGTCCACCAAGGATTCCTAAAAATAACTGGAAACACAAAATTATACACAAGCAACAATACACAGATAAACATAAATAAAACAATTTATACACTTCAAATCCTCCAGCGTGCGGGTAACTGGCCTCTAGTGGCCCTAGTGGACCTACGGAGCTGACTGTCTGGCCCTGAACTACAGGGTGTAGGAGCTGTCAAGGGTAAACTGGGCAGCTGTCTACCGGCTCTTTGTCTCACTAGGGGTACGGCAGGCTCACTATAAGCAGAGGGTTGATCCTCCTGTTCTGCTTGTGTGGAGTCTTCTGCCTCCTGGACCGGCTGTTCTTCCAGCTCTACCTGTTGCTCCGTAGGTGCTTGGGATGCTGGTTGGAGGAAGGTGAGTACGGGTACCACAACTGCACCATTGACTTGAGTCCAAGACCGAGGGAAGTCCCCGAGCACAGTACTAACCATATCTTCCCTTTCCTCTACGGGTCGATGGTCTTCTTGTTCCTCTTCAGGGTTCCTCAGTTGTTCGGGACACTTCTTCAGGTGGTCCCGGGATACAATGGCGGTGGTTTCCCCTCCGTCTTTACTGATGGTACAAACCTTCGGGTTCTCGTGGCTTGAGGGCAGTACGGTGTACGGGTCCTTCTCCCACTGGTCATCCAACTTGTGGAGCCGTCTCTTCCTCTTCAAGACCTGCTCTCCGGGTACCAGGGGAACAGCGGGAGCATACTGGTTGTAAGTTTTCTCTTGTCTTTCCCTAGCCTGACAGAGACTTCGCTCCACGCTCTCCTGTACTCTCCGGTACTGCTGCTGCCTCTCTGTGTCCCAGTCTGTTTCTGGTGAAGTGTCCTCGGGTGTCAGGACTCCCATTTCCAGGTCAACAGGTAACTTACCAGGTCTTGCCCTCATTAGGTAAGCCGGGGTACAGTTGGTGGAACCTACCGGGATGTGGTTGTATAGGTCCACCAGATCGGGCAACTTCTCAGGCCACAGACTGCGTTCTTCCAGGGGCAACGTTTTTAGAAGATCCATTACCACCTGGTTCATTTTCTCACAAAGTCCATTAGTTTGCGGATGGTAGGGTGTCGTCCTTATCTTCCGGCAGCCATACAGATTGCAGAATTCCTGGAAGACCTCCGCTTCAAAGGCAGGTCCCTGGTCCGTCAGCACTTGGTCCGGGTACCCGTGTGGACGGCAAAAGTGCTGCTGGAAGGCTCTAGCTGCTGTTTGAGCCGTTAAGTCCTTGACGGGGACGACAACCAGAAACCGGGAGTAATGATCCACGATGGTTAACGCGTAGACGTAGCCACTTCTGCTTGGGGTCAGTTTTACATGATCCAAGGCTACCAGTTCCAACGGTTGCCGGGTGACGATGGACTGCAGGGGAGTCTTCTGGCTGGCACGGTCCTTCCTTCTCAGGTTGCACGGGCCACAGTCTCTGCACCACTTCTCAATGGTTCCCCTCATGCCTACCCAGTGGAACCGCTCGCGCAGCAGGAACTCCAGCTTCTTCCACCCGAAGTGCCCAGCTCCGTCGTGGTATGCCTCCATCACCATGGCTGCGTCCCTTCGTGGCACCACTACTTGCCAGAGTAATTCATGCGTCCGGGAGTTAACCATTCTGCGGCACAACTTCCCTTTGTAAAGGAACAGTCGACTCTTCTCTGCCCATAGTTGTTTGGCTTCCTCCGGAGCGTCTGGTTCAAGGCGAGCCTCCGGCCGAGTCAGCATCTCCTTCACCAGTCGGACGGCAGGGTCGCTGTCTTGCGTTTCCGCCCAGTTGTAGTGGGGTAAGGGGTTCAACGTAGCAGTCTGCTTACTCCTTACCTGGTGGGAATACTGAATAGTCCCATGACGGTGGAACGCAGGGAGTTCAACTTCTTCCAGTCCCTCCGGATCTTCTCCTCCGTCCGGCAGGTTGGGCATCCTGGACAGGGCGTCCGCGTTGGTATTGGAGCGTCCTGCCCGGTATTTGATTGTGAACTCGTAGTTGGACAGACGGGCCATCCACCTCTGCTCCAGGGCACCGAGTCTTGCCGTGTCCAGGTGTGTCAAGGGGTTGTTATCCGTGTACACGGTGAACCGGGAAGAAGCGAGGTAATGCTTAAAGCGCTCGGTGACTGCCCATACTACGGCCAGGAACTCTAGCTTAAATGAGCTGTAATTCTCGGGGTTCCTTTCGGTGGGTCGCAGTTTTCGGCTGGCGTAGGCGATTACTCGTTCCTTCCCCTGCTGGATCTGGGACAGTACGGCTCCTAGCCCGATGTTACTGGCGTCGGTGTAGAGGATAAAGGGCTGGCTATAATCCGGGTACGCCAGGATTTCGTCCCCCGTGAGGGCCATCTTCAGCTGGCGGAAGGACTCTTCTTCCAGCTCCTCCCATTTGAAGGGCGGCTTCTGGTTCTTGGCCTTCCGGGACTGGCCTATCAGGAGGTCCTGCATAGGTGCTGCCTTTTTGGTGAAACCGGGAATAAACCTTCGGTAGTAGCCTACCAACCCGAGGAACTGCCGCACTTCTTTTACGCTGGAGGGGCTTGGCCATTCCTTAATTGCGGTGATCTTATCAGGGTCGGGAGCCACTCCGTCAGCGCTCACCACGTGTCCCAGGTACTGCACCTTTGGTTTCAGGAGGTGACACTTGGAGGGTTTCACCTTTAGGCCGTAACTTGCCAGAGCTTCGAACACTTCCGCCAGGTGTTTCAGGTGGTCCTCATACGTCTTGGAATATACGATGACATCGTCCAGGTACAACAGGACCGTCTCGAAGTTTCTGTGGCCCAGACAACACTCCATTAGTCGTTGGAAGGTTCCCGGTGCGTTGCAGAGTCCGAACGGCATGCAGGTGAACTCGCTAAGTCCCATCGGGGTGGTGAATGCGGTCTTCTCCCGGTCCGCCTCTGCTACAGGAACCTGCCAGTACCCGCTAGTGAGATCCAAGGTAGAGAAGAAGTTAGCAGATCTTAAAGCAGCCAATGACTCCTCTATCCTTGGTAAGGGGTACGCATCCTTGTGTGTGATACGATTGATTTTCCGGTAATCTACACACATCCTCATGGTGTTGTCTTTCTTTCGGACTAAGACTAGTGGAGCTGCCCAGGGGCTACAGCTATCCCTGATCACCATAGCCTCCTTCATGTCTCTAAGCATCCCCTTGGCGTGTTGGTAGTGTGCAGGGGGTACGGGTCGATACCTCTCTTTTATGGGAGGATGGTCTCCCGTGGGGATGTGGTGTTCTACCCCCTTGACTCGCCCGAAGTCTAACGGGTGTTTACTAAACACTCTCTCGTACTCTTGAACCACCCGATAGACTCCCTGTTTCTGATGTGAGGGAGTGGAGTCAGTACCCAAATGTAGTTGCTGACACCAGTCCTCCTTTGTTTTCTTAGAGCCGTTACCTTCCTCCGGGTGAGATGGAGGCAAGGGTTCCACAGATTGTATAGCATTTTGGTTAATGGTATATAATTTGGCTAGCGTGGCATACCGGGGCAGGTACACTTCCCTCTCCCCGATATTGATTATGCGAACGGGCACCCTCCCATGGCGTACATTGACCACCCCCCGTGCTGTCAAAATGGTGGGCCTACTGTCTGAGTAAACTGGTTCTACCATTGCCTGGTAATCTCTACCTCTCAGACCAATAGCTGCCCGGCACCAAATCATCATTTCACTTTTTGGGGGCATGGCAATAGGAAAAGGGTCACACATTCTTACGCTACCAATCTCACCGCCGGAGAGTTCCACCTGTTGCCGTCGCATCAGTGCCCGGATCTCTTTCTGGAGCACCCGCTGCTCGCCGGAGCTGGCGTTCTTGGCAACCTGCTGTAAAAGGAAAATCACCTCTGCAAGACAATTTTCAATTACATTAGTTCCTAGAGTTATTTTTGGGTGACTCTCATGTTTGTCAATATCTACAATGATCAGTCCCTGTGCTGCCAGTTCGACTCTACCGATTTTGATGGTCACCTCTTTAAATCCGATCTGTGGCACGGGCTGGCCATTGCTGGCGATGATACTCAAGTCGTCGTCAGGGTAGCGGGTAATATCCGAGTCATTCCAGTACTGCTTAAAGAGCACGTACGGGATGGTGGTGACCTGTGACCCGGTGTCCAGTAGGGCACTCATGGGAATGCCATCCAGTACCACAGGCAAGACTGGACGTCCTCCCACATATCTGTCGCGCCAGTTCGATGGGCCTGGTGATCTTTTTCCTGGGGGTTGGCCCTCTACCCCAGGTTGTGCCCGTTTAAAGAACAGTACCTTGCCATATGTCCAGGTTGATTGCAGCGGCGGCAGATGGGTCGTCCGTCCTCGCTGTATCGGTCACTGGGTCTTCCTCTGGCCGGTGGGGTCCTCCTTGGTCGACGCCACGGGATGTCCTCCGGTCCGGATGCCAGCTGGATCTTCCCTGGGGTGGAAGCCTGTAAAGACTGCACAGTTCGGGTTAGCGCAGCAACGCTCTTAGCTAGCTCTTGGACCTGATGGTGTAGGTCTGGAGCCGGGTCATTGTCCAAAGCCTGCGCATCAGCTCCCACAGGCCCTGCCGACAAGGGCGCCGCCTCCTGGTGGTAAGTGATAGCAGGGCGCTTGTGGGTCACAACGCCACCCGGTGCCGGTTCTCGGAGCACCCGGATGGCTCTGTCCTTGAACTGTGCAAAGCCCAGATGGGGATCCTGTAAGGCCATTGCCCGCAACTGGGTTCGGTGGGTATTACAATACAGTCCCTCTATAAACTGTTCGGTCAACAGCCTGTCCTCGTTTCCCACTCCATCAGGGTCGGTCTGCTTAATGGCCCTCAGGGCCTCTTGTAGGTTTAGTGCATAGTCCCTTATACTCTCATGCGCTCGCTGCTTGCACCCGTAGAATCTAAGCTTAATCTCGGCTGAGGTGCGGGTATCAAAGGTGTCCTTCAGCCGGGTTAGTATCCCTGCGACAGTCTTCCTCCCAGGTGGCCAGGATTTTACTTCCCTTTTGGCTGCCCCGGTTAGTTGGGCCACCAGGATGCTCACTTTTTGCTCTTCTGTGAGGGGGTACACCTGGAAGAGGCTATCCAGCTTTTCTCTAAAGTCATGCAGGGTATGTGACTCCCCTGAGTACTGGGGTAGCCAAGCTGCTCCCGGGATATAGGGCATGGTGAAGGGCATAACTGCAGCAGCGGTAGCGCTGGCGGGGGTTGAGGCAGTGAAGCTCTCCTCCGTATCCGACATCTTCCTCCCCCCTAGTGGACCGTGGCCTACCTTGCGATGATCCTGTTCCGTAGGCCGCGGCTCCGCAGTGGATCGTCAGGGTTGAGGACCTTCCGTCGCGCTCCTGTGACGTCGGCGTCTCCTGGGCTCCTTCCAGGACCTTACGCAACGTCCGGACGTGAGGCGGGGCTTCAGTTCTCGCGCGCTTTCGGAGTCCACGCCCCTCTTCTTCCCGCGCGGCGTCCTCAAGATGGCGTCCAATGGCGGGAAAACTCCACGGATGGCGGGAAGAAGGCAGAAGATGGCGCCGGATGGCGGGAAACTTCACCGATGGCGGGAAGAAGGCTGAAGATGGCGCCGGATGGCGGGAATCTTCACCACAGGTAAGTTTGAAAAGTCTCTTTTTCAGGCACGCAGTACCCGGTGGTTGCGGGCACGAAATCCTGCCGACTACGCCAAAGTTGACGCGCCCCTGGGCCTGTGTCGCGCTGCGTTGCGCACGCGGGAGCTTACCCGGAGCCGGATCTCTTGAGGGTTGTAGTCTCGTGGCGGTGACCCGGTCCGTGCCCAGGGAGTCAAACTGAGCGGCGATGTAACAGCGGTAGATGCAGGACGACTACGCCACCCGTTGAATGCAGCTATGGAGCTGCCGCTGCAGGACAGTCCGCTGAGGCCGGTGGATGGATGGTGCAGCGTAGATGGTATAACCCCCAACGGGAGGGGTATGGCCTCAGGGCAGCAGATGTGGATGATGGGGGTAGCAGGAACCACTCAGAGACGGCGCGGTGTAATTCAGGGTCTTTACTGGTAACAACGATAGACCCTCCCGGAGTACTTGCTAGTGAACGGGGCCTGGTCAGTCCTTGAGCAGATGGGATCTCCCCTGGCCAGGCGGAGTTGTAGGCCTCCCAAACTGACTGTACTCTTCTGGCTACCTTGCTAGAAGCGGATATAAGTAGCCCACGTCCCTGAGTGTACCGTCTGGTGCTCACCCGTATGGCCGGTGACTCGGGGCCTTCTAATGGCTTCCGCTCCACGATGGCGGTGCTGGTCCCACGTGTGTGACCGTGCCTTCGGGTTTCTGGGCCTGAGGACCTGAAATCCCCTGCTTGTCGGCTTCTGCTGCTGGGTAAGAGTTAGTCCCCACAGCCTCGGAAGCCGGGTCCGGTAAGAAAGCTTCTCAGTCAGGGCGAGCTCTGCAGCTGCCAGCCCCTGACTTGTAGTAGTATTGCTCCCACTGAGCTTCTGCTGTTTCTTCCTGTGACTGTTTCTTGTCTCTACTCTCCTTGACTGCTAACCCTGCTTCAGCCCCGGGTTTATATAGGGGAAGTTCTTCCCCTCCCAAGACTGGGCAGGAGGTGTGGCATGCACAGGATCCCTGACCAAAGGACCTCCCACCTGCTCTCAGACATAATATCTCTATCACTGTGGCAACCAGACCCCTGGGGTGTCACACTAACTTCTATCATCATCATCATGCTCCTCACTTTGGCACTCTCAACTCGCCTGATGGAGAAGCCAGGGCCCACCGGAGGAGTCTGGTTCTCTGGTGGGCTCGTCCAATGCTGCCCTAAAGCAGGCCAGGCTAAGAAAATTGTTGGGGAAGTTTGAAGGAGAAATAGGGGCGGCTGGGAACCGCTTATGGACAACCGGCCGCCCCCAGGCGGCTGGGGACCGTGTGTGGACACCCGGCTGCAGGGTGGCTGGGGACCAAGTATGGACACCCGGCCGCCCCCTGGCGGCTGGGGACCGAGCGTGGACACCCGGCTTTTAGGCAGTAACCTGGTTGTCAGAGATGCTTCCAGGGGTCTTCCCCATGCTGTTCCCATGTCTTTTCAGCACTGTATGCATGTGTCACACAGCACATGGCCAGATAAGATTGTAAAATATTAAAATTACATTTCCCGGTGAATACATTTGTCACGGTTGAAAGCAATACAAAAGTGCAAAAACGCATAAAAAATGCTACTTGTGAATGTAGCACCCTGAGGATTCGGCTGCTACAGGGGTATTGCACCTCAACCCAGAGGTGTGATATTCCACTCCCGGGTAAGGATGGAGTGTGGAACTGAGCTCAGTTAGCTGCATGCACTACACACATCCCATTTCCGAGGAACAGACCGATGGTACTCCCACTAGAGAAATGTGCAGGTACAACAGAGTCTGTTCCTGGCTGGAGTGGGAGGGGGGTGGATCATCCCAGTAGTGTAGGGGCAGATAGGGGGAGCAGCCTGGGTAAAGATAGGAGCTCATTGGGTGCTGGTCACCTGAGCTCACACATAGAGGGAGTATTTAAGGTGGGCACCATCTAAGATCAGGGTCAGTCAGTCAGTCTGTGAGAGGTCAGTCTGAGAGAAGTCAGCCTTTTGCAGAGAAGCCAGAGGAAGAGGAGCAGAGCAGCCCCAGGCCCAGAGAGAGTGAGAGAGGAGAGAAAGAAAGACACCCAGAGGGGGAGACAGAAAGGAACTCTGAGAACCCAAGTACAACCCCAGGGTGAAGAGTTGGCAATAGGGTACCGGATCCCAAACTGGTGGGGGCTAAAGCATACCTCAGCCAGAGACCGGAGGCCGTGGGCAGGATCTGCCACGGCTACCCACCACATCCACCCTGAAGGCAAACCACGTGTAGGGTCAGGGAACCCAAGGCCAAGGGTCTCCCAACAGAAGGCCCGAGGGAGCTGGACCTAGGTGGATCCCTGGTGGGGACGGCCAGAAGAAAGGACAAGAAGGAGGGCTCAGGGACACGCTCCGGACTTGCTTGGGGGTTGGCTGAATCCAGGACCTGGTGGACGCAGCACGGCTCGGGTGGTCACTCAAGGCCGGAGTGACCGGAATATCTGCAGTAAGTAAACACCCTGAACTGCACAACCCGACTCTGTCTTTAATTATCATCTACGCTGCACCACCACAACCCCCATCCTCTGCACCTGACCCCCTGAGGCCATACCCCTCCCGTTGGGGGTTATACTATCTAAAGCTGCACCAACACCATCAGCCTCAGCGGACCCTGCTGCAGCGGCGGCCGTAGTGACCGCAATCCAACGGGTGGCGTAGTCGACATAACGAACTTTGTAACATCTGTAGGACTGCCACATACTCTGAGCTTGACACCCTGGGCAGGAACCGGGTCACAGCCACTCGGAGACTACAACCCCCATCTGATCCGGCTCCGGGTATTCCCCTAAAGAATATGGCCCAGGGGGCGCGTCATGAACATAGCCCAAGGTGTGGAGGAGTATTTTTGTTTTTGGTTATTTATTTTACCTTATACACAAGTCTTTACTCTGCAAAGGATGTTCCTAAACATATTTCACAGGAAAACCGTTTCAGTTTAGTTTTTGAACGTTATATTGTGAGCTTAATACCTCTGACCACGTTGTTGACAGCAGTGACCTGGGGGTCAGAAATGCTTCCTGGGGCGATGCCCATGCTGTCCCCTTGTCTTTTGAGCATTGTCACTATAGTTTTGGGCACTTTTTAGGCTTTCTACAGACTGCCGGGGGTGCCGCCGCAAAAATGCTCGGGTCTCCCATAGACTAACATTGAGCTTCGAGCACCCGAGCATTTTAGTGCTCGCTCAACACTAATAATCACCACACTCTATGGAGACTCATTGTAACAAATTTAAGGAGCAACATACTAAAAACATTTTAATTGATAAATGTCATAAAACATAAAAAATAAAAATATTAGGCATTTTATATAATAATAATAATAATTAAAAAATAAAATAATAATCATTTTATTATTCCATGGTGCTTTACAATTCAGATGTTACATGTGCAATGTCAGACATTACAAAGTAGCACAATTCCTACAAGAGGAGGTGAGGTCCCTGCTCACAAGTTTGCAACTTAAAAGTAAAGTTGGACACAAAAGGTAATAAGTGTTTGTAGTATATGGTACGGCCACCTTTTAGAATAAATAAGGATATACATATAAGGCTGCATGAACCGGCCACCAGCCGGTATCTGTGTAGTGAGCTGGCAGACTCTGGCTGTTCTGTGATAATTGAGATAGAGCCTGTTACAGGAATGATTACGCAGGATGGTGTTGCCACCTTGTGGCCAGAGGTTGCACCTGCGCAGGGTGTGATGACAGAGAAAAAGACTGAGCCTCCTGTGTCCCGCCCTAGAGAGTCACGTGACCAGAGTGGGAAGCAGGAAAAAGCGCGCAAAGAGTCTGTTGTTGTCTGTGAAAAGAGCCAGGACGGTGTGCAGCTCCTCGTCTGTGGTGCAGAGGAGACTCTCAACGTGATTTCTTTTATCTGACACCTTATCCTCAGAGCCTTCCCCAGCTTCTGCACTGCTGAAGGATTCAGCTGTTACACTCCCTGCTACTGGAGTGTGGACTACATAAGGGAATCCACAAAAGCTGCTATCCGGATCAGAGAGACTGTAAGCGGGACCTCTGGCGAGAGGCCGAAGTATTCCTTTCTTTCAGTAAAATTTGTTGTTCCTGTCTTCTTCGGCTGGGACCCCTTCCTGCAAAGACAGACAGGCCTGAGACGGGGGACACATCCTTCTGGAGTAAAGGACTGGTAACGTGTGAGTAGGGACAGTGAGGGTCAGCTTATCAGTACACGTTATTGCTGTGCATATTTACGGTTGTCATTTATTGTGTTCTGCTGTGTATACAAGTAAAGATACGGTTATCAAGATAGAGTCTGTGTGTGGGGATCTTGCTGGGCCAGATCATAGATACCAACGCTCGGCCTTGCCCGCGGTCACTTCATCTGGCGTAGTCGACAGGATCTGTGACCAACAAGATTCCCACCCAGGCCACGTGTACAGTCAGAAAGCCCCGCCGGTGTCTATTGTGAATCAGGTCAGGAAATTTGGCGGACGAAACTACCCTGTACCAGAGTGGGCGGAACAAGTCCGGATACTGGGGGAAATGTATAATATTGACCCTAAGACCTTGGCAGAAATGGCGGTACTGACGCTAGAGGGGGAGGCATGGACGACAGTCAGACTGGAGACGGCCAGGGGCCAGCGTACAGTAGATGATTTGGTGCGGGTGCTGGAGAACACCTATAGGCTGACCACATACCAGGGAACACTGCAACACATGTTCTTTAGACGGACGCAGCTTGAATGGGAGGATATTTCCCAATATGCGAACGCCCTTCAGGTACTCCTTGAACAAGCCTGTGGAAAAGGGAAACAACTAGCTGGTATGGCTCCTCGTGACCTGGTACTGAGAGACCAATTTGTAATAGGACTGAGAGACCAGTATCTTAACCGCACGTTACAGGACTTGATCCGGATGATGCCGACTCTTACTTTTGCTGAAGTCAAACAGGAAGCCATAGAACGTTCAACGGGACCCGTCATGGATGTGGGGATTCAAGGTGCTGCGTGCAGATCCATATCTGACATTAAAAATCCGAACAGTGACACGGAAGACCTGAAACAGATGGTAGCAGACTTACAGAAACAGGTATTACAGTTGACATTAGACCGACAGGGAGACCAGCGAAGACAGCCTAGTCGTCCCGTGAGACAGTGTTGGTCATGCGGTGATCCTCGCCATAGGGCAAATCGTTGTCCTCAACACTTCCCTCCGCAAAAACCTCCGTCGCACCAACAAACAAACCCTCAGTCGCCCCAGCGAAGGGAATTTCGATCAGACCAGCGAATGGAACCCCAGCCATATCCACAAGCAGAGCTACCACGCCGGGCCTCACCACAATGGCTGCCGTTAAACTAGACATCCCTGCAGCTGAGGCTCGCGCAGCAGGGGAGGCCAAGGAGAGGGGTGTGGAAAAACAGAGCCGATGGTGGAGTGCTCTTGCCTCGAATAGCCCGACACTTGAAGTTGTCCTGGAAGGAATTGCCGTACAGGGACTGATGGACACCGGGTCACAAGTGACCACGATCTCTGAACAGTTTTACGAAAATTACCTCAAACCAAGAACTGCTCGTGACCCAGACACCGCCATTAAGATTATTGCGGCTAATAATCTACCCATTCCAGTGACCGGAATTGCTTGGATGGACACAAAGGCCTGCGGACAGGACTTATGGAAACGAGGGATCGTCATCGTCAAGGAAGGTTTCGGCTCCGAGACCCATGTGATAGTTGGAATGAACATCTTGAAAGACCTGGATCTTATGCTGTTGACAAGAAAAGGACCCAAATACTGGCAGAAAGTCACCAAACATAAGCCGACTCATCTGGCATTCCAGCGCGTAATCCGGACCGTTGGACTTCAACAGATGGCAGAGGAACAACTACCCCTAGCCGCCATTACGGTGCCACGCCGTACTCGGATTACTTTGCCCGCTGAAAAAGAGACAGTCATTTCCTTACCCCTTAACACCCACCGACAACTTGAGGGGGTTGAAGTGTTGGTCAAGCCGAGGACCCCAAGTGGGGGTAAGCTAAACCCACTAGTTGCTCGCACTCTAGCCGTCGTGAGGAACGGGAGAGTCCATGTCAGGTTAAACAACACTGCAGACGTAGGCCTAGCCCTTGAAGCCGGCACTCAGCTTGCCCGGGTATATGCTCTACCCACGGAAGTGAATCCCATTGGACCCCTAAAATTCACCCCGTCTACAGAAGGCGACTGGACGGTAACCGTCTCAGCCATAAACGCTCAAGTAGACGATGAAGACATTGGGTGAAAACTACAGGAAAAAGTACAGCTAGACACGTCTCAATACACCAAACAAGAAGTGTCTCAAGTGGAGGAACTCCTACGGGAACACCAAAACTCCTTTGCAAAGCATGACACAGACTTTGGGTGTACCACCAGTATCCAGCACGAGATATCCACGGGCGACACCCCCCCATATCCGCGAGAGGTACCGGCAGATACCACATCAGCAATACCAGGAGGTGAAAAGCCTGTTAGAATCCATGCTACGCGCCGGAGTGGTACGTGAAAGCCAGAGCCCGTGGGCTGCACCCGTGGTGATAGTCAAAAAGAAAGATGGTTCCCTAAGATTTTGCGTGGACTACCGTAGGCTGAACGCTTGCACTATCCGGGACTCATATCCACTTCCTCGGATCGAAGAGTCACTGACGGCCCTAAAGAAGGCCAAATATTTTTCGTCCCTAGACCTGGCCAGTGGATATTGGCAGGTTCCAATGAGTGAGAAGGACAGGGAAAAGACCGCCTTCATCCTTCCCATGGGCCTGTATGAGTTCGACCGGATGCCGTTCGGCTTGAATAACGCTCCGGGGACCTTTCAGAGACTGATGGAACGCTGTCTGGGAGACTTCAACTTTGAGTTTACGCTGATATACCTTGACGACATCGTGGTATACTCCGCCACCTTTGAGGATCATCTTCACAAGCTTGGCCAAGTGTTCCAGCGCTTGAGGGGACACGGCTTGAAGTTGAAGCCCAGCAAGTGCCTTCTGTTCCAGCAGGAAATCGACTACTTGGGTCACCGGATCTCGGCCGAAGGTGTCCAGCCCTCTCCGGAGAAGATAGCAGCCGTTCAAGAGTGGCCGCAGCCAACTACCGTCAAAGAAGTCCGGGCTTTTCTGGGACTGGCAGGCTACTACCGTCGGTTTGTCAAGGACTTTGCTCGGCTTGCTGAACCACTGCATGAGGTTCTCCGAGGGACCGCGAACAGTCCCAGAGGGCGCCGCATCAGTTGGGGGCCTGACCGAGAAAAATCCTTTCAGGCACTTAAGGCTGCTCTAACATCCCCCCCTGTTCTGGCGTATGCAGATTACACATTACCGTTTCAGTTGCAAACCGACGCCAGCCTTCAATGCCTAGGGGTGGTCCTCTCTCAAGTTCAAGATAATAAAGAACGCATGATAGCCTATGCCTGTAGGTCTCTCCGTGATACCGAAAAGAATCCCGTCAACTACAGCTCCTTCCGTTTGGAACTCTTGGCTCTGACTTGGGCTATGACGGAGAAATTTGCCGGCTATCTGACAGGAGCGAAGGTGCTGGTCATGACGGACAACAATCCTCTTGCCCACCTAGAGAATGCCAAACTAAGGGCAATGAAACAGCGCTGGATGGCCAGGCTCTCTAGATTCCAGTACAAAATTAAATACAGAGCGGGGAACGAGAATCAGAATGCTGACAGCCTGTCTAGAGTGACATCATCCCCGCCAGTGGGGGACTGGGATGAAGAGTTGGAGGAAGATGAGATGCCTGACTTTGCCCGGCTCGCAAAGCAAATAGAAGATAGCCGCCAGTATGCTGTAGGAGGGATTGAAGCCGTAGTGGGATCTCCCCTGTCCCAGCAAGAATGGGCCAAGCTTCAAGATCGAGATCCCGAGCACGTCTTACTGAAACAGTATGTGAATAAACAAGAGAAACCGCCCTCCGAAGTGAGAGACCGACTATCGACCGGAGCCTTGGCTCTGCTCCCCCAATGGGATCGGCTGATCGTGAAAGATGGAGTCCTGTGTCGCAGGGCCCTTCTATCCCATATGCTGGAGGAGTGTTTGCAGATTGTCGTCCCGGTGTAGTTGGCCCATGAGATGGTGGGCGAAGCTCACAGGAGGAACGGCCACTTCGGCATAGACAAGACCCTCCGGTGGACCCAGCAGTTCATTTTTTGTCCGGGGCTCCGTAAGCTGGTTGAAAACATCTGTCAAGGATGCCGTACCTGTGAATTCCACAAGTCCGCGGAGCAGCGTGCCCCCGTCCAGACTATTAAGACGTCGAGGCCCCTCGAACTGTTGATGGTGGACTATCTGTTGATCGGAACGGCGAATAGTGGCTACCAGTACTGTCTGGTGATGGTGGACCACTTCACGAAATTGGCCGTCGCTGTTGCTACCAAGGATCAGACTGCTGAATCAGCTGCACAGGCCATCTGTCAGCAATTCGTTCGGGTCTACGGGTGTCCGGAGCGGCTACACTCTGATCAGGGGGCTTGTTTCGAAGGGCGAGTCATTGAAGAACTCCAACGGATGTATGGAATCAAGAAGTCCAGGACCACCCCTTACCATCCACAAGGGAATGGCGCGTGTGAACGCTTTAACTGGACCCTCTTACAACTGATCCGGACACTGGCTGAAGACAAAAAGCCCGACTGGTCTCGATTCCTCCCAGAACTGCTGTGGGCCTATAATAATCAAGTCCATTCCGTCACCGGATACACCCCATTACCCTTCTCTTTGGCCTTCCAGACAAAGACATCCATGAGTTGCAACTGTCTAGCTCCGAAGAAGATACCTGTGGTACCTATCCTTCCTGGCTACAAACACACCGCCAGAGAATGGAGACTGTCTACCGGCTAGCAGGCCAACAAATCCAGGATCAAGTGCACGCTGACCCACTTCCGGTACAAGAGGACTCACTGAATGTAGGTCAACTGGTCCTAGTCCGTATAAAGAAACCGCAAGGGAAACTCCGGCCCAAGTGGGAGACCGAAGTCTATCGAGTAATTGGACAGCCGTACCCCGGTGGCCCCGTCTATCGAGTGCAGGGCGAAGACAGTGGCAGCATCCGAACTTTGCACCGTAATATGTTGCGCCCCTGCCGTTCCCAGCCTGACTCCCCTACTGTGATACCTAGAGAGATGGATATCACTAATACTGTCGGAGACGCTGACCCTGGGGATGTAGAGATTGAATGCATGCCTACCCCTGTCCGTCCGACTGACGCACTTGGACCGATTACCTCCTCTACTGACATGTCGACTGGGAAAGAGAGTGGGGTGACTGATCGGAGGGAGGGGATCCAACCTGTTAGGCGGACAACGAGAACCGCTGCAGGGGTACCTCCAGGACAGTCCTACAGAGACCAATATGTGTGGCCCTCTTCCCAGCCGCCCCCTGTCACATCCACAGCCATCGCCGCCCTGGAACCGGTCGTTGACAGGGACTGCCAACCTTTGAGTGGGGGGGCGTGTAGTGAGCTGGCAGACTCTGGCTGTTCTGTGATAATTGAGATAGAGCCTGTGACAGGAATGATTACGCAGGATGGTGTTGCCACCTTGTGGCCAGAGATTGCACCTGCGCAGGGTGTGATGACAGAGAAAAAGACTGAGCCTCCTGTGTCCCGCCCTAGAGAGTCATGTGACCAGAGTGGGAAGCAGGAAAAAGCGCGCAAAGAGTCTGTTGTTGTCTGTGAAAAGAGCCAGGACGGTGTGCAGCTCCTCGTGTGTGGCGCAGAGGAGACTCTCAACGTGATTTCTTTTATCTGACATCTTATCCTCAGAGCCTTCCCCAGCTTCTGCACTGCTGAGGGATACAGCTATTACACTCCCTGCTACTGGAGTGTGGACTACATAAGGGAATCCACAAAAGCTGCTATCCGGATCAGAGAGACTGTAAGCGGGACCTCTGGCGAGAGGCCGAAGTATTCCTTTCTTTCAGTAAAATTTGTTGTTCCTGTCTTCTTCAGCTGGGATGCCTTCCTGCAAAGACAGACAGGCCTGCGACGGGGGACACATCCTTCTGGAATAAAGAACTGGTAACGTGTGAGTAGGGACAGTGAGGGTCAGCTTATCAGTACACGTTATTGCTGTGCATATTTACGGTTGTCATTTATTGTGTTCTGCTGTGTTAAAAATGTATACAAGTAAAGATACGGTTATCAAGATAGAGTCTGTGTGTGGGGATCTTGCTGGGCCAGATCATAGATACCAACGCGCGGCCTTGCCCGCGGTCACTTCATCTGTATATGTTCAGATTTTTATCAGTTAACAAAATGCATAGTTAAGATTGATAAATGCAAAAAAATGTTAGTAAACCTAGAAATTTGTTTTTTAGTTAATTTTTTTTTTATTTTAATTAATAATAGCATAGAAGGATAAGGAGGGGGACTAGGAACATAATCAATAGCCAAAATCATAGTCAGGAGGACAGCCGGGGTCAGATACTGGGTGATCAGTAAAAGCCAATCAGTATGAATACCGCGGAGCCCGGTGACAGAGGCGTTACTGAAACATGTCCAGGTATAGATGGACCAGTCAGAAGGCCACAGGTAGATGGTGATGGTCCTTCTATACAGGTCCAGCAGTGATGGTGGATCTGCTGGACTTCAGGTTTTCTGTCTTTTAGATGGTTTCAGGGCAACAGTAACAGCATGCAAATGCACGAGCAGCCCTGGATAATCCACGCCGGCAGGATGATAAGATCCGGCGGAAGATGGAACCTATGAGAAGAGAAGTAAATATAATGTAAGTGATGGGACTCCATAATACATGATACTACTGTGCGGTCACTGTGCCGGACGGCAGAGGAATCTCATCACACAGAGGTCAGGGATCATTGTCAGCCATCATACATGTGACAATCCATCACTGACAGATGACATCTGCTCCGCATGAATTATTCTCACTGACCGACATCACACAACATGGAGCTGATTCTCACACTTACCTCGTCTCTTATTCCCCTTTTCTACATTTTCAGATTTTTCTTGCTCTTTACTCAGATTTATTGAAGATTTTCTTTCCTCCTGAGCTGGAAATTCTGATCAGAAAGTAAAAAAAACCTCAGTAACGACATATTCCCATGGGACCTGCTTAGTCTCCTGTATATAGTCCTGTCTCCTATAGTCCTGAAAATCTAGTATTGCTTCATAATAGGGCAGAATAAGTCCTATATAATGTGCATAACCTCATCTGAGGGACATTAGATGTACCACTAATATAGAGAAGTAAGTGTCCTGTCTGCCGCCATGTGGTACATCATTGATGAGAGATATTTTATAATAGGAGACGATGTCTCCTTATGATGATGTAGGTTATTGGATGCTACAACATATCTCACAGAAACAATGAAAAAAACTTCTGTACACAATGTAAGGAAATAGAGATAGAGTATGGGCCATGGGCAACATAATTGGGATCCATGAAACATAGACAACATAGGAAACCTATTACAGAAAAACCACGTAGAAATATTTGAGCCTTAAAGACAACAATCACATTGTTGGTGCTGTAGACATGTACATACCTGACAATGGGGACGAGGATGGCAAACTGCTAATAGCATCTTCTCTATCAGATAGAGGAACAGAATCTTTCTGCCTGTTTGAAAGAAAATAAATGTGTAAATCAGAAATAAATGCAGTATAAAAGGGGTTTTCTCAGTATAAGAACATGGACAATAGGGCCTAATAGGATGCATGACCGTCATAGTGGGGAAGGTTTCCTGCTCAAAACTACCTTCTATAGAGCCGAGCAGAAATCAGCTGCTAAGCATGACTGGCATGTAATACTACATCTCTGCCACAATATGGGCAGCACTAAAAATGCATGACCGGCCGCAATTATAGACTGTTAGTTATCACCAGCAGTTTCTAAAGGCAAAAGCACAATTACCGCTCATCATGGGGTGGTGGATGCTGAATTTGATAATATGGTATTTATATCCTATATTTGATGTTGTGTACATATATCATCCTGAAGCTCCCAGTAGTGGCCCCATAATCTACTCACATCTCTGAGATGTTTGTGCTGGATTCTATGGTATACTCTGGAGAGGACTTGGGATCCTCATTGTCCATTGTCCTGGTAGCAGTGGTACAGAGCTAAATGTGGAAACAATAAAAAATATATGAAATAATTTAATGTTTACTTTTACGTGTCTTTTACATATATTTTGGATTTATTAATCACATACTTACTTTTGAAAATCGTTCAGAAGTTGATATAAAATTGTGGAAGTCAAGACTCTCATTGTCCTCACTTGTGTGCTCTGAGACCAGATGTTTGTTTATATCATAATGATCTACAAGACATAGATAATGAAGTGCTATTAGAGGTTGTCAGTATAACACAGTCACCATTTATCATTAATATTAATGGGAAACAATTGTTACATATTAAGGAAGACGAGACAAACAGCCGCTTAGTCTAGATGACGTCTTCTTCTACTTACTCATAAATAAGCTGGTGTCCACATCTGATGTTAGCTTAGGAACATACACCGGCTTTTGACTTAGAAGGTTATCAAAGTCTAAGTCACTTAAGAAGGGATGACCCTTGATCTCAAATACTCCTCCTGGATAAAGAAAAACAAAGGTGATGTGGATATTGTCAGAAACTCCCCCATATCTAAACGGTGTATCTTAATCTGAACTAATTATATAACTGAGCCGACATGTAAGAAATAGACTAAAGCACTAAAAATGCACAAGCTGATAGACAAGTGCCGATCCTCATGTACATTTGCGATATGTCCTCGGTGTAATAAGGAAATAATAATATTATTATATCTGTTACCTGTCCCAAGTCTATGCACAGGATTTATTATGAGCAGCTCTGTGATAAGGGTCTGAGCATCAGGTGGAGGAGCACGATCACAATTCCAAATTATGTGTCCTGTTATGTAGAAAATTACAGAACATAAAACCTCTTTACTGGACTATAAGATAAAGCAAAGGAAAAAACTAAACTAATGTAACCAGTCAAAGCAATGATTGGATCATTCTACTTACCAATGCCAATACTTTTATAAAGCTCAATTACAGAACCCCCACGAAGTGGTACGTATCCCAGGAGAAATTCAAGTAGGATTATCCCCATTGACCACCAGTCAACAGGTCTTCCGTAGCCTTTCTTTAGGATGATCTCTGGGGCTTTGTATAACGGGGTGCCACAGTCCTGGAAACCAAGAGAGATTAGAGATGAAAATAGATTAAATTATTATTTTGCCAAGTTTTCGACATAAAAACAGAATGACAGAAGATAAAATATCAGTGGAAAAGTTATCTAAAAATGAAGAATGTAGAGAAGACACAATAGGGTGATGAGATTTGTACAGAACCAGCTAAGTTCCTGTAAATAATGCTAACCTCACGGTTCAGGAACTCTCTGGCGATGTCCTCCGCTAATTCCTTGTAGATGTTGGTGTTTGGTATCATGACACCAACTTTTGAAAGCCCAAAATCTGTGACTTTAATATGTCCAGTAGACGTTATCAGGAGGCTGTGAAAGAAAAGATGGGTTTAGCTTCATAGACCGTGAGATGATAAAGGATAAATTTCCCCCTTTTGTTATAATACAGGGGGCACTTACTTCTCTGGCTTCAAGTCTCTGTGCACCACACCATAACTATGGAGGTATTCTACAGCAAGAACCGCTTCTGCAAAGTATAAGCGGGCCAAGGGGACAGGTAAAGGACCCCTGGTTCTTAGGAGGGTCCTGCAGTCTCCACCTATAGAAGAAAGAAAATATGACAGGTAAGTGGTTTATTCAGCGGATCACCATAATGTATAATGAGAAGTGAGCAGAGACATTGGGGCAGCAGAGAATATATAAAGATATAATGTATATTCGACATAATATTAGTCTGAAGTCATGGTGAAACGTCATCCATGTAACTAATAACACAAATAGCATCTTGTCTACAGCTGGAGATACTGACAGTGCGGACATACAGGGAGATCACACACATCAATGACTTTCCGGGCATCTTGGTAATGGATAACCTGTAGTAAATGCTCTGTGGGGATGTAACCATTCACATTGAAAAATCCTAATTTTAAGAGTGGTGATAAAATGTAAGCAGACATGGTCTGAATATAATACAATGTACGTGTCCTACCTCCTACATACTCCATGACCATACACAGGTGAGATCTTGTAGGGAAGGAGCAGAGCATGGAGACCACAAAGGGACAATCAGCGAATGTCAGGATGTCCCTCTCCAGAAAGGCCATTTCCACTTTCCGTGGCCTATCCAAGTTCTTCTTGGCCATTTTCTTCATAGCAAAGACCTGTTGTGAGACTTTATGATGCACTAAGTAGACGGCACTGGAGAGAAGGAGAATCCAAGGGTTATAATAAATCCTTATTACAGTCTGTATATAGAAGTCATTATATGATTTTCTGTACTAATGTTTATACTAGAAGTCCGGCCATCACTAGAAATCCACATCTAGAAATACATGAGACACTACATAGATCACCTATGGGAGGTTCCACAATGCCACGTCTGCCGGAGCCCTCACCAAGGTCACATTACAGGTGAGAGAATCTACCGAAATTCTTCTTGGGCAGATTCGCTATAATTGACCAGTAGTTACGATTCAGTCCAAATAAAAATTGGTCCAAATTGAAAGTCCTCCAATTGCTGTAAGCAGATGTTTTTTAAGCTCTCTCCACACCCCAAAGCATAATAAATGGAGGGGAGGAAATACGTTAAAATGTAATTAAACATAATATACCCACCTGTCCTAGGCCCTCACCTGTCCATCACTGCAGTCCTCCATCCTCTGTGCCAGTCTTTGGTTGTTCTGGCGCCCCCTTCTGCTGCTGAGGCCAGTGATTGGACTCACATGGTCATGGTGGACGGTGGCAGGTGCAGATGTCATTGATGTCCATATCGTGTCACCCCTATCGTGACCATGTGTAGCCAATAACTCTTATCAGCTCCATAATGAAGCCCTCCCAAAAAAACAAAGACTGGAGCGGAGAGCAGGAAAGCTCTGGTGGAGGTGGCAGCATAAGGACAGATGAGGGTCCAGGACAGGTGAGTGTAATGTATTATATTATTTTAATCCCTTTCCTTACAGTTTGATTTGTTACAGATCAGTTTGCTCAACTGGATATACAGTACAGTAACTGAGCTGAATAGTGACATTTAGATGTGGACAGTGGTGTGGACTTGTATCGTTTCCCTATGACAGTGATGGCGAACCTTTTAGAGACCGAGTGCCCAAACTGCAATCCAAAACTCACTTATTTATCGCAAAGTGCCAACACGGCAATTTAACCTGAATACTGTCTGAGGTTTTATTTTGGAAAAACAACTCCTACATTAGCACGCAATAGAGTCTATAGCAAAGAGCTTGTAAGCGCTGCAGTCCAAGCCTAAGATTCTCGCCACCGATTGCAGAGGAGGTCTGTTCTTGAGAATGGAGAGGATTTTTATTCAAAAGTAAAATTACAAAGTCGTTTGTTTTTACAACCTCTTTGTTTCTGTAACCCTTTATCATGATGAGAATAACCCTTTAAGCCAGGGATGTCAAACTTTAATATACAGAGGGCCAAAATTAAAAGCTTGGACAAAATCACAGGCCAAACTTTATATTTGTTAAAAAATGTCTACAATTCAGGAAGTTTTTCCTTATCAAATAAAACTATTAACTTTTGCAATTATATTGTAATAATATAATATGTTATGTAAGAGCCGTAAAAAGCATGGCCTAATGTAAATATGTAATAACAAAAGGATAAAAAAAACTTGAATAAAACAGATAATAAAGTATGATGCAAACAAATGTGCCCCCAAACAGAGTATGATACCCCCACAGTGAATTCCTCCACATGCACAGTATGATGACCCTACTGTACCCCCCATCAATCCCTGGTGACCCCATCACAGTATGATTGTGACCCCATCACAGTATGATTCTCCAGCAGTAATCCCCACACAGCCCTCCATACAGTATAATGGTCCCCACATAGTTCTCCATACAGTATAATGACACCACATAGTCCTCCATACAGTGTAATGGGCCCCACATAGTCCTCCATACAGTATAATGGGCCCCACATAGTCCTCCATACAGTATAATGGCCCCATATAGTCCTCCATACAATGTAATGGCCCCACATAGTCCTCCATACAGTACAATGGCCTCACATAGTCCTCCATACAGTATAATGGCCCCACATAGTCCTCCATACAGAATAATAGGCCCCACATTGTCCTCCATACAGTATAATGGTCCCCACATAGTTCTCCATACAGTATAATGACACCACATAGTCCTCCATACAGTGTAATGGGCCCCACATAGTCCTCCATACAGTATAATGGGCCCCACACAGTCCTCCATAAAGTGTAAAGGGCCCCACATAGTCCTCCTTACAGTATAATGGCCCCCACATAGTCCTCCATACAGTGTAATGGGCCCCACATAGTCCTCCATACAGTGTAATGGCCTCACATAGTGCTCCATACAGTGTAATGGGCCCACATAGTCCTCCATACAGTATAATGGCCCCATATAGTCCTCCATACAATGTAATGGCCCCACATAGTCCTCCATACAGTACAATGGCCTCACATAGTACTTCATACAGAATAATGGGCCCCCATATGGTCCTTCCTACAGTATAATGGCCCCCACATAGTCCTCCATACAGAATAATGGGCCCCCATATGGTCCTTCGTACAGTATAATGGCCCCACATAGTCCTCCATACAGAATAATGGGCCCCACATAGTCCTAAATACAGAATAATGGGCCCCCATATGGTCCTTCCTACAGTATAATGGCCCCCACATAGTCCTCTATACAGTGTAATGGGCCCCACATAGTCCTCCATACAGTGTAATGGCCCCATATAGTCCTCCATACAGTGTAATGGGCCCACATAGTCCTCCATACAGTATAATGGCCCCACATAGTCCTCCATACAGAATAATGGGCCCCCATATGGTCCTTCCTACAGTATAATGGCCCCCACATAGTCCTCCATACAGTGTAATGGGCCCCACATAGTCCTCCATACAGTGTAATGGCCCCATATAGTCCTCCATACTGTGTAATGGGCCCATATAGTCCTCCATACAGTATAATGGCCCCACATAGTCCTCCATACAGTATAATGGCCCCACATAGTCCTCCATACAGTATATTGGCCTCATATAGTCCTTCCTACAGTATAATGGGCCCCACATACTCTTTCATACAGTATTATGAGCACCACATAGTCCTCCATACAGTGTAATGGTCCCACATAGTCCTCCATACAGTACAATGGCCTCACATAGTCCTCCATACAGAATAATGGGCCCCACATAGTCCTCCATACAGAATAATGGGCCCCCATATGGTCATTCCTACAGTATAATGGCCCCCACACAGTCCTCCATACAGTGTAATGGGCTCCACATAGTCCTCCATACAGTGTAATGGCCCCATATAGTCCTCCATACAGTGTAATGGGCCCACATAGTCCTCCATACAGTATAATGGCCCCACATAGTCCTCCATACAGTATAATGGCCCCACATAGTCCTCCATACAGTATATTGGCCCCATATAGTCCTTCCTACAGTATAATGGGCCCCACATACTCTTTCATACAGTATTATGAGCACCACATAGTGCTCCATACAGTGTAATGGGCCCCACATAGTCCTCCATACAGTATAATGGCCCCACATAGTCCTCCATACAGTATAATGGCTCCAAATGCTCCTCCATATTGTAAAATGGCCCCATATAGTCCTCCATACAGTATAATGGCCCCGCATACTTCTCCATATTTTATAATGGCTCCATATAGTCCTCCATACAGTATAATGGCCCCGCATAGTCCTCCATACAGAATAATGGGCCCCCATATGGTCCTTCCTACAGTATAATGGCCCCCACATAGTCCTCCATACAGTGTAATGGGCCCGCATACTTCTCCATATTTTATAATGGCCCCACATAGTCCTCCATACAGTATAATGGCCCCACATAGTCCTTCATACAGTATATTGGCCCCATGTAGTCCTTCCTACAGTATAATGGGTTCCACATAGTTTTTCATACAGTATTATGAGCACCACATAGTCCTCCATACAGAATAATGGGCCCCACATAGTCCTCCATACAGAATAATAGGCCCCCATATGGTCCTTCCTACAGTATAATGGCCCCCACATAGTCCTCATACAGTGTAATGGCCCCATATAGTCCTCCATACAGTGTAATGGGCCCACATAGTCCTTCATACAGTATAATGGCCCCACATAGTCCTCCATACAGTATAATGGCCCCACATAGTCCTCCATACAGTATATTGGCCCCATATAGTCCTTCCTACAGTATAATGGGCCCCACATACTCTTTCATACAGTATTATGAGCACCACATAGTCCTCCATACAGTGTAATGGGCCCCACATAGTCCTCCATACAATATAATGGCCCCACATAGTCCTCCATACAGTATAATGGCTCCACATGGTACTCCATATTGTATAATGGCCCCATATAGTCCTCCATACAGTATAATGGCCCTGCATACTTCTCCATATTTTATAATGGCCCCATATAGTCCTTCCTACAGTATAATGGGCCCCACATACTCTTTCATACAGTATTATGAGCACCACATAGTCCTCCATACAGTGTAATGGGCCCCACATAGTCCTCCATACAGTATAATGGCCCCACATAGTCCTCCATACAGTATAATGGCTCCATATAGTCCTCCATACAGTATAATGGCCCCGCATAGTCCTCCATACAGTATAATGGCCCCACTTAGTCCTACATACAGTATAATGGCCCCACATAGTCCTCCATACAGTATAAAGGCCCCACATAGTCCTCCATACAGTATAAAGAGACCACATAGTCCTCCATATTGTATAATGACTCCGCATACATCTCCGTACAGTATAATGGCCCTGCATAGTGTTCCATACTGTATAATGGCCCCACATAGTCCTCCATACCTTATAATGGCCCTACATAGTCCTCCATACAGTATAATGGCCCCGCATGGTCCTCCATACAGTATAATGGCCCCGCATACTTCTCCACACAGTATAATGACCCCGCATACTTCTCCATACATTATAATGACCTCGCATACTTCTCCGTACAGTATAATGGTCCTGCATAGTGTTCCATACTGTATAATGGCCCCACATAGTCCTCCATACCTTATAATGGCCCCACATAGTCCTCCATACAGTATAATGGCCCCGCATGGTCCTCCATACAGTATAATGGCCCCGCATACTTCTCCACACAGTATAATGACCCCGCATACTTCTCCGTACAGTATAATGGTCCTGCATAGTGTTCCATACTGTATAATGGCCCCACATAGTCCTCCATACAGTATAATGGCCCCGCATGGTCCTCCATACAGTATAATGGCCCCGCATGGTCCTCCATACAGTATAATGGCCCCGCATACTTCTCCACACAGTATAATGACCCGCATACTCCTCCATACAGTATAATGACCCCGCATACTTCTCCGTACAGTATAATGGTCCTGCATAGTGTTCCATACTGTATAATGGCCCCACATAGTCCTCCATACAGTATAATGGGCCCCGCATACTTCTCCACACAGTATAATGACCCCGCATACTCCTCCATACAGTATAATGACCCCGCATACTTCTCCGTACAGTATAATGGTCCTGCATAGTGTTCCATACTGTATAATGGCCCCACATAGTCCTCCATACAGTATAATGACCCCGCATACTCCTCCATACAGTATAATGACCCCGCATACTTTTCCGTACAATATAATGGCCCTGCATAGCGTTCCATACTGTATAATCAGGTCGCACGTGTAGAGGAGAGTGGCCGCGGTGCTAGTGAGAGGGGAATGGTGCGCGGGCTGAGGAGAGTGATGGTGGTGGCGGCAGTGCTGAGGACATGGAGCTCGTGCCCACCGGGAGGGCTCTGCGTGCCATAGGTTCGCCACCACTGCCCTATGATAACACTGAATGTTAGAGCACAGAGGCAGAAGTATTGTCATAGGGAACCCTGAGAAATGTGGATTATGGTAACAGAAATCTCACCCAAAAGCTCCGCTGCTGATGAGTTTCGAAGTTTCATAGTCGCTCATATGCGGCTTTCCTGCCGGGATCAATGATGATTCGATCACGCTCTATAAAGGAATAAGATATGATATTAAGGAAAAAAGCTCCAGATGCAGAAACGTCTCCCCCTATATTATGTCCCAGCTGATTTACACTGATCCGATGTAGGGAGGATACAAGCCGGACGCTCCGCAGACACGGATGTAATATAAGGGGGTCCTCTATACACCGGTATAATTGTAAAGTGCTGGATAATATGAGAGATCAAACAGAGAAGAACTTACTGGGAATCTGTCAGCAGGATTGTTCTATGTAATCTGGAAGTAGCATGATGTAGGGGCAGAGACCCTGATTCCAACGATGTGTTACTTACTAGGCTGTGTGCTGTTGTTTCCATAAAATCAGTTTTTGATCAGCAGGAGATTATCACTAGAGGACTATGTGTCTCGTGCCATGTAGTCCTATTGCTCTGTAACCCCGACTCAACCACGGATTAGCAGCGTTCTGCCTATGCACAGTGTACACAGAAAGCTGCCAATCAGTAGTGTGGGCGGGGTTATACAGGGCTCAGCATTCAGAGGACTGCTAGATCTGCTGCGAATAAAACAGTGATTTTATTACAACTGCTGCACCCAGTAAAGTAAGTGATATATCGTTGGAATCAGGGTCTCTGTCCCTACATCATGCTGCTCTCTGATGAAATAGCATGAACCTGGTGACAGATTCCCTTTAATATAAATGCAGTTGACTAACACATTAGTGTCATCTCCACTTAGAATAGAGACGTCCCCTGGTTATATGGGGGATAATACTGGTCAGGTCAGTCACACCCCATAATCTGGTGATACACAGACGTCCCCCTCTATGATACTTACACCGGCGGATTCCTGGATCTCCGGGATCTCACAGATTCCACTGTCAGGATTCACCAGCGCAGATGGAACTAAAATAGTGATAAATGATGAAGAGATAAAATGTATTAGACGATATCAATCCTACATAGATAATACAGCGATATAACGGGGAAATGACAAGACGTCTGTGAATGGGATTAATACTCGTTATATGGGGATTCTAATATGGGAACGTACGGGGCATCCACAGATAAATGTAATGTAAATGATGGAGGACCCCCAATCATCACATGAATGAGGAGCCCCCCACCCCTGCTGCACATGAGAGTGATGGGAAGAGAGCTGAAACATAGCAGCCATATGCAAATTAGCCTGGAAGTGCACTGGGGGCGTGTCACTGCACTCAGATTTCTCTTCCATGCCCCCAGTGCACTTCCATCCTGATTTGTATATGGCTTTTACATTAGATTTCTCCTGACTGGTACATTGGATTTCTGCAAGCAAATAATTATTATTAGGGGACAATGGCCTATACGGTCATACTCAGCGGCGGCAGGCCACGCGACTGCTATGGGACCCGTGAGCTGGTGGGGCCCAGTGTCAGCGCCCGCATTGGGCTCCGCCTGCATCGGGCCCCTTCCACATCCCACCCCAGATCGCAGTTGAAAGCAATGATGGAGGCGGGAGCGTTATATGAAACTTCCTTTCACATCATTCCCCCTCTGCGTCTGATGCAGCAGCGCGATGACATCAGTTCAATTGGGTCGGGTAGTGGAGCTGATGAGAGGCGCTGCAGAGACTGAAGCAGCGGGGGAACAAGGAGCGGTAAGTGTATATTTATTTATTTTTGAGTGAGTATGTGGTGTCCATATTGCTGGAGGACTGTGGCTGCACTCGATCCTATGGGTGCTGCACTCAGTCCTATGGGGGCTGCACTAAGCCCTATAGGGGTTGCACTGAACCCTATGGGGGCTGCATTATGCCCTATGGGGGCTGGCTTATATTGCGAGGAAGACCATGGGGGGTGCATTATATTGCATGGAGGACCATGGGGGTGCATTATATTGCATAGAGGACCATGGGGGTGCATTATATTGCATGGAGGACCATGAGGGGTGCATAATATTGCGTGGATGACCATGGGAGGTGCACAATATTGCATGGAGGACAATATGGGTGCATTATATTGCATGAAGGACCATGGGGGTGCATTATATTGTGTGAAGGACCAGGGGGATGCATTATATTGCATGGAGGACCATGGGGGGTGCATTATATTGCATGGAGGACCATGGAGGGTGCATTATATTGCATGGAGGACCATGAGGGGTGCATTATATTGCATGGAGGACCATGGGGGGTGCATTATATTTTGTGGAGGACCACGAGGGGTGCATTATATTGCAAGGAAGACCATGGGGGTGCATTATATTGTGTGGGGACCATGGGGTGGCGCATTATATTATATGTAAGGCTATGTGGGACCATTATGATATTTGAAGGGTTATGTGGGGCCATTATAATATTTGGAGGGTTATGTCGGGGCATTATACTGTATGCAAGCAATTATACGGTGTGAAGATTTGTGTGGGGTCCATCTTACTGTGTGAAGGGCTGTGTGTTGCCTTTATACTGTTTGGAGGGCTAGCAGGGGCCATTTTATGGTGTGGTGAGGTATGGGGGCCATTATACTGCATAGAAGGCTGTGTGGGGGTCACAGTTGGGGGATCATACTGTGTTGGGGTCATCATGCTTTGCGTCGGGAGTTGAGGGGGTGTACAGTAGGGTCATTATACTGTGCATGTGGAGGCTAATGTGGAGGAATGCACCATGGAGGAATCATACTGTATTTGGGGGGCACTTTTGTTGGCATCATACTATAGGGGGGCAATGAAATAGAAATCTAGGACTTCAGCAGGAGGAAAATTAATATGTAAAGCCTGGAAAGTTGTGAGATCTGCTCTCCTGTCACTCCGACAATTATTTAATTTTTTTTTTTTCAGTTGGGGGGGCAATCAGAACTTCTGCTATTGTGCCCCATGATTTCTATGCATGCCCCTGGTCCTACCACTACTTCTATATGAAACAATGTGCTGCCAGGTTCCCATTACACAGAGTAGAGCAGACCTGAGCAAAGTGGAGCCCGTGGGCCACATCCGGCCCTCTGACTGTTCCAGTCCGGCCTGTGGACTGAGATAGCAGTAGGACTGAAGCAGAGGCCCACGGACCGCACCGTGCCTGCCCACTCGCTTACACCGCCGCCTGGCCCTGTCTCCATCTGCGAGCCGCTGAGCTGCTGCATTAGTAGAGGAGGGACCTCCAGCCCCTTCCTCCGCCAATCAGCGTGTGAAGCAGCTGACGCAATGACGTCATCGGAGACATGAAAAGAGGCACAGCACCGGGGGCACGGGAGCAAGGTGAATGTGTGCTTTTTTTAAGGTGTATGGGATGTCTGACAGGACACGGGGAGACTATAGGGGTCTATTGCAGGACATGGGGAGGCTATAGGGTTCTATTGCAGGACATGTGAAGGCTATAGGGGTCTATTGTAGGACATGGGGAGGCTATAAGGGTCTATTGCAGGACATGGGGAGGCTATAGGGGTCTATTGCAGGACATGGGGAGACTATAGAGGTCTATTGCAGGACATGGAGAGGTTATAGGGGTCAATTGCAGGACATGGGGAGGCTAGAGGGGTCTATTGCAGGACATGTGAAGGCTATAGGGGTCTATTGCAGGACATGGGGAGGCTATAGGGGTCTATTGCATGACATGGGGAGGCTATAGGGGTCAGTTGCAGGACATGGGGAAGGCTATAGGGGTCTATTGCAGTACATGGGGAGGCTATAGGGGTCTATTGTAGGACATGGGGAGGCTATAGGGGTCTATTGCAGGACATGGGGAGGCTATAGGGGACTATTGCAGGACATGGGGAGGCTATAGGGGTCTATTGCAGGACATGGAGAGACTATAGAGGTCTATTACAGGACATGGAGATTTTATAGGGGTCAATTGCAGGACATGGGGAGGCTATAGGGGTCTATTGCAGGACATGGGGAGGCTATAGGGGTCAGTTGCAGGACATGGGGGAGGCTATAGGGGTCGACTGCAGGACATGGGGAGGCTAAAGGGGTCTATTGCAGGACATGGAGAGGCTATGGGAGTCTATTGCAGGACATGGGAAGGCGATAGGGGTCTATTGCAAGACATGGGGAGGCTATGGGAGTCTGTTGAAGGACATGGGGAGGCTATGGGGGTCTGTTGCAGGACATGTGGAGGCTATGGGGGTCTGTTGCAGGACATGTGGAGGCTATGGGGGTCTGTTACTGGACATGGGGTGGCTATGGGGGTCTGTTGCCTGACATGGGGAGGCTATGGGGGTCTATTGCAGGACATGGAGAGGCTATGGGGGTCTGTTGCAGGACATGTGGAGGCTATGGGGGTCTGTTGCAGGACATGTGGAGGCTATGGGGGTCTGTTGCTGGACATGGGGAGGCTATGGGGTCTGTTACTGGACATGGGGATGGTCTGGGGGTCTGTTGCTGCATATAGGGAGACTATAGAGTTTTATTGCAGGACATGGGTAGGCTATAGGGGTCTATTGCAGGACATGGGGAGGCTCTGGGAGTCAGTTGAGGGACATAGTGAGGCTCTAGGAGTCAGTTGAGGGACATGGTGAGGCTCTGGGAGTCTGTTGAGGGACATGGTGAGGCTATGGGGGTCTGTTGCTGGACATGGTAAGGCTATGGGGGTCTGTTGGAGGACATGAGGAGGCTATGAGGGTCTGTCCCAGGACATGGGGAGGCCTATGAGGGTCTGTTGCAGGACATGGGGAGGCTATGGGGGTCTGTTTCTGGATGTGGGGAGGCTGTGTGGGGCTCTCATGTTGGACGTCGAGTGATTATGGGGCTCATACGGTATATAGAAGGGGCTGTATTCGGGTTCGAACTGTATAAAGGGGGATTCTTACTTCTGCTCAATATTAAGTCATGCAATTAATATTAATGTAATTAATATAAGAATTATAATTATTATATTGATATTAATATGGATCAGAATTAATCACAGTCTCTAATGTGGCCCCTCGGGAAAATGAATTGCCCACCCTTGGAGTACAGAGTACATCTAACATTATCCCCGTCCTCTATTATATCTGGATATTCCTTGTAGAAGGTCGGGTGATCGCTCACCTGTAATAAGATCGCTGTTCAGCTCCGGCTGACTCCTTGTAGGGTCAGGGATTTCCGGGGTCACATTTTGCTCATATTCGCCGTCGCCTTCTGGTGTTTCCTGATTGATATAATATATATAATTAATATGTGGAATATTTCACTAAATTACCAAATACATAAATCAGGAAGGACTAAATCAACATTTACAGATACACCAATTGTAACTGTACGAATCCCGCGCCATCTTCAGAACTTTTCTCAGAAAGTTCTCTCACTTCAGGGGATTAAGATGAGTTAACATTACAAAATCTCACGTTCTGTGTCAGATTCTATTTTCTACACCGTGATATCCCAGAGCGGTGTTATCTGCGTTCTATATACCATGGCGATATCTTGTAATTCATTCATTACAGTATTCGGTAGAATTGCTTTACACTGCAGCTCCTCTCCACAAGTCCAGATTAATATACTGTATAAGAGACTTGTATACACAATATTTCTGTAAAGATGTCTATTATCTCAGCTGCAGCATTTAGAAGCAGGAAGACTCTGATAATAGTGATAGACAGAGGCGGGATATACAGACTTCCCACCACTGAGCTGTGACTACATCTGCAGAATACAGACTGTCATCACAGACGAGGGAGCAGCAGAGACAGACGGCCATAAAATATCCTATGCCTGCCGGGGACTGACAGGGAGGCCTGTAAGATCTAACCCCAGATCTTCTGAGATCTGACTGGTGATCTGGAGAAGATCAGAGAACAAGGACGAGTGATAGAGAAGATGATGGCTTCTTACCAGGCGTTCCGATGAGCGGGCCGGACGTTCCAGTACACACAGGACTTTTTCGGCCAGGTCTTTAACAAAAGCCAAATCTCCATTTTGAGATCTTTTTTCAGCCTATAAAGAAGAAAAGAAACAATAAGGAACATTCTGAGGTGAGAAAGGTCACAATGGAGGCGGCCATTGTATGTGACATCTGCTCCTCTCTCTGCAGATACAATGACTACATATCTGGGGTTTATAGTGTTATATATTAGAGGAAAGGACAAGCTTCTATCCCACCATTATTGTCTATTATTACAGAGAAGTTTTGTGCGGAGTGTCCGCCATTTACCTGTTGTAGTAATGTCCTGATGTTGTGACATAAATCCATCAGATACTCTGAGGTTAGTTGATCTTGTTGATTTTTGGTCAGGCAGTCCTTTACTAGCTGCATCACCAGCCGGCGAGTGAAGCTGAGGACGCCATCGGGTGGTAGAAGCACAATGTTAGGGCGATTGATGATAAGAATGTCCAATAGTGCTTCTTCCTGAAAATCGTCTAGATATAATCCAGTCATAGCAAAAAACTGCAAGTGCTATCAATCACTATGGAACCAAGAATGGCACCCGTGAGCCTGTGTGCATTGTAGAAGTAGCAATTGTGAGCTGTGATGTCATAATGGCCGACTGTCATCACGGAATCTTGTGATGGAATCTTCAAGAAGCGGCTCTGCACAAATACAGTGGGAAAAATAAGTATTTGATACACTGCCGATTTTGGAAGTTTTCCCACCTACAAAGAATGGAGAAGTCTGTAATTTTTATCGTAGGTACAGATTCTAAAAAAAAATCCAGAAAATCACATTGTATGATTTTTACATAATTTGCATTTTATTGCATGATATAAATATGTGATCACCTACTGATGAGCAAGAATTCTGGCTCACCGACCTGTTATGCTATGTACGCACGTTGAGTATTTGGTTGCAGAAATTTCTGCAAGGTTTCTGCATTTCTTGGCAGCAAAAACCCTGCTGAAAAAACAGACGTTTTGCCGCGATTTTGATGTGTTTTTGCCACATGTTTGCATGAGGTTTTTGCATGTGTTTTTTTAAGCTTTTTTGTATAGCAGTGAATGCTTTTTGGAGCTAAATAAAGATATTTGAAAAAAGAAATGTTGAACATTGCTTTAACCCTTAGATTACTGTTGGACCTGGGGTGAGTATATTGGTTAATTTAAATGATTAAAGAATGTGTCTGTTATATTTCAAATAAAGTGTTTTATTCTTGGTGTGTGTGTTTATTTAACTTTTTACTTACAGGTTTAGTACTGAGGGTTAATCCATGTCCATAAAGACACATACAAAAAATCAATTGCTAGACACTCTAGTTAGACATTACTACCTTAGATACCAATTAGCCACATGATAGGCTCAGGGATAAAAGTGACTCCAGCTCAACCAATAATGTAAGTATAGTTCATTTATTAGAAACGATAAAAATTACAATTAAAAACAATAAGTGAAGATAGAGGGGAGTGAGGAGAGGGGGGACCTCAAACCAGGAGACACCGATATGTAGACAACGATACTAATGCTTACACAAAATACAGCCAGTTAATGACATCAATATGGCTGCTGTATATTAGAATAAGTCACCAATTAGTCAATTACCATACTATACCATTTTGCATACATAAAGCGTATTCTACAAACTTCAATTTAAAGTGCATAGTGCAAAACATAACTATGTATTATTCAATAGTAATAGATCCACTGGTATAAAGAGGCAAAAGTCAGCTATGAATGTAAGATGGTAGTGCATCAGTATCAAAGTAAAAATGAAAACAATGTAGTTTAATTATTGCCAAATTTGGCTTATATTGATAAACTGATGGTCAAAGCTGTACTTCCATCAGATGATAATTAATTCAAACATTGGCTAAAGTGAAAAAAATGATTCATTACCTGAATACTATGTAGTAAGTGAGCAGGGAGTGATAAGGACGCTGTGTCTCCCGCAGCCTCCATAAGCGTCCTTATCACCTCACTTATTGCACCTCTGCATGAGAATTTTGTCACGCAGCATCGGTGCAGTTAGTGAGGTCACTGGATCTCATCAGCTGATGAACTCATGTGACCTCTGTCCTGGCAGCTCAGCACTATACACTGCAGGGAGCGATCACGCTCCTGTCAGTTTATAGCCTGCTGTGAGGTGATCGGATCACCATGGGATACTTGTGATTCGGCGGATAGGTGAGTATAAGCTCTTTTTTTTAACATTCATTTAAACTTATTTTTTCCCTGCAAGCACAGACCCAAGCTGATGACAGCTCCCATCATCAATGCCTGCACTTGCTATTATCAGCGGCAGCAGCCCTAGGCTGTTGGGAGGACTGGTCTTTCATCAGCTGAACCTGTCACCCGCGGTCAATTCTTTATGCGTTTTTGCTGCGTTTTTGACCCATTGACTTCAATTGAGTCCGTCAAATACGCAGCAAAAATACACAGCAAATCCGCAAATATTTTGATACCTGCGTTTTCGTTGCAGATTTGACTGACTCAATTGAAGTCAATGGGATAAAAACGCTCAAAGAATTGACATGCTACAGATTTAAATGCAATGCTAATCCTGACAAGAAAATTCCTGATCTTGTGCACAGCACTTCAGGATTTTCATTGCATTAGCTGGCACAAGGATTCTCTAGCATTTTGGGCCCATTTCCGTGTGGAAAAAAATGCTGTGAAAATGCACCAATAACACACCATGTGCACACAGAACACAGTTTTTTTTAAGAAGCCCTCCTACTCAGCATTCTTTACCTGTATTAATTGCACCTGTTTGAAGTCGTTACCTGTATAAAAGACACCTGTCCACACACTCAATCAATCACACTCCAAGCACTCCACTATGGCCAAGAACAAAGAGCTGTCTAAGGACACCAGGGACAAAATTGTAGACCTGCACAAGGCTGGAATGGGCTACAGGAGAATAGGCAAGCAGCTTGTTGAGAAGGCAACAACTGTTGCTGCGATTATTAGAAAATGGAAGAAACACATGACGACTGTCAATCTTCCTTGGTCTGGTGCTCCATGCATGATCTTGCAATGTGAAGTAAGGATGATTCTGATAAAGGTCAGGAATCAGCCCAGAACTACATGGGAGGATCTGCTCAATGACCTGAAGAGAGCTGGGACCACAGTCTCAAACATTACCGCTAGTAACTTACTACACCGTCATGGACGAAAATCCTGCAGTGCACGCAAGGTCCCCCTGATCACGCCAGCACATGTCCAGGCCCATTTGAAGTTCACCAATGACCATCTGGATGATCCCGAGGAAGCATGGGAGAAGGTCATGTGGTCAGATGAAACCGAAATAGAACTTTTTGCTATCAACTCCACTCACTGTGTTTGGAGGAAGGAGAAAGATGAATACAACCCCAAGAACACCGTCCCAACCTTGAACCATGGTGGGGAAAACATCATACTTTGGGGGTCTTTTCTGCTAATGGGACAGGACAACTGCATCGTATTGAAGGGAGGATGGATGGGGTCATGTAGATTTTGGCTAACAACATCCTTCCCTCAGTAATGACAATGACCCAAAATACAGACAGGACAACTAAGGAGTGTCTATGTAAGAAGCATTTCAAGGTCCTGGAGTGGCCTAGCCAGTCTCCAGACCTGAACCCAATAGAAAATCTTTGGAGGGAGCTGAAACTAAATGTTGCCCAGCGACAGCCCCGAAAACTGAAAGATCTGGAGAAGATCTGTATGGAGGAGTGGGCCAAAATCCCTGCTGCAGTGCGTGCAAACCTGGTCAAGAACTACAGGAAACGTCTGACCTCTGTAATTGCAAAGGTTTCTGCACCAAATATTAAATTCTGTTTTTCTATTGTATCAAATACTTATTCCAGGCAATAAAATGCAAATTAATTATGTAAAAATCATACAAAGCAATTTCCTGGATTATTTTTTTTTTACATTCTGTTTCTCACAGTTGAAGAGTACCTATAACAAAAATTACAGGCCTCTCCATTCTTTGTAGGTGGGAAAACTTGCAAAATCAGCAGTGTATCAAATACTTATTTTCCCAACTGTAGATGCTGCCTTGCAATATTTAGGGTTTGTTCAAACTCGCGTATAAATAATGGGTCCCATTCCCATCCAGGAGAGTGGAAGAAATCTTAGTCACTAAGCTGGTACTGTAAAAAGGAAGTGTTTTTGTCACAGAAAAAAAAATGCTGATGTAATGGCATTTGTGGAAACACCCCACAGATATCCTCAGTCATATGATGGGAAATATTGTATATACAGTGGTGGCCAAAAGTATTGGCACCCCTGCAATTCTGTCAGATAATATTCAGTTTCTTCCTGAAAATGATTGCAATCACAAATTCTTTGGTCTTATTATCTTCATTTAATTTGCTTGCATGGAAAAAACACAAAATAGAATGAAGCAAAAATCAAATCATTGATCATTTCACACAAAACTCCAAAAATGGGCCAGACAAAAGTATTGGCACCCTCAGCCTAATACTTGGTTGCACAACCTTTAGCCAAAATAACTGCGAACAACCGCTTCCGGTAACCATCAATGAGTTTCTTACAATGCTCTGCTGGAATTGTAGACCATTCTTCTTTGGCAAACTGCTCCAGGTCCCTGATATTTGAAGGGTGCCTTCTCCAAACTGTCATTTTGAGATCTCTCCACAGGTGTTCTATGGGATTCAGGTCTGGACTCATTGCTGGCCACCTTAGAAGTCTCCAGTGCTTTCTCTCAAACCATTTTATAGTGCTTTTGGAAGTGCGTTTTGGGTCATTGTCCTGCTGGAAGACCCATCACGTCTGAGGGAGACCCAGCTTTCTCACACTGGGCCCTACATTATGCTGCAAAATTTGTTGGTAGTCTTCAGACTTCATAATGCCATGCACACGGTCAAGCAGTCCAGTGCCAGAGGCAGCAAAGCAACCCCAAAGCATCAGGGAACCTCCACCATGTTTGACTGTAGGGACCGTGTTCTTTTCTTTGAATGCCTCTTTTTTTTCCTGTACACTCTATGTTGATGCTTTTTCCCAAAAAAGCTCTACTTTTGTCTCATCTGACCAGAGAACATTCTTCCAAAATGTTTTAGGCTTTCTCAGGTAAGTTTTGGCAAACTCCAGCCTGGTTTTTTTATGTCTCGGGGTAAGAAGTGGGGTCTTCCTGGGTATCCTACCATACAGTCCCTTTTCATTCAGACGCCGACGGATAGTACGGGTAGACACTGTTGAACTTGTTTGGATGTTAGTCGAGGTTCTTTATCCACCATCCGCACAATCTTGCGTTGAAATCTCTCGTCAATTTTTCTTTTCCGTCCACATCTAGGGAGGTTAGCCACAGTGCCATGGGCTTTAAATTTCTTGATGACAATGCGCACGGAAGACACAGCAACATTCAGGTCTTTGGAGATGGACTTGTAGCCTTGAGATTGCTCATGCTTCCTCACAATTTGGTTTCTCAAGTCCTCAGACAGTTCTTTGGTCTTCTTTCTTTTCTCCATGCTCAATGTGGTACACACAAGGACACAGGACAGAGGTTGAGTCAACCTCTGCGCATCCTCCTCCTCCTCATGTTTAGCCTCCATCTCAGATATCACCACATCAGTTACAAGCTGGAAGCACTGCAGTACTGCCTCAGCCAAGCGGCAACAGGCTGTGCTGAAACTCATAAGCTTAGGTGATAAACCTCACACTGCTTGTGAGTTGTGGACAGCTGTGAAAGAGCAGGCAGATCTGTGGCTGAGACCGCTGAACCTACATCCAGGCATGGTCGTGTATGGGGGCTCTGAGGCGAGGCGAGATCACACAAGTACCATGCCTGGCTCATGTGCTTAACATCGTGATTCAGCGGTTTCTTAAATTGCACCCCGAGTTGCCAGATCTGCTTGTCAAAGTACGCCGCCTGTCAGCTCTTTTTCGCAAGTCGGCTACAGCTTCCGCCGCCCTTGCTGTGTTGCAGCAGCGTTTACAGCTTCCGGCACACCGACTGGTGTGTGATGTCCCCACTCATTGGAACTCTACCCTTCACATGTTGCAAAGGATTTGTGAGCAGAAGAGAGCAGTTGTGGAGTACCAGCTGCAACAAGGCCGTCGATATTCAGGTTAGACTCCACACATAAGACCTCAGGAGTGGATCTGGATGTCTGACATATGTACCATCCTGACAAACTTTGAGGAGTCCACCAAGATGGTGAGTGGTGATGACGCCATCATTAGCGTCAGCATCCCACTTGTCTGTCTTTTGCAACGCTCTCTGGAGAGAATTAAAGAGGAGGCATTGCAGCCAGAGTATGATGAGATGGATCAAGAAGCCGTAGCGGGTGATTACACACAGCCCAGCCTCATCTCATCCCAACGTGCATTGAGGGACAATGAGGGAGAGGATGAGGAGGAGGAGGAGGAGGAAGAACAGGAGCTGGTATCATGCGCTGTAGATGGTAGTACCTGTACAACTGTCATACCGTCGGTTCAGCGTGGGTGGCCTGAGGACAGGGGGGAGGAGGAGGAGGAGAGCATGGTCAGTCGTCATGTTGGTGAGGACACGGAAGCCTTGCCTGTTACCAGTCTGGCACGCATGGCTAACTTTATGTTACGCTGCCTTAACCGTGACCCTCGCGTTGTCAAAATGTTGGGTGACAGTCATTACTGGTTGGTGACACTTGTAGACCCCCGATACAAGGAGAACTTTCACTCTCTTATTCCTGAGGTGGAGAGGTCTACAAAAATGGGGCAATACCAGAAGGCCCTTGCTGCAGAACTCTTAAAAAAATTCCCATCTGAACACGCTAGCGGCAGAGGTCACAGTTCGTTGCCCAACCAAGGCGTACAGGCGAGAGAGACGCAACTCCAATCCAGCAGAGACAGAGGAACACTGTCAACGTTCTGGGACAGTTTTCTGACACCCGCCCAGCTTACAGGCCCTGAGGCGCGGGGAACTCTCACAAGGAGTGGAAAGTTTCAAAAGATGGTGAGGGAGTACCTTGCCGATCGTACCAGCGTCCTCCGTGATTCCTCTGTACCTTTTAATTATTGGGTATCCAAGCTGGACACTTGGAATGAACTCGCTCTGTACGCCTTATCGGAGCGTGCTTTTAGTGCCGCTGGGGGAATTATAACTGATAAGCGCACTCGCCTGTCAACTGACAATGCTGACAAGCTGACCCTTATCAAAATGAACAAGGGCTGGATTGGGCCAGACTTTTCATCACCACCAAATGACAGCAGAGTAACATAAAGTCAAATCCACTGTGTTATTTCGGGAGGTGTATTCCCATGCACCGCTTCACACCCACTCATGGGTATACGCTTCCTCATTTTGGCTCTATTTTGCTCTTCTCCTTATCCTCAGCCTCCACCACCACTATACCACCAGGGTGACCTTGGTCCGTGTTGCCAGCATTGCAAGTTCCTCCCTCCTAATTTTTGGTAGCTTTTGCTTGGAAGGCATAGGAAAAGACTATGGGAGACCCACTCCCCAATAATGGGAATAATGCTTTTAAGATGCTGTACTGCATGGCTCTTGTTTGCCAGCATTGCAAGTTACTCTGTCCTAATTTTTGGCAGCTTTTGCTTGGCAGGCATAGGCAAAGACTATGGGAGACCCACTCCCCAATAATGGGAATAATGTTTTTAAGATGCTGTACTGCATGGCTCTTGCAAGGGGCATTTAAACCGTGTTGTTAAGCTACTGCGACCTCCACCACTTTTCCAAGGGGCATTGATATTGTCTTTTTATTCCACTGCGACCTCCACGTCTCTTCCAAGGGGCATTTAAACCGTCTTTTTAAGCTACTGTGACCTCCACCACTCTTCCAAGGGGCATTAAAACCGTCTTCTTAAGCTACTGCGACCTCCACCGCTCTTCCAAGGGGCATTAAAACCGTCTTGTTAACCCTAGAACGCATGACCATAAAAATCTACATTTTCACATACCTGGGGCCTTTTAGGCCCGTGTGCAAATAACATGGAATAACTCAAACAAAAATGACAAACAACTATATACCTGAGGAATACCTAGAGTTTCAAAATTCTAACTAAAGTAATCTTGCAGAAAATAGAAAACAATTAACAGGACGGGCCTGCGAGGCCCCAGGTATGCGTTCTAGGATTAAGCTACTGCGACCTCCACCATTCTTCCAAGGGGCATTAAAACCATCTTGTTAAGCTACTGCAACCTCCACGTCTCTTCCAAGGGGCATTAAAACCGTCTTGTTAAGCTACTGCAACCTCCACGTCTCTTCCAAGGGGCCTTAAAACTGTCATGTTAAGCTACTGCAACCTCCTCGTCTCTTCCAAGGGGCATTAAAACTGTCTTGTTAAGCTACTGCAACCTCCACGTCTCTTCCAAGGGGCATTAAAACCTTCTTGTTAAGCTACTGCAACCTCCACGTCTCTTCCAAAGGGCATTAAAACCGTCTTGTTAAGCTACTGCAACCTCCACCACTTTTTCAAGGGGCATTGAAATTGTCTTTTTATTCCACTGTGGCCTCCACGTCTCTTCTAAGGGGCATTAAAACCATCTTGTTAAGCTACTGCGACCTCCACTACTTCTCCAAGGGGCATTAAAACCGTCTTGTTAAGCTACTGCGACCTCCACCACTCTTCCAAGGGGCATTAATATTGTCTTTTTATTCCACTGTGACCTCCACCACACCTCCAAGGGGCATTAAAACCGTCTTGTTAAGCTACTGCAACCTCCACGTCTCTTCCAAGGGGCATTAAAACCGTCTTGCTAAGCTACTGCGATCTCCACGTCTCTTCTAAGGGGCATTAAAACCGTCTTGCTAAGCTACTGCAACCTCCATGTCTCTTCCAAGGGGCATTAAAACTGTTTTGTTAAGCTACTGCGACCTCCACGTCTCTTTCAAGGGGCATTAAAACCGTCTTGTTAAGCTACTGCGACCTCCACCACTTTTCCCAGGGGCATTGATATTGTCTTTTTATTCCACTGCGACCTCCACCATTCTTCCAAGGGGCATTAAAACCGTCTTGTTAAGCTACTGCGACCTCTACCACTTTTCCCAGGGGCATTGATATTGTCTTTTTATTCCACTGCGACCTCCACGACTCTTCCAAGGGGCATTTAAACCATCTTGTTTAGCTACTGTGACCTCCACCACTCTTCCAAGGGGCATTAAAACCGTCTTGTTAAGCTACTGCGACCTCCACCACTTTTCCCAGGGGCATTGATATTGTCTTTTTATTCCACTGTGACCTTCACCATTCTTCCAAGCGGCATTAAAACAGTCTTGTTAAGCTACTGCGACCTCCAACACTTTTCCCAGGGGCATTGATATTGTCTTTTTATTCCACTGCGACCTCCACGTCTCCTCCAAGGGGCATTAAAACTGTCTTGCTAAGCTGCTGCATACTCCAAGTCTCTTCCAAGGGGCATTAAAACCATCTTGTTAAGCTACTGCAACCTCCACATCTTTTCCAAGGGGCATTAAAACCATCTTGTTAAGCTACTGCAACCTCCACGTCTCTTCCAAGGGGCATTAAAACCGTCTTTTTAAGCTACTGCAACCTCCACGTCTCTTCCAAGGGGCATTAAAACCATCTTGTTAAGCTACTGCAACCTCCACGTCTCCTCCAAGGGGCATTAAAACCATCTTGTTAAGCTACTGCAAACTCCACATCTCTTCCAAGTGGCATTAAAACCATCTTGTTAAGCTACTGCGACCTCCACCACTTTCCCCAGGGGCATTAAAACCATCTTGCTAAGCTGCTGCGACCTCCACCATTCTTCCAAGGGGCATTAAAACCGTCTTGTTAAGCTACTGCGACCTCCACCACTTTTCCAAGGGGCATTGATATTGTCTTTTCATTCCACTGCAACCTCCACCATTCTTCCAGAGGGCATTGCATTTCTTCCTAATTTTAGTCAGCTTTTGCTTTTCAATGCATAGGCGAACACTAAGGGAGACCCACTCCCCAATAAGGGGTAGAAGGTTTTTAGTATGCTGTAATCCACGTCTGTTTCAAGGGGCATTGCAGTTCCTCATAATTTTTGGAAAGCCTTCCATTCACTGCTTAGGCCAACATTGCACAGGAGACCCAGTTGCTATAAATGGAAAAAACGTTTTAGTTAAGGCCCTCTGACCTCCATGTCAAGGGGCATTAAAGTGCCTCGAAATTTTTGTTAGGCATTGCACTCACTGCATGCCCTTTAACTGTGTAGCCGAACCGCTCCTTTTGGTACCGAAACATATCCTACAAGACATGTGTGGTTGACTGGCGTGATATTGATGTGAATGGTCCCTGTTCCTCCTGCTCTTTCTCCTTTGCCACCACCTCATCCATCATTCATCACCTGAAGCTTTGTTTTAACGGGAGTCATAGAACTGGGATAGTAGCAGGAAAACATCCAGCAATCCTCGGAGAAGGTAGGATATGCGCTAAAACGCTGATCACCTCAGGCCTAGCCGCTACTACATACATGCGCTTGCATTCCAAGAAAACGAAGCAGACGCTAACTTCTATCATCATCATTATGCTCCTCATCTTGGCACTCTCAACTCCCCTGATGGAGAAGCCAGGGCCCACCGGAGGAGTCTGGTTCTCTGGTGGGCTCGTCCAATGCTGCCCTAAAGCAGAGGGAAGTTTGAAGGAGAAATAGGGGCGGCTGGGGACCGTTTATGGACATCCGGCTGCCCCTAGGCGGCTGGGGACCGTGTGTGGACACCCGACCGCGGGGCGGCTGGGGACCGAGTATAGACACCCGGCCCCCCCTGGCGGCTGGGGACCGAGCGTGGACACCCGGCCGCCGGGCGGCTGGGGACTGAGTATGGATGCCTCGCTGCCAAAGTAGCCATGAGGTAGTGGCCAGCTTTGGCCTCCTCCAAACTAAAAGGCCCCATTTCAAGTGCAAGCTAGCAGTATGGTATTGCAGCCTGGGGGTGGGTGGGTGGCAGGTTGCACACTTACGCTTGCATTCCAAGAAAACAAAGCAGATGCTAATGACGCGCCCCTGGGCCTGTGTCGCGCTGCGTTGTGCACGCGGGAGCTTACCCGGAGCCGGATCTCTTGAGGGTTGTAGTCTCGTGGCGGTGACCCGGTCCGTGCCCAGGGAGTCAAACTGAGCGGCGATGTAACAGCGGTAGATGCAGGACGACTACGCCACCCGTTGAATGCAGCTATGGAGCTGCCGCTGCAGGACAGTCCGCTGAGGCCGGTGGATGGATGGTGCAGCGTAGATGGTATAACCCCCAACGGGAGGGGTATGGCCTCAGGGCAGCAGATGTGGATGATGGGGGTAGCAGGAACCACTCAGAGACGGTGCGGTGTAATTCAGGGTCTTTACTGGTAACAAAGATAGACCCTCCCGGAGTACTTGCTAGTGAACGGGGCCTGGTCAGTCCTTGAGCAGATGGGATCTCCCCTGGCCAGGCGGAGTTGTAGGCCTCCCAAACTGACTGTACTCTTCTGGCTACCTTGCTAGAAGCGGATATAAGTAGCCCACGTCCCTGAGTGTACCGTGTGGTGCTCACCCGTATGGCCGGTGACTCGGGGCCTTCTAATGGCTTCCGCTCCATGATGGCGGTGCTGGTCCCACGTGTGTGACCGTGCCTTCGGGTTTCTGGGCCTGAGGACCTGAAATCCCCTGCCGGTCGGCTTCTGCTGCTGGGTAAGAGTTAGTCCCCACAGCCTCGGACGCCGGGTCCGGTAAGAAAGCTTCTCAGTCAGGGCGAGCTCTGCAGCTGCCAGCCCCTGACTTGTAGTAGTATTGCTCCCACTGAGCTTCTGCTGTTTCTTCCTGTGACTGTTTCTTGTCTCTACTCTCCTTGACTGCTAACCCTGCTTCAGCCCCGGGTTTATATAGGGGAAGTTCTTCCCCTCCCAAGACTGGGCAGGAGGTGTGGCATGCACAGGATCCCTGACCAAAGGACCTCCCACCTGCTCTCAGACATAATATCTCTATCACTGTGGCAACCAGACCCCTGGGGTGTCACATTCCCCCCTAGTGAAATTTAGTACTCCGGGACTAAACATATTTTAGAAAAACATAACAAGATATAACAATAACAATACAATAAGAAACACATAAAGGTGGTCACGGCATGTCCGTAACCGGGTGCAGTCTTTGAAGAAAGCAAGGTGTCCATTTCACCAAAACAGGGAGACGTAACCAGGTAGGGGTCTGTCCTACCCCGAGTCCTTAACAGTCTCTAGTCCATCCTGGGTTACGCTCCAACTATGTACAAGGATTCCCGGTAAGTCCACCAAGGATTCCTAAAAATAACTGGAAACACAAAATTATACACAAGCAACAATACACAGATAAACATAAATAAAACAATTTATACACTTCAAATCCTCCAGCGTGCGGGTAACTGGCCTCTAGTGGACCTACGGAGCTGACTGTCTGGCCCTGAACTACAGGGTGTAGAAGCTGTCAAGGGTAAACTGGGCAGCTGTCTACCGGCTCTTTGTCTCACTAGGGGTACGGCAGGCTCACTATAAGCAGAGGGTTGATCCTCCTGTTCTGCTTGTGTGGAGTCTTCTGCCTCCTGGACCGGCTGTTCTTCCAGCTCTACCTGTTGCTCCGTAGGTGCTTGGGATGCTGGTTGGAGGAAGGTGAGTACGGGTACCACAACTGCACCATTGACTTGAGTCCAAGACCGAGGGAAGTCCCCGAGCACAGTACTAACCATATCTTCCCTTTCCTCTACGGGTCGATGGTCTTCTTGTTCCTCTTCAGGGTTCCTCAGTTGTTCGGGACACTTCTTCAGGTGGTCCCGGGATACAATGGCGGTGGTTTCCCCTCCGTCTTTACTGATGGTACAAACCTTCGGGTTCTCGTGGCTTGAGGGCAGTACGGTGTACGGGTCCTTCTCCCACTGGTCATCCAACTTGTGGAGCCGTCTCTTCCTCTTCAAGACCTGCTCTCCGGGTACCAGGGGAACAGCGGGAGCATACTGGTTGTAAGTTTTCTCTTGTCTTTCCCTAGCCTGACAGAGACTTCGCTCCACGCTCTCCTGTACTCTCCGGTACTGCTGCTGCCTCTCTGTGTCCCAGTCTGTTTCTGGTGAAGTGTCCTCGGGTGTCAGGACTCCCATTTCCAGGTCAACAGGTAACTTACCAGGTCTTGCCCTCATTAGGTAAGCCGGGGTACAGTTGGTGGAACCTACCGGGATGTGGTTGTATAGGTCCACCAGATCGGGCAACTTCTCAGGCCACAGACTGCGTTCTTCCAGGGGCAACGTTTTTAGAAGATCCATTACAACCTGGTTCATTTTCTCACAAAGTCCATTAGTTTGCGGATGGTAGGGTGTCGTCCTTATCTTCCGGCAGCCATACAGATTGCAGAATTCCTGGAAGACCTCCGCTTCAAAGGCAGGTCCCTGGTCCGTCAGCACTTGGTCCGGGTACCCGTGTGGACGGCAAAAGTGCTGCTGGAAGGCTCTAGCTGCTGTTTGAGCTGTTAAGTCCTTGACGGGGACGACAACCAGAAACCGGGAGTAATGATCCACGATGGTTAACGCGTAGACGTAGCCACTTCTGCTTGGGGTCAGTTTTACATGATCCAAGGCTACCAGTTCCAACGGTTGCCGGGTGACGATGGACTGCAGGGGAGTCTTCTGGCTGGCACGGTCCTTCCTTCTCAGGTTGCACGGGCCACAGTCTCTGCACCACTTCTCAATGGTTCCCCTCATGCCTACCCAGTGGAACCGCTCGCGCAGCAGGAACTCCAGCTTCTTCCACCCGAAGTGCCCAGCTCCGTCGTGGTATGCCTCCATCACCATGGCTGCGTCCCTTCGTGGCACCACTACTTGCCAGATTAATTCATGCGTCCGGGAGTTAACCATTCTGCGGCACAACTTCCCTTTGTAAAGGAACAGTCGACTCTTCTCTGCCCATAGTTGTTTGGCTTCCTCCGGAGCGTCTGGTTCAAGGCGAGCCTCCGGCCGAGTCAGCATCTCCTTCACCAGTCGGACGGCAGGGTCGCTGTCTTGCGTTTCCGCCCAGTTGTAGTGGGGTAAGGGGTTCAACGTAGCAGTCTGCTTACTCCTTACCTGGTGGGAATACTGAATAGTCCCATGACGGTGGAACGCAGGGAGTTCAACTTCTTCCAGTCCCTCCGGATCTTCTCCTCCGTCCGGCAGGTTGGGCATCCTGGACAGGGCGTCCGCGTTGGTATTGGAGCGTCCTGCCCGGTATTTGATTGTGAACTCGTAGTTGGACAGACGGGCCATCCACCTCTGCTCCAGGGCACCGAGTCTTGCCGTGTCCAGGTGTGTCAACGGGTTGTTATCCGTGTACACGGTGAACCGGGAAGAAGCGAGGTAATGCTTAAAGCGCTCGGTGACTGCCCATACTACGGCCAGGAACTCTAGCTTAAATGAGCTGTAATTCTCGGGGTTCCTTTCGGTGGGTCGCAGTTTTCGGCTGGCGTAGGCGATTACTCGTTCCTTCCCCTGCTGGATCTGGGACAGTACGGCTCCTAGCCCGATGTTACTGGCGTCGGTGTAGAGGATAAAGGGCTGGCTATAATCCGGGTGCGCCAGGATTTCGTCCCCCGTGAGGGCCATCTTCAGCTGGCGGAAGGACTCTTCTTCCAGCTCCTCCCATTTGAAGGGCGGCTTCTGGTTCTTGGCCTTCCGGGACTGGCCTATCAGGAGGTCCTGCATAGGTGCTGCCTTTTTGGTGAAACCGGGAATAAACCTTCGGTAGTAGCCTACCAACCCGAGGAACTGCCGCACTTCTTTTACGCTGGAGGGGCTTGGCCATTCCTTAATTGCGGTGATCTTATCAGGGTCGGGAGCCACTCCGTCAGCGCTCACCAGGTGTCCCAGGTACTGCACCTTTGGTTTCAGGAGGTGACACTTGGAGGGTTTCACCTTTAGGCCGTAACTTGCCAGAGCTTCGAACACTTCCGCCAGGTGTTTCAGGTGGTCCTCATACATCTTGGAATATACGATGACATCGTCCAGGTACAACAGGACCGTCTCGAAGTTTCTGTGGCCCAGACAACACTCCATTAGTCGTTGGAAGGTTCCCGGTGCGTTGCAGAGTCCGAACGGCATGCAGGTGAACTCGCTAAGTCCCATCGGGGTGGTGAATGCGGTCTTCTCCCGGTCCGCCTCTGCTACAGGAACCTGCCAGTACCCGCTAGTGAGATCCAAGGTAGAGAAGAAGTTAGCAGATCTTAAAGCAGCCAATGACTCCTCTATCCTTGGTAAGGGGTACGCATCCTTGTGTGCGATACGATTGATTTTCCGGTAATCTACACACATCCTCATGGTGTTGTCTTTCTTTCGGACTAAGACTAGTGGAGCTGCCCAGGGGCTACAGCTATCCCTGATCACCCCAGCCTCCTTCATGTCTCTAAGCATCCCCTTGGCGTGTTGGTAGTGTGCAGGGGGTACGGGTCGATACCTCTCTTTTATGGGAGGATGGTCTCCCGTGGGGATGTGGTGTTCTACCCCCTTGACTCGCCCGAAGTCTAACGGGTGTTTACTAAACACTCTCTCGTACTCTTGAACCACCCGATAGACTCCCTGTTTCTGATGTGAGGGAGTGGAGTCAGTACCCAAAGGTAGTTGCTGACACCAGTCCTCCTTTGTTTTCTTAGAGCCGTTACCTTCCTCCGGGTGAGATGGAGGCAAGGGTTCCACAGATTGTATAGCATTTTGGTTAATGGTATATAATTTGGCTAGCGTGGCATACCGGGGCAGGTACACTTCCCTCTCCCTGATATTGATTATGCGAACGGGCACCCTCCCATGGCGTACATTGACCACCCCCCGTGCTGTCAAAATGGTGGGCCTACTGTCTGAGTAAACTGGTTCTACCATTGCCTGGTAATCTCTACCTCTCAGACCAATAGCTGCCCGGCACCAAATCATCATTTCACTTTTTGGGGGCATGGCAATAGGAAAAGGGTCACACATTCTTACGCTACCAATCTCACCGCCGGAGAGTTCCACCTGTTGCCGTCGCATCAGTGCCCGGATCTCTTTCTGGAGCACCCGCTGCTCGCCGGAGCTGGCGTTCTTGGCAACCTGCTGTAAAAGGAAAATCACCTCTGCAAGACAATTTTCAATTACATTAGTTCCTAGAGTTATTTTTGGGTGACTCTCATGTTTGTCAATATCTACAATGATCAGTCCCTGTGCTGCCAGTTCGACTCTACCGATTTTGATGGTCACCTCTTTAAATCCGATCTGTGGCACGGGCTGGCCATTGCTGGCGATGATACTCAAGTCGTCGTCAGGGTAGCGGGTAATATCCGAGTCATTCCAGTACTGCTTAAAGAGCACGTACGGGATGGTGGTGACCTGTGACCCGGTGTCCAGTAGGGCACTCATGGGAATGCCGTCCAGTACCACAGGCAAGACTGGACGTCCTCCCACATATCTGTCGCGCCAGTTCGATGGGCCTGGTGATCTTTTTCCTGGGGGTTGGCCCTCTACCCCAGGTTGTGCCCGTTTAAAGAACAGTACCTTGCCATATGTCCAGGTTGATTGCAGCGGCGGCAGATGGGTCGTCCGTCCTCGCTGTATCGGTCACTGGGTCTTCCTCTGGCCGGTGGGGTCCTCCTTGGTCGACGCCACGGGATGTCCTCCGGTCCGGATGCCAGCTGGATCTTCCCTGGGGTGGAAGCCTGTAAAGACTGCACAGTTCGGGTTAGCGCAGCAACGCTCTTAGCTAGCTCTTGGACCTGATGGTGTAGGTCTGGAGCCGGGTCATTGTCCAAAGCCTGCGCATCAGCTCCCACAGGCCCTGCCGACAAGGGCGCCATCAGGGTCGGTCTGCTTAATGGCCCTCAGGGCCTCTTGTAGGTTTAGTGCATAGTCCCTTATACTCTCATGCGCTCGCTGCTTGCACCCGTAGAATCTAAGCTTAATCTCGGCTGAGGTGCGGGTATCAAAGGTGTCCTTCAGCCGGGTTAGTATCCCTGCGACAGTCTTCCTCCCAGGTGGCCAGGATTTTACTTCCCTTTTGGCTGCCCCGGTTAGTTGGGCCACCAGGATGCTCACTTTTTGCTCTTCTGTGAGGGGGTACACCTGGAAGAGGCTATCCAGCTTTTCTCTAAAGTCATGCAGGGTATGTGACTCCCCTGAGTACTGGGGTAGCCAAGCTGCTCCCGGGATATAGGGCATGGTGAAGGGCATAACTGCAGCAGCGGTAGCGCTGGCGGGGGTTGAGGCAGTGAAGCTCTCCTCCGTATCCGACATCTTCCTCCCCCCTAGTGGACCGTGGCCTACCTTGCGATGATCCTGTTCCGTAGGCCGCGGCTCCGCAGTGGATCGTCAGGGTTGAGGACCTTCCGTCGCGCTCCTGTGACATCGGCGTCTCCTGGGCTCCTTCCAGGACCTTACGCAACGTCCGGACGTGAGGCGGGGCTTCAGTTCTCGCGCGCTTTCGGAGTCCACGCCCCTCTTCTTCCCGCGCGGCGTCCTCAAGATGGCGTCCAATGGCGGGAAAACTCCACGGATGGCGGGAAGAAGGCAGAAGATGGCGCCGGATGGCGGGAAACTTCACCGATGGCGGGAAGAAGGCTGAAGATGGCGCCGGATGGCGGGAATCTTCACCACAAGTAAGTTTGAAAAGTCTCTTTTTCAGGCACGCAGTACCCGGTGGTTGCGGGCACGAAATCCTGCCGACTACGCCAAAGTTGACGCGCCCCTGGTCCTGTGTCGCGCTGCGTTGCGCACGCGGGAGCTTACCCGGAGCCGGATCTCTTGAGGGTTGTAGTCTCGTGGCGGTGACCCGGTCCGTGCCCAGGGAGTCAAACTGAGCGGTGATGTAACAGCGGTAGATGCAGGACGACTACGCCACCCGTTGAATGCAGCTATGGAGCTGCCGCTGCAGGACAGTCCGCTGAGGCCGGTGGATGGATGGTGCAGCGTAGATGGTATAACCCCCAACGGGAGGGGTATGGCCTCAGGGCAGCAGATGTGGATGATGGGGGTAGCAGGAACCACTCAGAGACGGTGCGGTGTAATTCAGGGTCTTTACTGGTAACAACGATAGACCCTCCCGGAGTACTTGCTAGTGAACGGGGCCTGGTCAGTCCTTGAGCAGATGGGATCTCCCCTGGCCAGGCGGAGTTGTAGGCCTCCCAAACTGACTGTACTCTTCTGGCTACCTTGCTAGAAGCGGATATAAGTAGCCCACGTCCCTGAGTGTACCGTCTGGTGCTCACCCGTATGGCCGGTGACTCGGGGCCTTCTAATGGCTTCCGCTCCACGATGGCGGTGCTGGTCCCACGCGTGTGACCGTGCCTTCGGGTTTCTGGGCCTGAGGACCTGAAATCCCCTGCCGGTCGGCTTCTGCTGCTGGGTAAGAGTTAGTCCCCACAGCCTCGGACGCCGGGTCCGGTAAGAAAGCTTCTCAGTCAGGGCGAGCTCTGCAGCTGCCAGCCCCTGACTTGTAGTAGTATTGCTCCCACTGAGCTTCTGCTGTTTCTTCCTGTGACTGTTTCTTGTCTCTACTCTCCTTGACTGCTAACCCTGCTTCAGCCCCGGGTTTATATAGGGGAAGTTCTTCCCCTCCCAAGACTGAGCAGGAGGTGTGGCATGCACAGGATCCCTGACCAAAGGACCTCCCACCTGCTCTCAGACATAATATCTCTATCACTGTGGCAACCAGACCCCTGGGGTGTCACACTAACTTCTATCATCATCATCATGCTCCTCACTTTGGCACTCTCAACTCGCCTGATGGAGAAGCCAGGGCCCACCGGAGGAGTCTGGTTCTCTGGTGGGCTCGTCCAATGCTGCCCTAAAGCAGGCCAGGCTAAGAAAATTGTTGGGGAAGTTTGAAGGAGAAATAGGGGCGGCTGGGAAAAGCTTATGGACAACCGGCCGCCCCCAGGCGGCTGGGGACCGTGTGTGGACACCCGGCTGCAGGGTGGCTGGGGACCAAGTATGGACACCCGGCCGCCCCCTGGCGGCTGGGGACCGAGCGTGGACACCCGGCTTTTAGGCAGTAACCTGGTTGTCAGAGATGCTTCCAGGGGTCTTCCCCATGCTGTTCCCATGTCTTTTCAGCACTGTATGCATGTGTCACACAGCACATGGCCAGATAAGATTGTAAAATATTAAAATTACATTTCCCGGTGAATACATTTGTCACGGTTGAAAGCAATACAAAAGTGCAAAAACGCATAAAAAATGCTACTTGTGAACATAGCCCAAGGTGTGGAGGAGTATTTTTGTTTTTGGTTATTTATTTTACCTTATACACAAGTCTTTACTCTGCAAAGGATGTTCCTAAACATATTTCACAGGAAAACCGTTTCAGTTTAGTTTTTGAACGTTATATTGTGAGCTTAATACCTCTGACCACGTTGTTGACAGCAGTGACCTGGGGGTCAGAAATGCTTCCTGGGGCGATGCCCATGCTGTCCCCTTGTCTTTTGAGCATTGTCACTATAGTTTTGGGCACTTTTTAGGCTTTCTACAGACTGCCGGGGGTGCCGCCGCAAAAATGCTCGGGTCTCCCATAGACTAACATTGAGCTTCGAGCACCCGAGCATTTTAGTGCTCGCTCAACACTAATAATCACCACACTCTATGGAGACTCATTGTAGCAAATTTAAGGAGCAACATACTAAAAACATTTTAATTGATAAATGTCATAAAACATAAAAAATAAAAATATTAGGCATTTTATATAATAATAATAATAATTAAAAAATAAAATAATAATCATTTTATTATTCCATGGTGCTTTACAATTCAGATGTTACATGTGCAATGTCAGACATTACAAAGTAGCACAATTCCTACAAGAGGAGGTGAGGTCCCTGCTCACAAGTTTGCAACTTAAAAGTAAAGTTGGACACAAAAAGTAATAAGTGTTTGTAGTATATGGTACGGCCACCTTTTAGAATAAATAAGGATATACATATAAGGCTGCATGAACCGGCCACCAGCCGGTATCTGTGTAGTGAGCTGGCAGACTCTGGCTGTTCTGTGATAATTGAGATAGAGCCTGTTACAGGAATGATTACGCAGGATGGTGTTGCCACCTTGTGGCCAGAGGTTGCACCTGCGCAGGGTGTGATGACAGAGAAAAAGACTGAGCCTCCTGTGTCCCGCCCTAGAGAGTCACGTGACCAGAGTGGGAAGCAGGAAAAAGCGCGCAAAGAGTCTGTTGTTGTCTGTGAAAAGAGCCAGGACGGTGTGCAGCTCCTTGTGTGTGGTGCAGAGGAGACTCTCAACGTGATTTCTTTTATCTGACACCTTATCCTCAGAGCCTTCCCCAGCTTCTGCACTGCTGAAGGATTCAGCTGTTACACTCCCTGCTACTGGAGTGTGGACTACATAAGGGAATCCACAAAAGCTGCTATCCGGATCAGAGAGACTGTAAGCGGGACCTCTGGCGAGAGGCCGAAGTATTCCTTTCTTTCAGTAAAATTTGTTGTTCCTGTCTTCTTCGGCTGGGACCCCTTCCTGCAAAGACAGACAGGCCTGCGACGGGGGACACATCCTTCTGGAGTAAAGGACTGGTAACGTGTGAGTAGGGACAGTGAGAGTCAGCTTATAAGTACACGTTATTGCTGTGCATATTTACGGTTGTCATTTATTGTGTTCTGCTGTGTATACAAGTAAACATACGGTTATCAAGATAGAGTCTGTGTGTGGGGATCTTGCTGGGCCAGATCATAGATACCAACGCTCGGCCTTGCCCGCGGTCACTTCATCTGGCGTAGTCGACAGGATCTGTGACCAACAAGATTCCCACCCAGGCCACGTGTACAGTCAGAAAGCCCCGCCGGTGTCTATTGTGAATCAGGTCAGGAAATTTGGCGGACGAAACTACCCTGTACCAGAGTGGGCGGAACAAGTCCGGATACTGGGGGAAATGTATAATATTGACCCTAAGACCTTGGCAGAAATGGCGGTACTGACGCTAGAGGGGGAGGCATGGACGACAGTCAGACTGGAGACGGCCAGGGGCCAGCGTACAGTAGATGATTTGGTGCGGGTGCTGGAGAACACCTATAGGCTGACCACATACCAGGGAACACTGCAACACATGTTCTTTAGACGGATGCAGCTTGAATGGGAGGATATTCCCCAATATGCGAACGCCCTTCAGGTACTCCTTGAACAAGCCTGTGGAAAAGGGGAACAACTAGCTGGTATGGCTCCTCGTGACCTGGTACTGAGAGACCAATTTGTAATAGGACTGAGAGACCAGTATCTTAACCGCACGTTACAGGACTTGATCCGGATGATGCCGACTCTTACTTTTGCTGAAGTCAAACAGGAAGCCATAGAACGTTCAACGGGACCCGTCATGGATGTGGGGATTCAAGGTGCTGCGTGCAGATCCATATCTGACATTAAAAATCCGAACAGTGACACGGAAGACCTGAAACAGATGGTAGCAGACTTACAGAAACAGGTATTACAGTTGACATTAGACCGACAGGGAGACCAGCGAAGACAGCCTAGTCGTCCCGTGAGACAGTGTTGGTCATGCGGTGATCCTCGCCATAGGGCAAATCGTTGTCCTCAACACTTTCCTCCGCAAAAACCTCCGTCGCACCAACAAACAAACCCTCAGTCGCCCCAGCGAAGGGAATTTCGATCAGACCAGCGAATGGAACCCCAGCCATATCCACAAGCAGAGCTACCACGCCGGGCCTCACCACAATGGCCGCCGTTAAACTAGACATCCCTGCAGCTGAGGCTCGCGCAGCAGGGGAGGCCAAGGAGAGGGGTGTGGAAAAACAGAGCCGATGGCGGAGTGCTCTTGCCTCGAATAGCCCGACACTTGAAGTTGTCCTGGAAGGAATTGCCGTACAGGGACTGATGGACACCGGGTCACAAGTGACCACGATCTCTGAACAGTATTACGAAAATTACCTCAAACCAAGAACTGCTCATGACCCAGACACCGCCATTAAGATTATTGCGGCTAATAATCTACCCATTCCAGTGACCGGAGTTGCTTGGATGGACACAAAGGCCTGCGGACAGGACTTATGGAAACGAGGGATCGTCATCGTCAAGGAAGGTTTCGGCTCCGAGACCCATGTGATAGTTGGAATGAACATCTTGAAAGACCTGGATCTTATGCTGTTGACAAGAAAAGGACCCAAATACTGGCAGAAAGTCACCAAACATAAGCCGACTCATCTGGCATTCCAGCGCGTAATCCGGACCGTTGGACTTCAACAGATGGCAGAGGAACAACTACCCCTAGCCGCCATTACGGTGCCACGCCGTACTCGGATTACTTTGCCCGCTGAAAAAGAGACAGTCATTTCCTTACCCCTTAACACCCACCGACAACTTGAGGGGGTTGAAGTGTTGGTCAAGCTGAGGACCCCAAGTGGGGGTAAGCTAAACCCACTAGTTGCTCGCACTCTAGCCGTCGTGAGGAACGGGAGAGTCCATGTCAGGTTAAACAACACTGCAGACGTAGGCCTAGCCCTTGAAGCCGGCACTCAGCTTGCCCGGGTATATGCTCTACCCACGGAAGTGAATCCCATTGGACCCCTAAAATTCACCCCGTCTACAGAAGGCGACTGGACGGTAACCGTCTCAGCCATAAACGCTCAAGTAGACGATGAAGACATTGGGTGAAAACTACGGGAAAAAGTACAGCTAGACACGTCTCAATACACCAAACAAGAAGTGTCTCAAGTGGAGGAACTCCTACGGGAACACCAAAACTCCTTTGCAAAGCATGACACAGACTTTGGGTGTACCACCAGTATCCAGCACGAGATATCCACGGGCGACACCCCCCCATATCCGCGAGAGGTACCGGCAGATACCACATCAGCAATACCAGGAGGTGAAAAGCCTGTTAGAATCCATGCTACGCGCCGGAGTGGTACGTGAAAGCCAGAGCCCGTGGGCTGCACCCGTGGTGATAGTCAAAAAGAAAGATGGTTCCCTAAGATTTTGCGTGGACTACCGTAGGCTGAACGCTTGCACTATCCGGGACTCATATCCACTTCCTCGGATCGAAGAGTCACTGACGGCCCTAAAGAAGGCCAAATATTTTTCGTCCCTAGACCTGGCCAGTGGATATTGGCAGGTTCCAATGAGTGAGAAGGACAGGGAAAAGACCGCCTTCATCCTTCCCATGGGCCTGTATGAGTTCGACCGGATGCCGTTCGGCTTGAATAACGCTCCGGGGACCTTTCAGAGACTGATGGAACGCTGTCTGGGAGACTTCAACTTTGAGTTTACGCTGATATACCTTGACGACATCGTGGTATACTCCGCCACCTTTGAGGATCATCTTCACAAGCTTGGCCAAGTGTTCCAGCGCTTGAGGGGACACGGCTTGAAGTTGAAGCCCAGCAAGTGCCTTCTGTTCCAGCAGGAAATCGACTACTTGGGTCACCGGATCTCGGCCGAAGGTGTCCAGCCCTCTCCGGAGAAGATAGCAGCCGTTCAAGAGTGGCCGCAGCCAACTACCGTCAAAGAAGTCCGGGCTTTTCTGGGACTGGCAGGCTACTACCGTCGGTTTGTCAAGGACTTTGCTCGGCTTGCTGAACCACTGCATGAGGTTCTCCGAGGGACCGCGAACAGTCCCAGAGGGCGACGCATCAGTTGGGGGCCTGACCGAGAAAAATCCTTTCAGGCACTTAAGGCTGCTCTAACATCCCCCCCTGTTCTGGCGTATGCAGATTACACATTACCGTTTCAGTTGCAAACCGACGCCAGCCTTCAATGCCTAGGGGTGGTCCTCTCTCAAGTTCAAGATAATAAAGAACGCATGATAGCCTATGCCTGTAGGTCTCTCCGTGATACCGAAAAGAATCCCGTCAACTACAGCTCCTTCCGTTTGGAACTCTTGGCTCTGACTTGGGCTATGACGGAGAAATTTGCCGGCTATCTGACAGGAGTGAAGGTGCTGGTCATGACGGACAACAATCCTCTTGCCCACCTAGAGAATGCCAAACTAAGGGCAATGGAACAGCGCTGGATGGCCAAGCTCTCTAGATTCCAGTACAAAATTAAATACAGAGCGGGGAACGAGAATCAGAATGCTGACAGCCTGTCTAGAGTGACATCATCCCCGCCAGTGGGGGACTGGGATGAAGAGTTGGAGGAAGATGAGATGCCTGACTTTGCCCGGCTCGCAAAGCAAATAGAAGATAGCCGCCAGTATGCTGTAGGAGGGATTGAAGCCGTAGTGGGATCTCCCCTGTCCCAGCAAGAATGGGCCAAGCTTCAAGATCGAGATCCCGAGCACGTCTTACTGAAACAGTATGTGAATAAACAAGAGAAACCGCCCTCCGAAGTGAGAGACCGACTATCGACCGGAGCCTTGGCTCTGCTCGCCCAATGGGATCGGCTGATCGTGAAAGATGGAGTCCTGTGTCGCAGGGCCCTTCTATCCCATATGCTGGAGGAGTGTTTGCAGATTGTTGTCCCGGTGTAGTTGGCCCATGAGATGGTGGGCGAAGCTCACAGGAGGAACGGCCACTTCGGCATAGACAAGACCCTCCGGTGGACCCAGCAGTTCATTTTTTGTCCGGGGCTCCGTAAGCAGGTTGAAAACATCTGTCAAGGATGCCGTACCTGTGAATTCCACAAGTCCGCGGAGCAGCGTGCCCCCGTCCAGACTATTAAGACGTCGAGGCCCCTCGAACTGTTGATGGTGGACTATCTGTTGATCGGAACGGCGAATAGTGGCTACCAGTACTGTCTGGTGATGGTGGACCACTTCATGAAATTGGCCGTCGCTGTTGCTACCAAGGATCAGACTGCTGAATCAGCTGCACAGGCCATCTGTCAGCAATTCGTTCGGGTCTACGGGTGTCCGGAGCGGCTACACTCTGATCAGGGGGCTTGTTTCGAAGGGCGAGTCATTGAAGAACTCCAACGGATGTATGGAATCAAGAAGTCCAGGACCACCCCTTACCATCCACAAGGGAATGGCGCGTGTGAACGCTTTAACTGGACCCTCTTACAACTGATCCGGACACTGGCTGAAGACAAAAAGCCCGACTGGTCTCGATTCCTCCCAGAACTGCTGTGGGCCTATAATAATCAAGTCCATTCCGTCACCGGATACACCCCATTACCCTTCTCTTTGGCCTTCCAGACAAAGACATCCATGAGTTGCAACTGTCTAGCTCCGAAGAAGATACCTGTGGTACCTATCCTTCCTGGCTACAAACACACCGCCAGAGAATGGAGACTGTCTACCGGCTAGTAGGCCAACAAATCCAGGATCAAGTGCACGCTGACCCACTTCCGGTACAAGAGGACTCACTGAATGTAGGTCAACTGGTCCTAGTCCGTATAAAGAAACCGCAAGGGAAACTCCGGCCCAAGTGGGAGACCGAAGTCTATCGAGTAATTGGACAGCCATACCCCGGTGGCCCCGTCTATCGAGTGCAGGGCGAAGACAGTGGCAGCATCCGAACTTTGCACCGTAATATGTTGCGCCCCTGCCGTTCCCAGCCTGACTCCCCTACTGTGATACCTAGAGAGATGGATATCACTAATACTGTCGGAGACGCTGACCCTGGGGATGTAGAGATTGAATGCATGCCTACCCCTGTCCGTGCGACTGACGCACTTGGACCGATTACCTCCTCTACTGACATGTCGACTGGGAAAGAGAGTGGGGTGACTGATCGGAGGGAGGGGATCCAACCTGTTAGGCGGACAACGAGAACCGCTGCAGGGGTACCTCCAGGACAGTCCTACAGAGACCAATATGTGTGGCCCTCTTCCCAGCCGCCCCCTGTCACATCCACAGCCATCGCCGCCCTGGAACCGGTCGTTGACAGGGACTGCCAACCTTTGAGTGGGGGGGCGTGTAGTGAGCTGGCAGACTCTGGCTGTTCTGTGATAATTGAGATAGAGCCTGTGACAGGAATGATTACGCAGGATGGTGTTGCCACCTTGTGGCCAGAGATTGCACCTGCGCAGGGTGTGATGACAGAGAAAAAGACTGAGCCTCCTGTGTCCCGCCCTAGAGAGTCATGTGACCAGAGTGGGAAGCAGGAAAAAGCGCGCAAAGAGTCTGTTGTTGTCTGTGAAAAGAGCCAGGACGGTGTGCAGCTCCTCGTGTGTGGCGCAGAGGAGACTCTCAACGTGATTTCTTTTATCTGACATCTTATCCTCGGGGCCTTCCCCAGCTTCTGCACTGCTGAGGGATACAGCTATTACACTCCCTGCTACTGGAGTGTGGACTACATAAGGGAATCCACAAAAGCTGCTATCCGGATCAGAGAGACTGTAAGCGGGACCTCTGGCGAGAGGCCGAAGTATTCCTTTCTTTCAGTAAAATTTGTTGTTCCTGTCTTCTTCAGCTGGGATGCCTTCCTGCAAAGACAGACAGGCCTGCGACGGGGGACACATCCTTCTGGAATAAAGAACTGGTAACGTGTGAGTAGGGACAGTGAGGGTCAGCTTATCAGTACACGTTATTGCTGTGCATATTTACGGTTGTCATTTATTGTGTTCTGCTGTGTTAAAAATGTATACAAGTAAAGATACGGTTATCAAGATAGAGTCTGTGTGTGGGGATCTTGCTGGGCCAGATCATAGATACCAACGCGCGGCCTTGCCCGCGGTCACTTCATCTGTATATGTTCAGATTTTTTATCAGTTAACAAAATGCATAGTTAAGATTGATAAATGCAAAAAAATGTTAGTAAACCTAGAAATTTGTTTTTTAGTTAATTTTTTTTTTATTTTAATTAATAATAGCATAGAAGGATAAGGAGGGGGACTAGGAACATAATCAATAGCCAAAATCATAGTCAGGAGGACAGCCGGGGTCAGATACTGGGTGATCAGTAAAAGCCAATCAGTATGAATACCGCGGAGCCCGGTGACAGAGGCGTTACTGAAACATGTCCAGGTATAGATGGACCAGTCAGAAGGCCACAGGTAGATGGTGATGGTCCTTCTATACAGGTCCAGCAGTGATGGTGGATCTGCTGGACTTCAGGTTTTCTGTCTTTTAGATGGTTTCAGGGCAACAGTAACAGCATGCAAATGCACGAGCAGCCCTGGATAATCCACGCCGGCAGGATGGTAAGATCCGGCGGAAGATGGAACCTATGAGAAGAGAAGTAAATATAATGTAAGTGATGGGACTCCATAATACATGATACTACTGTGCGGTCACTGTGCCGGACGGCAGAAGAATCTCATCACACAGAGGTCAGGGATCATTGTCAGCCATCATACATGTGACAATCCATCACTGACAGATGACATCTGCTCCGCATGAATTATTCTCACTGACCGACATCACACAACATGGAGCTGATTCTCACACTTACCTCGTCTCTTATTCCCCTTTTCTACATTTTCAGATTTTTCTTGCTCTTTACTCAGATTTATTGAAGATTTTCTTTCCTCCTGAGCTGGAAATTCTGATCAGAAAGTAAAAAAAACCTCAGTAACGACATATTCCCATGGGACCTGCTTAGTCTCCTGTATATAGTCCTGTCTCCTATAGTCCTGAAAATCTAGTATTGCTTCATAATAGGGCAGAATAAGTCCTATATAATGTGCATAACCTCATCTGAGGGACATTAGATGTACCACTAATATAGAGAAGTAAGTGTCCTGTCTGCCGCCATGTGGTACATCATTGATGAGAGATATTTTATAATAGGAGACGATGTCTCCTTATGATGATGTAGGTTATTGGATGCTACAACATATCTCACAGAAACAATGAAAAAAACTTCTGTACACAATGTAAGGAAATAGAGATAGAGTATGGGCCATGGGCAACATAATTGGGATCCATGAAACATAGACAACATAGGAAACCTATTACAGAAAAACCACGTAGAAATATTTGAGCCTTAAAGACAACATTCACATTGTTGGTGCTGTAGACATGTACATACCTGACAATGGGGACGAGGATGGCAAACTGCTAATAGCATCTTCTCTATCAGATAGAGGAACAGAATCTTTCTGCCTGTTTGAAAGAAAATAAATGTGTAAATCAGAAATAAATGCAGTATAAAAGGGGTTTTCTCAGTATAAGAACATGGACAATAGGGCCTAATAGGATGCATGACCGTCATAGTGGGGAAGGTTTCCTGCTCAAAACTACCTTCTATAGAGCCGAGCAGAAATCAGCTGCTAAGCATGACTGGCATGTAATACTACATCTCTGCCACAATATGGGCAGCACTAAAAATGCATGACCGGCCGCAATTATAGACTGTTAGTTATCACCAGCAGTTTCTAAAGGCAAAAGCACAATTACCGCTCATCATGGGGTGGTGGATGCTGAATTTGATAATATGGTATTTATATCCTATATTTGATGTTGTGTACATATATCATCCTGAAGCTCCCAGTAGTGGCCCCATAATCTACTCACATCTCTGAGATGTTTGTGCTGGATTCTACGGTATACTCTGGAGAGGACTTGGGATCCTCATTGTCCATTGTCCTGGTAGCAGTGGTACAGAGCTAAATGTGGAAACAATAAAAAATATATGAAATAATTTAATGTTTACTTTTACGTGTCTTTTACACATATTTTGGATTTATTAATCACATACTTACTTTTGAAAATCGTTCAGAAGTTGATATAAAATTGTGGAAGTCAAGACTCTCATTGTCCTCACTTGTGTGCTCTGAGACCAGATGTTTGTTTATATCATAATGATCTACAAGACATAGATAATGAAGTGCTATTAGAGGTTGTCAGTATAACACAGTCACCATTTATCATTAATATTAATGGGAAACAATTGTTACATATTAAGGAAGACGAGACAAACAGCCGCTTAGTCTAGATGACGTCTTCTTCTACTTACTCATAAATAAGCTGGTGTCCACATCTGATGTTAGCTTAGGAACATACACCGGCTTTTGACTTAGAAGGTTATCAAAGTCTAAGTCACTTAAGAAGGGATGACCCTTGATCTCAAATACTCCTCCTGGATAAAGAAAAACAAAGGTGATGTGGATATTGTCAGAAACTCCCCCATATCTAAACGGTGTATCTTAATCTGAACTAATTATATAACTGAGCCGACATGTAAGAAATAGACTAAAGCACTAAAAATGCACAAGCTGATAGACAAGTGCCGATCCTCATGTACATTTGCGATATGTCCTCGGTGTAATAAGGAAATAATAATATTATTATATCTGTTACCTGTCCCAAGTCTATGCACAGGATTTATTATGAGCAGCTCTGTGATAAGGGTCTGAGCATCAGGTGGAGGAGCACGATCACAATTCCAAATTATGTGTCCTGTTATGTAGAAAATTACAGAACATAAAACCTCTTTACTGGACTATAAGATAAAGCAAAGGAAAAAACTAAACTAATGTAACCAGTCAAAGCAATGATTGGATCATTCTACTTACCAATGCCAATACTTTTATAAAGCTCAATTACAGAACCCCCACGAAGTGGTACGTATCCCAGGAGAAATTCAAGTAGGATTATCCCCATTGACCACCAGTCAACAGGTCTTCCGTAGCCTTTCTTTAGGATGATCTCTGGGGCTTTGTATAACGGGGTGCCACAGTCCTGGAAACCAAGAGAGATTAGAGATGAAAATAGATTAAATTATTATTTTGCCAAGTTTTCGACATAAAAACAGAATGACAGAAGATAAAATATCAGTGGAAAAGTTATCTAAAAATGAAGAATGTAGAGAAGACACAATAGGGTGATGAGATTTGTACAGAACCAGCTAAGTTCCTGTAAATAATGCTGACCTCACGGTTCAGGAACTCTCTGGCGATGTCCTCCGCTAATTCCTTGTAGATGTTGGTGTTTGGTATCATGACACCAACTTTTGAAAGCCCAAAATCTGTGACTTTAATATGTCCAGTAGACGTTATCAGGAGGCTGTGAAAGAAAAGATGGGTTTAGCTTCATAGACCGTGAGATGATAAAGGATAAATTTCCCCCTTTTGTTATAATACAGGGGGCACTTACTTCTCTGGCTTCAAGTCTCTGTGCACCACACCATAACTATGGAGGTATTCTACAGCAAGAACCGCTTCTGCAAAGTATAAGCGGGCCAAGGGGACAGGTAAAGGACCCCTGGTTCTTAGGAGGGTCCTGCAGTCTCCACCTATAGAAGAAAGAAAATATGACAGGTAAGTGGTTTATTCAGCGGATCACCATAATGTATAATGAGAAGTGAGCAGAGACATTGGGGCAGGAGAGAATATATAAAGATATAATGTATATTCGACATAATATTAGTCTGAAGTCATGGTGAAATGTCATCCATGTAACTAATAACACAAATAGCATCTTGTCTACAGCTGGAGATACTGACAGTGCGGACATACAGGGAGATCACACACATCAATGACTTTCCGGGCATCTTGGTAATGGATAACCTGTAGTAAATGCTCTGTGGGGATGTAACCATTCACATTGAAAAATCCTAATTTTAAGAGTGGTGATAAAATGTAAGCAGACATGGTCTGAATATAATACAATGTACGTGTCCTACCTCCTACATACTCCATGACCATACACAGGTGAGATCTTGTAGGGAAGGAGCAGAGCATGGAGACCACAAAGGGACAATCAGCGAATGTCAGGATGTCCCTCTCCAGAAAGGCCATTTCCACTTTCCGTGGCCTATCCAAGTTCTTCTTGGCCATTTTCTTCATAGCAAAGACCTGTTGTGAGACTTTATGATGCACTAAGTAGACGGCACTGGAGAGAAGGAGAATCCAAGGGTTATAATAAATCCTTATTACAGTCTGTATATAGAAGTCATTATATGATTTTCTGTACTAATGTTTATACTAGAAGTCCGGCCATCACTAGAAATCCACATCTAGAAATACATGAGACACTACATAGATCACCTATGGGAGGTTCCACAATGCCACGTCTGCCGGAGCCCTCACCAAGGTCACATTACAGGTGAGAGAATCTACCGAAATTCTTCTTGGGCAGATTCGCTATAATTGACCAGTAGTTACGATTCAGTCCAAATAAAAATTGGTCCAAATTGAAAGTCCTCCAATTGCTGTAAGCAGATGTTTTTTAAGCTCTCTCCACACCCCAAAGCATAATAAATGGAGGGGAGGAAATACGTTAAAATGTAATTAAACATAATATACCCACCTGTCCTAGGCCCTCACCTGTCCATCACTGCAGTCCTCCATCCTCTGTGCCAGTCTTTGGTTGTTCTGGCGCCCCCTTCTGCTGCTGAGGCCAGTGATTGGACTCACATGGTCATGGTGGACGGTGGCAGGTGCAGATGTCATTGATGTCCATATCGTGTCACCCCTATCGTGACCATGTGTAGCCAATAACTCTTATCAGCTCCATAATGAAGCCCCCCCAAAAAAACAAAGACTGGAGCGGAGAGCAGGAAAGCTCTGGTGGAGGTGGCAGCATAAGGACAGATGAGGGTCCAGGACAGGTGAGTGTAATGTATTATATTATTTGAATCCCTTTCCTTACAGTTTGATTTGTTACCGATCAGTTTGCTCCACTGGATATACAGTACAGTAACTGAGCTGAATAGTGACATTTAGATGTGGACAGTGGTGTGGACTTGTATCGTTTCCCTATGACAGTGATGGCGAACCTTTTAGAGACCGAGTGCCCAAACTGCAATCCAAAACTCACTTATTTATCGCAAAGTGCCAACACGGCAATTTAACCTGAATACTGTCTGAGGTTTTATTTTGGAAAAACAACTCCTACATTAGCACGCAATAGAGTCTATAGCAAAGGGCTTGTAAGCGCTGCAGTCCAAGCCTAAGATTCTCGCCACCGATTGCAGAGGAGGTCTGTTCTTGAGAATGGAGAGGATTTTTATTCAAAAGTAAAATTGCAAAGTCGTTTGTTTTTACAACCTCTTTGTTTCTGTAACCCTTTATCATGATGAGAATAACCCTTTAAGCCAGGGATGTCAAACTTTAATATACAGAGGGCCAAAATTAAAAGCTTGGACAAAATCACAGGCCAAACTTTATATTTGTTAAAAAATGTCTACAATTCAGGAAGTTTTTCCTTATCAAATAAAACTATTAACTTTTGCAATTATATTGTAATAATATAATATGTTATGTAAGAGCCGTAAAAAGCATGGCCTAATGTAAATATGTAATAACAAAAGGATAAAAAAAACTTGAATAAAACAGATAATAAAGTATGATGCAAACAAATGTGCCCCCAAACAGAGTATGATACCCCCACAGTGAATTCCTCCACATGCACAGTATGATGACCCTACTGTACCCCCCATCAATCCCTGGTGACCCCATCACAGTATGATTGTGACCCCATCACAGTATGATTCTCCAGCAGTAATCCCCACACAGCCCTCCATACAGTATAATGGTCCCCACATAGTTCTCCATACAGTATAATGACACCACATAGTCCTCCATACAGTGTAATGGGCCCCACATAGTCCTCCATACAGTATAATGGGCCCCACACAGTCCTCCATAAAGTGTAAAGGGCCCCACATAGTCCTCCTTACAGTATAATGGCCCCCACATAGTCCTCCATACAGTGTAATGGGCCCCACATAGTCCTCCATACAGTGTAATGGCCTCACATAGTGCTCCATACAGTGTAATGGGCCCACATAGTCCTCCATACAGTATAATGGCCCCATATAGTCCTCCATACAATGTAATGGCCCCACATAGTCCACCATACAGTACAATGGCCTCACATAGTACTTCATACAGAATAATGGGCCCCCATATGGTCCTTCCTACAGTATAATGGCCCCCACATAGTCCTCCATACAGAATAATGGGCCCCCATATGGTCCTTCGTACAGTATAATGGCCCCACATAGTCCTCCATACAGAATAATGGGCCCCACATAGTCCTAAATACAGAATAATGGGCCCCCATATGGTCCTTCCTACAGTATAATGGCCCCCACATAGTCCTCTATACAGTGTAATGGGCCCCACATAGTCCTCCATACAGTGTAATGGCCCCATATAGTCCTCCATACAGTGTAATGGGCTCACATAGTCCTCCATACAGTATAATGGCCCCACATAGTCCTCCATACAGAATAATGGGCCCCCATATGGTCCTTCCTACAGTATAATGGCCCCCACATAGTCCTCCATACAGTGTAATGGGCCCCACATAGTCCTCCATACAGTGTAATGGCCCCATATAGTCCTCCATACTGTGTAATGGGCCCATATAGTCCTCCATACAGTATAATGGCCCCACATAGTCCTCCATACAGTATAATGGCCCCACATAGTCCTCCATACAGTATATTGGCCTCATATAGTCCTTCCTACAGTATAATGGGCCCCACATACTCTTTCATACAGTATTATGAGCACCACATAGTCCTCCATACAGTGTAATGGTCCCACATAGTCCTCCATACAGTACAATGGCCTCACATAGTCCTCCATACAGAATAATGGGCCCCACATAGTCCTCCATACAGAATAATGGGCCCCCATATGGTCATTCCTACAGTATAATGGCCCCCACACAGTCCTCCATACAGTGTAATGGGCTCCACATAGTCCTCCATACAGTATAATGGCCCCACATAGTCCTCCATACAGTATAATGGCTCCAAATGCTCCTCCATATTGTAAAATGGCCCCATATAGTCCTCCATACAGAATAATGGGCCCCCATATGGTCATTCCTACAGTATAATGGCCCCCACACAGTCCTCCATACAGTGTAATGGGCTCCACATAGTCCTCCATACAGTGTAATGGCCCCATATAGTCCTCCATACAGTGTAATGGGCCCACATAGTCCTCCATACAGTATAATGGCCCCACATAGTCCTCCATACAGTATAATGGCCCCACATAGTCCTCCATACAGTATATTGGCCCCATATAGTCCTTCCTACAGTATAATGGGCCCCACATACTCTTTCATACAGTATTATGAGCACCACATAGTCCTCCATACAGTGTAATGGGCCCCACATAGTCCTCCATACAGTATAATGGCCCCACATAGTCCTCCATACAGTATAATGGCTCCAAATGCTCCTCCATATTGTAAAATGGCCCCATATAGTCCTCCATACAGTATAATGGCCCCGCATACTTCTCCATATTTTATAATGGCTCCATATAGTCCTCCATACAGTATAATGGCCCCGCATAGTCCTCCATACAGAATAATGGGCCCCCATATGGTCCTTCCTACAGTATAATGGCCCCCACATAGTCCTCCATACAGTGTAATGGGCCCGCATACTTCTCCATATTTTATAATGGCCCCACATAGTCCTCCATACAGTATAATGGCCCCACATAGTCCTTCATACAGTATATTGGCCCCATATAGTCCTTCCTACAGTATAATGGGTTCCACATAGTTTTTCATACAGTATTATGAGCACCACATAGTCCTCCATACAGAATAATGGGCCCCACATAGTCCTCCATACAGAATAATGGGCCCCCATATGGTCCTTCCTACAGTATAATGTCCCCCACATAGTCCTCATACAGTGTAATGGCCCCATATAGTCCTCCATACAGTGTAATGGGCCCACATAGTCCTTCATACAGTATAATGGCCCCACATAGTCCTCCATACAGTATAATGGCCCCACATAGTCCTCCATACAGTATATTGGCCCCATATAGTCCTTCCTACAGTATAATGGGCCCCACATACTCTTTCATACAGTATTATGAGCACCACATAGTCCTCCATACAGTGTAATGGGCCCCACATAGTCCTCCATACAATATAATGGCCCCACATAGTCCTCCATACAGTATAATGGCTCCACATGGTACTCCATATTGTATAATGGCCCCATATAGTCCTCCATACAGTATAATGGCCCTGCATACTTCTCCATATTTTATAATGGCCCCATATAGTCCTTCCTACAGTATAATGGGCCCCACATACTCTTTCATACAGTATTATGAGCACCACATAGTCCTCCATACAGTATAATGGGCCCCACATAGTCCTCCATACAGTATAATGGCCCCACATAGTCCTCCATACAGTATAATGGCTCCATATAGTCCTCCATACAGTATAATGGCCCCGCATAGTCCTCCATACAGTATAATGGCCCCACTTAGTCCTCCATACAGTATAATGGCCCCACATAGTCCTCCATAAAGTATAAAGGCCCCACATAGTCCTCCATACAGTATAAAGAGACCACATAGTCCTCCATATTGTATAATGACTCCGCATACATCTCCGTACAGTATAATGGCCCTGCATAGTGTTCCATACTGTATAATGGCCCCACATAGTCCTCTATACCTTATAATGGCCCTACATAGTCCTCCATACAGTATAATGGCCCCGCATGGTCCTCCATACAGTATAATGGCCCCGCATACTTCTCCACACAGTATAATGACCCCGCATACTTCTCCATACATTATAATGACCTCGCATACTTCTCCGTACAGTATAATGGTCCTGCATATTGTTCCATACTGTATAATGGCCCCACATAGTCCTCCATACCTTATAATGGCCCCACATAGTCCTCCATACAGTATAATGGCCCCGCATGGTCCTCCATACAGTATAATGGCCCCGCATACTTCTCCACACAGTATAATGACCCCGCATACTTCTCCGTACAGTATAATGGTCCTGCATAGTGTTCCATACTGTATAATGGCCCCATATAGTCCTCCATACAGTATAATGGCCCCGCATGGTCCTCCATACAGTATAATCGCCCTTCATGGTCCTCCATACAGTATAATGGCCCCGCATACTTCTCCACACAGTATAATGACCCGCATACTCCTCCATACAGTATAATGACCCCGCATACTTCTCCGTACAGTATAATGGTCCTGCATAGTGTTCCATACTGTATAATGGCCCCACATAGTCCTCCATACAGTATAATGGGCCCCGCATACTTCTCCACACAGTATAATGACCCCGCATACTCCTCCATACAGTATAATGACCCCGCATACTTTTCCGTACAATATAATGGCCCTGCATAGCGTTCCATACTGTATAATCAGGTCGCACGTGTAGAGGAGAGTGGCCGCGGTGCTAGTGAGAGGGGAATGGTGCGCGGGCTGAGGAGAGTGATGGTGGTGGCGGCAGTGCTGAGGACATGGAGCTCGTGCCCACCGGGAGGGCTCTGCGTGCCATAGGTTCGCCACCACTGCCCTATGATAACACTGAATGTTAGAGCACAGAGGCAGAAGTATTGTCATAGGGAACCCTGAGAAATGTGGATTATGGTAACAGAAATCTCACCCAAAAGCTCCGCTGCTGATGAGTTTGGAAGTTTCATAGTCGCTCATATGCGGCTTTCCTGCCGGGATCAATGATGATTCGATCACGCTCTATAAAGAAATAAGAAATGATATTAAGGAAAAAAGCTCCAGATGCAGAAACGTCTCCCCCTATATTATGTCCCAGCTGATTTACACTGATCCGATGTAGGGAGGATACAAGCCGGACGCTCCGCAGACACGGATGTAATATAAGGGGGTCCTCTATACACCGGTATAATTGTAAAGTGCTGGATAATATGAGAGATCAAACAGAAAAGAACTTACTGGGAATCTGTCAGCAGGATTGTTCTATGTAATCTGGAAGTAGCATGATGTAGGGGCAGAGACCCTGATTCCAACGATGTGTTACTTACTAGGCTGTGTGCTGTTGTTTCCATAAAATCAGTTTTTGATCAGCAGGAGATTATCACTAGAGGACTATGTGTCTCGTGCCATGTAGTCCTATTGCTCTGTAACCCCGACTCAACCACGGATTAGCAGCGTTCTGCCTATGCACAGTGTACACAGAAAGCTGCCAATCAGTAGTGTGGGCGGGGTTATACAGGGCTCAGCATTCAGAGGACTGCTAGATCTGCTGCGAATAAAACAGTGATTTTATTACAACTGCTGCACCCAGTAAAGTAAGTGATATATCGTTGGAATCAGGGTCTCTGTCCCTACATCATGCTGCTCTCTGATGAAATAGCATGAACCTGGTGACAGATTCCCTTTAATATAAATGCAGTTGACTAACACATTAGTGTCATCTCCACTTAGAATAGAGACGTCCCCTGGTTATATGGGGGATAATACTGGTCAGGTCAGTCACACCCCATAATCTGGTGATACACAGACGTCCCCCTCTATGATACTTACACCGGCGGATTCCTGGATCTCCGGGATCTCACAGATTCCACTGTCAGGATTCACCAGCGCAGATGGAACTAAAATAGTGATAAATGATGAAGAGATAAAATGTATTAGACGATATCAATCCTACATAGATAATACAGCGATATAACGGGGAAATGACAAGACGTCTGTGAATGGGATTAATACTCGTTATATGGGGATTCTAATATGGGAACGTACGGGGCATCCACAGATAAATGTAATGTAAATGATGGAGGACCCCCAATCATCACATGAATGAGGAGCCCCCCACCCCTGCTGCACATGAGAGTGATGGGAAGAGAGCTGAAACATAGCAGCCATATGCAAATTAGCCTGGAAGTGCACTGGGGGCGTGTCACTGCACTCAGATTTCTCTTCCCCTCCCCCAGTGCACTTCCATCCTGATTTGTATATGGCTTTTACATTAGATTTCTCCTGACTGGTACATTGGATTTCTGCAAGCAAATAATTATCATTAGGGGACAATGGCCTATACGGTCATACTCAGCGGCGGCAGGCCACGCGACTGCTATGGGACCCGTGAGCTGGTGGGGCCCAGTGTCAGCGCCCGCATTGGGCTCCGCCTGCATCGGGCCCCTTCCACATCCCACCCCAGATCGCAGTTGAAAGCAATGATGGAGGCGGGAGCGTTATATGAAACTTCCTTTCACATCATTCCCCCTCTGCGTCTGATGCAGCAGCGCGATGACATCAGTTCAATTGGGTCGGGTAGTGGAGCTGATGAGAGGCGCTGCAGAGACTGAAGCAGCGGGGGAACAAGGAGCGGTAAGTGTATATTTATTTATTTTTGAGTGAGTATGTGGTGCCCATATTGCTGGAGGACTGTGGCTGCACTCGATCCTATGGGTGCTGCACTCAGTCCTATGGGGGCTGCACTAAGCCCTATAGGGGTTGCACTGAACCCTATGGGGGCTGCATTATGCCCTATGGGGGCTGGCTTATATTGCGAGGAAGACCATGGGGGGTGCATTATATTGCATGGAGGACCATGGGGGTGCATTATATTGCATAGAGGACCATGGGGGTGCATTATATTGCATGGAGGACCATGAGGGGTGCATAATATTGCGTGGATGACCATGGGAGGTGCACAATATTGCATGGAGGACAATATGGGTGCATTATATTGCATGAAGGACCATGGGGGTGCATTATATTGTGTGAAGGACCAGGGGGATGCATTATATTGCATGGAGGACCATGGGGGGTGCATTATATTGCATGGAGGACCATGGAGGGTGCATTATATTGCATGGAGGACCATGAGGGGTGCATTATATTGCATGGAGGACCATGGGGGGTGCATTATATTTTGTGGAGGACCACGAGGGGTGCATTATATTGCATGGAAGACCATGGGGGTGCATTATATTGTGTGGGGACCATGGGGTGGCGCATTATATTATATGTAAGGCTATGTGGGACCATTATGATATTTGAAGGGTTATGTGGGGCCATTATAATATTTGGAGGGTTATGTCGGGGCATTATACTGTATGCAAGCAATTATACGGTGTGAAGATTTGTGTGGGGTCCATCTTACTGTGTGAAGGGCTGTGTGTTGCCTTTATACTGTTTGGAGGGCTAGCAGGGGCCATTTTATGGTGTGGTGAGGTATGGGGGCCATTATACTGCATAGAAGGCTGTGTGGGGGTCACAGTTGGGGGATCATACTGTGTTGGGGTCACCATGCTTTGCGTCGGGAGTTGAGGGGGTGTACAGTAGGGTCATTATACTGTGCATGTGGAGGCTAATGTGGAGGAATGCACCATGGAGGAATCATACTGTATTTGGGGGGCACTTTTGTTGGCATCATACTATAGGGGGGCAATGAAATAGAAATCTAGGACTTCAGCAGGAGGAAAATTAATATGTAAAGGCTGGAAAGTTGTGAGATCTGCTCTCCTGTCACTCCGACAATTATTTAATTTTTTTTTTTTCAGTTGGGGGGGCAATCAGAACTTCTGCTATTGTGCCCCATGATTTCTATGCATGCCCCTGGTCCTACCACTACTTCTATATGAAACAATGTGCTGCCAGGTTCCCATTACACAGAGTAGAGCAGACCTGAGCAAAGTGGAGCCCGTGGGCCACATCCGGCCCTCTGACTGTTCCAGTCCGGCCTGTGGACTGAGATAGCAGTAGGACTGAAGCAGAGGCCCACGGACCGCACCGTGCCTGCCCACTCGCTTACACCGCCGCCTGGCCCTGTCTCCATCTGCGAGCCGCTGAGCTGCTGCATTAGTAGAGGAGGGACCTCCAGCCCCTTCCTCCGCCAATCAGCGTGTGAAGCAGCTGACGCAATGACGTCATCGGAGACATGAAAAGAGGCACAGCACCGGGGGCACGGGAGCAAGGTGAATGTGTGCTTTTTTTAAGGTGTATGGGATGTCTGACAGGACACGGGGAGACTATAGGGTTCTATTGCAGGACATGTGAAGGCTATAGGGGTCTATTGTAGGACATGGGGAGGCTATAGGGGTCTATTGCAGGACATGGGGAGGCTATAGGGGTCTATTGCAGGACATGGGGAGACTATAGAGGTCTATTGCAGGACATGGAGAGGTTATAGGGGTCAATTGCAGGACATGGGGAGGCTAGAGGGGTCTATTGCAGGACATGTGAAGGCTATAGGGGTCTATTGCAGGACATGGGGAGGCTATAGGGGTCTATTGCATGACATGGGGAGGCTATAGGGGTCAGTGCAGGACATGGGGAAGGCTATAGGGGTCTATTGCAGGACATGGGGAGGCTATAGGGGTCTATTGTAGGACATGGGGAGGCTATAGGGGTCTATTGCAGGACATGGGGAGGCTATAGGGGTCTATTGCCAGACATGGGGAGACTATAGAGGTCTATTGCAGGACATAGAGAGGTTATAGGGGTCAATTGCAGGACATGGGGAGGCTAGAGGGGTCTATTGCAGGACATGTGAAGGCTATAGGGGTCTATTGCAGGACATGGGGAGGATATAGGGGTCTATTGCATGACATGGGGAGGCTATAGGGGTCAGTTGCAGGACATGGGGAAGGCTATAGGGGTCTATTGCAGGACATGGGGAGGCTATAGGGGTCTACTGTAGGACATGGGGAGGCTATAGGGGTCTATTGCAGGACATGGGGAGGCTATAGGGGACTATTGCAGGACATGGGGAGGCTATAGGGGTCTATTGCAGGACATGGAGAGGTTATAGGGGTCAATTGCAGGACATGGGGAGGCTATAGGGGTCTATTGCAGGACATGGGGAGGCTATAGGGGTCAGTTGCAGGACATGGGGGAGGCTATAGGGGTCGACTGCAGGACATGGGGAGGCTAAAGGGGTCTATTGCAGGACATGGAGAGGCTATGGGAGTCTATTGCAGGACATGGGAAGGCGATAGGGGTCTATTGCAAGACATGGGGAGGCTATGGGAGTCTGTTGAAGGACATGGGGAGGCTATGGGGGTCTGTTGCAGGACATGTGGAGGCTATGGGGGTCTGTTGCAGGACATGTGGAGGCTATGGGGGTCTGTTACTGGACATGGGGTGGCTATGGGGGTCTGTTGCCTGACATGGGGAGGCTATGGGGGTCTATTGCAGGACATGGAGAGGCTATGGGGGTCTGTTGCAGGACATGTGGAGGCTATGGGGGTCTGTTGCAGGACATGTGGAGGCTATGGGGGTCTGTTGCTGGACATGGGGAGGCTATGGGGTCTGTTACTGGACATGGCGATGGTCTGGGGGTCTGTTGCTGCATATAGGGAGACTATAGAGTTTTATTGCAGGACATGGGTAGGCTATAGGGGTCTATTGCAGGACATGGGGAGGCTCTGGGAGTCAGTTGAGGGACATAGTGAGCCTCTAGGAGTCAGTTGAGGGACATGGTGAGGCTCTGGGAGTCTGTTGAGGGACATGGTGAGGCTATGGGGGTCTGTTGCTGGACATGGTAAGGCTATGGGGGTCTGTTGGAGGACATGAGGAGGCTATGAGGGTCTGTCCCAGGACATGGGGAGGCCTATGAGGGTCTGTTGCAGGACATGGGGAGGCTATGGGGGTCTGTTTCTGGATGTGGGGAGGCTGTGTGGGGCTCTCATGTTGGACGTCGAGTGATTATGGGGCTCATACGGTATATAGAAGGGGCTGTATTCGGGTTCGAACTGTATAAAGGGGATTCTTACTTCTGCTCAATATTAAGTCATGCAATTAATATTAATGTAATTAATATAAGAATTATAATTATTATATTGATATTAATATGGATCAGAATTAATCACAGTCTCTAATGTGGCCCCTCGGGAAAATGAATTGCCCACCCTTGGAGTACAGAGTACATCTAACATTATCCCCGTCCTCTATTATATCTGGATATTCCTTGTAGAAGGTCGGATGATCGCTCACCTGTAATAAGATCGCTGTTCAGCTCCGGCTGACTCCTTGTAGGGTCAGGGATTTCCGGTGTCACATTTTGCTCATATTCGCCGTCGCCTTCTGGTGTTTCCTGATTGATATAATATATATAATTAATATGTGGAATATTTCACTAAATTACCAAATACATAAATCAGGAAGGACTAAATCAACATTTACAGATACACCAATTGTAACTGTACGAATCCCGCGCCATCTTCAGAACTTTTCTCAGAAAGTTCTCTCACTTCAGGGGATTAAGATGAGTTAACATTACAAAATCTCACGTTCTGTGTCAGATTCTATTTTCTACACCGTGATATCCCAGAGCGGTGTTATCTGCGTTCTATATACCATGGCGATATCTTGTAATTCATTCATTACAGTATTCGGTAGAATTGCTTTACACTGCAGCTCCTCTCCACAAGTCCAGATTAATATACTGTATAAGAGACTTGTATACACAATATTTCTGTAAAGATGTCTATTATCTCAGCTGCAGCATTTAGAAGCAGGAAGACTCTGATAATAGTGATAGACAGAGGCGGGATATACAGACTTCCCACCACTGAGCTGTGACTACATCTGCAGAATACAGACTGTCATCACAGACGAGGGAGCAGCAGAGACAGACGGCCATAAAATATCCTATGCCTGCCGGGGACTGACAGGGAGGCCTGTAAGATCTAACCCCAGATCTTCTGAGATCTGACTGGTGATCTGGAGAAGATCAGAGAACAAGGACGAGTGATAGAGAAGATGATGGCTTCTTACCAGGCGTTCCGATGAGCGGGCCGGACGTTCCAGTACACACAGGACTTTTTCGGCCAGGTCTTTAACAAAAGCCAAATCTCCATTTTGAGATCTTTTTTCAGCCTATAAAGAAGAAAAGAAACAATAAGGAACATTCTGAGGTGAGAAAGGTCACAATGGAGGCGGCCATTGTATGTGACATCTGCTCCTCTCTCTGCAGATACAATGACTACATATCTGGGGTTTATAGTGTTATATATTAGAGGAAAGGACAAGCTTCTATCCCACCATTATTGTCTATTATTACAGAGAAGTTTTGTGCGGAGTGTCCGCCATTTACCTGTTGTAGTAATGTCCTGATGTTGTGACATAAATCCATCAGATACTCTGAGGTTAGTTGATCTTGTTGATTTTTGGTCAGGCAGTCCTTTACTAGCTGCATCACCAGCCGGCGAGTGAAGCTGAGGACGCCATCGGGTGGTAGAAGCACAATGTTAGGGCGATTGATGATAAGAATGTCCAATAGTGCTTCTTCCTGAAAATCGTCTAGATATAATCCAGCCATAGCGAAAAACTGCAAGTGCTATCAATCACTATGGAACCAAGAATGGCACCCGTGAGCCTGTGTGCATTGTAGAAGTAGCAATTGTGAGCTGTGATGTCATAATGGCCGACTGTCATCACGGAATCTTGTGATGGAATCTTCAAGAAGCGGCTCTGCACAAATACAGTGGGAAAAATAAGTATTTGATACACTGCCGATTTTGGAAGTTTTCCCACCTACAAAGAATGGAGAAGTCTGTAATTTTTATCGTAGGTACAGATTCTAAAAAAAAATCCAGAAAATCACATTGTATGATTTTTACATAATTTGCATTTTATTGCATGATATAAATATGTGATCACCTACTGATGAGCAAGAATTCTGGCTCACCGACCTGTTATGCTATGTACGCACGTTGAGTATTTGGTTGCAGAAATTTCTGCAAGGTTTCTGCATTTCTTGGCAGCAAAAACCCTGCTGAAAAAACAGACGTTTTGCCGAGATTTTGATGTGTTTTTGCCACATGTTTGCATGAGGTTTTTGCATGTGTTTTTTTAAGCTTTTTTGTATAGCAGTGAATGCTTTTTGGAGCTAAATAAAGATATTTGAAAAAAGAAATGTTGAACATTGCTTTAACCCTTAGATTACTGTTGGACCTGGGGTGAGTATATTGGTTAATTTAAATGATTAAAGAATGTGTCTGTTATATTTCAAATAAAGTGTTTTATTCTTGGTGTGTGTGTTTATTTAACTTTTTACTTACAGGTTTAGTACTGAGGGTTAATCCATGTCCATAAAGACACATACAAAAAATCAATTGCTAGACACTCTAGTTAGACATTACTACCTTAGATACCAATTAGCCACATGATAGGCTCAGGGATAAAAGTGACTCCAGCTCAACCAATAATGTAAGTATAGTTCATTTATTAGAAACGATAAAAATTACAATTAAAAACAATAAGTGAAGATAGAGGGGAGTGAGGAGAGGGGGGACCTCAAACCAGGAGACACCGATATGTAGACAACGATACTAATGCTTACACAAAATACAGCCAGTTAATGACATCAATATGGCTGCTGTATATTAGAATAAGTCACCAATTAGTCAATTACCATACTATACCATTTTGCATACATAAAGCGCATTCTACAAACTTCAATTTAAAGTGCATAGTGCAAAACATAACTATGTATTATTCAATAGTAATAGATCCACTGGTATAAAGAGGCAAAAGTCAGCTATGAATGTAAGATGGTAGTGCATCAGTATCAAAGTAAAAATGAAAACAATGTAGTTTAATTATTGCCAAATTTGGCTTATATTGATAAACTGATGGTCAAAGCTGTACTTCCATCAGATGATAATTAATTCAAACATTGGCTAAAGTGAAAAAAATGATTCATTACCTGAATACTATGTAGTAAGTGAGCAGGGAGTGATAAGGACACTGTGTCTCCCGCAGCCTCCATAAGCGTCCTTATCACCTCACTTATTGCACCTCTGCATGAGAATTTTGTCACGCAGCATCGGTGCAGTTAGTGAGGTCACTGGATCTCATCAGCTGATGAACTCATGTGACCTCTGTCCTGGCAGCTCAGCACTATACACTGCAGGGAGCGATCATGCTCCTGTCAGTTTATAGCCTGCTGTGAGGTGATCGGATCACCATGGGATACTTGTGATTCGGCGGATAGGTGAGTATAAGCTCTTTTTTTTAACATTCATTTAAACTTATTTTTTCCCTGCAAGCACAGACCCAAGCTGATGACAGCTCCCATCATCAATGCCTGCACTTGCTATTATCAGCGGCAGCAGCCCTAGGCTGTTGGGAGGACTGGTCTTTCATCAGCTGAACCTGTCACCCGCGGTCAATTCTTTATGCGTTTTTGCTGCGTTTTTGACCCATTGACTTCAATTGAGTCCGTCAAATACGCAGCAAAAATACACAGCAAAACCGCAAATATTTTGATACCTGCGTTTTCGTTGCAGATTTGACTGACTCAATTGAAGTCAATGGGATAAAAACGCTCAAAGAATTGACATGCTACAGATTTAAATGCAATGCTAATCCTGACAAGAAAATTCCTGATCTTGTGCACAGCACTTCAGGATTTTCATTGCATTAGCTGGCACAAGGATTCTCTAGCATTTTGGGCCCATTTCCGTGTGGAAAAAAATGCTGTGAAAATGCACCAATAACACACCATGTGCACACAGAACACAGTTTTTTTTAAGAAGCCCTCCTACTCAGCATTCTTTACCTGTATTAATTGCACCTGTTTGAAGTCGTTACCTGTATAAAAGACACCTGTCCACACACTCAATCAATCACACTCCAAGCACTCCACTATGGCCAAGAACAAAGAGCTGTCTAAGGACACCAGGGACAAAATTGTAGACCTGCACAAGGCTGGAATGGGCTACAGGAGAATAGGCAAGCAGCTTGTTGAGAAGGCAACAACTGTTGCTGCGATTATTAGAAAATGGAAGAAACACATGACGACTGTCAATCTTCCTTGGTCTGGTGCTCCATGCATGATCTTGCAATGTGAAGTAAGGATGATTCTGATAAAGGTCAGGAATCAGCCCAGAACTACATGGGAGGATCTGCTCAATGACCTGAAGAGAGCTGGGACCACAGTCTCAAACATTACCGCTAGTAACTTACTACACCGTCATGGACGAAAATCCTGCAGTGCACGCAAGGTCCCCCTGATCACGCCAGCACATGTCCAGGCCCATTTGAAGTTCACCAATGACCATCTGGATGATCCCGAGGAAGCATGGGAGAAGGTCATGTGGTCAGATGAAACCGAAATAGAACTTTTTGCTATCAACTCCACTCACTGTGTTTGGAGGAAGGAGAAAGATGAATACAACCCCAAGAACACCGTCCCAACCTTGAACCATGGTGGGGAAAACATCATACTTTGGGGGTCTTTTCTGCTAATGGGACAGGACAACTGCATCGTATTGAAGGGAGGATGGATGGGGTCATGTAGATTTTGGCTAACAACATCCTTCCCTCAGTAATGACAATGACCCAAAATACAGACAGGACAACTAAGGAGTGTCTATGTAAGAAGCATTTCAAGGTCCTGGAGTGGCCTAGCCAGTCTCCAGACCTGAACCCAATAGAAAATCTTTGGAGGGAGCTGAAACTAAATGTTGCCCAGCGACAGCCCCGAAAACTGAAAGATCTGGAGAAGATCTGTATGGAGGAGTGGGCCAAAATCCCTGCTGCAGTGCGTGCAAACCTGGTCAAGAACTACAGGAAACGTCTGACCTCTGTAATTGCAAAGGTTTCTGCACCAAATATTAAATTCTGTTTTTCTATTGTATCAAATACTTATTCCAGGCAATAAAATGCAAATTAATTATGTAAAAATCATACAAAGCAATTTCCTGGATTATTTTTTTTTTACATTCTGTTTCTCACAGTTGAAGTGTACCTATAACAAAAATTACAGGCCTCTCCATTCTTTGTAGGTGGGAAAACTTGCAAAATCAGCAGTGTATCAAATACTTATTTTCCCAACTGTAGATGCTGCCTTGCAATATTTAGGGTTTGTTCAAACTCGCGTATAAATAATGGGTCCCATTCCCATCCAGGAGAGTGGAAGAAATCTTAGTCACTAAGCTGGTACTGTAAAAAGGAAGTGTTTTTGTCACAGAAAAAAAAATGCTGATGTAATGGCATTTGTGGAAACACCCCACAGATATCCTCAGTCATATGATGGGAAATATTGTATATACAGTGGTGGCCAAAAGTATTGGCACCCCTGCAATTCTGTCAGATAATATTCAGTTTCTTCCTGAAAATGATTGCAATCACAAATTCTTTGGTCTTATTATCTTCATTTAATTTGCTTGCATGGAAAAAACACAAAATAGAATGAAGCAAAAATCAAATCATTGATCATTTCACACAAAACTCCAAAAATGGGCCAGACAAAAGTATTGGCACCCTCAGCCTAATACTTGGTTGCACAACCTTTAGCCAAAATAACTGCGAACAACCGCTTCCGGTAACCATCAATGAGTTTCTTACAATGCTCTGCTGGAATTGTAGACCATTCTTCTTTGGCAAACTGCTCCAGGTCCCTGATATTTGAAGGGTGCCTTCTCCAAACTGCCATTTTGAGATCTCTCCACAGGTGTTCTATGGGATTCAGGTCTGGACTCATTGCTGGCCACCTTAGAAGTCTCCAGTGCTTTCTCTCAAACCATTTTATAGTGCTTTTGGAAGTGCGTTTTGGGTCATTGTCCTGCTGGAAGACCCATCACGTCTGAGGGAGACCCAGCTTTCTCACACTGGGCCCTACATTATGCTGCAAAATTTGTTGGTAGTCTTCAGACTTCATAATGCCATGCACACGGTCAAGCAGTCCAGTGCCAGAGGCAGCAAAGCAACCCCAAAGCATCAGGGAACCTCCACCATGTTTGACTGTAGGGACCGTGTTCTTTTCTTTGAATGCCTCTTTTTTTTCCTGTACACTCTATGTTGATGCTTTTTCCCAAAAAAGCTCTACTTTTGTCTCATCTGACCAGAGAACATTCTTCCAAAATGTTTTAGGCTTTCTCAGGTAAGTTTTGGCAAACTCCAGCCTGTTTTTTTTATGTCTCGGGGTAAGAAGTGGGGTCTTCCTGGGTATCCTACCATACAGTCCCTTTTCATTCAGACGCCGACGGATAGTACGGGTTGACACTGTTGAACTTGTTTGGATGTTAGTCGAGGTTCTTTATCCACCATCCGCACAATCTTGCATTGAAATCTCTCGTCAATTTTTCTTTTCCGTCCACATCTAGGGAGGTTAGCCACAGTGCCATGGGCTTTAAATTTCTTGATGACACTGCGCACGGAAGACACAGCAACATTCAGGTCTTTGGAGATGGACTTGTAGCCTTGAGATTGCTCATGCTTCCTCACAATTTGGTTTCTCAAGTCCTCAGACAGTTCTTTGGTCTTCTTTCTTTTCTCCATGCTCAATGTGGTACACACAAGGACACAGGACAGAGGTTGAGTCAACCTCTGCGCATCCTCCTCCTCCTCATGTTCAGCCTCCATCTCAGATATCACCACATCAGTTACAAGCTGGAAGCACTGCAGTACTGCCTCAGCCAAGCGGCAACAGGCTGTGCTGAAACTCATAAGCTTAGGTGATAAACCTCACACTGCTTGTGAGTTGTGGACAGCTGTGAAAGAGCAGGCAGATCTGTGGCTGAGACCGCTGAACCTACATCCAGGCATGGTCGTGTATGGGGGCTCTGAGGCGAGGCGAGATCACACAAGTACCATGCCTGGCTCATGTGCTTAACATCGTGATTCAGCGGTTTCTTAAATCGTACCCCGAGTTGCCAGATCTGCTTGTCAAAGTACGCCGCCTGTCAGCTCATTTTCGCAAGTCGGCTACAGCTTCCGCCGCCCTTGCTGTGTTGCAGCAGCGTTTACAGCTTCCGGCACACCGACTGGTGTGTGATGTCCCCACTCATTGGAACTCTACCCTTCACATGTTGCAAAGGATTTGTGAGCAGAAGAGAGCAGTTGTGGAGTACCAGCTGCAACAAGGCCGTCGATATTCAGGTTAGACTCCACACATAAGACCTCAGGAGTGGATCTGGATGTCTGACATATGTACCATCCTGACAAACTTTGAGGAGTCCACCAAGATGGTGAGTGGTGATGACGCCATCATTAGCGTCAGCATCCCACTTGTCTGTCTTTTGCAACGCTCTCTGGAGAGAATTAAAGAGGAGGCATTGCAGCCAGAGTATGATGAGATGGATCAAGAAGCCGTAGCGGGTGATTACACACAGCCCAGCCTCATCTCATCCCAACGTGCATTGAGGGACAATGAGGGAGAGGATGAGGAGGAGGAGGAGGAGGAAGAACAGGAGCTGGTATCATGCGCTGTAGATGGTAGTACCTGTACAACTGTCATACCGTCGGTTCAGCGTGGGTGGCCTGAGGACAGGGGGGAGGAGGAGGAGGAGAGCATGGTCAGTCGTCATGTTGGTGAGGACACGGAAGCCTTGCCTGTTACCAGTCTGGCACGCATGGCTAACTTTATGTTACGCTGCCTTAACCGTGACCCTCGCGTTGTCAAAATGTTGGGTGACAGTCATTACTGGTTGGTGACACTTGTAGACCCCCGCTACAAGGAGAACTTTCACTCTCTTATTCCTGAGGTGGAGAGGTCTACAAAAATGGGGCAATACCAGAAGGCCCTTGCTGCAGAACTCTTAAAAAAATTCCCATCTGAACACGCTAGCGGCAGAGGTCACAGTTCGTTGCCCAACCAAGGCGTACAGACGAGAGAGACGCAACTCCAATCCAGCAGAGACAGGGGAACACTGTCAACGTTCTGGGACAGTTTTCTGACACCCGCCCAGCTTACAGGCCCTGAGGCGCGGGGAACTCTCACAAGGAGTGGAAAGTTTCAAAAGATGGTGAGGGAGTACCTTGCCGACCGTACCAGCGTCCTCCGTGATTCCTCTGTACCTTTTAATTATTGGGTATCCAAGCTGGACACTTGGAATGAACTCTGTACGCCTTATCGGAGCGTGTTTTTAGTGCCGCTGGGGGAATTATAACTGATAAGCGCACTCGCCTGTCAACTGACAATGCTGACAAGCTGACCCTTATCAAAATGAACAAGGGCTGGATTGGGCCAGACTTTTCATCACCACCAAATGACAGCAGAGTAACATAAAGTCAAATCCACTGTGTTATTTCGGGAGGTGTATTCCCATGCACCGCTTCACACCCACTCATGGGTATACGCTTCCTCATTTTGGCTCTATTTTGCTCTTCTCCTTATCCTCAGCCTCCACCACCACTATACCACCAGTGTGACCTTGGTCCGTGTTGCCAGCATTGCAAGTTCCTCCCTCCTAATTTTTGGTAGCTTTTGCTTGGAAGGCATAGGAAAAGACTATGGGAGACCCACTCCCCAATAATGGGAATAATGCTTTTAAGATGCTGTACTACATGGCTCTTGTTTGCCAGCATTGCAAGTTACTCTGTCCTAATTTTTGGCAGCTTTTGCTTGGCAGGCATAGGCAAAGACTATGGGAGACCCACTCCCCAATAATGGGAATAATGTTTTTAAGATGCTGTACTGCATGGCTCTTGCAAGGGGCATTTAAACCGTGTTGTTAAGCTACTGCGACCTCCACCACTTTTCCAAGGGGCATTGATATTGTCTTTTTATTCCACTGCGACCTCCACGTCTCTTCCAAGGGGCATTTAAACCGTCTTTTTAAGCTACTGTGACCTCCACCACTCTTCCAAGGGGCATTAAAACCGTCTTCTTAAGCTACTGCGACCTCCACCGCTCTTCCAAGGGGCATTAAAACCGTCTTGTTAACCCTAGAACGCATGACCATAAAAATCTACATTTTCACATACCTGGGGCCTTTTAGGCCCGTGTGCAAATAACATGGAATAACTCAAACAAAAATGACAAACAACTATATACCTGAGGAATACCTAGAGTTTCAAAATTCTAACTAAAGTAATCTTGCAGAAAATAGAAAACAATTAACAGGACGGGCCTGCGAGGCCCCAGGTATGCGTTCTAGGATTAAGCTACTGCGACCTCCACCATTCTTCCAAGGGGCATTAAAACCATCTTGTTAAGCTACTGCAACCTCCACGTCTCTTCCAAGGGGCATTAAAACCGTCTTGTTAAGCTACTGCAACCTCCACGTCTCTTCCAAGGGGCCTTAAAACTGTCATGTTAAGCTACTGCAACCTCCTCGTCTCTTCCAAGGGGCATTAAAACTGTCTTGTTAAGCTACTGCAACCTCCACGTCTCTTCCAAGGGGCATTAAAACCTTCTTGTTAAGCTACTGCAACCTCCACGTCTCTTCCAAAGGGCATTAAAACCGTCTTGTTAAGCTACTGCAACCTCCACCACTTTTTCAAGGGGCATTGAAATTGTCTTTTTATTCCACTGTGGCCTCCACGTCTCTTCTAAGGGGCATTAAAACCGTCTTGTTAAGCTACTGCGACCTCCACTACTTCTCCAAGGGGCATTAAAACCGTCTTGTTAAGCTACTGCGACCTCCACCACTCTTCCAAGGGGCATTAATATCGTCTTTTTATTCCACTGTGACCTCCACAACACCTCCAAGGGGCATTAAAACCGTCTTGTTAAGCTACTGCAACCTCCACGTCTCTTCCAAGGGGCATTAAAACCGTCTTGCTAAGCTACTGCGATCTCCACGTCTCTTCTAAGGGGCATTAAAACCGTCTTGCTAAGCTACTGCAACCTCCATGTCTCTTCCAAGGGGCATTAAAACTGTTTTGTTAAGCTACTGCGACCTCCACGTCTCTTTCAAGGGGCATTAAAACCGTCTTGTTAAGCTACTGCGACCTCCACCACTTTTCCCAGGGGCATTGATATTGTCTTTTTATTCCACTGCGACCTCCACCATTCTTCCAAGGGGCATTAAAACCGTCTTGTTAAGCTACTGCGACCTCTACCACTTTTCCCAGGGGCATTGATATTGTCTTTTTATTCCACTGCGACCTCCACAACTCTTCCAAGGGGCATTTAAACCATCTTGTTTAGCTACTGTGACCTCCACCACTCTTCCAAGGGGCATTAAAACCGTCTTGTTAAGCTACTGCGACCTCCACCACTTTTCCCAGGGGCATTGATATTGTCTTTTTATTCCACTGTGACCTTCACCTTTCTTCCAAGCGGCATTAAAACAGTCTTGTTAAGCTACTGCGACCTCCAACACTTTTCCCAGGGGCATTGATATTGTCTTTTTATTCCACTGCGACCTCCACGTCTCCTCCAAGGGGCATTAAAACTGTCTTGCTAAGCTGCTGCAAACTCCACGTCTCTTCCAAGGGGCATTAAAACCATCTTGTTAAGCTACTGCAACCTCCACATCTTTTCCAAGGGGCATTAAAACCATCTTGTTAAGCTACTGCAACCTCCACGTCTCTTCCAAGGGGCATTAAAACCGTCTTTTTAAGCTACTGCAACCTCCACGTCTCTTCCAAGGGGCATTGAAACCATCTTGTTAAGCTACTGCAACCTCCACGTCTCCTCCAAGGGGCATTAAAACCATCTTGTTAAGCTACTGCAAACTCCACATCTCTTCCAAGTGGCATTAAAACCATCTTGTTAAGCTACTGCGACCTCCACCACTTTCCCCAGGGGCATTAAAACCATCTTGCTAAGCTGCTGCGACCTCCACCATTCTTCCAAGGGGCATTAAAACCGTCTTGTTAAGCTACTGCGACCTCCACCACTTTTCCAAGGGGCATTGATATTGTCTTTTCATTCCACTGCAACCTCCACCATTCTTCCAGAGGGCATTGCATTTCTTCCTAATTTTAGTCAGCTTTTGCTTTTCAATGCATAGGCGAACACTAAGGGAGACCCACTCCCCAATAAGGGGTAGAAGGTTTTTAGTATGCTGTAATCCACGTCTGTTTCAAGGGGCATTGCAGTTCCTCATAATTTTTGGAAAGCCTTCCATTCACTGCTTAGGCCAACATTGCACAGGAGACCCAGTTGCTATAAATGGAAAAAACGTTTTAGTTAAGGCCCTCTGACCTCCATGTCAAGGGGCATTAAAGTGCCTCGAAATTTTTGTTAGGCATTGCACTCACTGCATGCCCTTTAACTGTGTAGCCGAACCGCTCCTTTTGGTACCGAAACATATCCTACAAGACATGTGTGGTTGACTGGCGTGATATTGATGTGAATGGTCCCTGTTCCTCCTGCTCTTTCTCCTTTGCCACCACCTCATCCATCATTCATCACCTGAAGCTTTGTTTTAACGGGAGTCATAGAACTGGGATAGTAGCAGGAAAACATCCAGCAATCCTCGGAGAAGGTAGGATATGCGCTAAAACGCTGATCACCTCAGGCCTAGCCGCTACTACATACATGCGCTTGCATTCCAAGAAAACGAAGCAGACGCTAACTTCTATCATCATCATTATGCTCCTCATCTTGGCACTCTCAATTCCCCTGATGGAGAAGCCAGGGCCCACCGGAGGAGTCTGGTTCTCTGGTGGGCTCGTCCAATGCTGCCCTAAAGCAGAGGGAAGTTTGAAGGAGAAATAGGGGCGGCTTGGGACCGTTTATGGACATCCGGCTGCCCCTAGGCGGCTGGGGACCGTGTGTGGACACCCGACCGCGGGGCGGCTGGGGACCGAGTATAGACACCCGGCCCCCCCTGGCGGCTGGGGACCGAGCGTGGACACCCGGCCGCCGGGCGGCTGGGGACTGAGTATGGATGCCTCGCTGCCAAAGTAGCCATGAGGTAGTGGCCAGCTTTGGCCTCCTCCAAACTAAAAGGCCCCATTTCAAGTGCAAGCTAGCAGTATGGTATTGCAGCCTGGGGGTGGGTGGGTGGCAGGTTGCACACTTGCGCTTGCATTCCAAGAAAACAAAGCAGATGCTAATGACGCGCCCCTGGGCCTGTGTCGCGCTGCGTTGCGCACGCGGGAGCTTACCCAGAGCCGGATCTCTTGAGGGTTGTAGTCTCGTGGCGGTGACCCGGTCCGTGCCCAGGGAGTCAAACTGAGCGGCGATGTAACAGCGGTAGATGCAGGACGACTACGCCACCCGTTGAATGCAGCTATGGAGCTGCCGCTGCAGGACAGTCCGCTGAGGCCGGTGGATGGATGGTGCAGCGTAGATGGTATAACCCCCAACGGGAGGGGTATGGCCTCAGGGCAGCAGATGTGGATGATGGGGGTAGCAGGAACCACTCAGAGACGGTGCGGTGTAATTCAGGGTCTTTACTGGTAACAACGATAGACCCTCCCGGAGTACTTGCTAGTGAACGGGGCCTGGTCAGTCCTTGAGCAGATGGGATCTCCCCTGGCCAGGCGGAGTTGTAGGCCTCCCAAACTGACTGTACTCTTCTGGCTACCTTGCTAGAAGCGGATATAAGTAGCCCACGTCCCTGAGTGTACCGTGTGGTGCTCACCCGTATGGCCGGTGACTCGGGGCCTTCTAATGGCTTCCGCTCCACGATGGCGGTGCTGGTCCCACGCGTGTGACCGTGCCTTCGGGTTTCTGGGCCTGAGGACCTGAAATCCCCTGCCGGTCGGCTTCTGCTGCTGGGTAAGAGTTAGTCCCCACAGCCTCGGATGCCGGGTCCGGTAAGAAAGCTTCTCAGTCAGGGCGAGCTCTGCAGCTGCCAGCCCCTGACTTGTAGTAGTATTGCTCCCACTGAGCTTCTGCTGTTTCTTCCTGTGACTGTTTCTTGTCTCTACTCTCCTTGACTGCTAACCCTGCTTCAGCCCCGGGTTTATATAGGGGAAGTTCTTCCCCTCCCAAGACTGGGCAGGAGGTGTGGCATGCACAGGATCCCTGACCAAAGGACCTCCCACCTGCTCTCAGACATAATATCTCTATCACTGTGGCAACCAGACCCCTGGGGTGTCACATTCCCCCCTAGTGAAATTTAGTACTCCGGGACTAAACATATTTTAGAAAAACATAACAAGATATAACAATAACAATACAATAAGAAACACATAAAGGTGGTCACGGCATGTCCGTAACCGGGTGCAGTCTTTGAAGAAAGCAAGGTGTCCATTTCACCAAAACAGGGAGACGTAACCAGGTAGGGGTCTGTCCTACCCCGAGTCCTTAACAGTCTCTAGTCCATCCTGGGTTACGCTCCAACTATGTACAAGGATTCCCGGTAAGTCCACCAAGGATTCCTAAAAATAACTGGAAACACAAAATTATACACAAGCAACAATACACAGATAAACATAAATAAAACAATTTATACACTTCAAATCCTCCAGCGTGCGGGTAACTGGCCTCTAGTGGCCCTAGTGGACCTACGGAGCTGACTGTCTGGCCCTGAACTACAGTGTGTAGAAGCTGTCAAGGGTAAACTGGGCAGCTGTCTACCGGCTCTTTGTCTCACTAGGGGTACGGCAGGCTCACTATAAGCAGAGGGTTGATCCTCTTGTTCTGCTTGTGTGGAGTCTTCTGCCTCCTGGACCGGCTGTTCTTCCAGCTCTACCTGTTGCTCCGTAGGTGCTTGGGATGCTGGTTGGAGGAAGGTGAGTACGGGTACCACAACTGCACCATTGACTTGAGTCCAAGACCGAGGGAAGTCCCCGAGCACAGTACTAACCATATCTTCCCTTTCCTCTACGGGTCGATGGTCTTCTTGTTCCTCTTCAGGGTTCCTCAGTTGTTCGGGACACTTCTTCAGGTGGTCCCGGGATACAATGGCGGTGGTTTCCCCTCCGTCTTTACTGATGGTACAAACCTTCGGGTTCTCGTGGCTTGAGGGCAGTACGGTGTACGGGTCCTTCTCCCACTGGTCATCCAACTTGTGGAGCCATCTCTTCCTCTTCAAGAGATGCTCTCCGGGTACCAGGGGAACAGCGGGAGCATACTGGTTGTAAGTTTTCTCTTGTCTTTCCCTAGCCTGACAGAGACTTCGCTCCACGCTCTCCTGTACTCTCCGGTACTGCTGCTGCCTCTCTGTGTCCCAGTCTGTTTCTGGTGAAGTGTCCTCGGGTGTCAGGACTCCCATTTCCAGGTCAACAGGTAACTTACCAGGTCTTGCCCTCATTAGGTAAGCCGGGGTACAGTTGGTGGAACCTACCGGGATGTGGTTGTATAGGTCCACCAGATCGGGCAACTTCTCAGGCCACAGACTGCGTTCTTCCAGGGGCAACGTTTTTAGAAGATCCATTACCACCTGGTTCATTTTCTCACAAAGTCCATTAGTTTGCGGATGGTAGGGTGTCGTCCTTATCTTCCGGCAGCCATACAGATTGCAGAATTCCTGGAAGACCTCCGCTTCAAAGGCAGGTCCCTGGTCCGTCAGCACTTGGTCCGGGTACCCGTGTGGACGGCAAAAGTGCTGCTGGAAGGCTCTAGCTGCTGTTTGAGCCGTTAAGTCCTTGACGGGGACGACAACCAGAAACCGGGAGTAATGATCCACGATGGTTAACGCGTAGACGTAGCCACTTCTGCTTGGGGTCAGTTTTACATGATCCAAGGCTACCAGTTCCAACGGTTGCCGGGTGACGATGGACTGCAGGGGAGTCTTCTGGCTGGCACGGTCCTTCCTTCTCAGGTTGCACGGGCCACAGTCTCTGCACCACTTCTCAATGGTTCCCCTCATGCCTACCCAGTGGAACCGCTCGCGCAGCAGGAACTCCAGCTTCTTCCACCCGAAGTGCCCAGCTCCGTCGTGGTATGCCTCCATCACCATGGCTGCGTCCCTTCGTGGCACCACTACTTGCCAGAGTAATTCATGCGTCCGGGAGTTAACCATTCTGCGGCACAACTTCCCTTTGTAAAGGAACAGTCGACTCTTCTCTGCCCATAGTTGTTTGGCTTCCTCCGGAGCGTCTGGTTCAAGGCGAGCCTCCGGCCGAGTCAGCATCTCCTTCACCAGTCGGACGGCAGGGTCACTGTCTTGCGTTTCCGCCCAGTTGTAGTGGGGTAAGGGGTTCAACGTAGCAGTCTGCTTACTCCTTACCTGGTGGGAATACTGAATAGTCCCATGACGGTGGAACGCAGGGAGTTTAACTTCTTCCAGTCCCTCCGGATCTTCTCCTCCGTCCGGCAGGTTGGGCATCCTGGACAGGGCGTCCGCGTTGGTATTGGAGCGTCCTGCCCGGTATTTGATTGTGAACTCGTAGTTGGACAGACGGGCCATCCACCTCTGCTCCAGGGCACCGAGTCTTGCCGTGTCCAGGTGTGTCAACGGGTTGTTATCCGTGTACACGGTGAACCGGGAAGAAGCGAGGTAATGCTTAAAGCGCTCGGTGACTGCCCATACTACGGTCAGGAACTCTAGCTTAAATGAGCTGTAATTCTCGGGGTTCCTTTCGGTGGGTCGCAGATTTCGGCTGGCGTAGGCGATTACTCGTTCCTTCCCCTGCTGGATCTGGGACAGTACGGCTCCTAGCCCGATGTTACTGGCGTCGGTGTAGAGGATAAAGGGCTGGCTATAATCCGGGTACGCCAGGATTTCGTCCCCCGTGAGGGCCATCTTCAGCTGGCGGAAGGACTCTTCTTCCAGCTCCTCCCATTTGAAGGGCGGCTTCTGGTTCTTGGCCTTCCGGGACTGGCCTATCAGGAGGTCCTGCATAGGTGCTGCCTTTTTGGTGAAACCGGGAATAAACCTTCGGTAGTAGCCTACCAACCCGAGGAACTGCCGCACTTCTTTTACGCTGGAGGGGCTTGGCCATTCCTTAATTGCGGTGATCTTATCAGGGTCGGGAGCCACTCCGTCAGCGCTCACCACGTGTCCCAGGTACTGCACCTTTGGTTTCAGGAGGTGACACTTGGAGGGTTTCACCTTTAGGCCGTAACTTGCCAGAGCTTCGAACACTTCCGCCAGGTGTTTCAGGTGGTCCTCATACGTCTTGGAATATACGATGACATCGTCCAGGTACAACAGGACCGTCTCGAAGTTTCTGTGGCCCAGACAACACTCCATTAGTCGTTGGAAGTTTCCCGGTGCGTTGCAGAGTCCGAACGGCATGCAGGTGAACTCGCTAAGTCCCATCGGGGTGGTGAATGCGGTCTTCTCCCGGTCCGCCTCTGCTACAGGAAACTGCCAGTACCCGCTAGTGAGATCCAAGGTAGAGAAGAAGTTAGCAGATCTTAAAGCAGCCAATGACTCCTCTATCCTTGGTAAGGGGTACGCATCCTTGTGTGTGATACGATTGATTTTCCGGTAATCTACACACATCCTCATGGTGTTGTCTTTCTTTCGGACTAAGACTAGTGGAGCTGCCCAGGGGCTACAGCTATCCCTGATCACCCCAGCCTCCTTCATGTCTCTAAGCATCCCCTTGGCGTGTTGGTAGTGTGCAGGGGGTACGGGTCGATACCTCTCTTTTATGGGAGGATGGTCTCCCGTGGGGATGTGGTGTTCTACCCCCTTGACTCGCCCGAAGTCTAACGGGTGTTTACTAAACACTCTCTCGTACTCTTGAACCACCCGATAGACTCCCTGTTTCTGATGTGAGGGAGTGGAGTCAGTACCCAAATGTAGTTGCTGACACCAGTCCTCCTTTGTTTTCTTAGAGCCGTTACCTTCCTCCGGGTGAGATGGAGGCAAGGGTTCCACAGATTGTATAGCATTTTGGTTAATGGTATATAATTTGGCTAGCGTGGCATACCGGGGCAGGTACACTTCCCTCTCCCCGATATTGATTATGCGAACGGGCACCCTCCCATGGCGTACATTGACCACCCCCCGTGCTGTCAAAATGGTGGGCCTACTGTCTGAGTAAACTGGTTCTACCATTGCCTGGTAATCTCTACCTCTCAGACCAATAGCTGCCCGGCACCAAATCATCATTTCACTTTTTGGGGGCATGGCAATAGGAAAAGGGTCACACATTCTTACGCTACCAATCTCACCGCCGGAGAGTTCCACCTGTTGCCGTCGCATCAGTGCCCGGATCTCTTTCTGGAGCACCCGCTGCTCGCCGGAGCTGGCGTTCTTGGCAACCTGCTGTAAAAGGAAAATCACCTCTGCAAGACAATTTTCAATTACATTAGTTCCTAGAGTTATTTTTGGGTGACTCTCATGTTTGTCAATATCTACAATGATCAGTCCCTGTGCTGCCAGTTCGACTCTACCGATTTTGATGGTCACCTCTTTAAATCCGATCTGTGGCACGGGCTGGCCATTGCTGGCGATGATACTCAAGTCGTCGTCAGGGTAGCGGGTAATATTCGAGTCATTCCAGTACTGCTTAAAGAGCACGTACGGGATGGTGGTGACCTGTGACCCGGTGTCCAGTAGGGCACTCATGGGAATGCCATCCAGTACCACAGGCAAGACTGGACGTCCTCCCACATATCTGTCGCGCCAGTTCGATGGGCCTGGTGATCTTTTTCCTGGGGGTTGGCCCTCTACCCCAGGTTGTGCCCGTTTAAAGAACAGTACCTTGCCATATGTCCAGGTTGATTGCAGCGGCGGCAGATGGGTCGTCCGTCCTCGCTGTATCGGTCACTGGGTCTTCCTCTGGCCGGTGGGGTCCTCCTTGGTCGACGCCACGGGATGTCCTCCGGTCCGGATGCCAGCTGGATCTTCCCTGGGGTGGAAGCCTGTAAAGACTGCACAGTTCGGGTTAGCGCAGCAACGCTCTTAGCTAGCTCTTGGACCTGATGGTGTAGGTCTGGAGCCGGGTCATTGTCCAAAGCCTGCGCATCAGCTCCCACAGGCCCTGCCGACAAGGGCGCCGCCTCCTGGTGGTAAGTGATAGCAGGGCGCTTGTGGGTCACAACGCCACCCGGTGCCGGTTCTCGGAGCACCCGGATGGCTCTGTCCTTGAACTGTGCAAAGCCCAGATGGGGATCCTGTAAGGCCATTGCCCGCAACTGGGTTCGGTGGGTATTACAATACAGTCCCTCTATAAACTGTTCAGTCAACAGCCTGTCCTCGTTTCCCACTCCATCAGGGTCGGTCTGCTTAATGGCCCTCAGGGCCTCTTGTAGGTTTAGTGCATAGTCCCTTATACTCTCATGCGCTCGCTGCTTGCACCCGTAGAATCTAAGCTTAATCTCGGCTGAGGTGCGGGTATCAAAGGTGTCCTTCAGCCGGGTTAGTATCCCTGCGACAGTCTTCCTCCCAGGTGGCCAGGATTTTACTTCCCTTTTGGCTGCCCCGGTTAGTTGGGCCACCAGGATGCTCACTTTTTGCTCTTCTGTGAGGGGGTACACCTGGAAGAGGCTATCCAGCTTTTCTCTAAAGTCATGCAGGGTATGTGTCTCCCCTGAGTACTGGGGTAGCCAAGCTGCTCCCGGGATATAGGGCATGGTGAAGGGCATAACTGCAGCAGCGGTAGCGCTGGCGGGGGTTGAGGCAGTGAAGCTCTCCTCCGTATCCGACATCTTCCTCCCCCCTAGTGGACCGCGGCCTACCTTGCGATGATCCTGTTCCGTAGGCCGCGGCTCCGCAGTGGATCGTCAGGGTTGAGGACCTTCCGTCGCGCTCCTGTGACGTCGGCGTCTCCTGGGCTCCTTCCAGGACCTTACGCAACGTCCGGACGTGAGGCGGGGCTTCAGTTCTCGCGCGCTTTCGGAGTCCACGTCCCTGTTCTTCCCGCGCGGCGTCCTCAAGATGGCGTCCAATGGCGGGAAAACTCCACGGATGGCGGGAAGAAGGCAGAAGATGGCGCCGGATGGCGGGAAACTTCACCGATGGCGGGAAGAAGGCTGAAGATGGCGCCGGATGGCGGGAATCTTCACCACAGGTTAGTTTGAAAAGTCTCTTTTTCAGGCACGCAGTACCCGGTGGTTGCGGGCACGAAATCCTGCCGACTACGCCAAAGTTGACGCGCCCCTGGGCCTGTGTCGCGCTGCGTTGCGCACGCGGGAGCTTACCCGGAGCCGGATCTCTTGAGGGTTGTAGTCTTGTGGCGGTGACCCGGTCCGTGCCCAGGGAGTCAAACTGAGCGGCGATGTAACAGCGGTAGATGCAGGACGACTACGCCACCCGTTGAATGCAGCTATGGAGCTGCCGCTGCAGGACAGTCCGCTGAGGCCAGTGGATGGATGGTGCAGCGTAGATGGTATAACCCCCAACGGGAGGGGTATGGCCTCAGGGCAGCAGATGTGGATGATGGGGGTAGCAGGAACCACTCAGAGACGGTGCGGTGTAATTCAGGGTCTTTACTGGTAACAACGATAGACCCTCCCGGAGTACTTGCTAGTGAACGGGGCCTGGTCAGTCCTTGAGCAGATGGGATCTCCCCTGGCCAGGCGGAGTTGTTGGCCTCCCAAACTGACTGTACTCTTCTGGCTACCTTGCTAGAAGCGGATATAAGTAGCCCACGTCCCTGAGTGTACCGTCTGGTGCTCACCCGTATGGCCGGTGACTCGGGGCCTTCTAATGGCTTCCGCTCCACGATGGCGGTGTTGGTCCCACGCGTGTGACCGTGCCTTCGGGTTTCTGGGCCTGAGGACCTGAAATCCCCTGCCGGTCGGCTTCTGCTGCTGGGTAAGAGTTAGTCCCCACAGCCTCGGACGCCGGGTCCGGTAAGAAAGCTTCTCAGTTAGGGCGAGCTCTGCAGCTGCCAGCCCCTGACTTGTAGTAGTATTGCTCCCACTGAGCTTCTGCTGTTTCTTCCTGTGACTGTTTCTTGTCTCTACTCTCCTTGACTGCTAACCCTGCTTCAGCCCCGGGTTTATATAGGGGAAGTTCTTCCCCTCCCAAGACTGGGCAGGAGGTGTGGCATGCACAGGATCCCTGACCAAAGGACCTCCCACCTGCTCTCAGACATAATATCTCTATCACTGTGGCAACCAGACCCCTGGGGTGTCACACTAACTTCTATCATCATCATCATGCTCCTCACTTTGGCACTCTCAACTCGCCTGATGGAGAAGCCAGGGCCCACCGGAGGAGTCTGGTTCTCTGGTGGGCTCGTCCAATGCTGCCCTAAAGCAGGAAAGGCTAAGAAAATTGTTGGGGAAGTTTGAAGGAGAAATAGGGGCGGCTGGGAACCGCTTATGGACAACCGGCCGCCCCCAGGCGGCTGGGGACCGTGTGTGGACACCCGGCTGCAGGGTGGCTGGGGACCAAGTATGGACACCCGGCCGCCCCCTGGCGGCTGGGGACCGAGCGTGGACACCCGGCTTTTAGGCAGTAACCTGGTTGTCAGAGATGCTTCCAGGGGTCTTCCCCATGCTGTTCCCATGTCTTTTCAGCACTGTATGCATGTGTCACACAGCACATGGCCAGATAAGATTGTAAAATATTAAAATTACATTTCCCGGTGAATACATTTGTCACGGTTGAAAGCAATACAAAAGTGCAAAAACGCATAAAAAATGCTACTTGTGAACATAGCCCAAGGTGTGGAGGAGTATTTTTGTTTTTGGTTATTTATTTTACCTTATACACAAGTCTTTACTCTGCAAAGGATGTTCCTAAACATATTTCACAGGAAAACCGTTTCAGTTTAGTTTTTGAACGTTATATTGTGAGCTTAATACCTCTGACCACGTTGTTGACAGCAGTGACCTGGGGGTCAGAAATGCTTCCTGGGGCGATGCCCATGCTGTCCCCTTGTCTTTTGAGCATTGTCACTATAGTTTTGGGCACTTTTTAGGCTTTCTACAGACTGCCGGGGGTGCCGCCGCAAAAATGCTCGGGTCTCCCATAGACTAACATTGAGCTTCGAGCACCCGAGCATTTTAGTGCTCGCTCAACACTAATAATCACCACACTCTATGGAGACTCATTGTAACAAATTTAAGGAGCAACATACTAAAAACATTTTAATTGATAAATGTCATAAAACATAAAAAATAAAAATATTAGGCATTTTATATAATAATAATAATAATTAAAAAATAAAATAATAATCATTTTATTATTCCATGGTGCTTTACAATTCAGATGTTACATGTGCAATGTCAGACATTACAAAGTAGCACAATTCCTACAAGAGGAGGTGAGGTCCCTGCTCACAAGTTTGCAACTTAAAAGTAAAGTTGGACACAAAAAGTAATAAGTGTTTGTAGTATATGGTACGGCCACCTTTTAGAATAAATAAGGATATACATATAAGGCTGCATGAACCGGCCACCAGCCGGTATCTGTGTAGTGAGCTGGCAGACTCTGGCTGTTCTGTGATAATTGAGATAGAGCCTGTTACAGGAATGATTACGCAGGATGGTGTTGCCACCTTGTGGCCAGAGGTTGCACCTGCGCAGGGTGTGATGACAGAGAAAAAGACTGAGCCTCCTGTGTCCCGCCCTAGAGAGTCACGTGACCAGAGTGGGAAGCAGGAAAAAGCGCGCAAAGAGTCTGTTGTTGTCTGTGAAAAGAGCCAGGACGGTGTGCAGCTCCTCGTGTGTGGTGCAGAGGAGACTCTCAACGTGATTTCTTTTATCTGACACCTTATCCTCAGAGCCTTCCCCAGCTTCTGCACTGCTGAAGGATTCAGCTGTTACACTCCCTGCTACTGGAGTGTGGACTACATAAGGGAATCCACAAAAGCTGCTATCCGGATCAGAGAGACTGTAAGCGGGACCTCTGGCGAGAGGCCGAAGTATTCCTTTCTTTCAGTAAAATTTGTTGTTCCTGTCTTCTTCGGCTGGGACCCCTTCCTGCAAAGACAGACAGGCCTGCGACGGGGGACACATCCTTCTGGAGTAAAGGACTGGTAACGTGTGAGTAGGGACAGTGAGAGTCAGCTTATAAGTACACGTTATTGCTGTGCATATTTACGGTTGTCATTTATTGTGTTCTGCTGTGTATACAAGTAAAGATACGGTTATCAAGATAGAGTCTGTGTGTGGGGATCTTGCTGGGCCAGATCATAGATACCAACGCTCGGCCTTGCCCGCGGTCACTTCATCTGGTGTAGTCGACAGGATCTGTGACCAACAAGATTCCCACCCAGGCCACGTGTACAGTCAGAAAGCCCCGCCGGTGTCTATTGTGAATCAGGTCAGGAAATTTGGCGGACGAAACTACCCTGTACCAGAGTGGGCGGAACAAGTCCGGATACTGGGGGAAATGTATAATATTGACCCTAAGACCTTGGCAGAAATGGCGGTACTGACGCTAGAGGGGGAGGCATGGACGACAGTCAGACTGGAGACGGCCAGGGGCCAGCGTACAGTAGATGATTTGGTGCGGGTGCTGGAGAACACCTATAGGCTGACCACATACCAGGGAACACTGCAACACATGTTCTTTAGACGGATGCAGCTTGAATGGGAGGATATTCCCCAATATGCGAACGCCCTTCAGGTACTCCTTGAACAAGCCTGTGGAAAAGGGGAACAACTAGCTGGTATGGCTCCTCGTGACCTGGTACTGAGAGACCAATTTGTAATAGGACTGAGAGACCAGTATCTTAACCGCACGTTACAGGACTTGATCCGGATGATGCCGACTCTTACTTTTGCTGAAGTCAAACAGGAAGCCATAGAACGTTCAACGGGACCCGTCATGGATGTGGGGATTCAAGGTGCTGCGTGCAGATCCATATCTGACATTAAAAATCCGAACAGTGACACGGAAGACCTGAAACAGATGGTAGCAGACTTACAGAAACAGGTATTACAGTTGACATTAGACCGACAGGGAGACCAGCGAAGACAGCCTAGTCGTCCCATGAGACAGTGTTGGTCATGCGGTGATCCTCGCCATAGGGCAAATCGTTGTCCTCAACACTTTCCTCCGCAAAAACCTCCGTCGCACCAACAAACAAACCCTCAGTCGCCCCAGCGAAGGGAATTTCGATCAGACCAGCGAATGGAACCCCAGCCATATCCACAAGCAGAGCTACCACGCCGGGCCTCACCACAATGGCCGCCGTTAAACTAGACATCCCTGCAGCTGAGGCTCGCGCAGCAGGGGAGGCCAAGGAGAGGGGTGTGGAAAAACAGAGCCGATGGCGGAGTGCTCTTGCCTCGAATAGCCCGACACTTGAAGTTGTCCTGGAAGGAATTGCCGTACAGGGACTGATGGACACCGGGTCACAAGTGACCACGATCTCTGAACAGTTTTACGAAAATTACCTCAAACCAAGAACTGCTCGTGACCCAGACACCGCCATTAAGATTATTGCGGCTAATAATCTACCCATTCCAGTGACCGGAGTTGCTTGGATGGACACAAAGGCCTGCGGACAGGACTTATGGAAACGAGGGATCGTCATCGTCAAGGAAGGTTTCGGCTCCGAGACCCATGTGATAGTTGGAATGAACATCTTGAAAGACCTGGATCTTATGCTGTTGACATGAAAAGGACCCAAATACTGGCAGAAAGTCACCAAACATAAGCCGACTCATCTGGCATTCCAGCGCGTAATCCGGACCGTTGGACTTCAACAGATGGCAGAGGAACAACTACCCCTAGCCGCCATTACGGTGCCACGCCGTACTCGGATTACTTTGCCCGCTGAAAAAGAGACAGTCATTTCCTTACCCCTTAACACCCACCGACAACTTGAGGGGGTTGAAGTGTTGGTCAAGCCGAGGACCCCAAGTGGGGGTAAGCTAAACCCACTAGTTGCTCGCACTCTAGCCATCGTGAGGAACGGGAGAGTCCATGTCAGGTTAAACAACACTGCAGACGTAGGCCTAGCCCTTGAAGCCGGCACTCAGCTTGCCCGGGTATATGCTCTACCCACGGAAGTGAATCCCATTGGACCCCTAAAATTCACCCCGTCTACAGAAGGCGACTGGACGGTAACCGTCTCAGCCATAAACGCTCAAGTAGACGATGAAGACATTGGGTGAAAACTACGGGAAAAAGTACAGCTAGACACGTCTCAATACACCAAACAAGAAGTGTCTCAAGTGGAGGAACTCCTACGGGAACACCAAAACTCCTTTGCAAAGCATGACACAGACTTTGGGTGTACCACCAGTATCCAGCACGAGATATCCACGGGCGACACCCCCCCATATCCGCGAGAGGTACCGGCAGATACCACATCAGCAATACCAGGAGGTGAAAAGCCTGTTAGAATCCATGCTACGCGCCGGAGTGGTACGTGAAAGCCAGAGCCCGTGGGCTGCACCCGTGGTGATAGTCAAAAAGAAAGATGGTTCCCTAAGATTTTGCGTGGACTACCGTAGGCTGAACGCTTGCACTATCCGGGACTCATATCCACTTCCTCGGATCGAAGAGTCACTGACGGCCCTAAAGAAGGCCAAATATTTTTCGTCCCTAGACCTGGCCAGTGGATATTGGCAGGTTCCAATGAGTGAGAAGGACAGGGAAAAGACCGCCTTCATCCTTCCCATGGGCCTGTATGAGTTCGACCGGATGCCGTTCGGCTTGAATAACGCTCCGGGGACCTTTCAGAGACTGATGGAACGCTGTCTGGGAGACTTCAACTTTGAGTTTACGCTGATATACCTTGACGACATCGTGGTATACTCCGCCACCTTTGAGGATCATCTTCACAAGCTTGGCCAAGTGTTCCAGCGCTTGAGGGGACACGGCTTGAAGTTGAAGCCCAGCAAGTGCCTTCTGTTCCAGCAGGAAATCGACTACTTGGGTCACCGGATCTCGGCCGAAGGTGTCCAGCCCTCTGCGGAGAAGATAGCAGCCGTTCAAGAGTGGCCGCAGCCAACTACCGTCAAAGAAGTCCGGGCTTTTCTGGGACTGGCAGGCTACTACCGTCGGTTTGTCAAGGACTTTGCTCGGCTTGCTGAACCACTGCATGAGGTTCTCCGAGGGACCGCGAACAGTCCCAGAGGGCGACGCATCAGTTGGGGGCCTGACCGAGAAAAATCCTTTCAGGCACTTATGGCTGCTCTAACATCCCCCCCTGTTCTGGCGTATGCAGATTACACATTACCGTTTCAGTTGCAAACCGACGCCAGCCTTCAATGCCTAGGGGTGGTCCTCTCTCAAGTTCAAGATAATAAAGAACGCATGATAGCCTATGCCTGTAGGTCTCTCCGTGATACCGAAAAGAATCCCGTCAACTACAGCTCCTTCCGTTTGGAACTCTTGGCTCTGACTTGGGCTATGACGGAGAAATTTGCCGGCTATCTGACAGGAGCGAAGGTGCTGGTCATGACGGACAACAATCCTCTTGCCCACCTAGAGAATGCCAAACTAAGGGCAATGGAACAGCGCTGGATGGCCAGGCTCTCTAGATTCCAGTACAAAATTAAATACAGAGCGGGGAACGAGAATCAGAATGCTGACAGCCTGTCTAGAGTGACATCATCCCGGCCAGTGGGGGACTGGGATGAAGAGTTGGAGGAAGATGAGATGCCTGACTTTGCCCGGCTCGCAAAGCAAATAGAAGATAGCCGCCAGTATGCTGTAGGAGGGATTGAAGCCGTAGTGGGATCTCCCCTGTCCCAGCAAGAATGGGCCAAGCTTCAAGATCGAGATCCCGAGCACGTCTTACTGAAACAGTATGTGAATAAACAAGGGAAACCGCCCTCCGAAGTGAGAGACCGACTATCGACCGGAGCCTTGGCTCTGCTCGCCCAATGGGATCGGCTGATCGTGAAAGATGGAGTCCTGTGTCGCAGGGCCCTTCTATCCCATATGCTGGAGGAGTGTTTGCAGATTGTCGTCCCGGTGTAGTTGGCCCATGAGATGGTGGGCGAAGCTCACAGGAGGAACGGCCACTTCGGCATAGACAAGACCCTCCGGTGGACTCAGCAGTTCATTTTTTGTCCGGGGCTCCGTAAGCTGGTTGAAAACATCTGTCAAGGATGCCGTACCTGTGAATTCCACAAGTCCGCGGAGCAGCGTGCCCCCGTCCAGACTATTAAGACGTCGAGGCCCCTCGAACTGTTGATGGTGGACTATCTGTTGATCGGAACGGCGAATAGTGGCTACCAGTACTGTCTGGTGATGGTGGACCACTTCACGAAATTGGCCGTCGCTGTTGCTACCAAGGATCAGACTGCTGAATCAGCTGCACAGGCCATCTGTCAGCAATTCGTTCGGGTCTACGGGTGTCCGGAGCGGCTACACTCTGATCAGGGGGCTTGTTTCGAAGGGCGAGTCATTGAAGAACTCCAACGGATGTATGGAATCAAGAAGTCCAGGACTACCCCTTACCATCCACAAGGGAATGGCGCGTGTGAACGCTTTAACTGGACCCTCTTACAACTGATCCGGACACTGGCTGAAGACAAAAAGCCCGACTGGTCTCGATTCCTCCCAGAACTGCTGTGGGCCTATAATAATCAAGTCCATTCCGTCACCGGATACACCCCATTACCCTTCTCTTTGGCCTTCCAGACAAAGACATCCATGAGTTGCAACTGTCTAGCTCCGAAGAAGATACCTGTGGTACCTATCCTTCCTGGCTACAAACACACCGCCAGAGAATGGAGACTGTCTACCGGCTAGTAGGCCAACAAATCCAGGATCAAGTGCACGCTGACCCACTTCCGGTACAAGAGGACTCACTGAATGTAGGTCAACTGGTCCTAGTCCGTATAAAGAAACCGCAAGGGAAACTCCGGCCCAAGTGGGAGACCGAAGTCTATCGAGTAATTGGACAGCCGTACCCCGGTGGCCCCGTCTATCGAGTGCAGGGCGAAGACAGTGGCAGCATCCGAACTTTGCACCGTAATATGTTGCGCCCCTGCCGTTCCCAGCCTGACTCCCCTACTGTGATACCTAGAGAGATGGATATCACTAATACTGTCGGAGACGCTGACCCTGGGGATGTAGAGATTGAATGCATGCCTACCCCTGTCCGTCCGACTGACGCACTTGGACCGATTACCTCCTCTACTGACATGTCGACTGGGAAAGAGAGTGGGGTGACTGATCGGAGGGAGGGGATCCAACCTGTTAGGCGGACAACGAGAACCGCTGCAGGGGTACCTCCAGGACAGTCCTACAGAGACCAATATGTGTGGCCCTCTTCCCAGCCGCCCCCTGTCACATCCACAGCCATCGCCGCCCTGGAACCGGTCGTTGACAGGGACTGCCAACCTTTGAGTGGGGGGGCGTGTAGTGAGCTGGCAGACTCTGGCTGTTCTGTGATAATTGAGATAGAGCCTGTGACAGGAATGATTACGCAGGATGGTGTTGCCACCTTGTGGCCAGAGATTGCACCTGCGCAGGGTGTGATGACAGAGAAAAAGACTGAGCCTCCTGTGTCCCGCCCTAGAGAGTCATGTGACCAGAGTGGGAAGCAGGAAAAAGCGCGCAAAGAGTCTGTTGTTGTCTGTGAAAAGAGCCAGGACGGTGTGCAGCTCCACGTGTGTGGCGCAGAGGAGACTCTCAACGTGATTTCTTTTATCTGACATCTTATCCTCGGGGCCTTCCCCAGCTTCTGCACTGCTGAGGGATACAGCTATTACACTCCCTGCTACTGGAGTGTGGACTACATAAGGGAATCCACAAAAGCTGCTATCCGGATCAGAGAGACTGTAAGCGGGACCTCTGGCGAGAGGCCGAAGTATTCCTTTCTTTCAGTAAAATTTGTTGTTCCTGTCTTCTTCAGCTGGGATGCCTTCCTGCAAAGACAGACAGGCCTGCGACGGGGGACACATCCTTCTGGAATAAAGAACTGGTAACGTGTGAGTAGGGACAGTGAGGGTCAGCTTATCAGTACACGTTATTGCTGTGCATATTTACGGTTGTCATTTATTGTGTTCTGCTGTGTATACAAGTAAAGATACGGTTATCAAGATAGAGTCTGTGTGTGGGGATCTTGCTGGGCCAGATCATAGATACCAACGCGCGGCCTTGCCCGCGGTCACTTCATCTGTATATGTTCAGATTTTTTATCAGTTAACAAAATGCATAGTTAAGATTGATAAATGCAAAAAAATGTTAGTAAACCTAGAAATTTGTTTTTTAGTTAATTTTTTTTTAATTTTAATTAATAATAGCATAGAAGGATAAGGAGGGGGACTAGGAACATAATCAATAGCCAAAATCATAGTCAGGAGGACAGCCGGGGTCAGATACTGGGTGATCAGTAAAAGCCAATCAGTATGAATACCGCGGAGCCCGGTGACAGAGGCGTTACTGAAACATGTCCAGGTATAGATGGACCAGTCAGAAGGCCACAGGTAGATGGTGATGGTCCTTCTATACAGGTCCAGCAGTGATGGTGGATCTGCTGGACTTCAGGTTTTCTGTCTTTTAGATGGTTTCAGGGCAACAGTAACAGCATGCAAATGCACGATCAGCCCTGGATAATCCACGCCGGCAGGATGATAAGATCCGGCGGAAGATGGAACCTATGAGAAGAGAAGTAAATATAATGGAAGTGATGGGACTCCATAATACATGATACTACTGTGCGGTCACTGTGCCGGACGGCAGAGGAATCTCATCACACAGAGGTCAGGGATCATTGTCAGCCATCATACATGTGACAATCCATCACTGACAGATCACATCTGCTCCGCATGAATTATTCTCACTGACCGACATCACACAACATGGAGCTGATTCTCACACTTACCTCGTCTCTTATTCCCCTTTTCTACATTTTCAGATTTTTCTTGCTCTTTACTCAGATTTATTGAAGATTTTCTTTCCTCCTGAGCTGGAAATTCTGATCAGAAAGTAAAAAAAACCTCAGTAACGACATATTCCCATGGGACCTGCTTAGTCTCCTGTATATAGTCCTGTCTCCTATAGTCCTGAAAATCTAGTATTGCTTCATAATAGGGCAGAATAAGTCCTATATAATGTGCATAACCTCATCTGAGGGACATTAGATGTACCACTAATATAGAGAAGTAAGTGTCCTGTCTGCCGCCATGTGGTACATCATTGATGAGAGATATTTTATAATAGGAGACGATGTCTCCTTATGATGATGTAGGTTATTGGATGCTACAACATATCTCACAGAAACAATGAAAAAAACTTCTGTACACAATGTAAGGAAATAGAGATAGAGTACGGGCCATGGGCAACATAATTGGGATCCATGAAACATAGACAACATAGGAAACCTATTACAGAAAAACCACGTAGAAATATTTGAGCCTTAAAGACAACATTCACATTGTTGGTGCTGTAGACATGTACATACCTGACAATGGGGACGAGGATGGCAAACTGCTAATAGCATCTTCTCTATCAGATAGAGGAACAGAATCTTTCTGCCTGTTTGAAAGAAAATAAATGTGTAAATCAGAAATAAATGCAGTATAAAAGGGGTTTTCTCAGTATAAGAACATGGACAATAGGGCCTAATAGGATGCATGACCGTCATAGTGGGGAAGGTTTCCTGCTCAAAACTACCTTCTATAGAGCCGAGCAGAAATCAGCTGCTAAGCATGACTGGCATGTAATACTACATCTCTGCCACAATATGGGCAGCACTAAAAATGCATGACCGGCCGCAATTATAGACTGTTAGTTATCACCAGCAGTTTCTAAAGGCAAAAGCACAATTACCGCTCATCATGGGGTGGTGGATGCTGAATTTGATAATATGGTATTTATATCCTATATTTGATGTTGTGTACATATATCATCCTGAAGCTCCCATTAGTGGCCCCATAATCTACTCACATCTCTGAGATGTTTGTGCTGGATTCTACGGTATACTCTGGAGAGGACTTGGGATCCTCATTGTCCATTGTCCTGGTAGCAGTGGTACAGAGCTAAATGTGGAAACAATAAAAAATATATGAAATAATTTAATGTTTACTTTTACGTGTCTTTTACACATATTTTGGATTTATTAATCACATACTTACTTTTGAAAATCGTTCAGAAGTTGATATAAAATTGTGGAAGTCAAGACTCTCATTGTCCTCACTTGTGTGCTCTGAGACCAGATGTTTGTTTATATCATAATGATCTACAAGACATAGATAATGAAGTGCTATTAGAGGTTGTCAGTATAACACAGTCACCATTTATCATTAATATTAATGGGAAACAATTGTTACATATTAAGGAAGACGAGACAAACAGCCGCTTAGTCTAGATGACGTCTTCTTCTACTTACTCATAAATAAGCTGGTGTCCACATCTGATGTTAGCTTAGGAACATACACCGGCTTTTGACTTAGAAGGTTATCAAAGTCTAAGTCACTTAAGAAGGGATGACCCTTGATCTCAAATACTCCTCCTGGATAAAGAAAAACAAAGGTGATGTGGATATTGTCAGAAACTCCCCCATATCTAAACGGTGTATCTTAATCTGAACTAATTATATAACTGAGCCGACATGTAAGAAATAGACTAAAGCACTAAAAATGCACAAGCTGATAGACAAGTGCCGATCCTCATGTACATTTGCGATATGTCCTCGGTGTAATAAGGAAATAATAATATTATTATATCTGTTACCTGTCCCAAGTCTATGCACAGGATTTATTATGAGCAGCTCTGTGATAAGGGTCTGAGCATCAGGTGGAGGAGCACGATCACAATTCCAAATTATGTGTCCTGTTATGTAGAAAATTACAGAACATAAAACCTCTTTACTGGACTATAAGATAAAGCAAAGGAAAAAAATAAACTAATGTAACCAGTCAAAGCAATGATTGGATCATTCTACTTACCAATGCCAATACTTTTATAAAGCTCAATTACAGAACCCCCACGAAGTGGTACGTATCCCAGGAGAAATTCAAGTAGGATTATCCCCATTGACCACCAGTCAACAGGTCTTCCGTAGCCTTTCTTTAGGATGATCTCTGGGGCTTTGTATAACGGGGTGCCACAGTCCTGGAAACCAAGAGAGATTAGAGATGAAAATAGATTAAATTATTATTTTGCCAAGTTTTCGACATAAAAACAGAATGACAGAAGATAAAATATCAGTGGAAAAGTTATCTAAAAATGAAGAATGTAGAGAAGACACAATAGGGTGATGAGATTTGTACAGAACCAGCTAAGTTCCTGTAAATAATGCTGACCTCACGGTTCAGGAACTCTCTGGCGATGTCCTCCGCTAATTCCTTGTAGATGTCGGTGTTTGGTATCATGACACCAACTTTTGAAAGCCCAAAATCTGTGACTTTAATATGTCCAGTAGACGTTATCAGGAGGCTGTGAAAGAAAAGATGGGTTTAGCTTCATAGACCATGAGATGATAAAGGATAAATTTCCCCCTTTTGTTATAATACAGGGGGCACTTACTTCTCTGGCTTCAAGTCTCTGTGCACCACACCATAACTATGGAGGTATTCTACAGCAAGAACCGCTTCTGCAAAGTATAAGCGGGCCAAGGGGACAGGTAAAGGACCCCTGGTTCTTAGGAGGGTCCTGCAGTCTCCACCTATAGAAGAAAGAAAATATGACAGGTAAGTGGTTTATTCAGCGGATCACCATAATGTATAATGAGAAGTGAGCAGAGACATTGGGACAGGAGAGAATATATAAAGATATAATGTATATTCGACATAATATTAGTCTGAAGTCATGGTGAAACGTCATCCATGTAACTAATAACACAAATAGCATCTTGTCTACAGCTGGAGATACTGACAGTGCGGACATACAGGGAGATCACACACATCAATGACTTTCCGGGCATCTTGGTAATGGATAACCTGTAGTAAATGCTCTGTGGGGATGTAACCATTCACATTGAAAAATCCTAATTTTAAGAGTGGTGATAAAATGTAAGCAGACATGGTCTGAATATAATACAATGTACGTGTCCTACCTCCTACATACTCCATGACCATACACAGGTGAGATCTTGTAGGGAAGGAGCAGAGCATGGAGACCACAAAGGGACAATCAGCGAATGTCAGGATGTCCCTCTCCAGAAAGGCCATTTCCACTTTCCGTGGCCTATCCAAGTTCTTCTTGGCCATTTTCTTCATAGCAAAGACCTGTTGTGAGACTTTATGATGCACTAAGTAGACGGCACTAGAGAGAAGGAGAATCCAAGGGTTATAATAAATCCTTATTACAGTCTGTATATAGAAGTCATTATATGATTTTCTGTACTAATGTTTATACTAGAAGTCCGGCCATCACTAGAAATCCACATCTAGAAATACATGAGACACTACATAGATCACCTATGGGAGGTTCCACAATGCCAAGTCTGCCGGAGCCTTCACCAAGGTCACATTACAGGTGAGAGAATCTACCGAAATTCTTCTTGGGCAGATTCGCTATAATTGACCAGTAGTTACGATTCAGTCCAAATAAAAATTGGTCCAAATTGAAAGTCCTCCAATTGCTGTAAGCAGATGTTTTTTAAGCTCTCTCCACACCCCAAAGCATAATAAATGGAGGGGAGGAAATACGTTAAAATGTAATTAAACATAATATACCCACCTGTCCTAGGCCCTCACCTGTCCATCACTGCAGTCCTCCATCCTCTGTGCCAGTCTTTGGTTGTTCTGGCGCCCCCTTCTGCTGCTGAGGCCAGTGATTGGACTCACATGGTCATGGTGGACGGTGGCAGGTGCAGATGTCATTGATGTCCATATCGTGTCACCCCTATCGTGACCATGTGTAGCCAATAACTCTTATCAGCTCCATAATGAAGCCCCCCCAAAAAAACAAAGACTGGAGCGGAGAGCAGGAAAGCTCTGGTGGAGGTGGCAGCATAAGGACAGATGAGGGTCCAGGACAGGTGAGTGTAATGTATTATATTATTTGAATCCCTTTCCTTACAGTTTGATTTGTTACAGATCAGTTTGCTCAACTGGATATACAGTACAGTAACTGAGCTGAATAGTGACATTTAGATGTGGACAGTGGTGTGGACTTGTATCGTTTCCCTATGACAGTGATGGCGAACCTTTTAGAGACCGAGTGCCCAAACTGCAATCCAAAACTCACTTATTTATCGCAAAGTGCCAACACGGCAATTTAACCTGAATACTGTCTGAGGTTTTATTTTGGAAAAACAACTCCTACATTAGCACGCAATAGAGTCTATAGCAAAGAGCTTGTAAGCGCTGCAGTCCAAGCCTAAGATTCTCGCCACCGATTGCAGAGGAGGTCTGTTCTTGAGAATGGAGAGGATTTTTATTCAAAAGTAAAATTGCAAAGTCGTTTGTTTTTACAACCTCTTTGTTTCTGTAACCCTTTATCATGATGAGAATAACCCTTTAAGCCAGGGATGTCAAACTTTAATATACAGAGGGCCAAAATTAAAAGCTTGGACAAAATCACAGGCCAAACTTTATATTTGTTAAAAAATGTCTACAATTCAGGAAGTTTTTCCTTATCAAATAAAACTATTAACTTTTGCAATTATATTGTAATAATATAATATGTTATGTAAGAGCCGTAAAAAGCATGGCCTAATGTAAATATGTAATAACAAAAGGATAAAAAAAACTTGAATAAAACAGATAATAAAGTATGATGCAAACAAATGTGCCCCCAAACAGAGTATGATACCCCCACAGTGAATTCCTCCACATGCACAGTATGATGACCCTACTGTACCCCCCATCAATCCCTGGTGACCCCATCACAGTATGATTGTGACCCCATCACAGTATGATTCTCCAGCAGTAATCCCCACACAGCCCTCCATACAGTATAATGGTCCCCACATAGTTCTCCATACAGTATAATGACACCACATAGTCCTCCATACAGTGTAATGGGCCCCACATAGTCCTCCATACAGTATAATGGGCCCCACATAGTCCTCCATACAGTATAATGGCCCCATATAGTCCTCCATACAATGTAATGGCCCCACATAGTCCTCCATACAGTACAATGGCCTCACATAGTCCTCCATACAGTATAATGGCCCCACATAGTCCTCCATACAGAATAATAGGCCCCACATTGTCCTCCATACAGTATAATGGTCCCCACATAGTTCTCCATACAGTATAATGACACCACATAGTCCTCCATACAGTGTAATGGGCCCCACATAGTCCTCCATACAGTATAATGGGCCCCACACAGTCCTCCATAAAGTGTAAAGGGCCCCACATAGTCCTCCTTACAGTATAATGGCCCCCACATAGTCCTCCATACAGTGTAATGGGCCCCACATAGTCCTCCATACAGTGTAATGGCCTCACATAGTGCTCCATACAGTGTAATGGGCCCACATAGTCCTCCATACAGTATAATGGCCCCATATAGTCCTCCATACAATGTAATGGCCCCACATAGTCCTCCATACAGTACAATGGCCTCCCATAGTACTTCATACAGAATAATGGGCCCCCATATGGTCCTTCCTACAGTATAATGGCCCCCACATAGTCCTCCATACAGAATAATGGGCCCCCATATGGTCCTTCGTACAGTATAATGGCCCCACATAGTCCTCCATACAGAATAATGGGCCCCACATAGTCCTAAATACAGAATAATGGGCCCCCATATGGTCCTTCCTACAGTATAATGGCCCCCACATAGTCCTCCATACAGTGTAATGGCCCCATATAGTCCTCCATACAGTGTAATGGGCCCACATAGTCCTCCATACAGTATAATGGCCCCACATAGTCCTCCATACAGAATAATGGGCCCCCATATGGTCCTTCCTACAGTATAATGGCCCCCACATAGTCCTCCATACAGTGTAATGGGCCCCACATAGTCCTCCATACAGTGTAATGGCCCCATATAGTCCTCCATACTGTGTAATGGGCCCATATAGTCCTCCATACAGTATAATGGCCCCACATAGTCCTCCATACAGTATAATGGCCCCACATAGTCCTCCATACAGTATATTGGCCTCATATAGTCCTTCCTACAGTATAATGGGCCCCACATACTCTTTCATACAGTATTATGAGCACCACATAGTCCTCCATACAGTGTAATGGTCCCACATAGTCCTCCATACAGTACAATGGCCTCACATAGTCCTCCATACAGAATAATGGGCCCCACATAGTCCTCCATACAGAATAATGGGCCCCCATATGGTCAATCCTACAGTATAATGGCCCCCACACAGTCCTCCATACAGTGTAATGGGCTCCACATAGTCCTCCATACAGTGTAATGGCCCCATATAGTCCTCCATACAGTGTAATGGGCCCACATAGTCCTCCATACAGTATAATGGCCCCACATAGTCCTCCATACAGTATAATGGCCCCACATAGTCCTCCATACAGTATATTGGCCCCATATAGTCCTTCCTACAGTATAATGGGCCCCACATACTCTTTCATACAGTATTATGAGCACCACATAGTCCTCCATACAGTGTAATGGGCCCCACATAGTCCTCCATACAGTATAATGGCCCCACATAGTCCTCCATACAGTATAATGGCTCCAAATGCTCCTCCATATTGTAAAATGGCCCCATATAGTCCTCCATACAGTATAATGGCCCCACATACTTCTCCATATTTTATAATGGCTCCATATAGTCCTCCATACAGTATAATGGCCCCGCATAGTCCTCCATACAGAATAATTGGCCCCCATATGGTCCTTCCTACAGTATAATGGCCCCCACATAGTCCTCCATACAGTGTAATGGGCCCGCATGCTTCTCCATATTTTATAATGGCCCCACATAGTCCTCCATACAGTATAATGGCCCCACATAGTCCTTCATACAGTATATTGGCCCCATATAGTCCTTCCTACAGTATAATGGGTTCCACATAGTTTTTCATACAGTATTATGAGCACCACATAGTCCTCCATACAGAATAATGGGCCCCACATAGTCCTCCATACAGAATAATAGGCCCCCATATGGTCCTTCCTACAGTATAATGGCCCCCACATAGTCCTCATACAGTGTAATGGCCCCATATAGTCCTCCATACAGTGTAATGGGCCCACATAGTCCTTCATACAGTATAATGGCCCCACATAGTCCTCCATACAGTATAATGGCCCCACATAGTCCTCCATACAGTATATTGGCCCCATATAGTCCTTCCTACAGTATAATGGGCCCCACATACTCTTTCATACAGTATTATGAGCACCACATAGTCCTCCATACACTGTAATGGGCCCCACATAGTCCTCCATACAATATAATGGCCCCACATAGTCCTCCATACAGTATAATGGCTCCACATGGTACTCCATATTGTATAATGGCCCCATATAGTCCTCCATACAGTATAATGGCCCTGCATACTTCTCCATATTTTATAATGGCCCCATATAGTCCTTCCTACAGTATAATGGGCCCCACATACTCTTTCATACAGTATTATGAGCACCACATAGTCCTCCATACAGTGTAATGGGCCCCACATAGTCCTCCATACAGTATAATGGCCCCACATAGTCCTCCATACAGTATAATGGCTCCATATAGTCCTCCATACAGTATAATGGCCCCGCATAGTCCTCCATACAGTATAATGGCCCCACTTAGTCCTCCATACAGTATAATGGCCCCACATAGTCCTCCATACAGTATAAAGGCCCCACATAGTCCTCCATACAGTATAAAGAGACCACATAGTCCTCCATATTGTATAATGACTCCGCATACATCTCCGTACAGTATAATGGCCCTGCATAGTGTTCCATACTGTATAATGGCCCCACATAGTCCTCCATACCTTATAATGGCCCTACATAGTCCTCCATACAGTATAATGGCCCCGCATGGTCCTCCATACAGTATAATGGCCCCGCATACTTCTCCACACAGTATAATGACCCCGCATACTTCTCCATACATTATAATGACCTCGCATACTTCTTCGTACAGTATAATGGTCCTGCATAGTGTTCCATACTGTATAATGGCCCCACATAGTCCTCCATACCTTATAATGGCCCCACATAGTCCTCCATACAGTATAATGGCCCCGCATGGTCCTCCATACAGTATAATGGCCCCGCATACTTCTCCACACAGTATAATGACCCCGCATACTTCTCCGTACAGTATAATGGTCCTGCATAGTGTTCCATACTGTATAATGGCCCCACATAGTCCTCCATACAGTATAATGGCCCCGCATGGTCCTCCATACAGTATAATGGCCCCGCATGGTCCTCCATACAGTATAATGGCCCCGCATACTTCTCCACACAGTATAATGACCCGCATACTCCTCCATACAGTATAATGACCCCGCATACTTCTCCGTACAGTATAATGGTCCTGCATAGTGTTCCATACTGTATAATGGCCCCACATAGTCCTCCATACAGTATAATGGGCCCCGCATACTTCTCCACACAGTATAATGACCCCGCATACTCCTCCATACAGTATAATGACCCCGCATACTTTTCCGTACAATATAATGGCCCTGCATAGCGTTCCATACTGTATAATCAGGTCGCACGTGTAGAGGAGAGTGGCCGCGGTGCTAGTGAGAGGGGAATGGTGCGCGGGCTGAGGAGAGTGATGGTGGTGGCGGCAGTGCTGAGGACATGGAGCTCGTGCCCACCGGGAGGGCTCTGCGTGCCATAGGTTCGCCACCACTGCCCTATGATAACACTGAATGTTAGAGCACAGAGGCAGAAGTATTGTCATAGGGAACCCTGAGAAATGTGGATTATGGTAACAGAAATCTCACCCAAAAGCTCCGCTGCTGATGAGTTTGGAAGTTTCATAGTCGCTCATATGCGGCTTTCCTGCCGGGATCAATGATGATTCGATCACGCTCTATAAAGGAATAAGAAATGATATTAAGGAAAAAAGCTCCAGATGCAGAAACGTCTCCCCCTATATTATGTCCCAGCTGATTTACACTGATCCGATGTAGGGAGGATACAAGCCGGACGCTCCGCAGACACGGATGTAATATAAGGGGGTCCTCTATACACCGGTATAATTGTAAAGTGCTGGATAATATGAGAGATCAAACAGAGAAGAACTTACTGGGAATCTATCAGCAGGATTGTTCTATGTAATCTGGAAGTAGCATGATGTAGGGGCAGAGACCCTGATTCCAACGATGTGTTACTTACTAGGCTGTGTGCTGTTGTTTCCATAAAATCAGTTTTTGATCAGCAGGAGATTATCACTAGAGGACTATGTGTCTCGTGCCATGTAGTCCTATTGCTCTGTAACCCCGACTCAACCACGGATTAGCAGCGTTCTGCCTATGCACAGTGTACACAGAAAGCTGCCAATCAGTAGTGTGGGCGGGGTTATACAAGGCTCAGCATTCAGAGGACTGCTAGATCTGCTGCGAATAAAACAGTGATTTTATTACAACTGCTGCACCCAGTAAAGTAAGTGATATATCGTTGGAATCAGGGTCTCTGTCCCTACATCATGCTGCTCTCTGATGAAATAGCATGAACCTGGTGACAGATTCCCTTTAATATAAATGCAGTTGACTAACACATTAGTGTCATCTCCACTTAGAATAGAGACGTCCCCTGGTTATATGGGGGATAATACTGGTCAGGTCAGTCACACCCCATAATCTGGTGATACACAGACGTCCCCCTCTATGATACTTACACCGGCGGATTCCTGGATCTCCGGGATCTCACAGATTCCACTGTCAGGATTCACCAGCGCAGATGGAACTAAAATAGTGATAAATGATGAAGAGATAAAATGTATTAGACGATATCAATCCTACATAGATAATACAGCGATATAACGGGGAAATGACAAGACGTCTGTGAATGGGATTAATACTCGTTATATGGGGATTCTAATATGGGAACGTACGGGGTATCCACAGATAAATGTAATGTAAATGATGGAGGACCCCCAATCATCACATGAATGAGGAGCCCCCCACCCTCGCTGCACATGAGAGTGATAGGAAGAAAGCTGAAACATAGCAGCCATATGCAAATTAGCCTGGAAGTGCACTGGGGGCGTGTCACTGCACTCAGATTTCTCTTCCATGCCCCCAGTGCACTTCCATCCTGATTTGTATATGGCTTTTACATTAGATTTCTCCTGACTGGTACATTGGATTTCTGCAAGCAAATAATTATTATTAGGGGACAATGGCCTATACGGTCATACTCAGCGGCGGCAGGCCACGCGACTGCTATGGGACCCGTGAGCTGGTGGGGCCCAGTGTCAGCGCCCGCATTGGGCTCCGCCTGCATCGGGCCCCTTCCACATCCCACCCCAGATCGCAGTTGAAAGCAATGATGGAGGCGGGAGCGTTATATGAAACTTCCTTTCACATCATTCCCCCTCTGCGTCTGATGCAGCAGCGCGATGACATCAGTTCAATTGGGTCGGGTAGTGGAGCTGATGAGAGGCGCTGCAGAGACTGAAGCAGCGGGGGAACAAGGAGCGGTAAGTGTATATTTATTTATTTTTGAGTGAGTATGTGGTGCCCATATTGCTGGAGGACTGTGGCTGCACTCGATCCTATGGGTGCTGCACTCAGTCCTATGGGGGCTGCACTAAGCCCTATAGGGGTTGCACTGAACCCTATGGGGGCTGCATTATGCCCTATGGGGGCTGGCTTATATTGCGAGGAAGACCATGGGGGGTGCATTATATTGCATGGTTGACCATGGGGGTGCATTATATTGCATAGAGGACCATGGGGGTGCATTATATTGCATGGAGGACCATGAGGGGTGCATAATATTGCGTGGATGACCATGGGAGGTGCACAATATTGCATGGAGGACAATATGGGTGCATTATATTGCATGAAGGACCATGGGGGTGCATTATATTGTGTGAAGGACCAGGGGGATGCATTATATTGCATGGAGGACCATGGGGGGTGCATTATATTGCATGGAGGACCATGGAGGGTGCATTATATTGCATGGAGGACCATGAGGGGTGCATTATATTGCATGGAGGACCATGGGGGGTGCATTATATTTTGTGGAGGACCACGAGGGGTGCATTATATTGCATGGAAGACCATGGGGGTGCATTATATTGTGTGGGGACCATGGGGTGGCGCATTATATTATATGTAAGGCTATGTGGGACCATTATGATATTTGAAGGGTTATGTGGGGCCATTATAATATTTGGAGGGTTATGTCGGGGCATTATACTGTATGCAAGCAATTATACGGTGTGAAGATTTGTGTGGGGTCCATCTTACTGTGTGAAGGGCTGTGTGTTGCCTTTATACTGTTTGGAGGGCTAGCAGGGGCCATTTTATGGTGTGGTGAGGTATGGGGGCCATTATACTGCATAGAAGGCTGTGTGGGGGTCACAGTTGGGGGATCATACTGTGTTGGGGTCACCATGCTTTGCGTCGGGAGTTGAGGAGGTGTACAGTAGGGTCATTATACTGTGCATGTGGAGGCTAATGTGGAGGAATGCACCATGGAGGAATCATACTGTATTTGGGGGGCACTTTTGTTGGCATCATACTATAGGGGGGCAATGAAATAGAAATCTAGGACTTCAGCAGGAGGAAAATTAATATGTAAAGGCTGGAAAGTTGTGAGATCTGCTCTCCTGTCACTCCGACAATTATTTAATTTTTTTTTTTTCAGTTGGGGGGGCAATCAGAACTTCTGCTATTGTGCCCCATGATTTCTATGCATGCCCCTGGTCCTACCACTACTTCTATATGAAACAATGTGCTGCCAGGTTCCCATTACACAGAGTAGAGCAGACCTGGGCAAAGTGGAGCCCGTGGGCCACATCCGGCCCTCTGACTGTTCCAGTCCGGCCTGTGGACTGAGATAGCAGTAGGACTGAAGCAGAGGCCCACGGACCGCACCGTGCCTGCCCACTCGCTTACACCGCCGCCTGGCCCTGTCTCCATCTGCGAGCCGCTGAGCTGCTGCATTAGTAGAGGAGGGACCTCCAGCCCCTTCCTCCGCCAATCAGCGTGTGAAGCAGCTGACGCAATGACGTCATCGGAGACATGAAAAGAGGCACAGCACCGGGGGCACGGGAGCAAGGTGAATGTGTGCTTTTTTTAAGGTGTATGGGATGTCTGACAGGACACGGGGAGACTATAGGGGTCTATTGCAGGACATGGGGAGGCTATAGGGTTCTATTGCAGGACATGTGAAGGCTATAGGGGTCTATTGTAGGACATGGGGAGGCTATAGGGGTCTATTGCAGGACATGGGGAGGCTATAGGGGTCTATTGTAGGACATGGGGAGACTATAGAGGTCTATTACAGGACATGGGGAGGCTATAGGGGTCTATTGCAGGACATGGGGAGACTATAGAGGTCTATTGCAGGACATGGAGAGGCTATGGGGGTCTGTTTCTGGATGTGGGGAGGCTGTGTGGGGCTCTCATGTTGGACGTCGAGTGATTATGGGGCTCATACGGTATATAGAAGGGGCTGTATTCGGGTTCGAACTGTATAAAGGGGGATTCTTACTTCTGCTCAATATTAAGTCATGCAATTAATATTAATGTAATTAATATAAGAATTATAATTATTATATTGATATTAATATGGATCAGAATTAATCACAGTCTCTAATGTGGCCCCTCGGGAAAATGAATTGCCCACCCTTGGAGTACAGAGTACATCTAACATTATCCCCGTCCTCTATTATATCTGGATATTCCTTGTAGAAGGTCGGATGATCGCTCACCTGTAATAAGATCGCTGTTCAGCTCCGGCTGACTCCTTGTAGGGTCAGGGATTTCCGGGGTCACATTTTGCTCATATTCGCCGTCGCCTTCTGGTGTTTCCTGATTGATATAATATATATAATTAATATGTGGAATATTTCACTAAATTACCAAATACATAAATCAGGAAGGACTAAATCAACATTTACAGATACACCAATTGTAACTGTACGAATCCCGCGCCATCTTCAGAACTTTTCTCAGAAAGTTCTCTCACTTCAGGGGATTAAGATGAGTTAACATTACAAAATCTCACGTTCTGTGTCAGATTCTATTTTCTACACCATGATATCCCAGAGCGGTGTTATCTGGGTTCTATATACCATGGCGATATCTTGTAATTCATTCATTACAGTATTCGGTAGAATTGCTTTACACTGCAGCTCCTCTCCACAAGTCCAGATAAATATACTGTATAAGAGACTTGTATACACAATATTTCTGTAAAGATGTCTATTATCTCAGCTGCAGCATTTAGAAGCAGGAAGACTCTGATAATAGTGATAGACAGAGGCGGGATATACAGACTTCCCACCACTGAGCTGTGACTACATCTGCAGAATACAGACTGTCATCACAGACGAGGGAGCAGCAGAGACAGACGGCCATAAAATATCCTATGCCTGCCGGGGACTGACAGGGAGGCCTGTAAGATCTAACCCCAGATCTTCTGAGATCTGACTGGTGATCTGGAGAAGATCAGAGAACAAGGACGAGTGATAGAGAAGATGATGGCTTCTTACCAGGCGTTCCGATGAGCGGGCCGGACGTTCCAGTACACACAGGACTTTTTCGGCCAGGTCTTTAACAAAAGCCAAATCTCCATTTTGAGATCTTTTTTCAGCCTATAAAGAAGAAAAGAAACAATAAGGAACATTCTGAGGTGAGAAAGGTCACAATGGAGGCGGCCATTGTATGTGACATCTGCTCCTCTCTCTGCAGATACAATGACTACATATCTGGGGTTTATAGTGTTATATATTAGAGGAAAGGACAAGCTTCTATCCCACCATTATTGTCTATTATTACAGAGAAGTTTTGTGCGGAGTGTCCGCCATTTACCTGTTGTAGTAATGTCCTGATGTTGTGACATAAATCCATCAGATACTCTGAGGTTAGTTGATCTTGTTGATTTTTGGTCAGGCAGTCCTTTACTAGCTGCATCACCAGCCGGCGAGTGAAGCTGAGGACGCCATCGGGTGGTAGAAGCACAATGTTAGGGCGATTGATGATAAGAATGTCCAATAGTGCTTCTTCCTGAAAATCGTCTAGATATAATCCAGCCATAGCGAAAAACTGCAAGTGCTATCAATCACTATGGAACCAAGAATGGCACCCGTGAGCCTGTGTGCATTGTAGAAGTAGCAATTGTGAGCTGTGATGTCATAATGGCCGACTGTCATCACGGAATCTTGTGATGGAATCTTCAAGAAGCGGCTCTGCACAAATACAGTGGGAAAAATAAGTATTTGATACACTGCCGATTTTGGAAGTTTTCCCACCTACAAAGAATGGAGAAGTCTGTAATTTTTATCGTAGGTACAGATTCTAAAAAAAAATCCAGAAAATCACATTGTATGATTTTTACATAATTTGCATTTTATTGCATGATATAAATATGTGATCACCTACTGATGAGCAAGAATTCTGGCTCACCGACCTGTTATGCTATGTACGCACGTTGAGTATTTGGTTGCAGAAATTTCTGCAAGGTTTCTGCATTTCTTGGCAGCAAAAACCCTGCTGAAAAAGCAGACGTTTTGCCGCGATTTTGATGTGTTTTTGCCACATGTTTGCATGAGGTTTTTGCATGTGTTTTTTTAAGCTTTTTTGTATAGCAGTGAATGCTTTTTGGAGCTAAATAAAGATATTTGAAAAAAGAAATGTTGAACATTGCTTTAACCCTTAGATTACTGTTGGACCTGGGGTGAGTATATTGGTTAATTTAAATGATTAAAGAATGTGTCTGTTATATTTCAAATAAAGTGTTTTATTCTTGGTGTGTGTGTTTATTTAACTTTTTACTTACAGGTTTAGTACTGAGGGTTAATCCATGTCCATAAAGACACATACAAAAAATCAATTGCTAGACACTCTAGTTAGACATTACTACCTTAGATACCAATTAGCCACATGATAGGCTCAGGGATAAAAGTGACTCCAGCTCAACCAATAATGTAAGTATAGTTCATTTATTAGAAACGATAAAAATTACAATTAAAAACAATAAGTGAAGATAGAGGGGAGTGAGGAGAGGGGGGACCTCAAACCAGGAGACACCGATATGTAGACAACGATACTAATGCTTACACAAAATACAGCCAGTTAATGACATCAATATGGCTGCTGTATATTAGAATAAGTCACCAATTAGTCAATTACCATACTATACCATTTTGCATACATAAAGCGTATTCTACAAACTTCAATTTAAAGTGCATAGTGCAAAACATAACTATGTATTATTCAATAGTAATAGATCCACTGGTATAAAGAGGCAAAAGTCAGCTATGAATGTAAGATGGTAGTGCATCAGTATCAAAGTAAAAATGAAAACAATGTAGTTTAATTATTGCCAAATTTGGCTTATATTGATAAACTGATGGTCAAAGCTGTACTTCCATCAGATGATAATTAATTCAAACATTGGCTAAAGTGAAAAAAATGATTCATTACCTGAATACTATGTAGTAAGTGAGCAGGGAGTGATAAGGACGCTGTGTCTCCCGCAGCCTCCATAAGCGTCCTTATCACCTCACTTATTGCACCTCTGCATGAGAATTTTGTCACGCAGCATCGGTGCAGTTAGTGAGGTCACTGGATCTCATCAGCTGATGAACTCATGTGACCTCTGTCCTGGCAGCTCAGCACTATACACTGCAGGGAGCGATCACGCTCCTGTCAGTTTATAGCCTGCTGTGAGGTGATCGGATCACCATGGGATACTTGTGATTCGGCGGATAGGTGAGTATAAGCTCTTTTTTTTAACATTCATTTAAACTTATTTTTTCCCTGCAAGCACAGACCCAAGCTGATGACAGCTCCCATCATCAATGCCTGCACTTGCTATTATCAGCGGCAGCAGCCCTAGGCTGTTGGGAGGACTGGTCTTTCATCAGCTGAACCTGTCACCCGCGGTCAATTCTTTATGCGTTTTTGCTGCGTTTTTGACCCATTGACTTCAATTGAGTCCGTCAAATACGCAGCAAAAATACACAGCAAATCCGCAAATATTTTGATACCTGCGTTTTCGTTGCAGATTTGACTGACTCAATTGAAGTCAATGGGATAAAAACGCTCAAAGAATTGACATGCTACAGATTTAAATGCAATGCTAATCCTGACAAGAAAATTCCTGATCTTGTGCACAGCACTTCAGGATTTTCATTGCATTAGCTGGCACAAGGATTCTCTAGCATTTTGGGCCCATTTCCGTGTGGAAAAAAATGCTGTGAAAATGCACCAATAACACACCATGTGCACACAGAACACAGTTTTTTTTAAGAAGCCCTCCTACTCAGCATTCTTTACCTGTATTAATTGCACCTGTTTGAAGTCGTTACCTGTATAAAAGACACCTGTCCACACACTCAATCAATCACACTCCAAGCACTCCACTATGGCCAAGAACAAAGAGCTGTCTAAGGACACCAGGGACAAAATTGTAGACCTGCACAAGGCTGGAATGGGCTACAGGAGAATAGGCAAGCAGCTTGTTGAGAAGGCAACAACTGTTGCTGCGATTATTAGAAAATGGAAGAAACACATGACGACTGTCAATCTTCCTTGGTCTGGTGCTCCATGCATGATCTTGCAATGTGAAGTAAGGATGATTCTGATAAAGGTCAGGAATCAGCCCAGAACTACATGGGAGGATCTGCTCAATGACCTGAAGAGAGCTGGGACCACAGTCTCAAACATTACCGCTAGTAACTTACTACACCGTCATGGACGAAAATCCTGCAGTGCACGCAAGGTCCCCCTGATCACGCCAGCACATGTCCAGGCCCATTTGAAGTTCACCAATGACCATCTGGATGATCCCGAGGAAGCATGGGAGAAGGTCATGTGGTCAGATGAAACCGAAATAGAACTTTTTGCTATCAACTCCACTCACTGTGTTTGGAGGAAGGAGAAAGATGAATACAACCCCAAGAACACCGTCCCAACCTTGAACCATGGTGGGGAAAACATCATACTTTGGGGGTCTTTTCTGCTAATGGGACAGGACAACTGCATCGTATTGAAGGGAGGATGGATGGGGTCATGTAGATTTTGGCTAACAACATCCTTCCCTCAGTAATGACAATGACCCAAAATACAGACAGGACAACTAAGGAGTGTCTATGTAAGAAGCATTTCAAGGTCCTGGAGTGGCCTAGCCAGTCTCCAGACCTGAACCCAATAGAAAATCTTTGGAGGGAGCTGAAACTAAATGTTGCCCAGCGACAGCCCCGAAAACTGAAAGATCTGGAGAAGATCTGTATGGAGGAGTGGGCCAAAATCCCTGCTGCAGTGCGTGCAAACCTGGTCAAGAACTACAGGAAACGTCTGACCTCTGTAATTGCAAAGGTTTCTGCACCAAATATTAAATTCTGTTTTTCTATTGTATCAAATACTTATTCCAGGCAATAAAATGCAAATTAATTATGTAAAAATCATACAAAGCAATTTCCTGGATTATTTTTTTTTTACATTCTGTTTCTCACAGTTGAAGAGTACCTATAACAAAAATTACAGGCCTCTCCATTCTTTGTAGGTGGGAAAACTTGCAAAATCAGCAGTGTATCAAATACTTATTTTCCCAACTGTAGATGCTGCCTTGCAATATTTAGGGTTTGTTCAAACTCGCGTATAAATAATGGGTCCCATTCCCATCCAGGAGAGTGGAAGAAATCTTAGTCACTAAGCTGGTACTGTAAAAAGGAAGTGTTTTTGTCACAGAAAAAAAAATGCTGATGTAATGGCATTTGTGGAAACACCCCACAGATATCCTCAGTCATATGATGGGAAATATTGTATATACAGTGGTGGCCAAAAGTATTGGCACCCCTGCAATTCTGTCAGATAATATTCAGTTTCTTCCTGAAAATGATTGCAATCACAAATTCTTTGGTCTTATTATCTTCATTTAATTTGCTTGCATGGAAAAAACACAAAATAGAATGAAGCAAAAATCAAATCATTGATCATTTCACACAAAACTCCAAAAATGGGCCAGACAAAAGTATTGGCACCCTCAGCCTAATACTTGGTTGCACAACCTTTAGCCAAAATAACTGCGAACAACCGCTTCCGGTAACCATCAATGAGTTTCTTACAATGCTCTGCTGGAATTGTAGACCATTCTTCTTTGGCAAACTGCTCCAGGTCCCTGATATTTGAAGGGTGCCTTCTCCAAACTGCCATTTTGAGATCTCTCCACAGGTGTTCTATGGGATTCAGGTCTGGACTCATTGCTGGCCACCTTAGAAGTCTCCAGTGCTTTCTCTCAAACCATTTTATAGTGCTTTTGGAAGTGCGTTTTGGGTCATTGTCCTGCTGGAAGACCCATCACGTCTGAGGGAGACCCAGCTTTCTCACACTGGGCCCTACATTATGCTGCAAAATTTGTTGGTAGTCTTCAGACTTCATAATGCCATGCACACGGTCAAGCAGTCCAGTGCCAGAGGCAGCAAAGCAACCCCAAAGCATCAGGGAACCTCCACCATGTTTGACTGTAGGGACCGTGTTCTTTTCTTTGAATGCCTCTTTTTTTTCCTGTACACTCTATGTTGATGCTTTTTCCCAAAAAAGCTCTACTTTTGTCTCATCTGACCAGAGAACATTCTTCCAAAATGTTTTAGGCTTTCTCAGGTAAGTTTTGGCAAACTCCAGCCTGGTTTTTTTATGTCTCGGGGTAAGAAGTGGGGTCTTCCTGGGTATCCTACCATACAGTCCCTTTTCATTCAGACGCCGACGGATAGTACGGGTTGAAACTGTTGAACTTGTTTGGATGTTAGTCGAGGTTCTTTATCCACCATCCGCACAATCTTGCGTTGAAATCTCTCGTCAATTTTTCTTTTCCGTCCACATCTAGGGAGGTTAGCCACAGTGCCATGGGCTTTAAATTTCTTGATGACACTGCGCACGGAAGACACAGCAACATTCAGGTCTTTGGAGATGGACTTGTAGCCTTGAGATTGCTCATGCTTCCTCACAATTTGGTTTCTCAAGTCCTCAGACAGTTCTTTGGTCTTCTTTCTTTTCTCCATGCTCAATGTGGTACACACAAGGACACAGGACAGAGGTTGAGTCAACCTCTGCGCATCCTCCTCCTCCTCATGTTCAGCCTCCATCTCAGATATCACCACATCAGTTACAAGCTGGAAGCACTGCAGTACTGCCTCAGCCAAGCGGCAACAGGCTGTGCTGAAACTCATAAGCTTAGGTGATAAACCTCACACTGCTTGTGAGTTGTGGACAGCTGTGAAAGAGCAGGCAGATCTGTGGCTGAGACCGCTGAACCTACATCCAGGCATGGTCGTGTATGGGGGCTCTGAGGCGAGGCGAGATCACACAAGTACCATGCCTGGCTCATGTGCTTAAGATCGTGATTCAGCGGTTTCTTAAATCGTACCCCGAGTTGCCAGATCTGCTTGTCAAAGTACGCCGCCTGTCAGCTCATTTTCGCAAGTCGGCTACAGCTTCCGCCGCCCTTGCTGTGTTGCAGCAGCGTTTACAGCTTCCGGCACACCGACTGGTGTGTGATGTCCCCACTCATTGGAACTCTACCCTTCACATGTTGCAAAGGATTTGTGAGCAGAAGAGAGCAGTTGTGGAGTACCAGCTGCAACAAGGCCGTCGATATTCAGGTTAGACTCCACACATAAGACCTCAGGAGTGGATCTGGATGTCTGACATATGTACCATCCTGACAAACTTTGAGGAGTCCACCAAGATGGTGAGTGGTGATGACGCCATCATTAGCGTCAGCATCCCACTTGTCTGTCTTTTGCAACGCTCTCTGGAGAGAATTAAAGAGGAGGCATTGCAGCCAGAGTATGATGAGATGGATCAAGAAGCCGTAGCGGGTGATTACACACAGCCCAGCCTCATCTCATCCCAACGTGCATTGAGGGACAATGAGGGAGAGGATGAGGAGGAGGAGGAGGAGGAAGAACAGGAGCTGGTATCATGCGCTGTAGATGGTAGTACCTGTACAACTGTCATACCGTCGGTTCAGCGTGGGTGGCCTGAGGACAGGGGGGAGGAGGAGGAGGAGAGCATGGTCAGTCGTCATGTTGGTGAGGACATGGAAGCCTTGCCTGTTACCAGTCTGGCACGCATGGCTAACTTTATGTTACGCTGCCTTAACCGTGACCCTCGCGTTGTCAAAATGTTGGGTGACAGTCATTACTGGTTGGTGACACTTGTAGACCCCCGCTACAAGGAGAACTTTCACTCTCTTATTCCTGAGGTGGAGAGGTCTACAAAAATGGGGCAATACCAGAAGGCCCTTGCTGCAGAACTCTTAAAAAAATTCCCATCTGAACACGCTAGCGGCAGAGGTCACAGTTCGTTGCCCAACCAAGGCGTACAGGCGAGAGAGACGCAACTCCAATCCAGCAGAGACAGGGGAACACTGTCAACGTTCTGGGACAGTTTTCTGACACCCGCCCAGCTTACAGGCCCTGAGGCGCGGGGAACTCTCACAAGGAGTGGAAAGTTTCAAAAGATGGTGAGGGAGTACCTTGCCGATCGTGCCAGCGTCCTCCGTGATTCCTCTGTACCTTTTAATTATTGGGTATCCAAGCTGGACACTTGGAATGAACTCGCTCTGTACGCCTTATCGGAGCGTGTTTTTAGTGCCGCTGGGGGAATTATAACTGATAAGCGCACTCGCCTGTCAACTGACAATGCTGACAAGCTGACCCTTATCAAAATGAACAAGGGCTGGATTGGGCCAGACTTTTCATCACCACCAAATGACAGCAGAGTAACATAAAGTCAAATCCACTGTGTTATTTCGGGAGGTGTATTCCCATGCACCGCTTCACACCCACTCATGGGTATACGCTTCCTCATTTTGGCTCTATTTTGCTCTTCTCCTTATCCTCAGCCTCCACCACCACTATACCACCAGGGTGACCTTGGTCCGTGTTGCCAGCATTGCAAGTTCCTCCCTCCTAATTTTTGGTAGCTTTTGCTTGGAAGGCATAGGAAAAGACTATGGGAGACCCACTCCCCAATAATGGGAATAATGCTTTTAAGATGCTGTACTGCATGGCTCTTGTTTGCCAGCATTGCAAGTTACTCTGTCCTAATTTTTGGCAGCTTTTGCTTGGCAGGCATAGGCAAAGACTATGGGAGACCCACTCCCCAATAATGGGAATAATGTTTTTAAGATGCTGTACTGCATGGCTCTTGCAAGGGGCATTTAAACCGTGTTGCTAAGCTACTGCGACCTCCACCACTTTTCCAAGGGGCATTGATATTGTCTTTTTATTCCACTGCGACCTCCACGTCTCTTCCAAGGGGCATTTAAACCGTCTTTTTAAGCTACTGTGACCTCCACCACTCTACCAAGGGGCATTAAAACCGTCTTCTTAAGCTACTGCGACCTCCACCGCTCTTCCAAGGGGCATTAAAACCGTCTTGTTAACCCTAGAACGCATGACCATAAAAATCTACATTTTCACATACCTGGGGCCTTTTAGGCCCGTGTGCAAATAACATGGAATAACTCAAACAAAAATGACAAACAACTATATACCTGAGGAATACCTAGAGTTTCAAAATTCTAACTAAAGTAATCTTGCAGAAAATAGAAAACAATTAACAGGACGGGCCTGCGAGGCCCCAGGTATGCGTTCTAGGATTAAGCTACTGCGACCTCCACCATTCTTCCAAGGGGCATTAAAACCATCTTGTTAAGCTACTGCAACATCCACGTCTCTTCCAAGGGGCATTAAAACCGTCTTGTTAAGCTACTGCAACCTCCACGTCTCTTCCAAGGGGCCTTAAAACTGTCATGTTAAGCTACTGCAACCTCCTCGTCTCTTCCAAGGGGCATTAAAACTGTCTTGTTAAGCTACTGCAACCTCCACGTCTCTTCCAAGGGGCATTAAAACCTTCTTGTTAAGCTACTGCAACCTCCACGTCTCTTCCAAAGGGCATTAAAACCGTCTTGTTAAGCTACTGCAACCTCCACCACTTTTTCAAGGGGCATTGAAATTGTCTTTTTATTCCACTGTGGCCTCCACGTCTCTTCTAAGGGGCATTAAAACCGTCTTGTTAAGCTACTGCGACCTCCACTACTTCTCCAAGGGGCATTAAAACCGTCTTGTTAAGCTACTGCGACCTCCACCACTCTTCCAAGGGGCATTAATATTGTCTTTTTATTCCACTGTGACCTCCACCACACCTCCAAGGGGCATTAAAACCGTCTTGTTAAGCTACTGCAACCTCCACGTCTCTTCCAAGGGGCATTAAAACCGTCTTGCTAAGCTACTGCGATCTCCACGTCTCTTCTAAGGGGCATTAAAACCGTCTTGCTAAGCTACTGCAACCTCCATGTCTCTTCCAAGGGGCATTAAAACTGTTTTGTTAAGCTACTGCGACCTCCACGTCTCTTTCAAGGGGCATTAAAACCGTCTTGTTAAGCTACTGCGACCTCCACCACTTTTCCCAGGGGCATTGATATTGTCTTTTTATTCCACTGCGACCTCCACCATTCTTCCAAGGGGCATTAAAACCGTCTTGTTAAGCTACTGCGACCTCTACCACTTTTCCCAGGGGCATTGATATTGTCTTTTTATTCCACTGCGACCTCCACGACTCTTCCAAGGGGCATTTAAACCATCTTGTTTAGCTACTGTGACCTCCACCACTCTTCCAAGGGGCATTAAAACCGTCTTGTTAAGCTACTGCGACCTCCACCACTTTTCCCAGGGGCATTGATATTGTCTTTTTATTCCACTGTGACCTTCACCATTCTTCCAAGCGGCATTAAAACAGTCTTGTTAAGCTACTGCGACCTCCAACACTTTTCCCAGGGGCATTGATATTGTCTTTTTATTCCACTGCGACCTCCACGTCTCTTCCAAGGGGCATTAAAACTGTCTTGCTAAGCTGCTGCAAACTCCACGTCTCTTCCAAGGGGCATTAAAACCATCTTGTTAAGCTACTGCAACCTCCACATCTTTTCCAAGGGGCATTAAAACCATCTTGTTAAGCTACTGCAACTTCCACGTCTCTTCCAAGGGGCAATAAAACCGTCTTTTTAAGCTACTGCAACCTCCACGTCTCTTCCAAGGGGCATTAAAACCATCTTGTTAAGCTACTGCAACCTCCACGTCTCCTCCAAGGGGCATTAAAACCATCTTGTTAAGCTACTGCAAACTCCACATCTCTTCCAAGTGGCATTAAAACCATCTTGTTAAGCTACTGCGACCTCCACCACTTTCCCCAGGGGCATTAAAACCATCTTGCTAAGCTGCTGCGACCTCCACCATTCTTCCAAGGGGCATTAAAACCGTCTTGTTAAGCTACTGCGACCTCCACCACTTTTCCAAGGGGCATTGATATTGTCTTTTCATTCCACTGCAACCTCCACCATTCTTCCAGAGGGCATTGCTTTTCTTCCTAATTTTAGTCAGCTTTTGCTTTTCAATGCATAGGCGAACACTAAGGGAGACCCACTCCCCAATAAGGGGTAGAAGGTTTTTAGTATGCTGTAATCCACGTCTGTTTCAAGGGGCATTGCAGTTCCTCATAATTTTTGGAAAGCCTTCCATTCACTGCTTAGGTCAACATTGCACAGGAGACCCAGTTGCTATAAATGGAAAAAACGTTTTAGTTAAGGCCCTCTGACCTCCATGTCAAGGGGCATTAAAGTGCCTCGAAATTTTTGTTAGGCATTGCACTCACTGCATGCCCTTTAACTGTGTAGCCGAACCGCTCCTTTTGGTACCGAAACATATCCTACAAGACGTGTGGTTGACTGGCGTGATATTGATGTGAATGGTCCCTGTTCCTCCTGCTCTTTCTCCTTTGCCACCACCTCATCCATCATTCATCACCTGAAGCTTTGTTTTAACAGGAGTCATAGAACTGGGATAGTAGCAGGAAAACATCCAGCAATCTTCGGAGAAGGTAGGATATGCGCTAAAACGCTGATCACCTCAGGCCTAGCCGCTACTACATACATGCACTTGCATTCCAAGAAAACGAAGCAGACGCTAACTTCTATCATCATCATTATGCTCCTCATCTTGGCACTCTCAACTCCCCTGATGGAGAAGCCAGGGCCCACCGGAGGAGTCTGGTTCTCTGGTGGGCTCGTCCAATGCTGCCCTAAAGCAGAGGGAAGTTTGAAGGAGAAATAGGGGCGGCTGGGGACCATTTATGGACATCCGGCTGCCCCTAGGCGGCTGGGGACCGTGTGTGGACACCCGACCGCGGGGCGGCTGGGGACCGAGTATAGGCACCCGGCCCCCCCTGGCGGCTGGGGACCGAGCGTGTACACCCGGCCGCCGGGCGGCTGGGGACTGAGTATGGATGCCTCACTGCCAAAGTAGCCATGAGGTAGTGGCCAGCTTTGGCCTCCTCCAAACTAAAAGGCCCCATTTCAAGTGCAAGCTAGCAGTATGGTATTGCAGCCTGGGGGTGGGTGGGTGGCAGGTTGCACACTTACGCTTGCATTCCAAGAAAACAAAGCAGATGCTAACTTCTATCATCATCATCATGCTCCTCACTTTGGCACTCTCAACTCGCCTGATGGAGAAGCCAGGGCCCACCGGAGGAGTCTGGTTCTCTGGTGGGCTCGTCCAATGCTGCCCTAAAGCAGGCCAGGCTAAGAAAATTGTTGGGGAAGTTTGAAGGAGAAATAGGGGCGGCTGGGAACCGCTTATGGACAACCGGCCGCCCCCAGGCGGCTGGGGACCGTGTGTGGACACCCGGCTGCAGGGTGGCTGGGGACCAAGTATGGACACCCGGCCGCCCCCTGGCGGCTGGGGACCGAGCGTGGACACCCGGCTTTTAGGCAGTAACCTGGTTGTCAGAGATGCTTCCAGGGGTCTTCCCCATGCTGTTCCCATGTCTTTTCAGCACTGTATGCATGTGTCACACAGCACATGGCCAGATAAGATTGTAAAATTTTAAAATTACATTTCCCGGTGAATACATTTGTCACGGTTGAAAGCAATACAAAAGTGCAAAAACGCATAAAAAATGCTACTTGTGAACATAGCCCAAGGTGTGGAGGAGTATTTTTGTTTTTGGTTATTTATTTTACCTTATACACAAGTCTTTACTCTGCAAAGGATGTTCCTAAACATATTTCACAGGAAAACCGTTTCAGTTTAGTTTTTGAACGTTATATTGTGAGCTTAATACCTCTGACCACGTTGTTGACAGCAGTGACCTGGGGGTCAGAAATGCTTCCTGGGGCGATGCCCATGCTGTCCCCTTGTCTTTTGAGCATTGTCACTATAGTTTTGGGCACTTTTTAGGCTTTCTACAGACTGCCGGGGGTGCCGCCGCAAAAATGCTCGGGTCTCCCATAGACTAACATTGAGCTTCGAGCACCCGAGCATTTTAGTGCTCGCTCAACACTAATAATCACCACACTCTATGGAGACTCATTGTAACAAATTTAAGGAGCAACATACTAAAAACATTTTAATTGATAAATGTCATAAAACATAAAAAATAAAAATATTAGGCATTTTATATAATAATAATAATAATAATTAAAAAATAAAATAATAATCATTTTATTATTCCATGGTGCTTTACAATTCAGATGTTACATGTGCAATGTCAGACATTACAAAGTAGCACAATTCCTACAAGAGGAGGTGAGGTCCCTGCTCACAAGTTTGCAACTTAAAAGTAAAGTTGGACACAAAAGGTAATAAGTGTTTGTAGTATATGGTACGGCCACCTTTTAGAATAAATAAGGATATACATATAAGGCTGCATGAACCGGCCACCAGCCGGTATCTGTGTAGTGAGCTGGCAGACTCTGGCTGTTCTGTGATAATTGAGATAGAGCCTGTTACAGGAATGATTACGCAGGATGGTGTTGCCACCTTGTGGCCAGAGGTTGCACCTGCGCAGGGTGTGATGACAGAGAAAAAGACTGAGCCTCCTGTGTCCCGCCCTAGAGAGTCACGTGACCAGAGTGGGAAGCAGGAAAAAGCGCGCAAAGAGTCTGTTGTTGTCTGTGAAAAGAGCCAGGACGGTGTGCAGCTCCTCGTGTGTGGTGCAGAGGAGACTCTCAACTAGAGATGAGCGTTGTTCTACTCGAACTGTTCGCCAATCTCAAATTCGAGCTGTTTTGGGCGGTGTTCGAGCCGGTCGGCGAACACGAACAATTTGAGAAAAATTCGGCTGTTCGAGGTTATGTTCGATAACTGTTCGTGCACCAAAATCATAACTGGATTTTTTCTCAGTAATGATGAAAATTAATGTTAATACGCAGTTTGAGTGTACAGCGGGGCGGGGGGAGGGGCAGGGGATAAATCTCTGCAGGAACAATGAAGATCTCCATTTTTTTTTCTCTTTCCCGCATTTGCAGTGGGGAGGTGCAATCTGTCAGCCTATCAGCAGCGCACACACGGAGCGAAGTGCTTTTTTTCACACAAGCAAGGGCATGTGTGATTGGCAGTGTATGTCACATGTCCTTGCCCTATAAGACCAAGCCATTTTCCCCGTCGCCACCATTTTCTCACTGCTGCAGCTGCGTGTTAGACGGCACCGCTGTTGCTGTGTGCGCTATACCTTGTTAATTTCAAGCCAATTTTCGCACAAATCTACAGATAGCTTGGGAGTAGGGAATAGTTGTGATTGCAGTCCTTTTAAGGACTAGGTTACAGCATTTCCTACGACTTTTATCAGGCAGGTCTGTGCTCTTAAATAGATAGATTGTGGGAGTAAAGACTAATTGTAATTGGAGTCCTTTTCAGGACTAGGTTACATCAGTTCCTATCAGTTTTTGCCAGGCAGGTCTGTGCCAGTGCTGTGCAAGTTTTTTTCACAGCATTTGGCTGAATCTAGCAAAGCTAATCCTTTTTGGCCTATTGCAGAGTGTGTTAGTCAGTGGAGTAGCCTATCTGTGTTGCAAGATATACCACCTGTGTATAGAATACCAATTTTTTTACTGCACCTAGTGAAGTAAAATCTTTTGGGCATAGCATCATTCTATTAGTCCATCTATACTGACCTCCATCAGGTTGCAAACTGAATATAATTTTTTTCTGCATCTAGCTCTGAAAAAATATTTGGGCTTCTAGCAGTGTGTGGGACTTGGTCTATTAGTCCATCTATACTGACCTCCATCAGGTTGCAAATTAAAAATAATTTTTTTCTGCATCTAGCTCTGAAAAAATATTTGGGCTTCTAGCAGTGTGTGGGACTTGGTCTATTAGTCCATCTATACTGACCTCCATCAGGTTGCAAATTAAAAATAATTTTTTTCTTCATTTATCTCTGAAAAAATATTTGGGCTTCTAGCAGCGTGTGGGACTTGTTCTATTAGTCCATCTATACTGACCTCCATCAGGTTGCAAATTAAAAATAAATTTTTTCTGCATCTAGCTCTGAAAAAATATTTGGGCTTCTAGCAGTGTGTGGGACTTGGTCTATTAGTCCATCTATACTGACCTCCATCAGGTTGCAAATTAAAAATAATTTTTTTCTGCATCTAGCTCTGAAAAAATATTTGGGCTTCTAGCAGTGTGTGGGACTTGGTCTATTAGTCCATCTATACTGACCTCCATCAGGTTGCAAATTGAATAAAAAAAATTTCTGCATCTAGCTCTGAAAAAATATTTGGGCTTCTAGCGGTGTGTGGGACTTGGTCTATTAGTCCATCTATACTGACCTCCATCAGGTTGCAAATTAAAAATAATTTTTTTCTGCATCTAGCTCTGAAAAAATATTTGGGCTTCTAGCAGTGTGTGGGACTTGGTCTATTAGTCCATCTATACTGACCTCCATCAGGTTGCAAATTAAAAATAATTTTTTTCTTCATTTAGCTCTGAAAAAATATTTGGGCTTCTAGCAGTGTGTGGGACTTGTTCTATTAGTCCTTCTATACTGACGTCCAGCAGGTTGCAAATTGAATATAATTTTTTTCTGCATCTAGCTCTGAAAAAATATTTGGGCTTCTAGCGGTGTGTGGGACTTGGTCTATTAGTCCATCTATACTGACCTCCATCAGGTTGCAAATTAAAAATAATTTTTTTCTGCATCTAGCTCTGAAAAAATATTTGGGCTTCTAGCAGTGTGTGGGACTTGGTCTATTAGTCCATCTATACTGACCTCCATCAGGTTGCAAACTGAATATATTTTTTTCTGCATCTACCTCTGAAAAAATATTTGGCCTTCTAGTAGTGTGTCGGACTTTCTCTATTAGTCCATCTATACTGACCTCCATCAGGTTGCAAATTAAAACTAATTTTTATCTGCATCTACAGTACCTCTGAAAAAATATTTGGGCTTCTAGCTGTGTGTGGGACTATTTGTATTAGTCCATCTATACTGACCTCCATCAGGTTGCAAATTCAAAATAATTTTTTTCTGCATCTAACCCAGCCAATAGTTTTGGCCTAATACCACAGTTTGGCCACTCAGCTCTGCTCGGTTACCATCCATTGTTTTTTTGTGCAAACAACTCCAGAGTTGTGAATTAGTTAACCACCAAAATGAGTGGAAAAAGGCCTGCTGCTGGTGGAAAGGGGAATAGGCGTGTTGGGAAGGGGAAAAAAGGTTGTGTCCGTGGGGTAGGTGCAGAAGAAAGACCATCTTCCAGCCAAACTAAAATGTCTACTTCTTTTAGCGGACAATGTGATAAGATCCCTTTCTTACGGCCACGCCAATCGCTACAAATTCCAGATGAGGCACAAAAACAGCAGGTGCTTCAACGGATATCAAGTGCTCCTTTAAGTGGGCTCTCCTCCACATCAACTTCAACATCACAAATACTCCAGTCCTCAAAGGTGTCACCCAAATCGCACTTGCTTCCTCACAGCTCCCAAATCTCCAGCTGCCCGTCTGAGTATGAGGTAGAACAGATGGTTGAGTCTGCAGAGCTGTTTACTCATACTATAGCCTGGGAATCAGAGGTCGACTCCAGCGCTTCTGTGAATCCAGACGAGGAAATGATCTGCACTGATGCCCAGAATCTTTATGAGTCGGATCCAGGACCAGACGCAGAAGGTTCTGACCATAATGTAGACCCTCATTCCCAAACTGTAACTCCTGTTGGTGGAGACAATGAGGAAGACGATGATAAGACTCAAATACCTGATTGGAGCGACAACTTTAGTTTTTTGTCAGGGCAGGAACAGGTTGGCTCTGAGGACGACGGGTGTGATAACGCACAGGGTGATGATGATGAGGTCGGAGATCCCACTTACTGTCAACCCACAGTCAGCCAAGAGATGAGGTCAGCAGAGGAGGTGGAGGAAGATGCTAGTGACGACGAGGTCAGGTTGCGCCTTCCTGGACAGAGACGTAGTACTGGAAGCACGTCAACAACTGCATCCTCAAACACAACTCTGCCTCTCACCACAAGTCGTGGTGGCTCTTCAGGTCGCATGGGTGCTAAGCCTTGCATAGCCTGGGCATTTTTTCAGATCGATAAAGATGACCCAACTCGTGTTATCTGTAACATTTGTCAGCAAAAGCTAAGTAGAGGCCAAAAAATACATAGTTTGAGTACTTCATGCATGAACCGGCACATGGACATGAAGCATAAGTTGCAGTGGGAAGCTCAGTGTGCTACAATGCGGTCTAGCCGGCCGGGCCAACCACCGTCTGCCATATCTTGTGCATCCGCGGCCTCTTCATCCTCTGTGACTGGGGGGACAGCAGTCACACCTGTTTTGGGGCGCAGACCTGCCACCTCTTTACCCGCAACAGCCAGCGTGATTGGCAGGTCATCATTTTCTTTGGAGGTGGTAACACCAGCTGGTCTTGAGCGCTGTCCGACATCGATAGCACCACCTTTGGATCAAGGCAACCTAACATGTCCGCCTGCATCTTCCTCACAGACCGGCAGTTTGCCGGGGACACCCTTATCAACCCCGTCTAAGCACAATAGCCAGCCCTCGGTCCCTCAGATGTGGACAAGTAAAAGACCATTTCCTCCTAGCCATGAGAAAGCTAAGAGGTTGAATTTCACCATCTGCAAGCTCTTGGCTACAGAAATGCTGCCTTTCCGCCTGGTGGACACAGAGGATTTTCGAGACCTTATGTCCGTCGCAGTGCCCCAGTACCAGATGCCCAGTCGGCACTACTTCTCAAAGAAAGGTGTGCCTGCGCTCCACCAGCATGTCGCACACAACATCACCGCTTCTTTGAGAAACTCTGTGTGTGACAGGGTGCATTTCACCACAGACACTTGGACGAGTAGGCATGGACAGGGGCGTTACATGTCGCTGACTGGGCACTGGGTAACTATGGTGACAGCAGGACAAGGGGCTGCTGTCCAAGTCTTGCCGTCCCCACGAGTTGTGCGTCAATCCTCTTTATGTCATTTTTCCTCCACTGCTTCTGCCTCCTCAACCTCCTCTCGGTCTTCCACCTGCACCCAAAGCCTGTCTGGTCATGCCACAAGCTTTCTAACTGCGCAGAAGGGATCCTGCACACCTCCTTACTATGCTGGCAGTAGGGCTCAACGTCATCAGGCGGTTTTTACATTGAAATGTCTGGGAAATGTGAGTCACACAGCTGAGGAGTTGTGGTCAGCTCTGGAGAACCAATTTCATGAATGGTTGTCTCCACTGGACCTGAAACCAGGGAAGGCCGTGTGCGACAATGCTGCAAACCTGGGTGCGGCCCTTCGCCGGGGCAATGTCACACACGTGCCTTGTATGGCTCACGTGTTGAACCTGGTTGTCCAGCAATTTTTAGCCCACTATCCCAGACTAGATGGCCTTCTGCAGAGGGCACGGTCGCTGTGTGCTCACTTCCGCCGTTCGCATCCCGCAGCTCAGCGACTTACATCTCTACAGAAGTCGTTGGGCCTGCCACTTCACCGGCTAAAATGCGATGTGCCTACCCGGTGGAATTCAACTCTGCACATGTTGCAGCGACTGTGGCAGCACCGACAAGCCCTGGTGCAATACGTTCTGACGTATAGCCTGGGCCAACGAGATTCAGAGGTGGGGCAAATCACGCTGGAGGAGTGGTCTCAGATCAGGGACCTATGCACCCTTCTGCACAGTTTTGAAATGGCGACGAAGATGTTTAGTGCTGACGATGCCATTATCAGCATGACTATTCCGGTGATTTACATGCTGGAGCACATGTTAAACAGAATTCGGAGTCAGGTGGTGGCACAAGAGGAGGTGGAGGAAGTAGAGGAGGAGGAGTTGTATGCGGAAGGGCTAACATCTGCAAGGTCCAGACGGTCGGCAGCACCAGGGCGGCAGGCATGTGAGGGTGGGGAAGATGATTTTACCAGGGCGCATGGTAGCAGCCAAACTAGTGAGGAAGGTGCAGGAGCCCAGGAAGAAGTGGAGGACGAACTGATGGAAGACTCATCAGATGAGGGAGACCTTGATCACATTTCTGTTGTGCGAGGTTGGGGGGAGAGGACAGAGGAAGGAAGCATGATTGTTACCTCGCCACCAACACAACAGGGACTTGGTGCTCCTGGATGCGCAACACACATGAGTGCCTTCTTGCTGCACTACCTGCAACATGACCCTCGAATTGTGAGAATTAGAAATAATCCTGACTACTGGGTTGCCACACTGTTAGATCCCCGGTACAAAAGTAAATTTGCAGAAATTATTCCTGCCATAGAAAGGGATGCACGCATGCAGGAGTATCAGCAGAGACTGTTGCAGAATCTTACATGTGCTTTTCCACAAAATACCTGTGGTGCACGTAGTGAATCTCACAGTTCCAACTTGCCAACCGTGGGACCGTCAAGTGTTCAGCACTCAAACCGTAACAGAACCACAGTATCTGCTGGTAACATCAATTTTGCGGAATCATTTCACCACTTTTTTAGCCCATCCTTTGCAAGGCCACAGGAGACAAGAAGTCTGACACATAGTCAACGCCTAGAGACGATGGTACAGGAGTATCTCCAAGTAAACATTGAAGCCACGACTGTGTCACTGGACCCTTGCTCTTTTTGGGCTTCCAATCTGGATAAATGGCCGGAGCTAGCCACTTACGCCTTGGAGATCTTGTCATGCCCCGCAGCCAGCGTTCTGTCTGAACGTGTGTTCAGCGCTGCTGGTGGTGTGCTGACAGATAAGCGCACGCGGCTCTCCACTGATAATGTAGACAGACTCACGTTCATAAAGATGAACAAATCATGGATCCGAAACGACTTTTCTACCCCTGTGTCATCCTGGGGAGAGTAAAAGCTTGATGATTGGTTAAAATCACCCTACCAACCGTTTTAAGCTTTCAAATTACTAATCATGTTTATCTGTATCTTGACTGGAAAATAATTTGGGCTTTGTAGCAGTGTGCAGCACTGATCCTATTAGGCCATCTATAATAAGCTTCACCAGATTTAAAATTAAAAATAATTTTTAGCTGCATCTAGCCCGGAAAATAATTTTGGGGCTCCGAGATGCGCAAGACACATAAGTGCCTTCTTGCTGCACTACCTGCAGCATGACCCTCATATTGTCAGAATTCGAAGTAATCATGACTACTGGGTTGCCACACTCTTAGATCCCCCAACCTTTTCATTTTAATAAAGACCAAAAAAATGGTCATTTTTGAAATTATAAGCATTAGCAGGTTGTTAGAAACTGAAATCAAACAGTTTTCAACTCAAAACTTTATTCTAGGTGATGTTACATTTTCACATAGGACCCCTTGTTCGAAAGAAGCTTCTGAACTCTCTCGTCCATTGGATTTGTCAGGTTTTGGATGGTTTCTGCTTCAATTGTTTTGCATGAGGACAGAATACCCTCCGAGAGCTGTTGCTTAGATGTGAACTGCCTCCCGCCATCATAGACACTCCTTTTAATGATGCTCCAAAGGTTCTGAATGGGGTAGAGGTCAGGGGAGCATGGGGGTCACACCATAAGTTTGTCCCCTTTTATGCCCATATCAGCCAGAGATGCAGATGTTTTATGTGCAGCATGAGATGGTGCATTATCATGCAGAAAAATGATCTTGCTGTGAAATACACGGTTCTTCTTCTTGAACCATGGCAGGAAGTGCTGTTTGAGAAAATCCACATACATTATGGAGTTCATCTTTAGCGCCTTCAGGGATCCTAAAGGGGCCGACAATCTCTCTCCCCATGATTCCAGCCCAAAACATTACTCCACCTCCTCCTTGTTGGCGCTGTAGCCGTGTTTGCGTGGGGTGTCCATCAACCAGCCATCCTCCACTCCATTCATCTGGACCATCGAGCACTGCACGGCACTCATCCGTGAACAAAACAGTTTTGAAATCAGTCTTCATGTAATGTTTGGCCCACTGGAGCCGTTTCTGCTTGTGTGAAGTGGATAGAGGAGGTCGACAGGATGGCGTATGCACAGCTGCAAACCTCTGAAGGACCCTGCATCTTGTTGTTCGGGGGACGTTAGAGGCACAAGCAGCTTCAAAAACTTGTCTGCTGCTATGACAAGGCTTTTTTGCCGCTGCTCTTTCAACCTGACGTAATTGCCTGTAGGAAAGAGTCCTCAATTTGCCCTTATCAGCACGCACACGTGTGTACTGTGAATCAGCTACATACTTCTTGATTGCCAAGACACTTCATCCTGATCATCGCACAATGTTGATTGTAGTCATGCCTTGACCTAAACACTCCACAATTTGTTGCTTCTCAGCAGCCGACACATCCTTTTTCTTTCCCATTTTGGCAGAAAATGTAGGCTGCTTAATAATGTGAGAGAGCCTTCTTAAGTAGTCTTGCCTTTCATTGGACACACCTGCCAAACTAATTAGCACAGGTGTCTGCAATTGCTTACAGTGATATAAAGAGCCCTAACACACATCACCATCAATGAGTTTAACTGACAAACAAACAAATTCTTCCCTTATCACTCCTAAACACTTTTTGCATAATAATTTGGAACGCGGTGTACATGTGCTTTTCCACAAAACACCAGTGGTTCACGTAGTGAATCTTACAGTTCTAACTTGCCAACCGTGGTCTGTATGGAATTGTTCAATAAAGGGCCCAAAATTAAGATAACATAGATGGGAGAGGTCTCTATGAATAGGAATTCCTAAGTATTTGATACCCTGTGAGGGCCAGGCAAAGGGAAAGTTGGACTGGATGGAATCCTATATGGATTTAGGGAGGGAGACATCGAGGGCCTCAGACTTCGCTGCATTGATTTTAAAATTTTACCATGTAACAAAGTGATCTATTTCAGCCATAACAGCAGGGATGGATATATGTGATTGAGTGATATATACTAGGACATCATCAGCAAATAGAGAGCACTTGTACTCGGTGCCTCCCACCTCAATCCACCTAATATTGGGGTTATGGCGAATTGATGAGAGCAGGTGCTCCGTCACTAGGATGTATAAGAGAGGGGACAGAGGACATCCCTGCCTTGTCCCATTGGTGATTGTGAAAGGTGATGAAAATGTTCTGACGCACCCCCTGGGCCTTGGGACACCCGGAGCCGGACCCTTTTTGGTGGATGCTGGTGGTTGTAGTCTTCGTGGCGGCGATCCGGTTCCGTGGCTCAGGGCGGTCAAACCAGTGGCGGAACTATTTATGTGGTTTTGATGTTTAAATGTCCGACTACGCCACCCGTGGATTGCGGTCAGAGTGAACCGCCGCTACAGGGCAGACCGCTAAGGCTGGTGTTGTGGGTGCAGCAGAGCGTAGCATAACTCCCCACGGGAGGAGTATAGCCTCAGGGCAGTGTATGCGGAGGATGGGGGTGATGGTGCAGGGCAGCAGCAGTAACGACACGGAGTCAGTGATGCAGTTCAGGGCCTTTACTCACAGTTCTTATTATCCAGACCACGTCTGCAGGTAACGGCTGCCCACGTCGTACTGTGCTCACCAGGTGAGGGGCTCAGACAACTCCCAGATAACTTTGGAGCGCTTCACAGGACCCCCTTTGTGTGTCCTTTGTCTGGCCTTTCTTACCAACACTTCTGTCCGGCTGCCTCGGGCCTCCTCTTGGTAAACTTGGCGCCAGTTTCCCTGACCCTATGTGGTGCCTTCCTAGCGGGTGGAGCAAGGGGCTGCGCCACATAAAATGTCAGAGCCTCCGGTTTCTAGCTGAGGGTCGTTTCCTGCCTCCACTAGTTCGGGGACCGGTCTCCCCCTTTGGCCTGACCCCTCCACGCAGGTGGATTCGGGCGTGCGGTGGCGACTCGCCCGTCCGCACCCCTGGGATCCCTTCATTCCTCGTTCCTGGAGCCTTCTCCGCTCCTCTTCCTTCCTTCTCCCTCTTGCAGGCCTGGGCCTCTGTTACTAGGCCCGCCTCCGGAGCAGAGCTCATGCAGAGCCCCTGCTCCCTGCCACTTCTGCTCAGACTTCTCTGCACTGAACTAAGATGGTGCCCACCTTTTATACTCCCTTCTCAATGCACCCAGGAACTGCTTCCTCCCTGCTCCTGCACTGCAGGGTTCCCCTTCCTCAGTGTTCCCTCCCCCCACTCCAGCCAGGGACAGGGACTGTCGTGCCCATCTCAGGGGCATATTGGTCGCCCTGCCCCACGGCAATGTGGTGTAATGCATGCAGGTGTCGGGTCCTGATCCACACTCCATCCTTATCTGAGAGTGAGATATCACACCTCTGGGTGAGGTGCAATACGTCTGTAGCAACCGAGCCCTCGGTGCTACAGTTCCATTTATCTTCAGCCTAGGTGACGTATTGTGATACAGGGCCGTGATTTTGGCTATAAAAGGGTCCCCTAGACCCCTACCCCAAGCTTTTTAAGAGAATCATATATGGCGTGCCAGGAGACTCTATGGAATGCTTTCTCAGCATCCAACGAGAGTATCTACTTACAAATTTTTAACTGCATCTAGCCCAGGAAATACTTTGTGCCTAGTAGCAGTGTCTGCTAGTCAGCGGATTATCCCGGCTGTTAAGCAAGCTACACCACCTGTAGTTTGGACACTTAATTTTTTCAAAGGAAATGCTTCAGGACCACGGGATACTTAGTGAAGAGCATCAGGAGGCACCCCAAGGCATAGGGGCTGGGACTGGCACTAGGATGCCTTGCGGTGGACAGCCGAGCTCGATCCTTATAAAAGCTTTTTAACTGCAGCAGCTTTAGTGGACGCTACTGGAGCTGGAATTACGCGGCTGCTGGCATGAGACTTGCCCTCCAATAGATCCTTGTAAATGGATTTAAAGTGTATTCATTCAAATTAGAGGGACAATTTAAATTAAAAAGCTTAGAGCTGCCTCCACCACAGGGGGGCTCTCTCGACCCACCAGCGGACAGGCACCAGTATTGGGAGAGGGGGGCTGGCCGTCAGGGTTCACCGCGGCTCTGGCACAAACCCGGCGACACGGAGGTGGCACGGGCAGGAGCGGACTGGCCGTCTCGGCTTCTCACTTTTTGGATTTTAGAAGGGCATGACATGCCTATATCTGTGTCTCCCCCTCCTTTTACTCCTCCACCTCTTTTCTTTTCGCATGACTATATGTACTTGTCACTTTTCCATGTGTTAGTTGTGTCTTCTGAGCAGTTTGTCAGCTTTTGGACACCTTTGAAGGTGTTTTCTATGTGTTTCTATGTGTTTTTGTTTGCCTGCCATTGGTTTTAACGGTGTTCGAAGGTGTTCGACGAACAGTTCGACGAACAGTTCGGCGAACACACGGGTGTTCGATGAACCGAACCGAACTCGAACACTACGGGGGTGGCTCAACACTACTCTCAATGTGATTTCTTTTATCTGACACCTTATCCTCAGAGCCTACCCCAGCTTCTGCACTGCTGAAGGATTCAGCTGTTACACTCCCTGCTACTGGAGTGTGGACTACATAAGGGAATCCACAAAAGCTGCTATCCGGATCAGAGAGACTGTAAGCGGGACCTCTGGCGAGAGGCCGAAGTATTCCTTTCTTTCAGTAAAATTTGTTGTTCCTGTCTTCTTCGGCTGGGACCCCTTCCTGCAAAGACAGACAGGCCTGAGACGGGGGACACATCCTTCTGGAGTAAAGGACTGGTAACGTGTGAGTAGGGACAGTGAGGGTCAGCTTATCAGTACACGTTATTGCTGTGCATATTTACGGTTGTCATTTATTGTGTTCTGCTGTGTATACAAGTAAAGATACTGTTATCAAGATAGAGTCTGTGTGTGGGGATCTTGCTGGGCCAGATCATAGATACCAACGCTCGGCCTTGCCCGTGGTCACTTCATCTGGCGTAGTCGACAGGATCTGTGACCAACAAGATTCCCACCCAGGCCACGTGTACAGTCAGAAAGCCCCGCCGGTGTCTATTGTGAATCAGGTCAGGAAATTTGGCGGACGAAACTACCCTGTACCAGAGTGGGCGGAACAAGTCCGGATACTGGGGGAAATGTATAATATTGACCCTAAGACCTTGGCAGAAATGGCGGTACTGACGCTAGAGGGGGAGGCATGGACGACAGTCAGACTGGAGACGGTCAGGGGCCAGCGTACAGTAGATGATTTGGTGCGGGTGCTGGAGAACACCTATAGGCTGACCACATACCAGGGAACACTGCAACACATGTTCTTTAGACGGACGCAGCTTAAATGGGAGGATATTTCCCAATATGCGAACGCCCTTCAGGTACTCCTTGAACAAGCCTGTGGAAAAGGGGAACAACTAGCTGGTATGGCTCCTCGTGACCTGGTACTGAGAGACCAATTTGTAATAGGACTGAGAGACCAGTATCTTAACCGCACGTTACAGGACTTGATCCGGATGATGCCGACTCTTACTTTTGCTGAAGTCAAACAGGAAGCCATAGAACGTTCAACGGGACCCGTCATGGATGTGGGGATTCAAGGTGCTGCGTGCAGATCCATATCTGACATTAAAAATCCGAACAGTGACACGGAAGACCTGAAACAGATGGTAGCAGACTTACAGAAACAGGTATTACAGTTGACATTAGACCGACAGGGAGACCAGCGAAGACAGCCTAGTCGTCCCGTGAGACAGTGTTGGTCATGCGGTGATCCTCGCCATAGGGCAAATCGTTGTCCTCAACACTTCCCTCCGCAAAAACCTCCGTCGCACCAACAAACAAACCCTCAGTCGCCCCAGCGAAGGGAATTTCGATCAGACCAGCGAATGGAACCCCAGCCATATCCACAAGCAGAGCTACCACGCCGGGCCTCACCACAATGGCCGCCGTTAAACTAGACATCCCTGCAGCTGAGGCTCGCGCAGCAGGGGAGGCCAAGGAGAGGGGTGTGGAAAAACAGAGCCGATGGCGGAGTGCTCTTGCCTCGAATAGCCCGACACTTGAAGTTGTCCTGGAAGGAATTGCCGTACAGGGACTGATGGACACCGGGTGACAAGTGACCACGATCTCTGAACAGTTTTACGAAAATTACCTCAAACCAAGAACTGCTCGTGACCCAGACACCGCCATTAAGATTATTGCGGCTAATAATCTACCCATTCCAGTGACCGGAGTTGCTTGGATGGACACAAAGGCCTGTGGACAGGACTTATGGAAACGAGGGATCGTCATCGTCAAGGAAGGTTTCGGCTCCGAGACCCATGTGATAGTTGGAATGAACATCTTGAAAGACCTGGATCTTATGCTGTTGACAAGAAAAGGACCCAAATACTGGCAGAAAGTCACCAAACATAAGCCGACTCATCTGGCATTCCAGCGCGTAATCCGGACCGTTGGACTTCAACAGATGGCAGAGGAACAACTACCCCTAGCCGCCATTACGGTGCCACGCCGTACTCGGATTACTTTGCCCGCTGAAAAAGAGACAGTCATTTCCTTACCCCTTAACACCCACCGACAACTTGAGGGGGTTGAAGTGTTGGTCAAGCCGAGGACCCCAAGTGGGGGTAAGCTAAACCCACTAGTTGCTCGCACTCTAGCCGTCGTGAGGAACGGGAGAGTCCATGTCAGGTTAAACAACACTGCAGACGTAGGCCTAGCCCTTGAAGCCGGCACTCAGCTTGCCCGGGTATATGCTCTACCCACGGAAGTGAATCCCATTGGACCCCTAAAATTCACCCCGTCTACAGAAGGCGACTGGACGGTAACCGTCTCAGCCATAAACGCTCAAGTAGACGATGAAGACATTGGGTGAAAACTACGGGAAAAAGTACAGCTAGACACGTCTCAATACACCAAACAAGAAGTGTCTCAAGTGGAGGAACTCCTACGGGAACACCAAAACTCCTTTGCAAAGCATGACACAGACTTTGGGTGTACCACCAGTATCCAGCACGAGATATCCACGGGCGACACCCCCCCATATCCGCGAGAGGTACCGGCAGATACCACATCAGCAATACCAGGAGGTGAAAAGCCTGTTAGAATCCATGCTACGCGCCGGAGTGGTACGTGAAAGCCAGAGCCCGTGGGCTGCACCCGTGGTGATAGTCAAAAAGAAAGATGGTTCCCTAAGATTTTGCGTGGACTACCGTAGGCTGAACGCTTGCACTATCCGGGACTCATATCCACTTCCTCGGATCGAAGAGTCACTGACGGCCCTAAAGAAGGCCAAATATTTTTCGTCCCTAGACCTGGCCAGTGGATATTGGCAGGTTCCAATGAGTGAGAAGGACAGGGAAAAGACCGTCTTCATCCTTCCCATGGGCCTGTATGAGTTCGACCGGATGCCGTTCGGCTTGAATAACGCTCCGGGGACCTTTCAGAGACTGATGGAACGCTGTCTGGGAGACTTCAACTTTGAGTTTACGCTGATATACCTTGACGACATCGTGGTATACTCCGCCACCTTTGAGGATCATCTTCACAAGCTTGGCCAAGTGTTCCAGCGCTTGAGGGGACACGTCTTGAAGTTGAAGCCCAGCAAGTGCCTTCTGTTCCAGCAGGAAATCGACTACTTGGGTCACCGGATCTCGGCCGAAGGTGTCCAGCCCTTTCCGGAGAAGATAGCAGCCGTTCAAGAGTGGCCGCAGCCAACTACCGTCAAAGAAGTCCGGGCTTTTCTGGGACTGGCAGGCTACTACCGTCGGTTTGTCAAGGACTTTGCTCGGCTTGCTGAACCACTGCATGAGGTTCTCCGAGGGACCGCGAACAGTCCCAGAGGGCGACGCATCAGTTGGGGGCCTGACCGAGAAAAATCCTTTCAGGCACTTAAGGCTGCTCTAACATCCCCCCCTGTTCTGGCGTATGCAGATTACACATTACCGTTTCAGTTGCAAACCGACGCCAGCCTTCAATGCCTAGGGGTGGTCCTCTCTCAAGTTCAAGATAATAAAGAACGCATGATAGCCTATGCCTGTAGGTCTCTCCGTGATACCGAAAAGAATCCCGTCAACTACAGCTCCTTCCGTTTGGAACTCTTGGCTCTGACTTGGGCTATGACGGAGAAATTTGCCGGCTATCTGACAGGAGCGAAGGTGCTGGTCATGACGGACAACAATCCTCTTGCCCACCTAGAGAATGCCAAACTAAGGGCAATGGAACAGCGCTGGATGGCCAGGCTCTCTAGATTCCAGTACAAAATTAAATACAGAGCGGGGAACGAGAATCAGAATGCTGACAGCCTGTCTAGAGTGACATCATCCCCGCCAGTGGGGGACTGGGATGAAGAGTTGGAGGAAGATGAGATGCCTGACTTTGCCCGGCTCGCAAAGCAAATAGAAGATAGCCGCCAGTATGCTGTAGGAGGGATTGAAGCCGTAGTGGGATCTCCCCTGTCCCAGCAAGAATGGGCCAAGCTTCAAGATCGAGATCCCGAGCACGTCTTACTGAAACAGTATGTGAATAAACAAGAGAAACCGCCCTCCGAAGTGAGAGACCGACTATCGACCGGAGCCTTGGCTCTGCTCGCCCAATGGGATCGGCTGATCGTGAAAGATGGAGTCCTGTGTCGCAGGGCCCTTCTATCCCATATGCTGGAGGAGTGTTTGCAGATTGTCGTCCCGGTGTAGTTGGCCCATGAGATGGTGGGCGAAGCTCACAGGAGGAACGGCCACTTCGGCATAGACAAGACCCTCCGGTGGACCCAGCAGTTCATTTTTTGTCCGGGGCTCCGTAAGCTGGTTGAAAACATCTGTCAAGGATGCCGTACCTGTGAATTCCACAAGTCCGCGGAGCAGCGTGCCCCCGTCCAGACTATTAAGACGTCGAGGCCCCTCGAACTGTTGATGGTGGACTATCTGTTGATCGGAACGGCGAATAGTGGCTACCAGTACTGTCTGGTGATGGTGGACCACTTCACGAAATTGGCCGTCGCTGTTGCTACCAAGGATCAGACTGCTGAATCAGCTGCACAGGCCATCTGTCAGCAATTCGTTCGGGTCTACGGGTGTCCGGAGCGGCTACACTCTGATCAGGGGGCTTGTTTCGAAGGGCGAGTCATTGAAGAACTCCAACGGATGTATGGAATCAAGAAGTCCAGGACCACCCCTTACCATCCACAAGGGAATGGCGCGTGTGAACGCTTTAACTGGACCCTCTTACAACTGATCCGGACACTGGCTGAAGACAAAAAGCCCGACTGGTCTCGATTCCTCCCAGAACTGCTGTGGGCCTATAATAATCAAGTCCATTCCGTCACCGGATTACCCCATTACCCTTCTCTTTGGCCTTCCAGACAAAGACATCCATGAGTTGCAACTGTCTAGCTCCGAAGAAGATACCTGTGGTACCTATCCTTCCTGGCTACAAACACACCGCCAGAGAATGGAGACTGTCTACCGGCTAGTAGGCCAACAAATCCAGGATCAAGTGCACGCTGACCCACTTCCGGTACAAGAGGACTCACTGAATGTAGGTCAACTGGTCCTAGTCCGTATAAAGAAACCGCAAGGGAAACTCCGGCCCAAGTGGGAGACCGAAGTCTATCGAGTAATTGGACAGCCGTACCCCGGTGGCCCCGTCTATCGAGTGCAGGGCGAAGACAGTGGCAGCATCCGAACTTTGCACCGTAATATGTTGCGCCCCTGCCATTCCCAGCCTGACTCCCCTACTGTGATACCTAGAGAGATGGATATCACTAATACTGTCGGAGACGCTGACCCTGGGGATGTAGAGATTGAATGCATGCCTACCCCTGTCCGTCCGACTGACGCACTTGGACCGATTACCTCCTCTACTGACATGTCGACTGGGAAAGAGAGTGGGGTGACTGATCGGAGGGAGGGGATCCAACCTGTTAGGCGGACAACGAGAACCGCTGCAGGGGTACCTCCAGGACAGTCCTACAGAGACCAATATGTATGGCCCTCTTCCCAGCCGCCCCCTGTCACATCCACAGCCATCGCCGCCCTGGAACCGGTCGTTGACAGGGACTGCCAACCTTTGAGTGGGGGGGCGTGTAGTGAGCTGGCAGACTCTGGCTGTTCTGTGATAATTGAGATAGAGCCTGTGACAGGAATGATTACGCAGGATGGTGTTGCCACCTTGTGGCCAGAGATTGCACCTGCGCAGGGTGTGATGACAGAGAAAAAGACTGAGCCTCCTGTGTCCCGCCCTAGAGAGTCATGTGACCAGAGTGGGAAGCAGGAAAAAGCGCGCAAAGAGTCTGTTGTTGTCTGTGAAAAGAGCCAGGACGGTGTGCAGCTCCTCGTGTGTGGCGCAGAGGAGACTCTCAACGTGATTTCTTTTATCTGACATCTTATCCTCGGGGCCTTCCCCAGCTTCTGCACTGCTGAGGGATACAGCTATTACACTCCCTGCTACTGGAGTGTGGACTACATAAGGGAATCCACAAAAGCTGCTATCCGGATCAGAGAGACTGTAAGCGGGACCTCTGGCGAGAGGCCGAAGTATTCCTTTCTTTCAGTAAAATTTGTTGTTCCTGTCTTCTTCAGCTGGGATGCCTTCCTGCAAAGACAGACAGGCCTGCGACGGGGGACACATCCTTCTGGAATAAAGAACTGGTAACGTGTGAGTAGGGACAGTGAGGGTCAGCTGATAAGTACACGTTATTGCTGTGCATATTTACGGTTGTCATTTATTGTGTTCTGCTGTGTTAAAAATGTATACAAGTAAAGATACGGTTATCAAGATAGAGTCTGTGTGTGGGGATCTTGCTGGGCCAGATCATAGATACCAACGCGCGGCCTTGCCCGCGGTCACTTCATCTGTATATGTTCAGATTTTTTATCAGTTAACAAAATGCATAGTTAAGATTGATAAATGCAAAAAAATGTTAGTAAACCTAGAAATTTGTTTTTTAGTTACTTTTTTTTTTATTTTAATTAATAATAGCATAGAAGGATAAGGAGGGGGACTAGGAACATAATCAATAGCCAAAATCATAGTCAGGAGGACAGCCGGGGTCAGATACTGGGTGATCAGTAAAAGCCAATCAGTATGAATACCGCGGAGCCCGGTGACAGAGGCGTTACTGAAACATGTCCAGGTATAGATGGACCAGTCAGAAGGCCACAGGTAGATGGTGATGGTCCTTCTATACAGGTCCAGCAGTGATGGTGGATCTGCTGGACTTCAGGTTTCCTGTCTTTCAGATGGTTTTAGGGCAAGAGTAACAGCATGCAAATATGCCAGCAGCCCTGGATAATCCACGCCGGCAGGATGATAAGATCCGGCGGAAGATGGAACCTATGAGAAGAGAAGTAAATATAATGGAAGTGATGGGACTCCATAATACATGATACTACTGTGCGGTCACTGTGGCCGGACGGCAGAGGAATCTTATCATACAGAGGTCAGGGATCATTGTCAGCCATCATACATGTGACAATCCATCACTGACAGATGACATCTGCTCCGCATGAATTATTCTCACTGACCGACATCACACAACATGGAGCTGATTCTCACACTTACCTCGTCTCTTATTCCCCTTTTCTACATTTTCAGATTTTTCTTGCTCTTTACTCAGATTTATTAAAGATTTTCTTTCCTCCTGAGCTGGAAATTCTGATCAGAAAGTAAAAAAAACCTCAGTAACGACATATTCCCATGGGACCTGCTTAGTCTCCTGTATATAGTCCTGTCTCCTATAGTCCTGAAAATCTAGTATTGCTTCATAATAGGGCAGAATAAGTCCTATATAATGTGCATAACCTCATCTGAGGGACATTAGATGTACCACTAATATAGAGAAGTAAGTGTCCTGTCTGCCGCCATGTGGTACATCATTGATGAGAGATATTTTATAATAGGAGACGATGTCTCCTTATGATGATGTAGGTTATTGGATGCTACAACATATCTCACAGAAACAATGAAAAAAACTTCTGTACACAATGTAAGGAAATAGAGATAGAGTATGGGCCATGGGCAACATAATTGGGATCCATGAAACATAGACAACATAGGAAACCTATTACAGAAAAACCACGTAGAAATATTTGAGCCTTAAAGACAACATTCACATTGTTGGTGCTGTAGACATGTACATACCTGACAATGGGGACGAGGATGGCAAACTGCTAATAGCATCTTCTCTATCAGATAGAGGAACAGAATCTTTCTGCCTGTTTGAAAGAAAATAAATGTGTAAATCAGAAATAAATGCAGTATAAAAGGGGTTTTCTCAGTATAAGAACATGGACAATAGGGCCTAATAGGATGCATGACCGTCATAGTGGGGAAGGTTTCCTGCTCAAAACTACCTTCTATAGAGCCGAGCAGAAATCAGCTGCTAAGCATGACTGGCATGTAATACTACATCTCTGCCACAATATGGGCAGCACTAAAAATGCATGACCGGCCGCAATTATAGACTGTTAGTTATCACCAGCAGTTTCTAAAGGCAAAAGCACAATTACCGCTCATCATGGGGTGGTGGATGCTGAATTTGATAATATGGTATTTATATCCTATATTTGATGTTGTGTACATATATCATCCTGAAGCTCCCAGTAGTGGCCCCATAATCTACTCACATCTCTGAGATGTTTGTGCTGGATTCTACGGTATACTCTGGAGAGGACTTGGGATCCTCATTGTCCATTGTCCTGGTAGCAGTGGTACAGAGCTAAATGTGGAAACAATAAAAAATATATGAAATAATTTAATGTTTACTTTTACGTGTCTTTTACACATATTTTGGATTTATTAATCACATACTTACTTTTGAAAATCGTTCAGAAGTTGATATAAAATTGTGGAAGTCAAGACTCTCATTGTCCTCACTTGTGTGCTCTGAGACCAGATGTTTGTTTATATCATAATGATCTACAAGACATAGATAATGAAGTGCTATTAGAGGTTGTCAGTATAACACAGTCACCATTTATCATTAATATTAATGGGAAACAATTGTTACATATTAAGGAAGACGAGACAAACAGCCGCTTAGTCTAGATGACGTCTTCTTCTACTTACTCATAAATAAGCTGGTGTCCACATCTGATGTTAGCTTAGGAACATACACCGGCTTTTGACTTAGAAGGTTATCAAAGTCTAAGTCACTTAAGAAGGGATGACCCTTGATCTCAAATACTCCTCCTGGATAAAGAAAAACAAAGGTGATGTGGATATTGTCAGAAACTCCCCCATATCTAAACGGTGTATCTTAATCTGAACTAATTATATAACTGAGCCGACATGTAAGAAATAGACTAAAGCACTAAAAATGCACAAGCTGATAGACAAGTGCCGATCCTCATGTACATTTGCGATATGTCCTCGGTGTAATAAGGAAATAATAATATTATTATATCTGTTACCTGTCCCAAGTCTATGCACAGGATTTATTATGAGCAGCTCTGTGATAAGGGTCTGAGCATCAGGTGGAGGAGCACGATCACAATTCCAAATTATGTGTCCTGTTATGTAGAAAATTACAGAACATAAAACCTCTTTACTGGACTATAAGATAAAGCAAAGGAAAAAACTAAACTAATGTAACCAGTCAAAGCAATGATTGGATCATTCTACTTACCAATGCCAATACTTTTATAAAGCTCAATTACAGAACCCCCACGAAGTGGTACATATCCCAGGAGAAATTCAAGTAGGATTATCCCCATTGACCACCAGTCAACAGGTCTTCCGTAGCCTTTCTTTAGGATGATCTCTGGGGCTTTGTATAACGGGGTGCCACAGTCCTGGAAACCAAGAGAGATTAGAGATGAAAATAGATTAAATTATTATTTTGCCAAGTTTTCGACATAAAAACAGAATGACAGAAGATAAAATATCAGTGGAAAAGTTATCTAAAAATGAAGAATGTAGAGAAGACACAATAGGGTGATGAGATTTGTACAGAACCAGCTAAGTTCCTGTAAATAATGCTGACCTCACGGTTCAGGAACTCTCTGGCGATGTCCTCCGCTAATTCCTTGTAGATGTTGGTGTTTGGTATCATGACACCAACTTTTGAAAGCCCAAAATCTGTGACTTTAATATGTCCAGTAGACGTTATCAGGAGGCTGTGAAAGAAAAGATGGGTTTAGCTTCATAGACCGTGAGATGATAAAGGATAAATTTCCCCCTTTTGTTATAATACAGGGGGCACTTACTTCTCTGGCTTCAAGTCTCTGTGCACCACACCATAACTATGGAGGTATTGTACAGCATGAACCGCTTCTGCAAAGTATAAGCGGGCCAAGGGGACAGGTAAAGGACCCCTGGTTCTTAGGAGGGTCCTGCAGTCTCCACCTATAGAAGAAAGAAAATATGACAGGTAAGTGGTTTATTCAGCGGATCACCATAATGTATAATGAGAAGTGAGCAGAGACATTGGGGCAGGAGAGAATATATAAAGATATAATGTATATTCGACATAATATTAGTCTGAAGTCATGGTGAAACGTCATCCATGTAACTAATAACACAAATAGCATCTTGTCTACAGCTGGAGATACTGACAGTGCGGACATACAGGGAGATCACACACATCAATGACTTTCCGGGCATCTTGGTAATGGATAACCTGTAGTAAATGCTCTGTGGGGATGTAACCATTCACATTGAAAAATCCTAATTTTAAGAGTGGTGATAAAATGTAAGCAGACATGGTCTGAATATAATACAATGTACGTGTCCTACCTCCTACATACTCCATGACCATACACAGGTGAGATCTTGTAGGGAAGGAGCAGAGCATGGAGACCACAAAGGGACAATCAGCGAATGTCAGGATGTCCCTCTCCAGAAAGGCCATTTCCACTTTCCGTGGCCTATCCAAGTTCTTCTTGGCCATTTTCTTCATAGCAAAGACCTGTTGTGAGACTTTATGATGCACTAAGTAGACGGCACTAGAGAGAAGGAGAATCCAAGGGTTATAATAAATCCTTATTACAGTCTGTATATAGAAGTCATTATATGATTTTCTGTACTAATGTTTATACTAGAAGTCCGGCCATCACTAGAAATCCACATCTAGAAATACATGAGACACTACATAGATCACCTATGGGAGGTTCCACAATGCCACGTCTGCCGGAGCCCTCACCAAGGTCACATTACAGGTGAGAGAATCTACCGAAATTCTTCTTGGGCAGATTCGCTATAATTGACCAGTAGTTACGATTCAGTCCAAATAAAAATTGGTCCAAATTGAAAGTCCTCCAATTGCTGTAAGCAGATGTTTTTTAAGCTCTCTCCACACCCCAAAGCATAATAAATGGAGGGGAGGAAATACGTTAAAATGTAATTAAACATAATATACCCACCTGTCCTAGGCCCTCACCTGTCCATCACTGCAGTCCTCCATCCTCTGTGCCAGTCTTTGGTTGTTCTGGCGCCCCCTTCTGCTGCTGAGGCCAGTGATTGGACTCACATGGTCATGGTGGACGGTGGCAGGTGCAGATGTCATTGATGTCCATATCGTGTCACCCCTATCGTGACCATGTGTAGCCAATAACTCTTATCAGCTCCATAATGAAGCCCCCCAAAAAAAACAAAGACTGGAGCGGAGAGCAGGAAAGCTCTGGTGGAGGTGGCAGCATAAGGACAGATGAGGGTCCAGGACAGGTGAGTGTAATGTATTATATTATTTGAATCCCTTTCCTTACAGTTTGATTTGTTACAGATCAGTTTGCTCAACTGGATATACAGTACAGTAACTGAGCTGAATAGTGACATTTAGATGTGGACAGTGGTGTGGACTTGTATCGTTTCCCTATGACAGTGATGGCGAACCTTTTAGAGACCGAGTGCCCAAACTGCAATCCAAAACTCACTTATTTATCGCAAAGTGCCAACACGGCAATTTAACCTGAATACTGTCTGAGGTTTTATTTTGGAAAAACAACTCCTACATTAGCACGCAATAGAGTCTATAGCAAAGAGCTTGTAAGCGCTGCAGTCCAAGCCTAAGATTCTCGCCACCGATTGCAGAGGAGGTCTGTTCTTGAGAATGGAGAGGATTTTTATTCAAAAGTAAAATTGCAAAGTCGTTTGTTTTTACAACCTCTTTGTTTCCGTAACCCTTTATCATGATGAGAATAACCCTTTAAGCCAGGGATGTCAAACTTTAATATACAGAGGGCCAAAATTAAAAGCTTGGACAAAATCACAGGCCAAACTTTATATTTGTTAAAAAATGTCTACAATTCAGGAAGTTTTTCCTTATCAAATAAAACTATTAACTTTTGCAATTATATTGTAATAATATAATATGTTATGTAAGAGCCGTAAAAAGCATGGCCTAATGTAAATATGTAATAACAAAAGGATAAAAAAAACTTGAATAAAACAGATAATAAAGTATGATGCAAACAAATGTGCCCCCAAACAGAGTATGATACCCCCACAGTGAATTCCTCCACATGCACAGTATGATGACCCTACTGTACCCCCCATCAATCCCTGGTGACCCCATCACAGTATGATTGTGACCCCATCACAGTATGATTCTCCAGCAGTAATCCCCACACAGCCCTCCATACAGTATAATGGTCCCCACATAGTTCTCCATACAGTATAATGACACCACATAGTCCTCCATACAGTGCAATGGGCCCCACATAGTCCTCCATACAGTATAATGGGCCCCACATAGTCCTCCATACAGTATAATGGCCCCATATAGTCCTCCATACAATGTAATGGCCCCACATAGTCCTCCATACAGTACAATGGCCTCACATAGTCCTCCATACAGTATAATGGCCCCACATAGTCCTCCATACAGAATAATAGGCCCCACATTGTCCTCCATACAGTATAATGGTCCCCACATAGTTCTCCATACAGTATAATGACACCACATAGTCCTCCATACAGTGTAATGGGTCCCACATAGTCCTCCATACAGTATAATGGGCCCCACACAGTCCTCCATAAAGTGTAAAGGGCCCCACATAGTCCTCCTTACAGTATAATGGCCCCCACATAGTCCTCCATACAGTGTAATGGGCCCCACATAGTCCTCCATACAGTGTAATGGCCTCACATAGTGCTCCATACAGTGTAATGGGCCCACATAGTCCTCCATACAGTATAATGGCCCCATATAGTCCTCCATACAATGTAATGGCCCCACATAGTCCTCCATACAGTACAATGGCCTCCCATAGTACTTCATACAGAATAATGGGCCCCCATATGGTCCTTCCTACAGTATAATGGCCCCCACATAGTCCTCCATACAGAATAATGGGCCCCCATATGGTCCTTCGTACAGTATAATGGCCCCACATAGTCCTCCATACAGAATAATGGGCCCCACATAGTCCTAAATACAGAATAATGGGCCCCCATATGGTCCTTCCTACAGTATAATGGCCCCCACATAGTCCTCTATACAGTGTAATGGGCCCCACATAGTCCTCCATACAGTGTAATGGCCCCATATAGTCCTCCATACAGTGTAATGGGCCCACATAGTCCTCCATACAGTATAATGGCCCCACATAGTCCTCCATACAGAATAATGGGCCCCCATATGGTCCTTCCTACAGTATAATGGCCCCCACATAGTCCTCCATACAGTGTAATGGGCCCCACATAGTCCTCCATACAGTGTAATGGCCCCATATAGTCCTCCATACTGTGTAATGGGCCCATATAGTCCTCCATACAGTATAATGGCCCCACATAGTCCTCCATACAGTATAATGGCCCCACATAGTCCTCCATACAGTATATTGGCCTCATATAGTCCTTCCTACAGTATAATGGGCCCCACATACTCTTTCATACAGTATTATGAGCACCACATAGTCCTCCATACAGTGTAATGGTCCCACATAGTCCTCCATACAGTACAATGGCCTCACATAGTCCTCCATACAGAATAATGGGCCCCACATAGTCCTCCATACAGAATAATGGGCCCCCATATGGTCATTCCTACAGTATAATGGCCCCCACACAGTCCTCCATACAGTGTAATGGGCTCCACATAGTCCTCCATACAGTGTAATGGCCCCATATAGTCCTCCATACAGTGTAATGGGCCCACATAGTCCTCCATACAGTATAATGGCCCCACATAGTCCTCCATACAGTATAATGGCCCCACATAGTCCTCCATACAGTATATTGGCCCCATATAGTCCTTCCTACAGTATAATGGGCCCCACATACTCTTTCATACAGTATTATGAGCACCACATAGTCCTCCATACAGTGTAATGGGCCCCACATAGTCCTCCATACAGTATAATGGCCCCACATAGTCCTCCATACAGTATAATGGCTCCAGATGCTCCTCCATATTGTAAAATGGCCCCATATAGTCCTCCATACAGTATAATGGCCCCGCATACTTCTCCATATTTTATAATGGCTCCATATAGTCCTCCATACAGTATAATGGCCCCGCATAGTCCTCCATACAGAATAATGGGCCCCCATATGGTCCTTCCTACAGTATAATGGCCCCCACATAGTCCTCCATACAGTGTAATGGGCCCGCATACTTCTCCATATTTTATAATGGCCCCACATAGTCCTCCATACAGTATAATGGCCCCACATAGTCCTTCATACAGTATATTGGCCCCATATAGTCCTTCCTACAGTATAATGGGTTCCACATAGTTTTTCATACAGTATTATGAGCACCACATAGTCCTCCATACAGAATAATGGGCCCCACATAGTCCTCCATACAGAATAATGGGCCCCCATATGGTCCTTCCTACAGTATAATGGCCCCCACATAGTCCTCATACAGTGTAATGGCCCCATATAGTCCTCCATACAGTGTAATGGGCCCACATAGTCCTTCATACAGTATAATGGCCCCACATAGTCCTCCATACAGTATAATATCCCCACATAGTCCTCCATACAGTATATTGGCCCCATATAGTCCTTCCTACAGTATAATGGGCCCCACATACTCTTTCATACAGTATTATGAGCACCACATAGTCATCCATACAGTGTAATGGGCCCCACATAGTCCTCCATACAATATAATGGCCCCACATAGTCCTCCATACAGTATAATGGCTCCGCATGGTACTCCATATTGTATAATGGCCCCATATAGTCCTCCATACAGTATAATGGCCCTGCATACTTCTCCATATTTTATAATGGCCCCATATAGTCCTTCCTACAGTATAATGGGCCCCACATACTCTTTCATACAGTATTATGAGCACTACATAGTCCTCCATACAGTGTAATGGGACCCACATAGTCCTCCATACAGTATAATGGCCCCACATAGTCTTCCATACAGTATAATGGCTCCATATAGTCCTCCATACAGTATAATGGCCCCGCATAGTCCTCCATACAGTATAATGGCCCCACTTAGTCCTCCATACAGTATAATGGCCCCACATAGTCCTCCATACAGTATAAAGGCCCCACATAGTCCTCCATACAGTATAAAGAGACCACATAGTCCTCCATATTGTATAATGACTCCGCATACATCTCCGTACAGTATAATGGCCCTGCATAGTGTTCCATACTGTATAATGGCCCCACATAGTCCTCCATACCTTATAATGGCCCTACATAGTCCTCCATACAGTATAATGGCCCCCCATGGTCCTCCATACAGTATAATGGCCCCGCATACTTCTCCACACAGTATAATGACCCCGCATACTTCTCCATACATTATAATGACCTCGCATACTTCTTCGTACAGTATAATGGTCCTGCATAGTGTTCCATACTGTATAATGGCCCCACATAGTCCTCCATACCTTATAATGGCCCCACATAGTCCTCCATACAGTATAATGGCCCCGCATGGTCCTCCATACAGTATAATGGCCCCGCATACTTCTCCACACAGTATAATGACCCCGCATACTTCTCCGTACAGTATAATGGTCCTGCATAGTGTTCCATACTGTATAATGGCCCCACATAGTCCTCCATACAGTATAATGGCCCCGCATGGTCCTCCATACAGTATAATGGCCCCGCATGGTCCTCCATACAGTATAATGGCCCCGCATACTTCTCCACACAGTATAATGACCCGCATACTCCTCCATACAGTATAATGACCCCGCATACTTCTCCTTACAGTATAATGGTCCTGCATAGTGTTCCATACTGTATAATGGCCCCACATAGTCCTCCATACAGTATAATGGGCCCCGCATACTTCTCCACACAGTATAATGACCCCGCATACTCCTCCATACAGTATAATGACCCCGCATACTTTTCCGTACAATATAATGGCCCTGCATAGCGTTCCATACTGTATAATCAGGTCGCACGTGTAGAGGAGAGTGGCCGCGGTGCTAGTGAGAGGGGAATGGTGCGCGGGCTGAGGAGAGTGATGGTGGTGGCGGCAGTGCTGAGGACATGGAGCTCGTGCCCACCGGGAGGGCTCTGCGTGCCATAGGTTCGCCACCACTGCCCTATGATAACACTGAATGTTAGAGCACAGAGGCAGAAGTATTGTCATAGGGAACCCTGAGAAATGTGGATTATGGTAACAGAAATCTCACCCAAAAGCTCCGCTGCTGATGAGTTTCGAAGTTTCATAGTCGCTCATATGCGGCTTTCTTGCCGGGATCAATGATGATTCGATCACGCTCTATAAAGGAATAAGAAATGATATTAAGGAAAAAAGCTCCAGATGCAGAAACGTCTCCCCCTATATTATGTCCCAGCTGATTTACACTGATCCGATGTAGGGAGGATACAAGCCGGACGCTCCGCAGACACGGATGTAATATAAGGGGGTCCTCTATACACCGGTATAATTGTAAAGTGCTGGATAATATGAGAGATCAAACAGAGAAGAATTTACTGGGAATCTGTCAGCAGGATTGTTCTATGTAATCTGGAAGTAGCATGATGTAGGGGCAGAGACCCTGATTCCAACGATGTGTTACTTACTAGGCTGTGTGCTGTTGTTTCCATAAAATCAGTTTTTGATCAGCAGGAGATTATCACTAGAGGACTATGTGTCTCGTGCCATGTAGTCCTATTGCTCTGTAACCCCGACTCAACCACGGATTAGCAGCGTTCTGCCTATGCACAGTGTACACAGAAAGCTGCCAATCAGTAGTGTGGGCGGGGTTATACAGGGCTCAGCATTCAGAGGACTGCTAGATCTGCTGCGAATAAAACAGTGATTTTATTACAACTGCTGCACCCAGTAAAGTAAGTGATATATCGTTGGAATCAGGGTCTCTGTCCCTACATCATGCTGCTCTCTGATGAAATAGCATGAACCTGGTGACAGATTCCCTTTAATATAAATGCAGTTGACTAACACATTAGTGTCATCTCCACTTAGAATAGAGACGTCCCCTGGTTATATGGGGGATAATACTGGTCAGGTCAGTCACACCCCATAATCTGGTGATACACAGACGTCCCCCTCTATGATACTTACACCGGCGGATTCCTGGATCTCCGGGATCTCACAGATTCCACTGTCAGGATTCACCAGCGCAGATGGAACTAAAATAGTGATAAATGATGAAGAGATAAAATGTATTAGACGATATCAATCCTACATAGATAATACAGCGATATAACGGGGAAATGACAAGACGTCTGTGAATGGGATTAATACTCGTTATATGGGGATTCTAATATGGGAACGTACGGGGCATCCACAGGTAAATGTAATGTAAATGATGGAGGACCCCCAATCATCACATGAATGAGGAGCCCCCCACCCCTGCTGCACATGAGAGTGATGGGAAGAGAGCTGAAACATAGCAGCCATATGCAAATTAGCCTGGAAGTGCACTGGGGGCGTGTCACTGCACTCAGATTTCTCTTCCATGCCCCCAGTGCACTTCCATCCTGATTTGTATATGGCTTTTACATTAGATTTCTCCTGACTGGTACATTGGATTTCTGCAAGCAAATAATTATTATTAGGGGACAATGGCCTATACGGTCATACTCAGCGGCGGCAGGCCACGCGACTGCTATGGGACCCGTGAGCTGGTGGGGCCCAGTGTCAGCGCCCGCATTGGGCTCCGCCTGCATCGGGCCCCTTCCACATCCCACCCCAGATCGCAGTTGAAAGCAATGATGGAGGCGGGAGCGTTAGATGAAACTTCCTTTCACATCATTCCCCCTCTGCGTCTGATGCAGCAGCGCGATGACATCAGTTCAATTGGGTCGGGTAGTGGAACTGATGAGAGGCGCTGCAGAGACTGAAGCAGCGGGGGAACAAGGAGCGGTAAGTGTATATTTATTTATTTTTGAGTGAGTATGTGGTGCCCATATTGCTGGAGGACTGTGGCTGCACTCGATCCTATGGGTGCTGCACTCAGTCCTATGGGGGCTGCACTAAGCCCTATAGGGGTTGCACTGAACCCTATGGGGGCTGCATTATGCCCTATGGGGGCTGGCTTATATTGCGAGGAAGACCATGGGGGGTGCATTATATTGCATGGAGGACCATGGGGGTGCATTATATTGCATAGAGGACCATGGGGGTGCATTATATTGCATGGAGGACCATGAGGGGTGCATAATATTGCGTGGATGACCATGGGAGGTGCACAATATTGCATGGAGGACAATATGGGTGCATTATATTGCATGAAGCACCATGGGGGTGCATTATATTGTGTGAAGGACCAGGGGGATGCATTATATTGCATGGAGGACCATGGGGGGTGCATTATATTGCATGGAGGACCATGGAGGGTGCATTATATTGCATGGAGGACCATGAGGGGTGCATTATATTGCATGGAGGACCATGGGGGGTGCATTATATTTTGTGGAGGACCACGAGGGGTGCATTATATTGCATGGAAGACCATGGGGGTGCATTATATTGTGTGGGGACCATGGGGTGGCGCATTATATTATATGTAAGGCTATGTGGAACCATTATGATATTTGAAGGGTTATGTGGGGCCATTATAATATTTGGAGGGTTATGTCGGGGCATTATACTGTATGCAAGCAATTATACGGTGTGAAGATTTGTGTGGGGTCCATCTTACTGTGTGAAGGGCTGTGTGTTGCCTTTATACTGTTTGGAGGGCTAGCAGGGGCCATTTTATGGTGTGGTGAGGTATGGGGGCCATTATACTGCATAGAAGGCTGTGTGGGGGTCACAGTTGGGGGATGATACTGTGTTGGGGTCACCATGCTTTGCGTCGGGAGTTGAGGGGGTGTACAGTAGGGTCATTATACTGTGCATGTGGAGGCTAATGTGGAGGAATGCACCATGGAGGAATCATACTGTATTTGGGGGGCACTTTTGTTGGCATCATACTATAGGGGTGCAATGAAATAGAAATCTAGGACTTCAGCAGGAGGAAAATTAATATGTAAAGGCTGGAAAGTTGTGAGATCTGCTCTCCTGTCACTCCGACAATTATTTAATTTTTTTTTTTCAGTTGGGGGGGCAATCAGAACTTCTGCTATTGTGCCCCATGATTTCTATGCATGCCCCTGGTCCTACCACTACTTCTATATGAAACAATGTGCTGCCAGGTTCCCATTACACAGAGTAGAGCAGACCTGGGCAAAGTGGAGCCCGTGGGCCACATCCGGCCCTCTGACTGTTCCAGTCCGGCCTGTGGACTGAGATAGCAGTAGGACTGAAGCAGAGGCCCACGGACCACACCGTGCCTGCCCACTCGCTTACACCGCCGCCTGGCCCTGTCTCCATCTGCGAGCCGCTAAGCTGCTGCATTAGTAGAGGAGGGACCTCCAGCCCCTTCCTCCGCCAATCAGCGTGTGAAGCAGCTGACGCAATGACGTCATCGGAGACATGAAAAGAGGCACAGCACCGGGGGCACGGGAGCAAGGTGAATGTGTGCTTTTTTTAAGGTGTATGGGATGTCTGACAGGACACGGGGAGACTATAGGGGTCTATTGCAGGACATGGGGAGGCTATAGGGTTCTATTGCAGGACATGTGAAGGCTATAGGGGTCTATTGTAGGACATGGGGAGGCTATAGGGGTCTATTGCAGGACATGGGGAGGCTATAGGGGTCTATTGCAGGACATGGGGAGACTATAGAGGTCTATTGCAGGACATGGAGAGGTTATAGGGGTCAATTGCAGGACATGGGGAGGCTAGAGGGGTCTATTGCAGGACATGTGAAGGCTATAGGGGTCTATTGCAGGACATGGGGAGGCTATAGGGGTCTATTGCATGACATGGGGAGGCTATAGGGGTCAGTTGCAGGACATGGGGAAGGCTATAGGGGTCTATTGCAGGACATGGGGAGGCTATAGGGGTCTATTGTAGGACATGGGGAGGCTATAGGGGTCTATTGCAGGACATGGGGAGGCTATAGGGGTCTATTGCAGGACATGGAGAGACTATAGAGGTCTATTACAGGACATGGAGAGGTTATAGGGGTCAATTGCAGGACATGGGGAGGCTATAGGGGTCTATTGCAGGACATGGGGAGGCTATAGGGGTCTATTGCATGACATGGGGAGGCTAGAGGGGTCAGTTGCAGGACATGGGGAAGGCTATAGGGGTCTATTGCAGGACATGGGGAGGCTATAGGGGTCTATTGTAGGACATGGGGAGGCTATAGGGGTCTATTGCAGGACATGGGGAGGCTATAGGGGACTATTGCAGGACATGGGGAGGCTATAGGGGTCTATTGCAGGACATGGAGAGACTATAGAGGTCTATTACAGGACATGGGGAGGCTATAGGGGTCAATTGCAGGACATGGGGAGGCTATAGGGGTCTATTGCAGGACATGGGGAGGCTATAGAGGTCAGTTGCAGGACATGGGGGAGGATATAGGGGTCGACTGCAGGACATGGGGAGGCTAAAGGGGTCTATTGCAGGACATGGAGAGGCTATGGGAGTCTATTGCAGGACATGGGAAGGCGATAGGGGTCTATTGCAAGACATGGGGAGGCTATGGGAGTCTGTTGAAGGACATGGGGAGGCTATGGGGGTCTGTTGCAGGACATGTGGAGGCTATGGGGGTCTGTTGCAGGACATGTGGAGGCTATGGGGGTCTGTTGCAGGACATGTGGAGGCTATGGGGGTCTGTTACTGGACATGGGGTGGCTATGGGGGTCTGTTGCCTGACATGGGGAGGCTATGGGGGTCTATTGCAGGACATGGAGAGGCTATAGGGGTCTGTTGCAGGACATGTGGAGGCTATGGGGGTCTGTTGCAGGACATGTGGAGGCTATGGGGGTCTGTTGCTGGACATGGGGAGGCTATGGGGTCTATTGCATGACATGGGGAGGCTATAGGGGTCAGTTGCAGGACATGGGGAAGGCTATAGGGGTCTATTGCAGGACATGGGGAGGCTATAGGGGTCTATTGTAGGACATGGGGAGGCTATAGGGGTCTATTGCAGGACATGTGAAGGCTATAGGGGTCTATTGCAGGACATGGGGAGGCTATAGGGGTCTATTGCATGACATGGGGAGGCTATAGGGGTCAGTTGCAGGACATGGGGAAGGCTATAGGGGTCTATTGCAGGACATGGGGAGGCTATAGGGGTCTATTGTAGGACATGGGGAGGCTATAGGGGTCTATTGCAGGACATGGGGAGGCTATAGGGTTCTATTGCAGGACATGTGAAGGCTATAGGGGTCTATTGTAGGACATGGGGAGGCTATAGGGGTCTATTGCAGGACATGGGGAGGCTATAGGGGTCTATTGCAGGACATGGGGAGACTATAGAGGTCTATTGCAGGACATGGAGAGGTTATAGGGGTCAATTGCAGGACATGGGGAGGCTAGAGGGGTCTATTGCAGGACATGTGAAGGCTATAGGGGTCTATTGCAGGACATGGGGAGGCTATAGGGGTCTATTGCATGACATGGGGAGGCTATAGGGGTCAGTTGCAGGACATGGGGAAGGCTATAGGGGTCTATTGCAGGACATGGGGAGGCTATAGGGGTCTATTGTAGGACATGGGGAGGCTATAGGGGTCTATTGCAGGACATGGGGAGGCTATAGGGGACTATTGCAGGACATGGGGAGGCTATAGGGGTCTATTGCAGGACATGGAGAGACTATAGAGGTCTATTACAGGACATGGAGAGGTTATAGGGGTCAATTGCAGGACATGGGAAGGCTATAGGGGTCTATTGCAGGACATGGGGAGGCTATAGGGGTCAGTTGCAGGACATGGGGGAGGCTATAGGGGTCGACTGCAGGACATGGGGAGGCTAAAGGGGTCTATTGCAGGACATGGAGAGGCTATGGGAGTCTATTGCAGGACATGGGAAGGCGATAGGGGTCTATTGCAAGACATGGGGAGGCTATGGGAGTCTGTTGAAGGACATGGGGAGGCTATGGGGGTCTGTTGCAGGACATGTGGAGGCTATGGGGGTCTGTTACTGGACATGGGGTGGCTATGGGGGTCTGTTGCCTGACATGGGGAGGCTATGGGGGTCTATTGCAGGACATGGAGAGGCTATGGGGGTCTGTTGCAGGACATGTGGAGGCTATGGGGGTCTGTTGCAGGACATGTGGAGGCTATGGGGGTCTGTTGCTGGACATGGGGAGGCTATGGGGTCTGTTACTGGACATGGGGATGGTCTGGGGGTCTGTTGCTGCATATAGGGAGACTATAGAGTTTTATTGCAGGACATGGGTAGGCTATAGGGGTCTATTGCAGGACATGGGGAGGCTCTGGGAGTCAGTTGAGGGACATAGTGAGGCTCTAGGAGTCAGTTGAGGGACATGGTGAGGCTCTGGGAGTCTGTTGAGGGACATGGTGAGGCTATGGGGGTCTGTTGCTGGACATGGTAAGGCTATGGGGGTCTGTTGGAGGACATGAGGAGGCTATGAGGGTCTGTCCCAGGACATGGGGAGGCCTATGAGGGTCTGTTGCAGGACATGGGGAGGCTATGGGGGTCTGTTTCTGGATGTGGGGAGGCTGTGTGGGGCTCTCATGTTGGACGTCGAGTGATTATGGGGCTCATACGGTATATAGAAGGGGCTGTATTCGGGTTCGAACTGTATAAAGGGGGATTCTTATTTCTGCTCAATATTAAGTCATGCAATTAATATTAATGTAATTAATATAAGAATTATAATTATTATATTGATATTAATATGGATCAGAATTAATCACAGTCTCTAATGTGGCCCCTCGGGAAAATGAATTGCCCACCCTTGGAGTACAGAGTACATCTAACATTATCCCCGTCCTCTATTATATCTGGATATTCCTTGTAGAAGGTCGGGTGATCGCTCACCTGTAATAAGATCGCTGTTCAGCTCCGGCTGACTCCTTGTAGGGTCAGGGATTTCCGGGGTCACATTTTGCTCATATTCGCCGTCGCCTTCTGGTGTTTCCTGATTGATGTAATATATATAATTAATATGTGGAATATTTCACTAAATTACCAAATACATAAATCAGGAAGGACTAAATCAACATTTACAGATACACCAATTGTAACTGTACGAATCCCGCGCCATCTTCAGAACTTTTCTCAGAAAGTTCTCTCACTTCAGGGGATTAAGATGAGTTAACATTACAAAATCTCACGTTCTGTGTCAGATTCTATTTTCTACACCGTGATATCCCAGAGCGGTGTTATCTGCGTTCTATATACCATGGCGATATCTTGTAATTCATTCATTACAGTATTCGGTAGAATTGCTTTACACTGCAGCTCCTCTCCACAAGTCCAGATTAATATACTGTATAAGAGACTTGTATACACAATATTTCTGTAAAGATGTCTATTATCTCAGCTGCAGCATTTAGAAGCAGGAAGACTCTGATAATAGTGATAGACAGAGGCGGGATATACAGACTTCCCACCACTGAGCTGTGACTACATCTGCAGAATACAGACTGTCATCACAGACGAGGGAGCAGCAGAGACAGACGGCCATAAAATATCCTATGCCTGCCGGGGACTGACAGGGAGGCCTGTAAGATCTAACCCCAGATCTTCTGAGATCTGACTGGTGATCTGGAGAAGATCAGAGAACAAGGACGAGTGATAGAGAAGATGATGGCTTCTTACCAGGCGTTCCGATGAGCGGGCCGGACGTTCCAGTAGACACAGGACTTTTTCGGCCAGGTCTTTAACAAAAGCCAAATCTCCATTTTGAGATCTTTTTTCAGCCTATAAAGAAGAAAAGAAACAATAAGGAACATTCTGAGGTGAGAAAGGTCACAATGGAGGCGGCCATTGTATGTGACATCTGCTCCTCTCTCTGCAGATACAATGACTACATATCTGGGGTTTATAGTGTTATATATTAGAGGAAAGGACAAGCTTCTATCCCACCATTATTGTCTATTATTACAGAGAAGTTTTGTGCGGAGTGTCCGCCATTTACCTGTTGTAGTAATGTCCTGATGTTGTGACATAAATCCATCAGATACTCTGAGGTTAGTTGATCTTGTTGATTTTTGGTCAGGCAGTCCTTTACTAGCTGCATCACCAGCCGGCGAGTGAAGCTGAGGACGCCATCGGGTGGTAGAAGCACAATGTTAGGGCGATTGATGATAAGAATGTCCAATAGTGCTTCTTCCTGAAAATCGTCTAGATATAATCCAGCCATAGCGAAAAACTGCAAGTGCTATCAATCACTATGGAACCAAGAATGGCACCCGTGAGCCTGTGTGCATTGTAGAAGTAGCAATTGTGAGCTGTGATGTCATAATGGCCGACTGTCATCACGGAATCTTGTGATGGAATCTTCAAGAAGCGGCTCTGCACAAATACAGTGGGAAAAATAAGTATTTGATACACTGCCGATTTTGGAAGTTTTCCCACCTACAAAGAATGGAGAAGTCTGTAATTTTTATCGTAGGTACAGATTCTAAAAAAAAATCCAGAAAATCACATTGTATGATTTTTACATAATTTGCATTTTATTGCATGATATAAATATGTGATCACCTACTGATGAGCAAGAATTCTGGCTCACCGACCTGTTATGCTATGTACGCACGTTGAGTATTTGGTTGCAGAAATTTCTGCAAGGTTTCTGCATTTCTTGGCAGCAAAAACCCTGCTGAAAAAACAGACGTTTTGCCGCGATTTTGATGTGTTTTTGCCACATGTTTGCATGAGGTTTTTGCATGTGTTTTTTTAAGCTTTTTTGTATAGCAGTGAATGCTTTTTGGAGCTAAATAAAGATATTTGAAAAAAGAAATGTTGAACATTGCTTTAACCCTTAGATTACTGTTGGACCTGGGGTGAGTATATTGGTTAATTTAAATGATTAAAGAATGTGTCTGTTATATTTCAAATAAAGTGTTTTATTCTTGGTGTGTGTGTTTATTTAACTTTTTACTTACAGGTTTAGTACTGAGGGTTAATCCATGTCCATAAAGACACATACAAAAAATCAATTGCTAGACACTCTAGTTAGACATTACTACCTTAGATACCAATTAGCCACATTATAGGCTCAGGGATAAAAGTGACTCCAGCTCAACCAATAATGTAAGTATAGTTCATTTATTAGAAACGATAAAAATTACAATTAAAAACAATAAGTGAAGATAGAGGGGAGTGAGGAGAGGGGGGACCTCAAACCAGGAGACACCGATATGTAGACAACGATACTAATGCTTACACAAAATACAGCCAGTTAATGACATCAATATGGCTGCTGTATATTAGAATAAGTCACCAATTAGTCAATTACCATACTATACCATTTTGCATACATAAAGCGTATTCTACAAACTTCAATTTAAAGTGCATAGTGCAAAACATAACTATGTATTATTCAATAGTAATAGATCCACTGGTATAAAGAGGCAAAAGTCAGCTATGAATGTAAGATGGTAGTGCATCAGTATCAAAGTAAAAATGAAAACAATGTAGTTTAATTATTGCCAAATTTGGCTTATATTGATAAACTGATGCTCAAAGCTGTACTTCCATCAGATGATAATTAATTCAAACATTGGCTAAAGTGAAAAAAATGATTCATTACCTGAATACTATGTAGTAAGTGAGCAGGGAGTGATAAGGACGCTGTGTCTCCCGCAGCCTCCATAAGCGTCCTTATCACCTCACTTATTGCACCTCTGCATGAGAATTTTGTCACGCAGCATCGGTGCAGTTAGTGAGGTCACTGGATCTCATCAGCTGATGAACTCATGTGACCTCTGTCCTGGCAGCTCAGCACTATACACTGCAGGGAGCGATCACGCTCCTGTCAGTTTATAGCCTGCTGTGAGGTGATCGGATCACCATGGGATACTTGTGATTCGGCGGATAGGTGAGTATAAGCTCTTTTTTTTAACATTCATTTAAACTTATTTTTTCCCTGCAAGCACAGACCCAAGCTGATGACAGCTCCCATCATCAATGCCTGCACTTGCTATTATCAGCGGCAGCAGCCCTAGGCTGTTGGGAGGACTGGTCTTTCATCAGCTGAACCTGTCACCCGCGGTCAATTCTTTATGCGTTTTTGCTGCGTTTTTGACCCATTGACTTCAATTGAGTCCGTCAAATACGCAGCAAAAATACACAGCAAATCCGCAAATATTTTGATACCTGCGTTTTCGTTGCAGATTTGACTGACTCAATTGAAGTCAATGGGATAAAAACGCTCAAAGAATTGACATGCTACAGATTTAAATGCAATGCTAATCCTGACAAGAAAATTCCTGATCTTGTGCACAGCACTTCAGGATTTTCATTGCATTAGCTGGCACAAGGATTCTCTAGCATTTTGGGCCCATTTCCGTGTGGAAAAAAATGCTGTGAAAATGCACCAATAACACACCATGTGCACACAGAACACAGTTTTTTTTAAGAAGCCCTCCTACTCAGCATTCTTTACCTGTATTAATTGCACCTGTTTGAAGTCGTTACCTGTATAAAAGACACCTGTCCACACACTCAATCAATCACACTCCAAGCACTCCACTATGGCCAAGAACAAAGAGCTGTCTAAGGACACCAGGGACAAAATTGTAGACCTGCACAAGGCTGGAATGGGCTACAGGAGAATAGGCAAACAGCTTGTTGAGAAGGCAACAACTGTTGCTGCGATTATTAGAAAATGGAAGAAACACATGACGACTGTCAATCTTCCTTGGTCTGGTGCTCCATGCATGATCTTGCAATGTGAAGTAAGGATGATTCTGATAAAGGTCAGGAATCAGCCCAGAACTACATGGGAGGATCTGCTCAATGACCTGAAGAGAGCTGGGACCACAGTCTCAAACATTACCGCTAGTAACTTACTACACCGTCATGGACGAAAATCCTGCAGTGCACGCAAGGTCCCCCTGATCACGCCAGCACATGTCCAGGCCCATTTGAAGTTCACCAATGACCATCTGGATGATCCCGAGGAAGCATGGGAGAAGGTCATGTGGTCAGATGAAACCGAAATAGAACTTTTTGCTATCAACTCCACTCACTGTGTTTGGAGGAAGGAGAAAGATGAATACAACCCCAAGAACACCGTCCCAACCTTGAACCATGGTGGGGAAAACATCATACTTTGGGGGTCTTTTCTGCTAATGGGACAGGACAACTGCATCGTATTGAAGGGAGGATGGATGGGGTCATGTAGATTTTGGCTAACAACATCCTTCCCTCAGTAATGACAATGACCCAAAATACAGACAGGACAACTAAGGAGTGTCTATGTAAGAAGCATTTCAAGGTCCTGGAGTGGCCTAGCCAGTCTCCAGACCTGAACCCAATAGAAAATCTTTGGAGGGAGCTGAAACTAAATGTTGCCCAGCGACAGCCCCGAAAACTGAAAGATCTGGAGAAGATCTGTATGGAGGAGTGGGCCAAAATCCCTGCTGCAGTGCGTGCAAACCTGGTCAAGAACTACAGGAAACGTCTGACCTCTGTAATTGCAAAGGTTTCTGCACCAAATATTAAATTCTGTTTTTCTATTGTATCAAATACTTATTCCAGGCAATAAAATGCAAATTAATTATGTAAAAATCATACAAAGCAATTTCCTGGATTATTTTTTTTTTACATTCTGTTTCTCACAGTTGAAGTGTACCTATAACAAAAATTACAGGCCTCTCCATTCTTTGTAGGTGGGAAAACTTGCAAAATCAGCAGTGTATCAAATACTTATTTTCCCAACTGTAGATGCTGCCTTGCAATATTTAGGGTTTGTTCAAACTCGCGTATAAATAATGGGTCCCATTCCCATCCAGGAGAGTGGAAGAAATCTTTGTCACTAAGCTGGTACTGTAAAAAGGAAGTGTTTTTGTCACAGAAAAAAAAATGCTGATGTAATGGCATTTGTGGAAACACCCCACAGATATCCTCAGTCATATGATGGGAAATATTGTATATACAGTGGTGGCCAAAAGTATTGGCACCCCTGCAATTCTGTCAGATAATATTCAGTTTCTTCCTGAAAATGATTGCAATCACAAATTCTTTGGTCTTATTATCTTCATTTAATTTGCTTGCATGGAAAAAACACAAAATAGAATGAAGCAAAAATCAAATCATTGATCATTTCACACAAAACTCCAAAAATGGGCCAGACAAAAGTATTGGCACCCTCAGCCTAATACTTGGTTGCACAACCTTTAGCCAAAATAACTGCGAACAACCGCTTCCGGTAACCATCAATGAGTTTCTTACAATGCTCTGCTGGAATTGTAGACCATTCTTCTTTGGCAAACTGCTCCAGGTCCCTGATATTTGAAGGGTGCCTTCTCCAAACTGCCATTTTGAGATCTCTCCACAGGTGTTCTATGGGATTCAGGTCTGGACTCATTGCTGGCCACCTTAGAAGTCTCCAGTGCTTTCTCTCAAACCATTTTATAGTGCTTTTGGAAGTGCGTTTTGGGTCATTGTCCTGCTGGAAGACCCATCACGTCTGAGGGAGACCCAGCTTTCTCACACTGGGCCCTACATTATGCTGCAAAATTTGTTGGTAGTCTTCAGACTTCATAATGCCATGCACACGGTCAAGCAGTCCAGTGCCAGAGGCAGCAAAGCAACCCCAAAGCATCAGGGAACCTCCACCATGTTTGACTGTAGGGACCGTGTTCTTTTCTTTGAATGCCTCTTTTTTTTCCTGTACACTCTATGTTGATGTTTTTTCCCAAAAAAGCTCTACTTTTGTCTCATCTGACCAGAGAACATTCTTCCAAAATGTTTTAGGCTTTCTCAGGTAAGTTTTGGCAAACTCCAGCCTGGTTTTTTTATGTCTCGGGTAAGAAGTGGGGTCTTCCTGGGTATCCTACCATACAGTCCCTTTTCATTCAGACGCCGACGGATAGTATGGGTTGACACTGTTGAACTTGTTTGGATGTTAGTCGAGGTTCTTTATCCACCATCCGCACAATCTTGCGTTGAAATCTCTCGTCAATTTTTCTTTTCCGTCCACATCTAGGGAGGTTAGCCACAGTGCCATGGGCTTTAAATTTCTTGATGACACTGCGCACGGAAGACACAGCAACATTCAGGTCTTTGGAGATGGACTTGTAGCCTTGAGATTGCTCATGCTTCCTCACAATTTGGTTTCTCAAGTCCTCAGACAGTTCTTTGGTCTTCTTTCTTTTCTCCATGCTCAATGTGGTACACACAAGGACACAGGACAGAGGTTGAGTCAACCTCTGCGCATCCTCCTCCTCCTCATGTTCAGCCTCCATCTCAGATATCACCACATCAGTTACAAGCTGGAAGCACTGCAGTACTGCCTCAGCCAAGCGGCAACAGGCTGTGCTGAAACTCATAAGCTTAGGTGATAAACCTCACACTGCTTGTGAGTTGTGGACAGCTGTGAAAGAGCAGGCAGATCTGTGGCTGAGACCGCTGAACCTACATCCAGGCATGGTCGTGTATGGGGGCTCTGAGGCGAGGCGAGATCACACAAGTACCATGCCTGGCTCATGTGCTTAAGATCGTGATTCAGCGGTTTCTTAAATCGTACCCCGAGTTGCCAGATCTGCTTGTCAAAGTACGCCGCCTGTCAGCTCATTTTCGCAAGTCGGCTACAGCTTCCGCCGCCCTTGCTGTGTTGCAGCAGCGTTTACAGCTTCCGGCACACCGACTGGTGTGTGATGTCCCCACTCATTGGAACTCTACCCTTCACATGTTGCAAAGGATTTGTGAGCAGAAGAGAGCAGTTGTGGAGTACCAGCTGCAACAAGGCCGTCGATATTCAGGTTAGACTCCACACATAAGACCTCAGGAGTGGATCTGGATGTCTGACATATGTACCATCCTGACAAACTTTGAGGAGTCCACCAAGATGGTGAGTGGTGATGACGCCATCATTAGCGTCAGCATCCCACTTGTCTGTCTTTTGCAACGCTCTCTGGAGAGAATTAAAGAGGAGGTATTGCAGCCAGAGTATGATGAGATGGATCAAGAAGCCGTAGCGGGTGATTACACACAGCCCAGCCTCATCTCATCCCAACGTGCATTGAGGGACAATGAGGGAGAGGATGAGGAGGAGGAGGAGGAGGAAGAACAGGAGCTGGTATCATGCGCTGTAGATGGTAGTACCTGTACAACTGTCATACCGTCGGTTCAGCGTGGGTGGCCTGAGGACAGGGGGGAGGAGGAGGAGAAGAGCATGGTCAGTCGTCATGTTGGTGAGGACACGGAAGCCTTGCCTGTTACCAGTCTGGCACGCATGGCTAACTTTATGTTACGCTGCCTTAACCGTGACCCTCGCGTTGTCAAAATGTTGGGTGACAGTCATTACTGGTTGGTGACACTTGTAGACCCCCGCTACAAGGAGAACTTTCACTCTCTTATTCCTGAGGTGGAGAGGTCTACAAAAATGGGGCAATACCAGAAGGCCCTTGCTGCAGAACTCTTAAAAAAATTCCCATCTGAACACGCTAGCGGCAGAGGTCACAGTTCGTTGCCCAACCAAGGCGTACAGGCGAGAGAGACGCAACTCCAATCCAGCAGAGACAGGGGAACACTGTCAACGTTCTGGGACAGTTTTCTGACACCCGCCCAGCTTACAGGCCCTGAGGCGCGGGGAACTCTCACAAGGAGTGGAAAGTTTCAAAAGATGGTGAGGGAGTACCTTGCCGATCGTACCAGCGTCCTCCGTGATTCCTCTGTACCTTTTAATTATTGGGTATCCAAGCTGGACACTTGGAATGAACTCCCTCTGTACGCCTTATCGGAGCGTGTTTTTAGTGCCGCTGGGGGAATTATAACTGATAAGCGCACTCGCCTGTCAACTGACAATGCTGACAAGCTGACCCTTATCAAAATGAACAAGGACTGGATTGGGCCAGACTTTTCATCACCACCAAATGACAGCAGAGTAACATAAAGTCAAATCCACTGTGTTATTTCGGGAGGTGTATTCCCATGCACCGCTTCACACCCACTCATGGGTATACGCTTCCTCATTTTGGCTCTATTTTGCTCTTCTCCTTATCCTCAGCCTCCACCACCACTATACCACCAGGGTGACCTTGGTCCGTGTTGCCAGCATTGCAAGTTCCTCCCTCCTAATTTTTGGTAGCTTTTGCTTGGAAGGCATAGGAAAAGACTATGGGAGACCCACTCCCCAATAATGGGAATAATGCTTTTAAGATGCTGTACTGCATGGCTCTTGTTTGCCAGCATTGCAAGTTACTCTGTCCTAATTTTTGGCAGCTTTTGCTTGGCAGGCATAGGCAAAGACTATGGGAGACCCACTCCCCAATAATGGGAATAATGTTTTTAAGATGCTGTACTGCATGGCTCTTGCAAGGGGCATTTAAACCGTGTTGTTAAGCTACTGCGACCTCCACCACTTTTCCAAGGGGCATTGATATTGTCTTTTTATTCCACTGCGACCTCCACGTCTCTTCCAAGGGGCATTTAAACCGTCTTTTTAAGCTACTGTGACCTCCACCACTCTTCCAAGGGGCATTAAAACCGTCTTCTTAAGCTACTGCGACCTCCACCGCTCTTCCAAGGGGCATTAAAACCGTCTTGTTAACCCTAGAACGCATGACCATAAAAATCTACATTTTCACATACCTGGGGCCTTTTAGGCCCGTGTGCAAATAACATGGAATAACTCAAACAAAAATGACAAACAACTATATACCTGAGGAATACCTAGAGTTTCAAAATTCTAACTAAAGTAATCTTGCAGAAAATAGAAAACAATTAACAGGACGGGCCTGCGAGGCCCCAGGTATGCGTTCTAGGATTAAGCTACTGCGACCTCCACCATTCTTCCAAGGGGCATTAAAACCATCTTGTTAAGCTACTGCAACCTCCACGTCTCTTCCAAGGGGCATTAAAACCGTCTTGTTAAGCTACTGCAACCTCCACGTCTCTTCCAAGGGGCCTTAAAACTGTCATGTTAAGCTACTGCAACCTCCTCGTCTCTTCCAAGGGGCATTAAAACCTTCTTGTTAAGCTACTGCAACCTCCACGTCTCTTCCAAGGGGCATTAAAACCTTCTTGTTAAGCCACTGTGACCTCCACGTCTCTTCCAAAGGGCATTAAAACCGTCTTGTTAAGCAACTGCAACCTCCACCACTTTTTCAAGGGGCATTGAAATTGTCTTTTTATTCCACTGTGGCCTCCACGTCTCTTCTAAGGGGCATTAAAACCGTCTTGTTAAGCTACTGCGACCTCCACTACTTCTCCAAGGGGCATTAAAACCGTCTTGTTAAGCTACTGCGACCTCCACCACTCTTCCAAGGGGCATTAATATTGTCTTTTTATTCCACTGTGACCTCCACCACACCTCCAAGGGGCATTAAAACCGTCTTGTTAAGCTACTGCAACCTCCACGTCTCTTCCAAGGGGCATTAAAACCGTCTTGCTAAGCTACTGCGATCTCCACGTCTCTTCTAAGGGGCATTAAAACCGTCTTGCTAAGCTACTGCAACCTCCATGTCTCTTCCAAGGGGCATTAAAACTGTTTTGTTAAGCTACTGCGACCTCCACGTCTCTTTCAAGGGGCATTAAAACCGTCTTGTTAAGCTACTGCGACCTCCACCACTTTTCCCAGGGGCATTGATATTGTCTTTTTATTCCACTGCGACCTCCACCATTCTTCCAAGGGGCATTAAAACCGTCTTGTTAAGCTACTGCGACCTCTACCACTTTTCCCAGGGGCATTGATATTGTCTTTTTATTCCACTGCGACCTCCACGACTCTTCCAAGGGGCATTTAAACCATCTTGTTTAGCTACTGTGACCTCCACCACTCTTCCAAGGGGCATTAAAACCGTCTTGTTAAGCTACTGCGACCTCCACCACTTTTCCCAGGGGCATTGATATTGTCTTTTTATTCCACTGTGACCTTCACCATTCTTCCAAGCGGCATTAAAACAGTCTTGTTAAGCTACTGCGACCTCCAACACTTTTCCCAGGGGCATTGATATTGTCTTTTTATTCCACTGCGACCTCCACGTCTCCTCCAAGGGGCATTAAAACTGTCTTGCTAAGCTGCTGCAAACTCCACGTCTCTTCCAAGGGGCATTAAAACCATCTTGTTAAGCTACTGCAACCTCCACATCTTTTCCAAGGGGCATTAAAACCATCTTGTTAAGCTACTGCAACCTCCACGTCTCTTCCAAGGGGCATTAAAACCGTCTTTTTAAGCTACTGCAACCTCCACGTCTCTTCCAAGGGGCATTAAAACCATCTTGTTAAGCTACTGCAACCTCCACGTCTCCTCCAAGGGGCATTAAAACCATCTTGTTAAGCTACTGCAAACTCCACATCTCTTCCAAGTGGCATTAAAACCATCTTGTTAAGCTACTGCGACCTCCACCACTTTCCCCAGGGGCATTAAAACCATCTTGCTAAGCTGCTGCGACCTCCACCATTCTTCCAAGGGGCATTAAAACCGTCTTGTTAAGCTACTGCGACCTCCACCACTTTTCCAAGGGGCATTGATATTGTCTTTTCATTCCACTGCAACCTCCACCATTCTTCCAGAGGGCATTGCATTTCTTCCTAATTTTAGTCAGCTTTTGCTTTTCAATGCATAGGCGAACACTAAGGGAGACCCACTCCCCAATAAGGGGTAGAAGGTTTTTAGTATGCTGTAATCCACGTCTGTTTCAAGGGGCATTGCAGTTCCTCATAATTTTTGGAAAGCCTTCCATTCACTGCTTAGGCCAACATTGCACAGGAGACCCAGTTGCTATAAATGGAAAAAACGTTTTAGTTAAGGCCCTCTGACCTCCATGTCAAGGGGCATTAAAGTGCCTCGAAATTTTTGTTAGGCATTGCACTCACTGCATGCCCTTTAACTGTGTAGCCGAACCGCTCCTTTTGGTACCGAAACATATCCTACAAGACATGTGTGGTTGACTGGCGTGATATTGATGTGAATGGTCCCTGTTCCTCCTGCTCTTTCTCCTTTGCCACCACCTCATCCATCATTCATCACCTGAAGCTTTGTTTTAACGGGAGTCATAGAACTGGGATAGTAGCAGGAAAACATCCAGCAATCCTCGGAGAAGGTAGGATATGCGCTAAAACGCTGATCACCTCAGGCCTAGCCGCTACTACATACATGCGCTTGCATTCCAAGAAAACGAAGCAGACGCTAACTTCTATCATCATCATTATGCTCCTCATCTTGGCACTCTCAACTCCCCTGATGGAGAAGCCAGGGCCCACCGGAGGAGTCTGGTTCTCTGGAGGGCTCGTCCAATGCTGCCCTAAAGCAGAGGGAAGTTTGAAGGAGAAATAGGGGCGGCTGGGGACCGTTTATGGACATCCGGCTGCCCCTAGGCGGCTGGGGACCGTGTGTGGACACCCGACCGCGGGGCGGCTGGGGACCGAGTATAGACACCCGGCCCCCCCTGGCGGCTGGGGACCGAGCGTGAACACCCGGCCGCCGGGCGGCTGGGGACTGAGTATGGATGCCTCGCTGCCAAAGTAGCCATGAGGTAGTGGCCAGCTTTGGCCTCCTCCAAACTAAAAGGCCCCATTTCAAGTGCAAGCTAGCAGTATGGTATTGCAGCCTGGGGGTGGGTGGGTGGCAGGTTGCACACTTACGCTTGCATTCCAAGAAAACAAAGCAGATGCTAATGACGCGCCCCTGGGCCTGTGTCGCGCTGCGTTGCGCACGCGGGAGCTTACCCGGAGCCGGATCTCTTGAGGGTTGTAGTCTCGTGGCGGTGACCCGGTCCGTGCCCAGGGAGTCAAACTGAGCGGCGATGTAACAGCGGTAGATGCAGGACGACTACGCCACCCGTTGAATGCAGCTATGGAGCTGCCGCTGCAGGACAGTCCGCTGAGGCCGGTGGATGGATGGTGCAGCGTAGATGGTATAACCCCCAATGGGAGGGGTATGGCCTCAGGGCAGCAGATGTGGATGATGGGGGTAGCAGGAACCACTCAGAGACGGTGCGGTGTAATTCAGGGTCTTTACTGGTAACAACGATAGACCCTCCCGGAGTACTTGCTAGTGAACGGGGCCTGGTCAGTCCTTGAGCAGATGGGATCTCCCCTGGCCAGGCGGAGTTGTAGGCCTCCCAAACTGACTGTACTCTTCTGGCTACCTTGCTAGAAGCGGATATAAGTAGCCCACGTCCCTGAGTGTACCGTGTGGTGCTCACCCGTATGGCCGGTGACTCGGGGCCTTCTAATGGCTTCCGCTCCACGATGGCGGTGCTGGTCCCACGCGTGTGACCGTGCCTTCGGGTTTCTGGGCCTGAGGACCTGAAATCCCCTGCCGGTCGGCTTCTGCTGCTGGGTAAGAGTTAGTCCCCACAGCCTCGGACGCCGGGTCCGGTAAGAAAGCTTCTCAGTCAGGGCGAGCTCTGCAGCTGCCAGCCCCTGACTTGTAGTAGTATTGCTCCCACTGAACTTCTGCTGTTTCTTCCTGTGACTGTTTCTTGTCTCTACTCTCCTTGACTGCTAACCCTGCTTCAGCCCCGGGTTTATATAGGGGAAGTTCTTCCCCTCCCAAGACTGGGCAGGAGGTGTGGCATGCACAGGATCCCTGACCAAAGGACCTCCCACCTGCTCTCAGACATAATATCTCTATCACTGTGGCAACCAGACCCCTGGGGTGTCACATTCCCCCCTAGTGAAATTTAGTACTCCGGGACTAAACATATTTTAGAAAAACATAACAAGATATAACAATAACAAACAATAAGAAACACATAAAGGTGGTCACGGCATGTCCGTAACCGGGTGCAGTCTTTGAAGAAAGCAAGGTGTCCATTTCACCAAAACAGGGAGACGTAACCAGGTAGGGGTCTGTCCTACCCCGAGTCCTTAACAGTCTCTAGTCCATCCTGGGTTACGCTCCAACTATGTACAAGGATTCCCGGTAAGTCCACCAAGGATTCCTAAAAATAACTGGAAACACAAAATTATACACAAGCAACAATACACAGATAAACATAAATAAAACAATTTATACACTTCAAATCCTCCAGCGTGCGGGTAACTGGCCTCTAGTGGCCCTAGTGGACCTACGGAGCTGACTGTCTGGCCCTGAACTACAGGGTGTAGGAGCTGTCAAGGGTAAACTGGGCAGCTGTCTACCGGCTCTTTGTCTCACTAGGGGTACGGCAGGCTCACTATAAGCAGAGGGTTGATCCTCCTGTTCTGCTTGTGTGGAGTCTTCTGCCTCCTGGACCGGCTGTTCTTCCAGCTCTACCTGTTGCTCCGTAGGTGCTTGGGATGCTGGTTGGAGGAAGGTGAGTACGGGTACCACAACTGCACCATTGACTTGAGTCCAAGACCGAGGGAAGTCCCCGAGCACAGTACTAACCATATCTTCCCTTTCCTCTACGGGTCGATGGTCTTCTTGTTCCTCTTCAGGGTTCCTCAGTTGTTCGGGACACTTCTTCAGGTGGTCCCGGGATACAATGGCGGTGGTTTCCCCTCCGTCTTTACTGATGGTACAAACCTTGGGGTTCTCGTGGCTTGAGGGCAGTACGGTGTACGGGTCCTTCTCCCACTGGTCATCCAACTTGTGGAGCCGTCTCTTCCTCTTCAAGACCTGCTCTCCGGGTACCAGGGGAACAGCGGGAGCATACTGGTTGTAAGTTTTCTCTTGTCTTTCCCTAGCCTGACAGAGACTTCGCTCCACGCTCTCCTGTACTCTCCGGTACTGCTGCTGCCTCTCTGTGTCCCAGTCTGTTTCTGGTGAAGTGTCCTCGGGTGTCAGGACTCCCATTTCCAGGTCAACAGGTAACTTACCAGGTCTTGCCCTCATTAGGTAAGCCGGGGTACAGTTGGTGGAACCTACCGGGATGTGGTTGTATAGGTCCACCAGATCGGGCAACTTCTCAGGCCACAGACTGCGTTCTTCCAGGGGCAACGTTTTTAGAAGATCCATTACCACCTGGTTCATTTTCTCACAAAGTCCATTAGTTTGCGGATGGTAGGGTGTCGTCCTTATCTTCCGGCAGCCATACAGATTGCAGAATTCCTGGAAGACCTCCGCTTCAAAGGCAGGTCCCTGGTCCGTCAGCACTTGGTCCGGGTACCCGTGTGGACGGCAAAAGTGCTGCTGGAAGGCTCTAGCTGCTGCTTGAGCCGTTAAGTCCTTGACGGGGACGACAACCAGAAACCGGGAGTAATGATCCACGATGGTTAACGCGTAGACGTGGCCACTTCTGCTTGGGGTCAGTTTTACATGATCCAAGGCTACCAGTTCCAACGGTTGCCGGGTGACGATGGACTGCAGGGGAGTCTTCTGGCTGGCACGGTCCTTCCTTCTCAGGTTGCACGGGCCACAGTCTCTGCACCACTTCTCAATGGTTCCCCTCATGCCTACCCAGTGGAACCGCTCGCGCAGCAGGAACTCCAGCTTCTTCCACCCGAAGTGCCCAGCTCCGTCGTGGTATGCCTCCATCACCATGGCTGCGTCCCTTCGTGGCACCACTACTTGCCAGAGTAATTCATGCGTCCGGGAGTTAACCATTCTGCGGCACAACTTCCCTTTGTAAAGGAACAGTCGACTCTTCTCTGCCCATAGTTGTTTGGCTTCCTCCGGAGCGTCTGGTTCAAGGCGAGCCTCCGGCCGAGTCAGCATCTCCTTCACCAGTCGGACGGCAGGGTCGCTGTCTTGCGTTTCCGCCCAGTTGTAGTGGGGTAAGGGGTTCAACGTAGCAGTCTGCTTACTCCTTACCTGGTGGGAATACTGAATAGTCCCATGACGGTGGAACGCAGGGAGTTCAACTTCTTCCAGTCCCTCCGGATCTTCTCCTCCGTCCGGCAGGTTGGGCATCCTGGACAGGGCGTCCGCGTTGGTATTGGAGCGTCCTGCCCGGTATTTGATTGTGAACTCGTAGTTGGACAGACGGGCCATCCACCTCTGCTCCAGGGCACCGAGTCTTGCCGTGTCCAGGTGTGTCAACGGGTTGTTATCCGTGTACACGGTGAACCGGGAAGAAGCGAGGTAATGCTTAAAGCGCTCGGTGACTGCCCATACTACGGCCAGGAACTCTAGCTTAAATAAGCTGTAATTCTCGGGGTTCCTTTCGGTGGGTCGCAGTTTTCGGCTGGCGTAGGCGATTACTCGTTCCTTCCCCTGCTGGATCTGGGACAGTACGGCTCCTAGCCCGATGTTACTGGCGTCGGTGTAGAGGATAAAGGGCTGGCTATAATCCGGGTACGCCAGGATTTCGTCCCCCGTGAGGGCCATCTTCAGCTGGCGGAAGGACTCTTCTTCCAGCTCCTCCCATTTGAAGGGCGGCTTCTGGTTCTTGGCCTTCCGGGACTGGCCTATCAGGAGGTCCTGCATAGGTGCTGCCTTTTTGGTGAAACCGGGAATAAACCTTCGGTAGTAGCCTACCAACCCGAGGAACTGCCGCACTTCTTTTACGCTGGAGGGGCTTGGCCATTCCTTAATTGCGGTGATCTTATCAGGGTCGGGAGCCACTCCGTCAGCGCTCACCACGTGTCCCAGGTACTGCACCTTTGGTTTCAGGAGGTGACACTTGGAGGGTTTCACCTTTAGGCCGTAACTTGCCAGAGCTTCGAACACTTCCGCCAGGTGTTTCAGGTGGTCCTCATACGTCTTGGAATATACGATGACATCGTCCAGGTACAACAGGACCGTCTCGAAGTTTCTGTGGCCCAGACAACACTCCATTAGTCGTTGGAAGGTTCCCGGTGCGTTGCAGAGTCCGAACGGCATGCAGGTGAACTCGCTAAGTCCCATCGGGGTGGTGAATGCGGTCTTCTCCCGGTCCGCCTCTGCTACAGGAACCTGCCAGTACCCGCTAGTGAGATCCAAGGTAGAGAAGAAGTTAGCAGATCTTAAAGCAGCCAATGACTCCTCTATCCTTGGTAAGGGGTACGCATCCTTGTGTGTGATACGATTGATTTTCCGGTAATCTACACACATCCTCATGGTGTTGTCTTTCTTTCGGACTAAGACTAGTGGAGCTGCCCAGGGGCTACAGCTATCCCTGATCACCCCAGCCTCCTTCATGTCTCTAAGCATCCCCTTGGCATGTTGGTAGTGTGCAGGGGGTACGGGTCGATACCTCTCTTTTATGGGAGGATGGTCTCCCGTGGGGATGTGGTGTTCTACCCCCTTGACTCGCCCGAAGTCTAACGGGTGTTTACTAAACACTCTCTCGTACTCTTGAACCACCCGATAGACTCCCTGTTTCTGATGTGAGGGAGTGGAGTCAGTACCCAAATGTAGTTGCTGACACCAGTCCTCCTTTGTTTTCTTAGAGCCGTTACCTTCCTCCGGGTGAGATGGAGGCAAGGGTTCCACAGATTGTATAGCATTTTGGTTAATGGTATATAATTTGGCTAGCGTGGCATACCGGGGCAGGTACACTTCCCTCTCCCCGATATTGATTATGCGAACGGGCACCCTCCCATGGCGTACATTGACCACCCCCCGTGCTGTCAAAATGGTGGGCCTACTGTCTGAGTAAACTGGTTCTACCATTGCCTGGTAATCTCTACCTCTCAGACCAATAGCTGCCCGGCACCAAATCATCATTTCACTTTTTGGGGGCATGGCAATAGGAAAAGGGTCACACATTCTTACGCTACCAATCTCACCGCCGGAGAGTTCCACCTGTTGCCGTCGCATCAGTGCCCGGATCTCTTTCTGGAGCACCCGCTGCTCGCCGGAGCTGGCGTTCTTGGCAACCTGCTGTAAAAGGAAAATCACCTCTGCAAGACAATTTTCAATTACATTAGTTCCTAGAGTTATTTTTGGGTGACTCTCATGTTTGTCAATATCTACAATGATCAGTCCCTGTGCTGCCAGTTCGACTCTACCGATTTTGATGGTCACCTCTTTAAATCCGATCTGTGGCACGGGCTGGCCATTGCTGGCGATGATACTCAAGTCGTCGTCAGGGTAGCGGGTAATATCCGAGTCATTCCAGTACTGCTTAAAGAGCACGTACGGGATGGTGGTGACCTGTGACCCGGTGTCCAGTAGGGCACTCATGGGAATGCCATCCAGTACCACAGGCAAGACTGGACGTCCTCCCACATATCTGTCGCGCCAGTTCGATGGGCCTGGTGATCTTTTTCCTGGGGGTTGGCCCTCTACCCCAGGTTGTGCCCGTTTAAAGAACAGTACCTTGCCATATGTCCAGGTTGATTGCAGAGGCGGCAGATGGGTCGTCCGTCCTCGCTGTATCGGTCACTGGGTCTTCCTCTGGCCGGTGGGGTCCTCCTTGGTCGACGCCACGGGATGTCCTCCGGTCCGGATGCCAGCTGGATCTTCCCTGGGGTGGAAGCCTGTAAAGACTGCACAGTTCGGGTTAGCGCAGCAACGCTCTTAGCTAGCTCTTGGACCTGATGGTGTAGGTCTGGAGCCGGGTCATTGTCCAAAGCCTGCGCATCAGCTCCCACAGGCCCTGCCGACAAGGGCGCCGCCTCCTGGTGGTAAGTGATAGCAGGGCGCTTGTGGGTCACAACGCCACCCGGTGCCGGTTCTCGGAGCACCCGGATGGCTCTGTCCTTGAACTGTGCAAAGCCCAGATGGGGATCCTGTAAGGCCATTGCCCGCAACTGGGTTCGGTGGGTATTACAATACAGTCCCTCTATAAACTGTTCGGTCAACAGCCTGTCCTCGTTTCCCACTCCATCAGGGTCGGTCTGCTTAATGGCCCTCAGGGCCTCTTGTAGGTTTAGTGCATAGTCCCTTATACTCTCATGCGCTCGCTGCTTGCACCCGTAGAATCTAAGCTTAATCTCGGCTGAGGTGCGGGTATCAAAGGTGTCCTTCAGCCGGGTTAGTATCCCTGCGACAGTCTTCCTCCCAGGTGGCCAGGATTTTACTTCCCTTTTGGCTGCCCCGGTTAGTTGGGCCACCAGGATGCTCACTTTTTGCTCTTCTGTGAGGGGGTACACCTGGAAGAGGCTATCCAGCTTTTCTCTAAAGTCATGCAGGGTATGTGACTCCCCTGAGTACTGGGGTAGCCAAGCTGCTCCCGGGATATAGGGCATGGTGAAGGGCATAACTGCAGCAGCGGTAGCGCTGGCGGGGGTTGAGGCAGTGAAGCTCTCCTCCGTATCCGACATCTTCCTCCCCCCTAGTGGACCGTGGCCTACCTTGCGATGATCCTGTTCCGTAGGCCGCGGCTCCGCAGTGGATCGTCAGGGTTGAGGACCTTCCGTCGCGCTCCTGTGACGTCGGCGTCTCCTGGGCTCCTTCCAGGACCTTACGCAACGTCCGGACGTGAGGCGGGGCTTCAGTTCTCGCGCGCTTTCGGAGTCCACGCCCCTCTTCTTCCCGCGCGGCGTCCTCAAGATGGCGTCCAATGGCGGGAAAACTCCACGGATGGCGGGAAGAAGGCAGAAGATGGCGCCGGATGGCGGGAAACTTCACCAATGGCGGGAAGAAGGCTGAAGATGGCGCCGGATGGCGGGAATCTTCACCACAGGTAAGTTTGAAAAGTCTCTTTTTCAGGCACGCAGTACCCGGTGGTTGCGGGCACGAAATCCTGCCGACTACGCCAAAGTTGACGCGCCCCTGGGCCTGTGTCGCGCTGTGTTGCGCACGCGGGAGCTTACCCGGAGCCGGATCTCTTGAGGGTTGTAGTCTCATGGCGGTGACCCGGTCCGTGCCCAGGGAGTCAAACTGAGCGGCGATGTAACAGCGGTAGATGCAGGACGACTACGCCACCCGTTGAATGCAGCTATGGAGCTGCCGCTGCAGGACAGTCCACTGAGGCCGGTGGATGGATGGTGCAGCGTAGATGGTATAACCCCCAACGGGAGGGGTATGGCCTCAGGGCAGCAGATGTGGATGATGGGGGTAGCAGGAACCACTCAGAGACGGTGCGGTGTAATTCAGGGTCTTTACTGGTAACAACGATAGACCCTCCCGGAGTACTTGCTAGTGAACGGGACCTGGTCAGTCCTTGAGCAGATGGGATCTCCCCTGGCCAGGCGGAGTTGTAGGCCTCCCAAACTGACTGTACTCTTCTGGCTACCTTGCTAGAAGCGGATATAAGTAGCCCACGTCCCTGAGTGTACCGTCTGGTGCTCACCCGTATGGCCGGTGACTCGGGGCCTTCTAATGGCTTCCGCTCCACGATGGCGGTGCTGGTCCCACGCGTGTGACCGTGCCTTCGGGTTTCTGGGCCTGAGGACCTGAAATCCCCTGCCGGTCGGCTTCTGCTGCTGGGTAAGAGTTAGTCCCCACAGCCTCGGACGCCGGGTCCGGTAAGAAAGCTTCTCAGTCAGGGCGAGCTCTGCAGCTGCCAGCCCCTGACTTGTAGTAGTATTGCTCCCACTGAGCTTCTGCTGTTTCTTCCTGTGACTGTTTCTTGTCTCTACTCTCCTTGACTGCTAACCCTGCTTCAGCCCCGGGTTTATATAGGGGAAGTTCTTCCCCTCCCAAGACTGGGCAGGAGGTGTGGCATGCACAGGATCCCTGACCAAAGGACCTCCCACCTGCTCTCAGACATAATATCTCTATCACTGTGGCAACCAGACCCCTGGGGTGTCACACTAACTTCTATCATCATCATCATGCTCCTCACTTTGGCACTCTCAACTCGCCTGATGGAGAAGCCAGGGCCCACCGGAGGAGTCTGGTTCTCTGGTGGGCTCGTCCAATGCTGCCCTAAAGCAGGCCAGGCTAAGAAAATTGTTGGGGAAGTTTGAAGGAGAAATAGGGGCGGCTGGGAACCGCTTATGGACAACCGGCCGCCCCCAGGCGGCTGGGGACCGTGTGTGGACACCCGGCTGCAGGGTGGCTGGGGACCAAGTATGGACACCCGGCCGCCCCCTGGCGGCTGGGGACCGAGCGTGGACACCCGGCTTTTAGGCAGTAACCTGGTTGTCAGAGATGCTTCCAGGGGTCTTCCCCATGCTGTTCCCATGTCTTTTCAGCACTGTATGCATGTGTCACACAGCACATGGCCAGATAAGATTGTAAAGTATTAAAATTACATTTCCCGGTGAATACATTTGTCACGGTTGAAAGCAATACAAAAGTGCAAAAACGCATAAAAAATGCTACTTGTGAACATAGCCCAAGGTGTGGAGGAGTATTTTTGTTTTTGGTTATTTATTTTACCTTATACACAAGTCTTTACTCTGCAAAGGATGTTCCTAAACATATTTCACAGGAAAACCGTTTCAGTTTAGTTTTTGAACGTTATATTGTGAGCTTAATACCTCTGACCACGTTGTTGACAGCAGTGACCTGGGGGTCAGAAATGCTTCCTGGGGCGATGCCCATGCTGTCACCTTGTCTTTTGAGCATTGTCACTATAGTTTTGGGCACTTTTTAGGCTTTCTACAGACTGCCGGGGGTGCCGCCGCAAAAATGCTCGGGTCTCCCATAGACTAACATTGAGCTTCGAGCACCCGAGCATTTTAGTGCTCGCTCAACACTAATAATCACCACACTCTATGGAGACTCATTGTAACAAATTTAAGGAGCAACATACTAAAAACATTTTAATTGATAAATGTCATAAAACATAAAAAATAAAAATATTAGGCATTTTATATAATAATAATAATAATTAAAAAATAAAATAATAATCATTTTATTATTCCATGGTGCTTTACAATTCAGATGTTACATGTGCAATGTCAGACATTACAAAGTAGCACAATTCCTACAAGAGGAGGTGAGGTCCCTGCTCACAAGTTTGCAACTTAAAAGTAAAGTTGGACACAAAAGGTAATAAGTGTTTGTAGTATATGGTACGGCCACCTTTTAGAATAAATAAGGATATACATATAAGGCTGCATGAACCGGCCACCAGCCGGTATCTGTGTAGTGAGCTGGCAGACTCTGGCTGTTCTGTGATAATTGAGATAGAGCCTGTTACAGGAATGATTACGCAGGATGGTGTTGCCACCTTGTGGCCAGAGGTTGCACCTGCGCAGGGTGTGATGACAGAGAAAAAGACTGAGCCTCCTGTGTCCCGCCCTAGAGAGTCACGTGACCAGAGTGGGAAGCAGGAAAAAGCGCGCAAAGAGTCTGTTGTTGTCTGTGAAAAGAGCCAGGACGGTGTGCAGCTCCTCGTGTGTGGTGCAGAGGAGACTCTCAACGTGATTTCTTTTATCTGACACCTTATCCTCAGAGCCTTCCCCAGCTTCTGCACTGCTGAAGGATTCAGCTGTTACACTCCCTGCTACTGGAGTGTGGACTACATAAGGGAATCCACAAAAGCTGCTATCCGGATCAGAGAGACTGTAAGCGGGACCTCTGGCGAGAGGCCGAAGTATTCCTTTCTTTCAGTAAAATTTGTTGTTCCTGTCTTCTTCGGCTGGGACCCCTTCCTGCAAAGACAGACAGGCCTGCGACGGGGGACACATCCTTCTGGAGTAAAGGACTGGTAACGTGTGAGTAGGGACAGTGAGAGTCAGCTTATAAGTAAACGTTATTGCTGTGCATATTTACGGTTGTCATTTATTGTGTTCTGCTGTGTATACAAGTAAAGATACGGTTATCAAGATAGAGTCTGTGTGTGGGGATCTTGCTGGGCCAGATCATAGATACCAACTCTCGGCCTTGCCCGCGGTCACTTCATCTGGCGTAGTCGACAGGATCTGTGACCAACAAGATTCCCACCCAGGCCACGTGTACAGTCAGAAAGCCCCGCCGGTGTCTATTGTGAATCAGGTCAGGAAATTTGGCGGACGAAACTACCCTGTACCAGAGTGGGCGGAACAAGTCCGGATACTGGGGGAAATGTATAATATTGACCCTAAGACCTTGGCAGAAATGGCGGTACTGACGCTAGAGGGGGAGGCATGGACGACAGTCAGACTGGAGACGGCCAGGGGCCAGCGTACAGTAGATGATTTGGTGCGGGTGCTGGAGAACACCTATAGGCTGACCACATACCAGGGAACACTGCAACACATGTTCTTTAGACGGACGCAGCTTGAATGGGAGGATATTCCCCAATATGCGAACGCCCTTCAGGTACTCCTTGAACAAGCCTGTGGAAAAGGGGAACAACTAGCTGGTATGGCTCCTCGTGACCTGGTACTGAGAGACCAATTTGTAATAGGACTGAGAGACCAGTATCTTAACCGCACGTTACAGGACTTGATCCGGATGATGCCGACTCTTACTTTTGCTGAAGTCAAACAGGAAGCCATAGAACGTTCAACGGGACCCGTCATGGATGTGGGGATTCAAGGTGCTGCGTGCAGATCCATATCTGACATTAAAAATCCGAACAGTGACACGGAAGACCTGAAACAGATGGTAGCAGACTTACAGAAACAGGTATTACAGTTGACATTAGACCGACAGGGAGACCAGCGAAGACAGCCTAGTCGTCCCGTGAGACAGTGTTGGTCATGCGGTGATCCTCGCCATAGGGCAAATCGTTGTCCTCAACACTTCCCTCCGCAAAAACCTCCGTCGCACCAACAAACAAACCCTCAGTCGCCCCAGCGAAGGGAATTTCGATCAGACCAGCGAATGGAACCCCAGCCATATCCACAAGCAGAGCTACCACGCCGGGCCTCACCACAATGGCCGCCGTTAAACTAGACATCCCTGCAGCTGAGGCTCGCGCAGCAGGGGAGGCCAAGGAGAGGGGTGTGGAAAAACAGAGCCGATGGCGGAGTGCTCTTGCCTCGAATAGCCCGACACTTGAAGTTGTCCTGGAAGGAATTGCCGTACAGGGACTGATGGACACCGGGTCACAAGTGACCACGATCTCTGAACAGTTTTACGAAAATTACCTCAAACCAAGAACTGCTCGTGACCCAGACACCGCCATTAAGATTATTGCGGCTAATAATCTACCCATTCCAGTGACCGGAGTTGCTTGGATGGACACAAAGGCCTGCGGACAGGACTTATGGAAACGAGGGATCGTCATCGTCAAGGAAGGTTTCGGCTCCGAGACCCATGTGATAGTTGGAATGAACATCTTGAAAGACCTGGATCTTATGCTGTTGACAAGAAAAGGACCCAAATACTGGCAGAAAGTCACCAAACATAAGCCGACTCATCTGGCATTCCAGCGCGTAATCCGGACCGTTGGACTTCAACAGATGGCAGAGGAACAACTACCCCTAGCCGCCATTACGGTGCCACGCCGTACTCGGATTACTTTGCCCGCTGAAAAAGAGACAGTCATTTCCTTACCCCTTAACACCCACCGACAACTTGAGGGGGTTGAAGTGTTGGTCAAGCCGAGGACCCCAAGTGGGGGTAAGCTAAACCCACTAGTTGCTCGCACTCTAGCCGTCGTGAGGAACGGGAGAGTCCATGTCAGGTTAAACAACACTGCAGACGTAGGCCTAGCCCTTGAAGCCGGCACTCAGCTTGCCCGGGTATATGCTCTACCCACGGAAGTGAATCCCATTGGACCCCTAAAATTCACCCCGTCTACAGAAGGCGACTGGACGGTAACCGTCTCAGCCATAAACGCTCAAGTAGACGATGAAGACATTGGGTGAAAACTACGGGAAAAAGTACAGCTAGACACGTCTCAATACACCAAACAAGAAGTGTCTCAAGTGGAGGAACTCCTACGGGAACACCAAAACTCCTTTGCAAAGCATGACACAGACTTTGGGTGTACCACCAGTATCCAGCACGAGATATCCACGGGCGACACCCCCCCATATCCGCGAGAGGTACCGGCAGATACCACATCAGCAATACCAGGAGGTGAAAAGCCTGTTAGAATCCATGCTACGCGCCGGAGTGGTACGTGAAAGCCAGAGCCCGTGGGCTGCACCCGTGGTGATAGTCAAAAAGAAAGATGGTTCCCTAAGATTTTGCGTGGACTACCGTAGGCTGAACGCTTGCACTATCCGGGACTCATATCCACTTCCTCGGATCGAAGAGTCACTGACGGCCCTAAAGAAGGCCAAATATTTTTCGTCCCTAGACCTGGCCAGTGGATATTGGCAGGTTCCAATGAGTGAGAAGGACAGGGAAAAGACCGCCTTCATCCTTCCCATGGGCCTGTATGAGTTCGATCGGATGCCGTTCGGCTTGAATAACGCTCCGGGGACCTTTCAGAGACTGATGGAACGCTGTCTGGGAGACTTCAACTTTGAGTTTACGCTGATATACCTTGACGACATCGTGGTATACTCCGCCACCTTTGAGGATCATCTTCACAAGCTTGGCCAAGTGTTCCAGCGCTTGAGGGGACACGGCTTGAAGTTGAAGCCCAGCAAGTGCCTTCTGTTCCAGCAGGAAATCGACTACTTGGGTCACCGGATCTCGGCTGAAGGTGTCCAGCCCTCTCCGGAGAAGATAGCAGCCGTTCAAGAGTGGCCGCAGCCAACTACCGTCAAAGAAGTCCGGGCTTTTCTGGGACTGGCAGGCTACTACCGTCGGTTTGTCAAGGACTTTGCTCGGCTTGCTGAACCACTGCATGAGGTTCTCCGAGGGACCGCGAACAGTCCCAGAGGGCGACGCATCAGTTGGGGGCCTGACCGAGAAAAATCCTTTCAGGCACTTAAGGCTGCTCTAACATCCCCCCCTGTTCTGGCGTATGCAGATTACACATTACCGTTTCAGTTGCAAACCGACGCCAGCCTTCAATGCCTAGGGGTGGTCCTCTCTCAAGTTCAAGATAATAAAGAACGCATGATAGCCTATGCCTGTAGGTCTCTCCGTGATACCGAAAAGAATCCCGTCAACTACAGCTCCTTCCGTTTGGAACTCTTGGCTCTGACTTGGGCTATGACGGAGAAATTTGCCGGCTATCTGACAGGAGCGAAGGTGCTGGTCATGACGGACAACAATCCTCTTACCCACCTAGAGAATGCCAAACTAAGGGCAATGGAACAGCGCTGGATGGCCAGGCTCTCTAGATTCCAGTACAAAATTAAATACAGAGCGGGGAACGAGAATCAGAATGCTGACAGCCTGTCTAGAGTGACATCATCCCCGCCAGTGGGGGACTGGGATGAAGAGTTGGAGGAAGATGAGATGCCTGACTTTGCCCGGCTCGCAAAGCAAATAGAAGATAGCCGCCAGTATGCTGTAGGAGGGATTGAAGCCGTAGTGGGATCTCCCCTGTCCCAGCAAGAATGGGCCAAGCTTCAAGATCGAGATCCCGAGCACGTCTTACTGAAACAGTATGTGAATAAACAAGAGAAACCGCCCTCCGAAGTGAGAGACCGACTATCGACCGGAGCCTTGGCTCTGCTCGCCCAATGGGATCGGCTGATCGTGAAAGATGGAGTCCTGTGTCGCAGGGCCCTTCTATCCCATATGCTGGAGGAGTGTTTGCAGATTGTCGTCCCGGTGTAGTTGGCCCATGAGATGGTGGGCGAAGCTCACAGGAGGAACGGCCACTTCGGCATAGACAAGACCCTCCGGTGGACCCAGCAGTTCATTTTTTGTCCGGGGCTCCGTAAGCTGGTTGAAAACATCTGTCAAGGATGCCGTACCTGTGAATTCCACAAGTCCGCGGAGCAGCGTGCCCCCGTCCAGACTATTAAGACGTCGAGGCCCCTCGAACTGTTGATGGTGGACTATCTGTTGATCGGAACGGCGAATAGTGGCTGCCAGTACTGTCTGGTGATGGTGGACCACTTCACGAAATTGGCCGTCGCTGTTGCTACCAAGGATCAGACTGCTGAATCAGCTGCACAGGCCATCTGTCAGCAATTCGTTTGGGTCTACGGGTGTCCGGAGCGGCTACACTCTGATCAGGGGGCTTGTTTCGAAGGGCGAGTCATTGAAGAACTCCAACGGATGTATGGAATCAAGAAGTCCAGGACCACCCCTTACCATCCACAAGGGAATGGCGCGTGTGAACGCTTTAACTGGACCCTCTTACAACTGATGGAAAGAGGGAGGCATATCTAAAGAAGATTATAATGCAGTCTGCAGTTCCTGTAGGGCACGTATCAGGGTAGCTAAAGCTGACAATGAATTAAGGCTTGCAAGAGATGTCAAAAGCAATAAAAAAGGATTTTGGGGGTATGTCAAAAGTAAAAGAAAAGTCAAAGATGCTATAGGATTTTTACAGGATGAAAATGGAGAAATGGTAAGAGAGGATGTTGAGAAGGCCGAACTTTTTAATTCCTATTTTGCATCTGTTTTCTCTCAGAAAGAAAATGTAACATCAACTGATCTTCACTGTCCTTTTAAAGGAATAGAGGAATCCAAGTTATCTGTAAACAGAAAGATTGTGAGGGAATATTTAGCTAACATAAATGAGTTCAAGTCTCCAGGTCCAGATGAATTACACCCCAGAGTACTGAAGGAGATCGTAGAAGAAATTTTAGAACCACTCTCCATAATCTTTGAAAATTCTTGGAGAACAGGAGAAGTCCCAGAAGACTGGAGAAGAGCAAATGTTGTTCCTATCTTCAAAAAGGGGAAGAAGGTGGACCCAGGGAACTATAGGCCGGTGAGTCTGACTTCTATACCAGGAAAGATCTTTGAACAAATTATTAAACAACATGTATGTAAGTACATGGATAAGAATGAAGTGATTAACCAGAGTCAGCATGGGTTTGTAACTAACAAGTCATGTCAGACTAACTTAATTTCCTTCTATGACAGAATCACTGACTGGGTGGATCAGGGAAATGCTGTAGATATAGTATATCTTGACTTCAGCAAAGCATTTGACAAAGTATCTCACACCATCCTTATTGAAAAAATGACCAAGTATGCAATGGACCAGGCAACTGTTAGGTGGATTCATAACTGGCTTAGTGATCGGACTCAAAGGGTGGTTGTAAATGGCTTCACATCCAGCTGGATGAATGTCTCAAGTGGGGTACCACAGGGCTCCGTCCTGGGACCTGTATTGTTCAACATCTTTATCAATGATTTAGATGAAGGAATTGAGGGTAAACTGATTAAATTTGCTGATGACACAAAGCTAGGAGGGATAGCTAATACTAGAGAAAAGAGAGAGAGGATTCAAAAAGACCTAAATAAACTGGAGCAGTGGGCAGCAACCAACAGAATGGTTTTTAACAGGGAAAAATGCAAAGTACTACATCTGGGCAATAAAAATGAAAAAAGCATATACAGAATGGGAGGAAAAGAGCTAAGCAACAGTACATGTGAAAAAGACTTAGGTATACTAATAGATCATATACTGAACATGAGTCAACAGTGTGATGCAGCAGCAAAAAAGGCAAATACAATTCTGGGATGTATTAACAGAAGCATACAGTCTAGATCACGTGAAGTCATTATCGGTCTTTACTCCTCTTTGGTCAGACCTCATCTGGAATACTGTGTACAGTTTTGGGCACCACATTTTAAAAAAGACATAGACAAACTGGAGCAAGTTCAGAGAAGAGCGACCAGAATGGTGACTGGTCTGCAAACCATGTCCTATGAGGAACGGTTGCAGGATTTGGGAATGTTTAGCTTGCAAAAAAGAAGACTGAGAGGAGACTTAATAGCTGTCTACAAATATGTCAAGGGCTGTCACATTGTAGAAGGATCATCTTTATTCTCATTTGCACAAGGAAAGACTAGAAGCAATGGGATGAAACTAAATGGGAGGAGACACAGATTAGATATTAGAAAAAACTTTTTGACAGTTAGGGTGATTAATGAGTGGAACAGGCTGCCACGAGAGGTGGTGAGTTCCCCTTCAATGGACGTCTTCAAACAGAGGCTGGACAGACATCTGTCTGAGATGATCTAGTGAATCCTGCTTTGAGCAGGGGGTTGGACCAGATGACCCAGGAGGTCCCTTCCAACTCTACCATTCTATGATTCTATGATTCTATGATCCGGACACTGGCTGAAGACAAAAAGCCCGACTGGTCTCGATTCCTCCCAGAACTGCTGTGGGCCTATAATAATCAAGTCCATTCCGTCACCGGATACACCCCATTACCCTTCTCTTTGGCCTTCCAGACAAAGACATCCATGAGTTGCAACTGTCTAGCTCCGAAGAAGATACCTGTGGTACCTATCCTTCCTGGCTACAAACACACCGCCAGAGAATGGAGACTGTCTACCGGCTAGTAGGCCAACAAATCCAGGATCAAGTGCACGCTGACCCACTTCCGGTACAAGAGGACTCACTGAATGTAGGTCAACTGGTCCTAGTCCGTATAAAGAAACCGCAAGGGAAACTCCGGCCCAAGTGGGAGACCGAAGTCTATCGAGTAATTGGACAGCCGTACCCCGGTGGCCCCGTCTATCGAGTGCAGGGCGAAGACAGTGGCAGCATCCGAACTTTGCACCGTAATATGTTGCGCCCCTGCCGTTCCCAGCCTGACTCCCCTACTGTGATACCTAGAGAGATGGATATCACTAATACTGTCGGAGACGCTGACCCTGGGGATGTAGAGATTGAATGCATGCCTACCCCTGTCCGTCCGACTGACGCACTTTGACCGATTACCTCCTCTACTGACATGTCGACTGGGAAAGAGAGTGGGGTGACTGATCGGAGGGAGGGGATCCAACCTGTTAGGCGGACAACGAGAACCGCTGCAGGGGTACCTCCAGGACAGTCCTACAGAGACCAATATGTGTGGCCCTCTTCCCAGCCGCCCCCTGTCACATCCACAGCCATCGCCGCCCTGGAACCGGTCGTTGACAGGGACTGCCAACCTTTGAGTGGGGGGGCGTGTAGTGAGCTGGCAGACTCTGGCTGTTCTGTGATAATTGAGATAGAGCCTGTGACAGGAATGATTACGCAGGATGGTGTTGCCACCTTGTGGCCAGAGATTGCACCTGCGCAGGGTGTGATGACAGAGAAAAAGACTGAGCCTCCTGTGTCCCGCCCTAGAGAGTCATGTGACCAGAGTGGGAAGCAGGAAAAAGCGCGCAAAGAGTCTGTTGTTGTCTGTGAAAAGAGCCAGGACGGTGTGCAGCTCCTCGTGTGTGGCGCAGAGGAGACTCTCAACGTGATTTCTTTTATCTGACATCTTATCCTCGGGGCCTTCCCCAGCTTCTGCACTGCTGAGGGATACAGCTATTACACTCCCTGCTACTGGAGTGTGGACTACATAAGGGAATCCACAAAAGCTGCTATCCGGATCAGAGAGACTGTAAGCGGGACCTCTGGCGAGAGGCCGAAGTATTCCTTTCTTTCAGTAAAATTTGTTGTTCCTGTCTTCTTCAGCTGGGATGCCTTCCTGCAAAGACAGACAGGCCTGCGACGGGGGACACATCCTTCTGGAATAAAGAACTGGTAACGTGTGAGTAGGGACAGTGAGGGTCAGCTTATCAGTACACGTTATTGCTGTGCATATTTACGGTTGTCATTTATTGTGTTCTGCTGTGTTAAAAATGTATACAAGTAAAGATACGGTTATCAAGATAGAGTCTGTGTGTGGGGATCTTGCTGGGCCAGATCATAGATACCAACGCGCGGCCTTGCCCGCGGTCACTTCATCTGTATATGTTCAGATTTTTTATCAGTTAACAAAATGCATAGTTAAGATTGATAAATGCAAAAAAATGTTAGTAAACCTAGAAATTTGTTTTTTAGTTAATTTTTTTTTAATTTTAATTAATAATAGCATAGAAGGATAAGGAGGGGGACTAGGAACATAATCAATAGCCAAAATCATAGTCAGGAGGACAGCCGGGGTCAGATACTGGGTGATCAGTAAAAGCCAATCAGTATGAATACCGCGGAGCCCGGTGACAGAGGCGTTACTGAAACATGTCCAGGTAGAGATGGACCAGTCAGAAGGCCACAGGTAGATGGTGATGGTCCTTCTATACAGGTCCAGCAGTGATGGTGGATCTGCTGGACTTCAGGTTTTCTGTCTTTTAGATGGTTTCAGGGCAACAGTAACAGCATGCAAATGCACGAGCAGCCCTGGATAATCCACGCCGGCAGGATGATAAGATCCGGCGGAAGATGGAACCTATGAGAAGAGAAGTAAATATAATGTAAGTGATGGGACTCCATAATACATGATACTACTGTGCGGTCACTGTGCCGGACGGCAGAGGAATCTCATCACACAGAGGTCAGGGATCATTGTCAGCCATCATACATGTGACAATCCATCACTGACAGGTGACATCTGCTCCGCATGAATTATTCTCACTGACCGACATCACACAACATGGAGCTGATTCTCACACTTACCTCGTCTCTTATTCCCCTTTTCTACATTTTCAGATTTTTCTTGCTCTTTACTCAGATTTATTGAAGATTTTCTTTCCTCCTGAGCTGGAAATTCTGATCAGAAAGTAAAAAAAAACTCAATAACGACATATTCCCATGGGACCTGCTTAGTCTCCTGTATATAGTCCTGTCTCCTATAGTCCTGAAAATCTAGTATTGCTTCATAATAGGGCAGAATAAGTCCTATATAATGTGCATAACCTCATCTGAGGGACATTAGATGTACCACTAATATAGAGAAGTAAGTGTCCTGTCTGCCGCCATGTGGTACATCATTGATGAGAGATATTTTATAATAGGAGACGATGTCTCCTTATGATGATGTAGGTTATTGGATGCTACAACATATCTCACAGAAACAATGAAAAAAACTTCTGTACACAATGTAAGGAAATAGAGATAGAGTATGGGCCATGGGCAACATAATTGGGATCCATGAAACATAGACAACATAGGAAACCTATTACAGAAAAACCACGTAGAAATATTTGAGCCTTAAAGACAACATTCACATTGTTGGTGCTGTAGACATGTACATACCTGACAATGGGGACGAGGATGGCAAACTGCTAATAGCATCTTCTCTATCAGATAGAGGAACAGAATCTTTCTGCCTGTTTGAAAGAAAATAAATGTGTAAATCAGAAATAAATGCAGTATAAAAGGGGTTTTCTCAGTATAAGAACATGGACAATAGGGCCTAATAGGATGCATGACCGTCATAGTGGGGAAGGTTTCCTGCTCAAAACTACCTTCTATAGAGCCGAGCAGAAATCAGCTGCTAAGCATGACTGGCATGTAATACTACATCTCTGCCACAATATGGGCAGCACTAAAAATGCATGACCGGCCGCAATTATAGACTGTTAGTTATCACCAGCAGTTTCTAAAGGCAAAAGCACAATTACCGCTCATCATGGGGTGGTGGATGCTGAATTTGATAATATGGTATTTATATCCTATATTTGATGTTGTGTACATATATCATCCTGAAGCTCCCAGTAGTGGCCCCATAATCTACTCACATCTCTGAGATGTTTGTGCTGGATTCTACGGTATACTCTGGAGAGGACTTGGGATCCTCATTGTCCATTGTCCTGGTAGCAGTGGTACAGAGCTAAATGTGGAAACAATAAAAAATATATGAAATAATTTAATGTTTACTTTTACGTGTCTTTTACACATATTTTGGATTTATTAATCACATACTTACTTTTGAAAATCGTTCAGAAGTTGATATAAAATTGTGGAAGTCAAGACTCTCATTGTCCTCACTTGTGTGCTCTGAGACCAGATGTTTGTTTATATCATAATGATCTACAAGACATAGATAATGAAGTGCTATTAGAGGTTGTCAGTATAACACAGTCACCATTTATCATTAATATTAATGGGAAACAATTGTTACATATTAAGGAAGACGAGACAAACAGCCGCTTAGTCTAGATGACGTCTTCTTCTACTTACTCATAAATAAGCTGGTGTCCACATCTGATGTTAGCTTAGGAACATACACCGGCTTTTGACTTAGAAGGTTATCAAAGTCTAAGTCACTTAAGAAGGGATGACCCTTGATCTCAAATACTCCTCCTGGATAAAGAAAAACAAAGGTGATGTGGATATTGTCAGAAACTCCCCCATATCTAAACGGTGTATCTTAATCTGAACTAATTATATAACTGAGCCGACATGTAAGAAATAGACTAAAGCACTAAAAATGCACAAGCTGATAGACAAGTGCCGATCCTCATGTACATTTGCGATATGTCCTCGGTGTAATAAGGAAATAATAATATTATTATATCTGTTACCTGTCCCAAGTCTATGCACAGGATTTATTATGAGCAGCTCTGTGATAAGGGTCTGAGCATCAGGTGGAGGAGCACGATCACAATTCCAAATTATGTGTCCTGTTATGTAGAAAATTACAGAACATAAAACCTCTTTACTGGACTATAAGATAAAGCAAAGGAAAAAACTAAACTAATGTAACCAGTCAAAGCAATGATTGGATCATTCTACTTACCAATGCCAATACTTTTATAAAGCTCAATTACAGAACCCCCACGAAGTGGTACGTATCCCAGGAGAAATTCAAGTAGGATTATCCCCATTGACCACCAGTCAACAGGTCTTCCGTAGCCTTTCTTTAGGATGATCTCTGGGGCTTTGTATAATGGGGTGCCACAGTCCTGGAAACCAAGAGAGATTAGAGATGAAAATAGATTAAATTATTATTTTGCCAAGTTTTCGACATAAAAACAGAATGACAGAAGATAAAATATCAGTGGAAAAGTTATCTAAAAATGAAGAATGTAGAGAAGACACAATAGGGTGATGAGATTTGTACAGAACCAGCTAAGTTCCTGTAAATAATGCTGACCTCACGATTCAGGAACTCTCTGGCGATGTCCTCCGCTAATTCCTTGTAGATGTTGGTGTTTGGTATCATGACACCAACTTTTGAAAGCCCAAAATCTGTGACTTTAATATGTCCAGTAGACGTTATCAGGAGGCTGTGAAAGAAAAGATGGGTTTAGCTTCATAGACCGTGAGATGATAAAGGATAAATTTCCCCCTTTTGTTATAATACAGGGGGCACTTACTTCTCTGGCTTCAAGTCTCTGTGCACCACACCATAACTATGGAGGTATTCTACAGCAAGAACCGCTTCTGCAAAGTATAAGCGGGCCAAGGGGACAGGTAAAGGACCCCTGGTTCTTAGGAGGGTCCTGCAGTCTCCACCTATAGAAGAAAGAAAATATGACAGGTAAGTGGTTTATTCAGCGGATCACCATAATGTATAATGAGAAGTGAGCAGAGACATTGGGGCAGGAGAGAATATATAAAGATATAATGTATATTCGACATAATATTAGTCTGAAGTCATGGTGAAACGTCATCCATGTAACTAATAACACAAATAGCATCTTGTCTACAGCTGGAGATACTGACAGTGCGGACATACAGGGAGATCACACACATCAATGACTTTCCGGGCATCTTGGTAATGGATAACCTGTAGTAAATGCTCTGTGGGGATGTAACCATTCACATTGAAAAATCCTAATTTTAAGAGTGGTGATAAAATGTAAGCAGACATGGTCTGAATATAATACAATGTACGTGTCCTACCTCCTACATACTCCATGACCATACACAGGTGAGATCTTGTAGGGAAGGAGCAGAGCATGGAGACCACAAAGGGACAATCAGCGAATGTCAGGATGTCCCTCTCCAGAAAGGCCATTTCCACTTTCCGTGGCCTATCCAAGTTCTTCTTGGCCATTTTCTTCATAGCAAAGACCTGTTGTGAGACTTTATGATGCACTAAGTAGACGGCACTAGAGAGAAGGAGAATCCAAGGGTTATAATAAATCCTTATTACAGTCTGTATATAGAAGTCATTATATGATTTTCTGTACTAATGTTTATACTAGAAGTCCGGCCATCACTAGAAATCCACATCTAGAAATACATGAGACACTACATAGATCACCTATGGGAGGTTCCACAATGCCACGTCTGCCGGAGCCCTCACCAAGGTCACATTACAGGTGAGAGAATCTACCGAAATTCTTCTTGGGCAGATTCGCTATAATTGACCAGTAGTTACGATTCAGTCCAAATAAAAATTGGTCCAAATTGAAAGTCCTCCAATTGCTGTAAGCAGATGTTTTTTAAGCTCTCTCCACACCCCAAAGCATAATAAATGGAGGGGAGGAAATACGTTAAAATGTAATTAAACATAATATACCCACCTGTCCTAGGCCCTCACCTGTCCATCACTGCAGTCCTCCATCCTCTGTGCCAGTCTTTGGTTGTTCTGGCGCCCCCTTCTGCTGCTGAGTCCAGTGATTGGTCTCACATGGTCATGGTGGACGGTGGCAGGTGCAGATGTCATTGATGTCCATATCGTGTCACCCCTATCGTGACCATGTGTAGCCAATAACTCTTATCAGCTCCATAATGAAGCCCCCCCAAAAAAACAAAGACTGGAGCGGAGAGCAGGAAAGCTCTGGTGGAGGTGGCAGCATAAGGACAGATGAGGGTCCAGGACAGGTGAGTGTAATGTATTATATTATTTGAATCCCTTTCCTTACAGTTTGATTTGTTACAGATCAGTTTGCTCAACTGGATATACAGTACAGTAACTGAGCTGAATAGTGACATTTAGATGTGGACAGTGGTGTGGACTTGTATCGTTTCCCTATGACAGTGATGGCGAACCTTTTAGAGACCGAGTGCCCAAACTGCAATCCAAAACTCACTTATTTATCGCAAAGTGCCAACATGGCAATTTAACCTGAATACTGTCTGAGGTTTTATTTTGGAAAAACAACTCCTACATTAGCACGCAATAGAGTCTATAGCAAAGAGCTTGTAAGCGCTGCAGTCCAAGCCTAAGATTCTCGCCACCGATTGCAGAGGAGGTCTGTTCTTGAGAATGGAGAGGATTTTTATTCAAAAGTAAAATTGCAAAGTCGTTTGTTTTTACAACCTCTTTGTTTCTGTAACCCTTTATCATGATGAGAATAACCCTTTAAGCCAGGGATGTCAAACTTTAATATACAGAGGGCCAAAATTAAAAGCTTGGACAAAATCACAGGCCAAACTTTATATTTGTTAAAAAATGTCTACAATTCAGGAAGTTTTTCCTTATCAAATAAAACTATTAACTTTTGCAATTATATTGTAATAATATAATATGTTATGTAAGAGCCGTAAAAAGCATGGCCTAATGTAAATATGTAATAACAAAAGGATAAAAAAAACTTGAATAAAACAGATAATAAAGTATGATGCAAACAAATGTGCCCCCAAACAGAGTATGATATCCCCACAGTGAATTCCTCCACATGCACAGTATGATGACCCTACTGTACCCCCCATCAATCCCTGGTGACCCCATCACAGTATGATTGTGACCCCATCACAGTATGATTCTCCAGCAGTAATCCCCACACAGCCCTCCATACAGTATAATGGTCCCCACATAGTTCTCCATACAGTATAATGACACCACATAGTCCTCCATACAGTGTAATGGGCCCCACATAGTCCTCCATACAGTATAATGGGCCCCACATAGTCCTCCATACAGTATAATGGCCCCATATAGTCCTCCATACAATGTAATGGCCCCACATAGTCCTCCATACAGTACAATGGCCTCACATAGTCCTCCATACAGTATAATGGCCCCACATAGTCCTCCATACAGAATAATAGGCCCCACATTGTCCTCCATACAGTATAATGGTCCCCACATAGTTCTCCATACAGTATAATGACACCACATAGTCCTCCATACAGTGTAATGGGCCCCACATAGTCCTCCATACAGGATAATGGGCCCCACACAGTCCTCCATAAAGTGTAAAGGGCCCCACATAGTCCTCCTTACAGTATAATGGCCCCCACATAGTCCTCCATACAGTGTAATGGGCCCCACATAGTCCTCCATACAGTGTAATGGCCTCACATAGTGCTCCATACAGTGTAATGGGCCCACATAGTCCTCCATACAGTATAATGGCCCCATATAGTCCTCCATACAATGTAATGGCCCCACATAGTCCTCCATACAGTACAATGGCCTCACATAGTACTTCATACAGAATAATGGGCCCACATATGGTCCTTCCTACAGTATAATGGCCCCCACATAGTCCTCCATACAGAATAATGGGCCCCCATATGGTCCTTCGTACAGTATAATGGCCCCACATAGTCCTCCATACAAAATAATGGGCCCCACATAGTCCTAAATACAGAATAATGGGCCCCCATATGGTCCTTCCTACAGTATAATGGCCCCCACATAGTCCTCTATACAGTGTAATGGGCCCCACATAGTCCTCCATACAGTGTAATGGCCCCATATAGTCCTCCATACAGTGTAATGGGCCCACATAGTCCTCCATACAGTATAATGGCCCCACATAGTCCTCCATACAGAATAATGGGCCCCCATATGGTCCTTCCTACAGTATAATGGCCCCCACATAGTCCTCCATACAGTGTAATGGGCCCCACATAGTCCTCCATACAGTGTAATGGCCCCATATAGTCCTCCATACTGTGTAATGGGCCCATATAGTCCTCCATACAGTATAATGGCCCCACATAGTCCTCCATACAGTATAATGGCCCCACATAGTCCTCCATACAGTATATTGGCCTCATATAGTCCTTCCTACAGTATAATGGGCCCCACATACTCTTTCATACAGTATTATGAGCACCACATAGTCCTCCATACAGTGTAATGGTCCCACATAGTCCTCCATACAGTACAATGGCTTCACATAGTCCTCCATACAGAATAATGGGCCCCACATAGTCCTCCATACAGAATAATGGGCCCCCATATGGTCATTCCTACAGTATAATGGCCCCCACACAGTCCTCCATACAGTGTAATGGGCTCCACATAGTCCTCCATACAGTGTAATGGGCCCACATAGTCCTCCATACAGTATAATGGCCCCACATAGTCCTCCATACAGTATAATGGCCCCACATAGTCCTCCATACAGTATATTGGCCCCATATAGTCCTTCCTACAGTATAATGGGCCCCACATACTCTTTCATACAGAATTATGAGCACCACATAGTCCTCCATACAGTGTAATGGGCCCCACATAGTCCTCCATACAGTATAATGGCCCCACATAGTCCTCCATACAGTATAATGGCTCCAAATGTTCCTCCATATTGTAAAATGGCCCCATATAGTCCTCCATACAGTATAATGGCCCCGCATACTTCTCCATATTTTATAATGGCTCCATATAGTCCTCCATACAGTATAATGGCCCCGCATAGTCCTCCATACAGAATAATGGGCCCCCATATGGTCCTTCCTACAGTATAATGGCCCCCACATAGTCCTCCATACAAGTGTAATGGGCCCGCATACTTCTCCATATTTTATAATGGCCCCACATAGTCCTCCATACAGTATAATGGCCCCACATAGTCCTTCATACAGTATATTGGCCCCATATAGTCCTTCCTACAGTATAATGGGTTCCACATAGTTTTTCATACAGTATTATGAGCACCACATAGTCCTCCATACAGAATAATGGGCCCCACATAGTCCTCCATACAGAATAATGGGCCCCCATATGGTCCTTCCTACAGTATAATGGCCTCCACATAGTCCTCATACAGTGTAATGGCCCCATATAGTCCTCCATACAGTGTAATGGGCCCACATAGTCCTTCATACAGTATAATGGCCCCACATAGTCCTCCATACAGTATAATGGCCCCACATAGTCCTCCATACAGTATATTGGCCCCATATAGTCCTTCCTACAGTATAATGGGCCCCACATACTCTTTCATACAGTATTATGAGCACCACATAGTCCTCCATACAGTGTAATGGGCCCCACATAGTCCTCCATACAATATAATGGCCCCACATAGTCCTCCATACAGTATAATGGCTCCACATAGTACTCCATATTGTATAATGGCCCCATATAGTCCTCCATACAGTATAATGGCCCTGCATACTTCTCCATATTTTATAATGGCCCCATATAGTCCTTCCTACAGTATAATGGGCCCCACATACTCTTTCATACAGTATTATGAGCACCACATAGTCCTCCATACAGTGTAATGGGCCCCACATAGTCCTCCATACAGTATAATGGCCCCACATAGTCCTCCATACAGTATAATGGCTCCATATAGTCCTCCATACAGTATAATGGCCCCGCATAGTCCTCCATACAGTATAATGGCCCCACTTAGTCCTCCATACAGTATAATGGCCCCACATAGTCCTCCATACAGTATAAAGGCCCCACATAGTCCTCCATACAGTATAAAGAGACCACATAGTCCTCCATATTGTATAATGACTCCGCATACATCTCCGTACAGTATAATGGCCCTGCATAGTGTTCCATACTGTATAATGGCCCCACATAGTCCTCCATACCTTATAATGGCCCTACATTGTCCTCCATACAGTATAATGGCCCCGCATGGTCCTCCATACAGTATAATGGCCCCGCATACTTCTCCACACAGTATAATGACCCCGCATACTTCTCCATACATTATAATGACCTCGCATACTTCTTCGTACAGTATAATGGTCCTGCATAGTGTTCCATACTGTATAATGGCCCCACATAGTCCTCCATACCTTATAATGGCCCCACATAGTCCCCCATACAGTATAATGGCCCCGCATGGTCCTCCATACAGTATAATGGCCCCGCATACTTCTCCACACAGTATAATGACCCCGCATACTTCTCCGTACAGTATAATGGTCCTGCATAGTGTTCCATACTGTATAATGGCCCCACATAGTCCTCCATACAGTATAATGGCCCCGCATGGTCCTCCATACAGTATAATGGCCCCGCATGGTCCTCCATACAGTATAATGGCCCCGCATACTTCTCCACACAGTATAATGACCCGCATACTCCTCCATACAGTATAATGACCCCGCATACTTCTCCGTACAGTATAATGGTCCTGCATAGTGTTCCATACTGTATAATGGCCCCACATAGTCCTCCATACAGTATAATGACCCCGCATACTCCTCCATACAGTATAATGACCCCGCATACTTTTCCGTACAATATAATGGCCCTGCATAGCGTTCCATACTGTATAATCAGGTCGCACGTGTAGAGGAGAGTGGCCGCGGTGCTAGTGAGAGGGGAATGGTGCGCGGGCTGAGGAGAGTGATGGTGGTGGCGGCAGTGCTGAGGACATGGAGCTCGTGCCCACCGGGAGGGCTCTGCGTGCCATAGGTTCGCCACCACTGCCCTATGATAACACTGAATGTTAGAGCACAGAGGCAGAAGTATTGTCATAGGGAACCCTGAGAAATGTGGATTATGGTAACAGAAATCTCACCCAAAAGCTCCGCTGCTGATGAGTTTCGAAGTTTCATAGTCGCTCATATGCGGCTTTCCTGCCGGGATCAATGATGATTCGATCACGCTCTATAAAGGAATAAGAAATGATATTAAGGAAAAAAGCTCCAGATGCAGAAACGTCTCCCCCTATATTATGTCCCAGCTGATTTACACTGATCCGATGTAGGGAGGATACAAGCCGGACGCTCCGCAGACACGGATGTAATATAAGGGGGTCCTCTATACACCGGTATAATTGTAAAGTGCTGGATAATATGAGAGATCAAACAGAGAAGAATTTACTGGGAATCTGTCAGCAGGATTGTTCTATGTAATCTGGAAGTAGCATGATGTAGGGGCAGAGACCCTGATTCCAACGATGTGTTACTTACTAGGCTGTGTGCTGTTGTTTCCATAAAATCAGTTTTTGATCAGCAGGAGATTATCACTAGAGGACTATGTGTCTCGTGCCATGTAGTCCTATTGCTCTGTAACCCCGACTCAACCACGGATTAGCAGCGTTCTGCCTATGCACAGTGTACACAGAAAGCTGCCAATCAGTAGTGTGGGCGGGGTTATACAGGGCTCAGCATTCAGAGGACTGCTAGATCTGCTGCGAATAAAACAGTGATTTTATTACAACTGCTGCACCCAGTAAAGTAAGTGATATATCGTTGGAATCAGGGTCTCTGTCCCTACATCATGCTGCTCTCTGATGAAATAGCATGAACCTGGTGACAGATTCCCTTTAATATAAATGCAGTTGACTAACACATTAGTGTCATCTCCACTTAGAATAGAGACGTCCCCTGGTTATATGGGGGATAATACTGGTCAGGTCAGTCACACCCCATAATCTGGTGATACACAGACGTCCCCCTCTATGATACTTACACCGGCGGATTCCTGGATCTCCGGGATCTCACAGATTCCACTGTCAGGATTCACCAGCGCAGATGGAACTAAAATAGTGATAAATGATGAAGAGATAAAATGTATTAGACGATATCAATCCTACATAGATAATACAGCGATATAACGGGGAAATGACAAGACGTCTGTGAATGGGATTAATACTCGTTATATGGGGATTCTAATATGGGAACGTACGGGGCATCCACAGATAAATGTAATGTAAATGATGGAGGACCCCCAATCATCACATGAATGAGGAGCCCCCCACCCCTGCTGCACATGAGAGTGATGGGAAGAGAGCTGAAACATAGCAGCCATATGCAAATTAGCCTGGAAGTGCACTGGGGGCGTGTCACTGCACTCAGATTTCTCTTCCATGCCCCCAGTGCACTTCCATCCTGATTTGTATATGGCTTTTACATTAGATTTCTCCTGACTGGTACATTGGATTTCTGCAAACAAATAATTATTATTAGGGGAGAATGGCCTATACGGTCATATTCAGCGGCGGCAGGCCACGCGACTGCTATGGGACCCGTGAGCTGGTGGGGCCCAGTGTCAGCGCCCGCATTGGGCTCCGCCTGCATCGGGCCCCTTCCACATCCCACCCCAGATCGCAGTTGAAAGCAATGATAGAGGCGGGAGCGTTATATGAAACTTCCTTTCACATCATTCCCCCTCTGCGTCTGATGCAGCAGCGCGATGACATCAGTTCAATTGGGTCGGGTAGTGGAGCTGATGAGAGGCGCTGCAGAGACTGAAGCAGCGGGGGAACAAGGAGCGGTAAGTGTATATTTATTTATTTTTGAGTGAGTATGTGGTGCCCATATTGCTGGAGGACTGTGGCTGCACTCGATCCTATGGGTGCTGCACTCAGTCCTATGGGGGCTGCACTAAGCCCTATAGGGGTTGCACTGAACCCTATGGGGGCTGCATTATGCCCTATGGGGGCTGGCTTATATTGCGAGGAAGACCATGGGGGGTGCATTATATTGCATGGAGGACCATGGGGGTGCATTATATTGCATAGAGGACCATGGGGGTGCATTATATTGCATGGAGGACCATGAGGGGTGCATAATATTGCGTGGATGACCATGGGAGGTGCACAATATTGCATGGAGGACAATATGGGTGCATTATATTGCATGAAGGACCATGGGGGTGCATTATATTGTGTGAAGGACCAGGGGGATGCATTATATTGCATGGAGGACCATGGGGGGTGCATTATATTGCATGGAGGACCATGGAGGGTGCATTATATTGCATGGAGGACCATGAGGGGTGCATTATATTGCATGGAGGACCATGAGGGGTGCATTATATTGCATGGAGGACCATGGGGGGGTGCATTATATTTTGTGGAGGACCACGAGGGGTGCATTATATTGCATGTAAGACCATGGGGGTGCATTATATTGTGTGGGGACCATGGGGTGGCGCATTATATTATATGTAAGGCTATGTGGGACCATTATGATATTTGAAGGGTTATGTGGGGCCATTATAATATTTGGAGGGTTATGTCGGGGCATTATACTGTATGCAAGCAATTATACGGTGTGAAGATTTGTGTGGGGTCCATCTTACTGTGTGAAGGGCTGTGTGTTGCCTTTATACTGTTTGGAGGGCTAGCAGGGGCCATTTTATGGTGTGGTGAGGTATGGGGGCCATTATACTGCATAGAAGGCTGTGTGGGGGTCACAGTTGGGGGATCATACTGTGTTGGGGTCACCATGCTTTGCGTCGGGAGTTGAGGGGGTGTACAGTAGGGTCATTATACTGTGCATGTGGAGGCTAATGTGGAGGAATGCACCATGGAGGAATCATACTGTATTTGGGGGGCACTTTTGTTGGCATCATACTATAGGGGGGCAATGAAATAGAAATCTAGGACTTCAGCAGGAGGAAAATTAATATGTAAAGGCTGGAAAGTTGTGAGATCTGCTCTCCTGTCACTCCGACAATTATTTAATTTTTTTTTTTTCAGTTGGGGGGGCAATCAGAACTTCTGCTATTGTGCCCCATGATTTCTATGCATGCCCCTGGTCCTACCACTACTTCTATATGAAACAATGTGCTGCCAGGTTCCCATTACACAGAGTAGAGCAGACCTGAGCAAAGTGGAGCCCGTGGGCCACATCCGGCCCTCTGACTGTTCCAGTCCGGCCTGTGGACTGAGATAGCAGTAGGACTGAAGCAGAGGCCCACGGACCGCACCGTGCCTGCCCACTCGCTTACACCGCCGCCTGGCCCTGTCTCCATCTGCGAGCCGCTGAGCTGCTGCATTAGTAGAGGAGGGACCTCCAGCCCCTTCCTCCGCCAATCAGCGTGTGAAGCAGCTGACGCAATGACGTCATCGGAGACATGAAAAGAGGCACAGCACCGGGGGCACGGGAGCAAGGTGAATGTGTGCTTTTTTTAAGGTGTATGGGATGTCTGACAGGACACGGGGAGACTATAGGGGTCTATTGCAGGACATGGGGAGGCTATAGGGTTCTATTGCAGGACATGTGAAGGCTATAGGGGTCTATTGTAGGACATGGGGAGACTATAGGGGTCTATTGTAGGACATGGGGAGGCTATAGGGGTCTATTGCAGGACATGGGGAGGCTATAGGGGTCTATTGCAGGACATGGGGAGACTATAGAGGTCTATTGCAGGACATGGAGAGGTTATAGGGGTCAATTGCAGGACGTGGGGAGGCTAGAGGGGTCTATTGCAGGACATGTGAAGGCTATAGGGGTCTATTGCAGGACATGGGGAGGCTATAGGGGTCTATTGCATGACATGGGGAGGCTATAGGGGTCAGTTGCAGGACATGGAGAAGGCTATAGGGGTCTATTGCATGACATGGGGAGGCTATAGGGGTCAGTTGCAGGACATGGGGAAGGCTATAGGGGTCTATTGCAGGACATGGGGAGGCTATAGGGGTCTATTGTAGGACATGGGGAGGCTATAGGGGTCTATTGCAGGACATGGGGAGGCTATAGGGGACTATTGCAGGACATGGGGAGGCTATAGGGGTCTATTGCAGGACATGGAGAGACTATAGAGGTCTATTACAGGACATGGAGAGGTTATAGGGGTCAATTGCAGGACATGGGGAGGCTATAGGGGTCTATTGCAGGACATGGGGAGGCTATAGGGGTCAGTTGCAGGACATGGGGGAGGCTATAGGGGTCGACTGCAGGACATGGGGAGGCTAAAGGGGTCTATTGCAGGACATGGAGAGGCTATGGGAGTCTATTGCAGGACATGGGAAGGCGATAGGGGTCTATTGCAAGACATGGGGAGGCTATGGGAGTCTGTTGAAGGACATGGGGAGGCTATGGGGGTCTGTTGCAGGACATGTGGAGGCTATGGGGGTCTGTTGCAGGACATGTGGAGGCTATGGGGGTCTGTTACTGGACATGGGGTGGCTATGGGGGTCTGTTGCCTGACATGGGGAGGCTATGGGGGTCTATTGCAGGACATGGAGAGGCTATGGGGGTCTGTTGCAGGACATGTGGAGGCTATGGGGGTCTGTTGCAGGACATGTGGAGGCTATGGGGGTCTGTTGCTGGACATGGGGAGGCTATGGGGTCTGTTACTGGACATGGGGATGGTCTGGGGGTCTGTTGCTGCATATAGGGAGACTATAGAGTTTTATTGCAGGACATGGGTAGGCTATAGGGGTCTATTGCAGGACATGGGGAGGCTCTGGGAGTCAGTTGAGGGACATAGTGAGGCTCTAGGAGTCAGTTGAGGGACATGGTGAGGCTCTGGGAGTCTGTTGAGGGACATGGTGAGGCTATGGGGGTCTGTTGCTGGACATGGTAAGGCTATGGGGGTCTGTTGGAGGACATGAGGAGGCTATGAGGGTCTGTCCCAGGACATGGGGAGGCCTATGAGGGTCTGTTGCAGGACATGGGGAGGCTATGGGGGTCTGTTTCTGGATGTGGGGAGGCTGTGTGGGGCTCTCATGTTGGACGTCGAGTGATTATGGGGCTCATACGGTATATAGAAGGGGCTGTATTCGGGTTCGAACTGTATAAAGGGGGATTCTTACTTCTGCTCAATATTAAGTCATGCAATTAATATTAATGTAATTAATATAAGAATTATAATTATTATATTGATATTAATATGGATCAGAATTAATCACAGTCTCTAATGTGGCCCCTCGGGAAAATGAATTGCCCACCCTTGGAGTACAGAGTACATCTAACATTATCCCCGTCCTCTATTATATCTGGATATTCCTTGTAGAAGGTCGGATGATCGCTCACCTGTAATAAGATCGCTGTTCAGCTCCGGCTCACTCCTTGTAGGGTCAGGGATTTCCGGGGTCACATTTTGCTCATATTCGCCGTCGCCTTCTGGTGTTTCCTGATAGATGTAATATATATAATTAATATGTGGAATATTTCACTAAATTACCAAATACATAAATCAGGAAGGACTAAATCAACATTTACAGATACACCAATTGTAACTGTACGAATCCCGCGCCATCTTCAGAACTTTTCTCAGAAAGTTCTCTCACTTCAGGGGATTAAGATGAGTTAACATTACAAAATCTCACGTTCTGTGTCAGATTCTATTTTCTACACCGTGATATCCCAGAGCGGTGTTATCTGCGTTCTATATACCATGGCGATATCTTGTAATTCATTCATTACAGTATTCGGTAGAATTGCTTTACACTGCAGCTCCTCTCCACAAGTCCAGATTAATATACTGTATAAGAGACTTGTATACACAATATTTCTGTAAAGATGTCTATTATCTCAGCTGCAGCATTTAGAAGCAGGAAGACTCTGATAATAGTGATAGACAGAGGCGGGATATACAGACTTCCCACCACTGAGCTGTGACTACATCTGCAGAATACAGACTGTCATCACAGACGAGGGAGCAGCAGAGACAGACGGCCATAAAATATCCTATGCCTGCCGGGGACTGACAGGGAGGCCTGTAAGATCTAACCCCAGATCTTCTGAGATCTGACTGGTGATCTGGAGAAGATCAGAGAACAAGGACAAGTGATAGAGAAGATGATGGCTTCTTACCAGGCGTTCCGATGAGCGGGCCGGACGTTCCAGTACACACAGGACTTTTTCGGCCAGGTCTTTAACAAAAGCCAAATCTCCATTTTGAGATCTTTTTTCAGCCTATAAAGAAGAAAAGAAACAATAAGGAACATTCTGAGGTGAGAAAGGTCACAATGGAGGCGGCCATTGTATGTGACATCTGCTCCTCTCTCTGCAGATACAATGACTACATATCTGGGGTTTATAGTGTTATATATTAGAGGAAAGGACAAGCTTCTATCCCACCATTATTGTCTATTATTACAGAGAAGTTTTGTGCGGAGTGTCCGCCATTTACCTGTTGTAGTAATGTCCTGATGTTGTGACATAAATCCATCAGATACTCTGAGGTTAGTTGATCTTGTTGATTTTTGGTCAGGCAGTCCTTTACTAGCTGCATCACCAGCCGGCGAGTGAAGCTGAGGACGCCATCGGGTGGTAGAAGCACAATGTTAGGGCGATTGATGATAAGAATGTCCAATAGTGCTTCTTCCTGAAAATCGTCTAGATATAATCCAGCCATAGCGAAAAACTGCAAGTGCTATCAATCACTATGGAACCAAGAATGGCACCCGTGAGCCTGTGTGCATTGTAGAAGTAGCAATTTTGAGCTGTGATGTCATAATGGCCGACTGTCATCACGGAATCTTGTGATGGAATCTTCAAGAAGCGGCTCTGCACAAATACAGTGGGAAAAATAAGTATTTGATACACTGCCGATTTTGGAAGTTTTCCCACCTACAAAGAATGGAGAAGTCTGTAATTTTTATCGTAGGTACAGATTCTAAAAAAAAATCCAGAAAATCACATTGTATGATTTTTACATAATTTGCATTTTATTGCATGATATAAATATGTGATCACCTACTGATGAGCAAGAATTCTGGCTCACCGACCTGTTATGCTATGTACGCACGTTGAGTATTTGGTTGCAGAAATTTCTGCAAGGTTTCTGCATTTCTTGGCAGCAAAAACCCTGCTGAAAAAACAGACGTTTTGCCGCGATTTTGATGTGTTTTTGCCACATGTTTGCATGAGGTTTTTGCATGTGTTTTTTTAAGCTTTTTTGTATAGCAGTGAATGCTTTTTGGAGCTAAATAAAGATATTTGAAAAAAGAAATGTTGAACATTGCTTTAACCCTTAGATTACTGTTGGACCTGGGGTGAGTATATTGGTTAATTTAAATGATTAAAGAATGTGTCTGTTATATTTCAAATAAAGTGTTTTATTCTTGGTGTGTGTGTTTATTTAACTTTTTACTTACAGGTTTAGTACTGAGGGTTAATCCATGTCCATAAAGACACATACAAAAAATCAATTGCTAGACACTCTAGTTAGACATTACTACCTTAGATACCAATTAGCCACATGATAGGCTCAGGGATAAAAGTGACTCCAGCTCAACCAATAATGTAAGTATAGTTCATTTATTAGAAACGATAAAAATTACAATTAAAAACAATAAGTGAAGATAGAGGGGAGTGAGGAGAGGGGGGACCTCAAACCAGGAGACACCGATATGTAGACAACGATACTAATGCTTACACAAAATACAGCCAGTTAATGACATCAATATGGCTGCTGTATATTAGAATAAGTCACAAATTAGTCAATTACCATACTATACCATTTTGCATACATAAAGTGTATTCTACAAACTTCAATTTAAAGTGCATAGTGCAAAACATAACTATGTATTATTCAATAGTAATAGATCCACTGGTATAAAGAGGCAAAAGTCAGCTATGAATGTAAGATGGTAGTGCATCAGTATCAAAGTAAAAATGAAAACAATGTAGTTTAATTATTGCCAAATTTGGCTTATATTGATAAACTGATGGTCAAAGCTGTACTTCCATCAGATGATAATTAATTCAAACATTGGCTAAAGTGAAAAAAATGATTCATTACCTGAATACTATGTAGTAAGTGAGCAGGAAGTGATAAGGACGCTGTGTCTCCCGCAGCCTCCATAAGCGTCCTTATCACCTCACTTATTGCACCTCTGCATGAGAATTTTGTCACGCAGCATCGGTGCAGTTAGTGAGGTCACTGGATCTCATCAGCTGATGAACTCATGTGACCTCTGTCCTGGCAGCTCAGCACTATTCACTGCAGGGAGCGATCACGCTCCTGTCAGTTTATAGCCTGCTGTGAGGTGATCGGATCACCATGGGATACTTGTGATTCGGCGGATAGGTGAGTATAAGCTCTTTTTTTTAACATTCATTTAAACTTATTTTTTCCCTGCAAGCACAGACCCAAGCTGATGACAGCTCCCATCATCAATGCCTGCACTTGCTATTATCAGCGGCAGCAGCCCTAGGCTGTTGGGAGGACTGGTCTTTCATCAGCTGAACCTGTCACCCGCGGTCAATTCTTTATGCGTTTTTGCTGCGTTTTTGACCCATTGACTTCAATTGAGTCCGTCAAATACGCAGCAAAAATACACAGCAAATCCGCAAATATTTTGATACCTGCGTTTTCGTTGCAGATTTGACTGACTCAATTGAAGTCAATGGGATAAAAACGCTCAAAGAATTGGCATGCTACAGATTTAAATGCAATGCTAATCCTGACAAGAAAATTCCTGATCTTGTGCACAGCACTTCAGGATTTTCATTGCATTAGCTGGCACAAGGATTCTCTAGCATTTTGGGCCCATTTCCGTGTGGAAAAAAATGCTGTGAAAATGCACCAATAACACACCATGTGCACACAGAACACAGTTTTTTTTAAGAAGCCCTCCTACTCAGCATTCTTTACCTGTATTAATTGCACCTGTTTGAAGTCGTTACCTGTATAAAAGACACCTGTCCACACACTCAATCAATCACACTCCAAGCACTCCACTATGGCCAAGAACAAAGAGCTGTCTAAGGACACCAGGGACAAAATTGTAGACCTGCACAAGGCTGGAATGGGCTACAGGAGAATAGGCAAGCAGCTTGTTGAGAAGGCAACAACTGTTGCTGCGATTATTAGAAAATGGAAGAAACACATGACGACTGTCAATCTTCCTTGGTCTGGTGCTCCATGCATGATCTTGCAATGTGAAGTAAGGATGATTCTGATAAAGGTCAGGAATCAGCCCAGAACTACATGGGAGGATCTGCTCAATGACCTGAAGAGAGCTGGGACCACAGTCTCAAACATTACCGCTAGTAACTTACTACACCGTCATGGACGAAAATCCTGCAGTGCACGCAAGGTCCCCCTGATCACGCCAGCACATGTCCAGGCCCATTTGAAGTTCACCAATGACCATCTGGATGATCCCGAGGAAGCATGGGAGAAGGTCATGTGGTCAGATGAAACCGAAATAGAACTTTTTGCTATCAACTCCACTCACTGTGTTTGGAGGAAGGAGAAAGATGAATACAACCCCAAGAACACCGTCCCAACCTTGAACCATGGTGGGGAAAACATCATACTTTGGGGGTCTTTTCTGCTAATGGGACAGGACAACTGCATCGTATTGAAGGGAGGATGGATGGGGTCATGTAGATTTTGGCTAACAACATCCTTCCCTCAGTAATGACAATGACCCAAAATACAGACAGGACAACTAAGGAGTGTCTATGTAAGAAGCATTTCAAGGTCCTGGAGTGGCCTAGCCAGTCTCCAGACCTGAACCCAATAGAAAATCTTTGGAGGGAGCTGAAACTAAATGTTGCCCAGCGACAGCCCCGAAAACTGAAAGATCTGGAGAAGATCTGTATGGAGGAGTGGGCCAAAATCCCTGCTGCAGTGCGTGCAAACCTGGTCAAGAACTACAGGAAACGTCTGACCTCTGTAATTGCAAAGGTTTCTGCACCAAATATTAAATTCTGTTTTTCTATTGTATCAAATACTTATTCCAGGCAATAAAATGCAAATTAATTATGTAAAAATCATACAAAGCAATTTCCTGGATTATTTTTTTTTTACATTCTGTTTCTCACAGTTGAAGTGTACCTATAACAAAAATTACAGGCCTCTCCATTCTTTGTAGGTGGGAAAACTTGCAAAATCAGCAGTGTATCAAATACTTATTTTCCCAACTGTAGATGCTGCCTTGCAATATTTAGGGCTTGTTCAAACTCGCGTATAAATAATGGGTCCCATTCCCATCCAGGAGAGTGGAAGAAATCTTAGTCACTAAGCTGGTACTGTAAAAAGGAAGTGTTTTTGTCACAGAAAAAAAAATGCTGATGTAATGGCATTTGTGGAAACACCCCACAGATATCCTCAGTCATATGATGGGAAATATTGTATATACAGTGGTGGCCAAAAGTATTGGCACCCCTGCAATTCTGTCAGATAATATTCAGTTTCTTCCTGAAAATGATTGCAATCACAAATTCTTTGGTCTTATTATCTTCATTTAATTTGCTTGCATGGAAAAAACACAAAATAGAATGAAGCAAAAATCAAATCATTGATCATTTCACACAAAACTCCAAAAATGGGCCAGACAAAAGTATTGGCACCCTCAGCCTAATACTTGGTTGCACAACCTTTAGCCAAAATAACTGCGAACAACCGCTTCCGGTAACCATCAATGAGTTTCTTACAATGCTCTACTGGAATTGTAGACCATTCTTCTTTGGCAAACTGCTCCAGGTCCCTGATATTTGAAGGGTGCCTTCTCCAAACTGCCATTTTGAGATCTCTCCACAGGTGTTCTATGGGATTCAGGTCTGGACTCATTGCTGGCCACCTTAGAAGTCTCCAGTGCTTTCTCTCAAACCATTTTATAGTGCTTTTGGAAGTGCGTTTTGGGTCATTGTCCTGCTGGAAGACCCATCACGTCTGAGGGAGACCCAGCTTTCTCACACTGGGCCCTACATTATGCTGCAAAATTTGTTGGTAGTCTTCAGACTTCATAATGCCATGCACACGGTCAAGCAGTCCAGTGCCAGAGGCAGCAAAGCAACCCCAAAGCATCAGGGAACCTCCACCATGTTTGACTGTAGGGACCGTGTTCTTTTCTTTGAATGCCTCTTTTTTTTCCTGTACACTCTATGTTGATGCTTTTTCCCAAAAAAAGCTCTACTTTTGTCTCATCTGACCAGAGAACATTCTTCCAAAATGTTTTAGGCTTTCTCAGGTAAGTTTTGGCAAACTCCAGCCTGGTTTTTTTATGTCTCGGGGTAAGAAGTGGGGTCTTCCTGGGTATCCTACCATACAGTCCCTTTTCATTCAGACGGATAGTACGGGTTGACACTGTTGAACTTGTTTGGATGTTAGTCGAGGTTCTTTATCCACCATCCGCACAATCTTGCATTGAAATCTCTCGTCAATTTTTCTTTTCCGTCCACATCTAGGGAGGTTAGCCACAGTGCCATGGGCTTTAAATTTCTTGATGACACTGCGCACGGAAGACACAGCAACATTCAGGTCTTTGGAGATGGACTTGTAGCCTTGAGATTGCTCATGCTTCCTCACAATTTGGTTTCTCAAGTCCTCAGACAGTTCTTTGGTCTTCTTTCTTTTCTCCATGCTCAATGTGGTACACACAAGGACACAGGACAGAGGTTGAGTCAACCTCTGCGCATCCTCCTCCTCCTCATGTTCAGCCTCCATCTCAGATATCACCACATCAGTTACAAGCTGGAAGCACTGCAGTACTGCCTCAGCCAAGCGGCAACAGGCTGTGCTGAAACTCATAAGCTTAGGTGATAAACCTCACACTGCTTGTGAGTTGTGGACAGCTGTGAAAGAGCAGGCAGATCTGTGGCTGAGACCGCTGAACCTACATCCAGGCATGGTCGTGTATGGGGGCTCTGAGGCGAGGCGAGATCACACAAGTACCATGCCTGGCTCATGTGCTTAACATCGTGATTCAGCGGTTTCTTAAATCGTACCCCGAGTTGCCAGATCTGCTTGTCAAAGTACGCCGCCTGTCAGCTCATTTTCGCAAGTCGGCTACAGCTTCCGCCGCCCTTGCTGTGTTGCAGCAGCGTTTACAGCTTCCGGCACACCGACTGGTGTATGATGTCCCCACTCATTGGAACTCTACCCTTCACATGTTGCAAAGGATTTGTGAGCAGAAGAGAGCAGTTGTGGAGTACCAGCTGCAACAAGGCCGTCGATATTCAGGTTAGACTCCACACATAAGACCTCAGGAGTGGATCTGGATGTCTGACATATGTACCATCCTGACAAACTTTGAGGAGTCCACCAAGATGGTGAGTGGTGATGACGCCATCATTAGCGTCAGCATCCCACTTGTCTGTCTTTTGCAACGCTCTCTGGAGAGAATTAAAGAGGAGGCATTGCAGCCAGAGTATGATGAGATGGATCAAGAAGCCGTAGCGGGTGATTACACACAGCCCAGCCTCATCTCATCCCAACGTGCATTGAGGGACAATGAGGGAGAGGATGAGGAGGAGGAGGAGGAGGAAGAACAGGAGCTGGTATCATGCGCTGTAGATGGTAGTACCTGTACAACTGTCATACCGTCGGTTCAGCGTGGGTGGCCTGAGGACAGGGGGGAGGAGGAGGAGGAGAGCATGGTCAGTCGTCATGTTGGTGAGGACACGGAAGCCTTGCCTGTTACCAGTCTGGCACGCATGGCTAACTTTATGTTACGCTGCCTTAACCGTGACCCTCGCGTTGTCAAAATGTTGGGTGACAGTCATTACTGGTTGGTGACACTTGTAGACCCCCGCTACAAGGAGAACTTTCACTCTCTTATTCCTGAGGTGGAGAGGTCTACAAAAATGGGGCAATACCAGAAGGCCCTTGCTGCAGAACTCTTAAAAAAATTCCCATCTGAACACGCTAGCGGCAGAGGTCACAGTTCGTTGCCCAACCAAGGCGTACAGGCGAGAGAGACGCAACTCCAATCCAGCAGAGACAGGGGAACACTGTCAACGTTCTGGGACAGTTTTCTGACACCCGCCCAGCTTACAGGCCCTGAGGCGCGGGGAAATCTCACAAGGAGTGGAAAGTTTCAAAAGATGGTGAGGGAGTACCTTGCCGACCGTACCAGCGTCCTCCGTGATTCCTCTGTACCTTTTAATTATTGGGTATCCAAGCTGGACACTTGGAATGAACTCGCTGTGTACGCCTTATCGGAGCGTGTTTTTAGTGCCGCTGGGGGAATTATAACTGATAAGCGCACTCGCCTGTCAACTGACAATGCTGACAAGCTGACCCTTATCAAAATGAACAAGGGCTGGATTGGGCCAGACTTTTCATCACCACCAAATGACAGCAGAGTAACATAAAGTCAAATCCACTGTGTTATTTCGGGAGGTGTATTCCCATGCACCGCTTCACACCCACTCATGGGTATACGCTTCCTCATTTTGGCTCTATTTTGCTCTTCTCCTTATCCTCAGCCTCCACCACCACTATACCACCAGGGTGACCTTGGTCCGTGTTGCCAGCATTGCAAGTTCCTCCCTCCTAATTTTTGGTAGCTTTTGCTTGGAAGGCATAGGAAAAGACTATGGGAGACCCACTCCCCAATAATGGGAATAATGCTTTTAAGATGCTGTACTGCATGGCTCTTGTTTGCCAGCATTGCAAGTTACTCTGTCCTAATTTTTGGCAGCTTTTGCTTGGCAGGCATAGGCAAAGACTATGGGAGACCCACTCCCCAATAATGGGAATAATGTTTTTAAGATGCTGTACTGCATGGCTCTTGCAAGGGGCATTTAAACCGTGTTGTTAAGCTACTGCGACCTCCACCACTTTTCCAAGGGGCATTGATATTGTCTTTTTATTCCACTGCGACCTCCACGTCTCTTCCAAGGGGCATTTAAACTGTCTTTTTAAGCTACTGTGACCTCCACCACTCTTCCAAGGGGCATTAAAACCGTCTTCTTAAGCTACTGCGACCTCCACCGCTCTTCCAAGGGGCATTAAAACCGTCTTGTTAACCCTAGAACGCATGACCATAAAAATCTACATTTTCACATACCTGGGGCCTTTTAGGCCCGTGTGCAAATAACATGGAATAACTCAAACAAAAATGACAAACAACTATATACCTGAGGAATACCTAGAGTTTCAAAATTCTAACTAAAGTAATCTTGCAGAAAATAGAAAACAATTAACAGGACGGGCCTGCGAGGCCCCAGGTATGCGTTCTAGGATTAAGCTACTGCGACCTCCACCATTCTTCCAAGGGGCATTAAAACCATCTTGTTAAGCTACTGCAACCTCCACGTCTCTTCCAAGGGGCATTAAAACCGTCTTGTTAAGCTACTGCAACCTCCACGTCTCTTCCAAGGGGCCTTAAAACTGTCATGTTAAGCTACTGCAACCTCCTCGTCTCTTCCAAGGGGCATTAAAACTGTCTTGTTAAGCTACTGCAACCTCCACGTCTCTTCCAAGGGGCATTAAAACCTTCTTGTTAAGCTACTGCAACCTCCACGTCTCTTCCAAAGTGCATTAAAACCGTCTTGTTAAGCTACTGCAACCTCCACCACTTTTTCAAGGGGCATTGAAATTGTCTTTTTATTCCACTGTGGCCTCCACGTCTCTTCTAAGGAGCATTAAAACCGTCTTGTTAAGCTACTGCGACCTCCACTACTTCTCCAAGGGGCATTAAAACCGTCTTGTTAAGCTACTGAGACTTCCACCACTCTTCCAAGGGGCATTAATATTGTCTTTTTATTCCACTGTGACCTCCACCACACCTCCAAGGGGCATTAAAATCGTCTTGTTAAGCTACTGCAACCTCCACGTCTCTTCCAAGGGGCATTAAAACCGTCTTGCTAAGCTACTGCGATCTCCACGTCTCTTCTAAGGGGCATTAAAACCGTCTTGCTAAGCTACTGCAACCTCCATGTCTCTTCCAAGGGGCATTAAAACTGTTTTGTTAAGCTACTGCGACCTCCACGTCTCTTTCAAGGGGCATTAAAACCGTCTTGTTAAGCTACTGCGACCTCCACCACTTTTCCCAGGGGCATTGATATTGTCTTTTTATTCCACTGCGACCTCCACCATTCTTCCAAGGGGCATTAAAACCGTCTTGTTAAGCTACTGCGACCTCTACCACTTTTCCCAGGGGCATTGATATTGTCTTTTTATTCCACTGCGACCTCCACGACTCTTCCAAGGGGCATTTAAACCATCTTGTTTAGCTACTGTGACCTCCACCACTATTCCAAGGGGCATTAAAACCGTCTTGTTAAGCTACTGCGACCTCCACCACTTTTCCCAGGGGCATTGATATTGTCTTTTTATTCCACTGTGACCTTCACCATTCTTCCAAGCGGCATTAAAACAGTCTTGTTAAGCTACTGCGACCTCCAACACTTTTCCCAGGGGCATTGATATTGTCTTTTTATTCCACTGCGACCTCCACGTCTCCTCCAAGGGGCATTAAAACTGTCTTGCTAAGCTGCTGCAAACTCCACGTCTCTTCCAAGGGGCATTAAAACCATCTTGTTAAGCTACTGCAACCTCCACATCTTTTCCAAGGGGCATTAAAACCATCTTGTTAAGCTACTGCAACCTCCACGTCTCTTCCAAGGGGCATTAAAACCGTCTTTTTAAGCTACTGCAACCTCCACGTCTCTTCCAAGGGGCATTAAAACCATCTTGTTAAGCTACTGCAACCTCCACGTCTCCTCCAAGGGGCATTAAAACCATCTTGTTAAGCTACTGCAAACTCCACATCTCTTCCAAGTGGCATTAAAACCATCTTGTTAAGCTACTGCGACCTCCACCACTTTCCCCAGGGGCATTAAAACCATCTTGCTAAGCTGCTGCGACCTCCACCATTCTTCCAAGGTGCATTAAAACCGTCTTGTTAAGCTACTGCGACCTCCACCACTTTTCCAAGGGGCATTGATATTGTCTTTTCATTCCACTGCAACCTCCACCATTCTTCCAGAGGGCATTGCATTTCTTCCTAATTTTAGTCAGCTTTTGCTTTTCAATGCATAGGCGAACACTAAGGGAGACCCACTCCCCAATAAGGGGTAGAAGGTTTTTAGTATGCTGTAATCCACGTCTGTTTCAAGGGGCATTGCAGTTCCTCATAATTTTTGGAAAGCCTTCCATTCACTGCTTAGGCCAACATTGCACAGGAGACCCAGTTGCTATAAATGGAAAAAACGTTTTAGTTAAGGCCCTCTGACCTCCATGTCAAGGGGCATTAAAGTGCCTCGAAATTTTTGTTAGGCATTGCACTCACTGCATGCCCTTTAACTGTGTAGCCGAACCGCTCCTTTTGGTACCGAAACATATCCTACAAGACATGTGTGGTTGACTGGCGTGATATTGATGTGAATGGTCCCTGTTCCTCCTGCTCTTTCTCCTTTGCCACCACCTCATCCATCATTCATCACCTGAAGCTTTGTTTTAACGGGAGTCATAGAACTGGGATAGTAGCAGGAAAACATCCAGCAATCCTCGGAGAAGGTAGGATATGCGCTAAAACTCTGATCACCTCAGGCCTAGCCGCTACTACATACATGCGCTTGCATTCCAAGAAAACGAAGCAGACGCTAACTTCTATCATCATCATTATGCTCCTCATCTTGGCACTCTCAACTCCCCTGATGGAGAAGCCAGGGCCCACCGGAGGAGTCTGGTTCTCTGGTGGGCTCGTCCAATGCTGCCCTAAAGCAGAGGGAAGTTTGAAGGAGAAAGAGGGGCGGCTGGGGACCGTTTATGGACATCCGGCTGCCCCTAGGCGGCTGGGGACCGTGTGTGGACACCCGACCGCGGGGCGGCTGGGGACCGAGTATAGACACCCGGCCCCCCCTGGCGGCTGGGGACCGAGCGTGGACACCCGGCCGCCGGGCGGCTGGGGACTGAGTATGGATGCCTCGCTGCCAAAGTAGCCATGAGGTAGTGGCCAGCTTTGGCCTCCTCCAAACTAAAAGGCCCCATTTCAAGTGCAAGCTAGCAGTATGGTATTGCAGCCTGGGGGTGCGTGGGTGGCAGGTTGCACACTTACGCTTGCATTCCAAGAAAACAAAGCAGATGCTAATGACGCGCCCCTGGGCCTGTGTCGCGCTGCGTTGCGCACGCGGGAGCTTACCCGGAGCCGGATCTCTTGAGGGTTGTAGTCTCGTGGCGGTGACCCGGTCCGTGCCCAGGGAGTCAAACTGAGCGGCGATGTAACAGCGGTAGATGCAGGACGACTACGCCACCCGTTGAATGCAGCTATGGAGCTGCCGCTGCAGGACAGTCCGCTAAGGCCGGTGGATGGATGGTGCAGCGTAGATGGTATAACCCCCAACGGGAGGGGTATGGCCTCAGGGCAGCAGATGTGGATGATGGGGGTAGCAGGAACCACTCAGAGACGGTGCGGTGTAATTCAGGGTCTTTACTGGTAACAACGATAGACCCTCCCGGAGTACTTGCTAGTGAACGGGGCCTGGTCAGTCCTTGAGCAGATGGGATCTCCCCGGGCCAGGCGGAGTTGTAGGCCTCCCAAACTGACTGTACTCTTCTGGCTACCTTGCTAGAAGCGGATATAAGTAGCCCACGTCCCTGAGTGTACCGTGTGGTGCTCACCCGTATGGCCGGTGACCCGGGACCTTCTAATGGCTTCCGCTCCACGATGGCGGTGCTGGTCCCACGCGTGTGACCGTGCCTTCGGGTTTCTGGGCCTGAGGACCTGAAATTCCCTGCCGGTCGGCTTCTGCTGCTGGGTAAGAGTTAGTCCCCACAGCCTCGGACGCCGGGTCCGGTAAGAAAGCTTCTCAGTCAGGGCGAGCTCTGCAGCTGCCAGCCCCTGACTTGTAGTAGTATTGCTCCCACTGAGCTTCTGCTGTTTCTTCCTGTGACTGTTTCTTGTCTCTACTCTCCTTGACTGCTAACCCTGCTTCAGCCCCGGGTTTATATAGGGGAAGTTCTTCCCCTCCCAAGACTGGGCAGGAGGTGTGGCATGCACAGGATCCCTGACCAAAGGACCTCCCACCTGCTCTCAGACATAATATCTCTATCACTGTGGCAACCAGACCCCTGGGGTGTCACATTCCCCCCTAGTGAAATTTAGTACTCCGGGACTAAACATATTTTAGAAAAACATAACAAGATATAACAATAACAATACAATAAGAAACACATAAAGGTGGTCACGGCATGTCCGTAACCGGGTGCAGTCTTTGAAGAAAGCAAGGTGTCCATTTCACCAAAACAGGGAGACGTAACCAGGTAGGGGTCTGTCCTACCCCGAGTCCTTAACAGTCTCTAGTCCATCCTGGGTTACGCTCCAACTATGTACAAGGATTCCCGGTAAGTCCACCAAGGATTCCTAAAAATAACTGGAAACACAAAATTATACACAAGCAACAATACACAGATAAACATAAATAAAACAATTTATACACTTCAAATCCTCCAGCGTGCGGGTAACTGGCCTCTAGTGGCCCTAGTGGACCTACGGAGCTGACTGTCTGGCCCTGAACTACAGGGTGTAGGAGCTGTCAAGGGTAAACTGGGCAGCTGTCTACCGGCTCTTTGTCTCACTAGGGGTACGGCAGGCTCACTATAAGCAGAGGGTTGATCCTCCTGTTCTGCTTGTGTGGAGTCTTCTGCCTCCTGGACCGGCTATTCTTCCAGCTCTACCTGTTGCTCCGTAGGTGCTTGGGATGCTGGTTGGAGGAAGGTGAGTACGGGTACCACAACTGCACCATTGACTTGAGTCCAAGACCGAGGGAAGTCCCCGAGCACAGTACTAACCATATCTTCCCTTTCCTCTACGGGTCGATGGTCTTCTTGTTCCTCTTCAGGGTTCCTCAGTTGTTCGGGACACTTCTTCAGGTGGTCCCGGGATACAATGGCGGTGGTTTCCCCTCCGTCTTTACTGATGGTACAAACCTTCGGGTTCTCGTGGCTTGAGGGCAGTACGGTGTACGGGTCCTTCTTCCACTGGTCATCCAACTTGTGGAGCCGTCTCTTCCTCTTCAAGACCTGCTCTCCGGGTACCAGGGGAACAGCGGGAGCATACTGGTTGTAAGTTTTCTCTTGTCTTTCCCTAGCCTGACAGAGACTTCGCTCCACGCTCTCCTGTACTCTCCGGTACTGCTGCTGCCTCTCTGTGTCCCAGTCTGTTTCTGGTGAAGTGTCCTCGGGTGTCAGGACTCCCATTTCCAGGTCAACAGGTAACTTACCAGGTCTTGCCCTCATTAGGTAAGCCGGGGTACAGTTGGTGGAACCTACCGGGATGTGGTTGTATAGGTCCACCAGATCGGGCAACTTCTCAGGCCACAGACTGCGTTCTTCCAGGGGCAACGTTTTTAGAAGATCCATTACCACCTGGTTCATTTTCTCACAAAGTCCATTAGTTTGCGGATGGTAGGGTGTCGTCCTTATCTTCCGGCAGCCATACAGATTGCAGAATTCCTGGAAGACCTCCGCTTCAAAGGCAGGTCCCTGGTCCGTCAGCACTTGGTCCGGGTACCCGTGTGGACGGCAAAAGTGCTGCTGGAAGGCTCTAGCTGCTGTTTGAGCCGTTAAGTCCTTGACGGGGACGACAACCAGAAACCGGGAGTAATGATCCACGATGGTTAACGCGTAGACGTAGCCACTTCTGCTTGGGGTCAGTTTTACATGATCCAAGGCTACCAGTTCCAACGGTTGCCGGGTGACGATGGACTGCAGGGGAGTCTTCTGGCTGGCACGGTCCTTCCTTCTCAGGTTGCACGGGCCACAGTCTCTGCACCACTTCTCAATGGTTCCCCTCATGCCTACCCAGTGGAACCGCTCGCGCAGCAGGAACTCCAGCTTCTTCCACCCGAAGTGCCCAGCTCCGTCGTGGTATGCCTCCATCACCATGGCTGCGTCCCTTCGTGGCACCACTACTTGCCAGAGTAATTCATGCGTCCGGGAGTTAACCATTCTGCGGCACAACTTCCCTTTGTAAAGGAACAGTCGACTCTTCTCTGCCCATAGTTGTTTGGCTTCCTCCGGAGCGTCTGGTTCAAGACGAGCCTCCGGCCGAGTCAGCATCTCCTTCACCAGTCGGACGGCAGGGTCGCTGTCTTGCGTTTCCGCCCAGTTGTAGTGGGGTAAGGGGTTCAACATAGCAGTCTGCTTACTCCTTACCTGGTGGGAATACTGAATAGTCCCATGACGGTGGAACGCAGGGAGTTCAACTTCTTCCAGTCCCTCCGGATCTTCTCCTCCGTCCGGCAGGTTGGGCATCCTGGACAGGGCGTCCGCGTTGGTATTGGAGCGTCCTGCCCGGTATTTGATTGTGAACTCGTAGTTGGACAGACGGGCCATCCACCTCTGCTCCAGGGCACCGAGTCTTTCCGTGTCCAGGTGTGTCAAGGGGTTGTTATCCGTGTACACGGTGAACCGGGAAGAAGCGAGGTAATGCTTAAAGCGCTCGGTGACTGCCCATACTACGGCCAGGAACTCTAGCTTAAATGAGCTGTAATTCTCGGGGTTCCTTTCGGTGGGTCGCAGTTTTCGGCTGGCGTAGGCGATTACTCGTTCCTTCCCCTGCTGGATCTGGGACAGTACGGCTCCTAGCCCGATGTTACTGGCGTCGGTGTAGAGGATAAAGGGCTGGCTATAATCCGGGTACGCCAGGATTTCGTCCCCCGTGAGGGCCATCTTCAGCTGGCGGAAGGACTCTTCTTCCAGCTCCTCCCATTTGAAGGGCGGCTTCTGGTTCTTGGCCTTCCGGGACTGGCCTATCAGGAGGTCCTGCATAGGTGCTGCCTTTTTGGTGAAACCGGGAATAAACCTTCGGTAGTAGCCTACCAACCCGAGGAACTGCCGCACTTCTTTTACGCTGGAGGGGCTTGGCCATTCCTTAATTGCGGTGATCTTATCAGGGTCGGGAGCCACTCCGTCAGCGCTCACCACGTGTCCCAGGTACTGCACCTTTGGTTTCAGGAGGTGACACTTGGAGGGTTTCACCTTTAGGCCGTAACTTGCCAGAGCTTCGAACACTTCCGCCAGGTGTTTCAGGTGGTCCTCATACGTCTTGGAATATACGATGACATCGTCCAGGTACAACAGGACCGTCTCGAAGTTTCTGTGGCCCAGACAACACTCCATTAGTCGTTGGAAGGTTCCCGGTGCGTTGCAGAGTCCGAATGGCATGCAGGTGAACTCGCTAAGTCCCATCGGGGTGGTGAATGCGGTCTTCTCCCGGTCCGCCTCTGCTACAGGAACCTGCCAGTACCCGCTAGTGAGATCCAAGGTAGAGAAGAAGTTAGCAGATCTTAAAGCAGCCAATGACTCCTCTATCCTTGGTAAGGGGTACGCATCCTTGTGTGTGATACGATTGATTTTCCGGTAATCTACACACATCCTCATGGTGTTGTCTTTCTTTCGGACTAAGACTAGTGGAGCTGCCCAGGGGCTACAGCTATCCCTGATCACCCCAGCCTCCTTCATGTCTCTAAGCATCCCCTTGGCGTGTTGGTAGTGTGCAGGGGGTACGGGTCGATACCTCTCTTTTATGGGAGGATGGTCTCCCGTGGGGATGTGGTGTTCTACCCCCTTGACTCGCCCGAAGTCTAACGGGTGTTTACTAAACACTCTCTCGTACTCTTGAACCACCCGATAGACTCCCTGTTTCTGATGTGAGGGAGTGGAGTCAGTACCCAAATGTAGTTGCTGACACCAGTCCTCCTTTGTTTTCTTAGAGCCGTTACCTTCCTCCGGGTGAGATGGAGGCAAGGGTTCCACAGATTGTATAGCATTTTGGTTAATGGTATATAATTTGGCTAGCGTGGCATACTGGGGCACGTACACTTCCCTCTCCCCGATATTGATTATGCGAACGGGCACCCTCCCATGGCGTACATTGACCACCCCCCGTGCTGTCAAAATGGTGGGCCTACTGTCTGAGTAAACTGGTTCTACCATTGCCTGGTAATCTCTACCTCTCAGACCAATAGCTGCCCGGCACCAAATCATCATTTCACTTTTTGGGGGCATGGCAATAGGAAAAGGGTCACACATTCTTACGCTACCAATCTCACCGCCGGAGAGTTCCACCTGTTGCCGTCGCATCAGTGCCCGGATCTCTTTCTGGAGCACCCGCTGCTCGCCGGAGCTGGCGTTCTTGGCAACCTGCTGTAAAAGGAAAATCACCTCTGCAAGACAATTTTCAATTACATTAGTTCCTAGAGTTATTTTTGGGTGACTCTCATGTTTGTCAATATCTACAATGATCAGTCCCTGTGCTGCCAGTTCGACTCTACCGATTTTGATGGTCACCTCTTTAAATCCGATCTGTGGCACGGGCTGGCCATTGCTGGCGATGATACTCAAGTCGTCGTCAGGGTAGCGGGTAATATTCGAGTCATTCCAGTACTGCTTAAAGAGCACGTACGGGATGGTGGTGACCTGTGACCCGGTGTCCAGTAGGGCACTCATGGGAATGCCATCCAGTACCACAGGCAAGACTGGACGTCCTCCCACATATCTGTCGCGCCAGTTCGATGGGCCTGGTGATTTTTTTCCTGGGGGTTGGCCCTCTACCCCAGGTTGTGCCCGTTTAAAGAACAGTACCTTGCCATATGTCCAGGTTGATTGCAGCGGCGGCAGATGAGTCGTCCGTCCTCGCTGTATCGGTCACTGGGTCATCCTCTGGCCGGTGGGGTCCTCCTTGGTCGACGCCACGGGATGTCCTCCGGTCCGGATGCCAGCTGGATCTTCCCTGGGGTGGAAGCCTGTAAAGACTGCACAGTTCGGGTTAGCGCAGCAACGCTCTTAGCTAGCTCTTGGACCTGATGGTGTAGGTCTGGAGCCGGGTCATTGTCCAAAGCCTGCGCATCAGCTCCCACAGGCCCTGCCGACAAGGGCGCCGCCTCCTGGTGGTAAGTGATAGCAGGGCGCTTGTGGGTCACAACGCCACCCGGTGCCGGTTCTCGGAGCACCCGGATGGCTCTGTCCTTGAACTGTGCAAAGCCCAGATGGGGATCCTGTAAGGCCATTGCCCGCAACTGGGTTCGGTGGGTATTACAATACAGTCCCTCTATAAACTGTTCGGTCAACAGCCTGTCCTCGTTTCCCACTCCATCAGGGTCGGTCTGCTTAATGGCCCTCAGGGCCTCTTGTAGGTTTAGTGCATAGTCCCTTATACTCTCATGCGCTCGCTGCTTGCACCCGTAGAATCTAAGCTTAATCTCGGCTGAGGTGCGGGTATCAAAGGTGTCCTTCAGCCGGGTTAGTATCCCTGCGACAGTCTTCCTCCCAGGTGGCCAGGATTTTACTTCCCTTTTGGCTGCCCCGGTTAGTTGGGCCACCAGGATGCTCACTTTTTGCTCTTCTGTGAGGGGGTACACCTGGAAGAGGCTATCCAGCTTTTCTCTAAAGTCATGCAGGGTATGTGACTCCCCTGAGTACTGGGGTAGCCAAGCTGCTCCCGGGATATAGGGCATGGTGAAGGGCATAACTGCAGCAGCGGTAGCGCTGGCGGGGGTTGAGGCAGTGAAGCTCTCCTCCGTATCCGACATCTTCCTCCCCCTAGTGGACCGTGGCCTACCTTGCGATGATCCTGTTCCGTAGGCCGCGGCTCGCAGTGGATCGTCAGGGTTGAGGACCTTCCGTCGCGCTCCTGTGACGTCGGCGTCTCCTGGGCTCCTTCCAGGACCTTACGCAACGTCCGGACGTGAGGCGGGGCTTCAGTTCTCGCGCGCTTTCGGAGTCCACGCCCCTCTTCTTCCCGCGCGGCGTCCTCAAGATGGCGTCCAATGGCGGGAAAACTCCACGGATGGCGGGAAGAAGGCAGAAGATAGCGCCAGATGGCGGGAAACTTCACCGATGGCGGGAAGAAGGCTGAAGATGGCGCCGGATGGCGGGAATCTTCACCACAGGTAAGTTTGAAAAGTCTCTTTTTCAGGCACGCAGTACCCGGTGGTTGCGGGCACGAAATCCTGCCGACTACGCCAAAGTTGACGCGCCCCTGGGCCTGTGTCGCGCTGCGTTGCGCACGCGGGAGCTTACCCGGAGCCGGATCTCTTGAGGGTTGTAGTCTCGTGGCGGTGACCCGGTCCGTGCCCAGGGAGTCAAACTGAGCGGCGATGTAACAGCGGTAGATGCAGGACGACTACGCCACCCGTTGAATGCAGCTATGGAGCTGCCGCTGCAGGACAGTCCGCTGAGGCCGGTGGATGGATGGTGCAGCGTAGATGGTATAACCCCCAACGGGAGGGGTATGGCCTCAGGGCAGCAGATGTGGATGATGGGGGTAGCAGGAACCACTCAGAGACGGTGCGGTGTAATTCAGGGTCTTTACTGGTAACAACGATAGACCCTCCCGGAGTACTTGCTAGTGAACGGGGCCTGGTCAGTCCTTGAGCAGATGGGATCTCCCCTGGCCAGGCGGAGTTGTAGGCCTCCCAAACTGACTGTACTCTTCTGGCTACCTTGCTAGAAGCGGATATAAGTAGCCCACGTCCCTGAGTGTACCGTCTGGTGCTCACCCGTATGGCCGGTGACTCGGGGCCTTCTAATGGCTTCCGCTCCACGATGGCGGTGCTGGTCCCACGCGTGTGACCGTGCCTTCGGGTTTCTGGGCCTGAGGACCTGAAATCCCCTGCCGGTCGGCTTCTGCTGCTGGGTAAGAGTTAGTCCCCACAGCCTCGGACGCCGGGTCCGGTAAGAAAGCTTCTCAGTCAGGGCGAGCTCTGCAGCTGCCAGCCCCTGACTTGTAGTAGTATTGCTCCCACTGAGCTTCTGCTGTTTCTTCCTGTGACTGTTTCTTGTCTCTACTCTCCTTGACTGCTAACCCTGCTTCAGCCCCGGGTTTATATAGGGGAAGTTCTTCCCCTCCCAAGACTGGGCAGGAGGTGTGGCATGCACAGGATCCCTGACCAAAGGACCTCCCACCTGCTCTCAGACATAATATCTCTATCACTGTGGCAACCAGACCCCTGGGGTGTCACACTAACTTCTATCATCATCATCATGCTCCTCACTTTGGCACTCTCAACTCGCCTGATGGAGAAGCCAGGGCCCACCGGAGGAGTCTGGTTCTCTGGTGGGCTCGTCCAATGCTGCCCTAAAGCAGGCCAGGCTAAGAAAATTGTTGGGGAAGTTTGAAGGAGAAATAGGGGCGGCTGGGAACCGCTTATGGACAACCGGCCGCCCCCAGGCGGCTGGGGACCGTGTGTGGACACCCGGCTGCAGGGTGGCTGGGGACCAAGTATGGACACCCGGCCGCCCCCTGGCGGCTGGGGACCGAGCGTGGACACCCGGCTTTTAGGCAGTAACCTGGTTGTCAGAGATGCTTCCAGGGGTCTTCCCCATGCTGTTCCCATGTCTTTTCAGCACTGTATGCATGTGTCACACAGCACATGGCCAGATAAGATTGTAAAATATTAAAATTACATTTCCCGGTGAATACATTTGTCACGGTTGAAAGCAATACAAAAGTGCAAAAACGCATAAAAAATGCTACTTGTGAACATAGCCCAAGGTGTGGAGGAGTATTTTTGTTTTTGGTTATTTATTTTACCTTATACACAAGTCTTTACTCTGCAAAGGATGTTCCTAAACATATTTCACAGGAAAACCGTTTCAGTTTAGTTTTTGAACGTTATATTGTGAGCTTAATACCTCTGACCACGTTGTTGACAGCAGTGACCTGGGGGTCAGAAATGCTTCCTGGGGCGATGCCCATGCTGTCCCCTTGTCTTTTGAGCATTGTCACTATAGTTTTGGGCACTTTTTAGGCTTTCTACAGACTGCCGGGGGTGCCGCCGCAAAAATGCTCGGGTCTCCCATAGACTAACATTGAGCTTCGAGCACCCGAGCATTTTAGTGCTCGCTCAACACTAATAATCACCACACTCTATGGAGACTCATTGTAACAAATTTAAGGAGCAACATACTAAAAACATTTTAATTGATAAATGTCATAAAACATAAAAAATAAAAATATTAGGCATTTTATATAATAATAATAATAATTAAAAAATAAAATAATAATCATTTTATTATTCCATGGTGCTTTACAATTCAGATGTTACATGTGCAATGTCAGACATTACAAAGTAGCACAATTCCTACAAGAGGAGGTGAGGTCCCTGCTCACAAGTTTGCAACTTAAAAGTAAAGTTGGACACAAAAAGTAATAAGTGTTTGTAGTATATGGTACGGCCACCTTTTAGAATAAATAAGGATATACATATAAGGCTGCATGAACCGGCCACCAGCCGGTATCTGTGTAGTGAGCTGGCAGACTCTGGCTGTTCTGTGATAATTGAGATAGAGCCTGTTACAGGAATGATTACGCAGGATGGTGTTGCCACCTTGTGGCCAAAGGTTGCACCTGCGCAGGGTGTGATGACAGAGAAAAAGACTGAGCCTCCTGTGTCCCGCCCTAGAGAGTCACGTGACCAGAGTGGGAAGCAGGAAAAAGCGCGCAAAGAGTCTGTTGTTGTCTGTGAAAAGAGCCAGGATGGTGTGCAGCTCCTCGTGTGTGGTGCAGAGGAGACTCTCAACGTGATTTCTTTTATCTGACACCTTATCCTCAGAGCCTTCCCCAGCTTCTGCACTGCTGAAGGATTCAGCTGTTACACTCCCTGCTACTGGAGTGTGGACTACATAAGGGAATCCACAAAAGCTGCTATCCGGATCAGAGAGTCTGTAAGCGGGACCTCTGGCGAGAGGCCGAAGTATTCCTTTCTTTCAGTAAAATTTGTTGTTCCTGTCTTCTTCGGCTGGGACCCCTTCCTGTAAAGACAGACAGGCCTGCGACAGGGGACACATCCTTCTGGAGTAAAGGACTGGTAACGTGTGAGTAGGGACAGTGAGAGTCAGCTTATAAGTACACGTTATTGCTGTGCATATTTACGGTTGTCATTTATTGTGTTCTGCTGTGTATACAATTAAAGATACGGTTATCAAGATAGAGTCTGTGTGTGGGGATCTTGCTGGGCCAGATCATAGATACCAACGCTCGGCCTTGCCCGCGGTCACTTCATCTGGCGTAGTCGACAGGATCTGTGACCAACAAGATTCCCACCCAGGCCACGTGTACAGTCAGAAAGCCCCGCCGGTGTCTATTGTGAATCAGGTCAGGAAATTTGGCGGACGAAACTACCCTGTACCAGAGTGGGCGGAACAAGTCCGGATACTGGGGGAAATGTATAATATTGACCCTAAGACCTTGGCAGAAATGGCGGTACTGACGCTAGAGGGGGAGGCATGGACGACAGTCAGACTGGAGACGGCCAGGGGCCAGCGTACAGTAGATGATTTGGTGCGGGTGCTGGAGAACACCTATAGGCTGACCACATACCAGGGAACACTGCAACACATGTTCTTTAGACGGATGCAGCTTGAATGGGAGGATATTCCCCAATATGCGAACGCCCTTCAGGTACTCCTTGAACAAGCCTGTGGAAAAGGGGAACAACTAGCTGGTATGGCTCCTCGTGACCTGGTACTGAGAGACCAATTTGTAATAGGACTGAGAGACCAGTATCTTAACCGCACGTTACAGGACTTGATCCGGATGATGCCGACTCTTACTTTTGCTGAAGTCAAACAGGAAGCCATAGAACGTTCAACGGGACCCGTCATGGATGTGGGGATTCAAGGTGCTGCGTGCAGATCCATATCTGACATTAAAAATCCGAACAGTGACACGGAAGACCTGAAACAGATGGTAGCAGACTTACAGAAACAGGTATTACAGTTGACATTAGACCGACAGGGAGACCAGCGAAGACAGCCTAGTCGTCCCGTGAGACAGTGTTGGTCATGCGGTGATCCTCGCCATAGGGCAAATCGTTGTCCTCAACACTTTCCTCCGCAAAAACCTCCGTCGCACCAACAAACAAACCCTCAGTCGCCCCAGCGAAGGGAATTTCGATCAGACCAGCGAATGGAACCCCAGCCATATCCACAAGCAGAGCTACCACGCCGGGCCTCACCACAATGGCCGCCGTTAAACTAGACATCCCTGCAGCTGAGGCTCGCGCAGCAGGGGAGGCCAAGGAGAGGGGTGTGGAAAAACAGAGCCGATGGCGGAGTGCTCTTGCCTCGAATAGCCCGACACTTGAAGTTGTCCTGGAAGGAATTGCCGTACAGGGACTGATGGACACCGGGTCACAAGTGACCACGATCTCTGAACAGTTTTACGAAAATTACCTCAAACCAAGAACTGCTCGTGACCCAGACACCGCCATTAAGATTATTGCGGCTAATAATCTACCCATTCCAGTGACCGGAGTTGCTTGGATGGACACAAAGGCCTGCGGACAGGACTTATGGAAACGAGGGATCGTCATCGTCAAGGAAGGTTTCGGCTCCGAGACCCATGTGATAGTTGGAATGAACATCTTGAAAGACCTGGATCTTATGCTGTTGACAAGAAAAGGACCCAAATACTGGCAGAAAGTCACCAAACATAAGCCGACTCATCTGGCATTCCAGCGCGTAATCCGGACCGTTGGACTTCAACAGATGGCAGAGGAACAACTACCCCTAGCCGCCATTACGGTGCCACGCCGTACTCGGATTACTTTGCCCGCTGAAAAAGAGACAGTCATTTCCTTACCCCTTAACACCCACCGACAACTTGAGGGGGTTGAAGTGTTGGTCAAGCCGAGGACCCCAAGTGGGGGTAAGCTAAACCCACTAGTTGCTCGCACTCTAGCCGTCGTGAGGAACGGGAGAGTCCATGTCAGGTTAAACAACACTGCAGACGTAGGCCTAGCCCTTGAAGCCGGCACTCAGCTTGCCCGGGTATATGCTCTACCCACGGAAGTGAATCCCATTGGACCCCTAAAATTCACCCCGTCTACAGAAGGCGACTGGACGGTAACCGTCTCAGCCATAAACGCTCAAGTAGACGATGAAGACATTGGGTGAAAACTACGGGAAAAAGTACAGCTAGACACGTCTCAATACACCAAACAAGAAGTGTCTCAAGTGGAGGAACTCCTACGGGAACACCAAAACTCCTTTGCAAAGCATGACACAGACTTTGGGTGTACCACCAGTATCCAGCACGAGATATCCACGGGCGACACCCCCCCATATCCGCGAGAGGTACCGGCAGATACCACATCAGCAATACCAGGAGGTGAAAAGCCTGTTAGAATCCATGCTACGCGCCGGAGTGGTACGTGAAAGCCAGAGCCCGTGGGCTGCACCCGTGGTGATAGTCAAAAAGAAAGATGGTTCCCTAAGATTTTGCGTGGACTACCGTAGGCTGAACGCTTGCACTATCCGGGACTCATATCCACTTCCTCGGATCGAAGAGTCACTGACGGCCCTAAAGAAGGCCAAATATTTTTCGTCCCTAGACCTGGCCAGTGGATATTGGCAGGTTCCAATGAGTGAGAAGGACAGGGAAAAGACCGCCTTCATCCTTCCCATGGGCCTGTATGAGTTCGACCGGATGCCGTTCGGCTTGAATAACGCTCCGGGGACCTTTCAGAGACTGATGGAACGCTGTCTGGGAGACTTCAACTTTGAGTTTACGCTGATATACCTTGACGACATCGTGGTATACTCCGCCACCTTTGAGGATCATCTTCACAAGCTTGGCCAAGTGTTCCAGCGCTTGAGGGGACACGGCTTGAAGTTGAAGCCCAGCAAGTGCCTTCTGTTCCAGCAGGAAATCGACTACTTGGGTCACCGGATCTCGGCCGAAGGTGTCCAGCCCTCTCCGGAGAAGATAGCAGCCGTTCAAGAGTGGCCGCAGCCAACTACCGTCAAAGAAGTCCGGGCTTTTCTGGGACTGGCAGGCTACTACCGTCGGTTTGTCAAGGACTTTGCTCGGCTTGCTGAACCACTGCATGAGGTTCTCCGAGGGACCGCGAACAGTCCCAGAGGGCGACGCATCAGTTGGGGGCCTGACCGAGAAAAATCCTTTCAGGCACTTATGGCTGCTCTAACATCCCCCCCTGTTCTAGCGTATGCAGATTACACATTACCGTTTCAGTTGCAAACCGACGCCAGCCTTCAATGCCTAGGGGTGGTCCTCTCTCAAGTTCAAGATAATAAAGAACGCATGATAGCCTATGCCTGTAGGTCTCTCCGTGATACCGAAAAGAATCCCGTCAACTACAGCTCCTTCCGTTTGGAACTCTTGGCTCTGACTTGGGCTATGACGGAGAAATTTGCCGGCTATCTGACAGGAGCGAAGGTGCTGGTCATGACGGACAACAATCCTCTTGCCCACCTAGAGAATGCCAAACTAAGGGCAATGGAACAGCGCTGGATGGCCAGGCTCTCTAGATTCCAGTACAAAATTAAATACAGAGCGGGGAACGAGAATCAGAATGCTGACAGCCTGTCTAGAGTGACATCATCCCCGCCAGTGGGGGACTGGGATGAAGAGTTGGAGGAAGATGAGATGCCTGACTTTGCCCGGCTCGCAAAGCAAATAGAAGATAGCCGCCAGTATGCTGTAGGAGGGATTGAAGCCGTAGTGGGATCTCCCCTGTCTCAGCAAGAATGGGCCAAGCTTCAAGATCGAGATCCCGAGCACGTCTTACTGAAACAGTATGTGAATAAACAAGAGAAACCGCCCTCCGAAGTGAGAGACCGACTATCGACCGGAGCCTTGGCTCTGCTCGCCCAATGGGATCGGCTGATCGTGAAAGATGGAGTCCTGTGTCGCAGGGCCCTTCTATCCCATATGCTGGAGGAGTGTTTGCAGATTGTCGTCCCGGTGTAGTTGGCCCATGAGATGGTGGGCGAAGCTCACAGGAGGAACGGCCACTTCGGCATAGACAAGACCCTCCGGTGGACCCAGCAGTTCATTTTTTGTCCGGGGCTCCGTAAGCTGGTTGAAAACATCTGTCAAGGATGCCGTACCTGTGAATTCCACAAGTCCGCGGAGCAGCGTGCCCCCGTCCAGACTATTAAGACGTCGAGGCCCCTCGAACTGTTGATGGTGGACTATCTGTTGATCGGAACGGCGAATAGTGGCTACCAGTACTGTCTGGTGATGGTGGACCACTTCACGAAATTGGCCGTCGCTGTTGCTACCAAGGATCAGACTGCTGAATCAGCTGCACAGGCCATCTGTCAGCAATTCGTTCGGGTCTACGGGTGTCCGGAGCGGCTACACTCTGATCAGGGGGCTTGTTTCGAAGGGCGAGTCATTGAAGAACTCCAACGGATGTATGGAATCAAGAAGTCCAGGACCACCCCTTACCATCCACAAGGGAATGGCGCGTGTGAACGCTTAAACTGGACCCTCTTACAACTGATCCGGACACTGGCTGAAGACAAAAAGCCCGACTGGTCTCGATTCCTCCCAGAACTGCTGTGGGCCTATAATAATCAAATCCATTCCGTCACCGGATACACCCCATTACCCTTCTCTTTGGCCTTCCAGACAAAGACATCCATGAGTTGCAACTGTCTAGCTCCGAAGAAGATACCTGTGGTACCTATCCTTCCTGGCTACAAACACACCGCCAGAGAATGGAGACTCTCTACCGGCTAGTAGGCCAACAAATCCAGGATCAAGTGCACGCTGACCCACTTCCGGTACAAGAGGACTCACTGAATGTAGGTCAACTGGTCCTAGTCCGTATAAAGAAACTGCAAGGGAAACTCCGGCCCAAGTGGGAGACCGAAGTCTATCGAGTAATTGGACAGCCGTACCCCGGTGGCCCCGTCTATCGAGTGCAGGGCGAAGACAGTGGCAGCATCCGAACTTTGCACCGTAATATGTTGCGCCCCTGCCGTTCCCAGCCTGACTCCCCTACTGTGATACCTAGAGAGATGGATATCACTAATACTGTCGGAGACGCTGACCCTGGGGATGTAGAGATTGAATGCATGCCTACCCCTGTCCGTCCGACTGACGCACTTGGACCGATTACCTCCTCTACTGACATGTCGACTGGGAAAGAGAGTGGGGTGACTGATCGGAGGGAGGGGATCCAACCTGTTAGGCGGACAAGGAGAACTGCTGCAGGGGTACCTCCAGGACAGTCCTACAGAGACCAATATGTGTGGCCCTCTTCCCAGCCGCCCCCTGTCACATCCACAGCCATCGCCGCCCTGGAACCGGTCGTTGACAGGGACTGCCAACCTTTGAGTGGGGGGGCGTGTAGTGAGCTGGCAGACTCTGGCTGTTCTGTGATAATTGAGATAGAGCCTGTGACAGGAATGATTACGCAGGATGGTGTTGCCACCTTGTGGCCAGAGATTGCACCTGCGCAGGGTGTGATGACAGAGAAAAAGACTGAGCCTCCTGTGTCCCGCCCTAGAGAGTCATGTGACCAGAGTGGGAAGCAGGAAAAAGCGCGCAAAGAGTCTGTTGTTGTCTGTGAAAAGAGCCAGGACGGTGTGCAGCTCCTCGTGTGTGGCGCAGAGGAGACTCTCAACGTGATTTCTTTTATCTGACATCTTATCCTCGGGGCCTTCCCCAGCTTCTGCACTGCTGAGGGATACAGCTATTACACTCCCTGCTACTGGAGTGTGGACTACATAAGGGAATCCACAAAAGCTGCTATCCGGATCAGAGAGACTGTAAGCGGGACCTCTGGCGAGAGGCCGAAGTATTCCTTTCTTTCAGTAAAATTTGTTGTTCCTGTCTTCTTCGGCTGGGACCCCTTCCTGCAAAGACAGACAGGCCTGCGACGGGGGACACATCCTTCTGGAATAAAGAACTGGTAACGTGTGAGTAGGGACAGTGAGGGTCAGCTTATCAGTACACGTTATTGCTGTGCATATTTACGGTTGTCATTTATTGTGTTCTGCTGTGTTAAAAATGTATACAAGTAAAGATACGGTTATCAAGATAGAGTCTGTGTGTGGGGATCTTGCTGGGCCAGATCATAGATACCAACGCGCGGCCTTGCCCGCGGTCACTTCATCTGTATATGTTCAGATTTTTTATCAGTTAACAAAATGCATAGTTAAGATTGATAAATGCAAAAAAATGTTAGTAAACCTAGAAATTTGTTTTTTAGTTAATTTTTTTTTTATTTTAATTAATAATAGCATAGAAGGATAAGGAGGGGGACTAGGAACATAATCAATAGCCAAAATCATAGTCAGGAGGACAGCCGGGGTCAGATACTGGGTGATCAGTAAAAGCCAATCAGTATGAATACCGCGGAGCCCGGTGACAGAGGCGTTACTGAAACATGTCCAGGTAGAGATGGACCAGTCAGAAGGCCACAGGTAGATGGTGATGGTCCTTCTATACAGGTCCAGCAGTGATGGTGGATCTGCTGGACTTCAGGTTTTCTGTCTTTTAGATGGTTTCAGGGCAACAGTAACAGCATGCAAATGCACGAGCAGCCCTGGATAATCCACGCCGGCAGGATGATAAGATCCGGCGGAAGATGGAACCTATGAGAAGAGAAGTAAATATAATGTAAGTGATGGGACTCCATAATACATGATACTACTGTGCGGTCACTGTGCCGGACGGCAGAGGAATCTCATCACACAGAGGTCAGGGATCATTGTCAGCCATCATACATGTGACAATCCATCACTGACAGATGACATCTGCTCCGCATGAATTATTCTCACTGACCGACATCACACAACATGGAGCTGATTCTCACACTTACCTCGTCTCTTATTCCCCTTTTCTACATTTTCAGATTTTTCTTGCTCTTTACTCAGATTTATTGAAGATTTTCTTTCCTCCTGAGCTGGAAATTCTGATCAGAAAGTAAAAAAAACCTCAGTAACGACATATTCCCATGGGACCTGCTTAGTCTCCTGTATATAGTCCTGTCTCCTATAGTCCTGAAAATCTAGTATTGCTTCATAATAGGGCAGAATAAGTCCTATATAATGTGCATAACCTCATCTGAGGGACATTAGATGTACCACTAATATAGAGAAGTAAGTGTCCTGTCTGCCGCCATGTGGTACATCATTGATGAGAGATATTTTATAATAGGAGACGATGTCTCCTTATGATGATGTAGGTTATTGGATGCTACAACATATCTCACAGAAACAATGAAAAAAACTTCTGTACACAATGTAAGGAAATAGAGATAGAGTATGGGCCATGGGCAACATAATTGGGATCCATGAAACATAGACAACATAGGAAACCTATTACAGAAAAACCACGTAGAAATATTTGAGCCTTAAAGACAACATTCACATTGTTGGTGCTGTAGACATGTACATACCTGACAATGGGGACGAGGATGGCAAACTGCTAATAGCATCTTCTCTATCAGATAGAGGAACAGAATCTTTCTGCCTGTTTGAAAGAAAATAAATGTGTAAATCAGAAATAAATGCAGTATAAAAGGGGTTTTCTCAGTATAAGAACATGGACAATAGGGCCTAATAGGATGCATGACCGTCATAGTGGGGAAGGTTTCCTGCTCAAAACTACCTTCTATAGAGCCGAGCAGAAATCAGCTGCTAAGCATGACTGGCATGTAATACTACATCTCTGCCACAATATGGGCAGCACTAAAAATGCATGACCGGCCGCAATTATAGACTGTTAGTTATCACCAGCAGTTTCTAAAGGCAAAAGCACAATTACCGCTCATCATGGGGTGGTGGATGCTGAATTTGATAATATGGTATTTATATCCTATATTTGATGTTGTGTACATATATCATCCTGAAGCTCCCAGTAGTGGCCCCATAATCTACTCACATCTCTGAGATGTTTGTGCTGGATTCTACGGTATACTCTGGAGAGGACTTGGGATCCTCATTGTCCATTGTCCTGGTAGCAGTGGTACAGAGCTAAATGTGGAAACAATAAAAAATATATGAAATAATTTAATGTTTACTTTTACGTGTCTTTTACACATATTTTGGATTTATTAATCACATACTTACTTTTGAAAATCGTTCAGAAGTTGATATAAAATTGTGGAAGTCAAGACTCTCATTGTCCTCACTTGTGTGCTCTGAGACCAGATGTTTGTTTATATCATAATGATCTACAAGACATAGATAATGAAGTGCTATTAGAGGTTGTCAGTATAACACAGTCACCATTTATCATTAATATTAATGGGAAACAATTGTTACATATTAAGGAAGACGAGACAAACAGCCGCTTAGTCTAGATGACGTCTTCTTCTACTTACTCATAAATAAGCTGGTGTCCGCATCTGATGTTAGCTTAGGAACATACACCGGCTTTTGACTTAGAAGGTTATCAAAGTCTAAGTCACTTAAGAAGGGATGACCCTTGATCTCAAATACTCCTCCTGGATAAAGAAAAACAAAGGTGATGTGGATATTGTCAGAAACTCCCCCATATCTAAACGGTGTATCTTAATCTGAACTAATTATATAACTGAGCCGACATGTAAGAAATAGACTAAAGCACTAAAAATGCACAAGCTGATAGACAAGTGCCGATCCTCATGTACATTTGCGATATGTCCTCGGTGTAATAAGGAAATAATAATATTATTATATCTGTTACCTGTCCCAAGTCTATGCACAGGATTTATTATGAGCAGCTCTGTGATAAGGGTCTGAGCATCAGGTGGAGGAGCACGATCACAATTCCAAATTATGTGTCCTGTTATGTAGAAAATTACAGAACATAAAACCTCTTTACTGGACTATAAGATAAAGCAAAGGAAAAAACTAAACTAATGTAACCAGTCAAAGCAATGATTGGATCATTCTACTTACCAATGCCAATACTTTTATAAAGCTCAATTACAGAACCCCCACGAAGTGGTACGTATCCCAGGAGAAATTCAAGTAGGATTATCCCCATTGACCACCAGTCAACAGGTCTTCCGTAGCCTTTCTTTAGGATGATCTCTGGGGCTTTGTATAACGGGGTGCCACAGTCCTGGAAACCAAGAGAGATTAGAGATGAAAATAGATTAAATTATTATTTTGCCAAGTTTTCGACATAAAAACAGAATGACAGAAGATAAAATATCAGTGGAAAAGTTATCTAAAAATGAAGAATGTAGAGAAGACACAATAGGGTGATGAGATTTGTACAGAACCAGCTAAGTTCCTGTAAATAATGCTGACCTCACGGTTCAGGAACTCTCTGGCGATGTCCTCCGCTAATTCCTTGTAGATGTTGGTGTTTGGTATCATGACACCAACTTTTGAAAGCCCAAAATCTGTGACTTTAATATGTCCAGTAGACGTTATCAGGAGGCTGTGAAAGAAAAGATGGGTTTAGCTTCATAGACCGTGAGATGATAAAGGATAAATTTCCCCCTTTTGATATAATACAGGGGGCACTTACTTCTCTGGCTTCAAGTCTCTGTGCACCACACCATAACTATGGAGGTATTCTACAGCAAGAACCGCTTCTGCAAAGTATAAGCGGGCCAAGGGGACAGGTAAAGGACCCCTGGTTCTTAGGAGGGTCCTGCAGTCTCCACCTATAGAAGAAAGAAAATATGACAGGTAAGTGGTTTATTCAGCGGATCACCATAATGTATAATGAGAAGTGAGCAGAGACATTGGGGCAGGAGAGAATATATAAAGATATAATGTATATTCGACATAATATTAGTCTGAAGTCATGGTGAAACGTCATCCATGTAACTAATAACACAAATAGCATCTTGTCTACAGCTGGAGATACTGACAGTGCGGACATACAGGGAGATCACACACATCAATGACTTTCCGGGCATCTTGGTAATGGATAACCTGTAGTAAATGCTCTGTGGGGATGTAACCATTCACATTGAAAAATCCTAATTTTAAGAGTGGTGATAAAATGTAAGCAGACATGGTCTGAATATAATACAATGTACGTGTCCTACCTCCTACATACTCCATGACCATACACAGGTGAGATCTTGTAGGGAAGGAACAGAGCATGGAGACCACAAAGGGACAATCAGCGAATGTCAGGATGTCCCTCTCCAGAAAGGCCATTTCCACTTTCCGTGGCCTATCCAAGTTCTTCTTGGCCATTTTCTTCATAGCAAAGACCTGTTGTGAGACTTTATGATGCACTAAGTAGACGGCACTAGAGAGAAGGAGAATCCAAGGGTTATAATAAATCCTTATTACAGTCTGTATATAGAAGTCATTATATGATTTTCTGTACTAATGTTTATACTAGAAGTCCGGCCATCACTAGAAATCCACATCTAGAAATACATGAGACACTACATAGATCACCTATGGGAGGTTCCACAATGCCACGTCTGCCGGAGCCCTCACCAAGGTCACATTACAGGTGAGAGAATCTACCGAAATTCTTCTTGGGCAGATTCGCTATAATTGACCAGTAGTTACGATTCAGTCCAAATAAAAATTGGTCCAAATTGAAAGTCCTCCAATTGCTGTAAGCAGATGTTTTTTAAGCTCTCTCCACACCCCAAAGCATAATAAATGGAGGGGAGGAAATACGTTAAAATGTAATTAAACATAATATACCCACCTGTCCTAGGCCCTCACCTGTCCATCACTGCAGTCCTCCATCCTCTGTGCCAGTCTTTGGTTGTTCTGGCGCCCCCTTCTGCTGCTGAGGCCAGTGATTGGACTCACATGGTCATGGTGGACGGTGGCAGGTGCAGATGTCATTGATGTCCATATCGTGTCACCCCTATCGTGACCATGTGTAGCCAATAACTCTTATCAGCTCCATAATGAAGCCCCCCCAAAAAAACAAGGACTGGAGCGGAGAGCAGGAAAGCTCTGGTGGAGGTGGCAGCATAAGGACAGATGAGGGTCCAGGACAGGTGAGTGTAATATATTATATTATTTGAATCCCTTTCCTTACAGTTTGATTTGTTACAGATCAGTTTGCTCAACTGGATATACAGTACAGTAACTGAGCTGAATAGTGACATTTAGATGTGGACAGTGGTGTGGACTTGTATCGTTTCCCTATGACAGTGATGGCGAACCTTTTAGAGACCGAGTGCCCAAACTGCAATCCAAAACTCACTTATTTATCGCAAAGTGCCAACACGGCAATTTAACCTGAATACTGTCTGAGGTTTTATTTTGGAAAAACAACTCCTACATTAGCACGCAATAGAGTCTATAGCAAAGAGCTTGTAAGCGCTGCAGTCCAAGCCTAAGATTCTCGCCACCGATTGCAGAGGAGGTCTGTTCTTGAGAATGGAGAGGATTTTTATTCAAAAGTAAAATTGCAAAGTCGTTTGTTTTTACAACCTCTTTGTTTCTGTAACCCTTTATCATGATGAGAATAACCCTTTAAGCCAGGGATGTCAAACTTTAATATACAGAGGGCCAAAATTAAAAGCTTGGACAAAATCACAGGCCAAACTTTATATTTGTTAAAAAATGTCTACAATTCAGGAAGTTTTTCCTTATCAAATAAAACTATTAACTTTTGCAATTATATTGTAATAATATAATATGTTATGTAAGAGCCGTAAAAAGCATGGCCTAATGTAAATATGTAATAACAAAAGGATAAAAAAAACTTGAATAAAACAGATAATAAAGTATGATGCAAACAAATGTGCCCCCAAACAGAGTATGATACCCCCACAGTGAATTCCTCCACATGCACAGTATGATGACCCTACTGTACCCCCCATCAATCCCTGGTGACCCCATCACAGTATGATTGTGACCCCATCACAGTATGATTCTCCAGCAGTAATCCCCACACAGCCCTCCATACAGTATAATGGTCCCCACATAGTTCTCCATACAGTATAATGACACCACATAGTCCTCCATACAGTGTAATGGGCCCCACATAGTCCTCCATACAGTATAATGGGCCTCACATAGTCCTCCATACAGTATAATGGCCCCATATAGTCCTCCATACAATGTAATGGCCCCACATAGTCCTCCATACAGTACAATGGCCTCACATAGTCCTCCATACAGTATAATGGCCCCACATAGTCCTCCATACAGAATAATAGGCCCCACATTGTCCTCCATACAGTATAATGGTCCCCACATAGTTCTCCATACAGTATAATGACACCACATAGTCCTCCATACAGTGTAATGGGCCCCACATAGTCCTCCATACAGTATAATGGGCCCCACACAGTCCTCCATAAAGTGTAAAGGGCCCCACATAGTCCCCCTTACAGTATAATGGCCCCCACATAGTCCTCCATACAGTGTAATGGGCCCCACATAGTCCTCCATACAGTGTAATGGCCTCACATAGTGCTCCATACAGTGTAATGGGCCCACATAGTCCTCCATACAGTATAATGGCCCCATATAGTCCTCCATACAATGTAATGGCCCCACATAGTCCTCCATACAGTACAATGGCCTCACATAGTACTTCATACAGAATAATGGGCCCCCATATGGTCCTTCCTACAGTATAATGGCCCCCACATAGTCCTCCATACAGAATAATGGGCCCCCATATGGTCCTTCGTACAGTATAATGGCCCCACATAGTCCTCCATACAGAATAATGGGCCCCACATAGTCCTAAATACAGAATAATGGGCCCCCATATGGTCCTTCCTACAGTATAATGGCCCCCACATAGTCCTCTATACAGTGTAATGGGCCCCACATAGTCCTCCATACAGTATATTGGCCCCATATAGTCCTTCCTACAGTATAATGGGCCCCACATACTCTTTCATACAGTATTATGAGCACCACATAGTCCTCCATACAGTGTAATGGTCCCACATAGTCCTCTATACAGTACAATGGCCTCACATAGTCCTCCATACAGAATAATGGGCCCCACATAGTCCTCCATACAGAATAATGGGCCCCCATATGGTCATTCCTACAGTATAATGGCCCCCACACAGTCCTCCATACAGTGTAATGGGCTCCACATAGTCCTCCATACAGTGTAATGGCCCCATATAGTCCTCCATACAGTGTAATGGGCCCACATAGTCCTCCATACAGTATAATGGCCCCACATAGTCCTCCATACAGTATAATGGCCCCACATAGTCCTCCATACAGTATATTGGCCCCATATAGTCCTTCCTACAGTATAATGGGCCCCACATACTCTTTCATACAGTATTATGAGCACCACATAGTCCTCCATACAGTGTAATGGGCCCCACATAGTCCTCCATACAGTATAATGGCCCCACATAGTCCTCCATACAGTATAATGGCTCCAAATGCTCCTCCATATTGTAAAATGGCCCCATATAGTCCTCCATACAGTATAATGGCCCCGCATACTTCTCCATATTTTATAATGGCTCCATATAGTCCTCCATACAGTATAATGGCCCCGCATAGTCCTCCATACAGAATAATGGGCCCCCATATGGTCCTTCCTACAGTATAATGGCCCCCACATAGTCCTCCATACAGTGTAATGGGCCCGCATACTTCTCCATATTTTATAATGGCCCCACATAGTCCTCCATACAGTATAATGGCCCCACATAGTCCTTCATACAGTATATTGGCCCCATATAGTCCTTCCTACAGTATAATGGGTTCCACATAGTTTTTCATACAGTATTATGAGCACCACATAGTCCTCCATACAGAATAATGGGCCCCACATAGTCCTCCATACAGAATAATGGGCCCCCATATGGTCCTTCCTACAGTATAATGGCCCCCACATAGTCCTCATACAGTGTAATGGCCCCATATAGTCCTCCATACAGTGTAATGGGCCCACATAGTCCTCCATACAGTATAATGGCCCCGCATGGTCCTCCATACAGTATAATGGCCCCGCATACTTCTCCACACAGTATAATGACCCCGCATACTTCTCCATACATTATAATGACCTCGCATACTTCTCCGTACAGTATAATGGTCCTGCATAGTGTTCCATACTGTATAATGGCCCCACATAGTCCTCCATACCTTATAATGGCCCCACATAGTCCTCCATACAGTATAATGGCCCCGCATGGTCCTCCATACAGTATAATGGCCCCGCATACTTCTCCACACAGTATAATGACCCCGCATACTTCTCCGTACAGTATAATGGTCCTGCATAGTGTTCCATACTGTATAATGGCCCCACATTGTCCTCCATACAGTATAATGGCCCCGCATGGTCCTCCATACAGTATAATGGCCCCGCATGGTCCTCCATACAGTATAATGGCCCCGCATACTTCTCCACACAGTATAATGACCCGCATACTCCTCCATACAGTATAATGACCCCGCATACTTCTCCGTACAGTATAATGGTCCTGCATAGTGTTCCATACTGTATAATGGCCCCACATAGTCCTCCATACAGTATAATGGGCCCCGCATACTTCTCCACACAGTATAATGACCCCGCATACTCCTCCATACAGTATAATGACCCCGCATACTTTTCCGTACAATATAATGGCCCTGCATAGCGTTCCATACTGTATAATCAGGTCGCACGTGTAGAGGAGAGTGGCCGCGGTGCTAGTGAGAGGGGAATGGTGCGCGGGCTGAGGAGAGTGATGGTGGTGGCGGCAGTGCTGAGGACATGGAGCTCGTGCCCACCGGGAGGGCTCTGCGTGCCATAGGTTCGCCACCACTGCCCTATGATAACACTGAATGTTAGAGCACAGAGGCAGAAGTATTGTCATAGGGAACCCTGAGAAATGTGGATTATGGTAACAGAAATCTCACCCAAAAGCTCCGCTGCTGATGAGTTTCGAAGTTTCATAGTCGCTCATATGCGGCTTTCCTGCCGGGATCAATGATGATTCGATCACGCTCTATAAAGGAATAAGAAATGATATTAAGGAAAAAAGCTCCAGATGCAGAAACGTCTCCCCCTATATTATGTCCCAGCTGATTTACACTGATCCGATGTAGGGAGGATACAAGCCGGACGCTCCGCAGACACGGATGTAATATAAGGGGGTCCTCTATACACCGGTATAATTGTAAAGTGCTGGATAATATGAGAGATCAAACAGAGAAGAACTTACTGGGAATCTGTCAGCAGGATTGTTCTATGTAATCTGGAAGTAGCATGATGTAGGGGCAGAGACCCTGATTCCAACGATGTGTTACTTACTAGGCTGTGTGCTGTTGTTTCCATAAAATCAGTTTTTGATCAGCAGGAGATTATCACTAGAGGACTATGTGTCTCGTGCCATGTAGTCCTATTGCTCTGTAACCCCGACTCAACCACGGATTAGCAGCGTTCTGCCTATGCACAGTGTACACAGAAAGCTGCCAATCAGTAGTGTGGGCGGGGTTATACAGGGCTCAGCATTCAGAGGACTGCTAGATCTGCTGCGAATAAAACAGTGATTTTATTACAACTGCTGCACCCAGTAAAGTAAGTGATATATCGTTGGAATCAGGGTCTCTGTCCCTACATCATGCTGCTCTCTGATGAAATAGCATGAACCTGGTGACAGATTCCCTTTAATATAAATGCAGTTGACTAACACATTAGTGTCATCTCCACTTAGAATAGAGACGTCCCCTGGTTATATGGGGGATAATACTGGTCAGGTCAGTCACACCCCATAATCTGGTGATACACAGACGTCCCCCTCTATGATACTTACACCGGCGGATTCCTGGATCTCCGGGATCTCACAGATTCCACTGTCAGGATTCACCAGCGCAGATGGAACTAAAATAGTGATAAATGATGAAGAGATAAAATGTATTAGACGATATCAATCCTACATAGATAATACAGCGATATAACGGGGAAATGACAAGACGTCTGTGAATGGGATTAATACTCGTTATATGGGGATTCTAATATGGGAACGTACGGGGCATCCACAGATAAATGTAATGTAAATGATGGAGGACCCCCAATCATCACATGAATGAGGAGCCCCCCACCCCTGCTGCACATGAGAGTGATGGGAAGAGAGCTGAAACATAGCAGCCATATGCAAATTAGCCTGGAAGTGCACTGGGGGCGTGTCACTGCACTCAGATTTCTCTTCCATGCCCCCAGTGCACTTCCATCCTGATTTGTATATGGCTTTTACATTAGATTTCTCCTGACTGGTACATTGGATTTCTGCAAGCAAATAATTATTATTAGGGGACAATGGCCTATACGGTCATACTCAGCGGCGGCAGGCCACGCGACTGCTATGGGACCCGTGAGCTGGTGGGGCCCAGTGTCAGCGCCCGCATTGGGCTCCGCCTGCATCGGGCCCCTTCCACATCCCACCCCAGATCGCAGTTGAAAGCAATGATGGAGGCGGGAGCGTTATATGAAACTTCCTTTCACATCATTCCCCCTCTGCGTCTGATGCAGCAGCGCGATGACATCAGTTCAATTGGGTCGGGTAGTGGAGCTGATGAGAGGCGCTGCAGAGACTAAAGCAGCGGGGGAACAAGGAGCGGTAAGTGTATATTTATTTATTTTTGAGTGAGTATGTGGTGTCCATATTGCTGGAGGACTGTGGCTGCATTCGATCCTATGGGTGCTGCACTCAGTCCTATGGGGGCTGCACTAAGCCCTATAGGGGTTGCACTGAACCCTATGGGGGCTGCATTATGCCCTATGGGGGCTGGCTTATATTGCGAGGAAGACCATGGGGGGTGCATTATATTGCATGGAGGACCATGGGGGTGCATTATATTGCATAGAGGACCATGGGGGTGCATTATATTGCATGGAGGACCATGAGGGGTGCATAATATTGCGTGGATGACCATGGGAGGTGCACAATATTGCATGGAGGACAATATGGGTGCATTATATTGCATGAAGGACCATGGGGGTGCATTATATTGTGTGAAGGACCAGGGGGATGCATTATATTGCATGGAGGACCATGGGGGGTGCATTATATTGCATGGAGGACCATGGAGGGTGCATTATATTGCATGGAGGACCATGAGGGGTGCATTATATTGCATGGAGGACCATGGGGGGTGCATTATATTTTGTGGAGGACCACGAGGGGTGCATTATATTGCATGGAAGACCATGGGGGTGCATTATATTGTGTGGGGACCATGGGGTGGCGCATTATATTATATGTAAGGCTATGTGGGACCATTATGATATTTGAAGGGTTATGTGGGGCCATTATAATATTTGGAGGGTTATGTCGGGGCATTATACTGTATGCAAGCAATTATACGGTGTGAAGATTTGTGTGGGGTCCATCTTACTGTGTGAAGGGCTGTGTGTTGCCTTTATACTGTTTGGAGGGCTAGCAGGGGCCATTTTATGGTGTGGTGAGGTATGGGGGCCATTATACTGCATAGAAGGCTGTGTGGGGGTCACAGTTGGGGGATCATACTGTGTTGGGGTCACCATGCTTTGCGTCGGGAGTTGAGGGGGTGTACAGTAGGGTCATTATACTGTGCATGTGGAGGCTAATGTGGAGGAATGCACCATGGAGGAATCATACTGTATTTGGGGGGCACTTTTGTTGGCATCATACTATAGGGGGGCAATGAAATAGAAATCTAGGACTTCAGCAGGAGGAAAATTAATATGTAAAGGCTGGAAAGTTGTGAGATCTGCTCTCCTGTCACTCCGACAATTATTTAATTTTTTTTTTTTCAGTTGGGGGGGCAATCAGAACTTCTGCTATTGTGCCCCATGATTTCTATGCATGCCCCTGGTCCTACCACTACTTCTATATGAAACAATGTGCTGCCAGGTTCCCATTACACAGAGTAGAGCAGACCTGAGCAAAGTGGAGCCCGTGGGCCACATCCGGCCCTCTGACTGTTCCAGTCCGGCCTGTGGACTGAGATAGCAGTAGGACTGAAGCAGAGGCCCACGGACCGCACCGTGCCTGCCCACTCGCTTACACCGCCGCCTGGCCCTGTCTCCATCTGCGAGCCGCTGAGCTGCTGCATTAGTAGAGGAGGGACCTCCAGCCCCTTCCTCCGCCAATCAGCGTGTGAAGCAGCTGACGCAATGACGTCATCGGAGACATGAAAAGAGGCACAGCACCGGGGGCACGGGAGCAAGGTGAATGTGTGCTTTTTTTAAGGTGTATGGGATGTCTGACAGGACACGGGGAGACTATAGGGGTCTATTGCAGGACATGGGGAGGCTATAGGGGTCTATTGTAGGACATGGGGAGGCTATAGGGGTATATTGCAGGACATGGGGAGGCTATAGGGGTCTATTGTAGGACATGGGGAGACTATAGAGGTCTATTACAGGACATGGGGAGGCTATAGGGGTCTATTGCAGGACATGGGGAGACTATAGAGGTCTATTGCAGGACATGGAGAGGTTATAGGGGTCAATTGCAGGACATGGGGAGGCTAGAGGGGTCTATTGCAGGACATGTGAAGGCTATAGGGGTCTATTGCAGGACATGGGGAGGCTATAGGGGTCTATTGCATGACATGGGGAGGCTATAGGGGTCAGTTGCAGGACATGGGGAAGGCTATAGGGGTCTATTGCAGGACATGGGGAGGCTATAGGGGTCTATTGTAGGACATGGGGAGGCTATAGGGGTCTATTGCAGGACATGGGGAGGCTATAGGGGACTATTGCAGGACATGGGGAGGCTATAGGGGTCTATTGCAGGACATGGAGAGACTATAGAGGTCTATTACAGGACATGGGGGAGGCTATAGGGGTCGACTGCAGGACATGGGGAGGCTAAAGGGGTCTATTGCAGGACATGGAGAGGCTATGGGAGTCTATTGCAGGACATGGGAAGGCGATAGGGGTCTATTGCAAGACATGGGGAGGCTATGGGAGTCTGTTGAAGGACATGGGGAGGCTATGGGGGTCTGTTGCAGGACATGTGGAGGCTATGGGGGTCTGTTGCAGGACATGTGGAGGCTATGGGGGTCTGTTACTGGACATGGGGTGGCTATGGGGGTCTGTTGCCTGACATGGGGAGGCTATGGGGGTCTATTGCAGGACATGGAGAGGCTATGGGGGTCTGTTGCAGGACATGTGGAGGCTATGGGGGTCTGTTGCAGGACATGTGGAGGCTGTGGGGGTCTGTTGCTGGACATGGGGAGGCTATGGGGTCTGTTACTGGACATGGGGATGGTCTGGGGGTCTGTTGCTGCATATAGGGAGACTATAGAGTTTCATTGCAGGACATGGGTAGGCTATAGGGGTCTATTGCAGGACATGGGGAGGCTCTGGGAGTCAGTTGAGGGACATAGTGAGGCTCTAGGAGTCAGTTGAGGGACATGGTGAGGCTCTGGGAGTCTGTTGAGGGACATGGTGAGGCTATGGGGGTCTGTTGCTGGACATGGTAAGGCTATGGGGGTCTGTTGGAGGACATGAGGAGGCTATGAGGGTCTGTCCCAGGACATGGGGAGGCCTATGAGGGTCTGTTGCAGGACATGGGGAGGCTATGGGGGTCTGTTTCTGGATGTGGGGAGGCTGTGTGGGGCTCTCATGTTGGACGTCGAGTGATTATGGGGCTCATACGGTATATAGAAGGGGCTGTATTCGGGTTCGAACTGTATAAAGGGGGATTCTTACTTCTGCTCAATATTAAGTCATGCAATTAATATTAATGTAATTAATATAAGAATTATAATTATTATATTGATATTAATATGGATCAGAATTAATCACAGTCTCTAATGTGGCCCCTCGGGAAAATGAATTGCCCACCCTTGGAGTACAGAGTACATCTAACATTATCCCCGTCCTCTATTATATCTGGATATTCCTTGTAGAAGGTCGGATGATCGCTCACCTGTAATAAGATCGCTGTTCAGCTCCGGCTGACTCCTTGTAGGGTCAGGGATTTCCGGGGTCACATTTTGCTCATATTCGCCGTCGCCTTCTGGTGTTTCCTGATTGATATAATATATATAATTAATATGTGGAATATTTCACTAAATTACCAAATACATAAATCAGGAAGGACTAAATCAACATTTACAGATACACCAATTGTAACTGTACGAATCCCGCGCCATCTTCAGAACTTTTCTCAGAAAGTTCTCTCACTTCAGGGGATTAAGATGAGTTAACATTACAAAATCTCACGTTCTGTGTCAGATTCTATTTTCTACACCGTGATATTCCAGAGCGGTGTTATCTGCGTTCTATATACCATGGCGATATCTTGTAATTCATTCATTACAGTATTCGGTAGAATTGCTTTACACTGCAGCTCCTCTCCACAAGTCCAGATTAATATACTGTATAAGAGACTTGTATACACAATATTTCTGTAAAGATGTCTATTATCTCAGCTGCAGCATTTAGAAGCAGGAAGACTCTGATAATAGTGATAGACAGAGGCGGGATATACAGACTTCCCACCACTGAGCTGTGACTACATCTGCAGAATACAGACTGTCATCACAGACGAGGGAGCAGCAGAGACAGACGGCCATAAAATATCCTATGCCTGCCGGGGACTGACAGGGAGGCCTGTAAGATCTAACCCCAGATCTTCTGAGATCTGACTGGTGATCTGGAGAAGATCAGAGAACAAGGACGAGTGATAGAGAAGATGATGGCTTCTTACCAGGCGTTCCGATGAGCGGGCCGGACGTTCCAGTACACACAGGACTTTTTCGGCCAGGTCTTTAACAAAAGCCAAATCTCCATTTTGAGATCTTTTTTCAGCCTATAAAGAAGAAAAGAAACAATAAGGAACATTCTGAGGTGAGAAAGGTCACAATGGAGGCGGCCATTGTATGTGACATCTGCTCCTCTCTCTGCAGATACAATGACTACATATCTGGGGTTTATAGTGTTATATATTAGAGGAAAGGACAAGCTTCTATCCCACCATTATTGTCTATTATTACAGAGAAGTTTTGTGCGGAGTGTCCGCCATTTACCTGTTGTAGTAATGTCCTGATGTTGTGACATAAATCCATCAGATACTCTGAGGTTAGTTGATCTTGTTGATTTTTGGTCAGGCAGTCCTTTACTAGCTGCATCACCAGCCGGCGAGTGAAGCTGAGGACGCCATCGGGTGGTAGAAGCACAATGTTAGGGCGATTGATGATAAGAATGTCCAATAGTGCTTCTTCCTGAAAATCGTCTAGATATAATCCAGCCATAGCGAAAAACTGCAAGTGCTATCAATCACTATGGAACCAAGAATGGCACCCGTGAGCCTGTGTGCATTGTAGAAGTAGCAATTGTGAGCTGTGATGTCATAATGGCCGACTGTCATCACGGAATCTTGTGATGGAATCTTCAAGAAGCGGCTCTGCACAAATACAGTGGAAAAAATAAGTATTTGATACACTGCCGATTTTGGAAGTTTTCCCACCTACAAAGAATGGAGAAGTCTGTAATTTTTATCGTAGGTACAGATTCTAAAAAAAAATCCAGAAAATCACATTGTATGATTTTTACATAATTTGCATTTTATTGCATGATATAAATATGTGATCACCTACTGATGAGCAAGAATTCTGGCTCACCGACCTGTTATGCTATGTACGCATGTTGAGTATTTGGTTGCAGAAATTTCTGCAAGGTTTCTGCATTTCTTGGCAGCAAAAACCCTGCTGAAAAAACAGACGTTTTGCCGCGATTTTGATGTGTTTTTGCCACATGTTTGCATGAGGTTTTTGCATGTGTTTTTTTAAGCTTTTTTGTATAGCAGTGAATGCTTTTTGGAGCTAAATAAAGATATTTGAAAAAAGAAATGTTGAACATTGCTTTAACCCTTAGATTACTGTTGGACCTGGGGTGAGTATATTGGTTAATTTAAATGATTAAAGAATGTGTCTGTTATATTTCAAATAAAGTGTTTTATTCTTGGTGTGTGTGTTTATTTAACTTTTTACTTACAGGTTTAGTACTGAGGGTTAATCCATGTCCATAAAGACACATACAAAAAATCAATTGCTAGACACTCTAGTTAGACATTACTACCTTAGATACCAATTAGCCACATGATAGGCTCAGGGATAAAAGTGACTCCAGCTCAACCAATAATGTAAGTATAGTTCATTTATTAGAAACGATAAAAATTACAATTAAAAACAATAAGTGAAGATAGAGGGGAGTGAGGAGAGGGGGGACCTCAAACCAGGAGACACCGATATGTAGACAACGATACTAATGCTTACACAAAATACAGCCAGTTAATGACATCAATATGGCTGCTGTATATTAGAATAAGTCACCAATTAGTCAATTACCATACTATACCATTTTGCATACATAAAGCGTATTCTACAAACTTCAATTTAAAGTGCATAGTGCAAAACATAACTATGTATTATTCAATAGTAATAGATCCACTGGTATAAAGAGGCAAAAGTCAGCTATGAATGTAAGATGGTAGTGCATCAGTATCAAAGTAAAAATGAAAACAATGTAGTTTAATTATTGCCAAATTTGGCTTATATTGATAAACTGATGGTCAAAGCTGTACTTCCATCAGATGATAATTAATTCAAACATTGGCTAAAGTGAAAAAAATGATTCATTACCTGAATACTATGTAGTAAGTGAGCAGGGAGGGATAAGGACGCTGTGTCTCCCGCAGCCTCCATAAGCGTCCTTATCACCTCACTTATTGCACCTCTGCATGAGAATTTTGTCACGCAGCATCGGTGCAGTTAGTGAGGTCACTGGATCTCATCAGCTGATGAACTCATGTGACCTCTGTCCTGGCAGCTCAGCACTATACACTGCAGGGAGCGATCACGCTCCTGTCAGTTTATAGCCTGCTGTGAGGTGATCGGATCACCATGGGATACTTGTGATTCGGCGGATAGGTGAGTATAAGCTCTTTTTTTTAACATTCATTTAAACTTATTTTTTCCCTGCAAGCACAGACCCAAGCTGATGACAGCTCCCATCATCAATGCCTGCACTTGCTATTATCAGCGGCAGCAGCCCTAGGCTGTTGGGAGGACTAGTCTTTCATCAGCTGAACCTGTCACCCGCGGTCAATTCTTTATGCGTTTTTGCTGCGTTTTTGACCCATTGACTTCAATTGAGTCCGTCAAATACGCAGCAAAAATACACAGCAAATCCGCAAATATTTTGATACCTGCGTTTTCGTTGCAGATTTGACTGACTCAATTGAAGTCAATGGGATAAAAACGCTCAAAGAATTGACATGCTACAGATTTAAATGCAATGCTAATCCTGACAAGAAAATTCCTGATCTTGTGCACAGCACTTCAGGATTTTCATTGCATTAGCTGGCACAAGGATTCTCTAGCATTTTGGGCCGATTTCCGTGTGGAAAAAAATGCTGTGAAAATGCACCAATAACACACCATGTGCACACAGAACACAGTTTTTTTTAAGAAGCCCTCCTACTCAGCATTCTTTACCTGTATTAATTGCACCTGTTTGAAGTCGTTATGACGCGCCCCCTGGGACATATTCCTTTTTGAGGGGAATACCCGGCACCGGATCAGATGGGGGGTTGTAGTCTCCGAGCGGCTGTGACCCGGCCCGTGCCCAGGGCGTCAAACTCAGTGTTATGTGGCAGTCCTACAGATGTTATTAAGAGTTCTTTTGTGTCGACTACGCCACCCGTTGTGATGCGGTCACTGTGGCCGCCGCTGCAGCAGGGTCCGCTGAGGCTGATGGTGGGTGCGCAGCTTGGTGGGATAACCCCCAACGGGAGGGGTATAGCCTCTGGGGGGACAGGTGCAGAGGATGGGGGTTGTGGTGGTGCGGTGCAGACGGCAATGAAGACAGAGTCGGGTTGTGCAGTTAAGGGTGTTTACTTACTGCAGATGTTGTACTGATCACTCCAGCTTCGAGTGACCACCCGAGCCGTGCTGCGTCCACCAGGTCCTGGATCCAGCCAACCCCCAAACAAGTCCGGAGCGTGGCCCTGAGCTCTCCTTCTGTCCCGTTCTCTGGCCGTCCCCACCAGTGATCCACCTAGGTCCAGCTCCCTCGGGCCTTCTGTTGGGACACCCTTGGCCCTGGGTTCCCTGACCCTTCATGTGGTGTGCCTTCGGGGTGGATGTGATGGGTGACCGTGGCAAACGCTGCCCATGGTCTCCGGTCTCTGGCTGGGGTGTGTTTTCTGCCCCCACCAGCTTGGGTTCCGGTACCCTGTGCCGACTCTTCACCCGGGGATTTAAGTTGGGATCTTGGAGTCCTTTTCTGCTGTTTCCCCCTCTGGGTCTCTCTCTCTCTTCTCCTCTCTCACTCTGGGTCTCTCTCTTCTCCTCTTCCTCTGCTTGCTGACTTGTTCTCTGCATCTGACCCTGTTCTTAGTTGGTGCCCACCTTATATACACCCTCTATGTGTGAGCTCAGGTGACCAGCACCCAATGAGTTCCTATCTTTACCCAGGCTGCTCCCCCTATCTGCCCCTACACTACTTGGGATGTACCACCCCCCTCCCACTCCAGCCAGGAACAGACTCGGTCGTACCTGCACATTTCTAAGTGGGAGTACCGTCGGTCTGCTCCTCGGAAATGGGATGTGTGTAGTGCATGCAGCCTACCGAGCTCAGTTCCACTCTCCATCCTTGCCCGGGAGTGGAATATCACACCTCTGGGTTGAGGTGCAATACCCCTGTAGCAGCCGAATCCTCAGGGTGCTACATTCCCCCCTGGTAAATCACAGCACGTCCTCGGGCTGTAAGACATAAACAACACCAAAACATACATTTTTTTTTTTTCATAAACATATAAAACAACATATATTAGCAAATAAAACATTCTCGTCGCCTCTGGCTCCTCCTCCGGTCACTGTGCAACGTGTGACCGGGTAAAGTGCGACAGTCTCTCTGGAAAACTGGTTTTCCTATAAAACCAGTAGGGGGCGCTTTAGGAAGCGCAACTATATACAGGGGAAGTTGGCCGCTCTCAGTCCTCGGCCAGGTAAAGGGAAGGGAATGGCTGCTCACAGTCCTCAGCCTGGTATGGATACGGAATAACGGGTACACAGTTCACTCATGCTGGTCCCAACGGGGACTATATATATGTAGCAACAGTTTCTTTGGTACCCGGTCGGGTAACTATTTACATCCACTGCTCTGCCGCACTCAACGGCGTCTTCCTCCTGCTCTTTGCTTATAGCTGGTTGTAACTTCAGACCCGTCCGGGTCCTCTTGCTCCTCCTCCTCGCACTGCAACTCCTCCTCCGTCAGGCGGTGTACGTGGAGGGCATAAGGTCCTTTGGCACACTTGTGCCGGGTGAAGGTGACCTCGTCTCCGATGTAGAGGTCACGACCTCTGTGCCCCTCCGGCAGATGGGACTCCACGTCTCTGCGCGTGACAAAGACGTCGCCGGGGGTGTTGTTGTCTCGGATGAAGCCCCACCCATGCTGCTGGTTGAACTTGATCACTGTCCCGATGGTGCGGGGACAATGCGCTGCACGGGGGTCCCTCCTGGTCCGGCTCTTCTGCTCGGCGCTCCTTATTTGGGCCTGTTGTTCCCGGACCCGCCTCTCTCTCCGCTCCCTCGCGAACTCTTCGAGCTGCTGTCGGCAACACTCAGCGCGCTCTGCTGCAGCTGCCCTAGTTTCCTGAGTGAACCCCATTAGATCTTCTCCGGTGGGGTCCCACTCAAACTGTGCTTCCGCTAGCGGGGGCGAGATCCGTGCCACGGGCTTCGGAGCCGGAATCAGGGGTTCATCCAGGGGTCTTAGTCTCTGCTGCCGTTCCAGCTCATGGTATCCTTCGGGCCAGATGAAGGGCCGCCCGTCCGGCCATGTGAGCTGGCTGAACAAGTCCTCCCCCAGGTGTGGCACCCTTGGTTTTACGGGTGCGGGCGCGGTGGTGGTGGCGCCCGGGTTGCCCAGGCCTTGCGGCCAGGCCTGGGGCACCTGGAAGGTGAAGGGCACCGTTAGGACGGCGGCGCCCTGGGCTACCTGGCCTTGCGGCCAGGCCGGAGGCTCCGCGGAGGTAGGGGGCGCTGTTGGTGATGCGGCGCCCGGGGGTACTAGGCCTTGCGACCAGGCTGGTGGTATTTCCTGCTTTGTCACGCTCCGGGTCGAGGCGCGTGACGTCACAGGGGTCGCTGCGGCGGCTTCCGGTCGGGGCCTAGTCCATAGCGGTGACATGGCGGCTACGGGCACAGCAGGGGGACTTTCGGGCTCTGCGACGGGGAGCTGGGGCAGGTGGGCGGTTTCCCGGCTTGGGGTATAGGCGTCCCCTTTACCTGCCTCCATGCGTTCGGCTCCCTTCTCGGCGCCGTCTTCAGCCTTTGGTCCTCCCGCGCCATCCTCAGAGGCGGTCTGCTTCCTCTTCCAGGGTAGCGTGCTCCGTTGACTGGTCTCAGCTTGCTGGGCCATCTCCCGGCTCCATTCCGCCAATATCTCGCGCTGTACCCGGGCCATCCTCCGTGCGAGGCCCTCCAGGGCAGTCTGTGCACACTCCCGGTCTCGGGGGAGCTGTGCTAGGACCTCCACTAGGCCTAGTGGGGTCGTGGTGTCTAGCAGGCTCCTGACCAACGGGTCGGTGCTGCTCTGCTCTTCTTCCTGCAGGCTCCTGGCCAGCGGGCCGGTGCTGCTCTGCTCTCCTTCCTCGGTCTCTAGCAGACTCCTGGCCAGCGGGCCGGTGCTGTTCTGCTTTCTCTCCATATCCGGGTAAGCTCCTCCGCTACTCCTCGTTAGACTTCTTGCCTCCGGGTGCGCTCGCTCCAGACCGCTCCAGGCGGCACCCATCCCCGCTCTTTTCTTTCGTCTCCTCCCACTTCGAGGGCGGTCCCGGGGCAACTCGGTGACTGTCAGCTCCAGGGGTAGTTCTTTCACGCTGACAGACACCTCTAGCATCACAGTCTCTGTTGGTGGGGGCGGTTTCCACTTTTGGCGCCATTTTCGGTCCTGGCCCACGATGGGAGGCGGCCTCCTGCCCTCCTTTGGCACGCCCATAATGGCGTCCGCTGCTCTTCCAAGGCGGGAAATCTGCGGATTTGGCGGGAAGCGTCGCCCAGTGGCGGGAAACTCTGCAGATGGCGGGAACAAGCTGGAAATGGCGGACAATCGGCGGGAAACGACCTGTGATGGGGTCCGATGGCGTGGACCCTCCGGAACCGGCGGGAGACTTCTTTCTGAGGTAAACTTGCACTTTTCTTCAGGCACGCAGTACCCGGGTGTTGCGGGCACGTAATCCTGCCGACTACGCCAAAGTTGACGCGCCCCCTGGGACATATTCCTTTTTGAGGGGAATACCCGGCACCGGATCAGATGGGGGGTTGTAGTCTCCGAGCGGCTGTGACCCGGCCCGTGCCCAGGGCGTCAAACTCAGTGTTATGTGGCAGTCCTACAGATGTTATTAAGAGTTCTTTTGTGTCGACTACGCCACCCGTTGTGATGCGGTCACTGTGGCCGCCGCTGCAGCAGGGTCCGCTGAGGCTGATGGTGGGTGCGCAGCTTGGTGGGATAACCCCCAACGGGAGGGGTATAGCCTCAGGGGGGACAGGTGCAGAGGATGGGGGTTGTGGTGGTGCGGTGCAGACGGCAATGAAGACAGAGTCGGGTTGTGCAGTTAAGGGTGTTTACTTACTGCAGATGTTGTACTGATCACTCCAGCTTCGAGTGACCACCCGAGCCGTGCTGCGTCCACCAGGTCCTGGATCCAGCCAACCCCCAAACAAGTCCGGAGCGTGGCCCTGAGCTCTCCTTCTGTCCCGTTCTCTGGCCGTCCCCACCAGTGATCCACCTAGGTCCAGCTCCCTCGGGCCTTCTGTTGGGACACCCTTGGCCCTGGGTTCCCTGACCCTTCATGTGGTGTGCCTTCGGGGTGGATGTGATGGGTGACCGTGGCAAACGCTGCCCACGGTCTCCGGTCTCTGGCTGGGGTGTGTTTTCTGCCCCCACCAGCTTGGGTTCCGGTACCCTGTGCCGACTCTTCACCCGGGGATTTAAGTTGGGATCTTGGAGTCCTTTTCTGCTGTTTCCCCCTCTGGGTCTCTCTCTCTCTTCTCCTCTCTCACTCTGGGTCTCTCTCTTCTCCTCTTCCTCTGCTTGCTGACTTGTTCTCTGCATCTGACCCTGTTCTTAGTTGGTGCCCACCTTATATACACCCTCTATGTGTGAGCTCAGGTGACCAGCACCCAATGAGCTCCTATCTTTACCCAGGCTGCTCCCCCTATCTGCCCCTACACTACTTGGGATGTACCACCCCCCTCCCACTCCAGCCAGGAACAGACTCGGTCGTACCTGCACATTTCTAAGTGGGAGTACCGTCGGTCTGCTCCTCGGAAATGGGATGTGTGTAGTGCATGCAGCCTACCGAGCTCAGTTCCACTCTCCATCCTTGCCCGGGAGTGGAATATCACACCTCTGGGTTGAGGTGCAATACCCCTGTAGCAGCCGAATCCTCAGGGTGCTACAGTTACCTGTATAAAAGACACCTGTCCACACACTCAATCAATCACACTCCAAGCACTCCACTATGGCCAAGAACAAAGAGCTGTCTAAGGACACCAGGGACAAAATTGTAGACCTGCACAAGGCTGGAATGGGCTACAGGAGAATAGGCAAGCAGCTTGTTGAGAAGGCAACAACTGTTGCTGCGATTATTAGAAAATGGAAGAAACACATGACGACTGTCAATCTTCCTTGGTCTGGTGCTCCATGCATGATCTTGCAATGTGAAGTAAGGATGATTCTGATAAAGGTCAGGAATCAGCCCAGAACTACATGGGAGGATCTGCTCAATGACCTGAAGAGAGCTGGGACCACAGTCTCAAACATTACCGCTAGTAACTTACTACACCGTCATGGACGAAAATCCTGCAGTGCACGCAAGGTCCCCCTGATCACGCCAGCACATGTCCAGGCCCATTTGAAGTTCACCAATGACCATCTGGATGATCCCGAGGAAGCATGGGAGAAGGTCATGTGGTCAGATGAAACCGAAATAGAACTTTTTGCTATCAACTCCACTCACTGTGTTTGGAGGAAGGAGAAAGATGAATACAACCCCAAGAACACCGTCCCAACCTTGAACCATGGTGGGGAAAACATCATACTTTGGGGGTCTTTTCTGCTAATGGGACAGGACAACTGCATCGTATTGAAGGGAGGATGGATGGGGTCATGTAGATTTTGGCTAACAACATCCTTCCCTCAGTAATGACAATGACCCAAAATACAGACAGGACAACTAAGGAGTGTCTATGTAAGAAGCATTTCAAGGTCCTGGAGTGGCCTAGCCAGTCTCCAGACCTGAACCCAATAGAAAATCTTTGGAGGGAGCTGAAACTAAATGTTGCCCAGCGACAGCCCCGAAAACTGAAAGATCTGGAGAAGATCTGTATGGAGGAGTGGGCCAAAATCCCTGCTGCAGTGCGTGCAAACCTGGTCAAGAACTACAGGAAACGTCTGACCTCTGTAATTGCAAAGGTTTCTGCACCAAATATTAAATTCTGTTTTTCTATTGTATCAAATACTTATTCCAGGCAATAAAATGCAAATTAATTATGTAAAAATCATACAAAGCAATTTCCTGGATTATTTTTTTTTTACATTCTGTTTCTCACAGTTGAAGTGTACCTATAACAAAAATTACAGGCCTCTCCATTCTTTGTAGGTGGGAAAACTTGCAAAATCAGCAGTGTATCAAATACTTATTTTCCCAACTGTAGATGCTGCCTTGCAATATTTAGGGTTTGTTCAAACTCGCGTATAAATAATGGGTCCCATTCCCATCCAGGAGAGTGGAAGAAATCTTAGTCACTAAGCTGGTACTGTAAAAAGGAAGTGTTTTTGTCACAGAAAAAAAAATGCTGATGTAATGGCATTTGTGGAAACACCCCACAGATATCCTCAGTCATATGATGGGAAATATTGTATATACAGTGGTGGCCAAAAGTATTGGCACCCCTGCAATTCTGTCAGATAATATTCAGTTTCTTCCTGAAAATGATTGCAATCACAAATTCTTTGGTCTTATTATCTTCATTTAATTTGCTTGCATGGAAAAAACACAAAATAGAATGAAGCAAAAATCAAATCATTGATCATTTCACACAAAACTCCAAAAATGGGCCAGACAAAAGTATTGGCACCCTCAGCCTAATACTTGGTTGCACAACCTTTAGCCAAAATAACTGCGAACAACCGCTTCCGGTAACCATCAATGAGTTTCTTACAATGCTCTGCTGGAATTGTAGACCATTCTTCTTTGGCAAACTGCTCCAGGTCCCTGATATTTGAAGGGTGCCTTCTCCAAACTGCCATTTTGAGATCTCTCCACAGGTGTTCTATGGGATTCAGGTCTGGACTCATTGCTGGCCACCTTAGAAGTCTCCAGTGCTTTCTCTCAAACGATTTTATAGTGCTTTTGGAAGTGCGTTTTGGGTCATTGTCCTGCTGGAAGACCCATCACGTCTGAGGGAGACCCAGCTTTCTCACACTGGGCCCTACATTATGCTGCAAAATTTGTTGGTAGTCTTCAGACTTCATAATGCCATGCACACGGTCAAGCAGTCCAGTGCCAGAGGCAGCAAAGCAACCCCAAAGCATCAGGGAACCTCCACCATGTTTGACTGTAGGGACCGTGTTCTTTTCTTTGAATGCCTCTTTTTTTTCCTGTACACTCTATGTTGATGCTTTTTCCCAAAAAAGCTCTACTTTTGTCTCATCTGACCAGAGAACATTCTTCCAAAATGTTTTAGGCTTTCTCAGGTAAGTTTTGGCAAACTCCAGCCTGTTTTTTTTATGTCTCGGGGTAAGAAGTGGGGTCTTCCTGGGTATCCTACCATACAGTCCCTTTTCATTCAGACGCCGACGGATAGTACGGGTTGACACTGTTGAACTTGTTTGGATGTTAGTAGAGGTTCTTTATCCACCATCCGCACAATCTTGCGTTGAAATCTCTCGTCAATTTTTCTTTTCCGTCCACATCTAGGGAGGTTAGCCACAGTGCCATGGGCTTTAAATTTCTTGATGACACTGCGCACGGAAGACACAGCAACATTCAGGTCTTTGGAGATGGACTTGTAGCCTTGAGATTGCTCATGCTTCCTCACAATTTGGTTTCTCAAGTCCTCAGACAGTTCTTTGGTCTTCTTTCTTTTCTCCATGCTCAATGTGGTACACACAAGGACACAGGACAGAGGTTGAGTCAACCTCTGCGCATCCTCCTCCTCCTCATGTTCAGCCTCCATCTCAGATATCACCACATCAGTTACAAGCTGGAAGCACTGCAGTACTGCCTCAGCCAAGCGGCAACAGGCTGTGCTGAAACTCATAAGCTTAGGTGATAAACCTCACACTGCTTGTGAGTTGTGGACAGCTGTGAAAGAGCAGGCAGATCTGTGGCTGAGACCGCTGAACCTACATCCAGGCATGGTCGTGTATGGGGGCTCTGAGGCGAGGCGAGATCACACAAGTACCATGCCTGGCTCATGTGCTTAACATCGTGATTCAGCGGTTTCTTAAATCGTACCCCGAGTTGCCAGATCTGCTTGTCAAAGTACGCTGCCTGTCAGCTCATTTTCGCAAGTCGGCTACAGCTTCCGCCGCCCTTGCTGTGTTGCAGCAGCGTTTACAGCTTCCGGCACACCGACTGGTGTGTGATGTCCCCACTCATTGGAACTCTACCCTTCACATGTTGCAAAGGATTTGTGAGCAGAAGAGAGCAGTTGTGGAGTACCAGCTGCAACAAGGCCGTCGATATTCAGGTTAGACTCTACACATAAGACCTCAGGAGTGGATCTGGATGTCTGACATATGTACCATCCTGACAAACTTTGAGGAGTCCACCAAGATGGTGAGTGGTGATGACGCCATCATTAGCGTCAGCATCCCACTTGTCTGTCTTTTGCAACGCTCTCTGGAGAGAATTAAAGAGGAGGCATTGCAGCCAGAGTATGATGAGATGGATCAAGAAGCCGTAGCGGGTGATTACACACAGCCCAGCCTCATCTCATCCCAACGTGCAATGAGGGACAATGAGGGAGAGGATGAGGAGGAGGAGGAGGAAGAACAGGAGCTGGTATCATGCGCTGTAGATGGTAGTACCTGTACAACTGTCATACCGTCGGTTCAGCGTGGGTGGCCTGAGGACAGGGGGGAGGAGGAGGAGGAGAGCATGGTCAGTCGTCATGTTGGTGAGGACATGGAAGCCTTGCCTGTTACCAGTCTGGCACGCATGGCTAACTTTATGTTACGCTGCCTTAACCGTGACCCTCGCGTTGTCAAAATGTTGGGTGACAGTCATTACTGGTTGGTGACACTTGTAGACCCCCGCTACAAGGAGAACTTTCACTCTCTTATTCCTGAGGTGGAGAGGTCTACAAAAATGGGTCAATACCAGAAGGCCCTTGCTGCAGAACTCTTAAAAAAATTCCCATCTGAACACGCTAGCGGCAGAGGTCACAGTTCGTTGCCCAACCAAGGCGTACAGGCGAGAGAGACGCAACTCCAATCCAGCAGAGACAGGGGAACACTGTCAATGTTCTGGGACAGTTTTCTGACACCCGCCCAGCTTACAGGCCCTGAGGCGCGGGGAACTCTCACAAGGAGTGGAAAGTTTCAAAAGATGGTGAGGGAGTACCTTGCCGATCATGCCAGCGTCCTCCGTGATTCCTCTGTACCTTTTAATTATTGGGTATCCAAGCTGGACACTTGGAATGAACTCGCTCTGTACGCCTTATCGGAGCGTGTTTTTAGTGCCGCTGGGGGAATTATAACTGATAAGCGCACTCGCCTGTCAACTGACAATGCTGACAAGCTGACCCTTATCAAAATGAACAAGGGCTGGATTGGGCCAGACTTTTCATCACCACCAAATAACAGCAGAGTAACATAAAGTCAAATCCACTGTGTTATTTCGGGAGGTGTATTCCCATGCACCGCTTCACACCCACTCATGGGTATACGCTTCCTCATTTTGGCTCTATTTTGCTCTTCTCCTTATCCTCAGCCTCCACCACCACTATACCACCAGGGTGACCTTGGTCCGTGTTGCCAGCATTGCAAGTTCCTCCCTCCTAATTTTTGGTAGCTTTTGCTTGGAAGGCATAGGAAAAAACTATGGGAGACCCACTCCCCAATAATGGGAATAATGCTTTTAAGGTGCTGTACTGCATGGCTCTTGTTTGCCAGCATTGCAAGTTACTCTGTCCTAATTTTTGGCAGCTTTTGCTTGGCAGGCATAGGCAAAGACTATGGGAGACCCACTCCCCAATAATGGGAATAATGTTTTTAAGATGCTGTACTGCATGGCTCTTGCAAGGGGCATTTAAACCGTGTTGCTAAGCTACTGCGACCTCCACCACTTTTCCAAGGGGCATTGATATTGTCTTTTTATTCCACTGCGACCTCCACGTCTCTTCCAAGGGGCATTTAAACCGTCTTTTTAAGCTACTGTGACCTCCACCACTCTTCCAAGGGGCATTAAAACCGTCTTCTTAAGCTACTGCGACCTCCACCGCTCTTCCAAGGGGCATTAAAACCGTCTTGTTAACCCTAGAACGCATGACCATAAAAATCTACATTTTCACATACCTGGGGCCTTTTAGGCCCGTGTGCAAATAACATGGAATAACTCAAACAAAAATGACAAACAACTATATACCTGAGGAATACCTAGAGTTTCAAAATTCTAACTAAAGTAATCTTGCAGAAAATAGAAAACAATTAACAGGACGGGCCTGCGAGGCCCCAGGTATGCGTTCTAGGATTAAGCTACTGCGACCTCCACCATTCTTCCAAGGGGCATTAAAACCATCTTGTTAAGCTACTGCAACCTCCACGTCTCTTCCAAGGGGCATTAAAACCGTCTTGTTAAGCTACTGCAACCTCCACGTCTCTTCCAAGGGGCCTTAAAACTGTCATGTTAAGCTACTTCAACCTCCTCGTCTCTTCCAAGGGGCATTAAAACTGTCTTGTTAAGCTACTGCAACCTCCACGTCTCTTCCAAGGGGCATTAAAACCTTCTTGTTAAGCTACTGCAACCTCCACGTCTCTTCCAAAGGGCATTAAAACCGTCTTGTTAAGCTACTGCAACCTCCACCACTTTTTCAAGGGGCATTGAAATTGTCTTTTTATTCCACTGTGGCCTCCACGTCTCTTCTAAGGGGCATTAAAACCATCTTGTTAAGCTACTGCGACCTCCACTACTTCTCCAAGGGGCATTAAAACCGTCTTGTTAAGCTACTGCGACCTCCACCACTCTTCCAAGGGGCATTAATATTGTCTTTTTATTCCACTGTGACCTCCACCACACCTCCAAGGGGCATTAAAACCGTCTTGTTAAGCTACTGCAACCTCCACGTCTCTTCCAAGGGGCATTAAAACCGTCTTGCTAAGCTACTGCGATCTCCACGTCTCTTCTAAGGGGCATTAAAACCGTCTTGCTAAGCTACTGCAACCTCCATGTCTCTTCCAAGGGGCATTAAAACTGTTTTGTTAAGCTACTGCGACCTCCACGTCTCTTTCAAGGGGCATTAAAACCGTCTTGTTAAGCTACTGCGACCTCCACCACTTTTCCCAGGGGCATTGATATTGTCTTTTTATTCCACTGCGACCTCCACCATTCTTCCAAGGGGCATTAAAACCGTCTTGTTAAGCTACTGCGACCTCTACCACTTTTCCCAGGGGCATTGGTATTGTCTTTTTATTCCACTGCGACCTCCACGACTCTTCCAAGGGGCATTTAAACCATCTTGTTTAGCTACTGTGACCTCCACCACTCTTCCAAGGGGCATTAAAACCGTCTTGTTAAGCTACTGCGACCTCCACCACTTTTCCCAGGGGCATTGATATTGTCTTTTTATTCCACTGTGACCTTCACCATTCTTCCAAGCGGCATTAAAACAGTCTTGTTAAGCTACTGCGACCTCCAACACTTTTCCCAGGGGCATTGATATTGTCTTTTTATTGCACTGCGACCTCCACGTCTCTTCCAAGGGGCATTAAAACTGTCTTGCTAAGCTGCTGCAAACTCCACGTCTCTTCCAAGGGGCATTAAAACCATCTTGTTAAGCTACTGCAACCTCCACATCTTTTCCAAGGGGCATTAAAACCATCTTGTTAAGCTACTGCAACCTCCACGTCTCTTCCAAGGGGCATTAAAACCGTCTTTTTAAGCTACTGCAACCTCCACGTCTCTTCCAAGGGGCATTAAAACCATCTTGTTAAGCTACTGCAACCTCCACGTCTCCTCCAAGGGGCATTAAAACCATCTTGTTAAGCTACTGCAAACTCAACATCTCTTCCAAGTGGCATTAAAACCATCTTGTTAAGCTACTGCGACCTCCACCACTTTCCCCAGGGGCATTAAAACCATCTTGCTAAGCTGCTGCGACCTCCACCATTCTTCCAAGGGGCATTAAAACCGTCTTGTTAAGCTACTGCGACCTCCACCACGTTTCCAAGGGGCATTGATATTGTCTTTTCATTCCCTGCAACCTCCACCATTCTTCCAGAGGGCATTGCATTTCTTCCTAATTTTAGTCAGCTTTTGATTTTCAATGCATAGGCGAACACTAAGGGAGACCCACTCCCCAATAAGGGGTAGAAGGTTTTTAGTATGCTGTAATCCACGTCTGTTTCAAGGGGCATTGCAGTTCCTCATAATTTTTGGAAAGCCTTCCATTCACTGCTTAGGCCAACATTGCACAGGAGACCCAGTTGCTATAAATGGAAAAAACGTTTTAGTTAAGGCCCTCTGACCTCCATGTCAAGGGGCATTAAAGTGCCTCGAAATTTTTGTTAGGCATTGCACTCACTGCATGCCCTTTAACTGTGTAGCCGAACCGCTCCTTTTGGTACCGAAACATATCCTACAAGACGTGTGATTGACTGGCGTGATATTGATGTGAATGGTCCCTGTTCCTCCTGCTCTTTCTCCTTTGCCACCACCTCATCCATCATTCATCACCTGAAGCTTTGTTTTAACAGGAGTCATAGAACTGGGATAGTAGCAGGAAAACATCCAGCAATCTTCGGAGAAGGTAGGATATGCGCTAAAACGCTGATCACCTCAGGCCTAGCCGCTACTACATACATGCACTTGCATTCCAAGAAAACGAAGCAGACGCTAACTTCTATCATCATCATTATGCTCCTCATCTTGGCACTCTCAACTCCCCTGATGGAGAAGCCAGGGCCCACCGGAGGAGTCTGGTTCTCTGGTGGGCTCGTCCAATGCTGCCCTAAAGCAGAGGGAAGTTTGAAGGAGAAATAGGGGCAGCTGGGGACCGTTTATGGACATCCGGCTGCCCCTAGGCGGCTGGGGACCGTGTGTGGACACCCGACCGCGGGGCGTCTGGGGACCGAGTATAGACACCCGGCCCCCCCTGGCGGCTGGGGACCGAGCGTGGACACCCGGCCGCCGGGCGGCTGGGGACTGAGTATGGATGCCTCGCTGCCAAAGTAGCCATGAGGTAGTGGCCAGCTTTGGCCTCCTCCAAACTAAAAGGCCCCATTTCAAGTGCAAGCTAGCAGTATGGTATTGCAGCCTGGGGGTGTGTGGGTGGCAGGTTGCACACTTACGCTTGCATTCCAAGAAAACAAAGCAGATGCTAACTTCTATCATCATCATCATGCTCCTCACTTTGGCACTCTCAACTCGCCTGATGGAGAAGCCAGGGCCCACCGGAGGAGTCTGGTTCTCTGGTGGGCTCGTCCAATGCTGCCCTAAAGCAGGCCAGGCTAAGAAAATTGTTGGGGAAGTTTGAAGGAGAAATAGGGGCGGCTGGGAACCGCTTATGGACAACCGGCCGCCCCCAGGCGGCTGGGGACCGTGTGTGGACACCCGGCTGCAGGGTGGCTGGGGACCAAGTATGGACACCCGGCCGCCCCCTGGCGGCTGGGGACCGAGCGTGGACACCCGGCTTTTAGGCAGTAACCTGGTTGTCAGAGATGCTTCCAGGGGTCTTCCCCATGCTGTTCCCATGTCTTTTCAGCACTGTATGCATGTGTCACACAGCACATGGCCAGATAAGATTGTAAAATGTTAAAATTACATTTCCCGGTGAATACATTTGTCACGGTTGAAAGCAATACAAAAGTGCAAAAACGCATAAAAAATGCTACTTGTGAACATAGCCCAAGGTGTGGAGGAGTATTTTTGTTTTTGGTTATTTATTTTACCTTATACACAAGTCTTTACTCTGCAAAGGATGTTCCTAAACATATTTCACAGGAAAACCGTTTCAGTTTAGTTTTTGAACGTTATATTGTGAGCTTAATACCTCTGACCACGTTGTTGACAGCAGTGACCTGGGGGTCAGAAATGCTTCCTGGGGCGATGCCCATGCTGTCCCCTTGTCTTTTGAGCATTGTCACTATAGTTTTGGGCACTTTTTAGGCTTTCTACAGACTGCCGGGGGTGCCGCCGCAAAAATGCTCGGGTCTCCCATAGACTAACATTGAGCTTCGAGCACCCGAGCATTTTAGTGCTCGCTCAACACTAATAATCACCACACTCTATGGAGACTCATTGTAACAAATTTAAGGAGCAACATACTAAAAACATTTTAATTGATAAATGTCATAAAACATAAAAAATAAAAATATTAGGCATTTTATATAATAATAATAATAATTAAAAAATAAAATAATAATCATTTTATTATTCCATGGTGCTTTACAATTCAGATGTTACATGTGCAATGTCAGACATTACAAAGTAGCACAATTCCTACAAGAGGAGGTGAGGTCCCTGCTCACAAGTTTGCAACTTAAAAGTAAAGTTGGACACAAAAGGTAATAAGTGTTTGTAGTATATGGTACGGCCACCTTTTAGAATAAATAAGGATATACATATAAGGCTGCATGAACCGGCCACCAGCCGGTATCTGTGTAGTGAGCTGGCAGACTCTGGCTGTTCTGTGATAATTGAGATAGAGCCTGTTACAGGAATGATTACGCAGGATGGTGTTGCCACCTTGTGGCCAGAGGTTGCACCTGCGCAGGGTGTGATGACAGAGAAAAAGACTGAGCCTCCTGTGTCCCGCCCTAGAGAGTCACGTGACCAGAGTGGGAAGCAGGAAAAAGCGCGCAAAGAGTCTGTTGTTGTCTGTGAAAAGAGCCAGGACGGTGTGCAGCTCCTCGTGTGTGGTGCAGAGGAGACTCTCAACTAGAGATGAGCGTTGTTCTACTCGAACTGTTCGCCAATCTCAAATTCGAGCTGTTTTGGGCGGTGTTCGAGCCGGTCGGCGAACACGAACAATTTGAGAAAAATTCGGCTGTTCGAGGTTATGTTCGATAACTGTTCGTGCACCAAAATCATAACTGGATTTTTTCTCAGTAATGATGAAAATTAATGTTAATACGCAGTTTGAGTGTACAGCGGGGCGGGGGGAGGGGCAGGGGATGGATCCCTGCAGGAACAATGAAGATCTCCATTTTTTTTTCTCTTTCCCGCATTTGCAGTGGGGAGGTGCAATCTGTCAGCCTATCAGCAGCGCACACACGGAGCGAAGTGCTTTTTTTCACACAAGCAAGGGCATGTGTGATTGGCAGTGTATGTCACATGTCCTTGCCCTATAAGACCAAGCCATTTTCCCCGTCGCCACCATTTTCTCACTGCTGCAGCTGCGTGTTAGACGGCACCGCTGTTGCTGTGTGCGCTATACCTTGTTAATTTCAAGCCAATTTTCGCACAAATATACAGATAGCTTGGGAGTAGGGAATAGTTGTGATTGCAGTCCTTTTAAGGACTAGGTTACAGCATTTCCTACGACTTTTATCAGGCAGGTCTGTGCTCTTAAATAGATAGATTGTGGGAGTAAAGACTAATTGTAATTGGAGTCCTTTTCAGGACTAGGTTACATCAGTTCCTATCAGTTTTTGCCAGGCAGGTCTGTGCCAGTGCTGTGCAAGTTTTTTTCACAGCATTTGGCTGAATCTAGCAAAGCTAATCCTTTTTGGCCTATTGCAGAGTGTGTTAGTCAGTGGAGTAGCCTATGTGTGTTGCAAGATATACCACCTGTGTATAGAATACCAATTTTTTTACTGCACCTAGTGAAGTAAAATCTTTTGGGCATAGCATCATTCTATTAGTCCATCTATACTGACCTCCATCAGGTTGCAAACTGAATATAATTTTTTTCTGCATCTAGCTCTGAAAAAATATTTGGGCTTCTAGCAGTGTGTGGGACTTGGTCTATTAGTCCATCTATACTGACCTCCATCAGGTTGCAAATTAAAAATAATTTTTTTCTTCATTTAGCTCTGAAAAAATATTTGGGCTTCTAGCAGTGTGTGGGACTTGTTCTATTAGTCCTTCTATACTGACCTCCAGCAGGTTGCAAATTGAATATAATTTTTTTCTGCATCTAGCTCTGAAAAAATATTTGGGCTTCTAGCGGTGTGTGGGACTTGGTCTATTAGTCCATCTATACTGACCTCCATCAGGTTGCAAATTAAAAATAATTTTTTTCTGCATCTAGCTCTGAAAAAATATTTGGGCTTCTAGCAGTGTGTGGGACTTGGTCTATTAGTCCATCTATACTGACCTCCATCAGGTTGCAAATTAAAAATAATTTTTTTCTTCATTTATCTCTGAAAAAATATTTGGGCTTCTAGCAGCGTGTGGGACTTGTTCTATTAGTCCATCTATACTGACCTCCATCAGGTTGCAAATTAAAAATAATTTTTTTCTGCATCTAGCTCTGAAAAAATATTTGGGCTTCTAGCAGTGTGTGGGACTTGGTCTATTAGTCCATCTATACTGACCTCCATCAGGTTGCAAATTAAAAATAATTTTTTTCTGCATCTAGCTCTGAAAAAATATTTGGGCTTCTAGCAGTGTGTGGGACTTGGTCTATTAGTCCATCTATACTGACCTCCATCAGGTTGCAAATTGAATAAAAAAAATTTCTGCATCTAGCTCTGAAAAAATATTTGGGCTTCTAGCGGTGTGTGGGACTTGGTCTATTAGTCCATCTATACTGACCTCCATCAGGTTGCAAATTAAAAATAATTTTTTTCTGCATCTAGCTCTGAAAAAATATTTGGGCTTCTAGCAGTGTGTGGGACTTGGTCTATTAGTCCATCTATACTGACCTCCATCAGGTTGCAAATTAAAAATAATTTTTTTCTTCATTTAGCTCTGAAAAAATATTTGGGCTTCTAGCAGTGTGTGGAACTTGTTCTATTAGTCCTTCTATACTGACGTCCAGCAGGTTGCAAATTGAATATAATTTTTTTCTGCATCTAGCTCTGAAAAAATATTTGGGCTTCTAGCGGTGTGTGGGACTTGGTCTATTAGTCCATCTATACTGACCTCCATCAGGTTGCAAATTAAAAATAATTTTTTTCTGCATCTAGCTCTGAAAAAATATTTGGGCTTCTAGCAGTGTGTGGGACTTGGTCTATTAGTCCATCTATACTGACCTCCATCAGGTTGCAAATTAAAAATAATTTTTTTCTGCATCTAACCCAGCCAACAGTTTTGGCCTAATACCACAGTTTGGCCACTCAGCTCTGCTCGGTTACCATCCATTGTTTTTTTGTGCAAACAACTCCAGAGTTGTGAATTAGTTAACCACCAAAATGAGTGGAAAAAGGCCTGCTGCTGGTGGAAAGGGGAATAGGCATGTTGGGAAGGGGAAAAAAGGTTGTGTCCGTGGGGTAGGTGCAGAAGAAAGACCATCTTCCAGCCAAACTAAAATGTCTACTTCTTTTAGCGGACAATGTGATAAGATCCCTTTCTTACGGCCACGCCAATCGCTACAAATTCCAGATGAGGCACAAAAACAGCAGGTGCTTCAACGGATATCAAGTGCTCCTTTAAGTGGGCTCTCCTCCACATCAACTTCAACATCACAAATACTCCAGTCCTCAAAGGTGTCACCCAAATCGCACTTGCTTCCTCACAGCTCCCAAATCTCCAGCTGCCCGTCTGAGTATGAGGTAGAACAGATGGTTGAGTCTGCAGAGCTGTTTACTCATACTATAGCCTGGGAATCAGAGGTCGACTCCAGCGCTTCTGTGAATCCAGACGAGGAAATGATCTGCACTGATGCCCAGAATCTTTATGAGTCGGATCCAGGACCAGACGCAGAAGGTTCTGACCATAATGTAGACCCTCATTCCCAAACTGTAACTCCTGTTGGTGGAGACAATGAGGAAGACGATGATAAGACTCAAATACCTGATTGGAGCGACAACTTTAGTTTTTTGTCAGGGCAGGAACAGGTTGGCTCTGAGGACGACGGGTGTGATAACGCACAGGGTGATGATGATGAGGTCGGAGATCCCACTTACTGTCAACCCACAGTCAGCCAAGAGATGAGGTCAGCAGAGGAGGTGGAGGAAGATGCTAGTGACGACGAGGTCAGGTTGCGCCTTCCTGGACAGAGACGTAGTACTGGAAGCACGTCAACAACTGCATCCTCAAACACAACTCTGCCTCTCACCACAAGTCGTGGTGGCTCTTCAGGTCGCATGGGTGCTAAGCCTTGCATAGCCTGGGCATTTTTTCAGATCGATAAAGATGACCCAACTCGTGTTATCTGTAACATTTGTCAGCAAAAGCTAAGTAGAGGCCAAAAAATACATAGTTTGAGTACTTCATGCATGAACCGGCACATGGACATGAAGCATAAGTTGCAGTGGGAAGCTCAGTGTGCTACAATGCGGTCTAGCCGGCCGGGCCAACCACCGTCTGCCATATCTTGTGCATCCGCGGCCTCTTCATCCTCTGTGACTGGGGGGACAGCAGTCACACCTGTTTTGGGGCGCAGACCTGCCACCTCTTTACCCGCAACAGCCAGCGTGATTGGCAGGTCATCATTTTCTTTGGAGGTGGTAACACCAGCTGGTCTTGAGCGCTGTCCGACATCGATAGCACCACCTTTGGATCAAGGCAACCTAACATGTCCGCCTGCATCTTCCTCACAGACCGGCAGTTTGCCGGGGACACCCTTATCAACCCCGTCTAAGCACAATAGCCAGCCCTCGGTCCCTCAGATGTGGACAAGTAAAAGATCATTTCCTCCTAGCCATGAGAAAGCTAAGAGGTTGAATTTCACCATCTGCAAGCTCTTGGCTACAGAAATGCTGCCTTTCCGCCTGGTGGACACAGAGGATTTTCGAGACCTTATGTCCGTCGCAGTGCCCCAGTACCAGATGCCCAGTCGGCACTACTTCTCAAAGAAAGGTGTGCCTGCGCTCCACCAGCATGTCGCACACAACATCACCGCTTCTTTGAGAAACTCTGTGTGTGACAGGGTGCATTTCACCACAGACACTTGGACGAGTAGGCATGGACAGGGGCGTTACATGTCGCTGACTGGGCACTGGGTAGCTATGGTGACAGCAGGACAAGGGGCTGCTGTCCAAGTCTTGCCGTCCCCACGAGTTGTGCGTCAATCCTCTTTATGTCATTTTTCCTCCACTGCTTCTGCCTCCTCAACCTCCTCTCGGTCTTCCACCTGCACCCAAAGCCTGTCTGGTCATGCCACAAGCTTTCTAACTGCGCAGAAGGGATCCTGCACACCTCCTTACTATGCTGGCAGTAGGGCTCAACGTCATCAGGCGGTTTTTACATTGAAATGTCTGGGAAATGTGAGTCACACAGCTGAGGAGTTGTGGTCAGCTCTGGAGAACCAATTTCATGAATGGTTGTCTCCACTGGACCTGAAACCAGGGAAGGCCGTGTGCGACAATGCTGCAAACCTGGGTGCGGCCCTTCGCCGGGGCAATGTCACACACGTGCCTTGTATGGCTCACGTGTTGAACCTGGTTGTCCAGCAATTTTTAGCCCACTATCCCAGACTAGATGGCCTTCTGCAGAGGGCACGGTCGCTGTGTGCTCACTTCCGCCGTTCGCATCCCGCAGCTCAGCGACTTACATCTCTACAGAAGTCGTTGGGCCTGCCACTTCACCGGCTAAAATGCGATGTGCCTACCCGGTGGAATTCAACTCTGCACATGTTGCAGCGACTGTGGCAGCACCGACAAGCCCTGGTGCAATACGTTCTGACGTATAGCCTGGGCCAACGAGATTCAGAGGTGGGGCAAATCACGCTGGAGGAGTGGTCTCAGATCAGGGACCTATGCACCCTTCTGCACAGTTTTGAAATGGCGACGAAGATGTTTAGTGCTGACGATGCCATTATCAGCATGACTATTCCGGTGATTTACATGCTGGAGCACATGTTAAACAGAATTCGGAGTCAGGTGGTGGCACAAGAGGAGGTGGAGGAAGTAGAGGAGGAGGAGTTGTATGCGGAAGGGCTAACATCTGCAAGGTCCAGACGGTCGGCAGCACCAGGGCGGCAGGCATGTGAGGGTGGGGGAGATGATTTTACCAGGGCGCATGGTAGCAGCCAAACTAGTGAGGAATGTGCAGGAGCCCAGGAAGAAGTGGAGGACGAACTGATGGAAGACTCATCAGATGAGGGAGACCTTGATCACATTTCTGTTGTGCGAGGTTGGGGGGAGAGGACAGAGGAAGGAAGCATGATTGTTACCTCGCCACCAACACAACAGGGACTTGGTGCTCCTGGATGCGCAACACACATGAGTGCCTTCTTGCTGCACTACCTGCAACATGACCCTCGAATTGTGAGAATTAGAAATAATCCTGACTACTGGGTTGCCACACTGTTAGATCCCCGGTACAAAAGTAAATTTGCAGAAATTATTCCTGCCATAGAAAGGGATGCACGCATGCAGGAGTATCAGCAGAGACTGTTGCAGAATCTTACATGTGCTTTTCCACAAAATACCAGTGGTGCACGTAGTGAATCTCACAGTTCCAACTTGCCAACCGTGGGACCGTCAAGTGTTCAGCACTCAAACCGTAACAGAACCACAGTATCTGCTGGTAACATCAATTTTGCGGAATCATTTCACCACTTTTTTAGCCCATCCTTTGCAAGGCCACAGGAGACAAGAAGTCTGACCCATAGTCAACGCCTAGAGACGATGGTACAGGAGTATCTCCAAGTAAACATTGAAGCCACGACTGTGTCACTGGACCCTTGCTCTTTTTGGGCTTCCAATCTGGATAAATGGCCGGAGCTAGCCACTTACGCCTTGGAGATCTTGTCATGCCCCGCAGCCAGCGTTCTGTCTGAACGTGTGTTCAGCGCTGCTGGTGGTGTGCTGACAGATAAGCGCACGCGGCTCTCCACTGATAATGTAGACAGACTCACGTTCATAAAGATGAACAAATCATGGATCCGAAACGACTTTTCTACCCCTGTGTCATCCTGGGGAGAGTAAAAGCTTGATGATTGGTTAAAATCACCCTACCAACCGTTTTAAGCTTTCAAATTACTAATCATGTTTATCTGTATCTTGACTGGAAAATAATTTGGGCTTTGTAGCAGTGTGCAGCACTGATCCTATTAGGCCATCTATAATAAGCTTCACCAGATTTAAAATTAAAAATAATTTTTAGCTGCATCTAGCCCGGAAAATAATTTTGGGGCTCCGAGATGCGCAAGACACATAAGTGCCTTCTTGCTGCACTACCTGCAGCATGACCCTCATATTGTCAGAATTCGAAGTAATCATGACTACTGGGTTGCCACACTCTTAGATCCCCCAAACTTTTCGATCAACCTTTTCATTTTAATAAAGACCAAAAAAATGGTCATTTTTGAAATTATAAGCATTAGCAGGTTGTTAGAAACTGAAATCAAACAGTTTTCAACTCAAAACTTTATTCTAGGTGATGTTACATTTTCACATAGGACCCCTTGTTCGAAAGGAGCTTCTGAACTCTCTCGTCCATTGAATTTGTCAGGTTTTGGATGGTTTCTGCTTCAATTGTTTTGCATGAGGACAGAATACCCTCCGAGAGCTGTTGCTTAGATGTGAACTGCCTCCCGCCATCATAGACACTCCTTTTAATGATGCTCCAAAGGTTCTGAATGGGGTAGAGGTCAGGGGAGCATGGGGGTCACACCATAAGTTTGTCCCCTTTTATGCCCATATCAGCCAGAGATGCAGATGTTTTATGTGCAGCATGAGATGGTGCATTATCATGCAGAAAAATGATCTTGCTGTGAAATACACGGTTCTTCTTCTTGAACCATGGCAGGAAGTGCTGTTTGAGAAAATCCACATACATTATGGATTTTCATGGGGGCCGACAATCTCTCTCCCCATGATTCCAGCCCAAAACATTACTCCACCTCCTCCTTGTTGGCGCTGTAGCCGTGTTTGCGTGGGGTGTCCATCAACCAGCCATCCTCCACTCCATTCATCTGGACCATCGAGCGCTGCACGGCACTCATCCGTGAACAAAACAGTTTTGAAATCAGTCTTCATGTAATGTTTGGCCCACTGGAGCCGTTTCTGCTTGTGTGAAGTGGATAGAGGAGGTCGACAGGATGGCGTATGCACAGCTGCAAACCTCTGAAGGACCCTGCATCTTGTTGTTCGGGGGACGTTGGAGGCACAAGCAGCTTCAAAAACTTGTCTGCTGCTATGACAAGGCTTTTTTGCCGCTGCTCTTTCAACCTGACGTAATTGCCTGTAGGAAAGAGTCCTCAATTTGCCCTTATCAGCACGCACACGTGTGTACTGTGAATCAGCTACATACTTCTTGATTGCCAAGACACTTCATCCTGATCATCGCACAATGTTGATTGTAGTCATGCCTTGACCTAAACACTCCACAATTTGTTGCTTCTCAGCAGCCGACACATCCTTTTTCTTTCCCATTTTGGCAGAAAATGTAGGCTGCTTAATAATGTGAGAGAGCCTTCTTAAGTAGTCTTGCCTTTCATTGGACACACCTGCCAAACTAATTAGCACAGGTGTCTGCAATTGCTTACAGTGATATAAAGAGCCCTGACACACATCACCATCAATGAGTTTAACTGACAAACAAACAAATTCTTCCCTTATCACTCCTAAACACTTTTTGCATAATAATTTGGAACGCGGTGTACATGTGCTTTTCCACAAAACACCAGTGGTTCACGTAGTGAATCTTACAGTTCTAACTTGCCAACCGTGGTCTGTATGGAATTGTTCAATAAAGGGCCCAAAATTAAGATAACATAGATGGGAGAGGTCTCTATGAATAGGAATTCCTAAGTATTTGATACCCTGTGAGGGCCAGGCAAAGGGAAAGTTGGACTGGATGGAATCCTATATGGATTTAGGGAGGGAGACATCGAGGGCCTCAGACTTCGCTGCATTGATTTTAAAATTTTACCATGTAACAAAGTGATCTATTTCAGCCATAACAGCAGGGATGGATATATGTGATTGAGTGATATATACTAGGACATCATCAGCAAATAGAGAGCACTTGTACTCGGTGCCTCCCACCTCAATCCACCTAATATTGGGGTTATGGCGAATTGATGAGAGCAGGTGCTCCGTCACTAGGATGTATAAGAGAGGGGACAGAGGACATCCCTGCCTTGTCCCATTGGTGATTGTGAAAGGTGATGAAAATGTTCTGACGCACCCCCTGGGCCTTGGGACACCCGGAGCCGGACCCTTTTTGGTGGATGCTGGTGGTTGTAGTCTTCGTGGCGGCGATCCGGTTCCGTGGCTCAGGGCGGTCAAACCAGTGGCGGAACTATTTATGTGGTTTTGATGTTTAAATGTCCGACTACGCCACCCGTGGATTGCGGTCAGAGTGAACCGCCGCTACAGGGCAGACCGCTAAGGCTGGTGTTGTGGGTGCAGCAGAGCGTAGCATAACTCCCCACGGGAGGAGTATAGCCTCAGGGCAGTGTATGCGGAGGATGGGGGTGATGGTGCAGGGCAGCAGCAGTAACGACACGGAGTCAGTGATGCAGTTCAGGGCCTTTACTCACAGTTCTTATTATCCAGACCACGTCTGCAGGTAACGGCTGCCCACGTCGTACTGTGCTCACCAGGTGAGGGGCTCAGACAACTCCCAGATAACTTTGGAGCGCTTCACAGGACCCCCTTTGTGTGTCCTTTGTCTGGCCTTTCTTACCAACACTTCTGTCCGGCTGCCTCGGGCCTCCTCTTGGTAAACTTGGCGCCAGTTTCCCTGACCCTATGTGGTGCCTTCCTAGCGGGTGGAGCAAGGGGCTGCGCCACATAAAATGTCAGAGCCTCCGGTTTCTAGCTGAGGGTCGTTTCCTGCCTCCACTAGTTCGGGGACCGGTCTCCCCCTTTGGCCTGACCCCTCCACGCAGGTGGATTCGGGCGTGCGGTGGCGACTCGCCCGTCCGCACCCCTGGGATCCCTTCATTCCTCGTTCCTGGAGCCTTCTCCGCTCCTCTTCCTTCCTTCTCCCTCTTGCAGGCCTGGGCCTCTGTTACTAGGCCCGCCTCCGGAGCAGAGCTCATGCAGAGCCCCTGCTCCCTGCCACTTCTGCTCAGACTTCTCTGCACTGAACTAAGATGGTGCCCACCTTTTATACTCCCTTCTCAATGCACCCAGGAACTGCTTCCTCCCTGCTCCTGCACTGCAGGGTTCCCCTTCCTCAGTGTTCCCTCCCCCCACTCCAGCCAGGGACAGGGACTGTCGTGCCCATCTCAGGGGCATATTGGTCGCCCTGCCCCACGGCAATGTGGTGTAATGCATGCAGGTGTCGGGTCCTGATCCACACTCCATCCTTATCTGAGAGTGAGATATCACACCTCTGGGTGAGGTGCAATACGTCTGTAGCAACCGAGCCCTCGGTGCTACAGTTCCATTTATCTTCAGCCTAGGTGACGTATTGTGATACAGGGCCGTGATTTTGGCTATAAAAGGGTCCCCTAGACCCCTACCCCAAGCTTTTTAAGAGAATCATATATGGCGTGCCAGGAGACTCTATGGAATGCTTTCTCAGCATCCAACGAGAGTATCTACTTACAAATTTTTAACTGCATCTAGCCCAGGAAATACTTTGTGCCTAGTAGCAGTGTCTGCTAGTCAGCGGATTATCCCGGCTGTTAAGCAAGCTACACCACCTGTAGTTTGGACACTTAATTTTTTCAAAGGAAATGCTTCGGGACCACGGGATACTTAGTGAAGAGCATCAGGAGGCACCCCAAGGCATAGGGGCTGGGACTGGCACTAGGATGCCTTGCGGTGGACAGCCGAGCTCGATCCTTATAAAAGCTTTTTAACTGCAGCAGCTTTAGTGGACGCTACTGGAGCTGGAATTACGCGGCTGCTGGCATGAGACTTGCCCTCCAATAGATCCTTGTAAATGGATTTAAAGTGTATTCATTCAAATTAGAGGGACAATTTAAATTAAAAAGCTTAGAGCTGCCTCCACCACAGGGGGGCTCTCTCGACCCACCAGCGGACAGGCACCAGTATTGGGAGAGGGGGGCTGGCCGTCAGGGTTCACCGCGGCTCTGGCACAAACCCGGCGACACGGAGGTGGCACGGGCAGGAGCGGACTGGCCGTCTCGGCTTCTCACTTTTTGGATTTTAGAAGGGCATGACATGCCTATATCTGTGTCTCCCCCTCCTTTTACTCCTCCACCTCTTTTCTTTTCGCATGACTATATGTACTTGTCACTTTTCCATGTGTTAGTTGTGTCTTCTGAGCAGTTTGTCAGCTTTTGGACACCTTTGAAGGTGTTTTCTATGTGTTTCTATGTGTTTTTGTTTGCCTGCCATTGGTTTTAACGGTGTTCGAAGGTGTTCGACGAACAGTTCGACGAACAGTTCGGCGAACACACGGGTGTTCGACGAACCGAACCGAACTCGAACACTACGGGGGTGGCTCAACACTACTCTCAACGTGATTTCTTTTATCTGACACCTTATCCTCAGAGCCTTCCCCAGCTTCTGCACTGCTGAAGGATTCAGCTGTTACACTCCCTGCTACTGGAGTGTGGACTACATAAGGGAATCCACAAAAGCTGCTATCCGGATCAGAGAGACTGTAAGCGGGACCTCTGGCGAGAGGCCGAAGTATTCCTTTCTTTCAGTAAAATTTGTTGTTCCTGTCTTCTTCGGCTGGGACCCCTTCCTGCAAAGACAGACAGGCCTGAGACGGGGGACACATCCTTCTGGAGTAAAGGACTGGTAACGTGTGAGTAGGGACAGTGAGGGTCAGCTTATCAGTACACGTTATTGCTGTGCATATTTACGGTTGTCATTTATTGTGTTCTGCTGTGTATACAAGTAAAGATACGGTTATCAAGATAGAGTCTGTGTGTGGGGATCTTGCTGGGCCAGATCATAGATACCAACGCTCGGCCTTGCCCGCGGTCACTTCATCTGGCGTAGTCGACAGGATCTGTGACCAACAAGATTCCCACCCAGGCCACGTGTACAGTCAGAAAGCCCCGCCGGTGTCTATTGTGAATCAGGTCAGGAAATTTGGCGGACGAAACTACCCTGTACCAGAGTGGGCGGAACAAGTCCGGATACTGGGGGAAATGTATAATATTGACCCTAAGACCTTGGCAGAAATGGCGGTACTGACGCTAGAGGGGGAGGCATGGACGACAGTCAGACTGGAGACGGTCAGGGGCCAGCGTACAGTAGATGATTTGGTGCGGGTGCTGGAGAACACCTATAGGCTGACCACATACCAGGGAACACTGCAACACATGTTCTTTAGACGGACGCAGCTTGAATGGGAGGATATTCCCCAATATGCGAACGCCCTTCAGGTACTCCTTGAACAAGCCTGTGGAAAAGGGGAACAACTAGCTGGTATGGCTCCTCGTGACCTGGTACTGAGAGACCAATTTGTAATAGGACTGAGAGACCAGTATCTTAACCGCACGTTACAGGACTTGATCCGGATGATGCCGACTCTTACTTTTGCTGAAGTCAAACAGGAAGCCATAGAACGTTCAACGGGACCCGTCATGGATGTGGGGATTCAAGGTGCTGCGTGCAGATCCATATCTGACATTAAAAATCCGAACAGTGACACGGAAGACCTGAAACAGATGGTAGCAGACTTACAGAAACAGGTATTACAGTTGACATTAGACCGACAGGGAGACCAGCGAAGACAGCCTAGTCGTCCCGTGAGACAGTGTTGGTCATGCGGTGATCCTCGCCATAGGGCAAATCGTTGTCCTCAACACTTCCCTCCGCAAAAACCTCCGTCGCACCAACAAACAAACCCTCAGTCGCCCCAGCGAAGGGAATTTCGATCAGACCAGCGAATGGAACCCCAGCCATATCCACAAGCAGAGCTACCACGCCGGGCCTCACCACAATGGCCGCCGTTAAACTAGACATCCCTGCAGCTGAGGCTCGCGCAGCAGGGGAGGCCAAGGAGAGGGGTGTGGAAAAACAGAGCCGATGGCGGAGTGCTCTTGCCTCGAATAGCCCGACACTTGAAGTTGTCCTGGAAGGAATTGCCGTACAGGGACTGATGGACACCAGGTCACAAGTGACCACGATCTCTGAACAGTTTTACGAAAATTACCTCAAACCAAGAACTGCTCGTGACCCAGGCACCGCCATTAAGATTATTGCGGCTAATAATCTACCCATTCCAGTGACCGGAGTTGCTTGGATGGACACAAAGGCCTGTGGACAGGACTTATGGAAACGAGGGATCGTCATCGTCAAGGAAGGTTTCGGCTCCGAGACCCATGTGATAGTTGGAATGAACATCTTGAAAGACCTGGATCTTATGCTGTTGACAAGAAAAGGACCCAAATACTGGCAGAAAGTCACCAAACATAAGCCGACTCATCTGGCATTCCAGCGCGTAATCCGGACCGTTGGACTTCAACAGATGGCAGAGGAACAACTACCCCTAGCCGCCATTACGGTGCCACGCCGTACTCGGATTACTTTGCCCGCTGAAAAAGAGACAGTCATTTCCTTACCCCTTAACACCCACCGACAACTTGAGGGGGTTGAAGTGTTGGTCAAGCCGAGGACCCCAAGTGGGGGTAAGCTAAACCCACTAGTTGCTCGCACTCTAGCCGTCGTGAGGAACGGGAGAGTCCATGTCAGGTTAAACAACACTGCAGACGTAGGCCTAGCCCTTGAAGCCGGCACTCAGCTTGCCCGGGTATATGCTCTACCCACGGAAGTGAATCCCATTGGACCCCTAAAATTCACCCCGTCTACAGAAGGCGACTGGACGGTAACCGTCTCAGCCATAAACGCTCAAGTAGACGATGAAGACATTGGGTGAAAACTACGGGAAAAAGTACAGCTAGACACGTCTCAATACACCAAACAAGAAGTGTCTCAAGTGGAGGAACTCCTACGGGAACACCAAAACTCCTTTGCAAAGCATGACACAGACTTTGGGTGTACCACCAGTATCCAGCACGAGATATCCACGGGCGACACCCCCCCATATCCGCGAGAGGTACCGGCAGATACCACATCAGCAATACCAGGAGGTGAAAAGCCTGTTAGAATCCATGCTACGCGCCGGAGTGGTACGTGAAAGCCAGAGCCCGTGGGCTGCACCCGTGGTGATAGTCAAAAAGAAAGATGGTTCCCTAAGATTTTGCGTGGACTACCGTAGGCTGAACGCTTGCACTATCCGGGACTCATATCCACTTCCTCGGATCGAAGAGTCACTGACGGCCCTAAAGAAGGCCAAATATTTTTCGTCCCTAGACCTGGCCAGTGGATATTGGCAGGTTCCAATGAGTGAGAAGGACAGGGAAAAGACCGCCTTCATCCTTCCCATGGGCCTGTATGAGTTCGACCGGATGCCGTTCGGCTTGAATAACGCTCCGGGGACCTTTCAGAGACTGATGGAACGCTGTCTGGGAGACTTCAACTTTGAGTTTACGCTGATATACCTTGACGACATCGTGGTATACTCCGCCACCTTTGAGGATCATCTTCACAAGCTTGGCCAAGTGTTCCAGCGCTTGAGGGGACACGGCTTGAAGTTGAAGCCCAGCAAGTGCCTTCTGTTCCAGCAGGAAATCGACTACTTGGGTCACCGGATCTCGGCCGAAGGTGTCCAGCCCTCTCCGGAGAAGATAGCAGCCGTTCAAGAGTGGCCGCAGCCAACTACCGTCAAAGAAGTCCGGGCTTTTCTGGGACTGGCAGGCTACTACCGTCGGTTTGTCAAGGACTTTGCTCGGCTTGCTGAACCACTGCGTGAGGTTCTCCGAGGGACCGCGAACAGTCCCAGAGGGCGACGCATCAGTTGGGGGCCTGACCGAGAAAAATCCTTTCAGGCACTTAAGGCTGCTCTAACATCCCCCCCTGTTCTGGCGTATGCAGATTACACATTACCGTTTCAGTTGCAAACCGACGCCAGCCTTCAATGCCTAGGGGTGGTCCTCTCTCAAGTTCAAGATAATAAAGAACGCATGATAGCCTATGCCTGTAGGTCTCTCCGTGATACCGAAAAGAATCCCGTCAACTACAGCTCCTTCCGTTTGGAACTCTTGGCTCTGACTTGGGCTATGACGGAGAAATTTGCCGGCTATCTGACAGGAGCGAAGGTGCTGGTCATGACGGACAACAATCCTCTTGCCCACCTAGAGAATGCCAAACTAAGGGCAATGGAACAGCGCTGGATGGCCAGGCTCTCTATATTCCAGTACAAAATTAAATACAGAGCGGGGAACGAGAATCAGAATGCTGACAGCCTGTCTAGAGTGACATCATCCCCGCCAGTGGGGGACTGGGATGAAGAGTTGGAGGAAGATGAGATGCCTGACTTTGCCCGGCTCGCAAAGCAAATAGAAGATAGCCGCCAGTATGCTGTAGGAGGGATTGAAGCCGTAGTGGGATCTCCCCTGTCCCAGCAAGAATGGGCCAAGCTTCAAGATCGAGATCCCGAGCACGTCTTACTGAAACAGTATGTGAATAAACAAGAGAAACCGCCCTCTGAAGTGAGAGACCGACTATCGACCGGAGCCTTGGCTCTGCTCGCCCAATGGGATCGACTGATCGTGAAAGATGGAGTCCTGTGTCGCAGGGCCCTTCTATCCCATATGCTGGAGGAGTGTTTGCAGATTGTCGTCCCGGTGTAGTTGGCCCATGAGATGGTGGGCGAAGCTCACAGGAGGAACGGCCACTTCGGCATAGACAAGACCCTCCGGTGGACCCAGCAGTTCATTTTTTGTCCGGGGCTCCGTAAGCTGGTTGAAAACATCTGTCAAGGATGCCGTACCTGTGAATTCCACAAGTCCGCGGAGCAGCGTGCCCCCGTCCAGACTATTAAGACGTCGAGGCCCCTCGAACTGTTGATGGTGGACTATCTGTTGATCGGAACGGCGAATAGTGGCTACCAGTACTGTCTGGTGATGGTGGACCACTTCACGAAATTGGCCGTCGCTGTTGCTACCAAGGATCAGACTGCTGAATCAGCTGCACAGGCCATCTGTCAGCAATTCGTTCGGGTCTACGGGTGTCCGGAGCGGCTACACTCTGATCAGGGGGCTTGTTTCGAAGGGCGAGTCATTGAAGAACTCCAACGGATGTATGGAATCAAGAAGTCCAGGACCACCCCTTACCATCCACAAGGGAATGGCGCGTGTGAACGCTTTAACTGGACCCTCTTACAACTGATCCGGACACTGGCTGAAGACAAAAAGCCCGACTGGTCTCGATTCCTCCCAGAACTGCTGTGGGCCTATAATAATCAAGTCCATTCCGTCACCGGATACACCCCATTACCCTTCTCTTTGGCCTTCCAGACAAAGACATCCATGAGTTGCAACTGTCTAGCTCCGAAGAAGATACCTGTGGTACCTATCCTTCCTGGCTACAAACACACCGCCAGAGAATGGAGACTGTCTACCGGCTAGTAGGCCAACAAATCCAGGATCAAGTGCACGCTGACCCACTTCCGGTACAAGAGGACTCACTGAATGTAGGTCAACTGGTCCTAGTCCGTATAAAGAAACCGCAAGGGAAACTCCGGCCCAAGTGGGAGACCGAAGTCTATCGAGTAATTGGACAGCCGTACCCCGGTGGCCCCGTCTATCGAGTGCAGGGCGAAGACAGTGGCAGCATCCGAACTTTGCACCGTAATATGTTGCGCCCCTGCCATTCCCAGCCTGACTCCCCTACTGTGATACCTAGAGAGATGGATATCACTAATACTGTCGGAGACGCTGACCCTGGGGATGTAGAGATTGAATGCATGCCTACCCCTGTCCGTCCGACTGACGCACTTGGACCGATTACCTCCTCTACTGACATGTCGACTGGGAAAGAGAGTGGGGTGACTGATCGGAGGGAGGGGATCCAACCTGTTAGGCGGACAACGAGAACCGCTGCAGGGGTACCTCCAGGACAGTCCTACAGAGACCAATATGTGTGGCCCTCTTCCCAGCCGCCCCCTGTCACATCCACAGCCATCGCCGCCCTGGAACCGGTCGTTGACAGGGACTGCCAACCTTTGAGTGGGGGGGCGTGTAGTGAGCTGGCAGACTCTGGCTGTTCTGTGATAATTGAGATAGAGCCTGTGACAGGAATGATTACGCAGGATGGTGTTGCCACCTTGTGGCCAGAGATTGCACCTGCGCAGGGTGTGATGACAGAGAAAAAGACTGAGCCTCCTGTGTCCCGCCCTAGAGAGTCATGTGACCAGAGTGGGAAGCAGGAAAAAGCGCGCAAAGAGTCTGTTGTTGTCTGTGAAAAGAGCCAGGACGGTGTGCAGCTCCTCGTGTGTGGCGCAGAGGAGACTCTCAACGTGATTTCTTTTATCTGACATCTTATCCTCGGGGCCTTCCCCAGCTTCTGCACTGCTGAGGGATACAGCTATTACACTCCCTGCTACTGGAGTGTGGACTACATAAGGGAATCCACAAAAGCTGCTATCCGGATCAGAGAGACTGTAAGCGGGACCTCTGGCGAGAGGCCGAAGTATTCCTTTCTTTCAGTAAAATTTGTTGTTCCTGTCTTCTTCAGCTGGGATGCCTTCCTGCAAAGACAGACAGGCCTGCGACGGGGGACACATCCTTCTGGAATAAAGAACTGGTAACGTGTGAGTAGGGACAGTGAGGGTCAGCTTATCAGTACACGTTATTGCTGTGCATATTTACGGTTGTCATTTATTGTGTTCTGCTGTGTTAAAAATGTATACAAGTAAAGATACGGTTATCAAGATAGAGTCTGTGTGTGGGGATCTTGCTGGGCCAGATTATAGATACCAACGCGCGGCCTTGCCCGCGGTCACTTCATCTGTATATGTTCAGATTTTTTATCAGTTAACAAAATGCATAGTTAAGATTGATAAATGCAAAAAAATGTTAGTAAACCTAGAAATTTGTTTTTTAGTTAATTTTTTTTTATTTTAATTAATAATAGCATAGAAGGATAAGGAGGGGGACTAGGAACATAATCAATAGCCAAAATCATAGTCAGGAGGACAGCCGGGGTCAGATACTGGGTGATCAGTAAAAGCCAATCAGTATGAATACCGCGGAGCCCGGTGACAGAGGCGTTACTGAAACATGTCCAGGTATAGATGGACCAGTCAGAAGGCCACAGGTAGATGGTGATGGTCCTTCTATACAGGTCCAGCAGTGATGGTGGATCTGCTGGACTTCAGGTTTCCTGTCTTTCAGATGGTTTTAGGGCAAGAGTAACAGCATGCAAATATGCCAGCAGCCCTGGATAATCCACGCCGGCAGGATGATAAGATCCGGCGGAAGATGGAACCTATGAGAAGAGAAGTAAATATAATGGAAGTGATGGGACTCCATAATACATGACACTGCTGTGCGGTCACTGTGGCCGGACGGCAGAGGAATCTTATCATACAGAGGTCAGGGATCATTGTCAGCCATCATACATGTGACAATCCATCACTGACAGATGACATCTGCTCCGCATGAATTATTCTCACTGACCGACATCACACAACATGGAGCTGATTCTCACACTTACCTCGTCTCTTATTCCCCTTTTCTACATTTTCAGATTTTTCTTGCTCTTTACTCAGATTTATTGAAGATTTTCTTTCCTCCTGAGCTGGAAATTCTGATCAGAAAGTAAAAAAAACCTCAGTAACGACATATTCCCATGGGACCTGCTTAGTCTCCTGTATATAGTCCTGTCTCCTATAGTCCTGAAAATCTAGTATTGCTTCATAATAGGGCAGAATAAGTCCTATATAATGTGCATAACCTCATCTGAGGGACATTAGATGTACCACTACTATAGAGAAGTAAGTGTCCTGTCTGCCGCCATGTGGTACATCATTGATGAGAGATATTTTATAATAGGAGACGATGTCTCCTTATGATGATGTAGGTTATTGGATGCTACAACATATCTCACAGAAACAATGAAAAAAACTTCTGTACACAATGTAAGGAAATAGAGATAGAGTATGGGCCATGGGCAACATAATTGGGATCCATGAAACATAGACAACATAGGAAACCTATTACAGAAAAACCACGTAGAAATATTTGAGCCTTAAAGACAACATTCACATTGTTGGTGCTGTAGACATGTACATACCTGACAATGGGGACGAGGATGGCAAACTGCTAATAGCATCTTCTCTATCAGATAGAGGAACAGAATCTTTCTGCCTGTTTGAAAGAAAATAAATGTGTAAATCAGAAATAAATGCAGTATAAAAGGGGTTTTCTCAGTATAAGAACATGGACAATAGGGCCTAATAGGATGCATGACCGTCATAGTGGGGAAGGTTTCCTGCTCAAAACTACCTTCTATAGAGCCGAGCAGAAATCAGCTGCTAAGCATGACTGGCATGTAATACTACATCTCTGCCACAATATGGGCAGCACTAAAAATGCATGACCGGCCGCAATTATAGACTGTTAGTTATCACCAGCAGTTTCTAAAGGCAAAAGCACAATTACCGCTCATCATGGGGTGGTGGATGCTGAATTTGATAATATGGTATTTATATCCTATATTTGATGTTGTGTACATATATCATCCTGAAGCTCCCAGTAGTGGCCCCATAATCTACTCACATCTCTGAGATGTTTGTGCTGGATTCTACGGTATACTCTGGAGAGGACTTGGGATCCTCATTGTCCATTGTCCTGGTAGCAGTGGTACAGAGCTAAATGTGGAAACAATAAAAAATATATGAAATAATTTAATGTTTACTTTTACGTGTCTTTTACACATATTTTGGATTTATTAATCACATACTTACTTTTGAAAATCGTTCAGAAGTTGATATAAAATTGTGGAAGTCAAGACTCTCATTGTCCTCACTTGTGTGCTCTGAGACCAGATGTTTGTTTATATCATAATGATCTACAAGACATAGATAATGAAGTGCTATTAGAGGTTGTCAGTATAACACAGTCACCATTTATCATTAATATTAATGGGAAACAATTGTTACATATTAAGGAAGACGAGACAAACAGCCGCTTAGTCTAGATGACGTCTTCTTCTACTTACTCATAAATAAGCTGGTGTCCACATCTGATGTTAGCTTAGGAACATACACCGGCTTTTGACTTAGAAGGTTATCAAAGTCTAAGTCACTTAAGAAGGGATGACCCTTGATCTCAAATACTCCTCCTGGATAAAGAAAAACAAAGGTGATGTGGATATTGTCAGAAACTCCCCCATATCTAAACGGTGTATCTTAATCTGAACTAATTATATAACTGAGCCGACATGTAAGAAATAGACTAAAGCACTAAAAATGCACAAGCTGATAGACAAGTGCCGATCCTCATGTACATTTGCGATATGTCCTCGGTGTAATAAGGAAATAATAATATTATTATATCTGTTACCTGTCCCAAGTCTATGCACAGGATTTATTATGAGCAGCTCTGTGATAAGGGTCTGAGCATCAGGTGGAGGAGCACGATCACAATTCCAAATTATGTGTCCTGTTATGTAGAAAATTACAGAACATAAAACCTCTTTACTGGACTATAAGATAAAGCAAAGGAAAAAACTAAACTAATGTAACCAGTCAAAGCAATGATTGGATCATTCTACTTACCAATGCCAATACTTTTATAAAGCTCAATTACAGAACCCCCACGAAGTGGTACGTATCCCAGGAGAAATTCAAGTAGGATTATCCCCATTGACCACCAGTCAACAGGTCTTCCGTAGCATTTCTTTAGGATGATCTCTGGGGCTTTGTATAATGGGGTGCCACAGTCCTGGAAACCAAGAGAGATTAGAGATGAAAATAGATTAAATTATTATTTTGCCAAGTTTTCGACATAAAAACAGAATGACAGAAGATAAAATATCAGTGGAAAGTTATCTAAAAATGAAGAATGTAGAGAAGACACAATAGGGTGATGAGATTTGTACAGAACCAGCTAAGTTCCTGTAAATAATGCTGACCTCACGGTTCAGGAACTCTCTGGCGATGTCCTCCGCTAATTCCTTGTAGATGTTGGTGTTTGGTATCATGACACCAACTTTTGAAAGCCCAAAATCTGTGACTTTAATATGTCCAGTAGACGTTATCAGGAGGCTGTGAAAGAAAAGATGGGTTTAGCTTCATAGACCGTGAGATGATAAAGGATAAATTTCCCCCTTTTGTTATAATACAGGGGGCACTTACTTCTCTGGCTTCAAGTCTCTGTGCACCACACCATAACTATGGAGGTATTCTACAGCAAGAACCGCTTCTGCAAAGTATAAGCGGGCCAAGGGGACAGGTAAAGGACCCCTGGTTCTTAGGAGGGTCCTGCAGTCTCCACCTATAGAAGAAAGAAAATATGACAGGTAAGTGGTTTATTCAGCGGATCACCATAATGTATAATGAGAAGTGAGCAGAGACATTGGGGCAGGAGAGAATATATAAAGATATAATGTATATTCGACATAATATTAGCCTGAAGTCATGGTGAAACGTCATCCATGTAACTAATAACACAAATAGCATCTTGTCTACAGCTGGAGATACTGACAGTGCGGACATACAGGGAGATCACACACATCAATGACTTTCCGGGCATCTTGGTAATGGATAACCTATAGTAAATGCTCTGTGGGGATGTAACCATTCACATTGAAAAATCCTAATTTTAAGAGTGGTGATAAAATGTAAGCAGACATGGTCTGAATATAATACAATGTACGTGTCCTACCTCCTACATACTCCATGACCATACACAGGTGAGATCTTGTAGGGAAGGAGCAGAGCATGGAGACCACAAAGGGACAATCAGCGAATGTCAGGATGTCCCTCTCCAGAAAGGCCATTTCCACTTTCCGTGGCCTATCCAAGTTCTTCTTGGCCATTTTCTTCATAGCAAAGACCTGTTGTGAGACTTTATGATGCACTAAGTAGACGGCACTAGAGAGAAGGAGAATCCAAGGGTTATAATAAATCCTTATTACAGTCTGTATATAGAAGTCATTATATGATTTTCTGTACTAATGTTTATACTAGAAGTCCGGCCATCACTAGAAATCCACATCTAGAAATACATGAAACACTACATAGATCACCTATGGGAGGTTCCACAATGCCACGTCTGCCGGAGCCCTCACCAAGGTCACATTACAGGTGAGAGAATCTACTGAAATTCTTCTTGGGCAGATTCGCTATAATTGACCAGTAGTTACGATTCAGTCCAAATAAAAATTGGTCCAAATTGAAAGTCCTCCAATTGCTGTAAGCAGATGTTTTTTAAGCTCTCTCCACACCCCAAAGCATAATAAATGGAGGGGAGGAAATACGTTAAAATGTAATTAAACATAATATACCCACCTGTCCTAGGCCCTCACCTGTCCATCACTGCAGTCCTCCATCCTCTGTGCCAGTCTTTGGTTGTTCTGGCGCCCCCTTCTGCTGCTGAGGCCAGTGATTGGACTCACATGGTCATGGTGGACGGTGGCAGGTGCAGATGTCATTGATGTCCATATCGTGTCACCCCTATCGTGACCATGTGTAGCCAATAACTCTTATCAGCTCCATAATGAAGCCCCCCCAAAAAAACAAAGACTGGAGCGGAGAGCAGGAAAGCTCTGGTGGAGGTGGCAGCATAAGGACAGATGAGGGTCCAGGACAGGTGAGTGTAATGTATTATATTATTTGAATCCCTTTCCTTACAGTTTGATTTGTTACAGATCAGTTTGCTCAACTGGATATACAGTACAGTAACTGAGCTGAATAGTGACATTTAGATGTGGACAGTGGTGTGGACTTGTATCGTTTCCCTATGACAGTGATGGCGAACCTTTTAGAGACCGAGTGCCCAAACTGCAATCCAAAACTCACTTATTTATCGCAAAGTGCCAACACGGCAATTTAACCTGAATACTGTCTGAGGTTTTATTTTGGAAAAACAACTCCTACATTAGCACGCAATAGAGTCTATAGCAAAGAGCTTGTAAGCGCTGCAGTCCAAGCCTAAGATTCTCGCCACCGATTGCAGAGTAGGTCTGTTCTTGAGAATGGAGAGGATTTTTATTCAAAAGTAAAATTGCAAAGTCGTTTGTTTTTACAACCTCTTTGTTTCTGTAACCCTTTATCATGATGAGAATAACCCTTTAAGCCAGGGATGTCAAACTTTAATATACAGAGGGCCAAAATTAAAAGCTTGGACAAAATCACAGGCCAAACTTTATATTTGTTAAAAAATGTCTACAATTCAGGAAGTTTTTCCTTATCAAATAAAACTATTAACTTTTGCAATTATATTGTAATAATATAATATGTTATGTAAGAGCCGTAAAAAGCATGGCCTAATGTAAATATGTAATAACAAAAGGATAAAAAAAACTTGAATAAAACAGATAATAAAGTATGATGCAAACAAATGTGCCCCCAAACAGAGTATGATACCCCCACAGTGAATTCCTCCACATGCACAGTATGATGACCCTACTGTACCCCCCATCAATCCCTGGTGACCCCATCACAGTATGATTGTGACCCCATCACAGTATGATTCTCCAGCAGTAATCCCCACACAGCCCTCCATACAGTATAATGGTCCCCACATAGTTCTCCATACAGTATAATGACACCACATAGTCCTCCATACAGTGTAATGGGCCCCACATAGTCCTCCATACAGTATAATGGGCCCCACATAGTCCTCCATACAGTATAATGGCCCCATATAGTCCTCCATACAATGTAATGGCCCCACATAGTCCTCCATACAGTACAATGGCCTCACATAGTCCTCCATACAGTATAATGACCCCACATAGTCCTCCATACAGAATAATAGGCCCCACATTGTCCTCCATACAGTATAATGGTCCCCACATAGTTCTCCATACAGTATAATGACACCACATAGTCCTCCATACAGTGTAATGGGCCCCACATAGTCCTCCATACAGTATAATGGGCCCCACACAGTCCTCCATAAAGTGTAAAGGGCCCCACATAGTCCTCCTTACAGTATAATGGCCCCCACATAGTCCTCCATACAGTGTAATGGGCCCCACATAGTCCTCCATACAGTGTAATGGCCTCACATAGTGCTCCATACAGTGTAATGGGCACACATAGTCCTCCATACAGTATAATGGCCCCATATAGTCCTCCATACAATGTAATGGCCCCACATAGTCCTCCATACAGTACAATGGCCTCACATAGTACTTCATACAGAATAATGGGCCCCCATATGGTCTTTCCTACAGTATAATGGCCCCCACATAGTCCTCCATACAGAATAATGGGCCCCCATATGGTCCTTCGTACAGTATAATGGCCCCACATAGTCCTCCATACAGAATAATGGGCCCCACATAGTCCTAAATACAGAATAATGGGCCCCCATATGGTCCTTCCTACAGTATAATGGCCCCCACATAGTCCTCTATACAGTGTAATGGGCCCCACATAGTCCTCCATACAGTATATTGGCCCCATATAGTCCTTCCTACAGTATAATGGGCCCCACATACTCTTTCATACAGTATTATGAGCACCACATAGTCCTCCATACAGTGTAATGGTCCCACATAGTCCTCCATACAGTACAATGGCCTCACATAGTCCTCCATACAGAATAATGGGCCCCACATAGTCCTCCATACAGAATAATGGGCCCCCATATGGTCATTCCTACAGTATAATGGCCCCCACACAGTCCTCCATACAGTGTAATGGGCTCCACATAGTCCTCCATACAGTGTAATGGCCCCATATAGTCCTCCATACAGTGTAATGGGCCCACATAGTCCTCCATACAGTATAATGGCCCCACATAGTCCTCCATACAGTATAATGGCCCCACATAGTCCTCCATACAGTATATTGGCCCCATATAGTCCTTCCTACAGTATAATGGGCCCCACATACTCTTTCATACAGTATTATGAGCACCACATAGTCCTCCATACAGTGTAATGGGCCCCACATAGTCCTCCATACAGTATAATGGCCCCACATAGTCCTCCATACAGTATAATGGCTCCAAATGCTCCTCCATATTGTAAAATGGCCCCATATAGTCCTCCATACAGTATAATGGCCCCGCATACTTCTCCATATTTTATAATGGCTCCATATAGTCCTCCATACAGTATAATGGCCCCGCATAGTCCTCCATACAGAATAATGGGCCCCCATATGGTCCTTCCTACAGTATAATGGCCCCCACATAGTCCTCCATACAGTGTAATGGGCCCGCATACTTCTCCATATTTTATAATGGCCCCACATAGTCCTCCATACAGTATAATGGCCCCACATAGTCCTTCATACAGTATATTGGCCCCATATAGTCCTTCCTACAGTATAATGGGTTCCACATAGTTTTTCATACAGTATTATGAGCACCACATAGTCCTCCATACAGAATAATGGGCCCCACATAGTCCTCCATACAGAATAATGGGCCCCCATATGGTCCTTCCTACAGTATAATGGCCCCCACATAGTCCTCATACAGTGTAATGGCCCCATATAGTCCTCCATACAGTGTAATGGGCCCACATAGTCCTTCATACAGTATAATGGCCCCACATAGTCCTCCATACAGTATAATGGCCCCACATAGTCCTCCATACAGTATATTGGCCCCATATAGTCCTTCCTACAGTATAATGGGCCCCACATACTCTTTCATACAGTATTATGAGCACCACATAGTCCTCCATACAGTGTAATGGGCCCCACATAGTCCTCCATACAATATAATGGCCCCACATAGTCCTCCATACAGTATAATGGCTCCACATGGTACTCCATATTGTATAATGGCCCCATATAGTCCTCCATACAGTATAATGGCCCTGCATACTTCTCCATATTTTATAATGGCCCCATATAGTCCTTCCTACAGTATAATGGGCCCCACATACTCTTTCATACAGTATTATGAGCACCACATAGTCCTCCATACAGTGTAATGGGCCCCACATAGTCCTCCATACAGTATAATGGCCCCACATAGTCTTCCATACAGTATAATGGCTCCATATAGTCCTCCATACAGTATAATGGCCCCGCATAGTCCTCCATACAGTATAATGGCCCCACTTAGTCCTCCATACAGTATAATGGCCCCACATAGTCCTCCATACAGTATAAAGGCCCCACATAGTCCTCCATACAGTATAAAGAGACCACATAGTCCTCCATATTGTATAATGACTCCGCATACATCTCCGTACAGTATAATGGCCCTGCATAGTGTTCCATACTGTATAATGGCCCCACATAGTCCTCCATACCTTATAATGGCCCTACATAGTCCTCCATACAGTATAATGGCCCCGCATGGTCCTCCATACAGTATAATGGCCCCGCATACTTCTCCACACAGTATAATGACCCCGCATACTTCTCCATACATTATAATGACCTCGCATACTTCTCCGTACAGTATAATGGTCCTGCATAGTGTTCCATACTGTATAATGGCCCCACATAGTCCTCCATACCTTATAATGGCCCCACATAGTCCTCCATACAGTATAATGGCCCCGCATGGTCCTCCATACAGTATAATGGCCCCGCATACTTCTCCACACAGTATAATGACCCCGCATACTTCTCCGTACAGTATAATGGTCCTGCATAGTGTTCCATACTGTATAATGGCCCCACATAGTCCTCCATACAGTATAATGGCCCCGCATGGTCCTCCATACAGTATAATGGCCCCGCATGGTCCTCCATACAGTATAATGGCCCCGCATACTTCTCCACACAGTATAATGACCCGCATACTCCTCCATACAGTATAATGACCCCGCATACTTCTCCGTACAGTATAATGGTCCTGCATAGTGTTCCATACTGTATAATGGCCCCACATAGTCCTCCATACAGTATAATGGGCCCCGCATACTTCTCCACACAGTATAATGACCCCGCATACTCCTCCATACAGTATAATGACCCCGCATACTTCTCCGTACAGTATAATGGTCCTGCATAGTGTTCCATACTGTATAATGGCCCCACATAGTCCTCCATACAGTATAATGACCCCGCATACTCCTCCATACAGTATAATGACCCCGCATACTTTTCCGTACAATATAATGGCCCTGCATAGCGTTCCATACTGTATAATCAGGTCGCACGTGTAGAGGAGAGTGGCCGCGGTGCTAGTGAGAGGGGAATGGTGCGCGGGCTGAGGAGAGTGATGGTGGTGGCGGCAGTGCTGAGGACATGGAGCTCGTGCCCACCGGGAGGGCTCTGCGTGCCATAGGTTCGCCACCACTGCCCTATGATAACACTGAATGTTAGAGCACAGAGGCAGAAGTATTGTCATAGGGAACCCTGAGAAATGTGGATTATGGTAACAGAAATCTCACCCAAAAGCTCCGCTGCTGATGAGTTTGGAAGTTTGATAGTCGCTCATATGCGGCTTTCCTGCCGGGATCAATGATGATTCGATCACGCTCTATAAAGGAATAAGAAATGATATTAAGGAAAAAAGCTCCAGATGCAGAAACGTCTCCCCCTATATTATGTCCCAGCTGATTTACACTGATCCGATGTAGGGAGGATACAAGCCGGACGCTCCGCAGACACGGATGTAATATAAGGGGGTCCTCTATACACCGGTATAATTGTAAAGTGCTGGATAATATGAGAGATCAAACAGAGAAGAACTTACTGGGAATCTGTCAGCAGGATTGTTCTATGTAATCTGGAAGTAGCATGATGTAGGGGCAGAGACTCTGATTCCAACGATGTGTTACTTACTAGGCTGTGTGCTGTTGTTTCCATAAAATCAGTTTTTGATCAGCAGGAGATTATCACTAGAGGACTATGTGTCTCGTGCCATGTAGTCCTATTGCTCTGTAACCCCGACTCAACCACGGATTAGCAGCGTTCTGCCTATGCACAGTGTACACAGAAAGCTGCCAATCAGTAGTGTGGGCGGGGTTATACAGGGCTCAGCATTCAGAGGACTGCTAGATCTGCTGCGAATAAAACAGTGATTTTATTACAACTGCTGCACCCAGTAAAGTAAGTGATATATCGTTGGAATCAGGGTCTCTGTCCCTACATCATGCTGCTCTCTGATGAAATAGCATGAACCTGGTGACAGATTCCCTTTAATATAAATGCAGTTGACTAACACATTAGTGTCATCTCCACTTAGAATAGAGACGTCCCCTGGTTATATGGGGGATAATACTGGTCAGGTCAGTCACACCCCATAATCTGGTGATACACAGACGTCCCCCTCTATGATACTTACACCGGCGGATTCCTGGATCTCCGGGATCTCACAGATTCCACTGTTAGGATTCACCAGCGCAGATGGAACTAAAATAGTGATAAATGATGAAGAGATAAAATGTATTAGACGATATCAATCCTACATAGATAATACAGCGATATAACGGGGAAATGACAAGACGTCTGTGAATGGGATTAATACTCGTTATATGGGGATTCTAATATGGGAACGTACGGGGCATCCACAGATAAATGTAATGTAAATGATGGAGGACCCCCAATCATCACATGAATGAGGAGCCCCCCACCCCTGCTGCACATGAGAGTGATGGGAAGAGAGCTGAAACATAGCAGCCATATGCAAATTAGCCTGGAAGTGCACTGGGGGCGTGTCACTGCACTCAGATTTCTCTTCCATGCCCCCAGTGCACTTCCATCCTGATTTGTATATGGCTTTTACATTAGATTTCTCCTGACTGGTACATTGGATTTCTGCAAGCAAATAATTATTATTAGGGGACAATGGCCTATACGGTCATACTCAGCGGCGGCAGGCCACGCGACTGCTATGGGACCCGTGAGCTGGTGGGGCCCAGTGTCAGCGCCCGCATTGGGCTCCGCCTGCATCGGGCCCCTTCCACATCCCACCCCAGATCGCAGTTGAAAGCAATGATGGAGGCGGGAGCGTTATATGAAACTTCCTTTCACATCATTCCCCCTCTGCGTCTGATGCAGCAGCGCGATGACATCAGTTCAATTGGGTCGGGTAGTGGAGCTGATGAGAGGCGCTGCAGAGACTGAAGCAGCGGGGGAACAAGGAGCGGTAAGTGTATATTTATTTATTTTTGAGTGAGTATGTGGTGTCCATATTGCTGGAGGACTGTGGCTGCACTCGATCCTATGGGTGCTGCACTCAGTCCTATGGGGGCTGCACTAAGCCCTATAGGGGTTGCACTGAACCCCATGGGGGCTGCATTATGCCCTATGGGGGATGGCTTATATTGCGAGGAAGACCATGGGGGGTGCATTATATTGCATGGAGGACCATGGGGGTGCATTATATTGCATAGAGGACCATGGGGGTGCATTATATTGCATGGAGGACCATGAGGGGTGCATAATATTGCGTGGATGACCATGGGAGGTGCACAATATTGCATGGAGGACAATATGGGTGCATTATATTGCATGAAGGACCATGGGGGTGCATTATATTGTGTGAAGGACCAGGGGGATGCATTATATTGCATGGAGGACCATGGGGGGTTCATTATATTGCATGGAGGACCATGGAGGGTGCATTATATTGCATGGAGGACCATGAGGGGTGCATTATATTGCATGGAGGACCATGGGGGGTGCATTATATTTTGTGGAGGACCACGAGGGGTGCATTATATTGCATGGAAGACCATGGGGGTGCATTATATTGTGTGGGGACCATGGGGTGGCGCATTATATTATATGTAAGGCTATGTGGGACCATTATGATATTTGAAGGGTTATGTGGGGCCATTATAATATTTGGAGGGTTATGTCGGGGCATTATACTGTATGCAAGCAATTATACGGTGTGAAGATTTGTGTGGGGTCCATCTTACTGTGTGAAGGGCTGTGTGTTGCCTTTATACTGTCTGGAGGGCTAGCAGGGGCCATTTTATGGTGTGGTGAGGTATGGGGGCCATTATACTGCATAGAAGGCTGTGTGGGGGTCACAGTTGGGGGATCATACTGTGTTGGGGTCACCATGCTTTGCGTCGGGAGTTGAGGGGGTGTACAGTAGGGTCATTATACTGTGCATGTGGAGGCTAATGTGGAGGAATGCACCATGGAGGAATCATACTGTATTTGGGGGGCACTTTTGTTGGCATCATACTATAGGGGGGCAATGAAATAGAAATCTAGGACTTCAGCAGGAGGAAAATTAATATGTAAAGGCTGGAAAGTTGTGAGATCTGCTCTCCTGTCACTCCGACAATTATTTAATTTTTTTTTTTTCAGTTGGGGGGGGCAATCAGAACTTCTGCTATTGTGCCCCATGATTTCTATGCATGCCCCTGGTCCTACCACTACTTCTATATGAAACAATGTGCTGCCAGGTTCCCATTACACAGAGTAGAGCAGACCTGAGCAAAGTGGAGACCGTGGGCCACATCCGGCCCTCTGACTGTTCCAGTCCGGCCTGTGGACTGAGATAGCAGTAGGACTGAAGCAGAGGCCCACGGACCGCACCGTGCCTGCCCACTCGCTTACACCGCCGCCTGGCCCTGTCTCCATCTGCGAGCCGCTGAGCTGCTGCATTAGTAGAGGAGGGACCTCCAGCCCCTTCCTCCGCCAATCAGCGTGTGAAGCAGCTGACGCAATGACGTCATCGGAGACATGAAAAGAGGCACAGCACCGGGGGCACGGGAGCAAGGTGAATGTGTGCTTTTTTTAAGGTGTATGGGATGTCTGACAGGACACGGGGAGACTATAGGGGTCTATTGCAGGACATGGGGAGGCTATAGGGTTCTATTGCAGGACATGTGAAGGCTATAGGGGTCTATTGTAGGACATGGGGAGGCTATAGGGGTCTATTGCAGGACATGGGGAGGCTATAGGGGTCTATTGCAGGACATGGGGAGACTATAGAGGTCTATTGCAGGACATGGAGAGGTTATAGGGGTCAATTGCAGGACATGGGGAGGCTAGAGGGGTCTATTGCAGGACATGTGAAGGCTATAGGGGTCTATTGCAGGACATGGGGAGGCTATAGGGGTCTATTGCATGACATGGGGAGGCTATAGGGGTCAGTTGCAGGACATGGGGAAGGCTATAGGGGTCTATTGCAGGACATGGGGAGGCTATAGGGGTCTATTGCAGGACATGGGGAGGCTATAGGGGACTATTGCAGGACATGGGGAGGCTATAGGGGTCTATTGCAGGACATGGAGAGACTATAGAGGTCTATTAAAGGACATGGAGAGGTTATAGGGGTCAATTGCAGGACATGGGGAGGCTATAGGGGTCTATTGCAGGACATGGGTAGGCTATAGGGGTCAGTTGCAGGACATGGGGGAGGCTATAGGGGTCGACTGCAGGACATGGGGAGGCTAAAGGGGTCTATTGCAGGACATGGAGAGGCTATGGGAGTCTATTGCAGGACATGGGAAGGCGATAGGGGTCTATTGCAAGACATGGGGAGGCTATGGGAGTCTGTTGAAGGACATGGGGAGGCTATGGGGGTCTGTTGCAGGACATGTGGAGGCTATGGGGGTCTGTTGCAGGACATGTGGAGGCTATGGGGGTCTGTTACTGGACATGGGGTGGCTATGGGGGTCTGTTGCCTGACATGGGGAGGCTATGGGGGTCTATTGCAGGACATGGAGAGGCTATGGGGGTCTGTTGCAGGACATGTGGAGGCTATGGGGGTCTGTTGCAGGACATGTGGAGGCTATGGGGGTCTGTTGCTGGACATGGGGAGGCTATGGGGTCTGTTACTGGACATGGGGATGGTCTGGGGGTCTGTTGCTGAATATAGGGAGACTATAGAGTTTCATTGCAGGACATGGGTAGGCTATAGGGGTCTATTGCAGGACATGGGGAGGCTCTGGGAGTCAGTTGAGGGACATAGTGAGGCTCTAGGAGTCAGTTGAGGGACATGGTGAGGCTCTGGGAGTCTGTTGAGGGACATGGTGAGGCTATGGGGGTCTGTTGCTGGACATGGTAAGGCTATGGGGGTCTGTTGGAGGACATGAGGAGGCTATGAGGGTCTGTCCCAGGACATGGGGAGGCCTATGAGGGTCTGTTGCAGGACATGGGGAGGCTATAGGGGTCTATTGCAGGACATGGGGAGGCTCTGGGAGTCAGTTGAGGGACATAGTGAGGCTCTAGGAGTCAGTTGAGGGACATGGTGAGGCTCTGGGAGTCTGTTGAGGGACATGGTGAGGCTATGGGGGTCTGTTGCTGGACATGGTAAGGCTATGGGGGTCTGTTGGAGGACATGAGGAGGCTATGAGGGTCTGTCCCAGGACATGGGGAGGCCTATGAGGGTCTGTTGCAGGACATGGGGAGGCTATGGGGGTCTGTTTCTGGATGTGGGGAGGCTGTGTGGGGCTCTCATGTTGGACGTCGAGTGATTATGGGGCTCATACGGTATATAGAAGGGGCTGTATTCGGGTTCGAACTGTATAAAGGGGGATTCTTACTTCTGCTCAATATTAAGTCATGCAATTAATATTAATGTAATTAATATAAGAATTATAATTATTATATTGATATTAATATGGATCAGAATTAATCACAGTCTCTAATGTGGCCCCTCGGGAAAATGAATTGCCCACCCTTGGAGTACAGAGTACATCTAACATTATCCCCGTCCTCTATTATATCTGGATATTCCTTGTAGAAGGTCGGATGATCGCTCACCTGTAATAAGATCGTTGTTCAGCTCCGGCTGACTCCTTGTAGGGTCAGGGATTTCCGGGGTCACGTTTTGCTCATATTCGCCGTCGCCTTCTGGTGTTTCCTGATAGATGTAATATATATAATTAATATGTGGAATATTTCACTAAATTACCAAATACATAAATCAGGAAGGACTAAATCAACATTTACAGATACACCAATTGTAACTGTACGAATCCCGCGCCATCTTCAGAACTTTTCTCAGAAAGTTCTCTCACTTCAGGGGATTAAGATGAGTTAACATTACAAAATCTCACGTTCTGTGTCAGATTCTATTTTCTACACCGTGATATCCCAGAGCGGTGTTATCTGCGTTCTATATACCATGGCGATATCTTGTAATTCATTCATTACAGTATTCGGTAGAATTGCTTTACACTGCAGCTCCTCTCCACAAGTCCAGATTAATATCCTGTATAAGAGACTTGTATACACAATATTTCTGTAAAGATGTCTATTATCTCAGCTGCAGCATTTAGAAGCAGGAAGACTCTGATAATAGTGATAGACAGAGGCGGGATATACAGACTTCCCACCACTGAGCTGTGACTACATCTGCAGAATACAGACTGTCATCACAGACGAGGGAGCAGCAGAGACAGACGGCCATAAAATATCCTATGCCTGCCGGGGACTGACAGGGAGGCCTGTAAGATCTAACCCCAGATCTTCTGAGATCTGACTGGTGATCTGGAGAAGATCAGAGAACAAGGACGAGTGATAGAGAAGATGATGGCTTCTTACCAGGCGTTCCGATGAGCGGGCCGGACGTTCCAGTACACACAGGACTTTTTCGGCCAGGTCTTTAACAAAAGCCAAATCTCCATTTTGAGATCTTTTTTCAGCCTATAAAGAAGAAAAGAAACAATAAGGAACATTCTGAGGTGAGAAAGGTCACAATGGAGGCGGCCATTGTATGTGACATCTGCTCCTCTCTCTGCAGATACAATGACTACATATCTGGGGTTTATAGTGTTATATATTAGAGGAAAGGACAAGCTTCTATCCCACCATTATTGTCTATTATTACAGAGAAGTTTTGTGCGGAGTGTCCGCCATTTACCTGTTGTAGTAATGTCCTGATGTTGTGACATAAATCCATCAGATACTCTGAGGTTAGTTGATCTTGTTGATTTTTGGTCAGGCAGTCCTTTACTAGCTGCATCACCAGCCGGCGAGTGAAGCTGAGGACGCCATCGGGTGGTAGAAGCACAATGTTAGGGCGATTGATGATAAGAATGTCCAATAGTGCTTCTTCCTGAAAATCGTCTAGATATAATCCAGCCATAGCGAAAAACTGCAAGTGCTATCAATCACTATGGAACCAAGAATGGCACCCGTGAGCCTGTGTGCATTGTAGAAGTAGCAATTGTGAGCTGTGATGTCATAATGGCCGACTGTCATCACGGAATCTTGTGATGGAATCTTCAAGAAGCGGCTCTGCACAAATACAGTGGGAAAAATAAGTATTTGATACACTGCTGATTTTGGAAGTTTTCCCACCTACAAAGAATGGAGAAGTCTGTAATTTTTATCGTAGGTACAGATTCTAAAAAAAAATCCAGAAAATCACATTGTATGATTTTTACATAATTTGCATTTTATTGCATGATATAAATATGTGATCACCTACTGATGAGCAAGAATTCTGGCTCACCGACCTGTTATGCTATGTACGCACGTTGAGTATTTGGTTGCAGAAATTTCTGCAAGGTTTCTGCATTTCTTGGCAGCAAAAACCCTGCTGAAAAAACAGACGTTTTGCCGCGATTTTGATGTGTTTTTACCACATGTTTGAATGAGGTTTTTGCATGTGTTTTTTTAAGCTTTTTTGTATAGCAGTGAATGCTTTTTGGAGCTAAATAAAGATATTTGAAAAAAGAAATGTTGAACATTGCTTTAACCCTTAGATTACTGTTGGACCTGGGGTGAGTATATTGGTTAATTTAAATGATTAAAGAATGTGTCTGTTATATTTCAAATAAAGTGTTTTATTCTTGGTGTGTGTGTTTATTTAACTTTTTACTTACAGGTTTAGTACTGAGGGTTAATCCATGTCCATAAAGACACATACAAAAAATCAATTGCTAGACACTCTAGTTAGACATTACTACCTTAGATACCAATTAGCCACATGATAGGCTCAGGGATAAAAGTGACTCCAGCTCAACCAATAATGTAAGTATAGTTCATTTATTAGAAACGATAAAAATTACAATTAAAAACAATAAGTGAAGATAGAGGGGAGTGAGGAGAGGGGGGACCTCAAACCAGGAGACACCGATATGTAGACAACAATACTAATGCTTACACAAAATACAGCCAGTTAATGACATCAATATGGCTGCTGTATATTAGAATAAGTCACCAATTAGTCAATTACCATACTATACCATTTTGCATACATAAAGCGTATTCTACAAACTTCAATTTAAAGTGCATAGTGCAAAACATAACTATGTATTATTCAATAGTAATAGATCCACTGGTATAAAGAGGCAAAAGTCAGCTATGAATGTAAGATGGTAGTGCATCAGTATCAAAGTAAAAATGAAAACAATGTAGTTTAATTATTGCCAAATTTGGCTTATATTGATAAACTGATGGTCAAAGCTGTACTTCCATCAGATGATAATTAATTCAAACATTGGCTAAAGTGAAAAAAATGATTTATTACCTGAATACTATGTAGTAAGTGAGCAGGGAGTGATAAGGACGCTGTGTCTCCCGCAGCCTCCATAAGCGTCCTTATCACCTCACTTATTGCACCTCTGCATGAGAATTTTGTCACGCAGCATCGGTGCAGTTAGTGAGGTCACTGGATCTCATCAGCTGATGAACTCATGTGACCTCTGTCCTGGCAGCTCAGCACTATACACTGCAGGGAGCGATCACGCTCCTGTCAGTTTATAGCCTGCTGTGAGGTGATCGGATCACCATGGGATACTTGTGATTCGGCGGATAGGTGAGTATAAGCTCTTTTTTTTAACATTCATTTAAACTTATTTTTTCCCTGCAAGCACAGACCCAAGCTGATGACAGCTCCCATCATCAATGCCTGCACTTGCTATTATCAGCGGCAGCAGCCCTAGGCTGTTGGGAGAACTGGTCTTTCATCAGCTGAACCTGTCACCCGCGGTCAATTCTTTATGCGTTTTTGCTGCGTTTTTGACCCATTGACTTCAATTGAGTCCGTCAAATACGCAGCAAAAATACACAGCAAATCCGCAAATATTTTGATACCTGCGTTTTCATTGCAGATTTGACTGACTCAATTGAAGTCAATGGGATAAAAACGCTCAAAGAATTGACATGCTACAGATTTAAATGCAATGCTAATCCTGACAAGAAAATTCCTGATCTTGTGCACAGCACTTCAGGATTTTCATTGCATTAGCTGGCACAAGGATTCTCTAGCATTTTGGGCCCATTTCCGTGTGGAAAAAAATGCTGTGAAAATGCACCAATCACACACCATGTGCACACAGAACACAGTTTTTTTTAAGAAGCCCTCCTACTCAGCATTCTTTACCTGTATTAATTGCACCTGTTTGAAGTCGTTACCTGTATAAAAGACACCTGTCCACACACTCAATCAATCACACTCCAAGCACTCCACTATGGCCAAGAACAAAGAGCTGTCTAAGGACACCAGGGACAAAATTGTAGACCTGCACAATGCTGGAATGGGCTACAGGAGAATAGGCAAGCAGCTTGTTGAGAAGGCAACAACTGTTGCTGCGATTATTAGAAAATGGAAGAAACACATGACGACTGTCAATCTTCCTTGGTCTGGTGCTCCATGCATGATCTTGCAATGTGAAGTAAGGATGATTCTGATAAAGGTCAGGAATCAGCCCAGAACTACATGGGAGGATCTGCTCAATGACCTGAAGAGAGCTGGGACCACAGTCTCAAACATTACCGCTAGTAACTTACTACACCGTCATGGACGAAAATCCTGCAGTGCACGCAAGGTCCCCCTGATCACGCCAGCACATGTCCAGGCCCATTTGAAGTTCACCAATGACCATCTGGATGATCCCGAGGAAGCATGGGAGAAGGTCATGTGGTCAGATGAAACCGAAATAGAACTTTTTGCTATCAACTCCACTCACTGTGTTTGGAGGAAGGAGAAAGATGAATACAACCCCAAGAACACCGTCCCAACCTTGAACCATGGTGGGGAAAACATCATACTTTGGGGGTCTTTTCTGCTAATGGGACAGGACAACTGCATCGTATTGAAGGGAGGATGGATGGGGTCATGTAGATTTTGGCTAACAACATCCTTCCCTCAGTAATGACAATGACCCAAAATACAGACAGGACAACTAAGGAGTGTCTATGTAAGAAGCATTTCAAGGTCCTGGAGTGGCCTAGCCAGTCTCCAGACCTGAACCCAATAGAAAATCTTTGGAGGGAGCTGAAACTAAATGTTGCCCAGCGACAGCCCCGAAAACTGAAAGATCTGGAGAAGATCTGTATGGAGGAGTGGGCCAAAATCCCTGCTGCAGTGCGTGCAAACCTGGTCAAGAACTACAGGAAACGTCTGACCTCTGTAATTGCAAAGGTTTCTGCACCAAATATTAAATTCTGTTTTTCTATTGTATCAAATACTTATTCCAGGCAATAAAATGCAAATTAATTATGTAAAAATCATACAAAGCAATTTCCTGGATTATTTTTTTTTTACATTCTGTTTCTCACAGTTGAAGTGTACCTATAACAAAAATTACAGGCCTCTCCATTCTTTGTAGGTGGGAAAACTTGCAAAATCAGCAGTGTATCAAATACTTATTTTCCCAACTGTAGATGCTGCCTTGCAATATTTAGGGTTTGTTCAAACTCGCGTATAAATAATGGGTCCCATTCCCATCCAGGAGAGTGGAAGAAATCTTAGTCACTAAGCTGGTACTGTAAAAAGGAAGTGTTTTTGTCACAGAAAAAAAAATGCTGATGTAATGGCATTTGTGGAAACACCCCACAGATATCCTCAGTCATATGATGGGAAATATTGTATATACAGTGGTGGCCAAAAGTATTGGCACCCCTGCAATTCTGTCAGATAATATTCAGTTTCTTCCTGAAAATGATTGCAATCACAAATTCTTTGGTCTTATTATCTTCATTTAATTTGCTTGCATGGAAAAAACACAAAATAGAATGAAGCAAAAATCAAATCATTGATCATTTCACACAAAACTCCAAAAATGGTCCAGACAAAAGTATTGGCACCCTCAGCCTAATACTTGGTTGCACAACCTTTAGCCAAAATAACTGCGAACAACCGCTTCCGGTAACCATCAATGAGTTTCTTACAATGCTCTGCTGGAATTGTAGACCATTCTTCTTTGGCAAACTGCTCCAGGTCCCTGATATTTGAAGGGTGCCTTCTCCAAACTGCCATTTTGAGATCTCTCCACAGGTGTTCTATGGGATTCAGGTCTGGACTCATTGCTGGCCACCTTAAAAGTCTCCAGTGCTTTCTCTCAAACCATTTTATAGTGCTTTTGGAAGTGCGTTTTGGGTCATTGTCCTGCTGGAAGACCCATCACGTCTGAGGGAGACCCAGCTTTCTCACACTGGGCCCTACATTATGCTGCAAAATTTGTTGGTAGTCTTCAGACTTCATAATGCCATGCACACGGTCAAGCAGTCCAGTGCCAGAGGCAGCAAAGCAACCCCAAAGCATCAGGGAACCTCCACCATGTTTGACTGTAGGGACCGTGTTCTTTTCTTTGAATGCCTCTTTTTTTTCCTGTACACTCTATGTTGATGCTTTTTCCCAAAAAAGCTCTACTTTTGTCTCATCTGACCAGAGAACATTCTTCCAAAATGTTTTAGGCTTTCTCAGGTAAGTTTTGGCAAACTCCAGCCTGGTTTTTTTATGTCTCGGGGTAAGAAGTGGGGTCTTCCTGGGTATCCTACCATACAGTCCCTTTTCATTCAGACGCCGACGGATAGTACGGGTTGACACTGTTGAACTTGTTTGGATGTTAGTCGAGGTTCTTTATCCACCATCCGCACAATCTTGCGTTGAAATCTCTCGTCAATTTTTCTTTTCCGTCCACATCTAGGGAGGTTAGCCACAGTGCCATGGGCTTTAAATTTCTTGATGACACTGCGCACGGAAGACACAGCAACATTCAGGTCTTTGGAGATGGACTTGTAGCCTTGAGATTGCTCATGCTTCCTCACAATTTGGTTTCTCAAGTCCTCAGACAGTTCTTTGGTCTTCTTTCTTTTCTCCATGCTCAATGTGGTACACACAAGGACACAGGACAGAGGTTGAGTCAACCTCTGCGCATCCTCCTCCTCCTCATGTTCAGCCTCCATCTCAGATATCACCACATCAGTTACAAGCTGGAAGCACTGCAGTACTGCCTCAGCCAAGCGGCAACAGGCTGTGCTGAAACTCATAAGCTTAGGTGATAAACCTCACACTGCTTGTGAGTTGTGGACAGCTGTGAAAGAGCAGGCAGATCTGTGGCTGAGACCGCTGAACCTACATCCAGGCATGGTCGTGTATGGGGGCTCTGAGGCGAGGCGAGATCACACAAGTACCATGCCTGGCTCATGTGCTTAACATCGTGATTCAGCGGTTTCTTAAATCGTACCCCGAGTTGCCAGATCTGCTTGTCAAAGTACGCCGCCTGTCAGCTCATTTTCGCAAATCGGCTACAGCTTCCGCCGCCCTTGCTGTGTTGCAGCAGCGTTTACAGCTTCCGGCACACCGACTGGTGTGTGATATCCCCACTCATTGGAACTCTACCCTTCACATGTTGCAAAGGATTTGTGAGCAGAAGAGAGCAGTTGTGGAGTACCAGCTGCAACAAGGCCGTCGATATTCAGGTTAGACTCCACACATAAGAACTCAGGAGTGGATCTGGATGTCTGACATATGTACCATCCTGACAAACTTTGAGGAGTCCACCAAGATGGTGAGTGGTGATGATGCCATCATTAGCGTCAGCATCCCACTTGTCTGTCTTTTGCAACGCTCTCTGGAGAGAATTAAAGAGGAGGAATTGCAGCCAGAGTATGATGAGATGGATCAAGAAGCCGTAGCGGGTGATTACACACAGCCCAGCCTCATCTCATCCCAACGTGCATTGAGGGACAATGAGGGAGAGGATGAGGAGGAGGAGGAGGAGGAAGAACAGGAGCTGGTATCATGCGCTGTAGATGGTAGTACCTGTACAACTGTCATACCGTCGGTTCAGCGTGGGTGGCCTGAGGACAGGGGGGAGGAGGAGGAGGAGAGCATGGTCAGTCGTCATGTTGGTGAGGACATGGAAGCCTTGCCTGTTACCAGTCTGGCACGCATGGCTAACTTTATGTTACGCTGCCTTAACCGTGACCCTCGCGTTGTCAAAATGTTGGGTGACAGTCATTACTGGTTGGTGACACTTGTAGACCCCCGCTACAAGGAGAACTTTCACTCTCTTATTCCTGAGGTGGAGAGGTCTACAAAAATGGGGCAATACCAGAAGGCCCTTGCTGCAGAACTCTTAAAAAATTCCCATCTGAACACGCTAGCGGCAGAGGTCACAGTTCGTTGCCCAACCAAGGCGTACAGGCGAGAGAGACGCAACTCCAATCCAGCAGAGACAGGGGAACACTGTCAACGTTCTGGGACAGTTTTCTGACACCCGCCCAGCTTACAGGCCCTGAGGCGCGGGGAACTCTCACAAGGAGTGGAAAGTTTCAAAAGATGGTGAGGGAGTACCTTGCCGATCGTGCCAGCGTCCTCCGTGATTCCTCTGTACCTTTTAATTATTGGGTATCCAAGCTGGACACTTGGAATGAACTCGCTCTGTACGCCTTATCGGAGCGTGTTTTTAGTGCCGCTGGGGGAATTATAACTGATAAGCGCACTCGCCTGTCAACTGACAATGCTGACAAGCTGACCCTTATCAAAATGAACAAGGGCTGGATTGGGCCAGACTTTTCATCACCACCAAATGACAGCAGAGTAACATAAAGTCAAATCCACTGTGTTATTTCGGGAGGTGTATTCCCATGCACCGCTTCACACCCACTCATGGGTATACGCTTCCTCATTTTGGCTCTATTTTGCTCTTCTCCTTATCCTCAGCCTCCACCACCACTATACCACCAGGGTGACCTTGGTCCGTGTTGCCAGCATTGCAAGTTCCTCCCTCCTAATTTTTGGTAGCTTTTGCTTGGAAGGCATAGGAAAAGACTATGGGAGACCCACTCCCCAATAATGGGAATAATGCTTTTAAGATGCTGTACTGCATGGCTCTTGTTTGCCAGCATTGCAAGTTACTCTGTCCTAATTTTTGGCAGCTTTTGCTTGGCAGGCATAGGCAAAGACTATGGGAGACCCACTCCCCAATAATGGGAATAATGTTTTTAAGATGCTGTACTGCATGGCTCTTGCAAGGGGCATTTAAACCGTGTTGCTAAGCTACTGCGACCTCCACCACTTTTCCAAGGGGCATTGATATTGTCTTTTTATTCCACTGCGACCTCCACGTCTCTTCCAAGGGGCATTTAAACCGTCTTTTTAAGCTACTGTGACCTCCACCACTCTTCCAAGGGGCATTAAAACCGTCTTCTTAAGCTACTGCGACCTCCACCGCTCTTCCAAGGGGCATTAAAACCGTCTTGTTAACCCTAGAACGCATGACCATAAAAATCTACATTTTCACATACCTGGGGCCTTTTAGGCCCGTGTGCAAATAACATGGAATAACTCAAACAAAAATGACAAACAACTATATACCTGAGGAATACCTAGAGTTTCAAAATTCTAACTAAAGTAATCTTGCAGAAAATAGAAAACAATTAACAGGACGGGCCTGCGAGGCCCCAGGTATGCGTTCTAGGATTAAGCTACTGCGACCTCCACCATTCTTCCAAGGGGCATTAAAACCATCTTGTTAAGCTACTGCAACCTCCACGTCTCTTCCAAGGGGCATTAAAACCGTCTTGTTAAGCTACTGCAACCTCCACGTCTCTTCCAAGGGGCCTTAAAACTGTCATGTTAAGCTACTGCAACCTCCTCGTCTCTTCCAAGGGGCATTAAAACTGTCTTGTTAAGCTACTGCAACCTACACGTCTCTTCCAAGGGGCATTAAAACCTTCTTGTTAAGCTACTGCAACCTCCACGTCTCTTCCAAAGGGCATTAAAACCATCTTGTTAAGCTACTGCAACCTCCACCACTTTTTCAAGGGGCATTGAAATTGTCTTTTTATTCCACTGTGGCCTCCACGTCTCTTCTAAGGGGCATTAAAACCGTCTTGTTAAGCTACTGCGACCTCCACTACTTCTCCAAGGGGCTTTTAAACCGTCTTGTTAAGCTACTGCGACCTCCACCACTCTTCCAAGGGGCATTAATATTGTCTTTTTATTCCACTGTGACCTCCACCACACCTCCAAGGGGCATTAAAACCGTCTTGTTAAGCTACTGCAACCTCCACGTCTCTTCCAAGGGGCATTAAAACCGTCTTGCTAAGCTACTGCAATCTCCACGTCTCTTCTAAGGGGCATTAAAACCGTCTTGCTAAGCTACTGCAACCTCCATGTCTCTTCCAAGGGGCATTAAAACTGTTTTGTTAAGCTACTGCAACCTCCACGTCTCTTTCAAGGGGCATTAAAACCGTCTTGTTAAGCTACTGCGAACTCCACCACTTTTCCCAGGGGCATTGATATTGTCTTTTTATTCCACTGCGACCTCCACCATTCTTCCAAGGGGCATTAAAACCGTCTTGTTAAGCTACTGCGACCTCTACCACTTTTCCCAGGGGCATTGATATTGTCTTTTTATTCCACTGCGACCTCCACGACTCTTCCAAGGGGCATTTAAACCATCTTGTTTAGCTACTGTGACCTCCACCACTCTTCCAAGGGGCATTAAAACCGTCTTGTTAAGCTACTGCGACCTCCACCACTTTTCCCAGGGGCATTGATATTGTCTTTTTATTCCACTGTGACCTTCACCATTCTTCCAAGCGGCATTAAAACAGTCTTGTTAAGCTACTGCGACCTCCAACACTTTTCCCAGGGGCATTGATATTGTCTTTTTATTCCACTGCGACCTCCACGTCTCTTCCAAGGGGCATTAAAATTGTCTTGCTAAGCTGCTGCAAACTCCACGTCTCTTCCAAGGGGCATTAAAACCATCTTGTTAAGCTACTGCAACCTCCACATCTTTTCCAAGGGGCATTAAAACCATCTTGTTAAGCTACTGCAACCTCCACGTCTCTTCCAAGGGGCATTAAAACCGTCTTTTTAAGCTACTGCAACCTCCACGTCTCTTCCAAGGGGCATTAAAACCATCTTGTTAAGCTACTGCAACCTCCACGTCTCCTCCAAGGGGCATTAAAACCATCTTGTTAAGCTACTGCAAACTCCACATCTCTTCCAAGTGGCATTAAAACCATCTTGTTAAGCTACTGCGACCTCCACCACTTTCCCCAGGGGCATTAAAACCATCTTGCTAAGCTGCTGCGACCTCCACCATTCTTCCAAGGGGCATTAAAACCGTCTTGTTAAGCTACTGCGACCTCCACCACTTTTCCAAGGGGCATTGATATTGTCTTTTCATTCCACTGCAACCTCCACCATTCTTCCAGAGGGCATTGCATTTCTTCCTAATTTTAGTCAGCTTTTGCTTTTCAATGCATAGGCGAACACTAAGGGAGACACACTCCCCAATAAGGGGTAGAAGGTTTTAGTATGCTGTAATCCACGTCTGTTTCAAGGGGCATTGCAGTTCCTCATAATTTTTGGAAAGCCTTCCATTCACTGCTTAGGCCAACATTGCACAGGAGACCCAGTTGCTATAAATGGAAAAAACGTTTTAGTTAAGGCCCTCTGACCTCCATGTCAAGGGGCATTAAAGTGCCTCGAAATTTTTGTTAGGCATTGCACTCACTGCATGCCCTTTAACTGTGTAGCCGAAACGCTCCTTTTGGTACCGAAACATATCCTACAAGACATGTGTGGTTGACTGGCGTGATATTGATGTGAATGGTCCCTGTTCCTCCTGCTCTTTCTCCTTTGCCACCACCTCATCCATCATTCATCACCTGAAGCTTTGTTTTAACAGGAGTCATAGAACTGGGATAGTAGCAGGAAAACATCCAGCAATCTTCGGAGAAGGTAGGATATGCGCTAAAACGCTGATCACCTCAGGCCTAGCCACTACTACATACATGCGCTTGCATTCCAAGAAAACGAAGCAGACGCTAACTTCTATCATCATCATTATGCTCCTCATCTTGGCACTCTCAACTCCCCTGATGGAGAAGCCAGGGCCCACCGGAGGAGTCTGGTTCTCTGGTGGGCTCGTCCAATGCTGCCCTAAAGCAGAGGGAAGTTTGAAGGAGAAATAGGGGCGGCTGGGGACCGTTTATGGACATCCGGCTGCCCCTAGGCGGCTGGGGACCGTGTGTGGACACCCGACCGCGGGGCGGCTGGGGACCGAGTATAGACACCCGGCCCCCCCTGGCGGCTGGGGACCGAGCGTGGACACCCGGCCGCCGGGCGGCTGGGGACTGAGTATGGATGCCTCGCTGCCAAAGTAGCCATGAGGTAGTGGCCAGCTTTGGCCTCCTCCAAACTAAAAGGCCCCATTTCAAGTGCAAGCTAGCAGTATGGTATTGCAGCCTGGGGGTGGGTGGGTGGCAGGTTGCACACTTACGCTTGCATTCCAAGAAAACAAAGCAGATGCTAACTTCTATCATCATCATCATGCTCCTCACTTTGGCACTCTCAACTCGCCTGATGGAGAAGCCAGGGCCCACCGGAGGAGTCTGGTTCTCTGGTGGGCTCGTCCAATGCTGCCCTAAAGCAGGCCAGGCTAAGAAAATTGTTGGGAAAGTTTGAAGGAGAAATAGGGGCGGCTGGGAACCGCTTATGGACAACCGGCCGCCCCCAGGCGGCTGGGGACCGTGTGTGGACACCCGGCTGCAGGGTGGCTGGGGACCAAGTATGGACACCCGGCCGCCCCCTGGCGGCTGGGGACCGAGCGTGGACACCCGGCTTTTAGGCAGTAACCTGGTTGTCAGAGATGCTTCCAGGGGTCTTCCCCATGCTGTTCCCATGTCTTTTCAGCACTGTATGCATGTGTCACACAGCACATGGCCAGATAAGATTGTAAAATGTTAAAATTACATTTCCCGGTGAATACATTTGTCACGGTTGAAAGCAATACAAAAGTGCAAAAACGCATAAAAAATGCTACTTGTGAACATAGCCCAAGGTGTGGAGGAGTATTTTTGTTTTTGGTTATTTATTTTACCTTATACACAAGTCTTTACTCTGCAAAGGATGTTCCTAAACATATTTCACAGGAAAACCGTTTCAGTTTAGTTTTTGAACGTTATATTGTGAGCTTAATACCTCTGACCACGTTGTTGACAGCAGTGACCTGGGGGTCAGAAATGCTTCCTGGGGCGATGCCCATGCTGTCCCCTTGTCTTTTGAGCATTGTCACTATAGTTTTGGGCACTTTTTAGGCTTTCTACAGACTGCCGGGGGTGCCGCCGCAAATATGCTCGGGTCTCCCATAGACTAACATTGAGCTTCGAGCACCCGAGCATTTTAGTGCTCGCTCAACACTAATAATCACCACACTCTATGGAGACTCATTGTAACAAATTTAAGGAGCAACATACTAAAAACATTTTAATTGATAAATGTCATAAAACATAAAAAATAAAAATATTAGGCATTTTATATAATAATAATAATAATTAAAAAATAAAATAATAATCATTTTATTATTCCATGGTGCTTTACAATTCAGATGTTACATGTGCAATGTCAGACATTACAAAGTAGCACAATTCCTACAAGAGGAGGTGAGGTCCCTGCTCACAAGTTTGCAACTTAAAAGTAAAGTTGGACACAAAAGGTAATAAGTGTTTGTAGTATATGGTACGGCCACCTTTTAGAATAAATAAGGATATACATATAAGGCTGCATGAACCGGCCACCAGCCGGTATCTGTGTAGTGAGCTGGCAGACTCTGGCTGTTCTGTGATAATTGAGATAGAGCCTGTTACAGGAATGATTACGCAGGATGGTGTTGCCACCTTGTGGCCAGAGGTTGCACCTGCGCAGGGTGTGATGACAGAGAAAAAGACTGAGCCTCCTGTGTCCCGCCCTAGAGAGTCACGTGACCAGAGTGGGAAGCAGGAAAAAGCGCGCAAAGAGTCTGTTGTTGTCTGTGAAAAGAGCCAGGACGGTGTGCAGCTCCTCGTGTGTGGTGCAGAGGAGACTCTCAACGTGATTTCTTTTATCTGACACCTTATCCTCAGAGCCTTCCCCAGCTTCTGCACTGCTGAAGGATTCAGCTGTTACACTCCCTGCTACTGGAGTGTGGACTACATAAGGGAATCCACAAAAGCTGCTATCCGGATCAGAGAGACTGTAAGCGGGACCTCTGGCGAGAGGCCGAAGTATTCCTTTCTTTCAGTAAAATTTGTTGTTCCTGTCTTCTTCGGCTGGGACCCCTTCCTGCAAAGACAGACAGGCCTGAGACGGGGGACACATCCTTCTGGAGTAAAGGACTGGTAACGTGTGAGTAGGGACAGTGAGGGTCAGCTTATCAGTACACGTTATTGCTGTGCATATTTACGGTTGTCATTTATTGTGTTCTGCTGTGTATACAAGTAAAGATACGGTTATCAAGATAGAGTCTGTGTGTGGGGATCTTGCTGGGCCAGATCATAGATACCAACGCTCGGCCTTGCCCGCGGTCACTTCATCTGGCGTAGTCGACAGGATCTGTGACCAACAAGATTCCCACCCAGGCCACGTGTACAGTCAGAAAGCCCCGCCGGTGTCTATTGTGAATCAGGTCAGGAAATTTGGCGGACGAAACTACCCTGTACCAGAGTGGGCGGAACAAGTCCGGATACTGGGGGAAATGTATAATATTGACCCTAAGACCTTGGCAGAAATGGCGGTACTGACGCTAGAGGGGGAGGCATGGACGACAGTCAGACTGGAGACGGGCAGGGGCCAGCGTACAGTAGATGATTTGGTGCGGGTGCTGGAGAACACCTATAGGCTGACCACATACCAGGGTACACTGCAACACATGTTCTTTAGACGGACGCAGCTTGAATGGGAGGATATTCCCCAATATGCGAACGCCCTTCAGGTACTCCTTGAACAAGCCTGTGGAAAAGGGGAACAACTAGCTGGTATGGCTCCTCGTGACCTGGTACTGAGAGACCAATTTGTAATAGGACTGAGAGACCAGTATCTTAACCGCACGTTACAGGACTTGATCCGGATGATGCCGACTCTTACTTTTGCTGAAGTCAAACAGGAAGCCATAGAACGTTCAACGGGACCCGTCATGGATGTGGGGATTCAAGGTGCTGCGTGCAGATCCATATCTGACATTAAAAATCCGAACAGTGACACGGAAGACAGATGGTAGCAGACTTACAGAAACAGGTATTACAGTTGACATTAGACCGACAGGGAGACCAGCGAAGACAGCCTAGTCGTCCCGTGAGACAGTGTTGGTTATGCGGTGATCCTCGCCATAGGGCAAATCGTTGTCCTCAACACTTCCCTCCGCAAAAACCTCCGTCGCACCAACAAACAAACCCTCAGTCGCCCCAGCGAAGGGAATTTCGATCAGACCAGCGAATGGAACCCCAGCCATATCCACAAGCAGAGCTACCACGCCGGGCCTCACCACAATGGCCGCCATTAAACTAGACATCCCTGCAGCTGAGGCTCGCGCAGCAGGGGAGGCCAAGGAGAGGGGTGTTGGAAAAACAGAGCCGATGGCGGAGTGCTCTTGCCTCGAATAGCCCGACACTTGAAGTTGTCCTGGAAGGAATTGCTGTACAGGGACTGATGGACACCGGGTCACAAGTGACCACGATCTCTGAACAGTTTTACGAAAATTACCTCAAACCAAGAACTGCTCGTGACCCAGACACCGCCATTAAGATTATTGTGGCTAATAATCTACCCATTCCAGTGACCGGAGTTGCTTGGATGGACACAAAGGCCTGTGGACAGGACTTATGGAAACGAGGGATCGTCATCGTCAAGGAAGGTTTCGGCTCCGAGACCCATGTGATAGTTGGAATGAACATCTTGAAAGACCTGGATCTTATGCTGTTGACAAGAAAAGGACCCAAATACTGGCAGAAAGTCACCAAACATAAGCCGACTCATCTGGCATTCCAGCGCGTAATCCGGACCGTTGGACTTCAACAGATGGCAGAGGAACAACTACCCCTAGCCGCCATTACGGTGCCACGCCGTACTCGGATTACTTTGCCCGCTGAAAAAGAGACAGTCATTTCCTTACCCCTTAACACCCACCAACAACTTGAGGGGGTTGAAGTGTTGGTCAAGCCGAGGACCCCAAGTGGGGGTAAGCTAAACCCACTAGTTGCTCGCACTCTAGCCGTCGTGAGGAACGGGAGAGTCCATGTCAGGTTAAACAACACTGCAGACGTAGGCCTAGCCCTTGAAGCCGGCACTCAGCTTGCCCGGGTATATGCTCTACCCACGGAAGTGAATCCCATTGGACCCCTAAAATTCACCCCGTCTACAGAAGGCGACTGGACGGTAACCGTCTCAGCCATAAACGCTCAAGTAGACGATGAAGACATTGGGTGAAAACTACGGGAAAAAGTACAGCTAGACACGTCTCAATACACCAAACAAGAAGTGTCTCAAGTGGAGGAACTCCTACGGGAACACCAAAACTCCTTTGCAAAGCATGACACAGACTTTGGGTGTACCACCAGTATCCAGCACGAGATATCCACGGGCGACACCCCCCCATATCCGCGAGAGGTACCGGCAGATACCACATCAGCAATACCAGGAGGTGAAAAGCCTGTTAGAATCCATGCTACGCGCCGGAGTGGTACGTGAAAGCCAGAGCCCGTGGGCTGCACCCGTGGTGATAGTCAAAAAGAAAGATGGTTCCCTAAGATTTTGCGTGGACTACCGTAGGCTGAACGCTTGCACTATCCGGGACTCATATCCACTTCCTCGGATCGAAGAGTCACTGACGGCCCTAAAGAAGGCCAAATATTTTACGTCCCTAGACCTGGCCAGTGGATATTGGCAGGTTCCAATGAGTGAGAAGGACAGGGAAAAGACCGCCTTCATCCTTCCCATGGGCCTGTATGAGTTCGACCGGATGCCGTTCGGCTTGAATAACGCTCCGGGGACCTTTCAGAGACTGATGGAACGCTGTCTGGGAGACTTCAACTTTGAGTTTACGCTGATATACCTTGACGACATCGTGGTATACTCCGCCACCTTTGAGGATCATCTTCACAAGCTTGGCCAAGTGTTCCAGCGCTTGAGGGGACACGGCTTGAAGTTGAAGCCCAGCAAGTGCCTTCTGTTCCAGCAGGAAATCGACTACTTGGGTCACCGGATCTCGGCCGAAGGTGTCCAGCCCTCTCCGGAGAAGATAGCAGCCGTTCTAGAGTGGCCGCAGCCAACTACCGTCAAAGAAGTCCGGGCTTTTCTGGGACTGGCAGGCTACTACCGTCGGTTTGTCAAGGACTTTGCTCGGCTTGCTGAACCACTGCATGAGGTTCTCCGAGGGACCGCGAACAGTCCCAGAGGGCGACGCATCAGTTGGGGGCCTGACCGAGAAAAATCCTTTCAGGCACTTAAGGCTGCTCTAACATCCCCCCCTGTTCTGGCGTATGCAGATTACACATTACCGTTTCAGTTGCAAACCGACGCCAGCCTTCAATGCCTAGGGGTGGTCCTCTCTCAAGTTCAAGATAATAAAGAACGCATGATAGCCTATGCCTGTAGATCTCTCCGTGATATCGATAAGAATCCCGTCAACTACAGCTCCTTCCGTTTGGAACTCTTGGCTCTGACTTGGGCTATGACGGAGAAATTTGCCGGCTATCTGACAGGAGCGAAGGTGCTTATCATGACGGACAACAATCCTCTTGCCCACCTAGAGAATGCCAAACTAAGGGCAATGGAACAGCGCTGGATGGCCAGGCTCTCTAGATTCCAGTACAAAATTAAATACAGAGTGGGGAACGAGAATCAGAATGCTGACAGCCTGTCTAGAGTGACATCATCCCCGCCAGTGGGGGACTGGGATGAAGAGTTGGAGGAAGATGAGATGCCTGACTTTGCCCGGCTCGCAAAGCAAATAGAAGATAGCCGCCAGTATGCTGTAGGAGGGATTGAAGCCGTAGTGGGATTTCCCCTGTCCCAGCAAGAATGGGCCAAGCTTCAAGATCGAGATCCCGAGCACGTCTTACTGAAACAGTATGTGAATAAACAAGAGAAACCGCCCTCCGAAGTGAGAGACCGACTATCGACCGGAGCCTTGGCTCTGCTCGCCCAATGGGATCGGCTGATCGTGAAAGATGGAGTCCTGTGTCGCAGGGCCCTTCTATCCCATATGCTGGAGGAGTGTTTGCAGATTGTCGTCCCGGTGTAGTTGGCCCATGAGATGGTGGGCGAAGCTCACAGGAGGAACGGACACTTCGGCATAGACAAGACCCTCCGGTGGACCCAGCAGTTCATTTTTTGTCCGGGGCTCCGTAAGCTGGTTGAAAACATCTGTCAAGGATGCCGTACCTGTGAATTCCACAAGTCCGCGGAGCAGCGTGCCCCCGTCCAGACTATTAAGACGTCGAGGCCCCTCGAACTGTTGATGGTGGACTATCTGTTGATCGGAACGGCGAATAGTGGCTACCAGTACTGTCTGGTGATGGTGGACCACTTCACGAAATTGGCCGTCGCTGTTGCTACCAAGGATCAGACTGCTGAATCAGCTGCACAGGCCATCTGTCAGCAATTCGTTTGGGTCTACGGGTGTCCGGAGCGGCTACACTCTGATCAGGGGGCTTGTTTCGAAGGGCGAGTCATTGAAGAACTCCAACGGATGTATGGAATCAAGAAGTCCAGGACCACCCCTTACCATCCACAAGGGAATGGCGCGTGTGAAAGTTTTAACTGGACCCTCTTACAACTGATCCGGACACTGGCTGAAGACAAAAAGCCCGACTGGTCTCGATTCCTCCCAGAACTGCTGTGGGCCTATAATAATCAAGTCCATTCCGTCACCGGATACACCCCATTACCCTTCTCTTTGGCCTTCCAGACAAAGACATCCATGAGTTGCAACTGTCTAGCTCCGAAGAAGATACCTGTGGTACCTATCCTTCCTGGCTACAAACACACCGCCAGAGAATGGAGACTGTCTACCGGCTAGTAGGCCAACAAATCCAGGATCAAGTGCACGCTGACCCACTTCCGGTACAAGAGGACTCACTGAATGTAGGTCAACTGGTCCTAGTCCGTATAAAGAAACCGCAAGGGAAACTCCGGCCCAAGTGGGAGACCGAAGTCTATCGAGTAATTGGACAGCCGTACCCCGGTGGCCCCGTCTATCGAGTGCAGGGCGAAGACAGTGGCAGCATCCGAACTTTGCACCGTAATATGTTGCGCCCCTGCCGTTCCCAGCCTGACTCCCCTACTGTGATACCTAGAGAGATGGATATCACTAATACTGTCGGAGACGCTGACCCTGGGGATGTAGAGATTGAATGCATGCCTACCCCTGTCCGTCCGACTGACGCACTTGGACCGATTACCTCCTCTACTGACATGTCGACTGGGAAAGAGAGTGGGGTGACTGATCGGAGGGAGGGGATCCAACCTGTTAGGCGGACAACGAGAACCGCTGCAGGGGTACCTCCAGGACAGTCCTACAGAGACCAATATGTGTGGCCCTCTTCCCAGCCGCCCCCTGTCACATCCACAGCCATCGCCGCCCTGGAACCGGTCGTTGACAGGGACTGCCAACCTTTGAGTGGGGGGGCGTGTAGTGAGCTGGCAGACTCTGGCTGTTCTGTGATAATTGAGATAGAGCCTGTGACAGGAATGATTACGCAGGATGGTGTTGCCACCTTGTGGCCAGAGATTGCACCTGCGCAGGGTGTGATGACAGAGAAAAAGACTGAGCCTCCTGTGTCCCGCCCTAGAGAGTCATGTGACCAGAGTGGGAAGCAGGAAAAAGCGCGCAAAGAGTCTGTTGTTGTCTGTGAAAAGAGCCAGGACGGTGTGCAGCTCCTCGTGTGTGGCGCAGAGGAGACTCTCAACGTGATTTCTTTTATCTGACATCTTATCCTCGGGGCCTTCCCCAGCTTCTGCACTGCTGAGGGATACAGCTATTACACTCCCTGCTACTGGAGTGTGGACTACATAAGGGAATCCACAAAAGCTGCTATCCGGATCAGAGAGACTGTAAGCGGGACCTCTGGCGAGAGGCCGAAGTATTCCTTTCTTTCAGTAAAATTTGTTGTTCCTGTCTTCTTCAGCTGGGATGCCTTCCTGCAAAGACAGACAGGCCTGCGACGGGGGACACATACTTCTGGAATAAAGAACTGGTAACGTGTGAGTAGGGACAGTGAGGGTCAGCTTATCAGTACACGTTATTGCTGTGCATATTTACGGTTGTCATTTATTGTGTTCTGCTGTGTTAAAAATGTATACAAGTAAAGATACGGTTATCAAGATAGAGTCTGTGTGTGGGGATCTTGCTGGGCCAGATCATAGATACCAACGCGCGGCCTTGCCCGCGGTCACTTCATCTGTATATGTTCAGATTTTTTATCAGTTAACAAAATGCATAGTTAAGATTGATAAATGCAAAAAAATGTTAGTAAACCTAGAAATTTGTTTTTTAGTTAATTTTTTTTTTATTTTAATTAATAATAGCATAGAAGGATAAGGAGGGGGACTAGGAACATAATCAATAGCCAAAATCATAGTCAGGAGGACAGCCGGGGTCAGATACTGGGTGATCAGTAAAAGCCAATCAGTATGAATACCGCGGAGCCCGGTGACAGAGGCGTTACTGAAACATGTCCAGGTATAGATGGACCAGTCAGAAGGCCACAGGTAGATGGTGATGGTCCTTCTATACAGGTCCAGCAGTGATGGTGGATCTGCTGGACTTCAGGTTTCCTGTCTTTCAGATGGTTTTAGGGCAAGAGTAACAGCATGCAAATATGCCAGCAGCCCTGGATAATCCACGCCGGCAGGATGATAAGATCCGGCGGAAGATGGAACCTATGAGAAGAGAAGTAAATATAATGGAAGTGATGGGACTCCATATTACATGACACTGCTGTGCGGTCACTGTGGCCGGACGGCAGAGGAATCTTATCATACAGAGGTCAGGGATCATTGTCAGCCATCATACATGTGACAATCCATCACTGACAGATGACATCTGCTCCGCATGAATTATTCTCACTGACCGACATCACACAACATGGAGCTGATTCTCACACTTACCTCGTCTCTTATTCCCCTTTTCTACATTTTCAGATTTTTCTTGCTCTTTACTCAGATTTATTGAAGATTTTCTTTCCTCCTGAGCTGGAAATTCTGATCAGAAAGTAAAAAAAACCTCAGTAACGACATATTCCCATGGGACCTGCTTAGTCTCCTGTATATAGTCCTGTCTCCTATAGTCCTGAAAATCTAGTATTGCTTCATAATAGGGCAGAATAAGTCCTATATAATGTGCATAACCTCATCTGAGGGACATTAGATGTACCACTAATATAGAGAAGTAAGTGTCCTGTCTGCCGCCATGTGGTACATCATTGATGAGAGATATTTTATAATAGGAGACGATGTCTCCTTATGATGATGTAGGTTATTGGATGCTACAACATATCTCACAGAAACAATGAAAAAAACTTCTGTACACAATGTAAGGAAATAGAGATAGAGTATGGGCCATGGGCAACATAATTGGGATCCATGAAACATAGACAACATAGGAAACCTATTACAGAAAAACCACGTAGAAATATTTGAGCCTTAAAGACAACATTCACATTGTTGGTGCTGTAGACATGTACATACCTGACAATGGGGACGAGGATGGCAAACTGCTAATAGCATCTTCTCTATCAGATAGAGGAACAGAATCTTTCTGCCTGTTTGAAAGAAAATAAATGTGTAAATCAGAAATAAATGCAGTATAAAAGGGGTTTTCTCAGTATAAGAACATGGACAATAGGGCCTAATAGGATGCATGACCGTCATAGTGGGGAAGGTTTCCTGCTCAAAACTACCTTCTATAGAGCCGAGCAGAAATCAGCTGCTAAGCATGACTGGCATGTAATACTACATCTCTGCCACAATATGGGCAGCACTAAAAATGCATGACCGGCCGCAATTATAGACTGTTAGTTATCACCAGCAGTTTCTAAAGGCAAAAGCACAATTACCGCTCATCATGGGGTGGTGGATGCTGAATTTGATAATATGGTATTTATATCCTATATTTGATGTTGTGTACATATATCATCCTGAAGCTCCCAGTAGTGGCCCCATAATCTACTCACATCTCTGAGATGTTTGTGCTGGATTCTACGGTATACTCTGGAGAGGACTTGGGATCCTCATTGTCCATTGTCCTGGTAGCAGTGGTACAGAGCTAAATGTGGAAACAATAAAAAATATATGAAATAATTTAATGTTTACTTTTACGTGTCTTTTACACATATTTTGGATTTATTAATCACATACTTACTTTTGAAAATCGTTCAGAAGTTGATATAAAATTGTGGAAGTCAAGACTCTCATTGTCCTCACTTGTGTGCTCTGAGACCAGATGTTTGTTTATATCATAATGATCTACAAGACATAGATAATGAAGTGCTATTAGAGGTTGTCAGTATAACACAGTCACCATTTATCATTAATATTAATGGGAAACAATTGTTACATATTAAGGAAGACGAGACAAACAGCCGCTTAGTCTAGATGACGTCTTCTTCTACTTACTCATAAATAAGCTGGTGTCCACATCTGATGTTAGCTTAGGAACATACACCGGCTTTTGACTTAGAAGGTTATCAAAGTCTAAGTCACTTAAGAAGGGATGACCCTTGATCTCAAATACTCCTCCTGGATAAAGAAAAACAAAGGTGATGTGGATATTGTCAGAAACTCCCCCATATCTAAACGGTGTATCTTAATCTGAACTAATTATATAACTGAGCCGACATGTAAGAAATAGACTAAAGCACTAAAAATGCACAAGCTGATAGACAAGTGCCGATCCTCATGTACATTTGCGATATGTCCTCGGTGTAATAAGGAAATAATAATATTATTATATCTGTTACCTGTCCCAAGTCTATGCACAGGATTTATTATGAGCAGCTCTGTGATAAGGGTCTGAGCATCAGGTGGAGGAGCACGATCACAATTCCAAATTATGTGTCCTGTTATGTAGAAAATTACAGAACATAAAACCTCTTTACTGGACTATAAGATAAAGCAAAGGAAAAAACTAAACTAATGTAACCAGTCAAAGCAATGATTGGATCATTCTACTTACCAATGCCAATACTTTTATAAAGCTCAATTACAGAACCCCCACGAAGTGGTACGTATCCCAGGAGAAATTCAAGTAGGATTATCCCCATTGACCACCAGTCAACAGGTCTTCCGTAGCCTTTCTTTAGGATGATCTCTGGGGCTTTGTATAACGGGGTGCCACAGTCCTGGAAACCAAGAGAGATTAGAGATGAAAATAGATTAAATTATTATTTTGCCAAGTTTTCGACATAAAAACAGAATGACAGAAGATAAAATATCAGTGGAAAAGTTATCTAAAAATGAAGAATGTAGAGAAGACACAATAGGGTGATGAGATTTGTACAGAACCAGCTAAGTTCCTGTAAATAATGCTGACCTCACGGTTCAGGAACTCTCTGGCGATGTCCTCCGCTAATTCCTTGTAGATGTTGGTGTTTGGTATCATGACACCAACTTTTGAAAGCCCAAAATCTGTGACTTTAATATGTCCAGTAGACGTTATCAGGAGGCTGTGAAAGAAAAGATGGGTTTAGCTTCATAGACCGTGAGATGATAAAGGATAAATTTCCCCCTTTTGTTATAATACAGGGGGCACTTACTTCTCTGGCTTCAAGTCTCTGTGCACCACACCATAACTATGGAGGTATTCTACAGCAAGAACCGCTTCTGCAAAGTATAAGCGGGCCAAGGGGACAGGTAAAGGACCCCTGGTTCTTAGGAGGGTCCTGCAGTCTCCACCTATAGAAGAAAGAAAATATGACAGGTAAGTGGTTTATTCAGCGGATCACCATAATGTATAATGAGAAGTGAGCAGAGACATTGGGGCAGGAGAGAATATATAAAGATATAATGTATATTCGACATAATATTAGTCTGAAGTCATGGTGAAACGTCATCCATGTAACTAATAACACAAATAGCATCTTGTCTACAGCTGGAGATACTGACAGTGCGGACATACAGGGAGATCACACACATCAATGACTTTCCGGGCATCTTGGTAATGGATAACCTGTAGTAAATGCTCTGTGGGGATGTAACCATTCACATTGAAAAATCCTAATTTTAAGAGTGGTGATAAAATGTAAGCAGACATGGTCTGAATATAATACAATGTACGTGTCCTACCTCCTACATACTCCATGACCATACACAGGTGAGATCTTGTAGGGAAGGAGCAGAGCATGGAGACCACAAAGGGACAATCAGCGAATGTCAGGATGTCCCTCTCCAGAAAGGCCATTTCCACTTTCCGTGGCCTATCCAAGTTCTTCTTGGCCATTTTCTTCATAGCAAAGACCTGTTGTGAGACTTTATGGTGCACTAAGTAGACGGCACTGGAGAGAAGGAGAATCCAAGGGTTATAATAAATCCTTATTACAGTCTGTATATAGAAGTCATTATATGATTTTCTGTACTAATGTTTATACTAGAAGTCCGGCCATCACTAGAAATCCACATCTAGAAATACATGAGACACTACATAGATCACCTATGGGAGGTTCCACAATGCCACGTCTGCCGGAGCCCTCACCAAGGTCACATTACAGGTGAGAGAATCTACCGAAATTCTTCTTGGGCAGATTCGCTATAATTGACCAGTAGTTACGATTCAGTCCAAATAAAAATTGGTCCAAATTGAAAGTCCTCCAATTGCTGTAAGCAGATGTTTTTTAAGCTCTCTCCACACCCCAAAGCATAATAAATGGAGGGGAGGAAATACGTTAAAATGTAATTAAACATAATATACCCACCTGTCCTAGGCCCTCACCTGTCCATCACTGCAGTCCTCCATCCTCTGTGCCAGTCTTTGGTTGTTCTGGCGCCCCCTTCTGCTGCTGAGGCCAGTGATTGGACTCACATGGTCATGGTGGACGGTGGCAGGTGCAGATGTCATTGATGTCCATATCGTGTCACCCCTATCGTGACCATGTGTAGCCAATAACTCTTATCAGCTCCATAATGAAGCCCCCCCAAAAAAACAAAGACTGGAGCGGAGAGCAGGAAAGCTCTGGTGGAGGTGGCAGCATAAGGACAGATGAGGGTCCAGGACAGGCGAGGGTAATGTATTATATTATTTGAATCCCTTTCCTTACGGTTTGATTTGTTACAGATCAGTTTGCTCAACTGGATATACAGTACAGTAACTGAGCTGAATAGTGACATTTAGATGTGGACAGTGGTGTGGACTTGTATCGTTTCCCTATGACAGTGATGGCGAACCTTTTAGAGACCGAGTGCCCAAACTGCAATCCAAAACTCACTTATTTATCGCAAAGTGCCAACACGGCAATTTAACCTGAATACTGTCTGAGGTTTTATTTTGGAAAAACAACTCCTACATTAGCACGCAATAGAGTCTATAGCAAAGAGCTTGTAAGCGCTGCAGTCCAAGCCTAAGATTCTCGCCACCGATTGCAGAGGAGGTCTGTTCTTGAGAATGGAGAGGATTTTTATTCAAAAGTAAAATTGCAAAGTCGTTTGTTTTTACAACCTCTTTGTTTCTGTAACCCTTTATCATGATGAGAATAACCCTTTAAGCCAGGGATGTCAAACTTTAATATACAGAGGGCCAAAATTAAAAGCTTGGACAAAATCACAGGCCAAACTTTATATTTGTTAAAAAATGTCTACAATTCAGGAAGTTTTTCCTTATCAAATAAAACTATTAACTTTTGCAATTATATTGTAATAATATAATATGTTATGTAAGAGCCGTAAAAAGCATGGCCTAATGTAAATATGTAATAACAAAAGGATAAAAAAAACTTGAATAAAACAGATAATAAAGTATGATGCAAACAAATGTGCCCCCAAACAGAGTATGATACCCCCACAGTGAATTCCTCCACATGCACAGTATGATGACCCTACTGTACCCCCCATCAATCCCTGGTGACCCCATCACAGTATGATTGTGACCCCATCACAGTATGATTCTCCAGCAGTAATCCCCACACAGCCCTCCATACAGTATAATGGTCCCCACATAGTTCTCCATACAGTATAATGACACCACATAGTCCTCCATACAGTGTAATGGGCCCCACATAGTCCTCCATACAGTATAATGGGCCCCACATAGTCCTCCATACAGTATAATGGCCCCATATAGTCCTCCATACAATGTAATGGCCCCACATAGTCCTCCATACAGTACAATGGCCTCACATAGTCCTCCATACAGTATAATGGCCCCACATAGTCCTCCATACAGAATAATAGGCCCCACATTGTCCTCCATACAGTATAATGGTCCCCACATAGTTCTCCATACAGTATAATGACACCACATAGTCCTCCATACAGTGCAATGGGCCCCACATAGTCCTCGATACAGCATAATGGGCCCCACACAGTCCTCCATAAAGTGTAAAGGGCCCCACATAGTCCTCCTTACAGTATAATGGCCCCCACATAGTCCTCCATACAGTGTAATGGGCCCCACATAGTCCTCCATACAGTGTAATGGCCTCACATAGTGCTCCATACAGTGTAATGGGCCCACATAGTCCTCCATACAGTATAATGGCCCCATATAGTCCTCCATACAATGTAATGGCCCCACATAGTCCTCCATACAGTACAATGGCCTCACATAGTACTTCATACAGAATAATGGGCCCCCATATGGTCCTTCCTACAGTATAATGGCCCCCACATAGTCCTCCATACAGAATAATGGGCCCCCATATGGTCCTTCGTACAGTATAATGGCCCCACATAGTCCTCCATACAGAATAATGGGCCCCACATAGTCCTAAATACAGAATAATGGGCCCCCATATGGTCCTTCCTACAGTATAATGGCCCCCACATAGTCCTCTATACAGTGTAATGGGCCCCACATAGTCCTCCATACAGTGTAATGGCCCCATATAGTCCTCCATACAGTGTAATGGGCCCACATAGTCCTCCATACAGTATAATGGCCCCACATAGTCCTCCATACAGAATAATGGGCCCCCATATGGTCCTTCCTACAGTATAATGGCCCCCACATAGTCCTCCATACAGTGTAATGGGCCCCACATAGTCCTCCATACAGTGTAATGGCCCCATATAGTCCTCCATATTGTGTAATGGGCCCATATAGTCCTCCATACAGTATAATGGCCACACACAGTCCTCCATACAGTATAATGGCCCCACATAGTCCTCCATACAGTATATTGGCCTCATATAGTCCTTCCTACAGTATAATGGGCCCCACATACTCTTTCATACAGTATTATGAGCACCACATAGTCCTCCATACAGTGTAATGGTCCCACATAGTCCTCCATACAGTACAATGGCCTCACATAGTCCTCCATACAGAATAATGGGCCCCACATAGTCCTCCATACAGAATAATGGGCCCCCATAAGGTCATTCCTACAGTATAATGGCCCCCACACAGTCCTCCATACAGTGTAATGGGCTCCACATAGTCCTCCATACAGTGTAATGGCCCCATATAGTCCTCCATACAGTGTAATGGGCCCACATAGTCCTCCATACAGTATAATGGCCCCACATAGTCCTCCATACAGTATAATGGCCCCACATAGTCCTCCATACAGTATATTGGCCCCATATAGTCCTTCCTACAGTATAATGGGCCCCACATACTCTTTCATACAGTATTATGAGCACCACATAGTCCTCCATACAGTGTAATGGGCCCCACATAGTCCTCCATACAGTATAATGGCCCCACATAGTCCTCCATACAGTATAATGGCTCCAAATGCTCCTCCATATTGTAAAATGGCCCCATATAGTCCTCCATACAGTATAATGGCCCCGCATACTTCTCCATATTTTATAATGGCTCCATATAGTCCTCCATACAGTATAATGGCCCCGCATAGTCCTCCATACAGAATAATGGGCCCCCATATGGTCCTTCCTACAGTATAATGGCCCCCACATAGTCCTCCATACAGTGTAATGGGCCCGCATACTTCTCCATATTTTATAATGGCCCCACATAGTCCTCCATACAGTATAATGGCCCCACATAGTCCTTCATACAGTATATTGGCCCCATATAGTCCTTCCTACAGTATAATGGGTTCCACATAGTTTTTCATACAGTATTATGAGCACCACATAGTCCTCCATACAGAATAATGGGCCCCACATAGTCCTCCATACAGAATAATGGGCCCCCATATGGTCCTTCCTACAGTATAATGGCCCCCACATAGTCCTCATACAGTGTAATGGCCCCATATAGTCCTCCATACAGTGTAATGGGCCCACATAGTCCTTCATACAGTATAATGGCCCCACATAGTCCTCCATACAGTATAATGGCCCCACATAGTCCTCCATACAGTATATTGGCCCCATATAGTCCTTCCTACAGTATAATGGGCCCCACATACTCTTTCATACAGTATTATGAGCACCACATAGTCCTCCATACAGTGTAATGGGCCCCACATAGTCCTCCATACAATATAATGGCCCCACATAGTCCTCCATACAGTATAATGGCTCCACATGGTACTCCATATTGTATAATGGCCCCATATAGTCCTCCATACAGTATAATGGCCCTGCATACTTCTCCATATTTTATAATGGCCCCATATAGTCCTTCCTACAGTATAATGGGCCCCACATACTCTTTCATACAGTATTATGAGCACCACATAGTCCTCCATACAGTGTAATGGGCCCCACATAGTCCTCCATACAGTATAATGGCCCCACATAGTCCTCCATACAGTATAATGGCTCCATATAGTCCTCCATACAGTATAATGGCCCCGCATAGTCCTCCATACAGTATAATGGCCCCACTTAGTCCTCCATACAGTATAATGGCCCCACATAGTCCTCCATACAGTATAAAGGCCCCACATAGTCCTCCATACAGTATAAAGAGACCACATAGTCCTCCATATTGTATAATGACTCCGCATACATCTCCGTACAGTATAATGGCCCTGCATAGTGTTCCATACTGTATAATGGCCCCACATAGTCCTCCATACCTTATAATGGCCCTACATAGTCCTCCATACAGTATAATGGCCCCGCATGGTCCTCCATACAGTATAATGGCCCCGCATACTTCTCCACACAGTATAATGACCCCGCATACTTCTCCATACATTATAATGACCTCGCATACTTCTCCGTACAGTATAATGGTCCTGCATAGTGTTCCATACTGTATAATGGCCCCACATAGTCCTCCATACCTTATAATGGCCCCACATAGTCCTCCATACAGTATAATGGCCCCGCATGGTCCTCCATACAGTATAATGGTCCCGCATACTTCTCCACACAGTATAATGACCCCGCATACTTCTCCGTACAGTATAATGGTCCTGCATAGTGTTCCATACTGTATAATGGCCCCACATAGTCCTCCATACAGTATAATGGCCCCGCATGGTCCTCCATACAGTATAATGGCCCCGCATGGTCCTCCATACAGTATAATGGCCCTGCATACTTCTCCACACAGTATAATGACCCGCATACTCCTCCATACAGTATAATGACCCCGCATACTTCTCCGTACAGTATAATGGTCCTGCATAGTGTTCCATACTGTATAATGGCCCCACATAGTCCTCCATACAGTATAATGGGCCCCGCATACTTCTCCACACAGTATAATGACCCCGCATACTCCTCCATACAGTATAATGACCCCGCATACTTCTCCGTACAGTATAATGGTCCTGCATAGTGTTCCATACTGTATAATGGCCCCACATAGTCCTCCATACAGTATAATGACCCCGCATACTCCTCCATACAGTATAATGACCCCGCATACTTTTCCGTACAATATAATGGCCCTGCATAGCGTTCCATACTGTATAATCAGGTCGCACGTGTAGAGGAGAGTGGCCGCGGTGCTAGTGAGAGGGGAATGGTGCGCGGGCTGAGGAGAGTGATGGTGGTGGCGGCAGTGCTGAGGACATGGAGCTCGTGCCCACCGGGAGGGCTCTGCGTGCCATAGGTTCGCCACCACTGCCCTATGATAACACTGAATGTTAGAGCACAGAGGCAGAAGTATTGTCATAGGGAACCCTGAGAAATGTGGATTATGGTAACAGAAATCTCACCCAAAAGCTCCGCTGCTGATGAGTTTGGAAGTTTCATAGTCGCTCATATGCGGCTTTCCTGCCGGGATCAATGATGATTCGATCACGCTCTATAAAGGAATAAGAAATGATATTAAGGAAAAAAGCTCCAGATGCAGAAACGTCTCCCCCTATATTATGTCCCAGCTGATTTACACTGATCCGATGTAGGGAGGATACAAGCCGGACGCTCCGCAGACACGGATGTAATATAAGGGGGTCCTCTATACACCGGTATAATTGTAAAGTGCTGGATAATATGAGAGATCAAACAGAGAAGAACTTACTGGGAATCTGTCAGCAGGATTGTTCTATGTAATCTGGAAGTAGCATGATGTAGGGGCAGAGACCCTGATTCCAACGATGTGTTACTTACTAGGCTGTGTGCTGTTGTTTCCATAAAATCAGTTTTTGATCAGCAGGAGATTATCACTAGAGGACTATGTGTCTCGTGCCATGTAGTCCTATTGCTCTGTAACCCCGACTCAACCACGGATTAGCAGCGTTCTGCCTATGCACAGTGTACACAGAAAGCTGCCAATCAGTAGTGTGGGCGGGGTTATACAGGGCTCAGCATTCAGAGGACTGCTAGATCTGCTGCGAATAAAACAGTGATTTTATTACAACTGCTGCACCCAGTAAAGTAAGTGATATATCGTTGGAATCAGGGTCTCTGTCCCTACATCATGCTGCTCTCTGATGAAATAGCATGAACCTGGTGACAGATTCCCTTTAATATAAATGCAGTTGACTAACACATTAGTGTCATCTCCACTTAGAATAGAGACGTCCCCTGGTTATATGGGGGATAATACTGGTCAGGTCAGTCACACCCCATAATCTGGTGATACACAGACGTCCCCCTCTATGATACTTACACCGGCGGATTCCTGGATCTCCGGGATCTCACAGATTCCACTGTCAGGATTCACCAGCGCAGATGGAACTAAAATAGTGATAAATGATGAAGAGATAAAATGTATTAGACGATATCAATCCTACATAGATAATACAGCGATATAACGGGGAAATGACAAGACGTCTGTGAATGGGATTAATACTCGTTATATGGGGATTCTAATATGGGAACGTACGGGGCATCCACAGATAAATGTAATGTAAATGATGGAGGACCCCCAATCATCACATGAATGAGGAGCCCCCCACCCCTGCTGCACATGAGAGTGATGGGAAGAGAGCTGAAACATAGCAGCCATATGCAAATTAGCCTGGAAGTGCACTGGGGGCGTGTCACTGCACTCAGATTTCTCTTCCATGCCCCCAGTGCACTTCCATCCTGATTTGTATATGGCTTTTACATTAGATTTCTCCTGACTGGTACATTGGATTTCTGCAAGCAAATAATTATTATTAGGGGACAATGGCCTATACGGTCATACTCAGCGGCGGCAGGCCACGCGACTGCTATGGGACCCGTGAGCTGGTGGGGCCCAGTGTCAGCGCCCGCATTGGGCTCCGCCTGCATCGGGCCCCTTCCACATCCCACCCCAGATCGCAGTTGAAAGCAATGATGGAGGCGGGAGCGTTATATGAAACTTCCTTTCACATCATTCCCCCTCTGCATCTGATGCAGCAGCGCGATGACATCAGTTCAATTGGGTCGGGTAGTGGAGCTGATGAGAGGCGCTGCAGAGACTGAAGCAGCGGGGGAACAAGGAGCGGTAAGTGTATATTTATTTATTTTTGAGTGAGTATGTGGTGTCCATATTGCTGGAGGACTGTGGCTGCACTCGATCCTATGGGTGCTGCACTCAGTCCTATGGGGGCTGCACTAAGCCCTATAGGGGTTGCACTGAACCCTATGGGGGCTGCATTATGCCCTATGGGGGCTGGCTTATATTGCGAGGAAGACCATGGGGGGTGCATTATATTGCATGGAGGACCATGGGGGTGCATTATATTGCATAGAGGACCATGGGGGTGCATTATATTGCATGGAGGACCATGAGGGGTGCATAATATTGCGTGGATGACCATGGGAGGTGCACAATATTGCATGGAGGACAATATGGGTGCATTCTATTGCATGAAGGACCATGGGGGTGTATTATATTGTGTGAAGGACCAGGGGGATGCATTATATTGCATGGAGGACCATGGGGGGTGCATTATATTGCATGGAGGACCATGGAGGGTGCATTATATTGCATGGAGGACCATGAGGGGTGCATTATATTGCATGGAGGACCATGGGGGGTGCATTATATTTTGTGGAGGACCACGAGGGGTGCATTATATTGCATGGAAGACCATGGGGGTGCATTATATTGTGTGGGGACCATGGGGTGGCGCATTATATTATATGTAAGGCTATGTGGGACCATTATGATATTTGAAGGGTTATGTGGGGCCATTATAATATTTGGAGGGTTATGTCGGGGCATTATACTGTATGCAAGCAATTATACGGTGTGAAGATTTGTGTGGGGTCCATCTTACTGTGTGAAGGGCTGTGTGTTGCCTTTATACTGTTTGGAGGGCTAGCAGGGGCCATTTTATGGTGTGGTGAGGTATGGGGGCCATTATACTGCATAGAAGGCTGTGTGGGGGTCACAGTTGGGGGATCATACTGTGTTGGGGTCACCATGCTTTGCGTCGGGAGTTGAGGGGGTGTACAGTAGGGTCATTATACTGTGCATGTGGAGGCTAATGTGGAGGAATGCACCATGGAGGAATCATACTGTATTTGGGGGGCACTTTTGTTGGCATCATACTATAGGGGGGCAATGAAATAGAAATCTAGGACTTCAGCAGGAGGAAAATTAATATGTAAAGGCTGGAAAGTTGTGAGATCTGCTCTCCTGTCACTCCGACAATTATTTAATTTTTTTTTTTTCAGTTGGGGGGGCAATCAGAACTTCTGCTATTGTGCCCCATGATTTCTATGCATGCCCCTGGTCCTACCACTACTTCTATATGAAACAATGTGCTGCCAGGTTCCCATTACACAGAGTAGAGCAGACCTGAGCAAAGTGGAGCCCGTGGGCCACATCCGGCCCTCTGACTGTTCCAGTCCGGCCTGTGGACTGAGATAGCAGTAGGACTGAAGCAGAGGCCCACGGACCGCACCGTGCCTGCCCACTCGCTTACACCGCCGCCTGGCCCTGTCTCCATCTGCGAGCCGCTGAGCTGCTGCATTAGTAGAGGAGGGACCTCCAGCCCCTTCCTCCGCCAATCAGCGTGTGAAGCAGCTGACGCAATGACGTCATCGGAGACATGAAAAGAGGCACAGCACCGGGGGCACGGGAGCAAGGTGAATGTGTGCTTTTTTTAAGGTGTATGGGATGTCTGACAGGACACGGGGAGACTATAGGGGTCTATTGCAGGACATGGGGAGGCTATAGGGGTCTATTGCAGGACATGTGAAGGCTATAGGGGTCTATTGTAGGACATGGGGAGGCTATAGGGGTCTATTGCAGGACATGGGGAGGCTATAGGGGTCTATTGCAGGACATGGGGAGACTATAGAGGTCTATTGCAGGACATGGAGAGGTTATAGGGGTCAATTGCAGGACATGGGGAGGCTAGAGGGGTCTATTGCAGGACATGTGAAGGCTATAGGGGTCTATTGCAGGACATGGGGAGGCTATAGGGGTCTATTGCATGACATGGGGAGGCTATAGGGGTCTATTGCAGGACATGGGGAGGCTATAGGGGTCTATTGCAGGACATGGGGAGGCTATAGGGGTCTATTGTAGGACATGGGGAGGCTATAGGGGTCTATTGCAGGACATGGGGAGGCTATAGGGGACTATTGCAGGACATGGGGAGGCTATAGGGGTCTATTACAGGACATGGAGAGGTTATAGGGGTCAATTGCAGGACATGGGGAGGCTATAGGGGTCTATTGCAGGACACGGGGAGGCTATAGGGGTCAGTTGCAGGACATGGGGGAGGCTATAGGGGTCGACTGCAGGACATGGGGAGGCTAAAGGGGTCTATTGCAGGACATGGAGAGGCTATGGGAGTCTATTGCAGGACATGGGAAGGCGATAGGGGTCTATTGCAGGACATGGGGAGGCTATAGGGGTCTATTGTAGGACATGGGGAGGCTATAGGGGTCTATTGCAGGACATGGGGAGGCTATAGGGGACTATTGCAGGACATGGGGAGGCTATAGGGGTCTATTACAGGACATGGAGAGGTTATAGGGGTCAATTGCAGGACATGGGGAGGCTATAGGGGTCTATTGCAGGACATGGGGAGGCTATAGGGGTCAGTTGCAGGACATGGGGGAGGCTATAGGGGTCGACATGCAGGACATGGGGAGGCTAAAGGGGTCTATTGCAGGACATGGAGAGGCTATGGGAGTCTATTGCAGGACATGGGAAGGCGATAGGGGTCTATTGCAAGACATGGGGAGGCTATGGGAGTCTGTTGAAGGACATGGGGAGGCTATGGGGGTCTGTTGCAGGACATGTGGAGGCTATGGGGGTCTGTTGCAGGACATGTGGAGGCTATGGGGGTCTGTTACTGGACATGGGGTGTCTATGGGGGTCTGTTGCCTGACATGGGGAGGCTATGGGGGTCTATTGCAGGCCATGGAGAGGCTATGGGGGTCTGTTGCAGGACATGTGGAGGCTATGGGGGTCTGTTGCAGGACATGTGGAGGCTATGGGGGTCTGTTGCTGGACATGGGGAGGCTATGGGGTCTGTTACTGGACATGGGGATGGTCTGGGGTTCTGTTGCTGCATATAGGGAGACTATAGAGTTTTATTGCAGGACATGGGTAGGCTATAGGGGTCTATTGCAGGACATGGGGAGGCTCTGGGAGTCAGTTGAGGGACATAGTGAGGCTCTAGGAGTCAGTTGAGGGACATGGTGAGGCTCTGGGAGTCTGTTGAGGGACATGGTGAGGCTATGGGGGTCTGTTGCTGGACATGGTAAGGCTATGGGGGTCTGTTGGAGGACATGAGGAGGCTATGAGGGTCTGTCCCAGGACATGGGGAGGCCTATGAGGGTCTGTTGCAGGACATGGGGAGGCTATGGGGGTCTGATGTGGGGAGGCTGTGTGGGGCTCTCATGTTGGACGTCGAGTGATTATGGGGCTCATACGGTATATAGAAGGGGCTGTATTCGGGTTCGAACTGTATAAAGGGGGATTCTTACTTCTGCTCAATATTAAGTCATGCAATTAATATTAATGTAATTAATATAAGAATTATAATTATTATATTGATATTAATATGGATCAGAATTAATCACAGTCTCTAATGTGGCCGCTCGGGAAAATGAATTGCCCACCCTTGGAGTACAGAGTACATCTAACATTATCCCCGTCCTCTATTATATCTGGATATTCCTTGTAGAAGGTCGGATGATCGCTCACCTGTAATAAGATCGCTGTTCAGCTCCGGCTGACTCCTTGTAGGGTCAGGGATTTCCAGGGTCACATTTTGCTCATATTCGCCGTCGCCTTCTGGTGTTTCCTGATTGATATAATATATATAATTAATATGTGGAATATTTCACTAAATTACCAAATACATAAATCAGGAAGGACTAAATCAACATTTACAGATACACCAATTGTAACTGTACGAATCCCGCGCCATCTTCAGAACTTTTCTCAGAAAGTTCTCTCACTTCAGGGGATTAAGATGAGTTAACATTACAAAATCTCACGTTCTGTGTCAGATTCTATTTTCTACACCGTGATATCCCAGAGCGGTGTTATCTGCGTTCTATATACCATGGCGATATCTTGTAATTCATTCATTACAGTATTCGGTAGAATTGCTTTACACTGCAGCTCCTCTCCACAAGTCCAGATTAATATACTGTATAAGAGACTTGTATACACAATATTTCTGTAAAGATGTCTATTATCTCAGCTGCAGCATTTAGAAGCAGGAAGACTCTGATAATAGTGATAGACAGAGGCGGGATATACAGACTTCCCACCACTGAGCTGTGACTACATCTGCAGAATACAGACTGTCATCACAGACGAGGGAGCAGCAGAGACAGACGGCCATAAAATATCCTATGCCTGCCGGGGACTGACAGGGAGGCCTGTAAGATCTAACCCCAGATCTTCTGAGATCTGACTGGTGATCTGGAGAAGATCAGAGAACAAGGACGAGTGATAGAGAAGATGATGGCTTCTTACCAGGCGTTCCGATGAGCGGGCCGGACGTTCCAGTACACACAGGACTTTTTCGGCCAGGTCTTTAACAAAAGCCAAATCTCCATTTTGAGATCTTTTTTCAGCCTATAAAGAAGAAAAGAAACAATAAGGAACATTCTGAGGTGAGAAAGGTCACAATGGAGGCGGCCATTGTATGTGACATCTGCTCCTCTCTCTGCAGATACAATGACTACATATCTGGGGTTTATAGTGTTATATATTAGAGGAAAGGACAAGCTTCTATCCCACCATTATTGTCTATTATTACAGAGAAGTTTTGTGCGGAGTGTCCGCCATTTACCTGTTGTAGTAATGTCCTGATGTTGTGACATAAATCCATCAGATACTCTGAGGTTAGTTGATCTTGCTGATTTTTGGTCAGGCAGTCCTTTGCTAGCTGCATCACCAGCCGGCGAGTGAAGCTGAGGACGCCATCGGGTGGTAGAAGCACAATGTTAGGGCGATTGATGATAAGAATGTCCAATAGTGCTTCTTCCTGAAAATCGTCTAGATATAATCCAGCCATAGCGAAAAACTGCAAGTGCTATCAATCACTATGGAACCAAGAATGGCACCCGTGAGCCTATGTGCATTGTAGAAGTAGCAATTGTGAGCTGTGATGTCATAATGGCCGACTGTCATCACGGAATCTTGTGATGGAATCTTCAAGAAGCGGCTCTGCACAAATACAGTGGGAAAAATAAGTATTTGATACACTGCCGATTTTGGAAGTTTTCCCACCTACAAAGAATGGAGAAGTCTGTAATTTTTATCGTAGGTACAGATTCTAAAAAAAAATCCAGAAAATCACATTGTATGATTTTTACATAATTTGCATTTTATTGCATGATATAAATATGTGATCACCTACTGATGAGCAAGAATTCTGGCTCACCGACCTGTTATGCTATGTACGCACGTTGAGTATTTGGTTGCAGAAATTTCTGCAAGGTTTCTGCATTTCTTGGCAGCAAAAACCCTGCTGAAAAAACAGACGTTTTGCCGCGATTTTGATGTGTTTTTGCCACATGTTTGCATGAGGTTTTTGCATGTGTTTTTTTAAGCTTTTTTGTATAGCAGTGAATGCTTTTTGGAGCTAAATAAAGATATTTGAAAAAAGAAATGTTGAACATTGCTTTAACCCTTAGATTACTGTTGGACCTGGGGTGAGTATATTGGTTAATTTAAATGATTAAAGAATGTGTCTGTTATATTTCAAATAAAGTGTTTTATTCTTGGTGTGTGTGTTTATTTAACTTTTTACTTACAGGTTTAGTACTGAGGGTTAATCCATGTCCATAAAGACACATACAAAAAATCAATTGCTAGACACTCTAGTTAGACATTACTACCTTAGATACCAATTAGCCACATGATAGGCTCAGGGATAAAAGTGACTCCAGCTCAACCAATAATGTAAGTATAGTTCATTTATTAGAAACGATAAAAATTACAATTAAAAACAATAAGTGAAGATAGAGGGGAGTGAGGAGAGGGGGGACCTCAAACCAGGAGACACCGATATGTAGACAACGATACTAATGCTTACACAAAATACAGCCAGTTAATGACATCAATATGGCTGCTGTATATTAGAATAAGTCACCAATTAGTCAATTACCATACTATACCATTTTGCATACATAAAGCGTATTCTACAAACTTCAATTTAAAGTGCATAGTGCAAAACATAACTATGTATTATTCAATAGTAATAGATCCACTGGTATAAAGAGGCAAAAGTCAGCTATGAATGTAAGATGGTAGTGCATCAGTATCAAAGTAAAAATGAAAACAATGTAGTTTAATTATTGCCAAATTTGGCTTATATTGATAAACTGATGGTCAAAGCTGTACTTCCATCAGATGATAATTAATTCAAACATTGGCTAAAGTCAAAAAAATGATTCATTACCTGAATACTATGTAGTAAGTGAGCAGGGAGTGATAAGGATGCTGTGTCTCCCGCAGCCTCCATAAGCGTCCTTATCACCTCACTTATTGCACCTCTGCATGAGAATTTTGTCACGCAGCATCGGTGCAGTTAGTGAGGTCACTGGATCTCATCAGCTGATGAACTCATGTGACCTCTGTCCTGGCAGCTCAGCACTATACACTGCAGGGAGCGATCACGCTCCTGTCAGTTTATAGCCTGCTGTGAGGTGATCGGATCACCATGGGATACTTGTGATTCGGCGGATAGGTGAGTATAAGCTCTTTTTTTTAACATTCATTTAAACTTATTTTTTCCCTGCAAGCACAGACCCAAGCTGATGACAGCTCCCATCATCAATGCCTGCACTTGCTATTATCAGCGGCAGCAGCCCTAGGCTGTTGGGAGGACTGGTCTTTCATCAGCTGAACCTGTCACCCGCGGTCAATTCTTTATGCGTTTTTGCTGCGTTTTTGACCCATTGACTTCAATTGAGTCCGTCAAATACGCAGCAAAAATACACAGCAAATCCGCAAATATTTTGATACCTGCGTTTTCGTTGCAGATTTGACTGACTCAATTGAAGTCAATGGGATAAAAACGCTCAAAGAATTGACATGCTACAGATTTAAATGCAATGCTAATCCTGACAAGAAAATTCCTGATCTTGTGCACAGCACTTCAGGATTTTCATTGCATTAGCTGGCACAAGGATTCTCTAGCATTTTGGGCCCATTTCCGTGTGGAAAAAAATGCTGTGAAAATGCACCAATAACACACCATGTGCACACAGAACACAGTTTTTTTTAAGAAGCCCTCCTACTCAGCATTCTTTACCTGTATTAATTGCACCTGTTTGAAGTCGTTACCTGTATAAAAGACACCTGTCCACACACTCAATCAATCACACTCCAAGCACTCCACTATGGCCAAGAACAAAGAGCTGTCTAAGGACACCAGGGACAAAATTGTAGACCTGCACAAGGCTGGAATGGGCTACAGGAGAATAGGCAAGCAGCTTGTTGAGAAGGCAACAACTGTTGCTGCGATTATTAGAAAATGGAAGAAACACATGACGACTGTCAATCTTCCTTGGTCTGGTGCTCCATGCATGATCTTGCAATGTGAAGTAAGGATGATTCTGATAAAGGTCAGGAATCAGCCCAGAACTACATGGGAGGATCTGCTCAATGACCTGAAGAGAGCTGGGACCACAGTCTCAAACATTACCGCTAGTAACTTACTACACCGTCATGGACGAAAATCCTGCAGTGCACGCAAGGTCCCCCTGATCACGCCAGCACATGTCCAGGCCCATTTGAAGTTCACCAATGACCATCTGGATGATCCCGAGGAAGCATGGGAGAAGGTCATGTGGTCAGATGAAACCGAAATAGAACTTTTTGCTATCAACTCCACTCACTGTGTTTGGAGGAAGGAGAAAGATGAATACAACCCCAAGAACACCGTCCCAACCTTGAACCATGGTGGGGAAAACATCATACTTTGGGGGTCTTTTCTGCTAATGGGACAGGACAACTGCATCGTATTGAAGGGAGGATGGATGGGGTCATGTAGATTTTGGCTAACAACATCCTTCCCTCAGTAATGACAATGACCCAAAATACAGACAGGACAACTAAGGAGTGTCTATGTAAGAAGCATTTCAAGGTCCTGGAGTGGCCTAGCCAGTCTCCAGACCTGAACCCAATAGAAAATCTTTGGAGGGAGCTGAAACTAAATGTTGCCCAGCGACAGCCCCGAAAACTGAAAGATCTGGAGAAGATCTGTATGGAGGAGTGGGCCAAAATCCCTGCTGCAGTGCGTGCAAACCTGGTCAAGAACTACAGGAAACGTCTGACCTCTGTAATTGCAAAGGTTTCTGCACCAAATATTAAATTCTGTTTTTCTATTGTATCAAATACTTATTCCAGGCAATAAAATGCAAATTAATTATGTAAAAATCATACAAAGCAATTTCCTGGATTATTTTTTTTTTACATTCTGTTTCTCACAGTTGAAGTGTACCTATAACAAAAATTACAGGCCTCTCCATTCTTTGTAGGTGGGAAAACTTGCAAAATCAGCAGTGTATCAAATACTTATTTTCCCAACTGTAGATGCTGCCTTGCAATATTTAGGGTTTGTTCAAACTCGCGTATAAATAATGGGTCCCATTCCCATCCAGGAGAGTGGAAGAAATCTTAGTCACTAAGCTGGTACTGTAAAAAGGAAGTGTTTTTGTCACAGAAAAAAAAATGCTGATGTAATGGCATTTGTGGAAACACCCCACAGATATCCTCAGTCATATGATGGGAAATATTGTATATACAGTGGTGGCCAAAAGTATTGGCACCCCTGCAATTCTGTCAGATAATATTCAGTTTCTTCCTGAAAATGATTGCAATCACAAATTCTTTGGTCTTATTATCTTCATTTAATTTGCTTGCATGGAAAAAACACAAAATAGAATGAAGCAAAAATCAAATCATTGATCATTTCACACAAAACTCCAAAAATGGGCCAGACAAAAGTATTGGCACCCTCAGCCTAATACTTGGTTGCACAACCTTTAGCCAAAATAACTGCGAACAACCGCTTCCGGTAACCATCAATGAGTTTCTTACAGTGCTCTGCTGGAATTGTAGACCATTCTTCTTTGGCAAACTGCTCCAGGTCCCTGATATTTGAAGGGTGCCTTCTCCAAACTGCCATTTTGAGATCTCTCCACAGGTGTTCTATGGGATTCAGGTCTGGACTCATTGCTGGCCACCTTAGAAGTCTCCAGTGCTTTCTCTCAAACCATTTTATAGTGCTTTTGGAAGTGCGTTTTGGGTCATTGTCCTGCTGGAAGACCCATCACGTCTGAGGGAGACCCAGCTTTCTCACACTGGGCCCTACATTATGCTGCAAAATTTGTTGGTAGTCTTCAGACTTCATAATGCCATGCACACGGTCAAGCAGTCCAGTGCCAGAGGCAGCAAAGCAACCCCAAAGCATCAGGGAACCTCCACCATGTTTGACTGTAGGGACCGTGTTCTTTTCTTTGAATGCCTCTTTTTTTTCCTGTACACTCTATGTTGATGCTTTTTCCCAAAAAAGCTCTACTTTTGTCTCATCTGACCAGAGAACATTCTTCCAAAATGTTTTAGGCTTTCTCAGGTAAGTTTTGGCAAACTCCAGCCTGGTTTTTTTATGTCTCGGGGTAAGAAGTGGGGTCTTCCTGGGTATCCTACCATACAGTCCCTTTTCATTCAGACGCCGACGGATAGTACGGGTTGACACTGTTGAACTTGTTTGGATGTTAGTCGAGGTTCTTTATCCACCATCCGCACAATCTTGCGTTGAAATCTCTCGTCAATTTTTCTATTCCGTCCACATCTAGGGAGGTTAGCCACAGTGCCATGGGCTTTAAATTTCTTGATGACACTGCGCACGGAAGACACAGCAACATTCAGGTCTTTGGAGATGGACTTGTAGCCTTGAGATTGCTCATGCTTCCTCACAATTTGGTTTCTCAAGTCCTCAGACAGTTCTTTGGTCTTCTTTCTTTTCTCCATGCTCAATGTGGTACACACAAGGACACAGGACAGAGGTTGAGTCAACCTCTGCGCATCCTCCTCCTCCTCGTGTTCAGCCTCCATCTCAGATATCACCACATCAGTTACAAGCTGGAAGCACTGCAGTACTGCCTCAGCCAAGCGGCAACAGGCTGTGCTGAAACTCATAAGCTTAGGTGATAAACCTCACACTGCTTGTGAGTTGTGGACAGCTGTGAAAGAGCAGGCAGATCTGTGGCTGAGACCGCTGAACCTACATCCAGGCATGGTCGTGTATGGGGGCTCTGAGGCGAGGCGAGATCACACAAGTACCATGCCTGGCTCATGTGCTTAACATCGTGATTCAGCGGTTTCTTAAATCGTACCCCGAGTTGCCAGATCTGCTTGTCAAAGTACGCCGCCTGTCAGCTCATTTTCGCAAGTCGGCTACAGCTTCCGCCGCCCTTGCTGTGTTGCAGCAGCGTTTACAGCTTCCGGCACACCGACTGGTGTGTGATGTCCCCACTCATTGGAACTCTACCCTTCACATGTTGCAAAGGATTTGTGAGCAGAAGAGAGCAGTTGTGGAGTACCAGCTGCAACAAGGCCGTCGATATTCAGGTTAGACTCCACACATAAGACCTCAGGAGTGGATCTGGATGTCTGACATATGTACCATCCTGACAAACTTTGAGGAGTCCACCAAGATGGTGAGTGGTGATGACGCCATCATTAGCGTCAGCATCCCACTTGTCTGTCTTTTGCAACGCTCTCTGGAGAGAATTAAAGAGGAGGCATTGCAGCCAGAGTATGATGAGATGGATCAAGAAGCCGTAGCGGGTGATTACACACAGCCCAGCCTCATCTCATCCCAACGTGCATTGAGGGACAATGAGGGAGAGGATGAGGAGGAGGAGGAGGAGGAAGAACAGGAGCTGGTATCATGCGCTGTAGATGGTAGTACCTGTACAACTGTCATACCGTCGGTTCAGCGTGGGTGGCCTGAGGACAGGGGGGTGGAGGAGGAGGAGAGCATGGTCAGTCGTCATGTTGGTGAGGACACGGAAGCCTTGCCTGTTACCAGTCTGGCACGCATGGCTAACTTTATGTTACGCTGCCTTAACCGTGACCCTCGCGTTGTCAAAATGTTGGGTGACAGTCATTACTGGTTGGTGACACTTGTAGACCCCCGCTACAAGGAGAACTTTCACTCTCTTATTCCTGAGGTGGAGAGGTCTACAAAAATGGGGCAATACCAGAAGGCCCTTGCTGCAGAACTCTTAAAAAAATTCCCATCTGAACACGCTAGCGGCAGAGGTCACAGTTCGTTGCCCAACCAAGGCGTACAGGCGAGAGAGACGCAACTCCAATCCAGCAGAGACAGGGGAACACTGTCAACGTTCTGGGACAGTTTTCTGACACCCGCCCAGCTTACAGGCCCTGAGGCGCGGGGAACTCTCACAAGGAGTGGAAAGTTTCAAAAGATGGTGAGGGAGTACCTTGCCTATCGTACCAGCGTCCTCCGTGATTCCTCTGTACCTTTTAATTATTGGGTATCCAAGCTGGACACTTGGAATGAACTCGCTCTGTTGCCTTATCGGAGCGTGTTTTTAGTGCCGCTGGGGGAATTATAACTGATAAGCGCACTCGCCTGTCAACTGACAATGCTGACAAGCTGACCCTTATCAAAATGAACAAGGGCTGGATTGGGCCAGACTTTTCATCACCACCAAATGACAGCAGAGTAACATAAAGTCAAATCCACTGTGTTATTTCGGGAGGTGTATTCCCATGCACCGCTTCACACCCACTCATGGGTATACGCTTCCTCATTTTGGCTCTATTTTGCTCTTCTCCTTATCCTCAGCCTCCACCACCACTATACCACCAGGGTGACCTTGGTCCGTGTTGCCAGCATTGCAAGTTCCTCCCTCCTAATTTTTGGTAGCTTTTGCTTGGAAGGCATAGGAAAAGACTATGGGAGACCCACTCCCCAATAATGGGAATAATGCTTTTAAGATGCTGTACTGCATGGCTCTTGTTTGCCAGCATTGCAAGTTACTCTGTCCTAATTTTTGGCAGCTTTTGCTTGGCAGGCATAGGCAAAGACTATGGGAGACCCACTCCCCAATAATGGGAATAATGTTTTTAAGATGCTGTACTGCATGGCTCTTGCAAGGGGCATTTAAACCGTGTTGTTAAGCTACTGCGACCTCCACCACTTTTCCAAGGGGCATTGATATTGTCTTTTTATTCCACTGCGACCTCCACGTCTCTTCCAAGGGGCATTTAAACCGTCTTTTTAAGCTACTGTGACCTCCACCACTCTTCCAAGGGGCATTAAAACCGTCTTCTTAAGCTACTGCGACCTCCACCGCTCTTCCAAGGGGCATTAAAACCGTCTTGTTAACCCTAGAACGCATGACCATAAAAATCTACATTTTCACATACCTGGGGCCTTTTAGGCCCGTGTGCAAATAACATGGAATAACTCAAACAAAAATGACAAACAACTATATACCTGAGGAATACCTAGAGTTTCAAAATTCTAACTAAAGTAATCTTGCAGAAAATAGAAAACAATTAACAGGACGGGCCTGCGAGGCCCCAGGTATGCGTTCTAGGATTAAGCTACTGCGACCTCCACCATTCTTCCAAGGGGCATTAAAACCATCTTGTTAAGCTACTGCAACCTCCACGTCTCTTCCAAGGGGCATTAAAACCGTCTTGTTAAGCTACTGCAACCTCCACGTCTCTTCCAAGGGGCCTTAAAACTGTCATGTTAAGCTACTGCAACCTCCTCGTCTCTTCCAAGGGGCATTAAAACTGTCTTGTTAAGCTACTGCAACCTCCACGTCTCTTCCAAGGGGCATTAAAACCTTCTTGTTAAGCTACTGCAACCTCCACGTCTCTTCCAAAGGGCATTAAAACCGTCTTGTTAAGCTACTGCAACCTCCACCACTTTTTCAAGGGGCATTGAAATTGTCTTTTTATTCCACTGTGGCCTCCACGTCTCTTCTAAGGGGCATTAAAACTGTCTTGTTAAGCTACTGCGACCTCCACTACTTCTCCAAGGGGCATTAAAACCGTCTTGTTAAGCTACTGCGACCTCCACCACTCTTCCAAGGGGCATTAATATTGTCTTTTTATTCCACTGTGACCTCCACCACACCTCCAAGGGGCATTAAAACCGTCTTGTTAAGCTACTGCAACCTCCACGTCTCTTCCAAGGGGCATTAAAACCGTCTTGCTAAGCTACTGCGATCTCCACGTCTCTTCTAAGGGGCATTAAAACCGTCTTGCTAAGCTACTGCAACCTCCATGTCTCTTCCAAGGGGCATTAAAACTGTTTTGTTAAGCTACTGCGACCTCCACGTCTCTTTCAAGGGGCATTAAAACCGTCTTGTTAAGCTACTGCGACCTCCACCACTTTTCCAAGGGGCATTGATATTGTCTTTTTATTCCACTGCGACCTCCACGTCTCTTCCAAGGGGCATTTAAACCGTCTTTTTAAGCTACTGTGACCTCCACCACTCTTCCAAGGGGCATTAAAACCGTCTTCTTAAGCTACTGCGACCTCCACCGCTCTTCCAAGGGGCATTAAAACCGTCTTGTTAACCCTAGAACGCATGACCATAAAAATCTACATTTTCACATACCTGGGGCCTTTTAGGCCCGTGTGCAAATAACATGGAATAACTCAAACAAAAATGACAAACAACTATATACCTGAGGAATACCTAGAGTTTCAAAATTCTAACTAAAGTAATCTTGCAGAAAATAGAAAACAATTAACAGGACGGGCCTGCGAGGCCCCAGGTATGCGTTCTAGGATTAAGCTACTGCGACCTCCACCATTCTTCCAAGGGGCATTAAAACCATCTTGTTAAGCTACTGCAACCTCCACGTCTCTTCCAAGGGGCATTAAAACCGTCTTGTTAAGCTACTGCAACCTCCACGTCTCTTCCAAGGGGCCTTAAAACTGTCATGTTAAGCTACTGCAACCTCCTCGTCTCTTCCAAGGGGCATTAAAACTGTCTTGTTAAGCTACTGCAACCTCCACGTCTCTTCCAAGGGGCATTAAAACCTTCTTGTTAAGCTACTGCAACCTCCACGTCTCTTCCAAAGGGCATTAAAACCGTCTTGTTAAGCTACTGCAACCTCCACCACTTTTTCAAGGGGCATTGAAATTGTCTTTTTATTCCACTGTGGCCTCCACGTCTCTTCTAAGGGGCATTAAAACCGTCTTGTTAAGCTACTGCGACCTCCACTACTTCTCCAAGGGGCATTAAAACCGTCTTGTTAAGCTACTGCGACCTCCACCACTCTTCCAAGGGGCATTAATATTGTCTTTTTATTCCACTGTGACCTCCACCACACCTCCAAGGGGCATTAAAACCGTCTTGTTAAGCTACTGCAACCTCCACGTCTCTTCCAAGGGGCATTAAAACCGTCTTGCTAAGCTACTGCGATCTCCACGTCTCTTCTAAGGGGCATTAAAACCGTCTTGCTAAGCTACTGCAACCTCCATGTCTCTTCCAAGGGGCATTAAAACTGTTTTGTTAAGCTACTGCGACCTCCACGTCTCTTTCAAGGGGCATTAAAACCGTCTTGTTAAGCTACTGCGACCTCCACCACTTTTCCCAGGGGCATTGATATTGTCTTTTTATTCCACTGCGACCTCCACCATTCTTCCAAGGGGCATTAAAACCGTCTTGTTAAGCTACTGCGACCTCTACCACTTTTCCCGGGGGCATTGATATTGTCTTTTTATTCCACTGCGACCTCCACGACTCTTCCAAGGGGCATTTAAACCATCTTGTTTAGCTACTGTGACCTCCACCACTCTTCCAAGGGGCATTAAAACCGTCTTGTTAAGCTACTGCGACCTCCACCACTTTTCCCAGGGGCATTGATATTGTCTTTTTATTCCACTGTGACCTTCACCATTCTTCCAAGCGGCATTAAAACAGTCTTGTTAAGCTACTGCGACCTCCAACACTTTTCCCAGGGGCATTGATATTGTCTTTTTATTCCACTGCGACCTCCACGTCTCCTCCAAGGGGCATTAAAACTGTCTTGCTAAGCTGCTGCAAACTCCACGTCTCTTCCAAGGGGCATTAAAACCATCTTGTTAAGCTACTGCAACCTCCACATCTTTTCCAAGGGGCATTAAAACCATCTTGTTAAGCTACTGCAACCTCCACGTCTCTTCCAAGGGGCATTAAAACCGTCTTTTTAAGCTACTGCAACCTCCACGTCTCTTCCAAGGGGCATTAAAACCATCTTGTTAAGCTACTGCAACCTCCACGTCTCCTCCAAGGGGCATTAAAACCATCTTGTTAAGCTACTGCAAACTCCACATCTCTTCCAAGTGGCATTAAAACCATCTTGTTAAGCTACTGCGACCTCCACCACTTTCCCCAGGGGCATTAAAACCATCTTGCTAAGCTGCTGCGACCTCCACCATTCTTCCAAGGGGCATTAAAACCGTCTTGTTAAGCTACTGCGCCCTCCACCACTTTTCCAAGGGGCATTGATATTGTCTTTTCATTCCACTGCAACCTCCACCATTCTTCCAGAGGGCATTGCATTTCTTCCTAATTTTAGTCAGCTTTTGCTTTTCAATGCATAGGCGAACACTAAGGGAGACCCACTCCCCAATAAGGGGTAGAAGGTTTTTAGTATGCTGTAATCCACGTCTGTTTCAAGGGGCATTGCAGTTCCTCATAATTTTTGGAAAGCCTTCCATTCACTGCTTAGGCCAACATTGCACAGGAGACCCAGTTGCTATAAATGGAAAAAACGTTTTAGTTAAGGCCCTCTGACCTCCATGTCAAGGGGCATTAAAGTGCCTCGAAATTTTTGTTAGGCATTGCACTCACTGCATGCCCTTTAACTGTGTAGCCGAACCGCTCCTTTTGGTACCGAAACATATCCTACAAGACATGTGTGGTTGACTGGCGTGATATTGATGTGAATGGTCCCTGTTCCTCCTGCTCTTTCTCCTTTGCCACCACCTCATCCATCATTCATCACCTGAAGCTTTGTTTTAACGGGAGTCATAGAACTGGGATAGTAGCAGGAAAACATCCAGCAATCCTCGGAGAAGGTAGGATATGCGCTAAAACGCTGATCACCTCAGGCCTAGCCGCTACTACATACATGCGCTTGCATTCCAAGAAAACGAAGCAGACGCTAACTTCTATCATCATCATTATGCTCCTCATCTTGGCACTCTCAACTCCCCTGATGGAGAAGCCAGGGCCCACCGGAGGAGTCTGGTTCTCTGGTGGGCTCGTCCAATGCTGCCCTAAAGCAGAGGGAAGTTTGAAGGAGAAATAGGGGCGGCTGGGGACCGTTTATGGACATCCGGCTGCCCCTAGGCGGCTGGGGACCGTGTGTGGACACCCGACCGCGGGGCGGCTGGGGACCGAGTATAGACACCCGGCCCCACCTGGCGGCTGGGGACCGAGCGTGGACACCCGGCCGCCGGGCGGCTGGGGACTGAGTATGGATGCCTCGCTGCCAAAGTAGCCATGAGGTAGTGGCCAGCTTTGGCCTCCTCCAAACTAAAAGGCCCCATTTCAAGTGCAAGCTAGCAGTATGGTATTGCAGCCTGGGGGTGGGTGGGTGGCAGGTTGCACACTTACGCTTCTATTCCAAGAAAACAAAGCAGATGCTAATGACGCGCCCCTGGGCCTGTGTCGCGCTGCGTTGCGCACGCGGGAGCTTACCCGGAGCCGGATCTCTTGAGGGTTGTAGTCTCGTGGCGGTGACCCGGTCCGTGCCCAGGGAGTCAAACTGAGCGGCGATGTAACAGCGGTAGATGCAGGACGACTACGCCACCCGTTGAATGCAGCTATGGAGCTGCCGCTGCAGGACAGTCCGCTGAGGCCGGTGGATGGATGGTGTAGCGTAGATGGTATAACCCCCAACGGGAGGGGTATGGCCTCAGGGCAGCAGATGTGGATGATGGGGGTAGCAGGAACCACTCAGAGACGGTGCGGTGTAATTCAGGGTCTTTACTGGTAACAACGATAGACCCTCCCGGAGTACTTGCTAGTGAACGGGGCCTGGTCAGTCCTTGAGCAGATGGGATCTCCCCTGGCCAGGCGGAGTTGTAGGCCTCCCAAACTGACTGTACTCTTCTGGCTACCTTGCTAGAAGCGGATATAAGTAGCCCACGTCCCTGAGTGTACCGTGTGGTGCTCACCCGTATGGCCGGTGACTCGGGGCCTTCTAATGGCTTCCGCTCCACGATGGCGGTGCTGGTCCCACGCGTGTTACCGTGCCTTCGGGTTTCTGGGCCTGAGGACCTGAAATCCCCTGCCGGTCGGCTTCTGCTGCTGGGTAAGAGTTAGTCCCCACAGCCTCGGACGCCGGGTCCGGTAAGAAAGCTTCTCAGTCAGGGCGAGCTCTGCAGCTGCCAGCCCCTGACTTGTAGTAGTATTGCTCCCACTGAGCTTCTGCTGTTTCTTCCTGTGACTGTTTCTTGTCTCTACTCTCCTTGACTGCTAACCCTGCTTCAGCCCCGGGTTTATATAGGGGAAGTTCTTCCCCTCCCAAGACTGGGCAGGAGGTGTGGCATGCACAGGATCCCTGACCAAAGGACCTCCCACCTGCTCTCAGACATAATATCTCTATCACTGTGGCAACCAGACCCCTGGGGTGTCACATTCCCCCCTAGTGAAATTTAGTACTCCGGGACTAAACATATTTTAGAAAAACATAACAAGATATAACAATAACAATACAATAAGAAACACATAAAGGTGGTCACGGCATGTCCGTAACCGGGTGCAGTCTTTGAAGAAAGCAAGGTGTCCATTTCACCAAAACAGGGAGACGTAACCAGGTAGGGGTCTGTCCTACCCCGAGTCCTTAACAGTCTCTAGTCCATCCTGGGTTACGCTCCAACTATGTACAAGGATTCCCGGTAAGTCCACCAAGGATTCCTAAAAATAACTGGAAACACAAAATTATACACAAGCAACAATACACAGATAAACATAAATAAAACAATTTATACACTTCAAATCCTCCAGCGTGCGGGTAACTGGCCTCTAGTGGCCCTAGTGGACCTACGGAGCTGACTGTCTGGCCCTGAACTACAGGGTGTAGGAGCTGTCAAGGGTAAACTGGGCAGCTGTCTACCGGCTCTTTGTCTCACTAGGGGTACGGCAGGCTCACTATAAGCAGAGGGTTGATCCTCCTGTTCTGCTTGTGTGGAGTCTTCTGCCTCCTGGACCGGCTGTTCTTCCAGCTCTACCTGTTGCTCCGTAGGTGCTTGGGATGCTGGTTGGAGGAAGGTGAGTACGGGTACCACAACTGCACCATTGACTTGAGTCCAAGACCGAGGGAAGTCCCCGAGCACAGTACTAACCATATCTTCCCTTTCCTCTACGGGTCGATGGTCTTCTTGTTCCGGGAGTTAACCATTCTGCGGCACAACTTCCCTTTGTAAAGGAACAGTCGACTCTTCTCTGCCCATAGTTGTTTGGCTTCCTCCGGAGCGTCTGGTTCAAGGCGAGCCTCCGGCCGAGTCAGCATCTCCTTCACCAGTCGGACGGCAGGGTCGCTGTCTTGCGTTTCCGCCCAGTTGTAGTGGGGTAAGGGGTTCAACGTAGCAGTCTGCTTACTCCTTACCTGGTGGGAATACTGAATAGTCCCATGACGGTGGAACGCAGGGAGTTCAACTTCTTCCAGTCCCTCCGGATCTTCTCCTCCGTCCGGCAGGTTGGGCATCCTGGACAGGGCGTCCGCGTTGGTATTGGAGCGTCCTGCCCGGTATTTGATTGTGAACTCGTAGTTGGACAGACGGGCCATCCACCTCTGCTCCAGGGCACCGAGTCTTGCCGTGTCCAGGTGTGTCAACGGGTTGTTATCCGTGTACACGGTGAACCGGGAAGAAGCGAGGTAATGCTTAAAGCGCTCGGTGACTGCCCATACTACGGCCAGGAACTCTAGCTTAAATGAGCTGTAATTCTCGGGGTTCCTTTCGGTGGGTCGCAGTTTTCGGCTGGCGTAGGCGATTACTCGTTCCTTCCCCTGCTGGATCTGGGACAGTACGGCTCCTAGCCCGATGTTACTGGCGTCGGTGTAGAGGATAAAGGGCTGGCTATAATCCGGGTACGCCAGGATTTCGTCCCCCGTGAGGGCCATCTTCAGCTGGCGGAAGGACTCTTCTTCCAGCTCCTCCCATTTGAAGGGCGGCTTCTGGTTCTTGGCCTTCCGGGACTGGCCTATCAGGAGGTCCTGCATAGGTGCTGCCTTTTTGGTGAAACCGGGAATAAACCTTCGGTAGTAGCCTACCAACCCGAGGAACTGCCGCACTTCTTTTACGCTGGAGGGGCTTGGCCATTCCTTAATTGCGGTGATCTTATCAGGGTCGGGAGCCACTCCGTCAGCGCTCACCACGTGTCCCAGGTACTGCACCTTTGGTTTCAGGAGGTGACACTTGGAGGGTTTCACCTTTAGGCCGTAACTTGCCAGAGCTTCGAACACTTCCGCCAGGTGTTTCAGGTGGTCCTCATATGTCTTGGAATATACGATGACATCGTCCAGGTACAACAGGACCGTCTCGAAGTTTCTGTGGCCCAGACAACACTCCATTAGTCGTTGGAAGGTTCCCGGTGCGTTGCAGAGTCCGAACGGCATGCAGGTGAACTCGCTAAGTCCCATCGGGGTGGTGAATGCGGTCTTCTCCCGGTCCGCCTCTGCTACAGGAACCTGCCAGTACCCGCTAGTGAGATCCAAGGTAGAGAAGAAGTTAGCAGATCTTAAAGCAGCCAATGACTCCTCTATCCTTGGTAAGGGGTACGCATCCTTGTGTGTGATACGATTGATTTTCCGGTAATCTACACACATCCTCATGGTGTTGTCTTTCTTTCGGACTAAGACTAGTGGAGCTGCCCAGGGGCTACAGCTATCCCTGATCACCCCAGCCTCCTTCATGTCTCTAAGCATCCCCTTGGCGTGTTGGTAGTGTGCAGGGGGTACGGGTCGATACCTCTCTTTTATGGGAGGTTGGTCTCCCGTGGGGATGTGGTGTTCTACCCCCTTGACTCGCCCGAAGTCTAACGGGTGTTTACTAAACACTCTCTCGTACTCTTGAACCACCCGATAGACTCCCTGTTTCTGATGTGAGGGAGTGGAGTCAGTACCCAAATGTAGTTGCTGACACCAGTCCTCCTTTGTTTTCTTAGAGCCGTTACCTTCCTCCGGGTGAGATGGAGGCAAGGGTTCCACAGATTGTATAGCATTTTGGTTAATGGTATATAATTTGGCTAGCGTGGCATACCGGGGCAGGTACACTTCCCTCTCCCCGATATTGATTATGCGAACGGGCACCCTCCCATGGCGTACATTGACCACCCCCCGTGCTGTCAAAATGGTGGGCCTACTGTCTGAGTAAACTGGTTCTACCATTGCCTGGTAATCTCTACCTCTCAGACCAATAGCTGCCCGGCACCAAATCATCATTTCACTTTTTGGGGGCATGGCAATAGGAAAAGGGTCACACATTCTTACGCTACCAATCTCACCGCCGGAGAGTTCCACCTGTTGCCGTCGCATCAGTGCCCGGATCTCTTTCTGGAGCACCCGCTGCTCGCCGGAGCTGGCGTTCTTGGCAACCTGCTGTAAAAGGAAAATCACCTCTGCAAGACAATTTTCAATTACATTAGTTCCTAGAGTTATTTTTGGGTGACTCTCATGTTTGTCAATATCTACAATGATCAGTCCCTGTGCTGCCAGTTCGACTCTACCGATTTTGATGGTCACCTCTTTAAATCCGATCTGTGGCACGGGCTGGCCATTGCTGGCGATGATACTCAAGTCGTCGTCAGGGTAGCGGGTAATATTCGAGTCATTCCAGTACTGCTTAAAGAGCACGTACGGGATGGTGGTGACCTGTGACCCGGTGTCCAGTAGGGCACTCATGGGAATGCCATCCAGTACCACAGGCAAGACTGGACGTCCTCCCACATATCTGTCGCGCCAGTTCGATGGGCCTGGTGATCTTTTTCCTGGGGGTTGGCCCTCTACCCCAGGTTGTGCCCGTTTAAAGAACAGTACCTTGCCATATGTCCAGGTTGATTGCAGCGGCGGCAGATGGGTCGTCCGTCCTCGCTGTATCGGTCACTGGGTCTTCCTCTGGCCGGTGGGGTCCTCCTTGGTCGACGCCACGGGATGTCCTCCGGTCCGGATGCCAGCTGGATCTTCCCTGGGGTGGAAGCCTGTAAAGACTGCACAGTTCGGGTTAGCGCAGCAACGCTCTTAGCTAGCTCTTGGACCTGATGGTGTAGGTCTGGAGCCGGGTCATTGTCCAAAGCCTGCGCATCAGCTCCCACAGGCCCTGCCGACAAGGGCGCCGCCTCCTGGTGGTAAGTGATAGCAGGGCGCTTGTGGGTCACAACGCCACCCGGTGCCGGTTCTCGGAGCACCCGGATGGCTCTGTCCTTGAACTGTGCAAAGCCCAGATGGGGATCCTGTAAGGCCATTGCCCGCAACTGGGTTCGGTGGGTATTACAATACAGTCCCTCTATAAACTGTTCGGTCAACAGCCTGTCCTCGTTTCCCACTCCATCAGGGTCGGTCTGCTTAATGGCCCTCAGGGCCTCTTGTAGGTTTAGTGCATAGTCCCTTATACTCTCATGTGCTCGCTGCTTGCACCCGTAGAATCTAAGCTTAATCTCGGCTGAGGTGCGGGTATCAAAGGTGTCCTTCAGCCGGGTTAGTATCCCTGCGACAGTCTTCCTCCCAGGTGGCCAGGATTTTACTTCCCTTTTGGCTGCCCCGGTTAGTTGGGCCACCAGGATGCTCACTTTTTGCTCTTCTGTGAGGGGGTACACCTGGAAGAGGCTATCCAGCTTTTCTCTAAAGTCATGCAGGGTATGTGTCTCCCCTGAGTACTGGGGTAGCCAAGCTGCTCCCGGGATATAGGGCATGGTGAAGGGCATAACTGCAGCAGCGGTAGCGCTGGCGGGGGTTGAGGCAGTGAAGCTCTCCTCCGTATCCGACATCTTCCTCCCCCCTAGTGGACCGTGGCCTACCTTGCGATGATCCTGTTCCGTAGGCCGCGGCTCCGCAGTGGATCGTCAGGGTTGAGGACCTTCCGTCGCGCTCCTGTGACGTCGGCGTCTCCTGGGCTCCTTCCAGGACCTTACGTAACGTCCGGACGTGAGGCGGGGCTTCAGTTCTCGCGCGCTTTCGGAGTCCACGCCCCTCTTCTTCCCGCGCGGCGTCCTCAAGATGGCGTCCAATGGCGGGAAAACTCCACGGATGGCGGGAAGAAGGCAGAAGATGGCGCCGGATGGCGGGAAACTTCACCGATGGCGGGAAGAAGGCTGAAGATGGCGCCGGATGGCGGGAATCTTCACCACAGGTAAGTTTGAAAAGTCTCTTTTTCAGGCACGCAGTACCCGGTGGTTGCGGGCACGAAATCCTGCCGACTACGCCAAAGTTGACGCGCCCCTGGGCCTGTGTCGCGCTGCGTTGCGCACGCGGGAGCTTACCCGGAGCCGGATCTCTTGAGGGTTGTAGTCTCGTGGCGGTGACCCGGTCCGTGCCCAGGGAGTCAAACTGAGCGGCGATGTAACAGCGGTAGATGCAGGACGACTACGCCACCCGTTGAATGCAGCTATGGAGCTGCCGCTGCAGAACAGTCCGCTGAGGCCGGTGGATGGATGGTGCAGCGTAGATGGTATAACCCCCAACGGGAGGGGTATGGCCTCAGGGCAGCAGATGTGGATGATGGGGGTAGCAGGAACCACTCAGAGACGGTGCGGTGTAATTCAGGGTCTTTACTGGTAACAACGATAGACCCTCCCGGAGTACTTGCTAGTGAACGGGGCCTGGTCAGTCCTTGAGCAGATGGGATCTCCCCTGGCCAGGCGGAGTTGTAGGCCTCCCAAACTGACTGTACTCTTCTGGCTACCTTGCTAGAAGCGGATATAAGTAGCCCACGTCCCTGAATGTACCGTCTGGTGCTCACCCGTATGGCCGGTGACTCGGGGCCTTCTAATGGCTTCCGCTCCACGATGGCGGTGCTGGTCCCACGCGTGTGACCGTGCCTTCGGGTTTCTGGGCCTGAGGACCTGAAATCCCCTGCCGGTCGGCTTCTGCTGCTGGGTAAGAGTTAGTCCCCACAGCCTCGGACGCCGGGTCCGGTAAGAAAGCTTCTCAGTCAGGGCGAGCTCTGCAGCTGCCAGCCCCTGACTTGTAGTAGTATTGCTCCCACTGAGCTTCTGCTGTTTCTTCCTGTGACTGTTTCTTGTCTCTACTCTCCTTGACTGCTAACCCTGCTTCAGCCCCGGGTTTATATAGGGGAAGTTCTTCCCCTCCCAAGACTGGGCAGGAGGTGTGGCATGCACAGGATCCCTGACCAAAGGACCTCCCACCTGCTCTCAGACATAATATCTCTATCACTGTGGCAACCAGACCCCTGGGGTGTCACACTAACTTCTATCATCATCATCATGCTCCTCACTTTGGCACTCTCAACTCGCCTGATGGAGAAGCCAGGGCCCACCGGAGGAGTCTGGTTCTCTGGTGGGCTCGTCCAATGCTGCCCTAAAGCAGGCCAGGCTAAGAAAATTGTTGGGGAAGTTTGAAGGAGAAATAGGGGCGGCTGGGAACCGCTTATGGACAACCGGCCGCCCCCAGGCGGCTGGGGACCGTGTGTGGACACCCGGCTGCAGGGTGGCTGGGGACCAAGTATGGACACCCGGCCGCCCCCTGGCGGCTGGGGACCGAGCGTGGACACCCGGCTTTTAGGCAGTAACCTGGTTGTCAGAGATGCTTCCAGGGGTCTTCCCCATGCTGTTCCCATGTCTTTTCAGCACTGTATGCATGTGTCACACAGCACATGGCCAGATAAGATTGTAAAATATTAAAATTACATTTCCCGGTGAATACATTTGTCACGGTTGAAAGCAATACAAAAGTGCAAAAACGCATAAAAAATGCTACTTGTGAACATAGCCCAAGGTGTGGAGGAGTATTTTTGTTTTTGGTTATTTATTTTACCTTATACACAAGTCTTTACTCTGCAAAGGATGTTCCTAAACATATTTCACAGGAAAACCGTTTCAGTTTAGTTTTTGAACGTTATATTGTGAGCTTAATACCTCTGACCACGTTGTTGACAGCAGTGACCTGGGGGTCAGAAATGCTTCCTGGGGCGATGCCCATGCTGTCCCCTTGTCTTTTGAGCATTGTCACTATAGTTTTGGGCACTTTTTAGGCTTTCTACAGACTGCCGGGGGTGCCGCCGCAAAAATGCTCGGGTCTCCCATAGACTAACATTGAGCTTCGAGCACCCGAGCATTTTAGTGCTCGCTCAACACTAATAATCACCACACTCTATGGAGACTCATTGTAACAAATTTAAGGAGCAACATACTAAAAACATTTTAATTGATAAATGTCATAAAACATAAAAAATAAAAATATTAGGCATTTTATATAATAATAATAATAATTAAAAAATAAAATAATAATCATTTTATTATTCCATGGTGCTTTACAATTCAGATGTTACATGTGCAATGTCAGACATTACAAAGTAGCACAATTCCTACAAGAGGAGGTGAGGTCCCTGCTCACAAGTTTGCAACTTAAAAGTAAAGTTGGACACAAAAAGTAATAAGTGTTTGTAGTATATGGTACGGCCACCTTTTAGAATAAATAAGGATATACATATAAGGCTGCATGAACCGGCCACCAGCCGGTATCTGTGTAGTGAGCTGGCAGACTCTGGCTGTTCTGTGATAATTGAGATAGAGCCTGTTACAGGAATGATTACGCAGGATGGTGTTGCCACCTTGTGGCCAGAGGTTGCACCTGCGCAGGGTGTGATGACAGAGAAAAAGACTGAGCCTCCTGTGTCCCGCCCTAGAGAGTCACGTGACCAGAGTGGGAAGCAGGAAAAAGCGCGCAAAGAGTCTGTTGTTGTCTGTGAAAAGAGCCAGGACGGTGTGCAGCTCCTCGTGTGTGGTGCAGAGGAGACTCTCAACGTGATTTCTTTTATCTGACACCTTATCCTCAGAGCCTTCCCCAGCTTCTGCACTGCTGAAGGATTCAGCTGTTACACTCCCTGCTACTGGAGTGTGGACTACATAAGGGAATCCACAAAAGCTGCTATCCGGATCAGAGAGACTGTAAGCGGGACCTCTGGCGAGAGGCCGAAGTATTCCTTTCTTTCAGTAAAATTTGTTGTTCCTGTCTTCTTCGGCTGGGACCCCTTCCTGCAAAGACAGACAGGCCTGCGACGGGGGACACATCCTTCTGGAGTAAAGGACTGGTAACGTGTGAGTAGGGACAGTGAGAGTCAGCTTATAAGTACACGTTATTGCTGTGCATATTTACGGTTGTCATTTATTGTGTTCTGCTGTGTATACAAGTAAAGATACGGTTATCAAGATAGAGTCTGTGTGTGGGGATCTTGCTGGGCCAGATCATAGATACCAACGCTCGGCCTTGCCCGCGGTCACTTCATCTGGCGTAGTCGACAGGATCTGTGACCAACAAGATTCCCACCCAGGCCACGTGTACAGTCAGAAAGCCCCGCCGGTGTCTATTGTGAATCAGGTCAGGAAATTTGGCGGACGAAACTACCCTGTACCAGAGTGGGCGGAACAAGTCCGGATACTGGGGGAAATGTATAATATTGACCCTAAGACCTTGGCAGAAATGGCGGTACTGACGCTAGAGGGGGAGGCATGGACGACAGTCAGACTGGAGACGGCCAGGGGCCAGCGTACAGTAGATGATTTGGTGCGGGTGCTGGAGAACACCTATAGGCTGACCACATACCAGGGAACACTGCAACACATGTTCTTTAGACGGATGCAGCTTGAATGGGAGGATATTCCCCAATATGCGAACGCCCTTCAGGTACTCCTTGAACAAGCCTGTGGAAAAGGGGAACAACTAGCTGGTATGGCTCCTCGTGACCTGGTACTGAGAGACCAATTTGTAATAGGACTGAGAGACCAGTATCTTAACCGCACGTTACAGGACTTGATCCGGATGATGCCGACTCTTACTTTTGCTGAAGTCAAACAGGAAGCCATAGAACGTTCAATGGGACCCGTCATGGATGTGGGGATTCAAGGTGCTGCGTGCAGATCCATATCTGACATTAAAAATCCGAACAGTGACACGGAAGACCTGAAACAGATGGTAGCAGACTTACAGAAACAGGTATTACAGTTGACATTAGACCGACAGGGAGACCAGCGAAGACAGCCTAGTCGTCCCGTGAGACAGTGTTGGTCATGCGGTGATCCTCGCCATAGGGCAAATCGTTGTCCTCAACCCTTTCCTCCGCAAAAACCTCCGTCGCACCAACAAACAAACCCTCAGTCGCCCCAGCGAAGGGAATTTCGATCAGACCAGCGAATGGAACCCCAGCCATATCCACAAGCAGAGCTACCACGCCGGGCCTCACCACAATGGCCGCCGTTAAACTAGACATCCCTGCAGCTGAGGCTCGCGCAGCAGGGGAGGCCAAGGAGAGGGGTGTGGAAAAACAAAGCCGATGGCGGAGTGCTCTTGCCTCGAATAGCCCGACACTTGAAGTTGTTCTGGAAGGAATTGCCGTACAGGGACTGATGGACACCGGGTCACAAGTGACCACGATCTCTGAACAGTTTTACGAAAATTACCTCAAACCAAGAACTGCTCGTGACCCAGACACCGCCATTAAGATTATTGCAGCTAATAATCTACCCATTCCAGTGACCGGAGTTGCTTGGATGGACACAAAGGCCTGCGGACAGGACTTATGGAAACGAGGGATCGTCATCGTCAAGGAAGGTTTCGGCTCCGAGACCCATGTGATAGTTGGAATGAACATCTTGAAAGACCTGGATCTTATGCTGTTGACAAGAAAAGGACCCAAATACTGGCAGAAAGTCACCAAACATAAGCCGACTCATCTGGCATTCCAGCGCGTAATCCGGACCGTTGGACTTCAACAGATGGCAGAGGAACAACTACCCCTAGCCGCCATTACGGTGCCACGCCGTACTCGGATTACTTTGCCCGCTGAAAAAGAGACAGTCATTTCCTTACCCCTTAACACCCACCGACAACTTGAGGGGGTTGAAGTGTTGGTCAAGCCGAGGACCCCAAGTGGGGGTAAGCTAAACCCACTAGTTGCTCGCACTCTAGCCGTCGTGAGAAACGGGAGAGTCCATGTCAGGTTAAACAACACTGCAGACGTAGGCCTAGCCCTTGAAGCCGGCACTCAGCTTGCCCGGGTATATGCTCTACCCACGGAAGTGAATCCCATTGGACCCCTAAAATTCACCCCGTCTACAGAAGGCGACTGGACGGTAACCGTCTCAGCCATAAACGCTCAAGTAGACGATGAAGACATTGGGTGAAAACTACGGGAAAAAGTACAGCTAGACACGTCTCAATACACCAAACAAGAAGTGTCTCAAGTGGAGGAACTCCTACGGGAACACCAAAACTCCTTTGCAAAGCATGACACAGACTTTGGGTGTACCACCAGTATCCAGCACGAGATATCCACGGGCGACACCCCCCCATATCCGCGAGAGGTACCGGCAGATACCACATCAGCAATACCAGGAGGTGAAAAGCCTTATTTGAATCCATGCTACGCGCCGCAGTGGTACGTGAAAGCCAGAGCCCGTGGGCTGCACCCGTGGTGATAGTCAAAAAGAAAGATGGTTCCCTAAGATTTTGCGTGGACTACCGTAGGCTGAACGCTTGCACTATCCGGGACTCATATCCACTTCCTCGGATCGAAGAGTCACTGACGGCCCTAAAGAAGGCCAAATATTTTTCGTCCCTAGACCTGGCCAGTGGATATTGGCAGGTTCCAATGAGTGAGAAGGACAGGGAAAAGACCGCCTTCATCCTTCCCATGGGCCTGTATGAGTTCGACCGGATGCCGTTCGGCTTGAATAACGCTCCGGGGACCTTTCAGAGACTGATGGAACGCTGTCTGGGAGACTTCAACTTTGAGTTTACGCTGATATACCTTGACGACATCGTGGTATACTCCGCCACCTTTGAGGATCATCTTCACAAGCTTGGCCAAGTGTTCCAGCGCTTGAGGGGACACGGCTTGAAGTTGAAGCCCAGCAAGTGCCTTCTGTTCCAGCAGGAAATCGACTACTTGGGTCACCGGATCTCGGCCGAAGGTGTCCAGCCCTCTCCGGAGAAGATAGCAGCCGTTCAAGAGTGGCCGCAGCCAACTACCGTCAAAGAAGTCCGGGCTTTTCTGGGACTGGCAGGCTACTACCGTCGGTTTGTCAAGGACTTTGCTCGGCTTGCTGAACCACTGCATGAGGTTCTCCGAGGGACCGCGAACAGTCCCAGAGGGCGACGCATCAGTTGGGGGCCTGACCGAGAAAAATCCTTTCAGGCACTTAAGGCTGCTCTAACATCCCCCCCTGTTCTGGCGTATGCAGATTACACATTACCGTTTCAGTTGCAAACCGACGCCAGCCTTCAATGCCTAGGGGTGGTCCTCTCTCAAGTTCAAGATAATAAAGAACGCATGATAGCCTATGCCTGTAGGTCTCTCCGTGATACCGAAAAGAATCCCGTCAACTACAGCTCCTTCCGTTTGGAACTCTTGGCTCTGACTTGGGCTATGACGGAGAAATTTGCCGGCTATCTGACAGGAGCGAAGGTGCTGGTCATGACGGACAACAATCCTCTTGCCCACCTAGAGAATGCCAAACTAAGGGCAATGGAACAGCGCTGGATGGCCAGGCTCTCTAGATTCCAGTACAAAATTAAATACAGAGCGGGGAACGAGAATCAGAATGCTGACAGCCTGTCTAGAGTGACATCATCCCCGCCAGTGGGGGACTGGGATGAAGAGTTGGAGGAAGATGAGATGCCTGACTTTGCCCGGCTCGCAAAGCAAATAGAAGATAGCCGCCAGTATGCTGTAGGAGGGATTGAAGCCGTAGTGGGATCTCCCCTGTCCCAGCAAGAATGGGCCAAGCTTCAAGATCGAGATCCCAAGCACGTCTTACTGAAACAGTATGTGAATAAACAAGAGAAACCGCCCTCCGAAGTGAGAGACCGACTATCGACCGGAGCCTTGGCTCTGCTCGCCCAATGGGATCGGCTGATCGTGAAAGATGGAGTCCTGTGTCGCAGGGCCCTTCTATCCCATATGCTGGAGGAGTGTTTGCAGATTGTCGTCCCGGTGTAGTTGGCCCATGAGATGGTGGGCGAAGCTCACAGGAGGAACGGACACTTCGGCATAGACAAGACCCTCCGGTGGACCCAGCAGTTCATTTTTTGTCCGGGGCTCCGTAAGCTGGTTGAAAACATCTGTCAAGGATGCCGTACCTGTGAATTCCACAAGTCCGCGGAGCAGCGTGCCCCCGTCCAGACTATTAAGACGTCGAGGCCCCTCGAACTGTTGATGGTGGACTATCTGTTGATCGGAACGGCGAATAGTGGCTACCAGTACTGTCTGGTGATGGTGGACCACTTCACGAAATTGGCCGTCGCTGTTGCTACCAAGGATCAGACTGCTGAATCAGCTGCACAGGCCATCTGTCAGCAATTCGTTCGGGTCTACGGGTGTCCGGAGCGGCTACACTCTGATCAGGGGGCTTGTTTCGAAGGGCGAGTCATTGAAGAACTCCAACGGATGTATGGAATCAAGAAGTCCAGGACCACCCCTTACCATCCACAAGGGAATGGCGCGTGTGAACGCTTTAACTGGACCCTCTTACAACTGATCCGGACACTGGCTGAAGACAAAAAGCCCGACTGGTCTCGATTCCTCCCAGAACTGCTGTGGGCCTATAATAATCAAGTCCATTCCGTCACCGGATACACCCCATTACCCTTCTCTTTGGCCTTCCAGACAAAGACATCCATGAGTTGCAACTGTCTAGCTCCGAAGAAGATACCTGTGGTACCTATCCTTCCTGGCTACAAACACACCGCCAGAGAATGGAGACTGTCTACCGGCTAGTAGGCCAACAAATCCAGGATCAAGTGCACGCTGACCCACTTCCGGTACAAGAGGACTCACTGAATGTAGGTCAACTGGTCCTAGTCCGTATAAAGAAACCGCAAGGGAAACTCCGGCCCAAGTGGGAGACCGAAGTCTATCGAGTAATTGGACAGCCGTACCCCGGTGGCCCCGTCTATCGAGTGCAGGGCGAAGACAGTGGCAGCATCCGAACTTTGCACCGTAATATGTTGCGCCCCTGCCGTTCCCAGCCTGACTCCCCTACTGTGATACCTAGAGAGATGGATATCACTAATACTGTCGGAGACGCTGACCCTGGGGATGTAGAGATTGAATGCATGCCTACCCCTGTCCGTCCGACTGACGCACTTGGACCGATTACCTCCTCTACTGACATGTCGACTGGGAAAGAGAGTGGGGTGACTGATCGGAGGGAGGGGATCCAACCTGTTAGGCGGACAACGAGAACCGCTGCAGGGGTACCTCCAGGACAGTCCTACAGAGACCAATATGTGTGGCCCTCTTCCCAGCCGCCCCCTGTCACATCCACAGCCATCGCCGCCCTGGAACCGGTCGTTGACAGGGACTGCCAACCTTTGAGTGGGGGGGCGTGTAGTGAGCTGGCAGACTCTGGCTGTTCTGTGATAATTGAGATAGAGCCTGTGACAGGAATGATTACGCAGGATGGTGTTGCCACCTTGTGGCCAGAGATTGCACCTGCGCAGGGTGTGATGACAGAGAAAAAGACTGAGCCTCCTGTGTCCCGCCCTAGAGAGTCATGTGACCAGAGTGGGAAGCAGGAAAAAGCGCGCAAAGAGTCTGTTGTTGTCTGTGAAAAGAGCCAGGACGGTGTGCAGCTCCTCGTGTGTGGCGCAGAGGAGACTCTCAACGTGATTTCTTTTATCTGACATCTTATCCACGGGGCCTTCCCCAGCTTCTGCACTGCTGAGGGATACAGCTATTACACTCCCTGCTACTGGAGTGTGGACTACATAAGGGAATCCACAAAAGCTGCTATCCGGATCAGAGAGACTGTAAGCGGGACCTCTGGCGAGAGGCCGAAGTATTCCTTTCTTTCAGTAAAATTTGTTGTTCCTGTCTTCTTCAGCTGGGACGCCTTCCTGCAAAGACAGACAGGCCTGCGACGGGGGACACATCCTTCTGGAATAAAGAACTGGTAACGTGTGAGTAGGGACAGTGAGGGTCAGCTTATCAGTACACGTTATTGCTGTGCATATTTACGGTTGTCATTTATTGTGTTCTGCTGTGTTAAAAATGTATACAAGTAAAGATACGGTTATCAAGATAGAGTCTGTGTGTGGGGATCTTGCTGGGCCAGATCATAGATACCAACGCGCGGCCTTGCCCGCGGTCACTTCATCTGTATATGTTCAGATTTTTTATCAGTTAACAAAATGCATAGTTAAGATTGATAAATGCAAAAAAATGTTAGTAAACCTAGAAATTTGTTTTTTAGTTAATTTTTTTTTTATTTTAATTAATAATAGCATAGAAGGATAAGGAGGGGGACTAGGAACAGAATCAATAGCCAAAATCATAGTCAGGAGGACAGCCGGGGTCAGATACCAGGTGATCAGTAAAAGCCAATCAGATGATCAGTATGAATACCGCGGAGCCCGGTGACAGAGGCGTTACTGAAACATGTCCAGGTATAGATGGACCAGTCAGAAGGCCACAGGTAGATGGTGATGGTCCTTCTATACAGCTCCAGCAGTGATGGTGGATCTGCTGGACTTCAGGTTTTCTGTCTTTTAGATGGTTTTAGGGCAACAGTGACAACATGCAAATGCACGAGCAGCCCTGGATAATCCACGCCGGCAGGATGATAAGATCCGGTGGAAGATGGAACCTATGAGAAGAGAAGTAAATATAATGGAAGTGATGGGACTCCATATTACATGACACTGCTGTGCGGTCACTGTGGCCGGACGGCAGAGGAATCTTATCATACAGAGGTCAGGGATCATTGTCAGCCATCATACATGTGACAATCCATCACTGACAGATGACATCTGCTCCGCATGAATTATTCTCACTGACCGACATCACACAACATGGAGCTGATTCTCACACTTACCTCGTCTCTTATTCCCCTTTTCTACATTTTCAGATTTTTCTTGCTCTTTACTCAGATTTATTGAAGATTTTCTTTCCTCCTGAGCTGGAAATTCTGATCAGAAAGTAAAAAAAACCTCAGTAACGACATATTCCCATGGGACCTGCTTAGTCTCCTGTATATAGTCCTGTCTCCTATAGTCCTGAAAATCTAGTATTGCTTCATAATAGGGCAGAATAAGTCCTATATAATGTGCATAACCTCATCTGAGGGACATTAGATGTACCACTAATATAGAGAAGTAAGTGTCCTGTCTGCCGCCATGTGGTACATCATTGATGAGAGATATTTTATAATAGGAGACGATGTCTCCTTATGATGATGTAGGTTATTGGATGCTACAACATATCTCACAGAAACAATGAAAAAAACTTCTGTACACAATGTAAGGAAATAGAGATAGAGTATGGGCCATGGGCAACATAATTGGGATCCATGAAACATAGACAACATAGGAAACCTATTACAGAAAAACCACGTAGAAATATTTGAGCCTTAAAGACAACATTCACATTGTTGGTGCTGTAGACATGTACATACCTGACAATGGGGACGAGGATGGCAAACTGCTAATAGCATCTTCTCTATCAGATAGAGGAACAGAATCTTTCTGCCTGTTTGAAAGAAAATAAATGTGTAAATCAGAAATAAATGCAGTATAAAAGGGGTTTTCTCAGTATAAGAACATGGACAATAGGGCCTAATAGGGTGCATGACCGTCATAGTGGGGAAGGTTTCCTGCTCAAAACTACCTTCTATAGAGCCGAGCAGAAATCAGCTGCTAAGCATGACTGGCATGTAATACTACATCTCTGCCACAATATTGGCAGCACTAAAAATGCATGACCGGCCGCAATTATAGACTGTTATCACCAGCAGTTTCTAAAGGCAAAAGCACAATTACCGCTCATCATGGGGTGGTGGATGCTGAATTTGATAATATGGTATTTATATCCTATATTTGATGTTGTGTACATATATCATCCTGAAGCTCCCAGTAGTGGCCCCATAATCTACTCACATCTCTGAGATGTTTGTGCTGGATTCTACGGTATACTCTGGAGAGGACTTGGGATCCTCATTGTCCATTGTCCTGGTAGCAGTGGTACAGAGCTAAATGTGGAAACAATAAAAAATATATGAAATAATTTAATGTTTACTTTTACGTGTCTTTTACACATATTTTGGATTTATTAATCACATACTTACTTTTGAAAATCGTTCAGAAGTTGATATAAAATTGTGGAAGTCAAGACTCTCATTGTCCTCACTTGTGTGCTCTGAGACCAGATGTTTGTTTATATCATAATGATCTACAAGACATAGATAATGAAGTGCTATTAGAGGTTGTCAGTATAACACAGTCACCATTTATCATTAATATTAATGGGAAACAATTGTTACATATTAAGGAAGACGAGACAAACAGCCGCTTAGTCTAGATGACGTCTTCTTCTACTTACTCATAAATAAGCTGGTGTCCACATCTGATGTTAGCTTAGGAACATACACCGGCTTTTGACTTAGAAGGTTATCAAAGTCTAAGTCACTTAAGAAGGGATGACCCTTGATCTCAAATACTCCTCCTGGATAAAGAAAAACAAAGGTGATGTGGATATTGTCAGAAACTCCCCCATATCTAAACGGTGTATCTTAATCTGAACTAATTATATAACTGAGCCGACATGTAAGAAATAGACTAAAGCACTAAAAATGCACAAGCTGATAGACAAGTGCCGATCCTCATGTACATTTGCGATATGTCCTCGGTGTAATAAGGAAATAATAATATTATTATATCTGTTACCTGTCCCAAGTCTATGCACAGGATTTATTATGAGAAGCTCTGTGATAAGGGTCTGAGCATCAGGTGGAGGAGCACGATCACAATTCCAAATTATGTGTCCTGTTATGTAGAAAATTACAGAACATAAAACCTCTTTACTGGACTATAAGATAAAGCAAAGGAAAAAGCTAAACTAATGTAACCAGTCAAAGCAATGATTGGATCATTCTACTTACCAATGCCAATACTTTTATAAAGCTCAATTACAGAACCCCCACGAAGTGGTACGTATCCCAGGAGAAATTCAAGTAGGATTATCCCCATTGACCACCAGTCAACAGGTCTTCCGTAGCCTTTCTTTAGGATGATCTCTGGGGCTTTGTATAACGGGGTGCCACAGTCCTGGAAACCAAGAGAGATTAGAGATGAAAATAGATTAAATTATTATTTTGCCAAGTTTTCGACATAAAAACAGAATGACAGAAGATAAAATATCAGTGGAAAAGTTATCTAAAAATGAAGAATGTAGAGAAGACACAATAGGGTGATGAGATTTGTACAGAACCAGCTAAGTTCCTGTAAATAATGCTGACCTCACGGTTCAGGAACTCTCTGGCGATGTCCTCCGCTAATTCCTTGTAGATGTTGGTGTTTGGTATCATGACACCAACTTTTGAAAGCCCAAAATCTGTGACTTTAATATGTCCAGTAGATGTTATCAGGAGGCTGTGAAAGAAAAGATGGGTTTAGCTTCATAGACCGTGAGATGATAAAGGATAAATTTCCCCCTTTTGTTATAATACAGGGGGCACTTACTTCTCTGGCTTCAAGTCTCTGTGCACCACACCATAACTATGGAGGTATTCTACAGCAAGAACCGCTTCTGCAAAGTATAAGCGGGCCAAGGGGACAGGTAAAGGACCCCTGGTTCTTAGGAGGGTCCTGCAGTCTCCACCTATAGAAGAAAGAAAATATGACAGGTAAGTGGTTTATTCAGCGGATCACCATAATGTATAATGAGAAGTGAGCAGAGACATTGGGGCAGGAGAGAATATATAAAGATATAATGTATATTCGACATAATATTAGTCTGAAGTCATGGTGAAACGTCATCCATGTAACTAATAACACAAATAGCATCTTGTCTACGGCTGGAGATACTGACAGTGCGGACATACAGGGAGATCACACACATCAATGACTTTCCGGGCATCTTGGTAATGGATAACCTGTAGTAAATGCTCTGTGGGGATGTAACCATTCACATTGAAAAATCCTAATTTTAAGAGTGGTGATAAAATGTAAGCAGACATGGTCTGAATATAATACAATGTACGTGTCCTACCTCCTACATACTCCATGACCATACACAGGTGAGATCTTGTAGGGAAGGAGCAGAGCATGGAGACCACAAAGGGACAATCAGCGAATGTCAGGATGTCCCTCTCCAGAAAGGCCATTTCCACTTTCCGTGACCTATCCAAGTTCTTCTTGGCCATTTTCTTCATAGCAAAGACCTGTTGTGAGACTTTATGATGCACTAAGTAGACGGCACTAGAGAGAAGGAGAATCCAAGGGTTATAATAAATCCTTATTACAGTCTGTATATAGAAGTCATTATATGATTTTCTGTACTAATGTTTATACTAGAAGTCCGGCCATCACTAGAAATCCACATCTAGAAATACATGAGACACTACATAGATCACCTATGGGAGGTTCCACAATGCCACGTCTGCCGGAGCCCTCACCAAGGTCACATTACAGGTGAGAGAATCTACCGAAATTCTTCTTGGGCAGATTCGCTATAATTGACCAGTAGTTACGATTCAGTCCAAATAAAAATTGGTCCAAATTGAAAGTCCTCCAATTGCTGTAAGCAGATGTTTTTTAAGCTCTCTCCACACCCCAAAGCATAATAAATGGAGGGGAGGAAATACGTTAAAATGTAATTAAACATAATATACCCACCTGTCCTAGGCCCTCACCTGTCCATCACTGCAGTCCTCCATCCTCTGTGCCAGTCTTTGGTTGTTCTGGCGCCCCCTTCTGCTGCTGAGGCCAGTGATTGGACTCACATGGTCATGGTGGACGGTGGCAGGTGCAGATGTCATTGATGTCCATATCGTGTCACCCCTATCGTGACCATGTGTAGCCAATAACTCTTATCAGCTCCATAATGAAGCCCCCCCAAAAAAACAAAGACTGGAGCGGAGAGCAGGAAAGCTCTGGTGGAGGTGGCAGCATAAGAACAGATGAGGGTCCAGGACAGGTGAGTGTAATGTATTATATTATTTGAATCCCTTTCCTTACAGTTTGATTTGTTACAGATCAGTTTGCTCCACTGGATATACAGTACAGTAACTGAGCTGAATAGTGACATTTAGATGTGGACAGTGGTGTGGACTTGTATCGTTTCCCTATGACAGTGATGGCGAACCTTTTAGAGACCGAGTGCCCAAACTGCAATCCAAAACTCACTTATTTATCGCAAAGTGCCAACACGGCAATTTAACCTGAATACTGTCTGAGGTTTTATTTTGGAAAAACAACTCCTACATTAGCACGCAATAGAGTCTATAGCAAAGAGCTTGTAAGCGCTGCAGTCCAAGCCTAAGATTCTTGCCACCGATTGCAGAGGAGGTCTGTTCTTGAGAATGGAGAGGATTTTTATTCAAAAGTAAAATTGCAAAGTCGTTTGTTTTTACAACCTCTTTGTTTCTGTAACCCTTTATCATGATGAGAATAACCCTTTAAGCCAGGGATGTCAAACTTTAATATACAGAGGGCCAAAATTAAAAGCTTGGACAAAATCACAGGCCAAACTTTATATTTGTTAAAAAATGTCTACAATTCAGGAAGTTTTTCCTTATCAAATAAAACTATTAACTTTTGCAATTATATTGTAATAATATAATATGTTATGTAAGAGCCGTAAAAAGCATGGCCTAATGTAAATATGTAATAACAAAAGGATAAAAAAAACTTGAATAAAACAGATAATAAAGTATGATGCAAACAAATGTGCCCCCAAACAGAGTATGATACCCCCACAGTGAATTCCTCCACATGCACAGTATGATGACCCTACTGTACCCCCCATCAATCCCTGGTGACCCCATCACAGTATGATTCTCCAGCAGTAATCCCCACACAGCCCTCCATACAGTATAATGGTCCCCACATAGTTCTCCATACAGTATAATGACACCACATAGTCCTCCATACAGTGTAATGGGCCCCACATAGTCCTCCATACAGTATAATGGGCCCCACATAGTCCTCCATACAGTATAATGGCCCCATATAGTCCTCCATACAATGTAATGGCCCCACATGGTCCTCCATACAGTACAATGGCCTCACATAGTCCTCCATACAGTATAATGGCCCCACATAGTCCTCCATACAGAATAATAGGCCCCACATTGTCCTCCATACAGTATAATGGTCCCCACATAGTTCTCCATACAGTATAATGACACCACATAGTCCTCCATACAATGTAATGGGCCCCACATAGTCCTCCATACAGTATAATGGGCCCCACACAGTCCTCCATAAAGTGTAAAGGGCCCCACATAGTCCTCCTTACAGTATAATGGCCCCCACATAGTCCTCCATACAGTGTAATGGGCCCCGCATAGTCCTCCATACAGTGTAATGGCCTCACATAGTGCTCCATACAGTGTAATGGGCCCACATAGTCCTCCATACAGTATAATGGCCCCATATAGTCCTCCATACAATGTAATGGCCCCACATAGTCCTCCATACAGTACAATGGCCTCACATAGTACTTCATACAGAATAATGGGCCCCCATATGGTCCTTCCTACAGTATAATGGCCCCCACATAGTCCTCCATACAGAATAATGGGCCCCCATATGGTCCTTCGTACAGTATAATGGCCCCACATAGTCCTCCATACAGAATAATGGGCCCCACATAGTCCTAAATACAGAATAATGGGCCCCCATATGGTCCTTCCTACAGTATAATGGCCCCCACATAGTCCTCTATACAGTGTAATGGGCCCCACATAGTCCTCCATACAGTGTAATGGCCCCATATAGTCCTCCATACAGTGTAATGGGCCCACATAGTCCTCCATACAGTATAATGGCCCCACATAGTCCTCCATACAGAATAATGGGCCCCCATATGGTCCTTCCTACAGTATAATGGCCCCCACATAGTCCTCCATACAGTGTAATGGGCCCCACATAGTCCTCCATACAGTGTAATGGCCCCATATAGTCCTCCATACTGTGTAATGGGCCCATATAGTCCTCCATACAGTATAATGGCCCCACATAGTCCTCCATACAGTATAATGGCCCCACATAGTCCTCCATACAGTATATTGGCCTCATATAGTCCTTCCTACAGTATAATGGGCCCCACATACTCTTTCATACAGTATTATGAGCACCACATAGTCCTCCATACAGTGTAATGGTCCCACATAGTCCTCCATACAGTACAATGGCCTCACATAGTCCTCCATACAGAATAATGGGCCCCACATAGTCCTCCATACAGAATAATGGGCCCCCATATGGTCATTCCTACAGTATAATGGCCCCCACACAGTCCTCCATACAGTGTAATGGGCTCCACATAGTCCTCCATACAGTGTAATGGCCCCATATAGTCCTCCATACAGTGTAATGGACCCACATAGTCCTCCATACAGTATAATGGCCCCACATAGTCCTCCATACAGTATAATGGCCCCACATAGTCCTCCATACAGTATATTGGCCCCATATAGTCCTTCCTACAGTATAATGGGCCCCACATACTCTTTCATACAGTATTATGAGCACCACATAGTCCTCCATACAGTGTAATGGGCCCCACATAGTCCTCCATACAGTATAATGGCCCCACATAGTCCTCCATACAGTATAATGGCTCCAAATGCTCCTCCATATTGTAAAATGGCCCCATATAGTCCTCCATACAGTATAATGGCCCCGCATACTTCTCCATATTTTATAATGGCTCCATATAGTCCTCCATACAGTATAATGGCCCCGCATAGTCCTCCATACAGAATAATGGGCCCCCATATGGTCCTTCCTACAGTATAATGGCCCCCACATAGTCCTCCATACAGTGTAATGGGCCCGCATACTTCTCCATATTTTATAATGGCCCCACATAGTCCTCCATACAGTATAATGGCCCCACATAGTCCTTCATACAGTATATTGGCCCCATATAGTCCTTCCTACAGTATAATGGGTTCCACATAGTTTTTCATACAGTATTATGAGCACCACATAGTCCTCCATACAGAATAATGGGCCCCACATAGTCCTCCATACAGAATAATGGGCCCCCATATGGTCCTTCCTACAGTATAATGGCCCCCACATAGTCCTCATACAGTGTAATGGCCCCATATAGTCCTTCATACAGTATAATGGCCCCACATAGTCCTCCATACAGTATATTGGCCCCATATAGTCCTTCCTACAGTATAATGGGCCCCACATACTCTTTCATACAGTATTATGAGCACCACATAGTCCTCCATACAGTGTAATGGGCCCCACATAGTCCTCCATACAATATAATGGCCCCACATAGTCCTCCATACAGTATAATGGCTCCACATGGTACTCCATATTGTATAATGGTCCCATATAGTCCTCCATACAGTATAATGGCCCTGCATACTTCTCCATATTTTATAATGGCCCCATATAGTCCTTCCTACAGTATAATGGGCCCCACATACTCTTTCATACAATATTATGAGCACCACATAGTCCTCCATACAGTGTAATGGGCCCCACATAGTCCTCCATACAGTATAATGGCCCCACATAGTCCTCCATACAGTATAATGGCTCCATATAGTCCTCCATACAGTATAATGGCCCCGCATAGTCCTCCATACAGTATAATGGCCCCACTTGGTCCTCCATACAGTATAATGGCCCCACATAGTCCTTCATACAGTATAAAGGCCCCACATAGTCCTCCATACAGTATAAAGAGACCACATAGTCCTCCATATTGTATAATGACTCCGCATACATCTCCGTACAGTATAATGGCCCTGCATAGTGTTCCATACTGAATAATGGCCCCACATAGTCCTCCATACCTTATAATGGCCCTACATAGTCCTCCATACAGTATAATGGCCCCGCATGGTCCTCCATACAGTATAATGGCCCCGCATACTTCTCCACACAGTATAATGACCCCGCATACTTCTCCATACATTATAATGACCTCGCATACTTCTCCGTACAGTATAATGGTCCTGCATAGTGTTCCATACTGTATAATGGCCCCACATAGTCCTCCATACCTTATAATGGCCCCACATAGTCCTCCATACAGTATAATGGCCCCGCATGGTCCTCCATACAGTATAATGGCCCCGCATACTTCTCCACACAGTATAATGACCCCGCATACTTCTCCGTACAGTATAATGGTCCTGCATAGTGTTCCATACTGTATAATGGCCCCACATAGTCCTCCATACAGTATAATGGCCCCGCATGGTCCTCCATACAGTATAATGGCCCCGCATGGTCCTCCATACAGTATAATGGCCCCGCATACTTCTCCACACAGTATAATGACCCGCATACTCCTCCATACAGTATAATGACCCCGCATACTTCTCCGTACAGTATAATGGTCCTGCATAGTGTTCCATACTGTATAATGGCCCCACATAGTCCTCCATACAGTATAATGGGCCCCGCATACTTCTCCACACAGTATAATGACCCCGCATACTCCTCCATACAGTATAATGACCCCGCATACTTTTCCGTACAATATAATGGCCCTGCATAGCGTTCCATACTGTATAATCAGGTCGCACGTGTAGAGGAGAGTGGCCGCGGTGCTAGTGAGAGGGGAATGGTGCGCGGGCTGAGGAGAGTGATGGTGGTGGCGGCAGTGCTGAGGACATGGAGCTCGTGCCCACCGGGAGGGCTCTGCGTGCCATAGGTTCGCCACCACTGCCCTATGATAACACTGAATGTTAGAGCACAGAGGCAGAAGTATTGTCATAGGGAACCCTGAGAAATGTGGATTATGGTAACAGAAATCTCACCCAAAAGCTCCGCTGCTGATGAGTTTCGAAGTTTCATAGTCGCTCATATGCGGCTTTCCTGCCGGGATCAATGATGATTCGATCACGCTCTATAAAGGAATAAGAAATGATATTAAGGAAAAAAGCTCCAGATGCAGAAACGTCTCCCCCTATATTATGTCCCAGCTGATTTACACTGATCCGATGTAGGGAGGATACAAGCCGGACGCTCCGCAGACACGGATGTAATATAAGGGGGTCCTCTATACACCGGTATAATTGTAAAGTGCTGGATAATATGAGAGATCAAACAGAGAAGAACTTACTGGGAATCTATCAGCAGGATTGTTCTATGTAATCTGGAAGTAGCATGATGTAGGGACAGAGACCCTGATTCCAACGATGTGTTACTTACTAGGCTGTGTGCTGTTGTTTCCATAAAATCAGTTTTTGATCAGCAGGAGATTATCACTAGAGGACTATGTGTCTCGTGCCATGTAGTCCTATTGCTCTGTAACCCCGACTCAACCACGGATTAGCAGCGTTCTGCCTATGCACAGTGTACACAGAAAGCTGCCAATCAGTAGTGTGGGCGGGGTTATACAAGGCTCAGCATTCAGAGGACTGCTAGATCTGCTGCGAATAAAACAGTGATTTTATTACAACTGCTGCACCCAGTAAAGTAAGTGATATATCGTTGGAATCAGGGTCTGTGTCCCTACATCATGCTGCTCTCTGATGAAATAGCATGAACCTGGTGACAGATTCCCTTTAATATAAATGCAGTTGACTAACACATTAGTGTCATCTCCACTTAGAATAGAGACGTCCCCTGGTTATATGGGGGATAATACTGGTCAGGTCAGTCACACCCCATAATCTGGTGATACACAGACGTCCCCCTCTATGATACTTACACCGGCGGATTCCTGGATCTCCGGGATCTCACAGATTCCACTGTCAGGATTCACCAGCGCAGATGGAACTAAAATAGTGATAAATGATGAAGAGATAAAATGTATTAGACGATATCAATCCTACATAGATAATACAGCGATATAACGGGGAAATGACAAGACGTCTGTGAATGGGATTAATACTCGTTATATGGGGATTCTAATATGGGAACGTACGGGGCATCCACAGATAAATGTAATGTAAATGATGGAGGACCCCCAATCATCACATGAATGAGGAGCCCCCCACCCCTGCTGCACATGAGAGTGATGGGAAGAGAGCTGAAACATAGCAGCCATATGCAAATTAGCCTGGAAGTGCACTGGGGGCGTGTCACTGCACTCAGATTTCTCTTCCATGCCCCCAGTGCACTTCCATCCTGATTTGTATATGGCTTTTACATTAGATTTCTCCTGACTGGTACATTGGATTTCTGCAAGCAAATAATTATTATTAGGGGACAATGGCCTATACGGTCATACTCAGCGGCGGCAGGCCACGCGACTGCTATGGGACCCGTGAGCTGGTGGGGCCCAGTGTCAGCGCCCGCATTGGGCTCCGCCTGCATCGGGCCCCTTCCACATCCCACCCCAGATCGCAGTTGAAAGCAATGATAGAGGCGGGAGCGTTATATGAAACTTCCTTTCACATCATTCCCCCTCTGCGTCTGATGCAGCAGCGCGATGACATCAGTTCAATTGGGTCGGGTAGTGGAGCTGATGAGAGGCGCTGCAGAGACTGAAGCAGCGGGGGAACAAGGAGCGGTAAGTGTATATTTATTTATTTTTGAGTGAGTATGTGGTGCCCATATTGCTGGAGGACTGTGGCTGCACTCGATCCTATGGGTGCTGCACTCAGTCCTATGGGGGCTGCACTAAGCCCTATAGGGGTTGCACTGAACCCTATGGGGGCTGCATTATGCCCTATGGGGGCTGGCTTATATTGCGAGGAAGACCATGGGGGGTGCATTATATTGCATGGAGGACCATGGGGGTGCATTATATTGCATAGAGGACCATGGGGGTGCATTATATTGCATGGAGGACCATGAGGGGTGCATAATATTGCGTGGATGACCATGGGAGGTGCACAATATTGCATGGAGGACAATATGGGTGCATTATATTGCATGAAGGACCATGGGGGTGCATTATATTGTGTGAAGGACCAGGGGGATGCATTATATTGCATGGAGGACCATGGGGGGTGCATTATATTGCATGGAGGACCATGGAGGGTGCATTATATTGCATGGAGGACCATGAGGGGTGCATTATATTGCATGGAGGACCATGGGGGGGTGCATTATATTTTGTGGAGCACCACGAGGGGTGCATTATATTGCATGGAAGACCATGGGGGTGCATTATATTGTGTGGGGACCATGGGGTGGCGCATTATATTATATGTAAGGCTATGTGGGAACATTATGATATTTGAAGGGTTATGTGGGGCCATTATAATATTTGGAGGGTTATGTCGGGGCATTATACTGTATGCAAGCAATTATACGGTGTGAAGATTTGTGTGGGGTCCATCTTACTGTGTGAAGGGCTGTGTGTTGCCTTTATACTGTTTGGAGGGCTAGCAGGGGCCATTTTATGGTGTGGTGAGGTATGGGGGCCATTATACTGCATAGAAGGCTGTGTGGGGGTCACAGTTGGGGGATCATACTGTGTTGGGGTCACCATGCTTTGCGTCGGGAGTTGAGGGGGTGTACAGTAGGGTCATTATACTGTGCATGTGGAGGCTAATGTGGAGGAATGCACCATGGAGGAATCATACTGTATTTGGGGGGCACTTTTGTTGGCATCATACTATAGGGGGGCAATGAAATAGAAATCTAGGACTTCAGCAGGAGGAAAATTAATATGTAAAGGCTGGAAAGTTGTGAGATCTGCTCTCCTGTCACTCCGACAATTATTTAATTTTTTTTTTTTCAGTTGGGGGGGCAATCAGAACTTCTGCTATTGTGCCCCATGATTTCTATGCATGCCCCTGGTCCTACCACTGCTTCTATATGAAACAATGTGCTGCCAGGTTCCCATTACACAGAGTAGAGCAGACCTGAGCAAAGTGGAGCCCGTGGGCCACATCCGGCCCTCTGACTGTTCCAGTCCGGCCTGTGGACTGAGATAGCAGTAGGACTGAAGCAGAGGCCCACGGACCGCACCGTGCCTGCCCACTCGCTTACACCGCCGCCTGGCCCTGTCTCCATCTGCGAGCCGCTGAGCTGCTGCATTAGTAGAGGAGGGACCTCCAGCCCCTTCCTCCGCCAATCAGCGTGTGAAGCAGCTGACGCAATGACGTCATCGGAGACATGAAAAGAGGCACAGCACCGGGGGCACGGGAGCAAGGTGAATGTGTGCTTTTTTTAAGGTGTATGGGATGTCTGACAGGACACGGGGAGACTATAGGGGTCTATTGCAGGACATGGGGAGGCTATAGGGTTCTATTGCAGGACATGTGAAGGCTATAGGGGTCTATTGTAGGACATGGGGAGGCTATAGGGGTCTATTGCAGGACATGGGGAGGCTATAGGGGTCTATTGCAGGACATGGGGAGACTATAGAGGTCTATTGCAGGACATGGAGAGGTTATAGGGGTCAATTGCAGGACATGGGGAGGCTAGAGGGGTCTATTGCAGGACATGTGAAGGCTATAGGGGTCTATTGCAGGACATGGGGAGGCTATAGGGTCTATTGCATGACATGGGGAGGCTATAGGGGTCAGTTGCAGGACATGGGGAAGGCTATAGGGGTCTATTGCAGGACATTGGGAGGCTATAGGGGTCTATTGTAGGACATGGGGAGGCTATAGGGGTCTATTGCAGGACATGGGGAGGCTATAGGGGACTATTGCAGGACATGGGGAGGCTATAGGGGTCTATTGCAGGACATGGAGAGACTATAGAGGTCTATTACAGGACATGGAGAGGTTATAGGGGTCAATTGCAGGACATGGGGAGGCTATAGGGGTCAGTTGCAGGACATGGGGGAGGCTATAGGGGTCGACTGCAGGACATGGGGAGGCTAAAGGGGTCTATTGCAGGACATGGAGAGGCTATGGGAGTCTATTGCAGGACATGGGAAGGCGATAGGGGTCTATTGCAAGACATGGGGAGGCTATGGGAGTCTGTTGAAGGACATGGGGAGGCTATGGGGGTCTGTTGCAGGACATGTGGAGGCTATGGGGGTCTGTTGCAGGACATGTGGAGGCTATGGGGGTCTGTTACTGGACATGGGGTGGCTATGGGGATCTGTTGCCTGACATGGGGAGGCTATGGGGGTCTATTGCAGGACATGGAGAGGCTATGGGGGTCTGTTGCAGGACATGTGGAGGCTATGGGGGTCTGTTGCAGGACATGTGGAGGCTATGGGGGCTGTTGCTGGACATGGGGAGGCTATGGGGTCTGTTACTGGACATGGGGATGGTCTGGGGGTCTGTTGCTGCATATAGGGAGACTATAGAGTTTTATTGCAGGACATGGGTAGGCTATAGGGGTCTATTGCAGGACATGGGGAGGCTTTGGGAGTCAGTTGAGGGACATAGTGAGGCTCTAGGAGTCAGTTGAGGGACATGGTGAGGCTCTGGGAGTCTGTTGAGGGACATGGTGAGGCTATGGGGGTCTGTTGCTGGACATGGTAAGGCTATGGGGGTCTGTTGGAGGACATGAGGAGGCTATGAGGGTCTGTCCCAGGACATGGGGAGGCCTATGAGGGTCTGTTGCAGGACATGGGGAGGCTATGGGGGTCTGTTTCTGGATGTGGGGAGGCTGTGTGGGGCTCTCATGTTGGACGTCGAGTGATTATGGGGCTCATACGGTATATAGAAGGGGCTGTATTCGGGTTCGAACTGTATAAAGGGGGATTCTTACTTCTGCTCAATATTAAGTCATGCAATTAATATTAATGTAATTAATATAAGAATTATAATTATTATATTGATATTAATATGGATCAGAATTAATCACAGTCTCTAATGTGGCCCCTCGGGAAAATGAATTGCCCACCCTTGGAGTACAGAGTACATCTAACATTATCCCCGTCCTCTATTATATCTGGATATTCCTTGTAGAAGGTCGGATGATCGCTCACCTGTAATAAGATCGCTGTTCAGCTCCGGCTGACTCCTTGTAGGGTCAGGGATTTCCGGGGTCACATTTTGCTCATATTCGCCGTCGCCTTCTGGTGTTTCCTGATTGATATAATATATATAATTAATATGTGGAATATTTCACTAAATTACCAAATACAGAAATCAGGAAGGACTAAATCAACATTTACAGATACACCAATTGTAACTGTACGAATCCCGCGCCATCTTCAGAACTTTTCTCAGAAAGTTCTCTCACTTCAGGGGATTAAGATGAGTTAACATTACAAAATCTCACGTTCTGTGTCAGATTCTATTTTCTACACCGTGATATCCCAGAGCGGTGTTATCTGCGTTCTATATACCATGGCGATATCTTGTAATTCATTCATTACAGTATTCGGTAGAATTGCTTTACACTGCAGCTCCTCTCCACAAGTCCAGATTAATATACTGTATAAGAGACTTGTATACACAATATTTCTGTAAAGATGTCTATTATCTCAGCTGCAGCATTTAGAAGCAGGAAGACTCTGATAATAGTGATAGACAGAGGCGGGATATACAGACTTCCCACCACTGAGCTGTGACTACATCTGCAGAATACAGACTGTCATCACAGACGAGGGAGCAGCAGAGACAGACGGCCATAAAATATCCTATGCCTGCCGGGGACTGACAGGGAGGCCTGTAAGATCTAACCCCAGATCTTCTGAGATCTGACTGGTGATCTGGAGAAGATCAGAGAACAAGGACGAGTGATAGAGAAGATGATGGCTTCTTACCAGGCGTTCCGATGAGCGGGCCGGACGTTCCAGTACACACAGGACTTTTTCGGCCAGGTCTTTAACAAAAGCCAAATCTCCATTTTGAGATCTTTTTTCAGCCTATAAAGAAGAAAAGAAACAATAAGGAACATTCTGAGGTGAGAAAGGTCACAATGGAGGCGGCCATTATATGTGACATCTGCTCCTCTCTCTGCAGATACAATGACTACATATCTGGGGTTTATAGTGTTATATATTAGAGGAAAGGACAAGCTTCTATCCCACCATTATTGTCTATTATTACAGAGAAGTTTTGTGCGGAGTGTCCGCCATTTACCTGTTGTAGTAATGTCCTGATGTTGTGACATAAATCCATCAGATACTCTGAGGTTAGTTGATCTTGTTGATTTTTGGTCAGGCAGTCCTTTACTAGCTGCATCACCAGCCGGCGAGTGAAGCTGAGGACGCCATCGGGTGGTAGAAGCACAATGTTAGGGCGATTGATGATAAGAATGTCCAATAGTGCTTCTTCCTGAAAATCGTCTAGATATAATCCAGCCATAGCGAAAAACTGCAAGTGCTATCAATCACTATGGAACCAAGAATGGCACCCGTGAGCCTGTGTGCATTGTAGAAGTAGCAATTGTGAGCTGTGATGTCATAATGGCCGACTGTCATCACGGAATCTTGTGATGGAATCTTCAAGAAGCGGCTCTGCACAAATACAGTGGGAAAAATAAGTATTTGATACACTGCCGATTTTGGAAGTTTTCCCACCTACAAAGAATGGAGAAGTCTGTAATTTTTATCGTAGGTACAGATTCTAAAAAAAAATCCAGAAAATCACATTGTATGATTTTTACATAATTTGCATTTTATTGCATGATATAAATATGTGATCACCTACTGATGAGCAAGAATTCTGGCTCACCGACCTGTTATGCTATGTACGCACGTTGAGTATTTGGTTGCAGAAATTTCTGCAAGGTTTCTGCATTTCTTGGCAGCAAAAACCCTGCTGAAAAAACAGACGTTTTGCCGCGATTTTGATGTGTTTTTGCCACATGTTTGCATGAGGTTTTTGCATGTGTTTTTTTAAGCTTTTTTGTATAGCAGTGAATGCTTTTTGGAGCTAAATAAAGATATTTGAAAAAAGAAATGTTGAACATTGCTTTAACCCTTAGATTACTGTTGGACCTGGGGTGAGTATATTGGTTAATTTAAATGATTAAAGAATGTGTCTGTTATATTTCAAATAAAGTGTTTTATTCTTGGTGTGTGTGTTTATTTAACTTTTTACTTACAGGTTTAGTACTGAGGGTTAATCCAGGTCCATAAAGACACATACAAAAAATCAATTGCTAGACACTCTAGTTAGACATTACTACCTTAGATACCAATTAGCCACATGATAGGCTCAGGGATAAAAGTGACTCCAGCTCAACCAATAATGTAAGTATAGTTCATTTATTAGAAACGATAAAAATTACAATTAAAAACAATAAGTGAAGATAGAGGGGAGTGAGGAGAGGGGGGACCTCAAACCAGGAGACACCGATATGTAGACAACGATACTAATGCTTACACAAAATACAGCCAGTTAATGACATCAATATGGCTGCTGTATATTAGAATAAGTCACCAATTAGTCAATTACCATACTATACCATTTTGCATACATAAAGCGTATTCTACAAACTTCAATTTAAAGTGCATAGTGCAAAACATAACTATGTATTATTCAATAGTAATAGATCCACTGGTATAAAGAGGCAAAAGTCAGCTATGAATGTAAGATGGTAGTGCATCAGTATCAAAGTAAAAATGAAAACAATGTAGTTTAATTATTGCCAAATTTGGCTTATATTGATAAACTGATGGTCAAAGCTGTACTTCCATCAGATGATAATTAATTCAAACATTGGCTAAAGTGAAAAAAATGATTCATTACCTGAATACTATGTAGTAAGTGAGCAGGGAGTGATAAGGACGCTGTGTCTCCCGCAGCCTCCATAAGCGTCCTTATCACCTCACTTATTGCACCTCTGCATGAGAATTTTGTCACGCAGCATCGGTGCAGTTAGTGAGGTCACTGGATCTCATCAGCTGATGAACTCATGTGACCTCTGTCCTGGCAGCTCAGCACTATACACTGCAGGGAGCGATCACGCTCCTGTCAGTTTATAGCCTGCTGTGAGGTGATCGGATCACCATGGGATACTTGTGATTCGGCGGATAGGTGAGTATAAGCTCTTTTTTTAACATTCATTTAAACTTATTTTTTCCCTGCAAGCACAGACCCAAGCTGATGACAGCTCCCATCATCAATGCCTGCACTTGCTATTATCAGCGGCAGCAGCCCTAGGCTGTTGGGAGGACTGGTCTTTCATCAGCTGAACCTGTCACCTGCGGTCAATTCTTTATGCGTTTTTGCTGCGTTTTTGACCCATTGACTTCAATTGAGTCCGTCAAATACGCAGCAAAAATACACAGCAAATCCGCAAATATTTTGATACCTGCGTTTTCGTTGCAGATTTGACTGACTCAATTGAAGTCAATGGGATAAAAACGCTCAAAGAATTGACATGCTACAGATTTAAATGCAATGCTAATCCTGACAAGAAAATTCCTGATCTTGTGCACAGCACTTCAGGATTTTCATTGCATTAGCTGGCACAAGGATTCTCTAGCATTTTGGGCCCATTTCCGTGTGGAAAAAAATGCTGTGAAAATGCACCAATAACACACCATGTGCACACAGAACACAGTTTTTTTTAAGAAGCCCTCCTACTCAGCATTCTTTACCTGTATTAATTGCACCTGTTTGAAGTCGTTACCTGTATAAAAGACACCTGTCCACACACTCAATCAATCACACTCCAAGCACTCCACTATGGCCAAGAACAAAGAGCTGTCTAAGGACACCAGGGACAAAATTGTAGACCTGCACAAGGCTGGAATGGGCTACAGGAGAATAGGCAAGCAGCTTGTTGAGAAGGCAACAACTGTTGCTGCGATTATTAGAAAATGGAAGAAACACATGACGACTGTCAATCTTCCTTGGTCTGGTGCTCCATGCATGATCTTGCAATGTGAAGTAAGGATGATTCTGATAAAGGTCAGGAATCAGCCCAGAACTACATGGGAGGATCTGCTCAATGACCTGAAGAGAGCTGGGACCACAGTCTCAAACATTACCGCTAGTAACTTACTACACCGTCATGGACGAAAATCCTGCAGTGCACGCAAGGTCCCCCTGATCACGCCAGCACATGTCCAGGCCCATTTGAAGTTCACCAATGACCATCTGGATGATCCCGAGGAAGCATGGGAGAAGGTCATGTGGTCAGATGAAACCGAAATAGAACTTTTTGCTATCAACTCCACTCACTGTGTTTGGAGGAAGGAGAAAGATGAATACAACCCCAAGAACACCGTCCCAACCTTGAACCATGGTGGGGAAAACATCATACTTTGGGGGTCTTTTCTGCTAATGGGACAGGACAACTGCATCGTATTGAAGGGAGGATGGATGGGGTCATGTAGATTTTGGCTAACAACATCCTTCCCTCAGTAATGACAATGACCCAAAATACAGACAGGACAACTAAGGAGTGTCTATGTAAGAAGCATTTCAAGGTCCTGGAGTGGCCTAGCCAGTCTCCAGACCTGAACCCAATAGAAAATCTTTGGAGGGAGCTGAAACTAAATGTTGCCCAGCGACAGCCCCGAAAACTGAAAGATCTGGAGAAGATCTGTATGGAGGAGTGGGCCAAAATCCCTGCTGCAGTGCGTGCAAACCTGGTCAAGAACTACAGGAAACGTCTGACCTCTGTAATTGCAAAGGTTTCTGCACCAAATATTAAATTCTGTTTTTCTATTGTATCAAATACTTATTCCAGGCAATAAAATGCAAATTAATTATGTAAAAATCATACAAAGCAATTTCCTGGATTATTTTTTTTTTACATTCTGTTTCTCACAGTTGAAGTGTACCTATAACAAAAATTACAGGCCTCTCCATTCTTTGTAGGTGGGAAAACTTGCAAAATCAGCAGTGTATCAAATACTTATTTTCCCAACTGTAGATGCTGCCTTGCAATATTTAGGGTTTGTTCAAACTCGCGTATAAATAATGGGTCCCATTCCCATCCAGGAGAGTGGAAGAAATCTTAGTCACTAAGCTGGTACTGTAAAAAGGAAGTGTTTTTGTCACAGAAAAAAAAATGCTGATGTAATGGCATTTGTGGAAACACCCCACAGATATCCTCAGTCATATGATGGGAAATATTGTATATACAGTGGTGGCCAAAAGTATTGGCACCCCTGCAATTCTGTCAGATAATATTCAGTTTCTTCCTGAAAATGATTGCAATCACAAATTCTTTGGTCTTATTATCTTCATTTAATTTGCTTGCATGGAAAAAACACAAAATAGAATGAAGCAAAAATCAAATCATTGATCATTTCACACAAAACTCCAAAAATGGGCCAGACAAAAGTATTGGCACCCTCAGCCTAATACTTGGTTGCACAACCTTTAGCCAAAATAACTGCGAACAACCGCTTCCGGTAACCATCAATGAGTTTCTTACAATGCTCTGCTGGAATTGTAGACCATTCTTCTTTGGCAAACTGCTCCAGGTCCCTGATATTTGAAGGGTGCCTTCTCCAAACTGCCATTTTGAGATCTCTCCACAGGTGTTCTATGGGATTCAGGTCTGGACTCATTGCTGGCCACCTTAGAAGTCTCCAGTGCTTTCTCTCAAACCATTTTATAGTGCTTTTGGAAGTGCGTTTTGGGTCATTGTCCTGCTGGAAGACCCATCACGTCTGAGGGAGACCCAGCTTTCTCACACTGGGCCCTACATTATGCTGCAAAATTTGTTGGTAGTCTTCAGACTTCATAATGCCATGCACACGGTCAAGCAGTCCAGTGCCAGAGGCAGCAAAGCAACCCCAAAGCATCAGGGAACCTCCACCATGTTTGACTGTAGGGACCGTGTTCTTTTCTTTGAATGCCTCTTTTTTTTCCTGTACACTCTATGTTGATGCTTTTTCCCAAAAAAGCTCTACTTTTGTCTCATCTGACCAGAGAACATTCTTCCAAAATGTTTTAGGCTTTCTCAGGTAAGTTTTGGCAAACTCCAGCCTGGTTTTTTTATGTCTCGGGGTAAGAAGTGGGGTCTTCCTGGGTATCCTACCATACAGTCCCTTTTCATTCAGACGCCGACGGATAGTACGGGTTGACACTGTTGAACTTGTTTGGATGTTAGTCGAGGTTCTTTATCCACCATCCGCACAATCTTGCGTTGAAATCTCTCGTCAATTTTTCTTTTCCGTCCACATCTAGGGAGGTTAGCCACAGTGCCATGGGCTTTAAATTTCTTGATGACACTGCGCACGGAAGACACAGCAACATTCAGGTCTTTGGAGATGGACTTGTAGCCTTGAGATTGCTCATGCTTCCTCACAATTTGGTTTCTCAAGTCCTCAGACAGTTCTTTGGTCTTCTTTCTTTTCTCCATGCTCAATGTGGTACACACAAGGACACAGGACAGAGGTTGAGTCAACCTCTGCGCATCCTCCTCCTCCTCATGTTCAGCCTCCATCTCAGATATCACCACATCAGTTACAAGCTGGAAGCACTGCAGTACTGCCTCAGCCAAGCGGCAACAGGCTGTGCTGAAACTCATAAGCTTAGGTGATAAACCTCACACTGCTTGTGAGTTGTGGACAGCGGTGAAAGAGCAGGCAGATCTGTGGCTGAGACCGCTGAACCTACATCCAGGCATGGTCGTGTATGGGGGCTCTGAGGTGAGGCGAGATCACACAAGTACCATGCCTGGCTCATGTGCTTAACATCGTGATTCAGTGGTTTCTTAAATCGTACCCCGAGTTGCCAGATCTGCTTGTCAAAGTACGCCGCCTGTCAGCTCATTTTCGCAAGTCGGCTACAGCTTCCGCCGCCCTTGCTGTGTTGCAGCAGCGTTTACAGCTTCCGGCACACCGACTGGTGTGTGATGTCCCCACTCATTGGAACTCTACCCTTCACATGTTGCAAAGGATTTGTGAGCAGAAGAGAGCAGTTGTGGAGTACCAGCTGCAACAAGGCCGTCGATATTCAGGTTAGACTCCACACATAAGACCTCAGGAGTGGATCTGGATGTCTGACATATGTACCATCCTGACAAACTTTGAGGAGTCCACCAAGATGGTGAGTGGTGATGACGCCATCATTAGCGTCAGCATCCCACTTGTCTGTCTTTTGCAACGCTCTCTGGAGAGAATTAAAGAGGAGGCATTGCAGCCAGAGTATGATGAGATGGATCAAGAAGCCGTAGCGGGTGATTACACACAGCCCAGCCTCATCTCATCCCAACGTGCATTGAGGGACAATGAGGGAGAGGATGAGGAGGAGGAGGAGGAGGAAGAACAGGAGCTGGTATCATGCGCTGTAGATGGTAGTACCTGTACAACTGTCATACCGTCGGTTCAGCGTGGGTGGCCCGAGGACAGGGGGGAGGAGGAGGAGGAGAGCATGGTCAGTCGTCATGTTGGTGAGGACACGGAAGCCTTGCCTGTTACCAGTCTGGCACGCATGGCTAACTTTATGTTACGCTGCCTTAACCGTGACCCTCGCGTTGTCAAAATGTTGGGTGACAGTCATTACTGGTTGGTGACACTTGTAGACCCCCGCTACAAGGAGAACTTTCACTCTCTTATTCCTGAGGTGGAGAGGTCTACAAAAATGGGGCAATACCAGAAGGCCCTTGCTGCAGAACTCTTAAAAAAATTCCCATCTGAACACGCTAGCGGCAGAGGTCACAGTTCGTTGCCCAACCAAGGCGTACAGGCGAGAGAGACGCAACTCCAATCCAGCAGAGACAGGGGAACATTGTCAACGTTCTGGGACAGTTTTCTGACACCCGCCCAGCTTACAGGCCCTGAGGCGCGGGGAACTCTCACAAGGAGTGGAAAGTTTCAAAAGATGGTGAGGGAGTACCTTGCCGATCGTACCAGCGTCCTCCGTGATTCCTCTGTACCTTTTAATTATTGGGTATCCAAGCTGGACACTTGGAATGAACTCGCTCTGTACGCCTTATCGGAGCGTGTTTTTAGTGCCGCTGGGGGAATTATAACTGATAAGCGCACTCGCCTGTCAACTGACAATGCTGACAAGCTGACCCTTATCAAAATGAACAAGGGCTGGATTGGGCCAGACTTTTCATCACCACCAAATGACAGCAGAGTAACATAAAGTCAAATCCACTGTGTTATTTCGGGAGGTGTATTCCCATGCACCGCTTCACACCCACTCATGGGTATACGCTTCCTCATTTTGGCTCTATTTTGCTCTTCTCCTTATCCTCAGCCTCCACCACCACTATACCACCAGGGTGACCTTGGTCCGTGTTGCCAGCATTGCAAGTTCCTCCCTCCTAATTTTTGGTAGCTTTTGCTTGGAAGGCATAGGAAAAGACTATGGGAGACCCACTCCCCAATAATGGGAATAATGCTTTTAAGATGCTGTACTGCATGGCTCTTGTTTGCCAGCATTGCAAGTTACTCTGTCCTAATTTTTGGCAGCTTTTGCTTGGCAGGCATAGGCAAAGACTATGGGAGACCCACTCCCCAATAATGGGAATAATGTTTTTAAGATGCTGTACTGCATGGCTCTTGCAAGGGGCATTTAAACCGTGTTGTTAAGCTACTGCGACCTCCACCACTTTTCCAAGGGGCATTGATATTGTCTTTTTATTCCACTGCGACCTCCACGTCTCTTCCAAGGGGCATTTAAACCGTCTTTTTAAGCTACTGTGACCTCCACCACTCTTCCAAGGGGCATTAAAACCGTCTTCTTAAGCTACTGCGACCTCCACCGCTCTTCCAAGGGGCATTAAAACCGTCTTGTTAACCCTAGAACGCATGACCATAAAAATCTACATTTTCACATACCTGGGGCCTTTTAGGCCCGTGTGCAAATAACATGGAATAACTCAAACAAAAATGACAAACAACTATATACCTGAGGAATACCTAGAGTTTCAAAATTCTAACTAAAGTAATCTTGCAGAAAATAGAAAACAATTAACAGGACGGGCCTGCGAGGCCCCAGGTATGCGTTCTAGGATTAAGCTACTGCGACCTCCACCATTCTTCCAAGGGGCATTAAAACCATCTTGTTAAGCTACTGCAACCTCCACGTCTCTTCCAAGGGGCATTAAAACCGTCTTGTTAAGCTACTGCAACCTCCACGTCTCTTCCAAGGGGCCTTAAAACTGTCATGTTAAGCTACTGCAACCTCCTCGTCTCTTCCAAGGGGCATTAAAACTGTCTTGTTAAGCTACTGCAACCTCCACCTCTCTTCCAAGGGGCATTAAAACCTTCTTGTTAAGCCACTGTGACCTCCACGTCTCTTCCAAAGGGCATTAAAACCGTCTTGTTAAGCTACTGCAACCTCCACCACTTTTTCAAGGGGCATTGAAATTGTCTTTTTATTCCACTGTGGCCTCCACGTCTCTTCTAAGGGGCATTAAAACCGTCTTGTTAAGCTACTGCGACCTCCACTACTTCTCCAAGGGGCATTAAAACCGTCTTGTTAAGCTACTGCGACCTCCACCACTCTTCCAAGGGGCATTAATATTGTCTTTTTATTCCACTGTGACCTCCACCACACCTCCAAGGGGCATTAAAACCGTCTTGTTAAGCTACTGCAACCTCCACGTCTCTTCCAAGGGGCATTAAAACCGTCTTGCTAAGCTACTGCGATCTCCACGTCTCTTCTAATTGGCATTAAAACCGTCTTGCTAAGCTACTGCAACCTCCATGTCTCTTCCAAGGGGCATTAAAACTGTTTTGTTAAGCTACTGCGACCTCCACGTCTCTTTCAAGGGGCATTAAAACCGTCTTGTTAAGCTACTGCGACCTCCACCACTTTTCCCAGGGGCATTGATATTGTCTTTTTATTCCACTGCGACCTCCACCATTCTTCCAAGGGGCATTAAAACCGTCTTGTTAAGCTACTGCGACCTCTACCACTTTTCCCAGGGGCATTGATATTGTCTTTTTATTCCACTGCGACCTCCACGACTCTTCCAAGGGGCATTTAAACCATCTTGTTTAGCTACTGTGACCTCCACCACTCTTCCAAGGGGCATTAAAACCGTCTTGTTAAGCTACTGCGACCTCCACCACTTTTCCCAGGGGCATTGATATTGTCTTTTTATTCCACTGTGACCTTCACCATTCTTCCAAGCGGCATTAAAACAGTCTTGTTAAGCTACTGCGACCTCCAACACTTTTCCCAGGGGCATTGATATTGTCTTTTTATTCCACTGCGACCTCCACGTCTCCTCCAAGGGGCATTAAAACTGTCTTGCTAAGCTGCTGCAAACTCCACGTCTCTTCCAAGGGGCATTAAAACCATCTTGTTAAGCTACTGCAACCTCCACATCTTTTCCAAGGGGCATTAAAACCATCTTGTTAAGCTACTGCAACCTCCACGTCTCTTCCAAGGGGCATTAAAACCGTCTTTTTAAGCTACTGCAACCTCCACGTCTCTTCCAAGGGGCATTAAAACCATCTTGTTAAGCTACTGCAACCTCCACGTCTCCTCCAAGGGGCATTAAAACCATCTTGTTAAGCTACTGCAAACTCCACATCTCTTCCAAGTGGCATTAAAACCATCTTGTTAAGCTACTGCGACCTCCACCACTTTCCCCAGGGGCATTAAAACCATCTTGCTAAGCTGCTGCGACCTCCACCATTCTTCCAAGGGGCATTAAAACCGTCTTGTTAAGCTACTGCGACCTCCACCACTTTTCCAAGGGGCATTGATATTGTCTTTTCATTCCACTGCAACCTCCACCATTCTTCCAGAGGGCATTGCATTTCTTCCTAATTTTAGTCAGCTTTTGCTTTTCAATGCATAGGCGAACACTAAGGGAGACCCACTCCCCAATAAGGGGTAGAAGGTTTTTAGTATGCTGTAATCCACGTCTGTTTCAAGGGGCATTGCAGTTCCTCATAATTTTTGGAAAGCCTTCCATTCACTGCTTAGGCCAACATTGCACAGGAGACCCAGTTGCTATAAATGGAAAAAACGTTTTAGTTAAGGCCCTCTGACCTCCATGTCAAGGGGCATTAAAGTGCCTCGAAATTTTTGTTAGGCATTGCACTCACTGCATGCCCTTTAACTGTGTAGCCGAACCGCTCCTTTTGGTACCGAAACATATCCTACAAGACATGTGTGGTTGACTGGCGTGATATTGATGTGAATGGTCCCTGTTCCTCCTGCTCTTTCTCCTTTGCCACCACCTCATCCATCATTCATCACCTGAAGCTTTGTTTTAACGGGAGTCATAGAACTGGGATAGTAGCAGGAAAACATCCAGCAATCCTCGGAGAAGGTAGGATATGCGCTAAAACGCTGATCACCTCAGGCCTAGCTGCTACTACATACATGCGCTTGCATTCCAAGAAAACGAAGCAGACGCTAACTTCTATCATCATCATTATGCTCCTCATCTTGGCACTCTCAACTCCCCTGATGGAGAAGCCAGGGCCCACCGAAGGAGTCTGGTTCTCTGGTGGGCTCGTCCAATGCTGCCCTAAAGCAGAGGGAAGTTTGAAGGAGAAATAGGGGCGGCTGGGGACCGTTTATGGACATCCGGCTGCCCCTAGGCGGCTGGGGACCGTGTGTGGACACCCGACCGCGGGGCGGCTGGGGACCGAGTATAGACACCCGGCCCCCCCTGGCGGCTGGGGACCGAGCGTGAACACCCGGCCGCCGGGCGGCTGGGGACTGAGTATGGATGCCTCGCTGCCAAAGTAGCCATGAGGTAGTGGCCAGCTTTGGCCTCCTCCAAACTAAAAGGCCCCATTTCAAGTGCAAGCTAGCAGTATGGTATTGCAGCCTGGGGGTGGGTGGGTGGCAGGTTGCACACTTACGCTTGCATTCCAAGAAAACAAAGCAGATGCTAATGACGCGCCCCTGGGCCTGTGTCGCGCTGCGTTGCGCACGCGGGAGCTTACCCGGAGCCGGATCTCTTGAGGGTTGTAGTCTCGTGGCGGTGACCCGGTCCGTGCCCAGGGAGTCAAACTGAGCGGCGATGTAACAGCGGTAGATGCAGGACGACTACGCCACCCGTTGAATGCAGCTATGGAGCTGCCGCTGCAGGACAGTCCGCTGAGGCCGGTGGATGGATGGTGCAGCGTAGATGGTATAACCCCCAATGGGAGGGGTATGGCCTCAGGGCAGCAGATGTGGATGATGGGGGTAGCAGGAACCACTCAGAGACGGTGCGGTGTAATTCAGGGTCTTTACTGGTAACAACGATAGACCCTCCCGGAGTACTTGCTAGTGAACGGGGCCTGGTCAGTCCTTGAGCAGATGGGATCTCCCCTGGCCAGGCGGAGTTGTAGGCCTCCCAAACTGACTGTACTCTTCTGGCTACCTTGCTAGAAGCGGATATAAGTAGCCCACGTCCCTGAGTGTACCGTGTGGTGCTCACCCGTATGGCCGGTGACTCGGGGCCTTCTAATGGCTTCCGCTCCACGATGGCGGTGCTGGTCCCACGCGTGTGACCGTGCCTTCGGGTTTCTGGGCCTGAGGACCTGAAATCCCCTGCCGGTCGGCTTCTGCTGCTGGGTAAGAGTTAGTCCCCACAGCCTCGGACGCCGGGTCCGGTAAGAAAGCTTCTCAGTCAGGGCGAGCTCTGCAGCTGCCAGCCCCTGACTTGTAGTAGTATTGCTCCCACTGAGCTTCTGCTGTTTCTTCCTGTGACTGTTTCTTGTCTCTACTCTCCTTGACTGCTAACCCTGCTTCAGCCCCGGGTTTATATAGGGGAAGTTCTTCCCCTCCCAAGACTGGGCAGGAGGTGTGGCATGCACAGGATCCCTGACCAAAGGACCTCCCACCTGCTCTCAGACATAATATCTCTATCACTGTGGCAACCAGACCCCTGGGGTGTCACATTCCCCCCTAGTGAAATTTAGTACTCCGGGACTAAACATATTTTAGAAAAACATAACAAGATATAACAATAACAAACAATAAGAAACACATAAAGGTGGTCACGGCATGTCCGTAACCGGGTGCAGTCTTTGAAGAAAGCAAGGTGTCCATTTCACCAAAACAGGGAGACGTAACCAGGTAGGGGTCTGTCCTACCCCGAGTCCTTAACAGTCTCTAGTCCATCCTGGGTTACGCTCCAACTATGTACAAGGATTCCCGGTAAGTCCACCAAGGATTCCTAAAAATAACTGGAAACACAAAATTATACACAAGCAACAATACACAGATAAACATAAATAAAACAATTTATACACTTCAAATCCTCCAGCGTGCGGGTAACTGGCCTCTAGTGGCTCTAGTGGACCTACGGAGCTGACTGTCTGGCCCTGAACTACAGGGTGTAGGAGCTGTCAAGGGTAAACTGGGCAGCTGTCTACCGGCTCTTTGTCTCACTAGGGGTACGGCAGGCTCACTATAAGCAGAGGGTTGATCCTCCTGTTCTGCTTGTGTGGAGTCTTCTGCCTCCTGGACCGGCTGTTCTTCCAGCTCTACCTGTTGCTCCGTAGGTGCTTGGGATGCTGGTTGGAGGAAGGTGAGTACGGGTACCACAACTGCACCATTGACTTGAGTCCAAGACCGAGGGAAGTCCCCGAGCACAGTACTAACCATATCTTCCCTTTCCTCTACGGGTCGATGGTCTTCTTGTTCCTCTTCAGGGTTCCTCAGTTGTTCGGGACACTTCTTCAGGTGGTCCCGGGATACAATGGCGGTGGTTTCCCCTCCGTCTTTACTGATGGTACAAACCTTCGGGTTCTCGTGGCTTGAGGGCAGTACGGTGTACGGGTCCTTCTCCCACTGGTCATCCAACTTGTGGAGCCGTCTCTTCCTCTTCAAGACCTGCTCTCCGGGTACCAGGGGAACAGCGGGAGCATACTGGTTGTAAGTTTTCTCTTGTCTTTCCCTAGCCTGACAGAGACTTCGCTCCACGCTCTCCTGTACTCTCCGGTACTGCTGCTGCCTCTCTGTGTCCCAGTCTGTTTCTGGTGAAGTGTCCTCGGGTGTCAGGACTCCCATTTCCAGGTCAACAGGTAACTTACCAGGTCTTGCCCTCATTAGGTAAGCCGGGGTACAGTTGGTGGAACCTACCGGGATGTGGTTGTATAGGTCCACCAGATCGGGCAACTTCTCAGGCCACAGACTGCGTTCTTCCAGGGGCAACGTTTTTAGAAGATCCATTACCACCTGGTTCATTTTCTCACAAAGTCCATTAGTTTGCGGATGGTAGGGTGTCGTCCTTATCTTCCGGCAGCCATACAGATTGCAGAATTCCTGGAAGACCTCCGCTTCAAAGGCAGGTCCCTGGTCCGTCAGCACTTGGTCCGGGTACCCGTGTGGACGGCAAAAGTGCTGCTGGAAGGCTCTAGCTGCTGTTTGAGCCGTTAAGTCCTTGACGGGGACGACAACCAGAAACCGGGAGTAATGATCCACGATGGTTAACGCGTAGATGTGGCCACTTCTGCTTGGGGTCAGTTTTACATGATCCAAGGCTACCAGTTCCAACGGTTGCCGGGTGACGATGGACTGCAGGGGAGTCTTCTGGCTGGCACGGTCCTTCCTTCTCAGGTTGCACGGGCCACAGTCTCTGCACCACTTCTCAATGGTTCCCCTCATGCCTACCCAGTGGAACCACTCGCGCAGCAGGAACTCCAGCTTCTTCCACCCGAAGTGCCCAGCTCCGTCGTGGTATGCCTCCATCACCATGGCTGCGTCCCTTCGTGGCACCACTACTTGCCAGAGTAATTCATGCGTCCGGGAGTTAACCATTCTGCGGCACAACTTCCCTTTGTAAAGGAACAGTCGACTCTTCTCTGCCCATAGTTGTTTGGCTTCCTCCGGAGCGTCTGGTTCAAGGCGAGCCTCCGGCCGAGTCAGCATCTCCTTCACCAGTCGGACGGCAGGGTCGCTGTCTTGCGTTTCCGCCCAGTTGTAGTGGGGTAAGGGGTTCAACGTAGCAGTCTGCTTACTCCTTACCTGGTGGGAATACTGAATAGTCCCATGACGGTGGAACGCAGGGAGTTCAACTTCTTCCAGTCCCTCCGGATCTTCTCCTCCGTCCGGCAGGTTGGGCATCCTGGACAGGGCGTCCGCGTTGGTATTGGAGCGTCCTGCCCGGTATTTGATTGTGAACTCGTAGTTGGACAGACGGGCCATCCACCTCTGCTCCAGGGCACCGAGTCTTGCCGTGTCCAGGTGTGTCAAGGGGTTGTTATCCGTGTACACGGTGAACCGGGAAGAAGCGAGGTAATGCTTAAAGCGCTCGGTGACTGCCCATACTACGGCCAGGAACTCTAGCTTAAATGAGCTGTAATTCTCGGGGTTCCTTTCGGTGGGTCGCAGTTTTCGGCTGGCGTAGGCGATTACTCGTTCCTTCCCCTGCTGGATCTGGGACAGTACGGCTCCTAGCCCGATGTTACTGGCGTCGGTGTAGAGGATAAAGGGCTGGCTATAATCCGGGTACGCCAGGATTTCGTCCCCCGTGAGGGCCATCTTCAGCTGGCGGAAGGACTCTTCTTCCAGCTCCTCCCATTTGAAGGGCGGCTTCTGGTTCTTGGCCTTCCGGGACTGGCCTATCAGGAGGTCCTGCATAGGTGCTGCCTTTTTGGTGAAACCGGGAATAAACCTTCGGTAGTAGCCTACCAACCCGAGGAACTGCCGCACTTCTTTTACGCTGGAGGGGCTTGGCCATTCCTTAATTGCGGTGATCTTATCAGGGTCGGGAGCCACTCCGTCAGCGCTCACCACGTGTCCCAGGTACTGCACCTTTGGTTTCAGGAGGTGACACTTGGAGGGTTTCACCTTTAGGCCGTAACTTGCCAGAGCTTCGAACACTTCCGCCAGGTGTTTCAGGTGGTCCTCATACGTCTTGGAATATACGATGACATCGTCCAGGTACAACAGGACCGTCTCGAAGTTTCTGTGGCCCAGACAACACTCCATTAGTCGTTGGAAGGTTCCCGGTGCGTTGCAGAGTCCGAACGGCATGCAGGTGAACTCGCTAAGTCCCATCGGGGTGGTGAATGCGGTCTTCTCCCGGTCCGCCTCTGCTACAGGAACCTGCCAGTACCCGCTAGTGAGATCCAAGGTAGAGAAGAAGTTAGCAGATCTTAAAGCAGCCAATGACTCCTCTATCCTTGGTAAGGGGTACGCATCCTTGTGTGTGATACGATTGATTTTCCGGTAATCTACACACATCCTCATGGTGTTGTCTTTCTTTCGGACTAAGACTAGTGGAGCTGCCCAGGGGCTACAGCTATCCCTGATCACCCCAGCCTCCTTCATGTCTCTAAGCATCCCCTTGGCATGTTGGTAGTGTGCAGGGGGTACGGGTCGATACCTCTCTTTTATGGGAGGATGGTCTCCCGTGGGGATGTGGTGTTCTACCCCCTTGACTCGCCCGAAGTCTAACGGGTGTTTACTAAACACTCTCTCGTACTCTTGAACCACCCGATAGACTCCCTGTTTCTGATGTGAGGGAGTGGAGTCAGTACCCAAATGTAGTTGCTGACACCAGTCCTCCTTTGTTTTCTTAGAGCCGTTACCTTCCTCCGGGTGAGATGGAGGCAAGGGTTCCACAGATTGTATAGCATTTTGGTTAATGGTATATAATTTGGCTAGCGTGGCATACCGGGGCAGGTACACTTCCCTCTCCCCGATATTGATTATGCGAACGGGCACCCTCCCATGGCGTACATTGACCACCCCCCGTGCTGTCAAAATGGTGGGCCTACTGTCTGAGTAAACTGGTTCTACCATTGCCTGGTAATCTCTACCTCTCAGACCAATAGCTGCCCGGCACCAAATCATCATTTCACTTTTTGGGGGCATGGCAATAGGAAAAGGGTCACACATTCTTACGCTACCAATCTCACCGCCGGAGAGTTCCACCTGTTGCCGTCGCATCAGTGCCCGGATCTCTTTCTGGAGCACCCGCTGCTCGCCGGAGCTGGCGTTCTTGGCAACCTGCTGTAAAAGGAAAATCACCTCTGCAAGACAATTTTCAATTACATTAGTTCCTAGAGTTATTTTTGGGTGACTCTCATGTTTGTCAATATCTACAATGATCAGTCCCTGTGCTGCCAGTTCGACTCTACTGATTTTGATGGTCACCTCTTTAAATCCGATCTGTGGCACGGGCTGGCCATTGCTGGCGATGATACTCAAGTCGTCGTCAGGGTAGCGGGTAATATCCGAGTCATTCCAGTACTGCTTAAAGAGCACGTACGGGATGGTGGTGACCTGTGACCCGGTGTCCAGTAGGGCACTCATGGGAATGCCATCCAGTACCACAGGCAAGACTGGACGTCCTCCCACATATCTGTCGCGCCAGTTCGATGGGCCTGGTGATCTTTTTCCTGGGGGTTGGCCCTCTACCCCAGGTTGTGCCCGTTTAAAGAACAGTACCTTGCCATATGTCCAGGTTGATTGCAGCGGCGGCAGATGGGTCGTCCGTCCTCGCTGTATCGGTCACTGGGTCTTCCTCTGGCCGGTGGGGTCCTCCTTGGTCGACGCCACGGGATGTCCTCCGGTCCGGATGCCAGCTGGATCTTCCCTGGGGTGGAAGCCTGTAAAGACTGCACAGTTCGGGTTAGCGCAGCAACGCTCTTAGCTAGCTCTTGGACCTGATGGTGTAGGGCTGGAGCCGGGTCATTGTCCAAAGCCTGCGCATCAGCTCCCACAGGCCCTGCCGACAAGGGCGCCGCCTCCTGGTGGTAAGTGATAGCAGGGCGCTTGTGGGTCACAACGCCACCCGGTGCCGGTTCTCGGAGCACCCGGATGGCTCTGTCCTTGAACTGTGCAAAGCCCAGATGGGGATCCTGTAAGGCCATTGCCCGCAACTGGGTTCGGTGGGTATTACAATACAGTCCCTCTATAAACTGTTCGGTCAACAGCCTGTCCTCGTTTCCCACTCCATCAGGGTCGGTCTGCTTAATGGCCCTCAGGGCCTCTTGTAGGTTTAGTGCATAGTCCCTTATACTCTCATGCGCTCGCTGCTTGCACCCGTAGAATCTAAGCTTAATCTCGGCTGAGGTGCGGGTATCAAAGGTGTCCTTCAGCCGGGTTAGTATCCCTGCGACAGTCTTCCTCCCAGGTGGCCAGGATTTTACTTCCCTTTTGGCTGCCCCGGTTAGTTGGGCCACCAGGATGCTCACTTTTTGCTCTTCTGTGAGGGGGTACACCTGGAAGAGGCTATCCAGCTTTTCTCTAAAGTCATGCAGGGTATGTGACTCCCCTGAGTACTGGGGTAGCCAAGCTGCTCCCGGGATATAGGGCATGGTGAAGGGCATAACTGCAGCAGCGGTAGCGCTGGCGGGGGTTGAGGCAGTGAAGCTCTCCTCCGTATCCGACATCTTCCTCCCCCCTAGTGGACCGTGGCCTACCTTGCGATGATCCTGTTCCGTAGGCCGCGGCTCCGCAGTGGATCGTCAGGGTTGAGGACCTTCCGTCGCGCTCCTGTGACGTCGGCGTCTCCTGGGCTCCTTCCAGGACCTTACGCAACGTCCGGACGTGAGGCGGAGCTTCAGTTCTCGCGCGCTTTCGGAGTCCACGCCCCTCTTCTTCCCGCGCGGCGTCCTCAAGATGGCGTCCAATGGCGGGAAAACTCCACGGATGGCGGGAAGAAGGCAGAAGATGGCGCCGGATGGCGGGAAACTTCACCGATGGCGGGAAGAAGGCTGAAGATGGCGCCGGATGGCGGGAATCTTCACCACAGGTAAGTTTGAAAAGTCTCTTTTTCAGGCACGCAGTACCCGGTGGTTGCGGGCACGAAATCCTGCCGACTACGCCAAAGTTGACGCGCCCCTGGGCCTGTGTCGCGCTGTGTTGCGCACGCGGGAGCTTACCCGGAGCCGGATCTCTTGAGGGTTGTAGTCTCGTGGCGGTGACCCGGTCCGTGCCCAGGGAGTCAAACTGAGCGGCGATGTAACAGCGGTAGATGCAGGACGACTACGCCACCCGTTGAATGCAGCTATGGAGCTGCCGCTGCAGGACAGTCCGCTGAGGCCGGTGGATGGATGGTGCAGCGTAGATGGTATAACCCCCAACGGGAGGGGTATGGCCTCAGGGCAGCAGATGTGGATGATGGGGGTAGCAGGAACCACTCAGAGACGGTGCGGTGTAATTCAGGGTCTTTACTGGTAACAACGATAGACCCTCCCGGAGTACTTGCTAGTGAACGGGGCCTGGTCAGTCCTTGAGCAGATGGGATCTCCCCTGGCCAGGCGGAGTTGTAGGCCTCCCAAACTGACTGTACTCTTCTGGCTACCTTGCTAGAAGCGGATATAAGTAGCCCACGTCCCTGAGTGTACCGTCTGGTGCTCACCCGTATGGCCGGTGACTCGGGGCCTTCTAATGGCTTCCGCTCCACGATGGCGGTGCTGGTCCCACGCGTGTGACCGTGCCTTCGGGTTTCTGGGCCTGAGGACCTGAAATCCCCTGCCGGTCGGCTTCTGCTGCTGGGTAAGAGTTAGTCCCCACAGCCTCGGACGCCGGGTCCGGTAAGAAAGCTTCTCAGTCAGGGCGAGCTCTGCAGCTGCCAGCCCCTGACTTGTAGTAGTATTGCTCCCACTGAGCTTCTGCTGTTTCTTCCTGTGACTGTTTCTTGTCTCTACTCTCCTTGACTGCTAACCCTGCTTCAGCCCCGGGTTTATATAGGGGAAGTTCTTCCCCTCCCAAGACTGGGCAGGAGGTGTGGCATGCACAGGATCCCTGACCAAAGGACCTCCCACCTGCTCTCAGACATAATATCTCTATCACTGTGGCAACCAGACCCCTGGGGTGTCACACTAACTTCTATCATCATCATCATGCTCCTCACTTTGGCACTCTCAACTCGCCTGATGGAGAAGCCAGGGCCCACCGGAGGAGTCTGGTTCTCTGGTGGGCTCGTCCAATGCTGCCCTAAAGCAGGCCAGGCTAAGAAAATTGTTGGGGAAGTTTGAAGGAGAAATAGGGGCGGCTGGGAACCGCTTATGGACAACCGGCCGCCCCCAGGCGGCTGGGGACCGTGTGTGGACACCCGGCTGCAGGGTGGCTGGGGACCAAGTATGGACACCCGGCCGCCCCCTGGCGGCTGGGGACCGAGCGTGGACACCCGGCTTTTAGGCAGTAACCTGGTTGTCAGAGATGCTTCCAGGGGTCTTCCCCATGCTGTTCCCATGTCTTTTCAGCACTGTATGCATGTGTCACACAGCACATGGCCAGATAAGATTGTAAAGTATTAAAATTACATTTCCCGGTGAATACATTTGTCACGGTTGAAAGCAATACAAAAGTGCAAAAACGCATAAAAAATGCTACTTGTGAACATAGCCCAAGGTGTGGAGGAGTATTTTTGTTTTTGGTTATTTATTTTACCTTATACACAAGTCTTTACTCTGCAAAGGATGTTCCTAAACATATTTCACAGGAAAACCGTTTCAGTTTAGTTTTTGAACGTTATATTGTGAGCTTAATACCTCTGACCACGTTGTTGACAGCAGTGACCTGGGGGTCAGAAATGCTTCCTGGGGCGATGCCCATGCTGTCACCTTGTCTTTTGAGCATTGTCACTATAGTTTTGGGCACTTTTTAGGCTTTCTACAGACTGCCGGGGGTGCCGCCGCAAAAATGCTCGGGTCTCCCATAGACTAACATTGAGCTTCGAGCACCCGAGCATTTTAGTGCTCGCTCAACACTAATAATCACCACACTCTATGGAGACTCATTGTAACAAATTTAAGGAGCAACATACTAAAAACATTTTAATTGATAAATGTCATAAAACATAAAAAATAAAAATATTAGGCATTTTATATAATAATAATAATAATTAAAAAATAAAATAATAATCATTTTATTATTCCATGGTGCTTTACAATTCAGATGTTACATGTGCAATGTCAGACATTACAAAGTAGCACAATTCCTACAAGAGGAGGTGAGGTCCCTGCTCACAAGTTTGCAACTTAAAAGTAAAGTTGGACACAAAAGGTAATAAGTGTTTGTAGTATATGGTACGGCCACCTTTTAGAATAAATAAGGATATACATATAAGGCTGCATGAACCGGCCACCAGCCGGTATCTGTGTAGTGAGCTGGCAGACTCTGGCTGTTCTGTGATAATTGAGATAGAGCCTGTTACAGGAATGATTACGCAGGATGGTGTTGCCACCTTGTGGCCAGAGGTTGCACCTGCGCAGGGTGTGATGACAGAGAAAAAGACTGAGCCTCCTGTGTCCCGCCCTAGAGAGTCACGTGACCAGAGTGGGAAGCAGGAAAAAGCGCGCAAAGAGTCTGTTGTTGTCTGTGAAAAGAGCCAGGACGGTGTGCAGCTCCTCGTGTGTGGTGCAGAGGAGACTCTCAACGTGATTTCTTTTATCTGACACCTTATCCTCAGAGCCTTCCCCAGCTTCTGCACTGCTGAAGGATTCAGCTGTTACACTCCCTGCTACTGGAGTGTGGACTACATAAGGGAATCCACAAAAGCTGCTATCCGGATCAGAGAGACTGTAAGCGGGACCTCTGGCGAGAGGCCGAAGTATTCCTTTCTTTCAGTAAAATTTGTTGTTCCTGTCTTCTTCGGCTGGGACCCCTTCCTGCAAAGACAGACAGGCCTGCGACGGGGGACACATCCTTCTGGAGTAAAGGACTGGTAACGTGTGAGTAGGGACAGTGAGAGTCAGCTTATAAGTAAACGTTATTGCTGTGCATATTTACGGTTGTCATTTATTGTGTTCTGCTGTGTATACAAGTAAAGATACGGTTATCAAGATAGAGTCTGTGTGTGGGGATCTTGCTGGGCCAGATCATAGATACCAACTCTCGGCCTTGCCCGCGGTCACTTCATCTGGCGTAGTCGACAGGATCTGTGACCAACAAGATTCCCACCCAGGCAACGTGTACAGTCAGAAAGCCCCGCCGGTGTCTATTGTGAATCAGGTCAGGAAATTTGGCGGACGAAACTACCCTGTACCAGAGTGGGCGGAACAAGTCCGGATACTGGGGGAAATGTATAATATTGACCCTAAGACCTTGGCAGAAATGGCGGTACTGACGCTAGAGGGGGAGGCATGGACGACAGTCAGACTGGAGACGGCCAGGGGCCAGCGTACAGTAGATGATTTGGTGCGGGTGCTGGAGAACACCTATAGGCTGACCACATACCAGGGAACACTGCAACACATGTTCTTTAGACGGACGCAGCTTGAATGGGAGGATATTCCCCAATATGCGAACGCCCTTCAGGTACTCCTTGAACAAGCCTGTGGAAAAGGGGAACAACTAGCTGGTATGGCTCCTCGTGACCTGGTACTGAGAGACCAATTTGTAATAGGACTGAGAGACCAGTATCTTAACCGCACGTTACAGGACTTGATCCGGATGATGCCGACTCTTACTTTTGCTGAAGTCAAACAGGAAGCCATAGAACGTTCAACGGGACCCGTCATGGATGTGGGGATTCAAGGTGCTGCGTGCAGATCCATATCTGACATTAAAAATCCGAACAGTGACACGGAAGACCTGAAACAGATGGTAGCAGACTTACAGAAACAGGTATTACAGTTGACATTAGACCGACAGGGAGACCAGCGAAGACAGCCTAGTCGTCCCGTGAGACAGTGTTGGTCATGCGGTGATCCTCGCCATAGGGCAAATCGTTGTCCTCAACACTTCCCTCCGCAAAAACCTCCGTCGCACCAACAAACAAACCCTCAGTCGCCCCAGCGAAGGGAATTTCGATCAGACCAGCGAATGGAACCCCAGCCATATCCACAAGCAGAGCTACCACGCCGGGCCTCACCACAATGGCCGCCGTTAAACTAGACATCCCTGCAGCTGAGGCTCGCGCAGCAGGGGAGGCCAAGGAGAGGGGTGTGGAAAAACAGAGCCGATGGCGGAGTGCTCTTGCCTCGAATAGCCCGACACTTGAAGTTGTCCTGGAAGGAATTGCCGTACAGGGACTGATGGACACCGGGTCACAAGTGACCATGATCTCTGAACAGTTTTACGAAAATTACCTCAAACCAAGAACTGCTCGTGACCCAGACACCGCCATTAAGATTATTGCGGCTAATAATCTACCCATTCCAGTGACCGGAGTTGCTTGGATGGACACAAAGGCCTGCGGACAGGACTTATGGAAACGAGGGATCGTCATCGTCAAGGAAGGTTTCGGCTCCGAGACCCATGTGATAGTTGGAATGAACATCTTGAAAGACCTGGATCTTATGCTGTTGACAAGAAAAGGACCCAAATACTGGCAGAAAGTCACCAAACATAAGCCGACTCATCTGGCATTCCAGCGCGTAATCCGGACCGTTGGACTTCAACAGATGGCAGAGGAACAACTACCCCTAGCCGCCATTACGGTGCCACGCCGTACTCGGATTACTTTGCCCGCTGAAAAAGAGACAGTCATTTCCTTACCCCTTAACACCCACCGACAACTTGAGGGGGTTGAAGTGTTGGTCAAGCCGAGGACCCCAAGTGGGGGTAAGCTAAACCCACTAGTTGCTCGCACTCTAGCCGTCGTGAGGAACGGGAGAGTCCATGTCAGGTTAAACAACACTGCAGACGTAGGCCTAGCCCTTGAAGCCGGCACTCAGCTTGCCCGGGTATATGCTCTACCCACGGAAGTGAATCCCATTGGACCCCTAAAATTCACCCCGTCTACAGAAGGCGACTGGACGGTAACCGTCTCAGCCATAAACGCTCAAGTAGACGATGAAGACATTGGGTGAAAACTACGGGAAAAAGTACAGCTAGACACGTCTCAATACACCAAACAAGAAGTGTCTCAAGTGGAGGAACTCCTACGGGAACACCAAAACTCCTTTGCAAAGCATGACACAGACTTTGGGTGTACCACCAGTATCCAGCACGAGATATCCACGGGCGACACCCCCCCATATCCGCGAGAGGTACCGGCAGATACCACATCAGCAATACCAGGAGGTGAAAAGCCTGTTAGAATCCATGCTACGCGCCGGAGTGGTACGTGAAAGCCAGAGCCCGTGGGCTGCACCCGTGGTGATAGTCAAAAAGAAAGATGGTTCCCTAAGATTTTGCGTGGACTACCGTAGGCTGAACGCTTGCACTATCCGGGACTCATATCCACTTCCTCGGATCGAAGAGTCACTGACGGCCCTAAAGAAGGCCAAATATTTTTCGTCCCTAGACCTGGCCAGTGGATATTGGCAGGTTCCAATGAGTGAGAAGGACAGGGAAAAGACCGCCTTCATCCTTCCCATGGGCCTGTATGAGTTCGACCGGATGCCGTTCGGCTTGAATAACGCTCCGGGGACCTTTCAGAGACTGATGGAACGCTGTCTGGGAGACTTCAACTTTGAGTTTACGCTGATATACCTTGACGACATCGTGGTATACTCCGCCACCTTTGAGGATCATCTTCACAAGCTTGGCCAAGTGTTCCAGCGCTTGAGGGGACACGGCTTGAAGTTGAAGCCCAGCAAGTGCCTTCTGTTCCAGCAGGAAATCGACTACTTGGGTCACCGGATCTCGGCTGAAGGTGTCCAGCCCTCTCCGGAGAAGATAGCAGCCGTTCAAGAGTGGCCGCAGCCAACTACCGTCAAAGAAGTCCGGGCTTTTCTGGGACTGGCAGGCTACTACCGTCGGTTTGTCAAGGACTTTGCTCGGCTTGCTGAACCACTGCATGAGGTTCTCCGAGGGACCGCGAACAGTCCCAGAGGGCGACGCATCAGTTGGGGGCCTGACCGAGAAAAATCCTTTCAGGCACTTAAGGCTGCTCTAACATCCCCCCCTGTTCTGGCGTATGCAGATTACACATTACCGTTTCAGTTGCAAACCGACGCCAGCCTTCAATGCCTAGGGGTGGTCCTCTCTCAAGTTCAAGATAATAAAGAACGCATGATAGCCTATGCCTGTAGGTCTCTCCGTGATACCGAAAAGAATCCCGTCAACTACAGCTCCTTCCGTTTGGAACTCTTGGCTCTGACTTGGGCTATGACGGAGAAATTTGCCGGCTATCTGACAGGAGCGAAGGTGCTGGTCATGACGGACAACAATCCTCTTACCCACCTAGAGAATGCCAAACTAAGGGCAATGGAACAGCGCTGGATGGCCAGGCTCTCTAGATTCCAGTACAAAATTAAATACAGAGCGGGGAACGAGAATCAGAATGCTGACAGCCTGTCTAGAGTGACATCATCCCCGCCAGTGGGGGACTGGGATGAAGAGTTGGAGGAAGATGAGATGCCTGACTTTGCCCGGCTCGCAAAGCAAATAGAAGATAGCCGCCAGTATGCTGTAGGAGGGATTGAAGCCGTAGTGGGATCTCCCCTGTCCCAGCAAGAATGGGCCAAGCTTCAAGATCGAGATCCCGAGCACGTCTTACTGAAACAGTATGTGAATAAACAAGAGAAACCGCCCTCCGAAGTGAGAGACCGACTATCGACCGGAGCCTTGGCTCTGCTCGCCCAATGGGATCGGCTGATCGTGAAAGATGGAGTCCTGTGTCGCAGGGCCCTTCTATCCCATATGCTGGAGGAGTGTTTGCAGATTGTCGTCCCGGTGTAGTTGGCCCATGAGATGGTGGGCGAAGCTCACAGGAGGAACGGCCACTTCGGCATAGACAAGACCCTCCGGTGGACCCAGCAGTTCATTTTTTGTCCGGGGCTCCGTAAGCTGGTTGAAAACATCTGTCAAGGATGCCGTACCTGTGAATTCCACAAGTCCGCGGAGCAGCGTGCCCCCGTCCAGACTATTAAGACGTCGAGGCCCCTCGAACTGTTGATGGTGGACTATCTGTTGATCGGAACGGCGAATAGTGGCTACCAGTACTGTCTGGTGATGGTGGACCACTTCACGAAATTGGCCGTCGCTGTTGCTACCAAGGATCAGACTGCTGAATCAGCTGCACAGGCCATCTGTCAGCAATTCGTTCGGGTCTACGGGTGTCCGGAGCGGCTACACTCTGATCAGGGGGCTTGTTTCGAAGGGCGAGTCATTGAAAAACTCCAACGGATGTATGGAATCAAGAAGTCCAGGACCACCCCTTACCATCCACAAGGGAATGGCGCGTGTGAACGCTTTAACTGGACCCTCTTACAACTGATGGAAAGAGGGAGGCATATCTAAAGAAGATTATAATGCAGTCTGCAGTTCCTGTAGGGCACGTATCAGGGTAGCTAAAGCTGACAATGAATTAAGGCTTGCAAGAGATGTCAAAAGCAATAAAAAAGGATTTTGGGGGTATGTCAAAAGTAAAAGAAAAGTCAAAGATGCTATAGGATTTTTACAGGATGAAAATGGAGAAATGGTAAGAGAGGATGTTGAGAAGGCCGAACTTTTTAATTCCTATTTTGCATCTGTTTTCTCTCAGAAAGAAAATGTAACATCAACTGATCTTCACTGTCCTTTTAAAGGAATAGAGGAATCCAAGTTATCTGTAAACAGAAAGATTGTGAGGGAATATTTAGCTAACATAAATGAGTTCAAGTCTCCAGGTCCAGATGAATTACACCCCAGAGTACTGAAGGAGATCGTAGAAGAAATTTTAGAACCACTCTCCATAATCTTTGAAAATTCTTGGAGAACAGGAGAAGTCCCAGAAGACTGGAGAAGAGCAAATGTTGTTCCTATCTTCAAAAAGGGGAAGAAGGTGGACCCAGGGAACTATAGGCCGGTGAGTCTGACTTCTATACCAGGAAAGATCTTTGAACAAATTATTAAACAACATGTATGTAAGTACATGGATAAGAATGAAGTGATTAACCAGAGTCAGCATGGGTTTGTAACTAACAAGTCATGTCAGACTAACTTAATTTCCTTCTATGACAGAATCACTGACTGGGTGGATCAGGGAAATGCTGTAGATATAGTATATCTTGACTTCAGCAAAGCATTTGACAAAGTATCTCACACCATCCTTATTGAAAAAATGACCAAGTATGCAATGGACCAGGCAACTGTTAGGTGGATTCATAACTGGCTTAGTGATCGGACTCAAAGGGTGGTTGTAAATGGCTTCACATCCAGCTGGATGAATGTCTCAAGTGGGGTACCACAGGGCTCCGTCCTGGGACCTGTATTGTTCAACATCTTTATCAATGATTTAGATGAAGGAATTGAGGGTAAACTGATTAAATTTGCTGATGACACAAAGCTAGGAGGGATAGCTAATACTAGAGAAGAGAGAGAGAGGATTCAAAAAGACCTAAATAAACTGGAGCAGTGGGCAGCAACCAACAGAATGGTTTTTAACAGGGAAAAATGCAAAGTACTACATCTGGGCAATAAAAATGAAAAAAGCATATACAGAATGGGAGGAAAAGAGCTAAGCAACAGTACATGTGAAAAAGACTTAGGTATACTAATAGATCATAGACTGAACATGAGTCAACAGTGTGATGCAGCAGCAAAAAAGGCAAATACAATTCTGGGATGTATTAACAGAAGCATACAGTCTAGATCACGTGAAGTCATTATCGGTCTTTACTCCTCTTTGGTCAGACCTCATCTGGAATACTGTGTACAGTTTTGGGCACCACATTTTAAAAAAGACATAGACAAACTGGAGCAAGTTCAGAGAAGAGCGACCAGAATGGTGACTGGTCTGCAAACCATGTCCTATGAGGAACGGTTGCAGGATTTGGGAATGTTTAGCTTGCAAAAAAGAAGACTGAGAGGAGACTTAATAGCTGTCTACAAATATGTCAAGGGCTGTCACATTGTAGAAGGATCATCTTTATTCTCATTTGCACAAGGAAAGACTAGAAGCAATGGGATGAAACTAAATGGGAGGAGACACAGATTAGATATTAGAAAAAACTTTTTGACAGTTAGGGTGATTAATGAGTGGAACAGGCTGCCACGAGAGGTGGTGAGTTCCCCTTCAATGGACGTCTTCAAACAGAGGCTGGACAGACATCTGTCTGAGATGATCTAGTGAATCCTGCTTTGAGCAGGGGGTTGGACCAGATGACCCAGGAGGTCCCTTCCAACTCTACCATTCTATGATTCTATGATTCTATGATCCGGACACTGGCTGAAGACAAAAAGCCCGACTGGTCTCGATTCCTCCCAGAACTGCTGTGGGCCTATAATAATCAAGTCCATTCCGTCACCGGATACACCCCATTACCCTTCTCTTTGGCCTTCCAGACAAAGACATCCATGAGTTGCAACTGTCTAGCTCCGAAGAAGATACCTGTGGTACCTATCCTTCCTGGCTACAAACACACCGCCAGAGAATGGAGACTGTCTACCGGCTAGTAGGCCAACAAATCCAGGATCAAGTGCACGCTGACCCACTTCCGGTACAAGAGGACTCACTGAATGTAGGTCAACTGGTCCTAGTCCGTATAAAGAAACCGCAAGGGAAACTCCGGCCCAAGTGGGAGACCGAAGTCTATCGAGTAATTGGACAGCCGTACCCCGGTGGCCCCGTCTATCGAGTGCAGGGCGAAGACAGTGGCAGCATCCGAACTTTGCACCGTAATATGTTGCGCCCCTGCCGTTCCCAGCCTGACTCCCCTACTGTGATACCTAGAGAGATGGATATCAATAATACTGTCGGAGACGCTGACCCTGGGGATGTAGAGATTGAATGCATGCCTACCCCTGTCCGTCCGACTGACGCACTTGGACCGATTACCTCCTCTACTGACATGTCGACTGGGAAAGAGAGTGGGGTGACTGATCGGAGGGAGGGGATCCAACCTGTTAGGCGGACAACGAGAACCGCTGCAGGGGTACCTCCAGGACAGTCCTACAGAGACCAATATGTGTGGCCCTCTTCCCAGCCGCCCCCTGTCACATCCACAGCCATCGCCGCCCTGGAACCGGTCGTTGACAGGGACTGCCAACCTTTGAGTGGGGGGGCGTGTAGTGAGCTGGCAGACTCTGGCTGTTCTGTGATAATTGAGATAGAGCCTGTGACAGGAATGATTACGCAGGATGGTGTTGCCACCTTGTGGCCAGAGATTGCACCTGCGCAGGGTGTGATGACAGAGAAAAAGACTGAGCCTCCTGTGTCCCGCCCTAGAGAGTCATGTGACCAGAGTGGGAAGCAGGAAAAAGCGCGCAAAGAGTCTGTTGTTGTCTGTGAAAAGAGCCAGGACGGTGTGCAGCTCCTCGTGTGTGGCGCAGAGGAGACTCTCAACGTGATTTCTTTTATCTGACATCTTATCCTCGGGGCCTTCCCCAGCTTCTGCACTGCTGAGGGATACAGCTATTACACTCCCTGCTACTGGAGTGTGGACTACATAAGGGAATCCACAAAAGCTGCTATCCGGATCAGAGAGACTGTAAGCGGGACCTCTGGCGAGAGGCCGAAGTATTCCTTTCTTTCAGTAAAATTTGTTGTTCCTGTCTTCTTCAGCTGGGATGCCTTCCTGCAAAGACAGACAGGCCTGCGACGGGGGACACATCCTTCTGGAATAAAGAACTGGTAACGTGTGAGTAGGGACAGTGAGGGTCAGCTTATCAGTACACGTTATTGCTGTGCATATTTACGGTTGTCATTTATTGTGTTCTGCTGTGTTAAAAATGTATACAAGTAAAGATACGGTTATCAAGATAGAGTCTGTGTGTGGGGATCTTGCTGGGCCAGATCATAGATACCAACGCGCGGCCTTGCCCGCGGTCACTTCATCTGTATATGTTCAGATTTTTTATCAGTTAACAAAATGCATAGTTAAGATTGATAAATGCAAAAAAATGTTAGTAAACCTAGAAATTTGTTTTTTAGTTAATTTTTTTTTTATTTTAATTAATAATAGCATAGAAGGATAAGGAGGGGGACTAGGAACATAATCAATAGCCAAAATCATAGTCAGGAGGACAGCCGGGGTCAGATATTGGGTGATCAGTAAAAGCCAATCAGTATGAATACCGCGGAGCCCGGTGACAGAGGCGTTACTGAAACATGTCCAGGTAGAGATGGACCAGTCAGAAGGCCACAGGTAGATGGTGATGGTCCTTCTATACAGGTCCAGCAGTGATGGTGGATCTGCTGGACTTCAGGTTTTCTGTCTTTTAGATGGTTTCAGGGCAACAGTAACAGCATGCAAATGCACGAGCAGCCCTGGATAATCCACGCCGGCAGGATGATAAGATCCGGCGGAAGATGGAACCTATGAGAAGAGAAGTAAATATAATGTAAGTGATGGGACTCCATAATACATGATACTACTGTGCGGTCACTGTGCCGGACGGCAGAGGAATCTCATCACACAGAGGTCAGGGATCATTGTCAGCCATCATACATGTGACAATCCATCACTGACAGATGACATCTGCTCCGCATGAATTATTCTCACTGACCGACATCACACAACATGGAGCTGATTCTCACACTTACCTCGTCTCTTATTCCCCTTTTCTACATTTTCAGATTTTTCTTGCTCTTTACTCAGATTTATTGAAGATTTTCTTTCCTCCTGAGCTGGAAATTCTGATCAGAAAGTAAAAAAAACCTCAGTAACGACATATTCCCATGGGACCTGCTTAGTCTCCTGTATATAGTCCTGTCTCCTATAGTCCTGAAAATCTAGTATTGCTTCATAATAGGGCAGAATAAGTCCTATATAATGTGCATAACCTCATCTGAGGGACATTAGATGTACCACTAATATAGAGAAGTAAGTGTCCTCTCTGCCGCCATGTGGTACATCATTGATGAGAGATATTTTATAATAGGAGACGATGTCTCCTTATGATGATGTAGGTTATTGGATGCTACAACATATCTCACAGAAACAATGAAAAAAACTTCTGTACACAATGTAAGGAAATAGAGATAGAGTATGGGCCATGGGCAACATAATTGGGATCCATGAAACATAGACAACATAGGAAACCTATTACAGAAAAACCACGTAGAAATATTTGAGCCTTAAAGACAACATTCACATTGTTGGTGCTGTAGACATGTACATACCTGACAATGGGGACGAGGATGGCAAACTGCTAATAGCATCTTCTCTATCAGATAGAGGAACAGAATCTTTCTGCCTGTTTGAAAGAAAATAAATGTGTAAATCAGAAATAAATGCAGTATAAAAGGGGTTTTCTCAGTATAAGAACATGGACAATAGGGCCTAATAGGATGCATGACCGTCATAGTGGGGAAGGTTTCCTGCTCAAAACTACCTTCTATAGAGCCGAGCAGAAATCAGCTGCTAAGCATGACTGGCATGTAATACTACATCTCTGCCACAATATGGGCAGCACTAAAAATGCATGACCGGCCGCAATTATAGACTGTTAGTTATCACCAGCAGTTTCTAAAGGCAAAAGCACAATTACCGCTCATCATGGGGTGGTGGATGCTGAATTTGATAATATGGTATTTATATCCTATATTTGATGTTGTGTACATATATCATCCTGAAGCTCCCAGTAGTGGCCCCATAATCTACTCACATCTCTGAGATGTTTGTGCTGGATTCTACGGTATACTCTGGAGAGGACTTGGGATCCTCATTGTCCATTGTCCTGGTAGCAGTGGTACAGAGCTAAATGTGGAAACAATAAAAAATATATGAAATAATTTAATGTTTACTTTTACGTGTCTTTTACACATATTTTGGATTTATTAATCACATACTTACTTTTGAAAATCGTTCAGAAGTTGATATAAAATTGTGGAAGTCAAGACTCTCATTGTCCTCACTTGTGTGCTCTGAGACCAGATGTTTGTTTATATCATAATGATCTACAAGACATAGATAATGAAGTGCTATTAGAGGTTGTCAGTATAACACAGTCACCATTTATCATTAATATTAATGGGAAACAATTGTTACATATTAAGGAAGACGAGACAAACAGCCGCTTAGTCTAGATGACGTCTTCTTCTACTTACTCATAAATAAGCTGGTGTCCACATCTGATGTTAGCTTAGGAACATACACCGGCTTTTGACTTAGAAGGTTATCAAAGTCTAAGTCACTTAAGAAGGGATGACCCTTGATCTCAAATACTCCTCCTGGATAAAGAAAAACAAAGGTGATGTGGATATTGTCAGAAACTCCCCCATATCTAAACGGTGTATCTTAATCTGAACTAATTATATAACTGAGCCGACATGTAAGAAATAGACTAAAGCACTAAAAATGCACAAGCTGATAGACAAGTGCCGATCCTCATGTACATTTGCGATATGTCCTCGGTGTAATAAGGAAATAATAATATTATTATATCTGTTACCTGTCCCAAGTCTATGCACAGGATTTATTATGAGCAGCTCTGTGATAAGGGTCTGAGCATCAGGTGGAGGAGCACGATCACAATTCCAAATTATGTGTCCTGTTATGTAGAAAATTACAGAACATAAAACCTCTTTACTGGACTATAAGATAAAGCAAAGGAAAAAACTAAACTAATGTAACCAGTCAAAGCAATGATTGGATCATTCTACTTACCAATGCCAATACTTTTATAAAGCTCAATTACAGAACCCCCACGAAGTGGTACGTATCCCAGGAGAAATTCAAGTAGGATTATCCCCATTGACCACCAGTCAACAGGTCTTCCGTAGCCTTTCTTTAGGATGATCTCTGGGGCTTTGTATAATGGGGTGCCACAGTCCTGGAAACCAAGAGAGATTAGAGATGAAAATAGATTAAATTATTATTTTGCCAAGTTTTCGACATAAAAACAGAATGACAGAAGATAAAATATCAGTGGAAAAGTTATCTAAAAATGAAGAATGTAGAGAAGACACAATAGGGTGATGAGATTTGTACAGAACCAGCTAAGTTCCTGTAAATAATGCTGACCTCACGATTCAGGAACTCTCTGGCGATGTCCTCCGCTAATTCCTTGTAGATGTTGGTGTTTGGTATCATGACACCAACTTTTGAAAGCCCAAAATCTGTGACTTTAATATGTCCAGTAGATGTTATCAGGAGGCTGTGAAAGAAAAGATGGGTTTAGCTTCATAGACCGTGAGATGATAAAGGATAAATTTCCCCCTTTTGTTATAATACAGGGGGCACTTACTTCTCTGGCTTCAAGTCTCTGTGCACCACACCATAACTATGGAGGTATTCTACAGCAAGAACCGCTTCTGCAAAGTATAAGCGGGCCAAGGGGACAGGTAAAGGACCCCTGGTTCTTAGGAGGGTCCTGCAGTCTCCACCTATAGAAGAAAGAAAATATGACAGGTAAGTGGTTTATTCAGCGGATCACCATAATGTATAATGAGAAGTGAGCAGAGACATTGGGGCAGGAGAGAATATATAAAGATATAATGTATATTCGACATAATATTAGTCTGAAGTCATGGTGAAACGTCATCCATGTAACTAATAACACAAATAGCATCTTGTCTACAGCTGGAGATACTGACAGTGCGGACATACAGGGAGATCACACACATCAATGACTTTCCGGGCATCTTGGTAATGGATAACCTGTAGTAAATGCTCTGTGGGGATGTAACCATTCACATTGAAAAATCCTAATTTTAAGAGTGGTGATAAAATGTAAGCAGACATGGTCTGAATATAATACAATGTACGTGTCCTACCTCCTACATACTCCATGACCATACACAGGTGAGATCTTGTAGGGAAGGAGCAGAGCATGGAGACCACAAAGGGACAATCAGCGAATGTCAGGATGTCCCTCTCCAGAAAGGCCATTTCCACTTTCCGTGGCCTATCCAAGTTCTTCTTGGCCATTTTCTTCATAGCAAAGACCTGTTGTGAGACTTTATGATGCACTAAGTAGACGGCACTAGAGAGAAGGAGAATCCAAGGGTTATAATAAATCCTTATTACAGTCTGTATATAGAAGTCATTATATGATTTTCTGTACTAATGTTTATACTAGAAGTCCGGCCATCACTAGAAATCCACATCTAGAAATACATGAGACACTACATAGATCACCTATGGGAGGTTCCACAATGCCACGTCTGCCGGAGCCCTCACCAAGGTCACATTACAGGTGAGAGAATCTACCGAAATTCTTCTTGGGCAGATTCGCTATAATTGACCAGTAGTTACGATTCAGTCCAAATAAAAATTGGTCCAAATTGAAAGTCCTCCAATTGCTGTAAGCAGATGTTTTTTAAGCTCTCTCCACACCCCAAAGCATAATAAATGGAGGGGAGGAAATACGTTAAAATGTAATTAAACATAATATACCCACCTGTCCTAGGCCCTCACCTGTCCATCACTGCAGTCCTCCATCCTCTGTGCCAGTCTTTGGTTGTTCTGGCGCCCCCTTCTGCTGCTGAGTCCAGTGATTGGACTCACATGGTCATGGTGGACGGTGGCAGGTGCAGATGTCATTGATGTCCATATCGTGTCACCCCTATCGTGACCATGTGTAGCCAATAACTCTTATCAGCTCCATAATGAAGCCCCCCCAAAAAAACAAAGACTGGAGCGGAGAGCAGGAAAGCTCTGGTGGAGGTGGCAGCATAAGGACAGATGAGGGTCCAGGACAGGTGAGTGTAATGTATTATATTATTTGAATCCCTTTCCTTACAGTTTGATTTGTTACAGATCAGTTTGCTCAACTGGATATACAGTACAGTAACTGAGCTGAATAGTGACATTTAGATGTGGACAGTGGTGTGGACTTGTATCGTTTCCCTATGACAGTGATGGCGAACCTTTTAGAGACCGAGTGCCCAAACTGCAATCCAAAACTCACTTATTTATCGCAAAGTGCCAACACGGCAATTTAACCTGAATACTGTCTGAGGTTTTATTTTGGAAAAACAACTCCTACATTAGCACGCAATAGAGTCTATAGCAAAGAGCTTGTAAGCGCTGCAGTCCAAGCCTAAGATTCTCGCCACCGATTGCAGAGGAGGTCTGTTCTTGAGAATGGAGAGGATTTTTATTCAAAAGTAAAATTGCAAAGTCGTTTGTTTTTACAACCTCTTTGTTTCTGTAACCCTTTATCATGATGAGAATAACCCTTTAAGCCAGGGATGTCAAACTTTAATATACAGAGGGCCAAAATTAAAAGCTTGGACAAAATCACAGGCCAAACTTTATATTTGTTAAAAAATGTCTACAATTCAGGAAGTTTTTCCTTATCAAATAAAACTATTAACTTTTGCAATTATATTGTAATAATATAATATGTTATGTAAGAGCCGTAAAAAGCATGGCCTAATGTAAATATGTAATAACAAAAGGATAAAAAAAACTTGAATAAAACAGATAATAAAGTATGATGCAAACAAATGTGCCCCCAAACAGAGTATGATATCCCCACAGTGAATTCCTCCACATGCACAGTATGATGACCCTACTGTACCCCCCATCAATCCCTGGTGACCCCATCACAGTATGATTGTGACCCCATCACAGTATGATTCTCCAGCAGTAATCCCCACACAGCCCTCCATACAGTATAATGGTCCCCACATAGTTCTCCATACAGTATAATGACACCACATAGTCCTCCATACAGTGTAATGGGCCCCACATAGTCCTCCATACAGTATAATGGGCCCCACATAGTCCTCCATACAGTATAATGGCCCCATATAGTCCTCCATACAATGTAATGGCCCCACATAGTCCTCCATACAGTACAATGGCCTCACATAGTCCTCCATACAGTATAATGGCCCCACATAGTCCTCCATACAGAATAATAGGCCCCACATTGTCCTCCATACAGTATAATGGTCCCCACATAGTTCTCCATACAGTATAATGACACCACATAGTCCTCCATACAGTGTAATGGGCCCCACATAGTCCTCCATACAGTATAATGGGCCCCACACAGTCCTCCATAAAGTGTAAAGGGCCCCACATAGTCCTCTTTACAGTATAATGGCCCCCACATAGTCCTCCATACAGTGTAATGGGCCCCACATAGTCCTCCATACAGTGTAATGGCCTCACATAGTGCTCCATACAGTGTAATGGGCCCACATAGTCCTCCATACAGTATAATGGCCCCATATAGTCCTCCATACAATGTAATGGCCCCACATAGTCCTCCATACAGTACAATGGCCTCACATAGTACTTCATACAGAATAATGGGCCCACATATGGTCCTTCCTACAGTATAATGGCCCCCACATAGTCCTCCATACAGAATAATGGGCCCCCATATGGTCCTTCGTACAGTATAATGGCCCCACATAGTCCTCCATACAGAATAATGGGCCCCACATAGTCCTAAATACAGAATAATGGGCCCCCATATGGTCCTTCCTACAGTATAATGGCCCCCACATAGTCCTCTATACAGTGTAATGGGCCCCACATAGTCCTCCATACAGTGTAATGGCCCCATATAGTCCTCCATACAGTGTAATGGGCCCACATAGTCCTCCATACAGTATAATGGCCCCACATAGTCCTCCATACAGAATAATGGGCCCCCATATGGTCCTTCCTACAGTATAATGGCCCCCACATAGTCCTCCATACAGTGTAATGGGCCCCACATAGTCCTCCATACAGTGTAATGGCCCCATATAGTCCTCCATACTGTGTAATGGGCCCATATAGTCCTCCATACAGTATAATGGCCCCACATAGTCCTCCATACAGTATAATGGCCCCACATAGTCCTCTATACAGTATATTGGCCTCATATAGTCCTTCCTACAGTATAATGGGCCCCACATACTCTTTCATACAGTATTATGAGCACCACATAGTCCTCCATACAGTGTAATGGTCCCACATAGTCCTCCATACAGTACAATGGCTTCACATAGTCCTCCATACAGAATAATGGGCCCCACATAGTCCTCCATACAGAATAATGGGCCCCCATATGGTCATTCCTACAGTATAATGGCCCCCACACAGTCCTCCATACAGTGTAATGGGCTCCACATAGTCCTCCATACAGTGTAATGGGCCCACATAGTCCTCCATACAGTATAATGGCCCCACATAGTCCTCCATACAGTATAATGGCCCCACATAGTCCTCCATACAGTATATTGGCCCCATATAGTCCTTCCTACAGTATAATGGGCCCCACATACTCTTTCATACAGAATTATGAGCACCACATAGTCCTCCATACAGTGTAATGGGCCCCACATAGTCCTCCATACAGTATAATGGCCCCACATAGTCCTCCATACAGTATAATGGCTCCAAATGTTCCTCCATATTGTAAAATGGCCCCATATAGTCCTCCATACAGTATAATGGCCCCGCATACTTCTCCATATTTTATAATGGCTCCATATAGTCCTCCATACAGTATAATGGCCCCGCATAGTCCTCCATGCAGAATAATGGGCCCCCATATGGTCCTTCCTACAGTATAATGGCCCCCACATAGTCCTCCATACAAGTGTAATGGGCCCGCATACTTCTCCATATTTTATAATGGCCCCACATAGTCCTCCATACAGTATAATGGCCCCACATAGTCCTTCATACAGTATATTGGCCCCATATAGTCCTTCCTACAGTATAATGGGTTCCACATAGTTTTTCATACAGTATTATGAGCACCACATAGTCCTCCATACAGAATAATGGGCCCCACATAGTCCTCCATACAGAATAATGGGCCCCCATATGGTCCTTCCTACAGTATAATGGCCCCCACATAGTCCTCATACAGTGTAATGGCCCCATATAGTCCTCCATACAGTGTAATGGGCCCACATAGTCCTTCATACAGTATAATGGCCCCACATAGTCCTCCATACAGTATAATGGCCCCACATAGTCCTCCATACAGTATATTGGCCCCATATAGTCCTTCCTACAGTATAATGGGCCCCACATACTCTTTCATACAGTATTATGAGCACCACATAGTCCTCCATACAGTGTAATGGGCCCCACATAGTCCTCCATACAATATAATGGCCCCACATAGTCCTCCATACAGTATAATGGCTCCACATGGTACTCCATATTGTATAATGGCCCCATATAGTCCTCCATACAGTATAATGGCCCTGCATACTTCTCCATATTTTATAATGGCCCCATATAGTCCTTCCTACAGTATAATGGGCCCCACATACTCTTTCATACAGTATTATGAGCACCACATAGTCCTCCATACAGTGTAATGGGCCCCACATAGTCCTCCATACAGTATAATGGCCCCACATAGTCCTCCATACAGTATAATGGCTCCATATAGTCCTCCATACAGTATAATGGCCCCGCATAGTCCTCCATACAGTATAATGGCCCCACTTAGTCCTCCATACAGTATAATGGCCCCACATAGTCCTCCATACAGTATAAAGGCCCCACATAGTCCTCCATACAGTATAAAGAGACCACATAGTCCTCCATATTGTATAATGACTCCGCATACATCTCCGTACAGTATAATGGCCCTGCATAGTGTTCCATACTGTATAATGGCCCCACATAGTCCTCCATACCTTATAATGGCCCTACATTGTCCTCCATACAGTATAATGGCCCCGCATGGTCCTCCATACAGTATAATGGCCCCGCATACTTCTCCACACAGTATAATGACCCCGCATACTTCTCCATACATTATAATGACCTCGCATACTTCTTCGTACAGTATAATGGTCCTGCATAGTGTTCCATACTGTATAATGGCCCCACATAGTCCTCCATACCTTATAATGGCCCCACATAGTCCCCCATACAGTATAATTGCCCCGCATGGTCCTCCATACAGTATAATGGCCCCGCATACTTCTCCACACAGTATAATGACCCCGCATACTTCTCCGTACAGTATAATGGTCCTGCATAGTGTTCCATACTGTATAATGGCCCCACATAGTCCTCCATACAGTATAATGGCCCCGCATGGTCCTCCATACAGTATAATGGCCCCGCATGGTCCTCCATACAGTATAATGGCCCCGCATACTTCTCCACACAGTATAATGACCCGCATACTCCTCCATACAGTATAATGACCCCGCATACTTCTCCGTACAGTATAATGGTCCTGCATAGTGTTCCATACTGTATAATGGCCCCACATAGTCCTCCACACAGTATAATGACCCCGCATACTCCTCCATACAGTATAATGACCCCGCATACTTTTCCGTACAATATAATGGCCCTGCATAGCGTTCCATACTGTATAATCAGGTCGCACGTGTAGAGGAGAGTGGCCGCGGTGCTAGTGAGAGGGGAATGGTGCGCGGGCTGAGGAGAGTGATGGTGGTGGCGGCAGTGCTGAGGACATGGAGCTCGTGCCCACCGGGAGGGCTCTGCGTGCCATAGGTTCGCCACCACTGCCCTATGATAACACTGAATGTTAGAGCACAGAGGCAGAAGTATTGTCATAGGGAACCCTGAGAAATGTGGATTATGGTAACAGAAATCTCACCCAAAAGCTCCGCTGCTGATGAGTTTCGAAGTTTCATAGTCGCTCATATGTGGCTTTCCTGCCGGGATCAATGATGATTCGATCACGCTCTATAAAGGAATAAGAAATGATATTAAGGAAAAAAGCTCCAGATGCAGAAACGTCTCCCCCTATATTATGTCCCAGCTGATTTACACTGATCCGATGTAGGGAGGATACAAGCCGGACGCTCCGCAGACACGGATGTAATATAAGGGGGTCCTCTATACACCGGTATAATTGTAAAGTGCTGGATAATATGAGAGATCAAACAGAGAAGAACTTACTGGGAATCTGTCAGCAGGATTGTTCTATGTAATCTGGAAGTAGCATGATGTAGGGGCAGAGACCCTGATTCCAACGATGTGTTACTTACTAGGCTGTGTGCTGTTGTTTCCATAAAATCAGTTTTTGATCAGCAGGAGATTATCACTAGAGGACTATGTGTCTCGTGCCATGTAGTCCTATTGCTCTGTAACCCCGACTCAACCACGGATTAGCAGCGTTCTGCCTATGCACAGTGTACACAGAAAGCTGCCAATCAGTAGTGTGGGCGGGGTTATACAGGGCTCAGCATTCAGAGGACTGCTAGATCTGCTGCGAATAAAACAGTGATTTTATTACAACTGCTGCACCCAGTAAAGTAAGTGATATATCGTTGGAATCAGGGTCTCTGTCCCTACATCATGCTGCTCTCTGATGAAATAGCATGAACCTGGTGACAGATTCCCTTTAATATAAATGCAGTTGACTAACACATTAGTGTCATCTCCACTTAGAATAGAGACGTCCCCTGGTTATATGGGGGATAATACTGGTCAGGTCAGTCACACCCCATAATCTGGTGATACACAGACGTCCCCCTCTATGATACTTACACCGGCGGATTCCTGGATCTCCGGGATCTCACAGATTCCACTGTCAGGATTCACCAGCGCAGATGGAACTAAAATAGTGATAAATGATGAAGAGATAAAATGTATTAGACGATATCAATCCTACATAGATAATACAGCGATATAACGGGGAAATGACAAGACGTCTGTGAATGGGATTAATACTCGTTATATGGGGATTCTAATATGGGAACGTACGGGGCATCCACAGATAAATGTAATGTAAATGATGGAGGACCCCCAATCATCACATGAATGAGGAGCCCCCCACCCCTGCTGCACATGAGAGTGATGGGAAGAGAGCTGAAACATAGCAGCCATATGCAAATTAGCCTGGAAGTGCACTGGGGGCGTGTCACTGCACTCAGATTTCTCTTCCATGCCCCCAGTGCACTTCCATCCTGATTTGTATATGGCTTTTACATTAGATTTCTCCTGACTGGTACATTGGATTTCTGCAAGCAAATAATTATTATTAGGGGACAATGGCCTATACGGTCATACTCAGCGGCGGCAGGCCACGCGACTGCTATGGGACCCGTGAGCTGGTGGGGCCCAGTGTCAGCGCCCGCATTGGGCTCCGCCTTCATCGGGCCCCTTCCACATCCCACCCCAGATCGCAGTTGAAAGCAATGATGGAGGCGGGAGCGTTAGATGAAACTTCCTTTCACATCATTCCCCCTCTGCGTCTGATGCAGCAGCGCGATGACATCAGTTCAATTGGGTCGGGTAGTGGAACTGATGAGAGGCGCTGCAGAGACTGAAGCAGCGGGGGAACAAGGAGCGGTAAGTGTATATTTATTTATTTTTGAGTGAGTATGTGGTGCCCATATTGCTGGAGGACTGTGGCTGCACTCGATCCTATGGGTGCTGCACTCAGTCCTATGGGGGCTGCACTAAGCCCTATAGGGGTTGCACTGAACCCTATGGGGGCTGCATTATGCCCTATGGGGGCTGGCTTATATTGCGAGGAAGACCATGGGGGGTGCATTATATTGCATGGAGGACCATGGGGGTGCATTATATTGCATAGAGGACCATGGGGGTGCATTATATTGCATGGAGGACCATGAGGGGTGCATAATATTGCGTGGATGACCATGGGAGGTGCACAATATTGCATGGAGGACAATATGGGTGCATTATATTGCATGAAGGACCATGGGGGTGCATTATATTGTGTGAAGGACCAGGGGGATGCATTATATTGCATGGAGGACCATGGGGGGTTCATTATATTGCATGGAGGACCATGGAGGGTGCATTGTATTGCATGGAGGACCATGAGGGGTGCATTATATTGCATGGAGGACCATGGGGGGTGCATTATATTTTGTGGAGGACCACGAGGGGTGCATTATATTGCATGGAAGACCATGGGGGTGCATTATATTGTGTGGGGACCATGGGGTGGCGCATTATATTATATGTAAGGCTATGTGGGACCATTATGATATTTGAAGGGTTATGTGGGGCCATTATAATATTTGGAGGGTTATGTCGGGGCATTATACTGTATGCAAGCAATTATACGGTGTGAAGATTTGTGTGGGGTCCATCTTACTGTGTGAAGGGCTGTGTGTTGCCTTTATACTGTTTGGAGGGCTAGCAGGGGCCATTTTATGGTGTGGTGAGGTATGGGGGCCATTATACTGCATAGAAGGCTGTGTGGGGGTCACAGTTGGGGGATCATACTGTGTTGGGGTCACCATGCTTTGCGTCGGGAGTTGAGGGGGTGTACAGTAGGGTCATTATACTGTGCATGTGGAGGCTAATGTGGAGGAATGCACCATGGAGGAATCATACTGTATTTGGGGGGCACTTTTGTTGGCATCATACTATAGGGGGGCAATGAAATAGAAATCTAGGACTTCAGCAGGAGGAAAATTAATATGTAAAGGCTGGAAAGTTGTGAGATCTGCTCTCCTGTCACTCCGACAATTATTTAATTTTTTTTTTTTCAGTTGGGGGGGCAATCAGAACTTCTGCTATTGTGCCCCATGATTTCTATGCATGCCCCTGGTCCTACCACTACTTCTATATGAAACAATGTGCTGCCAGGTTCCCATTACACAGAGTAGAGCAGACCTGGGCAAAGTGGAGCCCGTGGGCCACATCCGGCCCTCTGACTGTTCCAGTCCGGCCTGTGGACTGAGATAGCAGTAGGACTGAAGCAGAGGCCCACGGACCGCACCGTGCCTGCCCACTCGCTTACACCGCCGCCTGGCCCTGTCTCCATCTGCGAGCCGCTGAGCTGCTGCATTAGTAGAGGAGGGACCTCCAGCCCCTTCCTCCGCCAATCAGCGTGTGAAGCAGCTGACGCAATGACGTCATCGGAGACATGAAAAGAGGCACAGCACCGGGGGCACGGGAGCAAGGTGAATGTGTGCTTTTTTTAAGGTGTATGGGATGTCTGACAGGACACGGGGAGACTATAGGGGTCTATTGCAGGACATGGGGAGGCTATAGGGTTCTATTGCAGGACATGTGAAGGCTATAGGGGTCTATTGTAGGACATGGGGAGGCTATAGGGGTCTATTGCAGGACATGGGGAGGCTATAGGGGTCTATTGCAGGACATGGGGAGACTATAGAGGTCTATTGCAGGACATGGAGAGGTTATAGGGGTCTATTGCAGGACATGGGGAGGCTAGAGGGGTCTATTGCAGGACAGGTGAAGGCTATAGGGGTCTATTGCAGGACATGGGGAGGCTATAGGGGTCTATTGCATGACATGGGGAGGCTATAGGGGTCAGTTGCAGGACATGGGGAAGGCTATAGGGGTCTATTGCAGGACATGGGGAGGCTATAGGGGTCTATTGTAGGACATGGGGAGGCTATAGGGGTCTATTGCAGGACATGGGGAGGCTATAGGGGTCTATTGCAGGACATGGGGAGACTATAGAGGTCTATTGCAGGACATGGAGAGGTTATAGGGGTCAATTGCAGGACATGGGGAGGCTAGAGGGGTCTATTGCAGGACATGTGAAGGCTATAGGGGTCTATTGCAGGACATGGGGAGGCTATAGGGGTCTATTGCATGACATGGGGAGGCTATAGGGGTCAGTTGCAGGACATGGGGAAGGCTATAGGGGTCTATTGCAGGACATGGGGAGGCTATAGGGGTCTATTGTAGGACATGGGGAGGCTATAGGGGTCTATTGCAGGACATGGGGAGGCTATAGGGGACTATTGCAGGACATGGGGAGGCTATAGGGGTCTATTGCAGGACATGGAGAGACTATAGAGGTCTATTACAGGACATGGAGAGGTTATAGGGGTCAATTGCAGGACATGGGGAGGCTATAGGGGTCTATTGCAGGACATGGGGAGGCTATAGGGGTCAGTTGCAGGACATGGGGGAGGCCATAGGGGTCGACTGCAGGACATGGGGAGGCTAAAGGGGTCTATTGCAGGACATGGAGAGGCTATGGGAGTCTATTGCAGGACATGGGAAGGCGATAGGGGTCTATTGCAAGACATGGGGAGGCTATGGGAGTCTGTTGCCTGACATGGGGAGGCTATGGGGGTCTATTGCAGGACATGGAGAGGCTATGGGGGTCTGTTGCAGGACATGTGGAGGCTATGGGGGTCTGTTGCAGGACATGTGGAGGCTATGGGGGTCTGTTGCTGGACATGGGGAGGCTATGGGGTCTGTTACTGGACATGGGGATGGTCTGGGGGTCTGTTGCTGCATATAGGGAGACTATAGAGTTTTATTGCAGGACATGGGTAGGCTATAGGGGTCTATTGCAGGACATGGGGAGGCTCTGGGAGTCAGTTGAGGGACATAGTGAGGCTCTAGGAGTCAGTTGAGGGACATGGTGAGGCTCTGGGAGTCTGTTGAGGGACATGGTGAGGCTATGGGGGTCTGTTGCTGGACATGGTAAGGCTATGGGGGTCTGTTGGAGGACATGAGGAGGCTATGAAGGTCTGTCCCAGGACATGGGGAGGCCTATGAGGGTCTGTTGCAAGACATGGGGAGGCTATGGGGGTCTGTTTCTGGATGTGGGGAGGCTGTGTGGGGCTCTCATGTTGGACGTCGAGTGATTATGGGGCTCATACGGTATATAGAAGGGGCTGTATTCGGGTTCGAACTGTATAAAGGGGGATTCTTACTTCTGCTCAATATTAAGTCATGCAATTAATATTAATGTAATTAATATAAGAATTATAATTATTATATTGATATTAATATGGATCAGAATTAATCACAGTCTCTAATGTGGCCCCTCGGGAAAATGAATTGCCCACCCTTGGAGTACAGAGTACATCTAACATTATCCCCGTCCTCTATTATATCTGGATATTCCTTGTAGAAGGTCGGATGATCGCTCACCTGTAATAAGATCGCTGTTCAGCTCCGGCTCACTCCTTGTAGGGTCAGGGATTTCCGGGGTCACATTTTGCTCATATTCGCCGTCGCCTTCTGGTGTTTCCTGATAGATGTAATATATATAATTAATATGTGGAATATTTCACTAAATTACCAAATACATAAATCAGGAAGGACTAAATCAACATTTACAGATACACCAATTGTAACTGTACGAATCCCGCGCCATCTTCAGAACTTTTCTCAGAAAGTTCTCTCACTTCAGGGGATTAAGATGAGTTAACATTACAAAATCTCACGTTCTGTGTCAGATTCTATTTTCTACACCGTGATATCCCAGAGCGGTGTTATCTGCGTTCTATATACCATGGCGATATCTTGTAATTCATTCATTACAGTATTCGGTAGAATTGCTTTACACTGCAGCTCCTCTCCACAAGTCCAGATTAATATACTGTATAAGAGACTTGTATACACAATATTTCTGTAAAGATGTCTATTATCTCAGCTGCAGCATTTAGAAGCAGGAAGACTCTGATAATAGTGATAGACAGAGGCGGGATATACAGACTTCCCACCACTGAGCTGTGACTACATCTGCAGAATACAGACTGTCATCACAGACGAGGGAGCAGCAGAGACAGACGGCCATAAAATATCCTATGCCTGCCGGGGACTGACAGGGAGGCCTGTAAGATCTAACCCCAGATCTTCTGAGATCTGACTGGTGATCTGGAGAAGATCAGAGAACAAGGACGAGTGATAGAGAAGATGATGGCTTCTTACCAGGCGTTCCGATGAGCGGGCCGGACGTTCCAGTACACACAGGACTTTTTCGGCCAGGTCTTTAACAAAAGTCAAATCTCCATTTTGAGATCTTTTTTCAGCCTATAAAGAAGAAAAGAGACAATAAGGAACATTCTGAGGTGAGAAAGGTCACAATGGAGGCGGCCATTGTATGTGACATCTGCTCCTCTCTCTGCAGATACAATGACTACATATCTGGGGTTTATAGTGTTATATATTAGAGGAAAGGACAAGCTTCTATCCCACCATTATTGTCTATTATTACAGAGAAGTTTTGTGCGGAGTGTCCGCCATTTACCTGTTGTAGTAATGTCCTGATGTTGTGACATAAATCCATCAGATACTCTGAGGTTAGTTGATCTTGTTGATTTTTGGTCAGGCAGTCCTTTACTAGCTGCATCACCAGCCGGCGAGTGAAGCTGAGGACGCCATCGGGTGGTAGAAGCACAATGTTAGGGCGATTGATGATAAGAATGTCCAATAGTGCTTCTTCCTGAAAATCGTCTAGATATAATCCAGCCATAGCGAAAAACTGCAAGTGCTATCAATCACTATGGAACCAAGAATGGCACCCGTGAGCCTGTGTGCATTGTAAAAGTAGCAATTGTGAGCTGTGATGTCATAATGGCCGACTGTCATCACGGAATCTTGTGATGGAATCTTCAAGAAGCGGCTCTGCACAAATACAGTGGGAAAAATAAGTATTTGATACACTGCTGATTTTGGAAGTTTTCCCACCTACAAAGAATGGAGAAGTCTGTAATTTTTATCGTAGGTACAGATTCTAAAAAAAAATCCAGAAAATCACATTGTATGATTTTTACATAATTTGCATTTTATTGCATGATATAAATATGTGATCACCTACTGATGAGCAAGAATTCTGGCTCACCGACCTGTTATGCTATGTACGCACGTTGAGTATTTGGTTGCAGAAATTTCTGCAAGGTTTCTGCATTTCTTGGCAGCAAAAACCCTGCTGAAAAAACAGACGTTTTGCCGCGATTTTGATGTGTTTTTGCCACATGTTTGCATGAGGTTTTTGCATGTGTTTTTTTAAGCTTTTTTGTATAGCAGTGAATGCTTTTTGGAGCTAAATAAAGATATTTGAAAAAAGAAATGTTGAACATTGCTTTAACCCTTAGATTACTGTTTGACCTGGGGTGAGTATATTGGTTAATTTAAATGATTAAAGAATGTGTCTGTTATATTTCAAATAAAGTGTTTTATTCTTGGTGTGTGTGTTTATTTAACTTTTTACTTACAGGTTTAGTACTGAGGGTTAATCCATGTCCATAAAGACACATACAAAAAATCAATTGCTAGACACTCTAGTTAGACATTACTACCTTAGATACCAATTAGCCACATGATAGGCTCAGGGATAAAAGTGACTCCAGCTCAACCAATAATGTAAGTATAGTTCATTTATTAGAAACGATAAAAATTACAATTAAAAACAATAAGTGAAGATAGAGGGGAGTGAGGAGAGGGGGGACCTCAAACCAGGAGACACCGATATGTAGACAACGATACTAATGCTTACACAAAATACAGCCAGTTAATGACATCAATATGGCTGCTGTATATTAGAATAAGTCACCAATTAGTCAATTACCATACTATACCATTTTGCATACATAAAGCGTATTCTACAAACTTCAATTTAAAGTGCATAGTGCAAAACATAACTATGTATTATTCAATAGTAATAGATCCACTGGTATAAAGAGGCAAAAGTCAGCTATGAATGTAAGATGGTAGTGCATCAGTATCAAAGTAAAAATGAAAACAATGTAGTTTAATTATTGCCAAATTTGGCTTATATTGATAAACTGATGGTCAAAGCTGTACTTCCATCAGATGATAATTAATTCAAACATTGGCTAAAGTGAAAAAAATGATTCATTACCTGAATACTATGTAGTAAGTGAGCAGGGAGTGATAAGGACGCTGTGTCTCCCGCAGCCTCCATAAGCGTCCTTATCACCTCACTTATTGCACCTCTGCATGAGAATTTTGTCACGCAGCATCGGTGCAGTTAGTGAGGTCACTGGATCTCATCAGCTGATGAACTCATGTGACCTCTGTCCTGGCAGCTCAGCACTATACACTGCAGGGAGCGATCACGCTCCTGTCAGTTTATAGCCTGCTGTGAGGTGATCGGATCACCATGGGATACTTGTGATTCGGCGGATAGGTGAGTATAAGCTCTTTTTTTTAACATTCATTTAAACTTATTTTTTCCCTGCAAGCACAGACCCAAGCTGATGACAGCTCCCATCATCAATGCCTGCACTTGCTATTATCAGCGGCAGCAGCCCTAGGCTGTTGGGAGGACTGGTCTTTCATCAGCTGAACCTGTCACCCGCGGTCAATTCTTTATGCGTTTTTGCTGCGTTTTTGACCCATTGACTTCAATTGAGTCCGTCAAATACGCAGCAAAAATACACAGCAAATCCGCAAATATTTTGATACCTGCGTTTTCGTTGCAGATTTGACTGACTCAATTGAAGTCAATGGGATAAAAACGCTCAAAGAATTGACATGCTACAGATTTAAATGCAATGCTAATCCTGACAAGAAAATTCCTGATCTTGTGCACAGCACTTCAGGATTTTCATTGCATTAGCTGGCACAAGGATTCTCTAGCATTTTGGGCCCATTTCCGTGTGGAAAAAAATGCTGTGAAAATGCACCAATAACACACCATGTGCACACAGAACACAGTTTTTTTTAAGAAGCCCTCCTACTCAGCATTCTTTACCTGTATTAATTGCACCTGTTTGAAGTCGTTACCTGTATAAAAGACACCTGTCCACACACTCAATCAATCACACTCCAAGCACTCCACTATGGCCAAGAACAAAGAGCTGTCTAAGGACACCAGGGACAAAATTGTAGACCTGCACAAGGCTGGAATGGGCTACAGGAGAATAGGCAAGCAGCTTGTTGAGAAGGCAACAACTGTTGCTGCGATTATTAGAAAATGGAAGAAACACATGACGACTGTCAATCTTCCTTGGTCTGGTGCTCCATGCATGATCTTGCAATGTGAAGTAAGGATGATTCTGATAAAGGTCAGGAATCAGCCCAGAACTACATGGGAGGATCTGCTCAATGACCTGAAGAGAGCTGGGACCACAGTCTCAAACATTACCGCTAGTAACTTACTACACCGTCATGGACGAAAATCCTGCAGTGCACGCAAGGTCCCCCTGATCACGCCAGCACATGTCCAGGCCCATTTGAAGTTCACCAATGACCATCTGGATGATCCCGAGGAAGCATGGGAGAAGGTCATGTGGTCAGATGAAACCGAAATAGAACTTTTTGCTATCAACTCCACTCACTGTGTTTGGAGGAAGGAGAAAGATGAATACAACCCCAAGAACACCGTCCCAACCTTGAACCATGGTGGGGAAAACATCATACTTTGGGGGTCTTTTCTGCTAATGGGACAGGACAACTGCATCGTATTGAAGGGAGGATGGATGGGGTCATGTAGATTTTGGCTAACAACATCCTTCCCTCAGTAATGACAATGACCCAAAATACAGACAGGACAACTAAGGAGTGTCTATGTAAGAAGCATTTCAAGGTCCTGGAGTGGCCTAGCCAGTCTCCAGACCTGAACCCAATAGAAAATCTTTGGAGGGAGCTGAAACTAAATGTTGCCCAGCGACAGCCCCGAAAACTGAAAGATCTGGAGAAGATCTGTATGGAGGAGTGGGCCAAAATCCCTGCTGCAGTGCGTGCAAACCTGGTCAAGAACTACAGGAAACGTCTGACCTCTGTAATTGCAAAGGTTTCTGCACCAAATATTAAATTCTGTTTTTCTATTGTATCAAATACTTATTCCAGGCAATAAAATGCAAATTAATTATGTAAAAATCATACAAAGCAATTTCCTGGATTATTTTTTTTTTACATTCTGTTTCTCACAGTTGAAGTGTACCTATAACAAAAATTACAGGCCTCTCCATTCTTTGTAGGTGGGAAAACTTGCAAAATCAGCAGTGTATCAAATACTTATTTTCCCAACTGTAGATGCTGCCTTGCAATATTTAGGGCTTGTTCAAACTCGCGTATAAATAATGGGTCCCATTCCCATCCAGGAGAGTGGAAGAAATCTTAGTCACTAAGCTGGTACTGTAAAAAGGAAGTGTTTTTGTCACAGAAAAAAAAATGCTGATGTAATGGCATTTGTGGAAACACCCCACAGATATCCTCAGTCATATGATGGGAAATATTGTATATACAGTGGTGGCCAAAAGTATTGGCACCCCTGCAATTCTGTCAGATAATATTCAGTTTCTTCCTGAAAATGATTGCAATCACAAATTCTTTGGTCTTATTATCTTCATTTAATTTGCTTGCATGGAAAAAACACAAAATAGAATGAAGCAAAAATCAAATCATTGATCATTTCCCACAAAACTCCAAAAATGGGCCAGACAAAAGTATTGGCACCCTCAGCCTAATACTTGGTTGCACAACCTTTAGCCAAAATAACTGCGAACAACCGCTTCCGGTAACCATCAATGAGTTTCTTACAATGCTCTGCTGGAATTGTAGACCATTCTTCTTTGGCAAACTGCTCCAGGTCCCTGATATTTGAAGGGTGCCTTCTCCAAACTGCCATTTTGAGATCTCTCCACAGGTGTTCTATGGGATTCAGGTCTGGACTCATTGCTGGCCACCTTAGAAGTCTCCAGTGCTTTCTCTCAAACCATTTTATAGTGCTTTTGGAAGTGCGTTTTGGGTCATTGTCCTGCTGGAAGACCCATCACGTCTGAGGGAGACCCAGCTTTCTCACACTGGGCCCTACATTATGCTGCAAAATTTGTTGGTAGTCTTCAGACTTCATAATGCCATGCACACGGTCAAGCAGTCCAGTGCCAGAGGCAGCAAAGCAACCCCAAAGCATCAGGGAACCTCCACCATGTTTGACTGTAGGGACCGTGTTCTTTTCTTTGAATGCCTCTTTTTTTTCCTGTACACTCTATGTTGATGCTTTTTCCCAAAAAAGCTCTACTTTTGTCTCATCTGACCAGAGAACATTCTTCCAAAATGTTTTAGGCTTTCTCAGGTAAGTTTTGGCAAACTCCAGCCTGGTTTTTTTATGTCTCGGGGTAAGAAGTGGGGTCTTCCTGGGTATCCTACCATACAGTCCCTTTTCATTCAGACGCCGACGGATAGTACGGGTTGACACTGTTGAACTTGTTTGGATGTTAGTCGAGGTTCTTTATCCACCATCCGCACAATCTTGCGTTGAAATCTCTCGTCAATTTTTCTTTTCCGTCCACATCTAGGGAGGTTAGCCACAGTGCCATGGGCTTTAAATTTCTTGATGACACTGCGCACGGAAGACACAGCAACATTCAGGTCTTTGGAGATGGACTTGTAGCCTTGAGATTGCTCATGCTTCCTCACAATTTGGTTTCTCAAGTCCTCAGACAGTTCTTTGGTCTTCTTTCTTTTCTCCATGCTCAATGTGGTACACACAAGGACACAGGACAGAGGTTGAGTCAACCTCTGCGCATCCTCCTCCTCCTCATGTTCAGCCTCCATCTCAGATATCACCACATCAGTTACAAGCTGGAAGCACTGCAGTACTGCCTCAGCCAAGCGGCAACAGGCTGTGCTGAAACTCATAAGCTTAGGTGATAAACCTCACACTGCTTGTGAGTTGTGGACAGCTGTGAAAGAGCAGGCAGATCTGTGGCTGAGACCGCTGAACCTACATCCAGGCATGGTCGTGTATGGGGGCTCTGAGGCGAGGCGAGATCACACAAGTACCATGCCTGGCTCATGTGCTTAACATCGTGATTCAGCGGTTTCTTAAATCGTACCCCGAGTTGCCAGATCTGCTTGTCAAAGTACGCCGCCTGTCAGCTCATTTTCGCAAGTCGGCTACAGCTTCCGCCGCCCTTGCTGTGTTGCAGCAGCGTTTACAGCTTCCGGCACACCGACTGGTGTGTGATGTCCCCACTCATTGGAACTCTACCCTTCACATGTTGCAAAGGATTTGTGAGCAGAAGAGAGCAGTTGTGGAGTACCAGCTGCAACAAGGCCGTCGATATTCAGGTTAGACTCCACACATAAGACCTCAGGAGTGGATCTGGATGTCTGACATATGTACCATCCTGACAAACTTTGAGGAGTCCACCAAGATGGTGAGTGGTGATGACGCCATCATTAGCGTCAGCATCCCACTTGTCTGTCTTTTGCAACGCTCTCTGGAGAGAATTAAAGAGGAGGCATTGCAGCCAGAGTATGATGAGATGGATCAAGAAGCCGTAGCGGGTGATTACACACAGCCCAGCCTCATCTCATCCCAACGTGCATTGAGGGACAATGAGGGAGAGGATGAGGAGGAGGAGGAGGAGGAAGAACAGGAGCTGGTATCATGCGCTGTAGATGGTAGTACCTGTACAACTGTCATACCGTCGGTTCAGCGTGGGTGGCCTGAGGACAGGGGGGAGGAGGAGGAGGAGAGCATGGTCAGTCGTCATGTTGGTGAGGACACGGAAGCCTTGCCTGTTACCAGTCTGGCACGCATGGCTAACTTTATGTTACGCTGCCTTAACCGTGACCCTCGCGTTGTCAAAATGTTGGGTGACAGTCATTACTGGTTGGTGACACTTGTAGACCCCCGCTACAAGGAGAACTTTCACTCTCTTATTCCTGAGGTGGAGAGGTCTACAAAAATGGGGCAATACCAGAAGGCCCTTGCTGCAGAACTCTTAAAAAAATTCCCATCTGAACACGCTAGCGGCAGAGGTCACAGTTCGTTGCCCAACCAAGGCGTACAGGCGAGAGAGACGCAACTCCAATCCAGCAGAGACAGGGGAACACTGTCAACGTTCTGGGACAGTTTTCTGACACCCGCCCAGCTTACAGGCCCTGAGGCGCGGGGAACTCTCACAAGGAGTGGAAAGTTTCAAAAGATGATGAGGGAGTACCTTGCCGATCGTACCAGCGTCCTCCGTGATTCCTCTGTACCTTTTAATTATTGGGTATCCAAGCTGGACACTTGGAATGAACTCGCTCTGTACGCCTTATCGGAGCGTGTTTTTAGTGCCGCTGGGGGAATTATAACTGATAAGCGCACTCGCCTGTCAACTGACAATGCTGACAAGCTGACCCTTATCAAAATGAACAAGGGCTGGATTGGGCCAGACTTTTCATCACCACCAAATGACAGCAGAGTAACATAAAGTCAAATCCACTGTGTTATTTCGGGAGGTGTATTCCCATGCACCGCTTCACACCCACTCATGGGTATACGCTTCCTCATTTTGGCTCTATTTTGCTCTTCTCCTTATCCTCAGCCTCCACCACCACTATACCACCAGGGTGACCTTGGTCCGTGTTGCCAGCATTGCAAGTTCCTCCCTCCTAATTTTTGGTAGCTTTTGCTTGGAAGGCATAGGAAAAGACTATGGGAGACCCACTCCCCAATAATGGGAATAATGCTTTTAAGATGCTGTACTGCATGGCTCTTGTTTGCCAGCATTGCAAGTTACTCTGTCCTAATTTTTGGCAGCTTTTGCTTGGCAGGCATAGGCAAAGACTATGGGAGACCCACTCCCCAATAATGGGAATAATGTTTTTAAGATGCTGTACTGCATGGCTCTTGCAAGGGGCATTTAAACCGTGTTGTTAAGCTACTGCGACCTCCACCACTTTTCCAAGGGGCATTGATATTGTCTTTTTATTCCACTGCGACCTCCACGTCTCTTCCAAGGGGCATTTAAACCGTCTTTTTAAGCTACTGTGACCTCCACCACTCTTCCAAGGGGCATTAAAACCGTCTTCTTAAGCTACTGCGACCTCCACCGCTCTTCCAAGGGGCATTAAAACCGTCTTGTTAACCCTAGAACGCATGACCATAAAAATCTACATTTTCACATACCTGGGGCCTTTTAGGCCCGTGTGCAAATAACATGGAATAACTCAAACAAAAATGACAAACAACTATATACCTGAGGAATACCTAGAGTTTCAAAATTCTAACTAAAGTAATCTTGCAGAAAATAGAAAACAATTAACAGGACGGGCCTGCGAGGCCCCAGGTATGCGTTCTAGGATTAAGCTACTGCGACCTCCACCATTCTTCCAAGGGGCATTAAAACCATCTTGTTAAGCTACTGCAACCTCCACGTCTCTTCCAAGGGGCATTAAAACCGTCTTGTTAAGCTACTGCAACCTCCACGTCTCTTCCAAGGGGCCTTAAAACTGTCATGTTAAGCTACTGCAACCTCCTCGTCTCTTCCAAGGGGCATTAAAACTGTCTTGTTAAGCTACTGCAACCTCCACGTCTCTTCCAAGGGGCATTAAAACCTTCTTGTTAAGCTACTGCAACCTCCACGTCTCTTCCAAAGGGCATTAAAACCGTCTTGTTAAGCTACTGCAACCTCCACCACTTTTTCAAGGGGCATTGAAATTGTCTTTTTATTCCACTGTGGCCTCCACGTCTCTTCTAAGGGGCATTAAAACCGTCTTGTTAAGCTACTGCGACCTCCACTACTTCTCCAAGGGGCATTAAAACCGTCTTGTTAAGCTACTGCGACCTCCACCACTCTTCCAAGGGGCATTAATATTGTCTTTTTATTCCACTGTGACCTCCACCACACCTCCAAGGGGCATTAAAACCGTCTTGTTAAGCTACTGCAACCTCCACGTCTCTTCCAAGGGGCATTAAAACCGTCTTGCTAAGCTACTGCAACCTCAATGTCTCTTCCAAGGGGCATTAAAACTGTTTTGTTAAGCTACTGCGACCTCCACGTCTCTTTCAAGGGGCATTAAAACCGTCTTGTTAAGCTACTGCGACCTCCACCACTTTTCCCAGGGGCATTGATATTGTCTTTTTATTCCACTGCGACCTCCACCATTCTTCCAAGGGGCATTAAAACCGTCTTGTTAAGCTACTGCGACCTCTACCACTTTTCCCAGGGGCATTGATATTGTCTTTTTATTCCACTGCGACCTCCACGACTCTTCCAAGGGGCATTTAAACCATCTTGTTTAGCTACTGTGACCTCCACCACTCTTCCAAGGGGCATTAAAACCGTCTTGTTAAGCTACTGCGACCTCCACCACTTTTCCCAGGGGCATTGATATTGTCTTTTTATTCCACTGTGACCTTCACCATTCTTCCAAGCGGCATTAAAACAGTCTTGTTAAGCTACTGCGACCTCCAACACTTTTCCCAGGGGCATTGATATTGTCTTTTTATTCCACTGCGACCTCCACGTCTCCTCCAAGGGGCATTAAAACTGTCTTGCTAAGCTGCTGCAAACTCCACGTCTCTTCCAAGGGGCATTAAAACCATCTTGTTAAGCTACTGCAACCTCCACATCTTTTCCAAGGGGCATTAAAACCATCTTGTTAAGCTACTGCAACCTCCACGTCTCTTCCAAGGGGCATTAAAACCGTCTTTTTAAGCTACTGCAACCTCCACGTCTCTTCCAAGGGGCATTAAAACCATCTTGTTAAGCTACTGCAACCTCCACGTCTCCTCCAAGGGGCATTAAAACCATCTTGTTAAGCTACTGCAAACTCCACATCTCTTCCAAGTGGCATTAAAACCATCTTGTTAAGCTACTGCGACCTCCACCACTTTCCCCAGGGGCATTAAAACCATCTTGCTAAGCTGCTGCGACCTCCACCATTCTTCCAAGGGGCATTAAAACTGTCTTGTTAAGCTACTGCGACCTCCACCACTTTTCCAAGGGGCATTGATATTGTCTTTTCATTCCACTGCAACCTCCACCATTCTTCCAGAGGGCATTGCATTTCTTCCTAATTTTAGTCAGCTTTTGCTTTTCAATGCATAGGCGAACACTAAGGGAGACCCACTCCCCAATAAGGGGTAGAAGGTTTTTAGTATGCTGTAATCCACGTCTGTTTCAAGGGGCATTGCAGTTCCTCATAATTTTTGGAAAGCCTTCCATTCACTGCTTAGGCCAACATTGCACAGGAGACCAGTTGCTATAAATGGAAAAAACGTTTTAGTTAAGGCCCTCTGACCTCCATGTCAAGGGGCATTAAAGTGCCTCGAAATTTTTGTTAGGCATTGCACTCACTGCATGCCCTTTAACTGTGTAGCCGAACCGCTCCTTTTGGTACCGAAACATATCCTACAAGACATGTGTGGTTGACTGGCGTGATATTGATGTGAATGGTCCCTGTTCCTCCTGCTCTTTCTCCTTTGCCACCACCTCATCCATCATTCATCACCTGAAGCTTTGTTTTAACGGGAGTCATAGAACTGGGATAGTAGCAGGAAAACATCCAGCAATCCTCGGAGAAGGTAGGATATGCGCTAAAACGCTGATCACCTCAGGCCTAGCCGCTACTACATACATGCGCTTGCATTCCAAGAAAACGAAGCAGACGCTAACTTCTATCATCATCATTATGCTCCTCATCTTGGCACTCTCAACTCCCCTGATGGAGAAGCCAGGGCCCACCGGAGGAGTCTGGTTCTCTGGTGGGCTCGTCCAATGCTGCCCTAAAGCAGAGGGAAGTTTGAAGGAGAAATACGGGCGGCTGGGGACCGTTTATGGACATCCGGCTGCCCCTAGGCGGCTGGGGACCGTGTGTGGACACCCGACCGCGGGGCGGCTGGGGACCGAGTATAGACACCCGGCCCCCCCTGGCGGCTGGGGACCGAGCGTGGACACCCGGCCGCCGGGCGGCTGGGGACTGAGTATGGATGCCTCGCTGCCAAAGTAGCCATGAGGTAGTGGCCAGCTTTGGCCTCCTCCAAACTAAAAGGCCCCATTTCAAGTGCAAGCTAGCAGTATGGTATTGCAGCCTGGGGGTGGGTGGGTGGCAGGTTGCACACTTACGCTTGCATTCCAAGAAAACAAAGCAGATGCTAACTTCTATCATCATCATCATGCTCCTCACTTTGGCACTCTCAACTCGCCTGATGGAGAAGCCAGGGCCCACCGGAGGAGTCTGGTTCTCTGGTGGGCTCGTCCAATGCTGCCCTAAAGCAGGCCAGGCTAAGAAAATTGTTGGGGAAGTTTGAAGGAGAAATAGGGGCGGCTGGGAACCGCTTATGGACAACCGGCCGCCCCCAGGCGGCTGGGGACCGTGTGTGGACACCCGGCTGCAGGGTGGCTGGGGACCAAGTATGGACACCCGGCCGCCCCCTGACCGAGCGTGGACACCCGGCTTTTAGGCAGTAACCTGGTTGTCAGAGATGCTTCCAGGGGTCTTCCCCATGCTGTTCCCATGTCTTTTCAGCACTGTATGCATGTGTCACACAGCACATGGCCAGATAAGATTGTAAAATATTAAAATTACATTTCCCGGTGAATACATTTGTCACGGTTGAAAGCAATACAAAAGTGCAAAAACGCATAAAAAATGCTACTTGTGAACATAGCCCAAGGTGTGGAGGAGTATTTTTGTTTTTGGTTATTTATTTTACCTTATACACAAGTCTTTACTCTGCAAAGGATGTTCCTAAACATATTTCACAGGAAAACCGTTTCAGTTTAGTTTTTGAACGTTATATTGTGAGCTTAATACCTCAGACCACGTTGTTGACAGCAGTGACCTGGGGGTCAGAAATGCTTCCTGGGGCGATGCCCATGCTGTCCCCTTGTCTTTTGAGCATTGTCACTATAGTTTTGGGCACTTTTTAGGCTTTCTACAGACTGCCGGGGGTGCCGCCGCAAAAATGCTCGGGTCTCCCATAGACTAACATTGAGCTTCGAGCACCCGAGCATTTTAGTGCTCGCTCAACACTAATAATCACCACACTCTATGGAGACTCATTGTAACAAATTTAAGGAGCAACATACTAAAAACATTTTAATTGATAAATGTCATAAAACATAAAAAATAAAAATATTAGGCATTTTATATAATAATAATAATAATTAAAAAATAAAATAATAATCATTTTATTATTCCATGGTGCTTTACAATTCAGATGTTACATGTGCAATGTCAGACATTACAAAGTAGCACAATTCCTACAAGAGGAGGTGAGGTCCCTGCTCACAAGTTTGCAACTTAAAAGTAAAGTTGGACACAAAAGGTAATAAGTGTTTGTAGTATATGGTACGGCCACCTTTTAGAATAAATAAGGATATACATATAAGGCTGCATGAACCGGCCACCAGCCGGTATCTGTGTAGTGAGCTGGCAGACTCTGGCTGTTCTGTGATAATTGAGATAGAGCCTGTTACAGGAATGATTACGCAGGATGGTGTTGCCACCTTGTGGCCAGAGGTTGCACCTGCGCAGGGTGTGATGACAGAGAAAAAGACTGAGCCTCCTGTGTCCCGCCCTAGAGAGTCACGTGACCAGAGTGGGAAGCAGGAAAAAGCGCGCAAAGAGTCTGTTGTTGTCTGTGAAAAGAGCCAGGACGGTGTGCAGCTCCTCGTGTGTGGTGCAGAGGAGACTCTCAACGTGATTTCTTTTATCTGACACCTTATCCTCAGAGCCTTCCCCAGCTTCTGCACTGCTGAAGGATTCAGCTGTTACACTCCCTGCTACTGGAGTGTGGACTACATAAGGGAATCCACAAAAGCTGCTATCCGGATCAGAGAGACTGTAAGCGGGACCTCTGGCGAGAGGCCGAAGTATTCCTTTCTTTCAGTAAAATTTGTTGTTCCTGTCTTCTTCGGCTGGGACCCCTTCCTGCAAAGACAGACAGGCCTGCGACGGGGGACACATCCTTCTGGAGTAAAGGACTGGTAACGTGTGAGTAGGGACAGTGAGAGTCAGCTTATAAGTACACGTTATTGCTGTGCATATTTACGGTTGTCATTTATTGTGTTCTGCTGTGTATACAAGTAAAGATACGGTTATCAAGATAGAGTCTGTGTGTGGGGATCTTGCTGGGCCAGATCATAGATACCAACGCTCGGCCTTGCCCGCGGTCACTTCATCTGGCGTAGTCGACAGGATCTGTGACCAACAAGATTCCCACCCAGGCCACGTGTACAGTCAGAAAGCCCCGCCGGTGTCTATTGTGAATCAGGTCAGGAAATTTGGCGGACGAAACTACCCTGTACCAGAGTGGGCGGAACAAGTCCGGATACTGGGGGAAATGTATAATATTGACCCTAAGACCTTGGCAGAAATGGCGGTACTGACACTAGAGGGGGAGGCATGGACGACAGTCAGACTGGAGACGGCCAGGGGCCAGCGTACAGTAGATGATTTGGTGCGGGTGCTGGAGAACACCTATAGGCTGACAACATAACAGGGAAGACTGCAACACATGTTCTTTAGACAGACGCAGCTTGAATGGAAAGATATTCCACAATATGCGAACGCCCTTCAGGTACTCCTTGAACAAGCCTGTGGAAAAGGGGAACAACTAGCTGGTATGGCTCCTCGTGACCTGGTACTGAGAGACCAATTTGTAATAGGACTGAGAGACCAGTATCTTAACCGCACGTTACAGGACTTGATCCGGATGATGCCGACTCTTACTTTTGCTGAAGTCAAACAGGAAGCCATAGAACGTTCAACGGGACCCGTCATGGATGTGGGGATTCAAGGTGCTGCGTGCAGATCCATATCTGACATTAAAAATCCGAACAGTGACACGGAAGACCTGAAACAGATGGTAGCAGACTTACAGAAACAGGTATTACAGTTGACATTAGACCGACAGGGAGACCAGCGAAGACAGCCTAGTCGTCCCGTGAGACAGTGTTGGTCATGCGGTGATCCTCGCCATAGGGCAAATCGTTGTCCTCAACACTTCCCTCCGCAAAAACCTCCGTCGCACCAACAAACAAACCCTCAGTCGCCCCAGCGAAGGGAATTTCGATCAGACCAGCGAATGGAACCCCAGCCATATCCACAAGCAGAGCTACCACGCCGGGCCTCACCACAATGGCCGCCGTTAAACTAGACATCCCTGCAGCTGAGGCTCGCGCAGCAGGGGAGGCCAAGGAGAGGGGTGTGGAAAAACAGAGCCGATGGCGGAGTGCTCTTGCCTCGAATAGCCCGACACTTGAAGTTGTCCTGGAAGGAATTGCCGTACAGGGACTGATGGACACCGGGTCACAAGTGACCACGATCTCTGAACAGTTTTACGAAAATTACCTCAAACCAAGAACTGCTCGTGACCCAGACACCGCCATTAAGATTATTGCGGCTAATAATCTACCCATTCCAGTGACCGGAGTTGCTTGGATGGACACAAAGGCCTGCGGACAGGACTTATGGAAACGAGGGATCGTCATCGTCAAGGAAGGTTTCGGCTCCGAGACCCATGTGATAGTTGGAATGAACATCTTGAAAGACCTGGATCTTATGCTGTTGACAAGAAAAGGACCCAAATACTGGCAGAAAGTCACCAAACATAAGCCGACTCATCTGGCATTCCAGCGCGTAATCCGGACCGTTGGACTTCAACAGATGGCAGAGGAACAACTACCCCTAGCCGCCATTACGGTGCCACGCCGTACTCGGATTACTTTGCCCGCTGAAAAAGAGACAGTCATTTCCTTACCCCTTAACACCCACCGACAACTTGAGGGGGTTGAAGTGTTGGTCAAGCCGAGGACCCCAAGTGGGGGTAAGCTAAATCCACTAGTTGCTCGCACTCTAGCCGTCGTGAGGAACGGGAGAGTCCATGTCAGGTTAAACAACACTGCAGACGTAGGCCTAGCCCTTGAAGCCGGCACTCAGCTTGCCCGGGTATATGCTCTACCCACGGAAGTGAATCCCATTGGACCCCTAAAATTCACCCCGTCTACAGAAGGCGACTGGACGGTAACCGTCTCAGCCATAAACGCTCAAGTAGACGATGAAGACATTGGGTGAAAACTACGGGAAAAAGTACAGCTAGACACGTCTCAATACACCAAACAAGAAGTGTCTCAAGTGGAGGAACTCCTACGGGAACACCAAAACTCCTTTGCAAAGCATGACACAGACTTTGGGTGTACCACCAGTATCCAGCACGAGATATCCACGGGCGACACCCCCCCATATCCGCGAGAGGTACCGGCAGATACCACATCAGCAATACCAGGAGGTGAAAAGCCTGTTAGAATCCATGCTACACGCCGGAGTGGTACGTGAAAGCCAGAGCCCGTGGGCTGCACCCGTGGTGATAGTCAAAAAGAAAGATGGTTCCCTAAGATTTTGCGTGGACTACCGTAGGCTGAACGCTTGCACTATCCGGGACTCATATCCACTTCCTCGGATCGAAGAGTCACTGACGGCCCTAAAGAAGGCCAAATATTTTTCGTCCCTAGACCTGGCCAGTGGATATTGGCAGGTTCCAATGAGTGAGAAGGACAGGGAAAAGACCGCCTTCATCCTTCCCATGGGCCTGTATGAGTTCGACCGGATGCCGTTCGGCTTGAATAACGCTCCGGGGACCTTTCAGAGACTGATGGAACGCTGTCTGGGAGACTTCAACTTTGAGTTTACGCTGATATACCTTGACGACATCGTGGTATACTCCGCCACCTTTGAGGATCATCTTCACAAGCTTGGCCAAGTGTTCCAGCGCTTGAGGGGACACGGCTTGAAGTTGAAGCCCAGCAAGTGCCTTCTGTTCCAGCAGGAAATCGACTACTTGGGTCACCGGATCTCGGCCGAAGGTGTCCAGCCCTCTCCGGAGAAGATAGCAGCCGTTCAAGAGTGGCCGCAGCCAACTACCGTCAAAGAAGTCCGGGCTTTTCTGGGACTGGCAGGCTACTACCGTCGGTTTGTCAAGGACTTTGCTCGGCTTGCTGAACCACTGCATGAGGTTCTCCGAGGGACCGCGAACAGTCCCAGAGGGCGACGCATCAGTTGGGGGCCTGACCGAGAAAAATCCTTTCAGGCACTTAAGGCTGCTCTAACATCCCCCCCTGTTCTGGCGTATGCAGATTACACATTACCGTTTCAGTTGCAAACCGACGCCAGCCTTCAATGCCTAGGGGTGGTCCTCTCTCAAGTTCAAGATAATAAAGAACGCATGATAGCCTATGCCTGTAGGTCTCTCCGTGATACCGAAAAGAATCCCGTCAACTACAGCTCCTTCCGTTTGGAACTCTTGGCTCTGACTTGGGCTATGACGGAGAAATTTGCCGGCTATCTGACAGGAGCGAAGGTGCTGGTCATGACGGACAACAATCCTCTTGCCCACCTAGAGAATGCCAAACTAAGGGCAATGGAACAGCGCTGGATGGCCAGGCTCTCTAGATTCCAGTACAAAATTAAATACAGAGCGGGGAACGAGAATCAGAATGCTGACAGCCTGTCTAGAGTGACATCATCCCCGCCAGTGGGGGACTGGGATGAAGAGTTGGAGGAAGATGAGATGCCTGACTTTGCCCGGCTCGCAAAGCAAATAGAAGATAGCCGCCAGTATGCTGTAGGAGGGATTGAAGCCGTAGTGGGATCTCCCCTGTCCCAGCAAGAATGGGCCAAGCTTCAAGATCGAGATCCCGAGCACGTCTTACTGAAACAGTATGTGAATAAACAAGAGAAACCGCCCTCCGAAGTGAGAGACCGACTATCGACCGGAGCCTTGGCTCTGCTCGCCAAATGGGATCGGCTGATCGTGAAAGATGGAGTCCTGTGTCGCAGGGCCCTTCTATCCCATATGCTGGAGGAGTGTTTGCAGATTGTCGTCCCGGTGTAGTTGGCCCATGAGATGGTGGGCGAAGTTCACAGGAGGAACGGCCACTTCGGCATAGACAAGACCCTCCGGTGGACCCAGCAGTTCATTTTTTGTCCGGGGCTCCGTAAGCTGGTTGAAAACATCTGTCAAGGATGCCATACCTGTGAATTCCACAAGTCCACGGAGCAGCGTGCCCCCGTCCAGACTATTAAGACGTCGAGGCCCCTCGAACTGTTGATGGTGGACTATCTGTTGATCGGAACGGCGAATAGTGGCTACCAGTACTGTCTGGTGATGGTGGACCACTTCACGAAATTGGCCGTCGCTGTTGCTACCAAGGATCAGACTGCTGAATCAGCTGCACAGGCCATCTGTCAGCAATTCGTTCGGGTCTACGGGTGTCCGGAGCGGCTACACTCTGATCAGGGGGCTTGTTTCGAAGGGCGAGTCATTGAAGAACTCCAACGGATGTATGGAATCAAGAAGTCCAGGACCACCCCTTACCATCCACAAGGGAATGGCGCGTGTGAACGCTTTAACTGGACCCTCTTACAACTGATCCGGACACTGGCTGAAGACAAAAAGCCCGACTGGTCTCAATTCCTCCCAGAACTGCTGTGGGCCTATAATAATCAAGTCCATTCCGTCACCGGATACACCCCATTACCCTTCTCTTTGGCCTTCCAGACAAAGACATCCATGAGTTGCAACTGTCTAGCTCCGAAGAAGATACCTGTGGTACCTATCCTTCCTGGCTACAAACACACCGCCAGAGAATGGAGACTGTCTACCGGCTAGTAGGCCAACAAATCCAGGATCAAGTGCACGCTGACCCACTTCCGGTACAAGAGGACTCACTGAATGTAGGTCAACTGGTCCTAGTCCGTATAAAGAAACCGCAAGGGAAACTCCGGCCCAAGTGGGAGACCGAAGTCTATCGAGTAATTGGACAGCCGTACCCCGGTGGCCCCGTCTATCGAGTGCAGGGCGAAGACAGTGGCAGCATCCGAACTTTGCACCGTAATATGTTGCGCCCCTGCCGTTCCCAGCCTGACTCCCCTACTGTGATACCTAGAGAGATGGATATCACTAATACTGTCGGAGACGCTGACCCTGGGGATGTAGAGATTGAATGCATGCCTACCCCTGTCCGTCCGACTGACGCACTTGGACCGATTACCTCCTCTACTGACATGTCGACTGGGAAAGAGAGTGGGGTGACTGATCGGAGGGAGGGGATCCAACCTGTTAGGCGGACAACGAGAACCGCTGCAGGGGTACCTCCAGGACAGTCCTACAGAGACCAATATGTGTGGCCCTCTTCCCAACCGCCCCCTGTCACATCCACAGACATCGCCGCCCTGGAACCGGTCGTTGACAGGGACTGCCAACCTTTGAGTGGGGGGGCGTGTAGTGAGCTGGCAGACTCTGGCTGTTCTGTGATAATTGAGATAGAGCCTGTGACAGGAATGATTACGCAGGATGGTGTTGCCACCTTGTGGCCAGAGATTGCACCTGCGCAGGGTGTGATGACAGAGAAAAAGACTGAGCCTCCTGTGTCCCGCCCTAGAGAGTCATGTGACCAGAGTGGGAAGCAGGAAAAAGCGCGCAAAGAGTCTGTTGTTGTCTGTGAAAAGAGCCAGGACGGTGTGCAGCTCCTCGTGTGTGGCGCAGAGGAGACTCTCAACGTGATTTCTTTTATCTGACATCTTATCCTCGGGGCCTTCCCCAGCTTCTGCACTGCTGAGGGATACAGCTATTACACTCCCTGCTACTGGAGTGTGGACTACATAAGGGAATCCACAAAAGCTGCTATCCGGATCAGAGAGACTGTAAGCGGGACCTCTGGCGAGAGGCCGAAGTATTCCTTTCTTTCAGTAAAATTTGTTGTTCCTGTCTTCTTCAGCTGGGATGCCTTCCTGCAAAGACAGACAGGCCTGCGCCGGGGGACACATCCTTCTGGAATAAAGAACTGGTAACGTGTGAGTAGGGACAGTGAGGGTCAGCTTATCAGTACACGTTATTGCTGTGCATATTTACGGTTGTCATTTATTGTGTTCTGCTGTGTTAAAAATGTATACAAGTAAAGATACGGTTATCAAGATAGAGTCTGTGTGTGGGGATCTTGCTGGGCCAGATCATAGATACCAACGCGCGGCCTTGCCCGCGGTCACTTCATCTGTATATGTTCAGATTTTTTATCAGTTAACAAAATGCATAGTTAAGATTGATAAATGCAAAAAAATGTTAGTAAACCTAGAAATTTGTTTTTTAGTTAATTTTTTTTTTATTTTAATTAATAATAGCATAGAAGGATAAGGAGGGGGACTAGGAACATAATCAATAGCCAAAATCATAGTCAGGAGGACAGCCGGGGTCAGATACTGGGTGATCAGTAAAAGCCAATCAGTATGAATACCGCGGAGCCCGGTGACAGAGGCGTTACTGAAACATGTCCAGGTCGAGATGGACCAGTCAGAAGGCCACAGGTAGATGGTGATGGTCCTTCTATACAGGTCCAGCAGTGATGGTGGATCTGCTGGACTTCAGGTTTTCTGTCTTTTAGATGGTTTCAGGGCAACAGTAACAGCATGCAAATGCACGAGCAGCCCTGGATAATCCACGCCGGCAGGATGATAAGATCCGGCGGAAGATGGAACCTATGAGAAGAGAAGTAAATATAATGTAAGTGATGGGACTCCATAATACATGATACTACTGTGCGGTCACTGTGCCGGACGGCAGAGGAATCTCATCACACAGAGGTCAGGGATCATTGTCAGCCATCATACATGTGACAATCCATCACTGACAGATGACATCTGCTCCGCATGAATTATTCTCACTGACCGACATCACACAACATGGAGCTGATTCTCACACTTACCTCGTCTCTTATTCCCCTTTTCTACATTTTCAGATTTTTCTTGCTCTTTACTCAGATTTATTGAAGATTTTCTTTCCTCCTGAGCTGGAAATTCTGATCAGAAAGTAAAAAAAACCTCAGTAACGACATATTCCCATGGGACCTGCTTAGTCTCCTGTATATAGTCCTGTCTCCTATAGTCCTGAAAATCTAGTATTGCTTCATAATAGGGCAGAATAAGTCCTATATAATGTGCATAACCTCATCTGAGGGACATTAGATGTACCACTAATATAGAGAAGTAAGTGTCCTGTCTGCCGCCATGTGGTACATCATTGATGAGAGATATTTTATAATAGGAGACGATGTCTCCTTATGATGATGTAGGTTATTGGATGCTACAACATATCTCACAGAAACAATGAAAAAAACTTCTGTACACAATGTAAGGAAATAGAGATAGAGTATGGGCCATGGGCAACATAATTGGGATCCATGAAACATAGACAACATAGGAAACCTATTACAGAAAAACCACGTAGAAATATTTGAGCCTTAAAGACAACATTCACATTGTTGGTGCTGTAGACATGTACATACCTGACAATGGGGACGAGGATGGCAAACTGCTAATAGCATCTTCTCTATCAGATAGAGGAACAGAATCTTTCTGCCTGTTTGAAAGAAAATAAATGTGTAAATCAGAAATAAATGCAGTATAAAAGGGGTTTTCTCAGTATAAGAACATGGACAATAGGGCCTAATAGGATGCATGACCGTCATAGTGGGGAAGGTTTCCTGCTCAAAACTACCTTCTATAGAGCCGAGCAGAAATCAGCTGCTAAGCATGACTGGCATGTAATACTACATCTCTGCCACAATATGGGCAGCACTAAAAATGCATGACCGGCCGCAATTATAGACTGTTAGTTATCACCAGCAGTTTCTAAAGGCAAAAGCACAATTACCGCTCATCATGGGGTGGTGGATGCTGAATTTGATAATATGGTATTTATATCCTATATTTGATGTTGTGTACATATATCATCCCGAAGCTCCCAGTAGTGGCCCCATAATCTACTCACATCTCTGAGATGTTTGTGCTGGATTCTACGGTATACTCTGGAGAGGACTTGGGATCCTCATTGTCCATTGTCCTGGTAGCAGTGGTACAGAGCTAAATGTGGAAACAATAAAAAATATATGAAATAATTTAATGTTTACTTTTACGTGTCTTTTACACATATTTTGGATTTATTAATCACATACTTACTTTTGAAAATCGTTCAGAAGTTGATATAAAATTGTGGAAGTCAAGACTCTCATTGTCCTCACTTGTGTGCTCTGAGACCAGATGTTTGTTTATATCATAATGATCTACAAGACATAGATAATGAAGTGCTATTAGAGGTTGTCAGTATAACACAGTCACCATTTATCATTAATATTAATGGGAAACAATTGTTACATATTAAGGAAGACGAGACAAACAGCCGCTTAGTCTAGATGACGTCTTCTTCTACTTACTCATAAATAAGCTGGTGTCCACATCTGATGTTAGCTTAGGAACATACACCGGCTTTTGACTTAGAAGGTTATCAAAGTCTAAGTCACTTAAGAAGGGATGACCCTTGATCTCAAATACTCCTCCTGGATAAAGAAAAACAAAGGTGATGTGGATATTGTCAGAAACTCCCCCATATCTAAACGGTGTATCTTAATCTGAACTAATTATATAACTGAGCCGACATGTAAGAAATAGACTAAAGCACTAAAAATGCACAAGCTGATAGACAAGTGCCGATCCTCATGTACATTTGCGATATGTCCTCGGTGTAATAAGGAAATAATAATATTATTATATCTGTTACCTGTCCCAAGTCTATGCACAGGATTTATTATGAGCAGCTCTGTGATAAGGGTCTGAGCATCAGGTGGAGGAGCACGATCACAATTCCAAATTATGTGTCCTGTTATGTAGAAAATTACAGAACATAAAACCTCTTTACTGGACTATAAGATAAAGCAAAGGAAAAAACTAAACTAATGTAACCAGTCAAAGCAATGATTGGATCATTCTACTTACCAATGCCAATACTTTTATAAAGCTCAATTACAGAACCCCCACGAAGTGGTACGTATCCCAGGAGAAATTCAAGTAGGATTATCCCCATTGACCACCAGTCAACAGGTCTTCCGTAGCCTTTCTTTAGGATGATCTCTGGGGCTTTGTATAACGGGGTGCCACAGTCCTGGAAACCAAGAGAGATTAGAGATGAAAATAGATTAAATTATTATTTTGCCAAGTTTTCGACATAAAAACAGAATGACAGAAGATAAAATATCAGTGGAAAAGTTATCTAAAAATGAAGAATGTAGAGAAGACACAATAGGGTGATGAGATTTGTACAGAACCAGCTAAGTTCCTGTAAATAATGCTGACCTCACGGTTCAGGAACTCTCTGGCGATGTCCTCCGCTAATTCCTTGTAGATGTTGGTGTTTGGTATCATGACACCAACTTTTGAAAGCCCAAAATCTGTGACTTTAATATGTCCAGTAGACGTTATCAGGAGGCTGTGAAAGAAAAGATGGGTTTAGCTTCATAGACCGTGAGATGATAAAGGATAAATTTCCCCCTTTTGTTATAATACAGGGGGCACTTACTTCTCTGGCTTCAAGTCTCTGTGCACCACACCATAACTATGGAGGTATTCTACAGCAAGAACCGCTTCTGCAAAGTATAAGCGGGCCAAGGGGACAGGTAAAGGACCCCTGGTTCTTAGGAGGGTCCTGCAGTCTCCACCTATAGAAGAAAGAAAATATGACAGGTAAGTGGTTTATTCAGCGGATCACCATAATGTATAATGAGAAGTGAGCAGAGACATTGGGGCAGGAGAGAATATATAAAGATATAATGTATATTCGACATAATATTAGTCTGAAGTCATGGTGAAACGTCATCCATGTAACTAATAACACAAATAGCATCTTGTCTACAGCTGGAGATACTGACAGTGCGGACATACAGGGAGATCACACACATCAATGACTTTCCGGGCATCTTGGTAATGGATAACCTGTAGTAAATGCTCTGTGGGGATGTAACCATTCACATTGAAAAATCCTAATTTTAAGAGTGGTGATAAAATGTAAGCAGACATGGTCTGAATATAATACAATGTACGTGTCCTACCTCCTACATACTCCATGACCATACACAGGTGAGATCTTGTAGGGAAGGAGCAGAGCATGGAGACCACAAAGGGACAATCAGCGAATGTCAGGATGTCCCTCTCCAGAAAGGCCATTTCCACTTTCCGTGGCCTATCCAAGTTCTTCTTGGCCATTTTCTTCATAGCAAAGACCTGTTGTGAGACTTTATGATGCACTAAGTAGACGGCACTAGAGAGAAGGAGAATCCAAGGGTTATAATAAATCCTTATTACAGTCTGTATATAGAAGTCATTATATGATTTTCTGTACTAATGTTTATACTAGAAGTCCGGCCATCACTAGAAATCCACATCTAGAAATACATGAGACACTACATAGATCACCTATGGGAGGTTCCACAATGCCACGTCTGCCGGAGCCCTCACCAAGGTCACATTACAGGTGAGAGAATCTACCGAAATTCTTCTTGGGCAGATTCGCTATAATTGACCAGTAGTTACGATTCAGTCCAAATAAAAATTGGTCCAAATTGAAAGTCCTCCAATTGCTGTAAGCAGATGTTTTTTAAGCTCTCTCCACACCCCAAAGCATAATAAATGGAGGGGAGGAAATACGTTAAAATGTAATTAAACATAATATACCCACCTGTCCTAGGCCCTCACCTGTCCATCACTGCAGTCCTCCATCCTCTGTGCCAGTCTTTGGTTGTTCTGGCGCCCCCTTCTGCTGCTGAGTCCAGTTATTGGACTCACATGGTCATGGTGGACGGTGGCAGGTGCAGATGTCATTGATGTCCATATCGTGTCACCCCTATCGTGACCATGTGTAGCCAATAACTCTTATCAGCTCCATAATGAAACCCCCCCAAAAAAACAAAGACTGGAGCGGAGAGCAGGAAAGCTCTGGTGGAGGTGGCAGCATAAGGACAGATGAGGGTCCAGGACAGGTGAGTGTAATGTATTATATTATTTGAATCCCTTTCCTTACAGTTTGATTTGTTACAGATCAGTTTGCTCAACTGGATATACAGTACAGTAACTGAGCTGAATAGTGACATTTAGATGTGGACAGTGGTGTGGACTTGTATCGTTTCCCTATGACAGTGATGGCGAACCTTTTAGAGACCGAGTGCCCAAACTGCAATCCAAAACTCACTTATTTATCGCAAAGTGCCAACACGGCAATTTAACCTGAATACTGTCTGAGGTTTTATTTTGGAAAAACAACTCCTACATTAGCACGCAATAGAGTCTATAGCAAAGAGCTTGTAAGCGCTGCAGTCCAAGCCTAAGATTCTCGCCACCGATTGCAGAGGAGGTCTGTTCTTGAGAATGGAGAGGATTTTTATTCAAAAGTAAAATTGCAAAGTCGTTTGTTTTTACAACCTCTTTGTTTCTGTAACCCTTTATCATGATGAGAATAACCCTTTAAGCCAGGGATGTCAAACTTTAATATACAGAGGGCCAAAATTAAAAGCTTGGACAAAATCACAGGCCAAACTTTATATTTGTTAAAAAATGTCTACAATTCAGGAAGTTTTTCCTTATCAAATAAAACTATTAACTTTTGCAATTATATTGTAATAATATAATATGTTATGTAAGAGCCGTAAAAAGCATGGCCTAATGTAAATATGTAATAACAAAAGGATAAAAAAAACTTGAATAAAACAGATAATAAAGTATGATGCAAACAAATGTGCCCCCAAACAGAGTATGATACCCCCACAGTGAATTCCTCCACATGCACAGTATGATGACCCTACTGTACCCCCCATCAATCCCTGGTGACCCCATCACAGTATGATTGTGACCCCATCACAGTATGATTCTCCAGCAGTAATCCCCACACAGCCCTCCATACAGTATAATGGTCCCCACATAGTTCTCCATACAGTATAATGACACCACATAGTCCTCCATACAGTGTAATGGGCCCCACATAGTCCTCCATACAGTATAATGGACCCCACATAGTCCTCCATACAGTATAATGGCCCCATATAGTCCTCCATACAATGTAATGGCCCCACATAGTCCTCCATACAGTACAATGGCCTCACATAGTCCTCCATACAGTATAATGGCCCCACATAGTCCTCCATACAGAATAATAGGCCCCACATTGTCCTCCATACAGTATAATGGTCCCCACATAGTTCTCCATACAGTATAATGACACCACATAGTCCTCCATACAGTGTAATGGGCCCCACATAGTCCTCCATACAGTATAAAGGGCCCCACACAGTCCTCCATAAAGTGTAAAGGGCCCCACATAGTCCTCCTTACAGTATAATGGCCCCCACATAGTCCTCCATACAGTGTAATGGGCCCCACATAGTCCTCCATACAGTGTAATGGCCTCACATAGTGCTCCATACAGTGTAATGGGCCCACATAGTCCTCCATACAGTATAATGGCCCCACATAGTCCTCCATACAGAATAATAGGCCCCACATTGTCCTCCATACAGTATAATGGTCCCCACATAGTTCTCCATACAGTATAATGACACCACATAGTCCTCCATACAGTGTAATGGGCCCCACATAGTCCTCCATACAGTATAAAGGGCCCCACACAGTCCTCCATAAAGTGTAAAGGGCCCCACATAGTCCTCCTTACAGTATAATGGCCCCCACATAGTCCTCCATACAGTGTAATGGGCCCCACATAGTCCTCCATACAGTGTAATGGCCTCACATAGTGCTCCATACAGTGTAATGGGCCCACATAGTCCTCCATACAGTATAATGGCCCCATATAGTCCTCCATACAATGTAATGGCCCCACATAGTCCTCCATACAGTACAATGGCCTCACATAGTACTTCATACAGAATAATGGGCCCCCATATGGTCCTTCCTACAGTATAATGGCCCCCACATAGTCCTCCATACAGAATAATGGGCCCCCATATGGTCCTTCGTACAGTATAATGGCCCCACATAGTCCTCCATACAGAATAATGGGCCCCACATAGTCCTAAATACAGAATAATGGGCCCCCATATGGTCCTTCCTACAGTATAATGGCCCCCACATAGTCCTCTATACAGTGTAATGGGCCCCACATAGTCCTCCATACAGTGTAATGGCCCCATATAGTCCTCCATACAGTGTAATGGGCCCACATAGTCCTCCATACAGTATAATGGCCCCACATAGTCCTCCATACAGAATAATGGGCCCCCATATGGTCCTTCCTACAGTATAATGGCCCCCACATAGTCCTCCATACAGTGTAATGGGCCCCACATAGTCCTCCATACAGTGTAATGGCCCCATATAGTCCTCCATACTGTGTAATGGGCCCATATAGTCCTCCATACAGTATAATGGCCCCACATAGTCCTCCATACAGTATAATGGCCCCACATAGTCCTCCATACAGTATATTGGCCTCATATAGTCCTTCCTACAGTATAATGGGCCCCACATACTCTTTCATACAGTATTATGAGCACCACATAGTCCTCCATACAGTGTAATGGTCCCACATAGTCCTCCATACAGTACAATGGCTTCACATAGTCCTCCATACAGAATAATGGGCCCCACATAGTCCTCCATACAGAATAATGGGCCCCCATATGGTCATTCCTACAGTATAATGGCCCCCACACAGTCCTCGATACAGTGTAATGGGCTCCACATAGTCCTCCATACAGTGTAATGGCCCCATATAGTCCTCCATACAGTGTAATGGGCCCACATAGTCCTCCATACAGTATAATGGCCCCACATAGTCCTCCATACAGTATAATGGCCCCACATAGTCCTCCATACAGTATATTGGCCCCATATAGTCCTTCCTACAGTATAATGGGCCCCACATACTCTTTCATACAGAATTATGAGCACCACATAGTCCTCCATACAGTGTAATGGGCCCCACATAGTCCTCCATACAGTATAATGGCCCCACATAGTCCTCCATACAGTATAATGGCTCCAAATGCTCCTCCATATTGTAAAATGGCCCCATATAGTCCTCCATACAGTATAATGGCCCCGCATACTTCTCCATATTTTATAATGGCTCCATATAGTCCTCCATACAGTATAATGGCCCCGCATAGTCCTCCATACAGAATAATGGGCCCCCATATGGTCCTTCCTATAGTATAATGGCCCCCACATAGTCCTCCATACAAGTGTAATGGGCCCGCATACTTCTCCATATTTTATAATGGCCCCACATAGTCCTCCATACAGTATAATGGCCCCACATAGTCCTTCATACAGTATATTGGCCCCATATAGTCCTTCCTACAGTATAATGGGTTCCACATAGTTTTTCATACAGTATTATGAGCACCACATAGTCCTCCATACAGAATAATGGGCCCCACATAGTCCTCCATACAGAATAATGGGCCCCCATATGGTCCTTCCTACAGTATAATGGCCCCCACATAGTCCTCATACAGTGTAATGGCCCCATATAGTCCTCCATACAGTGTAATGGGCCCACATAGTCCTTCATACAGTATAATGGCCCCACATAGTCCTCCATACAGTATAATGGCCCCACATAGTCCTCCATACAGTATATTGGCCCCATATAGTCCTTCCTACAGTATAATGGGCCCCACATACTCTTTCATACAGTATTATGAGCACCACATAGTCCTCCATACAGTGTAATGGGCCCCACATAGTCCTCCATACAATATAATGGCCCCACATAGTCCTCCATACAGTATAATGGCTCCACATGGTACTCCATATTGTATAATGGCCCCATATAGTCCTCCATACAGTATAATGGCCCTGCATACTTCTCCATATTTTATAATGGCCCCATATAGTCCTTCCTACAGTATAATGGGCCCCACATACTCTTTCATACAGTATTATGAGCACCACATAGTCCTCCATACAGTGTAATGGGCCCCACATAGTCCTCCATACAGTATAATGGCCCCACATAGTCCTCCATACAGTATAATGGCTCCATATAGTCCTCCATACAGTATAATGGCCCCGCATAGTCCTCCATACAGTATAATGGCCCCACTTAGTCCTCCATACAGTATAATGGCCCCACATAGTCCTCCATACAGTATAAAGGCCCCACATAGTCCTCCATACAGTATAAAGAGACCACATAGTCCTCCATATTGTATAATGACTCCGCATACATCTCCGTACAGTATAATGGCCCTGCATAGTGTTCCATACTGTATAATGGCCCCACATAGTCCTCCATACCTTATAATGGCCCTACATTGTCCTCCATACAGTATAATGGCCCCGCATGGTCCTCCATACAGTATAATGGCCCCGCATACTTCTCCACACAGTATAATGACCCCGCATACTTCTCCATACATTATAATGACCTCGCATACTTCTTCGTACAGTATAATGGTCCTGCATAGTGTTCCATACTGTATAATGGCCCCACATAGTCCTCCATACCTTATAATGGCCCCACATAGTCCTCCATACAGTATAATGGCCCCGCATGGTCCTCCATACAGTATAATGGCCCCGCATACTTCTCCACACAGTATAATGACCCCGCATACTTCTCCGTACAGTATAATGGTCCTGCATAGTGTTCCATACTGTATAATGGCCCCACATAGTCCTCCATACAGTATAATGGCCCCGCATGGTCCTCCATACAGTATAATGGCCCCGCATGGTCCTCCATACAGTATAATGGCCCCGCATACTTCTCCACACAGTATAATGACCCGCATACTCCTCCATACAGTATAATGACCCCGCATACTTCTCCGTACAGTATAATGGTCCTGCATAGTGTTCCATACTGTATAATGGCCCCACATAGTCCTCCACACAGTATAATAACCCCGCATACTCCTCCATACAGTATAATGACCCCGCATACTTTTCCGTACAATATAATGGCCCTGCATAGCGTTCCATACTGTATAATCAGGTCGCACGTGTAGAGGAGAGTGGCCGCGGTGCTAGTGAGAGGGGAATGGTGCGCGGGCTGAGGAGAGTGATGGTGGTGGCGGCAGTGCTGAGGACATGGAGCTCGTGCCCACCGGGAGGGCTCTGCGTGCCATAGGTTCGCCACCACTGCCCTATGATAACACTGAATGTTAGAGCACAGAGGCAGAAGTATTGTCATAGGGAACCCTGAGAAATGTGGATTATGGTAACAGAAATCTCACCCAAAAGCTCCGCTGCTGATGAGTTTCGAAGTTTCATAGTCGCTCATATGCGGCTTTCCTGCCGGGATCAATGATGATTCGATCACGCTCTATAAAGGAATAAGAAATGATATTAAGGAAAAAAGCTCCAGATGCAGAAACGTCTCCCCCTATATTATGTCCCAGCTGATTTACACTGATCCGATGTAGGGAGGATACAAGCCGGACGCTCCGCAGACACGGATGTAATATAAGGGGGTCCTCTATATACCGGTATAATTGTAAAGTGCTGGATAATATGAGAGATCAAACAGAGAAGAATTTACTGGGAATCTGTCAGCAGGATTGTTCTATGTAATCTGGAAGTAGCATGATGTAGGGGCAGAGACCCTGATTCCAACGATGTGTTACTTACTAGGCTGTGTGCTGTTGTTTCCATAAAATCAGTTTTTGATCAGCAGGAGATTATCACTAGAGGACTATGTGTCTCGTGCCATGTAGTCCTATTGCTCTGTAACCCCGACTCAACCACGGATTAGCAGCGTTCTGCCTATGCACAGTGTACACAGAAAGCTGCCAATCAGTAGTGTGGGCGGGGTTATACAGGGCTCAGCATTCAGAGGACTGCTAGATCTGCTGCGAATAAAACAGTGATTTTATTACAACTGCTGCACCCAGTAAAGTAAGTGATATATCGTTGGAATCAGGGTCTCTGTCCCTACATCATGCTGCTCTCTGATGAAATAGCATGAACCTGGTGACAGATTCCCTTTAATATAAATGCAGTTGACTAACACATTAGTGTCATCTCCACTTAGAATAGAGACGTCCCCTGGTTATATGGGGGATAATACTGGTCAGGTCAGTCACACCCCATAATCTGGTGATACACAGACGTCCCCCTCTATGATACTTACACCGGCGGATTCCTGGATCTCCGGGATCTCACAGATTCCACTGTCAGGATTCACCAGCGCAGATGGAACTAAAATAGTGATAAATGATGAAGAGATAAAATGTATTAGACGATATCAATCCTACATAGATAATACAGCGATATAACGGGGAAATGACAAGACGTCTGTGAATGGGATTAATACTCGTTATATGGGGATTCTAATATGGGAACGTACGGGGCATCCACAGATAAATGTAATGTAAATGATGGAGGACCCCCAATCATCACATGAATGAGGAGCCCCCCACCCCTGCTGCACATGAGAGTGATGGGAAGAGAGCTGAAACATAGCAGCCATATGCAAATTAGCCTGGAAGTGCACTGGGGGCGTGTCACTGCACTCAGATTTCTCTTCCATGCCCCCAGTGCACTTCCATCCTGATTTGTATATGGCTTTTACATTAGATTTCTCCTGACTGGTACATTGGATTTCTGCAAGCAAATAATTATTATTAGGGGACAATGGCCTATACGGTCATACTCAGCGGCGGCAGGCCACGCGACTGCTATGGGACCCGTGAGCTGGTGGGGCCCAGTGTCAGCGCCCGCATTGGGCTCCGCCTGCATCGGGCCCCTTCCACATCCCACCCCAGATCGCAGTTGAAAGCAATGATAGAGGCGGGAGCGTTATATGAAACTTCCTTTCACATCATTCCCCCTCTGCGTCTGATGCAGCAGCGCGATGACATCAGTTCAATTGGGTCGGGTAGTGGAGCTGATGAGAGGCGCTGCAGAGACTGAAGCAGCGGGGGAACAAGGAGCGGTAAGTGTATATTTATTTATTTTTGAGTGAGTATGTGGTGCCCATATTGCTGGAGGACTGTGGCTGCACTCGATCCTATGGGTGCTGCACTCAGTCCTATGGGGGCTGCACTAAGCCCTATAGGGGTTGCACTGAACCCTATGGGGGCTGCATTATGCCCTATGGGGGCTGGCTTATATTGCGAGGAAGACCATGGGGGGTGCATTATATTGCATGGAGGACCATGGGGGTGCATTATATTGCATAGAGGACCATGGGGGTGCATTATATTGCATGGAGGACCATGAGGGGTGCATAATATTGCGTGGATGACCATGGGAGGTGCACAATATTGCATGGAGGACAATATGGGTGCATTATATTGCATGAAGGACCATGGGGGTGCATTATATTGTGTGAAGGACCAGGGGGATGCATTATATTGCATGGAGGACCATGGGGGGTGCATTATATTGCATGGAGGACCATGGAGGGTGCATTATATTGCATGGAGGACCATGAGGGGTGCATTATATTGCATGGAGGACCATGGGGGGGTGCATTATATTTTGTGGAGGACCACGAGGGGTGCATTATATTGCATGGAAGACCATGGGGGTGCATTATATTGTGTGGGGACCATGGGGTGGCGCATTATATTATATGTAAGGCTATGTGGGACCATTATGATATTTGAAGGGTTATGTGGGGCCATTATAATATTTGGAGGGTTATGTCGGGGCATTATACTGTATGCAAGCAATTATACAGTGTGAAGATTTGTGTGGGGTCCATCTTACTGTGTGAAGGGCTGTGTGTTGCCTTTATACTGTTTGGAGGGCTAGCAGGGGCCATTTTATGGTGTGGTGAGGTATGGGGGCCATTATACTGCATAGAAGGCTGTGTGGGGGTCACAGTTGGGGGATCATACTGTGTTGGGGTCACCATGCTTTGCGTCGGGAGTTGAGGGGGTGTACAGTAGGGTCATTATACTGTGCATGTGGAGGCTAATGTGGAGGAATGCACCATGGAGGAATCATACTGTATTTGGGGGGCACTTTTGTTGGCATCATACTATAGGGGGGCAATGAAATAGAAATCTAGGACTTCAGCAGGAGGAAAATTAATATGTAAAGGCTGGAAAGTTGTGAGATCTGCTCTCCTGTCACTCCGACAATTATTTAATTTTTTTTTTTTCCAGTTGGGGGGGCAGCAATCAGAACTTCTGCTATTGTGCCCCATGATTTCTATGCATGCCCCTGGTCCTACCACTACTTCTATATGAAACAATGTGCTGCCAGGTTCCCATTACACAGAGTAGAGCAGACCTGAGCAAAGTGGAGCCCGTGGGCCACATCCGGCCCTCTGACTGTTCCAGTCCGGCCTGTGGACTGAGATAGCAGTAGGACTGAAGCAGAGGCCCACGGACCGCACCGTGCCTGCCCACTCGCTTACACCGCCGCCTGGCCCTGTCTCCATCTGCGAGCCGCTGAGCTGCTGCATTAGTAGAGGAGGGACCTCCAGCCCCTTCCTCCGCCAATCAGCGTGTGAAGCAGCTGACGCAATGACGTCATCGGAGACATGAAAAGAGGCACAGCACCGGGGGCACGGGAGCAAGGTGAATGTGTGCTTTTTTTAAGGTGTATGGGATGTCTGACAGGACACGGGGAGACTATAGGGGTCTATTGCAGGACATGGGGAGGCTATAGGGTTCTATTGCAGGACATGTGAAGGCTATAGGGGTCTATTGTAGGACATGGGGAGGCTATAGGGGTCTATTGCAGGACATGGGGAGACTATAGAGGTCTATTGCAGGACATGGAGAGGTTATAGGGGTCAATTGCAGGACATGGGGAGGCTAGAGGGGTCTATTGCAGGACATGTGAAGGCTATAGGGGTCTATTGCAGGACATGGGGAGGCTATAGGGGTCTATTGCAGGACATGTGAAGGCTATAGGGGTCTATTGCAGGACATGGGGAGGCTATAGGGGTCTATTGCATGACATGGGGAGGCTATAGGGGTCAGTTGCAGGACATGGAGAAGGCTATAGGGGTCTATTGCAGGACATGGGGAGGCTATAGGGGTCTATTGTAGGACATGGGGAGGCTATAGGGGTCTATTGCAGGACATGGGGAGGCTATAGGGGACTATTGCAGGACATGGGGAGGCTATAGGGGTCTATTGCAGGACCTGGAGAGACTATAGAGGTCTATTACAGGACATGGAGAGGTTATAGGGGTCAATTGCAGGACATGGGGAGGCTATAGGGGTCTATTGCAGGACATGGGGAGGCTATAGGGGTCAGTTGCAGGACATGGGGGAGGCTATAGGGGTCGACTGCAGGACATGGGTAGGCTAAAGGGGTCTATTGCAGGACATGGAGAGGCTATGGGAGTCTATTGCAGGACATGGGAAGGCGATAGGGGTCTATTGCAAGACATGGGGAGGCTATTGGAGTCTGTTGAAGGACATGGGGAGGCTATGGGGGTCTGTTGCAGGACATGTGGAGGCTATGGGGTCTGTTGCAGGACATGTGGAGGCTATGGGGGTCTGTTACTGGACATGGGGTGGCTATGGGGGTCTGTTGCCTGACATGGGGAGGCTATGGGGGTCTATTGCAGGACATGGAGAGGCTATGGGGGTCTGTTGCAGGACATGTGGAGGCTATGGGGGTCTGTTGCAGGACATGTGGAGGCTATGGGGGTCTGTTGCTGGACATGGGGAGGCTATGGGGTCTGTTACTGGACATGGGGATGGTCTGGGGGTCTGTTGCTGCATATAGGGAGACTATAGAGTTTTATTGCAGGACATGGGTAGGCTATAGGGGTCTATTGCAGGACATGGGGAGGCTTTGGGAGTCAGTTGAGGGACATAGTGAGGCTCTAGGAGTCAGTTGAGGGACATGGTGAGGCTCTGGGAGTCTGTTGAGGGACATGGTGAGGCTATGGGGGTCTGTTGCTGGACATGGTAAGGCTATGGGGGTCTGTTGGAGGACATGAGGAGGCTATGAGGGTCTGTCCCAGGACATGGGGAGGCCTATGAGGGTCTGTTGCAGGACATGGGGAGGCTATGGGGGTCTGTTTCTGGATGTGGGGAGGCTGTGTGGGGCTCTCATGTTGGACGTCGAGTGATTATGGGGCTCATACGGTATATAGAAGGGGCTGTATTCGGGTTCGAACTGTATAAAGGGGGATTCTTACTTCTGCTCAATATTAAGTCATGCAATTAATATTAATGTAATTAATATAAGAATTATAATTATTATATTGATATTAATATGGATCAGAATTAATCACAGTCTCTAATGTGGCCCCTCGGGAAAATGAATTGCCCACCCTTGGAGTACAGAGTACATCTAACATTATCCCCGTCCTCTATTATATCTCGATATTCCTTGTAGAAGGTCGGATGATCGCTCACCTGTAATAAGATCGCTGTTCAGCTCCGGCTGACTCCTTGTAGGGTCAGGGATTTCCGGGGTCACATTTTGCTCATATTCGCCGTCGCCTTCTGGTGTTTCCTGATTGATATAATATATATAATTAATATGTGGAATATTTCACTAAATTACCAAATACATAAATCAGGAAGGACTAAATCAACATTTACAGATACACCAATTGTAACTGTACGAATCCCGCGCCATCTTCAGAACTTTTCTCAGAAAGTTCTCTCACTTCAGGGGATTAAGATGAGTTAACATTACAAAATCTCACGTTCTGTGTCAGATTCTATTTTCTACACCATGATATCCCAGAGCGGTGTTATCTGCGTTCTATATACCATGGCGATATCTTGTAATTCATTCATTACAGTATTCGGTAGAATTGCTTTACACTGCAGCTCCTCTCCACAAGTCCAGATTAATATACTGTATAAGAGACTTGTATACTCAATATTTCTGTAAAGATGTCTATTATCTCAGCTGCAGCATTTAGAAGCAGGAAGACTCTGATAATAGTGATAGACAGAGGCGGGATATACAGACTTCCCACCACTGAGCTGTGACTACATCTGCAGAATACAGACTGTCATCACAGACGAGGGAGCAGCAGAGACAGACGGCCATAAAATATCCTATGCCTGCCGGGGACTGACAGGGAGGCCTGTAAGATCTAACCCCAGATCTTCTGAGATCTGACTGGTGATCTGGAGAAGATCAGAGAACAAGGACAAGTGATAGAGAAGATGATGGCTTCTTACCAGGCGTTCCGATGAGCGGGCCGGACGTTCCAGTACACACAGGACTTTTTCGGCCAGGTCTTTAACAAAAGCCAAATCTCCATTTTGAGATCTTTTTTCAGCCTATAAAGAAGAAAAGAAACAATAAGGAACATTCTGAGGTGAGAAAGGTCACAATGGAGGCGGCCATTGTATGTGACATCTGCTCCTCTCTCTGCAGATACAATGACTACATATCTGGGGTTTATAGTGTTATATATTAGAGGAAAGGACAAGCTTCTATCCCACCATTATTGTCTATTATTACAGAGAAGTTTTGTGCGGAGTGTCCGCCATTTACCTGTTGTAGTAATGTCCTGATGTTGTGACATAAATCCATCAGATACTCTGAGGTTAGTTGATCTTGTTGATTTTTGGTCAGGCAGTCCTTTACTAGCTGCATCACCAGCCGGCAAGTGAAGCTGAGGACGCCATCGGGTGGTAGAAGCACAATGTTAGGGCGATTGATGATAAGAATGTCCAATAGTGCTTCTTCCTGAAAATCGTCTAGATATAATCCAGCCATAGCGAAAAACTGCAAGTGCTATCAATCACTATGGAACCAAGAATGGCACCCGTGAGCCTGTGTGCATTGTAGAAGTAGCAATTGTGAGCTGTGATGTCATAATGGCCGACTGTCATCACGGAATCTTGTGATGGAATCTTCAAGAAGCGGCTCTGCACAAATACAGTGGGAAAAATAAGTATTTGATACACTGCCGATTTTGGAAGTTTTCCCACCTACAAAGAATGGAGAAGTCTGTAATTTTTATCGTAGGTACAGATTCTAAAAAAAAATCCAGAAAATCACATTGTATGATTTTTACATAATTTGCATTTTATTGCATGATATAAATATGTGATCACCTACTGATGAGCAAGAATTCTGGCTCACCGACCTGTTATGCTATGTACGCACGTTGAGTATTTGGTTGCAGAAATTTCTGCAAGGTTTCTGCATTTCTTGGCAGCAAAAACCCTGCTGAAAAAACAGACGTTTTGCCGCGATTTTGATGTGTTTTTGCCACATGTTTGCATGAGGTTTTTGCATGTGTTTTTTTAAGCTTTTTTGTATAGCAGTGAATGCTTTTTGGAGCTAAATAAAGATATTTGAAAAAAGAAATGTTGAACATTGCTTTAACCCTTAGATTACTGTTGGACCTGGGGTGAGTATATTGGTTAATTTAAATGATTAAAGAATGTGTCTGTTATATTTCAAATAAAGTGTTTTATTCTTGGTGTGTGTGTTTATTTAACTTTTTACTTACAGGTTTAGTACTGAGGGTTAATCCATGTCCATAAAGACACATACAAAAAATCAATTGCTAGACACTCTAGTTAGACATTACTACCTTAGATACCAATTAGCCACATGATAGGCTCAGGGATAAAAGTGACTCCAGCTCAACCAATAATGTAAGTATAGTTCATTTATTAGAAACGATAAAAATTACAATTAAAAACAATAAGTGAAGATAGAGGGGAGTGAGGAGAGGGGGGACCTCAAACCAGGAGACACCGATATGTAGACAACGATACTAATGCTTACACAAAATACAGCCAGTTAATGACATCAATATGGCTGCTGTATATTAGAATAAGTCACCAATTAGTCAATTACCATACTATACCATTTTGCATACATAAAGCGTATTCTACAAACTTCAATTTAAAGTGCATAGTGCAAAACATAACTATGTATTATTCAATAGCAATAGATCCACTGGTATAAAGAGGCAAAAGTCAGCTATGAATGTAAGATGGTAGTGCATCAGTATCAAAGTAAAAATGAAAACAATGTAGTTTAATTATTGCCAAATTTGGCTTATATTGATAAACTGATGGTCAAAGCTGTACTTCCATCAGATGATAATTAATTCAAACATTGGCTAAAGTGAAAAAAATGATTCATTACCTGAATACTATGTAGTAAGTGAGCAGGGAGTGATAAGGACGCTGTGTCTCCCGCAGCCTCCATAAGCGTCCTTATCACCTCACTTATTGCACCTCTGCATGAGAATTTTGTCACGCAGCATCGGTGCAGTTAGTGAGGTCACTGGATCTCATCAGCTGATGAACTCATGTGACCTCTGTCCTGGCAGCTCAGCACTATACACTGCAGGGAGCGATCACGCTCCTGTCAGTTTATAGCCTGCTGTGAGGTGATCGGATCACCATGGGATACTTGTGATTCGGCGGATAGGTGAGTATAAGCTCTTTTTTTTAACATTCATTTAAACTTATTTTTTCCCTGCAAGCACAGACCCAAGCTGATGACAGCTCCCATCATCAATGCCTGCACTTGCTATTATCAGCGGCAGCAGCCCTAGGCTGTTGGGAGGACTGGTCTTTCATCAGCTGAACCTGTCACCCGCGGTCAATTCTTTATGCGTTTTTGCTGCGTTTTTGACCCATTGACTTCAATTGAGTCCGTCAAATATGCAGCAAAAATACACAGCAAATCCGCAAATATTTTGATACCTGCGTTTTCGTTGCAGATTTGACTGACTCAATTGAAGTCAATGGGATAAAAACGCTCAAAGAATTGACATGCTACAGATTTAAACGCAATGCTAATCCTGACAAGAAAATTCCTGATCTTGTGCACAGCACTTCAGGATTTTCATTGCATTAGCTGGCACAAGGATTCTCTAGCATTTTGGGCCCATTTCCGTGTGGAAAAAAATGCTGTGAAAATGCACCAATAACATACCATGTGCACACAGAACACAGTTTTTTTTAAGAAGCCCTCCTACTCAGCATTCTTTACCTGTATTAATTGCACCTGTTTGAAGTCGTTACCTGTATAAAAGACACCTGTCCACACACTCAATCAATCACACTCCAAGCACTCCACTATGGCCAAGAACAAAGAGCTGTCTAAGGACACCAGGGACAAAATTGTAGACCTGCACAAGGCTGGAATGGTCTACAGGAGAATAGGCAAGCAGCTTGTTGAGAAGGCAACAACTGTTGCTGTGATTATTAGAAAATGGAAGAAACACATGACGACTGTCAATCTTCCTTGGTCTGGTGCTCCATGCATGATCTTGCAATGTGAAGTAAGGATGATTCTGATAAAGGTCAGGAATCAGCCCAGAACTACATGGGAGGATCTGCTCAATGACCTGAAGAGAGCTGGGACCACAGTCTCAAACATTACCGCTAGTAACTTACTACACCGTCATGGACGAAAATCCTGCAGTGCACGCAAGGTCCCCCTGATCACGCCAGCACATGTCCAGGCCCATTTGAAGTTCACCAATGACCATCTGGATGATCCCGAGGAAGCATGGGAGAAGGTCATGTGGTCAGATGAAACCGAAATAGAACTTTTTGCTATCAACTCCACTCACTGTGTTTGGAGGAAGGAGAAAGATGAATACAACCCCAAGAACACCGTCCCAACCTTGAACCATGGTGGGGAAAACATCATACTTTGGGGGTCTTTTCTGCTAATGGGACAGGACAACTGCATCGTATTGAAGGGAGGATGGATGGGGTCATGTAGATTTTGGCTAACAACATCCTTCCCTCAGTAATGACAATGACCCAAAATACAGACAGGACAACTAAGGAGTGTCTATGTAAGAAGCATTTCAAGGTCCTGGAGTGGCCTAGCCAGTCTCCAGACCTGAACCCAATAGAAAATCTTTGGAGGGAGCTGAAACTAAATGTTGCCCAGCGACAGCCCCGAAAACTGAAAGATCTGGAGAAGATCTGTATGGAGGAGTGGGCCAAATCCCTGCTGCAGTGCGTGCAAACCTGGTCAAGAACTACAGGAAACGTCTGACCTCTGTAATTGCAAAGGTTTCTGCACCAAATATTAAATTCTGTTTTTCTATTGTATCAAATACTTATTCCAGGCAATAAAATGCAAATTAATTATGTAAAAATCATACAAAGCAATTTCCTGGATTATTTTTTTTTTACATTCTGTTTCTCACAGTTGAAGTGTACCTATAACAAAAATTACAGGCCTCTCCATTCTTTGTAGGTGGGAAAACTTGCAAAATCAGCAGTGTATCAAATACTTATTTTCCCAACTGTAGATGCTGCCTTGCAATATTTAGGGTTTGTTCAAACTCGCGTATAAATAATGGGTCCCATTCCCATCCAGGAGAGTGGAAGAAATCTTAGTCACTAAGCTGGTACTGTAAAAAGGAAGTGTTTTTGTCACAGAAAAAAAAATGCTGATGTAATGGCATTTGTGGAAACACCCCACAGATATCCTCAGTCATATGATGGGAAATATTGTATATACAGTGGTGGCCAAAAGTATTGGCACCCCTGCAATTCTGTCAGATAATATTCAGTTTCTTCCTGAAAATGATTGCAATCACAAATTCTTTGGTCTTATTATCTTCATTTAATTTGCTTGCATGGAAAAAACACAAAATAGAATGAAGCAAAAATCAAATCATTGATCATTTCACACAAAACTCCAAAAATGGGCCAGACAAAAGTATTGGCACCCTCAGCCTAATACTTGGTTGCACAACCTTTAGCCAAAATAACTGCGAACAACCGCTTCCGGTAACCATCAATGAGTTTCTTACAATGCTCTGCTGGAATTGTAGACCATTCTTCTTTGGCAAACTGCTCCAGGTCCCTGATATTTGAAGGGTGCCTTCTCCAAACTGCCATTTTGAGATCTCTCCACAGGTGTTCTATGGGATTCAGGTCTGGACTCATTGCTGGCCACCTTAGAAGTCTCCAGTGCTTTCTCTCAAACCATTTTATAGTGCTTTTGGAAGTGCGTTTTGGGTCATTGTCCTGCTGGAAGACCCATCACGTCTGAGGGAGACCCAGCTTTCTCACACTGGGCCCTACATTATGCTGCAAAATTTGTTGGTAGTCTTCAGACTTCATAATGCCATGCACACGGTCAAGCAGTCCAGTGCCAGAGGCAGCAAAGCAACCCCAAAGCATCAGGGAACCTCCACCATGTTTGACTGTAGGGACCGTGTTCTTTTCTTTGAATGCCTCTTTTTTTTCCTGTACACTCTATGTTGATGCTTTTTCCCAAAAAAGCTCTACTTTTGTCTCATCTGACCAGAGAACATTCTTCCAAAATGTTTTAGGCTTTCTCAGGTAAGTTTTGGCAAACTCCAGCCTGGTTTTTTTATGTCTCGGGGTAAGAAGTGGGGTCTTCCTGGGTATCCTACCATACAGTCCCTTTTCATTCAGACGCCGACGGATAGTACGGGTTGACACTGTTGAACTTGTTTGGATGTTAGTCGAGGTTCTTTATCCACCATCCGCACAATCTTGCGTTGAAATCTCTCGTCAATTTTTCTTTTCCGTCCACATCTAGGGAGGTTAGCCACAGTGCCATGGGCTTTAAATTTCTTGATGACACTGCGCACGGAAGACACAGCAACATTCAGGTCTTTGGAGATGGACTTGTAGCCTTGAGATTGCTCATGCTTCCTCACAATTTGGTTTCTCAAGTCCTCAGACAGTTCTTTGGTCTTCTTTCTTTTCTCCATGCTCAATGTGGTACACACAAGGACACAGGACAGAGGTTGAGTCAACCTCTGCGCATCCTCCTCCTCCTCATGTTCAGCCTCCATCTCAGATATCACCACATCAGTTACAAGCTGGAAGCACTGCAGTACTGCCTCAGCCAAGCGGCAACAGGCTGTGCTGAAACTCATAAGCTTAGGTGATAAACCTCACACTGCTTGTGAGTTGTGGACAGCTGTGAAAGAGCAGGCAGATCTGTGGCTGAGACCGCTGAACCTACATCCAGGCATGGTCGTGTATGGGGGCTCTGAGGCGAGGCGAGATCACACAAGTACCATGCCTGGCTCATGTGCTTAACATCGTGATTCAGCGGTTTCTTAAATCGTACCCCGAGTTGCCAGATCTGCTTGTCAAAGTACGCCGCCTGTCAGCTCATTTTCGCAAGTCGGCTACAGCTTCCGCCGCCCTTGCTGTGTTGCAGCAGCGTTTACAGCTTCTGGCACACCGACTGGTGTGTGATGTCCCCACTCATTGGAACTCTACCCTTCACATGTTGCAAAGGATTTGTGAGCAGAAGAGAGCAGTTGTGGAGTACCAGCTGCAACAAGGCCGTCGATATTCAGGTTAGACTCCACACATAAGACCTCAGGAGTGGATCTGGATGTCTGACATATGTACCATCCTGACAAACTTTGAGGAGTCCACCAAGATGGTGAGTGGTGATGACGCCATCATTAGCGTCAGCATCCCACTTGTCTGTCTTTTGCAACGCTCTCTGGAGAGAATTAAAGAGGAGGCATTGCAGCCAGAGTATGATGAGATGGATCAAGAAGCCGTAGCGGGTGATTACACACAGCCCAGCCTCATCTCATCCCAACGTGCATTGAGGGACAATGAGGGAGAGGAGGAGGAGGAGGAGGAGGAGGAAGAACAGGAGCTGGTATCATGCGCTGTAGATGGTAGTACCTGTACAACTGTCATACCGTCGGTTCAGCGTGGGTGGCCTGAGGACAGGGGGGAGGAGGAGGAGGAGAGCATGGTCAGTCGTCATGTTGGTGAGGACACGGAAGCCTTGCCTGTTACCAGTCTGGCACGCATGGCTAACTTTATGTTACGCTGCCTTAACCGTGACCCTCGCGTTGTCAAAATGTTGGGTGACAGTCATTACTGGTTGGTGACACTTGTAAACCCCCGCTACAAGGAGAACTTTCACTCTCTTATTCCTGAGGTGGAGAGGTCTACAAAAATGGGGCAATACCAGAAGGCCCTTGCTGCAGAACTCTTAAAAAAATTCCCATCTGACCACGCTAGCGGCAGAGGTCACAGTTCGTTGCCCAACCAAGGCGTACAGGCGAGAGAGACGCAACTCCAATCCAGCAGAGACAGGGGAACACTGTCAACGTTCTCGGACAGTTTTCTGACACCCGCCCAGCTTACAGGCCCTGAGGCGCGGGGAACTCTCACAAGGAGTGGAAAGTTTCAAAAGATGGTGAGGGAGTACCTTGCCGATCGTACCAGCGTCCTCCGTGATTCCTCTGTACCTTTTAATTATTGGGTATCCAAGCTGGACACTTGGAATGAACTCGCTCTGTACGCCTTATCGGAGCGTGTTTTTAGTGCCGCTGGGGGAATTATAACTGATAAGCGCACTCGCCTGTCAACTGACAATGCTGACAAGCTGACCCTTATCAAAATGAACAAGGGCTGGATTGGGCCAGACTTTTCATCACCACCAAATGACAGCAGAGTAACATAAAGTCAAATCCACTGTGTTATTTCGGGAGGTGTATTCCCATGCACCGCTTCACACCCACTCATGGGTATACGCTTCCTCATTTTGGCTCTATTTTGCTCTTCTCCTTATACTCAGCCTCCACCACCACTATACCACCAGGGTGACCTTGGTCCGTGTTGCCAGCATTGCAAGTTCCTCCCTCCTAATTTTTGGTAGCTTTTGCTTGGAAGGCATAGGAAAAGACTATGGGAGACCCACTCCCCAATAATGGGAATAATGCTTTTAAGATGCTGTACTGCATGGCTCTTGTTTGCCAGCATTGCAAGTTACTCTGTCCTAATTTTTGGCAGCTTTTGCTTGGCAGGCATAGGCAAAGACTATGGGAGACCCACTCCCCAATAATGGGAATAATGTTTTTAAGATGCTGTACTGCATGGCTCTTGCAAGGGGCATTTAAACCGTGTTGCTAAGCTACTGCGACCTCCACCACTTTTCCAAGGGGCATTGATATTGTCTTTTTATTCCACTGCGACCTCCACGTCTCTTCCAAGGGGCATTTAAACCGTCTTTTTAAGCTACTGTGACCTCCACCACTCTTCCAAGGGGCATTAAAACCGTCTTCTTAAGCTACTGCGACCTCCACCGCTCTTCCAAGGGGCATTAAAACCGTCTTGTTAACCCTAGAACGCATGACCATAAAAATCTACATTTTCACATACCTGGGGCCTTTTAGGCCCGTGTGCAAATAACATGGAATAACTCAAACAAAAATGACAAACAACTATATACCTGAGGAATACCTAGAGTTTCAAAATTCTAACTAAAGTAATCTTGCAGAAAATAGAAAACAATTAACAGGACGGGCCTGCGAGGCCCCAGGTATGCGTTCTAGGATTAAGCTACTGCGACCTCCACCATTCTTCCAAGGGGCATTAAAACCATCTTGTTAAGCTACTGCAACCTCCACGTCTCTTCCAAGGGGCATTAAAACCGTCTTGTTAAGCTACTGCAACCTCCACGTCTCTTCCAAGGGGCCTTAAAACTGTCATGTTAAGCTACTGCAACCTCCTCGTCTCTTCCAAGGGGCATTAAAACTGTCTTGTTAAGCTACTGCAACCTACACGTCTCTTCCAAGGGGCATTAAAACCTTCTTGTTAAGCTACTGCAACCTCCACGTCTCTTTCAAAGGGCATTAAAACCGTCTTGTTAAGCTACTGCAACCTCCACCACTTTTTCAAGGGGCATTGAAATTGTCTTTTTATTCCACTGTGGCCTCCACGTCTCTTCTAAGGGGCATTAAAACCGTCTTGTTAAGCTACTGCGACCTCCACTACTTCTCCAAGGGGCATTAAAACCGTCTTGTTAAGCTACTGCGACCTCCACCACTCTTCCAAGGGGCATTAATATTGTCTTTTTATTCCACTGTGACCTCCACCACACCTCCAAGGGGCATTAAAACCGTCTTGTTAAGCTACTGCAACCTCCACGTCTCTTCCAAGGGGCATTAAAACCGTCTTGCTAAGCTACTGCGATCTCCACGTCTCTTCTAAGGGGCATTAAAACCGTCTTGCTAAGCTACTGCAACCTCCATGTCTCTTCCAAGGGGCATTAAAACTGTTTTGTTAAGCTACTGCGACCTCCACGTCTCTTTCAAGGGGCATTAAAACCGTCTTGTTAAGCTACTGCGAACTCCACCACTTTTCCCAGGGGCATTGATATTGTCTTTTTATTCCACTGCGACCTCCACCATTCTTCCAAGGGGCATTAAAACCGTCTTGTTAAGCTACTGCGACCTCTACCACTTTTCCCAGGGGCATTGATATTGTCTTTTTATTCCACTGCGACCTCCACGACTCTTCCAAGGGGCATTTAAACCATCTTGTTTAGCTACTGTGACCTCCACCACTCTTCCAAGGGGCATTAAAACCGTCTTGTTAAGCTACTGCGACCTCCACCACTTTTCCCAGGGGCATTGATATTGTCTTTTTATTCCACTGTGACCTTCACCATTCTTCCAAGCGGCATTAAAACAGTCTTGTTAAGCTACTGCGACCTCCAACACTTTTCCCAGGGGCATTGATATTGTCTTTTTATTCCACTGCGACCTCCACGTCTCCTCCAAGGGGCATTAAAACTGTCTTGCTAAGCTGCTGCAAACTCCACGTCTCTTCCAAGGGGCATTAAAACCATCTTGTTAAGCTACTGCAACCTCCACATCTTTTCCAAGGGGCATTAAAACCATCTTGTTAAGCTACTGCAACCTCCACGTCTCTTCCAAGGGGCATTAAAACCGTCTTTTTAAGCTACTGCAACCTCCACGTCTCTTCCAAGGGGCATTAAAACCATCTTGTTAAGCTACTGCAACCTCCACGTCTCCTCCAAGGGGCATTAAAACCATCTTGTTAAGCTACTGCAAACTCCACATCTCTTCCAAGTGGCATTAAAACCATCTTGTTAAGCTACTGCGACCTCCACCACTTTCCCCAGGGGCATTAAAACCATCTTGCTAAGCTGCTGCGACCTCCACCATTCTTCCAAGGGGCATTAAAACTGTCTTGTTAAGCTACTGCGACCTCCACCACTTTTCCAAGGGGCATTGATATTGTCTTTTCATTCCACTGCAACCTCCACCATTCTTCCAGAGGGCATTGCATTTCTTCCTAATTTTAGTCAGCTTTTGCTTTTCAATGCATAGGCGAACACTAAGGGAGACCCACTCCCCAATAAGGGGTAGAAGGTTTTTAGTATGCTGTAATCCACGTCTGTTTCAAGGGGCATTGCAGTTCCTCATAATTTTTGGAAAGCCTTCCATTCACTGCTTAGGCCAACATTGCACAGGAGACCCAGTTGCTATAAATGGAAAAAACGTTTTAGTTAAGGCCCTCTGACCTCCATGTCAAGGGGCATTAAAGTGCCTCGAAATTTTTGTTAGGCATTGCACTCACTGCATGCCTTTAACTGTGTAGCCGAACCGCTCCTTTTGGTACCGAAACATATCCTACAAGACATGTGTGGTTGACTGGCGTGATATTGATGTGAATGGTCCCTGTTCCTCCTGCTCTTTCTCCTTTGCCACCACCTCATCCATCATTCATCACCTGAAGCTTTGTTTTAACAGGAGTCATAGAACTGGGATAGTAGCAGGAAAACATCCAGCAATCTTCGGAGAAGGTAGGATATGCGCTAAAACGCTGATCACCTCAGGCCTAGCCGCTACTACATACATGCGCTTGCATTCCAAGAAAACGAAGCAGACGCTAACTTCTATCATCATCATTATGCTCCTCATCTTGGCACTCTCAACTCCCCTGATGGAGAAGCCAGGGCCCACCGGAGGAGTCTGGTTCTCTGGTGGGCTCGTCCAATGCTGCCCTAAAGCAGAGGGAAGTTTGAAGGAGAAATAGGGGCGGCTGGGGACCGTTTATGGACATCCGGCTGCCCCTAGGCGGCTGGGGACCGTGTGTGGACACCCGACCGCGGGGCGGCTGGGGACCGAGTATAGACACCCGGCCCCCCCTGGCGGCTGGGGACCGAGCGTGGACACCCGGCCGCCGGACGGCTGGGGACTGAGTATGGATGCCTCGCTGCCAAAGTAGCCATGAGGTAGTGGCCAGCTTTGGCCTCCTCCAAACTAAAAGGCCCCATTTCAAGTGCAAGCTAGCAGTATGGTATTGCAGCCTGGGGGTGGGTGGGTGGCAGGTTGCACACTTACGCTTGCATTCCAAGAAAACAAAGCAGATGCTAACTTCTATCATCATCATCATGCTCCTCACTTTGGCACTCTCAACTCGCCTGATGGAGAAGCCAGGGCCCACCGGAGGAGTCTGGTTCTCTGGTGGGCTCGTCCAATGCTGCCCTAAAGCAGGCCAGGCTAAGAAAATTGTTGGGGAAGTTTGAAGGAGAAATAGGGGCGGCTGGGAACCGCTTATGGACAACCGGCCGTCCCCAGGCGGCTGGGGACCGTGTGTGGACACCCGGCTGCAGGGTGGCTGGGGACCAAGTATGGACACCCGGCCGCCCCCTGGCGGCTGGGGACCAAGCGTGGACACCCGGCTTTTAGGCAGTAACCTGGTTGTCAGAGATGCTTCCAGGGGTCTTCCCCATGCTGTTCCCATGTCTTTTCAGCACTGTATGCATGTGTCACACAGCACATGGCCAGATAAGATTGTAAAATGTTAAAATTACATTTCCCGGTGAATACATTTGTCACGGTTGAAAGCAATACAAAAGTGCAAAAACGCATAAAAAATGCTACTTGTGAACATAGCCCAAGGTGTGGAGGAGTATTTTTGTTTTTGGTTATTTATTTTACCTTATACACAAGTCTTTACTCTGCAAAGGATGTTCCTAAACATATTTCACAGGAAAACCGTTTCAGTTTAGTTTTTGAACGTTATATTGTGAGCTTAATACCTCTGACCACGTTGTTGACAGCAGTGACCTGGGGGTCAGAAATGCTTCCTGGGGTGATGCCCATGCTGTCCCCTTGTCTTTTGAGCATTGTCACTATAGTTTTGGGCACTTTTTAGGCTTTCTACAGACTGCCGGGGGTGCCGCCGCAAAAATGCTCGGGTCTCCCATAGACTAACATTGAGCTTCGAGCACCCGAGCATTTTAGTGCTCGCTCAACACTAATAATCACCACACTCTATGGAGACTCATTGTAACAAATTTAAGGAGCAACATACTAAAAACATTTTAATTGATAAATGTCATAAAACATAAAAAATAAAAATATTAGGCATTTTATATAATAATAATAATAATTAAAAAATAAAATAATAATCATTTTATTATTCCATGGTGCTTTACAATTCAGATGTTACATGTGCAATGTCAGACATTACAAAGTAGCACAATTCCTACAAGAGGAGGTGAGGTCCCTGCTCACAAGTTTGCAACTTAAAAGTAAAGTTGGACACAAAAGGTAATAAGTGTTTGTAGTATATGGTACGGCCACCTTTTAGAATAAATAAGGATATACATATAAGGCTGCATGAACCGGCCACCAGCCGGTATCTGTGTAGTGAGCTGGCAGACTCTGGCTGTTCTGTGATAATTGAGATAGAGCCTGTTACAGGAATGATTACGCAGGATGGTGTTGCCACCTTGTGGCCAGAGGTTGCACCTGCGCAGGGTGTGATGACAGAGAAAAAGACTGAGCCTCCTGTGTCCCGCCCTAGAGAGTCACGTAACCAGAGTGGGAAGCAGGAAAAAGCGTGCAAAGAGTCTGTTGTTGTCTGTGAAAAGAGCCAGGACGGTGTGCAGCTCCTCGTGTGTGGTGCAGAGGAGACTCTCAACGTGATTTCTTTTATCTGACACCTTATCCTCAGAGCCTTCCCCAGCTTCTGCACTGCTGAAGGATTCAGCTGTTACACTCCCTGCTACTGGAGTGTGGACTACATAAGGGAATCCACAAAAGCTGCTATCCGGATCAGAGAGACTGTAAGCGGGACCTCTGGCGAGAGGCCGAAGTATTCCTTTCTTTCAGTAAAATTTGTTGTTCCTGTCTTCTTCGGCTGGGACCCCTTCCTGCAAAGACAGACAGGCCTGAGACGGGGGACACATCCTTCTGGAGTAAAGGACTGGTAACGTGTGAGTAGGGACAGTGAGGGTCAGCTTATCAGTACACGTTATTGCTGTGCATATTTACGGTTGTCATTTATTGTGTTCTGCTGTGTATACAAGTAAAGATACGGTTATCAAGATAGAGTCTGTGTGTGGGGATCTTGCTGGGCCAGATCATAGATACCAACGCTCGGCCTTGCCCGCGGTCACTTCATCTGGCGTAGTCGACAGGATCTGTGACCAACAAGATTCCCACCCAGGCCACGTGTACAGTCAGAAAGCCCCGCCGGTGTCTATTGTGAATCAGGTCAGTAAATTTGGCGGACGAAACTACCCTGTACCAGAGTGGGCGGAACAAGTCCGGATACTGGGGGAAATGTATAATATTGACCCTAAGACCTTGGCAGAAATGGCGGTACTGACGCTAGAGGGGGAGGCATGGACGACAGTCAGACTGGAGACGGTCAGGGGCCAGCGTACAGTAGATGATTTGGTGCGGGTGCTGGAGAACACCTATAGGCTGACCACATACCAGGGAACACTGCAACACATGTTCTTTAGACGGACGCAGCTTGAATGGGAGGATATTCCCCAATATGCGAACGCCCTTCAGGTACTCCTTGAACAAGCCTGTGGAAAAGGGGAACAACTAGCTGGTATGGCTCCTCGTGACCTGGTACTGAGAGACCAATTTGTAATAGGACTGAGAGACCAGTATCTTAACCGCACGTTACAGGACTTGATCCGGATGATGCCGACTCTTACTTTTGCTGAAGTCAAACAGGAAGCCATAGAACGTTCAACGGGACCCGTCATGGATGTGGGGATTCAAGGTGCTGCGTGCAGATCCATATCTGACATTAAAAATCCGAACAGTGACACGGAAGACCTGAAACAGATGGTAGCAGACTTACAGAAACAGGTATTACAGTTGACATTAGACCGACAGGGAGACCAGCGAAGACAGCCTAGTCGTCCCGTGAGACAGTGTTGGTCATGCGGTGATCCTCGCCATAGGGCAAATCGTTGTCCTCAACACTTCCCTCCGCAAAAACCTCCGTCGCACCAACAAACAAACCCTCAGTCGCCCCAGCGAAGGGAATTTCGATCAGACCAGCGAATGGAACCCCAGCCATATCCACAAGCAGAGCTACCACGCCGGGCCTCACCACAATGGCCGCCGTTAAACTAGACATCCCTGCAGCTGAGGCTCGCGCAGCAGGGGAGGCCAAGGAGAGGGGTGTGGAAAAACAGAGCCGATGGCGGAGTGCTCTTGCCTCGAATAGCCCGACACTTGAAGTTGTCCTGGAAGGAATTGCCGTACAGGGACTGATGGACACCGGGTCACAAGTGACCACGATCTCTGAACAGTTTTACGAAAATTACCTCAAACCAAGAACTGCTCGTGACCCAGACACCGCCATTAAGATTATTGCGGCTAATAATCTACCCATTCCAGTGACCGGAGTTGCTTGGATGGACACAAAGGCCTGTGGACAGGACTTATGGAAACGAGGGATCGTCATCGTCAAGGAAGGTTTCGGCTCCGAGACCCATGTGATAGTTGGAATGAACATCTTGAAAGACCTGGATCTTATGCTGTTGACAAGAAAAGGACCCAAATACTGGCAGAAAGTCACCAAACATAAGCCGACTCATCTGGCATTCCAGCGCGTAATCCGGACCGTTGGACTTCAACAGATGGCAGAGGAACAACTACCCCTAGCCGCCATTACGGTGCCACGCCGTACTCGGATTACTTTGCCCGCTGAAAAAGAGACAGTCATTTCCTTACCCCTTAACACCCACCGACAACTTGAGGGGGTTGAAGTGTTGGTCAAGCCGAGGACCCCAAGTGGGGGTAAGCTAAACCCACTAGTTGCTCGCACTCTAGCCGTCGTGAGGAACGGGAGAGTCCATGTCAGGTTAAACAACACTGCAGACGTAGGCCTAGCCCTTGAAGCCGGCACTCAGCTTGCCCGGGTATATGCTCTACCCACGGAAGTGAATCCCATTGGACCCCTAAAATTCACCCCGTCTACAGAAGGCGACTGGACGGTAACCGTCTCAGCCATAAACGCTCAAGTAGACGATGAAGACATTGGGTGAAAACTACGGGAAAAAGTACAGCTAGACACGTCTCAATACACCAAACAAGAAGTGTCTCAAGTGGAGGAACTCCTACGGGAACACCAAAACTCCTTTGCAAAGCATGACACAGACTTTGGGTGTACCACCAGTATCCAGCACGAGATATCCACGGGCGACACCCCCCCATATCCGCGAGAGGTACCGGCAGATACCACATCAGCAATACCAGGAGGTGAAAAGCCTGTTAGAATCCATGCTACGCGCCGGAGTGGTACGTGAAAGCCAGAGCCCGTGGGCTGCACCCGTGGTGATAGTCAAAAAGAAAGATGGTTCCCTAAGATTTTGCGTGGACTACCGTAGGCTGAACGCTTGCACTATCCGGGACTCATATCCACTTCCTCGGATCGAAGAGTCACTGACGGCCCTAAAGAAGGCCAAATATTTTTCGTCCCTAGACCTGGCCAGTGGATATTGGCAGGTTCCAATGAGTGAGAAGGACAGGGAAAAGACCGCCTTCATCCTTCCCATGGGCCTGTATGAGTTCGACCGGATGCCGTTCGGCTTGAATAACGCTCCGGGGACCTTTCAGAGACTGATGGAACGCTGTCTGGGAGACTTCAACTTTGAGTTTACGCTGATATACCTTGACGACATCGTGGTATACTCCGCCACCTTTGAGGATCATCTTCACAAGCTTGGCCAAGTGTTCCAGCGCTTGAGGGGACACGGCTTGAAGTTGAAGCCCAGCAAGTGCCTTCTGTTCCAGCAGGAAATCGACTACTTGGGTCACCGGATCTCGGCCGAAGGTGTCCAGCCCTCTCCGGAGAAGATAGCAGCCGTTCAAGAGTGGCCGCAGCCAACTACCGTCAAAGAAGTCCGGGCTTTTCTGGGACTGGCAGGCTACTACCGTCGGTTTGTCAAGGACTTTGCTCGGCTTGCTGAACCACTGCATGAGGTTCTCCGAGGGACCGCGAACAGTCCCAGAGGGCGACGCATCAGTTGGGGGCCTGACCGAGAAAAATCCTTTCAGGCACTTAAGGCTGCTCTAACATCCCCCCCTGTTCTGGCGTATGCAGATTACACATTACCGTTTCAGTTGCAAACCGACGCCAGCCTTCAATGCCTAGGGGTGGTCCTCTCTCAAGTTCAAGATAATAAAGAACGCATGATAGCCTATGCCTGTAGGTCTCTCCGTGATACCGAAAAGAATCCCGTCAACTACAGCTCCTTCCGTTTGGAACTCTTGGCTCTGACTTGGGCTATGACGGAGAAATTTGCCGGCTATCTGACAGGAGCGAAGGTGCTGGTCATGACGGACAACAATCCTCTTGCCCACCTAGAGAAAGCCAAACTAAGGGCAATGGAACAGCGCTGGATGGCCAGGCTCTCTAGATTCCAGTACAAAATTAAATACAGAGCGGGGAACGAGAATCAGAATGCTGACAGCCTGTCTAGAGTGACATCGTCCCCGCCAGTGGGGGACTGGGATGAAGAGTTGGAGGAAGATGAGATGCCTGACTTTGCCCGGCTCGCAAAGCAAATAGAAGATAGCCGCCAGTATGCTGTAGGAGGGATTGAAGCCGTAGTGGGATCTCCCCTGTCCCAGCAAGAATGGGCCAAGCTTCAAGATCGAGATCCCGAGCACGTCTTACTGAAACAGTATGTGAATAAACAAGAGAAACCGCCCTCCGAAGTGAGAGACCGACTATCGACCGGAGCCTTGGCTCTGCTCGCCCAATGGGATCGGCTGATCGTGAAAGATGGAGTCCTGTGTCGCAGGGCCCTTCTATCCCATATGCTGGAGGAGTGTTTGCAGATTGTCGTCCCGGTGTAGTTGGCCCATGAGATGGTGGGCGAAGCTCACAGGAGGAACGGCCACTTCGGCATAGACAAGACCCTCCGGTGGACCCAGCAGTTCATTTTTTGTCCGGGGCTCCGTAAGCTGGTTGAAAACATCTGTCAAGGATGCCGTACCTGTGAATTCCACAAGTCCGCAGAGCAGCGTGCCCCCGTCCAGACTATTAAGACGTCGAGGCCCCTCGAACTGTTGATGGTGGACTATCTGTTGATCGGAACGGCGAATAGTGGCTACCAGTACTGTCTGGTGATGGTGGACCACTTCACGAAATTGGCCGTCGCTGTTGCTACCAAGGATCAGACTGCTGAATCAGCTGCACAGGCCATCTGTCAGCAATTCGTTCGGGTCTACGGGTGTCCGGAGCGGCTACACTCTGATCAGGGGGCTTGTTTCGAAGGGCGAGTCATTGAAGAACTCCAACGGATGTATGGAATCAAGAAGTCCAGGACCACCCCTTACCATCCACAAGGGAATGGCGCGTGTGAACGCTTTAACTGGACCCTCTTACAACTGATCCGGACACTGGCTGAAGACAAAAAGCCCGACTGGTCTCGATTCCTCCCAGAACTGCTGTGGGCCTATAATAATCAAGTCCATTCCGTCACCGGATACACCCCATTACCCTTCTCTTTGGCCTTCCAGACAAAGACATCCATGAGTTGCAACTGTCTAGCTCCGAAGAAGATACCTGTGGTACCTATCCTTCCTGGCTACAAACACACCGCCAGAGAATGGAGACTGTCTACCGGCTAGTAGGCCAACAAATCCAGGATCAAGTGCACGCTGACCCACTTCCGGAACAAGAGGACTCGCTGAATGTAGGTCAACTGGTCCTAGTCCGTATAAAGAAACCGCAAGGGAAACTCCGGCCCAAGTGGGAGACCGAAGTCTATCGAGTAATTGGACAGCCGTACCCCGGTGGCCCCGTCTATCGAGTGCAGGGCGAAGACAGTGGCAGCATTCGAACTTTGCACCGTAATATGTTGCGCCCCTGCCGTTCCCAGCCTGACTCCCCTACTGTGATACCTAGAGAGATGGATATCACTAATACTGTCGGAGACGCTGACCCTGGGGATGTAGAGATTGAATGCATGCCTACCCCTGTCCGTCCGACTGACGCACTTGGACCGATTACCTCCTCTACTGACATGTCGACTGGGAAAGAGAGTGGGGTGACTGATCGGAGGGAGGGGATCCAACCTGTTAGGCGGACAACGAGAACCGCTGCAGGGGTACCTCCAGGACAGTCCTACAGAGACCAATATGTGTGGCCCTCTTCCCAGCCGCCCCCTGTCACATCCACAGCCATCGCCGCCCTGGAACCGGTCGTTGACAGGGACTGCCAACCTTTGAGTGGGGGGGCGTGTAGTGAGCTGGCAGACTCTGGCTGTTCTGTGATAATTGAGATAGAGCCTGTGACAGGAATGATTACGCAGGATGGTGTTGCCACCTTGTGGCCAGAGATTGCACCTGCGCAGGGTGTGATGACAGAGAAAAAGACTGAGCCTCCTGTGTCCCGCCCTAGAGAGTCATGTGACCAGAGTGGGAAGCAGGAAAAAGCGCGCAAAGAGTCTGTTGTTGTCTGTGAAAAGAGCCAGGATGGTGTGCAGCTCCTCGTGTGTGGCGCAGAGGAGACTCTCAACGTGATTTCTTTTATCTGACATCTTATCCTCGGGGCCTTCCCCAGCTTCTGCACTGCTGAGGGATACAGCTATTACACTCCCTGCTACTGGAGTGTGGACTACATAAGGGAATCCACAAAAGCTGCTATCCGGATCAGAGAGACTGTAAGCGGGACCTCTGGCGAGAGGCCGAAGTATTCCTTTCTTTCAGTAAAATTTGTTGTTCCTGTCTTCTTCAGCTGGGATGCCTTCCTGCAAAGACAGGCCTGCGACGGGGGACACATCCTTCTGGAATAAAGAACTGGTAACGTGTGAGTAGGGACAGTGAGGGTCAGCTTATCAGTACACGTTATTGCTGTGCATATTTACGGTTGTCATTTATTGTGTTCTGCTGTGTTAAAAATGTATACAAGTAAAGATACGGTTATCAAGATAGAGTCTGTGTGTGGGGATCTTGCTGGGCCAGATCATAGATACCAACGCGCGGCCTTGCCCGCGGTCACTTCATCTGTATATGTTCAGATTTTTTATCAGTTAACAAAATGCATAGTTAAGATTGATAAATGCAAAAAAATGTTAGTAAACCTAGAAATTTGTTTTTTAGTTAATTTTTTTTTTATTTTAATTAATAATAGCATAGAAGGATAAGGAGGGGGACTAGGAACATAATCAATAGCCAAAATCATAGTCAGGAGGACAGCCGGGGTCAGATACTGGGTGATCAGTAAAAGCCAATCAGTATGAATACCGCGGAGCCCGGTGACAGAGGCGTTACTGAAACATGTCCAGGTAGAGATGGACCAGTCAGAAGGCCACAGGTAGATGGTGATGGTCCTTCTATACAGGTCCAGCAGTGATGGTGGATCTGCTGGACTTCAGGTTTTCTGTCTTTTAGATGGTTTCAGGGCAACAGTAACAGCATGCAAATGCACGAGCAGCCCTGCATAATCCACGCCGGCAGGATGATAAGATCCGGCGGAAGATGGAACCTATGAGAAGAGAAGTAAATATAATGTAAGTGATGGGACTCCATAATACATGATACTACTGTGCGGTCACTGTGCCGGACGGCAGAGGAATCTCATCACACAGAGGTCAGGGATCATTGTCAGCCATCATACATGTGACAATCCATCACTGACAGATGACATCTGCTCCGCATGAATTATTCTCACTGACCGACATCACACAACATGGAGCTGATTCTCACACTTACCTCGTCTCTTATTCCCCTTTTCTACATTTTCAGATTTTTCTTGCTCTTTACTCAGATTTATTGAAGATTTTCTTTCCTCCTGAGCTGGAAATTCTGATCAGAAAGTAAAAAAAACCTCAGTAACGACATATTCCCATGGGACCTGCTTAGTCTCCTGTATATAGTCCTGTCTCCTATAGTCCTGAAAATCTAGTATTGCTTCATAATAGGGCAGAATAAGTCCTATATAATGTGCATAACCTCATCTGAGGGACATTAGATGTACCACTAATATAGAGAAGTAAGTGTCCTGTCTGCCGCCATGTGGTACATCATTGGTGAGAGATATTTTATAATAGGAGACGATGTCTCCTTATGATGATGTAGGTTATTGGATGCTACAACATATCTCACAGAAACAATGAAAAAAACTTCTGTACACAATGTAAGGAAATAGAGATAGAGTATGGGCCATGGGCAACATAATTGGGATCCATGAAACATAGACAACATAGGAAACCTATTACAGAAAAACCACGTAGAAATATTTGAGCCTTAAAGACAACATTCACTTTGTTGGTGCTGTAGACATGTACATACCTGACAATGGGGACGAGGATGGCAAGCTGCTAATAGCATCTTCTCTATCAGATAGAGGAACAGAATCTTTCTGCCTGTTTGAAAGAAAATAAATGTGTAAATCAGAAATAAATGCAGTATAAAAGGGGTTTTCTCAGTATAAGAACATGGACAATAGGGCCTAATAGGATGCATGACCGTCATAGTGGGGAAGGTTTCCTGCTCAAAACTACCTTCTATAGAGCCGAGCAGAAATCAGCTGCTAAGCATGACTGGCATGTAATACTACATCTCTGCCACAATATGGGCAGCACTAAAAATGCATGACCGGCCGCAATTATAGACTGTTAGTTATCACCAGCAGTTTCTAAAGGCAAAAGCACAATTACCGCTCATCATGGGGTGGTGGATGCTGAATTTGATAATATGGTATTTATATCCTATATTTGATGTTGTGTACATATATCATCCTGAAGCTCCCAGTAGTGGCCCCATAATCTACTCACATCTCTGAGATGTTTGTGCTGGATTCTACGGTATACTCTGGAGAGGACTTGGGATCCTCATTGTCCACTGTCCTGGTAGCAGTGGTACAGAGCTAAATGTGGAAACAATAAAAAATATATGAAATAATTTAATGTTTACTTTTACGTGTCTTTTACACATATTTTGGATTTATTAATCACATACTTACTTTTGAAAATCGTTCAGAAGTTGATATAAAATTGTGGAAGTCAAGACTCTCATTGTCCTCACTTGTGTGCTCTGAGACCAGATGTTTGTTTATATCATAATGATCTACAAGACATAGATAATGAAGTGCTATTAGAGGTTGTCAGTATAACACAGTCACCATTTATCATTAATATTAATGGGAAACAATTGTTACATATTAAGGAAGACGAGACAAACAGCCGCTTAGTCTAGATGACGTCTTCTTCTACTTACTCATAAATAAGCTGGTGTCCACATCTGATGTTAGCTTAGGAACATACACCGGCTTTTGACTTAGAAGGTTATCAAAGTCTAAGTCACTTAAGAAGGGATGACCCTTGATCTCAAATACTCCTCCTGGATAAAGAAAAACAAAGGTGATGTGGATATTGTCAGAAACTCCCCCATATCTAAACGGTGTATCTTAATCTGAACTAATTATATAACTGAGCCGACATGTAAGAAATAGACTAAAGCACTAAAAATGCACAAGCTGATAGACAAGTGCCGATCCTCATGTACATTTGCGATATGTCCTCGGTGTAATAAGGAAATAATAATATTATTATATCTGTTACCTGTCCCAAGTCTATGCACAGGATTTATTATGAGCAGCTCTGTGATAAGGGTCTGAGCATCAGGTGGAGGAGCACGATCACAATTCCAAATTATGTGTCCTGTTATGTAGAAAATTACAGAACATAAAACCTCTTTACTGGACTATAAGATAAAGCAAAGGAAAAAACTAAACTAATGTAACCGGTCAAAGCAATGATTGGATCATTCTACTTACCAATGCCAATACTTTTATAAAGCTCAATTACAGAACCCCCACGAAGTGGTACGTATCCCAGGAGAAATTCAAGTAGGATTATCCCCATTGACCACCAGTCAACAGGTCTTCCGTAGCCTTTCTTTAGGATGATCTCTGGGGCTTTGTATAACGGGGTGCCACAGTCCTGGAAACCAAGAGAGATTAGAGATGAAAATAGATTAAATTATTATTTTGCCAAGTTTTCGACATAAAAACAGAATGACAGAAGATAAAATATCAGTGGAAAAGTTATCTAAAAATGAAGAATGTAGAGAAGACACAATAGGGTGATGAGATTTGTACAGAACCAGCTAAGTTCCTGTAAATAATGCTGACCTCACGGTTCAGGAACTCTCTGGCGATGTCCTCCGCTAATTCCTTGTAGATGTTGGTGTTTGGTATCATGACACCAACTTTTGAAAGCCCAAAATCTGTGACTTTAATATGTCCAGTAGACGTTATCAGGAGGCTGTGAAAGAAAAGATGGGTTTAGCTTCATAGACCGTGAGATGATAAAGGATAAATTTCCCCCTTTTGTTATAATACAGGGGGCACTTACTTCTCTGGCTTCAAGTCTCTGTGCACCACACCATAACTATGGAGGTATTCTACAGCAAGAACCGCTTCTGCAAAGAATAAGTGGGCCAAGGGGACAGGTAAAGGACCCCTGGTTCTTAGGGGGGTCCTGCAGTCTCCACCTATAGAAGAAAGAAAATATGACAGGTAAGTGGTTTATTCAGCGGATCACCATAATGTATAATGAGAAGTGAGCAGAGACATTGGGGCAGGAGAGAATATATAAAGATATAATGTATATTCGACATAATATTAGTCTGAAGTCATGGTGAAACGTCATCCATGTAACTAATAACACAAATAGCATCTTGTCTACAGCTGGAGATACTGACAGTGCGGACATACAGGGAGATCACACACATCAATGACTTTCCGGGCATCTTGGTAATGGATAACCTGTAGTAAATGCTCTGTGGGGATGTAACCATTCACATTGAAAAATCCTAATTTTAAGAGTGGTGATAAAATGTAAGCAGACATGGTCTGAATATAATACAATGTACGTGTCCTACCTCCTACATACTCCATGACCATACACAGGTGAGATCTTGTAGGGAAGGAGCAGAGCATGGAGACCACAAAGGGACAATCAGCGAATGTCAGGATGTCCCTCTCCAGAAAGGCCATTTCCACTTTCCGTGGCCTATCCAAGTTCTTCTTGGCCATTTTCTTCATAGCAAAGACCTGTTGTGAGACTTTATGATGCACTAAGTAGACGGCACTAGAGAGAAGGAGAATCCAAGGGTTATAATAAATCCTTATTACAGTCTGTATATAGAAGTCATTATATGATTTTCTGTACTAATGTTTATACTAGAAGTCCGGCCATCACTAGAAATCCACATCTAGAAATACATGAGACACTACATAGATCACCTATGGGAGGTTCCACAATGCCACGTCTGCCGGAGCCCTCACCCAGGTCACATTACAGGTGAGAGAATCTACCGAAATTCTTCTTGGGCAGATTCGCTATAATTGACCAGTAGTTACGATTCAGTCCAAATAAAAATTGGTCCAAATTGAAAGTCCTCCAATTGCTGTAAGCAGATGTTTTTTAAGCTCTCTCCACACCCCAAAGCATAATAAATGGAGGGGAGGAAATACGTTAAAATGTAATTAAACATAATATACCCACCTGTCCTAGGCCCTCACCTGTCCATCACTGCAGTCCTCCATCCTCTGTGCCAGTCTTTGGTTGTTCTGGCGCCCCCTTCTGCTGCTGAGGCCAGTGATTGGACTCACATGGTCATGGTGGACGGTGGCAGGTAGGTACAGATGTCATTGATGTCCATATCGTGTCACCCCTATCGTGACCATGTGTAGCCAATAACTCTTATCAGCTCCATAATGAAGCCCCCCCAAAAAAACAAAGACTGGAGCGGAGAGCAGGAAAGCTCTGGTGGAGGTGGCAGCATAAGGACAGATGAGGGTCCAGGACAGGCAAGGGTAATGTATTATATTATTTGAATCCCTTTCCTTACAGTTTGATTTGTTACAGATCAGTTTGCTCAACTGGATATACAGTACAGTAACTGAGCTGAATAGTGACATTTAGATGTGGACAGTGGTGTGGACTTGTATCGTTTCCCTATGACAGTGATGGCGAACCTTTTAGAGACCGAGTGCCCAAACTGCAATCCAAAACTCACTTATTTATCGCAAAGTGCCAACACGGCAATTTAACCTGAATACTGTCTGAGGTTTTATTTTGGAAAAACAACTCCTACATTAGCACGCAATAGAGTCTATAGCAAAGAGCTTGTAAGCGCTGCAGTCCAAGCCTAAGATTCTCGCCACCGATTGCAGAGGAGGTCTGTTCTTGAGAATGGAGAGGATTTTTATTCAAAAGTAAAATTGCAAAGTCGTTTGTTTTTACAACCTCTTTGTTTCTGTAACCCTTTATCATGATGAGAATAACCCTTTAAGCCAGGGATGTCAAACTTTAATATACAGAGGGCCAAAATTAAAAGCTTGGACAAAATCACAGGCCAAACTTTATATTTGTTAAAAAATGTCTACAATTCAGGAAGTTTTTCCTTATCAAATAAAACTATTAACTTTTGCAATTATATTGTAATAATATAATATGTTATGTAAGAGCCGTAAAAAGCATGGCCTAATGTAAATATGTAATAACAAAAGGATAAAAAAAACTTGAATAAAACAGATAATAAAGTATGATGCAAACAAATGTGCCTCCAAACAGAGTATGATACCCCCACAGTGAATTCCTCCACATGCACAGTATGATGACCCTACTGTACCCCCCATCAATCCCTGGTGACCCCATCACAGTATGATTGTGACCCCATCACAGTATGATTCTCCAGCAGTAATCCCCACACAGCCCTCCATACAGTATAATGGTCCCCACATAGTTCTCCATACAGTATAATGACACCACATAGTCCTCCATACAGTGTAATGGGCCCCACATAGTCCTCCATACAGTATAATGGGCCCCACATAGTCCTCCATACAGTATAATGGCCCCATATAGTCCTCCATACAATGTAATGGCCCCACATAGTCCTCCATACAGTACAATGGCCTCACATAGTCCTCCATACAGTATAATGGCCCCACATAGTCCTCCATACAGAATAATAGGCCCCACATTGTCCTCCATACAGTATAATGGTCCCCACATAGTTCTCCATACAGTATAATGACACCACATAGTCCTCCATACAGTGTAATGGGCCCCACATAGTCCTCCATACAGTATAATGGGCCCCACACAGTCCTCCATAAAGTATAAAGGGCCCCACATAGTCCTCCTTACAGTATAATGGCCCCCACATAGTCCTCCATACAGTGTAATGGGCCCCACATAGTCCTCCATACAGTGTAATGGCCTCACATAGTGCTCCATACAGTGTAATGGGCCCACATAGTCCTCCATACAGTATAATGGCCCCATATAGTCCTCCATACAATGTAATGGCCCCACATAGTCCTCCATACAGTACAATGGCCTCACATAGTACTTCATACAGAATAATGGGCCCCCATATGGTCCTTCCTACAGTATAATGGCCCCCACATAGTCCTCCATACAGAATAATGGGCCCCCATATGGTCCTTCGTACAGTATAATGGCCCCACATAGTCCTCCATACAGAATAATGGGCCCCACATAGTCCTAAATACAGAATAATGGGCCCCCATATGGTCCTTCCTACAGTATAATGGCCCCCACATAGTCCTCTATACAGTGTAATGGGCCCCACATAGTCCTCCATACAGTGTAATGGCCCCATATAGTCCTCCATACAGTGTAATGGGCCCACATAGTCCTCCATACAGTATAATGGCCCCACATAGTCCTCCATACAGAATAATGGGCCCCCATATGGTCCTTCCTACAGTATAATGGCCCCCACATAGTCCTCCATACAGTGTAATGGGCCCCACATAGTCCTCCATACAGTGTAATGGCCCCATATAGTCCTCCATACTGTGTAATGGGCCCATATAGTCCTCCATACAGTATAATGGCCCCACATAGTCCTCCATACAGTATAATGGCCCCACATAGTCCTCCATACAGTATATTGGCCTCATATAGTCCTTCCTACAGTATAATGGGCCCCACATACTCTTTCATACAGTATTATGAGCACCACATAGTCCTCCATACAGTGTAATGGTCCCACATAGTCCTCCATACAGTACAATGGCCTCACATAGTCCTCCATACAGAATAATGGGCCCCACATAGTCCTCCATACAGAATAATGGGCCCCCATATGGTCATTCCTACAGTATAATGGCCCCCACACAGTCCTCCATACAGTGTAATGGGCTCCACATAGTCCTCCATACAGTATAATGGCCCCATATAGTCCTCCATACAATGTAATGGCCCCACATAGTCCTCCATACAGTACAATGGCCTCACATAGTACTTCATACAGAATAATGGGCCCCCATATGGTCCTTCCTACAGTATAATGGCCCCCACATAGTCCTCCATACAGAATAATGGGCCCCCATATGGTCCTTCGTACAGTATAATGGCCCCACATAGTCCTCCATACAGAATAATGGGCCCCACATAGTCCTAAATACAGAATAATGGGCCCCCATATGGTCCTTCCTACAGTATAATGGCCCCCACATAGTCCTCTATACAGTGTAATGGGCCCCACATAGTCCTCCATACAGTGTAATGGCCCCATATAGTCCTCCATACAGTGTAATGGGCCCACATAGTCCTCCATACAGTATAATGGCCCCACATAGTCCTCCATACAGAATAATGGGCCCCCATATGGTCCTTCCTACAGTATAATGGCCCCCACATAGTCCTCCATACAGTGTAATGGGCCCCACATAGTCCTCCATACAGTGTAATGGCCCCATATAGTCCTCCATACTGTGTAATGGGCCCATATAGTCCTCCATACAGTATAATGGCCCCACATAGTCCTCCATACAGTATAATGGCCCCACATAGTCCTCCATACAGTATATTGGCCTCATATAGTCCTTCCTACAGTATAATGGGCCCCACATACTCTTTCATACAGTATTATGAGCACCACATAGTCCTCCATACAGTGTAATGGTCCCACATAGTCCTCCATACAGTACAATGGCCTCACATAGTCCTCCATACAGAATAATGGGCCCCACATAGTCCTCCATACAGAATAATGGGCCCCCATTTGGTCATTCCTACAGTATAATGGCCCCCACACAGTCCTCCATACAGTGTAATGGGCTCCACATAGTCCTCCATACAGTGTAATGGCCCCATATAGTCCTCCATACAGTGTAATGGGCCCACATAGTCCTCCATACAGTATAATGGCCCCACATAGTCCTCCATACAGTATAATGGCCCCACATAGTCCTCCATACAGTATATTGGCCCCATATAGTCCTTCCTACAGTATAATGGGCCCCACATACTCTTTCATACAGTATTATGAGCACCACATAGTCCTCCATACAGTGTAATGGGCCCCACATAGTCCTCCATACAGTATAATGGCCCCACATAGTCCTCCATACAGTATAATGGCTCCAAATGCTCCTCCATATTGTAAAATGGCCCCATATAGTCCTCCATACAGTATAATGGCCCCGCATACTTCTCCATATTTTATAATGGCTCCATATAGTCCTCCATACAGTATAATGGCCCCGCATAGTCCTCCATACAGAATAATGGGCCCCCATATGGTCCTTCCTACAGTATAATGGCCCCCACATAGTCCTCCATACAGTGTAATGGGCCCGCATACTTCTCCATATTTTATAATGGCCCCACATAGTCCTCCATACAGTATAATGGCCCCACATAGTCCTTCATACAGTATATTGGCCCCATATAGTCCTTCCTACAGTATAATGGGTTCCACATAGTTTTTCATACAGTATTATGAGCACCACATAGTCCTCCATACAGAATAATGGGCCCCACATAGTCCTCCATACAGAATAATGGGCCCCCATATGGTCCTTCCTACAGTATAATGGCCCCCACATAGTCCTCATACAGTGTAATGGCCCCATATAGTCCTCCATACAGTGTAATGGGCCCACATAGTCCTTCATACAGTATAATGGCCCCACATAGTCCTCCATACAGTATAATGGCCCCACATAGTCCTCCATACAGTATATTGGCCCCATATAGTCCTTCCTACAGTATAATGGGCCCCACATACTCTTTCATACAGTATTATGAGCACCACATAGTCCTCCATACAGTGTAATGGGCCCCACATAGTCCTCCATACAATATAATGGCCCCACATAGTCCTCCATACAGTATAATGGCTCCACATGGTACTCCATATTGTATAATGGCCCCATATAGTCCTCCATACAGTATAATGGCCCTGCATACTTCTCCATATTTTATAATGGCCCCATATAGTCCTTCCTACAGTATAATGTGCCCCACATACTCTTTCATACAGTATTATGAGCACCGCATAGTCCTCCATACAGTGTAATGGGCCCCACATAGTCCTCCATACAGTATAATGGCCCCACATAGTCCTCCATACAGTATAATGGCTCCATATAGTCCTCCATACAGTATAATGGCCCCGCATAGTCCTCCATACAGTATAATGGCCCCACTTAGTCCTCCATACAGTATAATGGCCCCACATAGTCCTCCATACAGTATAAAGGCCCCACATAGTCCTCCATACAGTATAAAGAGACCACATAGTCCTCCATATTGTATAATGACTCCGCATACATCTCCGTACAGTATAATGGCCCTGCATAGTGTTCCATACTGTATAATGGCCCCACATAGTCCTCCATACCTTATAATGGCCCTACATAGTCCTCCATACAGTATAATGGCCCCGCATGGTCCTCCATACAGTATAATGGCCCCGCATACTTCTCCACACAGTATAATGACCCCGCATACTTCTCCATACATTATAATGACCTCGCATACTTCCTCGTACAGTATAATGGTCCTGCATAGTGTTCCATACTGTAAAATGGCCCCACATAGTCCTCCATACCTTATAATGGCCCCACATAGTCCTCCATACAGTATAATGGCCCCGCATGGTCCTCCATACAGTATAATGGCCCCGCATACTTCTCCACACAGTATAATGACCCCGCATACTTCTCCGTACAGTATAATGGTCCTGCATAGTGTTCCATACTGTATAATGGCCTCACATAGTCCTCCATACAGTATAATGGCCCCGCATGGTCCTCCATACAGTATAATGGCCCCGCATGGTCCTCCATACAGTATAATGGCCCCGCATGGTCCTCCATACAGTATAATGGCCCCGCATACTTCTCCACACAGTATAATGACCCGCATACTCCTCCATACAGTATAATGACCCCGCATACTTCTCCGTACAGTATAATGGTCCTGCATAGTGTTCCATACTGTATAATGGCCCCACATAGTCCTCCATACAGTATAATGGGCCCCGCATACTTCTCCACACAGTATAAAGACCTCGCATACTCCTCCATACAGTATAATGGGCCCCGCATACTTCTCCACACAGTATAATGACCCCGCATACTCCTCCATACAGTATAATGACCCCGCATACTTTTCCGTACAATATAATGGCCCTGCATAGCGTTCCATACTGTATAATCAGGTCGCACGTGTAGAGGAGAGTGGCCGCGGTGCTAGTGAGAGGGGAATGGTGCGCGGGCTGAGGAGAGTGATGGTGGTGGCGGCAGTGCTGAGGACATGGAGCTCGTGCCCACCGGGAGGGCTCTGCGTGCCATAGGTTCGCCACCACTGCCCTATGATAACACTGAATGTTAGAGCACAGAGGCAGAAGTATTGTCATAGGGAACCCTGAGAAATGTGGATTATGGTAACAGAAATCTCACCCAAAAGCTCCGCTGCTGATGAGTTTCGAAGTTTCATAGTCGCTCATATGTGGCTTTCCTGCCGGGATCAATGATGATTCGATCACGCTCTATAAAGGAATAAGAAATGATATTAAGGAAAAAAGCTCCAGATGCAGAAACGTCTCCCCCTATATTATGTCCCAGCTGATTTACACTGATCCGATGTAGGGAGGATACAAGCCGGACGCTCCGCAGACACGGATGTAATATAAGGGGGTCCTCTATACACCGGTATAATTGTAAAGTGCTGGATAATATGAGAGATCAAACAGAGAAGAACTTACTGGGAATCTGTCAGCAGGATTGTTCTATGTAATCTGGAAGTAGCATGATGTAGGGGCAGAGACCCTGATTCCAACGATGTGTTACTTACTAGGCTGTGTGCTGTTGTTTCCATAAAATCAGTTTTTGATCAGCAGGAGATTATCACTAGAGGACTATGTGTCTCGTGCCATGTAGTCCTATTGCTCTGTAACCCCGACTCAACCACGGATTAGCAGCGTTCTGCCTATGCACAGTGTACACAGAAAGCTGCCAATCAGTAGTGTGGGCGGGGTTATACAGGGCTCAGCATTCAGAGGACTGCTAGATCTGCTGCGAATAAAACAGTGATTTTATTACAACTGCTGCACCCAGTAAAGTAAGTGATATATCGTTGGAATCAGGGTCTCTGTCCCTACATCATGCTGCTCTCTGATGAAATAGCATGAACCTGGTGACAGATTCCCTTTAATATAAATGCAGTTGACTAACACATTAGTGTCATCTCCACTTAGAATAGAGACGTCCCCTGGTTATATGGGGGATAATACTGGTCAGGTCAGTCACACCCCATAATCTGGTGATACACAGACGTCCCCCTCTATGATACTTACACCGGCGGATTCCTGGATCTCCGGGATCTCACAGATTCCACTGTCAGGATTCACCAGCGCAGATGGAACTAAAATAGTGATAAATGATGAAGAGATAAAATGTATTAGACGATATCAATCCTACATAGATAATACAGCGATATAACGGGGAAATGACAAGACGTCTGTGAATGGGATTAATACTCGTTATATGGGGATTCTAATATGGGAACGTACGGGGCATCCACAGATAAATGTAATGTAAATGATGGAGGACCCCCAATCATCACATGAATGAGGAGCCCCCCACCCCTGCTGCACATGAGAGTGATGGGAAGAGAGCTGAAACATAGCAGCCATATGCAAATTAGCCTGGAAGTGCACTGGGGGCATGTCACTGCACTCAGATTTCTCTTCCATGCCCCCAGTGCACTTCCATCCTGATTTGTATATGGCTTTTACATTAGATTTCTCCTGACTGGTACATTGGATTTCTGCAAGCAAATAATTATTATTAGGGGACAATGGCCTATACGGTCATACTCAGCGGCGGCAGGCCACGCGACTGCTATGGGACCCGTGAGCTGGTGGGGCCCAGTGTCAGCGCCCGCATTGGGCTCCGCCTGCATCGGGCCCCTTCCACATCCCACCCCAGATCGCAGTTGAAAGCAATGATGGAGGCGGGAGCGTTATATGAAACTTCCTTTCACATCATTCCCCCTCTGCGTCTGATGCAGCAGCGCGATGACATCAGTTCAATTGGGTCGGGTAGTGGAGCTGATGAGAGGCGCTGCAGAGACTGAAGCAGCGGGGGAACAAGGAGCGGTAAGTGTATATTTATTTATTTTTGAGTGAGTATGTGGTGCCCATATTGCTGGAGGACTGTGGCTGCACTTGATCCTATGGGTGCTGCACTCAGTCCTATGGGGGCTGCACTAAGCCCTATAGGGGTTGCACTGAACCCTATGGGGGCTGCATTATGCCCTATGGGGGCTGGCTTATATTGCGAGGAAGACCATGGGGGGTGCATTATATTGCATGGAGGACCATGGGGGTGCATTATATTGCATAGAGGACCATGGTGGTGCATTATATTGCATGGAGGACCATGAGGGGTGCATAATATTGCGTGGATGACCATGGGAGGTGCACAATATTGCATGGAGGACAATATGGGTGCATTATATTGCATGAAGGACCATGGGGGTGCATTATATTGTGTGAAGGACCAGGGGGATGCATTATATTGCATGGAGGACCATGGGGGGTGCATTATATTGCATGGAGGACCATGGAGGGTGCATTATATTGCATGGAGGACCATGGGGGGTGCATTATATTGCATGGAGGACCATGGGGGGTGCATTATATTTTGTGGAGGACCACGAGGGGTGCATTATATTGCATGGAAGACCATGGGGGTGCATTATATTGTGTGGGGACCATGGGGTGGCGCATTATATTATATGTAAGGCTATGTGGGACCATTATGATATTTGAAGGGTTATGTGGGGCCATTATAATATTTGGAGGGTTATGTCGGGGCATTATACTGTATGCAAGCAATTATACGGTGTGAAGATTTGTGTGGGGTCCATCTTACTGTGTGAAGGGCTGTGTGTTGCCTTTATACTGTTTGGAGGGCTAGCAGGGGCCATTTTATGGTGTGGTGAGGTATGGGGGCCATTATACTGCATAGAAGGCTGTGTGGGGGTCACAGTTGGGGGATCATACTGTGTTGGGGTCACCATGCTTTGCGTCGGGAGTTGAGGGGGTGTACAGTAGGGTCATTATACTGTGCATGTGGAGGCTAATGTGGAGGAATGCACCATGGAGGAATCATACTGTATTTGGGGGGCACTTTTGTTGGCATCATACTATAGGGGGGCAATGAAATAGAAATCTAGGACTTCAGCAGGAGGAAAATTAATATGTAAAGGCTGGAAAGTTGTGAGATCTGCTCTCCTGTCACTCCGACAATTATTTAATTTTTTTTTTTTCAGTTGGGGGGGCAATCAGAACTTCTGCTATTGTGCCCCATGATTTCTATGCATGCCCCTGGTCCTACCACTACTTCTATATGAAACAATTTGCTGCCAGGTTCCCATTACACAGAGTAGAGCAGACCTGGGCAAAGTGGAGCCCGTGGGCCACATCCGGCCCTCTGACTGTTCCAGTCCGGCCTGTGGACTGAGATAGCAGTAGGACTGAAGCAGAGGCCCACGGACCGCACCGTGCCTGCCCACTCGCTTACACCGCCGCCTGGCCCTGTCTCCATCTGCGAGCCGCTGAGCTGCTGCATTAGTAGAGGAGGGACCTCCAGCCCCTTCCTCCGCCAATCAGCGTGTGAAGCAGCTGACGCAATGACGTCATCGGAGACATGAAAAGAGGCACAGCACCGGGGGCACGGGAGCAAGGTGAATGTGTGCTTTTTTTAAGGTGTATGGGATGTCTGACAGGACACGGGGAGACTATAGGGGTCTATTGCAGGACATGGGGAGGCTATAGGGTTCTATTGCAGGACATGTGAAGGCTATAGGGGTCTATTGTAGGACATGGGGAGGCTATAGGGGTCTATTGCAGGACATGGGGAGGCTATAGGGGTCTATTGCAGGACATGGGGAGACTATAGAGATCTATTGCAGGACATGGAGAGGTTATAGGGGTCAATTGCAGGACATGGGGAGGCTAGAGGGGTCTATTGCAGGACATGTGAAGGCTATAGGGGTCTATTGCAGGACATGGGGAGGCTATAGGGGTCTATTGCATGACATGGGGAGGCTATAGGGGTCAGTTGCAGGACATGGGGAAGGCTATAGGGGTCTATTGCAGGACATGGGGAGGCTATAGGGGTCTATTGTAGGACATGGGGAGGCTATAGGGGTCTATTGCAGGACATGGGGAGGCTATAGGGGACTATTGCAGGACATCGGGAGGCTATAGGGGTCTATTGCAGGACATGGAGAGACTATAGAGGTCTATTACAGGACATGGAGAGGTTATAGGGGTCAATTGCAGGACATGGGGAGGCTATAGGGGTCTATTGCAGGACATGGGGAGGCTATAGGGGTCAGTTGCAGGACATGGGGGAGGCTATAGGGGTCGACTGCAGGACATGGGGAGGCTAAAGGGGTCTATTGCAGGACATGGAGAGGCTATGGGAGTCTATTGCAGGACATGGGAAGGCGATAGGGGTCTATTGCAAGACATGGGGAGGCTATGGGAGTCTGTTGAAGGACATGGGGAGGCTATGGGGGTCTGTTGCAGGACATGTGGAGGCTATGGGGGTCTGTTGCAGGACATGTGGAGGCTATGGGGGTCTGTTACTGGACATGGGGTGGCTATGGGGGTCTGTTGCCTGACATGGGGAGGCTATGGGGGTCTATTGCAGGACATGGAGAGGCTATGGGGGTCTGTTGCAGGACATGTGGAGGCTATGGGGGTCTGTTGCAGGACATGTGGAGGCTATGGGGGTCTGTTGCTGGACATGGGGAGGCTATGGGGTCTATTGCATGACATGGGGAGGCTATAGGGGTCAGTTGCAGGACATGGGGAAGGCTATAGGGGTCTATTGCAGGACATGGGGAGGCTATAGGGGTCTATTGTAGGACATGGGGAGGCTATAGGGGTCTATTGCAGGACATGTGAAGGCTATAGGGGTCTATTGCAGGACATGGGGAGGCTATAGGGGTCTATTGCATGACATGGGGAGGCCATAGGGGTCAGTTGCACGACATGGGGAAGGCTATAGGGGTCTATTGCAGGACATGGGGAGGCTATAGGGGTCTATTGTAGGACATGGGGAGGCTATAGGGGTCTATTGCAGGACATGGGGAGGCTATAGGGGACTATTGCAGGACATGGGGAGGCTATAGGGGTCTATTGCAGGACATGGAGAGACTATAGAGGTCTATTACAGGACATGGAGAGGTTATAGGGGTTAATTGCAGGACATGGGGAGGCTATAGGGGTCTATTGCAGGACATGGGGAGGCTATAGGGGTCAGTTGCAGGACATGGGGGAGGCTAAAGGGGTCGACTGCAGGACATGGGGAGGCTAAAGGGGTCGACTGCAGGACATGGAGAGGTTATGGGAGTCTATTGCAGGACATGGGAAGGCGATAGGGGTCTATTGCAAGACATGGGGAGGCTATGGGAGTCTGTTGAAGGACATGGGGAGGCTATGGGGGTCTGTTGCAGGACATGTGGAGGCTATGGGGGTCTGTTGCAGGACATGTGGAGGCTATGGGGGTCTGTTACTGGACATGGGGTGGCTATGGGGGTCTGTTGCCTGACATGGGGAGGCTATGGGGGTCTATTGCAGGACATTGAGAGGCTATGGGGGTCTGTTGCAGGACATGTGGAGGCTATGGGGGTCTGTTGCAGGACATGTGGAGGCTATGGGGGTCTGTTGCTGGACATGGGGAGGCTATGGGGTCTGTTACTGGACATGGGGATGGTCTGGGGGTCTGTTGCTGCATATAGGGAGACTATAGAGTTTTATTGCAGGACATGGGTAGGCTATAGGGGTCTATTGCAGGACATGGGGAGGCTTTGGGAGTCAGTTGAGGGACATAGTGAGGCTCTAGGAGTCAGTTGAGGGACATGGTGAGGCTCTGGGAGTCTGTTGAGGGACATGGTGAGGCTATGGGGGTCTGTTGCTGGACATGGTAAGGCTATGGGGGTCTGTTGGAGGACATGAGGAGGCTATGAGGGTCTGTCCCAGGACATGGTGAGGCCTATGAGGGTCTGTTGCAGGACATGGGGAGGCTATGGGGGTCTGTTTCTGGATGTGGGGAGGCTGTGTGGGGCTCTCATGTTGGACGTCGAGTGATTATGGGGCTCATACGGTATATAGAAGGGGCTGTATTCGGGTTCGAACTGTATAAAGGGGGATTCTTACTTCTGCTCAATATTAAGTCATGCAATTAATATTAATGTAATTAATATAAGAATTATAATTATTATATTGATATTAATATGGATCAGAATTAATCACAGTCTCTAATGTGGCCCCTCGGGAAAATGAATTGCCCACCCTTGGAGTACAGAGTACATCTAACATTATCCCCGTCCTCTATTATATCTGGATATTCCTTGTAGAAGGTCGGGTGATCGCTCACCTGTAATAAGATCGCTGTTCAGCTCCGGCTGAGTCCTTGTAGGGTCAGGGATTTCCGGGGTCACATTTTGCTCATATTCGCCGTCGCCTTCTGGTGTTTCCTGATTGATATAATATATATAATTAATATGTGGAATATTTCACTAAATTACCAAATACATAAATCAGGAAGGACTAAATCAACATTTACAGATACACCAATTGTAACTGTACGAATCCCGCGCCATCTTCAGAACTTTTCTCAGAAAGTTCTCTCACTTCAGGGGATTAAGATGAGTTAACATTACAAAATCTCACGTTCTGTGTCAGATTCTATTTTCTACACCGTGATATCCCAGAGCGGTGTTATCTGCGTTCTATATACCATGGCGATATCTTGTAATTCATTCATTACAGTATTCGGTAGAATTGCTTTACACTGCAGCTCCTCTCCACAAGTCCAGATTAATATACTGTATAAGAGACTTGTATACACAATATTTCTGTAAAGAAGTCTATTATCTCAGCTGCAGCATTTAGAAGCAGGAAGACTCTGATAATAGTGATAGACAGAGGCGGGATATACAGACTTCCCACCACTGAGCTGTGACTACATCTGCAGAATACAGACTGTCATCACAGACGAGGGAGCAGCAGAGACAGACGGCCATAAAATATCCTATGCCTGCCGGGGACTGACAGGGAGGCCTGTAAGATCTAACCCCAGATCTTCTGAGATCTGACTGGTGATCTGGAGAAGATCAGAGAACAAGGACGAGTGATAGAGAAGATGATGGCTTCTTACCAGGCGTTCCGATGAGCGGGCCGGACGTTCCAGTACACACAGGACTTTTTCGGCCAGGTCTTTAACAAAAGCCAAATCTCCATTTTGAGATCTTTTTTCAGCCTATAAAGAAGAAAAGAAACAATAAGGAACATTCTGAGGTGAGAAAGGTCACAATGGAGGCGGCCATTGTATGTGACATCTGCTCCTCTCTCTGCAGATACAATGACTACATATCTGGGGTTTATAGTGTTATATATTAGAGGAAAGGACAAGCTTCTATCCCACCATTATTGTCTATTATTACAGAGAAGTTTTGTGCGGAGTGTCCGCCATTTACCTGTTGTAGTAATGTCCTGATGTTGTGACATAAATCCATCAGATACTCTGAGGTTAGTTGATCTTGTTGATTTTTGGTCAGGCAGTCCTTTACTAGCTGCATCACCAGCCGGCGAGTGAAGCTGAGGACGCCATCGGGTGGTAGAAGCACAATGTTAGGGCGATTGATGATAAGAATGTCCAATAGTGCTTCTTCCTGAAAATCGTCTAGATATAATCCAGCCATAGCGAAAAACTGCAAGTGCTATCAATCACTATGGAACCAAAAATGGCACCCGTGAGCCTGTGTGCATTGTAGAAGTAGCAATTGTGAGCTGTGATGTCATAATGGCCGACTGTCATCACGGAATCTTGTGATGGAATCTTCAAGAAGCGGCTCTGCACAAATACAATGGGAAAAATAAGTATTTGATACACTGCCGATTTTGGAAGTTTTCCCACCAACAAAGAATGGAGAAGTCTGTAATTTTTATCGTAGGTACAGATTCTAAAAAAAAATCCAGAAAATCACATTGTATGATTTTTACATAATTTGCATTTTATTGCATGATATAAATATGTGATCACCTACTGATGAGCAAGAATTCTGGCTCACCGACCTGTTATGCTATGTACGCACGTTGAGTATTTGGTTGCAGAAATTTCTGCAAGGTTTCTGCATTTCTTGGCAGCAAAAACCCTGCTGAAAAAACAGACGTTTTGCCGCGATTTTGATGTGTTTTTGCCACATGTTTGCATGAGGTTTTTGCATGTGTTTTTTTAAGCTTTTTTGTATAGCAGTGAATGCTTTTTGGAGCTAAATAAAGATATTTGAAAAAAGAAATGTTGAACATTGCTTTAACCCTTAGATTACTGTTGGACCTGGGGTGAGTATATTGGTTAATTTAAATGATTAAAGAATGTGTCTGTTATATTTCAAATAAAGTGTTTTATTCTTGGTGTGTGTGTTTATTTAACTTTTTACTTACAGGTTTAGTACTGAGGGTTAATCCATGTCCATAAAGACACATACAAAAAATCAATTGCTAGACACTCTAGTTAGACATTACTACCTTAGATACCAATTAGCCACATGATAGGCTCAGGGATAAAAGTGACTCCAGCTCAACCAATAATGTAAGTATAGTTCATTTATTAGAAACGATAAAAATTACAATTAAAAACAATAAGTGAAGATAGAGGGGAGTGAGGAGAGGGGGGACCTCAAACCAGGAGACACCGATATGTAGACAACGATACTAATGCTTACACAAAATACAGCCAGTTAATGACATCAATATGGCTGCTGTATATTAGAATAAGTCACCAATTAGTCAATTACCATACTATACCATTTTGCATACATAAAGCGTATTCTACAAACTTCAATTTAAAGTGCATAGTGCAAAACATAACTATGTATTATTCAATAGTAATAGATCCACTGGTATAAAGAGGCAAAAGTCAGCTATGAATGTAAGATGGTAGTGCATCAGTATCAAAGTAAAAATGAAAACAATGTAGTTTAATTATTGCCAAATTTGGCTTATATTGATAAACTGATGGTCAAAGCTGTACTTCCATCAGATGATAATTAATTCAAACATTGGCTAAAGTGAAAAAAATGATTCATTACCTGAATACTATGTAGTAAGTGAGCAGGGAGTGATAAGGACGCTGTGTCTCCCGCAGCCTCCATAAGCGTCCTTATCACCTCACTTATTGCACCTCTGCATGAGAATTTTGTCACGCAGCATCGGTGCAGTTAGTGAGGTCACTGGATCTCATCAGCTGATGAACTCATGTGACCTCTGTCCTGGCAGCTCAGCACTATACACTGCAGGGAGCGATCACGCTCCTGTCAGTTTATAGCCTGCTGTGAGGTGATCGGATCACCATGGGATACTTGTGATTCGGCGGATAGGTGAGTATAAGCTCTTTTTTTTAACATTCATTTAAACTTATTTTTTCCCTGCAAGCACAGACCCAAGCTGATGACAGCTCCCATCATCAATGCCTGCACTTGCTATTATCAGCGGCAGCAGCCCTAGGCTGTTGGGAGGACTGGTCTTTCATCAGCTGAACCTGTCACCCGCGGTCAATTCTTTATGCGTTTTTGCTGCGTTTTTGACCCATTGACTTCAATTGAGTCCGTCAAATACGCAGCAAAAATACACAGCAAATCCGCAAATATTTTGATACCTGCGTTTTCGTTGCAGATTTGACTGACTCAATTGAAGTCAATGGGATAAAAACGCTCAAAGAATTGACATGCTACAGATTTAAATGCAATGCTAATCCTGACAAGAAAATTCCTGATCTTGTGCACAGCACTTCAGGATTTTCATTGCATTAGCTGGCACAAGGATTCTCTAGCATTTTGGGCCCATTTCCGTGTGGAAAAAAATGCTGTGAAAATGCACCAATAACACACCATGTGCACACAGAACACAGTTTTTTTTAAGAAGCCCTCCTACTCAGCATTCTTTACCTGTATTAATTGCACCTGTTTGAAGTCGTTACCTGTATAAAAGACACCTGTCCACACACTCAATCAATCACACTCCAAGCACTCCACTATGGCCAAGAACAAAGAGCTGTCTAAGGACACCAGGGACAAAATTGTAGACCTGCACAAGGCTGGAATGGGCTACAGGAGAATAGGCAAGCAGCTTGTTGAGAAGGCAACAACTGTTGCTGCGATTATTAGAAAATGGAAGAAACACATGACGACTGTCAATCTTCCTTGGTCTGGTGCTCCATGCATGATCTTGCAATGTGAAGTAAGGATGATTCTGATAAAGGTCAGGAATCAGCCCAGAACTACATGGGAGGATCTGCTCAATGACCTGAAGAGAGCTGGGACCACAGTCTCAAACATTACCGCTAGTAACTTACTACACCGTCATGGACGAAAATCCTGCAGTGCACGCAAGGTCCCCCTGATCACGCCAGCACATGTCCAGGCCCATTTGAAGTTCACCAATGACCATCTGGATGATCCCGAGGAAGCATGGGAGAAGGTCATGTGGTCAGATGAAACCGAAATAGAACTTTTTGCTATCAACTCCACTCACTGTGTTTGGAGGAAGGAGAAAGATGAATACAACCCCAAGAACACCGTCCCAACCTTGAACCATGGTGGGGAAAACATCATACTTTGGGGGTCTTTTCTGCTAATGGGACAGGACAACTGCATCGTATTGAAGGGAGGATGGATGGGGTCATGTAGATTTTGGCTAACAACATCCTTCCCTCAGTAATGACAATGACCCAAAATACAGACAGGACAACTAAGGAGTGTCTATGTAAGAAGCATTTCAAGGTCCTGGAGTGGCCTAGCCAGTCTCCAGACCTGAACCCAATAGAAAATCTTTGGAGGGAGCTGAAACTAAATGTTGCCCAGCGACAGCCCCGAAAACTGAAAGATCTGGAGAAGATCTGTATGGAGGAGTGGGCCAAAATCCCTGCTGCAGTGCGTGCAAACCTGGTCAAGAACTACAGGAAACGTCTGACCTCTGTAATTGCAAAGGTTTCTGCACCAAATATTAAATTCTGTTTTTCTATTGTATCAAATACTTATTCCAGGCAATAAAATGCAAATTAATTATGTAAAAATCATACAAAGCAATTTCCTGGATTATTTTTTTTTTACATTCTGTTTCTCACAGTTGAAGTGTACCTATAACAAAAATTACAGGCCTCTCCATTCTTTGTAGGTGGGAAAACTTGCAAAATCAGCAGTGTATCAAATACTTATTTTCCCAACTGTAGATGCTGCCTTGCAATATTTAGGGCTTGTTCAAACTCGCGTATAAATAATGGGTCCCATTCCCATCCAGGAGAGTGGAAGAAATCTTAGTCACTAAGCTGGTACTGTAAAAAGGAAGTGTTTTTGTCACAGAAAAAAAAATGCTGATGTAATGGCATTTGTGGAAACACCCCACAGATATCCTCAGTCATATGATGGGAAATATTGTATATACAGTGGTGGCCAAAAGTATTGGCACCCCTGCAATTCTGTCAGATAATATTCAGTTTCTTCCTGAAAATGATTGCAATCACAAATTCTTTGGTCTTATTATCTTCATTTAATTTGCTTGCATGGAAAAAACACAAAATAGAATGAAGCAAAAATCAAATCATTGATCATTTCCCACAAAACTCCAAAAATGGGCCAGACAAAAGTATTGGCACCCTCAGCCTAATACTTGGTTGCACAACCTTTAGCCAAAATAACTGCGAACAACCGCTTCCGGTAACCATCAATGAGTTTCTTACAATGCTCTGCTGGAATTGTAGACCATTCTTCTTTGGCAAACTGCTCCAGGTCCCTGATATTTGAAGGGTGCCTTCTCCAAACTGCCATTTTGAGATCTCTCCACAGGTGTTCTATGGGATTCAGGTCTGGACTCATTGCTGGCCACCTTAGAAGTCTCCAGTGCTTTCTCTCAAACCATTTTATAGTGCTTTTGGAAGTGCGTTTTGGGTCATTGTCCTGCTGGAAGACCCATCACGTCTGAGGGAGACCCAGCTTTCTCACACTGGGCCCTACATTATGCTGCAAAATTTGTTGGTAGTCTTCAGACTTCATAATGCCATGCACACGGTCAAGCAGTCCAGTGCCAGAGGCAGCAAAGCAACCCCAAAGCATCAGGGAACCTCCACCATGTTTGACTGTAGGGACCGTGTTCTTTTCTTTGAATGCCTCTTTTTTTTCCTGTACACTCTATGTTGATGCTTTTTCCCAAAAAAGCTCTACTTTTGTCTCATCTGACCAGAGAACATTCTTCCAAAATGTTTTAGGCTTTCTCAGGTAAGTTTTGGCAAACTCCAGCCTGGTTTTTTTATGTCTCGGGGTAAGAAGTGGGGTCTTCCTGGGTATCCTACCATACAGTCCCTTTTCATTCAGACGCCGACGGATAGTACGGGTTGACACTGTTGAACTTGTTTGGATGTTAGTCGAGGTTCTTTATCCACCATCCGCACAATCTTGCGTTGAAATCTCTCGTCAATTTTTCTTTTCCGTCCACATCTAGGGAGGTTAGCCACAGTGCCATGGGCTTTAAATTTCTTGATGACACTGCGCACGGAAGACACAGCAACATTCAGGTCTTTGGAGATGGACTTGTAGCCTTGAGATTGCTCATGCTTCCTCACAATTTGGTTTCTCAAGTCCTCAGACAGTTCTTTGGTCTTCTTTCTTTTCTCCATGCTCAATGTGGTACACACAAGGACACAGGACAGAGGTTGAGTCAACCTCTGCGCATCCTCCTCCTCCTCATGTTCAGCCTCCATCTCAGATATCACCACATCAGTTACAAGCTGGAAGCACTGCAGTACTGCCTCAGCCAAGCGGCAACAGGCTGTGCTGAAACTCATAAGCTTAGGTGATAAACCTCACACTGCTTGTGAGTTGTGGACAGCTGTGAAAGAGCAGGCAGATCTGTGGCTGAGACCGCTGAACCTACATCCAGGCATGGTCGTGTATGGGGGCTCTGAGGCGAGGCGAGATCACACAAGTACCATGCCTGGCTCATGTGCTTAACATCGTGATTCAGCGGTTTCTTAAATCGTACCCCGAGTTGCCAGATCTGCTTGTCAAAGTACGCCGCCTGTCAGCTCATTTTCGCAAGTCGGCTACAGCTTCCGCCGCCCTTGCTGTGTTGCAGCAGCGTTTACAGCTTCCGGCACACCGACTGGTGTGTGATGTCCCCACTCATTGGAACTCTACCCTTCACATGTTGCAAAGGATTTGTGAGCAGAAGAGAGCAGTTGTGGAGTACCAGCTGCAACAAGGCCGTCGATATTCAGGTTAGACTCCACACATAAGACCTCAGGAGTGGATCTGGATGTCTGACATATGTACCATCCTGACAAACTTTGAGGAGTCCACCAAGATGGTGAGTGGTGATGACGCCATCATTAGCGTCAGCATCCCACTTGTCTGTCTTTTGCAACGCTCTCTGGAGAGAATTAAAGAGGAGGCATTGCAGCCAGAGTATGATGAGATGGATCAAGAAGCCGTAGCGGGTGATTACACACAGCCCAGCCTCATCTCATCCCAACGTGCATTGAGGGACAATGAGGGAGAGGATGAGGAGGAGGAGGAGGAGGAAGAACAGGAGCTGGTATCATGCGCTGTAGATGGTAGTACCTGTACAACTGTCATACCGTCGGTTCAGCGTGGGTGGCCTGAGGACAGGGGGGAGGAGGGGGAGGAGGAGGAGGAGAGCATGGTCAGTCGTCATGTTGGTGAGGACACGGAAGCCTTGCCTGTTACCAGTCTGGCACGCATGGCTAACTTTATGTTACGCTGCCTTAACCGTGACCCTCGCGTTGTCAAAATGTTGGGTGACAGTCATTACTGGTTGGTGACACTTGTAGACCCCCGCTACAAGGAGAACTTTCACTCTCTTATTCCTGAGGTGGAGAGGTCTACAAAAATGGGGCAATACCAGAAGGCTCTTGCTGCAGAACTCTTAAAAAAATTCCCATCTGAACACGCTAGCGGCAGAGGTCACAGTTCGTTGCCCAACCAAGGCGTACAGGCGAGAGAGACGCAACTCCAATCCAGCAGAGACAGAGGAACACTGTCAACGTTCTGGGACAGTTTTCTGACACCCGCCCAGCTTACAGGCCCTGAGGCGCGGGGAACTCTCACAAGGAGTGGAAAGTTTCAAAAGATGGTGAGGGAGTACCTTGCCGATCGTACCAGCGTCCTCCGTGATTCCTCTGTACCTTTTAATTATTGGGTATCCAAGCTGGACACTTGGAATGAACTCGCTCTGTACGCCTTATCGGAGCGTGTTTTTAGTGCCGCTGGGGGAATTATAACTGATAAGCGCACTCGCCTGTCAACTGACAATGCTGACAAGCTGACCCTTATCAAAATGAACAAGGGCTGGATTGGGCCAGACTTTTCATCACCACCAAATGACAGCAGAGTAACATAAAGTCAAATCCACTGTGTTATTTCGGGAGGTGTATTCCCATGCACCGCTTCACACCCACTCATGGGTATACGCTTCCTCATTTTGGCTCTATTTTGCTCTTCTCCTTATCCTCAGCCTCCACCACCACTATACCACCAGGGTGACCTTGGTCCGTGTTACCAGCATTGCAAGTTCCTCCCTCCTAATTTTTGGTAGCTTTTGCTTGGAAGGCATAGGAAAAGACTATGGGAGACCCACTCCCCAATAATGGGAATAATGCTTTTAAGATGCTGTACTGCATGGCTCTTGTTTGCCAGCATTGCAAGTTACTCTGTCCTAATTTTTGGCAGCTTTTGCTTGGCAGGCATAGGCAAAGACTATGGGAGACCCACTCCCCAATAATGGGAATAATGTTTTTAAGATGCTGTACTGCATGGCTCTTGCAAGGGGCATTTAAACCGTGTTGTTAAGCTACTGCGACCTCCACCACTTTTCCAAGGGGCATTGATATTGTCTTTTTATTCCACTGCGACCTCCACGTCTCTTCCAAGGGGCATTTAAACCGTCTTTTTAAGCTACTGTGACCTCCACCACTCTTCCAAGGGGCATTAAAACCGTCTTCTTAAGCTACTGCGACCTCCACCGCTCTTCCAAGGGGCATTAAAACCGTCTTGTTAACCCTAGAACGCATGACCATAAAAATCTACATTTTCACATACCTGGGGCCTTTTAGGCCCGTGTGCAAATAACATGGAATAACTCAAACAAAAATGACAAACAACTATATACCTGAGGAATACCTAGAGTTTCAAAATTCTAACTAAAGTAATCTTGCAGAAAATAGAAAACAATTAACAGGACGGGCCTGCGAGGCCCCAGGTATGCGTTCTAGGATTAAGCTACTGCGACCTCCACCATTCTTCCAAGGGGCATTAAAACCATCTTGTTAAGCTACTGCAACCTCCACGTCTCTTCCAAGGGGCATTAAAACCGTCTTGTTAAGCTACTGCAACCTCCACGTCTCTTCCAAGGGGCCTTAAAACTGTCATGTTAAGCTACTGCAACCTCCTCGTCTCTTCCAAGGGGCATTAAAACTGTCTTGTTAAGCTACTGCAACCTCCACGTCTCTTCCAAGGGGCATTAAAACCTTCTTGTTAAGCTACTGCAACCTCCACGTCTCTTCCAAAGGGCATTAAAACCGTCTTGTTAAGCTACTGCAACCTCCACCACTTTTTCAAGGGGCATTGAAATTGTCTTTTTATTCCACTGTGGCCTCCACGTCTCTTCTAAGGGGCATTAAAACCGTCTTGTTAAGCTACTGCGACCTCCACTACTTCTCCAAGGGGCATTAAAACCGTCTTGTTAAGCTACTGCGACCTCCACCACTCTTCCAAGGGGCATTAATATTGTCTTTTTATTCCACTGTGACCTCCACCACACCTCCAAGGGGCATTAAAACCGTCTTGTTAAGCTACTGCAACCTCCACGTCTCTTCCAAGGGGCATTAAAACCGTCTTGCTAAGCTACTGCGATCTCCACGTCTCTTCTAAGGGGCATTAAAACCGTCTTGCTAAGCTACTGCAACCTCCATGTCTCTTCCAAGGGGCATTAAAACTGTTTTGTTAAGCTACTGCGACCTCCACGTCTCTTTCAAGGGGCATTAAAACCGTCTTGTTAAGCTACTGCGACCTCCACCACTTTTCCCAGGGGCATTGATATTGTCTTTTTATTCCACTGCAACCTCCACCATTCTTCCAAGGGGCATTAAAACCGTCTTGTTAAGCTACTGCGACCTCTACCACTTTTCCCAGGGGCATTGATATTGTCTTTTTATTCCACTGCGACCTCCACGACTCTTCCAAGGGGCATTTAAACCATCTTGTTTAGCTACTGTGACCTCCACCACTCTTCCAAGGGGCATTAAAACCGTCTTGTTAAGCTACTGCGACCTCCACCACTTTTCCCAGGGGCATTGATATTGTCTTTTTATTCCACTGTGACCTTCACCATTCTTCCAAGCGGCATTAAAACAGTCTTGTTAAGCTACTGCGACCTCCAACACTTTTCCCAGGGGCATTGATATTGTCTTTTTATTCCACTGCGACCTCCACGTCTCCTCCAAGGGGCATTAAAACTGTCTTGCTAAGCTGCTGCAAACTCCACGTCTCTTCCAAGGGGCATTAAAACCATCTTGTTAAGCTACTGCAACCTCCACATCTTTTCCAAGGGGCATTAAAACCATCTTGTTAAGCTACTGCAACCTCCACGTCTCTTCCAAGGGGCATTAAAACCGTCTTTTTAAGCTACTGCAACCTCCACGTCTCTTCCAAGGGGCATTAAAACCATCTTGTTAAGCTACTGCAACCTCCACGTCTCCTCCAAGGGGCATTAAAACCATCTTGTTAAGCTACTGCAAACTCCACATCTCTTCCAAGTGGCATTAAAACCATCTTGTTAAGCTACTGCGACCTCCACCACTTTCCCCAGGGGCATTAAAACCATCTTGCTAAGCTGCTGCGACCTCCACCATTCTTCCAAGGGGCATTAAAACCGTCTTGTTAAGCTACTGCGACCTCCACCACTTTTCCAAGGGGCATTGATATTGTCTTTTCATTCCACTGCAACCTCCACCATTCTTCCAGAGGGCATTGCATTTCTTCCTAATTTTAGTCAGCTTTTGCTTTTCAATGCATAGGCGAACACTAAGGGAGACCCACTCCCCAATAAGGGGTAGAAGGTTTTTAGTATGCTGTAATCCACGTCTGTTTCAAGGGGCATTGCAGTTCCTCATAATTTTTGGAAAGCCTTCCATTCACTGCTTAGGCCAACATTGCACAGGAGACCCAGTTGCTATAAATGGAAAAAACGTTTTAGTTAAGGCCCTCTGACCTCCATGTCAAGGGGCATTAAAGTGCCTCGAAATTTTTGTTAGGCATTGCACTCACTGCATGCCCTTTAACTGTGTAGCCGAACCGCTCCTTTTGGTACCGAAACATATCCTACAAGACATGTGTGGTTGACTGGCGTGATATTGATGTGAATGGTCCCTGTTCCTCCTGCTCTTTCTCCTTTGCCACCACCTCATCCATCATTCATCACCTGAAGCTTTGTTTTAACGGGAGTCATAGAACTGGGATAGTAGCAGGAAAACATCCAGCAATCCTCGGAGAAGGTAGGATATGCGCTAAAACGCTGATCACCTCAGGCCTAGCCGCTACTACATACATGCGCTTGCATTCCAAGAAAACGAAGCAGACGCTAACTTCTATCATCATCATTATGCTCCTCATCTTGGCACTCTCAACTCCCCTGATGGAGAAGCCAGGGCCCACCGGAGGAGTCTGGTTCTCTGGTGGGCTCGTCCAATGCTGCCATAAAGCAGAGGGAAGTTTGAAGGAGAAATAGGGGCGGCTGGGGACCGTTTATGGACATCCGGCTGCCCCTAGGCGGCTGGGGACCGTGTGTGGACACCCGACCGCGGGGCGGCTGGGGACCGAGTATAGACACCCGGCCCCCCCTGGCGGCTGGGGACCGAGCGTGGACACCCGGCCGCCGGGCGGCTGGGGACTGAGTATGGATGCCTCGCTGCCAAAGTAGCCATGAGGTAGTGGCCAGCTTTGGCCTCCTCCAAACTAAAAGGCCCCATTTCAAGTGCAAGCTAGCAGTATGGTATTGCAGCCTGGGGGTGGGTGGGTGGCAGGTTGCACACTTACGCTTGCATTCCAAGAAAACAAAGCAGATGCTAACTTCTATCATCATCATCATGCTCCTCACTTTGGCACTCTCAACTCGCCTGATGGAGAAGCCAGGGCCCACCGGAGGAGTCTGGTTCTCTGGTGGGCTCGTCCAATGCTGCCCTAAAGCAGGCCAGGCTAAGAAAATTGTTGGGGAAGTTTGAAGGAGAAATAGGGGCGGCTGGGAACCGCTTATGGACAACCGGCCGCCCCCAGGCGGCTGGGGACCGTGTGTGGACACCCGGCTGCAGGGTGGCTGGGGACCAAGTATGGACACCCGGCCGCCCCCTGGCGGCTGGGGACCGAGCGTGGACACCCGGCTTTTAGGCAGTAACCTGGTTGTCAGAGATGCTTCCAGGGGTCTTCCCCATGCTGTTCCCATGTCTTTTCAGCACTGTATGCATGTGTCACACAGCACATGGCCAGATAAGATTGTAAAATATTAAAATTACATTTCCCGGTGAATACATTTGTCACGGTTGAAAGCAATACAAAAGTGCAAAAACGCATAAAAAATGCTACTTGTGAACATAGCCCAAGGTGTGGAGGAGTATTTTTGTTTTTGGTTATTTATTTTACCTTATACACAAGTCTTTACTCTGCAAAGGATGTTCCTAAACATATTTCACAGGAAAACCGTTTCAGTTTAGTTTTTGAACGTTATATTGTGAGCTTAATACCTCTGACCACGTTGTTGACAGCAGTGACCTGGGGGTCAGAAATGCTTCCTGGGGCGATGCCCATGCTGTCCCCTTGTCTTTTGAGCATTGTCACTATAGTTTTGGGCACTTTTTAGGCTTTCTACAGACTGCCGGGGGTGCCGCCGCAAAAATGCTCGGGTCTCCCATAGACTAACATTGAGCTTCGAGCACCCGAGCATTTTAGTGCTCGCTCAACACTAATAATCACCACACTCTATGGAGACTCATTGTAACAAATTTAAGGAGCAACATACTAAAAACATTTTAATTGATAAATGTCATAAAACATAAAAAATAAAAATATTAGGCATTTTATATAATAATAATAATAATTAAAAAATAAAATAATAATCATTTTATTATTCCATGGTGCTTTACAATTCAGATGTTACATGTGCAATGTCAGACATTACAAAGTAGCACAATTCCTACAAGAGGAGGTGAGGTCCCTGCTCACAAGATTGCAACTTAAAAGTAAAGTTGGACACAAAAGGTAATAAGTGTTTGTAGTATATGGTACGGCCACCTTTTAGAATAAATAAGGATATACATATAAGGCTGCATGAACCGGCCACCAGCCGGTATCTGTGTAGTGAGCTGGCAGACTCTGGCTGTTCTGTGATAATTGAGATAGAGCCTGCTACAGGAATGATTACGCAGGATGGTGTTGCCACCTTGTGGCCAGAGGTTGCACCTGCGCAGGGTGTGATGACAGAGAAAAAGACTGAGCCTCCTGTGTCCCGCCCTAGAGAGTCACGTAACCAGAGTGGGAAGCAGGAAAAAGCGCGCAAAGAGTCTGTTGTTGTCTGTGAAAAGAGCCAGGACGGTGTGCAGCTCCTCGTGTGTGGTGCAGAGGAGACTCTCAACGTGATTTCTTTTATCTGACACCTTATCCTCAGAGCCTTCCCCAGCTTCTGCACTGCTGAAGGATTCAGCTGTTACACTCCCTGCTACTGGAGTGTGGACTACATAAGGGAATCCACAAAAGCTGCTATCCGGATCAGAGAGACTGTAAGCGGGACCTCTGGCGAGAGGCCGAAGTATTCCTTTCTTTCAGTAAAATTTGTTGTTCCTGTCTTCTTCGGCTGGGACCCCTTCCTGCAAAGACAGACAGGCCTGCGACGGGGGACACATCCTTCTGGAGTAAAGGACTGGTAACGTGTGAGTAGGGACAGTGAGAGTCAGCTTATAAGTACACGTTATTGCTGTGCATATTTACGGTTGTCATTTATTGTGTTCTGCTGTGTATACAAGTAAAGATACGGTTATCAAGATAGAGTCTGTGTGTGGGGATCTTGCTGGGCCAGATCATAGATACCAACGCTCGGCCTTGCCCGCGGTCACTTCATCTGGCGTAGTCGACAGGATCTGTGACCAACAAGATTCCCACCCAGGCCACGTGTACAGTCAGAAAGCCCCGCCGGTGTCTATTGTGAATCAGGTCAGGAAATTTGGTGGACGAAACTACCCTGTACCAGAGTGGGCGGAACAAGTCCGGATACTGGGGGAAATGTATAATATTGACCCTAAGACCTTGGCAGAAATGGCGGTACTGACGCTAGAGGGGGAGGCATGGACGACAGTCAGACTGGAGACGGCCAGGGGCCAGCGTACAGTAGATGATTTGGTGCGGGTGCTGGAGAACACCTATAGGCTGACCACATACCAGGGAACACTGCAACACATGTTCTTTAGACGGACGCAGCTTGAATGGGAGGATATTCCCCAATATGCGAACGCCCTTCAGGTACTCCTTGAACAAGCCTGTGGAAAAGGGGAACAACTAGCTGGTATGGCTCCTCGTGACCTGGTACTGAGAGACCAATTTGTAATAGGACTGAGAGACCAGTATCTTAACCGCACGTTACAGGACTTGATCCGGATGATGCCGACTCTTACTTTTGCTGAAGTCAAACAGGAAGCCATAGAACGTTCAACGGGACCCGTCATGGATGTGGGGATTCAAGGTGCTGCGTGCAGATCCATATCTGACATTAAAAATCCGAACAGTGACACGGAAGACCTGAAACAGATGGTAGCAGACTTACAGAAACAGGTATTACAGTTGACATTAGACCGACAGGGAGACCAGCGAAGACAGCCTAGTCGTCCCGTGAGACAGTGTTGGTCATGCGGTGATCCTCGCCATAGGGCAAATCGTTGTCCTCAACACTTCCCTCCGCAAAAACCTCCGTCGCACCAACAAACAAACCCTCAGTCGCCCCAGCGAAGGGAATTTCGATCAGACCAGCGAATGGAACCCCAGCCATATCCACAAGCAGAGCTACCACGCCGGGCCTCACCACAATGGCCGCCGTTAAACTAGACATCCCTGCAGCTGAGGCTCGCGCAGCAGGGGAGGCCAAGGAGAGGGGTGTGGAAAAACAGAGCCGATGGCGGAGTGCTCTTGCCTCGAATAGCCCGACACTTGAAGTTGTCCTGGAAGGAATTGCCGTACAGGGACTGATGGACACCGGGTCACAAGTGACCACGATCTCTGAACAGTTTTACGAAAATTACCTCAAACCAAGAACTGCTCGTGACCCAGACACCGCCATTAAGATTATTGCGGCTAATAATCTACCCATTCCAGTGACCGGAGTTGCTTGGATGGACACAAAGGCCTGTGGACAGGACTTATGGAAACGAGGGATCGTCATCGTCAAGGAAGGTTTCGGCTCCGAGACCCATGTGATAGTTGGAATGAACATCTTGAAAGACCTGGATCTTATGCTGTTGACAAGAAAAGGACCCAAATACTGGCAGAAAGTCACCAAACATAAGCCGACTCATCTGGCATTCCAGCGCGTAATCCGGACCGTTGGACTTCAACAGATGGCAGAGGAACAACTACCCCTAGCCGCCATTACGGTGCCACGCCGTACTCGGATTACTTTGCCCGCTGAAAAAGAGACAGTCATTTCCTTACCCCTTAACACCCACCGACAACTTGAGGGGGTTGAAGTGTTGGTCAAGCCGAGGACCCCAAGTGGGGGTAAGCTAAACCCACTAGTTGCTCGCACTCTAGCCGTCGTGAGGAACGGGAGAGTCCATGTCAGGTTAAACAACACTGCAGACGTAGGCCTAGCCCTTGAAGCCGGCACTCAGCTTGCCCGGGTATATGCTCTACCCACGGAAGTGAATCCCATTGGACCCCTAAAATTCACCCCGTCTACAGAAGGCGACTGGACGGTAACCGTCTCAGCCATAAACGCTCAAGTAGACGATGAAGACATTGGGTGAAAACTACGGGAAAAAGTACAGCTAGACACGTCTCAATACACCAAACAAGAAGTGTCTCAAGTGGAGGAACTCCTACGGGAACACCAAAACTCCTTTGCAAAGCATGACACAGACTTTGGGTGTACCACCAGTATCCAGCACGAGATATCCACGGGCGACACCCCCCCATATCCGCGAGAGGTACCGGCAGATACCACATCAGCAATACCAGGAGGTGAAAAGCCTGTTAGAATCCATGCTACGCGCCGGAGTGGTACGTGAAAGCCAGAGCCCGTGGGCTGCACCCGTGGTGATAGTCAAAAAGAAAGATGGTTCCCTAAGATTTTGCGTGGACTACCGTAGGCTGAACGCTTGCACTATCCGGGACTCATATCCACTTCCTCGGATCGAAGAGTCACTGACGGCCCTAAAGAAGGCCAAATATTTTTCGTCCCTAGACCTGGCCAGTGGATATTGGCAGGTTCCAATGAGTGAGAAGGACAGGGAAAAGACCGCCTTCATCCTTCCCATGGGCCTGTATGAGTTCGACCGGATGCCGTTCGGCTTGAATAACGCTCCGGGGACCTTTCAGAGACTGATGGAACGCTGTCTGGGAGACTTCAACTTTGAGTTTACGCTGATATACCTTGACGACATCGTGGTATACTCCGCCACCTTTGAGGATCATCTTCACAAGCTTGGCCAAGTGTTCCAGCGCTTGAGGGGACACGGCTTGAAGTTGAAGCCCAGCAAGTGCCTTCTGTTCCAGCAGGAAATCGACTACTTGGGTCACCGGATCTCGGCCGAAGGTGTCCAGCCCTCTCCGGAGAAGATAGCAGCCGTTCAAGAGTGGCCGCAGCCAACTACCGTCAAAGAAGTCCGGGCTTTTCTGGGACTGGCAGGCTACTACCGTCGGTTTGTCAAGGACTTTGCTCGGCTTGCTGAACCACTGCATGAGGTTCTCCGAGGGACCGCGAACAGTCCCAGAGGGCGACGCATCAGTTGGGGGCCTGACCGAGAAAAATCCTTTCAGGCACTTAAGGCTGCTCTAACATCCCCCCCTGTTCTGGCGTATGCAGATTACACATTACCGTTTCAGTTGCAAACCGACGCCAGCCTTCAATGCCTAGGGGTGGTCCTCTCTCAAGTTCAAGATAATAAAGAACGCATGATAGCCTATGCCTGTAGGTCTCTCCGTGATACCGAAAAGAATCCCGTCAACTACAGCTCCTTCCGTTTGGAACTCTTGGCTCTGACTTGGGCTATGACGGAGAAATTTGCCGGCTATCTGACAGGAGCGAAGGTGCTGGTCATGACGGACAACAATCCTCTTGCCCACCTAGAGAAAGCCAAACTAAGGGCAATGGAACAGCGCTGGATGGCCAGGCTCTCTAGATTCCAGTACAAAATTAAATACAGAGCGGGGAACGAGAATCAGAATGCTGACAGCCTGTCTAGAGTGACATCATCCCCGCCAGTGGGGGACTGGGATGAAGAGTTGGAGGAAGATGAGATGCCTGACTTTGCCCGGCTCGCAAAGCAAATAGAAGATAGCCGCCAGTATGCTGTAGGAGGGATTGAAGCCGTAGTGGGATCTCCCCTGTCCCAGCAAGAATGGGCCAAGCTTCAAGATCGAGATCCCGAGCACGTCTTACTGAAACAGTATGTGAATAAACAAGAGAAACCGCCCTCCGAAGTGAGAGACCGACTATCGACCGGAGCCTTGGCTCTGCTCGCCCAATGGGATCGGCTGATCGTGAAAGATGGAGTCCTGTGTCGCAGGGCCCTTCTATCCCATATGCTGGAGGAGTGTTTGCAGATTGTCGTCCCGGTGTAGTTGGCCCATGAGATGGTGGGCGAAGCTCACAGGAGGAACGGCCACTTCGGCATAGACAAGACCCTCCGGTGGACCCAGCAGTTCATTTTTTGTCCGGGGCTCCGTAAGCTGGTTGAAAACATCTGTCAAGGATGCCGTACCTGTGAATTCCACAAGTCCGCGGAGCAGCGTGCCCCCGTCCAGACTATTAAGACGTCGAGGCCCCTCGAACTGTTGATGGTGGACTATCTGTTGATCGGAACGGCGAATAGTGGCTACCAGTACTGTCTGGTGATGGTGGACCACTTCACGAAATTGGCCGTCGCTGTTGTTACCAAGGATCAGACTGCTGAATCAGCTGCACAGGCCATCTGTCAGCAATTCGTTCGGGTCTACGGGTGTCCGGAGCGGCTACACTCTGATCAGGGGGCTTGTTTCGAAGGGCGAGTCATTGAAGAACTCCAACGGATGTATGGAATCAAGAAGTCCAGGACCACCCCTTACCATCCACAAGGGAATGGCGCGTGTGAACGCTTTAACTGGACCCTCTTACAACTGATCCGGACACTGGCTGAAGACAAAAAGCCCGACTGGTCTCGATTCCTCCCAGAACTGCTGTGGGCCTATAATAATCAAGTCCATTCCGTCACCGGATACACCCCATTACCCTTCTCTTTGGCCTTCCAGACAAAGACATCCATGAGTTGCAACTGTCTAGCTCCGAAGAAGATACCTGTGGTACCTATCCTTCCTGGCTACAAACACACCGCCAGAGAATGGAGACTGTCTACCGGCTAGTAGGCCAACAAATCCAGGATCAAGTGCACGCTGACCCACTTCCGGTACAAGAGGACTCACTGAATGTAGGTCAACTGGTCCTAGTCCGTATAAAGAAACCGCAAGGGAAACTCCGGCCCAAGTGGGAGACCGAAGTCTATCGAGTAATTGGACAGCCGTACCCCGGTGGCCCCGTCTATCGAGTGCAGGGCGAAGACAGTGGCAGCATCCGAACTTTGCACCGTAATATGTTGCGCCCCTGCCGTTCCCAGCCTGACTCCCCTACTGTGATACCTAGAGAGATGGATATCACTAATACTGTCGGAGACGCTGACCCTGGGGATGTAGAGATTGAATGCATGCCTACCCCTGTCCGTCCGACTGACGCACTTGGACCGATTACCTCCTCTACTGACATGTCGACTGGGAAAGAGAGTGGGGTGACTGATCGGAGGGAGGGGATCCAACCTGTTAGGCGGACAACGAGAACCGCTGCAGGGGTACCTTCAGGACAGTCCTACAGAGACCAATATGTGTGGCCCTCTTCCCAGCCGCCCCCTGTCACATCCACAGCCATCGCCGCCCTGGAACCGGTCGTTGACAGGGACTGCCAACCTTTGAGTGGGGGGGCGTGTAGTGAGCTGGCAGACTCTGGCTGTTCTGTGATAATTGAGATAGAGCCTGTGACAGGAATGATTACGCAGGATGGTGTTGCCACCTTGTGGCCAGAGATTGCACCTGCGCAGGGTGTGATGACAGAGAAAAAGACTAAGCCTCCTGTGTCCCGCCCTAGAGAGTCATGTGACCAGAGTGGGAAGCAGGAAAAAGCGCGCAAAGAGTCTGTTGTTGTCTGTGAAAAGAGCCAGGACGGTGTGCAGCTCCTCGTGTGTGGCGCAGAGGAGACTCTCAACGTGATTTCTTTTATCTGACATCTTATCCTCGGGGCCTTCCCCAGCTTCTGCACTGCTGAGGGATACAGCTATTACACTCCCTGCTACTGGAGTGTGGACTACATAAGGGAATCCACAAAAGCTGCTATCCGGATCAGAGAGACTGTAAGCGGGACCTCTGGCGAGAGGCCGAAGTATTCCTTTCTTTCAGTAAAATTTGTTGTTCCTGTCTTCTTCGGCTGGGACCCCTTCCTGCAAAGACAGACAGGCCTGCGCCGGGGGACACATCCTTCTGGAGTAAAGGACTGGTAACGTGTGAGTAGGGACAGTGAGGGTCAGCTTATCAGTACACGTTATTGCTGTGCATATTTACGGTTGTCATTTATTGTGTTCTGCTGTGTTAAAAATGTATACAAGTAAAGATACGGTTATCAAGATAGAGTCTGTGTGTGGGGATCTTGCTGGGCCAGATCATAGATACCAACGCGCGGCCTTGCCCGCGGTCACTTCATCTGTATATGTTCAGATTTTTTATCAGTTAACAAAATGCATAGTTAAGATTGATAAATGCAAAAAAATGTTAGTAAACCTAGAAATTTGTTTTTTAGTTAATTTTTTTTTTATTTTAATTAATAATAGCATAGAAGGATAAGGAGGGGGACTAGGAACATAATCAATAGCCAAAATCATAGTCAGGAGGACAGCCGGGGTCAGATACTGGGTGATCAGTAAAAGCCAATCAGTATGAATACCGCGGAGCCCGGTGACAGAGGCGTTACTGAAACATGTCCAGGTAGAGATGGACCAGTCAGAAGGCCACAGGTAGATGGTGATGGTCCTTCTATACAGGTCCAGCAGTGATGGTGGATCTGCTGGACTTCAGGTTTCCTGTCTTTCAGATGGTTTTAGGGCAAGAGTAACAGCATGCAAATATGCCAGCAGCCCTGGATAATCCACGCCGGCAGGATGATAAGATCCGGCGGAAGATGGAACCTATGAGAAGAGAAGTAAATATAATGGAAGTGATGGGACTCCATATTACATGACACTGCTGTGCGGTCACTGTGCCGGACGGCAGAGGAATCTTATCATACAGAGGTCAGGGATCATTGTCAGCCATCATACATGTGACAATCCATCACTGACAGATGACATCTGCTCCGCATGAATTATTCTCACTGACCGACATCACACAACATGGAGCTGATTCTCACACTTACCTCGTCTCTTATTCCCCTTTTCTACATTTTCAGATTTTTCTTGCTCTTTACTCAGATTTATTGAAGATTTTCTTTCCTCCTGAGCTGGAAATTCTGATCAGAAAGTAAAAAAAACCTCAGTAACGACATATTCCCATGGGACCTGCTTAGTCTCCTGTATATAGTCCTGTCTCCTATAGTCCTGAAAATCTAGTATTGCTTCATAATAGGGCAGAATAAGTCCTATATAAAGTGCATAACCTCATCTGAGGGACATTAGATGTATCACTAATATAGAGAAGCAAGTGTCCTGTCTGCCGCCATGTGGTACATCATTGATGAGAGATATTTTATAATAGGAGACGATGTCTCCTTATGATGATGTAGGTTATTGGATGCTACAACATATCTCACAGAAACAATGAAAAAAACTTCTGTACACAATGTAAGGAAATAGAGATAGAGTATGGGCCATGGGCAACATAATTGGGATCCATGAAACATAGACAACATAGGAAACCTATTACAGAAAAACCACGTAGAAATATTTGAGCCTTAAAGACAACATTCACATTGTTGGTGCTGTAGACATGTACATACCTGACAATGGGGACGAGGATGGCAAACTGCTAATAGCATCTTCTCTATCAGATAGAGGAACAGAATCTTTCTGCCTGTTTGAAAGAAAATAAATGTGTAAATCAGAAATAAATGCAGTATAAAAGGGGTTTTCTCAGTATAAGAACATGGACAATAGGGCCTAATAGGATGCATGACCGTCATAGTGGGGAAGGTTTCCTGCTCAAAACTACCTTCTATAGAGCCGAGCAGAAATCAGCTGCTAAGCATGACTGGCATGTAATACTACATCTCTGCCACAATATTGGCAGCACTAAAAATGCATGACCGGCCGCAATTATAGACTGTTAGTTATCACCAGCAGTTTCTAAAGGCAAAAGCACAATTACCGCTCATCATGGGGTGGTGGATGCTGAATTTGATAATATGGTATTTATATCCTATATTTGATGTTGTGTACATATATCATCCTGAAGCTCCCAGTAGTGGCCCCATAATCTACTCACATCTCTGAGATGTTTGTGCTGGATTCTACGGTATACTCTGGAGAGGACTTGGGATCCTCATTGTCCATTGTCCTGGTAGCAGTGGTACAGAGCTAAATGTGGAAACAATAAAAAATATATGAAATAATTTAATGTTTACTTTTACGTGTCTTTTACACATATTTTGGATTTATTAATCACATACTTACTTTTGAAAATCGTTCAGAAGTTGATATAAAATTGTGGAAGTCAAGACTCTCATTGTCCTCACTTGTGTGCTCTGAGACCAGATGTTTGTTTATATCATAATGATCTACAAGACATAGATAATGAAGTGCTATTAGAGGTTGTCAGTATAACACAGTCACCATTTATCATTAATATTAATGGGAAACAATTGTTACATATTAAGGAAGACGAGACAAACAGCCGCTTAGTCTAGATGACGTCTTCTTCTACTTACTCATAAATAAGCTGGTGTCCACATCTGATGTTAGCTTAGGAACATACACCGGCTTTTGACTTAGAAGGTTATCAAAGTCTAAGTCACTTAAGAAGGGATGACCCTTGATCTCAAATACTCCTCCTGGATAAAGAAAAACAAAGGTGATGTGGATATTGTCAGAAACTCCCCCATATCTAAACGGTGTATCTTAATCTGAACTAATTATATAACTGAGCCGACATGTAAGAAATAGACTAAAGCACTAAAAATGCACAAGCTGATAGACAAGTGACGATCCTCATGTACATTTGCGATATGTCCTCGGTGTAATAAGGAAATAATAATATTATTATATCTGTTACCTGTCCCAAGTCTATGCACAGGATTTATTATGAGCAGCTCTGTGATAAGGGTCTGAGCATCAGGTGGAGGAGCACGATCACAATTCCAAATTATGTGTCCTGTTATGTAGAAAATTACAGAACATAAAACCTCTTTACTGGACTATAAGATAAAGCAAAGGAAAAAACTAAACTAATGTAACCAGTCAAAGCAATGATTGGATCATTCTACTTACCAATGCCAATACTTTTATAAAGCTCAATTACAGAACCCCCACGAAGTGGTACGTATCCCAGGAGAAATTCAAGTAGGATTATCCCCATTGACCACCAGTCAACAGGTCTTCCGTAGCCTTTCTTTAGGATGATCTCTGGGGCTTTGTATAACGGGGTGCCACAGTCCTGGAAACCAAGAGAGATTAGAGATGAAAATAGATTAAATTATTATTTTGCCAAGTTTTCGACATAAAAACAGAATGACAGAAGATAAAATATCAGTGGAAAAGTTATCTAAAAATGAAGAATGTAGAGAAGACACAATAGGGTGATGAGATTTGTACAGAACCAGCTAAGTTCCTGTAAATAATGCTGACCTCACGGTTCAGGAACTCTCTGGCGATGTCCTCCGCTAATTCCTTGTAGATGTTGGTGTTTGGTATCATGACACCAAGTTTTGAAAGCCCAAAATCGGTGACTTTAATATGTCCAGTAGATGTTATCAGGAGGCTGTGAAAGAAAAGATGGGTTTAGCTTCATAGACCGTGAGATGATAAAGGATAAATTTCCCCCTTTTGTTATAATACAGGGGGCACTTACTTCTCTGGCTTCAAGTCTCTGTGCACCACACCATAACTATGGAGGTATTCTACAGCAAGAACCGCTTCTGCAAAGTATAAGCGGGCCAAGGGGACAGGTAAAGGACCCCTGGTTCTTAGGAGGGTCCTGCAGTCTCCACCTATAGAAGAAAGAAAATATGACAGGTAAGTGGTTTATTCAGCGGATCACCATAATGTATAATGAGAAGTGAGCAGAGACATTGGGGCAGGAGAGAATATATAAAGATATAATGTATATTCGACATAATATTAGTCTGAAGTCATGGTGAAACGTCATCCATGTAACTAATAACACAAATAGCATCTTGTCTACGGCTGGAGATACTGACAGTGCGGACATACAGGGAGATCACACACATCAATGACTTTCCGGGCATCTTGGTAATGGATAACCTGTAGTAAATGCTCTGTGGGGATGTAACCATTCACATTGAAAAATCCTAATTTTAAGAGTGGTGATAAAATGTAAGCAGACATGGTCTGAATATAATACAATGTACGTGTCCTACCTCCTACATACTCCATGACCATACACAGGTGAGATCTTGTAGGGAAGGAGCAGAGCATGGAGACCACAAAGGGACAATCAGCGAATGTCAGGATGTCCCTCTCCAGAAAGGCCATTTCCACTTTCCGTGACCTATCCAAGTTCTTCTTGGCCATTTTCTTCATAGCAAAGACCTGTTGTGAGACTTTATGATGCACTAAGTAGACGGCACTAGAGAGAAGGAGAATCCAAGGGTTATAATAAATCCTTATTACAGTCTGTATATAGAAGTCATTATATGATTTTCTGTACTAATGTTTATACTAGAAGTCCGGCCATCACTAGAAATCCACATCTAGAAATACATGAGACACTACATAGATCACCTATGGGAGGTTCCACAATGCCACGTCTGCCGGAGCCCTCACCAAGGTCACATTACAGGTGAGAGAATCTACCGAAATTCTTCTTGGGCAGATTCGCTATAATTGACCAGTAGTTACGATTCAGTCCAAATAAAAATTGGTCCAAATTGAAAGTCCTCCAATTGCTGTAAGCAGATGTTTTTTAAGCTCTCTCCACACCCCAAAGCATAATAAATGGAGGGGAGGAAATACGTTAAAATGTAATTAAACATAATATACCCACCTGTCCTAGGCCCTCACCTGTCCATCACTGCAGTCCTCCATCCTCTGTGCCAGTCTTTGGTTGTTCTGGCGCCCCCTTCTGCTGCTGAGGCCAGTGATTGGACTCACATGGTCATGGTGGACGGTGGCAGGTGCAGATGTCATTGATGTCCATATCGTGTCACCCCTATCGTGACCATGTGTAGCCAATAACTCTTATCAGCTCCATAATGAAGCCCCCCCAAAAAAACAAAGACTGGAGCGGAGAGCAGGAAAGCTCTGGTGGAGGTGGCAGCATAAGGACAGATGAGGGTCCAGGACAGGTGAGTGTAATGTATTATATTATTTGAATCCCTTTCCTTACAGTTTGATTTGTTACAGATCAGTTTGCTCCACTGGATATACAGTACAGTAACTGAGCTGAATAGTGACATTTAGATGTGGACAGTGGTGTGGACTTGTATCGTTTCCCTATGACAGTGATGGCGAACCTTTTAGAGACCGAGTGCCCAAACTGCAATCCAAAACTCACTTATTTATCGCAAAGTGCCAACACGGCAATTTAACCTGAATACTGTCTGAGGTTTTATTTTGGAAAAACAACTCCTACATTAGCACGCAATAGAGTCTATAGCAAAGAGCTTGTAAGCGCTGCAGTCCAAGCCTAAGATTCTTGCCACCGATTGCAGAGGAGGTCTGTTCTTGAGAATGGAGAGGATTTTTATTCAAAAGTAAAATTGCAAAGTCGTTTGTTTTTACAACCTCTTTGTTTCTGTAACCCTTTATCATGATGAGAATAACCCTTTAAGCCAGGGATGTCAAACTTTAATATACAGAGGGCCAAAATTAAAAGCTTGGACAAAATCACAGGCCAAACTTTATATTTGTTAAAAAATGTCTACAATTCAGGAAGTTTTTCCTTATCAAATAAAACTATTAACTTTTGCAATTATATTGTAATAATATAATATGTTATGTAAGAGCCGTAAAAAGCATGGCCTAGTGTAAATATGTAATAACAAAAGGATAAAAAAAACTTGAATAAAACAGATAATAAAGTATGATGCAAACAAATGTGCCCCCAAACAGAGTATGATACCCCCACAGTGAATTCCTCCACATGCACAGTATGATGACCCTACTGTACCCCCCATCAATCCCTGGTGACCCCATCACAGTATGATTCTCCAGCAGTAATCCCCACACAGCCCTCCATACAGTATAATGGTCCCCACATAGTTCTCCATACAGTATAATGACACCACATAGTCCTCCATACAGTGTAATGGGCCCCACATAGTCCTCCATACAGTATAATGGGCCCCACATAGTCCTCCATACAGTATAATGGCCCCATATAGTCCTCCATACAATGTAATGGCCCCACATGGTCCTCCATACAGTACAATGGCCTCACATAGTCCTCCATACAGTATAATGGCCCCACATAGTCCTCCATACAGAATAATAGGCCCCACACTGTCCTCCATACAGTATAATGGTCCCCACATAGTTCTCCATACAGTATAATGACACCACATAGTCCTCCATACAATGTAATGGGCCCCACATAGTCCTCCATACAGTATAATGGGCCCCACACAGTCCTCCATAAAGTGTAAAGGGCCCCACATAGTCCTCCTTACAGTATAATGGCCCCCACATAGTCCTCCATACAGTGTAATGGGCCCCGCATAGTCCTCCATACAGTGTAATGGCCTCACATAGTGCTCCATACAGTGTAATGGGCCCACATAGTCCTCCATACAGTATAATGGCCCCATATAGTCCTCCATACAATGTAATGGCCCCACATAGTCCTCCATACAGTACAATGGCCTCACATAGTACTTCATACAGAATAATGGGCCCCCATATGGTCCTTCCTACAGTATAATGGCCCCCACATAGTCCTCCATACAGAATAATGGGCCCCCATATGGTCCTTCGTACAGTATAATGGCCCCACATAGTCCTCCATACAGAATAATGGGCCCCACATAGTCCTAAATACAGAATAATGGGCCCCCATATGGTCCTTCCTACAGTATAATGGCCCCCACATAGTCCTCTATACAGTGTAATGGGCCCCACATAGTCCTCCATACAGTGTAATGGCCCCATATAGTCCTCCATACAGTGTAATGGGCCCACATAGTCCTCCATACAGTATAATGGCCCCACATAGTCCTCCATACAGAATAATGGGCCCCCATATGGTCCTTCCTACAGTATAATGGCCCCCACATAGTCCTCCATACAGTGTAATGGGCCCCACATAGTCCTCCATACAGTGTAATGGCCCCATATAGTCCTCCATACTGTGTAATGGGCCCATATAGTCCTCCATACAGTATAATGGCCCCACATAGTCCTCCATACAGTATAATGGCCCCACATAGTCCTCCATACAGTATATTGGCCTCATATAGTCCTTCCTACAGTATAATGGGCCCCACATACTCTTTCATACAGTATTATGAGCACCACATAGTCCTCCATACAGTGTAATGGTCCCACATAGTCCTCCATACAGTACAATGGCCTCACATAGTCCTCCATACAGAATAATGGGCCCCACATAGTCCTCCATACAGAATAATGGGCCCCCATATGGTCATTCCTACAGTATAATGGCCCCCACACAGTCCTCCATACAGTGTAATGGGCTCCACATAGTCCTCCATACAGTGTAATGGCCCCATATAGTCCTCCATACAGTGTAATGGACCCACATAGTCCTCCATACAGTATAATGGCCCCACATAGTCCTCCATACAGTATAATGGCCCCACATAGTCCTCCATACAGTATATTGGCCCCATATAGTCCTTCCTACAGTATAATGGGCCCCACATACTCTTTCATACAGTATTATGAGCACCACATAGTCCTCCATACAGTGTAATGGGCCCCACATAGTCCTCCATACAGTATAATGGCCCCACATAGTCCTCCATACAGTATAATGGCTCCAAATGCTCCTCCATATTGTAAAATGGCCCCATATAGTCCTCCATACAGTATAATGGCCCCGCATACTTCTCCATATTTTATAATGGCTCCATATAGTCCTCCATACAGTATAATGGCCCCGCATAGTCCTCCATACAGAATAATGGGCCCCCATATGGTCCTTCCTACAGTATAATGGCCCCCACATAGTCCTCCATACAGTGTAATGGGCCTGCATACTTCTCCATATTTTATAATGGCCCCACATAGTCCTCCATACAGTATAATGGCCCCACATAGTCCTTCATACAGTATATTGGCCCCATATAGTCCTTCCTACAGTATAATGGGTTCCACATAGTTTTTCATACAGTATTATGAGCACCACATAGTCCTCCATACAGAATAATGGGCCCCACATAGTCCTCCATACAGAATAATGGGCCCCCATATGGTCCTTCCTACAGTATAATGGCCCCCACATAGTCCTCATACAGTGTAATGGCCCCATATAGTCCTCCATACAGTGTAATGGGCCCACATAGTCCTTCATACAGTATAATGGCCCCACATAGTCCTCCATACAGTATAATGGCCCCACATAGTCCTCCATACAGTATATTGGCCCCATATAGTCCTTCCTACAGTATAATGGGCCCCACATACTCTTTCATTCAGTATTATGAGCACCACATAGTCCTCCATACAGTGTAATGGGCCCCACATAGTCCTCCATACAATATAATGGCCCCACATAGTCCTCCATACAGTATAATGGCTCCACATGGTACTCCATATTGTATAATGGCCCCATATAGTCCTCCATACAGTATAATGGCCCTGCATACTTCTCCATATTTTATAATGGCCCCATATAGTCCTTCCTACAGTATAATGGGCCCCACATACTCTTTCATACAATATTATGAGCACCACATAGTCCTCCATACAGTGTAATGGGCCCCACATAGTCCTCCATACAGTATAATGGCCCCACATAGTCCTCCATACAGTATAATGGCTCCATATAGTCCTCCATACAGTATAATGGCCCCGCATAGTCCTCCATACAGTATAATGGCCCCACTTGGTCCTCCATACAGTATAATGGCCCCACATAGTCCTTCATACAGTATAAAGGCCCCACATAGTCCTCCATACAGTATAAAGAGACCACATAGTCCTCCATATTGTATAATGACTCCGCATACATCTCCGTACAGTATAATGGCCCTGCATAGTGTTCCATACTGTATAATGGCCCCACATAGTCCTCCATACCTTATAATGGCCCTACATAGTCCTCCATACAGTATAATGGCCCCGCATGGTCCTCCATACAGTATAATGGCCCCGCATACTTCTCCACACAGTATAATGACCCCGCATACTTCTCCATACATTATAATGACCTCACATACTTCTCCGTACAGTATAATGGTCCTGCATAGTGTTCCATACTGTATAATGGCCCCACATAGTCCTCCATACCTTATAATGGCCCCACATAGTCCTCCATACAGTATAATGGCCCCGCATGGTCCTCCATACAGTATAATGGCCCCGCATACTTCTCCACACAGTATAATGACCCCGCATACTTCTCCGTACAGTATAATGGTCCTGCATAGTGTTCCATACTGTATAATGGCCCCACATAGTCCTCCATACAGTATAATGGCCCCGCATGGTCCTCCATACAGTATAATGGCCCCGCATGGTCCTCCATACAGTATAATGGCCCCGCATACTTCTCCACACAGTATAATGACCCGCATACTCCTCCATACAGTATAATGACCCCACATACTTCTCCGTACAGTATAATGGTCCTGCATAGTGTTCCATACTGTATAATGGCCCCACATAGTCCTCCATACAGTATAATGGGCCCCGCATACTTCTCCACACAGTATAATGACCCCGCATACTCCTCCATACAGTATAATGACCCCGCATACTTTTCCGTACAATATAATGGCCCTGCATAGCGTTCCATACTGTATAATCAGGTCGCACGTGTAGAGGAGAGTGGCCGCGGTGCTAGTGAGAGGGGAATGGTGCGCGGGCTGAGGAGAGTGATGGTGGTGGCGGCAGTGCTGAGGACATGGAGCTCGTGCCCACCGGGAGGGCTCTGCGTGCCATAGGTTCGCCACCACTGCCCTATGATAACACTGAATGTTAGAGCACAGAGGCAGAAGTATTGTCATAGGGAACCCTGAGAAATGTGGATTATGGTAACAGAAATCTCACCCAAAAGCTCCGCTGCTGATGAGTTTCGAAGTTTCATAGTCGCTCATATGCGGCTTTCCTGCCGGGATCAATGATGATTCGATCACGCTCTATAAAGGAATAAGAAATGATATTAAGGAAAAAAGCTCCAGATGCAGAAACGTCTCCCCCTATATTATGTCCCAGCTGATTTACACTGATCCGATGTAGGGAGGATACAAGCCGGACGCTCCGCAGACACGGATGTAATATAAGGGGGTCCTCTATACACCGGTATAATTGTAAAGTGCTGGATAATATGAGAGATCAAACAGAGAAGAACTTACTGGGAATCTGTCAGCAGGATTGTTCTATGTAATCTGGAAGTAGCATGATGTAGGGGCAGAGACCCTGATTCCAACGATGTGTTACTTACTAGGCTGTGTGCTGTTGTTTCCATAAAATCAGTTTTTGATCAGCAGGAGATTATCACTAGAGGACTATGTGTCTCGTGCCATGTAGTCCTATTGCTCTGTAACCCCGACTCAACCACGGATTAGCAGCGTTCTGCCTATGCACAGTGTACACAGAAAGCTGCCAATCAGTAGTGTGGGCGGGGTTATACAGGGCTCAGCATTCAGAGGACTGCTAGATCTGCTGCGAATAAAACAGTGATTTTATTACAACTGCTGCACCCAGTAAAGTAAGTGATATATCGTTGGAATCAGGGTCTGTGTCCCTACATCATGCTGCTCTCTGATGAAATAGCATGAACCTGGTGACAGATTCCCTTTAATATAAATGCAGTTGACTAACACATTAGTGTCATCTCCACTTAGAATAGAGACGTCCCCTGGTTATATGGGGGATAATACTGGTCAGGTCAGTCACACCCCATAATCTGGTGATACACAGACGTCCCCCTCTATGATACTTACACCGGCGGATTCCTGGATCTCCGGGATCTCACAGATTCCACTGTCAGGATTCACCAGCGCAGATGGAACTAAAATAGTGATAAATGATGAAGAGATAAAATGTATTAGACGATATCAATCCTACATAGATAATACAGCGATATAACGGGGAAATGACAAGACGTCTGTGAATGGGATTAATACTCGTTATATGGGGATTCTAATATGGGAACGTACGGGGCATCCACAGATAAATGTAATGTAAATGATGGAGGACCCCCAATCATCACATGAATGAGGAGCCCCCCACCCCTGCTGCACATGAGAGTGATGGGAAGAGAGCTGAAACATAGCAGCCATATGCAAATTAGCCTGGAAGTGCACTGGGGGCGTGTCACTGCACTCAGATTTCTCTTCCATGCCCCCAGTGCACTTCCATCCTGATTTGTATATGGCTTTTACATTAGATTTCTCCTGACTGGTACATTGGATTTCTGCAAGCAAATAATTATTATTAGGGGACAATGGCCTATACGGTCATACTCAGCGGCGGCAGGCCACGCGACTGCTATGGGACCCGTGAGCTGGTGGGGCCCAGTGTCAGCGCCCGCATTGGGCTCCGCCTGCATCGGGCCCCTTCCACATCCCACCCCAGATCGCAGTTGAAAGCAATGATAGAGGCGGGAGCGTTATATGAAACTTCCTTTCACATCATTCCCCCTCTGCGTCTGATGCAGCAGCGCGATGACATCAGTTCAATTGGGTCGGGTAGTGGAGCTGATGAGAGGCGCTGCAGAGACTGAAGCAGCGGGGGAACAAGGAGCGGTAAGTGTATATTTATTTATTTTTGAGTGAGTATGTGGTGCCCATATTGCTGGAGGACTGTGGCTGCACTCGATCCTATGGGTGCTGCACTCAGTCCTATGGGGGCTGCACTAAGCCCTATAGGGGTTGCACTGAACCCTATGGGGGCTGCATTATGCCCTATGGGGGCTGGCTTATATTGCGAGGAAGACCATGGGGGGTGCATTATATTGCATGGAGGACCATGGGGGTGCATTATATTGCATAGAGGACCATGGGGGTGCATTATATTGCATGGAGGACCATGAGGGGTGCATAATATTGCGTGGATGACCATGGGAGGTGCACAATATTGCATGGAGGACAATATGGGTGCATTATATTGCATGAAGGACCATGGGGGTGCATTATATTGTGTGAAGGACCAGGGGGATGCATTATATTGCATGGAGGACCATGGGGGGTGCATTATATTGCATGGAGGACCATGGAGGGTGCATTATATTGCATGGAGGACCATGAGGGGTGCATTATATTGCATGGAGGACCATGGGGGGGTGCATTATATTTTGTGGAGGACCACGAGGGGTGCATTATATTGCATGGAAGACCATGGGGGTGCATTATATTGTGTGGGGACCATGGGGTGGCGCATTATATTATATGTAAGGCTATGTGGGACCATTATGATATTTGAAGGGTTATGTGGGGCCATTATAATATTTGGAGGGTTATGTCGGGGCATTATACTGTATGCAAGCAATTATACGGTGTGAAGATTTGTGTGGGGTCCATCTTACTGTGTGAAGGGCTGTGTGTTGCCTTTATACTGTTTGGAGGGCTAGCAGGGGCCATTTTATGGTGTGGTGAGGTATGGGGGCCATTATACTGCATAGAAGGCTGTGTGGGGGTCACAGTTGGGGGATCATACTGTGTTGGGGTCACCATGCTTTGCGTCGGGAGTTGAGGGGGTGTACAGTAGGGTCATTATACTGTGCATGTGGAGGCTAATGTGGAGGAATGCACCATGGAGGAATCATACTGTATTTGGGGGGCACTTTTGTTGGCATCATACTATAGGGGGGCAATGAAATAGAAATCTAGGACTTCAGCAGGAGGAAAATTAATATGTAAAGGCTGGAAAGTTGTGAGATCTGCTCTCCTGTCACTCCGACAATTATTTAATTTTTTTTTTTTCAGTTGGGGGGGCAATCAGAACTTCTGCTATTGTGCCCCATGATTTCTATGCATGCCCCTGGTCCTACCACTGCTTCTATATGAAACAATGTGCTGCCAGGTTCCCATTACACAGAGTAGAGCAGACCTGAGCAAAGTGGAGCCCGTGGGCCACATCCGGCCCTCTGACTGTTCCAGTCCGGCCTGTGGACTGAGATAGCAGTAGGACTGAAGCAGAGGCCCACGGACCGCACCGTGCCTGCCCACTCGCTTACACCGCCGCCTGGCCTTGTCTCCATCTGCGAGCCGCTGAGCTGCTGCATTAGTAGAGGAGGGACCTCCAGCCCCTTCCTCCGCCAATCAGCGTGTGAAGCAGCTGACGCAATGACGTCATCGGAGACATGAAAAGAGGCACAGCACCGGGGGCACGGGAGCAAGGTGAATGTGTGCTTTTTTTAAGGTGTATGGGATGTCTGACAGGACACGGGGAGACTATAGGGGTCTATTGCAGGACATGGGGAGGCTATAGGGTTCTATTGCAGGACATGTGAAGGCTATAGGGGTCTATTGTAGGACATGGGGAGGCTATAGGGGTCTATTGCAGGACATGGGGAGGCTATAGGGGTCTATTGCAGGACATGGGGAGACTATAGAGGTCTATTGCAGGACATGGAGAGGTTATAGGGGTCAATTGCAGGACATGGGGAGGCTAGAGGGGTCTATTGCAGGACATGTGAAGGCTATAGGGGTCTATTGCAGGACATGGGGAGGCTATAGGGGTCTATTGCATGACATGGGGAGGCTATAGGGGTCAGTTGCAGGACATGGGGAAGGCTATAGGGGTCTATTGCAGGACATGGGGAGGCTATAGGGGTCTATTGTAGGACATGGGGAGGCTATAGGGGTCTATTGCAGGACATGGGGAGGCTATAGGGGACTATTGCAGGACATGGGGAGGCTATAGGGGTCTATTGCAGGACATGGAGAGACTATAGAGGTCTATTACAGGACATGGAGAGGTTATAGGGGTCAATTGCAGGACATGGGGAGGCTATAGGGGTCAGTTGCAGGACATGGGGGAGGCTATAGGGGTCGACTGCAGGACATGGGGAGGCTAAAGGGGTCTATTGCAGGACATGGAGAGGCTATGGGAGTCTATTGCAGGACATGGGAAGGCGATAGGGGTCTATTGCAAGACATGGGGAGGCTATGGGAGTCTGTTGAAGGACATGGGGAGGCTATGGGGGTCTGTTGCAGGACATGTGGAGGCTATGGGGGTCTGTTGCAGGACATGTGGAGGCTATGGGGGTCTGTTACTGGACATGGGGTGGCTATGGGGGTCTGTTGCCTGACATGGGGAGGCTATGGGGGTCTATTGCAGGACATGGAGAGGCTATGGGGGTCTGTTGCAGGACATGTGGAGGCTATGGGGGTCTGTTGCAGGACATGTGGAGGCTATGGGGGTCTGTTGCTGGACATGGGGAGGCTATGGGGTCTGTTACTGGACATGGGGATGGTCTGGGGGTCTGTTGCTGCATATAGGGAGACTATAGAGTTTTATTGCAGGACATGGGTAGGCTATAGGGGTCTATTGCAGGACATGGGGAGGCTTTGGGAGTCAGTTGAGGGACATAGTGAGGCTCTAGGAGTCAGTTGAGGGACATGGTGAGGCTCTGGGAGTCTGTTGAGGGACATGGTGAGGCTATGGGGGTCTGTTGCTGGACATGGTAAGGCTATGGGGGTCTGTTGGAGGACATGAGGAGGCTATGAGGGTCTGTCCCAGGACATGGGGAGGCCTATGAGGGTCTGTTGCAGGACATGGGGAGGCTATGGGGGTCTGTTTCTGGATGTGGGGAGGCTGTGTGGGGCTCTCATGTTGGACGTCGAGTGATTATGGGGCTCATACGGTATATAGAAGGGGCTGTATTCGGGTTCGAACTGTATAAAGGGGGATTCTTACTTCTGCTCAATATTAAGTCATGCAATTAATATTAATGTAATTAATATAAGAATTATAATTATTATATTGATATTAATATGGATCAGAATTAATCACAGTCTCTAATGTGGCCCCTCGGGAAAATGAATTGCCCACCCTTGGAGTACAGAGTACATCTAACATTATCCCCGTCCTCTATTATATCTGGATATTCCTTGTAGAAGGTCGGGGGATCGCTCACCTGTAATAAGATCGCTGTTCAGCTCCGGCTGACTCCTTGTAGGGTCAGGGATTTCCGGGGTCACATTTTGCTCATATTCGCCGTCGCCTTCTGGTGTTTCCTGATTGATATAATATATATAATTAATATGTGGAATATTTCACTAAATTACCAAATACAGAAATCAGGAAGGACTAAATCAACATTTACAGATACACCAATTGTAACTGTACGAATCCCGCGCCATCTTCAGAACTTTTCTCAGAAAGTTCTCTCACTTCAGGGGATTAAGATGAGTTAACATTACAAAATCTCACGTTCTGTGTCAGATTCTATTTTCTACACCGTGATATCCCAGAGCGGTGTTATCTGCGTTCTATATACCATGGCGATATCTTGTAATTCATTCATTACAGTATTCGGTAGAATTGCTTTACACTGCAGCTCCTCTCCACAAGTCCAGATTAATATACTGTATAAGAGACTTGTATACACAATATTTCTGTAAAGATGTCTATTATCTCAGCTGCAGCATTTAGAAGCAGGAAGACTCTGATAATAGTGATAGACAGAGGCGGGATATACAGACTTCCCACCACTGAGCTGTGACTACATCTGCAGAATACAGACTGTCATCACAGACGAGGGAGCAGCAGAGACAGACGGCCATAAAATATCCTATGCCTGCCGGGGACTGACAGGGAGGCCTGTAAGATCTAACCCCAGATCTTCTGAGATCTGACTGGTGATCTGGAGAAGATCAGAGAACAAGGACGAGTGATAGAGAAGATGATGGCTTCTTACCAGGCGTTCCGATGAGCGGGCCGGACGTTCCAGTACACACAGGACTTTTTCGGCCAGGTCTTTAACAAAAGCCAAATCTCCATTTTGAGATCTTTTTTCAGCCTATAAAGAAGAAAAGAAACAATAAGGAACATTCTGAGGTGAGAAAGGTCACAATGGAGGCGGCCATTGTATGTGACATCTGCTCCTCTCTCTGCAGATACAATGACTACATATCTGGGGTTTATAGTGTTATATATTAGAGGAAAGGACAAGCTTCTATCCCACCATTATTGTCTATTATTACAGAGAAGTTTTGTGCGGAGTGTCCGCCATTTACCTGTTGTAGTAATGTCCTGATGTTGTGACATAAATCCATCAGATACTCTGAGGTTAGTTGATCTTGTTGATTTTTGGTCAGGCAGTCCTTTACTAGCTGCATCACCAGCCGGCGAGTGAAGCTGAGGACGCCATCGGGTGGTAGAAGCACAATGTTAGGGCGATTGATGATAAGAATGTCCAATAGTGCTTCTTCCTGAAAATCGTCTAGATATAATCCAGCCATAGCGAAAAACTGCAAGTGCTATCAATCACTATGGAACCAAGAATGGCACCCGTGAGCCTGTGTGCATTGTAGAAGTAGCAATTGTGAGCTGTGATGTCATAATGGCCGACTGTCATCACGGAATCTTGTGATGGAATCTTCAAGAAGCGGCTCTGCACAAATACAGTGGGAAAAATAAGTATTTGATACACTGCCGATTTTGGAAGTTTTCCCACCTACAAAGAATGGAGAAGTCTGTAATTTTTATCGTAGGTACAGATTCTAAAAAAAAATCCAGAAAATCACATTGTATGATTTTTACATAATTTGCATTTTATTGCATGATATAAATATGTGATCACCTACTGATGAGCAAGAATTCTGGCTCACCGACCTGTTATGCTATGTACGCACGTTGAGTATTTGGTTGCAGAAATTTCTGCAACGTTTCTGCATTTCTTGGCAGCAAAAACCCTGCTGAAAAAACAGACGTTTTGCCGCGATTTTGATGTGTTTTTGCCACATGTTTGCATGAGGTTTTTGCATGTGTTTTTTTAAGCTTTTTTGTATAGCAGTGAATGCTTTTTGGAGCTAAATAAAGATATTTGAAAAAAGAAATGTTGAACATTGCTTTAACCCTTAGATTACTGTTGGACCTGGGGTGAGTATATTGGTTAATTTAAATGATTAAAGAATGTGTCTGTTATATTTCAAATAAAGTGTTTTATTCTTGGTGTGTGTGTTTATTTAACTTTTTACTTACAGGTTTAGTACTGAGGGTTAATCCAGGTCCATAAAGACACATACAAAAAATCAATTGCTAGACACTCTAGTTAGACATTACTACCTTAGATACCAATTAGCCACATGATAGGCTCAGGGATAAAAGTGACTCCAGCTCAACCAATAATGTAAGTATAGTTCATTTATTAGAAACGATAAAAATTACAATTAAAAACAATAAGTGAAGATAGAGGGGAGTGAGGAGAGGGGGGACCTCAAACCAGGAGACACCGATATGTAGACAACGATACTAATGCTTACACAAAATACAGCCAGTTAATGACATCAATATGGCTGCTGTATATTAGAATAAGTCACCAATTAGTCAATTACCATACTATACCATTTTGCATACATAAAGCGTATTCTACAAACTTCAATTTAAAGTGCATAGTGCAAAACATAACTATGTATTATTCAATAGTAATAGATCCACTGGTATAAAGAGGCAAAAGTCAGCTATGAATGTAAGATGGTAGTGCATCAGTATCAAAGTAAAAATGAAAACAATGTAGTTTAATTATTGCCAAATTTGGCTTATATTGATAAACTGATGGTCAAAGCTGTACTTCCATCAGATGATAATTAATTCAAACATTGGCTAAAGTGAAAAAAATGATTCATTACCTGAATACTATGTAGTAAGTGAGCAGGGAGTGATAAGGACGCTGTGTCTCCCGCAGCCTCCATAAGCGTCCTTATCACCTCACTTATTGCACCTCTGCATGAGAATTTTGTCACGCAGCATCGGTGCAGTTAGTGAGGTCACTGGATCTCATCAGCTGATGAACTCATGTGACCTCTGTCCTGGCAGCTCAGCACTATACACTGCAGGGAGCGATCACGCTCCTGTCAGTTTATAGCCTGCTGTGAGGTGATCGGATCACCATGGGATACTTGTGATTCGGCGGATAGGTGAGTATAAGCTCTTTTTTTAACATTCATTTAAACTTATTTTTTCCCTGCAAGCACAGACCCAAGCTGATGACAGCTCCCATCATCAATGCCTGCACTTGCTATTATCAGCGGCAGCAGCCCTAGGCTGTTGGGAGGACTGGTCTTTCATCAGCTGAACCTGTCACCTGCGGTCAATTCTTTATGCGTTTTTGCTGCGTTTTTGACCCATTGACTTCAATTGAGTCCGTCAAATACGCAGCAAAAATACACAGCAAATCCGCAAATATTTTGATACCTGCGTTTTCGTTGCAGATTTGACTGACTCAATTGAAGTCAATGGGATAAAAACGCTCAAAGAATTGACATGCTACAGATTTAAATGCAATGCTAATCCTGACAAGAAAATTCCTGATCTTGTGCACAGCACTTCAGGATTTTCATTGCATTAGCTGGCACAAGGATTCTCTAGCATTTTGGGCCCATTTCCGTGTGGAAAAAAATGCTGTGAAAATGCACCAATAACACACCATGTGCACACAGAACACAGTTTTTTTTAAGAAGCCCTCCTACTCAGCATTCTTTACCTGTATTAATTGCACCTGTTTGAAGTCGTTACCTGTATAAAAGACACCTGTCCACACACTCAATCAATCACACTCCAAGCACTCCACTATGGCCAAGAACAAAGAGCTGTCTAAGGACACCAGGGACAAAATTGTAGACCTGCACAAGGCTGGAATGGGCTACAGGAGAATAGGCAAGCAGCTTGTTGAGAAGGCAACAACTGTTGCTGCGATTATTAGAAAATGGAAGAAACACATGACGACTGTCAATCTTCCTTGGTCTGGTGCTCCATGCATGATCTTGCAATGTGAAGTAAGGATGATTCTGATAAAGGTCAGGAATCAGCCCAGAACTACATGGGAGGATCTGCTCAATGACCTGAAGAGAGCTGGGACCACAGTCTCAAACATTACCGCTAGTAACTTACTACACCGTCATGGACGAAAATCCTGCAGTGCACGCAAGGTCCCCCTGATCACGCCAGCACATGTCCAGGCCCATTTGAAGTTCACCAATGACCATCTGGATGATCCCGAGGAAGCATGGGAGAAGGTCATGTGGTCAGATGAAACCGAAATAGAACTTTTTGCTATCAACTCCACTCACTGTGTTTGGAGGAAGGAGAAAGATGAATACAACCCCAAGAACACCGTCCCAACCTTGAACCATGGTGGGGAAAACATCATACTTTGGGGGTCTTTTCTGCTAATGGGACAGGACAACTGCATCGTATTGAAGGGAGGATGGATGGGGTCATGTAGATTTTGGCTAACAACATCCTTCCCTCAGTAATGACAATGACCCAAAATACAGACAGGACAACTAAGGAGTGTCTATGTAAGAAGCATTTCAAGGTCCTGGAGTGGCCTAGCCAGTCTCCAGACCTGAACCCAATAGAAAATCTTTGGAGGGAGCTGAAACTAAATGTTGCCCAGCGACAGCCCCGAAAACTGAAAGATCTGGAGAAGATCTGTATGGAGGAGTGGGCCAAAATCCCTGCTGCAGTGCGTGCAAACCTGGTCAAGAACTACAGGAAACGTCTGACCTCTGTAATTGCAAAGGTTTCTGCACCAAATATTAAATTCTGTTTTTCTATTGTATCAAATACTTATTCCAGGCAATAAAATGCAAATTAATTATGTAAAAATCATACAAAGCAATTTCCTGGATTATTTTTTTTTTACATTCTGTTTCTCACAGTTGAAGTGTACCTATAACAAAAATTACAGGCCTCTCCATTCTTTGTAGGTGGGAAAACTTGCAAAATCAGCAGTGTATCAAATACTTATTTTCCCAACTGTAGATGCTGCCTTGCAATATTTAGGGTTTGTTCAAACTCGCGTATAAATAATGGGTCCCATTCCCATCCAGGAGAGTGGAAGAAATCTTAGTCACTAAGCTGGTACTGTAAAAAGGAAGTGTTTTTGTCACAGAAAAAAAAATGCTGATGTAATGGCATTTGTGGAAACACCCCACAGATATCCTCAGTCATATGATGGGAAATATTGTATATACAGTGGTGGCCAAAAGTATTGGCACCCCTGCAATTCTGTCAGATAATATTCAGTTTCTTCCTGAAAATGATTGCAATCACAAATTCTTTGGTCTTATTATCTTCATTTAATTTGCTTGCATGGAAAAAACACAAAATAGAATGAAGCAAAAATCAAATCATTGATCATTTCACACAAAACTCCAAAAATGGGCCAGACAAAAGTATTGGCACCCTCAGCCTAATACTTGGTTGCACAACCTTTAGCCAAAATAACTGCGAACAACCGCTTCCGGTAACCATCAATGAGTTTCTTACAATGCTCTGCTGGAATTGTAGACCATTCTTCTTTGGCAAACTGCTCCAGGTCCCTGATATTTGAAGGGTGCCTTCTCCAAACTGCCATTTTGAGATCTCTCCACAGGTGTTCTATGGGATTCAGGTCTGGACTCATTGCTGGCCACCTTAGAAGTCTCCAGTGCTTTCTCTCAAACCATTTTATAGTGCTTTTGGAAGTGCGTTTTGGGTCATTGTCCTGCTGGAAGACCCATCACGTCTGAGGGAGACCCAGCTTTCTCACACTGGGCCCTACATTATGCTGCAAAATTTGTTGGTAGTCTTCAGACTTCATAATGCCATGCACACGGTCAAGCAGTCCAGTGCCAGAGGCAGCAAAGCAACCCCAAAGCATCAGGGAACCTCCACCATGTTTGACTGTAGGGACCGTGTTCTTTTCTTTGAATGCCTCTTTTTTTTCCTGTACACTCTATGTTGATGCTTTTTCCCAAAAAAGCTCTACTTTTGTCTCATCTGACCAGAGAACATTCTTCCAAAATGTTTTAGGCTTTCTCAGGTAAGTTTTGGCAAACTCCAGCCTGGTTTTTTTATGTCTCGGGGTAAGAAGTGGGGTCTTCCTGGGTATCCTACCATACAGTCCCTTTTCATTCAGACGCCGACGGATAGTACGGGTTGACACTGTTGAACTTGTTTGGATGTTAGTCGAGGTTCTTTATCCACCATCCGCACAATCTTGCGTTGAAATCTCTCGTCAATTTTTCTTTTCCGTCCACATCTAGGGAGGTTAGCCACAGTGCCATGGGCTTTAAATTTCTTGATGACACTGCGCACGGAAGACACAGCAACATTCAGGTCTTTGGAGATGGACTTGTAGCCTTGAGATTGCTCATGCTTCCTCACAATTTGGTTTCTCAAGTCCTCAGACAGTTCTTTGGTCTTCTTTCTTTTCTCCATGCTCAATGTGGTACACACAAGGACACAGGACAGAGGTTGAGTCAACCTCTGCGCATCCTCCTCCTCCTCATGTTCAGCCTCCATCTCAGATATCACCACATCAGTTACAAGCTGGAAGCACTGCAGTACTGCCTCAGCCAATCGGCAACAGGCTGTGCTGAAACTCATAAGCTTAGGTGATAAACCTCACACTGCTTGTGAGTTGTGGACAGCGGTGAAAGAGCAGGCAGATCTGTGGCTGAGACCGCTGAACCTACATCCAGGCATGGTCGTGTATGGGGGCTCTGAGGTGAGGCGAGATCACACAAGTACCATGCCTGGCTCATGTGCTTAACATCGTGATTCAGTGGTTTCTTAAATCGTACCCCGAGTTGCCAGATCTGCTTGTCAAAGTACGCCGCCTGTCAGCTCATTTTCGCAAGTCGGCTACAGCTTCCGCCGCCCTTGCTGTGTTGCAGCAGCGTTTACAGCTTCCGGCACACCGACTGGTGTGTGATGTCCCCACTCATTGGAACTCTACCCTTCACATGTTGCAAAGGATTTGTGAGCAGAAGAGAGCAGTTGTGGAGTACCAGCTGCAACAAGGCCGTCGATATTCAGGTTAGACTCCACACATAAGACCTCAGGAGTGGATCTGGATGTCTGACATATGTACCATCCTGACAAACTTTGAGGAGTCCACCAAGATGGTGAGTGGTGATGACGCCATCATTAGCGTCAGCATCCCACTTGTCTGTCTTTTGCAACGCTCTCTGGAGAGAATTAAAGAGGAGGCATTGCAGCCAGAGTATGATGAGATGGATCAAGAAGCCGTAGCGGGTGATTACACACAGCCCAGCCTCATCTCATCCCAACGTGCATTGAGGGACAATGAGGGAGAGGATGAGGAGGAGGAGGAGGAGGAAGAACAGGAGCTGGTATCATGCGCTGTAGATGGTAGTACCTGTACAACTGTCATACCGTCGGTTCAGCGTGGGTGGCCCGAGGACAGGGGGGAGGAGGAGGAGGAGAGCATGGTCAGTCGTCATGTTGGTGAGGACACGGAAGCCTTGCCTGTTACCAGTCTGGCACGCATGGCTAACTTTATGTTACGCTGCCTTAACCGTGACCCTCGCGTTGTCAAAATGTTGGGTGACAGTCATTACTGGTTGGTGACACTTGTAGACCCCCGCTACAAGGAGAACTTTCACTCTCTTATTCCTGAGGTGGAGAGGTCTACAAAAATGGGGCAATACCAGAAGGCCCTTGCTGCAGAACTCTTAAAAAAATTCCCATCTGAACACGCTAGCGGCAGAGGTCACAGTTCGTTGCCCAACCAAGGCGTACAGGCGAGAGAGACGCAACTCCAATCCAGCAGAGACAGGGGAACATTGTCAACGTTCTGGGACAGTTTTCTGACACCCGCCCAGCTTACAGGCCCTGAGGCGCGGGGAACTCTCACAAGGAGTGGAAAGTTTCAAAAGATGGTGAGGGAGTACCTTGCCGATCGTACCAGCGTCCTCCGTGATTCCTCTGTACCTTTTAATTATTGGGTATCCAAGCTGGACACTTGGAATGAACTCGCTCTGTACGCCTTATCGGAGCGTGTTTTTAGTGCCGCTGGGGGAATTATAACTGATAAGCGCACTCGCCTGTCAACTGACAATGCTGACAAGCTGACCCTTATCAAAATGAACAAGGGCTGGATTGGGCCAGACTTTTCATCACCACCAAATGACAGCAGAGTAACATAAAGTCAAATCCACTGTGTTATTTCGGGAGGTGTATTCCCATGCACCGCTTCACACCCACTCATGGGTATACGCTTCCTCATTTTGGCTCTATTTTGCTCTTCTCCTTATCCTCAGCCTCCACCACCACTATACCACCAGGGTGACCTTGGTCCGTGTTGCCAGCATTGCAAGTTCCTCCCTCCTAATTTTTGGTAGCTTTTGCTTGGAAGGCATAGGAAAAGACTATGGGAGACCCACTCCCCAATAATGGGAATAATGCTTTTAAGATGCTGTACTGCATGGCTCTTGTTTGCCAGCATTGCAAGTTACTCTGTCCTAATTTTTGGCAGCTTTTGCTTGGCAGGCATAGGCAAAGACTATGGGAGACCCACTCCCCAATAATGGGAATAATGTTTTTAAGATGCTGTACTGCATGGCTCTTGCAAGGGGCATTTAAACCGTGTTGTTAAGCTACTGCGACCTCCACCACTTTTCCAAGGGGCATTGATATTGTCTTTTTATTCCACTGCGACCTCCACGTCTCTTCCAAGGGGCATTTAAACCGTCTTTTTAAGCTACTGTGACCTCCACCACTCTTCCAAGGGGCATTAAAACCGTCTTCTTAAGCTACTGCGACCTCCACCGCTCTTCCAAGGGGCATTAAAACCGTCTTGTTAACCCTAGAACGCATGACCATAAAAATCTACATTTTCACATACCTGGGGCCTTTTAGGCCCGTGTGCAAATAACATGGAATAACTCAAACAAAAATGACAAACAACTATATACCTGAGGAATACCTAGAGTTTCAAAATTCTAACTAAAGTAATCTTGCAGAAAATAGAAAACAATTAACAGGACGGGCCTGCGAGGCCCCAGGTATGCGTTCTAGGATTAAGCTACTGCGACCTCCACCATTCTTCCAAGGGGCATTAAAACCATCTTGTTAAGCTACTGCAACCTCCACGTCTCTTCCAAGGGGCATTAAAACCGTCTTGTTAAGCTACTGCAACCTCCACGTCTCTTCCAAGGGGCCTTAAAACTGTCATGTTAAGCTACTGCAACCTCCTCGTCTCTTCCAAGGGGCATTAAAACTGTCTTGTTAAGCTACTGCAACCTCCACGTCTCTTCCAAGGGGCATTAAAACCTTCTTGTTAAGCTACTGCAACCTCCACGTCTCTTCCAAAGGGCATTAAAACCGTCTTGTTAAGCTACTGCAACCTCCACCACTTTTTCAAGGGGCATTGAAATTGTCTTTTTATTCCACTGTGGCCTCCACGTCTCTTCTAAGGGGCATTAAAACCGTCTTGTTAAGCTACTGCGACCTCCACTACTTCTCCAAGGGGCATTAAAACCGTCTTGTTAAGCTACTGCGACCTCCACCACTCTTCCAAGGGGCATTAATATTGTCTTTTTATTCCACTGTGACCTCCACCACACCTCCAAGGGGCATTAAAACCGTCTTGTTAAGCTACTGCAACCTCCACGTCTCTTCCAAGGGGCATTAAAACCGTCTTGCTAAGCTACTGCGATCTCCACGTCTCTTCTAAGGGGCATTAAAACCGTCTTGCTAAGCTACTGCAACCTCCATGTCTCTTCCAAGGGGCATTAAAACTGTTTTGTTAAGCTACTGCGACCTCCACGTCTCTTTCAAGGGGCATTAAAACCGTCTTGTTAAGCTACTGCGACCTGCACCACTTTTCCCAGGGGCATTGATATTGTCTTTTTATTCCACTGCGACCTCCACCATTCTTCCAAGGGGCATTAAAACCGTCTTGTTAAGCTACTGCGACCTCTACCACTTTTCCCAGGGGCATTGATATTGTCTTTTTATTCCACTGCGACCTCCACGACTCTTCCAAGGGGCATTTAAACCATCTTGTTTAGCTACTGTGACCTCCACCACTCTTCCAAGGGGCATTAAAACCGTCTTGTTAAGCTACTGCGACCTCCACCACTTTTCCCAGGGGCATTGATATTGTCTTTTTATTCCACTGTGACCTTCACCATTCTTCCAAGCGGCATTAAAACAGTCTTGTTAAGCTACTGCGACCTCCAACACTTTTCCCAGGGGCATTGATATTGTCTTTTTATTCCACTGCGACCTCCACGTCTCCTCCAAGGGGCATTAAAACTGTCTTGCTAAGCTGCTGCAAACTCCACGTCTCTTCCAAGGGGCATTAAAACCATCTTGTTAAGCTACTGCAACCTCCACATCTTTTCCAAGGGACATTAAAACCATCTTGTTAAGCTACTGCAACCTCTACGTCTCTTCCAAGGGGCATTAAAACCGTCTTTTTAAGCTACTGCAACCTCCACGTCTCTTCCAAGGGGCATTAAAACCATCTTGTTAAGCTACTGCAACCTCCACGTCTCCTCCAAGGGGCATTAAAACCATCTTGTTAAGCTACTGCAAACTCCACATCTCTTCCAAGTGGCATTAAAACCATCTTGTTAAGCTACTGCGACCTCCACCACTTTCCCCAGGGGCATTAAAACCATCTTGCTAAGCTGCTGCGACCTCCACCATTCTTCCAAGGGGCATTAAAACCGTCTTGTTAAGCTACTGCGACCTCCACCACTGTTCCAAGGGGCATTGATATTGTCTTTTCATTCCACTGCAACCTCCACCATTCTTCCAGAGGGATTTGCATTTGTTCCTAATTTTAGTCAGCTTTTGCTTTTCAATGCATAGGCGAACACTAAGGGAGACCCACTCCCCAATAAGGGGTAGAAGGTTTTTAGTATGCTGTAATCCACGTCTGTTTCAAGGGGCATTGCAGTTCCTCATAATTTGTGGAAAGCCTTCCATTCACTGCTTAGGCCAACATTGCACAGGAGACCCAGTTGCTATAAATGGAAAAAACGTTTTAGTTAAGGCCCTCTGACCTCCATGTCAAGGGGCATTAAAGTGCCTCGAAATTTTTGTTAGGCATTGCACTCACTGCATGCCCTTTAACTGTGTAGCCGAACCGCTCCTTTTGGTACCGAAACATATCCTACAAGACATGTGTGGTTGACTGGCGTGATATTGATGTGAATGGTCCCTGTTCCTCCTGCTCTTTCTCCTTTGCCACCACCTCATCCATCATTCATCACCTGAAGCTTTGTTTTAACGGGAGTCATAGAACTGGGATAGTAGCAGGAAAACATCCAGCAATCCTCGGAGAAGGTAGGATATGCGCTAAAACGCTGATCACCTCAGGCCTAGCCGCTACTACATACATGCGCTTGCATTCCAAGAAAACGAAGCAGACGCTAACTTTTATCATCATCATTATGCTCCTCATCTTGGCACTCTCAACTCCCCTGATGGAGAAGCCAGGGCCCACCGGAGGAGTCTGGTTCTCTGGTGGGCTCGTCCAATGCTGCCCTAAAGCAGAGGGAAGTTTGAAGGAGAAATAGGGGCGGCTGGGGACCGTTTATGGACATCCGGCTGCCCCTAGACGGCTGGGGACCATGTGTGGACACCCGACCGCGGGGCGGCTGGGGACCGAGTATAGACACCCGGCCCCCCCTGGCGGCTGGGGACCGAGCGTGGACACCCGGCCGCCGGGCGGCTGGGGACTGAGTATGGATGCCTCGCTGCCAAAGTAGCCATGAGGTAGTGGCCAGCTTTGGCCTCCTCCAAACTAAAAGGCCCCATTTCAAGTGCAAGCTAGCAGTATGGTATTGCAGCCTGGGGGTGGGTGGGTGGCAGGTTGCACACTTACACTTGCATTCCAAGAAAACAAAGCAGATGCTAATGACGCGCCCCTGGGCCTGTGTCGCGCTGCGTTGCGCACGCGGGAGCTTACCCGGAGCCGGATCTCTTGAGGGTTGTAGTCTCCTGGCGGTGACCCGGTCCGTGCCCAGGGAGTCAAACTGAGCGGCGATGTAACAGCGGTAGATGCAGGACGACTACGCCACCCGTTGAATGCAGCTATGGAGCTGCCGCTGCAGGACAGTCCGCTGAGGCCGGTGGATGGATGGTGCAGCGTAGATGGTATAACCCCCAACGGGAGGGGTATGGCCTCAGGGCAGCAGATGTGGATGATGGGGGTAGCAGGAACCACTAAGAGACGGTGCGGTGTAATTCAGGGTCTTTACTGGTAACAACGATAGACCCTCCCGGAGTACTTGCTAGTGAACGGGGCCTGGTCAGTCCTTGAGCAGATGGGATCTCCCCTGGCCAGGCGGAGTTGTAGGCCTCCCAAACTGACTGTACTCTTCTGGCTACCTTGCTAGAAGCGGATATAAGTAGCCCACGTCCCTGAGTGTACCGTGTGGTGCTCACCCGTATGGCCGGTGACTCGGGGCCTTCTAATGACTTCCGCTCCACGATGGCGGTGCTGGTCCCACGCGTGTGACCGTGCCTTCGGGTTTCTGGGCCTGAGGACCTGAAATCCCCTGCCGGTCGGCTTCTGCTGCTGGGTAAGAGTTAGTCCCCACAGCCTCGGACGCCGGGTCCGGTAAGAAAGCTTCTCAGTCAGGGCGAGCTCTGCAGCTGCCAGCCCCTGACTTGTAGTAGTATTGCTCCCACTGAGCTTCTGCTGTTTCTTCCTGTGACTGTTTCTTGTCTCTACTCTCCTTGACTGCTAACCCTGCTTCAGCCCCGGGTTTATATAGGGGAAGTTCTTCCCCTCCCAAGACTGGGCAGGAGGTGTGGCATGCACAGGATCCCTGACCAAAGGACCTCCCACCTGCTCTCAGACATAATATCTCTATCACTGTGGCAACCAGACCCCTGGGGTGTCACACTAACTTCTATCATCATCATCATGCTCCTCACTTTGGCACTCTCAACTCGCCTGATGGAGAAGCCAGGGCCCACCGGAGGAGTCTGGTTCTCTGGTGGGCTCGTCCAATGCTGCCCTAAAGCAGGCCAGGCTAAGAAAATTGTTGGGGAAGTTTGAAGGAGAAATAGGGGCGGCTGGGAACCGCTTATGGACAACCGGCCGCCCCCAGGCGGCTGGGGACCGTGTGTGGACACCCGGCTGCAGGGTGGCTGGGGACCAAGTATGGACACCCGGCCGCCCCCTGGCGGCTGGGGACCGAGCGTGGACACCCGGCTTTTAGGCAGTAACCTGGTTGTCAGAGATGCTTCCAGGGGTCTTCCCCATGCTGTTCCCATGTCTTTTCAGCACTGTATGCATGTGTCACACAGCACATGGCCAGATAAGATTGTAAAATATTAAAATTACATTTCCCGGTGAATACATTTGTCACGGTTGAAAGCAATACAAAAGTGCAAAAACGCATAAAAAATGCTACTTGTGAACATAGCCCAAGGTGTGGAGGAGTATTTTTGTTTTTGGTTATTTATTTTACCTTATACACAAGTCTTTACTCTGCAAAGGATGTTCCTAAACATATTTCACAGGAAAACCGTTTCAGTTTAGTTTTTGAACGTTATATTGTGAGCTTAATACCTCTGACCACGTTGTTGACAGCAGTGACCTGGGGGTCAGAAATGTTTCCTGGGGCGATGCCCATGCTGTCCCCTTGTCTTTTGAGCATTGTCACTATAGTTTTGGGCACTTTTTAGGCTTTCTACAGACTGCCGGGGGTGCCGCCGCAAAAATGCTCGGGTCTCCCATAGACTAACATTGAGCTTCGAGCACCCGAGCATTTTAGTGCTCGCTCAACACTAATAATCACCACACTCTATGGAGACTCATTGTAACAAATTTAAGGAGCAACATACTAAAAACATTTTAATTGATAAATGTCATAAAACATAAAAAATAAAAATATTAGGCATTTTATATAATAATAATAATAATTAAAAAATAAAATAATAATCATTTTATTATTCCATGGTGCTTTACAATTCAGATGTTACATGTGCAATGTCAGACATTACAAAGTAGCACAATTCCTACAAGAGGAGGTGAGGTCCCTGCTCACAAGTTTGCAACTTAAAAGTAAAGTTGGACACAAAAGGTAATAAGTGTTTGTAGTATATGGTACGGCCACCTTTTAGAATAAATAAGGATATACATATAAGGCTGCATGAACCGGCCACCAGCCGGTATCTGTGTAGTGAGCTGGCAGACTCTGGCTGTTCTGTGATAATTGAGATAGAGCCTGTTACAGGAATGATTACGCAGGATGGTGTTGCCACCTTGTGGCCAGAGGTTGCACCTGCGCAGGGTGTGATGACAGAGAAAAAGACTGAGCCTCCTGTGTCCCGCCCTAGAGAGTCACGTGACCAGAGTGGGAAGCAGGAAAAAGCGCGCAAAGAGTCTGTTGTTGTCTGTGAAAAGAGCCAGGACGGTGTGCAGCTCCTCGTGTGTGGTGCAGAGGAGACTCTCAACGTGATTTCTTTTATCTGACACCTTATCCTCAGAGCCTTCCCCAGCTTCTGCACTGCTGAAGGATTCAGCTGTTACACTCCCTGCTACTGGAGTGTGGACTACATAAGGGAATCCACAAAAGCTGCTATTCGGATCAGAGAGACTGTAAGCGGGACCTCTGGCGAGAGGCCGAAGTATTCCTTTCTTTCAGTAAAATTTGTTGTTCCTGTCTTCTTCGGCTGGGACCCCTTCCTGCAAAGACAGACAGGCCTGCGACGGGGGACACATCCTTCTGGAGTAAAGGACTGGTAACGTGTGAGTAGGGACAGTGAGAGTCAGCTTATAAGTACACGTTATTGCTGTGCATATTTACGGTTGTCATTTATTGTGTTCTGCTGTGTATACAAGTAAAGATACGGTTATCAAGATAGAGTCTGTGTGTGGGGATCTTGCTGGGCCAGATCATAGATACCAACGCTCGGCCTTGCCCGCGGTCACTTCATCTGGCGTAGTCGACAGGATCTGTGACCAACAAGATTCCCACCCAGGCCACGTGTACAGTCAGAAAGCCCCGCCGGTGTCTATTGTGAATCAGGTCAGGAAATTTGGCGGACGAAACTACCCTGTACCAGAGTGGGCGGAACAAGTCCGGATACTGGGGGAAATGTATAATATTGACCCTAAGACCTTGGCAGAAATGGCGGTACTGACGCTAGAGGGGGAGGCATGGACGACAGTCAGACTGGAGACGGCCAGGGGCCAGCGTACAGTAGATGATTTGGTGCGGGTGCTGGAGAACACCTATAGGCTGACCACATACCAGGGAACACTGCAACACATGTTCTTTAGACGGACGCAGCTTGAATGGGAGGATATTCCCCAATATGCGAACGCCCTTCAGGTACTCCTTGAACAAGCCTGTGGAAAAGGGGAACAACTAGCTGGTATGGCTCCTTGTGACCTGGTACTGAGAGACCAATTTGTAATAGGACTGAGAGACCAGTATCTTAACCGCACGTTACAGGACTTGATCCGGATGATGCCGACTCTTACTTTTGCTGAAGTCAAACAGGAAGCCATAGAACGTTCAACGGGACCCGTCATGGATGTGGGGATTCAAGGTGCTGCGTGCAGATCCATATCTGACATTAAAAATCCGAACAGTGACACGGAAGACCTGAAACAGATGGTAGCAGACTTACAGAAACAGGTATTACAGTTGACATTAGACCGACAGGGAGACCAGCGAAGACAGCCTAGTCGTCCCGTGAGACAGTGTTGGTCATGCGGTGATCCTCGCCATAGGGCAAATCGTTGTCCTCAACACTTCCCTCCGCAAAAACCTCCGTCGCACCAACAAACAAACCCTCAGTCGCCCCAGCGAAGGGAATTTCGATGAGACCAGCGAATGGAACCCCAGCCATATCCACAAGCAGAGCTACCACGCCGGGCCTCACCACAATGGCCGCCGTTAAACTAGACATCCCTGCAGCTGAGGCTCGCGCAGCAGGGGAGGCCAAGGAGAGGGGTGTGGAAAAACAGAGCCGATGGCGGAGTGCTCTTGCCTCGAATAGCCCGACACTTGAAGTTGTCCTGGAAGGAATTGCCGTACAGGGACTGATGGACACCGGGTCACAAGTGACCACGATCTCTGAACAGTTTTACGAAAATTACCTCAAACCAAGAACTGCTCGTGACCCAGACACCGCCATTAAGATTATTGCGGCTAATAATCTACCCATTCCAGTGACCGGAGTTGCTTGGATGGACACAAAGGCCTGCGGACAGGACTTATGGAAACGAGGGATCGTCATCGTCAAGGAAGGTTTTGGCTCCGAGACCCATGTGATAGTTGGAATGAACATCTTGAAAGACCTGGATCTTATGCTGTTGACAAGAAAAGGACCCAAATACTGGCAGAAAGTCACCAAACATAAGCCGACTCATCTGGCATTCCAGCGCGTAATCCGGACCGTTGGACTTCAACAGATGGCAGAGGAACAACTACCCCTAGCCGCCATTACGGTGCCACGCCGTACTCGGATTACTTTGCCCGCTGAAAAAGAGACAGTCATTTCCTTACCCCTTAACACCCACCGACAACTTGAGGGGGTTGAAGTGTTGGTCAAGCCGAGGACCCCAAGTGGGCGTAAGCTAAACCCACTAGTTGCTCGCACTCTAGCCGTCGTGAGGAACGGGAGAGTCCATGTCAGGTTAAACAACACTGCAGATGTAGGCCTAGCCCTTGAAGCCGGCACTCAGCTTGCCCGGGTATATGCTCTACCCACGGAAGTGAATCCCATTGGACCCCTAAAATTCACCCCGTCTACAGAAGGCGACTGGACGGTAACCGTCTCAGCCATAAACGCTCAAGTAGACGATGAAGACATTGGGTGAAAACTACGGGAAAAAGTACAGCTAGACACGTCTCAATACACCAAACAAGAAGTTTCTCAAGTGGAGGAACTCCTACGGGAACACCAAAACTCCTTTGCAAAGCATGACACAGACTTTGGGTGTACCACCAGTATCCAGCACGAGATATCCACGGGCGACACCCCCCCATATCCGCGAGAGGTACCGGCAGATACCACATCAGCAATACCAGGAGGTGAAAAGCCTGTTAGAATCCATGCTACGCGCTGGAGTGGTACGTGAAAGCCAGAGCCCGTGGGCTGCACCCGTGGTGATAGTCAAAAAGAAAGATGGTTCCCTAAGATTTTGCGTGGACTACCGTAGGCTGAACGCTTGCACTATCCGGGACTCATATCCACTTCCTCGGATCGAAGAGTCACTGACGGCCCTAAAGAAGGCCAAATATTTTTCGTCCCTAGACCTGGCCAGTGGATATTGGCAGGTTCCAATGAGTGAGAAGGACAGGGAAAAGACCGCCTTCATCCTTCCCATGGGCCTGTATGAGTTCGACCGGATGCCGTTCGGCTTGAATAACGCTCCGGGGACCTTTCAGAGACTGATGGAACGCTGTCTGGGAGACTTCAACTTTGAGTTTACGCTGATATACCTTGACGACATCGTGGTATACTCCGCCACCTTTGAGGATCATCTTCACAAGCTTGGCCAAGTGTTCCAGCGCTTGAGGGGACACGGCTTGAAGTTGAAGCCCAGCAAGTGCCTTCTGTTCCAGCAGGAAATCGACTACTTGGGTCGCCGGATCTCGGCCGAAGGTGTCCAGCCCTCTCCGGAGAAGATAGCAGCCGTTCAAGAGTGGCCGCAGCCAACTACCGTCAAAGAAGTCCGGGCTTTTCTGGGACTGGCAGGCTACTACCGTCGGTTTGTCAAGGACTTTGCTCGGCTTGCTGAACCACTGCATGAGGTTCTCCGAGGGACCGCGAACAGTCCCAGAGGGCGACGCATCAGTTGGGGGCCTGACCGAGAAAAATCCTTTCAGGCACTTAAGGCTGCTCTAACATCCCCCCCTGTTCTGGCGTATGCAGATTACACATTACCGTTTCAGTTGCAAACCGACGCCAGCCTTCAATGCCTAGGGGTGGTCCTCTCTCAAGTTCAAGATAATAAAGAACGCATGATAGCCTATGCCTGTAGGTCTCTCCGTGATACCGAAAAGAATCCCGTCAACTACAGCTCCTTCCGTTTGGAACTCTTGGCTCTGACTTGGGCTATGACGGAGAAATTTGCCGGCTATCTGACAGGAGCGAAGGTGCTGGTCATGACGGACAACAATCCTCTTGCCCACCTAGAGAATGCCAAACTAAGGGCAATGGAACAGCGCTGGATGGCCAGGCTCTCTAGATTCCAGTACAAAATTAAATACAGAGCGGGGAACGAGAATCAGAATGCTGACAGCCTGTCTAGAGTGACATCATCCCCGCCAGTGGGGGACTGGGATGAAGAGTTGGAGGAAGATGAGATGCCTGACTTTGCCCGGCTCGCAAAGCAAATAGAAGATAGCCGCCAGTATGCTGTAGGAGGGATTGAAGCCGTAGTGGGATCTCCCCTGTCCCAGCAAGAATGGGCCAAGCTTCAAGATCGAGATCCCGAGCACGTCTTACTGAAACAGTATGTGAATAAACAAGAGAAACCGCCCTCCGAAGTGAGAGACCGACTATCGACCGGAGCCTTGGCTCTGCTCGCCCAATGGGATCGGCTGATCGTGAAAGATGGAGTCCTGTGTCGCAGGGCCCTTCTATCCCATATGCTGGAGGAGTGTTTGCAGATTGTCGTCCCGGTGTAGTTGGCCCATGAGATGGTGGGCGAAGCTCACAGGAGGAACGGCCACTTCGGCATAGACAAGACCCTCCGGTGGACCCAGCAGTTCATTTTTTGTCCGGGGCTCCGTAAGCTGGTTGAAAACATCTGTCAAGGATGCCGTACCTGTGAATTCCACAAGTCCGCGGAGCAGCGTGCCCCCGTCCAGACTATTAAGACGTCGAGGCCCCTCGAACTGTTGATGGTGGACTATCTGTTGATCGGAACGGCGAATAGTGGCTACCAGTACTGTCTGGTGATGGTGGACCACTTCACGAAATTGGCCGTCGCTGTTGCTACCAAGGATCAGACTGCTGAATCAGCTGCACAGGCCATCTGTCAGCAATTCGTTCGGGTCTACGGGTGTCCGGAGCGGCTACACTCTGATCAGGGGGCTTGTTTCGAAGGGCGAGTCATTGAAGAACTCCAACGGATGTATGGAATCAAGAAGTCCAGGACCACCCCTTACCATCCACAAGGGAATGGCGCGTGTGAACGCTTTAACTGGACCCTCTTACAACTGATCCGGACACTGGCTGAAGACAAAAAGCCCGACTGGTCTCGATTCCTCCCAGAACTGCTGTGGGCCTATAATAATCAAGTCCATTCCGTCACCGGATACACCCCATTACCCTTCTCTTTGGCCTTCCAGACAAAGACATCCATGAGTTGCAACTGTCTAGCTCCGAAGAAGATACCTGTGGTACCTATCCTTCCTGGCTACAAACACACCGCCAGAGAATGGAGACTGTCTACCGGCTAGTAGGCCAACAAATCCAGGATCAAGTGCACGCTGACCCACTTCCGGTACAAGAGGACTCACTGAATGTAGGTCAACTGGTCCTAGTCCGTATAAAGAAACCGCAAGGGAAACTCCGGCCCAAGTGGGAGACCGAAGTCTATCGAGTAATTGGACAGCCGTACCCCGGTGGCCCCGTCTATCGAGTGCAGGGCGAAGACAGTGGCAGCATCCGAACTTTGCACCGTAATATGTTGCGCCCCTGCCGTTCCCAGCCTGACTCCCCTACTGTGATACCTAGAGAGATGGATATCACTAATACTGTCGGAGACGCTGACCCTGGGGATGTAGAGATTGAATGCATGCCTACCCCTGTCCGTCCGACTGACGCACTTGGACCGATTACCTCCTCTACTGACATGTCGACTGGGAAAGAGAGTGGGGTGACTGATCGGAGGGAGGGGATCCAACCTGTTAGGCGGACAACGAGAACCGCTGCAGGGGTACCTCCAGGACAGTCCTACAGAGACCAATATGTGTGGCCCTCTTCCCAGCCGCCCCCTGTCACATCCACAGCCATCGCCGCCCTGGAACCGGTCGTTGACAGGGACTGCCAACCTTTGAGTGGGGGGGCGTGTAGTGAGCTGGCAGACTCTGGCTGTTCTGTGATAATTGAGATAGAGCCTGTGACAGGAATGATTACGCAGGATGGTGTTGCCACCTTGTGGCCAGAGATTGCACCTGCGCAGGGTGTGATGACAGAGAAAAAGACTGAGCCTCCTGTGTCCCGCCCTAGAGAGTCATGTGACCAGAGTGGGAAGCAGGAAAAAGCGCGCAAAGAGTCTGTTGTTGTCTGTGAAAAGAGCCAGGACGGTGTGCAGCTCCTCGTGTGTGGCGCAGAGGAGACTCTCAACGTGATTTCTTTTATCTGACATCTTATCCTCGGGGCCTTCCCCAGCTTCTGCACTGCTGAGGGATACAGCTATTACACTCCCTGCTACTGGAGTGTGGACTACATAAGGGAATCCACAAAAGCTGCTATCCGGATCAGAGAGACTGTAAGCGGGACCTCTGGCGAGAGGCCGAAGTATTCCTTTCTTTCAGTAAAATTTGTTGTTCCTGTCTTCTTCAGCTGGGATGCCTTCCTGCAAAGACAGACAGGCCTGCGACGGGGGACACATCCTTCTGGAATAAAGAACTGGTAACGTGTGAGTAGGGACAGTGAGGGTCAGCTTATCAGTACACGTTATTGCTGTGCATATTTACGGTTGTCATTTATTGTGTTCTGCTGTGTTAAAAATGTATACAAGTAAAGATACGGTTATCAAGATAGAGTCTGTGTGTGGGGATCTTGCTGGGCCAGATAATAGATACCAACGCGCGGCCTTGCCCGCGGTCACTTCATCTGTATATGTTCAGATTTTTTATCAGTTAACAAAATGCATAGTTAAGATTGATAAATGCAAAAAAATGTTAGTAAACCTAGAAATTTGTTTTTTAGTTAATTTTTTTTTTATTTTAATTAATAATAGCATAGAAGGATAAGGAGGGGGACTAGGAACATAATCAATAGCCAAAATCATAGTCAGGAGGACAGCCGGGGTCAGATACTGGGTGATCAGTAAAAGCCAATCAGTATGAATACCGCGGAGCCCGGTGACAGAGGCGTTACTGAAACATGTCCAGGTAGAGATGGACCAGTCAGAAGGCCACAGGTAGATGGTGATGGTCCTTCTATACAGGTCCAGCAGTGATGGTGGATCTGCTGGACTTCAGGTTTTCTGTCTTTTAGATGGTTTCAGGGCAACAGTAACAGCATGCAAATGCACGAGCAGCCCTGGATAATCCACGCCGGCAGGATGATAAGATCCGGCGGAAGATGGAACCTATGAGAAGAGAAGTAAATATAATGTAAGTGATGGGACTCCATAATACATGATACTACTGTGCGGTCACTGTGCCGGACGGCAGAGGAATCTCATCACACAGAGGTCAGGGATCATTGTCAGCCATCATACATGTGACAATCCATCACTGACAGATGACATCTGCTCCGCATGAATTATTCTCACTGACCGACATCACACAACATGGAGCTGATTCTCACACTTACCTCGTCTCTTATTCCCCTTTTCTACATTTTCAGATTTTTCTTGCTCTTTACTCAGATTTATTGAAGATTTTCTTTCCTCCTGAGCTGGAAATTCTGATCAGAAAGTAAAAAAAACCTCAGTAACGACATATTCCCATGGGACCTGCTTAGTCTCCTGTATATAGTCCTGTCTCCTATAGTCCTGAAAATCTAGTATTGCTTCATAATAGGGCAGAATAAGTCCTATATAATGTGCATAACCTCATCTGAGGGACATTAGATGTATCACTAATATAGAGAAGCAAGTGTCCTGTCTGCCGCCATGTGGTACATCATTGATGAGAGATATTTTATAATAGGAGACGATGTCTCCTTATGATGATGTAGGTTATTGGATGCTACAACATATCTCACAGAAACAATGAAAAAAACTTCTGTACACAATGTAAGGAAATAGAGATAGAGTATGGGCCATGGGCAACATAATTGGGATCCATGAAACATAGACAACATAGGAAACCTATTACAGAAAAACCACGTAGAAATATTTGAGCCTTAAAGACAACATTCACATTGTTGGTGCTGTAGACATGTACATACCTGACAATGGGGACGAGGATGGCAAACTGCTAATAGCATCTTCTCTATCAGATAGAGGAACAGAATCTTTCTGCCTGTTTGAAAGAAAATAAATGTGTAAATCAGAAATAAATGCAGTATAAAAGGGGTTTTCTCAGTATAAGAACATGGACAATAGGGCCTAATAGGATGCATGACCGTCATAGTGGGGAAGGTTTCCTGCTCAAAACTACCTTCTATAGAGCCGAGCAGAAATCAGCTGCTAAGCATGACTGGCATGTAATACTACATCTCTGCCACAATATTGGCAGCACTAAAAATGCATGACCGGCCGCAATTATAGACTGTTAGTTATCACCAGCAGTTTCTAAAGGCAAAAGCACAATTACCGCTCATCATGGGGTGGTGGATGCTGAATTTGATAATATGGTATTTATATCCTATATTTGATGTTGTGTACATATATCATCCTGAAGCTCCCAGTAGTGGCCCCATAATCTACTCACATCTCTGAGATGTTTGTGCTGGATTCTACGGTATACTCTGGAGAGGACTTGGGATCCTCATTGTCCATTGTCCTGGTAGCAGTGGTACAGAGCTAAATGTGGAAACAATAAAAAATATATGAAATAATTTAATGTTTACTTTTACGTGTCTTTTACACATATTTTGGATTTATTAATCACATACTTACTTTTGAAAATCGTTCAGAAGTTGATATAAAATTGTGGAAGTCAAGACTCTCATTGTCCTCACTTGTGTGCTCTGAGACCAGATGTTTGTTTATATCATAATGATCTACAAGACATAGATAATGAAGTGCTATTAGAGGTTGTCAGTATAACACAGTCACCATTTATCATTAATATTAATGGGAAACAATTGTTACATATTAAGGAAGACGAGACAAACAGCCGCTTAGTCTAGATGACGTCTTCTTCTACTTACTCATAAATAAGCTGGTGTCCACATCTGATGTTAGCTTAGGAACATACACCGGCTTTTGACTTAGAAGGTTATCAAAGTCTAAGTCACTTAAGAAGGGATGACCCTTGATCTCAAATACTCCTCCTGGATAAAGAAAAACAAAGGTGATGTGGATATTGTCAGAAACTCCCCCATATCTAAACGGTGTATCTTAATCTGAACTAATTATATAACTGAGCCGACATGTAAGAAATAGACTAAAGCACTAAAAATGCACAAGCTGATAGACAAGTGCCGATCCTCATGTACATTTGCGATATGTCCTCGGTGTAATAAGGAAATAATAATATTATTATATCTGTTACCTGTCCCAAGTCTATGCACAGGATTTATTATGAGCAGCTCTGTGATAAGGGTCTGAGCATCAGGTGGAGGAGCACGATCACAATTCCAAATTATGTGTCCTGTTATGTAGAAAATTACAGAACATAAAACCTCTTTACTGGACTATAAGATAAAGCAAAGGAAAAAACTAAACTAATGTAACCAGTCAAAGCAATGATTGGATCATTCTACTTACCAATGCCAATACTTTTATAAAGCTGAATTACAGAACCCCCACGAAGTGGTACGTATCCCAGGAGAAATTCAAGTAGGATTATCCCCATTGACCACCAGTCAACAGGTCTTCCGTAGCCTTTCTTTAGGATGATCTCTGGGGCTTTGTATAACGGGGTGCCACAGTCCTGGAAACCAAGAGAGATTAGAGATGAAAATAGATTAAATTATTATTTTGCCAAGTTTTCGACATAAAAACAGAATGACAGAAGATAAAATATCAGTGGAAAAGTTATCTAAAAATGAAGAATGTAGAGAAGACACAATAGGGTGATGAGATTTGTACAGAACCAGCTAAGTTCCTGTAAATAATGCTGACCTCACGGTTCAGGAACTCTCTGGCGATGTCCTCCGCTAATTCCTTGTAGATGTTGGTGTTTGGTATCATGACACCAAGTTTTGAAAGCCCAAAATCTGTGACTTTAATATGTCCAGTAGACGTTATCAGGAGGCTGTGAAAGAAAAGATGGGTTTAGCTTCATAGACCGTGAGATGATAAAGGATAAATTTCCCCCTTTTGTTATAATACAGGGGGCACTTACTTCTCTGGCTTCAAGTCTCTGTGCACCACACCATAACTATGGAGGTATTCTACAGCAAGAACCGCTTCTGCAAAGTATAAGCGGGCCAAGGGGACAGGTAAAGGACCCCTGGTTCTTAGGAGGGTCCTGCAGTCTCCACCTATAGAAGAAAGAAAATATGACAGGTAAGTGGTTTATTCAGCGGATCACCATAATGTATAATGAGAAGTGAGCAGAGACATTGGGGCAGGAGAGAATATATAAAGATATAATGTATATTCGACATAATATTAGTCTGAAGTCATGGTGAAACGTCATCCATGTAACTAATAACACAAATAGCATCTTGTCTACAGCTGGAGATACTGACAGTGCGGACATACAGGGAGATCACACACATCAATGACTTTCCGGGCATCTTGGTAATGGATAACCTGTAGTAAATGCTCTGTGGGGATGTAACCATTCACATTGAAAAATCCTAATTTTAAGAGTGGTGATAAAATGTAAGCAGACATGGTCTGAATATAATACAATGTACATGTCCTACCTCCTACATACTCCATGACCATACACAGGTGAGATCTTGTAGGGAAGGAGCAGAGCATGGAGACCACAAAGGGACAATCAGCGAATGTCAGGATGTCCCTCTCCAGAAAGGCCATTTCCACTTTCCGTGGCCTATCCAAGTTCTTCTTGGCCATTTTCTTCATAGCAAAGACCTGTTGTGAGACTTTATGATGCACTAAGTAGACGGCACTAGAGAGAAGGAGAATCCAAGGGTTATAATAAATCCTTATTACAGTCTGTATATAGAAGTCATTATATGATTTTCTGTACTAATGTTTATACTAGAAGTCCGGCCATCACTAGAAATCCACATCTAGAAATACATGAGACACTACATAGATCACCTATGGGAGGTTCCACAATGCCACGTCTGCCGGAGCCCTCACCAAGGTCACATTACAGGTGAGAGAATCTACCGAAATTCTTCTTGGGCAGATTCGCTATAATTGACCAGTAGTTACGATTCAGTCCAAATAAAAATTGGTCCAAATTGAAAGTCCTCCAATTGCTGTAAGCAGATGTTTTTTAAGCTCTCTCCACACCCCAAAGCATAATAAATGGAGGGGAGGAAATACGTTAAAATGTAATTAAACATAATATACCCACCTGTCCTAGGCCCTCACCTGTCCATCACTGCAGTCCTCCATCCTCTGTGCCAGTCTTTGGTTGTTCTGGCGCCCCCTTCTGCTGCTGAGGCCAGTGATTGGACTCACATGGTCATGGTGGACGGTGGCAGGTGCAGATGTCATTGATGTCCATATCGTGTCACCCCTATCGTGACCATGTGTAGCCAATAACTCTTATCAGCTCCATAATGAAGCCCCCCAAAAAAAACAAAGACTGGAGCGGAGAGCAGGAAAGCTCTGGTGGAGGTGGCAGCATAAGGACAGATGAGGGTCCAGGACAGGTGAGGGTAATGTATTATATTATTTGAATCCCTTTCCTTACAGTTTGATTTGTTACAGATCAGTTTGCTCAACTGGATATACAGTACAGTAACTGAGCTGAATAGTGACATTTAGATGTGGACAGTGGTGTGGACTTGTATCGTTTCCCTATGACAGTGATGGCGAACCTTTTAGAGACCGAGTGCCCAAACTGCAATCCAAAACTCACTTATTTATCGCAAAGTGCCAACACGGCAATTTAACCTGAATACTGTCTGAGGTTTTATTTTGGAAAAACAACTCCTACATTAGCACGCAATAGAGTCTATAGCAAAGAGCTTGTAAGCGCTGCAGTCCAAGCCTAAGATTCTCGCCACCGATTGCAGAGGAGGTCTGTTCTTGAGAATGGAGAGGATTTTTATTCAAAAGTAAAATTGCAAAGTCGTTTGTTTTTACAACCTCTTTGTTTCTGTAACCCTTTATCATGATGAGAATAACCCTTTAAGCCAGGGATGTCAAACTTTAATATACAGAGGGCCAAAATTAAAAGCTTGGACAAAATCACAGGCCAAACTTTATATTTGTTAAAAAATGTCTACAATTCAGGAAGTTTTTCCTTATCAAATAAAACTATTAACTTTTGCAATTATATTGTAATAATATAATATGTTATGTAAGAGCCGTAAAAAGCATGGCCTAATGTAAATATGTAATAACAAAAGGATAAAAAAAACTTGAATAAAACAGATAATAAAGTATGATGCAAACAAATGTGCCCCCAAACAGAGTATGATACCCCCACAGTGAATTCCTCCACATGCACAGTATGATGACCCTACTGTACCCCCCATCAATCCCTGGTGACCCCATCACAGTATGATTGTGACCCCATCACAGTATGATTCTCCAGCAGTAATCCCCACACAGCCCTCCATACAGTATAATGGTCCCCACATAGTTCTCCATACAGTATAATGACACCACATAGTCCTCCATACAGTGTAATGGGCCCCACATAGTCCTCCATACAGTATAATGGGCCCCACATAGTCCTCCATACAGTATAATGGCCCCATATAGTCCTCCATACAATGTAATGGCCCCACATAGTCCTCCATACAGTACAATGGCCTCACATAGTACTCCATACAGTATAATGGCCCCACATAGTCCTCCATACAGAATAATAGGCCCCACATTGTCCTCCATACAGTATAATGGTCCCCACATAGTTCTCCATACAGTATAATGACACCACATAGTCCTCCATACAGTGTAATGGGCCCCACATATTCCTCCATACAGTATAATGGGCCCCACACAGTCCTCCATAAAGTGTAAAGGGCCCCACATAGTCCTCCTTACAGTATAATGGCCCCCACATAGTCCTCCATACAGTGTAATGGGCCCCACATAGTCCTCCATACAGTGTAATGGCCTCACATAGTGCTCCATACAGTGTAATGGGCCCACATAGTCCTCCATACAGTATAATGGCCCCATATAGTCCTCCATACAATGTAATGGCCCCACATAGTCCTCCATACAGTACAATGGCCTCACATAGTACTTCATACAGAATAATGGGCCCCCATATGGTCCTTCCTACAGTATAATGGCCCCCACATAGTCCTCCATACAGAATAATGGGCCCCCATATGGTCCTTCGTACAGTATAATGGCCCCACATAGTCCTCCATACAGAATAATGGGCCCCACATAGTCCTAAATACAGAATAATGGGCCCCCATATGGTCCTTCCTACAGTATAATGGCCCCCACATAGTCCTCTATACAGTGTAATGGGCCCCACATAGTCCTCCATACAGTGTAATGGCCCCATATAGTCCTCCATACAGTGTAATGGGCCCACATAGTCCTCCATACAGTATAATGGCCCCACATAGTCCTCCATACAGAATAATGGGCCCCCATATGGTCCTTCCTACAGTATAATGGCCCCCACATAGTCCTCCATACAGTGTAATGGGCCCCACATAGTCCTCCATACAGTGTAATGGCCCCATATAGTCCTCCATACTGTGTAATGGGCCCATATAGTCCTCCATACAGTATAATGGCCCCACATAGTCCTCCATACAGTATAATGGCCCCACATAGTCCTCCATACAGTATATTGGCCTCATATAGTCCTTCCTACAGTATAATGGGCCCCACATACTCTTTCATACAGTATTATGAGCACCACATAGTCCTCCATACAGTGTAATGGTCCCACATAGTCCTCCATACAGTACAATGGCCTCACATAGTCCTCCATACAGAATAATGGGCCCCACATAGTCCTCCATACAGAATAATGGGCCCCCATATGGTCATTCCTACAGTATAATGGCCCCCACACAGTCCTCCATACAGTGTAATGGGCTCCACATAGTCCTCCATACAGTATAATGGCCCCACATAGTCCTCCATACAGTATAATGGCTCCAAATGCTCCTCCATATTGTAAAATGGCCCCATATAGTCCTCCATACAGAATAATGGGCCCCCATATGGTCATTCCTACAGTATAATGGCCCCCACACAGTCCTCCATACAGTGTAATGGGCTCCACATAGTCCTCCATACAGTGTAATGGCCCCATATAGTCCTCCATACAGTGTAATGGGCCCACATAGTCCTCCATACAGTATAATGGCCCCACATAGTCCTCCATACAGTATAATGGCCCCACATAGTCCTCCATACAGTATATTGGCCCCATATAGTCCTTCCTACAGTATAATGGGCCCCACATACTCTTTCATACAGTATTATGAGCACCACATAGTCCTCCATACAGTGTAATGGGCCCCACATAGTCCTCCATACAGTATAATGGCCCCACATAGTCCTCCATACAGTATAATGGCTCCAAATGCTCCTCCATATTGTAAAATGGCCCCATATAGTCCTCCATACAGTATAATGGCCCCGCATACTTCTCCATATTTTATAATGGCTCCATATAGTCCTCCATACAGTATAATGGCCCCGCATAGTCCTCCATACAGAATAATGGGCCCCCATATGGTCCTTCCTACAGTATAATGGCCCCCACATAGTCCTCCATACAGTGTAATGGGCCCGCATACTTCTCCATATTTTATAATGGCCCCACATAGTCCTCCATACAGTATAATGGCCCCACATAGTCCTTCATACAGTATATTGGCCCCATATAGTCCTTCCTACAGTATAATGGGTTCCACATAGTTTTTCATACAGTATTATGAGCACCACATAGTCCTCCATACAGAATAATGGGCCCCACATAGTCCTCCATACAGAATAATGGGCCCCCATATGGTCCTTCCTACAGTATAATGGCCCCCACATAGTCCTCATACAGTGTAATGGCCCCATATAGTCCTCCATACAGTGTAATGGGCCCACATAGTCCTTCATACAGTATAATGGCCCCACATAGTCCTCCATACAGTATAATGGCCCCACATAGTCCTCCATACAGTATATTGGCCCCATATAGTCCTTCCTACAGTATAATGGGCCCCACATACTCTTTCATACAGTATTATGAGCACCACATAGTCCTCCATACAGTGTAATGGGCCCCACATAGTCCTCCATACAATATAATGGCCCCACAAAGTCCTCCATACAGTATAATGGCTCCACATGGTACTCCATATTGTATAATGGCCCCATATAGTCCTCCATACAGTATAATGGCCCTGCATACTTCTCCATATTTTATAATGGCCCCATATAATCCTTCCTACAGTATAATGGGCCCCACATACTCTTTCATACAGTATTATGAGCACCACATAGTCCTCCATACAGTGTAATGGGCCCCACATAGTCCTCCATACAGTATAATGGCCCCACATAGTCCTCCATACAGTATAATGGCTCCATATAGTCCTCCATACAGTATAATGGCCCCGCATAGTCCTCCATACAGTATAATGGCCCCACTTAGTCCTCCATACAGTATAATGGCCCCACATAGTCCTCCATACAGTATAAAGGCCCCACATAGTCCTCCATACAGTATAAAGAGACCACATAGTCCTCCATATTGTATAATGACTCCGCATACATCTCCGTACAGTATAATGGCCCTGCATAGTGTTCCATACTGTATAATGGCCCCACATAGTCCTCCATACCTTATAATGGCCCTACATAGTCCTCCATACAGTATAATGGCCCCGCATGGTCCTCCATACAGTATAATGGCCCCGCATACTTCTCCACACAGTATAATGACCCCGCATACTTCTCCATACATTATAATGACCTCGCATACTTCTCCGTACAGTATAATGGTCCTGCATATTGTTCCATACTGTATAATGGCCCCACATAGTCCTCCATACCTTATAATGGCCCCACATAGTCCTCCATACAGTATAATGGCCCCGCATGGTCCTCCATACAGTATAATGGCCCCGCATACTTCTCCACACAGTATAATGACCCCGCATACTTCTCCGTACAGTATAATGGTCCTGCATACTGTTCCATACTGTATAATGGCCCCACATAGTCCTCCATACAGTATAATGGCCCCGCATGGTCCTCCATACAGTATAATGGCCCCACATAGTCCTCCATACAGTATAATGGCCCCGCATGGTCCTCCATACAGTATAATGGCCCCGCATGGTCCTCCATACAGTATAATGGCCCCGCATACTTCTCCACACAGTATAATGACCCGCATACTCCTCCATACAGTATAATGACCCCGCATACTTCTCCGTACAGTATAATGGTCCTGCATAGTGTTCCATACTGTATAATGGCCCCACATAGTCCTCCATACAGTATAATGGCCCCGCATACTTCTCCGTACAGTATAATGGTCCTGCATAGTGTTCCATACTGTATAATGGCCCCACATACTCCTCCATACAGTATAATGACCCCGCATACTTCTCCGTACAGTATAATGGTCCTGCATAGTGTTCCATACTGTATAATGGCCCCACATACTCCTCCATACAGTATAATGACCCCGCATACTTTTCCGTACAATATAATGGCCCTGCATAGCGTTCCATACTGTATAATCAGGTCGCACGTGTAGAGGAGAGTGGCCGCGGTGCTAGTGAGAGGGGAATGGTGCGCGGGCTGAGGAGAGTGATGGTGGTGGCGGCAGTGCTGAGGACATGGAGCTCGTGCCCACCGGGAGGGCTCTGCGTGCCATAGGTTCGCCACCACTGCCCTATGATAACACTGAATGTTAGAGCACAGAGGCAGAAGTATTGTCATAGGGAACCCTGAGAAATGTGGATTATGGTAACAGAAATCTCACCCAAAAGCTCCGCTGCTGATGAGTTTCGAAGTTTCATAGTCGCTCATATGCGGCTTTCCTGCCGGGATCAATGATGATTCGATCACGCTCTATAAAGGAATAAGAAATGATATTAAGGAAAAAAGCTCCAGATGCAGAAACGTCTCCCCCTATATTATGTCCCAGCTGATTTACACTGATCCGATGTAGGGAGGATACAAGCCGGACGCTCCGCAGACACGGATGTAATATAAGGGGGTCCTCTATACACCGGTATAATTGTAAAGTGCTGGATAATATGAGAGATCAAACAGAGAAGAACTTACTGGGAATCTGTCAGCAGGATTGTTCTATGTAATCTGGAAGTAGCATGATGTAGGGGCAGAGACCCTGATTCCAACGATGTGTTACTTACTAGGCTGTGTGCTGTTGTTTCCATAAAATCAGTTTTTGATCAGCAGGAGATTATCACTAGAGGACTATGTGTCTCGTGCCATGTAGTCCTATTGCTCTGTAACCCCGACTCAACCACGGATTAGCAGCGTTCTGCCTATGCACAGTGTACACAGAAAGCTGCCAATCAGTAGTGTGGGCGGGGTTATACAGGGCTCAGCATTCAGAGGACTGCTAGATCTGCTGCGAATAAAACAGTGATTTTATTACAACTGCTGCACCCAGTAAAGTAAGTGATATATCGTTGGAATCAGGGTCTCTGTCCCTACATCATGCTGCTCTCTGATGAAATAGCATGAACCTGGTGACAGATTCCCTTTAATATAAATGCAGTTGACTAACACATTAGTGTCATCTCCACTTAGAATAGAGACGTCCCCTGGTTATATGGGGGATAATACTGGTCAGGTCAGTCACACCCCATAATCTGGTGATACACAGATGTCCCCCTCTATGATACTTACACCGGCGGATTCCTGGATCTCCGGGATCTCACAGATTCCACTGTCAGGATTCACCAGCGCAGATGGAACTAAAATAGTGATAAATGATGAAGAGATAAAATGTATTAGACGATATCAATCCTACATAGATAATACAGCGATATAACGGGGAAATGACAAGACGTCTGTGAATGGGATTAATACTCGTTATATGGGGATTCTAATATGGGAACGTACGGGGCATCCACAGATAAATGTAATGTAAATGATGGAGGACCCCCAATCATCACATGAATGAGGAGCCCCCCACCCCTGCTGCACATGAGAGTGATGGGAAGAGAGCTGAAACATAGCAGCCATATGCAAATTAGCCTGGAAGTGCACTGGGGGCGTGTCACTGCACTCAGATTTCTCTTCCATGCCCCCAGTGCACTTCCATCCTGATTTGTATATGGCTTTTACATTAGATTTCTCCTGACTGGTACATTGGATTTCTGCAAGCAAATAATTATTATTAGGGGACAATGGCCTATACGGTCATACTCAGCGGCGGCAGGCCACGCGACTGCTATGGGACCCGTGAGCTGGTGGGGCCCAGTGTCAGCGCCCGCATTGGGCTCCGCCTGCATCGGGCCCCTTCCACATCCCACCCCAGATCGCAGTTGAAAGCAATGATGGAGGCGGGAGCGTTATATGAAACTTCCTTTCACATCATTCCCCCTCTGCGTCTGATGTAGCAGCGCGATGACATCAGTTCAATTGGGTCGGGTAGTGGAGCTGATGAGAGGCGCTGCAGAGACTGAAGCAGCGGGGGAAAAAGGAGCGGTAAGTGTATATTTATTTATTTTTGAGTGAGTATGTGGTGCCCATATTGCTGGAGGACTGTGGCTGCACTCGATCCTATGGGTGCTGCACTCAGTCCTATGGGGGCTGCACTAAGCCCTATAGGGGTTGCACTGAACCCTATGGGGGCTGCATTATGCCCTATGGGGGCTGGCTTATATTGCGAGGAAGACCATGGGGGGTGCATTATATTGCATGGAGGACCATGGGGGTGCATTATATTGCATAGAGGACCATGGGGGTGCATTATATTGCATGGAGGACCATGAGGGGTGCATAATATTGCGTGGATGACCATGGGAGGTGCACAATATTGCATGGAGGACAATATGGGTGCATTATATTGCATGAAGGACCATGGGGGTGCATTATATTGTGTGAAGGACCAGGGGGATGCATTATATTGCATGGAGGACCATGGGGGGTGCATTATATTGCATGGAGGACCATGGAGGGTGCATTATGTTGCATGGAGGACCATGAGGGGTGCATTATATTGCATGGAGGACCATGGGGGGTGCATTATATTTTGTGGAGGACCACGAGGGGTGCATTATATTGCATGGAAGACCATGGGGGTGCATTATATTGTGTGGGGACCATGGGGTGGCGCATTATATTATATGTAAGGCTATGTGGGACCATTATGATATTTGAAGGGTTATGTGGGGCCATTATAATATTTGGAGGGTTATGTCGGGGCATTATACTGTATGCAAGCAATTATACGGTGTGAAGATTTGTGTGGGGTCCATCTTACTGTGTGAAGGGCTGTGTGTTGCCTTTATACTGTTTGGAGGGCTAGCAGGGGCCATTTTATGGTGTGGTGAGGTATGGGGGCCATTATACTGCATAGAAGGCTGTGTGGGGGTCACAGTTGGGGGATCATACTGTGTTGGGGTCACCATGCTTTGCGTCGGGAGTTGAGGGGGTGTACAGTAGGGTCATTATACTGTGCATGTGGAGGCTAATGTGGAGGAATGCACCATGGAGGAATCATACTGTATTTGGGGGGCACTTTTGTTGGCATCATACTATAGGGGGGCAATGAAATAGAAATCTAGGACTTCAGCAGGAGGAAAATTAATATGTAAAGGCTGGAAAGTTGTGAGATCTGCTCTCCTGTCACTCCGACAATTATTTAATTTTTTTTTTTTCAGTTGGGGGGGCAATCAGAACTTCTGCTATTGTGCCCCATGATTTCTATGCATGCCCCTGGTCCTACCACTACTTCTATATGAAACAATGTGCTGCCAGGTTCCCATTACACAGAGTAGAGCAGACCTGGGCAAAGTGGAGCCCGTGGGCCACATCCGGCCCTCTGACTGTTCCAGTCCGGCCTGTGGACTGAGATAGCAGTAGGACTGAAGCAGAGGCCCACGGACCGCACCGTGCCTGCCCACTCGCTTACACCGCCGCCTGGCCCTGTCTCCATCTGCGAGCCGCTGAGCTGCTGCATTAGTAGAGGAGGGACCTCCAGCCCCTTCCTCCGCCAATCAGCGTGTGTAGCAGCTGACGCAATGACGTCATCGGAGACATGAAAAGAGGCACAGCAACGGGGGCACGGGAGCAAGGTGAATGTGTGCTTTTTTTAAGGTGTATGGGATGTCTGACAGGACACGGGGAGACTATAGGGGTCTATTGCAGGACATGGGGAGGCTATAGGGTTCTATTGCAGGACATGTGAAGGCTATAGGGGTCTATTGTAGGACATGGGGAGGCTATAGGGGTCTATTGCAGGACATGGGGAGGCTATAGGGGTCTATTGCAGGACATGGGGAGACTATAGAGGTCTATTGCAGGACATGGAGAGGTTATAGGGGTCAATTGCAGGACATGGGGAGGCTAGAGGGGTCTATTGCAGGACATGTGAAGGCTATAGGGGTCTATTGCAGGACATGGGGAGGCTATAGGGGTCTATTGCATGACATGGGGAGGCTATAGGGGTCAGTTGCAGGACATGGGGAAGGCTATAGGGGTCTATTGCAGGACATGGGGAGGCTATAGGGGTCTATTGTAGGACATGGGGAGGCTATAGGGGTCTATTGCAGGACATGGGGAGGCTATAGGGGACTATTGCAGGACATGGAGAGGCTATAGGGGTCTATTGCAGGACATGGAGAGACTATAGAGGTCTATTACAGGACATGGAGAGGTTATAGGGGTCAATTGCAGGACATGGGGAGGCTATAGGGGTCTATTGCAGGACATGGGGAGGCTATAGGGGTCAGTTGCAGGACATGGGGGAGGCTATAGGGGTCGACTGCAGGACATGGGGAGGCTAAAGGGGTCTATTGCAGGACATGGAGAGGCTATGGGAGTCTATTGCAGGACATGGGAAGGCGATAGGGGTCTATTGCAAGACATGGGGAGGCTATGGGAGTCTGTTGAAGGACATGTGGAGGCTATGGGGGTCTGTTGCAGGACATGTGGAGGCTATGGGGGTCTGTTGCAGGACATGTGGAGGCTATGGGGGTCTGTTGCAGGACATGTGGAGGCTATGGGGGTCTGTTACTGGACATGGGGTGGCTATGGGGGTCTGTTGCCTGACATGGGGAGGCTATGGGGGTCTATTGCAGGACATGGAGAGGCTATGGGGGTCTGTTGCAGGACATGTGGAGGCTATGGGGGTCTGTTGCAGGACATGTGGAGGCTATGGGGGTCTGTTGCTGGACATGGGGAGGCTATGGGGTCTGTTACTGGACATGGGGATGGTCTGGGGGTCTGTTGCTGCATATAGGGAGACTATAGAGTTTTATTGCAGGACATGGGTAGGCTATAGGGGTCTATTGCAGGACATGGGGAGGCTCTGGGAGTCAGTTGAGGGACATAGTGAGGCTCTAGGAGTCAGTTGAGGGACATGGTGAGGCTCTGGGAGTCTGTTGAGGGACATGGTGAGGCTATGGGGGTCTGTTGCTGGACATGGTAAGGCTATGGGGGTCTGTTGGAGGACATGAGGAGGCTATGAAGGTCTGTCCCAGGACATGGGGAGGCCTATGAGGGTCTGTTGCAGGACATGGGGAGGCTATGGGGGTCTGTTTCTGGATGTGGGGAGGCTGTGTGGGGCTCTCATGTTGGACGTCGAGTGATTATGGGGCTCATACGGTATATAGAAGGGGCTGTATTCGGGTTCGAACTGTATAAAGGGGGATTCTTACTTCTGCTCAATATTAAGTCATGCAATTAATATTAATGTAATTAATATAAGAATTATAATTATTATATTGATATTAATATGGATCAGAATTAATCACAGTCTCTAATGTGGCCCCTCGGGAAAATGAATTGCCCACCCTTGGAGTACAGAGTACATCTAACATTATCCCCGTCCTCTATTATATCTGGATATTCCTTGTAGAAGGTCGGATGATCGCTCACCTGTAATAAGATCGCTGTTCAGCTCCGGCTGACTCCTTGTAGGGTCAGGGATTTCCGGGGTCACATTTTGCTCATATTCGCCGTCGCCTTCTGGTGTTTCCTGATAGATGTAATATATATAATTAATATGTGGAATATTTCACTAAATTACCAAATACATAAATCAGGAAGGACTAAATCAACATTTACAGATACACCAATTGTAACTGTACGAATCCCGCGCCATCTTCAGAACTTTTCTCAGAAAGTTCTCTCACTTCAGGGGATTAAGATGAGTTAACATTACAAAATCTCACGTTCTGTGTCAGATTCTATTTTCTACACCGTGATATCCCAGAGCGGTGTTATCTGCGTTCTATATACCATGGCGATATCTTGTAATTCATTCATTACAGTATTCGGTAGAATTGCTTTACACTGCAGCTCCTCTCCACAAGTCCAGATTAATATACTGTATAAGAGACTTGTATACACAATATTTCTGTAAAGATGTCTATTATCTCAGCTGCAGCATTTAGAAGCAGGAAGACTCTGATAATAGTGATAGACAGAGGCGGGATATACAGACTTCCCACCACTGAGCTGTGACTACATCTGCAGAATACAGACTGTCATCACAGACGAGGGAGCAGCAGAGACAGACGGCCATAAAATATCCTATGCCTGCCGGGGACTGACAGGGAGGCCTGTAAGATCTAACCCCAGATCTTCTGAGATCTGACTGGTGATCTGGAGAAGATCAGAGAACAAGGACGAGTGATAGAGAAGATGATGGCTTCTTACCAGGCGTTCCGATGAGCGGGCCGGACGTTCCAGTACACACAGGACTTTTTCGGCCAGGTCTTTAACAAAAGCCAAATCTCCATTTTGAGATCTTTTTTCAGCCTATAAAGAAGAAAAGAAACAATAAGGAACATTCTGAGGTGAGAAAGGTCACAATGGAGGTGGCCATTGTATGTGACATCTGCTCCTCTCTCTGCAGATACAATGACTACATATCTGGGGTTTATAGTGTTATATATTAGAGGAAAGGACAAGCTTCTATCCCACCATTATTGTCTATTATTACAGAGAAGTTTTGTGCGGAGTGTCCGCCATTTACCTGTTGTAGTAATGTCCTGATGTTGTGACATAAATCCATCAGATACTCTGAGGTTAGTTGATCTTGTTGATTTTTGGTCAGGCAGTCCTTTACTAGCTGCATCACCAGCCGGCGAGCGAAGCTGAGGACGCCATCGGGTGGTAGAAGCACAATGTTAGGGCGATTGATGATAAGAATGTCCAATAGTGCTTCTTCCTGAAAATCGTCTAGATATAATCCAGCCATAGCGAAAAACTGCAAGTGCTATCAATCACTATGGAACCAAGAATGGCACCCGTGAGCCTGTGTGCATTGTAGAAGTAGCAATTGTGAGCTGTGATGTCATAATGGCCGACTGTCATCACGGAATCTTGTGATGGAATCTTCAAGAAGCGGCTCTGCACAAATACAGTGGGAAAAATAAGTATTTGATACACTGCCGATTTTGGAAGTTTTCCCACCTACAAAGAATGGAGAAGTCTGTAATTTTTATCGTAGGTACAGATTCTAAAAAAAAATCCAGAAAATCACATTGTATGATTTTTACATAATTTGCATTTTATTGCATGATATAAATATGTGATCACCTACTGATGAGCAAGAATTCTGGCTCACCGACCTGTTATGCTATGTACGCACGTTGAGTATTTGGTTGCAGAAATTTCTGCAAGGTTTCTGCATTTCTTGGCAGCAAAAACCCTGCTGAAAAAACAGACGTTTTGCCGCAATTTTGATGTGTTTTTGCCACATGTTTGCATGAGGTTTTTGCATGTGTTTTTTTAAGCTTTTTTGTATAGCAGTGAATGCTTTTTGGAGCTAAATAAAGATATTTGAAAAAAGAAATGTTGAACATTGCTTTAACCCTTAGATTACTGTTGGACCTGGGGTGAGTATATTGGTTAATTTAAATGATTAAAGAATGTGTCTGTTATATTTCAAATAAAGTGTTTTATTCTTGGTGTGTGTGTTTATTTAACTTTTTACTTACAGGTTTAGTACTGAGGGTTAATCCATGTCCATAAAGACACATACAAAAAATCAATTGCTAGACACTCTAGTTAGACATTACTACCTTAGATACCAATTAGCCACATGATAGGCTCAGGGATAAAAGTGACTCCAGCTCAACCAATAATGTAAGTATAGTTCATTTATTAGAAACGATAAAAATTACAATTAAAAACAATAAGTGAAGATAGAGGGGAGTGAGGAGAGGGGGGACCTCAAACCAGGAGACACCGATATGTAGACAACGATACTAATGCTTACACAAAATACAGCCAGTTAATGACATCAATATGGCTGCTGTATATTAGAATAAGTCACCAATTAGTCAATTACCATACTATACCATTTTGCATACATAAAGCGTATTCTACAAACTTCAATTTAAAGTGCATAGTGCAAAACATAACTATGTATTATTCAATAGTAATAGATCCACTGGTATAAAGAGGCAAAAGTCAGCTATGAATGTAAGATGGTAGTGCATCAGTATCAAAGTAAAAATGAAAACAATGTAGTTTAATTATTGCCAAATTTGGCTTATATTGATAAACTGATGGTCAAAGCTGTACTTCCATCAGATGATAATTAATTCAAACATTGGCTAAAGTGAAAAAAATGATTCATTACCTGAATACTATGTAGTAAGTGAGCAGGGAGTGATAAGGACGCTGTGTCTCCCGCAGCCTCCATAAGCGTCCTTATCACCTCACTTATTGCACCTCTGCATGAGAATTTTGTCACGCAGCATCGGTGCAGTTAGTGAGGTCACTGGATCTCATCAGCTGATGAACTCATGTGACCTCTGTCCTGGCAGCTCAGCACTATACACTGCAGGGAGCGATCACGCTCCTGTCAGTTTATAGCCTGCTGTGAGGTGATCGGATCACCATGGGATACTTGTGATTCGGCGGATAGGTGAGTATAAGCTCTTTTTTTTAACATTCATTTAAACTTATTTTTTCCCTGCAAGCACAGACCCAAGCTGATGACAGCTCCCATCATCAATGCCTGCACTTGCTATTATCAGCGGCAGCAGCCCTAGGCTGTTGGGAGGACTGGTCTTTCATCAGCTGAACCTGTCACCCGCGGTCAATTCTTTATGCGTTTTTGCTGCGTTTTTGACCCATTGACTTCAATTGAGTCCGTCAAATACGCAGCAAAAATACACAGCAAATCCGCAAATATTTTGATACCTGCGTTTTCGTTGCAGATTTGACTGACTCAATTGAAGTCAATGGGATAAAAACGCTCAAAGAATTGACATGCTACAGATTTAAATGCAATGCTAATCCTGACAAGAAAATTCCTGATCTTGTGCACAGCACTTCAGGATTTTCATTGCATTAGCTGGCACAAGGATTCTCTAGCATTTTGGGCCCATTTCCGTGTGGAAAAAAATGCTGTGAAAATGCACCAATAACACACCATGTGCACACAGAACACAGTTTTTTTTAAGAAGCCCTCCTACTCAGCATTCTTTACCTGTATTAATTGCACCTGTTTGAAGTCGTTACCTGTATAAAAGACACCTGTCCACACACTCAATCAATCACACTCCAAGCACTCCACTATGGCCAAGAACAAAGAGCTGTCTAAGGACACCAGGGACAAAATTGTAGACCTGCACAAGGCTGGAATGGGCTACAGGAGAATAGGCAAGCAGCTTGTTGAGAAGGCAACAACTGTTGCTGCGATTATTAGAAAATGGAAGAAACACATGACGACTGTCAATCTTCCTTGGTCTGGTGCTCCATGCATGATCTTGCAATGTGAAGTAAGGATGATTCTGATAAAGGTCAGGAATCAGCCCAGAACTACATGGGAGGATCTGCTCAATGACCTGAAGAGAGCTGGGACCACAGTCTCAAACATTACCGCTAGTAACTTACTACACCGTCATGGACGAAAATCCTGCAGTGCACGCAAGGTCCCCCTGATCACGCCAGCACATGTCCAGGCCCATTTGAAGTTCACCAATGACCATCTGGATGATCCCGAGGAAGCATGGGAGAAGGTCATGTGGTCAGATGAAACCGAAATAGAACTTTTTGCTATCAACTCCACTCACTGTGTTTGGAGGAAGGAGAAAGATGAATACAACCCCAAGAACACCGTCCCAACCTTGAACCATGGTGGGGAAAACATCATACTTTGGGGGTCTTTTCTGCTAATGGGACAGGACAACTGCATCGTATTGAAGGGAGGATGGATGGGGTCATGTAGATTTTGGCTAACAACATCCTTCCCTCAGTAATGACAATGACCCAAAATACAGACAGGACAACTAAGGAGTGTCTATGTAAGAAGCATTTCAAGGTCCTGGAGTGGCCTAGCCAGTCTCCAGACCTGAACCCAATAGAAAATCTTTGGAGGGAGCTGAAACTAAATGTTGCCCAGCGACAGCCCCGAAAACTGAAAGATCTGGAGAAGATCTGTATGGAGGAGTGGGCCAAAATCCCTGCTGCAGTGCGTGTGACGCGCCCCCTGGGACATATTCCTTTTTGAGGGGAATACCCGGCACCGGATCAGATGGGGGGTTGTAGTCTCCGAGCGGCTGTGACCCGGTCCCGTGCCCAGGGCGTCAAGCTAAGTGTTATGTGGCAGTCTTTACTGATGTTATTAAAGTTCGTTTTGTCGACTACGCCACCCGTTGTGATGCGGTCACTGTGGCCGCCGCTGCTGCAGGGTCCGCTGAGGCTGATGGTGGGTGCGCAGCCTGATGGGATAACCCCCAACGGGAGGGGTATAGCCTCAGAGGGGACAGGCGCAGAGGATGGGGGTTGTGGTGGTGCGGTGCAGCCGGTAATGATGACAGACTCGGGTAGTGCAGTTAAGGGTCTTTACTTACTGCAGATGTTCCTGGTCACTCTAGCTCCAAGTGACCTCCCGAGCCGTGCTGCGTCCACCAGGTCCTGGATCCGGCCAACCCCCAAACAAGTCCGGAGCGTGGCCCTGAGCTCTCCCTCTGTCCTTCCTTCAGCCGTCCCCACCAGTGATTCACCTAAATCCAGCTCCCTCGGGCCTTCTGTTGGGCAACCTTTGGCCTAAGGTTCCCTGACCCTCCATGTGGTGTGCCTTCAGGGTGAATGTAGTGGGTGACCGTGACAGACACTGCCCACGGTCTCCGGTCTCTGGCTGGGGAATGTCTTTGCCCCCACCAGCTTGGGTTCCGGTACCCTTCTGCTGACTCCTCACCCGGTGTTCTTATTTGGGTTCTTGGGTCCCTTCTTTGTCCCCCTCTGGGTCTTTCTGCACTCCACTCTCTCTCTCCAGGGCTGTTGTTTCTTTCTCTCTCTTGCTGCAGGCTTGTCCTCTGCATCTGACTTCCTCTCTGCGTCTGACCCTGATCTTTGATGGTGCCCACCTTATATACACCCTCTATGTGTGAGCTCAGGTGACCAGCACCCAATGAGCTCCTACCACTACCCAGACTGCTCCCCCTATCTGCCCCTACACTACATGGGATGTTCCTCCCCCCTCCCACTCCAGCCAGGAACAGGCTCGGTCGCACCTGCACATTTCTAAGTGGGAGTGCCGTCGGCCTGCTCCTCTGGAATGGGATGTATGTAGTGCATGCAGTCTATCTGAGCTCAGTTCCACACTCCATCCTTACCCGGGAGTGGAATATCACACCTCTGGGTTGAGGTGCAATACCCCTGTAGCAGCCGAATCCTCAGGGTGCTACATTCCCCCCTGGTAAATCACAGCACGTCCTCGGGCTGCAAAGACAAAAACACCAAACATACAAATTTTTATAAACATATAAAACATATAAAACATATATATATAAAACTTTCTTGTCGTCTTTTTCTTTCTTCCTCCTCTGGTCACCGTGCAACTCGTGACCAGGTAAAGTGCGACAGTCTTTTGAAAAGCAGTTTCTCATATAAAACCGGTAGGGGGCGCCTTAGGAAGCGCAACTATGTACAGGGAAATTTTGGCCGTTCTCAGTCCCCGGCCAGGTAAAGGGAAAGGGATGGCTGCTCACAGTCCTCAGCCTGGTATGGAAAGGGTTACAGGTAACAGTTCGCTGGTCCCAACGGGGACTATTTTAGCAGCAACAACAGTTCCAGTTTCAGTTTCAGTTCCGATTCACTGTGCCCCGACAGGCAACTATATACAGTCTCCTGCTCTGCCGCACTCAACGGCGTCTGCCTCCTGCTCTTATCTTACGGCTGGTGGTTTCTTCAGACCCGTCCGGGTCCTCTTGCTCCTCCTCCTCGCACCGCAACTCCTCCTCCGTCAAGCGATGCACGTGGAGGGCGTAAGGTCCCTTGGCACACTTGTGCCGGGTGAACGTTACCTCATCACCGACGTAGAGGTCACGGCCTTTGTGACCCTCTGGCAGGTGGGACTCGACATCCCGTCGGGTAACGAAGACGTCACCCATGGTGTTCCGGTCCTTTATGAAGCCCCACCCATGCTGCGCATTAAACTTTATTACCGTCCCGATGGTACGGGGACGATCTGCTGCATAGGGGTCCCTTCTGGTCCGACTCTTTTGCTCCGCGCTGCGGGTCCGGGCCCATTGCTCTCTGGCCCGCCTCTCCTCCCGCTCTCTCTTGAACTCTGCCAGCTGTTGACGGCAACACTCGGTACGCTCTGCTGCAGCTGCCCGAGTCTCTCCGGTGAATCCCATCAAATCTTCTCCCGTGGGGTCCCACACGAACTGGGCTTCCTCGAGTGGAGGCGAGACCCGAGTCACGGGCTTTGGAGCCGGGATCAGGGGCTCACACAGGGGACCTAACTTCTTTTGTCGCTCCAGTTCCAAGAATTCTTTGGGCCAGATGAAGGGCCGCCCGTCCGGCCACGCTAGCTGGCTGAAGGGGTCCTCTCCCAGACTTGGCACCCTTGATGTTACGGGTGCGGGCGCGATGGTGGGGGCGCCCAGGTTACCCAGACCTTGCGGCCAGGCCGGGGGCATCTGGAAGGTAAATGGAACCGTTAACACGGCGGCACCCTGGGCCACCTGGCCTTGCGGCCAGGCCGGAGGCTCCGCGGAGGTAGATGGCTCTGCTGGGGATGCGGCGCCCGGAAACGCTAGGCCTTGCGACCAGGCCGGAGGCTTCCCTTCCTTCGCCACGCTCCGGGTCACGACGCGTGACGTCACTGGGGTCGCGACGGCGGCTTCCGGTCGGGGCCTAGTCGGTGGCGGTGTCATGGCGGTCTCGGGTACGGCAGGGGGACTTTCGGGCTCTGCGACGGGGAGCTGGGGCAGGTGGGCGGTCTTCCGGTATGGGGTATAAGCGTCCCCCTTACCTGCTGCCATGCGTCTCGCTCCCTCTTCTGCGCCGTCTCCGGCCTTGGGTCCTCCCGCGTCATCCGCAGAGGTAGTCGGTGTCTTCTTCCAAGGGAGCGGGTTCCGTGGACGGATTCCAGCTTGCTGGGCCATCTCCCGGCCCCACTCCGCCAGGATCTCCCTCTGCACTCGGGCCATCCTTCCCGCGAGGCCCTCCAGGGCACTCCGCGCGCACTCCCGATCTCGGGGAAGCTGCGCCAGGATCTCCGCTAAGCCTAGCGGGGTTGTTGACTCCAGCAGGCTCCTGACCATCGGGTCGGTGCTGCTCTGCTCTGCTTCCGGCAGGCTCCTGGCCAGCGGGCCGGTGCTGCTCTGCTCTCCTCCTTCTTCCTTCTGCAGGCTCCTGGCCAGCGGGCCGGTGCTGCTCTGCTGCCGCTCCATTCCCGGGTCTACTCTTTCTCTTCTCGACTCCGGGTGCTCTCGCTCTGGACACCTTGCCTCCGGGTGCGCTCGTTCTAGACTGCTCCAAGCGACACCCATCTTTTCTCTTTTCTTTCGTCTCCTCCCACTTCGAGGGCGGTCCCGGGGCAATTCGGTGACTGTCAGCTCCAGGGGTAGTTCTTTCACGCTGACAGACACCTCCAGCATCACAGTCTCTGTTGGTGGGGGCGGTTTCCACTTTTGGCGCCATTTTCTGTCCCGGCCCACGATGGGAGGTGGCCTCTTGCCCTCCTTTGGCACGCCCATAATGGCGTCCGCTGCTCTTCCAAGGCGGGAAATCTGCGGTTTTGGCGGGAATCGCTTCCCAGTGGCGGGAAACTCTGCAGATGGCGGGAACAAGCTGGAAATGGCGGACAATCGGCGGGAAACGACTGGTGATGGAGTCCGATGGCGTGGACCCTCCGGAACCGGCAGGAGTCTTCTTTCTGAGGTAAACTTGCACTTTTCTTCAGGCACGCAGTACCCGGGTGTTGCGGGCACGTAATCCTGCCGACTACGCCAAAGTTGACGCGCCCCCTGGGACATATTCCGTTTTGAGGGGAATACCCGGCACCGGATCAGATGGGGGGGGTTGTAGTCTCCGAGCGGCTGTGACCCGGTCCCGTGCCCAGGGCGTCAAGCTCAGGGTTATGTGGCAGTCTTTACTGATGTTATTAAAGTTCGTTTTGTCGACTACGCCACCCGTTGTGATGCGGTCACTGTGGCCGCCGCTGCTGCAGGGTCCGCTGAGGCTGATGGTGGGTGCGCAGCCTGATGGGATAACCCCCAACGGGAGGGGTATAGCCTCAGAGGGGACAGGCGCAGAGGATGGGGGTTGTGGTGGTGCGGTGCAGCCGGTAATGATGACAGACTCGGGTAGTGCAGTTAAGGGTCTTTACTTACTGCAGATGTTCCTGGTCACTCTAGCTCCAAGTGACCTCCCGAGCCGTGCTGCGTCCACCAGGTCCTGGATCCGGCCAACCCCCAAACAAGTCCGGAGCGTGGCCCTGAGCTCTCCCTCTGTCCTTCCTTCAGCCGTCCCCACCAGTGATTCACCTAAATCCAGCTCCCTCGGGCCTTCTGTTGGGCAACCTTTGGCCTAAGGTTCCCTGACCCTCCATGTGGTGTGCCTTCAGGGTGAATGTAGTGGGTGACCGTGACAGACACTGCCCACGGTCTCCGGTCTCTGGCTGGGGAATGTCTTTGCCCCCACCAGCTTGGGTTCCGGTACCCTTCTGCTGACTCCTCACCCGGTGTTCTTATTTGGGTTCTTGGGTCCCTTCTTTGTCCCCCTCTGGGTCTTTCTGCACTCCACTCTCTCTCTCCAGGGCTGTTGTTTCTTTCTCTCTCTTGCTGCAGGCTTGTCCTCTGCATCTGACTTCCTCTCTGCGTCTGACCCTGATCTTTGATGGTGCCCACCTTATATACACCCTCTATGTGTGAGCTCAGGTGACCAGCACCCAATGAGCTCCTACCACTACCCAGACTGCTCCCCCTATCTGCCCCTACACTACATGGGATGTTCCTCCCCCCTCCCACTCCAGCCAGGAACAGGCTCGGTCGCACCTGCACATTTCTAAGTGGGAGTGCCGTCGGCCTGCTCCTCTGGAATGGGATGTATGTAGTGCATGCAGTCTATCTGAGCTCAGTTCCACACTCCATCCTTACCCGGGAGTGGAATATCACACCTCTGGGTTGAGGTGCAATACCCCTGTAGCAGCCGAATCCTCAGGGTGCTACACGTGCAAACCTGGTCAAGAACTACAGGAAACGTCTGACCTCTGTAATTGCAAAGGTTTCTGCACCAAATATTAAATTCTGTTTTTCTATTGTATCAAATACTTATTCCAGGCAATAAAATGCAAATTAATTATGTAAAAATCATACAAAGCAATTTCCTGGATTATTTTTTTTTTACATTCTGTTTCTCACAGTTGAAGTGTACCTATAACAAAAATTACAGGCCTCTCCATTCTTTGTAGGTGGGAAAACTTGCAAAATCAGCAGTGTATCAAATACTTATTTTCCCAACTGTAGATGCTGCCTTGCAATATTTAGGGCTTGTTCAAACTCGCGTATAAATAATGGGTCCCATTCCCATCCAGGAGAGTGGAAGAAATCTTAGTCACTAAGCTGGTACTGTAAAAAGGAAGTGTTTTTGTCACAGAAAAAAAAATGCTGATGTAATGGCATTTGTGGAAACACCCCACAGATATCCTCAGTCATATGATGGGAAATATTGTATATACAGTGGTGGCCAAAAGTATTGGCACCCCTGCAATTCTGTCAGATAATATTCAGTTTCTTCCTGAAAATGATTGCAATCACAAATTCTTTGGTCTTATTATCTTCATTTAATTTGCTTGCATGGAAAAAACACAAAATAGAATGAAGCAAAAATCAAATCATTGATCATTTCACACAAAACTCCAAAAATGGGCCAGACAAAAGTATTGGCACCCTCAGCCTAATACTTGGTTGCACAACCTTTAGCCAAAATAACTGCGAACAACCGCTTCCGGTAACCATCAATGAGTTTCTTACAATGCTCTGCTGGAATTGTAGACCATTCTTCTTTGGCAAACTGCTCCAGGTCCCTGATATTTGAAGGGTGCCTTCTCCAAACTGCCATTTTGAGATCTCTCCACAGGTGTTCTATGGGATTCAGGTCTGGACTCATTGCTGGCCACCTTAGAAGTCTCCAGTGCTTTCTCTCAAACCATTTTATAGTGCTTTTGGAAGTGCGTTTTGGGTCATTGTCCTGCTGGAAGACCCATCACGTCTGAGGGAGACCCAGCTTTCTCACACTGGGCCCTACATTATGCTGCAAAATTTGTTGGTAGTCTTCAGACTTCATAATGCCATGCACACGGTCAAGCAGTCCAGTGCCAGAGGCAGCAAAGCAACCCCAAAGCATCAGGGAACCTCCACCATGTTTGACTGTAGGGACCGTGTTCTTTTCTTTGAATGCCTCTTTTTTTTCCTGTACACTCTATGTTGATGCTTTTTCCCAAAAAAAGCTCTACTTTTGTCTCATCTGACCAGAGAACATTCTTCCAAAATGTTTTAGGCTTTCTCAGGTAAGTTTTGGCAAACTCCAGCCTGGTTTTTTTATGTCTCGGGGTAAGAAGTGGGGTCTTCCTGGGTATCCTACCATACAGTCCCTTTTCATTCAGACGCCGACGGATAGTACGGGTTGACACTGTTGAACTTGTTTGGATGTTAGTCGAGGTTCTTTATCCACCATCCGCACAATCTTGCATTGAAATCTCTCGTCAATTTTTCTTTTCCGTCCACATCTAGGGAGGTTAGCCACAGTGCCATGGGCTTTAAATTTCTTGATGACACTGCGCACGGAAGACACAGCAACATTCAGGTCTTTGGAGATGGACTTGTAGCCTTGAGATTGCTCATGCTTCCTCACAATTTGGTTTCTCAAGTCCTCAGACAGTTCTTTGGTCTTCTTTCTTTTCTCCATGCTCAATGTGGTACACACAAGGACACAGGACAGAGGTTGAGTCAACCTCTGCGCATCCTCCTCCTCCTCATGTTCAGCCTCCATCTCAGATATCACCACATCAGTTACAAGCTGGAAGCACTGCAGTACTGCCTCAGCCAAGCGGCAACAGGCTGTGCTGAAACTCATAAGCTTAGGTGATAAACCTCACACTGCTTGTGAGTTGTGGACAGCTGTGAAAGAGCAGGCAGATCTGTGGCTGAGACCGCTGAACCTACATCCAGGCATGGTCGTGTATGGGGGCTCTGAGGCGAGGCGAGATCACACAAGTACCATGCCTGGCTCATGTGCTTAACATCGTGATTCAGCGGTTTCTTAAATCGTACCCCGAGCTGCCAGATCTGCTTGTCAAAGTACGCCGCCTGTCAGCTCATTTTCGCAAGTCGGCTACAGCTTCCGCCGCCCTTGCTGTGTTGCAGCAGCGTTTACAGCTTCCGGCACACCGACTGGTGTGTGATGTCCCCACTCATTGGAACTCTACCCTTCACATGTTGCAAAGGATTTGTGAGCAGAAGAGAGCAGTTGTGGAGTACCAGCTGCAACAAGGCCGTCGATATTCAGGTTAGACTCCACACATAAGACCTCAGGAGTGGATCTGGATGTCTGACATATGTACCATCCTGACAAACTTTGAGGAGTCCACCAAGATGGTGAGTGGTGATGACGCCATCATTAGCGTCAGCATCCCACTTGTCTGTCTTTTGCAACGCTCTCTGGAGAGAATTAAAGAGGAGGCATTGCAGCCAGAGTATGATGAGATGGATCAAGAAGCCGTAGCGGGTGATTACACACAGCCCAGCCTCATCTCATCCCAACGTGCATTGAGGGACAATGAGGGAGAGGATGAGGAGGAGGAGGAGGAGGAAGAACAGGAGCTGGTATCATGCGCTGTAGATGGTAGTACCTGTACAACTGTCATACCGTCGGTTCAGCGTGGGTGGCCTGAGGACAGGGGGGAGGAGGAGGAGGAGAGCATGGTCAGTCGTCATGTTGGTGAGGACACGGAAGCCTTGCCTGTTACCAGTCTGGCACGCATGGCTAACTTTATGTTACGCTGCCTTAACCGTGACCCTCACGTTGTCAAAATGTTGGGTGACAGTCATTACTGGTTGGTGACACTTGTAGACCCCCGCTACAAGGAGAACTTTCACTCTCTTATTCCTGAGGTGGAGAGGTCTACAAAAATGGGGCAATACCAGAAGGCCCTTGCTGCAGAACTCTTAAAAAAATTCCCATCTGAACACGCTAGCGGCAGAGGTCACAGTTCGTTGCCCAACCAAGGCGTACAGGCGAGAGAGACGCAACTCCAATCCAGCAGAGACAGGGGAACACTGTCAACGTTCTGGGACAGTTTTCTGACACCCGCCCAGCTTACAGGCCCTGAGGCGCGGGGAACTCTCACAAGGAGTGGAAAGTTTCAAAAGATGGTGAGGGAGTACCTTGCCGACCGTACCAGCGTCCTCCGTGATTCCTCTGTACCTTTTAATTATTGGGTATCCAAGCTGGACACTTGGAATGAACTCGCTCTGTACGCCTTATCGGAGCGTGTTTTTAGTGCCGCTGGGGGAATTATAACTGATAAGCGCACTCGCCTGTCAACTGACAATGCTGACAAGCTGACCCTTATCAAAATGAACAAGGGCTGGATTGGGCCAGACTTTTCATCACCACCAAATGACAGCAGAGTAACATAAAGTCAAATCCACTGTGTTATTTCGGGAGGTGTATTCCCATGCACCGCTTCACACCCACTCATGGGTATACGCTTCCTCATTTTGGCTCTATTTTGCTCTTCTCCTTATCCTCAGCCTCCACCACCACTATACCACCAGGGTGACCTTGGTCCGTGTTGCCAGCATTGCAAGTTCCTCCCTCCTAATTTTTGGTAGCTTTTGCTTGGAAGGCATAGGAAAAGACTATGGGAGACCCACTCCCCAATAATGGGAATAATGCTTTTAAGATGCTGTACTGCATGGCTCTTGTTTGCCAGCATTGCAAGTTACTCTGTCCTAATTTTTGGCAGCTTTTGCTTGGCAGGCATAGGCAAAGACTATGGGAGACCCACTCCCCAATAATGGGAATAATGTTTTTAAGATGCTGTACTGCATGGCTCTTGCAAGGGGCATTTAAACCGTGTTGTTAAGCTACTGCGACCTCCACCACTTTTCCAAGGGGCATTGATATTGTCTTTTTATTCCACTGCGACCTCCACGTCTCTTCCAAGGGGCATTTAAACCGTCTTTTTAAGCTACTGTGACCTCCACCACTCTTCCAAGGGGCATTAAAACCGTCTTGTTAACCCTAGAACGCATGACCATAAAAATCTACATTTTCACATACCTGGGGCCTTTTAGGCCCGTGTGCAAATAACATGGAATAACTCAAACAAAAATGACAAACAACTATATACCTGAGGAATACCTAGAGTTTCAAAATTCTAACTAAAGTAATCTTGCAGAAAATAGAAAACAATTAACAGGACGGGCCTGCGAGGCCCCAGGTATGCGTTCTAGGATTAAGCTACTGCGACCTCCACCATTCTTCCAAGGGGCATTAAAACCATCTTGTTAAGCTACTGCAACCTCCACGTCTCTTCCAAGGGGCATTAAAACCGTCTTCTTAAGCTACTGCAACCTCCACGTCTCTTCCAAGGGGCCTTAAAACTGTCATGTTAAGCTACTGCAACCTCCTCGTCTCTTCCAAGGGGCATTAAAACTGTCTTGTTAAGCTACTGCAACCTCCACGTCTCTTCCAAGGGGCATTAAAACCTTCTTGTTAAGCTACTGCAACCTCCACGTCTCTTCCAAAGTGCATTAAAACCGTCTTGTTAAGCTACTGCAACCTCCACCACTTTTTCAAGGGGCATTGAAATTGTCTTTTTATTCCACTGTGGCCTCCACGTCTCTTCTAAGGAGCATTAAAACCGTCTTGTTAAGCTACTGCGACCTCCACTACTTCTCCAAGGGGCATTAAAACCGTCTTGTTAAGCTACTGCGACCTCCACCACTCTTCCAAGGGGCATTAATATTGTCTTTTTATTCCACTGTGACCTCCACCACACCTCCAAGGGGCATTAAAATCGTCTTGTTAAGCTACTGCAACCTCCACGTCTCTTCCAAGGGGCATTAAAACCGTCTTGCTAAGCTACTGCGATCTCCACGTCTCTTCTAAGGGGCATTAAAACCGTCTTGCTAAGCTACTGCAACCTCCATGTCTCTTCCAAGGGGCATTAAAACTGTTTTGTTAAGCTACTGCGACCTCCACGTCTCTTTCAAGGGGCATTAAAACCGTCTTGTTAAGCTACTGCGACCTCCACCACTTTTCCCAGGGGCATTGATATTGTCTTTTTATTCCACTGCGACCTCCACCATTCTTCCAAGGGGCATTAAAACCGTCTTGTTAAGCTACTGCGACCTCTACCACTTTTCCCAGGGGCATTGATATTGTCTTTTTATTCCACTGCGACCTCCACGACTCTTCCAAGGGGCATTTAAACCATCTTGTTTAGCTACTGTGACCTCCACCACTCTTCCAAGGGGCATTAAAACCGTCTTGTTAAGCTACTGCGACCTCCACCACTTTTCCCAGGGGCATTGATATTGTCTTTTTATTCCACTGTGACCTTCACCATTCTTCCAAGCGGCATTAAAACAGTCTTGTTAAGCTACTGCGACCTCCAACACTTTTCCCAGGGGCATTGATATTGTCTTTTTATTCCACTGCGACCTCCACGTCTCCTCCAAGGGGCATTAAAACTGTCTTGCTAAGCTGCTGCAAACTCCACGTCTCTTCCAAGGGGCATTAAAACCATCTTGTTAAGCTACTGCAACCTCCACATCTTTTCCAAGGGGCATTAAAACCATCTTGTTAAGCTACTGCAACCTCCACGTCTCTTCCAAGGGGCATTAAAACCGTCTTTTTAAGCTACTGCAACCTCCACGTCTCTTCCAAGGGGCATTAAAACCATCTTGTTAAGCTACTGCAACCTCCACGTCTCCTCGTCTCCTCCAAGGGGCATTAAAACCATCTTGTTAAGCTACTGCAAACTCCACATCTCTTCCAAGTGGCATTAAAACCATCTTGTTAAGCTACTGCGACCTCCACCACTTTCCCCAGGGGCATTAAAACCATCTTGCTAAGCTGCTGCGACCTCCACCATTCTTCCAAGGGGCATTAAAACCGTGTTGTTAAGCTACTGCGACCTCCACCACTTTTCCAAGGGGCATTGATATTGTCTTTTCATTCCACTGCAACCTCCACCATTCTTCCAGAGGGCATTGCATTTCTTCCTAATTTTAGTCAGCTTTTGCTTTTCAATGCATAGGCGAACACTAAGGGAGACCCACTCCCCAATAAGGGGTAGAAGGTTTTTAGTATGCTGTAATCCACGTCTGTTTCAAGGGGCATTGCAGTTCCTCATAATTTTTGGAAAGCCTTCCATTCACTGCTTAGGCCAACATTGCACAGGAGACCCAGTTGCTATAAATGGAAAAAACATTTTAGTTAAGGCCCTCTGACCTCCATGTCAAGGGGCATTAAAGTGCCTCGAAATTTTTGTTAGGCATTGCACTCACTGCATGCCCTTTAACTGTGTAGCCGAACCGCTCCTTTTGGTACCGAAACATATCCTACAAGACATGTGTGGTTGACTGGCATGATATTGATGTGAATGGTCCCTGTTCCTCCTGCTCTTTCTCCTTTGCCACCACCTCATCCATCATTCATCACCTGAAGCTTTGTTTTAACGGGAGTCATAGAACTGGGATAGTAGCAGGAAAACATCCAGCAATCCTCGGAGAAGGTAGGATATGCGCTAAAACGCTGATCACCTCAGGCCTAGCCGCTACTACATACATGCGCTTGCATTCCAAGAAAACGAAGCAGACGCTAACTTCTATCATCATCATTATGCTCCTCATCTTGGCACTCTCAACTCCCCTGATGGAGAAGCCAGGGCCCACCGGAGGAGTCTGGTTCTCTGGTGGGCTCGTCCAATGCTGCCCTAAAGCAGAGGGAAGTTTGAAGGAGAAATAGGGGCGGCTGGGGACCGTTTATGGACATCCGGCTGCCCCTAGGCGGCTGGGGACCGTGTGTGGACACCCGACCGCGGGGCGGCTGGGGACCGAGTATAGACACCCGGCCCCCCCTGGCGGCTGGGGACCGAGCGTGAACACCCGGCCGCCGGGCGGCTGGGGACTGAGTATGGATGCCTCGCTGCCAAAGTAGCCATGAGGTAGTGGCCAGCTTTGGCCTCCTCCAAACTAAAAGGCCCCATTTCAAGTGCAAGCTAGCAGTATGGTATTGCAGCCTGGGGGTGGGTGGGTGGCAGGTTGCACACTTACGCTTGCATTCCAAGAAAACAAAGCAGATGCTAATGACGCGCCCCTGGGCCTGTGTCGCGCTGCGTTGCGCACGCGGGAGCTTACCCGGAGCCGGATCTCTTGAGGGTTGTAGTCTCGTGGCGGTGACCCGGTCCGTGCCCAGGGAGTCAAACTGAGCGGCGATGTAACAGCGGTAGATGCAGGACGACTACGCCACCCGTTGAATGCAGCTATGGAGCTGCCGCTGCAGGACAGTCCGCTGAGGCCGGTGGATGGATGGTGCAGCGTAGATGGTATAACCCCCAACGGGAGGGGTATGGCCTCAGGGCAGCAGATGTGGATGATGGGGGTAGCAGGAACCACTCAGAGACAGTGCGGTGTAATTTAGGGTCTTTACTGGTAACAACGATAGACCCTCCCGGAGTACTTGCTAGTGAACGGGGCCTGGTCAGTCCTTGAGCAGATGGGATCTCCCCTGGCCAGGCGGAGTTGTAGGCCTCCCAAACTGACTGTACTCTTCTGGCTACCTTGCTAGAAGCGGATATAAGTAGCCCACGTCCCTGAGTGTACCGTGTGGTGCTCACCCGTATGGCCGGTGACTCGGGGCCTTCTAATGGCTTCCGCTCCACGATGGCGGTGCTGGTCCCACGCGTGTGACCGTGCCTTCGGGTTTCTGGGCCTGAGGACCTGAAATCCCCTGCCGGTCGGCTTCTGCTGCTGGGTAAGAGTTAGTCCCCACAGCCTCGGACGCCGGGTCCGGTAAGAAAGCTTCTCAGTCAGGGCGAGCTCTGCAGCTGCCAGCCCCTGACTTGTAGTAGTATTGCTCCCACTGAGCTTCTGCTGTTTCTTCCTGTGACTGTTTCTTGTCTCTACTCTCCTTGACTGCTAACCCTGCTTCAGCCCCGGGTTTATATAGGGGAAGTTCTTCCCCTCCCAAGACTGGGCAGGAGGTGTGGCATGCACAGGATCCCTGACCAAAGGACCTCCCACCTGCTCTCAGACATAATATCTCTATCACTGTGGCAACCAGACCCCTGGGGTGTCACATTCCCCCCTAGTGAAATTTAGTACTCCGGGACTAAACATATTTTAGAAAAACATAACAAGATATAACAATAACAATACAACAAGAAACACATAAAGGTGGTCACGGCATGTCCGTAACCGGGTGCAGTCTTTGAAGAAAGCAAGGTGTCCATTTCACCAAAACAGGGAGACGTAACCAGGTAGGGGTCTGTCCTACCCCGAGTCCTTAACAGTCTCTAGTCCATCCTGGGTTACGCTCCAACTATGTACAAGGATTCCCGGTAAGTCCACCAAGGATTCCTAAAAATAACTGGAAACACAAAATTATACACAAGCAACAATACACAGATAAACATAAATAAAACAATTTATACACTTCAAATCCTCCAGCGTGCGGGTAACTGGCCTCTAGTGGCCCTAGTGGACCTACGGAGCTGACTGTCTGGCCCTGAACTACAGGGTGTAGGAGCTGTCAAGGGTAAACTGGGCAGCTGTCTACCGGCTCTTTGTCTCACTAGGGGTACGGCAGGCTCACTATAAGCAGAGGGTTGATCCTCCTGTTCTGCTTGTGTGGAGTCTTCTGCCTCCTGGACCGGCTGTTCTTCCAGCTCTACCTGTTGCTCCGTAGGTGCTTGGGATGCTGGTTGGAGGAAGGTGAGTACGGGTACCACAACTGCACCATTGACTTGAGTCCAAGACCGAGGGAAGTCCCCGAGCACAGTACTAACCATATCTTCCCTTTCCTCTACGGGTCGATGGTCTTCTTGTTCCTCTTCAGGGTTCCTCAGTTGTTCGGGACACTTCTTCAGGTGGTCCCGGGATACAATGTCGGTGGTTTCCCCTCCGTCTTTACTGATGGTACAAACCTTCGGGTTCTCGTGGCTTGAGGGCAGTACGGTGTACGGGTCCTTCTCCCACTGGTCATCTAACTTGTGGAGCCGTCTCTTCCTCTTCAAGACCTGCTCTCCGGGTACCAGGGGAACAGCGGGAGCATACTGGTTGTAAGTTTTCTCTTGTCTTTCCCTAGCCTGACAGAGACTTCGCTCCACGCTCTCCTGTACTCTCCGGTACTGCTGCTGCCTCTCTGTGTCCCAGTCTGTTTCTGGTGAAGTGTCCTCGGGTGTCAGGACTCCTATTTCCAGGTCAACAGGTAACTTACCAGGTCTTGCCCTCATTAGGTAAGCCGGGGTACAGTTGGTGGAACCTACCGGGATGTGGTTGTATAGGTCCACCAGATCGGGCAACTTCTCAGGCCACAGACTGCGTTCTTCCAGGGGCAACGTTTTTAGAAGATCCATTACCACCTGGTTCATTTTCTCACAAAGTCCATTAGTTTGCGGATGGTAGGGTGTCGTCCTTATCTTCCGGCAGCCATACAGATTGCAGAATTCCTGGAAGACCTCCGCTTCAAAGGCAGGTCCCTGGTCCGTCAGCACTTGGTCCGGGTACCCGTGTGGACGGCAAAAGTGCTGCTGGAAGGCTCTAGCTGCTGTTTGAGCCGTTAAGTCCTTGACGGGGATGACAACCAGAAACCGGGAGTAATGATCCACGATGGTTAACGCGTAGACGTAGCCACTTCTGCTTGGGGTCAGTTTTACATGATCCAAGGCTACCAGTTCCAACGGTTGCCGGGTGACGATGGACTGCAGGGGAGTCTTCTGGCTGGCACGGTCCTTCCTTCTCAGGTTGCACGGGCCACAGTCTCTGCACCACTTCTCAATGGTTCCCCTCATGCCTACCCAGTGGAACCGCTCGCGCAGCAGGAACTCCAGCTTCTTCCACCCGAAGTGCCCAGCTCCGTCGTGGTATGCCTCCATCACCATGGCTGCGTCCCTTCGTGGCACCACTACTTGCCAGAGTAATTCATGCGTCCGGGAGTTAACCATTCTGCGGCACAACTTCCCTTTGTAAAGGAACAGTCGACTCTTCTCTGCCCATAGTTGTTTGGCTTCCTCCGGAGCGTCTGGTTCAAGGCGAGCCTCCGGCCGAGTCAGCATCTCCTTCACCAGTCGGACGGCAGGGTCGCTGTCTTGCGTTTCCGCCCAGTTGTAGTGGGGTAAGGGGTTCAACGTAGCAGTCTGCTTACTCCTTACCTGGTGGGAATACTGAATAGTCCCATGACGGTGGAACGCAGGGAGTTCAACTTCTTCCAGTCCCTCCGGATCTTCTCCTCCGTCCGGCAGGTTGGGCATCCTGGACAGGGCGTCCGCGTTGGTATTGGAGCGTCCTGCCCGGTATTTGATTGTGAACTCGTAGTTGGACAGACGGGCCATCCACCTCTGCTCCAGGGCACCGAGTCTTGCCGTGTCCAGGTGTGTCAACGGGTTGTTATCCGTGTACACGGTGAACCGGGAAGAAGCGAGGTAATGCTTAAAGCGCTCGGTGACTGCCCATACTAGGCCAGGAACTCTAGCTTAAATGAGCTGTAATTCTCGGGGTTCCTTTCGGTGGGTCGCAGTTTTCGGCTGGCGTAGGCGATTACTCGTTCCTTCCCCTGCTGGATCTGGGACAGTACGGCTCCTAGCCCGATGTTACTGGCGTCGGTGTAGAGGATAAAGGGCTGGCTATAATCCGGGTACGCCAGGATTTCGTCCCCCGTGAGGGCCATCTTCAGCTGGCGGAAGGACTCTTCTTCCAGCTCCTCCCATTTGAAGGGCGGCTTCTGGTTCTTGGCCTTCCGGGACTGGCCTATCAGGAGGTCCTGCATAGGTGCTGCCTTTTTGGTGAAACCGGGAATAAACCTTCGGTAGTAGCCTACCAACCCGAGGAACTGCCGCACTTCTTTTACGCTGGAGGGGCTTGGCCATTCCTTAATTGCGGTGATCTTATCAGGGTCGGGAGCCACTCCGTCAGCGCTCACCACGTGTCCCAGGTACTGCACCTTTGGTTTCAGGAGGTGACACTTGGAGGGTTTCACCTTTAGGCCGTAACTTGCCAGAGCTTCGAACACTTCCGCCAGGTGTTTCAGGTGGTCCTCATACGTCTTGGAATATACGATGACATCGTCCAGGTACAACAGGACCGTCTCGAAGTTTCTGTGGCCCAGACAACACTCCATTAGTCGTTGGAAGGTTCCCGGTGCGTTGCAGAGTCCGAACGGCATGCAGGTGAACTCGCTAAGTCCCATCGGGGTGGTGAATGCGGTCTTCTCCCGGTCCGCCTCTGCTACAGGAACCTGCCAGTACCCGCTAGTGAGATCCAAGGTAGAGAAGAAGTTAGCAGATCTTAAAGCAGCCAATGACTCCTCTATCCTTGGTAAGGGGTACGCATCCTTGTGTGTGATACGATTGATTTTCCGGTAATCTACACACATCCTCATGGTGTTGTCTTTCTTTCGGACTAAGACTAGTGGAGCTGCCCAGGGGCTACAGCTATCCCTGATCACCCCAGCCTCCTTCATGTCTCTAAGCATCCCCTTGGCGTGTTGGTAGTGTGCAGGGGGTACGGGTCGATACCTCTCTTTTATGGGAGGATGGTCTCCCGTGGGGATGTGGTGTTCTACCCCCTTGACTCGCCCGAAGTCTAACGGGTGTTTACTAAACACTCTCTCGTACTCTTGAACCACCCGATAGACTCCCTGTTTCTGATGTGAGGGAGTGGAGTCAGTACCCAAATGTAGTTGCTGACACCAGTCCTCCTTTGTTTTCTTAGAGCCGTTACCTTCCTCCGGGTGAGATGGAGGCAAGGGTTCCACAGATTGTATAGCATTTTGGTTAATGGTATATAATTTGGCTAGCGTGGCATACCGGGGCAGGTACACTTCCCTCTCCCCGATATTGATTATGCGAACGGGCACCCTCCCATGGCGTACATTGACCACCCCCCGTGCTGTCAAAATGGTGGGCCTACTGTCTGAGTAAACTGGTTCTACCATTGCCTGGTAATCTCTACCTCTCAGACCAATAGCTGCCCGGCACCAAATCATCATTTCACTTTTTGGGGGCATGGCAATAGGAAAAGGGTCACACATTCTTACGCTACCAATCTCACCGCCGGAGAGTTCCACCTGTTGCCGTCGCATCAGTGCCCGGATCTCTTTCTGGAGCACCCGCTGCTCGCCGGAGCTGGCGTTCTTGGCAACCTGCTGTAAAAGGAAAATCACCTCTGCAAGACAATTTTCAATTACATTAGTTCCTAGAGTTATTTTTGGGTGACTCTCATGTTTGTCAATATCTACAATGATCAGTCCCTGTGCTGCCAGTTCGACTCTACCGATTTTGATGGTCACCTCTTTAAATCCGATCTGTGGCACGGGCTGGCCATTGCTGGCGATGATACTCAAGTCGTCGTCAGGGTAGCGGGTAATATCCGAGTCATTCCAGTACTGCTTAAAGAGCACGTACGGGATGGTGGTGACCTGTGACCCGGTGTCCAGTAGGGCACTCATGGGAATGCCATCCAGTACCACAGGCAAGACTGGACGTCCTCCCACATATCTGTCGCGCCAGTTCGATGGGCCTGGTGATCTTTTTCCTGGGGGTTGGCCCTCTACCCCAGGTTGTGCCCGTTTAAAGAACAGTACCTTGCCATATGTCCAGGTTGATTGCAGCGGCGGCAGATGGGTCGTCCGTCCTCGCTGTATCGGTCACTGGGTCTTCCTCTGGCCGGTGGGGTCCTCCTTGGTCGACGCCACGGGATGTCCTCCGGTCCGGATGCCAGCTGGATCTTCCCTGGGGTGGAAGCCTGTAAAGACTGCACAGTTCGGGTTAGCGCAGCAACGCTCTTAGCTAGCTCTTGGACCTGATGGTGTAGGTCTGGAGCCGGGTCATTGTCCAAAACCTGCGCATCAGCTCCCACAGGCCCTGCCGACAAGGGCGCCGCCTCCTGGTGGTAAGTGATAGCAGGGCGCTTGTGGGTCACAACGCCACCCGGTGCCGGTTCTCGGAGCACCCGGATGGCTCTGTCCTTGAACTGTGCAAAGCCCAGATGGGGATCCTGTAAGGCCATTGCCCGCAACTGGGTTCGGTGGGTATTACAATACAGTCCCTCTATAAACTGTTCGGTCAACAGCCTGTCCTCGTTTCCCACTCCATCAGGGTCGGTCTGCTTAATGGCCCTCAGGGCCTCTTGTAGGTTTAGTGCATAGTCCCTTATACTCTCATGCGCTCGCTGCTTGCACCCGTAGAATCTAAGCTTAATCTCGGCTGAGGTGCGGGTATCAAAGGTGTCCTTCAGCCGGGTTAGTATCCCTGCGACAGTCTTCCTCCCAGGTGGCCAGGATTTTACTTCCCTTTTGGCTGCCCCGGTTAGTTGGGCCACCAGGATGCTCACTTTTTGCTCTTCTGTGAGGGGGTACACCTGGAAGAGGCTATCCAGCTTTTCTCTAAAGTCATGCAGGGTATGTGACTCCCCTGAGTACTGGGGTAGCCAAGCTGCTCCCGGGATATAGGGCATGGTGAAGGGCATAACTGCAGCAGCGGTAGCGCTGGCGGGGGTTGAGGCAGTGAAGCTCTACTCCGTATCCGACATCTTCCTCCCCCCTAGTGGACCGTGGCCTACCTTGCGATGATCCTGTTCCGTAGGCCGCGGCTCCGCAGTGGATCGTCAGGGTTGAGGACCTTCCGTCGCGCTCCTGTGACGTCGGCGTCTCCTGGGCTCCTTCCAGGACCTTACGCAACGTCCGGACGTGAGGCGGGGCTTCAGTTCTCGCGCGCTTTCGGAGTCCACGCCCCTCTTCTTCCCGCGCGGCGTCCTCAAGATGGCGTCCAATGGCGGGAAAACTCCACGGATGGCGGGAAGAAGGCAGAAGATGGCGCCGGATGGCGGGAAACTTCACCGATGGCGGGAAGAAGGCTGAAGATGGTGTCGGATGGCGGGAATCTTCACCACAGGTAAGTTTGAAAAGTCTCTTTTTCAGGCACGCAGTACCCGGTGGTTGCGGGCACGAAATCCTGCCGACTACGCCAAAGTTGACGCGCCCCTGGGCCTGTGTCGCGCTGCGTTGCGCACGCGGGAGCTTACCCGGAGCCGGATCTCTTGAGGGTTGTAGTCTCGTGGCGGTGACCCGGTCCGTGCCCAGGGAGTCAAACTGAGCGGCGATGTAACAGCGGTAGATGCAGGACGACTACGCCACCCGTTGAATGCAGCTATGGAGCTGCCGCTGCAGGACAGTCCGCTGAGGCCGGTGGATGGATGGTGCAGCGTAGATGGTATAACCCCCAACGGGAGGGGTATGGCCTCAGGGCAGCAGATGTGGATGATGGGGGTAGCAGGAACCACTCAGAGACGGTGCGGTGTAATTCAGGGTCTTTACTGGTAACAACGATAGACCCTCCCGGAGTACTTGCTAGTGAACGGGGCCTGGTCAGTCCTTGAGCAGATGGGATCTCCCCTGGCCAGGCGGAGTTGTAGGCCTCCCAAACTGACTGTACTCTTCTGGCTACCTTGCTAGAAGCGGATATAAGTAGCCCACGTCCCTGAGTGTACCGTCTGGTGCTCACCCGTATGGCCGGTGACTCGGGGCCTTCTAATGGCTTCCGCTCCACGATGGCGGTGCTGGTCCCACGCGTGTGACCGTGCCTTCGGGTTTCTGGGCCTGAGGACCTGAAATCCCCTGCCGGTCGGCTTCTGCTGCTGGGTAAGAGTTAGTCCCCACAGCCTCGGACGCCGGGTCCGGTAAGAAAGCTTCTCAGTCAGGGCGAGCTCTGCAGCTGCCAGCCCCTGACTTGTAGTAGTATTGCTCCCACTGAGCTTCTGCTGTTTCTTCCTGTGACTGTTTCTTGTCTCTACTCTCCTTGACTGCTAACCCTGCTTCAGCCCCGGGTTTATATAGGGGAAGTTCTTCCCCTCCCAAGACTGGGCAGGAGGTGTGGCATGCACAGGATCCCTGACCAAAGGACCTCCCACCTGCTCTCAGACATAATATCTCTATCACTGTGGCAACCAGACCCCTGGGGTGTCACACTAACTTCTATCATCATCATCATGCTCCTCACTTTGGCACTCTCAACTCGCCTGATGGAGAAGCCAGGGCCCACCGGAGGAGTCTGGTTCTCTGGTGGGCTCGTCCAATGCTGCCCTAAAGCAGGCCAGGCTAAGAAAATTGTTGGGGAAGTTTGAAGGAGAAATAGGGGCGGCTGGGAACCGCTTATGGACAACCGGCCGCCCCCAGGCGGCTGGGGACCGTGTGTGGACACCCGGCTGCAGGGTGGCTGGGGACCAAGTATGGACACCCGGCCGCCCCCTGGCGGCTGGGGACCGAGCGTGGACACCCGGCTTTTAGGCAGTAACCTGGTTGTCAGAGATGCTTCCAGGGGTCTTCCCCATGCTGTTCCCATGTCTTTTCAGCACTGTATGCATGTGTCACACAGCACATGGCCAGATAAGATTGTAAAATATTAAAATTACATTTCCCGGTGAATACATTTGTCACGGTTGAAAGCAATACAAAAGTGCAAAAACGCATAAAAAATGCTACTTGTGAACATAGCCCAAGGTGTGGAGGAGTATTTTTGTTTTTGGTTATTTATTTTACCTTATACACAAGTCTTTACTCTGCAAAGGATGTTCCTAAACATATTTCACAGGAAAACCGTTTCAGTTTAGTTTTTGAACGTTATATTGTGAGCTTAATACCTCTGACCACGTTGTTGACAGCAGTGACCTGGGGGTCAGAAATGCTTCCTGGGGCGATGCCCATGCTGTCCCCTTGTCTTTTGAGCATTGTCACTATAGTTTTGGGCACTTTTTAGGCTTTCTACAGACTGCCGGGGGTGCCGCCGCAAAAATGCTCGGGTCTCCCATAGACTAACATTGAGCTTCGAGCACCCGAGCATTTTAGTGCTCGCTCAACACTAATAATCACCACACTCTATGGAGACTCATTGTAACAAATTTAAGGAGCAACATACTAAAAACATTTTAATTGATAAATGTCATAAAACATAAAAAATAAAAATATTAGGCATTTTATATAATAATAATAATAATTAAAAAATAAAATAATAATCATTTTATTATTCCATGGTGCTTTACAATTCAGATGTTACATGTGCAATGTCAGACATTACAAAGTAGCACAATTCCTACAAGAGGAGGTGAGGTCCCTGCTCACAAGTTTGCAACTTAAAAGTAAAGTTGGACACAAAAGGTAATAAGTGTTTGTAGTATATGGTACGGCCACCTTTTAGAATAAATAAGGATATACATATAAGGCTGCATGTACCGGCCACCAGCCGGTATCTGTGTAGTGAGCTGGCAGACTCTGGCTGTTCTGTGATAATTGAGATAGAGCCTGTTACAGGAATGATTACGCAGGATGGTGTTGCCACCTTGTGGCCAGAGGTTGCACCTGCGCAGGGTGTGATGACAGAGAAAAAGACTGAGCCTCCTGTGTCCCGCCCTAGAGAGTCACGTGACCAGAGTGGGAAGCAGGAAAAAGCGCGCAAAGAGTCTGTTGTTGTCTGTGAAAAGAGCCAGGACGGTGTGCAGCTCCTCGTGTGTGGTGCAGAGGAGACTCTCAACGTGATTTCTTTTATCTGACACCTTATCCTCAGAGCCTTCCCCAGCTTCTGCACTGCTGAAGGATTCAGCTGTTACACTCCCTGCTACTGGAGTGTGGACTACATAAGGGAATCCACAAAAGCTGCTATCCGGATCAGAGAGACTGTAAGCGGGACCTCTGGCGAGAGGCCGAAGTATTCCTTTCTTTCAGTAAAATTTGTTGTTCCTGTCTTCTTCGGCTGGGACCCCTTCCTGCAAAGACAGACAGGCCTGCGACGGGGGACACATCCTTCTGGAGTAAAGGACTGGTAACGTGTGAGTAGGGACAGTGAGAGTCAGCTTATAAGTACACGTTATTGCTGTGCATATTTACGGTTGTCATTTATTGTGTTCTGCTGTGTATACAAGTAAAGATACGGTTATCAAGATAGAGTCTGTGTGTGGGGATCTTGCTGGGCCAGATCATAGATACCAACGCTCGGCCTTGCCCGCGGTCACTTCATCTGGCGTAGTCGACAGGATCTGTGACCAACAAGATTCCCACCCAGGCCACGTGTACAGTCAGAAAGCCCCGCCGGTGTCTATTGTGAATCAGGTCAGGAAATTTGGCGGACGAAACTACCCTGTACCAGAGTGGGCGGAACAAGTCCGGATACTGGGGGAAATGTATAATATTGACCCTAAGACCTTGGCAGAAATGGCGGTACTGACGCTAGAGGGGGAGGCATGGACGACAGTCAGACTGGAGACGGTCAGGGGCCAGCGTACAGTAGATGATTTGGTGCGGGTGCTGGAGAACACCTATAGGCTGACCACATACCAGGGAACACTGCAACACATGTTCTTTAGACGGACGCAGCTTGAATGGGAGGATATTCCCCAATATGCGAACGCCCTTCAGGTACTCCTTGAACAAGCCTGTGGAAAAGGGGAACAACTAGCTGGTATGGCTCCTCGTGACCTGGTACTGAGAGACCAATTTGTAATAGGACTGAGAGACCAGTATCTTAACCGCACGTTACAGGACTTGATCCGGATGATGCCGACTCTTACTTTTGCTGAAGTCAAACAGGAAGCCATAGAACGTTCAACGGGACCCGTCATGGATGTGGGGATTCAAGGTGCTGCGTGCAGATCCATATCTGACATTAAAAATCCGAACAGTGACATGGAAGACCTGAAACAGATAGTAGCAGACTTACAGAAACAGGTATTACAGTTGACATTAGACCGACAGGGAGACCAGCGAAGACAGCCTAGTCGTCCCGTGAGACAGTGTTGGTCATGCGGTGATCCTCGCCATAGGGCAAATCGTTGTCCTCAACACTTCCCTCCGCAAAAACCTCCGTCGCACCAACAAACAAACCCTCAGTCGCCCCAGCGAAGGGAATTTCGATCAGACCAGCGAATGGAACCCCAGCCATATCCACAAGCAGAGCTACCACGCCGGGCCTCACCACAATGGCCGCCGTTAAACTAGACATCCCTGCAGCTGAGGCTCGTGCAGCAGGGGAGGCCAAGGAGAGGGGTGTGGAAAAACAGAGCCGATGGCGGAGTGCTCTTGCCTCGAATAGCCCGACACTTGAAGTTGTCCTGGAAGGAATTGCCGTACAGGGACTGATGGACACCGGGTCACAAGTGACCACGATCTCTGAACAGTTTTACGAAAATTACCTCAAACCAAGAACTGCTCGTGACCCAGACACCGCCATTAAGATTATTGCGGCTAATAATCTACCCATTCCAGTGACCGGAGTTGCTTGGATGGACACAAAGGCCTGCGGACAGGACTTATGGAAACGAGGGATCGTCATCGTCAAGGAAGGTTTCGGCTCCGAGACCCATGTGATAGTTGGAATGAACATCTTGAAAGACCTGGATCTTATGCTGTTGACAAGAAAAGGACCCAAATACTGGCAGAAAGTCACCAAACATAAGCCGACTCATCTGGCATTCCAGCGCGTAATCCGGACCGTTGGACTTCAACAGATGGCAGAGGAACAACTACCCCTAGCCGCCATTACGGTGCCACGCCGTACTCGGATTACTTTGCCCGCTGAAAAAGAGACAGTCATTTCCTTACCCCTTAACACCCACCGACAACTTGAGGGGGTTGAAGTGTTGGTCAAGCCGAGGACCCCAAGTGGGGGTAAGCTAAACCCACTAGTTGCTCGCACTCTAGCCGTCGTGAGGAACGGGAGAGTCCATGTCAGGTTAAACAACACTGCAGACGTAGGCCTAGCCCTTGAAGCCGGCACTCAGCTTGCCCGGGTATATGCTCTACCCACGGAAGTGAATCCCATTGGACCCCTAAAATTCACCCCGTCTACAGAAGGCGACTGGACGGTAACCGTCTCAGCCATAAACGCTCAAGTAGACGATGAAGACATTGGGTGAAAACTACGGGAAAAAGTACAGCTAGACACGTCTCAATACACCAAACAAGAAGTGTCTCAAGTGGAGGAACTCCTACGGGAACACCAAAACTCCTTTGCAAAGCATGACACAGACTTTGGGTGTACCACCAGTATCCAGCACGAGATATCCACGGGCGACACCCCCCCATATCCGCGAGAGGTACCGGCAGATACCACATCAGCAATACCAGGAGGTGAAAAGCCTGTTAGAATCCATGCTACGCGCCGGAGTGGTACGTGAAAGCCAGAGCCCGTGGGCTGCACCCGTGGTAATAGTCAAAAAGAAAGATGGTTCCCTAAGATTTTGCGTGGACTACCGTAGGCTGAACGCTTGCACTATCCGGGACTCATATCCACTTCCTCGGATCGAAGAGTCACTGACGGCCCTAAAGAAGGCCAAATATTTTTCGTCCCTAGACCTGGCCAGTGGATATTGGCAGGTTCCAATGAGTGAGAAGGACAGGGAAAAGACCGCCTTCATCCTTCCCATGGGCCTGTATGAGTTCGACCGGATGCCGTTCGGCTTGAATAACGCTCCGGGGACCTTTCAGAGACTGATGGAACGCTGTCTGGGAGACTTCAACTTTGAGTTTACGCTGATATACCTTGACGACATCGTGGTATACTCCGCCACCTTTGAGGATCATCTTCACAAGCTTGGCCAAGTGTTCCAGCGCTTGAGGGGACACGGCTTGAAGTTGAAGCCCAGCAAGTGCCTTCTGTTCCAGCAGGAAATCGACTACTTGGGTCACCGGATCTCGGCCGAAGGTGTCCAGCCCTCTCCGGAGAAGATAGCAGCCGTTCAAGAGTGGCCGCAGCCAACTACCGTCAAAGAAGTTCGGGCTTTTCTGGGACTGGCAGGCTACTACCGTCGGTTTGTCAAGGACTTTGCTCGGCTTGCTGAACCACTGCATGAGGTTCTCCGAGGGACCGCGAACAGTCCCAGAGGGCGACGCATCAGTTGGGGGCCTGACCGAGAAAAATCCTTTCAGGCACTTAAGGCTGCTCTAACATCCCCCCCTGTTCTGGCGTATGCAGATTACACATTACCGTTTCAGTTGCAAACCGACGCCAGCCTTCAATGCCTAGGGGTGGTCCTCTCTCAAGTTCAAGATAATAAAGAACGCATGATAGCCTATGCCTGTAGGTCTCTCCGTGATACCGAAAAGAATCCCCTCAACTACAGCTCCTTCCGTTTGGAACTCTTGGCTCTGACTTGGGCTATGACGGAGAAATTTGCCGGCTATCTGACAGGAGCGAAGGTGCTGGTCATGACGGACAACAATCCTCTTGCCCACCTAGAGAATGCCAAACTAAGGGCAATGGAACAGCGCTGGATGGCCAGGCTCTCTAGATTCCAGTACAAAATTAAATACAGAGCGGGGAACGAGAATCAGAATGCTGACAGCCTGTCTAGAGTGACATCATCCCCGCCAGTGGGGGACTGGGATGAAGAGTTGGAGGAAGATGAGATGCCTGACTTTGCCCGGCTCGCAAAGCAAATAGAAGATAGCCGCCAGTATGCTGTAGGAGGGATTGAAGCCGTAGTGGGATCTCCCCTGTCCCAGCAAGAATGGGCCAAGCTTCAAGATCGAGATCCCGAGCACGTCTTACTGAAACAGTATGTGAATAAACAAGAGAAACCGCCCTCCGAAGTGAGAGACCGACTATCGACCGGAGCCTTGGCTCTGCTCGCCCAATGGGATCGGCTGATCGTGAAAGATGGAGTCCTGTGTCGCAGGGCCCTTCTATCCCATATGCTGGAGGAGTGTTTGCAGATTGTCGTCCCGGTGTAGTTGGCCTATGATTTGGTGGGCGAAGCTCACAGGAGGAACGGCCACTTCGGCATAGACAAGACCCTCCGGTGGACCCAGCAGTTCATTTTTTGTCCGGGGCTCCGTAAGCTGGTTGAAAACATCTGTCAAGGATGCCGTACCTGTGAATTCCACAAGTCCGCGGAGCAGCGTGCCCCCGTCCAGACTATTAAGACGTCGAGGCCCCTCGAACTGTTGATGGTGGACTATCTGTTGATCGGAACGGCGAATAGTGGCTACCAGTACTGTCTGGTGATGGTGGACCACTTCACGAAATTGGCCGTCGCTGTTGCTACCAAGGATCAGACTGCTGAATCAGCTGCACAGGACATCTGTCAGCAATTCGTTCGGGTCTACGGGTGTCCGGAGCGGCTACACTCTGATCAGGGGGCTTGTTTTGAAGGGCGAGTCATTGAAGAACTCCAACGGATGTATGGAATCAAGAAGTCCAGGACCACCCCTTACCATCCACAAGGGAATGGCGCGTGTGAACGCTTTAACTGGACCCTCTTACAACTGATCCGGACACTGGCTGAAGACAAAAAGCCCGACTGGTCTCGATTCCTCCCAGAACTGCTGTGGGCCTATAATAATCAAGTCCATTCCGTCACCGGATACACCCCATTACCCTTCTCTTTGGCCTTCCAGACAAAGACATCCATGAGTTGCAACTGTCTAGCTCCGAAGAAGATACCTGTGGTACCTATCCTTCCTGGCTACAAACACACCGCCAGAGAATGGAGACTGTCTACCGGCTAGTAGGCCAACAAATCCAGGATCAAGTGCACGCTGACCCACTTCCGGTACAAGAGGACTCACTGAATGTAGGTCAACTGGTCCTAGTCCGTATAAAGAAACCGCAAGGGAAACTCCGGCCCAAGTGGGAGACCGAAGTCTATCGAGTAATTGGACAGCCGTACCCCGGTGGCCCCGTCTATCGAGTGCAGGGCGAAGACAGTGGCAGCATCCGAACTTTGCACCGTAATATGTTGCGCCCCTGCCGTTCCCAGCCTGACTCCCCTACTGTGATACCTAGAGAGATGGATATCACTAATACTGTCGGAGACGCTGACCCTGGGGATGTAGAGATTGAATGCATGCCTACCCCTGTCCGTCCGACTGACGCACTTGGACCGATTACCTCCTCTACTGACATGTCGACTGGGAAAGAGAGTGGGGTGACTGATCGGAGGGAGGGGATCCAACCTGTTAGGCGGACAACGAGAACCGCTGCAGGGGTACCTCCAGGACAGTCCTACAGAGACCAATATGTGTGGCCCTCTTCCCAGCCGCCCCCTGTCACATCCACAGCCATCGCCGCCCTGGAACCGGTCGTTGACAGGGACTGCCAACCTTTGAGTGGGGGGGCGTGTAGTGAGCTGGCAGACTCTGGCTGTTCTGTGATAATTGAGATAGAGCCTGTGACAGGAATGATTACGCAGGATGGTGTTGCCACCTTGTGGCCAGAGATTGCACCTGCGCAGGGTGTGATGACAGAGAAAAAGACTGAGCCTCCTGTGTCCCGCCCTAGAGAGTCATGTGACCAGAGTGGGAAGCAGGAAAAAGCGCGCAAAGAGTCTGTTGTTGTCTGTGAAAAGAGCCAGGACGGTGTGCAGCTCCTCGTGTGTGGCGCAGAGGAGACTCTCAACGTGATTTCTTTTATCTGACATCTTATCCTCGGGGCCTTCCCCAGCTTCTGCACTGCTGAGGGATACAGCTATTACACTCCCTGCTACTGGAGTGTGGACTACATAAGGGAATCCACAAAAGCTGCTATCCGGATCAGAGAGACTGTAAGCGGGACCTCTGGCGAGAGGCCGAAGTATTCCTTTCTTTCAGTAAAATTTGTTGTTCCTGTCTTCTTCAGCTGGGATGCCTTCCTGCAAAGACAGACAGGCCTGCGCCGGGGGACACATCCTTCTGGAATAAAGAACTGGTAACGTGTGAGTAGGGACAGTGAGGGTCAGTTTATCAGTACACGTTATTGCTGTGCATATTTACGGTTGTCATTTATTGTGTTCTGCTGTGTTAAAAATGTATACAAGTAAAGATACGGTTATCAAGATAGAGTCTGTGTGTGGGGATCTTGCTGGGCCAGATCATAGATACCAACGCGCGGCCTTGCCCGCGGTCACTTCATCTGTATATGTTCAGATTTTTTATCAGTTATCAAAATGCATAGTTAAGATTGATAAATGCAAAAAAAGTTAGTAAACCTAGAAATTTGTTTTTTAGTTAATTTTTTTTTTATTTTAATTAATAATAGCATAGAAGGATAAGGAGGGGGACTAGGAACATAATCAATAGCCAAAATCATAGTCAGGAGGACAGCCGGGGTCAGATACTGGGTGATCAGTAAAAGCCAATCAGTATGAATACCGCGGAGCCCGGTGACAGAGGCGTTACTGAAACATGTCCAGGTATAGATGGACCAGTCAGAAGGCCACAGGTAGATGGTGATGGTCCTTCTATACAGCTCCAGCAGTGATGGTGGATCTGCTGGACTTCAGGTTTTCTGTCTTTTAGATGGTTTCAGGGCAACAGTAACAGCATGCAAATGCACGAGCAGCCCTGGATAATCCACGCCGGCAGGATGATAAGATCCGGCGGAAGATGGAACCTATGAGAAGAGAAGTAAATATAATGTAAGTGATGGGACTCCATAATACATGATACTACTGTGCGGTCACTGTGCCGGACGGCAGAGGAATCTCATCACACAGAGGTCAGGGATCATTGTCAGCCATCATACATGTGACAATCCATCACTGACAGATGACATCTGCTCCGCATGAATTATTCTCACTGACCGACATCACACAACATGGAGCTGATTCTCACACTTACCTCGTCTCTTATTCCCCTTTTCTACATTTTCAGATTTTTCTTGCTCTTTACTCAGATTTATTGAAGATTTTCTTTCCTCCTGAGCTGGAAATTCTGATCAGAAAGTAAAAAAAACCTCAGTAACGACATATTCCCATGGGACCTGCTTAGTCTCCTGTATATAGTCCTGTCTCCTATAGTCCTGAAAATCTAGTATTGCTTCATAATAGGGCAGAATAAGTCCTATATAATGTGCATAACCTCATCTGAGGGACATTAGATGTACCACTACTATAGAGAAGTAAGTGTCCTGTCTGCCGCCATGTGGTACATCATTGATGAGAGATATTTTATAATAGGAGACGATGTCTCCTTATGATGATGTAGGTTATTGGATGCTACAACATATCTCACAGAAACAATGAAAAAAACTTCTGTACACAATGTAAGGAAATAGAGATAGAGTATGGGCCATGGGCAACATAATTGGGATCCATGAAACATAGACAACATAGGAAACCTATTACAGAAAAACCACGTAGAAATATTTGAGCCTTAAAGACAACATTCACATTGTTGGTGCTGTAGACATGTACATACCTGACAATGGGGACGAGGATGGCAAACTGCTAATAGCATCTTCTCTATCAGATAGAGGAACAGAATCTTTCTGCCTGTTTGAAAGAAAATAAATGTGTAAATCAGAAATAAATGCAGTATAAAAGGGGTTTTCTCAGTATAAGAACATGGACAATAGGGCCTAATAGGATGCATGACCGTCATAGTGGGGAAGGTTTCCTGCTCAAAACTACCTTCTATAGAGCCGAGCAGAAATCAGCTGCTAAGCATGACTGGCATGTAATACTACATCTCTGCCACAATATGGGCAGCACTAAAAATGCATGACCGGCCGCAATTATAGACTGTTAGTTATCACCAGCAGTTTCTAAAGGCAAAAGCACAATTACCGCTCATCATGGGGTGGTGGATGCTGAATTTGATAATATGGTATTTATATCCTATATTTGATGTTGTGTACATATATCATCCTGAAGCTCCCAGTAGTGGCCCCATAATCTACTCACATCTCTGAGATGTTTGTGCTGGATTCTACGGTATACTCTGGAGAGGACTTGGGATCCTCATTGTCCATTGTCCTGGTAGCAGTGGTACAGAGCTAAATGTGGAAACAATAAAAAATATATGAAATAATTTAATGTTTACTTTTACGTGTCTTTTACACATATTTTGGATTTATTAATCACATACTTACTTTTGAAAATCGTTCCGAAGTTGATATAAAATTGTGGAAGTCAAGACTCTCATTGTCCTCACTTGTGTGCTCTGAGACCAGATGTTTGTTTATATCATAATGATCTACAAGACATAGATAATGAAGTGCTATTAGAGGTTGTCAGTATAACACAGTCACCATTTATCATTAATATTAATGGGAAACAATTGTTACATATTAAGGAAGACGAGACAAACAGCCGCTTAGTCTAGATGACGTCTTCTTCTACTTACTCATAAATAAGCTGGTGTCCACATCTGATGTTAGCTTAGGAACATACACCGGCTTTTGACTTAGAAGGTTATCAAAGTCTAAGTCACTTAAGAAGGGATGACCCTTGATCTCAAATACTCCTCCTGGATAAAGAAAAACAAAGGTGATGTGGATATTGTCAGAAACTCCCCCATATCTAAACGGTGTATCTTAATCTGAACTATTATATAACTGAGCCGACATGTAAGAAATAGACTAAAGCACTAAAAATGCACAAGCTGATAGACAAGTGCCGATCCTCATGTACATTTGCGATATGTCCTCGGTGTAATAAGGAAATAATAATATTATTATATCTGTTACCTGTCCCAAGTCTATGCACAGGATTTATTATGAGCAGCTCTGTGATAAGGGTCTGAGCATCAGGTGGAGGAGCACGATCACAATTCCAAATTATGTGTCCTGTTATGTAGAAAATTACAGAACATAAAACCTCTTTACTGGACTATAAGATAAAGCAAAGGAAAAAACTAAACTAATGTAACCAGTCAAAGCAATGATTGGATCATTCTACTTACCAATGCCAATACTTTTATAAAGCTCAATTACAGAACCCCCACGAAGTGGTACGTATCCCAGGAGAAATTCAAGTAGGATTATCCCCATTGACCACCAGTCAACAGGTCTTCCGTAGCCTTTCTTTAGGATGATCTCTGGGGCTTTGTATAACGGGGTGCCACAGTCCTGGAAACCAAGAGAGATTAGAGATGAAAATAGATTAAATTATTATTTTGCCAAGTTTTCGACATAAAAACAGAATGACAGAAGATAAAATATCAGTGGAAAAGTTATCTAAAAATGAAGAATGTAGAGAAGACACAATAGGGTGATGAGATTTGTACAGAACCAGCTAAGTTCCTGTAAATAATGCTGACCTCACGGTTCAGGAACTCTCTGGCGATGTCCTCCGCTAATTCCTTGTAGATGTTGGTGTTTGGTATCATGACACCAACTTTTGAAAGCCCAAAATCTGTGACTTTAATATGTCCAGTAGACGTTATCAGGAGGCTGTGAAAGAAAAGATGGGTTTAGCTTCATAGACCGTGAGATGATAAAGGATAAATTTCCCCCTTTTGTTATAATACAGGGGGCACTTACTTCTCTGGCTTCAAGTCTCTGTGCACCACACCATAACTATGGAGGTATTCTACAGCAAGAACCGCTTCTGCAAAGTATAAGCGGGCCAAGGGGACAGGTAAAGGACCCCTGGTTCTTAGGAGGGTCCTGCAGTCTCCACCTATAGAAGAAAGAAAATATGACAGGTAAGTGGTTTATTCAGCGGATCACCATAATGTATAATGAGAAGTGAGCAGAGACATTGGGGCAGGAGAGAATATATAAAGATATAATGTATATTCGACATAATATTAGTCTGAAGTCATGGTGAAACGTCATCCATGTAACTAATAACACAAATAGCATCTTGTCTACAGCTGGAGATACTGACAGTGCGGACATACAGGGAGATCACACACATCAATGACTTTCCGGGCATCTTGGTAATGGATAACCTGTAGTAAATGCTCTGTGGGGATGTAACCATTCACATTGAAAAATCCTAATTTTAAGAGTGGTGATAAAATGTAAGCAGACATGGTCTGAATATAATACAATGTACGTGTCCTACCTCCTACATACTCCATGACCATACACAGGTGAGATCTTGTAGGGAAGGAGCAGAGCATGGAGACCACAAAGGGACAATCAGCGAATGTCAGGATGTCCCTCTCCAGAAAGGCCATTTCCACTTTCCGTGGCCTATCCAAGTTCTTCTTGGCCATTTTCTTCATAGCAAAGACCTGTTGTGAGACTTTATGATGCACTAAGTAGACGGCACTAGAGAGAAGGAGAATCCAAGGGTTATAATAAATCCTTATTACAGTCTGTATATAGAAGTCATTATATGATTTTCTGTACTAATGTTTATACTAGAAGTCCGGCCATCACTAGAAATCCACATCTAGAAATACATGAGACACTACATAGATCACCTATGGGAGGTTCCACAATGCCACGTCTGCCGGAGCCCTCACCAAGGTCACATTACAGGTGAGAGAATCTACCGAAATTCTTCTTGGGCAGATTCGCTATAATTGACCAGTAGTTACGATTCAGTCCAAATAAAAATTGGTCCAAATTGAAAGTCCTCCAATTGCTGTAAGCAGATGTTTTTTAAGCTCTCTCCACACCCCAAAGCATAATAAATGGAGGGGAGGAAATACGTTAAAATGTAATTAAACATAATATACCCACCTGTCCTAGGCCCTCACCTGTCCATCACTGCAGTCCTCCATCCTCTGTGCCAGTCTTTGGTTGTTCTGGCGCCCCCTTCTGCTGCTGAGGCCAGTGATTGGACTCACATGGTCATGGTGGACGGTGGCAGGTGCAGATGTCATTGATGTCCATATCGTGTCACCCCTATCGTGACCATGTGTAGCCAATAACTCTTATCAGCTCCATAATGAAGCCCCCCCAAAAAAACAAAGACTGGAGCGGAGAGCAGGAAAGCTCTGGTGGAGGTGGCAGCATAAGGACAGATGAGGGTCCAGGACAGGTGAGTGTAATGTATTATATTATTTGAATCCCTTTCCTTACAGTTTGATTTGTTACAGATCAGTTTGCTCAACTGGATATACAGTACAGTAACTGAGCTGAATAGTGACATTTAGATGTGGACAGTGGTGTGGACTTGTATCGTTTCCCTATGACAGTGATGGCGAACCTTTTAGAGACCGAGTGCCCAAACTGCAATCCAAAACTCACTTATTTATCGCAAAGTGCCAACACGGCAATTTAACCTGAATACTGTCTGAGGTTTTATTTTGGAAAAACAACTCCTACATTAGCACGCAATAGAGTCTATAGCAAAGAGCTTGTAAGCGCTGCAGTCCAAGCCTAAGATTCTCGCCACCGATTGCAGAGGAGGTCTGTTCTTGAGAATGGAGAGGATTTTTATTCAAAAGTAAAATTGCAAAGTCGTTTGTTTTTACAACCTCTTTGTTTCTGTAACCCTTTATCATGATGAGAATAACCCTTTAAGCCAGGGATGTCAAACTTTAATATACAGAGGGCCAAAATTAAAAGCTTGGACAAAATCACAGGCCAAACTTTATATTTGTTAAAAAATGTCTACAATTCAGGAAGTTTTTCCTTATCAAATAAAACTATTAACTTTTGCAATTATATTGTAATAATATAATATGTTATGTAAGAGCCGTAAAAAGCATGGCCTAATGTAAATATGTAATAACAAAAGGATAAAAAAAACTTGAATAAAACAGATAATAAAGTATGATGCAAACAAATGTGCCCCCAAACAGAGTATGATACCCCCACAGTGAATTCCTCCACATGCACAGTATGATGACCCTACTGTACCCCCCATCAATCCCTGGTGACCCCATCACAGTATGATTGTGACCCCATCACAGTATGATTCTCCAGCAGTAATCCCCACACAGCCCTCCATACAGTATAATGGTCCCCACATAGTTCTCCATACAGTATAATGACACCACATAGTCCTCCATACAGTGTAATGGGCCCCACATAGTCCTCCATACAGTATAATGGGCCCCACATAGTCCTCCATACAGTATAATGGCCCCATATAGTCCTCCATACAATGTAATGGCCCCACATAGTCCTCCATACAGTACAATGGCCTCACATAGTCCTCCATACAGTATAATGGCCCCACATAGTCCTCCATACAGAATAATAGGCCCCACATTGTCCTCCATACAGTATAATGGTCCCCACATAGTTCTCCATACAGTATAATGACACCACATAGTCCTCCATACAGTGTAATGGGCCCCACATAGTCCTCCATACAGTATAATGGGCCCCACACAGTCCTCCATAAAGTGTAAAGGGCCCCACATAGTCCTCCTTACAGTATAATGGCCCCCACATAGTCCTCCATACAGTGTAATGGGCCCCACATAGTCCTCCATACAGTGTAATGGCCTCACATAGTGCTCCATACAGTGTAATGGGCCCACATAGTCCTCCATACAGTATAATGGCCCCATATAGTCCTCCATACAATGTAATGGCCCCACATAGTCCTCCATACAGTACAATGGCCTCCCATAGTACTTCATACAGAATAATGGGCCCCCATATGGTCCTTCCTACAGTATAATGGCCCCCACATAGTCCTCCATACAGAATAATGGGCCCCCATATGGTCCTTCGTACAGTATAATGGCCCCACATAGTCCTCCATACAGAATAATGGGCCCCACATAGTCCTAAATACAGAATAATGGGCCCCCATATGGTCCTTCCTACAGTATAATGGCCCCCACATAGTCCTCTATACAGTGTAATGGGCCCCACATAGTCCTCCATACAGTGTAATGGCCCCATATAGTCCTCCATACAGTGTAATGGGCCCACATAGTCCTCCATACAGTATAATGGCCCCACATAGTCCTCCATACAGAATAATGGGCCCCCATATGGTCCTTCCTACAGTATAATGGCCCCCACATAGTCCTCCATACAGTGTAATGGGCCCCACATAGTCCTCCATACTGTGTAATGGGCCCATATAGTCCTCCATACAGTATAATGGCCCCACATAGTCCTCCATACAGTATAATGGCCCCACATAGTCCTCCATACAGTATATTGGCCTCATATAGTCCTTCCTACAGTATAATGGGCCCCACATACTCTTTCATACAGTATTATGAGCACCACATAGTCCTCCATACAGTGTAATGGTCCCACATAGTCCTCCATACAGTACAATGGCCTCACATAGTCCTCCATACAGAATAATGGGCCCCACATAGTCCTCCATACAGAATAATGGGCCCCCATATGGTCATTCCTACAGTATAATGGCCCCCACACAGTCCTCCATACAGTGTAATGGGCTCCACATAGTCCTCCATACAGTGTAATGGCCCCATATAGTCCTCCATACAGTGTAATGGGCCCACATAGTCCTCCATACAGTATAATGGCCCCACATAGTCCTCCATACAGTATAATGGCCCCACATAGTCCTCCATACAGTATATTGGCCCCATATAGTCCTTCCTACAGTATAATGGGCCCCACATACTCTTTCATACAGTATTATGAGCACCACATAGTCCTCCATACAGTGTAATGGGCCCCACATAGTCCTCCATACAGTATAATGGCCCCACATAGTCCTACATACAGTATAATGGCTCCAAATGCTCCTCCATATTGTAAAATGGCCCCATATAGTCCTCCATACAGTATAATGGCCCCGCATACTTCTCCATATTTTATAATGGCTCCATATAGTCCTCCATACAGTATAATGGCCCCGCATAGTCCTCCATACAGAATAATGGGCCCCCATATGGTCCTTCCTACAGTATAATGGCCCCCACATAGTCCTCCATACAGTGTAATGGGCCCGCATACTTCTCCATATTTTATAATGGCCCCACATAGTCCTCCATACAGTATAATGGCCCCACATAGTCCTTCATACAGTATATTGGCCCCATATAGTCCTTCCTACAGTATAATGGGTTCCACATAGTTTTTCATACAGTATTATGAGCACCACATAGTCCTCCATACAGAATAATGGGCCCCACATAGTCCTCCATACAGAATAATGGGCCCCCATATGGTCCTTCCTACAGCATAATGGCCCCCACATAGTCCTCATACAGTGTAATGGCCCCATATAGTCCTCCATACAGTGTAATGGGCCCACATAGTCCTTCATACAGTATAATGGCCCCACATAGTCCTCCATACAGTATAATGGCCCCACATAGTCCTCCATACAGTATATTGGCCCCATATAGTCCTTCCTACAGTATAATGGGCCCCACATACTCTTTCATACAGTATTATGAGCACCACATAGTCCTCCATACAGTGTAATGGGCCCCACATAGTCCTCCATACAATATAGTGGCCCCACATAGTCCTCCATACAGTATAATGGCTCCACATGGTACTCCATATTGTATAATGGCCCCATATAGTCCTCCATACAGTATAATGGCCCTGCATACTTCTCCATATTTTATAATGGCCCCATATAGTCCTTCCTACAGTATAATGGGCCCCACATACTCTTTCATACAGTATTATGAGCACCACATAGTCCTCCATACAGTGTAATGGGCCCCACATAGTCCTCCATACAGTATAATGGCCCCACATAGTCTTCCATACAGTATAATGGCTCCATATAGTCCTCCATACAGTATAATGGCCCCGCATAGTCCTCCATACAGTATAATGGCCCAACTTAGTCCTCCATACAGTATAATGGCCCCACATAGTCCTCCATACAGTATAAAGGCCCCACATAGTCCTCCATACAGTATAAAGAGACCACATAGTCCTCCATATTGTATAATGACTCCGCATACATCTCCGTACAGTATAATGGCCCTGCATAGTGTTCCATACTGTATAATGGCCCCACATAGTCCTCCATACCTTATAATGGCCCTACATAGTCCTCCATACAGTATAATGGCCCCGCATAGTCCTCCATACAGTATAATGGCCCCGCATACTTCTCCACACAGTATAATGACCCCGCATACTTCTCCATACATTATAATGACCTCGCATACTTCTTCGTACAGTATAATGGTCCTGCATAGTGTTCCATACTGTATAATGGCCCCACATAGTCCTCCATACCTTATAATGGCCCCACATAGTCCTCCATACAGTATAATGGCCCCGCATGGTCCTCCATACAGTATAATGGCCCCGCATACTTCTCCACACAGTATAATGACCCCGCATACTTCTCCGTACAGTATAATGGTCCTGCATAGTGTTCCATACTGTATAATGGCCCCACATAGTCCTCCATACAGTATAATGGCCCCGCATGGTCCTCCATACAGTATAATGGCCCCGCATACTTCTCCACACAGTATAATGACCCGCATACTCCTCCATACAGTATAATGACCCCGCATACTTCTCCTTACAGTATAATGGTCCTGCATAGTGTTCCATACTGTATAATGGCCCCACATAGTCCTCCATACAGTATAATGGGCCCCGCATACTTCTCCACACAGTATAATGACCCCGCATACTCCTCCATACAGTATAATGACCCCGCATACTTTTCCGTACAATATAATGGCCCTGCATAGCGTTCCATACTGTATAATCAGGTCGCACGTGTAGAGGAGAGTGGCCGCGGTGCTAGTGAGAGGGGAATGGTGCGCGGGCTGAGGAGAGTGATGGTGGTGGCGGCAGTGCTGAGGACATGGAGCTCGTGCCCACCGGGAGGGCTCTGCGTGCCATAGGTTCGCCACCACTGCCCTATGATAACACTGAATGTTAGAGCACAGAGGCAGAAGTATTGTCATAGGGAACCCTGAGAAATGTGGATTATGGTAACAGAAATCTCACCCAAAAGCTCCGCTGCTGATGAGTTTCGAAGTTTCATAGTCGCTCATATGCGGCTTTCCTGCCGGGATCAATGATGATTCGATCACGCTCTATAAAGGAATAAGAAATGATATTAAGGAAAAAAGCTCCAGATGCAGAAACGTCTCCCCCTATATTATGTCCCAGCTGATTTACACTGATCCGATGTAGGGAGGATACAAGCCGGACGCTCCGCAGACACGGATGTAATATAAGGGGGTCCTCTATACACCGGTATAATTGTAAAGTGCTGGATAATATGAGAGATCAAACAGAGAAGAACTTACTGGGAATCTGTCAGCAGGATTGTTCTATGTAATCTGGAAGTAGCATGATGTAGGGGCAGAGACCCTGATTCCAACGATGTGTTACTTACTAGGCTGTGTGCTATTGTTTCCATAAAATCAGTTTTTGATCAGCAGGAGATTATCACTAGAGGACTATGTGTCTCGTGCCATGTAGTCCTATTGCTCTGTAACCCCGCCTCCACCACGGATTAGCAGCGTTCTGCCTATGCACAGTGTACACAGAAAGCTGCCAATCAGTAGTGTGGGCGGGGTTATACAGGGCTCAGCATTCAGAGGACTGCTAGATCTGCTGCGAATAAAACAGTGATTTTATTACAACTGCTGCACCCAGTAAAGTAAGTGATATATCGTTGGAATCAGGGTCTCTGTCCCTACATCATGCTGCTCTCTGATGAAATAGCATGAACCTGGTGACAGATTCCCTTTAATATAAATGCAGTTGACTAACACATTAGTGTCATCTCCACTTAGAATAGAGACGTCCCCTGGTTATATGGGGGATAATACTGGTCAGGTCAGTCACACCCCATAATCTGGTGATACACAGACGTCCCCCTCTATGATACTTACACCGGCGGATTCCTGGATCTCCGGGATCTCACAGATTCCACTGTCAGGATTCACCAGCGCAGATGGAACTAAAATAGTGATAAATGATGAAGAGATAAAATGTATTAGACGATATCAATCCTACATACACGCGACTGCTATGGGACCCGTGAGCTGGTGGGGCCCAGTGTCAGCGCCCGCATTGGGCTCCGCCTGCATCGGGCCCCTTCCACATCCCACTCCAGATCGCAGTTGAAAGCAATGATGGAGGCGGGAGCGTTATATGAAACTTCCTTTCACATCATTCCCCCTCTGCGTCTGATGCAGCAGCGCGATGACATCAGTTCAATTGGGTCGGGTAGTGGAGCTGATGAGAGGCGCTGCAGAGACTGAAGCAGCGGGGGAACAAGGAGCGGTAAGTGTATATTTATTTATTTTTGAGTGAGTATGTGGTGCCCATATTGCTGGAGGACTGTGGCTACACTCGATCCTATGGGTGCTGCACTCAGTCCTATGGGGGCTGCACTAAGCCCTATAGGGGTTGCACTGAACCCTATGGGGGCTGCATTATGCCCTATGGGGGCTGGCTTATATTGCGAGGAAGACCATGGGGGGTGCATTATATTGCATGGAGGACCATGGGGGTGCATTATATTGCATAGAGGACCATGAGGGGTGCATAATATTGCGTGGATGACCATGGGAGGTGCACAATATTGCATGGAGGACAATATGGGTGCATTATATTGCATGAAGGACCATGGGGGTGCATTATATTGTGTGAAGGACCAGGGGGATGCATTATATTGCATGGAGGACCATGGGGGGTGCATTATATTGCATGGAGGACCATGGAGGGAGCATTATATTGCATGGAGGACCATGAGGGGTGCATTATATTGCATGGAGGACCATGGGGGGTGCAGTATATTTTGTGGAGGACCACTAGGGGTGCATTATATTGCATGGAAGACCATGGGGGTGCATTATATTGTGTGGGGACCATGGGGTGGCGTATTATATTATATGTAAGGCTATGTGGGACCATTATGATATTTGAAGGGTTATGTGGGGCAATTATAATATTTGGAGGGTTATGTCGGGGCATTATACTGTATGCATGCAATTATACGGTGTGAAGATTTGTGTGGGGTCCATCTTACTGTGTGAAGGGCTGTGTGTTGCCTTTATACTGTTTGGAGGGCTAGCAGGGGCCATTTTATGGTGTGGTGAGGTATGGGGGCCATTATACTGCATAGAAGGCTGTGTGGGGGTCACAGTTGGGGGATCATACTGTGTTGGGGTCACCATGCTTTGCGTCGGGAGTTGAGGGGGTGTACAGTAGGGTCATTATACTGTGCATGTGGAGGCTAATGTGGAGGAATGCACCATGGAGGAATCATACTGTATTTGGGGGGCACTTTTGTTGGCATCATACTATAGGGGGGCAATGAAATAGAAATCTAGGACTTCAGCAGGAGGAAAATTAATATGTAAAGGCTGGAAAGTTGTGAGATCTGCTCTCCTGTCACTCCGACAATTATTTAATTTTTTTTTTTTCAGTTGGGGGGGCAATCAGAACTTCTGCTATTGTGCCCCATGATTTCTATGCATGCCCCTGGTCCTACCACTACTTCTATATGAAACAATGTGCTGCCAGGTTCCCATTACACAGAGTAGAGCAGACCTGGGCAAAGTGGAGCCCGTGGGCCACATCCGGCCCTCTGACTGTTCCAGTCCGGCCTGTGGACTGAGATAGCAGTAGGACTGAAGCAGAGGCCCACGGACCGCACCGTGCCTGCCCACTCGCTTACACAGCCGCCTGGCCCTGTCTCCATCTGCGAGCCGCTGAGCTGCTGCATTAGTAGAGGAGGGACCTCCAGCCCCTTCCTCCGCCAATCAGCGTGTGAAGCAGCTGACGCAATGACGTCATCGGAGACATGAAAAGAGGCACAGCACCGGGGGCACGGGAGCAAGGTGAATGTGTGCTTTTTTTAAGGTGTATGGGATGTCTGACAGGACACGGGGAGACTATAGGGGTCTATTGCAGGACATGGGGAGGCTATAGGGTTCTATTGCAGGACATGTGAAGGCTATAGGGGTCAATTGTAGGACATGGGGAGGCTATAGGGGTCTATTGCAGGACATGGGGAGGCTATAGGGGTCTATTGCAGGACATGGGGAGACTATAGAGATCTATTGCAGGACATGGAGAGGTTATAGGGGTCAATTGCAGGACATGGGGAGGCTAGAGGGGTCTATTGCAGGACATGTGAAGGCTATAGGGGTCTATTGCAGGACATGGGGAGGCTATAGGGGTCTATTGCATGACATGGGGAGGCTATAGGGGTCAGTTGCAGGACATGGGGAAGGCTATAGGGGTCTATTGCAGGACATGGGGAGGCTATAGGGGTCTATTGTAGGACATGGGGAGGCTATAGGGGTCTATTGCAGGACATGGAGAGACTATAGGGGTCTATTGCAGGACATGGGGAGGCTATAGGGGTCTATTGTAGGACATGGGGAGGCTATAGGGGTCTATTGTAGGACATGGGGAGGCTATAGGGGTCTATTGCAGGACATGGGGAGGCTATAGGGGTCTATTACAGGACATGGAGAGGTTATAGGGGTCAATTGCAGGACGGGGAGGCTATAGGGGTCTATTGCAGGACATGGGGAGGCTATAGGGGTCTATTGCATGACATGGGGAGGCTATAGGGGTCAGTTGCAGGACATGGGGAAGGCTATAGGGGTCTATTGCAGGACATGGGGAGGCTATAGGGGTCTATTGTAGGACATGGGGAGGCTATAGGGGTCTATTGCAGGACATGGGGAGGCTATAGGGGACTATTGCAGGACATGGGGAGGCTATAGGGGTCTATTGCAGGACATGGAGAGACTATAGAGGTCTATTACAGGACATGGGGAGGCTATAGGGGTCAATTGCAGGACATGAGGAGGCTATAGGGGTCTATTGCAGGACATGTGAAGGCTATAGGGGTCTATTGCAGGACATGGGGAGGCTATAGGGGTCTATTGCATGACATGGGGAGGCTATAGGGGTCAGTTGCAGGACATGGGGAAGGCTATAGGGGTCTATTGCAGGACATGGGGAGGCTATAGGGGTCTATTGTAGGACATGGGGAGGCTATAGGGGTCTATTGCAGGACATGGGGAGGCTATAGGGGACTATTGCAGGACATGGGGAGGCTATAGGGGTCTATTGCAGGACATGGAGAGACTATAGAGGTCTATTACAGGACATGGGGAGGCTATAGGGGTCAATTGCAGGACATGGGGAGGCTATAGGGGTCTATTGCAGGACATGGGGAGGCTATAGGGGTCAGTTGCAGGACATGGGGGAGGCTATAGGGGTCGACTGCAGGACATGGGGAGGCTAAAGGGGTCTATTGCAGGACATGGAGAGGCTATGGGAGTCTATTGCAGGACATGGGAAGGCGATAGGGGTCTATTGCAAGACATGGGGAGGCTATGGGAGTCTGTTGAAGGACATGGGGAGGCTATGGGGGTCTGTTGCAGGACATGTGGAGGCTATGGGGGTCTGTTGCAGGACATGTGGAGGCTATGGGGGTCTGTTACTGGACATGGGGTGGCTATGGGGGTCTGTTGCCTGACATGGGGAGGCTATGGGGGTCTATTGCAGGACATGGAGAGGCTATAGGGGTCTGTTGCAGGACATGTGGAGGCTATGGGGGTCTGTTGCAGGACATGTGGAGGCTATGGGGGTCTGTTGCTGGACATGGGGAGGCTATGGGGTCTATTGCATGACATGGGGAGGCTATAGGGGTCAGTTGCAGGACATGGGGAAGGCTATAGGGGTCTATTGCAGGACATGGGGAGGCTATAGGGGTCTATTGTAGGACATGGGGAGGCTATAGGGGTCTATTGCAGGACATGTGAAGGCTATAGGGGTCTATTGCAGGACATGGGGAGGCTATAGGGGTCTATTGCATGACATGGGGAGGCTATAGGGGTCAGTTGCAGGACATGGGGAAGGCTATAGGGGTCTATTGGAGGACATGGGGAGGCTATAGGGGTCTATTGTAGGACATGGGGAGGCTATAGGGGTCTATTGCAGGACATGGGGAGGCTATAGGGGACTATTGCAGGACATGGGGAGGCTATAGGGGTCTATTGCAGGACATGGAGAGACTATAGAGGTCTATTACAGGACATGGAGAGGTTATAGGGGTTAATTGCAGGACATGGGGAGGCTATAGGGGTCTATTGCAGGACATGGGGAGGCTATAGGGGTCAGTTGCAGGACATGGGGGAGGTTAAAGGGGTCGACTGCAGGACATGGGGCGGCTAAAGGGGTCTATTGCAGGACATGGAGAGGCTATGGGAGTCTATTGCAGGACATGGGAAGGCGATAGGGGTCTATTGCAAGACATGGGGAGGCTATGGGAGTCTGTTGAAGGACATGGGGAGGCTATGGGGGTCTGTTGCAGGACATGTGGAGGCTATGGGGGTCTGTTGCAGGACATGTGGAGGCTATGGGGGTCTGTTACTGGACATGGGGTGGCTATGGGGGTCTGTTGCCTGACATGGGGAGGCTATGGGGGTCTATTGCAGGACATGGAGAGGCTATGGGGGTCTGTTGCAGGACATGTGGAGGCTATGGGGGTCTGTTGCAGGACACGTGGAGGCTATGGGGGTCTGTTGCTGGACATGGGGAGGCTATGGGGTCTGTTACTGGACATGGGGATGGGCTGGGGGTCTGTTGCTGCATATAGGGAGACTATAGAGTTTTATTGCAGGACATGGGTAGGCTATAGGGGTCTATTGCAGGACATGGGGAGGCTCTGGGAGTCAGTTGAGGGACATAGTGAGGCTCTAGGAGTCAGTTGAGGGACATGGTGAGGCTCTGGGAGTCTGTTGAGGGACATGGTGAGGCTATGGGGGTCTGTTGCTGGACATGGTAAGGCTATGGGGGTCTGTTGGAGGACATGAGGAGGCTATGAGGGTCTGTCCCAGGACATGGGGAGGCCTATGAGGGTCTGTTGCAGGACATGGGGAGGCTATGGGGGTCTGTTTCTGGATGTGGGGAGGCTGTGTGGGGCTCTCATGTTGGACGTCGAGTGATTATGGGGCTCATACGGTATATAGAAGGGGCTGTATTCGGGTTCGAACTGTATAAAGGGGGATTCTTACTTCTGCTCAATATTAAGTCATGCAATTAATATTAATGTAATTAATATAAGAATTATAATTATTATATTGATATTAATATGGATCAGAATTAATCACAGTCTCTAATGTGGCCCCTCGGGAAAATGAATTGCCCACCCTTGGAGTACAGAGTACATCTAACATTATCCCCGTCCTCTATTATATCTGGATATTCCTTGTAGAAGGTCGGATGATCGCTCACCTGTAATAAGATCGCTGTTCAGCTCCGGCTGACTCCTTGTAGGGTCAGGGATTTCCGGGGTCACGTTTTGCTCATATTCGCCGTCGCCTTCTGGTGTTTCCTGATTGATATAATATATATAATTAATATGTGGAATATTTCACTAAATTACCAAATACATAAATCAGGAAGGACTAAATCAACATTTACAGATACACCAATTGTAACTGTACGAATCCCGCGCCATCTTCAGAACTTTTCTCAGAAAGTTCTCTCACTTCAGGGGATTAAGATGAGTTAACATTACAAAATCTCACATTCTGTGTCAGATTCTATTTTCTACACCGTGATATCCCAGAGCGGTGTTATCTGCGTTCTATATACCATGGCGATATCTTGTAATTCATTCATTACAGTATTCGGTAGAATTGCTTTACACTGCAGCTCCTCTCCACAGTCCAGATTAATATACTGTATAAGAGACTTGTATACACAATATTTCTGTAAAGATGTCTATTATCTCAGCTGCAGCATTTAGAAGCAGGAAGACTCTGATAATAGTGATAGACAGAGGCGGGATATACAGACTTCCCACCACTGAGCTGTGACTACATCTGCAGAATACAGACTGTCATCACAGACGAGGGAGCAGCAGAGACAGACGGCCATAAAATATCCTATGCCTGCCGGGGACTGACAGGGAGGCCTGTAAGATCTAACCCCAGATCTTCTGAGATCTGACTGGTGATTTGGAGAAGATCAGAGAACAAGGACGAGTGATAGAGAAGATGATGGCTTCTTACCAGGCGTTCCGATGAGCGGGCCGGACGTTCCAGTACACACAGGACTTTTTCGGCCAGGTCTTTAACAAAAGCCAAATCTCCATTTTGAGATCTTTTTTCAGCCTATAAAGAAGAAAAGAAACAATAAGGAACATTCTGAGGTGAGAAAGGTCACAATGGAGGCGGCCATTGTATGTGACATCTGCTCCTCTCTCTGCAGATACAATGACTACATATCTGGGGTTTATAGTGTTATATATTAGAGGAAAGGACAAGCTTCTATCCCACCATTATTGTCTATTATTACAGAGAAGTTTTGTGCGGAGTGTCCGCCATTTACCTGTTGTAGTAATGTCCTGATGTTGTGACATAAATCCATCAGATACTCTGAGGTTAGTTGATCTTGTTGATTTTTGGTCAGGCAGTCCTTTACTAGCTGCATCACCAGCCGGCGAGCGAAGCTGAGTACGCCATCGGGTGGTAGAAGCACAATGTTAGGACGATTGATGATAAGAATGTCCAATAGTGCTTCTTCCTGAAAATCGTCTAGATATAATCCAGCCATAGCGAAAAACTGCAAGTGCTATCAATCACTATGGAACCAAGAATGGCACCCGTGAGCCTGTGTGCATTGTAGAAGTAGCAATTGTGAGCTGTGATGTCATAATGGCCGACTGTCATCACGGAATCTTGTGATGGAATCTTCAAGAAGCGGCTCTGCACAAATACAGTGGGAAAAATAAGTATTTGATACACTGCCGATTTTGGAAGTTTTCCCACCTACAAAGAATGGAGAAGTCTGTAATTTTTATCGTAGGTACAGATTCTAAAAAAAAATCCAGAAAATCACATTGTATGATTTTTACATAATTTGCATTTTATTGCATGATATAAATATGTGATCACCTACTGATGAGCAAGAATTCTGGCTCACCGACCTGTTATGCTATGTACGCACGTTGAGTATTTGGTTGCAGAAATTTCTGCAAGGTTTCTGCATTTCTTGGCAGCAAAAACCCTGCTGAAAAAACAGACGTTTTGCCGCGATTTTGATGTGTTTTTGCCACATGTTTGCATGAGGTTTTTGCATGTGTTTTTTTAAGCTTTTTTGTATAGCAGTGAATGCTTTTTGGAGCTAAATAAAGATATTTGAAAAAAGAAATGTTGAACATTGCTTTAACCCTTAGATTACTGTTGGACCTGGGGTGAGTATATTGGTTAATTTAAATGATTAAAGAATGTGTCTGTTATATTTCAAATAAAGTGTTTTATTCTTGGTGTGTGTGTTTATTTAACTTTTTACTTACAGGTTTAGTACTGAGGGTTAATCCATGTCCATAAAGACACATACAAAAAATCAATTGCTAGACACTCTAGTTAGACATTACTACCTTAGATACCAATTAGCCACATGATAGGCTCAGGGATAAAAGTGACTCCAGCTCAACCAATAATGTAAGTATAGTTCATTTATTAGAAACGATAAAAATTACAATTAAAAACAATAAGTGAAGATAGAGGGGAGTGAGGAGAGGGGGGACCTCAAACCAGGAGACACCGATATGTAGACAACGATACTAATGCTTACACAAAATACAGCCAGTTAATGACATCAATATGGCTGCTGTATATTAGAATAAGTCACCAATTAGTCAATTACCATACTATACCATTTTGCATACATAAAGCGTATTCTACAAACTTCAATTTAAAGTGCATAGTGCAAAACATAACTATGTATTATTCAATAGTAATAGATCCACTGGTATAAAGAGGCAAAAGTCAGCTATGAATGTAAGATGGTAGTGCATCAGTATCAAAGTAAAAATGAAAACAATGTAGTTTAATTATTGCCAAATTTGGCTTATATTGATAAACTGATGGTCAAAGCTGTACTTCCATCAGATGATAATTAATTCAAACATTGGCTAAAGTGAAAAAAATGATTCATTACCTGAATACTATGTAGTAAATGAGCAGGGAGTGATAAGGACGCTGTGTCTCCCGCAGCCTCCATAAGCGTCCTTATCACCTCACTTATTGCACCTCTGCATGAGAATTTTGTCACGCAGCATCGGTGCAGTTAGTGAGGTCACTGGATCTCATCAGCTGATGAACTCATGTGGCCTCTGTCCTGGCAGCTCAGCACTATACACTGCAGGGAGCGATCACGCTCCTGTCAGTTTATAGCCTGCTGTGAGGTGATCGGATCACCATGGGATACTTGTGATTCGGCGGATAGGTGAGTATAAGCTCTTTTTTTTAACATTCATTTAAACTTATTTTTTCCCTGCAAGCACAGACCCAAGCTGATGACAGCTCCCATCATCAATGCCTGCACTTGCTATTATCAGCGGCAGCAGCCCTAGGCTGTTGGGAGGACTGGTCTTTCATCAGCTGAACCTGTCACCCGCGGTCAATTCTTTATGCGTTTTTGCTGCGTTTTTGACCCATTGACTTCAATTGAGTCCGTCAAATACGCAGCAAAAATACACAGCAAATCCGCAAATATTTTGATACCTGCGTTTTCGTTGCAGATTTGACTGACTCAATTGAAGTCAATGGGATAAAAACGCTCAAAGAATTGACATGCTACAGATTTAAACGCAATGCTAATCCTGACAAGAAAATTCCTGATCTTGTGCACAGCACTTCAGGATTTTCATTGCATTAGCTGGCACAAGGATTCTCTAGCATTTTGGGCCCATTTCCGTGTGGAAAAAAATGCTGTGAAAATGCACCAATAACACACCATGTGCACACAGAACACAGTTTTTTTTAAGAAGCCCTCCTACTCAGCATTCTTTACCTGTATTAATTGCACCTGTTTGAAGTCGTTACCTGTATAAAAGACACCTGTCCACACACTCAATCAATCACACTCCAAGCACTCCACTATGGCCAAGAACAAAGAGCTGTCTAAGGACACCAGGGACAAAATTGTAGACCTGCACAAGGCTGGAATGGGCTACAGGAGAATAGGCAAGCAGCTTGTTGAGAAGGCAACAACTGTTGCTGCGATTATTAGAAAATGGAAGAAACACATGACGACTGTCAATCTTCCTTGGTCTGGTGCTCCATGCATGATCTTGCAATGTGAAGTAAGGATGATTCTGATAAAGGTCAGGAATCAGCCCAGAACTACATGGGAGGATCTGCTCAATGACCTGAAGAGAGCTGGGACCACAGTCTCAAACATTACCGCTAGTAACTTACTACACCGTCATGGACGAAAATCCTGCAGTGCACGCAAGGTCCCCCTGATCACGCCAGCACATGTCCAGGCCCATTTGAAGTTCACCAATGACCATCTGGATGATCCCGAGGAAGCATGGGAGAAGGTCATGTGGTCAGATGAAACCGAAATAGAACTTTTTGCTATCAACTCCACTCACTGTGTTTGGAGGAAGGAGAAAGATGAATACAACCCCAAGAACACCGTCCCAACCTTGAACCATGGTGGGGAAAACATCATACTTTGGGGGTCTTTTCTGCTAATGGGACAGGACAACTGCATCGTATTGAAGGGAGGATGGATGGGGTCATGTAGATTTTGGCTAACAACATCCTTCCCTCAGTAATGACAATGACCCAAAATACAGACAGGACAACTAAGGAGTGTCTATGTAAGAAGCATTTCAAGGTCCTGGAGTGGCCTAGCCAGTCTCCAGACCTGAACCCAATAGAAAATCTTTGGAGGGAGCTGAAACTAAATGTTGCCCAGCGACAGCCCCGAAAACTGAAAGATCTGGAGAAGATCTGTATGGAGGAGTGGGCCAAAATCCCTGCTGCAGTGCGTGCAAACCTGGTCAAGAACTACAGGAAACGTCTGACCTCTGTAATTGCAAAGGTTTCTGCACCAAATATTAAATTCTGTTTTTCTATTGTATCAAATACTTATTCCAGGCAATAAAATGCAAATTAATTATGTAAAAATCATACAAAGCAATTTCCTGGATTATTTTTTTTTTACATTCTGTTTCTCACAGTTGAAGTGTACCTATAACAAAAATTACAGGCCTCTCCATTCTTTGTAGGTGGGAAAACTTGCAAAATCAGCAGTGTATCAAATACTTATTTTCCCAACTGTAGATGCTGCCTTGCAATATTTAGGGTTTGTTCAAACTCGCGTATAAATAATGGGTCCCATTCCCATCCAGGAGAGTGGAAGAAATCTTAGTCACTAAGCTGGTACTGTAAAAAGGAAGTGTTTTTGTCACAGAAAAAAAAATGCTGATGTAATGGCATTTGTGGAAACACCCCACAGATATCCTCAGTCATATGATGGGAAATATTGTATATACAGTGGTGGCCAAAAGTATTGGCACCCCTGCAATTCTGTCAGATAATATTCAGTTTCTTCCTGAAAATGATTGCAATCACAAATTCTTTGGTCTTATTATCTTCATTTAATTTGCTTGCATGGAAAAAACACAAAATAGAATGAAGCAAAAATCAAATCATTGATCATTTCACACAAAACTCCAAAAATGGGCCAGACAAAAGTATTGGCACCCTCAGCCTAATACTTGGTTGCACAACCTTTAGCCAAAATAACTGCGAACAACCGCTTCTGGTAACCATCAATGAGTTTCTTACAATGCTCTGCTGGAATTGTAGACCATTCTTCTTTGGCAAACTGCTCCAGGTCCCTGATATTTGAAGGGTGCCTTCTCCAAACTGCCATTTTGAGATCTCTCCACAGGTGTTCTATGGGATTCAGGTCTGGACTCATTGCTGGCCACCTTAGAAGTCTCCAGTGCTTTCTCTCAAACCATTTTATAGTGCTTTTGGAAGTGCGTTTTGGGTCATTGTCCTGCTGGAAGACCCATCACGTCTGAGGGAGACCCAACTTTCTCACACTGGGCCCTACATTATGCTGCAAAATTTGTTGGTAGTCTTCAGACTTCATAATGCCATGCACACGGTCAAGCAGTCCAGTGCCAGAGGCAGCAAAGCAACCCCAAAGCATCAGGGAACCTCCACCATGTTTGACTGTAGGGACCGTGTTCTTTTCTTTGAATGCCTCTTTTTTTTCCTGTACACTCTATGTTGATGCTTTTTCCCAAAAAAGCTCTACTTTTGTCTCATCTGACCAGAGAACATTCTTCCAAAATGTTTTAGGCTTTCTCAGGTAAGTTTTGGCAAACTCCAGCCTGGTTTTTTTATGTCTCGGGGTAAGAAGTGGGGTCTTCCTGGGTATCCTACCATACAGTCCCTTTTCATTCAGACGCCGACGGATAGTACGGGTTGACACTGTTGAACTTGTTTGGATGTTAGTCGAGGTTCTTTATCCACCATCCGCACAATCTTGCGTTGAAATCTCTCGTCAATTTTTCTTTTCCGTCCACATCTAGGGAGGTTAGCCACAGTGCCATGGGCTTTAAATTTCTTGATGACACTGCGCACGGAAGACACAGCAACATTCAGGTCTTTGGAGATGGACTTGTAGCCTTGAGATTGCTCATGCTTCCTCACAATTTGGTTTCTCAAGTCCTCAGACAGTTCTTTGGTCTTCTTTCTTTTCTCCATGCTCAATGTGGTACACACAAGGACACAGGACAGAGGTTGAGTCAACCTCTGCGCATCCTCCTCCTCCTCATGTTCAGCCTCCATCTCAGATATCACCACATCAGTTACAAGCTGGAAGCACTGCAGTACTGCCTCAGCCAAGCGGCAACAGGCTGTGCTGAAACTCATAAGCTTAGGTGATAAACCTCACACTGCTTGTGAGTTGTGGACAGTTGTGAAAGAGCAGGCAGATCTGTGGCTGAGACCGCTGAACCTACATCCAGGCATGGTCGTGTATGGGGGCTCTGAGGCGAGGCGAGATCACACAAGTACCATGCCTGGCTCATGTGCTTAACATCGTGATTCAGCGGTTTCTTAAATCGTACCCCGAGTTGCCAGATCTGCTTGTCAAAGTACGCCGCCTGTCAGCTCATTTTCGCAAGTCGGCTACAGCTTCCGCCGCCCTTGCTGTGTTGCAGCAGCGTTTACAGCTTCCGGCACACCGACTGGTGTGTGATGTCCCCACTCATTGGAACTCTACCCTTCACATGTTGCAAAGGATTTGTGAGCAGAAGAGAGCAGTTGTGGAGTACCAGCTGCAACAAGGCCGTCGATATTCAGGTTAGACTCCACACATAAGACCTCAGGAGTGGATCTGGATGTCTGACATATGTACCATCCTGACAAACTTTGAGGAGTCCACCAAGATGGTGAGTGGTGATGACGCCATCATTAGCGTCAGCATCCCACTTGTTTGTCTTTTGCAACGCTCTCTGGAGAGAATTAAAGAGGAGGCATTGCAGCCAGAGTATGATGAGATGGATCAAGAAGCCGTAGCGGGTGATTACACACAGCCCAGCCTCATCTCATCCCAACGTGCATTGAGGGACAATGAGGGAGAGGATGAGGAGGAGGAGGAGGAGGAAGAACAGGAGCTGGTATCATGCGCTGTAGATGGTAGTACCTGTACAACTGTCATACCGTCGGTTCAGCGTGGGTGGCCTGAGGACAGGGGGGAGGAGGAGGAGGAGAGCATGGTCAGTCGTCATGTTGGTGAGGACACGGAAGCCTTGCCTGTTACCAGTCTGGCACGCATGGCTAACTTTATGTTACGCTGCCTTAACCGTGACCCTCGCGTTGTCAAAATGTTGGGTGACAGTCATTACTGGTTGGTGACACTTGTAGACCCCCGCTACAAGGAGAACTTTCACTCTCTTATTCCTGAGGTGGAGAGGTCTACAAAAATGGGGCAATACCAGAAGGCCCTTGCTGCAGAACTCTTAAAAAAATTCCCATCTGAACACGCTAGCGGCAGAGGTCACAGTTCGTTGCCCAACCAAGGCGTACAGGCGAGAGAGACGCAACTCCAATCCAGCAGAGACAGGGGAACACTGTCAACGTTCTGGGACAGTTTTCTGACACCCGCCCAGCTTACAGGCCCTGAGGCGCGGGGAACTCTCACAAGGAGTGGAAAGTTTCAAAAGATGGTGAGGGAGTACCTTGCCGATCGTACCAGCGTCCTCCGTGATTCCTCTGTACCTTTTAATTATTGGGTATCCAAGCTGGACACTTGGAATGAACTCGCTCTGTACGCCTTATCGGAGCGTGTTTTTAGTGCCGCTGGGGGAATTATAACTGATAAGCGCACTCGCCTGTCAACTGACAATGCTGACAAGCTGACCCTTATCAAAATGAACAAGGGCTGGATTGGGCCAGACTTTTCATCACCACCAAATGACAGCAGAGTAACATAAAGTCAAATCCACTGTGTTATTTCGGGAGGTGTATTCCCATGCACCGCTTCACACCCACTCATGGGTATACGCTTCCTCATTTTGGCTCTATTTTGCTCTTCTCCTTATCCTCAGCCTCCACCACCACTATACCACCAGGGTGACCTTGGTCCGTGTTGCCAGCATTGCAAGTTCCTCCCTCCTAATTTTTGGTAGCTTTTGCTTGGAAGGCCTAGGAAAAGACTATGGGAGACCCACTCCCCAATAATGGGAATAATGCTTTTAAGATGCTGTACTGCATGGCTCTTGTTTGCCAGCATTGCAAGTTACTCTGTCCTAATTTTTGGCAGCTTTTGCTTGGCAGGCATAGGCAAAGACTATGGGAGACCCACTCCCCAATAATGGGAATAATGTTTTTAAGATGCTGTACTGCATGGCTCTTGCAAGGGGCATTTAAACCGTGTTGTTAAGCTACTGCGACCTCCACCACTTTTCCAAGGGGCATTGATATTGTCTTTTTATTCCACTGCGACCTCCACGTCTCTTCCAAGGGGCATTTAAACCGTCTTTTTAAGCTACTGTGACCTCCACCACTCTTCCAAGGGGCATTAAAACCGTCTTCTTAAGCTACTGCGACCTCCACCGCTCTTCCAAGGGGCATTAAAACCGTCTTGTTAACCCTAGAACGCATGACCATAAAAATCTACATTTTCACATACCTGGGGCCTTTTAGGCCCGTGTGCAAATAACATGGAATAACTCAAACAAAAATGACAAACAACTATATACCTGAGGAATACCTAGAGTTTCAAAATTCTAACTAAAGTAATCTTGCAGAAAATAGAAAACAATTAACAGGACGGGCCTGCGAGGGCCCCAGGTATGCGTTCTAGGATTAAGCTACTGCGACCTCCACCATTCTTCCAAGGGGCATTAAAACCATCTTGTTAAGCTACTGCAACCTCCACGTCTCTTCCAAGGGGCATTAAAACCGTCTTGTTAAGCTACTGCAACCTCCACGTCTCTTCCAAGGGGCCTTAAAACTGTCATGTTAAGCTACTGCAACCTCCTCGTCTCTTCCAAGGGGCATTAAAACTGTCTTGTTAAGCTACTGCAACCTCCACGTCTCTTCCAAGGGGCATTAAAACCTTCTTGTTAAGCTACTGCAACCTCCACGTCTCTTCCAAAGGGCATTAAAACCGTCTTGTTAAGCTACTGCAACCTCCACCACTTTTTCAAGGGGCATTGAAATTGTCTTTTTATTCCACTGTGGCCTCCACGTCTCTTCTAAGGGGCATTAAAACCGTCTTGTTAAGCTACTGCGACCTCCACTACTTCTCCAAGGGGCATTAAAACCGTCTTGTTAAGCTACTGCGACCTCCACCACTCTTCCAAGGGGCATTAATATTGTCTTTTTATTCCACTGTGACCTCCACCACACCTCCAAGGGGCATTAAAACCGTCTTGTTAAGCTACTGCAACCTCCACGTCTCTTCCAAGGGGCATTAAAACCGTCTTGCTAAGCTACTGCGATCTCCACGTCTCTTCTAAGGGGCATTAAAACCGTCTTGCTAAGCTACTGCAACCTCCATGTCTCTTCCAAGGGGCATTAAAACTGTTTTGTTAAGCTACTGCGACCTCCACGTCTCTTTCAAGGGGCATTAAAACCGTCTTGTTAAGCTACTGCGACCTCCACCACTTTTCCCAGGGGCATTGATATTGTCTTTTTATTCCACTGCGACCTCCACCATTCTTCCAAGGGGCATTAAAACCGTCTTGTTAAGCTACTGCGACCTCTACCACTTTTCCCAGGGGCATTGATATTGTCTTTTTATTCCACTGCGACCTCCACGACTCTTCCAAGGGGCATTTAAACCATCTTGTTTAGCTACTGTGACCTCCACCACTCTTCCAAGGGGCATTAAAACCGTCTTGTTAAGCTACTGCGACCTCCACCACTTTTCCCAGGGGCATTGATATTGTCTTTTTATTCCACTGTGACCTTCACCATTCTTCCAAGCGGCATTAAAACAGTCTTGTTAAGCTACTGCGACCTCCAACACTTTTCCCAGGGGCATTGATATTGTCTTTTTATTCCACTGCGACCTCCACGTCTCCTCCAAGGGGCATTAAAACTGTCTTGCTAAGCTGCTGCAAACTCCACGTCTCTTCCAAGGGGCATTAAAACCATCTTGTTAAGCTACTGCAACCTCCACATCTTTTCCAAGGGGCATTAAAACCATCTTGTTAAGCTACTGCAACCTCCACGTCTCTTCCAAGGGGCATTAAAACCGTCTTTTTAAGCTACTGCAACCTCCACGTCTCTTCCAAGGGGCATTAAAACCATCTTGTTAAGCTACTGCAACCTCCACGTCTCCTCCAAGGGGCATTAAAACCATCTTGTTAAGCTACTGCAAACTCCACATCTCTTCCAAGTGGCATTAAAACCATCTTGTTAAGCTACTGCGACCTCCACCACTTTCCCCAGGGGCATTAAAACCATCTTGCTAAGCTGCTGCGACCTCCACCATTCTTCCAAGGGGCATTAAAACCGTCTTGTTAAGCTACTGCGACCTCCACCACTTTTCCAAGGGGCATTGATATTGTCTTTTCATTCCACTGCAACCTCCACCATTCTTCCAGAGGGCATTGCATTTCTTCCTAATTTTAGTCAGCTTTTGCTTTTCAATGCATAGGCGAACACTAAGGGAGACCCACTCCCCAATAAGGGGTAGAAGGTTTTTAGTATGCTGTAATCCACGTCTGTTTCAAGGGGCATTGCAGTTCCTCATAATTTTTGGAAAGCCTTCCATTCACTGCTTAGGCCAACATTGCACAGGAGACCCAGTTGCTATAAATGGAAAAAACGTTTTAGTTAAGGCCCTCTGACCTCCATGTCAAGGGGCATTAAAGTGCCTCGAAATTTTTGTTAGGCATTGCACTCACTGCATGCCCTTTAACTGTGTAGCCGAACCGCTCCTTTTGGTACCGAAACATATCCTACAAGACATGTGTGGTTGACTGGCGTGATATTGATGTGAATGGTCCCTGTTCCTCCTGCTCTTTCTCCTTTGCCACCACCTCATCCATCATTCATCACCTGAAGCTTTGTTTTAACGGGAGTCATAGAACTGGGATAGTAGCAGGAAAACATCCAGCAATCCTCGGAGAAGGTAGGATATGCGCTAAAACGCTGATCACCTCAGGCCTAGCCGCTACTACATACATGCGCTTGCATTCCAAGAAAACGAAGCAGACGCTAACTTCTATCATCATCATTATGCTCCTCATCTTGGCACTCTCAACTCCCCTAATGGAGAAGCCAGGGCCCACCGGAGGAGTCTGGTTCTCTGGTGGGCTCGTCCAATGCTGCCCTAAAGCAGAGGGAAGTTTGAAGGAGAAATAGGGGCGGCTGGGGACCGTTTATGGACATCCGGCTGCCCCTAGGCGGCTGGGGACCGTGTGTGGACACCCGACCGCGGGGCGGCTGGGGACCGAGTATAGACACCCGGCCCCCCCTGGCGGCTGGGGACCGAGCGTGGACACCCGGCCGCCGGGCGGCTGGGGACTGAGTATGGATGCCTCGCTGCCAAAGTAGCCATGAGGTAGTGGCCAGCTTTGGCCTCCTCCAAACTAAAAGGCCCCATTTCAAGTGCAAGCTAGCAGTATGGTATTGCAGCCTGGGGGTGGGTGGGTGGCAGGTTGCACACTTACGCTTGCATTCCAAGAAAACAAAGCAGATGCTAACTTCTATCATCATCATCATGCTCCTCACTTTGGCACTCTCAACTCGCCTGATGGAGAAGCCAGGGCCCACCGGAGGAGTCTGGTTCTCTGGTGGGCTCGTCCAATGCTGCCCTAAAGCAGGCCAGGCTAAGAAAATTGTTGGGGAAGTTTGAAGGAGAAATAGGGGCGGCTGGGAACCGCTTATGGACAACCGGCCGCCCCCAGGCGGCTGGGGACCGTGTGTGGACACCCGGCTGCAGGGTGGCTGGGGACCAAGTATGGACACCCGGCCGCCCCCTGGCGGCTGGGGACCGAGCGTGGACACCCGGCTTTTAGGCAGTAACCTGGTTGTCAGAGATGCTTCCAGGGGTCTTCCCCATGCTGTTCCCATGTCTTTTCAGCACTGTATGCATGTGTCACACAGCACATGGCCAGATAAGATTGTAAAATGTTAAAATTACATTTCCCGGTGAATACATTTGTCATGGTTGAAAGCAATACAAAAGTGCAAAAACGCATAAAAAATGCTACTTGTGAACATAGCCCAAGGTGTGGAGGAGTATTTTTGTTTTTGGTTATTTATTTTACCTTATACACAAGTCTTTACTCTGCAAAGGATGTTCCTAAACATATTTCACAGGAAAACCGTTTCAGTTTAGTTTTTGAACGTTATATTGTGAGCTTAATACCTCTGACCACGTTGTTGACAGCAGTGACCTGGGGGTCAGAAATGCTTCCTGGGGCGATGCCCATGCTGTCCCCTTGTCTTTTGAGCATTGTCACTATAGTTTTGGGCACTTTTTAGGCTTTCTACAGACTGCCGGGGGTGCCGCCGCAAAAATGCTCGGGTCTCCCATAGACTAACATTGAGCTTCGAGCACCCGAGCATTTTAGTGCTCGCTCAACACTAATAATCACCACACTCTATGGAGACTCATTGTAACAAATTTAAGGAGCAACATACTAAAAACATTTTAATTGATAAATGTCATAAAACATAAAAAATAAAAATATTAGGCATTTTATATAATAATAATAATAATTAAAAAATAAAATAATAATCATTTTATTATTCCATGGTGCTTTACAATTCAGATGTTACATGTGCAATGTCAGACATTACAAAGTAGCACAATTCCTACAAGAGGAGGTGAGGTCCCTGCTCACAAGTTTGCAACTTAAAAGTAAAGTTGGACACAAAAGGTAATAAGTGTTTGTAGTATATGGTACGGCCACCTTTTAGAATAAATAAGGATATACATATAAGGCTGCATGAACCGGCCACCAGCCGGTATCTGTGTAGTGAGCTGGCAGACTCTGGCTGTTCTGTGATAATTGAGATAGAGCCTGTTACAGGAATGATTACGCAGGATGGTGTTGCCACCTTGTGGCCAGAGGTTGCACCTGCGCAGGGTGTGATGACAGAGAAAAAGACTGAGCCTCCTGTGTCCCGCCCTAGAGAGTCACGTGACCAGAGTGGGAAGCAGGAAAAAGCGCGCAAAGAGTCTGTTGTTGTCTGTGAAAAGAGCCAGGACGGTGTGCAGCTCCTCGTGTGTGGTGCAGAGGAGACTCTCAACGTGATTTCTTTTATCTGACACCTTATCCTCAGAGCCTTCCCCAGCTTCTGCACTGCTGAAGGATTCAGCTGTTACACTCCCTGCTACTGGAGTGTGGACTACATAAGGGAATCCACAAAAGCTGCTATCCGGATCAGAGAGACTGTAAGCGGGACCTCTGGCGAGAGGCCGAAGTATTCCTTTCTTTCAGTAAAATTTGTTGTTCCTGTCTTTTTCGGCTGGGACCCCTTCCTGCAAAGACAGACAGGCCTGCGACGGGGGACACATCCTTCTGGAGTAAAGGACTGGTAACGTGTGAGTAGGGACAGTGAGAGTCAGCTTATAAGTACACGTTATTGCTGTGCATATTTACGGTTGTCATTTATTGTGTTCTGCTGTGTATACAAGTAAAGATACGGTTATCAAGATAGAGTCTGTGTGTGGGGATCTTGCTGGGCCAGATCATAGATACCAACGCTCGGCCTTGCCCGCGGTCACTTCATCTGGCGTAGTCGACAGGATCTGTGACCAACAAGATTCCCACCCAGGCCACGTGTACAGTCAGAAAGCCCCGCCGGTGTCTATTGTGAATCAGGTCAGGAAATTTGGCGGACGAAACTACCCTGTACCAGAGTGGGCGGAACAAGTCCGGATACTGGGGGAAATGTATAATATTGACCCTAAGACCTTGGCAGAAATGGCGGTACTGACGCTAGAGGGGGAGGCATGGACGACAGTCAGACTGGAGACGGTCAGGGGCCAGCGTACAGTAGATGATTTGGTGCGGGTGCTGGAGAACACCTATAGGCTGACCACATACCAGGGAACACTGCAACACATGTTCTTTAGACGGACGCAGCTTGAATGGGAGGATATTCCCCAATATGCGAACGCCCTTCAGGTACTCCTTGAACAAGCCTGTGGAAAAGGGGAACAACTAGCTGGTATGGCTCCTCGTGACCTGGTACTGAGAGACCAATTTGTAATAGGACTGAGAGACCAGTATCTTAACCGCACGTTACAGGACTTGATCCGGATGATGCCGACTCTTACTTTTGCTGAAGTCAAACAGGAAGCCATAGAACGTTCAACGGGACCCGTCATGGATGTGGGGATTCAAGGTGCTGCGTGCAGATCCATATCTGACATTAAAAATCCGAACAGTGACACGGAAGACCTGAAACAGATGGTAGCAGACTTACAGAAACAGGTATTACAGTTGACATTAGACCGACAGGGAGACCAACGAAGACAGCCTAGTCGTCCCGTGAGACAGTGTTGGTCATGCGGTGATCCTCGCCATAGGGCAAATCGTTGTCCTCAACACTTCCCTCCGCAAAAACCTCCGTCGCACCAACAAACAAACCCTCAGTCGCCCCAGCGAAGGGAATTTCGATCAGACCAGCGAATGGAACCCCAGCCATATCCACAAGCAGAGCTACCACGCCGGGCCTCACCACAATGGCCGCCGTTAAACTAGACATCCCTGCAGCTGAGGCTCGCGCAGCAGGGGAGGCCAAGGAGAGGGGTGTGGAAAAACAGAGCCGATGGCGGAGTGCTCTTGCCTCGAATAGCCCGACACTTGAAGTTGTCCTGGAAGGAATTGCCGTACAGGGACTGATGGACACCGGGTCACAAGTGACCACGATCTCTGAACAGTTTTACGAAAATTACCTCAAACCAAGAACTGCTCGTAACCCAGACACCGCCATTAAGATTATTGCGGCTAATAATCTACCCATTCCAGTGACCGGAGTTGCTTGGATGGACACAAAGGCCTGCGGACAGGACTTATGGAAACGAGGGATCGTCATCGTCAAGGAAGGTTTCGGCTCCGAGACCCATGTGATAGTTGAAATGAACATCTTGAAAGACCTGGATCTTATGCTGTTGACAAGAAAAGGACCCAAATACTGGCAGAAAGTCACCAAACATAAGCCGACTCATCTGGCATTCCAGCGCGTAATCCGGACCGTTGGACTTCAACAGATGGCAGAGGAACAACTACCCCTAGCCGCCATTACGGTGCCTCGCCGTACTCGGATTACTTTGCCCGCTGAAAAAGAGACAGTCATTTCCTTACCCCTTAACACCCACCGACAACTTGAGGGGGTTGAAGTGTTGGTCAAGCCGAGGACCCCAAGTGGGGGTAAGCTAAACCCACTAGTTGCTCGCACTCTAGCCGTCGTGAGGAACGGGAGAGTCCATGTCAGGTTAAACAACACTGCAGACGTAGGCCTAGCCCTTGAAGCCGGCACTCAGCTTGCCCGGGTATATTCTCTACCCACGGAAGTGAATCCCATTGGACCCCTAAAATTCACCCCGTCTACAGAAGGCGACTGGACGGTAACCGTCTCAGCCATAAACGCTCAAGTAGACGATGAAGACATTGGGTGAAAACTACGGGAAAAAGTACAGCTAGACACGTCTCAATACACCAAACAAGAAGTGTCTCAAGTGGAGGAACTCCTACGGGAACACCAAAACTCCTTTGCAAAGCATGACACAGACTTTGGGTGTACCACCAGTATCCAGCACGAGATATCCACGGGCGACACCCCCCCATATCCGCGAGAGGTACCGGCAGATACCACATCAGCAATACCAGGAGGTGAAAAGCCTGTTAGAATCCATGCTACGCGCCGGAGTGGTACGTGAAAGCCAGAGCCCGTGGGCTGCACCCGTGGTGATAGTCAAAAAGAAAGATGGTTCCCTAAGATTTTGCGTGGACTACCGTAGGCTGAACGCTTGCACTATCCGGGACTCATATCCACTTCCTCGGATCGAAGAGTCACTGACGGCCCTAAAGAAGGCCAAATATTTTTCGTCCCTAGACCTGGCCAGTGGATATTGGCAGGTTCCAATGAGTGAGAAGGACAGGGAAAAGACCGCCTTCATCCTTCCCATGGGCCTGTATGAGTTCGACCGGATGCCGTTCGGCTTGAATAACGCTCCGGGGACCTTTCAGAGACTGATGGAACGCTGTCTGGGAGACTTCAACTTTGAGTTTACGCTGATATACCTTGACGACATCGTGGTATACTCCGCCACCTTTGAGGATCATCTTCACAAGCTTGGCCAAGTGTTCCAGCGCTTGAGGGGACACGGCTTGAAGTTGAAGCCCAGCAAGTGCCTTCTGTTCCAGCAGGAAATCGACTACTTGGGTCACCGGATCTCGGCCGAAGGTGTCCAGCCCTCTCCGGAGAAGATAGCAGCCGTTCAAGAGTGGCCGCAGCCAATTACCGTCAAAGAAGTCCGGGCTTTTCTGGGACTGGCAGGCTACTACCGTCGGTTTGTCAAGGACTTTGCTCGGCTTGCTGAACCACTGCATGAGGTTCTCCGAGGGACCGCGAACAGTCCCAGAGGGCGACGCATCAGTTGGGGGCCTGACCGAGAAAAATCCTTTCAGGCACTTAAGGCTGCTCTAACATCCCCCCCTGTTCTGGCGTATGCAGATTACACATTACCGTTTCAGTTGCAAACCGACGCCAGCCTTCAATGCCTAGGGGTGGTCCTCTCTCAAGTTCAAGATAATAAAGAACGCATGATAGCCTATGCCTGTAGGTCTCTCCGTGATACCGAAAAGAATCCCCTCAACTACAGCTCCTTCCGTTTGGAACTCTTGGCTCTGACTTGGGCTATGACGGAGAAATTTGCCGGCTATCTGACAGGAGCGAAGGTGCTGGTCATGACGGACAACAATCCTCTTGCCCACCTAGAGAATGCCAAACTAAGGGCAATGGAACAGCGCTGGATGGCCAGGCTCTCTAGATTCCAGTACAAAATTAAATACAGAGCGGGGAACGAGAATCAGAATGCTGACAGCCTGTCTAGAGTGACATCATCCCCGCCAGTGGGGGACTGGGATGAAGAGTTGGAGGAAGATGAGATGCCTGACTTTGCCCGGCTCGCAAAGCAAATAGAAGATAGCCGCCAGTATGCTGTAGGAGGGATTGAAGCCGTAGTGGGATCTCCCCTGTCCCAGCAAGAATGGGCCAAGCTTCAAGATCGAGATCCCGAGCACGTCTTACTGAAACAGTATGTGAATAAACAAGAGAAACCGCCCTCCGAAGTGAGAGACCGACTATCGACCGGAGCCTTGGCTCTGCTCGCCCAATGGGATCGGCTGATCGTGAAAGATGGAGTCCTGTGTCGCAGGGCCCTTCTATCCCATATGCTGGAGGAGTGTTTGCAGATTGTCGTCCCGGTGTAGTTGGCCCATGAGATGGTGGGCGAAGCTCACAGGAGGAACGGCCACTTCGGCATAGACAAGACCCTCCGGTGGACCCAGCAGTTCATTTTTTGTCCGGGGCTCCGTAAGCTGGTTGAAAACATCTGTCAAGGATGCCGTACCTGTGAATTCCACAAGTCCGCGGAGCAGCGTGCCCCCGTCCAGACTATTAAGACGTCGAGGCCCCTCGAACTGTTGATGGTGGACTATCTGTTGATCGGAACGGCGAATAGTGGCTACCAGTACTGTCTGGTGATGGTGGACCACTTCACAAAATTGGCCGTCGCTGTTGCTACCAAGGATCAGACTGCTGAATCAGCTGCACAGGCCATCTGTCAGCAATTCGTTCGGGTCTACGGGTGTCCGGAGCGGCTACACTCTGATCAGGGGGCTTGTTTCGAAGGGCGAGTCATTGAAGAACTCCAACGGATGTATGGAATCAAGAAGTCCAGGACCACCCCTTACCATCCACAAGGGAGTGGCGCGTGTGAACGCTTTAACTGGACCCTCTTACAACTGATCCGGACACTGGCTGAAGACAAAAAGCCCGACTGGTCTCGATTCCTCCCAGAACTGCTGTGGGCCTATAATAATCAAGTCCATTCCGTCACCGGATACACCCCATTACCCTTCTCTTTGGCCTTCCAGACAAAGACATCCATGAGTTGCAACTGTCTAGCTCCGAAGAAGATACCTGTGGTACCTATCCTTCCTGGCTACAAACACACCGCCAGAGAATGGAGACTGTCTACCGGCTAGTAGGCCAACAAATCCAGGATCAAGTGCACGCTGACCCACTTCCGGTACAAGAGGACTCACTGAGTGTAGGTCAACTGGTCCTAGTCCGTATAAAGAAACCGCAAGGGAAACTCCGGCCCAAGTGGGAGACCGAAGTCTATCGAGTAATTGGACAGCCGTACCCCGGTGGCCCCGTCTATCGAGTGCAGGGTGAAGACAGTGGCAGCATCCGAACTTTGCACCGTAATATGTTGCGCCCCTGCCGTTCCCAGCCTGACTCCCCTACTGTGATACCTAGAGAGATGGATATCACTAATACTGTCGGAGACGCTGACCCTGGGGATGTAGAGATTGAATGCATGCCTACCCCTGTCCGTCCGACTGACGCACTTGGACCGATTACCTCCTCTACTGACATGTCGACTAGGAAAGAGAGTGGGGTGACTGATCAGAGGGAGGGGATCCAACCTGTTAGGCGGACAACGAGAACCGCTGCAGGGGTACCTCCAGGACAGTCCTACAGAGACCAATATGTGTGGCACTCTTCCCAGCCGCCCCCTGTCACATCCACAGCCATCGCCGCCCTGGAACCGGTCGTTGACAGGGACTGCCAACCTTTGAGTGGGGGGGCGTGTAGTGAGCTGGCAGACTCTGGCTGTTCTGTGATAATTGAGATAGAGCCTGTGACAGGAATGATTACGCAGGATGGTGTTGCCACCTTGTGGCCAGAGATTGCACCTGCGCAGGGTGTGATGACAGAGAAAAAGACTGAGCCTCCTGTGTCCCGCCCTAGAGAGTCATGTGACCAGAGTGGGAAGCAGGAAAAAGCGCGCAAAGAGTCTGTTGTTGTCTGTGAAAAGAGCCAGGACGGTGTGCAGCTCCTCGTGTGTGGCGCAGAGGAGACTCTCAACGTGATTTCTTTTATCTGACATCTTATCCTCGGGGCCTTCCCCAGCTTCTGCACTGCTGAGGGATACAGCTATTACACTCCCTGCTACTGGAGTGTGGACTACATAAGGGAATCCACAAAAGCTGCTATCCGGATCAGAGAGACTGTAAGCGGGACCTCTGGCGAGAGGCCGAAGTATTCCTTTCTTTCAGTAAAATTTGTTGTTCCTGTCTTCTTCAGCTGGGATGCCTTCCTGCAAAGACAGACAGGCCTGCGACGGGGGACACATCCTTCTGGAATAAAGAACTGGTAACGTGTGAGTAGGGACAGTGAGGGTCAGCTTATCAGTACACGTTATTTCTGTGCATATTTACGGTTGTCATTTATTGTGTTCTGCTGTGTTAAAAATGTATACAAGTAAAGATACGGTTATCAAGATAGAGTCTGTGTGTGGGGATCTTGCTGGGCCAGATCATAGATACCAACGCGCGGCCTTGCCCGCGGTCACTTCATCTGTATATGTTCAGATTTTTTATCAGTTAACAAAATGCATAGTTAAGATTGATAAATGCAAAAAAATGTTAGTAAACCTAGAAATTTGTTTTTTAGTTAATTTTTTTTTTATTTTAATTAATAATAGCATAGAAGGATAAGGAGGGGGACTAGGAACATAATCAATAGCCAAAATCATAGTCAGGAGGACAGCCGGGGTCAGATACTGGGTGATCAGTAAAAGCCAATCAGTATGAATACCGCGGAGCCCGGTGACAGAGGCGTTACTGAAACATGTCCAGGTAGAGATGGACCAGTCAGAAGGCCACAGGTAGATGGTGAAGGTCCTTCTATACAGGTCCAGCAGTGATGGTGGATCTGCTGGACTTCAGGTTTTCTGTCTTTTAGATGGTTTCAGGGCTACAGTAACAGCATGCAAATGCACGAGCAGCCCTGGATAATCCACGCCGGCAGGATGATAAGATCCGGCGGAAGATGGAACCTATGAGAAGAGAAGTAAATATAATGTAAGTGATGGGACTCCATAATACATGATACTACTGTGCGGTCACTGTGCCGGACGGCAGAGGAATCTCATCACACAGAGGTCAGGGATCATTGTCAGCCATCATACATGTGACAATCCATCACTGACAGATGACATCTGCTCCGCATGAATTATTCTCACTGACAGACATCACACAACATGGAGCTGATTCTCACACTTACCTCGTCTCTTATTCCCCTTTTCTACATTTTCAGATTTTTCTTGCTCTTTACTCAGATTTATTGAAGATTTTCTTTCCTCCTGAGCTGGAAATTCTGATCAGAAAGTAAAAAAAACCTCAGTAACGACATATTCCCATGGGACCTGCTTAGTCTCCTGTATATAGTCCTGTCTCCTATAGTCCTGAAAATCTAGTATTGCTTCATAATAGGGCAGAATAAGTCCTATATAATGTGCATAACCTCATCTGAGGGACATTAGATGTACCACTAATATAGAGAAGTAAGTGTCCTGTCTGCCGCCATGTGGTACATCATTGATGAGAGATATTTTATAATAGGAGACGATGTCTCCTTATGATGATGTAGGTTATTGGATGCTACAACATATCTCACAGAAACAATGAAAAAAACTTCTGTACACAATGTAAGGAAATAGAGATAGAGTATGGGCCATGGGCAACATAATTGGGATCCATGAAACATAGACAACATAGGAAACCTATTACAGAAAAACCACGTAGAAATATTTGAGCCTTAAAGACAACATTCACATTGTTGGTGCTGTAGACATGTACATACCTGACAATGGGGACGAGGATGGCAAACTGCTAATAGCATCTTCTCTATCAGATAGAGGAACAGAATCTTTCTGCCTGTTTGAAAGAAAATAAATGTGTAAATCAGAAATAAATGCAGTATAAAAGGGGTTTTCTCAGTATAAGAACATGGACAATAGGGCCTAATAGGATGCATGACCGTCATAGTGGGGAAGGTTTCCTGCTCAAAACTACCTTCTATAGAGCCGAGCAGAAATCAGCTGCTAAGCATGACTGGCATGTAATACTACATCTCTGCCACAATATGGGCAGCACTAAAAATGCATGACCGGCCGCAATTATAGACTGTTAGTTATCACCAGCAGTTTCTAAAGGCAAAAGCACAATTACCGCTCATCATGGGGTGGTGAATGCTGAATTTGATAATATGGTATTTATATCCTATATTTGATGTTGTGTACATATATCATCCTGAAGCTCCCAGTAGTGGCCCCATAATCTACTCACATCTCTGAGATGTTTGTGCTGGATTCTACGGTATACTCTGGAGAGGACTTGGGATCCTCATTGTCCATTGTCCTGGTAGCAGTGGTACAGAGCTAAATGTGGAAACAATAAAAAATATATGAAATAATTTAATGTTTACTTTTACGTGTCTTTTACACATATTTTGGATTTATTAATCACATACTTACTTTTGAAAATCGTTCCGAAGTTGATATAAAATTGTGGAAGTCAAGACTCTCATTGTCCTCACTTGTGTGCTCTGAGACCAGATGTTTGTTTATATCATAATGATCTACAAGACATAGATAATGAAGTGCTATTAGAGGTTGTCAGTATAACACAGTCACCATTTATCATTAATATTAATGGGAAACAATTGTTACATATTAAGGAAGACGAGACAAACAGCCGCTTAGTCTAGATGACGTCTTCTTCTACTTACTCATAAATAAGCTGGTGTCCACATCTGATGTTAGCTTAGGAACATACACCGGCTTTTGACTTAGAAGGTTATCAAAGTCTAAGTCACTTAAGAAGGGATGACCCTTGATCTCAAATACTCCTCCTGGATAAAGAAAAACAAAGGTGATGTGGATATTGTCAGAAACTCCCCCATATCTAAACGGTGTATCTTAATCTGAACTAATTATATAACTGAGCCGACATGTAAGAAATAGACTAAAGCACTAAAAATGCACAAGCTGATAGACAAGTGCCGATCCTCATGTACATTTGCGATATGTCCTCGGTGTAATAAGGAAATAATAATATTATTATATCTGTTACCTGTCCCAAGTCTATGCACAGGATTTATTATGAGCAGCTCTGTGATAAGGGTCTGAGCATCAGGTGGAGGAGCACGATCACAATTCCAAATTATGTGTCCTGTTATGTAGAAAATTACAGAACATAAAACCTCTTTACTGGACTATAAGATAAAGCAAAGGAAAAAACTAAACTAATGTAACCAGTCAAAGCAATGATTGGATCATTCTACTTACCAATGCCAATACTTTTATAAAGCTGAATTACAGAACCCCCACGAAGTGGTACGTATCCCAGGAGAAATTCAAGTAGGATTATCCCCATTGACCACCAGTCAACAGGTCTTCCGTAGCCTTTCTTTAGGATGATCTCTGGGGCTTTGTATAACGGGGTGCCACAGTCCTGGAAACCAAGAGAGATTAGAGATGAAAATAGATTAAATTATTATTTTGCCAAGTTTTCGACATAAAAACAGAATGACAGAAGATAAAATATCAGTGGAAAAGTTATCTAAAAATGAAGAATGTAGAGAAGACACAATAGGGTGATGAGATTTGTACAGAACCAGCTAAGTTCCTGTAAATAATGCTGACCTCACGGTTCAGGAACTCTCTGGCGATGTCCTCCGCTAATTCCTTGTAGATGTTGGTGTTTGGTATCATGACACCAACTTTTGAAAGCCCAAAATCTGTGACTTTAATATGTCCAGTAGACGTTATCAGGAGGCTGTGAAAGAAAAGATGGGTTTAGCTTCATAGACCGTGAGATGATAAAGGATAAATTTCCCCCTTTTGTTATAATACAGGGGGCACTTACTTCTCTGGCTTCAAGTCTCTGTGCACCACACCATAACTATGGAGGTATTCTACAGCAAGAACCGCTTCTGCAAAGTATAAGCGGGCCAAGGGGACAGGTAAAGGACCCCTGGTTCTTAGGAGGGTCCTGCAGTCTCCACCTATAGAAGAAAGAAAATATGACAGGTAAGTGGTTTATTCAGCGGATCACCATAATGTATAATGAGAAGTGAGCAGAGACATTGGGGCAGGAGAGAATATATAAAGATATAATGTATATTCGACATAATATTAGTCTGAAGTCATGGTGAAACGTCATCCATGTAACTAATAACACAAATAGCATCTTGTCTACAGCTGGAGATACTGACAGTGCGGACATACAGGGAGATCACACACATCAATGACTTTCCGGGCATCTTGGTAATGGATAACCTGTAGTAAATGCTCTGTGGGGATGTAACCATTCACATTGAAAAATCCTAATTTTAAGAGTGGTGATAAAATGTAAGCAGACATGGTCTGAATATAATACAATGTACGTGTCCTACCTCCTACATACTCCATGACCATACACAGGTGAGATCTTGTAGGGAAGGAGCAGAGCATGGAGACCACAAAGGGACAATCAGCGAATGTCAGGATGTCCCTCTCCAGAAAGGCCATTTCCACTTTCCGTGGCCTATCCAAGTTCTTCTTGGCCATTTTCTTCATAGCAAAGACCTGTTGTGAGACTTTATGATGCACTAAGTAGACGGCACTAGAGAGAAGGAGAATCCAAGGGTTATAATAAATCCTTATTACAGTCTGTATATAGAAGTCATTATATGATTTTCTGTACTAATGTTTATACTAGAAGTCCGGCCATCACTAGAAATCCACATCTAGAAATACATGAGACACTACATAGATCACCTATGGGAGGTTCCACAATGCCACGTCTGCCGGAGCCCTCACCAAGGTCACATTACAGGTGAGAGAATCTACCGAAATTCTTCTTGGGCAGATTCGCTATAATTGACCAGTAGTTATGATTCAGTCCAAATAAAAATTGGTCCAAATTGAAAGTCCTCCAATTGCTGTAAGCAGATGTTTTTTAAGCTCTCTCCACACCCCAAAGCATAATAAATGGAGGGGAGGAAATACGTTAAAATGTAATTAAACATAATATACCCACCTGTCCTAGGCCCTCACCTGTCCATCACTGCAGTCCTCCATCCTCTGTGCCAGTCTTTGGTTGTTCTGGCGCCCCCTTCTGCTGCTGAGTCCAGTGATTGGACTCACATGGTCATGGTGGACGGTGGCAGGTGCAGATGTCATTGATGTCCATATCGTGTCACCCCTATCGTGACCATGTGTAGCCAATAACTCTTATCAGCTCCATAATGAAGCCCCCCCAAAAAAACAAGGACTGGAGCGGAGAGCAGGAAAGCTCTGGTGGAGGTGGCAGCATAAGGACAGATGAGGGTCCAGGACAGGTGAGTGTAATGTATTATATTATTTGAATCCCTTTCCTTACAGTTTGATTTGTTACAGATCAGTTTGCTCAACTGGATATACAGTACAGTAACTGAGCTGAATAGTGACATTTAGATGTGGACAGTGGTGTGGACTTGTATCGTTTCCCTATGACAGTGATGGCGAACCTTTTAGAGACCGAGTGCCCAAACTGCAATCCAAAACTCACTTATTTATCGCAAAGTGCCAACACGGCAATTTAACCTGAATACTGTCTGAGGTTTTATTTTGGAAAAACAACTCCTACATTAGCACGCAATAGAGTCTATAGCAAAGAGCTTGTAAGCGCTGCAGTCCAAGCCTAAGATTCTCGCCACCGATTGCAGAGGAGGTCTGTTCTTGAGAATGGAGAGGATTTTTATTCAAAAGTAAAATTGCAAAGTCGTTTGTTTTTACAACCTCTTTGTTTCTGTAACCCTTTATCATGATGAGAATAACCCTTTAAGCCAGGGATGTCAAACTTTAATATACAGAGGGCCAAAATTAAAAGCTTGGACAAAATCACAGGCCAAACTTTATATTTGTTAAAAAATGTCTACAATTCAGGAAGTTTTTCCTTATCAAATAAAACTATTAACTTTTGCAATTATATTGTAATAATATAATATGTTATGTAAGAGCCGTAAAAAGCATGGCCTAATGTAAATATGTAATAACAAAAGGATAAAAAAAACTTGAATAAAACAGATAATAAAGTATGATGCAAACAAATGTGCCCCCAAACAGAGTATGATACCCCCACAGTGAATTCCACCACATGCACAGTATGATGACCCTACTGTACCCCCCATCAATCCCTGGTGACCCCATCACAGTATGATTGTGACCCCATCACAGTATGATTCTCCAGCAGTAATCCCCACACAGCCCTCCATACAGTATAATGGTCCCCACATAGTTCTCCATACAGTATAATGACACCACATAGTCCTCCATACAGTGTAATGGGCCCCACATAGTCCTCCATACAGTATAATGGGCCCCACATAGTCCTCCATACAGTATAATGGCCCCATATAGTCCTCCATACAATGTAATGGCACCACATGGTCCTCCATACAGTACAATGGCCTCACATAGTCCTCCATACAGTATAATGGCCCCACATAGTCCTCCATACAGAATAATAGGCCCCACATTGTCCTCCATACAGTATAATGGTCCCCACATAGTTCTCCATACAGTATAATGACACCACATAGTCCTCCATACAGTGTAATGGGCCCCACATAGTCCTCCATACAGTATAATGGGCCCCACACAGTCCTCCATAAAGTGTAAAGGGCCCCACATAGTCCTCCTTACAGTATAATGGCCCCCACATAGTCCTCCATACAGTGTAATGGGCCCCACATAGTCCTCCATACAGTGTAATGGCCTCACATAGTGCTCCATACAGTGTAATGGGCCCACATAGTCCTCCATACAGTATAATGGCCCCATATAGTCCTCCATACAATGTAATGGCCCCACATAGTCCTCCATACAGTACAATGGCCTCACATAGTACTTCATACAGAATAATGGGCCCCCATATGGTCCTTCCTACAGTATAATGGCCCCCACATAGTCCTCCATACAGAATAATGGGCCCCCATATGGTCCTTCGTACAGTATAATGGCCCCACATAGTCCTCCATACAGAATAATGGGCCCCACATAGTCCTAAATACAGAATAATGGGCCCCCATATGGTCCTTCCTACAGTATAATGGCCCCCACATAGTCCTCTATACAGTGTAATGGGCCCCACATAGTCCTCCATACAGTGTAATGGCCCCATATAGTCCTCCATACAGTGTAATGGGCCCACATAGTCCTCCATACAGTATAATGGCCCCACATAGTCCTCCATACAGAATAATGGGCCCCCATATGGTCCTTCCTACAGTATAATGGCCCCCACATAGTCCTCCATACAGTGTAATGGGCCCCACATAGTCCTCCATACAGTGTAATGGCCCCATATAGTCCTCCATACTGTGTAATGGGCCCATATAGTCCTCCATACAGTATAATGGCCCCACATAGTCCTCCATACAGTATAATGGCCCCACATAGTCCTCCATACAGTATATTGGCCTCATATAGTCCTTCCTACAGTATAATGGGCCCCACATACTCTTTCATACAGTATTATGAGCACCACATAGTCCTCCATACAGTGTAATGGTCCCACATAGTCCTCCATACAGTACAATGGCCTCACATAGTCCTCCATACAGAATAATGGGCCCCACATAGTCCTCCATACAGAATAATGGGCCCCCATATGGTCATTCCTACAGTATAATGGCCCCCACACAGTCCTCCATACAGTGTAATGGGCTCCACATAGTCCTCCATACAGTGTAATGGCCCCATATAGTCCTCCATACAGTGTAATGGGCCCACATAGTCCTCCATACAGTATAATGGCCCCACATAGTCCTCCATACAGTATAATGGCCCCACATAGTCCTCCATACAGTATATTGGCCCCATATAGTCCTTCCTACAGTATAATGGGCCCCACATACTCTTTCATACAGTATTATGAGCACCACATAGTCCTCCATACAGTGTAATGGGCCCCACATAGTCCTCCATACAGTATAATGGCCCCACATAGTCCTCCATACAGTATAATGGCTCCAAATGCTCCTCCATATTGTAAAATGGCCCCATATAGTCCTCCATACAGTATAATGGCCCCGCATACTTCTCCATATTTTATAATGGCTCCATATAGTCCTCCATACAGTATAATGGCCCCGCATAGTCCTCCATACAGAATAATGGGCCCCCATATGGTCCTTCCTACAGTATAATGGCCCCCACATAGTTCTCCATACAGTGTAATGGGCCCGCATACTTCTCCATATTTTATAATGGCCCCACATAGTCCTCCATACAGTATAATGGCCCCACATAGTCCTTCATACAGTATATTGGCCCCATATAGTCCTACCTACAGTATAATGGGTTCCACATAGTTTTTCATACAGTATTATGAGCACCACATAGTCCTCCATACAGAATAATGGGCCCCACATAGTCCTCCATACAGAATAATGGGCCCCCATATGGTCCTTCCTACAGTATAATGGCCCCCACATAGTCCTCATACAGTGTAATGGCCCCATATAGTCCTCCATACAGTGTAATGGGCCCACATAGTCCTTCATACAGTATAATGGCCCCACATAGTCCTCCATACAGTATAATGGCCCCACATAGTCCTCCATACAGTATATTGGCCCCATATAGTCCTTCCTACAGTATAATGGGCCCCACATACTCTTTCATACAGTATTATGAGCACCACATAGTCCTCCATACAGTGTAATGGGCCCCACATAGTCCTCCATACAATATAATGGCCCCACATAGTCCTCCATACAGTATAATGGCTCCACATGGTACTCCATATTGTATAATGGCCCCATATAGTCCTCCATACAGTATAATGGCCCTGCATACTTCTCCATATTTTATAACGGCCCCATATAGTCCTTCCTACAGTATAATGGGCCCCACATACTCTTTCATACAATATTATGAGCACCACATAGTCCTCCATACAGTGTAATGGGCCCCACATAGTCCTCCATACAGTATAATGGCCCCACATAGTCCTCCATACAGTATAATGGCTCCATATAGTCCTCCATACAGTATAATGGCCCCGCATAGTCCTCCATACAGTATAATGGCCCCACTTGGTCCTCCATACAGTATAATGGCCCCACATAGTCCTTCATACAGTATAAAGGCCCCACATAGTCCTCCATACAGTATAAAGAGACCACATAGTCCTCCATATTGTATAATGACTCCGCATACATCTCCGTACAGTATAATGGCCCTGCATAGTGTTCCATACTGTATAATGGCCCCACATAGTCCTCCATACCTTATAATGGCCCTACATAGTCCTCCATACAGTATAATGGCCCCGCATGGTCCTCCATACAGTATAATGGCCCCGCATACTTCTCCACACAGTATAATGACCCCGCATACTTCTCCATACATTATAATGACCTCGCATACTTCTCCGTACAGTATAATGGTCCTGCATAGTGTTCCATACTGTATAATGGCCCCACATAGTCCTCCATACCTTATAATGGCCCCACATAGTCCTCCATACAGTATAATGGCCCCGCATGGTCCTCCATACAGTATAATGGCCCCGCATACTTCTCCACACAGTATAATGACCCCGCATACTTCTCCGTACAGTATAATGGTCCTGCATAGTGTTCCATACTGTATAATGGCCCCACATAGTCCTCCATACAGTATAATGGCCCTGCATGGTCCTCCATACAGTATAATGGCCCCGCATGGTCCTCCATACAGTATAATGGCCCCGCATACTTCTCCACACAGTATAATGACCCGCCTACTCCTCCATACAGTATAATGACCCCGCATACTTCTCCGTACAGTATAATGGTCCTGCATAGTGTTCCATACTGTATAATGGCCCCACATAGTCCTCCATACAGTATAATGGGCCCCGCATACTTCTCCACACAGTATAATGACCCCGCATACTCCTCCATACAGTATAATGACCCCGCATACTTTTCCGTACAATATAATGGCCCTGCATAGCGTTCCATACTGTATAATCAGGTCGCACGTGTAGAGGAGAGTGGCCGCGGTGCTAGTGAGAGGGGAATGGTGCGCGGGCTGAGGAGAGTGATGGTGGTGGCGGCAGTGCTGAGGACATGGAGCTCGTGCCCACCGGGAGGGCTCTGCGTGCCATAGGTTCGCCACCACTGCCCTATGATAACACTGAATGTTAGAGCACAGAGGCAGAAGCATTGTCATAGGGAACCCTGAGAAATGTGGATTATGGTAACAGAAATCTCACCCAAAAGCTCCGCTGCTGATGAGTTTCGAAGTTTCATAGTCGCTCATATGCGGCTTTCCTGCCGGGATCAATGATGATTCGATCACGCTCTATAAAGGAATAAGAAATGATATTAAGGAAAAAAGCTCCAGATGCAGAAACGTCTCCCCCTATATTATGTCCCAGCTGATTTACACTGATCCGATGTAGGGAGGATACAAGCTGGACGCTCCGCAGACACGGATGTAATATAAGGGGGTCCTCTATACACCGGTATAATTGTAAAGTGCTGGATAATATGAGAGATCAAACAGAGAAGAACTTACTGGGAATCTGTCAGCAGGATTGTTCTATGTAATCTGGAAGTAGCATGATGTAGGGGCAGAGACCCTGATTCCAACGATGTGTTACTTACTAGGCTGTGTGCTGTTGTTTCCATAAAATCAGTTTTTGATCAGCAGGAGATTATCACTAGAGGACTATGTGTCTCGTGCCATGTAGTCCTATTGCTCTGTAACCCCGACTCAACCACGGATTAGCAGCGTTCTGCCTATGCACAGTGTACACAGAAAGCTGCCAATCAGTAGTGTGGGCGGGGTTATACATGGCTCAGCATTCAGAGGACTGCTAGATCTGCTGCGAATAAAACAGTGATTTTATTACAACTGCTGCACCCAGTAAAGTAAGTGATATATCGTTGGAATCAGGGTCTGTGTCCCTACATCATGCTGCTCTCTGATGAAATAGCATGAACCTGGTGACAGATTCCCTTTAATATAAATGCAGTTGACTAACACATTAGTGTCATCTCCACTTAGAATAGAGACGTCCCCTGGTTATATGGGGGATAATACTGGTCAGGTCAGTCACACCCCATAATCTGGTGATACACAGACGTCCCCCTCTATGATACTTACACCGGCGGATTCCTGGATCTCCGGGATCTCACAGATTCCACTGTCAGGATTCACCAGCGCAGATGGAACTAAAATAGTGATAAATGATGAAGAGATAAAATGTATTAGACGATATCAATCCTACATAGATAATACAGCGATATAACGGGGAAATGACAAGACGTCTGTGAATGGGATTAATACTCGTTATATGGGGATTCTAATATGGGAACGTACGGGGCATCCACAGATAAATGTAATGTAAATGATGGAGGACCCCCAATCATCACATGAATGAGGAGCCCCCCACCCCTGCTGCACATGAGAGTGATGGGAAGAGAGCTGAAACATAGCAGCCATATGCAAATTAGCCTGGAAGTGCACTGGGGGCGTGTCACTGCACTCAGATTTCTCTTCCATGCCCCCAGTGCACTTCCATCCTGATTTGTATATGGCTTTTACATTAGATTTCTCCTGACTGGTACATTGGATTTCTGCAAGCAAATAATTATTATTAGGGGACAATGGCCTATACGGTCATACTCAGCGGCGGCAGGCCACGCGACTGCTATGGGACCTGTGAGCTGGTGGGGCCCATTGTCAGCGCCCGCATTGGGCTCCGCCTGCATCGGGCCCCTTCCACATCCCACCCCAGATCGCAGTTGAAAGCAATGATAGAGGCGGGAGCGTTATATGAAACTTCCTTTCACATCATTCCCCCTCTGCGTCTGATGCAGCAGCGCGATGACATCAGTTCAATTGGGTCGGGTAGTGGAGCTGATGAGAGGCGCTGCAGAGACTGAAGCAGCGGGGGAACAAGGAGCGGTAAGTGTATATTTATTTATTTTTGAGTGAGTATGTGGTGCCCATATTGCTGGAGGACTGTGGCTGCACTCGATCCTATGGGTGCTGCACTCAGTCCTATGGGGGCTGCACTAAGCCCTATAGGGGTTGCACTGAACCCTATGGGGGCTGCATTATGCCCTATGGGGGCTGGCTTATATTGCGAGGAAGACCATGGGGGGTGCATTATATTGCATGGAGGACCATGGGGGTGCATTATATTGCATAGAGGACCATGGGGGTGCATTATATTGCATGGAGGACCATGAGGGGTGCATAATATTGCGTGGATGACCATGGGAGGTGCACAATATTGCATGGAGGACAATATGGGTGCATTATATTGCATGAAGGACCATGGGGGTGCATTATATTGTGTGAAGGACCAGGGGGATGCATTATATTGCATGGAGGACCATGGGGGGTGCATTATATTGCATGGAGGACCATGGAGGGTATATTATATTGCATGGAGGACCATGAGGGGTGCATTATATTGCATGGAGGACCATGGGGGGGTGCATTATATTTTGTGGAGGACCACGAGGGGTGCATTATATTGCATGGAAGACCATGGGGGTGCATTATATTGTGTGGGGACCATGGGGTGGCGCATTATATTATATGTAAGGCTATGTGGGACCATTATGATATTTGAAGGGTTATGTGGGGCCATTATAATATTTGGAGGGTTATGTCGGGGCATTATACTGTATGCAAGCAATTATACGGTGTGAAGATTTGTGTGGGGTCCATCTTACTGTGTGAAGGGTTGTGTGTTGCCTTTATACTGTTTGGAGGGCTAGCAGGGGCCATTTTATGGTGTGGTGAGGTATGGGGGCCATTATACTGCATAGAAGGCTGTGTGGGGGTCACAGTTGGGGGATCATACTGTGTTGGGGTCACCATGCTTTGCGTCGGGAGTTGAGGGGGTGTACAGTAGGGTCATTATACTGTGCATGTGGAGGCTAATGTGGAGGAATGCACCATGGAGGAATCATACTGTATTTGGGGGGCACTTTTGTTGGCATCATACTATAGGGGGGCAATGAAATAGAAATCTAGGACTTCAGCAGGAGGAAAATTAATATGTAAAGGCTGGAAAGTTGTGAGATCTGCTCTCCTGTCACTCCGACAATTATTTAATTTTTTTTTTTTCAGTTGGGGGGGCAATCAGAACTTCTGCTATTGTGCCCCATGATTTCTATGCATGCCCCTGGTCCTACCACTACTTCTATATGAAACAATGTGCTGCCAGGTTCCCATTACACAGAGTAGAGCAGACCTGGGCAAAGTGGAGCCCGTGGGCCACATCCGGCCCTCTGACTGTTCCAGTCCGGCCTGTGGACTGAGATAGCAGTAGGACTGAAGCAGAGGCCCACGGACCGCACCGTGCCTGCCCACTCGCTTACACCGCCGCCTGGCCCTGTCTCCATCTGCGAGCCGCTGAGCTGCTGCATTAGTAGAGGAGGGACCTCCAGCCCCTTCCTCCGCCAATCAGCGTGTGAAGCAGCTGACGCAATGACGTCATCGGAGACATGAAAAGAGGCACAGCACCGGGGGCACGGGAGCAAGGTGAATGTGTGCTTTTTTTAAGGTGTATGGGATGTCTGACAGGACACGGGGAGACTATAGGGGTCTATTGCAGGACATGGGGAGGCTATAGGGTTCTATTGCAGGACATGTGAAGGCTATAGGGGTCTATTGCAGGACATGTGAAGGCTATAGGGGTCTATTGCAGGACATGGGGAGGCTATAGGGGTCTATTGCATGACATGGGGAGGCTATAGGGGTCAGTTGCAGGACATGGGGAAGGCTATAGGGGTCTATTGCAGGACATGGGGAGGCTATAGGGGTCTATTGTAGGACATGGGGAGGCTATAGGGGTCTATTGCAGGACATGGGGAGGCTATAGGGGACTATTGCAGGACATGGGGAGGCTATAGGGGTCTATTGCAGGACATGGAGAGACTATAGAGGTCTATTACAGGACATGGAGAGGTTATAGGGGTCAATTGCAGGACATGGGGAGGCTATAGGGGTCAGTTGCAGGACATGGGGGAGGCTATAGGGGTCGACTGCAGGACATGGGGAGGCTAAAGGGGTCTATTGCAGGACATGGAGAGGCTATGGGAGTCTATTGCAGGACATGGGAAGGCGATAGGGGTCTATTGCAAGACATGGGGAGGCTATGGGAGTCTGTTGAAGGACATGGGGAGGCTATGGGGGTCTGTTGCAGGACATGTGGAGGCTATGGGGGTCTGTTGCAGGACATGTGGAGGCTATGGGGGTCTGTTACTGGACATGGGGTGGCTATGGGGGTCTGTTGCCTGACATGGGGAGGCTATGGGGGTCTATTGCAGGACATGGAGAGGCTATGGGGGTCTGTTGCAGGACATGTGGAGGCTATGGGGGTCTGTTGCAGGACATGTGGAGGCTATGGGGGTCTGTTGCTGGACATGGGGAGGCTATGGGGTCTGTTACTGGACATGGGGATGGTCTGGGGGTCTGTTGCTGCATATAGGGAGACTATAGAGTTTTATTGCAGGACATGGGTAGGCTATAGGGGTCTATTGCAGGACATGGGGAGGCTCTGGGAGTCAGTTGAGGGACATAGTGAGGCTCTAGGAGTCAGTTGAGGGACATGGTGAGGCTCTGGGAGTCTGTTGAGGGACATGGTGAGGCTATGGGGGTCTGTTGCTGGACATGGTAAGGCTATGGGGGTCTGTTGGAGGACATGAGGAGGCTATGAGGGTCTGTCCCAGGACATGGGGAGGCCTATGAGGGTCTGTTGCAGGACATGGGTAGGCTATGGGGGTCTGTTTCTGGATGTGGGGAGGCTGTGTGGGGCTCTCATGTTGGACGTCGAGTGATTATGGGGCTCATACGGTATATAGAAGGGGCTGTATTCGGGTTCGAACTGTATAAAGGGGGATTCTTACTTCTGCTCAATATTAAGTCATGCAATTAATATTAATGTAATTAATATAAGAATTATAATTATTATATTGATATTAATATGGATCAGAATTAATCACAGTCTCTAATGTGGCCCCTCGGGAAAATGAATTGCCCACCCTTGGAGTACAGAGTACATCTAACATTATCCCGTCCTCTATTATATCTGGATATTCCTTGTAGAAGGTCGGATGATCGCTCACCTGTAATAAGATCGCTGTTCAGCTCCGGCTGACTCCTTGTAGGGTCAGGGATTTCCGGGGTCACATTTTGCTCATATTCGCCGTCGCCTTCTGGTGTTTCCTGATTGATATAATATATATAATTAATATGTGGAATATTTCACTAAATTACCAAATACAGAAATCAGGAAGGACTAAATCAACATTTACAGATACACCAATTGTAACTGTACGAATCCCGCGCCATCTTCAGAACTTTTCTCAGAAAGTTCTCTCACTTCAGGGGATTAAGATGAGTTAACATTACAAAATCTCACGTTCTGTGTCAGATTCTATTTTCTACACCGTGATATCCCAGAGCGGTGTTATCTGCGTTCTATATACCATGGCGATATCTTGTAATTCATTCATTACAGTATTCGGTAGAATTGCTTTACACTGCAGCTCCTCTCCACAAGTCCAGATTAATATACTGTATAAGAGACTTGTATACACAATATTTCTGTAAAGATGTCTATTATCTCAGCTGCAGCATTTAGAAGCAGGAAGACTCTGATAATAGTGATAGACAGAGGCGGGATATACAGACTTCCCACCACTGAGCTGTGACTACATCTGCAGAATACAGACTGTCATCACAGACGAGGGAGCAGCAGAGACAGACGGCCATAAAATATCCTATGCCTGCCGGGGACTGACAGGGAGGCCTGTAAGATCTAACCCCAGATCTTCTGAGATCTGACTGGTGATCTGGAGAAGATCAGAGAACAAGGACGAGTGATAGAGAAGATGATGGCTTCTTACCAGGCGTTCCGATGAGCGGGCCGGACGTTCCAGTACACACAGGACTTTTTCGGCCAGGTCTTTAACAAAAGCCAAATCTCCATTTTGAGATCTTTTTTCAGCCGATAAAGAAGAAAAGAAACAATAAGGAACATTCTGAGGTGAGAAAGGTCACAATGGAGGCGGCCATTGTATGTGACATCTGCTCCTCTCTCTGCAGATACAATGACTACATATCTGGGGTTTATAGTGTTATATATTAGAGGAAAGGACAAGCTTCTATTCCACCATTATTGTCTATTATTACAGAGAAGTTTTGTGCGGAGTGTCCGCCATTTACCTGTTGTAGAAATGTCCTGATGTTGTGACATAAATCCATCAGATACTCTGAGGTTAGTTGATCTTGTTGATTTTTGGTCAGGCAGTCCTTTACTAGCTGCATCACCAGCCGGCGAGTGAAGCTGAGGACGCCATCGGGTGGTAGAAGCACAATGTTAGGGCGATTAATGATAAGAATGTCCAATAGTGCTTCTTCCTGAAAATCGTCTAGATATAATCCAGCCATAGCGAAAAACTGCAAGTGCTATCAATCACTATGGAACCAAGAATGGCACCCGTGAGCCTGTGTGCATTGTAGAAGTAGCAATTGTGAGCTGTGATGTCATAATGGCCGACTGTCATCACGGAATCTTGTGATGGAATTTTCAAGAAGCGGCTCTGCACAAATACAGTGGGAAAAATAAGTATTTGATACACTGCCGATTTTGGAAGTTTTCCCACCTACAAAGAATGGAGAAGTCTGTAATTTTTATCGTAGGTACAGATTCTAAAAAAAAATCCAGAAAATCACATTGTATGATTTTTACATAATTTGCATTTTATTGCATGATATAAATATGTGATCACCTACTGATGAGCAAGAATTCTGGCTCACCGACCTGTTATGCTATGTACGCACGTTGAGTATTTGGTTGCAGAAATTTCTGCAAGGTTTCTGCATTTCTTGGCAGCAAAAACCCTGCTGAAAAAACAGACGTTTTGCCGCGATTTTGATGTGTTTTTGCCACATGTTTGCATGAGGTTTTTGCATGTGTTTTTTTAAGCTTTTTTGTATAGCAGTGAATGCTTTTTGGAGCTAAATAAAGATATTTGAAAAAAGAAATGTTGAACATTGCTTTAACCCTTAGATTACTGTTGGACCTGGGGTGAGTATATTGGTTAATTTAAATGATTAAAGAATGTGTCTGTTATATTTCAAATAAAGTGTTTTATTCTTGGTGTGTGTGTTTATTTAACTTTTTACTTACAGGTTTAGTACTGAGGGTTAATCCATGTCCATAAAGACACATACAAAAAATCAATTGCTAGACACTCTAGTTAGACATTACTACCTTAGATACCAATTAGCCACATGATAGGCTCAGGGATAAAAGTGACTCCAGCTCAACCAATAATGTAAGTATAGTTCATTTATTAGAAACGATAAAAATTACAATTAAAAACAATAAGTGAAGATAGAGGGGAGTGAGGAGAGGGGGGACCTCAAACCAGGAGACACCGATATGTAGACAACGATACTAATGCTTACACAAAATACAGCCAGTTAATGACATCAATATGGCTGCTGTATATTAGAATAAGTCACCAATTAGTCAATTACCATACTATACCGTTTTGCATACATAAAGCGTATTCTACAAACTTCAATTTAAAGTGCATAGTGCAAAACATAACTATGTATTATTCAATAGTAATAGATCCACTGGTATAAAGAGGCAAAAGTCAGCTATGAATGTAAGATGGTAGTGCATCAGTATCAAAGTAAAAATGAAAACAATGTAGTTTAATTATTGCCAAATTTGGCTTATATTGATAAACTGATGGTCAAAGCTGTACTTCCATCAGATGATAATTAATTCAAACATTGGCTAAAGTGAAAAAAATGATTCATTACCTGAATACTATGTAGTAAGTGAGCAGGGAGTGATAAGGACGCTGTGTCTCCCGCAGCCTCCATAAGCGTCCTTATCACCTCACTTATTGCACCTCTGCATGAGAATTTTGTCACGCAGCATCGGTGCAGTTAGTGAGGTCACTGGATCTCATCAGCTGATGAACTCATGTGACCTCTGTCCTGGCAGCTCAGCACTATACACTGCAGGGAGCGATCACGCTCCTGTCAGTTTATAGCCTGCTGTGAGGTGATCGGATCACCATGGGATACTTGTGATTCGGCGGATAGGTGAGTATAAGCTCTTTTTTTTAACATTCATTTAAACTTATTTTTTCCCTGCAAGCACAGACCCAAGCTGATGACAGCTCCCATCATCAATGCCTGCACTTGCTATTATCAGCGGCAGCAGCCCTAGGCTGTTGGGAGGACTGGTCTTTCATCAGCTGAACCTGTCACCCGCGGTCAATTCTTTATGCGTTTTTGCTGCGTTTTTGACCCATTGACTTCAATTGAGTCCGTCAAATACGCAGCAAAAATACACAGCAAATCCGCAAATATTTTGATACCTGCGTTTTCGTTGCAGATTTGACTGACTCAATTGAAGTCAATGGGATAAAAACGCTCAAAGAATTGACATGCTACAGATTTAAATGCAATGCTAATCCTGACAAGAAAATTCCTGATCTTGTGCACAGCACTTCAGGATTTTCATTGCATTAGCTGGCACAAGGATTCTCTAGCATTTTGGGCCCATTTCCGTGTGGAAAAAAATGCTGTGAAAATGCACCAATAACACACCATGTGCACACAGAACACAGTTTTTTTTAAGAAGCCCTCCTACTCAGCATTCTTTACCTGTATTAATTGCACCTGTTTGAAGTCGTTACCTGTATAAAAGACACCTGTCCAGACGCTCAATCAATCACACTCCAAGCACTCCACTATGGCCAAGAACAAAGAGCTGTCTAAGGACACCAGGGACAAAATTGTAGACCTGCACAAGGCTGGAATGGGCTACAGGAGAATAGGCAAGCAGCTTGTTGAGAAGGCAACAACTGTTGCTGCGATTATTAGAAAATGGAAGAAACACATGACGACTGTCAATCTTCCTTGGTCTGGTGCTCCATGCATGATCTTGCAATGTGAAGTAAGGATGATTCTGATAAAGGTCAGGAATCAGCCCAGAACTACATGGGAGGATCTGCTCAATGACCTGAAGAGAGCTGGGACCACAGTCTCAAACATTACCGCTAGTAACTTACTACACCGTCATGGACGAAAATCCTGCAGTGCACGCAAGGTCCCCCTGATCACGCCAGCACATGTCCAGGCCCATTTGAAGTTCACCAATGACCATCTGGATGATCCCGAGGAAGCATGGGAGAAGGTCATGTGGTCAGATGAAACCGAAATAGAACTTTTTGCTATCAACTCCACTCACTATGTTTGGAGGAAGGAGAAAGATGAATACAACCCCAAGAACACCGTCCCAACCTTGAACCATGGTGGGGAAAACATCATACTTTGGGGGTCTTTTCTGCTAATGGGACAGGACAACTGCATCGTATTGAAGGGAGGATGGATGGGGTCATGTAGATTTTGGCTAACAACATCCTTCCCTCAGTAATGACAATGACCCAAAATACAGACAGGACAACTAAGGAGTGTCTATGTAAGAAGCATTTCAAGGTCCTGGAGTGGCCTAGCCAGTCTCCAGACCTGAACCCAATAGAAAATCTTTGGAGGGAGCTGAAACTAAATGTTGCCCAGCGACAGCCCCGAAAACTGAAAGATCTGGAGAAGATCTGTATGGAGGAGTGGGCCAAAATCCCTGCTGCAGTGCGTGCAAACCTGGTCAAGAACTACAGGAAACGTCTGACCTCTGTAATTGCAAAGGTTTCTGCACCAAATATTAAATTCTGTTTTTCTATTGTATCAAATACTTATTCCAGGCAATAAAATGCAAATTAATTATGTAAAAATCATACAAAGCAATTTCCTGGATTATTTTTTTTTTACATTCTGTTTCTCACAGTTGAAGTGTACCTATAACAAAAATTACAGGCCTCTCCATTCTTTGTAGGTGGGAAAACTTGCAAAATCAGCAGTGTATCAAATACTTATTTTCCCAACTGTAGATGCTGCCTTGCAATATTTAGGGTTTGTTCAAACTCGCGTATAAATAATGGGTCCCATTCCCATCCAGGAGAGTGGAAGAAATCTTAGTCACTAAGCTGGTACTGTAAAAAGGAAGTGTTTTTGTCACAGAAAAAAAAATGCTGATGTAATGGCATTTGTGGAAACACCCCACAGATATCCTCAGTCATATGATGGGAAATATTGTATATACAGTGGTGGCCAAAAGTATTGGCACCCCTGCAATTCTGTCAGATAATATTCAGTTTCTTCCTGAAAATGATTGCAATCACAAATTCTTTGGTCTTATTATCTTCATTTAATTTGCTTGCATGGAAAAAACACAAAATAGAATGAAGCAAAAATCAAATCATTGATCATTTCACACAAAACTCCAAAAATGGGCCAGACAAAAGTATTGGCACCCTCAGCCTAATACTTGGTTGCACAACCTTTAGCCAAAATAACTGCGAACAACCGCTTCCGGTAACCATCAATGAGTTTCTTACAATGCTCTGCTGGAATTGTAGACCATTCTTCTTTGGCAAACTGCTCCAGGTCCCTGATATTTGAAGGGTGCCTTCTCCAAACTGCCATTTTGAGATCTCTCCACAGGTGTTCTATGGGATTCAGGTCTGGACTCATTGCTGGCCACCTTAGAAGTCTCCAGTGCTTTCTCTCAAACCATTTTATAGTGCTTTTGGAAGTGCGTTTTGGGTCATTGTCCTGCTGGAAGACCCATCACGTCTGAGGGAGACCCAGCTTTCTCACACTGGGCCCTACATTATGCTGCAAAATTTGTTGGTAGTCTTCAGACTTCATAATGCCATGCACACGGTCAAGCAGTCCAGTGCCAGAGGCAGCAAAGCAACCCCAAAGCATCAGGGAACCTCCACCATGTTTGACTGTAGGGACCGTGTTCTTTTCTTTGAATGCCTCTTTTTTTTCCTGTACACTCTATGTTGATGCTTTTTCCCAAAAAAGCTCTACTTTTGTCTCATCTGACCAGAGAACATTCTTCCAAAATGTTTTAGGCTTTCTCAGGTAAGTTTTGGCAAACTCCAGCATGGTTTTTTTATGTCTCGGGGTAAGAAGTGGGGTCTTCCTGGGTATCCTACCATACAGTCCCTTTTCATTCAGACGCCGACGGATAGTACGGGTTGACACTGTTGAACTTGTTTGGATGTTAGTCGAGGTTCTTTATCCACCATCCGCACAATCTTGCGTTGAAATCTCTCGTCAATTTTTCTTTTCCGTCCACATCTAGGGAGGTTAGCCACAGTGCCATGGGCTTTAAATTTCTTGATGACACTGCGCACGGAAGACACAGCAACATTCAGGTCTTTGGAGATGGACTTGTAGCCTTGAGATTGCTCATGCTTCCTCACAATTTGGTTTCTCAAGTCCTCAGACAGTTCTTTGGTCTTCTTTCTTTTCTCCATGCTCAATGTGGTACACACAAGGACACAGGACAGAGGTTGAGTCAACCTCTGCGCATCCTCCTCCTCCTCATGTTCAGCCTCCATCTCAGATATCACCACATCAGTTACAAGCTGGAAGCACTGCAGTACTGCCTCAGCCAAGCGGCAACAGGCTGTGCTGAAACTCATAAGCTTAGGTGATAAACCTCACACTGCTTGTGAGTTGTGGACAGCTGTGAAAGAGCAGGCAGATCTGTGGCTGAGACCGCTGAACCTACATCCAGGCATGGTCGTGTATGGGGGCTCTGAGGCGAGGCGAGATCACACAAGTACCATGCCTGGCTCATGTGCTTAACATCGTGATTCAGCGGTTTCTTAAATCGTACCCCGAGTTGCCAGATCTGCTTGTCAAAGTACGCCGCCTGTCAGCTCATTTTCGCAAGTCGGCTACAGCTTCCGCCGCCCTTGCTGTGTTGCAGCAGCGTTTACAGCTTCCGGCACACCGACTGGTGTGTGATGTCCCCACTCATTGGAACTCTACCCTTCACATGTTGCAAAGGATTTGTGAGCAGAAGAGAGCAGTTGTGGAGTACCAGCTGCAACAAGGCCGTCGATATTCAGGTTAGACTCCACACATAAGACCTCAGGAGTGGATCTGGATGTCTGACATATGTACCATCCTGACAAACTTTGAGGAGTCCACCAAGATGGTGAGTGGTGATGACGCCATCATTAGCGTCAGCATCCCACTTGTCTGTCTTTTGCAACGCTCTCTGGAGAGAATTAAAGAGGAGGCATTGCAGCCAGAGTATGATGAGATGGATCAAGAAGCCGTAGCGGGTGATTACACACAGCCCAGCCTCATCTCATCCCAACGTGCATTGAGGGACAATGAGGGAGAGGATGAGGAGGAGGAGGAGGAGGAAGAACAGGAGCTGGTATCATGCGCTGTAGATGGTAGTACCTGTACAACTGTCATACCGTCGGTTCAGCGTGGGTGGCCTGAGGACAGGGGGGAGGAGGAGGAGGAGAGCATGGTCAGTCGTCATGTTGGTGAGGACACGGAAGCCTTGCCTGTTACCAGTCTGGCACGCATGGCTAACTTTATGTTACGCTGCCTTAACCGTGACCCTCGCGTTGTCAAAATGTTGGGTGACAGTCATTACTGGTTGGTGACACTTGTAGACCCCCGCTACAAGGAGAACTTTCACTCTCTTATTCCTGAGGTGGAGAGGTCTACAAAAATGGGGCAATACCAGAAGGCCCTTGCTGCAGAACTCTTAAAAAAATTCCCATCTGAACACGCTAGCGGCAGAGGTCACAGTTCGTTGCCCAACCAAGGCGTACAGGCGAGAGAGACGCAACTCCAATCCAGCAGAGACAGGGGAACACTGTCAACGTTCTGGGACAGTTTTCTGCCACCCGCCCAGCTTACAGGCCCTGAGGCGCGGGGAACTCTCACAAGGAGTGGAAAGTTTCAAAAGATGGTGAGGGAGTACCTTGCCGATCGTACCAGCGTCCTCCGTGATTCCTCTGTACCTTTTAATTATTGGGTATCCAAGCTGGACACTTGGAATGAACTCGCTCTGTACGCCTTATCGGAGCGTGTTTTTAGTGCCGCTGGGGGAATTATAACTGATAAGCGCACTCGCCTGTCAACTGACAATGCTGACAAGCTGACCCTTATCAAAATGAACAAGGGCTGGATTGGGCCAGACTTTTCATCACCACCAAATGACAGCAGAGTAACATAAAGTCAAATCCACTGTGTTATTTCGGGAGGTGTATTCCCATGCACCGCTTCACACCCACTCATGGGTATACGCTTCCTCATTTTGGCTCTATTTTGCTCTTCTCCTTATCCTCAGCCTCCACCACCACTATACCACCAGGGTGACCTTGGTCCGTGTTGCCAGCATTGCAAGTTCCTCCCTCCTAATTTTTGGTAGCTTTTGCTTGGAAGGCATAGGAAAAGACTATGGGAGACCCACTCCCCAATAATGGGAATAATGCTTTTAAGATGCTGTACTGCATGGCTCTTGTTTGCCAGCATTGCAAGTTACTCTGTCCTAATTTTTGGCAGCTTTTGCTTGGCAGGCATAGGCAAAGACTATGGGAGACCCACTCCCCAATAATGGGAATAATGTTTTTAAGATGCTGTACTGCATGGCTCTTGCAAGGGGCATTTAAACCGTGTTGTTAAGCTACTGCGACCTCCACCACTTTTCCAAGGGGCATTGATATTGTCTTTTTATTCCACTGCGACCTCCACGTCTCTTCCAAGGGGCATTTAAACCGTCTTTTTAAGCTACTGTGACCTCCACCACTCTTCCAAGGGGCATTAAAACCGTCTTCTTAAGCTACTGCGACCTCCACCGCTCTTCCAAGGGGCATTAAAACCGTCTTGTTAACCCTAGAACGCATGACCATAAAAATCTACATTTTCACATACCTGGGGCCTTTTAGGCCCGTGTGCAAATAACATGGAATAACTCAAACAAAAATGACAAACAACTATATACCTGAGGAATACCTAGAGTTTCAAAATTCTAACTAAAGTAATCTTGCAGAAAATAGAAAACAATTAACAGGACGGGCCTGCGAGGCCCCAGGTATGCGTTCTAGGATTAAGCTACTGCGACCTCCACCATTCTTCCAAGGGGCATTAAAACCATCTTGTTAAGCTACTGCAACCTCCACGTCTCTTCCAAGGGGCATTAAAACCGTCTTGTTAAGCTACTGCAACCTCCACGTCTCTTCCAAGGGGCCTTAAAACTGTCATGTTAAGCTACTGCAACCTCCTCGTCTCTTCCAAGGGGCATTAAAACTGTCTTGTTAAGCTACTGCAACCTCCACGTCTCTTCCAAGGGGCATTAAAACCTTCTTGTTAAGCTACTGCAACCTCCACGTCTCTTCCAAAGGGCATTAAAACCGTCTTGTTAAGCTACTGCAACCTCCACCACTTTTTCAAGGGGCATTAAAATTGTCTTTTTATTCCACTGTGGCCTCCACGTCTCTTCTAAGGGGCATTTAAACCGTCTTGTTAAGCTACTGCGACCTCCACTACTTCTCCAAGGGGCATTAAAACCGTCTTGTTAAGCTACTGCGACCTCCACCACTCTTCCAAGGGGCATTAATATTGTCTTTTTATTCCACTGTGACCTCCACCACACCTCCAAGGGGCATTAAAACCGTCTTGTTAAGCTACTGCAACCTCCACGTCTCTTCCAAGGGGCATTAAAACCGTCTTGCTAAGCTACTGCGATCTCCACGTCTCTTCTAAGGGGCATTAAAACCGTCTTGCTAAGCTACTGCAACCTCCATGTCTCTTCCAAGGGGCATTAAAACTGTTTTGTTAAGCTACTGCGACCTCCACGTCTCTTTCAAGGGGCATTAAAACCGTCTTGTTAAGCTACTGCGACCTCCACCACTTTTCCCAGGGGCATTGATATTGTCTTTTTATTCCACTGCGACCTCCACCATTCTTCCAAGGGGCATTAAAACCGTCTTGTTAAGCTACTGCGACCTCTACCACTTTTCCCAGGGGCATTGATATTGTCTTTTTATTCCACTGCGACCTCCACGACTCTTCCAAGGGGCATTTAAACCATCTTGTTTAGCTACTGTGACCTCCACCACTCTTCCAAGGGGCATTAAAACCGTCTTGTTAAGCTACTGCGACCTCCACCACTTTTCCCAGGGGCATTGATATTGTCTTTTTATTCCACTGTGACCTTCACCATTCTTCCAAGCGGCATTAAAACAGTCTTGTTAAGCTACTGCGACCTCCAACACTTTTCCCAGGGGCATTGATATTGTCTTTTTATTCCACTGCGACCACCACGTCTCCTCCAAGGGGCATTAAAACTGTCTTGCTAAGCTGCTGCAAACTCCACGTCTCTTCCAAGGGGCATTAAAACCATCTTGTTAAGCTACTGCAACCTCCACATCTTTTCCAAGGGGCATTAAAACCATCTTGTTAAGCTACTGCAACCTCCACGTCTCTTCCAAGGGGCATTAAAACCGTCTTTTTAAGCTACTGCAACCTCCACGTCTCTTCCAAGGGGCATTAAAACCATCTTGTTAAGCTACTGCAACCTCCACGTCTCCTCCAAGGGGCATTAAAACCATCTTGTTAAGCTACTGCAAACTCCACATCTCTTCCAAGTGGCATTAAAACCATCTTGTTAAGCTACTGCGACCTCCACCACTTTCCCCAGGGGCATTAAAACCATCTTGCTAAGCTGCTGCGACCTCCACCATTCTTCCAAGGGGCATTAAAACCGTCTTGTTAAGCTACTGCGACCTCCACCACTTTTCCAAGGGGCATTGATATTGTCTTTTCATTCCACTGCAACCTCCACCATTCTTCCAGAGGGCATTGCATTTCTTCCTAATTTTAGTCAGCTTTTGCTTTTCAATGCATAGGCGAACACTAAGGGAGACCCACTCCCCAATAAGGGGTAGAAGGTTTTTAGTATGCTGTAATCCACGTCTGTTTCAAGGGGCATTGCAGTTCCTCATAATTTTTGGAAAGCCTTCCATTCACTGCTTAGGCCAACATTGCACAGGAGACCCAGTTGCTATAAATGGAAAAAACGTTTTAGTTAAGGCCCTCTGACCTCCATGTCAAGGGGCATTAAAGTGCCTCGAAATTTTTGTTAGGCATTGCACTCACTGCATGCCCTTTAACTGTGTAGCCGAACCGCTCCTTTTGGTACCGAAACATATCCTACAAGACATGTGTGGTTGACTGGCGTGATATTGATGTGAATGGTCCCTGTTCCTCCTGCTCTTTCTCCTTTGCCACCACCTCATCCATCATTCATCACCTGAAGCTTTGTTTTAACGGGAGTCATAGAACTGGGATAGTAGCAGGAAAACATCCAGCAATCCTCGGAGAAGGTAGGATATGCGCTAAAACGCTGATCACCTCAGGCCTAGCCGCTACTACATACATGCGCTTGCATTCCAAGAAAACGAAGCAGACGCTAACTTCTATCATCATCATTATGCTCCTCATCTTGGCACTCTCAACTCCCCTGATGGAGAAGCCAGGGCCCACCGGAGGAGTCTGGTTCTCTGGTGGGCTCGTTCAATGCTGCCCTAAAGCAGAGGGAAGTTTGAAGGAGAAATAGGGGCGGTTGGGGACCGTTTATGGACATCCGGCTGCCCCTAGGCGGCTGGGGACCGTGTGTGGACACCCGACCGCGGGGCGGCTGGGGACCGAGTATAGACACCCGGCCACCCCTGGCGGCTGGGGACCGAGCGTGGACACCCGGCCGCCGGGCGGCTGGGGACTGAGTATGGATGCCTCGCTGCCAAAGTAGCCATGAGGTAGTGGCCAGCTTTGGCCTCCTCCAAACTAAAAGGCCCCATTTCAAGTGCAAGCTAGCAGTATGGTATTGCAGCCTGGGGGTGGGTGGGTGGCAGGTTGCACACTTACGCTTGCATTCCAAGAAAACAAAGCAGATGCTAACTTCTATCATCATCATCATGCTCCTCACTTTGGCACTCTCAACTCGCCTGATGGAGAAGCCAGGGCCCACCGGAGGAGTCTGGTTCTCTGGTGGGCTCGTCCAATGCTGCCCTAAAGCAGGCCAGGCTAAGAAAATTGTTGGGGAAGTTTGAAGGAGAAATAGGGGCGGCTGGGAACCGCTTATGGACAACCGGCCGCCCCCAGGCGGCTGGGGACCGTGTGTGGACACCCGGCTGCAGGGTGGCTGGGGACCAAGTATGGACACCCGGCCGCCCCCTGGCGGCTGGGGACCGAGCGTGGACACCCGGCTTTTAGGCAGTAACCTGGTTGTCAGAGATGCTTCCAGGGGTCTTCCCCATGCTGTTCCCATGTCTTTTCAGCACTGTATGCATGTGTCACACAGCACATGGCCAGATAAGATTGTAAAATATTAAAATTACATTTCCCGGTGAATACATTTGTCACGGTTGAAAGCAATACAAAAGTGCAAAAACGCATAAAAAATGCTACTTGTGAACATAGCCCAAGGTGTGGAGGAGTATTTTTGTTTTTGGTTATTTATTTTACCTTATACACAAGTCTTTACTCTGCAAAGGATGTTCCTAAACATATTTCACAGGAAAACCGTTTCAGTTTAGTTTTTGAACGTTATATTGTGAGCTTAATACCTCTGACCACGTTGTTGACAGCAGTGACCTGGGGGTCAGAAATGCTTCCTGGGGCGATGCCCATGCTGTCCCCTTGTCTTTTGAGCATTGTCACTATAGTTTTGGGCACTTTTTAGGCTTTCTACAGACTGCCGGGGGTGCCGCCGCAAAAATTCTCGGGTCTCCCATAGACTAACATTGAGCTTCGAGCACCCGAGCATTTTAGTGCTCGCTCAACACTAATAATCACCACACTCTATGGAGACTCATTGTAACAAATTTAAGGAGCAACATACTAAAAACATTTTAATTGATAAATGTCATAAAACATAAAAAATAAAAATATTAGGCATTTTATATAATAATAATAATAATTAAAAAATAAAATAATAATCATTTTATTATTCCATGGTGCTTTACAATTCAGATGTTACATGTGCAATGTCAGACATTACAAAGTAGCACAATTCCTACAAGAGGAGGTGAGGTCCCTGCTCACAAGTTTGCAACTTAAAAGTAAAGTTGGACACAAAAGGTAATAAGTGTTTGTAGTATATGGTACGGCCACCTTTTAGAATAAATAAGGATATACATATAAGGCTGCATGAACCGGCCACCAGCCGGTATCTGTGTAGTGAGCTGGCAGACTCTGGCTGTTCTGTGATAATTGAGATAGAGCCTGTTACAGGAATGATTACGCAGGATGGTGTTGCCACCTTGTGGCCAGAGGTTGCACCTGCGCAGGGTGTGATGACAGAGAAAAAGACTGAGCCTCCTGTGTCCCGCCCTAGAGAGTCACGTGACCAGAGTGGGAAGCAGGAAAAAGCGCGCAAAGAGTCTGTTGTTGTCTGTGAAAAGAGCCAGGACGGTGTGCAGCTCCTCGTGTGTGGTGCAGAGGAGACTCTCAACGTGATTTCTTTTATCTGACACCTTATCCTCAGAGCCTTCCCCAGCTTCTGCACTGCTGAAGGATTCAGCTGTTACACTCCCTGCTACTGGAGTGTGGACTACATAAGGGAATCCACAAAAGCTGCTATCCGGATCAGAGAGACTGTAAGCGGGACCTCTGGCGAGAGGCCGAAGTATTCCTTTCTTTCAGTAAAATTTGTTGTTCCTGTCTTCTTCGGCTGGGACCCCTTCCTGCAAAGACAGACAGGCCTGCGACGGGGGACACATCCTTCTGGAGTAAAGGACTGGTAACGTGTGAGTAGGGACAGTGAGAGTCAGCTTATAAGTACACGTTATTGCTGTGCATATTTACGGTTGTCATTTATTGTGTTCTGCTGTGTATACAAGTAAAGATACGGTTATCAAGATAGAGTCTGTGTGTGGGGATCTTGCTGGGCCAGATCATAGATACCAACGCTCGGCCTTGCCCGCGGTCACTTCATCTGGCGTAGTCGTCAGGATCTGTGACCAACAAGATTCCCACCCAGGCCACGTGTACAGTCAGAAAGCCCCGCCGGTGTCTATTGTGAATCAGGTCAGGAAATTTGGCGGACGAAACTACCCTGTACCAGAGTGGGCGGAACAAGTCCGGATACTGGGGGAAATGTATAATATTGACCCTAAGACCTTGGCAGAAATGGCGGTACTGACGCTAGAGGGGGAGGCATGGACGACAGTCAGACTGGAGACGGTCAGGGGCCAGCGTACAGTAGATGATTTGGTGCGGGTGCTGGAGAACACCTATAGGCTGACCACATACCAGGGAACACTGCAACACATGTTCTTTAGACGGACGCAGCTTGAATGGGAGGATATTCCCCAATATGCGAACGCCCTTCAGGTACTCCTTGAACAAGCCTGTGGAAAAGGGGAACAACTAGCTGGTATGGCTCCTCGTGACCTGGTACTGAGAGACCAATTTGTAATAGGACTGAGAGACCAGTATCTTAACCGCACGTTACAGGACTTGATCCGGATGATGCCGACTCTTACTTTTGCTGAAGTCAAACAGGAAGCCAAAGAACGTTCAACGGGACCCGTCATGGATGTGGGGATTCAAGGTGCTGCGTGCAGATCCATATCTGACATTAAAAATCCGAACAGTGACACGGAAGACCTGAAACAGATGGTAGCAGACTTACAGAAACAGGTATTACAGTTGACATTAGACCGACAGGGAGACCAGCGAAGACAGCCTAGTCGTCCCGTGAGACAGTGTTGGTCATGCGGTGATCCTCGCCATAGGGCAAATCGTTGTCCTCAACACTTCCCTCCGCAAAAACCTCCGTCGCACCAACAAACAAACCCTCAGTCGCCCCAGCGAAGGGAATTTCGATCAGACCAGCGAATGGAACCCCAGCCATATCCACAAGCAGAGCTACCACGCCGGGCCTCACCACAATGGCCGCCGTTAAACTAGACATCCCTGCAGCTGAGGCTCGCGCAGCAGGGGAGGCCAAGGAGAGGGGTGTGGAAAAACAGAGCCGATGGCGGAGTGCTCTTGCCTCGAATAGCCCGACACTTGAAGTTGTCCTGGAAGGAATTGCCGTACAGGGACTGATGGACACCGGGTCACAAGTGACCACGATCTCTGAACAGTTTTACGAAAATTACCTCAAACCAAGAACTGCTCGTGACCCAGACACCGCCATTAAGATTATTGCGGCTAATAATCTACCCATTCCAGTGACCGGAGTTGCTTGGATGGACACAAAGGCCTGCGGACAGGACTTATGGAAACGAGGGATCGTCATCGTCAAGGAAGGTTTCGGCTCCGAGACCCATGTGATAGTTGGAATGAACATCTTGAAAGACCTGGATCTTATGCTGTTGACAAGAAAAGGACCCAAATACTGGCAGAAAGTCACCAAACATAAGCCGACTCATCTGGCATTCCAGCGCGTAATCCGGACCGTTGGACTTCAACAGATGGCAGAGGAACAACTACCCCTAGCCGCCATTACGGTGCCACGCCGTACTCGGATTACTTTGACCGCTGAAAAAGAGACAGTCATTTCCTTACCCCTTAACACCCACCGACAACTTGAGGGGGTTGAAGTGTTGGTCAAGCCGAGGACCCCAAGTGGGGGTAAGCTAAACCCACTAGTTGCTCGCACTCTAGCCGTCGTGAGGAACGGGAGAGTCCATGTCAGGTTAAACAACACTGCAGACGTAGGCCTAGCCCTTGAAGCCGGCACTCAGCTTGCCCGGGTATATGCTCTACCCACGGAAGTGAATCCCATTGGACCCCTAAAATTCACCCCGTCTACAGAAGGCGACTGGACGGTAACCGTCTCAGCCATAAACGCTCAAGTAGACGATGAAGACATTGGGTGAAAACTACGGGAAAAAGTACAGCTAGACACGTCTCCATACACCAAACAAGAAGTGTCTCAAGTGGAGGAACTCCTACGGGAACACCAAAACTCCTTTGCAAAGCATGACACAGACTTTGGGTGTACCACCAGTATCCAGCATGAGATATCCACGGGCGACACCCCCCCATATCCGCGAGAGGTACCGGCAGATACCACATCAGCAATACCAGGAGGTGAAAAGCCTGTTAGAATCCATGCTACACGCCGGAGTGGTACTTGAAAGCCAGAGCCCGTGGGCTGCACCCGTGGTGATAGTCAAAAAGAAAGATGGTTCCCTAAGATTTTGCGTGGACTACCGTAGGCTGAACGCTTGCACTATCCGGGACTCATATCCACTTCCTCGGATCGAAGAGTCACTGACGGCCCTAAAGAAGGCCAAATATTTTTCGTCCCTAGACCTGGCCAGTGGATATTGGCAGGTTCCAATGAGTGAGAAGGACAGGGAAAAGACCGCCTTCATCCTTCCCATGGGCCTGTATGAGTTCGACCGGATGCCGTTCGGCTTGAATAACGCTCCGGGGACCTTTCAGAGACTGATGGAACGCTGTCTGGGAGACTTCAACTTTGAGTTTACGCTGATATACCTTGACGACATCGTGGTATACTCCGCCACCTTTGAGGATCATCTTCACAAGCTTGGCCAAGTGTTCCAGCGCTTGAGGGGACACGGCTTGAAGTTGAAGCCCAGCAAGTGCCTTCTGTTCCAGCAGGAAATCGACTACTTGGGTCACCGGATCTCGGCCGAAGGTGTCCAGCCCTCTCCGGAGAAGATAGCAGCCGTTCAAGAGTGGCCGCAGCCAACTACCGTCAAAGAAGTCCGGGCTTTTCTGGGACTGGCAGGCTACTACCGTCGGTTTGTCAAGGACTTTGCTCGGCTTGCTGAACCACTGCATGAGGTTCTCCGAGGGACCGCGAACAGTCCCAGAGGGCGACGCATCAGTTGGGGGCCTGACCGAGAAAAGTCCTTTCAGGCACTTAAGGCTGCTCTAACATCCCCCCTGTTCTGGCGTATGCAGATTACACATTACCGTTTCAGTTGCAAACCGACGCCAGCCTTCAATGCCTAGGGGTGGTCCTCTCTCAAGTTCAAGATAATAAAGAACGCATGATAGCCTATGCCTGTAGGTCTCTCCGTGATACCGAAAAGAATCCCGTCAACTACAGCTCCTTCCGTTTGGAACTCTTGGCTCTGACTTGGGCTATGACGGAGAAATTTGCCGGCTATCTGACAGGAGCGAAGGTGCTGGTCATGACGGACAACAATCCTCTTGCCCACCTAGAGAATGCCAAACTAAGGGCAATGGAACAGCGCTGGATGGCCAGGCTCTCTAGATTCCAGTACAAAATTAAATACAGAGCGGGGAACGAGAATCAGAATGCTGACAGCCTGTCTAGAGTGACATCATCCCCGCCAGTGGGGGACTGGGATGAAGAGTTGGAGGAAGATGAGATGCCTGACTTTGCCCGGCTCGCAAAGCAAATAGAAGATAGCCGCCAGTATGCTGTAGGAGGGATTGAAGCCGTAGTGGGATCTCCCCTGTCCCAGCAAGAATGGGCCAAGCTTCAAGATCGAGATCCCAAGCACGTCTTACTGAAACAGTATGTGAATAAACAAGAGAAACCGCCCTCCGAAGTGAGAGACCGACTATCGACCGGAGCCTTGGCTCTGCTCGCCCAATGGGATTGGCTGATCGTGAAAGATGGAGTCCTGTGTCGCAGGGCCCTTCTATCCCATATGCTGGAGGAGTGTTTGCAGATTGTCGTCCCGGTGTAGTTGGCCCATGAGATGGTGGGCGAAGCTCACAGGAGGAACGGCCACTTCGGCATAGACAAGACCCTCCGGTGGACCCAGCAGTTCATTTTTTGTCCGGGGCTCCATAAGCTGGTTGAAAACATCTGTCAAGGATGCCGTACCTGTGAATTCCACAAGTCCGCGGAGCAGCGTGCCCCCGTCCAGACTATTAAGACGTCGAGGCCCCTCGAACTGTTGATGGTGGACTATCTGTTGATCGGAACGGCGAATAGTGGCTACCAGTACTGTCTGGTGATGGTGGACCACTTCACGAAATTGGCCGTCGCTGTTGCTACCAAGGATCAGACTGCTGAATCAGCTGCACAGGCCATCTGTCAGCAATTCGTTCGGGTCTACGGGTGTCCGGAGCGGCTACACTCTGATCAGGGGGCTTGTTTCGAAGGGCGAGTCATTGAAAAACTCCAACGGATGTATGGAATCAAGAAGTCCAGGACCACCCCTTACCATCCACAAGGGAATGGCGCGTGTGAACGCTTTAACTGGACCCTCTTACAACTGATCCGGACACTGGCTGAAGACAAAAAGCCCGACTGGTCTCGATTCCTCCCAGAACTGCTGTGGGCCTATAATAATCAAGTCCATTCCGTCACCGGATACACCCCATTACCCTTCTCTTTGGCCTTCCAGACAAAGACATCCATGAGTTGCAACTGTCTAGCTCCGAAGAAGATACCTGTGGTACCTATCCTTCCTGGCTACAAACACACCGCCAGAGAATGGAGACTGTCTACCGGCTAGTAGGCCAACAAATCCAGGATCAAGTGCACGCTGACCCACTTCCGGTACAAGAGGACTCACTGAATGTAGGTCAACTGGTTCTAGTCCGTATAAAGAAACCGCAAGGGAAACTCCGGCCCAAGTGGGAGACCGAAGTCTATCGAGTAATTGGACAGCCGTACCCCGGTGGCCCCGTCTATCGAGTGCAGGGCGAAGACAGTGGCAGCATCCGAACTTTGCACCGTAATATGTTGCGCCCCTGCCGTTCCCAGCCTGACTCCCCTACTGTGATACCTAGAGAGATGGATATCACTAATACTGTCGGAGACGCTGACCCTGGGGATGTAGAGATTGAATGCATGCCTACCCCTGTCCGTCCGACTGACGCACTTGGACCGATTACCTCCTCTACTGACATGTCGACTGGGAAAGAGAGTGGGGTGACTGATCGGAGGGAGGGGATCCAACCTGTTAGGCGGACAACGAGAACCGCTGCAGGGGTACCTCCAGGACAGTCCTACAGAGACCAATATGTGTGGCCCTCTTCCCAGCCGCCCCCTGTCACATCCACAGCCATCGCTGCCCTGGAACCGGTCGTTGACAGGGACTGCCAACCTTTGAGTGGGGGGGCGTGTAGTGAGCTGGCAGACTCTGGCTGTTCTGTGATAATTGAGATAGAGCCTGTGACAGGAATGATTACGCAGGATGGTGTTGCCACCTTGTGGCCAGAGATTGCACCTGCGCAGGGTGTGATGACAGAGAAAAAGACTGAGCCTCCTGTGTCCCGCCCTAGAGAGTCATGTGACCAGAGTGGGAAGCAGGAAAAAGCGCGCAAAGAGTCTGTTGTTGTCTGTGAAAAGAGCCAGGACGGTGTGCAGCTCCTCGTGTGTGGCGCAGAGGAGACTCTCAACGTGATTTCTTTTATCTGACATCTTATCCTCGGGGCCTTCCCCAGCTTCTGCACTGCTGAGGGATACAGCTATTACACTCCCTGCTACTGGAGTGTGGACTACATAAGGGAATCCACAAAAGCTGCTATCCGGATCAGAGAGACTGTAAGCGGGACCTCTGGCGAGAGGCCGAAGTATTCCTTTCTTTCAGTAAAATTTGTTGTTCCTGTCTTCTTCAGCTGGGATGCCTTCCTGCAAAGACAGACAGGCCTGCGACGGGGGACACATCCTTCTGGAATAAAGAACTGGTAACGTGTGAGTAGGGACAGTGAGGGTCAGCTTATCAGTACACGTTATTGCTGTGCATATTTACGGTTGTCATTTATTGTGTTCTGCTGTGTTAAAAATGTATACAAGTAAAGATACGGTTATCAAGATAGAGTCTGTGTGTGGGGATCTTGCTGGGCCAGATCATAGATACCAACGCGCGGCCTTGCCCGCGGTCACTTCATCTGTATATGTTCAGATTTTTTATCAGTTAACAAAATGCATAGTTAAGATTGATAAATGCAAAAAAATGTTAGTAAACCTAGAAATTTGTTTTTTAGTTAATTTTTTTTTTATTTTAATTAATAATAGCATAGAAGGATAAGGAGGGGGACTAGGAACATAATCAATAGCCAAAATCATAGTCAGGAGGACAGCCGGGGTCAGATACTGGGTGATCAGTAAAAGCCAATCAGTATGAATACCGCGGAGATCGGTGACAGAGGCGTTACTGAAACATGTCCAGGTATAGATGGACCAGTCAGAAGGCCACAGGTAGATGGTGATGGTCCTTCTATACAGGTCCAGCAGTGATGGTGGATCTGCTGGACTTCAGGTTTCCTGTCTTTCAGATGGTTTTAGGGCAAGAGTAACAGCATGCAAATATGCCAGCAGCCCTGGATAATCCACGCCGGCAGGATGATAAGATCCGGCGGAAGATGGAACCTATGAGAAGAGAAGTAAATATAATGTAAGTGATGGGACTCCATAATACATGATACTACTGTGCGGTCACTGTGCCGGACGGCAGAGGAATCTTATCAGACAGAGGTCAGGGATCATTGTCAGCCATCATAGATGTGACAATCCATCACTGACAGATGACATCTGCTCCGCATGAATTATTCTCACTGACCGACATCACACAACATGGAGCTGATTCTCACACTTACCTCGTCTCTTATTCCCCTTTTCTACATTTTCAGATTTTTCTTGCTCTTTACTCAGATTTATTGAAGATTTTCTTTCCTCCTGAGCTGGAAATTCTGATCAGAAAGTAAAAAAAACCTCAGTAACGACATATTCCCATGGGACCTGCTTAGTCTCCTGTATATAGTCCTGTCTCCTATAGTCCTGAAAATCTAGTATTGCTTCATAATAGGGCAGAATAAGTCCTATATAATGTGCATAACCTCATCTGAGGGACATTAGATGTACCACTAATATAGAGAAGTAAGTGTCCTGTCTGCCGCCATGTGGTACATCATTGATGAGAGATATTTTATAATAGGAGACGATGTCTCCTTATGATGATGTAGGTTATTGGATGCTACAACATATCTCACAGAAACAATGAAAAAAACTTCTGTACACAATGTAAGGAAATAGAGATAGAGTATGGGCCATGGGCAACATAATTGGGATCCATGAAACATAGACAACATAGGAAACCTATTACAGAAAAACCACGTAGAAATATTTGAGCCTTAAAGACAACATTCACATTGTTGGTGCTGTAGACATGTACATACCTGACAATGGGGACGAGGATGGCAAACTGCTAATAGCATCTTCTCTATCAGATAGAGGAACAGAATCTTTCTGCCTGTTTGAAAGAAAATAAATGTGTAAATCAGAAATAAATGCAGTATAAAAGGGGTTTTCTCAGTATAAGAACATGGACAATAGGGCCTAATAGGATGCATGACCGTCATAGTGGGGAAGGTTTCCTGCTCAAAACTACCTTCTATAGAGCCGAGCAGAAATCAGCTGCTAAGCATGACTGGCATGTAATACTACATCTCTGCCACAATATGGGCAGCACTAAAAATGCATGACCGGCCGCAATTATAGACTGTTAGTTATCACCAGCAGTTTCTAAAGGCAAAAGCACAATTACCGCTCATCATGGGGTGGTGGATGCTGAATTTGATAATATGGTATTTATATCCTATATTTGATGTTGTGTACATATATCATCCTGAAGCTCCCAGTAGTGGCCCCATAATCTACTCACATCTCTGAGATGTTTGTGCTGGATTCTACGGTATACTCTGGAGAGGACTTGGGATCCTCATTGTCCATTGTCCTGGTAGCAGTGGTACAGAGCTAAATGTGGAAACAATAAAAAATATATGAAATAATTTAATGTTTACTTTTACGTGTCTTTTACACATATTTTGGATTTATTAATCACATACTTACTTTTGAAAATCGTTCAGAAGTTGATATAAAATTGTGGAAGTCAAGACTCTCATTGTCCTCACTTGTGTGCTCTGAGACCAGATGTTTGTTTATATCATAATGATCTACAAGACATAGATAATGAAGTGCTATTAGAGGTTGTCAGTATAACACAGTCACCATTTATCATTAATATTAATGGGAAACAATTGTTACATATTAAGGAAGACGAGACAAACAGCCGCTTAGTCTAGATGACGTCTTCTTCTACTTACTCATAAATAAGCTGGTGTCCACATCTGATGTTAGCTTAGGAACATACACCGGCTTTTGACTTAGAAGGTTATCAAAGTCTAAGTCACTTAAGAAGGGATGACCCTTGATCTCAAATACTCCTCCTGGATAAAGAAAAACAAAGGTGATGTGGATATTGTCAGAAACTCCCCCATATCTAAACGGTGTATCTTAATCTGAACTAATTATATAACTGAGCCGACATGTAAGAAATAGACTAAAGCACTAAAAATGCACAAGCTGATAGACAAGTGCCGATCCTCATGTACATTTGCGATATGTCCTCGGTGTAATAAGGAAATAATAATATTATTATATCTGTTACCTGTCCCAAGTCTATGCACAGGATTTATTATGAGCAGCTCTGTGATAAGGGTCTGAGCATCAGGTGGAGGAGCACGATCACAATTCCAAATTATGTGTCCTGTTATGTAGAAAATTACAGAACATAAAACCTCTTTACTGGACTATAAGATAAAGCAAAGGAAAAAACTAAACTAATGTAACCAGTCAAAGCAATGATTGGATCATTCTACTTACCAATGCCAATACTTTTATAAAGCTGAATTACAGAACCCCCACGAAGTGGTACGTATCCCAGGAGAAATTCAAGTAGGATTATCCCCATTGACCACCAGTCAACAGGTCTTCCGTAGCCTTTCTTTAGGATGATCTCTGGGGCTTTGTATAACGGGGTGCCACAGTCCTGGAAACCAAGAGAGATTAGAGATGAAAATAGATTAAATTATTATTTTGCCAAGTTTTCGACATAAAAACAGAATGACAGAAGATAAAATATCAGTGGAAAAGTTATCTAAAAATGAAGAATGTAGAGAAGACACAATAGGGTGATGAGATTTGTACAGAACCAGCTAAGTTCCTGTAAATAATGCTGACCTCACGGTTCAGGAACTCTCTGGCGATGTCCTCCGCTAATTCCTTGTAGATGTTGGTGTTTGGTATCATGACACCAACTTTTGAAAGCCCAAAATCTGTGACTTTAATATGTCCAGTAGACGTTATCAGGAGGCTGTGAAAGAAAAGATGGGTTTAGCTTCATAGACCGTGAGATGATAAAGGATAAATTTCCCCCTTTTGTTATAATACAGGGGGCACTTACTTCTCTGGCTTCAAGTCTCTGTGCACCACACCATAACTATGGAGGTATTCTACAGCAAGAACCGCTTCTGCAAAGTATAAGCGGGCCAAGGGGACAGGTAAAGGACCCCTGGTTCTTAGGAGGGTCCTGCAGTCTCCACCTATAGAAGAAAGAAAATATGACAGGTAAGTGGTTTATTCAGCGGATCACCATAATGTATAATGAGAAGTGAGCAGAGACATTGGGGCAGGAGAGAATATATAAAGATATAATGTATATTCGACATAATATTAGTCTGAAGTCATGGTGAAACGTCATCCATGTAACTAATAACACAAATAGCATCTTGTCTACAGCTGGAGATACTGACAGTGCGGACATACAGGGAGATCACACACATCAATGACTTTCCGGGCATCTTGGTAATGGATAACCTGTAGTAAATGCTCTGTGGGGATGTAACCATTCACATTGAAAAATCCTAATTTTAAGAGTGGTGATAAAATGTAAGCAGACATGGTCTGAATATAATACAATGTACGTGTCCTACCTCCTACATACTCCATGACCATACACAGGTGAGATCTTGTAGGGAAGGAGCAGAGCATGGAGAGCACAAAGGGACAATCAGCGAATGTCAGGATGTCCCTCTCCAGAAAGGCCATTTCCACTTTCCGTGGCCTATCCAAGTTCTTCTTGGCCATTTTCTTCATAGCAAAGACCTGTTGTGAGACTTTATGATGCACTAAGTAGACGGCACTAGAGAGAAGGAGAATCCAAGGGTTATAATAAATCCTTATTACAGTCTGTATATAGAAGTCATTATATGATTTTCTGTACTAATGTTTATACTAGAAGTCCGGCCATCACTAGAAATCCACATCTAGAAATACATGAGACACTACATAGATCACCTATGGGAGGTTCCACAATGCCACGTCTGCCGGAGCCCTCACCAAGGTCACATTACAGGTGAGAGAATCTACCGAAATTCTTCTTGGGCAGATTCGCTATAATTGACCAGTAGTTACGATTCAGTCCAAATAAAAATTGGTCCAAATTGAAAGTCCTCCAATTGCTGTAAGCAGATGTTTTTTAAGCTCTCTCCACACCCCAAAGCATAATAAATGGAGGGGAGGAAATACGTTAAAATGTAATTAAACATAATATACCCACCTGTCCTAGGCCCTCACCTGTCCATCACTGCAGTCCTCCATCCTCTGTGCCAGTCTTTGGTTGTTCTGGCGCCCCCTTCTGCTGCTGAGGCCAGTGATTGGACTCACATGGTCATGGTGGACGGTGGCAGGTGCAGATGTCATTGATGTCCATATCGTGTCACCCCTATCGTGACCATGTGTAGCCAATAACTCTTATCAGCTCCATAATGAAGCCCCCCCAAAAAAACAAGGACTGGAGCGGAGAGCAGGAAAGCTCTGGTGGAGGTGGCAGCATAAGGACAGATGAGGGTCCAGGACAGGTGAGTGTAATGTATTATATTATTTGAATCCCTTTCCTTACAGTTTGATTTGTTACAGATCAGTTTGCTCAACTGGATATACAGTACAGTAACTGAGCTGAATAGTGACATTTAGATGTGGACAGTGGTGTGGACTTGTATCGTTTCCCTATGACAGTGATGGCGAACCTTTTAGAGACCGAGTGCCCAAACTGCAATCCAAAACTCACTTATTTATCGCAAAGTGCCAACACGGCAATTTAACCTGAATACTGTCTGAGGTTTTATTTTGGAAAAACAACTCCTACATTAGCACGCAATAGAGTCTATAGCAAAGAGCTTGTAAGCGCTGCAGTCCAAGCCTAAGATTCTCGCCACCGATTGCAGAGGAGGTCTGTTCTTGAGAATGGAGAGGATTTTTATTCAAAAGTAAAATTGCAAAGTCGTTTGTTTTTACAACCTCTTTGTTTCTGTAACCCTTTATCATGATGAGAATAACCCTTTAAGCCAGGGATGTCAAACTTTAATATACAGAGGGCCAAAATTAAAAGCTTGGACAAAATCACAGGCCAAACTTTATATTTGTTAAAAAATGTCTACAATTCAGGAAGTTTTTCCTTATCAAATAAAACTATTAACTTTTGCAATTATATTGTAATAATATAATATGTTATGTAAGAGCCGTAAAAAGCATGGCCTAATGTAAATATGTAATAACAAAAGGATAAAAAAAACTTGAATAAAACAGATAATAAAGTATGATGCAAACAAATGTGCCCCCAAACAGAGTATGATACCCCCACAGTGAATTCCTCCACATGCACAGTATGATGACCCTACTGTACCCCCCATCAATCCCTGGTGACCCCATCACAGTATGATTGTGACCCCATCACAGTATGATTCTCCAGCAGTAATCCCCACACAGCCCTCCATACAGTATAATGGTCCCCACATAGTTCTCCATACAGTATAATGACACCACATAGTCCTCCATACAGTGTAATGGGCCCCACATAGTCCTCCATACAGTATAATGGGCCCCACATAGTCCTCCATACAGTATAATGGCCCCATATAGTCCTCCATACAATGTAATGGCCCCACATAGTCCTCCATACAGTACAATGGCCTCACATAGTCCTCCATACAGTATAATGGCCCCACATAGTCCTCCATACAGAATAATAGGCCCCACATTGTCCTCCATACAGTATAATGGTCCCCACATAGTTCTCCATACAGTATAATGACACCACATAGTCCTCCATACAGTGTAATGGGCCCCACATAGTCCTCCATACAGTATAATGGGCCCCACACAGTCCTCCATAAAGTGTAAAGGGCCCCACATAGTCCTCCTTACAGTATAATGGCCCCCACATAGTCCTCCATACAGTGTAATGGGCCCCACATAGTCCTCCATACAGTGTAATGGCCTCACATAGTGCTCCATACAGTGTAATGGGCCCACATAGTCCTCCATACAGTATAATGGCCCCATATAGTCCTCCATACAATGTAATGGCCCCACATAGTCCTCCATACAGTACAATGGCCTCACATAGTACTTCATACAGAATAATGGGCCCCCATATGGTCCTTCCTACAGTATAATGGCCCCCACATAGTCCTCCATACAGAATAATGGGCCCCCATATGGTCCTTCGTACAGTATAATGGCCCCACATAGTCCTCCATACAGAATAATGGGCCCCACATAGTCCTAAATACAGAATAATGGGCCCCCATATGGTCCTTCCTACAGTATAATGGCCCCCACATAGTCCTCTATACAGTGTAATGGGCCCCACATAGTCCTCCATACAGTGTAATGGCCCCATATAGTCCTCCATACAGTGTAATGGGCCCACATAGTCCTCCATACAGTATAATGGCCCCACATAGTCCTCCATACAGAATAATGGGCCCCCATATGGTCTTTCCTACAGTATAATGGCCCCCACATAGTCCTCCATACAGTGTAATGGGCCCCACATAGTCCTCCATACAGTGTAATGGCCCCATATAGTCCTCCATACTGTGTAATGGGCCCATATAGTCCTCCATACAGTATAATGGCCCCACATAGTCCTCCATACAGTATAATGGCCCCACATAGTCCTCCATAGAGTATATTGGCCTCATATAGTCCTTCCTACAGTATAATGGGCCCCACATACTCTTTCATACAGTATTATGAGCACCACATAGTCCTCCATACAGTGTAATGGTCCCACATAGTCCTCCATACAGTACAATGGCCGCACATAGTCCTCCATACAGAATAATGGGCCCCACATAGTCCTCCATACAGAATAATGGGCCCCCATATGGTCATTCCTACAGTATAATGGCCCCCACACAGTCCTCCATACAGTGTAATGGGCTCCACATAGTCCTCCATACAGTGTAATGGCCCCATATAGTCCTCCATACAGTGTAATGGGCCCACATAGTCCTCCATACAGTATAATGGCCCCACATAGTCCTCCATACAGTATAATGGCCCCACATAGTCCTCCATACAGTATATTGGCCCCATATAGTCCTTCCTCAAGTATAATGGGCCCCGCATACTCTTTCATACAGTATTATGAGCACCACATAGTCCTCCATACAGTGTAATGGGCCCCACATAGTCCTCCATACAGTATAATGGCCCCACATAGTCCTCCATACAGTATAATGGCTCCAAATGCTCCTCCATATTGTAAAATGGCCCCATATAGTCCTCCATACAGTATAATGGCCCCGCATACTTCTCCATATTTTATAATGGCTCCATATAGTCCTCCATACAGTATAATGGCCCCGCATAGTCCTCCATACAGAATAATGGGCCCCCATATGGTCCTTCCTACAGTATAATGGCCCCCACATAGTCCTCCATACAGTGTAATGGGCCCGCATACTTCTCCATATTTTATAATGGCCCCACATAGTCCTCCATACAGTATAATGGCCCCACATAGTCCTTCATACAGTATATTGGCCCCATATAGTCCTTCCTACAGTATAATGGGTTCCACATAGTTTTTCATACAGTATTATAAGCACCACATAGTCCTCCATACAGAATAATGGGCCCCACATAGTCCTCCATACAGAATAATGGGCCCCCATATGGTCCTTCCTACAGTATAATGGCCCCCAAATAGTCCTCATACAGTGTAATGGCCCCATATAGTCCTCCATACAGTGTAATGGGCCCACATAGTCCTTCATACAGTATAATGGCCCCACATAGTCCTCCATACAGTATAATGGCCCCACATAGTCCTCCATACAGTATATTGGCCCCATATAGTCCTTCCTACAGTATAATGGGCCCCACATACTCTTTCATACAGTATTATGAGCACCACATAGTCCTCCATACAGTGTAATGGGCCCCACATAGTCCTACATACAATATAATGGCCCCACATAGTCCTCCATACAGTATAATGGCTCCACATGGTACTCCATATTGTATAATGACCCCATATAGTCCTCCATACAGTATAATGGCCCTGCATACTTCTCCATATTTTATAATGGCCCCATATAGTCCTTCCTACAGTATAATGGGCCCCACATACTCTTTCATACAGTATTATGAGCACCACATAGTCCTCCATACAGTGTAATGGGCCCCACATAGTCCTCCATACAGTATAATGGCCCCACATAGTCCTCCATACAGTATAATGGCTCCATATAGTCCTCCATACAGTATAATGGCCCCGCATAGTCCTCCATACAGTATAATGGCCCCACTTAGTCCTCCATACAGTATAATGGCCCCACATAGTCCTCCATACAGTATAAAGGCCCCACATAGTCCTCCATACAGTATAAAGAGACCACATAGTCCTCCATATTGTATAATGACTCCGCATACATCTCCGTACAGTATAATGGCCCTGCATAGTGTTCCATACTGTATAATGGCCCCACATAGTCCTCCATACCTTATAATGGCCCTACATAGTCCTCCATACAGTATAATGGCCCCGCATGGTCCTCCATACAGTATAATGGCCCCGCATACTTCTCCACACAGTATAATGACCCCGCATACTTCTCCATACATTATAATGACCTCGCATACTTCTCCGTACAGTATAATGGTCCTGCATAGTGTTCCATACTGTATAATGGCCCCACATAGTCCTCCATACCTTATAATGGCCCCACATAGTCCTCCATACAGTATAATGGCCCCGCATGGTCCTCCATACAGTATAATGGCCCCACATACTTCTCCACACAGTATAATGACCCCGCATACTTCTCCGTACAGTATAATGGTCCTGCACAGTGTTCCATACTGTATAATGGCCCCACATAGTCCTCCATACAGTATAATGGCCCCGCATGGTCCTCCATACAGTATAATGGCCCCGCATGGTCCTCCATACAGTATAATGGCCCCGCATACTTCTCCACACAGTATAATGACCCGCATACTCCTCCATACAGTATAATGACCCCGCATACTTCTCCGTACAGTATAATGGTCCTGCATAGTGTTCCATACTGTATAATGGCCCCACATAGTCCTCCATACCTTATAATGGCCCCACATAATCCTCCATACAGTATAATGGCCCCCACATAGTCCTCCATACAGTATAATAGGCCCCGCATACTTCTCCACACAGTATAATGACCCCACATACTCCTCCATACAGTATAATGACCCCGCATACTTCTCCGTACAGTATAATGGTCCTGCATAGTCCTCCATACTGTATAATGGCCCCACATAGTCCTCCATACTGTATAATGGCCCCACATAGTCCTCCATACAGTATAATGACCCCGCATACTCCTCCATACAGTATAATGACCCCGCATACTTTTCCGTACAATATAATGGCCCTGCATAGCGTTCCATACTGTATAATCAGGTCGCACGTGTAGAGGAGAGTGGCCGCGGTGCTAGTGAGAGGGGAATGGTGCGCGGGCTGAGGAGAGTGATGGTGGTGGCGGCAGTGCTGAGGACATGGAGCTCGTGCCCACCGGGAGGGCTCTGCGTGCCATAGGTTCGCCACCACTGCCCTATGATAACACTGAATGTTAGAGCACAGAGGCAGAAGTATTGTCATAGGGAACCCTGAGAAATGTGGATTATGGTAACAGAAATCTCACCCAAAAGCTCCGCTGCTGATGAGTTTCGAAGTTTCATAGTCGCTCATATGCGGCTTTCCTGCCGGGATCAATGATGATTCGATCACGCTCTATAAAGGAATATGAAATGATATTAAGGAAAAAAGCTCCAGATGCAGAAACGTCTCCCCCTATATTATGTCCCAGCTGATTTACACTGATCCGATGTAGGGAGGATACAAGCCGGACGCTCCGCAGACACGGATGTAATATAAGGGGGTCCTCTATACACCGGTATAATTGTAAAGTGCTGGATAATATGAGAGATCAAACAGAGAAGAACTTACTGGGAATCTGTCAGCAGGATTGTTCTATGTAATCTGGAAGTAGCATGATGTAGGGGCAGAGACCCTGATTCCAACGATGTGTTACTTACTAGGCTGTGTGCTGTTGTTTCCATAAAATCAGTTTTTGATCAGCAGGAGATTATCACTAGAGGACTATGTGTCTCGTGCCATGTAGTCCTATTGCTCTGTAACCCCGACTCAACCACGGATTAGCAGCGTTCTGCCTATGCACAGTGTACACAGAAAGCTGCCAATCAGTAGTGTGGGCGGGGTTATACAGGGCTCAGCATTCAGAGGACTGCTAGATCTGCTGCGAATAAAACAGTGATTTTATTACAACTGCTGCACCCAGTAAAGTAAGTGATATATCGTTGGAATCAGGGTCTCTGTCCCTACATCATGCTGCTCTCTGATGAAATAGCATGAACCTGGTGACAGATTCCCTTTAATATAAATGCAGTTGACTAACACATTAGTGTCATCTCCACTTAGAATAGAGACGTCCCCTGGTTATATGGGGGATAATACTGGTCAGGTCAGTCACACCCCATGATCTGGTGATACACAGACGTCCCCCTCTATGATACTTACACCGGCGGATTCCTGGATCTCCGGGATCTCACAGATTCCACTGTCAGGATTCACCAGCGCAGATGGAACTAAAATAGTGATAAATGATGAAGAGATAAAATGTATTAGACGATATCAATCCTACATAGATAATACAGCGATATAACGGGGAAATGACAAGACGTCTGTGAATGGAATTAATACTCGTTATATGGGGATTCTAATATGGGAACGTACGGGGCATCCACAGATAAATGTAATGTAAATGATGGAGGACCCCCAATCATCACATGAATGAGGAGCCCCCCACCCCTGCTGCACATGAGAGTGATGGGAAGAGAGCTGAAACATAGCAGCCATATGCAAATTAGCCTGGAAGTGCACTGGGGGCGTGTCACTGCACTCAGATTTCTCTTCCATGCCCCCAGTGCACTTCCATCCTGATTTGTATATGGCTTTTACATTAGATTTCTCCTGACTGGTACATTGGATTTCTGCAAGCAAATAATTATTATTAGGGGACAATGGCCTATACGGTCATACTCAGCGGTGGCAGGCCACGCGACTGCTATGGGACCCGTGAGCTGGTGGGGCCCAGTGTCAGCGCCCGCATTGGGCTCCGCCTGCATCGGGCCCCTTCCACATCCCACCCCAGATCGCAGTTGAAAGCAATGATGGAGGCGGGAGCGTTATATGAAACTTCCTTTCACATCATTCCCCCTCTGCGTCTGATGCAGCAGCGCGATGACATCAGTTCAATTGGGTCGGGTAGTGGAGCTGATGAGAGGCGCTGCAGAGACTGAAGCAGCGGGGGAACAAGGAGCGGTAAGTGTATATTTATTTATTTTTGAGTGAGTATGTGGTGTCCATATTGCTGGAGGACTGTGGCTGCACTCGATCCTATGGGTGCTGCACTCAGTCCTATGGGGGCTGCACTAAGCCCTATAGGGGTTGCACTGAACCCTATGGGGGCTGCATTATGCCCTATGGGGGCTGGCTTATATTGCGAGGAAGACCATGGGGGGTGCATTATATTGCATGGAGGACCATGGGGGTGCATTATATTGCATAGAGGACCATGGGGGTGCATTATATTGCATGGAGGACCATGAGGGGTGCATAATATTGCGTGGATGACCATGGGAGGTGCACAATATTGCATGGAGGACAATATGGGTGCATTATATTGCATGAAGGACCATGGGGGTGCATTATATTGTGTGAAGGACCAGGGGGATGCATTATATTGCATGGAGGACCATGGGGGGTGCATTATATTGCATGGAGGACCATGGAGGGTGCATTATATTGCATGGAGGACCATGAGGGGTGCATTATATTGCATGGAGGACCATGGGGGGTGCATTATATTTTGTGGAGGACCACGAGGGGTGCATTATATTGCATGGAAGACCATGGGGGTGCATTATATTGTGTGGGGACCATGGGGTGGCGCATTATATTATATGTAAGGCTATGTGGGACCATTATGATATTTGAAGGGTTATGTGGGGCCATTATAATATTTGGAGGGTTATGTCGGGGCATTATACTGTATGCAAGCAATTATACGGTGTGAAGATTTGTGTGGGGTCCATCTTACTGTGTGAAGGGCTGTGTGTTGCCTTTATACTGTTTGGAGGGCTAGCAGGGGCCATTTTATGGTGTGGTGAGGTATGGGGGCCATTATACTGCATAGAAGGCTGTGTGGGGGTCACAGTTGGGGGATCATACTGTGTTGGGGTCACCATGCTTTGCGTCGGGAGTTGAGGGGGTGTACAGTAGGGTCATTATACTGTGCATGTGGAGGCTAATGTGGAGGAATGCACCATGGAGGAATCATACTGTATTTGGGGGGCACTTTTGTTGGCATCATACTATAGGGGGGCAATGAAATAGAAATCTAGGACTTCAGCAGGAGGAAAATTAATATGTAAAGGCTGGAAAGTTGTGAGATCTGCTCTCCTGTCACTCCGACAATTATTTAATTTTTTTTTTTTCAGTTGGGGGGGCAATCAGAACTTCTGCTATTGTGCCCCATGATTTCTATGCATGCCCCTGGTCCTACCACTACTTCTATATGAAACAATGTGCTGCCAGGTTCCCATTACACAGAGTAGAGCAGACCTGAGCAAAGTGGAGCCCGTGGGCCACATCCGGCCCTCTGACTGTTCCAGTCCGGCCTGTGGACTGAGATAGCAGTAGGACTGAAGCAGAGGCCCACGGACCGCACCGTGCCTGCCCACTCGCTTACACCGCCGCCTGGCCCTGTCTCCATCTGCGAGCCGCTGAGCTGCTGCATTAGTAGAGGAGGGACCTCCAGCCCCTTCCTCCGCCAATCAGCGTGTGTAGCAGCTGACGCAATGACGTCATCGGAGACATGAAAAGAGGCACAGCACCGGGGGCACGGGAGCAAGGTGAATGTGTGCTTTTTTTAAGGTGTATGGGATGTCTGACAGGACACGGGGAGACTATAGGGGTCTATTGCAGGACATGGGGAGGCTATAGGGTTCTATTGCAGGACATGTGAAGGCTATAGGGGTCTATTGTAGGACATGGGGAGGCTATAGGGGTCTATTGCAGGACATGGGGAGGCTATAGGGGTCTATTGCAGGACATGGGGAGACTATAGAGGTCTATTGCAGGACATGGAGAGGTTATAGGGGTCAATTGCAGGACATGGGGAGGCTAGAGGGGTCTATTGCAGGACATGTGAAGGCTATAGGGGTCTATTGCAGGACATGGGGAGGCTATAGGGGTCTATTGCATGACATGGGGAGGCTATAGGGGTCAGTTGCAGGACATGGGGAAGGCTATAGGGGTCTATTGCAGGACATGGGGAGGCTATAGGGGTCTATTGTAGGACATGGGGAGGCTATAGGGGTCTTTTGCAGGACATGGGGAGGCTATAGGGGACTATTGCAGGACATGGGGAGGCTATAGGGGTCTATTGCAGGACATGGAGAGACTATAGAGGTCTATTACAGGACATGGAGAGGTTATAGGGGTCAATTGCAGGACATGGGGAGGCTATAGGGGTCTATTGAAGGACATAGGGAGGCTATAGGGGTCAGTTGCAGGACATGGGGGAGGCTATAGGGGTCGACTGCAGGACATGGGGAGGCTAAAGGGGTCTATTGCAGGACATGGAGAGGCTATGGGAGTCTATTGCAGGACATGGGAAGGCGATAGGGGTCTATTGCAAGACATGGGGAGGCTATGGGAGTCTGTTGAAGGACATGGGGAGGCTATGGGGGTCTGTTGCAGGACATGTGGAGGCTATGGGGGTCTGTTGCAGGACATGTGGAGGCTATGGGGGTCTGTTACTGGACATGGGGTGGCTATGGGGGTCTGTTGCCTGACATGGGGAGGCTATGGGGGTCTATTGCAGGACATGGAGAGGCTATGGGGGTCTGTTGCAGGACATGTGGAGGCTATGGGGGTCTGTTGCAGGACATGTGGAGGCTATGGGGGTCTGTTGCTGGACATGGGGAGGCTATGGGGTCTGTTACTGGACATGGGGATGGTCTGGGGGTCTGTTGCTGCATATAGGGAGACTATAGAGTTTTGTTGCAGGACATGGGTAGGCTATAGGGGTCTATTGCAGGACATGGGGAGGCTCTGGGAGTCAGTTGAGGGACATAGTGAGGCTCTAGGAGTCAGTTGAGGGACATGGTGAGGCTCTGGGAGTCTGTTGAGGGACATGGTGAGGCTATGGGGGTCTGTTGCTGGACATGGTAAGGCTATGGGGGTCTGTTGGAGGACATGAGGAGGCTATGAGGGTCTGTCCCAGGACATGGGGAGGCCTATGAGGGTCTGTTGCAGGACATGGGGAGGCTATGGGGGTCTGTTTCTGGATGTGGGGAGGCTGTGTGGGGCTCTCATGTTGGACGTCGAGTGATTATGGGGCTCATACGGTATATAGAAGGGGCTGTATTCGAGTTCGAACTGTATAAAGGGGGATTCTTACTTCTGCTCAATATTAAGTCATGCAATTAATATTAATGTAATTAATATAAGAATTATAATTATTATATTGATATTAATATGGATCAGAATTAATCACAGTCTCTAATGTGGCCCCTCGGGAAAATGAATTGCCCACCCTTGGAGTACAGAGTACATCTAACATTATCCCCGTCCTCTATTATATCTGGATATTCCTTGTAGAAGGTCGGATGATCGCTCACCTGTAATAAGATCGCTGTTCAGCTCCGGCTGACTCCTTGTAGGGTCAGGGATTTCCGGGGTCACATTTTGCTCATATTCGCCGTCGCCTTCTGGTGTTTCCTGATTGATATAATATATATAATTAATATGTGGAATATTTCACTAAATTACCAAATACATAAATCAGGAAGGACTAAATCAACATTTACAGATACACCAATTGTAACTGTACGAATCCCGCGCCATCTTCAGAACTTTTCTCAGAAAGTTCTCTCACTTCAGGGGATTAAGATGAGTTAACATTACAAAATCTCACGTTCTGTGTCAGATTCTATTTTCTACACCGTGATATCCCAGAGCGGTGTTATCTGCGTTCTATATACCATGGCGATATCTTGTAATTCATTCATTACAGTATTCGGTAGAATTGCTTTACACTGCAGCTCCTCTCCACAAGTCCAGATTAATATACTGTATAAGAGACTTGTATACACAATATTTCTGTAAAGATGTCTATTATCTCAGCTGCAGCATTTAGAAGCAGGAAGACTCTGATAATAGTGATAGACAGAGGCGGGATATACAGACTTCCCACCACTGAGCTGTGACTACATCTGCAGAATACAGACTGTCATCACAGACGAGGGAGCAGCAGAGACAGACGGCCATAAAATATCCTATGCCTGCCGGGGACTGACAGGGAGGCCTGTAAGATCTAACCCCAGATCTTCTGAGATCTGACTGGTGATCTGGAGAAGATCAGAGAACAAGGACGAGTGATAGAGAAGATGATGGCTTCTTACCAGGCGTTCCGATGAGCGGGCCGGACGTTCCAGTACACACAGGACTTTTTCGGCCAGGTCTTTAACAAAAGCCAAATCTCCATTTTGAGATCTTTTTTCAGCCTATAAAGAAGAAAAGAAACAATAAGGAACATTCTGAGGTGAGAAAGGTCACAATGGAGGCGGCCATTGTATGTGACATCTGCTCCTCTCTCTGCAGATACAATTACTACATATCTGGGGTTTATAGTGTTATATATTAGAGGAAAGGACAAGCTTCTATCCCACCATTATTGTCTATTATTACAGAGAAGTTTTGTGCGGAGTGTCCGCCATTTACCTGTTGTAGTAATGTCCTGATGTTGTGACATAAATCCATCAGATACTCTGAGGTTAGTTGATCTTGTTGATTTTTGGTCAGGCAGTCCTTTACTAGCTGCATCACCAGCCGGCGAGTGAAGCTGAGGACGCCATCGGGTGGTAGAAGCACAATGTTAGGGCGATTGATGATAAGAATGTCCAATAGTGCTTCTTCCTGAAAATCGTCTAGATATAATCCAGCCATAGCGAAAAACTGCAAGTGCTATCAATCACTATGGAACCAAGAATGGCACCCGTGAGCCTGTGTGCATTGTAGAAGTAGCAATTGTGAGCTGTGATGTCATAATGGCCGACTGTCATCATGGAATCTTGTGATGGAATCTTCAAGAAGCGGCTCTGCACAAATACAGTGGGAAAAATAAGTATTTGATACACTGCCGATTTTGGAAGTTTTCCCACCTACAAAGAATGGAGAAGTCTGTAATTTTTATCGTAGGTACAGATTCTAAAAAAAAATCCAGAAAATCACATTGTATGATTTTTACATAATTTGCATTTTATTGCATGATATAAATATGTGATCACCTACTGATGAGCAAGAATTCTGGCTCACCGACCTGCTATGCTATGTACGCACGTTGAGTATTTGGTTGCAGAAATTTCTGCAAGGTTTCTGCATTTCTTGGCAGCAAAAACCCTGCTGAAAAAACAGACGTTTTGCCGCGATTTTGATGTGTTTTTGCCACATGTTTGCATGAGGTTTTTGCATGTGTTTTTTTAAGCTTTTTTGTATAGCAGTGAATGCTTTTTGGAGCTAAATAAAGATATTTGAAAAAAGAAATGTTGAACATTGCTTTAACCCTTAGATTACTGTTGGACCTGGGGTGAGTATATTGGTTAATTTAAATGATTAAAGAATGTGTCTGTTATATTTCAAATAAAGTGTTTTATTCTTGGTGTGTGTGTTTATTTAACTTTTTACTTACAGGTTTAGTACTGAGGGTTAATCCATGTCCATAAAGACACATACAAAAAATCAATTGCTAGACACTCTAGTTAGACATTACTACCTTAGATACCAATTAGCCACATGATAGGCTCAGGGATAAAAGTGACTCCAGCTCAACCAATAATGTAAGTATAGTTCATTTATTAGAAACGATAAAAATTACAATTAAAAACAATAAGTGAAGATAGAGGGGAGTGAGGAGAGGGGGGACCTCAAACCAGGAGACACCGATATGTAGACAACGATACTAATGCTTACACAAAATACAGCCAGTTAATGACATCAATATGGCTGCTGTATATTAGAATAAGTCACCAATTAGTCAATTACCATACTATACCATTTTGCATATGACGCGCCCCCTGGGCCATATTCTTTAGGGGAATACCCGGAGCCGGATCAGATGGGAGTTGTAGTCTTCCGAGTGGCTGTGACCCGGTCCGTGCCCAGGGTGTCAAGCTCAGAGTATGTGGCAGTCCTACAGATGTTATTAAGTTCTTAATGTCGACTACGCCACCCGTTGTATTGCGGTCACTATGGCCGCCGCTGCAGCAGGGTCCGCTGAGGCTGATGGTGTTGGTGTAGCTATTGATAGTATAACCCCCAACGGGTGGGGTATAGCCTCAGGGGGTCAGGTGCAGAGGATGGGGGTTGTGGTGGTGCAGCATAGATGTTAAGTGAAGACAGAGTCGGGTTGTGCAGTTTAGGGTATTTACTCACTGCTGATGTTCCGGTCACTCCAGCTTCAAGTGACCACCCGAGCCGTACTGCGTCCACCAGGTCCTGGATTCAGCCAACCCCCAAGCAAGTCCGGAGCGTGACCCTGAGCTCTCCTTCTGTCCTTTCCTCTGGCCGTCCCCACTAGTGATCCACCTAGGTCCAGCTCCCTCGGGCCTTCTGTTGGGAGACCCTTGGCCTTGGGTTCCCTGACCCTCCACGTGGTTTGCCTTCGGGGTGGATGTGGTGGGTGGCCGTGGCAGACGCTGCCCACGGCCTCCGGTCTCTGGCTAGGGTGTGCTTTTGCCCCCACCAGTTTGGGATCCGGTACCCTATTGCCGACTCTTCACCCGGGGATTGAATTTGGGTTCTCAGAGTCCTTTCTTTGTCCCCTCTGGGTCTTTCCTTCTCTGCTCCACTCTCTCTCTCTGGGGCTGCTCTGCTCCTCTTCCTCTGCCTTCTCTGCCAAGGCTGACAGACTGACTCCTCTGCAAAGACTGACAGACTGACTCCTCCGCAAAGACTGACCCTGTTCTTTGATGGTGCCCACCTTAAATACTCCCTCTATGTGTGAGCTCAGGTGACCAGCACCCAATGAGCTCCTATCTTTACCCAGGCTGCTCCCCCTATCTGCCCCTACACTACTTGGGATGTTCCACCCCCCTCCCACTCCAGCCAGGAACAGACTCGGTCGTACCTGCACATTTCTAAGTGGGAGTACCGTCGGCCTGCCCCTCGGAAATGGGATGTGTGTAGTGCATGCAGCCTACCGAGCTCAGGTCCACACTCCATCCTTACCCGGGAGTGGAATATCACACCTCTGGGTTGAGGTGCAGTACCCCTGTAGCAGCCGAATCCTCAGGGTGCTACACATACATAAAGCGTATTCTACAAACTTCAATTTAAAGTGCATAGTGCAAAACATAGCTATGTATTATTCAATAGTAATAGATCCACTGGTATAAAGAGGCAAAAGTCAGCTATGAATGTAAGATGGTAGTGCATCAGTATCAAAGTAAAAATGAAAACAATGTAGTTTAATTATTGCCAAATTTGGCTTATATTGATAAACTGATGGTCAAAGCTGTACTTCCATCAGATGATAATTAATTCAAACATTGGCTAAAGTGAAAAAAATGATTCATTACCTGAATACTATGTAGTAAGTGAGCAGGGAGTGATAAGGACGCTGTGTCTCCCGCAGCCTCCATAAGCGTCCTTATCACCTCACTTATTGCACCTCTGCATGAGAATTTTGTCACGCAGCATCGGTGCAGTTAGTGAGGTCACTGGATCTCATCAGCTGATGAACTCATGTGACCTCTGTCCTGGCAGCTCAGCACTATACACTGCAGGGAGCGATCACGCTCCTGTCAGTTTATAGCCTGCTGTGAGGTGATCGGATCACCATGGGATACTTGTGATTCGGCGGATAGGTGAGTATAAGCTCTTTTTTTTAACATTCATTTAAACTTATTTTTTCCCTGCAAGCACAGACCCAAGCTGATGACAGCTCCCATCATCAATGCCTGCACTTGCTATTATCAGCGGCAGCAGCCCTAGGCTGTTGGGAGGACTGGTCTTTCATCAGCTGAACCTGTCACCCGCGGTCAATTCTTTATGCGTTTTTGCTGCGTTTTTGACCCATTGACTTCAATTGAGTCCGTCAAATACGCAGCAAAAATACACAGCAAATCCGCAAATATTTTGATACCTGCGTTTTCGTTGCAGATTTGACTGACTCAATTGAAGTCAATGGGATAAAAACGCTCAAAGAATTGACATGCTACAGATTTAAATGCAATGCTAATCCTGACAAGAAAATTCCTGATCTTGTGCACAGCACTTCAGGATTTTCATTGCATTAGCTGGCACAAGGATTCTCTAGCATTTTGGGCCCATTTCCGTGTGGAAAAAAATGCTGTGAAAATGCACCAATAACACACCATGTGCACACAGAACACAGTTTTTTTTAAGAAGCCCTCCTACTCAGCATTCTTTACCTGTATTAATTGCACCTGTTTGAAGTCATTACCTGTATAAAAGACACCTGGCCACACACTCAATCAAGCACACTCCAAGCACTCCACTATGGCCAAGAACAAAGAGCTGTCTAAGGACACCAGGGACAAAATTGTAGACCTGCACAAGGCTGGAATGGGCTACAGGAGAATAGGCAAGCAGCTTGTTGAGAAGGCAACAACTGTTGCTGCGATTATTAGAAAATGGAAGAAACACATGACGACTGTCAATCTTCCTTGGTCTGGTGCTCCATGCATGATCTTGCAATGTGAAGTAAGGATGATTCTGATAAAGGTCAGGAATCAGCCCAGAACTACATGGGAGGATCTGCTCAATGACCTGAAGAGAGCTGGGACCACAGTCTCAAACATTACCGCTAGTAACTTACTACACCGTCATGGACGAAAATCCTGCAGTGCACGCAAGGTCCCCCTGATCACGCCAGCACATGTCCAGGCCCATTTGAAGTTCACCAATGACCATCTGGATGATCCCGAGGAAGCATGGGAGAAGGTCATGTGGTCAGATGAAACCGAAATAGAACTTTTTGCTATCAACTCCACTCACTGTGTTTGGAGGAAGGAGAAAGATGAATACAACCCCAAGAACACCGTCCCAACCTTGAACCATGGTGGGGAAAACATCATACTTTGGGGGTCTTTTCTGCTAATGGGACAGGACAACTGCATCGTATTGAAGGGAGGATGGATGGGGTCATGTAGATTTTGGCTAACAACATCCTTCCCTCAGTAATGACAATGACCCAAAATACAGACAGGACAACTAAGGAGTGTCTATGTAAGAAGCATTTCAAGGTCCTGGAGTGGCCTAGCCAGTCTCCAGACCTGAACCCAATAGAAAATCTTTGGAGGGAGCTGAAACTAAATGTTGCCCAGCGACAGCCCCGAAAACTGAAAGATCTGGAGAAGATCTGTATGGAGGAGTGGGCCAAAATCCCTGCTGCAGTGCGTGCAAACCTGGTCAAGAACTACAGGAAACGTCTGACCTCTGTAATTGCAAAGGTTTCTGCACCAAATATTAAATTCTGTTTTTCTATTGTATCAAATACTTATTCCAGGCAATAAAATGCAAATTAATTATGTAAAAATCATACAAAGCAATTTCCTGGATTATTTTTTTTTTACATTCTGTTTCTCACAGTTGAAGTGTACCTATAACAAAAATTACAGGCCTCTCCATTCTTTGTAGGTGGGAAAACTTGCAAAATCAGCAGTGTATCAAATACTTATTTTCCCAACTGTAGATGCTGCCTTGCAATATTTAGGGTTTGTTCAAACTCGCGTATAAATAATGGGTCCCATTCCCATCCAGGAGAGTGGAAGAAATCTTAGTCACTAAGCTGGTACTGTAAAAAGGAAGTGTTTTTGTCACAGAAAAAAAAATGCTGATGTAATGGCATTTGTGGAAACACCCCACAGATATCCTCAGTCATATGATGGGAAATATTGTATATACAGTGGTGGCCAAAAGTATTGGCACCCCTGCAATTCTGTCAGATAATATTCAGTTTCTTCCTGAAAATGATTGCAATCACAAATTCTTTGGTCTTATTATCTTCATTTAATTTGCTTGCATGGAAAAAACACAAAACAGAATGAAGCAAAAATCAAATCATTGATCATTTCACACAAAACTCCAAAAATGGGCCAGACAAAAGTATTGGCACCCTCAGCCTAATACTTGGTTGCACAACCTTTAGCCAAAATAACTGCGAACAACCGCTTCCGGTAACCATCAATGAGTTTCTTACAATGCTCTGCTGGAATTGTAGACCATTCTTCTTTGGCAAACTGCTCCAGGTCCCTGATATTTGAAGGGTGCCTTCTCCAAACTGCCATTTTGAGATCTCTCCACAGGTGTTCTATGGGATTCAGGTCTGGACTCATTGCTGGCCACCTTAGAAGTCTCCAGTGCTTTCTCTCAAACCATTTTATAGTGCTTTTGGAAGTGCGTTTTGGGTCATTGTCCTGCTGGAAGACCCATCACGTCTGAGGGAGACCCAGCTTTCTCACACTGGGCCCTACATTATGCTGCAAAATTTGTTGGTAGTCTTCAGACTTCATAATGCCATGCACACGGTCAAGCAGTCCAGTGCCAGAGGCAGCAAAGCAACCCCAAAGCATCAGGGAACCTCCACCATGTTTGACTGTAGGGACCGTGTTCTTTTCTTTGAATGCCTCTTTTTTTTCCTGTACACTCTATGTTGATGCTTTTTCCCAAAAAAGCTCTACTTTTGTCTCATCTGACCAGAGAACATTCTTCCAAAATGTTTTAGGCTTTCTCAGGTAAGTTTTGGCAAACTCCAGCCTGTTTTTTTTATGTCTCGGGGTAAGAAGTGGGGTCTTCCTGGGTATCCTACCATACAGTCCCTTTTCATTCAGACGCCGACGGATAGTACGGGTTGACACTGTTGAACTTGTTTGGATGTTAGTCGAGGTTCTTTATCCACCATCCGCACAATCTTGCGTTGAAATCTCTCGTCAATTTTTCTTTTCCGTCCACATCTAGGGAGGTTAGCCACAGTGCCATGGGCTTTAAATTTCTTGATGACACTGCGCACGGAAGACACAGCAACATTCAGGTCTTTGGAGATGGACTTGTAGCCTTGAGATTGCTCATGCTTCCTCACAATTTGGTTTCTCAAGTCCTCAGACAGTTCTTTGGTCTTCTTTCTTTTCTCCATGCTCAATGTGGTACACACAAGGACACAGGACAGAGGTTGAGTCAACCTCTGCGCATCCTCCTCCTCCTCATGTTCAGCCTCCATCTCAGATATCACCACATCAGTTACAAGCTCGAAGCACTGCAGTACTGCCTCAGCCAAGCGGCAACAGGCTGTGCTGAAACTCATAAGCTTAGGTGATAAACCTCACACTGCTTGTGAGTTGTGAACAGCTGTGAAAGAGCAGGCAGATCTGTGGCTGAGACCGCTGAACCTACATCCAGGCATGGTCGTGTATGGGGGCTCTGAGGCGAGGCGAGATCACACAAGTACCATGCCTGGCTCATGTGCTTAACATCGTGATTCAGCGGTTTCTTAAATCGTACCCCGAGTTGCCAGATCTGCTTGTCAAAGTACGCCGCCTGTCAGCTCATTTTCGCAAGTCGGCTACAGCTTCCGCCGCCCTTGCTGTGTTGCAGCAGCGTTTACAGCTTCCGGCACACCGACTGGTGTGTGATGTCCCCACTCATTGGAACTCTACCCTTCACATGTTGCAAAGGATTTGTGAGCAGAAGAGAGCAGTTGTGGAGTACCAGCTGCAACAAGGCCGTCGATATTCAGGTTAGACTCCACACATAAGACCTCAGGAGTGGATCTGGATGTCTGACATATGTACCATCCTGACAAACTTTGAGGAGTCCACCAAGATGGTGAGTGGTGATGACGCCATCATTAGCGTCAGCATCCCACTTGTCTGTCTTTTGCAACGCTCTCTGGAGAGAATTAAAGAGGAGGCATTGCAGCCAGAGTATGATGAGATGGATCAAGAAGCCGTAGCGGGTGATTACACACAGCCCAGCCTCATCTCATCCCAACGTGCATTGAGGGACAATGAGGGAGAGGATGAGGAGGAGGAGGAGGAGGAGGAAGAACAGGAGCTGGTATCATGCGCTGTAGATGGTAGTACCTGTACAACTGTCATACCGTCGGTTCAGCGTGGGTGGCCTGAGGACAGGGGGGAGGAGGAGGAGGAGAGCATGGTCAGTCATCATGTTGGTGAGGACACGGAAGCCTTGCCTGTTACCAGTCTGGCACGCATGGCTAACTTTATGTTACGCTGCCTTAACCGTGACCCTCGCGTTGTCAAAATGTTGGGTGACAGTCATTACTGGTTGGTGACACTTGTAGACCCCCGCTACAAGGAGAACTTTCACTCTCTTATTCCTGAGGTGGAGAGGTCTACAAAAATGGGGCAATACCAGAAGGCCCTTGCTGCAGAACTCTTAAAAAAATTCCCATCTGAACACGCTAGCGGCAGAGGTCACAGTTCGTTGCCCAACCAAGGCGTACAGGCGAGAGAGACGCAACTCCAATCCAGCAGAGACAGGGGAACACTGTCAACGTTCTGGGACAGTTTTCTGACACCCGCCCAGCTTACAGGCCCTGAGGCGCGGGGAACTCTCACAAGGAGTGGAAAGTTTCAAAAGATGGTGAGGGAGTACCTTGCCGACCGTACCAGCGTCCTCCGTGATTCCTCTGTACCTTTTAATTATTGGGTATCCAAGCTGGACACTTGGAATGAACTCGCTCTGTACGCCTTATCGGAGCGTGTTTTTAGTGCCGCTGGGGGAATTATAACTGATAAGCGCACTCGCCTGTCAACTGACAATGCTGACAAGCTGACCCTTATCAAAATGAACAAGGGCTGGATTGGGCCAGACTTTTCATCACCACCAAATGACAGCAGAGTAACATAAAGTCAAATCCACTGTGTTATTTCGGGAGGTGTATTCCCATGCACCGCTTCACACCCACTCATGGGTATACGCTTCCTCATTTTGGCTCTATTTTGCTCTTCTCCTTATCCTCAGCCTCCACCACCACTATACCACCAGGGTGACCTTGGTCCGTGTTGCCAGCATTGCAAGTTTCTCCCTCCTAATTTTTGGTAGCTTTTGCTTGGAAGGCATAGGAAAAGACTATGGGAGACCCACTCCCCAATAATGGGAATAATGCTTTTAAGATGCTGTACTGCATGGCTCTTGTTTGCCAGCATTGCAAGTTACTCTGTCCTAATTTTTGGCAGCTTTTGCTTGGCAGGCATAGGCAAAGACTATGGGAGACCCACTCCCCAATAATGGGAATAATGTTTTTAAGATGCTGTACTGCATGGCTCTTGCAAGGGGCATTTAAACCGTGTTGTTAAGCTACTGCGACCTCCACCACTTTTCCAAGGGGCATTGATATTGTCTTTTTATTCCACTGCGACCTCCACGTCTCTTCCAAGGGGCATTTAAACCGTCTTTTTAAGCTACTGTGACCTCCACCACTCTTCCAAGGGGCATTAAAACCGTCTTCTTAAGCTACTGCGACCTCCACCGCTCTTCCAAGGGGCATTAAAACCGTCTTGTTAACCCTAGAACGCATGACCATAAAAATCTACATTTTCACATACCTGGGGCCTTTTAGGCCCGTGTGCAAATAACATGGAATAACTCAAACAAAAATGACAAACAACTATATACCTGAGGAATACCTAGAGTTTCAAAATTCTAACTAAAGTAATCTTGCAGAAAATAGAAAACAATTAACAGGACGGGCCTGCGAGGCCCCAGGTATGCGTTCTAGGATTAAGCTACTGCGACCTCCACCATTCTTCCAAGGGGCATTAAAACCATCTTGTTAAGCTACTGCAACCTCCACGTCTCTTCCAAGGGGCATTAAAACCGTCTTGTTAAGCTACTGCAACCTCCACGTCTCTTCCAAGGGGCCTTAAAACTGTCATGTTAAGCTACTGCAACCTCCTCGTCTCTTCCAAGGGGCATTAAAACTGTCTTGTTAAGCTACTGCAAACTCCACGTCTCTTCCAAGGGGCATTAAAACCTTCTTGTTAAGCTACTGCAACCTCCACGTCTCTTCCAAAGGGCATTAAAACCGTCTTGTTAAGCTACTGCAACCTCCACCACTTTTTCAAGGGGCATTGAAATTGTCTTTTTATTCCACTGTGGCCTCCACGTCTCTTCTAAGGGGCATTAAAACCGTCTTGTTAAGCTACTGCGACCTCCACTACTTCTCCAAGGGGCATTAAAACCGTCTTGTTAAGCTACTGCGACCTCCACCACTCTTCCAAGGGGCATTAATATTGTCTTTTTATTCCACTGTGACCTCCACCACACCTCCAAGGGGCATTAAAATCGTCTTGTTAAGCTACTGCAACCTCCACGTCTCTTCCAAGGGGCATTAAAACCGTCTTGCTAAGCTACTGCGATCTCCACGTCTCTTCTAAGGGGCATTAAAACCGTCTTGCTAAGCTACTGCAACCTCCATGTCTCTTCCAAGGGGCATTAAAACTGTTTTGTTAAGCTACTGCGACCTCCACGTCTCTTTCAAGGGGCATTAAAACCGTCTTGTTAAGCTACTGCGACCTCCACCACTTTTCCCAGGGGCATTGATATTGTCTTTTTATTCCACTGCGACCTCCACCATTCTTCCAAGGGGCATTAAAACCGTCTTGTTAAGCTACTGCGACCTCTACCACTTTTCCCAGGGGCATTGATATTGTCTTTTTATTCCACTGCGACCTCCACGACTCTTCCAAGGGGCATTTAAACCATCTTGTTTAGCTACTGTGACCTCCACCACTCTTCCAAGGGGCATTAAAACTGTCTTGTTAAGCTACTGCGACCTCCACCACTTTTCCCAGGGGCATTGATATTGTCTTTTTATTCCACTGTGACCTTCACCATTCTTCCAAGCGGCATTAAAACAGTCTTGTTAAGCTACTGCGACCTCCAACACTTTTCCCAGGGGCATTGATATTGTCTTTTTATTCCACTGCGACCTCCACGTCTCCTCCAAGGGGCATTAAAACTGTCTTGCTAAGCTGCTGCAAACTCCACGTCTCTTCCAAGGGGCATTAAAACCATCTTGTTAAGCTACTGCAACCTCCACATCTTTTCCAAGGGGCATTAAAACCATCTTGTTAAGCTACTGCAACCTCCACGTCTCTTCCAAGGGGCATTAAAACCGTCTTTTTAAGCTACTGCAACCTCCACGTCTCTTCCAAGGGGCATTAAAACCATCTTGTTAAGCTACTGCAACCTCCACGTCTCCTCCAAGGGGCATTAAAACCATCTTGTTAAGCTACTGCAAACTCCACATCTCTTCCAAGTGGCATTAAAACCATCTTGTTAAGCTACTGCGACCTCCACCACTTTCCCCAGGGGCATTAAAACCATCTTGCTAAGCTGCTGCGACCTCCACCATTCTTCCAAGGGGCATTAAAACCGTCTTGTTAAGCTACTGCGACCTCCACCACTTTTCCAAGGGGCATTGATATTGTCTTTTCATTCCACTGCAACCTCCACCATTCTTCCAGAGGGCATTGCATTTCTTCCTAATTTTAGTCAGCTTTTGCTTTTCAATGCATAGGCGAACACTAAGGGAGACCCACTCCCCAATAAGGGGTAGAAGGTTTTAGTATGCTGTAATCCACGTCTGTTTCAAGGGGCATTGCAGTTCCTCATAATTTTTGGAAAGCCTTCCATTCACTGCTTAGGCCAACATTGCACAGGAGACCCAGTTGCTATAAATGGAAAAAACGTTTTAGTTAAGGCCCTCTGACCTCCATGTCAAGGGGCATTAAAGTGCCTCGAAATTTTTGTTAGGCATTGCACTCACTGCATGCCCTTTAACTGTGTAGCCGAACCGCTCCTTTTGGTACCGAAACATATCCTACAAGACATGTGTGGTTGACTGGCGTGATATTGATGTGAATGGTCCCTGTTCCTCCTGCTCTTTCTCCTTTGCCACCACCTCATCCATCATTCATCACCTGAAGCTTTGTTTTAACGGGAGTCATAGAACTGGGATAGTAGCAGGAAAACATCCAGCAATCCTCGGAGAAGGTAGGATATGCGCTAAAACGCTGATCACCTCAGGCCTAGCCGCTACTACATACATGCGCTTGCATTCCAAGAAAACGAAGCAGACGCTAACTTCTATCATCATCATTATGCTCCTCATCTTGGCACTCTCAACTCCCCTGATGGAGAAGCCAGGGCCCACCGGAGGAGTCTGGTTCTCTGGTGGGCTCGTTCAATGCTGCCCTAAAGCAGAGGGAAGTTTGAAGGAGAAATAGGGGCGGTTGGGGACCGTTTATGGACATCCGGCTGCCCCTAGGCGGCTGGGGACCGTGTGTGGACACCCGACCGCGGGGCGGCTGGGGACCGAGTATAGACACCCGGCCCCCCCTGGCGGCTGGGGACCGAGCGTGGACACCCGGCCGCCGGGCGGCTGGGGACTGAGACTGGATGCCTCGCTGCCAAAGTAGCCATGAGGTAGTGGCCAGCTTTGGCCTCCTCCAAACTAAAAGGCCCCATTTCAAGTGCAAGCTAGCAGTATGGTATTGCAGCCTGGGGGTGGGTGGGTGGCAGGTTGCACACTTACGCTTGCATTCCAAGAAAACAAAGCAGATGCTAATGACGCGCCCCTGGGCCTGTGTCGCGCTGCGTTGCGCACGCGGGAGCTTACCCGGAGCCGGATCTCTTGAGGGTTGTAGTCTCGTGGCGGTGACCCGGTCCGTGCCCAGGGAGTCAAACTGAGCGGCGATGTAACAGCGGTAGATGCAGGACGACTACGCCACCCGTTGAATGCAGCTATGGAGCTGCCGCTGCAGGACAGTCCGCTGAGGCCGGTGGATGGATGGTGCAGCGTAGATGGTATAACCCCCAACGGGAGGGGTATGGCCTCAGGGCAGCAGATGTGGATGATGGGGGTAGCAGGAACCACTCAGAGACGGTGCGGTGTAATTCAGAGTACTTGCTAGTGAACGGGGCCTGGTCAGTCCTTGAGCAGATGGGATCTCCCCTGGCCAGGCGGAGTTGTAGGCCTCCCAAACTGACTGTACTCTTCTGGCTACCTTGCTAGAAGCGGATATAAGTAGCCCACGTCCCTGAGTGTACCGTGTGGTGCTCACCCGTATGGCCGGTGACTCGGGGCCTTCTAATGGCTTCCGCTCCACGATGGCGGTGCTGGTCCCACGCGTGTGACAGTGCCTTCGGGTTTCTGGGCCTGAGGACCTGAAATCCCCTGCCGGTCGGCTTCTGCTGCTGGGTAAGAGTTAGTCCCCACAGCCTCGGACGCCGGGTCCGGTAAGAAAGCTTCTCAGTCAGGGCGAGCTCTGCAGCTGCCAGCCCCTGACTTGTAGTAGTATTGCTCCCACTGAGGTTCTGCTGTTTCTTCCTGTGACTGTTTCTTGTCTCTACTCTCCTTGACTGCTAACCCTGCTTCAGCCCCGGGTTTATATAGGGGAAGTTCTTCCCCTCCCAAGACTGGGCAGGAGGTGTGGCATGCACAGGATCCCTGACCAAAGGACCTCCCACCTGCTCTCAGACATAATATCTCTATCACTGTGGCAACCAGACCCCTGGGGTGTCACATTCCCCCCTAGTGAAATTTAGTACTCCGGGACTAAACATATTTTAGAAAAACATAACAAGATATAACAATAACAATACAATAAGAAACACATAAAGGTGGTCACGGCATGTCCGTAACCGGGTGCAGTCTTTGAAGAAAGCAAGGTGTCCATTTCACCAAAACAGGGAGACGTAACCAGGTAGGGGTCTGTCCTACCCCGAGTCCTTAACAGTCTCTAGTCCATCCTGGGTTACGCTCCAACTATGTACAAGGATTCCCGGTAAGTCCACCAAGGATTCCTAAAAATAACTGGAAACACAAAATTATACACAAGCAACAATACACAGATAAACATAAATAAAACAATTTATACACTTCAAATCCTCCAGCGTGCGGGTAACTGGCCTCTAGTGGCCCTAGTGGACCTACGGAGCTGACTGTCTGGCCCTGAACTACAGGGTGTAGGAGCTGTCAAGGGTAAACTGGGCAGCTGTCTACCGGCTCTTTGTCTCACTAGGGGTACGGCAGGCTCACTATAAGCAGAGGGTTGATCCTCCTGTTCTGCTTGTGTGGAGTCTTCTGCCTCCTGGACCGGCTGTTCTTCCAGCTCTACCTGTTGCTCCGTAGGTGCTTGGGATGCTGGTTGGAGGAAGGTGAGTACGGGTACCACAACTGCACCATTGACTTGAGTCCAAGACCGAGGGAAGTCCCCGAGCACAGTACTAACCATATCTTCCCTTTCCTCTACGGGTCGATGGTCTTCTTGTTCCTCTTCAGGGTTCCTCAGTTGTTCGGGACACTTCTTCAGGTGGTCCCGGGATACAATGGCGGTGGTTTCCCCTCCGTCTTTACTGATGGTACAAACCTTCGGGTTCTCGTGGCTTGAGGGCAGTACGGTGTACGGGTCCTTCTCCCACTGGTCATCCAACTTGTGGAGCCGTCTCTTCCTCTTCAAGACCTGCTCTCCGGGTACCAGGGGAACAGCGGGAGCATACTGGTTGTAAGTTTTCTCTTGTCTTTCCCTAGCCTGACAGAGACTTCGCTCCACGCTCTCCTGTACTCTCCGGTACTGCTGCTGCCTCTCTGTGTCCCAGTCTGTTTCTGGTGAAGTGTCCTCGGGTGTCAGGACTCCCATTTCCAGGTCAACAGGTAACTTACCAGGTCTTGCCCTCATTAGGTAAGCCGGGGTACAGTTGGTGGAACCTACCGGGATGTGGTTGTATAGGTCCACCAGATCGGGCAACTTCTCAGGCCACAGACTGCGTTCTTCCAGGGGCAACGTTTTTAGAAGATCCATTACCACCTGGTTCATTTTCTCACAAAGTCCATTAGTTTGCGGATGGTAGGGTGTCGTCCTTATCTTCCGGCAGCCATACAGATTGCAGAATTCCTGGAAGACCTCCGCTTCAAAGGCAGGTCCCTGGTCCGTCAGCACTTGGTCCGGGTACCCGTGTGGACGGCAAAAGTGCTGCTGGAAGGCTCTAGCTGCTGTTTGAGCCGTTAAGTCCTTGACGGGGACGACAACCAGAAACCGGGAGTAATGATCCACGATGGTTAATGCGTAGACGTAGCCACTTCTGCTTGGGGTCAGTTTAACATGATCCAAGGCTACCAGTTCCAACGGTTGCCGGGTGACGATGGACTGCAGGGGAGTCTTCTGGCTGGCACGGTCCTTCCTTCTCAGGTTGCACGGGCCACAGTCTCTGCACCACTTCTCAATGGTTCCCCTCATGCCTACCCAGTGGAACCGCTCGCGCAGCAGGAACTCCAGCTTCTTCCACCCGAAGTGCCCAGCTCCGTCGTGGTATGCCTCCATCACCATGGCTGCGTCCCTTCGTGGCACCACTACTTGCCAGAGTAATTCATGCGTCCGGGAGTTAACCATTCTGCGGCACAACTTCCCTTTGTAAAGGAACAGTCGACTCTTCTCTGCCCATAGTTGTTTGGCTTCCTCCGGAGCGTCTGGTTCAAGGCGAGCCTCCGGCCGAGTCAGCATCTCCTTCACCAGTCGGACGGCAGGGTCGCTGTCTTGCGTTTCCGCCCAGTTGTAGTGGGGTAAGGGGTTCAACATAGCAGTCTGCTTACTCCTTACCTGGTGGGAATACTGAATAGTCCCATGACGGTGGAACGCAGGGAGTTCAACTTCTTCCAGTCCCTCCGGATCTTCTCCTCCGTCCGGCAGGTTGGGCATCCTGGACAGGGCGTCCGCGTTGGTATTGGAGCGTCCTGCCCGGTATTTGATTGTGAACTCGTAGTTGGACAGACGGGCCATCCACCTCTGCTCCAGGGCACCGAGTCTTGCCGTGTCCAGGTGTGTCAAGGGGTTGTTATCCGTGTACACGGTGAACCGGGAAGAAGCGAGGTAATGCTTAAAGCGCTCGGTGACTGCCCATACTACGGCCAGGAACTCTAGCTTAAATGAGCTGTAATTCTCGGGGTTCCTTTCGGTGGGTCGCAGTTTTCGGCTGGCGTAGGCGATTACTCGTTCCTTCCCCTGCTGGATCTGGGACAGTACGGCTCCTAGCCCGATGTTACTGGCGTCGGTGTAGAGGATAAAGGGCTGGCTATAATCCGGGTACGCCAGGATTTCGTCCCCCGTGAGGGCCATCTTCAGCTGGCGGAAGGACTCTTCTTCCAGCTCCTCCCATTTGAAGGGCGGCTTCTGGTTCTTGGCCTTCCGGGACTGGCCTATCAGGAGGTCCTGCATAGGTGCTGCCTTTTTGGTGAAACCGGGAATAAACCTTCGGTAGTAGCCTACCAACCCGAGGAACTGCCGCACTTCTTTTACGCTGGAGGGGCTTGGCCATTCCTTAATTGCGGTGATCTTATCAGGGTCGGGAGCCACTCCGTCAGCGCTCACCACGTGTCCCAGGTACTGCACCTTTGGTTTCAGGAGGTGACACTTGGAGGGTTTCACCTTTAGGCCGTAACTTGCCAGAGCTTCGAACACTTCCGCCAGGTGTTTCAGGTGGTCCTCATACGTCTTGGAATATACGATGACATCGTCCAGGTACAACAGGACCGTCTCGAAGTTTCTGTGGCCCAGACAAAACTCCATTAGTCGTTGGAAGGTTCCCGGTGCGTTGCAGAGTCCGAACGGCATGCAGGTGAACTCGCTAAGTCCCATCGGGGTGGTGAATGCGGTCTTCTCCCGGTCCGCCTCTGCTACAGGAACCTGCCAGTACCCGCTAGTGAGATCCAAGGTAGAGAAGAAGTTAGCAGATCTTAAAGCAGCCAATGACTCCTCTATCCTTGGTAAGGGGTACGCATCCTTGTGTGTGATACGATTGATTTTCCGGTAATCTACACACATCCTCATGGTGTTGTCTTTCTTTCGGACTAAGACTAGTGGAGCTGCCCAGGGGCTACAGCTATCCCTGATCACCCCAGCCTCCTTCATGTCTCTAAGCATCCCCTTGGCGTGTTGGTAGTGTGCAGGGGGTACGGGTCGATACCTCTCTTTTATGGGAGGATGGTCTCCCGTGGGGATGTGGTGTTCTACCCCCTTGACTCGCCCGAAGTCTAACGGGTGTTTACTAAACACTCTCTCGTACTCTTGAACCACCCGATAGACTCCCTGTTTCTGATGTGAGGGAGTGGAGTCAGTACCCAAATGTAGTTGCTGACACCAGTCCTCCTTTGTTTTCTTAGAGCCGTTACCTTCCTCCGGGTGAGATGGAGGCAAGGGTTCCACAGATTGTATAGCATTTTGGTTAATGGTATATAATTTGGCTAGCGTGGCATACTGGGGCACGTACACTTCCCTCTCCCCGATATTGATTATGCGAACGGGCACCCTCCCATGGCGTACATTGACCACCCCCCGTGCTGTCAAAATGGTGGGCCTACTGTCTGAGTAAACTGGTTCTACCATTGCCTGGTAATCTCTACCTCTCAGACCAATAGCTGCCCGGCACCAAATCATCATTTCATTTTTTGGGGGCATGGCAATAGGAAAAGGGTCACACATTCTTACGCTACCAATCTCACCGCCGGAGAGTTCCACCTGTTGCCGTCGCATCAGTGCCCGGATCTCTTTCTGGAGCACCCGCTGCTCGCCGGAGCTGGCGTTCTTGGCAACCTGCTGTAAAAGGAAAATCACCTCTGCAAGACAATTTTCAATTACATTAGTTCCTAGAGTTATTTTTGGGTGACTCTCATGTTTGTCAATATCTACAATGATCAGTCCCTGTGCTGCCAGTTCGACTCTACCGATTTTGATGGTCACCTCTTTAAATCCGATCTGTGGCACGGGCTGGCCATTGCTGGCGATGATACTCAAGTCGTCGTCAGGGTAGCGGGTAATATTCGAGTCATTCCAGTACTGCTTAAAGAGCACGTACGGGATGGTGGTGACCTGTGACCCGGTGTCCAGTAGGGCACTCATGGGAATGCCATCCAGTACCACAGGCAAGACTGGACGTCCTCCCACATATCTGTCGCGCCAGTTCGATGGGCCTGGTGATCTTTTTCCTGGGGGTTGGCCCTCTACCCCAGGTTGTGCCCGTTTAAAGAACAGTACCTTGCCATATGTCCAGGTTGATTGCAGCGGCGGCAGATGGGTCGTCCGTCCTCGCTGTATCGGTCACTGGGTCTTCCTCTGGCCGGTGGGGTCCTCCTTGGTCGACGCCACGGGATGTCCTCCGGTCCGGATGCCAGCTGGATCTTCCCTGGGGTGGAAGCCTGTAAAGACTGCACAGTTCGGGTTAGCGCAGCAACGCTCTTAGCTAGCTCTTGGACCTGATGGTGTAGGTCTGGAGCCGGGTCATTGTCCAAAGCTTGCGCATCAGCTCCCACAGGCCCTGCCAACAAGGGCGCCGCCTCCTGGTGGTAAGTGATAGCAGGGCGCTTGTGGGTCACAACGCCACCCGGTGCCGGTTCTCGGAGCACCCGGATGGCTCTGTCCTTGAACTGTGCAAAGCCCAGATGGGGATCCTGTAAGGCCATTGCCCGCAACTGGGTTCGGTGGGTATTACAATACAGTCCCTCTATAAACTGTTCGGTCAACAGCCTGTCCTCGTTTCCCACTCCATCAGGGTCGGTCTGCTTAATGGCCCTCAGGGCCTCTTGTAGGTTTAGTGCATAGTCCCTTATACTCTCATGCGCTCGCTGCTTGCACCCGTAGAATCTAAGCTTAATCTCGGCTGAGGTGCGGGTATCAAAGGTGTCCTTCAGCCGGGTTAGTATCCCTGCGACAGTCTTCCTCCCAGGTGGCCAGGATTTTACTTCCCTTTTGGCTGCCCCGGTTAGTTGGGCCACCAGGATGCTCACTTTTTGCTCTTCTGTGAGGGGGTACACCTGGAAGAGGCTATCCAGCTTTTCTCTAAAGTCATGCAGGGTATGTGACTCCCCTGAGTACTGGGGTAGCCAAGCTGCTCCCGGGATATAGGGCATGGTGAAGGGCATAACTGCAGCAGCGGTAGCGCTGGCGGGGGTTGAGGCAGTGAAGCTCTCCTCCGTATCCGACATCTTCCTCCCCCCTAGTGGACCGTGGCCTACCTTGCGATGATCCTGTTCCGTAGGCCGCGGCTCCGCAGTGGATCGTCAGGGTTGAGGACCTTCCGTCGCGCTCCTGTGACGTCGGCGTCTCCTGGGCTCCTTCCAGGACCTTACGCAACGTCCGGACGTGAGGCGGGGCTTCAGTTCTCGCGCGCTTTCGGAGTCCACGCCCCTCTTCTTCCCACGCGGCGTCCTCAAGATGGCGTCCAATGGCGGGAAAACTCCACGGATGGCGGGAAGAAGGCAGAAGATGGCGCCGGATGGCGGGAAACTTCACCGATGGCGGGAAGAAGGCTGAAGATGGCGCCGGATGGCGGGAATCTTCACCACAGGTAAGTTTGAAAAGTCTCTTTTTCAGGCACGCAGTACCCGGTGGTTGCGGGCACGAAATCCTGCCGACTACGCCAAAGTTGACGCGCCCCTGGGCCTGTGTCGCGCTGCGTTGCGCACGCGGGAGCTTACCCGGAGCCGGATCTCTTGAGGGTTGTAGTCTCGTGGCGGTGACCCGGTCCGTGCCCAGGGAGTCAAACTGAGCGGCGATGTAACTGCGGTAGATGCAGGACGACTACGCCACCCGTTGAATGCAGCTATGGAGCTGCCGCTGCAGGACAGTCCGCTGAGGCCGGTGGATGGATGGTGCAGCGTAGATGGTATAACCCCCAACGGGAGGGGTATGGCCTCAGGGCAGCAGATGTGGATGATGGGGGTAGCAGGAACCACTCAGAGACGGTGCGGTGTAATTCAGGGTCTTTACTGGTAACAACGATAGACCCTCCCGTAGTACTTGCTAGTGAACGGGGCCTGGTCAGTCCTTGAGCAGATGGGATCTCCCCTGGCCAGGCGGAGTTGTAGGCCTCCCAAACTGACTGTACTCTTCTGGCTACCTTGCTAGAAGCGGATATAAGTAGCCCACGTCCCTGAGTGTACCGTCTGGTGCTCACCCGTATGGCCGGTGACTCGGGGCCTTCTAATGGCTTCCGCTCCACGATGGCGGTGCTGGTCCCACGCGTGTGACCGTGCCTTCGGGTTTCTGGGCCTGAGGACCTGAAATCCCCTGCCGGTCGGCTTCTGCTGCTGGGTAAGAGTTAGTCCCCACAGCCTCGGACGCCGGGTCCGGTAAGAAAGCTTCTCAGTCAGGGCGAGCTCTGCAGCTGCCAGCCCCTGACTTGTAGTAGTATTGCTCCCACTGAGCTTCTGCTGTTTCTTCCTGTGACTGTTTCTTGTCTCTACTCTCCTTGACTGCTAACCCTGCTTCAGCCCCGGGTTTATATAGGGGAAGTTCTTCCCCTCCCAAGACTGGGCAGGAGGTGTGGCATGCACAGGATCCCTGACCAAAGGACCTCCCACCTGCTCTCAGACATAATATCTCTATCACTGTGGCAACCAGACCCCTGGGGTGTCACACTAACTTCTATCATCATCATCATGCTCCTCACTTTGGCACTCTCAACTCGCCTGATGGAGAAGCCAGGGCCCACCGGAGGAGTCTGGTTCTCTGGTGGGCTCGTCCAATGCTGCCCTAAAGCAGGCCAGGCTAAGAAAATTGTTGGGGAAGTTTGAAGGAGAAATAGGGGCGGCTGGGAACCGCTTATGGACAACCGGCCGCCCCCAGGCGGCTGGGGACCGTGTGTGGACACCCGGCTGCAGGGTGGCTGGGGACCAAGTATGGACACCCGGCCGCCCCCTGGCGGCTGGGGACCGAGCGTGGACACCCGGCTTTTAGGCAGTAACCTGGTTGTCAGAGATGCTTCCAGGGGTCTTCCCCATGCTGTTCCCATGTCTTTTCAGCACTGTATGCATGTGTCACACAGCACATGGCCAGATAAGATTGTAAAATATTAAAATTACATTTCCCGGTGAATACATTTGTCACGGTTGAAAGCAATACAAAAGTGCAAAAACGCATAAAAAATGCTACTTGTGAACATAGCCCAAGGTGTGGAGGAGTATTTTTGTTTTTGGTTATTTATTTTACCTTATACACAAGTCTTTACTCTGCAAAGGATGTTCCTAAACATATTTCACAGGAAAACCGTTTCAGTTTAGTTTTTGAACGTTATATTGTGAGCTTAATACCTCTGACCACGTTGTTGACAGCAGTGACCTGGGGGTCAGAAATGCTTCCTGGGGCGATGCCCATGCTGTCCCCTTGTCTTTTGAGCATTGTCACTATAGTTTTGGGCACTTTTTAGGCTTTCTACAGACTGCCGGGGGTGCCGCCGCAAAAATGCTCGGGTCTCCCATAGACTAACATTGAGCTTCGAGCACCCGAGCATTTTAGTGCTCGCTCAACACTAATAATCACCACACTCTATGGAGACTCAATGTAACAAATTTAAGGAGCAACATACTAAAAACATTTTAATTGATAAATGTCATAAAACATAAAAAATAAAAATATTAGGCATTTTATATAATAATAATAATAATTAAAAAATAAAATAATAATCATTTTATTATTCCATGGTGCTTTACAATTCAGATGTTACATGTGCAATGTCAGACATTACAAAGTAGCACAATTCCTACAAGAGGAGGTGAGGTCCCTGCTCACAAGTTTGCAACTTAAAAGTAAAGTTGGACACAAAAAGTAATAAGTGTTTGTAGTATATGGTACGGCCACCTTTTAGAATAAATAAGGATATACATATAAGGCTGCATGAACCGGCCACCAGCCGGTATCTGTGTAGTGAGCTGGCAGACTCTGGCTGTTCTGTGATAATTGAGATAGAGCCTGTTACAGGAATGATTACGCAGGATGGTGTTGCCACCTTGTGGCCAGAGGTTGCACCTGCGCAGGGTGTGATGACAGAGAAAAAGACTGAGCCTCCTGTGTCCCGCCCTAGAGAGTCACGTGACCAGAGTGGGAAGCAGGAAAAAGCGCGCAAAGAGTCTGTTGTTGTCTGTGAAAAGAGCCAGGACGGTGTGCAGCTCCTCGTGTGTGGTGCAGAGGAGACTCTCAACGTGATTTCTTTTATCTGACACCTTATCCTCAGAGCCTTCCCCAGCTTCTGCACTGCTGAAGGATTCAGCTGTTACACTCCCTGCTACTGGAGTGTGGACTACATAAGGGAATCCACAAAAGCTGCTATCCGGATCAGAGAGACTGTAAGCGGGACCTCTGGCGAGAGGCCGAAGTATTCCTTTCTTTCAGTAAAATTTGTTGTTCCTGTCTTCTTCGGCTGGGACCCATTCCTGCAAAGACAGACAGGCCTGCGACAGGGGACACATCCTTCTGGAGTAAAGGACTGGTAACGTGTGAGTAGGGACAGTGAGAGTCAGCTTATAAGTACACGTTATTGCTGTGCATATTTACGGTTGTCATTTATTGTGTTCTGCTGTGTATGCAAGTAAAGATACGGTTATCAAGATAGAGTCTGTGTGTGGGGATCTTGCTGGGCCAGATCATAGATACCAACGCTCGGCCTTGCCCGCGGTCACTTCATCTGGCGTAGTCGACAGGATCTGTGACCAACAAGATTCCCACCCAGGCCACGTGTACAGTCAGAAAGCCCCGCCGGTGTCTATTGTGAATCAGGTCAGGAAATTTGGCGGACGAAACTACCCTGTACCAGAGTGGGCGGAACAAGTCCGGATACTGGGGGAAATGTATAATATTGACCCTAAGACCTTGGCAGAAATGGCGGTACTGACGCTAGAGGGGGAGGCATGGACGACAGTCAGACTGGAGACGGCCAGGGGCCAGCGTACAGTAGATGATTTGGTGCGGGTGCTGGAGAACACCTATAGGCTGACCACATACCAGGGAACACTGCAACACATGTTCTTTAGACGGATGCAGCTTGAATGGGAGGATATTCCCCAATATGCGAACGCCCTTCAGGTACTCCTTGAACAAGCCTGTGGAAAAGGGGAACAACTAGCTGGTATGGCTCCTCGTGACCTGGTACTGAGAGACCAATTTGTAATAGGACTGAGAGACCAGTATCTTAACCGCACGTTACAGGACTTGATCCGGATGATGCCGACTCTTACTTTTGCTGAAGTCAAACAGGAAGCCATAGAACGTTCAACGGGACCCGTCATGGATGTGGGGATTCAAGGTGCTGCGTGCAGATCCATATCTGACATTAAAAATCCGAACAGTGACACGGAAGACCTGAAACAGATGGTAGCAGACTTACAGAAACAGGTATTACAGTTGACATTAGACCGACAGGGAGACCAGCGAAGACAGCCTAGTCGTCCCGTGAGACAGTGTTGGTCATGCGGTGATCCTCGCCATAGGGCAAATCGTTGTCCTCAACACTTTCCTCCGCAAAAACCTCCGTCGCACCAACAAACAAACCCTCAGTCGCCCCAGCGAAGGGAATTTCGATCAGACCAGCGAATGGAACCCCAGCCATATCCACAAGCAGAGCTACCACGCCGGGCCTCACCACAATGGCCGCCGTTAAACTAGACATCCCTGCAGCTGAGGCTCGCGCAGCAGGGGAGGCCAAGGAGAGGGGTGTGGAAAAACAGAGCCGATGGCGGAGTGCTCTTGCCTCGAATAGCCCGACACTTGAAGTTGTCCTGGAAGGAATTGCCGTACAGGGACTGATGGACACCGGGTCACAAGTGACCACGATCTCTGAACAGTTTTACGAAAATTACCTCAAACCATGAACTGCTCGTGACCCAGACACCGCCATTAAGATTATTGCGGCTAATAATCTACCCATTCCAGTGACCGGAGTTGCTTGGATGGACACAAAGGCCTGCGGACAGGACTTATGGAAACGAGGGATCGTCATCGTCAAGGAAGGTTTCGGCTCCGAGACCCATGTGATAGTTGGAATGAACATCTTGAAAGACCTGGATCTTATGCTGTTGACAAGAAAAGGACCCAAATACTGGCAGAAAGTCACCAAACATAAGCCGACTCATCTGGCATTCCAGCGCGTAATCCGGACCGCTGGACTTCAACAGATGGCAGAGGAACAACTACCCCTAGCCGCCATTACGGTGCCACGCCGTACTCGGATTACTTTGCCCGCTGAAAAAGAGACAGTCATTTCCTTACCCCTTAACACCCACCGACAACTTGAGGGGGTTGAAGTGTTGGTCAAGCCGAGGACCCCAAGTGGGGGTAAGCTAAACCCACTAGTTGCTCGCACTCTAGCCGTCGTGAGGAACGGGAGAGTCCATGTCAGGTTAAACAACACTGCAGACGTAGGCCTAGCCCTTGAAGCCGGCACTCAGCTTGCCCGGGTATATGCTCTACCCACGGAAGTGAATCCCATTGGACCCCTAAAATTCACCCCGTCTACAGAAGGCGACTGGACGGTAACCGTCTCAGCCATAAACGCTCAAGTAGACGATGAAGACATTGGGTGAAAACTACGGGAAAAAGTACAGCTAGACACGTCTCAATACACCAAACAAGAAGTGTCTCAAGTGGAGGAACTCCTACGGGAACACCAAAACTCCTTTGCAAAGCATGACACAGACTTTGGGTGTACCACCAGTATCCAGCACGAGATATCCACGGGCGACACCCCCCCATATCCGCGAGAGGTACCGGCAGATACCACATCAGCAATACCAGGAGGTGAAAAGCCTGTTAGAATCCATGCTACGCGCCGGAGTGGTACGTGAAAGCCAGAGCCCGTGGGCTGCACCCGTGGTGATAGTCAAAAAGAAAGATGGTTCCCTAAGATTTTGCGTGGACTACCGTAGGCTGAACGCTTGCACTATCCGGGACTCATATCCACTTCCTCGGATCGAAGAGTCACTGACGGCCCTAAAGAAGTCCAAATATTTTTCGTCCCTAGACCTGGCCAGTGGATATTGGCAGGTTCCCATGAGTGAGAAGGACAGGGAAAAGACCGCCTTCATCCTTCCCATGGGCCTGTATGAGTTCGACCGGATGCCGTTCGGCTTGAATAACGCTCCGGGGACCTTTCAGAGACTGATGGAACGCTGTCTGGGAGACTTCAACTTTGAGTTTACGCTGATATACCTTGACGACATCGTGGTATACTCCGCCACCTTTGAGGATCATCTTCACAAGCTTGGCCAAGTGTTCCAGCGCTTGAGGGGACACGGCTTGAAGTTGAAGCCCAGCAAGTGCCTTCTGTTCCAGCAGGAAATCGACTACTTGGGTCACCGGATCTCGGCCGAAGGTGTCCAGCCCTCTCCGGAGAAGATAGCAGCCGTTCAAGAGTGGCCGCAGCCAACTACCGTCAAAGAAGTCCGGGCTTTTCTGGGACTGGCAGGCTACTACCGTCGGTTTGTCAAGGACTTTGCTCGGCTTGCTGAACCACTGCATGAGGTTCTCCGAGGGACCGCGAACAGTCCCAGAGGGCGACGCATCAGTTGGGGGCCTGACCGAGAAAAATCCTTTCAGGCACTTAAGGCTGCTCTAACATCCCCCCCTGTTCTGGCGTATGCAGATTACACATTACCGTTTCAGTTGCAAACCGACGCCAGCCTTCAATGCCTAGGGGTGGTCCTCTCTCAAGTTCAAGATAATAAAGAACGCATGATAGCCTATGCCTGTAGGTCTCTCCGTGATACCGAAAAGAATCCCGTCAACTACAGCTCCTTCCGTTTGGAACTCTTGGCTCTGACTTGGGCTATGACGGAGAAATTTGCCGGCTATCTGACAGGAGCGAAGGTGCTGGTCATGACGGACAACAATCCTCTTGCCCACCTAGAGAATGCCAAACTAAGGGCAATGGAACAGCGCTGGATGGCCAGGATCTCTAGATTCCAGTACAAAATTAAATACAGAGCGGGGAACGAGAATCAGAATGCTGACAGCCTGTCTAGAGTGACATCATCCCCGCCAGTGGGGGACTGGGATGAAGAGTTGGAGGAAGATGAGATGCCTGACTTTGCCCGGCTCGCAAAGCAAATAGAAGATAGCCGCCAGTATGCTGTAGGAGGGATTGAAGCCGTAGTGGGATCTCCCCTGTCTCAGCAAGAATGGGCCAAGCTTCAAGATCGAGATCCCGAGCACGTCTTACTGAAACAGTATGTGAATAAACAAGAGAAACCGCCCTCCGAAGTGAGAGACCGACTATCGACCGGAGCCTTGGCTCTGCTCGCCCAATGGGATCGGCTGATCGTGAAAGATGGAGTCCTGTGTCGCAGGGCCCTTCTATCCCATATGCTGGAGGAGTGTTTGCAGATTGTCGTCCCGGTGTAGTTGGCCCATGAGATGGTGGGCGAAGCTCACAGGAGGAACGGCCACTTCGGCATAGACAAGACCCTCCGGTGGACCCAGCAGTTCATTTTTTGTCCGGGGCTCCGTAAGCTGGTTGAAAACATCTGTCAAGGATGCCGTACCTGTGAATTCCACAAGTCCGCGGAGCAGCGTGCCCCCGTCCAGACTATTAAGACGTCGAGGCCCCTCGAACTGTTGATGGTGGACTATCTGTTGATCGGAACGGCGAATAGTGGCTACCAGTACTGTCTGGTGATGGTGGACCACTTCACGAAATTGGCCGTCGCTGTTGCTACCAAGGATCAGACTGCTGAATCAGCTGCACAGGCCATCTGTCAGCAATTCGTTCGGGTCTACGGGTGTCCGGAGCGGCTACACTCTGATCAGGGGGCTTGTTTCGAAGGGCGAGTCATTGAAGAACTCCAACGGATGTATGGAATCAAGAAGTCCAGGACCACCCCTTACCATCCACAAGGGAATGGCGCGTGTGAACGCTTTAACTGGACCCTCTTACAACTGATCCGGACACTGGCTGAAGACAAAAAGCCCGACTGGTCTCGATTCCTCCCAGAACTGCTGTGGGCCTATAATAATCAAGTCCATTCCGTCACCGGATACACCCCATTACCCTTCTCTTTGGCCTTCCAGACAAAGACATCCATGAGTTGCAACTGTCTAGCTCCGAAGAAGATACCTGTGGTACCTATCCTTCCTGGCTACAAACACACCGCCAGAGAATGGAGACTGTCTACAGGCTAGTAGGCCAACAAATCCAGGATCAAGTGCATGCTGACCCACTTCCGGTACAAGAGGACTCACTGAATGTAGGTCAACTGGTCCTAGTCCGTATAAAGAAACCGCAAGGGAAACTCCGGCCCAAGTGGGAGACCGAAGTCTATCGAGTAATTGGACAGCCGTACCCCGGTGGCCCCGTCTATCGAGTGCAGGGCGAAGACAGTGGCAGCATCCGAACTTTGCACCGTAATATGTTGCGCCCCTGCCGTTCCCAGCCTGACTCCCCTACTGTGATACCTAGAGAGATGGATATCACTAATACTGTCGGAGACGCTGACCCTGGGGATGTAGAGATTGAATGCATGCCTACCCCTGTCCGTCCGACTGACGCACTTGGACCGATTACCTCCTCTACTGACATGTCGACTGGGAAAGAGAGTGGGGTGACTGATCGGAGGGAGGGGATCCAACCTGTTAGGCGGACAACGAGAACCGCTGCAGGGGTACCTCCAGGACAGTCCTACAGAGACCAATATGTGTGGCCCTCTTCCCAGCCGCCCCCTGTCACATCCACAGCCATCGCCGCCCTGGAACCGGTCGTTGACAGGGACTGCCAACCTTTGAGTGGGGGGGGCGTGTAGTGAGCTGGCAGACTCTGGCTGTTCTGTGATAATTGAGATAGAGCCTGTGACAGGAATGATTACGCAGGATGGTGTTGCCACCTTGTGGCCAGAGATTGCACCTGCGCAGGGTGTGATGACAGAGAAAAAGACTGAGCCTCCTGTGTCCCGCCCTAGAGAGTCATGTGACCAGAGTGGGAAGCAGGAAAAAGCGCGCAAAGAGTCTGTTGTTGTCTGTGAAAAGAGCCAGGACGGTGTGCAGCTCCTCGTGTGTGGCGCAGAGGAGACTCTCAACGTGATTTCTTTTATCTGACATCTTATCCTCGGGGCCTTCCCCAGCTTCTGCACTGCTGAGGGATACAGCTATTACACTCCCTGCTACTGGAGTGTGGACTACATAAGGGAATCCACAAAAGCTGCTATCCGGATCAGAGAGACTGTAAGCGGGACCTCTGGCGAGAGGCCGAAGTATTCCTTTCTTTCAGTAAAATTTGTTGTTCCTGTCTTCTTCAGCTGGGATGCCTTCCTGCAAAGACAGACAGGCCTGCGCCGGGGGACACATCCTTCTGGAATAAAGAACTGGTAACGTGTGAGTAGGGACAGTGAGGGTCAGCTTATCAGTACACGTTATTGCTGTGCATATTTACGGTTGTCATTTATTGTGTTCTGCTGTGTTAAAAATGTATACAAGTAAAGATACGGTTATCAAGATAGAGTCTGTGTGTGGGGATCTTGCTGGGCCAGATCATAGATACCAACGCGCGGCCTTGCCCGCGGTCACTTCATCTGTATATGTTCAGATTTTTTATCAGTTAACAAAATGCATAGTTAAGATTGATAAATGCAAAAAAATGTTAGTAAACCTAGAAATTTGTTTTTTAGTTAATTTTTTTTTATTTTAATTAATAATAGCATAGAAGGATAAGGAGGGGGACTAGGAACATAATCAATAGCCAAAATCATAGTCAGGAGGACAGCCGGGGTCAGATACTGGGTGATCAGTAAAAGCCAATCAGTATGAATACCGCGGAGACCGGTGACAGAGGCGTTACTGAAACATGTCCAGGTATAGATGGACCAGTCAGAAGGCCACAGGTAGATGGTGATGGTCCTTCTATACAGCTCCAGCAGTGATGGTGGATCTGCTGGACTTCAGGTTTTCTGTCTTTTAGATGGTTTCAGGGCAACAGTAACAGCATGCAAATGCACGAGCAGCCCTGGATAATCCACGCCGGCAGGATGATAAGATCCGGCGGAAGATGGAACCTATGAGAAGAGAAGTAAATATAATGTAAGTGATGGGACTCCATAATACATGATACTACTGTGCGGTCACTGTGCCGGACGGCAGAGGAATCTCATCACACAGAGGTCAGGGATCATTGTCAGCCATCATACATGTGACAATCCATCACTGACAGATGACATCTGCTCCGCATGAATTATTCTCACTGACCGACATCACACAACATGGAGCTGATTCTCACACTTACCTCGTCTCTTATTCCCCTTTTCTACATTTTCAGATTTTTCTTGCTCTTTACTCAGATTTATTGAAGATTTTCTTTCCTCCTGAGCTGGAAATTCTGATCAGAAAGTAAAAAAAACCTCAGTAACGACATATTCCCATGGGACCTGCTTAGTCTCCTGTATATAGTCCTGTCTCCTATAGTCCTGAAAATCTAGTATTGCTTCATAATAGGGCAGAATAAGTCCTATATAATGTGCATAACCTCATCTGAGGGACATTAGATGTACCACTAATATAGAGAAGTAAGTGTCCTGTCTGCCGCCATGTGGTACATCATTGATGAGAGATATTTTATAATAGGAGACGATGTCTCCTTATGATGATGTAGGTTATTGGATGCTACAACATATCTCACAGAAACAATGAAAAAAACTTCTGTACACAATGTAAGGAAATAGAGATAGAGTATGGGCCATGGGCAACATAATTGGGATCCATGAAACATAGACAACATAGGAAACCTATTACAGAAAAACCACGTAGAAATATTTGAGCCTTAAAGACAACATTCACATTGTTGGTGCTGTAGACATGTACATACCTGACAATGGGGACGAGGATGGCAAACTGCTAATAGCATCTTCTCTATCAGATAGAGGAACAGAATCTTTCTGCCTGTTTGAAAGAAAATAAATGTGTAAATCAGAAATAAATGCAGTATAAAAGGGGTTTTCTCAGTATAAGAACATGGACAATAGGGCCTAATAGGATGCATGACCGTCATAGTGGGGAAGGTTTCCTGCTCAAAACTACCTTCTATAGAGCCGAGCAGAAATCAGCTGCTAAGCATGACTGGCATGTAATACTACATCTCTGCCACAATATGGGCAGCACTAAAAATGCATGACCGGCCGCAATTATAGACTGTTAGTTATCACCAGCAGTTTCTAAAGGCAAAAGCACAATTACCGCTCATCATGGGGTGGTGGATCCTGAATTTGATAATATGGTATTTATATCCTATATTTGATGTTGTGTACATATATCATCCTGAAGCTCCCAGTAGTGGCCCCATAATCTACTCACATCTCTGAGATGTTTGTGCTGGATTCTACGGTATACTCTGGAGAGGACTTGGGATCCTCATTGTCCATTGTCCTGGTAGCAGTGGTACAGAGCTAAATGTGGAAACAATAAAAAATATATGAAATAATTTAATGTTTACTTTTACGTGTCTTTTACACATATTTTGGATTTATTAATCACATACTTACTTTTGAAAATCGTTCAGAAGTTGATATAAAATTGTGGAAGTCAAGACTCTCATTGTCCTCACTTGTGTGCTCTGAGACCAGATGTTTGTTTATATCATAATGATCTACAAGACATAGATAATGAAGTGCTATTAGAGGTTGTCAGTATAACACAGTCACCATTTATCATTAATATTAATGGGAAACAATTGTTACATATTAAGGAAGACGAGACAAACAGCTGCTTAGTCTAGATGACGTCTTCTTCTACTTACTCATAAATAAGCTGGTGTCCACATCTGATGTTAGCTTAGGAACATACACCGGCTTTTGACTTAGAAGGTTATCAAAGTCTAAGTCACTTAAGAAGGGATGACCCTTGATCTCAAATACTCCTCCTGGATAAAGAAAAACAAAGGTGATGTGGATATTGTCAGAAACTCCCCCATATCTAAACGGTGTATCTTAATCTGAACTAATTATATAACTGAGCCGACATGTAAGAAATAGACTAAAGCACTAAAAATGCACAAGCTGATAGACAAGTGCCGATCCTCATGTACATTTGCGATATGTCCTCGCTGTAATAAGGAAATAATAATATTATTATATCTGTTACCTGTCCCAAGTCTATGCACAGGATTTATTATGAGCAGCTCTGTGATAAGGGTCTGAGCATCAGGTGGAGGAGCACGATCACAATTCCAAATTATGTGTCCTGTTATGTAGAAAATTACAGAACATAAAACCTCTTTACTGGACTATAAGATAAAGCAAAGGAAAAAACTAAACTAATGTAACCAGTCAAAGCAATGATTGGATCATTCTACTTACCAATGCCAATACTTTTATAAAGCTCAATTACAGAACCCCCACGAAGTGGTACGTATCCCAGGAGAAATTCAAGTAGGATTATCCCCATTGACCACCAGTCAACAGGTCTTCCGTAGCCTTTCTTTAGGATGATCTCTGGGGCTTTGTATAACGGGGTGCCACAGTCCTGGAAACCAAGAGAGATTAGAGATGAAAATAGATTAAATTATTATTTTGCCAAGTTTTCGACATAAAAACAGAATGACAGAAGATAAAATATCAGTGGAAAAGTTATCTAAAAATGAAGAATGTAGAGAAGACACAATAGGGTGATGAGATTTGTACAGAACCAGCTAAGTTCCTGTAAATAATGCTGACCTCACGGTTCAGGAACTCTCTGGCGATGTCCTCCGCTAATTCCTTGTAGATGTTGGTGTTTGGTATCATGACACCAACTTTTGAAAGCCCAAAATCTGTGACTTTAATATGTCCAGTAGACGTTATCAGGAGGCTGTGAAAGAAAAGATGGGTTTAGCTTCATAGACCGTGAGATGATAAAGGATAAATTTCCCCCTTTTGTTATAATACAGGGGGCACTTACTTCTCTGGCTTCAAGTCTCTGTGCACCACACCATAACTATGGAGGTATTCTACAGCAAGAACCGCTTCTGCAAAGTATAAGCGGGCCAAGGGGACAGGTAAAGGACCCCTGGTTCTTAGGAGGGTCCTGCAGTCTCCACCTATAGAAGAAAGAAAATATGACAGGTAAGTGGTTTATTCAGCGGATCACCATAATGTATAATGAGAAGTGAGCAGAGACATTGGGGCAGGAGAGAATATATAAAGATATAATGTATATTCGACATAATATTAGTCTGAAGTCATGGTGAAACGTCATCCATGTAACTAATAACACAAATAGCATCTTGTCTACAGCTGGAGATACTGACAGTGCGGACATACAGGGAGATCACACACATCAATGACTTTCCGGGCATCTTGGTAATGGATAACCTGTAGTAAATGCTCTGTGGGGATGTAACCATTCACATTGAAAAATCCTAATTTTAAGAGTGGTGATAAAATGTAAGCAGACATGGTCTGAATATAATACAATGTAAGTGTCCTACCTCCTACATACTCCATGACCATACACAGGTGAGATCTTGTAGGGAAGGAGCAGAGCATGGAGACCACAAAGGGACAATCAGCGAATGTCAGGATGTCCCTCTCCAGAAAGGCCATTTCCACTTTCCGTGGCCTATCCAAGTTCTTCTTGGCCATTTTCTTCATAGCAAAGACCTGTTGTGAGACTTTATGATGCACTAAGTAGACGGCACTAGAGAGAAGGAGAATCCAAGGGTTATAATAAATCCTTATTACAGTCTGTATATAGAAGTCATTATATGATTTTCTGTACTAATGTTTATACTAGAAGTCCGGCCATCACTAGAAATCCACATCTAGAAATACATGAGACACTACATAGATCACCTATGGGAGGTTCCACAATGCCACGTCTGCCGGAGCCCTCACCAAGGTCACATTACAGGTGAGAGAATCTACCGAAATTCTTCTTGGGCAGATTCTCTATAATTGACCAGTAGTTACGATTCAGTCCAAATAAAAATTGGTCCAAATTGAAAGTCCTCCAATTGCTGTAAGCAGATGTTTTTTAAGCTCTCTCCACACCCCAAAGCATAATAAATGGAGGGGAGGAAATACGTTAAAATGTAATTAAACATAATATACCCACCTGTCCTAGGCCCTCACCTGTCCATCACTGCAGTCCTCCATCCTCTGTGCCAGTCTTTGGTTGTTCTGGCGCCCCCTTCTGCTGCTGAGGCCAGTGATTGGACTCACATGGTCATGGTGGACGGTGGCAGGTGCAGATGTCATTGATGTCCATATCGTGTCACCCCTATCGTGACCATGTGTAGCCAATAACTCTTATCAGCTCCATAATGAAGCCCCCCCAAAAAAACAAGGACTGGAGCGGAGAGCAGGAAAGCTCTGGTGGAGGTGGCAGCATAAGGACAGATGAGGGTCCAGGACAGGTGAGTGTAATGTATTATATTATTTGAATCCCTTTCCTTACAGTTTGATTTGTTACAGATCAGTTTGCTCAACTGGATATACAGTACAGTAACTGAGCTGAATAGTGACATTTAGATGTGGACAGTGGTGTGGACTTGTATCGTTTCCCTATGACAGTGATGGCGAACCTTTTAGAGACCGAGTGCCCAAACTGCAATCCAAAACTCACTTATTTATCGCAAAGTGCCAACACGGCAATTTAACCTGAATACTGTCTGAGGTTTTATTTTGGAAAAACAACTCCTACATTAGCACGCAATAGAGTCTATAGCAAAGAGCTTGTAAGCGCTGCAGTCCAAGCCTAAGATACTTTAATATACAGAGGGCCAAAATTAAAAGCTTGGACAAAATCACAGGCCAAACTTTATATTTGTTAAAAAATGTCTACAATTCAGGAAGTTTTTCCTTATCAAATAAAACTATTAACTTTTGCAATTATATTGTAATAATATAATATGTTATGTAAGAGCCGTAAAAAGCATGGCCTAATGTAAATATGTAATAACAAAAGGATAAAAAAAACTTGAATAAAACAGATAATAAAGTATGATGCAAACAAATGTGCCCCCAAACAGAGTATGATACCCCCACAGTGAATTCCTCCACATGCACAGTATGATGACCCTACTGTACCCCCCATCAATCCCTGGTGACCCCATCACAGTATGATTGTGACCCCATCACAGTATGATTCTCCAGCAGTAATCCCCACACAGCCCTCCATACAGTATAATGGTCCCCACATAGTTCTCCATACAGTATAATGACACCACATAGTCCTCCATACAGTGTAATGGGCCCCACATAGTCCTCCATACAGTATAATGGGCCCCACATAGTCCTCCATACAGTATAATGGCCCCATATAGTCCTCCATACAATGTAATGGCCCCACATAGTCCTCCATACAGTACAATGGCCTCACATAGTCCTCCATACAGTATAATGGCCCCACATAGTCCTCCATACAGAATAATAGGCCCCACATTGTCCTCCATACAGTATAATGGTCCCCACATAGTTCTCCATACAGTATAATGACACCACATAGTCCACCATACAGTGTAATGGGCCCCACATAGTCCTCCATACAGTATAATGGGCCCCACACAGTCCTCCATAAAGTGTAAAGGGCCCCACATAGTCCTCCTTACAGTATAATGGCCCCCACATAGTCCTCCATACAGTGTAATGGGCCCCACATAGTCCTCCATACAGTGTAATGGCCTCACATAGTGCTCCATACAGTGTAATGGGCCCACATAGTCCTCCATACAGTATAATGGCCCCATATAGTCCTCCATACAATGTAATGGCCCCACATAGTCCTCCATACAGTACAATGGCCTCACATAGTACTTCATACAGAATAATGGGCCCCCATATGGTCCTTCCTACAGTATAATGGCCCCCACATAGTCCTCCATACAGAATAATGGGCCCCCATATGGTCCTTCGTACAGTATAATGGCCCCACATAGTCCTCCATACAGAATAATGGGCCCCACATAGTCCTAAATACAGAATAATGGGCCCCCATATGGTCCTTCCTACAGTATAATGGCCCCCACATAGTCCTCTATACAGTGTAATGGGCCCCACATAGTCCTCCATACAGTGTAATGGCCCCATATAGTCCTCCATACAGTGTAATGGGCCCACATAGTCCTCCATACAGTATAATGGCCCCACATAGTCATCCATACAGAATAATGGGCCCCCATATGGTCCTTCCTACAGTATAATGGCCCCCACATAGTCCTCCATACAGTGTAATGGGCCCCACATAGTCCTCCATACAGTGTAATGGCCCCATATAGTCCTCCATACTGTGTAATGGGCCCATATAGTCCTCCATACAGTATAATGGCCCCACATAGTCCTCCATACAGTATAATGGCCCCACATAGTCCTCCATACAGTATATTGGCCTCATATAGTCCTTCCTACAGTATAATGGGCCCCACATACTCTTTCATACAGTATTATGAGAACCACATAGTCCTCCATACAGTGTAATGGTCCCACATAGTCCTCCATACAGTACAATGGCCTCACATAGTCCTCCATACAGAATAATGGGCCCCACATAGTCCTCCATACAGAATAATGGGCCCCCATATGGTCATTCCTACAGTATAATGGCCCCCACACAGTCCTCCATACAGTGTAATGGGCTCCACATAGTCCTCCATACAGTATAATGGCCCCACATAGTCCTCCATACAGTATAATGGCTCCAAATGCTCCTCCATATTGTAAAATGGCCCCATATAGTCCTCCATACAGAATAATGGGCCCCCATATGGTCATTCCTACAGTATAATGGCCCCCACACAGTCCTCCATACAGTGTAATGGGCTCCACATAGTCCTCCATACAGTGTAATGGCCCCATATAGTCCTCCATACAGTGTAATGGGCCCACATAGTCCTCCATACAGTATAATGGCCCCACATAGTCCTCCATACAGTATAATGGCCCCACATAGTCCTCCATACAGTATATTGGCCCCATATAGTCCTTCCTACAGTATAATGGGCCCCACATACTCTTTCATACAGTATTATGAGCACCACATAGTCCTCCATACAGTGTAATGGGCCCCACATAGTCCTCCATACAGTATAATGGCCCCACATAGTCCTCCATACAGTATAATGGCTCCAAATGCTCCTCCATATTGTAAAATGGCCCCATATAGTCCTCCATACAGTATAATGGCCCCGCATACTTCTCCATATTTTATAATGGCTCCATATAGTCCTCCATACAGTATAATGGCCCCGCATAGTCCTCCATACAGAATAATGGGCCCCCATATGGTCCTTCCTAAGGTATAATGGCCCCCACATAGTCCTCCATACAGTGTAATGGGCCCGCATACTTCTCCATATTTTATAATGGCCCCACATAGTCCTTCATACAGTATATTGGCCCCATATAGTCCTTCCTACAGTATAATGGGTTCCACATAGTTTTTCATACAGTATTATGAGCACCACATAGTCCTCCATACAGAATAATGGGCCCCACATAGTCCTCCATACAGAATAATGGGCACCCATATGGTCCTTCCTACAGTATAATGGCCCACACATAGTCCTCATACAGTGTAATGGCCCCATATAGTCCTCCATACAGTGTAATGGGCCCACATAGTCCTTCATACAGTATAATGGCCCCACATAGTCCTCCATACAGTATAATGGCCCCACATAGTCCTCCATACAGTATATTGGCCCCATATAGTCCTTCCTACAGTATAATGGGCCCCACATACTCTTTCATACAGTATTATGAGCACCACATAGTCCTCCATACAGTGTAATGGGCCCCACATAGTCCTCCATACAATATAATGGCCCCACATAGTCCTCCATACAGTATAATGGCTCCACATGGTACTCCATATTGTATAATGGCCCCATATAGTCCTCCATACAGTATAATGGCCCTGCATACTTCTCCATATTTTATAATGGCCCCAAATAGTCCTTCCTACAGTATAATGGGCCCCACATACTCTTTCATACAGTATTATGAGCACCACATAGTCCTCCATACAGTGTAATGGGCCCCACATAGTCCTCCATACAGTATAATGGCCCCACATAGTCCTCCATACAGTATAATGGCTCCATATAGTCCTCCATACAGTATAATGGCCCCGCATAGTCCTCCATACAGTATAATGGCCCCACTTAGTCCTCCATACAGTATAATGGCCCCACATAGTCCTCCATACAGTATAAAGGCCCCACATAGTCCTCCATACAGTATAAAGAGACCACATAGTCCTCCATATTATATAATGACTCCGCATACATCTCCGTACAGTATAATGGCCCTGCATAGTGTTCCATACTGTATAATGGCCCCACATAGTCCTCCATACCTTATAATGGCCCTACATAGTCCTCCATACAGTATAATGGCCCCGCATGGTCCTCCATACAGTATAATGGCCCCGCATACTTCTCCACACAGTATAATGACCCCGCATACTTCTCCATACATTATAATGACCTCGCATACTTCTCCGTACAGTATAATGGTCCTGCATATTGTTCCATACTGTATAATGGCCCCACATAGTCCTCCATACCTTATAATGGCCCCACATAGTCCTCCATACAGTATAATGGCCCCGCATGGTCCTCCATACAGTATAATGGCCCCGCATACTTCTCCACACAGTATAATGACCCCGCATACTTCTCCGTACAGTATAATGGTCCTGCATAGTGTTCCATACTGTATAATGGCCCCACATAGTCCTCCATACAGTATAATGGCCCCGCATGGTCCTCCATACAGTATAATGGCCCCGCATGGTCCTCCATACAGTATAATGGCCCCGCATACTTCTCCACACAGTATAATGACCCGCATACTCCTCCATACAGTATAATGACCCCGCATACTTCTCCGTACAGTATAATGGTCCTGCATAGTGTTCCATACTGTATAATGGCCCCACATAGTCCTCCATACAGTATAATGGGCCCCGCATACTTCTCCACACAGTATAATGACCCCGCATACTCCTCCATACAGTATAATGACCCCGCATACTTCTCCGTACAGTATAATGGTCCTGCATAGTGTTCCATACTGTATAATGGCCCCACATAGTCCTCCATACAGTATAATGACCCCGCATACTCCTCCATACAGTATAATGACCCCGCATACTTTTCCGTACAATATAATGGCCCTGCATAGCGTTCCATACTGTATAATCAGGTCGCACGTGTAGAGGAGAGTGGCCGCGGTGCTAGTGAGAGGGGAATGGTGCGCGAGCTGAGGAGAGTGATGGTGGTGGCGGCAGTGCTGAGGACATGGAGCTCGTGCCCACCGGGAGGGCTCTGCGTGCCATAGGTTCGCCACCACTGCCCTATGATAACACTGAATGTTAGAGCACAGAGGCAGAAGTATTGTCATACGGAACCCTGAGAAATGTGGATTATGGTAACAGAAATCTCACCCAAAAGCTCCGCTGCTGATGAGTTTCGAAGTTTCATAGTCGCTCATATGCGGCTTTCCTGCCGGGATCAATGATGATTCGATCACGCTCTATAAAGGAATAAGAAATGATATTAAGGAAAAAAGCTCCAGATGCAGAAACGTCTCCCCCTATATTATGTCCCAGCTGATTTACACTGATCCGATGTAGGGAGGATACAAGCCGGACGCTCCGCAGACACGGATGTAATATAAGGGGGTCCTCTATACACCGGTATAATTGTAAAGTGCTGGATAATATGAGAGATCAAACAGAGAAGAACTTACTGGGAATCTGTCAGCAGGATTGTTCTATGTAATCTGGAAGTAGCATGATGTAGGGGCAGAGACCCTGATTCCAACGATGTGTTACTTACTAGGCTGTGTGCTGTTGTTTCCATAAAATCAGTTTTTGATCAGCAGGAGATTATCACTAGAGGACTATGTGTCTCGTGCCATGTAGTCCTATTGCTCTGTAACCCCGACTCAACCACGGATTAGCAGCGTTCTGCCTATGCACAGTGTACACAGAAAGCTGCCAATCAGTAGTGTGGGCGGGGTTATACAGGGCTCAGCATTCAGAGGACTGCTAGATCTGCTGCGAATAAAACAGTGATTTTATTACAACTGCTGCACCCAGTAAAGTAAGTGATATATCGTTGGAATCAGGGTCTCTGTCCCTACATCATGCTGCTCTCTGATGAAATAGCATGAACCTGGTGACAGATTCCCTTTAATATAAATGCAGTTGACTAACACATTAGTGTCATCTCCACTTAGAATAGAGACGTCCCCTGGTTATATGGGGGATAATACTGGTCAGGTCAGTCACACCCCATAATCTGGTGATACACAGACGTCCCCCTCTATGATACTTACACCGGCGGATTCCTGGATCTCCGGGATCTCACAGATTCCACTGTCAGGATTCACCAGCGCAGATGGAACTAAAATAGTGATAAATGATGAAGAGATAAAATGTATTAGACGATATCAATCCTACATAGATAATACAGCGATATAACGGGGAAATGACAAGACGTCTGTGAATGGGATTAATACTCGTTATATGGGGATTCTAATATGGGAACGTACGGGGCATCCACAGATAAATGTAATGTAAATGATGGAGGACCCCCAATCATCACATGAATGAGGAGCCCCCCACCCCTGCTGCACATGAGAGTGATGGGAAGAGAGCTGAAACATAGCAGCCATATGCAAATTAGCCTGGAAGTGCACTGGGGGCGTGTCACTGCACTCAGATTTCTCTTCCATGCCCCCAGTGCACTTCCATCCTGATTTGTATATGGCTTTTACATTAGATTTCTCCTGACTGGTACATTGGATTTCTGCAAGCAAATAATTATTATTAGGGGACAATGGCCTATACGGTCATACTCAGCGGCGGCAGGCCACGCGACTGCTATGGGACCCGTGAGCTGGTGGGGCCCAGTGTCAGCGCCCGCATTGGTCTCCGCCTGCATCGGGCCCCTTCCACATCCCACCCCAGATCGCAGTTGAAAGCAATGATGGAGGCGGGAGCGTTATATGAAACTTCCTTTCACATCATTCCCCCTCTGCGTCTGATGCAGCAGCGCGATGACATCAGTTCAATTGGGTCGGGTAGTGGAGCTGATGAGAGGCGCTGCAGAGACTGAAGCAGCGGGGGAACAAGGAGCGGTAAGTGTATATTTATTTATTTTTGAGTGAGTATGTGGTGCCCATATTGCTGGAGGACTGTGGCTGCACTCGATCCTATGGGTGCTGCACTCAGTCCTATGGGGGCTGCACTAAGCCCTATAGGGGTTGCACTGAACCCTATGGGGGCTGCATTATGCCCTATGGGGGCTGGCTTATATTGCGAGGAAGACCATGGGGGGTGCATTATATTGCATGGAGGACCATGGGGGTGCATTATATTGCATAGAGGACCATGGGGGTGCATTATATTGCATGGAGGACCATGAGGGGTGCATAATATTGCGTGGATGACCATGGGAGGTGCACAATATTGCATGGAGGACAATATGGGTGCATTATATTGCATGAAGGACCATGGGGGTGCATTATATTGTGTGAAGGACCAGGGGGATGCATTATATTGCATGGAGGACCATGGGGGGTTCATTATATTGCATGGAGGACCATGGAGGGTGCATTATATTGCATGGAGGACCATGAGGGGTGCATTATATTGCATGGAGGACCATGGGGGGTGCATTATATTTTGTGGAGGACCACGAGGGGTGCATTATATTGCATGGAAGACCATGGGGGTGCATTATATTGTGTGGGGACCATGGGGTGGCGCATTATATTATATGTAAGGCTATGTGGGACCATTATGATATTTGAAGGGTTATGTAGGGCCATTATAATATTTGGAGGGTTATGTCGGGGCATTATACTGTATGCAAGCAATTATACGGTGTGAAGATTTGTGTGGGGTCCATCTTACTGTGTGAAGGGCTGTGTGTTGCCTTTATACTGTTTGGAGGGCTAGCAGGGGCCATTTTATGGTGTGGTGAGGTATGGGGGCCATTATACTGCATAGAAGGCTGTGTGGGGGTCACAGTTGGGGGATCATACTGTGTTGGGGTCACCATGCTTTGCGTCGGGAGTTGAGGGGGTGTACAGTAGGGTCATTATACTGTGCATGTGGAGGCTAATGTGGAGGAATGCACCATGGAGGAATCATACTGTATTTGGGGGGCACTTTTGTTGGCATCATACTATAGGGGGGCAATGAAATAGAAATCTAGGACTTCAGCAGGAGGAAAATTAATATGTAAAGGCTGGAAAGTTGTGAGATCTGCTCTCCTGTCACTCCGACAATTATTTAATTTTTTTTTTTTCAGTTGGGGGGGCAATCAGAACTTCTGCTATTGTGCCCCATGATTTCTATGCATGCCCCTGGTCCTACCACTACTTCTATATGAAACAATGTGCTGCCAGGTTCCCATTACACAGAGTAGAGCAGACCTGGGCAAAGTGGAGCCCGTGGGCCACATCCGGCCCTCTGACTGTTCCAGTCCGGCCTGTGGACTGAGATAGCAGTAGGACTGAAGCAGAGGCCCACGGACCGCACCGTGCCTGCCCACTCGCTTACACCGCCGCCTGGCCCTGTCTCCATCTGCGAGCCGCTGAGCTGCTGCATTAGTAGAGGAGGGACCTCCAGCCCCTTCCTCCGCCAATCAGCGTGTGTAGCAGCTGACGCAATGACGTCATCGGAGACATGAAAAGAGGCACAGCACCGGGGGCACGGGAGCAAGGTGAATGTGTGCTTTTTTTAAGGTGTATGGGATGTCTGACAGGACACGGGGAGACTATAGGGGTCTATTGCAGGACATGGGGAGGCTATAGGGTTCTATTGCAGGACATGTGAAGGCTATAGGGGTCTATTGTAGGACATGGGGAGGCTATAGGGGTCTATTGCAGGACATGGGGAGGCTATAGGGGTCTATTGCAGGACATGGGGAGACTATAGAGGTCTATTGCAGGACATGGAGAGGTTATAGGGGTCAATTGCAGGACATGGGGAGGCTAGAGGGGTCTATTGCAGGACATGTGAAGGCTATAGGGGTCTATTGCAGGACATGGGGAGGCTATAGGGGTCTATTGCATGACATGGGGAGGCTATAGGGGTCAGTTGCAGGACATGGGGAAGGCTATAGGGGTCTATTGCAGGACATGGGGAGGCTATAGGGGTCTATTGTAGGACATGGGGAGGCTATAGGGGTCTATTGCAGGACATGGGGAGGCTATAGGGGTCTATTGCAGGACATGGGGAGACTATAGAGGTCTATTGCAGGACATGGAGAGGTTATAGGGGTCAATTGCAGGACATGGGGAGGCTAGAGGGGTCTATTGCAGGACATGTGAAGGCTATAGGGGTCTATTGCAGGACATGGGGAGGCTATAGGGGTCTATTGCATGACATGGGGAGGCTATAGGGGTCAGTTGCAGGACATGGGAAGGCTATAGGGGTCTATTGCAGGACATGGGGAGGCTATAGGGGTCTATTGTAGGACATGGGGAGGCTATAGGGGTCTATTGCAGGACATGGGGAGGCTATAGGGGACTATTGCAGGACATGGGGAGGCTATAGGGGTCTATTGCAGGACATGGAGAGACTATAGAGGTCTATTACAGGACATGGAGAGGTTATAGGGGTCAATTGCAGGACATGGGGAGGCTATAGGGGTCTATTGCAGGACATGGGGAGGCTATAGGGGTCAGTTGCAGGACATGGGGGAGGCTATAGGGGTCGACTGCAGGACATGGGGAGGCTAAAGGGGTCTATTGCAGGACATGGAGAGGCTATGGGAGTCTATTGCAGGACATGGGAAGGCGATAGGGGTCTATTGCAAGACATGGGGAGGCTATGGGAGTCTGTTGAAGGACATGGGGAGGCTATGGGGGTCTGTTGCAGGACATGTGGAGGCTATGGGGGTCTGTTGCAGGACATGTGGAGGCTATGGGGGTCTGTTACTGGACATGGGGTGGCTATGGGGGTCTGTTGCCTGACATGGGGAGGCTATGGGGGTCTATTGCAGGACATGGAGAGGCTATGGGGGTCTGTTGCAGGACATGTGGAGGCTATGGGGGTCTGTTGCAGGACATGTGGAGGCTATGGGGGTCTGTTGCTGGACATGGGGAGGCTATGGGGTCTGTTACTGGACATGGGGATGGTCTGGGGGTCTGTTGCTGCATATAGGGAGACTATAGAGTTTTATTGCAGGACATGGGTAGGCTATAGGGGTCTATTGCAGGACATGGGGAGGCTCTGGGAGTCAGTTGAGGGACATAGTGAGGCTCTAGGAGTCAGTTGAGGGACATGGTGAGGCTCTGGGAGTCTGTTGAGGGACATGGTGAGGCTATGGGGGTCTGTTGCTGGACATGGTAAGGCTATGGGGGTCTGTTGGAGGACATGAGGAGGCTATGAGGGTCTGTCCCAGGACATGGGGAGGCCTATGAGGGTCTGTTACTGGACATGGGGTGGCTATGGGGGTCTGTTGCCTGACATGGGGAGGCTATGGGGGTCTGTTACTGGACATGGGGTGGCTATGGGGGTCTGTTGCCTGACATGGGGAGGCTATGGGGGTCTATTGCAGGACATGGAGAGGCTATGGGGGTCTGTTGCAGGACATGTGGAGGCTATGGGGGTCTGTTGCAGGACATGTGGAGGCTATGGGGGTCTGTTGCTGGACATGGGGAGGCTATGGGGTCTGTTACTGGACATGGGGATGGTCTGGGGGTCTGTTGCTGCATATAGGGAGACTATAGAGTTTTATTGCAGGACATGGGTAGGCTATAGGGGTCTATTGCAGGACATGGGGAGGCTCTGGGAGTCAGTTGAGGGACATAGTGAGGCTCTAGGAGTCAGTTGAGGGACATGGTGAGGCTCTGGGAGTCTGTTGAGGGACATGGTGAGGCTATGGGGGTCTGTTGCTGGACATGGTAAGGCTATGGGGGTCTGTTGGAGGACATGAGGAGGCTATGAGGGTCTGTCCCAGGACATGGGGAGGCCTATGAGGGTCTGTTGCAGGACATGGGGAGGCTATGGGGGTCTGTTTCTGGATGTGGGGAGGCTGTGTGGGGCTCTCATGTTGGACGTCGAGTGATTATGGGGCTCATACGGTATATAGAAGGGGCTGTATTCGGGTTCGAACTGTATAAAGGGGGATTCTTACTTCTGCTCAATATTAAGTCATGCAATTAATATTAATGTAATTAATATAAGAATTATAATTATTATATTGATATTAATATGGATCAGAATTAATCACAGTCTCTAATGTGGCCCCTCGGGAAAATGAATTGCCCACCCTTGGAGTACAGAGTACATCTAACATTATCCCGTCCTCTATTATATCTGGATATTCCTTGTAGAAGGTCGGGTGATCGCTCACCTGTAATCAGATCGCTGTTCAGCTCCGGCTCACTCCTTGTAGGGTCAGGGATTTCCGGGGTCACATTTTGCTCATATTCGCCGTCGCCTTCTGGTGTTTCCTGATTGATATAATATATATAATTAATATGTGGAATATTTCACTAAATTACCAAATACATAAATCAGGAAGGACTAAATCAACATTTACAGATACACCAATTGTAACTGTACGAATCCCGCGCCATCTTCAGAACTTTTCTCAGAAAGTTCTCTCACTTCAGGGGATTAAGATGAGTTAACATTACAAAATCTCACGTTCTGTGTCAGATTCTATTTTCTACACCATGATATCCCAGAGCGGTGTTATCTGCGTTCTATATACCATGGCGATATCTTGTAATTCATTCATTACAGTATTCGGTAGAATTGCTTTACACTGCAGCTCCTCTCCACAAGTCCAGATTAATATACTGTATAAGAGACTTGTATACACAATATTTCTGTAAAGATGTCTATTATCTCAGCTGCAACATTTAGAAGCAGGAAGACTCTGATAATAGTGATAGACAGAGGCGGGATATACAGACTTCCCACCACTGAGCTGTGACTACATCTGCAGAATACAGACTGTCATCACAGACGAGGGAGCAGCAGAGACAGACGGCCATAAAATATCCTATGCCTGCCGGGGACTGACAGGGAGGCCTGTAAGATCTAACCCCAGATCTTCTGAGATCTGACTGGTGATCTGGAGAAGATCAGAGAACAAGGACGAGTGATAGAGAAGATGATGGCTTCTTACCAGGCGTTCCGATGAGCGGGCCGGACGTTCCAGTACACACAGGACTTTTTCGGCCAGGTCTTTAACAAAAGCCAAATCTCCATTTTGAGATCTTTTTTCAGCCTATAAAGAAGAAAAGAAACAATAAGGAACATTCTGAGGTGAGAAAGGTCACAATGGAGGCGGCCATTGTATGTGACATCTGCTCCTCTCTCTGCAGATACAATGACTACATATCTGGGGTTTATAGTGTTATATATTAGAGGAAAGGACAAGCTTCTATCCCACCATTATTGTCTATTATTACAGAGAAGTTTTGTGCGGAGTGTCCGCCATTTACCTGTTGTAGTAATGTCCTGATGTTGTGACATAAATCCATCAGATACTCTGAGGTTAGTTGATCTTGTTGATTTTTGGTCAGGCAGTCCTTTACTAGCTGCATCACCAGCCGGCGAGTGAAGCTGAGGACGCCATCGGGTGGTAGAAGCACAATGTTAGGGCGATTGATGATAAGAATGTCCAATAGTGCTTCTTCCTGAAAATCGTCTAGATATAATCCAGCCATAGCGAAAAACTGCAAGTGCTATCAATCAATATGGAACCAAGAATGGCACCCGTGAGCCTGTGTGCATTGTAGAAGTAGCAATTGTGAGCTGTGATGTCATAATGGCCGACTGTCATCACGGAATCTTGTGATGGAATCTTCAAGAAGCGGCTCTGCACAAATACAGTGGGAAAAATAAGTATTTGATACACTGCCGATTTTGGAAGTTTTCCCACCTACAAAGAATGGAGAAGTCTGTAATTTTTATCGTAGGTACAGATTCTAAAAAAAAATCCAGAAAATCACATTGTATGATTTTTACATAATTTGCATTTTATTGCATGATATAAATATGTGATCACCTACTGATGAGCAAGAATTCTGGCTCACCGACCTGTTATGCTATGTACGCACGTTGAGTATTTGGTTGCAGAAATTTCTGCAAGGTTTCTGCATTTCTTGGCAGCAAAAACCCTGCTGAAAAAACAGACGTTTTGCCGCGATTTTGATGTGTTTTTGCCACATGTTTGCATGAGGTTTTTGCATGTGTTTTTTTAAGCTTTTTTGTATAGCAGTGAATGCTTTTTGGAGCTAAATAAAGATATTTGAAAAAAGAAATGTTGAACATTGCTTTAACCCTTAGATTACTGTTGGACCTGGGGTGAGTATATTGGTTAATTTAAATGATTAAAGAATGTGTCTGTTATATTTCAAATAAAGTGTTTTATTCTTGGTGTGTGTGTTTATTTAACTTTTTACTTACAGGTTTAGTACTGAGGGTTAATCCATGTCCATAAAGACACATACAAAAAATCAATTGCTAGACACTCTAGTTAGACATTACTACCTTAGATACCAATTAGCCACATGATAGGCTCAGGGATAAAAGTGACTCTAGCTCAACCAATAATGTAAGTATAGTTCATTTATTAGAAACGATAAAAATTACAATTAAAAACAATAAGTGAAGATAGAGGGGAGTGAGGAGAGGGGGGACCTCAAACCAGGAGACACCGATATGTAGACAACGATACTAATGCTTACACAAAATACAGCCAGTTAATGACATCAATATGGCTGCTGTATATTAGAATAAGTCACCAATTAGTCAATTACCATACTATACCATTTTGCATACATAAAGCGTATTCTACAAACTTCAATTTAAAGTGCATAGTGCAAAACATAACTATGTATTATTCAATAGTAATAGATCCACTGGTATAAAGAGGCAAAAGTCAGCTATGAATGTAAGATGGTAGTGCATCAGTATCAAAGTAAAAATGAAAACAATGTAGTTTAATTATTGCCAAATTTGGCTTATATTGATAAACTGATGGTCAAAGCTGTACTTCCATCAGATGATAATTAATTCAAACATTGGCTAAAGTGAAAAAATTGATTCATTACCTGAATACTATGTAGTAAGTGAGCAGGGAGTGATAAGGACGCTGTGTCTCCCGCAGCCTCCATAAGCGTCCTTATCACCTCACTTATTGCACCTCTGCATGAGAATTTTGTCACGCAGCATCGGTGCAGTTAGTGAGGTCACTGGATCTCATCAGCTGATGAACTCATGTGACCTCTGTCCTGGCAGCTCAGCACTATACACTGCAGGGAGCGATCACGCTCCTGTCAGTTTATAGCCTGCTGTGAGGTGATCGGATCACCATGGGATACTTGTGATTCGGCGGATAGGTGAGTATAAGCTCTTTTTTTTAACATTCATTTAAACTTATTTTTTCCCTGCAAGCACAGACCCAAGCTGATGACAGCTCCCATCATCAATGCCTGCACTTGCTATTATCAGCGGCAGCAGCCCTAGGCTGTTGGGAGGACTGGTCTTTCATCAGCTGAACCTGTCACCCGCGGTCAATTCTCTATGCGTTTTTGCTGCGTTTTTGACCCATTGACTTCAATTGAGTCCGTCAAATACGCAGCAAAAATACACAGCAAATCCGCAAATATTTTGATACCTGCGTTTTCGTTGCAGATTTGACTGACTCAATTGAAGTCAATGGGATAAAAACGCTCAAAGAATTGACATGCTACAGATTTAAATGCAATGCTAATCCTGACAAGAAAATTCCTGATCTTGTGCACAGCACTTCAGGATTTTCATTGCATTAGCTGGCACAAGGATTCTCTAGCATTTTGGGCCCATTTCCGTGTGGAAAAAAATGCTGTGAAAATGCACCAATAACACACCATGTGCACACAGAACACAGTTTTTTTTAAGAAGCCCTCCTACTCAGCATTCTTTACCTGTATTAATTGCACCTGTTTGAAGTCGTTACCTGTATAAAAGACACCTGTCCACACACTCAATCAATCACACTCCAAGCACTCCACTATGGCCAAGAACAAAGAGCTGTCTAAGGACACCAGGGACAAAATTGTAGACCTGCACAAGGCTGGAATGGGCTACAGGAGAATAGGCAAGCAGCTTGTTGAGAAGGCAACAACTGTTGCTGCGATTATTAGAAAATGGAAGAAACACATGACGACTGTCAATCTTCCTTGGTCTGGTGCTCCATGCATGATCTTGCAATGTGAAGTAAGGATGATTCTGATAAAGGTCAGGAATCAGCCCAGAACTACATGGGAGGATCTGCTCAATGACCTGAAGAGAGCTGGGACCACAGTCTCAAACATTACCGCTAGTAACTTACTACACCGTCATGGACGAAAATCCTGCAGTGCACGCAAGGTCCCCCTGATCACGCCAGCACATGTCCAGGCCCATTTGAAGTTCACCAATGACCATCTGGATGATCCCGAGGAAGCATGGGAGAAGGTCATGTGGTCAGATGAAACCGAAATAGAACTTTTTGCTATCAACTCCACTCACTGTGTTTGGAGGAAGGAGAAAGATGAATACAACCCCAAGAACACCGTCCCAACCTTGAACCATGGTGGGGAAAACATCATACTTTGGGGGTCTTTTCTGCTAATGGGACAGGACAACTGCATCGTATTGAAGGGAGGATGGATGGGGTCATGTAGATTTTGGCTAACAACATCCTTCCCTCAGTAATGACAATGACCCAAAATACAGACAGGACAACTAAGGAGTGTCTATGTAAGAAGCATTTCAAGGTCCTGGAGTGGCCTAGCCAGTCTCCAGACCTGAACCCAATAGAAAATCTTTGGAGGGAGCTGAAACTAAATGTTGCCCAGCGACAGCCCCGAAAACTGAAAGATCTGGAGAAGATCTGTATGGAGGAGTGGGCCAAAATCCCTGCTGCAGTGCGTGCAAACCTGGTCAAGAACTACAGGAAACGTCTGACCTCTGTAATTGCAAAGGTTTCTGCACCAAATATTAAATTCTGTTTTTCTATTGTATCAAATACTTATTCCAGGCAATAAAATGCAAATTAATTATGTAAAAATCATACAAAGCAATTTCCTGGATTATTTTTTTTTTACATTCTGTTTCTCACAGTTGAAGTGTACCTATAACAAAAATTACAGGCCTCTCCATTCTTTGTAGGTGGGAAAACTTGCAAAATCAGCAGTGTATCAAATACTTATTTTCCCAACTGTAGATGCTGCCTTGCAATATTTAGGGCTTGTTCAAACTCGCGTATAAATAATGGGTCCCATTCCCATCCAGGAGAGTGGAAGAAATCTTAGTCACTAAGCTGGTACTGTAAAAAGGAAGTGTTTTTGTCACAGAAAAAAAAATGCTGATGTAATGGCATTTGTGGAAACACCCCACAGATATCCTCAGTCATATGATGGGAAATATTGTATATACAGTGGTGGCCAAAAGTATTGGCACCCCTGCAATTCTGTCAGATAATATTCAGTTTCTTCCTGAAAATGATTGCAATCACAAATTCTTTGGTCTTATTATCTTCATTTAATTTGCTTGCATGGAAAAAACACAAAATAGAATGAAGCAAAAATCAAATCATTGATCATTTCACACAAAACTCCAAAAATGGGCCAGACAAAAGTATTGGCACCCTCAGCCTAATACTTGGTTGCACAACCTTTAGCCAAAATAACTGCGAACAACCGCTTGCGGTAACCATCAATGAGTTTCTTACAATGCTCTGCTGGAATTGTAGACCATTCTTCTTTGGCAAACTGCTCCAGGTCCCTGATATTTGAAGGGTGCCTTCTCCAAACTGCCATTTTGAGATCTCTCCACAGGTGTTCTATGGGATTCAGGTCTGGACTCATTGCTGGCCACCTTAGAAGTCTCCAGTGCTTTCTCTCAAACCATTTTATAGTGCTTTTGGAAGTGCGTTTTGGGTCATTGTCCTGCTGGAAGACCCATCACGTCTGAGGGAGACCCAGCTTTCTCACACTGGGCCCTACATTATGCTGCAAAATTTGTTGGTAGTCTTCAGACTTCATAATGCCATGCACACGGTCAAGCAGTCCAGTGCCAGAGGCAGCAAAGCAACCCCAAAGCATCAGGGAACCTCCACCATGTTTGACTGTAGGGACCGTGTTCTTTTCTTTGAATGCCTCTTTTTTTTCCTGTACACTCTATGTTGATGCTTTTTCCCAAAAAAGCTCTACTTTTGTTTCATCTGACCAGAGAACATTCTTCCAAAATGTTTTAGGCTTTCTCAGGTAAGTTTTGGCAAACTCCAGCCTGGTTTTTTTATGTCTCGGGGTAAGAAGTGGGGTCTTCCTGGGTATCCTACCATACAGTCCCTTTTCATTCAGACGCCGACGGATAGTACGGGTTGACACTGTTGAACTTGTTTGGATGTTAGTCGAGGTTCTTTATCCACCATCCGCACAATCTTGCGTTGAAATCTCTCGTCAATTTTTCTTTTCCGTCCACATCTAGGGAGGTTAGCCACAGTGCCATGGGCTTTAAATTTCTTGATGACACTGCGCACGGAAGACACAGCAACATTCAGGTCTTTGGAGATGGACTTGTAGCCTTGAGATTGCTCATGCTTCCTCACAATTTGGTTTCTCAAGTCCTCAGACAGTTCTTTGGTCTTCTTTCTTTTCTCCATGCTCAATGTGGTACACACAAGGACACAGGACAGAGGTTGAGTCAACCTCTGCGCATCCTCCTCCTCCTCATGTTCAGCCTCCATCTCAGATATCACCACATCAGTTACAAGCTGGAAGCACTGCAGTACTGCCTCAGCCAAGCGGCAACAGGCTGTGCTGAAACTCATAAGCTTAGGTGATAAACCTCACACTGCTTGTGAGTTGTGGACAGCTGTGAAAGAGCAGGCAGATCTGTGGCTGAGACCGCTGAACCTACATCCAGGCATGGTCGTGTATGGGGGCTCTGAGGCGAGGCGAGATCACACAAGTACCATGCCTGGCTCATGTGCTTAACATCGTGATTCAGCGGTTTCTTAAATCGTACCCCGAGTTGCCAGATCTGCTTGTCAAAGTACGCCGCCTGTCAGCTCATTTTCGCAAGTCGGCTACAGCTTCCGCCGCCCTTGCTGTGTTGCAGCAGCGTTTACAGCTTCCGGCACACCGACTGGTGTGTGATGTCCCCACTCATTGGAACTCTACCCTTCACATGTTGCAAAGGATTTGTGAGCAGAAGAGAGCAGTTGTGGAGTACCAGCTGCAACAAGGCCGTCGATATTCAGGTTAGACTCCACACATAAGACCTCAGGAGTGGATCTGGATGTCTGACATATGTACCATCCTGACAAACTTTGAGGAGTCCACCAAGATGGTGAGTGGTGATGACGCCATCATTAGCGTCAGCATCCCACTTGTCTGTCTTTTGCAACGCTCTCTGGAGAGAATTAAAGAGGAGGCATTGCAGCCAGAGTATGATGAGATGGATCAAGAAGCCGTAGCGGGTGATTACACACAGCCCAGCCTCATCTCATCCCAACGTGCATTGAGGGACAATGAGGGAGAGGATGAGGAGGAGGAGGAGGAGGAAGAACAGGAGCTGGTATCATGCGCTGTAGATGGTAGTACCTGTACAACTGTCATACCGTCGGTTCAGCGTGGGTGGCCTGAGGACAGGGGGGAGGAGGAGGAGGAGAGCATGGTCAGTCGTCATGTTGGTGAGGACACGGAAGCCTTGCCTGTTACCAGTCTGGCACGCATGGCTAACTTTATGTTACGCTGCCTTAACCGTGACCCTCGCGTTGTCAAAATGTTGGGTGACAGTCATTACTGGTTGGTGACACTTGTAGACCCCCGCTACAAGGAGAACTTTCACTCTCTTATTCCTGAGGTGGAGAGGTCTACAAAAATGGGGCAATACCAGAAGGCCCTTGCTGCAGAACTCTTAAAAAAATTCCCATCTGAACACGCTAGCGGCAGAGGTCACAGTTCGTTGCCCAACCAAGGCGTACAGGCGAGAGAGACGCAACTCCAATCCAGCAGAGACAGGGGAACACTGTCAACGTTCTGGGACAGTTTTCTGCCACCCGCCCAGCTTACAGGCCCTGAGGCGCGGGGAACTCTCACAAGGAGTGGAAAGTTTCAAAAGATGGTGAGGGAGTACCTTGCCGATCGTACCAGCGTCCTCCGTGATTCCTCTGTACCTTTTAATTATTGGGTATCCAAGCTGGACACTTGGAATGAACTCGCTCTGTACGCCTTATCGGAGCGTGTTTTTAGTGCCGCTGGGGGAATTATAACTGATAAGCGCACTCGCCTGTCAACTGACAATGCTGACAAGCTGACCCTTATCAAAATGAACAAGGGCTGGATTGGGCCAGACTTTTCATCACCACCAAATGACAGCAGAGTAACATAAAGTCAAATCCACTGTGTTATTTCGGGAGGTGTATTCCCATGCACCGCTTCACACCCACTCATGGGTATACGCTTCCTCATTTTGGCTCTATTTTGCTCTTCTCCTTATCCTCAGCCTCCACCACCACTATACCACCAGGGTGACCTTGGTCCGTGTTGCCAGCATTGCAAGTTCCTCCCTCCTAATTTTTGGTAGCTTTTGCTTGGAAGGCATAGGAAAAGACTATGGGAGACCCACTCCCCAATAATGGGAATAATGCTTTTAAGATGCTGTACTGCATGGCTCTTGTTTGCCAGCATTGCAAGTTACTCTGTCCTAATTTTTGGCAGCTTTTGCTTGGCAGGCATAGGCAAAGACTATGGGAGACCCACTCCCCAATAATGGGAATAATGTTTTTAAGATGCTGTACTGCATGGCTCTTGCAAGGGGCATTTAAACCGTGTTGTTAAGCTACTGCGACCTCCACCACTTTTCCAAGGGGCATTGATATTGTCTTTTTATTCCACTGCGACCTCCACGTCTCTTCCAAGGGGCATTTAAACCGTCTTTTTAAGCTACTGTGACCTCCACCACTCTTCCAAGGGGCATTAAAACCGTCTTCTTAAGCTACTGCGACCTCCACCGCTCTTCCAAGGGGCATTAAAACCGTCTTGTTAACCCTAGAACGCATGACCATAAAAATCTACATTTTCACATACCTGGGGCCTTTTAGGCCCGTGTGCAAATAACATGGAATAACTCAAACAAAAATGACAAACAACTATATACCTGAGGAATACCTAGAGTTTCAAAATTCTAACTAAAGTAATCTTGCAGAAAATAGAAAAAAATTAACAGGACGGGCCTGCGAGGCCCCAGGTATGCGTTCTAGGATTAAGCTACTGCGACCTCCACCATTCTTCCAAGGGGCATTAAAACCATCTTGTTAAGCTACTGCAACCTCCACGTCTCTTCCAAGGGGCATTAAAACCGTCTTGTTAAGCTACTGCAACCTCCACGTCTCTTCCGGGGGGCCTTAAAACTGTCATGTTAAGCTACTGCAACCTCCTCGTCTCTTCCAAGGGGCATTAAAACTGTCTTGTTAAGCTACTGCAACCTCCACGTCTCTTCAAAGGGGCATTAAAACCTTCTTGTTAAGCTACTGCAACCTCCACGTCTCTTCCAAAGGGCATTAAAACCGTCTTGTTAAGCTACTGCAACCTCCACCACTTTTTCAAGGGGCATTGAAATTGTCTTTTTATTCCACTGTGGCCTCCACGTCTCTTCTAAGGGGCATTAAAACCGTCTTGTTAAGCTACTGCGACCTCCACTACTTCTCCAAGGGGCATTAAAACCGTCTTGTTAAGCTACTGCGACCTCCACCACTCTTCCAAGGGGCATTAATATTGTCTTTTTATTCCACTGTGACCTCCACCACACCTCCAAGGGGCATTAAAACCGTCTTGTTAAGCTACTGCAACCTCCACGTCTCTTCCAAGGGGCATTAAAACCGTCTTGTTAAGCTACTGCAACCTCCACGTCTCTTCCAAGGGGCCTTAAAACTGTCATGTTAAGCTACTGCAACCTCCTCGTCTCTTCCAAGGGGCATTAAAACTGTCTTGTTAAGCTACTGCAACCTCCACGTCTCTTCCAAGGGGCATTAAAACCTTCTTGTTAAGCTACTGCAACCTCCACGTCTCTTCCAAAGGGCATTAAAACCGTCTTGTTAAGCTACTGCAACCTCCACCACTTTTTCAAGGGGCATTGAAATTGTCTTTTTATTCCACTGTGGCCTCCACGTCTCTTCTAAGGGGCATTAAAACCGTCTTGTTAAGCTACTGCGACCTCCACTACTTCTCCAAGGGGCATTAAAACCGTCTTGTTAAGCTACTGCGACCTCCACCACTCTTCCAAGGGGCATTAATATTGTCTTTTTATTCCACTGTGACCTCCACCACACCTTCAAGGGGCATTAAAACCGTCTTGTTAAGCTACTGCAACCTCCACGTCTCTTCCAAGGGGCATTAAAACCGTCTTGCTAAGCTACTGCGATCTCCACGTCTCTTCTAAGGGGCATTAAAACCGTCTTGCTAAGCTACTGCAACCTCCATGTCTCTTCCAAGGGGCATTAAAACTGTTTTGTTAAGCTACTGCGACCTCCACGTCTCTTTCAAGGGGCATTAAAACCGTCTTGTTAAGCTACTGCGACCTCCACCACTTTTCCCAGGGGCATTGATATTGTCTTTTTATTCCACTGCGACCTCCACCATTCTTCCAAGGGGCATTAAAACCGTCTTGTTAAGCTACTGCGACCTCTACCACTTTTCCCAGGGGCATTGATATTGTCTTTTTATTCCACTGCGACCTCCACGACTCTTCCAAGGGGCATTTAAACCATCTTGTTTAGCTACTGTGACCTCCACCACTCTTCCAAGGGGCATTAAAACCGTCTTGTTAAGCTACTGCGACCTCCACCACTTTTCCCAGGGGCATTGATATTGTCTTTTTATTCCACTGTGACCTTCACCATTCTTCCAAGCGGCATTAAAACAGTCTTGTTAAGCTACTGCGACCTCCAACACTTTTCCCAGGGGCATTGATATTGTCTTTTTATTCCACTGCGACCTCCACGTCTCCTCCAAGGGGCATTAAAACTGTCTTGCTAAGCTGCTGCAAACTCCACGTCTCTTCCAAGGGGCATTAAAACCATCTTGTTAAGCTACTGCAACCTCCACATCTTTTCCAAGGGGCATTAAAACCATCTTGTTAAGCTACTGCAACCTCCACGTCTCTTCCAAGGGGCATTAAAACCGTCTTTTTAAGCTACTGCAACCTCCACGTCTCTTCCAAGGGGCATTAAAACCATCTTGTTAAGCTACTGCAACCTCCACGTCTCCTCCAAGGGGCATTAAAACCATCTTGTTAAGCTACTGCAAACTCCACATCTCTTCCAAGTGGCATTAAAACCATCTTGTTAAGCTACTGCGACCTCCACCACTTTCCCCAGGGGCATTAAAACCATCTTGCTAAGCTGCTGCGACCTCCACCATTCTTCCAAGGGGCATTAAAACCGTCTTGTTAAGCTACTGCGACCTCCACCACTTTTCCAAGGGGCATTGATATTGTCTTTTCATTCCACTGCAACCTCCACCATTCTTCCAGAGGGCATTGCATTTCTTCCTAATTTTAGTCAGCTTTTGCTTTTCAATGCGTATTCGAACACTAAGGGAGACCCACTCCCCAATAAGGGGTAGAAGGTTTTTAGTATGCTGTAATCCACGTCTGTTTCAAGGGGCATTGCAGTTCCTCATAATTTTTGGAAAGCCTTCCATTCACTGCTTAGGCCAACATTGCACAGGAGACCCAGTTGCTATAAATGGAAAAAACGTTTTAGTTAAGGCCCTCTGACCTCCATGTCAAGGGGCATTAAAGTGCCTCGAAATTTTTGTTAGGCATTGCACTCACTGCATGCCCTTTAACTGTGTAGCCGAACCGCTCCTTTTGGTACCGAAACATATCCTACAAGACATGTGTGGTTGACTGGCGTGATATTGATGTGAATGGTCCCTGTTCCTCCTGCTCTTTCTCCTTTGCCACCACCTCATCCATCATTCATCACCTGAAGCTTTGTTTTAACGGGAGTCATAGAACTGGGATAGTAGCAGGAAAACATCCAGCAATCCTCGGAGAAGGTAGGATATGCGCTAAAACGCTGATCACCTCAGGCCTAGCCGCTACTACATACATGCGCTTGCATTCCAAGAAAACGAAGCAGACGCTAACTTCTATCATCATCATTATGCTCCTCATCTTGGCACTCTCAACTCCCCTGATGGAGAAGCCAGGGCCCACCGGAGGAGTCTGGTTCTCTGGTGGGCTCGTCCAATGCTGCCCTAAAGCAGAGGGAAGTTTGAAGGAGAAATAGGGGCGGCTGGGGACCGTTTATGGACATCCGGCTGCCCCTAGGCGGCTGGGGACCGTGTGTGGACACCCGACCGCGGGGCGGCTGGAGACCGAGTATAGACACCCGGCCCCCCCTGGCGGCTGGGGACCGAGCGTGGACACCCGGCCGCCGGGCGGCTGGGGACTGAGTATGGATGCTTCGCTGCCAAAGTAGCCATGAGGTAGTGGCCAGCTTTGGCCTCCTCCAAACTAAAAGGCCCCATTTCAAGTGCAAGCTAGCAGTATGGTATTGCAGCCTGGGGGTGGGTGGGTGGGTGGCAGGTTGCACACTTACGCTTGCATTCCAAGAAAACAAAGCAGATGCTAATGACGCGCCCCTGGGCCTGTGTCGCGCTGCGTTGCGCACGCGGGAGCTTACCCGGAGCCGGATCTCTTGAGGGTTGTAGTCTCGTGGCGGTGACCCGGTCCGTGCCCAGGGAGTCAAACTGAGCGGCGATGTAACAGCGGTAGATGCAGGACGACTACGCCACCCGTTGAATGCAGCTATGGAGCTGCCGCTGCAGGACAGTCCGCTGAGGCCGGTGGATGGATGGTGCAGCGTAGATGGTATAACCCCCAACGGGAGGGGTATGGCCTCAGGGCAGCAGATGTGGATGATGGGGGTAGCAGGAACCACTCAGAGACGGTGCGGTGTAATTCAGGGTCTTTACTGGTAACAACGATAGACCCTCCCGGAGTACTTGCTAGTGAACGGGGCCTGGTCAGTCCTTGAGCAGATGGGATCTCCCCTGGCCAGGCGGAGTTGTAGGCCTCCCAAACTGACTGTACTCTTCTGGCTACCTTGCTAGAAGCGGATATAAGTAGCCCACGTCCCTGAGTGTACCGTGTGGTGCTCACCCGTATGGCTGTTGACTCGGGGCCTTCTAATGGCTTCCGCTCCACGATGGCGGTGCTGGTCCCACGCGTGTGACCGTGCCTTCGGGTTTCTGGGCCTGAGGACCTGAAATCCCCTGCCGGTCGGCTTCTGCTGCTGGGTAAGAGTTAGTCCCCACAGCCTCGGACGCCGGGTCCGGTAAGAATGCTTCTCAGTCAGGGCGAGCTCTGCAGCTGCCAGCCCCTGACTTGTAGTAGTATTGCTCCCACTGAGCTTCTGCTGTTTCTTCCTGTGACTGTTTCTTGTCTCTACTCTCCTTGACTGCTAACCCTGCTTCAGCCCCGGGTTTATATAGGGGAAGTTCTTCCCCTCCCAAGACTGGGCAGGAGGTGTGGCATGCACAGGATCCCTGACCAAAGGACCTCCCACCTGCTCTCAGACATAATATCTCTATCACTGTGGCAACCAGACCCCTGGGGTGTCACATTCCCCCCTAGTGAAATTTAGTACTCTGGGACTAAACATATTTTAGAAAAACATAACAAGATATAACAATAACAATACAATAAGAAACACATAAAGGTGGTCACGGCATGTCCGTAACCGGGTGCAGTCTTTGAAGAAAGCAAGGTGTCCATTTCACCAAAACAGGGAGACGTAACCAGGTAGGGGTCTGTCCTACCCCGAGTCCTTAACAGTCTCTAGTCCATCCTGGGTTACGCTCCAACTATGTACAAGGATTCCCGGTAAGTCCACCAAGGATTCCTAAAAATAACTGGAAACACAAAATTATACACAAGCAACAATACACAGATAAACATAAATAAAACAATTTATACACTTCAAATCCTCCAGCGTGCGGGTAACTGGCCTCTAGTGGCCCTAGTGGACCTACGGAGCTGACTGTCTGGCCCTGAACTACAGGGTGTAGGAGCTGTCAAGGGTAAACTGGGCAGCTGTCTACCGGCTCTTTGTCTCACTAGGGGTACGGCAGGCTCACTATAAGCAGAGGGTTGATCCTCCTGTTCTGCTTGTGTGGAGTCTTCTGCCTCCTGGACCGGCTGTTCTTCCAGCTCTACCTGTTGCTCCGTAGGTGCTTGGGATGCTGGTTGGAGGAAGGTGAGTACGGGTACCACAACTGCACCATTGACTTGAGTCCAAGACCGAGGGAAGTCCCCGAGCACAGTACTAACCATATCTTCCCTTTCCTCTACGGGTCGATGGTCTTCTTGTTCCTCTTCAGGGTTCCTCAGTTGTTCGGGACACTTCTTCAGGTGGTCCCGGGATACAATGGCGGTGGTTTCCCCTCCGTCTTTACTGATGGTACAAACCTTCGGGTTCTCGTGGCTTGAGGGCAGTACGGTGTACGGGTCCTTCTCCCACTGGTCATCCAACTTGTGGAGCCGTCTCTTCCTCTTCAAGACCTGCTCTCCGGGTACCAGGGGAACAGCGGGAGCATACTGGTTGTAAGTTTTCTCTTGTCTTTCCCTAGCCTGACAGAGACTTCGCTCCACGCTCTCCTGTACTCTCCGGTACTGCTGCTGCCTCTCTGTGTCCCAGTCTGTTTCTGGTGAAGTGTCCTCGGGTGTCAGGACTCCCATTTCCAGGTCAACAGGTAACTTACCAGGTCTTGCCCTCATTAGGTAAGCCGGGGTACAGTTGGTGGAACCTACCGGGATGTGGTTGTATAGGTCCACCAGATCGGGCAACTTCTCAGGCCACAGACTGCGTTCTTCCAGGGGCAACGTTTTTAGAAGATCCATTACCACCTGGTTCATTTTCTCACAAAGTCCATTAGTTTGCGGATGGTAGGGTGTCGTCCTTATCTTCCGGCAGCCATACAGATTGCAGAATTCCTGGAAGACCTCCGCTTCAAAGGCAGGTCCCTGGTCCGTCAGCACTTGGTCCGGGTACCCGTGTGGATGGCAAAAGTGCTGCTGGAAGGCTCTAGCTGCTGTTTGAGCCGTTAAGTCCTTGACGGGGACGACAACCAGAAACCGGGAGTAATGATCCACGATGGTTAACGCGTAGACGTGGCCACTTCTGCTTGGGGTCAGTTTTACATGATCCAAGGCTACCAGTTCCAACGGTTGCCGGGTGACGATGGACTGCAGGGGAGTCTTCTGGCTGGCACGGTCCTTCCTTCTCAGGTTGCACGGGCCACAGTCTCTGCACCACTTCTCAATGGTTCCCCTCATGCCTACCCAGTGGAACCGCTCGCGCAGCAGGAACTCCAGCTTCTTCCACCCGAAGTGCCCAGCTCCGTCGTGGTATGCCTCCATCACCATGGCTGCCTCCCTTCGTGTCACCACTACTTGCCAGAGTAATTCATGCGTCCGGGAGTTAACCATTCTGCGGCACAACTTCCCTTTGTAAAGGAACAGTCGACTCTTCTCTGCCCATAGTTGTTTGGCTTCCTCCGGAGCGTCTGGTTCAAGGCAAGCCTCCGGCCGAGTCAGCATCTCCTTCCCCAGTCGGACGGCAGGGTCGCTGTCTTGCGTTTCCGCCCAGTTGTAGTGGGGTAAGGGGTTCAACGTAGCAGTCTGCTTACTCCTTACCTGGTGGGAATACTGAATAGTCCCATGACGGTGGAACGCAGGGAGTTCAACTTCTTCCAGTCCCTCCGGATCTTCTCCTCCGTCCGGCAGGTTGGGCATCCTGGACAGGGCGTCCGCGTTGGTATTGGAGCGTCCTGCCCGGTATTTGATTGTGAACTCGTAGTTGGACAGACGGGCCATCCACCTCTGCTCCAGGGCACCGAGTCTTGCCGTGTCCAGGTGTGTCAACGGGTTGTTATCCGTGTACACGGTGAACCGGGAAGAAGCGAGGTAATGCTTAAAGCGCTCGGTGACTGCCCATACTACGGCCAGGAACTCTAGCTTAAATGAGCTGTAATTCTCGGGGTTCCTTTCGGTGGGTCGCAGTTTTCGGCTGGCGTAGGCGATTACTCGTTCCTTCCCCTGCTGGATCTGGGACAGTACGGCTCCTAGCCCGATGTTACTGGCGTCGGTGTAGAGGATAAAGGGCTGGCTATAATCCGGGTACGCCAGGATTTCGTCCCCCGTGAGGGCCATCTTCAGCTGGCGGAAGGACTCTTCTTCCAGCTCCTCCCATTTGAAGGGCGGCTTCTGGTTCTTGGCCTTCCGGGACTGGCCTATCAGGAGGTCCTGCATAGGTGCTGCCTTTTTGGTGAAACCGGGAATAAACCTTCGGTAGTAGCCTACCAACCCGAGGAACTGCCGCACTTCTTTTACGCTGGAGGGGCTTGGCCATTCCTTAATTGCGGTGATCTTATCAGGGTCGGGAGCCACTCCGTCAGCGCTCACCACGTGTCCCAGGTACTGCACCTTTGGTTTCAGGAGGTGACACTTGGAGGGTTTCACCTTTAGGCCGTAACTTGCCAGAGCTTCGAACACTTCCGCCAGGTGTTTCAGGTGGTCCTCATACGTCTTGGAATATACGATGACATCGTCCAGGTACAACAGGACCGTCTCGAAGTTTCTGTGGCCCAGACAACACTCCATTAGTCGTTGGAAGGTTCCCGGTGCGTTGCAGAGTCCGAACGGCATGCAGGTGAACTCGCTAAGTCCCATCGGGGTGGTAAATGCGGTCTTCTCCCGGTCCGCCTCTGCTACAGGAACCTGCCAGTACCCGCTAGTGAGATCCAAGGTAGAGAAGAAGTTAGCAGATCTTAAAGCAGCCAATGACTCCTCTATCCTTGGTAAGGGGTACGCATCCTTGTGTGTGATACGATTGATTTTCCGGTAATCTACACACATCCTCATGGTGTTGTCTTTCTTTCGGACTAAGACTAGTGGAGCTGCCCAGGGGCTACAGCTATCCCTGATCACCCCAGCCTCCTTCATGTCTCTAAGCATCCCCTTGGCGTGTTGGTAGTGTGCAGGGGGTACGGGTCGATACCTCTCTTTTATGGGAGGATGGTCTCCCGTGGAGATGTGGTGTTCTACCCCCTTGACTCGCCCGAAGTCTAACGGGTGTTTACTAAACACTCTCTCGTACTCTTGAACCACCCGATAGACTCCCTGTTTCTGATATGAGGGAGTGGAGTTAGTACCCAAATGTAGTTGCTGACACCAGTCCTCCTTTGTTTTCTTAGAGCCGTTACCTTCCTCCGGGTGAGATGGAGGCAAGGGTTCCACAGATTGTATAGCATTTTGGTTAATGGTATATAATTTGGCTAGCGTGGCATACCGGGGCAGGTACACTTCCCTCTCCCCGATATTGATTATGCGAACGGGCACCCTCCCATGGCGTACATTGACCACCCCCCGTGCTGTCAAAATGGTGGGCCTACTGTCTGAGTAAACTGGTTCTACCATTGCCTGGTAATCTCTACCTCTCAGACCAATAGCTGCCCGGCACCAAATCATCATTTCACTTTTTGGGGGCATGGCAATAGGAAAAGGGTCACACATTCTTACGCTACCAATCTCACCGCCGGAGAGTTCCACCTGTTGCCGTCGCATCAGTGCCCGGATCTCTTTCTGGAGCACCCGCTGCTCGCCGGAGCTGGCGTTCTTGGCAACCTGCTGTAAAAGGAAAATCACCTCTGCAAGACAATTTTCAATTACATTAGTTCCTAGAGTTATTTTTGGGTGACTCTCATGTTTGTCAATATCTACAATGATCAGTCCCTGTGCTGCCAGTTCGACTCTACCGATTTTGATGGTCACCTCTTTAAATCCGATCTGTGGCACGGGCTGGCCATTGCTGGCGATGATACTCAAGTCGTCGTCAGGGTAGCGGGTAATATCCGAGTCATTCCAGTACTGCTTAAAGAGCACGTACGGGATGGTGGTGACCTGTGACCCGGTGTCCAGTAGGGCACTCATGGGAATGCCATCCAGTACCACAGGCAAGACTGGACATCCTCCCACATATCTGTCGCGCCAGTTCGATGGGCCTGGTGATCTTTTTCCTGGGGGTTGGCCCTCTACCCCAGGTTGTGCCCGTTTAAAGAACAGTACCTTGCCATATGTCCAGGTTGATTGCAGCGGCGGCAGATGGGTCGTCCGTCCTCGCTGTATCGGTCACTGGGTCTTCCTCTGGCCGGTGGGGTCCTCCTTGGTCGACGCCACGGGATGTCCTCCGGTCCGGATGCCAGCTGGATCTTCCCTGGGGTGGAAGCCTGTAAAGACTGCACAGTTCGGGTTAGCGCAGCAACGCTCTTAGCTAGCTCTTGGACCTGATGGTGTAGGTCTGGAGCCGGGTCATTGTCCAAAGCCTGCGCATCAGCTCCCACAGGCCCTGCCGACAAGGGCGCCGCCTCCTGGTGGTAAGTGATAGCAGGGCGCTTGTGGGTCACAACGCCACCCGGTGCCGGTTCTCGGAGCACCCGGATGGCTCTGTCCTTGAACTGTGCAAAGCCCAGATGGGGATCCTGTAAGGCCATTGCCCGCAACTGGGTTCGGTGGGTATTACAATACAGTCCCTCTATTAACTGTTCGGTCAACAGCCTGTCCTCGTTTCCCACTCCATCAGGGTCGGTCTGCTTAATGGCCCTCAGGGCCTCTTGTAGGTTTAGTGCATAGTCCCTTATACTCTCATGCGCTCGCTGCTTGCACCCGTAGAATCTAAGCTTAATCTCGGCTGAGGTGCGGGTATCAAAGGTGTCCTTCAGCCGGGTTAGTATCCCTGCGACAGTCTTCCTCCCAGGTGGCCAGGATTTTACTTCCCTTTTGGCTGCCCCGGTTAGTTGGGCCACCAGGATGCTCACTTTTTGCTCTTCTGTGAGGGGGTACACCTGGAAGAGGCTATCCAGCTTTTCTCTAAAGTCATGCAGGGTATGTGACTCCCCTGAGTACTGGGGTAGCCAAGCTGCTCCCGGGATATAGGGCATGGTGAAGGGCATAACTGCAGCAGCGGTAGCGCTGGCGGGGGTTGAGGCAGTGAAGCTCTCCTCCGTATCCGACATCTTCCTCCCCCCTAGTGGACCGTGGCCTACCTTGCGATGATCCTGTTCCGTAGGCCGCGGCTCCGCAGTGGATCGTCAGGGTTGAGGACCTTCCGTCGCGCTCCTGTGACGTCGGCGTCTCCTGGGCTCCTTCCAGGACCTTACGCAACGTCCGGACGTGAGGCGGGGCTTCAGTTCTCGCGCGCTTTCGGAGTCCACGCCCCTCTTCTTCCCGCGCGGCGTCCTCAAGATGGCGTCCAATGGCGGGAAAACTCCACGGATGGCGGGAAGAAGGCAGAAGATGGCGCCGGATGGCGGGAAACTTCACCGATGGCGGGAAGAAGGCTGAAGATGGCGCCGGATGGCGGGAATCTTCACCACAGGTAAGTTTGAAAAGTCTCTTTTTCAGGCACGCAGTACCCGGTGGTTGCGGGCACGAAATCCTGCCGACTACGCCAAAGTTGACGCGCCCCTGGGCCTGTGTCGCGCTGCGTTGCGCACGCGGGAGCTTACCCGGAGCCGGATCTCTTGAGGGTTGTAGTCTCGTGGCGGTGACCCGGTCCGTGCCCAGGGAGTCAAACTGAGCGGCGATGTAACAGCGGTAGATGCAGGACGACTACGCCACCCGTTGAATGCAGCTATGGAGCTGCCGCTGCAGGACAGTCCGCTGAGGCCGGTGGATGGATGGTGCAGCGTAGATGGTATAACCCCCAACGGGAGGGGTATGGCCTCAGGGCAGCAGATGTGGATGATGGGGGTAGCAGGAACCACTCAGAGACGGTGCGGTGTAATTCAGGGTCTTTACTGGTAACAACGATAGACCCTCCCGGAGTACTTGCTAGTGAACGGGGCCTGGTCAGTCCTTGAGCAGATGGGATCTCCCCTGGCCAGGCGGAGTTGTAGGCCTCCCAAACTGACTGTACTCTTCTGGCTACCTTGCTAGAAGCGGATATAAGTAGCCCACGTCCCTGAGTGTACCGTCTGGTGCTCACCCGTATGGCCGGTGACTCGGGGCCTTCTAATGGCTTCCGCTCCACGATGGCGGTGCTGGTCCCACGCGTGTGACCGTGCCTTCGGGTTTCTGGGCCTGAGGACCTGAAATCCCCTGCCGGTCGGCTTCTGCTGCTGGGTAAGAGTTAGTCCCCACAGCCTCGGACGCCGGGTCCGGTAAGAAAGCTTCTCAGTCAGGGCGAGCTCTGCAGCTGCCAGCCCCTGACTTGTAGTAGTATTGCTCCCACTGAGCTTCTGCTGTTTCTTCCTGTGACTGTTTCTTGTCTCTACTCTCCTTGACTGCTAACCCTGCTTCAGCCCCGGGTTTATATAGGGGAAGTTCTTCCCCTCCCAAGACTGGGCAGGAGGTGTGGCATGCACAGGATCCCTGACCAAAGGACCTCCCACCTGCTCTCAGACATAATATCTCTATCACTGTGGCAACCAGACCCCTGGGGTGTCACACTAACTTCTATCATCATCATCATGCTCCTCACTTTGGCACTCTCAACTCGCCTGATGGAGAAGCCAGGGCCCACCGGAGGAGTCTGGTTCTCTGGTGGGCTCGTCCAATGCTGCCCTAAAGCAGGCCAGGCTAAGAAAATTGTTGGGGAAGTTTGAAGGAGAAATAGGGGCGGCTGGGAACCGCTTATGGACAACCGGCCGCCCCCAGGCGGCTGGGGACCGTGTGTGGACACCCGGCTGCAGGGTGGCTGGGGACCAAGTATGGACACCCGGCCGCCCCCTGGCGGCTGGGGACCGAGCGTGGACACCCGGCTTTTAGGCAGTAACCTGGTTGTCAGAGATGCTTCCAGGGGTCTTCCCCATGCTGTTCCCATGTCTTTTCAGCACTGTATGCATGTGTCACACAGCACATGGCCAGATAAGATTGTAAAATATTAAAATTACATTTCCCGGTGAATACATTTGTCACGGTTGAAAGCAATACAAAAGTGCAAAAACGCATAAAAAATGCTACTTGTGAACATAGCCCAAGGTGTGGAGGAGTATTTTTGTTTTTGGTTATTTATTTTACCTTATACACAAGTCTTTACTCTGCAAAGGATGTTCCTAAACATATTTCACAGGAAAACCGTTTCAGTTTAGTTTTTGAACGTTATATTGTGAGCTTAATACCTCTGACCACGTTGTTGACAGCAGTGACCTGGGGGTCAGAAATGCTTCCTGGGGCGATGCCCATGCTGTCCCCTTGTCTTTTGAGCATTGTCACTATAGTTTTGGGCACTTTTTAGGCTTTCTACAGACTGCCGGGGGTGCCGCCGCAAAAATGCTCGGGTCTCCCATAGACTAACATTGAGCTTCGAGCACCCGAGCATTTTAGTGCTCGCTCAACACTAATAATCACCACACTCTATGGAGACTCATTGTAACAAATTTAAGGAGCAACATACTAAAAACATTTTAATTGATAAATGTCATAAAACATAAAAAATAAAAATATTAGGCATTTTATATAATAATAATAATAATTAAAAAATAAAATAATAATCATTTTATTATTCCATGGTGCTTTACAATTCAGATGTTACATGTGCAATGTCAGACATTACAAAGTAGCACAATTCCTACAAGAGGAGGTGAGGTCCCTGCTCACAAGTTTGCAACTTAAAAGTAAAGTTGGACACAAAAGGTAATAAGTGTTTGTAGTATATGGTACGGCCACCTTTTAGAATAAATAAGGATATACATATAAGGCTGCATGAACCGGCCACCAGCCGGTATCTGTGTAGTGAGCTGGCAGACTCTGGCTGTTCTGTGATAATTGAGATAGAGCCTGTTACAGGAATGATTACGCAGGATGGTGTTGCCACCTTGTGGCCAGAGGTTGCACCTGCGCAGGGTGTGATGACAGAGAAAAAGACTGAGCCTCCTGTGTCCCGCCCTAGAGAGTCACGTGACCAGAGTGGGAAGCAGGAAAAAGCGCGCAAAGAGTCTGTTGTTGTCTGTGAAAAGAGCCAGGACGGTGTGCAGCTCCTCGTGTGTGGTGCAGAGGAGACTCTCAACGTGATTTCTTTTATCTGACACCTTATCCTCAGAGCCTTCCCCAGCTTCTGCACTGCTGAAGGATTCAGCTGTTACACTCCCTGCTACTGGAGTGTGGACTACATAAGGGAATCCACAAAAGCTGCTATCCGGATCAGAGAGACTGTAAGCGGGACCTCTGGCGAGAGGCCGAAGTATTCCTTTCTTTCAGTAAAATTTGTTGTTCCTGTCTTCTTCGGCTGGGACCCCTTCCTGCAAAGACAGACAGGCCTGCGACGGGGGACACATCCTTCTGGAGTAAAGGACTGGTAACGTGTGAGTAGGGACAGTGAGAGTCAGCTTATAAGTACACGTTATTGCTGTGCATATTTACGGTTGTCATTTATTGTGTTCTGTTGTGTATACAAGTAAAGATACGGTTATCAAGATAGAGTCTGTGTGTGGGGATCTTGCTGGGCCAGATCATAGATACCAACGCTCGGCCTTGCCCGCGGTCACTTCATCTGGCGTAGTCGACAGGATCTGTGACCAACAAGATTCCCACCCAGGCCACGTGTACAGTCAGAAAGCCCCGCCGGTGTCTATTGTGAATCAGGTCAGGAAATTTGGCGGACGAAACTACCCTGTACCAGAGTGGGCGGAACAAGTCCGGATACTGGGGGAAATGTATAATATTGACCCTAAGACCTTGGCAGAAATGGCGGTACTGACGCTAGAGGGGGAGGCATGGACGACAGTCAGACTGGAGACGGTCAGGGGCCAGCGTACAGTAGATGATTTGGTGCGGGTGCTGGAGAACACCTATAGGCTGACCACATACCAGGGAACACTGCAACACATGTTCTTTAGACGGACGCAGCTTGAATGGGAGGATATTCCCCAATATGCGAACGCCCTTCAGGTACTCCTTGAACAAGCCTGTGGAAAAGGGGAACAACTAGCTGGTATGGCTCCTCGTGACCTGGTACTGAGAGACCAATTTGTAATAGGACTGAGAGACCAGTATCTTAACCGCACGTTACAGGACTTGATCCGGATGATGCCGACTCTTACTTTTGCTGAAGTCAAACAGGAAGCCATAGAACGTTCAACGGGACCCGTCATGGATGTGGGGATTCAAGGTGCTGCGTGCAGATCCATATCTGACATTAAAAATCCGAACAGTGACACGGAAGACCTGAAACAGATGGTAGCAGACTTACAGAAACAGGTATTACAGTTGACATTAGACCGACAGGGAGACCAGCGAAGACAGCCTAGTCGTCCCGTGAGACAGTGTTGGTCATGCGGTGATCCTCGCCATAGGGCAAATCGTTGTCCTCAACACTTCCCTCCGCAAAAACCTCCGTCGCACCAACAAACAAACCCTCAGTCGCCCCAGCGAAGGGAATTTCGATCAGACCAGCGAATGGAACCCCAGCCATATCCACAAGCAGAGCTACCACGCCGGGCCTCACCACAATGGCCGCCGTTAAACTAGACATCCCTGTAGCTGAGGCTCGTGCAGCAGGGGAGGCCAAGGAGAGGGGTGTGGAAAAACAGAGCCGATGGCGGAGTGCTCTTGCCTCGAATAGCCCGACACTTGAAGTTGTCCTGGAAGGAATTGCCGTACAGGGACTGATGGACACCGGGTCACAAGTGACCACGATCTCTGAACAGTTTTACGAAAATTACCTCAAACCAAGAACTGCTCGTGACCCAGACACCGCCATTAAGATTATTGCGGCTAATAATCTACCCATTCCAGTGACCGGAGTTGCTTGGATGGACACAAAGGCCTGCGGACAGGACTTATGGAAACGAGGGATCGTCATCGTCAAGGAAGGTTTCGGCTCCGAGACCCATGTGATAGTTGGAATGAACATCTTGAAAGACCTGGATCTTATGCTGTTGACAAGAAAAGGACCCAAATACTGGCAGAAAGTCACCAAACATAAGCCGACTCATCTGGCATTCCAGCGCGTAATCCGGACCGTTGGACTTCAACAGATGGCAGAGGAACAACTACCCCTAGCCGCCATTACGGTGCCACGCCGTACTCGGATTACTTTGCCCGCTGAAAAAGAGACAGTCATTTCCTTACCCCTTAACACCCACCGACAACTTGAGGGGGTTGAAGTGTTGGTCAAGCCGAGGACCCCAAGTGGGGGTAAGCTAAACCCACTAGTTGCTCGCACTCTAGCCGTCGTGAGGAACGGGAGAGTCCATGTCAGGTTAAACAACACTGCAGACGTAGGCCTAGCCCTTGAAGCCGGCACTCAGCTTGCCCGGGTATATGCTCTACCCACGGAAGTGAATCCCATTGGACCCCTAAAATTCACCCCGTCTACAGAAGGCGACTGGACGGTAACCGTCTCAGCCATAAACGCTCAAGTAGACGATGAAGACATTGGGTGAAAACTACGGGAAAAAGTACAGCTAGACACGTCTCAATACACCAAACAAGAAGTGTCTCAAGTGGAGGAACTCCTACGGGAACACCAAAACTCCTTTGCAAAGCATGACACAGACTTTGGGTGTACCACCAGTATCCAGCACGAGATATCCACGGGCGACACCCCCCCATATCCGCGAGAGGTACCGGCAGATACCGCATCAGCAATACCAGGAGGTGAAAAGCCTGTTAGAATCCATGCTACGCGCCGGAGTGGTACGTGAAAGCCAGAGCCCGTGGGCTGCACCCGTGGTGATAGTCAAAAAGAAAGATGGTTCCCTAAGATTTTGCGTGGACTACCGTAGGCTGAATGCTTGCACTATCCGGGACTCATATCCACTTCCTCGGATCGAAGAGTCACTGACGGCCCTAAAGAAGGCCAAATATTTTTCGTCCCTAGACCTGGCCAGTGGATATTGGCAGATTCCAATGAGTGAGAAGGACAGGGAAAAGACCGCCTTCATCCTTCCCATGGGCCTGTATGAGTTCGACCGGATGCCGTTCGGCTTGAATAACGCTCCGGGGACCTTTCAGAGACTGATGGAACGCTGTCTGGGAGACTTCAACTTTGAGTTTACGCTGATATACCTTGACGACATCGTGGTATACTCCGCCACCTTTGAGGATCATCTTCACAAGCTTGGCCAAGTGTTCCAGCGCTTGAGGGGACACGGCTTGAAGTTGAAGCCCAGCAAGTGCCTTCTGTTCCAGCAGGAAATCGACTACTTGGGTCACCGGATCTCGGCCGAAGGTGTCCAGCCCTCTCCGGAGAAGATAGCAGCCGTTCAAGAGTGGCCGCAGCCAACTACCGTCAAAGAAGTCCGGGCTTTTCTGGGACTGGCAGGCTACTACCGTCGGTTTGTCAAGGACTTTGCTCGGCTTGCTGAACCACTGCATGAGGTTCTCCGAGGGACCGCGAACAGTCCCAGAGGGCGACGCATCAGTTGGGGGCCTGACCGAGAAAAATCCTTTCAGGCACTTAAGGCTGCTCTAACATCCCCCCCTGTTCTGGCGTATGCAGATTACACATTACCGTTTCAGTTGCAAACCGACGCCAGCCTTCAATGCCTAGGGGTGGTCCTCTCTCAAGTTCAAGATAATAAAGAACGCATGATAGCCTATGCCTGTAGGTCTCTCCGTGATACCGAAAAGAATCCCGTCAACTACAGCTCCTTCCGTTTGGAACTCTTGGCTCTGACTTGGGCTATGACGGAGAAATTTGCCGGCTATCTGACAGGAGCGAAGGTGCTGGTCATGACGGACAACAATCCTCTTGCCCACCTAGAGAATGCCAAACTAAGGGCAATGGAACAGCGCTGGATGGCCAGGCTCTCTAGATTCCAGTACAAAATTAAATACAGAGCGGGGAACGAGAATCAGAATGCTGACAGCCTGTCTAGAGTGACATCATCCCCGCCAGTGGGGGACTGGGATGAAGAGTTGGAGGAAGATGAGATGCCTGACTTTGCCCGGCACGCAAAGCAAATAGAAGATAGCCGCCAGTATGCTGTAGGAGGGATTGAAGCCGTAGTGGGATCTCCCCTGTCCCAGCAAGAATGGGCCAAGCTTCAAGATCGAGATCCCGAGCACGTCTTACTGAAACAGTATGTGAATAAACAAGAGAAACCGCCCTCCGAAGTGAGAGACCGACTATCGACCGGAGCCTTGGCTCTGCTCGCCCAATGGGATCGGCTGATCGTGAAAGATGGAGTCCTGTGTCGCAGGGCCCTTCTATCCCATATGCTGGAGGAGTGTTTGCAGATTGTCGTCCCGGTGTAGTTGGCCCATGAGATGGTGGGCGAAGCTCACAGGAGGAACGGCCACTTCGGCATAGACAAGACCCTCCGGTGGACCCAGCAGTTCATTTTTTGTCCGGGGCTCCGTAAGCTGGTTGAAAACATCTGTCAAGGATGCCGTACCTGTGAATTCCACAAGTCCGCGGAGCAGCGTGCCCCCGTCCAGACTATTAAGACGTCGAGGCCCCTCGAACTGTTGATGGTGGACTATCTGTTGATCGGAACGGCGAATAGTGGCTACCAGTACTGTCTGGTGATGGTGGACCACTTCACGAAATTGGCCGTCGCTGTTGCTACCAAGGATCAGACTGCTGAATCAGCTGCACAGGCCATCTGTCAGCAATTCGTTCGGGTCTACGGGTGTCCGGAGCGGCTACACTCTGATCAGGGGGCTTGTTTCGAAGGGCGAGTCATTGAAGAACTCCAACGGATGTATGGAATCAAGAAGTCCAGGACCACCCCTTACCATCCACAAGGGAATGGCGCGTGTGAACGCTTTAACTGGACCCTCTTACAACTGATCCGGACACTGGCTGAAGACAAAAAGCCCGACTGGTCTCGATTCCTCCCAGAACTGCTGTGGGCCTATAATAATCAAGTCCATTCCGTCACCGGATACACCCCATTACCCTTCTCTTTGGCCTTCCAGACAAAGACATCCATGAGTTGCAACTGTCTAGCTCCGAAGAAGATACCTGTGGTACCTATCCTTCCTGGCTACAAACACACCGCCAGAGAATGGAGACTGTCTACCGGCTAGTAGGCCAACAAATCCAGGATCAAGTGCACGCTGACCCACTTCCGGTACAAGAGGACTCACTGAATGTAGGTCAACTGGTCCTAGTCCGTATAAAGAAACCGCAAGGGAAACTCCGGCCCAAGTGGGAGACCGAAGTCTATCGAGTAATTGGACAGCCGTACCCCGGTGGCCCCGTCTATCGAGTGCAGGGCGAAGACAGTGGCAGCATCCGAACTTTGCACCGTAATATGTTGCGCCCCTGCCGTTCCCAGCCTGACTCCCCTACTGTGATACCTAGAGAGATGGATATCACTAATACTGTCGGAGACGCTGACCCTGGGGATGTAGAGATTGAATGCATGCCTACCCCTGTCCGTCCGACTGACGCACTTGGACCGATTACCTCCTCTACTGACATGTCGACTGGGAAAGAGAGTGGGGTGACTGATCGGAGGGAGGGGATCCAACCTGTTAGGCGGACAACGAGAACCGCTGCAGGGGTACCTCCAGGACAGTCCTACAGAGACCAATATGTGTGGCCCTCTTCCCAGCCGCCCCCTGTCACATCCACAGCCATCGCCGCCCTGGAACCGGTCGTTGACAGGGACTGCCAACCTTTGAGTGGGGGGGCGTGTAGTGAGCTGGCAGACTCTGGCTGTTCTGTGATAATTGAGATAGAGCCTGTGACAGGAATGATTACGCAGGATGGTGTTGCCACCTTGTGGCCAGAGATTGCACCTGCGCAGGGTGTGATGACAGAGAAAAAGACTGAGCCTCCTGTGTCCCGCCCTAGAGAGTCATGTGACCAGAGTGGGAAGCAGGAAAAAGCGCGCAAAGAGTCTGTTGTTGTCTGTGAAAAGAGCCAGGACGGTGTGCAGCTCCTCGTGTGTGGCGCAGAGGAGACTCTCAACGTGATTTCTTTTATCTGACATCTTATCCTCGGGGCCTTCCCCAGCTTCTGCACTGCTGAGGGATACAGCTATTACACTCCCTGCTACTGGAGTGTGGACTACATAAGGGAATCCACAAAAGCTGCTATCCGGATCAGAGAGACTGTAAGCGGGACCTCTGGCGAGAGGCCGAAGTATTCCTTTCTTTCAGTAAAATTTGTTGTTCCTGTCTTCTTCAGCTGGGATGCCTTCCTGCAAAGACAGACAGGCCTGCGACGGGGGACACATCCTTCTGGAATAAAGAACTGGTAACGTGTGAGTAGGGACAGTGAGGGTCAGCTTATCAGTACACGTTATTGCTGTGCATATTTACGGTTGTCATTTATTGTGTTCTGCTGTGTTAAAAATGTATACAAGTAAAGATACGGTTATCAAGATAGAGTCTGTGTGTGGGGATCTTGCTGGGCCAGATCATAGATACCAACGCGCGGCCTTGCCCGCGGTCACTTCATCTGTATATGTTCAGATTTTTTATCAGTTAACAAAATGCATAGTTAAGATTGATAAATGCAAAAAAATGTTAGTAAACCTAGAAATTTGTTTTTTAGTTAATTTTTTTTTTATTTTAATTAATAATAGCATAGAAGGATAAGGAGGGGGACTAGGAACATAATCAATAGCCAAAATCATAGTCAGGAGGACAGCCGGGGTCAGATACTGGGTGATCAGTAAAAGCCAATCAGTATGAATACCGCGGAGCCCGGTGACAGAGGCGTTACTGAAACATGTCCAGGTAGAGATGGACCAGTCAGAAGGCCACAGGTAGATGGTGATGGTCCTTCTATACAGGTCCAGCAGTGATGGTGGATCTGCTGGACTTCAGGTTTTCTGTCTTTTAGATGGTTTCAGGGCAACAGTAACAGCATGCAAATGCACGAGCAGCCCTGGATAATCCACGCCGGCAGGATGATAAGATCCGGCGGAAGATGGAACCTATGAGAAGAGAAGTAAATGTAATGTAAGTGATGGGACTCCATAATACATGATACTACTGTGCGGTCACTGTGCCGGACGGCAGAGGAATCTCATCACACAGAGGTCAGGGATCATTGTCAGCCATCATACATGTGACAATCCATCACTGACAGATGACATCTGCTCCGCATGAATTATTCTCACTGACCGACATCACACAACATGGAGCTGATTCTCACACTTACCTCGTCTCTTATTCCCCTTTTCTACATTTTCAGATTTTTCTTGCTCTTTACTCAGATTTATTGAAGATTTTCTTTCCTCCTGAGCTGGAAATTCTGATCAGAAAGTAAAAAAAACCTCAGTAACGACATATTCCCATGGGACCTGCTTAGTCTCCTGTATATAGTCCTGTCTCCTATAGTCCTGAAAATCTAGTATTGCTTCATAATAGGGCAGAATAAGTCCTATATAATGTGCATAACCTCATCTGAGGGACATTAGATGTACCACTACTATAGAGAAGTAAGTGTCCTGTCTGCCGCCATGTGGTACATCATTGATGAGAGATATTTTATAATAGGAGACGATGTCTCCTTATGATGATGTAGGTTATTGGATGCTACAACATATCTCACAGAAACAATGAAAAAAACTTCTGTACACAATGTAAGGAAATAGAGATAGAGTATGGGCCATGGGCAACATAATTGGGATCCATGAAACATAGACAACATAGGAAACCTATTACAGAAAAACCACGTAGAAATATTTGAGCCTTAAAGACAACATTCACATTGTTGGTGCTGTAGACATGTACATACCTGACAATGGGGACGAGGATGGCAAACTGCTAATAGCATCTTCTCTATCAGATAGAGGAACAGAATCTTTCTGCCTGTTTGAAAGAAAATAAATGTGTAAATCAGAAATAAATGCAGTATAAAAGGGGATTTCTCAGTATAAGAACATGGACAATAGGGCCTAATAGGATGCATGACCGTCATAGTGGGGAAGGTTTCCTGCTCAAAACTACCTTCTATAGAGCCGAGCAGAAATCAGCTGCTAAGCATGACTGGCATGTAATACTACATCTCTGCCACAATATGGGCAGCACTAAAAATGCATGACCGGCCGCAATTATAGACTGTTAGTTATCACCAGCAGTTTCTAAAGGCAAAAGCACAATTACCGCTCATCATGGGGTGGTGGATACTGAATTTGATAATATGGTATTTATATCCTATATTTGATGTTGTGTACATATATCATCCTGAAGCTCCCAGTAGTGGCCCCATAATCTACTCACATCTCTGAGATGTTTGTGCTGGATTCTACGGTATACTCTGGAGAGGACTTGGGATCCTCATTGTCCATTGTCCTGGTAGCAGTGGTACAGAGCTAAATGTGGAAACAATAAAAAATATATGAAATAATTTAATGTTTACTTTTACGTGTCTTTTACACATATTTTGGATTTATTAATCACATACTTACTTTTGAAAATCGTTCAGAAGTTGATATAAAATTGTGGAAGTCAAGACTCTCATTGTCCTCACTTGTGTGCTCTGAGACCAGATGTTTGTTTATATCATAATGATCTACAAGACATAGATAATGAAGTGCTATTAGAGGTTGTCAGTATAACACAGTCACCATTTATCATTAATATTAATGGGAAACAATTGTTACATATTAAGGAAGACGAGACAAACAGCCGCTTAGTCTAGATGACGTCTTCTTCTACTTACTCATAAATAAGCTGGTGTCCACATCTGATGTTAGCTTAGGAACATACACCGGCTTTTGACTTAGAAGGTTATCAAAGTCTAAGTCACTTAAGAAGGGATGACCCTTGATCTCAAATACTCCTCCTGGATAAAGAAAAACAAAGGTGATGTGGATATTGTCAGAAACTCCCCCATATCTAAACGGTGTATCTTAATCTGAACTATTATATAACTGAGCCGACATGTAAGAAATAGACTAAAGCACTAAAAATGCACAAGCTGATAGACAAGTGCCGATCCTCATGTAAATTTGCGATATGTCCTCGGTGTAATAAGGAAATAATAATATTATTATATCTGTTACCTGTCCCAAGTCTATGCACAGGATTTATTATGAGCAGCTCTGTGATAAGGGTCTGAGCATCAGGTGGAGGAGCACGATCACAATTCCAAATTATGTGTCCTGTTATGTAGAAAATTACAGAACATAAAACCTCTTTACTGGACTATAAGATAAAGCAAAGGAAAAAACTAAACTAATGTAACCAGTCAAAGCAATGATTGGATCATTCTACTTACCAATGCCAATACTTTTATAAAACTCAATTACAGAACCCCCACGAAGTGGTACGTATCCCAGGAGAAATTCAAGTAGGATTATCCCCATTGACCACCAGTCAACAGGTCTTCCGTAGCCTTTCTTTAGGATGATCTCTGGGGCTTTGTATAACGGGGTGCCACAGTCCTGGAAACCAAGAGAGATTAGAGATGAAAATAGATTAAATTATTATTTTGCCAAGTTTTCGACATAAAAACAGAATGACAGAAGATAAAATATCAGTGGAAAAGTTATCTAAAAATGAAGAATGTAGAGAAGACACAATAGGGTGATGAGATTTGTACAGAACCAGCTAAGTTCCTGTAAATAATGCTGACCTCACGGTTCAGGAACTCTCTGGCGATGTCCTCCGCTAATTCCTTGTAGATGTTGGTGTTTGGTATCATGACACCAACTTTTGAAAGCCCAAAATCTGTGACTTTAATATGTCCAGTAGACGTTATCAGGAGGCTGTGAAAGAAAAGATGGGTTTAGCTTCATAGACCGTGAGATGATAAAGGATAAATTTCCCCCTTTTGTTATAATACAGGGGGCACTTACTTCTCTGGCTTCAAGTCTCTGTGCACCACACCATAACTATGGAGGTATTCTACAGCAAGAACCGCTTCTGCAAAGTATAAGCGGGCCAAGGGGACAGGTAAAGGACCCCTGGTTCTTAGGAGGGTCCTGCAGTCTCCACCTATAGAAGAAAGAAAATATGACAGGTAAGTGGTTTATTCAGCGGATCACCATAATGTATAATGAGAAGTGAGCAGAGACATTGGGGCAGGAGAGAATATATAAAGATATAATGTATATTCGACATAATATTAGTCTGAAGTCATGGTGAAACGTCATCCATGTAACTAATAACACAAATAGCATCTTGTCTACAGCTGGAGATACTGACAGTGCGGACATACAGGGAGATCACACACATCAATGACTTTCCGGGCATCTTGGTAATGGATAACCTGTAGTAAATGCTCTGTGGGGATGTAACCATTCACATTGAAAAATCCTAATTTTAAGAGTGGTGATAAAATGTAAGCAGACATGGTCTGAATATAATACAATGTACGTGTCCTACCTCCTACATACTCCATGACCATACACAGGTGAGATCTTGTAGGGAAGGAGCAGAGCATGGAGACCACAAAGGGACAATCAGCGAATGTCAGGATGTCCCTCTCCAGAAAGGCCATTTCCACTTTCCGTGGCCTATCCAAGTTCTTCTTGGCCATTTTCTTCATAGCAAAGACCTGTTGTGAGACTTTATGATGCACTAAGTAGACGGCACTAGAGAGAAGGAGAATCCAAGGGTTATAATAAATCCTTATTACAGTCTGTATATAGAAGTCATTATATGATTTTCTGTACTAATGTTTATACTAGAAGTCCGGCCATCACTAGAAATCCACATCTAGAAATACATGAGACACTACATAGATCACCTATGGGAGGTTCCACAATGCCACGTCTGCCGGAGCCCTCACCAAGGTCACATTACAGGTGAGAGAATCTACCGAAATTCTTCTTGGGCAGATTCGCTATAATTGACCAGTAGTTACGATTCAGTCCAAATAAAAATTGGTCCAAATTGAAAGTCCTCCAATTGCTGTAAGCAGATGTTTTTTAAGCTCTCTCCACACCCCAAAGCATAATAAATGGAGGGGAGGAAATACGTTAAAATGTAATTAAACATAATATACCCACCTGTCCTAGGCCCTCACCTGTCCATCACTGCAGTCCTCCATCCTCTGTGCCAGTCTTTGGTTGTTCTGGCGCCCCCTTCTGCTGCTGAGGCCAGTGATTGGACTCACATGGTTATGGTGGACGGTGGCAGGTGCAGATGTCATTGATGTCCATATCGTGTCACCCCTATCGTGACCATGTGTAGCCAATAACTCTTATCAGCTCCATAATGAAGCCCCCCAAAAAAAACAAAGACTGGAGCGGAGAGCAGGAAAGCTCTGGTGGAGGTGGCAGCATAAGGACAGATGAGGGTCCAGGACAGGTGAGTGTAATGTATTATATTATTTGAATCCCTTTCCTTACAGTTTGATTTGTTACAGATCAGTTTGCTCAACTGGATATACAGTACAGTAACTGAGCTGAATAGTGACATTTAGATGTGGACAGTGGTGTGGACTTGTATCGTTTCCCTATGACAGTGATGGCGAACCTTTTAGAGACCGAGTGCCCAAACTGCAATCCAAAACTCACTTATTTATCGCAAAGTGCCAACACGGCAATTTAACCTGAATACTGTCTGAGGTTTTATTTTGGAAAAACAACGCCTACATTAGCACGCAATAGAGTCTATAGCAAAGAGCTTGTAAGCGCTGCAGTCCAAGCCTAAGATTCTCGCCACCGATTGCAGAGGAGGTCTGTTCTTGAGAATGGAGAGGATTTTTATTCAAAAGTAAAATTGCAAAGTCGTTTGTTTTTACAACCTCTTTGTTTCTGTAACCCTTTATCATGATGAGAATAACCCTTTAAGCCAGGGATGTCAAACTTTAATATACAGAGGGCCAAAATTAAAAGCTTGGACAAAATCACAGGCCAAACTTTATATTTGTTAAAAAATGTCTACAATTCAGGAAGTTTTTCCTTATCAAATAAAACTATTATCTTTTGCAATTATATTGTAATAATATAATATGTTATGTAAGAGCCGTAAAAAGCATGGCCTAATGTAAATATGTAATAACAAAAGGATAAAAAAAACTTGAATAAAACAGATAATAAAGTATGATGCAAACAAATGTGCCCCCAAACAGAGTATGATACCCCCACAGTGAATTCCTCCACATGCACAGTATGATGACCCTACTGTACCCCCCATCAATCCCTGGTGACCCCATCACAGTATGATTGTGACCCCATCACAGTATGATTCTCCAGCAGTAATCCCCACACAGCCCTCCATACAGTATAATGGTCCCCACATAGTTCTCCATACAGTATAATGACACCACATAGTCCTCCATACAGTGTAATGGGCCCCACATAGTCCTCCATACAGTATAATGGGCCCCACATAGTCCTCCATACAGTATAATGGCCCCATATAGTCCTCCATGCAATGTAATGGCCCCACATAGTCCTCCATACAGTACAATGGCCTCACATAGTCCTCCATACAGTATAATGGCCCCACATAGTCCTCCATACAGAATAATAGGCCCCACATTGTCCTCCATACAGTATAATGGTCCCCACATAGTTCTCCATACAGTATAATGACACCACATAGTCCTCCATACAGTGTAATGGGCCCCACATAGTCCTCCATACAGTATAATGGGCCCCACACAGTCCTCCATAAAGTGTAAAGGGCCCCACATAGTCCTCCTTACAGTATAATGGCCCCCACATAGTCCTCCATACAGTGTAATGGGCCCCACATAGTCCTCCATACAGTGTAATGGCCTCACATAGTGCTCCATACAGTGTAATGGGCCCACATAGTCCTCCATACAGTATAATGGCCCCATATAGTCCTCCATACAATGTAATGGCCCCACATAGTCCTCCATACAGTACAATGGCCTCCCATAGTACTTCATACAGAATAATGGGCCCCCATATGGTCCTTCCTACAGTATAATGGCCCCCACATAGTCCTCCATACAGAATAATGGGCCCCCATATGGTCCTTCGTACAGTCTAATGGCCCCACATAGTCCTCCATACAGAATAATGGGCCCCACATAGTCCTAAATACAGAATAATGGGCCCCCATATGGTCCTTCCTACAGTATAATGGCCCCCACATAGTCCTCTATACAGTGTAATGGGCCCCACATAGTCCTCCATACAGTGTAATGGCCCCATATAGTCCTCCATACAGTGTAATGGGCCCACATAGTCCTCCATACAGTATAATGGCCCCACATAGTCCTCCATACAGAATAATGGGCCCCCATATGGTCCTTCCTACAGTATAATGGCCCCCACATAGTCCTCCATACAGTGTAATGGGCCCCACATAGTCCTCCATACAGTGTAATGGCCCCATATAGTCCTCCATACTGTGTAATGGGCCCATATAGTCCTCCATACAGTATAATGGCCCCACATAGTCCTCCATACAGTATAATGGCCCCACATAGTCCTCCATACAGTATATTGGCCTCATATAGTCCTTCCTACAGTATAATGGGCCCCACATACTCTTTCATACAGTATTATGAGCACCACATAGTCCTCCATACAGTGTAATGGGCCCCACATAGTCCTCCATACAGTATAATGGCCCCACATAGTCCTCCATACAGTATAATGGCTCCAAATGCTCCTCCATATTGTAAAATGGCCCCATATAGTCCTCCATACAGTATAATGGCCCCGCATACTTCTCCATATTTTATAATGGCTCCATATAGTCCTCCATACAGTATAATGGCCCCGCATAGTCCTCCATACAGAATAATGGGCCCCCATATGGTCCTTCCTACAGTATAATGGCCCCCACATAGTCCTCCATACAGTGTAATGGGCCCGCATACTTCTCCATATTTTATAATGGCCCCACATAGTCCTCCATACAGTATAATGGCCCCACATAGTCCTTCATACAGTATATTGGCCCCATATAGTCCTTCCTACAGTATAATGGGTTCCACATAGTTTTTCATACAGTATTATGAGCACCACATAGTCCTCCATACAGAATAATGGGCCCCACATAGTCCTCCATACAGAATAATGGGCCCCCATATGGTCCTTCCTACAGTATAATGGCCACCACATAGTCCTCATACAGTGTAATGGCCCCATATAGTCCTCCATACAGTGTAATGGGCCCACATAGTCCTTCATACAGTATAATGGCCCCACATAGTCCTCCATACAGTATAATGGCCCCACATAGTCCTCCATACAGTATATTGGCCCCATATAGTCCTTCCTACAGTATAATGGGCCCCACATACTCTTTCATACAGTATTATGAGCACCACATAGTCCTCCATACAGTGTAATGGGCCCCACATAGTCCTCCATACAATATAATGGCCCCACATAGTCCTCCATACAGTATAATGGCTCCGCATGGTACTCCATATTGTATAATGGCCCCATATAGTCCTCCATACAGTATAATGGCCCTGCATACTTCTCCATATTTTATAATGGCCCATATAGTCCTTCCTACAGTATAATGGGCCCCACATACTCTTTCATACAGTATTATGAGCACCACATAGTCCTCCATACAGTGTAATGGGACCCACATAGTCCTCCATACAGTATAATGGCCCCACATAGTCTTCCATACAGTATAATGGCTCCATATAGTCCTCCATACAGTATAATGGCCCCGCATAGTCCTCCATACAGTATAATGGCCCCTCTTAGTCCTCCATACAGTATAATGGCCCCACATAGTCCTCGATACAGTATAAAGGCCCCACATAGTCCTCCATACAGTATAAAGAGACCACATAGTCCTCCATATTGTATAATGACTCCGCATACATCTCCGTACAGTATAATGGCCCTGCATAGTGTTCCATACTGTATAATGGCCCCACATAGTCCTCCATACCTTATAATGGCCCTACATAGTCCTCCATACAGTATAATGGCCCCGCATGGTCCTCCATACAGTATAATGGCCCCGCATACTTCTCCACACAGTATAATGACCCCGCATACTTCTCCATACATTATAATGACCTCGCATACTTCTTCGTACAGTATAATGGTCCTGCATAGTGTTCCATACTGTATAATGGCCCCACATAGTCCTCCATACCTTATAATGGCCCCACATAGTCCTCCATACAGTATAATGGCCCCGCATGGTCCTCCATACAGTATAATGGCCCCGCATACTTCTCCACACAGTATAATGATCCCGCATACTTCTCCGTACAGTATAATGGTCCTGCATAGTGTTCCATACTGTATAATGGCCCCACATAGTCCTCCATACAGTATAATGGCCCCGCATGGTCCTCCATACAGTATAATGGCCCCGCATGGTCCTCCATACAGTATAATGGCCCCGCATACTTCTCCACACAGTATAATGACCCGCATACTCCTCCATACAGTATAATGACCCCGCATACTTCTCCGTACAGTATAATGGTCCTGCATAGTGTTCCATACTGTATAATGGCCCCACATAGTCCTCCATACAGTATAATGGGCCCCGCATACTTCTCCACACAGTATAATGACCCCGCATACTCCTCCATACAGTATAATGACCCCGCATACTTTTCCGTACAATATAATGGCCCTGCATAGCGTTCCATACTGTATAATCAGGTCGCACGTGTAGAGGAGAGTGGCCGCGGTGCTAGTGAGAGGGGAATGGTGCGCGGGCTGAGGAGAGTGATGGTGGTGGCGGCAGTGCTGAGGACATGGAGCTCGTGCCCACCGGGAGGGCTCTGCGTGCCATAGGTTCGCCACCACTGCCCTATGATAACACTGAATGTTAGAGCACAGAGGCAGAAGTATTGTCATAGGGAACCCTGAGAAATGTGGATTATGGTAACAGAAATCTCACCCAAAAGCTCCGCTGCTGATGAGTTTGGAAGTTTCATAGTCGCTCATATGTGGCTTTCCTGCCGGGATCAATGATGATTCGATCACGCTCTATAAAGGAATAAGAAATGATATTAAGGAAAAAAGCTCCAGATGCAGAAACGTCTCCCCCTATATTATGTCCCAGCTGATTTACACTGATCCGATGTAGGGAGGATACAAGCCGGACGCTCCGCAGACACGGATGTAATATAAGGGGGTCCTCTATACACCGGTATAATTGTAAAGTGCTGGATAATATGAGAGATCAAACAGAGAAGAACTTACTGGGAATCTGTCAGCAGGATTGTTCTATGTAATCTGGAAGTAGCATGATGTAGGGGCAGAGACCCTGATTCCAACAATGTGTTACTTACTAGGCTGTGTGCTGTTGTTTCCATAAAATCAGTTTTTGATCAGCAGGAGATTATCACTAGAGGACTATGTGTCTCGTGCCATGTAGTCCTATTGCTCTGTAACCCCGCCTCCACCACGGATTAGCAGCGTTCTGCCTATGCACAGTGTACACAGAAAGCTGCCAATCAGTAGTGTGGGCGGGGTTATACAGGGCTCAGCATTCAGAGGACTGCTAGATCTGCTGCGAATAAAACAGTGATTTTATTACAACTGCTGCACCCAGTAAAGTAAGTGATATATCGTTGGAATCAGGGTCTCTGTCCCTACATCATGCTGCTCTCTGATGAAATAGCATGAACCTGGTGACAGATTCCCTTTAATATAAATGCAGTTGACTAACACATTAGTGTCATCTCCACTTAGAATAGAGACGTCCCCTGGTTATATGGGGGATAATACTGGTCAGGTCAGTCACACCCCATAATCTGGTGATACACAGACGTCCCCCTCTATGATACTTACACCGGCGGATTCCTGGATCTCCGGGATCTCACAGATTCCACTGTCAGGATTCACCAGCGCAGATGGAACTAAAATAGTGATAAATGATGAAGAGATAAAATGTATTAGACGATATCAATCCTACATAGATAATACAGCGATATAACGGGGAAATGACAAGACGTCTGTGAATGGGATTAATACTCGTTATATGGGGATTCTAATATGGGAACGTACGGGGCATCCACAGATAAATGTAATGTAAATGATGGAGGACCCCCAATCATCACATGAATGAGGAGCTCCCCACCCCTGCTGCACATGAGAGTGATGGGAAGAGAGCTGAAACATAGCAGCCATATGCAAATTAGCCTGGAAGTGCACTGGGGGCGTGTCACTGCACTCAGATTTCTCTTCCATGCCCCCAGTGCACTTCCATCCTGATTTGTATATGGCTTTTACATTAGATTTCTCCTGACTGGTACATTGGATTTCTGCAAGCAAATAATTATTATTAGGGGACAATGGCCTATACGGTCATACTCAGCGGCGGCAGGCCACGCGACTGCTATAGGACCCGTGAGCTGGTGGGGCCCAGTGTCAGCGCCCGCATTGGGCTCCGCCTGCATCGGGCCCCTTCCACATCCCACCCCAGATCGCAGTTGAAAGCAATGATGGAGGCGGGAGCGTTATATGAAACTTCCTTTCACATCATTCCCCCTCTGCGTCTGATGCAGCAGCGCGATGACATCAGTTCAATTGGGTCGGGTAGTGGAACTGATGAGAGGCGCTGCAGAGACTGAAGCAGCGGGGGAACAAGGAGCGGTAAGTGTATATTTATTTATTTTTGAGTGAGTATGTGGTGCCCATATTGCTGGAGGACTGTGGCTGCACTCGATCCTATGGGTGCTGCACTCAGTCCTATGGGGGCTGCACTAAGCCCTATAGGGGTTGCACTGAACCCTATGGGGGCTGCATTATGCCCTATGGGGGCTGGCTTATATTGCGAGGAAGACCATGGGGGGTGCATTATATTGCATGGAGGACCATGGGGGTGCATTATATTGCATAGAGGACCATGGGGGTGCATTATATTGCATGGAGGACCATGAGGGGTGCATAATATTGCGTGGATGACCATGGGAGGTGCACAATATTGCATGGAGGACAATATGGGTGCATTATATTGCATGAAGGACCATGGGGGTGCATTATATTGTGTGAAGGACCAGGGGGATGCATTATATTGCATGGAGGACCATGGGGGGTGCATTATATTGCATGGAGGACCATGGAGGGTGCATTATATTGCATGGAGGACCATGAGGGGTGCATTATATTGCATGGAGGACCATGGGGGGTGCATTATATTTTGTGGAGGACCACGAGGGGTGCATTATATTGCATGGAAGACCATGGGGGTGCATTATATTGTGTGGGGACCATGGGGTGGCGCATTATATTATATGTAAGGCTATGTGGAACCATTATGATATTTGAAGGGTTATGTGGGGCCATTATAATATTTGGAGGGTTATGTCGGGGCATTATACTGTATGCAAGCAATTATACGGTGTGAAGATTTGTGTGGGGTCCATCTTACTGTGTGAAGGGCTGTGTGTTGCCTTTATACTGTTTGGAGGGCTAGCAGGGGCCATTTTATGGTGTGGTGAGGTATGGGGGCCATTATACTGCATAGAAGGCTGTGTGGGGGTCACAGTTGGGGGATGATACTGTGTTGGGGTCACCATGCTTTGCGTCGGGAGTTGAGGGGGTGTACAGTAGGGTCATTATACTGTGCATGTGGAGGCTAATGTGGAGGAATGCACCATGGAGGAATCATACTGTATTTGGGGGGCACTTTTGTTGGCATCATACTATAGGGGTGCAATGAAATAGAAATCTAGGACTTCAGCAGGAGGAAAATTAATATGTAAAGGCTGGAAAGTTGTGAGATCTGCTCTCCTGTCACTCCGACAATTATTTAATTTTTTTTTTTCAGTTGGGGGGGCTATCAGAACTTCTGCTATTGTGCCCCATGATTTCTATGCATGCCCCTGGTCCTACCACTACTTCTATATGAAACAATGTGCTGCCAGGTTCCCATTACACAGAGTAGAGCAGACCTGGGCAAAGTGGAGCCCGTGGGCCACATCCGGCCCTCTGACTGTTCCAGTCCGGCCTGTGGACTGAGATAGCAGTAGGACTGAAGCAGAGGCCCACGGACCGCACCGTGCCTGCCCACTCGCTTACACCGCCGCCTGGCCCTGTCTCCATCTGCGAGCCGCTGAGCTGCTGCATTAGTAGAGGAGGGACCTCCAGCCCCTTCCTCCGCCAATCAGCGTGTGAAGCAGCTGACGCAATGACGTCATCGGAGACATGAAAAGAGGCACAGCACCGGGGGCACGGGAGCAAGGTGAATGTGTGCTTTTTTTAAGGTGTATGGGATGTCTGACAGGACACGGGGAGACTATAGGGGTCTATTGCAGGACATGGGGAGGCTATAGGGTTCTATTGCAGGACATGTGAAGGCTATAGGGGTCTATTGTAGGACATGGGGAGGCTATAGGGGTCTATTGCAGGACATGGGGAGGCTATAGGGGTCTATTGCAGGACATGGGGAGACTATAGAGATCTATTGCAGGACATGGAGAGGTTATAGGGGTCAATTGCAGGACATGGGGAGGCTAGAGGGGTCTATTGCAGGACATGTGAAGGCTATAGGGGTCTATTGCAGGACATGGGGAGGCTATAGGGGTCTATTGCATGACATGGGGAGGCTATAGGGGTCAGTTGCAGGACACGGGGAAGGCTATAGGGGTCTATTGCAGGACATGGGGAGGCTATAGGGGTCTATTGTAGGACATGGGGAGGCTATAGGGGTCTATTGCAGGACATGGGGAGGCTATAGGGGTCTATTGCAGGACATGGAGAGACTATAGAGGTCTATTACAGGACATGGAGAGGTTATAGGGGTCAATTGCAGGACATGGGGAGGCTATAGGGGTCTATTGCAGGACATGGGGAGGCTATAGGGGTCTATTGCATGACATGGGGAGGCTAGAGGGGTCAGTTGCAGGACATGGGGAAGGCTATAGGGGTCTATTGCAGGACATGGGGAGGCTATAGGGGTCTATTGTAGGACATGGGGAGGCTATAGGGGTCTATTGCAGGACATGGGGAGGCTATAGGGGACTATTGCAGGACATGGGGAGGCTATAGGGGTCTATTGCAGGACATGGAGAGACTATAGAGGTCTATTACAGGACATGGGGAGGCTATAGGGGTCAATTGCAGGACATGGGGAGGCTATAGGGGTCTATTGCAGGACATGGGGAGGCTATAGGGGTCAGTTGCAGGACATGGGGGAGGCTATAGGGGTCGACTGCAGGACATGGGGAGGCTAAAGGGGTCTATTGCAGGACATGGAGAGGCTATGGGAGTCTATTGCAGGACATGGGAAGGCGATAGGGGTCTATTGCAAGACATGGGGAGGCTATGGGAGTCTGTTGAAGGACATGGGGAGGCTATGGGGGTCTGTTGCAGGACATGTGGAGGCTATGGGGGTCTGTTGCAGGACATGTGGAGGCTATGGGGGTCTGTTGCTGGACATGGGGAGGCTATGGGGTCTATTGCATGACATGGGGAGGCTATAGGGGTCAGTTGCAGGACATGGGGAAGGCTATAGGGGTCTATTGCAGGACATGGGGAGGCTATAGGGGTCTATTGTAGGACATGGGGAGGCTATAGGGGTCTATTGCAGGACATGTGAAGGCTATAGGGGTCTATTGCAGGACATGGGGAGGCTATAGGGGTCTATTGCATGACATGAGGAGGCTATAGGGGTCAGTTGCAGGACATGGGGAAGGCTATAGGGGTCTATTGCAGGACATGGGGAGGCTATAGGGGTCTATTGTAGGACATGGGGAGGCTATAGGGGTCTTTTGCAGGACATGGGGAGGCTATAGGGGACTATTGCAGGACATGGGGAGGCTATAGGGGTCTATTGCAGGACATGGAGAGACTATAGAGGTCTATTACAGGACATGGAGAGGTTATAGGGGTTAATTGCAGGACATGGGGAGGCTATAGGGGTCTATTGCAGGACATGGGGAGGCTATAGGGGTCAGTTGCAGGACATGGGGGAGGTTAAAGGGGTCGACTGCAGGACATGGGGAGGCTAAAGGGGTCTATTGCAGGACATGGAGAGGCTATGGGAGTCTATTGCAGGACATGGGAAGGCGATAGGGGTCTATTGCAAGACATGGGGAGGCTATGGGAGTCTGTTGAAGGACATGGGGAGGCTATGGGGGTCTGTTGCAGGACATGTGGAGGCTATGGGGGTCTGTTGCAGGACATGTGGAGGCTATGGGGGTCTGTTACTGGACATGGGGTGGCTATGGGGGTCTGTTGCCTGACATGGGGAGGCTATGGGGGTCTATTGCAGGACATGGAGAGGCTATGGGGGTCTGTTGCAGGACATGTGGAGGCTATGGGGGTCTGTTGCAGGACATGTGGAGGCTATGGGGGTCTGTTGCTGGACATGGGGAGGCTATGGGGTCTGTTACTGGACATGGGGATGGGCTGGGGGTCTGTTGCTGCATATAGGGAGACTATAGAGTTTTATTGCAGGACATGGGTAGGCTATAGGGGTCTATTGCAGGACATGGGGAGGCTCTGGGAGTCAGTTGAGGGACATAGTGAGGCTCTAGGAGTCAGTTGAGGGACATGGTGAGGCTCTGGGAGTCTGTTGAGGGACATGGTGAGGCTATGGGGGTCTGTTGCTGGACATGGTAAGGCTATGGGGGTCTGTTGGAGGACATGAGGAGGCTATGAGGGTCTGTCCCAGGACATGGGGAGGCCTATGAGGGTCTGTTGCAGGACATGGGGAGGCTATGGGGGTCTGTTTCTGGATGTGGGGAGGCTGTGTGGGGCTCTCATGTTGGACGTCGAGTGATTATGGGGCTCATACGGTATATAGAAGGGGCTGTATTCGGGTTCGAACTGTATAAAGGGGGATTCTTACTTCTGCTCAATATTAAGTCATGCAATTAATATTAATGTAATTAATATAAGAATTATAATTATTATATTGATATTAATATGGATCAGAATTAATCACAGTCTCTAATGTGGCCCCTCGGGAAAATGAATTGCCCACCCTTGGAGTACAGAGTACATCTAACATTATCCCCGTCCTCTATTATATCTGGATATTCCTTGTAGAAGGTCGGATGATCGCTCACCTGTAATAAGATCGCTGTTCAGCTCCGGCTCACTCCTTTTAGGGTCAGGAATTTCCGGGGTCACGTTTTGCTCATATTCGCCGTCGCCTTCTGGTGTTTCCTGATTGATATAATATATATAATTAATATGTGGAATATTTCACTAAATTACCAAATACATAAATCAGGAAGGACTAAATCAACATTTACAGATACACCAATTGTAACTGTACGAATCCCGCGCCATCTTCAGAACTTTTCTCAGAAAGTTCTCTCACTTCAGGGGATTAAGATGAGTTAACATTACAAAATCTCACGTTCTGTGTCAGATTCTATTTTCTACACCGTGATATCCCAGAGCGGTGTTATCTGCGTTCTATATACCATGGCGATATCTTGTAATTCATTCATTACAGTATTCGGTAGAATTGCTTTACACTGCAGCTCCTCTCCACAAGTCCAGATTAATATACTGTATAAGAGACTTGTATACACAATATTTCTGTAAAGATGTCTATTATCTCAGCTGCAGCATTTAGAAGCAGGAAGACTCTGATAATAGTGATAGACAGAGGCGGGATATACAGACTTCCCACCACTGAGCTGTGACTACATCTGCAGAATACAGACTGTCATCACAGACGAGGGAGCAGCAGAGACAGACGGCCATAAAATATCCTATGCCTGCCGGGGACTGACAGGGAGGCCTGTAAGATCTAACCCCAGATCTTCTGAGATCTGACTGGTGATCTGGAGAAGATCAGAGAACAAGGACGAGTGATAGAGAAGATGATGGCTTCTTACCAGGCGTTCCGATGAGCGGGCCGGACGTTCCAGTACACACAGGACTTTTTCGGCCAGGTCTTTAACAAAAGCCAAATCTCCATTTTGAGATCTTTTTTCAGCCTATAAAGAAGAAAAGAAACAATAAGGAACATTCTGAGGTGAGAAAGGTCACAATGGAGGCGGCCATTGTATGTGACATCTGCTCCTCTCTCTGCAGATACAATGACTACATATCTGGGGTTTATAGTGTTATATATTAGAGGAAAGGACAAGCTTCTATCCCACCATTATTGTCTATTATTACAGAGAAGTTTTGTGCGGAGTGTCCGCCATTTACCTGTTGTAGTAATGTCCTGATGTTGTGACATAAATCCATCAGATACTCTGAGGTTAGTTGATCTTGTTGATTTTTGGTCAGGCAGTCCTTTACTAGCTGCATCACCAGCCGGCGAGCGAAGCTGAGGACGCCATCGGGTGGTAGAAGCACAATGTTAGGGCGATTGATGATAAGAATGTCCAATAGTGCTTCTTCCTGAAAATAGTCTAGATATAATCCAGCCATAGCGAAAAACTGCAAGTGCTATCAATCACTATGGAACCAAGAATGGCACCCGTGAGCCTGTGTGCATTGTAGAAGAAGCAATTGTGAGCTGTGATGTCATAATGGCCGACTGTCATCACGGAATCTTGTGATGGAATCTTCAAGAAGCGGCTCTGCACAAATACAGTGGGAAAAATAAGTATTTGATACACTGCCGATTTTGGAAGTTTTCCCACCTACAAAGAATGGAGAAGTCTGTAATTTTTATCGTAGGTACAGATTCTAAAAAAAAATCCAGAAAATCACATTGTATGATTTTTACATAATTTGCATTTTATTGCATGATATAAATATGTGATCACCTACTGATGAGCAAGAATTCTGGCTCACCGACCTGTTATGCTATGTACGCACGTTGAGTATTTGGTTGCAGAAATTTCTGCAAGGTTTCTGCATTTCTTGGCAGCAAAAACCCTGCTGAAAAAACAGACGTTTTGCCGCGATTTTGATGTGTTTTTGCCACATGTTTGCATGAGGTTTTTGCATGTGTTTTTTTAAGCTTTTTTGTATAGCAGTGAATGCTTTTTGGAGCTAAATAAAGATATTTGAAAAAAGAAATGTTGAACATTGCTTTAACCCTTAGATTACTGTTGGAACTGGGGTGAGTATATTGGTTAATTTAAATGATTAAAGAATGTGTCTGTTATATTTCAAATAAAGTGTTTTATTCTTGGTGTGTGTGTTTATTTAACTTTTTACTTACAGGTTTAGTACTGAGGGTTAATCCATGTCCATAAAGACACATACAAAAAATCAATTGCTAGACACTCTAGTTAGACATTACTACCTTAGATACCAATTAGCCACATGATAGGCTCAGGGATAAAAGTGACTCCAGCTCAACCAATAATGTAAGTATAGTTCATTTATTAGAAACGATAAAAATTACAATTAAAAACAATAAGTGAAGATAGAGGGGAGTGAGGAGAGGGGGGACCTCAAACCAGGAGACACCGATATGTAGACAACGATACTAATGCTTACACAAAATACAGCCAGTTAATGACATCAATATGGCTGCTGTATATTAGAATAAGTCACCAATTAGTCAATTACCATACTATACCATTTTGCATACATAAAGCGTATTCTACAAACTTCAATTTAAAGTGCATAGTGCAAAACATAACTATGTATTATTCAATAGTAATAGATCCACTGGTATAAAGAGGCAAAAGTCAGCTATGAATGTAAGATGGTAGTGCATCAGTATCAAAGTAAAAATGAAAACAATGTAGTTTAATTATTGCCAAATTTGGCTTATATTGATAAACTGATGGTCAAAGCTGTACTTCCATCAGATGATAATTAATTCAAACATTGGCTAAAGTGAAAAAAATGATTCATTACCTGAATACTATGTAGTAAGTGAGCAGGGAGTGATAAGGACGCTGTGTCTCCCGCAGCCTCCATAAGCGTCCTTATCACCTCACTTATTGCACCTCTGCATGAGAATTTTGTCACGCAGCATCGGTGCAGTTAGTGAGGTCACTGGATCTCATCAGCTGATGAACTCATGTGACCTCTGTCCTGGCAGCTCAGCACTATACACTGCAGGGAGTGATCACGCTCCTGTCAGTTTATAGCCTGCTGTGAGGTGATCGGATCACCATGGGATACTTGTGATTCGGCGGATAGGTGAGTATAAGCTCTTTTTTTTAACATTCATTTAAACTTATTTTTTCCCTGCAAGCACAGACCCAAGCTGATGACAGCTCCCATCATCAATGCCTGCACTTGCTATTATCAGCGGCAGCAGCCCTAGGCTGTTGGGAGGACTGGTCTTTCATCAGCTGAACCTGTCACCCGCGGTCAATTCTTTATGCGTTTTTGCTGCGTTTTTGACCCATTGACTTCAATTGAGTCCGTCAAATACGCAGCAAAAATACACAGCAAATCCGCAAATATTTTGATACCTGCGTTTTCGTTGCAGATTTGACTGACTCAATTGAAGTCAATGGGATAAAAACGCTCAAAGAATTGACATGCTACAGATTTAAATGCAATGCTAATCCTGACAAGAAAATTCCTGATCTTGTGCACAGCACTTCAGGATTTTCATTGCATTAGCTGGCACAAGGATTCTCTAGCATTTTGGGCCCATTTCCGTGTGGAAAAAAATGCTGTGAAAATGCACCAATAACACACCATGTGCACACAGAACACAGTTTTTTTTAAGAAGCCCTCCTACTCAGCATTCTTTACCTGTATTAATTGCACCTGTTTGAAGTCGTTACCTGTATAAAAGACACCTGTCCACACACTCAATCAATCACACTCCAAGCACTCCACTATGGCCAAGAACAAAGAGCTGTCTAAGGACACCAGGGACAAAATTGTAGACCTGCACAAGGCTGGAATGGGCTACAGGAGAATAGGCAAGCAGCTTGTTGAGAAGGCAACAACTGTTGCTGCGATTATTAGAAAATGGAAGAAACACATGACGACTGTCAATCTTCCTTGGTCTGGTGCTCCATGCATGATCTTGCAATGTGAAGTAAGGATGATTCTGATAAAGGTCAGGAATCAGCCCAGAACTACATGGGAGGATCTGCTCAATGACCTGAAGAGAGCTGGGACCACAGTCTCAAACATTACCGCTAGTAACTTACTACACCGTCATGGACGAAAATCCTGCAGTGCACGCAAGGTCCCCCTGATCACGCCAGCACATGTCCAGGCCCATTTGAAGTTCACCAATGACCATCTGGATGATCCCGAGGAAGCATGGGAGAAGGTCATGTGGTCAGATGAAACCGAAATAGAACTTTTTGCTATCAACTCCACTCACTGTGTTTGGAGGAAGGAGAAAGATGAATACAACCCCAAGAACACCGTCCCAACCTTGAACCATGGTGGGGAAAACATCATACTTTGGGGGTCTTTTCTGCTAATGGGACAGAACAACTGCATCGTATTGAAGGGAGGATGGATGGGGTCATGTAGATTTTGGCTAACAACATCCTTCCCTCAGTAATGACAATGACCCAAAATACAGACAGGACAACTAAGGAGTGTCTATGTAAGAAGCATTTCAAGGTCCTGGAGTGGCCTAGCCAGTCTCCAGACCTGAACCCAATAGAAAATCTTTGGAGGGAGCTGAAACTAAATGTTGCCCAGCGACAGCCCCGAAAACTGAAAGATCTGGAGAAGATCTGTATGGAGGAGTGGGCCAAAATCCCTGCTGCAGTGCGTGCAAACCTGGTCAAGAACTACAGGAAACGTCTGACCTCTGTAATTGCAAAGGTTTCTGCACCAAATATTAAATTCTGTTTTTCTATTGTATCAAATACTTATTCCAGGCAATAAAATGCAAATTAATTATGTAAAAATCATACAAAGCAATTTCCTGGATTATTTTTTTTTTACATTCTGTTTCTCACAGTTGAAGTGTACCTATAACAAAAATTACAGGCCTCTCCATTCTTTGTAGGTGGGAAAACTTGCAAAATCAGCAGTGTATCAAATACTTATTTTCCCAACTGTAGATGCTGCCTTGCAATATTTAGGGTTTGTTCAAACTCGCGTATAAATAATGGGTCCCATTCCCATCCAGGAGAGTGGAAGAAATCTTAGTCACTAAGCTGGTACTGTAAAAAGGAAGTGTTTTTGTCACAGAAAAAAAAATGCTGATGTAATGGCATTTGTGGAAACACCCCACAGATATCCTCAGTCATATGATGGGAAATATTGTATATACAGTGGTGGCCAAAAGTATTGGCACCCCTGCAATTCTGTCAGATAATATTCAGTTTCTTCCTGAAAATGATTGCAATCACAAATTCTTTGGTCTTATTATCTTCATTTAATTTGCTTGCATGGAAAAAACACAAAATAGAATGAAGCAAAAATCAAATCATTGATCATTTCACACAAAACTCCAAAAATGGGCCAGACAAAAGTATTGGCACCCTCAGCCTAATACTTGGTTGCACAACCTTTAGCCAAAATAACTGCGAACAACCGCTTCCGGTAACCATCAATGAGTTTCTTACAATGCTCTGCTGGAATTGTAGACCATTCTTCTTTGGCAAACTGCTCCAGGTCCCTGATATTTGAAGGGTGCCTTCTCCAAACTGCCATTTTGAGATCTCTCCACAGGTGTTCTATGGGATTCAGGTCTGGACTCATTGCTGGCCACCTTAGAAGTCTCCAGTGCTTTCTCTCAAACCATTTTATAGTGCTTTTGGAAGTGCGTTTTGGGTCATTGTCCTGCTGGAAGACCCATCACGTCTGAGGGAGACCCAACTTTCTCACACTGGGCCCTACATTATGCTGCAAAATTTGTTGGTAGTCTTCAGACTTCATAATGCCATGCACACGGTCAAGCAGTCCAGTGCCAGAGGCAGCAAAGCAACCCCAAAGCATCAGGGAACCTCCACCATGTTTGACTGTAGGGACCGTGTTCTTTTCTTTGAATGCCTCTTTTTTTTCCTGTACACTCTATGTTGATGCTTTTTCCCAAAAAAGCTCTAATTTTGTCTCATCTGACCAGAGAACATTCTTCCAAAATGTTTTAGGCTTTCTCAGGTAAGTTTTGGCAAACTCCAGCCTGGTTTTTTTATGTCTCGGGGTAAGAAGTGGGGTCTTCCTGGGTATCCTACCATACAGTCCCTTTTCATTCAGACGCCGACGGATAGTACGGGTTGACACTGTTGAACTTGTTTGGATGTTAGTCGAGGTTCTTTATCCACCATCCGCACAATCTTGCGTTGAAATCTCTCGTCAATTTTTCTTTTCCGTCCACATCTAGGGAGGTTAGCCACAGTGCCATGGGCTTTAAATTTCTTGATGACACTGCGCACGGAAGACACAGCAACATTCAGGTCTTTGGAGATGGACTTGTAGCCTTGAGATTGCTCATGCTTCCTCACAATTTGGTTTCTCAAGTCCTCAGACAGTTCTTTGGTCTTCTTTCTTTTCTCCATGCTCAATGTGGTACACACAAGGACACAGGACAGAGGTTGAGTCAACCTCTGCGCATCCTCCTCCTCCTCATGTTCAGCCTCCATCTCAGATATCACCACATCAGTTACAAGCTGGAAGCACTGCAGTACTGCCTCAGCCAAGCGGCAACAGGCTGTGCTGAAACTCATAAGCTTAGGTGATAAACCTCACACTGCTTGTGAGTTGTGGACAGCTGTGAAAGAGCAGGCAGATCTGTGGCTGAGACCGCTGAACCTACATCCAGGCATGGTCGTGTATGGGGGCTCTGAGGCGAGGCGAGATCACACAAGTACCATGCCTGGCTCATGTGCTTAACATCGTGATTCAGCGGTTTCTTAAATCGTACCCCGAGTTGCCAGATCTGCTTGTCAAAGTACGCCGCCTGTCAGCTCATTTTCGCAAGTCGGCTACAGCTTCCGCCGCCCTTGCTGTGTTGCAGCAGCGTTTACAGCTTCCGGCACACCGACTGGTGTGTGATGTCCCCACTCATTGGAACTCTACCCTTCACATGTTGCAAAGGATTTGTGAGCAGAAGAGAGCAGTTGTGGAGTACCAGCTGCAACAAGGCCGTCGATATTCAGATTAGACTCCACACATAAGACCTCAGGAGTGGATCTGGATGTCTGACATATGTACCATCCTGACAAACTTTGTGGAGTCCACCAAGATGGTGAGTGATGATGACGCCATCATTAGCGTCAGCATCCCACTTGTCTGTCTTTTGCAACGCTCTCTGGAGAGAATTAAAGAGGAGGCATTGCAGCCAGGGTATGATGAGATGGATCAAGAAGCCGTAGCGGGTGATTACACACAGCCCAGCCTCATCTCATCCCAACGTGCATTGAGGGACAATGAGGGAGAGGATGAGGAGGAGGAGGAGGAGGAAGAACAGGAGCTGGTATCATGCGCTGTAGATGGTAGTACCTGTACAACTGTCATACCGTCGGTTCAGCGTGGGTGGCCTGAGGACAGGGGGGAGGAGGAGGAGGAGAGCATGGTCAGTCGTCATGTTGGTGAGGACACGGAAGCCTTGCCTGTTACCAGTCTGGCACGCATGGCTAACTTTATGTTACGCTGCCTTAACCGTGACCCTCGCATTGTCAAAATGTTGGGTGACAGTCATTACTGGTTGGTGACACTTGTAGACCCCCGCTACAAGGAGAACTTTCACTCTCTTATTCCTGAGGTGGAGCGGTCTACAAAAATGGGGCAATACCAGAAGGCCCTTGCTGCAGAACTCTTAAAAAAATTCCCATCTGAACACGCTAGCGGCAGAGGTCACAGTTCGTTGCCCAACCAAGGCGTACAGGCGAGAGAGACGCAACTCCAATCCAGCAGAGACAGGGGAACACTGTCAACGTTCTGGGACAGTTTTCTGACACCCGCCCAGCTTACAGGCCCTGAGGCGCGGGGAACTCTCACAAGGAGTGGAAAGTTTCAAAAGATGGTGAGGGAGTACCTTGCCGATCGTACCAGCGTCCTCCGTGATTCCTCTGTACCTTTTAATTATTGGGTATCCAAGCTGGACACTTGGAATGAACTCGCTCTGTACGCCTTATCGGAGCGTGTTTTTAGTGCCGCTGGGGGAATTATAACTGATAAGCGCACTCACCTGTCAACTGACAATGCTGACAAGCTGACCCTTATCAAAATGAACAAGGGCTGGATTGGGCCAGACTTTTCATCACCACCAAATGACAGCAGAGTAACATAAAGTCAAATCCACTGTGTTATTTCGGGAGGTGTATTCCCATGCACCGCTTCACACCCACTCATGGGTATACGCTTCCTCATTTTGGCTCTATTTTGCTCTTCTCCTTATCCTCAGCCTCCACCACCACTATACCACCAGGGTGACCTTGGTCCGTGTTGCCAGCATTGCAAGTTCCTCCCTCCTAATTTTTGGTAGCTTTTGCTTGGAAGGCATAGGAAAAGACTATGGGAGACCCACTCCCCAATAATGGGAATAATGCTTTTAAGATGCTGTACTGCATGGCTCTTGTTTGCCAGCATTGCAAGTTACTCTGTCCTAATTTTTGGCAGCTTTTGCTTGGCAGGCATAGGCAAAGACTATGGGAGACCCACTCCCCAATAATGGGAATAATGTTTTTAAGATGCTGTACTGCATGGCTCTTGCAAGGGGCATTTAAACCGTGTTGTTAAGCTACTGCGACCTCCACCACTTTTCCAAGGGGCATTGATATTGTCTTTTTATTCCACTGCGACCTCCACGTCTCTTCCAAGGGGCATTTAAACCGTCTTTTTAAGCTACTGTGACCTCCACCACTCTTCCAAGGGGCATTAAAACCGTCTTCTTAAGCTACTGCGACCTCCACCGCTCTTCCAAGGGGCATTAAAACTGTCTTGTTAACCCTAGAACGCATGACCATAAAAATCTACATTTTCACATACCTGGGGCCTTTTAGGCCCGTGTGCAAATAACATGGAATAACTCAAACAAAAATGACAAACAACTATATACCTGAGGAATACCTAGAGTTTCAAAATTCTAACTAAAGTAATCTTGCAGAAAATAGAAAACAATTAACAGGACGGGCCTGCGAGGCCCCAGGTATGCGTTCTAGGATTAAGCTACTGCGACCTCCACCATTCTTCCAAGGGGCATTAAAACCATCTTGTTAAGCTACTGCAACCTCCACGTCTCTTCCAAGGGGCATTAAAACCGTCTTGTTAAGCTACTGCAACCTCCACGTCTCTTCCAAGGGGCCTTAAAACTGTCATGTTAAGCTACTGCAACCTCCTCGTCTCTTCCAAGGGGCATTAAAACTGTCTTGTTAAGCTACTGCAACCTCCACGTCTCTTCCAAGGGGCATTAAAACCTTCTTGTTAAGCTACTGCAACCTCCACGTCTCTTCCAAAGGGCATTAAAACCGTCTTGTTAAGCTACTGCAACCTCCACCACTTTTTCAAGGGGCATTGAAATTGTCTTTTTATTCCACTGTGGCCTCCACGTCTCTTCTAAGGGGCATTAAAACCGTCTTGTTAAGCTACTGCGACCTCCACTACTTCTCCAAGGGGCATTAAAACCGTCTTGTTAAGCTACTGCGACCTCCACCACTCTTCCAAGGGGCATTAATATTGTCTTTTTATTCCACTGTGACCTCCACCACACCTCCAAGGGGCATTAAAACCGTCTTGTTAAGCTACTGCAACCTCCACGTCTCTTCCAAGGGGCATTAAAACCGTCTTGCTAAGCTACTGCGATCTCCACGTCTCTTCTAAGGGGCATTAAAACCGTCTTGCTAAGCTACTGCAACCTCCATGTCTCTTCCAAGGGGCATTAAAACTGTTTTGTTAAGCTACTGCGACCTCCACGTCTCTTTCAAGGGGCATTAAAACCGTCTTGTTAAGCTACTGCGACCTCCACCACTTTTCCCAGGGGCATTGATATTGTCTTTTTATTCCACTGCGACCTCCACCATTCTTCCAAGGGGCATTAAAACCGTCTTGTTAAGCTACTGCGACCTCTACCACTTTTCCCAGGGGCATTGATATTGTCTTTTTATTCCACTGCGACCTCCACGACTCTTCCAAGGGGCATTTAAACCATCTTGTTTAGCTACTGTGACCTCCACCACTCTTCCAAGGGGCATTAAAACCGTCTTGTTAAGCTACTGCGACCTCCACCACTTTTCCCAGGGGCATTGATATTGTCTTTTTATTCCACTGTGACCTTCACCATTCTTCCAAGCGGCATTAAAACAGTCTTGTTAAGCTACTGCGACCTCCAACACTTTTCCCAGGGGCATTGATATTGTCTTTTTATTCCACTGCGACCTCCACGTCTCCTCCAAGGGGCATTAAAACTGTCTTGCTAAGCTGCTGCAAACTCCACGTCTCTTCCAAGGGGCATTAAAACCATCTTGTTAAGCTACTGCAACCTCCACATCTTTTCCAAGGGGCATTAAACCATCTTGTTAAGCTACTGCAACCTCCACGTCTCTTCCAAGGGGCATTAAAACCGTCTTTTTAAGCTACTGCAACCTCCACGTCTCTTCCAAGGGGCATTAAAACCATCTTGTTAAGCTACTGCAACCTCCACGTCTCCTCCAAGGGGCATTAAAACCATCTTGTTAAGCTACTGCAAACTCCACATCTCTTCCAAGTGGCATTAAAACCATCTTGTTAAGCTACTGCGACCTCCACCACTTTCCCCAGGGGCATTAAAACCATCTTGCTAAGCTGCTGCGACCTCCACCATTCTTCCAAGGGGCATTAAAACCGTCTTGTTAAGCTACTGCGACCTCCACCACTTTTCCAAGGGGCATTGATATTGTCTTTTCATTCCACTGCAACCTCCACCATTCTTCCAGAGGGCATTGCATTTCTTCCTAATTTTAGTCAGCTTTTGCTTTTCAATGCATAGGCGAACACTAAGGGAGACCCACTCCCCAATAAGGGGTAGAAGGTTTTTAGTATGCTGTAATCCACGTCTGTTTCAAGGGGCATTGCAGTTCCTCATAATTTTGGAAAGCCTTCCATTCACTGCTTAGGCCAACATTGCACAGGAGACCCAGTTGCTATAAATGGAAAAAACGTTTTAGTTAAGGCCCTCTGACCTCCATGTCAAGGGGCATTAAAGTGCCTCGAAATTTTTGTTAGGCATTGCACTCACTGCATGCCCTTTAACTGTGTAGCCGAACCGCTCCTTTTGGTACCGAAACATATCCTACAAGACATGTGTGGTTGACTGGCGTGATATTGATGTGAATGGTCCCTGTTCCTCCTGCTCTTTCTCCTTTGCCACCACCTCATCCATCATTCATCACCTGAAGCTTTGTTTTAACGGGAGTCATAGAACTGGGATAGTAGCAGGAAAACATCCAGCAATCCTCGGAGAAGGTAGGATATGCGCTAAAACGCTGATCACCTCAGGCCTAGCCGCTACTACATACATGCGCTTGCATTCCAAGAAAACGAAGCAGACGCTAACTTCTATCATCATCATTATGCTCCTCATCTTGGCACTCTCAACTCCCCTGATGGAGAAGCCAGGGCCCACCGGAGGAGTCTGGTTCTCTGGTGGGCTCGTCCAATGCTGCCCTAAAGCAGAGGGAAGTTTGAAGGAGAAATAGGGGCGGCTGGGGACCGTTTATGGACATCCGGCTGCCCCTAGGCGGCTGGGGACCGTGTGTGGACACCCGACCGCGGGGCGGCTGGGGACCGAGTATAGACACCCGGCCCCCCCTGGCGGCTGGGGACCGAGCGTGGACACCCGGCCGCCGGGCGGCTGGGGACTGAGTATGGATGCCTCGCTGCCAAAGTAGCCATGAGGTAGTGGCCAGCTTTGGCCTCCTCCAAACTAAAAGGCCCCATTTCAAGTGCAAGCTAGCAGTATGGTATTGCAGCCTGGGGGTGGGTGGGTGGCAGGTTGCACACTTACGCTTGCATTCCAAGAAAACAAAGCAGATGCTAACTTCTACCATCATCATCATGCTCCTCACTTTGGCACTCTCAACTCGCCTGATGGAAAAGCCAGGGCCCACCGGAGGAGTCTGGTTCTCTGGTGGGCTCGTCCAATGCTGCCCTAAAGCAGGCCAGGCTAAGAAAATTGTTGGGGAAGTTTGAAGGAGAAATAGGGGCGGCTGGGAACCGCTTATGGACAACCGGCCGCCCCCAGGCGGCTGGGGACCGTGTGTGGACACCCGGCTGCAGGGTGGCTGGGGACCAAGTATGGACACCCGGCCGCCCCCTGGCGGCTGGGGACCGAGCGTGGACACCTGGCTTTTAGGCAGTAACCTGGTTGTCAGAGATGCTTCCAGGGGTCTTCCCCATGCTGTTCCCATGTCTTTTCAGCACTGTATGCATGTGTCACACAGCACATGGCCAGATAAGATTGTAAAATGTTAAAATTACATTTCCCGGTGAATACATTTGTCACGGTTGAAAGCAATACAAAAGTGCAAAAACGCATAAAAAATGCTACTTGTGAACATAGCCCAAGGTGTGGAGGAGTATTTTTGTTTTTGGTTATTTATTTTACCTTATACACAAGTCTTTACTCTGCAAAGGATGTTCCTAAACATATTTCACAGGAAAACCGTTTCAGTTTAGTTTTTGAATGTTATATTGTGAGCTTAATACCTCTGACCACGTTGTTGACAGCAGTGACCTGGGGGTCAGAAATGCTTCCTGGGGCGATGCCCATGCTGTCCCCTTGTCTTTTGAGCATTGTCACTATAGTTTTGGGCACTTTTTAGGCTTTCTACAGACTGCCGGGGGTGCCGCCGCAAAAATGCTCGGGTCTCCCATAGACTAACATTGAGCTTCGAGCACCCGAGCATTTTAGTGCTCGCTCAACACTAATAATCACCTCACTCTATGGAGACTCATTGTAACAAATTTAAGGAGCAACATACTAAAAACATTTTAATTGATAAATGTCATAAAACATAAAAAATAAAAATATTAGGCATTTTATATAATAATAATAATAATTAAAAAATAAAATAATAATCATTTTATTATTCCATGGTGCTTTACAATTCAGATGTTACATGTGCAATGTCAGACATTACAAAGTAGCACAATTCCTACAAGAGGAGGTGAGGTCCCTGCTCACAAGTTTGCAACTTAAAAGTAAAGTTGGACACAAAAGGTAATAAGTGTTTCTAGTATATGGTACGGCCACCTTTTAGAATAAATAAGGATATACATATAAGGCTGCATGAACCGGCCACCAGCCGGTATCTGTGTAGTGAGCTGGCAGACTCTGGCTGTTCTGTGATAATTGAGATAGAGCCTGTTACAGGAATGATTACGCAGGATGGTGTTGCCACCTTGTGGCCAGAGGTTGCACCTGCGCAGGGTGTGATGACAGAGAAAAAGACTGAGCCTCCTGTGTCCCGCCCTAGAGAGTCACGTGACCAGAGTGGGAAGCAGGAAAAAGCGCGCAAAGAGTCTGTTGTTGTCTGTGAAAAGAGCCAGGACGGTGTGCAGCTCCTCGTGTGTGGTGCAGAGGAGACTCTCAACGTGATTTCTTTTATCTGACACCTTATCCTCAGAGCCTTCCCCAGCTTCTGCACTGCTGAAGGATTCAGCTGTTACACTCCCTGCTACTGGAGTGTGGACTACATAAGGGAATCCACAAAAGCTGTTATCCGGATCAGAGAGACTGTAAGCGGGACCTCTGGCGAGAGGCCGAAGTATTCCTTTCTTTCAGTAAAATTTGTTGTTCCTGTCTTTTTCGGCTGGGACCCCTTCCTGCAAAGACAGACAGGCCTGCGACGGGGGACACATCCTTCTGGAGTAAAGGACTGGTAACGTGTGAGTAGGGACAGTGAGAGTCAGCTTATAAGTACACGTTATTGCTGTGCATATTTACGGTTGTCATTTATTGTGTTCTGCTGTGTATACAAGTAAAGATACGGTTATCAAGATAGAGTCTGTGTGTGGGGATCTTGCTGGGCCAGATCATAGATACCAACGCTCGGCCTTGCCCGCGGTCACTTCATCTGGCGTAGTCGACAGGATCTGTGACCAACAAGATTCCCACCCAGGCCACGTGTACAGTCAGAAAGCCCCGCCGGTGTCTATTGTGAATCAGGTCAGGAAATTTGGCGGACGAAACTACCCTGTACCAGAGTGGGCGGAACAAGTCCGGATACTGGGGGAAATGTATAATATTGACCCTAAGACCTTGGCAGAAATGGCGGTACTGACGCTAGAGGGGGAGGCATGGACGACAGTCAGACTGGAGACGGTCAGGGGCCAGCGTACAGTAGATGATTTGGTGCGGGTGCTGGAGAACACCTATAGGCTGACCACATACCAGGGAACACTGCAACACATGTTCTTTAGACGGACGCAGCTTGAATGGGAGGATATTCCCCAATATGCGAACGCCCTTCAGGTACTCCTTGAACAAGCCTGTGGAAAAGGGGAACAACTAGCTGGTATGGCTCCTCGTGACCTGGTACTGAGAGACCAATTTGTAATAGGACTGAGAGACCAGTATCTTAACCGCACGTTACAGGACTTGATCCGGATGATGCCGACTCTTACTTTTGCTGAAGTCAAACAGGAAGCCATAGAACGTTCAACGGGACCCGTCATGGATGTGGGGATTCAAGGTGCTGCGTGCAGATCCATATCTGACATTAAAAATCCGAACAGTGACACGGAAGACCTGAAACAGATGGTAGCAGACTTACAGAAACAGGTATTACAGTTGACATTAGACCGACAGGGAGACCAACGAAGACAGCCTAGTCGTCCCGTGAGACAGTGTTGGTCATGCGGTGATCCTCGCCATAGGGCAAATCGTTGTCCTCAACACTTCCCTCCGCAAAAACCTCCGTCGCACCAACAAACAAACCCTCAGTCGCCCCAGCGAAGGGAATTTCGATCAGACCAGCGAATGGAACCCCAGCCATATCCACAAGCAGAGCTACCACGCCGGGCCTCACCACAATGGCCGCCGTTAAACTAGACATCCCTGCAGCTGAGGCTCGCGCAGCAGGGGAGGCCAAGGAGAGGGGTGTGGAAAAACAGAGCCGATGGCGGAGTGCTCTTGCCTCGAATAGCCCGACACTTGAAGTTGTCCTGGAAGGAATTGCCGTACAGGGACTGATGGACACCGGGTCACAAGTGACCACGATCTCTGAACAGTTTTACGAAAATTACCTCAAACCAAGAACTGCTCGTAACCCAGACACCGCCATTAAGATTATTGCGGCTAATAATCTACCCATTCCAGTGACCGGAGTTGCTTGGATGGACACAAAGGCCTGCGGACAGGACTTATGGAAACGAGGGATCGTCATCGTCAAGGAAGGTTTTGGCTCCGAGACCCATGTGATAGTTGGAATGAACATCTTGAAAGACCTGGATCTTATGCTGTTGACAAGAAAAGGACCCAAATACTGGCAGAAAGTCACCAAACATAAGCCGACTCATCTGGCATTCCAGCGCGTAATCCGGACCGTTGGACTTCAACAGATGGCAGAGGGACAACTACCCCTAGCCGCCATTACGGTGCCACGCCGTACTCGGATTACTTTGCCCGCTGAAAAGGAGACAGTCATTTCCTTACCCCTTAACACCCACCGACAACTTGAGGGGGTTGAAGTGTTGGTCAAGCCGAGGACCCCAAGTGGGGGTAAGCTAAACCCACTAGTTGCTCGCACTCTAGCCGTCGTGAGGAACGGGAGAGTCCATGTCAGGTTAAACAACACTGCAGACGTAGGCCTAGCCCTTGAAGCCGGCACTCAGCTTGCCCGGGTATATGCTCTACCCACGGAAGTGAATCCCATTGGACCCCTAAAATTCACCCCGTCTACAGAAGGCGACTGGACGGTAACCGTCTCAGCCATAAACGCTCAAGTAGACGATGAAGACATTGGGTGAAAACTACAGGAAAAAGTACAGCTAGACACGTCTCAATACACCAAACAAGAAGTGTCTCAAGTGGAGGAACTCCTACGGGAACACCAAAACTCCTTTGCAAAGCATGACACAGACTTTGGGTGTACCACCAGTATCCAGTACGAGATATCCACGGGCGACACCCCCCCATATCCGCGAGAGGTACCGGCAGATACCACATCAGCAATACCAGAAGGTGAAAAGCCTGTTAGAATCCATGCTACGCACCGGAGTGGTACGTGAAAGCCAGAGCCCGTGGGCTGCACCCGTGGTGATAGTCAAAAAGAAAGATGGTTCCCTAAGATTTTGCGTGGACTACCGTAGGCTGAACGCTTGCACTATCCGGGACTCATATCCACTTCCTCGGATCGAAGAGTCACTGACGGCCCTAAAGAAGGCCAAATATTTTTCGTCCCTAGACCTGGCCAGTGGATATTGGCAGGTTCCAATGAGTGAGAAGGACAGGGAAAAGACCGCCTTCATCCTTCCCATGGGCCTGTATGAGTTCGACCGGATGCCGTTCGGCTTGAATAACGCTCCGGGGACCTTTCAGAGACTGATGGAACGCTGTCTGGGAGACTTCAACTTTGAGTTTACGCTGATATACCTTGACGACATCGTGGTATACTCCGCCACCTTTGAGGATCATCTTCACAAGCTTGGCCAAGTGTTCCAGCGCTTGAGGGGACACGGCTTGAAGTTGAAGCCCAGCAAGTGCCTTCTGTTCCAGCAGGAAATCGACTACTTGGGTCACCGGATCTCGGCCGAAGGTGTCCAGCCCTCTCCGGAGAAGATAGCAGCCGTTCAAGAGTGGCCGCAGCCAACTACCGTCAAAGAAGTCCGGGCTTTTCTGGGACTGGCAGGCTACTACCGTCGGTTTGTCAAGGACTTTGCTCGGCTTGCTGAACCACTGCATGAGGTTCTCCGAGGGACCGCGAACAGTCCGAGAGGGCGACGCATCAGTTGGGGGCCTGACCGAGAAAAATCCTTTCAGGCACTTAAGGCTGCTCTAACATCCCCCCCTGTTCTGGCGTATGCAGATTACACATTACCGTTTCAGTTGCAAACCGACGCCAGCCTTCAATGCCTAGGGGTGGTCCTCTCTCAAGTTCAAGATAATAAAGAACGCATGATAGCCTATGCCTATAGGTCTCTCCGTGATACCGAAAAGAATCCCCTCAACTACAGCTCCTTCCGTTTGGAACTCTTGGCTCTGACTTGGGCTATGACGGAGAAATTTGCCGGCTATCTGACAGGAGCGAAGGTGCTGGTCATGACGGACAACAATCCTCTTGCCCACCTAGAGAATGCCAAACTAAGGGCAATGGAACAGCGCTGGATGGCCAGGCTCTCTAGATTCCAGTACAAAATTAAATACAGAGCGGGGAACGAGAATCAGAATGCTGACAGCCTGTCTAGAGTGACATCATCCCCGCCAGTGGGGGACTGGGATGAAGAGTTGGAGGAAGATGAGATGCCTGACTTTGCCCGGCTCGCAAAGCAAATAGAAGATAGCCGCCAGTATGCTGTAGGAGGGATTGAAGCCGTAGTGGGATCTCCCCTGTCCCAGCAAGAATGGGCCAAGCTTCAAGATCGAGATCCCGAGCACGTCTTACTGAAACAGTATGTGAATAAACAAGAGAAACCGCCCTCCGAAGTGAGAGACCGACTATCGACCGGAGCCTTGGCTCTGCTCGCCCAATGGGATCGGCTGATCGTGAAAGATGGAGTCCTGTGTCGCAGGGCCCTTCTATCCCATATGCTGGAGGAGTGTTTGCAGATTGTCGTCCCGGTGTAGTTGGCCCATGAGATGGTGGGCGAAGCTCACAGGAGGAACGGCCACTTCGGCATAGACAAGACCCTCCGGTGGACCCAGCAGTTCATTTTTTGTCCGGGGCTCCGTAAGCTGGTTGAAAACATCTGTCAAGGATGCCGTACCTGTGAATTCCACAAGTCCGCGGAGCAGCGTGCCCCCGTCCAGACTATTAAAACGTCGAGGCCCCTCGAACTGTTGATGGTGGACTATCTGTTGATCGGAACGGCGAATAGTGGCTACCAGTACTGTCTGGTGATGGTGGACCACTTCACGAAATTGGCCGTCGCTGTTGCTACCAAGGATCAGACTGCTGAATCAGCTGCACAGGCCATCTGTCAGCAATTCGTTCGGGTCTACGGGTGTCCGGAGCGGCTACACTCTGATCAGGGGGCTTGTTTCGAAGGGCGAGTCATTGAAGAACTCCAACGGATGTATGGAATCAAGAAGTCCAGGACCACCCCTTACCATCCACAAGGGAATGGCGCGTGTGAACGCTTTAACTGGACCCTCTTACAACTGATGGAAAGAGGGAGGCATATCTAAAGAAGATTATAATGCAGTCTGCAGTTCCTGTAGGGCACGTATCAGGGTAGCTAAAGCTGACAATGAATTAAGGCTTGCAAGAGATGTCAAAAGCAATAAAAAAGGATTTTGGGGGTATGTCAAAAGTAAAAGAAAAGTCAAAGATGCTATAGGATTTTTACAGGATGAAAATGGAGAAATGGTAAGAGAGGATGTTGAGAAGGCCGAACTTTTTAATTCCTATTTTGCATCTGTTTTCTCTCAGAAAGAAAATGTAACATCAACTGATCTTCACTGTCCTTTTAAAGGAATAGAGGAATCCAAGTTATCTGTAAACAGAAAGATTGTGAGGGAATATTTAGCTAACATAAATGAGTTCAAGTCTCCAGGTCCAGATGAATTACACCCCAGAGTACTGAAGGAGATCGTAGAAGAAATTTTAGAACCACTCTCCATAATCTTTGAAAATTCTTGGAGAACAGGAGAAGTCCCAGAAGACTGGAGAAGAGCAAATGTTGTTCCTATCTTCAAAAAGGGGAAGAAGGTGGACCCAGGGAACTATAGGCCGGTGAGTCTGACTTCTATACCAGGAAAGATCTTTGAACAAATTATTAAACAACATGTATGTAAGTACATGGATAAGAATGAAGTGATTAACCAGAGTCAGCATGGGTTTGTAACTAACAAGTCATGTCAGACTAACTTAATTTCCTTCTATGACAGAATCACTGACTGGGTGGATCAGGGAAATGCTGTAGATATAGTATATCTTGACTTCAGCAAAGCATTTGACAAAGTATCTCACACCATCCTTATTGAAAAAATGACCAAGTATGCAATGGACCAGGCAACTGTTAGGTGGATTCATAACTGGCTTAGTGATCGGACTCAAAGGGTGGTTGTAAATGGCTTCACATCCAGCTGGATGAATGTCTCAAGTGGGGTACCACAGGGCTCCGTCCTGGGACCTGTATTGTTCAACATCTTTATCAATGATTTAGATGAAGGAATTGAGGGTAAACTGATTAAATTTGCTGATGACACAAAGCTAGGAGGGATAGCTAATACTAGAGAAAAGAGAGAGAGGATTCAAAAAGACCTAAATAAACTGGAGCAGTGGGCAGCAACCAACAGAATGGTTTTTAACAGGGAAAAATGCAAAGTACTACATCTGGGCAATAAAAATGAAAAAAGCATATACAGAATGGGAGGAAAAGAGCTAAGCAACAGTACATGTGAAAAAGACTTAGGTATACTAATAGATCATAGACTGAACATGAGTCAACAGTGTGATGCAGCAGCAAAAAAGGCAAATACAATTCTGGGATGTATTAACAGAAGCATACAGTCTAGATCACGTGAAGTCATTATCGGTCTTTACTCCTCTTTGGTCAGACCTCATCTGGAATACTGTGTACAGTTTTGGGCACCACATTTTAAAAAAGACATAGACAAACTGGAGCAAGTTCAGAGAAGAGCGACCAGAATGGTGACTGGTCTGCAAACCATGTCCTATGAGGAACGGTTGCAGGATTTGGGAATGTTTAGCTTGCAAAAAAGAAGACTGAGAGGAGACTTAATAGCTGTCTACAAATATGTCAAGGGCTGTCACATTGTAGAAGGATCATCTTTATTCTCATTTGCACAAGGAAAGACTAGAAGCAATGGGATGAAACTAAATGGGAGGAGACACAGATTAGATATTAGAAAAAACTTTTTGACAGTTAGGGTGATTAATGAGTGGAACAGGCTGCCACGAGAGGTGGTGAGTTCCCCTTCAATGGACGTCTTCAAACAGAGGCTGGACAGACATCTGTCTGAGATGATCTAGTGAATCCTGCTTTGAGCAGGGGGTTGGACCAGATGACCCAGGAGGTCCCTTCCAACTCTACCATTCTATGATTCTATGATTCTATGATCCGGACACTGGCTGAAGACAAAAAGCCCGACTGGTCTCGATTCCTCCCAGAACTGCTGTGGGCCTATAATAATCAAGTCCATTCCGTCACCGGATACACCCCATTACCCTTCTCTTTGGCCTTCCAGACAAAGACATCCATGAGTTGCAACTGTCTAGCTCCGAAGAAGATACCTGTGGTACCTATCCTTCCTGGCTACAAACACACCGCCAGAGAATGGAGACTGTCTACCGGCTAGTAGGCCAACAAATCCAGGATCAAGTGCACGCTGACCCACTTCCGGTACAAGAGGACTCACTGAATGTAGGTCAACTGGTCCTAGTCCGTATAAAGAAACCGCAAGGGAAACTCCGGCCCAAGTGGGAGACCGAAGTCTATCGAGTAATTGGACAGCCGTACCCCGGTGGCCCCGTCTATCGAGTGCAGGGCGAAGACAGTGGCAGCATCCGAACTTTGCACCGTAATATGTTGCGCCCCTGCCGTTCCCAGCCTGACTCCCCTACTGTGATACCTAGAGAGATGGATATCACTAATACTGTCGGAGACGCTGACCCTGGGGATGTAGAGATTGAATGCATGCCTACCCCTGTCCGTCCGACTGACGCACTTGGACCGATTACCTCCTCTACTGACATGTCGACTGGGAAAGAGAGTGGGGTGACTGATCGGAGGGAGGGGATCCAACCTGTTAGGCGGACAACGAGAACCGCTGCAGGGGTACCTCCAGGACAGTCCTACAGAGACCAATATGTGTGGCCCTCTTCCCAGCCGCCCCCTGTCACATCCACAGCCATCGCCGCCCTGGAACCGGTCGTTGACAGGGACTGCCAACCTTTGAGTGGGGGGGCGTGTAGTGAGCTGGCAGACTCTGGCTGTTCTGTGATAATTGAGATAGAGCCTGTGACAGGAATGATTACGCAGGATGGTGTTGCCACCTTGTGGCCAGAGATTGCACCTGCGCAGGGTGTGATGACAGAGAAAAAGACTGAGCCTCCTGTGTCCCGCCCTAGAGAGTCATGTGACCAGAGTGGGAAGCAGGAAAAAGCGCGCAAAGAGTCTGTTGTTGTCTGTGAAAAGAGCCAGGACGGTGTGCAGCTCCTCGTGTGTGGCGCAGAGGAGACTCTCAACGTGATTTCTTTTATCTGACATCTTATCCTCGGGGCCTTCCCCAGCTTCTGCACTGCTGAGGGATACAGCTATTACACTCCCTGCTACTGGAGTGTGGACTACATAAGGGAATCCACAAAAGCTGCTATCCGGATCAGAGAGACTGTAAGCGGGACCTCTGGCGAGAGGCCGAAGTATTCCTTTCTTTCAGTAAAATTTGTTGTTCCTGTCTTCTTCAGCTGGGATGCCTTCCTGCAAAGACAGACAGGCCTGCGACGGGGGACACATCCTTCTGGAATAAAGAACTGGTAAAGTGTGAGTAGGGACAGTGAGGGTCAGCTTATCAGTACACGTTATTGCTGTGCATATTTACGGTTGTCATTTATTGTGTTCTGCTGTGTTAAAAATGTATACAAGTAAAGATACGGTTATCAAGATAGAGTCTGTGTGTGGGGATCTTGCTGGGCCAGATCATAGATACCAACGCGCGGCCTTGCCCGCGGTCACTTCATCTGTATATGTTCAGATTTTTTATCAGTTAACAAAATGCATAGTTAAGATTGATAAATGCAAAAAAATGTTAGTAAACCTAGAAATTTGTTTTTTAGTTAATTTTTTTTTTATTTTAATTAATAATAGCATAGAAGGATAAGGAGGGGGACTAGGAACATAATCAATAGCCAAAATCATAGTCAGGAGGACAGCCGGGGTCAGATACTGGGTGATCAGTAAAAGCCAATCAGTATGAATACCGCGGAGCCCGGTGACAGAGGCGTTACTGAAACATGTCCAGGTAGAGATGGACCAGTCAGAAGGCCACAGGTAGATGGTGATGGTCCTTCTATACAGGTCCAGCAGTGATGGTGGATCTGCTGGACTTCAGGTTTTCTGTCTTTTAGATGGTTTCAGGGCAACAGTAACAGCATGCAAATGCACGAGCAGCCCTGGATAATCCACGCCGGCAGGATGATAAGATCCGGCGGAAGATGGAACCTATGAGAAGAGAAGTAAATATAATGTAAGTGATGGGACTCCATAATACATGATACTACTGTGCGGTCACTGTGCCGGACGGCAGAGGAATCTCATCACACAGAGGTCAGGGATCATTGTCAGCCATCATACATGTGACAATCCATCACTGACAGATGACATCTGCTCCGCATGAATTATTCTCACTGACCGACATCACACAACATGGAGCTGATTCTCACACTTACCTCGTCTCTTATTCCCCTTTTCTACATTTTCAGATTTTTCTTGCTCTTTACTCAGATTTATTGAAGATTTTCTTTCCTCCTGAGCTGGAAATTCTGATCAGAAAGTAAAAAAAACCTCAGTAACGACATATTCCCATGGGACCTGCTTAGTCTCCTGTATATAGTCCTGTCTCCTATAGTCCTGAAAATCTAGTATTGCTTCATAATAGGGCAGAATAAGTCCTATATAATGTGCATAACCTCATCTGAGGGACATTAGATGTACCACTACTATAGAGAAGTAAGTGTCCTGTCTGCCGCCATGTGGTACATCATTGATGAGAGATATTTTATAATAGGAGACGATGTCTCCTTATGATGATGTAGGTTATTGGATGCTACAACATATCTCACAGAAACAATGAAAAAAACTTCTGTACACAATGTAAGGAAATAGAGATAGAGTATGGGCCATGGGCAACATAATTGGGATCCATGAAACATAGACAACATAGGAAACCTATTACAGAAAAACCACGTAGAAATATTTGAGCCTTAAAGACAACATTCACATTGTTGGTGCTGTAGACATGTACATACCTGACAATGGGGACGAGGATGGCAAACTGCTAATAGCATCTTCTCTATCAGATAGAGGAACAGAATCTTTCTGCCTGTTTGAAAGAAAATAAATGTGTAAATCAGAAATAAATGCAGTATAAAAGGGGTTTTCTCAGTATAAGAACATGGACAATAGGGCCTAATAGGATGCATGACCGTCATAGTGGGGAAGGTTTCCTGCTCAAAACTACCTTCTATAGAGCCGAGCAGAAATCAGCTGCTAAGCATGACTGGCATGTAATACTACATCTCTGCCACAATATGGGCAGCACTAAAAATGCATGACCGGCCGCAATTATAGACTGTTAGTTATCACCAGCAGTTTCTAAAGGCAAAAGCACAATTACCGCTCATCATGGGGTGGTGGATGCTGAATTTGATAATATGGTATTTATATCCTATATTTGATGTTGTGTACATATATCATCCTGAAGCTCCCAGTAGTGGCCCCATAATCTACTCACATCTCTGAGATGTTTGTGCTGGATTCTACGGTATACTCTGGAGAGGACTTGGGATCCTCATTGTCCATTGTCCTGGTAGCAGTGGTACAGAGCTAAATGTGGAAACAATAAAAAATATATGAAATAATTTAATGTTTACTTTTACGTGTCTTTTACACATATTTTGGATTTATTAATCACATACTTACTTTTGAAAATCGTTCAGAAGTTGATATAAAATTGTGGAAGTCAAGACTCTCATTGTCCTCACTTGTGTGCTCTGAGACCAGATGTTTGTTTATATCATAATGATCTACAAGACATAGATAATGAAGTGCTATTAGAGGTTGTCAGTATAACACAGTCACCATTTATCATTAATATTAATGGGAAACAATTGTTACATATTAAGGAAGACGAGACAAACAGCCGCTTAGTCTAGATGACGTCTTCTTCTACTTACTCATAAATAAGCTGGTGTCCACATCTGATGTTAGCTTAGGAACATACACCGGCTTTTGACTTAGAAGGTTATCAAAGTCTAAGTCACTTAAGAAGGGATGACCCTTGATCTCAAATACTCCTCCTGGATAAAGAAAAACAAAGGTGATGTGGATATTGTCAGAAACTCCCCCATATCTAAACGGTGTATCTTAATCTGAACTAATTATATAACTGAGCCGACATGTAAGAAATAGACTAAAGCACTAAAAATGCACAAGCTGATAGACAAGTGCCGATCCTCATGTACATTTGCGATATGTCCTCGGTGTAATAAGGAAATAATAATATTATTATATCTGTTACCTGTCCCAAGTCTATGCACAGGATTTATTATGAGCAGCTCTGTGATAAGGGTCTGAGCATCAGGTGGAGGAGCACGATCACAATTCCAAATTATGTGTCCTGTTATGTAGAAAATTACAGAACATAAAACCTCTTTACTGGACTATAAGATAAAGCAAAGGAAAAAACTAAACTAATGTAACCAGTCAAAGCAATGATTGGATCATTCTACTTACCAATGCCAATACTTTTATAAAGCTCAATTACAGAACCCCCACGAAGTGGTACGTATCCCAGGAGAAATTCAAGTAGGATTATCCCCATTGACCACCAGTCAACAGGTCTTCCGTAGCCTTTCTTTAGGATGATCTCTGGGGCTTTGTATAATGGGGTGCCACAGTCCTGGAAACCAAGAGAGATTAGAGATGAAAATAGATTAAATTATTATTTTGCCAAGTTTTCGACATAAAAACAGAATGACAGAAGATAAAATATCAGTGGAAAAGTTATCTAAAAATGAAGAATGTAGAGAAGACACAATAGGGTGATGAGATTTGTACAGAACCAGCTAAGTTCTTGTAAATAATGCTGACCTCACGGTTCAGGAACTCTCTGGCGATGTCCTCCGCTAATTCCTTGTAGATGTTGGTGTTTGGTATCATGACACCAACTTTTGAAAGCCCAAAATCTGTGACTTTAATATGTCCAGTAGACGTTATCAGGAGGCTGTGAAAGAAAAGATGGGTTTAGCTTCATAGACCGTGAGATGATAAAGGATAAATTTCCCCCTTTTGTTATAATACAGGGGGCACTTACTTCTCTGGCTTCAAGTCTCTGTGCACCACACCATAACTATGGAGGTATTCTACAGCAAGAACCGCTTCTGCAAAGTATAAGCGGGCCAAGGGGACAGGTAAAGGACCCCTGGTTCTTAGGAGGGTCCTGCAGTCTCCACCTATAGAAGAAAGAAAATATGACAGGTAAGTGGTTTATTCAGCGGATCACCATAATGTATAATGAGAAGTGAGCAGAGACATTGGGGCAGGAGAGAATATATAAAGATATAATGTATATTCGACATAATATTAGTCTGAAGTCATGGTGAAACGTCATCCATGTAACTAATAACATAAAGTGATGTCATATATTGTCTACAGCTGGAGATACTGACAGTGCGGACATACAGGGAGATCACACACATCAATGACTTTCCGGGCATCTTGGTAATGGATAACCTGTAGTAAATGCTCTGTGGGGATGTAACCATTCACATTGAAAAATCCTAATTTTAAGAGTGGTGATAAAATGTAAGCAGACATGGTCTGAATATAATACAATGTACGTGTCCTACCTCCTACATACTCCATGACCATACACAGGTGAGATCTTGTAGGGAAGGAGCAGAGCATGGAGACCACAAAGGGACAATCAGCGAATGTCAGGATGTCCCTCTCCAGAAAGGCCATTTCCACTTTCCGTGGCCTATCCAAGTTCTTCTTGGCCATTTTCTTCATAGCAAAGACCTGTTGTGAGACTTTATGATGCACTAAGTAGACGGCACTAGAGAGAAGGAGAATCCAAGGGTTATAATAAATCCTTATTACAGTCTGTATATAGAAGTCATTATATGATTTTCTGTACTAATGTTTATACTAGAAGTCCGGCCATCACTAGAAATCCACATCTAGAAATACATGAGACACTACATAGATCACCTATGGGAGGTTCCACAATGCCACGTCTGCCGGAGCCCTCACCAAGGTCACATTACAGGTGAGAGAATCTACCGAAATTCTTCTTGGGCAGATTCGCTATAATTGACCAGTAGTTACGATTCAGTCCAAATAAAAATTGGTCCAAATTGAAAGTCCTCCAATTGCTGTAAGCAGATGTTTTTTAAGCTCTCTCCACACCCCAAAGCATAATAAATGGAGGGGAGGAAATACGTTAAAATGTAATTAAACATAATATACCCACCTGTCCTAGGCCCTCACCTGTCCATCACTGCAGTCCTCCATCCTCTGTGCCAGTCTTTGGTTGTTCTGGCGCCCCCTTCTGCTGCTGAGTCCAGTGATTGGACTCACATGGTCATGGTGGACGGTGGCAGGTGCAGATGTCATTGATGTCCATATCGTGTCACCCCTATCGTGACCATGTGTAGCCAATAACTCTTATCAGCTCCATAATGAAGCCCCCCCCAAAAAAACAAAGACTGGAGCGGAGAGCAGGAAAGCTCTGGTGGAGGTGGCAGCATAAGGACAGATGAGGGTCCAGGACAGGTGAGTGTAATGTATTATATTATTTGAATCCCTTTCCTTACAGTTTGATTTGTTACAGATCAGTTTGCTCAACTGGATATACAGTACAGTAACTGAGCTGAATAGTGACATTTAGATGTGGACAGTGGTGTGGACTTGTATCGTTTCCCTATGACAGTGATGGCGAACCTTTTAGAGACCGAGTGCCCAAACTGCAATCCAAAACTCACTTATTTATCGCAAAGTGCCAACACGGCAATTTAACCTGAATACTGTCTGAGGTTTTATTTTGGAAAAACAACTCCTACATTAGCACGCAATAGAGTCTATAGCAAAGAGCTTGTAAGCGCTGCAGTCCAAGCCTAAGATTCTCGCCACCGATTGCAGAGGAGGTCTGTTCTTGAGAATGGAGAGGATTTTTATTCAAAAGTAAAATTGCAAAGTCGTTTGTTTTTACAACCTCTTTGTTTCTGTAACCCTTTATCATGATGAGAATAACCCTTTAAGCCAGGGATGTCAAACTTTAATATACAGAGGGCCAAAATTAAAAGCTTGGACAAAATCACAGGCCAAACTTTATATTTGTTAAAAAATGTCTACAATTCAGGAAGTTTTTCCTTATCAAATAAAACTATTAACTTTTGCAATTATATTGTAATAATATAATATGTTATGTAAGTGCCGTAAAAAGCATGGCCTAATGTAAATATGTAATAACAAAAGGATAAAAAAAACTTGAATAAAACAGATAATAAAGTATGATGCAAACAAATGTGCCCCCAAACAGAGTATGATATCCCCACAGTGAATTCCTCCACATGCACAGTATGATGACCCTACTGTACCCCCCATCAATCCCTGGTGACCCCATCACAGTATGATTGTGACCCCATCACAGTATGATTCTCCAGCAGTAATCCCCACACAGCCCTCCATACAGTATAATGGTCCCCACATAGTTCTCCATACAGTATAATGACACCACATAGTCCTCCATACAGTGTAATGGGCCCCACATAGTCCTCCATACAGTATAATGGGCCCCACATAGTCCTCCATACAGTATAATGGCCCCATATAGTCCTCCATACAATGTAATGGCCCCACATAGTCCTCCATACAGTACAATGGCCTCACATAGTCCTCCATACAGTATAATGGCCCCACATAGTCCTCCATACAGAATAATAGGCCCCACATTGTCCTCCATACAGTATAATGGTCCCCACATAGTTCTCCATACAGTATAATGACACCACATAGTCCTCCATACAGTGTAATGGGCCCCACATAGTCCTCCATACAGTATAATGGGCCCCACACAGTCCTCCATAAAGTGTAAAGGGCCCCACATAGTCCTCTTTACAGTATAATGGCCCCCACATAGTCCTCCATACAGTGTAATGGGCCCCACATAGTCCTCCATACAGTGTAATGGCCTCACATAGTGCTCCATACAGTGTAATGGGCCCACATAGTCCTCCATACAGTATAATGGCCCCATATAGTCCTCCATACAATGTAATGGCCCCACATAGTCCTCCATACAGTACAATGGCCTCACATAGTACTTCATACAGAATAATGGGCCCACATATGGTCCTTCCTACAGTATAATGGCCCCCACATAGTCCTCCATACAGAATAATGGGCCCCCATATGGTCCTTCGTACAGTATAATGGCCCCACATAGTCCTCCATACAGAATAATGGGCCCCACATAGTCCTAAATACAGAATAATGGGCCCCCATATGGTCCTTCCTACAGTATAATGGCCCCCACATAGTCCTCTATACAGTGTAATGGGCCCCACATAGTCCTCCATACAGTGTAATGGCCCCATATAGTCCTCCATACAGTGTAATGGGCCCACATAGTCCTCCATACAGTATAATGGCCCCACATAGTCCTCCATACAGAATAATGGGCCCCCATATGGTCCTTCCTACAGTATAATGGCCCCCACATAGTCCTCCATACAGTGTAATGGGCCCCACATAGTCCTCCATACAGTGTAATGGCCCCATATAGTCCTCCATACTGTGTAATGGGCCCATATAGTCCTCCATACAGTATAATGGCCCCACATAGTCCTCCATACAGTATAATGGCCCCACATAGTCCTCTATACAGTATATTGGCCTCATATAGTCCTTTCTACAGTATAATGGGCCCCACATACTCTTTCATACAGTATTATGAGCACCACATAGTCCTCCATACAGTGTAATGGTCCCACATAGTCCTCCATACAGTACAATGGCTTCACATAGTCCTCCATACAGAATAATGGGCCCCACATAGTCCTCCATACAGAATAATGGGCCCCCATATGGTCATTCCTACAGTATAATGGCCCCCACACAGTCCTCCATACAGTGTAATGGGCTCCACGTAGTCCTCCATACAGTGTAATGGGCCCACATAGTCCTCCATACAGTATAATGGCCCCACATAGTCCTCCATACAGTATAATGGCCCCACATAGTCCTCCATACAGTATATTGGCCCCATATAGTCCTTCCTACAGTATAATGGGCCCCACATACTCTTTCATACAGAATTATGAGCACCACATAGTCCTCCATACAGTGTAATGGGCCCCACATAGTCCTCCATACAGTATAATGGCCCCACATAGTCCTCCATACAGTATAATGGCTCCAAATGTTCCTCCATATTGTAAAATGGCCCCATATAGTCCTCCATACAGTATAATGGCCCCGCATACTTCTCCATATTTTATAATGGCTCCATATAGTCCTCCATACAGTATAATGGCCCCGCATAGTCCTCCATACAGAATAATGGGCCCCCATATGGTCCTTCCTACAGTATAATGGCCCCCACATAGTCCTCCATACAAGTGTAATGGGCCCGCATACTTCTCCATATTTTATAATGGCCCCACATAGTCCTCCATACAGTATAATGGCCCCACATAGTCCTTCATACAGTATATTGGCCCCATATAGTCCTTCCTACAGTATAATGGGTTCCACATAGTTTTTCATACAGTATTATGAGCACCACATAGTCCTCCATACAGAATAATGGGCCCCACATAGTCCTCCATACAGAATAATGGGCCCCCATATGGTCCTTCCTACAGTATAATGGCCCCCACATAGTCCTCATACAGTGTAATGGCCCCATATAGTCCTCCATACAGTGTAATGGGCCCACATAGTCCTTCATACAGTATAATGGCCCCACATAGTCCTCCATACAGTATAATGGCCCCACATAGTCCTCCATACAGTATATTGGCCCCATATAGTCCTTCCTACAGTATAATGGGCCCCACATACTCTTTCATACAGTATTATGAGCACCACATAGTCCTCCATACAGTGTAATGGGCCCCACATAGTCCTCCATACAATATAATGGCCCCACATAGTCCTCCATACAGTATAATGGCTCCACATGGTACTCCATATTGTATAATGGCCCCATATAGTCCTCCATACAGTATAATGGCCCTGAATACTTCTCCATATTTTATAATGGCCCCATATAGTCCTTCCTACAGTATAATGGGCCCCACATACTCTTTCATACAGTATTATGAGCACCACATAGTCCTCCATACAGTGTAATGGGCCCCACATAGTCCTCCATACAGTATAATGGCCCCACATAGTCCTCCATACAGTATAATGGCTCCATATAGTCCTCCATACAGTATAATGGCCCCGCATAGTCCTCCATACAGTATAATGGCCCCACTTAGTCCTCCATACAGTATAATGGCCCCACATAGTCCTCCATACAGTATAAAGGCCCCACATAGTCCTCCATACAGTATAAAGAGACCACATAGTCCTCCATATTGTATAATGACTCCGCATACATCTCCGTACAGTATAATGGCCCTGCATAGTGTTCCATACTGTATAATGGCCCCACATAGTCCTCCATACCTTATAATGGCCCTACATTGTCCTCCATACAGTATAATGGCCCCGCATGGTCCTCCATACAGTATAATGGCCCCGCATACTTCTCCACACAGTATAATGACCCCGCATACTTCTCCATACATTATAATGACCTCGCATACTTCTTCGTACAGTATAATGGTCCTGCATAGTGTTCCATACTGTATAATGGCCCCACATAGTCCTCCATACCTTATAATGGCCCCACATAGTCCCCCATACAGTATAATGGCCCCGCATGGTCCTCCATACAGTATAATGGCCCCGCATACTTCTCCACACAGTATAATGACCCCGCATACTTCTCCGTACAGTATAATGGTCCTGCATAGTGTTCCATACTGTATAATGGCCCCACATAGTCCTCCATACAGTATAATGGCCCCGCATGGTCCTCCATACAGTATAATGGCCCCGCATGGTCCTCCATACAGTATAATGGCCCCGCATACTTCTCCACACAGTATAATGACCCGCATACTCCTCCATACAGTATAATGACCCCGCATACTTCTCCGTACAGTATAATGGTCCTGCATAGTGTTCCATACTGTATAATGGCCCCACATAGTCCTCCACACAGTATAATGACCCCGCATACTCCTCCATACAGTATAATGACCCCGCATACTTTTCCGTACAATATAATGGCCCTGCATAGCGTTCCATACTGTATAATCAGGTCGCACGTGTAGAGGAGAGTGGCCGCGGTGCTAGTGAGAGGGGAATGGTGCGCGGGCTGAGGAGAGTGATGGTGGTGGCGGCAGTGCTGAGGACATGGAGCTCGTGCCCACCGGGAGGGCTCTGCGTGCCATAGGTTCGCCACCACTGCCCTATGATAACACTGAATGTTAGAGCACAGAGGCAGAAGCATTGTCATAGGGAACCCTGAGAAATGTGGATTATGGTAACAGAAATCTCACCCAAAAGCTCCGCTGCTGATGAGTTTCGAAGTTTCATAGTCGCTCATATGCGGCTTTCCTGCCGGGATCAATGATGATTCGATCACGCTCTATAAAGGAATAAGAAATGATATTAAGGAAAAAAGCTCCAGATGCAGAAACGTCTCCCCCTATATTATGTCCCAGCTGATTTACACTGATCCGATGTAGGGAGGATACAAGCCGGACGCTCCGCAGACACGGATGTAATATAAGGGGGTCCTCTATACACCGGTATAATTGTAAAGTGCTGGATAATATGAGAGATCAAACAGAGAAGAATTTACTGGGAATCTGTCAGCAGGATTGTTCTATGTAATCTGGAAGTAGCATGATGTAGGGGCAGAGACCCTGATTCCAACGATGTGTTACTTACTAGGCTGTGTGCTGTTGTTTCCATAAAATCAGTTTTTGATCAGCAGGAGATTATCACTAGAGGACTATGTGTCTCGTGCCATGTAGTCCTATTGCTCTGTAACCCCGACTCAACCACGGATTAGCAGCGTTCTGCCTATGCACAGTGTACACAGAAAGCTGCCAATCAGTAGTGTGGGCGGGGTTATACAGGGCTCAGCATTCAGAGGACTGCTAGATCTGCTGCGAATAAAACAGTGATTTTATTACAACTGCTGCACCCAGTAAAGTAAGTGATATATCGTTGGAATCAGGGTCTCTGTCCCTACATCATGCTGCTCTCTGATGAAATAGCATGAACCTGGTGACAGATTCCCTTTAATATAAATGCAGTTGACTAACACATTAGTGTCATCTCCACTTAGAATAGAGACGTCCCCTGGTTATATGGGGGATAATACTGGTCAGGTCAGTCACACCCCATAATCTGGTGATACACAGACGTCCCCCTCTATGATACTTACACCGGCGGATTCCTGGATCTCCGGGATCTCACAGATTCCACTGTCAGGATTCACCAGCGCAGATGGAACTAAAATAGTGATAAATGATGAAGAGATAAAATGTATTAGACGATATCAATCCTACATAGATAATACAGCGATATAACGGGGAAATGACAAGACGTCTGTGAATGGGATTAATACTCGTTATATGGGGATTCTAATATGGGAACGTACGGGGCATCCACAGATAAATGTAATGTAAATGATGGAGGACCCCCAATCATCACATGAATGAGGAGCCCCCCACCCCTGCTGCACATGAGAGTGATGGGAAGAGAGCTGAAACATAGCAGCCATATGCAAATTAGCCTGGAAGTGCACTGGGGGCGTGTCACTGCACTCAGATTTCTCTTCCATGCCCCCAGTGCACTTCCATCCTGATTTGTATATGGCTTTTACATTAGATTTCTCCTGACTGGTACATTGGATTTCTGCAAACAAATAATTATTATTAGGGGAGAATGGCCTATACGGTCATACTCAGCGGCGGCAGGCCACGCGACTGCTATGGGACCCGTGAGCTGGTGGGGCCCAGTGTCAGCGCCCGCATTGGGCTCCGCCTGCATCGGGCCCCTTCCACATCCCACCCCAGATCGCAGTTGAAAGCAATGATAGAGGCGGGAGCGTTATATGAAACTTCCTTTCACATCATTCCCCCTCTGCGTCTGATGCAGCAGCGCGATGACATCAGTTCAATTGGGTCGGGTAGTGGAGCTGATGAGAGGCGCTGCAGAGACTGAAGCAGCGGGGGAACAAGGAGCGGTAAGTGTATATTTATTTATTTTTGAGTGAGTATGTGGTGCCCATATTGCTGGAGGACTGTGGCTGCACTCGATCCTATGGGTGCTGCACTCAGTCCTATGGGGGCTGCACTAAGCCCTATAGGGGTTGCACTGAACCCTATGGGGGCTGCATTATGCCCTATGGGGGCTGGCTTATATTGCGAGGAAGACCATGGGGGGTGCATTATATTGCATGGAGGACCATGGGGGTGCATTATATTGCATAGAGGACCATGGGGGTGCATTATATTGCATGGAGGACCATGAGGGGTGCATAATATTGCGTGGATGACCATGGGAGGTGCACAATATTGCATGGAGGACAATATGGGTGCATTATATTGCATGAAGGACCATGGGGGTGCATTATATTGTGTGAAGGACCAGGGGGATGCATTATATTGCATGGAGGACCATGGGGGGTGCATTATATTGCATGGAGGACCATGGAGGGTGCATTATATTGCATGGAGGACCATGAGGGGTGCATTATATTGCATGGAGGACCATGAGGGGTGCATTATATTGCATGGAGGACCATGGGGGGGGTGCATTATATTTTGTGGAGGACCACGAGGGGTGCATTATATTGCATGGAAGACCATGGGGGTGCATTATATTGTGTGGGGACCATGGGGTGGCGCATTATATTATATGTAAGGCTATGTGGGACCATTATGATATTTGAAGGGTTATGTGGGGCCATTATAATATTTGGAGGGTTATGTCGGGGCATTATACTGTATGCAAGCAATTATACGGTGTGAAGATTTGTGTGGGGTCAATCTTACTGTGTGAAGGGCTGTGTGTTGCCTTTATACTGTTTGGAGGGCTAGCAGGGGCCATTTTATGGTGTGGTGAGGTATGGGGGCCATTATACTGCATAGAAGGCTGTGTGGGGGTCACAGTTGGGGGATCATACTGTGTTGGGGTCACCATGCTTTGCGTCGGGAGTTGAGGGGGTGTACAGTAGGGTCATTATACTGTGCATGTGGAGGCTAATGTGGAGGAATGCACCATGGAGGAATCATACTGTATTTGGGGGGCACTTTTGTTGGCATCATACTATAGGGGGGCAATGAAATAGAAATCTAGGACTTCAGCAGGAGGAAAATTAATATGTAAAGGCTGGAAAGTTGTGAGATCTGCTCTCCTGTCACTCCGACAATTATTTAATTTTTTTTTTTTCAGTTGGGGGGGCAATCAGAACTTCTGCTATTGTGCCCCATGATTTCTATGCATGCCCCTGGTCCTACCACTACTTCTATATGAAACAATGTGCTGCCAGGTTCCCATTACACAGAGTAGAGCAGACCTGAGCAAAGTGGAGCCCGTGGGCCACATCCGGCCCTCTGACTGTTCCAGTCCGGCCTGTGGACTGAGATAGCAGTAGGACTGAAGCAGAGGCCCACGGACCGCACCGTGCCTGCCCACTCGCTTACACCGCCGCCTGGCCCTGTCTCCATCTGCGAGCCGCTGAGCTGCTGCATTAGTAGAGGAGGGACCTCCAGCCCCTTCCTCCGCCAATCAGCGTGTGTAGCAGCTGACGCAATGACGTCATCGGAGACATGAAAAGAGGCACAGCACCGGGGGCACGGGAGCAAGGTGAATGTGTGCTTTTTTTAAGGTGTATGGGATGTCTGACAGGACACGGGGAGACTATAGGGGTCTATTGCAGGACATGGGGAGGCTATAGGGTTCTATTGCAGGACATGTGAAGGCTATAGGGGTCTATTGTAGGACATGGGGAGGCTATAGGGGTCTATTGCAGGACATGGGGAGGCTATGGGGGTCTATTGCAGGACATGGGGAGACTATAGAGGTCTATTGCAGGACATGGAGAGGTTATAGGGGTCAATTGCAGGACGTGGGGAGGCTAGAGGGGTCTATTGCAGGACATGTGAAGGCTATAGGGGTCTATTGCAGGACATGGGGAGGCTATAGGGGTCTATTGCATGACATGGGGAGGCTATAGGGGTCAGATGCAGGACATGGAGAAGGCTATAGGGGTCTATTGCATGACATGGGGAGGCTATAGGGGTCAGTTGCAGGACATGGGGAAGGCTATAGGGGTCTATTGCAGGACATGGGGAGGCTATAGGGGTCTATTGTAGGACATGGGGAGGCTATAGGGGTCTATTGCAGGACATGGGGAGGCTATAGGGGACTATTGCAGGACATGGGGAGGCTATAGGGGTCTATTGCAGGACATGGAGAGACTATAGAGGTCTATTACAGGACATGGAGAGGTTATAGGGGTCAATTGCAGGACATGGGGAGGCTATAGGGGTCTATTGCAGGACATGGGGAGGCTATAGGGGTCAGTTGCAGGACATGGGGGAGGCTATAGGGGTCGACTGCAGGACATGGGGAGGCTAAAGGGGTCTATTGCAGGACATGGAGAGGCTATGGGAGTCTATTGCAGGACATGGGAAGGCGATAGGGGTCTATTGCAAGACATGGGGAGGCTATGGGAGTCTGTTGAAGGACATGGGGAGGCTATGGGGGTCTGTTGCAGGACATGTGGAGGCTATGGGGGTCTGTTGCAGGACATGTGGAGGCTATGGGGGTCTGTTACTGGACATGGGGTGGCTATGGGGGTCTGTTGCCTGACATGGGGAGGCTATGGGGGTCTATTGCAGGACATGGAGAGGCTATGGGGGTCTGTTGCAGGACATGTGGAGGCTATGGGGGTCTGTTGCAGGACATGTGGAGGCTATGGGGGTCTGTTGCTGGACATGGGGAGGCTATGGGGTCTGTTACTGGACATGGGGATGGTCTGGGGGTCTGTTGCTGCATATAGGGAGACTATAGAGTTTTATTGCAGGACATGGGTAGGCTATAGGGGTCTATTGCAGGACATGGGGAGGCTTTGGGAGTCAGTTGAGGGACATAGTGAGGCTCTAGGAGTCAGTTGAGGGACATGGTGAGGCTCTGGGAGTCTGTTGAGGGACATGGTGAGGCTATGGGGGTCTGTTGCTGGACATGGTAAGGCTATGGGGGTCTGTTGGAGGACATGAGGAGGCTATGAGGGTCTGTCCCAGGACATGGGGAGGCCTATGAGGGTCTGTTGCAGGACATGGGGAGGCTATGGGGGTCTGTTTCTGGATGTGGGGAGGCTGTGTGGGGCTCTCATGTTGGACGTCGAGTGATTATGGGGCTCATACGGTATATAGAAGGGGCTGTATTCGGGTTCGAACTGTATAAAGGGGGATTCTTACTTCTGCTCAATATTAAGTCATGCAATTAATATTAATGTAATTAATATAAGAATTATAATTATTATATTGATATTAATATGGATCAGAATTAATCACAGTCTCTAATGTGGCCCCTCGGGAAAATGAATTGCCCACCCTTGGAGTACAGAGTACATCTAACATTATCCCCGTCCTCTATTATATCTGGATATTCCTTGTAGAAGGTCGGATGATCGCTCACCTGTAATAAGATCGCTGTTCAGCTCCGGCTGACTCCTTGTAGGGTCAGGGATTTCTGGGGTCACATTTTGCTCATATTCGCCGTCGCCTTCTGGTGTTTCCTGATTGATATAATATATATAATTAATATGTGGAATATTTCACTAAATTACCAAATACATAAATCAGGAAGGACTAAATCAACATTTACAGATACACCAATTGTAACTGTACGAATCCCGCGCCATCTTCAGAACTTTTCTCAGAAAGTTCTCTCACTTCAGGGGATTAAGATGAGTTAACATTACAAAATCTCACGTTCTGTGTCAGATTCTATTTTCTACACCGTGATATCCCAGAGCGGTGTTATCTGCGTTCTATATACCATGGCGATATCTTGTAATTCATTCATTACAGTATTCGGTAGAATTGCTTTACACTGCAGCTCCTCTCCACAAGTCCAGATTAATATACTGTATAAGAGACTTGTATACACAATATTTCTGTAAAGATGTCTATTATCTCAGCTGCAGCATTTAGAAGCAGGAAGACTCTGATAATAGTGATAGACAGAGGCGGGATATACAGACTTCCCACCACTGAGCTGTGACTACATCTGCAGAATACAGACTGTCATCACAGACGAGGGAGCAGCAGAGACAGACGGCCATAAAATATCCTATGCCTGCCGGGGACTGACAGGGAGGCCTGTAAGATCTAACCCCAGATCTTCTGAGATCTGACTGGTGATCTGGAGAAGATCAGAGAACAAGGACAAGTGATAGAGAAGATGATGGCTTCTTACCAGGCGTTCCGATGAGCGGGCCGGACGTTCCAGTACACACAGGACTTTTTCGGCCAGGTCTTTAACAAAAGCCAAATCTCCATTTTGAGATCTTTTTTCAGCCTATAAAGAAGAAAAGAAACAATAAGGAACATTCTGAGGTGAGAAAGGTCACAATGGAGGCGGCCATTGTATGTGACATCTGCTCCTCTCTCTGCAGATACAATGACTACATATCTGGGGTTTATAGTGTTATATATTAGAGGAAAGGACAAGCTTCTATCCCACCATTATTGTCTATTATTACAGAGAAGTTTTGTGCGGAGTGTCCGCCATTTACCTGTTGTAGTAATGTCCTGATGTTGTGACATAAATCCATCAGATACTCTGAGGTTAGTTGATCTTGTTGATTTTTGGTCAGGCAGTCCTTTACTAGCTGCATCACCAGCCGGCGAGTGAAGCTGAGGACGCCATCGGGTGGTAGAAGCACAATGTTAGGGCGATTGATGATAAGAATGTCCAATAGTGCTTCTTCCTGAAAATCGTCTAGATATAATCCAGCCATAGCGAAAAACTGCAAGTGCTATCAATCACTATGGAACCAAGAATGGCACCCGTGAGCCTGTGTGCATTGTAGAAGTAGCAATTGTGAGCTGTGATGTCATAATGGCCGACTGTCATCACGGAATCTTGTGATGGAATCTTCAAGAAGCGGCTCTGCACAAATACAGTGGGAAAAATAAGTATTTGATACACTGCCGATTTTGGAAGTTTTCCCACCTACAAAGAATGGAGAAGTCTGTAATTTTTATCGTAGGTACAGATTCTAAAAAAAAATCCAGAAAATCACATTGTATGATTTTTACATAATTTGCATTTTATTGCATGATATAAATATGTGATCACCTACTGATGAGCAAGAATTCTGGCTCACCGACCTGTTATGCTATGTACGCACGTTGAGTATTTGGTTGCAGAAATTTCTGCAAGGTTTCTGCATTTCTTGGCAGCAAAAACCCTGCTGAAAAAACAGACGTTTTGCCGCGATTTTGATGTGTTTTTGCCACATGTTTGCATGAGGTTTTTGCATGTGTTTTTTTAAGCTTTTTTGTATAGCAGTGAATGCTTTTTGGAGCTAAATAAAGATATTTGAAAAAAGAAATGTTGAACATTGCTTTAACCCTTAGATTACTGTTGGACCTGGGGTGAGTATATTGGTTAATTTAAATGATTAAAGAATGTGTCTGTTATATTTCAAATAAAGTGTTTTATTCTTGGTGTGTGTGTTTATTTAACTTTTTACTTACAGGTTTAGTACTGAGGGTTAATCCATGTCCATAAAGACACATACAAAAAATCAATTGCTAGACACTCTAGTTAGACATTACTACCTTAGATACCAATTAGCCACATGATAGGCTCAGGGATAAAAGTGACTCCAGCTCAACCAATAATGTAAGTATAGTTCATTTATTAGAAACGATAAAAATTACAATTAAAAACAATAAGTGAAGATAGAGGGGAGTGAGGAGAGGGGGGACCTCAAACCAGGAGACACCGATATGTAGACAACGATACTAATGCTTACACAAAATACAGCCAGTTAATGACATCAATATGGCTGCTGTATATTAGAATAAGTCACCAATTAGTCAATTACCATACTATACCATTTTGCATACATAAAGCGTATTCTACAAACTTCAATTTAAAGTGCATAGTGCAAAACATAACTATGTATTATTCAATAGTAATAGATCCACTGGTATAAAGAGGCAAAAGTCAGCTATGAATGTAAGATGGTAGTGCATCAGTATCAAAGTAAAAATGAAAACAATGTAGTTTAATTATTGCCAAATTTGGCTTATATTGATAAACTGATGGTCAAAGCTGTACTTCCATCAGATGATAATTAATTCAAACATTGGCTAAAGTGAAAAAAATGATTCATTACCTGAATACTATGTAGTAAGTGAGCAGGGAGTGATAAGGACGCTGTGTCTCCCGCAGCCTCCATAAGCGTCCTTATCACCTCACTTATTGCACCTCTGCATGAGAATTTTGTCACGCAGCATCGGTGCAGTTAGTGAGGTCACTGGATCTCATCAGCTGATGAACTCATGTGACCTCTGTCCTGGCAGCTCAGCACTATACACTGCAGGGAGCGATCACGCTCCTGTCAGTTTATAGCCTGCTGTGAGGTGATCGGATCACCATGGGATACTTGTGATTCGGCGGATAGGTGAGTATAAGCTCTTTTTTTTAACATTCATTTAAACTTATTTTTTCCCTGCAAGCACAGACCCAAGCTGATGACAGCTCCCATCATCAATGCCTGCACTTGCTATTATCAGCGGCAGCAGCCCTAGGCTGTTGGGAGGACTGGTCTTTCATCAGCTGAACCTGTCACCCGCGGTCAATTCTTTATGCGTTTTTGCTGCGTTTTTGACCCATTGACTTCAATTGAGTCCGTCAAATACGCAGCAAAAATACACAGCAAATCCGCAAATATTTTGATACCTGCGTTTTCGTTGCAGATTTGACTGACTCAATTGAAGTCAATGGGATAAAAACGCTCAAAGAATTGACATGCTACAGATTTAAATGCAATGCTAATCCTGACAAGAAAATTCCTGATCTTGTGCACAGCACTTCAGGATTTTCATTGCATTAGCTGGCACAAGGATTCTCTAGCATTTTGGGCCCATTTCCGTGTGGAAAAAAATGCTGTGAAAATGCACCAATAACACACCATGTGCACACAGAACACAGTTTTTTTTAAGAAGCCCTCCTACTCAGCATTCTTTACCTGTATTAATTGCACCTGTTTGAAGTCGTTACCTGTATAAAAGACACCTGTCCACACACTCAATCAATCACACTCCAAGCACTCCACTATGGCCAAGAACAAAGAGCTGTCTAAGGACACCAGGGACAAAATTGTAGACCTGCACAAGGCTGGAATGGGCTACAGGAGAATAGGCAAGCAGCTTGTTGAGAAGGCAACAACTGTTGCTGCGATTATTAGAAAATGGAAGAAACACATGACGACTGTCAATCTTCCTTGGTCTGGTGCTCCATGCATGATCTTGCAATGTGAAGTAAGGATGATTCTGATAAAGGTCAGGAATCAGCCCAGAACTACATGGGAGGATCTGCTCAATGACCTGAAGAGAGCTGGGACCACAGTCTCAAACATTACCGCTAGTAACTTACTACACCGTCATGGACGAAAATCCTGCAGTGCACGCAAGGTCCCCCTGATCACGCCAGCACATGTCCAGGCCCATTTGAAGTTCACCAATGACCATCTGGATGATCCCGAGGAAGCATGGGAGAAGGTCATGTGGTCAGATGAAACCGAAATAGAACTTTTTGCTATCAACTCCACTCACTGTGTTTGGAGGAAGGAGAAAGATGAATACAACCCCAAGAACACCGTCCCAACCTTGAACCATGGTGGGGAAAACATCATACTTTGGGGGTCTTTTCTGCTAATGGGACAGGACAACTGCATCGTATTGAAGGGAGGATGGATGGGGTCATGTAGATTTTGGCTAACAACATCCTTCCCTCAGTAATGACAATGACCCAAAATACAGACAGGACAACTAAGGAGTGTCTATGTAAGAAGCATTTCAAGGTCCTGGAGTGGCCTAGCCAGTCTCCAGACCTGAACCCAATAGAAAATCTTTGGAGGGAGCTGAAACTAAATGTTGCCCAGCGACAGCCCCGAAAACTGAAAGATCTGGAGAAGATCTGTATGGAGGAGTGGGCCAAAATCCCTGCTGCAGTGCGTGCAAACCTGGTCAAGAACTACAGGAAACGTCTGACCTCTGTAATTGCAAAGGTTTCTGCACCAAATATTAAATTCTGTTTTTCTATTGTATCAAATACTTATTCCAGGCAATAAAATGCAAATTAATTATGTAAAAATCATACAAAGCAATTTCCTGGATTATTTTTTTTTTACATTCTGTTTCTCACAGTTGAAGTGTACCTATAACAAAAATTACAGGCCTCTCCATTCTTTGTAGGTGGGAAAACTTGCAAAATCAGCAGTGTATCAAATACTTATTTTCCCAACTGTAGATGCTGCCTTGCAATATTTAGGGCTTGTTCAAACTCGCGTATAAATAATGGGTCCCATTCCCATCCAGGAGAGTGGAAGAAATCTTAGTCACTAAGCTGGTACTGTAAAAAGGAAGTGTTTTTGTCACAGAAAAAAAAATGCTGATGTAATGGCATTTGTGGAAACACCCCACAGATATCCTCAGTCATATGATGGGAAATATTGTATATACAGTGGTGGCCAAAAGTATTGGCACCCCTGCAATTCTGTCAGATAATATTCAGTTTCTTCCTGAAAATGATTGCAATCACAAATTCTTTGGTCTTATTATCTTCATTTAATTTGCTTGCATGGAAAAAACACAAAATAGAATGAAGCAAAAATCAAATCATTGATCATTTCCCACAAAACTCCAAAAATGGGCCAGACAAAAGTATTGGCACCCTCAGCCTAATACTTGGTTGCACAACCTTTAGCCAAAATAACTGCGAACAACCGCTTCCGGTAACCATCAATGAGTTTCTTACAATGCTCTGCTGGAATTGTAGACCATTCTTCTTTGGCAAACTGCTCCAGGTCCCTGATATTTGAAGGGTGCCTTCTCCAAACTGCCATTTTGAGATCTCTCCACAGGTGTTCTATGGGATTCAGGTCTGGACTCATTGCTGGCCACCTTAGAAGTCTCCAGTGCTTTCTCTCAAACCATTTTATAGTGCTTTTGGAAGTGCGTTTTGGGTCATTGTCCTGCTGGAAGACCCATCACGTCTGAGGGAGACCCAGCTTTCTCACACTGGGCCCTACATTATGCTGCAAAATTTGTTGGTAGTCTTCAGACTTCATAATGCCATGCACACGGTCAAGCAGTCCAGTGCCAGAGGCAGCAAAGCAACCCCAAAGCATCAGGGAACCTCCACCATGTTTGACTGTAGGGACCGTGTTCTTTTCTTTGAATGCCTCTTTTTTTTCCTGTACACTCTATGTTGATGCTTTTTCCCAAAAAAGCTCTACTTTTGTCTCATCTGACCAGAGAACATTCTTCCAAAATGTTTTAGGCTTTCTCAGGTAAGTTTTGGCAAACTCCAGCCTGGTTTTTTTATGTCTCGGGGTAAGAAGTGGGGTCTTCCTGGGTATCCTACCATACAGTCCCTTTTCATTCAGACGCCGACGGATAGTACGGGTTGACACTGTTGAACTTGTTTGGATGTTAGTCGAGGTTCTTTATCCACCATCCGCACAATCTTGCATTGAAATCTCTCGTCAATTTTTCTTTTCCGTCCACATCTAGGGAGGTTAGCCACAGTGCCATGGGCTTTAAATTTCTTGATGACACTGCGCACGGAAGACACAGCAACATTCAGGTCTTTGGAGATGGACTTGTAGCCTTGAGATTGCTCATGCTTCCTCACAATTTGGTTTCTCAAGTCCTCAGACAGTTCTTTGGTCTTCTTTCTTTTCTCCATGCTCAATGTGGTACACACAAGGACACAGGACAGAGGTTGAGTCAACCTCTGCGCATCCTCCTCCTCCTCATGTTCAGCCTCCATCTCAGATATCACCACATCAGTTACAAGCTGGAAGCACTGCAGTACTGCCTCAGCCAAGCGGCAACAGGCTGTGCTGAAACTCATAAGCTTAGGTGATAAACCTCACACTGCTTGTGAGTTGTGGACAGCTGTGAAAGAGCAGGCAGATCTGTGGCTGAGACCGCTGAACCTACATCCAGGCATGGTCGTGTATGGGGGCTCTGAGGCGAGGCGAGATCACACAAGTACCATGCCTGGCTCATGTGCTTAACATCGTGATTCAGCGGTTTCTTAAATCGTACCCCGAGCTGCCAGATCTGCTTGTCAAAGTACGCCGCCTGTCAGCTCATTTTCGCAAGTCGGCTACAGCTTCCGCCGCCCTTGCTGTGTTGCAGCAGCGTTTACAGCTTCCGGCACACCGACTGGTGTGTGATGTCCCCACTCATTGGAACTCTACCCTTCACATGTTGCAAAGGATTTGTGAGCAGAAGAGAGCAGTTGTGGAGTACCAGCTGCAACAAGGCCGTCGATATTCAGGTTAGACTCCACACATAAGACCTCAGGAGTGGATCTGGATGTCTGACATATGTACCATCCTGACAAACTTTGAGGAGTCCACCAAGATGGTGAGTGGTGATGACGCCATCATTAGCGTCAGCATCCCACTTGTCTGTCTTTTGCAACGCTCTCTGGAGAGAATTAAAGAGGAGGCATTGCAGCCAGAGTATGATGAGATGGATCAAGAAGCCGTAGCGGGTGATTACACACAGCCCAGCCTCATCTCATCCCAACGTGCATTGAGGGACAATGAGGGAGAGGATGAGGAGGAGGAGGAAGAACAGGAGCTGGTATCATGCGCTGTAGATGGTAGTACCTGTACAACTGTCATACCGTCGGTTCAGCGTGGGTGGCCTGAGGACAGGGGGGAGGAGGAGGAGGAGAGCATGGTCAGTCGTCATGTTGGTGAGGACACGGAAGCCTTGCCTGTTACCAGTCTGGCACGCATGGCTAACTTTATGTTACGCTGCCTTAACCGTGACCCTCGCGTTGTCAAAATGTTGGGTGACAGTCATTACTGGTTGGTGACACTTGTAGACCCCCGCTACAAGGAGAACTTTCACTCTCTTATTCCTGAGGTGGAGAGGTCTACAAAAATGGGGCAATACCAGAAGGCCCTTGCTGCAGAACTCTTAAAAAAATTCCCATCTGAACACGCTAGCGGCAGAGGTCACAGTTCGTTGCCCAACCAAGGCGTACAGGCGAGAGAGACGCAACTCCAATCCAGCAGAGACAGGGGAACACTGTCAACGTTCTGGGACAGTTTTCTGACACCCGCCCAGCTTACAGGCCCTGAGGCGCGGGGAACTCTCACAAGGAGTGGAAAGTTTCAAAAGATGGTGAGGGAGTACCTTGCCGACCGTACCAGCGTCCTCCGTGATTCCTCTGTACCTTTTAATTATTGGGTATCCAAGCTGGACACTTGGAATGAACTCGCTCTGTACGCCTTATCGGAGCGTGTTTTTAGTGCCGCTGGGGGAATTATAACTGATAAGCGCACTCGCCTGTCAACTGACAATGCTGACAAGCTGACCCTTATCAAAATGAACAAGGGCTGGATTGGGCCAGACTTTTCATCACCACCAAATGACAGCAGAGTAACATAAAGTCAAATCCACTGTGTTATTTCGGGAGGTGTATTCCCATGCACCGCTTCACACCCACTCATGGGTATACGCTTCCTCATTTTGGCTCTATTTTGCTCTTCTCCTTATCCTCAGCCTCCACCACCACTATACCACCAGGGTGACCTTGGTCCGTGTTGCCAGCATTGCAAGTTCCTCCCTCCTAATTTTTGGTAGCTTTTGCTTGGAAGGCATAGGAAAAGACTATGGGAGACCCACTCCCCAATAATGGGAATAATGCTTTTAAGATGCTGTACTGCATGGCTCTTGTTTGCCAGCATTGCAAGTTACTCTGTCCTAATTTTTGGCAGCTTTTGCTTGGCAGGCATAGGCAAAGACTATGGGAGACCCACTCCCCAATAATGGGAATAATGTTTTTAAGATGCTGTACTGCATGGCTCTTGCAAGGGGCATTTAAACCGTGTTGTTAAGCTACTGCGACCTCCACCACTTTTCCAAGGGGCATTGATATTGTCTTTTTATTCCACTGCGACCTCCACGTCTCTTCCAAGGGGCATTTAAACCGTCTTTTTAAGCTACTGTGACCTCCACCACTCTTCCAAGGGGCATTAAAACCGTCTTCTTAAGCTACTGCGACCTCCACCGCTCTTCCAAGGGGCATTAAAACCGTCTTGTTAACCCTAGAACGCATGACCATAAAAATCTACATTTTCACATACCTGGGGCCTTTTAGGCCCGTGTGCAAATAACATGGAATAACTCAAACAAAAATGACAAACAACTATATACCTGAGGAATACCTAGAGTTTCAAAATTCTAACTAAAGTAATCTTGCAGAAAATAGAAAACAATTAACAGGACGGGCCTGCGAGGCCCCAGGTATGCGTTCTAGGATTAAGCTACTGCGACCTCCACCATTCTTCCAAGGGGCATTAAAACCATCTTGTTAAGCTACTGCAACCTCCACGTCTCTTCCAAGGGGCATTAAAACCGTCTTGTTAAGCTACTGCAACCTCCACGTCTCTTCCAAGGGGCCTTAAAACTGTCATGTTAAGCTACTGCAACCTCCTCGTCTCTTCCAAGGGGCATTAAAACTGTCTTGTTAAGCTACTGCAACCTCCACGTCTCTTCCAAGGGGCATTAAAACCTTCTTGTTAAGCTACTGCAACCTCCACGTCTCTTCCAAAGTGCATTAAAACCGTCTTGTTAAGCTACTGCAACCTCCACCACTTTTTCAAGGGGCATTGAAATTGTCTTTTTATTCCACTGTGGCCTCCACGTCTCTTCTAAGGAGCATTAAAACCGTCTTGTTAAGCTACTGCGACCTCCACTACTTCTCCAAGGGGCATTAAAACCGTCTTGTTAAGCTACTGCGACCTCCACCACTCTTCCAAGGGGCATTAATATTGTCTTTTTATTCCACTGTGACCTCCACCACACCTCCAAGGGGCATTAAAATCGTCTTGTTAAGCTACTGCAACCTCCACGTCTCTTCCAAGGGGCATTAAAACCGTCTTGCTAAGCTACTGCGATCTCCACGTCTCTTCTAAGGGGCATTAAAACCGTCTTGCTAAGCTACTGCAACCTCCATGTCTCTTCCAAGGGGCATTAAAACTGTTTTGTTAAGCTACTGCGACCTCCACGTCTCTTTCAAGGGGCATTAAAACCGTCTTGTTAAGCTACTGCGACCTCCACCACTTTTCCCAGGGGCATTGATATTGTCTTTTTATTCCACTGCGACCTCCACCATTCTTCCAAGGGGCATTAAAACCGTCTTGTTAAGCTACTGCGACCTCTACCACTTTTCCCAGGGGCATTGATATTGTCTTTTTATTCCACTGCGACCTCCACGACTCTTCCAAGGGGCATTTAAACCATCTTGTTTAGCTACTGTGACCTCCACCACTCTTCCAAGGGGCATTAAAACCGTCTTGTTAAGCTACTGCGACCTCCACCACTTTTCCCAGGGGCATTGATATTGTCTTTTTATTCCACTGTGACCTTCACCATTCTTCCAAGCGGCATTAAAACAGTCTTGTTAAGCTACTGCGACCTCCAACACTTTTCCCAGGGGCATTGATATTGTCTTTTTATTCCACTGCGACCTCCACGTCTCCTCCAAGGGGCATTAAAACTGTCTTGCTAAGCTGCTGCAAACTCCACGTCTCTTCCAAGGGGCATTAAAACCATCTTGTTAAGCTACTGCAACCTCCACATCTTTTCCAAGGGGCATTAAAACCATCTTGTTAAGCTACTGCAACCTCCACGTCTCTTCCAAGGGGCATTAAAACCGTCTTTTTAAGCTACTGCAACCTCCACGTCTCTTCCAAGGGGCATTAAAACCATCTTGTTAAGCTACTGCAACCTCCACGTCTCCTCCAAGGGGCATTAAAACCATCTTGTTAAGCTACTGCAAACTCCACATCTCTTCCAAGTGGCATTAAAACCATCTTGTTAAGCTACTGCGACCTCCACCACTTTCCCCAGGGGCATTAAAACCATCTTGCTAAGCTGCTGCGACCTCCACCATTCTTCCAAGGGGCATTAAAACCGTCTTGTTAAGCTACTGCGACCTCCACCACTTTTCCAAGGGGCATTGATATTGTCTTTTCATTCCACTGCAACCTCCACCATTCTTCCAGAGGGCATTGCATTTCTTCCTAATTTTAGTCAGCTTTTGCTTTTCAATGCATAGGCGAACACTAAGGGAGACCCACTCCCCAATAAGGGGTAGAAGGTTTTTAGTATGCTGTAATCCACGTCTGTTTCAAGGGGCATTGCAGTTCCTCATAATTTTTGGAAAGCCTTCCATTCACTGCTTAGGCCAACATTGCACAGGAGACCCAGTTGCTATAAATGGAAAAAACGTTTTAGTTAAGGCCCTCTGACCTCCATGTCAAGGGGCATTAAAGTGCCTCGAAATTTTTGTTAGGCATTGCACTCACTGCATGCCCTTTAACTGTGTAGCCGAACCGCTCCTTTTGGTACCGAAACATATCCTACAAGACATGTGTGGTTGACTGGCGTGATATTGATGTGAATGGTCCCTGTTCCTCCTGCTCTTTCTCCTTTGCCACCACCTCATCCATCATTCATCACCTGAAGCTTTGTTTTAACGGGAGTCATAGAACTGGGATAGTAGCAGGAAAACATCCAGCAATCCTCGGAGAAGGTAGGATATGCGCTAAAACGCTGATCACCTCAGGCCTAGCCGCTACTACATACATGCGCTTGCATTCCAAGAAAACGAAGCAGACGCTAACTTCTATCATCATCATTATGCTCCTCATCTTGGCACTCTCAACTCCCCTGATGGAGAAGCCAGGGCCCACCGGAGGAGTCTGGTTCTCTGGTGGGCTCGTCCAATGCTGCCCTAAAGCAGAGGGAAGTTTGAAGGAGAAAGAGGGGCGGCTGGGGACCGTTTATGGACATCCGGCTGCCCCTAGGCGGCTGGGGACCGTGTGTGGACACCCGACCGCGGGGCGGCTGGGGACCGAGTATAGACACCCGGCCCCCCCTGGCGGCTGGGGACCGAGCGTGGACACCCGGCCGCCGGGCGGCTGGGGACTGAGTATGGATGCCTCGCTGCCAAAGTAGCCATGAGGTAGTGGCCAGCTTTGGCCTCCTCCAAACTAAAAGGCCCCATTTCAAGTGCAAGCTAGCAGTATGGTATTGCAGCCTGGGGGTGGGTGGGTGGCAGGTTGCACACTTACGCTTGCATTCCAAGAAAACAAAGCAGATGCTAATGACGCGCCCCTGGGCCTGTGTCGCGCTGCGTTGCGCACGCGGGAGCTTACCCGGAGCCGGATCTCTTGAGGGTTGTAGTCTCGTGGCGGTGACCCGGTCCGTGCCCAGGGAGTCAAACTGAGCGGCGATGTAACAGCGGTAGATGCAGGACGACTACGCCACCCGTTGAATGCAGCTATGGAGCTGCCGCTGCAGGACAGTCCGCTGAGGCCGGTGGATGGATGGTGCAGCGTAGATGGTATAACCCCCAACGGGAGGGGTATGGCCTCAGGGCAGCAGATGTGGATGATGGGGGTAGCAGGAACCACTCAGAGACGGTGCGGTGTAATTCAGGGTCTTTACTGGTAACAACGATAGACCCTCCCGGAGTACTTGCTAGTGAACGGGGCCTGGTCAGTCCTTGAGCAGATGGGATCTCCCCTGGCCAGGCGGAGTTGTAGGCCTCCCAAACTGACTGTACTCTTCTGGCTACCTTGCTAGAAGCGGATATAAGTAGCCCACGTCCCTGAGTGTACCGTGTGGTGCTCACCCGTATGGCCGGTGACCCGGGGCCTTCTAATGGCTTCCGCTCCACGATGGCGGTGCTGGTCCCACGCGTGTGACCGTGCCTTCGGGTTTCTGGGCCTGAGGACCTGAAATCCCCTGCCGGTCGGCTTCTGCTGCTGGGTAAGAGTTAGTCCCCACAGCCTCGGACGCCGGGTCCGGTAAGAAAGCTTCTCAGTCAGGGCGAGCTCTGCAGCTGCCAGCCCCTGACTTGTAGTAGTATTGCTCCCACTGAGCTTCTGCTGTTTCTTCCTGTGACTGTTTCTTGTCTCTACTCTCCTTGACTGCTAACCCTGCTTCAGCCCCGGGTTTATATAGGGGAAGTTCTTCCCCTCCCAAGACTGGGCAGGAGGTGTGGCATGCACAGGATCCCTGACCAAAGGACCTCCCACCTGCTCTCAGACATAATATCTCTATCACTGTGGCAACCAGACCCCTGGGGTGTCACATTCCCCCCTAGTGAAATTTAGTACTCCGGGACTAAACATATTTTAGAAAAACATAACAAGATATAACAATAACAATACAATAAGAAACACATAAAGGTGGTCACGGCATGTCCGTAACCGGGTGCAGTCTTTGAAGAAAGCAAGGTGTCCATTTCACCAAAACAGGGAGACGTAACCAGGTAGGGGTCTGTCCTACCCCGAGTCCTTAACAGTCTCTAGTCCATCCTGGGTTACGCTCCAACTATGTACAAGGATTCCCGGTAAGTCCACCAAGGATTCCTAAAAATAACTGGAAACACAAAATTATACACAAGCAACAATACACAGATAAACATAAATAAAACAATTTATACACTTCAAATCCTCCAGCGTGCGGGTAACTGGCCTCTAGTGGCCCTAGTGGACCTACGGAGCTGACTGTCTGGCCCTGAACTACAGGGTGTAGGAGCTGTCAAGGGTAAACTGGGCAGCTGTCTACCGGCTCTTTGTCTCACTAGGGGTACGGCAGGCTCACTATAAGCAGAGGGTTGATCCTCCTGTTCTGCTTGTGTGGAGTCTTCTGCCTCCTGGACCGGCTGTTCTTCCAGCTCTACCTGTTGCTCCGTAGGTGCTTGGGATGCTGGTTGGAGGAATGTGAGTACGGGTACCACAACTGCACCATTGACTTGAGTCCAAGACCGAGGGAAGTCCCCGAGCACAGTACTAACCATATCTTCCCTTTCCTCTACGGGTCGATGGTCTTCTTGTTCCTCTTCAGGGTTCCTCAGTTGTTCGGGACACTTCTTCAGGTGGTCCCGGGATACAATGGCGGTGGTTTCCCCTCCGTCTTTACTGATGGTACAAACCTTCGGGTTCTCGTGGCTTGAGGGCAGTACGGTGTACGGGTCCTTCTTCCACTGGTCATCCAACTTGTGGAGCCGTCTCTTCCTCTTCAAGACCTGCTCTCCGGGTACCAGGGGAACAGCGGGAGCATACTGGTTGTAAGTTTTCTCTTGTCTTTCCCTAGCCTGACAGAGACTTCGCTCCACGCTCTCCTGTACTCTCCGGTACTGCTGCTGCCTCTCTGTGTCCCAGTCTGTTTCTGGTGAAGTGTCCTCGGGTGTCAGGACTCCCATTTCCAGGTCAACAGGTAACTTACCAGGTCTTGCCCTCATTAGGTAAGCCGGGGTACAGTTGGTGGAACCTACCGGGATGTGGTTGTATAGGTCCACCAGATCGGGCAACTTCTCAGGCCACAGACTGCGTTCTTCCAGGGGCAACGTTTTTAGAAGATCCATTACCACCTGGTTCATTTTCTCACAAAGTCCATTAGTTTGCGGATGGTAGGGTGTCGTCCTTATCTTCCGGCAGCCATACAGATTGCAGAATTCCTGGAAGACCTCCGCTTCAAAGGCAGGTCCCTGGTCCGTCAGCACTTGGTCCGGGTACCCGTGTGGACGGCAAAAGTGCTGCTGGAAGGCTCTAGCTGCTGTTTGAGCCGTTAAGTCCTTGACGGGGACGACAACCAGAAACCGGGAGTAATGATCCACGATGGTTAACGCGTAGACGTAGCCACTTCTGCTTGGGGTCAGTTTTACATGATCCAAGGCTACCAGTTCCAACGGTTGCCGGGTGACGATGGACTGCAGGGGAGTCTTCTGGCTGGCACGGTCCTTCCTTCTCAGGTTGCACGGGCCACAGTCTCTGCACCACTTCTCAATGGTTCCCCTCATGCCTACCCAGTGGAACCGCTCGCGCAGCAGGAACTCCAGCTTCTTCCACCCGAAGTGCCCAGCTCCGTCGTGGTATGCCTCCATCACCATGGCTGCGTCCCTTCGTGGCACCACTACTTGCCAGAGTAATTCATGCGTCCGGGAGTTAACCATTCTGCGGCACAACTTCCCTTTGTAAAGGAACAGTCGACTCTTCTCTGCCCATAGTTGTTTGGCTTCCTCCGGAGCGTCTGGTTCAAGGCGAGCCTCCGGCCGAGTCAGCATCTCCTTCACCAGTCGGACGGCAGGGTCGCTGTCTTGCGTTTCCGCCCAGTTGTAGTGGGGTAAGGGGTTCAACATAGCAGTCTGCTTACTCCTTACCTGGTGGGAATACTGAATAGTCCCATGACGGTGGAACGCAGGGAGTTCAACTTCTTCCAGTCCCTCCGGATCTTCTCCTCCGTCCGGCAGGTTGGGCATCCTGGACAGGGCGTCCGCGTTGGTATTGGAGCGTCCTGCCCGGTATTTGATTGTGAACTCGTAGTTGGACAGACGGGCCATCCACCTCTGCTCCAGGGCACCGAGTCTTGCCGTGTCCAGGTGTGTCAAGGGGTTGTTATCCGTGTACACGGTGAACCGGGAAGAAGCGAGGTAATGCTTAAAGCGCTCGGTGACTGCCCATACTACGGCCAGGAACTCTAGCTTAAATGAGCTGTAATTCTCGGGGTTCCTTTCGGTGGGTCGCAGTTTTCGGCTGGCGTAGGCGATTACTCGTTCCTTCCCCTGCTGGATCTGGGACAGTATGGCTCCTAGCCCGATGTTACTGGCGTCGGTGTAGAGGATAAAGGGCTGGCTATAATCCGGGTACGCCAGGATTTCGTCCCCCGTGAGGGCCATCTTCAGCTGGCGGAAGGACTTTTCTTCCAGCTCCTCCCATTTGAAGGGCGGCTTCTGGTTCTTGGCCTTCCGGGACTGGCCTATCAGGAGGTCCTGCATAGGTGCTGCCTTTTTGGTGAAACCGGGAATAAACCTTCGGTAGTAGCCTACCAACCCGAGGAACTGCCGCACTTCTTTTACGCTGGAGGGGCTTGGCCATTCCTTAATTGCGGTGATCTTATCAGGGTCGGGAGCCACTCCGTCAGCGCTCACCACGTGTCCCAGGTACTGCACCTTTGGTTTCAGGAGGTGACACTTGGAGGGTTTCACCTTTAGGCCGTAACTTGCCAGAGCTTCGAACACTTCCGCCAGGTGTTTCAGGTGGTCCTCATACGTCTTGGAATATACGATGACATCGTCCAGGTACAACAGGACCGTCTCGAAGTTTCTGTGGCCCAGACAACACTCCATTAGTCGTTGGAAGGTTCCCGGTGCGTTGCAGAGTCCGAACGGCATGCAGGTGAACTCGCTAAGTCCCATCGGGGTGGTGAATGCGGTCTTCTCCCGGTCCGCCTCTGCTACAGGAACCTGCCAGTACCCGCTAGTGAGATCCAAGGTAGAGAAGAAGTTAGCAGATCTTAAAGCAGCCAATGACTCCTCTATCCTTGGTAAGGGGTACGCATCCTTGTGTGTGATACGATTGATTTTCCGGTAATCTACACACATCCTCATGGTGTTGTCTTTCTTTCGGACTAAGACTAGTGGAGCTGCCCAGGGGCTACAGCTATCCCTGATCACCCCAGCCTCCTTCATGTCTCTAAGCATCCCCTTGGCGTGTTGGTAGTGTGCAGGGGGTACGGGTCGATACCTCTCTTTTATGGGAGGATGGTCTCCCGTGGGGATGTGGTGTTCTACCCCCTTGACTCGCCCGAAGTCTAACGGGTGTTTACTAAACACTCTCTCGTACTCTTGAACCACCCGATAGACTCCCTGTTTCTGATGTGAGGGAGTGGAGTCAGTACCCAAATGTAGTTGCTGACACCAGTCCTCCTTTGTTTTCTTAGAGCCGTTACCTTCCTCCGGGTGAGATGGAGGCAAGGGTTCCACAGATTGTATAGCATTTTGGTTAATGGTATATAATTTGGCTAGCGTGGCATACTGGGGCACGTACACTTCCCTCTCCCCGATATTGATTATGCGAACGGGCACCCTCCCATGGCGTACATTGACCACCCCCCGTGCTGTCAAAATGGTGGGCCTACTGTCTGAGTAAACTGGTTCTACCATTGCCTGGTAATCTCTACCTCTCAGACCAATAGCTGCCCGGCACCAAATCATCATTTCACTTTTTGGGGGCATGGCAATAGGAAAAGGGTCACACATTCTTACGCTACCAATCTCACCGCCGGAGAGTTCCACCTGTTGCCGTCGCATCAGTGCCCGGATCTCTTTCTGGAGCACCCGCTGCTCGCCGGAGCTGGCGTTCTTGGCAACCTGCTGTAAAAGGAAAATCACCTCTGCAAGACAATTTTCAATTACATTAGTTCCTAGAGTTATTTTTGGGTGACTCTCATGTTTGTCAATATCTACAATGATCAGTCCCTGTGCTGCCAGTTCGACTCTACCGATTTTGATGGTCACCTCTTTAAATCCGATCTGTGGCACGGGCTGGCCATTGCTGGCGATGATACTCAAGTCGTCGTCAGGGTAGCGGGTAATATTCGAGTCATTCCAGTACTGCTTAAAGAGCACGTACGGGATGGTGGTGACCTGTGACCCGGTGTCCAGTAGGGCACTCATGGGAATGCCATCCAGTACCACAGGCAAGACTGGACGTCCTCCCACATATCTGTCGCGCCAGTTCGATGGGCCTGGTGATCTTTTTCCTGGGGGTTGGCCCTCTACCCCAGGTTGTGCCCGTTTAAAGAACAGTACCTTGCCATATGTCCAGGTTGATTGCAGCGGCGGCAGATGGGTCGTCCGTCCTCGCTGTATCGGTCACTGGGTCATCCTCTGGCCGGTGGGGTCCTCCTTGGTCGACGCCACGGGATGTCCTCCGGTCCGGATGCCAGCTGGATCTTCCCTGGGGTGGAAGCCTGTAAAGACTGCACAGTTCGGGTTAGCGCAGCAACGCTATTAGCTATCTCTTGGACCTGATGGTGTAGGTCTGGAGCCGGGTCATTGTCCAAAGCCTGCGCATCAGCTCCCACAGGCCCTGCCGACAAGGGCGCCGCCTCCTGGTGGTAAGTGATAGCAGGGCGCTTGTGGGTCACAACGCCACCCGGTGCCGGTTCTCGGAGCACCCGGATGGCTCTGTCCTTGAACTGTGCAAAGCCCAGATGGGGATCCTGTAAGGCCATTGCCCGCAACTGGGTTCGGTGGGTATTACAATACAGTCCCTCTATAAACTGTTTGGTCAACAGCCTGTCCTCGTTTCCCACTCCATCAGGGTCGGTCTGCTTAATGGCCCTCAGGGCCTCTTGTAGGTTTAGTGCATAGTCCCTTATACTCTCATGCGCTCGCTGCTTGCACCCGTAGAATCTAAGCTTAATCTCGGCTGAGGTGCGGGTATCAAAGGTGTCCTTCAGCCGGGTTAGTATCCCTGCCACAGTCTTCCTCCCAGGTGGCCAGGATTTTACTTCCCTTTTGGCTGCCCCGGTTAGTTGGGCCACCAGGATGCTCACTTTTTGCTCTTCTGTGAGGGGGTACACCTGGAAGAGGCTATCCAGCTTTTCTCTAAAGTCATGCAGGGTATGTGACTCCCCTGAGTACTGGGGTAGCCAAGCTGCTCCCGGGATATAGGGCATGGTGAAGGGCATAACTGCAGCAGCGGTAGCGCTGGCGGGGGTTGAGGCAGTGAAGCTCTCCTCCGTATCCGACATCTTCCTCCCCCTAGTGGACCGTGGCCTACCTTGCGATGATCCTGTTCCGTAGGCCGCGGCTCGCAGTGGATCGTCAGGGTTGAGGACCTTCCGTCGCGCTCCTGTGACGTCGGCGTCTCCTGGGCTCCTTCCAGGACCTTACGCAACGTCCGGACGTGAGGCGGGGCTTCAGTTCTCGCGCGCTTTCGGAGTCCACGCCCCTCTTCTTCCCGCGCGGCGTCCTCAAGATGGCGTCCAATGGCGGGAAAACTCCACGGATGGCGGGAAGAAGGCAGAAGATGGCGCCGGATGGCGGGAAACTTCACCGATGGCGGGAAGAAGGCTGAAGATGGCACCGGATGGCGGGAATCTTCACCACAGGTAAGTTTGAAAAGTCTCTTTTTCAGGCACGCAGTACCCGGTGGTTGCGGGCACGAAATCCTGCCGACTACGCCAAAGTTGACGCGCCCCTGGGCCTGTGTCGCGCTGCGTTGCGCACGCGGGAGCTTACCCGGAGCCGGATCTCTTGAGGGTTGTAGTCTCGTGGCGGTGACCCGGTCCGTGCCCAGGGAGTCAAACTGAGCGGCGATGTAACAGCGGTAGATGCAGGACGACTACGCCACCCGTTGAATGCAGCTATGGAGCTGCCGCTGCAGGACAGTCCGCTGAGGCCGGTGGATGGATGGTGCAGCGTAGATGGTATAACCCCCAACGGGAGGGGTATGGCCTCAGGGCAGCAGATGTGGATGATGGGGGTAGCAGGAACCACTCAGAGACGGTGCGGTGTAATTCAGGGTCTTTACTGGTAACAACGATAGACCCTCCCGGAGTACTTGCTAGTGAACGGGGCCTGGTCAGTCCTTGAGCAGATGGGATCTCCCCTGGCCAGGCGGAGTTGTAGGCCTCCCAAACTGACTGTACTCTTCTGGCTACCTTGCTAGAAGCGGATATAAGTAGCCCACGTCCCTGAGTGTACCGTCTGGTGCTCACCCGTATGGCCGGTGACTCGGGGCCTTCTAATGGCTTCCGCTCCACGATGGCGGTGCTGGTCCCACGCGTGTGACCGTGCCTTCGGGTTTCTGGGCCTGAGGACCTGAAATCCCCTGCCGGTCGGCTTCTGCTGCTGGGTAAGAGTTAGTCCCCACAGCCTCGGACGCCGGGTCCGGTAAGAAAGCTTCTCAGTCAGGGCGAGCTCTGCAGCTGCCAGCCCCTGACTTGTAGTAGTATTGCTCCCACTGAGCTTCTGCTGTTTCTTCCTGTGACTGTTTCTTGTCTCTACTCTCCTTGACTGCTAACCCTGCTTCAGCCCCGGGTTTATATAGGGGAAGTTCTTCCCCTCCCAAGACTGGGCAGGAGGTGTGGCATGCACAGGATCCCTGACCAAAGGACCTCCCACCTGCTCTCAGACATAATATCTCTATCACTGTGGCAACCAGACCCCTGGGGTGTCACACTAACTTCTATCATCATCATCATGCTCCTCACTTTGGCACTCTCAACTCGCCTGATGGAGAAGCCAGGGCCCACCGGAGGAGTCTGGTTCTCTGGTGGGCTCGTCCAATGCTGCCCTAAAGCAGGCCAGGCTAAGAAAATTGTTGGGGAAGTTTGAAGGAGAAATAGGGGCGGCTGGGAACCGCTTATGGACAACCGGCCGCCCCCAGGCGGCTGGGGACCGTGTGTGGACACCCGGCTGCAGGGTGGCTGGGGACCAAGTATGGACACCCGGCCGCCCCCTGGCGGCTGGGGACCGAGCGTGGACACCCGGCTTTTAGGCAGTAACCTGGTTGTCAGAGATGCTTCCAGGGGTCTTCCCCATGCTGTTCCCATGTCTTTTCAGCACTGTATGCATGTGTCACACAGCACATGGCCAGATAAGATTGTAAAATGTTAAAATTACATTTCCCGGTGAATACATTTGTCATGGTTGAAAGCAATACAAAAGTGCAAAAACGCATAAAAAATGCTACTTGTGAACATAGCCCAAGGTGTGGAGGAGTATTTTTGTTTTTGGTTATTTATTTTACCTTATACACAAGTCTTTACTCTGCAAAGGATGTTCCTAAACATATTTCACAGGAAAACCGTTTCAGTTTAGTTTTTGAACGTTATATTGTGAGCTTAATACCTCTGACCACGTTGTTGACAGCAGTGACCTGGGGGTCAGAAATGCTTCCTGGGGCGATGCCCATGCTGTCCCCTTGTCTTTTGAGCATTGTCACTATAGTTTTGGGCACTTTTTAGGCTTTCTACAGACTGCCGGGGGTGCCGCCGCAAAAATGCTCGGGTCTCCCATAGACTAACATTGAGCTTCGAGCACCCGAGCATTTTAGTGCTCGCTCAACACTAATAATCACCACACTCTATGGAGACTCATTGTAACAAATTTAAGGAGCAACATACTAAAAACATTTTAATTGATAAATGTCATAAAACATAAAAAATAAAAATATTAGGCATTTTATATAATAATAATAATAATTAAAAAATAAAATAATAATCATTTTATTATTCCATGGTGCTTTACAATTCAGATGTTACATGTGCAATGTCAGACATTACAAAGTAGCACAATTCCTACAAGAGGAGGTGAGGTCCCTGCTCACAAGTTTGCAACTTAAAAGTAAAGTTGGACACAAAAAGTAATAAGTGTTTGTAGTATATGGTACGGCCACCTTTTAGAATAAATAAGGATATACATATAAGGCTGCATGAACCGGCCACCAGCCGGTATCTGTGTAGTGAGCTGGCAGACTCTGGCTGTTCTGTGATAATTGAGATAGAGCCTGTTACAGGAATGATTACGCAGGATGGTGTTGCCACCTTGTGGCCAAAGGTTGCACCTGCGCAGGGTGTGATGACAGAGAAAAAGACTGAGCCTCCTGTGTCCCGCCCTAGAGAGTCACGTGACCAGAGTGGGAAGCAGGAAAAAGCGCGCAAAGAGTCTGTTGTTGTCTGTGAAAAGAGCCAGGATGGTGTGCAGCTCCTCGTGTGTGGTGCAGAGGAGACTCTCAACGTGATTTCTTTTATCTGACACCTTATCCTCGGGGCCTTCCCCAGCTTCTGCACTGCTGAGGGATACAGCTATTACACTCCCTGCTACTGGAGTGTGGACTACATAAGGGAATCCACAAAAGCTGCTATCCGGATCAGAGAGACTGTAAGCGGGACCTCTGGCGAGAGGCCGAAGTATTCCTTTCTTTCAGTAAAATTTGTTGTTCCTGTCTTCTTCGGCTGGGACCCCTTCCTGTAAAGACAGACAGGCCTGCGACAGGGGACACATCCTTCTGGAGTAAAGGACTGGTAACGTGTGAGTAGGGACAGTGAGAGTCAGCTTATAAGTACACGTTATTGCTGTGCATATTTACGGTTGTCATTTATTGTGTTCTGCTGTGTATACAAGTAAAGATACGGTTATCAAGATAGAGTCTGTGTGTGGGGATCTTGCTGGGCCAGATCATAGATACCAACGCTCGGCCTTGCCCGCGGTCACTTCATCTGGCGTAGTCGACAGGATCTGTGACCAACAAGATTCCCACCCAGGCCACGTGTACAGTCAGAAAGCCCCGCCGGTGTCTATTGTGAATCAGGTCAGGAAATTTGGCGGACGAAACTACCCTGTACCAGAGTGGGCGGAACAAGTCCGGATACTGGGGGAAATGTATAATATTGACCCTAAGACCTTGGCAGAAATGGCGGTACTGACGCTAGAGGGGGAGGCATGGACGACAGTCAGACTGGAGACGGCCAGGGGCCAGCGTACAGTAGATGATTTGGTGCGGGTGCTGGAGAACACCTATAGGCTGACCACATACCAGGGAACACTGCAACACATGTTCTTTAGACGGATGCAGTTTGAATGGGAGGATATTCCCCAATATGCGAACGCCCTTCAGGTACTCCTTGAACAAGCCTGTGGAAAAGGGGAACAACTAGCTGGTATGGCTCCTCGTGACCTGGTACTGAGAGACCAATTTGTAATAGGACTGAGAGACCAGTATCTTAACCGCACGTTACAGGACTTGATCCGGATGATGCCGACTCTTACTTTTGCTGAAGTCAAACAGGAAGCCATAGAACGTTCAACGGGACCCGTCATGGATGTGGGGATTCAAGGTGCTGCGTGCAGATCCATATCTGACATTAAAAATCCAAACAGTGACACGGAAGACCTGAAACAGATGGTAGCAGACTTACAGAAACAGGTATTACAGTTGACATTAGACCGACAGGGAGACCAGCGAAGACAGCCTAGTCGTCCCGTGAGACAGTGTTGGTCATGCGGTGATCCTCGCCATAGGGCAAATCGTTGTCCTCAACACTTTCCTCCGCAAAAACCTCCGTCGCACCAACAAACAAACCCTCAGTCGCCCCAGCGAAGGGAATTTCGATCAGACCAGCGAATGGAACCCCAGCCATATCCACAAGCAGAGCTACCACGCCGGGCCTCACCACAATGGCCGCCGTTAAACTAGACATCCCTGCAGCTGAGGCTCGCGCAGCAGGGGAGGCCAAGGAGAGGGGTGTGGAAAAACAGAGCCGATGGCGGAGTGCTCTTGCCTCGAATAGCCCGACACTTGAAGTTGTCCTGGAAGGAATTGCCGTACAGGGACTGATGGACACCGGGTCACAAGTGACCACGATCTCTGAACAGTTTTACGAAAATTACCTCAAACCAAGAACTGCTCGTGACCCAGACACCGCCATTAAGATTATTGCGGCTAATAATCTACCCATTCCAGTGACCGGAGTTGCTTGGATGGACACAAAGGCCTGCGGACAGGACTTATGGAAACGAGGGATCGTCATCGTCAAGGAAGGTTTCGGCTCCGAGACCCATGTGATAGTTGGAATGAACATCTTGAAAGACCTGGATCTTATGCTGTTGACAAGAAAAGGACCCAAATACTGGCAGAAAGTCACCAAACATAAGCCGACTCATCTGGCATTCCAGCGCGTAATCCGGACCGTTGGACTTCAACAGATGGCAGAGGAACAACTACCCCTAGCCGCCATTACGGTGCCACGCCGTACTCGGATTACTTTGCCCGCTGAAAAAGAGACAGTCATTTCCTTACCCCTTAACACCCACCGACAACTTGAGGGGGTTGAAGTGTTGGTCAAGCCGAGGACCCCAAGTGGGGGTAAGCTAAACCCACTAGTTGCTCGCACTCTAGCCGTCGTGAGGAACGGGAGAGTCCATGTCAGGTTAAACAACACTGCAGACGTAGGCCTAGCCCTTGAAGCCGGCACTCAGCTTGCCCGGGTATATGCTCTACCCACGGAAGTGAATCCCATTGGACCCCTAAAATTCACCCCGTCTACAGAAGGCGACTGGACGGTAACCGTCTCAGCCATAAACGCTCAAGTAGACGATGAAGACATTGGGTGAAAACTACGGGAAAAAGTACAGCTAGACACGTCTCAATACACCAAACAAGAAGTGTCTCAAGTGGAGGAACTCCTACGGGAACACCAAAACTCCTTTGCAAAGCATGACACAGACTTTGGGTGTACCACCAGTATCCAGCACGAGATATCCACGGGCGACACCCCCCCATATCCGCGAGAGGTACCGGCAGATACCACATCAGCAATACCAGGAGGTGAAAAGCCTGTTAGAATCCATGCTACGCGCCGGAGTGGTACGTGAAAGCCAGAGCCCGTGGGCTGCACCCGTGGTGATAGTCAAAAAGAAAGATGGTTCCCTAAGATTTTGCGTGGACTACCGTAGGCTGAACGCTTGCACTATCCGGGACTCATATCCACTTCCTCGGATCGAAGAGTCACTGACGGCCCTAAAGAAGGCCAAATATTTTTCGTCCCTAGACCTGGCCAGTGGATATTGGCAGGTTCCAATGAGTGAGAAGGACAGGGAAAAGACCGCCTTCATCCTTCCCATGGGCCTGTATGAGTTCGACCGGATGCCGTTCGGCTTGAATAACGCTCCGGGGACCTTTCAGAGACTGATGGAACGCTGTCTGGGAGACTTCAACTTTGAGTTTACGCTGATATACCTTGACGACATCGTGGTATACTCCGCCACCTTTGAGGATCATCTTCACAAGCTTGGCCAAGTGTTCCAGCGCTTGAGGGGACACGGCTTGAAGTTGAAGCCCAGCAAGTGCCTTCTGTTCCAGCAGGAAATCGACTACTTGGGTCACCGGATCTCGGCCGAAGGTGTCCAGCCCTCTCCGGAGAAGATAGCAGCCGTTCAAGAGTGGCCGCAGCCAACTACCGTCAAAGAAGTCCGGGCTTTTCTGGGACTGGCAGGCTACTACCGTCGGTTTGTCAAGGACTTTGCTCGGCTTGCTGAACCACTGCATGAGGTTCTCCGAGGGACCGCGAACAGTCCCAGAGGGCGACGCATCAGTTGGGGGCCTGACCGAGAAAAATCCTTTCAGGCACTTAAGGCTGCTCTAACATCCCCCCCTGTTCTGGCGTATGCAGATTACACATTACCGTTTCAGTTGCAAACCGACGCCAGCCTTCAATGCCTAGGGGTGGTCCTCTCTCAAGTTCAAGATAATAAAGAACGCATGATAGCCTATGCCTGTAGGTCTCTCCGTGATACCGAAAAGAATCCCGTCAACTACAGCTCCTTCCGTTTGGAACTCTTGGCTCTGACTTGGGCTATGACGGAGAAATTTGCCGGCTATCTGACAGGAGCGAAGGTGCTGGTCATGACGGACAACAATCCTCTTGCCCACCTAGAGAATGCCAAACTAAGGGCAATGGAACAGCGCTGGATGGCCAGGCTCTCTAGATTCCAGTACAAAATTAAATACAGAGCGGGGAACGAGAATCAGAATGCTGACAGCCTGTCTAGAGTGACATCATCCCCGCCAGTGGGGGACTGGGATGAAGAGTTGGAGGAAGATGAGATGCCTGACTTTGCCCGGCTCGCAAAGCAAATAGAAGATAGCCGCCAGTATGCTGTAGGAGGGATTGAAGCCGTAGTGGGATCTCCCCTGTCTCAGCAAGAATGGGCCAAGCTTCAAGATCGAGATCCCGAGCACGTCTTACTGAAACAGTATGTGAATAAACAAGAGAAACCGCCCTCCGAAGTGAGAGACCGACTATCGACCGGAGCCTTGGCTCTGCTCGCCCAATGGGATCGGCTGATCGTGAAAGATGGAGTCCTGTGTCGCAGGGCCCTTCTATCCCATATGCTGGAGGAGTGTTTGCAGATTGTCGTCCCGGTGTAGTTGGCCCATGAGATGGTGGGCGAAGCTCACAGGAGGAACGGCCACTTCGGCATAGACAAGACCCTCCGGTGGACCCAGCAGTTCATTTTTTGTCCGGGGCTCCGTAAGCTGGTTGAAAACATCTGTCAAGGATGCCGTACCTGTGAATTCCACAAGTCCGCGGAGCAGCGTGCCCCCGTCCAGACTATTAAGACGTCGAGGCCCCTCGAACTGTTGATGGTGGACTATCTGTTGATCGGAACGGCGAATAGTGGCTACCAGTACTGTCTGGTGATGGTGGACCACTTCACGAAATTGGCCGTCGCTGTTGCTACCAAGGATCAGACTGCTGAATCTGCTGCACAGGCCATCTGTCAGCAATTCGTTCGGGTCTACGGGTGTCCGGAGCAGCTACACTCTGATCAGGGGGCTTGTTTCGAAGGGCGAGTCATTGAAGAACTCCAACGGATGTATGGAATCAAGAAGTCCAGGACCACCCCTTACCATCCACAAGGGAATGGCGCGTGTGAACGCTTTAACTGGACCCTCTTACAACTGATCCGGACACTGGCTGAAGACAAAAAGCCCGACTGATCTCGATTCCTCCCAGAACTGCTGAGGGCCTATAATAATCAAATCCATTCCGTCACCGGATACACCCCATTACCCTTCTCTTTGGCCTTCCAGACAAAGACATCCATGAGTTGCAACTGTCTAGCTCCGAAGAAGATACCTGTGGTACCTATCCTTCCTGGCTACAAACACACCGCCAGAGAATGGAGACTGTCTACCGGCTAGTAGGCCAACAAATCCAGGATCAAGTGCACGCTGACCCACTTCCGGTACAAGAGGACTCACTGAATGTAGGTCAACTGGTCCTAGTCCGTATAAAGAAACTGCAAGGGAAACTCCGGCCCAAGTGGGAGACCGAAGTCTATCGAGTAATTGGACAGCCGTACCCCGGTGGCCCCGTCTATCGAGTGCAGGGCGAAGACAGTGGCAGCATCCGAACTTTGCACCGTAATATGTTGCGCCCCTGCCGTTCCCAGCCTGACTCCCCTACTGTGATACCTAGAGAGATGGATATCACTAATACTGTCGGAGACGCTGACCCTGGGGATGTAGAGATTGAATGCATGCCTACCCCTGTCCGTCCGACTGACGCACTTGGACCGATTACCTCCTCTACTGACATGTCGACTGGGAAAGAGAGTGGGGTGACTGATCGGAGGGAGGGGATCCAACCTGTTAGGCGGACAAGGAGAACCGCTGCAGGGGTACCTCCAGGACAGTCCTACAGAGACCAATATGTGTGGCCCTCTTCCCAGCCGCCCCCTGTCACATCCACAGCCATCGCCGCCCTGGAACCGGTCGTTGACAGGGACTGCCGACCTTTGAGTGGGGGGGCGTGTAGTGAGCTGGCAGACTCTGGCTGTTCTGTGATAATTGAGATAGAGCCTGTGACAGGAATGATTACGCAGGATGGTGTTGCCACCTTGTGGCCAGAGATTGCACCTGCGCAGGGTGTGATGACAGAGAAAAAGACTGAGCCTCCTGTGTCCCGCCCTAGAGAGTCATGTGACCAGAGTGGGAAGCAGGAAAAAGCGCGCAAAGAGTCTGTTGTTGTCTGTGAAAAGAGCCAGGACGGTGTGCAGCTCCTCGTGTGTGGCGCAGAGGAGACTCTCAACGTGATTTCTTTTATCTGACATCTTATCCTCGGGGCCTTCCCCAGCTTCTGCACTGCTGAGGGATACAGCTATTACACTCCCTGCTACTGGAGTGTGGACTACATAAGGGAATCCACAAAAGCTGCTATCCGGATCAGAGAGACTGTAAGCGGGACCTCTGGCGAGAGGCCGAAGTATTCCTTTCTTTCAGTAAAATTTGTTGTTCCTGTCTTCTTCAGCTGGGACCCCTTCCTGCAAAGACAGACAGGCCTGCGACGGGGGACACATCCTTCTGGAATAAAGAACTGGTAACGTGTGAGTAGGGACAGTGAGGGTCAGCTTATCAGTACACGTTATTGCTGTGCATATTTACGGTTGTCATTTATTGTGTTCTGCTGTGTTAAAAATGTATACAAGTAAAGATACGGTTATCAAGATAGAGTCTGTGTGTGGGGATCTTGCTGGGCCAGATCATAGATACCAACGCGCGGCCTTGCCCGCGGTCACTTCATCTGTATATGTTCAGATTTTTTATCAGTTAACAAAATGCATAGTTAAGATTGATAAATGCAAAAAAATGTTAGTAAACCTAGAAATTTGTTTTTTAGTTAATTTTTTTTTTATTTTAATTAATAATAGCATAGAAGGATAAGGAGGGGGACTAGGAACATAATCAATAGCCAAAATCATAGTCAGGAGGACAGCCGGGGTCAGATACTGGGTGATCAGTAAAAGCCAATCAGTATGAATACCGCGGAGACCGGTGACAGAGGCGTTACTGAAACATGTCCAGGTAGAGATGGACCAGTCAGAAGGCCACAGGTAGATGGTGATGGTCCTTCTATACAGGTCCAGCAGTGATGGTGGATCTGCTGGACTTCAGGTTTTCTGTCTTTTAGATGGTTTCAGGGCTACAGTAACAGCATGCAAATGCACGAGCAGCCCTGGATAATCCACGCCGGCAGGATGATAAGATCCGGCGGAAGATGGAACCTATGAGAAGAGAAGTAAATATAATGGAAGTGATGGGACTCCATAATACATGATACTACTGTGCGGTCACTGTGCCGGACGGCAGAGGAATCTCATCACACAGAGGTCAGGGATCATTGTCAGCCATCATACATGTGACAATCCATCACTGACAGATGACATCTGCTCCGCATGAATTATTCTCACTGACCGACATCACACAACATGGAGCTGATTCTCACACTTACCTCGTCTCTTATTCCCCTTTTCTACATTTTCAGATTTTTCTTGCTCTTTACTCAGATTTATTGAAGATTTTCTTTCCTCCTGAGCTGGAAATTCTGATCAGAAAGTAAAAAAAACCTCAGTAACGACATATTCCCATGGGACCTGCTTAGTCTCCTGTATATAGTCCTGTCTCCTATAGTCCTGAAAATCTAGTATTGCTTCATAATAGGGCAGAATAAGTCCTATATAATGTGCATAACCTCATCTGAGGGACATTAGATGTACCACTAATATAGAGAAGTAAGTGTCCTGTCTGCCGCCATGTGGTACATCATTGATGAGAGATATTTTATAATAGGAGACGATGTCTCCTTATGATGATGTAGGTTATTGGATGCTACAACATATCTCACAGAAACAATGAAAAAAACTTCTGTACACAATGTAAGGAAATAGAGATAGAGTATGGGCCATGGGCAACATAATTGGGATCCATGAAACATAGACAACATAGGAAACCTATTACAGAAAAACCACGTAGAAATATTTGAGCCTTAAAGACAACATTCACATTGTTGGTGCTGTAGACATGTACATACCTGACAATGGGGACGAGGATGGCAAACTGCTAATAGCATCTTCTCTATCAGATAGAGGAACAGAATCTTTCTGCCTGTTTGAAAGAAAATAAATGTGTAAATCAGAAATAAATGCAGTATAAAAGGGGTTTTCTCAGTATAAGAACATGGACAATAGGGCCTAATAGGATGCATGACCGTCATAGTGGGGAAGGTTTCCTGCTCAAAACTACCTTCTATAGAGCCGAGCAGAAATCAGCTGCTAAGCATGACTGGCATGTAATACTACATCTCTGCCACAATATGGGCAGCACTAAAAATGCATGACCGGCCGCAATTATAGACTGTTAGTTATCACCAGCAGTTTCTAAAGGCAAAAGCACAATTACCGCTCATCATGGGGTGGTGGATGCTGAATTTGATAATATGGTATTTATATCCTATATTTGATGTTGTGTACATATATCATCCTGAAGCTCCCAGTAGTGGCCCCATAATCTACTCACATCTCTGAGATGTTTGTGCTGGATTCTACGGTATACTCTGGAGAGGACTTGGGATCCTCATTGTCCATTGTCCTGGTAGCAGTGGTACAGAGCTAAATGTGGAAACAATAAAAAATATATGAAATAATTTAATGTTTACTTTTACGTGTCTTTTACACATATTTTGGATTTATTAATCACATACTTACTTTTGAAAATCATTCAGAAGTTGATATAAAATTGTGGAAGTCAAGACTCTCATTGTCCTCACTTGTGTGCTCTGAGACCAGATGTTTGTTTATATCATAATGATCTACAAGACATAGATAATGAAGTGCTATTAGAGGTTGTCAGTATAACACAGTCACCATTTATCATTAATATTAATGGGAAACAATTGTTACATATTAAGGAAGACGAGACAAACAGCCGCTTAGTCTAGATGACGTCTTCTTCTACTTACTCATAAATAAGCTGGTGTCCACATCTGATGTTAGCTTAGGAACATACACCGGCTTTTGACTTAGAAGGTTATCAAAGTCTAAGTCACTTAAGAAGGGATGACCCTTGATCTCAAATACTCCTTCTGGATAAAGAAAAACAAAGGTGATGTGGATATTGTCAGAAACTCCCCCATATCTAAACGGTGTATCTTAATCTGAACTAATTATATAACTGAGCCGACATGTAAGAAATAGACTAAAGCACTAAAAATGCACAAGCTGATAGACAAGTGCCGATCCTCATGTACATTTGCGATATGTCCTCGGTGTAATAAGGAAATAATAATATTATTATATCTGTTACCTGTCCCAAGTCTATGCACAGGATTTATTATGAGCAGCTCTGTGATAAGGGTCTGAGCATCAGGTGGAGGAGCACGATCACAATTCCAAATTATGTGTCCTGTTATGTAGAAAATTACAGAACATAAAACCTCTTTACTGGACTATAAGATAAAGCAAAGGAAAAAACTAAACTAATGTAACCAGTCAAAGCAATGATTGGATCATTCTACTTACCAATGCCAATACTTTTATAAAGCTCAATTACAGAACCCCCACGAAGTGGTACGTATCCCAGGAGAAATTCAAGTAGGATTATCCCCATTGACCACCAGTCAACAGGTCTTCCGTAGCCTTTCTTTAGGATGATCTCTGGGGCTTTGTATAACGGGGTGCCACAGTCCTGGAAACCAAGAGAGATTAGAGATGAAAATAGATTAAATTATTATTTTGCCAAGTTTTCGACATAAAAACAGAATGACAGAAGATAAAATATCAGTGGAAAAGTTATCTAAAAATGAAGAATGTAGAGAAGACACAATAGGGTGATGAGATTTGTACAGAACCAGCTAAGTTCCTGTAAATAATGCTGACCTCACGGTCCAGGAACTCTCTGGCGATGTCCTCCGCTAATTCCTTGTAGATGTTGGTGTTTGGTATCATGACACCAACTTTTGAAAGCCCAAAATCTGTGACTTTAATATGTCCAGTAGACGTTATCAGGAGGCTGTGAAAGAAAAGATGGGTTTAGCTTCATAGACCGTGAGATGATAAAGGATAAATTTCCCCCTTTTGTTATAATACAGGGGGCACTTACTTCTCTGGCTTCAAGTCTCTGTGCACCACACCATAACTATGGAGGTATTCTACAGCAAGAACCGCTTCTGCAAAGTATAAGCGGGCCAAGGGGACAGGTAAAGGACCCCTGGTTCTTAGGAGGGTCCTGCAGTCTCCACCTATAGAAGAAAGAAAATATGACAGGTAAGTGGTTTATTCAGCGGATCACCATAATGTATAATGAGAAGTGAGCAGAGACATTGGGGCAGGAGAGAATATATAAAGATATAATGTATATTCGACATAATATTAGTCTGAAGTCATGGTGAAACGTCATCCATGTAACTAATAACACAAATAGCATCTTGTCTACAGCTGGAGATACTGACAGTGCGGACATACAGGGAGATCACACACATCAATGACTTTCCGGGCATCTTGGTAATGGATAACCTGTAGTAAATGCTCTGTGGGGATGTAACCATTCACATTGAAAAATCCTAATTTTAAGAGTGGTGATAAAATGTAAGCAGACATGGTCTGAATATAATACAATGTACGTGTCCTACCTCCTACATACTCCATGACCATACACAGGTGAGATCTTGTAGGGAAGGAGCAGAGCATGGAGACCACAAAGGGACAATCAGCGAATGTCAGGATGTCCCTCTCCAGAAAGGCCATTTCCACTTTCCGTGGCCTATCCAAGTTCTTCTTGGCCATTTTCTTCATAGCAAAGACCTGTTGTGAGACTTTATGATGCACTAAGTAGACGGCACTAGAGAGAAGGAGAATCCAAGGGTTATAATAAATCCTTATTACAGTCTGTATATAGAAGTCATTATATGATTTTCTGTACTAATGTTTATACTAGAAGTCCGGCCATCACTAGAAATCCACATCTAGAAATACATGAGACACTACATAGATCACCTATGGGAGGTTCCACAATGCCACGTCTGCCGGAGCCCTCACCAAGGTCACATTACAGGTGAGAGAATCTACCGAAATTCTTCTTGGGCAGATTCGCTATAATTGACCAGTAGTTACGATTCAGTCCAAATAAAAATTGGTCCAAATTGAAAGTCCTCCAATTGCTGTAAGCAGATGTTTTTTAAGCTCTCTCCACACCCCAAAGCATAATAAATGGAGGGGAGGAAATACGTTAAAATGTAATTAAACATAATATACCCACCTGTCCTAGGCCCTCACCTGTCCATCACTGCAGTCCTCCATCCTCTGTGCCAGTCTTTGGTTGTTCTGGCGCCCCCTTCTGCTGCTGAGGCCAGTGATTGGACTCACATGGTCATGGTGGACGGTGGCAGGTGCAGATGTCATTGATGTCCATATCGTGTCACCCCTATCGTGACCATGTGTAGCCAATAACTCTTATCAGCTCCATAATGAAGCCCCCCCAAAAAAACAAGGACTGGAGCGGAGAGCAGGAAAGCTCTGGTGGAGGTGGCAGCATAAGGACAGATGAGGGTCCAGGACAGGTGAGTGTAATGTATTATATTATTTGAATCCCTTTCCTTACAGTTTGATTTGTTACAGATCAGTTTGCTCAACTGGATATACAGTACAGTAACTGAGCTGAATAGTGACATTTAGATGTGGACAGTGGTGTGGACTTGTATCGTTTCCCTATGACAGTGATGGCGAACCTTTTAGAGACCGAGTGCCCAAACTGCAATCCAAAACTCACTTATTTATCGCAAAGTGCCAACACGGCAATTTAACCTGAATACTGTCGGAGGTTTTATTTTGGAAAAACAACTCCTACATTAGCACGCAATAGAGTCTATAGCAAAGAGCTTGTAAGCGCTGCAGTCCAAGCCTAAGATTCTCGCCACCGATTGCAGAGGAGGTCTGTTCTTGAGAATGGAGAGGATTTTTATTCAAAAGTAAAATTTTTACAGGATGAAAATGGAGAAATGGTAAGAGAGGATGTTGAGAAGGCCGAACTTTTTAATTCCTATTTTGCATCTGTTTTCTCTCAGAAAGAAAATGTAACATCAACTGATCTTCACTGTTCTTTTAAAGGAATAGAGGAATCCAAGTTATCAGTAAACAGAAAGATTGTGAGGGAATATTTAGCTAACATAAATGAGTTCAAGTCTCCAGGTCCAGATGAATTACACCCCAGAGTACTAAAGGAGATTGTAGAAGAAATTTTAGAACCACTCTCCATAATCTTTGAAAATTCTTGGAGAACAGGAGAAGTCCCAGAAGACTGGAGAAGAGCAAATGTTGTTCCTATCTTCAAAAAGGGGAAGAAGGTGGACCCAGGGAACTATAGGCCGGTGAGTCTGACTTCTATACCAGGAAAGATCTTTGAACAAATTATTAAACAACATGTATGTAAGTACATGGATAAGAATGAAGTGATTAACCACAGTCAGCATGGGTTTGTAACTAACAAGTCATGTCAGACTAACTTAATTTCCTTCTATGACAGAATCACTGACTGGGTGGATCAGGGAAATGCTGTAGATATAGTATATCTTGACTTCAGCAAAGCATTTGACAAAGTATCTCACACCATCCTTATTGAAAAAATGACCAAGTATGCAATGGACCAGGCAACTGTTAGGTGGATTCATAACTGGCTTAGTGATCGGACTCAAAGGGTGGTTGTAAATGGCTTCACATCCAGCTGGATGAATGTCTCAAGTGGGGTACCACAGGGCTCCGTCCTGGGACCTGTATTGTTCAACATCTTTATCAATGATTTAGATTAAGGAATTGAGGGTAAACTGATTAAATTTGCTGATGACACAAAGCTAGGAGGGATAGCTAATACTAGAGAAGAGAGAGAGAGGATTCAAAAAGACCTAAATAAACTGGAGCAGTGGGCAGCAACCAACAGAATGGTTTTTAACAGGGAAAAATGCAAAGTACTACATCTGGGCAATAAAAATGAAAAAAGCATATACAGAATGGGAGGAATAGAGCTAAGCAACAGTACATGTGAAAAAGACTTAGGTATACTAATAGATCATAGACTGAACATGAGTCAACAGTGTGATGCAGCAGCAAAAAAGGCAAATACAATTCTGGGATGTATTAACAGAAGCATACAGTCTAGATCACGTGAAGTCATTATCGGTCTTTACTCCTCTTTGGTCAGACCTCATCTGGAATACTGTGTACAGTTTTGGGCACCACATTTTAAAAAAGACATAGACAAACTGGAGCAAGTTCAGAGAAGAGCGACCAGAATGGTGACTGGTCTGCAAACCATGTCCTATGAGGAACGGTTGCAGGATTTGGGAATGTTTAGCTTGCAAAAAAGAAGACTGAGAGGAGACTTAATAGCTGTCTACAAATATGTCAAGGGCTGTCACATTGTAGAAGGATCATCTTTATTCTCATTTGCACAAGGAAAGACTAGAAGCAATGGGATGAAACTAAATGGGAGGAGACACAGATTAGATATTAGAAAAAACTTTTTGACAGTTAGGGTGATTAATGAGTGGAACAGGCTGCCACGAGAGGTGGTGAGTTCCCCTTCAATGGACGTCTTCAAACAGAGGCTGGACAGACATCTGTCTGAGATGATCTAGTGAATCCTGCTTTGAGCAGGGGGTTGGACCAGATGACCCAGGAGGTCCCTTCCAACTCTACCATTCTATGATTCTATGATTCTATGAAAATTGCAAAGTCATTTGTTTTTACAGCCTCTTTGTTTCTGTAACCCTTTATCATGATGAGAATAACCCTTTAAGCCAGGGATGTCAAACTTTAATATACAGAGGGCCAAAATTAAAAGCTTGGACAAAATCACAGGCCAAACTTTATATTTGTTAAAAAATGTCTACAATTCAGGAAGTTTTTCCTTATCAAATAAAACTATTAACTTTTGCAATTATATTGTAATAATATAATATGTTATGTAAGAGCCGTAAAAAGCATGGCCTAATGTAAATATGTAATAACAAAAGGATAAAAAAAACTTGAATAAAACAGATAATAAAGTATGATGCAAACAAATGTGCCCCCAAACAGAGTATGATACCCCCACAGTGAATTCCTCCACATGCACAGTATGATGACCCTACTGTACCCCCCATCAATCCCTGGTGACCCCATCACAGTATGATTGTGACCCCATCACAGTATGATTCTCCAGCAGTAATCCCCAAACAGCCCTCCATACAGTATAATGGTCCCCACATAGTTCTCCATACAGTATAATGACACCACATAGTCCTCCATACAGTGTAATGGGCCCCACATAGTCCTCCATACAGTATAATGGGCCCCACATAGTCCTCCATACAGTATAATGGCCCCATATAGTCCTCCATACAATGTAATGGCCCCACATAGTCCTCCATACAGTACAATGGCCTCACATAGTCCTCCATACAGTATAATGGCCCCACATAGTCCTCCATACAGAATAATAGGCCCCACATTGTCCTCCATACAGTATAATGGTCCCCACATAGTTCTCCATACAGTATAATGACACCACATAGTCCTCCATACAGTGTAATGGGCCCCACATAGTCCTCCATACAGTATAATGGGCCCCACACAGTCCTCCATAAAGTGTAAAGGGCCCCACATAGTCCTCCTTACAGTATAATGGCCCCCACATAGTCCTCCATACGGTGTAATGGGCCCCACATAGTCCTCCATACAGTGTAATGGCCTCACATAGTGCTCCATACAGTGTAATGGGCCCACATAGTCCTCCATACAGTATAATGGCCCCATATAGTCCTCCATACAATGTAATGGCCCCACATAGTCCTCCATACAGTACAATGGCCTCACATAGTACTTCATACAGAATAATGGGCCCCCATATGGTCCTTCCTACAGTATAATGGCCCCCACATAGTCCTCCATACAGAATAATGGGCCCCCATATGGTCCTTCGTACAGTATAATGGCCCCACATAGTCCTCCATACAGAATAATGGGCCCCACATAGTCCTAAATACAGAATAATGGGCCCCCATATGGTCCTTCCTACAGTATAATGGCCCCCACATAGTCCTCTATACAGTGTAATGGGCCCCACATAGTCCTCCATACAGTGTAATGGCCCCATATAGTCCTCCATACAGTGTAATGGGCCCACATAGTCCTCCATACAGTATAATGGCCCCACATAGTCATCCATACAGAATAATGGGCCCCCATATGGTCCTTCCTACAGTATAATGGCCCCCACATAGTCCTCCATACAGTGTAATGGGCCCCACATAGTCCTCCATACAGTGTAATGGCCCCATATAGTCCTCCATACTGTGTAATGGGCCCATATAGTCCTCCATACAGTATAATGGCCCCACATAGTCCTCCATACAGTATAATGGCCCCACATAGTCCTCCATACAGTATATTGGCCTCATATAGTCCTTCCTACAGTATAATGGGCCCCACATACTCTTTCATACAGTATTATGAGCACCACATAGTCCTCCATACAGTGTAATGGTCCCACATAGTCCTCCATACAGTACAATGGCCTCACATAGTCCTCCATACAGAATAATGGGCCCCACATAGTCCTCCATACAGAATAATGGGCCCCCATATGGTCATTCCTACAGTATAATGGCCCCCACACAGTCCTCCATACAGTGTAATGGGCTCCACATAGTCCTCCATACAGTATAATGGCCCCACAAAGTCCTCCATACAGTATAATGGCTCCAAATGCTCCTCCATATTGTAAAATGGCCCCATATAGTCCTCCATACAGAATAATGGGCCCCCATATGGTCATTCCTACAGTATAATGGCCCCCACACAGTCCTCCATACAGTGTAATGGGCTCCACATAGTCCTCCATACAGTGTAATGGCCCCATATAGTCCTCCATACAGTGTAATGGGCCCACATAGTCCTCCATACAGTATAATGGCCCCGCATACTTCTCCATATTTTATAATGGCTCCATATAGTCCTCCATACAGTATAATGGCCCCGCATAGTCCTCCATACAGAATAATGGGCCCCCATATGGTCCTTCCTACAGTATAATGGCCCCCACATAGTCCTCCATACAGTGTAATGGGCCCGCATACTTCTCCATATTTTATAATGGCCCCACATAGTCCTTCATACAGTATATTGGCCCCATATAGTCCTTCCTACAGTATAATGGGTTCCACATAGTTTTTCATACAGTATTATGAGCACCACATAGTCCTCCATACAGAATAATGGGCCCCACATAGTCCTCCATACAGAATAATGGGCACCCAAATGGTCCTTCCTACAGTATAATGGCCCCCACATAGTCCTCATACAGTGTAATGGCCCCATATAGTCCTCCATACAGTGTAATGGGCCCACATAGTCCTTCATACAGTATAATGGCCCCACATAGTCCTCCATACAGTATAATGGCCCCACATAGTCCTCCATACAGTATATTGGCCCCATATAGTCCTTCCTACAGTATAATGGGCCCCACATACTCTTTCATACAGTATTATGAGCACCACATAGTCCTTCATACAGTGTAATGGGCCCCACATAGTCCTCCATACAATATAATGGCCCCACATAGTCCTCCATACAGTATAATGGCTCCACATGGTACTCCATATTGTATAATGGCCCCATATAGTCCTCCATACAGTATAATGGCCCTGCATACTTCTCCATATTTTATAATGGCCCCATATAGTCCTTCCTACAGTATAATGGGCCCCACATACTCTTTCATACAGTATTATGAGCACCACATAGTCCTCCATACAGTGTAATGGGCCCCACATAGTCCTCCATACAGTATAATGGCCCCACATAGTCCTCCATACAGTATAATGGCTCCATATAGTCCTCCATACAGTATAATGGCCCCGCATAGTCCTCCATACAGTATAATGGCCCCACTTAGTCCTCCATACAGTATAATGGCCCCACATAGTCCTCCATACAGTATAAAGGCCCCACATAGTCCTCCATACAGTATAAAGACACCACATAGTCCTCCATATTATATAATGACTCCGCATACATCTCCGTACAGTATAATGGCCCTGCATAGTGTTCCATACTGTATAATGGCCCCACATAGTCCTCCATACCTTATAATGGCCCTACATAGTCCTCCATACAGTATAATGGCCCCGCATGGTCCTCCATACAGTATAATGGCCCCGCATACTTCTCCACACAGTATAATGACCCCGCATACTTCTCCATACATTATAATGACCTCGCATACTTCTCCGTACAGTATAATGGTCCTGCATATTGTTCCATACTGTATAATGGCCCCACATAGTCCTCCATACCTTATAATGGCCCCACATAGTCCTCCATACAGTATAATGGCCCCGCATGGTCCTCCATACAGTATAATGGCCCCGCATACTTCTCCACACAGTATAATGACCCCGCATACTTCTCCGTACAGTATAATGGTCCTGCATAGTGTTCCATACTGTATAATGGCCCCACATAGTCCTCCATACAGTATAATGGCCCCGCATGGTCCTCCATACAGTATAATGGCCCCGCATGGTCCTCCATACAGTATAATGGCCCCGCATACTTCTCCGTACAGTATAATGGTCCTGCATAGTGTTCCATACTGTATAATGGCCCCACATAGTCCTCCATACAGTATAATGGCCCCGCATGGTCCTCCATACAGTATAATGGCCCCGCATGGTCCTCCATACAGTATAATGGCCCCGCATACTTCTCCACACAGTATAATGACCCGCATACTCCTCCATACAGTATAATGACCCCGCATACTTCTCCGTACAGTATAATGGTCCTGCATAGTGTTCCATACTGTATAATGGCCCCACATAGTCCTCCATACAGTATAATGGGCCCCGCATACTTCTCCACACAGTATAATGACCCCGCATACTCCTCCATACAGTATAATGACCCCGCATACTTCTCCGTACAGTATAATGGTCCTGCATAGTGTTCCATACTGTATAATGGCCCCACATAGTCCTCCATACAGTATAATGGGCCCCGCATACTTCTCCACACAGTATAATGACCCCGCATACTCCTCCATACAGTATAATGACCCCGCATATTTTTCCGTACAATATAATGGCCCTGCATAGCGTTCCATACTGTATAATCAGGTCGCACGTGTAGAGGAGAGTGGCCGCGGTGCTAGTGAGAGGGGAATGGTGCACGGGCTGAGGAGAGTGATGGTGGTGGCGGCAGTGCTGAGGACATGGAGCTCGTGCCCACCGGGAGGGCTCTGCGTGCCATAGGTTCGCCACCACTGCCCTATGATAACACTGAATGTTAGAGCACAGAGGCAGAAGTATTGTCATAGGGAACCCTGAGAAATGTGGATTATGGTAACAGAAATCTCACCCAAAAGCTCCGCTGCTGATGAGTTTCGAAGTTTCATAGTCGCTCATATGCGGCTTTCCTGCCGGGATCAATGATGATTCGATCACGCTCTATAAAGGAATAAGAAATGATATTAAGGAAAAAAGCTCCAGATGCAGAAACGTCTCCCCCTATATTATGTCCCAGCTGATTTACACTGATCCGATGTAGGGAGGATACAAGCCGGACGCTCCGCAGACACGGATGTAATATAAGGGGGTCCTCTATACACCGGTATAATTGTAAAGTGCTGGATAATATGAGAGATCAAACAGAGAAGAACTTACTGGGAATCTGTCAGCAGGATTGTTCTATGTAATCTGGAAGTAGCATGATGTAGGGGCAGAGACCCTGATTCCAACGATGTGTTACTTACTAGGCTGTGTGCTGTTGTTTCCATAAAATCAGTTTTTGATCAGCAGGAGATTATCACTAGAGGACTATGTGTCTCGTGCCATGTAGTCCTATTGCTCTGTAACCCCGACTCAACCACGGATTAGCAGCGTTCTGCCTATGCACAGTGTACACAGAAAGCTGCCAATCAGTAGTGTGGGCGGGGTTATACAGGGCTCAGCATTCAGAGGACTGCTAGATCTGCTGCGAATAAAACAGTGATTTTATTACAACTGCTGCACCCAGTAAAGTAAGTGATATATCGTTGGAATCAGGGTCTCTGTCCCTACATCATGCTGCTCTCTGATGAAATAGCATGAACCTGGTGACAGATTCCCTTTAATATAAATGCAGTTGACTAACACATTAGTGTCATCTCCACTTAGAATAGAGACGTCCCCTGGTTATATGGGGGATAATACTGGTCAGGTCAGTCACACCCCATAATCTGGTGATACACAGACGTCCCCCTCTATGATACTTACACCGGCGGATTCCTGGATCTCCGGGATCTCACAGATTCCACTGTCAGGATTCACCAGCGCAGATGGAACTAAAATAGTGATAAATGATGAAGAGATAAAATGTATTAGACAATATCAATCCTACATAGATAATACAGCGATATAACGGGGAAATGACAAGACGTCTGTGAATGGGATTAATATTCGTTATATGGGGATTCTAATATGGGAACGTACGGGGCATCCACAGATAAATGTAATGTAAATGATGGAGGACCCCCAATCATCACATGAATGAGGAGCTCCCCACCCCTGCTGCACATGAGAGTGATGGGAAGAGAGCTGAAACATAGCAGCCATATGCAAATTAGCCTGGAAGTGCACTGGGGGCGTGTCACTGCACTCAGATTTCTCTTCCATGCCCACAGTGCCCTTCCATCCTGATTTGTATATGGCTTTTACATTAGATTTCTCCTGACTGGTACATTGGATTTCTGCAAGCAAATAATTATTATTAGGGGACAATGGCCTATACGGTCATACTCAGCGGCGGCAGGCCACGCGACTGCTATGGGACCCGTGAGCTGGTGGGGCCCAGTGTCAGCGCCCGCATTGGGCTCCGCCTGCATCGGGCCCCTTCCACATCCCACCCCAGATCGCAGTTGAAAGCAATGATGGAGGCGGGAGCGTTATATGAAACTTCCTTTCACATCATTCCCCCTCTGCGTCTGATGCAGCAGCGCGATGACATCAGTTCAATTGGGTCGGGTAGTGGAGCTGATGAGAGGCGCTGCAGAGACTGAAGCAGCGGGGGAACAAGGAGCGGTAAGTGTATATTTATTTATTTTTGAGTGAGTATGTGGTGCCCATATTGCTGGAGGACTGTGGCTGCACTCGATCCTATGGGTGCTGCACTCAGTCCTATGGGGGCTGCACTAAGCCCTATAGGGGTTGCACTGAACCCTATGGGGGCTGCATTATGCCCTATGGGGGCTGGCTTATATTGCGAGGAAGACCATGGGGGGTGCATTATATTGCATGGAGGACCATGGGGGTGCATTATATTGCACAGAGGACCATGGGGGTGCATTATATTGCATGGAGGACCATGAGGGGTGCATAATATTGCGTGGATGACCATGGGAGGTGCACAATATTGCATGGAGGACAATATGGGTGCATTATATTGCATGAAGGACCATGGGGGTGCATTATATTGTGTGAAGGACCAGGGGGATGCATTATATTGCATGGAGGACCATGGGGGGTTCATTATATTGCATGGAGGAACATGGAGGGTGCATTATATTGCATGGAGGACCATGAGGGGTGCATTATATTGCATGGAGGACCATGGGGGGTGCATTATATTTTGTGGAGGACCACGAGGGGTGCATTATATTGCATGGAAGACCATGGGGGTGCATTATATTGTGTGGGGACCATGGGGTGGCGCATTATATTATATGTAAGGCTATGTGGGACCATTATGATATTTGAAGGGTTATGTGGGGCCATTATAATATTTGGAGGGTTATGTCGGGGCATTATACTGTATGCAAGCAATTATACGGTGTGAAGATTTGTGTGGGGTCCATCTTACTGTGTGAAGGGCTGTGTGTTGCCTTTATACTGTTTGGAGGGCTAGCAGGGGCCATTTTATGGTGTGGTGAGGTATGGGGGCCATTATACTGCATAGAAGGCTGTGTGGGGGTCACAGTTGGGGGATCATACTGTGTTGGGGTCACCATGCTTTGCGTCGGGAGTTGAGGGGGTGTACAGTAGGGTCATTATACTGTGCATGTGGAGGCTAATGTGGAGGAATGCACCATGGAGGAATCATACTGTATTTGGGGGGCACTTTTGTTGGCATCATACTATAGGGGGGCAATGAAATAGAAATCTAGGACTTCAGCAGGAGGAAAATTAATATGTAAAGGCTGGAAAGTTGTGAGATCTGCTCTCCTGTCACTCCGACAATTATTTAATTTTTTTTTTTTCAGTTTGGGGGGCAATCAGAACTTCTGCTATTGTGCCCCATGATTTCTATGCATGCCCCTGGTCCTACCACTACTTCTATATGAAACAATGTGCTGCCAGGTTCCCATTACACAGAGTAGAGCAGACCTGAGCAAAGTGGAGCCCGTGGGCCACATCCGGCCCTCTGACTGTTCCAGTCCGGCCTGTGGACTGAGATAGCAGTAGGACTGAAGCAGAGGCCCACGGACCGCACCGTGCCTGCCTACTCGCTTACACCGCCGCCTGGCCCTGTCTCCATCTGCGAGCCGCTGAGCTGCTGCATTAGTAGAGGAGGGACCTCCAGCCCCTTCCTCCGCCAATCAGCGTGTGTAGCAGCTGACGCAATGACGTCATCGGAGACATGAAAAGAGGCACAGCACCGGGGGCACGGGAGCAAGGTGAATGTGTGCTTTTTTTAAGGTGTATGGGATGTCTGACAGGACACGGGGAGACTATAGGGGTCTATTGCAGGACATGGGGAGGCTATAGGGTTCTATTGCAGGACATGTGAAGGCTATAGGGGTCTATTGTAGGACATGGGGAGGCTATAGGGGTCTATTGCAGGACATGGGGAGGCTATAGGGGTCTATTGCAGGACATGGGGAGACTATAGAGGTCTATTGCAGGACATGGAGAGGTTATAGGGGTCAATTGCAGGACATGGGGAGGCTAGAGGGGTCTATTGCAGGACATGTGAAGGCTATAGGGGTCTATTGCAGGACATGGGGAGGCTATAGGGGTCTATTGCATGACATGGGGAGGCTATAGGGGTCAGTTGCAGGACATGGGGAAGGCTATAGGGGTCTATTGCAGGACATGGGGAGGCTATAGGGGTCTATTGTAGGACATGGGGAGGCTATAGGGGTCTATTGCAGGACATGGGGAGGCTATAGGGGTCTATTGCAGGACATGGGGAGACTATAGAGGTCTATTGCAGGACATGGAGAGGTTATAGGGGTCAATTGCAGGACATGGGGAGGCTATAGGGGTCTATTGCAGGACATGGGGAGGCTATAGGGGTCAGTTGCAGGACATGGGGGAGGCTATAGGGGTCGACTGCAGGACATGGGGAGGCTAAATGGGTCTATTGCAGGACATGGAGAGGCTATGGAAGTCTATTGCAGGACATGGGAAGGCGATAGGGGTCTATTGCAAGACATGGGGAGGCTATGGGAGTCTGTTGAAGGACATGGGGAGGCTATGGGGGTCTGTTGCAGGACATGTGGAGGCTATGGGGGTCTGTTGCAGGACATGTGGAGGCTATGGGGGTCTGTTACTGGACATGGGGTGGCTCTGGGGGTCTGTTGCCTGACATGGGGAAGCTATGGGGGTCTATTGCAGGACATGGAGAGGCTATGGGGGTCTGTTGCAGGACATGTGGAGGCTATGGGGGTCTGTTGCAGGACATGTGGAGGCTATGGGGGTCTGTTGCTGGACATGGGGAGGCTATGGGGGTCTGTTGCTGGACATGGGGAGGCTATGGGGTCTGTTACTGGACATGGGGATGGTCTGGGGGTCTGTTGCTGCATATAGGGAGACTATAGAGTTTTATTGCAGGACATGGGTAGGCTATAGGGGTCTATTGCAGGACATGGGGAGGCTCTGGGAGTCAGTTGAGGGACATAGTGAGGCTCTAGGAGTCAGTTGAGGGACATGGTGAGGCTCTGGGAGTCTGTTGAGGGACATGGTGAGGCTATGGGGGTCTGTTGCTGGACATGGTAAGGCTATGGGGGTCTGTTGGAGGACATGAGGAGGCTATGAGGGTCTGTCCCAGGACATGGGGAGGCCTATGAGGGTCTGTTGCAGGACATGGGGAGGCTATGGGGGTCTGTTTCTGGATGTGGGGAGGCTGTGTGGGGCTCTCATGTTGGACGTCGAGTGATTATGGGGCTCATACGGTATATAGAAGGGGCTGTATTCGGGTTCGAACTGTATAAAGGGGGATTCTTACTTCTGCTCAATATTAAGTCATGCAATTAATATTAATGTAATTAATATAAGAATTATAATTATTATATTGATATTAATATGGATCAGAATTAATCACAGTCTCTAATGTGGCCCCTCGGGAAAATGAATTGCCCACCCTTGGAGTACAGAGTACATCTAACATTATCCCCGTCCTCTATTATATCTGGATATTCCTTGTAGAAGGTCGGATGATCGCTCACCTGTAATAAGATCGCTGTTCAGCTCCGGCTGACTCCTTGTAGGGTCAGGGATTTCCGGGGTCACATTTTGCTCATATTCGCCGTCGCCTTCTGGTGTTTCCTGATTGATATAATATATATAATTAATATGTGGAATATTTCACTAAATTACCAAATACATAAATCAGGAAGGACTAAATCAACATTTACAGATACACCAATTGTAACTGTACGAATCCCGCGCCATCTTCAGAACTTTTCTCAGAAAGTTCTCTCACTTCAGGGGATTAAGATGAGTTAACATTACAAAATCTCACGTTCTGTGTCAGATTCTATTTTCTACACCGTGATATCCCAGAGCGGTGTTATCTGCGTTCTATATACCATGGCGATATCTTGTAATTCATTCATTACAGTATTCGGTAGAATTGCTTTACACTGCAGCTCCTCTCCACAAGTCCAGATTAATATACTGTATAAGAGACTTGTATACACAATATTTCTGTAAAGATGTCTATTATCTCAGCTGCAGCATTTAGAAGCAGGAAGACTCTGATAATAGTGATAGACAGAGGCGGGATATACAGACTTCCCACCACTGAGCTGTGACTACATCTGCAGAATACAGACTGTCATCACAGACGAGGGAGCAGCAGAGACAGACGGCCATAAAATATCCTATGCCTGCCGGGGACTGACAGGGAGGCCTGTAAGATCTAACCCCAGATCTTCTGAGATCTGACTGGTGATCTGGAGAAGATCAGAGAACAAGGACGAGTGATAGAGAAGATGATGGCTTCTTACCAGGCGTTCCGATGAGCGGGCCGGACGTTCCAGTACACACAGGACTTTTTCGGCCAGGTCTTTAACAAAAGCCAAATCTCCATTTTGAGATCTTTTTTCAGCCTATAAAGAAGAAAAGAAACAATAAGGAACATTCTGAGGTGAGAAAGGTCACAATGGAGGCGGCCATTGTATGTGACATCTGCTCCTCTCTCTGCAGATACAATGACTACATATCTGGGGTTTATAGTGTTATATATTAGAGGAAAGGACAAGCTTCTATCCCACCATTATTGTCTATTATTACAGAGAAGTTTTGTGCGGAGTGTCCGCCATTTACCTGTTGTAGTAATGTCCTGATGTTGTGACATAAATCCATCAGATACTCTGAGGTTAGTTGATCTTGTTGATTTTTGGTCAGGCAGTCCTTTACTAGCTGCATCACCAGCCGGCGAGTGAAGCTGAGGACACCATCGGGTGGTAGAAGCACAATGTTAGGGCGATTGATGATAAGAATGTCCAATAGTGCTTCTTCCTGAAAATCGTCTAGATATAATCCAGCCATAGCGAAAAACTGCAAGTGCTATCAATCACTATGGAACCAAGAATGGCACCCGTGAGCCTGTGTGCATTGTAGAAGTAGCAATTGTGAGCTGTGATGTCATAATGGCCGACTGTCATCACGGAATCTTGTGATGGAATCTTCAAGAAGCGGCTCTGCACAAATACAGTGGGAAAAATAAGTATTTGATACACTGCCGATTTTGGAAGTTTTCCCACCTACAAAGAATGGAGAAGTCTGTAATTTTTATCGTAGGTACAGATTCTAAAAAAAAATCCAGAAAATCACATTGTATGATTTTTACATAATTTGCATTTTATTGCATGATATAAATATGTGATCACCTACTGATGAGCAAGAATTCTGGCTCACCGACCTGTTATGCTATGTACGCACGTTGAGTATTTGGTTGCAGAAATTTCTGCAAGGTTTCTGCATTTCTTGGCAGCAAAAACCCTGCTGAAAAAACAGACGTTTTGCCGCGATTTTGATGTGTTTTTGCCACATGTTTGCATGAGGTTTTTGCATGTGTTTTTTTAAGCTTTTTTGTATAGCAGTGAATGCTTTTTGGAGCTAAATAAAGATATTTGAAAAAAGAAATGTTGAACATTGCTTTAACCCTTAGATTACTGTTGGACCTGGGGTGAGTATATTGGTTAATTTAAATGATTAAAGAATGTGTCTGTTATATTTCAAATAAAGTGTTTTATTCTTGGTGTGTGTGTTTATTTAACTTTTTACTTACAGGTTTAGTACTGAGGGTTAATCCATGTCCATAAAGACACATACAAAAAATCAATTGCTAGACACTCTAGTTAGACATTACTACCTTAGATACCAATTAGCCACATTATAGGCTCAGGGATAAAAGTGACTCCAGCTCAACCAATAATGTAAGTATAGTTCATTTATTAGAAACGATAAAAATTACAATTAAAAACAATAAGTGAAGATAGAGGGGAGTGAGGAGAGGGGGGACCTCAAACCAGGAGACACCGATATGTAGACAACGATACTAATGCTTACACAAAATACAGCCAGTTAATGACATCAATATGGCTGCTGTATATTAGAATAAGTCACCAATTAGTCAATTACCATACTATACCATTTTGCATACATAAAGCGTATTCTACAAACTTCAATTTAAAGTGCATAGTGCAAAACATAACTATGTATTATTCAATAGTAATAGATCCACTGGTATAAAGAGGCAAAAGTCAGCTATGAATGTAAGATGGTAGTGCATCAGTATCAAAGTAAAAATGAAAACAATGTAGTTTAATTATTGCCAAATTTGGCTTATATTGATAAACTGATGGTCAAAGCTGTACTTCCATCAGATGATAATTAATTCAAACATTGGCTAAAGTGAAAAAAATGATTCATTACCTGAATACTATGTAGTAAGTGAGCAGGGAGTGATAAGGACGCTGTGTCTCCCGCAGCCTCCATAAGCGTCCTTATCACCTCACTTATTGCACCTCTGCATGAGAATTTTGTCACGCAGCATCGGTGCAGTTAGTGAGGTCACTGGATCTCATCAGCTGATGAACTCATGTGACCTCTGTCCTGGCAGCTCAGCACTATACACTGCAGGGAGCGATCACGCTCCTGTCAGTTTATAGCCTGCTGTGAGGTGATCGGATCACCATGGGATACTTGTGATTCGGCGGATAGGTGAGTATAAGCTCTTTTTTTTAACATTCATTTAAACTTATTTTTTCCCTGCAAGCACAGACCCAAGCTGATGACAGCTCCCATCATCAATGCCTGCACTTGCTATTATCAGCGGCAGCAGCCCTAGGCTGTTGGGAGGACTGGTCTTTCATCAGCTGAACCTGTCACCCGCGGTCAATTCTTTATGCGTTTTTGCTGCGTTTTTGACCCATTGACTTCAATTGAGTCCGTCAAATACGCAGCAAAAATACACAGCAAATCCGCAAATATTTTGATACCTGCGTTTTCGTTGCAGATTTGACTGACTCAATTGAAGTCAATGGGATAAAAACGCTCAAAGAATTGACATGCTACAGATTTAAATGCAATGCTAATCCTGCCAAGAAAATTCCTGATCTTGTGCACAGCACTTCAGGATTTTCATTGCATTAGCTGGCACAAGGATTCTCTAGCATTTTGGGCCCATTTCCGTGTGGAAAAAAATGCTGTGAAAATGCACCAATAACACACCATGTGCACACAGAACACAGTTTTTTTTAAGAAGCCCTCCTACTCAGCATTCTTTACCTGTATTAATTGCACCTGTTTGAAGTCGTTACCTGTATAAAAGACACCTGTCCACACACTCAATCAATCACACTCCAAGCACTCCACTATGGCCAAGAACAAAGAGCTGTCTAAGGACACCAGGGACAAAATTGTAGACCTGCACAAGGCTGGAATGGGCTACAGGAGAATAGGCAAGCAGCTTGTTGAGAAGGCAACAACTGTTGCTGCGATTATTAGAAAATGGAAGAAACACATGATGACTGTCAATCTTCCTTGGTCTGGTGCTCCATGCATGATCTTGCAATGTGAAGTAAGGATGATTCTGATAAAGGTCAGGAATCAGCCCAGAACTACATGGGAGGATCTGCTCAATGACCTGAAGAGAGCTGGGACCACAGTCTCAAACATTACCGCTAGTAACTTACTACACCGTCATGGACGAAAATCCTGCAGTGCACGCAAGGTCCCCCTGATCACGCCAGCACATGTCCAGGCCCATTTGAAGTTCACCAATGACCATCTGGATGATCCCGAGGAAGCATGGGAGAAGGTCATGTGGTCAGATGAAACCGAAATAGAACTTTTTGCTATCAACTCCACTCACTGTGTTTGGAGGAAGGAGAAAGATGAATACAACCCCAAGAACACCGTCCCAACCTTGAACCATGGTGGGGAAAACATCATACTTTGGGGGTCTTTTCTGCTAATGGGACAGGACAACTGCATCGTATTGAAGGGAGGATGGATGGGGTCATGTAGATTTTGGCTAACAACATCCTTCCCTCAGTAATGACAATGACCCAAAATACAGACAGGACAACTAAGGAGTGTCTATGTAAGAAGCATTTCAAGGTCCTGGAGTGGCCTAGCCAGTCTCCAGACCTGAACCCAATAGAAAATCTTTGGAGGGAGCTGAAACTAAATGTTGCCCAGCGACAGCCCCGAAAACTGAAAGATCTGGAGAAGATCTGTATGGAGGAGTGGGCCAAAATCCCTGCTGCAGTGCGTGCAAACCTGGTCAAGAACTACAGGAAACGTCTGACCTCTGTAATTGCAAAGGTTTCTGCACCAAATATTAAATTCTGTTTTTCTATTGTATCAAATACTTATTCCAGGCAATAAAATGCAAATTAATTATGTAAAAATCATACAAAGCAATTTCCTGGATTATTTTTTTTTTACATTCTGTTTCTCACAGTTGAAGTGTACCTATAACAAAAATTACAGGCCTCTCCATTCTTTGTAGGTGGGAAAACTTGCAAAATCAGCAGTGTATCAAATACTTATTTTCCCAACTGTAGATGCTGCCTTGCAATATTTAGGGTTTGTTCAAACTCGCGTATAAATAATGGGTCCCATTCCCATCCAGGAGAGTGGAAGAAATCTTAGTCACTAAGCTGGTACTGTAAAAAGGAAGTGTTTTTGTCACAGAAAAAAAAATGCTGATGTAATGGCATTTGTGGAAACACCCCACAGATATCCTCAGTCATATGATGGGAAATATTGTATATACAGTGGTGGCCAAAAGTATTGGCACCCCTGCAATTCTGTCAGATAATATTCAGTTTCTTCCTGAAAATGATTGCAATCACAAATTCTTTGGTCTTATTATCTTCATTTAATTTGCTTGCATGGAAAAAACACAAAATAGAATGAAGCAAAAATCAAATCATTGATCATTTCACACAAAACTCCAAAAATGGGCCAGACAAAAGTATTGGCACCCTCAGCCTAATACTTGGTTGCACAACCTTTAGCCAAAATAACTGCGAACAACCGCTTCCGGTAACCATCAATGAGTTTCTTACAATGCTCTGCTGGAATTGTAGACCATTCTTCTTTGGCAAACTGCTCCAGGTCCCTGATATTTGAAGGGTGCCTTCTCCAAACTGCCATTTTGAGATCTCTCCACAGGTGTTCTATGGGATTCAGGTCTGGACTCATTGCTGGCCACCTTAGAAGTCTCCAGTGCTTTCTCTCAAACCATTTTATAGTGCTTTTGGAAGTGCGTTTTGGGTCATTGTCCTGCTGGAAGACCCATCACGTCTGAGGGAGACCCAGCTTTCTCACACTGGGCCCTACATTATGCTGCAAAATTTGTTGGTAGTCTTCAGACTTCATAATGCCATGCACACGGTCAAGCAGTCCAGTGCCAGAGGCAGCAAAGCAACCCCTAAGCATCAGGGAACCTCCACCATGTTTGACTGTAGGGACCGTGTTCTTTTCTTTGAATGCCTCTTTTTTTTCCTGTACACTCTATGTTGATGCTTTTTCCCAAAAAAGCTCTACTTTTGTCTCATCTGACCAGAGAACATTCTTCCAAAATGTTTTAGGCTTTCTCAGGTAAGTTTTGGCAAACTCCAGCCTGGTTTTTTTATGTCTCGGGGTAAGAAGTGGGGTCTTCCTGGGTATCCTACCATACAGTCCCTTTTCATTCAGACGCCGACGGATAGTATGGGTTGACACTGTTGAACTTGTTTGGATGTTAGTCGAGGTTCTTTATCCACCATCCGCACAATCTTGCGTTGAAATCTCTCGTCAATTTTTCTTTTCCGTCCACATCTAGGGAGGTTAGCCACAGTGCCATGGGCTTTAAATTTCTTGATGACACTGCGCACGGAAGACACAGCAACATTCAGGTCTTTGGAGATGGACTTGTAGCCTTGAGATTGCTCATGCTTCCTCACAATTTGGTTTCTCAAGTCCTCAGACAGTTCTTTGGTCTTCTTTCTTTTCTCCATGCTCAATGTGGTACACACAAGGACACAGGACAGAGGTTGAGTCAACCTCTGCGCATCCTCCTCCTCCTCATGTTCAGCCTCCATCTCAGATATCACCACATCAGTTACAAGCTGGAAGCACTGCAGTACTGCCTCAGCCAAGCGGCAACAGGCTGTGCTGAAACTCATAAGCTTAGGTGATAAACCTCACACTGCTTGTGAGTTGTGGACAGCTGTGAAAGAGCAGGCAGATCTGTGGCTGAGACCGCTGAACCTACATCCAGGCATGGTCGTGTATGGGGGCTCTGAGGCGAGGCGAGATCACACAAGTACCATGCCTGGCTCATGTGCTTAACATCGTGATTCAGCGGTTTCTTAAATCGTACCCCGAGTTGCCAGATCTGCTTGTCAAAGTACGCCGCCTGTCAGCTCATTTTCGCAAGTCGGCTACAGCTTCCGCCGCCCTTGCTGTGTTGCAGCAGCGTTTACAGCTTCCGGCACACCGACTGGTGTGTGATGTCCCCACTCATTGGAACTCTACCCTTCACATGTTGCAAAGGATTTGTGAGCAGAAGAGAGCAGTTGTGGAGTACCAGCTGCAACAAGGCCGTCGATATTCAGGTTAGACTCCACACATAAGACCTCAGGAGTGGATCTGGATGTCTGACATATGTACCATCCTGACAAACTTTGAGGAGTCCACCAAGATGGTGAGTGGTGATGACGCCATCATTAGCGTCAGCATCCCACTTGTCTGTCTTTTGCAACGCTCTCTGGAGAGAATTAAAGAGGAGGTATTGCAGCCAGAGTATGATGAGATGGATCAAGAAGCCGTAGCGGGTGATTACACACAGCCCAGCCTCATCTCATCCCAACGTGCATTGAGGGACAATGAGGGAGAGGATGAGGAGGAGGAGGAGGAGGAAGAACAGGAGCTGGTATCATGCGCTGTAGATGGTAGTACCTGTACAACTGTCATACCGTCGGTTCAGCGTGGGTGGCCTGAGGACAGGGGGGAGGAGGAGGAGAAGAGCATGGTCAGTCGTCATGTTGGTGAGGACACGGAAGCCTTGCCTGTTACCAGTCTGGCACGCATGGCTAACTTTATGTTACGCTGCCTTAACCGTGACCCTCGCGTTGTCAAAATGTTGGGTGACAGTCATTACTGGTTGGTGACACTTGTAGACCCCCGCTACAAGGAGAACTTTCACTCTCTTATTCCTGAGGTGGAGAGGTCTACAAAAATGGGGCAATACCAGAAGGCCCTTGCTGCAGAACTCTTAAAAAAATTCCCATCTGAACACGCTAGCGGCAGAGGTCACAGTTCGTTGCCCAACCAAGGCGTACAGGCGAGAGAGACGCAACTCCAATCCAGCAGAGACAGGGGAACACTGTCAACGTTCTGGGACAGTTTTCTGACACCCGCCCAGCTTACAGGCCCTGAGGCGCGGGGAACTCTCACAAGGAGTGGAAAGTTTCAAAAGATGGTGAGGGAGTACCTTGCCGATCGTACCAGCGTCCTCCGTGATTCCTCTGTACCTTTTAATTATTGGGTATCCAAGCTGGACACTTGGAATGAACTCGCTCTGTACGCCTTATCGGAGCGTGTTTTTAGTGCCGCTGGGGGAATTATAACTGATAAGCGCACTCGCCTGTCAACTGACAATGCTGACAAGCTGACCCTTATCAAAATGAACAAGGGCTGGATTGGGCCAGACTTTTCATCACCACCAAATGACAGCAGAGTAACATAAAGTCAAATCCACTGTGTTATTTCGGGAGGTGTATTCCCATGCACCGCTTCACACCCACTCATGGGTATACGCTTCCTCATTTTGGCTCTATTTTGCTCTTCTCCTTATCCTCAGCCTCCACCACCACTATACCACCAGGGTGACCTTGGTCCGTGTTGCCAGCATTGCAAGTTCCTCCCTCCTAATTTTTGGTAGCTTTTGCTTGGAAGGCATAGGAAAAGACTATGGGAGACCCACTCCCCAATAATGGGAATAATGCTTTTAAGATGCTGTACTGCATGGCTCTTGTTTGCCAGCATTGCAAGTTACTCTGTCCTAATTTTTGGCAGCTTTTGCTTGGCAGGCATAGGCAAAGACTATGGGAGACCCACTCCCCAATAATGGGAATAATGTTTTTAAGATGCTGTACTGCATGGCTCTTGCAAGGGGCATTTAAACCGTGTTGTTAAGCTACTGCGACCTCCACCACTTTTCCAAGGGGCATTGATATTGTCTTTTTATTCCACTGCGACCTCCACGTCTCTTCCAAGGGGCATTTAAACCGTCTTTTTAAGCTACTGTGACCTCCACCACTCTTCCAAGGGGCATTAAAACCGTCTTCTTAAGCTACTGCGACCTCCACCGCTCTTCCAAGGGGCATTAAAACCGTCTTGTTAACCCTAGAACGCATGACCAAAAAAATCTACATTTTCACATACCTGGGGCCTTTTAGGCCCGTGTGCAAATAACATGGAATAACTCAAACAAAAATGACAAACAACTATATACCTGAGGAATACCTAGAGTTTCAAAATTCTAACTAAAGTAATCTTGCAGAAAATAGAAAACAATTAACAGGACGGGCCTGCGAGGCCCCAGGTATGCGTTCTAGGATTAAGCTACTGCGACCTCCACCATTCTTCCAAGGGGCATTAAAACCATCTTGTTAAGCTACTGCAACCTCCACGTCTCTTCCAAGGGGCCTTAAAACTGTCATGTTAAGCTACTGCAACCTCCTCGTCTCTTCCAAGGGGCATTAAAACTGTCTTGTTAAGCTACTGCAACCTCCACGTCTCTTCCAAGGGGCATTAAAACCTTCTTGTTAAGCTACTGCAACCTCCACCACTTTTTCAAGGGGCATTGAAATTGTCTTTTTATTCCACTGTGGCCTCCACGTCTCTTCTAAGGGGCATTAAAACCGTCTTGTTAAGCTACTGCGACCTCCACTACTTCTCCAAGGGGCATTAAAACCGTCTTGTTAAGCTACTGCGACCTCCACCACTCTTCCAAGGGGCATTAATATTGTCTTTTTATTCCACTGTGACCTCCACCACACCTCCAAGGGGCATTAAAACCGTCTTGTTAAGCTACTGCAACCTCCACGTCTCTTCCAAGGGGCATTAAAACCGTCTTGCTAAGCTACTGCGATCTCCACGTCTCTTCTAAGGGGCATTAAAACCGTCTTGCTAAGCTACTGCAACCTCCATGTCTCTTCCAAGGGGCATTAAAACTGTTTTGTTAAGCTACTGCGACCTCCACGTCTCTTTCAAGGGGCATTAAAACCGTCTTGTTAAGCTACTGCGACCTCCACCACTTTTCCCAGGGGCATTGATATTGTCTTTTTATTCCACTGCGACCTCCACCATTCTTCCAAGGGGCATTAAAACCGTCTTGTTAAGCTACTGCGACCTCTACCACTTTTCCCAGGGGCATTGATATTGTCTTTTTATTCCACTGCGACCTCCACGACTCTTCCAAGGGGCATTTAAACCATCTTGTTTAGCTACTGTGACCTCCACCACTCTTCCAAGGGGCATTAAAACCGTCTTGTTAAGCTACTGCGACCTCCACCACTTTTCCCAGGGGCATTGATATTGTCTTTTTATTCCACTGTGACCTTCACCATTCTTCCAAGCGGCATTAAAACAGTCTTGTTAAGCTACTGCGACCTCCAACACTTTTCCCAGGGGCATTGATATTGTCTTTTTATTCCACTGCGACCTCCACGTCTCCTCCAAGGGGCATTAAAACTGTCTTGCTAAGCTGCTGCAAACTCCACGTCTCTTCCAAGGGGCATTAAAACCATCTTGTTAAGCTACTGCAACCTCCACATCTTTTCCAAGGGGCATTAAAACCATCTTGTTAAGCTACTGCAACCTCCACGTCTCTTCCAAGGGGCATTAAAACCGTCTTTTTAAGCTACTGCAACCTCCACGTCTCTTCCAAGGGGCATTAAAACCATCTTGTTAAGCTACTGCAACCTCCACGTCTCCTCGTCTCCTCCAAGGGGCATTAAAACCATCTTGTTAAGCTACTGCAAACTCCACATCTCTTCCAAGTGGCATTAAAACCATCTTGTTAAGCTACTGCGACCTCCACCACTTTCCCCAGGGGCATTAAAACCATCTTGCTAAGCTGCTGCGACCTCCACCATTCTTCCAAGGGGCATTAAAACCGTCTTGTTAAGCTACTGCGACCTCCACCACTTTTCCAAGGGGCATTGATATTGTCTTTTCATTCCACTGCAACCTCCACCATTCTTCCAGAGGGCATTGCATTTCTTCCTAATTTTAGTCAGCTTTTGCTTTTCAATGCATAGGCGAACACTAAGGGAGACCCACTCCCCAATAAGGGGTAGAAGGTTTTTAGTATGCTGTAATCCACGTCTGTTTCAAGGGGCATTGCAGTTCCTCATAATTTTTGGAAAGCCTTCCATTCACTGCTTAGGCCAACATTGCACAGGAGACCCAGTTGCTATAAATGGAAAAAACATTTTAGTTAAGGCCCTCTGACCTCCATGTCAAGGGGCATTAAAGTGCCTCGAAATTTTTGTTAGGCATTGCACTCACTGCATGCCCTTTAACTGTGTAGCCGAACCGCTCCTTTTGGTACCGAAACATATCCTACAAGACATGTGTGGTTGACTGGCGTGATATTGATGTGAATGGTCCCTGTTCCTCCTGCTCTTTCTCCTTTGCCACCACCTCATCCATCATTCATCACCTGAAGCTTTGTTTTAACGGGAGTCATAGAACTGGGATAGTAGCAGGAAAACATCCAGCAATCCTCGGAGAAGGTAGGATATGCGCTAAAACGCTGATCACCTCAGGCCTAGCCGCTACTACATACATGCGCTTGCATTCCAAGAAAGCGAAGCAGACGCTAACTTCTATCATCATCATTATGCTCCTCATCTTGGCACTCTCAACTCCCCTGATGGAGAAGCCAGGGCCCACCGGAGGAGTCTGGTTCTCTGGTGGGCTCGTCCAATGCTGCCCTAAAGCAGAGGGAAGTTTGAAGGAGAAATAGGGGCGGCTGGGGACCGTTTATGGACATCCGGCTGCCCCTAGGCGGCTGGGGACCGTGTGTGGACACCCGACCGCGGGGCGGCTGGGGACCGAGTATAGACACCCGGCCCCCCCTGGCGGCTGGGGACCGAGCGTGAACACCCGGCCGCCGGGCGGCTGGGGACTGAGTATGGATGCCTCGCTGCCAAAGTAGCCATGAGGTAGTGGCCAGCTTTGGCCTCCTCCAAACTAAAAGGCCCCATTTCAAGTGCAAGCTAGCAGTATGGTATTGCAGCCTGGGGGTGGGTGGGTGGCAGGTTGCACACTTACGCTTGCATTCCAAGAAAACAAAGCAGATGCTAATGACGCGCCCCTGGGCCTGTGTCGCGCTGCGTTGCGCACGCGGGAGCTTACCCGGAGCCGGATCTCTTGAGGGTTGTAGTCTCGTGGCGGTGACCCGGTCCGTGCCCAGGGAGTCAAACTGAGCGGCGATGTAACAGCGGTAGATGCAGGACGACTACGCCACCCGTTGAATGCAGCTATGGAGCTGCCGCTGCAGGACAGTCCGCTGAGGCCGGTGGATGGATGGTGCAGCGTAGATGGTATAACCCCCAACGGGAGGGGTATGGCCTCAGGGCAGCAGATGTGGATGATGGGGGTAGCAGGAACCACTCAGAGACAGTGCGGTGTAATTCAGGGTCTTTACTGGTAACAACGATAGACCCTCCCGGAGTACTTGCTAGTGAACGGGGCCTGGTCAGTCCTTGAGCAGATGGGATCTCCCCTGGCCAGGCGGAGTTGTAGGCCTCCCAAACTGACTGTACTCTTCTGGCTACCTTGCTAGAAGCGGATATAAGTAGCCCACGTCCCTGAGTGTACCGTCTGGTGCTCACCCGTATGGCCGGTGACTCGGGGCCTTCTAATGGCTTCCGCTCCACGATGGCGGTGCTGGTCCCACGCGTGTGACCGTGCCTTCGGGTTTCTGGGCCTGAGGACCTGAAATCCCCTGCCGGTCGGCTTCTGCTGCTGGGTAAGAGTTAGTCCCCACAGCCTCGGACGCCGGGTCCGGTAACAAAGCTTCTCAGTCAGGGCGAGCTCTGCAGCTGCCAGCCCCTGACTTGTAGTAGTATTGCTCCCACTGATCTTCTGCTGTTTCTTCCTGTGACTGTTTCTTGTCTCTACTCTCCTTGACTGCTAACCCTGCTTCAGCCCCGGGTTTATATAGGGGAAGTTCTTCCCCTCCCAAGACTGGGCAGGAGGTGTGGCATGCACAGGATCCCTGACCAAAGGACCTCCCACCTGCTCTCAGACATAATATCTCTATCACTGTGGCAACCAGACCCCTGGGGTGTCACATTCCCCCCTAGTGAAATTTAGTACTCCGGGACTAAACATATTTTAGAAAAACATAACAAGATATAACAATAACAATACAATAAGAAACACATAAAGGTGGTCACGGCATGTCCGTAACCGGGTGCAGTCTTTGAAGAAAGCAAGGTGTCCATTTCACCAAAACAGGGAGACGTAACCAGGTAGGGGTCTGTCCTACCCCGAGTCCTTAACAGTCTCTAGTCCATCCTGGGTTACGCTCCAACTATGTACAAGGATTCCCGGTAAGTCCACCAAGGATTCCTAAAAATAACTGGAAACACAAAATTATACACAAGCAACAATACACAGATAAACATAAATAAAACAATTTATACACTTCAAATCCTCCAGCGTGCGGGTAACTGGCCTCTAGTGGCCCTAGTGGACCTACGGAGCTGACTGTCTGGCCCTGAACTACAGGGTGTAGGAGCTGTCAAGGGTAAACTGGGCAGCTGTCTACCGGCTCTTTGTCTCACTAGGGGTACGGCAGGCTCACTATAAGCAGAGGGTTGATCCTCCTGTTCTGCTTGTGTGGAGTCTTCTGCCTCCTGGACCGGCTGTTCTTCCAGCTCTACCTGTTGCTCCGTAGGTGCTTGGGATGCTGGTTGGAGGAAGGTGAGTACGGGTACCACAACTGCACCATTGACTTGAGTCCAAGACCGAGGGAAGTCCCCGAGCACAGTACTAACCATATCTTCCCTTTCCTCTACGGGTCGATGGTCTTCTTGTTCCTCTTCAGGGTTCCTCAGTTGTTCGGGACACTTCTTCAGGTGGTCCCGGGATACAATGTCGGTGGTTTCCCCTCCGTCTTTACTGATGGTACAAACCTTCGGGTTCTCGTGGCTTGAGGGCAGTACGGTGTACGGGTCCTTCTCCCACTGGTCATCTAACTTGTGGAGCCGTCTCTTCCTCTTCAAGACCTGCTCTCCGGGTACCAGGGGAACAGCGGGAGCATACTGGTTGTAAGTTTTCTCTTGTCTTTCCCTAGCCTGACAGAGACTTCGCTCCACGCTCTCCTGTACTCTCCGGTACTGCTGCTGCCTCTCTGTGTCCCAGTCTGTTTCTGGTGAAGTGTCCTCGGGTGTCAGGACTCCCATTTCCAGGTCAACAGGTAACTTACCAGGTCTTGCCCTCATTAGGTAAGCCGGGGTACAGTTGGTGGAACCTACCGGGATGTGGTTGTATAGGTCCACCAGATCGGGCAACTTCTCAGGCCACAGACTGCGTTCTTCCAGGGGCAACGTTTTTAGAAGATCCATTACCACCTGGTTCATTTTCTCACAAAGTCCATTAGTTTGCGGATGGTAGGGTGTCGTCCTTATCTTCCGGCAGCCATACAGATTGCAGAATTCCTGGAAGACCTCCGCTTCAAAGGCAGGTCCCTGGTCCGTCAGCACTTGGTCCGGGTACCCGTGTGGACGGCAAAAGTGCTGCTGGAAGGCTCTAGCTGCTGTTTGAGCCGTTAAGTCCTTGACGGGGACGACAACCAGAAACCGGGAGTAATGATCCACGATGGTTAACGCGTAGACGTAGCCACTTCTGCTTGGGGTCAGTTTTACATGATCCAAGGCTACCAGTTCCAACGGTTGCCGGGTGACGATGGACTGCAGGGGAGTCTTCTGGCTGGCACGGTCCTTCCTTCTCAGGTTGCACGGGCCACAGTCTCTGCACCACTTCTCAATGGTTCCCCTTATGCCTACCCAGTGGAACCGCTCGCGCAGCAGGAACTCCAGCTTCTTCCACCCGAAGTGCCCAGCTCCGTCGTGGTATGCCTCCATCACCATGGCTGCGTCCCTTCGTGGCACCACTACTTGCCAGAGTAATTCATGCGTCCGGGAGTTAACCATTCTGCGGCACAACTTCCCTTTGTAAAGGAACAGTCGACTCTTCTCTGCCCATAGTTGTTTGGCTTCCTCCGGAGCGTCTGGTTCAAGGCGAGCCTCCGGCCGAGTCAGCATCTCCTTCACCAGTCGGACGGCAGGGTCGCTGTCTTGCGTTTCCGCCCAGTTGTAGTGGGGTAAGGGGTTCAACGTAGCAGTCTGCTTACTCCTTACCTGGTGGGAATACTGAATAGTCCCATGACGGTGGAACGCAGGGAGTTCAACTTCTTCCAGTCCCTCCGGATCTTCTCCTCCGTCCGGCAGGTTGGGCATCCTGGACAGGGCGTCCGCGTTGGTATTGGAGCGTCCTGCCCGGTATTTGATTGTGAACTCGTAGTTGGACAGACGGGCCATCCACCTCTGCTCCAGGGCACCGAGTCTTGCCGTGTCCAGGTGTGTCAACGGGTTGTTATCCGTGTACACGGTGAACCGGGAAGAAGCGAGGTAATGCTTAAAGCGCTCGGTGACTGCCCATACTAGGCCAGGAACTCTAGCTTAAATGAGCTGTAATTCTCGGGGTTCCTTTCGGTGGGTCGCAGTTTTCGGCTGGCGTAGGCGATTACTCGTTCCTTCCCCTGCTGGATCTGGGACAGTACGGCTCCTAGCCCGATGTTACTGGCGTCGGTGTAGAGGATAAAGGGCTGGCTATAATCCGGGTACGCCAGGATTTCGTCCCCCGTGAGGGCCATCTTCAGCTGGCGGAAGGACTCTTCTTCCAGCTCCTCCCATTTGAAGGGCGGCTTCTGGTTCTTGGCCTTCCGGGACTGGCCTATCAGGAGGTCCTGCATAGGTGCTGCCTTTTTGGTGAAACCGGGAATAAACCTTCGGTAGTAGCCTACCAACCCGAGGAACTGCCGCACTTCTTTTACGCTGGAGGGGCTTGGCCATTCCTTAATTGCGGTGATCTTATCAGGGTCGGGAGCCACTCCGTCAGCGCTCACCACGTGTCCCAGGTACTGCACCTTTGGTTTCAGGAGGTGACACTTGGAGGGTTTCACCTTTAGGCCGTAACTTGCCAGAGCTTCGAACACTTCCGCCAGGTGTTTCAGGTGGTCCTCATACATCTTGGAATATACGATGACATCGTCCAGGTACAACAGGACCGTCTCGAAGTTTCTGTGGCCCAGACAACACTCCATTAGTCGTTGGAAGGTTCCCGGTGCGTTGCAGAGTCCGAACGGCATGCAGGTGAACTCGCTAAGTCCCATCGGGGTGGTGAATGCGGTCTTCTCCCGGTCCGCCTCTGCTACAGGAACCTGCCAGTACCCGCTAGTGAGATCCAAGGTAGAGAAGAAGTTAGCAGATCTTAAAGCAGCCAATGACTCCTCTATCCTTGGTAAGGGGTACGCATCCTTGTGTGTGATACGATTGATTTTCCGGTAATCTACACACATCCTCATGGTGTTGTCTTTCTTTCGGACTAAGACTAGTGGAGCTGCCCAGGGGCTACAGCTATCCCTGATCACCCCAGCCTCCTTCATGTCTCTAAGCATCCCCTTGGCATGTTGGTAGTGTGCAGGGGGTACGGGTCGATACCTCTCTTTTATGGGAGGATGGTCTCCCGTGGGGATGTGGTGTTCTACCCCCTTGACTCGCCCGAAGTCTAACGGGTGTTTACTAAACACTCTCTCGTACTCTTGAACCACCCGATAGACTCCCTGTTTCTGATGTGAGGGAGTGGAGTCAGTACCCAAATGTAGTTGCTGACACCAGTCCTCCTTTGTTTTCTTAGAGCCGTTACCTTCCTCCGGGTGAGATGGAGGCAAGGGTTCCACAGATTGTATAGCATTTTGGTTAATGGTATATAATTTGGCTAGCGTGGCATACCGGGGCAGGTACACTTCCCTCTCCCCGATATTGATTATGCGAACGGGCACCCTCCCATGGCGTACATTGACCACCCCCCGTGCTGTCAAAATGGTGGGCCTACTGTCTGAGTAAACTGGTTCTACCATTGCCTGGTAATCTCTACCTCTCAGACCAATAGCTGCCCGGCACCAAATCATCATTTCACTTTTTGGGGGCATGGCAATAGGAAAAGGGTCACACATTCTTACGCTACCAATCTCACCGCCGGAGAGTTCCACCTGTTGCCGTCGCATCAGTGCCCGGATCTCTTTCTGGAGCACCCGCTGCTCGCCGGAGCTGGCGTTCTTGGCAACCTGCTGTAAAAGGAAAATCACCTCTGCAAGACAATTTTCAATTACATTAGTTCCTAGAGTTATTTTTGGGTGACTCTCATGTTTGTCAATATCTACAATGATCAGTCCCTGTGCTGCCAGTTCGACTCTACCGATTTTGATGGTCACCTCTTTAAATCCGATCTGTGGCACGGGCTGGCCATTGCTGGCGATGATACTCAAGTCGTCGTCAGGGTAGCGGGTAATATCCGAGTCATTCCAGTACTGCTTAAAGAGCACGTACGGGATGGTGGTGACCTGTGACCCGGTGTCCAGTAGGGCACTCATGGGAATGCCATCCAGTACCACAGGCAAGACTGGACGTCCTCCCACATATCTGTCGCGCCAGTTCGATGGGCCTGGTGATCTTTTTCCTGGGGGTTGGCCCTCTACCCCAGGTTGTGCCCGTTTAAAGAACAGTACCTTGCCATATGTCCAGGTTGATTGCAGCGGCGGCAGATGGGTCGTCCGTCCTCGCTGTATCGGTCACTGGGTCTTCCTCTGGCCGGTGGGGTCCTCCTTGGTCGACGCCACGGGATGTCCTCCGGTCCGGATGCCAGCTGGATCTTCCCTTGGGTGGAAGCCTGTAAAGACTGCACAGTTCGGGTTAGCGCAGCAACGCTATTAGCTAGCTCTTGGACCTGATGGTGTAGGTCTGGAGCCGGGTCATTGTCCAAAGCCTGCGCATCAGCTCCCACAGGCCCTGCCGACAAGGGCGCCGCCTCCTGGTGGTAAGTGATAGCAGGGCGCTTGTGGGTCACAACGCCACCCGGTGCCGGTTCTCGGAGCACCCGGATGGCTCTGTCCTTGAACTGTGCAAAGCCCAGATGGGGATCCTGTAAGGCCATTGCCCGCAACTGGGTTCGGTGGGTATTACAATACAGTCCCTCTATAAACTGTTCGGTCAACAGCCTGTCCTCGTTTCCCACTCCATCAGGGTCGGTCTGCTTAATGGCCCTCAGGGCCTCTTGTAGGTTTAGTGCATAGTCCCTTATACTCTCATGCGCTCGCTGCTTGCACCCGTAGAATCTAAGCTTAATCTCGGCTGAGGTGCGGGTATCAAAGGTGTCCTTCAGCCGGGTTAGTATCCCTGCGACAGTCTTCCTCCCAGGTGGCCAGGATTTTACTTCCCTTTTGGCTGCCCCGGTTAGTTGGGCCACCAGGATGCTCACTTTTTGCTCTTCTGTGAGGGGGTACACCTGGAAGAGGCTATCCAGCTTTTCTCTAAAGTCATGCAGGGTATGTGACTCCCCTGAGTACTGGGGTAGCCAAGCTGCTCCCGGGATATAGGGCATGGTGAAGGGCATAACTGCAGCAGCGGTAGCGCTGGCGGGGGTTGAGGCAGTGAAGCTCTCCTCCGTATCCGACATCTTCCTCCCCCCTAGTGGACCGTGGCCTACCTTGCGATGATCCTGTTCCGTAGGCCGCGGCTCCGCAGTGGATCGTCAGGGTTGAGGACCTTCCGTCGCGCTCCTGTGACGTCGGCGTCTCCTGGGCTCCTTCCAGGACCTTACGCAACGTCCGGACGTGAGGCGGGGCTTCAGTTCTCGCGCGCTTTCGGAGTCCACGCCCCTCTTCTTCCCGCGCGGCGTCCTCAAGATGGCGTCCAATGGCGGGAAAACTCCACGGATGGCGGGAAGAAGGCAGAAGATGGCGCCGGATGGCGGGAAACTTCACCGATGGCGGGAAGAAGGCTGAAGATGGCGCCGGATGGCGGGAATCTTCACCACAGGTAAGTTTGAAAAGTCTCTTTTTCAGGCACGCAGTACCCGGTGGTTGCGGGCACGAAATCCTGCCGACTACGCCAAAGTTGACGCGCCCCTGGGCCTGTGTCGCGCTGTGTTGCGCACGCGGGAGCTTACCCGGAGCCGGATCTCTTGAGGGTTGTAGTCTCGTGGCGGTGACCCGGTCCGTGCCCAGGGAGTCAAACTGAGCGGCGATGTAACAGCGGTAGATGCAGAACGACTACGCCACCCGTTGAATGCAGCTATGGAGCTGCCGCTGCAGGACAGTCCGCTGAGGCCGGTGGATGGATGGTGCAGCGTAGATGGTATAACCCCCAACGGGAGGGGTATGGCCTCAGGGCAGCAGATGTGGATGATGGGGGTAGCAGGAACCACTCAGAGACGGTGCGGTGTAATTCAGGGTCTTTACTGGTAACAACGATAGACCCTCCCGGAGTACTTGCTAGTGAACGGGGCCTGGTCAGTCCTTGAGCAGATGGGATCTCCCCTGGCCAGGCGGAGTTGTAGGCCTCCCAAACTGACTGTACTCTTCTGGCTACCTTGCTAGAAGCGGATATAAGTAGCCCACGTCCCTGAGTGTACCGTCTGGTGCTCACCCGTATGGCCGGTGACTCGGGGCCTTCTAATGGCTTCCGCTCCACGATGGCGGTGCTGGTCCCACGCGTGTGACCGTGCCTTCGGGTTTCTGGGCCTGAGGACCTGAAATCCCCTGCCGGTCGGCTTCTGCTGCTGGGTAAGAGTTAGTCCCCACAGCCTCGGACGCCGGGTCCGGTAAGAAAGCTTCTCAGTCAGGGCGAGCTCTGCAGCTGCCAGCCCCTGACTTGTAGTAGTATTGCTCCCACTGAGCTTCTGCTGTTTCTTCCTGTGACTGTTTCTTGTCTCTACTCTCCTTGACTGCTAACCCTGCTTCAGCCCCGGGTTTATATAGGGGAAGTTCTTCCCCTCCCAAGACTGGGCAGGAGGTGTGGCATGCACAGGATCCCTGACCAAAGGACCTCCCACCTGCTCTCAGACATAATATCTCTATCACTGTGGCAACCAGACCCCTGGGGTGTCACACTAACTTCTATCATCATCATCATGCTCCTCACTTTGGCACTCTCAACTCGCCTGATGGAGAAGCCAGGGCCCACCGGAGGAGTCTGGTTCTCTGGTGGGCTCGTCCAATGCTGCCCTAAAGCAGGCCAGGCTAAGAAAATTGTTGGGGAAGTTTGAAGGAGAAATAGGGGCGGCTGGGAACCGCTTATGGACAACCGGCCGCCCCCAGGCAGCTGGGGACCGTGTGTGGACACCCGGCTGCAGGGTGGCTGGGGACCAAGTATGGACACCCGGCCGCCCCCTGGCGGCTGGGGACCGAGCGTGGAAACCTGGCTTTTAGGCAGTAACCTGGTTGTCAGAGATGCTTCCAGGGGTCTTCCCCATGCTGTTCCCATGTCTTTTCAGCACTGTATGCATGTGTCACACAGCACATGGCCAGATAAGATTGTAAAATATTAAAATTACATTTCCCGGTGAATACATTTGTCACGGTTGAAAGCAATACAAAAGTGCAAAAACGCATAAAAAATGCTACTTGTGAACATAGCCCAAGGTGTGGAGGAGTATTTTTGTTTTTGGTTATTTATTTTACCTTATACACAAGTCTTTACTCTGCAAAGGATGTTCCTAAACATATTTCACAGGAAAACCGTTTCAGTTTAGTTTTTGAACGTTATATTGTGAGCTTAATACCTCTGACCACGTTGTTGACAGCAGTGACCTGGGGGTCAGAAATGCTTCCTGGGGCGATGCCCATGCTGTCCTCTTGTCTTTTGAGCATTGTCACTATAGTTTTGGGCACTTTTTAGGCTTTCTACAGACTGCCGGGGGTGCCGCCGCAAAAATGCTCGGGTCTCCCATAGACTAACATTGAGCTTCGAGCACCCGAGCATTTTAGTGCTCGCTCAACACTAATAATCACCACACTCTATGGAGACTCATTGTAACAAATTTAAGGAGCAACATACTAAAAACATTTTAATTGATAAATGTCATAAAACATAAAAAATAAAAATATTAGGCATTTTATATAATAATAATAATAATTAAAAAATAAAATAATAATCATTTTATTATTCCATGGTGCTTTACAATTCAGATGTTACATGTGCAATGTCAGACATTACAAAGTAGCACAATTCCTACAAGAGGAGGTGAGGTCCCTGCTCACAAGTTTGCAACTTAAAAGTAAAGTTGGACACAAAAGGTAATAAGTGTTTGTAGTATATGGTACGGCCACCTTTTAGAATAAATAAGGATATACATATAAGGCTGCATGAACCGGCCACCAGCCGGTATCTGTGTAGTGAGCTGGCAGACTCTGGCTGTTCTGTGATAATTGAGATAGAGCCTGTTACAGGAATGATTACGCAGGATGGTGTTGCCACCTTGTGGCCAGAGGTTGCACCTGCGCAGGGTGTGATGACAGAGAAAAAGACTGAGCCTCCTGTGTCCCGCCCTAGAGAGTCACGTGACCAGAGTGGGAAGCAGGAAAAAGCGCGCAAAGAGTCTGTTGTTGTCTGTGAAAAGAGCCAGGACGGTGTGCAGCTCCTCGTGTGTGGTGCAGAGGAGACTCTCAACGTGATTTCTTTTATCTGACACCTTATCCTCAGAGCCTTCCCCAGCTTCTGCACTGCTGAAGGATTCAGCTGTTACACTCCCTGCTACTGGAGTGTGGACTACATAAGGGAATCCACAAAAGCTGCTATCCGGATCAGAGAGACTGTAAGCGGGACCTCTGGCGAGAGGCCGAAGTATTCCTTTCTTTCAGTAAAATTTGTTGTTCCTGTCTTCTTCGGCTGGGACCCCTTCCTGCAAAGACAGACAGGCCTGCGACGGGGGACACATCCTTCTGGAGTAAAGGACTGGTAACGTGTGAGTAGGGACAGTGAGAGTCAGCTTATAAGTACACGTTATTGCTGTGCATATTTACGGTTGTCATTTATTGTGTTCTGCTGTGTATACAAGTAAAGATACGGTTATCAAGATAGAGTCTGTGTGTGGGGATCTTGCTGGGCCAGATCATAGATACCAACTCTCGGCCTTGCCCGCGGTCACTTCATCTGGCGTAGTCGACAGGATCTGTGACCAACAAGATTCCCACCCAGGCCACGTGTACAGTCAGAAAGCCCCGCCGGTGTCTATTGTGAATCAGGTCAGGAAATTTGGCGGACGAAACTACCCTGTACCAGAGTGGGCGGAACAAGTCCGGATACTGGGGGAAATGTATAATATTGACCCTAAGACCTTGGCAGAAATGGCGGTACTGACGCTAGAGGGGGAGGCATGGACGACAGTCAGACTGGAGACGGCCAGGGGCCAGCGTACAGTAGATGATTTGGTGCGGGTGCTGGAGAACACCTATAGGCTGACCACATACCAGGGAACACTGCAACACATGTTCTTTAGACGGACGCAGCTTGAATGGGAGGATATTCCCCAATATGCGAACGCCCTTCAGGTACTCCTTGAACAAGCCTGTGGAAAAGGGGAACAACTAGCTGGTATGGCTCCTCGTGACCTGGTACTGAGAGACCAATTTGTAATAGGACTGAGAGACCAGTATCTTAACCGCACGTTACAGGACTTGATCCGGATGATGCCGACTCTTACTTTTGCTGAAGTCAAACAGGAAGCCATAGAACGTTCAACGGGACCCGTCATGGATGTGGGGATTCAAGGTGCTGCGTGCAGATCCATATCTGACATTAAAAATCCGAACAGTGACACGGAAGACCTGAAACAGATGGTAGCAGACTTACAGAAACAGGTATTACAGTTGACATTAGACCGACAGGGAGACCAGCGAAGACAGCCTAGTCGTCCCGTGAGACAGTGTTGGTCATGCGGTGATCCTCGCCATAGGGCAAATCGTTGTCCTCAACACTTCCCTCCGCAAAAACCTCCGTCGCACCAACAAACAAACCCTCAGTCGCCCCAGCGAAGGGAATTTCGATCAGACCAGCGAATGGAACCCCAGCCATATCCACAAGCAGAGCTACCACGCCGGGCCTCACCACAATGGCCGCCGTTAAACTAGACATCCCTGCAGCTGAGGCTCGCGCAGCAGGGGAGGCCAAGGAGAGGGGTGTGGAAAAACAGAGCCGATGGCGGAGTGCTCTTGCCTCGAATAGCCCGACACTTGAAGTTGTCCTGGAAGGAATTGCCGTACAGGGACTGATGGACACCGGGTCACAAGTGACCACGATCTCTGAACAGTTTTACGAAAATTACCTCAAACCAAGAACTGCTCGTGACCCAGACACCGCCATTAAGATTATTGCGGCTAATAATCTACCCATTCCAGTGACCGGAGTTGCTTGGATGGACACAAAGGCCTGCGGACAGGACTTATGGAAACGAGGGATCGTCATCATCAAGGAAGGTTTCGGCTCCGAGACCCATGTGATAGTTGGAATGAACATCTTGAAAGACCTGGATCTTATGCTGTTGACAAGAAAAGGACCCAAATACTGGCAGAAAGTCACCAAACATAAGCCGACTCATCTGGCATTCCAGCGCGTAATCCGGACCGTTGGACTTCAACAGATGGCAGAGGAACAACTACCCCTAGCCGCCATTACGGTGCCACGCCGTACTCGGATTACTTTGCCCGCTGAAAAAGAGACAGTCATTTCCTTACCCCTTAACACCCACCGACAACTTGAGGGGGTTGAAGTGTTGGTCAAGCCGAGGACCCCAAGTGGGGGTAAGCTAAACCCACTAGTTGCTCGCACTCTAGCCGTCGTGAGGAACGGGAGAGTCCATGTCAGGTTAAACAACACTGCAGACGTAGGCCTAGCCCTTGAAGCCGGCACTCAGCTTGCCCGGGTATATGCTCTACCCACGGAAGTGAATCCCATTGGACCCCTAAAATTCACCCCGTCTACAGAAGGCGACTGGACGGTAACCGTCTCAGCCATAAACGCTCAAGTAGACGATGAAGACATTGGGTGAAAACTACGGGAAAAAGTACAGCTAGACACGTCTCAATACACCAAACAAGAAGTGTCTCAAGTGGAGGAACTCCTACGGGAACACCAAAACTCCTTTGCAAAGCATGACACAGACTTTGGGTGTACCAACAGTATCCAGCACGAGATATCCACGGGCGACACCCCCCCATATCCGCGAGAGGTACCGGCAGATACCACATCAGCAATACCAGGAGGTGAAAAGCCTGTTAGAATCCATGCTACGCGCCGGAGTGGTACGTGAAAGCCAGAGCCCGTGGGCTGCACCCGTGGTGATAGTCAAAAAGAAAGATGGTTCCCTAAGATTTTGCGTGGACTACCGTAGGCTGAACGCTTGCACTATCCGGGACTCATATCCACTTCCTCGGATCGAAGAGTCACTGACGGCCCTAAAGAAGGCCAAATATTTTTCGTCCCTAGACCTGGCCAGTGGATATTGGCAGGTTCCAATGAGTGAGAAGGACAGGGAAAAGACCGCCTTCATCCTTCCCATGGGCCTGTATGAGTTCGACCGGATGCCGTTCGGCTTGAATAACGCTCCGGGGACCTTTCAGAGACTGATGGAACGCTGTCTGGGAGACTTCAACTTTGAGTTTACGCTGATATACCTTGACGACATCGTGGTATACTCCGCCACCTTTGAGGATCATCTTCACAAGCTTGGCCAAGTGTTCCAGCGCTTGAGGGGACACGGCTTGAAGTTGAAGCCCAGCAAGTGCCTTCTGTTCCAGCAGGAAATCGACTACTTGGGTCACCGGATCTCGGCTGAAGGTGTCCAGCCCTCTCCGGAGAAGATAGAGGCCGTTCAAGAGTGGCCGCAGCCAACTACCGTCAAAGAAGTCCGGGCTTTTCTGGGACTGGCAGGCTACTACCGTCGGTTTGTCAAGGACTTTGCTCGGCTTGCTGAACCACTGCATGAGGTTCTCCGAGGGACCGCGAACAGTCCCAGAGGGCGACGCATCAGTTGGGGGCCTGACCGAGAAAAATCCTTTCAGGCACTTAAGGCTGCTCTAACATCCCCCCCTGTTCTGGCGTATGCAGATTACACATTACCGTTTCAGTTGCAAACCGACGCCAGCCTTCAATGCCTAGGGGTGGTCCTCTCTCAAGTTCAAGATAATAAAGAACGCATGATAGCCTATGCCTGTAGGTCTCTCTGTGATACCGAAAAGAATCCCGTCAACTACAGCTCCTTCCGTTTGGAACTCTTGGCTCTGACTTGGGCTATGACGGAGAAATTTGCCGGCTATCTGACAGGAGCGAAGGTGCTGGTCATGACGGACAACAATCCTCTTACCCACCTAGAGAATGCCAAACTAAGGGCAATGGAACAGCGCTGGATGGCCAGGCTCTCTAGATTCCAGTACAAAATTAAATACAGAGCGGGGAACGAGAATCAGAATGCTGACAGCCTGTCTAGAGTGACATCATCCCCGCCAGTGGGGGACTGGGATGAAGAGTTGGAGGAAGATGAGATGCCTGACTTTGCCCGGCTCGCAAAGCAAATAGAAGATAGCCGCCAGTATGCTGTAGGAGGGATTGAAGCCGTAGTGGGATCTCCCCTGTCCCAGCAAGAATGGGCCAAGCTTCAAGATCGAGATCCCGAGCACGTCTTACTGAAACAGTATGTGAATAAACAAGAGAAACCGCCCTCCGAAGTGAGAGACCGACTATCGACCGGAGCCTTGGCTCTGCTCGCCCAATGGGATCGGCTGATCGTGAAAGATGGAGTCCTGTGTCGCAGGGCCCTTCTATCCCATATGCTGGAGGAGTGTTTGCAGATTGTCGTCCCGGTGTAGTTGGCCCATGAGATGGTGGGCGAAGCTCACAGGAGGAACGGCCACTTCGGCATAGACAAGACCCTCCGGTGGACCCAGCAGTTCATTTTTTGTCCGGGGCTCCGTAAGCTGGTTGAAAACATCTGTCAAGGATGCCGTACCTGTGAATTCCACAAGTCCGCGGAGCAGCGTGCCCCCGTCCAGACTATTAAGACGTCGAGGCCCCTCGAACTGTTGATGGTGGACTATCTGTTGATCGGAACGGCGAATAGTGGCTACCAGTACTGTCTGGTGATGGTGGACCACTTCACGAAATTGGCCGTCGCTGTTGCTACCAAGGATCAGACTGCTGAATCAGCTGCACAGGCCATCTGTCAGCAATTCGTTCGGGTCTACGGGTGTCCGGAGCGGCTACACTCTGATCAGGGGGCTTGTTTCGAAGGGCGAGTCATTGAAGAACTCCAACGGATGTATGGAATCAAGAAGTCCAGGACCACCCCTTACCATCCACAAGGGAATGGCGCGTGTGAACGCTTTAACTGGACCCTCTTACAACTGATGGAAAGAGGGAGGCATATCTAAAGAAGATTATAATGCAGTCTGCAGTTCCTGTAGGGCACGTATCAGGGTAGCTAAAGCTGACAATGAATTAAGGCTTGCAAGAGATGTCAAAAGCAATAAAAAAAGATTTTGGGGGTATGTCAAAAGTAAAAGAAAAGTCAAAGATGCTATAGGATTTTTACAGGATGAAAATGGAGAAATGGTAAGAGAGGATGTTGAGAAGGCCGAACTTTTTAATTCCTATTTTGCATCTGTTTTCTCTCAGAAAGAAAATGTAACATCAACTGATCTTCACTGTCCTTTTAAAGGAATAGAGGAATCCAAGTTATCTGTAAACAGAAAGATTGTGAGGGAATATTTAGCTAACATAAATGAGTTCAAGTCTCCAGGTCCAGATGAATTACACCCCAGAGTACTGAAGGAGATCGTAGAAGAAATTTTAGAACCACTCTCCATAATCTTTGAAAATTCTTGGAGAACAGGAGAAGTCCCAGAAGACTGGAGAAGAGCAAATGTTGTTCCTATCTTCAAAAAGGGGAAGAAGGTGGACCCAGGGAACTATAGGCCGGTGAGTCTGACTTCTATACCAGGAAAGATCTTTGAACAAATTATTAAACAACATGTATGTAAGTACATGGATAAGAATGAAGTGATTAACCAGAGTCAGCATGGGTTTGTAACTAACAAGTCATGTCAGACTAACTTAATTTCCTTCTATGACAGAATCACTGACTGGGTGGATCAGGGAAATGCTGTAGATATAGTATATCTTGACTTCAGCAAAGCATTTGACAAAGTATCTCACACCATCCTTATTGAAAAAATGACCAAGTATGCAATGGACCAGGCAACTGTTAGGTGGATTCATAACTGGCTTAGTGATCGGACTCAAAGGGTGGTTGTAAATGGCTTCACATCCAGCTGGATGAATGTCTCAAGTGGGGTACCACAGGGCTCCGTCCTGGGACCTGTATTGTTCAACATCTTTATCAATGATTTAGATGAAGGAATTGAGGGTAAACTGATTAAATTTGCTGATGACACAAAGCTAGGAGGGATAGCTAATACTAGAGAAGAGAGAGAGAGGATTCAAAAAGACCTAAATAAACTGGAGCAGTGGGCAGCAACCAACAGAATGGTTTTTAACAGGGAAAAATGCAAAGTACTACATCTGGGCAATAAAAATGAAAAAAGCATATACAGAATGGGAGGAAAAGAGCTAAGCAACAGTACATGTGAAAAAGACTTAGGTATACTAATAGATCATAGACTGAACATGAGTCAACAGTGTGATGCAGCAGCAAAAAAGGCAAATACAATTCTGGGATGTATTAACAGAAGCATACAGTCTAGATCACGTGAAGTCATTATCGGTCTTTACTCCTCTTTGGTCAGACCTCATCTGGAATACTGTGTACAGTTTTGGGCACCACATTTTAAAAAAGACATAGACAAACTGGAGCAAGTTCAGAGAAGAGCGACCAGAATGGTGACTGGTCTGCAAACCATGTCCTATGAGGAACGGTTGCAGGATTTGGGAATGTTTAGCTTGCAAAAAAGAAGACTGAGAGGAGACTTAATAGCTGTCTACAAATATGTCAAGGGCTGTCACATTGTAGAAGGATCATCTTTATTCTCATTTGCACAAGGAAAGACTAGAAGCAATGGGATGAAACTAAATGGGAGGAGACACAGATTAGATATTAGAAAAAACTTTTTGACAGTTAGGGTGATTAATGAGTGGAACAGGCTGCCACGAGAGGTGGTGAGTTCCCCTTCAATGGACGTCTTCAAACAGAGGCTGGACAGACATCTGTCTGAGATGATCTAGTGAATCCTGCTTTGAGCAGGGGGTTGGACCAGATGACCCAGGAGGTCCCTTCCAACTCTACCATTCTATGATTCTATGATTCTATGATCCGGACACTGGCTGAAGACAAAAAGCCCGACTGGTCTCGATTCCTCCCAGAACTGCTGTGGGCCTATAATAATCAAGTCCATTCCGTCACCGGATACACCCCATTACCCTTCTCTTTGGCCTTCCAGACAAAGACATCCATGAGTTGCAACTGTCTAGCTCCGAAGAAGATACCTGTGGTACCTATCCTTCCTGGCTACAAACACACCGCCAGAGAATGGAGACTGTCTACCGGCTAGTAGGCCAACAAATCCAGGATCAAGTGCACGCTGACCCACTTCCGGTACAAGAGGACTCACTGAATGTAGGTCAACTGGTCCTAGTCCGTATAAAGAAACCGCAAGGGAAACTCCGGCCCAAGTGGGAGACCGAAGTCTATCGAGTAATTGGACAGCCGTACCCCGGTGGCCCCGTCTATCGAGTGCAGGGCGAAGACAGTGGCAGCATCCGAACTTTGCACCGTAATATGTTGCGCCCCTGCCGTTCCCAGCCTGACTCCCCTACTGTGATACCTAGAGAGATGGATATCACTAATACTGTCGGAGACGCTGACCCTGGGGATGTAGAGATTGAATGCATGCCTACCCCTGTCCGTCCGACTGACGCACTTGGACCGATTACCTCCTCTACTGACATGTCGACTGGGAAAGAGAGTGGGGTGACTGATCGGAGGGAGGGGATCCAACCTGTTAGGCGGACAACGAGAACCGCTGCAGGGGTACCTCCAGGACAGTCCTACAGAGACCAATATGTGTGGCCCTCTTCCCAGCCGCCCCCTGTCACATCCACAGCCATCGCCGCCCTGGAACCGGTCGTTGACAGGGACTGCCAACCTTTGAGTGGGGGGGCGTGTAGTGAGCTGGCAGACTCTGGCTGTTCTGTGATAATTGAGATAGAGCCTGTGACAGGAATGATTACGCAGGATGGTGTTGCCACCTTGTGGCCAGAGATTGCACCTGCGCAGGGTGTGATGACAGAGAAAAAGACTGAGCCTCCTGTGTCCCGCCCTAGAGAGTCATGTGACCAGAGTGGGAAGCAGGAAAAAGCGCGCAAAGAGTCTGTTGTTGTCTGTGAAAAGAGCCAGGACGGTGTGCAGCTCCTCGTGTGTGGCGCAGAGGAGACTCTCAACGTGATTTCTTTTATCTGACATCTTATCCTCGGGGCCTTCCCCAGCTTCTGCACTGCTGAGGGATACAGCTATTACACTCCCTGCTACTGGAGTGTGGACTACATAAGGGAATCCACAAAAGCTGCTATCCGGATCAGAGAGACTGTAAGCGGGACCTCTGGCGAGAGGCCGAAGTATTCCTTTCTTTCAGTAAAATTTGTTGTTCCTGTCTTCTTCAGCTGGGATGCCTTCCTGCAAAGACAGACAGGCCTGCGACGGGGGACACATCCTTCTGGAGTAAAGGACTGGTAACGTGTGAGTAGGGACAGTGAGAGTCAGCTTATAAGTACACGTTATTGCTGTGCATATTTACGGTTGTCATTTATTGTGTTCTGCTGTGTATACAAGTAAAGATACGGTTATCAAGATAGAGTCTGTGTGTGGGGATCTTGCTGGGCCAGATCATAGATACCAACGCGCGGCCTTGCCCGCGGTCACTTCATCTGTATATGTTCAGATTTTTTATCAGTTAACAAAATGCATAGTTAAGATTGATAAATGCAAAAAAATGTTAGTAAACCTAGAAATTTGTTTTTTAGTTAATTTTTTTTTTATTTTAATTAATAATAGCATAGAAGGATAAGGAGGGGGACTAGGAACATAATCAATAGCCAAAATCATAGTCAGGAGGACAGCCGGGGTCAGATACTGGGTGATCAGTAAAAGCCAATCAGTATGAATACCGCGGAGCCCGGTGACAGAGGCGTTACTGAAACATGTCCAGGTAGAGATGGACCAGTCAGAAGGCCACAGGTAGATGGTGATGGTCCTTCTATACAGGTCCAGCAGTGATGGTGGATCTGCTGGACTTCAGGTTTTCTGTCTTTTAGATGGTTTCAGGGCAACAGTAACAGCATGCAAATATGCCAGCAGCCCTGGATAATCCACGCCGGCAGGATGATAAGATCCGGCGGAAGATGGAACCTATGAGAAGAGAAGTAAATATAATGTAAGTGATGGGACTCCATAATACATGGTACTACTGTGCGGTCACTGTGCCGGACGGCAGAGGAATCTCATCACACAGAGGTCAGGGATCATTGTCAGCCATCATACATGTGACAATCCATCACTGACAGATGACATCTGCTCCGCATGAATTATTCTCACTGACCGACATCACACAACATGGAGCTGATTCTCACACTTACCTCGTCTCTTATTCCCCTTTTCTACATTTTCAGATTTTTCTTGCTCTTTACTCAGATTTATTGAAGATTTTCTTTCCTCCTGAGCTGGAAATTCTGATCAGAAAGTAAAAAAAACCTCAGTAACGACATATTCCCATGGGACCTGCTTAGTCTCCTGTATATAGTCCTGTCTCCTATAGTCCTGAAAATCTAGTATTGCTTCATAATAGGGCAGAATAAGTCCTATATAATGTGCATAACCTCATCTGAGGGACATTAGATGTACCACTAATATAGAGAAGTAAGTGTCCTGTCTGCCGCCATGTGGTACATCATTGATGAGAGATATTTTATAATAGGAGACGATGTCTCCTTATGATGATGTAGGTTATTGGATGCTACAACATATCTCACAGAAACAATGAAAAAAACTTCTGTACACAATGTAAGGAAATAGAGATAGAGTATGGGCCATGGGCAACATAATTGGGATCCATGAAACATAGACAACATAGGAAACCTATTACAGAAAAACCACGTAGAAATATTTGAGCCTTAAAGACAACATTCACATTGTTGGTGCTGTAGACATGTACATACCTGACAATGGGGACGAGGATGGCAAACTGCTAATAGCATCTTCTCTATCAGATAGAGGAACAGAATCTTTCTGCCTGTTTGAAAGAAAATAAATGTGTAAATCAGAAATAAATGCAGTATAAAAGGGGTTTTCTCAGTATAAGAACATGGACAATAGGGCCTAATAGGATGCATGACCGTCATAGTGGGGAAGGTTTCCTGCTCAAAACTACCTTCTATAGAGCCGAGCAGAAATCAGCTGCTAAGCATGACTGGCATGTAATACTACATCTCTGCCACAATATGGGCAGCACTAAAAATGCATGACCGGCCGCAATTATAGACTGTTAGTTATCACCAGCAGTTTCTAAAGGCAAAAGCACAATTACCGCTCATCATGGGGTGGTGGATGCTGAATTTGATAATATGGTATTTATATCCTATATTTGATGTTGTGTACATATATCATCCTGAAGCTCCCAGTAGTGGCCCCATAATCTACTCACATCTCTGAGATGTTTGTGCTGGATTCTACGGTATACTCTGGAGAGGACTTGGGATCCTCATTGTCCATTGTCCTGGTAGCAGTGGTACAGAGCTAAATGTGGAAACAATAAAAAATATATGAAATAATTTAATGTTTACTTTTACGTGTCTTTTACACATATTTTGGATTTATTAATCACATACTTACTTTTGAAAATCGTTCAGAAGTTGATATAAAATTGTGGAAGTCAAGACTCTCATTGTCCTCACTTGTGTGCTCTGAGACCAGATGTTTGTTTATATCATAATGATCTACAAGACATAGATAATGAAGTGCTATTAGAGGTTGTCAGTATAACACAGTCACCATTTATCATTAATATTAATGGGAAACAATTGTTACATATTAAGGAAGACGAGACAAACAGCCGCTTAGTCTAGATGACGTCTTCTTCTACTTACTCATAAATAAGCTGGTGTCCACATCTGATGTTAGCTTAGGAACATACACCGGCTTTTGACTTAGAAGGTTATCAAAGTCTAAGTCACTTAAGAAGGGATGACCCTTGATCTCAAATACTCCTCCTGGATAAAGAAAAACAAAGGTGATGTGGATATTGTCAGAAACTCCCCCATATCTAAACGGTGTATCTTAATCTGAACTAATTATATAACTGAGCCGACATGTAAGAAATAGACTAAAGCACTAAAAATGCACAAGCTGATAGACAAGTGCCGATCCTCATGTACATTTGCGATATGTCCTCGGTGTAATAAGGAAATAATAATATTATTATATCTGTTACCTGTCCCAAGTCTATGCACAGGATTTATTATGAGCAGCTCTGTGATAAGGGTCTGAGCATCAGGTGGAGGAGCACGATCACAATTCCAAATTATGTGTCCTGTTATGTAGAAAATTACAGAACATAAAACCTCTTTACTGGACTATAAGATAAAGCAAAGGAAAAAACTAAACTAATGTAACCAGTCAAAGCAATGATTGGATCATTCTACTTACCAATGCCAATACTTTTATAAAGCTCAATTACAGAACCCCCACGAAGTGGTACGTATCCCAGGAGAAATTCAAGTAGGATTATCCCCATTGACCACCAGTCAACAGGTCTTCCGTAGCCTTTCTTTAGGATGATCTCTGGGGCTTTGTATAACGGGGTGCCACAGTCCTGGAAACCAAGAGAGATTAGAGATGAAAATAGATTAAATTATTATTTTGCCAAGTTTTCGACATAAAAACAGAATGACAGAAGATAAAATATCAGTGGAAAAGTTATCTAAAAATGAAGAATGTAGAGAAGACACAATAGGGTGATGAGATTTGTACAGAACCAGCTAAGTTCCTGTAAATAATGCTGACCTCACGGTTCAGGAACTCTCTGGCGATGTCCTCCGCTAATTCCTTGTAGATGTTGGTGTTTGGTATCATGACACCAACTTTTGAAAGCCCAAAATCTGTGACTTTAATATGTCCAGTAGACGTTATCAGGAGGCTGTGAAAGAAAAGATGGGTTTAGCTTCATAGACCGTGAGATGATAAAGGATAAATTTCCCCCTTTTGTTATAATACAGGGGGCACTTACTTCTCTGGCTTCAAGTCTCTGTGCACCACACCATAACTATGGAGGTATTCTACAGCAAGAACCGCTTCTGCAAAGTATAAGCGGGCCAAGGGGACAGGTAAAGGACCCCTGGTTCTTAGGAGGGTCCTGCAGTCTCCACCTATAGAAGAAAGAAAATATGACAGGTAAGTGGTTTATTCAGCGGATCACCATAATGTATAATGAGAAGTGAGCAGAGACATTGGGGCAGGAGAGAATATATAAAGATATAATGTATATTCGACATAATATTAGTCTGAAGTCATGGTGAAACGTCATCCATGTAACTAATAACACAAATAGCATCTTGTCTACAGCTGGAGATACTGACAGTGCGGACATACAGGGAGATCACACACATCAATGACTTTCCGGGCATCTTGGTAATGGATAACCTGTAGTAAATGCTCTGTGGGGATGTAACCATTCACATTGAAAAATCCTAATTTTAAGAGTGGTGATAAAATGTAAGCAGACATGGTCTGAATATAATACAATGTACGTGTCCTACCTCCTACATACTCCATGACCATACACAGGTGAGATCTTGTAGGGAAGGAGCAGAGCATGGAGACCACAAAGGGACAATCAGCGAATGTCAGGATGTCCCTCTCCAGAAAGGCCATTTCCACTTTCCGTGGCCTATCCAAGTTCTTCTTGGCCATTTTCTTCATAGCAAAGACCTGTTGTGAGACTTTATGATGCACTAAGTAGACGGCACTAGAGAGAAGGAGAATCCAAGGGTTATAATAAATCCTTATTACAGTCTGTATATAGAAGTCATTATATGATTTTCTGTACTAATGTTTATACTAGAAGTCCGGCCATCACTAGAAATCCACATCTAGAAATACATGAGACACTACATAGATCACCTATGGGAGGTTCCACAATGCCACGTCTGCCGGAGCCCTCACCAAGGTCACATTACAGGTGAGAGAATCTACCGAAATTCTTCTTGGGCAGATTCGCTATAATTGACCAGTAGTTACGATTCAGTCCAAATAAAAATTGGTCCAAATTGAAAGTCCTCCAATTGCTGTAAGCAGATGTTTTTTAAGCTCTCTCCACACCCCAAAGCATAATAAATGGAGGGGAGGAAATACGTTAAAATGTAATTAAACATAATATACCCACCTGTCCTAGGCCCTCACCTGTCCATCACTGCAGTCCTCCATCCTCTGTGCCAGTCTTTGGTTGTTCTGGCGCCCCCTTCTGCTGCTGAGGCCAGTGATTGGACTCACATGGTCATGGTGGACGGTGGCAGGTGCAGATGTCATTGATGTCCATATCGTGTCACCCCTATCGTGACCATGTGTAGCCAATAACTCTTATCAGCTCCATAATGAAGCCCCCCCAAAAAAACAAAGACTGGAGCGGAGAGCAGGAAAGCTCTGGTGGAGGTGGCAGCATAAGGACAGATGAGGGTCCAGGACAGGTGAGTGTAATGTATTATATTATTTGAATCCCTTTCCTTACAGTTTGATTTGTTACAGATCAGTTTGCTCAACTGGATATACAGTACAGTAACTGAGCTGAATAGTGACATTTAGATGTGGACAGTGGTGTGGACTTGTATCGTTTCCCTATGACAGTGATGGCGAACCTTTTAGAGACCGAGTGCCCAAACTGCAATCCAAAACTCACTTATTTATCGCAAAGTGCCAACACGGCAATTTAACCTGAATACTGTCTGAGGTTTTATTTTGGAAAAACAACTCCTACATTAGCACGCAATAGAGTCTATAGCAAAGAGCTTGTAAGCGCTGCAGTCCAAGCCTAAGATTCTCGCCACCGATTGCAGAGGAGGTCTGTTGTTGAGAATGGAGAGGATTTTTATTCAAAAGTAAAATTGCAAAGTCGTTTGTTTTTACAACCTCTTTGTTTCTGTAACCCTTTATCATGATGAGAATAACCCTTTAAGCCAGGGATGTCAAACTTTAATATACAGAGGGCCAAAATTAAAAGCTTGGACAAAATCACAGGCCAAACTTTATATTTGTTAAAAAATGTCTACAATTCAGGAAGTTTTTCCTTATCAAATAAAACTATTAACTTTTGCAATTATATTGTAATAATATAATATGTTATGTAAGAGCCGTAAAAAGCATGGCCTAATGTAAATATGTAATAACAAAAGGATAAAAAAAACTTGAATAAAACAGATAATAAAGTATGATGCAAACAAATGTGCCCCCAAACAGAGTATGATACCCCCACAGTGAATTCCTCCACATGCACAGTATGATGACCCTACTGTACCCCCCATCAATCCCTGGTGACCCCATCACAGTATGATTGTGACCCCATCACAGTATGATTCTCCAGCAGTAATCCCCACACAGCCCTCCATACAGTATAATGGTCCCCACATAGTTCTCCATACAGTATAATGACACCACATAGTCCTCCATAAAGTGTAATGGGCCCCACATAGTCCTCCATACAGTATAATGGGCCCCACATAGTCCTGCATACAGTATAATGGCCCCATATAGTCCTCCATACAATGTAATGGCCCCACATAGTCCTCCATACAGTACAATGGCCTCACATAGTCCTCCATACAGTATAATGGCCCCACATAGTCCTCCATACAGAATAATAGGCCCCACATTGTCCTCCATACAGTATAATGGTCCCCACATAGTTCTCCATACAGTATAATGACACCACATAGTCCTCCATACAGTGTAATGGGCCCCACATAGTCCTCCATACAGTATAATGGGCCCCACACAGTCCTCCATAAAGTGTAAAGGGCCCCACATAGTCCTCCTTACAGTATAATGGCCCCCACATAGTCCTCCATAAGGGTGTAATGGGCCCCACATAGTCCTCCATACAGTGTAATGGCCTCACATAGTGCTCCATACAGTGTAATGGGCCCACATAGTCCTCCATACAGTATAATGGCCCCATATAGTCCTCCATACAATGTAATGGCCCAACATAGTCCTCCATACAGTACAATGGCCTCACATAGTACTTCATACAGAATAATGGGCCCCCATATGGTCCTTCCTACAGTATAATGGCCCCCACATAGTCCTCCATACAGAATAATGGGCCCCCATATGGTCCTTCGTACAGTATAATGGCCCCACATAGTCCTCCATACAGAATAATGGGCCCCACATAGTCCTAAATACAGAATAATGGGCCCCCATATGGTCCTTCCTACAGTATAATGGCCCCCACATAGTCCTCTATACAGTGTAATGGGCCCCACATAGTCCTCCATACAGTGTAATGGCCCCATATAGTCCTCCATACAGTGTAATGGGCCCACATAGTCCTCCATACAGTATAATGGCCCCACATAGTCCTCCATACAGAATAATGGGCCCCCCATATGGTCCTTCCTACAGTATAATGGCCCCCACATAGTCCTCCATACAGTGTAATGGGCCCCACATAGTCCTCCATACAGTGTAATGGCCCCATATAGTCCTCCATACTGTGTAATGGGCCCATATAGTCCTCCATACAGTATAATGGCCCCACATAGTCCTCCATACAGTATAATGGCCCCACATAGTCCTCCATACAGTATATTGGCCTCATATAGTCCTTCCTACAGTATAATGGGCCCCACATACTCTTTCATACAGTATTATGAGCACCACATAGTCCTCCATACAGTGTAATGGTCCCACATAGTCCTCCATACAGTACAATGGCCTCACATAGTCCTCCATACAGAATAATGGGCCCCACATAGTCCTCCATACAGAATAATGGGCCCCCATATGGTCATTCCTACAGTATAATGGCCCCCACACAGTCCTCCATACAGTGTAATGGGCTCCACATAGTCCTCCATACAGTATAATGGCCCCACATAGTCCTCCATACAGTATAATGGCTCCAAATGCTCCTCCATATTGTAAAATGGCCCCATATAGTCCTCCATACAGAATAATGGGCCCCCATATGGTCATTCCTACAGTATAATGGCCCCCACACAGTCCTCCATACATTGTAATGGGCTCCACATAGTCCTCCATACAGTGTAATGGCCCCATATAGTCCTCCATACATTGTAATGGGCCTACATAGTCCTCCATACAGTATAATGGCCCCACATAGTCCTCCATACAGTATAATGGCCCCACATAGTCCTCCATACAGTATATTGGCCCCATATAGTCCTTCCTACAGTATAATGGGCCCCACATACTCTTTCATACAGTATTATGAGCACCACATAGTCCTCCATACAGTGTAATGGGCCCCACATAGTCCTCCATACAGTATAATGGCCCCACATAGTCCTCCATACAGTATAATGGCTCCAAATGCTCCTCCATATTGTAAAATGGCCCCATATAGTCCTCCATACAGTATAATGGCCCCGCATACTTCTCCATATTTTATAATGACTCCATATAGTCCTCCATACAGTATAATGGCCCCGCATAGTCCTCCATACAGAATAATGGGCCCCCATATGGTCCTTCCTACAGTATAATGGCCCCCACATAGTCCTCCATACAGTGTAATGGGCCCGCATACTTCTCCATATTTTATAATGGCCCCACATAGTCCTCCATACAGTATAATGGCCCCACATAGTCCTTCATACAGTATATTGGCCCCATATAGTCCTTCCTACAGTATAATGGGTTCCACATAGTTTTTCATACAGTATTATGAGCACCACATATTCCTCCATACAGAATAATGGGCCCCACATAGTCCTCCATACAGAATAATGGGCCCCCATATGGTCCTTCCTACAGTATAATGGCTCCCACATAGTCCTCATACAGTGTAATGGCCCCATATAGTCCTCCATACAGTGTAATGGGCCCACATAGTCCTTCATACAGTATAATGGCCCCACATAGTCCTCCATACAGTATAATGGCCCCACATAGTCCTCCATACAGTATATTGGCCCCATATAGTCCTTCCTACAGTATAATGGGCCCCACATACTCTTTCATACAGTATTATGAGCACCACATAGTCCTCCATACAGTGTAATGGGCCCCACATAGTCCTCCATACAATATAATGGCCCCACATAGTCCTCCATACAGTATAATGGCTCCACATGGTACTCCATATTGTATAATGGCCCCATATAGTCCTCCATACAGTATAATGGCCCTGCATACTTCTCCATATTTTATAATGGCCCCATATAGTCCTTCCTACAGTATAATGGGCCCCACATACTCTTTCATACAGTATTATGAGCACCACATAGTCCTCCATACAGTGTAATGGGCCCCACATAGTCCTCCATACAGTATAATGGCCCCACATAGTCCTCCATACAGTATAATGGCTCCATATAGTCCTCCATACAGTATAATGGCCCCGCATAGTCCTCCATACAGTATAATGGCCCCACTTAGTCCTCCATATAGTATAATGGCCCCACATAGTCCTCCATACAGTATAAAGGCCCCACATAGTCCTCCATACAGTATAAAGAGACCACATAGTCCTCCATATTGTATAATGACTCCGCATACATCTCCGTACAGTATAATGGCCCTGCATAGTGTTCCATACTGTATAATGGCCCCACATAGTCCTCCATACCTTATAATGGCCCTACATAGTCCTCCATACAGTATAATGGCCCCGCATGGTCCTCCATACAGTATAATGGCCCCGCATACTTCTCCACACAGTATAATGACCCCGCATACTTCTCCATACATTATAATGACCTCGCATACTTCTCCGTACAGTATAATGGTCCTGCATATTGTTCCATACTGTATAATGGCCCCACATAGTCCCCCATACCTTATAATGGCCCCACATAGTCCTCCATACAGTATAATGGCCCCGCATGGTCCTCCATACAGTATAATGGCCCCGCATACTTCTCCACACAGTATAATGACCCCGCATACTTCTCCGTACAGTATAATGGTCCTGCATAGTGTTCCATACTGTATAATGGCCCCACATAGTCCTCCATACAGTATAATGGCCCCGCATGGTCCTCCATACAGTATAATGGCCCCGCATGGTCCTCCATACAGTATAATGGCCCCGCATACTTCTCCACACAGTATAATGACCCGCATACTCCTCCATACAGTATAATGACCCCGCATACTTCTCCGTACAGTATAATGGTCCTGCATAGTGTTCCATACTGTATAATGGCCCCACATAGTCCTCCATACAGTATAATGGGCCCCGCATACTTCTCCACACAGTATAATGACCCCGCATACTCCTCCATACAGTATAATGACCCCGCATACTTTTCCGTACAATATAATGGCCCTGCATAGCGTTCCATACTGTATAATCAGGTCGCACGTGTAGAGGAGAGTGGCCGCGGTGCTAGTGAGAGGGGAATGGTGCGCGGGCTGAGGAGAGTGATGGTGGTGGCGGCAGTGCTGAGGACATGGAGCTCGTGCCCACCGGGAGGGCTCTGCGTGCCATAGGTTCGCCACCACTGCCCTATGATAACACTGAATGTTAGAGCACAGAGGCAGAAGTATTGTCATAGGGAACCCTGAGAAATGTGGATTATGGTAACAGAAATCTCACCCAAAAGCTCCGCTGCTGATGAGTTTCGAAGTTTCATAGTCGCTCATATGTGGCTTTCCTGCCGGGATCAATGATGATTCGATCACGCTCTATAAAGGAATAAGAAATGATATTAAGGAAAAAAGCTCCAGATGCAGAAACGTCTCCCCCTATATTATGTCCCAGCTGATTTACACTGATCCGATGTAGGGAGGATACAAGCCGGACGCTCCGCAGACACGGATGTAATATAAGGGGGTCCTCTATACACCGGTATAATTGTAAAGTGCTGGATAATATGAGAGATCAAACAGAGAAGAACTTACTGGGAATCTGTCAGCAGGATTGTTCTATGTAATCTGGAAGTAGCATGATGTAGGGGCAGAGACCCTGATTCCAACGATGTGTTACTTACTAGGCTGTGTGCTGTTGTTTCCATAAAATCAGTTTTTGATCAGCAGGAGATTATCACTAGAGGACTATGTGTCTCGTGCCATGTAGTCCTATTGCTCTGTAACCCCGACTCAACCACGGATTAGCAGCGTTCTGCCTATGCACAGTGTACACAGAAAGCTGCCAATCAGTAGTGTGGGCGGGGTTATACAGGGCTCAGCATTCAGAGGACTGCTAGATCTGCTGCGAATAAAACAGTGATTTTATTACAACTGCTGCACCCAGTAAAGTAAGTGATATATCGTTGGAATCAGGGTCTCTGTCCCTACATCATGCTGCTCTCTGATGAAATAGCATGAACCTGGTGACAGATTCCCTTTAATATAAATGCAGTTGACTAACACATTAGTGTCATCTCCACTTAGAATAGAGACGTCCCCTGGTTATATGGGGGATAATACTGGTCAGGTCAGTCACACCCCATAATCTGGTGATACACAGACGTCCCCCTCTATGATACTTACACCGGCGGATTCCTGGATCTCCGGGATCTCACAGATTCCACTGTCAGGATTCACCAGCGCAGATGGAACTAAAATAGTGATAAATGATGAAGAGATAAAATGTATTAGACGATATCAATCCTACATAGATAATACAGCGATATAACGGGGAAATGACAAGACGTCTGTGAATGGGATTAATACTCGTTATATGGGGATTCTAATATGGGAACGTACGGGGCATCCACAGATAAATGTAATGTAAATGATGGAGGACCCCCAATCATCACATGAATGAGAAGCCCCCCACCCCTGCTGCACATGAGAGTGATGGGAAGAGAGCTGAAACATAGCAGCCATATGCAAATTAGCCTGGAAGTGCACTGGGGGCGTGTCACTGCACTCAGATTTCTCTTCCATGCCCCCAGTGCACTTCCATCCTGATTTGTATATGGCTTTTACATTAGATTTCTCCTGACTGGTACATTGGATTTCTGCAAGCAAATAATTATTATTAGGGGACAATGGCCTATACGGTCATACTCAGCGGCGGCAGGCCACGCGACTGCTATGGGACCCGTGAGCTGGTGGGGCCCAGTGTCAGCGCCCGCATTGGGCTCCGCCTGCATCGGGCCCCTTCCACATCCCACCCCAGATCGCAGTTGAAAGCAATGATGGAGGCGGGAGCGTTAGATGAAACTTCCTTTCACATCATTCCCCCTCTGCGTCTGATGCAGCAGCGCGATGACATCAGTTCAATTGGGTCGGGTAGTGGAACTGATGAGAGGCGCTGCAGAGACTGAAGCAGCGGGGGAACAAGGAGCGGTAAGTGTATATTTATTTATTTTTGAGTGAGTATGTGGTGCCCATATTGCTGGAGGACTGTGGCTGCACTCGATCCTATGGGTGCTGCACTCAGTCCTATGGGGGCTGCACTAAGCCCTATAGGGGTTGCACTGAACCCTATGGGGGCTGCATTATGCCCTATGGGGGCTGGCTTATATTGCGAGGAAGACCATGGGGGGTGCATTATATTGCATGGAGGACCATGGGGGTGCATTATATTGCATAGAGGACCATGGGGGTGCATTATATTGCATGGAGGACCATGAGGGGTGCATAATATTGCGTGGATGACCATGGGAGGTGCACAATATTGCATGGAGGACAATATGGGTGCATTATATTGCATGAAGGACCATGGGGGTGCATTATATTTTGTGAAGGACCAGGGGGATGCATTATATTGCATGGAGGACCATGGGGGGTTCATTATATTGCATGGAGGACCATGGAGGGTGCATTATATTGCATGGAGGACCATGAGGGGTGCATTATATTGCATGGAGGACCATGGGGGGTGCATTATATTTTGTGGAGGACCACGAGGGGTGCATTATATTGCATGGAAGACCATGGGGGTGCATTATATTGTGTGGGGACCATGGGGTGGCGCATTATATTATATGTAAGGCTATGTGGGACCATTATGATATTTGAAGGGTTATGTGGGGCCATTATAATATTTGGAGGGTTATGTCGGGGCATTATACTGTATGCAAGCAATTATACGGTGTGAAGATTTGTGTGGGGTCCATCTTACTGTGTGAAGGGCTGTGTGTTGCCTTTATACTGTTTGGAGGGCTAGCAGGGGCCATTTTATGGTGTGGTGAGGTATGGGGGCCATTATACTGCATAGAAGGCTGTGTGGGGGTCACAGTTGGGGGATCATACTGTGTTGGGGTCACCATGCTTTGCGTCGGGAGTTGAGGGGGTGTACAGTAGGGTCATTATACTGTGCATGTGGAGGCTAATGTGGAGGAATGCACCATGGAGGAATCATACTGTATTTGGGGGGCACTTTTGTTGGCATCATACTATAGGGGGGCAATGAAATAGAAATCTAGGACTTCAGCAGGAGGAAAATTAATATGTAAAGGCTGGAAAGTTGTGAGATCTGCTCTCCTGTCACTCCGACAATTATTTAATTTTTTTTTTTTCAGTTTGGGGGGCAATCAGAACTTCTGCTATTGTGCCCCATGATTTCTATGCATGCCCCTGGTCCTACCACTACTTCTATATGAAACAATGTGCTGCCAGGTTCCCATTACACAGAGTAGAGCAGACCTGAGCAAAGTGGAGCCCGTGGGCCACATCCGGCCCTCTGACTGTTCCAGTCCGGCCTGTGGACTGAGATAGCAGTAGGACTGAAGCAGAGGCCCACGGACCGCACCGTGCCTGCCCACTCGCTTACACCGCCGCCTGGCCCTGTCTCCATCTGCGAGCCGCTGAGCTGCTGCATTAGTAGAGGAGGGACCTCCAGCCCCTTCCTCCGCCAATCAGCGTGTGAAGCAGCTGACGCAATGACGTCATCGGAGACATGAAAAGAGGCACAGCACCGGGGGCACGGGAGCAAGGTGAATGTGTGCTTTTTTTAAGGTGTATGGGATGTCTGACAGGACACGGGGAGACTATAGGGGTCTATTGCAGGACATGGGGAGGCTATAGGGTTCTATTGCAGGACATGTGAAGGCTATAGGGGTCTATTGTAGGACATGGGGAGGCTATAGGGGTCTATTGCAGGACATGGGGAGGCTATAGGGGTCTATTGCAGGACATGGGGAGACTATAGAGGTCTATTGCAGGACATGGAGAGGTTATAGGGGTCAATTGCAGGACATGGGGAGGCTAGAGGGGTCTATTGCAGGACATGTGAAGGCTATAGGGGTCTATTGCAGGACATGGGGAGGCTATAGGGGTCTATTGCATGACATGGGGAGGCTATAGGGGTCAGTTGCAGGACATGGGGAAGGCTATAGGGGTCTATTGCAGGACATGGGGAGGCTATAGGGGTCTATTGTAGGACATGGGGAGGCTATAGGGGTCTATTGCATGACATGGGGAGGCTATAGGGGTCTATTGCAGGACATGGGGAGACTATAGAGGTCTATTGCAGGACATGGAGAGGTTATAGGGGTCAATTGCAGGACATGGGGAGGCTAGAGGGGTCTATTGCAGGACATGTGAAGGCTATAGGGGTCTATTGCAGGACATGGGGAGGCTATAGGGGTCTATTGCATGACATGGGGAGGCTATAGGGGTCAGTTGCAGGACATGGGGAAGGCTATAGGGGTCTATTGCAGGACATGGGGAGGCTATAGGGGTCTATTGTAGGACATGGGGAGGCTATAGGGGTCTATTGCAGGACATGGGGAGGCTATAGGGGACTATTGCAGGACATGGGGAGGCTATAGGGGTCTATTGCAGGACATGGAGAGACTATAGAGGTCTATTACAGGACATGGAGAGGTTATAGGGGTCAATTGCAGGACATGGGGAGGCTATAGGGGTCTATTGCAGGACATGGGGAGGCTATAGGGGTCAGTTGCAGGACATGGGGGAGGCCATAGGGGTCGACTGCAGGACATGGGGAGGCTAAAGGGGTCTATTGCAGGACATGGAGAGGCTATGGGAGTCTATTGCAGGACATGGGAAGGCGATAGGGGTCTATTGCAAGACATGGGGAGGCTATGGGAGTCTGTTGCCTGACATGGGGAGGCTATGGGGGTCTATTGCAGGACATGGAGAGGCTATGGGGGTCTGTTGCAGGACATGTGGAGGCTATGGGGGTCTGTTGCAGGACATGTGGAGGCTATGGGGGTCTGTTGCTGGACATGGGGAGGCTATGGGGTCTGTTACTGGACATGGGGATGGTCTGGGGGTCTGTTGCTGCATATAGGGAGACTATAGAGTTTTATTGCAGGACATGGGTAGGCTATAGGGGTCTATTGCAGGACATGGGGAGGCTCTGGGAGTCAGTTGAGGGACATAGTGAGGCTCTAGGAGTCAGTTGAGGGACATGGTGAGGCTCTGGGAGTCTGTTGAGGGACATGGTGAGGCTATGGGGGTCTGTTGCTGGACATGGTAAGGCTATGGGGGTCTGTTGGAGGACATGAGGAGGCTATGAAGGTCTGTCCCAGGACATGGGGAGGCCTATGAGGGTCTGTTGCAAGACATGGGGAGGCTATGGGGGTCTGTTTCTGGATGTGGGGAGGCTGTGTGGGGCTCTCATGTTGGACGTCGAGTGATTATGGGGCTCATACGGTATATAGAAGGGGCTGTATTCGGGTTCGAACTGTATAAAGGGGGATTCTTACTTCTGCTCAATATTAAGTCATGCAATTAATATTATTGTAATTAATATAAGAATTATAATTATTATATTGATATTAATATGGATCAGAATTAATCACAGTCTCTAATGTGGCCCCTCGGGAAAATGAATTGCCCACCCTTGGAGTACAGAGTACATCTAACATTATCCCCGTCCTCTATTATATCTGGATATTCCTTGTAGAAGGTCGGATGATCGCTCACCTGTAATAAGATCGCTGTTCAGCTCCGGCTCACTCCTTGTAGGGTCAGGGATTTCCGGGGTCACATTTTGCTCATATTCGCCGTCGCCTTCTGGTGTTTCCTGATTGATATAATATATATAATTAATATGTGGAATATTTCACTAAATTACCAAATACATAAATCAGGAAGGACTAAATCAACATTTACAGATACACCAATTGTAACTGTACGAATCCCGCGCCATCTTCAGAACTTTTCTCAGAAAGTTCTCTCACTTCAGGGGATTAAGATGAGTTAACATTACAAAATCTCACGTTCTGTGTCAGATTCTATTTTCTACACCGTGATATCCCAGAGCGGTGTTATCTGCGTTCTATATACCATGGCGATATCTTGTAATTCATTCATTACAGTATTCGGTAGAATTGCTTTACACTGCAGCTCCTCTCCACAAGTCCAGATTAATATACTGTATAAGAGACTTGTATACACAATATTTCTGTAAAGATGTCTATTATCTCAGCTGCAGCATTTAGAAGCAGGAAGACTCTGATAATAGTGATAGACAGAGGCGGGATATACAGACTTCCCACCACTGAGCTGTGACTACATCTGCAGAATACAGACTGTCATCACAGACGAGGGAGCAGCAGAGACAGACGGCCATAAAATATCCTATGCCTGCCGGGGACTGACAGGGAGGCCTGTAAGATCTAACCCCAGATCTTCTGAGATCTGACTGGTGATCTGGAGAAGATCAGAGAACAAGGACGAGTGATAGAGAAGATGATGGCTTCTTACCAGGCGTTCCGATGAGCGGGCCGGACGTTCCAGTACACACAGGACTTTTTCGGCCAGGTCTTTAACAAAAGTCAAATCTCCATTTTGAGATCTTTTTTCAGCCTATAAAGAAGAAAAGAAACAATAAGGAACATTCTGAGGTGAGAAAGGTCACAATGGAGGCGGCCATTGTATGTGACATCTGCTCCTCTCTCTGCAGATACAATGACTACATATCTGGGGTTTATAGTGTTATATATTAGAGGAAAGGACAAGCTTCTATCCCACCATTATTGTCTATTATTACAGAGAAGTTTTGTGCGGAGTGTCCGCCATTTACCTGTTGTAGTAATGTCCTGATGTTGTGACATAAATCCATCAGATACTCTGAGGTTAGTTGATCTTGTTGATTTTTGGTCAGGCAGTCCTTTACTAGCTGCATCACCAGCCGGCGAGTGAAGCTGAGGACGCCATCGGGTGGTAGAAGCACAATGTTAGGGCGATTGATGATAAGAATGTCCAATAGTGCTTCTTCCTGAAAATCGTCTAGATATAATCCAGCCATAGCGAAAAACTGCAAGTGCTATCAATCACTATGGAACCAAGAATGGCACCCGTGAGCCTGTGTGCATTGTAAAAGTAGCAATTGTGAGCTGTGATGTCATAATGGCCGACTGTCATCACGGAATCTTGTGATGGAATCTTCAAGAAGCGGCTCTGCACAAATACAGTGGGAAAAATAAGTATTTGATACACTGCTGATTTTGGAAGTTTTCCCACCTACAAAGAATGGAGAAGTCTGTAATTTTTATCGTAGGTACAGATTCTAAAAAAAAATCCAGAAAATCACATTGTATGATTTTTACATAATTTGCATTTTATTGCATGATATAAATATGTGATCACCTACTGATGAGCAAGAATTCTGGCTCACCGACCTGTTATGCTATGTACGCACGTTGAGTATTTGGTTGCAGAAATTTCTGCAAGGTTTCTGCATTTCTTGGCAGCAAAAACCCTGCTGAAAAAACAGACGTTTTGCCGCGATTTTGATGTGTTTTTGCCACATGTTTGCATGAGGTTTTTGCATGTGTTTTTTTAAGCTTTTTTGTATAGCAGTGAATGCTTTTTGGAGCTAAATAAAGATATTTGAAAAAAGAAATGTTGAACATTGCTTTAACCCTTAGATTACTGTTTGACCTGGGGTGAGTATATTGGTTAATTTAAATGATTAAAGAATGTGTCTGTTATATTTCAAATAAAGTGTTTTATTCTTGGTGTGTGTGTTTATTTAACTTTTTACTTACAGGTTTAGTACTGAGGGTTAATCCATGTCCATAAAGACACATACAAAAAATCAATTGCTAGACACTCTAGTTAGACATTACTACCTTAGATACCAATTAGCCACATGATAGGCTCAGGGATAAAATTGACTCCAGCTCAACCAATAATGTAAGTATAGTTCATTTATTAGAAACGATAAAAATTACAATTAAAAACAATAAGTGAAGATAGAGGGGAGTGAGGAGAGGGGGGACCTCAAACCAGGAGACACCGATATGTAGACAACGATACTAATGCTTACACAAAATACAGCCAGTTAATGACATCAATATGGCTGCTGTATATTAGAATAAGTCACCAATTAGTCAATTACCATACTATACCATTTTGCATACATAAAGCGTATTCTACAAACTTCAATTTAAAGTGCATAGTGCAAAACATAACTATGTATTATTCAATAGTAATAGATCCACTGGTATAAAGAGGCAAAAGTCAGCTATGAATGTAAGATGGTAGTGCATCAGTATCAAAGTAAAAATGAAAACAATGTAGTTTAATTATTGCCAAATTTGGCTTATATTGATAAACTGATGGTCAAAGCTGTACTTCCATCAGATGATAATTAATTCAAACATTGGCTAAAGTGAAAAAAATGATTCATTACCTGAATACTATGTAGTAAGTGAGCAGGGAGTGATAAGGACGCTGTGTCTCCCGCAGCCTCCATAAGCGTCCTTATCACCTCACTTATTGCACCTCTGCATGAGAATTTTGTCACGCAGCATCGGTGCAGTTAGTGAGGTCACTGGATCTCATCAGCTGATGAACTCATGTGACCTCTGTCCTGGCAGCTCAGCACTATACACTGCAGGGAGCGATCACGCTCCTGTCAGTTTATAGCCTGCTGTGAGGTGATCGGATCACCATGGGATACTTGTGATTCGGCGGATAGGTGAGTATAAGCTCTTTTCATTTAAACTTATTTTTTCCCTGCAAGCACAGACCCAAGCTGATGACAGCTCCCATCATCAATGCCTGCACTTGCTATTATCAGCGGCAGCAGCCCTAGGCTGTTGGGAGGACTGGTCTTTCATCAGCTGAACCTGTCACCCGCGGTCAATTCTTTATGCGTTTTTGCTGCGTTTTTGACCCATTGACTTCAATTGAGTCCGTCAAATACGCAGCAAAAATACACAGCAAATCCGCAAATATTTTGATACCTGCGTTTTCGTTGCAGATTTGACTGACTCAATTGAAGTCAATGGGATAAAAACGCTCAAAGAATTGACATGCTACAGATTTAAACGCAATGCTAATCCTGACAAGAAAATTCCTGATCTTGTGCACAGCACTTCAGGATTTTCATTGCATTAGCTGGCACAAGGATTCTCTAGCATTTTGGGCCCATTTCCGTGTGGAAAAAAATGCTGTGAAAATGCACCAATAACACACCATGTGCACACAGAACACAGTTTTTTTTAAGAAGCCCTCCTACTCAGCATTCTTTACCTGTATTAATTGCACCTGTTTGAAGTCGTTACCTGTATAAAAGACACCTGTCCACACACTCAATCAATCACACTCCAAGCACTCCACTATGGCCAAGAACAAAGAGCTGTCTAAGGACACCAGGGACAAAATTGTAGACCTGCACAAGGCTGGAATGGGCTACAGGAGAATAGGCAAGCAGCTTGTTGAGAAGGCAACAACTGTTGCTGCGATTATTAGAAAATGGAAGAAACACATGACGACTGTCAATCTTCCTTGGTCTGGTGCTCCATGCATGATCTTGCAATGTGAAGTAAGGATGATTCTGATAAAGGTCAGGAATCAGCCCAGAACTACATGGGAGGATCTGCTCAATGACCTGAAGAGAGCTGGGACCACAGTCTCAAACATTACCGCTAGTAACTTACTACACCGTCATGGACGAAAATCCTGCAGTGCACGCAAGGTCCCCCTGATCACGCCAGCACATGTCCAGGCCCATTTGAAGTTCACCAATGACCATCTGGATGATCCCGAGGAAGCATGGGAGAAGGTCATGTGGTCAGATGAAACCGAAATAGAACTTTTTGCTATCAACTCCACTCACTGTGTTTGGAGGAAGGAGAAAGATGAATACAACCCCAAGAACACCGTCCCAACCTTGAACCATGGTGGGGAAAACATCATACTTTGGGGGTCTTTTCTGCTAATGGGACAGGACAACTGCATCGTATTGAAGGGAGGATGGATGGGGTCATGTAGATTTTGGCTAACAACATCCTTCCCTCAGTAATGACAATGACCCAAAATACAGACAGGACAACTAAGGAGTGTCTATGTAAGAAGCATTTCAAGGTCCTGGAGTGGCCTAGCCAGTCTCCAGACCTGAACCCAATAGAAAATCTTTGGAGGGAGCTGAAACTAAATGTTGCCCAGCGACAGCCCCGAAAACTGAAAGATCTGGAGAAGATCTGTATGGAGGAGTGGGCCAAAATCCCTGCTGCAGTGCGTGCAAACCTGGTCAAGAACTACAGGAAACGTCTGACCTCTGTAATTGCAAAGGTTTCTGCACCAAATATTAAATTCTGTTTTTCTATTGTATCAAATACTTATTCCAGGCAATAAAATGCAAATTAATTATGTAAAAATCATACAAAGCAATTTCCTGGATTATTTTTTTTTTACATTCTGTTTCTCACAGTTGAAGTGTACCTATAACAAAAATTACAGGCCTCTCCATTCTTTGTAGGTGGGAAAACTTGCAAAATCAGCAGTGTATCAAATACTTATTTTCCCAACTGTAGATGCTGCCTTGCAATATTTAGGGTTTGTTCAAACTCGCGTATAAATAATGGGTCCCATTCCCATCCAGGAGAGTGGAAGAAATCTTAGTCACTAAGCTGGTACTGTAAAAAGGAAGTGTTTTTGTCACAGAAAAAAAAATGCTGATGTAATGGCATTTGTGGAAACACCCCACAGATATCCTCAGTCATATGATGGGAAATATTGTATATACAGTGGTGGCCAAAAGTATTGGCACCCCTGCAATTCTGTCAGATAATATTCAGTTTCTTCCTGAAAATGATTGCAATCACAAATTCTTTGGTCTTATTATCTTCATTTAATTTGCTTGCATGGAAAAAACACAAAATAGAATGAAGCAAAAATCAAATCATTGATCATTTCACACAAAACTCCAAAAATGGGCCAGACAAAAGTATTGGCACCCTCAGCCTAATACTTGGTTGCACAACCTTTAGCCAAAATAACTGCGAACAACCGCTTCCGGTAACCATCAATGAGTTTCTTACAATGCTCTGCTGGAATTGTAGACCATTCTTCTTTGGCAAACTGCTCCAGGTCCCTGATATTTGAAGGGTGCCTTCTCCAAACTGCCATTTTGAGATCTCTCCACAGGTGTTCTATGGGATTCAGGTCTGGACTCATTGCTGGCCACCTTAGAAGTCTCCAGTGCTTTCTCTCAAACCATTTTATAGTGCTTTTGGAAGTGCGTTTTGGGTCATTGTCCTGCTGGAAGACCCATCACGTCTGAGGGAGACCCAGCTTTCTCACACTGGGCCCTACATTATGCTGCAAAATTTGTTGGTAGTCTTCAGACTTCATAATGCCATGCACACGGTCAAGCAGTCCAGTGCCAGAGGCAGCAAAGCAACCCCAAAGCATCAGGGAACCTCCACCATGTTTGACTGTAGGGACCGTGTTCTTTTCTTTGAATGCCTCTTTTTTTTCCTGTACACTCTATGTTGATGCTTTTTCCCAAAAAAGCTCTACTTTTGTCTCATCTGACCAGAGAACATTCTTCCAAAATGTTTTAGGCTTTCTCAGGTAAGTTTTGGCAAACTCCAGCCTGGTTTTTTTATGTCTCGGGGTAAGGAGTGGGGTCTTCCTGGGTATCCTACCGTACAGTCCCTTTTCATTCAGACGCCGACGGATAGTACGGGTTGACACTGTTGAACTTGTTTGGATGTTAGTCGAGGTTCTTTATCCACCATCCGCACAATCTTGCGTTGAAATCTCTCGTCAATTTTTCTTTTCCGTCCACATCTAGGGAGGTTAGCCACAGTGCCATGGGCTTTAAATTTCTTGATGACACTGCGCACGGAAGACACAGCAACATTCAGGTCTTTGGAGATGGACTTGTAGCCTTGAGATTGCTCATGCTTCCTCACAATTTGGTTTCTCAAGTCCTCAGACAGTTCTTTGGTCTTCTTTCTTTTCTCCATGCTCAATGTGGTACACACAAGGACACAGGACAGAGGTTGAGTCAACCTCTGCGCATCCTCCTCCTCCTCATGTTCAGCCTCCATCTCAGATATCACCACATCAGTTACAAGCTGGAAGCACTGCAGTACTGCCTCAGCCAAGCGGCAACAGGCTGTGCTGAAACTCATAAGCTTAGGTGATAAACCTCACACTGCTTGTGAGTTGTGGACAGCTGTGAAAGAGCAGGCAGATCTGTGGCTGAGACCGCTGAACCTACATCCAGGCATGGTCGTGTATGGGGGCTCTGAGGCGAGGCGAGATCACACAAGTACCATGCCTGGCTCATGTGCTTAACATCGTGATTCAGCGGTTTCTTAAATCGTACCCCGAGTTGCCAGATCTGCTTGTCAAAGTACGCCGCCTGTCAGCTCATTTTCGCAAGTCGGCTACAGCTTCCGCCGCCCTTGCTGTGTTGCAGCAGCGTTTACAGCTTCCGGCACACCGACTGGTGTGTGATGTCCCCACTCATTGGAACTCTACCCTTCACATGTTGCAAAGGATTTGTGAGCAGAAGAGAGCAGTTGTGGAGTACCAGCTGCAACAAGGCCGTCGATATTCAGGTTAGACTCCACACATAAGACCTCAGGAGTGGATCTGGATGTCTGACATATGTACCATCCTGACAAACTTTGAGGAGTCCACCAAGATGGTGAGTGGTGATGACGCCATCATTAGCGTCAGCATCCCACTTGTCTGTCTTTTGCAACGCTCTCTGGAGAGAATTAAAGAGGAGGCATTGCAGCCAGAGTATGATGAGATGGATCAAGAAGCCGTAGCGGGTGATTACACACAGCCCAGCCTCATCTCATCCCAACGTGCATTGAGGGACAATGAGGGAGAGGATGAGGAGGAGGAGGAGGAGGAAGAACAGGAGCTGGTATCATGCGCTGTAGATGGTAGTACCTCTACAACTGTCATACCGTCGGTTCAGCGTGGGTGGCCTGAGGACAGGGGGGAGGAGGAGGAGGAGAGCATGGTCAGTCGTCATGTTGGTGAGGACACGGAAGCCTTGCCTGTTACCAGTCTGGCACGCATGGCTAACTTTATGTTACGCTGCCTTAACCGTGACCCTCGCGTTGTCAAAATGTTGGGTGACAGTCATTACTGGTTGGTGACACTTGTAGACCCCCGCTACAAGGAGAACTTTCACTCTCTTATTCCTGAGGTGGAGAGGTCTACAAAAATGGGGCAATACCAGAAGGCCCTTGCTGCAGAACTCTTAAAAAAATTCCCATCTGAACACGCTAGCGGCAGAGGTCACAGTTCGTTGCCCAACCAAGGCGTACAGGCGAGAGAGACGCAACTCCAATCCAGCAGAGACAGGGGAACACTGTCAACGTTCTGGGACAGTTTTCTGACACCCGCCCAGCTTACAGGCCCTGAGGCGCGGGGAACTCTCACAAGGAGTGGAAAGTTTCAAAAGATGATGAGGGAGTACCTTGCCGATCGTACCAGCGTCCTCCGTGATTCCTCTGTACCTTTTAATTATTGGGTATCCAAGCTGGACACTTGGAATGAACTCGCTCTGTACGCCTTATCGGAGCGTGTTTTTAGTGCCGCTGGGGGAATTATAACTGATAAGCGCACTCGCCTGTCAACTGACAATGCTGACAAGCTGACCCTTATCAAAATGAACAAGGGCTGGATTGGGCCAGACTTTTCATCACCACCAAATGACAGCAGAGTAACATAAAGTCAAATCCACTGTGTTATTTCGGGAGGTGTATTCCCATGCACCGCTTCACACCCACTCATGGGTATACGCTTCCTCATTTTGGCTCTATTTTGCTCTTCTCCTTATCCTCAGCCTCCACCACCACTATACCACCAGGGTGACCTTGGTCCGTGTTGCCAGCATTGCAAGTTCCTCCCTCCTAATTTTTGGTAGCTTTTGCTTGGAAGGCATAGGAAAAGACTATGGGAGACCCACTCCCCAATAATGGGAATAATGCTTTTAAGATGCTGTACTGCATGGCTCTTGTTTGCCAGCATTGCAAGTTACTCTGTCCTAATTTTTGGCAGCTTTTGCTTGGCAGGCATAGGCAAAGACTATGGGAGACCCACTCCCCAATAATGGGAATAATGTTTTTAAGATGCTGTACTGCATGGCTCTTGCAAGGGGCATTTAAACCGTGTTGTTAAGCTACTGCGACCTCCACCACTTTTCCAAGGGGCATTGATATTGTCTTTTTATTCCACTGCGACCTCCACGTCTCTTCCAAGGGGCATTTAAACCGTCTTTTTAAGCTACTGTGACCTCCACCACTCTTCCAAGGGGCATTAAAACCGTCTTCTTAAGCTACTGCGACCTCCACCGCTCTTCCAAGGGGCATTAAAACCGTCTTGTTAACCCTAGAACGCATGACCATAAAAATCTACATTTTCACATACCTGGGGCCTTTTAGGCCCGTGTGCAAATAACATGGAATAACTCAAACAAAAATGACAAACAACTATATACCTGAGGAATACCTAGAGTTTCAAAATTCTAACTAAAGTATTCTTGCAGAAAATAGAAAACAATTAACAGGACGGGCCTGCGAGGCCCCAGGTATGCGTTCTAGGATTAAGCTACTGCGACCTCCACCATTCTTCCAAGGGGCATTAAAACCATCTTGTTAAGCTACTGCAACCTCCACGTCTCTTCCAAGGGGCATTAAAACCGTCTTGTTAAGCTACTGCAACCTCCACGTCTCTTCCAAGGGGCCTTAAAACTGTCATGTTAAGCTACTGCAACCTCCACGTCTCTTCCAAGGGGCATTAAAACCTTCTTGTTAAGCTACTGCAACCTCCACGTCTCTTCCAAAGGGCATTAAAACCGTCTTGTTAAGCTACTGCAACCTCCACCACTTTTTCAAGGGGCATTGAAATTGTCTTTTTATTCCACTGTGGCCTCCACGTCTCTTCTAAGGGGCATTAAAACCGTCTTGTTAAGCTACTGCGACCTCCACTACTTCTCCAAGGGGCATTAAAACCGTCTTGTTAAGCTACTGCGACCTCCACCACTCTTCCAAGGGGCATTAATATTGTCTTTTTATTCCACTGTGACCTCCACCACACCTCCAAGGGGCATTAAAACCGTCTTGTTAAGCTACTGCAACCTCCACGTCTCTTCCAAGGGGCATTAAAACCGTCTTGCTAAGCTACTGCAACCTCAATGTCTCTTCCAAGGGGCATTAAAACTGTTTTGTTAAGCTACTGCGACCTCCACGTCTCTTTCAAGGGGCATTAAAACCGTCTTGTTAAGCTACTGCGACCTCCACCACTTTTCCCAGGGGCATTGATATTGTCTTTTTATTCCACTGCGACCTCCACCATTCTTCCAAGGGGCATTAAAACCGTCTTGTTAAGCTACTGCGACCTCTACCACTTTTCCCAGGGGCATTGATATTGTCTTTTTATTCCACTGCGACCTCCACGACTCTTCCAAGGGGCATTTAAACCATCTTGTTTAGCTACTGTGACCTCCACCACTCTTCCAAGGGGCATTAAAACCGTCTTGTTAAGCTACTGCGACCTCCACCACTTTTCCCAGGGGCATTGATATTGTCTTTTTATTCCACTGTGACCTTCACCATTCTTCCAAGCGGCATTAAAACAGTCTTGTTAAGCTACTGCGACCTCCAACACTTTTCCCAGGGGCATTGATATTGTCTTTTTATTCCACTGCGACCTCCACGTCTCCTCCAAGGGGCATTAAAACTGTCTTGCTAAGCTGCTGCAAACTCCACGTGTCTTCCAAGGGGCATTAAAACCATCTTGTTAAGCTACTGCAACCTCCACATCTTTTCCAAGGGGCATTAAAACCATCTTGTTAAGCTACTGCAACCTCCACGTCTCTTCCAAGGGGCATTAAAACCGTCTTTTTAAGCTACTGCAACCTCCACGTCTCTTCCAAGGGGCATTAAAACCATCTTGTTAAGCTACTGCAACCTCCACGTCTCCTCCAAGGGGCATTAAAACCATCTTGTTAAGCTACTGCAAACTCCACATCTCTTCCAAGTGGCATTAAAACCATCTTGTTAAGCTACTGCGACCTCCACCACTTTCCCCAGGGGCATTAAAACCATCTTGCTAAGCTGCTGCGACCTCCACCATTCTTCCAAGGGGCATTAAAACTGTCTTGTTAAGCTACTGCGACCTCCACCACTTTTCCAAGGGGCATTGATATTGTCTTTTCATTCCACTGCAACCTCCACCATTCTTCCAGAGGGCATTGCATTTCTTCCTAATTTTAGTCAGCTTTTGCTTTTCAATGCATAGGCGAACACTAAGGGAGACCCACTCCCCAATAAGGGGTAGAAGGTTTTTAGTATGCTGTAATCCACGTCTGTTTCAAGGGGCATTGCAGTTCCTCATAATTTTTGGAAAGCCTTCCATTCACTGCTTAGGCCAACATTGCACAGGAGACCAGTTGCTATAAATGGAAAAAACGTTTTAGTTAAGGCCCTCTGACCTCCATGTCAAGGGGCATTAAAGTGCCTCGAAATTTTTGTTAGGCATTGCACTCACTGCATGCCCTTTAACTGTGTAGCCGAACCGCTCCTTTTGGTACCGAAACATATCCTACAAGACATGTGTGGTTGACTGGCGTGATATTGATGTGAATGGTCCCTGTTCCTCCTGCTCTTTCTCCTTTGCCACCACCTCATCCATCATTCATCACCTGAAGCTTTGTTTTAACGGGAGTCATAGAACTGGGATAGTAGCAGGAAAACATCCAGCAATCCTCGGAGAAGGTAGGATATGCGCTAAAACGCTGATCACCTCAGGCCTAGCCGCTACTACATACATGCGCTTGCATTCCAAGAAAACGAAGCAGACGCTAACTTCTATCATCATCATTATGCTCCTCATCTTGGCACTCTCAACTCCCCTGATGGAGAAGCCAGGGCCCACCGGAGGAGTCTGGTTCTCTGGTGGGCTCGTCCAATGCTGCCCTAAAGCAGAGGGAAGTTTGAAGGAGAAATACGGGCGGCTGGGGACCGTTTATGGACATCCGGCTGCCCCTAGGCGGCTGGGGACCGTGTGTGGACACCCGACCGCGGGGCGGCTGGGGACCGAGTATAGACACCCGGCCCCCCCTGGCGGCTGGGGACCGAGCGTGGACACCCGGCCGCCGGGCGGCTGGGGACTGAGTATGGATGCCTCGCTGCCAAAGTAGCCATGAGGTAGTGGCCAGCTTTGGCCTCCTCCAAACTAAAAGGCCCCATTTCAAGTGCAAGCTAGCAGTATGGTATTGCAGCCTGGGGGTGGGTGGGTGGCAGGTTGCACACTTACGCTTGCATTCCAAGAAAACAAAGCAGATGCTAACTTCTATCATCATCATCATGCTCCTCACTTTGGCACTCTCAACTCGCCTGATGGAGAAGCCAGGGCCCACCGGAGGAGTCTGGTTCTCTGGTGGGCTCGTCCAATGCTGCCCTAAAGCAGGCCAGGCTAAGAAAATTGTTGGGGAAGTTTGAAGGAGAAATAGGGGCGGCTGGGAACCGCTTATGGACAACCGGCCGCCCCCAGGCGGCTGGGGACCGTGTGTGGACACCCGGCTGCAGGGTGGCTGGGGACCAAGTATGGACACCCGGCCGCCCCCTGACCGAGCGTCGACACCCGGCTTTTAGGCAGTAACCTGGTTGTCAGAGATGCTTCCAGGGGTCTTCCCCATGCTGTTCCCATGTCTTTTCAGCACTGTATGCATGTGTCACACAGCACATGGCCAGATAAGATTGTAAAATATTAAAATTACATTTCCCGGTGAATACATTTGTCACGGTTGAAAGCAATACAAAAGTGCAAAAACGCATAAAAAATGCTACTTGTGAACATAGCCCAAGGTGTGGAGGAGTATTTTTGTTTTTGGTTATTTATTTTACCTTATACACAAGTCTTTACTCTGCAAAGGATGTTCCTAAACATATTTCACAGGAAAACCGTTTCAGTTTAGTTTTTGAACGTTATATTGTGAGTAGTGTTGAGCGATACCTTCCGATATCGGGAAATATCGGATCGGATTGGATCGGACCGATACCGAAAAAGTATCGGATATCGCCGATTCCGATACCGGAAACCAATGCAAGTCAATGGGACATAAATATCGGAATTAAAATAAACCCTTTCTTTCCTTGTAGGTTATTTCTACATGAAGGAAAACAACTAAGAATAATGTAGAATGTATTGGGGGAGGTGGGGGAGACAATAAAGGCATAGAGGTTTAGCCCAGTCAAATGGAATAGCAGGAATTAATATTTTTTTATTATGTTCTGAGTTACGGAAATATTAACTATGTTAAGTATTTTTATATTTTGTCAGATATTTATGTTTCACTACTTCCATGCTCTTCACCTTCTTTTTTACTTCTCCCACACTTTCTCCTTCATCATCCTCAGCATCTTTTTCATCCACTTCTTCTTCACCTTCTTCTTCTTCACCTTCTTCGTATTATTCTTTTTTTTACATTCTTCATATTCTACTTCTTCATCTTCTTCATATTCTTCTTCTTCATCATATTCTTATTTGTGACAGGCATTCCTGTAGTTGTTATCTATAAAAGGTTGGACATTACACCTTTCGTTCTGCCCGTCACAAAAGATTTACAACAGGATTTGTCCGCGTTCAGTTTGGCCTGCAGCAGCAGGTCTTTTCCAGGGGCACCACGAGGAGGAACGGACTCACCCCCATACACTGCTTAGTCATCTTCTGCTTATAATTTAGATATTATCTTTTGCTCTGATTTTTAGTCTTATGCTTAATGTTCTTCCGCTTTTTGTTCTGCAGCTTCTTGTATTTCTGCTTCTTGGTTTTCTGTCTCTTGTTTTTCTGTATCTTGGTGCTTGTCTTCTCTTCTTTGTCTTCTTGGTCAACTTCTTCAGGGTCATCTTCTTGGTCTTCTTCGGGGTGGTCTTCAGGGTCGTCGTCTTCGGGGGTCCTCGTCTTCGGGGTCCTCGTCTTCTTCGGGTTGGTCTTCTGGGTCCTCGTCTTCGGGGTCCTCGTCTTCTTCGGGGTGGTCTTCAGGGTCCTCGTCTTCTTCGGGGTGGTCTTCAGGGTCCTCGTCTTCTTCGGGGTGGTCTTCAGGGTCCTCGTCTTCAGGGTCATTGTCTTCGGGGTCCTCGTCTTCTTAGGGTTGGTCTTCAGGGTCCTCGTCTTCAGGGTCCTCGTCAGGGAGATCCAGAGTGATTACCAAGAACCATTTCAAAAAGCTTGAACTTGGAAATGTAGCAGAAGGTACAAGAAAGCTGAGGAACTACCGAGGACCAGCTGACGGTACTGGAACCCGGATGGATAGCAGAAGGTACAAGAGCCAATGGAACTACCGAGGACCAGCTGATGTTACTGGAACTCGGTTACTAAGCAGGAGGTACCTGTGCCAGAAAGCACTACCAAGGACCAGCAGACGTTGGTGGAACTTGGATACCGAGAAGGAGGCACCTAATCCAAAGGCACTGCCGAGAACCAGCTGACGGTACTGGAACCCGGATGGGTAGCAGAAGGTACAAGAGCCAATGGAACTACCGAGGACCAGCTGATGTTACTGGAACCCGGATGGGTAGCAGAAGGTACAAGAGCCAATGGAACTACCGAGGACCAGCTGATGTTACTGGAACTCGGTTACTAAGCAGGAGGTACCTGTGCCAGAAAGCACTACCAAGGACCAGCAGACGTTGGTGGAACTTGGATACCGAGAAGGAGGCACCTAATCCAAAGGCACTGCCGAGAACCAGCTGACGGTACTGGAACCCGGATGGGTAGCAGAAGGTACCCATGTAAAAAAAAAGTTCAAGGCCGCGAGCCGGCCGCAGTTACCAAAACCCACAGTCCTACAGAGGGTGCTTGTCCTATTGGCACTATGGAACCAGCCTTCATTGCCAGATCCCGCAGCCCACATAGGAGTCACCTAAACTGCAGGCACCATAGAGTCGGCTAACCCGACCGCAACACGACAGGACAACGCATTGGAGGCAAAGTGACGTTGACACTACCCGGAAACAGCTGGCGTGCTGGAACCAGGCTGGGCAGGAGGGAGTACCCGTGCCAAAGACACTGCCGAGAACCAGCTGACGGTACTGGAACCCGGATGGGTAGCAGAAGATACAAGAGCAAATGGAACTACCGAGGACCAGCTGACGGTACTGGAACCCGGATGGGTAGCAGAAGGTACAAGAGCCAATGGAACTACCGAGGACCAGCTGATGTTACTGGAACTCGGTTACTAAGCAGGAGGTACCTGTGCCAGAAAGCACTACCAAGGACCAGCAGACGTTGGTGGAACTTGGATACCGAGAAGGAGGCACCTAATCCAAAGGCACTGCCGAGAACCAGCTGACGGTACTGGAACCCGGATGGGTAGCAGAAGATACAAGAGCAAATGGAACTACCGAGGACCAGCTGACGGTACTGGAACCCGGATGGGTAGCAGAAGGTACAAGAGCCAATGGAACTACCGAGGACCAGCTGATGTTACTGGAACTCGGTTACTAAGCAGGAGGTACCTGTGCCAGAAAGCACTACCAAGGACCAGCAGACGTTGGTGGAACTTGGATACCGAGAAGGAGGCACCTAATCCAAAGGCACTGCCGAGAACCAGCTGACGGTACTGGAACCCGGATGGGTAGCAGAAGATACAAGAGCAAATGGAACTACCGAGGACCAGCTGACGGTACTGGAACCCGGATGGGTAGCAGAAGATACAAGAGCAAATGGAACTACCGAGGACCAGCTGACGGTACTGGAACCCGGATGGGTAGCAGAAGGTACAAGAGCCAATGGAACTACCGAGGACCAGCTGATGTTACTGGAACTCGGTTACTAAGCAGGAGGTACCTGTGCCAGAAAGCACTACCAAGGACCAGCAGACGTTGGTGGAACTTGGATACCGAGAAGGAGGCACCTAATCCAAAGGCACTGCCGAGAACCAGCTGACGGTACTGGAACCCGGATGGGTAGCAGAAGGTACCCATGTAAAAAAAAAGTTCAAGGCCGCGAGCCGGCCGCAGTTACCAAAACCCACAGTCCTACAGAGGGTGCTTGTCCTATTGGCACTATGGAACCAGCCTTCATTGCCAGATCCCGCAGCCCACATAGGAGTCACCTAAACTGCAGGCACCATAGAGTCGGCTAACCCGACCGCAACACGACAGGACAACGCATTGGAGGCAAAGTGACGTTGACACTACCCGGAAACAGCTGGCGTGCTGGAACCAGGCTGGGCAGGAGGGAGTACCCGTGCCAAAGACACTGCCGAGAACCAGCTGACGGTACTGGAACCCGGATGGGTAGCAGAAGATACAAGAGCAAATGGAACTACCGAGGACCAGCTGACGGTACTGGAACCCGGATGGGTAGCAGAAGATACAAGAGCAAATGGAACTACCGAGGACCAGCTGACGGTACTGGAACCCGGATGGGTAGCAGAAGGTACAAGAGCCAATGGAACTACCGAGGACCAGCTGATGTTACTGGAACTCGGTTACTAAGCAGGAGGTACCTGTGCCAGAAAGCACTACCAAGGACCAGCAGACGTTGGTGGAACTTGGATACCGAGAAGGAGGCACCTAATCCAAAGGCACTGCCGAGAACCAGCTGACGGTACTGGAACCCGGATGGGTAGCAGAAGGTACCCATGTAAAAAAAAAGTTCAAGGCCGCGAGCCGGCCGCAGTTACCAAAACCCACAGTCCTACAGAGGGTGCTTGTCCTATTGGCACTATGGAACCAGCCTTCATTGCCAGATCCCGCAGCCCACATAGGAGTCACCTAAACTGCAGGCACCATAGAGTCGGCTAACCCGACCGCAACACGACAGGACAACGCATTGGAGGCAAAGTGACGTTGACACTACCCGGAAACAGCTGGCGTGCTGGAACCAGGCTGGGCAGGAGGGAGTACCCGTGCCAAAGACACTGCCGAGAACCAGCTGACGGTACTGGAACCCGGATGGGTAGCAGAAGATACAAGAGCAAATGGAACTACCGAGGACCAGCTGACGGTACTGGAACCCGGATGGGTAGCAGAAGGTACAAGAGCCAATGGAACTACCGAGGACCAGCTGATGTTACTGGAACTCGGTTACTAAGCAGGAGGTACCTGTGCCAGAAAGCACTACCAAGGACCAGCAGACGTTGGTGGAACTTGGATACCGAGAAGGAGGCACCTAATCCAAAGGCACTGCCGAGAACCAGCTGACGGTACTGGAACCCGGATGGGTAGCAGAAGATACAAGAGCAAATGGAACTACCGAGGACCAGCTGACGGTACTGGAACCCGGATGGGTAGCAGAAGGTACAAGAGCCAATGGAACTACCGAGGACCAGCTGATGTTACTGGAACTCGGTTACTAAGCAGGAGGTACCTGTGCCAGAAAGCACTACCAAGGACCAGCAGACGTTGGTGGAACTTGGATACCGAGAAGGAGGCACCTAATCCAAAGGCACTGCCGAGAACCAGCTGACGGTACTGGAACCCGGATGGGTAGCAGAAGATACAAGAGCAAATGGAACTACCGAGGACCAGCTGACGGTACTGGAACCCGGATGGGTAGCAGAAGATACAAGAGCAAATGGAACTACCGAGGACCAGCTGACGGTACTGGAACCCGGATGGGTAGCAGAAGGTACAAGAGCCAATGGAACTACCGAGGACCAGCTGATGTTACTGGAACTCGGTTACTAAGCAGGAGGTACCTGTGCCAGAAAGCACTACCAAGGACCAGCAGACGTTGGTGGAACTTGGATACCGAGAAGGAGGCACCTAATCCAAAGGCACTGCCGAGAACCAGCTGACGGTACTGGAACCCGGATGGGTAGCAGAAGGTACCCATGTAAAAAAAAAGTTCAAGGCCGCGAGCCGGCCGCAGTTACCAAAACCCACAGTCCTACAGAGGGTGCTTGTCCTATTGGCACTATGGAACCAGCCTTCATTGCCAGATCCCGCAGCCCACATAGGAGTCACCTAAACTGCAGGCACCATAGAGTCGGCTAACCCGACCGCAACACGACAGGACAACGCATTGGAGGCAAAGTGACGTTGACACTACCCGGAAACAGCTGGCGTGCTGGAACCAGGCTGGGCAGGAGGGAGTACCCGTGCCAAAGACACTGCCGAGAACCAGCTGACGGTACTGGAACCCGGATGGGTAGCAGAAGGTACAAGAGCCAATGGAACTGCCGAGAACCAGCTGGCGGTGCTGGAGCCCAGGGTAAATACTAAAAACAGAAGAGCCAGAGGTGTATTTGGAGGAGGTTTTAAATCCGTACTACAGTGGATGTGGACAAAGCAGGAGAATTTGCCGGACACACAGCTGGGGATCAGCTGACGTTACTGAATCCCAATAACACTGGAGCAAGCGTTGACTGTGCAGACGGCACTTCTGAGCAGCAACTAGCGGTATTGGAGCCCAGGGTAAATACTAAAAACGGAGGAGCCAGAGGTGTAATTGGAGCAAGTTTTAAATAAGTAGCACAGTGAATATGGACAGAGCAGGAGAAATTGCCGTGAACACAGCAGGGGAACAGCTGACGTTACCGAACCCCAATAACACCGCAGCAAGTGTTGACTGTGCAGACGGCACTTCCGAGCGCCAACTGGCGGTGCTGGAGCCCAGGGATAAGAATGAAAACAGAGGAGCCAGAGGTGTAATTCGAGCAACTTTAAAATGTGTAGTACAGTGGATGTGGACAAAGCAGGAGAAATTGCCGTCCGCACAGCAGGAGAACAGCTGACGTTACTGAACCCCAATAACACGGCAGCAAGTGTTGACTGTGCAGACAGCACTTCCGAGCGCCAACTGGCGGTGTTGGAGCCCAGGGTAAATACTAAAAACGGAGGAGCCAGAGGTGTAATTGGAGCAAGTTTTAAATAAGTAGCACAGTGAATATGGACAGAGCAGGAGAAATTGCCGTGAACACAGCAGGGGAACAGCTGACGTTACTGAACCCCAATAACATGGTAGCAAGTGTTGACTGTGCAGACGGCACTTCCGTGCGCCAACTGGCGGTGTTGGAGCTCAGGGATAATACTGAAAACAGAGGAGCCAGAGGTGTAATTGGAGCAACTTTAAAATCTGTAGTAGTGAGAATGTGGACAGAGCAGGAGAAATTGCCGTCCGCACAGCAGGGGAACAGCTGACGTTACTGAACCCCAATAACATGGTAGCAAGTGTTGACTGTGCAGACAGCACTTCCGAGCGCCAACTGGCGGTGCTGGAGCCCAGGGATAAGAATGAAAACAGAGGAGCCAGAGGAGTAATTGGAGCAACTTTAAAATGTGTAGTACAGTGGATGTGGACAAATCAGGAGAAATTGCCGTCCGCACAGCAGGAGAACAGCTGACGTTACTGAACCCCAATAACACGGCAGCAAGTGTTGACTGTGCAGACGGCACTTCCGAGCGCCAACTGGCGGTGCTGGAGCCCAGGGATAAGAATGAAAACAGAGGAGCCAGAGGTGTAATTGGAGCAACTTTAAAATCTGTAGTAGTGAGAATGTGGACAGAGCAGGAGAAATTGCCGTCCGCACAGCAGGGGAACAGCTGACGTTACTGAACCCCAATAACATGGTAGCAAGTGTTGACTGTGCAGACAGCACTTCCGAGCGCCAACTGGCGGTGCTGGAGCCCAGGGATAAGAATGAAAACAGAGGAGCCAGAGGTGTAATTGGAGCAACTTTAAAATCTGTAGTAGTGAGAATGTGGACAGAGCAGGAGAAATTGCCGTCCGCACAGCAGGGGAACAGCTGACGTTACTGAACCCCAATAACACGGCAGCAAGTGTTGACTGTGCAGACGGCACTTCCGAGCGCCAACTGGCGGTGCTGGAGCCCAGGGATAAGAATGAAAACAGAGGAGCCAGAGGTGTAATTCGAGCAACTTTAAAATGTGTAGTACAGTGGATGTGGACAAAGCAGGAGAAATTGCCGTCCGCACAGCAGGAGAACAGCTGACGTTACTGAACCCCAATAACACGGCAGCAAGTGTTGACTGTGCAGACGGCACTTCCGTGCGCCAACTGGCGGTGTTGGAGCTCAGGGATAATACTGAAAACAGAGGAGCCAGAGGTGTAATTGGAGCAACTTTAAAATCTGTAGTAGTGAGAATGTGGACAGAGCAGGAGAAATTGCCGTCCGCACAGCAGGGGAACAGCTGACGTTACTGAACCCCAATAACATGGTAGCAAGTGTTGACTGTGCAGACAGCACTTCCGAGCGCCAACTGGCGGTGCTGGAGCCCAGGGATAAGAATGAAAACAGAGGAGCCAGAGGAGTAATTGGAGCAACTTTAAAATGTGTAGTACAGTGGATGTGGACAAATCAGGAGAAATTGCCGTCCGCACAGCAGGAGAACAGCTGACGTTACTGAACCCCAATAACACGGCAGCAAGTGTTGACTGTGCAGACGGCACTTCCGAGCGCCAACTGGCGGTGTTGGAGCTCAGGGATTACAGTTCAGGTGGTAGAAACATGAACAGAACAGGAGACCTGGATACTGTTGCCAACCAATTATTTATTCTGGAAGAGGACTGGCAAATTCATGAGAGATCCAGGCCTTGTTCATTTTGAGAAAAGTAAGCCGGTCAACGTTATCGGAGGATAGTCGCATGCGACGGTCTGTTAGTACACCACCTGCGGCACTAAAGACGCGTTCCGATAATACACTAGCAGCAGGGCAAGCTAGCACCTCCAGTGCATACTGACTAAGCTCTGGCCATGTATCCAGCTTACAGACCCAAAACTTGAAGGGAGAAGAGCCGTCTGGGAGTACACTAAGAGGGCAAGACATGTAGTCTGTCACCATCTGACGGAAACGTTGCCTCCTGCTGACTGGAGCTGTCTGTGATGGTGTAGACATTTGTGGCGGCGGGGACACAAAACTTTGCCACATTTCGGCCATACTGGTCTTGCCTTGTGCTGAGGCGCTGCTTCTGCTCCCTCTTTGTGCAGAGCTTCCTCCACTGCCTCGACGCACTGAGCTGCTTTGTAAAGCACTAGCAGCACTGCTCTCGGTTGGAATGGAGAACATGATGGAATGCACCAGTGCGTCTTGGTACTCCCGCATTTTACGCTCCCGGTTCAATGGTGTTATGAGGCTTTGTAAGTTGTCCCGGTAGCGAGGATCTAGGAGGGTGGACACCCAATAATCAGCCGTGTTGAGAATGTGGGCGATGCGGCGGTCGTTTCTGAGGCACTGCAGCATGAAATCAACCATGTGCTGCAGACTGCCAACTGGCCAAGAAACGCTGTCCCCTGCTTGAGGCGTGATCTCTGCCTGCTCTGCATCACCCCACCCTCGCTCTAGATACTGACTACTAGAGCATTGTGTACCTCCCTCCTCTGGACAGATGTCTTCCTCATCCATTGACTCCTCCTCATCCTCCTCACAAAGTGTCCCCTGCCTAGGCCTTTGTGAGGAACCACGTTGCGCAGACTGTAGAGAAGCAGATGGCATTTGTGACTCCTCATCCTCCACCTCTTCCAAAACCTCGTCCCTTAGTGCTTGCAGTGTTTTTTCAAGCAGGCAGATAAGGGGGATAGTCATGCTGACTAGTGCATCATCTGCACTCGCCATCCGCGTGGAATAATCGAAGGCACGCAAAACGTGGCAAATGTCCTTCATAGAGGCCCACTCAGTGGTGGTGAAGTGTGAACGGCGCGCACTGCGACTTGTTTGCGCCTGCTGCAGCTGGTACTCCATTACTGCTGCCTGCTGCTCACACAACCTCTCCAACATATGTAACGTTGAATTCCACCTGGTGGGTAGGTCACATATGATGCGATGTTCCGGAAGACATAATCGGCGCTGCAGAGCTGCAATGCGTGATCTTGCATTGCTGGAACGCCGCAAGTGAGCGCACTCTATGCGGACCTTGTGAAGCAGTGCATCAAGATCCGGATAGTCCCTCAAAAAACTCTGCACGACCAAGTTGAGCACATGTGCCAGACATGGGATGTGAGTGAGGTTGCCTAGGCCCAGAGCTGCCACCAGATTTCGGCCATTGTCACACACTACCATGCCTGGCTGGAGATTCGCTGGCACAAACCACACGTCACTCTGCTGCTTGATGGCATTCCAGAGCTCCTGCGCTGTGTGGCTTCGATTCCCCAAAGAAATTAATTTTAATACGGCCTGTTGACGTTTGGCCACGGCTGTGCTCATATCGGTCATCATAACAGGTAACCGTTCACGGGTCGATGTGGAGGTAGACCGTGACGGCTCCTGCAGCGCTGATTCAGAGGAACTGGAGTATGAGGAGGAGTCAATGTGTACAGACTGGATTCCTGCAATCCTTGGAGTTGGCAGAACACGTACAGCGCCACTCTCAAGATCTGTACCCGGCTCCACAACATTTACCCAATGGGCAGTGAGGGAAAGGTATCGTCCCTGTCCATGCTTACTGGTCCACGCATCAGTGGTCAGGTGGACCTTGTTACTGACGGCGTTTTGTAGCGCATGTTTAATTTTTCCCTCCACATGATGTTGCAGGGCAGGGACGGCTTGCCTGCTGAAATAAAAGCGGCTGGGCACGTTGTATTGTGGGACTGCCAATGCCATAAAGTTACGGAATGTGTCAGTCTCCACCAGCCTGAATGATAGCATTTCAAGGGCCAGTAGTTTAGCAATGCCAGCATTCAGAGCCTGTGCTCGGGGGTGGTTTGCCGAGTATGGGCGCCTTTTCTCCCATGCCTGTGCTAACGATGGCTGTAGACTGGCCTGGGAGTGTGAGGATGACTGGGAAAGTGGTGCTGTGGGTGGAATTACACTGTGTCTCTGTACAACAGTGCCAGAGATTCTTCCATGGCGATCCTGTGAGGAAGCCGAACCAGCTGTGTGTGAGCTGGAGGAAGAGGCTACAACACGAGCTGAAGAGGTGGTAGGTGGCGCTGTAGGTTGGCCTAGGTCTTCAGTGTGTTTGTGTAACTCCACCACGTGCTTGGTCCGCACATGTTTCCACATATTTGTGGTATTGAGGTTGCTGACACTTTTCCCTCTTTTCACCTTCTGATTACACAGCTTGCATTTGACAAAGCAAATGTCATCTGCAACTGTGTCAAAAAAGGACCAGGCACTGCAAGTCTTGGGAGCGCCCGCTTTGGATTTTGGAAGAGCCATGCTCCTAATGGGTGCCGAAGTGGAGGCTACAGGCAACCAAGTCTGCCCCCTCCCTCTCCCTCCTTTTTGGGCCGTTCGGGGAATCTCTTCCTCAGAGCTGCTCCCACCACCTTCCTGTCCCTCACGCCATGATGGGTCAAGGACCTCATCATCTACACCACCCTCTTCAAACAACTGCTTCTCCTGGGTAGTCTCGACAGCACAGTACGCACCAGAAAGTGGCACCTGAGTCTCATCATCAGATGCGTACTGAGGTGTGCTGCTGACCATAGGCACTGGCCCACCCGCCTCTTCAGATTCAGAGAGACAAAACGGTTGCGCATCACTGCATACTACCTCTTCTTCAAATTCTCGAATTCTGCTTGGCTGGCCCCCTCTTTCCAAGCCAAGAGATTCAGAGAACAGAAGTAGAGATGGCTCCTGTCCAGGGCTCTCTGACTGCCTGGGCAATTTGGCAGGTGGTGAAGAGACAGATGGGTGCTCTTCAGTGCTCAGGACCTGAGAGGATCTGGAACTAATTGAAGTCGATGCGTTAGCTGCCATCCATCCGACAACGGCTTCAATTTGGTCCTCGCGCAGCAGTGGGGTACGGCTAGCTCCTACAAAGCTGCGCATAAAGGACTGTTCCCTGGTAAAACTGGGGGATGCTGAGTCACTGGTGCCCGCAGCAGGCACAGAATCCCCACGTCCTCTCCCTGCAGGCACAGAATCCTCACGTCCTCTCCCTGCAGAAACTCCACGCCCACGCCCACGACCACGACCACATGCCTTACTCCCTGCCTTCTTCATCTTGGTAGACTGATAAAGATAGGCAGAAAAGTACTAAGGGCTTAGTGTGCTTATTCCTGAACAGCTGCTAACAGGTATAAGAAACACTAATTTTATAAAGTGTGGACTAGACTTTAATATGAGCTAATGTGGCCTACACAACTGTAAAGTGGAGTGTTTGGTGAACTTTATTTAGGTTTTTTTTGTCACAAAAAGACACTGGATGTGCCTAAAGATGTAATAACGATAGTATCACAAACTTTTTGTAGCTATTACAATGTAGGAAGGTAACCTACAATGCAATAGATGAGGCTGCAAAAAATAGGCTAATACTAATCTGGCTGGGGCTGCAGGGCCCAATGCTGCAGAAAGGCTCCTCTATCTACTCCTATATAGTGTGTTTGGAATCAATTTAGCTGAATATGGATGGAACCACCACACTAATAGGAGATATCAGGAAAAATTATGAATTGGCAATAAAGGACAATGTATGAGGCAGTGACACACACTGAGTGCACTACAACCAGACGGGGTTGAAGCACACACTACAGGGTGAGCTGCACTCACACACCAGACCTTGCAGACAGCGGTGAACAGTACAGATGCAGAGCACTGTGCACTAGTGCTGCAAGACGGAAAAAAAATTCTCTATCTACTCCTATATAGTGTGTTTGGAACCAATTTAGCTGAATACAGATGGAACCACCACACTAATAGGAGATATCAGGAAAAATTATGAATTGGCAATAAAGGACAATGTATGAGGCAGTGACACACACTGAGTGCACTACAACCAGACGGGGTTGAAGCACACACTACAGGGTGAGCTGCACTCACACACCAGACCTTGCAGACAGCGGTGAACAGTACAGATGCAGAGCACTGTGCACTAGTGCTGCAAGACGGAAAAAAATTTCTCTATCTACTCCTATATAGTGTGTTTGGAACCAATTTAGCTGAATACAGATGGAACCACCACACTAATAGGAGATATCAGGAAAAATTATGAATTGGCAATAAAGGACAATGTATGAGGCAGTGACACACACTGAGTGCACTACAACCAGACGGGGTTGAAGCACACACTACAGGGTGAGCTGCACTCACACACCAGACCTTGCAGACAGCGGTGAACAGTACAGATGCAGAGCACTGTGCACTAGTGCTGCAAGACGGAAAAAAATTTCTCTATCTACTCCTATATAGTGTGTTTGGAACCAATTTAGCTGAATACAGATGGAACCACCACACTAATAGGAGATATCAGGAAAAATTATGAATTGGCAAAAAAGGACAATGTATGAGGCAGTGACACACACTGAGTGCACTACAACCAGACTTGGCTGAAGCACACACTACAGGGTGAGCTGCACTCACACACACAGACCTTGCAGATAGCGGTGAACAGCACAGGGAACTGTGCACTAGCACTGCAAGGCACAGTGATTTAGAAAGTAGCTTGGGTAAAGCAGTATAGAGCAAATAGGTAGCTAAAACTGTCCCTCAGAACAACAGCGTCCTATCCCTAACTGAATTCACAGCAGAGTGAGCTCAAAATGGCGGCGGTGGCTTTTATAGTGCATCATGACATCATTTCAGCAGCCAATCACAGCCATGCCATTAGTTAAGATGCCTACATGCCTAACAGGATGTGCCCACACTTCTTAGGATCCTCATTGGCTGAATAAAATGAAAATGTCTCATTGCATTATGGGAACTTCCGATTCCGGTATACGATATTGCAATAGTATCGGAATTAAGTATCGGAATTCCGATACCGCGAATATCGGCCGATACCCGATATTTCAGTATCGGAATGCTCAACACTAATTGTGAGCTTAATACCTCTGACCACGTTGTTGACAGCAGTGACCTGGGGGTCAGAAATGCTTCCTGGGGCGATGCCCATGCTGTCCCCTTGTCTTTTGAGCATTGTCACTATAGTTTTGGGCACTTTTTAGGCTTTCTACAGACTGCCGGGGGTGCCGCCGCAAAAATGCTCGGGTCTCCCATAGACTAACATTGAGCTTCGAGCACCCGAGCATTTTAGTGCTCGCTCAACACTAATAATCACCACACTCTATGGAGACTCATTGTAACAAATTTAAGGAGCAACATACTAAAAACATTTTAATTGATAAATGTCATAAAACATAAAAAATAAAAATATTAGGCATTTTATATAATAATAATAATAATTAAAAAATAAAATAATAATCATTTTATTATTCCATGGTGCTTTACAATTCAGATGTTACATGTGCAATGTCAGACATTACAAAGTAGCACAATTCCTACAAGAGGAGGTGAGGTCCCTGCTCACAAGTTTGCAACTTAAAAGTAAAGTTGGACACAAAAGGTAATAAGTGTTTGTAGTATATGGTACGGCCACCTTTTAGAATAAATAAGGATATACATATAAGGCTGCATGAACCGGCCACCAGCCGGTATCTGTGTAGTGAGCTGGCAGACTCTGGCTGTTCTGTGATAATTGAGATAGAGCCTGTTACAGGAATGATTACGCAGGATGGTGTTGCCACCTTGTGGCCAGAGGTTGCACCTGCGCAGGGTGTGATGACAGAGAAAAAGACTGAGCCTCCTGTGTCCCGCCCTAGAGAGTCACGTGACCAGAGTGGGAAGCAGGAAAAAGCGCGCAAAGAGTCTGTTGTTGTCTGTGAAAAGAGCCAGGACGGTGTGCAGCTCCTCGTGTGTGGTGCAGAGGAGACTCTCAACGTGATTTCTTTTATCTGACACCTTATCCTCAGAGCCTTCCCCAGCTTCTGCACTGCTGAAGGATTCAGCTGTTACACTCCCTGCTACTGGAGTGTGGACTACATAAGGGAATCCACAAAAGCTGCTATCCGGATCAGAGAGACTGTAAGCGGGACCTCTGGCGAGAGGCCGAAGTATTCCTTTCTTTCAGTAAAATTTGTTGTTCCTGTCTTCTTCGGCTGGGACCCCTTCCTGCAAAGACAGACAGGCCTGCGACGGGGGACACATCCTTCTGGAGTAAAGGACTGGTAACGTGTGAGTAGGGACAGTGAGAGTCAGCTTATAAGTACACGTTATTGCTGTGCATATTTACGGTTGTCATTTATTGTGTTCTGCTGTGTATACAAGTAAAGATACGGTTATCAAGATAGAGTCTGTGTGTGGGGATCTTGCTGGGCCAGATCATAGATACCAACGCTCGGCCTTGCCCGCGGTCACTTCATCTGGCGTAGTCGACAGGATCTGTGACCAACAAGATTCCCACCCAGGCCACGTGTACAGTCAGAAAGCCCCGCCGGTGTCTATTGTGAATCAGGTCAGGAAATTTGGCGGACGAAACTACCCTGTACCAGAGTGGGCGGAACAAGTCCGGATACTGGGGGAAATGTATAATATTGACCCTAAGACCTTGGCAGAAATGGCGGTACTGACGCTAGAGGGGGAGGCATGGACGACAGTCAGACTGGAGACGGCCAGGGGCCAGCGTACAGTAGATGATTTGGTGCGGGTGCTGGAGAACACCTATAGGCTGACAACATAACAGGGAAGACTGCAACACATGTTCTTTAGACAGACGCAGCTTGAATGGGAAGATATTCCACAATATGCGAACGCCCTTCAGGTACTCCTTGAACAAGCCTGTGGAAAAGGGGAACAACTAGCTGGTATGGCTCCTCGTGACCTGGTACTGAGAGACCAATTTGTAATAGGACTGAGAGACCAGTATCTTAACCGCACGTTACAGGACTTGATCCGGATGATGCCGACTCTTACTTTTGCTGAAGTCAAACAGGAAGCCATAGAACGTTCAACGGGACCCGTCATGGATGTGGGGATTCAAGGTGCTGCGTGCAGATCCATATCTGACATTAAAAATCCGAACAGTGACACGGAAGACCTGAAACAGATGGTAGCAGACTTACAGAAACAGGTATTACAGTTGACATTAGACCGACAGGGAGACCAGCGAAGACAGCCTAGTCGTCCCGTGAGACAGTGTTGGTCATGCGGTGATCCTCGCCATAGGGCAAATCGTTGTCCTCAACACTTCCCTCCGCAAAAACCTCCGTCGCACCAACAAACAAACCCTCAGTCGCCCCAGCGAAGGGAATTTCGATCAGACCAGCGAATGGAACCCCAGCCATATCCACAAGCAGAGCTACCACGCCGGGCCTCACCACAATGGCCGCCGTTAAACTAGACATCCCTGCAGCTGAGGCTCGCGCAGCAGGGGAGGCCAAGGAGAGGGGTGTGGAAAAACAGAGCCGATGGCGGAGTGCTCTTGCCTCGAATAGCCCGACACTTGAAGTTGTCCTGGAAGGAATTGCCGTACAGGGACTGATGGACACCGGGTCACAAGTGACCACGATCTCTGAACAGTTTTACGAAAATTACCTCAAACCAAGAACTGCTCGTGACCCAGACACCGCCATTAAGATTATTGCGGCTAATAATCTACCCATTCCAGTGACCGGAGTTGCTTGGATGGACACAAAGGCCTGCGGACAGGACTTATGGAAACGAGGGATCGTCATCGTCAAGGAAGGTTTCGGCTCCGAGACCCATGTGATAGTTGGAATGAACATCTTGAAAGACCTGGATCTTATGCTGTTGACAAGAAAAGGACCCAAATACTGGCAGAAAGTCACCAAACATAAGCCGACTCATCTGGCATTCCAGCGCGTAATCCGGACCGTTGGACTTCAACAGATGGCAGAGGAACAACTACCCCTAGCCGCCATTACGGTGCCACGCCGTACTCGGATTACTTTGCCCGCTGAAAAAGAGACAGTCATTTCCTTACCCCTTAACACCCACCGACAACTTGAGGGGGTTGAAGTGTTGGTCAAGCCGAGGACCCCAAGTGGGGGTAAGCTAAATCCACTAGTTGCTCGCACTCTAGCCGTCGTGAGGAACGGGAGAGTCCATGTCAGGTTAAACAACACTGCAGACGTAGGCCTAGCCCTTGAAGCCGGCACTCAGCTTGCCCGGGTATATGCTCTACCCACGGAAGTGAATCCCATTGGACCCCTAAAATTCACCCCGTCTACAGAAGGCGACTGGACGGTAACCGTCTCAGCCATAAACGCTCAAGTAGACGATGAAGACATTGGGTGAAAACTACGGGAAAAAGTACAGCTAGACACGTCTCAATACACCAAACAAGAAGTGTCTCAAGTGGAGGAACTCCTACGGGAACACCAAAACTCCTTTGCAAAGCATGACACAGACTTTGGGTGTACCACCAGTATCCAGCACGAGATATCCACGGGCGACACCCCCCCATATCCGCGAGAGGTACCGGCAGATACCACATCAGCAATACCAGGAGGTGAAAAGCCTGTTAGAATCCATGCTACGCGCCGGAGTGGTACGTGAAAGCCAGAGCCCGTGGGCTGCACCCGTGGTGATAGTCAAAAAGAAAGATGGTTCCCTAAGATTTTGCGTGGACTACCGTAGGCTGAACGCTTGCACTATCCGGGACTCATATCCACTTCCTCGGATCGAAGAGTCACTGACGGCCCTAAAGAAGGCCAAATATTTTTCGTCCCTAGACCTGGCCAGTGGATATTGGCAGGTTCCAATGAGTGAGAAGGACAGGGAAAAGACCGCCTTCATCCTTCCCATGGGCCTGTATGAGTTCGACCGGATGCCGTTCGGCTTGAATAACGCTCCGGGGACCTTTCAGAGACTGATGGAACGCTGTCTGGGAGACTTCAACTTTGAGTTTACGCTGATATACCTTGACGACATCGTGGTATACTCCGCCACCTTTGAGGATCATCTTCACAAGCTTGGCCAAGTGTTCCAGCGCTTGAGGGGACACGGCTTGAAGTTGAAGCCCAGCAAGTGCCTTCTGTTCCAGCAGGAAATCGACTACTTGGGTCACCGGATCTCGGCCGAAGGTGTCCAGCCCTCTCCGGAGAAGATAGCAGCCGTTCAAGAGTGGCCGCAGCCAACTACCGTCAAAGAAGTCCGGGCTTTTCTGGGACTGGCAGGCTACTACCGTCGGTTTGTCAAGGACTTTGCTCGGCTTGCTGAACCACTGCATGAGGTTCTCCGAGGGACCGCGAACAGTCCCAGAGGGCGACGCATCAGTTGGGGGCCTGACCGAGAAAAATCCTTTCAGGCACTTAAGGCTGCTCTAACATCCCCCCCTGTTCTGGCGTATGCAGATTACACATTACCGTTTCAGTTGCAAACCGACGCCAGCCTTCAATGCCTAGGGGTGGTCCTCTCTCAAGTTCAAGATAATAAAGAACGCATGATAGCCTATGCCTGTAGGTCTCTCCGTGATACCGAAAAGAATCCCGTCAACTACAGCTCCTTCCGTTTGGAACTCTTGGCTCTGACTTGGGCTATGACGGAGAAATTTGCCGGCTATCTGACAGGAGTGAAGGTGCTGGTCATGACGGACAACAATCCTCTTGCCCACCTAGAGAATGCCAAACTAAGGGCAATGGAACAGCGCTGGATGGCCAGGCTCTCTAGATTCCAGTACAAAATTAAATACAGAGCGGGGAACGAGAATCAGAATGCTGACAGCCTGTCTAGAGTGACATCATCCCCGCCAGTGGGGGACTGGGATGAAGAGTTGGAGGAAGATGAGATGCCTGACTTTGCCCGGCTCGCAAAGCAAATAGAAGATAGCCGCCAGTATGCTGTAGGAGGGATTGAAGCCGTAGTGGGATCTCCCCTGTCCCAGCAAGAATGGGCCAAGCTTCAAGATCGAGATCCCGAGCACGTCTTACTGAAACAGTATGTGAATAAACAAGAGAAACCGCCCTCCGAAGTGAGAGACCGACTATCGACCGGAGCCTTGGCTCTGCTCGCCCAATGGGATCGGCTGATCGTGAAAGATGGAGTCCTGTGTCGCAGGGCCCTTCTATCCCATATGCTGGAGGAGTGTTTGCAGATTGTCGTCCCGGTGTAGTTGGCCCATGAGATGGTGGGCGAAGCTCACAGGAGGAACGGCCACTTCGGCATAGACAAGACCCTCCGGTGGACCCAGCAGTTCATTTTTTGTCCGGGGCTCCGTAAGCTGGTTGAAAACATCTGTCAAGGATGCCATACCTGTGAATTCCACAAGTCCACGGAGCAGCGTGCCCCCGTCCAGACTATTAAGACGTCGAGGCCCCTCGAACTGTTGATGGTGGACTATCTGTTGATCGGAACGGCGAATAGTGGCTACCAGTACTGTCTGGTGATGGTGGACCACTTCACGAAATTGGCCGTCGCTGTTGCTACCAAGGATCAGACTGCTGAATCAGCTGCACAGGCCATCTGTCAGCAATTCGTTCGGGTCTACGGGTGTCCGGAGCGGCTACACTCTGATCAGGGGGCTTGTTTCGAAGGGCGAGTCATTGAAGAACTCCAACGGATGTATGGAATCAAGAAGTCCAGGACCACCCCTTACCATCCACAAGGGAATGGCGCGTGTGAACGCTTTAACTGGACCCTCTTACAACTGATCCGGACACTGGCTGAAGACAAAAAGCCCGACTGGTCTCGATTCCTCCCAGAACTGCTGTGGGCCTATAATAATCAAGTCCATTCCGTCACCGGATACACCCCATTACCCTTCTCTTTGGCCTTCCAGACAAAGACATCCATGAGTTGCAACTGTCTAGCTCCGAAGAAGATACCTGTGGTACCTATCCTTCCTGGCTACAAACACACCGCCAGAGAATGGAGACTGTCTACCGGCTAGTAGGCCAACAAATCCAGGATCAAGTGCACGCTGACCCACTTCCGGTACAAGAGGACTCACTGAATGTAGGTCAACTGGTCCTAGTCCGTATAAAGAAACCGCAAGGGAAACTCCGGCCCAAGTGGGAGACCGAAGTCTATCGAGTAATTGGACAGCCGTACCCCGGTGGCCCCGTCTATCGAGTGCAGGGCGAAGACAGTGGCAGCATCCGAACTTTGCACCGTAATATGTTGCGCCCCTGCCGTTCCCAGCCTGACTCCCCTACTGTGATACCTAGAGAGATGGATATCACTAATACTGTCGGAGACGCTGACCCTGGGGATGTAGAGATTGAATGCATGCCTACCCCTGTCCGTCCGACTGACGCACTTGGACCGATTACCTCCTCTACTGACATGTCGACTGGGAAAGAGAGTGGGGTGACTGATCGGAGGGAGGGGATCCAACCTGTTAGGCGGACAACGAGAACCGCTGCAGGGGTACCTCCAGGACAGTCCTACAGAGACCAATATGTGTGGCCCTCTTCCCAACCGCCCCCTGTCACATCCACAGACATCGCCGCCCTGGAACCGGTCGTTGACAGGGACTGCCAACCTTTGAGTGGGGGGGCGTGTAGTGAGCTGGCAGACTCTGGCTGTTCTGTGATAATTGAGATAGAGCCTGTGACAGGAATGATTACGCAGGATGGTGTTGCCACCTTGTGGCCAGAGATTGCACCTGCGCAGGGTGTGATGACAGAGAAAAAGACTGAGCCTCCTGTGTCCCGCCCTAGAGAGTCATGTGACCAGAGTGGGAAGCAGGAAAAAGCGCGCAAAGAGTCTGTTGTTGTCTGTGAAAAGAGCCAGGACGGTGTGCAGCTCCTCGTGTGTGGCGCAGAGGAGACTCTCAACGTGATTTCTTTTATCTGACATCTTATCCTCGGGGCCTTCCCCAGCTTCTGCACTGCTGAGGGATACAGCTATTACACTCCCTGCTACTGGAGTGTGGACTACATAAGGGAATCCACAAAAGCTGCTATCCGGATCAGAGAGACTGTAAGCGGGACCTCTGGCGAGAGGCCGAAGTATTCCTTTCTTTCAGTAAAATTTGTTGTTCCTGTCTTCTTCAGCTGGGATGCCTTCCTGCAAAGACAGACAGGCCTGCGCCGGGGGACACATCCTTCTGGAATAAAGAACTGGTAACGTGTGAGTAGGGACAGTGAGGGTCAGCTTATCAGTACACGTTATTGCTGTGCATATTTACGGTTGTCATTTATTGTGTTCTGCTGTGTTAAAAATGTATACAAGTAAAGATACGGTTATCAAGATAGAGTCTGTGTGTGGGGATCTTGCTGGGCCAGATCATAGATACCAACGCGCGGCCTTGCCCGCGGTCACTTCATCTGTATATGTTCAGATTTTTTATCAGTTAACAAAATGCATAGTTAAGATTGATAAATGCAAAAAAATGTTAGTAAACCTAGAAATTTGTTTTTTAGTTAATTTTTTTTTTATTTTAATTAATAATAGCATAGAAGGATAAGGAGGGGGACTAGGAACATAATCAATAGCCAAAATCATAGTCAGGAGGACAGCCGGGGTCAGATACTGGGTGATCAGTAAAAGCCAATCAGTATGAATACCGCGGAGCCCGGTGACAGAGGCGTTACTGAAACATGTCCAGGTAGAGATGGACCAGTCAGAAGGCCACAGGTAGATGGTGATGGTCCTTCTATACAGGTCCAGCAGTGATGGTGGATCTGCTGGACTTCAGGTTTTCTGTCTTTTAGATGGTTTCAGGGCAACAGTAACAGCATGCAAATGCACGAGCAGCCCTGGATAATCCACGCCGGCAGGATGATAAGATCCGGCGGAAGATGGAACCTATGAGAAGAGAAGTAAATATAATGTAAGTGATGGGACTCCATAATACATGATACTACTGTGCGGTCACTGTGCCGGACGGCAGAGGAATCTCATCACACAGAGGTCAGGGATCATTGTCAGCCATCATACATGTGACAATCCATCACTGACAGATGACATCTGCTCCGCATGAATTATTCTCACTGACCGACATCACACAACATGGAGCTGATTCTCACACTTACCTCGTCTCTTATTCCCCTTTTCTACATTTTCAGATTTTTCTTGCTCTTTACTCAGATTTATTGAAGATTTTCTTTCCTCCTGAGCTGGAAATTCTGATCAGAAAGTAAAAAAAACCTCAGTAACGACATATTCCCATGGGACCTGCTTAGTCTCCTGTATATAGTCCTGTCTCCTATAGTCCTGAAAATCTAGTATTGCTTCATAATAGGGCAGAATAAGTCCTATATAATGTGCATAACCTCATCTGAGGGACATTAGATGTACCACTAATATAGAGAAGTAAGTGTCCTGTCTGCCGCCATGTGGTACATCATTGATGAGAGATATTTTATAATAGGAGACGATGTCTCCTTATGATGATGTAGGTTATTGGATGCTACAACATATCTCACAGAAACAATGAAAAAAACTTCTGTACACAATGTAAGGAAATAGAGATAGAGTATGGGCCATGGGCAACATAATTGGGATCCATGAAACATAGACAACATAGGAAACCTATTACAGAAAAACCACGTAGAAATATTTGAGCCTTAAAGACAACATTCACATTGTTGGTGCTGTAGACATGTACATACCTGACAATGGGGACGAGGATGGCAAACTGCTAATAGCATCTTCTCTATCAGATAGAGGAACAGAATCTTTCTGCCTGTTTGAAAGAAAATAAATGTGTAAATCAGAAATAAATGCAGTATAAAAGGGGTTTTCTCAGTATAAGAACATGGACAATAGGGCCTAATAGGATGCATGACCGTCATAGTGGGGAAGGTTTCCTGCTCAAAACTACCTTCTATAGAGCCGAGCAGAAATCAGCTGCTAAGCATGACTGGCATGTAATACTACATCTCTGCCACAATATGGGCAGCACTAAAAATGCATGACCGGCCGCAATTATAGACTGTTAGTTATCACCAGCAGTTTCTAAAGGCAAAAGCACAATTACCGCTCATCATGGGGTGGTGGATGCTGAATTTGATAATATGGTATTTATATCCTATATTTGATGTTGTGTACATATATCATCCCGAAGCTCCCAGTAGTGGCCCCATAATCTACTCACATCTCTGAGATGTTTGTGCTGGATTCTACGGTATACTCTGGAGAGGACTTGGGATCCTCATTGTCCATTGTCCTGGTAGCAGTGGTACAGAGCTAAATGTGGAAACAATAAAAAATATATGAAATAATTTAATGTTTACTTTTACGTGTCTTTTACACATATTTTGGATTTATTAATCACATACTTACTTTTGAAAATCGTTCAGAAGTTGATATAAAATTGTGGAAGTCAAGACTCTCATTGTCCTCACTTGTGTGCTCTGAGACCAGATGTTTGTTTATATCATAATGATCTACAAGACATAGATAATGAAGTGCTATTAGAGGTTGTCAGTATAACACAGTCACCATTTATCATTAATATTAATGGGAAACAATTGTTACATATTAAGGAAGACGAGACAAACAGCCGCTTAGTCTAGATGACGTCTTCTTCTACTTACTCATAAATAAGCTGGTGTCCACATCTGATGTTAGCTTAGGAACATACACCGGCTTTTGACTTAGAAGGTTATCAAAGTCTAAGTCACTTAAGAAGGGATGACCCTTGATCTCAAATACTCCTCCTGGATAAAGAAAAACAAAGGTGATGTGGATATTGTCAGAAACTCCCCCATATCTAAACGGTGTATCTTAATCTGAACTAATTATATAACTGAGCCGACATGTAAGAAATAGACTAAAGCACTAAAAATGCACAAGCTGATAGACAAGTGCCGATCCTCATGTACATTTGCGATATGTCCTCGGTGTAATAAGGAAATAATAATATTATCATATCTGTTACCTGTCCCAAGTCTATGCACAGGATTTATTATGAGCAGCTCTGTGATAAGGGTCTGAGCATCAGGTGGAGGAGCACGATCACAATTCCAAATTATGTGTCCTGTTATGTAGAAAATTACAGAACATAAAACCTCTTTACTGGACTATAAGATAAAGCAAAGGAAAAAACTAAACTAATGTAACCAGTCAAAGCAATGATTGGATCATTCTACTTACCAATGCCAATACTTTTATAAAGCTGAATTACAGAACCCCCACGAAGTGGTACGTATCCCAGGAGAAATTCAAGTAGGATTATCCCCATTGACCACCAGTCAACAGGTCTTCCGTAGCCTTTCTTTAGGATGATCTCTGGGGCTTTGTATAACGGGGTGCCACAGTCCTGGAAACCAAGAGAGATTAGAGATGAAAATAGATTAAATTATTATTTTGCCAAGTTTTCGACATAAAAACAGAATGACAGAAGATAAAATATCAGTGGAAAAGTTATCTAAAAATGAAGAATGTAGAGAAGACACAATAGGGTGATGAGATTTGTACAGAACCAGCTAAGTTCCTGTAAATAATGCTGACCTCACGGTTCAGGAACTCTCTGGCGATGTCCTCCGCTAATTCCTTGTAGATGTTGGTGTTTGGTATCATGACACCAACTTTTGAAAGCCCAAAATCTGTGACTTTAATATGTCCAGTAGACGTTATCAGGAGGCTGTGAAAGAAAAGATGGGTTTAGCTTCATAGACCGTGAGATGATAAAGGATAAATTTCCCCCTTTTGTTATAATACAGGGGGCACTTACTTCTCTGGCTTCAAGTCTCTGTGCACCACACCATAACTATGGAGGTATTCTACAGCAAGAACCGCTTCTGCAAAGTATAAGCGGGCCAAGGGGACAGGTAAAGGACCCCTGGTTCTTAGGAGGGTCCTGCAGTCTCCACCTATAGAAGAAAGAAAATATGACAGGTAAGTGGTTTATTCAGCGGATCACCATAATGTATAATGAGAAGTGAGCAGAGACATTGGGGCAGGAGAGAATATATAAAGATATAATGTATATTCGACATAATATTAGTCTGAAGTCATGGTGAAACGTCATCCATGTAACTAATAACACAAATAGCATCTTGTCTACAGCTGGAGATACTGACAGTGCGGACATACAGGGAGATCACACACATCAATGACTTTCCGGGCATCTTGGTAATGGATAACCTGTAGTAAATGCTCTGTGGGGATGTAACCATTCACATTGAAAAATCCTAATTTTAAGAGTGGTGATAAAATGTAAGCAGACATGGTCTGAATATAATACAATGTACGTGTCCTACCTCCTACATACTCCATGACCATACACAGGTGAGATCTTGTAGGGAAGGAGCAGAGCATGGAGACCACAAAGGGACAATCAGCGAATGTCAGGATGTCCCTCTCCAGAAAGGCCATTTCCACTTTCCGTGGCCTATCCAAGTTCTTCTTGGCCATTTTCTTCATAGCAAAGACCTGTTGTGAGACGTTATGATGCACTAAGTAGACGGCACTAGAGAGAAGGAGAATCCAATGGTTATAATAAATCCTTATTACAGTCTGTATATAGAAGTCATTATATGATTTTCTGTACTAATGTTTATACTAGAAGTCCGGCCATCACTAGAAATCCACATCTAGAAATACATGAGACACTACATAGATCACCTATGGGAGGTTCCACAATGCCACGTCTGCCGGAGCCCTCACCAAGGTCACATTACAGGTGAGAGAATCTACCGAAATTCTTCTTGGGCAGATTCGCTATAATTGACCAGTAGTTACGATTCAGTCCAAATAAAAATTGGTCCAAATTGAAAGTCCTCCAATTGCTGTAAGCAGATGTTTTTTAAGCTCTCTCCACACCCCAAAGCATAATAAATGGAGGGGAGGAAATACGTTAAAATGTAATTAAACATAATATACCCACCTGTCCTAGGCCCTCACCTGTCCATCACTGCAGTCCTCCATCCTCTGTGCCAGTCTTTGGTTGTTCTGGCGCCCCCTTCTGCTGCTGAGGCCAGTGATTGGACTCACATGGTCATGGTGGACGGTGGCAGGTGCAGATGTCATTGATGTCCATATCGTGTCACCCCTATCGTGACCATGTGTAGCCAATAACTCTTATCAGCTCCATAATGAAGCCCCCCCAAAAAAACAAAGACTGGAGCGGAGAGCAGGAAAGCTCTGGTGGAGGTGGCAGCATAAGGACAGATGAGGGTCCAGGACAGGTGAGTGTAATGTATTATATTATTTGAATCCCTTTCCTTACAGTTTGATTTGTTACAGATCAGTTTGCTCAACTGGATATACAGTACAGTAACTGAGCTGAATAGTGACATTTAGATGTGGACAGTGGTGTGGACTTGTATCGTTTCCCTATGACAGTGATGGCGAACCTTTTAGAGACCGAGTGCCCAAACTGCAATCCAAAACTCACTTATTTATCGCAAAGTGCCAACACGGCAATTTAACCTGAATACTGTCTGAGGTTTTATTTTGGAAAAACAACTCCTACATTAGCACGCAATAGAGTCTATAGCAAAGAGCTTGTAAGCGCTGCAGTCCAAGCCTAAGATTCTCGCCACCGATTGCAGAGGAGGTCTGTTCTTGAGAATGGAGAGGATTTTTATTCAAAAGTAAAATTGCAAAGTCGTTTGTTTTTACAACCTCTTTGTTTCTGTAACCCTTTATCATGATGAGAATAACCCTTTAAGCCAGGGATGTCAAACTTTAATATACAGAGGGCCAAAATTAAAAGCTTGGACAAAATCACAGGCCAAACTTTATATTTGTTAAAAAATGTCTACAATTCAGGAAGTTTTTCCTTATCAAATAAAACTATTAACTTTTGCAATTATATTGTAATAATATAATATGTTATGTAAGAGCCGTAAAAAGCATGGCCTAATGTAAATATGTAATAACAAAAGGATAAAAAAAACTTGAATAAAACAGATAATAAAGTATGATGCAAACAAATGTGCCCCCAAACAGAGTATGATACCCCCACAGTGAATTCCTCCACATGCACAGTATGATGACCCTACTGTACCCCCCATCAATCCCTGGTGACCCCATCACAGTATGATTGTGACCCCATCACAGTATGATTCTCCAGCAGTAATCCCCACACAGCCCTCCATACAGTATAATGGTCCCCACATAGTTCTCCATACAGTATAATGACACCACATAGTCCTCCATACAGTGTAATGGGCCCCACATAGTCCTCCATACAGTATAATGGGCCCCACATAGTCCTCCATACAGTATAATGGCCCCATATAGTCCTACATACAATGTAATGGCCCCACATAGTCCTCCATACAGTACAATGGCCTCACATAGTCCTCCATACAGTATAATGGCCCCACATAGTCCTCCATACAGAATAATAGGCCCCACATTGTCCTCCATACAGTATAATGGTCCCCACATAGTTCTCCATACAGTATAATGACACCACATAGTCCTCCATACAGTGTAATGGGCCCCACATAGTCCTCCATACAGTATAATGGGCCCCACACAGTCCTCCATAAAGTGTAAAGGGCCCCACATAGTCCTCCTTACAGTATAATGGCCCCCACATAGTCCTCCATACAGTGTAATGGGCCCCACATAGTCCTCCATACAGTGTAATGGCCTCACATAGTGCTCCATACAGTGTAATGGGCCCACATAGTCCTCCATACAGTATAATGGCCCCATATAGTCCTCCATACAATGTAATGGCCCCACATAGTCCTCCATACAGTACAATGGCCTCACATAGTACTTCATACAGAATAATGGGCCCCCATATGGTCCTTCCTACAGTATAATGGCCCCCACATAGTCCTCCATACAGAATAATGGGCCCCCATATGGTCCTTCGTACAGTATAATGGCCCCACATAGTCCTCCATACAGAATAATGGGCCCCACATAGTCCTAAATACAGAATAATGGGCCCCCATATGGTCCTTCCTACTGTATAAAGGCCCCCACATAGTCCTCTATACAGTGTAATGGGCCCCACATAGTCCTCCATACAGTGTAATGGCCCCATATAGTCCTCCATACAGTGTAATGGGCCCACATATTCCTCCATACAGTATAATGGCCCCACATAGTCCTCCATACAGAATAATGGGCCCCCATATGGTCCTTCCTACAGTATAATGGCCCCCACATAGTCCTCCATACAGTGTAATGGGCCCCACATAGTCCTCCATACAGTGTAATGGCCCCATATAGTCCTCCATACTGTGTAATGGGCCCATATAGTCCTCCATACAGTATAATGGCCCCACATAGTCCTCCATACAGTATAAAGGCCCCACATAGTCCTCCATACAGTATATTGGCCTCATATAGTCCTTCCTACAGTATAATGGGCCCCACATGCTCTTTCATACAGTATTATGAGCACCACATAGTCCTCCATACAGTGTAATGGTTCCACATAGTCCTCCATACAGTACAATGGCCTCACATAGTCCTCCATACAGAATAATGGGCCCCACATAGTCCTCCATACAGAATAATGGGCCCCCATATGGTCATTCCTACAGTATAATGGTCCCCACACAGTCCTCCATACAGTGTAATGGGCTCCACATAGTCCTCCATACAGTATAATGGCCCCACATAGTCCTCCATACAGTATAATGGCTACAAATGCTCCTCCATATTGTAAAATGGCCCCATATAGTCCTCCATACAGAATAATGGGCCCCCATATGGTCATTCCTACAGTATAATGGCCCCCACACAGTCCTGCATACAGTGTAATGGGCTCCACATAGTCCTCCATACAGTGTAATGGCCCCATATAGTCCTCCATACAGTGTAATGGGCCCACATAGTCCTCCATACAGTATAATGGCCCCACATAGTCCTCCATACAGTATAATGGCCCCACATAGTCCTCCATACAGTATATTGGCCCCATATAGTCCTTCCTACAGTATAATGGGCCCCACATACTCTTTCATACAGTATTATGAGCACCACATAGTCCTCCATACAGTGTAATGGGCCCCACATAGTCCTCCATACAGTATAATGGCCCCACATAGTCCTCCATACAGTATAATGGCTCCAAATGCTCCTCCATATTGTAAAATGGCCCCATATAGTCCTCCATACAGTATAATGGCCCCGCATACTTCTCCATATTTTATAATGGCTCCATATAGTCCTCCATACAGTATAATGGCCCCGCATAGTCCTCCATACAGAATAATGGGCCCCCATATGGTCCTTCCTACAGTATAATCGCCCCCACATAGTCCTCCATACAGTGTAATGGGCCCGCATACTTCTCCATATTTTATAATGGCCCCACATAGTCCTCCATACAGTATAATGGCCCCACATAGTCCTTCATACAGTATATTGGCCCCATATAGTCCTTCCTACAGTATAATGGGTTCCACATAGTTTTTCATACAGTATTATGAGCACCACATAGTCCTCCATACAGAATAATGGGCCCCACATAGTCCTCCATACAGAATAATGGGCCCCCATATGGTCCTTCCTACAGTATAATGGCCCCCACATAGTCCTCATACAGTGTAATGGCCCCATATAGTCCTCCATACAGTGTAATGGGCCCACATAGTCCTTCATACAGTATAATGGCCCCACATAGTCCTCCATACAGTATAATGGCCCCACATAGTCCTCCATACAGTATATTGGCCCCATATAGTCCTTCCTACAGTATAATGGGCCCCACATACTCTTTCATACAGTATTATGAGCACCACATAGTCCTCCATACAGTGTAATGGGCCCCACATAGTCCTCCATACAGTATAATGGCCCCACATAGTCCTCCATACAGTATAATGGCTCCATATAGTCCTCCATACAGTATAATGGCCCCGCATAGTCCTCCATACAGTATAATGGCCCCACTTAGTCCTCCATATAGTATAATGGCCCCACATAGTCCTCCATACAGTATAAAGGCCCCACATAGTCCTCCATACAGTATAAAGAGACCACATAGTCCTCCATATTGTATAATGACTCCGCATACATCTCCGTACAGTATAATGGCCCTGCATAGTGTTCCATACTGTATAATGGCCCCACATAGTCCTCCATACCTTATAATGGCCCTACATAGTCCTCCATACAGTATAATGGCCCCGCATGGTCCTCCATACAGTATAATGGCCCCGCATACTTCTCCACACAGTATAATGACCCCGCATACTTCTCCATACATTATAATGACCTCGCATACTTCTCCGTACAGTATAATGGTCCTGCATATTGTTCCATACTGTATAATGGCCCCACATAGTCCTCCATACCTTATAATGGCCCCACATAGTCCTCCATACAGTATAATGGCCCCGCATGGTCCTCCATACAGTATAATGGCCCCGCATACTTCTCCACACAGTATAATGACCCCGCATACTTCTCCGTACAGTATAATGGTCCTGCATAGTGTTCCATACTGTATAATGGCCCCACATAGTCCTCCATACAGTATAATGGCCCCGCATGGTCCTCCATACAGTATAATGGCCCCGCATGGTCCTCCATACAGTATAATGGCCCCGCATACTTCTCCACACAGTATAATGACCCGCATACTCCTCCATACAGTATAATGACCGCGCATACTTCTCCGTACAGTATAATGGTCCTGCATAGTGTTCCATACTGTATAATGGCCCCACATAGTCCTCCACACAGTATAATGACCCCGCATACTCCTCCATACAGTATAATGACCCCGCATACTTTTCCGTACAATATAATGGCCCTGCATAGCGTTCCATACTGTATAATCAGGTCGCACGTGTAGAGGAGAGTGGCCGCGGTGCTAGTGAGAGGGGAATGGTGCGCGGGCTGAGGAGAGTGATGGTGGTGGCGGCAGTGCTGAGGACATGGAGCTCGTGCCCACCGGGAGGGCTCTGCGTGCCATAGGTTCGCCACCACTGCCCTATGATAACACTGAATGTTAGAGCACAGAGGCAGAAGTATTGTCATAGGGAACCCTGAGAAATGTGGATTATGGTAACAGAAATCTCACCCAAAAGCTCCGCTGCTGATGAGTTTGGAAGTTTCATAGTCGCTCATATGCGGCTTTCCTGCCGGGATCAATGATGATTCGATCACGCTCTATAAAGGAATAAGAAATGATATTAAGGAAAAAAGCTCCAGATGCAGAAACGTCTCCCCCTATATTATGTCCCAGCTGATTTACACTGATCCGATGTAGGGAGGATACAAGCCGGACGCTCCGCAGACACGGATGTAATATAAGGGGGTCCTCTATACACCGATATAATTGTAAAGTGCTGGATAATATGAGAGATCAAACAGAGAAGAACTTACTGGGAATCTGTCAGCAGGATTGTTCTATGTAATCTGGAAGTAGCATGATGTAGGGGCAGAGACCCTGATTCCAACGATGTGTTACTTACTAGGCTCTGTGCTGTTGTTTCCATAAAATCAGTTTTTGATCAGCAGGAGATTATCACTAGAGGACTATGTGTCTCGTGCCATGTAGTCCTATTGCTCTGTAACCCCGACTCAACCACGGATTAGCAGCGTTCTGCCTATGCACAGTGTACACAGAAAGCTGCCAATCAGTAGTGTGGGCGGGGTTATACAGGGCTCAGCATTCAGAGGACTGCTAGATCTGCTGCGAATAAAACAGTGATTTTATTACAACTGCTGCACCCAGTAAAGTAAGTGATATATCGTTGGAATCAGGGTCTCTGTCCCTACATCATGCTGCTCTCTGATGAAATAGCATGAACCTGGTGACAGATTCCCTTTAATATAAATGCAGTTGACTAACACATTAGTGTCATCTCCACTTAGAATAGAGACGTCCCCTGGTTATATGGGGGATAATACTGGTCAGGTCAGTCACACCCCATAATCTGGTGATACACAGACGTCCCCCTCTATGATACTTACACCGGCGGATTCCTGGATCTCCGGGATCTCACAGATTCCACTGTCAGGATTCACCAGCGCAGATGGAACTAAAATAGTGATAAATGATGAAGAGATAAAATGTATTAGACGATATCAATCCTACATAGATAATACAGCGATATAACGGGGAAATGACAAGACGTCTGTGAATGGGATTAATACTCGTTATATGGGGATTCTAATATGGGAACGTACGGGGCATCCACAGATAAATGTAGTGTAAATGATGGAGGACCCCCAATCATCACATGAATGAGGAGCCCCCCACCCCTGCTGCACATGAGAGTGATGGGAAGAGAGCTGAAACATAGCAGCCATATGCAAATTAGCCTGGAAGTGCACTGGGGGCGTGTCACTGCACTCAGATTTCTCTTCCATGCCCCCAGTGCACTTCCATCCTGATTTGTATATGGCTTTTACATTAGATTTCTCCTGACTGGTACATTGGATTTCTGCAAGCAAATAATTATTATTAGGGGACAATGGCCTATACGGTCATACTCAGCGGCGGCAGGCCACGCGACTGCTATGGGACCCGTGAGCTGGTGGGGCCCAGTGTCAGCGCCCGCATTGGGCTCCGCCTGCATCGGGCCCCTTCCACATCCCACCCCAGATCGCAGTTGAAAGCAATGATGGAGGCGGGAGCGTTATATGAAACTTCCTTTCACATCATTCCCCCTCTGCGTCTGATGCAGCAGCGCGATGACATCAGTTCAATTGGGTCGGGTAGTGGAGCTGATGAGAGGCGCTGCAGAGACTGAAGCAGCGGGGGAACAAGGAGTGGTAAGTGTATATTTATTTATTTTTGAGTGAGTATGTGGTGCCCATATTGCTGGAGGACTGTGGCTGCACTCGATCCTATGGGTGCTGCACTCAGTCCTATGGGGGCTGCACTAAGCCCTATAGGGGTTGCACCGAACCCTATGGGGGCTGCATTATGCCCTATGGGGGCTGGCTTATATTGCGAGGAAGACCATGGGGGGTGCATTATATTGCATGGAGGACCATGGGGGTGCATTATATTGCATAGAGGACCATGGGGGTGCATTATATTGCATGGAGGACCATGAGGGGTGCATAATATTGCGTGGATGACCATGGGAGGTGCACAATATTGCATGGAGGACAATATGGGTGCATTATATTGCATGAAGGACCATGGGGGTGCATTATATTGTGTGAAGGACCAGGGGGATGCATTATATTGCATGGAGGACCATGGGGGGTGCATTATATTGCATGGAGGACCATGAGGGGTGCATTATATTGCATGGAGGACCATGGGGGGTGCATTATATTTTGTGGAGGACCACGAGGGGTGCATTATATTGCATGGAAGACCATGGGGGTGCATTATATTGTGTGGGGACCATGGGGTGGCGCATTATATTATATGTAAGGCTATGTGGGACCATTATGATATTTGAAGGGTTATGTGGGGCCATTATAATATTTGGAGGGTTATGTCGGGGCATTATACTGTATGCAAGCAATTATACGGTGTGAAGATTTGTGTGGGGTCCATCTTACTGTGTGAAGGGCTGTGTGTTGCCTTTATACTGTTTGGAGGGCTAGCAGGGGCCATTTTATGGTGTGGTGAGGTATGGGGGCCATTATACTGCATAGAAGGCTGTGTGGGGGTCACAGTTGGGGGATCATACTGTGTTGGGGTCACCATGCTTTGCGTCGGGAGTTGAGGGGGTGTACAGTAGGGTCATTATACTGTGCATGTGGAGGCTAATGTGGAGGAATGCACCATGGAGGAATCATACTGTATTTGGGGGGCACTTTTGTTGGCATCATACTATAGGGGGGCAATGAAATAGAAATCTAGGACTTCAGCAGGAGGAAAATTAATATGTAAAGGCTGGAAAGTTGTGAGATCTGCTCTCCTGTCACTCCGACAATTATTTAATTTTTTTTTTTTCAGTTGGGGGGGCAATCAGAACTTCTGCTATTGTGCCCCATGATTTCTATGCATGCCCCTGGTCCTACCACTACTTCTATATGAAACAATGTGCTGCCAGGTTCCCATTACACAGAGTAGAGCAGACCTGGGCAAAGTGGAGCCCGTGGGCCACATCCGGCCCTCTGACTGTTCCAGTCCGGCCTGTGGACTGAGATAGCAGTAGGACTGAAGCAGAGGCCCACGGACCGCACCGTGCCTGCCCACTCGCTTACACCGCCGCCTGGCCCTGTCTCCATCTGCGAGCCGCTGAGCTGCTGCATTAGTAGAGGAGGGACCTCCAGCCCCTTCCTCCGCCAATCAGCGTGTGAAGCAGCTGACGCAATGACGTCATCGGAGACATGAAAAGAGGCACAGCACCGGGGGCACGGGAGCAAGGTGAATGTGTGCTTTTTTTAAGGTGTATGGGATGTCTGACAGGACACGGGGAGACTATAGGGGTCTATTGCAGGACATGGGGAGGCTATAGGGTTCTATTGCAGGACATGTGAAGGCTATAGGGGTCTATTGTAGGACATGGGGAGGCTATAGGGGTCTATTGCAGGACATGGGGAGGCTATAGGGGTCTATTGCAGGACATGGGGAGACTATAGAGGTCTATTGCAGGACATGGAGAGGTTATAGGGGTCAATTGCAGGACATGGGGAGGCTAGAGGGGTCTATTGCAGGACATGTGAAGGCTATAGGGGTCTATTGCAGGACATGGGGAGGCTATAGGGGTCTATTGCATGACATGGGGAGGCTATAGGGGTCAGTTGCAGGACATGGGGAAGGCTATAGGGGTCTATTGCAGGACATGGGGAGGCTATAGGGGTCTATTGTAGGACATGGGGAGGCTATAGGGGTCTATTGCAGGACGTGGGGAGGCTATAGGGGTCTATTGCAGGACATGTGGAGACTATAGAGGTCTATTGCAGGACATGGAGAGGTTATAGGGGTCAATTGCAGGACATGGGGAGGCTAGAGGGGTCTATTGCAGGACATGTGAAGGCTATAGGGGTCTATTGCAGGACATGGGGAGGCTATAGGGGTCTATTGCATGACATGGGGAGGCTATAGGGGTCAGTTGCAGGACATGGGGAAGGCTATAGGGTTCTATTGCAGGACATGGGGAGGCTATAGGGGTCTATTGCAGGACATGGGGAGGCTATAGGGGACTATTGCAGGACATGGGGAGGCTATAGGGGTCTATTGCAGGACATGGAGAGACTATAGAGGTCTATTACAGGACATGGAGAGGTTATAGGGGTCAATTGCAGGACATGGGGAGGCTATAGGGGTCTATTGCAGGACATGGTGAGGCTATAGGGGTCAGTTGCAGGACATGGGGGAGGCTATAGGGGTCGACTGCAGGACATGGGGAGGCTAAAGGGGTCTATTGCAGGACATGGAGAGGCTATGGGAGTCTATTGCAGGACATGGGAAGGCGATAGGGGTCTATTGCAAGACATGGGGAGGCTATGGGAGTCTGTTGAAGGACATGGGGAGGCTATGGGGGTCTGTTGCAGGACATGTGGAGGCTATGGGGGTCTGTTGCAGGACATGTGGAGGCTATGGGGGTCTGTTACTGGACATGGGGTGGCTATGGGGGTCTGTTGCCTGACATGGGGAGGCTATGGGGGTCTATTGCAGGACATGGAGAGGCTATGGGGGTCTGTTGCAGGACATGTGGAGGCTATGGGGGTCTGTTGCAGGACATGTGGAGGCTATGGGGGTCTGTTGCTGGACATGGGGAGGCTATGGGGTCTGTTACTGGACATGGGGATGGTCTGGGGGTCTGTTGCTGCATATAGGGAGACTATAGAGTTTTATTGCAGGACATGGGTAGGCTATAGGGGTCTATTGCAGGACATGGGGAGGCTCTGGGAGTCAGTTGAGGGACATAGTGAGGCTCTAGGAGTCAGTTGAGGGACATGGTGAGGCTCTGGGAGTCTGTTGAGGGACATGGTGAGGCTATGGGGGTCTGTTGCTGGACATGGTAAGGCTATGGGGGTCTGTTGGAGGACATGAGGAGGCTATGAGGGTCTGTCCCAGGACATGGGGAGGCCTATGAGGGTCTGTTGCAGGACATGGGGAGGCTATGGGGGTCTGTTTCTGGATGTGGGGAGGCTGTGTGGGGCTCTCATGTTGGACGTCGAGTGATTATGGGGCTCATACGGTATATAGAAGGGGCTGTATTCGGGTTCGAACTGTATAAAGGGGGATTCTTACTTCTGCTCAATATTAAGTCATGCAATTAATATTAATGTAATTAATATAAGAATTATAATTATTATATTGATATTAATATGGATCAGAATTAATCACAGTCTCTAATGTGGCCCCTCGGGAAAATGAATTGCCCACCCTTGGAGTACAGAGTACATCTAACATTATCCCCGTCCTCTATTATATCTGGATATTCCTTGTAGAAGGTCGGATGATCGCTCACCTGTAATAAGATCGCTGTTCAGCTCCGGCTCACTCCTTTTAGGGTCAGGAATTTCCGGGGTCACGTTTTGCTCATATTCGCCGTCGCCTTCTGGTGTTTCCTGATTGATATAATATATATAATTAATATGTGGAATATTTCACTAAATTACCAAATACATAAATCAGGAAGGACTAAATCAACATTTACAGATACACCAATTGTAACTGTACGAATCCCGCGCCATCTTCAGAACTTTTCTCAGAAAGTTCTCTCACTTCAGGGGATTAAGATGAGTTAACATTACAAAATCTCACGTTCTGTGTCAGATTCTATTTTCTACACCGTGATATCCCAGAGCGGTGTTATCTGCGTTCTATATACCATGGCGATATCTTGTAATTCATTCATTACAGTATTCGGTAGAATTGCTTTACACTGCAGCTCCTCTCCACAAGTCCAGATTAATATACTGTATAAGAGACTTGTATACACAATATTTCTGTAAAGATGTCTATTATCTCAGCTGCAGCATTTAGAAGCAGGAAGACTCTGATAATAGTGATAGACAGAGGCGGGATATACAGACTTCCCACCACTGAGCTGTGACTACATCTGCAGAATACAGACTGTCATCACAGACGAGGGAGCAGCAGAGACAGACGGCCATAAAATATCCTATGCCTGCCGGGTACTGACAGGGAGGCCTGTAAGATCTAACCCCAGATCTTCTGAGATCTGACTGGTGATCTGGAGAAGATCAGAGAACAAGGACGAGTGATAGAGAAGATGATGGCTTCTTACCAGGCGTTCCGATGAGCGGGCCGGACGTTCCAGTACACACAGGACTTTTTCGGCCAGGTCTTTAACAAAAGCCAAATCTCCATTTTGAGATCTTTTTTTCAGCCTATAAAGAAGAAAAGAAACAATAAGGAACATTCTGAGGTGAGAAAGGTCACAATGGAGGCGGCCATTGTATGTGACATCTGCTCCTCTCTCTGCAGATACAATGACTACATATCTGGGGTTTATAGTGTTATATATTAGAGGAAAGGACAAGCTTCTATCCCACCATTATTGTCTATTATTACAGAGAAGTTTTGTGCGGAGTGTCCGCCATTTACCTGTTGTAGTAATGTCCTGATGTTGTGACATAAATCCATCAGATACTCTGAGGTTAGTTGATCTTGTTGATTTTTGGTCAGGCAGTCCTTTACTAGCTGCATCACCAGACGGCGAGTGAAGCTGAGGACGCCATCGGGTGGTAGAAGCACAATGTTAGGGCGATTGATGATAAGAATGTCCAATAGTGCTTCTTCCTGAAAATCGTCTAGATATAATCCAGCCATAGCGAAAAACTGCAAGTGCTATCAATCACTATGGAACCAAGAATGGCACCCGTGAGCCTGTGTGCATTGTAGAAGTAGCAATTGTGAGCTGTGATGTCATAATGGCCGACTGTCATCATGGAATCTTGTGATGGAATCTTCAAGAAGCGGCTCTGCACAAATACAGTGGGAAAAATAAGTATTTGATACACTGCCGATTTTGGAAGTTTTCCCACCTACAAAGAATGGAGAAGTCTGTAATTTTTATCGTAGGTACAGATTCTAAAAAAAAATCCAGAAAATCACATTGTATGATTTTTACATAATTTGCATTTTATTGCATGATATAAATATGTGATCACCTACTGATGAGCAAGAATTCTGGCTCACCGACCTGTTATGCTATGTACGCACGTTGAGTATTTGGTTGCAGAAATTTCTGCAAGGTTTCTGCATTTCTTGGCAGCAAAAACCCTGCTGAAAAAACAGACGTTTTGCCGCGATTTTGATGTGTTTTTGCCACATGTTTGCATGAGGTTTTTGCATGTGTTTTTTTAAGCTTATTTGTATAGCAGTGAATGCTTTTTGGAGCTAAATAAAGATATTTGAAAAAAGAAATGTTGAACATTGCTTTAACCCTTAGATTACTGTTGGACCTGGGGTAAGTATATTGGTTAATTTAAATGATTAAAGAATGTGTCTGTTATATTTCAAATAAAGTGTTTTATTCTTGGTGTGTGTGTTTATTTAACTTTTTACTTACAGGTTTAGTACTGAGGGTTAATCCATGTCCATAAAGACACATACAAAAAATCAATTGCTAGACACTCTAGTTAGACATTACTACCTTAGATACCAATTAGCCACATGATAGGCTCAGGGATAAAAGTGACTCCAGCTCAACCAATAATGTAAGTATAGTTCATTTATTAGAAACGATAAAAATTACAATTAAAAACAATAAGTGAAGATAGAGGGGAGTGAGGAGAGGGGGGACCTCAAACCAGGAGACACCGATATGTAGACAACGATACTAATGCTTACACAAAATACAGCCAGTTAATGACATCAATATGGCTGCTGTATATTAGAATAAGTCACCAATTAGTCAATTACCATACTATACCATTTTGCATACATAAAGCGTATTCTACAAACTTCAATTTAAAGTGCATAGTGCAAAACATAACTATGTATTATTCAATAGTAATAGATCCACTGGTATAAAGAGGCAAAAGTCAGCTATGAATGTAAGATGGTAGTGCATCAGTATCAAAGTAAAAATGAAAACAATGTAGTTTAATTATTGCCAAATTTGGCTTATATTGATAAACTGATGGTCAAAGCTGTACTTCCATCAGATGATAATTAATTCAAACATTGGCTAAAGTGAAAAAAATGATTCATTACCTGAATACTATGTAGTAAGTGAGCAGGGAGTGATAAGGACGCTGTGTCTCCCGCAGCCTCCATAAGCGTCCTTATCACCTCACTTATTGCACCTCTGCATGAGAATTTTGTCACGCAGCATCGGTGCAGTTAGTGAGGTCACTGGATCTCATCAGCTGATGAACTCATGTGACCTCTGTCCTGGCAGCTCAGCACTATACACTGCAGGGAGCGATCACGCTTCTGTCAGTTTATAGCCTGCTGTGAGGTGATCGGATCACCATGGGATACTTGTGATTCGGCGGATAGGTGAGTATAAGCTCTTTTTTTTAACATTCATTAAAACTTATTTTTTCCCTGCAAGCACAGACCCAAGCTGATGACAGCTCCCATCATCAATGCCTGCACTTGCTATTATCAGCGGCAGCAGCCCTAGGCTGTTGGGAGGACTGGTCTTTCATCAGCTGAACCTGTCACCCGCGGTCAATTCTTTATGCGTTTTTGCTGCGTTTTTGACCCATTGACTTCAATTGAGTCCGTCAAATACGCAGCAAAAATACACAGCAAATCCGCAAATATTTTGATACCTGCGTTTTCGTTGCAGATTTGACTGACTCAATTGAAGTCAATGGGATAAAAACGCTCAAAGAATTGACATGCTACAGATTTAAATGCAATGCTAATCCTGACAAGAAAATTCCTGATCTTGTGCACAGCACTTCAGGATTTTCATTGCATTAGCTGGCACAAGGATTCTCTAGCATTTTGGGCCCATTTCCGTGTGGAAAAAAATGCTGTGAAAATGCACCAATAACACACCATGTGCACACAGAACACAGTTTTTTTTAAGAAGCCCTCCTACTCAGCATTCTTTACCTGTATTAATTGCACCTGTTTGAAGTCGTTACCTGTATAAAAGACACCTGTCCACACACTCAATCAATCACACTCCAAGCACTCCACTATGGCCAAGAACAAAGAGCTGTCTAAGGACACCAGGGACAAAATTGTAGACCTGCACAAGGCTGGAATGGGCTACAGGAGAATAGGCAAGCAGCTTGTTGAGAAGGCAACAACTGTTGCTGCGATTATTAGAAAATGGAAGAAACACATGACGACTGTCAATCTTCCTTGGTCTGGTGCTCCATGCATGATCTTGCAATGTGAAGTAAGGATGATTCTGATAAAGGTCAGGAATCAGCCCAGAACTACATGGGAGGATCTGCTCAATGACCTGAAGAGAGCTGGGACCACAGTCTCAAACATTACCGCTAGTAACTTACTACACCGTCATGGACGAAAATCCTGCAGTGCACGCAAGGTCCCCCTGATCACGCCAGCACATGTCCAGGCCCATTTGAAGTTCACCAATGACCATCTGGATGATCCCGAGGAAGCATGGGAGAAGGTCATGTGGTCAGATGAAACCGAAATAGAACTTTTTGCTATCAACTCCACTCACTGTGTTTGGAGGAAGGAGAAAGATGAATACAACCCCAAGAACACCGTCCCAACCTTGAACCATGGTGGGGAAAACATCATACTTTGGGGGTCTTTTCTGCTAATGGGACAGGACAACTGCATCGTATTGAAGGGAGGATGGATGGGGTCATGTAGATTTTGGCTAACAACATCCTTCCCTCAGTAATGACAATGACCCAAAATACAGACAGGACAACTAAGGAGTGTCTATGTAAGAAGCATTTCAAGGTCCTGGAGTGGCCTAGCCAGTCTCCAGACCTGAACCCAATAGAAAATCTTTGGAGGGAGCTGAAACTAAATGTTGCCCAGCGACAGCCCCGAAAACTGAAAGATCTGGAGAAGATCTGTATGGAGGAGTGGGCCAAAATCCCTGCTGCAGTGCGTGCAAACCTGGTCAAGAACTACAGGAAACGTCTGACCTCTGTAATTGCAAAGGTTTCTGCACCAAATATTAAATTCTGTTTTTCTATTGTATCAAATACTTATTCCAGGCAATAAAATGCAAATTAATTATGTAAAAATCATACAAAGCAATTTCCTGGATTATTTTTTTTTTACATTCTGTTTCTCACAGTTGAAGTGTACCTATAACAAAAATTACAGGCCTCTCCATTCTTTGTAGGTGGGAAAACTTGCAAAATCAGCAGTGTATCAAATACTTATTTTCCCAACTGTAGATGCTGCCTTGCAATATTTAGGGTTTGTTCAAACTCGCGTATAAATAATGGGTCCCATTCCCATCCAGGAGAGTGGAAGAAATCTTAGTCACTAAGCTGGTACTGTAAAAAGGAAGTGTTTTTGTCACAGAAAAAAAAATGCTGATGTAATGGCATTTGTGGAAACACCCCACAGATATCCTCAGTCATATGATGGGAAATATTGTATATACAGTGGTGGCCAAAAGTATTGGCACCCCTGCAATTCTGTCAGATAATATTCAGTTTCTTCCTGAAAATGATTGCAATCACAAATTCTTTGGTCTTATTATCTTCATTTAATTTGCTTGCATGGAAAAAACACAAAATAGAATGAAGCAAAAATCAAATCATTGATCATTTCACACAAAACTCCAAAAATGGGCCAGACAAAAGTATTGGCACCCTCAGCCTAATACTTGGTTGCACAACCTTTAGCCAAAATAACTGCGAACAACCGCTTCCGGTAACCATCAATGAGTTTCTTACAATGCTCTGCTGGAATTGTAGACCATTCTTCTTTGGCAAACTGCTCCAGGTCCCTGATATTTGAAGGGTGCCTTCTCCAAACTGCCATTTTGAGATCTCTCCACAGGTGTTCTATGGGATTCAGGTCTGGACTCATTGCTGGCCACCTTAGAAGTCTCCAGTGCTTTCTCTCAAACCATTTTATAGTGCTTTTGGAAGTGCGTTTTGGGTCATTGTCCTGCTGGAAGACCCATCACGTCTGAGGGAGACCCAGCTTTCTCACACTGGGCCCTACATTATGCTGCAAAATTTGTTGGTAGTCTTCAGACTTCATAATGCCATGCACACGGTCAAGCAGTCCAGTGCCAGAGGCAGCAAAGCAACCCCAAAGCATCAGGGAACCTCCACCATGTTTGACTGTAGGGACCGTGTTCTTTTCTTTGAATGCCTCTTTTTTTTCCTGTACACTCTATGTTGATGCTTTTTCCCAAAAAAGCTCTACTTTTGTCTCATCTGACCAGAGAACATTCTTCCAAAATGTTTTAGGCTTTCTCAGGTAAGTTTTGGCAAACTCCAGCCTGGTTTTTTTATGTCTCGGGGTAAGAAGTGGGGTCTTCCTGGGTATCCTACCATACAGTCCCTTTTCATTCAGACGCCGACGGATAGTACGGGTTGACACTGTTGAACTTGTTTGGATGTTAGTCGAGGTTCTTTATCCACCATCCGCACAATCTTGCGTTGAAATCTCTCGTCAATTTTTCTTTTCCGTCCACATCTAGGGAGGTTAGCCACAGTGCCATGGGCTTTAAATTTCTTGATGACACTGCGCACGGAAGACACAGCAACATTCAGGTCTTTGGAGATGGACTTGTAGCCTTGAGATTGCTCATGCTTCCTCACAATTTGGTTTCTCAAGTCCTCAGACAGTTCTTTGGTCTTCTTTCTTTTCTCCATGCTCAATGTGGTACACACAAGGACACAGGACAGAGGTTGAGTCAACCTCTGCGCATCCTCCTCCTCCTCATGTTCAGCCTCCATCTCAGATATCACCACATCAGTTACAAGCTGGAAGCACTGCAGTACTGCCTCAGCCAAGCGGCAACAGGCTGTGCTGAAACTCATAAGCTTAGGTGATAAACCTCACACTGCTTGTGAGTTGTGGACAGCTGTGAAAGAGCAGGCAGATCTGTGGCTGAGACCGCTGAACCTACATCCAGGCATGGTCGTGTATGGGGGCTCTGAGGTGAGGCGAGATCACACAAGTACCATGCCTGGCTCATGTGCTTAACATCGTGATTCAGCGGTTTCTTAAATCGTACCCCGAGTTGCCAGATCTGCTTGTCAAAGTACGTCGCCTGTCAGCTCATTTTCGCAAGTCGGCTACAGCTTCCGCCGCCCTTGCTGTGTTGCAGCAGCGTTTACAGCTTCCGGCACACCGACTGGTGTGTGATGTCCCCACTCATTGGAACTCTACCCTTCACATGTTGCAAAGGATTTGTGAGCAGAAGAGAGCAGTTGTGGAGTACCAGCTGCAACAAGGCCGTCGATATTCAGGTTAGACTCCACACATAAGACCTCAGGAGTGGATCTGGATGTCTGACATATGTACCATCCTGACAAACTTTGAGGAGTCCACCAAGATGGTGAGTGGTGATGACGCCATCATTAGCGTCAGCATCCCACTTGTCTGTCTTTTGCAACGCTCTCTGGAGAGAATTAAAGAGGAGGCATTGCAGCCAGAGTATGATGAGATGGATCAAGAAGCCGTAGCGGGTGATTACACACAGCCCAGCCTCATCTCATCCCAACGTGCATTGAGGGACAATGAGGGAGAGGATGAGGAGGAGGAGGAGGAGGAAGAACAGGAGCTGGTATCATGCGCTGTAGATGGTAGTACCTGTACAACTGTCATACCGTCGGTTCAGCGTGGGTGGCCTGAGGACAGGGGGGAGGAGGAGGAGGAGAGCATGGTCAGTCGTCATGTTGGTGAGGACACGGAAGCCTTGCCTGTTACCAGTCTGGCACGCATGGCTAACTTTATGTTACGCTGCCTTAACCGTGACCCTCGCGTTGTCAAAATGTTGGGTGACAGTCATTACTGGTTGGTGACACTTGTAGACCCCCGCTACAAGGAGAACTTTCACTCTCTTATTCCTGAGGTGGAGAGGTCTACAAAAATGGGGCAATACCAGAAGGCCCTTGCTGCAGAACTCTTAAAAAAATTCCCATCTGAACACGCTAGCGGCAGAGGTCACAGTTCGTTGCCCAACCAAGGCGTACAGGCGAGAGAGACGCAACTCCAATCCAGCAGAGACAGGGGAACATTGTCAACGTTCTGGGACAGTTTTCTGACACCCGCCCAGCTTACAGGCCCTGAGGCGCGGGGAACTCTCACAAGGAGTGGAAAGTTTCAAAAGATGGTGAGGGAGTACCTTGCCGATCGTACCAGCGTCCTCCGTGATTCCTCTGTACCTTTTAATTATTGGGTATCCAAGCTGGACACTTGGAATGAACTCGCTCTGTACGCCTTATCGGAGCGTGTTTTTAGTGCCGCTGGGGGAATTATAACTGATAAGCGCACTCGCCTGTCAACTGACAATGCTGACAAGCTGACCCTTATCAAAATGAACAAGGGCTGGATTGGGCCAGACTTTTCATCACCACCAAATGACAGCAGAGTAACATAAAGTCAAATCCACTGTGTTATTTCGGGAGGTGTATTCCCATGCACCGCTTCACACCCACTCATGGGTATACGCTTCCTCATTTTGGCTCTATTTTGCTCTTCTCCTTATCCTCAGCCTCCACCACCACTATACCACCAGGGTGACCTTGGTCCGTGTTGCCAGCATTGCAAGTTCCTCCCTCCTAATTTTTGGTAGCTTTTGCTTGGAAGGCATAGGAAAAGACTATGGGAGACCCACTCCCCAATAATGGGAATAATGCTTTTAAGATGCTGTACTGCATGGCTCTTGTTTGCCAGCATTGCAAGTTACTCTGTCCTAATTTTTGGCAGCTTTTGCTTGGCAGGCATAGGCAAAGACTATGGGAGACCCACTCCCCAATAATGGGAATAATGTTTTTAAGATGCTGTACTGCATGGCTCTTGCAAGGGGCATTTAAACCGTGTTGTTAAGCTACTGCGACCTCCACCACTTTTCCAAGGGGCATTGATATTGTCTTTTTATTCCACTGCGACCTCCACGTCTCTTCCAAGGGGCATTTAAACCGTCTTTTTAAGCTACTGTGACCTCCACCACTCTTCCAAGGGGCATTAAAACCGTCTTCTTAAGCTACTGCGACCTCCACCGCTCTTCCAAGGGGCATTAAAACCGTCTTGTTAACCCTAGAACGCATGACCATAAAAATCTACATTTTCACATACCTGGGGCCTTTTAGGCCCGTGTGCAAATAACATGGAATAACTCAAACAAAAATGACAAACAACTATATACCTGAGGAATACCTAGAGTTTCAAAATTCTAACTAAAGTAATCTTGCAGAAAATAGAAAACAATTAACAGGACGGGCCTGCGAGGCCCCAGGTATGCGTTCTAGGATTAAGCTACTGCGACCTCCACCATTCTTCCAAGGGGCATTAAAACCATCTTGTTAAGCTACTGCAACCTCCACGTCTCTTCCAAGGGGCATTAAAACCGTCTTGTTAAGCTACTGCAACCTCCACGTCTCTTCCAAGGGGCCTTAAAACTGTCATGTTAAGCTACTGCAACCTCCTCGTCTCTTCCAAGGGGCATTAAAACTGTCTTGTTAAGCTACTGCAACCTCCACGTCTCTTCCAAGGGGCCTTAAAACTGTCATGTTAAGCTACTGCAACCTCCTCGTCTCTTCCAAAGGGCATTAAAACCGTCTTGTTAAGCTACTGCAACCTCCACCACTTTTTCAAGGGGCATTGAAATTGTCTTTTTATTCCACTGTGGCCTCCACGTCTCTTCTAAGGGGCATTAAAACCGTCTTGTTAAGCTACTGCGACCTCCACTACTTCTCCAAGGGGCATTAAAACCATCTTGTTAAGCTACTGCGACCTCCACCACTCTTCCAAGGGGCATTAATATTGTCTTTTTATTCCACTGTGACCTCCACCACACCTCCAAGGGGCATTAAAACCGTCTTGTTAAGCTACTGCAACCTCCACGTCTCTTCCAAGGGGCATTAAAACCGTCTTGCTAAGCTACTGCGATCTCCACGTCTCTTCTAAGGGGCATTAAAACCGTCTTGCTAAGCTACTGCAACCTCCATGTCTCTTCCAAGGGGCATTAAAACTGTTTTGTTAAGCTACTGCGACCTCCACGTCTCTTTCAAGGGGCATTAAAACCGTCTTGTTAAGCTACTGCGACCTCCACCACTTTTCCCAGGGGCATTGATATTGTCTTTTTATTCCACTGCGACCTCCACCATTCTTCCAAGGGGCATTAAAACCGTCTTGTTAAGCTACTGCGACCTCTACCACTTTTCCCAGGGGCATTGATATTGTCTTTTTATTCCACTGCGACCTCCACGACTCTTCCAAGGGGCATTTAAACCATCTTGTTTAGCTACTGTGACCTCCACCACTCTTCCAAGGGGCATTAAAACTGTCTTGTTAAGCTACTGCGACCTCCACCACTTTTCCCAGGGGCATTGATATTGTCTTTTTATTCCACTGTGACCTTCACCATTCTTCCAAGCGGCATTAAAACAGTCTTGTTAAGCTACTGCGACCTCCAACACTTTTCCCAGGGGCATTGATATTGTCTTTTTATTCCACTGCGACCTCCACGTCTCCTCCAAGGGGCATTAAAACTGTCTTGCTAAGCTGCTGCAAACTCCACGTCTCTTCCAAGGGGCATTAAAACCATCTTGTTAAGCTACTGCAACCTCCACATCTTTTCCAAGGGACATTAAAACCATCTTGTTAAGCTACTGCAACCTCCACGTCTCTTCCAAGGGGCATTAAAACCATCTTGTTAAGCTACTGCAACCTCCACGTCTCCTCCAAGGGGCATTAAAACCATCTTGTTAAGCTACTGCAAACTCCACATCTCTTCCAAGTGGCATTAAAACCATCTTGTTAAGCTACTGCGACCTCCACCACTTTCCCCAGGGGCATTAAAACCATCTTGCTAAGCTGCTGCGACCTCCACCATTCTTCCAAGGGGCATTAAAACCGTCTTGTTAAGCTACTGCGACCTCCACCACTTTTCCAAGGGGCATTGATATTGTCTTTTCATTCCACTGCAACCTCCACCATTCTTCCAGAGGGCATTGCATTTCTTCCTAATTTTAGTCAGCTTTTGCTTTTCAATGCATAGGCGAACACTAAGGGAGACCCACTCCCCAATAAGGGGTAGAAGGTTTTTAGTATGCTGTAATCCACGTCTGTTTCAAGGGGCATTGCAGTTCCTCATAATTTTTGGAAAGCCTTCCATTCACTGCTTAGGCCAACATTGCACAGGAGACCCAGTTGCTATAAATGGAAAAAACGTTTTAGTTAAGGCCCTCTGACCTCCATGTCAAGGGGCATTAAAGTGCCTCGAAATTTTTGTTAGGCATTGCACTCACTGCATGCCCTTTAACTGTGTAGCCGAACCGCTCCTTTTGGTACCGAAACATATCCTACAAGACATGTGTGGTTGACTGGCGTGATATTGATGTGAATGGTCCCTGTTCCTCCTGCTCTTTCTCCTTTGCCACCACCTCATCCATCATTCATCACCTGAAGCTTTGTTTTAACGGGAGTCATAGAACTGGGATAGTAGCAGGAAAACATCCAGCAATCCTCGGAGAAGGTAGGATATGCGCTAAAACGCTGATCACCTCAGGCCTAGCCGCTACTACATACATGCGCTTGCATTCCAAGAAAACGAAGCAGATGCTAACTTCTATCATCATCATTATGCTCCTCATCTTGGCACTCTCAACTCCCCTGATGGAGAAGCCAGGGCCCACCGGAGGAGTCTGGTTCTCTGGTGGGCTCGTCCAATGCTGCCCTAAAGCAGAGGGAAGTTTGAAGGAGAAATAGGGGCGGCTGGGGACCGTTTATGGACATCCGGCTGCCCCTAGACGGCTGGGGACCGTGTGTGGACACCCGACCGCGGGGCGGCTGGGGACCGAGTATAGACACCCGGCCCCCCCTGGCGGCTGGGGACCGAGCGTGGACACCCGGCCGTCGGGCGGCTGGGGACTGAGTATGGATGCCTCGCTGCCAAAGTAGCCATGAGGTAGTGGCCAGCTTTGGCCTCCTCCAAACTAAAAGGCCCCATTTCAAGTGCAAGCTAGCAGTATGGTATTGCAGCCTGGGGGTGGGTGGGTGGCAGGTTGCACACTTACGCTTGCATTCCAAGAAAACAAAGCAGATGCTAATGACGCGCCCCTGGGCCTGTGTCGCGCTGCGTTGCGCACGCGGGAGCTTAGCCGGAGCCGGATCTCTTGAGGGTTGTAGTCTCGTGGCGGTGACCCGGTCCGTGCCCAGGGAGTCAAACTGAGCGGCGATGTAACAGCGGTAGATGCAGGACGACTACGCCACCCGTTGAATGCAGCTATGGAGCTGCAGCTGCAGGACAGTCCGCTGAGGCCGGTGGATGGATGGTGCAGCGTAGATGGTATAACCCCCAACGGGAGGGGTATGGCCTCAGGGCAGCAGATGTGGATGATGGGGGTAGCAGGAACCACTAAGAGACGGTGCGGTGTAATTCAGGGTCTTTACTGGTAACAACGATAGACCCTCCCGGAGTACTTGCTAGTGAACGGGGCCTGGTCAGTCCTTGAGCAGATGGGATCTCCCCTGGCCAGGCGGAGTTGTAGGCCTCCCAAACTGACTGTACTCTTCTGGCTACCTTGCTAGAAGCGGATATAAGTAGCCCACGTCCCTGAGTGTACCGTGTGGTGCTCACCCGTATGGCCGGTGACTCGGGGCCTTCTAATGGCTTCCGCTCCACGATGGCGGTGCTGGTCCCACGCGTGTGACCGTGCCTTCGGGTTTCTGGGCCTGAGGACCTGAAATCCCCTGCCGGTCGGCTTCTGCTGCTGGGTAAGAGTTAGTCCCCACAGCCTCGGACGCCGGGTCCGGTAAGAAAGCTTCTCAGTCAGGGCGAGCTCTGCAGCTGCCAGCCCCTGACTTGTAGTAGTATTGCTCCCACTGAGCTTCTGCTGTTTCTTCCTGTGACTGTTTCTTGTCTCTACTCTCCTTGACTGCTAACCCTGCTTCAGCCCCGGGTTTATATAGGGGAAGTTCTTCCCCTCCCAAGACTGGGCAGGAGGTGTGGCATGCACAGGATCCCTGACCAAAGGACCTCCCACCTGCTCTCAGACATAATATCTCTATCACTGTGGCAACCAGACCCCTGGGGTGTCACATTCCCCCCTAGTGAAATTTAGTACTCCGGGACTAAACATATTTTAGAAAAACATAACAAGATATAACAATAACAATACAATAAGAAACACATAAAGGTGGTCACGGCATGTCCGTAACCGGGTGCAGTCTTTGAAGAAAGCAAGGTGTCCATTTCACCAAAACAGGGAGACGTAACTAGGTAGGGGTCTGTCCTACCCCGAGTCCTTAACAGTCTCTAGTCCATCCTGGGTTACGCTCCAACTATGTACAAGGATTCCCAGTAAGTCCACCAAGGATTCCTAAAAATAACTGGAAACACAAAATTATACACAAGCAACAATACACAGATAAACATAAATAAAACAATTTATACACTTCAAATCCTCCAGCGTGCGGGTAACTGGCCTCTAGTGGCCCTAGTGGACCTACGGAGCTGACTGTCTGGCCCTGAACTACAGGGTGTAGGAGCTGTCAAGGGTAAACTGGGCAGCTGTCTACCGGCTCTTTGTCTCACTAGGGGTACGGCAGGCTCACTATAAGCAGAGGGTTGATCCTCCTGTTCTGCTTGTGTGGAGTCTTCTGCCTCCTGGACCGGCTGTTCTTCCAGCTCTACCTGTTGCTCCGTAGGTGCTTGGGATGCTGGTTGGAGGAAGGTGAGTACGGGTACCACAACTGCACCATTGACTTGAGTCCAAGACCGAGGGAAGTCCCCGAGCACAGTACTAACCATATCTTCCCTTTCCTCTACGGGTCGATGGTCTTCTTGTTCCTCTTCAGGGTTCCTCAGTTGTTCGGGACACTTCTTCAGGTGGTCCCGGGATACAATGGCGGTGGTTTCCCCTCCGTCTTTACTGATGGTACAAACCTTCGGGTTCTCGTGGCTTGAGGGCAGTACGGTGTACGGGTCCTTCTCCCACTGGTCATCCAACTTGTGGAGCCGTCTCTTCCTCTTCAAGACCTGCTCTCCGGGTACCAGGGGAACAGCGGGAGCATACTGGTTGTAAGTTTTCTCTTGTCTTTCCCTAGCCTGACAGAGACTTCGCTCCACGCTCTCCTGTACTCTCCGGTACTGCTGCTGCCTCTCTGTGTCCCAGTCTGTTTCTGGTGAAGTGTCCTCGGGTGTCAGGAGTCCCATTTCCAGGTCAACAGGTAACTTACCAGGTCTTGCCCTCATTAGGTAAGCCGGGGTACAGTTGGTGGAACCTACCGGGATGTGGTTGTATAGGTCCACCAGATCGGGCAACTTCTCAGGCCACAGACTGCGTTCTTCCAGGGGCAACGTTTTTAGAAGATCCATTACCACCTGGTTCATTTTCTCACAAAGTCCATTAGTTTGCGGATGGTAGGGTGTCGTCCTTATCTTCCGGCAGCCATACAGATTGCAGAATTCCTGGAAGACCTCCGCTTCAAAGGCAGGTCCCTGGTCCGTCAGCACTTGGTCCGGGTACCCGTGTGGACGGCAAAAGTGCTGCTGGAAGGCTCTAGCTGCTGTTTGAGATGTTAAGTCCTTGACGGGGACGACAACCAGAAACCGGGAGTAATGATCCACGATGGTTAACGCGTAGACGTAGCCACTTGTGCTTGGGGTCAGTTTTACATGATCCAAGGCTACCAGTTCCAACGGTTGCCGGGTGACGATGGACTGCAGGGGAGTCTTCTGGCTGGCACGGTCCTTCCTTCTCAGGTTGCACGGGCCACAGTCTCTGCACCACTTCTCAATGGTTCCCCTCATGCCTACCCAGTGGAACCGCTCGCGCAGCAGGAACTCCAGCTTCTTCCGCCCGAAGTGCCCAGCTCCGTCGTGGTATGCCTCCATCACCATGGCTGCGTCCCTTCGTGGCACCACTACTTGCCAGAGTAATTCATGCATCCGGGAGTTAACCATTCTGCGGCACAACTTCCCTTTGTAAAGGAACAGTCGACTCTTCTCTGCCCATAGTTGTTTGGCTTCCTCCGGAGCGTCTGGTTCAAGGCGAGCCTCCGGCCGAGTCAGCATCTCCTTCCCCAGTCGGACGGCAGGGTCGCTGTCTTGCGTTTCCGCCCAGTTGTAGTGGGGTAAGGGGTTCAACGTAGCAGTCTGCTTACTCCTTACCTGGTGGGAATACTGAATAGTCCCATGACGGTGGAACGCAGGGAGTTCAACTTCTTCCAGTCCCTCCGGATCTTCTCCTCCGTCCGGCAGGTTGGGCATCCTGGACAGGGCGTCCGCGTTGGTATTGGAGCGTCCTGCCCGGTATTTGATTGTGAACTCGTAGTTGGACAGACGGGCCATCCACCTCTGCTCCAGGGCACCGAGTCTTGCCATGTCCAGGTGTGTCAACGGGTTGTTATCCGTGTACACGGTGAACCGGGAAGAAGCGAGGTAATGCTTAAAGCGCTCGGTGACTGCCCATACTACGGCCAGGAACTCTAGCTTAAATGAGCTGTAATTCTCGGGGTTCCTTTCGGTGGGTCGCAGTTTTCGGCTGGCGTAGGCGATTACTCGTTCCTTCCCCTGCTGGATCTGGGACAGTACGGCTCCTAGCCCGATGTTACTGGCGTCGGTGTAGAGGATAAAGGGCTGGCTATAATCCGGGTACGCCAGGATTTCGTCCCCCGTGAGGGCCATCTTCAGCTGGCGGAAGGACTCTTCTTCCAGCTCCTCCCATTTGAAGGGCGGCTTCTGGTTCTTGGCCTTCCGGGACTGGCCTATCAGGAGGTCCTGCATAGGTGCTGCCTTTTTGGTGAAACCGGGAATAAACCTTCGGTAGTAGCCTACCAACCCGAGGAACTGCCGCACTTCTTTTACGCTGGAGGGGCTTGGCCATTCCTTAATTGCGGTGATCTTATCAGGGTCGGGAGCCACTCCGTCAGCGCTCACCACGTGTCCCAGGTACTGCACCTTTGGTTTCAGGAGGTGACACTTGGAGGGTTTCACCTTTAGGCCGTAACTTGCCAGAGCTTCGAACACTTCCGCCAGGTGTTTCAGGTGGTCCTCATACGTCTTGGAATATACGATGACATCGTCCAGGTACAACAGGACCGTCTCGAAGTTTCTGTGGCCCAGACAACACTCCATTAGTCGTTGGAAGGTTCCCGGTGCGTTGCAGAGTCCGAACGGCATGCAGGTGAACTCGCTAAGTCCCATCGGGGTGGTGAATGCGGTCTTCTCCCGGTCTGCCTCTGCTACAGGAACCTGCCAGTACCCGCTAGTGAGATCCAAGGTAGAGAAGAAGTTAGCAGATCTTAAAGCAGCCAATGACTCCTCTATCCTTGGTAAGGGGTACGCATCCTTGTGTGTGATACGATTGATTTTCCGGTAATCTACACACATCCTCATGGTGTTGTCTTTCTTTCGGACTAAGACTAGTGGAGCTGCCCAGGGGCTACAGCTATCCCTGATCACCCCAGCCTCCTTCATGTCTCTAAGCATCCCCTTGGCGTGTTGGTAGTGTGCAGGGGGTACGGGTCGATACCTCTCTTTTATGGGAGGATGGTCTCCCGTGGGGATGTGGTGTTCTACCCCCTTGACTCGCCCGAAGTCTAACGGGTGTTTACTAAACACTCTCTTGTACTCTTGAACCACCCGATAGACTCCCTGTTTCTGATGTGAGGGAGTGGAGTCAGTACCCAAATGTAGTTGCTGACACCAGTCCTCCTTTGTTTTCTTAGAGCCGTTACCTTCCTCCGGGTGAGATGGAGGCAAGGGTTCCACAGATTGTGTAGCATTTTGGTTAATGGTATATAATTTGGCTAGCGTGGCATACCGGGGCAGGTACACTTCCCTCTCCCCGATATTGATTATGCGAACGGGCACCCTCCCATGGCGTACATTGACCACCCCCCGTGCTGTCAAAATGGTGGGCCTACTGTCTGAGTAAACTGGTTCTACCATTGCCTGGTAATCTCTACCTCTCAGACCAATAGCTGCCCGGCACCAAATCATCATTTCACTTTTTGGGGGCATGGCAATAGGAAAAGGGTCACACATTCTTACGCTACCAATCTCACCGCCGGAGAGTTCCACCTGTTGCCGTCGCATCAGTGCCCGGATCTCTTTTTGGAGCACCCGCTGCTCGCCGGAGCTGGCGTTCTTGGCAACCTGCTGTAAAAGGAAAATCACCTCTGCAAGACAATTTTCAATTACATTAGTTCCTAGAGTTATTTTTGGGTGACTCTCATGTTTGTCAATATCTACAATGATCAGTCCCTGTGCTGCCAGTTCGACTCTACCGATTTTGATGGTCACCTCTTTAAATCCGATCTGTGGCACGGGCTGGCCATTGCTGGCGATGATACTCAAGTCGTCGTCAGGGTAGCAGGTAATATCCGAGTCATTCCAGTACTGCTTAAAGAGCACGTACGGGATGGTGGTGACCTGTGACCCGGTGTCCAGTAGGGCACTCATGGGAATGCCATCCAGTACCACAGGCAAGACTGGACGTCCTCCCACATATCTGTCGCGCCAGTTCGATGGGCCTGGTGATCTTTTTCCTGGGGGTTGGCCCTCTACCCCAGGTTGTGCCCGTTTAAAGAACAGTACCTTGCCATATGTCCAGGTTGATTGCAGCGGCGGCAGATGGGTCGTCCGTCCTCGCTGTATCGGTCACTGGGTCTTCCTCTGGCCGGTGGGGTCCTCCTTGGTCGACGCCACGGGATGTCCTCCGGTCCGGATGCCAGCTGGATCTTCCCTGGGGTGGAAGCCTGTAAAGACTGCACAGTTCGGGTTAGCGCAGCAACGCTCTTAGCTAGCTCTTGGACCTGATGGTGTAGGTCTGGAGCCGGGTCATTGTCCAAAGCCTGCGCATCAGCTCCCACAGGCCCTGCCGACAAGGGCGCCGCCTCCTGGTGGTAAGTGATAGCAGGGCGCTTGTGGGTCACAACGCCACCCGGTGCCGGTTCTCGGAGCACCCGGATGGCTCTGTCCTTGAACTGTGCAAAGCCCAGATGGGGATCCTGTAAGGCCATTGCCCGCAACTGGGTTCGGTGGGTATTACAATACAGTCCCTCTATAAACTGTTCGGTCAACAGCCTGTCCTCATTTCCCACTCCATCAGGGTCGGTCTGCTTAATGGCCCTCAGGGCCTCTTGTAGGTTTAGTGCATAGTCCCTTATACTCTCATGCGCTCGCTGCTTGCACCCGTAGAATCTAAGCTTAATCTCGGCTGAGGTGCGGGTATCAAAGGTGTCCTTCAGCCGGGTTAGTATCCCTGCGACAGTTTTCCTCCCAGGTGGCCAGGATTTTACTTCCCTTTTGGCTGCCCCGGTTAGTTGGGCCACCAGGATGCTCACTTTTTGCTCTTCTGTGAGGGGGTACACCTGGAAGAGGCTATCCAGCTTTTCTCTAAAGTCATGCAGGGTATGTGACTCCCCTGAGTACTGGGGTAGCCAAGCTGCTCCCGGGATATAGGGCATGGTGAAGGGCATAACTGCAGCAGCGGTAGCGCTGGCGGGGGTTGAGGCAGTGAAGCTCTCCTCCGTATCCGACATCTTCCTCCCCCCTAGTGGACCGTGGCCTACCTTGCGATGATCCTGTTCCGTAGGCCGCGGCTCCGCAGTGGATCGTCAGGGTTGAGGACCTTCCGTTGCGCTCCTGTGACGTCGGCGTCTCCTGGGCTCCTTCCAGGACCTTATGCAACGTCCGGACGTGAGGCGGGGCTTCAGTTCTCGCGCGCTTTCGGAGTCCACGCCCCTCTTCTTCCCGCGCGGCGTCCTCAAGATGGCGTCCAATGGCGGGAAAACTCCACGGATGGCGGGAAGAAGGCAGAAGATGGCGCAGGATGGCGGGAAACTTCACCGATGGCGGGAAGAAGGCTGAAGATGGCGCCGGATGGCGGGAATCTTCACCACAGGTAAGTTTGAAAAGTCTCTTTTTCAGGCACGCAGTACCCGGTGGTTGCGGGCACGAAATCCTGCCGACTACGCCAAAGTTGACGCGCCCCTGGGCCTGTGTCGCGCTGCGTTGCGCACGCGGGAGCTTACCCGGAGCCGGATCTCTTGAGGGTTGTAGTCTCGTGGCGGTGACCCGGTCCGTGCCCAGGGAGTCAAACTGAGCGGCGATGTAACAGCGGTAGATGCAGGACGACTACGCCACCCGTTGAATGCAGCTATGGAGCTGCCGCTGCAGGACAGTCCGCTGAGGCCGGTGGATGGATGGTGCAGCGTAGATGGTATAACCCCCAACGGGAGGGGTATGGCCTCAGGGCAGCAGATGTGGATGATGGGGGTAGCAGGAACCACTCAGAGACGGTGCGGTGTAATTCAGGGTCTTTACTGGTAACAACGATAGACCCTCCCGGAGTACTTGCTAGTGAACGGGGCCTGGTCAGTCCTTGAGCAGATGGGATCTCCCCTGGCCAGGCGGAGTTGTAGGCCTCCCAAACTGACTGTACTCTTCTGGCTACCTTGCTAGAAGCGGATATAAGTAGCCCACGTCCCTGAGTGTACCGTCTGGTGCTCACCCGTATGGCCGGTGACTCGGGGCCTTCTAATGGCTTCCGCTCCACGATGGCGGTGCTGGTCCCACGCGTGTGACCGTGCCTTCGGGTTTCTGGGCCTGAGGACCTGAAATCCCCTGCCGGTCGGCTTCTGCTGCTGGGTAAGAGTTAGTCCCCACAGCCTCGGACGCCGGGTCCGGTAAGAAAGCTTCTCAGTCAGGGCGAGCTCTGCAGCTGCCAGCCCCTGACTTGTAGTAGTATTGCTCCCACTGAGCTTCTGCTGTTTCTTCCTGTGACTGTTTCTTGTCTCTACTCTCCTTGACTGCTAACCCTGCTTCAGCCCCGGGTTTATATAGGGGAAGTTCTTCCCCTCCCAAGACTGGGCAGGAGGTGTGGCATGCACAGGATCCCTGACCAAAGGACCTCCCACCTGCTCTCAGACATAATATCTCTATCACTGTGGCAACCAGACCCCTGGGGTGTCACACTAACTTCTATCATCATCATCATGCTCCTCACTTTGGCACTCTCAACTCGCCTGATGGAGAAGCCAGGGCCCACCGGAGGAGTCTGGTTCTCTGGTGGGCTCGTCCAATGCTGCCCTAAAGCAGGCCAGGCTAAGAAAATTGTTGGGGAAGTTTGAAGGAGAAATAGGGGCGGCTGGGAACCGCTTATGGACAACCGGCCGCCCCCAGGCGGCTGGGGACCGTGTGTGGACACCCGGCTGCAGGGTGGCTGGGGACCAAGTATGGACACCCGGCCGCCCCCTGGCGGCTGGGGACCGAGCGTGGACACCCGGCTTTTAGGCAGTAACCTGGTTGTCAGAGATGCTTCCAGGGGTCTTCCCCATGCTGTTCCCATGTCTTTTCAGCACTGTATGCATGTGTCACACAGCACATGGCCAGATAAGATTGTAAAATATTAAAATTACATTTCCCGGTGAATACATTTGTCACGGTTGAAAGCAATACAAAAGTGCAAAAACGCATAAAAAATGCTACTTGTGAACATAGCCCAAGGTGTGGAGGAGTATTTTTGTTTTTGGTTATTTATTTTACCTTATACACAAGTCTTTACTCTGCAAAGGATGTTCCTAAACATATTTCACAGGAAAACCGTTTCAGTTTAGTTTTTGAACGTTATATTATGAGCTTAATACCTCTGACCACGTTGTTGACAGCAGTGACCTGGGGGTCAGAAATGCTTCCTGGGGCGTTGCCCATGCTGTCCCCTTGTCTTTTGAGCATTGTCACTATAGTTTTGGGCACTTTTTAGGCTTTCTACAGACTGCCGGGGGTGCCGCCGCAAAAATGCTCGGGTCTCCCATAGACTAACATTGAGCTTCGAGCACCCGAGCATTTTAGTGCTCGCTCAACACTAATAATCACCACACTCTATGGAGACTCATTGTAACAAATTTAAGGAGCAACATACTAAAAACATTTTAATTGATAAATGTCATAAAACATAAAAAATAAAAATATTAGGCATTTTATATAATAATAATAATAATTAAAAAATAAAATAATAATCATTTTATTATTCCATGGTGCTTTACAATTCAGATGTTACATGTGCAATGTCAGACATTACAAAGTAGCACAATTCCTACAAGAGGAGGTGAGGTCCCTGCTCACAAGTTTGCAACTTAAAAGTAAAGTTGGACACAAAAGGTAATAAGTGTTTGTAGTATATGGTACGGCCACCTTTTAGAATAAATAAGGATATACATATAAGGCTGCATGAACCGGCCACCAGCCGGTATCTGTGTAGTGAGCTGGCAGACTCTGGCTGTTCTGTGATAATTGAGATAGAGCCTGTTACAGGAATGATTACGCAGGATGGTGTTGCCACCTTGTGGCCAGAGGTTGCACCTGCGCAGGGTGTGATGACAGAGAAAAAGACTGAGCCTCCTGTGTCCCGCCCTAGAGAGTCACGTGACCAGAGTGGGAAGCAGGAAAAAGCGCGCAAAGAGTCTGTTGTTGTCTGTGAAAAGAGCCAGGACGGTGTGCAGCTCCTCGTGTGTGGTGCAGAGGAGACTCTCAACGTGATTTCTTTTATCTGACACCTTATCCTCAGAGCCTTCCCCAGCTTCTGCACTGCTGAAGGATTCAGCTGTTACACTCCCTGCTACTGGAGTGTGGACTACATAAGGGAATCCACAAAAGCTGCTATTCGGATCAGAGAGACTGTAAGCGGGACCTCTGGCGAGAGGCCGAAGTATTCCTTTCTTTCAGTAAAATTTGTTGTTCCTGTCTTCTTCGGCTGGGACCCCTTCCTGCAAAGACAGACATGCCTGCGACGGGGGACACATCCTTCTGGAGTAAAGGACTGGTAACGTGTGAGTAGGGACAGTGAGAGTCAGCTTATAAGTACACGTTATTGCTGTGCATATTTACGGTTGTCATTTATTGTGTTCTGCTGTGTATACAAGTAAAGATACGGTTATCAAGATAGAGTCTGTGTGTGGGGATCTTGCTGGGCCAGATCATAGATACCAACGCTCGGCCTTGCCCGCGGTCACTTCATCTGGCGTAGTCGACAGGATCTGTGACCAACAAGATTCCCACCCAGGCCACGTGTACAGTCAGAAAGCCCCGCCGGTGTCTATTGTGAATCAGGTCAGGAAATTTGGCGGACGAAACTACCCTGTACCAGAGTGGGCGGAACAAGTCCGGATACTGGGGGAAATGTATAATATTGACCCTAAGACCTTGGCAGAAATGGCGGTACTGACGCTAGAGGGGGAGGCATGGACGACAGTCAGACTGGAGACGGCCAGGGGCCAGCGTACAGTAGATGATTTGGTGCGGGTGCTGGAGAACACCTATAGGCTGACCACATACCAGGGAACACTGCAACACATGTTCTTTAGACGGACGCAGCTTGAATGGGAGGATATTCCCCAATATGCGAACGCCCTTCAGGTACTCCTTGAACAAGCCTGTGGAAAAGGGGAACAACTAGCTGGTATGGCTCCTCGTGACCTGGTACTGAGAGACCAATTTGTAATAGGACTGAGAGACCAGTATCTTAACCGCACGTTACAGGACTTGATCCGGATGATGCCGACTCTTACTTTTGCTGAAGTCAAACAGGAAGCCATAGAACGTTCAACGGGACCCGTCATGGATGTGGGGATTCAAGGTGCTGCGTGCAGATCCATATCTGACATTAAAAATCCGAACAGTGACACGGAAGACCTGAAACAGATGGTAGCAGACTTACAGAAACAGGTATTACAGTTGACATTAGACCGACAGGGAGACCAGCGAAGACAGCCTAGTCGTCCCGTGAGACAGTGTTGGTCATGCGGTGATCCTCGCCATAGGGCAAATCGTTGTCCTCAACACTTCCCTCCGCAAAAACCTCCGTCGCACCAACAAACAAACCCTCAGTCGCCCCAGCGAAGGGAATTTCGATCAGACCAGCGAATGGAACCCCAGCCATATCCACAAGCAGAGCTACCACGCCGGGCCTCACCACAATGGCCGCCGTTAAACTAGACATCCCTGCAGCTGAGGCTCGCGCAGCAGGGGAGGCCAAGGAGAGGGGTGTGGAAAAACAGAGCCGATGGCGGAGTGCTCTTGCCTCGAATAGCCCGACACTTGAAGTTGTCCTGGAAGGAATTGCCGTACAGGGACTGATGGACACCGGGTCACAAGTGACCACGATCTCTGAACAGTTTTACGAAAATTACCTCAAACCAAGAACTGCTCGTGACCCAGACACCGCCATTAAGATTATTGCGGCTAATAATCTACCCATTCCAGTGACCGGAGTTGCTTGGATGGACACAAAGGCCTGCGGACAGGACTTATGGAAACGAGGGATCGTCATCGTCAAGGAAGGTTTTGGCTCCGAGACCCATGTGATAGTTGGAATGAACATCTTGAAAGACCTGGATCTTATGCTGTTGACAAGAAAAGGACCCAAATACTGGCAGAAAGTCACCAAACATAAGCCGACTCATCTGGCATTCCAGCGCGTAATCCGGACCGTTGGACTTCAACAGATGGCAGAGGAACAACTACCCCTAGCCGCCATTACGGTGCCACGCCGTACTCGGATTACTTTGCCCGCTGAAAAAGAGACAGTCATTTCCTTACCCCTTAACACCCACCGACAACTTGAGGGGGTTGAAGTGTTGGTCAAGCCGAGGACCCCAAGTGGGGGTAAGCTAAACCCACTAGTTGCTCGCACTCTAGCCGTCGTGAGGAACGGGAGAGTCCATGTCAGGTTAAACAACACTGCAGACGTAGGCCTAGCCCTTGAAGCCGGCACTCAGCTTGCCCGGGTATATGCTCTACCCACGGAAGTGAATCCCATTGGACCCCTAAAATTCACCCCGTCTACAGAAGGCGACTGGACGGTAACCGTCTCAGCCATAAACGCTCAAGTAGACGATGAAGACATTGGGTGAAAACTACGGGAAAAAGTACAGCTAGACACGTCTCAATACACCAAACAAGAAGTGTCTCAAGTGGAGGAACTCCTACGGGAACACCAAAACTCCTTTGCAAAGCATGACACAGACTTTGGGTGTACCACCAGTATCCAGCACGAGATATCCACGGGCGACACCCCCCCATATCCGCGAGAGGTACCGGCAGATACCACATCAGCAATACCAGGAGGTGAAAAGCCTGTTAGAATCCATGCTACGCGCCGGAGTGGTACGTGAAAGCCAGAGCCCGTGGGCTGCACCCGTGGTGATAGTCAAAAAGAAAGATGGTTCCCTAAGATTTTGCGTGGACTACCGTAGGCTGAACGCTTGCACTATCCGGGACTCATATCCACTTCCTCGGATCGAAGAGTCACTGACGGCCCTAAAGAAGGCCAAATATTTTTCGTCCCTAGACCTGGCCAGTGGATATTGGCAGGTTCCAATGAGTGAGAAGGACAGGGAAAAGACCGCCTTCATCCTTCCCATGGGCCTGTATGAGTTCGACCGGATGCCGTTCGGCTTGAATAACGCTCCGGGGACCTTTCAGAGACTGATGGAACGCTGTCTGGGAGACTTCAACTTTGAGTTTACGCTGATATACCTTGACGACATCGTGGTATACTCCGCCACCTTTGAGGATCATCTTCACAAGCTTGGCCAAGTGTTCCAGCGCTTGAGGGGACACGGCTTGAAGTTGAAGCCCAGCAAGTGCCTTCTGTTCCAGCAGGAAATCGACTACTTGGGTCACCGGATCTCGGCCGAAGGTGTCCAGCCCTCTCCGGAGAAGATAGCAGCCGTTCAAGAGTGGCCGCAGCCAACTACCGTCAAAGAAGTCCGGGCTTTTCTGGGACTGGCAGGCTACTACCGTCGGTTTGTCAAGGACTTTGCTCGGCTTGCTGAACCACTGCATGAGGTTCTCCGAGGGACCGCGAACAGTCCCAGAGGGCGACGCATCAGTTGGGGGCCTGACCGAGAAAAATCCTTTCAGGCACTTAAGGCTGCTCTAACATCCCCCCCTGTTCTGGCGTATGCAGATTACACATTACCGTTTCAGTTGCAAACCGACGCCAGCCTTCAATGCCTAGGGGTGGTCCTCTCTCAAGTTCAAGATAATAAAGAACGCATGATAGCCTATGCCTGTAGGTCTCTCCGTGATACCGAAAAGAATCCCGTCAACTACAGCTCCTTCCGTTTGGAACTCTTGGCTCTGACTTGGGCTATGACGGAGAAATTTGCCGGCTATCTGACAGGAGCGAAGGTGCTGGTCATGACGGACAACAATCCTCTTGCCCACCTAGAGAATGCCAAACTAAGGGCAATGGAACAGCGCTGGATGGCCAGGCTCTCTAGATTCCAGTACAAAATTAAATACAGAGCGGGGAACGAGAATCAGAATGCTGACAGCCTGTCTAGAGTGACATCATCCCCGCCAGTGGGGGACTGGGATGAAGAGTTGGAGGAAGATGAGATGCCTGACTTTGCCCGGCTCGCAAAGCAAATAGAAGATAGCCGCCAGTATGCTGTAGGAGGGATTGAAGCCGTAGTGGGATCTCCCCTGTCCCAGCAAGAATGGGCCAAGCTTCAAGATCGAGATCCCGAGCACGTCTTACTGAAACAGTATGTGAATAAACAAGAGAAACCGCCCTCCGAAGTGAGAGACCGACTATCGACCGGAGCCTTGGCTCTGCTCGCCCAATGGGATCGGCTGATCGTGAAAGATGGAGTCCTGTGTCGCAGGGCCCTTCTATCCCATATGCTGGAGGAGTGTTTGCAGATTGTCGTCCCGGTGTAGTTGGCCCATGAGATGGTGGGCGAAGCTCACAGGAGGAACGGCCACTTCGGCATAGACAAGACCCTCCGGTGGACCCAGCAGTTCATTTTTTGTCCGGGGCTCCGTAAGCTGGTTGAAAACATCTGTCAAGGATGCCGTACCTGTGAATTCCACAAGTCCGCGGAGCAGCGTGCCCCCGTCCAGACTATTAAGACGTCGAGGCCCCTCGAACTGTTGATGGTGGACTATCTGTTGATCGGAACGGCGAATAGTGGCTACCAGTACTGTCTGGTGATGGTGGACCACTTCACGAAATTGGCCGTCGCTGTTGCTACCAAGGATCAGACTGCTGAATCAGCTGCACAGGCCATCTGTCAGCAATTCGTTCGGGTCTACGGGTGTCCGGAGCGGCTACACTCTGATCAGGGGGCTTGTTTCGAAGGGCGAGTCATTGAAGAACTCCAATGGATGTATGGAATCAAGAAGTCCAGGACCACCCCTTACCATCCACAAGGGAATGGCGCGTGTGAACGCTTTAACTGGACCCTCTTACAACTGATCCGGACACTGGCTGAAGACAAAAAGCCCGACTGGTCTCGATTCCTCCCAGAACTGCTGTGGGCCTATAATAATCAAGTCCATTCCGTCACCGGATACACCCCATTACCCTTCTCTTTGGCCTTCCAGACAAAGACATCCATGAGTTGCAACTGTCTAGCTCCGAAGAAGATACCTGTGGTACCTATCCTTCCTGGCTACAAACACACCGCCAGAGAATGGAGACTGTCTACCGGCTAGTAGGCCAACAAATCCAGGATCAAGTGCACGCTGACCCACTTCCGGTACAAGAGGACTCACTGAATGTAGGTCAACTGGTCCTAGTCCGTATAAAGAAACCGCAAGGGAAACTCCGGCCCAAGTGGGAGACCGAAGTCTATCGAGTAATTGGACAGCCGTACCCCGGTGGCCCCGTCTATCGAGTGCAGGGCGAAGACAGTGGCAGCATCCGAACTTTGCACCGTAATATGTTGCGCCCCTGCCGTTCCCAGCCTGACTCCCCTACTGTGATACCTAGAGAGATGGATATCACTAATACTGTCGGAGACGCTGACCCTGGGGATGTAGAGATTGAATGCATGCCTACCCCTGTCCGTCCGACTGACGCACTTGGACCGATTGCCTCCTCTACTGACATGTCGACTGGGAAAGAGAGTGGGGTGACTGATCGGAGGGAGGGGATCCAACCTGTTAGGCGGACAACGAGAACCGCTGCAGGGGTACCTCAAGGACAGTCCTACAGAGACCAATATGTGTGGCCCTCTTCCCAGCCGCCCCCTGTCACATCCACAGCCATCGCCGCCCTGGAACCGGTCGTTGACAGGGACTGCCAACCTTTGAGTGGGGGGGCGTGTAGTGAGCTGGCAGACTCTGGCTGTTCTGTGATAATTGAGATAGAGCCTGTGACAGGAATGATTACGCAGGATGGTGTTGCCACCTTGTGGCCAGAGATTGCACCTGCGCAGGGTGTGATGACAGAGAAAAAGACTGAGCCTCCTGTGTCCCGCCCTAGAGAATCATGTGACCAGAGTGGGAAGCAGGAAAAAGCGCGCAAAGAGTCTGTTGTTGTCTGTGAAAAGAGCCAGGACGGTGTGCAGCTCCTCGTGTGTGGCGCAGAGGAGACTCTCAACGTGATTTCTTTTATCTGACATCTTATCCTCGGGGCCTTCCCCAGCTTCTGCACTGCTGAGGGATACAGCTATTACACTCCCTGCTACTGGAGTGTGGACTACATAAGGGAATCCACAAAAGCTGCTATCCGGATCAGAGAGACTGTAAGCGGGACCTCTGGCGAGAGGCCGAAGTATTCCTTTCTTTCAGTAAAATTTGTTGTTCCTGTCTTCTTCAGCTGGGATGCCTTCCTGCAAAGACAGACAGGCCTGCGACGGGGGACACATCCTTCTGGAATAAAGAACTGGTAACGTGTGAGTAGGGACAGTGAGGGTCAGCTTATCAGTACACGTTATTGCTGTGCATATTTACGGTTGTCATTTATTGTGTTCTGCTGTGTTAAAAATGTATACAAGTAAAGATACGGTTATCAAGATAGAGTCTGTGTGTGGGGATCTTGCTGGGCCAGATCATAGATACCAACGCGCGGCCTTGCCCGCGGTCACTTCATCTGTATATGTTCAGATTTTTTATCAGTTAACAAAATGCATAGTTAAGATTGATAAATGCAAAAAAATGTTAGTAAACCTAGAAATTTGTTTTTTAGTTAATTTTTTTTTTATTTTAATTAATAATAGCATAGAAGGATAAGGAGGGGGACTAGGAACATAATCAATAGCCAAAATCATAGTCAGGAGGACAGCCGGGGTCAGATACTGGGTGATCAGTAAAAGCCAATCAGTATGAATACCGCGGAGCCCGGTGACAGAGGCGTTACTGAAACATGTCCAGGTAGAGATGGACCAGTCAGAAGGCCACAGGTAGATGGTGATGGTCCTTCTATACAGGTCCAGCAGTGATGGTGGATCTGCTGGACTTCAGGTTTTCTGTCTTTTAGATGGTTTCAGGGCAACAGTAACAGCATGCAAATGCACGAGCAGCCCTGGATAATCCACGCCGGCAGGATGATAAGATCCGGCGGAAGATGGAACCTATGAGAAGAGAAGTAAATATAATGTAAGTGATGGGACTCCATAATACATGATACTACTGTGCGGTCACTGTGCCGGACGGCAGAGGAATCTCATCACACAGAGGTCAGGGATCATTGTCAGCCATCATACATGTGACAATCCATCACTGACAGATGACATCTGCTCCGCATGAATTATTCTCACTGACCGACATCACACAACATGGAGCTGATTCTCACACTTACCTCGTCTCTTATTCCCCTTTTCTACATTTTCAGATTTTTCTTGCTCTTTACTCAGATTTATTGAAGATTTTCTTTCCTCCTGAGCTGGAAATTCTGATCAGAAAGTAAAAAAAACCTCAGTAACGACATATTCCCATGGGACCTGCTTAGTCTCCTGTATATAGTCCTGTCTCCTATAGTCCTGAAAATCTAGTATTGCTTCATAATAGGGCAGAATAAGTCCTATATAATGTGCATAACCTCATCTGAGGGACATTAGATGTACCACTACTATAGAGAAGTAAGTGTCCTGTCTGCCGCCATGTGGTACATCATTGATGAGAGATATTTTATAATAGGAGACGATGTCTCCTTATGATGATGTAGGTTATTGGATGCTACAACATATCTCACAGAAACAATGAAAAAAACTTCTGTACACAATGTAAGGAAATAGAGATAGAGTATGGGCCATGGGCAACATAATTGGGATCCATGAAACATAGACAACATAGGAAACCTATTACAGAAAAACCACGTAGAAATATTTGAGCCTTAAAGACAACATTCACATTGTTGGTGCTGTAGACATGTACATACCTGACAATGGGGACGAGGATGGCAAACTGCTAATAGCATCTTCTCTATCAGATAGAGGAACAGAATCTTTCTGCCTGTTTGAAAGAAAATAAATGTGTAAATCAGAAATAAATGCAGTATAAAAGGGGTTTTCTCAGTATAAGAACATGGACAATAGGGCCTAATAGGATGCATGACCGTCATAGTGGGGAAGGTTTCCTGCTCAAAACTACCTTCTATAGAGCCGAGCAGAAATCAGCTGCTAAGCATGACTTGCATGTAATACTACATCTCTGCCACAATATGGGCAGCACTAAAAATGCATGACCGGCCGCAATTATAGACTGTTAGTTATCACCAGCAGTTTCTAAAGGCAAAAGCACAATTACCGCTCATCATGGGGTGGTGGATGCTGAATTTGATAATATGGTATTTATATCCTATATTTGATGTTGTGTACATATATCATCCTGAAGCTCCCAGTAGTGGCCCCATAATCTACTCACATCTCTGAGATGTTTGTGCTGGATTCTACGGTATACTCTGGAGAGGACTTGGGATCCTCATTGTCCATTGTCCTGGTAGCAGTGGTACAGAGCTAAATGTGGAAACAATAAAAAATATATGAAATAATTTAATGTTTACTTTTACGTGTCTTTTACACATATTTTGGATTTATTAATCACATACTTACTTTTGAAAATCGTTCAGAAGTTGATATAAAATTGTGGAAGTCAAGACTCTCATTGTCCTCACTTGTGTGCTCTGAGACCAGATGTTTGTTTATATCATAATGATCTACAAGACATAGATAATGAAGTGCTATTAGAGGTTGTCAGTATAACACAGTCACCATTTATCATTAATATTAATGGGAAACAATTGTTACATATTAAGGAAGACGAGACAAACAGCCGCTTAGTCTAGATGACGTCTTCTTCTACTTACTCATAAATAAGCTGGTGTCCACATCTGATGTTAGCTTAGGAACATACACCGGCTTTTGACTTAGAAGGTTATCAAAGTCTAAGTCACTTAAGAAGGGATGACCCTTGATCTCAAATACTCCTCCTGGATAAAGAAAAACAAAGGTGATGTGGATATTGTCAGAAACTCCCCCATATCTAAACGGTGTATCTTAATCTGAACTAATTATATAACTGAGCCGACATGTAAGAAATAGACTAAAGCACTAAAAATGCACAAGCTGATAGACAAGTGCCGATCCTCATGTACATTTGCGATATGTCCTCGGTGTAATAAGGAAATAATAATATTATTATATCTGTTACCTGTCCCAAGTCTATGCACAGGATTTATTATGAGCAGCTCTGTGATAAGGGTCTGAGCATCAGGTGGAGGAGCACGATCACAATTCCAAATTATGTGTCCTGTTATGTAGAAAATTACAGAACATAAAACCTCTTTACTGGACTATAAGATAAAGCAAAGGAAAAAACTAAACTAATGTAACCAGTCAAAGCAATGATTGGATCATTCTACTTACCAATGCCAATACTTTTATAAAGCTCAATTACAGAACCCCCACGAAGTGGTACGTATCCCAGGAGAAATTCAAGTAGGATTATCCCCATTGACCACCAGTCAACAGGTCTTCCGTAGCCTTTCTTTAGGATGATCTCTGGGGCTTTGTATAACGGGGTGCCACAGTCCTGGAAACCAAGAGAGATTAGAGATGAAAATAGATTAAATTATTATTTTGCCAAGTTTTCGACATAAAAACAGAATGACAGAAGATAAAATATCAGTGAAAAAGTTATCTAAAAATGAAGAATGTAGAGAAGACACAATAGGGTGATGAGATTTGTACAGAACCAGCTAAGTTCCTGTAAATAATGCTGACCTCACGGTTCAGGAACTCTCTGGCGATGTCCTCCGCTAATTCCTTGTAGATGTTGGTGTTTGGTATCATGACACCAACTTTTGAAAGCCCAAAATCTGTGACTTTAATATGTCCAGTAGACGTTATCAGGAGGCTGTGAAAGAAAAGATGGGTTTAGCTTCATAGACCGTGAGATGATAAAGGATAAATTTCCCCCTTTTGTTATAATACAGGGGGCACTTACTTCTCTGGCTTCAAGTCTCTGTGCACCACACCATAACTATGGAGGTATTCTACAGCAAGAACCGCTTCTGCAAAGTATAAGCGGGCCAAGGGGACAGGTAAAGGACCCCTGGTTCTTAGGAGGGTCCTGCAGTCTCCACCTATAGAAGAAAGAAAATATGACAGGTAAGTGGTTTATTCAGCGGATCACCATAATGTATAATGAGAAGTGAGCAGAGACATTGGGGCAGGAGAGAATATATAAAGATATAATGTATATTCGACATAATATTAGTCTGAAGTCATGGTGAAACGTCATCCATGTAACTAATAACACAAATAGCATCTTGTCTACAGCTGGAGATACTGACAGTGCGGACATACAGGGAGATCACACACATCAATGACTTTCCGGGCATCTTGGTAATGGATAACCTGTAGTAAATGCTCTGTGGGGATGTAACCATTCACATTGAAAAATCCTAATTTTAAGAGTGGTGATAAAATGTAAGCAGACATGGTCTGAATATAATACAATGTACGTGTCCTACCTCCTACATACTCCATGACCATACACAGGTGAGATCTTGTAGGGAAGGAGCAGAGCATGGAGACCACAAAGGGACAATCAGCGAATGTCAGGATGTCCCTCTCCAGAAAGGCCATTTCCACTTTCCGTGGCCTATCCAAGTTCTTCTTGGCCATTTTCTTCATAGCAAAGACCTGTTGTGAGACTTTATGATGCACTAAGTAGACGGCACTAGAGAGAAGGAGAATCCAAGGGTTATAATAAATCCTTATTACAGTCTGTATATAGAAGTCATTATATGATTTTCTGTACTAATGTTTATACTAGAAGTCCGGCCATCACTAGAAATCCACATCTAGAAATACATGAGACACTACATAGATCACCTATGGGAGGTTCCACAAAGCCACGTCTGCCGGAGCCCTCACCAAGGTCACATTACAGGTGAGAGAATCTACCGAAATTCTTCTTGGGCAGATTCGCTATAATTGACCAGTAGTTACGATTCAGTCCAAATAAAAATTGGTCCAAATTGAAAGTCCTCCAATTGCTGTAAGCAGATGTTTTTTAAGCTCTCTCCACACCCCAAAGCATAATAAATGGAGGGGAGGAAATACGTTAAAATGTAATTAAACATAATATACCCACCTGTCCTAGGCCCTCACCTGTCCATCACTGCAGTCCTCCATCCTCTGTGCCAGTCTTTGGTTGTTCTGGCGCCCCCTTCTGCTGCTGAGGCCAGTGATTGGACTCACATGGTCATGGTGGACGGTGGCAGGTGCAGATGTCATTGATGTCCATATCGTGTCACCCCTATCGTGACCATGTGTAGCCAATAACTCTTATCAGCTCCATAATGAAGCCCCCCCAAAAAAACAAAGACTGGAGCGGAGAGCAGGAAAGCTCTGGTGGAGGTGGCAGCATAAGGACAGATGAGGGTCCAGGACAGGTGAGTGTATTGTATTATATTATTTGAATCCCTTTCCTTACAGTTTGATTTGTTACAGATCAGTTTGCTCAACTGGATATACAGTACAGTAACTGAGCTGAATAGTGACATTTAGATGTGGACAGTGGTGTGGACTTGTATCGTTTCCCTATGACAGTGATGGCGAACCTTTTAGAGACCGAGTGCCCAAACTGCAATCCAAAACTCACTTATTTATCGCAAAGTGCCAACACGGCAATTTAACCTGAATACTGTCTGAGGTTTTATTTTGGAAAAACAACTCCTACATTAGCACGCAATAGAGTCTATAGCAAAGAGCTTGTAAGCGCTGCAGTCCAAGCCTAAGATTCTCGCCACCGATTGCAGAGGAGGTCTGTTCTTGAGAATGGAGAGGATTTTTATTCAAAAGTAAAATTGCAAAGTCGTTTGTTTTTACAACCTCTTTGTTTCTGTAACCCTTTATCATGATGAGAATAACCCTTTAAGCCAGGGATGTCAAACTTTAATATACAGAGGGCCAAAATTAAAAGCTTGGACAAAATCACAGGCCAAACTTTATATTTGTTAAAAAATTGTCTACAATTCAGGAAGTTTTTCCTTATCAAATAAAACTATTAACTTTTGCAATTATATTGTAATAATATAATATGTTATGTAAGAGCCGTAAAAAGCATGGCCTAATGTAAATATGTAATAACAAAAGGATAAAAAAAACTTGAATAAAACAGATAATAAAGTATGATGCAAACAAATGTGCCCCCAAACAGAGTATGATACCCCCACAGTGAATTCCTCCACATGCACAGTATGATGACCCTACTGTACCCCCCATCAATCCCTGGTGACCCCATCACAGTATGATTGTGACCCCATCACAGTATGATTCTCCAGCAGTAATCCCCACACAGCCCTCCATACAGTATAATGGTCCCCACATAGTTCTCCATACAGTATAATGACACCACATAGTCCTCCATACAGTGTAATGGGCCCCACATAGTCCTCCATACAGTATAATGGGCCCCACATAGTCCTCCATACAGTATAATGGCCCCATATAGTCCTCCATACAATGTAATGGCCCCACATAGTCCTCCATACAGTACAATGGCCTCACATAGTCCTCCATACAGTATAATGGCCCCACATAGTCCTCCATACAGAATAATAGGCCCCACATTGTCCTCCATACAGTATAATGGTCCCCACATAGTTCTCCATACAGTATAATGACACCACATAGTCCTCCATACAGTGTAATGGGCCCCACATAGTCCTCCATACAGTATAATGGGCCCCACACAGTCCTCCATAAAGTGTAAAGGGCCCCACATAGTCCTCCTTACAGTATAATGGCCCCCACATACTCCTCCATACAGTGTAATGGGCCCCACATAGTCCTTCATACAGTGTAATGGCCTCACATAGTGCTCCATACAGTGTAATGGGCCCACATAGTCCTCCATACAGTATAATGGCCCCATATAGTCCTCCATACAATGTAATGGCCCCACATAGTCCTCCATACAGTACAATGGCCTCACATAGTACTTCATACAGAATAATGGGCCCCCATATGGTCCTTCCTACAGTATAATGGCCCCCACATAGTCCTCCATACAGAATAATGGGCCCCCATATGGTCCTTCGTACAGTATAATGGCCCCACATAGTCCTCCATACAGAATAATGGGCCCCACATAGTCCTAAATACAGAATAATGGGCCCCCATATGGTCCTTCCTACAGTATAATGGCCCCCACATAGTCCTCTATACAGTGTAATGGGCCCCACATAGTCCTCCATACAGTGTAATGGCCCCATATAGTCCTCCATACAGTGTAATGGGCCCACATAGTCCTCCATACAGTATAATGGCCCCACATAGTCCTCCATACAGAATAATGGGCCCCCATATGGTCCTTCCTACAGTATAATGGCCCCCACATAGTCCTCCATACAGTGTAATGGGCCCCACATAGTCCTCCATACAGTGTAATGGCCCCATATAGTCCTCCATACTGTGTAATGGGCCCATATAGTCCTCCATACAGTATAATGGCCCCACATAGTCCTCCATACAGTATAATGGCCCCACATAGTCCTCCATACAGTATATTGGCCTCATATAGTCCTTCCTACAGTATAATGGGCCCCACATACTCTTTCATACAGTATTATGAGCACCACATAGTCCTCCATACAGTGTAATGGTCCCACATAGTCCTCCATACAGTACAATGGCCTCACATAGTCCTCCATACAGAATAATGGGCCCCACATAGTCCTCCATACAGAATAATGGGCCCCATATGGTCATTCCTACAGTATAATGGCCCCCACACAGTCCTCCATACAGTGTAATGGGCTCCACATAGTCCTCCATACAGTATAATGGCCCCACATAGTCCTCCATACAGTATAATGGCTCCAAATGCTCCTCCATATTGTAAAATGGCCCCATATAGTCCTCCATACAGAATAATGGGCCCCCATATGGTCATTCCTACAGTATAATGGCCCCCACACAGTCCTCCATACAGTGTAATGGGCTCCACATAGTCCTCCATACAGTGTAATGGCCCCATATAGTCCTCCATACAGTGTAATGGGCCCACATAGTCCTCCATACAGTATAATGGCCCCACATAGTCCTCCATACAGTATAATGGCCCCACATAGTCCTCCATACAGTATATTGGCCCCATATAGTCCTTCCTACAGTATAATGGGCCCCACATACTCTTTCATACAGTATTATGAGCACCACATAGTCCTCCATACAGTGTAATGGGCCCCACATAGTCCTCCATACAGTATAATGGCCCCACATAGTCCTCCATACAGTATAATGGCTCCAAATGCTCCTCCATATTGTAAAATGGCCCCATATAGTCCTCCATACAGTATAATGGCCCCGCATACTTCTCCATATTTTATAATGGCTCCATATAGTCCTCCATACAGTATAATGGCCCCGCATAGTCCTCCATACAGAATAATGGGCCCCCATATGGTCCTTCCTACAGTATAATGGCCCCCACATAGTCCTCCATACAGTGTAATGGGCCCGCATACTTCTCCATATTTTATAATGGCCCCACATAGTCCTCCATACAGTATAATGGCCCCACATAGTCCTTCATACAGTATATTGGCCCCATATAGTCCTTCCTACAGTATAATGGGTTCCACATAGTTTTTCATACAGTATTATGAGCACCACATAGTCCTCCATACAGAATAATGGGCCCCACATAGTCCTCCATACAGAATAATGGGCCCCCATATGGTCCTTCCTACAGTATAATGGCCCCCACATAGTCCTCATACAGTGTAATGGCCCCATATAGTCCTCCATACAGTGTAATGGGCCCACATAGTCCTTCATACAGTATAATGGCCCCACATAGTCCTCCATACAGTATAATGGCCCCACATAGTCCTCCATACAGTATATTGGCCCCATATAGTCCTTCCTACAGTATAATGGGCCCCACATACTCTTTCATACAGTATTATGAGCACCACATAGTCCTCCATACAGTGTAATGGGCCCCACATAGTCCTCCATACAATATAATGGCCCCACATAGTCCTCCATACAGTATAATGGATCCACATGGTACTCCATATTGTATAATGGCCCCATATAGTCCTCCATACAGTATAATGGCCCTGCATACTTCTCCATATTTTATAATGGCCCCATATAGTCCTTCCTACAGTATAATGGGCCCCACATACTCTTTCATACAGTATTATGAGCACCACATAGTCCTCCATACAGTGTAATGGGCCCCACATAGTCCTCCATACAGTATAATGACCCGCATACTCCTCCATACAGTATAATGACCCCGCATACTTCTCCGTACAGTATAATGGTCCTGCATAGTGTTCCATACTGTATAATGGCCCCACATAGTCCTCCACACAGTATAATGACCCCGCATACTCCTCCATACAGTATAATGACCCCGCATACTTTTCCGTACAATATAATGGCCCTGCATAGCGTTCCATACTGTATAATCAGGTCGCACGTGTAGAGGAGAGTGGCCGCGGTGCTAGTGAGAGGGGAATGGTGCGCGGGCTGAGGAGAGTGATGGTGGTGGCGGCAGTGCTGAGGACATGGAGCTCGTGCCCACCGGGAGGGCTCTGCGTGCCATAGGTTCGCCACCACTGCCCTATGATAACACTGAATGTTAGAGCACAGAGGCAGAAGTATTGTCATAGGGAACCCTGAGAAATGTGGATTATGGTAACAGAAATCTCACCCAAAAGCTCCGCTGCTGATGAGTTTCGAAGTTTCATAGTCGTTCATATGCGGCTTTCCTGCCGGGATCAATGATGATTCGATCACGCTCTATAAAGGAATAAGAAATGATATTAAGGAAAAAAGCTCCAGATGCAGAAACGTCTCCCCCTATATTATGTCCCAGCTGATTTACACTGATCCGATGTAGGGAGGATACAAGCCGGACGCTCCGCAGACACGGATGTAATATAAGGGGGTCCTCTATACACCGGTATAATTGTAAAGTGCTGGATAATATGAGAGATCAAACAGAGAAGAACTTACTGGGAATCTGTCAGCAGGATTGTTCTATGTAATCTGGAAGTAGCATGATGTAGGGGCAGAGACCCTGATTCCAACGATGTGTTACTTACTAGGCTCTGTGCTGTTGTTTCCATAAAATCAGTTTTTGATCAGCAGGAGATTATCACTAGAGGACTATGTGTCTCGTGCCATGTAGTCCTATTGCTCTGTAACCCCGACTCAACCACGGATTAGCAGCGTTCTGCCTATGCACAGTGTACACAGAAAGCTGCCAATCAGTAGTGTGGGCGGGGTTATACAGGGCTCAGCATTCAGAGGACTGCTAGATCTGCTGCGAATAAAACAGTGATTTTATTACAACTGCTGCACCCAGTAAAGTAAGTGATATATCGTTGGAATCAGGGTCTCTGTCCCTACATCATGCTGCTCTCTGATGAAATAGCATGAACCTGGTGACAGATTCCCTTTAATATAAATGCAGTTGACTAACACATTAGTGTCATCTCCACTTAGAATAGAGACGTCCCCTGGTTATATGGGGGATAATACTGGTCAGGTCAGTCACACCCCATAATCTGGTGATACACAGACGTCCCCCTCTATGATACTTACACCGGCGGATTCCTGGATCTCCGGGATCTCACAGATTCCACTGTCAGGATTCACCAGCGCAGATGGAACTAAAATAGTGATAAATGATGAAGAGATAAAATGTATTAGACGATATCAATCCTACATAGATAATACAGCGATATAACGGGGAAATGACAAGACGTCTGTGAATGGGATTAATACTCGTTATATGGGGATTCTAATATGGGAACGTACGGGGCATCCACAGATAAATGTAATGTAAATGATGGAGGACCCCCAATCATCACATGAATGAGGAGCCCCCCACCCCTGCTGCACATGAGAGTGATGGGAAGAGAGCTGAAACATAGCAGCCATATGCAAATTAGCCTGGAAGTGCACTGGGGGCGTGTCACTGCACTCAGATTTCTCTTCCATGCCCCCAGTGCACTTCCATCCTGATTTGTATATGGCTTTTACATTAGATTTCTCCTGACTGGTACATTGGATTTCTGCAAGCAAATAATTATTATTAGGGGACAATGGCCTATACGGTCATACTCAGCGGCGGCAGGCCACGCGACTGCTATGGGACCCGTGAGCTGGTGGGGCCCAGTGTCAGCGCCCGCATTGGGCTCCGCCTGCATCGGGCCCCTTCCACATCCCACCCCAGATCGCAGTTGAAAGCAATGATGGAGGCGGGAGCGTTATATGAAACTTCCTTTCACATCATTCCCACTCTGCGTCTGATGCAGCAGCGCGATGACATCAGTTCAATTGGGTCGGGTAGTGGAGCTGATGAGAGGCGCTGCAGAGACTGAAGCAGCGGGGGAACAAGGAGCGGTAAGTGTATATTTATTTATTTTTGAGTGAGTATGTGGTGCCCATATTGCTGGAGGACTGTGGCTGCACTCGATCCTATGGGTGCTGCACTCAGTCCTATGGGGGCTGCACTAAGCCCTATAGGGGTTGCACTGAACCCTATGGGGGCTGCATTATGCCCTATGGGGGCTGGCTTATATTGCGAGGAAGACCATGGGGGGTGCATTATATTGCATGGAGGACCATGGGGGTGCATTATATTGCATAGAGGACCATGGGGGTGCATTATATTGCATGGAGGACCATGAGGGGTGCATAATATTGCGTGGATGACCATGGGAGGTGCACAATATTGCATGGAGGACAATATGGGTGCATTATATTGCATGAAGGACCATGGGGGTGCATTATATTGTGTGAAGGACCAGGGGGATGCATTATATTGCATGGAGGACCATGGGGGGTGCATTATATTGCATGGAGGACCATGGAGGGTGCATTATATTGCATGGAGGACCATGAGGGGTGCATTATATTGCATGGAGGACCATGGGGGGTGCATTATATTTTGTGGAGGACCACGAGGGGTGCATTATATTGCATGGAAGACCATGGGGGTGCATTATATTGTGTGGGGACCATGGGGTGGCGCATTATATTATATGTAAGGCTATGTGGGACCATTATGATATTTGAAGGGTTATGTGGGGCCATTATAATATTTGGAGGGTTATGTCGGGGCATTATACTGTATGCAAGCAATTATACGGTGTGAAGATTTGTGTGGGGTCCATCTTACTGTGTGAAGGGCTGTGTGTTGCCTTTATACTGTTTGGAGGGCTAGCAGGGGCCATTTTATGGTGTGGTGAGGTATGGGGGCCATTATACTGCATAGAAGGCTGTGTGGGGGTCACAGTTGGGGGATCATACTGTGTTGGGGTCACCATGCTTTGCGTCGGGAGTTGAGGGGGTGTACAGTAGGGTCATTATACTGTGCATGTGGAGGCTAATGTGGAGGAATGCACCATGGAGGAATCATACTGTATTTGGGGGGCACTTTTGTTGGCATCATACTATAGGGGGGCAATGAAATAGAAATCTAGGACTTCAGCAGGAGGAAAATTAATATGTAAAGGCTGGAAAGTTGTGAGATCTGCTCTCCTGTCACTCCGACAATTATTTAATTTTTTTTTTTTCAGTTGGGGGGGCAATCAGAACTTCTGCTATTGTGCCCCATGATTTCTATGCATGCCCCTGGTCCTACCACTACTTCTATATGAAATAATGTGCTGCCAGGTTCCCATTACACAGAGTAGAGCAGACCTGAGCAAAGTGGAGCCCGTGGGCCACATCCGGCCCTCTGACTGTTCCAGTCCGGCCTGTGGACTGAGATAGCAGTAGGACTGAAGCAGAGGCCCACGGACCGCACCGTGCCTGCCCACTCGCTTACACCGCCGCCTGACCCTGTCTCCATCTGCGAGCCGCTGAGCTGCTGCATTAGTAGAGGAGGGACCTCCAGCCCCTTCCTCCGCCAATCAGCGTGTGTAGCAGCTGACGCAATGACGTCATCGGAGACATGAAAAGAGGCACAGCACCGGGGGCACGGGAGCAAGGTGAATGTGTGCTTTTTTTAAGGTGTATGGGATGTCTGACAGGACACGGGGAGACTATAGGGGTCTATTGCAGGACATGGGGAGGCTATAGGGTTCTATTGCAGGACATGTGAAGGCTATAGGGGTCTATTGTAGGACATGGGGAGGCTATAGGGGTCTATTGCAGGACATGGGGAGGCTATAGGGGTCTATTGCAGGACATGGGGAGACTATAGAGGTCTATTGCAGGACATGGAGAGGTTATAGGGGTCAATTGCAGGACATGGGGAGGCTAGAGGGGTCTATTGCAGGACATGTGAAGGCTATAGGGGTCTATTGCAGGACATGGGGAGGCTATAGGGGTCTATTGCATGACATGGGGAGGCTATAGGGGTCAGTTGCAGGACATGGGGAAGGCTATAGGGGTCTATTGCAGGACATGGGGAGGCTATAGGGGTCTATTGTAGGACATGGGGAGGCTATAGGGGTCTATTGCAGGACATGGGGAGGCTATAGGGGTCTATTGCAGGACATGGGGAGACTATAGAGGTCTATTGCAGGACATGGAGAGGTTATAGGGGTCAATTGCAGGACATGGGGAGGCTAGAGGGGTCTATTGCAGGACATGTGAAGGCTATAGGGGTCTATTGCAGGACATGGGGAGGCTATAGGGGTCTATTGCATGACATGGGGAGGCTATAGGGGTCAGTTGCAGGACATGGGGAAGGCTATAGGGGTCTATTGCAGGACATGGGGAGGCTATAGGGGTCTATTGTAGGACATGGGGAGGCTATAGGGGTCTATTGCAGGACATGGGGAGGCTATAGGGGACTATTGCAGGACATGGGGAGGCTATAGGGGTCTATTGCAGGACATGGAGAGACTATAGAGGTCTATTACAGGACATGGAGAGGTTATAGGGGTCAATTGCAGGACATGGGGAGGCTATAGGGGTCTATTGCAGGACATGGGGAGGCTATAGGGGTCAGTTGCAGGACATGGGGGAGGCTATAGGGGTCGACTGCAGGACATGGGGAGGCTAAAGGGGTCTATTGCAGGACATGGAGAGGCTATGGGAGTCTATTGCAGGACATGGGAAGGCGATAGGGGTCTATTGCAAGACATGGGGAGGCTATGGGAGTCTGTTGAAGGACATGGGGAGGCTATGGGGGTCTGTTGCAGGACATGTGGAGGCTATGGGGGTCTGTTGCAGGACATGTGGAGGCTATGGGGGTCTGTTACTGGACATGGGGTGGCTATGGGGGTCTGTTGCCTGACATGGGGAGGCTATGGGGGTCTATTGCAGGACATGGAGAGGCTATGGGGGTCTGTTGCAGGACATGTGGAGGCTATGGGGGTCTGTTGCAGGACATGTGGAGGCTATGGGGGTCTGTTGCTGGACATGGGGAGGCTATGGGGTCTGTTACTGGACATGGGGATGGTCTGGGGGTCTGTTGCTGCATATAGGGAGACTATAGAGTTTTATTGCAGGACATGGGTAGGCTATAGGGGTCTATTGCAGGACATGGGGAGGCTCTGGGAGTCAGTTGAGGGACATAGTGAGGCTCTAGTAGTCAGTTGAGGGACATGGTGAGGCTCTGGGAGTCTGTTGAGGGACATGGTGAGGCTATGGGGGTCTGTTGCTGGACATGGTAAGGCTATGGGGGTCTGTTGGAGGACATGAGGAGGCTATGAAGGTCTGTCCCAGGACATGGGGAGGCCTATGAGGGTCTGTTGCAGGACATGGGGAGGCTATGGGGGTCTGTTTCTGGATGTGGGGAGGCTGTGTGGGGCTCTCATGTTGGACGTCGAGTGATTATGGGGCTCATACGGTATATAGAAGGGGCTGTATTCGGGTTCGAACTGTATAAAGGGGGATTCTTACTTCTGCTCAATATTAAGTCATGCAATTAATATTAATGTAATTAATATAAGAATTATAATTATTATATTGATATTAATATGGATCAGAATTAATCACAGTCTCTAATGTGGCCCCTCGGGAAAATGAATTGCCCACCCTTGGAGTACAGAGTACATCTAACATTATCCCCGTCCTCTATTATATCTGGATATTCCTTGTAGAAGGTCGGATGATCGCTCACCTGTAATAAGATCGTTGTTCAGCTCCGGCTGACTCCTTGTAGGGTCAGGGATTTCCGGGGTCACGTTTTGCTCATATTCGCCGTCGCCTTCTGGTGTTTCCTGATAGATGTAATATATATAATTAATATGTGGAATATTTCACTAAATTACCAAATACATAAATCAGGAAGGACTAAATCAACATTTACAGATACACCAATTGTAACTGTACGAATCCCGCGCCATCTTCAGAACTTTTCTCAGAAAGTTCTCTCACTTCAGGGGATTAAGATGAGTTAACATTACAAAATCTCACGTTCTGTGTCAGATTCTATTTTCTACACCGTGATATCCCAGAGCGGTGTTATCTGCGTTCTATATACCATGGCGATATCTTGTAATTCATTCATTACAGTATTCGGTAGAATTGCTTTACACTGCAGCTCCTCTCCACAAGTCCAGATTAATATACTGTATAAGAGACTTGTATACACAATATTTCTGTAAAGATGTCTATTATCTCAGCTGCAGCATTTAGAAGCAGGAAGACTCTGATAATAGTGATAGACAGAGGCGGGATATACAGACTTCCCACCACTGAGCTGTGACTACATCTGCAGAATACAGACTGTCATCACAGACGAGGGAGCAGCAGAGACAGACGGCCATAAAATATCCTATGCCTGCCGGGGACTGACAGGGAGGCCTGTAAGATCTAACCCCAGATCTTCTGAGATCTGACTGGTGATCTGGAGAAGATCAGAGAACAAGGACGAGTGATAGAGAAGATGATGGCTTCTTACCAGGCGTTCCGATGAGCGGGCCGGACGTTCCAGTACACACAGGACTTTTTCGGCCAGGTCTTTAACAAAAGCCAAATCTCCATTTTGAGATCTTTTTTCAGCCTATAAAGAAGAAAAGAAACAATAAGGAACATTCTGAGGTGAGAAAGGTCACAATGGAGGCGGCCATTGTATGTGACATCTGCTCCTCTCTCTGCAGATACAATGACTACATATCTGGGGTTTATAGTGTTATATATTAGAGGAAAGGACAAGCTTCTATCCCACCATTATTGTCTATTATTACAGAGAAGTTTTGTGCGGAGTGTCCGCCATTTACCTGTTGTAGTAATGTCCTGATGTTGTGATATAAATCCATCAGATACTCTGAGGTTAGTTGATCTTGTTGATTTTTGGTCAGGCAGTCCTTTACTAGCTGCATCACCAGCCGGCGAGCGAAGCTGAGGACGCCATCGGGTGGTAGAAGCACAATGTTAGGGCGATTGATGATAAGAATGTCCAATAGTGCTTCTTCCTGAAAATCGTCTAGATATAATCCAGCCATAGCGAAAAACTGCAAGTGCTATCAATCACTATGGAACCAAGAATGGCACCCGTGAGCCTGTGTGCATTGTAGAAGTAGCAATTGTGAGCTGTGATGTCATAATGGCCGACTGTCATCACGGAATCTTGTGATGGAATCTTCAAGAAGCGGCTCTGCACAAATACAGTGGGAAAAATAAGTATTTGATACACTGCCGATTTTGGAAGTTTTCCCACCTACAAAGAATGGAGAAGTCTGTAATTTTTATCGTAGGTACAGATTCTAAAAAAAAATCCAGAAAATCACATTGTATGATTTTTACATAATTTGCATTTTATTGCATGATATAAATATGTGATCACCTACTGATGAGCAAGAATTCTGGCTCACCGACCTGTTATGCTATGTACGCACGTTGAGTATTTGGTTGCAGAAATTTCTGCAAGGTTTCTGCATTTCTTGGCAGCAAAAACCCTGCTGAAAAAACAGACGTTTTGCCGCAATTTTGATGTGTTTTTGCCACATGTTTGCATGAGGTTTTTGCATGTGTTTTTTTAAGCTTTTTTGTATAGCAGTGAATGCTTTTTGGAGCTAAATAAAGATATTTGAAAAAAGAAATGTTGAACATTGCTTTAACCCTTAGATTACTGTTGGACCTGGGGTGAGTATATTGGTTAATTTAAATGATTAAAGAATGTGTCTGTTATATTTCAAATAAAGTGTTTTATTCTTGGTGTGTGTGTTTATTTAACTTTTTACTTACAGGTTTAGTACTGAGGGTTAATCCATGTCCATAAAGACACATACAAAAAATCAATTGCTAGACACTCTAGTTAGACATTACTACCTTAGATACCAATTAGCCACATGATAGGCTCAGGGATAAAAGTGACTCCAGCTCAACCAATAATGTAAGTATAGTTCATTTATTAGAAACGATAAAAATTACAATTAAAAACAATAAGTGAAGATAGAGGGGAGTGAGGAGAGGGGGGACCTCAAACCAGGAGACACCGATATGTAGACAACGATACTAATGCTTACACAAAATACAGCCAGTTAATGACATCAATATGGCTGCTGTATATTAGAATAAGTCACCAATTAGTCAATTACCATACTATACCATTTTGCATACATAAAGCGTATTCTACAAACTTCAATTTAAAGTGCATAGTGCAAAACATAACTATGTATTATTCAATAGTAATAGATCCACTGGTATAAAGAGGCAAAAGTCAGCTATGAATGTAAGATGGTAGTGCATCAGTATCAAAGTAAAAATGAAAACAATGTAGTTTAATTATTGCCAAATTTGGCTTATATTGATAAACTGATGGTCAAAGCTGTACTTCCATCAGATGATAATTAATTCAAACATTGGCTAAAGTGAAAAAAATGATTCATTACCTGAATACTATGTAGTAAGTGAGCAGGGAGTGATAAGGACGCTGTGTCTCCCGCAGCCTCCATAAGCATCCTTATCACTTCACTTATTGCACCTCTGCATGAGAATTTTGTCACGCAGCATCGGTGCAGTTAGTGAGGTCACTGGATCTCATCAGCTGATGAACTCATGTGACCTCTGTCCTGGCAGCTCAGCACTATACACTGCAGGGAGCGATCACGCTCCTGTCAGTTTATAGCCTGCTGTGAGGTGATCGGATCACCATGGGATACTTGTGATTCGGCGGATAGGTGAGTATAAGCTCTTTTTTTTAACATTCATTTAAACTTATTTTTTCCCTGCAAGCACAGACCCAAGCTGATGACAGCTCCCATCATCAATGCCTGCACTTGCTATTATCAGCGGCAGCAGCCCTAGGCTGTTGGGAGGACTGGTCTTTCATCAGCTGAACCTGTCACCCGCGGTCAATTCTTTATGCGTTTTTGCTGCGTTTTTGACCCATTGACTTCAATTGAGTCCGTCAAATACGCAGCAAAAATACACAGCAAATCCGCAAATATTTTGATACCTGCGTTTTCGTTGCAGATTTGACTGACTCAATTGAAGTCAATGGGATAAAAACGCTCAAAGAATTGACATGCTACAGATTTAAATGCAATGCTAATCCTGACAAGAAAATTCCTGATCTTGTGCACAGCACTTCAGGATTTTCATTGCATTAGCTGGCACAAGGATTCTCTAGCATTTTGGGCCCATTTCCGTGTGGAAAAAAATGCTGTGAAAATGCACCAATAACACACCATGTGCACACAGAACACAGTTTTTTTTAAGAAGCCCTCCTACTCAGCATTCTTTACCTGTATTAATTGCACCTGTTTGAAGTCGTTACCTGTATAAAAGACACCTGTCCACACACTCAATCAATCACACTCCAAGCACTCCACTATGGCCAAGAACAAAGAGCTGTCTAAGGACACCAGGGACAAAATTGTAGACCTGCACAAGGCTGGAATGGGCTACAGGAGAATAGGCAAGCAGCTTGTTGAGAAGGCAACAACTGTTGCTGCGATTATTAGAAAATGGAAGAAACACATGACGACTGTCAATCTTCCTTGGTCTGGTGCTCCATGCATGATCTTGCAATGTGAAGTAAGGATGATTCTGATAAAGGTCAGGAATCAGCCCAGAACTACATGGGAGGATCTGCTCAATGACCTGAAGAGAGCTGGGACCACAGTCTCAAACATTACCGCTAGTAACTTACTACACCGTCATGGACGAAAATCCTGCAGTGCACGCAAGGTCCCCCTGATCACGCCAGCACATGTCCAGGCCCATTTGAAGTTCACCAATGACCATCTGGATGATCCCGAGGAAGCATGGGAGAAGGTCATGTGGTCAGATGAAACCGAAATAGAACTTTTTGCTATCAACTCCACTCACTGTGTTTGGAGGAAGGAGAAAGATGAATACAACCCCAAGAACACCGTCCCAACCTTGAACCATGGTGGGGAAAACATCATACTTTGGGGGTCTTTTCTGCTAATGGGACAGGACAACTGCATCGTATTGAAGGGAGGATGGATGGGGTCATGTAGATTTTGGCTAACAACATCCTTCCCTCAGTAATGACAATGACCCAAAATACAGACAGGACAACTAAGGAGTGTCTATGTAAGAAGCATTTCAAGGTCCTGGAGTGGCCTAGCCAGTCTCCAGACCTGAACCCAATAGAAAATCTTTGGAGGGAGCTGAAACTAAATGTTGCCCAGCGACAGCCCCGAAAACTGAAAGATCTGGAGAAGATCTGTATGGAGGAGTGGGCCAAAATCCCTGCTGCAGTGCGTGCAAACCTGGTCAAGAACTACAGGAAACGTCTGACCTCTGTAATTGCAAAGGTTTCTGCACCAAATATTAAATTCTGTTTTTCTATTGTATCAAATACTTATTCCAGGCAATAAAATGCAAATTAATTATGTAAAAATCATACAAAGCAATTTCCTGGATTATTTTTTTTTTACATTCTGTTTCTCACAGTTGAAGTGTACCTATAACAAAAATTACAGGCCTCTCCATTCTTTGTAGGTGGGAAAACTTGCAAAATCAGCAGTGTATCAAATACTTATTTTCCCAACTGTAGATGCTGCCTTGCAATATTTAGGGCTTGTTCAAACTCGCGTATAAATAATGGGTCCCATTCCCATCCAGGAGAGTGGAAGAAATCTTAGTCACTAAGCTGGTACTGTAAAAAGGAAGTGTTTTTGTCACAGAAAAAAAAATGCTGATGTAATGGCATTTGTGGAAACACCCCACAGATATCCTCAGTCATATGATGGGAAATATTGTATATACAGTGGTTGCCAAAAGTATTGGCACCCCTGCAATTCTGTCAGATAATATTCAGTTTCTTCCTGAAAATGATTGCAATCACAAATTCTTTGGTCTTATTATCTTCATTTAATTTGCTTGCATGGAAAAAACACAAAATAGAATGAAGCAAAAATCAAATCATTGATCATTTCACACAAAACTCCAAAAATGGGCCAGACAAAAGTATTGGCACCCTCAGCCTAATACTTGGTTGCACAACCTTTAGCCAAAATAACTGCGAACAACCGCTTCCGGTAACCATCAATGAGTTTCTTACAATGCTCTGCTGGAATTGTAGACCATTCTTCTTTGGCAAACTGCTCCAGGTCCCTGATATTTGAAGGGTGCCTTCTCCAAACTGCCATTTTGAGATCTCTCCACAGGTGTTCTATGGGATTCAGGTCTGGACTCATTGCTGGCCACCTTAGAAGTCTCCAGTGCTTTCTCTCAAACCATTTTATAGTGCTTTTGGAAGTGCGTTTTGGGTCATTGTCCTGCTGGAAGACCCATCACGTCTGAGGGAGACCCAGCTTTCTCACACTGGGCCCTACATTATGCTGCAAAATTTGTTGGTAGTCTTCAGACTTCATAATGCCATGCACACGGTCAAGCAGTCCAGTGCCAGAGGCAGCAAAGCAACCCCAAAGCATCAGGGAACCTCCACCATGTTTGACTGTAGGGACCGTGTTCTTTTCTTTGAATGCCTCTTTTTTTTCCTGTACACTCTATGTTGATGCTTTTTCCCAAAAAAGCTCTACTTTTGTTTCATCTGACCAGAGAACATTCTTCCAAAATGTTTTAGGCTTTCTCAGGTAAGTTTTGGCAAACTCCAGCCTGGTTTTTTTATGTCTCGGGGTAAGAAGTGGGGTCTTCCTGGGTATCCTACCATACAGTCCCTTTTCATTCAGACGCCGACGGATAGTACGGGTTGACACTGTTGAACTTGTTTGGATGTTAGTCGAGGTTCTTTATCCACCATCCGCACAATCTTGCGTTGAAATCTCTCGTCAATTTTTCTTTTCCGTCCACATCTAGGGAGGTTAGCCACAGTGCCATGGGCTTTAAATTTCTTGATGACACTGCGCACGGAAGACACAGCAACATTCAGGTCTTTGGAGATGGACTTGTAGCCTTGAGATTGCTCATGCTTCCTCACAATTTGGTTTCTCAAGTCCTCAGACAGTTCTTTGGTCTTCTTTCTTTTCTCCATGCTCAATGTGGTACACACAAGGACACAGGACAGAGGTTGAGTCAACCTCTGCGCATCCTCCTCCTCCTCATGTTCAGCCTCCATCTCAGATATCACCACATCAGTTACAAGCTGGAAGCACTGCAGTACTGCCTCAGCCAAGCGGCAACAGGCTGTGCTGAAACTCATAAGCTTAGGTGATAAACCTCACACTGCTTGTGAGTTGTGGACAGCTGTGAAAGAGCAGGCAGATCTGTGGCTGAGACCGCTGAACCTACATCCAGGCATGGTCGTGTATGGGGGCTCTGAGGCGAGGCGAGATCACACAAGTACCATGCCTGGCTCATGTGCTTAACATCGTGATTCAGCGGTTTCTTAAATCGTACCCCGAGTTGCCAGATCTGCTTGTCAAAGTACGCCGCCTGTCAGCTCATTTTCGCAAGTCGGCTACAGCTTCCGCCGCCCTTGCTGTGTTGCAGCAGCGTTTACAGTTTCCGGCACACCGACTGGTGTGTGATGTCCCCACTCATTGGAACTCTACCCTTCACATGTTGCAAAGGATTTGTGAGCAGAAGAGAGCAGTTGTGGAGTACCAGCTGCAACAAGGCCGTCGATATTCAGGTTAGACTCCACACATAAGACCTCAGGAGTGGATCTGGATGTCTGACATATGTACCATCCTGACAAACTTTGAGGAGTCCACCAAGATGGTGAGTGGTGATGACGCCATCATTAGCGTCAGCATCCCACTTGTCTGTCTTTTGCAACGCTCTCTGGAGAGAATTAAAGAGGAGGCATTGCAGCCAGAGTATGATGAGATGGATCAAGAAGCCGTAGCGGGTGATTACACACAGCCCAGCCTCATCTCATCCCAACGTGCATTGAGGGACAATGAGGGAGAGGATGAGGAGGAGGAGGAGGAGGAAGAACAGGAGCTGGTATCATGCGCTGTAGATGGTAGTACCTGTACAACTGTCATACCGTCGGTTCAGCGTGGGTGGCCTGAGGACAGGGGGGAGGAGGAGGAGGAGAGCATGGCCAGTCGTCATGTTGGTGAGGACACGGAAGCCTTGCCTGTTACCAGTCTGGCACGCATGGCTAACTTTATGTTACGCTGCCTTAACCGTGACCCTCGCGTTGTCAAAATGTTGGGTGACAGTCATTACTGGTTGGTGACACTTGTAGACCCCCGCTACAAGGAGAACTTTCACTCTCTTATTCCTGAGGTGGAGAGGTCTACAAAAATGGGGCAATACCAGAAGGCCCTTGCTGCAGAACTCTTAAAAAAATTCCCATCTGAACACGCTAGCGGCAGAGGTCACAGTTCGTTGCCCAACCAAGGCGTACAGGCGAGAGAGACGCAACTCCAATCCAGCAGAGACAGGGGAACACTGTCAACGTTCTGGGACAGTTTTCTGACACCCGCCCAGCTTACAGGCCCTGAGGCGCGGGGAACTCTCACAAGGAGTGGAAAGTTTCAAAAGATGGTGAGGGAGTACCTTGCCGATCGTACCAGCGTCCTCCGTGATTCCTCTGTACCTTTTAATTATTGGGTATCCAAGCTGGACACTTGGAATGAACTCGCTCTGTACGCCTTATCGGAGCGTGTTTTTAGTGCCGCTGGGGGAATTATAACTGATAAGCGCACTCGCCTGTCAACTGACAATGCTGACAAGCTGACCCTTATCAAAATGAACAAGGGCTGGATTGGGCCAGACTTTTCATCACCACCAAATGACAGCAGAGTAACATAAAGTCAAATCCACTGTGTTATTTCGGGAGGTGTATTCCCATGCACCGCTTCACACCCACTCATGGGTATACGCTTCCTCATTTTGGCTCTATTTTGCTCTTCTCCTTATCCTCAGCCTCCACCACCACTATACCACCAGGGTGACCTTGGTCCGTGTTGCCAGCATTGCAAGTTCCTCCCTCCTAATTTTTGGTAGCTTTTGCTTGGAAGGCATAGGAAAAGACTATGGGAGACCCACTCCCCAATAATGGGAATAATGCTTTTAAGATGCTGTACTGCATGGCTCTTGTTTGCCAGCATTGCAAGTTACTCTGTCCTAATTTTTGGCAGCTTTTGCTTGGCAGGCATAGGCAAAGACTATGGGAGACCCACTCCCCAATAATGGGAATAATGTTTTTAAGATGCTGTACTGCATGGCTCTTGCAAGGGGCATTTAAACCGTGTTGTTAAGCTACTGCGACCTCCACCACTTTTCCAAGGGGCATTGATATTGTCTTTTTATTCCACTGCGACCTCCACCACTCTTCCAAGGGGCATTAAAAGCGTCTTTTTAAGCTACTGTGACCTCCACCACTCTTCCAAGGGGCATTAAAACCGTCTTCTTAAGCTACTGCGACCTCCACCGCTCTTCCAAGGGGCATTAAAACCGTCTTGTTAACCCTAGAACGCATGACCATAAAAATCTACATTTTCACATACCTGGGGCCTTTTAGGCCCGTGTGCAAATAACATGGAATAACTCAAACAAAAATGACAAACAACTATATACCTGAGGAATACCTAGAGTTTCAAAATTCTAACTAAAGTAATCTTGCAGAAAATAGAAAACAATTAACAGGACGGGCCTGCGAGGCCCCAGGTATGCGTTCTAGGATTAAGCTACTGCGACCTCCACCATTCTTCCAAGGGGCATTAAAACCATCTTGTTAAGCTACTGCAACCTCCACGTCTCTTCCAAGGGGCATTAAAACCGTCTTGTTAAGCTACTGCAACCTCCACGTCTCTTCCAAGGGGCCTTAAAACTGTCATGTTAAGCTACTGCAACCTCCTCGTCTCTTCCAAGGGGCATTAAAACTGTCTTGTTAAGCTACTGCAACCTCCACGTCTCTTCCAAAGGGCATTAAAACCGTCTTGTTAAGCTACTGCAACCTCCACCACTTTTTCAAGGGGCATTGAAATTGTCTTTTTATTCCACTGTGGTATCCACGTCTCTTCTAAGGGGCATTAAAACCGTCTTGTTAAGCTACTGCGACCTCCACTACTTCTCCAAGGGGCATTAAAACCGTCTTGTTAAGCTACTGCGACCTCCACCACTCTTCCAAGGGGCATTAATATTGTCTTTTTATTCCACTGTGACCTCCACCACACCTCCAAGGGGCATTAAAACCGTCTTGTTAAGCTACTGCAACCTCCACGTCTCTTCCAAGGGGCATTAAAACCGTCTTGTTAAGCTACTGCAACCTCCACGTCTCTTCCAAGGGGCCTTAAAACTGTCATGTTAAGCTACTGCAACCTCCTCGTCTCTTCCAAGGGGCATTAAAACTGTCTTGTTAAGCTACTGCAACCTCCACGTCTCTTCCAAGGGGCATTAAAACCTTCTTGTTAAGCTACTGCAACCTCCACGTCTCTTCCAAAGGGCATTAAAACCGTCTTGTTAAGCTACTGCAACCTCCACCACTTTTTCAAGGGGCATTGAAATTGTCTTTTTATTCCACTGTGGCCTCCACGTCTCTTCTAAGGGGCATTAAAACCGTCTTGTTAAGCTACTGCGACCTCCACTACTTCTCCAAGGGGCATTAAAACCGTCTTGTTAAGCTACTGCGACCTCCACCACTCTTCCAAGGGGCATTAATATTGTCTTTTTATTCCACTGTGACCTCCACCACACCTCCAAGGGGCATTAAAACCGTCTTGTTAAGCTACTGCAACCTCCACGTCTCTTCCAAGGGGCATTAAAACCGTCTTGCTAAGCTACTGCGATCTCCACGTCTCTTCTAAGGGGCATTAAAACCGTCTTGCTAAGCTACTGCAACCTCCATGTCTCTTCCAAGGGGCATTAAAACTGTTTTGTTAAGCTGCTGCGACCTCCACGTCTCTTTCAAGGGGCATTAAAACCGTCTTGTTAAGCTACTGCGACCTCCACCACTTTTCCCAGGGGCATTGATATTGTCTTTTTATTCCACTGCGACCTCCACCATTCTTCCAAGGGGCATTAAAACCGTCTTGTTAAGCTACTGCGACCTCTACCACTTTTCCCAGGGGCATTGATATTGTCTTTTTATTCCACTGCGACCTCCACGACTTTTCCAAGCGGCATTTAAACCATCTTGTTTAGCTACTGTGACCTCCACCACTCTTCCAAGGGGCATTAAAACCGTCTTGTTAAGCTACTGCGACCTCCACCACTTTTCCCAGGGGCATTGATATTGTCTTTTTATTCCACTGTGACCTTCACCATTCTTCCAAGCGGCATTAGAACAGTCTTGTTAAGCTACTGCGACCTCCAACACTTTTCCCAGGGGCATTGATATTGTCTTTTTATTCCACTGCGACCTCCACGTCTCCTCCAAGGGGCATTAAAACTGTCTTGCTAAGCTGCTGCAAACTCCACGTCTCTTCCAAGGGGCATTAAAACCATCTTGTTAAGCTACTGCAACCTCCACATCTTTTCCAAGGGGCATTAAAACCATCTTGTTAAGCTACTGCAACCTCCACGTCTCTTCCAAGGGGCATTAAAACCGTCTTTTTAAGCTACTGCAACCTCCACGTCTCTTCCAAGGGGCATTAAAACCATCTTGTTAAGCTACTGCAACCTCCACGTCTCCTCCAAGGGGCATTAAAACCATCTTGTTAAGCTACTGCAAACTCCACATCTCTTCCAAGTGGCATTAAAACCATCTTGTTAAGCTACTGCGACCTCCACCACTTTCCCCAGGGGCATTAAAACCATCTTGCTAAGCTGCTGCGACCTCCACCATTCTTCCAAGGGGCATTAAAACCGTCTTGTTAAGCTACTGCGACCTCCACCACTTTTCCAAGGGGCATTGATATTGTCTTTTCATTCCACTGCAACCTCCACCATTCTTCCAGAGGGCATTGCATTTCTTCCTAATTTTAGTCAGCTTTTGCTTTTCAATGCATAGGCGAACACTAAGGGAGACCCACTCCCCAATAAGGGGTAGAAGGTTTTTAGTATGCTGTAATCCACGTCTGTTTCAAGGGGCATTGCAGTTCCTCATAATTTTTGGAAAGCCTTCCATTCACTGCTTAGGCCAACATTGCACAGGAGACCCAGTTGCTATAAATGGAAAAAACGTTTTAGTTAAGGCCCTCTGACCTCCATGTCAAGGGGCATTAAAGTGCCTCGAAATTTTTGTTAGGCATTGCACTCACTGCATGCCCTTTAACTGTGTAGCCGAACCGCTCCTTTTGGTACCGAAACATATCCTACAAGACATGTGTGGTTGACTGGCGTGATATTGATGTGAATGGTCCCTGTTCCTCCTGCTCTTTCTCCTTTGCCACCACCTCATCCATCATTCATCACCTGAAGCTTTGTTTTAACGGGAGTCATAGAACTGGGATAGTAGCAGGAAAACATCCAGCAATCCTCGGAGAAGGTAGGATATGCGCTAAAACGCTGATCACCTCAGGCCTAGCCGCTACTACATACATGCGCTTGCATTCCAAGAAAACGAAGCAGACGCTAACTTCTATCATCATCATTATGCTCCTCATCTTGGCACTCTCAACTCCCCTGATGGAGAAGCCAGGGCCCACCGGAGGAGTCTGGTTCTCTGGTGGGCTCGTCCAATGCTGCCCTAAAGCAGAGGGAAGTTTGAAGGAGAAATAGGGGCGGCTGGGGACCGTTTATGGACATCCGGCTGCCCCTAGGCGGCTGGGGACCGTGTGTGGACACCCGACCGCGGGGCGGCTGGGGACCGAGTATAGACACCCGGCCCCCCCTGGCGGCTGGGGACCGAGCGTGGACACCCGGCCGCCGGGCGGCTGGGGACTGAGTATGGATGCCTCGCTGCCAAAGTAGCCATGAGGTAGTGGCCAGCTTTGGCCTCCTCCAAACTAAAAGGCCCCATTTCAAGTGCAAGCTAGCAGTATGGTATTGCAGCCTGGGGGTGGGTGGGTGGCAGGTTGCACACTTACGCTTGCATTCCAAGAAAACAAAGCAGATGCTAATGACGCGCCCCTGGGCCTGTGTCGCGCTGCGTTGCGCACGCGGGAGCTTACCCGGAGCCGGATCTCTTGAGGGTTGTAGTCTCGTGGCGGTGACCCGGTCCGTGCCCAGGGAGTCAAACTGAGCGGCGATGTAAAAGCGGTAGATGCAGGACGACTACGCCACCCGTTGAATGCAGCTATGGAGCTGCCGCTGCAGGACAGTCCGCTGAGGCCGGTGGATGGATGGTGCAGCGTAGATGGTATAACCCCCAACGGGAGGGGTATGGCCTCAGGGCAGCAGATGTGGATGATGGGGGTAGCAGGAACCACTCAGAGACGGTGCGGTGTAATTCAGGGTCTTTACTGGTAACAACGATAGACCCTCCCGGAGTACTTGCTAGTGAACGGGGCCTGGTCAGTCCTTGAGCAGATGGGATCTCCCCTGGCCAGGCGGAGTTGTAGGCCTCCCAAACTGACTGTACTCTTCTGGCTACCTTGCTAGAAGCGGATATAAGTAGCCCACGTCCCTGAGTGTACCGTGTGGTGCTCACCCGTATGGCCGTTGACTCGGGGCCTTCTAATGGCTTCCGCTCCACGATGGCGGTGCTGGTCCCACGCGTGTGACCGTGCCTTCGGGTTTCTGGGCCTGAGGACCTGAAATCCCCTGCCGGTCGGCTTCTGCTGCTGGGTAAGAGTTAGTCCCCACAGCCTCGGACGCCGGGTCCGGTAAGAAAGCTTCTCAGTCAGGGCGAGCTCTGCAGCTGCCAGCCCCTGACTTGTAGTAGTATTGCTCCCACTGAGCTTCTGCTGTTTCTTCCTGTGACTGTTTCTTGTCTCTACTCTCCTTGACTGCTAACCCTGCTTCAGCCCCGGGTTTATATAGGGGAAGTTCTTCCCCTCCCAAGACTGGGCAGGAGGTGTGGCATGCACAGGATCCCTGACCAAAGGACCTCCCACCTGCTCTCAGACATAATATCTCTATCACTGTGGCAACCAGACCCCTGGGGTGTCACATTCCCCCCTAGTGAAATTTAGTACTCCGGGACTAAACATATTTTAGAAAAACATAACAAGATATAACAATAACAATACAATAAGAAACACATAAAGGTGGTCACGGCATGTCCGTAACCGGGTGCAGTCTTTGAAGAAAGCAAGGTGTCCATTTCACCAAAACAGGGAGACGTAACCAGGTAGGGGTCTGTCCTACCCCGAGTCCTTAACAGTCTCTAGTCCATCCTGGGTTACGCTCCAACTATGTACAAGGATTCCCGGTAAGTCCACCAAGGATTCCTAAAAATAACTGGAAACACAAAATTATACACAAGCAACAATACACAGATAAACATAAATAAAACAATTTATACACTTCAAATCCTCCAGCGTGCGGGTAACTGGCCTCTAGTGGCCCTAGTGGACCTACGGAGCTGACTGTCTGGCCCTGAACTACAGGGTGTAGGAGCTGTCAAGGGTAAACTGGGCAGCTGTCTACCGGCTCTTTGTCTCACTAGGGGTACGGCAGGCTCACTATAAGCAGAGGGTTGATCCTCCTGTTCTGCTTGTGTGGAGTCTTCTGCCTCCTGGACCGGCTGTTCTTCCAGCTCTACCTGTTGCTCCGTAGGTGCTTGGGATGCTGGTTGGAGGAAGGTGAGTACGGGTACCACAACTGCACCATTGACTTGAGTCCAAGACCGAGGGAAGACCCCGAGCACAGTACTAACCATATCTTCCCTTTCCTCTACGGGTCGATGGTCTTCTTGTTCCTCTTCAGGGTTCCTCAGTTGTTCGGGACACTTCTTCAGGTGGTCCCGGGATACAATGGCGGTGGTTTCCCCTCCGTCTTTACTGATGGTACAAACCTTCGGGTTCTCGTGGCTTGAGGGCAGTACGGTGTACGGGTCCTTCTCCCACTGGTCATCCAACTTGTGGAGCCGTCTCTTCCTCTTCAAGACCTGCTCTCCGGGTACCAGGGGAACAGCGGGAGCATACTGGTTGTAAGTTTTCTCTTGTCTTTCCCTAGCCTGACAGAGACTTCGCTCCACGCTCTCCTGTACTCTCCGGTACTGCTGCTGCCTCTCTGTGTCCCAGTCTGTTTCTGGTGAAGTGTCCTCGGGTGTCAGGACTCCCATTTCCAGGTCAACAGGTAACTTACCAGGTCTTGCCCTCATTAGGTAAGCCGGGGTACAGTTGGTGGAACCTACCGGGATGTGGTTGTATAGGTCCACCAGATCGGGCAACTTCTCAGGCCACAGACTGCGTTCTTCCAGGGGCAACGTTTTTAGAAGATCCATTACCACCTGGTTCATTTTCTCACAAAGTCCATTAGTTTGCGGATGGTAGGGTGTCGTCCTTATCTTCCGGCAGCCATACAGATTGCAGAATTCCTGGAAGACCTCCGCTTCAAAGGCAGGTCCCTGGTCCGTCAGCACTTGGTCCGGGTACCCGTGTGGACGGCAAAAGTGCTGCTGGAAGGCTCTAGCTGCTGTTTGAGCCGTTAAGTCCTTGACGGGGACGACAACCAGAAACCGGGAGTAATGATCCACGATGGTTAACGCGTAGACGTAGCCACTTCTGCTTGGGGTCAGTTTTACATGATCCAAGGCTACCAATTCCAACGGTTGCCGGGTGACGATGGACTGCAGGGGAGTCTTCTGGCTGGCACGGTCCTTCCTTCTCAGGTTGCACGGGCCACAGTCTCTGCACCACTTCTCAATGGTTCCCCTCATGCCTACCCAGTGGAACCGCTCGCGCAGCAGGAACTCCAGCTTCTTCCACCCGAAGTGCCCAGCTCCGTCGTGGTATGCCTCCATCACCATGGCTGCGTCCCTTCGTGGCACCACTACTTGCCAGAGTAATTCATGCGTCCGGGAGTTAACCATTCTGCGGCACAACTTCCCTTTGTAAAGGAACAGTCGACTCTTCTCTGCCCATAGTTGTTTGGCTTCCTCCGGAGCGTCTGGTTCAAGGCGAGCCTCCGGCCGAGTCAGCATCTCCTTCCCCAGTCGGACGGCAGGGTCGCTGTCTTGCGTTTCCGCCCAGTTGTAGTGGGGTAAGGGGTTCAACGTAGCAGTCTGCTTACTCCTTACCTGGTGGGAATACTGAATAGTCCCATGACGGTGGAACGCAGGGAGTTCAACTTCTTCCAGTCCCTCCGGATCTTCTCCTCCATCCGGCAGGTTGGGCATCCTGGACAGGGCGTCCGCGTTGGTATTGGAGCGTCCTGCCCGGTATTTGATTGTGAACTCGTAGTTGGACAGACGGGCCATCCACCTCTGCTCCAGGGCACCGAGTCTTGCCGTGTCCAGGTGTGTCAACGGGTTGTTATCCGTGTACACGGTGAACCGGGAAGAAGCGAGGTAATGCTTAAAGCGCTCGGTGACTGCCCATACTACGGCCAGGAACTCTAGCTTAAATGAGCTGTAATTCTCGGGGTTCCTTTCGGTGGGTCGCAGTTTTCGGCTGGCGTAGGCGATTACTCGTTCCTTCCCCTGCTGGATCTGGGACAGTACGGCTCCTAGCCCGATGTTACTGGCGTCGGTGTAGAGGATAAAGGGCTGGCTATAATCCGGGTACGCCAGGATTTCGTCCCCCGTGAGGGCCATCTTCAGCTGGCGGAAGGACTCTTCTTCCAGCTCCTCCCATTTGAAGGGCGGCTTCTGGTTCTTGGCCTTCCGGGACTGGCCTATCAGGAGGTCCTGCATAGGTGCTGCCTTTTTGGTGAAACCGGGAATAAACCTTCGGTAGTAGCCTACCAACCCGAGGAACTGCCGCACTTCTTTTACGCTGGAGGGGCTTGGCCATTCCTTAATTGCGGTGATCTTATCAGGGTCGGGAGCCACTCCGTCAGCGCTCACCACGTGTCCCAGGTACTGCACCTTTGGTTTCAGGAGGTGACACTTGGAGGGTTTCACCTTTAGGCCGTAACTTGCCAGAGCTTCGAACACTTCCACCAGGTGTTTCAGGTGGTCCTCATACGTCTTGGAATATACGATGACATCGTCCAGGTACAACAGGACCGTCTCGAAGTTTCTGTGGCCCAGACAACACTCCATTAGTCGTTGGAAGGTTCCCGGTGCGTTGCAGAGTCCGAACGGCATGCAGGTGAACTCGCTAAGTCCCATCGGGGTGGTGAATGCGGTCTTCTCCCGGTCCGCCTCTGCTACAGGAACCTGCCAGTACCCGCTAGTGAGATCCAAGGTAGAGAAGAAGTTAGCAGATCTTAAAGCAGCCAATGACTCCTCTATCCTTGGTAAGGGGTACGCATCCTTGTGTGTGATACGATTGATTTTCCGGTAATCTACACACATCCTCATGGTGTTGTCTTTCTTTCGGACTAAGACTAGTGGAGCTGCCCAGGGGCTACAGCTATCCCTGATCACCCCAGCCTCCTTCATGTCTCTAAGCATCCCCTTGGCGTGTTGGTAGTGTGCAGGGGGTACGGGTCGATACCTCTCTTTTATGGGAGGATGGTCTCCCGTGGGGATGTGGTGTTCTACCCCCTTGACTCGCCCGAAGTCTAACGGGTGTTTACTAAACACTCTCTCGTACTCTTGAACCACCCGATAGACTCCCTGTTTCTGATGTGAGGGAGTGGAGTCAGTACCCAAATGTAGTTGCTGACACCAGTCCTCCTTTGTTTTCTTAGAGCCGTTACCTTCCTCCGGGTGAGATGGAGGCAAGGGTTCCACAGATTGTATAGCATTTTGGTTAATGGTATATAATTTGGCTAGCGTGGCATACCGGGGCAGGTACACTTCCCTCTCCCCGATATTGATTATGCGAACGGGCACCCTCCCATGGCGTACATTGACCACCCCCCGTGCTGTCAAAATGGTGGGCCTACTGTCTGAGTAAACTGGTTCTACCATTGCCTGGTAATCTCTACCTCTCAGACCAATAGCTGCCCGGCACCAAATCATCATTTCACTTTTTGGGGGCATGGCAATAGGAAAAGGGTCACACATTCTTACGCTACCAATCTCACCGCCGGAGAGTTCCACCTGTTGCCGTCGCATCAGTGCCCGGATCTCTTTCTGGAGCACCCGCTGCTCGCCGGAGCTGGCGTTCTTGGCAACCTGCTGTAAAAGGAAAATCACCTCTGCAAGACAATTTTCAATTACATTAGTTCCTAGAGTTATTTTTGGGTGACTCTCATGTTTGTCAATATCTACAATGATCAGTCCCTGTGCTGCCAGTTCGACTCTACCGATTTTGATGGTCACCTCTTTAAATCCGATCTGTGGCACGGGCTGGCCATTGCTGGCGATGATACTCAAGTCGTCGTCAGGGTAGCGGGTAATATCCGAGTCATTCCAGTACTGCTTAAAGAGCACGTACGGGATGGTGGTGACCTGTGACCCGGTGTCCAGTAGGGCACTCATGGGAATGCCATCCAGTACCACAGGCAAGACTGGACGTCCTCCCACATATCTGTCGCGCCAGTTCGATGGGCCTGGTGATCTTTTTCCTGGGGGTTGGCCCTCTACCCCAGGTTGTGCCCGTTTAAAGAACAGTACCTTGCCATATGTCCAGGTTGATTGCAGCGGCGGCAGATGGGTCGTCCGTCCTCGCTGTATCGGTCACTGGGTCTTCCTCTGGCCGGTGGGGTCCTCCTTGGTCGACGCCACGGGATGTCCTCCGGTCCGGATGCCAGCTGGATCTTCCCTGGGGTGGAAGCCTGTAAAGACTGCACAGTTCGGGTTAGCGCAGCAACGCTCTTAGCTAGCTCTTGGACCTGATGGTGTAGGTCTGGAGCCGGGTCATTGTCCAAAGCCTGCGCATCAGCTCCCACAGGCCCTGCCGACAAGGGCGCCGCCTCCTGGTGGTAAGTGATAGCAGGGCGCTTGTGGGTCACAACGCCACCCGGTGCCGGTTCTCGGAGCACCCGGATGGCTCTGTCCTTGAACTGTGCAAAGCCCAGATGGGGATCCTGTAAGGCCATTGCCCGCAACTGGGTTCGGTGGGTATTACAATACAGTCCCTCTATAAACTGTTCGGTCAACAGCCTGTCCTCATTTCCCACTCCATCAGGGTCGGTCTGCTTAATGGCCCTCAGGGCCTCTTGTAGGTTTAGTGCATAGTCCCTTATACTCTCATGCGCTCGCTGCTTGCACCCGTAGAATCTAAGCTTAATCTCGGCTGAGGTGCGGGTATCAAAGGTGTCCTTCAGCCGGGTTAGTATCCCTGCGACAGTCTTCCTCCCAGGTGGCCAGGATTTTACTTCCCTTTTGGCTGCCCCGGTTAGTTGGGCCACCAGGATGCTCACTTTTTGCTCTTCTGTGAGGGGGTACACCTGGAAGAGGCTATCCAGCTTTTCTCTAAAGTCATGCAGGGTATGTGACTCCCCTGAGTACTGGGGTAGCCAAGCTGCTCCCGGGATATAGGGCATGGTGAAGGGCATAACTGCAGCAGCGGTAGCGCTGGCGGGGGTTGAGGCAGTGAAGCTCTCCTCCGTATCCGACATCTTCCTCCCCCCTAGTGGACCGTGGCCTACCTTGCGATGATCCTGTTCCGTAGGCCGCGGCTCCGCAGTGGATCGTCAGGGTTGAGGACCTTCCGTCGCGCTCCTGTGACGTCGGCGTCTCCTGGGCTCCTTCCAGGACCTTACGCAACGTCCGGACGTGAGGCGGGGCTTCAGTTCTCGCGCGCTTTCGGAGTCCACGCCCCTCTTCTTCCCGCGCGGCGTCCTCAAGATGGCGTCCAATGGCGGGAAAACTCCACGGATGGCGGGAAGAAGGCAGAAGATGGCGCCGGATGGCGGGAAACTTCACCGATGGCGGGAAGAAGGCTGAAGATGGCGCCGGATGGCGGGAATCTTCACCACAGGTAAGTTTGAAAAGTCTCTTTTTCAGGCACGCAGTACCCGGTGGTTGCGGGCACGAAATCCTGCCGACTACGCCAAAGTTGACGTGCCCCTGGGCCTGTGTCGCGCTGCGTTGCGCACGCGGGAGCTTACCCGGAGCCGGATCTCTTGAGGGTTGTAGTCTCGTGGCGGTGACCCGGTCCGTGCCCAGGGAGTCAAACTGAGCGGCGATGTAACAGCGGTAGATGCAGGACGACTACGCCACCCGTTGAATGCAGCTATGGAGCTGCCGCTGCAGGACAATCCGCTGAGGCCGGTGGATGGATGGTGCAGCGTAGATGGTATAACCCCCAACGGGAGGGGTATGGCCTCAGGGCAGCAGATGTGGATGATGGGGGTAGCAGGAACCACTCAGAGACGGTGCGGTGTAATTCAGGGTCTTTACTGGTAACAACGATAGACCCTCCCGGAGTACTTGCTAGTGAACGGGGCCTGGTCAGTCCTTGAGCAGATGGGATCTCCCCTGGCCAGGCGGAGTTGTAGGCCTCCCAAACTGACTGTACTCTTCTGGCTACCTTGCTAGAAGCAGATATAAGTAGCCCACGTCCCTGAGTGTACCGTCTGGTGCTCACCCGTATGGCCGGTGACTCGGGGCCTTCTAATGGCTTCCGCTCCACGATGGCGGTGCTGGTCCCACGCGTGTGACCGTGCCTTCGGGTTTCTGGGCCTGAGGACCTGAAATCCCCTGCCGGTCGGCTTCTGCTGCTGGGTAAGAGTTAGTCCCCACAGCCTCGGACGCCGGGTCCGGTAAGAAAGCTTCTCAGTCAGGGCGAGCTCTGCAGCTGCCAGCCCCTGACTTGTAGTAGTATTGCTCCCACTGAGCTTCTGCTGTTTCTTCCTGTGACTGTTTCTTGTCTCTACTCTCCTTGACTGCTAACCCTGCTTCAGCCCCGGGTTTATATAGGGGAAGTTCTTCCCCTCCCAAGACTGGGCAGGAGGTGTGGCATGCACAGGATCCCTGACCAAAGGACCTCCCACCTGCTCTCAGACATAATATCTCTATCACTGTGGCAACCAGACCCCTGGGGTGTCACACTAACTTCTATCATCATCATCATGCTCCTCACTTTGGCACTCTCAACTCGCCTGATGGAGAAGCCAGGGCCCACCGGAGGAGTCTGGTTCTCTGGTGGGCTCGTCCAATGCTGCCCTAAAGCAGGCCAGGCTAAGAAAATTGTTGGGGAAGTTTGAAGGAGAAATAGGGGCGGCTGGGAACCGCTTATGGACAACCGGCCGCCCCCAGGCGGCTGGGGACCGTGTGTGGACACCCGGCTGCAGGGTGGCTGGGGACCAAGTATGGACACCCGGCCGCCCCGTGGCGGCTGGGGACCGAGCGTGGACACCCGGCTTTTAGGCAGTAACCTGGTTGTCAGAGATGCTTCCAGGGGTCTTCCCCATGCTGTTCCCATGTCTTTTCAGCACTGTATGCATGTGTCACACAGCACATGGCCAGATAAGATTGTAAAATATTAAAATTACATTTCCCGGTGAATACATTTGTCACGGTTGAAAGCAATACAAAAGTGCAAAAACGCATAAAAAATGCTACTTGTGAACATAGCCCAAGGTGTGGAGGAGTATTTTTGTTTTTGGTTATTTATTTTACCTTATACACAAGTCTTTACTCTGCAAAGGATGTTCCTAAACATATTTCACAGGAAAACCGTTTCAGTTTAGTTTTTGAACGTTATATTGTGAGCTTAATACCTCTGACCACGTTGTTGACAGCAGTGACCTGGGGGTCAGAAATGCTTCCTGGGGCGATGCCCATGCTGTCCCCTTGTCTTTTGAGCATTGTCACTATAGTTTTGGGCACTTTTTAGGCTTTCTACAGACTGCCGGGGGTGCCGCCGCAAAAATGCTCGGGTCTCCCATAGACTAACATTGAGCTTCGAGCACCCGAGCATTTTAGTGCTCGCTCAACACTAATAATCACCACACTCTATGGAGACTCATTGTAACAAATTTAAGGAGCAACATACTAAAAACATTTTAATTGATAAATGTCATAAAACATAAAAAATAAAAATATTAGGCATTTTATATAATAATAATAATAATTAAAAAATAAAATAATAATCATTTTATTATTCCATGGTGCTTTACAATTCAGATGTTACATGTGCAATGTCAGACATTACAAAGTAGCACAATTCCTACAAGAGGAGGTGAGGTCCCTGCTCACAAGTTTGCAACTTAAAAGTAAAGTTGGACACAAAAGGTAATAAGTGTTTGTAGTATATGGTACGGCCACCTTTTAGAATAAATAAGGATATACATATAAGGCTGCATGAACCGGCCACCAGCCGGTATCTGTGTAGTGAGCTGGCAGACTCTGGCTGTTCTGTGATAATTGAGATAGAGCCTGTTACAGGAATGATTACGCAGGATGGTGTTGCCACCTTGTGGCCAGAGGTTGCACCTGCGCAGGGTGTGATGACAGAGAAAAAGACTGAGCCTCCTGTGTCCCGCCCTAGAGAGTCACGTGACCAGAGTGGGAAGCAGGAAAAAGCGCGCAAAGAGTCTGTTGTTGTCTGTGAAAAGAGCCAGGACGGTGTGCAGCTCCTCGTGTGTGGTGCAGAGGAGACTCTCAACGTGATTTCTTTTATCTGACACCTTATCCTCAGAGCCTTCCCCAGCTTCTGCACTGCTGAAGGATTCAGCTGTTACACTCCCTGCTACTGGAGTGTGGACTACATAAGGGAATCCACAAAAGCTGCTATCCGGATCAGAGAGACTGTAAGCGGGACCTCTGGCGAGAGGCCGAAGTATTCCTTTCTTTCAGTAAAATTTGTTGTTCCTGTCTTCTTCGGCTGGGACCCCTTCCTGCAAAGACAGACAGGCCTGCGACGGGGGACACATCCTTCTGGAGTAAAGGACTGGTAACGTGTGAGTAGGGACAGTGAGAGTCAGCTTATAAGTACACGTTATTGCTGTGCATATTTACGGTTGTCATTTATTGTGTTCTGCTGTGTATACAAGTAAAGATACGGTTATCAAGATAGAGTCTGTGTGTGGGGATCTTGCTGGGCCAGATCATAGATACCAACGCTCGGCCTTGCCCGCGGTCACTTCATCTGGCGTAGTCGACAGGATCTGTGACCAACAAGATTCCCACCCAGGCCACGTGTACAGTCAGAAAGCCCCGCCGGTGTCTATTGTGAATCAGGTCAGGAAATTTGGCGGACGAAACTACCCTGTACCAGAGTGGGCGGAACAAGTCCGGATACTGGGGGAAATGTATAATATTGACCCTAAGACCTTGGCAGAAATGGCGGTACTGACGCTAGAGGGGGAGGCATGGACGACAGTCAGACTGGAGACGGCCAGGGGCCAGCGTACAGTAGATGATTTGGTGCGGGTGCTGGAGAACACCTATAGGCTGACCACATACCAGGGAACACTGCAACACATGTTCTTTAGACGGACGCAGCTTGAATGGGAGGATATTCCCCAATATGCGAACGCCCTTCAGGTACTCCTTGAACAAGCCTGTGGAAAAGGGGAACAACTAGCTGGTATGGCTCCTCGTGACCTGGTACTGAGAGACCAATTTGTAATAGGACTGAGAGACCAGTATCTTAACCGCACGTTACAGGACTTGATCCGGATGATGCCGACTCTTACTTTTGCTGAAGTCAAACAGGAAGCCATAGAACGTTCAACGGGACCCGTCATGGATGTGGGGATTCAAGGTGCTGCGTGCAGATCCATATCTGACATTAAAAATCCGAACAGTGACACGGAAGACCTGAAACAGATGGTAGCAGACTTACAGAAACAGATATTACAGTTGACATTAGACCGACAGGGAGACCAGCGAAGACAGCCTAGTCGTCCCGTGAGACAGTGTTGGTCATGCGGTGATCCTCGCCATAGGGCAAATCGTTGTCCTCAACACTTTCCTCCGCAAAAACCTCCGTCGCACCAACAAACAAACCCTCAGTCGCCCCAGCGAAGGGAATTTCGATCAGACCAGCGAATGGAACCCCAGCCATATCCACAAGCAGAGCTACCACGCCGGGCCTCACCACAATGGCCGCCGTTAAACTAGACATCCCTGCAGCTGAGGCTCGCGCAGCAGGGGAGGCCAAGGAGAGGGGTGTGGAAAAACAGAGCCGATGGCGGAGTGCTCTTGCCTCGAATAGCCCGACACTTGAAGTTGTCCTGGAAGGAATTGCCGTACAGGGACTGATGGACACCGGGTCACAAGTGACCACGATCTCTGAACAGTTTTACGAAAATTACCTCAAACCAAGAACTGCTCGTGACCCAGACACCGCCATTAAGATTATTGCGGCTAATAATCTACCCATTCCAGTGACCGGAGTTGCTTGGATGGACACAAAGGCCTGCGGACAGGACTTATGGAAACGAGGGATCGTCATCGTCAAGGAAGGTTTCGGCTCCGAGACCCATGTGATAGTTGGAATGAACATCTTGAAAGACCTGGATCTTATGCTGTTGACAAGAAAAGGACCCAAATACTGGCAGAAAGTCACCAAACATAAGCCGACTCATCTGGCATTCCAGCGCGTAATCCGGACCGTTGGACTTCAACAGATGGCAGAGGAACAACTACCCCTAGCCGCCATTACGGTGCCACTCCGTACTCGGATTACTTTGCCCGCTGAAAAAGAGACAGTCATTTCCTTACCCCTTAACACCCACCGACAACTTGAGGGGGTTGAAGTGTTGGTCAAGCCGAGGACCCCAAGTGGGGGTAAGCTAAACCCACTAGTTGCTCGCACTCTAGCCGTCGTGAGGAACGGGAGAGTCCATGTCAGGTTAAACAACACTGCAGACGTAGGCCTAGCCCTTGAAGCCGGCACTCAGCTTGCCCGGGTATATGCTCTACCCACGGAAGTGAATCCCATTGGACCCCTAAAATTCACCCCGTCTACAGAAGGCGACTGGACGGTAACCGTCTCAGCCATAAACGCTCAAGTAGACGATGAAGACATTGGGTGAAAACTACGGGAAAAAGTACAGCTAGACACGTCTCAATACACCAAACAAGAAGTGTCTCAAGTGGAGGAACTCCTACGGGAACACCAAAACTCCTTTGCAAAGCATGACACAGACTTTGGGTGTACCACCAGTATCCAGCACGAGATATCCACGGGCGACACCCCCCCATATCCGCGAGAGGTACCGGCAGATACCACATCAGCAATACCAGGAGGTGAAAAGCCTGTTAGAATCCATGCTACGCGCCGGAGTGGTACGTGAAAGCCAGAGCCCGTGGGCTGCACCCGTGGTGATAGTCAAAAAGAAAGATGGTTCCCTAAGATTTTGCGTGGACTACCGTAGGCTGAACGCTTGCACTATCCGGGACTCATATCCACTTCCTCGGATCGAAGAGTCACTGACGGCCCTAAAGAAGGCCAAATATTTTTCGTCCCTAGACCTGGCCAGTGGATATTGGCAGGTTCCAATGAGTGAGAAGGACAGGGAAAAGACCGCCTTCATCCTTCCCATGGGCCTGTATGAGTTCGACCGGATGCCGTTCGGCTTGAATAACGCTCCGGGGACCTTTCAGAGACTGATGGAACGCTGTCTGGGAGACTTCAACTTTGAGTTTACGCTGATATACCTTGACGACATCGTGGTATACTCCGCCACCTTTGAGGATCATCTTCACAAGCTTGGCCAAGTGTTCCAGCGCTTGAGGGGACACGGCTTGAAGTTGAAGCCCAGCAAGTGCCTTCTGTTCCAGCAGGAAATCGACTACTTGGGTCACCGGATCTCGGCCGAAGGTGTCCAGCCCTCTCCGGAGAAGATAGCAGCCGTTCAAGAGTGGCCGCAGCCAACTACCGTCAAAGAAGTCCGGGCTTTTCTGGGACTGGCAGGCTACTACCGTCGGTTTGTCAAGGACTTTGCTCGGCTTGCTGAACCACTGCATGAGGTTCTCCGAGGGACCGCGAACAGTCCCAGAGGGCGACGCATCAGTTGGGGGCCTGACCGAGAAAAATCCTTTCAGGCACTTAAGGCTGCTCTAACATCCCCCCCTGTTCTGGCGTATGCAGATTACACATTACCGTTTCAGTTGCAAACCGACGCCAGCCTTCAATGCCTAGGGGTGGTCCTCTCTCAAGTTCAAGATAATAAAGAACGCATGATAGCCTATGCCTGTAGGTCTCTCCGTGATACCGAAAAGAATCCCGTCAACTACAGCTCCTTCCGTTTGGAACTCTTGGCTCTGACTTGGGCTATGACGGAGAAATTTGCCGGCTATCTGACAGGAGCGAAGGTGCTGGTCATGACGGACAACAATCCTCTTGCCCACCTAGAGAATGCCAAACTAAGGGCAATGGAACAGCGCTGGATGGCCAGGCTCTCTAGATTCCAGTACAAAATTAAATACAGAGCGGGGAACGAGAATCAGAATGCTGACAGCCTGTCTAGAGTGACATCATCCCCGCCAGTGGGGGACTGGGATGAAGAGTTGGAGGAAGATGAGATGCCTGACTTTGCCCGGCTCGCAAAGCAAATAGAAGATAGCCGCCAGTATGCTGTAGGAGGGATTGAAGCCGTAGTGGGATCTCCCCTGTCTCAGCAAGAATGGGCCAAGCTTCAAGATCGAGATCCCGAGCACGTCTTACTGAAACAGTATGTGAATAAACAAGAGAAACCGCCCTCCGAAGTGAGAGACCGACTATCGACCGGAGCCTTGGCTCTGCTCGCCCAATGGGATCGGCTGATCGTGAAAGATGGAGTCCTGTGTCGCAGGGCCCTTCTATCCCATATGCTGGAGGAGTGTTTGCAGATTGTCGTCCCGGTGTAGTTGGCCCATGAGATGGTGGGCGAAGCTCACAGGAGGAACGGCCACTTCGGCATAGACAAGACCCTCCGGTGGACCCAGCAGTTCATTTTTTGTCCGGGGCTCCGTAAGCTGGTTGAAAACATCTGTCAAGGATGCCGTACCTGTGAATTCCACAAGTCCGCGGAGCAGCGTGCCCCCGTCCAGACTATTAAGACGTCGAGGCCCCTCGAACTGTTGATGGTGGACTATCTGTTGATCGGAACGGCGAATAGTGGCTACCAGTACTGTCTGGTGATGGTGGACCACTTCACGAAATTGGCCGTCGCTGTTGCTACCAAGGATCAGACTGCTGAATCAGCTGCACAGGCCATCTGTCAGCAATTCGTTCGGGTCTACGGGTGTCCGGAGCGGCTACACTCTGATCAGGGGGCTTGTTTCGAAGGGCGAGTCATTGAAGAACTCCAACGGATGTATGGAATCAAGAAGTCCAGGACCACCCCTTACCATCCACAAGGGAATGGCGCGTGTGAACGCTTTAACTGGACCCTCTTACAACTGATCCGGACACTGGCTGAAGACAAAAAGCCCGACTGGTCTCGATTCCTCCCAGAACTGCTGTGGGCCTATAATAATCAAGTCCATTCCGTCACCGGATACACCCCATTACCCTTCTCTTTGGCCTTCCAGACAAAGACATCCATGAGTTGCAACTGTCTAGCTCCGAAGAAGATACCTGTGGTACCTATCCTTCCTGGCTACAAACACACCGCCAGAGAATGGAGACTGTCTACAGGCTAGTAGGCCAACAAATCCAGGATCAAGTGCACGCTGACCCACTTCCGGTACAAGAGGACTCACTGAATGTAGGTCAACTGGTCCTAGTCCGTATAAAGAAACCGCAAGGGAAACTCCGGCCCAAGTGGGAGACCGAAGTCTATCGAGTAATTGGACAGCCGTACCCCGGTGGCCCCGTCTATCGAGTGCAGGGCGAAGACAGTGGCAGCATCCGAACTTTGCACCGTAATATGTTGCGCCCCTGCCGTTCCCAGCCTGACTCCCCTATTGTGATACCTAGAGAGATGGATATCACTAATACTGTCGGAGACGCTGACCCTGGGGATGTAGAGATTGAATGCATGCCTACCCCTGTCCGTCCGACTGACGCACTTGGACCGATTACCTCCTCTACTGACATGTCGACTGGGAAAGAGAGTGGGGTGACTGATCGGAGGGAGGGGATCCAACCTGTTAGGCGGACAACGAGAACCGCTGCAGGGGTACCTCCAGGACAGTCCTACAGAGACCAATATGTGTGGCCCTCTTCCCAGCCGCCCCCTGTCACATCCACAGCCATCGCCGCCCTGGAACCGGTCGTTGACAGGGACTGCCAACCTTTGAGTGGGGGGGCGTGTAGTGAGCTGGCAGACTCTGGCTGTTCTGTGATAATTGAGATAGAGCCTGTGACAGGAATGATTACGCAGGATGGTGTTGCCACCTTGTGGCCAGAGATTGCACCTGCGCAGGGTGTGATGACAGAGAAAAAGACTGAGCCTCCTGTGTCCCGCCCTAGAGAGTCATGTGACCAGAGTGGGAAGCAGGAAAAAGCGCGCAAAGAGTCTGTTGTTGTCTGTGAAAAGAGCCAGGACGGTGTGCAGCTCCTCGTGTGTGGCGCAGAGGAGACTCTCAACGTGATTTCTTTTATCTGACATCTTATCCTCGGGGCCTTCCCCAGCTTCTGCACTGCTGAGGGATACAGCTATTACACTCCCTGCTACTGGAGTGTGGACTACATAAGGGAATCCACAAAAGCTGCTATCCGGATCAGAGAGACTGTAAGCGGGACCTCTGGCGAGAGGCCGAAGTATTCCTTTCTTTCAGTAAAATTTGTTGTTCCTGTCTTCTTCAGCTGGGATGCCTTCCTGCAAAGACAGACAGGCCTGCGCCGGGGGACACATCCTTCTGGAATAAAGAACTGGTAACGTGTGAGTAGGGACAGTGAGGGTCAGCTTATCAGTACACGTTATTGCTGTGCATATTTACGGTTGTCATTTATTGTGTTCTGCTGTGTTAAAAATGTATACAAGTAAAGATACGGTTATCAAGATAGAGTCTGTGTGTGGGGATCTTGCTGGGCCAGATCATAGATACCAACGCGCGGCCTTGCCCGCGGTCACTTCATCTGTATATGTTCAGATTTTTTATCAGTTAACAAAATGCATAGTTAAGATTGATAAATGCAAAAAAATGTTAGTAAACCTAGAAATTTGTTTTTTAGTTAATTTTTTTTTTATTTTAATTAACCGGTTCCCGACCGCCCACTGTAGATAAACGTCGGCGCTTGCCGGGCTCTGTGCAGCGCCGACGTTTAAAAACGGTGGGTGGTCTCGCAGCGCTCAGGACCCCCAGGGTCCTGCAAGCGCTGCGATTCCGGTGCAGAGCGTTAGCTCTGACAGGGGACATCATCGGGACCTGATTAGATCAGGTCCCAGTGATGTTAACCCTTAGCTGTCTTCTATATGCTGTGATCTATTGTGATCGCGGCATATAGGAGACAGCAGGAGGAGAGGGGGTCGTCAACTTACCTCTCCGAAGACCTCCGAGTCCTTCCAGGACCTGGGGTTGCTATGGCAGCTGGAGGTCACATGACCGCCTCCAGCTCTGCCATATATGGTGTCCTGTCTGGCTCAGCTGCAGCTGTAGCCAGACAGGAGACTCTGATTGAAACAGTCAGGGAAGATCTCATGTAATGTAATATATGTCTATTACATTACATGAGATCAGAGATCAGAAAAATAAAAATTAATGTCCCATACAGGGACTAAGAAAAAATGTGAAAAAAAGTAAAAAAAAAGTTTTTAAACTATTAATAAAAAAATCACAAAATAAATAAAAATAAATAAATAAAATATTAAACCAATAAATCCGTATATTTTTACAAAACCAAAAAAAGTACACATATTTGGTATTGCCGCGTCCGAAACAACCCGAGCTATAAAACTGTCACACTAATTAACTCCTTCTGTGCACACCGTAATAAAAATAAATAAAAAACGGAGCAAAAAAATATGCTTTTTCATCATATTGCCAAACAAAAAGTGGAAAAAAATGCGATCAAAAAACAAAATAGAAATAAAAATGGTACCACTGAAAACGTCATCTTGTTACGCAAAAAAAAAGCCGCCATACAGCTCCATCAGCCGAAAAATAAAAAAGTTATAGCGCTCAGAATAAAGCAATGCAAAAAAAATATTTTTTTCTATAAAATAGTTTTATTGTGTAAAAGCGCCAAAACATAAAAAAATACAGTAAGTGTAGTATCGCTGTAAACGTACTGACCCGAAGAATAACGCTGCCTGATCACTTTTACCACACGCAGAACGGCATAAAAAAAAAACTCAAAAAACAATTCCTGAATTGTTTGTTTTTGTTAATTTTACCTCCCAAAAAACGGAATAGAAAGCGATCAAAAAATGTCACGTCCCCAAAAATGGTACCAATAAAAATGTCAACTCGTCCCGCAAAAAACAAGCTGTCACATGACTCTGTCGGCCGAAATATGGAAAAATTATAGCTCTCAAAATATGGTGATGCAAAAACTAGATTTTGCAAAAAAAGCGTCTTTTAGTGTGTGACAGCTGTCAGTCATAAAAACCCGATATCAATCTGGTATCTCTGTAATCACACCGACCCGAAGAATAAAGTAATCTAATCAGTTATATCACACTAGGAACGGCGTAAAAAATAAATAAAACCAATTCTTCACCTGCTACTGATTTGTTTATTATGTCCCCAAAGATCCCAGTAAGGCTCTGCCCACATTTATCCTGTGCTCTGCGCTGAGCACTTACACCAGAGTTTCCGTGTAAATCTCTGAAATACATGATTCAGCCGGAACCCATGACGGAAGATTCCCTGTAATGAGACAGATATAGGCCACTGTGGACGCCGTCTAGCCTGGGATCCCACGGTGTCATTTGTTTTAGGCGTGCATAAAAGTGCGGTTGGCCACAGTTTTGTGCACTTCTGAAAAAAAGGACACCGCTACACAGAGGCCAGACGGTGTCCAGAGTAACTCTGCTGCCTCATTACAGTGAATGGATCCTGCAGGGGTTTCATCTGAATTACATCACTTGGAAATTTAGATGGAAACCCCGATGTAAGTGCTCAGCCTAGAGCGCCGGATAAATGTTACGTAAAATGTTCCCAATAAAAGCTTCAACTCAGTCCTCAAAAAAAGCTAGTCCCCACTCAGGTCCGTCATCTGTTAAAAATATAAGGGACTTCCAAGTTACTGGTAGCAGAAAGGCTCTGGAAAAGCAAAATGACCCTTGCCCCCCAAAAGAAATTCAGAAAATTTTGTGCTCCCAAATCCAAATGCCTATTCTACAATAATTTGTTCTCCAATTGTCAAATAGCACTCCGTCCCCCCCAGATCTCACCGTATGGCTAAGCGGTACGATACAGTCACATATGGGGTATTGACACTTTTAGAAGAAATTGTGTGACACATTTCGGCACCATTTTTACCCATTGCCCTGTGTGAAAATGTAAAATCTGAGGGTAAAACATTTTTTTGTGGTAAAAATATAATTATGATTTTTTCACTGCCCAATGGTATAAATTTAAAAATTAAAAAATACTCACTACTTCCCTAGATGAATTCCTTGAGAGGTGTAGTTTACAAAATGGGGTCATTTGTGGAGGTTTCTGCTGTTTTGGCATGTCAGCGACTCTTCAAATGTGACATGGTGTCTGCTGCCTATCCCAGCCAACATAGCGCTCCTTTCTCTTCCGAACCCTGCCGTACACCAAAGCAGTGGTTTTCCCCCACATATGGGGTATCAGCGTACTCAGGAGAAATTGTACAACAAATTTCATGGTGCAATTTCTCCGGTTATCCTTATGATAATGCAAAATTAGGGGATGAAACACATTTTTTATGGGAAAAATGTGAAAATTTTATTTTCACGGCTCAATATTATAAACTTCTGTGAAGCAGCTGGGGGTGCAAGGTGCTCACCACACATCTAGATAAGTTCCCTAAGGGGTCTAGTTTCCAAAATGGTGGCACTTGTGGGGGGTTTCCGCTGTTTAGACACATTAGGGGCTCCACAAATGTGACATGGCGTCCGCTAATTATTCAAACAAATTTTACATTCAAAAAGTCAAATGGCGCTCCTTCCCTTTCAAACCCTGCCGTGCGCCCAAACAGTGGTTTTCCCTCACATATGGGGTATCAGCGTGTTCAGGAGAAATTGCACAACAAACTTCATGGTGCAATTTATCCTGTTACCCTTATGATAATACAAAATTAGAGAATGAAAAAGATTTTTTGTGGGAAAAATGTGAAAATTTTATTTTCACGGCTCAATATTATAAACTTCTGTGAAGCAGCTGGGGGTGCGAGGTGCTCACCACACATCTAGATAAGTTCCCTAAGGGGTCTAGTTTCCAAAATGGTGGCACTTGTGGGGGGTTTCCACTGTTTAGTCACATTAGGGGCTCCCCAAATGCGACATGGCGTCTGCTAATTATTCAAACAAATTTTACATTCAAAAAGTCAAATGGCGCTCCTTCCCTTTCAAACCCTGCCATGCGCCCAAACAGTAATTTGCCTCCACATATGGGGTATCAGCGTGTTCAGGAGAAATTGCACAACAAATTTCATGGTGCAATTTATCCTATTACCCTTATGATAATGCAAAATTAAGGGATGAAAAACGGTTTTGTGGGAAAAATGTGAAAATTTTATTTTTACGGCTCAATATTATAAACTTCTGTGAAGCAGCTGGGGTGCGAGGTGCTCACCACACATCTAGATAAGTTCCCTAAGGGGTCTAGTTTCCAAAATGGTGGCACTTGTGGGGGGTTTCCACTGTTTAGTCACATTAGGGGCTCCCCAAATGCGACATGGCGTCTGCTAATTATTCAAACAAATTTTACATTCAAAAAGTCAAATGGCGCTCCTTCCCTTTCAAACCCTGCCATGCGCCCAAACAGTAATTTGCCTCCACATATGGGGTATCAGCGTGTTCAGGAGAAATTGCACAACAAATTTCATGGTGCAATTTATCCTATTACCCTTATGATAATGCAAAATTAAGGGATGAAAAACGGTTTTGTGGGAAAAATGTGAAAATTTTATTTTTACGGCTCAATATTATAAACTTCTGTGAAGCAGCTGGGGGTGCGAGGTGCTCACCACACATCTAGATAAGTTCCCTAAGGGGTCTAGTTTCCAAAATGGTGGCACTTGTGGGGGGTTTCCACTGTTTAGTCACATTAGGGGCTCCCCAAATGCGACATGGCGTCTGCTAATTATTCAAACAAATTTTACATTCAAAAAGTCAAATGGCGCTCCTTCCCTTTCAAACCCTGCCATGCGCCCAAACAGTAATTTGCCTCCACATATGGGGTATCAGCGTGTTCAGGAGAAATTGCACAACAAATTTCATGGTGCAATTTATCCTATTACCCTTATGATAATGCAAAATTAAGGGATGAAAAACGGTTTTGTGGGAAAAATGTGAAAATTTTATTTTTACAGCTCAATATTATAAACTTCTGTGAAGCACCTTGGGGTTCAAGGTGCTCACCACACATCTAGATAAGTTCCCTAAGGGGTCTAGTTTCCAAAATGGTGTCACTTGTGGGGGGTTTCCACTGTTTAGGCACATCAGGAGCTCTCCAAACGCAACATGGCGTCTGCTAATTATTCAGACAAATTTTACATTCAAAAAGTCTAATGGCGCTCCTTCCCTTCCGAACCCTGCAGTGCGCCCAAACAGTGGTTTTCCCTCACATATGGGGTATCAGCACGCTCAAGAGAAATTGCACAAAAAAATTTGGGGTCCATTTTTTCCTGTTACCCCTGTGAAAATAAAAAAAATTGGGTCTAAAGTAACATTTTTGTGAAAAAAGTTAAATGTTAATTTTTTTTTTCCACATTCCAAAAATTCCTGTGAAGCACCTGAAAGGTTAATAAAGTTCTTGAATGTGGTTTTGAGCACCTTGAGGGGTGCAGTTTTTAGAATGGTGTCAATTTTGGGTATTTTCTGTCATAAAGACCCCTCAAAGTGACTTCAAATATGATGTGGTCCTTAAAAAAATGTTTTTGTAAATTTTGTTGGAAAAATGAGAAATCGCTGGTCAACTTTTAACCCTTATAGCTCCCTAACAAAAAAAAATTTTGGTTCCAAAATTGTGCTGATGTAAAGTAGACATGTGGGAAATGTTATTTATTAACTATTTTGTGTGACATATCTCTCTGATTTAAGGGCATGAAAATTCAAAGTTTGAAAATTGCAAAATTTTCTAAATTTTCGCCAAATTTCCGATTTTTTCACAAATAAACGCAAGTTATATGGAAGAAATTTTACCACTATCATGAAGTACAATATGTCATGAAAAAACAGTCTCAGAATCAGGGGAATACGTTGAAGCGTTCCAGAGTAATTACTTCATAAAGTGACAGTGGTCAGAATTGAAAAAATTGGCCCGGTCACGAAGGCAAAAACAGGCTCTGGCGCGAAGTGGTTAATAATAGCATAGAAGGATAAGGAGGGGGACTAGGAACATAATCAATAGCCAAAATCATAGTCAGGAGGACAGCCGGGGTCAGATACTGGGTGATCAGTAAAAGCCAATCAGTATGAATACCGCGGAGCCCGGTGACAGAGGCGTTACTGAAACATGTCCAGGTAGAGATGGACCAGTCAGAAGGCCACAGGTAGATGGTGATGGTCCTTCTATACAGGTCCAGCAGTGATGGTGGATCTGCTGGACTTCAGGTTTTCTGTCTTTTAGATGGTTTCAGGGCAACAGTAACAGCATGCAAATATGCCAGCAGCCCTGGATAATCCACGCCGGCAGGATGATAAGATCCGGCGGAAGATGGAACCTATGAGAAGAGAAGTAAATATAATGTAAGTGATGGGACTCCATAATACATGGTACTACTGTGCGGTCACTGTGCCGGACGGCAGAGGAATCTCATCACACAGAGGTCAGGGATCATTGTCAGCCATCATACATGTGACAATCCATCACTGACAGATGACATCTGCTCCGCATGAATTATTCTCACTGACCGACATCACACAACATGGAGCTGATTCTCACACTTACCTCGTCTCTTATTCCCCTTTTCTACATTTTCAGATTTTTCTTGCTCTTTACTCAGATTTATTGAAGATTTTCTTTCCTCCTGAGCTGGAAATTCTGATCAGAAAGTAAAAAAAACCTCAGTAACGACATATTCCCATGGGACCTGCTTAGTCTCCTGTATATAGTCCTGTCTCCTATAGTCCTGAAAATCTAGTATTGCTTCATAATAGGGCAGAATAAGTCCTATATAATGTGCATAACCTCATCTGAGGGACATTAGATGTACCACTAATATAGAGAAGTAAGTGTCCTGTCTGCCGCCATGTGGTACATCATTGATGAGAGATATTTTATAATAGGAGACGATGTCTCCTTATGATGATGTAGGTTATTGGATGCTACAACATATCTCACAGAAACAATGAAAAAAACTTCTGTACACAATGTAAGGAAATAGAGATAGAGTATGGGCCATGGGCAACATAATTGGAATCCATGAAACATAGACAACATAGGAAACCTATTACAGAAAAACCACGTAGAAATATTTGAGCCTTAAAGACAACATTCACATTGTTGGTGCTGTAGACATGTACATACCTGACAATGGGGACGAGGATGGCAAACTGCTAATAGCATCTTCTCTATCAGATAGAGGAACAGAATCTTTCTGCCTGTTTGAAAGAAAATAAATGTGTAAATCAGAAATAAATGCAGTATAAAAGGGGTTTTCTCAGTATAAGAACATGGACAATAGGGCCTAATAGGATGCATGACCGTCATAGTGGGGAAGGTTTCCTGCTCAAAACTACCTTCTATAGAGCCGAGCAGAAATCAGCTGCTAAGCATGACTGGCATGTAATACTACATCTCTGCCACAATATGGGCAGCACTAAAAATGCATGACCGGCCGCAATTATAGACTGTTAGTTATCACCAGCAGTTTCTAAAGGCAAAAGCACAATTACCGCTCATCATGGGGTGGTGGATGCTGAATTTGATAATATGGTATTTATATCCTATATTTGATGTTGTGTACATATATCATCCTGAAGCTCCCAGTAGTGGCCCCATAATCTACTCACATCTCTGAGATGTTTGTGCTGGATTCTACGGTATACTCTGGAGAGGACTTGGGATCCTCATTGTCCATTGTCCTGGTAGCAGTGGTACAGAGCTAAATGTGGAAACAATAAAAAATATATGAAATAATTTAATGTTTACTTTTACGTGTCTTTTACACATATTTTGGATTTATTAATCACATACTTACTTTTGAAAATCGTTCAGAAGTTGATATAAAATTGTGGAAGTCAAGACTCTCATTGTCCTCACTTGTGTGCTCTGAGACCAGATGTTTGTTTATATCATAATGATCTACAAGACATAGATAATGAAGTGCTATTAGAGGTTGTCAGTAAAACACAGTCACCATTTATCATTAATATTAATGGGAAACAATTGTTACATATTAAGGAAGACGAGACAAACAGCCGCTTAGTCTAGATGACGTCTTCTTCTACTTACTCATAAATAAGCTGGTGTCCACATCTGATGTTAGCTCAGGAACATACACCGGCTTTTGACTTAGAAGGTTATCAAAGTCTAAGTCACTTAAGAAGGGATGACCCTTGATCTCAAATACTCCTCCTGGATAAAGAAAAACAAAGGTGATGTGGATATTGTCAGAAACTCCCCCATATCTAAACGGTGTATCTTAATCTGAACTAATTATATAACTGAGCCGACATGTAAGAAATAGACTAAAGCACTAAAAATGCACAAGCTGATAGACAAGTGCCGATCCTCATGTACATTTGCGATATGTCCTCGGTGTAATAAGGAAATAATAATATTATTATATCTGTTACCTGTCCCAAGTCTATGCACAGGATTTATTATGAGCAGCTCTGTGATAAGGGTCTGAGCATCAGGTGGAGGAGCACGATCACAATTCCAAATTATGTGTCCTGTTATGTAGAAAATTACAGAACATAAAACCTCTTTACTGGACTATAAGATAAAGCAAAGGAAAAAACTAAACTAATGTAACCAGTCAAAGCAATGATTGGATCATTCTACTTACCAATGCCAATACTTTTATAAAGCTCAATTACAGAACCCCCACGAAGTGGTACGTATCCCAGGAGAAATTCAAGTAGGATTATCCCCATTGACCACCAGTCAACAGGTCTTCCGTAGCCTTTCTTTAGGATGATCTCTGGGGCTTTGTATAACGGGGTGCCACAGTCCTGGAAACCAAGAGAGATTAGAGATGAAAATAGATTAAATTATTATTTTGCCAAGTTTTCGACATAAAAACAGAATGACAGAAGATAAAATATCAGTGGAAAAGTTATCTAAAAATGAAGAATGTAGAGAAGACACAATAGGGTGATGAGATTTGTACAGAACCAGCTAAGTTCCTGTAAATAATGCTGACCTCACGGTTCAGGAACTCTCTGGCGATGTCCTCCGCTAATTCCTTGTAGATGTTGGTGTTTGGTATCATGACACCAACTTTTGAAAGCCCAAAATCTGTGACTTTAATATGTCCAGTAGACGTTATCAGGAGGCTGTGAAAGAAAAGATGGGTTTAGCTTCATAGACCGTGAGATGATAAAGGATAAATTTCCCCCTTTTGTTATAATACAGGGGGCACTTACTTCTCTGGCTTCAAGTCTCTGTGCACCACACCATAACTATGGAGGTATTCTACAGCAAGAACCGCTTCTGCAAAGTATAAGCGGGCCAAGGGGACAGGTAAAGGACCCCTGGTTCTTAGGAGGGTCCTGCAGTCTCCACCTATAGAAGAAAGAAAATATGACAGGTAAGTGGTTTATTCAGCGGATCACCATAATGTATAATGAGAAGTGAGCAGAGACATTGGGGCAGGAGAGAATATATAAAGATATAATGTATATTCGACATAATATTAGTCTGAAGTCATGGTGAAACGTCATCCATGTAACTAATAACACAAATAGCATCTTGTCTACAGCTGGAGATACTGACAGTGCGGACATACAGGGAGATCACACACATCAATGACTTTCCGGGCATCTTGGTAATGGATAACCTGTAGTAAATGCTCTGTGGGGATGTAACCATTCACATTGAAAAATCCTAATTTTAAGAGTGGTGATAAAATGTAAGCAGACATGGTCTGAATATAATACAATGTACGTGTCCTACCTCCTACATACTCCATGACCATACACAGGTGAGATCTTGTAGGGAAGGAGCAGAGCATGGAGACCACAAAGGGACAATCAGCGAATGTCAGGATGTCCCTCTCCAGAAAGGCCATTTCCACTTTCCGTGGCCTATCCAAGTTCTTCTTGGCCATTTTCTTCATAGCAAAGACCTGTTGTGAGACTTTATGATGCACTAAGTAGACGGCACTAGAGAGAAGGAGAATCCAAGGGTTATAATAAATCCTTATTACAGTCTGTATATAGAAGTCATTATATGATTTTCTGTACTAATGTTTATACTAGAAGTCCGGCCATCACTAGAAATCCACATCTAGAAATACATGAGACACTACATAGATCACCTATGGGAGGTTCCACAATGCCACGTCTGCCGGAGCCCTCACCAAGGTCACATTACAGGTGAGAGAATCTACCGAAATTCTTCTTGGGCAGATTCGCTATAATTGACCAGTAGTTACGATTCAGTCCAAATAAAAATTGGTCCAAATTGAAAGTCCTCCAATTGCTGTAAGCAGATGTTTTTTAAGCTCTCTCCACACCCCAAAGCATAATAAATGGAGGGGAGGAAATACGTTAAAATGTAATTAAACATAATATACCCACCTGTCCTAGGCCCTCACCTGTCCATCACTGCAGTCCTCCATCCTCTGTGCCAGTCTTTGGTTGTTCTGGCGCCCCCTTCTGCTGCTGAGGCCAGTGATTGGACTCACATGGTCATGGTGGACGGTGGCAGGTGCAGATGTCATTGATGTCCATATCGTGTCACCCCTATCGTGACCATGTGTAGCCAATAACTCTTATCAGCTCCATAATGAAGCCCCCCCAAAAAAACAAAGACTGGAGCGGAGAGCAGGAAAGCTCTGGTGGAGGTGGCAGCATAAGGACAGATGAGGGTCCAGGACAGGTGAGTGTAATGTATTATATTATTTGAATCCCTTTCCTTACAGTTTGATTTGTTACAGATCAGTTTGCTCAACTGGATATACAGTACAGTAACTGAGCTGAATAGTGACATTTAGATGTGGACAGTGGTGTGGACTTGTATCGTTTCCCTATGACAGTGATGGCGAACCTTTTAGAGACCGAGTGCCCAAACTGCAATCCAAAACTCACTTATTTATCGCAAAGTGCCAACACGGCAATTTAACCTGAATACTGTCTGAGGTTTTATTTTGGAAAAACAACTCCTACATTAGCACGCAATAGAGTCTATAGCAAAGAGCTTGTAAGCGCTGCAGTCCAAGCCTAAGATTCTCGCCACCGATTGCAGAGGAGGTCTGTTGTTGAGAATGGAGAGGATTTTTATTCAAAAGTAAAATTGCAAAGTCGTTTGTTTTTACAACCTCTTTGTTTCTGTAACCCTTTATCATGATGAGAATAACCCTTTAAGCCAGGGATGTCAAACTTTAATATACAGAGGGCCAAAATTAAAAGCTTGGACAAAATCACAGGCCAAACTTTATATTTGTTAAAAAATGTCTACAATTCAGGAAGTTTTTCCTTATCAAATAAAACTATTAACTTTTGCAATTATATTGTAATAATATAATATGTTATGTAAGAGCCGTAAAAAGCATGGCCTAATGTAAATATGTAATAACAAAAGGATAAAAAAAACTTGAATAAAACAGATAATAAAGTATGATGCAAACAAATGTGCCCCCAAACAGAGTATGATACCCCCACAGTGAATTCCTCCACATGCACAGTATGATGACCCTACTGTACCCCCCATCAATCCCTGGTGACCCCATCACAGTATGATTGTGACCCCATCACAGTATGATTCTCCAGCAGTAATCCCCACACAGCCCTCCATACAGTATAATGGTCCCCACATAGTTCTCCATACAGTATAATGACACCACATAGTCCTCCATACAGTGTAATGGGCCCCACATAGTCCTCCATACAGTATAATGGGCCCCACATAGTCCTCCATACAGTATAATGGCCCCATATAGTCCTCCATACAATGTAATGGCCCCACATAGTCCTCCATACAGTACAATGGCCTCACATAGTCCTCCATACAGTATAATGGCCCCACATAGTCCTCCATACAGAATAATAGGCCCCACATTGTCCTCCATACAGTATAATGGTCCCCACATAGTTCTCCATACAGTATAATGACACCACATAGTCCACCATACAGTGTAATGGGCCCCACATAGTCCTCCATACAGTATAATGGGCCCCACACAGTCCTCCATAAAGTGTAAAGGGCCCCACATAGTCCTCCTTACAGTATAATGGCCCCCACATAGTCCTCCATACAGTGTAATGGGCCCCACATAGTCCTCCATACAGTGTAATGGCCTCACATAGTGCTCCATACAGTGTAATGGGCCCACATAGTCCTCCATACAGTATAATGGCCCCATATAGTCCTCCATACAATGTAATGGCCCCACATAGTCCTCCATACAGTACAATGGCCTCACATAGTACTTCATACAGAATAATGGGCCCCCATATGGTCCTTCCTACAGTATAATGGCCCCCACATAGTCCTCCATACAGAATAATGGGCCCCCATATGGTCCTTCGTACAGTATAATGGCCCCACATAGTCCTCCATACAGAATAATGGGCCCCACATAGTCCTAAATACAGAATAATGGGCCCCCATATGGTCCTTCCTACAGTATAATGGCCCCCACATAGTCCTCTATACAGTGTAATGGGCCCCACATAGTCCTCCATACAGTGTAATGGCCCCATATAGTCCTCCATACAGTGTAATGGGCCCACATAGTCCTCCATACAGTATAATGGCCCCACATAGTCATCCATACAGAATAATGGGCCCCCATATGGTCCTTCCTACAGTATAATGGCCCCCACATAGTCCTCCATACAGTGTAATGGGCCCCACATAGTCCTCCATACAGTGTAATGGCCCCATATAGTCCTCCATACTGTGTAATGGGCCCATATAGTCCTCCATACAGTATAATGGCCCCACATAGTCCTCCATACAGTATAATGGCCCCACATAGTCCTCCATACAGTATATTGGCCTCATATAGTCCTTCCTACAGTATAATGGGCCCCACATACTCTTTCATACAGTATTATGAGCACCACATAGTCCTCCATACAGTGTAATGGTCCCACATAGTCCTCCATACAGTACAATGGCCTCACATAGTCCTCCATACAGAATAATGGGCCCCACATAGTCCTCCATACAGAATAATGGGCCCCCATATGGTCATTCCTACAGTATAATGGCCCCCACACAGTCCTCCATACAGTGTAATGGGCTCCACATAGTCCTCCATACAGTATAATGGCCCCACATAGTCCTCCATACAGTATAATGGCTCCAAATGCTCCTCCATATTGTAAAATGGCCCCATATAGTCCTCCATACAGAATAATGGGCCCCCATATGGTCATTCCTACAGTATAATGGCCCCCACACAGTCCTCCATACAGTGTAATGGGCTCCACATAGTCCTCCATACAGTGTAATGGCCCCATATAGTCCTCCATACAGTGTAATGGGCCCACATAGTCCTCCATACAGTATAATGGCCCCACATAGTCCTCCATACAGTATAATGGCCCCACATAGTCCTCCATACAGTATATTGGCCCCATATAGTCCTTCCTACAGTATAATGGGCCCCACATACTCTTTCATACAGTATTATGAGCACCACATAGTCCTCCATACAGTGTAATGGGCCCCACATAGTCCTCCATACAGTATAATGGCCCCACATAGTCCTCCATACAGTATAATGGCTCCAAATGCTCCTCCATATTGTAAAATGGCCCCATATAGTCCTCCATACAGTATAATGGCCCCGCATACTTCTCCATATTTTATAATGGCTCCATATAGTCCTCCATACAGTATAATGGCCCCGCATAGTCCTCCATACAGAATAATGGGCCCCCATATGGTCCTTCCTACAGTATAATGGCCCCCACATAGTCCTCCATACAGTGTAATGGGCCCGCATACTTCATCATATTTTATAATGGCCCCACATAGTCCTTCATACAGTATATTGGCCCCATATAGTCCTTCCTACAGTATAATGGGTTCCACATAGTTTTTCATACAGTATTATGAGCACCACATAGTCCTCCATACAGAATAATGGGCCCCACATAGTCCTCCATACAGAATAATGGGCACCCATATGGTCCTTCCTACAGTATAATGGCCCCCACATAGTCCTCATACAGTGTAATGGCCCCATATAGTCCTCCATACAGTGTAATGGGCCCACATAGTCCTTCATACAGTATAATGGCCCCACATAGTCCTCCATACAGTATAATGGCCCCACATAGTCCTCCATACAGTATATTGGCCCCATATAGTCCTTCCTACAGTATAATGGGCCCCACATACTCTTTCATACAGTATTATGAGCACCACATAGTCCTCCATACAGTGTAATGGGCCCCACATAGTCCTCCATACAATATAATGGCCCCACATAGTCCTCCATACAGTATAATGGCTCCACATGGTACTCCATATTGTATAATGGCCCCATATAGTCCTCCATACAGTATAATGGCCCTGCATACTTCTCCATATTTTATAATGGCCCCATATAGTCCTTCCTACAGTATAATGGGCCCCACATACTCTTTCATACAGTATTATGAGCACCACATAGTCCTCCATACAGTATAATGGGCCCCACATAGTCCTCCATACAGTATAATGGCCCCACATAGTCCTCCATACAGTATAATGGCTCCATATAATCCTCCATACAGTATAATGGCCCCGCATAGTCCTCCATACAGTATAATGGCCCCACTTAGTCCTCCATACAGTATAATGGCCCCACATAGTCCTCCATACAGTATAAAGGCCCCACATAGTCCTCCATACAGTATAAAGAGACCACATAGTCCTCCATATTATATAATGACTCCGCATACATCTCCGTACAGTATAATGGCCCTGCATAGTGTTCCATACTGTATAATGGCCCCACATAGTCCTCCATACCTTATAATGGCCCTACATAGTCCTCCATACAGTATAATGGCCCCGCATGGTCCTCCATACAGTATAATGGCCCCGCATACTTCTCCACACAGTATAATGACCCCGCATACTTCTCCATACATTATAATGACCTCGCATACTTCTCCGTACAGTATAATGGTCCTGCATATTGTTCCATACTGTATAATGGCCCCACATAGTCCTCCATACCTTATAATGGCCCCACATAGTCCTCCATACAGTATAATGGCCCCGCATGGTCCTCCATACAGTATAATGGCCCCGCATACTTCTCCACACAGTATAATGACCACGCATACTTCTCCGTACAGTATAATGGTCCTGCATAGTGTTCCATACTGTATAATGGCCCCACATAGTCCTCCATACAGTATAATGGCCCCGCATGGTCCTCCATACAGTATAATGGCCCCGCATGGTCCTCCATACAGTATAATGGCCCCGCATACTTCTCCACACAGTATAATGACCCGCATACTCCTCCATACAGTATAATGACCCCGCATACTTCTCCGTACAGTATAATGGTCCTGCATAGTGTTCCATACTGTATAATGGCCCCACATAGTCCTCCATACAGTATAATGGGCCCCGCATACTTCTCCACACAGTATAATGACCCCGCATACTCCTCCATACAGTATAATGACCCCGCATACTTCTCCGTACAGTATAATGGTCCTGCATAGTGTTCCATACTGTATAATGGCCCCACATAGTCCTCCATACAGTATAATGGGCCCCGCATACTTCTCCACACAGTATAATGACCCCGCATACTCCTCCATACAGTATAATGACCCAGCATACTTTTCCGTACAATATAATGGCCCTGCATAGCGTTCCATACTGTATAATCAGGTCGCACGTGTAGAGGAGAGTGGCCGCGGTGCTAGTGAGAGGGGAATGGTGCGCGGGCTGAGGAGAGTGATGGTGGTGGCGGCAGTGCTGAGGACATGGAGCTCGTGCCCACCGGGAGGGCTCTGCGTGCCATAGGTTCGCCACCACTGCCCTATGATAACACTGAATGTTAGAGCACAGAGGCAGAAGTATTGTCATAGGGAACCCTGAGAAATGTGGATTATGGTAACAGAAATCTCACCCAAAAGCTCCGCTGCTGATGAGTTTCGAAGTTTCATAGTCGCTCATATGCGGCTTTCCTGCCGGGATCAATGATGATTCGATCACGCTCTATAAAGGAATAAGAAATGATATTAAGGAAAAAAGCTCCAGATGCAGAAACGTCTCCCCCTATATTATGTCCCAGCTGATTTACACTGATCCGATGTAGGGAGGATACAAGCCGGACGCTCCGCAGACACGGATGTAATATAAGGGGGTCCTCTATACACCGGTATAATTGTAAAGTGCTGGATAATATGAGAGATCAAACAGAGAAGAACTTACTGGGAATCTGTCAGCAGGATTGTTCTATGTAATCTGGAAGTAGCATGATGTAGGGGCAGAGACCCTGATTCCAACGATGTGTTACTTACTAGGCTGTGTGCTGTTGTTTCCATAAAATCAGTTTTTGATCAGCAGGAGATTATCACTAGAGGACTATGTGTCTCGTGCCATGTAGTCCTATTGCTCTGTAACCCCGACTCAACCACGGATTAGCAGCGTTCTGCCTATGCACAGTGTACACAGAAAGCTGCCAATCAGTAGTGTGGGCGGGGTTATACAGGGCTCAGCATTCAGAGGACTGCTAGATCTGCTGCGAATAAAACAGTGATTTTATTACAACTGCTGCACCCAGTAAAGTAAGTGATATATCGTTGGAATCAGGGTCTCTGTCCCTACATCATGCTGCTCTCTGATGAAATAGCATGAACCTGGTGACAGATTCCCTTTAATATAAATGCAGTTGACTAACACATTAGTGTCATCTCCACTTAGAATAGAGACGTCCCCTGGTTATATGGGGGATAATACTGGTCAGGTCAGTCACACCCCATAATCTGGTGATACACAGACGTCCCCCTCTATGATACTTACACCGGCGGATTCCTGGATCTCCGGGATCTCACAGATTCCACTGTCAGGATTCACCAGCGCAGATGGAACTAAAATAGTGATAAATGATGAAGAGATAAAATGTATTAGACGATATCAATCCTACATAGATAATACAGCGATATAACGGGGAAATGACAAGACGTCTGTGAATGGGATTAATACTCGTTATATGGGGATTCTAATATGGGAACGTACGGGGCATCCACAGATAAATGTAATGTAAATGATGGAGGACCCCCAATCATCACATGAATGAGGAGCCCCCCACCCCTGCTGCACATGAGAGTGATGGGAAGAGAGCTGAAACATAGCAGCCATATGCAAATTAGCCTGGAAGTGCACTGGGGGCGTGTCACTGCACTCAGATTTCTCTTCCATGCCCCCAGTGCACTTCCATCCTGATTTGTATATGGCTTTTACATTAGATTTCTCCTGACTGGTACATTGGATTTCTGCAAGCAAATAATTATTATTAGGGGACAATGGCCTATACGGTCATACTCAGCGGCGGCAGGCCACGCGACTGCTATGGGACCCGTGAGCTGGTGGGGCCCAGTGTCAGCGCCCGCATTGGGCTCCGCCTGCATCGGGCCCCTTCCACATCCCACCCCAGATCGCAGTTGAAAGCAATGATAGAGGCGGGAGCGTTATATGAAACTTCCTTTCACATCATTCCCCCTCTGCGTCTGATGCAGCAGCGCGATGACATCAGTTCAATTGGGTCGGGTAGTGGAGCTGATGAGAGGCGCTGCAGAGACTGAAGCAGCGGGGGAACAAGGAGCGGTAAGTGTATATTTATTTATTTTTGAGTGAGTATGTGGTGCCCATATTGCTGGAGGACTGTGGCTGCACTCGATCCTATGGGTGCTGCACTCAGTCCTATGGGGGCTGCACTAAGCCCTATAGGGGTTGCACTGAACCCTATGGGGGCTGCATTATGCCCTGTGGGGGCTGGCTTATATTGCGAGGAAGACCATGGGGGGTGCATTATATTGCATGGAGGACCATGGGGGTGCATTATATTGCATAGAGGACCATGGGGGTGCATTATATTGCATGGAGGACCATGAGGGGTGCATAATATTGCGTGGATGACCATGGGAGGTGCACAATATTGCATGGAGGACAATATGGGTGCATTATATTGCATGAAGGACCATGGGGGTGCATTATATTGTGTGAAGGACCAGGGGGATGCATTATATTGCATGGAGGACCATGGGGGGTTCATTATATTGCATGGAGGACCATGGAGGGTGCATTATATTGCATGGAGGACCATGAGGGGTGCATTATATTGCATGGAGGACCATGGGGGGTGCATTATATTTTGTGGAGGACCACGAGGTGTGCATTATATTGCATGGAAGACCATGGGGGTGCATTATATTGTGTGGGGACCATGGGGTGGCGCATTATATTATATGTAAGGCTATGTGGGACCATTATGATATTTGAAGGGTTATGTGGGGCCATTATAATATTTGGAGGGTTATGTCGGGGCATTATACTGTATGCAAGCAATTATACGGTGTGAAGATTTGTGTGGGGTCCATCTTACTGTGTGAAGGGCTGTGTGTTGCCTTTATACTGTTTGGAGGGCTAGCAGGGGCCATTTTATGGTGTGGTGAGGTATGGGGGCCATTATACTGCATAGAAGGCTGTGTGGGGGTCACAGTTGGGGGATCATACTGTGTTGGGGTCACCATGCTTTGCGTCGGGAGTTGAGGGGGTGTACAGTAGGGTCATTATACTGTGCATGTGGAGGCTAATGTGGAGGAATGCACCATGGAGGAATCATACTGTATTTGGGGGGCACTTTTGTTGGCATCATACTATAGGGGGGCAATGAAATAGAAATCTAGGACTTCAGCAGGAGGAAAATTAATATGTAAAGGCTGGAAAGTTGTGAGATCTGCTCTCCTGTCACTCCGACAATTATTTAATTTTTTTTTTTTCAGTTGGGGGGGCAATCAGAACTTCTGCTATTGTGCCCCATGATTTCTATGCATGCCCCTGGTCCTACCACTACTTCTATATGAAACAATGTGCTGCCAGGTTCCCATTACACAGAGTAGAGCAGACCTGAGCAAAGTGGAGCCCGTGGGCCACATCCGGCCCTCTGACTGTTCCAGTCCGGCCTGTGGACTGAGATAGCAGTAGGACTGAAGCAGAGGCCCACGGACCGCACCGTGCCTGCCCACTCGCTTACACCGCCGCCTGGCCCTGTCTCCATCTGCGAGCCGCTGAGCTGCTGCATTAGTAGAGGAGGGACCTCCAGCCCCTTCCTCCGCCAATCAGCGTGTGTAGCAGCTGACGCAATGACGTCATCGGAGACATGAAAAGAGGCACAGCACCGGGGGCACGGGAGCAAGGTGAATGTGTGCTTTTTTTAAGGTGTATGGGATGTCTGACAGGACACGGGGAGACTATAGGGGTCTATTGCAGGACATGGAGAGACTATAGAGATCTATTGCAGGACATGGAGAGGTTATAGGGGTCAATTGCAGGACATGGGGAGGCTAGAGGGGTCTATTGCAGGACATGTGAAGGCTATAGGGGTCTATTGCAGGACATGGGGAGGCTATAGGGGTCTATTGCATGACATGGGGAGGCTATAGGGGTCAGTTGCAGGACATGGGGAAGGCTATAGGGGTCTATTGCAGGACATGGGGAGGCTATAGGGGTCTATTGTAGGACATGGGGAGGCTATAGGGGTCTATTGCAGGACATGGGGAGGCTATAGGGGTCTATTGCAGGACATGGGGAGACTATAGAGGTCTATTGCAGGACATGGAGAGGTTATAGGGGTCAATTGCAGGACATGGGGAGGCTAGAGGGGTCTATTGCAGGACATGTGAAGGCTATAGGGGTCTATTGCAGGACATGGGGAGGCTATAGGGGTCTATTGCATGACATGGGGAGGCTATAGGGGTCAGTTGCAGGACATGGGAAGGCTATAGGGGTCTATTGCAGGACATGGGGAGGCTATAGGGGTCTATTGTAGGACATGGGGAGGCTATAGGCAGGGGCGGAACTACCGCCCGTGCAGCCCGTTCATTGAACGGGGGCCCCGAGGGAGAGGGGGCCCCTCCAGCCTCCAGCAGGGCCGCCATCAGGGCATGACTGCCCTGACTCCAGTATGGGGCCCAGCCGGTAGGGGCCCCCTCGGAGCCCCGTTGGGGGCCCCCCTCTTATGCGTCTCTCTCCTCATGGGGCCCCCGGCCCCATGCTAAGCGCCGGGTCCGGGACATCTCAGCGCTGCGCTGCTGCGGCAGCGCCTTCATGATTCCCCTGACTTCCGGTCATGTGACGGCGCCGTCACATGGCAGGAAGTCAGGAGAACCTGGTGTCAGCGATTTGGACGAGCGCCAGGATTCTGCAGGGATCGCATGGGGGTAAGTATAACAAGTTTTATTTTTTTTTAAATACAATAAACTAGGAGTGGGGGGAGATGAGAGATGCACATGGGGGGGGGGAGATGAGAGATGCACATGGGGGGGGGGGGAGATGAGAGATGCACATGGGGGGGGGGGGAGATGAGAGATGCACATGGGGGGGGGAGATGAGAGATGCACATGTGGGGGGGGATGAGAGATGCACATGTGGGGGGGGATGAGAGATGCACATGTGGGGGGGGAGATGAGAGATGCACATGTGTGGGGGGGAGATGAGAGATGCACATGTGTGGGGGGGGGAGATGAGAGATGCACATGTGTAGGGGGGAGATGAGAGATGCACATGTGGGGGGGGAGATGAGAGATGCACATCTGGGAGGGGAGATGAGAGATGCACATCTGGGAGGGGAGATGAGAGATGCACATGTGGGGGGGTGAGAGATGCACATGTGGGGGGGGTGAGAGATGCACATGTGGGGGGGGTGAGAGATGCACATGTGGGGGGGGGTGAGAGATGCACATGTGGTGGAGGGGGATGAGAGAGGTGCACATGTGGGGGGGATGAGAGAGGTGCACATGTGGTGGAGGGGGATGAGAGAGGTGCACAAGTGGTGGAGGGGGATGAGAGAGGTGCACGTGTGGTGGAGGGGGATGAGAGAGGTGCACGTGTGGGGAGGGGGATGAGAGAGGTGCACATGTGGGGGAGGGGGATGAGAGAGGTGCACATGTGGGGGAGGGGGATGAGAGAGGTGCACATGTGGGGGAGGGAGATGAGAGAGGTGCCCATGTGGGGGAGGGGGATGAGAGAGGTGCACATGTGGGGGAGGGGGATGAGAGATGTGTACATGTGGGGGGGGATGAGAGATGTGCACATGGGGGAGGTGAGAGATGTGCACATGGGGGGGGATGAGAGATGTGCACATGGGGGGGGTGAGAGATGTGCACATGGGGGGATGAGAGATGTGCACATGGGGGGGATGAGAGAGGTGTACATGGGGGGAGGGGGATGAGAGATGTGCACATGGGGGGAGATGAGAGCTGCACATGGAGGGGTGAGAGCTGCACATGGGGTGGTGAGAGCTGCACATGGGGGGGTTTGAGAGCTGCACATGGGGGGGGTTTGAGAGCTGCACATGGGGGGGATGAGAGCTGCACATGGGGGAATTGGGAGAAAATGAGCTGCACATGGGGGAATTGGGAGTAGGGGGATAATGAGCTGCACATAATGAATGTGGGGTGGGGGAGAGTAAATGATGATGGGGTGGGGAGAGCACGGACATGATATAATGAATTGGGGCAGGGGGTGCATGTAAATAATGAATGCGGGGAGCAGGAAGTATAGAGTAGGGGGCGTTGCGGATGCAGGAGTGTAACTGGTAACAAATTGGCGGAAAGAGTAGAGGTTCTAATTAAATTATATATTAAGTGCCTATTTACAGTTAATGGGGGCACCGTGGTGGATTACAATTTATATTTGGAATGGTAGGTTGTATAATAACTAACCATATATTGATGGTGGATGCACGCCTGTATTCAGCTGTGTAATGTAGAAGTTGGGGAAAGTGCTCTAGATAACTGTGTTATTTTATGCAGAGACGAGTCCTGGCTGGAAGACGTGATGGTGGTCTGTGTTGGATGAAGGAGAAAAGCGTAGCTGAAGGACTTCACCTAGAGACGTCACCAGTGAGTCAGTGTATTACATGTACACTTACACTATATACTATGTACCGGGCTCCTGTGTATAATGTCACTGGTGATCACTGTATTACCTGTACACTATATACAGAGCTCCTGTGTATAATGTCACTGGTGATCACTGTATTACCTGTACACTATATACAGAGCTCCTGTGTATAATGTCACTGGTGATCACTGTATTACCTGTACACTGACACTATATACAGAGCTCCTGTGTATAATGTCACTGGTGATCACTAGATTACCTGGACACTTACATTATACATACCATGTATAGAGCTCCCGTGTATAATGACACTTATGGTAATATTAGTAATGTGGTGGTAATATTAGTAATGTGGTGGTAATATGTGGTCTGGTCATGGTGTGGCAGTTTTTCTCCCTTCCGTGTGGCATTATTCGGTCACTATGTTGTGGTAATATGTGGTCTGGTCATGGTGTGGCGGTATTCCCTGTATGTGGTATTATTGGTCATTTTAAAAAAAAATGTATATGACACATTCCCTTAAAGAAAACTAAATAAAAATATATCTAAAAAGAGTATTGGATATTTTAAGAAAATTTTAATAGGTTAGAGTTCGGCCCGGCCAGAAGAGTCTACCTTATCGTGGTGGCGGCTTTAAAAATCTTTTGGCCAAAACAAAAGCTGCTGGCTATGTATGTGGCACCGTCACATGGCCGAACGTCAGGAGAACCTGGTGGCAGCGACGTGGACGAGCGCCAGGATTCTGCAGGGATCGCATGGGGGTAAGTATAACTAGTTTTATTTTTTTTAAATACAATTAATTAACTAGGAGTGGGGGGAATCAGAGATGCACGGGGGGGATGAAAGATGCACATGGGGGGGTGAGAGATGCACGGGGGGGATGAAAGATGCACATGGGGGGGTGAGAGATGCACATGGGGGGGTGAGAGATGCACATGGGGGGGATGAGAGATGCACATGGGGGGGTGAGAGATGCACATGGGGGGGATGAGAGATGCACATGGGGGGGTGAGAGATGCACATGGGGGGATGAGAGATGCACATGGGGGGGTGAGAGATGCACGGGGGGGATGAGAGATGCACATGGGGGGGTGAGAGATGCACATGGGGGGGTGAGAGATGCACATGGGGGGGATGAGAGATGCACATGGGGGGGTGAGAGATGCACATGGGGGGATGAGAGATGCACATGGGGGGGTGAGAGATGCACATGGGGGGGATGAGAGATGCACATGGGGGGGATGAGAGATGCACATGGGGGGGTGAGAGATGCACATGGGGGGGATGAGAGATGCACATGGGGGGGATGAGAGATGCACATGGAGGGGATGAGAGATGCACATGGGGGGGATGAGAGATGCACATGGGGGGGATGAGAGATGCACATTGGGGGGATGAGAGATGCATGGGGGGGATGAGAGATGCATGGGGGGGATGAGAGATGCACGGGGGGGATGAGAGATGCACGGGGGGGATGAGAGATGCACGGGGGGGATGAGAGATGCACGGGGGGGATGAGAGATGCACGGGGGGGGATGAGAGATGCACGGGGGGGATGAGAGATGCACGGGGGGGGATGAGAGATGCACAGGGGGGGATGAGAGATGCACAGGGGGGATGAGAGATGCACGGGGGGGATGAGAGATGCACAGGGGGGGATGAGAGATGCACGGGGGGGATGAGAGATGCACGGGGGGGATGAGAGATGCACATGGGGGGATGAGAGATGCACAGGGGGGGATGAGAGATGCACGGGGGGGATGAGAGATGCACGGGGGGGTGAGCTGCACATGGGGGGGATGAGAGCTGCACATGGGGGGGTGAGAGATGCACATAGGGGGGTTATGTTTACATAACTTTGTTGCCTTATGAAGGGCAGGGGGGGGCCCCCAAAAATTTCTTGCACAGGGGCCCACTACAGTCTGTGTCCGCCCCTGGCTATAGGGGTCTATTGCAGGACATGGGGAGGCTATAGGGGACTATTGCAGGACATGGGGAGGCTATAGGGGTCTATTGCAGGACATGGAGAGACTATAGAGGTCTATTACAGGACATGGAGAGGTTATAGGGGTCAATTGCAGGACATGGGGAGGCTATAGGGGTCTATTGCAGGACATGGGGAGGCTATAGGGGTCAGTTGCAGGACATGGGGGAGGCTATAGGGGTCGACTGCAGGACATGGGGAGGCTAAAGGGGTCTATTGCAGGACATGGAGAGGCTATGGGAGTCTATTGCAGGACATGGGAAGGCGATAGGGGTCTATTGCAAGACATGGGGAGGCTATGGGAGTCTGTTGAAGGACATGGGGAGGCTATGGGGGTCTGTTGCAGGACATGTGGAGGCTATGGGGGTCTGTTGCAGGACATGTGGAGGCTATGGGGGTCTGTTACTGGACATGGGGTGGCTATGGGGGTCTGTTGCCTGACATGGGGAGGCTATGGGGGTCTATTGCAGGACATGGAGAGGCTATGGGGGTCTGTTGCAGGACATGTTGAGGCTATGGGGGTCTGTTGCAGGACATGTGGAGGCTATGGGGGTCTGTTGCTGGACATGGGGAGGCTATGGGGTCTGTTACTGGACATGGGGATGGTCTGGGGGTCTGTTGCTGCATATAGGGAGACTATAGAGTTTTATTGCAGGACATGGGTAGGCTATAGGGGTCTATTGCAGGACATGGGGAGGCTCTGGGAGTCAGTTGAGGGACATAGTGAGGCTCTAGGAGTCAGTTGAGGGACATGGTGAGGCTCTGGGAGTCTGTTGAGGGACATGGTGAGGCTATGGGGGTCTGTTGCTGGACATGGTAAGGCTATGGGGGTCTGTTGGAGGACATGAGGAGGCTATGAGGGTCTGTCCCAGGACATGGGGAGGCCTATGAGGGTCTGTTGCAGGACATGGGGAGGCTATGGGGGTCTGTTTCTGGATGTGGGGAGGCTGTGTGGGGCTCTCATGTTGGACGTCGAGTGATTATGGGGCTCATACGGTATATAGAAGGGGCTGTATTCGGGTTCGAACTGTATAAAGGGGGATTCTTACTTCTGCTCAATATTAAGTCATGCAATTAATATTAATGTAATTAATATAAGAATTATAATTATTATATTGATATTAATATGGATCAGAATTAATCACAGTCTCTAATGTGGCCCCTCGGGAAAATGAATTGCCCACCCTTGGAGTACAGAGTACATCTAACATTATCCCCGTCCTCTATTATATCTGGATATTCCTTGTAGAAGGTCGGATGATCGCTCACCTGTAATAAGATCGCTGTTCAGCTCCGGCTGACTCCTTGTAGGGTCAGGGATTTCCGGGGTCACATTTTGCTCATATTCGCCGTCGCCTTCTGGTGTTTCCTGATTGATATAATATATATAATTAATATGTGGAATATTTCACTAAACTACCAAATACATAAATCAGGAAGGACTAAATCAACATTTACAGATACACCAATTGTAACTGTACGAATCCCGCGCCATCTTCAGAACTTTTCTCAGAAAGTTCTCTCACTTCAGGGGATTAAGATGAGTTAACATTACAAAATCTCACGTTCTGTGTCAGATTCTATTTTCTACACCGTGATATCCCAGAGCGGTGTTATCTGCGTTCTATATACCATGGCGATATCTTGTAATTCATTCATTACAGTATTCGGTAGAATTGCTTTACACTGCAGCTCCTCTCCACAAGTCCAGATTAATATACTGTATAAGAGACTTGTATACACAATATTTCTGTAAAGATGTCTATTATCTCAGCTGCAGCATTTAGAAGCAGGAAGACTCTGATAATAGTGATAGACAGAGGCGGGATATACAGACTTCCCACCACTGAGCTGTGACTACATCTGCAGAATACAGACTGTCATCACAGACGAGGGAGCAGCAGAGACAGACGGCCATAAAATATCCTATGCCTGCCGGGGACTGACAGGGAGGCCTGTAAGATCTAACCCCAGATCTTCTGAGATCTGACTGGTGATCTGGAGAAGATCAGAGAACAAGGACGAGTGATAGAGAAGATGATGGCTTCTTACCAGGCGTTCCGATGAGCGGGCCGGACGTTCCAGTACACACAGGACTTTTTCGGCCAGGTCTTTAACAAAAGCCAAATCTCCATTTTGAGATCTTTTTTCAGCCTATAAAGAAGAAAAGAAACAATAAGGAACATTCTGAGGTGAGAAAGGTCACAATGGAGGCGGCCATTGTATGTGACATCTGCTCCTCTCTCTGCAGATACAATGACTACATATCTGGGGTTTATAGTGTTATATATTAGAGGAAAGGACAAGCTTCTATCCCACCATTATTGTCTATTATTACAGAGAAGTTTTGTGCGGAGTGTCCGCCATTTACCTGTTGTAGTAATGTCCTGATGTTGTGACATAAATCCATCAGATACTCTGAGGTTAGTTGATCTTGTTGATTTTTGGTCAGGCAGTCCTTTACTAGCTGCATCACCAGCCGGCGAGTGAAGCTGAGGACGCCATCGGGTGGTAGAAGCACAATGTTAGGGCGATTGATGATAAGAATGTCCAATAGTGCTTCTTCCTGAAAATCGTCTAGATATAATCCAGCCATAGCGAAAAACTGCAAGTGCTATCAATCACTATGGAACCAAGAATGGCACCCGTGAGCCTGTGTGCATTGTAGAAGTAGCAATTGTGAGCTGTGATGTCATAATGGCCGACTGTCATCACGGAATCTTGTGATGGAATCTTCAAGAAGCGGCTCTGCACAAATACAGTGGGAAAAATAAGTATTTGATACACTGCCGATTTTGGAAGTTTTCCCACCTACAAAGAATGGAGAAGTCTGTAATTTTTATCGTAGGTACAGATTCTAAAAAAAAATCCAGAAAATCACATTGTATGATTTTTACATAATTTGCATTTTATTGCATGATATAAATATGTGATCACCTACTGATGAGCAAGAATTCTGGCTCACCGACCTGTTATGCTATGTACGCACGTTGAGTATTTGGTTGCAGAAATTTCTGCAAGGTTTCTGCATTTCTTGGCAGCAAAAACCCTGCTGAAAAAACAGACGTTTTGCCGCAATTTTGATGTGTTTTTGCCACATGTTTGCATGAGGTTTTTGCATGTGTTTTTTTAAGCTTTTTTGTATAGCAGTGAATGCTTTTTGGAGCTAAATAAAGATATTTGAAAAAAGAAATGTTGAACATTGCTTTAACCCTTAGATTACTGTTGGACCTGGGGTGAGTATATTGGTTAATTTAAATGATTAAAGAATGTGTCTGTTATATTTCAAATAAAGTGTTTTATTCTTGGTGTGTGTGTTTATTTAACTTTTTACTTACAGGTTTAGTACTGAGGGTTAATCCATGTCCATAAAGACACATACAAAAAATCAATTGCTAGACACTCTAGTTAGACATTACTACCTTAGATACCAATTAGCCACATGATAGGCTCAGGGATAAAAGTGACTCCAGCTCAACCAATAATGTAAGTATAGTTCATTTATTAGAAACGATAAAAATTACAATTAAAAACAATAAGTGAAGATAGAGGGGAGTGAGGAGAGGGGGGACCTCAAACCAGGAGACACCGATATGTAGACAACGATACTAATGCTTACACAAAATACAGCCAGTTAATGACATCAATATGGCTGCTGTATATTAGAATAAGTCACCAATTAGTCAATTACCATACTATACCATTTTGCATACATAAAGCGTATTCTACAAACTTCAATTTAAAGTGCATAGTGCAAAACATAACTATGTATTATTCAATAGTAATAGATCCACTGGTATAAAGAGGCAAAAGTCAGCTATGAATGTAAGATGGTAGTGCATCAGTATCAAAGTAAAAATGAAAACAATGTAGTTTAATTATTGCCAAATTTGGCTTATATTGATAAACTGATGGTCAAAGCTGTACTTCCATCAGATGATAATTAATTCAAACATTGGCTAAAGTGAAAAAAATGATTCATTACCTGAATACTATGTAGTAAGTGAGCAGGGAGTGATAAGGACGCTGTGTCTCCCGCAGCCTCCATAAGCGTCCTTATCACCTCACTTATTGCACCTCTGCATGAGAATTTTGTCACGCAGCATCGGTGCAGTTAGTGAGGTCACTGGATCTCATCAGCTGATGAACTCATGTGACCTCTGTCCTGGCAGCTCAGCACTATACACTGCAGGGAGCGATCACGCTCCTGTCAGTTTATAGCCTGCTGTGAGGTGATCGGATCACCATGGGATACTTGTGATTCGGCGGATAGGTGAGTATAAGCTCTTTTTTTTAACATTCATTTAAACTTATTTTTTCCCTGCAAGCACAGACCCAAGCTGATGACAGCTCCCATCATCAATGCCTGCACTTGCTATTATCAGCGGCAGCAGCCCTAGGCTGTTGGGAGGACTGGTCTTTCATCAGCTGAACCTGTCACCCGCGGTCAATTCTTTATGCGTTTTTGCTGCGTTTTTGACCCATTGACTTCAATTGAGTCCGTCAAATACGCAGCAAAAATACACAGCAAATCCGCAAATATTTTGATACCTGCGTTTTCGTTGCAGATTTGACTGACTCAATTGAAGTCAATGGGATAAAAACGCTCAAAGAATTGACATGCTACAGATTTAAATGCAATGCTAATCCTGACAAGAAAATTACTGATCTTGTGCACAGCACTTCAGGATTTTCATTGCATTAGCTGGCACAAGGATTCTCTAGCATTTTGGGCCCATTTCCGTGTGGAAAAAAATGCTGTGAAAATGCACCAATAACACACCATGTGCACACAGAACACAGTTTTTTTTAAGAAGCCCTCCTACTCAGCATTCTTTACCTGTATTAATTGCACCTGTTTGAAGTCGTTACCTGTATAAAAGACACCTGTCCACACACTCAATCAATCACACTCCAAGCACTCCACTATGGCCAAGAACAAAGAGCTGTCTAAGGACACCAGGGACAAAATTGTAGACCTGCACAAGGCTGGAATGGGCTACAGGAGAATAGGCAAGCAGCTTGTTGAGAAGGCAACAACTGTTGCTGCGATTATTAGAAAATGGAAGAAACACATGACGACTGTCAATCTTCCTTGGTCTGGTGCTCCATGCATGATCTTGCAATGTGAAGTAAGGATGATTCTGATAAAGGTCAGGAATCAGCCCAGAACTACATGGGAGGATCTGCTCAATGACCTGAAGAGAGCTGGGACCACAGTCTCAAACATTACCGCTAGTAACTTACTACACCGTCATGGACGAAAATCCTGCAGTGCACGCAAGGTCCCCCTGATCACGCCAGCACATGTCCAGGCCCATTTGAAGTTCACCAATGACCATCTGGATGATCCCGAGGAAGCATGGGAGAAGGTCATGTGGTCAGATGAAACCGAAATAGAACTTTTTGCTATCAACTCCACTCACTGTGTTTGGAGGAAGGAGAAAGATGAATACAACCCCAAGAACACCGTCCCAACCTTGAACCATGGTGGGGAAAACATCATACTTTGGGGGTCTTTTCTGCTAATGGGACAGGACAACTGCATCGTATTGAAGGGAGGATGGATGGGGTCATGTAGATTTTGGCTAACAACATCCTTCCCTCAGTAATGACAATGACCCAAAATACAGACAGGACAACTAAGGAGTGTCTATGTAAGAAGCATTTCAAGGTCCTGGAGTGGCCTAGCCAGTCTCCAGACCTGAACCCAATAGAAAATCTTTGGAGGGAGCTGAAACTAAATGTTGCCCAGCGACAGCCCCGAAAACTGAAAGATCTGGAGAAGATCTGTATGGAGGAGTGGGCCAAAATCCCTGCTGCAGTGCGTGCAAACCTGGTCAAGAACTACAGGAAACGTCTGACCTCTGTAATTGCAAAGGTTTCTGCACCAAATATTAAATTCTGTTTTTCTATTGTATCAAATACTTATTCCAGGCAATAAAATGCAAATTAATTATGTAAAAATCATACAAAGCAATTTCCTGGATTATTTTTTTTTTACATTCTGTTTCTCACAGTTGAAGTGTACCTATAACAAAAATTACAGGCCTCTCCATTCTTTGTAGGTGGGAAAACTTGCAAAATCAGCAGTGTATCAAATACTTATTTTCCCAACTGTAGATGCTGCCTTGCAATATTTAGGGTTTGTTCAAACTCGCGTATAAATAATGGGTCCCATTCCCATCCAGGAGAGTGGAAGAAATCTTAGTCACTAAGCTGGTACTGTAAAAAGGAAGTGTTTTTGTCACAGAAAAAAAAATGCTGATGTAATGGCATTTGTGGAAACACCCCACAGATATCCTCAGTCATATGATGGGAAATATTGTATATACAGTGGTGGCCAAAAGTATTGGCACCCCTGCAATTCTGTCAGATAATATTCAGTTTCTTCCTGAAAATGATTGCAATCACAAATTCTTTGGTCTTATTATCTTCATTTAATTTGCTTGCATGGAAAAAACACAAAATAGAATGAAGCAAAAATCAAATCATTGATCATTTCACACAAAACTCCAAAAATGGGCCAGACAAAAGTATTGGCACCCTCAGCCTAATACTTGGTTGCACAACCTTTAGCCAAAATAACTGCGAACAACCGCTTCCGGTAACCATCAATGAGTTTCTTACAATGCTCTGCTGGAATTGTAGACCATTCTTCTTTGGCAAACTGCTCCAGGTCCCTGATATTTGAAGGGTGCCTTCTCCAAACTGCCATTTTGAGATCTCTCCACAGGTGTTCTATGGGATTCAGGTCTGGACTCATTGCTGGCCACTTTAGAAGTCTCCAGTGCTTTCTCTCAAACCATTTTATAGTGCTTTTGGAAGTGCGTTTTGGGTCATTGTCCTGCTGGAAGACCCATCACGTCTGAGGGAGACCCAGCTTTCTCACACTGGGCCCTACATTATGCTGCAAAATTTGTTGGTAGTCTTCAGACTTCATAATGCCATGCACACGGTCAAGCAGTCCAGTGCCAGAGGCAGCAAAGCAACCCCAAAGCATCAGGGAACCTCCACCATGTTTGACTGTAGGGACCGTGTTCTTTTCTTTGAATGCCTCTTTTTTTTCCTGTACACTCTATGTTGATGCTTTTTCCCAAAAAAGCTCTACTTTTGTCTCATCTGACCAGAGAACATTCTTCCAAAATGTTTTAGGCTTTCTCAGGTAAGTTTTGGCAAACTCCAGCCTGGTTTTTTTATGTCTCGGGGTAAGAAGTGGGGTCTTCCTGGGTATCCTACCATACAGTCCCTTTTCATTCAGACGCCGACGGATAGTACGGGTTGACACTGTTGAACTTGTTTGGATGTTAGTCGAGGTTCTTTATCCACCATCCGCACAATCTTGCGTTGAAATCTCTCGTCAATTTTTCTTTTCCGTCCACATCTAGGGAGGTTAGCCACAGTGCCATGGGCTTTAAATTTCTTGATGACACTGCGCACGGAAGACACAGCAACATTCAGGTCTTTGGAGATGGACTTGTAGCCTTGAGATTGCTCATGCTTCCTCACAATTTGGTTTCTCAAGTCCTCAGACAGTTCTTTGGTCTTCTTTCTTTTCTCCATGCTCAATGTGGTACACACAAGGACACAGGACAGAGGTTGAGTCAACCTCTGCGCATCCTCCTCCTCCTCATGTTCAGCCTCCATCTCAGATATCACCACATCAGTTACAAGCTGGAAGCACTGCAGTACTGCCTCAGCCAAGCGGCAACAGGCTGTGCTGAAACTCATAAGCTTAGGTGATAAACCTCACACTGCTTGTGAGTTGTGGACAGCTGTGAAAGAGCAGGCAGATCTGTGGCTGAGACCGCTGAACCTACATCCAGGCATGGTCGTGTATGGGGGCTCTGAGGCGAGGCGAGATCACACAAGTACCATGCCTGGCTCATGTGCTTAACATCGTGATTCAGCAGTTTCTTAAATCGTACCCCGAGTTGCCAGATCTGCTTGTCAAAGTACGCCGCCTGTCAGCTCATTTTCGCAAGTCGGCTACAGCTTCCGCCGCCCTTGCTGTGTTGCAGCAGCGTTTACAGCTTCCGGCACACCGACTGGTGTGTGATGTCCCCACTCATTGGAACTCTACCCTTCACATGTTGCAAAGGATTTGTGAGCAGAAGACAGCAGTTGTGGAGTACCAGCTGCAACAAGGCCGTCGATATTCAGGTTAGACTCCACACATAAGACCTCAGGAGTGGATCTGGATGTCTGACATATGTACCATCCTGACAAACTTTGAGGAGTCCACCAAGATGGTGAGTGGTGATGACGCCATCATTAGCGTCAGCATCCCACTTGTCTGTCTTTTGCAACGCTCTCTGGAGAGAATTAAAGAGGAGGTATTGCAGCCAGAGTATGATGAGATGGATCAAGAAGCCGTAGCGGGTGATTACACACAGCCCAGCCTCATCTCATCCCAACGTGCATTGAGGGACAATGAGGGAGAGGATGAGGAGGAGGAGGAGGAGGAAGAACAGGAGCTGGTATCATGCGCTGTAGATGGTAGTACCTGTACAACTGTCATACCGTCGGTTCAGCGTGGGTGGCCTGAGGACAGGGGGGAGGAGGAGGAGAAGAGCATGGTCAGTCGTCATGTTGGTGAGGACACGGAAGCCTTGCCTGTTACCAGTCTGGCACGCATGGCTAACTTTATGTTACGCTGCCTTAACCATGACCCTCGCGTTGTCAAAATGTTGGGTGACAGTCATTACTGGTTGGTGACACTTGTAGACCCCCGCTACAAGGAGAACTTTCACTCTCTTATTCCTGAGGTGGAGAGGTCTACAAAAATGGGGCAATACCAGAAGGCCCTTGCTGCAGAACTCTTAAAAAAATTCCCATCTGAACACGCTAGCGGCAGAGGTCACAGTTCGTTGCCCAACCAAGGCGTACAGGCGAGAGAGACGCAACTCCAATCCAGCAGAGACAGGGGAACACTGTCAACGTTCTGGGACAGTTTTCTGACACCCGCCCAGCTTACAGGCCCTGAGGCGCGGGGAACTCTCACAAGGAGTGGAAAGTTTCAAAAGATGGTGAGGGAGTACCTTGCCGATCGTACCAGCGTCCTCCGTGATTCCTCTGTACCTTTTAATTATTGGGTATCCAAGCTGGACACTTGGAATGAACTCGCTCTGTACGCCTTATCGGAGCGTGTTTTTAGTGCCGCTGGGGGAATTATAACTGATAAGCGCACTCGCCTGTCAACTGACAATGCTGACAAGCTGACCCTTATCAAAATGAACAAGGGCTGGATTGGGCCAGACTTTTCATCACCACCAAATGACAGCAGAGTAACATAAAGTCAAATCCACTGTGTTATTTCGGGAGGTGTATTCCCATGCACCGCTTCACACCCACTCATGGGTATACGCTTCCTCATTTTGGCTCTATTTTGCTCTTCTCCTTATCCTCTGCCTCCACCACCACTATACCACCAGGGTGACCTTGGTCCGTGTTGCCAGCATTGCAAGTTCCTCCCTCCTAATTTTTGGTAGCTTTTGCTTGGAAGGCATAGGAAAAGACTATGGGAGACCCACTCCCCAATAATGGGAATAATGCTTTTAAGATGCTGTACTGCATGGCTCTTGTTTGCCAGCATTGCAAGTTACTCTGTCCTAATTTTTGGCAGCTTTTGCTTGGCAGGCATAGGCAAAGACTATGGGAGACCCACTCCCCAATAATGGGAATAATGTTTTTAAGATGCTGTACTGCATGGCTCTTGCAAGGGGCATTTAAACCGTGTTGTTAAGCTACTGCGACCTCCACCACTTTTCCAAGGGGCATTGATATTGTCTTTTTATTCCACTGCGACCTCCACGTGTCTTCCAAGGGGCATTTAAACCGTCTTTTTAAGCTACTGTGACCTCCACCACTCTTCCAAGGGGCATTAAAACCGTCTTCTTAAGCTACTGCGACCTCCACCGCTCTTCCAAGGGGCATTAAAACCGTCTTGTTAACCCTAGAACGCATGACCATAAAAATCTACATTTTCACATACCTGGGGCCTTTTAGGCCCGTGTGCAAATAACATGGAATAACTCAAACAAAAATGACAAACAACTATATACCTGAGGAATACCTAGAGTTTCAAAATTCTAACTAAAGTAATCTTGCAGAAAATAGAAAACAATTAACAGGACGGGCCTGCGAGGCCCCAGGTATGCGTTCTAGGATTAAGCTACTGCGACCTCCACCATTCTTCCAAGGGGCATTAAAACCATCTTGTTAAGCTACTGCAACCTCCACGTCTCTTCCAAGGGGCATTAAAACCGTCTTGTTAAGCTACTGCAACCTCCACGTCTCTTCCAAGGGGCCTTAAAACTGTCATGTTAAGCTACTGCAACCTCCTCGTCTCTTCCAAGGGGCATTAAAACTGTCTTGTTAAGCTACTGCAACCTCCACGTCTCTTCCAAGGGGCATTAAAACCTTCTTGTTAAGCTACTGTGACCTCCACGTCTCTTCCAAAGGGCATTAAAACCGTCTTGTTAAGCTACTGCAACCTCCACCACTTTTTCAAGGGGCATTGAAATTGTCTTTTTATTCCACTGTGGCCTCCACGTCTCTTCTAAGGGGCATTAAAACCGTCTTGTTAAGCTACTGCGACCTCCACTACTTCTCCAAGGGGCATTAAAACCGTCTTGTTAAGCTACTGCGACCTCCACCACTCTTCCAAGGGGCATTAATATTGTCTTTTTATTCCACTGTGACCTCCACCACACCTCCAAGGGGCATTAAAACCGTCTTGTTAAGCTACTGCAACCTCCACGTCTCTTCCAAGGGGCATTAAAACCGTCTTGCTAAGCTACTGCGATCTCCACGTCTCTTCTAAGGGGCATTAAAACCGTCTTGCTAAGCTACTGCAACCTCCATGTCTCTTCCAAGGGGCATTAAAACTGTTTTGTTAAGCTACTGCGACCTCCACGTCTCTTTCAAGGGGCATTAAAACCGTCTTGTTAAGCTACTGCGACCTCCACCACTTTTCCCAGGGGCATTGATATTGTCTTTTTATTCCACAGCGACCTCCACCATTCTTCCAAGGGGCATTAAAACCGTCTTGTTAAGCTACTGCGACCTCTACCACTTTTCCCAGGGGCATTGATATTGTCTTTTTATTCCACTGCGACCTCCACGACTCTTCCAAGGGGCATTTAAACCATCTTGTTTAGCTACTGTGACCTCCACCACTCTTCCAAGGGGCATTAAAACCGTCTTGTTAAGCTACTGCGACCTCCACCACTTTTCCCAGGGGCATTGATATTGTCTTTTTATTCCACTGTGACCTTCACCATTCTTCCAAGCGGCATTAAAACAGTCTTGTTAAGCTACTGCGACCTCCAACACTTTTCCCAGGGGCATTGATATTGTCTTTTTATTCCACTGCGACCTCCACGTCTCCTCCAAGGGGCATTAAAACTGTCTTGCTAAGCTGCTGCAAACTCCACGTCTCTTCCAAGGGGCATTAAAACCATCTTGTTAAGCTACTGCAACCTCCACATCTTTTCCAAGGGGCATTAAAACCATCTTGTTAAGCTACTGCAACCTCCACGTCTCTTCCAAGGGGCATTAAAACCGTCTTTTTAAGCTACTGCAACCTCCACGTCTCTTCCAAGGGGCATTAAAACCATCTTGTTAAGCTACTGCAACCTCCACGTCTCCTCCAAGGGGCATTAAAATCATCTTGTTAAGCTACTGCAAACTCCACATCTCTTCCAAGTGGCATTAAAACCATCTTGTTAAGCTACTGCGACCTCCACCACTTTCCCCAGGGGCATTAAAACCATCTTGCTAAGCTGCTGCGACCTCCACCATTCTTCCAAGGGGCATTAAAACCGTCTTGTTAAGCTACTGCGACCTCCACCACTTTTCCAAGGGGCATTGATATTGTCTTTTCATTCCACTGCAACCTCCACCATTCTTCCAGAGGGCATTGCATTTCTTCCTAATTTTAGTCAGCTTTTGCTTTTCAATGCATAGGCGAACACTAAGGGAGACCCACTCCCCAATAAGGGGTAGAAGGTTTTTAGTATGCTGTAATCCACGTCTGTTTCAAGGGGCATTGCAGTTCCTCATAATTTTTGGAAAGCCTTCCATTCACTGCTTAGGCCAACATTGCACAGGAGACCCAGTTGCTATAAATGGAAAAAACGTTTTAGTTAAGGCCCTCTGACCTCCATGTCAAGGGGCATTAAAGTGCCTCGAAATTTTTGTTAGGCATTGCACTCACTGCATGCCCTTTAACTGTGTAGCCGAACCGCTCCTTTTGGTACCGAAACATATCCTACAAGACATGTGTGGTTGACTGGCGTGATATTGATGTGAATGGTCCCTGTTCCTCCTGCTCTTTCTCCTTTGCCACCACCTCATCCATCATTCATCACCTGAAGCTTTGTTTTAACGGGAGTCATAGAACTGGGATAGTAGCAGGAAAACATCCAGCAATCCTCGGAGAAGGTAGGATATGCGCTAAAACGCTGATCACCTCAGGCCTATCCGCTACTACATACATGCGCTTGCATTCCAAGAAAACGAAGCAGACGCTAACTTCTATCATCATCATTATGCTCCTCATCTTGGCACTCTCAACTCCCCTGATGGAGAAGCCAGGGCCCACCGGAGGAGTCTGGTTCTCTGGTGGGCTCGTCCAATGCTGCCCTAAAGCAGAGGGAAGTTTGAAGGAGAAATAGGGGCGGCTGGGGACCGTTTATGGACATCCGGCTGCCCCTAGGCGGCTGGGGACCGTGTGTGGACACCCGACCGCGGGGCGGCTGGGGACCGAGTATAGACACCCGGCCCCCCTGGCGGCTGGGGACCGAGCGTGAACACCCGGCCGCCGGGCGGCTGGGGACTGAGTATGGATGCCTCGCTGCCAAAGTAGCCATGAGGTAGTGGCCAGCTTTGGCCTCCTCCAAACTAAAAGGCCCCATTTCAAGTGCAAGCTAGCAGTATGGTATTGCAGCCTGGGGGTGGGTGGGTGGCAGGTTGCACACTTACGCTTGCATTCCAAGAAAACAAAGCAGATGCTAATGACGCGCCCCTGGGCCTGTGTCGCGCTGCGTTGCGCACGCGGGAGCTTACCCGGAGCCGGATCTCTTGAGGGTTGTAGTCTCGTGGCGGTGACCCGGTCCGTGCCCAGGGAGTCAAACTGAGCGGCGATGTAACAGCGGTAGATGCAGGACGACTACGCCACCCGTTGAATGCAGCTATGGAGCTGCCGCTGCAGGACAGTCCGCTGAGGCCGGTGGATGGATGGTGCAGCGTAGATGGTATAACCCCCAACGGGAGGGGTATGGCCTCAGGGCAGCAGATGTGGATGATGGGGGTAGCAGGAACCACTCAGAGACGGTGCGGTGTAATTCAGGGTCTTTACTGGTAACAACGATAGACCCTCCCGGAGTACTTGCTAGTGAACGGGGCCTGGTCAGTCCTTGAGCAGATGGGATCTCCCCTGGCCAGGCGGAGTTGTAGGCCTCCCAAACTGACTGTACTCTTCTGGCTACCTTGCTAGAAGCGGATATAAGTAGCCCACGTCCCTGAGTGTACCGTGTGGTGCTCACCCGTATGGCCGGTGACTCGGGGCCTTCTAATGGCTTCCGCTCCACGATGGCGGTGCTGGTCCCACGCGTGTGACCGTGCCTTCGGGTTTCTGGGCCTGAGGACCTGAAATCCCCTGCCGGTCGGCTTCTGCTGCTGGGTAAGAGTTAGTCCCCACAGCCTCGGACGCCGGGTCCGGTAAGAAAGCTTCTCAGTCAGGGCGAGCTCTGCAGCTGCCAGCCCCTGACTTGTAGTAGTATTGCTCCCACTGAGCTTCTGCTGTTTCTTCCTGTGACTGTTTCTTGTCTCTACTCTCCTTGACTGCTAACCCTGCTTCAGCCCCGGGTTTATATAGGGGAAGTTCTTCCCCTCCCAAGACTGGGCAGGAGGTGTGGCATGCACAGGATCCCTGACCAAAGGACCTCCCACCTGCTCTCAGACATAATATCTCTATCACTGTGGCAACCAGACCCCTGGGGTGTCACATTCCCCCCTAGTGAAATTTAGTACTCCGGGACTAAACATATTTTAGAAAAACATAACAAGATATAACAATAACAATACAATAAGAAACACATAAAGGTGGTCACGGCATGTCCGTAACCGGGTGCAGTCTTTGAAGAAAGCAAGGTGTCCATTTCACCAAAACAGGGAGACGTAACCAGGTAGGGGTCTGTCCTACCCCGAGTCCTTAACAGTCTCTAGTCCATCCTGGGTTACGCTCCAACTATGTACAAGGATTCCCGGTAAGTCCACCAAGGATTCCTAAAAATAACTGGAAACACAAAATTATACACAAGCAACAATACACAGATAAACATAAATAAAACAATTTATACACTTCAAATCCTCCAGCGTGCGGGTAACTGGCCTCTAGTGGCCCTAGTGGACCTACGGAGCTGACTGTCTGGCCCTGAACTACAGGGTGTAGGAGCTGTCAAGGGTAAACTGGGCAGCTGTCTACCGGCTCTTTGTCTCACTAGGGGTACGGCAGGCTCACTATAAGCAGAGGGTTGATCCTCCTGTTCTGCTTGTGTGGAGTCTTCTGCCTCCTGGACCGGCTGTTCTTCCAGCTCTACCTGTTGCTCCGTAGGTGCTTGGGATGCTGGTTGGAGGAAGGTGAGTACGGGTACCACAACTGCACCATTGACTTGAGTCCAAGACCGAGGGAAGTCCCCGAGCACAGTACTAACCATATCTTCCCTTTCCTCTACGGGTCGATGGTCTTCTTGTTCCTCTTCAGGGTTCCTCAGTTGTTCGGGACACTTCTTCAGGTGGTCCCGGGATACAATGGCGGTGGTTTCCCCTCCGTCTTTACTGATGGTACAAACCTTCGGGTTCTCGTGGCTTGAGGGCAGTACGGTGTACGGGTCCTTCTCCCACTGGTCATCCAACTTGTGGAGCCGTCTCTTCCTCTTCAAGACCTGCTCTCCGGGTACCAGGGGAACAGCGGGAGCATACTGGTTGTAAGTTTTCTCTTGTCTTTCCCTAGCCTGACAGAGACTTCGCTCCACGCTCTCCTGTACTCTCCGGTACTGCTGCTGCCTCTCTGTGTCCCAGTCTGTTTCTGGTGAAGTGTCCTCGGGTGTCAGGACTCCCATTTCCAGGTCAACAGGTAACTTACCAGGTCTTGCCCTCATTAGGTAAGCCGGGGTACAGTTGGTGGAACCTACCGGGATGTGGTTGTATAGGTCCACCAGATCGGGCAACTTCTCAGGCCACAGACTGCGTTCTTCCAGGGGCAACGTTTTTAGAAGATCCATTACCACCTGGTTCATTTTCTCACAAAGTCCATTAGTTTGCGGATGGTAGGGTGTCGTCCTTATCTTCCGGCAGCCATACAGATTGCAGAATTCCTGGAAGACCTCCGCTTCAAAGGCAGGTCCCTGGTCCGTCAGCACTTGGTCCGGGTACCCGTGTGGACGGCAAAAGTGCTGCTGGAAGGCTCTAGCTGCTGTTTGAGCCGTTAAGTCCTTGACGGGGACGACAACCAGAAACCGGGAGTAATGATCCACGATGGTTAATGCGTAGACGTAGCCACTTCTGCTTGGGGTCAGTTTTACATGATCCAAGGCTACCAGTTCCAACGGTTGCCGGGTGACGATGGACTGCAGGGGAGTCTTCTGGCTGGCACGGTCCTTCCTTCTCAGGTTGCACGGGCCACAGTCTCTGCACCACTTCTCAATGGTTCCCCTCATGCCTACCCAGTGGAACCGCTCGCGCAGCAGGAACTCCAGCTTCTTCCACCCGAAGTGCCCAGCTCCGTCGTGGTATGCCTCCATCACCATGGCTGCGTCCCTTCGTGGCACCACTACTTGCCAGAGTAATTCATGCGTCCGGGAGTTAACCATTCTGCGGCACAACTTCCCTTTGTAAAGGAACAGTCGACTCTTCTCTGCCCATAGTTGTTTGGCTTCCTCCGGAGCGTCTGGTTCAAGGCGAGCCTCCGGCCGAGTCAGCATCTCCTTCACCAGTCGGACGGCAGGGTCGCTGTCTTGCGTTTCCGCCCAGTTGTAGTGGGGTAAGGGGTTCAACGTAGCAGTCTGCTTACTCCTTACCTGGTGGGAATACTGAATAGTCCCATGACGGTGGAACGCAGGGAGTTCAACTTCTTCCAGTCCCTCCGGATCTTCTCCTCCGTCCGGCAGGTTGGGCATCCTGGACAGGGCGTCCGCGTTGGTATTGGAGCGTCCTGCCCGGTATTTGATTGTGAACTCGTAGTTGGACAGACGGGCCATCCACCTCTGCTCCAGGGCACCGAGTCTTGCCGTGTCCAGGTGTGTCAACGGGTTGTTATCCGTGTACACGGTGAACCGGGAAGAAGCGAGGTAATGCTTAAAGCGCTCGGTGACTGCCCATACTAGGCCAGGAACTCTAGCTTAAATGAGTTGTAATTCTCGGGGTTCCTTTCGGTGGGTCGCAGTTTTCGGCTGGCGTAGGCGATTACTCGTTCCTTCCCCTGCTGGATCTGGGACAGTACGGCTCCTAGCCCGATGTTACTGGCGTCGGTGTAGAGGATAAAGGGCTGGCTATAATCCGGGTACGCCAGGATTTCGTCCCCCGTGAGGGCCATCTTCAGCTGGCGGAAGGACTCTTCTTCCAGCTCCTCCCATTTGAAGGGCGGCTTCTGGTTCTTGGCCTTCCGGGACTGGCCTATCAGGAGGTCCTGCATAGGTGCTGCCTTTTTGGTGAAACCGGGAATAAACCTTCGGTAGTAGCCTACCAACCCGAGGAACTGCCGCACTTCTTTTACGCTGGAGGGGCTTGGCCATTCCTTAATTGCGGTGATCTTATCAGGGTCGGGAGCCACTCCGTCAGCGCTCACCACGTGTCCCAGGTACTGCACCTTTGGTTTCAGGAGGTGACACTTGGAGGGTTTCACCTTTAGGCCGTAACTTGCCAGAGCTTCGAACACTTCCGCCAGGTGTTTCAGGTGGTCCTCATACGTCTTGGAATATACGATGACATCGTCCAGGTACAACAGGACCGTCTCGAAGTTTCTGTGGCCCAGACAACACTCCATTAGTCGTTGGAAGGTTCCCGGTGCGTTGCAGAGTCCGAACGGCATGCAGGTGAACTCGCTAAGTCCCATCGGGGTGGTGAATGCGGTCTTCTCCCGGTCCGCCTCTGCTACAGGAACCTGCCAGTACCCGCTAGTGAGATCCAAGGTAGAGAAGAAGTTAGCAGATCTTAAAGCAGCCAATGACTCCTCTATCCTTGGTAAGGGGTACGCATCCTTGTGTGTGATACGATTGATTTTCCGGTAATCTACACACATCCTCATGGTGTTGTCTTTCTTTCGGACTAAGACTAGTGGAGCTGCCCAGGGGCTACAGCTATCCCTGATCACCCCAGCCTCCTTCATGTCTCTAAGCATCCCCTTGGCGTGTTGGTAGTGTGCAGGGGGTACGGGTCGATACCTCTCTTTTATGGGAGGATGGTCTCCCGTGGGGATGTGGTGTTCTACCCCCTTGACTCGCCCGAAGTCTAACGGGTGTTTACTAAACACTCTCTCGTACTCTTGAACCACCCGATAGACTCCCTGTTTCTGATGTGAGGGAGTGGAGTCAGTACCCAAATGTAGTTGCTGACACCAGTCCTCCTTTGTTTTCTTAGAGCCGTTACCTTCCTCCGGGTGAGATGGAGGCAAGGGTTCCACAGATTGTATAGCATTTTGGTTAATGGTATATAATTTGGCTAGCGTGGCATACCGGGGCAGGTACACTTCCCTCTCCCCGATATTGATTATGCGAACGGGCACCCTCCCATGGCGTACATTGACCACCCCCCGTGCTGTCAAAATGGTGGGCCTACTGTCTGAGTAAACTGGTTCTACCATTGCCTGGTAATCTCTACCTCTCAGACCAATAGCTGCCCGGCACCAAATCATCATTTCACTTTTTGGGGGCATGGCAATAGGAAAAGGGTCACACATTCTTACGCTACCAATCTCACCGCCGGAGAGTTCCACCTGTTGCCGTCGCATCAGTGCCCGGATCTCTTTCTGGAGCACCCGCTGCTCGCCGGAGCTGGCGTTCTTGGCAACCTGCTGTAAAAGGAAAATCACCTCTGCAAGACAATTTTCAATTACATTAGTTCCTAGAGTTATTTTTGGGTGACTCTCATGTTTGTCAATATCTACAATGATCAGTCCCTGTGCTGCCAGTTCGACTCTACCGATTTTGATGGTCACCTCTTTAAATCCGATCTGTGGCACGGGCTGGCCATTGCTGGCGATGATACTCAAGTCGTCGTCAGGGTAGCGGGTAATATCCGAGTCATTCCAGTACTGCTTAAAGAGCACGTACGGGATGGTGGTGACCTGTGACCCGGTGTCCAGTAGGGCACTCATGGGAATGCCATCCAGTACCACAGGCAAGACTGGACGTCCTCCCACATATCTGTCGCGCCAGTTCGATGGGCCTGGTGATCTTTTTCCTGGGGGTTGGCCCTCTACCCCAGGTTGTGCCCGTTTAAAGAACAGTACCTTGCCATATGTCCAGGTTGATTGCAGCGGCGGCAGATGGGTCGTCCGTCCTCGCTGTATCGGTCACTGGGTCTTCCTCTGGCCGGTGGGGTCCTCCTTGGTCGACGCCACGGGATGTCCTCCGGTCCGGATGCCAGCTGGATCTTCCCTGGGGTGGAAGCCTGTAAAGACTGCACAGTTCGGGTTAGCGCAGCAACGCTCTTAGCTAGCTCTTGGACCTGATGGTGTAGGTCTGGAGCCGGGTCATTGTCCAAAGCCTGCGCATCAGCTCCCACAGGCCCTGCCGACAAGGGCGCCGCCTCCTGGTGGTAAGTGATAGCAGGGCGCTTGTGGGTCACAACGCCACCCGGTGCCGGTTCTCGGAGCACCCGGATGGCTCTGTCCTTGAACTGTGCAAAGCCCAGATGGGGATCCTGTAAGGCCATTGCCCGCAACTGGGTTCGGTGGGTATTACAATACAGTCCCTCTATAAACTGTTCGGTCAACAGCCTGTCCTCGTTTCCCACTCCATCAGGGTCGGTCTGCTTAATGGCCCTCAGGGCCTCTTGTAGGTTTAGTGCATAGTCCCTTATACTCTCATGCGCTCGCTGCTTGCACCCGTAGAATCTAAGCTTAATCTCGGCTGAGGTGCGGGTATCAAAGGTGTCCTTCAGCCGGGTTAGTATCCCTGCGACAGTCTTCCTCCCAGGTGGCCAGGATTTTACTTCCCTTTTGGCTGCCCCGGTTAGTTGGGCCACCAGGATGCTCACTTTTTGCTCTTCTGTGAGGGGGTACACCTGGAAGAGGCTATCCAGCTTTTCTCTAAAGTCATGCAGGGTATGTGACTCCCCTGAGTACTGGGGTAGCCAAGCTGCTCCCGGGATATAGGGCATGGTGAAGGGCATAACTGCAGCAGCGGTAGCGCTGGCGGGGATTGAGGCAGTGAAGCTCTCCTCCGTATCCGACATCTTCCTCCCCCCTAGTGGACCGTGGCCTACCTTGCGATGATCCTGTTCCGTAGGCCGCGGCTCCGCAGTGGATCGTCAGGGTTGAGGACCTTCCGTCGCGCTCCTGTGACGTCGGCGTCTCCTGGGCTCCTTCCAGGACCTTACGCAACGTCCGGACGTGAGGCGGGGCTTCAGTTCTCGCGCGCTTTCGGAGTCCACGCCCCTCTTCTTCCCGCGCGGCGTCCTCAAGATGGCGTCCAATGGCGGGAAAACTCCACGGATGGCGGGAAGAAGGCAGAAGATGGCGCCGGATGGCGGGAAACTTCACCGATGGCGGGAAGAAGGCTGAAGATGGCGCCGGATGGCGGGAATCTTCACCACAGGTAAGTTTGAAAAGTCTCTTTTTCAGGCACGCAGTACCCGGTGGTTGCGGGCACGAAATCCTGCCGACTACGCCAAAGTTGACGCGCCCCTGGGCCTGTGTCGCGCTGCGTTGCGCACGTGGGAGCTTACCCGGAGCCGGATCTCTTGAGGGTTGTAGTCTCGTGGCGGTGACCCGGTCCGTGCCCAGGGAGTCAAACTGAGCGGCGATGTAACAGCGGTAGATGCAGGACGACTACGCCACCCGTTGAATGCAGCTATGGAGCTGCCGCTGCAGGACAGTCGGCTGAGGCCGGTGGATGGATGGTGCAGCGTAGATGGTATAACCCCCAACGGGAGGGGTATGGCCTCAGGGCAGCAGATGTGGATGATGGGGGTAGCAGGAACCACTCAGAGACGGTGCGGTGTAATTCAGGGTCTTTACTGGTAACAACGATAGACCCTCCCGGAGTACTTGCTAGTGAACGGGGCCTGGTCAGTCCTTGAGCAGATGGGATCTCCCCTGGCCAGGCGGAGTTGTAGGCCTCCCAAACTGACTGTACTCTTCTGGCTACCTTGCTAGAAGCGGATATAAGTAGCCCACGTCCCTGAGTGTACCGTCTGGTGCTCACCCGTATGGCCGGTGACTCGGGGCCTTCTAATGGCTTCCGCTCCACGATGGCGGTGCTGGTCCCACGCGTGTGACCGTGCCTTCGGGTTTCTGGGCCTGAGGACCTGAAATCCCCTGCCGGTCGGCTTCTGCTGCTGGGTAAGAGTTAGTCCCCACAGCCTCGGACGCCGGGTCCGGTAAGAAAGCTTCTCAGTCAGGGCGAGCTCTGCAGCTGCCAGCCCCTGACTTGTAGTAGTATTGCTCCCACTGAGCTTCTGCTGTTTCTTCCTGTGACTGTTTCTTGTCTCTACTCTCCTTGACTGCTAACCCTGCTTCAGCCCCGGGTTTATATAGGGGAAGTTCTTCCCCTCCCAAGACTGGGCAGGAGGTGTGGCATGCACAGGATCCCTGACCAAAGGACCTCCCACCTGCTCTCAGACATAATATCTCTATCACTGTGGCAACCAGACCCCTGGGGTGTCACACTAACTTCTATCATCATCATCATGCTCCTCACTTTGGCACTCTCAACTCGCCTGATGGAGAAGCCAGGGCCCACTGGAGGAGTCTGGTTCTCTGGTGGGCTCGTCCAATGCTGCCCTAAAGCAGGCCAGGCTAAGAAAATTGTTGGGGAAGTTTGAAGGAGAAATAGGGGCGGCTGGGAACCGCTTATGGACAACCGGCCGCCCCCAGGCGGCTGGGGACCGTGTGTGGACACCCGGCTGCAGGGTGGCTGGGGACCAAGTATGGACACCCGGCCGCCCCCTGGCGGCTGGGGATCGAGCGTGGACACTCGGCTTTTAGGCAGTAACCTGGTTGTCAGAGATGCTTCCAGGGGTCTTCCCCATGCTGTTCCCATGTCTTTTCAGCACTGTATGCATGTGTCACACAGCACATGGCCAGATAAGATTGTAAAATATTAAAATTACATTTCCCGGTGAATACATTTGTCACGGTTGAAAGCAATACAAAAGTGCAAAAACGCATAAAAAATGCTACTTGTGAACATAGCCCAAGGTGTGGAGGAGTATTTTTGTTTTTGGTTATTTATTTTACCTTATACACAAGTCTTTACTCTGCAAAGGATGTTCCTAAACATATTTCACAGGAAAACCGTTTCAGTTTAGTTTTTGAACGTTATATTGTGAGCTTAATACCTCTGACCACGTTGTTGACAGCAGTGACCTGGGGGTCAGAAATGCTTCCTGGGGCGATGCCCATGCTGTCCCCTTGTCTTTTGAGCATTGTCACTATAGTTTTGGGCACTTTTTAGGCTTTCTACAGACTGCCGGGGGTGCCGCCGCAAAAATGCTCGGGTCTCCCATAGACTAACATTGAGCTTCGAGCACCCGAGCATTTTAGTGCTCGCTCAACACTAATAATCACCACACTCTATGGAGACTCATTGTAACAAATTTAAGGAGCAACATACTAAAAACATTTTAATTGATAAATGTCATAAAACATAAAAAATAAAAATATTAGGCATTTTATATAATAATAATAATAATTAAAAAATAAAATAATAATCATTTTATTATTCCATGGTGCTTTACAATTCAGATGTTACATGTGCAATGTCAGACATTACAAAGTAGCACAATTCCTACAAGAGGAGGTGAGGTCCCTGCTCACAAGTTTGCAACTTAAAAGTAAAGTTGGACACAAAAGGTAATAAGTGTTTGTAGTATATGGTACGGCCACCTTTTAGAATAAATAAGGATATACATATAAGGCTGCATGAACCGGCCACCAGCCGGTATCTGTGTAGTGAGCTGGCAGACTCTGGCTGTTCTGTGATAATTGAGATAGAGCCTGTTACAGGAATGATTACGCAGGATGGTGTTGCCACCTTGTGGCCAGAGGTTGCACCTGCGCAGGGTGTGATGACAGAGAAAAAGACTGAGCCTCCTGTGTCCCGCCCTAGAGAGTCACGTGACCAGAGTGGGAAGCAGGAAAAAGCGCGCAAAGAGTCTGTTGTTGTCTGTGAAAAGAGCCAGGACGGTGTGCAGCTCCTCGTGTGTGGTGCAGAGGAGACTCTCAACGTGATTTCTTTTATCTGACACCTTATCCTCAGAGCCTTCCCCAGCTTCTGCACTGCTGAAGGATTCAGCTGTTACACTCCCTGCTACTGGAGTGTGGACTACATAAGGGAATCCACAAAAGCTGCTATCCGGATCAGAGAGACTGTAAGCGGGACCTCTGGCGAGAGGCCGAAGTATTCCTTTCTTTCAGTAAAATTTGTTGTTCCTGTCTTCTTCGGCTGGGACCCCTTCCTGCAAAGACAGACAGGCCTGCGACGGGGGACACATCCTTCTGGAGTAAAGGACTGGTAACGTGTGAGTAGGGACAGTGAGAGTCAGCTTATAAGTAAACGTTATTGCTGTGCATATTTACGGTTGTCATTTATTGTGTTCTGCTGTGTATACAAGTAAAGATACGGTTATCAAGATAGAGTCTGTGTGTGGGGATCTTGCTGGGCCAGATCATAGATACCAACTCTCGGCCTTGCCCGCGGTCACTTCATCTGGCGTAGTCGACAGGATCTGTGACCAACAAGATTCCCACCCAGGCCACGTGTACAGTCAGAAACCCCCGCCGGTGTCTATTGTGAATCAGGTCAGGAAATTTGGCGGACGAAACTACCCTGTACCAGAGTGGGCGGAACAAGTCCGGATACTGGGGGAAATGTATAATATTGACCCTAAGACCTTGGCAGAAATGGCGGTACTGACGCTAGAGGGGGAGGCATGGACGACAGTCAGACTGGAGACGGCCAGGGGCCAGCGTACAGTAGATGATTTGGTGCGGGTGCTGGAGAACACCTATAGGCTGACCACATACCAGGGAACACTGCAACACATGTTCTTTAGACGGACGCAGCTTGAATGGGAGGATATTCCCCAATATGCGAACGCCCTTCAGGTACTCCTTGAACAAGCCTGTGGAAAAGGGGAACAACTAGCTGGTATGGCTCCTCGTGACCTGGTACTGAGAGACCAATTTGTAATAGGACTGAGAGACCAGTATCTTAACCGCACGTTACAGGACTTGATCCGGATGATGCCGACTCTTACTTTTGCTGAAGTCAAACAGGAAGCCATAGAACGTTCAACGGGACCCGTCATGGATGTGGGGATTCAAGGTGCTGCGTGCAGATCCATATCTGACATTAAAAATCCGAACAGTGACACGGAAGACCTGAAACAGATGGTAGCAGACTTACAGAAACAGGTATTACAGTTGACATTAGACCGACAGGGAGACCAGCGAAGACAGCCTAGTCGTCCCGTGAGACAGTGTTGGTCATGCGGTGATCCTCGCCATAGGGCAAATCGTTGTCCTCAACACTTCCCTCCGCAAAAACCTCCGTCGCACCAACAAACAAACCCTCAGTCGCCCCAGCGAAGGGAATTTCGATCAGACCAGCGAATGGAACCCCAGCCATATCCACAAGCAGAGCTACCACGCCGGGCCTCACCACAATGGCCGCCGTTAAACTAGACATCCCTGCAGCTGAGGCTCGCGCAGCAGGGGAGGCCAAGGAGAGGGGTGTGGAAAAACAGAGCCGATGGCGGAGTGCTCTTGCCTCGAATAGCCCGACACTTGAAGTTGTCCTGGAAGGAATTGCCGTACAGGGACTGATGGACACCGGGTCACAAGTGACCACGATCTCTGAACAGTTTTACGAAAATTACCTCAAACCAAGAACTGCTCGTGACCCAGACACCGCCATTAAGATTATTGCAGCTAATAATCTACCCATTCCAGTGACCGGAGTTGCTTGGATGGACACAAAGGCCTGCGGACAGGACTTATGGAAACGAGGGATCGTCATCGTCAAGGAAGGTTTCGGCTCCGAGACCCATGTGATAGTTGGAATGAACATCTTGAAAGACCTGGATCTTATGCTGTTGACAAGAAAAGGACCCAAATACTGGCAGAAAGTCACCAAACATAAGCCGACTCATCTGGCATTCCAGCGCGTAATCCGGACCGTTGGACTTCAACAGATGGCAGAGGAACAACTACCCCTAGCCGCCATTACGGTGCCACGCCGTACTCGGATTACTTTGCCCGCTGAAAAAGAGACAGTCATTTCCTTACCCCTTAACACCCACCGACAACTTGAGGGGGTTGAAGTGTTGGTCAAGCCGAGGACCCCAAGTGGGGGTAAGCTAAACCCACTAGTTGCTCGCACTCTAGCCGTCGTGAGGAACGGGAGAGTCCATGTCAGGTTAAACAACACTGCAGACGTAGGCCTAGCCCTTGAAGCCGGCACTCAGCTTGCCCGGGTATATGCTCTACCCACGGAAGTGAATCCCATTGGACCCCTAAAATTCACCCCATCTACAGAAGGCGACTGGACGGTAACCGTCTCAGCCATAAACGCTCAAGTAGACGATGAAGACATTGGGTGAAAACTACGGGAAAAAGTACAGCTAGACACGTCTCAATACACCAAACAAGAAGTGTCTCAAGTGGAGGAACTCCTACGGGAACACTAAAACTCCTTTGCAAAGCATGACACAGACTTTGGGTGTACCACCAGTATCCAGCACGAGATATCCACGGGCGACACCCCCCCATATCCGCGAGAGGTACCGGCAGATACCACATCAGCAATACCAGGAGGTGAAAAGCCTGTTAGAATCCATGCTACGCGCCGGAGTGGTACGTGAAAGCCAGAGCCCGTGGGCTGCACCCATGGTGATAGTCAAAAAGAAAGATGGTTCCCTAAGATTTTGCGTGGACTACCGTAGGCTGAACGCTTGCACTATCCGGGACTCATATCCACTTCCTCGGATCGAAGAGTCACTGACGGCCCTAAAGAAGGCCAAATATTTTTCGTCCCTAGACCTGGCCAGTGGATATTGGCAGGTTCCAATGAGTGAGAAGGACAGGGAAAAGACCGCCTTCATCCTTCCCATGGGCCTGTATGAGTTCGACCGGATGCCGTTCGGCTTGAATAACGCTCCGGGGACCTTTCAGAGACTGATGGAACGCTGTCTGGGAGACTTCAACTTTGAGTTTACGCTGATATACCTTGACGACATCGTGGTATACTCCGCCACCTTTGAGGATCATCTTCACAAGCTTGGCCAAGTGTTCCAGCGCTTGAGGGGACACGGCTTGAAGTTGAAGCCCAGCAAGTGCCTTCTGTTCCAGCAGGAAATCGACTACTTGGGTCACCGGATCTCGGCTGAAGGTGTCCAGCCCTCTCCGGAGAAGATAGCAGCCGTTCAAGAGTGGCCGCAGCCAACTACCGTCAAAGAAATCCGGGCTTTTCTGGGACTGGCAGGCTACTACCGTCGGTTTGTCAAGGACTTTGCTCGGCTTGCTGAACCACTGCATGAGGTTCTCCGAGGGACCGCGAACGGTCCCAGAGGGCGACGCATCAGTTGGGGGCCTGACCGAGAAAAATCCTTTCAGGCACTTAAGGCTGCTCTAACATCCCCCCCTGTTCTGGCGTATGCAGATTACACATTACCGTTTCAGTTGCAAACCGACGCCAGCCTTCAATGCCTAGGGGTGGTCCTCTCTCAAGTTCAAGATAATAAAGAACGCATGATAGCCTATGCCTGTAGGTCTCTCCGTGATACCGAAAAGAATCCCATCAATTACAGCTCCTTCCGTTTGGAACTCTTGGCTCTGACTTGGGCTATGACGGAGAAATTTGCCGGCTATCTGACAGGAGCGAAGGTGCTGGTCATGACGGACAACAATCCTCTTGCCCACCTAGAGAATGCCAAACTAAGGGCAATGGAACAGCGCTGGATGGCCAGGCTCTCTAGATTCCAGTACAAAATTAAATACAGAGCGGGGAACGAGAATCAGAATGCTGACAGCCTGTCTAGAGTGACATCATCCCCGCCAGTGGGGGACTGGGATGAAGAGTTGGAGGAAGATGAGATGCCTGACTTTGCCCGGCTCGCAAAGCAAATAGAAGATAGCCGCCAGTATGCTGTAGGAGGGATTGAAGCCGTAGTGGGATCTCCCCTGTCCCAGCAAGAATGGGCCAAGCTTCAAGATCGAGATCCCGAGCACGTCTTACTGAAACAGTATGTGAATAAACAAGAGAAACCGCCCTCCGAAGTGAGAGACCGACTATCGACCGGAGCCTTGGCTCTGCTCGCCCAATGGGATCGGCTGATCGTGAAAGATGGAGTCCTGTGTCGCAGGGCCCTTCTATCCCATATGCTGGAGGAGTGTTTGCAGATTGTCGTCCCGGTGTAGTTGGCCCATGAGATGGTGGGCGAAGCTCACAGGAGGAACGGCCACTTCGGCATAGACAAGACCCTCCGGTGGACCCAGCAGTTCATTTTTTGTCCGGGGCTCCGTAAGCTGGTTGAAAACATCTGTCAAGGATGCCGTACCTGTGAATTCCACAAGTCCGCGGAGCAGCGTGCCCCCGTCCAGACTATTAAGACGTCGAGGCCCCTCGAACTGTTGATGGTGGACTATCTGTTGATCGGAACGGCGAATAGTGGCTACCAGTACTGTCTGGTGATGGTGGACCACTTCACGAAATTGGCCGTCGCTGTTGCTACCAAGGATCAGACTGCTGAATCAGCTGCACAGGCCATCTGTCAGCAATTCGTTCGGGTCTACGGGTGTCCGGAGCGGCTACACTCTGATCAGGGGGCTTGTTTCGAAGGGCGAGTCATTGAAGAACTCCAACGGATGTATGGAATCAAGAAGTCCAGGACCACCCCTTACCATCCACAAGGGAATGGCGCGTGTGAACGCTTTAACTGGACCCTCTTACAACTGATGGAAAGAGGGAGGCATATCTAAAGAAGATTATAATGCAGTCTGCAGTTCCTGTAGGGCACGTATCAGGGTAGCTAAAGCTGACAATGAATTAAGGCTTGCAAGAGATGTCAAAAGCAATAAAAAAGGATTTTGGGGGTATGTCAAAAGTAAAAGAAAAGTCAAAGATGCTATAGGATTTTTACAGGATGAAAATGGAGAAATGGTAAGAGAGGATGTTGAGAAGGCCGAACTTTTTAATTCCTATTTTGCATCTGTTTTCTCTCAGAAAGAAAATGTAACATCAACTGATCTTCACTGTCCTTTTAAAGGAATAGAGGAATCCAAGTTATCTGTAAACAGAAAGATTGTGAGGGAATATTTAGCTAACATAAATGAGTTCAAGTCTCCAGGTCCAGATGAATTACACCCCAGAGTACTGAAGGAGATCGTAGAAGAAATTTTAGAACCACTCTCCATAATCTTTGAAAATTCTTGGAGAACAGGAGAAGTCCCAGAAGACTGGAGAAGAGCAAATGTTGTTCCTATCTTCAAAAAGGGGAAGAAGGTGGACCCAGGGAACTATAGGCCGGTGAGTCTGACTTCTATACCAGGAAAGATCTTTGAACAAATTATTAAACAACATGTATGTAAGTACATGGATAAGAATGAAGTGATTAACCAGAGTCAGCATGGGTTTGTAACTAACAAGTCATGTCAGACTAACTTAATTTCCTTCTATGACAGAATCACTGACTGGGTGGATCAGGGAAATGCTGTAGATATAGTATATCTTGACTTCAGCAAAGCATTTGACAAAGTATCTCACACCATCCTTATTGAAAAAATGACCAAGTATGCAATGGACCAGGCAACTGTTAGGTGGATTCATAACTGGCTTAGTGATCGGACTCAAAGGGTGGTTGTAAATGGCTTCACATCCAGCTGGATGAATGTCTCAAGTGGGGTACCACAGGGCTCCGTCCTGGGACCTGTATTGTTCAACATCTTTATCAATGATTTAGATGAAGGAATTGAGGGTAAACTGATTAAATTTGCTGATGACACAAAGCTAGGAGGGATAGCTAATACTAGAGAAGAGAGAGAGAGGATTCAAAAAGACCTAAATAAACTGGAGCAGTGGGCAGCAACCAACAGAATGGTTTTTAACAGGGAAAAATGCAAAGTACTACATCTGGGCAATAAAAATGAAAAAAGCATATACAGAATGGGAGGAAAAGAGCTAAGCAACAGTACATGTGAAAAAGACTTAGGTATACTAATAGATCATAGACTGAACATGAGTCAACAGTGTGATGCAGCAGCAAAAAAGGCAAATACAATTCTGGGATGTATTAACAGAAGCATACAGTCTAGATCACGTGAAGTCATTATCGGTCTTTACTCCTCTTTGGTCAGACCTCATCTGGAATACTGTGTACAGTTTTGGGCACCACATTTTAAAAAAGACATAGACAAACTGGAGCAAGTTCAGAGAAGAGCGACCAGAATGGTGACTGGTCTGCAAACCATGTCCTATGAGGAACGGTTGCAGGATTTGGGAATGTTTAGCTTGCAAAAAAGAAGACTGAGAGGAGACTTAATAGCTGTCTACAAATATGTCAAGGGCTGTCACATTGTAGAAGGATCATCTTTATTCTCATTTGCACAAGGAAAGACTAGAAGCAATGGGATGAAACTAAATGGGAGGAGACACAGATTAGATATTAGAAAAAACTTTTTGACAGTTAGGGTGATTAATGAGTGGAACAGGCTGCCACGAGAGGTGGTGAGTTCCCCTTCAATGGACGTCTTCAAACAGAGGCTGGACAGACATCTGTCTGAGATGATCTAGTGAATCCTGCTTTGAGCAGGGGGTTGGACCAGATGACCCAGGAGGTCCCTTCCAACTCTACCATTCTATGATTCTATGATTCTATGATCCGGACACTGGCTGAAGACAAAAAGCCCGACTGGTCTCGATTCCTCCCAGAACTGCTGTGGGCCTATAATAATCAAGTCCATTCCGTCACCGGATACACCCCATTACCCTTCTCTTTGGCCTTCCAGACAAAGACATCCATGAGTTGCAACTGTCTAGCTCCGAAGAAGATACCTGTGGTACCTATCCTTCCTGGCTACAAACACACCGCCAGAGAATGGAGACTGTCTACCGGCTAGTAGGCCAACAAATCCAGGATCAAGTGCACGCTGACCCACTTCCGGTACAAGAGGACTCACTGAATGTAGGTCAACTGGTCCTAGTCCGTATAAAGAAACCGCAAGGGAAACTCCGGCCCAAGTGGGAGACCGAAGTCTATCGAGTAATTGGACAGCCGTACCCCGGTGGCCCCGTCTATCGAGTGCAGGGCGAAGACAGTGGCAGCATCCGAACTTTGCACCGTAATATGTTGCGCCCCTGCCGTTCCCAGCCTGACTCCCCTACTGTGATACCTAGAGAGATGGATATCACTAATACTGTCGGAGACGCTGACCCTGGGGATGTAGAGATTGAATGCATGCCTACCCCTGTCCGTCCGACTGACGCACTTGGACCGATTACCTCCTCTACTGACATGTCGACTGGGAAAGAGAGTGGGGTGACTGATCGGAGGGAGGGGATCCAACCTGTTAGGCGGACAACGAGAACCGCTGCAGGGGTACCTCCAGGACAGTCCTACAGAGACCAATATGTGTGGCCCTCTTCCCAGCCGCCCCCTGTCACATCCACAGCCATCGCCTCCCTGGAACCGGTCGTTGACAGGGACTGCCAACCTTTGAGTGGGGGGGCGTGTAGTGAGCTGGCAGACTCTGGCTGTTCTGTGATAATTGAGATAGAGCCTGTGACAGGAATGATTACGCAGGATGGTGTTGCCACCTTGTGGCCAGAGATTGCACCTGCGCAGGGTGTGATGACAGAGAAAAAGACTGAGCCTCCTGTGTCCCGCCCTAGAGAGTCATGTGACCAGAGTGGGAAGCAGGAAAAAGCGCGCAAAGAGTCTGTTGTTGTCTGTGAAAAGAGCCAGGACGGTGTGCAGCTCCTCGTGTGTGGCGCAGAGGAGACTCTCAACGTGATTTCTTTTATCTGACATCTTATCATCGGGGCCTTCCCCAGCTTCTGCACTGCTGAGGGATACAGCTATTACACTCCCTGCTACTGGAGTGTGGACTACATAAGGGAATCCACAAAAGCTGCTATCCGGATCAGAGAGACTGTAAGCGGGACCTCTGGCGAGAGGCCGAAGTATTCCTTTCTTTCAGTAAAATTTGTTGTTCCTGTCTTCTTCAGCTGGGATGCCTTCCTGCAAAGACAGACAGGCCTGCGACGGGGGACACATCCTTCTGGAATAAAGAACTGGTAACGTGTGAGTAGGGACAGTGAGGGTCAGCTTATCAGTACACGTTATTGCTGTGCATATTTACGGTTGTCATTTATTGTGTTCTGCTGTGTTAAAAATGTATACAAGTAAAGATACGGTTATCAAGATAGAGTCTGTGTGTGGGGATCTTGCTGGGCCAGATCATAGATACCAACGCGCGGCCTTGCCCGCGGTCACTTCATCTGTATATGTTCAGATTTTTTATCAGTTAACAAAATGCATAGTTAAGATTGATAAATGCAAAAAAATGTTAGTAAACCTAGAAATTTGTTTTTTAGTTAATTTTTTTTTTATTTTAATTAATAATAGCATAGAAGGATAAGGAGGGGGACTAGGAACATAATCAATAGCCAAAATCATAGTCAGGAGGACAGCCGGGGTCAGATACTGGGTGATCAGTAAAAGCCAATCAGTATGAATACCGCGGAGCCCGGTGACAGAGGCGTTACTGAAACATGTCCAGGTATAGATGGACCAGTCAGAAGGCCACAGGTAGATGGTGATGGTCCTTCTATACAGGTCCAGCAGTGATGGTGGATCTGCTGGACTTCAGGTTTCCTGTCTTTCAGATGGTTTTAGGGCAAGAGTAACAGCATGCAAATATGCCAGCAGCCCTGGATAATCCACGCCGGCAGGATGATAAGATCCGGCGGAAGATGGAACCTATGAGAAGAGAAGTAAATATAATGGAAGTGATGGGACTCCATAATACATGACACTGCTGTGCGGTCACTGTGGCCGGACGGCAGAGGAATCTTATCATACAGAGGTCAGGGATCATTGTCAGCCATCATACATGTGACAATCCATCACTGACAGATGACATCTGCTCCGCATGAATTATTCTCACTGACCGACATCACACAACATGGAGCTGATTCTCACACTTACCTCGTCTCTTATTCCCCTTTTCTACATTTTCAGATTTATTGAAGATTTTCTTTCCTCCTGAGCTGGAAATTCTGATCAGAAAGTAAAAAAAACCTCAGTAACGACATATTCCCATGGGACCTGCTTAGTCTCCTGTATATAGTCCTGTCTCCTATAGTCCTGAAAATCTAGTATTGCTTCATAATAGGGCAGAATAAGTCCTATATAATGTGCATAACCTCATCTGAGGGACATTAGATGTACCACTAATATAGAGAAGTAAGTGTCCTGTCTGCCGCCATGTGGTACATCATTGATGAGAGATATTTTATAATAGGAGACGATGTCTCCTTATGATGATGTAGGTTATTGGATGCTACAACATATCTCACAGAAACAATGAAAAAAACTTCTGTACACAATGTAAGGAAATAGAGATAGAGTATGGGCCATGGGCAACATAATTGGGATCCATGAAACATAGACAACATAGGAAACCTATTACAGAAAAACCACGTAGAAATATTTGAGCCTTAAAGACAACATTCACATTGTTGGTGCTGTAGACATGTACATACCTGACAATGGGGACGAGGATGGCAAACTGCTAATAGCATCTTCTCTATCAGATAGAGGAACAGAATCTTTCTGCCTGTTTGAAAGAAAATAAATGTGTAAATCAGAAATAAATGCAGTATAAAAGGGGTTTTCTCAGTATAAGAACATGGACAATAGGGCCTAATAGGATGCATGACCGTCATAGTGGGGAAGGTTTCCTGCTCAAAACTACCTTCTATAGAGCCGAGCAGAAATCAGCTGCTAAGCATGACTGGCATGTAATACTACATCTCTGCCACAATATGGGCAGCACTAAAAATGCATGACCGGCCGCAATTATAGACTGTTAGTTATCACCAGCAGTTTCTAAAGGCAAAAGCACAATTACCGCTCATCATGGGGTGGTGGATGCTGAATTTGATAATATGGTATTTATATCCTATATTTGATGTTGTGTACATATATCATCCTGAAGCTCCCAGTAGTGGCCCCATAATCTACTCACATCTCTGAGATGTTTGTGCTGGATTCTACGGTATACTCTGGAGAGGACTTGGGATCCTCATTGTCCATTGTCCTGGTAGCAGTGGTACAGAGCTAAATGTGGAAACAATAAAAAATATATGAAATAATTTAATGTTTACTTTTACGTGTCTTTTACACATATTTTGGATTTATTAATCACATACTTACTTTTGAAAATCGTTCAGAAGTTGATATAAAATTGTGGAAGTCAAGACTCTCATTGTCCTCACTTGTGTGCTCTGAGACCAGATGTTTGTTTATATCATAATGATCTACAAGACATAGATAATGAAGTGCTATTAGAGGTTGTCAGTATAACACAGTCACCATTTATCATTAATATTAATGGGAAACAATTGTTACATATTAAGGAAGACGAGACAAACAGCCGCTTAGTCTAGATGACGTCTTCTTCTACTTACTCATAAATAAGCTGGTGTCCACATCTGATGTTAGCTTAGGAACATACACCGGCTTTTGACTTAGAAGGTTATCAAAGTCTAAGTCACTTAAGAAGGGATGACCCTTGATCTCAAATACTCCTCCTGGATAAAGAAAAACAAAGGTGATGTGGATATTGTCAGAAACTCCCCCATATCTAAACGGTGTATCTTAATCTGAACTAATTATATAACTGAGCCGACATGTAAGAAATAGACTAAAGCACTAAAAATGCACAAGCTGATAGACAAGTGCCGATCCTCATGTACATTTGCGATATGTCCTCGGTGTAATAAGGAAATAATAATATTATTATATCTGTTACCTGTCCCAAGTCTATGCACAGGATTTATTATGAGCAGCTCTGTGATAAGGGTCTGAGCATCAGGTGGAGGAGCACGATCACAATTCCAAATTATGTGTCCTGTTATGTAGAAAATTACAGAACATAAAACCTCTTTACTGGACTATAAGATAAAGCAAAGGAAAAAACTAAACTAATGTAACCAGTCAAAGCAATGATTGGATCATTCTACTTACCAATGCCAATACTTTTATAAAGCTCAATTACAGAACCCCCACGAAGTGGTACGTATCCCAGGAGAAATTCAAGTAGGATTATCCCCATTGACCACCAGTCAACAGGTCTTCCGTAGCCTTTCTTTAGGATGATCTCTGGGGCTTTGTATAATGGGGTGCCACAGTCCTGGAAACCAAGAGAGATTAGAGATGAAAATAGATTAAATTATTATTTTGCCAAGTTTTCGACATAAAAACAGAATGACAGAAGATAAAATATCAGTGGAAAGTTATCTAAAAATGAAGAATGTAGAGAAGACACAATAGGGTGATGAGATTTGTACAGAACCAGCTAAGTTCCTGTAAATAATGCTGACCTCACGGTTCAGGAACTCTCTGGCGATGTCCTCCGCTAATTCCTTGTAGATGTTGGTGTTTGGTATCATGACACCAACTTTTGAAAGCCCAAAATCTGTGACTTTAATATGTCCAGTAGACGTTATCAGGAGGCTGTGAAAGAAAAGATGGGTTTAGCTTCATAGACCGTGAGATGATAAAGGATAAATTTCCCCCTTTTGTTATAATACAGGGGGCACTTACTTCTCTGGCTTCAAGTCTCTGTGCACCACACCATAACTATGGAGGTATTCTACAGCAAGAACCGCTTCTGCAAAGTATAAGCGGGCCAAGGGGACAGGTAAAGGACCCCTGGTTCTTAGGAGGGTCCTGCAGTCTCCACCTATAGAAGAAAGAAAATATGACAGGTAAGTGGTTTATTCAGCGGATCACCATAATGTATAATGAGAAGTGAGCAGAGACATTGGGGCAGGAGAGAATATATAAAGATATAATGTATATTCGACATAATATTAGCCTGAAGTCATGGTGAAACGTCATCCATGTAACTAATAACACAAATAGCATCTTGTCTACAGCTGGAGATACTGACAGTGCGGACATACAGGGAGATCACACACATCAATGACTTTCCGGGCATCTTGGTAATGGATAACCTATAGTAAATGCTCTGTGGGGATGTAACCATTCACATTGAAAAATCCTAATTTTAAGAGTGGTGATAAAATGTAAGCAGACATGGTCTGAATATAATACAATGTACGTGTCCTACCTCCTACATACTCCATGACCATACACAGGTGAGATCTTGTAGGGAAGGAGCAGAGCATGGAGACCACAAAGGGACAATCAGCGAATGTCAGGATGTCCCTCTCCAGAAAGGCCATTTCCACTTTCCGTGGCCTATCCAAGTTCTTCTTGGCCATTTTCTTCATAGCAAAGACCTGTTGTGAGACTTTATGATGCACTAAGTAGACGGCACTAGAGAGAAGGAGAATCCAAGGGTTATAATAAATCCTTATTACAGTCTGTATATAGAAGTCATTATATGATTTTCTGTACTAATGTTTATACTAGAAGTCCGGCCATCACTAGAAATCCACATCTAGAAATACATGAAACACTACATAGATCACCTATGGGAGGTTCCACAATGCCACGTCTGCCGGAGCCCTCACCAAGGTCACATTACAGGTGAGAGAATCTACTGAAATTCTTCTTGGGCAGATTCGCTATAATTGACCAGTAGTTACGATTCAGTCCAAATAAAAATTGGTCCAAATTGAAAGTCCTCCAATTGCTGTAAGCAGATGTTTTTTAAGCTCTCTCCACACCCCAAAGCATAATAAATGGAGGGGAGGAAATACGTTAAAATGTAATTAAACATAATATACCCACCTGTCCTAGGCCCTCACCTGTCCATCACTGCAGTCCTCCATCCTCTGTGCCAGTCTTTGGTTGTTCTGGCGCCCCCTTCTGCTGCTGAGGCCAGTGATTGGACTCACATGGTCATGGTGGACGGTGGCAGGTGCAGATGTCATTGATGTCCATATCGTGTCACCCCTATCGTGACCATGTGTAGCCAATAACTCTTATCAGCTCCATAATGAAGCCCCCCCAAAAAAACAAAGACTGGAGCGGAGAGCAGGAAAGCTCTGGTGGAGGTGGCAGCATAAGGACAGATGAGGGTCCAGGACAGGTGAGTGTAATGTATTATATTATTTGAATCCCTTTCCTTACAGTTTGATTTGTTACAGATCAGTTTGCTCAACTGGATATACAGTACAGTAACTGAGCTGAATAGTGACATTTAGATGTGGACAGTGGTGTGGACTTGTATCGTTTCCCTATGACAGTGATGGCGAACCTTTTAGAGACCGAGTGCCCAAACTGCAATCCAAAACTCACTTATTTATCGCAAAGTGCCAACACGGCAATTTAACCTGAATACTGTCTGAGGTTTTATTTTGGAAAAACAACTCCTACATTAGCACGCAATAGAGTCTATAGCAAAGAGCTTGTAAGCGCTGCAGTCCAAGCCTAAGATTCTCGCCACCGATTGCAGAGGAGGTCTGTTCTTGAGAATGGAGAGGATTTTTATTCAAAAGTAAAATTGCAAAGTCGTTTGTTTTTACAACCTCTTTGTTTCTGTAACCCTTTATCATGATGAGAATAACCCTTTAAGCCAGGGATGTCAAACTTTAATATACAGAGGGCCAAAATTAAAAGCTTGGACAAAATCACAGGCCAAACTTTATATTTGTTAAAAAATGTCTACAATTCAGGAAGTTTTTCCTTATCAAATAAAACTATTAACTTTTGCAATTATATTGTAATAATATAATATGTTATGTAAGAGCCGTAAAAAGCATGGCCTAATGTAAATATGTAATAACAAAAGGATAAAAAAAACTTGAATAAAACAGATAATAAAGTATGATGCAAACAAATGTGCCCCCAAACAGAGTATGATACCCCCACAGTGAATTCCTCCACATGCACAGTATGATGACCCTACTGTACCCCCCATCAATCCCTGGTGACCCCATCACAGTATGATTGTGACCCCATCACAGTATGATTCTCCAGCAGTAATCCCCACACAGCCCTCCATACAGTATAATGGTCCCCACATAGTTCTCCATACAGTATAATGACACCACATAGTCCTCCATACAGTGTAATGGGCCCCACATAGTCCTCCATACAGTATAATGGGCCCCACATAGTCCTCCATACAGTATAATGGCCCCATATAGTCCTCCATACAATGTAATGGCCCCACATAGTCCTCCATACAGTACAATGGCCTCACATAGTCCTCCATACAGAATAATAGGCCCCACATTGTCCTCCATACAGTATAATGGTCCCCACATAGTTCTCCATACAGTATAATGACACCACATAGTCCTCCATACAGTGTAATGGGCCCCACATAGTCCTCCATACAGTATAATGGGCCCCACACAGTCCTCCATAAAGTGTAAAGGGCCCCACATAGTCCTCCTTACAGTATAATGGCCCCCACATAGTCCTCCATACAGTGTAATGGGCCCCACATAGTCCTCCATACAGTGTAATGGCCTCACATAGTGCTCCATACAGTGTAATGGGCACACATAGTCCTCCATACAGTATAATGGCCCCATATAGTCCTCCATACAATGTAATGGCCCCACATAGTCCTCCATACAGTACAATGGCCTCACATAGTACTTCATACAGAATAATGGGCCCCCATATGGTCCTTCCTACAGTATAATGGCCCCCACATAGTCCTCCATACAGAATAATGGTCCCCCATATGGTCCTTCGTACAGTATAATGGCCCCACATAGTCCTCCATACAGAATAATGGGCCCCACATAGTCCTAAATACAGAATAATGGGCCCTCATATGGTCCTTCCTACAGTATAATGGCCCCCACATAGTCCTCTATACAGTGTAATGGGCCCCACATAGTCCTCCATACAGTATATTGGCCCCATATAGTCCTTCCTACAGTATAATGGGCCCCACATACTCTTTCATACAGTATTATGAGCACCACATAGTCCTCCATACAGTGTAATGGTCCCACATAGTCCTCCATACAGTACAATGGCCTCACATAGTCCTCCATACAGAATAATGGGCCCCACATAGTGCTCCATACAGAATAATGGGCCCCCATATGGTCATTCCTACAGTATAATGGCCCCCACACAGTCCTCCATACAGTGTAATGGGCTCCACATAGTCCTCCATACAGTGTAATGGCCCCATATAGTCCTCCATACAGTGTAATGGGCCCACATAGTCCTCCATACAGTATAATGGCCCCACATAGTCCTCCATACAGTATAATGGCCCCACATAGTCCTCCATACAGTATATTGGCCCCATATAGTCCTTCCTACAGTATAATGGGCCCCACATACTCTTTCATACAGTATTATGAGCACCACATAGTCCTCCATACAGTGTAATGGGCCCCACATAGTCCTCCATACAGTATAATGGCCCCACATAGTCCTCCATACAGTATAATGGCTCCAAATGCTCCTCCATATTGTAAAATGGCCCCATATAGTCCTCCATACAGTATAATGGCCCCGCATACTTCTCCATATTTTATAATGGCTCCATATAGTCCTCCATACAGTATAATGGCCCCGCATAGTCCTCCATACAGAATAATGGGCCCCCATATGGTCCTTCCTACAGTATAATGGCCCCCACATAGTCCTCCATACAGTGTAATGGGCCCGCATACTTCTCCATATTTTATAATGGCCCCACATAGTCCTCCATACAGTATAATGGCCCCACATAGTCCTTCATACAGTATATTGGCCCCATATAGTCCTTCCTACAGTATAATGGGTTCCACATAGTTTTTCATACAGTATTATGAGCACCACATAGTCCTCCATACAGAATAATGGGCCCCACATAGTCCTCCATACAGAATAATGGGCCCCCATATGGTCCTTCCTACAGTATAATGGCCCCCACATAGTCCTCATACAGTGTAATGGTCCCATATAGTCCTCCATACAGTGTAATGGGCCCACATAGTCCTTCATACAGTATAATGGCCCCACATAGTCCTCCATACAGTATAATGGCCCCACATAGTCCTCCATACAGTATATTGGCCCCATATAGTCCTTCCTACAGTATAATGGGCCCCACATACTCTTTCATACAGTATTATGAGCACCACATAGTCCTCCATACAATGTAATGGGCCCCACATAGTCCTCCATACAATATAATGGCCCCACATAGTCCTCCATACAGTATAATGGCTCCACATGGTACTCCATATTGTATAATGGCCCCATATAGTCCTCCATACAGTATAATGGCCCTGCATACTTCTCCATATTTTATAATGGCCCCATATAGTCCTTCCTACAGTATAATGGGCCCCACATACTCTTTCATACAGTATTATGAGCACCACATAGTCCTCCATACAGTGTAATGGGCCCCACATAGTCCTCCATACAGTATAATGGCCCCACATAGTCCTCCATACAGTATAATGGCTCCATATAGTCCTCCATACAGTATAATGGCCCCGCATAGTCCTCCATACAGTATAATGGCCCCACTTAGTCCTCCATACAGTATAATGGCCCCACATAGTCCTCCATACAGTATAAAGGCCCCACATAGTCCTCCATACAGTATAAAGAGACCACATAGTCCTCCATATTGTATAATGACTCCGCATACATCTCCGTACAGTATAATGGCCCTGCATAGTGTTCCATACTGTATAATGGCCCCACATAGTCCTCCATACCTTATAATGGCCCTACATAGTCCTCCATACAGTATAATGGCCCCGCATGGTCTTCCATACAGTATAATGGCCCCGCATACTTCTCCACACAGTATAATGACCCCGCATACTTCTCCATACATTATAATGACCTCGCATACTTCTCCGTACAGTATAATGGTCCTGCATAGTGTTCCATACTGTATAATGGCCCCACATAGTCCTCCATACCTTATAATGGCCCCACATAGTCCTCCATACAGTATAATGGCCCCGCATGGTCCTCCATACAGTATAATGGCCCCGCATACTTCTCCACACAGTATAATGACCCCGCATACTTCTCCGTACAGTATAATGGTCCTGCATAGTGTTCCATACTGTATAATGGCCCCACATAGTCCTCCATACAGTATAATGGCCCCGCATGGTCCTCCATACAGTATAATGGCCCCGCATGGTCCTCCATACAGTATAATGGCCCCGCATACTTCTCCACACAGTATAATGACCCGCATACTCCTCCATACAGTATAATGACCCCGCATACTTCTCCGTACAGTATAATGGTCCTGCATAGTGTTCCATACTGTATAATGGCCCCACATAGTCCTCCATACAGTATAATGGGCCCCGCATACTTCTCCACACAGTATAATGACCCCGCATACTCCTCCATACAGTATAATGACCCCGCATACTTCTCCGTACAGTATAATGGTCCTGCATAGTGTTCCATACTGTATAATGGCCCCACATAGTCCTCCATACAGTATAATGACCCCGCATACTCCTCCATACAGTATAATGACCCCGCATACTTTTCTGTACAATATAATGGCCCTGCATAGCGTTCCATACTGTATAATCAGGTCGCACGTGTAGAGGAGAGTGGCCGCGGTGCTAGTGAGAGGGGAATGGTGCGCGGGCTGAGGAGAGTGATGGTGGTGGCGGCAGTGCTGAGGACATGGAGCTCGTGCCCACCGGGAGGGCTCTGCGTGCCATAGGTTCGCCACCACTGCCCTATGATAACACTGAATGTTAGAGCACAGAGGCAGAAGTATTGTCATAGGGAACCCTGAGAAATGTGGATTATGGTAACAGAAATCTCACCCAAAAGCTCCGCTGCTGATGAGTTTCGAAGTTTCATAGTCGCTCATATGCGGCTTTCCTGCCGGGATCAATGATGATTCGATCACGCTCTATAAAGGAATAAGAAATGATATTAAGGAAAAAAGCTCCAGATGCAGAAACGTCTCCCCCTATATTATGTCCCAGCTGATTTACACTGATCCGATGTAGGGAGGATACAAGCCGGACGCTCCGCAGACACGGATGTAATATAAGGGGGTCCTCTATACACCGGTATAATTGTAAAGTGCTGGATAATATGAGAGATCAAACAGAGAAGAACTTACTGGGAATCTGTCAGCAGGATTGTTCTATGTAATCTGGAAGTAGCATGATGTAGGGGCAGAGACCCTGATTCCAACGATGTGTTACTTACTAGGCTGTGTGCTGTTGTTTCCATAAAATCAGTTTTTGATCAGCAGGAGATTATCACTAGAGGACTATGTGTCTCGTGCCATGTAGTCCTATTGCTCTGTAACCCCGACTCAACCACGGATTAGCAGCGTTCTGCCTATGCACAGTGTACACAGAAAGCTGCCAATCAGTAGTGTGGGCGGGGTTATACAGGGCTCAGCATTCAGAGGACTGCTAGATCTGCTGCGAATAAAACAGTGATTTTATTACAACTGCTGCACCCAGTAAAGTAAGTGATATATCGTTGGAATCAGGGTCTCTGTCCCTACATCATGCTGCTCTCTGATGAAATAGCATGAACCTGGTGACAGATTCCCTTTAATATAAATGCAGTTGACTAACACATTAGTGTCATCTCCACTTAGAATAGAGACGTCCCCTGGTTATATGGGGGATAATACTGGTCAGGTCAGTCACACCCCATAATCTGGTGATACACAGACGTCCCCCTCTATGATACTTACACCGGCGGATTCCTGGATCTCCGGGATCTCACAGATTCCACTGTCAGGATTCACCAGCGCAGATGGAACTAAAATAGTGATAAATGATGAAGAGATAAAATGTATTAGACGATATCAATCCTACATAGATAATACAGCGATATAACGGGGAAATGACAAGACGTCTGTGAATGGGATTAATACTCGTTATATGGGGATTCTAATATGGGAACGTACGGGGCATCCACAGATAAATGTAATGTAAATGATGGAGGACCCCCAATCATCACATGAATGAGGAGCCCCCCACCCCTGCTGCACATGAGAGTGATGGGAAGAGAGCTGAAACATAGCAGCCATATGCAAATTAGCCTGGAAGTGCACTGGGGGCGTGTCACTGCACTCAGATTTCTCTTCCATGCCCCCAGTGCACTTCCATCCTGATTTGTATATGGCTTTTACATTAGATTTCTCCTGACTGGTACATTGGATTTCTGCAAGCAAATAATTATTATTAGGGGACAATGGCCTATACGGTCATACTCAGCGGCGGCAGGCCACGCGACTGCTATGGGACCCGTGAGCTGGTGGGGCCCAGTGTCAGCGCCCGCATTGGGCTCCGCCTGCATCGGGCCCCTTCCACATCCCACCCCAGATCGCAGTTGAAAGCAATGATGGAGGCGGGAGCGTTATATGAAACTTCCTTTCACATCATTCCCCCTCTGCGTCTGATGCAGCAGCGCGATGACATCAGTTCAATTGGGTCGGGTAGTGGAGCTGATGAGAGGCGCTGCAGAGACTGAAGCAGCGGGGGAACAAGGAGCGGTAAGTGTATATTTATTTATTTTTGAGTGAGTATGTGGTGTCCATATTGCTGGAGGACTGTGGCTGCACTCGATCCTATGGGTGCTGCACTCAGTCCTATGGGGGCTGCACTAAGCCCTATAGGGGTTGCACTGAACCCCATGGGGGCTGCATTATGCCCTATGGGGGCTGGCTTATATTGCGAGGAAGACCATGGGGGGTGCATTATATTGCATGGAGGACCATGGGGGTGCATTATATTGCATAGAGGACCATGGGGGTGCATTATATTGCATGGAGGACCATGAGGGGTGCATAATATTGCGTGGATGACCATGGGAGGTGCACAATATTGCATGGAGGACAATATGGGTGCATTATATTGCATGAAGGACCATGGGGGTGCATTATATTGTGTGAAGGACCAGGGGGATGCATTATATTGCATGGAGGACCATGGGGGGTGCATTATATTGCATGGAGGACCATGGAGGGTGCATTATATTGCATGGAGGACCATGAGGGGTGCATTATATTGCATGGAGGACCATGGGGGGTGCATTATATTTTGTGGAGGACCACGAGGGGTGCATTATATTGCATGGAAGACCATGGGGGTGCATTATATTGTGTGGGGACCATGGGGTGGCGCATTATATTATATGTAAGGCTATGTGGGACCATTATGATATTTGAAGGGTTATGTGGGGCCATTATAATATTTGGAGGGTTATGTCGGGGCATTATACTGTATGCAAGCAATTATACGGTGTGAAGATTTGTGTGGGGTCCATCTTACTGTGTGAAGGGCTGTGTGTTGCCTTTATACTGTTTGGAGGGCTAGCAGGGGCCATTTTATGGTGTGGTGAGGTATGGGGGCCATTATACTGCATAGAAGGCTGTGTGGGGGTCACAGTTGGGGGATCATACTGTGTTGGGGTCACCATGCTTTGCGTCGGGAGTTGAGGGGGTGTACAGTAGGGTCATTATACTGTGCATGTGGAGGCTAATGTGGAGGAATGCACCATGGAGGAATCATACTGTATTTGGGGGGCACTTTTGTTGGCATCATACTATAGGGGGGCAATGAAATAGAAATCTAGGACTTCAGCAGGAGGAAAATTAATATGTAAAGGCTGGAAAGTTGTGAGATCTGCTCTCCTGTCACTCCGACAATTATTTAATTTTTTTTTTTTCAGTTGGGGGGGGCAATCAGAACTTCTGCTATTGTGCCCCATGATTTCTATGCATGCCCCTGGTCCTACCACTACTTCTATATGAAACAATGTGCTGCCAGGTTCCCATTACACAGAGTAGAGCAGACCTGAGCAAAGTGGAGACCGTGGGCCACATCCGGCCCTCTGACTGTTCCAGTCCGGCCTGTGGACTGAGATAGCAGTAGGACTGAAGCAGAGGCCCACGGACCGCACCGTGCCTGCCCACTCGCTTACACCGCCGCCTGGCCCTGTCTCCATCTGCGAGCCGCTGAGCTGCTGCATTAGTAGAGGAGGGACCTCCAGCCCCTTCCTCCGCCAATCAGCGTGTGTAGCAGCTGACGCAATGAAGTCATCGGAGACATGAAAAGAGGCACAGCACCGGGGGCACGGGAGCAAGGTGAATGTGTGCTTTTTTTAAGGTGTATGGGATGTCTGACAGGACACGGGGAGACTATAGGGGTCTATTGCAGGACATGGGGAGGCTATAGGGTTCTATTGCAGGACATGTGAAGGCTATAGGGGTCTATTGTAGGACATGGGGAGGCTATAGGGGTCTATTGCAGGACATGGGGAGGCTATAGGGGTCTATTGCAGGACATGGGGAGACTATAGAGGTCTATTGCAGGACATGGAGAGGTTATAGGGGTCAATTGCAGGACATGGGGAGGCTAGAGGGGTCTATTGCAGGACATGTGAAGGCTATAGGGGTCTATTGCAGGACATGGGGAGGCTATAGGGGTCTATTGCATGACATGGGGAGGCTATAGGGGTCAGTTGCAGGACATGGGGAAGGCTATAGGGGTATATTGCAGGACATGGGGAGGCTATAGGGGTCTATTGCAGGACATGGGGAGGCTATAGGGGACTATTGCAGGACATGGGGAGGCTATAGGGGTCTATTGCAGGACATGGAGAGACTATAGAGGTCTATTAAAGGACATGGAGAGGTTATAGGGGTCAATTGCAGGACATGGGGAGGCTATAGGGGTCTATTGCAGGACATGGGTAGGCTATAGGGGTCAGTTGCAGGACATGGGGGAGGCTATAGGGGTCGACTGCAGGACATGGGGAGGCTAAAGGGGTCTATTGCAGGACATGGAGAGGCTATGGGAGTCTATTGCAGGACATGGGAAGGCGATAGGGGTCTATTGCAAGACATGGGGAGGCTATGGGAGTCTGTTGAAGGACATGGGGAGGCTATGGGGGTCTGTTGCAGGACATGTGGAGGCTATGGGGGTCTGTTGCAGGACATGTGGAGGCTATGGGGGTCTGTTACTGGACATGGGGTGGCTATGGGGGTCTGTTGCCTGACATGGGGAGGCTATGGGGGTCTATTGCAGGACATGGAGAGGCTATGGGGGTCTGTTGCAGGACATGTGGAGGCTATGGGGGTCTGTTGCAGGACATGTGGAGGCTATGGGGGTCTGTTGCTGGACATGGGGAGGCTATGGGGTCTGTTACTGGACATGGGGATGGTCTGGGGGTCTGTTGCTGCATATAGGGAGACTATAGAGTTTCATTGCAGGACATGGGTAGGCTATAGGGGTCTATTGCAGGACATGGGGAGGCTCTGGGAGTCAGTTGAGGGACATAGTGAGGCTCTAGGAGTCAGTTGAGGGACATGGTGAGGCTCTGGGAGTCTGTTGAGGGACATGGTGAGGCTATGGGGGTCTGTTGCTGGACATGGTAAGGCTATGGGGGTCTGTTGGAGGACATGAGGAGGCTATGAGGGTCTGTCCCAGGACATGGGGAGGCCTATGAGGGTCTGTTGCAGGACATGGGGAGGCTATAGGGGTCTATTGCAGGACATGGGGAGGCTCTGGGAGTCAGTTGAGGGACATAGTGAGGCTCTAGGAGTCAGTTGAGGGACATGGTGAGGCTCTGGGAGTCTGTTGAGGGACATGGTGAGGCTATGGGGGTCTGTTGCTGGACATGGTAAGGCTATGGGGGTCTGTTGGAGGACATGAGGAGGCTATGAGGGTCTGTCCCAGGACATGGGGAGGCCTATGAGGGTCTGTTGCAGGACATGGGGAGGCTATGGGGGTCTGTTTCTGGATGTGGGGAGGCTGTGTGGGGCTCTCATGTTGGACGTCGAGTGATTATGGGGCTCATACGGTATATAGAAGGGGCTGTATTCTTGTTCGAACTGTATAAAGGGGGATTCTTACTTCTGCTCAATATTAAGTCATGCAATTAATATTAATGTAATTAATATAAGAATTATAATTATTATATTGATATTAATATGGATCAGAATTAATCACAGTCTCTAATGTGGCCCCTCGGGAAAATGAATTGCCCACCCTTGGAGTACAGAGTATATCTAACATTATCCCCGTCCTCTATTATATCTGGATATTCCTTGTAGAAGGTCGGGTGATCGCTCACCTGTAATAAGATCGCTGTTCAGCTCCGGCTGACTCCTTGTAGGGTCAGGGATTTCCGGGGTCACATTTTGCTCATATTCGCCGTCGCCTTCTGGTGTTTCCTGATTGATATAATATATATAATTAATATGTGGAATATTTCACTAAATTACCAAATACATAAATCAGGAAGGACTAAATCAACATTTACAGATACACCAATTGTAACTGTACGAATCCCGCGCCATCTTCAGAACTTTTCTCAGAAAGTTCTCTCACTTCAGGGGATTAAGATGAGTTAACATTACAAAATCTCACGTTCTGTGTCAGATTCTATTTTCTACACCGTGATATCCCAGAGCGGTGTTATCTGCGTTCTATATACCATGGCGATATCTTGTAATTCATTCATTACAGTATTCGGTAGAATTGCTTTACACTGCAGCTCCTCTCCACAAGTCCAGATTAATATACTGTATAAGAGACTTGTATACACAATATTTCTGTAAAGATGTCTATTATCTCAGCTGCAGCATTTAGAAGCAGGAAGACTCTGATAATAGTGATAGACAGAGGCGGGATATACAGACTTCCCACCACTGAGCTGTGACTACATCTGCAGAATACAGACTGTCATCACAGACGAGGGAGCAGCAGAGACAGACGGCCATAAAATATCCTATGCCTGCCGGGGACTGACAGGGAGGCCTGTAAGATCTAACCCCAGATCTTCTGAGATCTGACTGGTGATCTGGAGAAGATCAGAGAACAAGGACGAGTGATAGAGAAGATGATGGCTTCTTACCAGGCGTTCCGATGAGCGGGCCGGACGTTCCAGTACACACAGGACTTTTTCGGCCAGGTCTTTAACAAAAGCCAAATCTCCATTTTGAGATCTTTTTTCAGCCTATAAAGAAGAAAAGAAACAATAAGGAACATTCTGAGGTGAGAAAGGTCACAATGGAGGCGGCCATTGTATGTGACATCTGCTCCTCTCTCTGCAGATACAATGACTACATATCTGGGGTTTATAGTGTTATATATTAGAGGAAAGGACAAGCTTCTATCCCACCATTATTGTCTATTATTACAGAGAAGTTTTGTGCGGAGTGTCCGCCATTTACCTGTTGTAGTAATGTCCTGATGTTGTGACATAAATCCATCAGATACTCTGAGGTTAGTTGATCTTGTTGATTTTTGGTCAGGCAGTCCTTTACTAGCTGCATCACCAGCCGGCGAGTGAAGCTGAGGACGCCATCGGGTGGTAGAAGCACAATGTTAGGGCGATTGATGATAAGAATGTCCAATAGTGCTTCTTCCTGAAAATCGTCTAGATATAATCCAGCCATAGCGAAAAACTGCAAGTGCTATCAATCACTATGGAACCAAGAATGGCACCCGTGAGCCTGTGTGCATTGTAGAAGTAGCAATTGTGAGCTGTGATGTCATAATGGCCGACTGTCATCACGGAATCTTGTGATGGAATCTTCAAGAAGCGGCTCTGCACAAATACAGTGGGAAAAATAAGTATTTGATACACTGCCGATTTTGGAAGTTTTCCCACCTACAAAGAATGGAGAAGTCTGTAATTTTTATCGTAGGTACAGATTCTAAAAAAAAATCCAGAAAATCACATTGTATGATTTTTACATAATTTGCATTTTATTGCATGATATAAATATGTGATCACCTACTGATGAGCAAGAATTCTGGCTCACCGACCTGTTATGCTATGTACGCACGTTGAGTATTTGGTTGCAGAAATTTCTGCAAGGTTTCTGCATTTCTTGGCAGCAAAAACCCTGCTGAAAAAACAGACGTTTTGCCGCGATTTTGATGTGTTTTTGCCACATGTTTGAATGAGGTTTTTGCATGTGTTTTTTTAAGCTTTTTTGTATAGCAGTGAATGCTTTTTGGAGCTAAATAAAGATATTTGAAAAAAGAAATGTTGAACATTGCTTTAACCCTTAGATTACTGTTGGACCTGGGGTGAGTATATTGGTTAATTTAAATGATTAAAGAATGTGTCTGTTATATTTCAAATAAAGTGTTTTATTCTTGGTGTGTGTGTTTATTTAACTTTTTACTTACAGGTTTAGTACTGAGGGTTAATCCATGTCCATAAAGACACATACAAAAAATCAATTGCTAGACACTCTAGTTAGACATTACTACCTTAGATACCAATTAGCCACATGATAGGCTCAGGGATAAAAGTGACTCCAGCTCAACCAATAATGTAAGTATAGTTCATTTATTAGAAACGATAAAAATTACAATTAAAAACAATAAGTGAAGATAGAGGGGAGTGAGGAGAGGGGGGACCTCAAACCAGGAGACACCGATATGTAGACAACGATACTAATGCTTACACAAAATACAGCCAGTTAATGACATCAATATGGCTGCTGTATATTAGAATAAGTCACCAATTAGTCAATTACCATACTATACCATTTTGCATACATAAAGCGTATTCTACAAACTTCAATTTAAAGTGCATAGTGCAAAACATAACTATGTATTATTCAATAGTAATAGATCCACTGGTATAAAGAGGCAAAAGTCAGCTATGAATGTAAGATGGTAGTGCATCAGTATCAAAGTAAAAATGAAAACAATGTAGTTTAATTATTGCCAAATTTGGCTTATATTGATAAACTGATGGTCAAAGCTGTACTTCCATCAGATGATAATTAATTCAAACATTGGCTAAAGTGAAAAAAATGATTCATTACCTGAATACTATGTAGTAAGTGAGCAGGGAGTGATAAGGACGCTGTGTCTCCCGCAGCCTCCATAAGCGTCCTTATCACCTCACTTATTGCACCTCTGCATGAGAATTTTGTCACGCAGCATCGGTGCAGTTAGTGAGGTCACTGGATCTCATCAGCTGATGAACTCATGTGACCTCTGTCCTGGCAGCTCAGCACTATACACTGCAGGGAGCGATCACGCTCCTGTCAGTTTATAGCCTGCTGTGAGGTGATCGGATCACCATGGGATACTTGTGATTCGGCGGATAGGTGAGTATAAGCTCTTTTTTTTAACATTCATTTAAACTTATTTTTTCCCTGCAAGCACAGACCCAAGCTGATGACAGCTCCCATCATCAATGCCTGCACTTGCTATTATCAGCGGCAGCAGCCCTAGGCTGTTGGGAGGACTGGTCTTTCATCAGCTGAACCTGTCACCCGCGGTCAATTCTTTATGCGTTTTTGCTGCGTTTTTGACCCATAGACTTCAATTGAGTCCGTCAAATACGCAGCAAAAATACACAGCAAATCCGCAAATATTTTGATACCTGCGTTTTCGTTGCAGATTTGACTGACTCAATTGAAGTCAATGGGATAAAAACGCTCAAAGAATTGACATGCTACAGATTTAAATGCAATGCTAATCCTGACAAGAAAATTCCTGATCTTGTGCACAGCACTTCAGGATTTTCATTGCATTAGCTGGCACAAGGATTCTCTAGCATTTTGGGCCCATTTCCGTGTGGAAAAAAATGCTGTGAAAATGCACCAATAACACACCATGTGCACACAGAACACAGTTTTTTTTAAGAAGCCCTCCTACTCAGCATTCTTTACCTGTATTAATTGCACCTGTTTGAAGTCGTTACCTGTATAAAAGACACCTGTCCACACACTCAATCAATCACACTCCAAGCACTCCACTATGGCCAAGAACAAAGAGCTGTCTAAGGACACCAGGGACAAAATTGTAGACCTGCACAATGCTGGAATGGGCTACAGGAGAATAGGCAAGCAGCTTGTTGAGAAGGCAACAACTGTTGCTGCGATTATTAGAAAATGGAAGAAACACATGACGACTGTCAATCTTCCTTGGTCTGGTGCTCCATGCATGATCTTGCAATGTGAAGTAAGGATGATTCTGATAAAGGTCAGGAATCAGCCCAGAACTACATGGGAGGATCTGCTCAATGACCTGAAGAGAGCTGGGACCACAGTCTCAAACATTACCGCTAGTAACTTACTACACCGTCATGGACGAAAATCCTGCAGTGCACGCAAGGTCCCCCTGATCACGCCAGCACATGTCCAGGCCCATTTGAAGTTCACCAATGACCATCTGGATGATCCCGAGGAAGCATGGGAGAAGGTCATGTGGTCAGATGAAACCGAAATAGAACTTTTGGCTATCAACTCCACTCACTGTGTTTGGAGGAAGGAGAAAGATGAATACAACCCCAAGAACACCGTCCCAACCTTGAACCATGGTGGGGAAAACATCATACTTTGGGGGTCTTTTCTGCTAATGGGACAGGACAACTGCATCGTATTGAAGGGAGGATGGATGGGGTCATGTAGATTTTGGCTAACAACATCCTTCCCTCAGTAATGACAATGACCCAAAATACAGACAGGACAACTAAGGAGTGTCTATGTAAGAAGCATTTCAAGGTCCTGGAGTGGCCTAGCCAGTCTCCAGACCTAAACCCAATAGAAAATCTTTGGAGGGAGCTGAAACTAAATGTTGCCCAGCGACAGCCCCGAAAACTGAAAGATCTGGAGAAGATCTGTATGGAGGAGTGGGCCAAAATCCCTGCTGCAGTGCGTGCAAACCTGGTCAAGAACTACAGGAAACGTCTGACCTCTGTAATTGCAAAGGTTTCTGCACCAAATATTAAATTCTGTTTTTCTATTGTATCAAATACTTATTCCAGGCAATAAAATGCAAATTAATTATGTAAAAATCATACAAAGCAATTTCCTGGATTATTTTTTTTTTACATTCTGTTTCTCACAGTTGAAGTGTACCTATAACAAAAATTACAGGCCTCTCCATTCTTTGTAGGTGGGAAAACTTGCAAAATCAGCAGTGTATCAAATACTTATTTTCCCAACTGTAGATGCTGCCTTGCAATATTTAGGGTTTGTTCAAACTCGCGTATAAATAATGGGTCCCATTCCCATCCAGGAGAGTGGAAGAAATCTTAGTCACTAAGCTGGTACTGTAAAAAGGAAGTGTTTTTGTCACAGAAAAAAAAATGCTGATGTAATGGCATTTGTGGAAACACCCCACAGATATCCTCAGTCATATGATGGGAAATATTGTATATACAGTGGTGGCCAAAAGTATTGGCACCCCTGCAATTCTGTCAGATAATATTCAGTTTCTTCCTGAAAATGATTGCAATCACAAATTCTTTGGTCTTATTATCTTCATTTAATTTGCTTGCATGGAAAAAACACAAAATAGAATGAAGCAAAAATCAAATCATTGATCATTTCACACAAAACTCCAAAAATGGGCCAGACAAAAGTATTGGCACCCTCAGCCTAATACTTGGTTGCACAACCTTTAGCCAAAATAACTGCGAACAACCGCTTCCGGTAACCATCAATGAGTTTCTTACAATGCTCTGCTGGAATTGTAGACCATTCTTCTTTGGCAAACTGCTCCAGGTCCCTGATATTTGAAGGGTGCCTTCTCCAAACTGCCATTTTGAGATCTCTCCACAGGTGTTCTATGGGATTCAGGTCTGGACTCATTGCTGGCCACCTTAGAAGTCTCCAGTGCTTTCTCTCAAACCATTTTATAGTGCTTTTGGAAGTGCGTTTTGGGTCATTGTCCTGCTGGAAGACCCATCACGTCTGAGGGAGACCCAGCTTTCTCACACTGGGACCTACATTATGCTGCAAAATTTGTTGGTAGTCTTCAGACTTCATAATGCCATGCACACGGTCAAGCAGTCCAGTGCCAGAGGCAGCAAAGCAACCCCAAAGCATCAGGGAACCTCCACCATGTTTGACTGTAGGGACCGTGTTCTTTTCTTTGAATGCCTCTTTTTTTTCCTGTACACTCTATGTTGATGCTTTTTCCCAAAAAAGCTCTACTTTTGTCTCATCTGACCAGAGAACATTCTTCCAAAATGTTTTAGGCTTTCTCAGGTAAGTTTTGGCAAACTCCAGCCTGTTTTTTTTATGTCTCGGGGTAAGAAGTGGGGTCTTCCTGGGTATCCTACCATACAGTCCCTTTTCATTCAGACGCCGACGGATAGTACGGGTTGACACTGTTGAACTTGTTTGGATGTTAGTCGAGGTTCTTTATCCACCATCCGCACAATCTTGCGTTGAAATCTCTCGTCAATTTTTCTTTTCCGTCCACATCTAGGGAGGTTAGCCACAGTGCCATGGGCTTTAAATTTCTTGATGACACTGCGCACGGAAGACACAGCAACATTCAGGTCTTTGGAGATGGACTTGTAGCCTTGAGATTGCTCATGCTTCCTCACAATTTGGTTTCTCAAGTCCTCAGACAGTTCTTTGGTCTTCTTTCTTTTCTCCATGCTCAATGTGGTACACACAAGGACACAGGACAGAGGTTGAGTCAACCTCTGCGCATCCTCCTCCTCCTCATGTTCAGCCTCCATCTCAGATATCACCACATCAGTTACAAGCTGGAAGCACTGCAGTACTGCCTCAGCCAAGCGGCAACAGGCTGTGCTGAAACTCATAAGCTTAGGTGATAAACCTCACACTGCTTGTGAGTTGTGGACAGCTGTGAAAGAGCAGGCAGATCTGTGGCTGAGACCGCTGAACCTACATCCAGGCATGGTCGTGTATGGGGGCTCTGAGGCGAGGCGAGATCACACAAGTACCATGCCTGGCTCATGTGCTTAACATCGTGATTCAGCGGTTTCTTAAATCGTACCCCGAGTTGCCAGATCTGCTTGTCAAAGTACGCCGCCTGTCAGCTCATTTTCGCAAATCGGCTACAGCTTCCGCCGCCCTTGCTGTGTTGCAGCAGCGTTTACAGCTTCCGGCACACCGACTGGTGTGTGATGTCCCCACTCATTGGAACTCTACCCTTCACATGTTGCAAAGGATTTGTGAGCAGAAGAGAGCAGTTGTGGAGTACCAGCTGCAACAAGGCCGTCGATATTCAGGTTAGACTCCACACATAAGAGCTCAGGAGTGGATCTGGATGTCTGACATATGTACCATCCTGACAAACTTTGAGGAGTCCACCAAGATGGTGAGTGGTGATGATGCCATCATTAGCGTCAGCATCCCACTTGTCTGTCTTTTGCAACGCTCTCTGGAGAGAATTAAAGAGGAGGCATTGCAGCCAGAGTATGATGAGATGGATCAAGAAGCCGTAGCGGGTGATTACACACAGCCCAGCCTCATCTCATCCCAACGTGCATTGAGGGACAATGAGGGAGAGGATGAGGAGGAGGAGGAGGAGGAAGAACAGGAGCTGGTATCATGCGCTGTAGATGGTAGTACCTGTACAACTGTCATACCGTCGGTTCAGCGTGGGTGGCCTGAGGACAGGGGGGAGGAGGAGGAGGAGAGCATGGTCAGTCGTCATGTTGGTGAGGACATGGAAGCCTTGCCTGTTACCAGTCTGGCACGCATGGCTAACTTTATGTTACGCTGCCTTAACCGTGACCCTCGCGTTGTCAAAATGTTGGGTGACAGTCATTACTGGTTGGTGACACTTGTAGACCCCCGCTACAAGGAGAACTTTCACTCTCTTATTCCTGAGGTGGAGAGGTCTACAAAAATGGGGCAATACCAGAAGGCCCTTGCTGCAGAACTCTTAAAAAATTCCCATCTGAACACGCTAGCGGCAGAGGTCACAGTTCGTTGCCCAACCAAGGCGTACAGGCGAGAGAGACGCAACTCCAATCCAGCAGAGACAGGGGAACACTGTCAACGTTCTGGGACAGTTTTCTGACACCCGCCCAGCTTACAGGCCCTGAGGCGCGGGGAACTCTCACAAGGAGTGGAAAGTTTCAAAAGATGGTGAGGGAGTACCTTGCCGATCGTGCCAGCGTCCTCCGTGATTCCTCTGTACCTTTTAATTATTGGGTATCCAAGCTGGACACTTGGAATGAACTCGCTCTGTACGCCTTATCGGAGCGTGTTTTTAGTGCCGCTGGGGGAATTATAACTGATAAGCGCACTCGCCTGTCAACTGACAATGCTGACAAGCTGACCCTTATCAAAATGAACAAGGGCTGGATTGGGCCAGACTTTTCATCACCACCAAATGACAGCAGAGTAACATAAAGTCAAATCCACTGTGTTATTTCGGGAGGTGTATTCCCATGCACCGCTTCACACCCACTCATGGGTATACGCTTCCTCATTTTGGCTCTATTTTGCTCTTCTCCTTATCCTCAGCCTCCACCACCACTATACCACCAGGGTGACCTTGGTCCGTGTTGCCAGCATTGCAAGTTCCTCCCTCCTAATTTTTGGTAGCTTTTGCTTGGAAGGCATAGGAAAAGACTATGGGAGACCCACTCCCCAATAATGGGAATAATGCTTTTAAGATGCTGTACTGCATGGCTCTTGTTTGCCAGCATTGCAAGTTACTCTGTCCTAATTTTTGGCAGCTTTTGCTTGGCAGGCATAGGCAAAGACTATGGGAGACCCACTCCCCAATAATGGGAATAATGTTTTTAAGATGCTGTACTGCATGGCTCTTGCAAGGGGCATTTAAACCGTGTTGCTAAGCTACTGCGACCTCCACCACTTTTCCAAGGGGCATTGATATTGTCTTTTTATTCCACTGCGACCTCCACGTCTCTTCCAAGGGGCATTTAAACCGTCTTTTTAAGCTACTGTGACCTCCACCACTCTTCCAAGGGGCATTAAAACCGTCTTCTTAAGCTACTGCGACCTCCACCGCTCTTCCAAGGGGCATTAAAACCGTCTTGTTAACCCTAGAACGCATGACCATAAAAATCTACATTTTCACATACCTGGGGCCTTTTAGGCCCGTGTGCAAATAACATGGAATAACTCAAACAAAAATGACAAACAACTATATACCTGAGGAATACCTAGAGTTTCAAAATTCTAACTAAAGTAATCTTGCAGAAAATAGAAAACAATTAACAGGACGGGCCTGCGAGGCCCCAGGTATGCGTTCTAGGATTAAGCTACTGCGACCTCCACCATTCTTCCAAGGGGCATTAAAACCATCTTGTTAAGCTACTGCAACCTCCACGTCTCTTCCAAGGGGCATTAAAACCGTCTTGTTAAGCTACTGCAACCTCCACGTCTCTTCCAAGGGGCCTTAAAACTGTCATGTTAAGCTACTGCAACCTCCTCGTCTCTTCCAAGGGGCATTAAAACTGTCTTGTTAAGCTACTGCAACCTACACGTCTCTTCCAAGGGGCATTAAAACCTTCTTGTTAAGCTACTGCAACCTCCACGTCTCTTCCAAAGGGCATTAAAACCGTCTTGTTAAGCTACTGCAACCTCCACCACTTTTTCAAGGGGCATTGAAATTGTCTTTTTATTCCACTGTGGCCTCCACGTCTCTTCTAAGGGGCATTAAAACCGTCTTGTTAAGCTACTGCGACCTCCACTACTTCTCCAAGGGGCTTTTAAACCGTCTTGTTAAGCTACTGCGACCTCCACCACTCTTCCAAGGGGCATTAATATTGTCTTTTTATTCCACTGTGACCTCCACCACACCTCCAAGGGGCATTAAAACCGTCTTGTTAAGCTACTGCAACCTCCACGTCTCTTCCAAGGGGCATTAAAACCGTCTTGCTAAGCTACTGCGATCTCCACGTCTCTTCTAAGGGGCATTAAAACCGTCTTGCTAAGCTACTGCAACCTCCATGTCTCTTCCAAGGGGCATTAAAACTGTTTTGTTAAGCTACTGCAACCTCCACGTCTCTTTCAAGGGGCATTAAAACCGTCTTGTTAAGCTACTGCGAACTCCACCACTTTTCCCAGGGGCATTGATATTGTCTTTTTATTCCAATGCGACCTCCACCATTCTTCCAAGGGGCATTAAAACCGTCTTGTTAAGCTACTGCGACCTCTACCACTTTTCCCAGGGGCATTGATATTGTCTTTTTATTCCACTGCGACCTCCACGACTCTTCCAAGGGGCATTTAAACCATCTTGTTTAGCTACTGTGACCTCCACCACTCTTCCAAGGGGCATTAAAACCGTCTTGTTAAGCTACTGCGACCTCCACCACTTTTCCCAGGGGCATTGATATTGTCTTTTTATTCCACTGTGACCTTCACCATTCTTCCAAGCGGCATTAAAACAGTCTTGTTAAGCTACTGCGACCTCCAACACTTTTCCCAGGGGCATTGATATTGTCTTTTTATTCCACTGCGACCTCCACGTCTCTTCCAAGGGGCATTAAAACTGTCTTGCTAAGCTGCTGCAAACTCCACGTCTCTTCCAAGGGGCATTAAAACCATCTTGTTAAGCTACTGCAACCTCCACATCTTTTCCAAGGGGCATTAAAACCATCTTGTTAAGCTACTGCAACCTCCACGTCTCTTCCAAGGGGCATTAAAACCGTCTTTTTAAGCTACTGCAACCTCCACGTCTCTTCCAAGGGGCATTAAAACCATCTTGTTAAGCTACTGCAACCTCCACGTCTCCTCCAAGGGGCATTAAAACCATCTTGTTAAGCTACTGCAAACTCCACATCTCTTCCAAGTGGCATTAAAACCATCTTGTTAAGCTACTGCGACCTCCACCACTTTCCCCAGGGGCATTAAAACCATCTTGCTAAGCTGCTGCGACCTCCACCATTCTTCCAAGGGGCATTAAAACCGTCTTGTTAAGCTACTGCGACCTCCACCACTTTTCCAAGGGGCATTGATATTGTCTTTTCATTCCACTGCAACCTCCACCATTCTTCCAGAGGGCATTGCATTTCTTCCTAATTTTAGTCAGCTTTTGCTTTTCAATGCATAGGCGAACACTAAGGGAGACACACTCCCCAATAAGGGGTAGAAGGTTTTAGTATGCTGTAATCCACGTCTGTTTCAAGGGGCATTGCAGTTCCTCATAATTTTTGGAAAGCCTTCCATTCACTGCTTAGGCCAACATTGCACAGGAGACCCAGTTGCTATAAATGGAAAAAACGTTTTAGTTAAGGCCCTCTGACCTCCATGTCAAGGGGCATTAAAGTGCCTCGAAATTTTTGTTAGGCATTGCACTCACTGCATGCCCTTTAACTGTGTAGCCGAACCGCTCCTTTTGGTACCGAAACATATCCTACAAGACATGTGTGGTTGACTGGCGTGATATTGATGTGAATGGTCCCTGTTCCTCCTGCTCTTTCTCCTTTGCCACCACCTCATCCATCATTCATCACCTGAAGCTTTGTTTTAACAGGAGTCATAGAACTGGGATAGTAGCAGGAAAACATCCAGCAATCTTCGGAGAAGGTAGGATATGCGCTAAAACGCTGATCACCTCAGGCCTAGCCACTACTACATACATGCGCTTGCATTCCAAGAAAACGAAGCAGACGCTAACTTCTATCATCATCATTATGCTCCTCATCTTGGCACTCTCAACTCCCCTGATGGAGAAGCCAGGGCCCACCGGAGGAGTCTGGTTCTCTGGTGGGCTCGTCCAATGCTGCCCTAAAGCAGAGGGAAGTTTGAAGGAGAAATAGGGGCGGCTGGGGACCGTTTATGGACATCCGGCTGCCCCTAGGCGGCTGGGGACCGTGTGTGGACACCCGACCGCGGGGCGGCTGGGGACCGAGTATAGACACCCGGCCCCCCCTGGCGGCTGGGGACCGAGCGTGGACACCCGGCCGCCGGGCGGCTGGGGACTGAGTATGGATGCCTCGCTGCCAAAGTAGCCATGAGGTAGTGGCCAGCTTTGGCCTCCTCCAAACTAAAAGGCCCCATTTCAAGTGCAAGCTAGCAGTATGGTATTGCAGCCTGGGGGTGGGTGGGTGGCAGGTTGCACACTTACGCTTGCATTCCAAGAAAACAAAGCAGATGCTAACTTCTATCATCATCATCATGCTCCTCACTTTGGCACTCTCAACTCGCCTGATGGAGAAGCCAGGGCCCACCGGAGGAGTCTGGTTCTCTGGTGGGCTCGTCCAATGCTGCCCTAAAGCAGGCCAGGCTAAGAAAATTGTTGGGGAAGTTTGAAGGAGAAATAGGGGCGGCTGGGAACCGCTTATGGACAACCGGCCGCCCCCAGGCGGCTGGGGACCGTGTGTGGACACCCGGCTGCAGGGTGGCTGGGGACCAAGTATGGACACCCGGCCGCCCCCTGGCGGCTGGGGACCGAGCGTGGACACCCGGCTTTTAGGCAGTAACCTGGTTGTCAGAGATGCTTCCAGGGGTCTTCCCCATGCTGTTCCCATGTCTTTTCAGCACTGTATGCATGTGTCACACAGCACATGGCCAGATAAGATTGTAAAATGTTAAAATTACATTTCCCGGTGAATACATTTGTCACGGTTGAAAGCAATACAAAAGTGCAAAAACGCATAAAAAATGCTACTTGTGAACATAGCCCAAGGTGTGGAGGAGTATTTTTGTTTTTGGTTATTTATTTTACCTTATACACAAGTCTTTACTCTGCAAAGGATGTTCCTAAACATATTTCACAGGAAAACCGTTTCAGTTTAGTTTTTGAACGTTATATTGTGAGCTTAATACCTCTGACCACGTTGTTGACAGCAGTGACCTGGGGGTCAGAAATGCTTCCTGGGGCGATGCCCATGCTGTTCCCTTGTCTTTTGAGCATTGTCACTATAGTTTTGGGCACTTTTTAGGCTTTCTACAGACTGCCGGGGGTGCCGCCGCAAATATGCTCGGGTCTCCCATAGACTAACATTGAGCTTCGAACACCCGAGCATTTTAGTGCTCGCTCAACACTAATAATCACCACACTCTATGGAGACTCATTGTAACAAATTTAAGGAGCAACATACTAAAAACATTTTAATTGATAAATGTCATAAAACATAAAAAATAAAAATATTAGGCATTTTATATAATAATAATAATAATTAAAAAATAAAATAATAATCATTTTATTATTCCATGGTGCTTTACAATTCAGATGTTACATGTGCAATGTCAGACATTACAAAGTAGCACAATTCCTACAAGAGGAGGTGAGGTCCCTGCTCACAAGTTTGCAACTTAAAAGTAAAGTTGGACACAAAAGGTAATAAGTGTTTGTAGTATATGGTACGGCCACCTTTTAGAATAAATAAGGATATACATATAAGGCTGCATGAACCGGCCACCAGCCGGTATCTGTGTAGTGAGCTGGCAGACTCTGGCTGTTCTGTGATAATTGAGATAGAGCCTGTTACAGGAATGATTACGCAGGATGGTGTTGCCACCTTGTGGCCAGAGGTTGCACCTGCGCAGGGTGTGATGACAGAGAAAAAGACTGAGCCTCCTGTGTCCCGCCCTAGAGAGTCACGTGACCAGAGTGGGAAGCAGGAAAAAGCGCGCAAAGAGTCTGTTGTTGTCTGTGAAAAGAGCCAGGACGGTGTGCAGCTCCTCGTGTGTGGTGCAGAGGAGACTCTCAACGTGATTTCTTTTATCTGACACCTTATCCTCAGAGCCTTCCCCAGCTTCTGCACTGCTGAAGGATTCAGCTGTTACACTCCCTGCTACTGGAGTGTGGACTACATAAGGGAATCCACAAAAGCTGCTATCCGGATCAGAGAGACTGTAAGCGGGACCTCTGGCGAGAGGCCGAAGTATTCCTTTCTTTCAGTAAAATTTGTTGTTCCTGTCTTCTTCGGCTGGGACCCCTTCCTGCAAAGACAGACAGGCCTGAGACGGGGGACACATCCTTCTGGAGTAAAGGACTGGTAACGTGTGAGTAGGGACAGTGAGGGTCAGCTTATCAGTACACGTTATTGCTGTGCATATTTACGGTTGTCATTTATTGTGTTCTGCTGTGTATACAAGTAAAGATACGGTTATCAAGATAGAGTCTGTGTGTGGGGATCTTGCTGGGCCAGATCATAGATACCAACGCTCGGCCTTGCCCGCGGTCACTTCATCTGGCGTAGTCGACAGGATCTGTGACCAACAAGATTCCCACCCAGGCCACGTGTACAGTCAGAAAGCCCCGCCGGTGTCTATTGTGAATCAGGTCAGGAAATTTGGCGGACGAAACTACCCTGTACCAGAGTGGGCGGAACAAGTCCGGATACTGGGGGAAATGTATAATATTGACCCTAAGACCTTGGCAGAAATGGCGGTACTGACGCTAGAGGGGGAGGCATGGACGACAGTCAGACTGGAGACGGGCAGGGGCCAGCGTACAGTAGATGATTTGGTGCGGGTGCTGGAGAACACCTATAGGCTGACCACATACCAGGGTACACTGCAACACATGTTCTTTAGACGGACGCAGCTTGAATGGGAGGATATTCCCCAATATGCGAACGCCCTTCAGGTACTCCTTGAACAAGCCTGTGGAAAAGGGGAACAACTAGCTGGTATGGCTCCTCGTGACCTGGTACTGAGAGACCAATTTGTAATAGGACTGAGAGACCAGTATCTTAACCGCACGTTACAGGACTTGATCCGGATGATGCCGACTCTTACTTTTGCTGAAGTCAAACAGGAAGCCATAGAACGTTCAACGGGACCCGTCATGGATGTGGGGATTCAAGGTGCTGCGTGCAGATCCATATCTGACATTAAAAATCCGAACAGTGACACGGAAGACAGATGGTAGCAGACTTACAGAAACAGGTATTACAGTTGACATTAGACCGACAGGGAGACCAGCGAAGACAGCCTAGTCGTCCCGTGAGACAGTGTTGGTCATGCGGTGATCCTCGCCATAGGGCAAATCGTTGTCCTCAACACTTCCCTCCGCAAAAACCTCCGTCGCACCAACAAACAAACCCTCAGTCGCCCCAGCGAAGGGAATTTCGATCAGACCAGCGAATGGAACCCCAGCCATATCCACAAGCAGAGCTACCACGCCGGGCCTCACCACAATGGCCGCCATTAAACTAGACATCCCTGCAGCTGAGGCTCGCGCAGCAGGGGAGGCCAAGGAGAGGGGTGTGGAAAAACAGAGCCGATGGCGGAGTGCTCTTGCCTCGAATAGCCCGACACTTGAAGTTGTCCTGGAAGGAATTGCCGTACAGGGACTGATGGACACCGGGTCACAAGTGACCACGATCTCTGAACAGTTTTACGAAAATTACCTCAAACCAAGAACTGCTCGTGACCCAGACACCGCCATTAAGATTATTGTGGCTAATAATCTACCCATTCCAGTGACCGGAGTTGCTTGGATGGACACAAAGGCCTGTGGACAGGACTTATGGAAACGAGGGATCGTCATCGTCAAGGAAGGTTTCGGCTCCGAGACCCATGTGATAGTTGGAATGAACATCTTGAAAGACCTGGATCTTATGCTGTTGACAAGAAAAGGACCCAAATACTGGCAGAAAGTCACCAAACATAAGCCGACTCATCTGGCATTCCAGCGCGTAATCCGGACCGTTGGACTTCAACAGATGGCAGAGGAACAACTACCCCTAGCCGCCATTACGGTGCCACGCCGTACTCGGATTACTTTGCCCGCTGAAAAAGAGACAGTCATTTCCTTACCCCTTAACACCCACCGACAACTTGAGGGGGTTGAAGTGTTGGTCAAGCCGAGGACCCCAAGTGGGGGTAAGCTAAACCCACTAGTTGCTCGCACTCTAGCCGTCGTGAGGAACGGGAGAGTCCATGTCAGGTTAAACAACACTGCAGACGTAGGCCTAGCCCTTGAAGCCGGCACTCAGCTTGCCCGGGTATATGCTCTACCCACGGAAGTGAATCCCATTGGACCCCTAAAATTCACCCCGTCTACAGAAGGCGACTGGACGGTAACCGTCTCAGCCATAAACGCTCAAGTAGACGATGAAGACATTGGGTGAAAACTACGGGAAAAAGTACAGCTAGACACGTCTCAATACACCAAACAAGAAGTGTCTCAAGTGGAGGAACTCCTACGGGAACACCAAAACTCCTTTGCAAAGCATGACACAGACTTTGGGTGTACCACCAGTATCCAGCACGAGATATCCACGGGCGACACCCCCCCATATCCGCGAGAGGTACCGGCAGATACCACATCAGCAATACCAGGAGGTGAAAAGCCTGTTAGAATCCATGCTACGCGCCGGAGTGGTACGTGAAAGCCAGAGCCCGTGGGCTGCACCCGTGGTGATAGTCAAAAAGAAAGATGGTTCCCTAAGATTTTGCGTGGACTACCGTAGGCTGAACGCTTGCACTATCCGGGACTCATATCCACTTCCTCGGATCGAAGAGTCACTGACGGCCCTAAAGAAGGCCAAATATTTTACGTCCCTAGACCTGGCCAGTGGATATTGGCAGGTTCCAATGAGTGAGAAGGACAGGGAAAAGACCGCCTTCATCCTTCCCATGGGCCTGTATGAGTTCGACCGGATGCCGTTCGGCTTGAATAACGCTCCGGGGACCTTTCAGAGACTGATGGAACGCTGTCTGGGAGACTTCAACTTTGAGTTTACGCTGATATACCTTGACGACATCGTGGTATACTCCGCCACCTTTGAGGATCATCTTCACAAGCTTGGCCAAGTGTTCCAGCGCTTGAGGGGACACGGCTTGAAGTTGAAGCCCAGCAAGTGCCTTCTGTTCCAGCAGGAAATCGACTACTTGGGTCACCGGATCTCGGCCGAAGGTGTCCAGCCCTCTCCGGAGAAGATAGCAGCCGTTCTAGAGTGGCCGCAGCCAACTACCGTCAAAGAAGTCCGGGCTTTTCTGGGACTGGCAGGCTACTACCGTCGGTTTGTCAAGGACTTTGCTCGGCTTGCTGAACCACTGCATGAGGTTCTCCGAGGGACCGCGAACAGTCCCAGAGGGCGACGCATCAGTTGGGGGCCTGACCGAGAAAAATCCTTTCAGGCACTTAAGGCTGCTCTAACATCCCCCCCTGTTCTGGCGTATGCAGATTACACATTACCGTTTCAGTTGCAAACCGACGCCAGCCTTCAATGCCTAGGGGTGGTCCTCTCTCAAGTTCAAGATAATAAAGAACGCATGATAGCCTATGCCTGTAGATCTCTCCGTGATATCGAAAATAATCCCGTCAACTACAGCTCCTTCCGTTTGGAACTCTTGGCTCTGACTTGGGCTATGACGGAGAAATTTGCCGGCTATCTGACAGGAGCGAAGGTGCTGGTCATGACGGACAACAATCCTCTTGCCCACCTAGAGAATGCCAAACTAAGGGCAATGGAACAGCGCTGGATGGCCAGGCTCTCTAGATTCCAGTACAAAATTAAATACAGAGTGGGGAACGAGAATCAGAATGCTGACAGCCTGTCTAGAGTGACATCATCCCCGCCAGTGGGGGACTGGGATGAAGAGTTGGAGGAAGATGAGATGCCTGACTTTGCCCGGCTCGCAAAGCAAATAGAAGATAGCCGCCAGTATGCTGTAGGAGGGATTGAAGCCGTAGTGGGATTTCCCCTGTCCCAGCAAGAATGGGCCAAGCTTCAAGATCGAGATCCCGAGCACGTCTTACTGAAACAGTATGTGAATAAACAAGAGAAACCGCCCTCCGAAGTGAGAGACCGACTATCGACCGGAGCCTTGGCTCTGCTCGCCCAATGGGATCGGCTGATCGTGAAAGATGGAGTCCTGTGTCGCAGGGCCCTTCTATCCCATATGCTGGAGGAGTGTTTGCAGATTGTCGTCCCGGTGTAGTTGGCCCATGAGATGGTGGGCGAAGCTCACAGGAGGAACGGACACTTCGGCATAGACAAGACCCTCCGGTGGACCCAGCAGTTCATTTTTTGTCCGGGGCTCCGTAAGCTGGTTGAAAACATCTGTCAAGGATGCCGTACCTGTGAATTCCACAAGTCCGCGGAGCAGCGTGCCCCCTTCCAGACTATTAAGACGTCGAGGCCCCTCGAACTGTTGATGGTGGACTATCTGTTGATCGGAACGGCGAATAGTGGCTACCAGTACTGTCTGGTGATGGTGGACCACTTCACGAAATTGGCCGTCGCTGTTGCTACCAAGGATCAGACTGCTGAATCAGCTGCACAGGCCATCTGTCAGCAATTCGTTTGGGTCTACGGGTGTCCGGAGCGGCTACACTCTGATCAGGGGGCTTGTTTCGAAGGGCGAGTCATTGAAGAACTCCAACGGATGTATGGAATCAAGAAGTCCAGGACCACCCCTTACCATCCACAAGGGAATGGCGCGTGTGAACGCTTTAACTGGACCCTCTTACAACTGATCCGGACACTGGCTGAAGACAAAAAGCCCGACTGGTCTCGATTCCTCCCAGAACTGCTGTGGGCCTATAATAATCAAGTCCATTCCGTCACCGGATACACCCCATTACCCTTCTCTTTGGCCTTCCAGACAAAGACATCCATGAGTTGCAACTGTCTAGCTCCGAAGAAGATACCTGTGGTACCTATCCTTCCTGGCTACAAACACACCGCCAGAGAATGGAGACTGTCTACCGGCTAGTAGGCCAACAAATCCAGGATCAAGTGCACGCTGACCCACTTCCGGTACAAGAGGACTCACTGAATGTAGGTCAACTGGTCCTAGTCCGTATAAAGAAACCACAAGGGAAACTCCGGCCCAAGTGGGAGACCGAAGTCTATCGAGTAATTGGACAGCCGTACCCCGGTGGCCCCGTCTATCGAGTGCAGGGCGAAGACAGTGGCAGCATCCGAACTTTGCACCGTAATATGTTGCGCCCCTGCCGTTCCCAGCCTGACTCCCCTACTGTGATACCTAGAGAGATGGATATCACTAATACTGTCGGAGACGCTGACCCTGGGGATGTAGAGATTGAATGCATGCCTACCCCTGTCCGTCCGACTGACGCACTTGGACCGATTACCTCCTCTACTGACATGTCGACTGGGAAAGAGAGTGGGGTGACTGATCGGAGGGAGGGGATCCAACCTGTTAGGCGGACAACGAGAACCGCTGCAGGGGTACCTCCAGGACAGTCCTACAGAGACCAATATGTGTGGCCCTCTTCCCAGCCGCCCCCTGTCACATCCACAGCCATCGCCGCCCTGGAACCGGTCGTTGACAGGGACTGCCAACCTTTGAGTGGGGGGGCGTGTAGTGAGCTGGCAGACTCTGGCTGTTCTGTGATAATTGAGATAGAGCCTGTGACAGGAATGATTACGCAGGATGGTGTTGCCACCTTGTGGCCAGAGATTGCACCTGCGCAGGGTGTGATGACAGAGAAAAAGACTGAGCCTCCTGTGTCCCGCCCTAGAGAGTCATGTGACCAGAGTGGGAAGCAGGAAAAAGCGCGCAAAGAGTCTGTTGTTGTCTGTGAAAAGAGCCAGGACGGTGTGCAGCTCCTCGTGTGTGGCGCAGAGGAGACTCTCAACGTGATTTCTTTTATCTGACATCTTATCCTCGGGGCCTTCCCCAGCTTCTGCACTGCTGAGGGATACAGCTATTACACTCCCTGCTACTGGAGTGTGGACTACATAAGGGAATCCACAAAAGCTGCTATCCGGATCAGAGAGACTGTAAGCGGGACCTCTGGCGAGAGGCCGAAGTATTCCTTTCTTTCAGTAAAATTTGTTGTTCCTGTCTTCTTCAGCTGGGATGCCTTCCTGCAAAGACAGACAGGCCTGCGACGGGGGACACATCCTTCTGGAATAAAGAACTGGTAACGTGTGAGTAGGGACAGTGAGGGTCAGCTTATCAGTACACGTTATTGCTGTGCATATTTACGGTTGTCATTTATTGTGTTCTGCTGTGTTAAAAATGTATACAAGTAAAGATACGGTTATCAAGATAGAGTCTGTGTGTGGGGATCTTGCTGGGCCAGATCATAGATACCAACGCGCGGCCTTGCCCGCGGTCACTTCATCTGTATATGTTCAGATTTTTTATCAGTTAACAAAATGCATAGTTAAGATTGATAAATGCAAAAAAATGTTAGTAAACCTAGAAATTTGTTTTTTAGTTAATTTTTTTTTTATTTTAATTAATAATAGCATAGAAGGATAAGGAGGGGGACTAGGAACATAATCAATAGCCAAAATCATAGTCAGGAGGACAGCCGGGGTCAGATACTGGGTGATCAGTAAAAGCCAATCAGTATGAATACCGCGGAGCCCGGTGACAGAGGCGTTACTGAAACATGTCCAGGTATAGATGGACCAGTCAGAAGGCCACAGGTAGATGGTGATGGTCCTTCTATACAGGTCCAGCAGTGATGGTGGATCTGCTGGACTTCAGGTTTCCTGTCTTTCAGATTGTTTTAGGGCAAGAGTAACAGCATGCAAATATGCCAGCAGCCCTGGATAATCCACGCCGGCAGGATGATAAGATCCGGCGGAAGATGGAACCTATGAGAAGAGAAGTAAATATAATGGAAGTGATGGGACTCCATATTACATGACACTGCTGTGCGGTCACTGTGCCGGACGGCAGAGGAATCTTATCATACAGAGGTCAGGGATCATTGTCAGCCATCATACATGTGACAATCCATCACTGACAGATGACATCTGCTCCGCATGAATTATTCTCACTGACCGACATCACACAACATGGAGCTGATTCTCACACTTACCTCGTCTCTTATTCCCCTTTTCTACATTTTCAGATTTTTCTTGCTCTTTACTCAGATTTATTGAAGATTTTCTTTCCTCCTGAGCTGGAAATTCTGATCAGAAAGTAAAAAAAACCTCAGTAACGACATATTCCCATGGGACCTGCTTAGTCTCCTGTATATAGTCCTGTCTCCTATAGTCCTGAAAATCTAGTATTGCTTCATAATAGGGCAGAATAAGTCCTATATAATGTGCATAACCTCATCTGAGGGACATTAGATGTACCACTAATATAGAGAAGTAAGTGTCCTGTCTGCCGCCATGTGGTACATCATTGATGAGAGATATTTTATAATAGGAGACGATGTCTCCTTATGATGATGTAGGTTATTGGATGCTACAACATATCTCACAGAAACAATGAAAAAAACTTCTGTACACAATGTAAGGAAATAGAGATAGAGTATGGGCCATGGGCAACATAATTGGGATCCATGAAACATAGACAACATAGGAAACCTATTACAGAAAAACCACGTAGAAATATTTGAGCCTTAAAGACAACATTCACATTGTTGGTGCTGTAGACATGTACATACCTGACAATGGGGACGAGGATGGCAAACTGCTAATAGCATCTTCTCTATCAGATAGAGGAACAGAATCTTTCTGCCTGTTTGAAAGAAAATAAATGTGTAAATCAGAAATAAATGCAGTATAAAAGGGGTTTTCTCAGTATAAGAACATGGACAATAGGGCCTAATAGGATGCATGACCGTCATAGTGGGGAAGGTTTCCTGCTCAAAACTACCTTCTATAGAGCCGAGCAGAAATCAGCTGCTAAGCATGACTGGCATGTAATACTACATCTCTGCCACAATACGGGCAGCACTAAAAATGCATGACCGGCCGCAATTATAGACTGTTAGTTATCACCAGCAGTTTCTAAAGGCAAAAGCACAATTACCGCTCATCATGGGGTGGTGGATGCTGAATTTGATAATATGGTATTTATATCCTATATTTGATGTTGTGTACATATATCATCCTGAAGCTCCCAGTAGTGGCCCCATAATCTACTCACATCTCTGAGATGTTTGTGCTGGATTCTACGGTATACTCTGGAGAGGACTTGGGATCCTCATTGTCCATTGTCCTGGTAGCAGTGGTACAGAGCTAAATGTGGAAACAATAAAAAATATATGAAATAATTTAATGTTTACTTTTACGTGTCTTTTACACATATTTTGGATTTATTAATCACATACTTACTTTTGAAAATCGTTCAGAAGTTGATATAAAATTGTGGAAGTCAAGACTCTCATTGTCCTCACTTGTGTGCTCTGAGACCAGATGTTTGTTTATATCATAATGATCTACAAGACATAGATAATGAAGTGCTATTAGAGGTTGTCAGTATAACACAGTCACCATTTATCATTAATATTAATGGGAAACAATTGTTACATATTAAGGAAGACGAGACAAACAGCCGCTTAGTCTAGATGACGTCTTCTTCTACTTACTCATAAATAAGCTGGTGTCCACATCTGATGTTAGCTTAGGAACATACACCGGCTTTTGACTTAGAAGGTTATCAAAGTCTAAGTCACTTAAGAAGGGATGACCCTTGATCTCAAATACTCCTCCTGGATAAAGAAAAACAAAGGTGATGTGGATATTGTCAGAAACTCCCCCATATCTAAACGGTGTATCTTAATCTGAACTAATTATATAACTGAGCCGACATGTAAGAAATAGACTAAAGCACTAAAAATGCACAAGCTGATAGACAAGTGCCGATCCTCATGTACATTTGCGATATGTCCTCGGTGTAATAAGGAAATAATAATATTATTATATCTGTTACCTGTCCCAAGTCTATGCACAGGATTTATTATGAGCAGCTCTGTGATAAGGGTCTGAGCATCAGGTGGAGGAGCACGATCACAATTCCAAATTATGTGTCCTGTTATGTAGAAAATTACAGAACATAAAACCTCTTTACTGGACTATAAGATAAAGCAAAGGAAAAAACTAAACTAATGTAACCAGTCAAAGCAATGATTGGATCATTCTACTTACCAATGCCAATACTTTTATAAAGCTCAATTACAGAACCCCCACGAAGTGGTACGTATCCCAGGAGAAATTCAAGTAGGATTATCCCCATTGACCACCAGTCAACAGGTCTTCCGTAGCCTTTCTTTAGGATGATCTCTGGGGCTTTGTATAACGGGGTGCCACAGTCCTGGAAACCAAGAGAGATTAGAGATGAAAATAGATTAAATTATTATTTTGCCAAGTTTTCGACATAAAAACAGAATGACAGAAGATAAAATATCAGTGGAAAAGTTATCTAAAAATGAAGAATGTAGAGAAGACACAATAGGGTGATGAGATTTGTACAGAACCAGCTAAGTTCCTGTAAATAATGCTGACCTCACGGTTCAGGAACTCTCTGGCGATGTCCTCCGCTAATTCCTTGTAGATGTTGGTGTTTGGTATCATGACACCAACTTTTGAAAGCCCAAAATCTGTGACTTTAATATGTCCAGTAGACGTTATCAGGAGGCTGTGAAAGAAAAGATGGGTTTAGCTTCATAGACCGTGAGATGATAAAGGATAAATTTCCCCCTTTTGTTATAATACAGGGGGCACTTACTTCTCTGGCTTCAAGTCTCTGTGCACCACACCATAACTATGGAGGTATTCTACAGCAAGAACTGCTTCTGCAAAGTATAAGCGGGCCAAGGGGACAGGTAAAGGACCCCTGGTTCTTAGGAGGGTCCTGCAGTCTCCACCTATAGAAGAAAGAAAATATGACAGGTAAGTGGTTTATTCAGCGGATCACCATAATGTATAATGAGAAGTGAGCAGAGACATTGGGGCAGGAGAGAATATATAAAGATATAATGTATATTCGACATAATATTAGTCTGAAGTCATGGTGAAACGTCATCCATGTAACTAATAACACAAATAGCATCTTGTCTACAGCTGGAGATACTGACAGTGCGGACATACAGGGAGATCACACACATCAATGACTTTCCGGGCATCTTGGTAATGGATAACCTGTAGTAAATGCTCTGTGGGGATGTAACCATTCACATTGAAAAATCCTAATTTTAAGAGTGGTGATAAAATGTAAGCAGACATGGTCTGAATATAATACAATGTACGTGTCCTACCTCCTACATACTCCATGACCATACACAGGTGAGATCTTGTAGGGAAGGAGCAGAGCATGGAGACCACAAAGGGACAATCAGCGAATGTCAGGATGTCCCTCTCCAGAAAGGCCATTTCCACTTTCCGTGGCCTATCCAAGTTCTTCTTGGCCATTTTCTTCATAGCAAAGACCTGTTGTGAGACTTTATGGTGCACTAAGTAGACGGCACTGGAGAGAAGGAGAATCCAAGGGTTATAATAAATCCTTATTACAGTCTGTATATAGAAGTCATTATATGATTTTCTGTACTAATGTTTATACTAGAAGTCCGGCCATCACTAGAAATCCACATCTAGAAATACATGAGACACTACATAGATCACCTATGGGAGGTTCCACAATGCCACGTCTGCCGGAGCCCTCACCAAGGTCACATTACAGGTGAGAGAATCTACCGAAATTCTTCTTGGGCAGATTCGCTATAATTGACCAGTAGTTACGATTCAGTCCAAATAAAAATTGGTCCAAATTGAAAGTCCTCCAATTGCTGTAAGCAGATGTTTTTTAAGCTCTCTCCACACCCCAAAGCATAATAAATGGAGGGGAGGAAATACGTTAAAATGTAATTAAACATAATATACCCACCTGTCCTAGGCCCTCACCTGTCCATCACTGCAGTCCTCCATCCTCTGTGCCAGTCTTTGGTTGTTCTGGTGCCCCCTTCTGCTGCTGAGGCCAGTGATTGGACTCACATGGTCATGGTGGACGGTGGCAGGTGCAGATGTCATTGATGTCCATATCGTGTCACCCCTATCGTGACCATGTGTAGCCAATAACTCTTATCAGCTCCATAATGAAGCCCCCCCAAAAAAACAAAGACTGGAGCGGAGAGCAGGAAAGCTCTGGTGGAGGTGGCAGCATAAGGACAGATGAGGGTCCAGGACAGGCGAGGGTAATGTATTATATTATTTGAATCCCTTTCCTTACGGTTTGATTTGTTACAGATCAGTTTGCTCAACTGGATATACAGTACAGTAACTGAGCTGAATAGTGACATTTAGATGTGGACAGTGGTGTGGACTTGTATCGTTTCCCTATGACAGTGATGGCGAACCTTTTAGAGACCGAGTGCCCAAACTGCAATCCAAAACTCACTTATTTATCGCAAAGTGCCAACACGGCAATTTAACCTGAATACTGTCTGAGGTTTTATTTTGGAAAAACAACTCCTACATTAGCACGCAATAGAGTCTATAGCAAAGAGCTTGTAAGCGCTGCAGTCCAAGCCTAAGATTCTCGCCACCGATTGCAGAGGAGGTCTGTTCTTGAGAATGGAGAGGATTTTTATTCAAAAGTAAAATTGCAAAGTCGTTTGTTTTTACAGCCTCTTTGTTTCTGTAACCCTTTATCATGATGAGAATAACCCTTTAAGCCAGGGATGTCAAACTTTAATATACAGAGGGCCAAAATTAAAAGCTTGGACAAAATCACAGGCCAAACTTTATATTTGTTAAAAAATGTCTACAATTCAGGAAGTTTTTCCTTATCAAATAAAACTATTAACTTTTGCAATTATATTGTAATAATATAATATGTTATGTAAGAGCCGTAAAAAGCATGGCCTAATGTAAATATGTAATAACAAAAGGATAAAAAAAACTTGAATAAAACAGATAATAAAGTATGATGCAAACAAATGTGCCCCCAAACAGAGTATGATACCCCCACAGTGAATTCCTCCACATGCACAGTATGATGACCCTACTGTACCCCCCATCAATCCCTGGTGACCCCATCACAGTATGATTGTGACCCCATCACAGTATGATTCTCCAGCAGTAATCCCCACACAGCCCTCCATACAGTATAATGGTCCCCACATAGTTCTCCATACAGTATAATGACACCACATAGTCCTCCATACAGTGTAATGGGCCCCACATAGTCCTCCATACAGTATAATGGGCCCCACATAGTCCTCCATACAGTATAATGGCCCCATATAGTCCTCCATACAATGTAATGGCCCCACATAGTCCTCCATACAGTACAATGGCCTCACATAGTCCTCCATACAGTATAATGGCCCCACATAGTCCTCCATACAGAATAATAGGCCCCACATTGTCCTCCATACAGTATAATGGTCCCCACATAGTTCTCCATACAGTATAATGACACCACATAGTCCTCCATACAGTGCAATGGGCCCCACATAGTCCTCGATACAGTATAATGGGCCCCACACAGTCCTCCATAAAGTGTAAAGGGCCCCACATAGTCCTCCTTACAGTATAATGGCCCCCACATAGTCCTCCATACAGTGTAATGGGCCCCACATAGTCCTCCATACAGTGTAATGGCCTCACATAGTGCTCCATACAGTGTAATGGGCCCACATAGTCCTCCATACAGTATAATGGCCCCATATAGTCCTCCATACAATGTAATGGCCCCACATAGTCCTCCATACAGTACAATGGCCTCACATAGTACTTCATACAGAATAATGGGCCCCCATATGGTCCTTCCTACAGTATAATGGCCCCCACATAGTCCTCCATACAGAATAATGGGCCCCCATATGGTCCTTCGTACAGTATAATGGCCCCACATAGTCCTCCATACAGAATAATGGGCCCCACATAGTCCTAAATACAGAATAATGGGCCCCCATATGGTCCTTCCTACAGTATAATGGCCCCCACATAGTCCTCTATACAGTGTAATGGGCCCCACATAGTCCTCCATACAGTGTAATGGCCCCATATAGTCCTCCATACAGTGTAATGGGCCCACATAGTCCTCCATACAGTATAATGGCCCCACATAGTCCTCCATACAGAATAATGGGCCCCCATATGGTCCTTCCTACAGTATAATGGCCCCCACATAGTCCTCCATACAGTGTAATGGGCCCCACATAGTCCTCCATACAGTGTAATGGCCCCATATAGTCCTCCATATTGTGTAATGGGCCCATATAGTCCTCCATACAGTATAATGGCCACACACAGTCCTCCATACAGTATAATGGCCCCACATAGTCCTCCATACAGTATATTGGCCTCATATAGTCCTTCCTACAGTATAATGGGCCCCACATACTCTTTCATACAGTATTATGAGCACCACATAGTCCTCCATACAGTGTAATGGTCCCACATAGTCCTCCATACAGTACAATGGCCTCACATAGTCCTCCATACAGAATAATGGGCCCCACATAGTCCTCCATACAGAATAATGGGCCCCCATATGGTCATTCCTACAGTATAATGGCCCCCACACAGTCCTCCATACAGTGTAATGGGCTCCACATAGTCCTCCATACAGTGTAATGGCCCCATATAGTCCTCCATACAGTGTAATGGGCCCACATAGTCCTCCATACAGTATAATGGCCCCACATAGTCCTCCATACAGTATAATGGCCCCACATAGTCCTCCATACAGTATATTGGCCCCATATAGTCCTTCCCACAGTATAATGGGCCCCACATACTCTTTCATACAGTATTATGAGCACCACATAGTCCTCCATACAGTGTAATGGGCCCCACATAGTCCTCCATACAGTATAATGGCCCCACATAGTCCTCCATACAGTATAATGGCTCCAAATGCTCCTCCATATTGTAAAATGGCCCCATATAGTCCTCCATACAGTATAATGGCCCCGCATACTTCTCCATATTTTATAATGGCTCCATATAGTCCTCCATACAGTATAATGGCCCCGCATAGTCCTCCATACAGAATAATGGGCCCCCATATGGTCCTTCCTACAGTATAATGGCCCCCACATAGTCCTCCATACAGTGTAATGGGCCCGCATACTTCTCCATATTTTATAATGGCCCCACATAGTCCTCCATACAGTATAATGGCCCCACATAGTCCTTCATACAGTATATTGGCCCCATATAGTCCTTCCTACAGTATAATGGGTTCCACATAGTTTTTCATACAGTATTATGAGCACCACATAGTCCTCCATACAGAATAATGGGCCCCACATAGTCCTCCATACAGAATAATGGGCCCCCATATGGTCCTTCCTACAGTATAATGGCCCCCACATAGTCCTCATACAGTGTAATGGCCCCATATAGTCCTCCATACAGTGTAATGGGCCCACATAGTCCTTCATACAGTATAATGGCCCCACATAGTCCTCCATACAGTATAATGGCCCCACATAGTCCTCCATACAGTATATTGGCCCCATATAGTCCTTCCTACAGTATAATGGGCCCCACATACTCTTTCATACAGTATTATGAGCACCACATAGTCCTCCATACAGTGTAATGGGCCCCACATAGTCCTCCATACAATATAATGGCCCCACATAGTCCTCCATACAGTATAATGGCTCCACATGGTACTCCATATTGTATAATGGCCCCATATAGTCCTCCATACAGTATAATGGCCCTGCATACTTCTCCATATTTTATAATGGCCCCATATAGTCCTTCCTACAGTATAATGGGCCCCACATACTCTTTCATACAGTATTATGAGCACCACATAGTCCTCCATACAGTGTAATGGGCCCCACATAGTCCTCCATACAGTATAATGGCCCCACATAGTCCTCCATACAGTATAATGGCTCCATATAGTCCTCCATACAGTATAATGGCCCCGCATAGTCCTCCATACAGTATAATGGCCCCACTTAGTCCTCCATACAGTATAATGGCCCCACATAGTCCTCCATACAGTATAAAGGCCCCACATAGTCCTCCATACAGTATAAAGAGACCACATAGTCCTCCATATTGTATAATGACTCCGCATACATCTCCGTACAGTATAATGGCCCTGCATAGTGTTCCATATTGTATAATGGCCCCACATAGTCCTCCATACCTTATAATGGCCCTACATAGTCCTCCATACAGTATAATGGCCCCGCATGGTCCTCCATACAGTATAATGGCCCCGCATACTTCTCCACACAGTATAATGACCCCGCATACTTCTCCATACATTATAATGACCTCGCATACTTCTCCGTACAGTATAATGGTCCTGCATAGTGTTCCATACTGTATAATGGCCCCACATAGTCCTCCATACCTTATAATGGCCCCACATAGTCCTCCATACAGTATAATGGCCCCGCATGGTCCTCCATACAGTATAATGGTCCCGCATACTTCTCCACACAGTATAATGACCCCGCATACTTCTCCGTACAGTATAATGGTCCTGCATAGTGTTCCATACTGTATAATGGCCCCACATAGTCCTCCATACAGTATAATGGCCCCGCATGGTCCTCCATACAGTATAATGGCCCCGCATGGTCCTCCATACAGTATAATGGCCCCGCATACTTCTCCACACAGTATAATGACCCGCATACTCCTCCATACAGTATAATGACCCCGCATACTTCTCCGTACAGTATAATGGTCCTGCATAGTGTTCCATACTGTATAATGGCCCCACATAGTCCTCCATACAGTATAATGGGCCCCGCATACTTCTCCACACAGTATAATGACCCCGCATACTCCTCCATACAGTATAATGACCCCGCATACTTCTCCGTACAGTATAATGGTCCTGCATAGTGTTCCATACTGTATAATGGCCCCACATAGTCCTCCATACAGTATAATGACCCCGCATACTCCTCCATACAGTATAATGACCCCGCATACTTTTCCGTACAATATAATGGCCCTGCATAGCGTTCCATACTGTATAATCAGGTCGCACGTGTAGAGGAGAGTGGCCGCGGTGCTAGTGAGAGGGGAATGGTGCGCGGGCTGAGGAGAGTGATGGTGGTGGCGGCAGTGCTGAGGACATGGAGCTCGTGCCCACCGGGAGGGCTCTGCGTGCCATAGGTTCGCCACCACTGCCCTATGATAACACTGAATGTTAGAGCACAGAGGCAGAAGTATTGTCATAGGGAACCCTGAGAAATGTGGATTATGGTAACAGAAATCTCACCCAAAAGCTCCGCTGCTGATGAGTTTGGAAGTTTCATAGTCGCTCATATGCGGCTTTCCTGCCGGGATCAATGATGATTCGATCACGCTCTATAAAGGAATAAGAAATGATATTAAGGAAAAAAGCTCCAGATGCAGAAACGTCTCCCCCTATATTATGTCCCAGCTGATTTACACTGATCCGATGTAGGGAGGATACAAGCCGGACGCTCCGCAGACACGGATGTAATATAAGGGGGTCCTCTATACACCGGTATAATTGTAAAGTGCTGGATAATATGAGAGATCAAACAGAGAAGAACTTACTGGGAATCTGTCAGCAGGATTGTTCTATGTAATCTGGAAGTAGCATGATGTAGGGGCAGAGACCCTGATTCCAACGATGTGTTACTTACTAGGCTGTGTGCTGTTGTTTCCATAAAATCAGTTTTTGATCAGCAGGAGATTATCACTAGAGGACTATGTGTCTCGTGCCATGTAGTCCTATTGCTCTGTAACCCCGACTCAACCACGGATTAGCAGCGTTCTGCCTATGCACAGTGTACACAGAAAGCTGCCAATCAGTAGTGTGGGCGGGGTTATACAGGGCTCAGCATTCAGAGGACTGCTAGATCTGCTGCGAATAAAACAGTGATTTTATTACAACTGCTGCACCCAGTAAAGTAAGTGATATATCGTTGGAATCAGGGTCTCTGTCCCTACATCATGCTGCTCTCTGATGAAATAGCATGAACCTGGTGACAGATTCCCTTTAATATAAATGCAGTTGACTAACACATTAGTGTCATCTCCACTTAGAATAGAGACGTCCCCTGGTTATATGGGGGATAATACTGGTCAGGTCAGTCACACCCCATAATCTGGTGATACACAGACGTCCCCCTCTATGATACTTACACCGGCGGATTCCTGGATCTCCGGGATCTCACAGATTCCACTGTCAGGATTCACCAGCGCAGATGGAACTAAAATAGTGATAAATGATGAAGAGATAAAATGTATTAGACGATATCAATCCTACATAGATAATACAGCGATATAACGGGGAAATGACAAGACGTCTGTGAATGGGATTAATACTCGTTATATGGGGATTCTAATATGGGAACGTACGGGGCATCCACAGATAAATGTAATGTAAATGATGGAGGACCCCCAATCATCACATGAATGAGGAGCCCCCCACCCCTGCTGCACATGAAAGTGATGGGAAGAGAGCTGAAACATAGCAGCCATATGCAAATTAGCCTGGAAGTGCACTGGGGGCGTGTCACTGCACTCAGATTTCTCTTCCATGCCCCCAGTGCATTTCCATCCTGATTTGTATATGGCTTTTACATTAGATTTCTCCTGACTGGTACATTGGATTTCTGCAAGCAAATAATTATTATTAGGGGACAATGGCCTATACGGTCATACTCAGCGGCGGCAGGCCACGCGACTGCTATGGGACCCGTGAGCTGGTTGGGCCCAGTGTCAGCGCCCGCATTGGGCTCCGCCTGCATCGGGCCCCTTCCACATCCCACCCCAGATCGCAGTTGAAAGCAATGATGGAGGCGGGAGCGTTATATGAAACTTCCTTTCACATCATTCCCCCTCTGTGTCTGATGCAGCAGCGCGATGACATCAGTTCAATTGGGTCGGGTAGTGGAGCTGATGAGAGGCGCTGCAGAGACTGAAGCAGCGGGGGAACAAGGAGCGGTAAGTGTATATTTATTTATTTTTGAGTGAGTATGTGGTGTCCATATTGCTGGAGGACTGTGGCTGCACTCGATCCTATGGGTGCTGCACTCAGTCCTATGGGGGCTGCACTAAGCCCTATAGGGGTTGCACTGAACCCTATGGGGGCTGCATTATGCCCTATGGGGGCTGGCTTATATTGCGAGGAAGACCATGGGGGGTGCATTATATTGCATGGAGGACCATGGGGGTGCATTATATTGCATAGAGGACCATGGGGGTGCATTATATTGCATGGAGGACCATGAGGGGTGCATAATATTGCGTGGATGACCATGGGAGGTGCACAATATTGCATGGAGGACAATATGGGTGCATTATATTGCATGAAGGACCATGGGGGTGTATTATATTGTGTGAAGGACCAGGGGGATGCATTATATTGCATGGAGGACCATGGGGGGTGCATTATATTGCATGGAGGACCATGGAGGGTGCATTATATTGCATGGAGGACCATGAGGGGTGCATTATATTGCATGGAGGACCATGGGGGGTGCATTATATTTTGTGGAGGACCACGAGGGGTGCATTATATTGCATGGAATACCATGGGGGTGCATTATATTGTGTGGGGACCATGGGGTGGCGCATTATATTATATGTAAGGCTATGTGGGACCATTATGATATTTGAAGGGTTATGTGGGGCCATTATAATATTTGGAGGGTTATGTCGGGGCATTATACTGTATGCAAGCAATTATACGGTGTGAAGATTTGTGTGGGGTCCATCTTACTGTGTGAAGGGCTGTGTGTTGCCTTTATACTGTTTGGAGGGCTAGCAGGGGCCATTTTATGGTGTGGTGAGGTATGGGGGCCATTATACTGCATAGAAGGCTGTGTGGGGGTCACAGTTGGGGGATCATACTGTGTTGGGGTCACCATGCTTTGCGTCGGGAGTTGAGGGGGTGTACAGTTAGGGTCATTATACTGTACATGTGGAGGCTAATGTGGAGGAATGCACCATGGAGGAATCATACTGTATTTGGGGGGCACTTTTGTTGGCATCATACTATAGGGGGGCAATGAAATAGAAATCTAGGACTTCAGCAGGAGGAAAATTAATATGTAAAGGCTGGAAAGTTGTGAGATCTGCTCTCCTGTCACTCCGACAATTATTTAATTTTTTTTTTTTCAGTTGGGGGGGCAATCAGAACTTCTGCTATTGTGCCCCATGATTTCTATGCATGCCCCTGGTCCTACCACTACTTCTATATGAAACAATGTGCTGCCAGGTTCCCATTACACAGAGTAGAGCAGACCTGAGCAAAGTGGAGCCCGTGGGCCACATCCGGCCCTCTGACTGTTCCAGTCCGGCCTGTGGACTGAGATAGCAGTAGGACTGAAGCAGAGGCCCACGGACCGCACCGTGCCTGCCCACTCGCTTACACCGCCGCCTGGCCTTGTCTCCATCTGCGAGCCGCTGAGCTGCTGCATTAGTAGAGGAGGGACCTCCAGCCCCTTCCTCCGCCAATCAGCGTGTGTAGCAGCTGACGCAATGACGTCATCGGAGACATGAAAAGAGGCACAGCACCGGGGGCACGGGAGCAAGGTGAATGTGTGCTTTTTTTTAAGGTGTATGGGTTGTCTGACAGGACACGGGGAGACTATAGGGGTCTATTGCAGGACATGGGGAGGCTATAGGGTTCTATTGCAGGACATGGGGAGGCTATAGGGTTCTATTGCAGGACATGTGAAGGCTATAGGGGTCTATTGTAGGACATGGGGAGGCTATAGGGGTCTATTGCAGGACATGGGGAGGCTATAGGGGTCTATTGCAGGACATGGGGAGACTATAGAGGTCTATTGCAGGACATGGAGAGGTTATAGGGGTCAATTGCAGGACATGGGGAGGCTAGAGGGGTCTATTGCAGGACATGTGAAGGCTATAGGGGTCTATTGCAGGACATGGGGAGGCTATAGGGGTCTATTGCATGACATGGGGAGGCTATAGGGGTCAGTTGCAGGACATGGGGAAGGCTATAGGGGTCTATTGCAGGACATGGGGAGGCTATAGGGGTCTATTGTAGGACATGGGGAGGCTATAGGGGTCTATTGCAGGACATGGGGAGGCTATAGGGGACTATTGCAGGACATGGGGAGGCTATAGGGGTCTATTACAGGACATGGAGAGGTTATAGGGGTCAATTGCAGGACATGGGGAGGCTATAGGGGTCTATTGCAGGACACGGGGAGGCTATAGGGGTCAGTTGCAGGACATGGGGGAGGCTATAGGGGTCGACTGCAGGACATGGGGAGGCTAAAGGGGTCTATTGCAGGACATGGAGAGGCTATGGGAGTCTATTGCAGGACATGGGAAGGCGATAGGGGTCTATTGCAGGACATGGGGAGGCTATAGGGGTCTATTGTAGGACATGGGGAGGCTATAGGGGTCTATTGCAGGACATGGGGAGGCTATAGGGGACTATTGCAGGACATGGGGAGGCTATAGGGGTCTATTGCAGGACATGGAGAGGTTATAGGGGTCAATTGCAGGACATGGGGAGGCTACAGGGGTCTATTGCAGGACATGGGGAGGCTATAGGGGTCAGTTGCAGGACATGGGGGAGGCTATAGGGGTCGACATGCAGGACATGGGGAGGCTAAAGGGGTCTATTGCAGGACATGGAGAGGCTATGGGAGTCTATTGCAGGACATGGGAAGGCGATAGGGGTCTATTGCAAGACATGGGGAGGCTATGGGAGTCTGTTGAAGGACATGGGGAGGCTATGGGGGTCTGTTGCAGGACATGTGGAGGCTATGGGGGTCTGTTGCAGGACATGTGGAGGCTATGGGGGTCTGTTACTGGACATGGGGTGTCTATGGGGGTCTGTTGCCTGACATGGGGAGGCTATGGGGGTCTATTGCAGGCCATGGAGAGGCTATGGGGGTCTGTTGCAGGACATGTGGAGGCTATGGGGGTCTGTTGCTGGACATGGGGAGGCTATGGGGTCTGTTACTGGACATGGGGATGGTCTGGGGTTCTGTTGCTGCATATAGGGAGACTATAGAGTTTTATTGCAGGACATGGGTAGGCTATAGGGGTCTATTGCAGGACATGGGGAGGCTCTGGGAGTCAGTTGAGGGACATAGTGAGGCTCTAGGAGTCAGTTGAGGGACATGGTGAGGCTCTGGGAGTCTGTTGAGGGACATGGTGAGGCTATGGGGGTCTGTTGCTGGACATGGTAAGGCTATGGGGGTCTGTTGGAGGACATGAGGAGGCTATGAGGGTCTGTCCCAGGACATGGGGAGGCCTATGAGGGTCTGTTGCAGGACATGGGGAGGCTATGGGGGTCTGATGTGGGGAGGCTGTGTGGGGCTCTCATGTTGGACGTCGAGTGATTATGGGGCTCATACGGTATATAGAAGGGGCTGTATTCGGGTTCGAACTGTATAAAGGGGGATTCTTACTTCTGCTCAATATTAAGTCATGCAATTAATATTAATGTAATTAATATAAGAATTATAATTATTATATTGATATTAATATGGATCAGAATTAATCACAGTCTCTAATGTGGCCGCTCGGGAAAATGAATTGCCCACCCTTGGAGTACAGAGTACATCTAACATTATCCCCGTCCTCTATTATATCTGGATATTCCTTGTAGAAGGTCGGATGATCGCTCACCTGTAATAAGATCGCTGTTCAGCTCCGGCTGACTCCTTGTAGGGTCAGGGATTTCCAGGGTCACATTTTGCTCATATTCGCCGTCGCCTTCTGGTGTTTCCTGATTGATATAATATATATAATTAATATGTGGAATATTTCACTAAATTACCAAATACATAAATCAGGAAGGACTAAATCAACATTTACAGATACACCAATTGTAACTGTACGAATCCCGCGCCATCTTCAGAACTTTTCTCAGAAAGTTCTCTCACTTCAGGGGATTAAGATGAGTTAACATTACAAAATCTCACGTTCTGTGTCAGATTCTATTTTCTACACCGTGATATCCCCGAGCGGTGTTATCTGCGTTCTATATACCATGGCGATATCTTGTAATTCATTCATTACAGTATTCGGTAGAATTGCTTTACACTGCAGCTCCTCTCCACAAGTCCAGATTAATATACTGTATAAGAGACTTGTATACACAATATTTCTGTAAAGATGTCTATTATCTCAGCTGCAGCATTTAGAAGCAGGAAGACTCTGATAATAGTGATAGACAGAGGCGGGATATACAGACTTCCCACCACTGAGCTGTGACTACATCTGCAGAATACAGACTGTCATCACAGACGAGGGAGCAGCAGAGACAGACGGCCATAAAATATCCTATGCCTGCCGGGGACTGACAGGGAGGCCTGTAAGATCTAACCCCAGATCTTCTGAGATCTGACTGGTGATCTGGAGAAGATCAGAGAACAAGGACGAGTGATAGAGAAGATGATGGCTTCTTACCAGGCGTTCCGATGAGCGGGCCGGACGTTCCAGTACACACAGGACTTTTTCGGCCAGGTCTTTAACAAAAGCCAAATCTCCATTTTGAGATCTTTTTTCAGCCTATAAAGAAGAAAAGAAACAATAAGGAACATTCTGAGGTGAGAAAGGTCACAATGGAGGCGGCCATTGTATGTGACATCTGCTCCTCTCTCTGCAGATACAATGACTACATATCTGGGGTTTATAGTGTTATATATTAGAGGAAAGGACAAGCTTCTATCCCACCATTATTGTCTATTATTACAGAGAAGTTTTGTGCGGAGTGTCCGCCATTTACCTGTTGTAGTAATGTCCTGATGTTGTGACATAAATCCATCAGATACTCTGAGGTTAGTTGATCTTGCTGATTTTTGGTCAGGCAGTCCTTTGCTAGCTGCATCACCAGCCGGCGAGTGAAGCTGAGGACGCCATCGGGTGGTAGAAGCACAATGTTAGGGCGATTGATGATAAGAATGTCCAATAGTGCTTCTTCCTGAAAATCGTCTAGATATAATCCAGCCATAGCGAAAAACTGCAAGTGCTATCAATCACTATGGAACCAAGAATGGCACCCGTGAGCCTATGTGCATTGTAGAAGTAGCAATTGTGAGCTGTGATGTCATAATGGCCGACTGTCATCACGGAATCTTGTGATGGAATCTTCAAGAAGCGGCTCTGCACAAATACAGTGGGAAAAATAAGTATTTGATACACTGCCGATTTTGGAAGTTTTCCCACCTACAAAGAATGGAGAAGTCTGTAATTTTTATCGTAGGTACAGATTCTAAAAAAAAATCCAGAAAATCACATTGTATGATTTTTACATAATTTGCATTTTATTGCATGATATAAATATGTGATCACCTACTGATGAGCAAGAATTCTGGCTCACCGACCTGTTATGCTATGTACGCACGTTGAGTATTTGGTTGCAGAAATTTCTGCAAGGTTTCTGCATTTCTTGGCAGCAAAAACCCTGCTGAAAAAACAGACGTTTTGCCGCGATTTTGATGTGTTTTTGCCACATGTTTGCATGAGGTTTTTGCATGTGTTTTTTTAAGCTTTTTTGTATAGCAGTGAATGCTTTTTGGAGCTAAATAAAGATATTTGAAAAAAGAAATGTTGAACATTGCTTTAACCCTTAGATTACTGTTGGACCTGGGGTGAGTATATTGGTTAATTTAAATGATTAAAGAATGTGTCTGTTATATTTCAAATAAAGTGTTTTATTCTTGGTGTGTGTGTTTATTTAACTTTTTACTTACAGGTTTAGTACTGAGGGTTAATCCATGTCCATAAAGACACATACAAAAAATCAATTGCTAGACACTCTAGTTAGACATTACTACCTTAGATACCAATTAGCCACATGATAGGCTCAGGGATAAAAGTGACTCCAGCTCAACCAATAATGTAAGTATAGTTCATTTATTAGAAACGATAAAAATTACAATTAAAAACAATAAGTGAAGATAGAGGGGAGTGAGGAGAGGGGGGACCTCAAACCAGGAGACACCGATATGTAGACAACGATACTAATGCTTACACAAAATACAGCCAGTTAATGACATCAATATGGCTGCTGTATATTAGAATAAGTCACCAATTAGTCAATTACCATACTATACCATTTTGCATACATAAAGCGTATTCTACAAACTTCAATTTAAAGTGCATAGTGCAAAACATAACTATGTATTATTCAATAGTAATAGATCCACTGGTATAAAGAGGCAAAAGTCAGCTATGAATGTAAGATGGTAGTGCATCAGTATCAAAGTAAAAATGAAAACAATGTAGTTTAATTATTGCCAAATTTGGCTTATATTGATAAACTGATGGTCAAAGCTGTACTTCCATCAGATGATAATTAATTCAAACATTGGCTAAAGTGAAAAAAATGATTCATTACCTGAATACTATGTAGTAAGTGAGCAGGGAGTGATAAGGACGCTGTGTCTCCCGCAGCCTCCATAAGCGTCCTTATCACCTCACTTATTGCACCTCTGCATGAGAATTTTGTCACGCAGCATCGGTGCAGTTAGTGAGGTCACTGGATCTCATCAGCTGATGAACTCATGTGACCTCTGTCCTGGCAGCTCAGCACTATACACTGCAGGGAGCGATCACGCTCCTGTCAGTTTATAGCCTGCTGTGAGGTGATCGGATCACCATGGGATACTTGTGATTCGGCGGATAGGTGAGTATAAGCTCTTTTTTTTAACATTCATTTAAACTTATTTTTTCCCTGCAAGCACAGACCCAAGCTGATGACAGCTCCCATCATCAATGCCTGCACTTGCTATTATCAGCGGCAGCAGCCCTAGGCTGTTGGGAGGACTGGTCTTTCATCAGCTGAACCTGTCACCCGCGGTCAATTCTTTATGCGTTTTTGCTGCGTTTTTGACCCATTGACTTCAATTGAGTCCGTCAAATACGCAGCAAAAATACACAGCAAATCCGCAAATATTTTGATACCTGCGTTTTCGTTGCAGATTTGACTGACTCAATTGAAGTCAATGGGATAAAAACGCTCAAAGAATTGACATGCTACAGATTTAAATGCAATGCTAATCCTGACAAGAAAATTCCTGATCTTGTGCACAGCACTTCAGGATTTTCATTGCATTAGCTGGCACAAGGATTCTCTAGCATTTTGGGCCCATTTCCGTGTGGAAAAAAATGCTGTGAAAATGCACCAATAACACACCATGTGCACACAGAACACAGTTTTTTTTAAGAAGCCCTCCTACTCAGCATTCTTTACCTGTATTAATTGCACCTGTTTGAAGTCGTTACCTGTATAAAAGACACCTGTCCACACACTCAATCAATCACACTCCAAGTACTCCACTATGGCCAAGAACAAAGAGCTGTCTAAGGACACCAGGGACAAAATTATAGACCTGCACAAGGCTGGAATGGGCTACAGGAGAATAGGCAAGCAGCTTGTTGAGAAGGCAACAACTGTTGCTGCGATTATTAGAAAATGGAAGAAACACATGACGACTGTCAATCTTCCTTGGTCTGGTGCTCCATGCATGATCTTGCAATGTGAAGTAAGGATGATTCTGATAAAGGTCAGGAATCAGCCCAGAACTACATGGGAGGATCTGCTCAATGACCTGAAGAGAGCTGGGACCACAGTCTCAAACATTACCGCTAGTAACTTACTACACCGTCATGGACGAAAATCCTGCAGTGCACGCAAGGTCCCCCTGATCACGCCAGCACATGTCCAGGCCCATTTGAAGTTCACCAATGACCATCTGGATGATCCCGAGGAAGCATGGGAGAAGGTCATGTGGTCAGATGAAACCGAAATAGAACTTTTTGCTATCAACTCCACTCACTGTGTTTGGAGGAAGGAGAAAGATGAATACAACCCCAAGAACACCGTCCCAACCTTGAACCATGGTGGGGAAAACATCATACTTTGGGGGTCTTTTCTGCTAATGGGACAGGACAACTGCATCGTATTGAAGGGAGGATGGATGGGGTCATGTAGATTTTGGCTAACAACATCCTTCCCTCAGTAATGACAATGACCCAAAATACAGACAGGACAACTAAGGAGTGTCTATGTAAGAAGCATTTCAAGGTCCTGGAGTGGCCTAGCCAGTCTCCAGACCTGAACCCAATAGAAAATCTTTGGAGGGAGCTGAAACTAAATGTTGCCCAGCGACAGCCCCGAAAACTGAAAGATCTGGAGAAGATCTGTATGGAGGAGTGGGCCAAAATCCCTGCTGCAGTGCGTGCAAACCTGGTCAAGAACTACAGGAAACGTCTGACCTCTGTAATTGCAAAGGTTTCTGCACCAAATATTAAATTCTGTTTTTCTATTGTATCAAATACTTATTCCAGGCAATAAAATGCAAATTAATTATGTAAAAATCATACAAAGCAATTTCCTGGATTATTTTTTTTTTACATTCTGTTTCTCACAGTTGAAGTGTACCTATAACAAAAATTACAGGCCTCTCCATTCTTTGTAGGTGAGAAAACTTGCAAAATCAGCAGTGTATCAAATACTTATTTTCCCAACTGTAGATGCTGCCTTGCAATATTTAGGGTTTGTTCAAACTCGCGTATAAATAATGGGTCCCATTCCCATCCAGGAGAGTGGAAGAAATCTTAGTCACTAAGCTGGTACTGTAAAAAGGAAGTGTTTTTGTCACAGAAAAAAAAATGCTGATGTAATGGCATTTGTGGAAACACCCCACAGATATCCTCAGTCATATGATGGGAAATATTGTATATACAGTGGTGGCCAAAAGTATTGGCACCCCTGCAATTCTGTCAGATAATATTCAGTTTCTTCCTGAAAATGATTGCAATCACAAATTCTTTGGTCTTATTATCTTCATTTAATTTGCTTGCATGGAAAAAACACAAAATAGAATGAAGCAAAAATCAAATCATTGATCATTTCACACAAAACTCCAAAAATGGGCCAGACAAAAGTATTGGCACCCTCAGCCTAATACTTGGTTGCACAACCTTTAGCCAAAATAACTGCGAACAACCGCTTCCGGTAACCATCAATGAGTTTCTTACAATGCTCTGCTGGAATTGTAGACCATTCTTCTTTGGCAAACTGCTCCAGGTCCCTGATATTTGAAGGGTGCCTTCTCCAAACTGCCATTTTGAGATCTCTCCACAGGTGTTCTATGGGATTCAGGTCTGGACTCATTGCTGGCCACCTTAGAAGTCTCCAGTGCTTTCTCTCAAACCATTTTATAGTGCTTTTGGAAGTGCGTTTTGGGTCATTGTCCTGCTGGAAGACCCATCACGTCTGAGGGAGACCCAGCTTTCTCACACTGGGCCCTACATTATGCTGCAAAATTTGTTGGTAGTCTTCAGACTTCATAATGCCATGCACACGGTCAAGCAGTCCAGTGCCAGAGGCAGCAAAGCAACCCCAAAGCATCAGGGAACCTCCACCATGTTTGACTGTAGGGACCGTGTTCTTTTCTTTGAATGCCTCTTTTTTTTCCTGTACACTCTATGTTGATGCTTTTTCCCAAAAAAGCTCTACTTTTGTCTCATCTGACCAGAGAACATTCTTCCAAAATGTTTTAGGCTTTCTCAGGTAAGTTTTGGCAAACTCCAGCCTGGTTTTTTTATGTCTCGGGGTAAGAAGTGGGGTCTTCCTGGGTATCCTACCATACAGTCCCTTTTCATTCAGACGCCGACGGATAGTACGGGTTGACACTGTTGAACTTGTTTGGATGTTAGTCGAGGTTCTTTATCCACCATCCGCACAATCTTGCGTTGAAATCTCTCGTCAATTTTTCTTTTCCGTCCACATCTAGGGAGGTTAGCCACAGTGCCATGGGCTTTAAATTTCTTGATGACACTGCGCACGGAAGACACAGCAACATTCAGGTCTTTGGAGATGGACTTGTAGCCTTGAGATTGCTCATGCTTCCTCACAATTTGGTTTCTCAAGTCCTCAGACAGTTCTTTGGTCTTCTTTCTTTTCTCCATGCTCAATGTGGTACACACAAGGACACAGGACAGAGGTTGAGTCAACCTCTGCGCATCCTCCTCCTCCTCATGTTCAGCCTCCATCTCAGATATCACCACATCAGTTACAAGCTGGAAGCACTGCAGTACTGCCTCAGCCAAGCGGCAACAGGCTGTGCTGAAACTCATAAGCTTAGGTGATAAACCTCACACTGCTTGTGAGTTGTGGACAGCTGTGAAAGAGCAGGCAGATCTGTGGCTGAGACCGCTGAACCTACATCCAGGCATGGTCGTGTATGGGGGCTCTGAGGCGAGGCGAGATCACACAAGTACCATGCCTGGCTCATGTGCTTAACATCGTGATTCAGCGGTTTCTTAAATCGTACCCCGAGTTGCCAGATCTGCTTGTCAAAGTACGCCGCCTGTCAGCTCATTTTCGCAAGTCAGCTACAGCTTCCGCCGCCCTTGCTGTGTTGCAGCAGCGTTTACAGCTTCCGGCACACCGACTGGTGTGTGATGTCCCCACTCATTGGAACTCTACCCTTCACATGTTGCAAAGGATTTGTGAGCAGAAGAGAGCAGTTGTGGAGTACCAGCTGCAACAAGGCCGTCGATATTCAGGTTAGACTCCACACATAAGACCTCAGGAGTGGATCTGGATGTCTGACATATGTACCATCCTGACAAACTTTGAGGAGTCCACCAAGATGGTGAGTGGTGATGACGCCATCATTAGCGTCAGCATCCCACTTGTCTGTCTTTTGCAACGCTCTCTGGAGAGAATTAAAGAGGAGGCATTGCAGCCAGAGTATGATGAGATGGATCAAGAAGCCGTAGCGGGTGATTACACACAGCCCAGCCTCATCTCATCCCAACGTGCATTGAGGGACAATGAGGGAGAGGATGAGGAGGAGGAGGAGGAGGAAGAACAGGAGCTGGTATCATGCGCTGTAGATGGTAGTACCTGTACAACTGTCATACCGTCGGTTCAGCGTGGGTGGCCTGAGGACAGGGGGGAGGAGGAGGAGGAGAGCATGGTCAGTCGTCATGTTGGTGAGGACACGGAAGCCTTGCCTGTTACCAGTCTGGCACGCATGGCTAACTTTATGTTACGCTGCCTTAACCGTGACCCTCGCGTTGTCAAAATGTTGGGTGACAGTCATTACTGGTTGGTGACACTTGTAGACCCCCGCTACAAGGAGAACTTTCACTCTCTTATTCCTGAGGTGGAGAGGTCTACAAAAATGGGGCAATACCAGAAGGCCCTTGCTGCAGAACTCTTAAAAAAATTCCCATCTGAACACGCTAGCGGCAGAGGTCACAGTTCGTTGCCCAACCAAGGCGTACAGGCGAGAGAGACGCAACTCCAATCCAGCAGAGACAGGGGAACACTGTCAACGTTCTGGGACAGTTTTCTGACACCCGCCCAGCTTACAGGCCCTGAGGCGCGGGGAACTCTCACAAGGAGTGGAAAGTTTCAAAAGATGGTGAGGGAGTACCTTGCCGATCGTACCAGCGTCCTCCGTGATTCCTCTGTACCTTTTAATTATTGGGTATCCAAGCTGGACACTTGGAATGAACTCGCTCTGTACGCCTTATCGGAGCGTGTTTTTAGTGCCGCTGGGGGAATTATAACTGATAAGCGCACTCGCCTGTCAACTGACAATGCTGACAAGCTGACCCTTATCAAAATGAACAAGGGCTGGATTGGGCCAGACTTTTCATCACCACCAAATGACAGCAGAGTAACATAAAGTCAAATCCACTGTGTTATTTCGGGAGGTGTATTCCCATGCACCGCTTCACACCCACTCATGGGTATACGCTTCCTCATTTTGGCTCTATTTTGCTCTTCTCCTTATCCTCAGCCTCCACCACCACTATACCACCAGGGTGACCTTGGTCCGTGTTGCCAGCATTGCAAGTTCCTCCCTCCTAATTTTTGGTAGCTTTTGCTTGGAAGGCATAGGAAAAGACTATGGGAGACCCACTCCCCAATAATGGGAATAATGCTTTTAAGATGCTGTACTGCATGGCTCTTGTTTGCCAGCATTGCAAGTTACTCTGTCCTAATTTTTGGCAGCTTTTGCTTGGCAGGCATAGGCAAAGACTATGGGAGACCCACTCCCCAATAATGGGAATAATGTTTTTAAGATGCTGTACTGCATGGCTCTTGCAAGGGGCATTTAAACCGTGTTGTTAAGCTACTGCGACCTCCACCACTTTTCCAAGGGGCATTGATATTGTCTTTTTATTCCACTGCGACCTCCACGTCTCTTCCAAGGGGCATTTAAACCGTCTTTTTAAGCTACTGTGACCTCCACCACTCTTCCAAGGGGCATTAAAACCGTCTTCTTAAGCTACTGCGACCTCCACCGCTCTTCCAAGGGGCATTAAAACCGTCTTGTTAACCCTAGAACGCATGACCATAAAAATCTACATTTTCACATACCTGGGGCCTTTTAGGCCCGTGTGCAAATAACATGGAATAACTCAAACAAAAATGACAAACAACTATATACCTGAGGAATACCTAGAGTTTCAAAATTCTAACTAAAGTAATCTTGCAGAAAATAGAAAACAATTAACAGGACGGGCCTGCGAGGCCCCAGGTATGCGTTCTAGGATTAAGCTACTGCGACCTCCACCATTCTTCCAAGGGGCATTTAAACCATCTTGTTAAGCTACTGCAACCTCCACGTCTCTTCCAAGGGGCATTAAAACCGTCTTGTTAAGCTACTGCAACCTCCACGTCTCTTCCAAGGGGCCTTAAAACTGTCATGTTAAGCTACTGCAACCTCCTCGTCTCTTCCAAGGGGCATTAAAACTGTCTTGTTAAGCTACTGCAACCTCCACGTCTCTTCCAAGGGGCATTAAAACCTTCTTGTTAAGCTACTGCAACCTCCACGTCTCTTCCAAAGGGCATTAAAACCGTCTTGTTAAGCTACTGCAACCTCCACCACTTTTTCAAGGGGCATTGAAATTGTCTTTTTATTCCACTGTGGCCTCCACGTCTCTTCTAAGGGGCATTAAAACCGTCTTGTTAAGCTACTGCGACCTCCACCACTCTTCCAAGGGGCATTAATATTGTCTTTTTATTCCACTGTGACCTCCACCACACCTCCAAGGGGCATTAAAACCGTCTTGTTAAGCTACTGCAACCTCCACGTCTCTTCCAAGGGGCATTAAAACCGTCTTGCTAAGCTACTGCGATCTCCACGTCTCTTCTAAGGGGCATTAAAACCGTCTTGCTAAGCTACTGCAACCTCCATGTCTCTTCCAAGGGGCATTAAAACTGTTTTGTTAAGCTACTGCGACCTCCACGTCTCTTTCAAGGGGCATTAAAACCGTCTTGTTAAGCTACTGCGACCTCCACCACTTTTCCCAGGGGCATTGATATTGTCTTTTTATTCCACTGCGACCTCCACCATTCTTCCAAGGGGCATTAAAACCGTCTTGTTAAGCTACTGCGACCTCTACCACTTTTCCCAGGGGCATTGATATTGTCTTTTTATTCCACTGCGACCTCCACGACTCTTCCAAGGGGCATTTAAACCATCTTGTTTAGCTACTGTGACCTCCACCACTCTTCCAAGGGGCATTAAAACCGTCTTGTTAAGCTACTGCGACCTCCACCACTTTTCCCAGGGGCATTGATATTGTCTTTTTATTCCACTGTGACCTTCACCATTCTTCCAAGCGGCATTAAAACAGTCTTGTTAAGCTACTGCGACCTCCAACACTTTTCCCAGGGGCATTGATATTGTCTTTTTATTCCACTGCGACCTCCACGTCTCCTCCAAGGGGCATTAAAACTGTCTTGCTAAGCTGCTGCAAACTCCACGTCTCTTCCAAGGGGCATTAAAACCATCTTGTTAAGCTACTGCAACCTCCACATCTTTTCCAAGGGGCATTAAAACCATCTTGTTAAGCTACTGCAACCTCCACGTCTCTTCCAAGGGGCATTAAAACCGTCTTTTTAAGCTACTGCAACCTCCACGTCTCTTCCAAGGGGCATTAAAACCATCTTGTTAAGCTACTGCAACCTCCACGTCTCCTCCAAGGGGCATTAAAACCATCTTGTTAAGCTACTGCAAACTCCACATCTCTTCCAAGTGGCATTAAAACCATCTTGTTAAGCTACTGCGACCTCCACCACTTTCCCCAGGGGCATTAAAACCATCTTGCTAAGCTGCTGCGACCTCCACCATTCTTCCAAGGGGCATTAAAACCGTCTTGTTAAGCTACTGCGACCTCCACCACTTTTCCAAGGGGCATTGATATTGTCTTTTCATTCCACTGCAACCTCCACCATTCTTCCAGAGGGCATTGCATTTCTTCCTAATTTTAGTCAGCTTTTGCTTTTCAATGCATAGGCGAACACTAAGGGAGACCCACTCCCCAATAAGGGGTAGAAGGTTTTTAGTATGCTGTAATCCACGTCTGTTTCAAGGGGCATTGCAGTTCCTCATAATTTTTGGAAAGCCTTCCATTCACTGCTTAGACCAACATTGCACAGGAGACCCAGTTGCTATAAATGGAAAAAACGTTTTAGTTAAGGCCCTCTGACCTCCATGTCAAGGGGCATTAAAGTGCCTCGAAATTTTTGTTAGGCATTGCACTCACTGCATGCCCTTTAACTGTGTAGCCGAACCGCTCCTTTTGGTACCGAAACATATCCTACAAGACATGTGTGGTTGACTGGCGTGATATTGATGTGAATGGTCCCTGTTCCTCCTGCTCTTTCTCCTTTGCCACCACCTCATCCATCATTCATCACCTGAAGCTTTGTTTTAACGGGAGTCATAGAACTGGGATAGTAGCAGGAAAACATCCAGCAATCCTCGGAGAAGGTAGGATATGCGCTAAAACGCTGATCACCTCAGGCCTAGCCGCTACTACATACATGCGCTTGCATTCCAAGAAAACGAAGCAGACGCTAACTTCTATCATCATCATTATGCTCCTCATCTTGGCACTCTCAACTCCCCTGATGGAGAAGCCAGGGCCCACCGGAGGAGTCTGGTTCTCTGGTGGGCTCGTCCAATGCTGCCCTAAAGCAGAGGGAAGTTTGAAGGAGAAATAGGGGCGGCTGGGGACCGTTTATGGACATCCGGCTGCCCCTAGGCGGCTGGGGACCGTGTGTGGACACCCGACCGCGGGGCGGCTGGGGACCGAGTATAGACACCCGGCCCCACCTGGCGGCTGGGGACCGAGCGTGGACACCCGGCCGCCGGGCGGCTGGGGACTGAGTATGGATGCCTCGCTGCCAAAGTAGCCATGAGGTAGTGGCCAGCTTTGGCCTCCTCCAAACTAAAAGGCCCCATTTCAAGTGCAAGCTACCAGTATGGTATTGCAGCCTGGGGGTGGGTGGGTGGCAGGTTGCACACTTACGCTTCTATTCCAAGAAAACAAAGCAGATGCTAATGACGCGCCCCTGGGCCTGTGTCGCGCTGCGTTGCGCACGCGGGAGCTTACCCGGAGCCGGATCTCTTGAGGGTTGTAGTCTCGTGGCGGTGACCCGGTCCGTGCCCAGGGAGTCAAACTGAGCGGCGATGTAACAGCGGTAGATGCAGGACGACTACGCCACCCGTTGAATGCAGCTATGGAGCTGCCGCTGCAGGACAGTCCGCTGAGGCCGGTGGATGGATGGTGCAGCGTAGATGGTATAACCCCCAACGGGAGGGGTATGGCCTCAGGGCAGCAGATGTGGATGATGGGGGTAGCAGGAACCACTCAGAGACGGTGCGGTGTAATTCAGGGTCTTTACTGGTAACAACGATAGACCCTCCCGGAGTACTTGCTAGTGAACGGGGCCTGGTCAGTCCTTGAGCAGATGGGATCTCCCCTGGCCAGGCGGAGTTGTAGGCCTCCCAAAATGACTGTACTCTTCTGGCTACCTTGCTAGAAGCGGATATAAGTAGCCCACGTCCCTGAGTGTACCGTGTGGTGCTCACCCGTATGGCCGTTGACTCGGGGCCTTCTAATGGCTTCCGCTCCACGATGGCGGTGCTGGTCCCACGCGTGTGACCGTGCCTTCGGGTTTCTGGGCCTGAGGACCTGAAATCCTCTGCCGGTCGGCTTCTGCTGCTGGGTAAGAGTTAGTCCCCACAGCCTCGGACGCCGGGTCCGGTAAGAAAGCTTCTCAGTCAGGGCGAGCTCTGCAGCTGCCAGCCCCTGACTTGTAGTAGTATTGCTCCCACTGAGCTTCTGCTGTTTCTTCCTGTGACTGTTTCTTGTCTCTACTCTCCTTGACTGCTAACCCTGCTTCAGCCCCGGGTTTATATAGGGGAAGTTCTTCCCCTCCCAAGACTGGGCAGGAGGTGTGGCATGCACAGGATCCCTGACCAAAGGACCTCCCACCTGCTCTCAGACATAATATCTCTATCACTGTGGCAACCAGACCCCTGGGGTGTCACACTAACTTCTATCATCATCATCATGCTCCTCACTTTGGCACTCTCAACTCGCCTGATGGAGAAGCCAGGGCCCACCGGAGGAGTCTGGTTCTCTGGTGGGCTCGTCCAATGCTGCCCTAAAGCAGGCCAGGCTAAGAAAATTGTTGGGGAAGTTTGAAGGAGAAATAGGGGCGGCTGGGAACCGCTTATGGACAACCGGCCGCCCCCAGGCGGCTGGGGACCGTGTGTGGACACCCGGCTGCAGGGTGGCTGGGGACCAAGTATGGACACCCGGCCGCCCCCTGGCGGCTGGGGACCGAGCGTGGACACCCGGCTTTTAGGCAGTAACCTGGTTGTCAGAGATGCTTCCAGGGGTCTTCCCCATGCTGTTCCCATGTCTTTTCAGCACTGTATGCATGTGTCACCCAGCACATGGCCAGATAAGATTGTAAAATATTAAAATTACATTTCCCGGTGAATACATTTGTCACGGTTGAAAGCAATACAAAAGTGCAAAAACGCATAAAAAATGCTACTTGTGAACATAGCCCAAGGTGTGGAGGAGTATTTTTGTTTTTGGTTATTTATTTTACCTTATACTCAAGTCTTTACTCTGCAAAGGATGTTCCTAAACATATTTCACAGGAAAACCGTTTCAGTTTAGTTTTTGAACGTTATATTGTGAGCTTAATACCTCTGACCACGTTGTTGACAGCAGTGACCTGGGGGTCAGAAATGCTTCCTGGGGCGATGCCCATGCTGTCCCCTTGTCTTTTGAGCATTGTCACTATAGTTTTGGGCACTTTTTAGGCTTTCTACAGACTGCCGGGGGTGCCGCCGCAAAAATGCTCGGGTCTCCCATAGACTAACATTGAGCTTCGAGCACCCGAGCATTTTAGTGCTCGCTCAACACTAATAATCACCACACTCTATGGAGACTCATTGTAACAAATTTAAGGAGCAACATACTAAAAACATTTTAATTGATAAATGTCATAAAACATAAAAAATAAAAATATTAGGCATTTTATATAATAATAATAATAATTAAAAAATAAAATAATAATCATTTTATTATTCCATGGTGCTTTACAATTCAGATGTTACATGTGCAATGTCAGACATTACAAAGTAGCACAATTCCTACAAGAGGAGGTGAGGTCCCTGCTCACAAGTTTGCAACTTAAAAGTAAAGTTGGACACAAAAAGTAATAAGTGTTTGTAGTATATGGTACGGCCACCTTTTAGAATAAATAAGGATATACATATAAGGCTGCATGAACCGGCCACCAGCCGGTATCTGTGTAGTGAGCTGGCAGACTCTGGCTGTTCTGTGATAATTGAGATAGAGCCTGTTACAGGAATGATTACGCAGGATGGTGTTGCCACCTTGTGGCCAGAGGTTGCACCTGCGCAGGGTGTGATGACAGAGAAAAAGACTGAGCCTCCTGTGTCCCGCCCTAGAGAGTCACGTGACCAGAGTGGGAAGCAGGAAAAAGCGCGCAAAGAGTCTGTTGTTGTCTGTGAAAAGAGCCAGGACGGTGTGCAGCTCCTCGTGTGTGGTGCAGAGGAGACTCTCAACGTGATTTCTTTTATCTGACACCTTATCCTCAGAGCCTTCCCCAGCTTCTGCACTGCTGAAGGATTCAGCTGTTACACTCCCTGCTACTGGAGTGTGGACTACATAAGGGAATCCACAAAAGCTGCTATCCGGATCAGAGAGACTGTAAGCGGGACCTCTGGCGAGAGGCCGAAGTATTCCTTTCTTTCAGTAAAATTTGTTGTTCCTGTCTTCTTCGGCTGGGACCCCTTCCTGCAAAGACAGACAGGCCTGCGACGGGGGACACATCCTTCTGGAGTAAAGGACTGGTAACGTGTGAGTAGGGACAGTGAGAGTCAGCTTATAAGTACACGTTATTGCTGTGCATATTTACGGTTGTCATTTATTGTGTTCTGCTGTGTATACAAGTAAAGATACGGTTATCAAGATAGAGTCTGTGTGTGGGGATCTTGCTGGGCCAGATCATAGATACCAACGCTCGGCCTTGCCCGCGGTCACTTCATCTGGCGTAGTCGACAGGATCTGTGACCAACAAGATTCCCACCCAGGCCACGTGTACAGTCAGAAAGCCCCGCCGGTGTCTATTGTGAATCAGGTCAGGAAATTTGGCGGACGAAACTACCCTGTACCAGAGTGGGCGGAACAAGTCCGGATACTGGGGGAAATGTATAATATTGACCCTAAGACCTTGGCAGAAATGGCGGTACTGACGCTAGAGGGGGAGGCATGGACGACAGTCAGACTGGAGACGGCCAGGGGCCAGCGTACAGTAGATGATTTGGTGCGGGTGCTGGAGAACACCTATAGGCTGACCACATACCAGGGAACACTGCAACACATGTTCTTTAGACGGATGCAGCTTGAATGGGAGGATATTCCCCAATATGCGAACGCCCTTCAGGTACTCCTTGAACAAGCCTGTGGAAAAGGGGAACAACTAGCTGGTATGGCTCCTCGTGACCTGGTACTGAGAGACCAATTTGTAATAGGACTGAGAGACCAGTATCTTAACCGCACGTTACAGGACTTGATCCGGATGATGCCGACTCTTACTTTTGCTGAAGTCAAACAGGAAGCCATAGAACGTTCAATGGGACCCGTCATGGATGTGGGGATTCAAGGTGCTGCGTGCAGATCCATATCTGACATTAAAAATCCGAACAGTGACACGGAAGACCTGAAACAGATGGTAGCAGACTTACAGAAACAGGTATTACAGTTGACATTAGACCGACAGGGAGACCAGCGAAGACAGCCTAGTCGTCCCGTGAGACAGTGTTGGTCATGCGGTGATCCTCGCCATAGGGCAAATCGTTGTCCTCAACACTTTCCTCCGCAAAAACCTCCGTCGCACCAACAAACAAACCCTCAGTCGCCCCAGCGAAGGGAATTTCGATCAGACCAGCGAATGGAACCCCAGCCATATCCACAAGCAGAGCTACCACGCCGGGCCTCACCACAATGGCCGCCGTTAAACTAGACATCCCTGCAGCTGAGGCTCGCGCAGCAGGGGAGGCCAAGGAGAGGGGTGTGGAAAAACAAAGCCGATGGCGGAGTGCTCTTGCCTCGAATAGCCCGACACTTGAAGTTGTTCTGGAAGAAATTGCCGTACAGGGACTGATGGACACCGGGTCACAAGTGACCACGATCTCTGAACAGTTTTACGAAAATTACCTCAAACCAAGAACTGCTCGTGACCCAGACACCGCCATTAAGATTATTGCAGCTAATAATCTACCCATTCCAGTGACCGGAGTTGCTTGGATGGACACAAAGGCCTGCGGACAGGACTTATGGAAACGAGGGATCGTCATCGTCAAGGAAGGTTTCGGCTCCGAGACCCATGTGATAGTTGGAATGAACATCTTGAAAGACCTGGATCTTATGCTGTTGACAAGAAAAGGACCCAAATACTGGCAGAAAGTCACCAAACATAAGCCGACTCATCTGGCATTCCAGCGCGTAATCCAGACCGTTGGACTTCAACAGATGGCAGAGGAACAACTACCCCTAGCCGCCATTACGGTGCCACGCCGTACTCGGATTACTTTGCCCGCTGAAAAAGAGACAGTCATTTCCTTACCCCTTAACACCCACCGACAACTTGAGGGGGTTGAAGTGTTGGTCAAGCCGAGGACCCCAAGTGGGGGTAAGCTAAACCCACTAGTTGCTCGCACTCTAGCCGTCGTGAGGAACGGGAGAGTCCATGTCAGGTTAAACAACACTGCAGACGTAGGCCTAGCCCTTGAAGCCGGCACTCAGCTTGCCCGGGTATATGCTCTACCCACGGAAGTGAATCCCATTGGACCCCTAAAATTCACCCCGTCTACAGAAGGCGACTGGACGGTAACCGTCTCAGCCATAAACGCTCAAGTAGACGATGAAGACATTGGGTGAAAACTACGGGAAAAAGTACAGCTAGACACGTCTCAATACACCAAACAAGAAGTGTCTCAAGTGGAGGAACTCCTACGGGAACACCAAAACTCCTTTGCAAAGCATGACACAGACTTTGGGTGTACCACCAGTATCCAGCACGAGATATCCACGGGCGACACCCCCCCATATCCGCGAGAGGTACCGGCAGATACCACATCAGCAATACCAGGAGGTGAAAAGCCTTATTTGAATCCATGCTACGCGCCGCAGTGGTACGTGAAAGCCAGAGCCCGTGGGCTGCACCCGTGGTGATAGTCAAAAAGAAAGATGGTTCCCTAAGATTTTGCGTGGACTACCGTAGGCTGAACGCTTGCACTATCCGGGACTCATATCCACTTCCTCGGATCGAAGAGTCACTGACGGCCCTAAAGAAGGCCAAATATTTTTCGTCCCTAGACCTGGCCAGTGGATATTGGCAGGTTCCAATGAGTGAGAAGGACAGGGAAAAGACCGCCTTCATCCTTCCCATGGGCCTGTATGAGTTCGACCGGATGCCGTTCGGCTTGAATAACGCTCCGGGGACCTTTCAGAGACTGATGGAACGCTGTCTGGGAGACTTCAACTTTGAGTTTACGCTGATATACCTTGACGACATTGTGGTATACTCCGCCACCTTTGAGGATCATCTTCACAAGCTTGGCCAAGTGTTCCAGCGCTTGAGGGGACACGGCTTGAAGTTGAAGCCCAGCAAGTGCCTTCTGTTCCAGCAGGAAATCGACTACTTGGGTCACCGGATCTCGGCCGAAGGTGTCCAGCCCTCTCCGGAGAAGATAGCAGCCGTTCAAGAGTGGCCGCAGCCAACTACCGTCAAAGAAGTCCGGGCTTTTCTGGGACTGGCAGGCTACTACCGTCGGTTTGTCAAGGACTTTGCTCGGCTTGCTGAACCACTGCATGAGGTTCTCCGAGGGACCGCGAACAGTCCCAGAGGGCGACGCATCAGTTGGGGGCCTGACCGAGAAAAATCCTTTCAGGCACTTAAGGCTGCTCTAACATCCCCCCCTGTTCTGGCGTATGCAGATTACACATTACCGTTTCAGTTGCAAACCGACGCCAGCCTTCAATGCCTAGGGGTGGTCCTCTCTCAAGTTCAAGATAATAAAGAACGCATGATAGCCTATGCCTGTAGGTCTCTCCGTGATACCGAAAAGAATCCCGTCAACTACAGCTCCTTCCGTTTGGAACTCTTGGCTCTGACTTGGGCTATGACGGAGAAATTTGCCGGCTATCTGACAGGAGCGAAGGTGCTGGTCATGACGGACAACAATCCTCTTGCCCACCTAGAGAATGCCAAACTAAGGGCAATGGAACAGCGCTGGATGGCCAGGCTCTCTAGATTCCAGTACAAAATTAAATACAGAGCGGGGAACGAGAATCAGAATGCTGACAGCCTGTCTAGAGTGACATCATCCCCGCCAGTGGGGGACTGGGATGAAGAGTTGGAGGAAGATGAGATGCCTGACTTTGCCCGGCTCGCAAAGCAAATAGAAGATAGCCGCCAGTATGCTGTAGGAGGGATTGAAGCCGTAGTGGGATCTCCCCTGTCCCAGCAAGAATGGGCCAAGCTTCAAGATCGAGATCCCAAGCACGTCTTACTGAAACAGTATGTGAATAAACAAGAGAAACCGCCCTCCGAAGTGAGAGACCGACTATCGACCGGAGCCTTGGCTCTGCTCGCCCAATGGGATCGGCTGATCGTGAAAGATGGAGTCCTGTGTCGCAGGGCCCTTCTATCCCATATGCTGGAGGAGTGTTTGCAGATTGTCGTCCCGGTGTAGTTGGCCCATGAGATGGTGGGCGAAGCTCACAGGAGGAACGGACACTTCGGCATAGACAAGACCCTCCGGTGGACCCAGCAGTTCATTTTTTGTCCGGGGCTCCGTAAGCTGGTTGAAAACATCTGTCAAGGATGCCGTACCTGTGAATTCCACAAGTCCGCGGAGCAGCGTGCCCCCGTCCAGACTATTAAGACGTCGAGGCCCCTCGAACTGTTGATGGTGGACTATCTGTTGATCGGAACGGCGAATAGTGGCTACCAGTACTGTCTGGTGATGGTGGACCACTTCACGAAATTGGCCGTCGCTGTTGCTACCAAGGATCAGACTGCTGAATCAGCTGCACAGGCCATCTGTCAGCAATTCGTTCGGGTCTACGGGTGTCCGGAGCGGCTACACTCTGATCAGGGGGCTTGTTTCGAAGGGCGAGTCATTGAAGAACTCCAACGGATGTATGGAATCAAGAAGTCCAGGACCACCCCTTACCATCCACAAGGGAATGGCGCGTGTGAACGCTTTAACTGGACCCTCTTACAACTGATCCGGACACTGGCTGAAGACAAAAAGCCCGACTGGTCTCGATTCCTCCCAGAACTGCTGTGGGCCTATAATAATCAAGTCCATTCCGTCACCGGATACACCCCATTACCCTTCTCTTTGGCCTTCTAGACAAAGACATCCATGAGTTGCAACTGTCTAGCTCCGAAGAAGATACCTGTGGTACCTATCCTTCCTGGCTACAAACACACCGCCAGAGAATGGAGACTGTCTACCGGCTAGTAGGCCAACAAATCCAGGATCAAGTGCACGCTGACCCACTTCCGGTACAAGAGGACTCACTGAATGTAGGTCAACTGGTCCTAGTCCGTATAAAGAAACCGCAAGGGAAACTCCGGCCCAAGTGGGAGACCGAAGTCTATCGAGTAATTGGACAGCCGTACCCCGGTGGCCCCGTCTATCGAGTGCAGGGCGAAGACAGTGGCAGCATCCGAACTTTGCACCGTAATATGTTGCGCCCCTGCCGTTCCCAGCCTGACTCCCCTACTGTGATACCTAGAGAGATGGATATCACTAATACTGTCGGAGACGCTGACCCTGGGGATGTAGAGATTGAATGCATGCCTACCCCTGTCCGTCCGACTGACGCACTTGGACCGATTACCTCCTCTACTGACATGTCGACTGGGAAAGAGAGTGGGGTGACTGATCGGAGGGAGGGGATCCAACCTGTTAGGCGGACAACGAGAACCGCTGCAGGGGTACCTCCAGGACAGTCCTACAGAGACCAATATGTGTGGCCCTCTTCCCAGCCGCCCCCTGTCACATCCTCAGCCATCGCCGCCCTGGAACCGGTCGTTGACAGGGACTGCCAACCTTTGAGTGGGGGGGCGTGTAGTGAGCTGGCAGACTCTGGCTGTTCTGTGATAATTGAGATAGAGCCTGTGACAGGAATGATTACGCAGGATGGTGTTGCCACCTTGTGGCCAGAGATTGCACCTGCGCAGGGTGTGATGACAGAGAAAAAGACTGAGCCTCCTGTGTCCCGCCCTAGAGAGTCATGTGACCAGAGTGGGAAGCAGGAAAAAGCGCGCAAAGAGTCTGTTGTTGTCTGTGAAAAGAGCCAGGACGGTGTGCAGCTCCTTGTGTGTGGCGCAGAGGAGACTCTCAACGTGATTTCTTTTATCTGACATCTTATCCTCGGGGCCTTCCCCAGCTTCTGCACTGCTGAGGGATACAGCTATTACACTCCCTGCTACTGGAGTGTGGACTACATAAGGGAATCCACAAAAGCTGCTATCCGGATCAGAGAGACTGTAAGCGGGACCTCTGGCGAGAGGCCGAAGTATTCCTTTCTTTCAGTAAAATTTGTTGTTCCTGTCTTCTTCAGCTGGGATGCCTTCCTGCAAAGACAGACAGGCCTGCGACGGGGGACACATCCTTCTGGAATAAAGAACTGGTAACGTGTGAGTAGGGACAGTGAGGGTCAGCTTATCAGTACACGTTATTGCTGTGCATATTTACGGTTGTCATTTATTGTGTTCTGCTGTGTTAAAAATGTATACAAGTAAAGATACGGTTATCAAGATAGAGTCTGTGTGTGGGGATCTTGCTGGGCCAGATCATAGATACCAACGCGCGGCCTTGCCCGCGGTCACTTCATCTGTATATGTTCAGATTTTTTATCAGTTAACAAAATGCATAGTTAAGATTGATAAATGCAAAAAAATGTTAGTAAACCTAGAAATTTGTTTTTTAGTTAATTTTTTTTTTATTTTAATTAATAATAGCATAGAAGGATAAGGAGGGGGACTAGGAACATAATCAATAGCCAAAATCATAGTCAGGAGGACAGCCGGGGTCAGATACTGGGTGATCAGTAAAAGCCAATCAGTATGAATACCGCGGAGCCCGGTGACAGAGGCGTTACTGAAACATGTCCAGGTATAGATGGACCAGTCAGAAGGCCACAGGTAGATGGTGATGGTCCTTCTATACAGGTCCAGCAGTGATGGTGGATCTGCTGGACTTCAGGTTTTCTGTCTTTTAGATGGTTTCAGGGCAACAGTGACAGCATGCAAATGCACGAGCAGCCCTGGATAATCCACGCCAGCAGGATGATAAGATCCGGCGGAAGATGGAACCTATGAGAAGAGAAGTAAATATAATGTAAGTGATGGGACTCCATAATACATGATACTACTGTGCGGTCACTGTGCCGGACGGCAGAGGAATCTCATCACACAGAGGTCAGGGATCATTGTCAGCCATCATACATGTGACAATCCATCACTGACAGATGACATCTGCTCCGCATGAATTATTCTCACTGACCGACATCACACAACATGGAGCTGATTCTCACACTTACCTCGTCTCTTATTCCCCTTTTCTACATTTTCAGATTTTTCTTGCTCTTTGCTCAGATTTATTGAAGATTTTCTTTCCTCCTGAGCTGGAAATTCTGATCAGAAAGTAAAAAAAACCTCAGTAACGACATATTCCCATGGGACCTGCTTAGTCTTCTGTATATAGTCCTGTCTCCTATAGTCCTGAAAATCTAGTATTGCTTCATAATAGGGCAGAATAAGTCCTATATAATGTGCATAACCTCATCTGAGGGACATTAGATGTACCACTAATATAGAGAAGTAAGTGTCCTGTCTGCCGCCATGTGGTACATCATTGATGAGAGATATTTTATAATAGGAGACGATGTCTCCTTATGATGATGTAGGTTATTGGATGCTACAACATATCTCACAGAAACAATGAAAAAAACTTCTGTACACAATGTAAGGAAATAGAGATAGAGTATGGGCCATGGGCAACATAATTGGGATCCATGAAACATAGACAACATAGGAAACCTATTACAGAAAAACCACGTAGAAATATTTGAGCCTTAAAGACAACATTCACATTGTTGGTGCTGTAGACATGTACATACCTGACAATGGGGACGAGGATGGCAAACTGCTAATAGCATCTTCTCTATCAGATAGAGGAACAGAATCTTTCTGCCTGTTTGAAAGAAAATAAATGTGTAAATCAGAAATAAATGCAGTATAAAAGGGGTTTTCTCAGTATAAGAACATGGACAATAGGGCCTAATAGGATGCATGACCGTCATAGTGGGGAAGGTTTCCTGCTCAAAACTACCTTCTATAGAGCCGAGCAGAAATCAGCTGCTAAGCATGACTGGCATGTAATACTACATCTCTGCCACAATATGGGCAGCACTAAAAATGCATGACCGGCCGCAATTATAGACTGTTAGTTATCACCAGCAGTTTCTAAAGGCAAAATCACAATTACCGCTCATCATGGGGTGGTGGATGCTGAATTTGATAATATGGTATTTATATCCTATATTTGATGTTGTGTACATATATCATCCTGAAGCTCCCAGTAGTGGCCCCATAATCTACTCACATCTCTGAGATGTTTGTGCTGGATTCTACGGTATACTCTGGAGAGGACTTGGGATCCTCATTGTCCATTGTCCTGGTAGCAGTGGTACAGAGCTAAATGTGGAAACAATAAAAAATATATGAAATAATTTAATGTTTACTTTTACGTGTCTTTTACACATATTTTGGATTTATTAATCACATACTTACTTTTGAAAATCGTTCAGAAGTTGATATAAAATTGTGGAAGTCAAGACTCTCATTGTCCTCACTTGTGTGCTCTGAGACCAGATGTTTGTTTATATCATAATGATCTACAAGACATAGATAATGAAGTGCTATTAGAGGTTGTCAGTATAACACAGTCACCATTTATCATTAATATTAATGGGAAACAATTGTTACATATTAAGGAAGACGAGACAAACAGCCGCTTAGTCTAGATGACGTCTTCTTCTACTTACTCATAAATAAGCTGGTGTCCACATCTGATGTTAGCTTAGGAACATACACCGGCTTTTGACTTAGAAGGTTATCAAAGTCTAAGTCACTTAAGAAGGGATGACCCTTGATCTCAAATACTCCTCCTGGATAAAGAAAAACAAAGGTGATGTGGATATTGTCAGAAACTCCCCCATATCTAAACGGTGTATCTTAATCTGAACTAATTATATAACTGAGCCGACATGTAAGAAATAGACTAAAGCACTAAAAATGCACAAGCTGATAGACAAGTGCCGATCCTCATGTACATTTGCGATATGTCCTCGGTGTAATAAGGAAATAATAATATTATTATATCTGTTACCTGTCCCAAGTCTATGCACAGGATTTATTATGAGCAGCTCTGTGATAAGGGTCTGAGCATCAGGTGGAGGAGCACGATCACAATTCCAAATTATGTGTCCTGTTATGTAGAAAATTACAGAACATATAACCTCTTTACTGGACTATAAGATAAAGCAAAGGAAAAAACTAAACTAATGTAAACAGTCAAAGCAATGATTGGATCATTCTACTTACCAATGCCAATACTTTTATAAAGCTCAATTACAGAACCCCCATGAAGTGGTACGTATCCCAGGAGAAATTCAAGTAGGATTATCCCCATTGACCACCAGTCAACAGGTCTTCCGTAGCCTTTCTTTAGGATGATCTCTGGGGCTTTGTATAACGGGGTGCCACAGTCCTGGAAACCAAGAGAGATTAGAGATGAAAATAGATTAAATTATTATTTTGCCAAGTTTTCGACATAAAAACAGAATGACAGAAGATAAAATATCAGTGGAAAAGTTATCTAAAATGAAGAATGTAGAGAAGACACAATAGGGTGATGAGATTTGTACAGAACCAGCTAAGTTCCTGTAAATAATGCTGACCTCACGGTTCAGGAACTCTCTGGCGATGTCCTCCGCTAATTCCTTGTAGATGTTGGTGTTTGGTATCATGACACCAACTTTTGAAAGCACAAAATCTGTGACTTTAATATGTCCAGTAGACGTTATCAGGAGGCTGTGAAAGAAAAGATGGGTTTAGCTTCATAGACCGTGAGATGATAAAGGATAAATTTCCCCCTTTTGTTATAATACAGGGGGCACTTACTTCTCTGGCTTCAAGTCTCTGTGCACCACACCATAACTATGGAGGTATTCTACAGCAAGAACCGCTTCTGCAAAGTATAAGCGGGCCAAGGGGACAGGTAAAGGACCCCTGGTTCTTAGGAGGGTCCTGCAGTCTCCACCTATAGAAGAAAGAAAATATGACAGGTAAGTGGTTTATTCAGCGGATCACCATAATGTATAATGAGAAGTGAGCAGAGACATTGGGGCAGGAGAGAATATATAAAGATATAATGTATATTCGACATAATATTAGTCTGAAGTCATGGTGAAACGTCATCCATGTAACTAATAACACAAATAGCATTTTGTCTACAGCTGGAGATACTGACAGTGCGGACATACAGGGAGATCACACACATCAATGACTTTCCGGGCATCTTGGTAATGGATAACCTGTAGTAAATGCTCTGTGGGGATGTAACCATTCACATTGAAAAATCCTAATTTTAAGAGTGGTGATAAAATGTAAGCAGACATGGTCTGAATATAATACAATGTACGTGTCCTACCTCCTACATACTCCATGACCATACACAGGTGAGATCTTGTAGGGAAGGAGCAGAGCATGGAGACCACAAAGGGACAATCAGCGAATGTCAGGATGTCCCTCTCCAGAAAGGCCATTTCCACTTTCCGTGGCCTATCCAAGTTCTTCTTGGCCATTTTCTTCATAGCAAAGACCTGTTGTGAGACTTTATGATGCACTAAGTAGACGGCACTGGAGAGAAGGAGAATCCAAGGGTTATAATAAATCCTTATTACAGTCTGTATATAGAAGTCATTATATGATTTTCTGTACTAATGTTTATACTAGAAGTCCGGCCATCACTAGAAATCCACATCTAGAAATACATGAGACACTACATAGATCACCTATGGGAGGTTCCACAATGCCACGTCTGCCCTCACCAAGGTCACATTACAGGTGAGAGAATCTACCGAAATTCTTCTTGGGCAGATTCGCTATAATTGACCAGTAGTTACGATTCAGTCCAAATAAAAATTGGTCCAAATTGAAAGTCCTCCAATTGCTGTAAGCAGATGTTTTTTAAGCTCTCTCCACACCCCAAAGCATAATAAATGGAGGGGAGGAAATACGTTAAAATGTAATTAAACATAATATACCCACCTGTCCTAGGCCCTCACCTGTCCATCACTGCAGTCCTCCATCCTCTGTGCCAGTCTTTGGTTGTTCTGGCGCCCCCTTCTGCTGCTGAGGCCAGTGATTGGACTCACATGGTCATGGTGGACGGTGGCAGGTGCAGATGTCATTGATGTCCATATCGTGTCACCCCTATCGTGACCATGTGTAGCCAATAACTCTTATCAGCTCCATAATGAAGCCCCCCCAAAAAAACAAAGACTGGAGCGGAGAGCAGGAAAGCTCTGGTGGAGGTGGCAGCATAAGGACAGATGAGGGTCCAGGACAGGTGAGTGTAATGTATTATATTATTTGAATCCCTTTCCTTACAGTTTGATTTGTTACCGATCAGTTTGCTCCAATGGATATACAGTACAGTAACTGAGCTGAATAGTGACATTTAGATGTGGACAGTGGTGTGGACTTGTATCGTTTCCCTATGACAGTGATGGCGAACCTTTTAGAGACCGAGTGCCCAAACTGCAATCCAAAACTCACTTATTTATCGCAAAGTGCCAACACGGCAATTTAACCTGAATACTGTCTGAGGTTTTATTTTGGAAAAACAACTCCTACATTAGCACGCAATAGAGTCTATAGCAAAGGGCTTGTAAGCGCTGCAGTCCAAGCCTAAGATTCTCGCCACCGATTGCAGAGGAGGTCTGTTCTTGAGAATGGAGAGGATTTTTATTCAAAAGTAAAATTGCAAAGTCGTTTGTTTTTACAACCTCTTTGTTTCTGTAACCCTTTATCATGATGAGAATAACCCTTTAAGCCAGGGATGTCAAACTTTAATATACAGAGGGCCAAAATTAAAAGCTTGGACAAAATCACAGGCCAAACTTTATATTTGTTAAAAAATGTCTACAATTCAGGAAGTTTTTCCTTATCAAATAAAACTATTAACTTTTGCAATTATATTGTAATAATATAATATGTTATGTAAGAGCCGTAAAAAGCATGGCCTAATGTAAATATGTAATAACAAAAGGATAAAAAAAACTTGAATAAAACAGATAATAAAGTATGATGCAAACAAATGTGCCCCCAAACAGAGTATGATACCCCCACAGTGAATTCCTCCACATGCACAGTATGATGACCCTACTGTACCCCCCATCAATCCCTGGTGACCCCATCACAGTATGATTGTGACCCCATCACAGTATGATTCTCCAGCAGTAATCCCCACACAGCCCTCCATACAGTATAATGGTCCCCACATAGTTCTCCATACAGTATAATGACACCACATAGTCCTCCATACAGTGTAATGGGCCCCACATAGTCCTCCATACAGTATAATGGGCCCCACATAGTCCTCCATACAGTATAATGGCCCCATATAGTCCTCCATACAATGTAATGGCCCCACATAGTCCTCCATACAGTACAATGGCCTCACATAGTCCTGCATACAGTATAATGGCCCCACATAGTCCTCCATACAGAATAATAGGCCCCACATTGTCCTCCATACAGTATAATGGTCCCCACATAGTTCTCCATACAGTATAATGACACCACATAGTCCTCCATACAGTGTAATGGGCCCCACATAGTCCAGCATACAGTATAATGGGCCCCACACAGTCCTCCATAAAGTGTAAAGGGCCCCACATAGTCCTCCTTACAGTATAATGGCCCCCATATAGTCCTCCATACAGTGTAATGGGCCCCACATAGTCCTCCATACAGTGTAATGGCCTCACATAGTGCTCCATACAGTGTAATGGGCCCACATAGTCCTCCATACAGTATAATGGCCCCATATAGTCCTCCATACAATGTAATGGCCCCACATAGTCCTCCATACAGTACAATGGCCTCACATAGTACTTCATACAGAATAATGGGCCCCCATATGGTCCTTCCTACAGTATAATGGCCCCCACATAGTCCTCCATACAGAATAATGGGCCCCCATATAGTCCTTCGTACAGTATAATGGCCCCACATAGTCCTCCATACAGAATAATGGGCCCCACATAGTCCTAAATACAGAATAATGGGCCCCCATATGGTCCTTCCTACAGTATAATGGCCCCCACATAGTCCTCTATACAGTGTAATGGGCCCCACATAGTCCTCCATACAGTGTAATGGCCCCATATAGTCCTCCATACAGTGTAATGGGCCCACATAGTCCTCCATACAGTATAATGGCCCCACATAGTCCTCCATACAGAATAATGGGCCCCCATATGGTCCTTCCTACAGTATAATGGCCCCCACATAGTCCTCCATACAGTGTAATGGGCCCCACATAGTCCTCCATACAGTGTAATGGCCCCATATAGTCCTCCATACTGTGTAATGGGCCCATATAGTCCTCCATACAGTATAATGGCCCCACATAGTCCTCCATACAGTATAATGGCCCCACATAGTCCTCCATACAGTATATTGGCCTCATATAGTCCTTCCTACAGTATAATGGGCCCCACATACTCTTTCATACAGTATTATGAGCACCACATAGTCCTCCATACAGTGTAATGGTCCCACATAGTCCTCCATACAGTACAATGGCCTCACATAGTCCTCCATACAGAATAATGGGCCCCACATAGTCCTCCATACAGAATAATGGGCCCCCATATGGTCATTCCTACAGTATAATGGCCCCCACACAGTCCTCCATACAGTGTAATGGGCTCCACATAGTCCTCCATACAGTGTAATGGCCCCATATAGTCCTCCATACAGTGTAATGGGCCCACATAGTCCTCCTTACAGTATAATGGCCCCATATAGTCCTCCATACAGTATAATGGCCTCACATAGTCCTCCATACAGTATATTGGCCCCATATAGTCCTTCCTACAGTATAATGGGCCCCACATACTCTTTCATACAGTATTATGAGCACCACATAGTCCTCCATACAGTGTAATGGGCCCCACATAGTCCTCCATACAGTATAATGGCCCCACATAGTCCTCCATACAGTATAATGGCTCCAAATGCTCCTCCATATTGTAAAATGGCCCCATATAGTCCTCCATACAGTATAATGGCCCCGCATACTTCTCCATATTTTATAATGGCTCCATATAGTCCTCCATACAGTATAATGGCCCCGCATAGTCCTCCATACAGAATAATGGGCCCCCATATGGTCCTTCCTACAGTATAATGGCCCCCACATAGTCTTCCATACAGTGTAATGGGCCCGCATACTTCTCCATATTTTATAATGGCCCCACATAGTCCTCCATACAGTATAATGGCCCCACATAGTCCTTCATACAGTATATTGGCCCCATATAGTCCTTCCTACAGTATAATGGGTTCCACATAGTTTTTCATACAGTATTATGAGCACCACATAGTCCTCCATACAGAATAATGGGCCCCACATAGTCCTCCATACAGAATAATGGGCCCCCATATGGTCCTTCCTACAGTATAATGGCCCCCACATAGTCCTCATACAGTGTAATGGCCCCACATAGTCCTCCATACAGTGTAATGGGCCCACATAGTCCTTCATACAGTATAATGGCCCCACATAGTCCTCCATACAGTATAATGGCCCCACATAGTCCTCCATACAGTATATTGGCCCCATATAGTCCTTCCTACAGTATAATGGGCCCCACATACTCTTTCATACAGTATTATGAGCACCACATAGTCCTCCATACAGTGTAATGGGCCCCACATAGTCCTCCATACAATATAATGGCCCCACATAGTCATCCATACAGTATAATGGCTCCACATGGTACTCCATATTGTATAATGGCCCCATATAGTCCTCCATACAGTATAATGGCCCTGCATACTTCTCCATATTTTATAATGGCCCCATATAGTCCTTCCTACAGTATAATGGGCCCCACATACTCTATCATACAGTATTATGAGCACCACATAGTCCTCCATACAGTGTAATGGGCCCCACATAGTCCTCCATACAGTATAATGGCCCCACATAGTCCTCCATACAGTATAATGGCTCCATATAGTCCTCCATACAGTATAATGGCCCCGCATAGTCCTCCATACAGTATAATGGCCCCACTTAGTCCTCCATACAGTATAATGGCCCCACATAGTCCTCCATACAGTATAAAGGCCCCACATAGTCCTCCATACAGTATAAAGAGACCACATAGTCCTCCATATTGTATAATGACTCCGCATACATCTCCGTACAGTATAATGGCCCTGCATAGTGTTCCATACTGTATAATGGCCCCACATAGTCCTCCATACCTTATAATGGCCCTACATAGTCCTCCATACAGTATAATGGCCCCGCATGGTCCTCCATACAGTATAATGGCCCCGCATACTTCTCCACACAGTATAATGACCCCGCATACTTCTCCATACATTATAATGACCTCGCATACTTCTTCGTACAGTATAATGGTCCTGCATAGTGTTCCATACTGTATAATGGCCCCACATAGTCCTCCATACCTTATAATGGCCCCACATAGTCCTCCATACAGTATAATGGCCCCGCATGGTCCTCCATACAGTATAATGGCCCCGCATACTTCTCCACACAGTATAATGACCCCGCATACTTCTCCGTACAGTATAATGGTCCTGCATAGTGTTCCATACTGTATAATGGCCCCACATAGTCCTCCATACAGTATAATGGGCCCCGCATACTTCTCCACACAGTATAATGACCCCGCATACTCCTCCATACAGTATAATGACCCCGCATACTTTTCCGTACAATATAATGGCCCTGCATAGCGTTCCATACTGTATAATCAGGTCGCACGTGTAGAGGAGAGTGGCCGCGGTGCTAGTGAGAGGGGAATGGTGCGCGGGCTGAGGAGAGTGATGGTGGTGGCGGCAGTGCTGAGGACATGGAGCTCGTGCCCACCGGGAGGGCTCTGCGTGCCATAGGTTCGCCACCACTGCCCTATGATAACACTGAATGTTAGAGCACAGAGGCAGAAGTATTGTCATAGGGAACCCTGAGAAATGTGGATTATGGTAACAGAAATCTCATCCAAAAGCTCCGCTGCTGATGAGTTTCGAAGTTTCATAGTCGCTCATATGCGGCTTTCCTGCCGGGATCAATGATGATTCGATCACGCTCTATAAAGGAATAAGAAATGATATTAAGGAAAAAAGCTCCAGATGCAGAAACGTCTCCCCCTATATTATGTCCCAGCTGATTTACACTGATCCGATGTAGGGAGGATACAAGCCGGACGCTCCGCAGACACGGATGTAATATAAGGGGGTCCTCTATACACCGGTATAATTGTAAAGTGCTGGATAATATGAGAGATCAAACAGAGAAGAACTTACAGGGAATCTGTCAGCAGGATTGTTCTATGTAATCTGAAAGTAGCATGATGTAGGGGCAGAGACCCTGATTCCAACGATGTGTTACTTACTAGGCTGTGTGCTGTTGTTTCCATAAAATCAGTTTTTGATCAGCAGGAGATTATCACTAGAGGACTATGTGTCTCGTGCCATGTAGTCCTATTGCTCTGTAACCCCGACTCAACCACGGATTAGCAGCGTTCTGCCTATGCACAGTGTACACAGAAAGCTGCCAATCAGTAGTGTGGGCGGGGTTATACAGGGCTCAGCATTCAGAGGACTGCTAGATCTGCTGCGAATAAAACAGTGATTTTATTACAACTGCTGCACCCAGTAAAGTAAGTGATATATCGTTGGAATCAGGGTCTCTGTCCCTACATCATGCTGCTCTCTGATGAAATAGCATGAACCTGGTGACAGATTCCCTTTAATATAAATGCAGTTGACTAACACATTAGTGTCATCTCCACTTAGAATAGAGACGTCCCCTGGTTATATGGGGGATAATTCTGGTCAGGTCAGTCACACCCCATAATCTGGTGATACACAGACGTCCCCCTCTATGATACTTACACCGGCGGATTCCTGGATCTCCGGGATCTCACAGATTCCACTGTCAGGATTCACCAGCGCAGATGGAACTAAAATAGTGATAAATGATGAAGAGATAAAATGTATTAGACGATATCAATCCTACATAGATAATACAGCGATATAACGGGGAAATGACAAGACGTCTGTGAATGGGATTAATACTCGTTATATGGGGATTCTAATATGGGAACGTACGGGGCATCCACAGATAAATGTAATGTAAATGATGGAGGACCCCCAATCATCACATGAATGAGGAGCCCCCCACCCTCGCTGCACATGAGAGTGATGGGAAGAGAGCTGAAACATAGCAGCCATATGCAAATTAGCCTGGAAGTGCACTGGGGGCGTGTCACTGCACTCAGATTTCTCTTCCATGCCCCCAGTGCACTTCCATCCTGATTTGTATATGGCTTTTACATTAGATTTCTCCTGACTGGTACATTGGATTTCTGCAAGCAAATAATTATTATTAGGGGACAATGGCCTATACGGTCATACTCAGCGGCGGCAGGCCACGCGACTGCTATGGGACCCGTGAGCTGGTGGGGCCCAGTGTCAGCGCCCGCATTGGGCTCCGCCTGCATCGGGCCCCTTCCACATCCCACCCCAGATCGCAGTTGAAAGCAATGATGGACGCGGGAGCGTTATATGAAACTTCCTTTCACATCATTCCCCCTCTGCGTCTGATGCAGCAGCGCGATGACATCAGTTCAATTGGGTCGGGTAGTGGAGCTGATGAGAGGCGCTGCAGAGACTGAAGCAGCGGGGGAACAAGGAGCGGTAAGTGTATATTTATTTATTTTTGAGTGAGTATGTGGTGCCCATATTGCTGGAGGACTGTGGCTGCACTCGATCCTATGGGTGCTGCACTCAGTCCTATGGGGGCTGCACTAAGCCCTATAGGGGTTGCACTGAACCCTATGGGGGCTGCATTATGCCCTATGGGGGCTGGCTTATATTGCGAGGAAGACCATGGGGGGTGCATTATATTGCATGGAGGACCATGGGGGTGCATTATATTGCATAGAGGACCATGGGGGTGCATTATATTGCATGGAGGACCATGAGGGGTGCATAATATTGCGTGGATGACCATGGGAGGTGCACAATATTGCATGGAGGACAATATGGGTGCATTATATTGCATGAAGGACCATGGGGGTGCATTATATTGTGTGAAGGACCAGGGGGATGCATTATATTGCATGGAGGACCATGGGGGGTGCATTATATTGCATGGAGGACCATGGAGGGTGCATTATATTGCATGGAGGACCATGAGGGGTGCATTATATTGCATGGAGGACCATGGGGGGTGCATTATATTTTGTGGAGGACCACGAGGGGTGCATTATATTGCATGGAAGACCATGGGGGTGCATTATATTGTGTGGGGACCATGGGGTGGCGCATTATATTATATGTAAGGCTATGTGGGACCATTATGATATTTGAAGGGTTATGTGGGGCCATTATAATATTTGGAGGGTTATGTCGGGGCATTATACTGTATGCAAGCAATTATACGGTGTGAAGATTTGTGTGGGGTCCATCTTACTGTGTGAAGGGCTGTGTGTTGCCTTTATACTGTTTGGAGGGCTAGCAGGGGCCATTTTATGGTGTGGTGAGGTATGGGGGCCATTATACTGCATAGAAGGCTGTGTGGGGGTCACAGTTGGGGGATCATACTGTGTTGGGGTCACCATGCTTTGCGTCGGGAGTTGAGGGGGTGTACAGTAGGGTCATTATACTGTGCATGTGGAGGCTAATGTGGAGGAATGCACCATGGAGGAATCGTACTGTATTTGGGGGGCACTTTTGTTGGCATCATACTATAGGGGGGCAATGAAATAGAAATCTAGGACTTCAGCAGGAGGAAAATTAATATGTAAAGGCTGGAAAGTTGTGAGATCTGCTCTCCTGTCACTCCGACAATTATTTAATTTTTTTTTTTTCAGTTGGGGGGGCAATCAGAACTTCTGCTATTGTGCCCCATGATTTCTATGCATGCCCCTGGTCCTACCACTACTTCTATATGAAACAATGTGCTGCCAGGTTCCCATTACACAGAGTAGAGCAGACCTGGGCAAAGTGGAGCCCGTGGGCCACATCCGGCCCTCTGACTGTTCCAGTCCGGCCTGTGGACTGAGATAGCAGTAGGACTGAAGCAGAGGCCCACGGACCGCACCGTGCCTGCCTACTCGCTTACACCGCCGCCTGGCCCTGTCTCCATCTGCGAGCCGCTGAGCTGCTGCATTAGTAGAGGAGGGACCTCCAGCCCCTTCCTCCGCCAATCAGCGTGTGAAGCAGCTGACGCAATGACGTCATCGGAGACATGAAAAGAGGCACAGCACCGGGGGCACGGGAGCAAGGTGAATGTGTGCTTTTTTTAAGGTGTATGGGATGTCTGACAGGACACGGGGAGACTATAGGGGTCTATTGCAGGACATGGGGAGGCTATAGGGTTCTATTGCAGGACATGTGAAGGCTATAGGGGTCTATTGTAGGACATGGGGAGGCTATAGGGGTCTATTGCAGGACATGGGGAGGCTATAGGGGTCTATTGCAGGACATGGGGAGACTATAGAGGTCTATTGCAGGACATGGAGAGGTTATAGGGGTCAATTGCAGGACATGGGGAGGCTAGAGGGGTCTATTGCAGGACATGTGAAGGCTATAGGGGTCTATTGCAGGACATGGGGAGGCTATAGGGGTCTATTGCATGACATGGGGAGGCTATAGGGGTCAGTTGCAGGACATGTGGAAGGCTATAGGGGTCTATTGCAGGACATGGGGAGGCTATAGGGGTCTATTGTAGGACATGGGGAGGCTATAGGGGTCTATTGCAGGACATGGGGAGGCTATAGGGGACTATTGCAGGACATGGGGAGGCTATAGGGGTCTATTGCAGGACATGGAGAGACTATAGAGGTCTATTACAGGACATGGAGAGGTTATAGGGGTTAATTGCAGGACATGGGGAGGCTATAGGGGTCTATTGCAGGACATGGGGAGGCTATAGGGGTTAGTTGCAGGACATGGGGGAGGCTATAGGGGTCGACTGCAGGACATGGGGAGGCTAAAGGGGTCTATTGCAGGACATGGAGAGGCTATGGGAGTCTATTGCAGGACATGGAGAGACTATAGAGGTCTATTACAGGACATGGAGAGGTTATAGGGGTTAATTGCAGGACATGGGGAGGCTATAGGGGTCTATTGCAGGACATGGGGAGGCTATAGGGGTTAGTTGCAGGACATGGGGGAGGCTATAGGGGTCGACTGCAGGACATGGGGAGGCTAAAGGGGTCTATTGCAGGACATGGAGAGGCTATGGGAGTCTATTGCAGGACATGGGAAGGCGATAGGAGTCTATTGCAAGACATGGGGAGGCTATGGGAGTCTGTTGAAGGACATGGGGAGGCTATGGGGGTCTGTTGCAGGACATGTGGAGGCTATGGGGGTCTGTTGCAGGACATGTGGAGGCTATGGGGGTCTGTTACTGGACATGGGGTGGCTATGGGGGTCTGTTGCCTGACATGGGGAGGCTATGGGGGTCTATTGCAGGACATGGAGAGGCTATGGGGGTCTGTTGCAGGACATGTGGAGGCTATGGGGGTCTGTTGCAGGACATGTGGAGGCTATGGGGGTCTGTTGCTGGACATGGGGAGGCTATGGGGTCTATTGCATGACATGGGGAGGCTATAGGGGTCAGTTGCAGGACATGGGGAAGGCTATAGGGGTCTATTGCAGGACATGGGGAGGCTATAGGGGTCTATTGTAGGACATGGGGAGGCTATAGGGGTCTATTGCAGGACATGTGAAGGCTATAGGGGTCTATTGCAGGACATGGGGAGGCTATAGGGGTCTATTGCATGACATGGGGAGGCTATAGGGGTCAGTTGCAGGACATGGGGAAGGCTATAGGGGTCTATTGCAGGACATGGGGAGGCTATAGGGGTCTATTGTAGGACATGGGGAGGCTATAGGGGTCTATTGCAGGACATGGGGAGGCTATAGGGGACTATTGCAGGACATGGGGAGGCTATAGGGGTCTATTGCAGGACATGGGGAGGCTATAGGGGACTATTGCAGGACATGGGGAGGCTATAGGGGTCTATTGCAGGACATGGAGAGACTATAGAGGTCTATTACAGGACATGGAGAGGTTATAGGGGTTAATTGCAGGACATGGGGAGGCTATAGGGGTCAGTTGCAGGACATGGGGGAGGCTATAGGGGTCGACTGCAGGACATGGGGAGGCTAAAGGGGTCTATTGCAGGACATGGAGAGGCTATGGGAGTCTATTGCAGGACATGGGAAGGCGATAGGGGTCTATTGCAAGACATGGGGAGGCTATGGGAGTCTGTTGAAGGACATGGGGAGGCTATGGGGGTCTGTTGCAGGACATGTGGAGGCTATGGGGGTCTGTTGCAGGACATGTGGAGGCTATGGGGGTCTGTTACTGGACATGGGGTGGCTATGGGGGTCTGTTGGCTGACATGGGGAGGCTATGGGGGTCCATTGCAGGACATGGAGAGGCTATGGGGGTCTGTTGCAGGACATGTGGAGGCTATGGGGGTCTGTTGCAGGACATGTGGAGGCTATGGGGGTCTGTTGCTGGACATGGGGAGGCTATGGGGTCTGTTACTGGACATGGGGATGGTCTGGGGGTCTGTTGCTGCATATAGGGAGACTATAGAGTTTTATTGCAGGACATGGGTAGGCTATAGGGGTCTATTGCAGGACATGGGGAGGCTCTGGGAGTCAGTTGAGGGACATAGTGAGGCTCTAGGAGTCAGTTGAGGGACATGGTGAGGCTCTGGGAGTCTGTTGAGGGACATGGTGAGGCTATGGGGGTCTGTTGCTGGACATGGTAAGGCTATGGGGGTCTGTTGGAGGACATGAGGAGGCTATGAGGGTCTGTCCCAGGACATGGGGAGGCCTATGAGGGTCTGTTGCAGGACATGGGGAGGCTATGGGGGTCTGTTTCTGGATGTGGGGAGGCTGTGTGGGGCTCTCATGTTGGACGTCGAGTGATTATGGGGCTCATACGGTATATAGAAGGGGCTGTATTCGGGTTCGAACTGTATAAAGGGGGATTCTTACTTCTGCTCAATATTAAGTCATGCAATTAATATTAATGTAATTAATATAAGAATTATAATTATTATATTGATATTAATATGGATCAGAATTAATCACAGTCTCTAATGTGGCCCCTCGGGAAAATGAATTGCCCACCCTTGGAGTACAGAGTACATCTAACATTATCCCCGTCCTCTATTATATCTGGATATTCCTTGTAGAAGGTCGGATGATCGCTCACCTGTAATAAGATCGCTGTTCAGCTCCGGCTGACTCCTTGTAGGGTCAGGGATTTCCGGGGTCACATTTTGCTCATATTCGCCGTCGCCTTCTGGTGTTTCCTGATTGATATAATATATATAATTAATATGTGGAATATTTCACTAAATTACCAAATACATAAATCAGGAAGGACTAAATCAACATTTACAGATACACCAATTGTAACTGTACGAATCCCGCGCCATCTTCAGAACTTTTCTCAGAAAGTTCTCTCACTTCAGGGGATTAAGATGAGTTAACATTACAAAATCTCACGTTCTGTGTCAGATTCTATTTTCTACACCGTGATATCCCAGAGCGGTGTTATCTGCGTTCTATATACCATGGCGATATCTTGTAATTCATTCATTACAGTATTCGGTAGAATTGCTTTACACTGCAGCTCCTCTCCACAAGTCCAGATTAATATACTGTATAAGAGACTTGTATACACAATATTTCTGTAAAGATGTCTATTATCTCAGCTGCAGCATTTAGAAGCAGGAAGACTCTGATAATAGTGATAGACAGAGGCGGGATATACAGACTTCCCACCACTGAGCTGTGACTACATCTGCAGAATACAGACTGTCATCACAGACGAGGGAGCAGCAGAGACAGACGGCCATAAAATATCCTATGCCTGCCGGGGACTGACAGGGAGGCCTGTAAGATCTAACCCCAGATCTTCTGAGATCTGACTGGTGATCTGGAGAAGATCAGAGAACAAGGACGAGTGATAGAGAAGATGATGGCTTCTTACCAGGCGTTCCGATGAGCGGGCCGGACGTTCCAGTACACACAGGACTTTTTCGGCCAGGTCTTTAACAAAAGCCAAATCTCCATTTTGAGATCTTTTTTCAGCCTATAAAGAAGAAAAGAAACAATAAGGAACATTCTGAGGTGAGAAAGGTCACAATGGAGGCGGCCATTGTATGTGACATCTGCTCCTCTCTCTGCAGATACAATGACTACATATCTGGGGTTTATAGTGTTATATATTAGAGGAAAGGACAAGCTTCTATCCCACCATTATTGTCTATTATTACAGAGAAGTTTTGTGCGGAGTGTCCGCCATTTACCTGTTGTAGTAATGTCCTGATGTTGTGACATAAATCCATCAGATACTCTGAGGTTAGTTGATCTTGTTGATTTTTGGTCAGGCAGTCCTTTACTAGCTGCATCACCAGCCGGCGAGTGAAGCTGAGGAAGCCATCGGGTGGTAGAAGCACAATGTTAGGGCGATTGATGATAAGAATGTCCAATAGTGCTTCTTCCTGAAAATCGTCTAGATATAATCCAGCCATAGCGAAAAACTGCAAGTGCTATCAATCACTATGGAACCAAGAATGGCACCCGTGAGCCTGTGTGCATTGTAGAAGTAGCAATTGTGAGCTGTGATGTCATAATGGCCGACTGTCATCACGGAATCTTGTGATGGAATCTTCAAGAAGCGGCTCTGCACAAATACAGTGGGAAAAATAAGTATTTGATACACTGCCGATTTTGGAAGTTTTCCCACCTACAAAGAATGGAGAAGTCTGTAATTTTTATCGTAGGTACAGATTCTAAAAAAAAATCCAGAAAATCACATTGTATGATTTTTACATAATTTGCATTTTATTGCATGATATAAATATGTGATCACCTACTGATGAGCAAGAATTCTGGCTCACCGACCTGTTATGCTATGTACGCACGTTGAGTATTTGGTTGCAGAAATTTCTGCAAGGTTTCTGCATTTCTTGGCAGCAAAAACCCTGCTGAAAAAACAGACGTTTTGCCGCGATTTTGATGTGTTTTTGCCACATGTTTGCATGAGGTTTTTGCATGTGTTTTTTTAAGCTTTTTTGTATAGCAGTGAATGCTTTTTGGAGCTAAATAAAGATATTTGAAAAAAGAAATGTTGAACATTGCTTTAACCCTTAGATTACTGTTGGACCTGGGGTGAGTATATTGGTTAATTTAAATGATTAAAGAATGTGTCTGTTATATTTCAAATAAAGTGTTTTATTCTTGGTGTGTGTGTTTATTTAACTTTTTACTTACAGGTTTAGTACTGAGGGTTAATCCATGTCCATAAAGACACATACAAAAAATCAATTGCTAGACACTCTAGTTAGACATTACTACCTTAGATACCAATTAGCCACATGATAGGCTCAGGGATAAAAGTGACTCCAGCTCAACCAATAATGTAAGTATAGTTCATTTATTAGAAACGATAAAAATTACAATTAAAAACAATAAGTGAAGATAGAGGGGAGTGAGGAGAGGGGGGACCTCAAACCAGGAGACACCGATATGTAGACAACGATACTAATGCTTACACAAAATACAGCCAGTTAATGACATCAATATGGCTGCTGTATATTAGAATAAGTCACCAATTAGTCAATTACCATACTATACCATTTTGCATACATAAAGCGTATTCTACAAACTTCAATTTAAAGTGCATAGTGCAAAACATAACTATGTATTATTCAATAGTAATAGATCCACTGGTATAAAGAGGCAAAAGTCAGCTATGAATGTAAGATGGTAGTGCATCAGTATCAAAGTAAAAATGAAAACAATGTAGTTTAATTATTGCCAAATTTGGCTTATATTGATAAACTGATGGTCAAAGCTGTACTTCCATCAGATGATAATTAATTCAAACATTGGCTAAAGTGAAAAAAATGATTCATTACCTGAATACTATGTAGTAAGTGAGCAGGGAGTGATAAGGACGCTGTGTCTCCCGCAGCCTCCATAAGCGTCCTTATCACCTCACTTATTGCACCTCTGCATGAGAATTTTGTCACGCAGCATCGGTGCAGTTAGTGAGGTCACTGGATCTCATCAGCTGATGAACTCATGTGACCTCTGTCCTGGCAGCTCAGCACTATACACTGCAGGGAGCGATCACGCTCCTGTCAGTTTATAGCCTGCTGTGAGGTGATCGGATCACCATGGGATACTTGTGATTCGGCGGATAGGTGAGTATAAGCTCTTTTTTTTAACATTCATTTAAACTTATTTTTTCCCTGCAAGCACAGACCCAAGCTGATGACAGCTCCCATCATCAATGCCTGCACTTGCTATTATCAGCGGCAGCAGCCCTAGGCTGTTGGGAGGACTGGTCTTTCATCAGCTGAACCTGTCACCCGCGGTCAATTCTTTATGCGTTTTTGCTGCGTTTTTGACCCATTGACTTCAATTGAGTCCGTCAAATACGCAGCAAAAATACACAGCAAATCCGCAAATATTTTGATACCTGCGTTTTCGTTGCAGATTTGACTGACTCAATTGAAGTCAATGGGATAAAAACGCTCAAAGAATTGACATGCTACAGATTTAAATGCAATGCTAATCCTGACAAGAAAATTCCTGATCTTGTGCACAGCACTTCAGGATTTTCATTGCATTAGCTGGCACAAGGATTCTCTAGCATTTTGGGCCCATTTCCGTGTGGAAAAAAATGCTGTGAAAATGCACCAATAACACACCATGTGCACACAGAACACAGTTTTTTTTAAGAAGCCCTCCTACTCAGCATTCTTTACCTGTATTAATTGCACCTGTTTGAAGTCGTTACCTGTATAAAAGACATCTGTCCACACACTCAATCAATCACACTCCAAGCACTCCACTATGGCCAAGAACAAAGATCTGTCTAAGGACACCAGGGACAAAATTGTAGACCTGCACAAGGCTGGAATGGGCTACAGGAGAATAGGCAAGCAGCTTGTTGAGAAGGCAACAACTGTTGCTGCGATTATTAGAAAATGGAAGAAACACATGACGACTGTCAATCTTCCTTGGTCTGGTGCTCCATGCATGATCTTGCAATGTGAAGAAAGGATGATTCTGATAAAGGTCAGGAATCAGCCCAGAACTACATGGGAGGATCTGCTCAATGACCTGAAGAGAGCTGGGACCACAGTCTCAAACATTACCGCTAGTAACTTACTACACCGTCATGGACGAAAATCCTGCAGTGCACGCAAGGTCCCCCTGATCACGCCAGCACATGTCCAGGCCCATTTGAAGTTCACCAATGACCATCTGGATGATCCCGAGGAAGCATGGGAGAAGGTCATGTGGTCAGATGAAACCGAAATAGAACTTTTTGCTATCAACTCCACTCACTGTGTTTGGAGGAAGGAGAAAGATGAATACAACCCCAAGAACACCGTCCCAACCTTGAACCATGGTGGGGAAAACATCATACTTTGGGGGTCTTTTCTGCTAATGGGACAGGACAACTGCATCGTATTGAAGGGAGGATGGATGGGGTCATGTAGATTTTGGCTAACAACATCCTTCCCTCAGTAATGACAATGACCCAAAATACAGACAGGACAACTAAGGAGTGTCTATGTAAGAAGCATTTCAAGGTCCTGGAGTGGCCTAGCCAGTCTCCAGACCTGAACCCAATAGAAAATCTTTGGAGGGAGCTGAAACTAAATGTTGCCCAGCGACAGCCCCGAAAACTGAAAGATCTGGAGAAGATCTGTATGGAGGAGTGGGCCAAAATCCCTGCTGCAGTGCGTGCAAACCTGGTCAAGAACTACAGGAAACGTCTGACCTCTGTAATTGCAAAGGTTTCTGCACCAAATATTAAATTCTGTTTTTCTATTGTATCAAATACTTATTCCAGGCAATAAAATGCAAATTAATTATGTAAAAATCATACAAAGCAATTTCCTGGATTATTTTTTTTTTACATTCTGTTTCTCACAGTTGAAGTGTACCTATAACAAAAATTACAGGCCTCTCCATTCTTTGTAGGTGGGAAAACTTGCAAAATCAGCAGTGTATCAAATACTTATTTTCCCAACTGTAGATGCTGCCTTGCAATATTTAGGGTTTGTTCAAACTCGCGTATAAATAATGGGTCCCATTCCCATCCAGGAGAGTGGAAGAAATCTTAGTCACTAAGCTGGTACTGTAAAAAGGAAGTGTTTTTGTCACAGAAAAAAAAATGCTGATGTAATGGCATTTGTGGAAACACCCCACAGATATCCTCAGTCATATGATGGGAAATATTGTATATACAGTGGTGGCCAAAAGTATTGGCACCCCTGCAATTCTGTCAGATAATATTCAGTTTCTTCCTGAAAATGATTGCAATCACAAATTCTTTGGTCTTATTATCTTCATTTAATTTGCTTGCATGGAAAAAACACAAAATAGAATGAAGCAAAAATCAAATCATTGATCATTTCACACAAAACTCCAAAAATGGGCCAGACAAAAGTATTGGCACCCTCAGCCTAATACTTGGTTGCACAACCTTTAGCCAAAATAACTGCGAACAACCGCTTCCGGTAACCATCAATGAGTTTCTTACAATGCTCTGCTGGAATTGTAGACCATTCTTCTTTGGCAAACTGCTCCAGGTCCCTGATATTTGAAGGGTGCCTTCTCCAAACTGCCATTTTGAGATCTCTCCACAGGTGTTCTATGGGATTCAGGTCTGGACTCATTGCTGGCCACCTTAGAAGTCTCCAGTGCTTTCTCTCAAACCATTTTATAGTGCTTTTGGAAGTGCGTTTTGGGTCATTGTCCTGCTGGAAGACCCATCACGTCTGAGGGAGACCCAGCTTTCTCACACTGGGCCCTACATTATGCTGCAAAATTTGTTGGTAGTCTTCAGACTTCATAATGCCATGCACACGGTCAAGCAGTCCAGTGCCAGAGGCAGCAAAGCAACCCCAAAGCATCAGGGAACCTCCACCATGTTTGACTGTAGGGACCGTGTTCTTTTCTTTGAATGCCTCTTTTTTTTCCTGTACACTCTATGTTGATGCTTTTTCCCAAAAAAGCTCTACTTTTGTCTCATCTGACCAGAGAACATTCTTCCAAAATGTTTTAGGCTTTCTCAGGTAAGTTTTGGCAAACTCCAGCCTGTTTTTTTTATGTCTCGGGGTAAGAAGTGGGGTCTTCCTGGGTATCCTACCATACAGTCCCTTTTCATTCAGACGCCGACGGATAGTACGGGTTGACACTGTTGAACTTGTTTGGATGTTAGTCGAGGTTCTTTATCCACCATCCGCACAATCTTGCGTTGAAATCTCTCGTCAATTTTTCTTTTCCGTCCACATCTAGGGAGGTTAGCCACAGTGCCATGGGCTTTAAATTTCTTGATGACACTGCGCACGGAAGACACAGCAACATTCAGGTCTTTGGAGATGGACTTGTAGCCTTGAGATTGCTCATGCTTCCTCACAATTTGGTTTCTCAAGTCCTCAGACAGTTCTTTGGTCTTCTTTCTTTTCTCCATGCTCAATGTGGTACACACAAGGACACAGGACAGAGGTTGAGTCAACCTCTGCGCATCCTCCTCCTCCTCATGTTCAGCCTCCATCTCAGATATCACCACATCAGTTACAAGCTGGAAGCACTGCAGTACTGCCTCAGCCAAGCGGCAACAGGCTGTGCTGAAACTCATAAGCTTAGGTGATAAACCTCACACTGCTTGTGAGTTGTGGACAGCTGTGAAAGAGCAGGCAGATCTGTGGCTGAGACCGCTGAACCTACATCCAGGCATGGTCATGTATGGGGGCTCTGAGGCGAGGCGAGATCACACAAGTACCATGCCTGGCTCATGTGCTTAACATCGTGATTCAGCGGTTTCTTAAATCGTACCCCGAGTTGCCAGATCTGCTTGTCAAAGTACGCCGCCTGTCAGCTCATTTTCGCAAGTCGGCTACAGCTTCCGCCGCCCTTGCTGTGTTGCAGCAGCGTTTACAGCTTCCGGCACACCGACTGGTGTGTGATGTCCCCACTCATTGGAACTCTACCCTTCACATGTTGCAAAGGATTTGTGAGCAGAAGAGAGCAGTTGTGGAGTACCAGCTGCAACAAGGCCGTCGATATTCAGGTTAGACTCCACACATAAGACCTCAGGAGTGGATCTGGATGTCTGACATATGTACCATCCTGACAAACTTTGAGGAGTCCACCAAGATGGTGAGTGGTGATGACGCCATCATTAGCGTCAGCATCCCACTTGTCTGTCTTTTGCAACGCTCTCTGGAGAGAATTAAAGAGGAGGCATTGCAGCCAGAGTATGATGAGATGGATCAAGAAGCCGTAGCGGGTGATTACACACAGCCCAGCCTCATCTCATCCCAACGTGCATTGAGGGACAATGAGGGAGAGGATGAGGAGGAGGAGGAAGAACAGGAGCTGGTATCATGCGCTGTAGATGGTAGTACCTGTACAACTGTCATACCGTCGGTTCAGCGTGGGTGGCCTGAGGACAGGGGGGAGGAGGAGGAGGAGAGCATGGTCAGTCGTCATGTTGGTGAGGACACGGAAGCCTTGCCTGTTACCAGTCTGGCACGCATGGCTAACTTTATGTTACGCTGCCTTAACCGTGACCCTCGCGTTGTCAAAATGTTGGGTGACAGTCATTACTGGTTGGTGACACTTGTAGACCCCCGCTACAAGGAGAACTTTCACTCTCTTATTCCTGAGGTGGAGAGGTCTACAAAAATGGGGCAATACCAGAAGGCCCTTGCTGCAGAACTCTTAAAAAAATTCCCATCTGAACACGCTAGCGGCAGAGGTCACAGTTCGTTGCCCAACCAAGGCGTACAGGCGAGAGAGACGCAACTCCAATCCAGCAGAGACAGGGGAACACTGTCAACGTTCTGGGACAGTTTTCTGACACCCGCCCAGCTTACAGGCCCTGAGGCGCGGGGAACTCTCACAAGGAGTGGAAAGTTTCAAAAGATGGTGAGGGAGTACCTTGCCGATCGTACCAGCGTCCTCCGTGATTCCTCTGTACCTTTTAATTATTGGGTATCCAAGCTGGACACTTGGAATGAACTCGCTCTGTACGCCTTATCGGAGCGTGTTTTTAGTGCCGCTGGGGGAATTATAACTGATAAGCGCACTCGCCTGTCAACTGACAATGCTGACAAGCTGACCCTTATCAAAATGAACAAGGGCTGGATTGGGCCAGACTTTTCATCACCACCAAATGACAGCAGAGTAACATAAAGTCAAATCCACTGTGTTATTTCGGGAGGTGTATTCCCATGCACCGCTTCACACCCACTCATGGGTATACGCTTCCTCATTTTGGCTCTATTTTGCTCTTCTCCTTATCCTCAGCCTCCACCACCACTATACCACCAGGGTGACCTTGGTCCGTGTTGCCAGCATTGCAAGTTCCTCCCTCCTAATTTTTGGTAGCTTTTGCTTGGAAGGCATAGGAAAAGACTATGGGAGACCCACGCCCCAATAATGGGAATAATGCTTTTAAGATGCTGTACTGCATGGCTCTTGTTTGCCAGCATTGCAAGTTACTCTGTCCTAATTTTTGGCAGCTTTTGCTTGGCAGGCATAGGCAAAGACTATGGGAGACCCACTCCCCAATAATGGGAATAATGTTTTTAAGATGCTGTACTGCATGGCTCTTGCAAGGGGCATTTAAACCGTGTTGTTAAGCTACTGCGACCTCCACCACTTTTCCAAGGGGCATTGATATTGTCTTTTTATTCCACTGCGACCTCCACGTCTCTTCCAAGGGGCATTTAAACCGTCTTTTTAAGCTACTGTGACCTCCACCACTCTTCCAAGGGGCATTAAAACCGTCTTCTTAAGCTACTGCGACCTCCACCGCTCTTCCAAGGGGCATTAAAACCGTCTTGTTAACCCTAGAACGCATGACCATAAAAATCTACATTTTCACATACCTGGGGCCTTTTAGGCCGTGAGCAAATAACATGGAATAACTCAAACAAAAATGACAAACAACTATATACCTGAGGAATACCTAGAGTTTCAAAATTCTAACTAAAGTAATCTTGCAGAAAATAGAAAACAATTAACAGGACGGGCCTGCGAGGCCCCAGGTATGCGTTCTAGGATTAAGCTACTGCGACCTCCACCATTCTTCCAAGGGGCATTAAAACCATCTTGTTAAGCTACTGCAACCTCCACGTCTCTTCCAAGGGGCATTAAAACCGTCTTGTTAAGCTACTGCAACCTCCACGTCTCTTCCAAGGGGCCTTAAAACTGTCATGTTAAGCTACTGCAACCTCCTCGTCTCTTCCAAGGGGCATTAAAACTGTCTTGTTAAGCTACTGCAACCTCCACGTCTCTTCCAAGGGGCAGTAAAACCTTCTTGTTAAGCTACTGCAACCTCCACGTCTCTTCCAAAGGGCATTAAAACCGTCTTGTTAAGCTACTGCAACCTCCACCACTTTTTCAAGGGGCATTGAAATTGTCTTTTTATTCCACTGTGACCTCCACGTCTCTTCTAAGGGGCATTAAAACCGTCTTGTTAAGCTACTGCGACCTCCACTACTTCTCCAAGGGGCATTAAAACCGTCTTGTTAAGCTACTGCGACCTCCACCACTCTTCCAAGGGGCATTAATATTGTCTTTTTATTCCACTGTGACTTCCACCACACCTCCAAGGGGCATTAAAACCGTCTTGTTAAGCTACTGCAACCTCCACGTCTCTTCCAAGGGGCATTAAAACCGTCTTGCTAAGCTACTGCGATCTCCACATCTCTTCTAAGGGGCATTAAAACCGTCTTGCTAAGCTACTGCAACCTCCATGTCTCTTCCAAGGGGCATTAAAACTGTTTTGTTAAGCTACTGCGACCTCCACGTCTCTTTCAAGGGGCATTAAAACCGTCTTGTTAAGCTACTGCGACCTCCACCACTTTTCCCAGGGGCATTGATATTGTCTTTTTATTCCACTGCGACCTCCACCATTCTTCCAAGGGGCATTAAAACCGTCTTGTTAAGCTACTGCGACCTCTACCACTTTTCCCAGGGGCATTGATATTGTCTTTTTATTCCACTGCGACCTCCACGACTCTTCCAAGGGGCATTTAAACCATCTTGTTTAGCTACTGTGACCTCCACCACTCTTCCAAGGGGCATTAAAACCGTCTTGTTAAGCTACTGCGACCTCCACCACTTTTCCCAGGGGCATTGATATTGTCTTTTTATTCCACTGTGACCTTCACCATTCTTCCAAGCGGCATTAAAACAGTCTTGTTAAGCTACTGCGACCTCCAACACTTTTCCCAGGGGCATTGATATTGTCTTTTTATTCCACTGCGACCTCCACGTCTCCTCCAAGGGGCATTAAAACTGTCTTGCTAAGCTGCTGCAAACTCCACGTCTCTTCCAAGGGGCATTAAAACCATCTTGTTAAGCTACTGCAACCTCCACATCTTTTCCAAGGGGCATTAAAACCATCTTGTTAAGCTACTGCAACCTCCACGTCTCTTCCAAGGGGCATTAAAACCGTCTTTTTAAGCTACTGCAACCTCCACGTCTCTTCCAAGGGGCATTAAAACCATCTTGTTAAGCTACTGCAACCTCCACGTCTCCTCCAAGGGGCATTAAAACCATCTTGTTAAGCTACTGCAAACTCCACATCTCTTCCAAGTGGCATTAAAACCATCTTGTTAAGCTACTGCGACCTCCACCACTTTCCCCAGGGGCATTAAAACCATCTTGCTAAGCTGCTGCGACCTCCACCATTCTTCCAAGGGGCATTAAAACCGTCTTGTTAAGCTACTGCGACCTCCACCACTTTTCCAAGGGGCATTGATATTGTCTTTTCATTCCACTGCAACCTCCACCATTCTTCCAGAGGGCATTGCATTTCTTCCTAATTTTAGTCAGCTTTTGCTTTTCAATGCATAGGCAAACACTAAGGGAGACCCACTCCCCAATAAGGGGTAGAAGGTTTTTAGTATGCTGTAATCCACGTCTGTTTCAAGGGGCATTGCAGTTCCTCATAATTTTTGGAAAGCCTTCCATTCACTGCTTAGGCCAACATTGCACAGGAGACCCAGTTGCTATAAATGGAAAAAACGTTTTAGTTAAGGCCCTCTGACCTCCATGTCAAGGGGCATTAAAGTGCCTCGAAATTTTTGTTAGGCATTGCACTCACTGCATGCCCTTTAACTGTGTAGCCGAACCGCTCCTTTTGGTACCGAAACATATCCTACAAGACATGTGTGGTTGACTGGCGTGATATTGATGTGAATGGTCCCTGTTCCTCCTGCTCTTTCTCCTTTGCCACCACCTCATCCATCATTCATCACCTGAAGCTTTGTTTTAACGGGAGTCATAGAACTGGGATAGTAGCAGGAAAACATCCAGCAATCCTCGGAGAAGGTAGGATATGCGCTAAAACGCTGATCACCTCAGGCCTAGCCGCTACTACATACATGCGCTTGCATTCCAAGAAAACGAAGCAGACGCTAACTTCTATCATCATCATTATGCTCCTCATCTTGGCACTCTCAACTCCCCTGATGGAGAAGCCAGGGCCCACCGGAGGAGTCTGGTTCTCTGGTGGGCTCGTCCAATGCTGCCCTAAAGCAGAGGGAAGTTTGAAGGAGAAATAGGGGCGGCTGGGGACCATTTATGGACATCCGGCTGCCCCTAGGCGGCTGGGGACCGTGTGTGGACACCCGACCGCGGGGCGGCTGGGGACCGAGTATAGACACCCGGCCCCCCCTGGCGGCTGGGGACCGAGCGTGGACACCCGGCCGCCGGGCGGCTGGGGACTGAGTATGGATGCCTCGCTGCCAAAGTAGCCATGAGGTAGTGGCCAGCTTTGGCCTCCTCCAAACTAAAAGGCCCCATTTCAAGTGCAAGCTAGCAGTATGGTATTGCAGCCTGGGGGTGGGTGGGTGGCAGGTTGCACACTTACGCTTGCATTCCAAGAAAACAAAGCAGATGCTAACTTCTATCATCATCATCATGCTCCTCACTTTGGCACTCTCAACTCGCCTGATGGAGAAGCCAGGGCCCACCGGAGGAGTCTGGTTCTCTGGTGGGCTCGTCCAATGCTGCCCTAAAGCAGGCCAGGCTAAGAAAATTGTTGGGGAAGTTTGAAGGAGAAATAGGGGCGGCTGGGAACCGCTTATGGACAACCGGCCGCCCCCAGGCGGCTGGGGACCGTGTGTGGACACCCGGCTGCAGGGTGGCTGGGGACCAAGTATGGACACCCGGCCGCCCCCTGGCGGCTGGGGACCGAGCGTGGACACCCGGCTTTTAGGCAGTAACCTGGTTGTCAGAGATGCTTCCAGGGGTCTTCCCCATGCTGTTCCCATGTCTTTTCAGCACTGTATGCATGTGTCACACAGCACATGGCCAGATAAGATTGTAAAATGTTAAAATTACATTTCCCGGTGAATACATTTGTCACGGTTGAAAGCAATACAAAAGTGCAAAAACGCATAAAAATTGCTACTTGTGAACATAGCCCAAGGTGTGGAGGAGTATTTTTGTTTTTGGTTATTTATTTTACCTTATACACAAGTCTTTACTCTGCAAAGGATGTTCCTAAACATATTTCACAGGAAAACCGTTTCAGTTTAGTTTTTGAACGTTATATTGTGAGCTTAATACCTCTGACCACGTTGTTGACAGCAGTGACCTGGGGGTCAGAAATGCTTCCTGGGGCGATGCCCATGCTGTCCCCTTGTCTTTTGAGCATTGTCACTATAGTTTTGGGCACTTTTTAGGCTTTCTACAGACTGCCGGGGGTGCCGCCGCAAAAATGCTCGGGTCTCCCATAGACTAACATTGAGCTTCGAGCACCCGAGCATTTTAGTGCTCGCTCAACACTAATAATCACCACACTCTATGGAGACTCATTGTAACAAATTTAAGGAGCAACATACTAAAAACATTTTAATTGATAAATGTCATAAAACATAAAAAATAAAAATATTAGGCATTTTATATAATAATAATAATAATTAAAAAATAAAATAATAATCATTTTATTATTCCATGGTGCTTTACAATTCAGATGTTACATGTGCAATGTCAGACATTACAAAGTAGCACAATTCCTATAAGAGGAGGTGAGGTCCCTGCTCACAAGTTTGCAACTTAAAAGTAAAGTTGGACACAAAAGGTAATAAGTGTTTGTAGTATATGGTACGGCCACCTTTTAGAATAAATAAGGATATACATATAAGGCTGCATGAACCGGCCACCAGCCGGTATCTGTGTAGTGAGCTGGCAGACTCTGGCTGTTCTGTGATAATTGAGATAGAGCCTGTTACAGGAATGATTACGCAGGATGGTGTTGCCACCTTGTGGCCAGAGGTTGCACCTGCGCAGGGTGTGATGACAGAGAAAAAGACTGAGCCTCCTGTGTCCCGCCCTAGAGAGTCACGTGACTAGAGTGGGAAGCAGGAAAAAGCACGCAAAGAGTCTGTTGTTGTCTGTGAAAAGAGCCAGGACGGTGTGCAGCTCCTCGTGTGTGGCGCAGAGGAGACTCTCAACGTGATTTCTTTTATCTGACACCTTATCCTCAGAGCCTTCCCCAGCTTCTGCACTGCTGAAGGATTCAGCTGTTACACTCCCTGCTACTGGAGTGTGGACTACATAAGGGAATCCACAAAAGCTGCTATCCGGATCAGAGAGACTGTAAGCGGGACCTCTGGCGAGAGGCCGAAGTATTCCTTTCTTTCAGTAAAATTTGTTGTTCCTGTCTTCTTCGGCTGGGACCCCTTCCTGCAAAGACAGACAGGCCTGAGACGGGGGACACATCCTTCTGGAGTAAAGGACTGGTAACGTGTGAGTAGGGACAGTGAGAGTCAGCTTATAAGTACACGTTATTGCTGTGCATATTTACGGTTGTCATTTATTGTGTTCTGCTGTGTATACAAGTAAAGATACGGTTATCAAGGTAGAGTCTGTGTGTGGGGATCTTGCTGGGCCAGATCATAGATACCAACGCTCGGCCTTGCCCGCGGTCACTTCATCTGGCGTAGTCGACAGGATCTGTGACCAACAAGATTCCCACCCAGGCCACGTGTACAGTCAGAAAGCCCCGCCGGTGTCTATTGTGAATCAGGTCAGGAAATTTGGCGGACGAAACTACCCTGTACCAGAGTGGGCGGAACAAGTCCGGATACTGGGGGAAATGTATAATATTGACCCTAAGACCTTGGCAGAAATGGCGGTACTGACGCTAGAGGGGGAGGCATGGACGACAGTCAGACTGGAGACGGTCAGGGGCCAGCGTACAGTAGATGATTTGGTGCGGGTGCTGGAGAACACCTATAGGCTGACCACATACCAGGGAACACTGCAACACATGTTCTTTAGACGGACGCAGCTTGAATGGGAGGATATTCCCCAATATGCGAACGCCCTTCAGGTACTCCTTGAACAAGCCTGTGGAAAAGGGGAACAACTAGCTGGTATGGCTCCTCGTGACCTGGTACTGAGAGACCAATTTGTAATAGGACTGAGAGACCAGTATCTTAACCGCACGTTACAGGACTTGATCCGGATGATGCCGACTCTTACTTTTGCTGAAGTCAAACAGGAAGCCATAGAACGTTCAACGGGACCCGTCATGGATGTGGGGATTCAAGGTGCTGCGTGCAGATCCATATCTGACATTAAAAATCCGAACAGTGACACGGAAGACCTGAAACAGATGGTAGCAGACTTACAGAAACAGGTATTACAGTTGACATTAGACCGACAGGGAGACCAGCGAAGACAGCCTAGTCGTCCCGTGAGACAGTGTTGGTCATGCGGTGATCCTCGCCATAGGGCAAAATCGTTGTCCTCAACACTTCCCTCCGCAAAAACCTCCGTCGCACCAACAAACAAACCCTCAGTCGCCCCAGCGAAGGGAATTTCGATGAGACCAGCGAATGGAACCCCAGCCATATCCACAAGCAGAGCTACCACGCCGGGCCTCACCACAATGGCCGCCGTTAAACTAGACATCCCTGAAGCTGAGGCTCGCGCAGCCGGGGAGGCCAAGGAGAGGGGTGTGGAAAAACAGAGCCGATGGCGGAGTGCTCTTGCCTCGAATAGCCCGACACTTGAAGTTGTCCTGGAAGGAATTGCCGTACAGGGACTGATGGACACCGGGTCACAAGTGACCACGATCTCTGAACAGTTTTACGAAAATTACCTCAAACCAAGAACTGCTCGTGATCCAGACACCGCCATTAAGATTATTGCGGCTAATAATCTACCCATTCCAGTGACCGGAGTTGCTTGGATGGACACAAAGGCCTGCGGACAGGACTTATGGAAACGACGAATCGTCATCGTCAAGGAAGGTTTCGGCTCCGAGACCCATGTGATAGTTGGAATGAACATCTTGAAAGACCTGGATCTTATGCTGTTGACAAGAAAAGGACCCAAATACTGTCAGAAAGTCACCAAACATAAGCCGACTCATCTGGCATTCCAGCGCGTAATCCGGACCGTTGGACTTCAACAGATGGCAGAGGAACAACTACCCCTAGCCGCCATTACGGTGCCACGCCGTACTCGGATTACTTTGCCCGCTGAAAAAGAGACAGTCATTTCCTTACCCCTTAACACCCACCGACAACTTGAGGGGGTTGAAGTGTTGGTCAAGCCGAGGACCCCAAGTGGGGGTAAGCTAAACCCACTAGTTGCTCGCACTCTAGCCGTCGTGAGGAACGGGAGAGTCCATGTCAGGTTAAACAACACTGCAGACGTAGGCCTAGCCCTTGAAGCCGGCACTCAGCTTGCCCGGGTATATGCTCTACCCACGGAAGTGAATCCCATTGGACCCCTAAAATTCACCCCGTCTACAGAAGGTGACTGGACGGTAACCGTCTCAGCCATAAACGCTCAAGTAGACGATGAAGACATTGGGTGAAAACTACGGGAAAAAGTACAGCTAGACACGTCTCAATACACCAAACAAGAAGTGTCTCAAGTGGAGGAACTCCTACGGGAACACCAAAACTCCTTTGCAAAGCATGACACAGACTTTGGGTGTACCACCAGTATCCAGCACGAGATATCCACGGGCGACACCCCCCCATATCCGCGAGAGGTACCGGCAGATACCACATCAGCAATACCAGGAGGTGAAAAGCCTGTTAGAATCCATGCTACGCGCCTGAGTGGTACGTGAAAGCCAGAGCCCGTGGGCTGCACCCGTGGTGATAGTCAAAAAGAAAGATGGTTCCCTAAGATTTTGCGTGGACTACCGTAGGCTGAACGCTTGCACTATCCGGGACTCATATCCACTTCCTCGGATCGAAGAGTCACTGACGGCCCTAAAGAAGGCCAAATATTTTTCGTCCCTAGACCTGACCAGTGGATATTGGCAGGTTCCAATGAGTGAGAAGGACAGGGAAAAGACCGCCTTCATCCTTCCCATGGGCCTGTATGAGTTCGACCGGATGCCGTTCGGCTTGAATAACGCTCCGGGGACCTTTCAGAGACTGATGGAACGCTGTCTGGGAGACTTCAACTTTGAGTTTACGCTGATATACCTTGACGACATCGTGGTATACTCCGCCACCTTTGAGGATCATCTTCACAAGCTTGGCCAAGTGTTCCAGCGCTTGAGGGGACACGGCTTGAAGTTGAAGCCCAGCAAGTGCCTTCTGTTCCAGCAGGAAATCGACTACTTGGGTCACCGGATCTCGGCCGAAGGTGTCCAGCCCTCTCCGGAGAAGATAGCAGCCGTTCAAGAGTGGCTGCAGCCAACTACCGTCAAAGAAGTCCGGGCTTTTCTGGGACTGGTAGGCTACTACCGTCGGTTTGTCAAGGACTTTGCTCGGCTTGCTGAACCACTGCATGAGGTTCTCCGAGGGACCGCGAACAGTCCCAGAGGGCGACGCATCAGTTGGGGGCCTGACCGAGAAAAATCCTTTCAGGCACTTAAGGCTGCTCTAACATCCCCCCCTGTTCTGGCGTATGCAGATTACACATTACCGTTTCAGTTGCAAACCGACGCCAGCCTTCAATGCCTAGGGGTGGTCCTCTCTCAAGTTCAAGATAATAAAGAACGCATGATAGCCTATGCCAGTAGGTCTCTCCGTGATACCGAAAAGAAACCCGTCAACTACAGCTCCTTCCGTTTGGAACTCTTGGCTCTGACTTGGGCTATGACGGAGAAATTTGCCGGCTATCTGACAGGAGCGAAGGTGCTGGTCATGACGGACAACAATCCTCTTGCCCACCTAGAGAATGCCAAACTAAGGGCAATGGAACAGCGCTGGATGGCCAGGCTCTCTAGATTCCAGTACAAAACTAAATACAGAGCGGGGAACGAGAATCAGAATGCTGACAGCCTGTCTAGAGTGACATCATCCCCGCCAGTGGGGGACTGGGATGAAGAGTTGGAGGAAGATGAGATGCCTGACTTTGCCCGGCTCGCAAAGCAAATAGAAGATAGCCGCCAGTATGCTGTAGGAGGGATTGAAGCCGTAGTGGGATCTCCCCTGTCCCAGCAAGAATGGGCCAAGCTTCAAGATCGAGATCCCGAGCACGTCTTACTGAAACAGTATGTGAATAAACAAGAGAAACCGCCCTCCGAAGTGAGAGACCGACTATCGACCGGAGCCTTGGCTCTGCTCGCCCAATGGGATCGGCTGATCGTGAAAGATGGAGTCCTGTGTCGCAGGGCCCTTCTATCCCATATGCTGGAGGAGTGTTTGCAGATTGTCGTCCCGGTGTAGTTGGCCCATGAGATGGTGGGCGAAGCTCACAGGAGGAACGGCCACTTCGGCATAGACAAGACCCTCCGGTGGACCCAGCAGTTCATTTTTTGTCCGGGGCTCCGTAAGCTGGTTGAAAACATCTGTCAAGGATGCCGTACCTGTGAATTCCACAAGTCCGCGGAGCAGCGTGCCCCCGTCCAGACTATTAAGACGTCGAGGCCCCTCGAACTGTTGATGGTGGACTATCTGTTGATCGGAACGGCGAATAGTGGCTACCAGTACTGTCTGGTGATGGTGGACCACTTCACGAAATTGGCCGTCGCTGTTGCTACCAAGGATCAGACTGCTGAATCAGCTGCACAGGCCATCTGTCAGCAATTCGTTCGGGTCTACGGGTGTCCGGAGCGGCTACACTCTGATCAGGGGGCTTGTTTTGAAGGGCGAGTCATTGAAGAACTCCAACGGATGTATGGAATCAAGAAGTCCAGGACCACCCCTTACCATCCACAAGGGAATGGCGCGTGTGAACGCTTTAACTGGACCCTCTTACAACTGATCCGGACACTGGCTGAAGACAAAAAGCCCGACTGGTCTCGATTCCTCCCAGAACTGCTGTGGGCCTATAATAATCAAGTCCATTCCGTCACCGGATACACCCCATTACCCTTCTCTTTGGCCTTCCAGACAAAGACATCCATGAGTTGCAACTGTCTAGCTCCGAAGAAGATACCTGTGGTACCTATCCTTCCTGGCTACAAACACACCGCCAGAGAATGGAGACTGTCTACCGGCTAGTAGGCCAACAAATCCAGGATCAAGTGCACGCTGACCCACTTCCGGTACAAGAGGACTCACTGAATGTAGGTCAACTGGTCCTAGTCCGTATAAAGAAACCGCAAGGGAAACTCCGGCCCAAGTGGGAGACCGAAGTCTATCGAGTAATTGGACAGCCGTACCCCGGTGGCCCCGTCTATCGAGTGCAGGGCGAAGTCAGTGGCAGCATCCGAACTTTGCACCGTAATATGTTGCGCCCCTGCCGTTCCCAGCCTGACTCCCCTACTGTGATACCTAGAGAGATGGATATCACTAATACTGTCGGAGACACTGACCCCGGGGATGTAGAGACTGAATGCATGCCTACCCCTGTCCGTCCGACTGACGCACTTGGACCGATTACCTCCTCTACTGACATGTCGACTGGGAAAGAGAGTGGGGTGACTGATCGGAGGGAGGGGATCCAACCTGTTAGGCGGACAACGAGAACCGCTGCAGGGGTACCTCCAGGACAGTCCTACAGAGACCAATATGTGTGGCCCTCTTCCCAGCCGCCCCCTGTCACATCCACAGCCATCGCCGCCCTGGAACCGGTCGTTGACAGGGACTGCCAACCTTTGAGTGGGGGGGCGTGTAGTGAGCTGGCAGACTCTGGCTGTTCTGTGATAATTGAGATAGAGCCTGTGACAGGAATGATTACGCAGGATGGTGTTGCCACCTTGTGGCCAGAGATTGCACCTGCGCAGGGTGTGATGACAGAGAAAAAGACTGAGCCTCCTGTGTCCCGCCCTAGAGAGTCATGTGACCAGAGTGGGAAGCAGGAAAAAGCGCGCAAAGAGTCTGTTGTTGTCTGTGAAAAGAGCCAGGACGGTGTGCAGCTCCTCGTGTGTGGCGCAGAGGAGACTCTCAACGTGATTTCTTTTATCAGACATCTTATCCTCGGGGCCTTCCCCAGCTTCTGCACTGCTGAGGGATACAGCTATTACACTCCCTGCTACTGGAGTGTGGACTACATAAGGGAATCCACAAAAGCTGCTATCCGGATCAGAGAGACTGTAAGCGGGACCTCTGGCGAGAGGCCGAAGTATTCCTTTCTTTCAGTAAAATTTGTTGTTCCTGTCTTCTTCAGCTGGGATGCCTTCCTGCAAAGACAGACAGGCCTGCGACGGGGGACACATCCTTCTGGAATAAAGAACTGGTAACGTGTGAGTAGGGACAGTGAGGGTCAGCTTATCAGTACACGTTATTGCTGTGCATATTTACGGTTGTCATTTATTGTGTTCTGCTGTGTTAAAAATGTATACAAGTAAAGATACGGTTATCAAGATAGAGTCTGTGTGTGGGGATCTTGCTGGGCCAGATCATAGATACCAACGCGCGGCCTTGCCCGCGGTCACTTCATCTGTATATGTTCAGATTTTTTATCAGTTAACAAAATGCATAGTTAAGATTGATAAATGCAAAAAAATGTTAGTAAACCTAGAAATTTGTTTTTTAGTTAATTTTTTTTTTATTTTAATTAATAATAGCATAGAAGGATAAGGAGGGGGACTAGGAACATAATCAATAGCCAAAATCATAGTCAGGAGGACAGCCGGGGTCAGATACTGGGTGATCAGTAAAAGCCAATCAGTATGAATACCGCGGAGCCCGGTGACAGAGGCGTTACTGAAACATGTCCAGGTATAGATGGACCAGTCAGAAGGCCACAGGTAGATGGTGATGGTCCTTCTATACAGGTCCAGCAGTGATGGTGGATCTGCTGGACTTCAGGTTTCCTGTCTTTCAGATGGTTTTAGGGCAAGAGTAACAGCATGCAAATATGCCAGCAGCCCTGGATAATCCACGCCGGCAGGATGATAAGATCCGGCGGAAGATGGAACCTATGAGAAGAGAAGTAAATATAATGTAAGTGATGGGACTCCAAAATACATGATACTACTGTGCGGTCACTGTGCCGGACGGCAGAGGAATCTCATCACACAGAGGTCAGGGATCATTGTCAGCCATCATACATGTGACAATCCATCACTGACAGATGACATCTGCTCCGCATGAATTATTCTCACTGACCGACATCACACAACATGGAGCTGATTCTCACACTTACCTCGTCTCTTATTCCCCTTTTCTACATTTTCAGATTTTTCTTGCTCTTTACTCAGATTTATTGAAGATTTTCTTTCCTCCTGAGCTGGAAATTCTGATCAGAAAGTAAAAAAAACCTCAGTAACGACATATTCCCATGGGACCTGCTTAGTCTCCTGTATATAGTCCTGTCTCCTATAGTCCTGAAAATCTAGTATTGCTTCATAATAGGGCAGAATAAGTCCTATATAATGTGCATAACCTCATCTGAGGGACATTAGATGTATCACTAATATAGAGAAGTAAGTGTCCTGTCTGCCGCCATGTGGTACATCATTGATGAGAGATATTTTATAATAGGAGACGATGTCTCCTTATGATGATGTAGGTTATTGGATGCTACAACATATCTCACAGAAACAATGAAAAAAACTTCTGTACACAATGTAAGGAAATAGAGATAGAGTATGGGCCATGGGCAACATAATTGGGATCCATGAAACATAGACAACATAGGAAACCTATTACAGAAAAACCACGTAGAAATATTTGAGCCTTAAAGACAACATTCACATTGTTGGTGCTGTAGACATGTACATACCTGACAATGGGGACGAGGATGGCAAACTGCTAATAGCATCTTCTCTATCAGATAGAGGAACAGAATCTTTCTGCCTGTTTGAAAGAAAATAAATGTGTAAATCAGAAATAAATGCAGTATAAAAGGGGTTTTCTCAGTATAAGAACATGGACAATAGGGCCTAATAGGATGCATGACCGTCATAGTGGGGAAGGTTTCCTGCTCAAAACTACCTTCTATAGAGCCGAGCAGAAATCAGCTGCTAAGCATGACTGGCATGTAATACTACATCTCTGCCACAATATGGGCAGCACTAAAAATGCATGACCGGCCGCAATTATAGACTGTTAGTTATCACCAGCAGTTTCTAAAGGCAAAAGCACAATTACCGCTCATCATGGGGTGGTGGATGCTGAATTTGATAATATGGTATTTATATCCTATATTTGATGTTGTGTACATATATCATCCTGAAGCTCCCAGTAGTGGCCCCATAATCTACTCACATCTCTGAGATGTTTGTGCTGGATTCTACGGTATACTCTGGAGAGGACTTGGGATCCTCATTGTCCATTGTCCTGGTAGCAGTGGTACAGAGCTAAATGTGGAAACAATAAAAAATATATGAAATAATTTAATGTTTACTTTTACGTGTCTTTTACACATATTTTGGATTTATTAATCACATACTTACTTTTGAAAATCGTTCAGAAGTTGATATAAAATTGTGGAAGTCAAGACTCTCATTGTCCTCACTTGTGTGCTCTGAGACCAGATGTTTGTTTATATCATAATGATCTACAAGACATAGATAATGAAGTGCTATTAGAGGTTGTCAGTATAACACAGTCACCATTTATCATTAATATTAATGGGAAACAATTGTTACATATTAAGGAAGACGAGACAAACAGCCGCTTAGTCTAGATGACGTCTTCTTCTACTTACTCATAAATAAGCTGGTGTCCACATCTGATGTTAGCTTAGGAACATACACCGGCTTTTGACTTAGAAGGTTATCAAAGTCTAAGTCACTTAAGAAGGGATGACCCTTGATCTCAAATACTCCTCCTGGATAAAGAAAAACAAAGGTGATGTGGATATTGTCAGAAACTCCCCCATATCTAAACGGTGTATCTTAATCTGAACTAATTATATAACTGAGCCGACATGTAAGAAATAGACTAAAGCACTAAAAATGCACAAGCTGATAGACAAGTGCCGATCCTCATGTACATTTGCGATATGTCCTCGGTGTAATAAGGAAATAATAATATTATTATATCTGTTACCTGTCCCAAGTCTATGCACAGGATTTATTATGAGCAGCTCTGTGATAAGGGTCTGAGCATCAGGTGGAGGAGCACGATCACAATTCCAAATTATGTGTCCTGTTATGTAGAAAATTACAGAACATAAAACCTCTTTACTGGACTATAAGATAAAGCAAAGGAAAAAACTAAACTAATGTAACCAGTCAAAGCAATGATTGGATCATTCTACTTACCAATGCCAATACTTTTATAAAGCTCAATTACAGAACCCCCACGAAGTGGTACGTATCCCAGGAGAAATTCAAGTAGGATTATCCCCATTGACCACCAGTCAACAGGTCTTCCGTAGCCTTTCTTTAGGATGATCTCTGGGGCTTTGTATAACGGGGTGCCACAGTCCTGGAAACCAAGAGAGATTAGAGATGAAAATAGATTAAATTATTATTTTGCCAAGTTTTCGACATAAAAACAGAATGACAGAAGATAAAATATCAGTGGAAAAGTTATCTAAAAATGAAGAATGTAGAGAAGACACAATAGGGTGATGAGATTTGTACAGAACCAGCTAAGTTCCTGTAAATAATGCTGACCTCACGGTTCAGGAACTCTCTGGCGATGTCCTCCGCTAATTCCTTGTAGATGTTGGTGTTTGGTATCATGACACCAACTTTTGAAAGCCCAAAATCTGTGACTTTAATATGTCCAGTAGACGTTATCAGGAGGCTGTGAAAGAAAAGATGGGTTTAGCTTCATAGACCGTGAGATGATAAAGGATAAATTTCCCCCTTTTGTTATAATACAGGGGGCACTTACTTCTCTGGCTTCAAGTCTCTGTGCACCACACCATAACTATGGAGGTATTCTACAGCAAGAACCGCTTCTGCAAAGTATAAGCGGGCCAAGGGGACAGGTAAAGGACCCCTGGTTCTTAGGAGGGTCCTGCAGTCTCCACCTATAGAAGAAAGAAAATATGACAGGTAAGTGGTTTATTCAGCGGATCACCATAATGTATAATGAGAAGTGAGCAGAGACATTGGGGCAGGAGAGAATATATAAAGATATAATGTATATTCGACATAATATTAGTCTGAAGTCATGGTGAAACGTCATCCATGTAACTAATAACACAAATAGCATCTTGTCTACAGCTGGAGATACTGACAGTGCGGACATACAGGGAGATCACACACATCAATGACTTTCCGGGCATGTTGGTAATGGATAACCTGTAGTAAATGCTCTGTGGGGATGTGTGACACCCCAGGGGTCTGGTTGCCACAGTAACGTAATGTTATGTCTGAGAGCAGGTGGGAGGTCCTTTGGTCAGGGATCCTGTGCATGCCACACCTCCTGCCCAGCCTGGGGAGGGGAAGAACTTCCCCTGTATAAACCCGGGACTGAGGAGGGTTAGTCAGTCCAGGAAGAGGAGAGACAAGAGCAGCATAGGAAGCAGCAGAGTCACAAGGAGTCAGGGGCTGGCAGCTACAGAGCTCGCCCTGACTAAGAAGTTTCTTTACCGGACCCGGAGTCCGAGGCTGTGGGGACTAACTTCTACCCAGCAGCAGAATCCGTCAGGCAGGGGATTTCAGGTCCCCTGGCCCAGAAGCCCGAAGGCCCGGTCACACGCGTGGGACCAGCACCGCCATCGTGGAGCGGAAGCCATTAGAAGGCCCCGAGTCACCGGCCATACGGGTGAGCACCACACGGTACACTCAGGGACGTGGGCTACTTACATCAGCTTCTAGCAAGGTAGCCAGAAGAGTACAGTCAGCTTGGGAGGCCTACAACTACGCCTGGCCAGGGGAGATCCCATCTGCTCAAGGACTGACCAGGCCCCGTTCGCTAGCAAGTACTCCGGGAGGGTCTATCGTTGTTACCAGTAAAGACCCTGAATTACACCGCACCGTCTCTGAGTGGTTCCTGCTACCCCCATCATCCACGTCGGCTGCCCTGAGGCCATACCCCTCCCGTTGGGGGTTATACTAACACGCTGCACCATCCTTCCACCGGCCTCAGCGGTCTGCCCTGCAGCAGCAGCCCCCTGGCTGCACTCAACGGGTGGCGTAGTCATCAACCATTTTCTACCAATAGACTGCCGTCCAGTTTGACTCCCTGGGCACGGACCGGGTCACCGCCACGAGACTACAACCCTCACCAGATCCGGCTCCGGGTAAGCCCTCGCCTCCGCAGCGCGACACCGGCCCAGGGGTGTATCAACTTTGGCGTAGTCGGCAGGATCTCGTGCCCGCAACCACCGGGTACTGCGTGCCTGAAAAAGAGACTTTTCAAACTTACCATCGGTGAAGATTCCCGCCATCCGGCGCCATCTTCAGCCTTCTTCCCGCCATCGGTGAAGTTTCCCGCCATCCGGCGCCATCTTCTGCCTTCTTCCCGCCATCCGTGGAGTTTTCCCGCCATTGGACGCCATCTTGAGGACGCCGCGCGGGAAGAAGAGGGGCGTGGACTCCGAAAGCGCGCGAGAACTGAAGCCCCGCCTCACGTCCGGACGTTGCGTAAGGTCCTGGAAGGAGCCCAGCAGACGCCGACGTCACCAGAGCGCGACGGAAGGTCCTCAACCCTGACGATCCACTGCGGAGCCGCGGCCTACGGAACAGGATCATCGCAAGGTAGGCCACGGTCCACTAGGGGGGAGGAAGATGTCGGATACGGAGGAGAGCTCCACTGCCTCAACCCCCGCCAGCGCTACCGCTGTTGCAGTTATGCCCTTCACCATGCCCTATATCCCGGGAGCAGCTTGGCTACCCCAGTACTCAGGGGAGTCACATACCCTGCATGACTTTAAAGAAAAGCTGGATAGCCTCTTCCAGGTGTACCCCCTCACAGAAGAGCAAAAAGTGAGCATCCTGGTGGCCCAACTAACCGGGGCAGCCAAAAGGGAAGTAAAATCCTGGCCACCTGGGAGGAAGACTGTCGCAGGGATACTAACCCGGCTGAAGGACACCTTTGATACCCGCACCTCAGCCGAGATTAAACTTAGATTCTACGGGTGCAAGCAGCGAGCGCATGAGAGTATAAGGGACTATGCACTAAACCTACAAGAGGCCCTGAGGGCCATTAAGCAGACCGACCCTAATGGAGTGGGAAACGAGGACAGGCTGTTGACCGAACAATTTATAGAGGGTTTATATTGCAATGCCCACCGAACCCAGTTGCGGGCAATGGCCTTACAGGACCCTCATCTAGAATTTGCACAGTTCAAGGACAGAGCCATCCGGGTGCTCCGAGAACCGGCACCAGGTGGCGTTGTGACCCACAGACGCCCCACTACCACTTACTACCAGGAGGCGGCGCCCTTGTCAGCAGGGCCTGTGGGAGCTGATGCGCAGGCTTTGGACAATGACCCGGCTCCAGACCTACACCATCAGGTCCAAGAGCTAGCTAAAAGCGTTGCTGCGCTAACCCGAACTGTGCAGTCTTTACAGGTTTCCACTCCAGGGAAGATCCAGCTGGCATCCGGACCGGAGGACATCCCGTGGCGTCGACCAAGGAGGACCCCACCGGCCAGAGGAAGACCCAGTGACCGATACAGCGAGGACGGACGACCCATCTGCCGCCGCTGCAATCAACCCGGACATATGGAAAGGTACTGTTCTTTAAACGGGCACAACCTGGGGTAGAGGGCCAACCCCCAGGAAAAAGATCACCAGGCCCATCGAACTGGCGCGACAGATATGTGGGAGGACGTCCAGTCTTGCCTGTGGTACTGGATGGCATTCCCATGAGTGCCCTACTGGACACCGGGTCACAGGTCACCACCATCCCGTACGTGCTCTTCAAGCAGTACTGGAATGACTCGGATATTACCCGCTACCCTGACGACGACTTGAGTATCATCGCCAGCAATGGTCAGCCCGTGCCACAGATCGGATTTAAGGAGGTGACCATCAAAATTGGTAGAGTCGAACTGGCCGCACAGGGACTGATCATTGTAGATATTGACAAACATGAGAGTCACCCAAAAATAACTCTGGGAACTAATGTAATTGAAAATTGTCTTGCAGAGGTGATTTTCCTTTTACAGCAGGTTGCCAAGAATGCCAGCTCCGGCGAACAGCGGGTGCTCCAGAAAGAAATCCGGGCACTGATGCAACGGCAACAAGTGGAACTCTCCGGCGGTGAGATTGGTAGCGTAAGAATGTGTGACCCTTTTCCTATTGCCATGCCCCCAAAAAGTGAAATGATGATTTGGTGCCGGGCAGCTATTGGTCTGAGAGGTAGAGATTACCAGGCAATGGTAGAACCAGTTTACTCAGACAGTAGGCCCACCATTTTGACAGCACGGGGGGTGGTCAATGTACGCCATGGGAGGGTGCCCGTTCGCATAATAAATATCGGGGAGAGGGAAGTGTACCTGCCCCGGTATGCCACGCTAGCCAAATTATATACCACTAATCAAAATTCTATACAATCTGTGGAACCCTTGCCTCCATCTCACCCGGAGGAAGGTAACGGCTCTAAGAAAGACATGGAGGACTGGTGTCAGCAACTACATTTGGGTACTGACTCCACTCCTTCACACCAGAAACAAGGAGTCTATCGGGTAGTTCAGGAGTATGAGAGAGTGTTTAGTAAACACCCGTTAGACTTCGGGCGAGTCAAGGGGGTAGAACACCGCATCCCCACGGGAAATCATCCTCCCATAAAAGAGAGGTATCGACCCGTACCCCCTGCACATTACCAACACGCCAAGGGGATGCTTAGAGACATGAAGGAGGCTGGGGTAATCCGGGATAGCTGTAGCCCCTGGGCAGCCCCGCTAGTTTTAGTCAAAAAGAAAGACAACACCATGAGAATGTGTGTAGATTACCGGAAAATCAACCGTATCACACACAAGGATGCGTACCCCTTACCAAGGATAGAGGAGTCATTGGCTGCTTTAAGATCTGCTAACTTCTTCTCTACCCTGGATCTCACTAGCGGGTACTGGCAGGTTCCTGTAGCAGAGGCGGACCGGGAGAAGACCGCATTCACCACCCCGATGGGACTTAGTGAGTTCACCTGCATGCCGTTCGGACTCTGCAACGCCCCAGGGACCTTCCAACGATTAATGGAGTGCTGTCTGGGCCACAGAAACTTCGAGACGGTCCTGTTGTACCTGGACGATGTCATCGTATACTCCAAAACTTATGAGGACCACCTGAAACACCTGGCGGAGGTGTTCGAAGCTCTGGCGAGTTACGGCCTAAAGGTGAAACCCTCCAAGTGTCACCTCCTGAAACCAAAGGTGCAATACCTGGGACACGTGGTGAGCGCTGACGGAGTGGCTCCCGACCCCGATAAGATCACCGCAATCAAAGGATGGCCAAGCCCTTCCAGCGTAAAAGAAGTGCGGCAGTTCCTAGGGTTGGTAGGCTACTACCGAAGGTTTATTCCCGGTTTCACCAAAAAGGCGGCGCCGATGCAGGACCTCCTGATAGGCCAGTCCCGGAAGGCCAAGAACCAGAAGCCGCCCTTCAAATGGGAAGAGCTAGAGGAAGAGTCCTTCCGCCAGCTGAAGATGGCCCTCACGGGGGATGAAATCTTGGCGTATCCGGACTATAGCCAGCCCTTCATCCTCTACACCGACGCCAGTAACGTCGGGCTAGGAGCCGTACTGTCCCAGATTCAGCAGGGGAAAGAACGAGTAATCGCCTATGCCAGCCGAAAACTGCGACCCACCGAAAGGAATCCCGAGAATTATAGCTCATTTAAGCTAGAGTTCCTGGCCGTGGTATGGGCAGTCACCGAGCGCTTTAAGCATTACCTCGCTTCTTCCCGGTTCACCGTATACACGGATAACAACCCGCTGACACACCTGGACACGGCAAGACTCGGTGCCCTGGAGCAGAGGTGGATGGCCCGTCTGTCCAACTACGAGTTCACAATCAAATACCGGGCAGGGCGCTCCAATACCAACGCGGACGCCCTGTCCAGGATGCCCAACCTGCCGGACGGAGGAAAAGATCCGGAGGGACTGGAAGAAGTTGAACTCCCTGCGTTCCACCGTCATGGGACTATCCAGTATTCCCACCGGGTAAGGAGTAAGCAGGCTGCTACGTTGAACCCCTTACCTCACTACAACTGGGCGGAAACGCAAGACAGCGACCCTGCCGTCCGACTGGTGAAGGAGATGCTGACTCGCCCGGAGGCTAGCCTGGAATCAGACGCTCCAGAGGAAGCCAAACAACTATGGGCAGAGAAGAGTCGACTGTTCCTTTACAAGGGGAAGTTGTGCCGCAGAATGGTTAACTCCAGGACGCATGAACTACTCTGGCAAGTAGTGGTGCCACGAAGAGACGCAGCCATGGTGATGGAGGCATACCACGACGGAGCTGGACACTTCGGGTGGAAAAAGCTGGAGTTCCTGCTGCGCGAGCGGTTCCACTGGGTAGGCATGAGGGGAACCATCGAGAAGTGGTGCAGAGACTGTGGCCCGTGCAATCTGAGAAGGAAGGACCGGGCCAACCAGAAGACTCCCCTGCAGTCCATCGTCACCCGGCAACCGTTGGAACTGGTAGCCTTGGATCATGTAAAACTGACCCCCAGCAGAAGTGGCTACGTCTACGCGTTAACCATCGTGGATCATTACTCCCGGTTTCTGGTTGTCGTCCCCGTCAAGGACTTAACGGCTCAAACAGCAGCTAGAGCCTTCCAGCAGCACTTTTGCCGTCCACACGGGTACCCGGACCAAGTGTTGACGGACCAGGGACCTGCCTTTGAAGCGGAGGTCTTCCAGGAATTCTGCAATCTGTATGGCTGCCGGAAGATAAGGACGACACCCTACCATCCGCAAACTAATGGACTTTGTGAGAAAATGAACCAGGTGGTAATGGATCTTCTAAAAACGTTGCCCCTGGAAGAACGCAGTCTGTGGCCTGAGAAGTTGCCCGATCTGGTGGACCTATACAACCACATCCCGGTAGGTTCCACCAACTGTACCCCGGCTTACCTAATGAGGGCAAGACCTGGTAAGTTACCTGTTGACCTGGAAATGGGAGTCCTGACGCCCGAGGACACTTCACCAGAAACAGACTGGGACACAGAGAGGCAGCAGCAGTACCGGAAGGTACAGGAGAGCGTGGAGCGAAGTCTCTGTCAGGCTAGGGAAAGACAAGAGAAGACTTACAACCAGTATGCTCCCGCTGTTCCCCTGGTACCCGGAGAGCAGGTCTTGAAGAGGAAGAGACGGCTCCACAAGTTGGACGACCAGTGGGAGAAGGACCCGTACACCGTACTGCCCTCAAGCCACGAGAACCCGAAGGTCTGTACCATCAGTAAAGACGGAGGGGAAACCACAGCCATTGTATCCCGGGACCACCTGAAGAAGTGTCCCGAACAACTGAGGAACCCTGAGGAGGAACAGGAAGACCATCGACCCGGGGAAGAAAGGGAAGATATGGTTAGTACCGTGCTCGGGGACTTCCCTCGGTCTTGGACTCAAGTCAATGGTGCAGTTGTGGTACCCGTACTCACCTTCCTCCAACCATCATCCCAAGAACCTACGGAGCAACGGGTAGAGCTGGAAGAGCAGCCGGTCCAGGAGGCAGAAGACTCCACCCAAGCGGAACAGGAGAATCAACCCTCTGCTTATAGTGAGCCTGCCGTACCCCTAGTGAGACAAAGAGCCGGTAGACAGCTGCCCAGTTTACCCTTGACAGCTCCTACACCCTGTAGTTCAGGGCCAGACAGTCAGCTCCGTAGGTCCACTAGGGCCACTAGAGGCCAGTTACCCGCACGTTGGAGGATCTAAATGTTTAAGTTGTTTTATAATGTTTATCTGTGTATTGTTGCTTGTGTATAATTTTGTGTTTCAGTTGTTTTTAGGAATCCTTGGTGGATTTACTGGGGATCCGTGTATATAGTTGGAGCGTAACCCAGGATGGACTAAAGACTGTCAAGGACTCGGGGTAGAACAGACCCCTACCTGGTTACGTCTCCCTGTGTTGGTGAAATGGACACCTTACTTTCTTCAGAGACTGCACCCGGTTGCGGACACGCCGTAACCATCTTGATATGTTTCCTTATTGAACTATTAATGTTTTTACCTTGTTATATTTTTCTAAATGTGTTTAGTCCCGGAGTACTAAATTTTACTAGGGGGGAATGTGACACCCCAGGGGTCTGGTTGCCACAGTAACGTAATGTTATGTCTGAGAGCAGGTGGGAGGTCCTTTGGTCAGGGATCCTGTGCATGCCACACCTCCTGCCCAGCCTGGGGAGGGGAAGAACTTCCCCTGTATAAACCCGGGACTGAGGAGGGTTAGTCAGTCCAGGAAGAGGAGAGACAAGAGCAGCATAGGAAGCAGCAGAGTCACAAGGAGTCAGGGGCTGGCAGCTACAGAGCTCGCCCTGACTAAGAAGTTTCTTTACCGGACCCGGAGTCCGAGGCTGTGGGGACTAACTTCTACCCAGCAGCAGAATCCGTCAGGCAGGGGATTTCAGGTCCCCTGGCCCAGAAGCCCGAAGGCCCGGTCACACGCGTGGGACCAGCACCGCCATCGTGGAGCGGAAGCCATTAGAAGGCCCCGAGTCACCGGCCATACGGGTGAGCACCACACGGTACACTCAGGGACGTGGGCTACTTACATCAGCTTCTAGCAAGGTAGCCAGAAGAGTACAGTCAGCTTGGGAGGCCTACAACTACGCCTGGCCAGGGGAGATCCCATCTGCTCAAGGACTGACCAGGCCCCGTTCGCTAGCAAGTACTCCGGGAGGGTCTATCGTTGTTACCAGTAAAGACCCTGAATTACACCGCACCGTCTCTGAGTGGTTCCTGCTACCCCCATCATCCACGTCGGCTGCCCTGAGGCCATACCCCTCCCGTTGGGGGTTATACTAACACGCTGCACCATCCTTCCACCGGCCTCAGCGGTCTGCCCTGCAGCAGCAGCCCCCTGGCTGCACTCAACGGGTGGCGTAGTCATCAACCATTTTCTACCAATAGACTGCCGTCCAGTTTGACTCCCTGGGCACGGACCGGGTCACCGCCACGAGACTACAACCCTCACCAGATCCGGCTCCGGGTAAGCCCTCGCCTCCGCAGCGCGACACCGGCCCAGGGGTGTATCAGATGTAACCATTCACATTGAAAAATCCTAATTTTAAGAGTGGTGATAAAATGTAAGCAGACATGGTCTGAATATAATACAATGTACGTGTCCTACCTCCTACATACTCCATGACCATACACAGGTGAGATCTTGTAGGGAAGGAGCAGAGCATGGAGACCACAAAGGGACAATCAGCGAATGTCAGGATGTCCCTCTCCAGAAAGGCCATTTCCACTTTCCGTGGCCTATCCAAGTTCTTCTTGGCCATTTTCTTCATAGCAAAGACCTGTTGTGAGACTTTATGATGCACTAAGTAGACGGCACTAGAGAGAAGGAGAATCCAAGGGTTATAATAAATCCTTATTACAGTCTGTATATAGAAGTCATTATATGATTTTCTGTACTAATGTTTATACTAGAAGTCCGGCCATCACTAGAAATCCACATCTAGAAATACATGAGACACTACATAGATCACCTATGGGAGGTTCCACAATGCCACGTCTGCCGGAGCCCTCACTCAGGTCACATTACAGGTGAGAGAATCTACCGAAATTCTTCTTGGGCAGATTCGCTATAATTGACCAGTAGTTACGATTCAGTCCAAATAAAAATTGGTCCAAATTGAAAGTCCTCCAATTGCTGTAAGCAGATGTTTTTTAAGCTCTCTCCACACCCCAAAGCATAATAAATGGAGGGGAGGAAATACGTTAAAATGTAATTAAACATAATATACCCACCTGTCCTAGGCCCTCACCTGTCCATCACTGCAGTCCTCCATCCTCTGTGACAGTCTTTGGTTGTTCTGGCGCCCCCTTCTGCTGCTGAGGCCAGTGATTGGACTCACATGGTCATGGTGGACGGTGGCAGGTGCAGATGTCATTGATGTCCATATCGTGTCACCCCTATCGTGACCATGTGTAGCCAATAACTCTTATCAGCTCCATAATGAAGCCCCCCCAAAAAAACAAAGACTGGAGCGGAGAGCAGGAAAGCTCTGGTGGAGATGGCAGCATAAGGACAGATGAGGGTCCAGGACAGGCGAGGGTAATGTATTATATTATTTGAATCCCTTTCCTTACAGTTTGATTTGTTACCGATCAGTTTGCTCCACTGGATATACAGTACAGTAACTGAGCTGAATAGTGACATTTAGATGTGGACAGTGGTGTGGACTTGTATCGTTTCCCTATGACAGTGATGGCGAACCTTTTAGAGACCGAGTGCCCAAACTGCAATCCAAAACTCACTTATTTATCGCAAAGTGCCAACACGGCAATTTAACCTGAATACTGTCTGAGGTTTTATTTTGGAAAAACAACTCCTACATTAGCACGCAATAGAGTCTATAGCAAAGGGCTTGTAAGCGCTGCAGTCCAAGCCTAAGATTCTCGCCACCGATTGCAGAGGAGGTCTGTTCTTGAGAATGGAGAGGATTTTTATTCAAAAGTAAAATTGCAAAGTCGTTTGTTTTTACAACCTCTTTGTTTCTGTAACCCTTTATCATGATGAGAATAACCCTTTAAGCCAGGGATGTCAAACTTTAATATACAGAGGGCCAAAATTAAAAGCTTGGACAAAATCACAGGCCAAACTTTATATTTGTTAAAAAATGTCTACAATTCAGGAAGTTTTTCCTTATCAAATAAAACTATTAACTTTTGCAATTATATTGTAATAATATAATATGTTATGTAAGAGCCGTAAAAAGCATGGCCTAATGTAAATATGTAATAACAAAAGGATAAAAAAAACTTGAATAAAACAGATAATAAAGTATGATGCAAACAAATGTGCCCCCAAACAGAGTATGATACCCCCACAGTGAATTCCTCCACATGCACAGTATGATGACCCTACTGTACCCCCCATCAATCCCTGGTGACCCCATCACAGTATGATTGTGACCCCATCACAGTATGATTCTCCAGCAGTAATCCCCACACAGCCCTCCATACAGTATAATGGTCCCCACATAGTTCTCCATACAGTATAATGACACCACATAGTCCTCCATACAGTGTAATGGGCCCCACATAGTCCTCCATACAGTATAATGGGCCCCACATAGTCCTCCATACAGTATAATGGCCCCATATAGTCCTCCATACAATGTAATGGCCCCACATAGTCCTCCATACAGTACAATGGCCTCACATAGTCCTCCATACAGTATAATGGCCCCACATAGTCCTCCATACAGAATAATAGGCCCCACATTGTCCTCCATACAGTATAATGGTCCCCACATAGTTCTCCATACAGTATAATGACACCACATAGTCCTCCATACAGTGTAATGGGCCCCACATAGTCCTCCATACAGTATAATGGGCCCCACACAGTCCTCCATAAAGTGTAAAGGGCCCCACATAGTCCTCCTTACAGTATAATGGCCCCCATATAGTCCTCCATACAGTGTAATGGGCCCCACATAGTCCTCCATACAGTGTAATGGCCTCACATAGTGCTCCATACAGTGTAATGGGCCCACATAGTCCTCCATACAGTATAATGGCCCCATATAGTCCTCCATACAATGTAATGGCCCCACATAGTCCTCCATACAGTACAATGGCCTCACATAGTACTTCATACAGAATAATGGGCCCCCATATGGTCCTTCCTACAGTATAATGGCCCCCACATAGTCCTCCATACAGAATAATGGGCCCCCATATGGTCCTTCGTACGGTATAATGGCCCCACATAGTCCTCCATACAGAATAATGGGCCCCACATAGTCCTAAATACAGAATAATGGGCCCCCATATGGTCCTTCCTACAGTATAATGGCCCCCACATAGTCCTCTATACAGTGTAATGGGCCCCACATAGTCCTCCATACAGTGTAATGGCCCCATATAGTCCTCCATACAGTGTAATGGGCCCACATAGTCCTCCATACAGTATAATGGCCCCACATAGTCCTCCATACAGAATAATGGGCCCCCATATGGTCCTTCCTACAGTATAATGGCCCCCACATAGTCCTCCATACAGTGTAATGGGCCCCACATAGTCCTCCATACAGTGTAATGGCCCCATATAGTCCTCCATACTGTGTAATGGGCCCATATAGTCCTCCATACAGTATAATGGCCCCACATAGTCCTCCATACAGTATAATGGCCCCACATAGTCCTCCATACAGTATATTGGCCCCATATAGTCCTTCCTACAGTATAATGGGCCCCACATACTCTTTCATACAGTATTATGAGCACCACATAGTCCTCCATACAGTGTAATGGGCCCCACATAGTCCTCCATACAGTATAATGGCCCCACATAGTCCTCCATACAGTATAATGGCTCCAAATGCTCCTCCATATTGTAAAATGGCCCCATATAGTCCTCCATACAGTATAATGGCCCCGCATACTTCTCCATATTTTATAATGGCTCCATATAGTCCTCCATACAGTATAATGGCCCCGCATAGTCCTCCATACAGAATAATGGGCCCCCATATGGTCCTTCCTACAGTATAATGGCCCCCACATAGTCCTCCATACAGTGTAATGGGCCCGCATACTTCTCCATATTTTATAATGGCCCCACATAGTCCTCCATACAGTATAATGGCCCCACATAGTCCTTCATACAGTATATTGGCCCCATATAGTCCTTCCTACAGTATAATGGGTTCCACATAGTTTTTCATACAGTATTATGAGCACCACATAGTCCTCAATACAGAATAATGGGCCCCACATAGTCCTCCATACAGAATAATGGGCCCCCATATGGTCCTTCCTACAGTATAATGGCCCCCACATAGTCCTCATACAGTGTAATGGCCCCATATAGTCCTCCATACAGTGTAATGGGCCCACATAGTCCTTCATACAGTATAATGGCCCCACATAGTCCTCCATACAGTATAATGGCCCCACATAGTCCTCCATACAGTATATTGGCCCCATATAGTCCTTCCTACAGTATAATGGGCCCCACATACTCTTTCATACAGTATTATGAGCACCACATAGTCCTCCATACAGTGTAATGGGCCCCACATAGTCCTCCATACAATATAATGGCCCCACATAGTCCTCCATACAGTATAATGGCTCCACATGGTACTCCATATTGTATAATGGCCCCATATAGTCCTCCATACAGTATAATAGCCCTGCATACTTCTCCATATTTTATAATGGCCCCATATAGTCCTTCCTACAGTATAATGGGCCCCACATACTCTTTCATACAGTAATATGAGCACCACATAGTCCTCCATACAGTGTAATGGGCCCCACATAGTCCTCCATACAGTATAATGGCCCCACATAGTCCTCCATACAGTATAATGGCTCCATATAGTCCTCCATACAGTATAATGGCCCCGCATAGTCCTCCATACAGTATAATGGCCCCACTTAGTCCTCCATACAGTATAATGGCCCCACATAGTCCTCCATACAGTATAAAGGCCCCACATAGTCCTCCATACAGTATAAAGAGACCACATAGTCCTCCATATTGTATAATGACTCCGCATACATCTCCGTACAGTATAATGGCCCTGCATAGTGTTCCATACTGTATAATGGCCCCACATAGTCCTCCATACCTTATAATGGCCCTACATAGTCCTCCATACAGTATAATGGCCCCGCATGGTCCTCCATACAGTATAATGGCCCCGCATACTTCTCCACACAGTATAATGGCCCCGCATACTTCTCCACACAGTATAATGACCCCGCATACTTCTCCATACATTATAATGACCTCGCATACTTCTTCGTACAGTATAATGGTCCTGCATAGTGTTCCATACTGTATAATGGCCCCACATAGTCCTCCATACCTTATAATGGCCCCACATAGTCTTCCATACAGTATAATGGCCCCGCATGGTCCTCCATACAGTATAATGGCCCCGCATACTTCTCCACACAGTATAATGACCCCGCATACTTCTCCGTACAGTATAATGGTCCTGCATAGTGTTCCATACTGTATAATGGCCCCACATAGTCCTCCATACAGTATAATGGCCCCGCATGGTCCTCCATACAGTATAATGGCCCCGCATGGTCCTCCATACAGTATAATGGCCCCGCATACTTCTTCACACAGTATAATGACCCGCATACTCCTCCATACAGTATAATGACCCCGCATACTTCTCCGTACAGTATAATGGTCCTGCATAGTGTTCCATACTGTATAATGGCCCCACATAGTCCTCCATACAGTATAATGGGCCCCGCATACTTCTCCACACAGTATAATGACCCCGCATACTCATCCATACAGTATAATGACCCCGCATACTTTTCCGTACAATATAATGGCCCTGCATAGCGTTCCATACTGTATAATCAGGTCGCACGTGTAGAGGAGTGTGGCCGCGGTGCTAGTGAGAGGGGAATGGTGCGCGGGCTGAGGAGAGTGATGGTGGTGGCGGCAGTGCTGAGGACATGGAGCTCGTGCCCACCGGGAGGGCTCTGCGTGCCATAGGTTCGCCACCACTGCCCTATGATAACACTGAATGTTAGAGCACAGAGGCAGAAGTATTGTCATAGGGAACCCTGAGAAATGTGGATTATGGTAACAGAAATCTCACCCAAAAGCTCCGCTGCTGATGAGTTTCGAAGTTTCATAGTCGCTCATATGCGGCTTTCCTGCCGGGATCAATGATGATTCGATCACGCTCTATAAAGGAATAAGAAATGATATTAAGGAAAAAAGCTCCAGATGCAGAAACGTCTCCCCCTATATTATGTCCCAGCTGATTTACACTGATCCGATGTAGGGAGGATACAAGCCGGACGCTCCGCAGACACGGATGTAATATAAGGGGGTCCTCTATACACCGGTATAATTGTAAAGTGCTGGATAATATGAGAGATCAAACAGAGAAGAACTTACAGGGAATCTGTCAGCAGGATTGTTCTATGTAATCTGGAAGTAGCATGATGTAGGGGCAGAGACCCTGATTCCAACGATGTGTTACTTACTAGGCTGTGTGCTGTTGTTTCCATAAAATCAGTTTTTGATCAGCAGGAGATTATCACTAGAGGACTATGTGTCTCGTGCCATGTAGTCCTATTGCTCTGTAACCCCGACTCAACCACGGATTAGCAGCGTTCTGCCTATGCACAGTGTACACAGAAAGCTGCCAATCAGTAGTGTGGGCGGGGTTATACAGGGCTCAGCATTCAGAGGACTGCTAGATCTGCTGCGAATAAAACAGTGATTTTATTACAACTGCTGCACCCAGTAAAGTAAGTGATATATCGTTGGAATCAGGGTCTCTGTCCCTACATCATGCTGCTCTCTGATGAAATAGCATGAACCTGGTGACAGATTCCCTTTAATATAAATGCAGTTGACTAACACATTAGTGTCATCTCCACTTAGAATAGAGACGTCCCCTGGTTATATGGGGGATAATTCTGGTCAGGTCAGTCACACCCCATAATCTGGTGATACACAGACGTCCCCCTCTATGATACTTACACCGGCGGATTCCTGGATCTCCGGGATCTCACAGATTCCACTGTCAGGATTCACCAGCGCAGATGGAACTAAAATAGTGATAAATGATGAAGAGATAAAATGTATTAGACGATATCAATCCTACATAGATAATACAGCGATATAACGGGGAAATGACAAGACGTCTGTGAATGGGATTAATACTCGTTATATGGGGATTCTAATATGGGAACGTACGGGGCATCCACAGATAAATGTAATGTAAATGATGGAGGACCCCCAATCATCACATGAATGAGGAGCCCCCCACCCTCGCTGCACATGAGAGTGATGGGAAGAGAGCTGAAACATAGCAGCCATATGCAAATTAGCCTGGAAGTGCACTGGGGGCGTGTCACTGCACTCAGATTTCTCTTCCATGCCCCCAGTGCACTTCCATCCTGATTTGTATATGGCTTTTACATTAGATTTCTCCTGACTGGTACATTGGATTTCTGCAAGCAAACAATTATTATTAGGGGACAATGGCCTATACGGTCATACTCAGCGGCGGCAGGCCACGCGACTGCTATGGGACCCGTGAGCTGGTGGGGCCCAGTGTCAGCGCCCGCATTGGGCTCCGCCTGCATCGGGCCCCTTCCACATCCCACCCCAGATCGCAGTTGAAAGCAATGATGGAGGCGGGAGCGTTATATGAAACTTCCTTTCACATCATTCCCCCTCTGCGTCTGATGCAGCAGCGCGATGACATCAGTTCAATTGGGTCGGGTAGTGGAGCTGATGAGAGGCGCTGCAGAGACTGAAGCAGCGGGGGAACAAGGAGCGGTAAGTGTATATTTATTTATTTTTGAGTGAGTATGTGGTGCCCATATTGCTGGAGGACTGTGGCTGCACTCGATCCTATGGGTGCTGCACTCAGTCCTATGGGGGCTGCACTAAGCCCTATAGGGGTTGCACTGAACCCTATGGGGGCTGCATTATGCCCTATGGGGGCTGGCTTATATTGCGAGGAAGACCATGGGGGGTGCATTATATTGCATGGAGGACCATGGGGGTGCATTATATTGCATAGAGGACCATGGGGGTGCATTATATTGCATGGAGGACCATGAGGGGTGCATTATATTGCATGAAGGACCATGGGGGTGCATTATATTGTGTGAAGGACCAGGGGGATGCATTATATTGCATGGAGGACCATGGGGGGTGCATTATATTGCATGGAGGACCATGGAGGGTGCATTATATTGCATGGAGGACCATGAGGGGTGCATTATATTGCATGGAGGACCATGGGGGGTGCATTATATTTTGTGGAGGACCACGAGGGGTGCATTATATTGCATGGAAGACCATGGGGGTGCATTATATTGTGTGGGGACCATGGGGTGGCGCATTATATTATATGTAAGGCTATGTGGGACCATTATGATATTTGAAGGGTTATGTGGGGCCATTATAATATTTGGAGGGTTATGTCGGGGCATTATACTGTATGCAAGCAATTATACGGTGTGAAGATTTGTGTGGGGTCCATCTTACTGTGTGAAGGGCTGTGTGTTGCCTTTATACTGTTTGGAGGGCTAGCAGGGGCCATTTTATGGTGTGGTGAGGTATGGGGGCCATTATACTGCATAGAAGGCTGTGTGGGGGTCACAGTTGGGGGATCATACTGTGTTGGGGTCACCATGCTTTGCGTCGGGAGTTGAGGGGGTGTACAGTAGGGTCATTATACTGTGCATGTGGAGGCTAATGTGGAGGAATGCACCATGGAGGAATCATACTGTATTTGGGGGGCACTTTTGTTGGCATCATACTATAGGGGGGCAATGAAATAGAAATCTAGGACTTCAGCAGGAGGAAAATTAATATGTAAAGGCTGGAAAGTTGTGAGATCTGCTCTCCTGTCACTCCGACAATTATTTATTTATTTTTTTTCAGTTGGGGGGGCAATCAGAACTTCTGCTATTGTGCCCCATGATTTCTATGCATGCCCCTGGTCCTACCACTACTTCTATATGAAACAATGTGCTGCCAGGTTCCCATTACACAGAGTAGAGCAGACCTGAGCAAAGTGGAGCCCGTGGGCCACATCCGGCCCTCTGACTGTTCCAGTCCGGCCTGTGGACTGAGATAGCAGTAGGACTGAAGCAGAGGCCCACGGACCGCACCGTGCCTGCCCACTCGCTTACACCGCCGCCTGGCCCTGTCTCCATCTGCGAGCCGCTGAGCTGCTGCATTAGTAGAGGAGGGACCTCCAGCCCCTTCCTCCGCCAATCAGCGTGTGAAGCAGCTGACGCAATGACGTCATCGGAGACATGAAAAGAGGCACAGCACCGGGGGCACGGGAGCAAGGTGAATGTGTGCTTTTTTTAAGGTGTATGGGATGTCTGACAGGACACGGGGAGACTATAGGGGTCTATTGCAGGACATGGGGAGGCTATAGGGTTCTATTGCAGGACATGTGAAGGCTATAGGGGTCTATTGTAGGACATGGGGAGGCTATAGGGGTCTATTGCAGGACATGGGGAGGCTATAGGGGTCTATTGCAGGACACGGGGAGACTATAGGGGTCTATTGCAGGACATGGGGAGGCTATAGGGGTCTATTGCAGGACATGGGGAGGCTATAGGGTTCTATTGCAGGACATGTGAAGGCTATAGGGGTCTATTGTAGGACATGGGGAGGCTATAGGGGTCTATTGCAGGACATGGGGAGGCTATAGGGGTCTATTGCAGGACATGGGGAGACTATAGAGGTCTATTGCAGGACATGGAGAGGTTATAGGGGTCAATTGCAGGACATGGGGAGGCTAGAGGGGTATATTGCAGGACATGTGAAGGCTATAGGGGTCTATTGCAGGACATGGGGAGGCTATAGGGGTCTATTGCATGACATGGGGAGGCTATAGGGGTCAGTTGCAGGACATGGGGAAGGCTATAGGGGTCTATTGCAGGACATGGGGAGGCTATAGGGGTCTATTGTAGGACATGGGGAGGCTATAGGGGTCTATTGCAGGACATGGGGAGGCTATAGGGGACTATTGCAGGACATGGGGAGGCTATAGGGGTCTATTGCAGGACATGGAGAGACTATAGAGGTCTATTACAGGACATGGAGAGGTTATAGGGGTTAATTGCAGGACATGGGGAGGCTATAGGGGTCTATTGCAGGACATGGGGAGGCTATAGGGGTTAGTTGCAGGACATGGGGGAGGCTATAGGGGTCGACTGCAGGACATGGGGAGGCTAAAGGGGTCTATTGCAGGACATGGAGAGGCTATGGGAGTCTATTGCAGGACATGGGAAGGCGATAGGAGTCTATTGCAAGACATGGGGAGGCTATGGGAGTCTGTTGAAGGACATGGGGAGGCTATGGGGGTCTGTTGCAGGACATGTGGAGGCTATGGGGGTCTGTTACTGGACATGGGGTGGCTATGGGGGTCTGTTGCCTGACATGGGGAGGCTATGGGGGTCTATTGCAGGACATGGAGAGGCTATGGGGGTCTGTTGCAGGACATGTGGAGGCTATGGGGGTCTGTTGCAGGACATGTGGAGGCTATGGGGGTCTGTTGCTGGACATGGGGAGGCTATGGGGTCTATTGCATGACATGGGGAGGCTATAGGGGTCAGTTGCAGGACATGGGGAAGGCTATAGGGGTCTATTGCAGGACATGGGGAGGCTATAGGGGTCTATTGTAGGACATGGGGAGGCTATAGGGGTCTATTGCAGGACATGTGAAGGCTATAGGGGTCTATTGCAGGACATGGGGAGGCTATAGGGGTCTATTGCATGACAAGGGGAGGCTATAGGGGTCAGTTGCAGGACATGGGGAAGGCTATAGGGGTCTATTGCAGGACATGGGGAGGCTATAGGGGTCTATTGTAGGACATGGGGAGGCTATAGGGGTCTATTGCAGGACATGGGGAGGCTATAGGGGACTATTGCAGGACATGGGGAGGCTATAGGGGTCTATTGCAGGACATGGAGAGACTATAGAGGTCTATTACAGGACATGGAGAGGTTATAGGGGTTAATTGCAGGACATGGGGAGGCTATAGAGGTCTATTGCAGGACATGGGGAGGCTATAGGGGTCAGTTGCAGGACATGGGGGAGGCTATAGGGGTCGACTGCAGGACATGGGGAGGCTAAAGGGGTCTATTGCAGGACATGGAGAGGCTATGGGAGTCTATTGCAGGACATGGGAAGGCGATAGGGGTCTATTGCAAGACATGGGGAGGCTATGGGAGTCTGTTGAAGGACATGGGGAGGCTATGGGGGTCTGTTACTGGACATGGGGTGGCTATGGGGGTCTGTTGCCTGACATGGGGAGGCTATGGGGGTCAGTTGAGGGACATAGTGAGGCTCTAGGAGTCAGTTGAGGGACATGGTGAGGCTCTGGGAGTCTGTTGAGGGATATGGTGAGGCTATGGGGGTCTGTTGCTGGACATGGGGAGGCTATAGAGGTCTATTGCAGGACATGGGGAGGCTATAGGGGTCAGTTGCAGGACATGGGGGAGGCTATAGGGGTCGACTGCAGGACATGGGGAGGCTAAAGGGGTCTATTGCAGGACATGGAGAGGCTATGGGAGTCTATTGCAGGACATGGGAAGGCGATAGGGGTCTATTGCAAGACATGGGGAGGCTATGGGAGTCTGTTGAAGGACATGGGGAGGCTATGGGGGTCTGTTGCAGGACATGTGGAGGCTATGGGGGTCTGTTGCAGGACATGTGGAGGCTATGGGGGTCTGTTACTGGACATGGGGTGGCTATGGGGGTCTGTTGCCTGACATGGGGAGGCTATGGGGGTCTATTGCAGGACATGGAGAGGCTATGGGGGTCTGTTGCAGGACATGTGGAGGCTATGGGGGTCTGTTGCAGGACATGTGGAGGCTATGGGGGTCTGTTGCTGGACATGGGGAGGCTATGGGGTCTGTTACTGGACATGGGGATGGTCTGGGGGTCTGTTGCTGCATATAGGGAGACTATAGAGTTTTATTGCAGGACATGGGTAGGCTATAGGGGTCTATTGCAGGACATGGGGAGGCTCTGGGAGTCAGTTGAGGGACATAGTGAGGCTCTAGGAGTCAGTTGAGGGACATGGTGAGGCTCTGGGAGTCTGTTGAGGGATATGGTGAGGCTATGGGGGTCTGTTGCTGGACATGGTAAGGCTATGGGGGTCTGTTGGAGGACATGAGGAGGCTATGAGGGTCTGTCCCAGGACATGGGGAGGCCTATGAGGGTCTGTTGCAGGACATGGGGAGGCTATGGGGGTCTGTTTCTGGATGTGGGGAGGCTGTGTGGGGCTCTCATGTTGGACGTCGAGTGATTATGGGGCTCATACGGTATATAGAAGGGGCTGTATTCGGGTTCGAACTGTATAAAGGGGGATTCTTACTTCTGCTCAATATTAAGTCATGCAATTAATATTAATGTAATTAATATAAGAATTATAATTATTATATTGATATTAATATGGATCAGAATTAATCACAGTCTCTAATGTGGCCCCTCGGGAAAATGAATTGCCCACCCTTGGAGTACAGAGTACATCTAACATTATCCCCGTCCTCTATTATATCTGGATATTCCTTGTAGAAGGTCGGATGATCGCTCACCTGTAATAAGATCGCTGTTCAGCTCCGGCTGACTCCTTGTAGGGTCAGGGATTTCCGGGGTCACATTTTGCTCATATTCGCCGTCGCCTTCTGGTGTTTCCTGATTGATATAATATATATAATTAATATGTGGAATATTTCACTAAATTACCAAATACATAAATCAGGAAGGACTAAATCAACATTTACAGATACACCAATTGTAACTGTACGAATCCCGCGCCATCTTCAGAACTTTTCTCAGAAAGTTCTCTCACTTCAGGGGATTAAGATGAGTTAACATTACAAAATCTCACGTTCTGTGTCAGATTCTATTTTCTACACCGTGATATCCCAGAGCGGTGTTATCTGCGTTCTATATACCATGGCGATATCTTGTAATTCATTCATTACAGTATTCGGTAGAATTGCTTTACACTGCAGCTCCTCTCCACAAGTCCAGATTAATATACTGTATAAGAGACTTGTATACACAATATTTCTGTAAAGATGTCTATTATCTCAGCTGCAGCATTTAGAAGCAGGAAGACTCTGATAATAGTGATAGACAGAGGCGGGATATACAGACTTCCCACCACTGAGCTGTGACTACATCTGCAGAATACAGACTGTCATCACAGACGAGGGAGCAGCAGAGACAGACGGCCATAAAATATCCTATGCCTGCCGGGGACTGACAGGGAGGCCTGTAAGATCTAACCCCAGATCTTCTGAGATCTGACTGGTGATCTGGAGAAGATCAGAGAACAAGGACGAGTGATAGAGAAGATGATGGCTTCTTACCAGGCGTTCCGATGAGCGGGCCGGACGTTCCAGTACACACAGGACTTTTTCGGCCAGGTCTTTAACAAAAGCCAAATCTCCATTTTGAGATCTTTTTTCAGCCTATAAAGAAGAAAAGAAACAATAAGGAACATTCTGAGGTGAGAAAGGTCACAATGGAGGCGGCCATTGTATGTGACATCTGCTCCTCTCTCTGCAGATACAATGACTACATATCTGGGGTTTATAGTGTTATATATTAGAGGAAAGGACAAGCTTCTATCCCACCATTATTGTCTATTATTACAGAGAAGTTTTGTGCGGAGTGTCCGCCATTTACCTGTTGTAGTAATGTCCTGATGTTGTGACATAAATCCATCAGATACTCTGAGGTTAGTTGATCTTGTTGATTTTTGGTCAGGCAGTCCTTTACTAGCTGCATCATCAGCCGGCGAGTGAAGCTGAGGACGCCATCGGGTGGTAGAAGCACAATGTTAGGGCGATTGATGATAAGAATGTCCAATAGTGCTTCTTCCTGAAAATCGTCTAGATATAATCCAGCCATAGCGAAAAACTGCAAGTGCTATCAATCACTATGGAACCAAGAATGGCACCCGTGAGCCTGTGTGCATTGTAGAAGTAGCAATTGTGAGCTGTGATGTCATAATGGCCGACTGTCATCACGGAATCTTGTGATGGAATCTTCAAGAAGCGGCTCTGCACAAATACAGTGGGAAAAATAAGTATTTGATACACTGCCGATTTTGGAAGTTTTCCCACCTACAAAGAATGGAGAAGTCTGTAATTTTTATCGTAGGTACAGATTCTAAAAAAAAATCCAGAAAATCACATTGTATGATTTTTACATAATTTGCATTTTATTGCATGATATAAATATGTGATCACCTACTGATGAGCAAGAATTCTGGCTCACCGACCTGTTATGCTATGTACGCACGTTGAGTATTTGGTTGCAGAAATTTCTGCAAGGTTTCTGCATTTCTTGGCAGCAAAAACCCTGCTGAAAAAACAGACGTTTTGCCGCAATTTTGATGTGTTTTTGCCACATGTTTGCATGAGGTTTTTGCATGTGTTTTTTTAAGCTTTTTTGTATAGCAGTGAATGCTTTTTGGAGCTAAATAAAGATATTTGAAAAAAGAAATGTTGAACATTGCTTTAACCCTTAGATTACTGTTGGACCTGGGGTGAGTATATTGGTTAATTTAAATGATTAAAGAATGTGTCTGTTATATTTCAAATAAAGTGTTTTATTCTTGGTGTGCGTGTTTATTTAACTTTTTACTTACAGGTTTAGTACTGAGGGTTAATCCATGTCCATAAAGACACATACAAAAAATCAATTGCTAGACACTCTAGTTAGACATTACTACCTCAGATACCAATTAGCCACATGATAGGCTCAGGGATAAAAGTGACTCCAGCTCAACCAATAATGTAAGTATAGTTCATTTATTAGAAACGATAAAAATTACAATTAAAAACAATAAGTGAAGATAGAGGGGAGTGAGGAGAGGGGGGACCTCAAACCAGGAGACACCGATATGTAGACAACGATACTAATGCTTACACAAAATACAGCCAGTTAATGACATCAATATGGCTGCTGTATATTAGAATAAGTCACCAATTAGTCAATTACCATACTATACCATTTTGCATACATAAAGCGTATTCTACAAACTTCAATTTAAAGTGCATAGTGCAAAACATAACTATGTATTATTCAATAGTAATAGATCCACTGGTATAAAGAGGCAAAAGTCAGCTATGAATGTAAGATGGTAGTGCATCAGTATCAAAGTAAAAATGAAAACAATGTAGTTTAATTATTGCCAAATTTGGCTTATATTGATAAACTGATGGTCAAAGCTGTACTTCCATCAGATGATAATTAATTCAAACATTGGCTAAAGTGAAAAAAATGATTCATTACCTGAATACTATGTAGTAAGTGAGCAGGGAGTGATAAGGACGCTGTGTCTCCCGCAGCCTCCATAAGCGTCCTTATCACCTCACTTATTACACCTCTGCATGAGAATTTTGTCACGCAGCATCGGTGCAGTTAGTGAGGTCACTGGATCTCATCAGCTGATGAACTCATGTGACCTCTGTCCTGGCAGCTCAGCACTATACACTGCAGGGAGCGATCACGCTCCTGTCAGTTTATAGCCTGCTGTGAGGTGATCGGATCACCATGGGATACTTGTGATTCGGCGGATAGGTGAGTATAAGCTCTTTTTTTTAACATTCATTTAAACTTATTTTTTCCCTGCAAGCACAGACCCAAGCTGATGACAGCTCCCATCATCAATGCCTGCACTTGCTATTATCAGCGGCAGCAGCCCTAGGCTGTTGGGAGGACTGGTCTTTCATCAGCTGAACCTGTCACCCGCGGTCAATTCTTTATGCGTTTTTGCTGCGTTTTTGACCCATTGACTTCAATTGAGTCCGTCAAATACGCAGCAAAAATACACAGCAAATCCGCAAATATTTTGATACCTGCGTTTTCGTTGCAGATTTGACTGACTCAATTGAAGTCAATGGGATAAAAACGCTCAAAGAATTGACATGCTACAGATTTAAACGCAATGCTAATCCTGACAAGAAAATTCCTGATCTTGTGCACAGCACTTCAGGATTTTCATTGCATTAGCTGGCACAAGGATTCTCTAGCATTTTGGGCCCATTTCCGTGTGGAAAAAAATGCTGTGAAAATGCACCAATAACACACCATGTGCACACAGAACACAGTTTTTTTTAAGAAGCCCTCCTACTCAGCATTCTTTACCTGTATTAATTGCACCTGTTTGAAGTCGTTACCTGTATAAAAGACACCTGTCCACACACTCAATCAATCACACTCCAAGCACTCCACTATGGCCAAGAACAAAGAGCTGTCTAAGGACACCAGGGACAAAATTGTAGACCTGCACAAGGCTGGAATGGGCTACAGGAGAATAGGCAAGCAGCTTGTTGAGAAGGCAACAACTGTTGCTGCGATTATTAGAAAATGGAAGAAACACATGACGACTGTCAATCTTCCTTGGTCTGGTGCTCCATGCATGATCTTGCAATGTGAAGTAAGGATGATTCTGATAAAGGTCAGGAATCAGCCCAGAACTACATGGGAGGATCTGCTCAATGACCTGAAGAGAGCTGGGACCACAGTCTCAAACATTACCGCTAGTAACTTACTACACCGTCATGGACGAAAATCCTGCAGTGCACGCAAGGTCCCCCTGATCACGCCAGCACATGTCCAGGCCCATTTGAAGTTCACCAATGACCATCTGGATGATCCCGAGGAAGCATGGGAGAAGGTCATGTGGTCAGATGAAACCGAAATAGAACTTTTTGCTATCAACTCCACTCACTGTGTTTGGAGGAAGGAGAAAGATGAATACAACCCCAAGAACACCGTCCCAACCTTGAACCATGGTGGGGAAAACATCATACTTTGGGGGTCTTTTCTGCTAATGGGACAGGACAACTGCATCGTATTGAAGGGAGGATGGATGGGGTCATGTAGATTTTGGCTAACAACATCCTTCCCTCAGTAATGACAATGACCCAAAATACAGACAGGACAACTAAGGAGTGTCTATGTAAGAAGCATTTCAAGGTCCTGGAGTGGCCTAGCCAGTCTCCAGACCTGAACCCAATAGAAAATCTTTGGAGGGAGCTGAAACTAAATGTTGCCCAGCGACAGCCCCGAAAACTGAAAGATCTGGAGAAGATCTGTATCTAGGAGTGGGCCAAAATCCCTGCTGCAGTGCGTGCAAACCTGGTCAAGAACTACAGGAAACGTCTGACCTCTGTAATTGCAAAGGTTTCTGCACCAAATATTAAATTCTGTTTTTCTATTGTATCAAATACTTATTCCAGGCAATAAAATGCAAATTAATTATGTAAAAATCATACAAAGCAATTTCCTGGATTATTTTTTTTTTACATTCTGTTTCTCACAGTTGAAGTGTACCTATAACAAAAATTACAGGCCTCTCCATTCTTTGTAGGTGGGAAAACTTGCAAAATCAGCAGTGTATCAAATACTTATTTTCCCAACTGTAGATGCTGCCTTGCAATATTTAGGGTTTGTTCAAACTTGCGTATAAATAATGGGTCCCATTCCCATCCAGGAGAGTGGAAGAAATCTTAGTCACTAAGCTGGTACTGTAAAAAGGAAGTGTTTTTGTCACAGAAAAAAAAATTCTGATGTAATGGCATTTGTGGAAACACCCCACAGATATCCTCAGTCATATGATGGGAAATATTGTATATACAGTGGTGGCCAAAAGTATTGGCACCCCTGCAATTCTGTCAGATAATATTCAGTTTCTTCCTGAAAATGATTGCAATCACAAATTCTTTGGTCTTATTATCTTCATTTAATTTGCTTGCATGGAAAAAACACAAAATAGAATGAAGCAAAAATCAAATCATTGATCATTTCACACAAAACTCCAAAAATGGGCCAGACAAAAGTATTGGCACCCTCAGCCTAATACTTGGTTGCACAACCTTTAGCCAAAATAACTGCGAACAACCGCTTCCGGTAACCATCAATGAGTTTCTTACAATGCTCTGCTGGAATTGTAGACCATTCTTCTTTGGCAAACTGCTCCAGGTCCCTGATATTTGAAGGGTGCCTTCTCCAAACTGCCATTTTGAGATCTCTCCACAGGTGTTCTATGGGATTCAGGTCTGGACTCATTGCTGGCCACCTTAGAAGTCTCCAGTGCTTTCTCTCAAACCATTTTATAGTGCTTTTGGAAGTGCGTTTTGGGTCATTGTCCTGCTGGAAGACCCATCACGTCTGAGGGAGACCCAGCTTTCTCACACTGGGCCCTACATTATGCTGCAAAATTTGTTGGTAGTCTTCAGACTTCATAATGCCATGCACACGGTCAAGCAGTCCAGTGCCAGAGGCAGCAAAGCAACCCCAAAGCATCAGGGAACCTCCACCATGTTTGACTGTAGGGACCGTGTTCTTTTCTTTGAATGCCTCTTTTTTTTCCTGTACACTCTATGTTGATGCTTTTTCCCAAAAAAGCTCTACTTTTGTCTCATCTGACCAGAGAACATTCTTCCAAAATGTTTTAGGCTTTCTCAGGTAAGTTTTGGCAAACTCCAGCCTGGTTTTTTTATGTCTCGGGGTAAGAAGTGGGGTCTTCCTGGGTATCCTACCATACAGTCCCTTTTCATTCAGACGCCGACGGATAGTACGGGTTGACACTGTTGAACTTGTTTGGATGTTAGTCGAGGTTCTTTATCCACCATCCGCACAATCTTGCGTTGAAATCTCTCGTCAATTTTTCTTTTCCGTCCACATCTAGGGAGGTTAGCCACAGTGCCATGGGCTTTAAATTTCTTGATGACACTGCGCACGGAAGACACAGCAACATTCAGGTCTTTGGAGATGGACTTGTAGCCTTGAGATTGCTCATGCTTCCTCACAATTTGGTTTCTCAAGTCCTCAGACAGTTCTTTGGTCTTCTTTCTTTTCTCCATGCTCAATGTGGTACACACAAGGACACAGGACAGAGGTTGAGTCAACCTCTGCGCATCCTCCTCCTCCTCATGTTCAGCCTCCATCTCAGATATCACCACATCAGTTACAAGCTGGAAGCACTGCAGTACTGCCTCAGCCAAGCGGCAACAGGCTGTGCTGAAACTCATAAGCTTAGGTGATAAACCTCACACTGCTTGTGAGTTGTGGACAGCTGTGAAAGAGCAGGCAGATCTGTGGCTGAGACCGCTGAACCTACATCCAGGCATGGTCGTGTATGGGGGCTCTGAGGCGAGGCGAGATCACACAAGTACCATGCCTGGCTCATGTGCTTAACATCGTGATTCAGCGGTTTCTTAAATCGTACCCCGAGTTGCCAGATCTGCTTGTCAAAGTACGCCGCCTGTCAGCTCATTTTCGCAAGTCGGCTACAGCTTCCGCCGCACTTGCTGTGTTGCAGCAGCGTTTACAGCTTCCGGCACACCGACTGGTGTGTGATGTCCCCACTCATTGGAACTCTACCCTTCACATGTTGCAAAGGATTTGTGAGCAGAAGAGAGCAGTTGTGGAGTACCAGCTGCAACAAGGCCGTCGATATTCAGGTTAGACTCCACACATAAGACCTCAGGAGTGGATCTGGATGTCTGACATATGTACCATCCTGACAAACTTTGAGGAGTCCACCAAGATGGTGAGTGGTGATGACGCCATCATTAGCGTCAGCATCCCACTTGTCTGTCTTTTGCAACGCTCTCTGGAGAGAATTAAAGAGGAGGCATTGCAGCCAGAGTATGATGAGATGGATCAAGAAGCCGTAGCGGGTGATTACACACAGCCCAGCCTCATCTCATCCCAACGTGCATTGAGGGACAATGAGGGAGAGGATGAGGAGGAGGAGGAGGAGGAAGAACAGGAGCTGGTATCATGCGCTGTAGATGGTAGTACCTGTACAACTGTCATACCGTCGGTTCAGCGTGGGTGGCCTGAGGACAGGGGGGAGGAGGAGGAGGAGAGCATGGTCAGTCGTCATGTTGGTGAGGACACGGAAGCCTTGCCTGTTACCAGTCTGGCACGCATGGCTAACTTTATGTTACGCTGCCTTAACCGTGACCCTCGCGTTGTCAAAATGTTGGGTGACAGTCATTACTGGTTGGTGACACTTGTAGACCCCCGCTACAAGGAGAACTTTCACTCTCTTATTCTTGAGGTGGAGAGGTCTACAAAAATGGGGCAATACCAGAAGGCCCTTGCTGCAGAACTCTTAAAAAAATTCCCATCTGAACACGCTAGCGGCAGAGGTCACAGTTCGTTGCCCAACCAAGGCGTACAGGCAAGAGAGACGCAACTCCAATCCAGCAGAGACAGGGGAACACTGTCAACGTTCTGGGACAGTTTTCTGACACCCGCCCAGCTTACAGGCCCTGAGGCGCGGGGAACTCTCACAAGGAGTGGAAAGTTTCAAAAGATGGTGAGGGAGTACCTTGCCGATCGTACCAGCGTCCTCCGTGATTCCTCTGTACCTTTTAATTATTGGGTATCCAAGCTGGACACTTGGAATGAACTCGCTCTGTACGCCTTATCGGAGCGTGTTTTTAGTGCCGCTGGGGGAATTATAACTGATAAGCGCACTCGCCTGTCAACTGACAATGCTGACAAGCTGACCCTTATCAAAATGAACAAGGGCTGGATTGGGCCAGACTTTTCATCACCACCAAATGACAGCAGAGTAACATAAAGTCAAATCCACTGTGTTATTTCGGGAGGTGTATTCCCATGCACCGCTTCACACCCACTCATGGGTATACGCTTCCTCATTTTGGCTCTATTTTGCTCTTCTCCTTATCCTCAGCCTCCACCACCACTATACCACCAGGGTGACCTTGGTCCGTGTTGCCAGCATTGCAAGTTCCTCCCTCCTAATTTTTGGTAGCTTTTGCTTGGAAGGCATAGGAAAAGACTATGGGAGACCCACTCCCCAATAATGGGAATAATGCTTTTAAGATGCTGTACTGCATGGCTCTTGTTTGCCAGCATTGCAAGTTACTCTGTCCTAATTTTTGGCAGCTTTTGCTTGGCAGGCATAGGCAAAGACTATGGGAGACCCACTCCCCAATAATGGGAATAATGTTTTTAAGATGCTGTACTGCATGGCTCTTGCAAGGGGCATTTAAACCGTGTTGTTAAGCTACTGCGACCTCCACCACTTTTCCAAGGGGCATTGATATTGTCTTTTTATTCCACTGCGACCTCCACGTCTCTTCCAAGGGGCATTTAAACCGTCTTTTTAAGCTACTGTGACCTCCACCACTCTTCCAAGGGGCATTAAAACCGTCTTCTTAAGCTACTGCGACCTCCACCGCTCTTCCAAGGGGCATTAAAACCGTCTTGTTAACCCTAGAACGCATGACCATAAAAATCTACATTTTCACATACCTGGGGCCTTTTAGGCCCGTGTGCAAATAACATGGAATAACTCAAACAAAAATGACAAACAACTATATACCTGAGGAATACCTAGAGTTTCAAAATTCTAACTAAAGTAATCTTGCAGAAAATAGAAAACAATTAACAGGACGGGCCTGCGAGGCCCCAGGTATGCGTTCTAGGATTAAGCTACTGCGACCTCCACCATTCTTCCAAGGGGCATTAAAACCATCTTGTTAAGCTACTGCAACCTCCACGTCTCTTCCAAGGGGCATTAAAACCGTCTTGTTAAGCTACTGCAACCTCCACGTCTCTTCCAAGGGGCCTTAAAACTGTCATGTTAAGCTACTGCAACCTCCTCGTCTCTTCCAAGGGGCATTAAAACTGTCTTGTTAAGCTACTGCAACCTCCACGTCTCTTCCAAGGAGCATTAAAACCTTCTTGTTAAGCTACTGCAACCTCCACGTCTCTTCCAAAGGGCATTAAAACCGTCTTGTTAAGCTACTGCAACCTCCACCACTTTTTCAAGGGGCATTGAAATCGTCTTTTTATTCCACTGTGACCTCCACGTCTCTTCTAAGGGGCATTAAAACCGTCTTGTTAAGCTACTGCGACCTCCACTACTTCTCCAAGGGGCATTAAAACCGTCTTGTTAAGCTACTGCGACCTCCACCACTCTTCCAAGGGGCATTAATATTGTCTTTTTATTCCACTGTGACCTCCACCACACCTCCAAGGGGCATTAAAACCGTCTTGTTAAGCTACTGCAACCTCCACGTCTCTTCCAAGGGGCATTAAAACCGTCTTGCTAAGCTACTGCGATCTCCACGTCTCTTCTAAGGGGCATTAAAACCGTCTTGCTAAGCTACTGCAACCTCCATGTCTCTTCCAAGGGGCATTAAAACTGTTTTGTTAAGCTACTGCGACCTCCACGTCTCTTTCAAGGGGCATTAAAACCGTCTTGTTAAGCTACTGCGACCTCCACCACTTTTCCCAGGGGCATTGATATTGTCTTTTTATTCCACTGCGACCTCCACCATTCTTCCAAGGGGCATTAAAACCGTCTTGTTAAGCTACTGCGACCTCTACCACTTTTCCCAGGGGCATTGATATTGTCTTTTTATTCCACTGCGACCTCCACGACTCTTCCAAGGGGCATTTAAACCATCTTGTTTAGCTACTGTGACCTCCACCACTCTTCCAAGGGGCATTAAAACCGTCTTGTTAAGCTATTGCGACCTCCACCACTTTTCCCAGGGGCATTGATATTGTCTTTTTATTCCACTGTGACCTTCACCATTCTTCCAAGCGGCATTAAAACAGTCTTGTTAAGCTACTGCGACCTCCAACACTTTTCCCAGGGGCATTGATATTGTCTTTTTATTCCACTGCGACCTCCACGTCTCCTCCAAGGGGCATTAAAACTGTCTTGCTAAGCTGCTGCAAACTCCACGTCTCTTCCAAGGGGCATTAAAACCATCTTGTTAAGCTACTGCAACCTCCACATCTTTTCCAAGGGGCATTAAAACCATCTTGTTAAGCTACTGCAACCTCCACGTCTCTTCCAAGGGGCATTAAAACCGTCTTTTTAAGCTACTGCAACCTCCACGTCTCTTCCAAGGGGCATTAAAACCATCTTGTTAAGCTACTGCAACCTCCACGTCTCCTCCAAGGGGCATTAAAACCATCTTGTTAAGCTACTGCAAACTCCACATCTCTTCCAAGTGGCATTAAAACCATCTTGTTAAGCTACTGCGACCTCCACCACTTTCCCCAGGGGCATTAAAACCATCTTGCTAAGCTGCTGCGACCTCCACCATTCTTCCAAGGGGCATTAAAACCGTCTTGTTAAGCTACTGCGACCTCCACCACTTTTCCAAGGGGCATTGATATTGTCTTTTCATTCCACTGCAACCTCCACCATTCTTCCAGAGGGCATTGCATTTCTTCCTAATTTTAGTCAGCTTTTGCTTTTCAATGCATAGGCGAACACTAAGGGAGACCCACTCCCCAATAAGGGGTAGAAGGTTTTTAGTATGTTGTAATCCACGTCTGTTTCAAGGGGCATTGCAGTTCCTCATAATTTTTGGAAAGCCTTCCATTCACTGCTTAGGCCAACATTGCACAGGAGACCCAGTTGCTATAAATGGAAAAAACGTTTTAGTTAAGGCCCTCTGACCTCCATGTCAAGGGGAATTAAAGTGCCTCGAAATTTTTGTTAGGCATTGCACTCACTGCATGCCCTTTAACTGTGTAGCCGAACCGCTCCTTTTGGTACCGAAACATATCCTACAAGACATGTGTGGTTGACTGGCGTGATATTGATGTGAATGGTCCCTGTTCCTCCTGCTCTTTCTCCTTTGCCACCACCTCATCCATCATTCATCACCTGAAGCTTTGTTTTAACGGGAGTCATAGAACTGGGATAGTAGCAGGAAAACATCCAGCAATCCTCGGAGAAGGTAGGATATGCGCTAAAACGCTGATCACCTCAGGCCTAGCCGCTACTACATACATGCGCTTGCATTCCAAGAAAACGAAGCAGACGCTAACTTCTATCATCATCATTATGCTCCTCATCTTGGCACTCTCAACTCCCCTGATGGAGAAGCCAGGGCCCACCGGAGGAGTCTGGTTCTCTGGTGGGCTCGTCCAATGCTGTCCTAAAGCAGAGGGAAGTTTGAAGGAGAAATAGGGGCGGCTGGGGACCGTTTATGGACATCCGGCTGCCCCTAGGCGGCTGGGGACCGTGTGTGGACACCCGACCGCGGGGCGGCTGGGGACCGAGTATAGACACCCGGCCCCCCCTGGCGGCTGGGGACCGAGCGTGGACACCCGGCCGCCGGGCGGCTGGGGACTGAGTATGGATGCCTCGCTGCCAAAGTAGCTATGAGGTAGTGGCCAGCTTTGGCCTCCTCCAAACTAAAAGGCCCCATTTCAAGTGCAAGCTAGCAGTATGGTATTGCAGCCTGGGGGTGGGTGGGTGGCAGGTTGCACACTTACGCTTGCATTCCAAGAAAACAAAGCAGATGCTAACTTCTATCATCATCATCATGCTCCTCACTTTGGCACTCTCAACTCGCCTGATGGAGAAGCCAGGGCCCACCGGAGGAGTCTGGTTCTCTGGTGGGCTCGTCCAATGCTGCCCTAAAGCAGGCCAGGCTAAGAAAATTGTTGGGGAAGTTTGAAGGAGAAATAGGGGCGGCTGGGAACCGCTTATGGACAACCGGCCGCCCCCAGGCGGCTGGGGACCGTGTGTGGACACCCGGCTGCAGGGTGGCTGGGGACCAAGTATGGACACCCGGCCGCCCCCTGGCGGCTGGGGACCGAGCGTGGACACCCGGCTTTTAGGCAGTAACCTGGTTGTCAGAGATGCTTCCAGGGGTCTTCCCCATGCTGTTCCCATGTCTTTTCAGCACTGTATGTTTAGCACCCTGAGGATTCGGCTGCTACAGGTGTATTGCACCTCAAGCCAGAGGTGTGGTATTCCACTCCCGGGTAAGGATGGAGTGTGGAACTGAGCTCAGTAGGCTGCATGCACTACTTACATCCCATTTCCGGGGGACAGACCAATGGTACTCCCACTAGAGAAATGTGCAGGTACGACAGCGTCTGTCCCTGGCTGGAGTGGGAGGGGGGTGGAACATCCCAGTAGTGTAGGGGCAGATAGGGGGAGCAGTCTGGGTAATGCTAGGAGCTCATTGGGTGCTGGTCACCTGAGCTCACACATAGAGGGAGGATATAAGGTGGGAACCATCTTAGAACAGGGTCTTTTGTAGAGGTTTGGTCAGACAAGCAGAGCAGCTCAGCCAGCTCCAAGGCCAAGAGAGTGAGAGAGAGGAGAAAAGAAGGACCCAGAGGGGGAGAAGAGGGAACTCCAAGAACCCAAAATTAGACCAGAGGGTGAAGAGTTGGCACAAGGGTACCGGATCCCAAGCTGGTGGAGGGCACTAATCCTTAGCCAGAGACCGGAGGTCGTGGGCAGGATCTGCCACGACCACCCACTAAATCCACCCGGAAGGCAAACCAAGAATAGGGTCAGGGAACCCAGAGACAAGGGTTTTACCAACAAGAGGCCCGAGGGAGCCGGACTTAGGTGGATCCCTGGTGGGGAAGGCCAGAGAGAAGGACAAGTCAGAAAGGGAGCTCAGGAACACGCTCCAGAATCACCTGGGGGTTGGCCGAGTCCAGGACCTGGTGGACGCAGCACGGCTCGGGTGGTCACTCAAGGCCGGAGTGACCAACACAAAAGCAGTAAGTAAAAACCCTGAACTGCACAGCCCGACTCTGAGTGTCATTACCATCCTCACTGCACCTCCACAACCACCATCCTCTGCAACTGACCCCCTGAGGCTATACCCCTCCCGTTGGGGGTTATACTACCTGAGCTGCACACACACCACCAGCCTCAGCGGACCCTGCTGCAGCGGCGGCCGTAGTGACCGCAAATCAACGGGTGGCGTAGTCGACACTAAAGAACATCCAGTAACATCTGTAGGACTGCCACACACTGAGCTTGACACCCTGGGCACGGACCGGGTCACCGCCACTCGGAGACTACAACCCCCATCTGATCCGGCTCCGGGTATCCCCCAAACAAAACTGGCCCAGGGGGCGCGTCAACTTTGGCGTAGTCGGCAGAATAACGTGCCCGCAACAACCGGGTACTGCGTGCCTGAAGAAAAGTTCACCGTTACCTTAAAAAGAAGTCTCCCGCCGGTTCCGGAGGGTCCCCGCCAACGGACCCCATCACAGGTCGTTTCCCGCTGGTTGTCCGCCATTTGCAGCTTTTTCCCGCCATCCGTGGAGTTTCCCGCCACTGGGAGACGATTCCCGCCATTTCCAAAGATTTCCCGCCTTGGAAGAGCAGACGCCATTATGGGCGTGCCAGAGGGTGGCAAGAGGTCACCTCCCATCGTGGGCCAGGTCGAAGAATGGCGCCAAAAGCGGAAACCGCGCCCACCAACAGAGACTGTGATGCTGGAAGTGTCCATCAGCGTGAGAGAACTGCCCCTGGAACTGACAATCACAAAGTTGCCCCGGGACCACCCTTAATGTGGGCGGAGACAGAACAAGAGAACGAAGATGGGTGTTGCCTGGAGGAGTCTGGAGAGAGAGAGCGCACCCGGAGACAAGAAGTCTGGAGAGGAGTCCAGAGAGAGCCTACCCGGAGATGGAGGGAGAGTCAGGCAGCACCGACCCAGTGGTCAGGAGCCTGCTACAAGCCACAACCCCACTAGGCCTAGTGGAGGTCCTGGCACAGCTCCCCCGAGACCGGGAGTGTGCACAGACTGCGCTGGAGGGCCTCGCACGGAGGATGGCCCGGGTGCAGTGAGAGACGTTGGCGGAGTGGAGCCGAGAGATGGCCCAGCGGACCGAAACCCGTCAGCGGAGCACGCCACCCGAGACGAGGAGACAGACCGCCTCTGAGGATGGTGCAGGAGGACTCAAGGCCGGAGACGGCGCCGAGAAGGGAGCTGAACGAATGGAGGCAGGTAAAGGGGACGTCTCTACCCCGAGCCGGGAAACCGCCTGCCTGCCCCAGCTCCCCGTCGCAGAGCCCGAAATTCCCCCTGCCGTGCCCGTCGCTGCATCGTCACCACCGCAGACTAGGCCTCAACCGGAAACCGCGGCCGCGACCCCTGTGACGTCACGCGCTTCGACCCTGAGCGCGGCAAAGCAGGAAATACCATCGGCCTGGTCGCAAGGCCTAGTAGACCCGGGCGCCGCCATTCCAACAGCGCCCCCTACCTCCGCGGAGCCACCAGCCTGGTCGCAGGGCCGAGTAACCACGGGCGCCGCCGTTCTTACGGTGCCCTTTTCCTTTAGCGTGCCCCAAGCCTGGTCGCAAGGCCTGGTCAACCCGGGCGCCGCTACCACCACAGCGCCCATAACACCCAAAGTACCGCACCTGGGTGAGGACCTGTTCGCCCAGCATACGTGCCCGGATGGGCAGCCCTTCATATGGCCCCAGGAGTACTACCAACTGGAACTCCAAAGGGCGAGGCCCCTGTGTGAGCCCCTGATTCCGGCTCCGAAGCCCGTCAGGAGGACCCAGCCCCCGCTAGAGGAGGCACAGTTTGAGTGGGACCCCACCGGAGGAGACCTCATGGGGTTCACTCAGGAGACTCGGGCGGCCGCAGCGGAGCGTGCAGAGTGCTGCCGCCAGCAGCTCGAGGTCTTCGAGAAGGAGCGGAGAGAGAGGCGGGTCCGGGAACAGCAAGCACAGATAAGGAGCGCGGAGCAGAAGAGCCGGACCAGGAGAGATCCCCGTGCAGCTCATGGTCCCCGTACCACCGGGACTGTGATTAAATTCAACCTGCAGCATGGGTGGGGCTTCATAAGAGACCATCATACCCCCGGCGACGTCTTTGTCACCCGCAGAGACGTAGAAAGCCATCTGCCGGAGGGACACAGAGGTCGTGACCTGTATGTAGGGGACGAGGTCACCTTCACCCGGCACAAGTGTGCCAAAGGACCCTACGCCCTCCATGTACATCGCCTGACGGAGGAGGAGCTGCGGTGTGAGGAGGAGCAGGAGGACCCGGACGGGTCTGAATCCAAAGAAGGAGCAGGAGGACGCCGTCGTTAAAGTACGGTAAAGAGACTGTAAATAGTTACCCATCGGGGTACAGTGAACTGTTGCTGCTTGAACTGTTAACCCGTGTGTCCCTATTCCCATTACCTGGCTGAGGACTGAGAGCGGCCATATTCCCCCTGTATATAGTTGCGCTTTCTAAGGCGCCCTCTACAGGTTTTATAGGAAAACCGTGTTTCTAAAGGAGACTGTCGCACTTTTCCCGGTCACAAGTTGCACCGTGGCCGGAGGAGCAAGAGTGTTTACAAGGATGTTATTTATGAAAAGTTTTATATGAAAAGTTTTATTGCTGATAATATATGTGATGTTTTATATGTTTATGTTTATGAAAAAAAAAATTGTATGTTTTGGATGTTTTTTATATCTTACAGCCCGAGGACGTGCTGTGATTTACCAGGGGGGAATGTAGCACCCTGAGGATTCGGCTGCTACAGGGGTATTGCACCTCAAGCCAGAGGTGTGGTATTCCACTCCCGGGTAAGGATGGAGTGTGGAACTGAGCTCAGTAGGCTGCATGCACTACATACATCCCATTTCCGGGGGACAGACCAATGGTACTCCCACTAGAGAAATGTGCAGGTACGACAGCGTCTGTCCCTGGCTGGAGTGGGAGGGGGGTGGAACATCCCAGTAGTGTAGGGGCAGATAGGGGGAGCAGTCTGGGTAATGCTAGGAGCTCATTGGGTGCTGGTCACCTGAGCTCACACATAGAGGGAGGATATAAGGTGGGAACCATCTTAGAACAGGGTCTTTTGTAGAGGTTTGGTCAGACAAGCAGAGCAGCTCAGCCAGCTCCAAGGCCAAGAGAGTGAGAGAGAGGAGAAAAGAAGGACCCAGAGGGGGAGAAGAGGGAACTCCAAGAACCCAAAATTAGACCAGAGGGTGAAGAGTTGGCACAAGGGTACCGGATCCCAAGCTGGTGGAGGGCACTAATCCTTAGCCAGAGACCGGAGGTCGTGGGCAGGATCTGCCACGACCACCCACTAAATCCACCCGGAAGGCAAACCAAGAATAGGGTCAGGGAACCCAGAGACAAGGGTTTTACCAACAAGAGGCCCGAGGGAGCCGGACTTAGGTGGATCCCTGGTGGGGAAGGCCAGAGAGAAGGACAAGTCAGAAAGGGAGCTCAGGAACACGCTCCAGAATCACCTGGGGGTTGGCCGAGTCCAGGACCTGGTGGACGCAGCACGGCTCGGGTGGTCACTCAAGGCCGGAGTGACCAACACAAAAGCAGTAAGTAAAAACCCTGAACTGCACAGCCCGACTCTGAGTGTCATTACCATCCTCACTGCACCTCCACAACCACCATCCTCTGCAACTGACCCCCTGAGGCTATACCCCTCCCGTTGGGGGTTATACTACCTGAGCTGCACACACACCACCAGCCTCAGCGGACCCTGCTGCAGCGGCGGCCGTAGTGACCGCAAATCAACGGGTGGCGTAGTCGACACTAAAGAACATCCAGTAACATCTGTAGGACTGCCACACACTGAGCTTGACACCCTGGGCACGGACCGGGTCACCGCCACTCGGAGACTACAACCCCCATCTGATCCGGCTCCGGGTATCCCCCAAACAACACTGGCCCAGGGGGCGCGTCATATGCATGTGTCACACAGCACATGGCCAGATAAGATTGTAAAATGTTAAAATTACATTTCCCGGTGAATACATTTGTCACGGTTGAAAGCAATACAAAAGTGCAAAAACGCATAAAAAATGCATAAAAAATGCTACTTGTGAACATAGCCCAAGGTGTGGAGGAGTATTTTTGTTTTTGGTTATTTATTTTACCTTATACACAAGTCTTTACTCTGCAAAGGATGTTCCTAAACATATTTCACAGGAAAACCGTTTCAGTTTAGTTTTTGAACGTTATATTGTGAGCTTAATACCTCTGACCACGTTGTTGACAGCAGTGACCTGGGGGTCAGAAATGCTTCCTGGGGCGATGCCCATGCTGTCCCCTTGTCTTTTGAGCATTGTCACTATAGTTTTGGGCACTTTTTAGGCTTTCTACAGACTGCCGGGGGTGCCGCCGCAAAAATGCTCGGGTCTCCCATAGACTAACATTGAGCTTCGAGCACCCGAGCATTTTAGTGCTCGCTCAACACTAATAATCACCGCACTCTATGGAGACTCATTGTAACAAATTTAAGGAGCAACATACTAAAAACATTTTAATTGATAAATGTCATAAAACATAAAAAATAAAAATATTAGGCATTTTATATAATAATAATTAAAAAATAAAATAATAATCATTTTATTATTCCATGGTGCTTTACAATTCAGATGTTACATGTGCAATGTCAGACATTACAAAGTAGCACAATTCCTACAAGAGGAGGTGAGGTCCCTGCTCACAAGTTTGCAACTTAAAAGTAAAGTTGGACACAAAAGGTAATAAGTGTTTGTAGTATATGGTACGGCCACCTTTTAGAATAAATAAGGATATACATATAAGGCTGCATGAACCGGCCACCAGCCGGTATCTGTGTAGTGAGCTGGCAGACTCTGGCTGTTCTGTGATAATTGAGATAGAGCCTGTTACAGGAATGATTACGCAGGATGGTGTTGCCACCTTGTGGCCAGAGGTTGCACCTGCGCAGGGTGTGATGACAGAGAAAAAGACTGAGCCTCCTGTGTCCCGCCCTAGAGAGTCACGTGACCAGAGTGGGAAGCAGGAAAAAGCGCGCAAAGAGTCTGTTGTTGTCTGTGAAAAGAGCCAGGACGGTGTGCAGCTCCTCGTGTGTGGTGCAGAGGAGACTCTCAACGTGATTTCTTTTATCTGACACCTTATCCTCAGAGCCTTCCCCAGCTTCTGCACTGCTGAAGGATTCAGCTGTTACACTCCCTGCTACTGGAGTGTGGACTACATAAGGGAATCCACAAAAGCTGCTATCCGGATCAGAGAGACTGTAAGCGGGACCTCTGGCGAGAGGCCGAAGTATTCCTTTCTTTCAGTAAAATTTGTTGTTCCTGTCTTCTTCGGCTGGGACCCCTTCCTGCAAAGACAGACAGGCCTGAGACGGGGGACACATCCTTCTGGAGTAAAGGACTGGTAACGTGTGAGTAGGGACAGTGAGAGTCAGCTTATAAGTACACGTTATTGCTGTGCATATTTACGGTTGTCATTTATTGTGTTCTGCTGTGTATACAAGTAAAGATACGGTTATCAAGATAGAGTCTGTGTGTGGGGATCTTGCTGGGCCAGATCATAGATACCAACGCTCGGCCTTGCCCGCGGTCACTTCATCTGGCGTAGTCGACAGGATCTGTGACCAACAAGATTCCCACCCAGGCCACGTGTACAGTCAGAAAGCCCCGCCGGTGTCTATTGTGAATCAGGTCAGGAAATTTGGCGGACGAAACTACCCTGTACCAGAGTGGGCGGAACAAGTCCGGATACTGGGGGAAATGTATAATATTGACCCTAAGACCTTGGCAGAAATGGCGGTACTGACGCTAGAGGGGGAGGCATGGACGACAGTCAGACTGGAGACGGTCAGGGGCCAGCGTACAGTAGATGATTTGGTGCGGGTGCTGGAGAACACCTATAGGCTGACCACATACCAGGGAACACTGCGACACATGTTCTTTAGACGGACGCAGCTTGAATGGGAGGATATTCCCCAATATGCGAACGCCCTTCAGGTACTCCTTGAACAAGCCTGTGGAAAAGGGGAACAACTAGCTGGTATGGCTCCTCGTGACCTGGTACTGAGAGACCAATTTGTAATAGGACTGAGAGACCAGTATCTTAACCGCACGTTACAGGACTTGATCCGGATGATGCCGACTCTTACTTTTGCTGAAGTCAAACAGGAGGCCATAGAACGTTCAACGGGACCCGTCATGGATGTGGGGATTCAAGGTGCTGCGTGCAGATCCATATCTGACATTAAAAATCCGAACAGTGACACGGAAGACCTGAAACAGATGGTAGCAGACTTACAGAAACAGGTATTACAGTTGACATTAGACCGACAGGGAGACCAGCGAAGACAGCCTAGTCGTCCCGTGAGACAGTGTTGGTCATGCGGTGATCCTCGCCATAGGGCAAATCGTTGTCCTCAACACTTCCCTCCGCAAAAACCTCCGTCGCACCAACAAACAAACCCTCAGTCGCCCCAGCGAAGGGAATTTCGATGAGACCAGCGAATGGAACCCCAGCCATATCCACAAGCAGAGCTACCACGCCGGGCCTCACCACAATGGCCGCCGTTAAACTAGACATCCCTGCAGCTGAGGCTCGCGCAGCAGGGGAGGCCAAGGAGAGGGGTGTGGAAAAACAGAGCCGATGGCGGAGTGCTCTTGCCTCGAATAGCCCGACACTTGAAGTTGTCCTGGAAGGAATTGCCGTACAGGGACTGATGGACACCGGGTCACAAGTGACCACGATCTCTGAACAGTTTTACGAAAATTACCTCAAACCAAGAACTGCTCGTGACCCAGACACCGCCATTAAGATTATTGCGGCTAATAATCTACCCATTCCAGTGACCGGAGTTGCTTGGATGGACACAAAGGCCTGCGGACAGGACTTATGGAAACGAGGGATCGTCATCGTCAAGGAAGGTTTCGGCTCCGAGACCCATGTGATAGTTGGAATGAACATCTTGAAAGACCTGGATCTTATGCTGTTGACAAGAAAAGGACCCAAATACTGGCAGAAAGTCACCAAACATAAGCCGACTCATCTGGCATTCCAGCGCGTAATCCGGACCGTTGGACTTCAACAGATGGCAGAGGAACAACTACCCCTAGCCGCCATTACGGTGCCACGCCGTACTCGGATTACTTTGCCCGCTGAAAAAGAGACAGTCATTTCCTTACCCCTTAACACCCACCGACAACTTGAGGGGGTTGAAGTGTTGGTCAAGCCGAGGACCCCAAGTGGGGGTAAGCTAAACCCACTAGTTGCTCGCACTCTAGCCGTCGTGAGGAACGGGAGAGTCCATGTCAGGTTAAACAACACTGCAGACGTAGGACTAGCCCTTGAAGCCGGCACTCAGCTTGCCCGGGTATATGCTCTACCCACGGAAGTGAATCCCATTGGACCCCTAAAATTCACCCCGTCTACAGAAGGCGACTGGACGGTAACCGTCTCAGCCATAAACGCTCAAGTAGACGATGAAGACATTGGGTGAAAACTACGGGAAAAAGTACAGCTAGACACGTCTCAATACACCAAACAAGAAGTGTCTCAAGTGGAGGAACTCCTACGGGAACACCAAAACTCCTTTGCAAAGCATGACACAGACTTTGGGTGTACCACCAGTATCCAGCACGAGATATCCACGGGCGACACCCCCCCATATCCGCGAGAGGTACCGGCAGATACCACATCAGCAATACCAGGAGGTGAAAAGCCTGTTAGAATCCATGCTACGCGCCGGAGTGGTACGTGAAAGCCAGAGCCCGTGGGCTGCACCCGTGGTGATAGTCAAAAAGAAAGATGGTTCCCTAAGATTTTGCGTGGACTACCGTAGGCTGAACGCTTGCACTATCCGGGACTCATATCCACTTCCTCGGATCGAAGAGTCACTGACGGCCCTAAAGAAGGCCAAATATTTTTCGTCCCTAGACCTGGCCAGTGGATATTGGCAGGTTACAATGAGTGAGAAGGACAGGGAAAAGACCGCCTTCATCCTTCCCATGGGCCTGTATGAGTTCGACCGGATGCCGTTCGGCTTGAATAACGCTCCGGGGACCTTTCAGAGACTGATGGAACGCTGTCTGGGAGACTTCAACTTTGAGTTTACGCTGATATACCTTGACGACATCGTGGTATACTCCGCCACCTTTGAGGATCATCTTCACAAGCTTGGCCAAGTGTTCCAGCGCTTGAGGGGACACGGCTTGAAGTTGAAGCCCAGCAAGTGCCTTCTGTTCCAGCAGGAAATCGACTACTTGGGTCACCGGATCTCGGCCGAAGGTGTCCAGCCCTCTCCGGAGAAGATAGCAGCCGTTCAAGAGTGGCCGCAGCCAACTACCGTCAAAGAAGTCCGGGCTTTTCTGGGACTGGCAGGCTACTACCGTCGGTTTGTCAAGGACTTTGCTCGGCTTGCTGAACCACTGCATGAGGTTCTCCGAGGGACCGCGAACAGTCCCAGAGGGCGACGCATCAGTTGGGGGCCTGACCGAGAAAAATCCTTTCAGGCACTTAAGGCTGCTCTAACATCCCCCCCTGTTCTGGCGTATGCAGATTACACATTACCGTTTCAGTTGCAAACCGACGCCAGCCTTCAATGCCTAGGGGTGGTCCTCTCTCAAGTTCAAGATAATAAAGAACGCATGATAGCCTATGCCAGTAGGTCTCTCCGTGATACCGAAAAGAATCCCGTCAACTACAGCTCCTTCCGTTTGGAACTCTTGGCTCTGACTTGGGCTATGACGGAGAAATTTGCCGGCTATCTGACAGGAGCGAAGGTGCTGGTCATGACGGACAACAATCCTCTTGCCCACCTAGAGAATGCCAAACTAAGGGCAATGGAACAGCGCTGGATGGCCAGGCTCTCTAGATTCCAGTACAAAATTAAATACAGAGCGGGGAACGAGAATCAGAATGCTGACAGCCTGTCTAGAGTGACATCATCCCCGCCAGTGGGGGACTGGGATGAAGAGTTGGAGGAAGATGAGATGCCTGACTTTGCCCGGCTCGCAAAGCAAATAGAAGATAGCCGCCAGTATGCTGTAGGAGGGATTGAAGCCGTAGTGGGATCTCCCCTGTCCCAGCAAGAATGGGCCAAGCTTCAAGATCGAGATCCCGAGCACATCTTACTGAAACAGTATGTGAATAAACAAGAGAACCCGCCCTCCGAAGTGAGAGACCGACTATCGACCGGAGCCTTGGCTCTGCTCGCCCAATGGGATCGGCTGATCGTGAAAGATGGAGTCCTGTGTCGCAGGGCCCTTATATCCCATATGCTGGAGGAGTGTTTGCAGATTGTCGTCCCGGTGTAGTTGGCCCATGAGATGGTGGGCGAAGCTCACAGGAGGAACGGCCACTTCGGCATAGACAAGACCCTCCGGTGGACCCAGCAGTTCATTTTTTGTCCGGGGCTCCGTAAGCTGGTTGAAAACATCTGTCAAGGATGCCGTACCTGTGAATTCCACAAGTCCGCGGAGCAGCGTGCCCCCGTCCAGACTATTAAGACGTCGAGGCCCCTCGAACTGTTGATGGTGGACTATCTGTTGATCGGAACGGCGAATAGTGGCTACCAGTACTGTCTGGTGATGGTGGACCACTTCACGAAATTGGCCGTCGCTGTTGCTACCAAGGATCAGACTGCTGAATCAGCTGCACAGGCCATCTGTCAGCAATTCGTTCGGGTCTACGGGTGTCCGGAGCGGCTACACTCTGATCAGGGGGCTTGTTTCGAAGGGCGAGTCATTGAAGAACTCCAACGGATGTATGGAATCAAGAAGTCCAGGACCACCCCTTACCATCCACAAGGGAATGGCGCGTGTGAACGCTTTAACTGGACCCTCTTACAACTGATCCGGACACTGGCTGAAGACAAAAAGCCCGACTGGTCTCGATTCCTCCCAGAACTGCTGTGGGCCTATAATAATCAAGTCCATTCCGTCACCGGATACACCCCATTACCCTTCTCTTTGGCCTTCCAGACAAAGACATCCATGAGTTGCAACTGTCTAGCTCCGAAGAAGATACCTGTGGTACCTATCCTTCCTGGCTACAAACACACCGCCAGAGAATGGAGACTGTCTACCGGCTAGTAGGCCAACAAATCCAGGATCAAGTGCACGCTGACCCACTTCCGGTACAAGAGGACTCACTGAATGTAGGTCAACTGGTCCTAGTCCGTATAAAGAAACCGCAAGGGAAACTCCGGCCCAAGTGGGAGACCGAAGTCTATCGAGTAATTGGACAGCCGTACCCCGGTGGCCCCGTCTATCGAGTGCAGGGCGAAGACAGTGGCAGCATCCGAACTTTGCACCGTAATATGTTGCGCCCCTGCCGTTCCCAGCCTGACTCCCCTACTGTGATACCTAGAGAGATGGATATCACTAATACTGTCGGAGACGCTGACCCTGGGGATGTAGAGATTGAATGCATGCCTACCCCTGTCCGTCCGACTGACGCACTTGGACCGATTACCTCCTCTACTGACATGTCGACTGGGAAAGAGAGTGGGGTGACTGATCGGAGGGAGGGGATCCAACCTGTTAGGCGGACAACGAGAACCGCTGCAGGGGTACCTCCAGGACAGTCCTACAGAGACCAATATGTGTGGCCCTCTTCCCAGCCGCCCCCTGTCACATCCACAGCCATCGCCGCCTTGGAACCGGTCGTTGACAGGGACTGCCAACCTTTGAGTGGGGGGGCGTGTAGTGAGCTGGCAGACTCTGGCTGTTCTGTGATAATTGAGATAGAGCCTGTGACAGGAATGATTACGCAGGATGGTGTTGCCACCTTGTGGCCAGAGATTGCACCTGCGCAGGGTGTGATGACAGAGAAAAAGACTGAGCCTCCTGTGTCCCGCCCTAGAGAGTCATGTGACCAGAGTGGGAAGCAGGAAAAAGCGCGCAAAGAGTCTGTTGTTGTCTGTGAAAAGAGCCAGGACGGTGTGCAGCTCCTCGTGTGTGGCGCAGAGGAGACTCTCAACGTGATTTCTTTTATCTGACATCTTATCCACGGGGCCTTCCCCAGCTTCTGCACTGCTGAGGGATACAGCTATTACACTCCCTGCTACTGGAGTGTGGACTACATAAGGGAATCCACAAAAGCTGCTATCCGGATCAGAGAGACTGTAAGCGGGACCTCTGGCGAGAGGCCGAAGTATTCCTTTCTTTCAGTAAAATTTGTTGTTCCTGTCTTCTTCAGCTGGGACGCCTTCCTGCAAAGACAGACAGGCCTGCGACGGGGGACACATCCTTCTGGAATAAAGAACTGGTAACGTGTGAGTAGGGACAGTGAGGGTCAGCTTATCAGTACACGTTATTGCTGTGCATATTTACGGTTGTCATTTATTGTGTTCTGCTGTGTTAAAAATGTATACAAGTAAAGATACGGTTATCAAGATAGAGTCTGTGTGTGGGGATCTTGCTGGGCCAGATCATAGATACCAACGCGCGGCCTTGCCCGCGGTCACTTCATCTGTATATGTTCAGATTTTTTATCAGTTAACAAAATGCATAGTTAAGATTGATAAATGCAAAAAAATGTTAGTAAACCTAGAAATTTGTTTTTTAGTTAATTTTTTTTTTATTTTAATTAATAATAGCATAGAAGGATAAGGAGGGGGACTAGGAACAGAATCAATAGCCAAAATCATAGTCAGGAGGACAGCCGGGGTCAGATACCAGGTGATCAGTAAAAGCCAATCAGATGATCAGTATGAATACCGCGGAGCCCGGTGACAGAGGCGTTACTGAAACATGTCCAGGTATAGATGGACCAGTCAGAAAGCCACAGGTAGATGGTGATGGTCCTTCTATACAGCTCCAGCAGTGATGGTGGATCTGCTGGACTTCAGGTTTTCTGTCTTTTAGATGGTTTTAGGGCAACAGTGACAACATGCAAATGCACGAGCAGCCCTGGATAATCCACGCCGGCAGGATGATAAGATCCGGTGGAAGATGGAACCTATGAGAAGAGAAGTAAATATAATGGAAGTGATGGGACTCCATATTACATGACACTGCTGTGCGGTCACTGTGGCCGGACGGCAGAGGAATCTTATCATACAGAGGTCAGGGATCATTGTCAGCCATCATACATGTGACAATCCATCACTGACAGATGACATCTGCTCCGCATGAATTATTCTCACTGACCGACATCACACAACATGGAGCTGATTCTCACACTTACCTCGTCTCTTATTCCCCTTTTCTACATTTTCAGATTTTTCTTGCTCTTTACTCAGATTTATTGAAGATTTTCTTTCCTCCTGAGCTGGAAATTCTGATCAGAAAGTAAAAAAAACCTCAGTAACGACATATTCCCATGGGACCTGCTTAGTCTCCTGTATATAGTCCTGTCTCCTATAGTCCTGAAAATCTAGTATTGCTTCATAATAGGGCAGAATAAGTCCTATATAATGTGCATAACCTCATCTGAGGGACATTAGATGTACCACTAATATAGAGAAGTAAGTGTCCTGTCTGCCGCCATGTGGTACATCATTGATGAGAGATATTTTATAATAGGAGACGATGTCTCCTTATGATGATGTAGGTTATTGGATGCTACAACATATCTCACAGAAACAATGAAAAAAACTTCTGTACACAATGTAAGGAAATAGAGATAGAGTATGGGCCATGGGCAACATAATTGGGATCCATGAAACATAGACAACATAGGAAACCTATTACAGAAAAACCACGTAGAAATATTTGAGCCTTAAAGACAACATTCACATTGTTGGTGCTGTAGACATGTACATACCTGACAATGGGGACGAGGATGGCAAACTGCTAATAGCATCTTCTCTATCAGATAGAGGAACAGAATCTTTCTGCCTGTTTGAAAGAAAATAAATGTGTAAATCAGAAATAAATGCAGTATAAAAGGGGTTTTCTCAGTATAAGAACATGGACAATAGGGCCTAATAGGGTGCATGACCATCATAGTGGGGAAGGTTTCCTGCTCAAAACTACCTTCTATAGAGCCGAGCAGAAATCAGCTGCTAAGCATGACTGGCATGTAATACTACATCTCTGCCACAATATGGGCAGCACTAAAAATGCATGACCGGCCGCAATTATAGACTGTTATCACCAGCAGTTTCTAAAGGCAAAAGCACAATTACCGCTCATCATGGGGTGGTGGATGCTGAATTTGATAATATGGTATTTATATCCTATATTTGATGTTGTGTACATATATCATCCTGAAGCTCCCAGTAGTGGCCCCATAATCTACTCACATCTCTGAGATGTTTGTGCTGGATTCTACGGTATACTCTGGAGAGGACTTGGGATCCTCATTGTCCATTGTCCTGGTAGCAGTGGTACAGAGCTAAATGTGGAAACAATAAAAAATATATGAAATAATTTAATGTTTACTTTTACGTGTCTTTTACACATATTTTGGATTTATTAATCACATACTTACTTTTGAAAATCGTTCAGAAGTTGATATAAAATTGTGGAAGTCAAGACTCTCATTGTCCTCACTTGTGTGCTCTGAGACCAGATGTTTGTTTATATCATAATGATCTACAAGACATAGATAATGAAGTGCTATTAGAGGTTGTCAGTATAACACAGTCACCATTTATCATTAATATTAATGGGAAACAATTGTTACATATTAAGGAAGACGAGACAAACAGCCGCTTAGTCTAGATGACGTCTTCTTCTACTTACTCATAAATAAGCTGGTGTCCACATCTGATGTTAGCTTAGGAACATACACCGGCTTTTGACTTAGAAGGTTATCAAAGTCTAAGTCACTTAAGAAGGGATGACCCTTGATCTCAAATACTCCTCCTGGATAAAGAAAAACAAAGGTGATGTGGATATTGTCAGAAACTCCCCCATATCTAAACGGTGTATCTTAATCTGAACTAATTATATAACTGAGCCGACATGTAAGAAATAGACTAAAGCACTAAAAATGCACAAGCTGATAGACAAGTGCCGATCCTCATGTACATTTGCGATATGTCCTCGGTGTAATAAGGAAATAATAATATTATTATATCTGTTACCTGTCCCAAGTCTATGCACAGGATTTATTATGAGAAGCTCTGTGATAAGGGTCTGAGCATCAGGTGGAGGAGCACGATCACAATTCCAAATTATGTGTCCTGTTATGTAGAAAATTACAGAACATAAAACCTCTTTACTGGACTATAAGATAAAGCAAAGGAAAAAACTAAACTAATGTAACCAGTCAAAGCAATGATTGGATCATTCTACTTACCAATGCCAATACTTTTATAAAGCTCAATTACAGAACCCCCACGAAGTGGTACGTATCACAGGAGAAATTCAAGTAGGATTATCCCCATTGACCACCAGTCAACAGGTCTTCCGTAGCCTTTCTTTAGGATGATCTCTGGGGCTTTGTATAACGGGGTGCCACAGTCCTGGAAACCAAGAGAGATTAGAGATGAAAATAGATTAAATTATTATTTTGCCAAGTTTTCGACATAAAAACAGAATGACAGAAGATAAAATATCAGTGGAAAAGTTATCTAAAAATGAAGAATGTAGAGAAGACACAATAGGGTGATGAGATTTGTACAGAACCAGCTAAGTTCCTGTAAATAATGCTGACCTCACGGTTCAGGAACTCTCTGGCGATGTCCTCCGCTAATTCCTTGTAGATGTTGGTGTTTGGTATCATGACACCAACTTTTGAAAGCCCAAAATCTGTGACTTTAATATGTCCAGTAGACGTTATCAGGAGGCTGTGAAAGAAAAGATGGGTTTAGCTTCATAGACCGTGAGATGATAAAGGATAAATTTCCCCCTTTTGTTATAATACAGGGGGCACTTACTTCTCTGGCTTCAAGTCTCTGTGCACCACACCATAACTATGGAGGTATTCTACAGCAAGAACCGCTTCTGCAAAGTATAAGCGGGCCAAGGGGACAGGTAAAGGACCCCTGGTTCTTAGGAGGGTCCTGCAGTCTCCACCTATAGAAGAAAGAAAATATGACAGGTAAGTGGTTTATTCAGCGGATCACCATAATGTATAATGAGAAGTGAGCAGAGACATTGGGGCAGGAGAGAATATATAAAGATATAATGTATATTCGACATAATATTAGTCTGAAGTCATGGTGAAACGTCATCCATGTAACTAATAACACAAATAGCATCTTGTCTACAGCTGGAGATACTGACAGTGCGGACATACAGGGAGATCACACACATCAATGACTTTCCGGGCATCTTGGTAATGGATAACCTGTAGTAAATGCTCTGTGGGGATGTAACCATTCACATTGAAAAATCCTAATTTTAAGAGTGGTGATAAAATGTAAGCAGACATGGTCTGAATATAATACAATGTACGTGTCCTACCTCCTACATACTCCATGACCATACACAGGTGAGATCTTGTAGGGAAGGAGCAGAGCATGGAGACCACAAAGGGACAATCAGCGAATGTCAGGATGTCCCTCTCCAGAAAGGCCATTTCCACTTTCCGTGGCCTATCCAAGTTCTTCTTGGCCATTTTCTTCATAGCAAAGACCTGTTGTGAGACTTTATGATGCACTAAGTAGACGGCACTAGAGAGAAGGAGAATCCAAGGGTTATAATAAATCCTTATTACAGTCTGTATATAGAAGTCATTATATGATTTTCTGTACTAATGTTTATACTAGAAGTCCGGCCATCACTAGAAATCCACATCTAGAAATACATGAGACACTACATAGATCACCTATGGGAGGTTCCACAATGCCACGTCTGCCGGAGCCCTCACCAAGGTCACATTACAGGTGAGAGAATCTACCGAAATTCTTCTTGGGCAGATTCGCTATAATTGACCAGTAGTTACGATTCAGTCTAAATAAAAATTGGTCCAAATTGAAAGTCCTCCAATTGCTGTAAGCAGATGTTTTTTAAGCTCTCTCCACACCCCAAAGCATAATAAATGGAGGGGAGGAAATACGTTAAAATGTAATTAAACATAATATACCCACCTGTCCTAGGCCCTCACCTGTCCATCACTGCAGTCCTCCATCCTCTGTGCCAGTCTTTGGTTGTTCTGGCGCCCCCTTCTGCTGCTGAGGCCAGTGATTGGACTCACATGGTCATGGTGGACGGTGGCAGGTGCAGATGTCATTGATGTCCATATCGTGTCACCCCTATCGTGACCATGTGTAGCCAATAACTCTTATCAGCTCCATAATGAAGCCCCCCCAAAAAAACAAGGACTGGAGCGGAGAGCAGGAAAGCTCTGGTGGAGGTGGCAGCATAAGGACAGATGAGGGTCCAGGACAGGTGAGTGTAATGTATTATATTATTTGAATCCCTTTCCTTACAGTTTGATTTGTTACAGATCAGTTTGCTCAACTGGATATACAGTACAGTAACTGAGCTGAATAGTGACATTTAGATGTGGACAGTGGTGTGGACTTGTATCGTTTCCCTATGACAGTGATGGCGAACCTTTTAGAGACCGAGTGCCCAAACTGCAATCCAAAACTCACTTATTTATCGCAAAGTGCCAACACGGCAATTTAACCTGAATACTGTCTGAGGTTTTATTTTGGAAAAACAACTCCTACATTAGCACGCAATAGAGTCTATAGCAAAGAGCTTGTAAGCGCTGCAGTCCAAGCCTAAGATTCTCGCCACCGATTGCAGAGGAGGTCTGTTCTTGAGAATGGAGAGGATTTTTATTCAAAAGTAAAATTGCAAAGTCGTTTGTTTTTACAACCTCTTTGTTTCTGTAACCCTTTATCATGATGAGAATAACCCTTTAAGCCAGGGATGTCAAACTTTAATATACAGAGGGCCAAAATTAAAAGCTTGGACAAAATCACAGGCCAAACTTTATATTTGTTAAAAAATGTCTACAATTCAGGAAGTTTTTCCTTATCAAATAAAACTATTAACTTTTGCAATTATATTGTAATAATATAATATGTTATGTAAGAGCCGTAAAAAGCATGGCCTAATGTAAATATGTAATAACAAAAGGATAAAAAAAACTTGAATAAAACAGATAATAAAGTATGATGCAAACAAATGTGCCCCCAAACAGAGTATGATACCCCCACAGTGAATTCCTCCACATGCACAGTATGATGACCCTACTGTACCCCCCATCAATCCCTGGTGACCCCATCACAGTATGATTGTGACCCCATCACAGTATGATTCTCCAGCAGTAATCCCCACACAGCCCTCCATACAGTATAATGGTCCCCACATAGTTCTCCATACAGTATAATGACACCACATAGTCCTCCATACAGTGTAATGGGCCCCACATAGTCCTCCATACAGTATAATGGGCCCCACATAGTCCTCCATACAGTATAATGGCCCCATATAGTCCTCCATACAATGTAATGGCCCCACATAGTCCTCCAAACAGTACAATGGCCTCACATAGTCCTCCATACAGTATAATGGCCCCACATAGTCCTCCATACAGAATAATAGGCCCCACATTGTCCTCCATACAGTATAATGGTCCCCACATAGTTCTCCATACAGTATAATGACACCACATAGTCCTCCATACAGTGTAATGGGCCCCACATAGTCCTCCATACAGTAGAATGGGCCCCACACAGTCCTCCATAAAGTGTAAAGGGCCCCACATAGTCCTCCTTACAGTATAATGGCCCCCACATAGTCCTCCATACAGTGTAATGGGCCCCACATAGTCCTCCATACAGTGTAATGGCCTCACATAGTGCTCCATACAGTGTAAGGGGCCCACATAGTCCTCCATACAGTATAATGGCCCCATATAGTCCTCCATACAATGTAATGGCCCCACATAGTCCTCCATACAGTACAATGGCCTCACATAGTACTTCATACAGAATAATGGGCCCCCATATGGTCCTTCCTACAGTATAATGGCCCCCACATAGTCCTCCATACAGAATAATGGGCCCCCATATGGTCCTTCGTACAGTATAATGGCCCCACATAGTCCTCCATACAGAATAATGGGCCCCACATAGTCCTAAATACAGAATAATGGGCCCCCATATGGTCCTTCCTACAGTATAATGGCCCCCACATAGTCCTCTATACAGTGTAATGGGCCCCACATAGTCCTCCATACAGTGTAATGGCCCCATATAGTCCTCCATACAGTGTAATGGGCCCACATAGTCCTCCATACAGTATAATGGCCCCACATAGTCCTCCATACAGAATAATGGGCCCCCATATGGTCCTTCCTACAGTATAATGGCCCCCACATAGTCCTCCATACAGTGTAATGGGCCCCACATAGTCCTCCATACAGTGTAATGGCCCCATATAGTCCTCCATACTGTGTAATGGGCCCATATAGTCCTCCATACAGTATAATGGCCCCACATAGTCCTCCATACAGTATAATGGCTCCACATAGTCCTCCATACAGTATATTGGCCTCATATAGTCCTTCCTACAGTATAATGGGCCCCACATACTCTTTCATACAGTATTATGAGCACCACATAGTCCTCCATACAGTGTAATGGTCCCACATAGTCCTCCATACAGTACAATGGCCTCACATAGTCCTCCATACAGAATAATGGGCCCCACATAGTCCTCCATACAGAATAATGGGCCCCCATATGGTCATTCCTACAGTATAATGGCCCCCACACAGTCCTCCATACAGTGTAATGGGCTCCACATAGTCCTCCATACAGTATAATGGCCCCACATAGTCCTCCATACAGTATAATGGCTCCAAATGCTCCTCCATATTGTAAAATGGCCCCATATAGTCCTCCATACAGAATAATGGGCCCCCATATGGTCATTCCTACAGTATAATGGCCCCCACACAGTCCTCCATACAGTGTAATGGGCTCCACATAGTCCTCCATACAGTGTAATGGCCCCATATAGTCCTCCATACAGTGTAATGGGCCCACATAGTCCTCCATACAGTATAATTGCCCCACATAGTCCTCCATACAGTATAATGGCCCCACATAGTCCTCCATACAGTATATTGGTCCCATATAGTCCTTCCTACAGTATAATGGGACCCACATACTCTTTCATACAGTATTATGAGCACCACATAGTCCTCCATACAGTGTAATGGGCCCCACATAGTCCTCCATACAGTATAATGGCCCCACATAGTCCTCCATACAGTATAATGGCTCCAAATGCTCCTCCATATTGTAAAATGGCCCCATATAGTCCTCCATACAGTATAATGGCCCCGCATACTTCTCCATATTTTATAATGGCTCCATATAGTCCTCCATACAGTATAATGGCCCCGCATAGTCCTCCATACAGAATAATGGGCCCCCATATGGTCCTTCCTACAGTATAATGGCCCCCACATAGTCCTCCATACAGTGTAATGGGCCCGCATACTTCTCCATATTTTATAATGGCCCCACATAGTCCTCCATACAGTATAATGGCCCCACATAGTCCTTCATACAATATATTGGCCCCATATAGTCCTTCCTACAGTATAATGGGTTCCACATAGTTTTTCATACAGTATTATGAGCACCACATAGTCCTCCATACAGAATAATGGGCCCCACATAGTCCTCCATACAGAATAATGGGCCCCCATATGGTCCTTCCTACAGTATAATGGCCCCCACATAGTCCTCATACAGTGTAATGGCCCCATATAGTCCTCCATACAGTGTAATGGGCCCACATAGTCCTTCATACAGTATAATGGCCCCACATAGTCCTCCATACAGTATAATGGCCCCACATAGTCCTCCATACAGTATATTGGCCCCATATAGTCCTTCCTACAGTATAATGGGCCCCACATACTCTTTCATACAGTATTATGAGCACCACATAGTCCTCCATACAGTGTAATGGGCCCCACATAGTCCTCCATACAATATAATGGCCCCACATAGTCCTCCATACAGTATAATGGCTCCACATGGTACTCCATATTGTATAATGGCCCCATATAGTCCTCCATACAGTATAATGGCCCTGCATACTTCTCCATATTTTATAATGGCCCCATATAGTCCTTCCTACAGTATAATGGGCCCCACATACTCTTTCATACAGTATTATGAGCACCACATAGTCCTCCATACAGTGTAATGGGCCCCACATAGTCCTCCATACAGTATAATGGCCCCACATAGTCCTCCATACAGTATAATGGCTCCATATAGTCCTCCATACAGTATAATGGCCCCGCATAGTCCTCCATACAGTATAATGGCCCCACTTAGTCCTCCATACAGTATAATGGCCCCACATAGTCCTCCATACAGTATAAAGGCCCCACATAGTCCTCCATACAGTATAAAGAGACCACATAGTCCTCCATATTGTATAATGACTCCGCATACATCTCCGTACAGTATAATGGCCCTGCATAGTGTTCCATACTGTATAATGGCCCCACATAGTCCTCCATACCTTATAATGGCCCTACATAGTCCTCCATACAGTATAATGGCCCCGCATGGTCCTCCATACAGTATAATGGCCCCGCATACTTCTCCACACAGTATAATGACCCCGCATACTTCTCCATACATTATAATGACCTCGCATACTTCTCCGTACAGTATAATGGTCCTGCATATTGTTCCATACTGTATAATGGCCCCACATAGTCCTCCATACCTTATAATGGCCCCACATAGTCCTCCATACAGTATAATGGCCCCGCATGGTCCTCCATACAGTATAATGGCCCCGCATACTTCTCCACACAATATAATGACCCCGCATACTTCTCCGTACAGTATAATGGTCCTGCATAGTGTTCCATACTGTATAATGGCCCCACATAGTCCTCCATACAGTATAATGGCCCCGCATGGTCCTCCATACAGTATAATGGCCCTGCATGGTCCTCCATACAGTATAATGGCCCCGCATACTTCTCCACACAGTATAATGACCCGCATACTCCTCCATACAGTATAATGACCCCGCATACTTCTCCGTACAGTATAATGGTCCTGCATAGTGTTCCATACTGTATAATGGCCCCACATAGTCCTCCATACAGTATAATGGGCCCCGCATACTTCTCCACACAGTATAATGACCCCGCATACTCCTCCATACAGTATAATGACCCCGCATACTTTTCCGTACAATATAATGGCCCTGCATAGCGTTCCATACTGTATAATCAGGTCGCACGTGTAGAGGAGAGTGGCCGCGGTGCTAGTGAGAGGGGAATGGTGTGCGGGCTGAGGAGAGTGATGGTGGTGGCGGCAGTGCTGAGGACATGGAGCTCGTGCCCACCGGGAGGGCTCTGCGTGCCATAGGTTCGCCACCACTGCCCTATGATAACACTGAATGTTAGAGCACAGAGGCAGAAGTATTGTCATAGGGAACCCTGAGAAATGTGGATTATGGTAACAGAAATCTCACCCAAAAGCTCCGCTGCTGATGAGTTTGGAAGTTTCATAGTCGCTCATATGCGGCTTTCCTGCCGGGATCAATGATGATTCGATCACGCTCTATAAAGGAATAAGAAATGATATTAAGGAAAAAAGCTCCAGATGCAGAAACGTCTCCCCCTATATTATGTCCCAGCTGATTTACACTGATCCGATGTAGGGAGGATACAAGCCGGACGCTCCGCAGACACGGATGTAATATAAGGGGGTCCTCTATACACCGGTATAATTGTAAAGTGCTGGATAATATGAGAGATCAAACAGAGAAGAACTTACTGGGAATCTGTCAGCAGGATTGTTCTATGTAATCTGGAAGTAGCATGATGTAGGGGCAGAGACCCTGATTCCAACGATGTGTTACTTACTAGGCTGTGTGCTGTTGTTTCCATAAAATCAGTTTTTGATCAGCAGGAGATTATCACTAGAGGACTATGTGTCTCGTGCCATGTAGTCCTATTGCTCTGTAACCCCGACTCAACCACGGATTAGCAGCGTTCTGCCTATGCACAGTGTACACAGAAAGCTGCCAATCAGTAGTGTGGGCGGGGTTATACAGGGCTCAGCATTCAGAGGACTGCTAGATCTGCTGCGAATAAAACAGTGATTTTATTACAACTGCTGCACCCAGTAAAGTAAGTGATATATCGTTGGAATCAGGGTCTCTGTCCCTACATCATGCTGCTCTCTGATGAAATAGCATGAACCTGGTGACAGATTCCCTTTAATATAAATGCAGTTGACTAACACATTAGTGTCATCTCCACTTAGAATAGAGACGTCCCCTGGTTATATGGGGGATAATACTGGTCAGGTCAGTCACACCCCATAATCTGGTGATACACAGACGTCCCCCTCTATGATACTTACACCGGCGGATTCCTGGATCTCCAGGATCTCACAGATTCCACTGTCAGGATTCACCAGCGCAGATGGAACTAAAATAGTGATAAATGATGAAGAGATAAAATGTATTAGACGATATCAATCCTACATAGATAATACAGCGATATAACGGGGAAATGACAAGACGTCTGTGAATGGGATTAATACTCGTTATATGGGGATTCTAATATGGGAACGTACGGGGCATCCACAGATAAATGTAATGTAAATGATGGAGGACCCCCAATCATCACATGAATGAGGAGCCCCCCACCCCTGCTGCACATGAGAGTGATGGGAAGAGAGCTGAAACATAGCAGCCATATGCAAATTAGCCTGGAAGTGCACTGGGGGCGTGTCACTGCACTCAGATTTCTCTTCCATGCCCCCAGTGCACTTCCATCCTGATTTGTATATGGCTTTTACATTAGATTTCTCCTGACTGGTACATTGGATTTCTGCAAGCAAATAATTATTATTAGGGGACAATGGCCTATACGGTCATACTCAGCGGCGGCAGGCCACGCGACTGCTATGGGACCCGTGAGCTGGTGGGGCCCAGTGTCAGCGCCCGCATTGGGCTCCGCCTGCATCGGGCCCCTTCCACATCCCACCCCAGATCGCAGTTGAAAGCAATGATGGAGGCGGGAGCGTTATATGAAACTTCCTTTCACATCATTCCCCCTCTGCGTCTGATGCAGCAGCGCGATGACATCAGTTCAATTGGGTCGGGTAGTGGAGCTGATGAGAGGCGCTGCAGAGACTGAAGCAGCGGGGGAACAAGGAGCGGTAAGTGTATATTTATTTATTTTTGAGTGAGTATGTGGTGTCCATATTGCTGGAGGACTGTGGCTGCACTCGATTCTATGGGTGCTGCACTCAGTCCTATGGGGACTGCACTAAGCCCTATAGGGGTTGCACTGAACCCTATGGGGGCTGCATTATGCCCTATGGGGGCTGGCTTATATTGCGAGGAAGACCATGGGGGGTGCATTATATTGCATGGAGGACCATGGGGGTGCATTATATTGCATAGAGGACCATGGGGGTGCATTATATTGCATGGAGGACCATGAGGGGTGCATAATATTGCGTGGATGACCATGGGAGGTGCACAATATTGCATGGAGGACAATATGGGTGCATTATATTGCATGAAGGACCATGGGGGTGCATTATATTGTGTGAAGGACCAGGGGGATGCATTATATTGCATGGAGGACCATGGGGGGTGCATTATATTGCATGGAGGACCATGGAGGGTGCATTATATTGCATGGAGGACCATGAGGGGTGCATTATATTGCATGGAGGACCATGGGGGGTGCATTATATTTTGTGGAGGACCACGAGGGGTGCATTATATTGCATGGAAGACCATGGGGGTGCATTATATTGTGTGGGGACCATGGGGTGGCGCATTATATTATATGTAAGGCTATGTGGGACCATTATGATATTTGAAGGGTTATGTGGGGCCATTATAATATTTGGAGGGTTATGTCGGGGCATTATACTGTATGCAAGCAATTATACGGTGTGAAGATTTGTGTGGGGTCCATCTTACTGTGTGAAGGGCTGTGTGTTGCCTTTATACTGTTTGGAGGGCTAGCAGGGGCCATTTTATGGTGTGGTGAGGTATGGGGGCCATTATACTGCATAGAAGGCTGTGTGGGGGTCACAGTTGGGGGATCATACTGTGTTGGGGTCACCATGCTTTGCGTCGGGAGTTGAGGGGGTGTACAGTAGGGTCATTATACTGTGCATGTGGAGGCTAATGTGGAGGAATGCACCATGGAGGAATCATACTGTATTTGGGGGGCACTTTTGTTGGCATCATACTATAGGGGGGCAATGAAATAGAAATCTAGGACTTCAGCAGGAGGAAAATTAATATGTAAAGGCTGGAAAGTTGTGAGATCTGCTCTCCTGTCACTCCGACAATTATTTAATTTTTTTTTTTTCAGTTGGGGGGGCAATCAGAACTTCTGCTATTGTGCCCCATGATTTCTATGCATGCCCCTGGTCCTACCACTACTTCTATATGAAACAATGTGCTGCCAGGTTCCCATTACACAGAGTAGAGCAGACCTGAGCAAAGTGGAGCCCGTGGGCCACATCCGGCCCTCTGACTGTTCCAGTCCGGCCTGTGGACTGAGATAGCAGTAGGACTGAAGCAGAGGCCCACGGACCGCACCGTGCCTGCCCACTCGCTTACACCGCCGCCTGGCCCTGTCTTCATCTGCGAGCCGCTGAGCTGCTGCATTAGTAGAGGAGGGACCTCCAGCCCCTTCCTCCGCCAATCAGCGTGTGAAGCAGCTGACGCAATGACGTCATCGGAGACATGAAAAGAGGCACAGCACCGGGGGCACGGGAGCAAGGTGAATGTGTGCTTTTTTTAAGGTGTATGGGATGTCTGACAGGACACGGGGAGACTATAGGGGTCTATTGCAGGACATGGGGAGGCTATAGGGTTCTATTGCAGGACATGTGAAGGCTATAGGGGTCTATTGTAGGACATGGGGAGGCTATAGGGGTCTATTGCAGGACATGGGGAGGCTATAGGGGTCTATTGCAGGACATGGGGAGACTATAGAGGTCTATTGCAGGACATGGAGAGGTTATAGGGGTCAATTGCAGGACATGGGGAGGCTAGAGGGGTCTATTGCAGGACATGGGGAGGCTAGAGGGGTCTATTGCAGGACATGTGAAGGCTATAGGGGTCTATTGAAGGACATGGGGAGGCTATAGGGGTCTATTGCATGACATGGGGAGGCTATAGGGGTCAGTTGCAGGACATGGGGAAGGCTATAGGGGTCTATTGCAGGACATGGGGAAGGCTATAGGGGTCTATTGTAGGACATGGGGAGGCTATAGGGGTCTATTGCAGGACATGGGGAGGCTATAGGGGACTATTGCAGGACATGGGGAGGCTATAGGGGTCTATTGCAGGACATGGAGAGACTATAGAGGTCTATTACAGGACATGGAGAGGTTATAGGGGTCAATTGCAGGACATGGGGAGGCTATAGGGGTCTATTGCAGGACATGGGGAGGCTATAGGGGTCAGTTGCAGGACATGGGGGAGGCTATAGGGGTCGACTGCAGGACATGGGGAGGTTAAAGGGGTCTATTGCAGGACATGGAGAGGCTATGGGAGTCTATTGCAGGACATGGGAAGGCGATAGGGGTCTATTGCAAGACATGGGGAGGCTATGGGAGTCTGTTGAAGGACATGGGGAGGCTATGGGGGTCTGTTGCAGGACATGTGGAGGCTATGGGGGTCTGTTGCAGGACATGTGGAGGCTATGGGGGTCTGTTACTGGACATGGGGTGGCTATGGGGGTCTGTTGCCTGACATGGGGAGGCTATGGGGGTCTATTGCAGGACATGGAGAGGCTATGGGGGTCTGTTGCAGGACATGTGGAGGCTATGGGGGTCTGTTGCAGGACATGTGGAGGCTATGGGGGTCTGTTGCTGGACATGGGGAGGCTATGGGGTCTGTTACTGGACATGGGGATGGTCTGGGGGTCTGTTGCTGCATATAGGGAGACTATAGAGTTTTATTGCAGGACATGGGTAGGCTATAGGGGTCTATTGCAGGACATGGGGAGGCTCTGGGAGTCAGTTGAGGGACATAGTGAGGCTCTAGGAGTCAGTTGAGGGACATGGTGAGGCTCTGGGAGTCTGTTGAGGGACATGGTGAGGCTATGGGGGTCTGTTGCTGGACATGGTAAGGCTATGGGGGTCTGTTGGAGGACATGAGGAGGCTATGAGGGTCTGTCCCAGGACATGGGGAGGCCTATGAGGGTCTGTTGCAGGACATGGGGAGGCTATGGGGGTCTGTTTCTGGATGTGGGGAGGCTGTGTGGGGCTCTCATGTTGGACGTCGAGTGATTATGGGGCTCATACGGTATATAGAAGGGGCTGTATTCGGGTTCGAACTGTATAAAGGGGGATTCTTACTTCTGCTCAATATTAAGTCATGCAATTAATATTAATGTAATTAATATAAGAATTATAATTATTATATTGATATTAATATGGATCAGAATTAATCACAGTCTCTAATGTGGCCCCTCGGGAAAATGAATTGCCCACCCTTGGAGTACAGAGTACATCTAACATTATCCCCGTCCTCTATTATATCTGGATATTCCTTGTAGAAGGTCGGATGATCGCTCACCTGTAATAAGATCGCTGTTCAGCTCCGGCTGACTCCTTGTAGGGTCAGGGATTTCCGGGGTCACATTTTGCTCATATTCGCCGTCGCCTTCTGGTGTTTCCTGATTGATATAATATATATAATTAATATGTGGAATATTTCACTAAATTACCAAATACATAAATCAGGAAGGACTAAATCAACATTTACAGATACACCAATTGTAACTGTACGAATCCCGCGCCATCTTCAGAACTTTTCTCAGAAAGTTCTCTCACTTCAGGGGATTAAGATGAGTTAACATTACAAAATCTCACGTTCTGTGTCAGATTCTATTTTCTACACCGTGATATCCCAGAGCGGTGTTATCTGCGTTCTATATACCATGGCGATATCTTGTAATTCATTCATTACAGTATTCGGTAGAATTGCTTTACACTGCAGCTCCTCTCCACAAGTCCAGATTAATATACTGTATAAGAGACTTGTATACACAATATTTCTGTAAAGATGTCTATTATCTCAGCTGCAGCATTTAGAAGCAGGAAGACTCTGATAATAGTGATAGACAGAGGCGGGATATACAGACTTCCCACCACTGAGCTGTGACTACATCTGCAGAATACAGACTGTCATCACAGACGAGGGAGCAGCAGAGACAGACGGCCATAAAATATCCTATGCCTGCCGGGGACTGACAGGGAGGCCTGTAAGATCTAACCCCAGATCTTCTGAGATCTGACTGGTGATCTGGAGAAGATCAGAGAACAAGGACGAGTGATAGAGAAGATGATGGCTTCTTACCAGGCGTTCCGATGAGCGGGCCGGACGTTCCAGTACACACAGGACTTTTTCGGCCAGGTCTTTAACAAAAGCCAAATCTCCATTTTGAGATCTTTTTTCAGCCTATAAAGAAGAAAAGAAACAATAAGGAACATTCTGAGGTGAGAAAGGTCACAATGGAGGCGGCCATTGTATGTGACATCTGCTCCTCTCTCTGCAGATACAATGACTACATATCTGGGGTTTATAGTGTTATATATTAGAGGAAAGGACAAGCTTCTATCCCACCATTATTGTCTATTATTACAGAGAAGTTTTGTGCGGAGTGTCCGCCATTTACCTGTTGTAGTAATGTCCTGATGTTGTGACATAAATCCATCAGATACTCTGAGGTTAGTTGATCTTGTTGATTTTTGGTCAGGCAGTCCTTTACTAGCTGCATCACCAGCCGGCGAGTGAAGCTGAGGACGCCATCGGGTGGTAGAAGCACAATGTTAGGGCGATTGATGATAAGAATGTCCAATAGTGCTTCTTCCTGAAAATCGTCTAGATATAATCCAGCCATAGCGAAAAACTGCAAGTGCTATCAATCACTATGGAACCAAGAATGGCACCCGTGAGCCTGTGTGCATTGTAGAAGTAGCAATTGTGAGCTGTGATGTCATAATGGCCGACTGTCATCACGGAATCTTGTGATGGAATCTTCAAGAAGCGGCTCTGCACAAATACAGTGGGAAAAATAAGTATTTGATACACTGCCGATTTTGGAAGTTTTCCCACCTACAAAGAATGGAGAAGTCTGTAATTTTTATCGTAGGTACAGATTCTAAAAAAAAATCCAGAAAATCACATTGTATGATTTTTACATAATTTGCATTTTATTGCATGATATAAATATGTGATCACCTACTGATGAGCAAGAATTCTGGCTCACCGACCTGTTATGCTATGTACGCACGTTGAGTATTTGGTTGCAGAAATTTCTGCAAGGTTTCTGCATTTCTTGGCAGCAAAAACCCTGCTGAAAAAACAGACGTTTTGCCGCGATTTTGATGTGTTTTTGCCACATGTTTGCATGAGGTTTTTGCATGTGTTTTTTTAAGCTTTTTTGTATAGCAGTGAATGCTTTTTGGAGCTAAATAAAGATATTTGAAAAAAGAAATGTTGAACATTGCTTTAACCCTTAGATTACTGTTGGACCTGGGGTGAGTATATTGGTTAATTTAAATGATTAAAGAATGTGTCTGTTATATTTCAAATAAAGTGTTTTATTCTTGGTGTGTGTGTTTATTTAACTTTTTACTTACAGGTTTAGTACTGAGGGTTAATCCATGTCCATAAAGACACATACAAAAAATCAATTGCTAGACACTCTAGTTAGACATTACTACCTTAGATACCAATTAGCCACATGATAGGCTCAGGGATAAAAGTGACTCCAGCTCAACCAATAATGTAAGTATAGTTCATTTATTAGAAACGATAAAAATTACAATTAAAAACAATAAGTGAAGATAGAGGGGAGTGAGGAGAGGGGGGACCTCAAACCAGGAGACACCGATATGTAGACAACGATACTAATGCTTACACAAAATACAGCCAGTTAATGACATCAATATGGCTGCTGTATATTAGAATAAGTCACCAATTAGTCAATTACCATACTATACCATTTTGCATACATAAAGCGTATTCTACAAACTTCAATTTAAAGTGCATAGTGCAAAACATAACTATGTATTATTCAATAGTAATAGATCCACTGGTATAAAGAGGCAAAAGTCAGCTATGAATGTAAGATGGTAGTGCATCAGTATCAAAGTAAAAATGAAAACAATGTAGTTTAATTATTGCCAAATTTGGCTTATATTGATAAACTGATGGTCAAAGCTGTACTTCCATCAGATGATAATTAATTCAAACATTGGCTAAAGTGAAAAAAATGATTCATTACCTGAATACTATGTAGTAAGTGAGCAGGGAGTGATAAGGACGCTGTGTCTCCCGCAGCCTCCATAAGCGTCCTTATCACCTCACTTATTGCACCTCTGCATGAGAATTTTGTCACGCAGCATCGGTGCAGTTAGTGAGGTCACTGGATCTCATCAGCTGATGAACTCATGTGACCTCTGTCCTGGCAGCTCAGCACTATACACTGCAGGGAGCGATCACGCTCCTGTCAGTTTATAGCCTGCTGTGAGGTGATCGGATCACCATGGGATACTTGTGATTCGGCGGATAGGTGAGTATAAGCTCTTTTTTTTAACATTCATTTAAACTTATTTTTTCCCTGCAAGCACAGACCCAAGCTGATGACAGCTCCCATCATCAATGCCTGCACTTGCTATTATCAGCGGCAGCAGCCCTAGGCTGTTGGGAGGACTAGTCTTTCATCAGCTGAACCTGTCACCCGCGGTCAATTCTTTATGCGTTTTTGCTGCGTTTTTGACCCATTGACTTCAATTGAGTCCGTCAAATACGCAGCAAAAATACACAGCAAATCCGCAAATATTTTGATACCTGCGTTTTCGTTGCAGATTTGACTGACTCAATTGAAGTCAATGGGATAAAAACGCTCAAAGAATTGACATGCTACAGATTTAAATGCAATGCTAATCCTGACAAGAAAATTCCTGATCTTGTGCACAGCACTTCAGGATTTTCATTGCATTAGCTGGCACAAGGATTCTCTAGCATTTTGGGCCCATTTCCGTGTGGAAAAAAATGCTGTGAAAATGCACCAATAACACACCATGTGCACACAGAACACAGGTTTTTTTAAGAAGCCCTCCTACTCAGCATTCTTTACCTGTATTAATTGCACCTGTTTGAAGTCGTTACCTGTATAAAAGACACCTGTCCACACACTCAATCAATCACACTCCAAGCACTCCACTATGGCCAAGAACAAAGAGCTGTCTAAGGACACCAGGGACAAAATTGTAGACCTGCACAAGGCTGGAATGGGCTACAGGAGAATAGGCAAGCAGCTTGTTGAGAAGGCAACAACTGTTGCTGCGATTATTAGAAAATGGAAGAAACACATGACGACTGTCAATCTTCCTTGGTCTGGTGCTCCATGCATGATCTTGCAATGTGAAGTAAGGATGATTCTGATAAAGGTCAGGAATCAGCCCAGAACTACATGGGAGGATCTGCTCAATGACCTGAAGAGAGCTGGGACCACAGTCTCAAACATTACCGCTAGTAACTTACTACACCGTCATGGACGAAAATCCTGCAGTGCACGCAAGGTCCCCCTGATCACGCCAGCACATGTCCAGGCCCATTTGAAGTTCACCAATGACCATCTGGATGATCCCGAGGAAGCATGGGAGAAGGTCATGTGGTCAGATGAAACCGAAATAGAACTTTTTGCTATCAACTCCACTCACTGTGTTTGGAGGAAGGAGAAAGATGAATACAACCCCAAGAACACCGTCCCAACCTTGAACCATGGTGGGGAAAACATCATACTTTGGGGGTCTTTTCTGCTAATGGGACAGGACAACTGCATCGTATTGAAGGGAGGATGGATGGGGTCATGTAGATTTTGGCTAACAACATCCTTCCCTCAGTAATGACAATGACCCAAAATACAGACAGGACAACTAAGGAGTGTCTATGTAAGAAGCATTTCAAGGTCCTGGAGTGGCCTAGCCAGTCTCCAGACCTGAACCCAATAGAAAATCTTTGGAGGGAGCTGAAACTAAATGTTGCCCAGCGACAGCCCCGAAAACTGAAAGATCTGGAGAAGATCTGTATGGAGGAGTGGGCCAAAATCCCTGCTGCAGTGCGTGCAAACCTGGTCAAGAACTACAGGAAACGTCTGACCTCTGTAATTGCAAAGGTTTCTGCACCAAATATTAAATTCTGTTTTTCTATTGTATCAAATACTTATTCCAGGCAATAAAATGCAAATTAATTATGTAAAAATCATACAAAGCAATTTCCTGGATTATTTTTTTTTTACATTCTGTTTCTCACAGTTGAAGTGTACCTATAACAAAAATTACAGGCCTCTCCATTCTTTGTAGGTGGGAAAACTTGCAAAATCAGCAGTGTATCAAATACTTATTTTCCCAACTGTAGATGCTGCCTTGCAATATTTAGGGTTTGTTCAAACTCGCGTATAAATAATGGGTCCCATTCCCATCCAGGAGAGTGGAAGAAATCTTAGTCACTAAGCTGGTACTGTAAAAAGGAAGTGTTTTTGTCACAGAAAAAAAAATGCTGATGTAATGGCATTTGTGGAAACACCCCACAGATATCCTCAGTCATATGATGGGAAATATTGTATATACAGTGGTGGCCAAAAGTATTGGCACCCCTGCAATTCTGTCAGATAATATTCAGTTTCTTCCTGAAAATGATTGCAATCACAAATTCTTTGGTCTTATTATCTTCATTTAATTTGCTTGCATGGAAAAAACACAAAATAGAATGAAGCAAAAATCAAATCATTGATCATTTCACACAAAACTCCAAAAATGGGCCAGACAAAAGTATTGGCACCCTCAGCCTAATACTTGGTTGCACAACCTTTAGCCAAAATAACTGCGAACAACCGCTTCCGGTAACCATCAATGAGTTTCTTACAATGCTCTGCTGGAATTGTAGACCATTCTTCTTTGGCAAACTGCTCCAGGTCCCTGATATTTGAAGGGTGCCTTCTCCAAACTGCCATTTTGAGATCTCTCCACAGGTGTTCTATGGGATTCAGGTCTGGGCTCATTGCTGGCCACCTTAGAAGTCTCCAGTGCTTTCTCTCAAACCATTTTATAGTGCTTTTGGAAGTGCGTTTTGGGTCATTGTCCTGCTGGAAGACCCATCACGTCTGAGGGAGACCCAGCTTTCTCACACTGGGCCCTACATTATGCTGCAAAATTTGTTGGTAGTCTTCAGACTTCATAATGCCATGCACACGGTCAAGCAGTCCAGTGCCAGAGGCAGCAAAGCAACCCCAAAGCATCAGGGAACCTCCACCATGTTTGACTGTAGGGACCGTGTTCTTTTCTTTGAATGCCTCTTTTTTTTCCTGTACACTCTATGTTGATGCTTTTTCCCAAAAAAGCTCTACTTTTGTCTCATCTGACCAGAGAACATTCTTCCAAAATGTTTTAGGCTTTCTCAGGTAAGTTTTGGCAAACTCCAGCCTGTTTTTTTTATGCCTCGGGGTAAGAAGTGGGGTCTTCCTGGGTATCCTACCATACAGTCCCTTTTCATTCAGACGCCGACGGATAGTACGGGTTGACACTGTTGAACTTGTTTGGATGTTAGTCGAGGTTCTTTATCCACCATCCGCACAATCTTGCGTTGAAATCTCTCGTCAATTTTTCTTTTCCGTCCACATCTAGGGAGGTTAGCCACAGTGCCATGGGCTTTAAATTTCTTGATGACACTGCGCACGGAAGACACAGCAACATTCAGGTCTTTGGAGATGGACTTGTAGCCTTGAGATTGCTCATGCTTCCTCACAATTTGGTTTCTCAAGTCCTCAGACAGTTCTTTGGTCTTCTTTCTTTTCTCCATGCTCAATGTGGTACACACAAGGACACAGGACAGAGGTTGAGTCAACCTCTGCGCATCCTCCTCCTCCTCATGTTCAGCCTCCATCTCAGATATCACCACATCAGTTACAAGCTGGAAGCACTGCAGTACTGCCTCAGCCAAGCGGCAACAGGCTGTGCTGAAACTCATAAGCTTAGGTGATAAACCTCACACTGCTTGTGAGTTGTGGACAGCTGTGAAAGAGCAGGCAGATCTGTGGCTGAGACCACTGAACCTACATCCAGGCATGGTCGTGTATGGGGGCTCTGAGGCGAGGCGAGATCACACAAGTACCATGCCTGGCTCATGTGCTTAACATCGTGATTCAGCGGTTTCTTAAATCGTACCCCGAGTTGCCAGATCTGCTTGTCAAAGTACTCCGCCTGTCAGCTCATTTTCGCAAGTCGGCTACAGCTTCCGCCGCCCTTGCTGTGTTGCAGCAGCGTTTACAGCTTCCGGCACACCGACTGGTGTGTGATGTCCCCACTCATTGGAACTCTACCCTTCACATGTTGCAAAGGATTTGTGAGCAGAAGAGAGCAGTTGTGGAGTACCAGCTGCAACAAGGCCGTCGATATTCAGGTTAGACTCCACACATAAGACCTCAGGAGTGGATCTGGATGTCTGACATATGTACCATCCTGACAAACTTTGAGGAGTCCACCAAGATGGTGAGTGGTGATGACGCCATCATTAGCGTCAGCATCCCACTTGTCTGTCTTTTGCAACGCTCTCTGGAGAGAATTAAAGAGGAGGCATTGCAGCCAGAGTATGATGAGATGGATCAAGAAGCCGTAGCGGGTGATTACACACAGCCCAGCCTCATCTCATCCCAACGTGCATTGAGGGACAATGAGGGAGAGGATGAGGAGGAGGAGGAGGAGGAAGAACAGGAGCTGGTATCATGCGCTGTAGATGGTAGTACCTGTACAACTGTCATACCGTCGGTTCAGCGTGGGTGGCCTGAGGACAGGGGGGAGGAGGAGGAGGAGAGCATGGTCAGTCGTCATGTTGGTGAGGACACGGAAGCCTTGCCTGTTACCAGTCTGGCACGCATGGCTAACTTTATGTTACGCTGCCTTAACCGTGACCCTCGCGTTGTCAAAATGTTGGGTGACAGTCATTACTGGTTGGTGACACTTGTAGACCCCCGCTACAAGGAGAACTTTCACTCTCTTATTCCTGAGGTGGAGAGGTCTACAAAAATGGGGCAATACCAGAAGGCCCTTGCTGCAGAACTCTTAAAAAAATTCCCATCTGAACACGCTAGCGGCAGAGGTCACAGTTCGTTGCCCAACCAAGGCGTACAGGCGAGAGAGACGCAACTCCAATCCAGCAGAGACAGGGGAACACTGTCAACGTTCTGGGACAGTTTTCTGACACCCGCCCAGCTTACAGGCCCTGAGGCGCGGGGAACTCTCACAAGGAGTGGAAAGTTTCAAAAGATGGTGAGGGAGTACCTTGCCGATCGTACCAGCGTCCTCCGTGATTCCTCTGTACCTTTTAATTATTGGGTATCCAAGCTGGACACTTGGAATGAACTCGCTCTGTACGCCTTATCGGAGCGTGTTTTTAGTGCCGCTGGGGGAATTATAACTGATAAGCGCACTCGCCTGTCAACTGACAATGCTGACAAGCTGACCCTTATCAAAATGAACAAGGGCTGGATTGGGCCAGACTTTTCATCACCACCAAATGACAGCAGAGTAACATAAAGTCAAATCCACTGTGTTATTTCGGGAGGTGTATTCCCATGCACCGCTTCACACCCACTCATGGGTATACGCTTCCTCATTTTGGCTCTATTTTGCTCTTCTCCTTATCCTCAGCCTCCACCACCACTATACCACCAGGGTGACCTTGGTCCGTGTTGCCAGCATTGCAAGTTCCTCCCTCCTAATTTTTGGTAGCTTTTGCTTGGAAGGCATAGGAAAAGACTATGGGAGACCCACTCCCCAATAATGGGAATAATGCTTTTAAGATGCTGTACTGCATGGCTCTTGTTTGCCAGCATTGCAAGTTACTCTGTCCTAATTTTTGGCAGCTTTTGCTTGGCAGGCATAGGCAAAGACTATGGGAGACCCACTCCCCAATAATGGGAATAATGTTTTTAAGATGCTGTACTGCATGGCTCTTGCAAGGGGCATTTAAACCGTGTTGTTAAGCTACTGCGACCTCCACCACTTTTCCAAGGGGCATTGATATTGTCTTTTTATTCCACTGCGACCTCCACGTCTCTTCCAAGGGGCATTTAAACCGTCTTTTTAAGCTACTGTGACCTCCACCACTCTTCCAAGGGGCATTAAAACCGTCTTCTTAAGCTACTGCGACCTCCACCGCTCTTCCAAGGGGCATTAAAACCGTCTTGTTAACCCTAGAACGCATGACCATAAAAATCTACATTTTCACATACCTGGGGCCTTTTAGGCCCGTGTGCAAATAACATGGAATAACTCAAACAAAAATGACAAACAACTATATACCTGAGGAATACCTAGAGTTTCAAAATTCTAACTAAAGTAATCTTGCAGAAAATAGAAAACAATTAACAGGACGGGCCTGCGAGGCCCCAGGTATGCGTTCTAGGATTAAGCTACTGCGACCTCCACCATTCTTCCAAGGGGCATTAAAACCATCTTGTTAAGCTACTGCAACCTCCACGTCTCTTCCAAGGGGCATTAAAACCGTCTTGTTAAGCTACTGCAACCTCCACGTCTCTTCCAAGGGGCCTTAAAACTGTCATGTTAAGCTACTGCAACCTCCTCGTCTCTTCCAAGGGGCATTAAAACTGTCTTGTTAAGCTACTGCAACCTCCACGTCTCTTCCAAGGGGCATTAAAACCTTCTTGTTAAGCTACTGCAACCTCCACGTCTCTTCCAAAGGGCATTAAAACCGTCTTGTTAAGCTACTGCAACCTCCACCACTTTTTCAAGGGGCATTGAAATTGTCTTTTTATTCCACTGTGGCCTCCACGTCTCTTCTAAGGGGCATTAAAACCGTCTTGTTAAGCTACTGCGACCTCCACTACTTCTCCAAGGGGCATTAAAACCGTCTTGTTAAGCTACTGCGACCTCCACCACTCTTCCAAGGGGCATTAATATTGTCTTTTTATTCCACTGTGACCTCCACCACACCTCCAAGGGGCATTAAAACCGTCTTGTTAAGCTACTGCAACCTCCACGTCTCTTCCAAGGGGCATTAAAACCGTCTTGCTAAGCTACTGCGATCTCCACATCTCTTCTAAGGGGCATTAAAACCGTCTTGCTAAGCTACTGCAACCTCCATGTCTCTTCCAAGGGGCATTAAAACTGTTTTGTTAAGCTACTGCGACCTCCACGTCTCTTTCAAGGGGCATTAAAACCGTCTTGTTAAGCTACTGCGACCTCCACCACTTTTCCCAGGGGCATTGATATTGTCTTTTTATTCCACTGCGACCTCCACCATTCTTCCAAGGGGCATTAAAACCGTCTTGTTAAGCTACTGCGACCTCTACCACTTTTCCCAGGGGCATTGATATTGTCTTTTTATTCCACTGCGACCTCCACGACTCTTCCAAGGGGCATTTAAACCATCTTGTTTAGCTACTGTGACCTCCACCACTCTTCCAAGGGGCATTAAAACCGTCTTGTTAAGCTACTGCGACCTCCACCACTTTTCCCAGGGGCATTGATATTGTCTTTTTATTCCACTGTGACCTTCACCATTCTTCCAAGCGGCATTAAAACAGTCTTGTTAAGCTACTGCGACCTCCAACACTTTTCCCAGGGGCATTGATATTGTCTTTTTATTCCACTGCGACCTCCACGTCTCCTCCAAGGGGCATTAAAACAGTCTTGCTAAGCTGCTGCAAACTCCACGTCTCTTCCAAGGGGCATTAAAACCATCTTGTTAAGCTACTGCAACCTCCACATCTTTTCCAAGGGGCATTAAAACCATCTTGTTAAGCTACTGCAACCTCCACTTCTCTTCCAAGGGGCATTAAAACCGTCTTTTTAAGCTACTGCAACCTCCACGTCTCTTCCAAGGGGCATTAAAACCATCTTGTTAAGCTACTGCAACCTCCACGTCTCCTCCAAGGGGCATTAAAACCATCTTGTTAAGCTACTGCAAACTCCACATCTCTTCCAAGTGGCATTAAAACCATCTTGTTAAGCTACTGCGACCTCCACCACTTTCCCCAGGGGCATTAAAACCATCTTGCTAAGCTGCTGCGACCTCCACCATTCTTCCAAGGGGCATTAAAACCGTCTTGTTAAGCTACTGCGACCTCCACCACTTTTCCAAGGGGCATTGATATTGTCTTTTCATTCCACTGCAACCTCCACCATTCTTCCAGAGGGCATTGCATTTCTTCCTAATTTTAGTCAGCTTTTGCTTTTCAATGCATAGGCGAACACTAAGGGAGACCCACTCCCCAATAAGGGGTAGAAGGTTTTTAGTATGCTGTAATCCACGTCTGTTTCAAGGGGCATTGCAGTTCCTCATAATTTTTGGAAAGCCTTCCATTCACTGCTTAGGCCAACATTGCACAGGAGACCCAGTTGCTATAAATGGAAAAAACGTTTTAGTTAAGGCCCTCTGACCTCCATGTCAAGGGGCATTAAAGTGCCTCGAAATTTTTGTTAGGCATTGCACTCACTGCATGCCCTTTAACTGTGTAGCCGAACCGCTCCTTTTGGTACCGAAACATATCCTACAAGACATGTGTGGTTGACTGGCGTGATATTGATGTGAATGGTCCCTGTTCCTCCTGCTCTTTCTCCTTTGCCACCACCTCATCCATCATTCATCACCTGAAGCTTTGTTTTAACGGGAGTCATAGAACTGGGATAGTAGCAGGAAAACATCCAGCAATCCTCGGAGAAGGTAGGATATGCGCTAAAACGCTGATCACCTCAGGCCTAGCCGCTACTACATACATGCGCTTGCATTCCAAGAAAACGAAGCAGACGCTAACTTCTATCATCATCATTATGCTCCTCATCTTGGCACTCTCAACTCCCCTGATGGAGAAGCCAGGGCCCACCGGAGGAGTCTGGTTCTCTGGTGGGCTCGTCCAATGCTGCCCTAAAGCAGAGGGAAGTTTGAAGGAGAAATAGGGGCGGCTGGGGACCGTTTATGGACATCCGGCTGCCCCTAGGCGGCTGGGGACCGTGTGTGGACACCCGACCGCGGGGCGGCTGGGGACCGAGTATAGACACCCGGCCCCCCCTGGCGGCTGGGGACCGAGCGTGGACACCCGGCCGCCGGGCGGTTGGGGACTGAGTATGGATGCCTCGCTGCCAAAGTAGCCATGAGGTAGTGGCCAGCTTTGGCCTCCTCCAAACTAAAAGGCCCCATTTCAAGTGCAAGCTAGCAGTATGGTATTGCAGCCTGGGGGTGGGTGGGTGGGTGGCAGGTTGCACACTTACGCTTGCATTCCAAGAAAACAAAGCAGATGCTAATGACGCGCCCCTGGGCCTGTGTCGCGCTGCGTTGCGCACGCGGGAGCTTACCCGGAGCCGGATCTCTTGAGGGTTGTAGTCTCGTGGCGGTGACCCGGTCCGTGCCCAGGGAGTCAAACTGAGCGGCGATGTAACAGCGGTAGATGCAGGACGACTACGCCACCCGTTGAATGCAGCTATGGAGCCGCCGCTGCAGGACAGTCCGCTGAGGCCAGTGGATGGATGGTGCAGCGTAGATGGTATAACCCCCAACGGGAGGGGTATGGCCTCAGGGCAGCAGATGTGGATGATGGGGGTAGCAGGAACCACTCAGAGACGGTGCGGTGTAATTCAGGGTCTTTACTGGTAACAACGATAGACCCTCCCGGAGTACTTGCTAGTGAACGGGGCCTGGTCAGTCCTTGAGCAGATGGGATCTCCCCTGGCCAGGCGGAGTTGTAGGCCTCCCAAACTGACTGTACTCTTCTGGCTACCTTGCTAGAAGCGGATATAAGTAGCCCACGTCCCTGAGTGTACCGTGTGGTGCTCACCCGTATGACCGGTGACTCGGGGCCTTCTAATGGCTTCCGCTCCACGATGGCGGTGCTGGTCCCACGCGTGTGACCGTGCCTTCGGGTTTCTGGGCCTGAGAACCTGAAATCCCCTGCCGGTCGGCTTCTGCTGCTCGGTAAGAGTTAGTCCCCACAGCCTCGGACGCCGGGTCCGGTAAGAAAGCTTCTCAGTCAGGGCGAGCTCTGCAGCTGCCAGCCCCTGACTTGTAGTAGTATTGCTCCCACTGAGCTTCTGCTGTTTCTTCCTGTGACTGTTTCTTGTCTCTACTCTCCTTGACTGCTAACCCTGCTTCAGCCCCGGGTTTATATAGGGGAAGTTCTTCCCCTCCCAAGACTGGGCAGGAGGTGTGGCATGCACAGGATCCCTGACCAAAGGACCTCCCACCTGCTCTCAGACATAATATCTCTATCACTGTGGCAACCAGACCCCTGGGGTGTCACATTCCCCCCTAGTGAAATTTAGTACTCCGGGACTAAACATATTTTAGAAAAACATAACAAGATATAACAATAACAATACAATAAGAAACACATAAAGGTGGTCACGGCATGTCCGTAACCGGGTGCAGTCTTTGAAGAAAGCAAGGTGTCCATTTCACCAAAACAGGGAGACGTAACCAGGTAGGGGTCTGTCCTACCCCGAGTCCTTAACAGTCTCTAGTCCATCCTGGGTTACGCTCCAACTATGTACAAGGATTCCCGGTAAGTCCACCAAGGATTCCTAAAAATAACTGGAAACACAAAATTATACACAAGCAACAATACACAGATAAACATAAATAAAACAATTTATACACTTCAAATCCTCCAGCGTGCGGGTAACTGGCCTCTAGTGGCCCTAGTGGACCTACGGAGCTGACTGTCTGGCCCTGAACTACAGGGTGTAGGAGCTGTCAAGGGTAAACTGGGCAGCTGTCTACCGGCTCTTTGTCTCACTAGGGGTACGGCAGGCTCACTATAAGCAGAGGGTTGATCCTCCTGTTCTGCTTGTGTGGAGTCTTCTGCCTCCTGGACCGGCTGTTCTTCCAGCTCTACCTGTTGCTCCGTAGGTGCTTGGGATGCTGGTTGGAGGAAGGTGAGTACGGGTACCACAACTGCACCATTGACTTGAGTCCAAGACCGAGGGAAGTCCCCGAGCACAGTACTAACCATATCTTCCCTTTCCTCTACGGGTCGATGGTCTTCTTGTTCCTCTTCAGGGTTCCTCAGTTGTTCGGGACACTTCTTCAGGTGGTCCCGGGATACAATGGCGGTGGTTTCCCCTCCGTCTTTACTGATGGTACAAACCTTCGGGTTCTCGTGGCTTGAGGGCAGTACGGTGTACGGGTCCTTCTACCACTGGTCATCCAACTTGTGGAGCCGTCTCTTCCTCTTCAAGACCTGCTCTCCGGGTACCAGGGGAACAGCGGGAGCATACTGGTTGTAAGTTTTCTCTTGTCTTTCCCTAGCCTGACAGAGACTTCGCTCCACGCTCTCCTGTACTCTCCGGTACTGCTGCTGCCTCTCTGTGTCCCAGTCTGTTTCTGGTGAAGTGTCCTCGGGTGTCAGGACTCCCATTTCCAGGTCAACAGGTAACTTACCAGGTCTTGCCCTCATTAGGTAAGCCGGGGTACAGTTGGTGGAACCTACCGGGATGTGGTTGTATAGGTCCACCAGATCGGGCAACTTCTCAGGCCACAGACTGCGTTCTTCCAGGGGCAACGTTTTTAGAAGATCCATTACCACCTGGTTCATTTTCTCACAAAGTCCATTAGTTTGCGGATGGTAGGGTGTCGTCCTTATCTTCCGGCAGCCATACAGATTGCAGAATTCCTGGAAGACCTCCGCTTCAAAGGCAGGTCCCTGGTCCGTCAGCACTTGGTCCGGGTACCCGTGTGGACGGCAAAAGTGCTGCTGGAAGGCTCTAGCTGCTGTTTGAGCCGTTAAGTCCTTGACGGGGACGACAACCAGAAACCGGGAGTAATGATCCACGATGGTTAACGCGTAGACGTAGCCACTTCTGCTTGGGGTCAGTTTTACATGATCCAAGGCTACCAGTTCCAACGGTTGCCGGGTGACGATGGACTGCAGGGGAGTCTTCTGGCTGGCACGGTCCTTCCTTCTCAGGTTGCACGGGCCACAGTCTCTGCACCACTTCTCAATGGTTCCCCTCATGCCTACCCAGTGGAACCGCTCGCGCAGCAGGAACTCCAGCTTCTTCCACCCGAAGTGCCCAGCTCCGTCGTGGTATGCCTCCATCACCATGGCTGCGTCCCTTCGTGGCACCACTACTTGCCAGAGTAATTCATGCGTCCGGGAGTTAACCATTCTGCGGCACAACTTCCCTTTGTAAAGGAACAGTCGACTCTTCTCTGCCCATAGTTGTTTGGCTTCCTTCGGAGCGTCTGGTTCAAGGCGAGCCTCCCGCCGAGTCAGCATCTCCTTCACCAGTCGGACGGCAGGGTCGCTGTCTTGCGTTTCCGCCCAGTTGTAGTGGGGTAAGGGGTTCAACGTAGCAGTCTGCTTACTCCTTACCTGGTGGGAATACTGAATAGTCCCATGACGGTGGAACGCAGGGAGTTCAACTTCTTCCAGTCCCTCCGGATCTTCTCCTCCGTCCGGCAGGTTGGGCATCCTGGACAGGGCGTCCGCGTTGGTATTGGAGCGTCCTGCCCGGTATTTGATTGTGAACTCGTAGTTGGACAGACGGGCCATCCACCTCTGCTCCAGGGCACCGAGTCTTGCCGTGTCCAGGTGTGTCAACGGGTTGTTATCCGTGTACACGGTGAACCGGGAAGAAGCGAGGTAATGCTTAAAGCGCTCGGTGACTGCCCATACTACGGCCAGGAACTCTAGCTTAAATGAGCTGTAATTCTCGGGGTTCCTTTCGGTGGGTCGCAGTTTTCGGCTGGCGTAGGCGATTACTCGTTCCTTCCCCTGCTGGATCTGGGACAGTACGGCTCCTAGCCCGATGTTACTGGCGTCGGTGTAGAGGATAAAGGGCTGGCTATAATCCGGGTACGCCAGGATTTCGTCCCCCGTGAGGGCCATCTTCAGCTGGCGGAAGGACTCTTCTTCCAGCTCCTCCCATTTGAAGGGCGGCTTCTGGTTCTTGGCCTTCCGGGACTGGCCTATCAGGAGGTCCTGCATAGGTGCTGCCTTTTTGGTGAAACCGGGAATAAACCTTCGGTAGTAGCCTACCAACCCGAGGAACTGCCGCACTTCTTTTACGCTGGAGGGGCTTGGCCATTCCTTAATTGTGGTGATCTTATCAGGGTCGGGAGCCACTCCGTCAGCGCTCACCACGTGTCCCAGGTACTGCACCTTTGGTTTCAGGAGGTGACACTTGGAGGGTTTCACCTTTAGGCCGTAACTTGCCAGAGCTTCGAACACTTCCGCCAGGTGTTTCAGGTGGTCCTCATACGTCTTGGAATATACGATGACATCGTCCAGGTACAACAGGACCGTCTCGAAGTTTCTATGGCCCCGACAACACTCCATTAGTCGTTGGAAGGTTCCCGGTGCGTTGCAGAGTCCGAACGGCATGCAGGTGAACTCGCTAAGTCCCATCGGGGTGGTGAATGCGGTCTTCTCCCGGTCCGCCTCTGCTACAGGAACCTGCCAGTACCCGCTAGTGAGATCCAAGGTAGAGAAGAAGTTAGCAGATCTTAAAGCAGCCAATGACTCCTCTATCCTTGGTAAGGGGTACGCATCCTTGTGTGTGATACGATTGATTTTCCGGTAATCTACACACATCCTCATGGTGTTGTCTTTCTTTCGGACTAAGACTAGTGGAGCTGCCCAGGGGCTACAGCTATCCCTGATCACCCCAGCCTCCTTCATGTCTCTAAGCATCCCCTTGGCGTGTTGGTAGTGTGCAGGGGGTACGGGTCGATACCTCTCTTTTATGGGAGGATGGTCTCCCGTGGGGATGTGGTGTTCTACCCCCTTGACTCGCCCGAAGTCTAACGGGTGTTTACTAAACACTCTCTCGTACTCTTGAACCACCCGATAGACTCCCTGTTTCTGATGTGAGGGAGTGGAGTCAGTACCCAAATGTAGTTGCTGACACCAGTCCTCCTTTGTTTTCTTAGAGCCGTTACCTTCCTCCGGGTGAGATGGAGGCAAGGGTTCCACAGATTGTATAGCATTTTGTTTAATGGTATATAATTTGGCTAGCGTGGCATACCGGGGCAGGTACACTTCCCTCTCCCCGATATTGATTATGCGAACGGGCACCCTCCCATGGCGTACATTGACCACCCCCCGTGCTGTCAAAATGGTGGGCCTACTGTCTGAGTAAACTGGTTCTACCATTGCCTGGTAATCTCTACCTCTCAGACCAATAGCTGCCCGGCACCAAATCATCATTTCACTTTTTGGGGGCATGGCAATAGGAAAAGGGTCACACATTCTTACGCTACCAATCTCACCGCCGGAGAGTTCCACCTGTTGCCGTCGCATCAGTGCCCGGATCTCTTTCTGGAGCACCCGCTGCTCGCCGGAGCTGGCGTTCTTGGCAACCTGCTGTAAAAGGAAAATCACCTCTGCAAGACAATTTTCAATTACATTAGTTCCTAGAGTTATTTTTGGGTGACTCTCATGTTTGTCAATATCTACAATGATCAGTCCCTGTGCTGCCAGTTCGACTCTACCGATTTTGATGGTCACCTCTTTAAATCCGATCTGTGGCACGGGCTGGCCATTGCTGGCGATGATACTCAAGTCGTCGTCAGGGTAGCAGGTAATATCCGAGTCATTCCAGTACTGCTTAAAGAGCACGTACGGGATGGTGGTGACCTGTGACCCGGTGTCCAGTAGGGCACTCATGGGAATGCCATCCAGTACCACAGGCAAGACTGGACGTCCTCCCACATATCTGTCGCGCCAGTTCGATGGGCCTGGTGATCTTTTTCCTGGGGGTTGGCCCTCTACCCCAGCTTGTGCCCGTTTAAAGAACAGTACCTTGCCATATGTCCAGGTTGATTGCAGCGGCGGCAGATGGGTCGTCCGTCCTCGCTGTATCGGTCACTGGGTCTTCCTCTGGCCGGTGGGGTCCTCCTTGGTCGACGCCACGGGATGTCCTCCGGTCCGGATGCCAGCTGGATCTTCCCTGGGGTGGAAGCCTGTAAAGACTGCACAGTTCGGGTTAGCGCAGCAACGCTCTTAGCTAGCTCTTGGACCTGATGGTGGAGGTCTGGAGCCGGGTCATTGTCCAAAGCCTGCGCATCAGCTCCCACAGGCCCTGCCGACAAGGGCGCCGCCTCCTGGTGGTAAGTGATAGCAGGGCGCTTGTGGGTCACAACGCCACCCGGTGCCGGTTCTCGGAGCACCCGGATGGCTCTGTCCTTGAACTGTGCAAAGCCCAGATGGGGATCCTGTAAGGCCATTGCCCGCAACTGGGTTCGGTGGGTATTACAATACAGTCCCTCTATAAACTGTTCGGTCAACAGCCTGTCCTCGTTTCCCACTCCATCAGGGTCGGTCTGCTTAATGGCCCTCAGGGCCTCTTGTAGGTTTATTGCATAGTCCCTTATACTCTCATGCGCTCGCTGCTTGCACCCGTAGAATCTAAGCTTAATCTCGGCTGAGGTGCGGGTATCAAAGGTGTCCTTCAGCCGGGTTATTATCCCTGCGACAGTCTTCCTCCCAGGTGGCCAGGATTTTACTTCCCTTTTGGCTGCCCCGGTTAGTTGGGCCACCAGGATGCTCACTTTTTGCTCTTCTGTGAGGGGGTACACCTGGAAGAGGCTATCCAGCTTTTCTCTAAAGTCATGCAGGGTATGTGACTCCCCTGAGTACTGGGGTAGCCAAGCTGCTCCCGGGATATAGGGCATGGTGAAGGGCATAACTGCAGCAGCGGTAGCGCTGGCGGGGGTTGAGGCAGTGAAGCTCTCCTCCGTATCCGACATCTTCCTCCCCCCTAGTGGACCGTGGCCTACCTTGCGATGATCCTGTTCCGTAGGCCGCGGCTCCGCAGTGGATCGTCAGGGTTGAGGACCTTCCGTCGCGCTCCTGTGACGTCGGCGTCTCCTGGGCTCCTTCCAGGACCTTACGCAACGTCCGGACGTGAGGCGGGGCTTCAGTTCTCGCGCGCTTTCGGAGTCCACGCCCCTCTTCTTCCCGCGCGGCGTCCTCAAGATGGCGTCCAATGGCGGGAAAACTCCACGGATGGCGGGAAGAAGGCAGAAGATGGCGCCGGATGGCGGGAAACTTCACCGATGGCGGGAAGAAGGCTGAAGATGGCGCCGGATGGCGGGAATCTTCACCACAGGTAAGTTTGAAAAGTCTCTTTTTCAGGCACGCAGTACCCGGTGGTTGCGGGCACGAAATCCTGCCGACTACGCCAAAGTTGACGCGCCCCTGGGCCTGTGTCGCGCTGCGTTGCGCACGCGGGAGCTTACCCGGAGCCGGATCTCTTGAGGGTTGTAGTCTCGTGGCGGTGACCCGGTCCGTGCCCAGGGAGTCAAACTGAGCGGCGATGTAACAGCGGTAGATGCAGGACGACTACGCCACCCGTTGAATGCAGCTATGGAGCTGCCGCTGCAGGACAGTCCGCTGAGGCCGGTGGATGGATGGTGCAGCGTAGATGGTATAACCCCCAACGGGAGGGGTATGGCCTCAGGGCAGCAGATGTGGATGATGGGGGTAGCAGGAACCACTCAGAGACGGTGCGGTGTAATTCAGGGTCTTTACTGGTAACAACGATAGACCCTCCTGGAGTACTTGCTAGTGAACGGGGCCTGGTCAGTCCTTGAGCAGATGGGATCTCCCCTGGCCAGGCGGAGTTGTAGGCCTCCCAAACTGACTGTACTCTTCTGGCTACCTTGCTAGAAGCGGATATAAGTAGCCCACGTCCCTGAGTGTACCGTCTGGTGCTCACCCGTATGGCCGGTGACTCGGGGCCTTCTAATGGCTTCCGCTCCACGATGGCGGTGCTGGTCCCACGCGTGTGACCGTGCCTTCGGGTTTCTGGGCCTGAGGACCTGAAATCCCCTGCCGGTCGGCTTCTGCTGCTGGGTAAGAGTTAGTCCCCACAGCCTCGGACGCCGGGTCCGGTAAGAAAGCTTCTCAGTCAGGGCGAGCTCTGCAGCTGCCAGCCCCTGACTTGTAGTAGTATTGCTCCCACTGAGCTTCTGCTGTTTCTTCCTGTGACTGTTTCTTGTCTCTACTCTCCTTGACTGCTAACCCTGCTTCAGCCCCGGGTTTATATAGGGGAAGTTCTTCCCCTCCCAAGACTGGGCAGGAGGTGTGGCATGCACAGGATCCCTGACCAAAGGACCTCCCACCTGCTCTCAGACATAATATCTCTATCACTGTGGCAACCAGACCCCTGGGGTGTCACACTAACTTCTATCATCATCATCATGCTCCTCACTTTGGCACTCTCAACTCGCCTGATGGAGAAGCCAGGGCCCACCGGAGGAGTCTGGTTCTCTGGTGGGCTCGTCCAATGCTGCCCTAAAGCAGGCCAGGCTAAGAAAATTGTTGGGGAAGTTTGAAGGAGAAATAGGGGCGGCTGGGAACCGCTTATGGACAACCGGCCGCCCCCAGGCGGCTGGGGACCGTGTGTGGACACCCGGCTGCAGGGTGGCTGGGGACCAAGTATGGACACCCGGCCGCCCCCTGGCGGCTGGGGACCGAGCGTGGACACCCGGCTTTTAGGCAGTAACCTGGTTGTCAGAGATGCTTCCAGGGGTCTTCCCCATGCTGTTCCCATGTCTTTTCAGCACTGTATGCATGTGTCACACAGCACATGGCCAGATAAGATTGTAAAATATTAAAATTACATTTCCCGGTGAATACATTTGTCACGGTTGAAAGCAATACAAAAGTGCAAAAACGCATAAAAAATGCTACTTGTGAACATAGCCCAAGGTGTGGAGGAGTATTTTTGTTTTTGGTTATTTATTTTACCTTATACACAAGTCTTTACTCTGCAAAGGATGTTCCTAAACATATTTCACAGGAAAACCGTTTCAGTTTAGTTTTTGAACGTTATATTGTGAGCTTAATACCTCTGACCACGTTGTTGACAGCAGTGACCTGGGGGTCAGAAATGCTTCCTGGGGCGATGCCCATGCTGTCCCCTTGTCTTTTGAGCATTGTCACTATAGTTTTGGGCACTTTTTAGGCTTTCTACAGACTGCCGGGGGTGCCGCCGCAAAAATGCTCGGGTCTCCCATAGACTAACATTGAGCTTCGAGCACCCGAGCATTTTAGTGCTCGCTCAACACTAATAATCACCACACTCTATGGAGACTCATTGTAACAAATTTAAGGAGCAACATACTAAAAACATTTTAATTGATAAATGTCATAAAACATAAAAAATAAAAATATTAGGCATTTTATATAATAATAATAATAATTAAAAAATAAAATAATAATCATTTTATTATTCCATGGTGCTTTACAATTCAGATGTTACATGTGCAATGTCAGACATTACAAAGTAGCACAATTCCTACAAGAGGAGGTGAGGTCCCTGCTCACAAGTTTGCAACTTAAAAGTAAAGTTGGACACAAAAGGTAATAAGTGTTTGTAGTATATGGTACGGCCACCTTTTAGAATAAATAAGGATATACATATAAGGCTGCATGAACCGGCCACCAGCCGGTATCTGTGTAGTGAGCTGGCAGACTCTGGCTGTTCTGTGATAATTGAGATAGAGCCTGTTACAGGAATGATTACGCAGGATGGTGTTGCCACCTTGTGGCCAGAGGTTGCACCTGCGCAGGGTGTGATGACAGAGAAAAAGACTGAGCCTCCTGTGTCCCGCCCTAGAGAGTCACGTGACCAGAGTGGGAAGCAGGAAAAAGCGCGCAAAGAGTCTGTTGTTGTCTGTGAAAAGAGCCAGGACGGTGTGCAGCTCCTCGTGTGTGGTGCAGAGGAGACTCTCAACGTGATTTCTTTTATCTGACACCTTATCCTCAGAGCCTTCCCCAGCTTCTGCACTGCTGAAGGATTCAGCTGTTACACTCCCTGCTACTGGAGTGTGGACTACATAAGGGAATCCACAAAAGCTGCTATCCGGATCAGAGAGACTGTAAGCGGGACCTCTGGCGAGAGGCCGAAGTATTCCTTTCTTTCAGTAAAATTTGTTGTTCCTGTCTTCTTCGGCTGGGACCCCTTCCTGCAAAGACAGACAGGCCTGCGACGGGGGACACATCCTTCTGGAGTAAAGGACTGGTAACGTGTGAGTAGGGACAGTGAGAGTCAGCTTATAAGTACACGTTATTGCTGTGCATATTTACGGTTGTCATTTATTGTGTTCTGCTGTGTATACAAGTAAAGATACGGTTATCAAGATAGAGTCTGTGTGTGGGGATCTTGCTGGGCCAGATCATAGATACCAACGCTCGGCCTTGCCCGCGGTCACTTCATCTGGCGTAGTCGACAGGATCTGTGACCAACAAGATTCCCACCCAGGCCACGTGTACAGTCAGAAAGCCCCGCCGGTGTCTATTGTGAATCAGGTCAGGAAATTTGGCGGACGAAACTACCCTGTACCAGAGTGGGCAGAACAAGTCCGGATACTGGGGGAAATGTATAATATTGACCCTAAGACCTTGGCAGAAATGGCGGTACTGACGCTAGAGGGGGAGGCATGGACGACAGTCAGACTGGAGACGGTCAGGGGCCAGCGTACAGTAGATGATTTGGTGCGGGTGCTGGAGAACACCTATAGGCTGACCACATACCAGGGAACACTGCAACACATGTTCTTTAGACGGACGCAGCTTGAATGGGAGGATATTCCCCAATATGCGAACGCCCTTCAGGTACTCCTTGAACAAGCCTGTGGAAAAGGGGAACAACTAGCTGGTATGGCTCCTCGTGACCTGGTACTGAGAGACCAATTTGTAATAGGACTGAGAGACCAGTATCTTAACCGCACGTTACAGGACTTGATCCGGATGATGCCGACTCTTACTTTTGCTGAAGTCAAACAGGAAGCCATAGAACGTTCAACGGGACCCGTCATGGATGTGGGGATTCAAGGTGCTGCGTGCAGATCCATATCTGACATTAAAAATCCGAACAGTGACATGGAAGACCTGAAACAGATGGTAGCAGACTTACAGAAACAGGTATTACAGTTGACATTAGACCGACAGGGAGACCAGCGAAGACAGCCTAGTCGTCCCGTGAGACAGTGTTGGTCATGCGGTGATCCTCGCCATAGGGCAAATCGCTGTCCTCAACACTTCCCTCCGCAAAAACCTCCGTCGCACCAACAAACAAACCCTCAGTCGCCCCAGCGAAGGGAATTTCGATCAGACCAGCGAATGGAACCCCAGCCATATCCACAAGCAGAGCTACCACGCCGGGCCTCACCACAATGGCCGCCGTTAAACTAGACATCCCTGCAGCTGAGGCTCGTGCAGCAGGGGAGGCCAAGGAGAGGGGTGTGGAAAAACAGAGCCGATGGCGGAGTGCTCTTGCCTCGAATAGCCCGACACTTGAAGTTGTCCTGGAAGGAATTGCCGTACAGGGACTGATGGACACCGGGTCACAAGTGACCACGATCTCTGAACAGTTTTACGAAAATTACCTCAAACCAAGAACTGCTCGTGACCCAGACACCGCCATTAAGATTATTGCGGCTAATAATCTACCCATTCCAGTGACCGGAGTTGCTTGGATGGACACAAAGGCCTGCGGACAGGACTTATGGAAACGAGGGATCGTCATCGTCAAGGAAGGTTTCGGCTCCGAGACCCATGTGATAGTTGGAATGAACATCTTGAAAGACCTGGATCTTATGCTGTTGACAAGAAAAGGACCCAAATACTGGCAGAAAGTCACCAAACATAAGCCGACTCATCTGGCATTCCAGCGCGTAATCCGGACCGTTGGACTTCAACAGATGGCAGAGGAACAACTACCCCTAGCCGCCATTACGGTGCCACGCCATACTCGGATTACTTTGCCCGCTGAAAAAGAGACAGTCATTTCCTTACCCCTTAACACCCACCGACAACTTGAGGGGGTTGAAGTGTTGGTCAAGCCGAGGACCCCAAGTGGGGGTAAGCTAAACCCACTAGTTGCTCGCACTCTAGCCGTCGTGAGGAACGGGAGAGTCCATGTCAGGTTAAACAACACTGCAGACGTAGGCCTAGCCCTTGAAGCCGGCACTCAGCTTGCCCGGGTATATGCTCTACCCACGGAAGTGAATCCCATTGGACCCCTAAAATTCACCCCGTCTACAGAAGGCGACTGGACGGTAACCGTCTCAGCCATAAACGCTCAAGTAGACGATGAAGACATTGGGTGAAAACTACGGGAAAAAGTACAGCTAGACACGTCTCAATACACCAAACAAGAAGTGTCTCAAGTGGAGGAACTCCTACGGGAACACCAAAACTCCTTTGCAAAGCATGACACAGACTTTGGGTGTACCACCAGTATCCAGCACGAGATATCCACGGGCGACACCCCCCCATATCCGCGAGAGGTACCGGCAGATACCACATCAGCAATACCAGGAGGTGAAAAGCCTGTTAGAATCCATGCTACGCGCCGGAGTGGTACGTGAAAGCCAGAGCCCGTGGGCTGCACCCGTGGTGATAGTCAAAAAGAAAGATGGTTCCCTAAGATTTTGCGTGGACTACCGTAGGCTGAACGCTTGCACTATCCGGGACTCATATCCACTTCCTCGGATCGAAGAGTCACTGACGGCCCTAAAGAAGGCCAAATATTTTTCGTCCCTAGACCTGGCCAGTGGATATTGGCAGGTTACAATGAGTGAGAAGGACAGGGAAAAGACCGCCTTCATCCTTCCCATGGGCCTGTATGAGTTCGACCGGATGCCGTTCGGCTTGAATAACGCTCCGGGGACCTTTCAGAGACTGATGGAACGCTGTCTGGGAGACTTCAACTTTGAGTTTACGCTGATATACCTTGACGACATCGTGGTATACTCCGCCACCTTTGAGGATCATCTTCACAAGCTTGGCCAAGTGTTCCAGCGCTTGAGGGGACACGGCTTGAAGTTGAAGCCCAGCAAGTGCCTTCTGTTCCAGCAGGAAATCGACTACTTGGGTCACCGGATCTCGGCCGAAGGTGTCCAGCCCTCTCCGGAGAAGATAGCAGCCGTTCAAGAGTGGCCGCAGCCAACTACCGTCAAAAAAGTTCGGGCTTTTCTGGGACTGGCAGGCTACTACCGTCGGTTTGTCAAGGACTTTGCTCGGCTTGCTGAACCACTGCATGAGGTTCTCCGAGGGACCGCGAACAGTCCCAGAGGGCGACGCATCAGTTGGGGGCCTGACCGAGAAAAATCCTTTCAGGCACTTAAGGCTGCTCTAACATCCCCCCCTGTTCTGGCGTATGCAGATTACACATTACCGTTTCAGTTGCAAACCGACGCCAGCCTTCAATGCCCAGGGGTGGTCCTCTCTCAAGTTCAAGATAATAAAGAACGCATGATAGCCTATGCCTGTAGGTCTCTCCGTGATACCGAAAAGAATCCCCTCAACTACAGCTCCTTCCGTTTGGAACTCTTGGCTCTGACTTGGGCTATGACGGAGAAATTTGCCGGCTATCTGACAGGAGCGAAGGTGCTGGTCATGACGGACAACAATCCTCTTGCCCACCTAGAGAATGCCAAACTAAGGGCAATGGAACAGCGCTGGATGGCCAGGCTCTCTAGATTCCAGTACAAAATTAAATACAGAGCGGGGAACGAGAATCAGAATGCTGACAGCCTGTCTAGAGTGACATCATCCCCGCCAGTGGGGGACTGGGATGAAGAGTTGGAGGAAGATGAGATGCCTGACTTTGCCCGGCTCGCAAAGCAAATAGAAGATAGCCGCCAGTATGCTGTAGGAGGGATTGAAGCCGTAGTGGGATCTCCCCTGTCCCAGCAAGAATGGGCCAAGCTTCAAGATCGAGATCCCGAGCACGTCTTACTGAAACAGTATGTGAATAAACAAGAGAAACCGCCCTCCGAAGTGAGAGACCGACTATCGACCGGAGCCTTGGCTCTGCTCGCCCAATGGGATCGGCTGATCGTGAAAGATGGAGTCCTGTGTCGCAGGGCCCTTCTATCCCATATGCTGGAGGAGTGTTTGCAGATTGTCGTCCCGGTGTAGTTGGCCCATGAGATGGTGGGCGAAGCTCACAGGAGGAACGGCCACTTCGGCATAGACAAGACCCTCCGGTGGACCCAGCAGTTCATTTTTTGTCCGGGGCTCCGTAAGCTGGTTGAAAACATCTGTCAAGGATGCCGTACCTGTGAATTCCACAAGTCCGCGGAGCAGCGTGCCCCCGTCCAGACTATTAAGATGTCGAGGCCCCTCGAACTGTTGATGGTGGACTATCTGTTGATCGGAACGGCGAATAGTGGCTACCAGTACTGTCTGGTGATGGTGGACCACTTCACGAAATTGGCCGTCGCTGTTGCTACCAAGGATCAGACTGCTGAATCAGCTGCACAGGCCATCTGTCAGCAATTCGTTCGGGTCTACGGGTGTCCGGAGCGGCTACACTCTGATCAGGGGGCTTGTTTCGAAGGGCGAGTCATTGAAGAACTCCAACGGATGTATGGAATCAAGAAGTCCAGGACCACCCCTTACCATCCACAAGGGAATGGCGCGTGTGAACGCTTTAACTGGACCCTCTTACAACTGATCCGGACACTGGCTGAAGACAAAAAGCCCGACTGGTCTCGATTCCTCCCAGAACTGCTGTGGGCCTATAATAATCAAGTCCATTCCGTCACCGGATACACCCCATTACCCTTCTCTTTGGCCTTCCAGACAAAGACATCCATGAGTTGCAACTGTCTAGCTCCGAAGAAGATACCTGTGGTACCTATCCTTCCTGGCTACAAACACACCGCCAGAGAATGGAGACTGTCTACCGGCTAGTAGGCCAACAAATCCAGGATCAAGTGCACGCTGACCCACTTCCGGTACAAGAGGACTCACTGAATGTAGGTCAACTGGTCCTAGTCCGTATAAAGAAACCGCAAGGGAAACTCCGGCCCAAGTGGGAGACCGAAGTCTATCGAGTAATTGGACAGCCGTACCCCGGTGGCCCCGTCTATCGAGTGCAGGGCGAAGACAGTGGCAGCATCCGAACTTTGCACCGTAATATGTTGCGCCCCTGCCGTTCCCAGCCTGACTCCCCTACTGTGATACCTAGAGAGATGGATATCACTAATACTGTCGGAGACGCTGACCCTGGGGATGTAGAGATTGAATGCATGCCTACCCCTGTCCGTCCGACTGACGCACTTGGACCGATTACCTCCTCTACTGACATGTCGACTGGGAAAGAGAGTGGGGTGACTGATCGGAGGGAGGGGATCCAATCTGTTAGGCGGACAACGAGAACCGCTGCAGGGGTACCTCCAGGACAGTCCTACAGAGACCAATATGTGTGGCCCTCTTCCCAGCCGCCCCCTGTCACATCCACAGCCATCGCCGCCCTGGAACCGGTCGTTGACAGGGACTGCCAACCTTTGAGTGGGGGGGCGTGTAGTGAGCTGGCAGACTCTGGCTGTTCTGTGATAATTGAGATAGAGCCTGTGACAGGAATGATTACGCAGGATGGTGTTGCCACCTTGTGGCCAGAGATTGCACCTGCAGGGTGTGATGACAGAGAAAAAGACTGAGCCTCCTGTGTCCCGCCCTAGAGAGTCATGTGACCAGAGTGGGAAGCAGGAAAAAGCGCGCAAAGAGTCTGTTGTTGTCTGTGAAAAGAGCCAGGACGGTGTGCAGCTCCTCGTGTGTGGCGCAGAGGAGACTCTCAACGTGATTTCTTTTATCTGACATCTTATCCTCGGGGCCTTCCCCAGCTTCTGCACTGCTGAGGGATACAGCTATTACACTCCCTGCTACTGGAGTGTGGACTACATAAGGGAATCCACAAAAGCTGCTATCCGGATCAGAGAGACTGTAAGCGGGACCTCTGGCGAGAGGCCGAAGTATTCCTTTCTTTCAGTAAAATTTGTTGTTCCTGTCTTCTTCAGCTGGGATGCCTTCCTGCAAAGACAGACAGGCCTGCGACGGGGGACACATCCTTCTGGAATAAAGAACTGGTAACGTGTGAGTAGGGACAGTGAGGGTCAGCTTATCAGTACACGTTATTGCTGTGCATATTTACGGTTGTCATTTATTGTGTTCTGCTGTGTTAAAAATGTATACAAGTAAAGATACGGTTATCAAGATAGAGTCTGTGTGTGGGGATCTTGCTGGGCCAGATCATAGATACCAACGCGCGGCCTTGCCCGCGGTCACTTCATCTGTATATGTTCAGATTTTTTATCAGTTAACAAAATGCATAGTTAAGATTGATAAATGCAAAAAAATGTTAGTAAACCTAGAAATTTGTTTTTTAGTTAATTTTTTTTTTATTTTAATTAATAATAGCATAGAAGGATAAGGAGGGGGACTAGGAACATAATCAATAGCCAAAATCATAGTCAGGAGGACAGCCGGGGTCAGATACTGGGTGATCAGTAAAAGCCAATCAGTATGAATACCGCGGAGCCCGGTGACAGAGGCGTTACTGAAACATGTCCAGGTATAGATGGACCAGTCAGAAGGCCACAGGTAGATGGTGATGGTCCTTCTATACAGGTCCAGCAGTGATGGTGGATCTGCTGGACTTCAGGTTTTCTGTCTTTTAGATGGTTTCAGGGCAACAGTAACAGCATGCAAATGCACGAGCAGCCCTGGATAATCCACGCCGGCAGGATGATAAGATCCGGCGGAAGATGGAACCTATGAGAAGAGAAGTAAATATAATGTAAGTGATGGGACTCCATAATACATGATACTACTGTGCGGTCACTGTGCCGGACGGCAGAGGAATCTCATCACACAGAGGTCAGGGATCATTGTCAGCCATCATACATGTGACAATCCATCACTGACAGATGACATCTGCTCCGCATGAATTATTCTCACTGACCGACATCACACAACATGGAGCTGATTCTCACACTTACCTCGTCTCTTATTCCCCTTTTCTACATTTTCAGATTTTTCTTGCTCTTTACTCAGATTTATTGAAGATTTTCTTTCCTCCTGAGCTGGAAATTCTGATCAGAAAGTAAAAAAAACCTCAGTAACGACATATTCCCATGGGACCTGCTTAGTCTCCTGTATATAGTCCTGTCTCCTATAGTCCTGAAAATCTAGTATTGCTTCATAATAGGGCAGAATAAGTCCTATATAATGTGCATAACCTCATCTGAGGGACATTAGATGTACCACTACTATAGAGAAGTAAGTGTCCTGTCTGCCGCCATGTGGTACATCATTGATGAGAGATATTTTATAATAGGAGACGATGTCTCCTTATGATGATGTAGCTTATTGGATGCTACAACATATCTCACAGAAACAATGAAAAAAACTTCTGTACACAATGTAAGGAAATAGAGATAGAGTATGGGCCATGGGCAACATAATTGGGATCCATGAAACATAGACAACATAGGAAACCTATTACAGAAAAACCACGTAGAAATATTTGAGCCTTAAAGACAACATTCACATTGTTGGTGCTGTAGACATGTACATACCTGACAATGGGGACGAGGATGGCAAACTGCTAATAGCATCTTCTCTATCAGATAGAGGAACAGAATCTTTCTGCCTGTTTGAAAGAAAATAAATGTGTAAATCAGAAATAAATGCAGTATAAAAGGGGTTTTCTCAGTATAAGAACATGGACAATAGGGCCTAATAGGATGCATGACCGTCATAGTGGGGAAGGTTTCCTGCTCAAAACTACCTTCTATAGAGCCGAGCAGAAATCAGCTGCTAAGCATGACTGGCATGTAATACTACATCTCTGCCACAATATGGGCAGCACTAAAAATGCATGACCGGCCGCAATTATAGACTGTTAGTTATCACCAGCAGTTTCTAAAGGCAAAAGCACAATTACCGCTCATCATGGGGTGGTGGATGCTGAATTTGATAATATGGTATTTATATCCTATATTTGATGTTGTGTACATATATCATCCTGAAGCTCCCAGTAGTGGCCCCATAATCTACTCACATCTCTGAGATGTTTGTGCTGGATTCTACGGTATACTCTGGAGAGGACTTGGGATCCTCATTGTCCATTGTCCTGGTAGCAGTGGTACAGAGCTAAATGTGGAAACAATAAAAAATATATGAAATAATTTAATGTTTACTTTTACGTGTCTTTTACACATATTTTGGATTTATTAATCACATACTTACTTTTGAAAATCGTTCAGAAGTTGATATAAAATTGTGGAAGTCAAGACTCTCATTGTCCTCACTTGTGTGCTCTGAGACCAGATGTTTGTTTATATCATAATGATCTACAAGACATAGATAATGAAGTGCTATTAGAGGTTGTCAGTATAACACAGTCACCATTTATCATTAATATTAATGGGAAACAATTGTTACATATTAAGGAAGACGAGACAAACAGCCGCTTAGTCTAGATGACGTCTTCTACTTACTCATAAATAAGCTGGTGTCCACATCTGATGTTAGCTTAGGAACATACACCGGCTTTTGACTTAGAAGGTTATCAAAGTCTAAGTCACTTAAGAAGGGATGACCCTTGATCTCAAATACTCCTCCTGGATAAAGAAAAACAAAGGTGATGTGGATATTGTCAGAAACTCCCCCATATCTAAACGGTGTATCTTAATCTGAACTATTATATAACTGAGCCGACATGTAAGAAATAGACTAAAGCACTAAAAATGCACAAGCTGATAGACAAGTGCCGATCCTCATGTACATTTGCGATATATCCTCGGTGTAATAAGGAAATAATAATATTATTATATCTGTTACCTGTCCCAAGTCTATGCACAGGATTTATTATGAGCAGCTCTGTGATAAGGGTCTGAGCATCAGGTGGAGGAGCACGATCACAATTCCAAATTATGTGTCCTGTTATGTAGAAAATTACAGAACATAAAACCTCTTTACTGGACTATAAGATAAAGCAAAGGAAAAAACTAAACTAATGTAACCAGTCAAAGCAATGATTGGATCATTCTACTTACCAATGCCAATACTTTTATAAAGCTCAATTACAGAACCCCCACGAAGTGGTACGTATCCCAGGAGAAATTCAAGTAGGATTATCCCCATTGACCACCAGTCAACAGGTCTTCCGTAGCCTTTCTTTAGGATGATCTCTGGGGCTTTGTATAACGGGGTGCCACAGTCCTGGAAACCAAGAGAGATTAGAGATGAAAATAGATTAAATTATTATTTTGCCAAGTTTTCGACATAAAAACAGAATGACAGAAGATAAAATATCAGTGGAAAAGTTATCTAAAAATGAAGAATGTAGAGAAGACACAATAGGGTGATGAGATTTGTACAGAACCAGCTAAGTTCCTGTAAATAATGCTGACCTCACGGTTCAGGAACTCTCTGGCGATGTCCTCCGCTAATTCCTTGTAGATGTTGGTGTTTGGTATCATGACACCAACTTTTGAAAGCCCAAAATCTGTGACTTTAATATGTCCAGTAGACGTTATCAGGAGGCTGTGAAAGAAAAGATGGGTTTAGCTTCATAGACCGTGAGATGATAAAGGATAAATTTCCCCCTTTTGTTATAATACAGGGGGCACTTACTTCTCTGGCTTCAAGTCTCTGTGCACCACACCATAACTATGGAGGTATTCTACAGCAAGAACCGCTTCTGCAAAGTATAAGCGGGCCAAGGGGACAGGTAAAGGACCCCTGGTTCTTAGGAGGGTCCTGCAGTCTCCACCTATAGAAGAAAGAAAATATGACAGGTAAGTGGTTTATTCAGCGGATCACCATAATGTATAATGAGAAGTGAGCAGAGACATTGGGGCAGGAGAGAATATATAAAGATATAATGTATATTCGACATAATATTAGTCTGAAGTCATGGTGAAACGTCATCCATGTAACTAATAACACAAATAGCATCTTGTCTACAGCTGGAGATACTGACAGTGCGGACATACAGGGAGATCACACACATCAATGACTTTCCGGGCATCTTGGTAATGGATAACCTGTAGTAAATGCTCTGTGGGGATGTAACCATTCACATTGAAAAATCCTAATTTTAAGAGTGGTGATAAAATGTAAGCAGACATGGTCTGAATATAATACAATGTACGTGTCCTACCTCCTACATACTCCATGACCATACACAGGTGAGATCTTGTAGGGAAGGAGCAGAGCATGGAGACCACAAAGGGACAATCAGCGAATGTCAGGATGTCCCTCTCCAGAAAGGCCATTTCCACTTTCCGTGGCCTATCCAAGTTCTTCTTGGCCATTTTCTTCATAGCAAAGACCTGTTGTGAGACTTTATGATGCACTAAGTAGACGGCACTAGAGAGAAGGAGAATCCAAGGGTTATAATAAATCCTTATTACAGTCTGTATATAGAAGTCATTATATGATTTTCTGTACTAATGTTTATACTAGAAGTCCGGCCATCACTAGAAATCCACATCTAGAAATACATGAGACACTACATAGATCACCTATGGGAGGTTCCACAATGCCACGTCTGCCGGAGCCCTCACCAAGGTCACATTACAGGTGAGAGAATCTACCGAAATTCTTCTTGGGCAGATTCGCTATAATTGACCAGTAGTTACGATTCAGTCCAAATAAAAATTGGTCTAAATTGAAAGTCTTCCAATTGCTGTAAGCAGATGTTTTTTAAGCTCTCTCCACACCCCAAAGCATAATAAATGGAGGGGAGGAAATACGTTAAAATGTAATTAAACATAATATACCCACCTGTCCTAGGCCCTCGCCTGTCCATCACTGCAGTCCTCCATCCTCTGTGCCAGTCTTTGGTTGTTCTGGCGCCCCCTTCTGCTGCTGAGGCCAGTGATTGGACTCACATGGTCATGGTGGACGGTGGCAGGTGCAGATGTCATTGATGTCCATATCGTGTCACCCCTATCGTGACCATGTGTAGCCAATAACTCTTATCAGCTCCATAATGAAGCCCCCCCAAAAAAACAAAGACTGGAGCGGAGAGCAGGAAAGCTCTGGTGGAGGTGGCAGCATAAGGACAGATGAGGGTCCAGGACAGGTGAGTGTAATGTATTATATTATTTGAATCCCTTTCCTTACAGTTTGATTTGTTACAGATCAGTTTGCTCAACTGGATATACAGTACAGTAACTGAGCTGAATAGTGACATTTAGATGTGGACAGTGGTGTGGACTTGTATCGTTTCCCTATGACAGTGATGGCGAATCTTTTAGAGACCGAGTGCCCAAACTGCAATCCAAAACTCACTTATTTATCGCAAAGTGCCAACACGGCAATTTAACCTGAATACTGTCTGAGGTTTTATTTTGGAAAAACAACTCCTACATTAGCACGCAATAGAGTCTATAGCAAAGAGCTTGTAAGCGCTGCAGTCCAAGCCTAAGATTCTCGCCACCGATTGCAGAGGAGGTCTGTTCTTGAGAATGGAGAGGATTTTTATTCAAAAGTAAAATTGCAAAGTCGTTTGTTTTTACAACCTCTTTGTTTCTGTAACCCTTTATCATGATGAGAATAACCCTTTAAGCCAGGGATGTCAAACTTTAATATACAGAGGGCCAAAATTAAAAGCTTGGACAAAATCACAGGCCAAACTTTATATTTGTTAAAAAATGTCTACAATTCAGGAAGTTTTTCCTTATCAAATAAAACTATTAACTTTTGCAATTATATTGTAATAATATAATATGTTATGTAAGAGCCGTAAAAAGCATGGCCTAATGTAAATATGTAATAACAAAAGGATAAAAAAAACTTGAATAAAACAGATAATAAAGTATGATGCAAACAAATGTGCCCCCAAACAGAGTATGATACCCCCACAGTGAATTCCTCCACATGCACAGTATGATGACCCTACTGTACCCCCCATCAATCCCTGGTGACCCCATCACAGTATGATTGTGACCCCATCACAGTATGATTCTCCAGCAGTAATCCCCACACAGCCCTCCATACAGTATAATGGTCCCCACATAGTTCTCCATACAGTATAATGACACCACATAGTCCTCCATACAGTGTAATGGGCCCCACATAGTCCTCCATACAGTATAATGGGCCCCACATAGTCCTCCATACAGTATAATGGCCCCATATAGTCCTCCATACAATGTAATGGCCCCACATAGTCCTCCATACAGTACAATGGCCTCACATAGTCCTCCATACAGTATAATGGCCCCACATAGTCCTCCATACAGAATAATAGGCCCCACATTGTCCTCCATACAGTATAATGGTCCCCACATAGTTCTCCATACAGTATAATGACACCACATAGTCCTCCATACAGTGTAATGGGCCCCACATAGTCCTCCATACAGTATAATGGGCCCCACACAGTCCTCCATAAAGTGTAAAGGGCCCCACATAGTCCTCCTTACAGTATAATGGCCCCCACATAGTCCTCCATACAGTGTAATGGGCCCCACATAGTCCTCCATACAGTGTAATGGCCTCACATAGTGCTCCATACAGTGTAATGGGCCCACATAGTCCTCCATACAGTATAATGGCCCCATATAGTCCTCCATACAATGTAATGGCCCCACATAGTCCTCCATACAGTACAATGGCCTCCCATAGTACTTCATACAGAATAATGGGCCCCCATATGGTCCTTCCTACAGTATAATGGCCCCCACATAGTCCTCCATACAGAATAATGGGCCCCCATATGGTCCTTCGTACAGTATAATGGCCCCACATAGTCCTCCATACAGAATAATGGGCCCCACATAGTCCTAAATACAGAATAATGGGCCCCCATATGGTCCTTCCTACAGTATAATGGCCCCCACCTAGTCCTCTATACAGTGTAATGGGCCCCACATAGTCCTCCATACAGTGTAATGGCCCCATATAGTCCTCCATACAGTGTAATGGGCCCACATAGTCCTCCATACAGTATAATGGCCCCACATAGTCCTCCATACAGAATAATGGGCCCCCATATGGTCCTTCCTACAGTATAATGGCGCCCACATAGTCCTCCATACAGTGTAATGGGCCCCACATAGTCCTCCATACAGTGTAATGGCCCCATATAGTCCTCCATACTGTGTAATGGGCCCATATAGTCCTCCATACAGTATAATGGCCCCACATAGTCCTCCATACAGTATAATGGCCCCACATAGTCCTCCATACAGTATATTGGCCTCATATAGTCCTTCCTACAGTATAATGGGCCCCACATACTCTTTCATACAGTATTATGAGCACCACATAGTCCTCCATACAGTGTAATGGTCCCACATAGTCCTCCATACAGTACAATGGCCTCACATAGTCCTCCATACAGAATAATGGGCCCCACATAGTCCTCCATACAGAATAATGGGCCCCCATATGGTCATTCCTACAGTATAATGGCCCCCACACAGTCCTCCATACAGTGTAATGGGCTCCACATAGTCCTCCATACAGTGTAATGGCCCCATATAGTCCTTCATACAGTGTAATGGGCCCACATAGTCCTCCATACAGTATAATGGCCCCACATAGTCCTCCATACAGTATAATGGCCCCACATAGTCCTCCATACAGTATATTGGCCCCATATAGTCCTTCCTACAGTATAATGGGCCCCACATACTCTTTCATACAGTATTATGAGCACCACATAGTCCTCCATACAGTGTAATGGGCCCCACATAGTCCTCCATACAGTATAATGGCCCCACATAGTCCTCCATACAGTATAATGGCTCCAAATGCTCCTCCATATTGTAAAATGGCCCCATATAGTCCTCCATACAGTATAATGGCCCCGCATACTTCTCCATATTTTATAATGGCTCCATATAGTCCTCCATACAGTATAATGGCCCCGCATAGTCCTCCATACAGAATAATGGGCCCCCATATGGTCCTTCCTACAGTATAATGGCCCCCACATAGTCCTCCATACAGTGTAATGGGCCCGCATACTTCTCCATATTTTATAATGGCCCCACATAGTCCTCCATACAGTATAATGGCCCCACATAGTCCTTCATACAGTATATTGGCCCCATATAGTCCTTCCTACAGTATAATGGGTTCCACATAGTTTTTCATACAGTATTATGAGCACCACATAGTCCTCCATACAGAATAATGGGCCCCACATAGTCCTCCATACAGAATAATGGGCCCCCATATGGTCCTTCCTACAGTATAATGGCCCCCACATAGTCCTCATACAGTGTAATGGCCCCATATAGTCCTCCATACAGTGGAATGGGCCCACAAAGTCCTTCATACAGTATAATGGCCCCACATAGTCCTCCATACAGTATAATGGCCCCACATAGTCCTCCATACAGTATATTGGCCCCATATAGTCCTTCCTACAGTATAATGGGCCCCACATACTCTTTCATACAGTATTATGAGCACCACATAGTCCTCCATACAGTGTAATGGGCCCCACATAGTCCTCCATACAATATAATGGCCCCACATAGTCCTCCATACAGTATAATGGCTCCACATGGTACTCCATATTGTATAATGGCCCCATATAGTCCTCCATACAGTATAATGGCCCTGCATACTTCTCCATATTTTATAATGGCCCCATATAGTCCTTCCTACAGTATAATGGGCCCCACATACTCTTTCATACAGTATTATGAGCACCACATAGTCCTCCATACAGTGTAATGGGCCCCACATAGTCCTCCATACAGTATAATGGCCCCACATAGTCTTCCATACAGTATAATGGCTCCATATAGTCCTCCATACAGTATAATGGCCCCGCATAGTCCTCCATACAGTATAATGGCCCCACTTAGTCCTCCATACAGTATAATGGCCCCACATAGTCCTCCATACAGTATAAAGGCCCCACATAGTCCTCCATACAGTATAAAGAGACCACATAGTCCTCCATATTGTATAATGACTCCGCATACATCTCCGTACAGTATAATGGCCCTGCATAGTGTTCCATACTGTATAATGGCCCCACATAGTCCTCCATACCTTATAATGGCCCTACATAGTCCTCCATACAGTATAATGGCCCCGCATGGTCCTCCATACAGTATAATGGCCCCGCATACTTCTCCACACAGTATAATGACCCCGCATACTTCTCCATACATTATAATGACCTCGCATACTTCTTCGTACAGTATAATGGTCCTGCATAGTGTTCCATACTGTATAATGGCCCCACATAGTCCTCCATACCTTATAATGGCCCCACATAGTCCTCCATACAGTATAATGGCCCCGCATGGTCCTCCATACAGTATAATGGCCCCGCATACTTCTCCACACAGTATAATGACCCGCATACTTCTCCGTACAGTATAATGGTCCTGCATAGTGTTCCATACTGTATAATGGCCCCACATAGTCCTCCATACAGTATAATGGCCCCGCATGGTCCTCCATACAGTATAATGGCCCCGCATGGTCCTCCATACAGTATAATGGCCCCGCATACTTCTCCACACAGTATAATGACCCGCATACTCCTCCATACAGTATAATGACCCCGCATACTTCTCCTTACAGTATAATGGTCCTGCATAGTGTTCCATACTGTATAATGGCCCCACATAGTCCTCCATACAGTATAATGGGCCCCGCATACTTCTCCACACAGTATAATGACCCCGCATACTCCTCCATACAGTATAATGACCCCGCATACTTTTCCGTACAATATAATGGCCCTGCATAGCGTTCCATACTGTATAATCAGGTCGCACGTGTAGAGGAGAGTGGCCGCGGTGCTAGTGAGAGGGGAATGGTGCGCGGGCTGAGGAGAGTGATGGTGGTGGCGGCAGTGCTGAGGACATGGAGCTCGTGCCCACCGGGAGGGCTCTGCGTGCCATAAGTTCGCCACCACTGCCCTATGATAACACTGAATGTTAGAGCACAGAGGCAGAAGTATTGTCATAGGGAACCCTGAGAAATGTGGATTATGGTAACAGAAATCTCACCCAAAAGCTCCGCTGCTGATGAGTTTGGAAGTTTCATAGTCGCTCATATGCGGCTTTCCTGCCGGGATCAATGATGATTCGATCACGCTCTATAAAGGAATAAGAAATGATATTAAGGAAAAAAGCTCCAGATGCAGAAACGTCTCCCCCTATATTATGTCCCAGCTGATTTACACTGATCCGATGTAGGGAGGATACAAGCCGGACGCTCCGCAGACACGGATGTAATATAAGGGGGTCCTCTATACACCGGTATAATTGTAAAGTGCTGGATAATATGAGAGATCAAACAGAGAAGAACTTACTGGGAATCTGTCAGCAGGATTGTTCTATGTAATCTGGAAGTAGCATGATGTAGGGGCAGAGACCCTGATTCCAACGATGTGTTACTTACTAGGCTGTGTGCTTTTGTTTCCATAAAATCAGTTTTTGATCAGCAGGAGATTATCACTAGAGGACTATGTGTCTCGTGCCATGTAGTCCTATTGCTCTGTAACCCCGCCTCCACCACGGATTAGCAGCGTTCTGCCTATGCACAGTGTACACAGAAAGCTGCCAATCAGTAGTGTGGGCGGGGTTATACAGGGCTCAGCATTCAGAGGACTGCTAGATCTGCTGCGAATAAAACAGTGATTTTATTACAACTGCTGCACCCAGTAAAGTAAGTGATATATCGTTGGAATCAGGGTCTCTGTCCCTACATCATGCTGCTCTCTGATGAAATAGCATGAACCTGGTGACAGATTCCCTTTAATATAAATGCAGTTGACTAACACATTAGTGTCATCTCCACTTAGAATAGAGACGTCCCCTGGTTATATGGGGGATAATACTGGTCAGGTCAGTCACACCCCATAATCTGGTGATACACAGACGTCCCCCTCTATGATACTTACACCGGCGGATTCCTGGATCTCCGGGATCTCACAGATTCCACTGTCAGGATTCACCAGCGCAGATGGAACTAAAATAGTGATAAATGATGAAGAGATAAAATGTATTAGACGATATCAATCCTACATAGATAATACAGCGATATAACGGGGAAATGACAAGACGTCTGTGAATGGGATTAATACTCGTTATATGGGGATTCTAATATGGGAACGTACGGGGCATCCACAGATAAATGTAATGTAAATGATGGAGGACCCCCAATCATCACATGAATGAGGAGCTCCCCACCCCTGCTGCACATGAGAGTGATGGGAAGAGAGCTGAAACATAGCAGCCATATGCAAATTAGCCTGGAAGTGCACTGGGGGCATGTCACTGCACTCAGATTTCTCTTCCATGCCCCCAGTGCACTTCCATCCTGATTTGTATATGGCTTTTACATTAGATTTCTCCTGACTGGTACATTGGATTTCTGCAAGCAAATAATTATTATTAGGGGACAATGGCCTATACGGTCATACTCAGCGGCGGCAGGCCACGCGACTGCTATGGGACCCGTGAGCTGGTGGGGCCCAGTGTCAGCGCCCGCATTGGGCTCCGCCTGCATCGGGCCCCTTCCACATCCCACCCCAGATCGCAGTTGAAAGCAATGATGGAGGCGGGAGCGTTATATGAAACTTCCTTTCACATCATTCCCCCTCTGCGTCTGATGCAGCAGCGCGATGACATCAGTTCAATTGGGTCGGGTAGTGGAGCTGATGAGAGGCGCTGCAGAGACTGAAGCAGCGGGGGAACAAGGAGCGGTAAGTGTATATTTATTTATTTTTGAGTGAGTATGTGGTGCCCATATTGCTGGAGGACTGTGGCTGCACTCGATCCTATGGGTGCTGCACTCAGTCCTATGGGGGCTGCACTAAGCCCTCTAGGGGTTGCACTGAACCCTATGGGGGCTGCATTATGCCCTATGGGGGCTGGCTTATATTGCGAGGAAGACCATGGGGGGTGCATTATATTGCATGGAGGACCATGGGGGTGCATTATATTGCATGGAGGACCATGAGGGGTGCATAATATTGCGTGGATGACCATGGGAGGTGCACAATATTGCATGGAGGACAATATGGATGCATTATATTGCATGAAGGACCATGGGGGTGCATTATATTGTGTGAAGGACCAGGGGGATGCATTATATTGCATGGAGGACCATGGGGGGTGCATTATATTGCATGGAGGACCATGGAGGGTGCATTATATTGCATGGAGGACCATGAGGGGTGCATTATATTGCATGGAGGACCATGGGGGGTGCATTATATTTTGTGGAGGACCACGAGGGGTGCATTATATTGCATGGAAGACCATGGGGGTGCATTATATTGTGTGGGGACCATGGGGTGGCGCATTATATTATATGTAAGGCTATGTGGGACCATTATGATATTTGAAGGGTTATGTGGGGCCATTATAATATTTGGAGGGTTATGTCGGGGCATTATACTGTATGCAAGCAATTATACGGTGTGAAGATTTGTGTGGGGTCCATCTTACTGTGTGAAGGGCTGTGTGTTGCCTTTATACTGTTTGGAGGGCTAGCAGGGGCCATTTTATGGTGTGGTGAGGTATGGGGGCCATTATACTGCATAGAAGGCTGTGTGGGGGTCACAGTTGGGGGATCATACTGTGTTGGGGTCACCATGCTTTGCGTCGGGAGTTGAGGGGGTGTACAGTAGGGTCATTATACTGTGCATGTGGAGGCTAATGTGGAGGAATGCACCATGGAGGAATCATACTGTATTTGGGGGGCACTTTTGTTGGCATCATACTATAGGGGGGCAATGAAATAGAAATCTAGGACTTCAGCAGGAGGAAAATTAATATGTAAAGGCTGGAAAGTTGTGAGATCTGCTCTCCTGTCACTCCGACAATTATTTAATTTTTTTTTTTTCAGTTGGGGGGGCAATCAGAACTTCTGCTATTGTGCCCCATGATTTCTATGCATGCCCCTGGTCCTACCACTACTTCTATATGAAACAATGTGCTGCCAGGTTCCCATTACACAGAGTAGAGCAGACCTGGGCAAAGTGGAGCCCGTGGGCCACATCCGGCCCTCTGACTGTTCCAGTCCGGCCTGTGGACTGAGATAGCAGTAGGACTGAAGCAGAGGCCCACGGACCGCACCGTGCCTGCCCACTCGCTTACACCGCCGCCTGGCCCTGTCTCCATCTGCGAGCCGCTGAGCTGCTGCATTAGTAGAGGAGGGACCTCCAGCCCCTTCCTCCGCCAATCAGCGTGTGTAGCAGCTGACGCAATGACGTCATCGGAGACATGAAAAGAGGCACAGCACCGGGGGCACGGGAGCAAGGTGAATGTGTGCTTTTTTTAAGGTGTATGGGATGTCTGACAGGACACGGGGAGACTATAGGGGTCTATTGCAGGACATGGGGAGGCTATAGGGTTCTATTGCAGGACATGTGAAGGCTATAGGGGTCTATTGTAGGACATGGGGAGGCTATAGGGGTCTATTGCAGGACATGGGGAGGCTATAGGGGTCTATTGCAGGACATGGGGAGACTATAGAGATATATTGCAGGACATGGAGAGGTTATAGGGGTCAATTGCAGGACATGGGGAGGCTAGAGGGGTCTATTGCAGGACATGTGAAGGCTATAGGGGTCTATTGCAGGACATGGGGAGGCTATAGGGGTCTATTGCATGACATGGGGAGGCTATAGGGGTCAGTTGCAGGACATGGGGAAGGCTATAGGGGTCTATTGCAGGACATGGGGAGGCTATAGGGGTCTATTGTAGGACATGGGGAGGCTATAGGGGTCTATTGCAGGACATGGGGAGGCTATAGGGGTCTATTGCATGACATGGGGAGGCTATAGGGGTCTATTGCAGGACATGGGGAGGCTATAGGGGTCTATTGCAGGACATGGGGAGGCTATAGGGGTCTATTGCATGACATGGGGAGGCTATAGGGGTCAGTTGCAGGACATGGGGAAGGCTATAGGGGTCTATTGCAGGACATGGGGAGGCTATAGGGGTCTATTGTAGGACATGGGGAGGCTATAGGGGTCTATTGCAGGACATGGGGAGGCTATAGGGGACTATTGCAGGACATGGGGAGGCTATAGGGGTCTATTGCAGGACATGGAGAGACTATATAGGTCTATTACAGGACATGGGGAGGCTATAGGGGTCAATTGCAGGACATGGGGAGGCTATAGGGGTCTATTGCAGGACATGGGGAGGCTATAGGGGTCAGTTGCAGGACATGGGGGAGGCTATAGGGGTCGACTGCAGGACATGGGGAGGCTAAAGGGGTCTATTGTAGGACATGGAGAGGCTATGGGAGTCTATTGCAGGACATGGGAAGGCGATAGGGGTCTATTGCAAGACATGGGGAGGCTATGGGAGTCTGTTGAAGGACATGGGGAGGCTATGGGGGTCTGTTGCAGGACATATGGAGGCTATGGGGGTCTGTTACTGGACATGGGGTGGCTATGAGGGTCTGTTGCCTGACATGGGGAGGGTATGGGGGTCTATTGCAGGACATGGAGAGGCTATAGGGGTCTGTTGCAGGACATGTGGAGGCTATGGGGGTCTGTTGCAGGACATGTGGAGGCTATGGGGGTCTGTTGCTGGACATGGGGAGGCTATGGGGTCTATTGCATGACATGGGGAGGCTATAGGGGTCAGTTGCAAGACATGGGGAAGGCTATAGGGGTCTATTGCAGGACATGGGGAGGCTATAGGGGTCTATTGTAGGACATGGGGAGGCTATAGGGGTCTATTGCAGGACATGTGAAGGCTATAGGGGTCTATTGCAGGACATGGGGAGGCTATAGGGGTCTATTGCATGACATGGGGAGGCTATAGGGGTCAGTTGCAGGACATGGGGAAGGCTATAGGGGTCTATTGCAGGACATGGGGAGGCTATAGGGGTCTATTGTAGGACATGGGGAGGCTATAGGGGTCTATTGCAGGACATGGGGATGCTATAGGGGACTATTGCAGGACATGGGGAGGCTATAGGGGTCTATTGCAGGACATGGAGAGACTATATAGGTCTATTACAGGACATGGGGAGGCTATAGGGGTCAATTGCAGGACATGGGGAGGCTATAGGGGTCTATTGCAGGACATGGGGAGGCTATAGGGGTCAGTTGCAGGACATGGGGGAGGCTATAGGGGTCGACTGCAGGACATGGGGAGGCTAAAGGGGTCTATTGTAGGACATGGAGAGGCTATGGGAGTCTATTGCAGGACATGGGAAGGCGATAGGGGTCTATTGCAAGACATGGGGAGGCTATGGGAGTCTGTTGAAGGACATGGGGAGGCTATGGGGGTCTGTTGCAGGACATATGGAGGCTATGGGGGTCTGTTGCAGGACATGTGGAGGCTATGGGGGTCTGTTACTGGACATGGGGTGGCTATGGGGGTCTGTTGCCTGACATGGGGAGGCTATGGGGGTCTATTGCAGGACATGGAGAGGCTATAGGGGTCTGTTGCAGGACATGTGGAGGCTATGGGGGTCTGTTGCAGGACATGTGGAGGCTATGGGGGTCTGTTGCTGGACATGGGGAGGCTATGGGGTCTATTGCATGACATGGGGAGGCTATAGGGGTCAGTTGCAGGACATGGGGAAGGCTATAGGGGTCTATTGCAGGACATGGGGAGGCTATAGGGGTCTATTTTAGGTCATGGGGAGGCTATAGGGGTCTATTGCAGGACATGTGAAGGCTATAGGGGTCTATTGCAGGACATGGGGAGGCTATAGGGGTCTATTGCATGACATGGGGAGGCTATAGGGGTCAGTTGCAGGACATGGGGAAGGCTATAGGGGTCTATTGCAGGACATGGGGAGGCTATAGGGGTCTATTGTAGGACATGGGGAGGCTATAGGGGTCTATTGCAGGACATGGGGAGGCTATAGGGGACTATTGCAGGACATGGGGAGGCTATAGGGGTCTATTGCAGGACATGGAGAGACTATAGAGGTCTATTACAGGACATGGAGAGGTTATAGGGGTTAATTGCAGGACATGGGGAGGCTATAGGGGTCAGTTGCAGGACATGGGGGAGGTTAAAGGGGTCGACTGCAGGACATGGGGAGGCTAAAGGGGTCTATTGCAGGACATGGAGAGGCTATGGGAGTCTATTGCAGGACATGGGAAGGCGATAGGGGTCTATTGCAAGACATAGGGAGGCTATGGGAGTCTGTTGAAGGACATGGGGAGGCTATGGGGGTCTGTTGCAGGACATGTGGAGGCTATGGGGGTCTGTTGCAGGACATGTGGAGGCTATGGGGGTCTGTTACTGGACATGGGGTGGCTATGGGGGTCTGTTGCCTGACATGGGGAGGCTATGGGGGTCTATTGCAGGACATGGAGAGGCTATGGGGGTCTGTTGCAGGACATGTGGAGGCTATGGGGGTCTGTTGCAGGACATGTGGAGGCTATGGGGGTCTGTTGCTGGACATGGGAAGGCTATGGGGTCTGTTACTGGACATGGGGATGGGCTGGGGGTCTGTTGCTGCATATAGGGAGACTATAGAGTTTTATTGCAGGACATGGGTAGGCTATAGGGGTCTATTGCAGGACATGGGGAGGCTCTGGGAGTCAGTTGAGGGACATAGTGAGGCTCTAGGAGTCAGTTGAGGGACATGGTGAGGCTCTGGGAGTCTGTTGAGGGACATGGTGAGGCTATGGGGGTCTGTTGCTGGACATGGTAAGGCTATGGGGGTCTGTTGGAGGACATGAGGAGGCTATGAGGGTCTGTCCCAGGACATGGGGAGGCCTATGAGGGTCTGTTGCAGGACATGGGGAGGCTATGGGGGTCTGTTTCTGGATGTGGGGAGGCTGTGTGGGGCTCTCATGTTGGACGTCGAGTGATTATGGGGCTCATACGGTATATAGAAGGGGCTGTATTCGGGTTCGAACTGTATAAAGGGGGATTCTTACTTCTGCTCAATATTAAGTCATGCAATTAATATTAATGTAATTAATATAAGAATTATAATTATTATATTGATATTAATATGGATCAGAATTAATCACAGTCTCTAATGTGGCCCCTCGGGAAAATGAATTGCCCACCCTTGGAGTACAGAGTACATCTAACATTATCCCCGTCCTCTATTATATCTGGATATTCCTTGTAGAAGGTCGGATGATCGCTCACCTGTAATAAGATCGCTGTTCAGCTCCGGCTCACTCCTTTTAGGGTCAGGAATTTCCGGGGTCACGTTTTGCTCATATTCGCCGTCGCCTTCTGGTGTTTCCTGATTGATATAATATATATAATTAATATGTGGAATATTTCACTAAATTACCAAATACATAAATCAGGAAGGACTAAATCAACATTTACAGATACACCAATTGTAACTGTACGAATCCCGCGCCATCTTCAGAACTTTTCTCAGAAAGTTCTCTCACTTCAGGGGATTAAGATGAGTTAACATTACAAAATCTCACGTTCTGTGTCAGATTCTATTTTCTACACCGTGATATCCCAGAGCGGTGTTATCTGCGTTCTATATACCATGGCGATATCTTGTAATTCATTCATTACAGTATTCGGTAGAATTGCTTTACACTGCAGCTCCTCTCCACAAGTCCAGATTAATATACTGTATAAGAGACTTGTATACACAATATTTCTGTAAAGATGTCTATTATCTCAGCTGCAGCATTTAGAAGCAGGAAGACTCTGATAATAGTGATAGACAGAGGCGGGATATACAGACTTCCCACCACTGAGCTGTGACTACATCTGCAGAATACAGACTGTCATCACAGACGAGGGAGCAGCAGAGACAGACGGCCATAAAATATCCTATGCCTGCCGGGGACTGACAGGGAGGCCTGTAAGATCTAACCCCAGATCTTCTGAGATCTGACTGGTGATCTGGAGAAGATCAGAGAACAAGGACGAGTGATAGAGAAGATGATGGCTTCTTACCAGGCGTTCCGATGAGCGGGCCGGACGTTCCAGTACACACAGGACTTTTTCGGCCAGGTCTTTAACAAAAGCCAAATCTCCATTTTGAGATCTTTTTTCAGCCTATAAAGAAGAAAAGAAACAATAAGGAACATTCTGAGGTGAGAAAGGTCACAATGGAGGCGGCCATTGTATGTGACATCTGCTCCTCTCTCTGCAGATACAATGACTACATATCTGGGGTTTATAGTGTTATATATTAGAGGAAAGGACAAGCTTCTATCCCACCATTATTGTCTATTATTACAGAGAAGTTTTGTGCGGAGTGTCCGCCATTTACCTGTTGTAGTAATGTCCTGATGTTGTGACATAAATCCATCAGATACTCTGAGGTTAGTTGATCTTGTTGATTTTTGGTCAGGCAGTCCTTTACTAGCTGCATCACCAGCCGGCGAGCGAAGCTGAGGACGCCATCGGGTGGTAGAAGCACAATGTTAGGGCGATTGATGATAAGAATGTCCAATAGTGCTTCTTCCTGAAAATCGTCTAGATATAATCCAGCCATAGCGAAAAACTGCAAGTGCTATCAATCACTATGGAACCAAGAATGGCACCCGTGAGCCTGTGTGCATTGTAGAAGTAGCAATTGTGAGCTGTGATGTCATAATGGCCGACTGTCATCACGGAATCTTGTGATGGAATCTTCAAGAAGCGGCTCTGCACAAATACAGTGGGAAAAATAAGTATTTGATACACTGCCGATTTTGGAAGTTTTCCCACCTACAAAGAATGGAGAAGTCTGTAATTTTTATCGTAGGTACAGATTCTAAAAAAAAATCCAGAAAATCACATTGTATGATTTTTACATAATTTGCATTTTATTGCATGATATAAATATGTGATCACCTACTGATGAGCAAGAATTCTGGCTCACCGACCTGTTATGCTATGTACGCACGTTGAGTATTTGGTTGCAGAAATTTCTGCAAGGTTTCTGCATTTCTTGGCAGCAAAAACCCTGCTGAAAAAACAGACGTTTTGCCGCGATTTTGATGTGTTTTTGCCACATGTTTGCATGAGGTTTTTGCATGTGTTTTTTTAAGCTTTTTTGTATAGCAGTGAATGCTTTTTGGAGCTAAATAAAGATATTTGAAAAAAGAAATGTTGAACATTGCTTTAACCCTTAGATTACTGTTGGACCTGGGGTGAGTATATTGGTTAATTTAAATGATTAAAGAATGTGTCTGTTATATTTCAAATAAAGTGTTTTATTCTTGGTGTGTGTGTTTATTTAACTTTTTACTTACAGGTTTAGTACTGAGGGTTAATCCATGTCCATAAAGACACATACAAAAAATCAATTGCTAGACACTCTAGTTAGACATTACTACCTTAGATACCAATTAGCCACATGATAGGCTCAGGGATAAAAGTGACTCCAGCTCAACCAATAATGTAAGTATAGTTCATTTATTAGAAACGATAAAAATTACAATTAAAAACAATAAGTGAAGATAGAGGGGAGTGAGGAGAGGGGGGACCTCAAACCAGGAGACACCGATATGTAGACAACGATACTAATGCTTACACAAAATACAGCCAGTTAATGACATCAATATGGCTGCTGTATATTAGAATAAGTCACCAATTAGTCAATTACCATACTATACCATTTTGCATACATAAAGCGTATTCTACAAACTTCAATTTAAAGTGCATAGTGCAAAACATAACTATGTATTATTCAATAGTAATAGATCCACTGGTATAAAGAGGCAAAAGTCAGCTATGAATGTAAGATGGTAGTGCATCAGTATCAAAGTAAAAATGAAAACAATGTAGTTTAATTATTGCCAAATTTGGCTTATATTGATAAACTGATGGTCAAAGCTGTACTTCCATCAGATGATAATTAATTCAAACATTGGCTAAAGTGAAAAAAATGATTCATTACCTGAATACTATGTAGTAAGTGAGCAGGGAGTGATAAGGACGCTGTGTCTCCCGCAGCCTCCATAAGCGTCCTTATCACCTCACTTATTGCACCTCTGCATGAGAATTTTGTCACGCAGCATCGGTGCAGTTAGTGAGGTCACTGGATCTCATCAGCTGATGAACTCATGTGACCTCTGTCCTGGCAGCTCAGCACTATACACTGCAGGGAGCGATCACGCTCCTGTCAGTTTATAGCCTGCTGTGAGGTGATCGGATCACCATGGGATACTTGTGATTCGGCGGATAGGTGAGTATAAGCTCTTTTTTTTAACATTCATTTAAACTTATTTTTTCCCTGCAAGCACAGACCCAAGCTGATGACAGCTCCCATCATCAATGCCTGCACTTGCTATTATCAGCGGCAGCAGCCCTAGGCTGTTGGGAGGACTGGTCTTTCATCAGCTGAACCTGTCACCCGCGGTCAATTCTTTATGCGTTTTTGCTGCGTTTTTGACCCATTGACTTCAATTGAGTCCGTCAAATACGCAGCAAAAATACACAGCAAATCCGCAAATATTTTGATACCTGCGTTTTCGTTGCAGATTTGACTGACTCAATTGAAGTCAATGGGATAAAAACGCTCAAAGAATTGACATGCTACAGATTTAAACGCAATGCTAATCCTGACAAGAAAATTCCTGATCTTGTGCACAGCACTTCAGGATTTTCATTGCATTAGCTGGCACAAGGATTCTCTAGCATTTTGGGCCCATTTCCGTGTGGAAAAAAATACTGTGAAAATGCACCAATAACATACCATGTGCACACAGAACACAGTTTTTTTTAAGAAGCCCTCCTACTCAGCATTCTTTACCTGTATTAATTGCACCTGTTTGAAGTCGTTACCTGTATAAAAGACACCTGTCCACACACTCAATCAATCACACTCCAAGCACTCCACTATGGCCAAGAACAAAGAGCTGTCTAAGGACACCAGGGACAAAATTGTAGACCTGCACAAGGCTGGAATGGTCTACAGGAGAATAGGCAAGCAGCTTGTTGAGAAGGCAACAACTGTTGCTGCGATTATTAGAAAATGGAAGAAACACATGACGACTGTCAATCTTCCTTGGTCTGGTGCTCCATGCATGATCTTGCAATGTGAAGTAAGGATGATTCTGATAAAGGTCAGGAATCAGCCCAGAACTACATGGGAGGATCTGCTCAATGACCTGAAGAGAGCTGGGACCACAGTCTCAAACATTACCGCTAGTAACTTACTACACCGTCATGGACGAAAATCCTGCAGTGCACGCAAGGTCCCCCTGATCACGCCAGCACATGTCCAGGCCCATTTGAAGTTCACCAATGACCATCTGGATGATCCCGAGGAAGCATGGGAGAAGGTCATGTGGTCAGATGAAACCGAAATAGAACTTTTTGCTATCAACTCCACTCACTGTGTTTGGAGGAAGGAGAAAGATGAATACAACCCCAAGAACACCGTCCCAACCTTGAACCATGGTGGGGAAAACATCATACTTTGGGGGTCTTTTCTGCTAATGGGACAGGACAACTGCATCGTATTGAAGGGAGGATGGATGGGGTCATGTAGATTTTGGCTAACAACATCCTTCCCTCAGTAATGACAATGACCCAAAATACAGACAGGACAACTAAGGAGTGTCTATGTAAGAAGCATTTCAAGGTCCTGGAGTGGCCTAGCCAGTCTCCAGACCTGAACCCAATAGAAAATCTTTGGAGGGAGCTGAAACTAAATGTTGCCCAGCGACAGCCCCGAAAACTGAAAGATCTGGAGAAGATCTGTATGGAGGAGTGGGCCAAAATCCCTGCTGCAGTGCGTGCAAACCTGGTCAAGAACTACAGGAAACGTCTGACCTCTGTAATTGCAAAGGTTTCTGCACCAAATATTAAATTCTGTTTTTCTATTGTATCAAATACTTATTCCAGGCAATAAAATGCAAATTAATTATGTAAAAATCATACAAAGCAATTTCCTGGATTATTTTTTTTTTACATTCTGTTTCTCACAGTTGAAGTGTACCTATAACAAAAATTACAGGCCTCTCCATTCTTTGTAGGTGGGAAAACTTGCAAAATCAGCAGTGTATCAAATACTTATTTTCCCAACTGTAGATGCTGCCTTGCAATATTTAGGGTTTGTTCAAACTCGCGTATAAATAATGGGTCCCATTCCCATCCAGGAGAGTGGAAGAAATCTTAGTCACTAAGCTGGTACTGTAAAAAGGAAGTGTTTTTGTCACAGAAAAAAAAATGCTGATGTAATGGCATTTGTGGAAACACCCCACAGATATCCTCAGTCATATGATGGGAAATATTGTATATACAGTGGTGGCCAAAAGTATTGGCACCCCTGCAATTCTGTCAGATAATATTCAGTTTCTTCCTGAAAATGATTGCAATCACAAATTCTTTGGTCTTATTATCTTCATTTAATATGCTTGCATGGAAAAAACACAAAATAGAATGAAGCAAAAATCAAATCATTGATCATTTCACACAAAACTCCAAAAATGGGCCAGACAAAAGTATTGGCACCCTCAGCCTAATACTTGGTTGCACAACCTTTAGCCAAAATAACTGCGAACAACCGCTTCCGGTAACCATCAATGAGTTTCTTACAATGCTCTGCTGGAATTGTAGACCATTCTTCTTTGGCAAACTGCTCCAGGTCCCTGATATTTGAAGGGTGCCTTCTCCAAACTGCCATTTTGAGATCTCTCCACAGGTGTTCTATGGGATTCAGGTCTGGACTCATTGCTGGCCACCTTAGAAGTCTCCAGTGCTTTCTCTCAAACCATTTTATAGTGCTTTTGGAAGTGCGTTTTGGGTCATTGTCCTGCTGGAAGACCCATCACGTCTGAGGGAGACCCAGCTTTCTCACACTGGGCCCTACATTATGCTGCAAAATTTGTTGGTAGTCTTCAGACTTCATAATGCCATGCACACGGTCAAGCAGTCCAGTGCCAGAGGCAGCAAAGCAACCCCAAAGCATCAGGGAACCTCCACCATGTTTGACTGTAGGGACCGTGTTCTTTTCTTTGAATGCCTCTTTTTTTTCCTGTACACTCTATGTTGATGCTTTTTCCCAAAAAAGCTCTACTTTTGTCTCATCTGACCAGAGAACATTCTTCCAAAATGTTTTAGGCTTTCTCAGGTAAGTTTTGGCAAACTCCAGCCTGGTTTTTTTATGTCTCGGGGTAAGAAGTGGGGTCTTCCTGGGTATCCTACCATACAGTCCCTTTTCATTCAGACGCTGACGGATAGTACGGGTTGACACTGTTGAACTTGTTTGGATGTTAGTCGAGGTTCTTTATCCACCATCCGCACAATCTTGCGTTGAAATCTCTCGTCAATTTTTCTTTTCCGTCCACATCTAGGGAGGTTAGCCACAGTGCCATGGGCTTTAAATTTCTTGATGACACTGCGCACGGAAGACACAGCAACATTCAGGTCTTTGGAGATGGACTTGTAGCCTTGAGATTGCTCATGCTTCCTCACAATTTGGTTTCTCAAGTCCTCAGACAGTTCTTTGGTCTTCTTTCTTTTCTCCATGCTCAATGTGGTACACACAAGGACACAGGACAGAGGTTGAGTCAACCTCTGCGCATCCTCCTCCTCCTCATGTTCAGCCTCCATCTCAGATATCACCACATCAGTTACAAGCTGGAAGCACTGCAGTACTGCCTCAGCCAAGCGGCAACAGGCTGTGCTGAAACTCATAAGCTTAGGTGATAAACCTCACACTGCTTGTGAGTTGTGGACAGCTGTGAAAGAGCAGGCAGATCTGTGGCTGAGACCGCTGAACCTACATCCAGGCATGGTCGTGTATGGGGGCTCTGAGGCGAGGCGAGATCACACAAGTACCATGCCTGGCTCATGTGCTTAACATCGTGATTCAGCGGTTTCTTAAATCGTACCCCGAGTTGCCAGATCTGCTTGTCAAAGTACGCCGCCTGTCAGCTCATTTTCGCAAGTCGGCTACAGCTTCCGCCGCCCTTGCTGTGTTGCAGCAGCGTTTACAGCTTCTGGCACACCGACTGGTGTGTGATGTCCCCACTCATTGGAACTCTACCCTTCACATGTTGCAAAGGATTTGTGAGCAGAAGAGAGCAGTTGTGGAGTACCAGCTGCAACAAGGCCGTCGATATTCAGGTTAGACTCCACACATAAGACCTCAGGAGTGGATCTGGATGTCTGACATATGTACCATCCTGACAAACTTTGAGGAGTCCACCAAGATGGTGAGTGGTGATGACGCCATCATTAGCGTCAGCATCCCACTTGTCTGTCTTTTGCAACGCTCTCTGGAGAGAATTAAAGAGGAGGCATTGCAGCCAGAGTATGATGAGATGGATCAAGAAGCCGTAGCGGGTGATTACACACAGCCCAGCCTCATCTCATCCCAACGTGCATTGAGGGACAATGAGGGAGAGGAGGAGGAGGAGGAGGAGGAGGAAGAACAGGAGCTGGTATCATGCGCTGTAGATGGTAGTACCTGTACAACTGTCATACCGTCGGTTCAGCGTGGGTGGCCTGAGGACAGGGGGGAGGAGGAGGAGGAGAGCATGGTCAGTCGTCATGTTGGTGAGGACACGGAAGCCTTGCCTGTTACCAGTCTGGCACGCATGGCTAACTTTATGTTACGCTGCCTTAACCGTGACCCTCGCGTTGTCAAAATGTTGGGTGACAGTCATTACTGGTTGGTGACACTTGTAGACCCCCGCTACAAGGAGAACTTTCACTCTCTTATTCCTGAGGTGGAGAGGTCTACAAAAATGGGGCAATACCAGAAGGCCCTTGCTGCAGAACTCTTAAAAAAATTCCCATCTGACCACGCTAGCGGCAGAGGTCACAGTTCGTTGCCCAACCAAGGCGTACAGGCGAGAGAGACGCAACTCCAATCCAGCAGAGACAGGGGAACACTGTCAACGTTCTGGGACAGTTTTCTGACACCCGCCCAGCTTACAGGCCCTGAGGCGCGGGGAACTCTCACAAGGAGTGGAAAGTTTCAAAAGATGGTGAGGGAGTACCTTGCCGATCGTACCAGCGTCCTCCGTGATTCCTCTGTACCTTTTAATTATTGGGTATCCAAGCTGGACACTTGGAATGAACTCGCTCTGTACGCCTTATCGGAGCGTGTTTTTAGTGCCGCTGGGGGAATTATAACTGATAAGCGCACTCGCCTGTCAACTGACAATGCTGACAAGCTGACCCTTATCAAAATGAACAAGGGCTGGATTGGGCCAGACTTTTCATCACCACCAAATGACAGCAGAGTAACATAAAGTCAAATCCACTGTGTTATTTCGGGAGGTGTATTCCCATGCACCGCTTCACACCCACTCATGGGTATACGCTTCCTCATTTTGGCTCTATTTTGCTCTTCTCCTTATACTCAGCCTCCACCACCACTATACCACCAGGGTGACCTTGGTCCGTGTTGCCAGCATTGCAAGTTCCTCCCTCCTAATTTTTGGTAGCTTTTGCTTGGAAGGCATAGGAAAAGACTATGGGAGACCCACTCCCCAATAATGGGAATAATGCTTTTAAGATGCTGTACTGCATGGCTCTTGTTTGCCAGCATTGCAAGTTACTCTGTCCTAATTTTTGGCAGCTTTTGCTTGGCAGGCATAGGCAAAGACTATGGGAGACCCACTCCCCAATAATGGGAATAATGTTTTTAAGATGCTGTACTGCATGGCTCTTGCAAGGGGCATTTAAACCGTGTTGCTAAGCTACTGCGACCTCCACCACTTTTCCAAGGGGCATTGATATTGTCTTTTTATTCCACTGCGACCTCCACGTCTCTTCCAAGGGGCATTTAAACCGTCTTTTTAAGCTACTGTGACCTCCACCACTCTTCCAAGGGGCATTAAAACCGTCTTCTTAAGCTACTGCGACCTCCACCGCTCTTCCAAGGGGCATTAAAACCGTCTTGTTAACCCTAGAACGCATGACCATAAAAATCTACATTTTCACATACCTGGGGCCTTTTAGGCCCGTGTGCAAATAACATGGAATAACTCAAACAAAAATGACAAACAACTATATACCTGAGGAATACCTAGAGTTTCAAAATTCTAACTAAAGTAATCTTGCAGAAAATAGAAAACAATTAACAGGACGGGCCTGCGAGGCCCCAGGTATGCGTTCTAGGATTAAGCTACTGCGACCTCCACCATTCTTCCAAGGGGCATTAAAACCATCTTGTTAAGCTACTGCAACCTCCACGTCTCTTCCAAGGGGCATTAAAACCGTCTTGTTAAGCTACTGCAACCTCCACGTCTCTTCCAAGGGGCCTTAAAACTGTCATGTTAAGCTACTGCAACCTCCTCGTCTCTTCCAAGGGGCATTAAAACTGTCTTGTTAAGCTACTGCAACCTACACGTCTCTTCCAAGGGGCATTAAAATCTTCTTGTTAAGCTACTGCAACCTCCACGTCTCTTCCAAAGGGCATTAAAACCGTCTTGTTAAGCTACTGCAACCTCCACCACTTTTTCAAGGGGCATTGAAATTGTCTTTTTATTCCACTGTGGCCTCCACGTCTCTTCTAAGGGGCATTAAAACCGTCTTGTTAAGCTACTGCGACCTCCACTACTTCTCCAAGGGGCATTAAAACCGTCTTGTTAAGCTACTGCGACCTCCACCACTCTTCCAAGGGGCATTAATATTGTCTTTTTATTCCACTGTGACCTCCACCACACCTCCAAGGGGCATTAAAACCGTCTTGTTAAGCTACTGCAACCTCCACGTCTCTTCCAAGGGGCATTAAAACCGTCTTGCTAAGCTACTGCGATCTCCACGTCTCTTCTAAGGGGCATTAAAACCGTCTTGCTAAGCTACTGCAACCTCCATGTCTCTTCCAAGGGGCATTAAAACTGTTTTGTTAAGCTACTGCGACCTCCACGTCTCTTTCAAGGGGCATTAAAACCGTCTTGTTAAGCTACTGCGACCTCCACCACTTTTCCCAGGGGCATTGATATTGTCTTTTTATTCCACTGCGACCTCCACCATTCTTCCAAGGGGCATTAAAACCGTCTTGTTAAGCTACTGCGACCTCTACCACTTTTCCCAGGGGCATTGATATTGTCTTTTTATTCCACTGCGACCTCCACGACTCTTCCAAGGGGCATTTAAACCATCTTGTTTAGCTACTGTGACCTCCACCACTCTTCCAAGGGGCATTAAAACCGTCTTGTTAAGCTACTGCGACCTCCACCACTTTTCCCAGGGGCATTGATATTGTCTTTTTATTCCACTGTGACCTTCACCATTCTTCCAAGCGGCATTAAAACAGTCTTGTTAAGCTACTGCGACCTCCAACACTTTTCCCAGGGGCATTGATATTGTCTTTTTATTCCACTGCGACCTCCACGTCTCCTCCAAGGGGCATTAAAACTGTCTTGCTAAGCTGCTGCAAACTCCACGTCTCTTCCAAGGGGCATTAAAACCATCTTGTTAAGCTACTGCAACCTCCACATCTTTTCCAAGGGGCATTAAAACCATCTTGTTAAGCTACTGCAACCTCCACGTCTCTTCCAAGGGGCATTAAAACCGTCTTTTTAAGCTACTGCAACCTCCACGTCTCTTCCAAGGGGCATTAAAACCATCTTGTTAAGCTACTGCAACCTCCACGTCTCCTCCAAGGGGCATTAAAACCATCTTGTTAAGCTACTGCAAACTCCACATCTCTTCCAAGTGGCATTAAAACCATCTTGTTAAGCTACTGCGACCTCCACCACTTTCCCCAGGGGCATTAAAACCATCTTGCTAAGCTGCTGCGACCTCCACCATTCTTCCAAGGGGCATTAAAACTGTCTTGTTAAGCTACTGCGACCTCCACCACTTTTCCAAGGGGCATTGATATTGTCTTTTCATTCCACTGCAACCTCCACCATTCTTCCAGAGGGCATTGCATTTCTTCCTAATTTTAGTCAGCTTTTGCTTTTCAATGCATAGGCGAACACTAAGGGAGACCCACTCCCCAATAAGGGGTAGAAGGTTTTTAGTATGCTGTAATCCACGTCTGTTTCAAGGGGCATTGCAGTTCCTCATAATTTTTGGAAAGCCTTCCATTCACTGCTTAGGCCAACATTGCACAGGAGACCCAGTTGCTATAAATGGAAAAAACGTTTTAGTTAAGGCCCTCTGACCTCCATGTCAAGGGGCATTAAAGTGCCTCGAAATTTTTGTTAGGCATTGCACTCACTGCATGCCTTTAACTGTGTAGCCGAACCGCTCCTTTTGGTACCGAAACATATCCTACAAGACATGTGTGGTTGACTGGCGTGATATTGATGTGAATGGTCCCTGTTCCTCCTGCTCTTTCTCCTTTGCCACCACCTCATCCATCATTCATCACCTGAAGCTTTGTTTTAACAGGAGTCATAGAACTGGGATAGTAGCAGGAAAACATCCAGCAATCTTCGGAGAAGGTAGGATATGCGCTAAAACGCTGATCACCTCAGGCCTAGCCGCTACTACATACATGCGCTTGCATTCCAAGAAAACGAAGCAGACGCTAACTTCTATCATCATCATTATGCTCCTCATCTTGGCACTCTCAACTCCCCTGATGGAGAAGCCAGGGCCCACCGGAGGAGTCTGGTTCTCTGGTGGGCTCGTCCAATGCTGCCCTAAAGCAGAGGGAAGTTTGAAGGAGAAATAGGGGCGGCTGGGGACCGTTTATGGACATCCGGCTGCCCCTAGGCGGCTGGGGACCGTGTGTGGACACCCGACCGCGGGGCGGCTGGGGACCGAGTATAGACACCCGGCCCCCCCTGGCGGCTGGGGACCGAGCGTGGACACCCGGCCGCCGGGCGGCTGGGGACTGAGTATGGATGCCTCGCTGCCAAAGTAGCCATGAGGTAGTGGCCAGCTTTGGCCTCCTCCAAACTAAAAGGCCCCATTTCAAGTGCAAGCTAGCAGTATGGTATTGCAGCCTGGGGGTGGGTGGGTGGCAGGTTGCACACTTACGCTTGCATTCCAAGAAAACAAAGCAGATGCTAACTTCTATCATCATCATCATGCTCCTCACTTTGGCACTCTCAACTCGCCTGATGGAGAAGCCAGGGCCCACCGGAGGAGTCTGGTTCTCTGGTGGGCTCGTCCAATGCTGCCCTAAAGCAGGCCAGGCTAAGAAAATTGTTGGGGAAGTTTGAAGGAGAAATAGGGGCGGCTGGGAACCGCTTATGGACAACCGGCCGCCCCCAGGCGGCTGGGGACCGTGTGTGGACACCCGGCTGCAGGGTGGCTGGGGACCAAGTATGGACACCCGGCCGCCCCCTGGCGGCTGGGGACCAAGCGTGGACACCCGGCTTTTAGGCAGTAACCTGGTTGTCAGAGATGCTTCCAGGGGTCTTCCCCATGCTGTTCCCATGTCTTTTCAGCACTGTATGCATGTGTCACACAGCACATGGCCAGATAAGATTGTAAAATGTTAAAATTACATTTCCCGGTGAATACATTTGTCACGGTTGAAAGCAATACAAAAGTGCAAAAACGCATAAAAAATGCTACTTGTGAACATAGCCCAAGGTGTGGAGGAGTATTTTTGTTTTTGGTTATTTATTTTACCTTATACACAAGTCTTTACTCTGCAAAGGATGTTCCTAAACATATTTCACAGGAAAACCGTTTCAGTTTAGTTTTTGAACGTTATATTGTGAGCTTAATACCTCTGACCACGTTGTTGACAGCAGTGACCTGGGGGTCAGAAATGCTTCCTGGGGCGATGCCCATGCTGTCCCCTTGTCTTTTGAGCATTGTCACTATAGTTTTGGGCACTTTTTAGGCTTTCTACAGACTGCCGGGGGTGCCGCCGCAAAAATGCTCGGGTCTCCCATAGACTAACATTGAGCTTCGAGCACCCGAGCATTTTAGTGCTCGCTCAACACTAATAATCACCACACTCTATGGAGACTCATTGTAACAAATTTAAGGAGCAACATACTAAAAACATTTTAATTGATAAATGTCATAAAACATAAAAAATAAAAATATTAGGCATTTTATATAATAATAATAATAATTAAAAAATAAAATAATAATCATTTTATTATTCCATGGTGCTTTACAATTCAGATGTTACATGTGCAATGTCAGACATTACAAAGTAGCACAATTCCTACAAGAGGAGGTGAGGTCCCTGCTCACAAGTTTGCAACTTAAAAGTAAAGTTGGACACAAAAGGTAATAAGTGTTTGTAGTATATGGTACGGCCACCTTTTAGAATAAATAAGGATATACATATAAGGCTGCATGAACCGGCCACCAGCCGGTATCTGTGTAGTGAGCTGGCAGACTCTGGCTGTTCTGTGATAATTGAGATAGAGCCTGTTACAGGAATGATTACACAGGATGGTGTTGCCACCTTGTGGCCAGAGGTTGCACCTGCGCAGGGTGTGATGACAGAGAAAAAGACTGAGCCTCCTGTGTCCCGCCCTAGAGAGTCACGTAACCAGAGTGGGAAGCAGGAAAAAGCGTGCAAAGAGTCTGTTGTTGTCTGTGAAAAGAGCCAGGACGGTGTGCAGCTCCTCGTGTGTGGTGCAGAGGAGACTCTCAACGTGATTTCTTTTATCTGACACCTTATCCTCAGAGCCTTCCCCAGCTTCTGCACTGCTGAAGGATTCAGCTGTTACACTCCCTGCTACTGGAGTGTGGACTACATAAGGGAATCCACAAAAGCTGCTATCCGGATCAGAGAGACTGTAAGCGGGACCTCTGGCGAGAGGCCGAAGTATTCCTTTCTTTCAGTAAAATTTGTTGTTCCTGTCTTCTTCGGCTGGGACCCCTTCCTGCAAAGACAGACAGGCCTGAGACGGGGGACACATCCTTCTGGAGTAAAGGACTGGTAACGTGTGAGTAGGGACAGTGAGGGTCAGCTTATCAGTACACGTTATTGCTGTGCATATTTACGGTTGTCATTTATTGTGTTCTGCTGTGTATACAAGTAAAGATACGGTTATCAAGATAGAGTCTGTGTGTGGGGATCTTGCTGGGCCAGATCATAGATACCAACGCTCGGCCTTGCCCGCGGTCACTTCATCTGGCGTAGTCGACAGGATCTGTGACCAACAAGATTCCCACCCAGGCCACGTGTACAGTCAGAAAGCCCCGCCGGTGTCTATTGTGAATCAGGTCAGGAAATTTGGCGGACGAAACTACCCTGTACCAGAGTGGGCGGAACAAGTCCGGATACTGGGGGAAATGTATAATATTGACCCTAAGACCTTGGCAGAAATGGCGGTACTGACGCTAGAGGGGGAGGCATGGACGACAGTCAGACTGGAGACGGTCAGGGGCCAGCGTACAGTAGATGATTTGGTGCGGGTGCTGGAGAACACCTATAGGCTGACCACATACCAGGGAACACTGCAACACATGTTCTTTAGACGGACGCAGCTTGAATGGGAGGATATTCCCCAATATGCGAACGCCCTTCAGGTACTCCTTGAACAAGCCTGTGGAAAAGGGGAACAACTAGCTGGTATGGCTCCTCATGACCTGGTACTGAGAGACCAATTTGTAATAGGACTGAGAGACCAGTATCTTAACCGCACGTTACAGGACTTGATCCGGATGATGCCGACTCTTACTTTTGCTGAAGTCAAACAGGAAGCCATAGAACGTTCAACGGGACCCGTCATGGATGTGGGGATTCAAGGTGCTGCGTGCAGATCCATATCTGACATTAAAAATCCGAACAGTGACATGGAAGACCTGAAACAGATGGTAGCAGACTTACAGAAACAGGTATTACAGTTGACATTAGACCGACAGGGAGACCAGCGAAGACAGCCTAGTCGTCCCGTGAGACAGTGTTGGTCATGCGGTGATCCTCGCCATAGGGCAAATCGTTGTCCTCAACACTTCCCTCCGCAAAAACCTCCGTCGCACCAACAAACAAACCCTCAGTCGCCCCAGCGAAGGGAATTTCGATCAGACCAGCGAATGGAACCCCAGCCATATCCACAAGCAGAGCTACCACGCCGGGCCTCACCACAATGGCCGCCGTTAAACTAGACATCCCTGCAGCTGAGGCTCGCGCAGCAGGGGAGGCCAAGGAGAGGGGTGTGGAAAAACAGAGCCGATGGCGGAGTGCTCTTGCCTCGAATAGCCCGACACTTGAAGTTGTCCTGGAAGGAATTGCCGTACAGGGACTGATGGACACCGGGTCACAAGTGACCACGATCTCTGAACAGTTTTACGAAAATTACCTCAAACCAAGAACTGCTCGTGACCCAGACACCGCCATTAAGATTATTGCGGCTAATAATCTACCCATTCCAGTGACCGGAGTTGCTTGGATGGACACAAAGGCCTGTGGACAGGACTTATGGAAACGAGGGATCGTCATCGTCAAGGAAGGTTTCGGCTCCGAGACCCATGTGATAGTTGGAATGAACATCTTGAAAGACCTGGATCTTATGCTGTTGACAAGAAAAGGACCCAAATACTGGCAGAAAGTCACCAAACATAAGCCGACTCATCTGGCATTCCAGCGCGTAATCCGGACCGTTGGACTTCAACAGATGGCAGAGGAACAACTACCCCTAGCCGCCATTACGGTGCCACGCCGTACTCGGATTACTTTGCCCGCTGAAAAAGAGACAGTCATTTCCTTACCCCTTAACACCCACCGACAACTTGAGGGGGTTGAAGTGTTGGTCAAGCCGAGGACCCCAAGTGGGGGTAAGCTAAACCCACTAGTTGCTCGCACTCTAGCCGTCGTGAGGAACGGGAGAGTCCATGTCAGGTTAAACAACACTGCAGACGTAGGCCTAGCCCTTGAAGCCGGCACTCAGCTTGCCCGGGTATATGCTCTACTCACGGAAGTGAATCCCATTGGACCCCTAAAATTCACCCCGTCTACAGAAGGCGACTGGACGGTAACCGTCTCAGCCATAAACGCTCAAGTAGACGATGAAGACATTGGGTGAAAACTACGGGAAAAAGTACAGCTAGACACGTCTCAATACACCAAACAAGAAGTGTCTCAAGTGGAGGAACTCCTACGGGAACACCAAAACTCCTTTGCAAAGCATGACACAGACTTTGGGTGTACCACCAGTATCCAGCACGAGATATCCACGGGCGACACCCCCCCATATCCGCGAGAGGTACCGGCAGATACCACATCAGCAATACCAGGAGGTGAAAAGCCTGTTAGAATCCATGCTACGCGCCGGAGTGGTACGTGAAAGCCAGAGCCCGTGGGCTGCACCCGTGGTGATAGTCAAAAAGAAAGATGGTTCCCTAAGATTTTGCGTGGACTACCGTAGGCTGAACGCTTGCACTATCCGGGACTCATATCCACTTCCTCGGATCGAAGAGTCACTGACGGCCCTAAAGAAGGCCAAATATTTTTCGTCCCTAGACCTGGCCAGTGGATATTGGCAGGTTCCAATGAGTGAGAAGGACAGGGAAAAGACCGCCTTCATCCTTCCCATGGGCCTGTATGAGTTCGACCGGATGCCGTTCGGCTTGAATAACGCTCCGGGGACCTTTCAGAGACTGATGGAACGCTGTCTGGGAGACTTCAACTTTGAGTTTACGCTGATATACCTTGACGACATCGTGGTATACTCCGCCACCTTTGAGGATCATCTTCACAAGCTTGGCCAAGTGTTCCAGCGCTTGAGGGGACACGGCTTGAAGTTGAAGCCCAGCAAGTGCCTTCTGTTCCAGCAGGAAATCGACTACTTGGGTCACCGGATCTCGGCCGAAGGTGTCCAGCCCTCTCCGGAGAAGATAGCAGCCGTTCAAGAGTGGCCGCAGCCAACTACCGTCAAAGAAGTCCGGGCTTTTTTGGGACTGGCAGGCTACTACCGTCGGTTTGTCAAGGACTTTGCTCGGCTTGCTGAACCACTGCATGAGGTTCTCCGAGGGACCGCGAACAGTCCCAGAGGGCGACGCATCAGTTGGGGGCCTGACCGAGAAAAATCCTTTCAGGCACTTAAGGCTGCTCTAACATCCCCCCCTGTTCTGGCGTATGCAGATTACACATTACCGTTTCAGTTGCAAACCGACGCCAGCCTTCAATGCCTAGGGGTGGTCCTCTCTCAAGTTCAAGATAATAAAGAACGCATGATAGCCTATGCCTGTAGGTCTCTCCGTGATACCGAAAAGAATCCCGTCAACTACAGCTCCTTCCGTTTGGAACTCTTGGCTCTGACTTGGGCTATGACGGAGAAATTTGCCGGCTATCTGACAGGAGCGAAGGTGCTGGTCATGACGGACAACAATCCTCTTGCCCACCTAGAGAAAGCCAAACTAAGGGCAATGGAACAGCGCTGGATGGCCAGGCTCTCTAGATTCCAGTACAAAATTAAATACAGAGCGGGGAACGAGAATCAGAATGCTGACAGCCTGTCTAGAGTGACATCGTCCCCGCCAGTGGGGGACTGGGATGAAGAGTTGGAGGAAGATGAGATGCCTGACTTTGCCCGGCTCGCAAAGCAAATAGAAGATAGCCGCCAGTATGCTGTAGGAGGGATTGAAGCCGTAGTGGGATCTCCCCTGTCCCAGCAAGAATGGGCCAAGCTTCAAGATCGAGATCCCGAGCACGTCTTACTGAAACAGTATGTGAATAAACAAGAGAAACCGCCCTCCGAAGTGAGAGACCGACTATCGACCGGAGCCTTGGCTCTGCTCGCCCAATGGGATCGGCTGATCGTGAAAGATGGAGTCCTGTGTCGCAGGGCCCTTCTATCCCATATGCTGGAGGAGTGTTTGCAGATTGACGTCCCGGTGTAGTTGGCCCATGAGATGGTGGGCGAAGCTCACAGGAGGAACGGCCACTTCGGCATAGACAAGACCCTCCGGTGGACCCAGCAGTTCATTTTTTGTCCGGGGCTCCGTAAGCTGGTTGAAAACATCTGTCAAGGATGCCGTACCTGTGAATTCCACAAGTCCGCGGAGCAGCGTGCCCCCGTCCAGACTATTAAGACGTCGAGGCCCCTCGAACTGTTGATGGTGGACTATCTGTTGATCGGAACGGCGAATAGTGGCTACCAGTACTGTCTGGTGATGGTGGACCACTTCACGAAATTGGCCGTCGCTGTTGCTACCAAGGATCAGACTGCTGAATCAGCTGCACAGGCCATCTGTCAGCAATTCGTTCGGGTCTACGGGTGTCCGGAGCGGCTACACTCTGATCAGGGGGCTTGTTTCGAAGGGCGAGTCATTGAAGAACTCCAACGGATGTATGGAATCAAGAAGTCCAGGACCACCCCTTACCATCCACAAGGGAATGGCGCGTGTGAACGCTTTAACTGGACCCTCTTACAACTGATCCGGACACTGGCTGAAGACAAAAAGCCCGACTGGTCTCGATTCCTCCCAGAACTGCTGTGGGCCTATAATAATCAAGTCCATTCCGTCACCGGATACACCCCATTACCCTTCTCTTTGGCCTTCCAGACAAAGACATCCATGAGTTGCAACTGTCTAGCTCCGAAGAAGATACCTGTGGTACCTATCCTTCCTGGCTACAAACACACCGCCAGAGAATGGAGACTGTCTACCGGCTAGTAGGCCAACAAATCCAGGATCAAGTGCACGCTGACCCACTTCCGGAACAAGAGGACTCGCTGAATGTAGGTCAACTGGTCCTAGTCCGTATAAAGAAACCGCAAGGGAAACTCCGGCCCAAGTGGGAGACCGAAGTCTATCGAGTAATTGGACAGCCGTACCCCGGTGGCCCCGTCTATCGAGTGCAGGGCGAAGACAGTGGCAGCATCCGAACTTTGCACCGTAATATGTTGCGCCCCTGCCGTTCCCAGCCTGACTCCCCTACTGTGATACCTAGAGAGATGGATATCACTAATACTGTCGGAGACGCTGACCCTGGGGATGTAGAGATTGAATGCATGCCTACCCCTGTCCGTCCGACTGACGCACTTGGACCGATTACCTCCTCTACTGACATGTCGACTGGGAAAGAGAGTGGGGTGACTGATCGGAGGGAGGGGATCCAACCTGTTAGGCGGACAACGAGAACCGCTGCAGGGGTACCTCCAGGACAGTCCTACAGAGACCAATATGTGTGGCCCTCTTCCCAGCCGCCCCCTGTCACATCCACAGCCATCGCCGCCCTGGAACCGGTCGTTGACAGGGACTGCCAACCTTTGAGTGGGGGGGCGTGTAGTGAGCTGGCAGACTCTGGCTGTTCTGTGATAATTGAGATAGAGCCTGTGACAGGAATGATTACGCAGGATGGTGTTGCCACCTTGTGGCCAGAGATTGCACCTGCGCAGGGTGTGATGACAGAGAAAAAGACTGAGCCTCCTGTGTCCCGCCCTAGAGAGTCATGTGACCAGAGTGGGAAGCAGGAAAAAGCGCGCAAAGAGTCTGTTGTTGTCTGTGAAAAGAGCCAGGACGGTGTGCAGCTCCTCGTGTGTGGCGCAGAGGAGACTCTCAACGTGATTTCTTTTATCTGACATCTTATCCTCGGGGCCTTCCCCAGCTTCTGCACTGCTGAGGGATACAGCTATTACACTCCCTGCTACTGGAGTGTGGACTACATAAGGGAATCCACAAAAGCTGCTATCCGGATCAGAGAGACTATAAGCGGGACCTCTGGCGAGAGGCCGAAGTATTCCTTTCTTTCAGTAAAATTTGTTGTTCCTGTCTTCTTCAGCTGGGATGCCTTCCTGCAAAGACAGACAGGCCTGCGACGGGGGACACATCCTTCTGGAATAAAGAACTGGTAACGTGTGAGTAGGGACAGTGAGGGTCAGCTTATCAGTACACGTTATTGCTGTGCATATTTACGGTTGTCATTTATTGTGTTCTGCTGTGTTAAAAATGTATACAAGTAAAGATACGGTTATCAAGATAGAGTCTGTGTGTGGGGATCTTGCTGGGCCAGATCATAGATACCAACGCGCGGCCTTGCCCGCGGTCACTTCATCTGTATATGTTCAGATTTTTTATCAGTTAACAAAATGCATAGTTAAGATTGATAAATGCAAAAAAATGTTAGTAAACCTAGAAATTTGTTTTTTAGTTAATTTTTTTTTTATTTTAATTAATAATAGCATAGAAGGATAAGGAGGGGGACTAGGAACATAATCAATAGCCAAAATCATAGTCAGGAGGACAGCCGGGGTCAGATACTGGGTGATCAGTAAAAGCCAATCAGTATGAATACCGCGGAGCCCGGTGACAGAGGCGTTACTGAAACATGTCCAGGTATAGATGGACCAGTCAGAAGGCCACAGGTAGATGGTGATGGTCCTTCTATACAGCTCCAGCAGTGATGGTGGATCTGCTGGACTTCAGGTTTTCTGTCTTTTAGATGGTTTCAGGGCTACAGTAACAGCATGCAAATGCACGAGCAGCCCTGGATAATCCACGCCGGCAGGATGATAAGATCCGGCGGAAGATGGAACCTATGAGAAGAGAAGTAAATATAATGTAAGTGATGGGACTCCATAATACATGATACTACTGTGCGGTCACTGTGCCGGACGGCAGAGGAATCTCATCACACAGAGGTCAGGGATCATTGTCAGCCATCATACATGTGACAATCCATCACTGACAGATGACATCTGCTCCGCATGAATTATTCTCACTGACCGACATCACACAACATGGAGCTGATTCTCACACTTACCTCGTCTCTTATTCCCCTTTTCTACATTTTCAGATTTTTCTTGCTCTTTACTCAGATTTATTGAAGATTTTCTTTCCTCCTGAGCTGGAAATTCTGATCAGAAAGTAAAAAAAACCTCAGTAACGACATATTCCCATGGGACCTGCTTAGTCTCCTGTATATAGTCCTGTCTCCTATAGTCCTGAAAATCTAGTATTGCTTCATAATAGGGCAGAATAAGTCCTATATAATGTGCATAACCTCATCTGAGGGACATTAGATGTACCACTAATATAGAGAAGTAAGTGTCCTGTCTGCCGCCATGTGGTACATCATTGATGAGAGATATTTTATAATAGGAGACGATGTCTCCTTATGATGATGTAGGTTATTGGATGCTACAACATATCTCACAGAAACAATGAAAAAAACTTCTGTACACAATGTAAGGAAATAGAGATAGAGTATGGGCCATGGGCAACATAATTGGGATCCATGAAACATAGACAACATAGGAAACCTATTACAGAAAAACCACGTAGAAATATTTGAGCCTTAAAGACAACATTCACATTGTTGGTGCTGTAGACATGTACATACCTGACAATGGGGACGAGGATGGCAAACTGCTAATAGCATCTTCTCTATCAGATAGAGGAACAGAATCTTTCTGCCTGTTTGAAAGAAAATAAATGTGTAAATCAGAAATAAATGCAGTATAAAAGGGGTTTTCTCAGTATAATAACATGGACAATAGGGCCTAATAGGATGCATGACCGTCATAGTGGGGAAGGTTTCCTGCTCAAAACTACCTTCTATAGAGCCGAGCAGAAATCAGCTGCTAAGCATGACTGGCATGTAATACTACATCTCTGCCACAATATGGGCAGCACTAAAAATGCATGACCGGCCGCAATTATAGACTGTTAGTTATCACCAGCAGTTTCTAAAGGCAAAAGCACAATTACCGCTCATCATGGGGTGGTGGATCCTGAATTTGATAATATGGTATTTATATCCTATATTTGATGTTGTGTACATATATCATCCTGAAGCTCCCAGTAGTGGCCCCATAATCTACTCACATCTCTGAGATGTTTGTGCTGGATTCTACGGTATACTCTGGAGAGGACTTGGGATCCTCATTGTCCATTGTCCTGGTAGCAGTGGTACAGAGCTAAATGTGGAAACAATAAAAAATATATGAAATAATTTAATGTTTACTTTTACGTGTCTTTTACACATATTTTGGATTTATTAATCACATACTTACTTTTGAAAATCGTTCAGAAGTTGATATAAAATTGTGGAAGTCAAGACTCTCATTGTCCTCACTTGTGTGCTCTGAGACCAGATGTTTGTTTATATCATAATGATCTACAAGACATAGATAATGAAGTGCTATTAGAGGTTGTCAGTATAACACAGTCACCATTTATCATTAATATTAATGGGAAACAATTGTTACATATTAAGGAAGACGAGACAAACAGCCGCTTAGTCTAGATGACGTCTTCTTCTACTTACTCATAAATAAGCTGGTGTCCACATCTGATGTTAGCTTAGGAACATACACCGGCTTTTGACTTAGAAGGTTATCAAAGTCTAAGTCACTTAAGAAGGGATGACCCTTGATCTCAAATACTCCTCCTGGATAAAGAAAAACAAAGGTGATGTGGATATTGTCAGAAACTCCCCCATATCTAAACGGTGTATCTTAATCTGAACTAATTATATAACTGAGCCGACATGTAAGAAATAGACTAAAGCACTAAAAATGCACAAGCTGATAGACAAGTGCCGATCCTCATGTACATTTGCGATATGTCCTCGCTGTAATAAGGAAATAATAATATTATTATATCTGTTACCTGTCCCAAGTCTATGCACAGGATTTATTATGAGCAGCTCTGTGATAAGGGTCTGAGCATCAGGTGGAGGAGCACGATCACAATTCCAAATTATGTGTCCTGTTATGTAGAAAATTACAGAACATAAAACCTCTTTACTGGACTATAAGATAAAGCAAAGGAAAAAACTAAACTAATGTAACCAGTCAAAGCAATGATTGGATCATTCTACTTACCAATGCCAATACTTTTATAAAGCTCAATTACAGAACCCCCACGAAGTGGTACGTATCCCAGGAGAAATTCAAGTAGGATTATCCCCATTGACCACCAGTCAACAGGTCTTCCGTAGCCTTTCTTTAGGATGATCTCTGGGGCTTTGTATAACGGGGTGCCACAGTCCTGGAAACCAAGAGAGATTAGAGATGAAAATAGATTAAATTATTATTTTGCCAAGTTTTCGACATAAAAACAGAATGACAGAAGATAAAATATCAGTGGAAAAGTTATCTAAAAATGAAGAATGTAGAGAAGACACAATAGGGTGATGAGATTTGTACAGAACCAGCTAAGTTCCTGTAAATAATGCTGACCTCACGGTTCAGGAACTCTCTGGCGATGTCCTCCGCTAATTCCTTGTAGATGTTGGTGTTTGGTATCATGACACCAACTTTTGAAAGCCCAAAATCTGTGACTTTAATATGTCCAGTAGACGTTATCAGGAGGCTGTGAAAGAAAAGATGGGTTTAGCTTCATAGACCGTGAGATGATAAAGGATAAATTTCCCCCTTTTGTTATAATACAGGGGGCACTTACTTCTCTGGCTTCAAGTCTCTGTGCACCACACCATAACTATGGAGGTATTCTACAGCAAGAACCGCTTCTGCAAAGTATAAGCGGGCCAAGGGGACAGGTAAAGGACCCCTGGTTCTTAGGAGGGTCCTGCAGTCTCCACCTATAGAAGAAAGAAAATATGACAGGTAAGTGGTTTATTCAGCGGATCACCATAATGTATAATGAGAAGTGAGCAGAGACATTGGGGCAGGAGAGAATATATAAAGATATAATGTATATTCGACATAATATTAGTCTGAAGTCATGGTGAAACGTCATCCATGTAACTAATAACACAAATAGCATCTTGTCTACAGCTGGAGATACTGACAGTGCGGACATACAGGGAGATCACACACATCAATGACTTTCCGGGCATCTTGGTAATGGATAACCTGTAGTAAATGCTCTGTGGGGATGTAACCATTCACATTGAAAAATCCTAATTTTAAGAGTGGTGATAAAATGTAAGCAGACATGGTCTGAATATAATACAATGTACGTGTCCTACCTCCTACATACTCCATGACCATACACAGGTGAGATCTTGTAGGGAAGGAGCAGAGCATGGAGACCACAAAGGGACAATCAGCGAATGTCAGGATGTCCCTCTCCAGAAAGGCCATTTCCACTTTCCGTGGCCTATCCAAGTTCTTCTTGGCCATTTTCTTCATAGCAAAGACCTGTTGTGAGACTTTATGATGCACTAAGTAGACGGCACTAGAGAGAAGGAGAATCCAAGGGTTATAATAAATCCTTATTACAGTCTGTATATAGAAGTCATTATATGATTTTCTGTACTAATGTTTATACTAGAAGTCCGGCCATCACTAGAAATCCACATCTAGAAATACATGAGACACTACATAGATCACCTATGGGAGGTTCCACAATGCCACGTCTGCCGGAGCCCTCACCAAGGTCACATTACAGGTGAGAGAATCTACCGAAATTCTTCTTGGGCAGATTCTCTATAATTGACCAGTAGTTACGATTCAGTCCAAATAAAAATTGGTCCAAATTGAAAGTCCTCCAATTGCTGTAAGCAGATGTTTTTTAAGCTCTCTCCACACCCCAAAGCATAATAAATGGAGGGGAGGAAATACGTTAAAATGTAATTAAACATAATATACCCACCTGTCCTAGGCCCTCACCTGTCCATCACTGCAGTCCTCCATCCTCTGTGCCAGTCTTTGGTTGTTCTGGCGCCCCCTTCTGCTGCTGAGGCCAGTGATTGGACTCACATGGTCATGGTGGACGGTGGCAGGTGCAGATGTCATTGATGTCCATATCGTGTCACCCCTATCGTGACCATGTGTAGCCAATAACTCTTATCAGCTCCATAATGAAGCCCCCCCAAAAAAACAAGGACTGGAGCGGAGAGCAGGAAAGCTCTGGTGGAGGTGGCAGCATAAGGACAGATGAGGGTCCAGGACAGGTGAGTGTAATGTATTATATTATTTGAATCCCTTTCCTTACAGTTTGATTTGTTACAGATCAGTTTGCTCAACTGGATATACAGTACAGTAACTGAGCTGAATAGTGACATTTAGATGTGGACAGTGGTGTGGACTTGTATCGTTTCCCTATGACAGTGATGGCGAACCTTTTAGAGACCGAGTGCCCAAACTGCAATCCAAAACTCACTTATTTATCGCAAAGTGCCAACACGGCAATTTAACCTGAATACTGTCTGAGGTTTTATTTTGGAAAAACAACTCCTACATTAGCACGCAATAGAGTCTATAGCAAAGAGCTTGTAAGCGCTGCAGTCCAAGCCTAAGATTCTCGCCACCGATTGCAGAGGAGGTCTGTTCTTGAGAATGGAGAGGATTTTTATTCAAAAGTAAAATTGCAAAGTCGTTTGTTTTTACAACCTCTTTGTTTCTGTAACCCTTTATCATGATGAGAATAACCCTTTAAGCCAGGGATGTCAAACTTTAATATACAGAGGGCCAAAATTAAAAGCTTGGACAAAATCACAGGCCAAACTTTATATTTGTTAAAAAATGTCTACAATTCAGGAAGTTTTTCCTTATCAAATAAAACTATTAACTTTTGCAATTATATTGTAATAATATAATATGTTATGTAAGAGCCGTAAAAAGCATGGCCTAATGTAAATATGTAATAACAAAAGGATAAAAAAAACTTGAATAAAACAGATAATAAAGTATGATGCAAACAAATGTGCCCCCAAACAGAGTATGATACCCCCACAGTGAATTCCTCCACATGCACAGTATGATGACCCTACTGTACCCCCCATCAATCCCTGGTGACCCCATCACAGTATGATTGTGACCCCATCACAGTATGATTCTCCAGCAGTAATCCCCACACAGCCCTCCATACAGTATAATGGTCCCCACATAGTTCTCCATACAGTATAATGACACCACATAGTCCTCCATACAGTGTAATGGGCCCCACATAGTCCTCCATACAGTATAATGGACCCCACATAGTCCTCCATACAGTATAATGGCCCCATATAGTCCTCCATACAATGTAATGGCCCCACATAGACCTCCATACAGTACAATGGCCTCACATAGTCCTCCATACAGTATAATGGCCCCACATAGTCCTCCATACAGAATAATAGGCCCCACATTGTCCTCCATACAGTATAATGGTCCCCACATAGTTCTCCATACAGTATAATGACACCACATAGTCCTCCATACAGTGTAATGGGCCCCACATAGTCCTCCATACAGTATAATGGGCCCCACACAGTCCTCCATAAAGTGTAAAGGGCCCCACATAGTCCTCCTTACAGTATAATGGCCCCCACATAGTCCTCCATACAGTGTAATGGGCCCCACATAGTCCTCCATACAGTGTAATGGCCTCACATAGTGCTCCATACAGTGTAATGGGCCCACATAGTCCTCCATACAGTATAATGGCCCCATATAGTCCTCCATACAATGTAATGGCCCCACATAGTCCTCCATACAGTACAATGGCCTCACATAGTACTTCATACAGAATAATGGGCCCCCATATGGTCCTTCCTACAGTATAATGGCCCCCACATAGTCCTCCATACAGAATAATGGGCCCCCATATGGTCCTTCGTACAGTATAATGGCCCCACATAGTCCTCCATACAGAATAATGGGCCCCACATAGTCCTAAATACAGAATAATGGGCCCCCATATGGTCCTTCCTACAGTATAATGGCCCCCACATAGTCCTCTATACAGTGTAATGGGCCCCACATAGTCCTCCATACAGTGTAATGGCCCCATATAGTCCTCCATACAGTGTAATGGGCCCACATAGTCCTCCATACAGTATAATGGCCCCACATAGTCCTCCATACAGAATAATGGGCCCCCATATGGTCCTTCCTACAGTATAATGGCCCCCACATAGTCCTCCATACAGTGTAATGGGCCCCACATAGTCCTCCATACAGTGTAATGGCCCCATATAGTCCTCCATACTGTGTAATGGGCCCATATAGTCCTCCATACAGTATAATGGCCCCACATAGTCCTCCATACAGTATAATGGCCCCACATAGTCCTCCATACAGTATATTGGCCTCATATAGTCCTTCCTACAGTATAATGGGCCCCACATACTCTTTCATACAGTATTATGAGCACCACATAGTCCTCCATACAGTGTAATGGTCCCACATAGTCCTCCATACAGTACAATGGCTTCACATAGTCCTCCATACAGAATAATGGGCCCCACATAGTCCTCCATACAGAATAATGGGCCCCCATATGGTCATTCCTACAGTATAATGGCCCCCACACAGTCCTCTATACAGTGTAATGGGCCCCACATAGTCCTCCATACAGTGTAATGGCCCCATATAGTCCTCCATACAGTGTAATGGGCCCACATAGTCCTCCATACAGTATAATGGCCCCACATAGTCCTCCATACAGAATAATGGGCCCCCATATGGTCCTTCCTACAGTATAATGGCCCCCACATAGTCCTCCATACAGTGTAATGGGCCCCACATAGTCCTCCATACAGTGTAATGGCCCCATATAGTCCTCCATACAGTGTAATGGGCCCACATAGTCCTCCATACAGTATAATGGCCCCACATAGTCCTCCATACAGTATAATGGCCCCACATAGTCCTCCATACAGTATATTGGCCCCATATAGTCCTTCCTACAGTATAATGGGCCCCACATACTCTTTCATACAGAATTATGAGCACCACATAGTCCTCCATACAGTGTAATGGGCCCCACATAGTCCTCCATACAGTATAATGGCCCCACATAGTCCTCCATACAGTATAATGGCTCCAAATGCTCCTCCATATTGTAAAATGGCCCCATATAGTCCTCCATACAGTATAATGGCCCCGCATACTTCTCCATATTTTATAATGGCTCCATATAGTCCTCCATACAGTATAATGGCCCCGCATAGTCCTCCATACAGAATAATGGGCCCCCATATGGTCCTTCCTACAGTATAATGGCCCCCACATAGTCCTCCATACAAGTGTAATGGGCCCGCATACTTCTCCATATTTTATAATGGCCCCACATAGTCCTCCATACAGTATAATGGCCCCACATAGTCCTTCATACAGTATATTGGCCCCATATAGTCCTTCCTACAGTATAATGGGTTCCACATAGTTTTTCATACAGTATTATGAGCACCACATAGTCCTCCATACAGAATAATGGGCCCCACATAGTCCTCCATACAGAATAATGGGCCCCCATATGGTCCTTCCTACAGCATAATGGCCCCCACATAGTCCTCATACAGTGTAATGGCCCCATATAGTCCTCCATACAGTGTAATGGGCCCACATAGTCCTTCATACAGTATAATGGCCCCACATAGTCCTCCATACAGTATAATGGCCCCACATAGTCCTCCATACAGTATATTGGCCCCATATAGTCCTTCCTACAGTATAATGGGCCCCACATACTCTTTCATACAGTATTATGAGCACCACATAGTCCTCCATACAGTGTAATGGGCCCCACATAGTCCTCCATACAATATAATGGCCCCACATAGTCCTCCATACAGTATAATGGCCCCACATAGTCCTCCATACAGTATAATGGCCCCACATAGTCCTCCATACAGTATATTGGCCCCATATAGTCCTTCCTACAGTATAATGGGCCCCACATACTCTTTCATACAGTATTATGAGCACCACATAGTCCTCCATACAGTGTAATGGGCCCCACATAGTCCTCCATACAATATAATGGCCCCACATAGTCCTCCATACAGTATAATGGCTCCACATGGTACTCCATATTGTATAATGGCCCCATATAGTCCTCCATACAGTATAATGGCCCTGCATACTTCTCCATATTTTATAATGGCCCCATATAGTCCTTCCTACAGTATAATGGGCCCCACATACTCTTTCATACAGTATTATGAGCACCACATAGTCCTCCATACAGTGTAATGGGCCCCACATAGTCCTCCATACAGTATAATGGCCCCACATAGTCCTCCATACAGTATAATGGCTCCATATAGTCCTCCATACAGTATAATGGCCCCGCATAGTCCTCCATACAGTATAATGGCCCCACTTAGTCCTCCATACAGTATAATGGCCCCACATAGTCCTCCATACAGTATAAAGGCCCCACATAGTCCTCCATACAGTATAAAGAGACCACATAGTCCTCCATATTGTATAATGACTCCGCATACATCTCCGTACAGTATAATGGCCCTGCATAGTGTTCCATACTGTATAATGGCCCCACATAGTCCTCCATACCTTATAATGGCCCTACATTGTCCTCCATACAGTATAATGGCCCCGCATGGTCCTCCATACAGTATAATGGCCCCGCATACTTCTCCACACAGTATAATGACCCCGCATACTTCTCCATACATTATAATGACCTCGCATACTTCTTCGTACAGTATAATGGTCCTGCATAGTGTTCCATACTGTATAATGGCCCCACATAGTCCTCCATACCTTATAATGGCCCCACATAGTCCTCCATACAGTATAATGGCCCCGCATGGTCCTCCATACAGTATAATGGCCCCGCATACTTCTCCACACAGTATAATGACCCCGCATACTTCTCCGTACAGTATAATGGTCCTGCATAGTGTTCCATACTGTATAATGGCCCCACATAGTCCTCCATACAGTATAATGGCCCCGCATGGTCCTCCATACAGTATAATGGCCCCGCATGGTCCTCCATACAGTATAATGGCCCCGCATACTTCTCCACACAGTATAATGACCCGCATACTCCTCCATACAGTATAATGACCCCGCATACTTCTCCGTACAGTATAATGGTCCTGCATAGTGTTCCATACTGTATAATGGCCCCACATAGTCCTCCACACAGTATAATGACCCCGCATACTCCTCCATACAGTATAATGACCCCGCATACTTTTCCGTACAATATAATGGCCCTGCATAGCGTTCCATACTGTATAATCAGGTCGCACGTGTAGAGGAGAGTGGCCGCGGTGCTAGTGAGAGGGGAATGGTGCGCGGGCTGAGGAGAGTGATGGTGGTGGCGGCAGTGCTGAGGACATGGAGCTCGTGCCCACCGGGAGGGCTCTGCGTGCCATAGGTTCGCCACCACTGCCCTATGATAACACTGAATGTTAGAGCACAGAGGCAGAAGTATTGTCATAGGGAACCCTGAGAAATGTGGATTATGGTAACAGAAATCTCACCCAAAAGCTCCGCTGCTGATGAGTTTGGAAGTTTCATAGTCGCTCATATGCGGCTTTCCTGCCGGGATCAATGATGATTCGATCACGCTCTATAAAGGAATAAGAAATGATATTAAGGAAAAAAGCTCCAGATGCAGAAACGTCTCCCCCTATATTATGTCCCAGCTGATTTACACTGATCCGATGTAGGGAGGATACAAGCCGGACGCTCCGCAGACACGGATGTAATATAAGGGGGTCCTCTATACACCGGTATAATTGTAAAGTGCTGGATAATATGAGAGATCAAACAGAGAAGAATTTACTGGGAATCTGTCAGCAGGATTGTTCTATGTAATCTGGAAGTAGCATGATGTAGGGGCAGAGACCCTGATTCCAACGATGTGTTACTTACTAGGCTGTGTGCTGTTGTTTCCATAAAATCAGTTTTTGATCAGCAGGAGATTATCACTAGAGGACTATGTGTCTCGTGCCATGTAGTCCTATTGCTCTGTAACCCCGACTCAACCACGGATTAGCAGCGTTCTGCCTATGCACAGTGTACACAGAAAGCTGCCAATCAGTAGTGTGGGCGGGGTTATACAGGGCTCAGCATTCAGAGGACTGCTAGATCTGCTGCGAATAAAACAGTGATTTTATTACAACTGCTGCACCCAGTAAAGTAAGTGATATATCGTTGGAATCAGGGTCTCTGTCCCTACATCATGCTGCTCTCTGATGAAATAGCATGAACCTGGTGACAGATTCCCTTTAATATAAATGCAGTTGACTAACACATTAGTGTCATCTCCACTTAGAATAGAGACGTCCCCTGGTTATATGGGGGATAATACTGGTCAGGTCAGTCACACCCCATAATCTGGTGATACACAGACGACCCCCTCTATGATACTTACACCGGCGGATTCCTGGATCTCCGGGATCTCACAGATTCCACTGTCAGGATTCACCAGCGCAGATGGAACTAAAATAGTGATAAATGATGAAGAGATAAAATGTATTAGACGATATCAATCCTACATAGATAATACAGCGATATAACGGGGAAATGACAAGACATCTGTGAATGGGATTAATACTCGTTATATGGGGATTCTAATATGGGAACGTACGGGGCATCCACAGATAAATGTAATGTAAATGATGGAGGACCCCCAATCATCACATGAATGAGGAGCCCCCCACCCCTGCTGCACATGAGAGTGATGGGAAGAGAGCTGAAACATAGCAGCCATATGCAAATTAGCCTGGAAGTGCACTGGGGGCGTGTCACTGCACTCAGATTTCTCTTCCATGCCCCCAGTGCACTTCCATCCTGATTTGTATATGGCTTTTACATTAGATTTCTCCTGACTGGTACATTGGATTTCTGCAAGCAAATAATTATTATTAGGGGACAATGGCCTATACGGTCATACTCAGCGGCGGCAGGCCACGCGACTGCTATGGGACCCGTGAGCTGGTGGGGCCCAGTGTCAGCGCCCGCATTGGGCTCCGCCTGCATCGGGCCCCTTCCACATCCCACCCCAGATCGCAGTTGAAAGCAATGATAGAGGCGGGAGCGTTATATGAAACTTCCTTTCACATCATTCCCCCTCTGCGTCTGATGCAGCAGCGCGATGACATCAGTTCAATTGGGTCGGGTAGTGGAGCTGATGAGAGGCGCTGCAGAGACTGAAGCAGCGGGGGAACAAGGAGCGGTAAGTGTATATTTATTTATTTTTGAGTGAGTATGTGGTGCCCATATTGCTGGAGGACTGTGGCTGCACTCGATCCTATGGGTGCTGCACTCAGTCCTATGGGGGCTGCACTAAGCCCTATAGGGGTTGCACTGAACCCTATGGGGGCTGCATTATGCCCTATGGGGGCTGGCTTATATTGCGAGGAAGACCATGGGGGGTGCATTATATTGCATGGAGGACCATGGGGGTGCATTATATTGCATAGAGGACCATGGGGGTGCATTATATTGCATGGAGGACCATGAGGGGTGCATAATATTGCGTGGATGACCATGGGAGGTGCACAATATTGCATGGAGGACAATATGGGTGCATTATATTGCATGAAGGACCATGGGGGTGCATTATATTGTGTGAAGGACCAGGGGGATGCATTATATTGCATGGAGGACCATGGGGGGTGCATTATATTGCATGGAGGACCATGGAGGGTGCATTATATTGCATGGAGGACCATGAGGGGTGCATTATATTGCATGGAGGACCATGGGGGGGTGCATTATATTTTGTGGAGGACCACGAGGGGTGCATTATATTGCATGGAAGACCATGGGGGTGCATTATATTGTGTGGGGACCATGGGGTGGCGCATTATATTATATGTAAGGCTATGTGGGACCATTATGATATTTGAAGGGTTATGTGGGGCCATTATAATATTTGGAGGGTTATGTCGGGGCATTATACTGTATGCAAGCAATTATACGGTGTGAAGATTTGTGTGGGGTCCATCTTACTGTGTGAAGGGCTGTGTGTTGCCTTTATACTGTTTGGAGGGCTAGCAGGGGCCATTTTATGGTGTGGTGAGGTATGGGGGCCATTATACTGCATAGAAGGCTGTGTGGGGGTCACAGTTGGGGGATCATACTGTGTTGGGGTCACCATGCTTTGCGTCGGGAGTTGAGGGGGTGTACAGTAGGGTCATTATACTGTGCATGTGGAGGCTAATGTGGAGGAATGCACCATGGAGGAATCATACTATATTTGGGGGGCACTTTTGTTGGCATCATACTATAGGGGGGCAATGAAATAGAAATCTAGGACTTCAGCAGGAGGAAAATTAATATGTAAAGGCTGGAAAGTTGTGAGATCTGCTCTCCTGTCACTCCGACAATTATTTAATTTTTTTTTTTTCAGTTTGGGGGGCAATCAGAACTTCTGCTATTGTGCCCCATGATTTCTATGCATGCCCCTGGTCCTACCACTACTTCTATATGAAACAATGTGCTGCCAGGTTCCCATTACACAGAGTAGAGCAGACCTGAGCAAAGTGGAGCCCGTGGGCCACATCCGGCCCTCTGACTGTTCCAGTCCGGCCTGTGGACTGAGATAGCAGTAGGACTGAAGCAGAGGCCCACGGACCGCACCGTGCCTGCCCACTCGCTTACACCGCCGCCTGGCCCTGTCTCCATCTGCGAGCCGCTGAGCTGCTGCATTAGTAGAGGAGGGACCTCCAGCCCCTTCCTCCGCCAATCAGCGTGTGTAGCAGCTGACGCAATGACGTCATCGGAGACATGAAAAGAGGCACAGCACCGGGGGCACGGGAGCAAGGTGAATGTGTGCTTTTTTTAAGGTCCTTTACTAGCTGCATCACCAGCCGGCGAGTGAAGCTGAGGACGCCATCGGGTGGTAGAAGCACAATGTTAGGGCGATTGATGATAAGAATGTCCAATAGTGCTTCTTCCTGAAAATCGTCTAGATATAATCCAGCCATAGCGAAAAACTGCAAGTGCTATCAATCACTATGGAACCAAGAATGGCACCCGTGAGCCTGTGTGCATTGTAGAAGTAGCAATTGTGAGCTGTGATGTCATAATGGCCGACTGTCATCACGGAATCTTGTGATGGAATCTTCAAGAAGCGGCTCTGCACAAATACAGTGGGAAAAATAAGTATTTGATACACTGCCGATTTTGGAAGTTTTCCCACCTACAAAGAATGGAGAAGTCTGTAATTTTTATCGTAGGTACAGATTCTAAAAAAAAATCCAGAAAATCACATTGTATGATTTTTACATAATTTGCATTTTATTGCATGATATAAATATGTGATCACCTACTGATGAGCAAGAATTCTGGCTCACCGACCTGTTATGCTATGTACGCACGTTGAGTATTTGGTTGCAGAAATTTCTGCAAGGTTTCTGCATTTCTTGGCAGCAAAAACCCTGCTGAAAAAACAGACGTTTTGCCGCGATTTTGATGTGTTTTTGCCACATGTTTGCATGAGGTTTTTGCATGTGTTTTTTTAAGCTTTTTTGTATAGCAGTGAATGCTTTTTGGAGCTAAATAAAGATATTTGAAAAAAGAAATGTTGAACATTGCTTTAACCCTTAGATTACTGTTGGACCTGGGGTGAGTATATTGGTTAATTTAAATGATTAAAGAATGTGTCTGTTATATTTCAAATAAAGTGTTTTATTCTTGGTGTGTGTGTTTATTTAACTTTTTACTTACAGGTTTAGTACTGAGGGTTAATCCATGTCCATAAAGACACATACAAAAAATCAATTGCTAGACACTCTAGTTAGACATTACTACCTTAGATACCAATTAGCCACATGATAGGCTCAGGGATAAAAGTGACTCCAGCTCAACCAATAATGTAAGTATAGTTCATTTATTAGAAACGATAAAAATTACAATTAAAAACAATAAGTGAAGATAGAGGGGAGTGAGGAGAGGGGGGACCTCAAACCAGGAGACACCGATATGTAGACAACGATACTAATGCTTACACAAAATACAGCCAGTTAATGACATCAATATGGCTGCTGTATATTAGAATAAGTCACCAATTAGTCAATTACCATACTATACCATTTTGCATACATAAAGCGTATTCTACAAACTTCAATTTAAAGTGCATAGTGCAAAACATAACTATGTATTATTCAATAGTAATAGATCCACTGGTATAAAGAGGCAAAAGTCAGCTATGAATGTAAGATGGTAGTGCATCAGTATCAAAGTAAAAATGAAAACAATGTAGTTTAATTATTGCCAAATTTGGCTTATATTGATAAACTGATGGTCAAAGCTGTACTTCCATCAGATGATAATTAATTCAAACATTGGCTAAAGTGAAAAAAATGATTCATTACCTGAATACTATGTAGTAAGTGAGCAGGGAGTGATAAGGACGCTGTGTCTCCCGCAGCCTCCATAAGCGTCCTTATCACCTCACTTATTGCACCTCTGCATGAGAATTTTGTCACGCAGCATCGGTGCAGTTAGTGAGGTCACTGGATCTCATCAGCTGATGAACTCATGTGACCTCTGTCCTGGCAGCTCAGCACTATACACTGCAGGGAGCGATCACGCTCCTGTCAGTTTATAGCCTGCTGTGAGGTGATCGGATCACCATGGGATACTTGTGATTCGGCGGATAGGTGAGTATAAGCTCTTTTTTTTAACATTCATTTAAACTTATTTTTTCCCTGCAAGCACAGACCCAAGCTGATGACAGCTCCCATCATCAATGCCTGCACTTGCTATTATCAGCGGCAGCAGCCCTAGGCTGTTGGGAGGACTGGTCTTTCATCAGCTGAACCTGTCACCCGCGGTCAATTCTTTATGCGTTTTTGCTGCGTTTTTGACCCATTGACTTCAATTGAGTCCGTCAAATACGCAGCAAAAATACACAGCAAATCCGCAAATATTTTGATACCTGCGTTTTCGTTGCAGATTTGACTGACTCAATTGAAGTCAATGGGATAAAAACGCTCAAAGAATTGACATGCTACAGATTTAAATGCAATGCTAATCCTGACAAGAAAATTCCTGATCTTGTGCACAGCACTTCAGGATTTTCATTGCATTAGCTGGCACAAGGATTCTCTAGCATTTTGGGCCCATTTCCGTGTGGAAAAAAATGCTGTGAAAATGCACCAATAACACACCATGTGCACACAGAACACAGTTTTTTTTAAGAAGCCCTCCTACTCAGCATTCTTTACCTGTATTAATTGCACCTGTTTGAAGTCGTTACCTGTATAAAAGACACCTGTCCACACACTCAATCAATCACACTCCAAGCACTCCACTATGGCCAAGAACAAAGAGCTGTCTAAGGACACCAGGGACAAAATTGTAGACCTGCACAAGGCTGGAATGGGCTACAGGAGAATAGGCAAGCAGCTTGTTGAGAAGGCAACAACTGTTGCTGCGATTATTAGAAAATGGAAGAAACACATGACGACTGTCAACCTTCCTTGGTCTGGTGCTCCATGCATTATCTTGCAATGTGAAGTAAGGATGATTCTGGTAAAGGTCAGGAATCAGCCCAGAACTACATGGGAGGATCTGCTCAATGACCTGAAGAGAGCTGGGACCACAGTCTCAAACATTACCGCTAGTAACTTACTACACCGTCATGGACGAAAATCCTGCAGTGCACGCAAGGTCCCCCTGATCACGCCAGCACATGTCCAGGCCCATTTGAAGTTCACCAATGACCATCTGGATGATCCCGAGGAAGCATGGGAGAAGGTCATGTGGTCAGATGAAACCAAAATAGAACTTTTTGCTATCAACTCCACTCACTGTGTTTGGAGGAAGGAGAAAGATGAATACAACCCCAAGAACACCGTCCCAACCTTGAACCATGGTGAGGAAAACATCATACTTTGGGGGTCTTTTCTGCTAATGGGACAGGACAACTGCATCGTATTGAAGGGAGGATGGATGGGGTCATGTAGATTTTGGCTAACAACATCCTTCCCTCAGTAATGACAATGACCCAAAATACAGACAGGACAACTAAGGAGTGTCTATGTAAGAAGCATTTCAAGGTCCTGGAGTGGCCTAGCCAGTCTCCAGACCTGAACCCAATAGAAAATCTTTGGAGGGAGCTGAAACTAAATGTTGCCCAGCGACAGCCCCGAAAACTGAAAGATCTGGAGAAGATCTGTATGGAGGAGTGGGCCAAAATCCCTGCTGCAGTGCGTGCAAACCTGGTCAAGAACTACAGGAAACGTCTGACCTCTGTAATTGCAAAGGTTTCTGCACCAAATATTAAATTCTGTTTTTCTATTGTATCAAATACTTATTCCAGGCAATAAAATGCAAATTAATTATGTAAAAATCATACAAAGCAATTTCCTGGATTATTTTTTTTTTACATTCTGTTTCTCACAGTTGAAGTGTACCTATAACAAAAATTACAGGCCTCTCCATTCTTTGTAGGTGGGAAAACTTGCAAAATCAGCAGTGTATCAAATACTTATTTTCCCAACTGTAGATGCTGCCTTGCAATATTTAGGGTTTGTTCAAACTCGCGTATAAATAATGGGTCCCATTCCCATCCAGGAGAGTGGAAGAAATCTTAGTCACTAAGCTGGTACTGTAAAAAGGAAGTGTTTTTGTCACAGAAAAAAAAATGCTGATGTAATGGCATTTGTGGAAACACCCCACAGATATCCTCAGTCATATGATGGGAAATATTGTATATACAGTGGTGGCCAAAAGTATTGGCACCCCTGCAATTCTGTCAGATAATATTCAGTTTCTTCCTGAAAATGATTGCAATCACAAATTCTTTGGTCTTATTATCTTCATTTAATTTGCTTGCATGGAAAAAACACAAAATAGAATGAAGCAAAAATCAAATCATTGATCATTTCACACAAAACTCCAAAAATGGGCCAGACAAAAGTATTGGCACCCTCAGCCTAATACTTGGTTGCACAACCTTTAGCCAAAATAACTGCGAACAACCGCTTCCGGTAACCATCAATGAGTTTCTTACAATGCTCTGCTGGAATTGTAGACCATTCTTCTTTGGCAAACTGCTCCAGGTCCCTGATATTTGAAGGGTGCCTTCTCCAAACTGCCATTTTGAGATCTCTCCACAGGTGTTCTATGGGATTCAGGTCTGGACTCATTGCTGGCCACCTTAGAAGTCTCCAGTGCTTTCTCTCAAACCATTTTATAGTGCTTTTGGAAGTGCGTTTTGGGTCATTGTCCTGCTGGAAGACCCATCACGTCTGAGGGAGACCCAGCTTTCTCACACTGGGCCCTACATTATGCTGCAAAATTTGTTGGTAGTCTTCAGACTTCATAATGCCATGCACACGGTCAAGCAGTCCAGTGCCAGAGGCAGCAAAGCAACCCCAAAGCATCAGGGAACCTCCACCATGTTTGACTGTAGGGACCGTGTTCTTTTCTTTGAATGCCTCTTTTTTTTCCTGTACACTCTATGTTGATGCTTTTTCCCAAAAAAGCTCTACTTTTGTCTCATCTGACCAGAGAACATTCTTCCAAAATGTTTTAGGCTTTCTCAGGTAAGTTTTGGCAAACTCCAGCCTGGTTTTTTTATGTCTCGGGGTAAGAAGTGGGGTCTTCCTGGGTATCCTACCATACAGTCCCTTTTCATTCAGACGCCGACGGATAGTACGGGTTGACACTGTTGAACTTGTTTGGATGTTAGTCGAGGTTCTTTATCCACCATCCGCACAATCTTGCGTTGAAATCTCTCGTCAATTTTTCTTTTCCGTCCACATCTAGGGAGGTTAGCCACAGTGCCATGGGCTTTAAATTTCTTGATGACACTGCGCACGGAAGACACAGCAACATTCAGGTCTTTGGAGATGGACTTGTAGCCTTGAGATTGCTCATGCTTCCTCACAATTTGGTTTCTCAAGTCCTCAGACAGTTCTTTGGTCTTCTTTCTTTTCTCCATGCTCAATGTGGTACACACAAGGACACAGGACAGAGGTTGAGTCAACCTCTGCGCATCCTCCTCCTCCTCATGTTCAGCCTCCATCTCAGATATCACCACATCAGTTACAAGCTGGAAGCACTGCAGTACTGCCTCAGCCAAGCGGCAACAGGCTGTGCTGAAACTCATAAGCTTAGGTGATAAACCTCACACTGCTTGTGAGTTGTGGACAGCTGTGAAAGAGCAGGCAGATCTGTGGCTGAGACCGCTGAACCTACATCCAGGCATGGTCGTGTATGGGGGCTCTGAGGCGAGGCGAGATCACACAAGTACCATGCCTGGCTCATGTGCTTAACATCGTGATTCAGCGGTTTCTTAAATCGTACCCCGAGTTGACAGATCTGCTTGTCAAAGTACGCCGCCTGTCAGCTCATTTTCGCAAGTCGGCTACAGCTTCCGCCGCCCTTGCTGTGTTGCAGCAGCATTTACAGCTTCCGGCACACCGACTGGTGTGTGATGTCCCCACTCATTGGAACTCTACCCTTCACATGTTGCAAAGTATTTGTGAGCAGAAGAGAGCAGTTGTGGAGTACCAGCTGCAATAAGGCCGTCGATATTCAGGTTAGACTCCACACATAAGACCTCAGGAGTGGATCTGGATGTCTGACATATGTACCATCCTGACAAACTTTGAGGAGTCCACCAAGATGGTGAGTGGTGATGACGCCATCATTAGCGTCAGCATCCCACTTGTCTGTCTTTTGAGACGCTCTCTGGAGAGAATTAAAGAGGAGGTATTGCAGCCAGAGTATGATGAGATGGATCAAGAAGCCGTAGCGGGTGATTACACACAGCCCAGCCTCATCTCATCCCAACGTGCATTGAGGGACAATGAGGGAGAGGATGAGGAGGAGGAGGAGGAGGAAGAACAGGAGCTGGTATCATGCGCTGTAGATGGTAGTACCTGTACAACTGTCATACCGTCGGTTCAGCGTGGGTGGCCTGAGGACAGGGGGGAGGAGGAGGAGGAGAGCATGGTCAGTCGTCATGTTGGTGAGGACACGGAAGCCTTGCCTGTTACCAGTCTGGCACGCATGGCTAACTTTATGTTACGCTGCCTTAACCGTGACCCTCGCGTTGTCAAAATGTTGGGTGACAGTCATTACTGGTTGGTGACACTTGTAGACCCCCGCTACAAGGAGAACTTTCACTCTCTTATTCCTGAGGTGGAGAGGTCTACAAAAATGGGGCAATACCAGAAGGCCCTTGCTGCAGAACTCTTAAAAAAATTCCCATCTGAACACGCTAGCGGCAGAGGTCACAGTTCGTTGCCCAACCAAGGCGTACAGGCGAGAGAGACGCAACTTCAATCCAGCAGAGACAGGGGAACACTGTCAACGTTCTGGGACAGTTTTCTGACACCCGCCCAGCTTACAGGCCCTGAGGCGCGGGGAACTCTCACAAGGAGTGGAAAGTTTCAAAAGATGGTGAGGGAGTACCTTGCCGATCGTACCAGCGTCCTCCGTGATTCCTCTGTACCTTTTAATTATTGGGTATCCAAGCTGGACACTTGGAATGAACTCGCTCTGTACGCCTTATCGGAGCGTGTTTTTAGTGCCGCTGGGGGAATTATAACTGATAAGCGCACTCGCCTGTCAACTGACAATGCTGACAAGCTGACCCTTATCAAAATGAACAAGGGCTGGATTGGGCCAGACTTTTCATCACCACCAAATGACAGCAGAGTAACATAAAGTCAAATCCACTGTGTTATTTCGGGAGGTGCATTCCCATGCACCGCTTCACACCCACTCATGGGTATACGCTTCCTCATTTTGGCTCTATTTTGCTCTTCTCCTTATCCTCAGCCTCCACCACCACTATACCACCAGGGTGACCTTGGTCCGTGTTGCCAGCATTGCAAGTTCCTCCCTCCTAATTTTTGGTAGCTTTTGCTTGGAAGGCATAGGAAAAGACTATGGGAGACCCACTCCCCAATAATGGGAATAATGCTTTTAAGATGCTGTACTGCATGGCTCTTGTTTGCCAGCATTGCAAGTTACTCTGTCCTAATTTTTGGCAGCTTTTGCTTGGCAGGCATAGGCAAAGACTATGGGAGACCCACTCCCCAATAATGGGAATAATGTTTTTAAGATGCTGTACTGCATGGCTCTTGCAAGGGGCATTTAAACCGTGTTGTTAAGCTACTGCGACCTCCACCACTTTTCCAAGGGGCATTGATATTGTCTTTTTATTCCACTGCGACCTCCACGTCTCTTCCAAGGGGCATTTAAACCGTCTTTTTAAGCTACTGTGACCTCCACCACTCTTCCAAGGGGCATTAAAACCGTCTTCTTAAGCTACTGCGACCTCCACCGCTCTTCCAAGGGGCATTAAAACCGTCTTGTTAACCCTAGAACGCATGACCATAAAAATCTACATTTTCACATACCTGGGGCCTTTTAGGCCCGTGTGCAAATAACATGGAATAACTCAAACAAAAATGACAAACAACTATATACCTGAGGAATACCTAGAGTTTCAAAATTCTAACTAAAGTAATCTTGCAGAAAATAGAAAACAATTAACAGGACGGGCCTGCGAGGCCCCAGGTATGCGTTCTAGGATTAAGCTACTGCGACCTCCACCATTCTTCCAAGGGGCATTAAAACCATCTTGTTAAGCTACTGCAACCTCCACGTCTCTTCCAAGGGACATTAAAACCGTCTTGTTAAGCTACTGCAACCTCCACGTCTCTTCCAAGGGGCCTTAAAACTGTCATGTTAAGCTACTGCAACCTCCTCGTCTCTTCCAAGGGGCATTAAAACTGTCTTGTTAAGCTACTGCAACCTCCACGTCTCTTCCAAGGGGCATTAAAACCTTCTTGTTAAGCTACTGCAACCTCCACGTCTCTTCCAAAGGGCATTAAAACCGTCTTGTTAAGCTACTGCAACCTCCACCACTTTTTCAAGGGGCATTGAAATTGTCTTTTTATTCCACTGTGGCCTCCACGTCTCTTCTAAGGGGCATTAAAACCGTCTTGTTAAGCTACTGCGACCTCCACTACTTCTCCAAGGGGCATTAAAACCGTCTTGTTAAGCTACTGCGACCTCCACCACTCTTCCAAGGGGCATTAATATTGTCTTTTTATTCCACTGTGACCTCCACCACACCTCCAAGGGGCATTAAAACCGTCTTGTTAAGCTACTGCAACCTCCACGTCTCTTCCAAGGGGCATTAAAACCGTCTTGCTAAGCTACTGCGATCTCCACGTCTCTTCTAAGGGGCATTAAAACCGTCTTGCTAAGCTACTGCAACCTCCATGTCTCTTCCAAGGGGCATTAAAACTGTTTTGTTAAGCTACTGCGACCTCCACGTCTCTTTCAAGGGGCATTAAAACCGTCTTGTTAAGCTACTGCGACCTCCACCACTTTTCCCAGGGGCATTGATATTGTCTTTTTATTCCACTGCGACCTCCACCATTCTTCCAAGGGGCATTAAAACCGTCTTGTTAAGCTACTGCGACCTCTACCACTTTTCCCAGGGGCATTGATATTGTCTTTTTATTCCACTGCGACCTCCACGACTCTTCCAAGGGGCATTTAAACCATCTTGTTTAGCAACTGTGACCTCCACCACTCTTCCAAGGGGCATTAAAACCGTCTTGTTAAGCTACTGCGACCTCCACCACTTTTCCCAGGGGCATTGATATTGTCTTTTTATTCCACTGTGACCTTCACCATTCTTCCAAGCGGCATTAAAACAGTCTTGTTAAGCTACTGCGACCTCCAACACTTTTCCCAGGGGCATTGATATTGTCTTTTTATTCCACTGCGACCTCCACGTCTCCTCCAAGGGGCATTAAAACTGTCTTGCTAAGCTGCTGCAAACTCCACGTCTCTTCCAAGGGGCATTAAAACCATCTTGTTAAGCTACTGCAACCTCCACATCTTTTCCAAGGGGCATTAAAACCATCTTGTTAAGCTACTGCAACCTCCACGTCTCTTCCAAGGGGCATTAAAACCGTCTTTTTAAGCTACTGCAACCTCCACGTCTCTTCCAAGGGGCATTAAAACCATATTGTTAAGCTACTGCAACCTCCACGTCTCCTCCAAGGGGCATTAAAACCATCTTGTTAAGCTACTGCAAACTCCACATCTCTTCCAAGTGGCATTAAAACCATCTTGTTAAGCTACTGCGACCTCCACCACTTTCCCCAGGGGCATTAAAACCATCTTGCTAAGCTGCTGCGACCTCCACCATTCTTCCAAGGGGCATTAAAACCGTCTTTTTAAGCTACTGCGACCTCCACCACTTTTCCAAGGGGCATTGATATTGTCTTTTCATTCCACTGCAACCTCCACCATTCTTCCAGAGGGCATTGCATTTCTTCCTAATTTTAGTCAGCTTTTGCTTTTCAATGCATAGGCGAACACTAAGGGAGACCCACTCCCCAATAAGGGGTAGAAGGTTTTTAGTATGCTGTAATCCACGTCTGTTTCAAGGGGCATTGCAGTTCCTCATAATTTTTGGAAAGCCTTCCATTCACTGCTTAGGCCAACATTGCACAGGAGACCCAGTTGCTATAAATGGAAAAAACGTTTTAGTTAAGGCCCTCTGACCTCCATGTCAAGGGGCATTAAAGTGCCTCGAAATTTTTGTTAGGCATTGCACTCACTGCATGCCCTTTAACTGTGTAGCCGAACCGCTCCTTTTGGTACCGAAACATATCCTACAAGACATGTGTGGTTGACTGGTGTGATATTGATGTGAATGGTCCCTGTTCCTCCTGCTCTTTCTCCTTTGCCACCACCTCATCCATCATTCATCACCTGAAGCTTTGTTTTAACGGGAGTCATAGAACTGGGATAGTAGCAGGAAAACATCCAGCAATCCTCGGAGAAGGTAGGATATGCGCTAAAACGCTGATCACCTCAGGCCTAGCCGCTACTACATACATGCGCTTGCATTCCAAGAAAACAAAGCAGACGCTAACTTCTATCATCATCATTATGCTCCTCATCTTGGCACTCTCAACTCCCCTGATGGAGAAGCCAGGGCCCACCGGAGGAGTCTGGTTCTCTGGTGGGCTCGTCCAATGCTGCCCTAAAGCAGAGGGAAGTTTGAAGGAGAAATAGGGGCGGCTGGGGACCGTTTATGGACATCCGGCTGCCCCTAGGCGGCTGGGGACCGTGTGTGGACACCCGACCGCGGGGCGGCTGGGGACCGAGTATAGACACCCGGCCCCCCCTGGCGGCTGGGGACCGAGCGTGGACACCCGGCCGCCGGGCGGCTGGGGACTGAGTATGGATGCCTCGCTGCCAAAGTAGCCATGAGGTAGTGGCCAGCTTTGGCCTCCTCCAAACTAAAAGGCCCCATTTCAAGTGCAAGCTAGCAGTATGGTATTGCAGCCTGGGGGTGGGTGGGTGGCAGGTTGCACACTTACGCTTGCATTCCAAGAAAACAAAGCAGATGCTAATGACGCGCCCCTGGGCCTGTGTCGCGCTGCGTTGCGCACGCGGGAGCTTACCCGGAGCCGGATCTCTTGAGGGTTGTAGTCTCGTGGCGGTGACCCGGTCCGTGCCCAGGGAGTCAAACTGAGCGGCGATGTAACAGCGGTAGATGCAGGACGACTACGCCACCCGTTGAATGCAGCTATGGAGCTGCCGCTGCAGGACAGTCCGCTGAGGCCGGTGGATGGATGGTGCAGCGTAGATGGTATAACCCCCAACGGGAGGGGTATGGCCTCAGGGCAGCAGATGTGGATGATGGGGGTAGCAGGAACCACTCAGAGACGGTGCGGTGTAATTCAGGGTCTTTACTGGTAACAACGATAGACCCTCCCGGAGTACTTGCTAGTGAACGGGGCCTGGTCAGTCCTTGAGCAGATGGGATCTCCCCTGGCCAGGCGGAGTTGTAGGCCTCCCAAACTGACTGTACTCTTCTGGCTACCTTGCTAGAAGCGGATATAAGTAGCCCACGTCCCTGAGTGTACCGTGTGGTGCTCACCCGTATGGCCGGTGACTCGGGGCCTTCTAATGGCTTCCGCTCCACGATGGCGGTGCTGGTCCCACGCGTGTGACCGTGCCTTCGGGTTTCTGGGCCTGAGGACCTGAAATCCCCTGCTGGTCGGCTTCTGCTGCTGGGTAAGAGTTAGTCCCCACAGCCTCGGACGCCGGGTCCGGTAAGAAAGCTTCTCAGTCAGGGCGAGCTCTGCAGCTGCCAGCCCCTGACTTGTAGTAGTATTGCTCCCACTGAGCTTCTGCTGTTTCTTCCTGTGACTGTTTCTTGTCTCTACTCTCCTTGACTGCTAACCCTGCTTCAGCCCCGGGTTTATATAGGGGAAGTTCTTCCCCTCCCAAGACTGGGCAGGAGGTGTGGCATGCACAGGATCCCTGACCAAAGGACCTCCCACCTGCTCTCAGACATAATATCTCTATCACTGTGGCAACCAGACCCCTGGGGTGTCACATTCCCCCCTAGTGAAATTTAGTACTCCGGGACTAAACATATTTTAGAAAAACATAACAAGATATAACAATAACAATACAATAAGAAACACATAAAGGTGGTCACGGCATGTCCGTAACCGGGTGCAGTCTTTGAAGAAAGCAAGGTGTCCATTTCACCAAAACAGGGAGACGTAACCAGGTAGGGGTCTGTCCTACCCCGAGTCCTTAACAGTCTCTAGTCCATCCTGGGTTACGCTCCAACTATGTACAAGGATTCCCGGTAAGTCCACCAAGGATTCCTAAAAATAACTGGAAACACAAAATTATACACAAGCAACAATACACAGATAAACATAAATAAAACAATTTATACACTTCAAATCCTCCAGCGTGCGGGTAACTGGCCTCTAGTGGCCCTAGTGGACCTACGGAGCTGACTGTCTGGCCCTGAACTACAGGGTGTAGGAGCTGTCAAGGGTAAACCGGCTCTTTGTCTCACTAGGGGTACGGCAGGCTCACTATAAGCAGAGGGTTGATCCTCCTGTTCTGCTTGTGTGGAGTCTTCTGCCTCCTGGACCGGCTGTTCTTCCAGCTCTACCTGTTGCTCCGTAGGTGCTTGGGATGCTGGTTGGAGGAAGGTGAGTACGGGTACCACAACTGCACCATTGACTTGAGTCCAAGACCGAGGGAAGTCCCCGAGCACAGTACTAACCATATCTTCCCTTTCCTCTACGGGTCGATGGTCTTCTTGTTCCTCTTCAGGGTTCCTCAGTTGTTCGGGACACTTCTTCAGGTGGTCCCGGGATACAATGGCGGTGGTTTCCCCTCCGTCTTTACTGATGGTACAAACCTTCGGGTTCTCGTGGCTTGAGGGCAGTACGGTGTACGGGTCCTTCTCCCACTGGTCATCCAACTTGTGGAGCCGTCTCTTCCTCTTCAAGACCTGCTCTCCGGGTACCAGGGGAACAGCGGGAGCATACTGGTTGTAAGTTTTCTCTTGTCTTTCCCTAGCCTGACAGAGACTTCGCTCCACGCTCTCCTGTACTCTCCGGTACTGCTGCTGCCTCTCTGTGTCCCAGTCTGTTTCTGGTGAAGTGTCCTCGGGTGTCAGGACTCCCATTTCCAGGTCAACAGGTAACTTACCAGGTCTTGCCCTCATTAGGTAAGCCGGGGTACAGTTGGTGGAACCTACCGGGATGTGGTTGTATAGGTCCACCAGATCGGGCAACTTCTCAGGCCACAGACTGCGTTCTTCCAGGGGCAACGTTTTTAGAAGATCCATTACCACCTGGTTCATTTTCTCACAAAGTCCATTAGTTTGCGGATGGTAGGGTGTCGTCCTTATCTTCCGGCAGCCATACAGATTGCAGAATTCCTGGAAGACCTCCGCTTCAAAGGCAGGTCCCTGGTCCGTCAGCACTTGGTCCGGGTACCCGTGTGGACGGCAAAAGTGCTGCTGGAAGGCTCTAGCTGCTGTTTGAGCCGTTAAGTCCTTGACGGGGACGACAACCAGAAACCGGGAGTAATGATCCACGATGGTTAACGCGTAGACGTAGCCACTTCTGCTTGGGGTCAGTTTTACATGATCCAAGGCTACCAGTTCCAACGGTTGCCGGGTGACGATGGACTGCAGGGGAGTCTTCTGGCTGGCACGGTCCTTCCTTCTCAGGTTGCACGGGCCACAGTCTCTGCACCACTTCTCAATGGTTCCCCTCATGCCTACCCAGTGGAACCGCTCGCGCAGCAGGAACTCCAGCTTCTTCCACCCGAAGTGCCCAGCTCCGTCGTGGTATGCCTCCATCACCATGGCTGCGTCCCTTCGTGGCACCACTACTTGCCAGAGTAATTCATGCGTCCGGGAGTTAACCATTCTGCGGCACAACTTCCCTTTGTAAAGGAACAGTCGACTCTTCTCTGCCCATAGTTGTTTGGCTTCCTCCGGAGCATCTGGTTCAAGGCGATCCTCCGGCCGAGTCAGCATCTCCTTCACCAGTCGAACGGCAGGGTCGCTGTCTTGCGTTTCCGCCCAGTTGTAGTGGGGTAAGGGGTTCAAAGTAGCAGTCTGCTTACTCCTTACCTGGTGGGAATACTGAATAGTCCCATGACGGTGGAACGCAGGGAGTTCAACTTCTTCCAGTCCCTCCGGATCTTCTCCTCCGTCCGGCAGGTTGGGCATCCTGGACAGGGCGTCCGCGTTGGTATTGGAGCGTCCTGCCCGGTATTTGATTGTGAACTCGTAGTTGGACAGACGGGCCATCCACCTCTGCTCCAGGGCACCGAGTCTTGCCGTGTCCAGGTGTGTCAACGGGTTGTTATCCGTGTACACGGTGAACCGGGAAGAAGCGAGGTAATGCTTAAAGCGCTCGGTGACTGCCCATACTAGGCCAGGAACTCTAGCTTAAATGAGCTGTAATTCTCGGGGTTCCTTTCGGTGGGTCGCAGTTTTCGGCTGGCGTAGGCGATTACTCGTTCCTTCCCCTGCTGGATCTGGGACAGTACGGCTCCTAGCCCGATGTTACTGGCGTCGGTGTAGAGGATAAAGGGCTGGCTATAATCCGGGTACGCCAGGATTTCGTCCCCCGTGAGGGCCATCTTCAGCTGGCGGAAGGACTCTTCTTCCAGCTCCTCCCATTTGAAGGGCGGCTTCTGGTTCTTGGCCTTCCGGGACTGGCCTATCAGGAGGTCCTGCATAGGTGCTGCCTTTTTGGTGAAACCGGGAATAAACCTTCGGTAGTAGCCTACCAACCCGAGGAACTGCCGCACTTCTTTTACGCTGGAGGGGCTTGGCCATTCCTTAATTGCGGTGATCTTATCAGGGTCGGGAGCCACTCCGTCAGCGCTCACCACGTGTCCCAGGTACTGCACCTTTGGTTTCAGGAGGTGACACTTGGAGGGTTTCACCTTTAGGCCGTAACTTGCCAGAGCTTCGAACACTTCCGCCAGGTGTTTCAGGTGGTCCTCATACGTCTTGGAATATACGATGACATCGTCCAGGTACAACAGGACCGTCTCGAAGTTTCTGTGGCCCAGACAACACTCCATTAGTCGTTGGAAGGTTCCCGGTGCGTTGCAGAGTCCGAACGGCATGCAGGTGAACTCGCTAAGTCCCATCGGGGTGGTGAATGCGGTCTTCTCCCGGTCCGCCTCTGCTACAGGAACCTGCCAGTACCCGCTAGTGAGATCCAAGGTAGAGAAGAAGTTAGCAGATCTTAAAGCAGCCAATGACTCCTCTATCCTTGGTAAGGGGTACGCATCCTTGTGTGTGATACGATTGATTTTCCGGTAATCTACACACATCCTCATGGTGTTGTCTTTCTTTCGGACTAAGACTAGTGGAGCTGCCCAGGGGCTACAGCTATCCCTGATCACCCCAGCCTCCTTCATGTCTCTAAGCATCCCCTTGGCGTGTTGGTAGTGTGCAGGGGGTACGGGTCGATACCTCTCTTTTATGGGAGGATGGTCTCCCGTGGGGATGTGGTGTTCTACCCCCTTGACTCGCCCGAAGTCTAACGGGTGTTTACTAAACACTCTCTCGTACTCTTGAACCACCCGATAGACTCCCTGTTTCTGATGTGAGGGAGTGGAGTCAGTACCCAAATGTAGTTGCTGACACCAGTCCTCCTTTGTTTTCTTAGAGCCGTTACCTTCCTCCGGGTGAGATGGAGGCAAGGGTTCCACAGATTGTATAGCATAATGGTTAATGGTATATAATTTGGCTAGCGTGGCATACCGGGGCAGGTACACTTCCCTCTCCCCGATATTGATTATGCGAACGGGCACCCTCCCATGGCGTACATTGACCACCCCCCGTGCTGTCAAAATGGTGGGCCTACTGTCTGAGTAAACTGGTTCTACCATTGCCTGGTAATCTCTACCTCTCAGACCAATAGCTGCCCGGCACCAAATCATCATTTCACTTTTTGGGGGCATGGCAATAGGAAAAGGGTCACACATTCTTACGCTACCAATCTCACCGCCGGAGAGTTCCACCTGTTGCCGTCGCATCAGTGCCCGGATCTCTTTCTGGAGCACCCGCTGCTCGCCGGAGCTGGCGTTCTTGGCAACCTGCTGTAAAAGGAAAATCACCTCTGCAAGACAATTTTCAATTACATTAGTTCCTAGAGTTATTTTTGGGTGACTCTCATGTTTGTCAATATCTACAATGATCAGTCCCTGTGCTGCCAGTTCGACTCTACCGATTTTGATGGTCACCTCTTTAAATCCGATCTGTGGCACGGGCTGGCCATTGCTGGCGATGATACTCAAGTCGTCGTCAGGGTAGCGGGTAATATCCGAGTCATTCCAGTACTGCTTAAAGAGCACGTACGGGATGGTGGTGACCTGTGACCCGGTGTCCAGTAGGGCACTCATGGGAATGCCATCCAGTACCACAGGCAAGACTGGACGTCCTCCCACATATCTGTCGCGCCAGTTCGATGGGCCTGGTGATCTTTTTCCTGGGGGTTGGCCCTCTACCCCAGGTTGTGCCCGTTTAAAGAACAGTACCTTGCCATATGTCCAGGTTGATTGCAGCGGCGGCAGATGGGTCGTCCGTCCTCGCTGTATCGGTCACTGGGTCTTCCTCTGGCCGGTGGGGTCCTCCTTGGTCGACGCCACGGGATGTCCTCCGGTCCGGATGCCAGCTGGATCTTCCCTGGGGTGGAAGCCTGTAAAGACTGCACAGTTCGGGTTAGCGCAGCAACGCTCTTAGCTAGCTCTTGGACCTGATGGTGTAGGTCTGGAGCCGGGTCATTGTCCAAAGCCTGCGCATCAGCTCCCACAGGCCCTGCCGACAAGGGCGCCGCCTCCTGGTGGTAAGTGATAGCAGGGCGCTTGTGGGTCACAACGCCACCCGGTGCCGGTTCTCGGAGCACCCGGATGGCTCTGTCCTTGAACTGTGCAAAGCCCAGATGGGGATCCTGTAAGGCCATTGCCCGCAACTGGGTTCGGTGGGTATTACAATACAGTCCCTCTATAAACTGTTCGGTCAACAGCCTGTCCTCATTTCCCACTCCATCAGGGTCGGTCTGCTTAATGGCCCTCAGGGCCTCTTGTAGGTTTAGTGCATAGTCCCTTATACTCTCATGCGCTCGCTGCTTGCACCCATAGAATCTAAGCTTAATCTCGGCTGAGGTGCGGGTATCAAAGGTGTCCTTCAGCCGGGTTAGTATCCCTGCGACAGTCTTCCTCCCAGGTGGCCAGGATTTTACTTCCCTTTTGGCTGCCCCGGTTAGTTGGGCCACCAGGATGCTCACTTTTTGCTCTTCTGTGAGGGGGTACACCTGGAAGAGGCTATCCAGCTTTTCTCTAAAGTCATGCAGGGTATGTGACTCCCCTGAGTACTGGGGTAGCCAAGCTGCTCCCGGGATATAGGGCATGGTGAAGGGCATAACTGCAGCAGCGGTAGCGCTGGCGGGGGTTGAGGCAGTGAAGCTCTCCTCCGTATCCGACATCTTCCTCCCCCCTAGTGGACCGTGGCCTACCTTGCGATGATCCTGTTCCGTAGGCCGCGGCTCCGCAGTGGATCGTCAGGGTTGAGGACCTTCCGTCGCGCTCCTGTGACGTCGGCGTCTCCTGGGCTCCTTCCAGGACCTTACGCAACGTCCGGACGTGAGGCGGGGCTTCAGTTCTCGCGCGCTTTCGGAGTCCACGCCCCTCTTCTTCCTGCGCGGCGTCCTCAAGATGGCGTCCAATGGCGGGAAAACTCCACGGATGGCGGGAAGAAGGCAGAAGATGGCGCCGGATGGCGGGAAACTTCACCGATGGCGGGAAGAAGGCTGAAGATGGCGCCGGATGGCGGGAATCTTCACCACAGGTAAGTTTGAAAAGTCTCTTTTTCAGGCACGCAGTACCCGGTGGTTGCGGGCACGAAATCCTGCCGACTACGCCAAAGTTGACGCGCCCCTGGGCCTGTGTCGCGCTGCGTTGCGCACGCGGGAGCTTACCCGGAGCCGTATCTCTTGAGGGTTGTAGTCTCGTGGCGGTGACCCGGTCCGTGCCCAGGGAGTCAAACTGAGCGGCGATGTAACAGCGGTAGATGCAGGACGACTACGCCACCCGTTGAATGCAGCTATGGAGCTGCCGCTGCAGGACAGTCCGCTGAGGCCGGTGGATGGATGGTGCAGCGTAGATGGTATAACCCCCAACGGGAGGGGTATGGCCTCAGGGCAGCAGATGTGGATGATGGGGGTAGCAGGAACCACTCAGAGACGGTGCGGTGTAATTCAGGGTCTTTACTGGTAACAACGATAGACCCTCCCGGAGTACTTGCTAGTGAACGGGGCCTGGTCAGTCCTTGAGCAGATGGGATCTCCCCTGGCCAGGCGGAGTTGTAGGCCTCCCAAACTGACTGTACTCTTCTGGCTACCTTGCTAGAAGCGGATATAAGTAGCCCACGTCCCTGAGTGTACCGTCTGGTGCTCACCCGTATGGCCGGTGACTCGGGGCCTTCTAATGGCTTCCGCTCCACGATGGCGGTGCTGGTCCCACGCGTGTGACCGTGCCTTCGGGTTTCTGGGCCTGAGGACCTGAAATCCCCTGCCGGTCGGCTTCTGCTGCTGGGTAAGAGTTAGTCCCCACAGCCTCGGACGCCGGGTCCGGTAAGAAAGCTTCTCAGTCAGGGCGAGCTCTGCAGCTGCCAGCCCCTGACTTGTAGTAGTATTGCTCCCACTGAGCTTCTGCTGTTTCTTCCTGTGACTGTTTCTTGTCTCTACTCTCCTTGACTGCTAACCCTGCTTCAGCCCCGGGTTTATATAGGGGAAGTTCTTCCCCTCCCAAGACTGGGCAGGAGGTGTGGCATGCACAGGATCCCTGACCAAAGGACCTCCCACCTGCTCTCAGACATAATATCTCTATCACTGTGGCAACCAGACCCCTGGGGTGTCACACTAACTTCTATCATCATCATCATGCTCCTCACTTTGGCACTCTCAACTCGCCTGATGGAGAAGCCAGGGCCCACCGGAGGAGTCTGGTTCTCTGGTGGGCTCGTTCAATGCTGCCCTAAACAGGCCAGGCTAAGAAAATTGTTGGGGAAGTTTGAAGGAGAAATAGGGGCGGCTGGGAACCGCTTATGGACAACCGGCCGCCCCCAGGCGGCTGGGGACCGTGTGTGGACACCCGGCTGCAGGGTGGCTGGGGACCAAGTATGGACACCCGGCCGCCCCCTGGCGGCTGGGGACCGAGCGTGGACACCCGGCTTTTAGGCAGTAACCTGGTTGTCAGAGATGCTTCCAGGGGTCTTCCCCATGCTGTTCCCATGTCTTTTCAGCACTGTATGCATGTGTCACACAGCACATGGCCAGATAAGATTGTAAAATATTAAAATTACATTTCCCGGTGAATACATTTGTCACGGTTGAAAGCAATACAAAAGTGCAAAAACGCATAAAAAATGCTACTTGTGAACATAGCCCAAGGTGTGGAGGAGTATTTTTGTTTTTGGTTATTTATTTTACCTTATACACAAGTCTTTACTCTGCAAAGGATGTTCCTAAACATATTTCACAGGAAAACCGTTTCAGTTTAGTTTTTGAACGTTATATTGTGAGCTTAATACCTCTGACCACGTTGTTGACAGCAGTGACCTGGGGGTCAGAAATGCTTCCTGGGGCGATGCCCATGCTGTCCCCTTGTCTTTTGAGCATTGTCACTATAGTTTTGGGCACTTTTTAGGCTTTCTACAGACTGCCGGGGGTGCCGCCGCAAAAATGCTCGGGTCTCCCATAGACTAACATTGAGCTTCGAGCACCCGAGCATTTTAGTGCTCGCTCAACACTAATAATCACCACACTCTATGGAGACTCATTGTAATAAATTTAAGGAGCAACATACTAAAAACATTTTAATTGATAAATGTCATAAAACATAAAAAATAAAAATATTAGGCATTTTATATAATAATAATAATAATTAAAAAATAAAATAATAATCATTTTATTATTCCATGGTGCTTTACAATTCAGATGTTACATGTGCAATGTCAGACATTACAAAGTAGCACAATTCCTACAAGAGGAGGTGAGGTCCCTGCTCACAAGTTTGCAACTTAAAAGTAAAGTTGGACACAAAAGGTAATAAGTGTTTGTAGTATATGGTACGGCCACCTTTTAGAATAAATAAGGATATACATATAAGGCTGCATGAACCGGCCACCAGCCGGTATCTGTGTAGTGAGCTGGCAGACTCTGGCTGTTCTGTGATAATTGAGATAGAGCCTGTTACAGGAATGATTACGCAGGATGGTGTTGCCACCTTGTGGCCAGAGGTTGCACCTGCGCAGGGTGTGATGACAGAGAAAAAGACTGAGCCTCCTGTGTCCCGCCCTAGAGAGTCACGTGACCAGAGTGGGAAGCAGGAAAAAGCGCGCAAAGAGTCTGTTGTTGTCTGTGAAAAGAGCCAGGACGGTGTGCAGCTCCTCGTGTGTGGTGCAGAGGAGACTCTCAACGTGATTTCTTTTATCTGACACCTTATCCTCAGAGCCTTCCCCAGCTTCTGCACTGCTGAAGGATTCAGCTGTTACACTCCCTGCTACTGGAGTGTGGACTACATAAGGGAATCCACAAAAGCTGCTATCCGGATCAGAGAGACTGTAAGCGGGACCTCTGGCGAGAGGCCGAAGTATTCCTTTCTTTCAGTAAAATTTGTTGTTCCTGTCTTCTTCGGCTGGGACCCCTTCCTGCAAAGACAGACAGGCCTGCGACGGGGGACACATCCTTCTGGAGTAAAGGACTGGTAACGTGTGAGTAGGGACAGTGAGAGTCAGCTTATAAGTACACGTTATTGCTGTGCATATTTACGGTTGTCATTTATTGTGTTCTGCTGTGTATACAAGTAAAGATACGGTTATCAAGATAGAGTCTGTGTGTGGGGATCTTGCTGGGCCAGATCATAGATACCAACTCTCGGCCTTGCCCGCGGTCACTTCATCTGGCGTAGTCGACAGGATCTGTGACCAACAAGATTCCCACCCAGGCCACGTGTACAGTCAGAAAGCCCCGCCGGTGTCTATTGTGAATCAGGTCAGGAAATTTGGCGGACGAAACTACCCTGTACCAGAGTGGGCGGAACAAGTCCGGATACTGGGGGAAATGTATAATATTGACCCTAAGACCTTGGCAGAAATGGCGGTACTGACGCTAGAGGGGGAGGCATGGACGACAGTCAGACTGGAGACGGTCAGGGGCCAGCGTACAGTAGATGATTTGGTGCGGGTGCTGGAGAACACCTATAGGCTGACCACATACCAGGGAACACTGCAACACATGTTCTTTAGACGGACGCAGCTTGAATGGGAGGATATTCCCCAATATGCGAACGCCCTTCAGGTACTCCTTGAACAAGCCTGTGGAAAAGGGGAACAACTAGCTGGTATGGCTCCTCGTGACCTGGTACTGAGAGACCAATTTGTAATAGGACTGAGAGACCAGTATCTTAACCGCACGTTACAGGACTTGATCCGGATGATGCCGACTCTTACTTTTGCTGAAGTCAAACAGGAAGCCATAGAACGTTCAACGGGACCCGTCATGGATGTGGGGATTCAAGGTGCTGCGTGCAGATCCATATCTGACATTAAAAATCCGAACAGTGACACGGAAGACCTGAAACAGATGGTAGCAGACTTACAGAAACAGGTATTACAGTTGACATTAGACCGACAGGGAGACCAGCGAAGACAGCCTAGTCGTCCCGTGAGACAGTGTTGGTCATGCGGTGATCCTCGCCATAGGGCAAATCGTTGTCCTCAACACTTCCCTCCGCAAAAACCTCCGTCGCACCAACAAACAAACCCTCAGTCGCCCCAGCGAAGGGAATTTCGATCAGACCAGCGAATGGAACCCCAGCCATATCCACAAGCAGAGCTACCACGCCGGGCCTCACCACAATGGCCGCCGTTAAACTAGACATCCCTGCAGCTGAGGCTCGCGCAGCAGGGGAGGCCAAGGAGAGGGGTGTGGAAAAACAGAGCCGATGGCGGAGTGCTCTTGCCTCGAATAGCCCGACACTTGAAGTTGTCCTGGAAGGAATTGCCGTACAGGGACTGATGGACACCGGGTCACAAGTGACCACGATCTCTGAACAGTTTTACGAAAATTACCTCAAACCAAGAACTGCTCGTGACCCAGACACCGCCATTAAGATTATTGCGGCTAATAATCTACCCATTCCAGTGACCGGAGTTGCTTGGATGGACACAAAGGCCTGCGGACAGGACTTATGGAAACGAGGGATCGTCATCGTCAAGGAAGTTTTCGGCTCCGAGACCCATGTGATAGTTGGAATGAACATCTTGAAAGACCTGGATCTTATGCTGTTGACAAGAAAAGGACCCAAATACTGGCAGAAAGTCACCAAACATAAGCCGACTCATCTGGCATTCCAGCGCGTAATCCGGACCGTTGGACTTCAACAGATGGCAGAGGAACAACTACCCCTAGCCGCCATTACGGTGCCACGCCGTACTCGGATTACTTTGCCCGCTGAAAAAGAGACAGTCATTTCCTTACCCCTTAACACCCACCGACAACTTGAGGGGGTTGAAGTGTTGGTCAAGCCGAGGACCCCAAGTGGGGGTAAGCTAAACCCACTAGTTGCTCGCACTCTAGCCGTCGTGAGGAACGGGAGAGTCCATGTCAGGTTAAACAACACTGCAGACGTAGGCCTAGCCCTTGAAGCCGGCACTCAGCTTGCCCGGGTATATGCTCTACCCACGGAAGTGAATCCCATTGGACCCCTAAAATTCACCCCGTCTACAGAAGGCGACTGGACGGTAACCGTCTCAGCCATAAACGCTCAAGTAGACGATGAAGACATTGGGTGAAAACTACGGGAAAAAGTACAGCTAGACACGTCTCAATACACCAAACAAGAAGTGTCTCAAGTGGAGGAACTCCTATGGGAACACCAAAACTCCTTTGCAAAGCATGACACAGACTTTGGGTGTACCACCAGTATCCAGCACGAGATATCCACGGGCGACACCCCCCCATATCCGCGAGAGGTACCAGCAGATACCACATCAGCAATACCAGGAGGTGAAAAGCCTGTTAGAATCCATGCTACGCGCCGGAGTGGTACGTGAAAGCCAGAGCCCGTGGGCTGCACCCGTGGTGATAGTCAAAAAGAAAGATGGTTCCCTAAGATTTTGCGTGGACTACCGTAGGCTGAACGCTTGCACTATCCGGGACTCATATCCACTTCCTCGGATCGAAGAGTCACTGACGGCCCTAAAGAAGGCCAAATATTTTTCGTCCCTAGACCTGGCCAGTGGATATTGGCAGGTTCCAATGAGTGAGAAGGACAGGGAAAAGACCGCCTTCATCCTTCCCATGGGCCTGTATGAGTTCGACCGGATGCCGTTCGGCTTGAATAACGCTCCGGGGACCTTTCAGAGACTGATGGAACGCTGTCTGGGAGACTTCAACTTTGAGTTTACGCTGATATACCTTGACGACATCGTGGTATACTCCGCCACCTTTGAGGATCATCTTCACAAGCTTGGCCAAGTGTTCCAGCGCTTGAGGGGACACGGCTTGAAGTTGAAGCCCAGCAAGTGCCTTCTGTTCCAGCAGGAAATCGACTACTTGGGTCACCGGATCTCGGCCGAAGGTGTCCAGCCCTCTCCGGAGAAGATAGCAGCCGTTCAAGAGTGGCCGCAGCCAACTACCGTCAAAGAAGTCCGGGCTTTTCTGGGACTGGCAGGCTACTACCGTCGGTTTGTCAAGGACTTTGCTCGGCTTGCTGAACCACTGCATGAGGTTCTCCGAGGGACCGCGAACAGTCCCAGAGGGCGACGCATCAGTTGGGGGCCTGACCGAGAAAAATCCTTTCAGGCACTTAAGGCTGCTCTAACATCCCCCCCTGTTCTGGCGTATGCAGATTACACATTACCGTTTCAGTTGCAAACCGACGCCAGCCTTCAATGCCTAGGGGTGGTCCTCTCTCAAGTTCAAGATAATAAAGAACGCATGATAGCCTATGCCTGTAGGTCTCTCCGTGATACCGAAAAGAATCCCGTCAACTACAGCTCCTTCCGTTTGGAACTCTTGGCTCTGACTTGGGCTATGACGGAGAAATTTGCCGGCTATCTGACAGGAGCGAAGGTGCTGGTCATGACGGACAACAATCCTCTTGCCCACCTAGAGAATGCCAAACTAAGGGCAATGGAACAGCGCTGGATGGCCAGGCTCTCTAGATTCCAGTACAAAATTAAATACAGAGCGGGGAACGAGAATCAGAATGCTGACAGCCTGTCTAGAGTGACATCATCCCCGCCAGTGGGGGACTGGGATGAAGAGTTGGAGGAAGATGAGATGCCTGACTTTGCCCGGCTCGCAAAGCAAATAGAAGATAGCCGCCAGTATGCTGTAGGAGGGATTGAAGCCGTAGTGGGATCTCCCCTGTCCCAGCAAGAATGGGCCAAGCTTCAAGATCGAGATCCCGAGCACGTCTTACTGAAACAGTATGTGAATAAACAAGAGAAACCGCCCTCCGAAGTGAGAGACCGACTATCGACCGGAGCCTTGGCTCTGCTCGCCCAATGGGATTGGCTGATCGTGAAAGATGGAGTCCTGTGTCGCAGGGCCCTTCTATCCCATATGCTGGAGGAGTGTTTGCAGATTGTCGTCCCGGTGTAGTTGGCCCATGAGATGGTGGGCGAAGCTCACAGGAGGAACGGCCACTTCGGCATAGACAAGACCCTCCGGTGGACCCAGCAGTTCATTTTTTGTCCGGGGCTCCGTAAGCTGGTTGAAAACATCTGTCAAGGATGCCGTACCTGTGAATTCCACAAGTCCGCGGAGCAGCGTGCCCCCGTCCAGACTATTAAGACGTTGAGGCCCCTCGAACTGTTGATGGTGGACTATCTGTTGATCGGAACGGCGAATAGTGGCTACCAGTACTGTCTGGTGATGGTGGACCACTTCACGAAATTGGCCGTCGCTGTTGCTACCAAGGATCAGACTGCTGAATCAGCTGCACAGGCCATCTGTCAGCAATTCGTTCGGGTCTACGGGTGTCCGGAGCGGCTACACTCTGATCAGGGGGCTTGTTTCGAAGGGCGAGTCATTGAAGAACTCCAACGGATGTATGGAATCAAGAAGTCCAGGACCACCCCTTACCATCCACAAGGGAATGGCGCGTGTGAACGCTTTAACTGGACCCTCTTACAACTGATCCGGACACTGGCTGAAGACAAAAAGCCCGACTGGTCTCGATTCCTCCCAGAACTGCTGTGGGCCTATAATAATCAAGTCCATTCCGTCACCGGATACACCCCATTACCCTTCTCTTTGGCCTTCCAGACAAAGACATCCATGAGTTGCAACTGTCTAGCTCCGAAGAAGATACCTGTGGTACCTATCCTTCCTGGCTACAAACACACCGCCAGAGAATGGAGACTGTCTACCGGCTAGTAGGCCAACAAATCCAGGATCAAGTGCACGCTGACCCACTTCCGGTACAAGAGGACTCACTGAATGTAGGTCAACTGGTCCTAGTCCGTATAAAGAAACCGCAAGGGAAACTCCGGCCCAAGTGGGAGACCGAAGTCTATCGAGTAATTGGACAGCCGTACCCCGGTGGCCCCGTCTATCGAGTGCAGGGCGAAGACAGTGGCAGCATCCGAACTTTGCACCGTAATATGTTGCGCCCCTGCCGTTCCCAGCCTGACTCCCCTACTGTGATACCTAGAGAGATGGATATCACTAATACTGTCGGAGACGCTGACCCTGGGGATGTAGAGATTGAATGCATGCCTACCCCTGTCCGTCCGACTGACGCACTTGGACCGATTACCTCCTCTACTGACATGTCGACTGGGAAAGAGAGTGGGGTGACTGATCGGAGGGAGGGGATCCAACCTGTTAGGCGGACAACGAGAACCACTGCAGGGGTACCTCCAGGACAGTCCTACAGAGACCAATATGTGTGGCCCTCTTCCCAGCCGCCCCCTGTCACATCCACAGCCATCGCCGCCCTGGAACCGGTCGTTGACAGGGACTGCCAACCTTTGAGTGGGGGGGCGTGTAGTGAGCTGGCAGACTCTGGCTGTTCTGTGATAATTGAGATAGAGCCTGTGACAGGAATGATTACGCAGGATGGTGTTGCCACCTTGTGGCCAGAGATTGCACCTGCGCAGGGTGTGATGACAGAGAAAAAGACTGAGCCTCCTGTGTCCCGCCCTAGAGAGTCATGTGACCAGAGTGGGAAGCAGGAAAAAGCGCGCAAAGAGTCTGTTGTTGTCTGTGAAAAGAGCCAGGACGGTGTGCAGCTCCTCGTGTGTGGCGCAGAGGAGACTCTCAACGTGATTTCTTTTATCTGACATCTTATCCTCGGGGCCTTCCCCAGCTTCTGCACTGCTGAGGGATACAGCTATTACACTCCCTGCTACTGGAGTGTGGACTACATAAGGGAATCCACAAAAGCTGCTATCCGGATCAGAGAGACTGTAAGCGGGACCTCTGGCGAGAGGCCGAAGTATTCCTTTCTTTCAGTAAAATTTGTTGTTCCTGTCTTCTTCAGCTGGGATGCCTTCCTGCAAAGACAGACAGGCCTGCGACGGGGGACACATCCTTCTGGAATAAAGAACTGGTAACGTGTGAGTAGGGACAGTGAGGGTCAGCTTATCAGTACACGTTATTGCTGTGCATATTTACGGTTGTCATTTATTGTGTTCTGCTGTGTTAAAAATGTATACAAGTAAAGATACGGTTATCAAGATAGAGTCTGTGTGTGGGGATCTTGCTGGGCCAGATCATAGATACCAACGCGCGGCCTTGCCCGCGGTCACTTCATCTGTATATGTTCAGATTTTTTATCAGTTAACAAAATGCATAGTTAAGATTGATAAATGCAAAAAAATGTTAGTAAACCTAGAAATTTGTTTTTTAGTTAATTTTTTTTTTATTTTAATTAATAATAGCATAGAAGGATAAGGAGGGGGACTAGGAACATAATCAATAGCCAAAATCATAGTCAGGAGGACAGCCGGGGTCAGATACTGGGTGATCAGTAAAAGCCAATCAGTATGAATACCGCGGAGCCCGGTGACAGAGGCGTTACTGAAACATGTCCAGGTATAGATGGACCAGTCAGAAGGCCACAGGTAGATGGTGATGGTCCTTCTATACAGGTCCAGCAGTGATGGTGGATCTGCTGGACTTCAGGTTTTCTGTCTTTTAGATGGTTTCAGGGCAACAGTAACAGCATGCAAATGCACGAGCAGCCCTGGATAATCCACGCCGGCAGGATGATAAGATCCGGCGGAAGATGGAACCTATGAGAAGAGAAGTAAATATAATGTAAGTGATGGGACTCCATAATACATGATACTACTGTGCGGTCACTGTGCCGGACGGCAGAGGAATCTCATCACACAGAGGTCAGGGATCATTGTCAGCCATCATACATGTGACAATCCATCACTGACAGATGACATCTGCTCCGCATGAATTATTCTCACTGACCGACATCACACAACATGGAGCTGATTCTCACACTTACCTCGTCTCTTATTCCCCTTTTCTACATTTTCAGATTTTTCTTGCTCTTTACTCAGATTTATTGAAGATTTTCTTTCCTCCTGAGCTGGAAATTCTGATCAGAAAGTAAAAAAAACCTCAGTAACGACATATTCCCATGGGACCTGCTTAGTCTCCTGTATATAGTCCTGTCTCCTATAGTCCTGAAAATCTAGTATTGCTTCATAATAGGGCAGAATAAGTCCTATATAATGTGCATAACCTCATCTGAGGGACATTAGATGTACCACTAATATAGAGAAGTAAGTGTCCTGTCTGCCGCCATGTGGTACATCATTGATGAGAGATATTTTATAATAGGAGACGATGTCTCCTTATGATGATGTAGGTTATTGGATGCTACAATGTATCTCACAGAAACAATGAAAAAAACTTCTGTACACAATGTAAGGAAATAGAGATAGAGTATGGGCCATGGGCAACATAATTGGGATCCATGAAACATAGACAACATAGGAAACCTATTACAGAAAAACCACGTAGAAATATTTGAGCCTTAAAGACAACATTCACATTGTTGGTGCTGTAGACATGTACATACCTGACAATGGGGACGAGGATGGCAAACTGCTAATAGCATCTTCTCTATCAGATAGAGGAACAGAATCTTTCTGCCTGTTTGAAAGAAAATAAATGTGTAAATCAGAAATAAATGCAGTATAAAAGGGGTTTTCTCAGTATAAGAACATGGACAATAGGGCCTAATAGGATGCATGACCGTCATAGTGGGGAAGGTTTCCTGCTCAAAACTACCTTCTATAGAGCCGAGCAGAAATCAGCTGCTAAGCATGACTGGCATGTAATACTACATCTCTGCCACAATATGGGCAGCACTAAAAATGCATGACCGGCCGCAATTATAGACTGTTAGTTATCACCAGCAGTTTCTAAAGGCAAAAGCACAATTACCGCTCATCATGGGGTGATGGATGCTGAATTTGATAATATGGTATTTATATCCTATATTTGATGTTGTGTACATATATCATCCTGAAGCTCCCAGTAGTGGCCCCATAATCTACTCACATCTCTGAGATGTTTGTGCTGGATTCTACGGTATACTCTGGAGAGGACTTGGGATCCTCATTGTCCATTGTCCTGGTAGCAGTGGTACAGAGCTAAATGTGGAAACAATAAAAAATATATGAAATAATTTAATGTTTACTTTTACGTGTCTTTTACACATATTTTGGATTTATTAATCACATACTTACTTTTGAAAATCGTTCAGAAGTTGATATAAAATTGTGGAAGTCAAGACTCTCATTGTCCTCACTTGTGTGCTCTGAGACCAGATGTTTGTTTATATCATAATGATCTACAAGACATAGATAATGAAGTGCTATTAGAGGTTGTCAGTATAACACAGTCACCATTTATCATTAATATTAATGGGAAACAATTGTTACATATTAAGGAAGACGAGACAAACAGCCGCTTAGTCTAGATGACGTCTTCTTCTACTTACTCATAAATAAGCTGGTGTCCACATCTGATGTTAGCTTAGGAACATACACCGGCTTTTGACTTAGAAGGTTATCAAAGTCTAAGTCACTTAAGAAGGGATGACCCTTGATCTCAAATACTCCTCCTGGATAAAGAAAAACAAAGGTGATGTGGATATTGTCAGAAACTCCCCCATATCTAAACGGTGTATCTTAATCTGAACTAATTATATAACTGAGCCGACATGTAAGAAATAGACTAAAGCACTAAAAATGCACAAGCTGATAGACAAGTGCCGATCCTCATGTACATTTGCGATATGTCCTCGGTGTAATAAGGAAATAATAATATTATTATATCTGTTACCTGTCCCAAGTCTATGCACAGGATTTATTATGAGCAGCTCTGTGATAAGGGTCTGAGCATCAGGTGGAGGAGCACGATCACAATTCCAAATTATGTGTCCTGTTATGTAGAAAATTACAGAACATAAAACCTCTTTACTGGACTATAAGATAAAGCAAAGGAAAAAACTAAACTAATGTAACCAGTCAAAGCAATGATTGGATCATTCTACTTACCAATGCCAATACTTTTATAAAGCTGAATTACAGAACCCCCACGAAGTGGTACGTATCCCAGGAGAAATTCAAGTAGGATTATCCCCATTGACCACCAGTCAACAGGTCTTCCGTAGCCTTTCTTTAGGATGATCTCTGGGGCTTTGTATAACGGGGTGCCACAGTCCTGGAAACCAAGAGAGATTAGAGATGAAAATAGATTAAATTATTATTTTGCCAAGTTTTCGACATAAAAACAGAATGACAGAAGATAAAATATCAGTGGAAAAGTTATCTAAAAATGAAGAATGTAGAGAAGACACAATAGGGTGATGAGATTTGTACAGAACCAGCTAAGTTCCTGTAAATAATGCTGACCTCACGGTTCAGGAACTCTCTGGCGATGTCCTCCGCTAATTCCTTGTAGATGTTGGTGTTTGGTATCATGACACCAACTTTTGAAAGCCCAAAATCTGTGACTTTAATATGTCCAGTAGACGTTATCAGGAGGCTGTGAAAGAAAAGATGGGTTTAGCTTCATAGACCGTGAGATGATAAAGGATAAATTTCCCCCTTTTGTTATAATACAGGGGGCACTTACTTCTCTGGCTTCAAGTCTCTGTGCACCACACCATAACTATGGAGGTATTCTACAGCAAGAACCGCTTCTGCAAAGTATAAGCGGGCCAAGGGGACAGGTAAAGGACCCCTGGTTCTTAGGAGGGTCCTGCAGTCTCCACCTATAGAAGAAAGAAAATATGACAGGTAAGTGGTTTATTCAGCGGATCACCATAATGTATAATGAGAAGTGAGCAGAGACATTGGGGCAGGAGAGAATATATAAAGATATAATGTATATTCGACATAATATTAGTCTGAAGTCATGGTGAAACGTCATCCATGTAACTAATAACACAAATAGCATCTTGTCTACAGCTGGAGATACTGACAGTGCGGACATACAGGGAGATCACACACATCAATGACTTTCCGGGCATCTTGGTAATGGATAACCTGTAGTAAATGCTCTGTGGGGATGTAACCATTCACATTGAAAAATCCTAATTTTAAGAGTGGTGATAAAATGTAAGCAGACATGGTCTGAATATAATACAATGTACGTGTCCTACCTCCTACATACTCCATGACCATACACAGGTGAGATCTTGTAGGGAAGGAGCAGAGCATGGAGACCACAAAGGGACAATCAGCGAATGTCAGGATGTCCCTCTCCAGAAAGGCCATTTCCACTTTCCGTGGCCTATCCAAGTTCTTCTTGGCCATTTTCTTCATAGCAAAGACCTGTTGTGAGACTTTATGATGCACTAAGTAGACGGCACTAGAGAGAAGGAGAATCCAAGGGTTATAATAAATCCTTATTACAGTCTGTATATAGAAGTCATTATATGATTTTCTGTACTAATGTTTATACTAGAAGTCCGGCCATCACTAGAAATCCACATCTAGAAATACATGAGACACTACATAGATCACCTATGGGAGGTTCCACAATGCCACGTCTGCCGGAGCCCTCACCAAGGTCACATTACAGGTGAGAGAATCTACCGAAATTCTTCTTGGGCAGATTCGCTATAATTGACCAGTAGTTACGATTCAGTCCAAATAAAAATTGGTCCAAATTGAAAGTCCTCCAATTGCTGTAAGCAGATGTTTTTTAAGCTCTCTCCACACCCCAAAGCATAATAAATGGAGGGGAGGAAATACGTTAAAATGTAATTAAACATAATATACCCACCTGTCCTAGGCCCTCACCTGTCCATCACTGCAGTCCTCCATCCTCTGTGCCAGTCTTTGGTTGTTCTGGCGCCCCCTTCTGCTGCTGAGGCCAGTGATTGGACTCACATGGTCATGGTGGACGGTGGCAGGTGCAGATGTCATTGATGTCCATATCGTGTCACCCCTATCGTGACCATGTGTAGCCAATAACTCTTATCAGCTCCATAATGAAGCCCCCCCAAAAAAACAAAGACTGGAGCGGAGAGCAGGAAAGCTCTGGTGGAGGTGGCAGCATAAGGACAGATGAGGGTCCAGGACAGGTGAGTGTAATGTATTATATTATTTGAATCCCTTTCCTTACAGTTTGATTTGTTACAGATCAGTTTGCTCAACTGGATATACAGTACAGTAACTGAGCTGAATAGTGACATTTAGATGTGGACAGTGGTGTGGACTTGTATCGTTTCCCTATGACAGTGATGGCGAACCTTTTAGAGACCGAGTGCCCAAACTGCAATCCAAAACTCACTTATTTATCGCAAAGTGCCAACACGGCAATTTAACCTGAATACTGTCTGAGGTTTTATTTTGGAAAAACAACTCCTACATTAGCACGCAATAGAGTCTATAGCAAAGAGCTTGTAAGCGCTGCAGTCCAAGCCTAAGATTCTCGCCACCGATTGCAGAGGAGGTCTGTTCTTGAGAATGGAGAGGATTTTTATTCAAAAGTAAAATTGCAAAGTCGTTTGTTTTTACAACCTCTTTGTTTCTGTAACCCTTTATCATGATGAGAATAACCCTTTAAGCCAGGGATGTCAAACTTTAATATACAGAGGGCCAAAATTAAAAGCTTGGACAAAATCACAGGCCAAACTTTATATTTGTTAAAAAATGTCTACAATTCAGGAAGTTTTTCCTTATCAAATAAAACTATTAACTTTTGCAATTATATTGTAATAATATAATATGTTATGTAAGAGCCGTAAAAAGCATGGCCTAATGTAAATATGTAATAACAAAAGGATAAAAAAAACTTGAATAAAACAGATAATAAAGTATGATGCAAACAAATGTGCCCCCAAACAGAGTATGATACCCCCACAGTGAATTCCTCCACATGCACAGTATGATGACCCTACTGTACCCCCCATCAATCCCTGGTGACCCCATCACAGTATGATTGTGACCCCATCACAGTATGATTCTCCAGCAGTAATCCCCACACAGCCCTCCATACAGTATAATGGTCCCCACATAGTTCTCCATACAGTATAATGACACCACATAGTCCTCCATACAGTGTAATGGGCCCCACATAGTCCTCCATACAGTATAATGGGCCCCACATAGTCCTCCATACAGTATAATGGCCCCATATAGTCCTCCATACAATGTAATGGCCCCACATAGTCCTCCATACAGTACAATGGCCTCACATAGTCCTCCATACAGTATAATGGCCCCACATAGTCCTCCATACAGAATAATAGGCCCCACATTGTCCTCCATACAGTATAATGGTCCCCACATAGTTCTCCATACAGTATAATGACACCACATAGTCCTCCATACAGTGTAATGGGCCCCACATAGTCCTCCATACAGTATAATGGGCCCCACACAGTCCTCCATAAAGTGTAAAGGGCCCCACATAGTCCTCCTTACAGTATAATGGCCCCCACATAGTCCTCCATACAGTGTAATGGGCCCCACATAGTCCTCCATACAGTGTAATGGCCTCACATAGTGCTCCATACAGTGTAATGGGCCCACATAGTCCTCCATACAGTATAATGGCCCCATATAGTCCTCCATACAATGTAATGGCCCCACATAGTCCTCCATACAGTACAATGGCCACACATAGTACTTCATACAGAATAATGGGCCCCCATATGGTCCTTCCTACAGTATAATGGCCCCCACATAGTCCTCCATACAGAATAATGGGCCCCCATATGGTCCTTCGTACAGTATAATGGCCCCACATAGTCCTCCATACAGAATAATGGGCCCCACATAGTCCTAAATACAGAATAATGGGCCCCCATATGGTCCTTCCTACTGTATAATGGCCCCACATAGTCCTCTATACAGTGTAATGGGCCCCACATAGTCCTCCATACAGTGTAATGGCCCCATATAGTCCTCCATACAGTGTAATGGGCCCACATATTCCTCCATACAGTATAATGGCCCCACATAGTCCTCCATACAGAATAATGGGCCCCCATATGGTCCTTCCTACAGTATAATGGCCCCCACATAGTCCTCCATACAGTGTAATGGGCCCCACATAGTCCTCCATACAGTGTAATGGCCCCATATAGTCCTCCATACTGTGTAATGGGCCCATATAGTCCTCCATACAGTATAATGGCCCCACATAGTCCTCCATACAGTATAATGGCCCCACATAGTCCTCCATACAGTATATTGGCCTCATATAGTCCTTCCTACAGTATAATGGGCCCCACATACTCTTTCATACAGTATTATGAGCACCACATAGTCCTCCATACAGTGTAATGGTCCCACATAGTCCTCCATACAGTACAATGGCCTCACATAGTCCTCCATACAGAATAATGGGCCCCACATAGTCCTCCATACAGAATAATGGGCCCCCATATGGTCATTCCTACAGTATAATGGCCCCCACACAGTCCTCCATACAGTGTAATGGGCTCCACATAGTCCTCCATACAGTATAATGGCCCCACATAGTCCTCCATACAGTATAATGGCTACAAATGCTCCTCCATATTGTAAAATGGCCCCATATAGTCCTCCATACAGAATAATGGGCCCCCATATGGTCATTCCTACAGTATAATGGCCCCCACACAGTCCTCCATACAGTGTAATGGGCTCCACATAGTCCTCCATACAGTGTAATGGCCCCATATAGTCCTCCATACAGTGTAATGGGCCCACATAGTCCTCCATACAGTATAATGGCCCCACATAGTCCTCCATACAGTATAATGGCCCCACATAGTCCTCCATACAGTATATTGGCCCCATATAGTCCTTCCTACAGTATAATGGGCCCCACATACTCTTTCATACAGTATTATGAGCACCACATAGTCCTCCATACAGTGTAATGGGCCCCACATAGTCCTCCATACAGTATAATGGCCCCACATAGTCCTCCATACAGTATAATGGCTCCAAATGCTCCTCCATATTGTAAAATGGCCCCATATAGTCCTCCATACAGTATAATGGCCCCGCATACTTCTCCATATTTTATAATGGCTCCATATAGTCCTCCATACAGTATAATGGCCCCGCATAGTCCTCCATACAGAATAATGGGCCCCCATATGGTCCTTCCTACAGTATAATGGCCCCCACATAGTCCTCCATACAGTGTAATGGGCCCGCATACTTCTCCATATTTTATAATGGCCCCACATAGTCCTCCATACAGTATAATGGCCCCACATAGTCCTTCATACAGTATATTGGCCCCATATAGTCCTTCCTACAGTATAATGGGTTCCACATAGTTTTTCATACAGTATTATGAGCACCACATAGTCCTCCATACAGAATAATGGGCCCCCATATGGTCCTTCCTACAGTATAATGGCCCCCACATAGTCCTCATACAGTGTAATGGCCCCATATAGTCCTCCATACAGTGTAATGGGCCCACATAGTCCTTCATACAGTATAATGGCCCCACATAGTCCTCCATACAGTATAATGGCCCCACATAGTCCTCCATACAGTATATTGGCCCCATATAGTCCTTCCTACAGTATAATGGGCCCCACATACTCTTTCATACAGTATTATGAGCACCACATAGTCCTCCATACAGTGTAATGGGCCCCACATAGTCCTCCATACAATATAATGGCCCCACATATTCCTCCATACAGTATAATGGCTCCACATGGTACTCCATATTGTATAATGGCCCCATATAGTCCTCCATACAGTATAATGGCCCTGCATACTTCTCCATATTTTATAATGGCCCCATATAGTCCTTCCTACAGTATAATGGGCCCCACATACTCTTTCATACAGTATTATGAGCACCACATAGTCCTCCATACAGTGTAATGGGCCCCACATAGTCCTCCATACAGTATAATGGCCCCACATAGTCCTCCATACAGTATAATGGCTCCATATAGTCCTCCATACAGTATAATGGCCCCGCATAGTCCTCCATACAGTATAATGGCCCCACTTAGTCCTCCATATAGTATAATGGCCCCACATAGTCCTCCATACAGTATAAAGGCCCCACATAGTCCTCCATACAGTATAAAGAGACCACATAGTCCTCCATATTGTATAATGACTCCGCATACATCTCCGTACAGTATAATGGCCCTGCATAGTGTTCCATACTGTATAATGGCCCCACATAGTCCTCCATACCTTATAATGGCCCTACATAGTCCTCCATACAGTATAATGGCCCCGCATGGTCCTCCATACAGTATAATGGCCCAGCATACTTCTCCACACAGTATAATGACCCCGCATACTTCTCCATACATTATAATGACCTCGCATACTTCTCCGTACAGTATAATGGTCCTGCATATTGTTCCATACTGTATAATGGCCCCACATAGTCCTCCATACCTTATAATGGCCCCACATAGTCCTCCATACAGTATAATGGCCCCGCATGGTCCTCCATACAGTATAATGGCCCCGCATACTTCTCCACACAGTATAATGACCCCGCATACTTCTCCGTACAGTATAATGGTCCTGCATAGTGTTCCATACTGTATAATGGCCCCACATAGTCCTCCATACAGTATAATGGCCCCGCATGGTCCTCCATACAGTATAATGGCCCCGCATGGTCCTCCATACAGTATAATGGCCCCGCATACTTCTCCACACAGTATAATGACCCGCATACTCCTCCATACAGTATAATGACCCCGCATACTTCTCCGTACAGTATAATGGTCCTGCATAGTGTTCCATACTGTATAATGGCCCCACATAGTCCTCCACACAGTATAATGACCCCGCATACTCCTCCATACAGTATAATGACCCCGCATACTTTTCCGTACAATATAATGGCCCTGCATAGCGTTCCATACTGTATAATCAGGTCGCACGTGTAGAGGAGAGTGGCCGCGGTGCTAGTGAGAGGGGAATGGTGCGCGGGCTGAGGAGAGTGATGGTGGTGGCGGCAGTGCTGAGGACATGGAGCTCGTGCCCACCGGGAGGGCTCTGCGTGCCATAGGTTCGCCACCACTGCCCTATGATAACACTGAATGTTAGAGCACAGAGGCAGAAGTATTGTCATAGGGAACCCTGAGAAATGTGGATTATGGTAACAGAAATCTCACCCAAAAGCTCCGCTGCTGATGAGTTTGGAAGTTTCATAGTCGCTCATATGCGGCTTTCCTGCCGGGATCAATGATGATTCGATCACGCTCTATAAAGGAATAAGAAATGATATTAAGGAAAAAAGCTCCAGATGCAGAAACGTCTCCCCCTATATTATGTCCCAGCTGATTTACACTGATCCGATGTAGGGAGGATACAAGCCGGACGCTCCGCAGACACGGATGTAATATAAGGGGGTCCTCTATACACCGGTATAATTGTAAAGTGCTGGATAATATGAGAGATCAAACAGAGAAGAACTTACTGGGAATCTGTCAGCAGGATTGTTCTATGTAATCTGGAAGTAGCATGATGTAGGGGCAGAGACCCTGATTCCAACGATGTGTTACTTACTAGGCTGTGTGCTGTTGTTTCCATAAAATCAGTTTTTGATCAGCAGGAGATTATCACTAGAGGACTATGTGTCTCGTGCCATGTAGTCCTATTGCTCTGTAACCCCGACTCAACCACGGATTAGCAGCGTTCTGCCTATGCACAGTGTACACAGAAAGCTGCCAATCAGTAGTGTGGGCGGGGTTATACAGGGCTCAGCATTCAGAGGACTGCTAGATCTGCTGCGAATAAAACAGTGATTTTATTACAACTGCTGCACCCAGTAAAGTAAGTGATATATCGTTGGAATCAGGGTCTCTGTCCCTACATCATGCTGCTCTCTGATGAAATAGCATGAACCTGGTGACAGATTCCCTTTAATATAAATGCAGTTGACTAACACATTAGTGTCATCTCCACTTAGAATAGAGACGTCCCCTGGTTATATGGGGGATAATACTGGTCAGGTCAGTCACACCCCATAATCTGGTGATACACAGACGTCCCCCTCTATGATACTTACACCGGCGGATTCCTGGATCTCCGGGATCTCACAGATTCCACTGTCAGGATTCACCAGCGCAGATGGAACTAAAATAGTGATAAATGATGAAGAGATAAAATGTATTAGACGATATCAATCCTACATAGATAATACAGCGATATAACGGGGAAATGACAAGACGTCTGTGAATGGGATTAATACTCGTTATATGGGGATTCTAATATGGGAACGTACGGGGCATCCACAGATAAATGTAATGTAAATGATGGAGGACCCCCAATCATCACATGAATGAGGAGCCCCCCACCCCTGCTGCACATGAGAGTGATGGGAAGAGAGCTGAAACATAGCAGCCATATGCAAATTAGCCTGGAAGTGCACTGGGGGCGTGTCACTGCACTCAGATTTCTCTTCCATGCCCCCAGTGCACTTCCATCCTGATTTGTATATGGCTTTTACATTAGATTTCTCCTGACTGGTACATTGGATTTCTGCAAGCAAATAATTATTATTAGGGGACAATGGCCTATACGGTCATACTCAGCGGCGGCAGGCCACGCGACTGCTATGGGACCCGTGAGCTGGTGGGGCCCAGTGTCAGCGCCCGCATTGGGCTCCGCCTGCATCGGGCCCCTTCCACATCCCACCCCAGATCGCAGTTGAAAGCAATGATGGAGGCGGGAGCGTTATATGAAACTTCCTTTCACATCATTCCCCCTCTGCGTCTGATGCAGCAGCGCGATGACATCAGTTCAATTGGGTCGGGTAGTGGAGCTGATGAGAGGCGCTGTAGAGACTGAAGCAGCGGGGGAACAAGGAGTGGTAAGTGTATATTTATTTATTTTTGAGTGAGTATGTGGTGCCCATATTGCTGGAGGACTGTGGCTGCACTCGATCCTATGGGTGCTGCACTCAGTCCTATGGGGGCTGCACTAAGCCCTATAGGGGTTGCACTGAACCCTATGGGGGCTGCATTATGCCCTATGGGGGCTGGCTTATATTGCGAGGAAGACCATGGGGGGTGCATTATATTGCATGGAGGACCATGGGGGTGCATTATATTGCATAGAGGACCATGGGGGTGCATTATATTGCATGGAGGACCATGAGGGGTGCATAATATTGCGTGGATGACCATGGGAGGTGCACAATATTGCATGGAGGACAATATGGGTGCATTATATTGCATGAAGGACCATGGGGGTGCATTATATTGTGTGAAGGACCAGGGGGATGCATTATATTGCATGGAGGACCATGGGGGGTGCATTATATTGCATGGAGGACCATGGAGGGTGCATTATATTGCATGGAGGACCATGAGGGGTGCATTATATTGCATGGAGGACCATGGGGGGTGCATTATATTTTGTGGAGGACCACGAGGGGTGCATTATATTGCATGGAAGACCATGGGGGTGCATTATATTGTGTGGGGACCATGGGGTGGCGCATTATATTATATGTAAGGCTATGTGGGACCATTATGATATTTGAAGGGTTATGTGGGGCCATTATAATATTTGGAGGGTTATGTCGGGGCATTATACTGTATGCAAGCAATTATACGGTGTGAAGATTTGTGTGGGGTCCATCTTACTGTGTGAAGGGCTGTGTGTTGCCTTTATACTGTTTGGAGGGCTAGCAGGGGCCATTTTATGGTGTGGTGAGGTATGGGGGCCATTATACTGCATAGAAGGCTGTGTGGGGGTCACAGTTGGGGGATCATACTGTGTTGGGGTCACCATGCTTTGCGTCGGGAGTTGAGGGGGTGTACAGTAGGGTCATTATACTGTGCATGTGGAGGCTAATGTGGAGGAATGCACCATGGAGGAATCATACTGTATTTGGAGGGCACTTTTGTTGGCATCATACTATAGGGGGGCAATGAAATAGAAATCTAGGACTTCAGCAGGAGGAAAATTAATATGTAAAGGCTGGAAAGTTGTGAGATCTGCTCTCCTGTCACTCCGACAATTATTTAATTTTTTTTTTTTCAGTTGGGGGGGCAATCAGAACTTCTGCTATTGTGCCCCATGATTTCTATGCATGCCCCTGGTCCTACCACTACTTCTATATGAAACAATGTGCTGCCAGGTTCCCATTACACAGAGTAGAGCAGACCTGAGCAAAGTGGAGCCCGTGGGCCACATCCGGCCCTCTGACTGTTCCAGTCCGGCCTGTGGACTGAGATAGCAGTAGGACTGAAGCAGAGGCCCACGGACCGCACCGTGCCTGCCCACTCGCTTACACCGCCGCCTGGCCCTGTCTCCATCTGCGAGCCGCTGAGCTGCTGCATTAGTAGAGGAGGGACCTCCAGCCCCTTCCTCCGCCAATCAGCGTGTGAAGCAGCTGACGCAATGACGTCATCGGAGACATGAAAAGAGGCACAGCACCGGGGGCACGGGAGCAAGGTGAATGTGTGCTTTTTTTAAGGTGTATGGGATGTCTGACAGGACACGGGGAGACTATAGGGGTCTATTGCAGGACATGGGGAGGCTATAGGGTTCTATTGCAGGACTTGTGAAGGCTATAGGGGTCTATTGTAGGACATGGGGAGGCTATAGGGGTCTATTGCAGGACATGGGGAGGCTATAGGGGTCTATTGCAGGACATGGGGAGACTATAGAGGTCTATTGCAGGACATGGAGAGGTTATAGGGGTCAATTGCAGGACATGGGGAGGCTAGAGGGGTCTATTGCAGGACATGTGAAGGCTATAGGGGTCTATTGCAGGACATGGGGAGGCTATAGGGGTCTATTGCATGACATGGGGAGGCTATAGGGGTCAGTTGCAGGACATGGGGAAGGCTATAGGGGTCTATTGCAGGACATGGGGAGGCTATAGGGGTCTATTGTAGGACATGGGGAGGCTATAGGGGTCTATTGCAGGACATGGGGAGGCTATAGGGGTCTATTGCAGGACATGTGGAGACTATAGAGGTCTATTGCAGGACATGGAGAGGTTATAGGGGTCAATTGCAGGACATGGGGAGGCTAGAGGGGTCTATTGCAGGACATGTGAAGGCTATAGGGGTCCATTGCAGGACATGGGGAGGCTATAGGGGTCTATTGCATGACATGGGGAGGCTATAGGGGTCAGTTGCAGGACATGGGGAAGGCTATAGGGTTCTATTGCAGGACATGGGGAGGCTATAGGGGTCTATTGTAGGACATGGGGAGGCTATAGGGGTCTATTGCAGGACATGGGGAGGCTATAGGGGACTATTGCAGGACATGGGGAGGCTATAGGGGTCTATTGCAGGACATGGAGAGACTATAGAGGTCTATTACAGGACATGGAGAGGTTATAGGGGTCAATTGCAGGACATGGGGAGGCTATATGGGTCTATTGCAGGACATGGGGAGGCTATAGGGGTCAGTTGCAGGACGTGGGGGAGGCTATAGGGGTCGACTGCAGGACATGGGGAGGCTAAAGGGGTCTATTGCAGGACATGGAGAGGCTATGGGAGTCTATTGCAGGACATGGGAAGGCGATAGGGGTCTATTGCAAGACATGGGGAGGCTATGGGAGTCTGTTGAAGGACATGGGGAGGCTATGGGGGTCTGTTGCAGGACATGTGGAGGCTATGGGGGTCTGTTGCAGGACATGTGGAGGCTATGGGGGTCTGTTACTGGACATGGGGTGGCTATGGGGGTCTGTTGCCTGACATGGGGAGGCTATGGGGGTCTATTGCAGGACATGGAGAGGCTATGGGGGTCTGTTGCAGGACATGTGGAGGCTATGGGGGTCTGTTGCAGGACATGTGGAGGCTATGGGGGTCTGTTGCTGGACATGGGGAGGCTATGGGGTCTGTTACTGGACATGGGGATGGTCTGGGGGTCTGTTGCTGCATATAGGGAGACTATAGAGTTTTATTGCAGGACATGGGTAGGCTATAGGGGTCTATTGCAGGACATGGGGAGGCTCTGGGAGTCAGTTGAGGGACATAGTGAGGCTCTAGGAGTCAGTTGAGGGACATGGTGAGGCTCTGGGAGTCTGTTGAGGGACATGGTGAGGCTATGGGGGTCTGTTGCTGGACATGGTAAGGCTATGGGGGTCTGTTGGAGGACATGAGGAGGCTATGAGGGTCTGTCCCAGGACATGGGGAGGCCTATGAGGGTCTGTTGCAGGACATGGGGAGGCTATGGGGGTCTGTTTCTGGATGTGGGGAGGCTGTGTGGGGCTCTCATGTTGGACGTCGAGTGATTATGGGGCTCATACGGTATATAGAAGGGGCTGTATTCGGGTTCGAACTGTATAAAGGGGGATTCTTACTTCTGCTCAATATTAAGTCATGCAATTAATATTAATGTAATTAATATAAGAATTATAATTATTATATTGATATTAATATGGATCAGAATTAATCACAGTCTCTAATGTGGCCCCTCGGGAAAATGAATTGCCCACCCTTGGAGTACAGAGTACATCTAACATTATCCCCGTCCTCTATTATATCTGGATATTCCTTGTAGAAGGTCGGATGATCGCTCACCTGTAATAAGATCGCTGTTCAGCTCCGGCTCACTCCTTTTAGGGTCAGGAATTTCCGGGGTCACGTTTTGCTCATATTCGCCGTCGCCTTCTGGTGTTTCCTGATTGATATAATATATATAATTAATATGTGGAATATTTCACTAAATTACCAAATACATAAATCAGGAAGGACTAAATCAACATTTACAGATACACCAATTGTAACTGTACGAATCCCGCGCCATCTTCAGAACTTTTCTCAGAAAGTTCTCTCACTTCAGGGGATTAAGATGAGTTAACATTACAAAATCTCACGTTCTGTGTCAGATTCTATTTTCTACACCGTGATATCCCAGAGCGGTGTTATCTGCGTTCTATATACCATGGCGATATCTTGTAATTCATTCATTACAGTATTCGGTAGAATTGCTTTACACTGCAGCTCCTCTCCACAAGTCCAGATTAATATACTGTATAAGAGACTTGTATACACAATATTTCTGTAAAGATGTCTATTATCTCAGCTGCAGCATTTAGAAGCAGGAAGACTCTGATAATAGTGATAGACAGAGGCGGGATATACAGACTTCCCACCACTGAGCTGTGACTACATCTGCAGAATACAGACTGTCATCACAGACGAGGGAGCAGCAGAGACAGACGGCCATAAAATATCCTATGCCTGCCGGGTACTGACAGGGAGGCCTGTAAGATCTAACCCCAGATCTTCTGAGATCTGACTGGTGATCTGGAGAAGATCAGAGAACAAGGACGAGTGATAGAGAAGATGATGGCTTCTTACCAGGCGTTCCGATGAGCGGGCCGGACGTTCCAGTACACACAGGACTTTTTCGGCCAGGTCTTTAACAAAAGCCAAATCTCCATTTTGAGATCTTTTTTCAGCCTATAAAGAAGAAAAGAAACAATAAGGAACATTCTGAGGTGAGAAAGGTCACAATGGAGGCGGCCATTGTATGTGACATCTGCTCCTCTCTCTGCAGATACAATGACTACATATCTGGGGTTTATAGTGTTATATATTAGAGGAAAGGACAAGCTTCTATCCCACCATTATTGTCTATTATTACAGAGAAGTTTTGTGCGGAGTGTCCGCCATTTACCTGTTGTAGTAATGTCCTGATGTTGTGACATAAATCCATCAGATACTCTGAGGTTAGTTGATCTTGTTGATTTTTGGTCAGGCAGTCCTTTACTAGCTGCATCACCAGACGGCGAGTGAAGCTGAGGACGCCATCGGGTGGTAGAAGCACAATGTTAGGGCGATTGATGATAAGAATGTCCAATAGTGCTTCTTCCTGAAAATCGTCTAGATATAATCCAGCCATAGCGAAAAACTGCAAGTGCTATCAATCACTATGGAACCAAGAATGGCACCCGTGAGCCTGTGTGCATTGTAGAAGTAGCAATTGTGAGCTGTGATGTCATAATGGCCGACTGTCATCACGGAATCTTGTGATGGAATCTTCAAGAAGCGGCTCCGCACAAATACAGTGGGAAAAATAAGTATTTGATACACTGCCGATTTTGGAAGTTTTCCCACCTACAAAGAATGGAGAAGTCTGTAATTTTTATCGTAGGTACAGATTCTAAAAAAAAATCCAGAAAATCACATTGTATGATTTTTACATAATTTGCATTTTATTGCATGATATAAATATGTGATCACCTACTGATGAGCAAGAATTCTGGCTCACCGACCTGTTATGCTATGTACGCACGTTGAGTATTTGGTTGCAGAAATTTCTGCAAGGTTTCTGCATTTCTTGGCAGCAAAAACCCTGCTGAAAAAACAGACGTTTTGCCGCGATTTTGATGTGTTTTTGCCACATGTTTGCATGAGGTTTTTGCATGTGTTTTTTTAAGCTTTTTTGTATAGCAGTGAATGCTTTTTGGAGCTAAATAAAGATATTTGAAAAAAGAAATGTTGAACATTGCTTTAACCCTTAGATTACTGTTGGACCTGGGGTAAGTATATTGGTTAATTTAAATGATTAAAGAATGTGTCTGTTATATTTCAAATAAAGTGTTTTATTCTTGGTGTGTGTGTTTATTTAACTTTTTACTTACAGGTTTAGTACTGAGGGTTAATCCATGTCCATAAAGACACATACAAAAAATCAATTGCTAGACACTCTAGTTAGACATTACTACCTTAGATACCAATTAGCCACATGATAGGCTCAGGGATAAAAGTGACTCCAGCTCAACCAATAATGTAAGTATAGTTCATTTATTAGAAACGATAAAAATTACAATTAAAAACAATAAGTGAAGATAGAGGGGAGTGAGGAGAGGGGGGACCTCAAACCAGGAGACACCGATATGTAGACAACGATACTAATGCTTACACAAAATACAGCCAGTTAATGACATCAATATGGCTGCTGTATATTAGAATAAGTCACCAATTAGTCAATTACCATACTATACCATTTTGCATACATAAAGCGTATTCTACAAACTTCAATTTAAAGTGCATAGTGCAAAACATAACTATGTATTATTCAATAGTAATAGATCCACTGGTATAAAGAGGCAAAAGTCAGCTATGAATGTAAGATGGTAGTGCATCAGTATCAAAGTAAAAATGAAAACAATGTAGTTTAATTATTGCCAAATTTGGCTTATATTGATAAACTGATGGTCAAAGCTGTACTTCCATCAGATGATAATTAATTCAAACATTGGCTAAAGTGAAAAAAATGATTCATTACCTGAATACTATGTAGTAAGTGAGCAGGGAGTGATAAGGACGCTGTGTCTCCCGCAGCCTCCATAAGCGTCCTTATCACCTCACTTATTGCACCTCTGCATGAGAATTTTGTCACGCAGCATCGGTGCAGTTAGTGAGGTCACTGGATCTCATCAGCTGATGAACTCATGTGACCTCTGTCCTGGCAGCTCAGCACTATACACTGCAGGGAGCGATCACGCTTCTGTCAGTTTATAGCCTGCTGTGAGGTGATCGGATCACCATGGGATACTTGTGATTCGGCGGATAGGTGAGTATAAGCTCTTTTTTTTAACATTCATTTAAACTTATTTTTTCCCTGCAAGCACAGACCCAAGCTGATGACAGCTCCCATCATCAATGCCTGCACTTGCTATTATCAGCGGCAGCAGCCCTAGGCTGTTGGGAGGACTGGTCTTTCATCAGCTGAACCTGTCACCCGCGGTCAATTCTTTATGCGTTTTTGCTGCGTTTTTGACCCATTGACTTCAATTGAGTCCGTCAAATACGCAGCAAAAATACACAGCAAATCCGCAAATATTTTGATACCTGCGTTTTCGTTGCAGATTTGACTGACTCAACTGAAGTCAATGGGATAAAAACGCTCAAAGAATTGACATGCTACAGATTTAAATGCAATGCTAATCCTGACAAGAAAATTCCTGATCTTGTGCACAGCACTTCAGGATTTTCATTGCATTAGCTGGCACAAGGATTCTCTAGCATTTTGGGCCCATTTCCGTGTGGAAAAAAATGCTGTGAAAATGCACCAATAACACACCATGTGCACACAGAACACAGTTTTTTTTAAGAAGCCCTCCTACTCAGCATTCTTTACCTGTATTAATTGCACCTGTTTGAAGTCGTTACCTGTATAAAAGACACCTGTCCACACACTCAATCAATCACACTCCAAGCACTCCACTATGGCCAAGAACAAAGAGCTGTCTAAGGACACCAGGGACAAAATTGTAGACCTGCACAAGGCTGGAATGGGCTACAGGAGAATAGGCAAGCAGCTTGTTGAGAAGGCAACAACTGTTGCTGCGATTATTAGAAAATGGAAGAAACACATGACGACTGTCAATCTTCCTTGGTCTGGTGCTCCATGCATGATCTTGCAATGTGAAGTAAGGATGATTCTGATAAAGGTCAGGAATCAGCCCAGAACTACATGGGAGGATCTGCTCAATGACCTGAAGAGAGCTGGGACCACAGTCTCAAACATTACCGCTAGTAACTTACTACACCGTCATGGACGAAAATCCTGCAGTGCACGCAAGGTCCCCCTGATCACGCCAGCACATGTCCAGGCCCATTTGAAGTTCACCAATGACCATCTGGATGATCCCGAGGAAGCATGGGAGAAGGTCATGTGGTCAGATGAAACCGAAATAGAACTTTTTGCTATCAACTCCACTCACTGTGTTTGGAGGAAGGAGAAAGATGAATACAACCCCAAGAACACCGTCCCAACCTTGAACCATGGTGGGGAAAACATCATACTTTGGGGGTCTTTTCTGCTAATGGGACAGGACAACTGCATCGTATTGAAGGGAGGATGGATGGGGTCATGTAGATTTTGGCTAACAACATCCTTCCCTCAGTAATGACAATGACCCAAAATACAGACAGGACAACTAAGGAGTGTCTATGTAAGAAGCATTTCAAGGTCCTGGAGTGGCCTAGCCAGTCTCCAGACCTGAACCCAATAGAAAATCTTTGGAGGGAGCTGAAACTAAATGTTGCCCAGCGACAGCCCCGAAAACTGAAAGATCTGGAGAAGATCTGTATGGAGGAGTGGGCCAAAATCCCTGCTGCAGTGCGTGCAAACCTGGTCAAGAACTACAGGAAACGTCTGACCTCTGTAATTGCAAAGGTTTCTGCACCAAATATTAAATTCTGTTTTTCTATTGTATCAAATACTTATTCCAGGCAATAAAATGCAAATTAATTATGTAAAAATCATACAAAGCAATTTCCTGGATTATTTTTTTTTTACATTCTGTTTCTCACAGTTGAAGTGTACCTATAACAAAAATTACAGGCCTCTCCATTCTTTGTAGGTGGGAAAACTTGCAAAATCAGCAGTGTATCAAATACTTATTTTCCCAACTGTAGATGCTGCCTTGCAATATTTAGGGTTTGTTCAAACTCGCGTATAAATAATGGGTCCCATTCCCATCCAGGAGAGTGGAAGAAATCTTAGTCACTAAGCTGGTACTGTAAAAAGGAAGTGTTTTTGTCACAGAAAAAAAAATGCTGATGTAATGGCATTTGTGGAAACACCCCACAGATATCCTCAGTCATATGATGGGAAATATTGTATATACAGTGGTGGCCAAAAGTATTGGCACCCCTGCAATTCTGTCAGATAATATTCAGTTTCTTCCTGAAAATGATTGCAATCACAAATTCTTTGGTCTTATTATCTTCATTTAATTTGCTTGCATGGAAAAAACACAAAATAGAATGAAGCAAAAATCAAATCATTGATCATTTCACACAAAACTCCAAAAATGGGCCAGACAAAAGTATTGGCACCCTCAGCCTAATACTTGGTTGCACAACCTTTAGCCAAAATAACTGCGAACAACCGCTTCCGGTAACCATCAATGAGTTTCTTACAATGCTCTGCTGGAATTGTAGACCATTCTTCTTTGGCAAACTGCTCCAGGTCCCTGATATTTGAAGGGTGCCTTCTCCAAACTGCCATTTTGAGATCTCTCCACAGGTGTTCTATGGGATTCAGGTCTGGACTCATTGCTGGCCACCTTAGAAGTCTCCAGTGCTTTCTCTCAAACCATTTTATAGTGCTTTTGGAAGTGCGTTTTGGGTCATTGTCCTGCTGGAAGACCCATCACGTCTGAGGGAGACCCAGCTTTCTCACACTGGGCCCTACATTATGCTGCAAAATTTGTTGGTAGTCTTCAGACTTCATAATGCCATGCACACGGTCAAGCAGTCCAGTGCCAGAGGCAGCAAAGCAACCCCAAAGCATCAGGGAACCTCCACCATGTTTGACTGTAGGGACCGTGTTCTTTTCTTTGAATGCCTCTTTTTTTTCCTGTACACTCTATGTTGATGCTTTTTCCCAAAAAAGCTCTTCTTTTGTTTCATCTGACCAGAGAACATTCTTCCAAAATGTTTTAGGCTTTCTCAGGTAAGTTTTGGCAAACTCCAGCCTGGTTTTTTTATGTCTCGGGGTAAGAAGTGGGGTCTTCCTGGGTATCCTACCATACAGTCCCTTTTCATTCAGACGCCGACGGATAGTACGGGTTGACACTGTTGAACTTGTTTGGATGTTAGTCGAGGTTCTTTATCCACCATCCGCACAATCTTGCGTTGAAATCTCTCGTCAATTTTTCTTTTCCGTCCACATCTAGGGAGGTTAGCCACAGTGCCATGGGCTTTAAATTTCTTGATGACACTGCGCACGGAAGACACAGCAACATTCAGGTCTTTGGAGATGGACTTGTAGCCTTGAGATTGCTCATGCTTCCTCACAATTTGGTTTCTCAAGTCCTCAGACAGTTCTTTGGTCTTCTTTCTTTTCTCCATGCTCAATGTGGTACACACAAGGACACAGGACAGAGGTTGAGTCAACCTCTGCGCATCCTCCTCCTCCTCATGTTCAGCCTCCATCTCAGATATCACCACATCAGTTACAAGCTGGAAGCACTGCAGTACTGCCTCAGCCAAGCGGCAACAGGCTGTGCTGAAACTCATAAGCTTAGGTGATAAACCTCACACTGCTTGTGAGTTGTGGACAGCTGTGAAAGAGCAGGCAGATCTGTGGCTGAGACCGCTGAACCTACATCCAGGCATGGTCGTGTATGGGGGCTCTGAGGTGAGGCGAGATCACACAAGTACCATGCCTGGCTCATGTGCTTAACATCGTGATTCAGCGGTTTCTTAAATCGTACCCCGAGTTGCCAGATCTGCTTGTCAAAGTACGCCGCCTGTCAGCTCATTTTCGCAAGTCGGCTACAGCTTCCGCCGCCCTTGCTGTGTTGCAGCAGCGTTTACAGCTTCCGGCACACCGACTGGTGTGTGATGTCCCCACTCATTGGAACTCTACCCTTCACATGTTGCAAAGGATTTGTGAGCAGAAGAGAGCAGTTGTGGAGTACCAGCTGCAACAAGGCCGTCGATATTCAGGTTAGACTCCACACATAAGACCTCAGGAGTGGATCTGGATGTCTGACATATGTACCATCCTGACAAACTTTGAGGAGTCCACCAAGATGGTGAGTGGTGATGACGCCATCATTAGCGTCAGCATCCCACTTGTCTGTCTTTTGCAACGCTCTCTGGAGAGAATTAAAGAGGAGGCATTGCAGCCAGAGTATGATGAGATGGATCAAGAAGCCGTAGCGGGTGATTACACACAGCCCAGCCTCATCTCATCCCAACGTGCATTGAGGGACAATGAGGGAGAGGATGAGGAGGAGGAGGAGGAGGAAGAACAGGAGCTGGTATCATGCGCTGTAGATGGTAGTACCTGTACAACTGTCATACCGTCGGTTCAGCGTGGGTGGCCTGAGGACAGGGGGAGGAGGAGGAGGAGAGCATGGTCAGTCGTCATGTTGGTGAGGACACGGAAGCCTTGCCTGTTACCAGTCTGGCACGCATGGCTAACTTTATGTTACGCTGCCTTAACCGTGACCCTCGCGTTGTCAAAATGTTGGGTGACAGTCATTACTGGTTGGTGACACTTGTAGACCCCCGCTACAAGGAGAACTTTCACTCTCTTATTCCTGAGGTGGAGAGGTCTACAAAAATGGGGCAATACCAGAAGGCCCTTGCTGCAGAACTCTTAAAAAAATTCCCATCTGAACACGCTAGCGGCAGAGGTCACAGTTCGTTGCCCAACCAAGGCGTACAGGCGAGAGAGACGCAACTCCAATCCAGCAGAGACAGGGGAACATTGTCAACGTTCTGGGACAGTTTTCTGACACCCGCCCAGCTTACAGGCCCTGAGGCGCGGGGAACTCTCACAAGGAGTGGAAAGTTTCAAAAGATGGTGAGGGAGTACCTTGCCGATCGTACCAGCGTCCTCCGTGATTCCTCTGTACCTTTTAATTATTGGGTATCCAAGCTGGACACTTGGAATGAACTCGCTCTGTACGCCTTATCGGAGCGTGTTTTTAGTGCCGCTGGGGGAATTATAACTGATAAGCGCACTCGCCTGTCAACTGACAATGCTGACAAGCTGACCCTTATCAAAATGAACAAGGGCTGGATTGGGCCAGACTTTTCATCACCACCAAATGACAGCAGAGTAACATAAAGTCAAATCCACTGTGTTATTTCGGGAGGTGCATTCCCATGCACCGCTTCACACCCACTCATGGGTATACGCTTCCTCATTTTGGCTCTATTTTGCTCTTCTCCTTATCCTCAGCCTCCACCACCACTATACCACCAGGGTGACCTTGGTCCGTGTTGCCAGCATTGCAAGTTCCTCCCTCCTAATTTTTGGTAGCTTTTGCTTGGAAGGCATAGGAAAAGACTATGGGAGACCCACTCCCCAATAATGGGAATAATGCTTTTAAGATGCTGTACTGCATGGCTCTTGTTTGCCAGCATTGCAAGTTACTCTGTCCTAATTTTTGGCAGCTTTTGCTTGGCAGGCATAGGCAAAGACTATGGGAGACCCACTCCCCAATAATGGGAATAATGTTTTTAAGATGCTGTACTGCATGGCTCTTGCAAGGGGCATTTAAACCGTGTTGTTAAGCTACTGCGACCTCCACCACTTTTCCAAGGGGCATTGATATTGTCTTTTTATTCCACTGCGACCTCCACGTCTCTTCCAAGGGGCATTTAAACCGTCTTTTTAAGCTACTGTGACCTCCACCACTCTTCCAAGGGGCATTAAAACCGTCTTCTTAAGCTACTGCGACCTCCACCGCTCTTCCAAGGGGCATTAAAACCGTCTTGTTAACCCTAGAACGCATGACCATAAAAATCTACATTTTCACATACCTGGGGCCTTTTAGGCCCGTGTGCAAATAACATGGAATAACTCAAACAAAAATGACAAACAACTATATACCTGAGGAATACCTAGAGTTTCAAAATTCTAACTAAAGTAATCTTGCAGAAAATAGAAAACAATTAACAGGACGGGCCTGCGAGGCCCCAGGTATGCGTTCTAGGATTAAGCTACTGCGACCTCCACCATTCTTCCAAGGGGCATTAAAACCATCTTGTTAAGCTACTGCAACCTCCACGTCTCTTCCAAGGGGCATTAAAACCGTCTTGTTAAGCTACTGCAACCTCCACGTCTCTTCCAAGGGGCCTTAAAACTGTCATGTTAAGCTACTGCAACCTCCTCGTCTCTTCCAAGGGGCATTAAAACTGTCTTGTTAAGCTACTGCAACCTCCACGTCTCTTCCAAGGGGCATTAAAACCTTCTTGTTAAGCTACTGCAACCTCCACGTCTCTTCCAAAGGGCATTAAAACCGTCTTGTTAAGCTACTGCAACCTCCACCACTTTTTCAAGGGGCATTGAAATTGTCTTTTTATTCCACTGTGGCCTCCACGTCTCTTCTAAGGGGCATTAAAACCGTCTTGTTAAGCTACTGCGACCTCCACTACTTCTCCAAGGGGCATTAAAACCGTCTTGTTAAGCTACTGCGACCTCCACCACTCTTCCAAGGGGCATTAATATTGTCTTTTTATTCCACTGTGACCTCCACCACACCTCCAAGGGGCATTAAAACCATCTTGTTAAGCTACTGCAACCTCCACGTCTCTTCCAAGGGGCATTAAAACCGTCTTGCTAAGCTACTGCGATCTCCACGTCTCTTCTAAGGGGCATTAAAACCGTCTTGCTAAGCTACTGCAACCTCCATGTCTCTTCCAAGGGGCATTAAAACTGTTTTGTTAAGCTACTGCGACCTCCACGTCTCTTTCAAGGGGCATTAAAACCGTCTTGTTAAGCTACTGCGACCTCCACCACTTTTCCCAGGGGCATTGATATTGTCTTTTTATTCCACTGCGACCTCCACCATTCTTCCAAGGGGCATTAAAACCGTCTTGTTAAGCTACTGCGACCTCTACCACTTTTCCCAGGGGCATTGATATTGTCTTTTTATTCCACTGCGACCTCCACGACTCTTCCAAGGGGCATTTAAACCATCTTGTTTAGCTACTGTGACCTCCACCACTCTTCCAAGGGGCATTAAAACTGTCTTGTTAAGCTACTGCCACCTCCACCACTTTTCCCAGGGGCATTGATATTGTCTTTTTATTCCACTGTGACCTTCACCATTCTTCCAAGCGGCATTAAAACAGTCTTGTTAAGCTACTGCGACCTCCAACACTTTTCCCAGGGGCATTGATATTGTCTTTTTATTCCACTGCGACCTCCACGTCTCCTCCAAGGGGCATTAAAACTGTCTTGCTAAGCTGCTGCAAACTCCACGTCTCTTCCAAGGGGCATTAAAACCATCTTGTTAAGCTACTGCAACCTCCACATCTTTTCCAAGGGACATTAAAACCATCTTGTTAAGCTACTGCAACCTCCACGTCTCTTCCAAGGGGCATTAAAACCATCTTGTTAAGCTACTGCAACCTCCACGTCTCCTCCAAGGGGCATTAAAACCATCTTGTTAAGCTACTGCAAACTCCACATCTCTTCCAAGTGGCATTAAAACCATCTTGTTAAGCTACTGCGACCTCCACCACTTTCCCCAGGGGCATTAAAACCATCTTGCTAAGCTGCTGCGACCTCCACCATTCTTCCAAGGGGCATTAAAACCGTCTTGTTAAGCTACTGCGACCTCCACCACTTTTCCAAGGGGCATTGATATTGTCTTTTCATTCCACTGCAACCTCCACCATTCTTCCAGAGGGCATTGCATTTCTTCCTAATTTTAGTCAGCTTTTGCTTTTCAATGCATAGGCGAACACTAAGGGAGACCCACTCCCCAATAAGGGGTAGAAGGTTTTTAGTATGCTGTAATCCACGTCTGTTTCAAGGGGCATTGCAGTTCCTCATAATTTTTGGAAAGCCTTCCATTCACTGCTTAGGCCAACATTGCACAGGAGACCCAGTTGCTATAAATGGAAAAAACGTTTTAGTTAAGGCCCTCTGACCTCCATGTCAAGGGGCATTAAAGTGCCTCGAAATTTTTGTTAGGCATTGCACTCACTGCATGCCCTTTAACTGTGTAGCCGAACCGCTCCTTTTGGTACCGAAACATATCCTACAAGACATGTGTGGTTGACTGGCGTGATATTGATGTGAATGGTCCCTGTTCCTCCTGCTCTTTCTCCTTTGCCACCACCTCATCCATCATTCATCACCTGAAGCTTTGTTTTAACGGGAGTCATAGAACTGGGATAGTAGCAGGAAAACATCCAGCAATCCTCGGAGAAGGTAGGATATGCGCTAAAACGCTGATCACCTCAGGCCTAGCCGCTACTACATACATGCGCTTGCATTCCAAGAAAACGAAGCAGACGCTAACTTCTATCATCATCATTATGCTCCTCATCTTGGCACTCTCAACTCCCCTGATGGAGAAGCCAGGGCCCACCGGAGGAGTCTGGTTCTCTGGTGGGCTCGTCCAATGCTGCCCTAAAGCAGAGGGAAGTTTGAAGGAGAAATAGGGGCGGCTGGGGACCGTTTATGGACATCCGGCTGCCCCTAGACGGCTGGGGACCGTGTGTGGACACCCGACCGCGGGGCGGCTGGGGACCGAGTATAGACACCCGGCCCCCGCTGGCGGCTGGGGACCGAGCGTGGACACCCGGCCGTCGGGCGGCTGGGGACTGAGTATGGATGCCTCGCTGCCAAAGTAGCCATGAGGTAGTGGCCAGCTTTGGCCTCCTCCAAACTAAAAGGCCCCATTTCAAGTGCAAGCTAGCAGTATGGTATTGCAGCCTGGGGGTGGGTGGGTGGCAGGTTGCACACTTACGCTTGCATTCCAAGAAAACAAAGCAGATGCTAATGACGCGCCCCTGGGCCTGTGTCTCGCTGCGTTGCGCACGCGGGAGCTTACCCGGAGCCGGATCTCTTGAGGGTTGTAGTCTCGTGGCGGTGACCCGGTCCGTGCCCAGGGAGTCAAACTGAGCGGCGATGTAACAGCGGTAGATGCAGGACGACTACGCCACCTGTTGAATGCAGCTATGGAGCTGCCGCTGCAGGACAGTCCGCTGAGGCCGGTGGATGGATGGTGCAGCGTAGATGGTATAACCCCCAACGGGAGGGGTATGGCCTCAGGGCAGCAGATGTGGATGATGGGGGTAGCAGGAACCACTAAGAGACGGTGCGGTGTAATTCAGGGTCTTTACTGGTAACAACGATAGACCCTCCCGGAGTACTTGCTAGTGAACGGGGCCTGGTCAGTCCTTGAGCAGATGGGATCTCCCCTGGCCAGGCGGAGTTGTAGGCCTCCCAAACTGACTGTACTCTTCTGGCTACCTTGCTAGAAGCGGATATAAGTAGCCCACGTCCCTGAGTGTACCGTGTGGTGCTCACCCGTATGGCCGGTGACTCGGGGCCTTCTAATGGCTTCCGCTCCACGATGGCGGTGCTGGTCCCACGCGTGTGACCGTGCCTTCGGGTTTCTGGGCCTGAGGACCTGAAATCCCCTGCCGGTCGGCTTCTGCTGCTGGGTAAGAGTTAGTCCCCACAGCCTCGGACGCCGGGTCCGGTAAGAAAGCTTCTCAGTCAGGGCGAGCTCTGCAGCTGCCAGCCCCTGACTTGTAGTAGTATTGCTCCCACTGAGCTTCTGCTGTTTCTTCCTGTGACTGTTTCTTGTCTCTACTCTCCTTGACTGCTAACCCTGCTTCAGCCCCGGGTTTATATAGGGGAAGTTCTTCCCCTCCCAAGACTGGGCAGGAGGTGTGGCATGCACAGGATCCCTGACCAAAGGACCTCCCACCTGCTCTCAGACATAATATCTCTATCACTGTGGCAACCAGACCCCTGAGGTGTCACATTCCCCCCTAGTGAAATTTAGTACTCCGGGACTAAACATATTTTAGAAAAACATAACAAGATATAACAATAACAATACAATAAGAAACACATAAAGGTGGTCACGGCATGTCCGTAACCGGGTGCAGTCTTTGAAGAAAGCAAGGTGTCCATTTCACCAAAACAGGGAGACGTAACCAGGTAGGGGTCTGTCCTACCCCGAGTCCTTAACAGTCTCTAGTCCATCCTGTGTTACGCTCCAACTATGTACAAGGATTCCCAGTAAGTCCACCAAGGATTCCTAAAAATAACTGGAAACACAAAATTATACACAAGCAACAATACACAGATAAACATAAATAAAACAATTTATACACTTCAAATCCTCCAGCGTGCGGGTAACTGGCCTCTAGTGGCCCTAGTGGACCTACGGAGCTGACTGTCTGGCCCTGAACTACAGGGTGTAGGAGCTGTCAAGGGTAAACTGGGCAGCTGTCTACCGGCTCTTTGTCTCACTAGGGGTACGGCAGGCTCACTATAAGCAGAGGGTTGATCCTCCTGTTCTGCTTGTGTGGAGTCTTCTGCCTCCTGGACCGGCTGTTCTTCCAGCTCTACCTGTTGCTCCGTAGGTGCTTGGGATGCTGGTTGGAGGAAGGTGAGTACGGGTACCACAACTGCACCATTGACTTGAGTCCAAGACCGAGGGAAGTCCCCGAGCACAGTACTAACCATATCTTCCCTTTCCTCTACGGGTCGATGGTCTTCTTGTTCCTCTTCAGGGTTCCTCAGTTGTTCGGGACACTTCTTCAGGTGGTCCCGGGATACAATGGCGGTGGTTTCCCCTCCGTCTTTACTGATGGTACAAACCTTCGGGTTCTCGTGGCTTGAGGGCAGTACGGTGTACGGGTCCTTCTCCCACTGGTCATCCAACTTGTGGAGCCGTCTCTTCCTCTTCAAGACCTGCTCTCCGGGTACCAGGGGAACAGCGGGAGCATACTGGTTGTAAGTTTTCTCTTGTCTTTCCCTAGCCTGACAGAGACTTCGCTCCACGCTCTCCTGTACTCTCCGGTACTGCTGCTGCCTCTCTGTGTCCCAGTCTGTTTCTGGTGAAGTGTCCTCGGGTGTCAGGACTCCCATTTCCAGGTCAACAGGTAACTTACCAGGTCTTGCCCTCATTAGGTAAGCCGGGGTACAGTTGGTGGAACCTACCGGGATGTGGTTGTATAGGTCCACCAGATCGGGCAACTTCTCAGGCCACAGACTGCGTTCTTCCAGGGGCAACGTTTTAAGAAGATCCATTACCACCTGGTTCATTTTCTCACAAAGTCCATTAGTTTGCGGATGGTAGGGTGTCGTCCTTATCTTCCGGCAGCCATACAGATTGCAGAATTCCTGGAAGACCTCCGCTTCAAAGGCAGGTCCCTGGTCCGTCAGCACTTGGTCCGGGTACCCGTGTGGACGGCAAAAGTGCTGCTGGAAGGCTCTAGCTGCTGTTTGAGACGTTAAGTCCTTGACGGGGACGACAACCAGAAACCGGGAGTAATGATCCACGATGGTTAACGCGTAGACGTAGCCACTTGTGCTTGGGGTCAGTTTTACATGATCCAAGGCTACCAGTTCCAACGGTTGCCGGGTGACGATGGACTGCAGGGGAGTCTTCTGGCTGGCACGGTCCTTCCTTCTCAGGTTGCACGGGCCACAGTCTCTGCACCACTTCTCAATGGTTCCCCTCATGCCTACCCAGTGGAACCGCTCGCGCAGCAGGAACTCCAGCTTCTTCCGCCCGAAGTGCCCAGCTCCGTCGTGGTATGCCTCCATCACCATGGCTGCGTCCCTTCGTGGCACCACTACTTGCCAGAGTAATTCATGCATCCGGGAGTTAACCATTCTGCGGCACAACTTCCCTTTGTAAAGGAACAGTCGACTCTTCTCTGCCCATAGTTGTTTGGCTTCCTCCGGAGCGTCTGGTTCAAGGCGAGCCTCCGGCCGAGTCAGCATCTCCTTCCCCAGTCGGACGGCAGGGTCGCTGTCTTGCGTTTCCGCCCAGTTGTAGTGGGGTAAGGGGTTCAACGTAGCAGTCTGCTTACTCCTTACCTGGTGGGAATATTGAATAGTCCCATGACGGTGGAACGCAGGGAGTTCAACTTCTTCCAGTCCCTCCGGATCTTCTCCTCCGTCCGGCAGGTTGGGCATCCTGGACAGGGCGTCCGCGTTGGTATTGGAGCGTCCTGCCCGGTATTTGATTGTGAACTCGTAGTTGGACAGACGGGCCATCCACCTCTGCTCCAGGGCACCGAGTCTTGCCGTGTCCAGGTGTGTCAACGGGTTGTTATCCGTGTACACGGTGAACCGGGAAGAAGCGAGGTAATGCTTAAAGCGCTCGGTGACTGCCCATACTACGGCCAGGAACTCTAGCTTAAATGAGCTGTAATTCTCGGGGTTCCTTTCGGTGGGTCGCAGTTTTCGGCTGGCGTAGGCGATTACTCGTTCCTTCCCCTGCTGGATCTGGGACAGTACGGCTCCTAGCCCGATGTTACTGGCGTCGGTGTAGAGGATAAAGGGCTGGCTATAATCCGGGTACGCCAGGATTTCGTCCCCCGTGAGGGCCATCTTCAGCTGGCGGAAGGACTCTTCTTCCAGCTCCTCCCATTTGAAGGGCGGCTTCTGGTTCTTGGCCTTCCGGAACTGGCCTATCAGGAGGTCCTGCATAGGTGCTGCCTTTTTGGTGAAACCGGGAATAAACCTTCGGTAGTAGCCTACCAACCCGAGGAACTGCCGCACTTCTTTTACGCTGGAGGGGCTTGGCCATTCCTTAATTGCGGTGATCTTATCAGGGTCGGGAGCCACTCCGTCAGCGCTCACCACGTGTCCCAGGTACTGCACCTTTGGTTTCAGGAGGTGACACTTGGAGGGTTTCACCTTTAGGCCGTAACTTGCCAGAGCTTCGAACACTTCCGCCAGGTGTTTCAGGTGGTCCTCATACGTCTTGGAATATACGATGACATCGTCCAGGTACAACAGGACCGTCTCGAAGTTTCTGTGGCCCAGACAACACTCCATTAGTCGTTGGAAGGTTCCCGGTGCGTTGCAGAGTCCGAACGGCATGCAGGTGAACTCGCTAAGTCCCATCGGGGTGGTGAATGCGGTCTTCTCCCGGTCCGCCTCTGCTACAGGAACCTGCCAGTACCCGCTAGTGAGATCCAAGGTAGAGAAGAAGTTAGCAGATCTTAAAGCAGCCAATGACTCCTCTATCCTTGGTAAGGGGTACGCATCCTTGTGTGTGATACGATTGATTTTCCGGTAATCTACACACATCCTCATGGTGTTGTCTTTCTTTCGGACTAAGACTAGTGGAGCTGCCCAGGGGCTACAGCTATCCCTGATCACCCCAGCCTCCTTCATGTCTCTAAGCATCCCCTTGGCGTGTTGGTAGTGTGCAGGGGGTACGGGTCGATACCTCTCTTTTATGGGAGGATGGTCTCCCGTGGGGATGTGGTGTTCTACCCCCTTGACTCGCCCGAAGTCTAACGGGTGTTTACTAAACACTCTCTCGTACTCTTGAACCACCCGATAGACTCCCTGTTTCTGATGTGAGGGAGTGGAGTCAGTACCCAAATGTAGTTGCTGACACCAGTCCTCCTTTGTTTTCTTAGAGCCGTTACCTTCCTCCGGGTGAGATGGAGGCAAGGGTTCCACAGATTGTGTAGCATTTTGGTTAATGGTATATAATTTGGCTAGCGTGGCATACCGGGGCAGGTACACTTCCCTCTCCCCGATATTGATTATGCGAACGGGCACCCTCCCATGGCGTACATTGACCACCCCCCGTGCTGTCAAAATGGTGGGCCTACTGTCTGAGTAAACTGGTTCTACCATTGCCTGGTAATCTCTACCTCTCAGACCAATAGCTGCCCGGCACCAAATCATCATTTCACTTTTTGGGGGCATGGCAATAGGAAAAGGGTCACACATTCTTACGCTACTAATCTCACCGCCGGAGAGTTCCACCTGTTGCCGTCGCATCAGTGCCCGGATCTCTTTCTGGAGCACCCGCTGCTCGCCGGAGCTGGCGTTCTTGGCAACCTGCTGTAAAAGGAAAATCACCTCTGCAAGACAATTTTCAATTACATTAGTTCCTAGAGTTATTTTTGGGTGACTCTCATGTTTGTCAATATCTACAATGATCAGTCCCTGTGCTGCCAGTTCGACTCTACCGATTTTGATGGTCACCTCTTTAAATCCGATCTGTGGCACGGGCTGGCCATTGCTGGCGATGATACTCAAGTCGTCGTCAGGGTAGCAGGTAATATCCGAGTCATTCCAGTACTGCTTAAAGAGCACGTACGGGATGGTGGTGACCTGTGACCCGGTGTCCAGTAGGGCACTCATGGGAATGCCATCCAGTACCACAGGCAAGACTGGACGTCCTCCCACATATCTGTCGCGCCAGTTCGATGGGCCTGGTGATCTTTTTCCTGGGGGTTGGCCCTCTACCCCAGGTTGTGCCCGTTTAAAGAACAGTACCTTGCCATATGTCCAGGTTGATTGCAGCGGCGGCAGATGGGTCGTCCGTCCTCGCTGTATCGGTCACTGGGTCTTCCTCTGGCCGGTGGGGTCCTCCTTGGTCGACGCCACGGGATGTCCTCCGGTCCGGATGCCAGCTGGATCTTCCCTGGGGTGGAAGCCTGTAAAGACTGCACAGTTCGGGTTAGCGCAGCAACCCTCTTAGCTAGCTCTTGGACCTGATGGTGTAGGTCTGGAGCCGGGTCATTGTCCAAAGCCTGCGCATCAGCTCCCACAGGCCCTGCCGACAAGGGCGCCGCCTCCTGGTGGTAAGTGATAGCAGGGCGCTTGTGGGTCACAACGCCACCCGGTGCCGGTTCTCGGAGCACCCGGATGGCTCTGTCCTTGAACTGTGCAAAGCCCAGATGGGGATCCTGTAAGGCCATTGCCCGCAACTGGGTTCGGTGGGTATTACAATACAGTCCCTCTATAAACTGTTCGGTCAACAGCCTGTCCTCGTTTCCCACTCCATCAGGGTCGGTCTGCTTAATGGCCCTCAGGGCCTCTTGTAGGTTTAGTGCATAGTCCCTTATACTCTCATGCGCTCGCTGCTTGCACCCGTAGAATCTAAGCTTAATCTCGGCTGAGGTGCGGGTATCAAAGGTGTCCTTCAGCCGGGTTAGTATCCCTGCGACAGTCTTCCTCCCAGGTGGCCAGGATTTTACTTCCCTTTTGGCTGCCCCGGTTAGTTGGGCCACCAGGATGCTCACTTTTTGCTCTTCTGTGAGGGGGTACACCTGGAAGAGGCTATCCAGCTTTTCTCTAAAGTCATGCAGGGTATGTGACTCCCCTGAGTACTGGGGTAGCCAAGCTGCTCCCGGGATATAGGGCATGGTGAAGGGCATAACTGCAGCAGCGGTAGCGCTGGCGGGGGTTGAGGCAGTGAAGCTCTCCTCCGTATCCGACATCTTCCTCCCCCCTAGTGGACCGTGGCCTACCTTGCGATGATCCTGTTCCGTAGGCCGCGGCTCCGCAGTGGATCGTCAGGGTTGAGGACCTTCCGTTGCGCTCCTGTGACGTCGGCGTCTCCTGGGCTCCTTCCAGGACCTTATGCAACGTCCGGACGTGAGGCGGGGCTTCAGTTCTCGCGCGCTTTCGGAGTCCACGCCCCTCTTCTTCCCGCGCGGCGTCCTCAAGATGGCGTCCAATGGCGGGAAAACTCCACGGATGGCGGGAAGAAGGCAGAAGATGGCGCAGGATGGCGGGAAACTTCACCGATGGCGGGAAGAAGGCTGAAGATGGCGCCGGATGGCGGGAATCTTCACCACAGGTAAGTTTGAAAAGTCTCTTTTTCAGGCACGCAGTACCCGGTGGTTGCGGGCACGAAATCCTGCCGACTACGCCAAAGTTGACGCGCCCCTGGGCCTGTGTCGCGCTGCGTTGCGCACGCGGGAGCTTACCCGGAGCCGGATCTCTTGAGGGTTGTAGTCTCGTGGCGGTGACCCGGTCCGTGCCCAGGGAGTCAAACTGAGCGGCGATGTAACAGCGGTAGATGCAGGACGACTACGCCACCCGTTGAATGCAGCTATGGAGCTGCCGCTGCAGGACAGTCCGCTGAGGCCGGTGGATGGATGGTGCAGCGTAGATGGTATAACCCCCAACGGGAGGGGTATGGCCTCAGGGCAGCAGATGTGGATGATGGGGGTAGCAGGAACCACTCAGAGACGGTGCGGTGTAATTCAGGGTCTTTACTGGTAACAACGATAGACCCTCCCGGAGTACTTGCTAGTGAACGGGGCCTGGTCAGTCCTTGAGCAGATGGGATCTCCCCTGGCCAGGCGGAGTTGTAGGCCTCCCAAACTGACTGTACTCTTCTGGCTACCTTGCTAGAAGCGGATATAAGTAGCCCACGTCCCTGAGTGTACCGTCTGGTGCTCACCCGTATGGCCGGTGACTCGGGGCCTTCTAATGGCTTCCGCTCCACGATGGCGGTGCTGGTCCCACGCGTGTGACCGTGCCTTCGGGTTTCTGGGCCTGAGGACCTGAAATCCCCTGCCGGTCGGCTTCTGCTGCTGGGTAAGAGTTAGTCCCCACAGCCTCGGACGCCGGGTCCGGTAAGAAAGCTTCTCAGTCAGGGCGAGCTCTGCAGCTGCCAGCCCCTGACTTGTAGTAGTATTGCTCCCACTGAGCTTCTGCTGTTTCTTCCTGTGACTGTTTCTTGTCTCTACTCTCCTTGACTGCTAACCCTGCTTCAGCCCCGGGTTTATATAGGGGAAGTTCTTCCCCTCCCAAGACTGGGCAGGAGGTGTGGCATGCACAGGATCCCTGACCAAAGGACCTCCCACCTGCTCTCAGACATAATATCTCTATCACTGTGGCAACCAGACCCCTGGGGTGTCACACTAACTTCTATCGTCATCATCATGCTCCTCACTTTGGCACTCTCAACTCGCCTGATGGAGAAGCCAGGGCCCACCGGAGGAGTCTGGTTCTCTGGTGGGCTCGTCCAATGCTGCCCTAAAGCAGGCCAGGCTAAGAAAATTGTTGGGGAAGTTTGAAGGAGAAATAGGGGCGGCTGGGAACCGCTTATGGACAACCGGCCGCCCCCAGGCGGCTGGGGACCGTGTGTGGACACCCGGCTGCAGGGTGGCTGGGGACCAAGTATGGACACCCGGCCGCCCCCTGGCGGCTGGGGACCGAGCGTGGACACCCGGCTTTTAGGCAGTAACCTGGTTGTCAGAGATGCTTCCAGGGGTCTTCCCCATGCTGTTCCCATGTCTTTTCAGCACTGTATGCATGTGTCACACAGCACATGGCCAGATAAGATTGTAAAATATTAAAATTACATTTCCCGGTGAATACATTTGTCACGGTTGAAAGCAATACAAAAGTGCAAAAACGCATAAAAAATGCTACTTGTGAACATAGCCCAAGGTGTGGAGGAGTATTTTTGTTTTTGGTTATTTATTTTACCTTATACACAAGTCTTTACTCTGCAAAGGATGTTCCTAAACATATTTCACAGGAAAACCGTTTCAGTTTAGTTTTTGAACGTTATATTGTGAGCTTAATACCTCTGACCACGTTGTTGACAGCAGTGACCTGGGGGTCAGAAATGCTTCCTGGGGCGTTGCCCATGCTGTCCCCTTGTCTTTTGAGCATTGTCACTATAGTTTTGGGCACTTTTTAGGCTTTCTACAGACTGCCGGGGGTGCCGCCGCAAAAATGCTCGGGTCTCCCATAGACTAACATTGAGCTTCGAGCACCCGAGCATTTTAGTGCTCGCTCAACACTAATAATCACCACACTCTATGGAGACTCATTGTAACAAATTTAAGGAGCAACATACTAAAAACATTTTAATTGATAAATGTCATAAAACATAAAAAATAAAAATATTAGGCATTTTATATAATAATAATAATAATTAAAAAATAAAATAATAATCATTTTATTATTCCATGGTGCTTTACAATTCAGATGTTACATGTGCAATGTCAGACATTACAAAGTAGCACAATTCCTACAAGAGGAGGTGAGGTCCCTGCTCACAAGTTTGCAACTTAAAAGTAAAGTTGGACACAAAAGGTAATAAGTGTTTGTAGTATATGGTACGGCCACCTTTTAGAATAAATAAGGATATACATATAAGGCTGCATGAACCGGCCACCAGCCGGTATCTGTGTAGTGAGCTGGCAGACTCTGGCTGTTCTGTGATAATTGAGATAGAGCCTGTTACAGGAATGATTACGCAGGATGGTGTTGCCACCTTGTGGCCAGAGGTTGCACCTGCGCAGGGTGTGATGACAGAGAAAAAGACTGAGCCTCCTGTGTCCCGCCCTAGAGAGTCACGTGACCAGAGTGGGAAGCAGGAAAAAGCGCGCAAAGAGTCTGTTGTTGTCTGTGAAAAGAGCCAGGACGGTGTGCAGCTCCTCGTGTGTGGTGCAGAGGAGACTCTCAACGTGATTTCTTTTATCTGACACCTTATCCTCAGAGCCTTCCCCAGCTTCTGCACTGATGAAGGATTCAGCTGTTACACTCCCTGCTACTGGAGTGTGGACTACATAAGGGAATCCACAAAAGCTGCTATTCGGATCAGAGAGACTGTAAGTGGGACCTCTGGCGAGAGGCCGAAGTATTCCTTTCTTTCAGTAAAATTTGTTGTTCCTGTCTTCTTCGGCTGGGACCCCTTCCTGCAAAGACAGACAGGCCTGCGACGGGGGACACATCCTTCTGGAGTAAAGGACTGGTAACGTGTGAGTAGGGACAGTGAGAGTCAGCTTATAAGTACACGTTATTGCTGTGCATATTTACGGTTGTCATTTATTGTGTTCTGCTGTGTATACAAGTAAAGATACGGTTATCAAGATAGAGTCTGTGTGTGGGGATCTTGCTGGGCCAGATCATAGATACCAACGCTCGGCCTTGCCCGCGGTCACTTCATCTGGCGTAGTCGACAGGATCTGTGACCAACAAGATTCCCACCCAGGCCACGTGTACAGTCAGAAAGCCCCGCCGGTGTCTATTGTGAATCAGGTCAGGAAATTTGGCGGACGAAACTACCCTGTACCAGAGTGGGCGGAACAAGTCCGGATACTGGGGGAAATGTATAATATTGACCCTAAGACCTTGGCAGAAATGGCGGTACTGACGCTAGAGGGGGAGGCATGGACGACAGTCAGACTGGAGACGGCCAGGGGCCAGCGTACAGTAGATGATTTGGTGCGGGTGCTGGAGAACACCTATAGGCTGACCACATACCAGGGAACACTGCAACACATGTTCTTTAGACGGACGCAGCTTGAATGGGAGGATATTCCCCAATATGCGAACGCCCTTCAGGTACTCCTTGAACAAGCCTGTGGAAAAGGGGAACAACTAGCTGGTATGGCTCCTCGTGACCTGGTACTGAGAGACCAATTTGTAATAGGACTGAGAGACCAGTATCTTAACCGCACGTTACAGGACTTGATCCGGATGATGCCGACTCTTACTTTAGCTGAAGTCAAACAGGAAGCCATAGAACGTTCAACGGGACCCGTCATGGATGTGGGGATTCAAGGTGCTGCGTGCAGATCCATATCTGACATTAAAAATCCGAACAGTGACACGGAAGACCTGAAACAGATGGTAGCAGACTTACAGAAACAGGTATTACAGTTGACATTAGACCGACAGGGAGACCAGCGAAGACAGCCTAGTCGTCCCGTGAGACAGTGTTGGTCATGCGGTGATCCTCGCCATAGGGCAAATCGTTGTCCTCAACACTTCCCTCCGCAAAAACCTCCGTCGCACCAACAAACAAACCCTCAGTCGCCCCAGCGAAGGGAATTTCGATCAGACCAGCGAATGGAACCCCAGCCATATCCACAAGCAGAGCTACCACGCCGGGCCTCACCACAATGGCCGCCGTTAAACTAGACATCCCTGCAGCTGAGGCTCGTGCAGCAGGGGAGGCCAAGGAGAGGGGTGTGGAAAAACAGAGCCGATGGCGGAGTGCTCTTGCCTCGAATAGCCCGACACTTGAAGTTGTCCTGGAAGGAATTGCCGTACAGGGACTGATGGACACCGGGTCACAAGTGACCACGATCTCTGAACAGTTTTACGAAAATTACCTCAAACCAAGAACTGCTCGTGACCCAGACACCGCCATTAAGATTATTGCGGCTAATAATCTACCCATTCCAGTGACCGGAGTTGCTTGGATGGACACAAAGGCCTGCGGACAGGACTTATGGAAACGAGGGATCGTCATCGTCAAGGAAGGTTTTGGCTCCGAGACCCATGTGATAGTTGGAATGAACATCTTGAAAGACCTGGATCTTATGCTGTTGACAAGAAAAGGACCCAAATACTGGCAGAAAGTCACCAAACATAAGCCGACTCATCTGGCATTCCAGCGCGTAATCCGGACCGTTGGACTTCAACAGATGGCAGAGGAACAACTACCCCTAGCCGCCATTACGGTGCCACGCCGTACTCGGATTACTTTGCCCGCTGAAAAAGAGACAGTCATTTCCTTACCCCTTAACACCCACCGACAACTTGAGGGGGTTGAAGTGTTGGTCAAGCCGAGGACCCCAAGTGGGGGTAAGCTAAACCCACTAGTTGCTCGCACTCTAGCCGTCGTGAGGAACGGGAGAGTCCATGTCAGGTTAAACAACACTGCAGACGTAGGCCTAGCCCTTGAAGCCGGCACTCAGCTTGCCCGGGTATATGCTCTACCCACGGAAGTGAATCCCATTGGACCCCTAAAATTCACCCCGTCTACAGAAGGCGACTGGACGGTAACCGTCTCAGCCATAAACGCTCAAGTAGACGATGAAGACATTGGGTGAAAACTACGGGAAAAAGTACAGCTAGACACGTCTCAATACACCAAACAAGAAGTGTCTCAAGTGGAGGAACTCCTACGGGAACACCAAAACTCCTTTGCAAAGCATGACACAGACTTTGGGTGTACCACCAGTATCCAGCACGAGATATCCACGGGCGACACCCCCCCATATCCGCGAGAGGTACCGGCAGATACCACATCAGCAATACCAGGAGGTGAAAAGCCTGTTAGAATCCATGCTACGCGCCGGAGTGGTACGTGAAAGCCAGAGCCCGTGGGCTGCACCCGTGGTGATAGTCAAAAAGAAAGATGGTTCCCTAAGATTTTGCGTGGACTACCGTAGGCTGAACGCTTGCACTATCCGGGACTCATATCCACTTCCTCGGATCGAAGAGTCACTGACGGCCCTAAAGAAGGCCAAATATTTTTCGTCCCTAGACCTGGCCAGTGGATATTGGCAGGTTCCAATGAGTGAGAAGGACAGGGAAAAGACCGCCTTCATCCTTCCCATGGGCCTGTATGAGTTCGACCGGATGCCGTTCGGCTTGAATAACGCTCCGGGGACCTTTCAGAGACTGATGGAACGCTGTCTGGGAGACTTCAACTTTGAGTTTACGCTGATATACCTTGACGACATCGTGGTATACTCCGCCACCTTTGAGGATCATCTTCACAAGCTTGGCCAAGTGTTCCAGCGCTTGAGGGGACACGGCTTGAAGTTGAAGCCCAGCAAGTGCCTTCTGTTCCAGCAGGAAATCGACTACTTGGGTCACCGGATCTCGGCCGAAGGTGTCCAGCCCTCTCCGGAGAAGATAGCAGCCGTTCAAGAGTGGCCGCAGCCAACTACCGTCAAAGAAGTCCGGGCTTTTCTGGGACTGGCAGGCTACTACCGTCGGTTTGTCAAGGACTTTGCTCGGCTTGCTGAACCACTGCATGAGGTTCTCCGAGGGACCGCGAACAGTCCCAGAGGGCGACGCATCAGTTGGGGGCCTGACCGAGAAAAATCCTTTCAGGCACTTAAGGCTGCTCTAACATCCCCCCCTGTTCTGGCGTATGCAGATTACACATTACCGTTTCAGTTGCAAACCGACGCCAGCCTTCAATGCCTAGGGGTGGTCCTCTCTCAAGTTCAAGATAATAAAGAACGCATGATAGCCTATGCCTGTAGGTCTCTCCGTGATACCGAAAAGAATCCCGTCAACTACAGCTCCTTCCGTTTGGAACTCTTGGCTCTGACTTGGGCTATGACGGAGAAATTTGCCGGCTATCTGACAGGAGCGAAGGTGCTGGTCATGACGGACAACAATCCTCTTGCCCACCTAGAGAATGCCAAACTAAGGGCAATGGAACAGCGCTGGATGGCCAGGCTCTCTAGATTCCAGTACAAAATTAAATACAGAGCGGGGAACGAGAATCAGAATGCTGACAGCCTGTCTAGAGTGACATCATCCCCGCCAGTGGGGGACTGGGATGAAGAGTTGGAGGAAGATGAGATGCCTGACTTTGCCCGGCTCGCAAAGCAAATAGAAGATAGCCGCCAGTATGCTGTAGGAGGGATTGAAGCCGTAGTGGGATCTCCCCTGTCCCAGCAAGAATGGGCCAAGCTTCAAGATCGAGATCCCGAGCACGTCTTACTGAAACAGTATGTGAATAAACAAGAGAAACCGCCCTCCGAAGTGAGAGACCGACTATCGACCGGAGCCTTGGCTCTGCTCGCCCAATGGGATCGGCTGATCGTGAAAGATGGAGTCCTGTGTCGCAGGGCCCTTCTATCCCATATGCTGGAGGAGTGTTTGCAGATTGTCGTCCCGGTGTAGTTGGCCCATGAGATGGTGGGCGAAGCTCACAGGAGGAACGGCCACTTCGGCATAGACAAGACCCTCCGGTGGACCCAGCAGTTCATTTTTTGTCCGGGGCTCCGTAAGCTGGTTGAAAACATCTGTCAAGGATGCCGTACCTGTGAATTCCACAAGTCCGCGGAGCAGCGTGCCCCCGTCCAGACTATTAAGACGTCGAGGCCCCTCGAACTGTTGATGGTGGACTATCTGTTGATCGGAACGGCGAATAGTGGCTACCAGTACTGTCTGGTGATGGTGGACCACTTCACGAAATTGGCCGTCGCTGTTGCTACCAAGGATCAGACTGCTGAATCAGCTGCACAGGCCATCTGTCAGCAATTCGTTCGGGTCTACGGGTGTCCGGAGCGGCTACACTCTGATCAGGGGGCTTGTTTCGAAGGGCGAGTCATTGAAGAACTCCAACGGATGTATGGAATCAAGAAGTCCAGGACCACCCCTTACCATCCACAAGGGAATGGCGCGTGTGAACGCTTTAACTGGACCCTCTTACAACTGATCCGGACACTGGCTGAAGACAAAAAGCCCGACTGGTCTCGATTCCTCCCAGAACTGCTGTGGGCCTATAATAATCAAGTCCATTCCGTCACCGGATACACCCCATTACCCTTCTCTTTGGCCTTCCAGACAAAGACATCCATGAGTTGCAACTGTCTAGCTCCGAAGAAGATACCTGTGGTACCTATCCTTCCTGGCTACAAACACACCGCCAGAGAATGGAGACTGTCTACCGGCTAGTAGGCCAACAAATCCAGGATCAAGTGCACGCTGACCCACTTCCGGTACAAGAGGACTCACTGAATGTAGGTCAACTGGTCCTAGTCCGTATAAAGAAACCGCAAGGGAAACTCCGGCCCAAGTGGGAGACCGAAGTCTATCGAGTAATTGGACAGCCGTACCCCGGTGGCCCCGTCTATCGAGTGCAGGGCGAAGACAGTGGCAGCATCCGAACTTTGCACCGTAATATGTTGCGCCCCTGCCGTTCCCAGCCTGACTCCCCTACTGTGATACCTAGAGAGATGGATATCACTAATACTGTCGGAGACGCTGACCCTGGGGATGTAGAGATTGAATGCATGCCTACCCCTGTCCGTCCGACTGACGCACTTGGACCGATTGCCTCCTCTACTGACATGTCGACTGGGAAAGAGAGTGGGGTGACTGATCGGAGGGAGGGGATCCAACCTGTTAGGCGGACAACGAGAACCGCTGCAGGGGTACCTCCAGGACAGTCCTACAGAGACCAATATGTGTGGCCCTCTTCCCAGCCGCCCCCTGTCACATCCACAGCCATCGCCGCCCTGGAACCGGTCGTTGACAGGGACTGCCAACCTTTGAGTGGGGGGGCGTGTAGTGAGCTGGCAGACTCTGGCTGTTCTGTGATGATTGAGATAGAGCCTGTGACAGGAATGATTACGCAGGATGGTGTTGCCACCTTGTGGCCAGAGATTGCACCTGCGCAGGGTGTGATGACAGAGAAAAAGACTGAGCCTCCTGTGTCCCGCCCTAGAGAATCATGTGACCAGAGTGGGAAGCAGGAAAAAGCGCGCAAAGAGTCTGTTGTTGTCTGTGAAAAGAGCCAGGACGGTGTGCAGCTCCTCGTGTGTGGCGCAGAGGAGACTCTCAACGTGATTTCTTTTATCTGACATCTTATCCTCGGGGCCTTCCCCAGCTTCTGCACTGCTGAGGGATACAGCTATTACACTCCCTGCTACTGGAGTGTGGACTACATAAGGGAATCCACAAAAGCTGCTATCCGGATCAGAGAGACTGTAAGCGGGACCTCTAGCGAGAGGCCGAAGTATTCCTTTCTTTCAGTAAAATTTGTTGTTCCTGTCTTCTTCAGCTGGGATGCCTTCCTGCAAAGACAGACAGGCCTGCGACGGGGGACACATCCTTCTGGAATAAAGAACTGGTAACGTGTGAGTAGGGACAGTGAGGGTCAGCTTATCAGTACACGTTATTGCTGTGCATATTTACGGTTGTCATTTATTGTGTTCTGCTGTGTTAAAAATGTATACAAGTAAAGATACGGTTATCAAGATAGAGTCTGTGTGTGGGGATCTTGCTGGGCCAGATCATAGATACCAACGCGCGGCCTTGCCCGCGGTCACTTCATCTGTATATGTTCAGATTTTTTATCAGTTAACAAAATGCATAGTTAAGATTGATAAATGCAAAAAAATGTTAGTAAACCTAGAAATTTGTTTTTTAGTTAATTTTTTTTTTATTTTAATTAATAATAGCATAGAAGGATAAGGAGGGGGACTAGGAACATAATCAATAGCCAAAATCATAGTCAGGAGGACAGCCGGGGTCAGATACTGGGTAATCAGTAAAAGCCAATCAGTATGAATACCGCGGAGCCCGGTGACAGAGGCGTTACTGAAACATGTCCAGGTAGAGATGGACCAGTCAGAAGGCCACAGGTAGATGGTGATGGTCCTTCTATACAGGTCCAGCAGTGATGGTGGATCTGCTGGACTTCAGGTTTTCTGTCTTTTAGATGGTTTCAGGGCAACAGTAACAGCATGCAAATGCACGAGCAGCCCTGGATAATCCACGCCGGCAGGATGATAAGATCCGGCGGAAGATGGAACCTATGAGAAGAGAAGTAAATATAATGTAAGTGATGGGACTCCATAATACATGATACTACTGTGCGGTCACTGTGCCGGACGGCAGAGGAATCTCATCACACAGAGGTCAGGGATCATTGTCAGCCATCATACATGTGACAATCCATCACTGACAGATGACATCTGCTCCGCATGAATTATTCTCACTGACCGACATCACACAACATGGAGCTGATTCTCACACTTACCTCGTCTCTTATTCCCCTTTTCTACATTTTCAGATTTTTCTTGCTCTTTACTCAGATTTATTGAAGATTTTCTTTCCTCCTGAGCTGGAAATTCTGATCAGAAAGTAAAAAAAACCTCAGTAACGACATATTCCCATGGGACCTGCTTAGTCTCCTGTATATAGTCCTGTCTCCTATAGTCCTGAAAATCTAGTATTGCTTCATAATAGGGCAGAATAAGTCCTATATAATGTGCATAACCTCATCTGAGGGACATTAGATGTACCACTACTATAGAGAAGTAAGTGTCCTGTCTGCCGCCATGTGGTACATCATTGATGAGAGATATTTTATAATAGGAGACGATGTCTCCTTATGATGATGTAGGTTATTGGATGCTACAACATATCTCACAGAAACAATGAAAAAAACTTCTGTACACAATGTAAGGAAATAGAGATAGAGTATGGGCCATGGGCAACATAATTGGGATCCATGAAACATAGACAACATAGGAAACCTATTACAGAAAAACCACGTATAAATATTTGAGCCTTAAAGACAACATTCACATTGTTGGTGCTGTAGACATGTACATACCTGACAATGGGGACGAGGATGGCAAACTGCTAATAGCATCTTCTCTATCAGATAGAGGAACAGAATCTTTCTGCCTGTTTGAAAGAAAATAAATGTGTAAATCAGAAATAAATGCAGTATAAAAGGGGTTTTCTCAGTATAAGAACATGGACAATAGGGCCTAATAGGATGCATGACCGTCATAGTGGGGAAGGTTTCCTGCTCAAAACTACCTTCTATAGAGCCGAGCAGAAATCAGCTGCTAAGCATGACTTGCGTGTAATACTACATCTCTGCCACAATATGGGCAGCACTAAAAATGCATGACCGGCCGCAATTATAGACTGTTAGTTATCACCAGCAGTTTCTAAAGGCAAAAGCACAATTACCGCTCATCATGGGGTGGTGGATGCTGAATTTGATAATATGGTATTTATATCCTATATTTGATGTTGTGTACATATATCATCCTGAAGCTCCCAGTAGTGGCCCCATAATCTACTCACATCTCTGAGATGTTTGTGCTGGATTCTACGGTATACTCTGGAGAGGACTTGGGATCCTCATTGTCCATTGTCCTGGTAGCAGTGGTACAGAGCTAAATGTGGAAACAATAAAAAATATATGAAATAATTTAATGTTTACTTTTACGTGTCTTTTACACATATTTTGGATTTATTAATCACATACTTACTTTTGAAAATCGTTCAGAAGTTGATATAAAATTGTGGAAGTCAAGACTCTCATTGTCCTCACTTGTGTGCTCTGAGACCAGATGTTTGTTTATATCATAATGATCTACAAGACATAGATAATGAAGTGCTATTAGAGGTTGTCAGTATAACACAGTCACCATTTATCATTAATATTAATGGGAAACAATTGTTACATATTAAGGAAGACGAGACAAACAGCCGCTTAGTCTAGATGACGTCTTCTTCTACTTACTCATAAATAAGCTGGTGTCCACATCTGATGTTAGCTTAGGAACATACACCGGCTTTTGACTTAGAAGGTTATCAAAGTCTAAGTCACTTAAGAAGGGATGACCCTTGATCTCAAATACTCCTCCTGGATAAAGAAAAACAAAGGTGATGTGGATATTGTCAGAAACTCCCCCATATCTAAACGGTGTATCTTAATCTGAACTAATTATATAACTGAGCCGACATGTAAGAAATAGACTAAAGCACTAAAAATGCACAAGCTGATAGACAAGTGCCGATCCTCATGTACATTTGCGATATGTCCTCGGTGTAATAAGGAAATAATAATATTATTATATCTGTTACCTGTCCCAAGTCTATGCACAGGATTTATTATGAGCAGCTCTGTGATAAGGGTCTGAGCATCAGGTGGAGGAGCACGATCACAATTCCAAATTATGTGTCCTGTTATGTAGAAAATTACAGAACATAAAACCTCTTTACTGGACTATAAGATAAAGCAAAGGAAAAAACTAAACTAATGTAACCAGTCAAAGCAATGATTGGATCATTCTACTTACCAATGCCAATACTTTTATAAAGCTCAATTACAGAACCCCCACGAAGTGGTACGTATCCCAGGAGAAATTCAAGTAGGATTATCCCCATTGACCACCAGTCAACAGGTCTTCCGTAGCCTTTCTTTAGGATGATCTCTGGGGCTTTGTATAACGGGGTGCCACAGTCCTGGAAACCAAGAGAGATTAGAGATGAAAATAGATTAAATTATTATTTTGCCAAGTTTTCGACATAAAAACAGAATGACAGAAGATAAAATATCAGTGGAAAAGTTATCTAAAAATGAAGAATGTAGAGAAGACACAATAGGGTGATGAGATTTGTACAGAACCAGCTAAGTTCCTGTAAATAATGCTGACCTCACGGTTCAGGAACTCTCTGGCGATGTCCTCCGCTAATTCCTTGTAGATGTTGGTGTTTGGTATCATGACACCAACTTTTGAAAGCATAAAATCTGTGACTTTAATATGTCCAGTAGACGTTATCAGGAGGCTGTGAAAGAAAAGATGGGTTTAGCTTCATAGACCGTGAGATGATAAAGGATAAATTTCCCCCTTTTGTTATAATACAGGGGGCACTTACTTCTCTGGCTTCAAGTCTCTGTGCACCACACCATAACTATGGAGGTATTCTACAGCAAGAACCGCTTCTGCAAAGTATAAGCGGGCCAAGGGGACAGGTAAAGGACCCCTGGTTCTTAGGAGGGTCCTGCAGTCTCCACCTATAGAAGAAAGAAAATATGACAGGTAAGTGGTTTATTCAGCGGATCACCATAATGTATAATGAGAAGTGAGCAGAGACATTGGGGCAGGAGAGAATATATAAAGATATAATGTATATTCGACATAATATTAGTCTGAAGTCATGGTGAAACGTCATCCATGTAACTAATAACACAAATAGCATCTTGTCTACAGCTGGAGATACTGACAGTGCGGACATACAGGGAGATCACACACATCAATGACTTTCCGGGCATCTTGGTAATGGATAACCTGTAGTAAATGCTCTGTGGGGATGTAACCATTCACATTGAAAAATCCTAATTTTAAGAGTGGTGATAAAATGTAAGCAGACATGGTCTGAATATAATACAATGTACGTGTCCTACCTCCTACATACTCCATGACCATACACAGGTGAGATCTTGTAGGGAAGGAGCAGAGCATGGAGACCACAAAGGGACAATCAGCGAATGTCAGGATGTCCCTCTCCAGAAAGGCCATTTCCACTTTCCGTGGCCTATCCAAGTTCTTCTTGGCCATTTTCTTCATAGCAAAGCCCTGTTGTGAGACTTTATGATGCACTAAGTAGACGGCACTAGAGAGAAGGAGAATCCAAGGGTTATAATAAATCCTTATTACAGTCTGTATATAGAAGTCATTATATGATTTTCTGTACTAATGTTTATACTAGAAGTCCGGCCATCACTAGAAATCCACATCTAGAAATACATGAGACACTACATAGATCACCTATGGGAGGTTCCACAAAGCCACGTCTGCCGGAGCCCTCACCAAGGTCACATTACAGGTGAGAGAATCTACCGAAATTCTTCTTGGGCAGATTCGCTATAATTGACCAGTAGTTACGATTCAGTCCAAATAAAAATTGGTCCAAATTGAAAGTCCTCCAATTGCTGTAAGCAGATGTTTTTTAAGCTCTCTCCACACCCCAAAGCATAATAAATGGAGGGGAGGAAATACGTTAAAATGTAATTAAACATAATATACCCACCTGTCCTAGGCCATCACCTGTCCATCACTGCAGTCCTCCATCCTCTGTGCCAGTCTTTGGTTGTTCTGGCGCCCCCTTCTGCTGCTGAGGCCAGTGATTGGACTCACATGGTCATGGTGGACGGTGGCAGGTGCAGATGTCATTGATGTCCATATCGTGTCACCCCTATCGTGACCATGTGTAGCCAATAACTCTTATCAGCTCCATAATGAAGCCCCCCCAAAAAAACAAAGACTGGAGCGGAGAGCAGGAAAGCTCTGGTGGAGGTGGCAGCATAAGGACAGATGAGGGTCCAGGACAGGTGAGTGTATTGTATTATATTATTTGAATCCCTTTCCTTACAGTTTGATTTGTTACAGATCAGTTTGCTCAACTGGATATACAGTACAGTAACTGAGCTGAATAGTGACATTTAGATGTGGACAGTGGTGTGGACTTGTATCGTTTCCCTATGACAGTGATGGCGAACCTTTTAGAGACCGAGTGCCCAAACTGCAATCCAAAACTCACTTATTTATCGCAAAGTGCCAACACGGCAATTTAACCTGAATACTGTCTGAGGTTTTATTTTGGAAAAACAACTCCTACATTAGCACGCAATAGAGTCTATAGCAAAGAGCTTGTAAGCGCTGCAGTCCAAGCCTAAGATTCTCGCCACCGATTGCAGAGGAGGTCTGTTCTTGAGAATGGAGAGGATTTTTATTCAAAAGTAAAATTGCAAAGTCGTTTGTTTTTACAACCTCTTTGTTTCTGTAACCCTTTATCATGATGAGAATAACCCTTTAAGCCAGGGATGTCAAACTTTAATATACAGAGGGCCAAAATTAAAAGCTTGGACAAAATCACAGGCCAAACTTTATATTTGTTAAAAAATTGTCTACAATTCAGGAAGTTTTTCCTTATCAAATAAAACTATTAACTTTTGCAATTATATTGTAATAATATAATATGTTATGTAAGAGCCGTAAAAAGCATGGCCTAATGTAAATATGTAATAACAAAAGGATAAAAAAAACTTGAATAAAACAGATAATAAAGTATGATGCAAACAAATGTGCCCCCAAACAGAGTATGATACCCCCACAGTGAATTCCTCCACATGCACAGTATGATGACCCTACTGTACCCCCCATCAATCCCTGGTGACCCCATCACAGTATGATTGTGACCCCATCACAGTATGATTCTCCAGCAGTAATCCCCACACAGCCCTCCATACAGTATAATGGTCCCCACATAGTTCTCCATACAGTATAATGACACCACATAGTCCTCCATACAGTGTAATGGGCCCCACATAGTCCTCCATACAGTATAATGGGCCCCACATAGTCCTCCATACAGTATAATGGCCCCATATAGTCCTCCATACAATGTAATGGCCCCACATAGTCCTCCATACAGTACAATGGCCTCACATAGTCCTCCATACAGTATAATGGCCCCACATAGTCCTCCATACAGAATAATAGGCCCCACATTGTCCTCCATACAGTATAATGGTCCCCACATAGTTCTCCATACAGTATAATGACACCACATAGTCCTCCATACAGTGTAATGGGCCCCACATAGTCCTCCATACAGTATAATGGGCCCCACACAGTCCTCCATAAAGTGTAAAGGGCCCCACATAGTCCTCCTTACAGTATAATGGCCCCCACATAGTCCTCCATACAGTGTAATGGGCCCCACATAGTCCTCCATACAGTGTAATGGCCTCACATAGTGCTCCATACAGTGTAATGGGCCCACATAGTCCTCCATACAGTATAATGGCCCCATATAGTCCTCCATACAATGTAATGGCCCCACATAGTCCTCCATACAGTACAATGGCCTCACATAGTACTTCATACAGAATAATGGGCCCCCATATGGTCCTTCCTACAGTATAATGGCCCCCACATAGTCCTCCATACAGAATAATGGGCCCCCATATGGTCCTTCGTACAGTATAATGGCCCCACATAGTCCTCCATACAGAATAATGGGCCCCACATAGTCCTAAATACAGAATAATGGGCCCCCATATGGTCCTTCCTACAGTATAATGGCCCCCACATAGTCCTCTATACAGTGTAATGGGCCCCACATAGTCCTCCATACAGTGTAATGGCCCCATATAGTCCTCCATACAGTGTAATGGGCCCACATAGTCCTCCATACAGTATAATGGCCCCACATAGTCCTCCATACAGAATAATGGGCCCCCATATGGTCCTTCCTACAGTATAATGGCCCCCACATAGTCCTCCATACAGTGTAATGGGCCCCACATAGTCCTCCATACAGTGTAATGGCCCCATATAGTCCTCCATACTGTGTAATGGGCCCATATAGTCCTCCATACAGTATAATGGCCCCACATAGTCCTCCATACAGTATAATGGCCCCACATAGTCCTCCATACAGTATATTGGCCTCATATAGTCCTTCCTACAGTATAATGGGCCCCACATACTCTTTCATACAGTATTATGAGCACCACATAGTCCTCCATACAGTGTAATGGTCCCACATAGTCCTCCATACAGTACAATGGCCTCACATAGTCCTCCATACAGAATAATGGGCCCCACATAGTCCTCCATACAGAATAATGGGCCCCCATATGGTCATTCCTACAGTATAATGGCCCCCACACAGTCCTCCATACAGTGTAATGGGCTCCACATAGTCCTCCATACAGTATAATGGCCCCACATAGTCCTCCATACAGTATAATGGCTCCAAATGCTCCTCCATATTGTAAAATGGCCCCATATAGTCCTCCATACAGAATAATGGGCCCCCATATGGTCATTCCTACAGTATAATGGCCCCCACACAGTCCTCCATACAGTGTAATGGGCTCCACATAGTCCTCCATACAGTGTAATGGCCCCATATAGTCCTCCATACAGTGTAATGGGCCCACATAGTCCTCCATACAGTATAATGGCCCCACATAGTCCTCCATACAGTATAATGGCCCCACATAGTCCTCCATACAGTATATTGGCCCCATATAGTCCTTCCTACAGTATAATGGGCCCCACATACTCTTTCATACAGTATTATGAGCACCACATAGTCCTCCATACAGTGTAATGGGCCCCACATAGTCCTCCATACAGTATAATGGCCCCACATAGTCCTCCATACAGTATAATGGCTCCAAATGCTCCTCCATATTGTAAAATGGCCCCATATAGTCCTCCATACAGTATAATGGCCCCGCATACTTCTCCATATTTTATAATGGCTCCATATAGTCCTCCATACAGTATAATGGCCCCGCATAGTCCTCCATACAGAATAATGGGCCCCCATATGGTCCTTCCTACAGTATAATGGCCCCCACATAGTCCTCCATACAGTGTAATGGGCCCGCATACTTCTCCATATTTTATAATGGCCCCACATAGTCCTCCATACAGTATAATGGCCCCACATAGTCCTTCATACAGTATATTGGCCCCATATAGTCCTTCCTACAGTATAATGGGTTCCACATAGTTTTTCATACAGTATTATGAGCACCACATAGTCCTCCATACAGAATAATGGGCCCCACATAGTCCTCCATACAGAATAATGGGCCCCCATATGGTCCTTCCTACAGTATAATGGCCCCCACATAGTCCTCATACAGTGTAATGGCCCCATATAGTCCTCCATACAGTGTAATGGGCCCACATAGTCCTTCATACAGTATAATGGCCCCACATAGTCCTCCATACAGTATAATGGCCCCACATAGTCCTCCATACAGTATATTGGCCCCATATAGTCCTTCCTACAGTATAATGGGCCCCACATACTCTTTCATACAGTATTATGAGCACCACATAGTCCTCCATACAGTGTAATGGGCCCCCCATAGTCCTCCATACAGTATAATGGCCCCACATAGTCCTCCATACAGTATAATGGATCCACATGGTACTCCATATTGTATAATGGCCCCATATAGTCCTCCATACAGTATAATGGCCCTGCATACTTCTCCATATTTTATAATGGCCCCATATAGTCCTTCCTACAGTATAATGGGCCCCACATACTCTTTCATACAGTATTATGAGCACCACATAGTCCTCCATACAGTGTAATGGGCCCCACATAGTCCTCCATACAGTATAATGGCCCCACATAGTCCTCCATACAGTATAATGGCTCCATATAGTCCTCCATACAGTATAATGGCCCCGCATAGTCCTCCATACAGTATAATGGCCCCACTTAGTCCTCCATACAGTATAATGGCCCCACATAGTCCTACATACAGTATAAAGGCCCCACATAGTCCTCCATACAGTATAAAGAGACCACATAGTCCTCCATATTGTATAATGACTCCGCATACATCTCCGTACAGTATAATGGCCCTGCATAGTGTTCCATACTGTATAATGGCCCCACATAGTCCTCCATACCTTATAATGGCCCTACATAGTCCTCCATACAGTATAATGGCCCCGCATGGTCCTCCATACAGTATAATGGCCCCGCATACTTCTCCACACAGTATAATGACCCCGCATACTTCTCCATACATTATAATGACCTCGCATACTTCTCCGTACAGTATAATGGTCCTGCATATTGTTCCATACTGTATAATGGCCCCACATAGTCCTCCATACCTTATAATGGCCCCACATAGTCCTCCATACAGTATAATGGCCCCGCATGGTCCTCCATACAGTATAATGACCCCGCATACTTCTCCACACAGTATAATGACCCCGCATACTTCTCCGTACAGTATAATGGTCCTGCATACTGTTCCATACTGTATAATGGCCCCACATAGTCCTCCATACAGTATAATGGCCCCGCATGGTCCTCCATACAGTATAATGGCCCCACATAGTCCTCCATACAGTATAATGGCCCCGCATGGTCCTCCATACAGTATAATGGCCCCGCATGGTCCTCCATACAGTATAATGGCCCCGCATACTTCTCCACACAGTATAATGACCCGCATACTCCTCCATACAGTATAATGACCCCGCATACTTCTCCGTACAGTATAATGGTCCTGCATAGTGTTCCATACTGTATAATGGCCCCACATAGTCCTCCATACAGTATAATGGCCCCGCATACTTCTCCGTACAGTATAATGGTCCTGCATAGTGTTCCATACTGTATAATGGCCCCACATACTCCTCCATACAGTATAATGACCCCGCATACTTCTCCGTACAGTATAATGGTCCTGCATAGTGTTCCATACTGTATAATGGCCCCACATACTCCTCCATACAGTATAATGACCCCGCATACTTTTCCGTACAATATAATGGCCCTGCATAGCGTTCCATACTGTATAATCAGGTCGCACGTGTAGAGGAGAGTGGCCGCGGTGCTAGTGAGAGGGGAATGGTGCGCGGGCTGAGGAGAGTGATGGTGGTGGCGGCAGTGCTGAGGACATGGAGCTCGTGCCCACCGGGAGGGCTCTGCGTGCCATAGGTTCGCCACCACTGCCCTATGATAACACTGAATGTTAGAGCACAGAGGCAGAAGTATTGTCATAGGGAACCCTGAGAAATGTGGATTATGGTAACAGAAATCTCACCCAAAAGCTCCGCTGCTGATGAGTTTCGAAGTTTCATAGTCGTTCATATGCGGCTTTCCTGCCGGGATCAATGATGATTCGATCACGCTCTATAAAGGAATAAGAAATGATATTAAGGAAAAAAGCTCCAGATGCAGAAACGTCTCCCCCTATATTATGTCCCAGCTGATTTACACTGATCCGATGTAGGGAGGATACAAGCCGGACGCTCCGCAGACACGGATGTAATATAAGGGGGTCCTCTATACACCGGTATAATTGTAAAGTGCTGGATAATATGAGAGATCAAACAGAGAAGAACTTACTGGGAATCTGTCAGCAGGATTGTTCTATGTAATCTGGAAGTAGCATGATGTAGGGGCAGAGACCCTGATTCCAACGATGTGTTACTTACTAGGCTCTGTGCTGTTGTTTCCATAAAATCAGTTTTTGATCAGCAGGAGATTATCACTAGAGGACTATGTGTCTCGTGCCATGTAGTCCTATTGCTCTGTAACCCCGACTCAACCACGGATTAGCAGCGTTCTGCCTATGCACAGTGTACACAGAAAGCTGCCAATCAGTAGTGTGGGCGGGGTTATACAGGGCTCAGCATTCAGAGGACTGCTAGATCTGCTGCGAATAAAACAGTGATTTTATTACAACTGCTGCACCCAGTAAAGTAAGTGATATATCGTTGGAATCAGGGTCTCTGTCCCTACATCATGCTGCTCTCTGATGAAATAGCATGAACCTGGTGACAGATTCCCTTTAATATAAATGCAGTTGACTAACACATTAGTGTCATCTCCACTTAGAATAGAGACGTCCCCTGGTTATATGGGGGATAATACTGGTCAGGTCAGTCACACCCCATAATCTGGTGATACACAGACGTCCCCCTCTATGATACTTACACCGGCGGATTCCTGGATCTCCGGGATCTCACAGATTCCACTGTCAGGATTCACCAGCGCAGATGGAACTAAAATAGTGATAAATGATGAAGAGATAAAATGTATTAGACGATATCAATCCTACATAGATAATACAGCGATATAACGGGGAAATGACAAGACGTCTGTGAATGGGATTAATACTCGTTATATGGGGATTCTAATATGGGAACGTACGGGGCATCCACAGATAAATGTAATGTAAATGATGGAGGACCCCCAATCATCACATGAATGAGGAGCCCCCCACCCCTGCTGCACATGAGAGTGATGGGAAGAGAGCTGAAACATAGCAGCCATATGCAAATTAGCCTGGAAGTGCACTGGGGGCGTGTCACTGCACTCAGATTTCTCTTCCATGCCCCCAGTGCACTTCCATCCTGATTTGTATATGGCTTTTACATTAGATTTCTCCTGACTGGTACATTGGATTTCTGCAAGCAAATAATTATTATTAGGGGACAATGGCCTATACGGTCATACTCAGCGGCGGCAGGCCACGCGACTGCTATGGGACCCGTGAGCTGGTGGGGCCCAGTGTCAGCGTCCGCATTGGGCTCCGCCTGCATCGGGCCCCTTCCACATCCCACCCCAGATCGCAGTTGAAAGCAATGATGGAGGCGGGAGCGTTATATGAAACTTCCTTTCACATCATTCCCACTCTGCGTCTGATGCAGCAGCGCGATGACATCAGTTCAATTGGGTCGGGTAGTGGAGCTGATGAGAGGCGCTGCAGAGACTGAAGCAGCGGGGGAACAAGGAGCGGTAAGTGTATATTTATTTATTTTTGAGTGAGTATGTGGTGCCCATATTGCTGGAGGACTGTGGCTGCACTCGATCCTATGGGTGCTGCACTCAGTCCTATGGGGGCTGCACTAAGCCCTATAGGGGTTGCACTGAACCCTATGGGGGCTGCATTATGCCCTATGGGGGCTGGCTTATATTGCGAGGAAGACCATGGGGGGTGCATTATATTGCATGGAGGACCATGGGGGTGCATTATATTGCATAGAGGACCATGGGGGTGCATTATATTGCATGGAGGACCATGAGGGGTGCATAATATTGCGTGGATGACCATGGGAGGTGCACAATATTGCATGGAGGACAATATGGGTGCATTATATTGCATGAAGGACCATGGGGGTGCATTATATTGTGTGAAGGACCAGGGGGATGCATTATATTGCATGGAGGACCATGGGGGGTGCATTATATTGCATGGAGGACCATGGAGGGTGCATTATATTGCATGGAGGACCATGAGGGGTGCATTATATTGCATGGAGGACCATGGGGGGTGCATTATATTTTGTGGAGGACCACGAGGGGTGCATTATATTGCATGGAAGACCATGGGGGTGCATTATATTGTGTGGGGACCATGGGGTGGCGCATTATATTATATGTAAGGCTATGTGGGACCATTATGATATTTGAAGGGTTATGTGGGGCCATTATAATATTTGGAGGGTTATGTCGGGGCATTATACTGTATGCAAGCAATTATACGGTGTGAAGATTTGTGTGGGGTCCATCTTACTGTGTGAAGGGCTGTGTGTTGCCTTTATACTGTTTGGAGGGCTAGCAGGGGCCATTTTATGGTGTGGTGAGGTATGGGGGCCATTATACTGCATAGAAGGCTGTGTGGGGGTCACAGTTGGGGGATCATACTGTGTTGGGGTCACCATGCTTTGCGTCGGGAGTTGAGGGGGTGTACAGTAGGGTCATTATACTGTGCATGTGGAGGCTAATGTGGAGGAATGCACCATGGAGGAATCATACTGTATTTGGGGGGCACTTTTGTTGGCATCATACTATAGGGGGGCAATGAAATAGAAATCTAGGACTTCAGCAGGAGGAAAATTAATATGTAAAGGCTGGAAAGTTGTGAGATCTGCTCTCCTGTCACTCCGACAATTATTTAATTTTTTTTTTTTCAGTTGGGGGGGCAATCAGAACTTCTGCTATTGTGCCCCATGATTTCTATGCATGCCCCTGGTCCTACCACTACTTCTATATGAAACAATGTGCTGCCAGGTTCCCATTACACAGAGTAGAGCAGACCTGAGCAAAGTGGAGCCCGTGGGCCACATCCGGCCCTCTGACTGTTCCAGTCCGGCCTGTGGACTGAGATAGCAGTAGGACTGAAGCAGAGGCCCACGGACCGCACCGTGCCTGCCCACTCGCTTACACCGCCGCCTGACCCTGTCTCCATCTGCGAGCCGCTGAGCTGCTGCATTAGTAGAGGAGGGACCTCCAGCCCCTTCCTCCGCCAATCAGCGTGTGTAGCAGCTGACGCAATGACGTCATCGGAGACATGAAAAGAGGCACAGCACCGGGGGCACGGGAGCAAGGTGAATGTGTGCTTTTTTTAAGGTGTATGGGATGTCTGACAGGACACGGGGAGACTATAGGGGTCTATTGCAGGACATGGGGAGGCTATAGGGTTCTATTGCAGGACATGTGAAGGCTATAGGGGTCTATTGTAGGACATGGGGAGGCTATAGGGGTCTATTGCAGGACATGCGGAGGCTATAGGGGTCTATTGCAGGACATGGGGAGACTATAGAGGTCTATTGCAGGACATGGAGAGGTTATAGGGGTCAATTGCAGGACATGGGGAGGCTAGAGGGGTCTATTGCAGGACATGTGAAGGCTATAGGGGTCTATTGCAGGACATGGGGAGGCTATAGGGGTCTATTGCATGACATGGGGAGGCTATAGGGGTCAGTTGCAGGACATGGGGAAGGCTATAGGGGTCTATTGCAGGACATGGGGAGGCTATAGGGGTCTATTGTAGGACATGGGGAGGCTATAGGGGTCTATTGCAGGACATGGGGAGGCTATAGGGGTCTATTGCAGGACATGGGGAGACTATAGAGGTCTATTGCAGGACATGGAGAGGTTATAGGGGTCAATTGCAGGACATGGGGAGGCTAGAGGGGTCTATTGCAGGACATGTGAAGGCTATAGGGGTCTATTGCAGGACATGGGGAGGCTATAGGGGTCTATTGCATGACATGGGGAGGCTATAGGGGTCAGTTGCAGGACATGGGGAAGGCTATAGGGGTCTATTGCAGGACATGGGGAGGCTATAGGGGTCTATTGTAGGACATGGGGAGGCTATAGGGGTCTATTGCAGGACATGGGGAGGCTATAGGGGACTATTGCAGGACATGGGGAGGCTATAGGGGTCTATTGCAGGACATGGAGAGACTATAGAGGTCTATTACAGGACATGGAGAGGTTATAGGGGTCAATTGCAGGACATGGGGAGGCTATAGGGGTCTATTGCAGGACATGCGGAGGCTATAGGGGTCAGTTGCAGGACATGGGGGAGGCTATAGGGGTCGACTGCAGGACATGGGGAGGCTAAAGGGGTCTATTGCAGGACATGGAGAGGCTATGGGAGTCTATTGCAGGACATGGGAAGGCGATAGGGGTCTATTGCAAGACATGGGGAGGCTATGGGAGTCTGTTGAAGGACATGGGGAGGCTATGGGGGTCTGTTGCAGGACATGTGGAGGCTATGGGGGTCTGTTGCAGGACATGTGGAGGCTATGGGGGTCTGTTACTGGACATGGGGTGGCTATGGGGGTCTGTTGCCTGACATGGGGAGGCTATGGGGGTCTATTGCAGGACATGGAGAGGCTATGGGGGTCTGTTGCAGGACATGTGGAGGCTATGGGGGTCTGTTGCAGGACATGTGGAGGCTATGGGGGTCTGTTGCTGGACATGGGGAGGCTATGGGGTCTGTTACTGGACATGGGGATGGTCTGGGGGTCTGTTGCTGCATATAGGGAGACTATAGAGTTTTATTGCAGGACATGGGTAGGCTATAGGGGTCTATTGCAGGACATGGGGAGGCTCTGGGAGTCAGTTGAGGGACATAGTGAGGCTCTAGGAGTCAGTTGAGGGACATGGTGAGGCTCTGGGAGTCTGTTGAGGGACATGGTGAGGCTATGGGGGTCTGTTGCTGGACATGGTAAGGCTATGGGGGTCTGTTGGAGGACATGAGGAGGCTATGAAGGTCTGTCCCAGGACATGGGGAGGCCTATGAGGGTCTGTTGCAGGACATGGGGAGGCTATGGGGGTCTGTTTCTGGATGTGGGGAGGCTGTGTGGGGCTCTCATGTTGGACGTCGAGTGATTATGGGGCTCATACGGTATATAGAAGGGGCTGTATTCGGGTTCGAACTGTATAAAGGGGGATTCTTACTTCTGCTCAATATTAAGTCATGCAATTAATATTAATGTAATTAATATAAGAATTATAATTATTATATTGATATTAATATGGATCAGAATTAATCACAGTCTCTAATGTGGCCCCTCGGGAAAATGAATTGCCCACCCTTGGAGTACAGAGTACATCTAACATTATCCCCGTCCTCTATTATATCTGGATATTCCTTGTAGAAGGTCGGATGATCGCTCACCTGTAATAAGATCGTTGTTCAGCTCCGGCTGACTCCTTGTAGGGTCAGGGATTTCCGGGGTCACGTTTTGCTCATATTCGCCGTCGCCTTCTGGTGTTTCCTGATAGATGTAATATATATAATTAATATGTGGAATATTTCACTAAATTACCAAATACATAAATCAGGAAGGACTAAATCAACATTTACAGATACACCAATTGTAACTGTACGAATCCCGCGCCATCTTCAGAACTTTTCTCAGAAAGTTCTCTCACTTCAGGGGATTAAGATGAGTTAACATTACAAAATCTCACGTTCTGTGTCAGATTCTATTTTCTACACCGTGATATCCCAGAGCGGTGTTATCTGCGTTCTATATACCATGGCGATATCTTGTAATTCATTCATTACAGTATTCGGTAGAATTGCTTTACACTGCAGCTCCTCTCCACAAGTCCAGATTAATATACTGTATAAGAGACTTGTATACACAATATTTCTGTAAAGATGTCTATTATCTCAGCTGCAGCATTTAGAAGCAGGAAGACTCTGATAATAGTGATAGACAGAGGCGGGATATACAGACTTCCCACCACTGAGCTGTGACTACATCTGCAGAATACAGACTGTCATCACAGACGAGGGAGCAGCAGAGACAGACGGCCATAAAATATCCTATGCCTGCCGGGGACTGACAGGGAGGCCTGTAAGATCTAACCCCAGATCTTCTGAGATCTGACTGGTGATCTGGAGAAGATCAGAGAACAAGGACGAGTGATAGAGAAGATGATGGCTTCTTACCAGGCGTTCCGATGAGCGGGCCGGACGTTCCAGTACACACAGGACTTTTTCGGCCAGGTCTTTAACAAAAGCCAAATCTCCATTTTGAGATCTTTTTTCAGCCTATAAAGAAGAAAAGAAACAATAAGGAACATTCTGAGGTGAGAAAGGTCACAATGGAGGCGGCCATTGTATGTGACATCTGCTCCTCTCTCTGCAGATACAATGACTACATATCTGGGGTTTATAGTGTTATATATTAGAGGAAAGGACAAGCTTCTATCCCACCATTATTGTCTATTATTACAGAGAAGTTTTGTGCGGAGTGTCCGCCATTTACCTGTTGTAGTAATGTCCTGATGTTGTGACATAAATCCATCAGATACTCTGAGGTTAGTTGATCTTGTTGATTTTTGGTCAGGCAGTCCTTTACTAGCTGCATCACCAGCCGGCGAGCGAAGCTGAGGACGCCATCGGGTGGTAGAAGCACAATGTTAGGGCGATTGATGATAAGAATGTCCAATAGTGCTTCTTCCTGAAAATCGTCTAGATATAATCCAGCCATAGCGAAAAACTGCAAGTGCTATCAATCACTATGGAACCAAGAATGGCACCCGTGAGCCTGTGTGCATTGTAGAAGTAGCAATTGTGAGCTGTGATGTCATAATGGCCGACTGTCATCACGGAATCTTGTGATGGAATCTTCAAGAAGCGGCTCTGCACAAATACAGTGGGAAAAATAAGTATTTGATACACTGACGATTTTGGAAGTTTTCCCACCTACAAAGAATGGAGAAGTCTGTAATTTTTATCGTAGGTACAGATTCTAAAAAAAAATCCAGAAAATCACATTGTATGATTTTTACATAATTTGCATTTTATTGCATGATATAAATATGTGATCACCTACTGATGAGCAAGAATTCTGGCTCACCGACCTGTTATGCTATGTACGCACGTTGAGTATTTGGTTGCAGAAATTTCTGCAAGGTTTCTGCATTTCTTGGCAGCAAAAACCCTGCTGAAAAAACAGACGTTTTGCCGCAATTTTGATGTGTTTTTGCCACATGTTTGCATGAGGTTTTTGCATGTGTTTTTTTAAGCTTTTTTGTATAGCAGTGAATGCTTTTTGGAGCTAAATAAAGATATTTGAAAAAAGAAATGTTGAACATTGCTTTAACCCTTAGATTACTGTTGGACCTGGGGTGAGTATATTGGTTAATTTAAATGATTAAAGAATGTGTCTGTTATATTTCAAATAAAGTGTTTTATTCTTGGTGTGTGTGTTTATTTAACTTTTTACTTACAGGTTTAGTACTGAGGGTTAATCCATGTCCATAAAGACACATACAAAAAATCAATTGCTAGACACTCTAGTTAGACATTACTACCTTAGATACCAATTAGCCACATGATAGGCTCAGGGATAAAAGTGACTCCAGCTCAACCAATAATGTAAGTATAGTTCATTTATTAGAAACGATAAAAATTACAATTAAAAACAATAAGTGAAGATAGAGGGGAGTGAGGAGAGGGGGGACCTCAAACCAGGAGACACCGATATGTAGACAACGATACTAATGCTTACACAAAATACAGCCAGTTAATGACATCAATATGGCTGCTGTATATTAGAATAAGTCACCAATTAGTCAATTACCATACTATACCATTTTGCATACATAAAGCGTATTCTACAAACTTCAATTTAAAGTGCATAGTGCAAAACATAACTATGTATTATTCAATAGTAATAGATCCACTGGTATAAAGAGGCAAAAGTCAGCTATGAATGTAAGATGGTAGTGCATCAGTATCAAAGTAAAAATGAAAACAATGTAGTTTAATTATTGCCAAATTTGGCTTATATTGATAAACTGATGGTCAAAGCTGTACTTCCATCAGATGATAATTAATTCAAACATTGGCTAAAGTGAAAAAAATGATTCATTACCTGAATACTATGTAGTAAGTGAGCAGGGAGTGATAAGGACGCTGTGTCTCCCGCAGCCTCCATAAGCATCCTTATCACCTCACTTATTGCACCTCTGCATGAGAATTTTGTCACGCAGCATCGGTGCAGTTAGTGAGGTCACTGGATCTCATCAGCTGATGAACTCATGTGACCTCTGTCCTGGCAGCTCAGCACTATACACTGCAGGGAGCGATCACGCTCCTGTCAGTTTATAGCCTGCTGTGAGGTGATCGGATCACCATGGGATACTTGTGATTCGGCGGATAGGTGAGTATAAGCTCTTTTTTTTAACATTCATTTAAACTTATTTTTTCCCTGCAAGCACAGACCCAAGCTGATGACAGCTCCCATCATCAATGCCTGCACTTGCTATTATCAGCGGCAGCAGCACTAGGCTGTTGGGAGGACTGGTCTTTCATCAGCTGAACCTGTCACCCGCGGTCAATTCTTTATGCGTTTTTGCTGCGTTTTTGACCCATTGACTTCAATTGAGTCCGTCAAATACGCAGCAAAAATACACAGCAAATCCGCAAATATTTTGATACCTGCGTTTTCGTTGCAGATTTGACTGACTCAATTGAAGTCAATGGGATAAAAACGCTCAAAGAATTGACATGCTACAGATTTAAATGCAATGCTAATCCTGACAAGAAAATTCCTGATCTTGTGCACAGCACTTCAGGATTTTCATTGCATTAGCTGGCACAAGGATTCTCTAGCATTTTGGGCCCATTTCCGTGTGGAAAAAAATGCTGTGAAAATGCACCAATAACACACCATGTGCACACAGAACACAGTTTTTTTTAAGAAGCCCTCCTACTCAGCATTCTTTACCTGTATTAATTGCACCTGTTTGAAGTCGTTACCTGTATAAAAGACACCTGTCCACACACTCAATCAATCACACTCCAAGCACTCCACTATGGCCAAGAACAAAGAGCTGTCTAAGGACACCAGGGACAAAATTGTAGACCTGCACAAGGCTGGAATGGGCTACAGGAGAATAGGCAAGCAGCTTGTTGAGAAGGCAACAACTGTTGCTGCGATTATTAGAAAATGGAAGAAACACATGACGACTGTCAATCTTCCTTGGTCTGGTGCTCCATGCATGATCTTGCAATGTGAAGTAAGGATGATTCTGATAAAGGTCAGGAATCAGCCCAGAACTACATGGGAGGATCTGCTCAATGACCTGAAGAGAGCAGGGACCACAGTCTCAAACATTACCGCTAGTAACTTACTACACCGTCATGGACGAAAATCCTGCAGTGCACGCAAGGTCCCCCTGATCACGCCAGCACATGTCCAGGCCCATTTGAAGTTCACCAATGACCATCTGGATGATCCCGAGGAAGCATGGGAGAAGGTCATGTGGTCAGATGAAACCGAAATAGAACTTTTTGCTATCAACTCCACTCACTGTGTTTGGAGGAAGGAGAAAGATGAATACAACCCCAAGAACACCGTCCCAACCTTGAACCATGGTGGGGAAAACATCATACTTTGGGGGTCTTTTCTGCTAATGGGACAGGACAACTGCATCGTATTGAAGGGAGGATGGATGGGGTCATGTAGATTTTGGCTAACAACATCCTTCCCTCAGTAATGACAATGACCCAAAATACAGACAGGACAACTAAGGAGTGTCTATGTAAGAAGCATTTCAAGGTCCTGGAGTGGCCTAGCCAGTCTCCAGACCTGAACCCAATAGAAAATCTTTGGAGGGAGCTGAAACTAAATGTTGCCCAGCGACAGCCCCGAAAACTGAAAGATCTGGAGAAGATCTGTATGGAGGAGTGGGCCAAAATCCCTGCTGCAGTGCGTGCAAACCTGGTCAGGAAACGTCTGACCTCTGTAATTGCAAAGGTTTCTGCACCAAATATTAAATTCTGTTTTTCTATTGTATCAAATACTTATTCCAGGCAATAAAATCCAAATTAATTATGTAAAAATCATACAAAGCAATTTCCTGGATTATTTTTTTTTTACATTCTGTTTCTCACAGTTGAAGTGTACCTATAACAAAAATTACAGGCCTCTCCATTCTTTGTAGGTGGGAAAACTTGCAAAATCAGCAGTGTATCAAATACTTATTTTCCCAACTGTAGATGCTGCCTTGCAATATTTAGGGCTCGTTCAAACTCGCGTATAAATAATGGGTCCCATTCCCATCCAGGAGAGTGGAAGAAATCTTAGTCACTAAGCTGGTACTGTAAAAAGGAAGTGTTTTTGTCACAGAAAAAAAAATGCTGATGTAATGGCATTTGTGGAAACACCCCACAGATATCCTCAGTCATATGATGGGAAATATTGTATATACAGTGGTTGCCAAAAGTATTGGCACCCCTGCAATTCTGTCAGATAATATTCAGTTTCTTCCTGAAAATGATTGCAATCACAAATTCTTTGGTCTTATTATCTTCATTTAATTTGCTTGCATGGAAAAAACACAAAATAGAATGAAGCAAAAATCAAATCATTGATCATTTCACACAAAACTCCAAAAATGGGCCAGACAAAAGTATTGGCACCCTCAGCCTAATACTTGGTTGCACAACCTTTAGCCAAAATAACTGCGAACAACCGCTTCCGGTAACCATCAATGAGTTTCTTACAATGCTCTGCTGGAATTGTAGACCATTCTTCTTTGGCAAACTGCTCCAGGTCCCTGATATTTGAAGGGTGCCTTCTCCAAACTGCCATTTTGAGATCTCTCCACAGGTGTTCTATGGGATTCAGGTCTGGACTCATTGCTGGCCACCTTAGAAGTCTCCAGTGCTTTCTCTCAAACCATTTTATAGTGCTTTTGGAAGTGCGTTTTGGGTCATTGTCCTGCTGGAAGACCCATCACGTCTGAGGGAGACCCAGCTTTCTCACACTGGGCCCTACATTATGCTGCAAAATTTGTTGGTAGTCTTCAGACTTCATAATGCCATGCACACGGTCAAGCAGTCCAGTGCCAGAGGCAGCAAAGCAACCCCAAAGCATCAGGGAACCTCCACCATGTTTGACTGTAGGGACCGTGTTCTTTTCTTTGAATGCCTCTTTTTTTTCCTGTACACTCTATGTTGATGCTTTTTCCCAAAAAAGCTCTACTTTTGTTTCATCTGACCAGAGAACATTCTTCCAAAATGTTTTAGGCTTTCTCAGGTAAGTTTTGGCAAACTCCAGCCTGGTTTTTTTATGTCTCGGGGTAAGAAGTGGGGTCTTCCTGGGTATCCTACCATACAGTCCCTTTTCATTCAGACGCCGACGGATAGTACGGGTTGACACTGTTGAACTTGTTTGGATGTTAGTCGAGGTTCTTTATCCACCATCCGCACAATCTTGCGTTGAAATCTCTCGTCAATTTTTCTTTTCCGTCCACATCTAGGGAGGTTAGCCACAGTGCCATGGGCTTTAAATTTCTTGATGACACTGCGCACGGAAGACACAGCAACATTCAGGTCTTTGGAGATGGACTTGTAGCCTTGAGATTGCTCATGCTTCCTCACAATTTGGTTTCTCAAGTCCTCAGACAGTTCTTTGGTCTTCTTTCTTTTCTCCATGCTCAATGTGGTACACACAAGGACACAGGACAGAGGTTGAGTCAACCTCTGCGCATCCTCCTCCTCCTCATGTTCAGCCTCCATCTCAGATATCACCACATCAGTTACAAGCTGGAAGCACTGCAGTACTGCCTCAGCCAAGCGGCAACAGGCTGTGCTGAAACTCATAAGCTTAGGTGATAAACCTCACACTGCTTGTGAGTTGTGGACAGCTGTGAAAGAGCAGGCAGATCTGTGGCTGAGACCGCTGAACCTACATCCAGGCATGGTCGTGTATGGGGGCTCTGAGGCGAGGCGAGATCACACAAGTACCATGCCTGGCTCATGTGCTTAACATCGTGATTCAGCGGTTTCTTAAATCGTACCCCGAGTTGCCAGATCTGCTTGTCAAAGTACGCCGCCTGTCAGCTCATTTTCGCAAGTCGGCTACAGCTTCCGCCGCCCTTGCTGTGTTGCAGCAGCGTTTACAGTTTCCGGCACACCGACTGGTGTGTGATGTCCCCACTCATTGGAACTCTACCCTTCACATGTTGCAAAGGATTTGTGAGCAGAAGAGAGCAGTTGTGGAGTACCAGCTGCAACAAGGCCGTCGATATTCAGGTTAGACTCCACACATAAGACCTCAGGAGTGGATCTGGATGTCTGACATATGTACCATCCTGACAAACTTTGAGGAGTCCACCAAGATGGTGAGTGGTGATGACGCCATCATTAGCGTCAGCATCCCACTTGTCTGTCTTTTGCAACGCTCTCTGGAGAGAATTAAAGAGGAGGCATTGCAGCCAGAGTATGATGAGATGGATCAAGAAGCCGTAGCGGGTGATTACACACAGCCCAGCCTCATCTCATCCCAACGTGCATTGAGGGACAATGAGGGAGAGGATGAGGAGGAGGAGGAGGAGGAAGAACAGGAGCTGGTATCATGCGCTGTAGATGGTAGTACCTGTACAACTGTCATACCGTCGGTTCAGCGTGGGTGGCCTGAGGACAGGGGGGAGGAGGAGGAGGAGAGCATGGCCAGTCGTCATGTTGGTGAGGACACGGAAGCCTTGCCTGTTACCAGTCTGGCACGCATGGCTAACTTTATGTTACGCTGCCTTATCCGTGACCCTCGCGTTGTCAAAATGTTGGGTGACAGTCATTACTGGTTGGTGACACTTGTAGACCCCCGCTACAAGGAGAACTTTCACTCTCTTATTCCTGAGGTGGAGAGGTCTACAAAAATGGGGCAATACCAGAAGGCCCTTGCTGCAGAACTCTTAAAAAAATTCCCATCTGAACACGCTAGCGGCAGAGGTCACAGTTCGTTGCCCAACCAAGGCGTACAGGCGAGAGAGACGCAACTCCAATCCAGCAGAGACAGGGGAACACTGTCAACGTTCTGGGACAGTTTTCTGACACCCGCCCAGCTTACAGGCCCTGAGGCGCGGGGAACTCTCACAAGGAGTGGAAAGTTTCAAAAGATGGTGAGGGAGTACCTTGCCGATCGTACCAGCGTCCTCCGTGATTCCTCTGTACCTTTTAATTATTGGGTATCCAAGCTGGACACTTGGAATGAACTCGCTCTGTACGCCTTATCGGAGCGTGTTTTTAGTGCCGCTGGGGGAATTATAACTGATAAGCGCACTCGCCTGTCAACTGACAATGCTGACAAGCTGACCCTTATCAAAATGAACAAGGGCTGGATTGGGCCAGACTTTTCATCACCACCAAATAACAGCAGAGTAACATAAAGTCAAATCCACTGTGTTATTTCGGGAGGTGTATTCCCATGCACCGCTTCACACCCACTCATGGGTATACGCTTCCTCATTTTGGCTCTATTTTGCTCTTCTCCTTATCCTCAGCCTCCACCACCACTATACCACCAGGGTGACCTTGGTCCGTGTTGCCAGCATTGCAAGTTCCTCCCTCCTAATTTTTGGTAGCTTTTGCTTGGAAGGCATAGGAAAAGACTATGGGAGACCCACTCCCCAATAATGGGAATAATGCTTTTAAGATGCTGTACTGCATGGCTCTTGTTTGCCAGCATTGCAAGTTACTCTGTCCTAATTTTTGGCAGCTTTTGCTTGGCAGGCATAGGCAAAGACTATGGGAGACCCACTCCCCAATAATGGGAATAATGTTTTTAAGATGCTGTACTGCATGGCTCTTGCAAGGGGCATTTAAACCGTGTTGTTAAGCTACTGCGACCTCCACCACTTTTCCAAGGGGCATTGATATTGTCTTTTTATTCCACTGCGACCTCCACCACTCTTCCAAGGGGCATTAAAAGCGTCTTTTTAAGCTACTGTGACCTCCACCACTCCTCCAAGGGGCATTAAAACCGTCTTCTTAAGCTACTGCGACCTCCACCGCTCTTCCAAGGGGCATTAAAACCGTCTTGTTAACCCTAGAACGCATGACCATAAAAATCTACATTTTCACATACCTGGGGCCTTTTAGGCCCGTGTGCAAATAACATGGAATAACTCAAACAAAAATGACAAACAACTATATACCTGAGGAATACCTAGAGTTTCAAAATTCTAACTAAAGTAATCTTGCAGAAAATAGAAAACAATTAACAGGACGGGCCTGCGAGGCCCCAGGTATGCGTTCTAGGATTAAGCTACTGCGACCTCCACCATTCTTCCAAGGGGCATTAAAACCATCTTGTTAAGCTACTGCAACCTCCACGTCTCTTCCAAGGGGCATTAAAACCGTCTTGTTAAGCTACTGCAACCTCCACGTCTCTTCCAAGGGGCATTAAAACTGTCATGTTAAGCTACTGCAACCTCCTCGTCTCTTCCAAGGGGCATTAAAACTGTCTTGTTAAGCTACTGCAACCTCCACGTCTCTTCCAAAGGGCATTAAAACCGTCTTGTTAAGCTACTGCAACCTCCACCACTTTTTCAAGGGGCATTGAAATTGTCTTTTTATTCCACTGTGGCCTCCACGTCTCTTCTAAGGGGCATTAAAACCGTCTTGTTAAGCTACTGCGACCTCCACTACTTCTCCAAGGGGAATTAAAACCGTCTTGTTAAGCTACTGCGACCTCCACCACTCTTCCAAGGGGCATTAATATTGTCTTTTTATTCCACTGTGACCTCCACCACACCTCCAAGGGGCATTAAAACCGTCTTGTTAAGCTACTGCAACCTCCACGTCTCTTCCAAGGGGCATTAAAACCATCTTGTTAAGCTACTGCAACCTCCACGTCTCTTCCAAGGGGCCTTAAAACTGTCATGTTAAGCTACTGCAACCTCCTCGTCTCTTCCAAGGGGCATTAAAACTGTCTTGTTAAGCTACTGCAACCTCCACGTCTCTTCCAAGGGGCATTAAAACCTTCTTGTTAAGCTACTGCAACCTCCACGTCTCTTCCAAAGGGCATTAAAACCGTCTTGTTAAGCTACTGCAACCTCCACCACTTTTTCAAGGGGCATTGAAATTGTCTTTTTATTCCACTGTGGCCTCCACGTCTCTTCTAAGGGGCATTAAAACCGTCTTGTTAAGCTACTGCGACCTCCACTACTTCTCCAAGGGGCATTAAAACCGTCTTGTTAAGCTACTGCGACCTCCACCACTCTTCCAAGGGGCATTAATATTGTCTTTTTATTCCACTGTGACCTCCACCACACCTCCAAGGGGCATTAAAACCGTCTTGTTAAGCTACTGCAACCTCCACGTCTCTTCCAAGGGGCATTAAAACCGTCTTGCTAAGCTACTGCGATCTCCACGTCTCTTCTAAGGGGCATTAAAACCGTCTTGCTAAGCTACTGCAACCTCCATGTCTCTTCCAAGGGGCATTAAAACTGTTTTGTTAAGCTACTGCGACCTCCACGTCTCTTTCAAGGGGCATTAAAACCGTCTTGTTAAGCTACTGCGACCTCCACCACTTTTCCCAGGGGCATTGATATTGTCTTTTTATTCCACTGCGACCTCCACCATTCTTCCAAGGGGCATTAAAACCGTCTTGTTAAGCTACTGCGACCTCTACCACTTTTCCCAGGGGCATTGATATTGTCTTTTTATTCCACTGCGACCTCCACGACTCTTCCAAGCGGCATTTAAACCATCTTGTTTAGCTACTGTGACCTCCACCACTCTTCCAAGGGGCATTAAAACCGTCTTGTTAAGCTACTGCGACCTCCACCACTTTTCCCAGGGGCATTGATATTGTCTTTTTATTCCACTGTGACCTTCACCATTCTTCCAAGCGGCATTAAAACAGTCTTGTTAAGCTACTGCGACCTCCAACACTTTTCCCAGGGGCATTGATATTGTCTTTTTATTCCACTGCGACCTCCACGTCTCCTCCAAGGGGCATTAAAACTGTCTTGCTAAGCTGCTGCAAACTCCACGTCTCTTCCAAGGGGCATTAAAACCATCTTGTTAAGCTACTGCAACCTCCACATCTTTTCCAAGGGGCATTAAAACCATCTTGTTAAGCTACTGCAACCTCCACGTCTCTTCCAAGGGGCATTAAAACCGTCTTTTTAAGCTACTGCAACCTCCACGTCTCTTCCAAGGGGCATTAAAACCATCTTGTTAAGCTACTGCAACCTCCACGTCTCCTCCAAGGGGCATTAAAACCATCTTGTTAAGTTACTGCAAACTCCACATCTCTTCCAAGTGGCATTAAAACCATCTTGTTAAGCTACTGCGACCTCCACCACTTTCCCCAGGGGCATTAAAACCATCTTGCTAAGCTGCTGCGACCTCCACCATTCTTCCAAGGGGCATTAAAACCGTCTTGTTAAGCTACTGCGACCTCCACCACTTTTCCAAGGGGCATTGATATTGTCTTTTCATTCCACTGCAACCTCCACCATTCTTCCAGAGGGCATTGCATTTCTTCCTAATTTTAGTCAGCTTTTGCTTTTCAATGCATAGGCGAACACTAAGGGAGACCCACTCCCCAATAAGGGGTAGAAGGTTTTTAGTATGCTGTAATCCACGTCTGTTTCAAGGGGCATTGCAGTTCCTCATAATTTTTGGAAAGCCTTCCATTCACTGCTTAGGCCAACATTGCACAGGAGACCCAGTTGCTATAAATGGAAAAAACGTTTTAGTTAAGGCCCTCTGACCTCCATGTCAAGGGGCATTAAAGTGCCTCGAAATTTTTGTTAGGCATTGCACTCACTGCATGCCCTTTAACTGTGTAGCCGAACCGCTCCTTTTGGTACCGAAACATATCCTACAAGACATGTGTGGTTGACTGGCGTGATATTGATGTGAATGGTCCCTGTTCCTCCTGCTCTTTCTCCTTTGCCACCACCTCATCCATCATTCATCACCTGAAGCTTTGTTTTAACGGGAGTCATAGAACTGGGATAGTAGCAGGAAAACATCCAGCAATCCTCGGAGAAGGTAGGATATGCGCTAAAACGCTGATCACCTCAGGCCTAGCCGCTACTACATACATGCGCTTGCATTCCAAGAAAACGAAGCAGACGCTAACTTCTATCATCATCATTATGCTCCTCATCTTGGCACTCTCAACTCCCCTGATGGAGAAGCCAGGGCCCACCGGAGGAGTCTGGTTCTCTGGTGGGCTCGTCCAATGCTGCCCTAAAGCAGAGGGAAGTTTGAAGGAGAAATAGGGGCGGCTGGGGACCGTTTATGGACATCCGGCTGCCCCTAGGCGGCTGGGGACCGTGTGTGGACACCCGACCGCGGGGCGGCTGGGGACCGAGTATAGACACCCGGCCCCCCCTGGCGGCTGGGGACAGAGCGTGGACACCCGGCCGCCGGGCGGCTGGGGACTGAGTATGGATGCCTCGCTGCCAAAGTAGCCATGAGGTAGTGGCCAGCTTTGGCCTCCTCCAAACTAAAAGGCCCCATTTCAAGTGCAAGCTAGCAGTATGGTATTGCAGCCTGGGGGTGGGTGGGTGGCAGGTTGCACACTTACGCTTGCATTCCAAGAAAACAAAGCAGATGCTAATGACGCGCCCCTGGGCCTGTGTCGCGCTGCGTTGCGCACGCGGGAGCTTACCCGGAGCCGGATCTCTTGAGGGTTGTAGTCTCGTGGCGGTGACCCGGTCCGTGCCCAGGGAGTCAAACTGAGCGGCGATGTAACAGCGGTAGATGCAGGACGACTACGCCACCCGTTGAATGCAGCTATGGAGCTGCCGCTGCAGGACAGTCCGCTGAGGCCGGTGGATGGATGGTGCAGCGTAGATGGTATAACCCCCAACGGGAGGGGTATGGCCTCAGGGCAGCAGATGTGGATGATGGGGGTAGCAGGAACCACTCAGAGACGGTGCGGTGTAATTCAGGGTCTTTACTGGTAACAACGATAGACCCTCCCGGAGTACTTGCTAGTGAACGGGGCCTGGTCAGTCCTTGAGCAGATGGGATCTCCCCTGGCCAGGCGGAGTTGTAGGCCTCCCAAACTGACTGTACTCTTCTGGCTACCTTGCTAGAAGCGGATATAAGTAGCCCACGTCCCTGAGTGTACCGTGTGGTGCTCACCCGTATGGCCGTTGACTCGGGGCCTTCTAATGGCTTCCGCTCCACGATGGCGGTGCTGGTCCCACGCGTGTGACCGTGCCTTCGGGTTTCTGGGCCTGAGGACCTGAAATCCCCTGCCGGTCGGCTTCTGCTGCTGGGTAAGAGTTAGTCCCCACAGCCTCGGACGCCGGGTCCGGTAAGAAAGCTTCTCAGTCAGGGCGAGCTCTGCAGCTGCCAGCCCCTGACTTGTAGTAGTATTGCTCCCACTGAGCTTCTGCTGTTTCTTCCTGTGACTGTTTCTTGTCTCTACTCTCCTTGACTGCTAACCCTGCTTCAGCCCCGGGTTTATATAGGGGAAGTTCTTCCCCTCCCAAGACTGGGCAGGAGGTGTGGCATGCACAGGATCCCTGACCAAAGGACCTCCCACCTGCTCTCAGACATAATATCTCTATCACTGTGGCAACCAGACCCCTGGGGTGTCACATTCCCCCCTAGTGAAATTTAGTACTCCGGGACTAAACATATTTTAGAAAAACATAACAAGATATAACAATAACAATACAATAAGAAACACATAAAGGTGGTCACGGCATGTCCGTAACCGGGTGCAGTCTTTGAAGAAAGCAAGGTGTCCATTTCACCAAAACAGGGAGACGTAACCAGGTAGGGGTCTGTCCTACCCCGAGTCCTTAACAGTCTCTAGTCCATCCTGGGTTACGCTCCAACTATGTACAAGGATTCCCGGTAAGTCCACCAAGGATTCCTAAAAATAACTGGAAACACAAAATTATACACAAGCAACAATACACAGATAAACATAAATAAAACAATTTATACACTTCAAATCCTCCAGCGTGCGGGTAACTGGCCTCTAGTGGCCCTAGTGGACCTACGGAGCTGACTGTCTGGCCCTGAACTACAGGGTGTAGGAGCTGTCAAGGGTAAACTGGGCAGCTGTCTACCGGCTCTTTGTCTCACTAGGGGTACGGCAGGCTCACTATAAGCAGAGGGTTGATCCTCCTGTTCTGCTTGTGTGGAGTCTTCTGCCTCCTGGACCGGCTGTTCTTCCAGCTCTACCTGTTGCTCCGTAGGTGCTTGGGATGCTGGTTGGAGGAAGGTGAGTACGGGTACCACAACTGCACCATTGACTTGAGTCCAAGACCGAGGGAAGACCCCGAGCACAGTACTAACCATATCTTCCCTTTCCTCTACGGGTCGATGGTCTTCTTGTTCCTCTTCAGGGTTCCTCAGTTGTTCGGGACACTTCTTCAGGTGGTCCCGGGATACAATGGCGGTGGTTTCCCCTCCGTCTTTACTGATGGTACAAACCTTCGGGTTCTCGTGGCTTGAGGGCAGTACGGTGTACGGGTCCTTCTCCCACTGGTCATCCAACTTGTGGAGCCGTCTCTTCCTCTTCAAGACCTGCTCTCCGGGTACCAGGGGAACAGCGGGAGCATACTGGTTGTAAGTTTTCTCTTGTCTTTCCCTAGCCTGACAGAGACTTCGCTCCACGCTCTCCTGTACTCTCCGGTACTGCTGCTGCCTCTCTGTGTCCCAGTCTGTTTCTGGTGAAGTGTCCTCGGGTGTCAGGACTCCCATTTCCAGGTCAACAGGTAACTTACCAGGCCTTGCCCTCATTAGGTAAGCCGGGGTACAGTTGGTGGAACCTACCGGGATGTGGTTGTATAGGTCCACCAGATCGGGCAACTTCTCAGGCCACAGACTGCGTTCTTCCAGGGGCAACGTTTTTAGAAGATCCATTACCACCTGGTTCATTTTCTCACAAAGTCCATTAGTTTGCGGATGGTAGGGTGTCGTCCTTATCTTCCGGCAGCCATACAGATTGCAGAATTCCTGGAAGACCTCCGCTTCAAAGGCAGGTCCCTGGTCCGTCAGCACTTGGTCCGGGTACCCGTGTGGACGGCAAAAGTGCTGCTGGAAGGCTCTAGCTGCTGTTTGAGCCGTTAAGTCCTTGACGGGGACGACAACCAGAAACCGGGAGTAATGATCCACGATGGTTAACGCGTAGACGTAGCCACTTCTGCTTGGGGTCAGTTTTACATGATCCAAGGCTACCAATTCCAACGGTTGCCGGGTGACGATGGACTGCAGGGGAGTCTTCTGGCTGGCACGGTCCTTCCTTCTCAGGTTGCACGGGCCACAGTCTCTGCACCACTTCTCAATGGTTCCCCTCATGCCTACCCAGTGGAACCGCTCGCGCAGCAGGAACTCCAGCTTCTTCCACCCGAAGTGCCCAGCTCCGTCGTGGTATGCCTCCATCACCATGGCTGCGTCCCTTCGTGGCACCACTACTTGCCAGAGTAATTCATGCGTCCGGGAGTTAACCATTCTGCGGCACAACTTCCCTTTGTAAAGGAACAGTCGACTCTTCTCTGCCCATAGTTGTTTGGCTTCCTCCGGAGCGTCTGGTTCAAGGCGAGCCTCCGGCCGAGTCAGCATCTCCTTCCCCAGTCGGACGGCAGGGTCGCTGTCTTGCGTTTCCGCCCAGTTGTAGTGGGGTAAGGGGTTCAACGTAGCAGTCTGCTTACTCCTTACCTGGTGGGAATACTGAATAGTCCCATGACGGTGGAACGCAGGGAGTTCAACTTCTTCCAGTCCCTCCGGATCTTCTCCTCCGTCCGGCAGGTTGGGCATCCTGGACAGGGCGTCCGCGTTGGTATTGGAGCGTCCTGCCCGGTATTTGATTGTGAACTCGTAGTTGGACAGACGGGCCATCCACCTCTGCTCCAGGGCACCGAGTCTTGCCGTGTCCAGGTGTGTCAACGGGTTGTTATCCGTGTACACGGTGAACCGGGAAGAAGCGAGGTAATGCTTAAAGCGCTCGGTGACTGCCCATACTACGGCCAGGAACTCTAGCTTAAATGAGCTGTAATTCTCGGGGTTCCTTTCGGTGGGTCGCAGTTTTCGGCTGGCGTAGGCGATTACTCGTTCCTTCCCCTGCTGGATCTGGGACAGTACGGCTCCTAGCCCGATGTTACTGGCGTCGGTGTAGAGGATAAAGGGCTGGCTATAATCCGGGTACGCCAGGATTTCGTCCCCCGTGAGGGCCATCTTCAGCTGGCGGAAGGACTCTTCTTCCAGCTCCTCCCATTTGAAGGGCGGCTTCTGGTTCTTGGCCTTCCGGGACTGGCCTATCAGGAGGTCCTGCATAGGTGCTGCCTTTTTGGTGAAACCGGGAATAAACCTTCGGTAGTAGCCTACCAACCCGAGGAACTGCCGCACTTCTTTTACGCTGGAGGGGCTTGGCCATTCCTTAATTGCGGTGATCTTATCAGGGTCGGGAGCCACTCCGTCAGCGCTCACCACGTGTCCCAGGTACTGCACCTTTGGTTTCAGGAGGTGACACTTGGAGAGTTTCACCTTTAGGCCGTAACTTGCCAGAGCTTCGAACACTTCCGCCAGGTGTTTCAGGTGGTCCTCATACGTCTTGGAATATACGATGACATCGTCCAGGTACAACAGGACCGTCTCGAAGTTTCTGTGGCCCAGACAACACTCCATTAGTCGTTGGAAGGTTCCCGGTGCGTTGCAGAGTCCGAACGGCATGCAGGTGAACTCGCTAAGTCCCATCGGGGTGGTGAATGCGGTCTTCTCCCGGTCCGCCTCTGCTACAGGAACCTGCCAGTACCCACTAGTGAGATCCAAGGTAGAGAAGAAGTTAGCAGATCTTAAAGCAGCCAATGACTCCTCTATCCTTGGTAAGGGGTACGCATCCTTGTGTGTGATACGATTGATTTTCCGGTAATCTACACACATCCTCATGGTGTTGTCTTTCTTTCGGACTAAGACTAGTGGAGCTGCCCAGGGGCTACAGCTATCCCTGATCACCCCAGCCTCCTTCATGTCTCTAAGCATCCCCTTGGCGTGTTGGTAGTGTGCAGGGGGTACGGGTCGATACCTCTCTTTTATGGGAGGATGGTCTCCCGTGGGGATGTGGTGTTCTACCCCCTTGACTCGCCCGAAGTCTAACGGGTGTTTACTAAACACTCTCTCGTACTCTTGAACCACCCGATAGACTCCCTGTTTCTGATGTGAGGGAGTGGAGTCAGTACCCAAATGTAGTTGCTGACACCAGTCCTCCTTTGTTTTCTTAGAGCCGTTACCTTCCTCCGGGTGAGATGGAGGCAAGGGTTCCACAGATTGTATAGCATTTTGGTTAATGGTATATAATTTGGCTAGCGTGGCATACCGGGGCAGGTACACTTCCCTCTCCCCGATATTGATTATGCGAACGGGCACCCTCCCATGGCGTACATTGACCACCCCCCGTGCTGTCAAAATGGTGGGCCTACTGTCTGAGTAAACTGGTTCTACCATTGCCTGGTAATCTCTACCTCTCAGACCAATAGCTGCCCGGCACCAAATCATCATTTCACTTTTTGGGGGCATGGCAATAGGAAAAGGGTCACACATTCTTACGCTACCAATCTCACCGCCGGAGAGTTCCACCTGTTGCCGTCGCATCAGTGCCCGGATCTCTTTCTGGAGCACCCGCTGCTCGCCGGAGCTGGCGTTCTTGGCAACCTGCTGTAAAAGGAAAATCACCTCTGCAAGACAATTTTCAATTACATTAGTTCCTAGAGGTATTTTTGGGTGACTCTCATGTTTGTCAATATCTACAATGATCAGTCCCTGTGCTGCCAGTTCGACTCTACCGATTTTGATGGTCACCTCTTTAAATCCGATCTGTGGCACGGGCTGGCCATTGCTGGCGATGATACTCAAGTCGTCGTCAGGGTAGCGGGTAATATCCGAGTCATTCCAGTACTGCTTAAAGAGCACGTACGGGATGGTGGTGACCTGTGACCCGGTGTCCAGTAGGGCACTCATGGGAATGCCATCCAGTACCACAGGCAAGACTGGACGTCCTCCCACATATCTGTCGCGCCAGTTCGATGGGCCTGGTGATCTTTTTCCTGGGGGTTGGCCCTCTACCCCAGGTTGTGCCCGTTTAAAGAACAGTACCTTGCCATATGTCCAGGTTGATTGCAGCGGCGGCAGATGGGTCGTCCGTCCTCGCTGTATCGGTCACTGGGTCTTCCTCTGGCCGGTGGGGTCCTCCTTGGTCGACGCCACGGGATGTCCTCCGGTCCGGATGCCAGCTGGATCTTCCCTGGGGTTGAAGCCTGTAAAGACTGCACAGTTCGGGTTAGCGCAGCAACGCTCTTAGCTAGCTCTTGGACCTGATGGTGTAGGTCTGGAGCCGGGTCATTGTCCAAAGCCTGCGCATCAGCTCCCACAGGCCCTGCCGACAAGGGCGCCGCCTCCTGGTGGTAAGTGATAGCAGGGCGCTTGTGGGTCACAACGCCACCCGGTGCCGGTTCTCGGAGCACCCGGATGGCTCTGTCCTTGAACTGTGCAAAGCCCAGATGGGGATCCTGTAAGGCCATTGCCCGCAACTGGGTTCGGTGGGTATTACAATACAGTCCCTCTATAAACTGTTCGGTCAACAGCCTGTCCTCATTTCCCACTCCATCAGGGTCGGTCTGCTTAATGGCCCTCAGGGCCTCTTGTAGGTTTAGTGCATAGTCCCTTATACTCTCATGCGCTCGCTGCTTGCACCCGTAGAATCTAAGCTTAATCTCGGCTGAGGTGCGGGTATCAAAGGTGTCTTTCAGCCGGGTTAGTATCCCTGCGACAGTCTTCCTCCCAGGTGGCCAGGATTTTACTTCCCTTTTGGCTGCCCCGGTTAGTTGGGCCACCAGGATGCTCACTTTTTGCTCTTCTGTGAGGGGGTACACCTGGAAGAGGCTATCCAGCTTTTCTCTAAAGTCATGCAGGGTATGTGACTCCCCTGAGTACTGGGGTAGCCAAGCTGCTCCCGGGATATAGGGCATGGTGAAGGGCATAACTGCAGCAGCGGTAGCGCTGGCGGGGGTTGAGGCAGTGAAGCTCTCCTCCGTATCCGACATCTTCCTCCCCCCTAGTGGACCGTGGCCTACCTTGCGATGATCCTGTTCCGTAGGCCGCGGCTCCGCAGTGGATCGTCAGGGTTGAGGACCTTCCGTCGCGCTCCTGTGACGTCGGCGTCTCCTGGGCTCCTTCCAGGACCTTACGCAACGTCCGGACGTGAGGCGGGGCTTCAGTTCTCGCGCGCTTTCGGAGTCCACGCCCCTCTTCTTCCCGCGCGGCATCCTCAAGATGGCGTCCAATGGCGGGAAAACTCCACGGATGGCGGGAAGAAGGCAGAAGATGGCGCCGGATGGCGGGAAACTTCACCGATGGCGGGAAGAAGGCTGAAGATGGCGCCGGATGGCGGGAATCTTCACCACAGGTAAGTTTGAAAAGTCTCTTTTTCAGGCACGCAGTACCCGGTGGTTGCGGGCACGAAATCCTGCCGACTACGCCAAAGTTGACGCGCCCCTGGGCCTGTGTCGCGCTGCGTTGCGCATGCGGGAGCTTACCCGGAGCCGGATCTCTTGAGGGTTGTAGTCTCGTGGCGGTGACCCGGTCCGTGCCCAGGGAGTCAAACTGAGCGGCGATGTAACAGCGGTAGATGCAGGACGACTACGCCACCCGTTGAATGCAGCTATGGAGCTGCCGCTGCAGGACAGTCCGCTGAGGCCGGTGGATGGATGGTGCAGCGTAGATGGTATAACCCCCAACGGGAGGGGTATGGCCTCAGGGCAGCAGATGTGGATGATGGGGGTAGCAGGAACCACTCAGAGACGGTGCGGTGTAATTCAGGGTCTTTACTGGTAACAACGATAGACCCTCCCGGAGTACTTGTTAGTGAACGGGGCCTGGTCAGTCCTTGAGCAGATGGGATCTCCCCTGGCCAGGCGGAGTTGTAGGCCTCCCAAACTGACTGTACTCTTCTGGCTACCTTGCTAGAAGCAGATATAAGTAGCCCACGTCCCTGAGTGTACCGTCTGGTGCTCACCCGTATGGCCGGTGACTCGGGGCCTTCTAATGGCTTCCGCTCCACGATGGCGGTGCTGGTCCCACGCGTGTGACCGTGCCTTCGGGTTTCTGGGCCTGAGGACCTGAAATCCCCTGCCGGTCGGCTTCTGCTGCTGGGTAAGAGTTAGTCCCCACAGCCTCGGACGCCGGGTCCGGTAAGAAAGCTTCTCAGTCAGGGCGAGCTCTGCAGCTGCCAGCCCCTGACTTGTAGTAGTATTGCTCCCACTGAGCTTCTGCTGTTTCTTCCTGTGACTGTTTCTTGTCTCTACTCTCCTTGACTGCTAACCCTGCTTCAGCCCCGGGTTTATATAGGGGAAGTTCTTCCCCTCCCAAGACTGGGCAGGAGGTGTGGCATGCACAGGATCCCTGACCAAAGGACCTCCCACCTGCTCTCAGACATAATATCTCTATCACTGTGGCAACCAGACCCCTGGGGTGTCACACTAACTTCTATCATCATCATCATGCTCCTCACTTTGGCACTCTCAACTCGCCTGATGGAGAAGCCAGGGCCCACCGGAGGAGTCTGGTTCTCTGGTGGGCTCGTCCAATGCTGCCCTAAAGCAGGCCAGGCTAAGAAAATTGTTGGGGAAGTTTGAAGGAGAAATAGGGGCGGCTGGGAACCGCTTATGGACAACCGGCCGCCCCCAGGCGGCTGGGGACCGTGTGTGGACACCCGGCTGCAGGGTGGCTGGGGACCAAGTATGGACACCCGGCCGCCCCCTGGCGGCTGGGGACCGAGCGTGGACACCCGGCTTTTAGGCAGTAACCTGGTTGTCAGAGATGCTTCCAGGGGTCTTCCCCATGCTGTTCCCATGTCTTTTCAGCACTGTATGCATGTGTCACACAGCACATGGCCAGATAAGATTGTAAAATATTAAAATTACATTTCCCGGTGAATACATTTGTCACGGTTGAAAGCAATACAAAAGTGCAAAAACGCATAAAAAATGCTACTTGTGAACATAGCCCAAGGTGTGGAGGAGTATTTTTGTTTTTGGTTATTTATTTTACCTTATACACAAGTCTTTACTCTGCAAAGGATGTTCCTAAACATATTTCACAGGAAAACCGTTTCAGTTTAGTTTTTGAACGTTATATTGTGAGCTTAATACCTCTGACCACGTTGTTGACAGCAGTGACCTGGGGGTCAGAAATGCTTCCTGGGGCGATGCCCATGCTGTCCCCTTGTCTTTTGAGCATTGTCACTATAGTTTTGGGCACTTTTTAGGCTTTCTACAGACTGCCGGGGGTGCCGCCGCAAAAATGCTCGGGTCTCCCATAGACTAACATTGAGCTTCGAGCACCCGAGCATTTTAGTGCTCGCTCAACACTAATAATCACCACACTCTATGGAGACTCATTGTAACAAATTTAAGGAGCAACATACTAAAAACATTTTAATTGATAAATGTCATAAAACATAAAAAATAAAAATATTAGGCATTTTATATAATAATAATAATAATTAAAAAATAAAATAATAATCATTTTATTATTCCATGGTGCTTTACAATTCAGATGTTACATGTGCAATGTCAGACATTACAAAGTAGCACAATTCCTACAAGAGGAGGTGAGGTCCCTGCTCACAAGTTTGCAACTTAAAAGTAAAGTTGGACACAAAAGGTAATAAGTGTTTGTAGTATATGGTACGGCCACCTTTTAGAATAAATAAGGATATACATATAAGGCTGCATGAACCGGCCACCAGCCGGTATCTGTGTAGTGAGCTGGCAGACTCTGGCTGTTCTGTGATAATTGAGATAGAGCCTGTTACAGGAATGATTACGCAGGATGGTGTTGCCACCTTGTGGCCAGAGGTTGCACCTGCGCAGGGTGTGATGACAGAGAAAAAGACTGAGCCTCCTGTGTCCCGCCCTAGAGAGTCACGTGACCAGAGTGGGAAGCAGGAAAAAGCGCGCAAAGAGTCTGTTGTTGTCTGTGAAAAGAGCCAGGACGGTGTGCAGCTCCTCGTGTGTGGTGCAGAGGAGACTCTCAACGTGATTTCTTTTATCTGACACCTTATCCTCAGAGCCTTCCCCAGCTTCTGCACTGCTGAAGGATTCAGCTGTTACACTCCCTGCTACTGGAGTGTGGACTACATAAGGGAATCCACAAAAGCTGCTATCCGGATCAGAGAGACTGTAAGCGGGACCTCTGGCGAGAGGCCGAAGTATTCCTTTCTTTCAGTAAAATTTGTTGTTCCTGTCTTCTTCGGCTGGGACCCCTTCCTGCAAAGACAGACAGGCCTGCGACGGGGGACACATCCTTCTGGAGTAAAGGACTGGTAACGTGTGAGTAGGGACAGTGAGAGTCAGCTTATAAGTACACGTTATTGCTGTGCATATTTACGGTTGTCATTTATTGTGTTCTGCTGTGTATACAAGTAAAGATACGGTTATCAAGATAGAGTCTGTGTGTGGGGATCTTGCTGGGCCAGATCATAGATACCAACGCTCGGCCTTGCCCGCGGTCACTTCATCTGGCATAGTCGACAGGATCTGTGACCAACAAGATTCCCACCCAGGCCACGTGTACAGTCAGAAAGCCCCGCCGGTGTCTATTGTGAATCAGGTCAGGAAATTTGGCGGACGAAACTACCCTGTACCAGAGTGGGCGGAACAAGTCCGGATACTGGGGGAAATGTATAATATTGACCCTAAGACCTTGGCAGAAATGGCGGTACTGACGCTAGAGGGGGAGGCATGGACGACAGTCAGACTGGAGACGGCCAGGGGCCAGCGTACAGTAGATGATTTGGTGCGGGTGCTGGAGAACACCTATAGGCTGACCACATACCAGGGAACACTGCAACACATGTTCTTTAGACGGACGCAGCTTGAATGGGAGGATATTCCCCAATATGCGAACGCCCTTCAGGTACTCCTTGAACAAGCCTGTGGAAAAGGGGAACAACTAGCTGGTATGGCTCCTCGTGACCTGGTACTGAGAGACCAATTTGTAATAGGACTGAGAGACCAGTATCTTAACCGCACGTTACAGGACTTGATCCGGATGATGCCGACTCTTACTTTAGCTGAAGTCAAACAGGAAGCCATAGAACGTTCAACGGGACCCGTCATGGATGTGGGGATTCAAGGTGCTGCGTGCAGATCCATATCTGACATTAAAAATCCGAACAGTGACACGGAAGACCTGAAACAGATGGTAGCAGACTTACAGAAACAGATATTACAGTTGACATTAGACCGACAGGGAGACCAGCGAAGACAGCCTAGTCGTCCCGTGAGACAGTGTTGGTCATGCGGTGATCCTCGCCATAGGGCAAATCGTTGTCCTCAACACTTTCCTCCGCAAAAACCTCCGTCGCACCAACAAACAAACCCTCAGTCGCCCCAGCGAAGGGAATTTCGATCAGACCAGCGAATGGAACCCCAGCCATATCCACAAGCAGAGCTACCACGCCGGGCCTCACCACAATGGCCGCCGTTAAACTAGACATCCCTGCAGCTGAGGCTCGCGCAGCAGGGGAGGCCAAGGAGAGGGGTGTGGAAAAACAGAGCCGATGGCGGAGTGCTCTTGCCTCGAATAGCCCGACACTTGAAGTTGTCCTGGAAGGAATTGCCGTACAGGGACTGATGGACACCGGGTCACAAGTGACCACGATCTCTGAACAGTTTTACGAAAATTACCTCAAACCAAGAACTGCTCGTGACCCAGACACCGCCATTAAGATTATTGCGGCTAATAATCTACCCATTCCAGTGACCGGAGTTGCTTGGATGGACACAAAGGCCTGCGGACAGGACTTATGGAAACGAGGGATCGTCATCGTCAAGGAAGGTTTCGGCTCCGAGACCCATGTGATAGTTGGAATGAACATCTTGAAAGACCTGGATCTTATGCTGTTGACAAGAAAAGGACCCAAATACTGGCAGAAAGTCACCAAACATAAGCCGACTCATCTGGCATTCCAGCGCGTAATCCGGACCGTTGGACTTCAACAGATGGCAGAGGAACAACTACCCCTAGCCGCCATTACGGTGCCACGCCGTACTCGGATTACTTTGCCCGCTGAAAAAGAGACAGTCATTTCCTTACCCCTTAACACCCACCGACAACTTGAGGGGGTTGAAGTGTTGGTCAAGCCGAGGACCCCAAGTGGGGGTAAGCTAAACCCACTAGTTGCTCGCACTCTAGCCGTCGTGAGGAACGGGAGAGTCCATGTCAGGTTAAACAACAGTGCAGACGTAGGCCTAGCCCTTGAAGCCGGCACTCAGCTTGCCCGGGTATATGCTCTACCCACGGAAGTGAATCCCATTGGACCCCTAAAATTCACCCCGTCTACAGAAGGCGACTGGACGGTAACCGTCTCAGCCATAAACGCTCAAGTAGACGATGAAGACATTGGGTGAAAACTACGGGAAAAAGTACAGCTAGACACGTCTCAATACACCAAACAAGAAGTGTCTCAAGTGGAGGAACTCCTACGGGAACACCAAAACTCCTTTGCAAAGCATGACACAGACTTTGGGTGTACCACCAGTATCCAGCACGAGATATCCACGGGCGACACCCCCCCATATCCGCGAGAGGTACCGGCAGATACCACATCAGCAATACCAGGAGGTGAAAAGCCTGTTAGAATCCATGCTACGCGCCGGAGTGGTACGTGAAAGCCAGAGCCCGTGGGCTGCACCCGTGGTGATAGTCAAAAAGAAAGATGGTTCCCTAAGATTTTGCGTGGACTACCGTAGGCTGAACGCTTGCACTATCCGGGACTCATATCCACTTCCTCGGATCGAAGAGTCACTGACGGCCCTAAAGAAGGCCAAATATTTTTCGTCCCTAGACCTGGCCAGTGGATATTGGCAGGTTCCAATGAGTGAGAAGGACAGGGAAAAGACCGCCTTCATCCTTCCCATGGGCCTGTATGAGTTCGACCGGATGCCGTTCGGCTTGAATAACGCTCCGGGGACCTTTCAGAGACTGATGGAACGCTGTCTGGGAGACTTCAACTTTGAGTTTACGCTGATATACCTTGACGACATCGTGGTATACTCCGCCACCTTTGAGGATCATCTTCACAAGCTTGGCCAAGTGTTCCAGCGCTTGAGGGGACACGGCTTGAAGTTGAAGCCCAGCAAGTGCCTTCTGTTCCAGCAGGAAATCGACTACTTGGGTCACCGGATCTCGGCCGAAGGTGTCCAGCCCTCTCCGGAGAAGATAGCAGCCGTTCAAGAGTGGCCGCAGCCAACTACCGTCAAAGAAGTCCGGGCTTTTCTGGGACTGGCAGGCTACTACCGTCGGTTTGTCAAGGACTTTGCTCGGCTTGCTGAACCACTGCATGAGGTTCTCCGAGGGACCGCGAACAGTCCCAGAGGGCGACGCATCAGTTGGGGGCCTGACCGAGAAAAATCCTTTCAGGCACTTAAGGCTGCTCTAACATCCCCCCCTGTTCTGGCGTATGCAGATTACACATTACCGTTTCAGTTGCAAACCGACGCCAGCCTTCAATGCCTAGGGGTGGTCCTCTCTCAAGTTCAAGATAATAAAGAACGCATGATAGCCTATGCCTGTAGGTCTCTCCGTGATACCGAAAAGAATCCCGTCAACTACAGCTCCTTCCGTTTGGAACTCTTGGCTCTGACTTGGGCTATGACGGAGAAATTTGCCGGCTATCTGACAGGAGCGAAGGTGCTGGTCATGACGGACAACAATCCTCTTGCCCACCTAGAGAATGCCAAACTAAGGGCAATGGAACAGCGCTGGATGGCCAGGCTCTCTAGATTCCAGTACAAAATTAAATACAGAGCGGGGAACGAGAATCAGAATGCTGACAGCCTGTCTAGAGTGACATCATCCCCGCCAGTGGGGGACTGGGATGAAGAGTTGGAGGAAGATGAGATGCCTGACTTTGCCCGGCTCGCAAAGCAAATAGAAGATAGCCGCCAGTATGCTGTAGGAGGGATTGAAGCCGTAGTGGGATCTCCCCTGTCTCAGCAAGAATGGGCCAAGCTTCAAGATCGAGATCCCGAGCACGTCTTACTGAAACAGTATGTGAATAAACAAGAGAAACCGCCCTCCGAAGTGAGAGACCGACTATCGACCGGAGCCTTGGCTCTGCTCGCCCAATGGGATCGGCTGATCGTGAAAGATGGAGTCCTGTGTCGCAGGGCCCTTCTATCCCATATGCTGGAGGAGTGTTTGCAGATTGTCGTCCCGGTGTAGTTGGCCCATGAGATGGTGGGCGAAGCTCACAGGAGGAACGGCCACTTCGGCATAGACAAGACCCTCCGGTGGACCCAGCAGTTCATTTTTTGTCCGGGGCTCCGTAAGCTGGTTGAAAACATCTGTCAAGGATGCCGTACCTGTGAATTCCACAAGTCCGCGGAGCAGCGTGCCCCCGTCCAGACTATTAAGACGTCGAGGCCCCTCGAACTGTTGATGGTGGACTATCTGTTGATCGGAACGGCGAATAGTGGCTACCAGTACTGTCTGGTGATGGTGGACCACTTCACGAAATTGGCCGTCGCTGTTGCTACCAAGGATCAGACTGCTGAATCAGCTGCACAGGCCATCTGTCAGCAATTCGTTCGGGTCTACGGGTGTCCGGAGCGGCTACACTCTGATCAGGGGGCTTGTTTCGAAGGGCGAGTCATTGAAGAACTCCAACGGATGTATGGAATCAAGAAGTCCAGGACCACCCCTTACCATCCACAAGGGAATGGCGCGTGTGAACGCTTTAACTGGACCCTCTTACAACTGATCCGGACACTGGCTGAAGACAAAAAGCCCGACTGGTCTCGATTCCTCCCAGAACTGCTGTGGGCCTATAATAATCAAGTCCATTTCGTCACCGGATACACCCCATTACCCTTCTCTTTGGCCTTCCAGACAAAGACATCCATGAGTTGCAACTGTCTAGCTCCGAAAAAGATACCTGTGGTACCTATCCTTCCTGGCTACAAACACACCGCCAGAGAATGGAGACTGTCTACAGGCTAGTAGGCCAACAAATCCAGGATCAAGTGCACGCTGACCCACTTCCGGTACAAGAGGACTCACTGAATGTAGGTCAACTGGTCCTAGTCCGTATAAAGAAACCGCAAGGGAAACTCCGGCCCAAGTGGGAGACCGAAGTCTATCGAGTAATTGGACAGCCGTACCCCGGTGGCCCCGTCTATCGAGTGCAGGGCGAAGACAGTGGCAGCATCCGAACTTTGCACCGTAATATGTTGCGCCCCTGCCGTTCCCAGCCTGACTCCCCTATTGTGATACCTAGAGAGATGGATATCACTAATACTGTCGGAGACGCTGACCCTGGGGATGTAGAGATTGAATGCATGCCTACCCCTGTCCGTCCGACTGACGCACTTGGACCGATTACCTCCTCTACTGACATGTCGACTGGGAAAGAGAGTGGGGTGACTGATCGGAGGGAGGGGATCCAACCTGTTAGGCGGACAACGAGAACCGCTTCAGGGGTGCCTCCAGGACAGTCCTACAGAGACCAATATGTGTGGCCCTCTTCCCAGCCGCCCCCTGTCACATCCACAGCCATCGCCGCCCTGGAACCGGTCGTTGACAGGGACTGCCAACCTTTGAGTGGGGGGCGTGTAGTGAGCTGGCAGACTCTGGCTGTTCTGTGATAATTGAGATAGAGCCTGTGACAGGAATGATTACGCAGGATGGTGTTGCCACCTTGTGGCCAGAGATTGCACCTGCGCAGGGTGTGATGACAGAGAAAAAGACTGAGCCTCCTGTGTCCCGCCCTAGAGAGTCATGTGACCAGAGTGGGAAGCAGGAAAAAGCGCGCAAAGAGTCTGTTGTTGTCTGTGAAAAGAGCCAGGACGGTGTGCAGCTCCTCGTGTGTGGCGCAGAGGAGACTCTCAACGTGATTTCTTTTATCTGACATCTTATCCTCGGGGCCTTCCCCAGCTTCTGCACTGCTGAGGGATACAGCTATTACACTCCCTGCTACTGGAGTGTGGACTACATAAGGGAATCCACAAAAGCTGCTATCCGGATCAGAGAGACTGTAAGCGGGACCTCTGGCGAGAGGCCGAAGTATTCCTTTCTTTCAGTAAAATTTGTTGTTCCTGTCTTCTTCAGCTGGGATGCCTTCCTGCAAAGACAGACAGGCCTGCGCCGGGGGACACATCCTTCTGGAATAAAGAACTGGTAACGTGTGAGTAGGGACAGTGAGGGTCAGCTTATCAGTACACGTTATTGCTGTGCATATTTACGGTTGTCATTTATTGTGTTCTGCTGTGTTAAAAATGTATACAAGTAAAGATACGGTTATCAAGATAGAGTCTGTGTGTGGGGATCTTGCTGGGCCAGATCATAGATACCAACGCGCGGCCTTGCCCGCGGTCACTTCATCTGTATATGTTCAGATTTTTTATCAGTTAACAAAATGCATAGTTAAGATTGATAAATGCAAAAAAATGTTAGTAAACCTAGAAATTTGTTTTTTAGTTAATTTTTTTTTTATTTTAATTAACCGGTTCCCGACCGCCCACTGTAGATAAACGTCGGCGCTTGCCGGGCTCTGTGCAGCGCCGACGTTTAAAAACGGTGGGTGGTCTCGCAGCGCTCAGGACCCCCAGGGTCCTGCAAGCGCTGCGATTCCGGTGCAGAGCGTTAGCTCTGACAGGGGACATCATCGGGACCTGATTAGATCAGGTCCCAGTGATGTTAACCCTTAGCTGTCTTCTATATGCTGTGATCTATTGTGATCGCGGCATATAGGAGACAGCAGGAGGAGAGGGGGTCGTCAACTTACCTCTCCGAAGACCTCCGAGTCCTTCCAGGACCTGGGGTTGCTATGGCAGCTGGAGGTCACATGACCGCCTCCAGCTCTGCCATATATGGTGTCCTGTCTGGCTCAGCTGCAGCTGTAGCCAGACAGGAGACTCTGATTGAAACAGTCAGGGAAGATCTCATGTAATGTAATATATGTCTATTACATTACATGAGATCAGAGATCAGAAAAATAAAAATTAATGTCCCATACAGGGACTAAGAAAAAATGTGAAAAAAAGTAAAAAAAAAGTTTTTAAACTATTAATAAAAAAATCACAAAATAAATAAAAATAAATAAATAAAATATTAAACCAATAAATCCGTATATTTTTACAAAACCAAAAAAAGTACACATATTTGGTATTGCCGCGTCCGAAACAACCCGAGCTATAAAACTGTCACACTAATTAACTCCTTCTGTGCACACCGTAATAAAAATAAATAAAAAACGGAGCAAAAAAATATGCTTTTTCATCATATTGCCAAACAAAAAGTGGAAAAAAATGCGATCAAAAAACAAAATAGAAATAAAAATGGTACCACTGAAAACGTCATCTTGTTACGCAAAAAAAAAGCCGCCATACAGCTCCATCAGCCGAAAAATAAAAAAGTTATAGCGCTCAGAATAAAGCAATGCAAAAAAAATATTTTTTTCTATAAAATAGTTTTATTGTGTAAAAGCGCCAAAACATAAAAAAAATACAGTAAGTGTAGTATCGCTGTAAACGTACTGACCCGAAGAATAACGCTGCCTGATCACTTTTACCACACGCAGAACGGCATAAAAAAAAAACTCAAAAAACAATTCCTGAATTGTTTGTTTTTGTTAATTTTACCTCCCAAAAAACGGAATAGAAAGCGATCAAAAAATGTCACATACCCAAAGATGGTACCAATAAAAATGTCAACTCGTCCCGCAAAAAACAAGCTGTCACATGACTCTGTCGGCCGAAATATGGAAAAATTATAGCTCTCAAAATATGGTGATGCAAAAACTAGATTTTGCAAAAAAAGCGTCTTTTAGTGTGTGACAGCTGTCAGTCATAAAAACCCGATATCAATCTGGTATCTCTGTAATCACACCGACCCGAAGAATAAAGTAATCTAATCAGTTATATCACACTAGGAACGGCGTAAAAAATAAATAAAACCAATTCTTCACCTGCTACTGATTTGTTTATTATGTCCCCAAAGATCCCAGTAAGGCTCTGCCCACATTTATCCTGTGCTCTGCGCTGAGCACTTACACCAGAGTTTCCGTGTAAATCTCTGAAATACATGATTCAGCCGGAACCCATGACGGAAGATTCCCTGTAATGAGACAGATATAGGCCACTGTGGACGCCGTCTAGCCTGGGATCCCACGGTGTCATTTGTTTTAGGCGTGCATAAAAGTGCGGTTGGCCACAGTTTTGTGCACTTCTGAAAAAAAGGACACCGCTACACAGAGGCCAGACGGTGTCCAGAGTAACTCTGCTGCCTCATTACAGTGAATGGATCCTGCAGGGGTTTCATCTGAATTACATCACTTGGAAATTTAGATGGAAACCCCGATGTAAGTGCTCAGCCTAGAGCGCCGGATAAATGTTACGTAAAATGTTCCCAATAAAAGCTTCAACTCAGTCCTCAAAAAAAGCTAGTCCCCACTCAGGTCCGTCATCTGTTAAAAATATAAGGGACTTCCAAGTTACTGGTAGCAGAAAGGCTCTGGAAAAGCAAAATGACCCTTGCCCCCCAAAAGAAATTCAGAAAATTTTGTGCTCCCAAATCCAAATGCCTATTCTACAATAATTTGTTCTCCAATTGTCAAATAGCACTCCGTCCCCCCCAGATCTCACCGTATGGCTAAGCGGTACGATACAGCCACATATGGGGTATTGACACTTTTAGAAGAAATTGTGTGACACATTTTGGCACCATTTTTACCCATTGCCCTGTGTGAAAATGTAAAATCTGAGGGTAAAACATTTTTTTGTGGTAAAAATATAATTATGATTTTTTCACTGCCCAATGGTATAAATTTAAAAATTAAAAAATACTCACTACTTCCCTAGATGAATTCCTTGAGAGGTGTAGTTTACAAAATGGGGTCATTTGTGGAGGTTTCTGCTGTTTTGGCATGTCAGCGACTCTTCAAATGTGACATGGTGTCTGCTGCCTATCCCAGCCAACATAGCGCTCCTTTCTCTTCCGAACCCTGCCGTACACCAAAGCAGTGGTTTTCCCCCACATATGGGGTATCAGCGTACTCAGGAGAAATTGTACAACAAATTTCATGGTGCAATTTCTCCGGTTATCCTTATGATAATGCAAAATTAGGGGATGAAAAACATTTTTTATGGGAAAAATGTGAAAATTTTATTTTCACGGCTCAATATTATAAACTTCTGTGAAGCAGCTGGGGGTGCGAGGTGCTCACCACACATCTAGATAAGTTCCCTAAGGGGTCTAGTTTCCAAAATGGTGGCACTTGTGGGGGGTTTCCACTGTTTAGTCACATTAGGGGCTCCCCAAATGCGACATGGCGTCTGCTAATTATTCAAACAAATTTTACATTCAAAAAGTCAAATGGCGCTCCTTCCCTTTCAAACCCTGCCATGCGCCCAAACAGTAATTTGCCTCCACATATGGGGTATCAGCGTGTTCAGGAGAAATTGCACAACAAATTTCATGGTGCAATTTATCCTATTACCCTTATGATAATGCAAAATTAAGGGATGAAAAACGGTTTTGTGGGAAAAATGTGAAAATTTTATTTTTACAGCTCAATATTATAAACTTCTGTGAAGCACCTTGGGGTTCAAGGTGCTCACCACACATCTAGATAAGTTCCCTAAGGGGTCTAGTTTCCAAAATGGTGTCACTTGTGGGGGGTTTCCACTGTTTAGGCACATCAGGAGCTCTCCAAACGCAACATGGCGTCTGCTAATTATTCAGACAAATTTTACATTCAAAAAGTCTAATGGCGCTCCTTCCCTTCCGAACCCTGCAGTGCGCCCAAACAGTGGTTTTCCCTCACACATGGGGTATCAGCACGCTCAAGAGAAATTGCACAAAAAAATTTGGGGTCCATTTTTTCCTGTTACCCCTGTGAAAATAAAAAAAATTGGGTCTAAAGTAACATTTTTGTGAAAAAAGTTAAATGTTAATTTTTTTTTTCCACATTCCAAAAATTCCTGTGAAGCACCTGAAAGGTTAATAAAGTTATTGAATGTGGTTTTGAGCACCTTGAGGGGTGCAGTTTTTAGAATGGTGTCAATTTTGGGTATTTTCTGTCATAAAGACCCCTCAAAGTGACTTCAAATATGATGTGGTCCTTAAAAAAATGTTTTTGTAAATTTTGTTGGAAAAATGAGAAATCGCTGGTCAACTTTTAACCCTTATAGCTCCCTAACAAAAAAAAATTTTGGTTCCAAAATTGTGCTGATGTAAAGTAGACATGTGGGAAATGTTATTTATTAACTATTTTGTGTGACATATCTCTCTGATTTAAGGGCATGAAAATTCAAAGTTTGAAAATTGCAAAATTTTCTAAATTTTCGCCAAATTTCCGATTTTTTCACAAATAAACGCAAGTTATATGGAAGAAATTTTACCACTATCATGAAGTACAATATGTCATGAAAAAACAGTCTCAGAATCAGGGGAATACGTTGAAGCGTTCCAGAGTAATTACTTCATAAAGTGACAGTGGTCAGAATTGAAAAAATTGGCCCGGTCACGAAGGCAAAAACAGGCTCTGGCGCGAAGTGGTTAATAATAGCATAGAAGGATAAGGAGGGGGACTAGGAACATAATCAATAGCCAAAATCATAGTCAGGAGGACAGCCGGGGTCAGATACTGGGTGATCAGTAAAAGCCAATCAGTATGAATACCGCGGAGCCCGGTGACAGAGGCGTTACTGAAACATGTCCAGGTAGAGATGGACCAGTCAGAAGGCCACAGGTAGATGGTGATGGTCCTTCTATACAGGTCCAGCAGTGATGGTGGATCTGCTGGACTTCAGGTTTTCTGTCTTTTAGATGGTTTCAGGGCAACAGTAACAGCATGCAAATGCACGAGCAGCCCTGGATAATCCACGCCGGCAGGATGATAAGATCCGGCGGAAGATGGAACCTATGAGAAGAGAAGTAAATATAATGTAAGTGATGGGACTCCATAATACATGGTACTACTGTGCGGTCACTGTGCCGGACGGCAGAGGAATCTCATCACACAGAGGTCAGGGATCATTGTCAGCCATCATACATGTGACAATCCATCACTGACAGATGACATCTGCTCCGCATGAATTATTCTCACTGACCGACATCACACAACATGGAGCTGATTCTCACACTTACCTCGTCTCTTATTCCCCTTTTCTACATTTTCAGATTTTTCTTGCTCTTTACTCAGATTTATTGAAGATTTTCTTTCCTCCTGAGCTGGAAATTCTGATCAGAAAGTAAAAAAAACCTCAGTAACGACATATTCCCATGGGACCTGCTTAGTCTCCTGTATATAGTCCTGTCTCCTATAGTCCTGAAAATCTAGTATTGCTTCATAATAGGGCAGAATAAGTCCTATATAATGTGCATAACCTCATCTGAGGGACATTAGATGTACCACTAATATAGAGAAGTAAGTGTCCTGTCTGCCGCCATGTGGTACATCATTGATGAGAGATATTTTATAATAGGAGACGATGTCTCCTTATGATGATGTAGGTTATTGGATGCTACAACATATCTCACAGAAACAATGAAAAAAACTTCTGTACACAATGTAAGGAAATAGAGATAGAGTATGGGCCATGGGCAACATAATTGGGATCCATGAAACATAGACAACATAGGAAACCTATTACAGAAAAACCACGTAGAAATATTTGAGCCTTAAAGACAACATTCACATTGTTGGTGCTGTAGACATGTACATACCTGACAATGGGGACGAGGATGGCAAACTGCTAATAGCATCTTCTCTATCAGATAGAGGAACAGAATCTTTCTGCCTGTTTGAAAGAAAATAAATGTGTAAATCAGAAATAAATGCAGTATAAAAGGGGTTTTCTCAGTATAAGAACATGGACAATAGGGCCTAATAGGATGCATGACCGTCATAGTGGGGAAGGTTTCCTGCTCAAAACTACCTTCTATAGAGCCGAGCAGAAATCAGCTGCTAAGCATGACTGGCATGTAATACTACATCTCTGCCACAATATGGGCAGCACTAAAAATGCATGACCGGCCGCAATTATAGACTGTTAGTTATCACCAGCAGTTTCTAAAGGCAAAAGCACAATTACCGCTCATCATGGGGTGGTGGATGCTGAATTTGATAATATGGTATTTATATCCTATATTTGATGTTGTGTACATATATCATCCTGAAGCTCCCAGTAGTGGCCCCATAATCTACTCACATCTCTGAGATGTTTGTGCTGGATTCTACGGTATACTCTGGAGAGGACTTGGGATCCTCATTGTCCATTGTCCTGGTAGCAGTGGTACAGAGCTAAATGTGGAAACAATAAAAAATATATGAAATAATTTAATGTTTACTTTTACGTGTCTTTTACACATATTTTGGATTTATTAATCACATACTTACTTTTGAAAATCGTTCAGAAGTTGATATAAAATTGTGGAAGTCAAGACTCTCATTGTCCTCACTTGTGTGCTCTGAGACCAGATGTTTGTTTATATCATAATGATCTACAAGACATAGATAATGAAGTGCTATTAGAGGTTGTCAGTATAACACAGTCACCATTTATCATTAATATTAATGGGAAACAATTGTTACATATTAAGGAAGACGAGACAAACAGCCGCTTAGTCTAGATGACGTCTTCTTCTACTTACTCATAAATAAGCTGGTGTCCACATCTGATGTTAGCTTAGGAACATACACCGGCTTTTGACTTAGAAGGTTATCAAAGTCTAAGTCACTTAAGAAGGGATGACCCTTGATCTCAAATACTCCTCCTGGATAAAGAAAAACAAAGGTGATGTGGATATTGTCAGAAACTCCCCCATATCTAAACGGTGTATCTTAATCTGAACTAATTATATAACTGAGCCGACATGTAAGAAATAGACTAAAGCACTAAAAATGCACAAGCTGATAGACAAGTGCCGATCCTCATGTACATTTGCGATATGTCCTCGGTGTAATAAGGAAATAATAATATTATTATATCTGTTACCTGTCCCAAGTCTATGCACAGGATTTATTATGAGCAGCTCTGTGATAAGGGTCTGAGCATCAGGTGGAGGAGCACGATCACAATTCCAAATTATGTGTCCTGTTATGTAGAAAATTACAGAACATAAAACCTCTTTACTGGACTATAAGATAAAGCAAAGGAAAAAACTAAACTAATGTAACCAGTCAAAGCAATGATTGGATCATTCTACTTACCAATGCCAATACTTTTATAAAACTCAATTACAGAACCCCCACGAAGTGGTACGTATCCCAGGAGAAATTCAAGTAGGATTATCCCCATTGACCACCAGTCAACAGGTCTTCCGTAGCCTTTCTTTAGGATGATCTCTGGGGCTTTGTATAACGGGGTGCCACAGTCCTGGAAACCAAGAGAGATTAGAGATGAAAATAGATTAAATTATTATTTTGCCAAGTTTTCGACATAAAAACAGAATGACAGAAGATAAAATATCAGTGGAAAAGTTATCTAAAAATGAAGAATGTAGAGAAGACACAATAGGGTGATGAGATTTGTACAGAACCAGCTAAGTTCCTGTAAATAATGCTGACCTCACGGTTCAGGAACTCTCTGGCGATGTCCTCCGCTAATTCCTTGTAGATGTTGGTGTTTGGTATCATGACACCAACTTTTGAAAGCCCAAAATCTGTGACTTTAATATGTCCAGTAGACGTTATCAGGAGGCTGTGAAAGAAAAGATGGGTTTAGCTTCATAGACCGTGAGATGATAAAGGATAAATTTCCCCCTTTTGTTATAATACAGGGGGCACTTACTTCTCTGGCTTCAAGTCTCTGTGCACCACACCATAACTATGGAGGTATTCTACAGCAAGAACCGCTTCTGCAAAGTATAAGCGGGCCAAGGGGACAGGTAAAGGACCCCTGGTTCTTAGGAGGGTCCTGCAGTCTCCACCTATAGAAGAAAGAAAATATGACAGGTAAGTGGTTTATTCAGCGGATCACCATAATGTATAATGAGAAGTGAGCAGAGACATTGGGGCAGGAGAGAATATATAAAGATATAATGTATATTCGACATAATATTAGTCTGAAGTCATGGTGAAACGTCATCCATGTAACTAATAACACAAATAGCATCTTGTCTACAGCTGGAGATACTGACAGTGCGGACATACAGGGAGATCACACACATCAATGACTTTCCGGGCATCTTGGTAATGGATAACCTGTAGTAAATGCTCTGTGGGGATGTAACCATTCACATTGAAAAATCCTAATTTTAAGAGTGGTGATAAAATGTAAGCAGACATGGTCTGAATATAATACAATGTACGTGTCCTACCTCCTACATACTCCATGACCATACACAGGTGAGATCTTGTAGGGAAGGAGCAGAGCATGGAGACCACAAAGGGACAATCAGCGAATGTCAGGATGTCCCTCTCCAGAAAGGCCATTTCCACTTTCCGTGGCCTATCCAAGTTCTTCTTGGCCATTTTCTTCATAGCAAAGACCTGTTGTGAGACTTTATGATGCACTAAGTAGACGGCACTAGAGAGAAGGAGAATCCAAGGGTTATAATAAATCCTTATTACAGTCTGTATATAGAAGTCATTATATGATCTTCTGTACTAATGATGATTACTAGAAGTCCGGCCATCACTAGAAATCCACATCTAGAAATACATGAGACACTACATAGATCACCTATGGGAGGTTCCACAATGCCACGTCTGCCGGAGCCCTCACCAAGGTCACATTACAGGTGAGAGAATCTACCGAAATTCTTCTTGGGCAGATTCGCTATAATTGACCAGTAGTTACGATTCAGTCCAAATAAAAATTGGTCCAAATTGAAAGTCCTCCAATTGCTGTAAGCAGATGTTTTTTAAGCTCTCTCCACACCCCAAAGCATAATAAATGGAGGGGAGGAAATACGTTAAAATGTAATTAAACATAATATACCCACCTGTCCTAGGCCCTCACCTGTCCATCACTGCAGTCCTCCATCCTCTGTGCCAGTCTTTGGTTGTTCTGGCGCCCCCTTCTGCTGCTGAGGCCAGTGATTGGACTCACATGGTCATGGTGGACGGTGGCAGGTGCAGATGTCATTGATGTCCATATCGTGTCACCCCTATCGTGACCATGTGTAGCCAATAACTCTTATCAGCTCCATAATGAAGCCCCCCCAAAAAAACAAGGACTGGAGCGGAGAGCAGGAAAGCTCTGGTGGAGGTGGCAGCATAAGGACAGATGAGGGTCCAGGACAGGTGAGTGTAATGTATTATATTATTTGAATCCCTTTCCTTACAGTTTGATTTGTTACAGATCAGTTTGCTCAACTGGATATACAGTACAGTAACTGAGCTGAATAGTGACATTTAGATGTGGACAGTGGTGTGGACTTGTATCGTTTCCCTATGACAGTGATGGCGAACCTTTTAGAGACCGAGTGCCCAAACTGCAATCCAAAACTCACTTATTTATCGCAAAGTGCCAACACGGCAATTTAACCTGAATACTGTCTGAGGTTTTATTTTGGAAAAACAACTCCTACATTAGCACGCAATAGAGTCTATAGCAAAGAGCTTGTAAGCGCTGCAGTCCAAGCCTAAGATTCTCGCCACCGATTGCAGAGGAGGTCTGTTCTTGAGAATGGAGAGGATTTTTATTCAAAAGTAAAATTGCAAAGTCGTTTGTTTTTACAGCCTCTTTGTTTCTGTAACCCTTTATCATGATGAGAATAACCCTTTAAGCCAGGGATGTCAAACTTTAATATACAGAGGGCCAAAATTAAAAGCTTGGACAAAATCACAGGCCAAACTTTATATTTGTTAAAAAATGTCTACAATTCAGGAAGTTTTTCCTTATCAAATAAAACTATTAACTTTTGCAATTATATTGTAATAATATAATATGTTATGTAAGAGCCGTAAAAAGCATGGCCTAATGTAAATATGTAATAACAAAAGGATAAAAAAAACTTGAATAAAACAGATAATAAAGTATGATGCAAACAAATGTGCCCCCAAACAGAGTATGATACCCCCACAGTGAATTCCTCCACATGCACAGTATGATGACCCTACTGTACCCCCCATCAATCCCTGGTGACCCCATCACAGTATGATTGTGACCCCATCACAGTATGATTCTCCAGCAGTAATCCCCACACAGCCCTCCATACAGTATAATGGTCCCCACATAGTTCTCCATACAGTATAATGACACCACATAGTCCTCCATACAGTGTAATGGGCCCCACATAGTCCTCCATACAGTATAATGGGCCCCACATAGTCCTCCATACAGTATAATGGCCCCATATAGTCCTCCATACAATGTAATGGCCCCACATAGTCCTCCATACAGTACAATGGCCTCACATAGTCCTCCATACAGTATAATGGCCCCACATAGTCCTCCATACAGAATAATAGGCCCCACATTGTCCTCCATACAGTATAATGGTCCCCACATAGTTCTCCATACAGTATAATGACACCACATAGTCCACCATACAGTGTAATGGGCCCCACATAGTCCTCCATACAGTATAATGGGCCCCACACAGTCCTCCATAAAGTGTAAAGGGCCCCACATAGTCCTCCTTACAGTATAATGGCCCCCACATAGTCCTCCATACAGTGTAATGGGCCCCACATAGTCCTCCATACAGTGTAATGGCCTCACATAGTGCTCCATACAGTGTAATGGGCCCACATAGTCCTCCATACAGTATAATGGCCCCATATAGTCCTCCATACAATGTAATGGCCCCACATAGTCCTCCATACAGTACAATGGCCTCACATAGTACTTCATACAGAATAATGGGCCCCCATATGGTCCTTCCTACAGTATAATGGCCCCCACATAGTCCTCCATACAGAATAATGGGCCCCCATATGGTCCTTCGTACAGTATAATGGCCCCACATAGTCCTCCATACAGAATAATGGGCCCCACATAGTCCTAAATACAGAATAATGGGCCCCCATATGGTCCTTCCTACAGTATAATGGCCCCCACATAGTCCTCTATACAGTGTAATGGGCCCCACATAGTCCTCCATACAGTGTAATGGCCCCATATAGTCATCCATACAGTGTAATGGGCCCACATAGTCCTCCATACAGTATAATGGCCCCACATAGTCATCCATACAGAATAATGGGCCCCCATATGGTCCTTCCTACAGTATAATGGCCCCCACATAGTCCTCCATACAGTGTAATGGGCCCCACAAAGTCCTCCATACAGTGTAATGGCCCCATATAGTCCTCCATACTGTGTAATGGGCCCATATAGTCCTCCATACAGTATAATGGCCCCACATAGTCCTCCATACAGTATAATGGCCCCACATAGTCCTCCATACAGTATATTGGCCTCATATAGTCCTTCCTACAGTATAATGGGCCCCACATACTCTTTCATACAGTATTATGAGCACCACATAGTCCTCCATACAGTGTAATGGTCCCACATAGTCCTCCATACAGTACAATGGCCTCACATAGTCCTCCATACAGAATAATGGGCCCCACATAGTCCTCCATACAGAATAATGGGCCCCCATATGGTCATTCCTACAGTATAATGGCCCCCACACAGTCCTCCATACAGTGTAATGGGCTCCACATAGTCCTCCATACAGTATAATGGCCCCACATAGTCCTCCATACAGTATAATGGCTCCAAATGCTCCTCCATATTGTAAAATGGCCCCATATAGTCCTCCATACAGAATAATGGGCCCCCATATGGTCATTCCTACAGTATAATGGCCCCCACACAGTCCTCCATACAGTGTAATGGGCTCCACATAGTCCTCCATACAGTGTAATGGCCCCATATAGTCCTCCATACAGTGTAATGGGCCCACATAGTCCTCCATACAGTATAATGGCCCCACATAGTCCTCCATACAGTATAATGGCCCCACATAGTCCTCCATACAGTATATTGGCCCCATATAGTCCTTCCTACAGTATAATGGGCTCCAAATACTCTTTCATACAGTATTATGAGCACCACATAGTCCTCCATACAGTGTAATGGGCCCCACATAGTCCTCCATACAGTATAATGGCCCCACATAGTCCTCCATACAGTATAATGGCTCCAAATGCTCCTCCATATTGTAAAATGGCCCCATATAGTCCTCCATACAGTATAATGGCCCCGCATACTTCTCCATATTTTATAATGGCTCCATATAGTCCTCCATACAGTATAATGGCCCCGCATAGTCCTCCATACAGAATAATGGGCCCCCATATGGTCCTTCCTACAGTATAATGGCCCCCACATAGTCCTCCATACAGTGTAATGGGCCCGCATACTTCTCCATATTTTATTATGGCCCCACATAGTCCTTCATACAGTATATTGGCCCCATATAGTCCTTCCTACAGTATAATGGGTTCCACATAGTTTTTCATACAGTATTATGAGCACCACATAGTCCTCCATACAGAATAATGGGCCCCACATAGTCCTCCATACAGAATAATGGGCACCCATATGGTCCTTCCTACAGTATAATGGCCCCCACATAGTCCTCATACAGTGTAATGGCCCCATATAGTCCTCCATACAGTGTAATGGGCCCACATAGTCCTTCATACAGTATAATGGCCCCACATAGTCCTCCATACAGTATAATGGCCCCACATAGTCCTCCATACAGTATATTGGCCCCATATAGTCCTTCCTACAGTATAATGGGCCCCACATACTCTTTCATACAGTATTATGAGCACCACATAGTCCTCCATACAGTGTAATGGGCCCCACATAGTCCTCCATACAATATAATGGCCCCACATAGTCCTCCATACAGTATAATGGCTCCACATGGTACTCCATATTGTATAATGGCCCCATATAGTCCTCCATACAGTATAATGGCCCTGCATACTTCTCCATATTTTATAATGGCCCCATATAGTCCTTCCTACAGTATAATGGGCCCCACATACTCTTTCATACAGTATTATGAGCACCACATAGTCCTCCATACAGTGTAATGGGCCCCACATAGTCCTCCATACAGTATAATGGCCCCACATAGTCCTCCATACAGTATAATGGCTCCATATAGTCCTCCATACAGTATAATGGCCCCGCATAGTCCTCCATACAGTATAATGGCCCCACTTAGTCCTCCATACAGTATAATGGCCCCACATAGTCCTCCATACAGTATAAAGGCCCCACATAGTCCTCCATACAGTATAAAGAGACCACATAGTCCTCCATATTATATAATGACTCCGCATACATCTCCGTACAGTATAATGGCCCTGCATAGTGTTCCATACTGTATAATGGCCCCACATAGTCCTCCATACCTTATAATGGCCCTACATAGTCCTCCATACAGTATAATGGCCCCGCATGGTCCTCCATACAGTATAATGGCCCCGCATACTTCTCCACACAGTATAATGACCCCGCATACTTCTCCATACATTATAATGACCTCGCATACTTCTCCGTACAGTATAATGGTCCTGCATATTGTTCCATACTGTATAATGGCCCCACATAGTCCTCCATACCTTATAATGGCCCCACATAGTCCTCCATACAGTATAATGGCCCCGCATGGTCCTCCATACAGTATAATGGCCCCGCATACTTCTCCACACAGTATAATGACCCCGCATACTTCTCCGTACAGTATAATGGTCCTGCATAGTGTTCCATACTGTATAATGGCCCCACATAGTCCTCCATACAGTATAATGGCCCCGCATGGTCCTCCATACAGTATAATGGCCCCGCATGGTCCTCCATACAGTATAATGGCCCCGCATACTTCTCCACACAGTATAATGACCCGCATACTCCTCCATACAGTATAATGACCCCGCATACTTCTCCGTACAGTATAATGGTCCTGCATAGTGTTCCATACTGTATAATGGCCCCACATAGTCCTCCATACAGTATAATGGGCCCCGCATACTTCTCCACACAGTATAATGACCCCGCATACTCCTCCATACAGTATAATGACCCCGCATACTTCTCCGTACAGTATAATGGTCCTGCATAGTGTTCCATACTGTATAATGGCCCCACATAGTCCTCCATACAGTATAATGGGCCCCGCATACTTCTCCACACAGTATAATGACCCCGCATACTCCTCCATATAGTATAATGACCCAGCATACTTTTCCGTACAATATAATGGCCCTGCATAGCGTTCCATACTGTATAATCAGGTCGCACGTGTAGAGGAGAGTGGCCGCGGTGCTAGTGAGAGGGGAATGGTGCGCGGGCTGAGGAGAGTGATGGTGGTGGCGGCAGTGCTGAGGACATGGAGCTCGTGCCCACCGGGAGGGCTCTGCGTGCCATAGGTTCGCCACCACTGCCCTATGATAACACTGAATGTTAGAGCACAGAGGCAGAAGTATTGTCATAGGGAACCCTGAGAAATGTGGATTATGGTAACAGAAATCTCACCCAAAAGCTCCGCTGCTGATGAGTTTCGAAGTTTCATAGTCGCTCATATGCGGCTTTCCTGCCGGGATCAATGATGATTCGATCACGCTCTATAAAGGAATAAGAAATGATATTAAGGAAAAAAGCTCCAGATGCAGAAACGTCTCCCCCTATATTATGTCCCAGCTGATTTACACTGATCCGATGTAGGGAGGATACAAGCCGGACGCTCCGCAGACACGGATGTAATATAAGGGGGTCCTCTATACACCGGTATAATTGTAAAGTGCTGGATAATATGAGAGATCAAACAGAGAAGAACTTACTGGGAATCTGTCAGCAGGATTGTTCTATGTAATCTGGAAGTAGCATGATGTAGGGGCAGAGACCCTGATTCCAACGATGTGTTACTTACTAGGCTGTGTGCTGTTGTTTCCATAAAATCAGTTTTTGATCAGCAGGAGATTATCACTAGAGGACTATGTGTCTCGTGCCATGTAGTCCTATTGCTCTGTAACCCCGACTCAACCACGGATTAGCAGCGTTCTGCCTATGCACAGTGTACACAGAAAGCTGCCAATCAGTAGTGTGGGCGGGGTTATACAGGGCTCAGCATTCAGAGGACTGCTAGATCTGCTGCGAATAAAACAGTGATTTTATTACAACTGCTGCACCCAGTAAAGTAAGTGATATATCGTTGGAATCAGGGTCTCTGTCCCTACATCATGCTGCTCTCTGATGAAATAGCATGAACCTGGTGACAGATTCCCTTTAATATAAATGCAGTTGACTAACACATTAGTGTCATCTCCACTTAGAATAGAGACGTCCCCTGGTTATATGGGGGATAATACTGGTCAGGTCAGTCACACCCCATAATCTGGTGATACACAGACGTCCCCCTCTATGATACTTACACCGGCGGATTCCTGGATCTCCGGGATCTCACAGATTCCACTGTCAGGATTCACCAGCGCAGATGGAACTAAAATAGTGATAAATGATGAAGAGATAAAATGTATTAGACGATATCAATCCTACATAGATAATACAGCGATATAACGGGGAAATGACAAGACGTCTGTGAATGGGATTAATACTCGTTATATGGGGATTCTAATATGGGAACGTACGGGGCATCCACAGATAAATGTAATGTAAATGATGGAGGACCCCCAATCATCACATGAATGAGGAGCCCCCCACCCCTGCTGCACATGAGAGTGATGGGAAGAGAGCTGAAACATAGCAGCCATATGCAAATTAGCCTGGAAGTGCACTGGGGGCGTGTCACTGCACTCAGATTTCTCTTCCATGCCCCCAGTGCACTTCCATCCTGATTTGTATATGGCTTTTACATTAGATTTCTCCTGACTGGTACATTGGATTTCTGCAAGCAAATAATTATTATTAGGGGACAATGGCCTATACGGTCATACTCAGCGGCGGCAGGCCACGCGACTGCTATGGGACCCGTGAGCTGGTGGGGCCCAGTGTCAGCGCCCGCATTGGGCTCCGCCTGCATCGGGCCCCTTCCACATCCCACCCCAGATCGCAGTTGAAAGCAATGATAGAGGCGGGAGCGTTATATGAAACTTCCTTTCACATCATTCCCCCTCTGCGTCTGATGCAGCAGCGCGATGACATCAGTTCAATTGGGTCGGGTAGTGGAGCTGATGAGAGGCGCTGCAGAGACTGAAGCAGCGGGGGAACAAGGAGCGGTAAGTGTATATTTATTTATTTTTGAGTGAGTATGTGGTGCCCATATTGCTGGAGGACTGTGGCTGCACTCGATCCTATGGGTGCTGCACTCAGTCCTATGGGGGCTGCACTAAGCCCTATAGGGGTTGCACTGAACCCTATGGGGGCTGCATTATGCCCTATGGGGGCTGGCTTATATTGCGAGGAAGACCATGGGGGGTGCATTATATTGCATGGAGGACCATGGGGGTGCATTATATTGCATAGAGGACCATGGGGGTGCATTATATTGCATGGAGGACCATGAGGGGTGCATAATATTGCGTGGATGACCATGGGAGGTGCACAATATTGCATGGAGGACAATATGGGTGCATTATATTGCATGAAGGACCATGGGGGTGCATTATATTGTGTGAAGGACCAGGGGGATGCATTATATTGCATGGAGGACCATGGGGGGTTCATTATATTGCATGGAGGACCATGGAGGGTGCATTATATTGCATGGAGGACCATGAGGGGTGCATTATATTGCATGGAGGACCATGGGGGGTGCATTATATTTTGTGGAGGACCACGAGGGGTGCATTATATTGCATGGAAGACCATGGGGGTGCATTATATTGTGTGGGGACCATGGGGTGGCGCATTATATTATATGTAAGGCTATGTGGGACCATTATGATATTTGAAGGGTTATGTGGGGCCATTATAATATTTGGAGGGTTATGTCGGGGCATTATACTGTATGCAAGCAATTATACGGTGTGAAGATTTGTGTGGGGTCCATCTTACTGTGTGAAGGGCTGTGTGTTGCCTTTATACTGTTTGGAGGGCTAGCAGGGGCCATTTTATGGTGTGGTGAGGTATGGGGGCCATTATACTGCACAGAAGGCTGTGTGGGGGTCACAGTTGGGGGATCATACTGTGTTGGGGTCACCATGCTTTGCGTCGGGAGTTGAGGGGGTGTACAGTAGGGTCATTATACTGTGCATGTGGAGGCTAATGTGGAGGAATGCACCATGGAGGAATCATACTGTATTTGGGGGGCACTTTTGTTGGCATCATACTATAGGGGGGCAATGAAATAGAAATCTAGGACTTCAGCAGGAGGAAAATTAATATGTAAAGGCTGGAAAGTTGTGAGATCTGCTCTCCTGTCACTCCGACAATTATTTAATTTTTTTTTTTTCAGTTGGGGGGGCAATCAGAACTTCTGCTATTGTGCCCCATGATTTCTATGCATGCCCCTGGTCCTACCACTACTTCTATATGAAACAATGTGCTGCCAGGTTCCCATTACACAGAGTAGAGCAGACCTGAGCAAAGTGGAGCCCGTGGGCCACATCCGGCCCTCTGACTGTTCCAGTCCGGCCTGTGGACTGAGATAGCAGTAGGACTGAAGCAGAGGCCCACGGACCGCACCGTGCCTGCCCACTCGCTTACACCGCCGCCTGGCCCTGTCTCCATCTGCGAGCCGCTGAGCTGCTGCATTAGTAGAGGAGGGACCTCCAGCCCCTTCCTCCGCCAATCAGCGTGTGAAGCAGCTGACGCAATGACGTCATCGGAGACATGAAAAGAGGCACAGCACCGGGGGCACGGGAGCAAGGTGAATGTGTGCTTTTTTTAAGGTGTATGGGATGTCTGACAGGACACGGGGAGACTATAGGGGTCTATTGCAGGACATGGAGAGACTATAGAGATCTATTGCAGGACATGTGAAGGCTATAGGGGTCTATTGCAGGACATGGGGAGGCTATAGGGGTCTATTGCAGGACATGGGGAGGCTATAGGGGTCTATTGCATGACATGGAAAGGTTATAGGGGTCAATTGCAGGACATGGGGAGGCTAGAGGGGTCTATTGCAGGACATGTGAAGGCTATAGGGGTCTATTGCAGGACATGGGGAGGCTATAGGGGTCTATTGCATGACATGGGGAGGCTATAGGGGTCAGTTGCAGGACATGGGGAAGGCTATAGGGGTCTATTGCAGGACATGGGGAGTCTATAGGGGTCTATTGTAGGACATGGGGAGGCTATAGGGGTCTATTGCAGGACATGGGGAGGCTATAGGGGTCTATTGCAGGACATGGGGAGACTATAGAGGTCTATTGCAGGACATGGAGAGGTTATAGGGGTCAATTGCAGGACATGGGTAGGCTAGAGGGGTCTATTGCAGGACATGTGAAGGCTATAGGGGTCTATTGCAGGACATGGGGAGGCTATAGGGGTCTATTGCATGACATGGGGAGGCTATAGGGGTCAGTTGCAGGACATGGGAAGGCTATAGGGGTCTATTGCAGGACATGGGGAGGCTATAGGGGTCTATTGTAGGACATGGGGAGGCTATAGGCAGGGGCGGAACTACCGCCCGTGCAGCCCGTTCATTGAACGGGGGCCCCGAGGGAGAGGGGGCCCCTCCAGCCTCCAGCAGGGCCGCCATCAGGGCATGACTGCCCTGACTCCAGTATGGGGCCCAGCCGGTAGGGGCCCCCTCGGAGCCCCGTTGGGGGCCCCCCTCTTATGCGTCTCTCTCCTCATGGGGCCCCCGGCCCCATGCTAAGCGCCGGGTCCGGGACATCTCAGCGCTGCGCTGCTGCGGCAGCGCCTTCATGATTCCCCTGACTTCCGGTCATGTGACGGCGCCGTCACATGGCCGGAAGTCAGGAGAACCTGGTGTCAGCGATTTGGACGAGCGCCAGGATTCTGCAGGGATCGCATGGGGGTAAGTATAACAAGTTTTATTTTTTTTTAAATACAATAAACTAGGAGTGGGGGGAGATGAGAGATGCACATGGGGGGGGGAGATGAGAGATGCACATGGGGGGGGGGGGGAGATGAGAGATGCACATGAGGGGGGGGGAGATGAGAGATGCACATGTGGGGGGGGATGAGAGATGCACAGGGGGGGATGAGAGATGCACGGGGGGGATGAGAGATGCACGGGGGGGGATGAGAGATGCACATGGGGGGATGAGAGATGCACAGGGGGGGATGAGAGATGCACGGGGGGGATGAGAGATGCACGGGGGGGTGAGCTGCACATGGGGGGGATGAGAGCTGCACATGGGGGGGTGAGAGATGCACATAGGGGGGTTATGTTTACATAACTTTGTTGCCTTATGAAGGGCAGGGGGGGGCCCCCAAAAATTTCTTGCACAGGGGCCCACTACAGTCTGTGTCCGCCCCTGGCTATAGGGGTCTATTGCAGGACATGGGGAGGCTATAGGGGACTATTGCAGGACATGGGGAGGCTATAGGGGTCTATTGCAGGACATGGAGAGACTATAGAGGTCTATTACAGGACATGGAGAGGTTATAGGGGTCAATTGCAGGACATGGGGAGGCTATAGGGGTCTATTGCAGGACATGGGGAGGCTATAGGGGTCAGTTGCAGGACATGGGGGAGGCTATAGGGGTCGACTGCAGGACATGGGGAGGCTAAAGGGGTCTATTGCAGGACATGGAGAGGCTATGGGAGTCTATTGCAGGACATGGGAAGGCGATAGGGGTCTATTGCAAGACATAGGGAGGCTATGGGAGTCTGTTGAAGGACATGGGGAGGCTATGGGGGTCTGTTGCAGGACATGTGGAGGCTATGGGGGTCTGTTGCAGGACATGTGGAGGCTATGGGGGTCTGTTACTGGACATGGGGTGGCTATGGGGGTCTGTTGCCTGACATGGGGAGGCTATGGGGGTCTATTGCAGGACATGGAGAGGCTATGGGGGTCTGTTGCAGGACATGTTGAGGCTATGGGGGTCTGTTGCAGGACATGTGGAGGCTATGGGGGTCTGTTGCTGGACATGGGGAGGCTATGGGGTCTGTTACTGGACATGGGGATGGTCTGGGGGTCTGTTGCTGCATATAGGGAGACTATAGAGTTTTATTGCAGGACATGGGTAGGCTATAGGGGTCTATTGCAGGACATGGGGAGGCTCTGGGAGTCAGTTGAGGGACATAGTGAGGCTCTAGGAGTCAGTTGAGGGACATGGTGAGGCTCTGGGAGTCTGTTGAGGGACATGGTGAGGCTATGGGGGTCTGTTGCTGGACATGGTAAGGCTATGGGGGTCTGTTGGAGGACATGAGGAGGCTATGAGGGTCTGTCCCAGGACATGGGGAGGCCTATGAGGGTCTGTTGCAGGACATGGGGAGGCTATGGGGGTCTGTTTCTGGATGTGGGGAGGCTGTGTGGGGCTCTCATGTTGGACGTCGAGTGATTATGGGGCTCATACGGTATATAGAAGGGGCTGTATTCGGGTTCGAACTGTATAAAGGGGGATTCTTACTTCTGCTCAATATTAAGTCATGCAATTAATATTAATGTAATTAATATAAGAATTATAATTATTATATTGATATTAATATGGATCAGAATTAATCACAGTCTCTAATGTGGCCCCTCGGGAAAATGAATTGCCCACCCTTGGAGTACAGAGTACATCTAACATTATCCCCGTCCTCTATTATATCTGGATATTCCTTGTAGAAGGTCGGATGATCGCTCACCTGTAATAAGATCGCTGTTCAGCTCCGGCTGACTCCTTGTAGGGTCAGGGATTTCCGGGGTCACATTTTGCTCATATTCGCCGTCGCCTTCTGGTGTTTCCTGATTGATATAATATATATAATTAATATGTGGAATATTTCACTAAACTACCAAATACATAAATCAGGAAGGACTAAATCAACATTTACAGATACACCAATTGTAACTGTACGAATCCCGCGCCATCTTCAGAACTTTTCTCAGAAAGTTCTCTCACTTCAGGGGATTAAGATGAGTTAACATTACAAAATCTCACGTTCTGTGTCAGATTCTATTTTCTACACCGTGATATCCCAGAGCGGTGTTATCTGCGTTCTATATACCATGGCGATATCTTGTAATTCATTCATTACAGTATTCGGTAGAATTGCTTTACACTGCAGCTCCTCTCCACAAGTCCAGATTAATATACTGTATAAGAGACTTGTATACACAATATTTCTGTAAAGATGTCTATTATCTCAGCTGCAGCATTTAGAAGCAGGAAGACTCTGATAATAGTGATAGACAGAGGCGGGATATACAGACTTCCCACCACTGAGCTGTGACTACATCTGCAGAATACAGACTGTCATCACAGACGAGGGAGCAGCAGAGACAGACGGCCATAAAATATCCTATGCCTGCCGGGGACTGACAGGGAGGCCTGTAAGATCTAACCCCAGATCTTCTGAGATCTGACTGGTGATCTGGAGAAGATCAGAGAACAAGGACGAGTGATAGAGAAGATGATGGCTTCTTACCAGGCGTTCCGATGAGCGGGCCGGACGTTCCAGTACACACAGGACTTTTTCGGCCAGGTCTTTAACAAAAGCCAAATCTCCATTTTGAGATCTTTTTTCAGCCTATAAAGAAGAAAAGAAACAATAAGGAACATTCTGAGGTGAGAAAGGTCACAATGGAGGCGGCCATTGTATGTGACATCTGCTCCTCTCTCTGCAGATACAATGACTACATATCTGGGGTTTATAGTGTTATATATTAGAGGAAAGGACAAGCTTCTATCCCACCATTATTGTCTATTATTACAGAGAAGTTTTGTGCGGAGTGTCCGCCATTTACCTGTTGTAGTAATGTCCTGATGTTGTGACATAAATCCATCAGATACTCTGAGGTTAGTTGATCTTGTTGATTTTTGGTCAGGCAGTCCTTTACTAGCTGCATCACCAGCCGGCGAGTGAAGCTGAGGACGCCATCGGGTGGTAGAAGCACAATGTTAGGGCAATTGATGATAAGAATGTCCAATAGTGCTTCTTCCTGAAAATCGTCTAGATATAATCCAGCCATAGCGAAAAACTGCAAGTGCTATCAATCACTATGGAACCAAGAATGGCACCCGTGAGCCTGTGTGCATTGTAGAAGTAGCAATTGTGAGCTGTGATGTCATAATGGCCGACTGTCATCACGGAATCTTGTGATGGAATCTTCAAGAAGCGGCTCTGCACAAATACAGTGGGAAAAATAAGTATTTGATACACTGCCGATTTTGGAAGTTTTCCCACCTACAAAGAATGGAGAAGTCTGTAATTTTTATCGTAGGTACAGATTCTAAAAAAAAATCCAGAAAATCACATTGTATGATTTTTACATAATTTGCATTTTATTGCATGATATAAATATGTGATCACCTACTGATGAGCAAGAATTCTGGCTCACCGACCTGTTATGCTATGTACGCACGTTGAGTATTTGGTTGCAGAAATTTCTGCAAGGTTTCTGCATTTCTTGGCAGCAAAAACCCTGCTGAAAAAACAGACGTTTTGCCGCGATTTTGATGTGTTTTTGCCACATGTTTGCATGAGGTTTTTGCATGTGTTTTTTTAAGCTTTTTTGTATAGCAGTGAATGCTTTTTGGAGCTAAATAAAGATATTTGAAAAAAGAAATGTTGAACATTGCTTTAACCCTTAGATTACTGTTGGACCTGGGGTGAGTATATTGGTTAATTTAAATGATTAAAGAATGTGTCTGTTATATTTCAAATAAAGTGTTTTATTCTTGGTGTGTGTGTTTATTTAACTTTTTACTTACAGGTTTAGTACTGAGGGTTAATCCATGTCCATAAAGACACATACAAAAAATCAATTGCTAGACACTCTAGTTAGACATTACTACCTTAGATACCAATTAGCCACATGATAGGCTCAGGGATAAAAGTGACTCCAGCTCAACCAATAATGTAAGTATAGTTCATTTATTAGAAACGATAAAAATTACAATTAAAAACAATAAGTGAAGATAGAGGGGAGTGAGGAGAGGGGGGACCTCAAACCAGGAGACACCGATATGTAGACAACGATACTAATGCTTACACAAAATACAGCCAGTTAATGACATCAATATGGCTGCTGTATATTAGAATAAGTCACCAATTAGTCAATTACCATACTATACCATTTTGCATACATAAAGCGTATTCTACAAACTTCAATTTAAAGTGCATAGTGCAAAACATAACTATGTATTATTCAATAGTAATAGATCCACTGGTATAAAGAGGCAAAAGTCAGCTATGAATGTAAGATGGTAGTGCATCAGTATCAAAGTAAAAATGAAAACAATGTAGTTTAATTATTGCCAAATTTGGCTTATATTGATAAACTGATGGTCAAAGCTGTACTTCCATCAGATGATAATTAATTCAAACATTGGCTAAAGTGAAAAAAATGATTCATTACCTGAATACTATGTAGTAAGTGAGCAGGGAGTGATAAGGACGCTGTGTCTCCCGCAGCCTCCATAAGCGTCCTTATCACCTCACTTATTGCACCTCTGCATGAGAATTTTGTCACGCAGCATCGGTGCAGTTAGTGAGGTCACTGGATCTCATCAGCTGATGAACTCATGTGACCTCTGTCCTGGCAGCTCAGCACTATACACTGCAGGGAGCGATCACGCTCCTGTCAGTTTATAGCCTGCTGTGAGGTGATCGGATCACCATGGGATACTTGTGATTCGGCGGATAGGTGAGTATAAGCTCTTTTTTTTAACATTCATTTAAACTTATTTTTTCCCTGCAAGCACAGACCCAAGCTGATGACAGCTCCCATCATCAATGCCTGCACTCGCTATTATCAGCGGCAGCAGCCCTAGGCTGTTGGGAGGACTGGTCTTTCATCAGCTGAACCTGTCACCCGCGGTCAATTCTTTATGCGTTTTTGCTGCGTTTTTGACCCATTGACTTCAATTGAGTCCGTCAAATACGCAGCAAAAATACACAGCAAATCCGCAAATATTTTGATACCTGCGTTTTCGTTGCAGATTTGACTGACTCAATTGAAGTCAATGGGATAAAAACGCTCAAAGAATTGACATGCTACAGATTTAAATGCAATGCTAATCCTGACAAGAAAATTCCTGATCTTGTGCACAGCACTTCAGGATTTTCATTGCATTAGCTGGCACAAGGATTCTCTAGCATTTTGGGCCCATTTCCGTGTGGAAAAAAATGCTGTGAAAATGCACCAATAACACACCATGTGCACACAGAACACAGTTTTTTTTAAGAAGCCCTCCTACTCAGCATTCTTTACCTGTATTAATTGCACCTGTTTGAAGTCGTTACCTGTATAAAAGACACCTGTCCACACACTCAATCAATCACACTCCAAGCACTCCACTATGGCCAAGAACAAAGAGCTGTCTAAGGACACCAGGGACAAAATTGTAGACCTGCACAAGCCTGGAATGGGCTACAGGAGAATAGGCAAGCAGCTTGTTGAGAAGGCAACAACTGTTGCTGCGATTATTAGAAAATGGAAGAAACACATGACGACTGTCAATCTTCCTTGGTCTGGTGCTCCATGCATGATCTTGCAATGTGAAGTAAGGATGATTCTGATAAAGGTCAGGAATCAGCCCAGAACTACATGGGAGGATCTGCTCAATGACCTGAAGAGAGCTGGGACCACAGTCTCAAACATTACCGCTAGTAACTTACTACACCGTCATGGACGAAAATCCTGCAGTGCACGCAAGGTCCCCCTGATCACGCCAGCACATGTCCAGGCCCATTTGAAGTTCACCAATGACCATCTGGATGATCCCGAGGAAGCATGGGAGAAGGTCATGTGGTCAGATGAAACCGAAATAGAACTTTTTGCTATCAACTCCACTCACTGTGTTTGGAGGAAGGAGAAAGATGAATACAACCCCAAGAACACCGTCCCAACCTTGAACCATGGTGGGGAAAACATCATACTTTGGGGGTCTTTTCTGCTAATGGGACAGGACAACTGCATCGTATTGAAGGGAGGATGGATGGGGTCATGTAGATTTTGGCTAACAACATCCTTCCCTCAGTAATGACAATGACCCAAAATACAGACAGGACAACTAAGGAGTGTCTATGTAAGAAGCATTTCAAGGTCCTGGAGTGGCCTAGCCAGTCTCCAGACCTGAACCCAATAGAAAATCTTTGGAGGGAGCTGAAACTAAATGTTGCCCAGCGACAGCCCCGAAAACTGAAAGATCTGGAGAAGATCTGTATGGAGGAGTGGGCCAAAATCCCTGCTGCAGTGCGTGCAAACCTGGTCAAGAACTACAGGAAACGTCTGACCTCTGTAATTGCAAAGGTTTCTGCACCAAATATTAAATTCTGTTTTTCTATTGTATCAAATACTTATTCCAGGCAATAAAATGCAAATTAATTATGTAAAAATCATACAAAGCAATTTCCTGGATTATTTTTTTTTTACATTCTGTTTCTCACAGTTGAAGTGTACCTATAACAAAAATTACAGGCCTCTCCATTCTTTGTAGGTGGGAAAACTTGCAAAATCAGCAGTGTATCAAATACTTATTTTCCCAACTGTAGATGCTGCCTTGCAATATTTAGGGTTTGTTCAAACTCGCGTATAAATAATGGGTCCCATTCCCTTCCAGGAGAGTGGAAGAAATCTTAGTCACTAAGCTGGTACTGTAAAAAGGAAGTGTTTTTGTCACAGAAAAAAAAATGATGATGTAATGGCATTTGTGGAAACACCCCACAGATATCCTCAGTCATATGATGGGAAATATTGTATATACAGTGGTGGCCAAAAGTATTGGCACCCCTGCAATTCTGTCAGATAATATTCAGTTTCTTCCTGAAAATGATTGCAATCACAAACTCTTTGGTCTTATTATCTTCATTTAATTTGCTTGCATGGAAAAAACACAAAATAGAATGAAGCAAAAATCAAATCATTGATCATTTCACACAAAACTCCAAAAATGGGCCAGACAAAAGTATTGGCACCCTCAGCCTAATACTTGGTTGCACAACCTTTAGCCAAAATAACTGCGAGCAACCGCTTCCGGTAACCATCAATGAGTTTCTTACAATGCTCTGCTGGAATTGTAGACCATTCTTCTTTGGCAAACTGCTCCAGGTCCCTGATATTTGAAGGGTGCCTTCTCCAAACTGCCATTTTGAGATCTCTCCACAGGTGTTCTATGGGATTCAGGTCTGGACTCATTGCTGGCCACCTTAGAAGTCTCCAGTGCTTTCTCTCAAACCATTTTATAGTGCTTTTGGAAGTGCGTTTTGGGTCATTGTCCTGCTGGAAGACCCATCACGTCTGAGGGAGACCCAGCTTTCTCACACTGGGCCCTACATTATGCTGCAAAATTTGTTGGTAGTCTTCAGACTTCATAATGCCATGCACACGGTCAAGCAGTCCAGTGCCAGAGGCAGCAAAGCAACCCCAAAGCATCAGGGAACCTCCACCATGTTTGACTGTAGGGACCGTGTTCTTTTCTTTGAATGCCTCTTTTTTTTCCTGTACACTCTATGTTGATGCTTTTTCCCAAAAAAGCTCTACTTTTGTCTCATCTGACCAGAGAACATTCTTCCAAAATGTTTTAGGCTTTCTCAGGTAAGTTTTGGCAAACTCCAGCCTGGTTTTTTTATGTCTCGGGGTAAGAAGTGGGGTCTTCCTGGGTATCCTACCATACAGTCCCTTTTCATTCAGATGCCGACGGATAGTACGGGTTGACACTGTTGAACTTGTTTGGATGTTAGTCGAGGTTCTTTATCCACCATCCGCACAATCTTGCGTTGAAATCTCTCGTCAATTTTTCTTTTCCGTCCACATCTAGGGAGGTTAGCCACAGTGCCATGGGCTTTAAATTTCTTGATGACACTGCGCACGGAAGACACAGCAACATTCAGGTCTTTGGAGATGGACTTGTAGCCTTGAGATTGCTCATGCTTCCTCACAATTTGGTTTCTCAAGTCCTCAGACAGTTCTTTGGTCTTCTTTCTTTTCTCCATGCTCAATGTGGTACACACAAGGACACAGGACAGAGGTTGAGTCAACCTCTGCGCATCCTCCTCCTCCTCATGTTCAGCCTCCATCTCAGATATCACCACATCAGTTACAAGCTGGAAGCACTGCAGTACTGCCTCAGCCAAGCGGCAACAGGCTGTGCTGAAACTCATAAGCTTAGGTGATAAACCTCACACTGCTTGTGAGTTGTGGACAGCTGTGAAAGAGCAGGCAGATCTGTGGCTGAGACCGCTGAACCTACATCCAGGCATGGTCGTGTATGGGGGCTCTGAGGCGAGGCGAGATCACACAAGTACCATGCCTGGCTCATGTGCTTAACATCGTGATTCAGCGGTTTCTTAAATCGTACCCCGAGTTGCCAGATCTGCTTGTCAAAGTACGCCGCCTGTCAGCTCATTTTCGCAAGTCGGCTACAGCTTCCGCCGCCCTTGCTGTGTTGCAGCAGCGTTTACAGCTTCCGGCACACCGACTGGTGTGTGATGTCCCCACTCATTGGAACTCTACCCTTCACATGTTGCAAAGGATTTGTGAGCAGAAGACAGCAGTTGTGGAGTACCAGCTGCAACAAGGCCGTCGATATTCAGGTTAGACTCCACACATAAGACCTCAGGAGTGGATCTGGATGTCTGACATATGTACCATCCTGACAAACTTTGAGGAGTCCACCAAGATGGTGAGTGGTGATGACGCCATCATTAGCGTCAGCATCCCACTTGTCTGTCTTTTGCAACGCTCTCTGGAGAGAATTAAAGAGGAGGTATTGCAGCCAGAGTATGATGGGATGGATCAAGAAGCCGTAGCGGGTGATTACACACAGCCCAGCCTCATCTCATCCCAACGTGCATTGAGGGACAATGAGGGAGAGGATGAGGAGGAGGAGGAGGAGGAAGAACAGGAGCTGGTATCATGCGCTGTAGATGGTATTACCTGTACAACTGTCATACCGTCGGTTCAGCGTGGGTGGCCTGAGGACAGGGGGGAGGAGGAGGAGAAGAGCATGGTCAGTCGTCATGTTGGTGAGGACACGGAAGCCTTGCCTGTTACCAGTCTGGCACGCATGGCTAACTTTATGTTACGCTGCCTTAACCGTGACCCTCGCGTTGTCAAAATGTTGGGTGACAGTCATTACTGGTTGGTGACACTTGTAGACCCCCGCTACAAGGAGAACTTTCACTCTCTTATTCCTGAGGTGGAGAGGTCTACAAAAATGGGGCAATACCAGAAGGCCCTTGCTGCAGAACTCTTAAAAAAATTCCCATCTGAACACGCTAGCGGCAGAGGTCACAGTTCGTTGCCCAACCAAGGCGTACAGGCGAGAGAGACGCAACTCCAATCCAGCAGAGACAGGGGAACACTGTCAACGTTCTGGGACAGTTTTCTGACACCCGCCCAGCTTACAGGCCCTGAGGCGCGGGGAACTCTCACAAGGAGTGGAAAGTTTCAAAAGATGGTGAGGGAGTACCTTGCCGATCGTACCAGCGTCCTCCGTGATTCCTCTGTACCTTTTAATTATTGGGTATCCAAGCTGGACACTTGGAATGAACTCGCTCTGTACGCCTTATCGGAGCGTGTTTTTAGTGCCGCTGGGGGAATTATAACTGATAAGCGCACTCGCCTGTCAACTGACAATGCTGACAAGCTGACCCTTATCAAAATGAACAAGGGCTGGATTGGGCCAGACTTTTCATCACCACCAAATGACAGCAGAGTAACATAAAGTCAAATCCACTGTGTTATTTCGGGAGGTGTATTCCCATGCACCGCTTCACACCCACTCATGGGTATACGCTTCCTCATTTTGGCTCTATTTTGCTCTTCTCCTTATCCTCTGCCTCCACCACCACTATACCACCAGGGTGACCTTGGTCCGTGTTGCCAGCATTGCAAGTTCCTCCCTCCTAATTTTTGGTAGCTTTTGCTTGGAAGGCATAGGAAAAGACTATGGGAGACCCACTCCCCAATAATGGGAATAATGCTTTTAAGATGCTGTACTGCATGGCTCTTGTTTGCCAGCATTGCAAGTTACTCTGTCCTAATTTTTGGCAGCTTTTGCTTGGCAGGCATAGGCAAAGACTATGGGAGACCCACTCCCCAATAATGGGAATAATGTTTTTAAGATGCTGTACTGCATGGCTCTTGCAAGGGGCATTTAAACCGTGTTGTTAAGCTACTGCGACCTCCACCACTTTTCCAAGGGGCATTGATATTGTCTTTTTATTCCACTGCGACCTCCACGTGTCTTCCAAGGGGCATTTAAACCGTCTTTTTAAGCTACTGTGACCTCCACCACTCTTCCAAGGGGCATTAAAACCGTCTTCTTAAGCTACTGCGACCTCCACCGCTCTTCCAAGGGGCATTAAAACCGTCTTGTTAACCCTAGAACGCATGACCATAAAAATCTACATTTTCACATACCTGGGGCCTTTTAGGCCCGTGTGCAAATAACATGGAATAACTCAAACAAAAATGACAAACAACTTTATACCTGAGGAATACCTAGAGTTTCAAAATTCTAACTAAAGTAATCTTGCAGAAAATAGAAAACAATTAACAGGACGGGCCTGCGAGGCCCCAGGTATGCGTTCTAGGATTAAGCTACTGCGACCTCCACCATTCTTCCAAGGGGCATTAAAACCATCTTGTTAAGCTACTGCAACCTCCACGTCTCTTCCAAGGGGCATTAAAACCGTCTTGTTAAGCTACTGCAACCTCCACGTCTCTTCCAAGGGGCCTTAAAACTGTCATGTTAAGCTACTGCAACCTCCTCGTCTCTTCCAAGGGGCATTAAAACTGTCTTGTTAAGCTACTGCAACCTCCACGTCTCTTCCAAGGGGCATTAAAACCTTCTTGTTAAGCTACTGTGACCTCCACGTCTCTTCCAAAGGGCATTAAAACCGTCTTGTTAAGCTACTGCAACCTCCACCACTTTTTCAAGGGGCATTGAAATTGTCTTTTTATTCCACTGTGGCCTCCACGTCTCTTCTAAGGGGCATTAAAACCGTCTTGTTAAGCTACTGCGACCTCCACTACTTCTCCAAGGGGCATTAAAACCGTCTTGTTAAGCTACTGCGACCTCCACCACTCTTCCAAGGGGCATTAATATTGTCTTTTTATTCCACTGTGACCTCCACCACACCTCCAAGGGGCATTAAAACCGTCTTGTTAAGCTACTGCAACCTCCACGTCTCTTCCAAGGGGCATTAAAACCGTCTTGCTAAGCTACTGCGATCTCCACGTCTCTTCTAAGGGGCATTAAAACCGTCTTGCTAAGCTACTGCAACCTCCATGTCTCTTCCAAGGGGCATTAAAACTGTTTTGTTAAGCTACTGCGACCTCCACGTCTCTTTCAAGGGGCATTAAAACCGTCTTGTTAAGCTACTGCGACCTCCACCACTTTTCCCAGGGGCATTGATATTGTCTTTTTATTCCACTGCGACCTCCACCATTCTTCCAAGGGGCATTAAAACCGTCTTGTTAAGCTACTGCGACCTCTACCACTTTTCCCAGGGGCATTGATATTGTCTTTTTATTCCACTGCGACCTCCACGACTCTTCCAAGGGGCATTTAAACCATCTTGTTTAGCTACTGTGACCTCCACCACTCTTCCAAGGGGCATTAAAACCGTCTTGTTAAGCTACTGCGACCTCCACCACTTTTCCCAGGGGCATTGATATTGTCTTTTTATTCCACTGTGACCTTCACCATTCTTCCAAGCGGCATTAAAACAGTCTTGTTAAGCTACTGCGACCTCCAACACTTTTCCCAGGGGCATTGATATTGTCTTTTTATTCCACTGCGACCTCCACGTCTCCTCCAAGGGGCATTAAAACTGTCTTGCTAAGCTGCTGCAAACTCCACGTCTCTTCCAAGGGGCATTAAAACCATCTTGTTAAGCTACTGCAACCTCCACATCTTTTCCAAGGGGCATTAAAACCATCTTGTTAAGCTACTGCAACCTCCACGTCTCTTCCAAGGGGCATTAAAACCGTCTTTTTAAGCTACTGCAACCTCCACGTCTCTTCCAAGGGGCATTAAAACCATCTTGTTAAGCTACTGCAACCTCCACGTCTCCTCCAAGGGGCATTAAAACCATCTTGTTAAGCTACTGCAAACTCCACATCTCTTCCAAGTGGCATTAAAACCATCTTGTTAAGCTACTGCGACCTCCACCACTTTCCCCAGGGGCATTAAAACCATCTTGCTAAGCTGCTGCGACCTCCACCATTCTTCCAAGGGGCATTAAAACCGTCTTGTTAAGCTACTGCGACCTCCACCACTTTTCCAAGGGGCATTGATATTGTCTTTTCATTCCACTGCAACCTCCACCATTCTTCCAGAGGGCATTGCATTTCTTCCTAATTTTAGTCAGCTTTTGCTTTTCAATGCATAGGCGAACACTAAGGGAGACCCACTCCCCAATAAGGGGTAGAAGGTTTTTAGTATGCTGTAATCCACGTCTGTTTCAAGGGGCATTGCAGTTCCTCATAATTTTTGGAAAGCCTTCCATTCACTGCTTAGGCCAACATTGCACAGGAGACCCAGTTGCTATAAATGGAAAAAACGTTTTAGTTAAGGCCCTCTGACCTCCATGTCAAGGGGCATTAAAGTGCCTCGAAATTTTTGTTAGGCATTGCACTCACTGCATGCCCTTTAACTGTGTAGCCGAACCGCTCCTTTTGGTACCGAAACATATCCTACAAGACATGTGTGGTTGACTGGCGTGATATTGATGTGAATGGTCCCTGTTCCTCCTGCTCTTTCTCCTTTGCCACCACCTCATCCATCATTCATCACCTGAAGCTTTGTTTTAACGGGAGTCATAGAACTGGGATAGTAGCAGGAAAACATCCAGCAATCCTCGGAGAAGGTAGGATATGCGCTAAAACGCTGATCACCTCAGGCCTAGCCGCTACTACATACATGCGCTTGCATTCCAAGAAAACGAAGCAGACGCTAACTTCTATCATCATCATTATGCTCCTCATCTTGGCACTCTCAACTCCCCTGATGGAGAAGCCAGGGCCCACCGGAGGAGTCTGGTTCTCTGGTGGGCTCGTCCAATGCTGCCCTAAAGCAGAGGGAAGTTTGAAGGAGAAATAGGGGCGGCTGGGGACCGTTTATGGACATCCGGCTGCCCCTAGGCGGCTGGGGACCGTGTGTGGACACCCGACCGCGGGGCGGCTGGGGACCGAGTATAGACACCCGGCCCCCCTGGCGGCTGGGGACCGAGCGTGAACACCCGGCCGCCGGGCGGCTGGGGACTGAGTATGGATGCCTCGCTGCCAAAGTAGCCATGAGGTAGTGGCCAGCTTTGGCCTCCTCCAAACTAAAAGGCCCCATTTCAAGTGCAAGCTAGCAGTATGGTATTGCAGCCTGGGGGTGGGTGGGTGGCAGGTTGCACACTTACGCTTGCATTCCAAGAAAACAAAGCAGATGCTAATGACGCGCCCCTGGGCCTGTGTCGCGCTGCGTTGCGCACGCGGGAGCTTACCCGGAGCCGGATCTCTTGAGGGTTGTAGTCTCGTGGCGGTGACCCGGTCCGTGCCCAGGGAGTCAAACTGAGCGGCGATATAACAGCGGTAGATGCAGGACGACTACGCCACCCGTTGAATGCAGCTATGGAGCTGCCGCTGCAGGACAGTCCGCTGAGGCCGGTGGATGGATGGTGCAGCGTAGATGGTATAACCCCCAACGGGAGGGGTATGGCCTCAGGGCAGCAGATGTGGATGATGGGGGTAGCAGGAACCACTCAGAGACGGTGCGGTGTAATTCAGGGTCTTTACTGGTAACAACGATAGACCCTCCCGGAGTACTTGCTAGTGAACGGGGCCTGGTCAGTCCTTGAGCAGATGGGATCTCCCCTGGCCAGGCGGAGTTGTAGGCCTCCCAAACTGACTGTACTCTTCTGGCTACCTTGCTAGAAGCGGATATAAGTAGCCCACGTCCCTGAGTGTACCGTGTGGTGCTCACCCGTATGGCCGGTGACTCGGGGCCTTCTAATGGCTTCCGCTCCACGATGGCGGTGCTGGTCCCACGCGTGTGACCGTGCCTTCGGGTTTCTGGGCCTGAGGACCTGAAATCCCCTGCCGGTCGGCTTCTGCTGCTGGGTAAGAGTTAGTCCCCACAGCCTCGGACGCCGGGTCCGGTAAGAAAGCTTCTCAGTCAGGGCGAGCTCTGCAGCTGCCAGCCCCTGACTTGTAGTAGTATTGCTCCCACTGAGCTTCTGCTGTTTCTTCCTGTGACTGTTTCTTGTCTCTACTTTCCTTGACTGCTAACCCTGCTTCAGCCCCGGGTTTATATAGGGGAAGTTCTTCCCCTCCCAAGACTGGGCAGGAGGTGTGGCATGCACAGGATCCCTGACCAAAGGACCTCCCACCTGCTCTCAGACATAATATCTCTATCACTGTGGCAACCAGACCCCTGGGGTGTCACATTCCCCCCTAGTGAAATTTAGTACTCCGGGACTAAACATATTTTAGAAAAACATAACAAGATATAACAATAACAATACAATAAGAAACACATAAAGGTGGTCACGGCATGTCCGTAACCGGGTGCAGTCTTTGAAGAAAGCAAGGTGTCCATTTCACCAAAACAGGGAGACGTAACCAGGTAGGGGTCTGTCCTACCCCGAGTCCTTAACAGTCTCTAGTCCATCCTGGGTTACGCTCCAACTATGTACAAGGATTCCCGGTAAGTCCACCAAGGATTCCTAAAAATAACTGGAAACACAAAATTATACACAAGCAACAATACACAGATAAACATAAATAAAACAATTTATACACTTCAAATCCTCCAGCGTGCGGGTAACTGGCCTCTAGTGGCCCTAGTGGACCTACGGAGCTGACTGTCTGGCCCTGAACTACAGGGTGTAGGAGCTGTCAAGGGTAAACTGGGCAGCTGTCTACCGGCTCTTTGTCTCACTAGGGGTACGGCAGGCTCACTATAAGCAGAGGGTTGATCCTCCTGTTCTGCTTGTGTGGAGTCTTCTGCCTCCTGGACCGGCTGTTCTTCCAGCTCTACCTGTTGCTCCGTAGGTGCTTGGGATGCTGGTTGGAGGAAGGTGAGTACGGGTACCACAACTGCACCATTGACTTGAGTCCAAGACCGAGGGAAGTCCCCGAGCACAGTACTAACCATATCTTCCCTTTCCTCTACGGGTCGATGGTCTTCTTGTTCCTCTTCAGGGTTCCTCAGTTGTTCGGGACACTTCTTCAGGTGGTCCCGGGATACAATGGCGGTGGTTTCCCCTCCGTCTTTACTGATGGTACAAACCTTCGGGTTCTCGTGGCTTGAGGGCAGTACGGTGTACGGGTCCTTCTCCCACTGGTCATCCAACTTGTGGAGCCGTCTCTTCCTCTTCAAGACCTGCTCTCCGGGTACCAGGGGAACAGCGGGAGCATACTGGTTGTAAGTTTTCTCTTGTCTTTCCCTAGCCTGACAGAGACTTCGCTCCACGCTCTCCTGTACTCTCCGGTACTGCTGCTGCCTCTCTGTGTCCCAGTCTGTTTCTGGTGAAGTGTCCTCGGGTGTCAGGACTCCCATTTCCAGGTCAACAGGTAACTTACCAGGTCTTGCCCTCATTAGGTAAGCCGGGGTACAGTTGGTGGAACCTACCGGGATGTGGTTGTATAGGTCCACCAGATCGGGCAACTTCTCAGGCCACAGACTGCGTTCTTCCAGGGGCAACGTTTTTAGAAGATCCATTACCACCTGGTTCATTTTCTCACAAAGTCCATTAGTTTGCGGATGGTAGGGTGTCGTCCTTATCTTCCGGCAGCCATACAGATTGCAGAATTCCTGGAAGACCTCCGCTTCAAAGGCAGGTCCCTGGTCCGTCAGCACTTGGTCCGGGTACCCGTGTGGACGGCAAAAGTGCTGCTGGAAGGCTCTAGCTGCTGTTTGAGCCGTTAAGTCCTTGACGGGGACGACAACCAGAAACCGGGAGTAATGATCCACGATGGTTAACGCGTAGACGTAGCCACTTCTGCTTGGGGTCAGTTTTACATGATCCAAGGCTACCAGTTCCAACGGTTGCCGGGTGACGATGGACTGCAGGGGAGTCTTCTGGCTGGCACGGTCCTTCCTTCTCAGGTTGCACGGGCCACAGTCTCTGCACCACTTCTCAATGGTTCCCCTCATGCCTACCCAGTGGAACCGCTCGCGCAGCAGGAACTCCAGCTTCTTCCACCCGAAGTGCCCAGCTCCGTCGTGGTATGCCTCCATCACCATGGCTGCGTCCCTTCGTGGCACCACTACTTGCCAGAGTAATTCATGCGTCCGGGAGTTAACCATTCTGCGGCACAACTTCCCTTTGTAAAGGAACAGTCGACTCTTCTCTGCCCATAGTTGTTTGGCTTCCTCCGGAGCGTCTGGTTCAAGGCGAGCCTCCGGCCGAGTCAGCATCTCCTTCACCAGTCGGACGGCAGGGTCGCTGTCTTGCGTTTCCGCCCAGTTGTAGTGGGGTAAGGGGTTCAACGTAGCAGTCTGCTTACTCCTTACCTGGTGGGAATACTGAATAGTCCCATGACGGTGGAACGCAGGGAGTTCAACTTCTTCCAGTCCCTCCGGATCTTCTCCTCCGTCCGGCAGGTTGGGCATCCTGGACAGGGCGTCCGCGTTGGTATTGGAGCGTCCTGCCCGGTATTTGATTGTGAACTCGTAGTTGGACAGACGGGCCATCCACCTCTGCTCCAGGGCACCGAGTCTTGCCGTGTCCAGGTGTGTCAACGGGTTGTTATCCGTGTACACGGTGAACCGGGAAGAAGCGAGGTAATGCTTAAAGCGCTCGGTGACTGCCCATACTAGGCCAGGAACTCTAGCTTAAATGAGCTGTAATTCTCGGGGTTCCTTTCGGTGGGTCGCAGTTTTCGGCTGGCGTAGGCGATTACTCGTTCCTTCCCCTGCTGGATCTGGGACAGTACGGCTCCTAGCCCGATGTTACTGGCGTCGGTGTAGAGGATAAAGGGCTGGCTATAATCCGGGTACGCCAGGATTTCGTCCCCCGTGAGGGCCATCTTCAGCTGGCAGAAGGACTCTTCTTCCAGCTCCTCCCATTTGAAGGGCGGCTTCTGGTTCTTGGCCTTCCGGGACTGGCCTATCAGGAGGTCCTGCATAGGTGCTGCCTTTTTGGTGAAACCGGGAATAAACCTTCGGTAGTAGCCTACCAACCCGAGGAACTGCCGCACTTCTTTTACGCTGGAGGGGCTTGGCCATTCCTTAATTGCGGTGATCTTATCAGGGTCGGGAGCCACTCCGTCAGCGCTCACCACGTGTCCCAGGTACTGCACCTTTGGTTTCAGGAGGTGACACTTGGAGGGTTTCACCTTTAGGCCGTAACTTGCCAGAGCTTCGAACACTTCCGCCAGGTGTTTCAGGTGGTCCTCATACGTCTTGGAATATACGATGACATCGTCCAGGTACAACAGGACCGTCTCGAAGTTTCTGTGGCCCAGACAACACTCCATTAGTCGTTGGAAGGTTCCCGGTGCGTTGCAGAGTCCGAACGGCATGCAGGTGAACTCGCTAAGTCCCATCGGGGTGGTGAATGCGGTCTTCTCCCGGTCCGCCTCTGCTACAGGAACCTGCCAGTACCCGCTAGTGAGATCCAAGGTAGAGAAGAAGTTAGCAGATCTTAAAGCAGCCAATGACTCCTCTATCCTTGGTAAGGGGTACGCATCCTTGTGTGTGATACGATTGATTTTCCGGTAATCTACACACATCCTCATGGTGTTGTCCTTCTTTCGGACTAAGACTAGTGGAGCTGCCCAGGGGCTACAGCTATCCCTGATCACCCCAGCCTCCTTCATGTCTCTAAGCATCCCCTTGGCGTGTTGGTAGTGTGCAGGGGGTACGGGTCGATACCTCTCTTTTATGGGAGGATGGTCTCCCGTGGGGATGTGGTGTTCTACCCCCTTGACTCGCCCGAAGTCTAACGGGTGTTTACTAAACACTCTCTCGTACTCTTGAACCACCCGATAGACTCCCTGTTTCTGATGTGAGGGAGTGGAGTCAGTACCCAAATGTAGTTGCTGACACCAGTCCTCCTTTGTTTTCTTAGAGCCGTTACCTTCCTCCGGGTGAGATGGAGGCAAGGGTTCCACAGATTGTATAGCATTTTGGTTAATGGTATATAATTTGGCTAGCGTGGCATACCGGGGCAGGTACACTTCCCTCTCCCCGATATTGATTATGCGAACGGGCACCCTCCCATGGCGTACATTGACCACCCCCCGTGCTGTCAAAATGGTGGGCCTACTGTCTGAGTAAACTGGTACTACCATTGCCTGGTAATCTCTACCTCTCAGACCAATAGCTGCCCGGCACCAAATCATCATTTCACTTTTTGGGGGCATGGCAATAGGAAAAGGGTCACACATTCTTACGCTACCAATCTCACCGCCGGAGAGTTCCACCTGTTGCCGTCGCATCAGTGCCCGGATCTCTTTCTGGAGCACCCGCTGCTCGCCGGAGCTGGCGTTCTTGGCAACCTGCTGTAAAAGGAAAATCACCTCTGCAAGACAATTTTCAATTACATTAGTTCCTAGAGTTATTTTTGGGTGACTCTCATGTTTGTCAATATCTACAATGATCAGTCCCTGTGCTGCCAGTTCGACTCTACCGATTTTGATGGTCACCTCTTTAAATCCGATCTGTGGCACGGGCTGGCCATTGCTGGCGATGATACTCAAGTCGTCGTCAGGGTAGCGGGTAATATCCGAGTCATTCCAGTACTGCTTAAAGAGCACGTACGGGATGGTGGTGACCTGTGACCCGGTGTCCAGTAGGGCACTCATGGGAATGCCATCCAGTACCACAGGCAAGACTGGACGTCCTCCCACATATCTGTCGCGCCAGTTCGATGGGCCTGGTGATCTTTTTCCTGGGGGTTGGCCCTCTACCCCAGGTTGTGCCCGTTTAAAGAACAGTACCTTGCCATATGTCCAGGTTGATTGCAGCGGCGGCAGATGGGTCGTCCGTCCTCGCTGTATCGGTCACTGGGTCTTCCTCTGGCCGGTGGGGTCCTCCTTGGTCGACGCCACGGGATGTCCTCCGGTCCGGATGCCAGCTGGATCTTCCCTGGGGTGGAAGCCTGTAAAGACTGCACAGTTCGGGTTAGCGCAGCAACGCTCTTAGCTAGCTCTTGGACCTGATGGTGTAGGTCTGGAGCCGGGTCATTGTCCAAAGCCTGCGCATCAGCTCCCACAGGCCCTGCCGACAAGGGCGCCGCCTCCTGGTGGTAAGTGATAGCAGGGCGCTTGTGGGTCACAACGCCACCCGGTGCCGGTTCTCGGAGCACCCGGATGGCTCTGTCCTTGAACTGTGCAAAGCCCAGATGGGGATCCTGTAAGGCCATTGCCCGCAACTGGGTTCGGTGGGTATTACAATACAGTCCCTCTATAAACTGTTCGGTCAACAGCCTGTCCTCGTTTCCCACTCCATCAGGGTCGGTCTGCTTAATGGCCCTCAGGGCCTCTTGTAGGTTTAGTGCATAGTCCCTTATACTCTCATGCGCTCGCTGCTTGCACCCGTAGAATCTAAGCTTAATCTCGGCTGAGGTGCGGGTATCAAAGGTGTCCTTCAGCCGGGTTAGTATCCCTGCGACAGTCTTCCTCCCAGGTGGCCAGGATTTTACTTCCCTTTTGGCTGCCCCGGTTAGTTGGGCCACCAGGATGCTCACTTTTTGCTCTTCTGTGAGGGGGTACACCTGGAAGAGGCTATCCAGCTTTTCTCTAAAGTCATGCAGGGTATGTGACTCCCCTGAGTACTGGGGTAGCCAAGCTGCTCCCGGGATATAGGGCATGGTGAAGGGCATAACTGCAGCAGCGGTAGCGCTGGCGGGGGTTGAGGCAGTGAAGCTCTCCTCCGTATCCGACATCTTCCTCCCCCCTAGTGGACCGTGGCCTACCTTGCGATGATCCTGTTCCGTAGGCCGCGGCTCCGCAGTGGATCGTCAGGGTTGAGGACCTTCCGTCGCGCTCCTGTGACGTCGGCGTCTCCTGGGCTCCTTCCAGGACCTTACGCAACGTCCGGACGTGAGGCGGGGCTTCAGTTCTCGCGCGCTTTCGGAGTCCACGCCCCTCTTCTTCCCGCGCGGCGTCCTCAAGATGGCGTCCAATGGCGGGAAAACTCCACGGATGGCGGGAAGAAGGCAGAAGATGGCGCCGGATGGCGGGAAACTTCACCGATGGCGGGAAGAAGGCTGAAGATGGCGCCGGATGGCGGGAATCTTCACCACAGGTAAGTTTGAAAAGTCTCTTTTTCAGGCACGCAGTACCCGGTGGTTGCGGGCACGAAATCCTGCCGACTACGCCAAAGTTGACGCGCCCCTGGGCCTGTGTCGCGCTGCGTTGCGCACGCGGGAGCTTACCCGGAGCCGGATCTCTTGAGGGTTGTAGTCTCGTGGCGGTGACCCGGTCCGTGCCCAGGGAGTCAAACTGAGCGGCGATGTAACAGCGGTAGATGCAGGACGACTACGCCACCCGTTGAATGCAGCTATGGAGCTGCCGCTGCAGGACAGTCCGCTGAGGCCGGTGGATGGATGGTGCAGCGTAGATGGTATAACCCCCAACGGGAGGGGTATGGCCTCAGGGCAGCAGATGTGGATGATGGGGGTAGCAGGAACCACTCAGAGACGGTGCGGTGTAATTCAGGGTCTTTACTGGTAACAACGATAGACCCTCCCGGAGTACTTGCTAGTGAACGGGGCCTGGTCAGTCCTTGAGCAGATGGGATCTCCCCTGGCCAGGCGGAGTTGTAGGCCTCCCAAACTGACTGTACTCTTCTGGCTACCTTGCTAGAAGCGGATATAAGTAGCCCACGTCCCTGAGTGTACCGTCTGGTGCTCACCCGTATGGCCGGTGACTCGGGGCCTTCTAATGGCTTCCGCTCCACGATGGCGGTGCTGGTCCCACGCGTGTGACCGTGCCTTCGGGTTTCTGGGCCTGAGGACCTGAAATCCCCTGCCGGTCGGCTTCTGCTGCTGGGTAAGAGTTAGTCCCCACAGCCTCGGACGCCGGGTCCGGTAAGAAAGCTTCTCAGTCAGGGCGAGCTCTGCAGCTGCCAGCCCCTGACTTGTAGTAGTATTGCTCCCACTGAGCTTCTGCTGTTTCTTCCTGTGACTGTTTCTTGTCTCTACTCTCCTTGACTGCTAACCCTGCTTCAGCCCCGGGTTTATATAGGGGAAGTTCTTCCCCTCCCAAGACTGGGCAGGAGGTGTGGCATGCACAGGATCCCTGACCAAAGGACCTCCCACCTGCTCTCAGACATAATATCTCTATCACTGTGGCAACCAGACCCCTGGGGTGTCACACTAACTTCTATCATCATCATCATGCTCCTCACTTTGGCACTCTCAACTCGCCTGATGGAGAAGCCAGGGCCCACTGGAGGAGTCTGGTTCTCTGGTGGGCTCGTCCAATGCTGCCCTAAAGCAGGCCAGGCTAAGAAAATTGTTGGGGAAGTTTGAAGGAGAAATAGGGGCGGCTGGGAACCGCTTATGGACAACCGGCCGCCCCCAGGCGGCTGGGGACCGTGTGTGGACACCCGGCTGCAGGGTGGCTGGGGACCAAGTATGGACACCCGGCCGCCCCCTGGCGGCTGGGGACCGAGCGTGGACACTCGGCTTTTAGGCAGTAACCTGGTTGTCAGAGATGCTTCCAGGGGTCTTCCCCATGCTGTTCCCATGTCTTTTCAGCACTGTATGCATGTGTCACACAGCACATGGCCAGATAAGATTGTAAAATATTAAAATTACATTTCCCGGTGAATACATTTGTCACGGTTGAAAGCAATACAAAAGTGCAAAAACGCATAAAAAATGCTACTTGTGAACATAGCCCAAGGTGTGGAGGAGTATTTTTGTTTTTGGTTATTTATTTTACCTTATACACAAGTCTTTACTCTGCAAAGGATGTTCCTAAACATATTTCACAGGAAAACCGTTTCAGTTTAGTTCTTGAACGTTATATTGTGAGCTTAATACCTCTGACCACGTTGTTGACAGCAGTGACCTGGGGGTCAGAAATGCTTCCTGGGGCGATGCCCATGCTGTCCTCTTGTCTTTTGAGCATTGTCACTATAGTTTTGGGCACTTTTTAGGCTTTCTACAGACTGCCGGGGGTGCCGCCGCAAAAATGCTCGGGTCTCCCATAGACTAACATTGAGCTTCGAGCACCCGAGCATTTTAGTGCTCGCTCAACACTAATAATCACCACACTCTATGGAGACTCATTGTAACAAATTTAAGGAGCAACATACTAAAAACATTTTAATTGATAAATGTCATAAAACATAAAAAATAAAAATATTAGGCATTTTATATAATAATAATAATAATTAAAAAATAAAATAATAATCATTTTATTATTCCATGGTGCTTTACAATTCAGATGTTACATGTGCAATGTCAGACATTACAAAGTAGCACAATTCCTACAAGAGGAGGTGAGGTCCCTGCTCACAAGTTTGCAACTTAAAAGTAAAGTTGGACACAAAAGGTAATAAGTGTTTGTAGTATATGGTACGGCCACCTTTTAGAATAAATAAGGATATACATATAAGGCTGCATGAACCGGCCACCAGCCGGTATCTGTGTAGTGAGCTGGCAGACTCTGGCTGTTCTGTGATAATTGAGATAGAGCCTGTTACAGGAATGATTACGCAGGATGGTGTTGCCACCTTGTGGCCAGAGGTTGCACCTGCGCAGGGTGTGATGACAGAGAAAAAGACTGAGCCTCCTGTGTCCCGCCCTAGAGAGTCACGTGACCAGAGTGGGAAGCAGGAAAAAGCGGGCAAAGAGTCTGTTGTTGTCTGTGAAAAGAGCCAGGACGGTGTGCAGCTCCTCGTGTGTGGTGCAGAGGAGACTCTCAACGTGATTTCTTTTATCTGACACCTTATCCTCAGAGCCTTCCCCAGCTTCTGCACTGCTGAAGGATTCAGCTGTTACACTCCCTGCTACTGGAGTGTGGACTACATAAGGGAATCCACAAAAGCTGCTATCCGGATCAGAGAGACTGTAAGCGGGACCTCTGGCGAGAGGCCGAAGTATTCCTTTCTTTCAGTAAAATTTGTTGTTCCTGTCTTCTTCGGCTGGGACCCCTTCCTGCAAAGACAGACAGGCCTGCGACGGGGGACACATCCTTCTGGAGTAAAGGACTGGTAACGTGTGAGTAGGGACAGTGAGAGTCAGCTTATAAGTAAACGTTATTGCTGTGCATATTTACGGTTGTCATTTATTGTGTTCTGCTGTGTATACAAGTAAAGATACGGTTATCAAGATAGAGTCTGTGTGTGGGGATCTTGCTGGGCCAGATCATAGATACCAACTCTCGGCCTTGCCCGCGGTCACTTCATCTGGCGTAGTCGACAGGATCTGTGACCAACAAGATTCCCACCCAGGCCACGTGTACAGTCAGAAAGCCCCGCCGGTGTCTATTGTGAATCAGGTCAGGAAATTTGGCGGACGAAACTACCCTGTACCAGAGTGGGCGGAACAAGTCCGGATACTGGGGGAAATGTATAATATTGACCCTAAGACCTTGGCAGAAATGGCGGTACTGACGCTAGAGGGGGAGGCATGGACGACAGTCAGACTGGAGACGGCCAGGGGCCAGCGTACAGTAGATGATTTGGTGCGGGTGCTGGAGAACACCTATAGGCTGACCACATACCAGGGAACACTGCAACACATGTTCTTTAGACGGACACAGCTTGAATGGGAGGATATTCCCCAATATGCGAACGCCCTTCAGGTACTCCTTGAACAAGCCTGTGGAAAAGGGGAACAACTAGCTGGTATGGCTCCTCGTGACCTGGTACTGAGAGACCAATTTGTAATAGGACTGAGAGACCAGTATCTTAACCGCACGTTACAGGACTTGATCCGGATGATGCCGACTCTTACTTTTGCTGAAGTCAAACAGGAAGCCATAGAACGTTCAACGGGACCCGTCATGGATGTGGGGATTCAAGGTGCTGCGTGCAGATCCATATCTGACATTAAAAATCCGAACAGTGACACGGAAGACCTGAAACAGATGGTAGCAGACTTACAGAAACAGGTATTACAGTTGACATTAGACCGACAGGGAGACCAGCGAAGACAGCCTAGTCGTCCCGTGAGACAGTGTTGGTCATGCGGTGATCCTCGCCATAGGGCAAATCGTTGTCCTCAACACTTCCCTCCGCAAAAACCTCCGTCGCACCAACAAACAAACCCTCAGTCGCCCCAGCGAAGGGAATTTCGATCAGACCAGCGAATGGAACCCCAGCCATATCCACAAGCAGAGCTACCACGCCGGGCCTCACCACAATGGCCGCCGTTAAACTAGACATCCCTGCAGCTGAGGCTCGCGCAGCAGGGGAGGCCAAGGAGAGGGGTGTGGAAAAACAGAGCCGATGGCGGAGTGCTCTTGCCTCGAATAGCCCGACACTTGAAGTTGTCCTGGAAGGAATTGCCGTACAGGGACTGATGGACACCGGGTCACAAGTGACCACGATCTCTGAACAGTTTTACGAAAATTACCTCAAACCAAGAACTGCTCGTGACCCAGACACCGCCATTAAGATTATTGCGGCTAATAATCTACCCATTCCAGTGACCGGAGTTGCTTGGATGGACACAAAGGCCTGCGGACAGGACTTATGGAAACGAGGGATCGTCATCGTCAAGGAAGGTTTCGGCTCCGAGACCCATGTGATAGTTGGAATGAACATCTTGAAAGACCTGGATCTTATGCTGTTGACAAGAAAAGGACCCAAATACTGGCAGAAAGTCACCAAACATAAGCCGACTCATCTGGCATTCCAGCGCGTAATCCGGACCGTTGGACTTCAACAGATGGCAGAGGAACAACTACCCCTAGCCGCCATTACGGTGCCACGCCGTACTCGGATTACTTTGCCCGCTGAAAAAGAGACAGTCATTTCCTTACCCCTTAACACCCACCGACAACTTGAGGGGGTTGAAGTGTTGGTCAAGCCGAGGACCCCAAGTGGGGGTAAGCTAAACCCACTAGTTGCTCGCACTCTAGCCGTCGTGAGGAACGGGAGAGTCCATGTCAGGTTAAACAACACTGCAGACGTAGGCCTAGCCCTTGAAGCCGGCACTCAGCTTGCCCGGGTATATGCTCTACCCACGGAAGTGAATCCCATTGGACCCCTAAAATTCACCCCGTCTACAGAAGGCGACTGGACGGTAACCGTCTCAGCCATAAACGCTCAAGTAGACGATGAAGACATTGGGTGAAAACTACGGGAAAAAGTACAGCTAGACACGTCTCAATACACCAAACAAGAAGTGTCTCAAGTGGAGGAACTCCTACGGGAACACTAAAACTCCTTTGCAAAGCATGACACAGACTTTGGGTGTACCACCAGTATCCAGCACGAGATATCCACGGGCGACACCCCCCCATATCCGCGAGAGGTACCGGCAGATACCACATCAGCAATACCAGGAGGTGAAAAGCCTGTTAGAATCCATGCTACGCGCCGGAGTGGTACGTGAAAGCCAGAGCCCGTGGGCTGCACCCATGGTGATAGTCAAAAAGAAAGATGGTTCCCTAAGATTTTGCGTGGACTACCGTAGGCTGAACGCTTGCACTATCCGGGACTCATATCCACTTCCTCGGATCGAAGAGTCACTGACGGCCCTAAAGAAGGCCAAATATTTTTCGTCCCTAGACCTGGCCAGTGGATATTGGCAGGTTCCAATGAGTGAGAAGGACAGGGAAAAGACCGCCTTCATCCTTCCCATGGGCCTGTATGAGTTCGACCGGATGCCGTTCGGCTTGAATAACGCTCCGGGGACCTTTCAGAGACTGATGGAACGCTGTCTGGGAGACTTCAACTTTGAGTTTACGCTGATATACCTTGACGACATCGTGGTATACTCCGCCACCTTTGAGGATCATCTTCACAAGCTTGGCCAAGTGTTCCAGCGCTTGAGGGGACACGGCTTGAAGTTGAAGCCCAGCAAGTGCCTTCTGTTCCAGCAGGAAATCGACTACTTGGGTCACCGGATCTCGGCCGAAGGTGTCCAGCCCTCTCCGGAGAAGATAGCAGCCGTTCAAGAGTGGCCGCAGCCAACTACCGTCAAAGAAATCCGGGCTTTTCTGGGACTGGCAGGCTACTACCGTCGGTTTGTCAAGGACTTTGCTCGGCTTGCTGAACCACTGCATGAGGTTCTCCGAGGGACCGCGAACGGTCCCAGAGGGCGACGCATCAGTTGGGGGCCTGACCGAGAAAAATCCTTTCAGGCACTTAAGGCTGCTCTAACATCCCCCCCTGTTCTGGCGTATGCAGATTACACATTACCGTTTCAGTTGCAAACCGACGCCAGCCTTCAATGCCTAGGGGTGGTCCTCTCTCAAGTTCAAGATAATAAAGAACGCATGATAGCCTATGCCTGTAGGTCTCTCCGTGATACCGAAAAGAATCCCATCAATTACAGCTCCTTCCGTTTGGAACTCTTGGCTCTGACTTGGGCTATGACGGAGAAATTTGCCGGCTATCTGACAGGAGCGAAGGTGCTGGTCATGACGGACAACAATCCTCTTGCCCACCTAGAGAATGCCAAACTAAGGGCAATGGAACAGCGCTGGATGGCCAGGCTCTCTAGATTCCAGTACAAAATTAAATACAGAGCGGGGAACGAGAATCAGAATGCTGACAGCCTGTCTAGAGTGACATCATCCCCGCCAGTGGGGGACTGGGATGAAGAGTTGGAGGAAGATGAGATGCCTGACTTTGCCCGGCTCGCAAAGCAAATAGAAGATAGCCGCCAGTATGCTGTAGGAGGGATTGAAGCCGTAGTGGGATCTCCCCTGTCCCAGCAAGAATGGGCCAAGCTTCAAGATCGAGATCCCGAGCACGTCTTACTGAAACAGTATGTGAATAAACAAGAGAAACCGCCCTCCGAAGTGAGAGACCGACTATCGACCGGAGCCTTGGCTCTGCTCGCCCAATGGGATCGGCTGATCGTGAAAGATGGAGTCCTGTGTCGCAGGGCCCTTCTATCCCATATGCTGGAGGAGTGTTTGCAGATTGTCGTCCCGGTGTAGTTGGCCCATGAGATGGTGGGCGAAGCTCACAGGAGGAACGGCCACTTCGGCATAGACAAGACCCTCCGGTGGACCCAGCAGTTCATTTTTTGTCCGGGGCTCCGTAAGCTGGTTGAAAACATCTGTCAAGGATGCCGTACCTGTGAATTCCACAAGTCCGCGGAGCAGCGTGCCCCCGTCCAGACTATTAAGACGTCGAGGCCCCTCGAACTGTTGATGGTGGACTATCTGTTGATCGGAACGGCGAATAGTGGCTACCAGTACTGTCTGGTGATGGTGGACCACTTCACGAAATTGGCCGTCGCTGTTGCTACCAAGGATCAGACTGCTGAATCAGCTGCACAGGCCATCTGTCAGCAATTCGTTCGGGTCTACGGGTGTCCGGAGCGGCTACACTCTGATCAGGGGGCTTGTTTCGAAGGGCGAGTCATTGAAGAACTCCAACGGATGTATGGAATCAAGAAGTCCAGGACCACCCCTTACCATCCACAAGGGAATGGCGCGTGTGAACGCTTTAACTGGACCCTCTTACAACTGATGGAAAGAGGGAGGCATATCTAAAGAAGATTATAATGCAGTCTGCAGTTCCTGTAGGGCACGTATCAGGGTAGCTAAAGCTGACAATGAATTAAGGCTTGCAAGAGATGTCAAAAGCAATAAAAAAGGATTTTGGGGGTATGTCAAAAGTAAAAGAAAAGTCAAAGATGCTATAGGATTTTTACAGGATGAAAATGGAGAAATGGTAAGAGAGGATGTTGAGAAGGCCAAACTTTTTAATTCCTATTTTGCATCTGTTTTCTCTCAGAAAGAAAATGTAACATCAACTGATCTTCACTGTCCTTTTAAAGGAATAGAGGAATCCAAGTTATCTGTAAACAGAAAGATTGTGAGGGAATATTTAGCTAACATAAATGAGTTCAAGTCTCCAGGTCCAGATGAATTACACCCCAGAGTACTGAAGGAGATCGTAGAAGAAATTTTAGAACCACTCTCCATAATCTTTGAAAATTCTTGGAGAACAGGAGAAGTCCCAGAAGACTGGAGAAGAGCAAATGTTGTTCCTATCTTCAAAAAGGGGAAGAAGGTGGACCCAGGGAACTATAGGCCGGTGAGTCTGACTTCTATACCAGGAAAGATCTTTGAACAAATTATTAAACAACATGTATGTAAGTACATGGATAAGAATGAAGTGATTAACCAGAGTCAGCATGGGTTTGTAACTAACAAGTCATGTCAGACTAACTTAATTTCCTTCTATGACAGAATCACTGACTGGGTGGATCAGGGAAATGCTGTAGATATAGTATATCTTGACTTCAGCAAAGCATTTGACAAAGTATCTCACACCATCCTTATTGAAAAAATGACCAAGTATGCAATGGACCAGGCAACTGTTAGGTGGATTCATAACTGGCTTAGTGATCGGACTCAAAGGGTGGTTGTAAATGGCTTCACATCCAGCTGGATGAATGTCTCAAGTGGGGTACCACAGGGCTCCGTCCTGGGACCTGTATTGTTCAACATCTTTATCAATGATTTAGATGAAGGAATTGAGGGTAAACTGATTAAATTTGCTGATGACACAAAGCTAGGAGGGATAGCTAATACTAGAGAAGAGAGAGAGAGGATTCAAAAAGACCTAAATAAACTGGAGCAGTGGGCAGCAACCAACAGAATGGTTTTTAACAGGGAAAAATGCAAAGTACTACATCTGGGCAATAAAAATGAAAAAAGCATATACAGAATGGGAGGAAAAGAGCTAAGCAACAGTACATGTGAAAAAGACTTAGGTATACTAATAGATCATAGACTGAACATGAGTCAACAGTGTGATGCAGCAGCAAAAAAGGCAAATACAATTCTGGGATGTATTAACAGAAGCATACAGTCTAGATCACGTGAAGTCATTATCGGTCTTTACTCCTCTTTGGTCAGACCTCATCTGGAATACTGTGTACAGTTTTGGGCACCACATTTTAAAAAAGACATAGACAAACTGGAGCAAGTTCAGAGAAGAGCGACCAGAATGGTGACTGGTCTGCAAACCATGTCCTATGAGGAACGGTTGCAGGATTTGGGAATGTTTAGCTTGCAAAAAAGAAGACTGAGAGGAGACTTAATAGCTGTCTACAAATATGTCAAGGGCTGTCACATTGTAGAAGGATCATCTTTATTCTCATTTGCACAAGGAAAGACTAGAAGCAATGGGATGAAACTAAATGGGAGGAGACACAGATTAGATATTAGAAAAAACTTTTTGACAGTTAGGGTGATTAATGAGTGGAACAGGCTGCCACGAGAGGTGGTGAGTTCCCCTTCAATGGACGTCTTCAAACAGAGGCTGGACAGACATCTGTCTGAGATGATCTAGTGAATCCTGCTTTGAGCAGGGGGTTGGACCAGATGACCCAGGAGGTCCCTTCCAACTCTACCATTCTATGATTCTATGATTCTATGATCCGGACACTGGCTGAAGACAAAAAGCCCGACTGGTCTCGATTCCTCCCAGAACTGCTGTGGGCCTATAATAATCAAGTCCATTCCGTCACCGGATACACCCCATTACCCTTCTCTTTGGCCTTCCAGACAAAGACATCCATGAGTTGCAACTGTCTAGCTCCGAAGAAGATACCTGTGGTACCTATCCTTCCTGGCTACAAACACACCGCCAGAGAATGGAGACTGTCTACCGGCTAGTAGGCCAACAAATCCAGGATCAAGTGCACGCTGACCCACTTCCGGTACAAGAGGACTCACTGAATGTAGGTCAACTGGTCCTAGTCCGTATAAAGAAACCGCAAGGGAAACTCCGGCCCAAGTGGGAGACCGAAGTCTATCGAGTAATTGGACAGCCGTACCCCGGTGGCCCCGTCTATCGAGTGCAGGGCGAAGACAGTGGCAGCATCCGAACTTTGCACCGTAATATGTTGCGCCCCTGCCGTTCCCAGCCTGACTCCCCTACTGTGATACCTAGAGAGATGGATATCACTAATACTGTCGGAGACGCTGACCCTGGGGATGTAGAGATTGAATGCATGCCTACCCCTGTCCGTCCGACTGACGCACTTGGACCGATTACCTCCTCTACTGACATGTCGACTGGGAAAGAGAGTGGGGTGACTGATCGGAGGGAGGGGATCCAACCTGTTAGGCGGACAACGAGAACCGCTGCAGGGGTACCTCCAGGACAGTCCTACAGAGACCAATATGTGTGGCCCTCTTCCCAGCCGCCCCCTGTCACATCCACAGCCATCGCCGCCCTGGAACCGGTCGTTGACAGGGACTGCCAACCTTTGAGTGGGGGGGCGTGTAGTGAGCTGGCAGACTCTGGCTGTTCTGTGATAATTGAGATAGAGCCTGTGACAGGAATGATTACGCAGGATGGTGTTGCCACCTTGTGGCCAGAGATTGCACCTGCGCAGGGTGTGATGACAGAGAAAAAGACTGAGCCTCCTGTGTCCCGCCCTAGAGAGTCATGTGACCAGAGTGGGAAGCAGGAAAAAGCGCGCAAAGAGTCTGTTGTTGTCTGTGAAAAGAGCCAGGACGGTGTGCAGCTCCTCGTGTGTGGCGCAGAGGAGACTCTCAACGTGATTTCTTTTATCTGACATCTTATCCTCGGGGCCTTCCCCAGCTTCTGCACTGCTGAGGGATACAGCTATTACACTCCCTGCTACTGGAGTGTGGACTACATAAGGGAATCCACAAAAGCTGCTATCCGGATCAGAGAGACTGTAAGCGGGACCTCTGGCGAGAGGCCGAAGTATTCCTTTCTTTCAGTAAAATTTGTTGTTCCTGTCTTCTTCAGCTGGGATGCCTTCCTGCAAAGACAGACAGGCCTGCGACGGGGGACACATCCTTCTGGAATAAAGAACTGGTAACGTGTGAGTAGGGACAGTGAGGGTCAGCTTATCAGTACACGTTATTGCTGTGCATATTTACGGTTGTCATTTATTGTGTTCTGCTGTGTTAAAAATGTATACAAGTAAAGATACGGTTATCAAGATAGAGTCTGTGTGTGGGGATCTTGCTGGGCCAGATCATAGATACCAACGCGCGGCCTTGCCCGCGGTCACTTCATCTGTATATGTTCAGATTTTTTATCAGTTAACAAAATGCATAGTTAAGATTGATAAATGCAAAAAAATGTTAGTAAACCTAGAAATTTGTTTTTTAGTTAATTTTTTTTTTATTTTAATTAATAATAGCATAGAAGGATAAGGAGGGGGACTAGGAACATAATCAATAGCCAAAATCATAGTCAGGAGGACAGCCGGGGTCAGATACTGGGTGATCAGTAAAAGCCAATCAGTATGAATACCGCGGAGCCCGGTGACAGAGGCGTTACTGAAACATGTCCAGGTAGAGATGGACCAGTCAGAAGGCCACAGGTAGATGGTGATGGTCCTTCTATACAGGTCCAGCAGTGATGGTGGATCTGCTGGACTTCAGGTTTTCTGTCTTTTAGATGGTTTCAGGGCAACAGTAACAGCATGCAAATGCACGAGCAGCCCTGGATAATCCACGCCGGCAGGATGATAAGATCCGGCGGAAGATGGAACCTATGAGAAGAGAAGTAAATATAATGTAAGTGATGGGACTCCATAATACATGATACTACTGTGCGGTCACTGTGGCGGACGGCAGAGGAATCTCATCACACAGAGGTCAGGGATCATTGTCAGCCATCATACATGTGACAATCCATCACTGACAGATGACATCTGCTCCGCATGAATTATTCTCACTGACCGACATCACACAACATGGAGCTGATTCTCACACTTACCTCGTCTCTTATTCCCCTTTTCTACATTTTCAGATTTTTCTTGCTCTTTGCTCAGATTTATTGAAGATTTTCTTTCCTCCTGAGCTGGAAATTCTGATCAGAAAGTAAAAAAAACCTCAGTAACGACATATTCCCATGGGACCTGCTTAGTCTCCTGTATATAGTCCTGTCTCCTATAGTCCTGAAAATCTAGTATTGCTTCATAATAGGGCAGAATAAGTCCTATATAATGTGCATAACCTCATCTGAGGGACATTAGATGTACCACTAATATAGAGAAGTAAGTGTCCTGTCTGCCGCCATGTGGTACATCATTGATGAGAGATATTTTATAATAGGAGACGATGTCTCCTTATGATGATGTAGGTTATTGGATGCTACAACATATCTCACAGAAACAATGAAAAAAACTTCTGTACACAATGTAAGGAAATAGAGATAGAGTATGGGCCATGGGCAACATAATTGGGATCCATGAAACATAGACAACATAGGAAACCTATTACAGAAAAACCACGTAGAAATATTTGAGCCTTAAAGACAACATTCACATTGTTGGTGCTGTAGACATGTACATACCTGACAATGGGGACGAGGATGGCAAACTGCTAATAGCATCTTCTCTATCAGATAGAGGAACAGAATCTTTCTGCCTGTTTGAAAGAAAATAAATGTGTAAATCAGAAATAAATGCAGTATAAAAGGGGTTTTCTCAGTATAAGAACATGGACAATAGGGCCTAATAGGATGCATGACCGTCATAGTGGGGAAGGTTTCCTGCTCAAAACTACCTTCTATAGAGCCGAGCAGAAATCAGCTGCTAAGCATGACTGGCATGTAATACTACATCTCTGCCACAATATGGGCAGCACTAAAAATGCATGACCGGCCGCAATTATAGACTGTTAGTTATCACCAGCAGTTTCTAAAGGCAAAAGCACAATTACCGCTCATCATGGGGTGGTGGATGCTGAATTTGATAATATGGTATTTATATCCTATATTTGATGTTGTGTACATATATCATCCTGAAGCTCCCAGTAGTGGCCCCATAATCTACTCACATCTCTGAGATGTTTGTGCTGGATTCTACGGTATACTCTGGAGAGGACTTGGGATCCTCATTGTCCATTGTCCTGGTAGCAGTGGTACAGAGCTAAATGTGGAAACAATAAAAAATATATGAAATAATTTAATGTTTACTTTTACGTGTCTTTTACACATATTTTGGATTTATTAATCACATACTTACTTTTGAAAATCGTTCAGAAGTTGATATAAAATTGTGGAAGTCAAGACTCTCATTGTCCTCACTTGTGTGCTCTGAGACCAGATGTTTGTTTATATCATAATGATCTACAAGACATAGATAATGAAGTGCTATTAGAGGTTGTCAGTATAACACAGTCACCATTTATCATTAATATTAATGGGAAACAATTGTTACATATTAAGGAAGACGAGACAAACAGCCGCTTAGTCTAGATGACGTCTTCTTCTACTTACTCATAAATAAGCTGGTGTCCACATCTGATGTTAGCTTAGGAACATACACCGGCTTTTGACTTAGAAGGTTATCAAAGTCTAAGTCACTTAAGAAGGGATGACCCTTGATCTCAAATACTCCTCCTGGATAAAGAAAAACAAAGGTGATGTGGATATTGTCAGAAACTCCCCCATATCTAAACGGTGTATCTTAATCTGAACTAATTATATAACTGAGCCGACATGTAAGAAATAGACTAAAGCACTAAAAATGCACAAGCTGATAGACAAGTGCCGATCCTCATGTACATTTGCGATATGTCCTCGGTGTAATAAGGAAATAATAATATTATTATATCTGTTACCTGTCCCAAGTCTATGCACAGGATTTATTATGAGCAGCTCTGTGATAAGGGTCTGAGCATCAGGTGGAGGAGCACGATCACAATTCCAAATTATGTGTCCTGTTATGTAGAAAATTACAGAACATAAAACCTCTTTACTGGACTATAAGATAAAGCAAAGGAAAAAACTAAACTAATGTAACCAGTCAAAGCAATGATTGGATCATTCTACTTACCAATGCCAATACTTTTATAAAGCTCAATTACAGAACCCCCACGAAGTGGTACGTATCCCAGGAGAAATTCAAGTAGGATTATCCCCATTGACCACCAGTCAACAGGTCTTCCGTAGCCTTTCTTTAGGATGATCTCTGGGGCTTTGTATAACGGGGTGCCACAGTCCTGGAAACCAAGAGAGATTAGAGATGAAAATAGATTAAATTATTATTTTGCCAAGTTTTCGACATAAAAACAGAATGACAGAAGATAAAATATCAGTGGAAAAGTTATCTAAAAATGAAGAATGTAGAGAAGACACAATAGGGTGATGAGATTTGTACAGAACCAGCTAAGTTCCTGTAAATAATGCTGACCTCACGGTTCAGGAACTCTCTGGCGATGTCCTCCGCTAATTCCTTGTAGATGTTGGTGTTTGGTATCATGACACCAACTTTTGAAAGCCCAAAATCTGTGACTTTAATATGTCCAGTAGACGTTATCAGGAGGCTGTGAAAGAAAAGATGGGTTTAGCTTCATAGACCGTGAGATGATAAAGGATAAATTTCCCCCTTTTGTTATAATACAGGGGGCACTTACTTCTCTGGCTTCAAGTCTCTGTGCACCACACCATAACTATGGAGGTATTCTACAGCAAGAACCGCTTCTGCAAAGTATAAGCGGGCCAAGGGGACAGGTAAAGGACCCCTGGTTCTTAGGAGGGTCCTGCAGTCTCCACCTATAGAAGAAAGAAAATATGACAGGTAAGTGGTTTATTCAGCGGATCACCATAATGTATAATGAGAAGTGAGCAGAGACATTGGGGCAGGAGAGAATATATAAAGATATAATGTATATTCGACATAATATTAGTCTGAAGTCATGGTGAAACGTCATCCATGTAACTAATAACACAAATAGCATCTTGTCTACAGCTGGAGATACTGACAGTGCGGACATACAGGGAGATCACACACATCAATGACTTTCCGGGCATCTTGGTAATGGATAACCTGTAGTAAATGCTCTGTGGGGATGTAACCATTCACATTGAAAAATCCTAATTTTAAGAGTGGTGATAAAATGTAAGCAGACATGGTCTGAATATAATACAATGTACGTGTCCTACCTCCTACATACTCCATGACCATACACAGGTGAGATCTTGTAGGGAAGGAGCAGAGCATGGAGACCACAAAGGGACAATCAGCGAATGTCAGGATGTCCCTCTCCAGAAAGGCCATTTCCACTTTCCGTGGCCTATCCAAGTTCTTCTTGGCCATTTTCTTCATAGCAAAGACCTGTTGTGAGACTTTATGATGCACTAAGTAGACGGCACTAGAGAGAAGGAGAATCCAAGGGTTATAATAAATCCTTATTACAGTCTGTATATAGAAGTCATTATATGATTTTCTGTACTAATGTTTATACTAGAAGTCCGGCCATCACTAGAAATCCACATCTAGAAATACATGAGACACTACATAGATCACCTATGGGAGGTTCCACAATGCCACGTCTGCCGGAGCCCTCACCAAGGTCACATTACAGGTGAGAGAATCTACCGAAATTCTTCTTGGGCAGATTCGCTATAATTGACCAGTAGTTACGATTCAGTCCAAATAAAAATTGGTCCAAATTGAAAGTCCTCCAATTGCTGTAAGCAGATGTTTTTTAAGCTCTCTCCACACCCCAAAGCATAATAAATGGAGGGGAGGAAATACGTTAAAATGTAATTAAACATAATATACCCACCTGTCCTAGGCCCTCACCTGTCCATCACTGCAGTCCTCCATCCTCTGTGCCAGTCTTTGGTTGTTCTGGCGCCCCCTTCTGCTGCTGAGGCCAGTGATTGGACTCACATGGTCATGGTGGACGGTGGCAGGTGCAGATGTCATTGATGTCCATATCGTGTCACCCCTATCGTGACCATGTGTAGCCAATAACTCTTATCAGCTCCATAATGAAGCCCCCCCAAAAAAACAAGGACTGGAGCGGAGAGCAGGAAAGCTCTGGTGGAGGTGGCAGCATAAGGACAGATGAGGGTCCAGGACAGGTGAGTGTAATGTATTATATTATTTGAATCCCTTTCCTTACAGTTTGATTTGTTACAGATCAGTTTGCTCAACTGGATATACAGTACAGTAACTGAGCTGAATAGTGACATTTAGATGTGGACAGTGGTGTGGACTTGTATCGTTTCCCTATGACAGTGATGGCGAACCTTTTAGAGACCGAGTGCCCAAACTGCAATCCAAAACTCACTTATTTATCGCAAAGTGCCAACACGGCAATTTAACCTGAATACTGTCTGAGGTTTTATTTTGGAAAAACAACTCCTACATTAGCACGCAATAGAGTCTATAGCAAAGAGCTTGTAAGCGCTGCAGTCCAAGCCTAAGATTCTCGCCACCGATTGCAGAGGAGGTCTGTTTTTGAGAATGGAGAGGATTTTTATTCAAAAGTAAAATTGCAAAGTCGTTTGTTTTTACAGCCTCTTTGTTTCTGTAACCCTTTATCATGATGAGAATAACCCTTTAAGCCAGGGATGTCAAACTTTAATATACAGAGGGCCAAAATTAAAAGCTTGGACAAAATCACAGGCCAAACTTTATATTTGTTAAAAAATGTCTACAATTCAGGAAGTTTTTCCTTATCAAATAAAACTATTAACTTTTGCAATTATATTGTAATAATATAATATGTTATGTAAGAGCCGTAAAAAGCATGGCCTAATGTAAATATGTAATAACAAAAGGATAAAAAAAACTTGAATAAAACAGATAATAAAGTATGATGCAAACAAATGTGCCCCCAAACAGAGTATGATACCCCCACAGTGAATTCCTCCACATGCACAGTATGATGACCCTACTGTACCCCCCATCAATCCCTGGTGACCCCATCACAGTATGATTGTGACCCCATCACAGTATGATTCTCCAGCAGTAATCCCCACACAGCCCTCCATACAGTATAATGGTCCCCACATAGTTCTCCATACAGTATAATGACACCACATAGTCCTCCATACAGTGTAATGGGCCCCACATAGTCCTCCATACAGTATAATGGGCCCCACATAGTCCTCCATACAGTATAATGGCCCCATATAGTCCTCCATACAATGTAATGGCCCCACATAGTCCTCCATACAGTACAATGGCCTCACATAGTCCTCCATACAGTATAATGGCCCCACATAGTCCTCCATACAGAATAATAGGCCCCACATTGTCCTCCATACAGTATAATGGTCCCCACATAGTTCTCCATACAGTATAATGACACCACATAGTCCACCATACAGTGTAATGGGCCCCACATAGTCCTCCATACAGTATAATGGGCCCCACACAGTCCTCCATAAAGTGTAAAGGGCCCCACATAGTCCTCCTGACAGTATAATGGCCCCCACATAGTCCTCCATACAGTGTAATGGGCCCCACATAGTCCTCCATACAGTGTAATTGTGACACCCCAGGGGTCTGGTTGCCACAGTGATAGAGATATTACGTCTGAGAGCAGGTGGGAGGTCGTTTGGTCAGGGATCCTGTGCATGCCACACCTCCTGCCCAGTCTTGGGAGGGGAAGGACTTCCCCTATATAAACCCGGGGCTGAGGCAGAGTTAGTGAGAAAGAAGACAGAACAAGAGTAGAGAAGAGAAGCAGCATAGCAAGAAACATCAGGAGCTCTGTGGGGAGCAGTGTTACAACGAGTCAGGGGCTGGCAGCTACAGAGCTCGCCCTGACTGAGAAGATTTCTTACCGGACCCGGAGTCCGAGGCTGTGGGGACTAACTCCTACCCAGCAGCAGAAACCGTCCGGCAGAGGATTTCAGGTCCTCTGGCCCAGAAGCCCGAAGGCACGGTCACACGCGTGGGACCAGCACCGCCATCGTGGAGCGGAAGCCATTAGAAGGCCCCGAGTCACCGGCCATACGGGTGAGCACCACACGGTACACTCAGGGACGTGGGCTACTTATTCCCGCCTCTAGCAAGGTAGCCAGAAGAGTACAGTTAGTTGGGAAGGCCTACAACTCCGCCTGGCCAGGGGAGATCCCATCTGCTCAAGGACTGACCAGGCCCCTATCACTAGCAAGTACTCCGGGAGGGTCTACCTTTGTCACCAGTAAAGACCCTGAACTACACCGCACCGTCTCTGAGTGGTTCCTGCTACCCCCATCATCCACATCGGCTGCCCTGAGGCCATACCCCTCCCGTTGGGGGTTATACCATCCACGCTGCACCATCCTTCCACCGGCCTCAGCGGTCTGCCCTGCAGCGGCAGCTCCATAGCTGCATTCAACGGGTGGCGTAGTCACCAACCATCTACTGCTAGTACATCGCCGCTCAGTTTGACTCCCTGGGCGCGGACCGGGTCGCCGCCACGAGACTACAACCCTCAAGAGATCCGGCTCCGGGTAAGCTCCCGCGTGCGCAACGCAGCGCGACACAGGCCCAGGGGCGCGTCATAATGGCCTCACATAGTGCTCCATACAGTGTAATGGGCCCACATAGTCCTCCATACAGTATAATGGCCCCATATAGTCCTCCATACAATGTAATGGCCCCACATAGTCCTCCATACAGTACAATGGCCTCACATAGTACTTCATACAGAATAATGGGCCCCCATATGGTCCTTCCTACAGTATAATGGCCCCCACATAGTCCTCCATACAGAATAATGGGCCCCCATATGGTCCTTCGTACAGTATAATGGCCCCACATAGTCCTCCATACAGAATAATGGGCCCCACATAGTCCTAAATACAGAATAATGGGCCCCCATATGGTCCTTCCTACAGTATAATGGCCCCCACATAGTCCTTTATACAGTGTAATGGGCCCCACATAGTCCTCCATACAGTGTAATGGCCCCATATAGTCCTCCATACAGTGTAATGGGCCCACATAGTCCTCCATACAGTATAATGGCCCCACATAGTCATCCATACAGAATAATGGGCCCCCATATGGTCCTTCCTACAGTATAATGGCCCCCACATAGTCCTCCATACAGTGTAATGGGCCCCACATAGTCCTCCATACAGTGTAATGGCCCCATATAGTCCTCCATATTGTGTAATGGGCCCATATAGTCCTCCATACAGTATAATGGCCCCACATAGTCCTCCATACAGTATAATGGCCCCACATAGTCCTCCATACAGTATATTGGCCTCATATAGTCCTTCCTACAGTATAATGGGCCCCACATACTCTTTCATACAGTATTATGAGCACCACATAGTCCTCCATACAGTGTAATGGTCCCACATAGTCCTCCATACAGTACAATGGCCTCACATAGTCCTCCATACAGAATAATGGGCCCCACATAGTCCTCCATACAGAATAATGGGCCCCCATATGGTCATTCCTACAGTATAATGGCCCCCACACAGTCCTCCATACAGTGTAATGGGCTCCACATAGTCCTCCATACAGTATAATGGCCCCACATAGTCCTCCATACAGTATAATGGCTCCAAATGCTCCTCCATATTGTAAAATGGCCCCATATAGTCCTCCATACAGAATAATGGGCCCCCATATGGTCATTCCTACAGTATAATGGCCCCCACACAGTCCTCCATACAGTGTAATGGGCTCCACATAGTCCTCCATACAGTGTAATGGCCCCATATAGTCCTCCATACAGTGTAATGGGCCCACATAGTCCTCCATACAGTATAATGGCCCCACATAGTCCTCCATACAGTATAATGGCCCCACATAGTCCTCCATACAGTATATTGGCCCCATATAGTCCTTCCTACAGTATAATGGGCCCCACATACTCTTTCATACAGTATTATGAGCACCACATAGTCCTCCATACAGTGTAATGGGCCCCACATAGTCCTCCATACAGTATAATGGCCCCACATAGTCCTCCATACAGTATAATGGCTCCAAATGCTCCTCCATATTGTAAAATGGCCCCATATAGTCCTCCATACAGTATAATGGCCCCTCATACTTCTCCATATTTTATAATGGCTCCATATAGTTCTCCATACAGTATAATGGCCCCGCATAGTCCTCCATACAGAATAATGGGCCCCCATATGGTCCTTCCTACAGTATAATGGCCCCCACATAGTCCTCCATTCAGTGTAATGGGCCCGCATACTTCTCCATATTTTATAATGGCCCCACATAGTCCTTCATACAGTATATTGGCCCCATATAGTCCTTCCTACAGTATAATGGGTTCCACATAGTTTTTCATACAGTATTATGAGCACCACATAGTCCTCCATACAGAATAATGGGCCCCACATAGTCCTCCATACAGAATAATGGGCACCCATATGGTTCTTCCTACAGTATAATGGCCCCCACATAGTCCTCATACAGTGTAATGGCCCCATATAGTCCTCCATACAGTGTAATGGGCCCACATAGTCCTTCATACAGTATAATGGCCCCACATAGTCCTCCATACAGTATAATGGCCCCACATAGTCCTCCATACAGTATATTGGCCCCATATAGTCCTTCCTACAGTATAATGGGCCCCACATACTCTTTCATACAGTATTATGAGCACCACATAGTCCTCCATACAGTGTAATGGGCCCCACATAGTCCTCCATACAATATAATGGCCCCACATAGTCCTCCATACAGTATAATGGCTCCACATGGTACTCCATATTGTATAATGGCCCCATATAGTCCTCCATACAGTATAATGGCCCTGCATACTTCTCCATATTTTATAATGGCCCCATATAGTCCTTCCTACAGTATAATGGGCCCCACATACTCTTTCATACAGTATTATGAGCACCACATAGTCCTCCATACAGTGTAATGGGCCCCACATAGTCCTCCATACAGTATAATGGCCCCACATAGTCCTCCATACAGTATAATGGCTCCATATAGTCCTCCATACAGTATAATGGCCCCGCATAGTCCTCCATACAGTATAATGGCCCCACTTAGTCCTCCATACAGTATAATGGCCCCACATAGTCCTCCATACAGTATAAAGGCCCCACATAGTCCTCCATACAGTATAAAGAGACCACATAGTCCTCCATATTATATAATGACTCCGCATACATCTCCGTACAGTATAATGGCCCTGCATAGTGTTCCATACTGTATAATGGCCCCACATAGTCCTCCATACCTTATAATGGCCCTACATAGTCCTCCATACAGTATAATGGCCCCGCATGGTCCTCCATACAGTATAATGGCCCCGCATACTTCTCCACACAGTATAATGACCCCGCATACTTCTCCATACATTATAATGACCTCGCATACTTCTCCGTACAGTATAATGGTCCTGCATATTGTTCCATACTGTATAATGGCCCCACATAGTCCTCCATACCTTATAATGGCCCCACATAATCCTCCATACAGTATAATGGCCCCGCATGGTCCTCCATACAGTATAATGGCCCCGCATACTTCTCCACACAGTATAAAGACCCCGCATACTTCTCCGTACAGTATAATGGTCCTGCATAGTGTTCCATACTGTATAATGGCCCCACATAGTCCTCCATACAGTATAATGGCCCCGCATGGTCCTCCATACAGTATAATGGCCCCGCATGGTCCTCCATACAGTATAATGGCCCCGCATACTTCTCCACACAGTATAATGACCCGCATACTCCTCCATACAGTATAATGACCCCGCATACTTCTCCGTACAGTATAATGGTCCTGCATAGTGTTCCATACTGTATAATGGCCCCACATAGTCCTCCATACAGTATAATGGGCCCCGCATACTTCTCCACACAGTATAATGACCCCGCATACTCCTCCATACAGTATAATGACCCCGCATACTTCTCCGTACAGTATAATGGTCCTGCATAGTGTTCCATACTGTATAATGGCCCCACATAGTCCTCCATACAGTATAATGGGCCCCGCATACTTCTCCACACAGTTTAATGACCCCGCATACTCCTCCATACAGTATAATGACCCCGCATACTTTTCCGTACAATATAATGGCCCTGCATAGCGTTCCATACTGTATAATCAGGTCGCACGTGTAGAGGAGAGTGGCCGCGGTGCTAGTGAGAGGGGAATGGTGCGCGGGCTGAGGAGAGTGATGGTGGTGGCGGCAGTGCTGAGGACATGGAGCTCGTGCCCACCGGGAGGGCTCTGCGTGCCATAGGTTCGCCACCACTGCCCTATGATAACACTGAATGTTAGAGCACAGAGGCAGAAGTATTGTCATAGGGAACCCTGAGAAATGTGGATTATGGTAACAGAAATCTCACCCAAAAGCTCCGCTGCTGATGAGTTTCGAAGTTTCATAGTCGCTCATATGCGGCTTTCCTGCCGGGATCAATGATGATTCGATCACGCTCTATAAAGGAATAAGAAATGATATTAAGGAAAAAAGCTCCAGATGCAGAAACGTCTCCCCCTATATTATGTCCCAGCTGATTTACACTGATCCGATGTAGGGAGGATACAAGCCGGACGCTCCGCAGACACGGATGTAATATAAGGGGGTCCTCTATACACCGGTATCATTGTAAAGTGCTGGATAATATGAGAGATCAAACAGAGAAGAACTTACTGGGAATCTGTCAGCAGGATTGTTCTATGTAATCTGGAAGTAGCATGATGTAGGGGCAGAGACCCTGATTCCAACGATGTGTTACTTACTAGGCTGTGTGCTGTTGTTTCCATAAAATCAGTTTTTGATCAGCAGGAGATTATCACTAGAGGACTATGTGTCTCGTGCCATGTAGTCCTATTGCTCTGTAACCCCGACTCAACCACGGATTAGCAGCGTTCTGCCTATGCACAGTGTACACAGAAAGCTGCCAATCAGTAGTGTGGGCGGGGTTATACAGGGCTCAGCATTCAGAGGACTGCTAGATCTGCTGCGAATAAAACAGTGATTTTATTACAACTGCTGCACCCAGTAAAGTAAGTGATATATCGTTGGAATCAGGGTCTCTGTCCCTACATCATGCTGCTCTCTGATGAAATAGCATGAACCTGGTGACAGATTCCCTTTAATATAAATGCAGTTGACTAACACATTAGTGTCATCTCCACTTAGAATAGAGACGTCCCCTGGTTATATGGGGGATAATACTGGTCAGGTCAGTCACACCCCATAATCTGGTGATACACAGACGTCCCCCTCTATGATACTTACACCGGCGGATTCCTGGATCTCCGGGATCTCACAGATTCCACTGTCAGGATTCACCAGCGCAGATGGAACTAAAATAGTGATAAATGATGAAGAGATAAAATGTATTAGACGATATCAATCCTACATAGATAATACAGCGATATAACGGGGAAATGACAAGACGTCTGTGAATGGGATTAATACTCGTTATATGGGGATTCTAATATGGGAACGTACGGGGCATCCACAGATAAATGTAATGTAAATGATGGAGGACCCCCAATCATCACATGAATGAGGAGCCCCCCACCCCTGCTGCACATGAGAGTGATGGGAAGAGAGCTGAAACATAGCAGCCATATGCAAATTAGCCTGGAAGTGCACTGGGGGCGTGTCACTGCACTCAGATTTCTCTTCCATGCCCCCAGTGCACTTCCATCCTGATTTGTATATGGCTTTTACATTAGATTTCTCCTGACTGGTACATTGGATTTCTGCAAGCAAATAATTATTATTAGGGGACAATGGCCTATACGGTCATACTCAGCGGCGGCAGGCCACGCGACTGCTATGGGACCCGTGAGCTGGTGGGGCCCAGTGTCAGCGCCCGCATTGGGCTCCGCCTGCATCGGGCCCCTTCCACATCCCACCCCAGATCGCAGTTGAAAGCAATGATGGAGGCGGGAGCGTTATATGAAACTTCCTTTCACATCATTCCCCCTCTGCGTCTGATGCAGCAGCGCGATGACATCAGTTCAATTGGGTTGGGTAGTGGAGCTGATGAGAGGCGCTGCAGAGACTGAAGCAGCGGGGGAACAAGGAGCGGTAAGTGTATATTTATTTATTTTTGAGTGAGTATGTGGTGCCCATATTGCTGGAGGACTGTGGCTGCAATCGATCCTATGGGTGCTGCACTCAGTCCTATGGGGGCTGCACTAAGCCCTATAGGGGTTGCACTGAACCCTATGGGGGCTGCATTATGCCCTATGGGGGCTGGCTTATATTGCGAGGAAGACCATGGGGGGTGCATTATATTGCATGGAGGACCATGGGGGTGCATTATATTGCATAGAGGACCATGGGGGTGCATTATATTGCATGGAGGACCATGAGGGGTGCATAATATTGCGTGGATGACCATGGGAGGTGCACAATATTGCATGGAGGACAATATGGGTGCATTATATTGCATGAAGGACCATGGGGGTGCATTATATTGTGTGAAGGACCAGGGGGATGCATTATATTGCATGGAGGACCATGGGGGGTTCATTATATTGCATGGAGGACCATGGAGGGTGCATTATATTGCATGGAGGACCATGAGGGGTGCATTATATTGCATGGAGGACCATGGGGGGTGCATTATATTTTGTGGAGGACCACGAGGGGTGCATTATATTGCATGGAAGACCATGGGGGTGCATTATATTGTGTGGGGACCATGGGGTGGCGCATTATATTATATGTAAGGCTATGTGGGACCATTATGATATTTGAAGGGTTATGTGGGGCCATTATAATATTTGGAGGGTTATGTCGGGGCATTATACTGTATGCAAGCAATTATACGGTGTGAAGATTTGTGTGGGGTCCATCTTACTGTGTGAAGGGCTGTGTGTTGCCTTTATACTGTTTGGAGGGCTAGCAGGGGCCATTTTATGGTGTGGTGAGGTATGGGGGCCATTATACTGCATAGAAGGCTGTGTGGGGGTCACAGTTGGGGGATCATACTGTGTTGGGGTCACCATGCTTTGCGTCGGGAGTTGAGGGGGTGTACAGTAGGGTCATTATACTGTGCATGTGGAGGCTAATGTGGAGGAATGCACCATGGAGGAATCATACTGTATTTGGGGGGCACTTTTGTTGGCATCATACTATAGGGGGGCAATGAAATAGAAATCTAGGACTTCAGCAGGAGGAAAATTAATATGTAAAGGCTGGAAAGTTGTGAGATCTGCTCTCCTGTCACTCCGACAATTATTTATTTATTTTTTTTCAGTTGGGGGGGCAATCAGAACTTCTGCTATTGTGCCCCATGATTTCTATGCATGCCCCTGGTCCTACCACTACTTCTATATGAAACAATGTGCTGCCAGGTTCCCATTACACAGAGTAGAGCAGACCTGAGCAAAGTGGAGCCCGTGGGCCACATCCGGCCCTCTGACTGTTCCAGTCCGGCCTGTGGACTGAGATAGCAGTAGGACTGAAGCAGAGGCCCACGGACCGCACCGTGCCTGCCCACTCGCTTACACCGCCGCCTGGCCCTGTCTCCATCTGCGAGCCGCTGAGCTGCTGCATTAGTAGAGGAGGGACCTCCAGCCCCTTCCTCCGCCAATCAGCGTGTGAAGCAGCTGACGCAATGACGTCATCGGAGACATGAAAAGAGGCACAGCACCGGGGGCACGGGAGCAAGGTGAATGTGTGCTTTTTTTAAGGTGTATGGGATGTCTGACAGGACACGGGGAGACTATAGGGGTCTATTGCAGGACATGGGGAGGCTATAGGGTTCTATTGCAGGACATGTGAAGGCTATAGGGGTCTATTGTAGGACATGGGGAGGCTATAGGGGTCTATTGCAGGACATGGGGAGGCTATAGGGGTCTATTGCAGGACATGGGGAGACTATAGAGGTCTATTGCAGGACATGGAGAGGTTATAGGGGTCAATTGCAGGACATGGGGAGGCTATAGGGGTCAATTGCAGGACATGTGAAGGCTATAGGGGTCTATTGCAGGACATGGGGAGGCTATAGGGGTCTATTGCATGACATGGGGAGGCTATAGGGGTCTATTGCATGACATGGGGAGGCTATAGGGGTCAGTTGCAGGACATGGGGAAGGCTATAGGGGTCTATTGCAGGACATGGGGAGGCTATAGGGGTCTATTGTAGGACATGGGGAGGCTATAGGGGTCTATTGCAGGACATGGGGAGGCTATAGGGGTCTATTGCAGGACATGGGGAGACTATAGAGGTCTATTGCAGGACATGGAGAGGTTATAGGGGTCAATTGCAGGACATGGGGTGGCTAGAGGGGTCTATTGCAGGACATGTGAAGGCTATAGGGGTCTATTGCAGGACATGGGGAGGCTATAGGGGTCTATTGCATGACATGGGGAGGCTATAGGGGTCAGTTGCAGGACATGGGAAGGCTATAGGGGTCTATTGCAGGACATGGGGAGGCTATAGGGGTCTATTGTAGGACATGGGGAGGCTATAGGGGTCTATTGCAGGACATGGGGAGGCTATAGGGGACTATTGCAGGACATGGGGAGGCTATAGGGGTCTATTGCAGGACATGGAGAGACTATAGAGGTCTATTACAGGACATGGAGAGGTTATAGGGGTCAATTGCAGGACATGGGGAGGGTATAGGGGTCAGTTGCAGGACATGGGGGAGGCTATAGGGGTCGACTGCAGGACATGGGGAGGCTAAAGGGGTCTATTGCAGGACATGGAGAGGCTATGGGAGTCTATTGCAGGACATGGGAAGGCGATAGGGGTCTATTGCAAGACATGGGGAGGCTATGGGAGTCTGTTGAAGGACATGGGGAGGCTATGGGGGTCTGTTGCAGGACATGTGGAGGCTATGGGGGTCTGTTGCAGGACATGTGGAGGCTATGGGGGTCTGTTACTGGACATGGGGTGGCTATGGGGGTCTGTTGCCTGACATGGGGAGGCTATGGGGGTCTATTGCAGGACATGGAGAGGCTATGGGGGTCTGTTGCAGGACATGTGGAGGCTATGGGGGTCTGTTGCAGGACATGTGGAGGCTATGGGGGTCTGTTGCTGGACATGGGGAGGCTATGGGGTCTGTTACTGGACATGGGGATGGTCTGGGGGTCTGTTGCTGCATATAGGGAGACTATAGAGTTTTATTGCAGGACATGGGTAGGCTATAGGGGTCTATTGCAGGACATGGGGAGGCTCTGGGAGTCAGTTGAGGGACATAGTGAGGCTCTAGGAGTCAGTTGAGGGACATGGTGAGGCTCTGGGAGTCTGTTGAGGGACATGGTGAGGCTATGGGGGTCTGTTGCTGGACATGGTAAGGCTATGGGGGTCTGTTGGAGGACATGAGGAGGCTATGAGGGTCTGTCCCAGGACATGGGGAGGCCTATGAGGGTCTGTTGCAGGACATGGGGAGGCTATGGGGGTCTGTTTCTGGATGTGGGGAGGCTGTGTGGGGCTCTCATGTTGGACGTCGAGTGATTATGGGGCTCATACGGTATATAGAAGGGGCTGTATTCGGGTTCGAACTGTATAAAGGGGGATTCTTACTTCTGCTCAATATTAAGTCATGCAATTAATATTAATGTAATTAATATAAGAATTATAATTATTATATTGATATTAATATGGATCAGAATTAATCACAGTCTCTAATGTGGCCCCTCGGGAAAATGAATTGCCCACCCTTGGAGTACAGAGTACATCTAACATTATCCCCGTCCTCTATTATATCTGGATATTCCTTGTAGAAGGTCGGATGATCGCTCACCTGTAATAAGATCGCTGTTCAGCTCCGGCTGACTCCTTGTAGGGTCAGGGATTTCCGGGGTCACATTTTGCTCATATTCGCCGTCGCCTTCTGGTGTTTCCTGATTGATATAATATATATAATTAATATGTGGAATATTTCACTAAATTACCAAATACATAAATCAGGAAGGACTAAATCAACATTTACAGATACACCAATTGTAACTGTACGAATCCCGCGCCATCTTCAGAACTTTTCTCAGAAAGTTCTCTCACTTCAGGGGATTAAGATGAGTTAACATTACAAAATCTCACGTTCTGTGTCAGATTCTATTTTCTACACCGTGATATCCCAGAGCGGTGTTATCTGCGTTCTATATACCATGGCGATATCTTGTAATTCATTCATTACAGTATTCGGTAGAATTGCTTTACACTGCAGCTCCTCTCCACAAGTCCAGATTAATATACTGTATAAGAGACTTGTATACACAATATTTCTGTAAAGATGTCTATTATCTCAGCTGCAGCATTTAGAAGCAGGAAGACTCTGATAATAGTGATAGACAGAGGCGGGATATACAGACTTCCCACCACTGAGCTGTGACTACATCTGCAGAATACAGACTGTCATCACAGACGAGGGAGCAGCAGAGACCTACGGCCATAAAATATCCTATGCCTGCCGGGGACTGACAGGGAGGCCTGTAAGATCTAACCCCAGATCTTCTGAGATCTGACTGGTGATCTGGAGAAGATCAGAGAACAAGGACGAGTGATAGAGAAGATGATGGCTTCTTACCAGGCGTTCCGATGAGCGGGCCGGACGTTCCAGTACACACAGGACTTTTTCGGCCAGGTCTTTAACAAAAGCCAAATCTCCATTTTGAGATCTTTTTTCAGCCTATAAAGAAGAAAAGAAACAATAAGGAACATTCTGAGGTGAGAAAGGTCACAATGGAGGCGGCCATTGTATGTGACATCTGCTCCTCTCTCTGCAGATACAATGACTACATATCTGGGGTTTATAGTGTTATATATTAGAGGAAAGGACAAGCTTCTATCCCACCATTATTGTCTATTATTACAGAGAAGTTTTGTGTGGAGTGTCCGCCATTTACCTGTTGTAGTAATGTCCTGATGTTGTGACATAAATCCATCAGATACTCTGAGGTTAGTTGATCTTGTTGATTTTTGGTCAGGCAGTCCTTTACTAGCTGCATCACCAGCCGGCGAGTGAAGCTGAGGACGCCATCGGGTGGTAGAAGCACAATGTTAGGGCGATTGATGATAAGAATGTCCAATAGTGCTTCTTCCTGAAAATCGTCTAGATATAATCCAGCCATAGCGAAAAACTGCAAGTGCTATCAATCACTATGGAACCAAGAATGGCACCCGTGAGCCTGTGTGCATTGTAGAAGTAGCAATTGTGAGCTGTGATGTCATAATGGCCGACTGTCATCACGGAATCTTGTGATGGAATCTTCAAAAAGCGGCTCTGCACAAATACAGTGGGAAAAATAAGTATTTGATACACTGCCGATTTTGGAAGTTTTCCCACCTACAAAGAATGGAGAAGTCTGTAATTTTTATCGTAGGTACAGATTCTAAAAAAAAATCCAGAAAATCACATTGTATGATTTTTACATAATTTGCATTTTATTGCATGATATAAATATGTGATCACCTACTGATGAGCAAGAATTCTGGCTCACCGACCTGTTATGCTATGTACGCACGTTGAGTATTTGGTTGCAGAAATTTCTGCAAGGTTTCTGCATTTCTTGGCAGCAAAAACCCTGCTGAAAAAACAGACGTTTTGCCGCGATTTTGATGTGTTTTTGCCACATGTTTGCATGAGGTTTTTGCATGTGTTTTTTTAAGCTTTTTTGTATAGCAGTGAATGCTTTTTGGAGCTAAATAAAGATATTTGAAAAAAGAAATGTTGAACATTGCTTTAACCCTTAGATTACTGTTGGACCTGGGGTGAGTATATTGGTTAATTTAAATGATTAAAGAATGTGTCTGTTATATTTCAAATAAAGTGTTTTATTCTTGGTGTGTGTGTTTATTTAACTTTTTACTTACAGGTTTAGTACTGAGGGTTAATCCATGTCCATAAAGACACATACAAAAAATCAATTGCTAGACACTCTAGTTAGACATTACTACCTTAGATACCAATTAGCCACATGATAGGCTCAGGGATAAAAGTGACTCCAGCTCAACCAATAATGTAAGTATAGTTCATTTATTAGAAACGATAAAAATTACAATTAAAAACAATAAGTGAAGATAGAGGGGAGTGAGGAGAGGGGGGACCTCAAACCAGGAGACACCGATATGTAGACAACGATACTAATGCTTACACAAAATACAGCCAGTTAATGACATCAATATGGCTGCTGTATATTAGAATAAGTCACCAATTAGTCAATTACCATACTATACCATTTTGCATACATAAAGCGTATTCTACAAACTTCAATTTAAAGTGCATAGTGCAAAACATAACTATGTATTATTCAATAGTAATAGATCCACTGGTATAAAGAGGCAAAAGTCAGCTATGAATGTAAGATGGTAGTGCATCAGTATCAAAGTAAAAATGAAAACAATGTAGTTTAATTATTGCCAAATTTGGCTTATATTGATAAACTGATGGTCAAAGCTGTACTTCCATCAGATGATAATTAATTCAAACATTGGCTAAAGTGAAAAAAATGATTCATTACCTGAATACTATGTAGTAAGTGAGCAGGGAGTGATAAGGACGCTGTGTCTCCCGCAGCCTCCATAAGCGTCCTTATCACCTCACTTATTGCACCTCTGCATGAGAATTTTGTCACGCAGCATCGGTGCAGTTAGTGAGGTCACTGGATCTCATCAGCTGATGAACTCATGTGACCTCTGTCCTGGCAGCTCAGCACTATACACTGCAGGGAGCGATCACGCTTCTGTCAGTTTATAGCCTGCTGTGAGGTGATCGGATCACCATGGGATACTTGTGATTCAGCGGATAGGTGAGTATAAGCTCTTTTTTTTAACATTCATTTAAACTTATTTTTTCCCTGCAAGCACAGACCCAAGCTGATGACAGCTCCCATCATCAATGCCTGCACTCGCTATTATCAGCGGCAGCAGCCCTAGGCTGTTGGGAGGACTGGTCTTTCATCAGCTGAACCTGTCACCCGCGGTCAATTCTTTATGCGTTTTTGCTGCGTTTTTGACCCATTGACTTCAATTGAGTCCGTCAAATACGCAGCAAAAATACACAGCAAATCCGCAAATATTTTGATACCTGCGTTTTCGTTGCAGATTTGACTGACTCAATTGAAGTCAATGGGATAAAAACGCTCAAAGAATTGACATGCTACAGATTTAAATGCAATGCTAATCCTGACAAGAAAATTCCTGATCTTGTGCACAGCACTTCAGGATTTTCATTGCATTAGCTGGCACAAGGATTCTCTAGCATTTTGGGCCCATTTCCGTGTGGAAAAAAATGCTGTGAAAATGCACCAATAACACACCATGTGCACACAGAACACAGTTTTTTTTAAGAAGCCCTCCTACTCAGCATTCTTTACCTGTATTAATTGCACCTGTTTGAAGTCGTTACCTGTATAAAAGACACCTGTCCACACACTCAATCAATCACACTCCAAGCACTCTACTATGGCCAAGAACAAAGAGCTGTCTAAGGACACCAGGGACAAAATTGTAGACCTGCACAAGGCTGGAATGGGCTACAGGAGAATAGGCAAGCAGCTTGTTGAGAAGGCAACAACTGTTGCTGCGATTATTAGAAAATGGAAGAAACACATGACGACTGTCAATCTTCCTTGGTCTGGTGCTCCATGCATGATCTTGCAATGTGAAGTAAGGATGATTCTGATAAAGGTCAGGAATCAGCCCAGAACTACATGGGAGGATCTGCTCAATGACCTGAAGAGAGCTGGGACCACAGTCTCAAACATTACCGCTAGTAACTTACTACACCGTCATGGACGAAAATCCTGCAGTGCACGCAAGGTCCCCCTGATCACGCCAGCACATGTCCAGGCCCATTTGAAGTTCACCAATGACCATCTGGATGATCCCGAGGAAGCATGGGAGAAGGTCATGTGGTCAGATGAAACCGAAATAGAACTTTTTGCTATCAACTCCACTCACTGTGTTTGGAGGAAGGAGAAAGATGAATACAACCCCAAGAACACCGTCCCAACCTTGAACCATGGTGGGGAAAACATCATACTTTGGGGGTCTTTTCTGCTAATGGGACAGGACAACTGCATCGTATTGAAGGGAGGATGGATGGGGTCATGTAGATTTTGGCTAACAACATTCTTCCCTCAGTAATGACAATGACCCAAAATACAGACAGGACAACTAAGGAGTGTCTATGTAAGAAGCATTTCAAGGTCCTGGAGTGGCCTAGCCAGTCTCCAGACCTGAACCCAATAGAAAATCTTTGGAGGGAGCTGAAACTAAATGTTGCCCAGCGACAGCCCCGAAAACTGAAAGATCTGGAGAAGATCTGTATGGAGGAGTGGGCCAAAATCCCTGCTGCAGTGCGTGCAAACCTGGTCAAGAACTACAGGAAACGTCTGACCTCTGTAATTGCAAAGGTTTCTGCACCAAATATTAAATTCTGTTTTTCTATTGTATCAAATACTTATTCCAGGCAATAAAATGCAAATTAATTATGTAAAAATCATACAAAGCAATTTCCTGGATTATTTTTTTTTTACATTCTGTTTCTCACAGTTGAAGTGTACCTATAACAAAAATTACAGGGCTCTCCATTCTTTGTAGGTGGGAAAACTTGCAAAATCAGCAGTGTATCAAATACTTATTTTCCCAACTGTAGATGCTGCCTTGCAATATTTAGGGTTTGTTCAAACTCGCGTATAAATAATGGGTCCCATTCCCATCCAGGAGAGTGGAAGAAATCTTAGTCACTAAGCTGGTACTGTAAAAAGGAAGTGTTTTTGTCACAGAAAAAAAAATGCTGATGTAATGGCATTTGTGGAAACACCCCACAGATATCCTCAGTCATATGATGGGAAATATTGTATATACAGTGGTGGCCAAAAGTATTGGCACCCCTGCAATTCTGTCAGATAATATTCAGTTTCTTCCTGAAAATGATTGCAATCACAAATTCTTTGGTCTTATTATCTTCATTTAATTTGCTTGCATGGAAAAAACACAAAATAGAATGAAGCAAAAATCAAATCATTGATCATTTCACACAAAACTCCAAAAATGGGCCAGACAAAAGTATTGGCACCCTCAGCCTAATACTTGGTTGCACAACCTTTAGCCAAAATAACTGCGAACAACCGCTTCCGGTAACCATCAATGAGTTTCTTACAATGCTCTGCTGGAATTGTAGACCATTCTTCTTTGGCAAACTGCTCCAGGTCCCTGATATTTGAAGGGTGCCTTCTCCAAACTGCCATTTTGAGATCTCTCCACAGGTGTTCTATGGGATTCAGGTCTGGACTCATTGCTGGCCACCTTAGAAGTCTCCAGTGCTTTCTCTCAAACCATTTTATAGTGCTTTTGGAAGTGCGTTTTGGGTCATTGTCCTGCTGGAAGACCCATCACGTCTGAGGGAGACCCAGCTTTCTCACACTGGGCCCTACATTATGCTGCAAAATTTGTTGGTAGTCTTCAGACTTCATAATGCCATGCACACGGTCAAGCAGTCCAGTGCCAGAGGCAGCAAAGCAACCCCAAAGCATCAGGGAACCTCCACCATGTTTGACTGTAGGGACCGTGTTCTTTTCTTTGAATGCCTCTTTTTTTTCCTGTACACTCTATGTTGATGCTTTTTCCCAAAAAAGCTCTACTTTTGTCTCATCTGACCAGAGAACATTCTTCCAAAATGTTTTAGGCTTTCTCAGGTAAGTTTTGGCAAACTCCAGCCTGGTTTTTTTATGTCTCGGGGTAAGAAGTGGGGTCTTCCTGGGTATCCTACCATACAGTCCCTTTTCATTCAGACGCCGACGGATAGTACGGGTTGACACTGTTGAACTTGTTTGGATGTTAGTCGAGGTTCTTTATCCACCATCCGCACAATCTTGCGTTGAAATCTCTCGTCAATTTTTCTTTTCCGTCCACATCTAGGGAGGTTAGCCACAGTGCCATGGGCTTTAAATTTCTTGATGACACTGCGCACGGAAGACACAGCAACATTCAGGTCTTTGGAGATGGACTTGTAGCCTTGAGATTGCTCATGCTACCTCACAATTTGGTTTCTCAAGTCCTCAGACAGTTCTTTGGTCTTCTTTCTTTTCTCCATGCTCAATGTGGTACACACAAGGACACAGGACAGAGGTTGAGTCAACCTCTGCGCATCCTCCTCCTCCTCATGTTCAGCCTCCATCTCAGATATCACCACATCAGTTACAAGCTGGAAGCACTGCAGTACTGCCTCAGCCAAGCGGCAACAGGCTGTGCTGAAACTCATAAGCTTAGGTGATAAACCTCACACTGCTTGTGAGTTGTGGACAGCTGTGAAAGAGCAGGCAGATCTGTGGCTGAGACCGCTGAACCTACATCCAGGCATGGTCATGTATGGGGGCTCTGAGACGAGGCGAGATCACACAAGTACCATGCCTGGCTCATGTGCTTAACATCGTGATTCAGCGGTTTCTTAAATCGTACCCCGAGTTGCCAGATCTGCTTGTCAAAGTACGCCGCCTGTCAGCTCATTTTCGCAAGTCGGCTACAGCTTCCGCCGCCCTTGCTGTGTTGCAGCAGCGTTTACAGCTTCCGGCACACCGACTGGTGTGTGATGTCCCCACTCATTGGAACTCTACCCTTCACATGTTGCAAAGGATTTGTGAGCAGAAGAGAGCAGTTGTGGAGTACCAGCTGCAACAAGGCCGTCGATATTCAGGTTAGACTCCACACATAAGACCTCAGGAGTGGATCTGGATGTCTGACATATGTACCATCCTGACAAACTTTGAGGAGTCCACCAAGATGGTGAGTGGTGATGACGCCATCATTAGCGTCAGCATCCCACTTGTCTGTCTTTTGCAACGCTCTCTGGAGAGAATTAAAGAGGAGGTATTGCAGCCAGAGTATGATGAGATGGATCAAGAAGCTGTAGCGGGTGATTACACACAGCCCAGCCTCATCTCATCCCAACGTGCATTGAGGGACAATGAGGGAGAGGATGAGGAGGAGGAGGAGGAGGAAGAACAGGAGCTGGTATCATGCGCTGTAGATGGTAGTACCTGTACAACTGTCATACCGTCGGTTCAGCGTGGGTGGCCTGAGGACAGGGGGGAGGAGGAGGAGAAGAGCATGGTCAGTCGTCATGTTGGTGAGGACACGGAAGCCTTGCCTGTTACCAGTCTGGCACGCATGGCTAACTTTATGTTACGCTGCCTTAACCGTGACCCTCGCGTTGTCAAAATGTTGGGTGACAGTCATTACTGGTTGGTGACACTTGTAGACCCCCGCTACAAGGAGAACTTTCACTCTCTTATTCCTGAGGTGGAGAGGTCTACAAAAATGGGGCAATACCAGAAGGCCCTTGCTGCAGAACTCTTAAAAAAATTCCCATCTGAACACGCTAGCGGCAGAGGTCACAGTTCGTTGCCCAACCAAGGCGTACAGGCGAGAGAGACGCAACTCCAATCCAGCAGAGACAGGGGAACACTGTCAACGTTCTGGGACAGTTTTCTGACACCCGCCCAGCTTACAGGCCCTGAGGCGCGGGGAACTCTCACAAGGAGTGGAAAGTTTCAAAAGATGGTGAGGGAGTACCTTGCCGATCGTACCAGCGTCCTCCGTGATTCCTCTGTACCTTTTAATTATTGGGTATCCAAGCTGGACACTTGGAATGAACTCGCTCTGTACGCCTTATCGGAGCGTGTTTTTAGTGCCGCTGGGGGAATTATAACTGATAAGCGCACTCGCCTGTCAACTGACAATGCTGACAAGCTGACCCTTATCAAAATGAACAAGGGCTGGATTGGGCCAGACTTTTCATCACCACCAAATGACAGCAGAGTAACATAAAGTCAAATCCACTGTGTTATTTCGGGAGGTGTATTCCCATGCACCGCTTCACACCCACTCATGGGTATACGCTTCCTCATTTTGGCTCTATTTTGCTCTTCTCCTTATCCTCAGCCTCCACCACCACTATACCACCAGGGTGACCTTGGTCCGTGTTGCCAGCATTGCAAGTTCCTCCCTCCTAATTTTTGGTAGCTTTTGCTTGGAAGGCATAGGAAAAGACTATGGGAGACCCACTCCCCAATAATGGGAATAATGCTTTTAAGATGCTGTACTGCATGGCTCTTGTTTGCCAGCATTGCAAGTTACTCTGTCCTAATTTTTGGCAGCTTTTGCTTGGCAGGCATAGGCAAAGACTATGGGAGACCCACTCCCCAATAATGGGAATAATGTTTTTAAGATGCTGTACTGCATGGCTCTTGCAAGGGGCATTTAAACCGTGTTGTTAAGCTACTGCGACCTCCACCACTTTTCCAAGGGGCATTGATATTGTCTTTTTATTCCACTGCGACCTCCACGTGTCTTCCAAGGGGCATTTAAACCGTCTTTTTAAGCTACTGTGACCTCCACCACTCTTCCAAGGGGCATTAAAACCGTCTTCTTAAGCTACTGCGACCTCCACCGCTCTTCCAAGGGGCATTAAAACCGTCTTGTTAACCCTAGAACGCATGACCATAAAAATCTACATTTTCACATACCTGGGGCCTTTTAGGCCCGTGTGCAAATAACATGGAATAACTCAAACAAAAATGACAAACAACTATATACCTGAGGAATACCTAGAGTTTCAAAATTCTAACTAAAGTAATCTTGCAGAAAATAGAAAACAATTAACAGGACGGGCCTGCGAGGCCCCAGGTATGCGTTCTAGGATTAAGCTACTGCGACCTCCACCATTCTTCCAAGGGGCATTAAAACCATCTTGTTAAGCTACTGCAACCTCCACGTCTCTTCCAAGGGGCATTAAAACCGTCTTGTTAAGCTACTGCAACCTCCACGTCTCTTCCAAGGGGCCTTAAAACTGTCATGTTAAGCTACTGCAACCTCCTCGTCTCTTCCAAGGGGCATTAAAACTGTCTTGTTAAGCTACTGCAACCTCCACGTCTCTTCCAAGGGGCATTAAAACCTTCTTGTTAAGCTACTGTGACCTCCACGTCTCTTCCAAAGGGCATTAAAACCGTCTTGTTAAGCTACTGCAACCTCCACCACTTTTTCAAGGGGCATTGAAATTGTCTTTTTATTCCACTGTGGCCTCCACGTCTCTTCTAAGGGGCATTAAAACCGTCTTGTTAAGCTACTGCGACCTCCACTACTTCTCCAAGGGGCATTAAAACCGTCTTGTTAAGCTACTGCGACCTCCACCACTCTTCCAAGGGGCATTAATATTGTCTTTTTATTCCACTGTGACCTCCACCACACCTCCAAGGGGCATTAAAACCGTCTTGTTAAGCTACTGCAACCTCCACGTCTCTTCCAAGGGGCATTAAAACCGTCTTGCTAAGCTACTGCGATCTCCACGTCTCTTCTAAGGGGCATTAAAACCGTCTTGCTAAGCTACTGCAACCTCCATGTCTCTTCCAAGGGGCATTAAAACTGTTTTGTTAAGCTACTGCGACCTCCACGTCTCTTTCAAGGGGCATTAAAACCGTCTTGTTAAGCTACTGCGACCTCCACCACTTTTCCCAGGGGCATTGATATTGTCTTTTTATTCCACTGCGACCTCCACCATTCTTCCAAGGGGCATTAAAACCGTCTTGTTAAGCTACTGCGACCTCTACTACTTTTCCCAGGGGCATTGATATTGTCTTTTTATTCCACTGCGACCTCCACGACTCTTCCAAGGGGCATTTAAACCATCTTGTTTAGCTACTGTGACCTCCACCACTCTTCCAAGGGGCATTAAAACCGTCTTGTTAAGCTACTGCGACCTCCACCACTTTTCCCAGGGGCATTGATATTGTCTTTTTATTCCACTGCGACCTCCACGTCTCCTCCAAGGGGCATTAAAACTGTCTTGTTAAGCTACTGCAACCTCCACATCTTTTCCAAGGGGCATTAAAACCATCTTGTTAAGCTACTGCAACCTCCACGTCTCTTCCAAGGGGCATTAAAACCGTCTTTTTAAGCTACTGCAACCTCCACGTCTCTTCCAAGGGGCATTAAAACCATCTTGTTAAGCTACTGCAACCTCCACGTCTCCTCCAAGGGGCATTAAAACCATCTTGTTAAGCTACTGCAAACTCCACATCTCTTCCAAATGGCATTAAAACCATCTTGTTAAGCTACTGCGACCTCCACCACTTTCCCCAGGGGCATTAAAACCATCTTGCTAAGCTGCTGCGACCTCCACCATTCTTCCAAGGGGCATTAAAACCGTCTTGTTTAGCTACTGCGACCTCCACCACTTTTCCAAGGGGCATTGATATTGTCTTTTCATTCCACTGCAACCTCCACCATTCTTCCAGAGGGCATTGCATTTCTTCCTAATTTTAGTCAGCTTTTGCTTTTCAATGCATAGGCGAACACTAAGGGAGACCCACTCCCCAATAAGGGGTAGAAGGTTTTTAGTATGCTGTAATCCACGTCTGTTTCAAGGGGCATTGCAGTTCCTCATAATTTTTGGAAAGCCTTCCATTCACTGCTTAGGCCAACATTGCACAGGAGACCCAGTTGCTATAAATGGAAAAAACGTTTTAGTTAAGGCCCTCTGACCTCCATGTCAAGGGGCATTAAAGTGCCTCGAAATTTTTGTTAGGCATTGCACTCACTGCATGCCCTTTAACTGTGTAGCCGAACCGCTCCTTTTGGTACCGAAACATATCCTACAAGACATGTGTGGTTGACTGGCGTGATATTGATGTGAATGGTCCCTGTTCCTCCTGCTCTTTCTCCTTTGCCACCACCTCATCCATCATTCATCACCTGAAGCTTTGTTTTAACGGGAGTCATAGAACTGGGATAGTAGCAGGAAAACATCCAGCAATCCTCGGAGAAGGTAGGATATGCGCTAAAACGCTGATCACCTCAGGCCTAGCCGCTACTACATACATGCGCTTGCATTCCAAGAAAACGAAGCAGACGCTAACTTCTATCATCATCATTATGCTCCTCATCTTGGCACTCTCAACTCCCGTGATGGAGAAGCCAGGGCCCACCGGAGGAGTCTGGTTCTCTGGTGGGCTCGTCCAATGCTGCCCTAAAGCAGAGGGAAGTTTGAAGGAGAAATAGGGGCGGCTGGGGACCGTTTATGGACATCCGGCTGCCCCTAGGCGGCTGGGGACCGTGTGTGGACACCCGACCGCGGGGCGGCTGGGGACCGAGTATAGACACCCGGCCCCCCCTGGCGGCTGGGGACCGAGCGTGAACACCCGGCCGCCGGGCGGCTGGGGACTGAGTATGGATGCTTCGCTGCCAAAGTAGCCATGAGGTAGTGGCCAGCTTTGGCCTCCTCCAAACTAAAAGGCCCCATTTCAAGTGCAAGCTAGCAGTATGGTATTGCAGCCTGGGGGTGGGTGGGTGGCAGGTTGCACACTTACGCTTGCATTCCAAGAAAACAAAGCAGATGCTAATGACGCGCCCCTGGGCCTGTGTCGCGCTGCGTTGCGCACGCGGGAGCTTACCCGGAGCCGGATCTCTTGAGGGTTGTAGTCTCGTGGCGGTGACCCGGTCCGTGCCCAGGGAGTCAAACTGAGCGGCGATGTAACAGCGGTAGATGCAGGACGACTACGCCACCCGTTGAATGCAGCTATGGAGCTGCCGCTGCAGGACAGTCCGCTGAGGCCGGTGGATGGATGGTGCAGCGTAGATGGTATAACCCCCAACGGGAGGGGTATGGCCTCAGGGCAGCAGATGTGGATGATGGGGGTAGCAGGAACCACTCAGAGACGGTGCGGTGTAATTCAGGGTCTTTACTGGTAACAACGATAGACCCTCCCGGAGTACTTGCTAGTGAACGGGGCCTGGTCAGTCCTTGAGCAGATGGGATCTCCCCTGGCCAGGCGGAGTTGTAGGCCTCCCAAACTGACTGTACTCTTCTGGCTACCTTGCTAGAAGCGGATATAAGTAGCCCACGTCCCTGAGTGTACCGTGTGGTGCTCACCCGTATGGCCGGTGACTCGGGGCCTTCTAATGGCTTCCGCTCCACGATGGCGGTGCTGGTCCCACGCGTGTGACCGTGCCTTCGGGTTTCTGGGCCTGAGGACCTGAAATCCCCTGCCGGTCGGCTTCTGCTGCTGGGTAAGAGTTAGTCCCCACAGCCTCGGACGCCGGGTCCGGTAAGAAAGCTTCTCAGTCAGGGCGAGCTCTGCAGCTGCCAGCCCCTGACTTGTAGTAGTATTGCTCCCACTGAGCTTCTGCTGTTTCTTCCTGTGACTGTTTCTTGTCTCTACTCTCCTTGACTGCTAACCCTGCTTCAGCCCCGGGTTTATATAGGGGAAGTTCTTCCCCTCCCAAGACTGGGCAGGAGGTGTGGCATGCACAGGATCCCTGACCAAAGGACCTCCCACCTGCTCTCAGACATAATATCTCTATCACTGTGGCAACCAGACCCCTGGGGTGTCTCATTCCCCCCTAGTGAAATTTAGTACTCCGGGACTAAACATATTTTAGAAAAACATAACAAGATATAACAATAACAATACAATAAGAAACACATAAAGGTGGTCACGGCATGTCCGTAACCGGGTGCAGTCTTTGAAGAAAGCAAGGTGTCCATTTCACCAAAACAGGGAGACGTAACCAGGTAGGGGTCTGTCCTACCCCGAGTCCTTAACAGTCTCTAGTCCATCCTGGGTTACGCTCCAACTATGTACAAGGATTCCCGGTAAGTCCACCAAGGATTCCTAAAAATAACTGGAAACACAAAATTATACACAAGCAACAATACACAGATAAACATAAATAAAACAATTTATACACTTCAAATCCTCCAGCGTGCGGGTAACTGGCCTCTAGTGGCCCTAGTGGACCTACGGAGCTGACTGTCTGGCCCTGAACTACAGGGTGTAGGAGCTGTCAAGGGTAAACTGGGCAGCTGTCTACCGGCTCTTTGTCTCACTAGGGGTACGGCAGGCTCACTATAAGCAGAGGGTTGATCCTCCTGTTCTGCTTGTGTGGAGTCTTCTGCCTCCTGGACCGGCTGTTCTTCCAGCTCTACCTGTTGCTCCGTAGGTGCTTGGGATGCTGGTTGGAGGAAGGTGAGTACGGGTACCACAACTGCACCATTGACTTGAGTCCAAGACCGAGGGAAGTCCCCGAGCACAGTACTAACCATATCTTCCCTTTCCTCTACGGGTCGATGGTCTTCTTGTTCCTCTTCAGGGTTCCTCAGTTGTTCGGGACACTTCTTCAGGTGGTCCCGGGATACAATGGCGGTGGTTTCCCCTCCGTCTTTACTGATGGTACAAACCTTCGGGTTCTCGTGGCTTGAGGGCAGTACGGTGTACGGGTCCTTCTCCCACTGGTCATCCAACTTGTGGAGCCGTCTCTTCCTCTTCAAGACCTGCTCTCCGGGTACCAGGGGAACAGCGGGAGCATACTGGTTGTAAGTTTTCTCTTGTCTTTCCCTAGCCTGACAGAGACTTCGCTCCACGCTCTCCTGTACTCTCCGGTACTGCTGCTGCCTCTCTGTGTCCCAGTCTGTTTCTGGTGAAGTGTCCTCGGGTGTCAGGACTCCCATTTCCAGGTCAACAGGTAACTTACCAGGTCTTGCCCTCATTAGGTAAGCCTGGGTACAGTTGGTGGAACCTACCGGGATGTGGTTGTATAGGTCCACCAGATCGGGCAACTTCTCAGGCCACAGACTGCGTTCTTCCAGGGGCAACGTTTTTAGAAGATCCATTACCACCTGGTTCATTTTCTCACAAAGTCCATTAGTTTGCGGATGGTAGGGTGTCGTCCTTATCTTCCGGCAGCCATACAGATTGCAGAATTCCTGGAAGACCTCCGCTTCAAAGGCAGGTCCCTGGTCCGTCAGCACTTGGTCCGGGTACCCGTGTGGACGGCAAAAGTGCTGCTGGAAGGCTCTAGCTGCTGTTTGAGCCGTTAAGTCCTTGACGGGGACGACAACCAGAAACCGGGAGTAATGATCCACGATGGTTAACGCGTAGACGTAGCCACTTCTGCTTGGGGTCAGTTTTACATGATCCAAGGCTACCAGTTCCAACGGTTGCCGGGTGACGATGGACTGCAGGGGAGTCTTCTGGCTGGCACGGTCCTTCCTTCTCAGGTTGCACGGGCCACAGTCTCTGCACCACTTCTCAATGGTTCCCCTCATGCCTACCCAGTGGAACCGCTCGCGCAGCAGGAACTCCAGCTTCTTCCACCCGAAGTGCCCAGCTCCGTCGTGGTATGCCTCCATCACCATGGCTGCGTCCCTTCGTGGCACCACTACTTGCCAGAGTAATTCATGCGTCCGGGAGTTAACCATTCTGCGGCACAACTTCCCTTTGTAAAGGAACAGTCGACTCTTCTCTGCCCATAGTTGTTTGGCTTCCTCCGGAGCGTCTGGTTCAAGGCGAGCCTCCGGCCGAGTCAGCATCTCCTTCACCAGTCGGACGGCAGGGTCGCTGTCTTGCGTTTCCGCCCAGTTGTAGTGGGGTAAGGGGTTCAACGTAGCAGTCTGCTTACTCCTTACCTGGTGGGAATACTGAATAGTCCCATGACGGTGGAACGCAGGGAGTTCAACTTCTTCCAGTCCCTCCGGATCTTCTCCTCCATCCGGCAGGTTGGGCATCCTGGACAGGGCGTCCGCGTTGGTATTGGAGCGTCCTGCCCGGTATTTGATTGTGAACTCGTAGTTGGACAGACGGGCCATCCACCTCTGCTCCAGGGCACCGAGTCTTGCCGTGTCCAGGTGTGTCAACGGGTTGTTATCCGTGTACACGGTGAACCGGGAAGAAGCGAGGTAATGCTTAAAGCGCTCGGTGACTGCCCATACTAGGCCAGGAACTCTAGCTTAAATGAGCTGTAATTCTCGGGGTTCCTTTCGGTGGGTCGCAGTTTTCGGCTGGCGTAGGCGATTACTCGTTCCTTCCCCTGCTGGATCTGGGACAGTACGGCTCCTAGCCCGATGTTACTGGCGTCGGTGTAGAGGATAAAGGGCTGGCTATAATCCGGGTACGCCAGGATTTCGTCCCCCGTGAGGGCCATCTTCAGCTGGCGGAAGGACTCTTCTTCCAGCTCCTCCCATTTGAAGGGCGGCTTCTGGTTCTTGGCCTTCCGGGACTGGCCTATCAGGAGGTCCTGCATAGGTGCTGCCTTTTTGGTGAAACCGGGAATAAACCTTCGGTAGTAGCCTACCAACCCGAGGAACTGCCGCACTTCTTTTACGCTGGAGGGGCTTGGCCATTCCTTAATTGCGGTGATCTTATCAGGGTCGGGAGCCACTCCGTCAGCGCTCACCACGTGTCCCAGGTACTGCACCTTTGGTTTCAGGAGGTGACACTTGGAGGGTTTCACCTTTAGGCCGTAACTTGCCAGAGCTTCGAACACTTCCGCCAGGTGTTTCAGGTGGTCCTCATACGTCTTGGAATATACGATGACATCGTCCAGGTACAACAGGACCGTCTCGAAGTTTCTGTGGCCCAGACAACACTCCATTAGTCGTTGGAAGGTTCCCGGTGCGTTGCAGAGTCCGAACGGCATGCAGGTGAACTCGCTAAGTCCCATCGGGGTGGTGAATGCGGTCTTCTCCCGGTCCGCCTCTGCTACAGGAACCTGCCAGTACCCGCTAGTGAGATCCAAGGTAGAGAAGAAGTTAGCAGATCTTAAAGCAGCCAATGACTCCTCTATCCTTGGTAAGGGGTACGCATCCTTGTGTGTGATACGATTGATTTTCCGGTAATCTACACACATCCTCATGGTGTTGTCTTTCTTTCGGACTAAGACTAGTGGAGCTGCCCAGGGGCTACAGCTATCCCTGATCACCCCAGCCTCCTTCATGTCTCTAAGCATCCCCTTGGCGTGTTGGTAGTGTGCAGGGGGTACGGGTCGATACCTCTCTTTTATGGGAGGATGGTCTCCCGTGGAGATGTGGTGTTCTACCCCCTTGACTCGCCCGAAGTCTAACGGGTGTTTACTAAACACTCTCTCGTACTCTTGAACCACCCGATAGACTCCCTGTTTCTGATGTGAGGGAGTGGAGTCAGTACCCAAATGTAGTTGCTGACACCATTCCTCCTTTGTTTTCTTAGAGCCGTTACCTTCCTCCGGGTGAGATGGAGGCAAGGGTTCCACAGATTGTATAGCATTTTGGTTAATGGTATATAATTTGGCTAGCGTGGCATACCGGGGCAGGTACACTTCCCTCTCCCCGATATTGATTATGCGAACGGGCACCCTCCCATGGCGTACATTGACCACCCCCCGTGCTGTCAAAATGGTGGGCCTACTGTCTGAGTAAACTGGTTCTACCATTGCCTGGTAATCTCTACCTCTCAGACCAATAGCTGCCCGGCACCAAATCATCATTTCACTTTTTGGGGGCATGGCAATAGGAAAAGGGTCACACATTCTTACGCTACCAATCTCACCGCCGGAGAGTTCCACCTGTTGCCGTCGCATCAGTGCCCGGATCTCTTTCTGGAGCACCCGCTGCTCGCCGGAGCTGGCGTTCTTGGCAACCTGCTGTAAAAGGAAAATCACCTCTGCAAGACAATTTTCAATTACATTAGTTCCTAGAGTTATTTTTGGGTGACTCTCATGTTTGTCAATATCTACAATGATCAGTCCCTGTGCTGCCAGTTCGACTCTACCGATTTTGATGGTCACCTCTTTAAATCCGATCTGTGGCACGGGCTGGCCATTGCTGGCGATGATACTCAAGTCGTCGTCAGGGTAGCGGGTAATATCCGAGTCATTCCAGTACTGCTTAAAGAGCACGTACGGGATGGTGGTGACCTGTGACCCGGTGTCCAGTAGGGCACTCATGGGAATGCCATCCAGTACCACAGGCAAGACTGGACGTCCTCCCACATATCTGTCGCGCCAGTTCGATGGGCCTGGTGATCTTTTTCCTGGGGGTTGGCCCTCTACCCCAGGTTGTGCCCGTTTAAAGAACAGTACCTTGCCATATGTCCAGGTTGATTGCAGCGGCGGCAGATGGGTCGTCCGTCCTCGCTGTATCGGTCACTGGGTCTTCCTCTGGCCGGTGGGGTCCTCCTTGGTCGACGCCACGGGATGTCCTCCGGTCCGGATGCCAGCTGGATCTTCCCTGGGGTGGAAGCCTGTAAAGACTGCACAGTTCGGGTTAGCGCAGCAACGCTCTTAGCTAGCTCTTGGACCTGATGGTGTAGGTCTGGAGCCGGGTCATTGTCCAAAGCCTGCGCATCAGCTCCCACAGGCCCTGCCGACAAGGGCGCCGCCTCCTGGTGGTAAGTGATAGCAGGGCGCTTGTGGGTCACAACGCCACCCGGTGCCGGTTCTCGGAGCACCCGGATGGCTCTGTCCTTGAACTGTGCAAAGCCCAGATGGGGATCCTGTAAGGCCATTGCCCGCAACTGGGTTCGGTGGGTATTACAATACAGTCCCTCTATAAACTGTTCGGTCAACAGCCTGTCCTCGTTTCCCACTCCATCAGGGTCGGTCTGCTTAATGGCCCTCAGGGCCTCTTGTAGGTTTAGTGCATAGTCCCTTATACTCTCATGCGCTCGCTGCTTGCACCCGTAGAATCTAAGCTTAATCTCGGCTGAGGTGCGGGTATCAAAGGTGTCCTTCAGCCGGGTTAGTATCCCTGCGACAGTCTTCCTCCCAGGTGGCCAGGATTTTACTTCCCTTTTGGCTGCCCCGGTTAGTTGGGCCACCAGGATGCTCACTTTTTGCTCTTCTGTGAGGGGGTACACCTGGAAGAGGCTATCCAGCTTTTCTCTAAAGTCATGCAGGGTATGTGACTCCCCTGAGTACTGGGGTAGCCAAGCTGCTCCCGGGATATAGGGCATGGTGAAGGGCATAACTGCAGCAGCGGTAGCGCTGGCGGGGGTTGAGGCAGTGAAGCTCTCCTCCGTATCCGACATCTTCCTCCCCCCTAGTGGACCGTGGCCTACCTTGCGATGATCCTGTTCCGTAGGCCACGGCTCCGCAGTGGATCGTCAGGGTTGAGGACCTTCCGTCGCGCTCCTGTGACGTCGGCGTCTCCTGGGCTCCTTCCAGGACCTTACGCAACGTCCGGACGTGAGGCGGGGCTTCAGTTCTCGCGCGCTTTCGGAGTCCACGCCCCTCTTCTTCCCGCGCGGCGTCCTCAAGATGGCGTCCAATGGCGGGAAAACTCCACGGATGGCGGGAAGAAGGCAGAAGATGGCGCCGGATGGCGGGAAACTTCACCGATGGCGGGAAGAAGGCTGAAGATGGCGCCGGATGGCGGGAATCTTCACCACAGGTAAGTTTGAAAAGTCTCTTTTTCAGGCACGCAGTACCCGGTGGTTGCGGGCACGAAATCCTGCCGACTACGCCAAAGTTGACGCGCCCCTGGGCCTGTGTCGCGCTGCGTTGCGCACGCGGGAGCTTACCCGGAGCCGGATCTCTTGAGGGTTGTAGTCTCGTGGCGGTGACCCGGTCCGTGCCCAGGGAGTCAAACTGAGCGGCGATGTAACAGCGGTAGATGCAGGACGACTACGCCACCCGTTGAATGCAGCTATGGAGCTGCCGCTGCAGGACAGTCCGCTGAGGCCGGTGGATGGATGGTGCAGCGTAGATGGTATAACCCCTAACGGGAGGGGTATGGCCTCAGGGCAGCAGATGTGGATGATGGGGGTAGCAGGAACCACTCAGAGACGGTGCGGTGTAATTCAGGGTCTTTACTGGTAACAACGATAGACCCTCCCGGAGTACTTGCTAGTGAACGGGGCCTGGTCAGTCCTTGAGCAGATGGGATCTCCCCTGGCCAGGCGGAGTTGTAGGCCTCCCAAACTGACTGTACTCTTCTGGCTACCTTGCTAGAAGCGGATATAAGTAGCCCACGTCCCTGAGTGTACCGTGTGGTGCTCACCCGTATGGCCGGTGACTCGGGGCCTTCTAATGGCTTCCGCTCCACGATGGCGGTGCTGGTCCCACGCGTGTGACCGTGCCTTCGGGTTTCTGGGCCTGAGGACCTGAAATCCCCTGCCGGTCGGCTTCTGCTGCTGGGTAAGAGTTAGTCCCCACAGCCTCGGACGCCGGGTCCGGTAAGAAAGCTTCTCAGTCAGGGCGAGCTCTGCAGCTGCCAGCCCCTGACTTGTAGTAGTATTGCTCCCACTGAGCTTCTGCTGTTTCTTCCTGTGACTGTTTCTTGTCTCTACTCTCCTTGACTGCTAACCCTGCTTCAGCCCCGGGTTTATATAGGGGAAGTTCTTCCCCTCCCAAGACTGGGCAGGAGGTGTGGCATGCACAGGATCCCTGACCAAAGGACCTCCCACCTGCTCTCAGACATAATATCTCTATCACTGTGGCAACCAGACCCCTGGGGTGTCACACTAACTTCTATCATCATCATCATGCTCCTCACTTTGGCACTCTCAACTCGCCTGATGGAGAAGCCAGGGCCCACCGGAGGAGTCTGGTTCTCTGGTGGGCTCGTCCAATGCTGCCCTAAAGCAGGCCAGGCTAAGAAAATTGTTGGGGAAGTTTGAAGGAGAAATAGGGGCGGCTGGGAACCGCTTATGGACAACCGGCCGCCCCCAGGCAGCTGGGGACCGTGTGTGGACACCCGGCTGCAGGGTGGCTGGGGACCAAGTATGGACACCCGGCCGCCCCCTGGCGGCTGGGGACCGAGCGTGGACACCCGGCTTTTAGGCAGTAACCTGGTTGTCAGAGATGCTTCCAGGGGTCTTCCCCATGCTGTTCCCATGTCTTTTCAGCACTGTATGCATGTGTCACACAGCACATGGCCAGATAAGATTGTAAAATATTAAAATTACATTTCCCGGTGAATACATTTGTCACGGTTGAAAGCAATACAAAAGTGCAAAAACGCATAAAAAATGCTACTTGTGAACATAGCCCAAGGTGTGGAGGAGTATTTTTGTTTTTGGTTATTTATTTTACCTTATACACAAGTCTTTACTCTGCAAAGGATGTTCCTAAACATATTTCACAGGAAAACCGTTTCAGTTTAGTTTTTGAACGTTATATTGTGAGCTTAATACCTCTGACCACGTTGTTGACAGCAGTAACCTGGGGGTCAGAAATGCTTCCTGGGGCGATGCCCATGCTGTCCCCTTGTCTTTTGAGCATTGTCACTATAGTTTTGGGCACTTTTTAGGCTTTCTACAGACTGCCGGGGGTGCCGCCGCAAAAATGCTCGGGTCTCCCATAGACTAACATTGAGCTTCGAGCACCCGAGCATTTTAGTGCTCGCTCAACACTAATAATCACCACACTCTATGGAGACTCATTGTAACAAATTTAAGGAGCAACATACTAAAAACATTTTAATTGATAAATGTCATAAAACATAAAAAATAAAAATATTAGGCATTTTATATAATAATAATAATAATTAAAAAATAAAATAATAATCATTTTATTATTCCATGGTGCTTTACAATTCAGATGTTACATGTGCAATGTCAGACATTACAAAGTAGCACAATTCCTACAAGAGGAGGTGAGGTCCCTGCTCACAAGTTTGCAACTTAAAAGTAAAGTTGGACACAAAAGGTAATAAGTGTTTGTAGTATATGGTACGGCCACCTTTTAGAATAAATAAGGATATACATATAAGGCTGCATGAACCGGCCACCAGCCGGTATCTGTGTAGTGAGCTGGCAGACTCTGGCTGTTCTGTGATAATTGAGATAGAGCCTGTTACAGGAATGATTACGCAGGATGGTGTTGCCACCTTGTGGCCAGAGGTTGCACCTGCGCAGGGTGTGATGACAGAGAAAAAGACTGAGCCTCCTGTGTCCCGCCCTAGAGAGTCACGTGACCAGAGTGGGAAGCAGGAAAAAGCGCGCAAAGAGTCTGTTGTTGTCTGTGAAAAGAGCCAGGACGGTGTGCAGCTCCTCGTGTGTGGTGCAGAGGAGACTCTCAACGTGATTTCTTTTATCTGACACCTTATCCTCAGAGCCTTCCCCAGCTTCTGCACTGCTGAAGGATTCAGCTGTTACACTCCCTGCTACTGGAGTGTGGACTACATAAGGGAATCCACAAAAGCTGCTATCCGGATCAGAGAGACTGTAAGCGGGACCTCTGGCGAGAGGCCGAAGTATTCCTTTCTTTCAGTAAAATTTGTTGTTCCTGTCTTCTTCAGCTGGGACCCCTTCCTGCAAAGACAGACAGGCCTGCGACGGGGGACACATCCTTCTGGAGTAAAGGACTGGTAACGTGTGAGTAGGGACAGTGAGAGTCAGCTTATAAGTAAACGTTATTGCTGTGCATATTTACGGTTGTCATTTATTGTGTTCTGCTGTGTATACAAGTAAAGATACGGTTATCAAGATAGAGTCTGTGTGTGGGGATCTTGCTGGGCCAGATCATAGATACCAACTCTCGGCCTTGCCCGCGGTCACTTCATCTGGCGTAGTCGACAGGATCTGTGACCAACAAGATTCCCACCCAGGCCACGTGTACAGTCAGAAAGCCCCGCCGGTGTCTATTGTGAATCAGGTCAGGAAATTTGGCGGACGAAACTACCCTGTACCAGAGTGGGCGGAACAAGTCCGGATACTGGGGGAAATGTATAATATTGACCCTAAGACCTTGGCAGAAATGGCGGTACTGACGCTAGAGGGGGAGGCATGGACGACAGTCAGACTGGAGACGGCCAGGGGCCAGCGTACAGTAGATGATTTGGTGCGGGTGCTGGAGAACACCTATATGCTGACCACATACCAGGGAACACTGCAACACATGTTCTTTAGACGGACGCAGCTTGAATGGGAGGATATTCCCCAATATGCGAACGCCCTTCAGGTACTCCTTGAACAAGCCTGTGGAAAAGGGCAACAACTAGCTGGTATGGCTCCTCGTGACCTGGTACTGAGAGACCAATTTGTAATAGGACTGAGAGACCAGTATCTTAACCGCACGTTACAGGACTTGATCCGGATGATGCCGACTCTTACTTTTGCTGAAGTCAAACAGGAAGCCATAGAACGTTCAACGGGACCCGTCATGGATGTGGGGATTCAAGGTGCTGCGTGCAGATCCATATCTGACATTAAAAATCCGAACAGTGACACGGAAGACCTGAAACAGATGGTAGCAGACTTACAGAAACAGGTATTACAGTTGACATTAGACCGACAGGGAGACCAGCGAAGACAGCCTAGTCGTCCCGTGAGACAGTGTTGGTCATGCGGTGATCCTCGCCATAGGGCAAATCGTTGTCCTCAACACTTCCCTCCGCAAAAACCTCCGTCGCACCAACAAACAAACCCTCAGTCGCCCCAGCGAAGGGAATTTCGATCAGACCAGCGAATGGAACCCCAGCCATATCCACAAGCAGAGCTACCACGCCGGGCCTCACCACAATGGCCGCCGTTAAACTAGACATCCCTGCAGCTGAGGCTCGCGCAGCAGGGGAGGCCAAGGAGAGGGGTGTGGAAAAACAGAGCCGATGGCGGAGTGCTCTTGCCTCGAATAGCCCGACACTTGAAGTTGTCCTGGAAGGAATTGCCGTACAGGGACTGATGGACACCGGGTCACAAGTGACCACGATCTCTGAACAGTTTTACGAAAATTACCTCAAACCAAGAACTGCTCGTGACCCAGACACCGCCATTAAGATTATTGCGGCTAATAATCTACCCATTCCAGTGACCGGAGTTGCTTGGATGGACACAAAGGCCTGCGGACAGGACTTATGGAAACGAGGGATCGTCATCGTCAAGGAAGGTTTCGGCTCCGAGACCCATGTGATAGTTGGAATGAACATCTTGAAAGACCTGGATCTTATGCTGTTGACAAGAAAAGGACCCAAATACTGGCAGAAAGTCACCAAACATAAGCCGACTCATCTGGCATTCCAGCGCGTAATCCGGACCGTTGGACTTCAACAGATGGCAGAGGAACAACTACCCCTAGCCGCCATTACGGTGCCACGCCGTACTCGGATTACTTTGCCCGCTGAAAAAGAGACAGTCATTTCCTTACCCCTTAACACCCACCGACAACTTGAGGGGGTTGAAGTGTTGGTCAAGCCGAGGACCCCAAGTGGGGGTAAGCTAAACCCACTAGTTGCTCGCACTCTAGCCGTCGTGAGGAACGGGAGAGTCCATGTCAGGTTAAACAACACTGCAGACGTAGGCCTAGCCGTTGAAGCCGGCACTCAGCTTGCCCGGGTATATGCTCTACCCACGGAAGTGAATCCCATTGGACCCCTAAAATTCACCCCGTCTACAGAAGGCGACTGGACGGTAACCGTCTCAGCCATAAACGCTCAAGTAGACGATGAAGACATTGGGTGAAAACTACGGGAAAAAGTACAGCTAGACACGTCTCAATACACCAAACAAGAAGTGTCTCAAGTGGAGGAACTCCTACGGGAACACTAAAACTCCTTTGCAAAGCATGACACAGACTTTGGGTGTACCACCAGTATCCAGCACGAGATATCCACGGGCGACACCCCCCCATATCCGCGAGAGGTACCGGCAGATACCACATCAGCAATACCAGGAGGTGAAAAGCCTGTTAGAATCCATGCTACGCGCCGGAGTGGTACGTGAAAGCCAGAGCCCGTGGGCTGCACCCGTGGTGATAGTCAAAAAGAAAGATGGTTCCCTAAGATTTTGCGTGGACTACCGTAGGCTGAACGCTTGCACTATCCGGGACTCATATCCACTTCCTCGGATCGAAGAGTCACTGACGGCCCTAAAGAAGGCCAAATATTTTTCGTCCCTAGACCTGGCCAGTGGATATTGGCAGGTTCCAATGAGTGAGAAGGACAGGGAAAAGACCGCCTTCATCCTTCCCATGGGCCTGTATGAGTTCGACCGGATGCCGTTCGGCTTGAATAACGCTCCGGGGACCTTTCAGAGACTGATGGAACGCTGTCTGGGAGACTTCAACTTTGAGTTTACGCTGATATACCTTGACGACATCGTGGTATACTCCGCCACCTTTGAGGATCATCTTCACAAGCTTGGCCAAGTGTTCCAGCGCTTGAGGGGACACGGCTTGAAGTTGAAGCCCAGCAAGTGCCTTCTGTTCCAGCAGGAAATCGACTACTTGGGTCACCGGATCTCGGCTGAAGGTGTCCAGCCCTCTCCGGAGAAGATAGCAGCCGTTCAAGAGTGGCCGCAGCCAACTACCGTCAAAGAAGTCCGGGCTTTTCTGGGACTGGCAGGCTACTACCGTCGGTTTGTCAAGGACTTTGCTCGGCTTGCTGAACCACTGCATGAGGTTCTCCGAGGGACCGCGAACAGTCCCAGAGGGCGACGCATCAGTTGGGGGCCTGACCGAGAAAAATCCTTTCAGGCACTTAAGGCTGCTCTAACATCCCCCCCTGTTCTGGCGTATGCAGATTACACATTACCGTTTCAGTTGCAAACCGACGCCAGCCTTCAATGCCTAGGGGTGGTCCTCTCTCAAGTTCAAGATAATAAAGAACGCATGATAGCCTATGCCTGTAGGTCTCTCCGTGATACCGAAAAGAATCCCGTCAACTACAGCTCCTTCCGTTTGGAACTCTTGGCTCTGACTTGGGCTATGACGGAGAAATTTGCCGGCTATCTGACAGGAGCGAAGGTGCTGGTCATGACGGACAACAATCCTCTTGCCCACCTAGAGAATGCCAAACTAAGGGCAATGGAACAGCGCTGGATGGCCAGGCTCTCTAGATTCCAGTACAAAATTAAATACAGAGCGGGGAACGAGAATCAGAATGCTGACAGCCTGTCTAGAGTGACATCATCCCCGCCAGTGGGGGACTGGGATGAAGAGTTGGAGGAAGATGAGATGCCTGACTTTGCCCGGCTCGCAAAGCAAATAGAAGATAGCCGCCAGTATGCTGTAGGAGGGATTGAAGCCGTAGTGGGATCTCCCCTGTCCCAGCAAGAATGGGCCAAGCTTCAAGATCGAGATCCCGAGCACGTCTTACTGAAACAGTATGTGAATAAACAAGAGAAACCGCCCTCCGAAGTGAGAGACCGACTATCGACCGGAGCCTTGGCTCTGCTCGCCCAATGGGATCGGCTGATCGTGAAAGATGGAGTCCTGTGTCGCAGGGCCCTTCTATCCCATATGCTGGAGGAGTGTTTGCAGATTGTCGTCCCGGTGTAGTTGGCCCATGAGATGGTGGGCGAAGCTCACAGGAGGAACGGCCACTTCGGCATAGACAAGACCCTCCGGTGGACCCAGCAGTTCATTTTTTGTCCGGGGCTCCGTAAGCTGGTTGAAAACATCTGTCAAGGATGCCGTACCTGTGAATTCCACAAGTCCGCGGAGCAGCGTGCCCCCGTCCAGACTATTAAGACGTCGAGGCCCCTCGAACTGTTGATGGTGGACTATCTGTTGATCGGAACGGCGAATAGTGGCTACCAGTACTGTCTGGTGATGGTGGACCACTTCACGAAATTGGCCGTCGCTGTTGCTACCAAGGATCAGACTGCTGAATCAGCTGCACAGGCCATCTGTCAGCAATTCGTTCGGGTCTACGGGTGTCCGGAGCGGCTACACTCTGATCAGGGGGCTTGTTTCGAAGGGCGAGTCATTGAAGAACTCCAACGGATGTATGGAATCAAGAAGTCCAGGACCACCCCTTACCATCCACAAGGGAATGGCGCGTGTGAACGCTTTAACTGGACCCTCTTACAACTGATGGAAAGAGGGAGGCATATCTAAAGAAGATTATAATGCAGTCTGCAGTTCCTGTAGGGCACGTATCAGGGTAGCTAAAGCTGACAATGAATTAAGGCTTGCAAGAGATGTCAAAAGCAATAAAAAAGGATTTTGGGGGTATGTCAAAAGTAAAAGAAAAGTCAAAGATGCTATAGGATTTTTACAGGATGAAAATGGAGAAATGGTAAGAGAGGATGTTGAGAAGGCCGAACTTTTTAATTCCTATTTTGCATCTGTTTTCTCTCAGAAAGAAAATGTAACATCAACTGATCTTCACTGTCCTTTTAAAGGAATAGAGGAATCCAAGTTATCTGTAAACAGAAAGATTGTGAGGGAATATTTAGCTAACATAAATGAGTTCAAGTCTCCAGGTCCAGATGAATTACACCCCAGAGTACTGAAGGAGATCGTAGAAGAAATTTTAGAACCACTCTCCATAATCTTTGAAAATTCTTGGAGAACAGGAGAAGTCCCAGAAGACTGGAGAAGAGCAAATGTTGTTCCTATCTTCAAAAAGGGGAAGAAGGTGGACCCAGGGAACTATAGGCCGGTGAGTCTGACTTCTATACCAGGAAAGATCTTTGAACAAATTATTAAACAACATGTATGTAAGTACATGGATAAGAATGAAGTGATTAACCAGAGTCAGCATGGGTTTGTAACTAACAAGTCATGTCAGACTAACTTAATTTCCTTCTATGACAGAATCACTGACTGGGTGGATCAGGGAAATGCTGTAGATATAGTATATCTTGACTTCAGCAAAGCATTTGACAAAGTATCTCACACCATCCTTATTGAAAAAATGACCAAGTATGCAATGGACCAGGCAACTGTTAGGTGGATTCATAACTGGCTTAGTGATCGGACTCAAAGGGTGGTTGTAAATGGCTTCACATCCAGCTGGATGAATGTCTCAAGTGGGGTACCACAGGGCTCCGTCCTGGGACCTGTATTGTTCAACATCTTTATCAATGATTTAGATGAAGGAATTGAGGGTAAACTGATTAAATTTGCTGATGACACAAAGCTAGGAGGGATAGCTAATACTAGAGAAGAGAGAGAGAGGATTCAAAAAGACCTAAATAAACTGGAGCAGTGGGCAGCAACCAACAGAATGGTTTTTAACAGGGAAAAATGCAAAGTACTACATCTGGGCAATAAAAATGAAAAAAGCATATACAGAATGGGAGGAAAAGAGCTAAGCAACAGTACATGTGAAAAAGACTTAGGTATACTAATAGATCATAGACTGAACATGAGTCAACAGTGTGATGCAGCAGCAAAAAAGGCAAATACAATTCTGGGATGTATTAACAGAAGCATACAGTCTAGATCACGTGAAGTCATTATCGGTCTTTACTCCTCTTTGGTCAGACCTCATCTGGAATACTGTGTACAGTTTTGGGCACCACATTTTAAAAAAGACATAGACAAACTGGAGCAAGTTCAGAGAAGAGCGACCAGAATGGTGACTGGTCTGCAAACCATGTCCTATGAGGAACGGTTGCAGGATTTGGGAATGTTTAGCTTGCAAAAAAGAAGACTGAGAGGAGACTTAATAGCTGTCTACAAATATGTCAAGGGCTGTCACATTGTAGAAGGATCATCTTTATTCTCATTTGCACAAGGAAAGACTAGAAGCAATGGGATGAAACTAAATGGGAGGAGACACAGATTAGATATTAGAAAAAACTTTTTGACAGTTAGGGTGATTAATGAGTGGAACAGGCTGCCACGAGAGGTGGTGAGTTCCCCTTCAATGGACGTCTTCAAACAGAGGCTGGACAGACATCTGTCTGAGATGATCTAGTGAATCCTGCTTTGAGCAGGGGGTTGGACCAGATGACCCAGGAGGTCCCTTCCAACTCTACCATTCTATGATTCTATGATTCTATGATCCGGACACTGGCTGAAGACAAAAAGCCCGACTGGTCTCGATTCCTCCCAGAACTGCTGTGGGCCTATAATAATCAAGTCCATTCCGTCACCGGATACACCCCATTACCCTTCTCTTTGGCCTTCCAGACAAAGACATCCATGAGTTGCAACTGTCTAGCTCCGAAGAAGATACCTGTGGTACCTATCCTTCCTGGCTACAAACACACCGCCAGAGAATGGAGACTGTCTACCGGCTAGTAGGCCAACAAATCCAGGATCAAGTGCACGCTGACCCACTTCCGGTACAAGAGGACTCACTGAATGTAGGTCAACTGGTCCTAGTCCGTATAAAGAAACCGCAAGGGAAACTCCGGCCCAAGTGGGAGACCGAAGTCTATCGAGTAATTGGACAGCCGTACCCCGGTGGCCCCGTCTATCGAGTGCAGGGCGAAGACAGTGGCAGCATCCGAACTTTGCACCGTAATATGTTGCGCCCCTGCCGTTCCCAGCCTGACTCCCCTACTGTGATACCTAGAGAGATGGATATCACTAATACTGTCGGAGACGCTGACCCTGGGGATGTAGAGATTGAATGCATGCCTACCCCTGTCCGTCCGACTGACGCACTTGGACCGATTACCTCCTCTACTGACATGTCGACTGGGAAAGAGAGTGGGGTGACTGATCGGAGGGAGGGGATCCAACCTGTTAGGCGGACAACGAGAACCGCTGCAGGGGTACCTCCAGGACAGTCCTACAGAGACCAATATGTGTGGCCCTCTTCCCAGCCGCCCCCTGTCACATCCACAGCCATCGCCGCCCTGGAACCGGTCGTTGACAGGGACTGCCAACCTTTGAGTGGGGGGGCGTGTAGTGAGCTGGCAGACTCTGGCTGTTCTGTGATAATTGAGATAGAGCCTGTGACAGGAATGATTACGCAGGATGGTGTTGCCACCTTGTGGCCAGAGATTGCACCTGCGCAGGGTGTGATGACAGAGAAAAAGACTGAGCCTCCTGTGTCCCGCCCTAGAGAGTCATGTGACCAGAGTGGGAAGCAGGAAAAAGCGCGCAAAGAGTCTGTTGTTGTCTGTGAAAAGAGCCAGGACGGTGTGCAGCTCCTCGTGTGTGGCGCAGAGGAGACTCTCAACGTGATTTCTTTTATCTGACATCTTATCCTCGGGGCCTTCCCCAGCTTCTGCACTGCTGAGGGATACAGCTATTACACTCCCTGCTACTGGAGTGTGGACTACATAAGGGAATCCACAAAAGCTGCTATCCGGATCAGAGAGACTGTAAGCGGGACCTCTGGCGAGAGGCCGAAGTATTCCTTTCTTTCAGTAAAATTTGTTGTTCCTGTCTTCTTCAGCTGGGATGCCTTCCTGCAAAGACAGACAGGCCTGCGACGGGGGACACATCCTTCTGGAATAAAGAACTGGTAACGTGTGAGTAGGGACAGTGAGGGTCAGCTTATCAGTACACGTTATTGCTGTGCATATTTACGGTTGTCATTTATTGTGTTCTGCTGTGTTAAAAATGTATACAAGTAAAGATACGGTTATCAAGATAGAGTCTGTGTGTGGGGATCTTGCTGGGCCAGATCATAGATACCAACGCGCGGCCTTGCCCGCGGTCACTTCATCTGTATATGTTCAGATTTTTTATCAGTTAACAAAATGCATAGTTAAGATTGATAAATGCAAAAAAATGTTAGTAAACCTAGAAATTTGTTTTTTAGTTAATTTTTTTTTTATTTTAATTAATAATAGCATAGAAGGATAAGGAGGGGGACTAGGAACATAATCAATAGCCAAAATCATAGTCAGGAGGACAGCCGGGGTCAGATACTGGGTGATCAGTAAAAGCCAATCAGTATGAATACCGCGGAGCCCGGTGACAGAGGCGTTACTGAAACATGTCCAGGTAGAGATGGACCAGTCAGAAGGCCACAGGTAGATGGTGATGGTCCTTCTATACAGGTCCAGCAGTGATGGTGGATCTGCTGGACTTCAGGTTTTCTGTCTTTTAGATGGTTTCAGGGCTACAGTAACAGCATGCAAATGCACGAGCAGCCCTGGATAATCCACGCCGGCAGGATGATAAGATCCGGCGGAAGATGGAACCTATGAGAAGAGAAGTAAATATAATGTAAGTGATGGGACTCCATAATACATGATACTACTGTGCGGTCACTGTGCCGGACGGCAGAGGAATCTCATCACACAGAGGTCAGGGATCATTGTCAGCCATCATACATGTGACAATCCATCACTGACAGATGACATCTGCTCCGCATGAATTATTCTCACTGACCGACATCACACAACATGGAGCTGATTCTCACACTTACCTCGTCTCTTATTCCCCTTTTCTACATTTTCAGATTTTTCTTGCTCTTTACTCAGATTTATTGAAGATTTTCTTTCCTCCTGAGCTGGAAATTCTGATCAGAAAGTAAAAAAAACCTCAGTAACGACATATTCCCATGGGACCTGCTTAGTCTCCTGTATATAGTCCTGTCTCCTATAGTCCTGAAAATCTAGTATTGCTTCATAATAGGGCAGAATAAGTCCTATATAATGTGCATAACCTCATCTGAGGGACATTAGATGTACCACTAATATAGAGAAGTAAGTGTCCTGTCTGCCGCCATGTGGTACATCATTGATGAGAGATATTTTATAATAGGAGACGATGTCTCCTTATGATGATGTAGGTTATTGGATGCTACAACATATCTCACAGAAACAATGAAAAAAACTTCTGTACACAATGTAAGGAAATAGAGATAGAGTATGGGCCATGGGCAACATAATTGGGATCCATGAAACATAGACAACATAGGAAACCTATTACAGAAAAACCACGTAGAAATATTTGAGCCTTAAAGACAACATTCACATTGTTGGTGCTGTAGACATGTACATACCTGACAATGGGGACGAGGATGGCAAACTGCTAATAGCATCTTCTCTATCAGATAGAGGAACAGAATCTTTCTGCCTGTTTGAAAGAAAATAAATGTGTAAATCAGAAATAAATGCAGTATAAAAGGGGTTTTCTCAGTATAAGAACATGGACAATAGGGCCTAATAGGATGCATGACCGTCATAGTGGGGAAGGTTTCCTGCTCAAAACTACCTTCTATAGAGCCGAGCAGAAATCAGCTGCTAAGCATGACTGGCATGTAATACTACATCTCTGCCACAATATGGGCAGCACTAAAAATGCATGACCGGCCGCAATTATAGACTGTTAGTTATCACCAGCAGTTTCTAAAGGCAAAAGCACAATTACCGCTCATCATGGGGTGGTGGATGCTGAATTTGATAATATGGTATTTATATCCTATATTTGATGTTGTGTACATATATCATCCTGAAGCTCCCAGTAGTGGCCCCATAATCTACTCACATCTCTGAGATGTTTGTGCTGGATTCTACGGTATACTCTGGAGAGGACTTGGGATCCTCATTGTCCATTGTCCTGGTAGCAGTGGTACAGAGCTAAATGTGGAAACAATAAAAAATATATGAAATAATTTAATGTTTACTTTTACGTGTCTTTTACACATATTTTGGATTTATTAATCACATACTTACTTTTGAAAATCGTTCAGAAGTTGATATAAAATTGTGGAAGTCAAGACTCTCATTGTCCTCACTTGTGTGCTCTGAGACCAGATGTTTGTTTATATCATAATGATCTACAAGACATAGATAATGAAGTGCTATTAGAGGTTGTCAGTATAACACAGTCACCATTTATCATTAATATTAATGGGAAACAATTGTTACATATTAAGGAAGACGAGACAAACAGCCGCTTAGTCTAGATGACGTCTTCTTCTACTTACTCATAAATAAGCTGGTGTCCACATCTGATGTTAGCTTAGGAACATACACCGGCTTTTGACTTAGAAGGTTATCAAAGTCTAAGTCACTTAAGAAGGGATGACCCTTGATCTCAAATACTCCTCCTGGATAAAGAAAAACAAAGGTGATGTGGATATTGTCAGAAACTCCCCCATATCTAAACGGTGTATCTTAATCTGAACTAATTATATAACTGAGCCGACATGTAAGAAATAGACTAAAGCACTAAAAATGCACAAGCTGATAGACAAGTGCCGATCCTCATGTACATTTGCGATATGTCCTCGGTGTAATAAGGAAATAATAATATTATTATATCTGTTACCTGTCCCAAGTCTATGCACAGGATTTATTATGAGCAGCTCTGTGATAAGGGTCTGAGCATCAGGTGGAGGAGCACGATCACAATTCCAAATTATGTGTCCTGTTATGTAGAAAATTACAGAACATAAAACCTCTTTACTGGACTATAAGATAAAGCAAAGGAAAAAACTAAACTAATGTAACCAGTCAAAGCAATGATTGGATCATTCTACTTACCAATGCCAATACTTTTATAAAGCTCAATTACAGAACCCCCACGAAGTGGTACGTATCCCAGGAGAAATTCAAGTAGGATTATCCCCATTGACCACCAGTCAACAGGTCTTCCGTAGCCTTTCTTTAGGATGATCTCTGGGGCTTTGTATAACGGGGTGCCACAGTCCTGGAAACCAAGAGAGATTAGAGATGAAAATAGATTAAATTATTATTTTGCCAAGTTTTCGACATAAAAACAGAATGACAGAAGATAAAATATCAGTGGAAAAGTTATCTAAAAATGAAGAATGTAGAGAAGACACAATAGGGTGATGAGATTTGTACAGAACCAGCTAAGTTCCTGTAAATAATGCTGACCTCACGGTTCAGGAACTCTCTGGCGATGTCCTCCGCTAATTCCTTGTAGATGTTGGTGTTTGGTATCATGACACCAACTTTTGAAAGCCCAAAATCTGTGACTTTAATATGTCCAGTAGACGTTATCAGGAGGCTGTGAAAGAAAAGATGGGTTTAGCTTCATAGACCGTGAGATGATAAAGGATAAATTTCCCCCTTTTGTTATAATACAGGGGGCACTTACTTCTCTGGCTTCAAGTCTCTGTGCACCACACCATAACTATGGAGGTATTCTACAGCAAGAACCGCTTCTGCAAAGTATAAGCGGGCCAAGGGGACAGGTAAAGGACCCCTGGTTCTTAGGAGGGTCCTGCAGTCTCCACCTATAGAAGAAAGAAAATATGACAGGTAAGTGGTTTATTCAGCGGATCACCATAATGTATAATGAGAAGTGAGCAGAGACATTGGGGCAGGAGAGAATATATAAAGATATAATGTATATTCGACATAATATTAGTCTGAAGTCATGGTGAAACGTCATCCATGTAACTAATAACACAAATAGCATCTTGTCTACAGCTGGAGATACTGACAGTGCGGACATACAGGTAGATCACACACATCAATGACTTTCCGGGCATCTTGGTAATGGATAACCTGTAGTAAATGCTCTGTGGGGATGTAACCATTCACATTGAAAAATCCTAATTTTAAGAGTGGTGATAAAATGTAAGCAGACATGGTCTGAATATAATACAATGTACGTGTCCTACCTCCTACATACTCCATGACCATACACAGGTGAGATCTTGTAGGGAAGGAGCAGAGCATGGAGACCACAAAGGGACAATCAGCGAATGTCAGGATGTCCCTCTCCAGAAAGGCCATTTCCACTTTCCGTGGCCTATCCAAGTTCTTCTTGGCCATTTTCTTCATAGCAAAGACCTGTTGTGAGACTTTATGATGCACTAAGTAGACGGCACTAGAGAGAAGGAGAATCCAAGGGTTATAATAAATCCTTATTACAGTCTGTATATAGAAGTCATTATATGATTTTCTGTACTAATGTTTATACTAGAAGTCCGGCCATCACTAGAAATCCACATCTAGAAATACATGAGACACTACATAGATCACCTATGGGAGGTTCCACAATGCCACGTCTGCCGGAGCCCTCACCAAGGTCACATTACAGGTGAGAGAATCTACCGAAATTCTTCTTGGGCAGATTCGCTATAATTGACCAGTAGTTACGATTCAGTCCAAATAAAAATTGGTCCAAATTGAAAGTCCTCCAATTGCTGTAAGCAGATGTTTTTTAAGCTCTCTCCACACCCCAAAGCATAATAAATGGAGGGGAGGAAATACGTTAAAATGTAATTAAACATAATATACCCACCTGTCCTAGGCCCTCACCTGTCCATCACTGCAGTCCTCCATCCTCTGTGCCAGTCTTTGGTTGTTCTGGCGCCCCCTTCTGCTGCTGAGGCCAGTGATTGGACTCACATGGTCATGGTGGACGGTGGCAGGTGCAGATGTCATTGATGTCCATATCGTGTCACCCCTATCGTGACCATGTGTAGCCAATAACTCTTATCAGCTCCATAATGAAGCCCCCCCAAAAAAACAAGGACTGGAGCGGAGAGCAGGAAAGCTCTGGTGGAGGTGGCAGCATAAGGACAGATGAGGGTCCAGGACAGGTGAGTGTAATGTATTATATTATTTGAATCCCTTTCCTTACAGTTTGATTTGTTACAGATCAGTTTGCTCAACTGGATATACAGTACAGTAACTGAGCTGAATAGTGACATTTAGATGTGGACAGTGGTGTGGACTTGTATCGTTTCCCTATGACAGTGATGGCGAACCTTTTAGAGACCGAGTGCCCAAACTGCAATCCAAAACTCACTTATTTATCGCAAAGTGCCAACACGGCAATTTAACCTGAATACTGTCTGAGGTTTTATTTTGGAAAAACAACTCCTACATTAGCACGCAATAGAGTCTATAGCAAAGAGCTTGTAAGCGCTGCAGTCCAAGCCTAAGATTCTCGCCACCGATTGCAGAGGAGGTCTGTTCTTGAGAATGGAGAGGATTTTTATTCAAAAGTAAAATTGCAAAGTCGTTTGTTTTTACAGCCTCTTTGTTTCTGTAACCCTTTATCATGATGAGAATAACCCTTTAAGCCAGGGATGTCAAACTTTAATATACAGAGGGCCAAAATTAAAAGCTTGGACAAAATCACAGGCCAAACTTTATATTTGTTAAAAAATGTCTACAATTCAGGAAGTTTTTCCTTATCAAATAAAACTATTAACTTTTGCAATTATATTGTAATAATATAATATGTTATGTAAGAGCCGTAAAAAGCATGGCCTAATGTAAATATGTAATAACAAAAGGATAAAAAAAACTTGAATAAAACAGATAATAAAGTATGATGCAAACAAATGTGCCCCCAAACAGAGTATGATACCCCCACAGTGAATTCCTCCACATGCACAGTATGATGACCCTACTGTACCCCCCATCAATCCCTGGTGACTCCATCACAGTATGATTGTGACCCCATCACAGTATGATTCTCCAGCAGTAATCCCCACACAGCCCTCCATACAGTATAATGGTCCCCACATAGTTCTCCATACAGTATAATGACACCACATAGTCCTCCATACAGTGTAATGGGCCCCACATAGTCCTCCATACAGTATAATGGGCCCCACATAGTCCTCCATACAGTATAATGGCCCCATATAGTCCTCCATACAATGTAATGGCCCCACAAAGTCCTCCATACAGTACAATGGCCTCACATAGTCCTCCATACAGTATAATGGCCCCACATAGTCCTCCATACAGAATAATAGGCCCCACATTGTCCTCCATACAGTATAATGGTCCCCACATAGTTCTCCATACAGTATAATGACACCACATAGTCCACCATACAGTGTAATGGGCCCCACATAGTCCTCCATACAGTATAATGGGCCCCACACAGTCCTCCATAAAGTGTAAAGGGCCCCACATAGTCCTCCTTACAGTATAATGGCCCCCACATAGTCCTCCATACAGTGTAATGGGCCCCACATAGTCCTCCATACAGTGTAATGGCCTCACATAGTGCTCCATACAGTGTAATGGGCCCACATAGTCCTCCATACAGTATAATGGCCCCATATAGTCCTCCATACAATGTAATGGCCCCACATAGTCCTCCATACAGTACAATGGCCTCACATAGTACTTCATACAGAATAATGGGCCCCCATATGGTCCTTCCTACAGTATAATGGCCCCCACATAGTCCTCCATACAGAATAATGGGCCCCCATATGGTCCTTCGTACAGTATAATGGCCCCACATAGTCCTCCATACAGAATAATGGGCCCCACATAGTCCTAAATACAGAATAATGGGCCCCCATATGGTCCTTCCTACAGTATAATGGCCCCCACATAGTCCTCTATACAGTGTAATGGGCCCCACATAGTCCTCCATACAGTGTAATGGCCCCATATAGTCCTCCATACAGTGTAATGGGCCCACATAGTCCTCCATACAGTATAATGGCCCCACATAGTCCTCCATACAGAATAATGGGCCCCCATATGGTCCTTCCTACAGTATAATGGCCCCCACATAGTCCTCCATACAGTGTAATGGGCCCCACATAGTCCTCCATACAGTGTAATGGCCCCATATAGTCCTCCATACTGTGTAATGGGCCCATATAGTCCTCCATACAGTATAATGGCCCCACATAGTCCTCCATACAGTATAATGGCCCCACATAGTCCTCCATACAGTATATTGGCCTCATATAGTCCTTCCTACAGTATAATGGGCCCCACATACTCTTTCATACAGTATTATGAGCACCACATAGTCCTCCATACAGTGTAATGGTCCCACATAGTCCTCCATACAGTACAATGGCCTCACATAGTCCTCCATACAGAATAATGGGCCCCACATAGTCCTCCATACAGAATAATGGGCCCCCATATGGTCATTCCTACAGTATAAAGGCCCCCACACAGTCCTCCATACAGTGTAATGGGCTCCACATAGTCCTCCATACAGTATAATGGCCCCACATAGTCCTCCATACAGTATAATGGCTCCAAATGCTCCTCCATATTGTAAAATGGCCCCATATAGTCCTCCATACAGAATAATGGGCCCCCATATGGTCATTCCTACAGTATAATGGCCCCCACACAGTCCTCCATACAGTGTAATGGGCTCCACATAGTCCTCCATACAGTGTAATGGCCCCATATAGTCCTCCATACAGTGTAATGGGCCCACATAGTCCTCCATACAGTATAATGGCCCCACATAGTCCTCCATACAGTATAATGGCCCCACATAGTCCTCCATACAGTATATTGGCCCCATATAGTCCTTCCTATAGTATAATGGGCCCCACATACTCTTTCATACAGTATTATGAGCACCACATAGTCCTCCATACAGTGTAATGGGCCCCACATAGTCCTCCATACAGTATAATGGCCCCACATAGTCCTCCATACAGTATAATGGCTCCAAATGCTCCTCCATATTGTAAAATGGCCCCATATAGTCCTCCATACAGTATAATGGCCCCGCATACTTCTCCATATTTTATAATGGCTCCATATAGTCCTCCATACAGTATAATGGCCCCGCATAGTCCTCCATACAGAATAATGGGCCCCCATATGGTCCTTCCTACAGTATAATGGCCCCCACATAGTCCTCCATACAGTGTAATGGGCCCGCATACTTCTCCATATTTTATAATGGCCCCACATAGTCCTCCATACAGTATAATGGCCCCACATAGTCCTTCATACAGTATATTGGCCCCATATAGTCCTTCCTACAGTATAATGGGTTCCACATAGTTTTTCATACAGTATTATGAGCACCACATAGTCCTCCATACAGAATAATGGGCCCCACATAGTCCTCCATACAGAATAATGGGCCCCCATATGGTCCTTCCTACAGTATAATGGCCCCCACATAGTCCTCATACAGTGTAATGGCCCCATATAGTCCTCCATACAGTGTAATGGGCCCACATAGTCCTTCATACAGTATAATGGCCCCACATAGTCCTCCATACAGTATAATGGCCCCACATAGTCCTCCATACAGTATATTGGCCCCATATAGTCCTTCCTACAGTATAATGGGCCCCACATACTCTTTCATACAGTATTATGAGCACCACATAGTCCTCCATACAGTGTAATGGGCCCCACATAGTCCTCCATACAATATAATGGCCCCACATAGTCCTCCATACAGTATAATGGCTCCACATGGTACTCCATATTGTATAATGGCCCCATATAGTCCTCCATACAGTATAATGGCCCTGCATACTTCTCCATATTTTATAATGGCCCCATATAGTCCTTCCTACAGTATAATGGGCCCCACATACTCATTCATACAGTATTATGAGCACCACATAGTCCTCCATACAGTGTAATGGGCCCCACATAGTCCTCCATACAGTATAATGGCCCCACATAGTCCTCCATACAGTATAATGGCTCCATATAGTCCTCCATACAGTATAATGGCCCCGCATAGTCCTCCATACAGTATAATGGCCCCACTTAGTCCCCCATACAGTATAATGGCCCCACATAGTCCTCCATACAGTATAAAGGCCCCACATAGTCCTCCATATAGTATAAAGAGACCACATAGTCCTCCATATTGTATAATGACTCCGCATACATCTCCGTACAGTATAATGGCCCTGCATAGTGTTCCATACTGTATAATGGCCCCACATAGTCCTCCATACCTTATAATGGCCCTACATAGTCCTCCATACAGTATAATGGCCCCGCATGGTCCTCCATACAGTATAATGGCCCCGCATACTTCTCCACACAGTATAATGACCCCGCATACTTCTCCATACATTATAATGACCTCGCATACTTCTCCGTACAGTATAATGGTCCTGCATATTGTTCCATACTGTATAATGGCCCCACATAGTCCTCCATACCTTATAATGGCCCCACATAGTCCTCCATACAGTATAATGGCCCCGCATGGTCCTCCATACAGTATAATGGCCCCGCATACTTCTCCACACAGTATAATGACCCCGCATACTTCTCCGTACAGTATAATGGTCCTGCATAGTGTTCCATACTGTATAATGGCCCCACATAGTCCTCCATACAGTATAATGGCCCCGCATGGTCCTCCATACAGTATAATGGCCCAGCATGGTCCTCCATACAGTATAATGGCCCCGCATACTTCTCCACACAGTATAATGACCCGCATACTCCTCCATACAGTATAATGACCCCGCATACTTCTCCGTACAGTATAATGGTCCTGCATAGTGTTCCATACTGTATAATGGCCCCACATAGTCCTCCATACAGTATAATGGGCCCCGCATACTTCTCCACACAGTATAATGACCCCGCATACTCCTCCATACAGTATAATGACCCCGCATACTTTTCCGTACAGTATAATGGCCCTGCATAGCGTTCCATACTGTATAATCAGGTCGCACGTGTAGAGGAGAGTGGCCGCGGTGCTAGTGAGAGGGGAATGGTGCGCGGGCTGAGGAGAGTGATGGTGGTGGCGGCAGTGCTGAGGACATGGAGCTCGTGCCCACCGGGAGGGCTCTGCGTGCCATAGGTTCGCCACCACTGCCCTATGATAACACTGAATGTTAGAGCACAGAGGCAGAAGTATTGTCATAGGGAACCCTGAGAAATGTGGATTATGGTAACAGAAATCTCACCCAAAAGCTCCGCTGCTGATGAGTTTGGAAGTTTCATAGTCGCTCATATGCGGCTTTCCTGCCGGGATCAATGATGATTCGATCACGCTCTATAAAGGAATAAGAAATGATATTAAGGAAAAAAGCTCCAGATGCAGAAACGTCTCCCCCTATATTATGTCCCAGCTGATTTACACTGATCCGATGTAGGGAGGATACAAGCCGGACGCTCCGCAGACACGGATGTAATATAAGGGGGTCCTCTATACACCGGTATAATTGTAAAGTGCTGGATAATATGAGAGATCAAACAGAGAAGAACTTACTGGGAATCTGTCAGCAGGATTGTTCTATGTAATCTGGAAGTAGCATGATGTAGGGGCAGAGACCCTGATTCCAACGATGTGTTACTTACTAGGCTGTGTGCTGTTGTTTCCATAAAATCAGTTTTTGATCAGCAGGAGATTATCACTAGAGGACTATGTGTCTCGTGCCATGTAGTCCTATTGCTCTGTAACCCCGACTCAACCACGGATTAGCAGCGTTCTGCCTATGCACAGTGTACACAGAAAGCTGCCAATCAGTAGTGTGGGCGGGGTTATACAGGGCTCAGCATTCAGAGGACTGCTAGATCTGCTGCGAATAAAACAGTGATTTTATTACAACTGCTGCACCCAGTAAAGTAAGTGATATATCGTTGGAATCAGGGTCTCTGTCCCTACATCATGCTGCTCTCTGATGAAATAGCATGAACCTGGTGACAGATTCCCTTTAATATAAATGCAGTTGACTAACACATTAGTGTCATCTCCACTTAGAATAGAGACGTCCCCTGGTTATATGGGGGATAATACTGGTCAGGTCAGTCACACCCCATAATCTGGTGATACACAGACGTCCCCCTCTATGATACTTACACCGGCGGATTCCTGGATCTCCGGGATCTCACAGATTCCACTGTCAGGATTCACCAGCGCAGATGGAACTAAAATAGTGATAAATGATGAAGAGATAAAATGTATTAGACGATATCAATCCTACATAGATAATACAGCGATATAACGGGGAAATGACAAGACGTCTGTGAATGGGATTAATACTCGTTATATGGGGATTCTAATATGGGAACGTACGGGGCATCCACAGATAAATGTAATGTAAATGATGGAGGACCCCCAATCATCACATGAATGAGGAGCCCCCCACCCCTGCTGCACATGAGAGTGATGGAAAGAGAGCTGAAACATAGCAGCCATATGCAAATTAGCCTGGAAGTGCACTGGGGGCATGTCACTGCACTCAGATTTCTCTTCCATGCCCCCAGTGCACTTCCATCCTGATTTGTATATGGCTTTTACATTAGATTTCTCCTGACTGGTACATTGGATTTCTGCAAGCAAATAATTATTATTAGGGGACAATGGCCTATACGGTCATACTCAGCGGCGGCAGGCCACGCGACTGCTATGGGACCCGTGAGCTGGTGGGGCCCAGTGTCAGCGCCCGCATTGGGCTCCGCCTGCATCGGGCCCCTTCCACATCCCACCCCAGATCGCAGTTGAAAGCAATGATGGAGGCGGGAGCGTTATATGAAACTTCCTTTCACATCATTCCCCCTCTGCGTCTGATGCAGCAGCGCGATGACATCAGTTCAATTGGATCGGGTAGTGGAGCTGATGAGAGGCGCTGCAGAGACTGAAGCAGCGGGGGAACAAGGAGCGGTAAGTGTATATTTATTTATTTTTGAGTGAGTATGTGGTGCCCATATTGCTGGAGGACTGTGGCTGCAATCGATCCTATGGGTGCTGCACTCAGTCCTATGGGGGCTGCACTAAGCCCTATAGGGGTTGCACTGAACCCTATGGGGGCTGCATTATGCCCTATGGGGGCTGGCTTATATTGCGAGGAAGACCATGGGGGGTGCATTATATTGCATGGAGGACCATGGGGGTGCATTATATTGCATAGAGGACCATGGGGGTGCATTATATTGCATGGAGGACCATGAGGGGTGCATAATATTGCGTGGATGACCATGGGAGGTGCACAATATTGCATGGAGGACAATATGGGTGCATTATATTGCATGAAGGACCATGGGGGTGCATTATATTGTGTGAAGGACCAGGGGGATGCATTATATTGCATGGAGGACCATGGAGGGTGCATTATATTGCATGGAGGACCATGAGGGGTGCATTATATTGCATGGAGGACCATGGGGGGTGCATTATATTTTGTGGAGGACCACGAGGGGTGCATTATATTACATGGAAGACCATGGGGGTGCATTATATTGTGTGGGGACCATGGGGTGGCGCATTATATTATATGTAAGGCTATGTGGGACCATTATGATATTTGAAGGGTTATGTGGGGCCATTATAATATTTGGAGGGTTATGTCGGGGCATTATACTGTATGCAAGCAATTATACGGTGTGAAGATTTGTGTGGGGTCCATCTTACTGTGTGAAGGGCTGTGTGTTGCCTTTATACTGTTTGGAGGGCTAGCAGGGGCCATTTTATGGTGTGGTGAGGTATGGGGGCCATTATACTGCATAGAAGGCTGTGTGGGGGTCACAGTTGGGGGATCATACTGTGTTGGGGTCACCATGCTTTGCGTCGGGAGTTGAGGGGGTGTACAGTAGGGTCATTATACTGTGCATGTGGAGGCTAATGTGGAGGAATGCACCATGGAGGAATCATACTGTATTTGGGGGGAACTTTTGTTGGCATCATACTATAGGGGGGCAATGAAATAGAAATCTAGGACTTCAGCAGAAGGAAAATTAATATGTAAAGGCTGGAAAGTTGTGAGATCTGCTCTCCTGTCACTCCGACAATTATTTAATTTTTTTTTTTTTCAGTTGGGGGGGCAATCAGAACTTCTGCTATTGTGCCCCATGATTTCTATGCATGCCCCTGGTCCTACCACTACTTCTATATGAAACAATGTGCTGCCAGGTTCCCATTACACAGAGCAGAGCAGACCTGGGCAAAGTGGAGCCCGTGGGCCACATCCGGCCCTCTGACTGTTCCAGTCCGGCCTGTGGACTGAGATAGCAGTAGGACTGAAGCAGAGGCCCACGGACCGCACCGTGCCTGCCCACTCGCTTACACCGCCGCCTGGCCCTGTCTCCATCTGCGAGCCGCTGAGCTGCTGCATTAGTAGAGGAGGGACCTCCAGCCCCTTCCTCCGCCAATCAGCGTGTGAAGCAGCTGACGCAATGACGTCATCGGAGACATGAAAAGAGGCACAGCACCGGGGGCACGGGAGCAAGGTGAATGTGTGCTTTTTTTAAGGTGTATGGGATGTCTGACAGGACACGGGGAGACTATAGGGGTCTATTGCAGGACATGGGGAGGCTATAGGGTTCTATTGCAGGACATGTGAAGGCTATAGGGGTCTATTGCAGGACATGGGGAGGCTATAGGGGTCTATTGCAGGACATGGGGAGGCTATAGGGGTCTATTGCAGGACATGGGGAGGCTATAGGGGTCTATTGTAGGACATGGGGAGGCTATAGGGGTCTATTGCAGGACATGGGGAGGCTATAGGGGTCTGTTACTGGACATGGGGTGGCTATGGGGGTCTGTTGCAGGACATGTGGAGGCTATGGGGGTCTGTTACTGGACATGGGGTGGCTATGGGGGTCTGTTGCCTGACATGGGGAGGCTATGGGGGTCTATTGCAGGACATGGAGAGGCTATGGGGGTCTGTTGCAGGACATGTGGAGGCTATGGGGGTCTGTTGCAGGACATGTGGAGGCTATGGGGGTCTGTTGCTGGACATGGGGAGGCTATGGGGTCTGTTACTGGACATGGGGATGGTCTGGGGGTCTGTTGCTGCATATAGGGAGACTATAGAGTTTTATTGCAGGACATGGGTAGGCTATAGGGGTCTATTGCAGGACATGGGGAGGCTTTGGGAGTCAGTTGAGGGACATAGTGAGGCTCTAGGAGTCAGTTGAGGGACATGGTGAGGCTCTGGGAGTCTGTTGAGGGACATGGTGAGGCTATGGGGGTCTGTTGCTGGACATGGTAAGGCTATGGGGGTCTGTTGGAGGACATGAGGAGGCTATGAGGGTCTGTCCCAGGACATGGGGAGGCCTATGAGGGTCTGTTGCAGGACATGAGGAGGCTATGAGGGTCTGTCCCAGGACATGGGGAGGCCTATGAGGGTCTATTGCAGGACATGGGGAGGCTATGGGGGTCTGTTTCTGGATGTGGGGAGGCTGTGTGGGGCTATCATGTTGGACGTCGAGTGATTATGGGGCTCATACGGTATATAGAAGGGGCTGTATTCGGGTTCGAACTGTATAAAGGGGGATTCTTACTTCTGCTCAATATTAAGTCATGCAATTAATATTAATGTAATTAATATAAGAATTATAATTATTATATTGATATTAATATGGATCAGAATTAATCACAGTCTCTAATGTGGCCCCTCGGGAAAATGAATTGCCCACCCTTGGAGTACAGAGTACATCTAACATTATCCCCGTCCTCTATTATATCTGGATATTCCTTGTAGAAGGTCGGATGATCGCTCACCTGTAATAAGATCGCTGTTCAGCTCCGGCTGACTCCTTGTAGGGTCAGGGATTTCCGGGGTCACATTTTGCTCATATTCGCCGTCGCCTTCTGGTGTTTCCTGATTGATATAATATATATAATTAATATGTGGAATATTTCACTAAATTACCAAATACATAAATCAGGAAGGACTAAATCAACATTTACAGATACACCAATTGTAACTGTACGAATCCCGCGCCATCTTCAGAACTTTTCTCAGAAAGTTCTCTCACTTCAGGGGATTAAGATGAGTTAACATTACAAAATCTCACGTTCTGTGTCAGATTCTATTTTCTACACCGTGATATCTCAGAGCGGTGTTATCTGCGTTCTATATACCATGGCGATATCTTGTAATTCATTCATTACAGTATTCGGTAGAATTGCTTTACACTGCAGCTCCTCTCCACAAGTCCAGATTAATATACTGTATAAGAGACTTGTATACACAATATTTCTGTAAAGATGTCTATTATCTCAGCTGCAGCATTTAGAAGCAGGAAGACTCTGATAATAGTGATAGACAGAGGCGGGATATACAGACTTCCCACCACTGAGCTGTGACTACATCTGCAGAATACAGACTGTCATCACAGACGAGGGAGCAGCAGAGACAGACGGCCATAAAATATCCTATGCCTGCCGGGGACTGACAGGGAGGCCTGTAAGATCTAACCCCAGATCTTCTGAGATCTGACTGGTGATCTGGAGAAGATCAGAGAACAAGGACGAGTGATAGAGAAGATGATGGCTTCTTACCAGGCGTTCCGATGAGCGGGCCGGACGTTCCAGTACACACAGGACTTTTTCGGCCAGGTCTTTAACAAAAGCCAAATCTCCATTTTGAGATCTTTTTTCAGCCTATAAAGAAGAAAAGAAACAATAAGGAACATTCTGAGGTGAGAAAGGTCACAATGGAGGCGGCCATTGAATGTGACATCTGCTCCTCTCTCTGCAGATACAATGACTACATATCTGGGGTTTATAGTGTTATATATTAGAGGAAAGGACAAGCTTCTATCCCACCATTATTGTCTATTATTACAGAGAAGTTTTGTGCGGAGTGTCCGCCATTTACCTGTTGTAGTAATGTCCTGATGTTGTGACATAAATCCATCAGATACTCTGAGGTTAGTTGATCTTGTTGATTTTTGGTCAGGCAGTCCTTTACTAGCTGCATCACCAGCCGGCGAGTGAAGCTGAGGACGCCATCGGGTGGTAGAAGCACAATGTTAGGGCGATTGATGATAAGAATGTCCAATAGTGCTTCTTCCTGAAAATCGTCTAGATATAATCCAGCCATAGCGAAAAACTGCAAGTGCTATCAATCACTATGGAACCAAGAATGGCACCCGTGAGCCTGTGTGCATTGTAGAAGTAGCAATTGTGAGCTGTGATGTCATAATGGCCGACTGTCATCACGGAATCTTGTGATGGAATCTTCAAGAAGCGGCTCTGCACAAATACAGTGGGAAAAATAAGTATTTGATACACTGCCGATTTTGGAAGTTTTCCCACCTACAAAGAATGGAGAAGTCTGTAATTTTTATCGTAGGTACAGATTCTAAAAAAAAATCCAGAAAATCACATTGTATGATTTTTACATAATTTGCATTTTATTGCATGATATAAATATGTGATCACCTACTGATGAGCAAGAATTCTGGCTCACCGACCTGTTATGCTATGTACGCACGTTGAGTATTTGGTTGCAGAAATTTCTGCAAGGTTTCTGCATTTCTTGGCAGCAAAAACCCTGCTGAAAAAACAGACGTTTTGCCGCGATTTTGATGTGTTTTTGCCACATGTTTGCATGAGGTTTTTGCATGTGTTTTTTTAAGCTTTTTTGTATAGCAGTGAATGCTTTTTGGAGCTAAATAAAGATATTTGAAAAAAGAAATGTTGAACATTGCTTTAACCCTTAGATTACTGTTGGACCTGGGGTGAGTATATTGGTTAATTTAAATGATTAAAGAATGTGTCTGTTATATTTCAAATAAAGTGTTTTATTCTTGGTGTGTGTGTTTATTTAACTTTTTACTTACAGGTTTAGTACTGAGGGTTAATCCATGTCCATAAAGACACATACAAAAAATCAATTGCTAGACACTCTAGTTAGACATTACTACCTTAGATACCAATTAGCCACATGATAGGCTCAGGGATAAAAGTGACTCCAGCTCAACCAATAATGTAAGTATAGTTCATTTATTAGAAACGATAAAAATTACAATTAAAAACAATAAGTGAAGATAGAGGGGAGTGAGGAGAGGGGGGACCTCAAACCAGGAGACACCGATATGTAGACAACGATACTAATGCTTACACAAAATACAGCCAGTTAATGACATCAATATGGCTGCTGTATATTAGAATAAGTCACCAATTAGTCAATTACCATACTATACCATTTTGCATACATAAAGCGCATTCTACAAACTTCAATTTAAAGTGCATAGTGCAAAACATAACTATGTATTATTCAATAGTAATAGATCCACTGGTATAAAGAGGCAAAAGTCAGCTATGAATGTAAGATGGTAGTGCATCAGTATCAAAGTAAAAATGAAAACAATGTAGTTTAATTATTGCCAAATTTGGCTTATATTGATAAACTGATGGTCAAAGCTGTACTTCCATCAGATGATAATTAATTCAAACATTGGCTAAAGTGAAAAAAATGATTCATTACCTGAATACTATGTAGTAAGTGAGCAGGGAGTGATAAGGACGCTGTGTCTCCCGCAGCCTCCATAAGCGTCCTTATCACCTCACTTATTGCACCTCTGCATGAGAATTTTGTCACGCAGCATCGGTGCAGTTAGTGAGGTCACTGGATCTCATCAGCTGATGAACTCATGTGACCTCTGTCCTGGCAGCTCAGCACTATACACTGCAGGGAGCGATCACGCTCCTGTCAGTTTATAGCCTGCTGTGAGGTGATCGGATCACCATGGGATACTTGTGATTCGGCGGATAGGTGAGTATAAGCTCTTTTTTTTAACATTCATTTAAACTTATTTTTTCCCTGCAAGCACAGACCCAAGCTGATGACAGCTCCCATCATCAATGCCTGCACTTGCTATTATCAGCGGCAGCAGCCCTAGGCTGTTGGGAGGACTGGTCTTTCATCAGCTGAACCTGTCACCCGCGGTCAATTCTTTATGCGTTTTTGCTGCGTTTTTGACCCATTGACTTCAATTGAGTCCGTCAAATACGCAGCAAAAATACACAGCAAATCCGCAAATATTTTGATACCTGCGTTTTCGTTGCAGATTTGACTGACTCAATTGAAGTCAATGGGATAAAAACGCTCAAAGAATTGACATGCTACAGATTTAAATGCAATGCTAATCCTGACAAGAAAATTCCTGATCTTGTGCACAGCACTTCAGGATTTTCATTGCATTAGCTGGCACAAGGATTCTCTAGCATTTTGGGCCCATTTCCGTGTGGAAAAAAATGCTGTGAAAATGCACCAATAACACACCATGTGCACACAGAACACAGTTTTTTTTAAGAAGCCCTCCTACTCAGCATTCTTTACCTGTATTAATTGCACCTGTTTGAAGTCGTTACCTGTATAAAAGACACCTGTCCACACACTCAATCAATCACACTCCAAGCACTCTACTATGGCCAAGAACAAAGAGCTGTCTAAGGACACCAGGGACAAAATTGTAGACCTGCACAATGCTGGAATGGGCTACAGGGGAATAGGCAAGCAGCTTGTTGAGAAGGCAACAACTGTTGCTGCGATTATTAGAAAATGGAAGAAACACATGACGACTGTCAATCTTCCTTGGTCTGGTGCTCCATGCATGATCTTGCAATGTGAAGTAAGGATGATTCTGATAAAGGTCAGGAATCAGCCCAGAACTACATGGGAGGATCTGCTCAATGACCTGAAGAGAGCTGGGACCACAGTCTCAAACATTACCGCTAGTAACTTACTACACCGTCATGGACGAAAATCCTGCAGTGCACGCAAGGTCCCCCTGATCACGCCAGCACATGTCCAGGCCCATTTGAAGTTCACCAATGACCATCTGGATGATCCCGAGGAAGCATGGGAGAAGGTCATGTGGTCAGATGAAACCGAAATAGAACTTTTTGCTATCAACTCCACTCACTGTGTTTGGAGGAAGGAGAAAGATGAATACAACCCCAAGAACACCGTCCCAACCTTGAACCATGGTGGGGAAAACATCATACTTTGGGGGTCTTTTCTGCTAATGGGACAGGACAACTGCATCGTATTGAAGGGAGGATGGATGGGGTCATGTAGATTTTGGCTAACAACATCCTTCCCTCAGTAATGACAATGACCCAAAATACAGACAGGACAACTAAGGAGTGTCTATGTAAGAAGCATTTCAAGGTCCTGGAGTGGCCTAGCCAGTCTCCAGACCTGAACCCAATAGAAAATCTTTGGAGGGAGCTGAAACTAAATGTTGCCCAGCGACAGCCCCGAAAACTGAAAGATCTGGAGAAGATCTGTATGGAGGAGTGGGCCAAAATCCCTGCTGCAGTGCGTGCAAACCTGGTCAAGAACTACAGGAAACGTCTGACCTCTGTAATTGCAAAGGTTTCTGCACCAAATATTAAATTCTGTTTTTCTATTGTATCAAATACTTATTCCAGGCAATAAAATGCAAATTAATTATGTAAAAATCATACAAAGCAATTTCCTGGATTATTTTTTTTTTACATTCTGTTTCTCACAGTTGAAGTGTACCTATAACAAAAATTACAGGCCTCTCCATTCTTTGTAGGTGGGAAAACTTGCAAAATCAGCAGTGTATCAAATACTTATTTTCCCAACTGTAGATGCTGCCTTGCAATATTTAGGGTTTGTTCAAACTCGCGTATAAATAATGGGTCCCATTCCCATCCAGGAGAGTGGAAGAAATCTTAGTCACTAAGCTGGTACTGTAAAAAGGAAGTGTTTTTGTCACAGAAAAAAAAATGCTGATGTAATGGCATTTGTGGAAACACCCCACAGATATCCTCAGTCATATGATGGGAAATATTGTATATACAGTGGTGGCCAAAAGTATTGGCACCCCTGCAATTTTGTCAGATAATATTCAGTTTCTTCCTGAAAATGATTGCAATCACAAATTCTTTGGTCTTATTATCTTCATTTAATTTGCTTGCATGGAAAAAACACAAAATAGAATGAAGCAAAAATCAAATCATTGATCATTTCACACAAAACTCCAAAAATGGGCCAGACAAAAGTATTGGCACCCTCAGCCTAATACTTGGTTGCACAACCTTTAGCCAAAATAACTGCGAACAACCGCTTCCGGTAACCATCAATGAGTTTCTTACAATGCTCTGCTGGAATTGTAGACCATTCTTCTTTGGCAAACTGCTCCAGGTCCCTGATATTTGAAGGGTGCCTTCTCCAAACTGCCATTTTGAGATCTCTCCACAGGTGTTCTATGGGATTCAGGTCTGGACTCATTGCTGGCCACCTTAGAAGTCTCCAGTGCTTTCTCTCAAACCATTTTATAGTGCTTTTGGAAGTGCGTTTTGGGTCATTGTCCTGCTGGAAGACCCATCACGTCTGAGGGAGACCCAGCTTTCTCACACTGGGCCCTACATTATGCTGCAAAATTTGTTGGTAGTCTTCAGACTTCATAATGCCATGCACACGGTCAAGCAGTCCAGTGCCAGAGGCAGCAAAGCAACCCCAAAGCATCAGGGAACCTCCACCATGTTTGACTGTAGGGACCGTGTTCTTTTCTTTGAATGCCTCTTTTTTTTCCTGTACACTCTATGTTGATGCTTTTTCCCAAAAAAGCTCTACTTTTGTCTCATCTGACCAGAGAACATTCTTCCAAAATGTTTTAGGCTTTCTCAGGTAAGTTTTGGCAAACTCCAGCCTGGTTTTTTTTATGTCTCGGGGTAAGAAGTGGGGTCTTCCTGGGTATCCTACCATACAGTCCCTTTTCATTCAGACGCCGACGGATAGTACGGGTTGACACTGTTGAACTTGTTTGGATGTTAGTCGAGGTTCTTTATCCACCATCCGCACAATCTTGCATTGAAATCTCTCTTCAATTTTTCTTTTCCGTCCACATCTAGGGAGGTTAGCCACAGTGCCATGGGCTTTAAATTTCTTGATGACACTGCGCACGGAAGACACAGCAACATTCAGGTCTTTGGAGATGGACTTGTAGCCTTGAGATTGCTCATGCTTCCTCACAATTTGGTTTCTCAAGTCCTCAGACAGTTCTTTGGTCTTCTTTCTTTTCTCCATGCTCAATGTGGTACACACAAGGACACAGGACAGAGGTTGAGTCAACCTCTGCGCATCCTCCTCCTCCTCATGTTCAGCCTCCATCTCAGATATCACCACATCAGTTACAAGCTGGAAGCACTGCAGTACTGCCTCAGCCAAGCGGCAACAGGCTGTGCTGAAACTCATAAGCTTAGGTGATAAACCTCACACTGCTTGTGAGTTGTGGACAGCTGTGAAAGAGCAGGCAGATCTGTGGCTGAGACCGCTGAACCTACATCCAGGCATGGTCGTGTATGGGGGCTCTGAGGCGAGGCGAGATCACACAAGTACCATGCCTGGCTCATGTGCTTAACATCGTGATTCAGCGGTTTCTTAAATCGTACCCCGAGTTGCCAGATCTGCTTGTCAAAGTACGCCGCCTGTCAGCTCATTTTCGCAAGTCGGCTACAGCTTCCGCCGCCCTTGCTGTGTTGCAGCAGCGTTTACAGCTTCCGGCACACCGACTGGTGTGTGATGTCCCCACTCATTGGAACTCTACCCTTCACATGTTGCAAAGGATTTGTGAGCAGAAGAGAGCAGTTGTGGAGTACCAGCTGCAACAAGGCCGTCGATATTCAGGTTAGACTCCACACATAAGACCTCAGGAGTGGATCTGGATGTCTGACATATGTACCATCCTGACAAACTTTGAGGAGTCCACCAAGATGGTGAGTGGTGATGACGCCATCATTAGCGTCAGCATCCCACTTGTCTGTCTTTTGCAACGCTCTCTGGAGAGAATTAAAGAGGAGGCATTGCAGCCAGAGTATGATGAGATGGATCAAGAAGCCGTAGCGGGTGATTACACACAGCCCAGCCTCATCTCATCCCAACGTGCATTGAGGGACAATGAGGGAGAGGATGAGGAGGAGGAGGAGGAGGAAGAACAGGAGCTGGTATCATGCGCTGTAGATGGTAGTACCTGTACAACTGTCATACCGTCGGTTCAGCGTGGGTGGCCTGAGGACAGGGGGGAGGAGGAGGAGGAGAGCATGGTCAGTCGTCATGTTGGTGAGGACACGGAAGCCTTGCCTGTTACCAGTCTGGCACGCATGGCTAACTTTATGTTACGCTGCCTTAACCGTGACCCTCGCGTTGTCAAAATGTTGGGTGACAGTCATTACTGGTTGGTGACACTTGTAGACCCCCGCTACAAGGAGAACTTTCACTCTCTTATTCCTGAGGTGGAGAGGTCTACAAAAATGGGGCAATACCAGAAGGCCCTTGCTGCAGAACTCTTAAAAAAATTCCCATCTGAACACGCTAGCGGCAGAGGTCACAGTTCGTTGCCCAACCAAGGCGCAAGGCGTACAGGCGAGAGAGACGCAACTCCAATCCAGCAGAGACAGGGGAACACTGTCAACGTTCTGGGACAGTTTTCTGACACCCGCCCAGCTTACAGGCCCTGAGGCGCGGGGAACTCTCACAAGGAGTGGAAAGTTTCAAAAGATGGTGAGGGAGTACCTTGCCGACCGTACCAGCGTCCTCCGTGATTCCTCTGTACCTTTTAATTATTGGGTATCCAAGCTGGACACTTGGAATGAACTCGCTCTGTACGCCTTATCGGAGCGTGTTTTTAGTGCCGCTGGGGGAATTATAACTGATAAGCGCACTCGCCTGTCAACTGACAATGCTGACAAGCTGACCATTATCAAAATGAACAAGGGCTGGATTGGGCCAGACTTTTCATCACCACCAAATGACAGCAGAGTAACATAAAGTCAAATCCACTGTGTTATTTCGGGAGGTGTATTCCCATGCACCGCTTCACACCCACTCATGGGTATACGCTTCCTCATTTTGGCTCTATTTTGCTCTTCTCCTTATCCTCAGCCTCCACCACCACTATACCACCAAGGTGACCTTGGTCCGTGTTGCCAGCATTGCAAGTTCCTCCCTCCTAATTTTTGGTAGCTTTTGCTTGGAAGGCATAGGAAAAGACTATGGGAGACCCACTCCCCAATAATGGGAATAATGCTTTTAAGATGCTGTACTGCATGGCTCTTGTTTGCCAGCATTGCAAGTTACTCTGTCCTAATTTTTGGCAGCTTTTGCTTGGCAGGCATAGGCAAAGACTATGGGAGACCCACTCCCCAATAATGGGAATAATGTTTTTAAGATGCTTTACTGCATGGCTCTTGCAAGGGGCATTTAAACCGTGTTGTTAAGCTACTGCGACCTCCACCACTTTTCCAAGGGGCATTGATATTGTCTTTTTATTCCACTGCGACCTCCACGTCTCTTCCAAGGGGCATTTAAACCGTCTTTTTAAGCTACTGTGACCTCCACCACTCTTCCAAGGGGCATTAAAACCGTCTTCTTAAGCTACTGCGACCTCCACCGCTCTTCCAAGGGGCATTAAAACCGTCTTGTTAACCCTAGAACGCATGACCATAAAAATCTACATTTTCACATACCTGGGGCCTTTTAGGCCCGTGTGCAAATAACATGGAATAACTCAAACAAAAATGACAAACAACTATATACCTGAGGAATACCTAGAGTTTCAAAATTCTAACTAAAGTAATCTTGCAGAAAATAGAAAACAATTAACAGGACGGGCCTGCGAGGCCCCAGGTATGCGTTCTAGGATTAAGCTACTGCGACCTCCACCATTCTTCCAAGGGGCATTAAAACCATCTTGTTAAGCTACTGCAACCTCCACGTCTCTTCCAAGGGGCATTAAAACCGTCTTGTTAAGCTACTGCAACCTCCACGTCTCTTCCAAGGGGCCTTAAAACTGTCATGTTAAGCTACTGCAACCTCCTCGTCTCTTCCAAGGGGCATTAAAACTGTCTTGTTAAGCTACTGCAACCTCCACGTCTCTTCCAAGGGGCATTAAAACCTTCTTGTTAAGCTACTGCAACCTCCACGTCTCTTCCAAAGGGCATTAAAACCGTCTTGTTAAGCTACTGCAACCTCCACCACTTTTTCAAGGGGCATTGAAATTGTCTTTTTATTCCACTGTGGCCTCCACGTCTCTTCTAAGGGGCATTAAAACCGTCTTGTTAAGCTACTGCGACCTCCACTACTTCTCCAAGGGGCATTAAAACCGTCTTGTTAAGCTACTGCGACCTCCACCACTCTTCCAAGGGGCATTAATATTGTCTTTCTATTCCACTGTGACCTCCACCACACCTCCAAGGGGCATTAAAACCGTCTTGTTAAGCTACTGCAACCTCCACGTCTCTTCCAAGGGGCATTAAAACCGTCTTGCTAAGCTACTGCGATCTCCACGTCTCTTCTAAGGGGCATTAAAACCGTCTTGCTAAGCTACTGCAACCTCCATGTCTCTTCCAAGCGGCATTAAAACTGTTTTGTTAAGCTACTGCGACCTCCACGTCTCTTTAAAGGGGCATTAAAACCGTCTTGTTAAGCTACTGCGACCTCCACCACTTTTCCCAGGGGCATTGATATTGTCTTTTTATTCCACTGCGACCTCCACCATTCTTCCAAGGGGCATTAAAACCGTCTTGTTAAGCTACTGCGACCTCTACCACTTTTCCCAGGGGCATTGATATTGTCTTTTTATTCCACTGCGACCTCCACGACTCTTCCAAGGGGCATTTAAACCGTCTTGTTAAGCTACTGCGACCTCCACCACTTTTCCCAGGGGCATTGATATTGTCTTTTTATTCCACTGTGACCTTCACCATTCTTCCAAGCGGCATTAAAACAGTCTTGTTAAGCTACTGCGACCTCCAACACTTTTCCCAGGGGCATTGATATTGTCTTTTTATTCCACTGCGACCTCCACGTCTCCTCCAAGGGGCATTAAAACTGTCTTGCTAAGCTGCTGCAAACTCCACGTCTCTTCCAAGGGGCATTAAAACCATCTTGTTAAGCTACTGCAACCTCCACATCTTTTCCAAGGGGCATTAAAACCATCTTGTTAAGCTACTGCAACCTCCACGTCTCTTCCAAGGGGCATTAAAACCGTCTTTTTAAGCTACTGCAACCTCCACGTCTCTTCCAAGGAGCATTAAAACCATCTTGTTAAGCTACTGCAACCTCCACGTCTCCTCCAAGGGGCATTAAAACCATCTTGTTAAGCTACTGCAAACTCCACATCTCTTCCAAGTGGCATTAAAACCATCTTGTTAAGCTTCTGCGACCTCCACCACTTTCCCCAGGGGCATTAAAACCATCTTGCTAAGCTGCTGCGACCTCCACCATTCTTCCAAGGGGCATTAAAACCGTCTTGTTAAGCTACTGCGACCTCCACCACTTTTCCAAGCGGCATTGATATTGTCTTTTCATTCCACTGCAACCTCCACCATTCTTCCAGAGGGCATTGCATTTCTTCCTAATTTTAGTCAGCTTTTGCTTTTCAATGCATAGGCGAACACTAAGGGAGACCCACTCCCCAATAAGGGGTAGAAGGTTTTTAGTATGTTGTAATCCACGTCTGTTTCAAGGGGCATTGCAGTTCCTCATAATTTTTGGAAAGCCTTCCATTCACTGCTTAGGCCAACATTGCACAGGAGACCCAGTTGCTATAAATGGAAAAAACGTTTTAGTTAAGGCCCTCTGACCTCCATGTCAAGGGGCATTAAAGTGCCTCGAAATTTTTGTTAGGCATTGCACTCACTGCATGCCCTTTAACTGTGTAGCCGAACCGCTCCTTTTGGTACCGAAACATATCCTACAAGACATGTGTGGTTGACTGGCGTGATATTGATGTGAATGGTCCCTGTTCCTCCTGCTCTTTCTCCTTTGCCACCACCTCATCCATCATTCATCACCTGAAGCTTTGTTTTAACGGGAGTCATAGAACTGGGATAGTAGCAGGAAAACATCCAGCAATCCTCGGAGAAGGTAGGATATGCGCTAAAACGCTGATCACCTCAGGCCTAGCCGCTACTACATACATGCGCTTGCATTCCAAGAAAACGAAGCAGACGCTAACTTCTATCATCATCATTATGCTCCTCATCTTGGCACTCTCAACTCCCCTGATGGAGAAGCCAGGGCCCACCGGAGGAGTCTGGTTCTCTGGTGGGCTCGTCCAATGCTGCCCTAAAGCAGAGGGAAGTTTGAAGGAGAAATAGGGGCGGCTGGGGACCGTTTATGGACATCCGGCTGCCCCTAGGCGGCTGGGGACCGTGTGTGGACACCCGACCGCGGGGCGGCTGGGGACCGAGTATAGACACCCGGCCCCCCCTGGCGGCTGGGGACCGAGCGTGGACACCCGGCCGCCGGGCGGCTGGGGACTGAGTATGGATGCCTTGCTGCCAAAGTAGCCATGAGGTAGTGGCCAGCTTTGGCCTCCTCCAAACTAAAAGGCCCCATTTCAAGTGCAAGCTAGCAGTATGGTATTGCAGCCTGGGGGTGGGTGGGTGGCAGGTTGCACACTTACGCTTGAATTCCAAGAAAACAAAGCAGATGCTAATGACGCGCCCCTGGGCCTGTGTCGCGCTGCGTTGCGCACGCGGGAGCTTACCCGGAGCCGGATCTCTTGAGGGTTGTAGTCTCGTGGCGGTGACCCGGTCCGTGCCCAGGGAGTCAAACTGAGCGGCGATGTAACAGCGGTAGATGCAGGACGACTACGCCACCCGTTGAATGCAGCTATGGAGCTGCCGCTGCAGGACAGTCCGCTGAGGCCGGTGGATGGATGGTGCAGCGTAGATGGTATAACCCCCAACGGGAGGGGTATGGCCTCAGGGCAGCAGATGTGGATGATGGGGGTAGCAGGAACCACTCAGAGACGGTGCGGTGTAATTCAGGGTCTTTACTGGTAACAACGATAGACCCTCCCGGAGTACTTGCTAGTGAACGGGGCCTGGTCAGTCCTTGAGCAGATGGGATCTCCCCTGGCCAGGCGGAGTTGTAGGCCTCCCAAACTGACTGTACTCTTCTGGCTACCTTGCTAGAAGCGGATATAAGTAGCCCACGTCCCTGAGTGTACCGTCTGGTGCTCACCCGTATGGCCGGTGACTCGGGGCCTTCTAATGGCTTCCGCTCCACGATGGCGGTGCTGGTCCCACGCGTGTGACCGTGCCTTCGGGTTTCTGGGCCTGAGGACCTGAAATCCCCTGCCGGTCGGCTTCTGCTGCTGGGTAAGAGTTAGTCCCCACAGCCTCGGACGCCGGGTCCGGTAAGAAAGCTTCTCAGTCAGGGCGAGCTCTGCAGCTGCCAGCCCCTGACTTGTAGTAGTATTGCTCCCACTGAGCTTCTGCTGTTTCTTCCTGTGACTGTTTCTTGTCTCTACTCTCCTTGACTGCTAACCCTGCTTCAGCCCCGGGTTTATATAGGGGAAGTTCTTCCCCTCCCAAGACTGGGCAGGAGGTGTGGCATGCACAGGATCCCTGACCAAAGGACCTCCCACCTGCTCTCAGACATAATATCTCTATCACTGTGGCAACCAGACCCCTGGGGTGTCACACTAACTTCTATCATCATCATCATGCTCCTCACTTTGGCACTCTCAACTCGCCTGATGGAGAAGCCAGGGCCCACCGGAGGAGTCTGGTTCTCTGGTGGGCTCGTCCAATGCTGCCCTAAAGCAGGCCAGGCTAAGAAAATTGTTGGGGAAGTTTGAAGGAGAAATAGGGGCGGCTGGGAACCGCTTATGGACAACCGGCCGCCCCCAGGCGGCTGGGGACCGTGTGTGGACACCCGGCTGCAGGGTGGCTGGGGACCAAGTATGGACACCCGGCCGCCCCCTGGCGGCTGGGGACCGAGCGTGGACACCCGGCTTTTAGGCAGTAACCTGGTTGTCAGAGATGCTTCCAGGGGTCTTCCCCATGCTGTTCCCATGTCTTTTCAGCACTGTATGCATGTGTCACACAGCACATGGCCAGATAAGATTGTAAAATATTAAAATTACATTTCCCGGTGAATACATTTGTCACGGTTGAAAGCAATACAAAAGTGCAAAAACGCATAAAAAATGCTACTTGTGAACATAGCCCAAGGTGTGGAGGAGTATTTTTGTTTTTGGTTATTTATTTTACCTTATACACAAGTCTTTACTCTGCAAAGGATGTTCCTAAACATATTTCACAGGAAAACCGTTTCAGTTTAGTTTTTGAACGTTATATTGTGAGCTTAATACCTCTGACCACGTTGTTGACAGCAGTGACCTGGGGGTCAGAAATGCTTCCTGGGGCGATGCCCATGCTGTCCCCTTGTCTTTTGAGCATTGTCACTATAGTTTTGGGCACTTTTTAGGCTTTCTACAGACTGCCGGGGGTGCCGCCGCAAAAATGCTCGGGTCTCCCATAGACTAACATTGAGCTTCGAGCACCCAAGCATTTTAGTGCTCGCTCAACACTAATAATCACCACACTCTATGGAGACTCATTGTAACAAATTTAAGGAGCAACATACTAAAAACATTTTAATTGATAAATGTCATAAAACATAAAAAATAAAAATATTAGGCATTTTATATAATAATAATAATAATTAAAAAATAAAATAATAATAATTTTATTATTCCATGGTGCTTTACAATTCAGATGTTACATGTGCAATGTCAGACATTACAAAGTAGCACAATTCCTACAAGAGGAGGAGAGGTCCCTGCTCACAAGTTTGCAACTTAAAAGTAAAGTTGGACACAAAAAGTAATAAGTGTTTGTAGTATATGGTACGGCCACCTTTTAGAATAAATAAGGATATACATATAAGGCTGCATGAACCGGCCACCAGCCGGTATCTGTGTAGTGAGCTGGCAGACTCTGGCTGTTCTGTGATAATTGAGATAGAGCCTGTTACAGGAATGAATGATTACGCAGGATGGTGTTGCCACCTTGTGGCCAGAGGTTGCACCTGCGCAGGGTGTGATGACAGAGAAAAAGACTGAGCCTCCTGTGTCCCGCCCTAGAGAGTCACGTGACCAGAGTGGGAAGCAGGAAAAAGCGCGCAAAGAGTCTGTTGTTGTCTGTGAAAAGAGCCAGGACGGTGTGCAGCTCCTCGTGTGTGGTGCAGAGGAGACTCTCAACGTGATTTCTTTTATCTGACACCTTATCCTCAGAGCCTTCCCCAGCTTCTGCACTGCTGAAGGATTCAGCTGTTACACTCCCTGCTACTGGAGTGTGGACTACATAAGGGAATCCACAAAAGCTGCTATCCGGATCAGAGAGACTGTAAGCGGGACCTCTGGCGAGAGGCCGAAGTATTCCTTTCTTTCAGTAAAATTTGTTGTTCCTGTCTTCTTCGGCTGGGACCCCTTCCTGCAAAGACAGACAGGCCTGCGACGGGGGACACATCCTTCTGGAGTAAAGGACTGGTAACGTGTGAGTAGGGACAGTGAGAGTCAGCTTATAAGTACACGTTATTGCTGTGCATATTTACGGTTGTCATTTATTGTGTTCTGCTGTGTATACAAGTAAAGATACGGTTATCAAGATAGAGTCTGTGTGTGGGGATCTTGCTGGGCCAGATCATAGATACCAACGCTCGGCCTTGCCCGCGGTCACTTCATCTGGCGTAGTCGACAGGATCTGTGACCAACAAGATTCCCACCCAGGCCACGTGTACAGTCAGAAAGCCCCGCCGGTGTCTATTGTGAATCAGGTCAGGAAATTTGGCGGACGAAACTACCCTGTACCAGAGTGGGCGGAACAAGTCCGGATACTGGGGGAAATGTATAATATTGACCCTAAGACCTTGGCAGAAATGGCGGTACTGACGCTAGAGGGGGAGGCATGGACGACAGTCAGACTGGAGACGGTCAGGGGCCAGCGTACAGTAGATGATTTGGTGCGGGTGCTGGAGAACACCTATAGGCTGACCACATACCAGGGAACACTGCAACACATGTTCTTTAGACGGATGCAGCTTGAATGGGAGGATATTCCCCAATATGCGAACGCCCTTCAGGTACTCCTTGAACAAGCCTGTGGAAAAGGGGAACAACTAGCTGGTATGGCTCCTCGTGACCTGGTACTGAGAGACCAATTTGTAATAGGACTGAGAGACCAGTATCTTAACCGCACGTTACAGGACTTGATCCGGATGATGCCGACTCTTACTTTTGCTGAAGTCAAACAGGAAGCCATAGAACGTTCAACGGGACCCGTCATGGATGTGGGGATTCAAGGTGCTGCGTGCAGATCCATATCTGACATTAAAAATCCGAACAGTGACACGGAAGACCTGAAACAGATGGTAGCAGACTTACAGAAACAGGTATTACAGTTGACATTAGACCGACAGGGAGACCAGCGAAGACAGCCTAGTCGTCCCGTGAGACAGTGTTGGTCATGCGGTGATCCTCGCCATAGGGCAAATCGTTGTCCTCAACACTTTCCTCCGCAAAAACCTCCGTCGCACCAACAAACAAACCCTCAGTCGCCCCAGCGAAGGGAATTTCGATCAGACCAGCGAATGGAACCCCAGCCATATCCACAAGCAGAGCTACCACGCCGGGCCTCACCACAATGGCCGCCGTTAAACTAGACATCCCTGCAGCTGAGGCTCGCGCAGCAGGGGAGGCCAAGGAGAGGGGTGTGGAAAAACAGAGCCGATGGCGGAGTGCTCTTGCCTCGAATAGCCCGACACTTGAAGTTGTCCTGGAAGGAATTGCCGTACAGGGACTGATGGACACCGGGTCACAAGTGACCACGATCTCTGAACAGTTTTACGAAAATTACCTCAAACCAAGAACTGCTCGTGACCCAGACACCGCCATTAAGATTATTGCGGCTAATAATCTACCCATTCCAGTGACCGGAGTTGCTTGGATGGACACAAAGGCCTGCGGACAGGACTTATGGAAACGAGGGATCGTCATCGTCAAGGAAGGTTTCGGCTCCGAGACCCATGTGATAGTTGGAATGAACATCTTGAAAGACCTGGATCTTATGCTGTTGACAAGAAAAGGACCCAAATACTGGCAGAAAGTCACCAAACATAAGCCGACTCATCTGGCATTCCAGCGCGTAATCCGGACCGTTGGACTTCAACAGATGGCAGAGGAACAACTACCCCTAGCCGCCATTACGGTGCCACGCCGTACTCGGATTACTTTGCCCGCTGAAAAAGAGACAGTCATTTCCTTACCCCTTAACACCCACCGACAACTTGAGGGGGTTGAAGTGTTGGTCAAGCCGAGGACCCCAAGTGGGGGTAAGCTAAACCCACTAGTTGCTCGCACTCTAGCCGTCGTGAGGAACGGGAGAGTCCATGTCAGGTTAAACAACACTGCAGACGTAGGCCTAGCCCTTGAAGCCGGCACTCAGCTTGCCCGGGTATATGCTCTACCCACGGAAGTGAATCCCATTGGACCCCTAAAATTCACCCCGTCTACAGAAGGCGACTGGACGGTAACCGTCTCAGCCATAAACGCTCAAGTAGACGATGAAGACATTGGGTGAAAACTACGGGAAAAAGTACAGCTAGACACGTCTCAATACACCAAACAAGAAGTGTCTCAAGTGGAGGAACTCCTACGGGAACACCAAAACTCCTTTGCAAAGCATGACACAGACTTTGGGTGTACCACCAGTATCCAGCACGAGATATCCACGGGCGACACCCCCCCATATCCGCGAGAGGTACCGGCAGATACCACATCAGCAATACCAGGAGGTGAAAAGCCTGTTAGAATCCATGCTACGCGCCGGAGTGGTACGTGAAAGCCAGAGCCCGTGGGCTGCACCCGTGGTGATAGTCAAAAAGAAAGATGGTTCCCTAAGATTTTGCGTGGACTACCGTAGGCTGAACGCTTGCACTATCCGGGACTCATATCCACTTCCTCGGATCGAAGAGTCACTGACGGCCCTAAAGAAGGCCAAATATTTTTCGTCCCTAGACCTGGCCAGTGGATATTGGCAGGTTCCAATGAGTGAGAAGGACAGGGAAAAGACCGCCTTCATCCTTCCCATGGGCCTGTATGAGTTCGACCGGATGCCGTTCGGCTTGAATAACGCTCCGGGGACCTTTCAGAGACTGATGGAACGCTGTCTGGGAGACTTCAACTTTGAGTTTACGCTGATATACCTTGACGACATCGTGGTATACTCCGCCACCTTTGAGGATCATCTTCACAAGCTTGGCCAAGTGTTCCAGCGCTTGAGGGGACACGGCTTGAAGTTGAAGCCCAGCAAGTGCCTTCTGTTCCAGCAGGAAATCGACTACTTGGGTCAACGGATCTCGGCCGAAGGTGTCCAGCCCTCTCCGGAGAAGATAGCAGCCGTTCAAGAGTGGCCGCAGCCAACTACCGTCAAAGAAGTCCGGGCTTTTCTGGGACTGGCAGGCTACTACCGTCGGTTTGTCAAGGACTTTGCTCGGCTTGCTGAACCACTGCATGAGGTTCTCCGAGGGACCGCGAACAGTCCCAGAGGGCGACGCATCAGTTGGGGGCCTGACCGAGAAAAATCCTTTCAGGCACTTAAGGCTGCTCTAACATCCCCCCCTGTTCTGGCGTATGCAGATTACACATTACCGTTTCAGTTGCAAACCGACGCCAGCCTTCAATGCCTAGGGGTGGTCCTCTCTCAAGTTCAAGATAATAAAGAACGCATGATAGCCTATGCCTGTAGGTCTCTCCGTGATACCGAAAAGAATCCCGTCAACTACAGCTCCTTCCGTTTGGAACTCTTGGCTCTGACTTGGGCTATGACGGAGAAATTTGCCGGCTATCTGACAGGAGCGAAGGTGCTGGTCATGACGGACAACAATCCTCTTGCCCACCTAGAGAATGCCAAACTAAGGGCAATGGAACAGCGCTGGATGGCCAGGCTCTCTAGATTCCAGTACAAAATTAAATACAGAGCGGGGAACGAGAATCAGAATGCTGACAGCCTGTCTAGAGTGACATCATCCCCGCCAGTGGGGGACTGGGATGAAGAGTTGGAGGAAGATGAGATGCCTGACTTTGCCCGGCTCGCAAAGCAAATAGAAGATAGCCGCCAGTATGCTGTAGGAGGGATTGAAGCCGTAGTGGGATCTCCCCTGTCCCAGCAAGAATGGGCCAAGCTTCAAGATCGAGATCCCGAGCACGTCTTACTGAAACAGTATGTGAATAAACAAGAGAAACCGCCCTCCGAAGTGAGAGACCGACTATCGACCGGAGCCTTGGCTCTGCTCGCCCAATGGGATCGGCTGATCGTGAAAGATGGAGTCCTGTGTCGCAGGGCCCTTCTATCCCATATGCTGGAGGAGTGTTTGCAGATTGTCGTCCCGGTGTAGTTGGCCCATGAGATGGTGGGCGAAGCTCACAGGAGGAACGGCCACTTCGGCATAGACAAGACCCTCCGGTGGACCCAGCAGTTCATTTTTTGTCCGGGGCTCCGTAAGCTGGTTGAAAACATCTGTCAAGGATGCCGTACCTGTGAATTCCACAAGTCCGCGGAGCAGCGTGCCCCCGTCCAGACTATTAAGACGTCGAGGCCCCTCGAACTGTTGATGGTGGACTATCTGTTGATCGGAACGGCGAATAGTGGCTACCAGTACTGTCTGGTGATGGTGGACCACTTCACGAAATTGGCCGTCGCTGTTGCTACCAAGGATCAGACTGCTGAATCAGCTGCACAGGCCATCTGTCAGCAATTCGTTCGGGTCTACGGGTGTCCGGAGCGGCTACACTCTGATCAGGGGGCTTGTTTCGAAGGGCGAGTCATTGAAGAACTCCAACGGATGTATGGAATCAAGAAGTCCAGGACCACCCCTTACCATCCACAAGGGAATGGCGCGTGTGAACGCTTTAACTGGACCCTCTTACAACTGATCCGGACACTGGCTGAAGACAAAAAGCCCGACTGGTCTCGATTCCTCCCAGAACTGCTGTGGGCCTATAATAATCAAGTCCATTCCGTCACCGGATACACCCCATTACCCTTCTCTTTGGCCTTCCAGACAAAGACATCCATGAGTTGCAACTGTCTAGCTCCGAAGAAGATACCTGTGGTACCTATCCTTCCTGGCTACAAACACACCGCCAGAGAATGGAGACTGTCTACCGGCTAGTAGGCCAACAAATCCAGGATCAAGTGCACGCTGACCCACTTCCGGTACAAGAGGACTCACTGAATGTAGGTCAACTGGTCCTAGTCCGTATAAAGAAACCGCAAGGGAAACTCCGGCCCAAGTGGGAGACCGAAGTCTATCGAGTAATTGGACAGCCGTACCCCGGTGGCCCCGTCTATCGAGTGCAGGGCGAAGACAGTGGCAGCATCCGAACTTTGCACCGTAATATGTTGCGCCCCTGCCGTTCCCAGCCTGACTCCCCTACTGTGATACCTAGAGAGATGGATATCACTAATACTGTCGGAGACGCTGACCCTGGGGATGTAGAGATTGAATGCATGCCTACCCCTGTCCGTCCGACTGACGCACTTGGACCGATTACCTCCTCTACTGGCATGTCGACTGGGAAAGAGAGTGGGGTGACTGATCGGAGGGAGGGGATCCAACCTGTTAGGCGGACAACAAGAACCGCTGCAGGGGTACCTCCAGGACAGTCCTACAGAGACCAATATGTGTGGCCCTCTTCCCAGCCGCCCCCTGTCACATCCACAGCCATCGCCGCCCTGGAACCGGTCGTTGACAGGGACTGCCAACCTTTGAGTGGGGGGGCGTGTAGTGAGCTGGCAGACTCTGGCTGTTCTGTGATAATTGAGATAGAGCCTGTGACAGGAATGATTACGCAGGATGGTGTTGCCACCTTGTGGCCAGAGATTGCACCTGCGCAGGGTGTGATGACAGAGAAAAAGACTGAGCCTCCTGTGTCCCGCCCTAGAGAGTCATGTGACCAGAGTGGGAAGCAGGAAAAAGCGCGCAAAGAGTCTGTTGTTGTCTGTGAAAAGAGCCAGGACGGTGTGCAGCTCCTCGTGTGTGGCGCAGAGGAGACTCTCAACGTGATTTCTTTTATCTGACATCTTATCCTCGGGGCCTTCCCCAGCTTCTGCACTGCTGAGGGATACAGCTATTACACTCCCTGCTACTGGAGTGTGGACTACATAAGGGAATCCACAAAAGCTGCTATCCGGATCAGAGAGACTGTAAGCGGGACCTCTGGCGAGAGGCCGAAGTATTCCTTTCTTTCAGTAAAATTTGTTGTTCCTGTCTTCTTCAGCTGGGACCCCTTCCTGCAAAGACAGACAGGCCTGCGACGGGGGACACATCCTTCTGGAGTAAAGGACTGGTAACGTGTGAGTAGGGACAGTGAGAGTCAGCTTATAAGTACACGTTATTGCTGTGCATATTTACGGTTGTCATTTATTGTGTTCTGCTGTGTATACAAGTAAAGATACGGTTATCAAGATAGAGTCTGTGTGTGGGGATCTTGCTGGGCCAGATCATAGATACCAACGCGCGGCCTTGCCCGCGGTCACTTCATCTGTATATGTTCAGATTTTTTATCAGTTAACAAAATGCATAGTTAAGATTGATAAATACAAAAAAATGTTAGTAAACCTAGAAATTTGTTTTTTAGTTAATTTTTTTTTTATTTTAATTAATAATAGCATAGAAGGATAAGGAGGGGGACTAGGAACATAATCAATAGCCAAAATCATAGTCAGGAGGACAGCCGGGGTCAGATACTGGGTGATCAGTAAAAGCCAATCAGTATGAATACCGCGGAGCCCGGTGACAGAGGCGTTACTGAAACATGTCCAGGTAGAGATGGACCAGTCAGAAGGCCACAGGTAGATGGTGATGGTCCTTCTATACAGGTCCAGCAGTGATGGTGGATCTGCTGGACTTCAGGTTTTCTGTCTTTTAGATGGTTTCAGGGCAACAGTAACAGCATGCAAATGCACGAGCAGCCCTGGATAATCCACGCCGGCAGGATGATAAGATCCGGCGGAAGATGGAACCTATGAGAAGAGAAGTAAATATAATGTAAGTGATGGGACTCCATAATACATGATACTACTGTGCGGTCACTGTGCCGGACGGCAGAGGAATCTCATCACACAGAGGTCAGGGATCATTGTCAGCCATCATACATGTGACAATCCATCACTGACAGATGACATCTGCTCCGCATGAATTATTCTCACTGACCGACATCACACAACATGGAGCTGATTCTCACACTTACCTCGTCTCTTATTCCCCTTTTCTACATTTTCAGATTTTTCTTGCTCTTTACTCAGATTTATTGAAGATTTTCTTTCCTCCTGAGCTGGAAATTCTGATCAGAAAGTAAAAAAAACCTCAGTAACGACATATTCCCATGGGACCTGCTTAGTCTCCTGTATATAGTCCTGTCTCCTATAGTCCTGAAAATCTAGTATTGCTTCATAATAGGGCAGAATAAGTCCTATATAATGTGCATAACCTCATCTGAGGGACATTAGATGTACCACTAATATAGAGAAGTAAGTGTCCTGTCTGCCGCCATGTGGTACATCATTGATGAGAGATATTTTATAATAGGAGACGATGTCTCCTTATGATGATGTAGGTTATTGGATGCTACAACATATCTCACAGAAACAATGAAAAAAACTTCTGTACACAATGTAAGGAAATAGAGATAGAGTATGGGCCATGGGCAACATAATTGGGATCCATGAAACATAGACAACATAGGAAACCTATTACAGAAAAACCACGTAGAAATATTTGAGCCTTAAAGACAACATTCACATTGTTGGTGCTGTAGACATGTACATACCTGACAATGGGGACGAGGATGGCAAACTGCTAATAGCATCTTCTCTATCAGATAGAGGAACAGAATCTTTCTGCCTGTTTGAAAGAAAATAAATGTGTAAATCAGAAATAAATGCAGTATAAAAGGGGTTTTCTCAGTATAAGAACATGGACAATAGGGCCTAATAGGATGCATGACCGTCATAGTGGGGAAGGTTTCCTGCTCAAAACTACCTTCTATAGAGCCGAGCAGAAATCAGCTGCTAAGCATGACTGGCATGTAATACTACATCTCTGCCACAATATGGGCAGCACTAAAAATGCATGACCGGCCGCAATTATAGACTGTTAGTTATCACCAGCAGTTTCTAAAGGCAAAAGCACAATTACCGCTCATCATGGGGTGGTGGATGCTGAATTTGATAATATGGTATTTATATCCTATATTTGATGTTGTGTACATATATCATCCTGAAGCTCCCAGTAGTGGCCCCATAATCTACTCACATCTCTGAGATGTTTGTGCTGGATTCTACGGTATACTCTGGAGAGGACTTGGGATCCTCATTGTCCATTGTCCTGGTAGCAGTGGTACAGAGCTAAATGTGGAAACAATAAAAAATATATGAAATAATTTAATGTTTACTTTTACGTGTCTTTTACACATATTTTGGATTTATTAATCACATACTTACTTTTGAAAATCGTTCAGAAGTTGATATAAAATTGTGGAAGTCAAGACTCTCATTGTCCTCACTTGTGTGCTCTGAGACCAGATGTTTGTTTATATCATAATGATCTACAAGACATAGATAATGAAGTGCTATTAGAGGTTGTCAGTATAACACAGTCACCATTTATCATTAATATTAATGGGAAACAATTGTTACATATTAAGGAAGACGAGACAAACAGCCGCTTAGTCTAGATGACGTCTTCTTCTACTTACTCATAAATAAGCTGGTGTCCACATCTGATGTTAGCTTAGGAACATACACCGGCTTTTGACTTAGAAGGTTATCAAAGTCTAAGTCACTTAAGAAGGGATGACCCTTGATCTCAAATACTCCTCCTGGATAAAGAAAAACAAAGGTGATGTGGATATTGTCAGAAACTCCCCCATATCTAAACGGTGTATCTTAATCTGAACTAATTATATAACTGAGCCGACATGTAAGAAATAGACTAAAGCACTAAAAATGCACAAGCTGATAGACAAGTGCCGATCCTCATGTACATTTGCGATATGTCCTCGGTGTAATAAGGAAATAATAATATTATTATATCTGTTACCTGTCCCAAGTCTATGCACAGGATTTATTATGAGCAGCTCTGTGATAAGGGTCTGAGCATCAGGTGGAGGAGCACGATCACAATTCCAAATTATGTGTCCTGTTATGTAGAAAATTACAGAACATAAAACCTCTTTACTGGACTATAAGATAAAGCAAAGGAAAAAACTAAACTAATGTAACCAGTCAAAGCAATGATTGGATCATTCTACTTACCAATGCCAATACTTTTATAAAGCTCAATTACAGAACCCCCACAAAGTGGTACGTATCCCAGGAGAAATTCAAGTAGGATTATCCCCATTGACCACCAGTCAACAGGTCTTCCGTAGCCTTTCTTTAGGATGATCTCTGGGGCTTTGTATAACGGGGTGCCACAGTCCTGGAAACCAAGAGAGATTAGAGATGAAAATAGATTAAATTATTATTTTGCCAAGTTTTCGACATAAAAACAGAATGACAGAAGATAAAATATCAGTGGAAAAGTTATCTAAAAATGAAGAATGTAGAGAAGACACAATAGGGTGATGAGATTTGTACAGAACCAGCTAAGTTCCTGTAAATAATGCTGACCTCACGGTTCAGGAACTCTCTGGCGATGTCCTCCGCTAATTCCTTGTAGATGTTGGTGTTTGGTATCATGACACCAACTTTTGAAAGCCCAAAATCTGTGACTTTAATATGTCCAGTAGACGTTATCAGGAGGCTGTGAAAGAAAAGATGGGTTTAGCTTCATAGACCGTGAGATGATAAAGGATAAATTTCCCCCTTTTGTTATAATACAGGGGGCACTTACTTCTCTGGCTTCAAGTCTCTGTGCACCACACCATAACTATGGAGGTATTCTACAGCAAGAACCGCTTCTGCAAAGTGTAAGCGGGCCAAGGGGACAGGTAAAGGACCCCTGGTTCTTAGGAGGGTCCTGCAGTCTCCACCTATAGAAGAAAGAAAATATGACAGGTAAGTGGTTTATTCAGCGGATCACCATAATGTATAATGAGAAGTGAGCAGAGACATTGGGGCACGAGAGAATATATAAAGATATAATGTATATTCGACATAATATTAGTCTGAAGTCATGGTGAAACGTCATCCATGTAACTAATAACACAAATAGCATCTTGTCTACAGCTGGAGATACTGACAGTGCGGACATACAGGGAGATCACACACATCAATGACTTTCCGGGCATCTTGGTAATGGATAACCTGTAGTAAATGCTCTGTGGGGATGTAACCATTCACATTGAAAAATCCTAATTTTAAGAGTGGTGATAAAATGTAAGCAGACATGGTCTGAATATAATACAATGTACGTGTCCTACCTCCTACATACTCCATGACCATACACAGGTGAGATCTTGTAGGGAAGGAGCAGAGCATGGAGACCACAAAGGGACAATCAGCGAATGTCAGGATGTCCCTCTCCAGAAAGGCCATTTCCACTTTCCGTGGCCTATCCAAGTTCTTCTTGGCCATTTTCTTCATAGCAAAGACCTGTTGTGAGACTTTATGATGCACTAAGTAGACGGCACTAGAGACAAGGAGAATCCAAGGGTTATAATAAATCCTTATTACAGTCTGTATATAGAAGTCATTATATGATTTTCTGTACTAATGTTTATACTAGAAGTCCGGCCATCACTAGAAATCCACATCTAGAAATACATGAGACACTACATAGATCACCTATGGGAGGTTCCACAATGCCACGTCTGCCGGAGCCCTCACCAAGGTCACATTACAGGTGAGAGAATCTACCGAAATTCTTCTTGGGCAGATTCGCTATAATTGACCAGTAGTTACGATTCAGTCCAAATAAAAATTGGTCCAAATTGAAAGTCCTCCAATTGCTGTAAGCAGATGTTTTTTAAGCTCTCTCCACACCCCAAAGCATAATAAATGGAGGGGAGGAAATACGTTAAAATGTAATTAAACATAATATACCCACCTGTCCTAGGCCCTCACCTGTCCATCACTGCAGTTCTCCATCCTCTGTGCCAGTCTTTGGTTGTTCTGGCGCCCCCTTCTGCTGCTGAGGCCAGTGATTGGACTCACATGGTCATGGTGGACGGTGGCAGGTGCAGATGTCATTGATGTCCATATCGTGTCACCCCTATCGTGACCATGTGTAGCCAATAACTCTAATCAGCTCCATAATGAAGCCCCCCCAAAAAAACAAGGACTGGAGCGGAGAGCAGGAAAGCTCTGGTGGAGGTGGCAGCATAAGGACAGATGAGGGTCCAGGACAGGTGAGTGTAATGTATTATATTATTTGAATCCCTTTCCTTACAGTTTGATTTGTTACAGATCAGTTTGCTCAACTGGATATACAGTACAGTAACTGAGCTGAATAGTGACATTTAGATGTGGACAGTGGTGTGGACTTGTATCGTTTCCCTATGACAGTGATGGCGAACCTTTTAGAGACCGAGTGCCCAAACTGCAATCCAAAACTCACTTATTTATCGCAAAGTGCCAACACGGCAATTTAACCTGAATACTGTCTGAGGTTTTATTTTGGAAAAACAACTCCTACATTAGCACGCAATAGAGTCTATAGCAAAGAGCTTGTAAGCGCTGCAGTCCAAGCCTAAGATTCTCGCCACCGATTGCAGAGGAGGTCTGTTCTTGAGAATGGAGAGGATTTTTATTCAAAAGTAAAATTGCAAAGTCGTTTGTTTTTACAACCTCTTTGTTTCTGTAACCCTTTATCATGATGAGAATAACCCTTTAAGCCAGGGATGTCAAACTTTAATATACAGAGGGCCAAAATTAAAAGCTTGGACAAAATCACAGGCCAAACTTTATATTTGTTAAAAAATGTCTACAATTCAGGAAGTTTTTCCTTATCAAATAAAACTATTAACTTTTGCAATTATATTGTAATAATATAATATGTTATGTAAGAGCCGTAAAAAGCATGGCCTAATGTAAATATGTAATAACAAAAGGATAAAAAAAACTTGAATAAAACAGATAATAAAGTATGATGCAAACAAATGTGCCCCCAAACAGAGTATGATACCCCCACAGTGAATTCCTCCACATGCACAGTATGATGACCCTACTGTACCCCCCATCAATCCCTGGTGACCCCATCACAGTATGATTGTGACCCCATCACAGTATGATTCTCCAGCAGTAATCCCCACACAGCCCTCCATACAGTATAATGGTCCCCACATAGTTCTCCATACAGTATAATGACACCACATAGTCCTCCATACAGTGTAATGGGCCCCACATAGTCCTCCATACAGTATAATGGGCCCCACATAGTCCTCCATACAGTATAATGGCCCCATATAGTCCTCCATACAATGTAATGGCCCCACATAGTCCTCCATACAGTACAATGGCCTCACATAGTCCTCCATACAGTATAATGGCCCCACATAGTCCTCCATACAGAATAATAGGCCCCACATTGTCCTCCATACAGTATAATGGTCCCCACATAGTTCTCCATACAGTATAATGACACCACATAGTCCTCCATACAGTGTAATGGGCCCCACATAGTCCTCCATACAGTATAATGGGCCCCACACAGTCCTCCATAAAGTGTAAAGGGCCCCACATAGTCCTCCTTACAGTATAATGGCCCCCACATAGTCCTCCATACAGTGTAATGGGCCCCACATAGTCCTCCATACAGTGTAATGGCCTCACATAGTGCTCCATACAGTGTAATGGGCCCACATAGTCCTCCATACAGTATAATGGCCCCATATAGTCCTCCATACAATGTAATGGCCCCACATAGTCCTCCATACAGTACAATGGCCTCACATAGTACTTCATACAGAATAATGGGCCCCCATATGGTCCTTCCTACAGTATAATGGCCCCCACATAGTCCTCCATACAGAATAATGGGCCCCCATATGGTCCTTCGTACAGTATAATGGCCCCACATAGTCCTCCATACAGAATAATGGGCCCCACATAGTCCTAAATACAGAATAATGGGCCCCCATATGGTCCTTCCTACAGTATAATGGCCACCACATAGTCCTCTATACAGTGTAATGGGCCCCACATAGTCCTCCATACAGTATAATGGCCCCATATAGTCCTCCATACAGTGTAATGGGCCCACATAGTCCTCCATACAGTATAATGGCCCCACATAGTCCTCCATACAGAATAATGGGCCCCCATATGGTCCTTCCTACAGTATAATGGCCCCCACATAGTCCTCCATACAGTGTAATGGGCCCCACATAGTCCTCCATACAGTGTAATGGCCCCATATAGTCCTCCATACTGTGTAATGGGCCCATATAGTCCTCCATACAGTATAATGGCCCCACATAGTCCTCCATACAGTATAATGGCCCCACATAGTCCTCCATACAGTATATTGGCCTCATATAGTCCTTCCTACAGTATAATGGGCCCCACATACTCTTTCATACAGTATTATGAGCACCACATAGTCCTCCATACAGTGTAATGGTCCCACATAGTCCTCCATACAGTACAATGGCCTCACATAGTCCTCCATACAGAATAATGGGCCCCACATAGTCCTCCATACAGAATAACGGGCCCCCATATGGTCATTCCTACAGTATAATGGCCCCCACACAGTCCTGCATACAGTGTAATGGGCTCCACATAGTCCTCCATACAGTATAATGGCCCCACATAGTCCTCCATACAGTATAATGGCTCCAAATGCTCCTCCATATTGTAAAATGGCCCCATATAGTCCTCCATACAGAATAATGGGCCCCCATATGGTCATTCCTACAGTATAATGGCCCCCACACAGTCCTCCATACAGTGTAATGGGCTCCACATAGTCCTCCATACAGTGTAATGGCCCCATATAGTCCTCCATACAGTGTAATGGGCCCACATAGTCCTCCATACAGTATAATGGCCCCACATAGTCCTCCATACAGTATAATGGCCCCACATAGTCCTCCATACAGTATATTGGCCCCATATAGTCCTTCCTACAGTATAATGGGCCCCACATACTCTTTCATACAGTATTATGAGCACCACATAGTCCTCCATACAGTGTAATGGGCCCCACATAGTCCTCCATACAGTATAATGGCCCCACATAGTCCTCCATACAGTATAATGGCTCCAAATGCTCCTCCATATTGTAAAATGGCCCCATATAGTCCTCCATACAGTATAATGGCCCCGCATACTTCTCCATATTTTATAATGGCTCCATATAGTCCTCCATACAGTATAATGGCCCCGCATAGTCATCCATACAGAATAATGGGCCCCCATATGGTCCTTCCTACAGTATAATGGCCCCCACATAGTCCTCCATACAGTGTAATGGGCCCGCATACTTCTCCATATTTTATAATGGCCCCACATAGTCCTCCATACAGTATAATGGCCCCACATAGTCCTTCATACAGTATATTGGCCCCATATAGTCCTTCCTACAGTATAATGGGTTCCACATAGTTTTTCAGTACAGTATTATGAGCACCACATAGTCCTCCATACAGAATAATGGGCCCCACATAGTCCTCCATACAGAATAATGGGCCCCCATATGGTCCTTCCTACAGTATAATGGCCCCCACATAGTCCTCATACAGTGTAATGGCCCCATATAGTCCTCCCTACAGTGTAATGGGCCCACATAGTCCTTCATACAGTATAATGGCCCCACATAGTCCTCCATACAGTATAATGGCCCCACATAGTCCTCCATACAGTATATTGGCCCCATATAGTCCTTCCTACAGTATAATGGGCCCCACATACTCTTTCATACAGTATTATGAGCACCACATAGTCCTCCATACAGTGTAATGGGCCCCACATAGTCCTCCATACAATATAATGGCCCCACATAGTCCTCCATACAGTATAATGGCTCCACATGGTACTCCATATTGTATAATGGCCCCATATAGTCCTCCATACAGTATAATGGCCCTGCATACTTCTCCATATTTTATAATGGCCCCATATAGTCCTTCCTACAGTATAATGGGCCCCACATACTCTTTCATACAGTATTATGAGCACCACATAGTCCTCCATACAGTGTAATGGGCCCCACATAGTCCTCCATACAGTATAATGGCCCCACATAGTCCTCCATACAGTATAATGGCTCCATATAGTCCTCCATACAGTATAATGGCCCCGCATAGTCCTCCATACAGTATAATGGCCCCACTTAGTCCCCCATACAGTATAATGGCCCCACATAGTCCTCCATACAGTATAAAGGCCCCACATAGTCCTCCATATAGTATAAAGAGACCACATAGTCCTCCATATTGTATAATGACTCCGCATACATCTCCGTACAGTATAATGGCCCTGCATAGTGTTCCATACTGTATAATGGCCCCACATAGTCCTCCATACCTTATAATGGCCCTACATAGTCCTCCATACAGTATAATGGCCCCGCATGGTCCTCCATACAGTATAATGGCCCCGCATACTTCTCCACACAGTATAATGACCCCGCATACTTCTCCATACATTATAATGACCTCGCATACTTCTCCGTACAGTATAATGGTCCTGCATATTGTTCCATACTGTATAATGGCCCCACATAGTCCTCCATACCTTATAATGGCCCCACATGGTCCTCCATACAGTATAATGGCCCCGCATGGTCCTCCATACAGTATAATGGCCCCGCATACTTCTCCACACAGTATAATGACCCCGCATACTTCTCCGTACAGTATAATGGTCCTGCATAGTGTTCCATACTGTATAATGGCCCCACATAGTCCTCCATACAGTATAATGGCCCCGCATGGTCCTCCATACAGTATAATGGCCCCGCATGGTCCTCCATACAGTATAATGGCCCCGCATACTTCTCCACACAGTATAATGACCCGCATACTCCTCCATACAGTATAATGACCCCGCATACTTCTCCGTACAGTATAATGGTCCTGCATAGTGTTCCATACTGTATAATGGCCCCACATAGTCCTCCATACAGTATAATGGGCCCCGCATACTTCTCCACACAGTATAATGACCCCGCATACTCCTCCATACAGTATAATGACCCCGCATACTTTTCCGTACAATATAATGGCCCTGCATAGCGTTCCATACTGTATAATCAGGTCGCACGTGTAGAGGAGAGTGGCCGCGGTGCTAGTGAGAGGGGAATGGTGCGCGGGCTGAGGAGAGTGATGGTGGTGGCGGCAGTGCTGAGGACATGGAGCTCGTGCCCACCGGGAGGGCTCTGCGTGCCATAGGTTCGCCACCACTGCCCTATGATAACACTGAATGTTAGAGCACAGAGGCAGAAGTATTGTCATAGGGAACCCTGAGAAATGTGGATTATGGTAACAGAAATCTCACCCAAAAGCTCCGCTGCTGATGAGTTTGGAAGTTTCATAGTCGCTCATATGCGGCTTTCCTGCCGGGATCAATGATGATTCGATCACGCTCTATAAAGGAATAAGAAATGATATTAAGGAAAAAAGCTCCAGATGCAGAAACGTCTCCCCCTATATTATGTCCCAGCTGATTTACACTGATCCGATGTAGGGAGGATACAAGCCGGACGCTCCGCAGACACGGATGTAATATAAGGGGGTCCTCTATACACCGGTATAATTGTAAAGTGCTGGATAATATGAGAGATCAAACAGAGAAGAACTTACTGGGAATCTGTCAGCAGGATTGTTCTATGTAATCTGGAAGTAGCATGATGTAGGGGCAGAGACCCTGATTCCAACGATGTGTTACTTACTAGGCTGTGTGCTGTTGTTTCCATAAAATCAGTTTTTGATCAGCAGGAGATTATCACTAGAGGACTATGTGTCTCGTGCCATGTAGTCCTATTGCTCTGTAACCCCGACTCAACCACGGATTAGCAGCGTTCTGCCTATGCACAGTGTACACAGAAAGCTGCCAATCAGTAGTGTGGGCGGGGTTATACAGGGCTCAGCATTCAGAGGACTGCTAGATCTGCTGCGAATAAAACAGTGATTTTATTACAACTGCTGCACCCAGTAAAGTAAGTGATATATCGTTGGAATCAGGGTCTCTGTCCCTACATCATGCTGCTCTCTGATGAAATAGCATGAACCTGGTGACAGATTCCCTTTAATATAAATGCAGTTGACTAACACATTAGTGTCATCTCCACTTAGAATAGAGACGTCCCCTGGTTATATGGGGGATAATACTGGTCAGGTCAGTCACACCCCATAATCTGGTGATACACAGACGTCCCCCTCTATGATACTTACACCGGCGGATTCCTGGATCTCCGGGATCTCACAGATTCCACTGTCAGGATTCACCAGCGCAGATGGAACTAAAATAGTGATAAATGATGAAGAGATAAAATGTATTAGACGATATCAATCCTACATAGATAATACAGCGATATAACGGGGAAATGACAAGACGTCTGTGAATGGGATTAATACTCGTTATATGGGGATTCTAATATGGGAACGTACGGGGCATCCACAGATAAATGTAATGTAAATGATGGAGGACCCCCAATCATCACATGAATGAGGAGCCCCCCACCCCTGCTGCACATGAGAGTGATGGGAAGAGAGCTGAAACATAGCAGCCATATGCAAATTAGCCTGGAAGTGCACTGGGGGCATGTCACTGCACTCAGATTTCTCTTCCATGCCCCCAGTGCACTTCCATCCTGATTTGTATATGGCTTTTACATTAGATTTCTCCTGACTGGTACATTGGATTTCTGCAAGCAAATAATTATTATTAGGGGACAATGGCCTATACGGTCATACTCAGCGGCGGCAGGCCACGCGACTGCTATGGGACCCGTGAGCTGGTGGGGCCCAGTGTCAGCGCCCGCATTGGGCTCCGCCTGCATCGGGCCCCTTCCACATCCCACCCCAGATCGCAGTTGAAAGCAATGATGGAGGCGGGAGCGTTATATGAAACTTCCTTTCACATCATTCCCCCTCTGCGTCTGATGCAGCAGCGCGATGACATCAGTTCAATTGGGTCGGGTAGTGGAGCTGATGAGAGGCGCTGCAGAGACTGAAGCAGCGGGGGAACAAGGAGCGGTAAGTGTATATTTATTTATTTTTGAGTGAGTATGTGGTGCCCATATTGCTGGAGGACTGTGGCTGCACTCGATCCTATGGGTGCTGCACTCAGTCCTATGGGGGCTGCACTAAGCCCTATAGGGGTTGCACTGAACCCTATGGGGGCTGCATTATGCCCTATGGGGGCTGGCTTATATTGCGAGGAAGACCATGGGGGGTGCATTATATTGCATGGAGGACCATGGGGGTGCATTATATTGCATAGAGGACCATGGGGGTGCATTATATTGCATGGAGGACCATGAGGGGTGCATAATATTGCGTGGATGACCATGGGAGGTGCACAATATTGCATGGAGGACAATATGGGTGCATTATATTGCATGAAGGACCATGGGGGTGCATTATATTGTGTGAAGGACCAGGGGGATGCATTATATTGCATGGAGGACCATGGAGGGTGCATTATATTGCATGGAGGACCATGAGGGGTGCATTATATTGCATGGAGGACCATGGGGGGTGCATTATATTTTGTGGAGGACCACGAGGGGTGCATTATATTGCATGGAAGACCATGGGGGTGCATTATATTGTGTGGGGACCATGGGGTGGCGCATTATATTATATGTAAGGCTATGTGGGACCATTATGATATTTGAAGGGTTATGTGGGGCCATTATAATATTTGGAGGGTTATGTCGGGGCATTATACTGTATGCAAGCAATTATACGGTGTGAAGATTTGTGTGGGGTCCATCTTACTGTGTGAAGGGCTGTGTGTTGCCTTTATACTGTTTGGAGGGCTAGCAGGGGCCATTTTATGGTGTGGTGAGGTATGGGGGCCATTATACTGCATAGAAGGCTGTGTGGGGGTCACAGTTGGGGGATCATACTGTGTTGGGGTCACCATGCTTTGCGTCGGGAGTTGAGGGGGTGTACAGTAGGGTCATTATACTGTGCATGTGGAGGCTAATGTGGAGGAATGCACCATGGAGGAATCATACTGTATTTGGGGGGCACTTTTGTTGGCATCATACTATAGGGGGGCAATGAAATAGAAATCTAGGACTTCAGCAGGAGGAAAATTAATATGTAAAGGCTGGAAAGTTGTGAGATCTGCTCTCCTGTCACTCCGACAATTATTTAATTTTTTTTTTTTCAGTTGGGGGGGCAATCAGAACTTCTGCTATTGTGCCCCATGATTTCTATGCATGCCCCTGGTCCTACCACTACTTCTATATGAAACAATGTGCTGCCAGGTTCCCATTACACAGAGTAGAGCAGACCTGGGCAAAGTGGAGCCCGTGGGCCACATCCGGCCCTCTGACTGTTCCAGTCCGGCCTGTGGACTGAGATAGCAGTAGGACTGAAGCAGAGGCCCACGGACCGCACCGTGCCTGCCCACTCGCTTACACCGCCGCCTGGCCCTGTCTCCATCTGCGAGCCGCTGAGCTGCTGCATTAGTAGAGGAGGGACCTCCAGCCCCTTCCTCCGCCAATCAGCGTGTGAAGCAGCTGACGCAATGACGTCATCGGAGACATGAAAAGAGGCACAGCACCGGGGGCACGGGAGCAAGGTGAATGTGTGCTTTATTTAAGGTGTATGGGATGTCTGACAGGACACGGGGAGACTATAGGGGTCTATTGCAGGACATGGGGAGGCTATGGGGGTCTGTTTCTGGATGTGGGGAGGCTGTGTGGGGCTATCATGTTGGACGTCGAGTGATTATGGGGCTCATACGGTATATAGAAGGGGCTGTATTCGGGTTCGAACTGTATAAAGGGGGATTCTTACTTCTGCTCAATATTAAGTCATGCAATTAATATTAATGTAATTAATATAAGAATTATAATTATTATATTGATATTAATATGGATCAGAATTAATCACAGTCTCTAATGTGGCCCCTCGGGAAAATGAATTGCCCACCCTTGGAGTACAGAGTACATCTAACATTATCCCCGTCCTCTATTATATCTGGATATTCCTTGTAGAAGGTCGGGGGATCGCTCACCTGTAATCAGATCGCTGTTCAGCTCCGGCTGACTCCTTGTAGGGTCAGGGATTTCCGGGGTCACATTTTGCTCATATTCGCCGTCGCCTTCTGGTGTTTCCTGATTGATATAATATATATAATTAATATGTGGAATATTTCACTAAATTACCAAATACATAAATCAGGAAGGACTAAATCAACATTTACAGATACACCAATTGTAACTGTACGAATCCCGCGCCATCTTCAGAACTTTTCTCAGAAAGTTCTCTCACTTCAGGGGATTAAGATGAGTTAACATTACAAAATCTCACGTTCTGTGTCAGATTCTATTTTCTACACCGTGATATCTCAGAGCGGTGTTATCTGCGTTCTATATACCATGGCGATATCTTGTAATTCATTCATTACAGTATTCGGTAGAATTGCTTTACACTGCAGCTCCTCTCCACAAGTCCAGATTAATATACTGTATAAGAGACTTGTATACACAATATTTCTGTAAAGATGTCTATTATCTCAGCTGCAGCATTTAGAAGCAGGAAGACTCTGATAATAGTGATAGACAGAGGCGGGATATACAGACTTCCCACCACTGAGCTGTGACTACATCTGCAGAATACAGACTGTCATCACAGACGAGGGAGCAGCAGAGACAGACGGCCATAAAATATCCTATGCCTGCCGGGGACTGACAGGGAGGCCTGTAAGATCTAACCCCAGATCTTCTGAGATCTGACTGGTGATCTGGAGAAGATCAGAGAACAAGGACGAGTGATAGAGAAGATGATGGCTTCTTACCAGGCGTTCCGATGAGCGGGCCGGACGTTCCAGTACACACAGGACTTTTTCGGCCAGGTCTTTAACAAAAGCCAAATCTCCATTTTGAGATCTTTTTTCAGCCTATAAAGAAGAAAAGAAACAATAAGGAACATTCTGAGGTGAGAAAGGTCACAATGGAGGCGGCCATTGAATGTGACATCTGCTCCTCTCTCTGCAGATACAATGACTACATATCTGGGGTTTATAGTGTTATATATTAGAGGAAAGGACAAGCTTCTATCCCACCATTATTGTCTATTATTACAGAGAAGTTTTGTGCGGAGTGTCCGCCATTTACCTGTTGTAGTAATGTCCTGATGTTGTGACATAAATCCATCAGATACTCTGAGGTTAGTTGATCTTGTTGATTTTTGGTCAGGCAGTCCTTTACTAGCTGCATCACCAGCCGGCGAATGAAGCTGAGGACGCCATCGGGTGGTAGAAGCACAATGTTAGGGCGATTGATGATAAGAATGTCCAATAGTGCTTCTTCCTGAAAATCGTCTAGATATAATCCAGCCATAGCGAAAAACTGCAAGTGCTATCAATCACTATGGAACCAAGAATGGCACCCGTGAGCCTGTGTGCATTGTAGAAGTAGCAATTGTGAGCTGTGATGTCATAATGGCCGACTGTCATCACGGAATCTTGTGATGGAATCTTCAAGAAGCGGCTCTGCACAAATACAGTGGGAAAAATAAGTATTTGATACACTGCCGATTTTGGAAGTTTTCCCACCTACAAAGAATGGAGAAGTCTGTAATTTTTATCGTAGGTACAGATTCTAAAAAAAAATCCAGAAAATCACATTGTATGATTTTTACATAATTTGCATTTTATTGCATGATATAAATATGTGATCACCTACTGATGAGCAAGAATTCTGGCTCACCGACCTGTTATGCTATGTACGCACGTTGAGTGTTTGGTTGCAGAAATTTCTGCAAGGTTTCTGCATTTCTTGGCAGCAAAAACCCTGCTGAAAAAACAGACGTTTTGCCGCGATTTTGATGTGTTTTTGCCACATGTTTGCATGAGGTTTTTGCATGTGTTTTTTTAAGCTTTTTTGTATAGCAGTGAATGCTTTTTGGAGCTAAATAAAGATATTTGAAAAAAGAAATGTTGAACATTGCTTTAACCCTTAGATTACTGTTGGACCTGGGGTGAGTATATTGGTTAATTTAAATGATTAAAGAATGTGTCTGTTATATTTCAAATAAAGTGTTTTATTCTTGGTGTGTGTGTTTATTTAACTTTTTACTTACAGGTTTAGTACTGAGGGTTAATCCATGTCCATAAAGACACATACAAAAAATCAATTGCTAGACACTCTAGTTAGACATTACTACCTTAGATACCAATTAGCCACATGATAGGCTCAGGGATAAAAGTGACTCCAGCTCAACCAATAATGTAAGTATAGTTCATTTATTAGAAACGATAAAAATTACAATTAAAAACAATAAGTGAAGATAGAGGGGAGTGAGGAGAGGGGGGACCTCAAACCAGGAGACACCGATATGTAGACAACGATACTAATGCTTACACAAAATACAGCCAGTTAATGACATCAATATGGCTGCTGTATATTAGAATAAGTCACCAATTAGTCAATTACCATACTATACCATTTTGCATACATAAAGCGCATTCTACAAACTTCAATTTAAAGTGCATAGTGCAAAACATAACTATGTATTATTCAATAGTAATAGATCCACTGGTATAAAGAGGCAAAAGTCAGCTATGAATGTAAGATGGTAGTGCATCAGTATCAAAGTAAAAATGAAAACAATGTAGTTTAATTATTGCCAAATTTGGCTTATATTGATAAACTGATGGTCAAAGCTGTACTTCCATCAGATGATAATTAATTCAAACATTGGCTAAAGTGAAAAAAATGATTCATTACCTGAATACTATGTAGTAAGTGAGCAGGGAGTGATAAGGACGCTGTGTCTCCCGCAGCCTCCATAAGCGTCCTTATCACCTCACTTATTGCACCTCTGCATGAGAATTTTGTCACGCAGCATCGGTGCAGTTAGTGAGGTCACTGGATCTCATCAGCTGATGAACTCATGTGACCTCTGTCCTGGCAGCTCAGCACTATACACTGCAGGGAGCGATCACGCTCCTGTCAGTTTATAGCCTGCTGTGAGGTGATCGGATCACCATGGGATACTTGTGATTCGGCGGATAGGTGAGTATAAGCTCTTTTTTTTAACATTCATTTAAACTTATTTTTTCCCTGCAAGCACAGACCCAAGCTGATGACAGCTCCCATCATCAATGCCTGCACTTGCTATTATCAGCGGCAGCAGCCCTAGGCTGTTGGGAGGACTGGTCTTTCATCAGCTGAACCTGTCACCCGCGGTCAATTCTTTATGCGTTTTTGCTGCGTTTTTGACCCATTGACTTCAATTGAGTCCGTCAAATACGCAGCAAAAATACACAGCAAATCCGCAAATATTTTGATACCTGCGTTTTCGTTGCAGATTTGACTGACTCAATTGAAGTCAATGGGATAAAAACGCTCAAAGAATTGACATGCTACAGATTTAAACGCAATGCTAATCCTGACAAGAAAATTCCTGATCTTGTGCACAGCACTTCAGGATTTTCATTGCATTAGCTGGCACAAGGATTCTCTAGCATTTTGGGCCCATTTCCGTGTGGAAAAAAATGCTGTGAAAATGCACCAATAACACACCATGTGCACACAGAACACAGTTTTTTTTAAGAAGCCCTCCTACTCAGCATTCTTTACCTGTATTAATTGCACCTGTTTGAAGTCGTTACCTGTATAAAAGACACCTGTCCACACACTCAATCAATCACACTCCAAGCACTCCACTATGGCCAAGAACAAAGAGCTGTCTAAGGACACCAGGGACAAAATTGTAGACCTGCACAAGGCTGGAATGGGCTACAGGAGAATAGGCAAGCAGCTTGTTGAGAAGGCAACAACTGTTGCTGCGATTATTAGAAAATGGAAGAAACACATGACGACTTTCAATCTTCCTTGGTCTGGTGCTCCATGCATGATCTTGCAATGTGAAGTAAGGATGATTCTGATAAAGGTCAGGAATCAGCCCAGAACTACATGGGAGGATCTGCTCAATGACCTGAAGAGAGCTGGGACCACAGTCTCAAACATTACCGCTAGTAACTTACTACACCGTCATGGACGAAAATCCTGCAGTGCACGCAAGGTCCCCCTGATCACGCCAGCACATGTCCAGGCCCATTTGAAGTTCACCAATGACCATCTGGATGATCCCGAGGAAGCATGGGAGAAGGTCATGTGGTCAGATGAAACCGAAATAGAACTTTTTGCTATCAACTCCACTCACTGTGTTTGGAGGAAGGAGAAAGATGAATACAACCCCAAGAACACCGTCCCAACCTTGAACCATGGTGGGGAAAACATCATACTTTGGGGGTCTTTTCTGCTAATGGGACAGGACAACTGCATCGTATTGAAGGGAGGATGGATGGGGTCATGTAGATTTTGGCTAACAACATCCTTCCCTCAGTAATGACAATGACCCAAAATACAGACAGGACAACTAAGGAGTGTCTATGTAAGAAGCATTTCAAGGTCCTGGAGTGGCCTAGCCAGTCTCCAGACCTGAACCCAATAGAAAATCTTTGGAGGGAGCTGAAACTAAATGTTGCCCAGCGACAGCCCCGAAAACTGAAAGATCTGGAGAAGATCTGTATGGAGGAGTGGGCCAAAATCCCTGCTGCAGTGCGTGCAAACCTGGTCAAGAACTACAGGAAACGTCTGACCTCTGTAATTGCAAAGGTTTCTGCACCAAATATTAAATTCTGTTTTTCTATTGTATCAAATACTTATTCCAGGCAATAAAATGCAAATTAATTATGTAAAAATCATACAAAGCAATTTCCTGGATTATTTTTTTTTTACATTCTGTTTCTCACAGTTGAAGTGTACCTATAACAAAAATTACAGGCCTCTCCATTCTTTGTAGGTGGGAAAACTTGCAAAATCAGCAGTGTATCAAATACTTATTTTCCCAACTGTAGATGCTGCCTTGCAATATTTAGGGTTTGTTCAAACTCGCGTATAAATAATGGGTCCCATTCCCATCCAGGAGAGTGGAAGAAATCTTAGTCACTAAGCTGGTACTGTAAAAAGGAAGTGTTTTTGTCACAGAAAAAAAAATGCTGATGTAATGGCATTTGTGGAAACACCCCACAGATATCCTCAGTCATATGATGGGAAATATTGTATATACAGTGGTGGCCAAAAGTATTGGCACCCCTGCAATTCTGTCAGATAATATTCAGTTTCTTCCTGAAAATGATTGCAATCACAAATTCTTTGGTCTTATTATCTTCATTTAATTTGCTTGCATGGAAAAAACACAAAATAGAATGAAGCAAAAATCAAATCATTGATCATTTCACACAAAACTCCAAAAATGGGCCAGACAAAAGTATTGGCACCCTCAGCCTAATACTTGGTTGCACAACCTTTAGCCAAAATAACTGCGAACAACCGCTTCCGGTAACCATCAATGAGTTTCTTACAATGCTCTGCTGGAATTGTAGACCATTCTTCTTTGGCAAACTGCTCCAGGTCCCTGATATTTGAAGGGTGCCTTCTCCAAACTGCCATTTTGAGATCTCTCCACAGGTGTTCTATGGGATTCAGGTCTGGACTCATTGCTGGCCACCTTAGAAGTCTCCAGTGCTTTCTCTCAAACCATTTTATAGTGCTTTTGGAAGTGCGTTTTGGGTCATTGTCCTGCTGGAAGACCCATCACGTCTGAGGGAGACCCAGCTTTCTCACACTGGGCCCTACATTATGCTGCAAAATTTGTTGGTAGTCTTCAGACTTCATAATGCCATGCACACGGTCAAGCAGTCCAGTGCCAGAGGCAGCAAAGCAACCCCAAAGCATCAGGGAACCTCCACCATGTTTGACTGTAGGGACCGTGTTCTTTTCTTTGAATGCCTCTTTTTTTTCCTGTACACTCTATGTTGATGCTTTTTCCCAAAAAAGCTCTACTTTTGTCTCATCTGACCAGAGAACATTCTTCCAAAATGTTTTAGGCTTTCTCAGGTAAGTTTTGGCAAACTCCAGCCTGGTTTTTTTATGTCTCGGGGTAAGAAGTGGGGTCTTCCTGGGTATCCTACCATACAGTCCCTTTTCATTCAGACGCCGACGGATAGTACGGGTTGACACTGTTGAACTTGTTTGGATGTTAGTCGAGGTTCTTTATCCACTATCCGCACAATCTTGCGTTGAAATCTCTCGTCAATTTTTCTTTTCCGTCCACATCTAGGGAGGTTAGCCACAGTGCCATGGGCTTTAAATTTCTTGATGACACTGCGCACGGAAGACACAGCAACATTCAGGTCTTTGGAGATGGACTTGTAGCCTTGAGATTGCTCATGCTTCCTCACAATTTGGTTTCTCAAGTCCTCAGACAGTTCTTTGGTCTTCTTTCTTTTCTCCATGCTCAATGTGGTACACACAAGGACACAGGACAGAGGTTGAGTCAACCTCTGCGCATCCTCCTCCTCCTCATGTTCAGCCTCCATCTCAGATATCACCACATCAGTTACAAGCTGGAAGCACTGCAGTACTGCCTCAGCCAAGCGGCAACAGGCTGTGCTGAAACTCATAAGCTTAGGTGATAAACCTCACACTGCTTGTGAGTTGTGGACAGCTGTGAAAGAGCAGGCAGATCTGTGGCTGAGACCGCTGAACCTACATCCAGGCATGGTCGTGTATGGGGGCTCTGAGGCGAGGCGAGATCACACAAGTACCATGCCTGGCTCATGTGCTTAACATCGTGATTCAGCGGTTTCTTAAATCGTACCCCGAGTTGCCAGATCTGCTTGTCAAAGTACGCCGCCTGTCAGCTCATTTTCGCAAGTCGGCTACAGCTTCCGCCGCCCTTGCTGTGTTGCAGAAGCGTTTACAGCTTCCGGCACACCGACTGGTGTGTGATGTCCCCACTCATTGGAACTCTACCCTTCACATGTTGCAAAGGATTTGTGAGCAGAAGAGAGCAGTTGTGGAGTACCAGCTGCAACAAGGCCGTCGATATTCAGGTTAGACTCCACACATAAGACCTCAGGAGTGGATCTGGATGTCTGACATATGTACCATCCTGACAAACTTTGAGGAGTCCACCAAGATGGTGAGTGGTGATGACGCCATCATTAGCATCAGCATCCCACTTGTCTGTCTTTTGCAACGCTCTCTGGAGAGAATTAAAGAGGAGGCATTGCAGCCAGAGTATGATGAGATGGATCAAGAAGCCGTAGCGGGTGATTACACACAGCCCAGCCTCATCTCATCCCAACGTGCATTGAGGGACAATGAGGGAGAGGATGAGGAGGAGGAGGAGGAGGAAGAACAGGAGCTGGTATCATGCGCTGTAGATGGTAGTACCTGTACAACTGTCATACCGTCGGTTCAGCGTGGGTGGCCTGAGGACAGGGGGGAGGAGGAGGAGGAGAGCATGGTCAGTTGTCATGTTGGTGAGGACACGGAAGCCTTGCCTGTTACCAGTCTGGCACGCATGGCTAACTTTATGTTACGCTGCCTTAACCGTGACCCTCGCGTTGTCAAAATGTTGGGTGACAGTCATTACTGGTTGGTGACACTTGTAGACCCCCGCTACAAGGAGAACTTTCACTCTCTTATTCCTGAGGTGGAGAGGTCTACAAAAATGGGGCAATACCAGAAGGCCCTTGCTGCAGAACTCTTAAAAAAATTCCCATCTGAACACGCTAGCGGCAGAGGTCACAGTTCGTTGCCCAACCAAGGCGTACAGGCGAGAGAGACGCAACTCCAATCCAGCAGAGACAGGGGAACACTGTCAACGTTCTGGGACAGTTTTCTGACACCCGCCCAGCTTACAGGCCCTGAGGCGCGGGGAACTCTCACAAGGAGTGGAAAGTTTCAAAAGATGGTGAGGGAGTACCTTGCCGATCGTACCAGCGTCCTCCGTGATTCCTCTGTACCTTTTAATTATTGGGTATCCAAGCTGGACACTTGGAATGAACTCGCTCTGTACGCCTTATCGGAGCGTGTTTTTAGTGCCGCTGGGGGAATTATAACTGATAAGCGCACTCGCCTGTCAACTGACAATGCTGACAAGCTGACCCTTATCAAAATGAACAAGGGCTGGATTGGGCCAGACTTTTCATCACCACCAAATGACAGCAGAGTAACATAAAGTCAAATCCACTGTGTTATTTCGGGAGGTGTATTCCCATGCACCGCTTCACACCCACTCATGGGTATACGCTTCCTCATTTTGGCTCTATTTTGCTCTTCTCCTTATCCTCAGCCTCCACCACCACTATACCACCAGGGTGACCTTGGTCCGTGTTGCCAGCATTGCAAGTTCCTCCCTCCTAATTTTTGGTAGCTTTTGCTTGGAAGGCATAGGAAAAGACTATGGGAGACCCACTCCCCAATAATGGGAATAATGCTTTTAAGATGCTGTACTGCATGGCTCTTGTTTGCCAGCATTGCAAGTTACTCTGTCCTAATTTTTGGCAGCTTTTGCTTGGCAGGCATAGGCAAAGACTATGGGAGACCCACTCCCCAATAATGGGAATAATGTTTTTAAGATGCTGTACTGCATGGCTCTTGCAAGGGGCATTTAAACCGTGTTGTTAAGCTACTGCGACCTCCACCACTTTTCCAAGGGGCATTGATATTGTCTTTTTATTCCACTGCGACCTCCACGTCTCTTCCAAGGGGCATTTAAACCGTCTTTTTAAGCTACTGTGACCTCCACCACTCTTCCAATGGGCATTAAAACCGTCTTCTTAAGCTACTGCGACCTCCACCGCTCTTCCAAGGGGCATTAAAACCGTCTTGTTAACCCTAGAACGCATGACCATAAAAATCTACATTTTCACATACCTGGGGCCTTTTAGGCCCGTGTGCAAATAACATGGAATAACTCAAACAAAAATGACAAACAACTATATACCTGAGGAATACCTAGAGTTTCAAAATTCTAACTAAAGTAATCTTGCAGAAAATAGAAAACAATTAACAGGACGGGCCTGCGAGGCCCCAGGTATGCGTTCTAGGATTAAGCTACTGCGACCTCCACCATTCTTCCAAGGGGCATTAAAACCATCTTGTTAAGCTACTGCAACCTCCACGTCTCTTCCAAGGGGCATTAAAACCGTCTTCTTAAGCTACTGCAACGTCCACGTCTCTTCCAAGGGGCCTTAAAACTGTCATGTTAAGCTACTGCAACCTCCTCGTCTCTTCCAAGGGGCATTAAAACTGTCTTGTTAAGCTACTGCAACCTCCACGTCTCTTCCAAGGGGCATTAAAACCTTCTTGTTAAGCTACTGCGACCTCCACGTCTCTTCCAAAGGGCATTAAAACCGTCTTGTTAAGCTACTGCAACCTCCACCACTTTTTCAAGGGGCATTGAAATTGTCTTTTTATTCCACTGTGGCCTCCACGTCTCTTCTAAGGGGCATTAAAACCGTCTTGTTAAGCTACTGCGACCTCCACTACTTCTCCAAGGGGCATTAAAACCGTCTTGTTAAGCTACTGCGACCTCCACCACTCTTCCAAGGGGCATTAATATTGTCTTTTTATTCCACTGTGACCTCCACCACACCTCCAAGGGGCATTAAAACCGTCTTGTTAAGCTACTGCAACCTCCACGTCTCTTCCAAGGGGCATTAAAACCGTCTTGCTAAGCTACTGCGATCTCCACGTCTCTTCTAAGGGGCATTAAAACCGTCTTGCTAAGCTACTGCAACCTCCATGTCTCTTCCAAGGGGCATTAAAACTGTTTTGTTAAGGTACTGCGACCTCCACGTCTCTTTCAAGGGGCATTAAAACCGTCTTGTTAAGCTACTGCGACCTCCACCACTTTTCCCAGGGGCATTGATATTGTCTTTTTATTCCACTGCGACCTCCACCATTCTTCCAAGGGGCATTAAAACCGTCTTGTTAAGCTACTGCGACCTCTACCACTTTTCCCAGGGGCATTGATATTGTCTTTTTATTCCACTGCGACCTCCACGACTCTTCCAAGGGGCATTTAAACCATCTTGTTTAGCTACTGTGACCTCCACCACTCTTCCAAGGGGCATTAAAACCGTCTTGTTAAGCTACTGCGACCTCCACCACTTTTCCCAGGGGCATTGATATTGTCTTTTTATTCCACTGTGACCTTCACCATTCTTCCAAGCGGCATTAAAACAGTCTTGTTAAGCTACTGCGACCTCCAACACTTTTCCCAGGGGCATTGATATTGTCTTTTTATTCCACTGCGACCTCCACGTCTCCTCCAAGGGGCATTAAAACTGTCTTGCTAAGCTGCTGCAAACTCCACGTCTCTTCCAAGGGGCATTAAAACCATCTTGTTAAGCTACTGCAACCTCCACATCTTTTCCAAGGGGCATTAAAACCATCTTGTTAAGCTACTGCAACCTCCACGTCTCTTCCAAGGGGCATTAAAACCGTCTTTTTAAGCTACTGCAACCTCCACGTCTCTTCCAAGGGGCATTAAAACCATCTTGTTAAGCTACTGCAACCTCCACGTCTCCTCCAAGGGGCATTAAAACCATCTTGTTAAGCTACTGCAAACTCCACATCTCTTCCAAGTGGCATTAAAACCATCTTGTTAAGCTACTGCGACCTCCACCACTTTCCCCTGGGGCATTAAAACCATCTTGCTAAGCTGCTGCGACCTCCACCATTCTTCCAAGGGGCATTAAAACCGTCTTGTTAAGCTACTGCGACCTCCACCCCTTTTCCAAGGGGCATTGATATTGTCTTTTCATTCCACTGCAACCTCCACCATTCTTCCAGAGGGCATTGCATTTCTTCCTAATTTTAGTCAGCTTTTGCTTTTCAATGCATAGGCGAACACTAAGGGAGACCCACTCCCCAATAAGGGGTAGAAGGTTTTTAGTATGCTGTAATCCATGTCTGTTTCAAGGGGCATTGCAGTTCCTCATAATTTTTGGAAAGCCTTCCATTCACTGCTTAGGCCAACATTGCACAGGAGACCCAGTTGCTATAAATGGAAAAAACGTTTTAGTTAAGGCCCTCTGACCTCCATGTCAAGGGGCATTAAAGTGCCTCGAAATTTTTGTTAGGCATTGCACTCACTGCATGCCCTTTAACTGTGTAGCCGAACCGCTCCTTTTGGTACCGAAACATATCCTACAAGACATGTGTGGTTGACTGGCGTGATATTGATGTGAATGGTCCCTGTTCCTCCTGCTCTTTCTCCTTTGCCACCACCTCATCCATCATTCATCACCTGAAGCTTTGTTTTAACGGGAGTCATAGAACTGGGATAGTAGCAGGAAAACATCCAGCAATCCTCGGAGAAGGTAGGATATGCGCTAAAACGCTGATCACCTCAGGCCTAGCCGCTACTACATACATGCGCTTGCATTCCAAGAAAACGAAGCAGACGCTAACTTCTATCATCATCATTATGCTCCTCATCTTGGCACTCTCAACTCCCCTGATGGAGAAGCCAGGGCCCACCGGAGGAGTCTGGTTCTCTGGTGGGCTCGTCCAATGCTGCCCTAAAGCAGAGGGAAGTTTGAAGGAGAAATAGGGGCGGCTGGGGACCGTTTATGGACATCCGGCTGCCCCTAGGCGGCTGGGGACCGTGTGTGGACACCCGACCGCGGGGCGGCTGGGGACCGAGTATAGACACCCGGCCCCCCCTGGCGGCTGGGGACCGAGCGTGGACACCCGGCCGCCGGGCGGCTGGGGACTGAGTATGGATGCCTCGCTGCCAAAGTAGCCATGAGGTAGTGGCCAGCTTTGGCCTCCTCCAAACTAAAAGGCCCCATTTCAAGTGCAAGCTAGCAGTATGGTATTGCAGCCTGGGGGTGGGTGGGTGGCAGGTTGCACACTTACGCTTGCATTCCAAGAAAACAAAGCAGATGCTAACTTCTATCATCATCATCATGCTCCTCACTTTGGCACTCTCAACTCGCCTGATGGAGAAGCCAGGGCCCACCGGAGGAGTCTGGTTCTCTGGTGGGCTCGTCCAATGCTGCCCTAAAGCAGGCCAGGCTAAGAAAATTGTTGGGGAAGTTTGAAGGAGAAATAGGGGCGGCTGGGAACCGCTTATGGACAACCGGCCGCCCCCAGGCGGCTGGGGACCGTGTGTGGACACCCGGCTGCAGGGTGGCTGGGGACCAAGTATGGACACCCGGCCGCCCCCTGGCGGCTGGGGACCGAGCGTGGACACCCGGCTTTTAGGCAGTAACCTGGTTGTCAGAGATGCTTCCAGGGGTCTTCCCCATGCTGTTCCCATGTCTTTTCAGCACTGTATGCATGTGTCACACAGCACATGGCCAGATAAGATTGTAAAATGTTAAAATTACATTTCCCGGTGAATACATTTGTCACGGTTGAAAGCAATACAAAAGTGCAAAAACGCATAAAAAATGCTACTTGTGAACATAGCCCAAGGTGTGGAGGAGTATTTTTGTTTTTGGTTATTTATTTTACCTTATACACAAGTCTTTACTCTGCAAAGGATGTTCCTAAACATATTTCACAGGAAAACCGTTTCAGTTTAGTTTTTGAACGTTATATTGTGAGCTTAATACCTCTGACCACGTTGTTGACAGCAGTGACCTGGGGGTCAGAAATGCTTCCTGGGGCGATGCCCATGCTGTCCCCTTGTCTTTTGAGCATTGTCACTATAGTTTTGGGCACTTTTTAGGCTTTCTACAGACTGCCGGGGGTGCCGCCGCAAAAATGCTCGGGTCTCCCATAGACTAACATTGAGCTTCGAGCACCCGAGCATTTTAGTGCTCGCTCAACACTAATAATCACCACACTCTATGGAGACTCATTGTAACAAATTTAAGGAGCAACATACTAAAAACATTTTAATTGATAAATGTCATAAAACATAAAAAATAAAAATATTAGGCATTTTATATAATAATAATAATAATTAAAAAATAAAATAATAATCATTTTATTATTCCATGGTGCTTTACAATTCAGATGTTACATGTGCAATGTCAGACATTACAAAGTAGCACAATTCCTACAAGAGGAGGTGAGGTCCCTGCTCACAAGTTTGCAACTTAAAAGTAAAGTTGGACACAAAAGGTAATAAGTGTTTGTAGTATATGGTACGGCCACCTTTTAGAATAAATAAGGATATACATATAAGGCTGCATGAACCGGCCACCAGCCGGTATCTGTGTAGTGAGCTGGCAGACTCTGGCTGTTCTGTGATAATTGAGATAGAGCCTGTTACAGGAATGATTACGCAGGATGGTGTTGCCACCTTGTGGCCAGAGGTTGCACCTGCGCAGGGTGTGATGACAGAGAAAAAGACTGAGCCTCCTGTGTCCCGCCCTAGAGAGTCACGTGACCAGAGTGGGAAGCAGGAAAAAGCGCGCAAAGAGTCTGTTGTTGTCTGTGAAAAGAGCCAGGACGGTGTGCAGCTCCTCGTGTGTGGTGCAGAGGAGACTCTCAACGTGATTTCTTTTATCTGACACCTTATCCTCAGAGCCTTCCCCAGCTTCTGCACTGCTGAAGGATTCAGCTGTTACACTCCCTGCTACTGGAGTGTGGACTACATAAGGGAATCCACAAAAGCTGCTATCCGGATCAGAGAGACTGTAAGCGGGACCTCTGGCGAGAGGCCGAAGTATTCCTTTCTTTCAGTAAAATTTGTTGTTCCTGTCTTTTTCGGCTGGGACCCCTTCCTACAAAGACAGACAGGCCTGCGACGGGGGACACATCCTTCTGGAGTAAAGGACTGGTAACGTGTGAGTAGGGACAGTGAGAGTCAGCTTATAAGTACACGTTATTACTGTGCATATTTACGGTTGTCATTTATTGTGTTCTGCTGTGTATACAAGTAAAGATACGGTTATCAAGATAGAGTCTGTGTGTGGGGATCTTGCTGGGCCAGATCATAGATACCAACGCTCGGCCTTGCCCGCGGTCACTTCATCTGGCGTAGTCGACAGGATCTGTGACCAACAAGATTCCCACCCAGGCCACGTGTACAGTCAGAAAGCCCCGCCGGTGTCTATTGTGAATCAGGTCAGGAAATTTGGCGGACGAAACTACCCTGTACCAGAGTGGGCGGAACAAGTCCGGATACTGGGGGAAATGTATAATATTGACCCTAAGACCTTGGCAGAAATGGCGGTACTGACGCTAGAGGGGGAGGCATGGACGACAGTCAGACTGGAGACGGTCAGGGGCCAGCGTACAGTAGATGATTTGGTGCGGGTGCTGGAGAACACCTATAGGCTGACCACATACCAGGGAACACTGCAACACATGTTCTTTAGACGGACGCAGCTTGAATGGGAGGATATTCCCCAATATGCGAACGCCCTTCAGGTACTCCTTGAACAAGCCTGTGGAAAAGGGGAACAACTAGCTGGTATGGCTCCTCGTGACCTGGTACTGAGAGACCAATTTGTAATAGGACTGAGAGACCAGTATCTTAACCGCACGTTACAGGACTTGATCCGGATGATGCCGACTCTTACTTTTGCTGAAGTCAAACAGGAAGCCATAGAACGTTCAACGGGACCCGTCATGGATGTGGGGATTCAAGGTGCTGCGTGCAGATCCATATCTGACATTAAAAATCCGAACAGTGACACGGAAGACCTGAAACAGATGGTAGCAGACTTACAGAAACAGGTATTACAGTTGACATTAGACCGACAGGGAGACCAACGAAGACAGCCTAGTCGTCCCGTGAGACAGTGTTGGTCATGCGGTGATCCTCGCCATAGGGCAAATCGTTGTCCTCAACACTTCCCTCCGCAAAAACCTCCGTCGCACCAACAAACAAACCCTCAGTCGCCCCAGCGAAGGGAATTTCGATCAGACCAGCGAATGGAACCCCAGCCATATCCACAAGCAGAGCTACCACGCCGGGCCTCACTACAATGGCCGCCGTTAAACTAGACATCCCTGCAGCTGAGGCTCGCGCAGCAGGGGAGGCCAAGGAGAGGGGTGTGGAAAAACAGAGCCGATGGCGGAGTGCTCTTGCCTCGAATAGCCCGACACTTGAAGTTGTCCTGGAAGGAATTGCCGTACAGGGACTGATGGACACCGGGTCACAAGTGACCACGATCTCTGAACAGTTTTACGAAAATTACCTCAAACCAAGAACTGCTCGTAACCCAGACACCGCCATTAAGATTATTGCGGCTAATAATCTACCCATTCCAGTGACCGGAGTTGCTTGGATGGACACAAAGGCCTGCGGACAGGACTTATGGAAACGAGGGATCGTCATCGTCAAGGAAGGTTTCGGCTCCGAGACCCATGTGATAGTTGGAATGAACATCTTGAAAGACCTGGATCTTATGCTGTTGACAAGAAAAGGACCCAAATACTGGCAGAAAGTCACCAAACATAAGCCGACTCATCTGGCATTCCAGCGCGTAATCCGGACCGTTGGACTTCAACAGATGGCAGAGGAACAACTACCCCTAGCCGCCATTACGGTGCCACGCCGTACTCGGATTACTTTGCCCGCTGAAAAAGAGACAGTCATTTCCTTACCCCTTAACACCCACCGACAACTTGAGGGGGTTGAAGTGTTGGTCAAGCCGAGGACCCCAAGTGGGGGTAAGCTAAACCCACTAGTTGCTCGCACTCTAGCCGTCGTGAGGAACGGGAGAGTCCATGTCAGGTTAAACAACACTGCAGACGTAGGCCTAGCCCTTGAAGCCGGCACTCAGCTTGCCCGGGTATATGCTCTACCCACGGAAGTGAATCCCATTGGACCCCTAAAATTCACCCCGTCTACAGAAGGCGACTGGACGGTAACCGTCTCAGCCATAAACGCTCAAGTAGACGATGTAGACATTGGGTGAAAACTACGGGAAAAAGTACAGCTAGACACGTCTCAATACACCAAACAAGAAGTGTCTCAAGTGGAGGAACTCCTACGGGAACACCAAAACTCCTTTGCAAAGCATGACACAGACTTTGGGTGTACCACCAGTATCCAGCACGAGATATCCACGGGCGACACCCCCCCATATCCGCGAGAGGTACCGGCAGATACCACATCAGCAATACCAGGAGGTGAAAAGCCTGTTAGAATCCATGCTACGCGCCGGAGTGGTACGTGAAAGCCAGAGCCCGTGGGCTGCACCCGTGGTGATAGTCAAAAAGAAAGATGGTTCCCTAAGATTTTGCGTGGACTACCGTAGGCTGAACGCTTGCACTATCCGGGACTCATATCCACTTCCTCGGATCGAAGAGTCACTGACGGCCCTAAAGAAGGCCAAATATTTTTCGTCCCTAGACCTGGCCAGTGGATATTGGCAGGTTCCAATGAGTGAGAAGGACAGGGAAAAGACCGCCTTCAACTTTCCCATGGGCCTGTATGAGTTCGACCGGATGCCGTTCGGCTTGAATAACGCTCCGGGGACCTTTCAGAGACTGATGGAACGCTGTCTGGGAGACTTCAACTTTGAGTTTACGCTGATATACCTTGACGACATCGTGGTATACTCCGCCACCTTTGAGGATCATCTTCACAAGCTTGGCCAAGTGTTCCAGCGCTTGAGGAGACACGGCTTGAAGTTGAAGCCCAGCAAGTGCCTTCTGTTCCAGCAGGAAATCGACTACTTGGGTCACCGGATCTCGGCCGAAGGTGTCCAGCCCTCTCCGGAGAAGATAGCAGCCGTTCAAGAGTGGCCGCAGCCAACTACCGTCAAAGAAGTCCGGGCTTTTCTGGGACTGGCAGGCTACTACCGTCGGTTTGTCAAGGACTTTGCTCGGCTTGCTGAACCACTGCATGAGGTTCTCCGAGGGACCGCGAACAGTCCCAGAGGGCGACGCATCAGTTGGGGGCCTGACCGAGAAAAATCCTTTCAGGCACTTAAGGCTGCTCTAACATCCCCCCCTGTTCTGGCGTATGCAGATTACACATTACCGTTTCAGTTGCAAACCGACGCCAGCCTTCAATGCCTAGGGGTGGTCCTCTCTCAAGTTCAAGATAATAAAGAACGCATGATAGCCTATGCCTGTAGGTCTCTCCGTGATACCGAAAAGAATCCCGTCAACTACAGCTCCTTCCGTTTGGAACTCTTGGCTCTGACTTGGGCTATGACGGAGAAATTTGCCGGCTATCTGACAGGAGCAAAGGTGCTGGTCATGACGGACAACAATCCTCTTGCCCACCTAGAGAATGCCAAACTAAGGGCAATGGAACAGCGCTGGATGGCCAGGCTCTCTAGATTCCAGTACAAAATTAAATACAGAGCGGGGAACGAGAATCAGAATGCTGACAGCCTGTCTAGAGTGACATCATCCCCGCCAGTGGGGGACTGGGATGAAGAGTTGGAGGAAGATGAGATGCCTGACTTTGCCCGGCTCGCAAAGCAAATAGAAGATAGCCGCCAGTATGCTGTAGGAGGGATTGAAGCCGTAGTGGGATCTCCCCTGTCCCAGCAAGAATGGGCCAAGCTTCAAGATCGAGATCCCGAGCACGTCTTACTGAAACAGTATGTGAATAAACAAGAGAAACCGCCCTCCGAAGTGAGAGACCGACTATCGACCGGAGCCTTGGCTCTGCTCGCCCAATGGGATCGGCTGATCGTGAAAGATGGAGTCCTGTGTCGCAGGGCCCTTCTATCCCATATGCTGGAGGAGTGTTTGCAGATTGTCGTCCCGGTGTAGTTTTCCCATGAGATGGTGGGCGAAGCTCACAGGAGGAACGGCCACTTCGGCATAGACAAGACCCTCCGGTGGACCCAGCAGTTCATTTTTTGTCCGGGGCTCCGTAAGCTGGTTGAAAACATCTGTCAAGGATGCCGTACCTGTGAATTCCACAAGTCCGCGGAGCAGCGTGCCCCCGTCCAGACTATTAAGACGTCGAGGCCCCTCGAACTGTTGATGGTGGACTATCTGTTGATCGGAACGGCGAATAGTGGCTACCAGTACTGTCTGGTGATGGTGGACCACTTCACGAAATTGGCCGTCGCTGTTGCTACCAAGGATCAGACTGCTGAATCAGCTGCACAGGCCATCTGTCAGCAATTCGTTCGGGTCTACGGGTGTCCGGAGCGGCTACACTCTGATCAGGGGGCTTGTTTCGAAGGGCGAGTCATTGAAGAACTCCAACGGATGTATGGAATCAAGAAGTCCAGGACCACCCCTTACCATCCACAAGGGAATGGCGCGTGTGAACGCTTTAACTGGACCCTCTTACAACTGATCCGGACACTGGCTGAAGACAAAAAGCCCGACTGGTCTCGATTCCTCCCAGAACTGCTGTGGGCCTATAATAATCAAGTCCATTCCGTCACCGGATACACCCCATTACCCTTCTCTTTGGCCTTCCAGACAAAGACATCCAAGAGTTGCAACTGTCTAGCTCCGAAGAAGATACCTGTGGTACCTATCCTTCCTGGCTACAAACACACCGCCAGAGAATGGAGACTGTCTACCGGCTAGTAGGCCAACAAATCCAGGATCAAGTGCACGCTGACCCACTTCCGGTACAAGAGGACTCACTGAATGTAGGTCAACTGGTCCTAGTCCGTATAAAGAAACCGCAAGGGAAACTCCGGCCCAAGTGGGAGACCGAAGTCTATCGAGTAATTGGACAGCCGTACCCCGGTGGCCCCGTCTATCGAGTGCAGGGCGAAGACAGTGGCAGCATCCGAACTTTGCACCGTAATATGTTGCGCCCCTGCCGTTCCCAGCCTGACTCCCCTACTGTGATACCTAGAGAGATGGATATCACTAATACTGTCGGAGACGCTGACCCTGGGGATGTAGAGATTGAATGCATGCCTACCCCTGTCCGTCCGACTGACGCACTTGGACCGATTACCTCCTCTACTGACATGTCGACTGGGAAAGAGAGTGGGGTGACTGATCGGAGGGAGGGGATCCAACCTGTTAGGCGGACAACGAGAACCGCTGCAGGGGTACCTCCAGGACAGTCCTACAGAGACCAATATGTGTGGCACTCTTCCCAGCCGCCCCCTGTCACATCCACAGCCATCGCCGCCCTGGAACCGGTCGTTGACAGGGACTGCCAACCTTTGAGTGGGGGGGCGTGTAGTGAGCTGGCAGACTCTGGCTGTTCTGTGATAATTGAGATAGAGCCTGTGACAGGAATGATTACGCAGGATGGTGTTGCCACCTTGTGGCCAGAGATTGCACCTGCGCAGGGTGTGATGACAGAGAAAAAGACTGAGCCTCCTGTGTCCCGCCCTAGAGAGTCATGTGACCAGAGTGGGAAGCAGGAAAAAGCGCGCAAAGAGTCTGTTGTTGTCTGTGAAAAGAGCCAGGACGGTGTGCAGCTCCTCGTGTGTGGCGCAGAGGAGACTCTCAACGTGATTTCTTTTATCTGACATCTTATCCTCGGGGCCTTCCCCAGCTTCTGCACTGCTGAGGGATACAGCTATTACACTCCCTGCTACTGGAGTGTGGACTACATAAGGGAATCCACAAAAGCTGCTATCCGGATCAGAGAGACTGTAAGCGGGACCTCTGGCGAGAGGCCGAAGTATTCCTTTCTTTCAGTAAAATTTGTTGTTCCTGTCTTCTTCAGCTGGGATGCCTTCCTGCAAAGACAGACAGGCCTGCGACGGGGGACACATCCTTCTGGAATAAAGAACTGGTAACGTGTGAGTAGGGACAGTGAGGGTCAGCTTATCAGTACACGTTATTGCTGTGCATATTTACGGTTGTCATTTATTGTGTTCTGCTGTGTTAAAAATGTATACAAGTAAAGATACGGTTATCAAGATAGAGTCTGTGTGTGGGGATCTTGCTGGGCCAGATCATAGATACCAACGCGCGGCCTTGCCCGCGGTCACTTCATCTGTATATGTTCAGATTTTTTATCAGTTAACAAAATGCATAGTTAAGATTGATAAATGCAAAAAAATGTTAGTAAACCTAGAAATTTGTTTTTTAGTTAATTTTTATTTTATTTTAATTAATAATAGCATAGAAGGATAAGGAGGGGGACTAGGAACATAATCAATAGCCAAAATCATAGTCAGGAGGACAGCCGGGGTCAGATACTGGGTGATCAGTAAAAGCCAATCAGTATGAATACCGCGGAGCCCGGTGACAGAGGCGTTACTGAAACATGTCCAGGTAGAGATGGACCAGTCAGAAGGCCACAGGTAGATGGTGATGGTCCTTCTATACAGGTCCAGCAGTGATGGTGGATCTGCTGGACTTCAGGTTTTCTGTCTTTTAGATGGTTTCAGGGCAACAGTAACAGCATGCAAATGCACGAGCAGCCCTGGATAATCCACGCCGGCAGGATGATAAGATCCGGCGGAAGATGGAACCTATGAGAAGAGAAGTAAATATAATGTAAGTGATGGGACTCCATAATACATGATACTACTGTGCGGTCACTGTGCCGGACGGCAGAGGAATCTCATCACACAGAGGTCAGGGATCATTGTCAGCCATCATACATGTGACAATCCATCACTGACAGATGACATCTGCTCCGCATGAATTATTCTCACTGACCGACATCACACAACATGGAGCTGATTCTCACACTTACCTCGTCTCTTATTCCCCTTTTCTACATTTTCAGATTTTTCTTGCTCTTTACTCAGATTTATTGAAGATTTTCTTTCCTCCTGAGCTGGAAATTCTGATCAGAAAGTAAAAAAAACCTCAGTAACGACATATTCCCATGGGACCTGCTTAGTCTCCTGTATATAGTCCTGTCTCCTATAGTCCTGAAAATCTAGTATTGCTTCATAATAGGGCAGAATAAGTCCTATATAATGTGCATAACCTCATCTGAGGGACATTAGATGTACCACTAATATAGAGAAGTAAGTGTCCTGTCTGCCGCCATGTGGTACATCATTGATGAGAGATATTTTATAATAGGAGACGATGTCTCCTTATGATGATGTAGGTTATTGGATGCTACAACATATCTCACAGAAACAATGAAAAAAACTTCTGTACACAATGTAAGGAAATAGAGATAGAGTATGGGCCATGGGCAACATAATTGGGATCCATGAAACATAGACAACATAGGAAACCTATTACAGAAAAACCACGTAGAAATATTTGAGCCTTAAAGACAACATTCACATTGTTGGTGCTGTAGACATGTACATACCTGACAATGGGGACGAGGATGGCAAACTGCTAATAGCATCTTCTCTATCAGATAGAGGAACAGAATCTTTCTGCCTGTTTGAAAGAAAATAAATGTGTAAATCAGAAATAAATGCAGTATAAAAGGGGTTTTCTCAGTATAAGAACATGGACAATAGGGCCTAATAGGATGCATGACCGTCATAGTGGGGAAGGTTTCCTGCTCAAAACTACCTTCTATAGAGCCGAGCAGAAATCAGCTGCTAAGCATGACTGGCATGTAATACTACATCTCTGCCACAATATGGGCAGCACTAAAAATGCATGACCGGCCGCAATTATAGACTGTTAGTTATCACCAGCAGTTTCTAAAGGCAAAAGCACAATTACCGCTCATCATGGGGTGGTGGATGCTGAATTTGATAATATGGTATTTATATCCTATATTTGATGTTGTGTACATATATCATCCTGAAGCTCCCAGTAGTGGCCCCATAATCTACTCACATCTCTGAGATGTTTGTGCTGGATTCTACGGTATACTCTGGAGAGGACTTGGGATCCTCATTGTCCATTGTCCTGGTAGCAGTGGTACAGAGCTAAATGTGGAAACAATAAAAAATATATGAAATAATTTAATGTTTACTTTTACGTGTCTTTTACACATATTTTGGATTTATTAATCACATACTTACTTTTGAAAATCGTTCAGAAGTTGATATAAAATTGTGGAAGTCAAGACTCTCATTGTCCTCACTTGTGTGCTCTGAGACCAGATGTTTGTTTATATCATAATGATCTACAAGACATAGATAATGAAGTGCTATTAGAGGTTGTCAGTATAACACAGTCACCATTTATCATTAATATTAATGGGAAACAATTGTTACATATTAAGGAAGACGAGACAAACAGCCGCTTAGTCTAGATGACGTCTTCTTCTACTTACTCATAAATAAGCTGGTGTCCACATCTGATGTTAGCTTAGGAACATACACCGGCTTTTGACTTAGAAGGTTATCAAAGTCTAAGTCACTTAAGAAGGGATGACCCTTGATCTCAAATACTCCTCCTGGATAAAGAAAAACAAAGGTGATGTGGATATTGTCAGAAACTCCCCCATATCTAAACGGTGTATCTTAATCTGAACTAATTATATAACTGAGCCGACATGTAAGAAATAGACTAAAGCACTAAAAATGCACAAGCTGATAGACAAGTGCCGATCCTCATGTACATTTGCGATATGTCCTCGGTGTAATAAGGAAATAATAATATTATTATATCTGTTACCTGTCCCAAGTCTATGCACAGGATTTATTATGAGCAGCTCTGTGATAAGGGTCTGAGCATCAGGTGGAGGAGCACGATCACAATTCCAAATTATGTGTCCTGTTATGTAGAAAATTACAGAACATAAAACCTCTTTACTGGACTATAAGATAAAGCAAAGGAAAAAACTAAACTAATGTAACCAGTCAAAGCAATGATTGGATCATTCTACTTACCAATGCCAATACTTTTATAAAGCTCAATTACAGAACCCCCACGAAGTGGTACGTATCCCAGGAGAAATTCAAGTAGGATTATCCCCATTGACCACCAGTCAACAGGTCTTCCGTAGCCTTTCTTTAGGATGATCTCTGGGGCTTTGTATAACGGGGTGCCACAGTCCTGGAAACCAAGAGAGATTAGAGATGAAAATAGATTAAATTATTATTTTGCCAAGTTTTCGACATAAAAACAGAATGACAGAAGATAAAATATCAGTGGAAAAGTTATCTAAAAATGAAGAATGTAGAGAAGACACAATAGGGTGATGAGATTTGTACAGAACCAGCTAAGTTCCTGTAAATAATGCTGACCTCACGGTTCAGGAACTCTCTGGCGATGTCCTCCGCTAATTCCTTGTAGATGTTGGTGTTTGGTATCATGACACCAACTTTTGAAAGCCCAAAATCTGTGACTTTAATATGTCCAGTAGACGTTATCAGGAGGCTGTGAAAGAAAAGATGGGTTTAGATCCATAGACCGTGAGATGATAAAGGATAAATTTCCCCCTTTTGTTATAATACAGGGGGCACTTACTTCTCTGGCTTCAAGTCTCTGTGCACCACACCATAACTATGGAGGTATTCTACAGCAAGAACCGCTTCTGCAAAGTATAAGCGGGCCAAGGGGACAGGTAAAGGACCCCTGGTTCTTAGGAGGGTCCTGCAGTCTCCACCTATAGAAGAAAGAAAATATGACAGGTAAGTGGTTTATTCAGCGGATCACCATAATGTATAATGAGAAGTGAGCAGAGACATTGGGGCAGGAGAGAATATATAAAGATATAATGTATATTCGACATAATATTAGTCTGAAGTCATGGTGAAACGTCATCCATGTAACTAATAACACAAATAGCATCTTGTCTACAGCTGGAGATACTGACAGTGCGGACATACAGGGAGATCACACACATCAATGACTTTCCGGGCATCTTGGTAATGGATAACCTGTAGTAAATGCTCTGTGGGGATGTAACCATTCACATTGAAAAATCCTAATTTTAAGAGTGGTGATAAAATGTAAGCAGACATGGTCTGAATATAATACAATGTACGTGTCCTACCTCCTACATACTCCATGACCATACACAGGTGAGATCTTGTAGGGAAGGAGCAGAGCATGGAGACCACAAAGGGACAATCAGCGAATGTCAGGATGTCCCTCTCCAGAAAGGCCATTTCCACTTTCCGTGGCCTATCCAAGTTCTTCTTGGCCATTTTCTTCATAGCAAAGACCTGTTGTGAGACTTTATGATGCACTAAGTAGACGGCACTAGAGAGAAGGAGAATCCAAGGGTTATAATAAATCCTTATTACAGTCTGTATATAGAAGTCATTATATGATTTTCTGTACTAATGTTTATACTAGAAGTCCGGCCATCACTAGAAATCCACATCTAGAAATACATGAGACACTACATAGATCACCTATGGGAGGTTCCACAATGCCACGTCTGCCGGAGCCCTCACCAAGGTCACATTACAGGTGAGAGAATCTACCGAAATTCTTCTTGGGCAGATTCGCTATAATTGACCAGTAGTTACGATTCAGTCCAAATAAAAATTGGTCCAAATTGAAAGTCCTCCAATTGCTGTAAGCAGATGTTTTTTAAGCTCTCTCCACACCCCAAAGCATAATAAATGGAGGGGAGGAAATACGTTAAAATGTAATTAAACATAATATACCCACCTGTCCTAGGCCCTCACCTGTCCATCACTGCAGTCCTCCATCCTCTGTGCCAGTCTTTGGTTGTTCTGGCGCCCCCTTCTGCTGCTGAGGCCAGTGATTGGACTCACATAGTCATGGTGGACGGTGGCAGGTGCAGATGTCATTGATGTCCATATCGTGTCACCCCTATCGTGACCATGTGTAGCCAATAACTCTTATCAGCTCCATAATGAAGCCCCCCCAAAAAAACAAAGACTGGAGCGGAGAGCAGGAAAGCTCTGGTGGAGGTGGCAGCATAAGGACAGATGAGGGTCCAGGACAGGTGAGTGTAATGTATTATATTATTTGAATCCCTTTCCTTACAGTTTGATTTGTTACAGATCAGTTTGCTCAACTGGATATACAGTACAGTAACTGAGCTGAATAGTGACATTTAGATGTGGACAGTGGTGTGGACTTGTATCGTTTCCCTATGACAGTGATGGCGAACCTTTTAGAGACCGAGTGCCCAAACTGCAATCCAAAACTCACTTATTTATCGCAAAGTGCCAACACGGCAATTTAACCTGAATACTGTCTGAGGTTTTATTTTGGAAAAACAACTCCTACATTAGCACGCAATAGAGTCTATAGCAAAGAGCTTGTAAGCGCTGCAGTCCAAGCCTAAGATTCTCGCCACCGATTGCAGAGGAGGTCTGTTCTTGAGAATGGAGAGGATTTTTATTCAAAAGTAAAATTGCAAAGTCGTTTGTTTTTACAACCTCTTTGTTTCTGTAACCCTTTATCATGATGAGAATAACCCTTTAAGCCAGGGATGTCAAACTTTAATATACAGAGGGCCAAAATTAAAAGCTTGGACAAAATCACAGGCCAAACTTTATATTTGTTAAAAAATGTCTACAATTCAGGAAGTTTTTCCTTATCAAATAAAACTATTAACTTTTGCAATTATATTGTAATAATATAATATGTTATGTAAGAGCCGTAAAAAGCATGGCCTAATGTAAATATGTAATAACAAAAGGATAAAAAAAACTTGAATAAAACAGATAATAAAGTATGATGCAAACAAATGTGCCCCCAAACAGAGTATGATACCCCCACAGTGAATTCCTCCACATGCACAGTATGATGACCCTACTGTACCCCCCATCAATCCCTGGTGACCCCATCACAGTATGATTGTGACCCCATCACAGTATGATTCTCCAGCAGTAATCCCCACACAGCCCTCCATACAGTATAATGGTCCCCACATAGTTCTCCATACAGTATAATGACACCACATAGTCCTCCATACAGTGTAATGGGCCCCACATAGTCCTCCATACAGTATAATGGGCCCCACATAGTCCTCCATACAGTATAATGGCCCCATATAATCCTCCATACAATGTAATGGCCCCACATAGTCCTCCATACAGTACAATGGCCTCACATAGTCCTCCATACAGTATAATGGCCCCACATAGTCCTCCATACAGAATAATAGGCCCCACATTGTCCTCCATACAGTATAATGGTCCCCACATAGTTCTCCATACAGTATAATGACACCACATAGTCCTCTATACAGTGTAATGGGCCCCACATAGTCCTCCATACAGTATAATGGGCCCCACACAGTCCTCCATAAAGTGTAAAGGGCCCCACATAGTCCTCCTTACAGTATAATGGCCACCACATAGTCCTCCATACAGTGTAATGGGCCCCACATAGTCCTCCATACAGTGTAATGGCCTCACATAGTGCTCCATACAGTGTAATGGGCCCACATAGTCCTCCATACAGTATAATGGCCCCATATAGTCCTCCATACAATGTAATGGCCCCACATAGTCATCCATACAGTACAATGGCCTCACATAGTACTTCATACAGAATAATGGGCCCCCATATGGTCCTTCCTACAGTATAATGGCCCCCACATAGTCCTCCATATAGAATAATGGGCCCCCATATGGTCCTTCGTACAGTATAATGGCCCCACATAGTCCTCCATACAGAATAATGGGCCCCACATAGTCCTAAATACAGAATAATGGGCCCCCATATGGTCCTTCCTACAGTATAATGGCCCCCACATAGTCCTCTATACAGTGTAATGGGCCCCACATAGTCCTCCATACAGTGTAATAGCCCCATATAGTCCTCCATACAGTGTAATGGGCCCACATAGTCCTCCATACAGTATAATGGCCCCACATAGTCCTCCATACAGAATAATGGGCCCCCATATGGTCCTTCCTACAGTATAATGGCCCCCACATAGTCCTCCATACAGTGTAATGGGCCCCACATAGTCCTCCATACAGTGTAATGGCCCCATATAGTCCTCCATACTGTGTAATGGGCCCATATAGTCCTCCATACAGTATAATGGCCCCACATAGTCCTCCATACAGTATAATGGCCCCACATAGTCCTCCATACAGTATATTGGCCTCATATAGTCCTTCCTACAGTATAATGGGCCCCACATACTCTTTCATACAGTATTATGAGCACCACATAGTCCTCCATACAGTGTAATGGTCCCACATAGTCCTCCATACAGTACAATGGCCTCACATAGTCCTCCATACAGAATAATGGGCCCCACATAGTCCTCCATACAGAATAATGGGCCCCCATATGGTCATTCCTACAGTATAATGGCCCCCACACAGTCCTCCATACAGTGTAATGGGCTCCACACAGTCCTCCATACAGTGTAATGGGCCCCACATAGTCCTCCATACAGTGTAATGGCCCCATATAGTCCTCCATACAGTGTAATGGGCCCACATAGTCCTCCATACAGTATAATGGCCCCACATAGTCCTCCATACAGTATAATGGCCCCACATAGTCCTCCATACAGTATATTGGCCCCATATAGTCCTTCCTACAGTATAATGGGCCCCACATACTCTTTCATACAGTATTATGAGCACCACATAGTCCTCCATACAGTGTAATGGGCCCCACATAGTCCTCCATACAGTATAATGGCCCCACATAGTCCTCCATACAGTATAATGGCTCCAAATGCTCCTCCATATTGTAAAATGGCCCCATATAGTCCTCCATACAGTATAATGGCCCCGCATACTTCTCCATATTTTATAATGGCTCCATATAGTCCTCCATACAGTATAATGGCCCCGCATAGTCCTCCATACAGAATAATGGGCCCCCATATGGTCCTTCCTACAGTATAATGGCCCCCACATAGTCCTCCATACAGTGTAATGGGCCCGCATACTTCTCCATATTTTATAATGGCCCCACATAGTCCTCCATACAGTATAATGGCCCCACATAGTCCTTCATACAGTATATTGGCCCCATATAGTCCTTCCTACAGTATAATGGGTTCCACATAGTTTTTCATACAGTATTATGAGCACCACATAGTCCTCCATACAGAATAATGGGCCCCACATAGTCCTCCATACAGAATAATGGGCCCCCATATGGTCCTTCCTACAGTATAATGGCCCCCACATAGTCCTCATACAGTGTAATGGCCCCATATAGTCCTCCATACAGTGTAATGGGCCCACATAGTCCTTCATACAGTATAATGGCCCCACATAGTCCTCCATACAGTATAATGGCCCCACATAGTCCTCCATACAGTATATTGGCCCCATATAGTCCTTCCTACAGTATAATGGGCCCCACATACTCTTTCATACAGTATTATGAGCACCACATAGTCCTCCATACAGTGTAATGGGCCCCACATAGTCCTCCATACAATATAATGGCCCCACATAGTCCTACATACAGTATAATGGCTCCACATGGTACTCCATATTGTATAATGGCCCCATATAGTCCTCCATACAGTATAATGGCCCTGCATACTTCTCCATATTTTATAATGGCCCCATATAGTCCTTCCTACAGTATAATGGGCCCCACATACTCTTTCATACAGTATTATGAGCACCACATAGTCCTCCATACAGTGTAATGGGCCCCACATAGTCCTCCATACAGTATAATGGCCCCACATAGTCCTCCATACAGTATAATGGCTCCATATAGTCCTCCATACAGTATAATGGCCCCGCATAGTCCTCCATACAGTATAATGGCCCCACTTGGTCCTCCATACAGTATAATGGCCCCACATAGTCCTCCATACAGTATAAAGGCCCCACATAGTCCTCCATACAGTATAAAGAGACCACATAGTCCTCCATATTGTATAATGACTCCGCATACATCTCCGTACAGTATAATGGCCCTGCATAGTGTTCCATACTGTATAATGGCCCCACATAGTCCTCCATACCTTATAATGGCCCTACATAGTCCTCCATACAGTATAATGGCCCCGCATGGTCCTCCATACAGTATAATGGCCCCGCATACTTCTCCACACAGTATAATGACCCCGCATACTTCTCCATACATTATAATGACCTCGCATACTTCTCCGTACAGTATAATGGTCCTGCATAGTGTTCCATACTGTATAATGGCCCCACATAGTCCTCCATACCTTATAATGGCCCCACATAGTCCTCCATACAGTATAATGGCCCCGCATGGTCCTCCATACAGTATAATGGCCCCGCATACTTCTCCACACAGTATAATGACCCCGCATACTTCTCCGTACAGTATAATGGTCCTGCATAGTGTTCCATACTGTATAATGGCCCCACATAGTCCTCCATACAGTATAATGGCCCCGCATGGTCCTCCATACAGTATAATGGCCCCGCATGGTCCTCCATACAGTATAATGGCCCCGCATACTTCTCCACACAGTATAATGACCCGCATACTCCTCCATACAGTATAATGACCCCGCATACTTCTCCGTACAGTATAATGGTCCTGCATAGTGTTCCATACTGTATAATGGCCCCACATAGTCCTCCACACAGTATAATGACCCCGCATACTCCTCCATACAGTATAATGACCCCGCATACTTTTCCGTACAATATAATGGCCCTGCATAGCGTTCCATACTGTATAATCAGGTCGCACGTGTAGAGGAGAGTGGCCGCGGTGCTAGTGAGAGGGGAATGGTGCGCGGGCTGAGGAGAGTGATGGTGGTGGCGGCAGTGCTGAGGACATGGAGCTCGTGCCCACCGGGAGGGCTCTGCGTGCCATAGGTTCGCCACCACTGCCCTATGATAACACTGAATGTTAGAGCACAGAGGCAGAAGTATTGTCATAGGGAACCCTGAGAAATGTGGATTATGGTAACAGAAATCTCACCCAAAAGCTCCGCTGCTGATGAGTTTCGAAGTTTCATAGTCGCTCATATGCGGCTTTCCTGCCGGGATCAATGATGATTCGATCACGCTCTATAAAGGAATAAGAAATGATATTAAGGAAAAAAGCTCCAGATGCAGAAACGTCTCCCCCTATATTATGTCCCAGCTGATTTACACTGATCCGATGTAGGGAGGATACAAGCCGGACGCTCCGCAGACACGGATGTAATATAAGGGGGTCCTCTATACACCGGTATAATTGTAAAGTGCTGGATAATATGAGAGATCAAACAGAGAAGAACTTACTGGGAATCTGTCAGCAGGATTGTTCTATGTAATCTGGAAGTAGCATGATGTAGGGGCAGAGACCCTGATTCCAACGATGTGTTACTTACTAGGCTGTGTGCTGTTGTTTCCATAAAATCAGTTTTTGATCAGCAGGAGATTATCACTAGAGGACTATGTGTCTCGTGCCATGTAGTCCTATTGCTCTGTAACCCCGACTCAACCACGGATTAGCAGCGTTCTGCCTATGCACAGTGTACACAGAAAGCTGCCAATCAGTAGTGTGGGCGGGGTTATACAGGGCTCAGCATTCAGAGGACTGCTAGATCTGCTGCGAATAAAACAGTGATTTTATTACAACTGCTGCACCCAGTAAAGTAAGTGATATATCGTTGGAATCAGGGTCTCTGTCCCTACATCATGCTGCTCTCTGATGAAATAGCATGAACCTGGTGACAGATTCCCTTTAATATAAATGCAGTTGACTAACACATTAGTGTCATCTCCACTTAGAATAGAGACGTCCCCTGGTTATATGGGGGATAATACTGGTCAGGTCAGTCACACCCCATAATCTGGTGATACACAGACGTCCCCCTCTATGATACTTACACCGGCGGATTCCTGGATCTCCGGGATCTCACAGATTCCACTGTCAGGATTCACCAGCGCAGATGGAACTAAAATAGTGATAAATGATGAAGAGATAAAATGTATTAGACGATATCAATCCTACATAGATAATACAGCGATATAACGGGGAAATGACAAGACGTCTGTGAATGGGATTAATACTCGTTATATGGGGATTCTAATATGGGAACGTACGGGGCATCCACAGATAAATGTAATGTAAATGATGGAGGACCCCCAATCATCACATGAATGAGGAGCCCCCCACCCCTGCTGCACATGAGAGTGATGGGAAGAGAGCTGAAACATAGCAGCCATATGCAAATTAGCCTGGAAGTGCACTGGGGGCGTGTCACTGCACTCAGATTTCTCTTCCATGCCCCCAGTGCACTTCCATCCTGATTTGTATATGGCTTTTATATTAGATTTCTCCTGACTGGTACATTGGATTTCTGCAAGCAAATAATTATTATTAGGGGACAATGGCCTATACGGTCATACTCAGCGGCGGCAGGCCACGCGACTGCTATGGGACCCGTGAGCTGGTGGGGCCCAGTGTCAGCGCCCGCATTGGGCTCCGCCTGCATCGGGCCCCTTCCACATCCCACCCCAGATCGCAGTTGAAAGCAATGATGGAGGCGGGAGCGTTATATGAAACTTCCTTTCACATCATTCCCCCTCTGCGTCTGATGCAGCAGCGCGATGACATCAGTTCAATTGGGTCGGGTAGTGGAGCTGATGAGAGGCGCTGCAGAGACTGAAGCAGCGGGGGAACAAGGAGCGGTAAGTGTATATTTATTTATTTTTGAGTGAGTATGTGGTGTCCATATTGCTGGAGGACTGTGGCTGCACTCGATCCTATGGGTGCTGCACTCAGTCCTATGGGGGCTGCACTAAGCCCTATAGGGGTTGCACTGAACCCTATGGGGGCTGCATTATGCCCTATGGGGGCTGGCTTATATTGCGAGGAAGACCATGGGGGGTGCATTATATTGCATGGAGGACCATGGGGGTGCATTATATTGCATAGAGGACCATGGGGGTGCATTATATTGCATGGAGGACCATGAGGGGTGCATAATATTGCGTGGATGACCATGGGAGGTGCACAATATTGCATGGAGGACAATATGGGTGCATTATATTGCATGAAGGACCATGGGGGTGCATTATATTGTGTGAAGGACCAGGGGGATGCATTATATTGCATGGAGGACCATGGGGGGTGCATTATATTGCATGGAGGACCATGGAGGGTGCATTATATTGCATGGAGGACCATGAGGGGTGCATTATATTGCATGGAGGACCATGGGGGGTGCATTATATTTTGTGGAGGACCACGAGGGGTGCATTATATTGCATGGAAGACCATGGGGGTGCATTATATTGTGTGGGGACCATGGGGTGGCGCATTATATTATATGTAAGGCTATGTGGGACCATTATGATATTTGAAGGGTTATGTGGGGCCATTATAATATTTGGAGGGTTATGTCGGGGCATTATACTGTATGCAAGCAATTATACGGTGTGAAGATTTGTGTGGGGTCCATCTTACTGTGTGAAGGGCTGTGTGTTGCCTTTATACTGTTTGGAGGGCTAGCAGGGGCCATTTTATGGTGTGGTGAGGTATGGGGGCCATTATACTGCATAGAAGGCTGTGTGGGGGTCACAGTTGGGGGATCATACTGTGTTGGGGTCACCATGCTTTGCGTCGGGAGTTGAGGGGGTGTACAGTAGGGTCATTATACTGTGCATGTGGAGGCTAATGTGGAGGAATGCACCATGGAGGAATCATACTGTATTTGGGGGGCACTTTTGTTGGCATCATACTATAGGGGGGCAATGAAATAGAAATCTAGGACTTCAGCAGGAGGAAAATTAATATGTAAAGGCTGGAAAGTTGTGAGATCTGCTCTCCTGTCACTCCGACAATTATTTAATTTTTTTTTTTTCAGTTGGGGGGGCAATCAGAACTTCTGCTATTGTGCCCCATGATTTCTATGCATGCCCCTGGTCCTACCACTACTTCTATATGAAACAATGTGCTGCCAGGTTCCCATTACACAGAGTAGAGCAGACCTGGGCAAAGTGGAGCCCGTGGGCCACATCCGGCCCTCTGACTGTTCCAGTCCGGCCTGTGGACTGAGATAGCAGTAGGACTGAAGCAGAGGCCCACGGACCGCACCGTGCCTGCCCACTCGCTTACACCGCCGCCTGGCCCTGTCTCCATCTGCGAGCCGCTGAGCTGCTGCATTAGTAGAGGAGGGACCTCCAGCCCCTTCCTCCGCCAATCAGCGTGTGAAGCAGCTGACGCAATGACGTCATCGGAGACATGAAAAGAGGCACAGCACCGGGGGCACGGGAGCAAGGTGAATGTGTGCTTTTTTTAAGGTGTATGGGATGTCTGACAGGACATGGGGAAGGCTATAGGGTTCTATTGCAGGACATGTGAAGGCTATAGGGGTCTATTGTAGGACATGGGGAGGCTATAGGGGTCTATTGCAGGACATGGGGAGGCTATAGGGGTCTATTGCAGGACATGGGGAGACTATAGAGGTCTATTGCAGGACATGGGGAGACTATAGAGGTCAATTGCAGGACATGGGGAGGCTAGAGGGGTCTATTGCAGGACATGTGAAGGCTATAGGGGTCTATCGCAGGACATGGGGAGGCTATAGGAGTCTATTGCATGACATGGGGAGGCTATAGGGGTCAGTTGCAGGACATGGGGAAGGCTATAGGGGTCTATTGCAGGACATGGGGAGGCTATAGGGGTCTATTGTAGGACATGGGGAGGCTATAGGGGTCTATTGCAGGACATGGGGAGGCTATAGGGGTCTATTGCAGGACATGGGGAGGCTATAGGGGTCAGTTGCAGGACATGGGGGAGGCTATAGGGGTCGACTGCAGGACATGGGGAGGCTAAAGGGGTCTATTGCAGGACATGGAGAGGCTATGGGAGTCTATTGCAGGACATGGGAAGGTGATAGGGGTCTATTGCAAGACATGGGGAGGCTATGGGAGTCTGTTGAAGGACATGGGGAGGCTATGGGGGTCTATTGCAGGACATGGGGAGGCTATAGGGGTCTATTGTAGGACATGGGGAGGCTATAGGGGTCTATTGCAGGACATGGGGAGGCTATAGGGGACTATTGCAGGACATGGGGAGGCTATAGGGGTCTATTGCAGGACATGGAGAGACTATAGAGGTCTATTACAGGACATGGAGAGGTTATAGGGGTCAATTGCAGGACATGGGGAGGCTATAGGGGTCTATTGCAGGACATGGGGAGGCTATAGGGGTCAGTTGCAGGACATGGGGGAGGCTATAGGGGTCGACTGCAGGACATGGGGAGGCTAAAGGGGTCTATTGCAGGACATGGAGAGGCTATGGGAGTCTATTGCAGGACATGGGAAGGCGATAGGGGTCTATTGCAAGACATGGGGAGGCTATGGGAGTCTGTTGAAGGACATGGGGAGGCTATGGGGGTCTGTTGCAGGACATGTGGAGGCTATGGGGGTCTGTTGCAGGACATGTGGAGGCTATGGGGGTCTGTTACTGGACATGGGGTGGCTATGGGGGTCTGTTGCCTGACATGGGGAGGCTATGGGGGTCTATTGCAGGACATGGAGAGGCTATGGGGGTCTGTTGCAGGACATGTGGAGGCTATGGGGGTCTGTTGCAGGACATGTGGAGGCTATGGGGGTCTGTTGCTGGACATGGGGAGGCTATGGGGTCTGTTACTGGACATGGGGATGGTCTGGGGGTCTGTTGCTGCATATAGGGAGACTATAGAGTTTTATTGCAGGACATGGGTAGGCTATAGGGGTCTATTGCAGGACATGGGGAGGCTTTGGGAGTCAGTTGAGGGACATAGTGAGGCTCTAGGAGTCAGTTGAGGAACATGGTGAGGCTCTGGGAGTCTGTTGAGGGACATGGTGAGGCTATGGGGGTCTGTTGCTGGACATGGTAGGCTATGGGGGTCTGTTGGAGGACATGAGGAGGCTATGAGGGTCTGTCCCAGGACATGGGGAGGCCTATGAGGGTCTGTTGCAGGACATGAGGAGGCTATGAGGGTCTGTCCCAGGACATGGGGAGGCCTATGAGGGTCTGTTGCAGGACATGGGGAGGCTATGGGGGTCTGTTTCTGGATGTGGGGAGGCTGTGTGGGGCTCTCATGTTGGACGTTGAGTGATTATGGGGCTCATACGGTATATAGAAGGAGCTGTATTCGGGTTCGAACTGTATAAAGGGGGATTCTTACTTCTGCTCAATATTAAGTCATGCAATTAATATTAATGTAATTAATATAAGAATTATAATTATTATATTGATATTAATATGGATCAGAATTAATCACAGTCTCTAATGTGGCCCCTCGGGAAAATGAATTGCCCACCCTTGGAGTACAGAGTACATCTAACATTATCCCCGTCCTCTATTATATCTGGATATTCCTTGTAGAAGGTCGGGGGATCGCTCACCTGTAATCAGATCGCTGTTCAGCTCCGGCTGACTCCTTGTAGGGTCAGGGATTTCCGGGGTCACATTTTGCTCATATTCGCCGTCGCCTTCTGGTGTTTCCTGATTGATATAATATATATAATTAATATGTGGAATATTTCACTAAATTACCAAATACATAAATCAGGAAGGACTAAATCAACATTTACAGATACACCAATTGTAACTGTACGAATCCCGCGCCATCTTCAGAACTTTTCTCAGAAAGTTCTCTCACTTCAGGGGATTAAGATGAGTTAACATTACAAAATCTCACGTTCTGTGTCAGATTCTATTTTCTACACCGTGATATCTCAGAGCGGTGTTATCTGCGTTCTATATACCATGGCGATATCTTGTAATTCATTCATTACAGTATTCGGTAGAATTGCTTTACACTGCAGCTCCTCTCCACAAGTCCAGATTAATATACTGTATAAGAGACTTGTATACACAATATTTCTGTAAAGATGTCTATTATCTCAGCTGCAGCATTTAGAAGCAGGAAGACTCTGATAATAGTGATAGACAGAGGCGGGATATACAGACTTCCCACCACTGAGCTGTGACTACATCTGCAGAATACAGACTGTCATCACAGACGAGGGAGCAGCAGAGACAGACGGCCATAAAATATCCTATGCCTGCCGGGGACTGACAGGGAGGCCTGTAAGATCTAACCCCAGATCTTCTGAGATCTGACTGGTGATCTGGAGAAGATCAGAGAACAAGGACGAGTGATAGAGAAGATGATGGCTTCTTACCAGGCGTTCCGATGAGCGGGCCGGACGTTCCAGTACACACAGGACTTTTTCGGCCAGGTCTTTAACAAAAGCCAAATCTCCATTTTGAGATCTTTTTTCAGCCTATAAAGAAGAAAAGAAACAATAAGGAACATTCTGAGGTGAGAAAGGTCACAATGGAGGCGGCCATTGAATGTGACATCTGCTCCTCTCTCTGCAGATACAATGACTACATATCTGGGGTTTATAGTGTTATATATTAGAGGAAAGGACAAGCTTCTATCCCACCATTATTGTCTATTATTACAGAGAAGTTTTGTGCGGAGTGTCCGCCATTTACCTGTTGTAGTAATGTCCTGATGTTGTGACATAAATCCATCAGATACTCTGAGGTTAGTTGATCTTGTTGATTTTTGGTCAGGCAGTCCTTTACTAGCTGCATCACCAGCCGGCGAATGAAGCTGAGGACGCCATCGGGTGGTAGAAGCACAATGTTAGGGCGATTGATGATAAGAATGTCCAATAGTGCTTCTTCCTGAAAATCGTCTAGATATAATCCAGCCATAGCGAAAAACTGCAAGTGCTATCAATCACTATGGAACCAAGAATGGCACCCGTGAGCCTGTGTGCATTGTAGAAGTAGCAATTGTGAGCTGTGATGTCATAATGGCCGACTGTCATCACGGAATCTTGTGATGGAATCTTCAAGAAGCGGCTCTGCACAAATACAGTGGGAAAAATAAGTATTTGATACACTGCCGATTTTGGAAGTTTTCCCACCTACAAAGAATGGAGAAGTCTGTAATTTTTATCGTAGGTACAGATTCTAAAAAAAAATCCAGAAAATCACATTGTATGATTTTTACATAATTTGCATTTTATTGCATGATATAAATATGTGATCACCTACTGATGAGCAAGAATTCTGGCTCACCGACCTGTTATGCTATGTACGCACGTTGAGTGTTTGGTTGCAGAAATTTCTGCAAGGTTTCTGCATTTCTTGGCAGCAAAAACCCTGCTGAAAAAACAGACGTTTTGCCGCGATTTTGATGTGTTTTTGCCACATGTTTGCATGAGGTTTTTGCATGTGTTTTTTTAAGCTTTTTTGTATAGCAGTGAATGCTTTTTGGAGCTAAATAAAGATATTTGAAAAAAGAAATGTTGAACATTGCTTTAACCCTTAGATTACTGTTGGACCTGGGGTGAGTATATTGGTTAATTTAAATGATTAAAGAATGTGTCTGTTATATTTCAAATAAAGTGTTTTATTCTTGGTGTGTGTGTTTATTTAACTTTTTACTTACAGGTTTAGTACTGAGGGTTAATCCATGTCCATAAAGACACATACAAAAAATCAATTGCTAGACACTCTAGTTAGACATTACTACCTTAGATACCAATTAGCCACATGATAGGCTCAGGGATAAAAGTGACTCCAGCTCAACCAATAATGTAAGTATAGTTCATTTATTAGAAACGATAAAAATTACAATTAAAAACAATAAGTGAAGATAGAGGGGAGTGAGGAGAGGGGGGACCTCAAACCAGGAGACACCGATATGTAGACAACGATACTAATGCTTACACAAAATACAGCCAGTTAATGACATCAATATGGCTGCTGTATATTAGAATAAGTCACCAATTAGTCAATTACCATACTATACCATTTTGCATACATAAAGCGTATTCTACAAACTTCAATTTAAAGTGCATAGTGCAAAACATAACTATGTATTATTCAATAGTAATAGATCCACTGGTATAAAGAGGCAAAAGTCAGCTATGAATGTAAGATGGTAGTGCATCAGTATCAAAGTAAAAATGAAAACAATGTAGTTTAATTATTGCCAAATTTGGCTTATATTGATAAACTGATGGTCAAAGCTGTACTTCCATCAGATGATAATTAATTCAAACATTGGCTAAAGTGAAAAAAATGATTCATTACCTGAATACTATGTAGTAAGTGAGCAGGGAGTGATAAGGACGCTGTGTCTCCCGCAGCCTCCATAAGCGTCCTTATCACCTCACTTATTGCACCTCTGCATGAGAATTTTGTCACGCAGCATCGGTGCAGTTAGTGAGGTCACTGGATCTCATCAGCTGATGAACTCATGTGACCTCTGTCCTGGCAGCTCAGCACTATACACTGCAGGGAGCGATCACGCTCCTGTCAGTTTATAGCCTGCTGTGAGGTGATCGGATCACCATGGGATACTTGTGATTCGGCGGATAGGTGAGTATAAGCTCTTTTTTTTAACATTCATTTAAACTTATTTTTTCCCTGCAAGCACAGACCCAAGCTGATGACAGCTCCCATCATCAATGCCTGCACTTGCTATTATCAGCGGCAGCAGCCCTAGGCTGTTGGGAGGACTGGTCTTTCATCAGCTGAACCTGTCACCCGCGGTCAATTCTTTATGCGTTTTTGCTGCGTTTTTGACCCATAGACTTCAATTGAGTCCGTCAAATACGCAGCAAAAATACACAGCAAATCCGCAAATATTTTGATACCTGCGTTTTCGTTGCAGATTTGACTGACTCAATTGAAGTCAATGGGATAAAAACGCTCAAAGAATTGACATGCTACAGATTTAAATGCAATGCTAATCCTGACAAGAAAATTCCTGATCTTGTGCACAGCACTTCAGGATTTTCATTGCATTAGCTGGCACAAGGATTCTCTAGCATTTTGGGCCCATTTCCGTGTGGAAAAAAATGCTGTGAAAATGCACCAATAACACACCATGTGCACACAGAACACAGTTTTTTTTAAGAAGCCCTCCTACTCAGCATTCTTTACCTGTATTAATTGCACCTGTTTGAAGTCGTTACCTGTATAAAAGACACCTGTCCACACACTCAATCAATCACACTCCAAGCACTCCACTATGGCCAAGAACAAAGAGCTGTCTAAGGACACCAGGGACAAAATTGTAGACCTGCACAATGCTGGAATGGGCTACAGGAGAATAGGCAAGCAGCTTGTTGAGAAGGCAACAACTGTTGCTGCGATTATTAGAAAATGGAAGAAACACATGACGACTGTCAATCTTCCTTGGTCTGGTGCTCCATGCATGATCTTGCAATGTGAAGTAAGGATGATTCTGATAAAGGTCAGGAATCAGCCCAGAACTACATGGGAGGATCTGCTCAATGACCTGAAGAGAGCTGGGACCACAGTCTCAAACATTACCGCTAGTAACTTACTACACCGTCATGGACGAAAATCCTGCAGTGCACGCAAGGTCCCCCTGATCACGCCAGCACATGTCCAGGCCCATTTGAAGTTCACCAATGACCATCTGGATGATCCCGAGGAAGCATGGGAGAAGGTCATGTGGTCAGATGAAACCGAAATAGAACTTTTTGCTATCAACTCCACTCACTGTGTTTGGAGGAAGGAGAAAGATGAATACAACCCCAAGAACACCGTCCCAACCTTGAACCATGGTGGGGAAAACATCATACTTTGGGGGTCTTTTCTGCTAATGGGACAGGACAACTGCATCGTATTGAAGGGAGGATGGATGGGGTCATGTAGATTTTGGCTAACAACATCCTTCCCTCAGTAATGACAATGACCCAAAATACAGACAGGACAACTAAGGAGTGTCTATGTAAGAAGCATTTCAAGGTCCTGGAGTGGCCTAGCCAGTCTCCAGACCTGAACCCAATAGAAAATCTTTGGAGGGAGCTGAAACTAAATGTTGCCCAGCGACAGCCCCGAAAACTGAAAGATCTGGAGAAGATCTGTATGGAGGAGTGGGCCAAAATCCCTGCTGCAGTGCGTGCAAACCTGGTCAAGAACTACAGGAAACGTCTGACCTCTGTAATTGCAAAGGTTTCTGCACCAAATATTAAATTCTGTTTTTCTATTGTATCAAATACTTATTCCAGGCAATAAAATGCAAATTAATTATGTAAAAATCATACAAAGCAATTTCCTGGATTATTTTTTTTTTACATTCTGTTTCTCACAGTTGAAGTGTACCTATAACAAAAATTACAGGCCTCTCCATTCTTTGTAGGTGGGAAAACTTGCAAAATCAGCAGTGTATCAAATACTTATTTTCCCAACTGTAGATGCTGCCTTGCAATATTTAGGGTTTGTTCAAACTCGCGTATAAATAATGGGTCCCATTCCCATCCAGGAGAGTGGAAGAAATCTTAGTCACTAAGCTGGTACTGTAAAAAGGAAGTGTTTTTGTCACAGAAAAAAAAATGCTGATGTAATGGCATTTGTGGAAACACCCCACAGATATCCTCAGTCATATGATGGGAAATATTGTATATACAGTGGTGGCCAAAAGTATTGGCACCCCTGCAATTCTGTCAGATAATATTCAGTTTCTTCCTGAAAATGATTGCAATCACAAATTCTTTGGTCTTATTATCTTCATTTAATTTGCTTGCATGGAAAAAACACAAAATAGAATGAAGCAAAAATCAAATCATTGATCATTTCACACAAAACTCCAAAAATGGGCCAGACAAAAGTATTGGCACCCTCAGCCTAATACTTGGTTGCACAACCTTTAGCCAAAATAACTGCGAACAACCGCTTCCGGTAACCATCAATGAGTTTCTTACAATGCTCTGCTGGAATTGTAGACCATTCTTCTTTGGCAAACTGCTCCAGGTCCCTGATATTTGAAGGGTGCCTTCTCCAAACTGCCATTTTGAGATCTCTCCACAGGTGTTCTATGGGATTCAGGTCTGGACTCATTGCTGGCCACCTTAGAAGTCTCCAGTGCTTTCTCTCAAACCATTTTATAGTGCTTTTGGAAGTGCGTTTTGGGTCATTGTCCTGCTGGAAGACCCATCACGTCTGAGGGAGACCCAGCTTTCTCACACTGGGCCCTACATTATGCTGCAAAATTTGTTGGTAGTCTTCAGACTTCATAATGCCATGCACACGGTCAAGCAGTCCTGTGCCAGAGGCAGCAAAGCAACCCCAAAGCATCAGGGAACCTCCACCATGTTTGACTGTAGGGACCGTGTTCTTTTCTTTGAATGCCTCTTTTTTTTCCTGTACACTCTATGTTGATGCTTTTTCCCAAAAAAGCTCTACTTTTGTCTCATCTGACCAGAGAACATTCTTCCAAAATGTTTTAGGCTTTCTCAGGTAAGTTTTGGCAAACTCCAGCCTGTTTTTTTTTATGTCTCGGGGTAAGAAGTGGGGTCTTCCTGGGTATCCTACCATACAGTCCCTTTTCATTCAGACGCCGACGGATAGTACGGGTTGACACTGTTGAACTTGTTTGGATGTTAGTCGAGGTTCTTTATCCACCATCCGCACAATCTTGCATTGAAATCTCTCGTCAATTTTTCTTTTCCGTCCACATCTAGGGAGGTTAGCCACAGTGCCATGGGCTTTAAATTTCTTGATGACACTGCGCACGGAAGACACAGCAACATTCAGGTCTTTGGAGATGGACTTGTAGCCTTGAGATTGCTCATGCTTCCTCACAATTTGGTTTCTCAAGTCCTCAGACAGTTCTTTGGTCTTCTTTCTTTTCTCCATGCTTAATGTGGTACACACAAGGACACAGGACAGAGGTTGAGTCAACCTCTGCGCATCCTCCTCCTCCTCATGTTCAGCCTCCATCTCAGATATCACCACATCAGTTACACGCTGGAAGCACTGCAGTACTGCCTCAGCCAAGCGGCAACAGGCTGTGCTGAAACTCATAAGCTTAGGTGATAAACCTCACACTGCTTGTGAGTTGTGGACAGCTGTGAAAGAGCAGGCAGATCTGTGGCTGAGACCGCTGAACCTACATCCAGGCATGGTCGTGTATGGGGGCTCTGAGGCGAGGCGAGATCACACAAGTACCATGCCTGGCTCATGTGCTTAACATCGTGATTCAGCGGTTTCTTAAATCGTACCCCGAGTTGCCAGATCTGCTTGTCAAAGTACGCCGCCTGTCAGCTCATTTTCGCAAGTCGGCTACAGCTTCCGCCGCCCTTGCTGTGTTGCAGCAGCGTTTACAGCTTCCGGCACACCGACTGGTGTGTGATGTCCCCACTCATTGGAACTCTACCCTTCACATGTTGCAAAGGATTTGTGAGCAGAAGAGAGCAGTTGTGGAGTACCAGCTGCAACAAGGCCGTCGATATTCAGGTTAGACTCCACACATAAGACCTCAGGAGTGGATCTGGATGTCTGACATATGTACCATCCTGACAAACTTTGAGGAGTCCACCAAGATGGTGAGTGGTGATGACGCCATCATTAGCGTCAGCATCCCACTTGTCTGTCTTTTGCAACGCTCTCTGGAGAGAATTAAAGAGGAGGCATTGCAGCCAGAGTATGATGAGATGGATCAAGAAGCCGTAGCGGGTGATTACACACAGCCCAGCCTCATCTCATCCCAACGTGCATTGAGGGACAATGAGGGAGAGGATGAGGAGGAGGAGGAGGAGGAAGAACAGGAGCTGGTATCATGCGCTGTAGATGGTAGTACCTGTACAACTGTCATACCGTCGGTTCAGCGTGGGTGGCCTGAGGACAGGGGGGAGGAGGAGGAGGAGAGCATGGTCAGTCGTCATGTTGGTGAGGACACGGAAGCCTTGCCTGTTACCAGTCTGGCACGCATGGCTAACTTTATGTTACGCTGCCTTAACCGTGACCCTCGCGTTGTCAAAATGTTGGGTGACAGTCATTACTGGTTGGTGACACTTGTAGACCCCCGCTACAAGGAGAACTTTCACTCTCTTATTCCTGAGGTGGAGAGGTCTACAAAAATGGGGCAATACCAGAAGGCCCTTGCTGCAGAACTCTTAAAAAAATTCCCATCTGAACACGCTAGCGGCAGAGGTCACAGTTCGTTGCCCAACCAAGGCGCAAGGCGTACAGGCGAGAGAGACGCAACTCCAATCCAGCAGAGACAGGGGAACACTGTCAACGTTCTGGGACAGTTTTCTGACACCCGCCCAGCTTACAGGCCCTGAGGCGCGGGGAACTCTCACAAGGAGTGGAAAGTTTCAAAAGATGGTGAGGGAGTACCTTGCCGACCGTACCAGCGTCCTCCGTGATTCCTCTGTACCTTTTAATTATTGGGTATCCAAGCTGGACACTTGGAATGAACTCGCTCTGTACGCCTTATCGGAGCGTGTTTTTAGTGCCGCTGGGGGAATTATAACTGATAAGCGCACTCGCCTGTCAACTGACAATGCTGACAAGCTGACCCTTATCAAAATGAACAAGGGCTGGATTGGGCCAGACTTTTCATCACCACCAAATGACAGCAGAGTAACATAAAGTCAAATCCACTGTGTTATTTCGGGAGGTGTATTCCCATGCACCGCTTCACACCCACTCATGGGTATACGCTTCCTCATTTTGGCTCTATTTTGCTCTTCTCCTTATCCTCAGCCTCCACCACCACTATACCACCAGGGTGACCTTGGTCCGTGTTGCCAGCATTGCAAGTTCCTCCCTCCTAATTTTTGGTAGCTTTTGCTTGGAAGGCATAGGAAAAGACTATGGGAGACCCACTCCCCAATAATGGGAATAATGCTTTTAAGATGCTGTACTGCATGGCTCTTGTTTGCCAGCATTGCAAGTTACTCTGTCCTAATTTTTGGCAGCTTTTGCTTGGCAGGCATAGGCAAAGACTATGGGAGACCCACTCCCCAATAATGGGAATAATGTTTTTAAGATGCTGTACTGCATGGCTCTTGCAAGGGGCATTTAAACCGTGTTGTTAAGCTACTGCGACCTCCACCACTTTTCCAAGGGGCATTGATATTGTCTTTTTATTCCACTGCGACCTCCACGTCTCTTCCAAGGGGCATTTAAACCGTCTTTTTAAGCTACTGTGACCTCCACCACTCTTCCAAGGGGCATTAAAACCGTCTTCTTAAGCTACTGCGACCTCCACCGCTCTTCCAAGGGGCATTAAAACCGTCTTGTTAACCCTAGAACGCATGACCATAAAAATCTACATTTTCACATACCTGGGGCCTTTTAGGCCCGTGTGCAAATAACATGGAATAACTCAAACAAAAATGACAAACAACTATATACCTGAGGAATACCTAGAGTTTCAAAATTCTAACTAAAGTAATCTTGCAGAAAATAGAAAACAATTAACAGGACGGGCCTGCGAGGCCCCAGGTATGCGTTCTAGGATTAAGCTACTGCGACCTCCACCATTCTTCCAAGGGGCATTAAAACCATCTTGTTAAGCTACTGCAACCTCCACGTCTCTTCCAAGGGGCATTAAAACCGTCTTGTTAAGCTACTGCAACCTCCACGTCTCTTCCAAGGGGCCTTAAAACTGTCATGTTAAGCTACTGCAACCTCCTCGTCTCTTCCAAGGGGCATTAAAACTGTCTTGTTAAGCTACTGCAACCTCCACGTCTCTTCCAAGGGGCATTAAAACCTTCTTGTTAAGCTACTGCAACCTCCACGTCTCTTCCAAAGGGCATTAAAACCGTCTTGTTAAGCTACTGCAACCTCCACCACTTTTTCAAGGGGCATTGAAATTGTCTTTTTATTCCACTGTGGCCTCCACGTCTCTTCTAAGGGGCATTAAAACCGTCTTGTTAAGCTACTGCGACCTCCACTACTTCTCCAAGGGGCATTAAAACCGTCTTGTTAAGCTACTGCGACCTCCACCACTCTTCCAAGGGGCATTAATATTGTCTTTTTATTCCACTGTGACCTCCACCACACCTCCAAGGGGCATTAAAACCGTCTTGTTAAGCTACTGAAACCTCCACGTCTCTTCCAAGGGGCATTAAAACCGTCTTGCTAAGCTACTGCGATCTCCACGTCTCTTCTAAGGGGCATTAAAACCGTCTTGCTAAGCTACTGCAACCTCCATGTCTCTTCCAAGGGGCATTAAAACTGTTTTGTTAAGCTACTGCGACCTCCACGTCTCTTTAAAGGGGCATTAAAACCGTCTTGTTAAGCTACTGCGACCTCCACCACTTTTCCCAGGGGCATTGATATTGTCTTTTTATTCCACTGCGACCTCCACCATTCTTCCAAGGGGCATTAAAACCGTCTTGTTAAGCTACTGCGACCTCTACCACTTTTCCCAGGGGCATTGATATTGTCTTTTTATTCCACTGCGACCTCCACGACTCTTCCAAGGGGCATTTAAACCGTCTTGTTAAGCTACTGCGACCTCCACCACTTTTCCCAGGGGCATTGATATTGTCTTATTATTCCACTGTGACCTTCACCATTCTTCCAAGCGGCATTAAAACAGTCTTGTTAAGCTACTGCGACCTCCAACACTTTTCCCAGGGGCATTGATATTGTCTTTTATTCCACTGCGACCTCCACGTCTCCTCCAAGGGGCATTAAAACTGTCTTGCTAAGCTGCTGCAAACTCCACGTCTCTTCCAAGGGGCATTAAAACCATCTTGTTAAGCTACTGCAACCTCCACATCTTTTCCAAGGGGCATTAAAACCATCTTGTTAAGCTACTGCAACCTCCACGTCTCTTCCAAGGGGCATTAAAACCGTCTTTTTAAGCTACTGCAACCTCCACGTCTCTTCCAAGGGGCATTAAAACCATCTTGTTAAGCTACTGCAACCTCCACGTCTCCTCCAAGGGGCATTAAAACCATCTTGTTAAGCTACTGCAAACTCCACATCTCTTCCAAGTGGCATTAAAACCATCTTGTTAAGCTACTGCGACCTCCACCACTTTCCCCAGGGGCATTAAAACCATCTTGCTAAGCTGCTGCGACCTCCACCATTCTTCCAAGGGGCATTAAAACCGTCTTGTTAAGCTACTGCGACCTCCACCACTTTTCCAAGGGGCATTGATATTGTCTTTTCATTCCACTGCAACCTCCACCATTCTTCCAGAGGGCATTGCATTTCTTCCTAATTTTAGTCAGCTTTTGCTTTTCAATGCATAGGCGAACACTAAGGGAGACCCACTCCCCAATAAGGGGTAGAAGGTTTTTAGTATGCTGTAATCCACGTCTGTTTCAAGGGGCATTGCAGTTCCTCATAATTTTTGGAAAGCCTTCCATTCACTGCTTAGGCCAACATTGCATAGGACACCCAGTTGCTATAAATGGAAAAAACGTTTTAGTTAAGGCCCTCTGACCTCCATGTCAAGGGGCATTAAAGTGCCTCGAAATTTTTGTTAGGCATTGCACTCACTGCATGCCCTTTAACTGTGTAGCCGAACCGCTCCTTTTGGTACCGAAACATATCCTACAAGACATGTGTGGTTGACTGGCGTGATATTGATGTGAATGGTCCCTGTTCCTCCTGCTCTTTCTCCTTTGCCACCACCTCATCCATCATTCATCACCTGAAGCTTTGTTTTAACGGGAGTCATAGAACTGGGATAGTAGCAGGAAAACATCCAGCAATCCTCGAAGAAGGTAGGATATGCGCTAAAACGCTGATCACCTCAGGCCTAGCCGCTACTACATACATGCGCTTGCATTCCAAGAAAACGAAGCAGACGCTAACTTCTATCATCATCATTATGCTCCTCATCTTGGCACTCTCAACTCCCCTGATGGAGAAGCCAGGGCCCACCGGAGGAGTCTGGTTCTCTGGTGGGCTCGTCCAATGCTGCCCTAAAGCAGAGGGAAGTTTGAAGGAGAAATAGGGGCGGCTGGGGACCGTTTATGGACATCCGGCTGCCCCTAGGCGGCTGGGGACCGTGTGTGGACACCCGACCGCGGGGCGGCTGGGGACCGAGTATAGACACCCGGCCCCCCCTGGCGGCTGGGGACCGAGCGTGGACACCCGGCCGCCGGGCGGCTGGGGACTGAGTATGGATGCCTCGCTGCCAAAGTAGCCATGAGGTAGTGGCCAGCTTTGGCCTCCTCCAAACTAAAAGGCCCCATTTCAAGTGCAAGCTAGCAGTATGGTATTGCAGCCTGGGGGTGGGTGGGTGGCAGGTTGCACACTTACGCTTGCATTCCAAGAAAACAAAGCAGATGCTAATGACGCGCCCCTGGGCCTGTGTCGGGCTGCGTTGCGCACGCGGGAGCTTACCCGGAGCCGGATCTCTTGAGGGTTGTAGTCTCGTGGCGGTGACCCGGTCCGTGCCCAGGGAGTCAAACTGAGCGGCGATGTAACAGCGGTAGATGCAGGACGACTACGCCACCCGTTGAATGCAGCTATGGAGCTGCCGCTGCAGGACAGTCCGCTGAGGCCGGTGGATGGATGGTGCAGCGTAGATGGTATAACCCCCAACGGGAGGGGTATGGCCTCAGGGCAGCAGATGTGGATGATGGGGGTAGCAGGAACCACTCAGAGACGGTGCGGTGTAATTCAGGGTCTTTACTGGTAACAACGATAGACCCTCCCGGAGTACTTGCTAGTGAACGGGGCCTGGTCAGTCCTTGAGCAGATGGGATCTCCCCTGGCCAGGCGGAGTTGTAGGCCTCCCAAACTGACTGTACTCTTCTGGCTACCTTGCTAGAAGCGGATATAAGTAGCCCACGTCCCTGAGTGTACCGTGTGGTGCTCACCCGTATGGCCGGTGACTCGGGGCCTTCTAATGGCTTCCGCTCCACGATGGCGGTGCTGGTCCCACGCGTGTGACCGTGCCTTCGGGTTTCTGGGCCTGAGGACCTGAAATCCCCTGCCGGTCGGCTTCTGCTGCTGGGTAAGAGTTAGTCCCCACAGCCTCGGACGCCGGGTCCGGTAAGAAAGCTTCTCAGTCAGGGCGAGCTCTGCAGCTGCCAGCCCCTGACTTGTAGTAGTATTGCTCCCACTGAGCTTCTGCTGTTTCTTCCTGTGACTGTTTCTTGTCTCTACTCTCCTTGACTGCTAACCCTGCTTCAGCCCCGGGTTTATATAGGGGAAGTTCTTCCCCTCCCAAGACTGGGCAGGAGGTGTGGCATGCACAGGATCCCTGACCAAAGGACCTCCCACCTGCTCTCAGACATAATATCTCTATCACTGTGGCAACCAGACCCCTGGGGTGTCACATTCCCCCCTAGTGAAATTTAGTACTCCGGGACTAAACATATTTTAGAAAAACATAACAAGATATAACAATAACAATACAATAAGAAACACATAAAGGTGGTCACGGCATGTCCGTAACCGGGTGCAGTCTTTGAAGAAAGCAAGGTGTCCATTTCACCAAAACAGGGAGACGTAACCAGGTAGGGGTCTGTCCTACCCCGAGTCCTTAACAGTCTCTAGTCCATCCTGGGTTACGCTCCAACTATGTACAAGGATTCCCGGTAAGTCCACCAAGGATTCCTAAAAATAACTGGAAACACAAAATTATACACAAGCAACAATACACAGATAAACATAAATAAAACAATTTATACACTTCAAATCCTCCAGCGTGCGGGTAACTGGCCTCTAGTGGCCCTAGTGGACCTACGGAGCTGACTGTCTGGCCCTGAACTACAGGGTGTAGAAGCTGTCAAGGGTAAACTGGGCAGCTGTCTACCGGCTCTTTGTCTCACTAGGGGTACGGCAGGCTCACTATAAGCAGAGGGTTGATCCTCCTGTTCTGCTTGTGTGGAGTCTTCTGCCTCCTGGACCGGCTGTTCTTCCAGCTCTACCTGTTGCTCCGTAGGTGCTTGGGATGCTGGTTGGAGGAAGGTGAGTACGGGTACCACAACTGCACCATTGACTTGAGTCCAAGACCGAGGGAAGTCCCCGAGCACAGTACTAACCATATCTTCCCTTTCCTCTACGGGTCGATGGTCTTCTTGTTCCTCTTCAGGGTTCCTCAGTTGTTCGGGACACTTCTTCAGGTGGTCCCGGGATACAATGGCGGTGGTTTCCCCTCCGTCTTTACTGATGGTACAAACCTTCGGGTTCTCGTGGCTTGAGGGCAGTACGGTGTACGGGTCCTTCTCCCACTGGTCATCCAACTTGTGGAGCCGTCTCTTCCTCTTCAAGACCTGCTCTCCGGGTACCAGGGGAACAGCGGGAGCATACTGGTTGTAAGTTTTCTCTTGTCTTTCCCTAGCCTGACAGAGACTTCGCTCCACGCTCTCCTGTACTCTCCGGTACTGCTGCTGCCTCTCTGTGTCCCAGTCTGTTTCTGGTGAAGTGTCCTCGGGTGTCAGGACTCCCATTTCCAGGTCAACAGGTAACTTACCAGGTCTTGCCCTCATTAGGTAAGCCGGGGTACAGTTGGTGGAACCTACCGGGATGTGGTTGTATAGGTCCACCAGATCGGGCAACTTCTCAGGCCACAGACTGCGTTCTTCCAGGGGCAACGTTTTTAGAAGATCCATTACCACCTGGTTCATTTTCTCACAAAGTCCATTAGTTTGCGGATGGTAGGGTGTCGTCCTTATCTTCCGGCAGCCATACAGATTGCAGAATTCCTGGAAGACCTCCGCTTCAAAGGCAGGTCCCTGGTCCGTCAGCACTTGGTCCGGGTACTCGTGTGGACGGCAAAAGTGCTGCTGGAAGGCTCTAGCTGCTGTTTGAGCCGTTAAGTCCTTGACGGGGACGACAACCAGAAACCGGGAGTAATGATCCACGATGGTTAACGCGTAGACGTAGCCACTTCTGCTTGGGGTCAGTTTTACATGATCCAAGGCTACCAGTTCCAACGGTTGCCGGGTGACGATGGACTGCAGGGGAGTCTTCTGGCTGGCACGGTCCTTCCTTCTCAGGTTGCACGGGCCACAGTCTCTGCACCACTTCTCAATGGTTCCCCTCATGCCTACCCAGTGGAACCGCTCGCGCAGCAGGAACTCCAGCTTCTTCCACCCGAAGTGCCCAGCTCCGTCGTGGTATGCCTCCATCACCATGGCTGCATCCCTTCGTGGCACCACTACTTGCCAGAGTAATTCATGCGTCCGGGAGTTAACCATTCTGCGGCACAACTTCCCTTTGTAAAGGAACAGTCGACTCTTCTCTGCCCATAGTTGTTTGGCTTCCTACGGAGCGTCTGGTTCAAGGCGAGCCTCCGGCCGAGTCAGCATCTCCTTCACCAGTCGGACGGCAGGGTCGCTGTCTTGCGTTTCCGCCCAGTTGTAGTGGGGTAAGGGGTTCAACGTAGCAGTCTGCTTACTCCTTACCTGGTGGGAATACTGAATAGTCCCATGACGGTGGAACGCAGGGAGTTCAACTTCTTCCAGTCCCTCCGGATCTTCTCCTCCGTCCGGCAGGTTGGGCATCCTGGACAGGGCGTCCGCGTTGGTATTGGAGCGTCCTGCCCGGTATTTGATTGTGAACTCGTAGTTGGACAGACGGGCCATCCACCTCTGCTCCAGGGCACCGAGTCTTGCCGTGTCCAGGTGTGTCAACGGGTTGTTATCCGTGTACACGGTGAACCGGGAAGAAGCGAGGTAATGCTTAAAGCGCTCGGTGACTGCCCATACTACGGCCAGGAACTCTAGCTTAAATGAGCTGTAATTCTCGGGGTTCCTTTCGGTGGGTCGCAGTTTTCGGCTGGCGTAGGCGATTACTCGTTCCTTCCCCTGCTGGATCTGGGACAGTACGGCTCCTAGCCCGATGTTACTGGCGTCGGTGTAGAGGATAAAGGGCTGGCTATAATCCGGGTACGCCAGGATTTCGTCCCCCGTGAGGGCCATCTTCAGCTGGCGGAAGGACTCTTCTTCCAGCTCCTCCCATTTGAAGGGCGGCTTCTGGTTCTTGGCCTTCCGGGACTGGCCTATCAGGAGGTCCTGCATAGGTGCTGCCTTTTTGGTGAAACCGGGAATAAACCTTCGGTAGTAGCCTACCAACCCGAGGAACTGCCGCACTTCTTTTACGCTGGAGGGGCTTGGCCATTCCTTAATTGCGGTGATCTTATCAGGGTCGGGAGCCACTCCGTCAGCGCTCACCACGTGTCCCAGGTACTGCACCTTTGGTTTCAGGAGGTGACACTTGGAGGGTTTCACCTTTAGGCCGTAACTTGCCAGAGCTTCGAACACTTCCGCCAGGTGTTTCAGGTGGTCCTCATACGTCTTGGAATATACGATGACATCGTCCAGGTACAACAGGACCGTCTCGAAGTTTCTGTGGCCCAGACAACACTCCATTAGTCGTTGGAAGGTTCCCGGTGCGTTGCAGAGTCCGAACGGCATGCAGGTGAACTCGCTAAGTCCCATCGGGGTGGTGAATGCGGTCTTCTCCCGGTCCGCCTCTGCTACAGGAACCTGCCAGTACCCGCTAGTGAGATCCAAGGTAGAGAAGAAGTTAGCAGATCTTAAAGCAGCCAATGACTCCTCTATCCTTGGTAAGGGGTACGCATCCTTGTGTGTGATACGATTGATTTTCCGGTAATCTACACACATCCTCATGGTGTTGTCTTTCTTTCGGACTAAGACTAGTGGAGCTGCCCAGGGGCTACAGCTATCCCTGATCACCCCAGCCTCCTTCATGTCTCTAAGCATCCCCTTGGCGTGTTGGTAGTGTGCAGGGGGTACGGGTCGATACCTCTCTTTTATGGGAGGATGGTCTCCCGTGGGGATGTGGTGTTCTACCCCCTTGACTCGCCCGAAGTCTAACAGGTGTTTACTAAACACTCTCTCGTACTCTTGAACCACCCGATAGACTCCCTGTTTCTGATGTGAGGGAGTGGAGTCAGTACCCAAATGTAGTTGCTGACACCAGTCCTCCTTTGTTTTCTTAGAGCCGTTACCTTCCTCCGGGTGAGATGGAGGCAAGGGTTCCACAGATTGTATAGCATTTTGGTTAATGGTATATAATTTGGCTAGCGTGGCATACCGGGGCAGGTACACTTCCCTCTCCCCGATATTGATTATGCGAACGGGCACCCTCCCATGGCGTACATTGACCACCCCCCGTGCTGTCAAAATGGTGGGCCTACTGTCTGAGTAAACTGGTTCTACCATTGCCTGGTAATCTCTACCTCTCAGACCAATAGCTGCCCGGCACCAAATCATCATTTCACTTTTTGGGGGCATGGCAATAGGAAAAGGGTCACACATTCTTACGCTACCAATCTCACCGCCGGAGAGTTCCACCTGTTGCCGTCGCATCAGTGCCCGGATCTCTTTCTGGAGCACCCGCTGCTCGCCGGAGCTGGCGTTCTTGGCAACCTGCTGTAAAAGGAAAATCACCTCTGCAAGACAATTTTCAATTACATTAGTTCCTAGAGTTATTTTTGGGTGACTCTCATGTTTGTCAATATCTACAATGATCAGTCCCTGTGCTGCCAGTTCGACTCTACCGATTTTGATGGTCACCTCTTTAAATCCGATCTGTGGCACGGGCTGGCCATTGCTGGCGATGATACTCAAGTCGTCGTCAGGGTAGCGGGTAATATTCGAGTCATTCCAGTACTGCTTAAAGAGCACGTACGGGATGGTGGTGACCTGTGACCCGGTGTCCAGTAGGGCACTCATGGGAATGCCATCCAGTACCACAGGCAAGACTGGACGTCCTCCCACATATCTGTCGCGCCAGTTCGATGGGCCTGGTGATCTTTTTCCTGGGGGTTGGCCCTCTACCCCAGGTTGTGCCCGTTTAAAGAACAGTACCTTGCCATATGTCCAGGTTGATTGCAGCGGCGGCAGATGGGTCGTCCGTCCTCGCTGTATCGGTCACTGGGTCTTCCTCTGGCCGGTGGGGTCCTCCTTGGTCGACGCCACGGGATGTCCTCCGGTCCGGATGCCAGCTGGATCTTCCCTGGGGTGGAAGCCTGTAAAGACTGCACAGTTCGGGTTAGCGCAGCAACGCTCTTAGCTAGCTCTTGGACCTGATGGTGTAGGTCTGGAGCCGGGTCATTGTCCAAAGCCTGCGCATCAGCTCCCACAGGCCCTGCCGACAAGGGCGCCGCCTCCTGGTGGTAAGTGATAGCAGGGCGCTTGTGGGTCACAACGCCACCCGGTGCCGGTTCTCGGAGCACCCGGATGGCTCTGTCCTTGAACTGTGCAAAGCCCAGATGGGGATCCTGTAAGGCCATTGCCCGCAACTGGGTTCGGTGGGTATTACAATACAGTCCCTCTATAAACTGTTCGGTCAACAGCCTGTCCTCGTTTCCCACTCCATCAGGGTCGGTCTGCTTAATGGCCCTCAGGGCCTCTTGTAGGTTTAGTGCATAGTCCCTTATACTCTCATGCGCTCGCTGCTTGCACCTGTAGAATCTAAGCTTAATCTCGGCTGAGGTGCGGGTATCAAAGGTGTCCTTCAGCCGGGTTAGTATCCCTGCGACAGTCTTCCTCCCAGGTGGCCAGGATTTTACTTCCCTTTTGGCTGCCCCGGTTAGTTGGGCCACCAGGATGCTCACTTTTTGCTCTTCTGTGAGGGGGTACACCTGGAAGAGGCTATCCAGCTTTTCTCTAAAGTCATGCAGGGTATGTGTCTCCCCTGAGTACTGGGGTAGCCAAGCTGCTCCCGGGATATAGGGCATGGTGAAGGGCATAACTGCAGCAGCGGTAGCGCTGGCGGGGGTTGAGGCAGTGAAGCTCTCCTCCGTATCCGACATCTTCCTCCCCCCTAGTGGACCGTGGCCTACCTTGCGATGATCCTGTTCCGTAGGCCGCGGCTCCGCAGTGGATCGTCAGGGTTGAGGACCTTCCGTCGCGTTCCTGTGACGTCGGCGTCTCCTGGGCTCCTTCCAGGACCTTACGCAACGTCCGGACGTGAGGCGGGGCTTCAGTTCTCGCGCGCTTTCGGAGTCCACGCCCCTCTTCTTCCCGCGCGGCGTCCTCAAGATGGCGTCCAATGGCGGGAAAACTCCACGGATGGCGGGAAGAAGGCAGAAGATGGCGCCGGATGGCGGGAAACTTCACCGATGGCGGGAAGAAGGCTGAAGATGGCGCCGGATGGCGGGAATCTTCACCACAGGTAAGTTTGAAAAGTCTCTTTTTCAGGCACGCAGTACCCGGTGGTTGCGGGCACGAAATCCTGCCGACTATGCCAAAGTTGACGCGCCCCTGGGCCTGTGTCGCGCTGCGTTGCGCACGCGGGAGCTTACCCGGAGCCGGATCTCTTGAGGGTTGTAGTCTCGTGGCGGTGACCCGGTCCGTGCCCAGGGAGTCAAACTGAGCGGCGATGTAACAGCGGTAGATGCAGGACGACTACGCCACCCGTTGAATGCAGCTATGGAGCTGCCGCTGCAGGACAGTCCGCTGAGGCCGGTGGATGGATGGTGCAGCGTAGATGGTATAACCCCCAACGGGAGGGGTATGGCCTCAGGGCAGCAGATGTGGATGATGGGGGTAGCAGGAACCACTCAGAGACGGTGCGGTGTAATTCAGGGTCTTTACTGGTAACAACGATAGACCCTCCCGGAGTACTTGCTAGTGAACGGGGCCTGGTCAGTCCTTGAGCAGATGGGATCTCCCCTGGCCAGGCGGAGTTGTAGGCCTCCCAAACTGACTGTACTCTTCTGGCTACCTTGCTAGAAGCGGATATAAGTAGCCCACGTCCCTGAGTGTACCGTCTGGTGCTCACCCGTATGGCCGGTGACTCGGGGCCTTCTAATGGCTTCCGCTCCACGATGGCGGTGCTGGTCCCACGCGTGTGACCGTGCCTTCGGGTTTCTGGGCCTGAGGACCTGAAATCCCCTGCCGGTCGGCTTCTGCTGCTGGGTAAGAGTTAGTCCCCACAGCCTCGGACGCCGGGTCCGGTAAGAAAGCTTCTCAGTCAGGGCGAGCTCTGCAGCTGCCAGCCCCTGACTTGTAGTAGTATTGCTCCCACTGAGCTTCTGCGGTTTCTTCCTGTGACTGTTTCTTGTCTCTACTCTCCTTGACTGCTAACCCTGCTTCAGCCCCGGGTTTATATAGGGGAAGTTCTTCCCCTCCCAAGACTGGGCAGGAGGTGTGGCATGCACAGGATCCCTGACCAAAGGACCTCCCACCTGCTCTCAGACATAATATCTCTATCACTGTGGCAACCAGACCCCTGGGGTGTCACACTAACTTCTATCATCATCATCATGCTCCTCACTTTGGCACTCTCAACTCGCCTAATGGAGAAGCCAGGGCCCACCGGAGGAGTCTGGTTCTCTGGTGGGCTCGTCCAATGCTGCCCTAAAGCAGGCCAGGCTAAGAAAATTGTTGGGGAAGTTTGAAGGAGAAATAGGGGCGGCTGGGAACCGCTTATGGACAACCGGCCGCCCCCAGGCGGCTGGGGACCGTGTGTGGACACCCGGCTGCAGGGTGGCTGGGGACCAAGTATGGACACCCGGCCGCCCCCTGGCGGCTGGGGACCGAGCGTGGACACCCGGCTTTTAGGCAGTAACCTGGTTGTCAGAGATGCTTCCAGGGGTCTTCCCCATGCTGTTCCCATGTCTTTTCAGCACTGTATGCATGTGTCACACAGCACATGGCCAGATAAGATTGTAAAATATTAAAATTACATTTCCCGGTGAATACATTTGTCACGGTTGAAAGCAATACAAAAGTGCAAAAACGCATAAAAAATGCTACTTGTGAACATAGCCCAAGGTGTGGAGGAGTATTTTTGTTTTTGGTTATTTATTTTACCTTATACACAAGTCTTTACTCTGCAAAGGATGTTCCTAAACATATTTCACAGGAAAACCGTTTCAGTTTAGTTTTTGAACGTTATATTGTGAGCTTAATACCTCTGACCACGTTGTTGACAGCAGTGACCTGGGGGTCAGAAATGCTTCCTGGGGCGATGCCCATGCTGTCCCCTTGTCTTTTGAGCATTGTCACTATAGTTTTGGGCACTTTTTAGGCTTTCTACAGACTGCCGGGGGTGCCGCCGCAAAAATGCTCGGGTCTCCCATAGACTAACATTGAGCTTCGAGCACCCGAGCATTTTAGTGCTCGCTCAACACTAATAATCACCACACTCTATGGAGACTCATTGTAACAAATTTAAGGAGCAACATACTAAAAACATTTTAATTGATAAATGTCATAAAACATAAAAAATAAAAATATTAGGCATTTTATATAATAATAATAATAATTAAAAAATAAAATAATAATCATTTTATTATTCCATGGTGCTTTACAATTCAGATGTTACATGTGCAATGTCAGACATTACAAAGTAGCACAATTCCTACAAGAGGAGGAGAGGTCCCTGCTCACAAGTTTGCAACTTAAAAGTAAAGTTGGACACAAAAAGTAATAAGTGTTTGTAGTATATGGTACGGCCACCTTTTAGAATAAATAAGGATATACATATAAGCCTGCATGAACCGGCCACCAGCCGGTATCTGTGTAGTGAGCTGGCAGACTCTGGCTGTTCTGTGATAATTGAGATAGAGCCTGTTACAGGAATGATTACGCAGGATGGTGTTGCCACCTTGTGGCCAGAGGTTGCACCTGCGCAGGGTGTGATGACAGAGAAAAAGACTGAGCCTCCTGTGTCCCGCCCTAGAGAGTCACGTGACCAGAGTGGGAAGCAGGAAAAAGCGCGCAAAGAGTCTGTTGTTGTCTGTGAAAAGAGCCAGGACGGTGTGCAGCTCCTCGTGTGTGGTGCAGAGGAGACTCTCAACGTGATTTCTTTTATCTGACACCTTATCCTCAGAGCCTTCCCCAGCTTCTGCACTGCTGAAGGATTCAGCTGTTACACTCCCTGCTACTGGAGTGTGGACTACATAAGGGAATCCACAAAAGCTGCTATCCGGATCAGAGAGACTGTAAGCGGGACCTCTGGCGAGAGGCCGAAGTATTCCTTTCTTTCAGTAAAATTTGTTGTTCCTGTCTTCTTCGGCTGGGACCCCTTCCTGCAAAGACAGACAGGCCTGCGACGGGGGACACATCCTTCTGGAGTAAAGGACTGGTAACGTGTGAGTAGGGACAGTGAGAGTCAGCTTATAAGTACACGTTATTGCTGTGCATATTTACGGTTGTCATTTATTGTGTTCTGCTGTGTATACAAGTAAAGATACGGTTATCAAGATAGAGTCTGTGTGTGGGGATCTTGCTGGGCCAGATCATAGATACCAACGCTCGGCCTTGCCCGCGGTCACTTCATCTGGCGTAGTCGACAGGATCTGTGACCAACAAGATTCCCACCCAGGCCACGTGTACAGTCAGAAAGCCCCGCCGGTGTCTATTGTGAATCAGGTCAGGAAATTTGGCGGACAAAACTACCCTGTACCAGAGTGGGCGGAACAAGTCCGGATACTGGGGGAAATGTATAATATTGACCCTAAGACCTTGGCAGAAATGGCGGTACTGACGCTAGAGGGGGAGGCATGGACGACAGTCAGACTGGAGACGGCCAGGGGCCAGCGTACAGTAGATGATTTGGTGCGGGTGCTGGAGAACACCTATAGGCTGACCACATACCAGGGAACACTGCAACACATGTTCTTTAGACGGATGCAGCTTGAATGGGAGGATATTCCCCAATATGCGAACGCCCTTCAGGTACTCCTTGAACAAGCCTGTGGAAAAGGGGAACAACTAGCTGGTATGGCTCCTCGTGACCTGGTACTGAGAGACCAATTTGTAATAGGACTGAGAGACCAGTATCTTAACCGCACGTTACAGGACTTGATCCGGATGATGCCGACTCTTACTTTTGCTGAAGTCAAACAGGAAGCCATAGAACGTTCAACGGGACCCGTCATGGATGTGGGGATTCAAGGTGCTGCGTGCAGATCCATATCTGACATTAAAAATCCGAACAGTGACACGGAAGACCTGAAACAGATGGTAGCAGACTTACAGAAACAGGTATTACAGTTGACATTAGACCGACAGGGAGACCAGCGAAGACAGCCTAGTCGTCCCGTGAGACAGTGTTGGTCATGCGGTGATCCTCGCCATAGGGCAAATCGTTGTCCTCAACACTTTCCTCCGCAAAAACCTCCGTTGCACCAACAAACAAACCCTCAGTCGCCCCAGCGAAGGGAATTTCGATCAGACCAGCGAATGGAACCCCAGCCATATCCACAAGCAGAGCTACCACGCCGGGCCTCACCACAATGGCCGCCGTTAAACTAGACATCCCTGCAGCTGAGGCTCGCGCAGCAGGGGAGGCCAAGGAGAGGGGTGTGGAAAAACAGAGCCGATGGCGGAGTGCTCTTGCCTCGAATAGCCCGACACTTGAAGTTGTCCTGGAAGGAATTGCCGTACAGGGACTGATGGACACCGGGTCACAAGTGACCACGATCTCTGAACAGTTTTACGAAAATTACCTCAAACCAAGAACTGCTCGTGGCCCAGACACCGCCATTAAGATTATTGCGGCTAATAATCTACCCATTCCAGTGACCGGAGTTGCTTGGATGGACACAAAGGCCTGCGGACAGGACTTATGGAAACGAGGGATCGTCATCGTCAAGGAAGGTTTCGGCTCCGAGACCCATGTGATAGTTGGAATGAACATCTTGAAAGACCTGGATCTTATGCTGTTGACAAGAAAAGGACCCAAATACTGGCAGAAAGTCACCAAACATAAGCCGACTCATCTGGCATTCCAGCGCGTAATCCGGACCGTTGGACTTCAACATATGGCAGAGGAACAACTACCCCTAGCCGCCATTACGGTGCCACGCCGTACTCGGATTACTTTGCCCGCTGAAAAAGAGACAGTCATTTCCTTACCCCTTAACACCCACCGACAACTTGAGGGGGTTGAAGTGTTGGTCAAGCCGAGGACCCCAAGTGGGGGTAAGCTAAACCCACTAGTTGCTCGCACTCTAGCCGTCGTGAGGAACGGGAGAGTCCATGTCAGGTTAAACAACACTGCAGACGTAGGCCTAGCCCTTGAAGCCGGCACTCAGCTTGCCCGGGTATATGCTCTACCCACGGAAGTGAATCCCATTGGACCCCTAAAATTCACCCCGTCTACAGAAGGCGACTGGACGGTAACCGTCTCAGCCATAAACGCTCAAGTAGACGATGAAGACATTGGGTGAAAACTACGGGAAAAAGTACAGCTAGACACGTCTCAATACACCAAACAAGAAGTGTCTCAAGTGGAGGAACTCCTACGGGAACACCAAAACTCCTTTGCAAAGCATGACACAGACTTTGGGTGTACCACCAGTATCCAGCACGAGATATCCACGGGCGACACCCCCCCATATCCGCGAGAGGTACCGGCAGATACCACATCAGCAATACCAGGAGGTGAAAAGCCTGTTAGAATCCATGCTACGCGCCGGAGTGGTACGTGAAAGCCAGAGCCCGTGGGCTGCACCCGTGGTGATAGTCAAAAAGAAAGATGGTTCCCTAAGATTTTGCGTGGACTACCGTAGGCTGAACGCTTGCACTATCCGGGACTCATATCCACTTCCTCGGATCGAAGAGTCACTGACGGCCCTAAAGAAGGCCAAATATTTTTCGTCCCTAGACCTGGCCAGTGGATATTGGCAGGTTCCAATGAGTGAGAAGGACAGGGAAAAGACCGCCTTCATCCTTCCCATGGGCCTGTATGAGTTCGACCGGATGCCGTTCGGCTTGAATAACGCTCCGGGGACCTTTCAGAGACTGATGGAACGCTGTCTGGGAGACTTCAACTTTGAGTTTACGCTGATATACCTTGACGACATCGTGGTATACTCCGCCACCTTTGAGGATCATCTTCACAAGCTTGGCCAAGTGTTCCAGCGCTTGAGGGGACACGGCTTGAAGTTGAAGCCCAGCAAGTGCCTTCTGTTCCAGCAGGAAATCGACTACTTGGGTCACCGGATCTCGGCCGAAGGTGTCCAGCCCTCTCCGGAGAAGATAGCAGCCGTTCAAGAGTGGCCGCAGCCAACTACCGTCAAAGAAGTCCGGGCTTTTCTGGGACTGGCAGGCTACTACCGTCGGTTTGTCAAGGACTTTGCTCGGCTTGCTGAACCACTGCATGAGGTTCTCCGAGGGACCGCGAACAGTCCCAGAGGGCGACGCATCAGTTGGGGGCCTGACCGAGAAAAATCCTTTCAGGCACTTAAGGCTGCTCTAACATCCCCCCCTGTTCTGGCGTATGCAGATTACACATTACCGTTTCAGTTGCAAACCGACGCCAGCCTTCAATGCCTAGGGGTGGTCCTCTCTCAAGTTCAAGATAATAAAGAACGCATGATAGCCTATGCCTGTAGGTCTCTCCGTGATACCGAAAAGAATCCCGTCAACTACAGCTCCTTCCGTTTGGAACTCTTGGCTCTGACTTGGGCTATGACGGAGAAATTTGCCGGCTATCTGACAGGAGCGAAGGTGCTGGTCATGACGGACAACAATCCTCTTGCCCACCTAGAGAATGCCAAACTAAGGGCAATGGAACAGCGCTGGATGGCCAGGCTCTCTAGATTCCAGTACAAAATTAAATATAGAGCGGGGAACGAGAATCAGAATGCTGACAGCCTGTCTAGAGTGACATCATCCCCGCCAGTGGGGGACTGGGATGAAGAGTTGGAGGAAGATGAGATGCCTGACTTTGCCCGGCTCGCAAAGCAAATAGAAGATAGCCGCCAGTATGCTGTAGGAGGGATTGAAGCCGTAGTGGGATCTCCCCTGTCCCAGCAAGAATGGGCCAAGCTTCAAGATCGAGATCCCGAGCACGTCTTACTGAAACAGTATGTGAATAAACAAGAGAAACCGCCCTCCGAAGTGAGAGACCGACTATCGACCGGAGCCTTGGCTCTGCTCGCCCAATGGGATCGGCTGATCGTGAAAGATGGAGTCCTGTGTCGCAGGGCCCTTCTATCCCATATGCTGGAGGAGTGTTTGCAGATTGTCGTCCCGGTGTAGTTGGCCCATGAGATGGTGGGCGAAGCTCACAGGAGGAACGGCCACTTCGGCATAGACAATACCCTCCGGTGGACCCAGCAGTTCATTTTTTGTCCGGGGCTCCGTAAGCTGGTTGAAAACATCTGTCAAGGATGCCGTACCTGTGAATTCCACAAGTCCGCGGAGCAGCGTGCCCCCGTCCAGACTATTAAGACGTCGAGGCCCCTCGAACTGTTGATGGTGGACTATCTGTTGATCGGAACGGCGAATAGTGGCTACCAGTACTGTCTGGTGATGGTGGACCACTTCACGAAATTGGCCGTCGCTGTTGCTACCAAGGATCAGACTGCTGAATCAGCTGCACAGGCCATCTGTCAGCAATTCGTTCGGGTCTACGGGTGTCCGGAGCGGCTACACTCTGATCAGGGGGCTTGTTTCGAAGGGCGAGTCATTGAAGAACTCCAACGGATGTATGGAATCAAGAAGTCCGGGACCACCCCTTACCATCCACAAGGGAATGGCGCGTGTGAACGCTTTAACTGGACCCTCTTACAACTGATCCGGACACTGGCTGAAGACAAAAAGCCCGACTGGTCTCGATTCCTCCCAGAACTGCTGTGGGCCTATAATAATCAAGTCCATTCCGTCACCGGATACACCCCATTACCCTTCTCTTTGGCCTTCCAGACAAAGACATCCATGAGTTGCAACTGTCTAGCTCCGAAGAAGATACCTGTGGTACCTATCCTTCCTGGCTACAAACACACCGCCAGAGAATGGAGACTGTCTACCGGCTAGTAGGCCAACAAATCCAGGATCAAGTGCACGTTGACCCACTTCCGGTACAAGAGGACTCACTGAATGTAGGTCAACTGGTCCTAGTCCGTATAAAGAAACCGCAAGGGAAACTCCGGCCCAAGTGGGAGACCGAAGTCTATCGAGTAATTGGACAGCCGTACCCCGGTGGCCCCGTCTATCGAGTGCAGGGCGAAGACAGTGGCAGCATCCGAACTTTGCACCGTAATATGTTGCGCCCCTGCCGTTCCCAGCCTGACTCCCCTACTGTGATACCTAGAGAGATGGATATCACTAATACTGTCGGAGACGCTGACCCTGGGGATGTAGAGATTGAATGCATGCCTACCCCTGTCCGTCCGACTGACGCACTTGGACCGATTACCTCCTCTACTGACATGTCGACTGGGAAAGAGAGTGGGGTGACTGATCGGAGGGAGGGGATCCAACCTGTTAGGCGGACAACGAGAACCGCTGCAGGGGTACCTCCAGGACAGTCCTACAGAGACCAATATGTGTGGCCCTCTTCCCAGCCGCCCCCTGTCACATCCACAGCCATCGCCGCCCTGGAACCGGTCGTTGACAGGGACTGCCAACCTTTGAGTGGGGGGGCGTGTAGTGAGCTGGCAGACTCTGGCTGTTCTGTGATAATTGAGATAGAGCCTGTGACAGGAATGATTACGCAGGATGGTGTTGCCACCTTGTGGCCAGAGATTGCACCTGCGCAGGGTGTGATGACAGAGAAAAAGACTGAGCCTCCTGTGTCCCGCCCTAGAGAGTCATGTGACCAGAGTGGGAAGCAGGAAAAAGCGCGCAAAGAGTCTGTTGTTGTCTGTGAAAAGAGCCAGGACGGTGTGCAGCTCCTCGTGTGTGGCGCAGAGGAGACTCTCAACGTGATTTCTTTTATCTGACATCTTATCCTCGGGGCCTTCCCCAGCTTCTGCACTGCTGAGGGATACAGCTATTACACTCCCTGCTACTGGAGTGTGGACTACATAAGGGAATCCACAAAAGCTGCTATCCGGATCAGAGAGACTGTAAGCGGGACCTCTGGCGAGAGGCCGAAGTATTCCTTTCTTTCAGTAAAATTTGTTGTTCCTGTCTTCTTCGGCTGGGACCCCTTCCTGCAAAGACAGACAGGCCTGCGACGGGGGACACATCCTTCTGGAGTAAAGGACTGGTAACGTGTGAGTAGGGACAGTGAGAGTCAGCTTATAAGTACACGTTATTGCTGTGCATATTTACGGTTGTCATTTATTGTGTTCTGCTGTGTATACAAGTAAAGATACGGTTATCAAGATAGAGTCTGTGTGTGGGGATCTTGCTGGGCCAGATCATAGATACCAACGCGCGGCCTTGCCCGCGGTCACTTCATCTGTATATGTTCAGATTTTTTATCAGTTAACAAAATGCATAGTTAAGATTGATAAATGCAAAAAAATGTTAGTAAACCTAGAAATTTGTTTTTTAGTTAATTTTTTTTTTATTTTAATTAATAATAGCATAGAAGGATAAGGAGGGGGACTAGGAACATAATCAATAGCCAAAATCATAGTCAGGAGGACAGCCGGGGTCAGATACTGGGTGATCAGTAAAAGCCAATCAGTATGAATACCGCGGAGCCCGGTGACAGAGGCGTTACTGAAACATGTCCAGGTAGAGATGGACCAGTCAGAAGGCCACAGGTAGATGGTGATGGTCCTTCTATACAGGTCCAGCAGTGATGGTGGATCTGCTGGACTTCAGGTTTTCTGTCTTTTAGATGGTTTCAGGGCAACAGTAACAGCATGCAAATGCACGAGCAGCCCTGGATAATCCACGCCGGCAGGATGATAAGATCCGGTGGAAGATGGAACCTATGAGAAGAGAAGTAAATATAATGTAAGTGATGGGACTCCATAATACATGATACTACTGTGCGGTCACTGTGCCGGACGGCAGAGGAATCTCATCACACAGAGGTCAGGGATCATTGTCAGCCATCATACATGTGACAATCCATCACTGACAGATGACATCTGCTCCGCATGAATTATTCTCACTGACCGACATCACACAACATGGAGCTGATTCTCACACTTACCTCGTCTCTTATTCCCCTTTTCTACATTTTCAGATTTTTCTTGCTCTTTACTCAGATTTATTGAAGATTTTCTTTCCTCCTGAGCTGGAAATTCTGATCAGAAAGTAAAAAAAACCTCAGTAACGACATATTCCCATGGGACCTGCTTAGTCTCCTGTATATAGTCCTGTCTCCTATAGTCCTGAAAATCTAGTATTGCTTCATAATAGGGCAGAATAAGTCCTATATAATGTGCATAACCTCATCTGAGGGACATTAGATGTACCACTAATATAGAGAAGTAAGTGTCCTGTCTGCCGCCATGTGGTACATCATTGATGAGAGATATTTTATAATAGGAGACGATGTCTCCTTATGATGATGTAGGTTATTGGATGCTACAACATATCTCACAGAAACAATGAAAAAAACTTCTGTACACAATGTAAGGAAATAGAGATAGAGTATGGGCCATGGGCAACATAATTGGGATCCATGAAACATAGACAACATAGGAAACCTATTACAGAAAAACCACGTAGAAATATTTGAGCCTTAAAGACAACATTCACATTGTTGGTGCTGTAGACATGTACATACCTGACAATGGGGACGAGGATGGCAAACTGCTAATAGCATCTTCTCTATCAGATAGAGGAACAGAATCTTTCTGCCTGTTTGAAAGAAAATAAATGTGTAAATCAGAAATAAATGCAGTATAAAAGGGGTTTTCTCAGTATAAGAACATGGACAATAGGGCCTAATAGGATGCATGACCGTCATAGTGGGGAAGGTTTCCTGCTCAAAACTACCTTCTATAGAGCCGAGCAGAAATCAGCTGCTAAGCATGACTGGCATGTAATACTACATCTCTGCCACAATATGGGCAGCACTAAAAATGCATGACCGGCCGCAATTATAGACTGTTAGTTATCACCAGCAGTTTCTAAAGGCAAAAGCACAATTACCGCTCATCATGGGGTGGTGGATGCTGAATTTGATAATATGGTATTTATATCCTATATTTGATGTTGTGTACATATATCATCCTGAAGCTCCCAGTAGTGGCCCCATAATCTACTCACATCTCTGAGATGTTTGTGCTGGATTCTACGGTATACTCTGGAGAGGACTTGGGATCCTCATTGTCCATTGTCCTGGTAGCAGTGGTACAGAGCTAAATGTGGAAACAATAAAAAATATATGAAATAATTTAATGTTTACTTTTACGTGTCTTTTACACATATTTTGGATTTATTAATCACATACTTACTTTTGAAAATCGTTCAGAAGTTGATATAAAATTGTGGAAGTCAAGACTCTCATTGTCCTCACTTGTGTGCTCTGAGACCAGATGTTTGTTTATATCATAATGATCTACAAGACATAGATAATGAAGTGCTATTAGAGGTTGTCAGTATAACACAGTCACCATTTATCATTAATATTAATGGGAAACAATTGTTACATATTAAGGAAGACGAGACAAACAGCCGCTTAGTCTAGATGACGTCTTCTTCTACTTACTCATAAATAAGCTGGTGTCCACATCTGATGTTAGCTTAGGAACATACACCGGCTTTTGACTTAGAAGGTTATCAAAGTCTAAGTCACTTAAGAAGGGATGACCCTTGATCTCAAATACTCCTCCTGGATAAAGAAAAACAAAGGTGATGTGGATATTGTCAGAAACTCCCCCATATCTAAACGGTGTATCTTAATCTGAACTAATTATATAACTGAGCCGACATGTAAGAAATAGACTAAAGCACTAAAAATGCACAAGCTGATAGACAAGTGCCGATCCTCATGTACATTTGCGATATGTCCTCGGTGTAATAAGGAAATAATAATATTATTATATCTGTTACCTGTCCCAAGTCTATGCACAGGATTTATTATGAGCAGCTCTGTGATAAGGGTCTGAGCATCAGGTGGAGGAGCACGATCACAATTCCAAATTATGTGTCCTGTTATGTAGAAAATTACAGAACATAAAACCTCTTTACTGAACTATAAGATAAAGCAAAGGAAAAAACTAAACTAATGTAACCAGTCAAAGCAATGATTGGATCATTCTACTTACCAATGCCAATACTTTTATAAAGCTCAATTACAGAACCCCCACGAAGTGGTACGTATCCCAGGAGAAATTCAAGTAGGATTATCCCCATTGACCACCAGTCAACAGGTCTTCCGTAGCCTTTCTTTAGGATGATCTCTGGGGCTTTGTATAACGGGGTGCCACAGTCCTGGAAACCAAGAGAGATTAGAGATGAAAATAGATTAAATTATTATTTTGCCAAGTTTTCGACATAAAAACAGAATGACAGAAGATAAAATATCAGTGGAAAAGTTATCTAAAAATGAAGAATGTAGAGAAGACACAATAGGGTGATGAGATTTGTACAGAACCAGCTAAGTTCCTGTAAATAATGCTGACCTCACGGTTCAGGAACTCTCTGGCGATGTCCTCCGCTAATTCCTTGTAGATGTTGGTGTTTGGTATCATGACACCAACTTTTGAAAGCCCAAAATCTGTGACTTTAATATGTCCAGTAGACGTTATCAGGAGGCTGTGAAAGAAAAGATGGGTTTAGCTTCATAGACCGTGAGATGATAAAGGATAAATTTCCCCCTTTTGTTATAATACAGGGGGCACTTACTTCTCTGGCTTCAAGTCTCTGTGCACCACACCATAACTATGGAGGTATTCTACAGCAAGAACCGCTTCTGCAAAGTATAAGCGGGCCAAGGGGACAGGTAAAGGACCCCTGGTTCTTAGGAGGGTCCTGCAGTCTCCACCTATAGAAGAAAGAAAATATGACAGGTAAGTGGTTTATTCAGCGGATCACCATAATGTATAATGAGAAGTGAGCAGAGACATTGGGGCAGGAGAGAATATATAAAGATATAATGTATATTCGACATAATATTAGTCTGAAGTCATGGTGAAACGTCATCCATGTAACTAATAACACAAATAGCATCTTGTCTACAGCTGGAGATACTGACAGTGCGGACATACAGGGAGATCACACACATCAATGACTTTCCGGGCATCTTGGTAATGGATAACCTGTAGTAAATGCTCTGTGGGGATGTAACCATTCACATTGAAAAATCCTAATTTTAAGAGTGGTGATAAAATGTAAGCAGACATGGTCTGAATATAATACAATGTACGTGTCCTACCTCCTACATACTCCATGACCATACACAGGTGAGATCTTGTAGGGAAGGAGCAGAGCATGGAGACCACAAAGGGACAATCAGCGAATGTCAGGATGTCCCTCTCCAGAAAGGCCATTTCCACTTTCCGTGGCCTATCCAAGTTCTTCTTGGCCATTTTCTTCATAGCAAAGACCTGTTGTGAGACTTTATGATGCACTAAGTAGACGGCACTAGAGAGAAGGAGAATCCAAGGGTTATAATAAATCCTTATTACAGTCTGTATATAGAAGTCATTATATGATTTTCTGTACTAATGTTTATACTAGAAGTCCGGCCATCACTAGAAATCCACATCTAGAAATACATGAGACACTACATAGATCACCTATGGGAGGTTCCACAATGCCACGTCTGCCGGAGCCCTCACCAAGGTCACATTACAGGTGAGAGAATCTACCGAAATTCTTCTTGGGCAGATTCGCTATAATTGACCAGTAGTTACGATTCAGTCCAAATAAAAATTGGTCCAAATTGAAAGTCCTCCAATTGCTGTAAGCAGATGTTTTTTAAGCTCTCTCCACACCCCAAAGCATAATAAATGGAGGGGAGGAAATACGTTAAAATGTAATTAAACATAATATACCCACCTGTCCTAGGCCCTCACCTGTCCATCACTGCAGTCCTCCATCCTCTGTGCCAGTCTTTGGTTGTTCTGGCGCCCCCTTCTGCTGCTGAGGCCAGTGATTGGACTCACATGGTCATGGTGGACGGTGGCAGGTGCAGATGTCATTGATGTCCATATCGTGTCACCCCTATCGTGACCATGTGTAGCCAATAACTCTTATCAGCTCCATAATGAAGCCCCCCCAAAAAAACAAAGACTGGAGCGGAGAGCAGGAAAGCTCTGGTGGAGGTGGCAGCATAAGGACAGATGAGGGTCCAGGACAGGTGAGTGTAATGTATTATATTATTTGAATCCCTTTCCTTACAGTTTGATTTGTTACAGATCAGTTTGCTCAACTGGATATACAGTACAGTAACTGAGCTGAATAGTGACATTTAGATGTGGACAGTGGTGTGGACTTGTATCGTTTCCCTATGACAGTGATGGCGAACCTTTTAGAGACCGAGTGCCCAAACTGCAATCCAAAACTCACTTATTTATCGCAAAGTGCCAACACGGCAATTTAACCTGAATACTGTCTGAGGTTTTATTTTGGAAAAACAACTCCTACATTAGCACGCAATAGAGTCTATAGCAAAGAGCTTGTAAGCGCTGCAGTCCAAGCCTAAGATTCTCGCCACCGATTGCAGAGGAGGTCTGTTCTTGAGAATGGAGAGGATTTTTATTCAAAAGTAAAATTGCAAAGTCGTTTGTTTTTACAACCTCTTTGTTTCTGTAACCCTTTATCATGATGAGAATAACCCTTTAAGCCAGGGATGTCAAACTTTAATATACAGAGGGCCAAAATTAAAAGCTTGGACAAAATCACAGGCCAAACTTTATATTTGTTAAAAAATGTCTACAATTCAGGAAGTTTTTCCTTATCAAATAAAACTATTAACTTTTGCAATTATATTGTAATAATATAATATGTTATGTAAGAGCCGTAAAAAGCATGGCCTAATGTAAATATGTAATAACAAAAGGATAAAAAAAACTTGAATAAAACAGATAATAAAGTATGATGCAAACAAATGTGCCCCCAAACAGAGTATGATACCCCCACAGTGAATTCCTCCACATGCACAGTATGATGACCCTACTGTACCCACCATCAATCCCTGGTGACCCCATCACAGTATGATTGTGACCCCATCACAGTATGATTCTCCAGCAGTAATCCCCACACAGCCCTCCATACAGTATAATGGTCCCCACATAGTTCTCCATACAGTATAATGACACCACATAGTCCTCCATACAGTGTAATGGGCCCCACATAGTCCTCCATACAGTATAATGGGCCCCACATAGTCCTCCATACAGTATAATGGCCCCATATAGTCCTCCATACAATGTAATGGCCCCACATAGTCCTCCATACAGTACAATGGCCTCACATAGTCCTCCATACAGTATAATGGCCCCACATAGTCCTCCATACAGAATAATAGGCCCCACATTGTCCTCCATACAGTATAATGGTCCCCACATAGTTCTCCATACAGTATAATGACACCACATAGTCCTCCATACAGTGTAATGGGCCCCACATAGTCCTCCATACAGTATAATGGGCCCCACACAGTCCTCCATAAAGTGTAAAGGGCCCCACATAGTCCTCCTTACAGTATAATGGCCCCCACATAGTCCTCCATACAGTGTAATGGGCCCCACATAGTCCTCCATACAGTGTAATGGCCTCACATAGTGCTCCATACAGTGTAATGGGCCCACATAGTCCTCCATACAGTATAATGGCCCCATATAGTCCTCCATACAATGTAATGGCCCCACATAGTCCTCCATACAGTACAATGGCCTCACATAGTACTTCATACAGAATAATGGGCCCCCATATGGTCCTTCCTACAGTATAATGGCCCCCACATAGTCCTCCATACAGAATAATGGGCCCCCATATGGTCCTTCGTACAGTATAATGGCCCCACATAGTCCTCCATACAGAATAATGGGCCCCACATAGTCCTAAATACAGAATAATGGGCCCCCATATGGTCCTTCCTACAGTATAATGGCCCCCACATAGTCCTCTATACAGTGTAATGGGCCCCACATAGTCCTCCATACAGTGTAATGGCCCCATATAGTCCTCCATACAGTGTAATGGGCCCACATAGTCCTCCATACAGTATAATGGCCCCACATAGTCCTCCATACAGAATAATGGGCCCCCATATGGTCCTTCCTACAGTATAATGGCCCCCACATAGTCCTCCATACAGTGTAATGGGCCCCACATAGTCCTCCATACAGTGTAATGGCCCCATATAGTCCTCCATACTGTGTAATGGGCCCATATAGTCCTCCATACAGTATAATGGCCCCACATAGTCCTCCATACAGTATAATGGCCCCACATAGTCCTCCATACAGTATATTGGCCTCATATAGTCCTTCCTACAGTATAATGGGCCCCACATACTCTTTCATACAGTATTATGAGCACCACATAGTCCTCCATACAGTGTAATGGTCCCACATAGTCCTCCATACAGTACAATGGCCTCACATAGTCCTCCATACAGAATAATGGGCCCCACATAGTCCTCCATACAGAATAATGGGCCCCCATATGGTCATTCCTACAGTATAATGGCCCCCACACAGTCCTCCATACAGTGTAATGGGCTCCACATAGTCCTCCATACAGTGTAATGGCCCCATATAGTCCTCCATACAGTGTAATGGGCCCACATAGTCCTCCATACAGTATAATGGCCCCACATAGTCCTCCATACAGTATAATGGCCCCACATAGTCCTCCATACAGTATATTGGCCCCATATAGTCCTTCCTACAGTATAATGGGCCCCACATACTCTTTCATACAGTATTATGAGCACCACATAGTCCTCCATACAGTGTAATGGGCCCCACATAGTCCTCCATACAGTATAATGGCCCCACATAGTCCTCCATACAGTATAATGGCTCCAAATGCTCCTCCATATTGTAAAATGGCCCCATATAGTCCTCCATACAGTATAATGGCCCCGCATACTTCTCCATATTTTATAATGGCTCCATATAGTCCTCCATACAGTATAATGGCCCCGCATAGTCCTCCATACAGAATAATGGGCCCCCATATGGTCCTTCCTACAGTATAATGGCCCCCACATAGTCCTCCATACAGTGTAATGGGCCCGCATACTTCTCCATATTTTATAATGGCCCCACATAGTCCTCCATACAGTATAATGGCCCCACATAGTCCTTCATACAGTATATTGGCCCCATATAGTCCTTCCTACAGTATAATGGGTTCCACATAGTTTTTCATACAGTATTATGAGCACCACATAGTCCTCCATACAGAATAATGGGCCCCACATAGTCCTCCATACAGAATAATGGGCCCCCATATGGTCCTTCCTACAGTATAATGGCCCCCACATAGTCCTCATACAGTGTAATGGCCCCATATAGTCCTCCATACAGTGTAATGGGCCCACATAGTCCTTCATACAGTATAATGGCCCCACATAGTCCTCCATACAGTATAATGGCCCCACATAGTCCTCCATACAGTATATTGGCCCCATATAGTCCTTCCTACAGTATAATGGGCCCCACATACTCTTTCATACAGTATTATGAGCACCACATAGTCCTCCATACAGTGTAATGGGCCCCACATAGTCCTCCATACAATATAATGGCCCCACATAGTCCTCCATACAGTATAATGGCTCCACATGGTACTCCATATTGTATAATGGCCCCATATAGTCCTCCATACAGTATAATGGCCCTGCATACTTCTCCATATTTTATAATGGCCCCATATAGTCCTTCCTACAGTATAATGGGCCCCACATACTCTTTCATACAGTATTATGAGCACCACATAGTCCTCCATACAGTGTAATGGGCCCCACATAGTCCTCCATACAGTATAATGGCCCCACATAGTCCTCCATACAGTATAATGGCTCCATATAGTCCTCCATACAGTATAATGGCCCCGCATAGTCCTCCATACAGTATAATGGCCCCACTTAGTCCCCCATACAGTATAATGGCCCCACATAGTCCTCCATACAGTATAAAGGCCCCACATAGTCCTCCATATAGTATAAAGAGACCACATAGTCCTCCATATTGTATAATGACTCCGCATACATCTCCGTACAGTATAATGGCCCTGCATAGTGTTCCATACTGTATAATGGCCCCACATAGTCCTCCATACCTTATAATGGCCCTACATAGTCCTCCATACAGTATAATGGCCCCGCATGGTCCTCCATACAGTATAATGGCCCCGCATACTTCTCCACACAGTATAATGACCCCGCATACTTCTCCATACATTATAATGACCTCGCATACTTCTCCGTACAGTATAATGGTCCTGCATATTGTTCCATACTGTATAATGGCCCCACATAGTCCTCCATACCTTATAATGGCCCCACATAGTCCTCCATACAGTATAATGGCCCCGCATGGTCCTCCATACAGTATAATGGCCCCGCATACTTCTCCACACAGTATAATGACCCCGCATACTTCTCCGTACAGTATAATGGTCCTGCATAGTGTTCCATACTGTATAATGGCCCCACATAGTCCTCCATACAGTATAATGGCCCCGCATGGTCCTCCATACAGTATAATGGCCCCGCATGGTCCTCCATACAGTATAATGGCCCCGCATACTTCTCCACACAGTATAATGACCCGCATACTCCTCCATACAGTATAATGACCCCGCATACTTCTCCGTACAGTATAATGGTCCTGCATAGTGTTCCATACTGTATAATGGCCCCACATAGTCCTCCATACAGTATAATGGGCCCCGCATACTTCTCCACACAGTATAATGACCCCGCATACTCCTCCATACAGTATAATGACCCCGCATACTTTTCCGTACAATATAATGGCCCTGCATAGCGTTCCATACTGTATAATCAGGTCGCACGTGTAGAGGAGAGTGGCCGCGGTGCTAGTGAGAGGGGAATGGTGCGCGGGCTGAGGAGAGTGATGGTGGTGGCGGCAGTGCTGAGGACATGGAGCTCGTGCCCACCGGGAGGGCTCTGCGTGCCATAGGTTCGCCACCACTGCCCTATGATAACACTGAATGTTAGAGCACAGAGGCAGAAGTATTGTCATAGGGAACCCTGAGAAATGTGGATTATGGTAACAGAAATCTCACCCAAAAGCTCCGCTGCTGATGAGTTTGGAAGTTTCATAGTCGCTCATATGCGGCTTTCCTGCCGGGATCAATGATGATTCGATCACGCTCTATAAAGGAATAAGAAATGATATTAAGGAAAAAAGCTCCAGATGCAGAAACGTCTCCCCCTATATTATGTCCCAGCTGATTTACACTGATCCGATGTAGGGAGGATACAAGCCGGACGCTCCGCAGACACGGATGTAATATAAGGGGGTCCTCTATACACCGGTATAATTGTAAAGTGCTGGATAATATGAGAGATCAAACAGAGAAGAACTTACTGGGAATCTGTCAGCAGGATTGTTCTATGTAATCTGGAAGTAGCATGATGTAGGGGCAGAGACCCTGATTCCAACGATGTGTTACTTACTAGGCTGTGTGCTGTTGTTTCCATAAAATCAGTTTTTGATCAGCAGGAGATTATCACTAGAGGACTATGTGTCTCGTGCCATGTAGTCCTATTGCTCTGTAACCCCGACTCAACCACGGATTAGCAGCGTTCTGCCTATGCACAGTGTACACAGAAAGCTGCCAATCAGTAGTGTGGGCGGGGTTATACAGGGCTCAGCATTCAGAGGACTGCTAGATCTGCTGCGAATAAAACAGTGATTTTATTACAACTGCTGCACCCAGTAAAGTAAGTGATATATCGTTGGAATCAGGGTCTCTGTCCCTACATCATGCTGCTCTCTGATGAAATAGCATGAACCTGGTGACAGATTCCCTTTAATATAAATGCAGTTGACTAACACATTAGTGTCATCTCCACTTAGAATAGAGACGTCCCCTGGTTATATGGGGGATAATACTGGTCAGGTCAGTCACACCCCATAATCTGGTGATACACAGACGTCCCCCTCTATGATACTTACACCGGCGGATTCCTGGATCTCCGGGATCTCACAGATTCCACTGTCAGGATTCACCAGCGCAGATGGAACTAAAATAGTGATAAATGATGAAGAGATAAAATGTATTAGACGATATCAATCCTACATAGATAATACAGCGATATAACGGGGAAATGACAAGACGTCTGTGAATGGGATTAATACTCGTTATATGGGGATTCTAATATGGGAACGTACGGGGCATCCACAGATAAATGTAATGTAAATGATGGAGGACCCCCAATCATCACATGAATGAGGAGCCCCCCACCCCTGCTGCACATGAGAGTGATGGAAAGAGAGCTGAAACATAGCAGCCATATGCAAATTAGCCTGGAAGTGCACTGGGGGCGTGTCACTGCACTCAGATTTCTCTTCCATGCCCCCAGTGCACTTCCATCCTGATTTGTATATGGCTTTTACATTAGATTTCTCCTGACTGGTACATTGGATTTCTGCAAGCAAATAATTATTATTAGGGGACAATGGCCTATACGGTCATACTCAGCGGCGGCAGGCCACGCGACTGCTATGGGACCCGTGAGCTGGTGGGGCCCAGTGTCAGCGCCCGCATTGGGCTCCGCCTGCATCGGGCCCCTTCCACATCCCACCCCAGATCGCAGTTGAAAGCAATGATGGAGGCGGGAGCGTTATATGAAACTTCCTTTCACATCATTCCCCCTCTGCGTCTGATGCAGCAGCGCGATGACATCAGTTCAATTGGGTCGGGTAGTGGAGCTGATGAGAGGCGCTGCAGAGACTGAAGCAGCGGGGGAACAAGGAGCGGTAAGTGTATATTTATTTATTTTTGAGTGAGTATGTGGTGCCCATATTGCTGGAGGACTGTGGCTGCAATCGATCCTATGGGTGCTGCACTCAGTCCTATGGGGGCTGCACTAAGCCCTATAGGGGTTGCACTGAACCCTATGGGGGCTGCATTATGCCCTATGGGGGCTGGCTTATATTGCGAGGAAGACCATGGGGGGTGCATTATATTGCATGGAGGACCATGGGGGTGCATTATATTGCATAGAGGACCATGGGGGTGCATTATATTGCATGGAGGACCATGAGGGGTGCATAATATTGCGTGGATGACCATGGGAGGTGCACAATATTGCATGGAGGACAATATGGGTGCATTATATTGCATGAAGGACCATGGGGGTGCATTATATTGTGTGAAGGACCAGGGGGATGCATTATATTGCATGGAGGACCATGGAGGGTGCATTATATTGCATGGAGGACCATGAGGGGTGCATTATATTGCATGGAGGACCATGGGGGGTGCATTATATTTTGTGGAGGACCACGAGGGGTGCATTATATTACATGGAAGACCATGGGGGTGCATTATATTGTGTGGGGACCATGGGGTGGCGCATTATATTATATGTAAGGCTATGTGGGACCATTATGATATTTGAAGGGTTATGTGGGGCCATTATAATATTTGGAGGGTTATGTCGGGGCATTATACTGTATGCAAGCAATTATACGGTGTGAAGATTTGTGTGGGGTCCATCTTACTGTGTGAAGGGCTGTGTGTTGCCTTTATACTGTTTGGAGGGCTAGCAGGGGCCATTTTATGGTGTGGTGAGGTATGGGGGCCATTATACTGCATAGAAGGCTGTGTGGGGGTCACAGTTGGGGGATCATACTGTGTTGGGGTCACCATGCTTTGCGTCGGGAGTTGAGGGGGTGTACAGTAGGGTCATTATACTGTGCATGTGGAGGCTAATGTGGAGGAATGCACCATGGAGGAATCATACTGTATTTGGGGGGAACTTTTGTTGGCATCATACTATAGGGGGGCAATGAAATAGAAATCTAGGACTTCAGCAGAAGGAAAATTAATATGTAAAGGCTGGAAAGTTGTGAGATCTGCTCTCCTGTCACTCCGACAATTATTTAATTATTTTTTTTTTCAGTTGGGGGGGCAATCAGAACTTCTGCTATTGTGCCCCATGATTTCTATGCATGCCCCTGGTCCTACCACTACTTCTATATGAAACAATGTGCTGCCAGGTTCCCATTACACAGAGTAGAGCAGACCTGGGCAAAGTGGAGCCCGTGGGCCACATCCGGCCCTCTGACTGTTCCAGTCCGGCCTGTGGACTGAGATAGCAGTAGGACTGAAGCAGAGGCCCACGGACCGCACCGTGCCTGCCCACTCGCTTACACCGCCGCCTGGCCCTGTCTCCATCTGCGAGCCGCTGAGCTGCTGCATTAGTAGAGGAGGGACCTCCAGCCCCTTCCTCCGCCAATCAGCGTGTGAAGCAGCTGACGCAATGACGTCATCGGAGACATGAAAAGAGGCACAGCACCGGGGGCACGGGAGCAAGGTGAATGTGTGCTTTTTTTAAGGTGTATGGGATGTCTGACAGGACACGGGGAGACTATAGGGGTCTATTGCAGGACATGGGGAGGCTATAGGGTTCTATTGCAGGACATGTGAAGGCTATAGGGGTCTATTGCAGGACATGGGGAGGCTATAGGGGTCTATTGCAGGACATGGGGAGGCTATAGGGGTCTATTGCAGGACATGGGGAGGCTATAGGGGTCTATTGTAGGACATGGGGAGGCTATAGGGGTCTATTGCAGGACATGGGGAGGCTATAGGGGTCTGTTACTGGACATGGGGTGGCTATGGGGGTCTGTTGCAGGACATGTGGAGGCTATGGGGGTCTGTTACTGGACATGGGGTGGCTATGGGGGTCTGTTGCCTGACATGGGGAGGCTATGGGGGTCTATTGCAGGACATGGAGAGGCTATGGGGGTCTGTTGCAGGACATGTGGAGGCTATGGGGGTCTGTTGCAGGACATGTGGAGGCTATGGGGGTCTGTTGCTGGACATGGGGAGGCTATGGGGTCTGTTACTGGACATGGGGATGGTCTGGGGGTCTGTTGCTGCATATAGGGAGACTATAGAGTTTTATTGCAGGACATGGGTAGGCTATAGGGGTCTATTGCAGGACATGGGGAGGCTTTGGGAGTCAGTTGAGGGACATAGTGAGGCTCTAGGAGTCAGTTGAGGGACATGGTGAGGCTCTGGGAGTCTGTTGAGGGACATGGTGAGGCTATGGGGGTCTGTTGCTGGACATGGTAAGGCTATGGGGGTCTGTTGGAGGACATGAGGAGGCTATGAGGGTCTGTCCCAGGACATGGGGAGGCCTATGAGGGTCTGTTGCAGGACATGAGGAGGCTATGAGGGTCTGTCCCAGGACATGGGGAGGCCTATGAGGGTCTGTTGCAGGACATGGGGAGGCTATGGGGGTCTGTTTCTGGATGTGGGGAGGCTGTGTGGGGCTCTCATGTTGGACGTCGAGTGATTATGGGGCTCATACGGTATATAGAAGGGGCTGTATTCGGGTTCGAACTGTATAAAGGGGGATTCTTACTTCTGCTCAATATTAAGTCATGCAATTAATATTAATGTAATTAATATAAGAATTATAATTATTATATTGATATTAATATGGATCAGAATTAATCACAGTCTCTAATGTGGCCCCTCGGGAAAATGAATTGCCCACCCTTGGAGTACAGAGTACATCTAACATTATCCCCGTCCTCTATTATATCTGGATATTCCTTGTAGAAGGTCGGGGGATCGCTCACCTGTAATCAGATCGCTGTTCAGCTCCGGCTGACTCCTTGTAGGGTCAGGGATTTCCGGGGTCACATTTTGCTCATATTCGCCGTCGCCTTCTGGTGTTTCCTGATTGATATAATATATATAATTAATATGTGGAATATTTCACTAAATTACCAAATACATAAATCAGGAAGGACTAAATCAACATTTACAGATACACCAATTGTAACTGTACGAATCCCGCGCCATCTTCAGAACTTTTCTCAGAAAGTTCTCTCACTTCAGGGGATTAAGATGAGTTAACATTACAAAATCTCACGTTCTGTGTCAGATTCTATTTTCTACACCGTGATATCTCAGAGCGGTGTTATCTGCGTTCTATATACCATGGCGATATCTTGTAATTCATTCATTACAGTATTCGGTAGAATTGCTTTACACTGCAGCTCCTCTCCACAAGTCCAGATTAATATACTGTATAAGAGACTTGTATACACAATATTTCTGTAAAGATGTCTATTATCTCAGCTGCAGCATTTAGAAGCAGGAAGACTCTGATAATAGTGATAGACAGAGGCGGGATATACAGACTTCCCACCACTGAGCTGTGACTACATCTGCAGAATACAGACTGTCATCACAGACGAGGGAGCAGCAGAGACAGACGGCCATAAAATATCCTATGCCTGCCGGGGACTGACAGGGAGGCCTGTAAGATCTAACCCCAGATCTTCTGAGATCTGACTGGTGATCTGGAGAAGATCAGAGAACAAGGACGAGTGATAGAGAAGATGATGGCTTCTTACCAGGCGTTCTGATGAGCGGGCCGGACGTTCCAGTACACACAGGACTTTTTCGGCCAGGTCTTTAACAAAAGCCAAATCTCCATTTTGAGATCTTTTTTCAGCCTATAAAGAAGAAAAGAAACAATAAGGAACATTCTGAGGTGAGAAAGGTCACAATGGAGGCGGCCATTGAATGTGACATCTGCTCCTCTCTCTGCAGATACAATGACTACATATCTGGGGTTTATAGTGTTATATATTAGAGGAAAGGACAAGCTTCTATCCCACCATTATTGTCTATTATTACAGAGAAGTTTTGTGCGGAGTGTCCGCCATTTACCTGTTGTAGTAATGTCCTGATGTTGTGACATAAATCCATCAGATACTCTGAGGTTAGTTGATCTTGTTGATTTTTGGTCAGGCAGTCCTTTACTAGCTGCATCACCAGCCGGCGAGTGAAGCTGAGGACGCCATCGGGTGGTAGAAGCACAATGTTAGGGCGATTGATGATAAGAATGTCCAATAGTGCTTCTTCCTGAAAATCGTCTAGATATAATCCAGCCATAGCGAAAAACTGCAAGTGCTATCAATCACTATGGAACCAAGAATGGCACCCGTGAGCCTGTGTGCATTGTAGAAGTAGCAATTGTGAGCTGTGATGTCATAATGGCCGACTGTCATCACGGAATCTTGTGATGGAATCTTCAAGAAGCGGCTCTGCACAAATACAGTGGGAAAAATAAGTATTTGATACACTGCCGATTTTGGAAGTTTTCCCACCTACAAAGAATGGAGAAGTCTGTAATTTTTATCGTAGGTACAGATTCTAAAAAAAAATCCAGAAAATCACATTGTATGATTTTTACATAATTTGCATTTTATTGCATGATATAAATATGTGATCACCTACTGATGAGCAAGAATTCTGGCTCACCGACCTGTTATGCTATGTACGCACGTTGAGTATTTGGTTGCAGAAATTTCTGCAAGGTTTCTGCATTTCTTGGCAGCAAAAACCCTGCTGAAAAAACAGACGTTTTGCCGCGATTTTGATGTGTTTTTGCCACATGTTTGCATGAGGTTTTTGCATGTGTTTTTTTAAGCTTTTTTGTATAGCAGTGAATGCTTTTTGGAGCTAAATAAAGATATTTGAAAAAAGAAATGTTGAACATTGCTTTAACCCTTAGATTACTGTTGGACCTGGGGTGAGTATATTGGTTAATTTAAATGATTAAAGAATGTGTCTGTTATATTTCAAATAAAGTGTTTTATTCTTGGTGTGTGTGTTTATTTAACTTTTTACTTACAGGTTTAGTACTGAGGGTTAATCCATGTCCATAAAGACACATACAAAAAATCAATTGCTAGACACTCTAGTTAGACATTACTACCTTAGATACCAATTAGCCACATGATAGGCTCAGGGATAAAAGTGACTCCAGCTCAACCAATAATGTAAGTATAGTTCATTTATTAGAAACGATAAAAATTACAATTAAAAACAATAAGTGAAGATAGAGGGGAGTGAGGAGAGGGGGGACCTCAAACCAGGAGACACCGATATGTAGACAACGATACTAATGCTTACACAAAATACAGCCAGTTAATGACATCAATATGGCTGCTGTATATTAGAATAAGTCACCAATTAGTCAATTACCATACTATACCATTTTGCATACATAAAGCGTATTCTACAAACTTCAATTTAAAGTGCATAGTGCAAAACATAACTATGTATTATTCAATAGTAATAGATCCACTGGTATAAAGAGGCAAAAGTCAGCTATGAATGTAAGATGGTAGTGCATCAGTATCAAAGTAAAAATGAAAACAATGTAGTTTAATTATTGCCAAATTTGGCTTATATTGATAAACTGATGGTCAAAGCTGTACTTCCATCAGATGATAATTAATTCAAACATTGGCTAAAGTGAAAAAAATGATTCATTACCTGAATACTATGTAGTAAGTGAGCAGGGAGTGATAAGGACGCTGTGTCTCCCGCAGCCTCCATAAGCGTCCTTATCACCTCACTTATTGCACCTCTGCATGAGAATTTTGTCACGCAGCATCGGTGCAGTTAGTGAGGTCACTGGATCTCATCAGCTGATGAACTCATGTGACCTCTGTCCTGGCAGCTCAGCACTATACACTGCAGGGAGCGATCACGCTCCTGTCAGTTTATAGCCTGCTGTGAGGTGATCGGATCACCATGGGATACTTGTGATTCGGCGGATAGGTGAGTATAAACTCTTTTTTTTAACATTCATTTAAACTTATTTTTTCCCTGCAAGCACAGACCCAAGCTGATGACAGCTCCCATCATCAATGCCTGCACTTGCTATTATCAGCGGCAGCAGCCCTAGGCTGTTGGGAGGACTGGTCTTTCATCAGCTGAACCTGTCACCCGCGGTCAATTCTTTATGCGTTTTTGCTGCGTTTTTGACCCATTGACTTCAATTGAGTCCGTCAAATACGCAGCAAAAATACACAGCAAATCCGCAAATATTTTGATACCTGCGTTTTCGTTGCAGATTTGACTGACTCAATTGAAGTCAATGGGATAAAAACGCTCAAAGAATTGACATGCTACAGATTTAAATGCAATGCTAATCCTGACAAGAAAATTCCTGATCTTGTGCACAGCACTTCAGGATTTTCATTGCATTAGCTGGCACAAGGATTCTCTAGCATTTTGGGCCCATTTCCGTGTGGAAAAAAATGCTGTGAAAATGCACCAATAACACACCATGTGCACACAGAACACAGTTTTTTTTAAGAAGCCCTCCTACTCAGCATTCTTTACCTGTATTAATTGCACCTGTTTGAAGTCGTTACCTGTATAAAAGACACCTGTCCACACACTCAATCAATCACACTCCAAGCACTCCACTATGGCCAAGAACAAAGAGCTGTCTAAGGACACCAGGGACAAAATTGTAGACCTGCACAAGGCTGGAATGGGCTACAGGAGAATAGGCAAGCAGCTTGTTGAGAAGGCAACAACTGTTGCTGCGATTATTAGAAAATGGAAGAAACACATGACGACTGTCAATCTTCCTTGGTCTGGTGCTCCATGCATGATCTTGCAATGTGAAGTAAGGATGATTCTGATAAAGGTCAGGAATCAGCCCAGAACTACATGGGAGGATCTGCTCAATGACCTGAAGAGAGCTGGGACCACAGTCTCAAACATTACCGCTAGTAACTTACTACACCGTCATGGACGAAAATCCTGCAGTGCACGCAAGGTCCCCCTGATCACGCCAGCACATGTCCAGGCCCATTTGAAGTTCACCAATGACCATCTGGATGATCCCGAGGAAGCATGGGAGAAGGTCATGTGGTCAGATGAAACCGAAATAGAACTTTTTGCTATCAACTCCACTCACTGTGTTTGGAGGAAGGAGAAAGATGAATACAACCCCAAGAACACCGTCCCAACCTTGAACCATGGTGGGGAAAACATCATACTTTGGGGGTCTTTTCTGCTAATGGGACAGGACAACTTAATCGTATTGAAGGGAGGATGGATGGGGTCATGTAGATTTTGGCTAACAACATCCTTCCCTCAGTAATGACAATGACCCAAAATACAGACAGGACAACTAAGGAGTGTCTATGTAAGAAGCATTTCAAGGTCCTGGAGTGGCCTAGCCAGTCTCCAGACCTGAACCCAATAGAAAATCTTTGGAGGGAGCTGAAACTAAATGTTGCCCAGCGACAGCCCCGAAAACTGAAAGATCTGGAGAAGATCTGTATGGAGGAGTGGGCCAAAATCCCTGCTGCAGTGCGTGCAAACCTGGTCAAGAACTACAGGAAACGTCTGACCTCTGTAATTGCAAAGGTTTCTGCACCAAATATTAAATTCTGTTTTTCTATTGTATCAAATACTTATTCCAGGCAATAAAATGCAAATTAATTATGTAAAAATCATACAAAGCAATTTCCTGGATTATTTTTTTTTTACATTCTGTTTCTCACAGTTGAAGTGTACCTATAACAAAAATTACAGGGCTCTCCATTCTTTGTAGGTGGGAAAACTTGCAAAATCAGCAGTGTATCAAATACTTATTTTCCCAACTGTAGATGCTGCCTTGCAATATTTAGGGTTTGTTCAAACTCGCGTATAAATAATGGGTCCCATTCCCATCCAGGAGAGTGGAAGAAATCTTAGTCACTAAGCTGGTACTGTAAAAAGGAAGTGTTTTTGTCACAGAAAAAAAAATGCTGATGTAATGGCATTTGTGGAAACACCCCACAGATATCCTCAGTCATATGATGGGAAATATTGTATATACAGTGGTGGCCAAAAGTATTGGCACCCCTGCAATTCTGTCAGATAATATTCAGTTTCTTCCTGAAAATGATTGCAATCACAAATTCTTTGGTCTTATTATCTTCATTTAATTTGCTTGCATGGAAAAAACACAAAATAGAATGAAGCAAAAATCAAATCATTGATCATTTCACACAAAACTCCAAAAATGGGCCAGACAAAAGTATTGGCACCCTCAGCCTAATACTTGGTTGCACAACCTTTAGCCAAAATAACTGCGAAAAACCGCTTCCGGTAACCATCAATGAGTTTCTTACAATGCTCTGCTGGAATTGTAGACCATTCTTCTTTGGCAAACTGCTCCAGGTCCCTGATATTTGAAGGGTGCCTTCTCCAAACTGCCATTTTGAGATCTCTCCACAGGTGTTCTATGGGATTCAGGTCTGGACTCATTGCTGGCCACCTTAGAAGTCTCCAGTGCTTTCTCTCAAACCATTTTATAGTGCTTTTGGAAGTGCGTTTTGGGTCATTGTCCTGCTGGAAGACCCATCACGTCTGAGGGAGACCCAGCTTTCTCACACTGGGCCCTACATTATGCTGCAAAATTTGTTGGTAGTCTTCAGACTTCATAATGCCATGCACACGGTCAAGCAGTCCAGTGCCAGAGGCAGCAAAGCAACCCCAAAGCATCAGGGAACCTCCACCATGTTTGACTGTAGGGACCGTGTTCTTTTCTTTGAATGCCTCTTTTTTTCCTGTACACTCTATGTTGATGCTTTTTCCCAAAAAAAGCTCTACTTTTGTCTCATCTGACCAGAGAACATTCTTCCAAAATGTTTTAGGCTTTCTCAGGTAAGTTTTGGCAAACTCTAGCCTGTTTTTTTTATGTCTCGGGGTAAGAAGTGGGGTCTTCCTGGGTATCCTACCATACAGTCCCTTTTCATTCAGACGCCGACGGATAGTACGGGTTGACACTGTTGAACTTGTTTGGATGTTAGTCGAGGTTCTTTATCCACCATCCGCACAATCTTGCGTTGAAATCTCTCGTCAATTTTTCTTTTCCGTCCACATCTAGGGAGGTTAGCCACAGTGCCATGGGCTTTAAATTTCTTGATGACACTGCGCACGGAAGACACAGCAACATTCAGGTCTTTGGAGATGGACTTGTAGCCTTGAGATTGCTCATGCTTCCTCACAATTTGGTTTCTCAAGTCCTCAGACAGTTCTTTGGTCTTCTTTCTTTTCTCCATGCTCAATGTGGTACACACAAGGACACAGGACAGAGGTTGAGTCAACCTCTGCGCATCCTCCTCCTCCTCATGTTCAGCCTCCATCTCAGATATCACCACATCAGTTACAAGCTGGAAGCACTGCAGTACTGCCTCAGCCAAGCGGCAACAGGCTGTGCTGAAACTCATAAGCTTAGGTGATAAACCTCACACTGCTTGTGAGTTGTGGACAGCTGTGAAAGAGCAGGCAGATCTGTGGCTGAGACCGCTGAACCTACATCCAGGCATGGTCGTGTATGGGGGCTCTGAGGCGAGGCGAGATCACACAAGTACCATGCCTGGCTCATGTGCTTAACATCGTGATTCAGCGGTTTCTTAAATCGTACCCCGAGTTGCCAGATCTGCTTGTCAAAGTACGCCGCCTGTCAGCTCATTTTCGCAAGTCGGCTACAGCTTCCGCCGCCCTTGCTGTGTTGCAGCAGCGTTTACAGCTTCCGGCACACCGACTGGTGTGTGATGTCCCCACTCATTGGAACTCTACCCTTCACATGTTGCAAAGGATTTGTGAGCAGAAGAGAGCAGTTGTGGAGTACCAGCTGCAACAAGGCCGTCGATATTCAGGTTAGACTCCACACATAAGACCTCAGGAGTGGATCTGGATGTCTGACATATGTACCATCCTGACAAACTTTGAGGAGTCCACCAAGATGGTGAGTGGTGATGACGCCATCATTAGCGTCAGCATCCCACTTGTCTGTCTTTTGCAACGCTCTCTGGAGAGAATTAAAGAGGAGGCATTGCAGCCAGAGTATGATGAGATGGATCAAGAAGCCGTAGCGGGTGATTACACACAGCCCAGCCTCATCTCATCCCAACGTGCATTGAGGGACAATGAGGGAGAGGATGAGGAGGAGGAGGAGGAGGAAGAACAGGAGCTGGTATCATGCGCTGTAGATGGTAGTACCTGTACAACTGTCATACCGTCGGTTCAGCGTGGGTGGCCTGAGGACAGGGGGGAGGAGGAGGAGGAGAGCATGGTCAGTCGTCATGTTGGTGAGGACACGGAAGCCTTGCCTGTTACCAGTCTGGCACGCATGGCTAACTTTATGTTACGCTGCCTTAACCGTGACCCTCGCGTTGTCAAAATGTTGGGTGACAGTCATTACTGGTTGGTGACACTTGTAGACCCCCGCTACAAGGAGAACTTTCACTCTCTTATTCCTGAGGTGGAGAGGTCTACAAAAATGGGGCAATACCAGAAGGCCCTTGCTGCAGAACTCTTAAAAAAATTCCCATCTGAACACGCTAGCGGCAGAGGTCACAGTTCGTTGCCCAACCAAGGCGTACAGGCGAGAGAGACGCAACTCCAATCCAGCAGAGACAGGGGAACACTGTCAACGTTCTGGGACAGTTTTCTGACACCCGCCCAGCTTACAGGCCCTGAGGCGCGGGGAACTCTCACAAGGAGTGGAAAGTTTCAAAAGATGGTGAGGGAGTACCTTGCCGATTGTACCAGCGTCCTCCGTGATTCCTCTGTACCTTTTAATTATTGGGTATCCAAGCTGGACACTTGGAATGAACTCGCTCTGTACGCCTTATCGGAGCGTGTTTTTAGTGCCGCTGGGGGAATTATAACTGATAAGCGCACTCGCCTGTCAACTGACAATGCTGACAAGCTGACCCTTATCAAAATGAACAAGGGCTGGATTGGGCCAGACTTTTCATCACCACCAAATGACAGCAGAGTAACATAAAGTCAAATCCACTGTGTTATTTCGGGAGGTGTATTCCCATGCACCGCTTCACACCCACTCATGGGTATACGCTTCCTCATTTTGGCTCTATTTTGCTCTTCTCCTTATCCTCAGCCTCCACCACCACTATACCACCAGGGTGACCTTGGTCCGTGTTGCCAGCATTGCAAGTTCCTCCCTCCTAATTTTTGGTAGCTTTTGCTTGGAAGGCATAGGAAAAGACTATGGGAGACCCACTCCCCAATAATGGGAATAATGCTTTTAAGATGCTGTACTGCATGGCTCTTGTTTGCCAGCATTGCAAGTTACTCTGTCCTAATTTTTGGCAGCTTTTGCTTGGCAGGCATAGGCAAAGACTATGGGAGACCCACTCCCCAATAATGGGAATAATGTTTTTAAGATGCTGTACTGCATGGCTCTTGCAAGGGGCATTTAAACCGTGTTGTTAAGCTACTGCGACCTCCACCACTTTTCCAAGGGGCATTGATATTGTCTTTTTATTCCACTGCGACCTCCACGTCTCTTCCAAGGGGCATTTAAACCGTCTTTTTAAGCTACTGTGACCTCCACCACTCTTCCAAGGGGCATTAAAACCGTCTTCTTAAGCTACTGCGACCTCCACCGCTCTTCCAAGGGGCATTAAAACCGTCTTGTTAACCCTAGAACGCATGACCATAAAAATCTACATTTTCACATACCTGGGGCCTTTTAGGCCCGTGTGCAAATAACATGGAATAACTCAAACAAAAATGACAAACAACAATATACCTGAGGAATACCTAGAGTTTCAAAATTCTAACTAAAGTAATCTTGCAGAAAATAGAAAACAATTAACAGGACGGGCCTGCGAGGCCCCAGGTATGCGTTCTAGGATTAAGCTACTGCGACCTCCACCATTCTTCCAAGGGGCATTAAAACCATCTTGTTAAGCTACTGCAACCTCCACGTCTCTTCCAAGGGGCATTAAAACCGTCTTGTTAAGCTACTGCAACCTCCACGTCTCTTCCAAGGGGCCTTAAAACTGTCATGTTAAGCTACTGCAACCTCCTCGTCTCTTCCAAGGGGCATTAAAACTGTCTTATTAAGCTACTGCAACCTCCACGTCTCTTCCAAGGGGCATTAAAACCTTCTTGTTAAGCTACTGCAACCTCCACGTCTCTTCCAAAGGGCATTAAAACCGTCTTGTTAAGCTACTGCAACCTCCACCACTTTTTCAAGGGGCATTGAAATTGTCTTTTTATTCCACTGTGGCCTCCACGTCTCTTCTAAGGGGCATTAAAACCGTCTTGTTAAGCTACTGCGACCTCCACTACTTCTCCAAGGGGCATTAAAACCGTCTTGTTAAGCTACTGCGACCTCCACCACTCTTCCAAGGGGCATTAATATTGTCTTTTTATTCCACTGTGACCTCCACCACACCTCCAAGGGGCATTAAAACCGTCTTGTTAAGCTACTGCAACCTCCACGTCTCTTCCAAGGGGCATTAAAACCGTCTTGCTAAGCTACTGCGATCTCCACGTCTCTTCTAAGGGGCATTAAAACCGTCTTGCTAAGCTACTGCAACCTCCATGTCTCTTCCAAGGGGCATTAAAACTGTTTTGTTAAGCTACTGCGACCTCCACGTCTCTTTCAAGGGGCATTAAAACCGTCTTGTTAAGCTACTGCGACGTCCACCACTTTTCCCAGGGGCATTGATATTGTCTTTTTATTCCACTGCGACCTCCACCATTCTTCCAAGGGGCATTAAAACCGTCTTGTTAAGCTACTGCGACCTCTACCACTTTTCCCAGGGGCATTGATATTGTCTTTTTATTCCACTGCGACCTCCACAACTCTTCCAAGGGGCATTTAAACCATCTTGTTTAGCTACTGTGACCTCCACCACTCTTCCAAGGGGCATTAAAACCGTCTTGTTAAGCTACTGCGACCTCCACCACTTTTCCCAGGGGCATTGATATTGTCTTTTTATTCCACTGTGACCTTCACCATTCTTCCAAGCGGCATTAAAACAGTCTTGTTAAGCTACTGCGACCTCCAACACTTTTCCCAGGGGCATTGATATTGTCTTTTTATTCCACTGCGACCTCCACGTCTCCTCCAAGGGGCATTAAAACTGTCTTGCTAAGCTGCTGCAAACTCCACGTCTCTTCCAAGGGGCATTAAAACCATCTTGTTAAGCTACTGCAACCTCCACATCTTTTCCAAGGGGCATTAAAACCATCTTGTTAAGCTACTGCAACCTCCACGTCTCTTCCAAGGGGCATTAAAACCATCTTTTTAAGCTACTGCAACCTCCACGTCTCTTCCAAGGGGCATTAAAACCATCTTGTTAAGCTACTGCAACCTCCACGTCTCCTCCAAGGGGCATTAAAACCATCTTGTTAAGCTACTGCAAACTCCACATCTCTTCCAAGTGGCATTAAAACCATCTTGTTAAGCTACTGCGACCTCCACCACTTTCCCCAGGGGCATTAAAACCATCTTGCTAAGCTGCTGCGACCTCCACCATTCTTCCAAGGGGCATTAAAACCGTCTTGTTAAGCTACTGCGACCTCCACCACTTTTCCAAGGGGCATTGATATTGTCTTTTCATTCCACTGCAACCTCCACCATTCTTCCAGAGGGCATTGCATTTCTTCCTAATTTTAGTCAGCTTTTGCTTTTCAATGCATAAGCGAACACTAAGGGAGACCCACTCCCCAATAAGGGGTAGAAGGTTTTTAGTATGCTGTAATCCACGTCTGTTTCAAGGGGCATTGCAGTTCCTCATAATTTTTGGAAAGCCTTCCATTCACTGCTTAGGCCAACATTGCACAGGAGACCCAGTTGCTATAAATGGAAAAAACGTTTTAGTTAAGGCACTCTGACCTCCATGTCAAGGGGCATTAAAGTGCCTCGAAATTTTTGGTAGGCATTGCACTCACTGCATGCCCTTTAACTTTGTAGCCGAACCGCTCCTTTTGGTACCGAAACATATCCTACAAGACATGTGTGGTTGACTGGCGTGATATTGATGTGAATGGTCCCTGTTCCTCCTGCTCTTTCTCCTTTGCCACCACCTCATCCATCATTCATCACCTGAAGCTTTGTTTTAACGGGAGTCATAGAACTGGGATAGTAGCAGGAAAACATCCAGCAATCCTCGGAGAAGGTAGGATATGCGCTAAAACGCTGATCACCTCAGGCCTAGCCGCTACTACATACATGCGCTTGCATTCCAAGAAAACGAAGCAGACGCTAACTTCTATCATCATCATTATGCTCCTCATCTTGGCACTCTCAACTCCCCTGATGGAGAAGCCAGGGCCCACCGGAGGAGTCTGGTTCTCTGGTGGGCTCGTCCAATGCTGCCCTAAAGCAGAGGGAAGTTTGAAGGAGAAATAGGGGCGGCTGGGGACCGTTTATGGACATCTGGCTGCCCCTAGGCGGCTGGGGGCCGTGTGTGTACACCCGACCGCGGGGCGGCTGGGGACCGAGTATAGACACCCGGCCCCCCCTGGCGGCTGGGGACCGAGCGTGGACACCCGGCCGCCGGGCGGCTGGGGACTGAGTATGGATGCCTCGCTGCCAAAGTAGCCATGAGGTAGTGGCCAGCTTTGGCCTCCTCCAAACTAAAAGGCCCCATTTCAAGTGCAAGCTAGCAGTATGGTATTGCAGCCTGGGGGTGGGTGGGTGGCAGGTTGCACACTTACGCTTGCATTCCAAGAAAACAAAGCAGATGCTAATGACGCGCCCCTGGGCCTGTGTCGCGCTGCGTTGCGCACGCGGGAGCTTACCCGGAGCCGGATCTCTTGAGGGTTGTAGTCTCGTGGCGGTGACCCGGTCCGTGCCCAGGGAGTCAAACTGAGCGGCGATGTAACAGCGGTAGATGCAGGACGACTACGCCACCCGTTGAATGCAGCTATGGAGCTGCCGCTGCAGGACAGTCCGCTGAGGCCGGTGGATGGATGGTGCAGCGTAGATGGTATAACCCCCAACGGGAGGGGTATGGCCTCAGGGCAGCAGATGTGGATGATGGGGGTAGCAGGAACCACTCAGAGACGGTGCGGTGTAATTCAGGGTCTTTACTGGTAACAACGATAGACCCTCCCGGAGTACTTGCTAGTGAACGGGGCCTGGTCAGTCCTTGAGCAGATGGGATCTCCCCTGGCCAGGCGGAGTTGTAGGCCTCCCAAACTGACTGTACTCTTCTGGCTACCTTGCTAGAAGCGGATATAAGTAGCCCACGTCCCTGAGTGTACCGTCTGGTGCTCACCCGTATGGCCGGTGACTCGGGGCCTTCTAATGGCTTCCGCTCCACGATGGCGGTGCTGGTCCCACGCGTGTGACCGTGCCTTCGGGTTTCTGGGCCTGAGGACCTGAAATCCCCTGCCGGTCGGCTTCTGCTGCTGGGTAAGAGTTAGTCCCCACAGCCTCGGACGCCGGGTCCGGTAAGAAAGCTTCTCAGTCAGGGCGAGCTCTGCAGCTGCCAGCCCCTGACTTGTAGTAGTATTGCTCCCACTGAGCTTCTGCTGTTTCTTCCTGTGACTGTTTCTTGTCTCTACTCTCCTTGACTGCTAACCCTGCTTCAGCCCCGGGTTTATATAGGGGAAGTTCTTCCCCTCCCAAGACTGGGCAGGAGGTGTGGCATGCACAGGATCCCTGACCAAAGGACCTCCCACCTGCTCTCAGACATAATATCTCTATCACTGTGGCAACCAGACCCCTGGGGTGTCACATTCCCCCCTAGTGAAATTTAGTACTCCGGGACTAAACATATTTTAGAAAAACATAACAAGATATAACAATAACAATACAATAAGAAACACATAAAGGTGGTCACGGCATGTCCGTAACCGGGTGCAGTCTTTGAAGAAAGCAAGGTGTCCATTTCACCAAAACAGGGAGACGTAACCAGGTAGGGGTCTGTCCTACCCCGAGTCCTTAACAGTCTCTAGTCCATCCTGGGTTACGCTCCAACTATGTACAAGGATTCCCGGTAAGTCCACCAAGGATTCCTAAAAATAACTGGAAACACAAAATTATACACAAGCAACAATACACAGATAAACATAAATAAAACAATTTATACACTTCAAATCCTCCAGCGTGCGGGTAACTGGCCTCTAGTGGCCCTAGTGGACCTACGGAGCTGACTGTCTGGCCCTGAACTACAGGGTGTAGGAGCTGTCAAGGGTAAACTGGGCAGCTGTCTACCGGCTCTTTGTCTCACTAGGGGTACGGCAGGCTCACTATAAGCAGAGGGTTGATCCTCCTGTTCTGCTTGTGTGGAGTCTTCTGCCTCCTGGACCGGCTGTTCTTCCAGCTCTACCTGTTGCTCCGTAGGTGCTTGGGATGCTGGTTGGAGGAAGGTGAGTACGGGTACCACAACTGCACCATTGACTTGAGTCCAAGACCGAGGGAAGTCCCCGAGCACAGTACTAACCATATCTTCCCTTTCCTCTACGGGTCGATGGTCTTCTTGTTCCTCTTCAGGGTTCCTCAGTTGTTCGGGACACTTCTTCAGGTGGTCCCGGGATACAATGGCGGTGGTTTCCCCTCCGTCTTTACTGATGGTACAAACCTTCGGGTTCTCGTGGCTTGAGGGCAGTACGGTGTACGGGTCCTTCTCCCACTGGTCATCCAACTTGTGGAGCCGTCTCTTCCTCTTCAAGACCTGCTCTCCGGGTACCAGGGGAACAGCGGGAGCATACTGGTTGTAAGTTTTCTCTTGTCTTTCCCTAGCCTGACAGAGACTTCGCTCCACGCTCTCCTGTACTCTCCGGTACTGCTGCTGCCTCTCTGTGTCCCAGTCTGTTTCTGGTGAAGTGTCCTCGGGTGTCAGGACTCCCATTTCCAGGTCAACAGGTAACTTACCAGGTCTTGCCCTCATTAGGTAAGCCGGGGTACAGTTGGTGGAACCTACCGGGATGTGGTTGTATAGGTCCACCAGATCGGGCAACTTCTCAGGCCACAGACTGCGTTCTTCCAGGGGCAACGTTTTTAGAAGATCCATTACCACCTGGTTCATTTTCTCACAAAGTCCATTAGTTTGCGGATGGTAGGGTGTCGTCCTTATCTTCCGGCAGCCATACAGATTGCAGAATTCCTGGAAGACCTCCGCTTCAAAAGCAGGTCCCTGGTCCATCAGCACTTGGTCCGGGTACCCGTGTGGACGGCAAAAGTGCTGCTGGAAGGCTCTAGCTGCTGTTTGAGCCGTTAAGTCCTTGACGGGGACGACAACCAGAAACCGGGAGTAATGATCCACGATGGTTAACGCGTAGACGTAGCCACTTCTGCTTGGGGTCAGTTTTACATGATCCAAGGCTACCAGTTCCAACGGTTGCCGGGTGACGATGGACTGCAGGGGAGTCTTCTGGCTGGCACGGTCCTTCCTTCTCAGGTTGCACGGGCCACAGTCTCTGCACCACTTCTCAATGGTTCCCCTCATGCCTACCCAGTGGAACCGCTCGTGCAGCAGGAACTCCAGCTTCTTCCACCCGAAGTGCCCAGCTCCGTCGTGGTATGCCTCCATCACCATGGCTGCGTCCCTTCGTGGCACCACTACTTGCCAGAGTAATTAATGCGCCCGGGAGTTAACCATTCTGCGGCACAACTTCCCTTTGTAAAGGAACAGTCGACTCTTCTCTGCCCATAGTTGTTTGGCTTCCTCCGGAGCGTCTGGTTCAAGGCGAGCCTCCGGCCGAGTCAGCATCTCCTTCACCAGTCGGACGGCAGGGTCGCTGTCTTGCGTTTCCGCCCAGTTGTAGTGGGGTAAGGGGTTCAACGTAGCAGTCTGCTTACTCCTTACCTGGTGGGAATACTGAATAGTCCCATGACGGTGGAACGCAGGGAGTTCAACTTCTTCCAGTCCCTCCGGATCTTCTCCTCCGTCCGGCAGGTTGGGCATCCTGGACAGGGCGTCCGCGTTGGTATTGGAGCGTCCTGCCCGGTATTTGATTGTGAACTCGTAGTTGGACAGACGGGCCATCCACCTCTGCTCCAGGGCACCGAGTCTTGCCGTGTCCAGGTGTGTCAACGGGTTGTTATCCGTGTACACGTTGAACCGGGAAGAAGCGAGGTAATGCTTAAAGCGCTCGGTGACTGCCCATACTACGGCCAGGAACTCTAGCTTAAATGAGCTGTAATTCTCGGGGTTCCTTTCGGTGGGTCGCAGTTTTCGGCTGGCGTAGGCGATTACTCGTTCCTTCCCCTGCTGGATCCGGGACTGGCCTATCAGGAGGTCCTGCATAGGTGCTGCCTTTTTGGTGAAACCGGGAATAAACCTTCGGTAGTAGCCTACCAACCTGAGGAACTGCCGCACTTCTTTTACGCTGGAGGGGCTTGGCCATTCCTTAATTGCGGTGATCTTATCAGGGTCGGGAGCCACTCCGTCAGCGCTCACCACGTGTCCCAGGTACTGCACCTTTGGTTTCAGGAGGTGACACTTGGAGGGTTTCACCTTTAGGCCGTAACTTGCCAGAGCTTCGAACACTTCCGCCAGGTGTTTCAGGTGGTCCTCATACGTCTTGGAATATACGATGACATCGTCCAGGTACAACAGGACCGTCTCGAAGTTTCTGTGGCCCAGACACCACTCCATTAGTCGTTGGAAGGTTCCAGGTGCGTTGCAGAGTCCGAACGGCATGCAGGTGAACTCGCTAAGTCCCATCGGGGTGGTGAATGCGGTCTTCTCCCGGTCCGCCTCTGCTACAGGAACCTGCCAGTACCCGCTAGTGAGATCCAAGGTAGAGAAGAAGTTAGCAGATCTTAAAGCAGCCAATGACTCCTCTATCCTTGGTAAGGGGTACGCATCCTTGTGTGTGATACGATTGATTTTCCGGTAATCTACACACATCCTCATGGTGTTGTCTTTCTTTCGGACTAAGACTAGTGGAGCTGCCCAGGGGCTACAGCTATCCCTGATCACCCCAGCCTCCTTCATGTCTCTAAGCATCCCCTTGGCGTGTTGGTAGTGTGCAGGGGGTACGGGTCGATACCTCTCTTTTATGGGAGGATGGTCTCCCGTGGGGATGTGGTGTTCTACCCCCTTGACTCGCCCGAAGTCTAACGGGTGTTTACTAAACACTCTCTCGTACTCTTGAACCACCCGATAGACTCCCTGTTTCTGATGTGAGGGAGTGGAGTCAGTACCCAAATGTAGTTGCTGACACCAGTCCTCCTTTGTTTTCTTAGAGCCGTTACCTTCCTCCGGGTGAGATGGAGGCAAGGGTTCCACAGATTGTATAGCATTTTGGTTAATGGTATATAATTTGGCTAGCGTGGCATACCGGGGCAGGTACACTTCCCTCTCCCCGATATTGATTATGCGAACGGGCACCCTCCCATGGCGTACATTGACCACCCCCCGTGCTGTCAAAATGGTGGGCCTACTGTCTGAGTAAACTGGTTCTACCATTGCCTGGTAATCTCTACCTCTCAGACCAATAGCTGCCCGGCACCAAATCATCATTTCACTTTTTGGGGGCATGGCAATAGGAAAAGGGTCACACATTCTTACGCTACCAATCTCACCGCCGGAGAGTTCCACCTGTTGCCGTCGCATCAGTGCCCGGATCTCTTTCTGGAGCACCCGCTGCTCGCCGGAGCTGGCGTTCTTGGCAACCTGCTGTAAAAGGAAAATCACCTCTGCAAGACAATTTTCAATTACATTAGTTCCTAGAGTTATTTTTGGGTGACTCTCATGTTTGTCAATATCTACAATGATCAGTCCCTGTGCTGCCAGTTCGACTCTACCGATTTTGATGGTCACCTCTTTAAATCCGATCTGTGGCACGGGCTGGCCATTGCTGGCGATGATACTCAAGTCGTCGTCAGGGTAGCGGGTAATATCCGAGTCATTCCAGTACTGCTTAAAGAGCACGTACGGGATGGTGGTGACCTGTGACCCGGTGTCCAGTAGGGCACTCATGGGAATGCCATCCAGTACCACAGGCAAGACTGGACGTCCTCCCACATATCTGTCGCGCCAGTTCGATGGGCCTGGTGATCTTTTTCCTGGGGGTTGGCCCTCTACCCCAGGTTGTGCCCGTTTAAAGAACAGTACCTTGCCATATGTCCAGGTTGATTGCAGCGGCGGCAGATGGGTCGTCCGTCCTCGCTGTATCGGTCACTGGGTCTTCCTCTGGCCGGTGGGGTCCTCCTTGGTCGACGCCACGGGATGTCCTCCGGTCCGGATGCCAGCTGGATCTTCCCTGGGGTGGAAGCCTGTAAAGACTGCACAGTTCGGGTTAGCGCAGCAACGCTCTTAGCTAGCTCTTGGACCTGATGGTGTAGGTCTGGAGCCGGGTCATTGTCCAAAGCCTGCGCATCAGCTCCCACAGGCCCTGCCGACAAGGGCGCCGCCTCCTGGTGGTAAGTGATAGCAGGGCGCTTGTGGGTCACAACGCCACCCGGTGCCGGTTCTCGGAGCACCCGGATGGCTCTGTCCTTGAACTGTGCAAAGCCCAGATGGGGATCCTGTAAGGCCATTGCCCGCAACTGGGTTCGGTGGGTATTACAATACAGTCCCTCTATAAACTGTTCGGTCAACAGCCTGTCCTCGTTTCCCATTCCATCAGGGTCGGTCTGCTTAATGGCCCTCAGGGCCTCTTGTAGGTTTAGTGCATAGTCCCTTATACTCTCATGCGCTCGCTGCTTGCACCCGTAGAATCTAAGCTTAATCTCGGCTGAGGTGCGGGTATCAAAGGTGTCCTTCAGCCGGGTTAGTATCCCTGCGACAGTCTTCCTCCCAGGTGGCCAGGATTTTACTTCCCTTTTGGCTGCCCCGGTTAGTTGGGCCACCAGGATGCTCACTTTTTGCTCTTCTGTGAGGGGGTACACCTGGAAGAGGCTATCCAGCTTTTCTCTAAAGTCATGCAGGGTATGTGACTCCCCTGAGTACTGGGGTAGCCAAGCTGCTCCCGGGATATAGGGCATGGTGAAGGGCATAACTGCAGCAGCGGTAGCGCTGGCGGGGGTTGAGGCAGTGAAGCTCTCCTCCGTATCCGACATCTTCCTCCCCCCTAGTGGACCGTGGCCTACCTTGCGATGATCCTGTTCCGTAGGCCGCGGCTCCGCAGTGGATCGTCAGGGTTGAGGACCTTCCGTCGCGCTCCTGTGACGTCGGCGTCTCCTGGGCTCCTTCCAGGACCTTACGCAACGTCCGGACGTGAGGCGGGGCTTCAGTTCTCGCGCGCTTTCGGAGTCCACGCCCCTCTTCTTAACGCGCGGCGTCCTCAAGATGGCGTCCAATGGCGGGAAAACTCCACGGATGGCGGGAAGAAGGCAGAAGATGGCGCCGGATGGCGGGAAACTTCACCGATGGCGGGAAGAAGGCTGAAGATGGCGCCGGATGGCGGGAATCTTCACCACAGGTAAGTTTGAAAAGTCTCTTTTTCAGGCACGCAGTACCCGGTGGTTGCGGGCACGAAATCCTGCCGACTACGCCAAAGTTGACGCGCCCCTGGGCCTGTGTCGCGCTGCGTTGCGCACGCGGGAGCTTACCCGGAGCCGGATCTCTTGAGGGTTGTAGTCTCGTGGCGGTGACCCGGTCCGTGCCCAGGGAGTCAAACTGAGCGGCGATGTAACAGCGGTAGATGCAGGACGACTACGCCACCCGTTGAATGCAGCTATGGAGCTGCCGCTGCAGGACAGTCCGCTGAGGCCGGTGGATGGATGGTGCAGCGTAGATGGTATAACCCCCAACGGGAGGGGTATGGCCTCAGGGCAGCAGATGTGGATGATGGGGGTAGCAGGAACCACTCAGAGACGGTGCGGTGTAATTCAGGGTCTTTACTGGTAACAACGATAGACCCTCCCGGAGTACTTGCTAGTGAACGGGGCCTGGTCAGTCCTTGAGCAGATGGGATCTCCCCTGGCCAGGCGGAGTTGTAGGCCTCCCAAACTGACTGTACTCTTCTGGCTACCTTGCTAGAAGCGGATATAAGTAGCCCACGTCCCTGAGTGTACCGTGTGGTGCTCACCCGTATGGCCGGTGACTCGGGGCCTTCTAATGGCTTCCGCTCCACGATGGCGGTGCTGGTCCCACGCGTGTGACCGTGCCTTCGGGTTTCTGGGCCTGAGGACCTGAAATCCCCTGCCGGTCGGCTTCTGCTGCTGGGTAAGAGTTAGTCCCCACAGCCTCGGACGCCGGGTCCGGTAAGAAAGCTTCTCAGTCAGGGCGAGCTCTGCAGCTGCCAGCCCCTGACTTGTAGTAGTATTGCTCCCACTGAGCTTCTGCTGTTTCTTCCTGTGACTGTTTCTTGTCTCTACTCTCCTTGACTGCTAACCCTGCTTCAGCCCCGGGTTTATATAGGGGAAGTTCTTCCCCTCCCAAGACTGGGCAGGAGGTGTGGCATGCACAGGATCCCTGACCAAAGGACCTCCCACCTGCTCTCAGACATAATATCTCTATCACTGTGGCAACCAGACCCCTGGGGTGTCACACTAACTTCTATCATCATCATCATGCTCCTCACTTTGGCACTCTCAACTCGCCTGATGGAGAAGCCAGGGCCCACCGGAGGAGTCTGGTTCTCTGGTGGGCTCATCCAATGCTGCCCTAAAGCAGGCCAGGCTAAGACAATTGTTGGGGAAGTTTGAAGGAGAAATAGGGGCGGCTGGGAACCGCTTATGGACAACCGGCCGCCCCCAGGCGGCTGGGGACCGTGTGTGGACACCCGGCTGCAGGGTGGCTGGGGACCAAGTATGGACACCCGGCCGCCCCCTGGCGGCTGGGGACCGAGCGTGGACACCCGGCTTTTAGGCAGTAACCTGGTTGTCAGAGATGCTTCCAGGGGTCTTCCCCATGCTGTTCCCATGTCTTTTCAGCACTGTATGCATGTGTCACACAGCACATGGCCAGATAAGATTGTAAAATATTAAAATTACATTTCCCGGTGAATACATTTGTCACGGTTGAAAGCAATACAAAAGTGCAAAAACGCATAAAAAATGCTACTTGTGAACATAGCCCAAGGTGTGGAGGAGTATTTTTGTTTTTGGTTATTTATTTTACCTTATACACAAGTCTTTACTCTGCAAAGGATGTTCCTAAACATATTTCACAGGAAAACCGTTTCAGTTTAGTTTTTGAACGTTATATTGTGAGCTTAATACCTCTGACCACGTTGTTGACAGCAGTGACCTGGGGGTCAGAAATGCTTCCTGGGGCGATGCCCATGCTGTCCCCTTGTCTTTTGAGCATTGTTACTATAGTTTTGGGCACTTTTTAGGCTTTCTACAGACTGCCGGGGGTGCCGCCGCAAAAATGCTCGGGTCTCCCATAGACTAACATTGAGCTTCGAGCACCCGAGCATTTTAGTGCTCGCTCAACACTAATAATCACCACACTCTATGGAGACTCATTGTAACAAATTTAAGGAGCAACATACTAAAAACATTTTAATTGATAAATGTCATAAAACATAAAAAATAAAAATATTAGGCATTTTATATAATAATAATAATAATTAAAAAATAAAATAATAATCATTTTATTATTCCATGGTGCTTTACAATTCAGATGTTACATGTGCAATGTCAGACATTACAAAGTAGCACAATTCCTACAAGAGGAGGTGAGGTCCCTGCTCACAAGTTTGCAACTTAAAAGTAAAGTTGGACACAAAAGGTAATAAGTGTTTGTAGTATATGGTACGGCCACCTTTTAGAATAAATAAGGATATACATATAAGGCTGCATGAACCGGCCACCAGCCGGTATCTGTGTAGTGAGCTGGCAGACTCTGGCTGTTCTGTGATAATTGAGATAGAGCCTGTTACAGGAATGATTACGCAGGATGGTGTTGCCACCTTGTGGCCAGAGGTTGCACCTGCGCAGGGTGTGATGACAGAGAAAAAGACTGAGCCTCCTGTGTCCCGCCCTAGAGAGTCACGTGACCAGAGTGGGAAGCAGGAAAAAGCGCGCAAAGAGTCTGTTGTCTGTGAAAAGAGCCAGGACGGTGTGCAGCTCCTCGTGTGTGGTGTAGAGGAGACTCTCAACGTGATTTCTTTTATCTGACACCTTATCCTCAGAGCCTTCCCCAGCTTCTGCACTGCTGAAGGATTCAGCTGTTACACTCCCTGCTACTGGAGTGTGGACTACATAAGGGAATCCACAAAAGCTGCTATCCGGATCAGAGAGACTGTAAGCGGGACCTCTGGCGAGAGGCCGAAGTATTCCTTTCTTTCAGTAAAATTTGTTGTTCCTGTCTTCTTCGGCTGGGACCCCTTCCTGCAAAGACAGACAGGCCTGCGACGGGGGACACATCCTTCTGGAGTAAAGGACTGGTAACGTGTGAGTAGGGACAGTGAGAGTCAGCTTATAAGTACACGTTATTGCTGTGCATATTTACGGTTGTCATTTATTGTGTTCTGCTGTGTATACAAGTAAAGATACGGTTATCATGATAGAGTCTGTGTGTGGGGATCTTGCTGGGCCAGATCATAGATACCAACGCTCGGCCTTGCCCGCGGTCACTTCATCTGGCGTAGTCGACAGGATCTGTGACCAACAAGATTCCCACCCAGGCCACGTGTACAGTCAGAAAGCCCCGCCGGTGTCTATTGTGAATCAGGTCAGGAAATTTGACGGACGAAACTACCCTGTACCAGAGTGGGCGGAACAAGTCCGGATACTGGGGGAAATATATAATATTGACCCTAAGACCTTGGCAGAAATGGCGGTACTGACGCTAGAGGGGGAGGCATGGACGACAGTCAGACTGGAGACGGCCAGGGGCCAGCGTACAGTAGATGATTTGGTGCGGGTGCTGGAGAACACCTATAGGCTGACCACATACCAGGGAACACTGCAACACATGTTCTTTAGACGGACGCAGCTTGAATGGGAGGATATTCCCCAATATGCGAACGCCCTTCAGGTACTCCTTGAACAAGCCTGTGGAAAAGGGGAACAACTAGCTGGTATGGCTCCTCGTGACCTGGTACTGAGAGACCAATTTGTAATAGGACTGAGAGACCAGTATCTTAACCGCACGTTACAGGACTTGATCCGGATGATGCCGACTCTTACTTTTGCTGAAGTCAAACAGGAAGCCATAGAACGTTCAACGGGACCCGTCATGGATGTGGGGATTCAAGGTGCTGCGTGCAGATCCATATCTGACATTAAAAATCCGAACAGTGACACGGAAGACCTGAAACAGATGGTAGCAGACTTACAGAAACAGGTATTACAGTTGACATTAGACCGACAGGGAGACCAGCGAAGACAGCCTAGTCGTCCCGTGAGACAGTGTTGGTCATGCGGTGATCCTCGCCATAGGGCAAATCGTTGTCCTCAACACTTCCCTCCGCAAAAACCTCCGTCGCACCAACAAACAAACCCTCAGTCGCCCCAGCGAAGGGAATTTCGATCAGACCAGCGAATGGAACCCCAGCCATATCCACAAGCAGAGCTACCACGCCGGGCCTCACCACAATGGCCGCCGTTAAACTAGACATCCCTGCAGCTGAGGCTCGCGCAGCAGGGGAGGCCAAGGAGAGGGGTGTGGAAAAACAGAGCCGATGGCGGAGTGCTCTTGCCTCGAATAGCCCGACACTTGAAGTTGTCCTGGAAGGAATTGCCGTACAGGGACTGATGGACACCGGGTCACAAGTGACCACAATCTCTGAACAGTTTTACGAAAATTACCTCAAACCAAGAACTGCTCGTGACCCAGACACCGCCATTAAGATTATTGCGGCTAATAATCTACCCATTCCAGTGACCGGAGTTGCTTGGATGGACACAAAGGCCTGCGGACAGGACTTATGGAAACGAGGGATCGTCATCGTCAAGGAAGGTTTCGGCTCCGAGACCCATGTGATAGTTGGAATGAACATCTTGAAAGACCTGGATCTTATGCTGTTGACAAGAAAAGGACCCAAATACTGGCAGAAAGTCACCAAACATAAGCCGACTCATCTGGCATTCCAGCGCGTAATCCGGACCGTTGGACTTCAACAGATGGCAGAGGAACAACTACCCCTAGCCGCCATTACGGTGCCACGCCGTACTCGGATTACTTTGCCCGCTGAAAAAGAGACAGTCATTTCCTTACCCCTTAACACCCACCGACAACTTGAGGGGGTTGAAGTGTTGGTCAAGCCGAGGACCCCAAGTGGGGGTAAGCTAAACCCACTAGTTGCTCGCACTCTAGCCGTCGTGAGGAACGGGAGAGTCCATGTCAGGTTAAACAACACTGCAGACGTAGGCCTAGCCCTTGAAGCCGGCACTCAGCTTGCCCGGGTATATGCTCTACCCACGGAAGTGAATCCCATTGGACCCCTAAAATTCACCCCGTCTACAGAAGGCGACTGGACGGTAACCGTCTCAGCCATAAACGATCAAGTAGATGATGAAGACATTGGGTGAAAACTACGGGAAAAAGTACAGCTAGACACGTCTCAATACACCAAACAAGAAGTGTCTCAAGTGGAGGAACTCCTACGGGAACACCAAAACTCCTTTGCAAAGCATGACACAGACTTTGGGTGTACCACCAGTATCCAGCACGAGATATCCACGGGCGACACCCCCCCATATCCGCGAGAGGTACCGGCAGATACCACATCAGCAATACCAGGAGGTGAAAAGCCTGTTAGAATCCATGCTACGCGCCGGAGTGGTACGTGAAAGCCAGAGCCCATGGGCTGCACCCGTGGTGATAGTCAAAAAGAAAGATGGTTCCCTAAGATTTTGCGTGGACTACCGTAGGCTGAACGCTTGCACTATCCGGGACTCATATCCACTTCCTCGGATCGAAGAGTCACTGACGGCCCTAAAAAAGGCCAAATATTTTTCGTCCCTAGACCTGGCCAGTGGATATTGGCAGGTTCCAATGAGTGAGAAGGACAGGGAAAAGACCGCCTTCATCCTTCCCATGGGCCTGTATGAGTTCGACCGGATGCCGTTCGGCTTGAATAACGCTCCGGGGACCTTTCAGAGACTGATGGAACGCTGTCTGGGAGACTTCAACTTTGAGTTTACGCTGATATACCTTGACGACATCGTGGTATACTCCGCCACCTTTGAGGATCATCTTCACAAGCTTGGCCAAGTGTTCCAGCGCTTGAGGGGACACGGCTTGAAGTTGAAGCCCAGCAAGTGCCTTCTGTTCCAGCAGGAAATCGACTACTTGGGTCACCGGATCTCGGCCGAAGGTGTCCAGCCCTCTCCGGAGAAGATAGCAGCCGTTCAAGAGTGGCCGCAGCCAACTACCGTCAAAGAAGTCCGGGCTTTTCTGGGACTGGCAGGCTACTACCGTCGGTTTGTCAAGGACTTTGCTCGGCTTGCTGAACCACTGCATGAGGTTCTCCGAGGGACCGCGAACAGTCCCAGAGGGCGACGCATCAGTTGGGGGCCTGACCGAGAAAAATCCTTTCAGGCACTTAAGGCTGCTCTAACATCCCCCCTGTTCTGGCGTATGCAGATTACACATTACCGTTTCAGTTGCAAACCGACGCCAGCCTTCAATGCCTAGGGGTGGTCCTCTCTCAAGTTCAAGATAATAAAGAACGCATGATAGCCTATGCCTGTAGGTCTCTCCGTGATACCGAAAAGAATCCCGTCAACTACAGCTCCTTCCGTTTGGAACTCTTGGCTCTGACTTGGGCTATGACGGAGAAATTTGCCGGCTATCTGACAGGAGCGAAGGTGCTGGTCATGACGGACAACAATCCTCTTGCCCACCTAGAGAATGCCAAACTAAGGGCAATGGAACAGCGCTGGATGGCCAGGCTCTCTAGATTCCAGTACAAAATTAAATACAGAGCGGGGAACGAGAATCAGAATGCTGACAGCCTGTCTAGAGTGACATCATCCCCGCCAGTGGGGGACTGGGATGAAGAGTTGGAGGAAGATGAGATGCCTGACTTTGCCCGGCTCGCAAAGCAAATAGAAGATAGCCGCCAGTATGCTGTAGGAGGGATTGAAGCCGTAGTGGGATCTCCCCTGTCCCAGCAAGAATGGGCCAAGCTTCAAGATCGAGATCCCGAGCACGTCTTACTGAAACAGTATGTGAATAAACAAGAGAAACCGCCCTCCGAAGTGAGAGACCGACTATCGACCGGAGCCTTGGCTCTGCTCGCCCAATGGGATCGGCTGATCGTGAAAGATGGAGTCCTGTGTCGCAGGGCCCTTCTATCCCATATGCTGGAGGAGTGTTTGCAGATTGTCGTCCCGGTGTAGTTGGCCCATGAGATGGTGGGCGAAGCTCACAGGAGGAACGGCCACTTCGGCATAGACAAGACCCTCCGGTGGACCCAGCAGTTCATTTTTTGTCCGGGGCTCCGTAAGCTGGTTGTAAACATCTGTCAAGGATGCCGTACCTGTGAATTCCACAAGTCCGCGGAGCAGCGTGCCCCCGTCCAGACTATTAAGACGTCGAGGCCCCTCGAACTGTTGATGGTGGACTATCTGTTGATCGGAACGGCGAATAGTGGCTACCAGTACTGTCTGGTGATGGTGGACCACTTCACGAAATTGGCCGTCGCTGTTGCTACCAAGGATCAGACTGCTGAATCAGCTGCACAGGCCATCTGTCAGCAATTCGTTCGGGTCTACGGGTGTCCGGAGCGGCTACACTCTGATCAGGGGGCTTGTTTCGAAGGGCGAGTCATTGAAGAACTCCAACGGATGTATGGAATCAAGAAGTCCAGGACCACCCCTTACCATCCACAAGGGAATGGCGCGTGTGAACGCTTTAACTGGACCCTCTTACAACTGATCCGGACACTGGCTGAAGACAAAAAGCCCGACTGGTCTCGATTCCTCCCAGAACTGCTGTGGGCCTATAATAATCAAGTCCATTCCGTCACCGGATACACCCCATTACCCTTCTCTTTGGCCTTCCAGACAAAGACATCCATGAGTTGCAACTGTCTAGCTCCGAAGAAGATACCTGTGGTACCTATCCTTCCTGGCTACAAACACACCGCCAGAGAATGGAGACTGTCTACCGGCTAGTAGGCCAACAAATCCAGGATCAAGTGCACGCTGACCCACTTCCGGTACAAGAGGACTCACTGAATGTAGGTCAACTGGTCCTAGTCCGTATAAAGAAACCGCAAGGGAAACTCCGGCCCAAGTGGGAGACTGAAGTCTATCGAGTAATTGGACAGCCGTACCCCGGTGGCCCCGTCTATCGAGTGCAGGGCGAAGACAGTGGCAGCATCCGAACTTTGCACCGTAATATGTTGCGCCCCTGCCGTTCCCAGCCTGACTCCCCTACTGTGATACCTAGAGAGATGGATATCACTAATACTGTCGGAGACGCTGACCCTGGGGATGTAGAGATTGAATGCATGCCTACCCCTGTCCGTCCGACTGACGCACTTGGACCGATTACCTCCTCTACTGACATGTCGACTGGGAAAGAGAGTGGGGTGACTGATCGGAGGGAGGGGATCCAACCTGTTAGGCGGACAACGAGAACCGCTGCAGGGGTACCTCCAGGACAGTCCTACAGAGACCAATATGTGTGGCCCTCTTCCCAGCCGCCCCCTGTCACATCCACAGCCATCGCCGCCCTGGAACCGGTCGTTGACAGGGACTGCCAACCTTTGAGTGGGGGGGCGTGTAGTGAGCTGGCAGACTCTGGCTGTTCTGTGATAATTGAGATAGAGCCTGTGACAGGAATGATTACGCAGGATGGTGTTGCCACCTTGTGGCCAGAGATTGCACCTGCGCAGGGTGTGATGACAGAGAAAAAGACTGAGCCTCCTGTGTCCCGCCCTAGAGAGTCATGTGACCAGAGTGGGAAGCAGGAAAAAGCGCGCAAAGAGTCTGTTGTTGTCTGTGAAAAGAGCCAGGACGGTGTGCAGCTCCTCGTGTGTGGCGCAGAGGAGACTCTCAACGTGATTTCTTTTATCTGACATCTTATCCTCGGGGCCTTCCCCAGCTTCTGCACTGCTGAGGGATACAGCTATTACACTCCCTGCTACTGGAGTGTGGACTACATAAGGGAATCCACAAAAGCTGCTATCCGGATCAGAGAGACTGTAAGCGGGACCTCTGGCGAGAGGCCGAAGTATTCCTTTCTTTCAGTAAAATTTGTTGTTCCTGTCTTCTTCAGCTGGGATGCCTTCCTGCAAAGACAGACAGGCCTGCGACGGGGGACACATCCTTCTGGAATAAAGAACTGGTAACGTGTGAGTAGGGACAGTGAGGGTCAGCTTATCAGTACACGTTATTGCTGTGCATATTTACGGTTGTCATTTATTGTGTTCTGCTGTGTTAAAAATGTATACAAGTAAAGATACGGTTATCAAGATAGAGTCTGTGTGTGGGGATCTTGCTGGGCCAGATCATAGATACCAACGCGCGGCCTTGCCCACGGTCACTTCATCTGTATATGTTCAGATTTTTTATCAGTTAACAAAATGCATAGTTAAGATTGATAAATGCAAAAAAATGTTAGTAAACCTAGAAATTTGTTTTTTAGTTAATTTTTATTTTATTTTAATTAATAATAGCATAGAAGGATAAGGAGGGGGACTAGGAACATAATCAATAGCCAAAATCATAGTCAGGAGGACAGCCGGGGTCAGATACTGGGTGATCAGTAAAAGCCAATCAGTATGAATACCGCGGAGCCCGGTGACAGAGGCGTTACTGAAACATGTCCAGGTAGAGATGGACCAGTCAGAAGGCCACAGGTAGATGGTGAAGGTCCTTCTATACAGCTCCAGCAGTGATGGTGGATCTGCTGGACTTCAGGTTTTCTGTCTTTTAGATGGTTTCAGGGCAACAGTGACAACATGCAAATGCACGAGCAGCCCTGGATAATCCACGCCGGCAGGATGATAAGATCCGGCGGAAGATGGAACCTATGAGAAGAGAAGTAAATATAATGTAAGTGATGGGACTCCATAATACATGATACTACTGTGCGGTCACTGTGCCGGACGGCAGAGGAATCTCATCACACAGAGGTCAGGGATCATTGTCAGCCATCATACATGTGACAATCCATCACTGACAGATGACATCTGCTCCGCATGAATTATTCTCACTGACCGACATCACACAACATGGAGCTGATTCTCACACTTACCTCGTCTCTTATTCCCCTTTTCTACATTTTCAGATTTTTCTTGCTCTTTACTCAGATTTATTGAAGATTTTCTTTCCTCCTGAGCTGGAAATTCTGATCAGAAAGTAAAAAAAACCTCAGTAACGACATATTCCCATGGGACCTGCTTAGTCTCCTGTATATAGTCCTGTCTCCTATAGTCCTGAAAATCTAGTATTGCTTCATAATAGGGCAGAATAAGTCCTATATAATGTGCATAACCTCATCTGAGGGACATTAGATGTACCACTAATATAGAGAAGTAAGTGTCCTGTCTGCCGCCATGTGGTACATCATTGATGAGAGATATTTTATAATAGGAGACGATGTCTCCTTATGATGATGTAGGTTATTGGATGCTACAACATATCTCACAGAAACAATGAAAAAAACTTCTGTACACAATGTAAGGAAATAGAGATAGAGTATGGGCCATGGGCAACATAATTGGGATCCATGAAACATAGACAACATAGGAAACCTATTACAGAAAAACCACGTAGAAATATTTGAGCCTTAAAGACAACATTCACATTGTTGGTGCTGTAGACATGTACATACCTGACAATGGGGACGAGGATGGCAAACTGCTAATAGCATCTTCTCTATCAGATAGAGGAACAGAATCTTTCTGCCTGTTTGAAAGAAAATAAATGTGTAAATCAGAAATAAATGCAGTATAAAAGGGGTTTTCTCAGTATAAGAACATGGACAATAGGGCCTAATAGGATGCATGACCGTCATAGTGGGGAAGGTTTCCTGCTCAAAACTACCTTCTATAGAGCCGAGCAGAAATCAGCTGCTAAGCATGACTGGCATGTAATACTACATCTCTGCCACAATATGGGCAGCACTAAAAATGCATGACCGGCCGCAATTATAGACTGTTAGTTATCACCAGCAGTTTCTAAAGGCAAAAGCACAATTACCGCTCATCATGGGGTGGTGGATGCTGAATTTGATAATATGGTATTTATATCCTATATTTGATGTTGTGTACATATATCATCCTGAAGCTCCCAGTAGTGGCCCCATAATCTACTCACATCTCTGAGATGTTTGTGCTGGATTCTACGGTATACTCTGGAGAGGACTTGGGATCCTCATTGTCCATTGTCCTGGTAGCAGTGGTACAGAGCTAAATGTGGAAACAATAAAAAATATATGAAATAATTTAATGTTTACTTTTACGTGTCTTTTACACATATTTTGGATTTATTAATCACATACTTACTTTTGAAAATCGTTCAGAAGTTGATATAAAATTGTGGAAGTCAAGACTCTCATTGTCCTCACTTGTGTGCTCTGAGACCAGATGTTTGTTTATATCATAATGATCTACAAGACATAGATAATGAAGTGCTATTAGAGGTTGTCAGTATAACACAGTCACCATTTATCATTAATATTAATGGGAAACAATTGTTACATATTAAGGAAGACGAGACAAACAGCCGCTTAGTCTAGATGACGTCTTCTTCTACTTACTCATAAATAAGCTGGTGTCCACATCTGATGTTAGCTTAGGAACATACACCGGCTTTTGACTTAGAAGGTTATAAAAGTCTAAGTCACTTAAGAAGGGATGACCCTTGATCTCAAATACTCCTCCTGGATAAAGAAAAACAAAGGTGATGTGGATATTGTCAGAAACTCCCCCATATCTAAACGGTGTATCTTAATCTGAACTAATTATATAACTGAGCCGACATGTAAGAAATAGACTAAAGCACTAAAAATGCACAAGCTGATAGACAAGTGCCGATCCTCATGTACATTTGCGATATGTCCTCGGTGTAATAAGGAAATAATAATATTATTATATCTGTTACCTGTCCCAAGTCTATGCACAGGATTTATTATGAGCAGCTCTGTGATAAGGGTCTGAGCATCAGGTGGAGGAGCACGATCACAATTCCAAATTATGTGTCCTGTTATGTAGAAAATTACAGAACATAAAACCTCTTTACTGGACTATAAGATAAAGCAAAGGAAAAAACTAAACTAATGTAACCAGTCAAAGCAATGATTGGATCATTCTACTTACCAATGCCAATACTTTTATAAAGCTCAATTACAGAACCCCCACGAAGTGGTACGTATCCCAGGAGAAATTCAAGTAGGATTATCCCCATTGACCACCAGTCAACAGGTCTTCCGTAGCCTTTCTTTAGGATGATCTCTGGGGCTTTGTATAACGGGGTGCCACAGTCCTGGAAACCAAGAGAGATTAGAGATGAAAATAGATTAAATTATTATTTTGCCAAGTTTTCGACATAAAAACAGAATGACAGAAGATAAAATATCAGTGGAAAAGTTATCTAAAAATGAAGAATGTAGAGAAGACACAATAGGGTGATGAGATTTGTACAGAACCAGCTAAGTTCCTGTAAATAATGCTGACCTCACGGTTCAGGAACTCTCTGGCGATGTCCTCCGCTAATTCCTTGTAGATGTTGGTGTTTGGTATCATGACACCAACTTTTGAAAGCCCAAAATCTGTGACTTTAATATGTCCAGTAGACGTTATCAGGAGGCTGTGAAAGAAAAGATGGGTTTAGCTTCATAGACCGTGAGATGATAAAGGATAAATTTCCCCCTTTTGTTATAATACAGGGGGCACTTACTTCTCTGGCTTCAAGTCTCTGTGCACCACACCATAACTATGGAGGTATTCTACAGCAAGAACCGCTTCTGCAAAGTATAAGCGGGCCAAGGGGACAGGTAAAGGACCCCTGGTTCTTAGGAGGGTCCTGCAGTCTCCACCTATAGAAGAAAGAAAATATGACAGGTAAGTGGTTTATTCAGCGGATCACCATAATGTATAATGAGAAGTGAGCAGAGACATTGGGGCAGGAGAGAATATATAAAGATATAATGTATATTCGACATAATATTAGTCTGAAGTCATGGTGAAACGTCATCCATGTAACTAATAACACAAATAGCATCTTGTCTACAGCTGGAGATACTGACAGTGCGGACATACAGGGAGATCACACACATCAATGACTTTCCGGGCATGTTGGTAATGGATAACCTGTAGTAAATGCTCTGTGGGGATGTGTGACACCCCAGGGGTCTGGTTGCCACAGTAACGTAATGTTATGTCTGAGAGCAGGTGGGAGGTCCTTTGGTCAGGGATCCTGTGCATGCCACACCTCCTGCCCAGCCTGGGGAGGGGAAGAACTTCCCCTGTATAAACCCGGGACTGAGGAGGGTTAGTCAGTCCAGGAAGAGGAGAGACAAGAGCAGCATAGGAAGCAGCAGAGTCACAAGGAGTCAGGGGCTGGCAGCTACAGAGCTCGCCCTGACTAAGAAGTTTCTTTACCGGACCCGGAGTCCGAGGCTGTGGGGACTAACTTCTACCCAGCAGCAGAATCCGTCAGGCAGGGGATTTCAGGTCCCCTGGCCCAGAAGCCCGAAGGCCCGGTCACACGCGTGGGACCAGCACCGCCATCGTGGAGCGGAAGCCATTAGAAGGCCCCGAGTCACCGGCCATACGGGTGAGCACCACACGGTACACTCAGGGACGTGGGCTACTTACATCAGCTTCTAGCAAGGTAGCCAGAAGAGTACAGTCAGCTTGGGAGGCCTACAACTACGCCTGGCCAGGGGAGATCCCATCTGCTCAAGGACTGACCAGGCCCCGTTCGCTAGCAAGTACTCCGGGAGGGTCTATCGTTGTTACCAGTAAAGACCCTGAATTACACCGCACCGTCTCTGAGTGGTTCCTGCTACCCCCATCATCCACGTCGGCTGCCCTGAGGCCATACCCCTCCCGTTGGGGGTTATACTAACACGCTGCACCATCCTTCCACCGGCCTCAGCGGTCTGCCCTGCAGCAGCAGCCCCCTGGCTGCACTCAACGGGTGGCGTAGTCATCAACCATTTTCTACCAATAGACTGCCGTCCAGTTTGACTCCCTGGGCACGGACCGGGTCACCGCCACGAGACTACAACCCTCACCAGATCCGGCTCCGGGTAAGCCCTCGCCTCCGCAGCGCGACACCGGCCCAGGGGTGTATCAGATGTAACCATTCACATTGAAAAATCCTAATTTTAAGAGTGGTGATAAAATGTAAGCAGACATGGTCTGAATATAATACAATGTACGTGTCCTACCTCCTACATACTCCATGACCATACACAGGTGAGATCTTGTAGGGAAGGAGCAGAGCATGGAGACCACAAAGGGACAATCAGCGAATGTCAGGATGTCCCTCTCCAGAAAGGCCATTTCCACTTTCCGTGGCCTATCCAAGTTCTTCTTGGCCATTTTCTTCATAGCAAAGACCTGTTGTGAGACTTTATGATGCACTAAGTAGACGGCACTAGAGAGAAGGAGAATCCAAGGGTTATAATAAATCCTTATTACAGTCTGTATATAGAAGTCATTATATGATTTTCTGTACTAATGTTTATACTAGAAGTCCGGCCATCACTAGAAATCCACATCTAGAAATACATGAGACACTACATAGATCACCTATGGGAGGTTCCACAATGCCACGTCTGCCGGAGCCCTCACCAAGGTCACATTACAGGTGAGAGAATCTACCGAAATTCTTCTTGGGCAGATTCTCTATAATTGACCAGTAGTTACGATTCAGTCCAAATAAAAATTGGTCCAAATTGAAAGTCCTCCAATTGCTGTAAGCAGATGTTTTTTAAGCTCTCTCCACACCCCAAAGCATAATAAATGGAGGGGAGGAAATACGTTAAAATGTAATTAAACATAATATACCCACCTGTCCTAGGCCCTCACCTGTCCATCACTGCAGTCCTCCATCCTCTGTGCCAGTCTTTGGTTGTTCTGGCGCCCCCTTCTGCTGCTGAGGCCAGTGATTGGACTCACATGGTCATGGTGGACGGTGGCAGGTGCAGATGTCATTGATGTCCATATCGTGTCACCCCTATCGTGACCATGTGTAGCCAATAACTCTTATCAGCTCCATAATGAAGCCCCCCCAAAAAAACAAGGACTGGAGCGGAGAGCAGGAAAGCTCTGGTGGAGGTGGCAGCATAAGGACAGATGAGGGTCCAGGACAGGTGAGTGTAATGTATTATATTATTTGAATCCCTTTCCTTACAGTTTGATTTGTTACAGATCAGTTTGCTCAACTGGATATACAGTACAGTAACTGAGCTGAATAGTGACATTTAGATGTGGACAGTGGTGTGGACTTGTATCGTTTCCCTATGACAGTGATGGCGAACCTTTTAGAGACCGAGTGCCCAAACTGCAATCCAAAACTCACTTATTTATCGCAAAGTGCCAACACGGCAATTTAACCTGAATACTGTCTGAGGTTTTATTTTGGAAAAACAACTCCTACATTAGCACGCAATAGAGTCTATAGCAAAGAGCTTGTAAGCGCTGCAGTCCAAGCCTAAGATTCTCGCCACCGATTGCAGAGGAGGTCTGTTCTTGAGAATGGAGAGGATTTTTATTCAAAAGTAAAATTGCAAAGTCGTTTGTTTTTACAACCTCTTTGTTTCTGTAACCCTTTATCATGATGAGAATAACCCTTTAAGCCAGGGATGTCAAACTTTAATATACAGAGGGCCAAAATTAAAAGCTTGGACAAAATCACAGGCCAAACTTTATATTTGTTAAAAAATGTCTACAATTCAGGAAGTTTTTCCTTATCAAATAAAACTATTAACTTTTGCAATTATATTGTAATAATATAATATGTTATGTAAGAGCCGTAAAAAGCATGGCCTAATGTAAATATGTAATAACAAAAGGATAAAAAAACTTGAATAAAACAGATAATAAAGTATGATGCAAACAAATGTGCCCCCAAACAGAGTATGATACCCCCACAGTGAATTCCTCCACATGCACAGTATGATGACCCTACTGTACCCCCCATCAATCCCTGGTGACCCCATCACAGTATGATTGTGACCCCATCACAGTATGATTCTCCAGCAGTAATCCCCACACAGCCCTCCATACAGTATAATGGTCCCCACATAGTTCTCCATACAGTATAATGACACCACATAGTCCTCCATACAGTGTAATGGGCCCCACATAGTCCTCCATACAGTATAATGGGCCCCACATAGTCCTCCATACAGTATAATGGCCCCATATAGTCCTCCATACAATGTAATGGCCCCACATAGTCCTCCATACAGTACAATGGCCTCACATAGTCCTCCATACAGTATAATGGCCCCACATAGTCCTCCATACAGAATAATAGGCCCCACATTGTCCTCCATACAGTATAATGGTCCCCACATAGTTCTCCATACAGTATAATGACACCACATAGTCCTCCATACAGTGTAATGGGCCCCACATAGTCCTCCATACAGTATAATGGGCCCCACACAGTCCTCCATAAAGTGTAAAGGGCCCCACATAGTCCTCCTTACAGTATAATGGCCCCCACATAGTCCTCCATACAGTGTAATGGGCCCCACATAGTCCTCCATACAGTGTAATGGCCTCACATAGTGCTCCATACAGTGTAATGGGCCCACATAGTCCTCCATACAGTATAATGGCCCCATATAGTCCTCCATACAATGTAATGGCCCCACATAGTCCTCCATACAGTACAATGGCCTCACATAGTACTTCATACAGAATAATGGGCCCCCATATGGTCCTTCCTACAGTATAATGGCCCCCACATAGTCCTCCATACAGAATAATGGGCCCCCATATGGTCCTTCGTACAGTATAATGGCCCCACATAGTCCTCCATACAGAATAATGGGCCCCACATAGTCCTAAATACAGAATAATGGGCCCCCATATGGTCCTTCCTACAGTATAATGGCCCACACATAGTCCTCTATACAGTGTAATGGGCCCCACATAGTCCTCCATACAGTGTAATGGCCACATATAGTCCTCCATACAGTGTAATGGGCCCACATAGTCCTCCATACAGTATAATGGCCACACATAGTCCTCCATACAGAATAATGGGCCCCCATATGGTCCTTCCTACAGTATAATGGCCCCCACATAGTCCTCCATACAGTGTAATGGGCCCCACATAGTCCTCCATACAGTGTAATGGCCCCATATAGTCCTCCATACTGTGTAATGGGCCCATATAGTCCTCCATACAGTATAATGGCCCCACATAGTCCTCCATACAGTATAATGGCCCCACATAGTCCTCCATACAGTATATTGGCCTCATATAGTCCTTCCTACAGTATAATGGGCCCCACATACTCTTTCATACAGTATTATGAGCACCACATAGTCCTCCATACAGTGTAATGGTCCCACATAGTCCTCCATACAGTACAATGGCCTCACATAGTCCTCCATACAGAATAATGGGCCCCACATAGTCCTCCATACAGAATAATGGGCCCCCATATGGTCATTCCTACAGTATAATGGCCCCCACACAGTCCTCCATACAGTGTAATGGGCTCCACATAGTCCTCCATACAGTATAATGGCCCCACATAGTCCTCCATACAGTATAATGGCTCCAAATGCTCCTCCATATTGTAAAATGGCCCCATATAGTCCTCCATACAGAATAATGGGCCCCCATATGGTCATTCCTACAGTATAATGGCCCCCACATAGTCCTCCATACAGTGTAATGGGCTCCACATAGTCCTCCATACAGTGTAATGGCCCCATATAGTCCTCCATACAGTGTAATGGGCCCACATAGTCCTCCATACAGTATAATGGCCCCACATAGTCCTCCATACAGTATAATGGCCCCACATAGTCCTCCATACAGTATATTGGCCCCATATAGTCCTTCCTACAGTATAATGGGCCCCACATACTCTTTCATACAGTATTATGAGCACCACATAGTCCTCCATACAGTGTAATGGGCCCCACATAGTCCTCCATACAGTATAATGGCCCCACATAGTCCTCCATACAGTATAATGGCTCCAAATGCTCCTCCATATTGTAAAATGGCCCCATATAGTCCTCCATACAGTATAATGGCCCCGCATACTTCTCCATATTTTATAATGGCTCCATATAGTCCTCCATACAGTATAATGGCCCCGCATAGTCCTCCATACAGAATAATGGGCCCCCATATGGTCCTTCCTACAGTATAATGGCCCCCACATAGTCCTCCATACAGTGTAATGGGCCCCACATAGTCCTCCATACAGTGTAATGGCCCCATATAGTCCTCCATACTGTGTAATGGGCCCATATAGTCCTCCATACAGTATAATGGCCCCACATAGTCCTCCATACAGTATAATGGCCCCACATAGTCCTCCATACAGTATATTGGCCTCATATAGTCCTTCCTACAGTATAATGGGCCCCACATACTCTTTCATACAGTATTATGAGCACCACATAGTCCTCCATACAGTGTAATGGTCCCACATAGTCCTCCATACAGTACAATGGCCTCACATAGTCCTCCATACAGAATAATGGGCCCCACATAGTCCTCCATACAGAATAATGGGCCCCCATATGGTCATTCCTACAGTATAATGGCCCCCACACAGTCCTCCATACAGTGTAATGGGCTCCACATAGTCCTCCATACAGTATAATGGCCCCACATAGTCCTCCATACAGTATAATGGCTCCAAATGCTCCTCCATATTGTAAAATGGCCCCATATAGTCCTCCATACAGAATAATGGGCCCCCATATGGTCATTCCTACAGTATAATGGCCCCCACACAGTCCTCCATACAGTGTAATGGGCTCCACATAGTCCTCCATACAGTGTAATGGCCCCATATAGTCCTCCATACAGTGTAATGGGCCCACATAGTCCTCCATACAGTATAATGGCCCCACATAGTCCTCCATACAGTATAATGGCCCCACATAGTCCTCCATACAGTATATTGGCCCCATATAGTCCTTCCTACAGTATAATGGGCCCCACATACTCTTTCATACAGTATTATGAGCACCACATAGTCCTCCATACAGTGTAATGGGCCCCACATAGTCCTCCATACAGTATAATGGCCCCACATAGTCCTCCATACAGTATAATGGCTCCAAATGCTCCTCCATATTGTAAAATGGCCCCATATAGTCCTCCATACAGTATAATGGCCCCGCATACTTCTCCATATTTTATAATGGCTCCATATAGTCCTCCATACAGTATAATGGCCCCGCATAGTCCTCCATACAGAATAATGGGCCCCCATATGGTCCTTCCTACAGTATAATGGCCCCCACATAGTCCTCCATACAGTGTAATGGGCCCGCATACTTCTCCATATTTTATAATGGCCCCACATAGTCCTCCATACAGTATAATGGCCCCACATAGTCCTTCATACAGTATATTGGCCCCATATAGTCCTTCCTACAGTATAATGGGTTCCACATAGTTTTTCATACAGCACCACATAGTCCTCCATACAGAATAATGGGCCCCACATAGTCCTCCATACAGAATAATGGGCCCCCATATGGTCCTTCCTACAGCATAATGGCCCCCACATAGTCCTCATACAGTGTAATGGCCTCATATAGTCCTCCATACAGTGTAATGGGCCCACATAGTCCTTCATACAGTATAATGGCCCCACATAGTCCTCCATACAGTATAATGGCCCCACATAGTCCTCCATACAGTATATTGGCCCCATATAGTCCTTCCTACAGTATAATGGGCCCCACATACTCTTTCATACAGTATTATGAGCACCACATAGTCCTCCATACAGTGTAATGGGCCCCACATAGTCCTCCATACAATATAATGGCCCCACATAGTCCTCCATACAGTATAATGGCTCCACATGGTACTCCATATTGTATAATGGCCCCATATAGTCCTCCATACAGTATAATGGCCCTGCATACTTCTCCATATTTTATAATGGCCCCATATAGTCCTTCCTACAGTATAATGGGCCCCACATACTCTTTCATACAGTATTATGAGCACCACATAGTCCTCCATACAGTGTAATGGGCCCCACATAGTCCTCCATACAGTATAATGGCCCCACATAGTCCTCCATACAGTATAATGGCTCCATATAGTCCTCCATACAGTATAATGGCCCCGCATAGTCCTCCATACAGTATAATGGCCCCACTTAGTCCTCCATACAGTATAATGGCCCCACATAGTCCTCCATACAGTATAAAGGCCCCACATAGTCCTCCATACAGTATAAAGAGACCACATAGTCCTCCATATTGTATAATGATTCCGCATACATCTCCGTACAGTAGAATGGCCCTGCATAGTGTTCCATACTGTATAATGGCCCCACATAGTCCTCCATACCTTATAATGGCCCTACATAGTCCTCCATACAGTATAATGGCCCCGCATGGTCCTCCATACAGTATAATGGCCCCGCATACTTCTCCACACAGTATAATGACCCCGCATACTTCTCCATACATTATAATGACCTCGCATACTTCTCCGTACAGTATAATGGTCCTGCATATTGTTCCATACTGTATAATGGCCCCACATAGTCCTCCATACCTTATAATGGCCCCACATAGTCCTCCATACAGTATAATGGCCCCGCATGGTCCTCCATACAGTATAATGGCCCCGCATACTTCTCCACACAGTATAATGACCCCGCATACTTCTCCGTACAGTATAATGGTCCTGCATAGTGTTCCATACTGTATAATGGCCCCACATAGTCCTCCATACAGTATAATGGCCCCGCATGGTCCTCCATACAGTATAATGGCCCCGCATGGTCCTCCATACAGTATAATGGCCCCGCATACTTCTCCACACAGTATAATGACCCGCATACTCCTCCATACAGTATAATGACCCCGCATACTTCTCCGTACAGTATAATGGTCCTGCATAGTGTTCCATACTGTATAATGGCCCCACATAGTCCTCCACACAGTATAATGACCCCGCATACTCCTCCATACAGTATAATGACCCCGCATACTTTTCCGTACAATATAATGGCCCTGCATAGCGTTCCATACTGTATAATCAGGTCGCACGTGTAGAGGAGAGTGGCCGCGGTGCTAGTGAGAGGGGAATGGTGCGCGGGCTGAGGAGAGTGATGGTGGTGGCGGCAGTGCTGAGGACATGGAGCTCGTGCCCACCGGGAGGGCTCTGCGTGCCATAGGTTCGCCACCACTGCCCTATGATAACACTGAATGTTAGAGCACAGAGGCAGAAGTATTGTCATAGGGAACCCTGAGAAATGTGGATTATGGTAACAGAAATCTCACCCAAAAGCTCCGCTGCTGATGAGTTTCGAAGTTTCATAGTCGCTCATATGCGGCTTTCCTGCCGGGATCAATGATGATTCGATCACGCTCTATAAAGGAATAAGAAATGATATTAAGGAAAAAAGCTCCAGATGCAGAAACGTCTCCCCCTATATTATGTCCCAGCTGATTTACACTGATCCGATGTAGGGAGGATACAAGCCGGACGCTCCGCAGACACGGATGTAATATAAGGGGGTCCTCTATACACCGGTATAATTGTAAAGTGCTGGATAATATGAGAGATCAAACAGAGAAGAACTTACTGGGAATCTGTCAGCAGGATTGTTCTATGTAATCTGGAAGTAGCATGATGTAGGGGCAGAGACCCTGATTCCAACGTTGTGTTACTTACTAGGCTGTGTGCTGTTGTTTCCATAAAATCAGTTTTTGATCAGCAGGAGATTATCACTAGAGGACTATGTGTCTCGTGCCATGTAGTCCTATTGCTCTGTAACCCCGACTCAACCACGGATTAGCAGCGTTCTGCCTATGCACAGTGTACACAGAAAGCTGCCAATCAGTAGTGTGGGCGGGGTTATACAGGGCTCAGCATTCAGAGGACTGCTAGATCTGCTGCGAATAAAACAGTGATTTTATTACAACTGCTGCACCCAGTAAAGTAAGTGATATATCGTTGGAATCAGGGTCTCTGTCCCTACATCATGCTGCTCTCTGATGAAATAGCATGAACCTGGTGACAGATTCCCTTTAATATAAATGCAGTTGACTAACACATTAGTGTCATCTCCACTTAGAATAGAGACGTCCCCTGGTTATATGGGGGATAATACTGGTCAGGTCAGTCACACCCCATAATCTGGTGATACACAGACGTCCCCCTCTATGATACTTACACCGGCGGATTCCTGGATCTCCGGGATCTCACAGATTCCACTGTCAGGATTCACCAGCGCAGATGGAACTAAAATAGTGATAAATGATGAAGAGATAAAATGTATTAGACGATATCAATCCTACATAGATAATACAGCGATATAACGGGGAAATGACAAGACGTCTGTGAATGGGATTAATACTCGTTATATGGGGATTCTAATATGGGAACGTACGGGGCATCCACAGATAAATGTAATGTAAATGATGGAGGACCCCCAATCATCACATGAATGAGGAGCCCCCCACCCTCGCTGCACATGAGAGTGATGGGAAGAGAGCTGAAACATAGCAGCCATATGCAAATTAGCCTGGAAGTGCACTGGGGGCGTGTCACTGCACTCAGATTTCTCTTCCATGCCCCCAGTGCACTTCCATCCTGATTTGTATATGGCTTTTACATTAGATTTCTCCTGACTGGTACATTGGATTTCTGCAAGCAAATAATTATTATTAGGGGACAATGGCCTATACGGTCATACTCAGCGGCGGCAGGCCACGCGACTGCTATGGGACCCGTGAGCTGGTGGGGCCCAGTGTCAGCGCCCGCATTGGGCTCCGCCTGCATCGGGCCCCTTCCACATCCCACCCCAGATCGCAGTTGAAAGCAATGATGGAGGCGGGAGCGTTATATGAAACTTCCTTTCACATCATTCCCCCTCTGCGTCTGATGCAGCAGCGCGATGACATCAGTTCAATTGGGTCGGTTAGTGGAGCTGATGAGAGGCGCTGCAGAGACTGAAGCAGCGGGGGAACAAGGAGCGGTAAGTGTATATTTATTTATTTTTGAGTGAGTATGTGGTGCCCATATTGCTGGAGGACTGTGGCTGCACTCGATCCTATGGGTGCTGCACTCAGTCCTATGGGGGCTGCACTAAGCCCTATAGGGGTTGCACTGAACCCTATGGGGGCTGCATTATGCCCTATGGGGGCTGGCATATATTGCGAGGAAGACCATGGGGGGTGCATTATATTGCATGGAGGACCATGGGGGTGCATTATATTGCATAGAGGACCATGGGGGTGCATTATATTGCATGGAGGACCATGAGGGGTGCATAATATTGCGTGGATGACCATGGGAGGTGCACAATATTGCATGGAGGACAATATGGGTGCATTATATTGCATGAAGGACCATGGGGGTGCATTATATTGTGTGAAGGACCAGGGGGATGCATTATATTGCATGGAGGACCATGGGGGGTGCATTATATTGCATGGAGGACCATGGAGGGTGCATTATATTGCATGGAGGACCATGAGGGGTGCATTATATTGCATGGAGGACCATGGGGGGTGCATTATATTTTGTGGAGGACCACGAGGGGTGCATTATATTGCATGGAAGACCATGGGGGTGCATTATATTGTGTGGGGACCATGGGGTGGCGCATTATATTATATGTAAGGCTATGTGGGACCATTATGATATTTGAAGGGTTATGTGGGGCCATTATAATATTTGGAGGGTTATGTCGGGGCATTATACTGTATGCAAGCAATTATACGGTGTGAAGATTTGTGTGGGGTCCATCTTACTGTGTGAAGGGCTGTGTGTTGCCTTTATACTGTTTGGAGGGCTAGCAGGGGCCATTTTATGGTGTGGTGAGGTATGGGGGCCATTATACTGCATAGAAGGCTGTGTGGGGGTCACAGTTGGGGGATCATACTGTGTTGGGGTCACCATGCTTTGCGTCGGGAGTTGAGGGGGTGTACAGTAGGGTCATTATACTGTGCATGTGGAGGCTAATGTGGAGGAATGCACCATGGAGGAATCATACTGTATTTGGGGGGCACTTTTGTTGGCATCATACTATAGGGGGGCAATGAAATAGAAATCTAGGACTTCAGCAGGAGGAAAATTAATATGTAAAGGCTGGAAAGTTGTGAGATCTGCTCTCCTGTCACTCCGACAATTATTTAATTTTTTTTTTTTCAGTTGGGGGGGCAATCAGAACTTCTGCTATTGTGCCCCATGATTTCTATGCATGCCCCTGGTTCTACCACTACTTCTATATGAAACAATGTGCTGCCAGGTTCCCATTACACAGAGTAGAGCAGACCTGAGCAAAGTGGAGCCCGTGGGCCACATCCGGCCCTCTGACTGTTCCAGTCCGGCCTGTGGACTGAGATAGCAGTAGGACTGAAGCAGAGGCCCACGGACCGCACCGTGCCTGCCCACTCGCTTACACCGCCGCCTGGCCCTGTCTCCATCTGCGAGCCGCTGAGCTGCTGCATTAGTAGAGGAGGGACCTCCAGCCCCTTCCTCCGCCAATCAGCGTGTGAAGCAGCTGACGCAATGACGTCATCGGAGACATGAAAAGAGGCACAGCACCGGGGGCACGGGAGCAAGGTGAATGTGTGCTTTTTTTAAGGTGTATGGGATGTCTGACAGGACACGGGGAGACTATAGGGGTCTATTGCAGGACATGGGGAGGCTATAGGGTTCTATTGCAGGACATGTGAAGGCTATAGGGGTCTATTGCAGGACATGGGGAGGCTATAGGGGTCTATTGCAGGACATGGGGAGGCTATAGGGGTCTATTGCAGGACATGGGGAGACTATAGAGGTCAATTGCAGGACATGGGGAGGTTATAGGGGTCAATTGCAGGACATGGAGAGGTTATAGGGGTCAATTGCAGGACATGGGGAGGCTAGAGGGGTCTATTGCAGGACATGTGAAGGCTATAGGGGTCTATTGCAGGACATGGGGAGGCTATAGGGGTCTATTGCATGACATGGGGAGGCTATAGGGGTCAGTTGCAGGACATGGGGAAGGCTATAGGGGTCTATTGCAGGACATGGGGAGGCTATAGGGGTCTATTGTAGGACATGGGGAGGCTATAGGGGTCTATTGCAGGACATGGGGAGGCTATAGGGGTCTATTGCAGGACATGGGGAGACTATAGAGGTCTATTGCAGGACATGGAGAGGTTATAGGGGTCAATTGCAGGACATGGGGAGGCTATAGGGGTCTATTGCAGGACATGTGAAGGCTATAGGGGTCTATTGCAGGACATGGGGAGGCTATAGGGGTCTATTGCATGACATGGGGAGGCTATAGGGGTCAGTTGCAGGACATGGGGAAGGCTATAGGGGTCTATTGCAGGACATGGGGAGGCTATATGGGTCTATTGTAGGACATGGGGAGGCTATAGGGGTCTATTGCAGGACATGGGGAGGCTATAGGGGACTATTGCAGGACATGGGGAGGCTATAGGGGTCTATTGCAGGACATGGAGAGACTATAGAGGTCTATTACAGGACATGGAGAGGTTATAGGGGTCAATTGCAGGACATGGGGAGGCTATAGGGGTCTATTGCAGGACATGGGGAGGCTATAGGGGTCAGTTGCAGGACATGGGGGAGGCTATAGGGGTCGACTGCAGGACATGGGGAGGCTAAAGGGGTCTATTGCAGGACATGGAGAGGCTATGGGAGTCTATTGCAGGACATGGGAAGGCGATAGGGGTCTATTGCAAGACATGGGGAGGCTATGGGAGTCTGTTGAAGGACATGGGGAGGCTATGGGGGTCTGTTGCAGGACATGTGGAGGCTATGGGGGTCTGTTGCAGGACATGTGGAGGCTATGGGGGTCTGTTACTGGACATGGGGTGGCTATGGGGGTCTGTTGCCTGACATGGGGAGGCTATGGGGGTCTATTGCAGGACATGGAGAGGCTATGGGGGTCTGTTGCAGGACATGTGGAGGCTATGGGGGTCTGTTGCAGGACATGTGGAGGCTATGGGGGTCTGTTGCTGGACATGGGGAGGCTATGGGGTCTGTTACTGGACATGGGGATGGGCTGGGGGTCTGTTGCTGCATATAGGGAGACTATAGAGTTTTATTGCAGGACATGGGTAGGCTATAGGGGTCTATTGCAGGACATGGGGAGGCTCTGGGAGTCAGTTGAGGGACATTGCGAGGCTCTAGGAGTCAGTTGAGGGACATGGTGAGGCTCTGGGAGTCTGTTGAGGGACATGGTGAGGCTATGGGGGTCTGTTGCTGGACATGGTAAGGCTATGGGGGTCTGTTGGAGGACATGAGGAGGCTATGAGGGTCTGTCCCAGGACATGGGGAGGCCTATGAGGGTCTGTTGCAGGACATGGGGAGGCTATGGGGGTCTGTTTCTGGATGTGGGGAGGCTGTGTGGGGCTCTCATGTTGGACGTCGAGTGATTATGGGGCTCATACGGTATATAGAAGGGGCTGTATTCGGGTTCGAACTGTATAAAGGGGGATTCTTACTTCTGCTCAATATTAAGTCATGCAATTAATATTAATGTAATTAATATAAGAATTATAATTATTATATTGATATTAATATGGATCAGAATTAATCACAGTCTCTAATGTGGCCCCTCGGGAAAATGAATTGCCCACCCTTGGAGTACAGAGTACATCTAACATTATCCCCGTCCTCTATTATATCTGGATATTCCTTGTAGAAGGTCGGATGATCGCTCACCTGTAATAAGATCGCTGTTCAGCTCCGGCTGACTCCTTGTAGGGTCAGGGATTTCCGGGGTCACATTTTGCTCATATTCGCCGTCGCCTTCTGGTGTTTCCTGATTGATATAATATATATAATTAATATGTGGAATATTTCACTAAATTACCAAATACATAAATCAGGAAGGACTAAATCAACATTTACAGATACACCAATTGTAACTGTACGAATCCCGCGCCATCTTCAGAACTTTTCTCAGAAAGTTCTCTCACTTCAGGGGATTAAGATGAGTTAACATTACAAAATCTCACGTTCTGTGTCAGATTCTATTTTCTACACCGTGATATCCCAGAGCGGTGTTATCTGCGTTCTATATACCATGGCGATATCTTGTAATTCATTCATTACAGTATTCGGTAGAATTGCTTTACACTGCAGCTCCTCTCCACAAGTCCAGATTAATATACTGTATAAGAGACTTGTATACACAATATTTCTGTAAAGATGTCTATTATCTCAGCTGCAGCATTTAGAAGCAGGAAGACTCTGATAATAGTGATAGACAGAGGCGGGATATACAGACTTCCCACCACTGAGCTGTGACTACATCTGCAGAATACAGACTGTCATCACAGACGAGGGAGCAGCAGAGACAGACGGCCATAAAATATCCTATGCCTGCCGGGGACTGACAGGGAGGCCTGTAAGATCTAACCCCAGATCTTCTGAGATCTGACTGGTGATCTGGAGAAGATCAGAGAACAAGGACGAGTGATAGAGAAGATGATGGCTTCTTACCAGGCGTTCCGATGAGCGGGCCGGACGTTCCAGTACACACAGGACTTTTTCGGCCAGGTCTTTAACAAAAGCCAAATCTCCATTTTGAGATCTTTTTTCAGCCTATAAAGAAGAAAAGAAACAATAAGGAACATTCTGAGGCGAGAAAGGTCACAATGGAGGCGGCCATTGTATGTGACATCTGCTCCTCTCTCTGCAGATACAATGACTACATATCTGGGGTTTATAGTGTTATATATTAGAGGAAAGGACAAGCTTCTATCCCACCATTATTGTCTATTATTACAGAGAAGTTTTGTGCGGAGTGTCCGCCATTTACCTGTTGTAGTAATGTCCTGATGTTGTGACATAAATCCATCAGATACTCTGAGGTTAGTTGATCTTGTTGATTTTTGGTCAGGCAGTCCTTTACTAGCTGCATCACCAGCCGGCGAGTGAAGCTGAGGACGCCATCGGGTGGTAGAAGCACAATGTTAGGGCGATTGATGATAAGAATGTCCAATAGTGCTTCTTCCTGAAAATCGTCTAGATATAATCCAGCCATAGCGAAAAACTGCAAGTGCTATCAATCACTATGGAACCAAGAATGGCACCCGTGAGCCTGTGTGCATTGTAGAAGTAGCAATTGTGAGCTGTGATGTCATAATGGCCGACTGTCATCACGGAATCTTGTGATAGAATCTTCAAAAAGCGGCTCTGCACAAATACAGTGGGAAAAATAAGTATTTGATACACTGCCGATTTTGGAAGTTTTCCCACCTACAAAGAATGGAGAAGTCTGTAATTTTTATCGTAGGTACAGATTCTAAAAAAAAATCCAGAAAATCACATTGTATGATTTTTACATAATTTGCATTTTATTGCATGATATAAATATGTGATCACCTACTGATGAGCAAGAATTCTGGCTCACCGACCTGTTATGCTATGTACGCACGTTGAGTATTTGGTTGCAGAAATTTCTGCAAGGTTTCTGCATTTCTTGGCAGCAAAAACCCTGCTGAAAAAACAGACGTTTTGCCGTGATTTTGATGTGTTTTTGCCACATGTTTGCATGAGGTTTTTGCATGTGTTTTTTTAAGCTTTTTTGTATAGCAGTGAATGCTTTTTGGAGCTAAATAAAGATATTTGAAAAAAGAAATGTTGAACATTGCTTTAACCCTTAGATTACTGTTGGACCTGGGGTGAGTATATTGGTTAATTTAAATGATTAAAGAATGTGTCTGTTATATTTCAAATAAAGTGTTTTATTCTTGGTGTGTGTGTTTATTTAACTTTTTACTTACAGGTTTAGTACTGAGGGTTAATCCATGTCCATAAAGACACATACAAAAAATCAATTGCTAGACACTCTAGTTAGACATTACTACCTTAGATACCAATTAGCCACATGATAGGCTCAGGGATAAAAGTGACTCCAGCTCAACCAATAATGTAAGTATAGTTCATTTATTAGAAACGATAAAAATTACAATTAAAAACAATAAGTGAAGATAGAGGGGAGTGAGGAGAGGGGGGACCTCAAACCAGGAGACACCGATATGTAGACAACGATACTAATGCTTACACAAAATACAGCCAGTTAATGACATCAATATGGCTGCTGTATATTAGAATAAGTCACCAATTAGTCAATTACCATACTATACCATTTTGCATACATAAAGCGTATTCTACAAACTTCAATTTAAAGTGCATAGTGCAAAACATAACTATGTATTATTCAATAGTAATAGATCCACTGGTATAAAGAGGCAAAAGTCAGCTATGAATGTAAGATGGTAGTGCATCAGTATCAAAGTAAAAATGAAAACAATGTAGTTTAATTATTGCCAAATTTGGCTTATATTGATAAACTGATGGTCAAAGCTGTACTTCCATCAGATGATAATTAATTCAAACATTGGCTAAAGTGAAAAAAATGATTCATTACCTGAATACTATGTAGTAAGTGAGCAGGGAGTGATAAGGACGCTGTGTCTCCCGCAGCCTCCATAAGCGTCCTTATCACCTCACTTATTGCACCTCTGCATGAGAATTTTGTCACGCAGCATCGGTGCAGTTAGTGAGGTCACTGGATCTCATCAGCTGATGAACTCATGTGACCTCTGTCCTGGCAGCTCAGCACTATACACTGCAGGGAGCGATCACGCTCCTGTCAGTTTATAGCCTGCTGTGAGGTGATCGGATCACCATGGGATACTTGTGATTCGGCGGATAGGTGAGTATAAGCTCTTTTTTTTAACATTCATTTAAACTTATTTTTTCCCTGCAAGCACAGACCCAAGCTGATGACAGCTCCCATCATCAATGCCTGCACTTGCTATTATCAGCGGCAGCAGCCCTAGGCTGTTGGGAGGACTGGTCTTTCATCAGCTGAACCTGTCACCCGCGGTCAATTCTTTATGCGTTTTTGCTGCGTTTTTGACCCATTGACTTCAATTGAGTCCATCAAATACGCAGCAAAAATACACAGCAAATCCGCAAATATTTTGATACCTGCGTTTTCGTTGCAGATTTGACTGACTCAATTGAAGTCAATGGGATAAAAACGCTCAAAGAATTGACATGCTACAGATTTAAATGCAATGCTAATCCTGACAAGAAAATTCCTGATCTTGTGCACAGCACTTCAGGATTTTCATTGCATTAGCTGGCACAAGGATTCTCTAGCATTTTGGGCCCATTTCCGTGTGGAAAAAAATGCTGTGAAAATGCACCAATAACACACCATGTGCACACAGAACACAGTTTTTTTTAAGAAGCCCTCCTACTCAGCATTCTTTACCTGTATTAATTGCACCTGTTTGAAGTCGTTACCTGTATAAAAGACACCTGTCCACACACTCAATCAATCACACTCCAAGCACTCCACTATGGCCAAGAACAAAGAGCTGTCTAAGGACACCAGGGACAAAATTGTAGACCTGCACAAGGCTGGAATGGGCTACAGGAGAATAGGCAAGCAGCTTGTTGAGAAGGCAACAACTGTTGCTGCGATTATTAGAAAATGGAAGAAACACATGACGACTGTCAATCTTCCTTGGTCTGGTGCTCCATGCATGATCTTGCAATGTGAAGTAAGGATGATTCTGATAAAGGTCAGGAATCAGCCCAGAACTACATGGGAGGATCTGCTCAATGACCTGAAGAGAGCTGGGACCACAGTCTCAAACATTACCGCTAGTAACTTACTACACCGTCATGGACGAAAATCCTGCAGTGCACGCAAGGTCCCCCTGATCACGCCAGCACATGTCCAGGCCCATTTGAAGTTCACCAATGACCATCTGGATGATCCCGAGGAAGCATGGGAGAAGGTCATGTGGTCAGATGAAACCGAAATAGAACTTTTTGCTATCAACTCCACTCACTGTGTTTGGAGGAAGGAGAAAGATGAATACAACCCCAAGAACACCGTCCCAACCTTGAACCATGGTGGGGAAAACATCATACTTTGGGGGTCTTTTCTGCTAATGGGACAGGACAACTGCATCGTATTGAAGGGAGGATGGATGGGGTCATGTAGATTTTGGCTAACAACATCCTTCCCTCAGTAATGACAATGACCCAAAATACAGACAGGACAACTAAGGAGTGTCTATGTAAGAAGCATTTCAAGGTCCTGGAGTGGCCTAGCCAGTCTCCAGACCTGAACCCAATAGAAAATCTTTGGAGGGAGCTGAAACTAAATGTTGCCCAGCGACAGCCCCGAAAACTGAAAGATCTGGAGAAGATCTGTATGGAGGAGTGGGCCAAAATCCCTGCTGCAGTGCGTGCAAACCTGGTCAAGAACTACAGGAAACGTCTGACCTCTGTAATTGCAAAGGTTTCTGCACCAAATATTAAATTCTGTTTTTCTATTGTATCAAATACTTATTCCAGGCAATAAAATGCAAATTAATTGTGTAAAAATCATACAAAGCAATTTCCTGGATTATTTTTTTTTTTACATTCTGTTTCTCACAGTTGAAGTGTACCTATAACAAAAATTACAGGCCTCTCCATTCTTTGTAGGTGGGAAAACTTGCAAAATCAGCAGTGTATCAAATACTTATTTTCCCAACTGTAGATGCTGCCTTGCAATATTTAGGGCTTGTTCAAACTCGCATATAAATAATGGGTCCCATTCCCATCCAGGAGAGTGGAAGAAATCTTAGTCACTAAGCTGGTACTGTAAAAAGGAAGTGTTTTTGTCACAGAAAAAAAAATGCTGATGTAATGGCATTTGTGGAAACACCCCACAGATATCCTCAGTCATATGATGGGAAATATTGTATATACAGTGGTGGCCAAAAGTATTGGCACCCCTGCAATTCTGTCAGATAATATTCAGTTTCTTCCTGAAAATGATTGCAATCACAAATTCTTTGGTCTTATTATCTTCATTTAATTTGCTTGCATGGAAAAAACACAAAATAGAATGAAGCAAAAATCAAATCATTGATCATTTCACACAAAACTCCAAAAATGGGCCAGACAAAAGTATTGGCACCCTCAGCCTAATACTTGGTTGCACAACCTTTAGCCAAAATAACTGCGAACAACCGCTTCCGGTAACCATCAATGAGTTTCTTACAATGCTCTGCTGGAATTGTAGACTATTCTTCTTTGGCAAACTGCTCCAGGTCCCTGATATTTGAAGGGTGCCTTGTCCAAACTGCCATTTTGAGATCTCTCCACAGGTGTTCTATGGGATTCAGGTCTGGACTCATTGCTGGCCACCTTAGAAGTCTCCAGTGCTTTCTCTCAAACCATTTTATAGTGCTTTTGGAAGTGCGTTTTGGGTCATTGTCCTGCTGGAAGACCCATCACGTCTGAGGGAGACCCAGCTTTCTCACACTGGGCCCTACATTATGCTGCAAAATTTGTTGGTAGTCTTCAGACTTCATAATGCCATGCACACGGTCAAGCAGTCCAGTGCCAGAGGCAGCAAAGCAACCCCAAAGCATCAGGGAACCTCCACCATGTTTGACTGTAGGGACCGTGTTCTTTTCTTTGAATGCCTCTTTTTTTTCCTGTACACTCTATGTTGATGCTTTTTCCCAAAAAAGCTCTACTTTTGTCTCATCTGACCAGAGAACATTCTTCCAAAATGTTTTAGGCTTTCTCAGGTAAGTTTTGGCAAACTCCAGCCTGGTTTTTTTATGTCTCGGGGTAAGAAGTGGGGTCTTCCTGGGTATCCTACCATACAGTCCCTTTTCATTCAGACGCCGACGGATAGTACGGGTTGACACTGTTGAACTTGTTTGGATGTTAGTCGAGGTTCTTTATCCACCATCCGCACAATCTTGCGTTGAAATCTCTCGTCAATTTTTCTTTTCCGTCCACATCTAGGGAGGTTAGCCACAGTGCCATGGGCTTTAAATTTCTTGATGACACTGCGCACGGAAGACACAGCAACATTCAGGTCTTTGGAGATGGACTTGTAGCCTTGAGATTGCTCATGCTTCCTCACAATTTGGTTTCTCAAGTCCTCAGACAGTTCTTTGGTCTTCTTTCTTTTCTCCATGCTCAATGTGGTACACACAAGGACACAGGACAGAGGTTGAGTCAACTTTAATCCATGTTAACTGGGTGCAAGTGTGATTTAGTTATTGCCAACACCTGTTAGGTGCCACAGGTAAATTACAGGTGCTGTTAATTACACGAATTACAGAAGCATGACATGATTTTTCAAAGGGTGCCAATACTTTTGTCCACCCCCTTTTTTAGGTTTGGTGTGGAATTGTATCCAATTTGGCTTTAGGACAATTCTTTTTGTGTTTTTTCATTGAAGACAAATTAAATGAAGATAATAATACCAAAGAATTTGTGATTGCTGTTAGCAGAGGATTAATCTGCGTGACATCCAGAGTTTAGAACACAGAATGTAGGTTTATTCATATCCAGCATAGGCACAGCATGGAGTCTGGTGTTACTGCAGCATGAGGAAATCAAAACACATATATAACAACAACACAGGAAGAGAAGGAGGGGGCATCCTGTCTGTGGGAGGTTTTTGTTTTTTTTAACTAAACTTTGTTAACAACCTTACAATATGCACAACATATGGAACAGCACAGTAGTTGTTGCAATACACATACAGATTAATATGTATTATTCCAACACCCCCACTCAACAACTACTTATCCTCTTAGTCCCATTGTGGTTCTCAATTCTTGGAACCTAGCTCGTGGCAATGGCTTTGTCATAATGTCAGCTACCATTTTATCAGTTTCACAATAGACAAACTGAATTATCCCACGATCTATCAAATCACGTAGATGATGATGTCTGATGTCAATGTGCTTGGTTCTAGCACTGATCTTTTCACTGCATGCAAGTTTAATGCATCCTTGGTTGTCCTCATAAATCACCGTCGGCTGAGTTGTCGGTTTGCCAAGATCGTCCATCAATTGTCTTAGCCAAACAACCTCCTGGCTTGCATAGGCTGCGGACACATACTCCGCTTCTGTAGCTGACAAGGCAACAGACACTTGTTTCCTACTAGACCAGGAGATTGAACTTTCTCCAACTTTAAACAAGTATCCACTTGTGGATTTACGATCACACGAATCACCAGCCCAATCCGCATCTACATAGCCGGTAAGTTCTAGATCTCCTGCTGCAGATAGTTTTAAATTTACATCTTGCGTTTCTTTCAAATATCAGAGAAGTCTCTTAACAGCATTCCAGTCTCTTTGGTGCGGTTTTCCCACATATCTGCAAAGGATTCCAACTGTTCTTGTGATATCCGGTCGAGTCATAGTTGATATGTATAGAAGTGCCCCCACTGCCTGACGATATTTCTCATTGTTAGGCAACAGGTCATCTTCTCCTTCCAGCTTCAGGTAGGATGGTTCCATTGGGATTGATATACCTTTGGCCTCTGACATTTTAAACTGATTCAGAATCAAATTAATTTTTGCACTTTGGTTTAGAAGAAAACTTCCATCTTCCTCTCTCTGGATTTGGATTCCTAGATAATATGTCACACTTCCAAGGTCTTTTGTTTCAAAGTGCTGATTCAGAATTTCAGTCATTTTTCCAATTTCTGCGTCGTCTTGATGAACAACAATCACGTCGTCCACATATAAGAGAATATACATCCACTTTCCATCTGTATATTTTGTGTATAAGCACGGATCTGCTTGACCTCTTTTAAATCCTTCTTCCAACAAGACTTTATTCATCTTGGTGTTCCATGCTCTTGCTGATTGCTTAAGACCATAGAGAGATTTTTGTAGTTTGCAAACAAGATTCTCTTCACCTCTTTTTACATAACCTTCAGGTTGAGTCATGTATAAGTTCTCCTCAATGTCACCATTTAGAAAGGCAGTTTTTATATCCAAATGTCTGACATACATCTTTTGTACAGCAGCCACAGCTAACAAAGCTCTGAACGTGGTCTGTTTAGCGACTGAAGCAAATGTAGCATCGTAATCTTCGCCATACTTTTGAGAATATCCTTTTGCGACCAACCTTGCTTTGAATCTGTGGATTTTACCTTCAGAGTCATATTTGGTTTTGAAGACCCACTTGCACTTGATTGCCTTTTTGCCCTGTGGTAGCTTGGTGAGTTTCCAAGTTTGGAGTTGATGAAGCGATTTGATTTCCTCATTAGCGGCATCGATCCACTTTGTTCTTTCATGGACAGGTAGTGCTTGCATTTCATCCCATGACTGCGGCTCTGACTCAGGTAGTGTCTTGACAATGTAGGATAGACGTTTAGCTGGTATACCTTTGTTTGATCTTGACGATCTCCTGATTTCAGATTCACCTGATTTTTCTGTTGTTCCTTCATTAGTTGAAGAATCCAGCCAGACCTCTACATCCTCCTTGTTGCTGTCTTGTAATTGTGACTTCAGCTGGACTACTGGCGTGATGTCACAAAACTTGGGTGATACAAAGTTCTCATCAATCACTACATCTCTACTTATTGTGATCTTGTTTGTTTCTGGGTGTAGAATCCTATAACCTTTCTGGGTTTCGCTGTAGCCTACCAGGATACCTTGCTTAGCGTGAGATTCCCACTTAGTTCGCTTTTCTTTGGGAACATGTACAAATGCTTTACTTCCGAATATTCTTATGTGATGTAGTTTTGGCTTTCTGCTATTCCATTGCTCAAATGGAGTTTTCTCTGTAGCTTTACCTGGTAGTCTGTTCTGAAGATAGCAAGCTGTCATGATTGCTTCACCCCAATATGCTGTGGGCAGATTTGCATCAAATAACATGCTTCTTCCACTTTCACATAGTGTTCGGTTCCTTCTTTCCGCGACACCATTTTGCTCTGGGTTGTACGGTACAGTGGTCTGAAATAGGATTCCATTTTTCTTTAAAATGCTCTGTGTCTCATTACTTGTATATTCAGTCCCATTATCTGCACGTAGAATCTTTGGCATTCTTCCAAATTTATTATATACTTCAGCTAGGTATATTTCAAGTTTCTCTGGAACTTCCTTCTTGCTGTGAAGCAGGTGGACAACTGTATATCTTGAATGATCATCAATAAATGTGAGAAAATATCTCTTCTTCCCTGGAGTCAGAGTGCTCATTGGACCACAGACATCTGTGTGTATTAAATCTAGTGGCGGTGCTGTTGTTGTACTAATTCTCTTATGAAAAGCTTTCCTAGACATTTTCCCTTTGATGCAGCTAGTACACTTCATTGTCTGGTTACATAGATCAATTGTAATATCCTCAGCTAGTTGCTTTTTGACTAACTTTCTTATTGCTTCTGGGTCTCTGTGTGCCAGACGCCTATGCCACACATGAATACAGTTTTTATGCTCTTCTTGTTGCGCTGTATACACACACTCTTTGCATTTCAGCTGATAAAGTTCATCTGTGATGTTTCCCTCTGCTAGTGTGTGACCTTCCTTTGAGATAATGCAGCTATCATGCTTAAATGTAACTTCATTTCCTTGTTTTGTGAGTTTCTTCACAGATAGTAGATTACTTTCAAGACTAGGCACATACAGCACATCTTTTACTGGGATCTTCCTGCTTTGTGTTGGTGAGATTTGACAATCAATATAACCATCTCCTATGCCTTCTGAAGTCATGTACTGACCATTAGCCATAATCACTTTCTCTGATTTACTTTGGTCAAGCTTAGAAAAGAAGTCTCTGTTATTAGTCATGTGACTAGTTGTTCCAGAGTCTATACACCATGCATGCTTTGATGTATTTGCACTGACAGTAAATGCAGTTTCAGTATTCACAGAATCATTTTCTCCAGATACAGCACTTTTAACCCTTTGATGACTGCTTTGCTTTTTCAGCTGATTCATTCTAACTTTCCAGACTCTGCAGTCAGCTTTCAAATGTCCTGATTTTTTGCAAACAAAACATTCACGTGTTTCTTTTATGTGCTTCCTGCTATCAGTTAGGTTTTGTGTCTGTAAAGCAGATTCTGTGTTGCATGTCCTACTGTTTACACCTTCTGCCTTTCGCTTATATTCATCTATGAGCTTCCCCCTGACATACTCCAGTGTAAGCTCATCATCTGGACGCGCATCTAGTGCGGTTACAAGCGTATCATAGCTCTCTGGAAGGCCACTAAGCAGTAATGCAGCCACATGAAAGTCCTTTAGATCTTCCCCAATGCCTCTCAGGCATTCTACAACTTCCAGAACACTTCTTATGTAATCCTGCATATCCTGGCCTTTCAGTAGCTTAGACTGGTACAGCTTTCTCATGAGATAGAGCTTATTGCTTAAATTTATCCTCTCATGTACCTTTTGCAACTGCTGCCACATTTCCTTTGCAGTATTACATTTACACACATGCACAATCTGGTCATCATCTATACTGAGTGATATGGTACTTTGTGCTTTCTGATCCATCTCTGTCCACTCCTGTGGCACTGGGTCAGGTTTAGGCTCCTGTGTGTATTTCCACGTACCTTCTCTTATTAGTAGCATTTCCACTTTGAATTTCCAGGATTGATAATTCTGGTTTGTGAGACTTGGCACTGTAAATTTCATGGAGCTGCTGTTGGTGGCCATCTTTGCTTCTTCTCAGTTTGCTGTCTTTCTTTCTTTTCTTTCCTCTGTGTTCTGGGGATCTGTGACTCTGGTACATCTGGGCCCATAACCTGTTAGCAGAGGATTAATCCGCGTGACATCCAGAGTTTAGAACACAGAATGTAGGTTTATTCATATTCAGCATAGGCACAGCATGGAGTCTGGTGTTACTGCAGCATGAGGAAATAAAAAAACATATATAACAACACAGGAAGAGAAGGAGGGGGCATCCTGTCTGTGGGAGGTTTTTTTTTTTTAACTAAACTTTGTTAACAACCTCACAATATGCACAACATATGGAACAGCACAGTAGTTGTTGCAATACACATGCAGATTAATATGTATTATTCCAACAATTGCAAACATTTTCAGGAAGAAACTGAGTATTATCTGACAGAATTGCAGGGGTGCCAATACTTTTGGCCACCACTGTATTCATTACCTCACATGTCTTTTTTTTTTCTCCATAGAACATTTACAGTGGGTACGGAAAGTATTCAGACCCCTTTACATTTTTCACTCTTTGTTTCATAGCAGCCATTTGGTAAATTCTAAAAAGTTCATTTTTTTTCTCATTAAAGTACACTCTGCACCCCATCTTCACATAAAAGAAAACAGAAATGTAGAAATTTGTGCAAATTTATTAAAAAAGAAAAACTGAAATATCACATGGTCATAAGTATTCAGACCCTTTGCTCAGTATTGAGTAGAAGCACCCTTTTGAGCTAGTACAGCCATGAGTCTTCTTGGGAAAGATACAGCAAGTTTTTCACACTGGATTTGGGGATCCTCTGCCATTCTTCCTTGCAGATCTTCTCCAGTCCCGTCAGGTTGGATGGTGAACGTTGGTGGACAGACATTTTCAGGTCTCTCCAGAGATGCTCAATTGGGTTTAGGTCATAGCTCTGGCTGGGCCAGTCAAGAATGGTCACAGAGTTGTTCTGAAGCCTCTCCTTTGTTATTTCAGCTGTGTGCTTAGGGTCATTGTCTTGTTGGAAGGTGAACCTTCGGCCAAGTCTGAGGTCCACAGCACTCTGGAAGAGGTTTTCATCCAGGATAGCTCTGTACTTGGCCGCATTCATGTTTCCTTCAATTGCAACCAGTCGTCCTGTCCCTGCAGCTGAAAAACACCCCCATAGCAAGATGCTGCCACCACCATGTTTCACTGTTGGGATGGTATTGGGCAAGTGATGAGCAGTGCGTTGTTTGCTCCACACATACTGCTTAGAATTATCACCAAAAAGTTCTATCTTCGTCTCATCAGACCAGAGAATCTTATTTCTCGTAGTCTGGGAGTCCTTCATGTGTTTTTGAGCAAACTCTATGCGGGCTTTCATATGTCTTGCACTGAGGAGAGGCTTCCGTTGGGCCACTCTGCCATAAAGGCCTGACTGTTGGAGGGCTGCAGTGATAGTTGACTTTGTGGAACTTTCTCCTATCTCCCTACTGCATCTCTGGAGCTCAGCCACAGTGATCTTGGGGTTCTTTTATACCTCTCTCAACAAGGCTTTTCTCCCACGATTGCTCAGTTTGGCTGGACGCCAGGTCTAGGAAGACTTCTGGTGGTCCCAAACTTCTTCCATTTAAGGATTATGGAGGCCACTGTGCTCTTAAGAACCTTGAGTAATGCATAAATTCTTTTGTAACCTTGACCCGATCTGTGCCTTGCCATAATTTTGTCTCTGAGCTCCTTGGGCAGTTCCTTTGAGCTCATGATTCTCCTTTGGTCTGACATGCACTGTGAGCTGTGGGGTCTTATATAGACAGATGTGTGCCTTTCCAAATCAAGTCCTATCAGTTTAATTAAACACAGCTGGACTCCAATGAAGGAGTAGAACCATCTCAAGGAGGATCACAAGGAAATGGACAGCATGTGACTTAAATATGAGTGTCTGAGCAAAGGGTCTGAATACTTATGACCATGTGATATTTAAGTTTTTCTTTTTTAATAAGTTTGCAAAAAATTTGACATTTCTGTTTTATTTCAGTCAAGATGGGGTGCAGAGTGTACATTAATGAGAAAAAAAATGAACTTTTTAGAATTTACCAAATGGCTGCAATGAAACAAAGAGTGAAAAATTTAAAGGGGTCTGAATACTTTCCGTACCCACTGTAACTCATTGGTTGCAGAATTTACTAATCACAGCTGTCAATCGCAGCCCGGGAAGGTCACGCAGAACCACCCACTGTGATCTTTTGAGCGAACAGCTCTCTGCTGCTCTCTATCATCTGGACAATTACACAATTGGCTGGCGATTAATGTAGGAGGCTGCAGGCTGTTTGCATTAACAGGCTAGTTATTGGAAAACTAACAGTACGCATATTATATATACACTACCGGATTCCAACACATGAAATATATGTGTGGCACCCCAGGGGTCTGGTTACCACAGTAATAGAGATATTATGTCTGAGAGCAAGTGGGAGGTTTCTCTGGTCAGGAGGCCTAAGCATGCAACACGGCCCACCCAGACCTGGGAGGGGAGGAATCTGCCCTTATAAACTGGGTCTGGGGCGGGATTAGGTCAGACAGAGCCTGCAGAACAAGCAGAGCAGTGAAGTTCCAGACACAGGGAAAGTTACAACAGGAGCTCTGTAGGAGCAGGAGCAAGTGCCAGAGGCTGGAAGCTAGAAAGTTCGCCTAGGTTGAAGACACTAACCCGGACACGGAGTCCGAGGCTGTGGGGACATCCAGGTCCAGCAGCAGAATCCAACCGGCAGGGGATTCCATGTCCTCTGGCCTTAGAAACCCGAAGGCACGGTCACAAGCAAGGGACCAGCACCGCCATCGTGAAGCGAAGGCTGACGGAAGGCCCCAAGTCACCGGCCATACGGGTGAGCACCACACGGTATACTCAGGGACGTGGGCTACTTCTACCCGTATAGAGCAAGGTAGCCAGGAAAGAGTGCAGATAGTCGGGGAGGCCTACAACTCCACCTGGCCAGGGGAGATCCTGCTTGCTCACAGACTGACCAGGCCCCTACTGCTAACCAGTACTCCCGGGAGGGTCTGCTTTATACCATCAGTAAAGACCCTGAACTGCACCACACGTCTCTGTGATTCCTTGCCGCACCAGCACCATTACTACTGGGACGCTCACACCATCACTCCCATCATCCACCTTAGCTGCCCTGAGGCAATACTTCTCCCGTGGGGAGTTATCCCATACTCGGCTGCGCAAACAACATCAGCCTCAGCGGTCGGCAGCGCAGCGGCGGTCCCCACTGACCGCAATCCACGGGTGGCATAGTCGGACATTGCTATTACTTTAGACCGCCACTGGTTTGACCGCCCTGGGCACGGACCGGATCACCGCCACGGAGAACTACAACCCCCAGCGATCCGGCTCCGGGTATCCCCCTGCACAGCACAGGCCCGGGGGGCGCGACATATGTATATACCCGTACGATCACTGCTAACTTTATGATAACCCAAGAAAGATTATTACCTGCCACCACCAGTCGGGTTTTATACAGGCCGACTGAACGCATCGGTTCTGGTTCTGGTAGCGTATGGCTTTGGGGTGCAGTTTACAGAATACAAGTAACAGAACTATTGCATTTTATATTTAATCCAGAACAATAGGCAGTGTTTATAAAAAAAAATATACAAAAGATTTTACAAAGGGGACAAAACAATGCAGATTATACAGTTACATAAAATAAAAGGATAAACCAAGAAAACTTACTGGACCTGATGTCACAGCAATGGCTTCAAATCTAGGGAGGGAGGCTCTCCAAGGAGAAAAATGGTCAGCACCTACAGTGAAATGTGCCTCTGTGTACTGACCTGCCCAAAAGTTGGAATTTGCCTTTTATTAGCTAATAAGTTACACCCACACACCGCCCCTTCATTACTTCTACAGGGTTGGACTTTTCAGTTTCAGAAAATTATGAGATTCCCTAAAAAGCCATACAGCTGACAAATACTATTGAGATCTCTGCTACTGGAAGTGGAAAGGAAGAACAAAGACAAAACAATTTAAATAATAAAAATATGGGAGGAAGAGAAACCAATCACAAACTAAAATGTTTTTATACAAATGCACAAAGCATGGGCAACAAACAAGGAGAATTGGAACTACTAATGCAGGAAAAGGAATATGATGTCATTGGAATCACTGAAACTTGGTGGGACGATACACATGATTGGAATAAAAGGCTAAAAGGATACAACTTATTTGCAAGAAACAGACTTGATAAACGAGGAGGAGGTGTTGCATTGTATGTTAGAAAAGCGTATATCTGCACAGAGATTGAAGCTTCAGAGACTGGGAGTTCTGTGGAAACTGTTTGGGTAAGAATACAAGGAGAGAACAACGGAAAGGACACCATTGTAGGCATTTACTACAGGCCACCTGGGCAAGCTGAAGATATGGATGAACTCTTTATGTATCAAATGACCAAGTTCTCCAAAAAATATGACGTAGTGGTCATGGGAGATTTCAACTATCCAGACATTTGTTGGGAATCTCTCTCAAGTAAAACTAACAGGTCAAGCAAATTCTTATCCTCTCTTGCTGACAACTTTATCTTCCAAAAGGTAGGGGAGAAAACAAGGGGATCTGCTACTTTGGATCTAATCCTTATAAACAGGGAGGAAATGGTTGAGGAGCTAAAGGTGGCTGGGACCCTAGGAGGCAGCGATCATGCTATTATAGAATTTTGGATAACTAGAGGAGGAAGACATGTGAAGACTCAAACTTCAAGGTTAGATTTTAGAAAGGCAGATTTTAAGAGACTCAGAAAGAGAATAGGAGGGATCCAATGGCTGGATGTCCTTAAGGACAAAAATGTCCAGGAAGGATGGGAAATTTTTAAAAATGAGATTCTCAAAGCACAATCGTTAACAATCCCGAAAAGTAGGAAGAATGGGAAGCATTTAAGGAAACCAGGATGGATGAACACAGAACTTAAGCACATGCTAAAAAGAAAGAAAGAAATGTTTATTAAATGGAAAGAGGGAGGCATATCTAAAGAAGATTATAATGCAGTCTGCAGATCCTGCAGGGCACGTATCAGGTTAGCTAAAGCTGACAATGAATTAAGGCTTGCAAGAGATGTCAAAAGCAATAAAAAAGGATTTTGGGGGTATGTCAAAAGTAAAAGAAAAGTCAAAGATGCTATAGGATTTTTACAGGATGAAAATGGAGAAATGGTAAGAGAGGATGTTGAGAAGGCCGAACTTTTTAATTCCTATTTTGCATCTGTTTTCTCTCAGAAACAAAATGTAACATCAACTGATCTTCACTGTCCTTTTAAAGGAATAGAGGAATCCAAGTTATCTGTAAACAGAAAGATTGGGAGGGAATATTTAGCTAACATAAATGAGTTCAAGTCTCCAGGTCCAGATGAATTACACCCCAGAGTACTGAAGGAGATCGTAGAAGAAATTTTAGAACCACTCTCCATAATCTTTGAAAATTCTTGGAGAACAGGAGAAGTCCCAGAAGACTGGAGAAGAGCAAATGTTGTTCCTATCTTCAAAAAGGGGAAGAAGGTGGACCCAGGGAACTATAGGCCGGTGAGTCTGACTTCTATACCAGGAAAGATCTTTGAACAAATTATTAAACAACATGTATGTAAGTACATGGATAAGAATGAAGTGATTAACCAGAGTCAGCATGGGTTTGTAACTAACAAGTCATGTCAGACTAACTTAATTTCCTTCTATGACAGAATCACTGACTGGGTGGATCAGGGAAATGCTGTAGATATAGTATATCTTGACTTCAGCAAAGCATTTGACAAAGTATCTCACACCATCCTTATTGAAAAAATGACCAAGTATGCAATGGACCAGGCAACTGTTAGGTGGATTCATAACTGGCTTAGTGATCGGACTCAAAGGGTGGTTGTAAATGGCTTCACATCCAGCTGGATGAATGTCTCAAGTGGGGTACCACAGGGCTCCGTCCTGGGACCTGTATTGTTCAACATCTTTATCAATGATTTAGATGAAGGAATTGAGGGTAAACTGATTAAATTTGCTGATGACACAAAGCTAGGAGGGATAGCTAATACTAGAGAAGAGAGAGAGAGGATTCAAAAAGACCTAAATAAACTGGAGCAGTGGGCAGCAACCAACAGAATGGTTTTTAACAGGGAAAAATGCAAAGTACTACATCTGGGCAATAAAAATGAAAAAAGCATATACAGAATGGGAGGAATAGAGCTAAGCAACAGTACATGTGAAAAAGACTTAGGTATACTAATAGATCATAGACTGAACATGAGTCAACAGTGTGATGCAGCAGCAAAAAAGGCAAATACAATTCTGGGATGTATTAACAGAAGCATACAGTCTAGATCACGTGAAGTCATTATCGGTCTTTACTCCTCTTTGGTCAGACCTCATCTGGAATACTGTGTACAGTTTTGGGCACCACATTTTAAAAAAGACATAGACAAACTGGAGCAAGTTCAGAGAAGAGCGACCAGAATGGTGACTGGTCTGCAAACCATGTCCTATGAGGAACGGTTGCAGGATTTGGGAATGTTTAGCTTGCAAAAAAGAAGACTGAGAGGAGACTTAATAGCTGTCTACAAATATGTCAAGGGCTGTCACATTGTAGAAGGATCATCTTTATTCTCATTTGCACAAGGAAAGACTAGAAGCAATGGGATGAAACTAAATGGGAGGAGACACAGATTAGATATTAGAAAAAACTTTTTGACAGTTAGGGTGATTAATGAGTGGAACAGGCTGCCACGAGAGGTGGTGAGTTCCCCTTCAATGGACGTCTTCAAACAGAGGCTGGACAGACATCTGTCTGAGATGATCTAGTGAATCCTGCTTTGAGCAGGGGGTTGGACCAGATGACCCAGGAGGTCCCTTCCAACTCTACCATTCTATGATTCTATGACTATATCTTTGCTTTGGAAAGTCGCAAGTGCCCGATATCACGTCATCTTTTGTATCATGATTTTATCTTTACTTAGAGATAAAATATGCCAGGTGTAGCCTCGTGTATCAACTCCTTATTCAATTGATATGATTCTGGTCATCGTGCAGCAACTTGAAACTATGCTTTGCATTCGCCTCTTCATCACATTTCCGAAAATATGATTTTCCTATCTATTGTATCGATGCAGTTCATGCAAACTTCCCTTCTTACTTTTCTAAAGTAGACAAAGACATTCCAGAAACTTAGTTTCTAAAGTGCTTATCTCAGTCGTAAATCTGCTTCAAATTCCTGAAGCCGGACCTCACATCTGTTTAGCCATTGGCATATCTATGGTTACCAAATTCCAAAGGAGGGGGTCAGCCACACAGAGTAGAGTGCAAATGTGGCACCCCAAGGGTCTAGTTGCCACAGTGGTATTGCTTCCCTCAAAAGAAGTAATGCCATGTCTGGAGGCAAGCAGGGGTTTCCTGGTCAGGAACATAACACATGCAACACTTTCTGGCTCTAGACCAGCAAGGGGAGGACCCTCCCCTTGGCAACTGGATCTGGAGGCGGGGTTAGTTTAGTTTAGTGCAAGAGGAGTTGAGTTTAGGACTTTGAAGAGAGAGGGAGGAGCTAGGGACTGGAGCTGGAGATAGCTCGTCCTAGCTGGAGTACACAAAGAACCGGACACCGGAGTCCGAGGCTGTGGGACCCTTCAGGCCCAGCAGCAGATACCATAGGGCAGGAGATTGCAGGTCTCCTGGCCCCCATCAGACGCCTGGAGGCCCAGTAGCACAGAGTGACCAGTACCGCCACGGAGGAGCGAAGCATCCACAAGGCCCGCGCTACCAGCCATACGGGTGACCACCGCACGTTACACTCAGGGACGTGGGCTACAACACAGCTTCAACAGGGAGTATTGTAAGAACGGCAGGCCTACAACTCCACCTGGCAAGGAGGACTCTATGCTCGCTTACAGGCTAACCGGACTCTTATCACTAGCCAGTACTCCAGTCCAGGCCTGTCTAAAGTGTCATCAGTAAAGACCCTGGGACTGCATCACACTGACTCCGTGTTTATTATTGACTTCCTGCACAATAACCACCATCATCCACACACACTGCCCTGAAGCTACACTCTTCCTGTGGGGAGTTATACCACCCTTGCTGCCAATTCATCAGAGGACTGCTCCGCAGCGGCGGCCTCATTAGCCGCACTCCACAGGTGGCGTAGTCGGACATTATAAAACCCATATATACAAATTACCCTTGGATTGACCACCTGGGTCACGGACCGGGTCACCGCTACAGTGACTACAACCCCCAGCATCTACCGGCCCGGCACCGGGTACCCTACGGCCCAGGGGGTGCATCACAAGCTCTTCTCTCATCTCTGGAAGCATTTTACTTTTCTCCATGACAATAACTATGATAAATATTGAAGAATTAATGATAAATGACCCAAGTTATAAATCATTTACATCATTAACATTAATCGTTGTGTCTTTGGAAAGTTCCATCCTTTATCATGTGGGGTTTAGGTGGTGAGATCGGGCAGCTGCCAGAGCAGACAGCCATGGTCAGAGTCGGCCAGACTCCTTATAAAGATGGGTTATTACAAAGAACGCCTAAGCATCAAAGAGAAAAATATGAAAATACATGACACAAACTGTTACATTTTATCAATATACAAAAAACACAGATCAGCTCTTCAGCGGAGGCAAAAGCCTGAAATTGCTAATGTCCAGCCCTAGTTACAGGGAAAACTGGCAATCATAAACGTGTACTTAAAAGGGAACCTGTCACCAGAAAAAACACTATTAACCTGCAGATATGGGGTTAATCTGCAGGTTATTAACTTTATTAACCTGCCCAGAGCCCACTCTTACCCAGAGCGCTGCGGGGAGAAAATTAACTTTATTCCCCTGCAGTGTTCTGGTTTCAGTCATGGGGGCGACGCCGGTTCAGTCACCGCTCTGCATACCAATGGAGAGCCAGTGTCAGTCAGGGCCGGGAGGCGGTTACAACCACCACTTTGTATACTCAGACCAGTGATTGAACCTGTGCTGGTGCTGCCCCGTGACTGAAAGCGGAACGGTGCGGGGGAGATAATTTGCTGGATCTGGTCCAGTCAAATAGACCAGACACAATATTAGATCTACAGGTCCGGGAGCACTTGGGCAGCAGCGACCAGAATATGGCAAGTTTCAGTGTAATATTCAACAAAAACACTACAAAGGAGAAATCCAAAAACCTGGAACTTTAGGAAAGTTAAATTCACGTGATTAAGGGAAGAACATGTCCTGGTAACTGGGGATAGCAAACATAAATGGGAAGTGTTTAAAGATATTACTGATGTCCTATAGGAAGCTTATACCCTCTGGTAACAAAATGTACAGGAATAAAAAGAAACTATTGTAATTAGATAGGGCAGTTCATAGTGTAATAAGACAAAATCAAAGGACATTTAAAACCTTAGATGCCAACAAGTCAGAAATAGAATTTGAAGGATACAAAGATCTCAATAGGAAAAGTTAAAAAGAAATCTGGCTAACAAAGTTATCTACAGAGAAACAAATTGCCAACGACATTAAAATAAATCCAAACATTTTGTATCAGGGTCGGTGCCACAGTATTGGAGGATAGGTGACGTGGTACCAATATTTAAGAAAGATAAGAAGGTGGATCCAGGCAACTATCGTCCGGTCAGTTTGACATTAGCGGTGTACAAAATTTTTGAGGGCATTATAAGAGCGGAGCTGCAAAAATATATTGCAAAGAATAAAATTATAACTGACAATCAGCATGGATTCATGAAAGATAAGTCATGTCTGACCAACATGCAGGGTTTCTATGAGGAGGTAAGTGCAAATCTGGATCATGCGAGTGATGAGATAAATGTGGACTTTTTAAAGGCATTTGATACTCAGCTTTTGTTTCAGCCTTGTACTCCAGAAGCAGGGACTAGGGGACACTATATGTAGATGGGTAAGGAACTGGTTAATGGACCAGAAACAAAAAGTCATTACAAATAGTGCATTCTCTAAATGGGTTAAAGTCAGTAGGGGGAACCGCAAGTCTCAGCAGTGGGGACCACAAGGATCTGTGTTAGGACTAGTGATGAGCGAGCACTAAAATGCTCGGGTGCTCGTTGCTCAGGTGGAGCAAATCTTAAAACTCAGGTGCTCGACCCGAGTAACGAGCCCAATATAAGTCATTGGGAAACTCGAGCATTTTTCCAGCAGCCTTCCCCCCGGAGGTCTGGAGGGAGCCTAAAAATTGGTCAAATCGATGGAAACAGTGCTCAAATGAAATGGGAACAGCATGGGGAAGACCCCTGGAAGCATCTCTGACTCCCAGGTCACTGCCTAAAACAGTGGTCATCAGACGTGATCCTATATTACTTCGGTAATCATACACACATTTTTGGGAAAGTGACAAATATTATACTCCATTTAAAGCCTGCCAGTTGTATGTTTAAACCTATTCACACTTGGTCACTGACCAATAGCATATCTATTAGGCCACTGCCTAAAACTGTGGTCATCAGACGTGATCCTATATTATTGTTATAATACAGACATTTTTTGCAGGGACCGCAGCACACCACTCTTGAAGCCAGACCAGTGTGAAAAGGTTGTTGGTTGGATAGCAGATAATGCTTCCAGTCAGTTTGCCACCACCACCACCCTGTCTTCCACACAGTCTAGTCTCAGTAGCCATGAGTCTGGACCACATATTCCTCACCCTAATCCTCCATCCTCCCACTATCCCGAGTGCCCAGAGACAAGTGATCTCACACTTGGACACTCTGAAGAGCTGTTCACATTTCCGTTTATAGATTTGGACCTCTCGACTGGCCAGCTTCAACCAAGGCAACAGGAGATCGTATGTAGCGTTGCCCAAATATTTGAGCAGCCACGGTCACACAAAAGCGACAGTGGGAAAATGCAATTACTGTCGCACGAGGTGGATGATGATGAGACATAATTGCCAGAAAGTCAGGAGAAGGACCAGGATGCGTAAGTGGATGACGAGGTGGTGGACGATGAAGTCACTGACCCAACCTGGCAAGTTGACATGCATAGTGAGGACAGCTGCGCAGAGAGGGAGGGAGGCGTAGCACCACAACAGGCAGTAAGCAACAGTGGCCACAGACACAAGCGGGCAACTGTTCCCCAAAACTCCAATACGAGAGAAGTTGCCAGTCCAACTGTTAGGTCTTGCTGAGTCTGGATCATTTTTAAAGACTGTCCAGTTAACCCCAAAAAGGTATTTTGCAACATCTGCCATGCCAGAATCAGCAGGGGCAGCAAAACTACCAGCCTGACCACCACCAGAATGGTCAGGCAAATGACAGCAAAGCATTCGGCTAGTTGGGCCAAACGCCAGGGTCCAGAAACAGTGTCTGTGGCATGCACGCCAATCCCCTGTCTATGGCACAGGTGAAGATGCCACCCTGCAACTACTTCCACATTCTTGTCCCAGCACAACGTTCAGTTGTCCCTACCCCAAGCGCAAATACACAGCCAACCACCCACAGGCCAGAATACTAAACTGCCACATATCTCAACTGCTTGCACTGGAAATGTTGCCTTTTAGGCTCATGGAGACAGAAGCTTTCGGCAACCTGATGGTGGCGGCGGTCCTTCTGTATTTGGTCCTCAGCCACCACGATTTCTCCCAGTGAGCCGTCCCCGCCTTACACAAGCACGTGTCCCAGAAGATTACCCATGCCCTCACCAACGCAGTTACTGGTAAGGTCTACCTAACCACTGACACGTGGACAAGTGCTTGGGGCCAGAGACGGTACATCTCACTGACGGCACGCTGGATTAATATTGTGGAAGCGGGGACGCATTCAGACCCCGGGATGGAACACGTCCTCCCGATGCCGAGGATTGTGGGCCCTAGGTCAATCAGTGTTGCCCCCACATTCTACAGCTCCTGCACCTCCTCCTCTTCAGCCTCCATCTCCTAAATGACCACATCAGTAGAAAGCTGGAAGCACTGCAGCACTGCATCAGCCAAGCTTCAACAGGCTGTGCTGAAGCTAATACAGTGCTGCTCATCATTATTGGCATCCCTTCATTTTATTCATAGACTGTACAATATCTTCATAAATAAATGGAAATGTACCAAAGTTATATCCTCAGGATTTTTTAATTAGTGGTCCAAAGTAATACAACAATTTAAAACATTGTTTTTCAACTTCCATGTTGCAATTTCAAAGAAGAAACAGAATAAACTGCATGTTCAGCAATAAAGGCATCCCTAATTAACACTGGGTTGCACACCCTTTGGCATTGATGACAGTCTCCAAACATTTCTTGTAGCCATCTATGAGCTTCTTGCCCTTCTCAGTTGGAATTTTCTCCCACTCTTACTTTTCAGTTTGTTCAAGCTCTTGTACTGTACTGACAATGGATCTGATAATGGATTCATGTACTGACTATGGTTATGATCGTGTACAAATGTACCAATCCATAACTGATCAGAGGTTGCCTCCCGGCTGAGGCTGTCACCTTTCTGCCGCTGGATCACTACTGTGACCATCACCCTGCTGCCGCCATCACCCTGCTGCCCAAGTGGAAATGGTAAGCGCCTTATAGAACTGAAGGTTATAAGGATTTTTATTGTATATGAGGGAAGTTAATGTGAAGGCACAGTATCTTGTGGGCAGTATGCAGAGGAGGAAAAGAGTGGTTCTAGTACTGTATTCATCTATTGACAGTGATTCTGGCCTAGTGATAGTCTAAATGCAATCCAAGTCATCCTTTTGTTTGATGGTAATGACGTCCCATAAGCATTCCAAAGTACTGCTTTCCACGCTGGCCTGCATGAAAGATGCCACCACTGATTCACTTTCCACACCACACTGCAAGTGTAGGGGGGCTGTGGAGGATATCATACTGTATTCTGATTGTTATGCCTAAACTTTTATAGGTTTTGGAGCATGTGGCAAGCCATATACAGTGGAGAAAATAAGTATTTGATACACGCCAATTTTGCACGTTTTCCCACCTACAAAGAATGGAGAGGTCTGTAATTTTTCGTAGGTACACTTCAACTGTGAGAGACAAAATATAAAAAAATCCAGAAAATCACATTGTATGATTTTTACATAATTAATTTGCATTTTATTGCATGAAATAAGTATTTGACACAATAGAAAAATGGAACTTAATATTTGGTACAGAAACCTTTGTTTGCAATTACAGAGGTCAGACGTTTCCTCTAGTTCTTGACCAGGTTTGCACACACTGCATGCAACAGGGATTTTGGCCCACTCCTCCATACAGATCTTCTCCAGATCTTTCAGGTTTCGCGGCTGTTGCTGGGCAACATTGAGGGTTAGGACACTGGCGTATTACTGCTGGAAACCAGTGGCCGAAGGAGCACGAGCAGGAACAGCAAGTGGTAGTAAAAGTTTTTGGAGTTAGAAAAACAAATGTAGGAAACAATCTGTAGATAGGTGAAAACAGTCTGGGTAAGAATGTTCAGGAGCTGGAAACTAGAACTAGGCTAACAGCTAGACACAATACTCAAGCAATGAGTGAGAGATCCATGCAGCTTTAAGTAGGCCCAAACAGGAAACAAGATGGATCCCACAGGTTCAGAATCTGCCATCTTAGTAAAGGGCAATTGCTGAACAGAATAGCAGCCTACATTGGTAAGGAGTGGGATTGCAGCACAATTATTAAGGTGAACAATAGCAGCCACTAGTGGTCAAACTGTAGAAGGACAACGGGAATTCTGACATTACTCCCCCCCTTTCAACAGCGGCTTCCGGACTATGCTTGGCTTGGTTTTTGTGGATATTTTTGTTGTAACTCTTTAAGCAGTCGATGAGCATTGATATTTTCTATAGGTTCACAGGAGTAATCTTCAGGGCCATACCCTTGCCATTATTAAGTGCTGCCACTTTTTTCTGAATAATCTGGAATCCAGGAACTTTTCAACTGTGTAATGTTCTTGCCCATCCACTTTAATACAAGCAGGAGGAGATAGACGATGCCCTAAAAAAGGATTTTGAACAAATGGCTTTTGTAAGGAAAAGAGAATTGTTGTATGAAAATTCCGCCATAGGAAGCAAATCAACCCAGTCATCCTGGAGATGACAAATGTAGCATCTGACATATTGCTCTACGGTTTGGTTTGTGAATTCAGTCTGACCATTCGATTGGGGATGGAATGCAGAAGATAAACTGACATCAATGTCCAATGCTGAAAGAAAATTCTTCCAGAATCTCGATGTAAATTGTGTTCCACGATCAAAGACGACTTTGTCTGGAACCCCATGAAGACGTAACACATTTTGAATTACAAGATCAGCAGTCCCTTTAGTAGAAGTTAAACTAGGGCAGGGGACAAAATGTACTGCTATGGTGAGTCGGGCTACCACTACTAGGATTGAACTCTTTCCCTTTGAAACCTGTAGTTCCACAATAAAGTCCATAGATATAGAGCCCCAAGGACGAAAAGGAATTTTCAGAGGCTGCAATAATGCCATTGGTGATGTGAGGGAAGTTATATACATGGCACAGGTGCTTCAGGAAGATACATATTGTTTAACATCTTTTTGGTAATTGGGCCACCAAAAGAAACGAGACAGAAATTCTTGTGTTTTTTTAAATTCCTTTGTGTTCTGCTAACTTGGAGTCATGGATTAGTTTTAATATTTTAAGTCTCACAGTTTCTGGAACATAGATGCAATGATTATGAATCCATACTTTATTTTGAAAGGTAAGAGGTATATCATCTGGTTGGATGCAGAAGAATTGGGTTTGTCTTATATGCTTCCCGTATATCTTTCAGCAAGTCTGTGTTATGGATCACCCCCAGGAAATTGGACTCAGGCAGAATAGTTGTTGGTGCTGCTGCTGTAGAAGGATCTTTGGAGAAGATCCTAGCTAAAGCATTAGCCTTACCGTTACGGGAGCCAGGTCTGTAATAGATAACAAAGTTGAATCAGTTAAGAAAGAGAATCCATCGAGATTGGAGGGGGGACAAACATTTGGCAGACCTGATAAATTCAAGGTTACTATTACACGCACGCCGTTAGGTTTAGATAGGGGCGAGACAGGTTACATGAATTTTTTGGAATCCTGGGGGAACCGTTACTCAGGACGACCATAGACCATGTGCTGCAGCTTATCTCAGGCACACAGGGGAAATGACCCTCAGGCACAAACACGTAGGTTGTTTCACTTGCTGACCAGACACACTTGACGAGAGTCCTCATAAACGGTAGAACAGTAGCATTCAATAAGAAGCCGCACAGCTAGTATACATCTTATGAGCAACAGGCTCCAGTGACAAACAGTACAGTTTCCTTAGCAGCACAGCAGTTCACAGTCTTCGCCATAGTACAGGACAGCACAGTTCTAATCCAAAGGCACATTAATGAACACAGCATTCTTTACAGCACAGTGAGATGGAGGGGGGAGGGTTTGCTGAGGGAGATGATCCCTGTGACACCATTTCTTCCAGTCCTTATCTTTCTGCCTGACAATACTCTGCACTGCTAGTTCAGGAACTCTACCTGACCTGTGATTGGCTTCACTCATGACTTGAATCCTTTTCACTTGCAGGGGCTCTTCTGTGAGATACAGAACACACACACCACCTTTCTCTTCGGCTCCAGCCAGACCGTAAAGAACTTCCCCATAATCCTGCTGGGGCTCTGCTAAAACACTCCCCTTCTCCTGTGATTGTGTTAACCGCTCTAGTTGCTGGATGCTTCTGGAGCACAACACTTCCTGTCTCATGTGCTTGTGTTACTTCTAATAATTGCTGAATGCTTTTAAAATAACAGCACTACTTCTGCATGTCACACGATGGTCAGTTTGAACAACAATTTGTTGAGCTGTTCCTTCTAGATGAAGTCTCCATTCCATGAAAGCAGCAATAATAGCTAAGAGCTCTTTGGTCCCTACATCATAATTCTTCTCTGACACAGTCAAACTTCAGGAGAAATAAGCACAAGGATGTAGCAAATCTTTTGTTCCTGCAGATGAATGAAAGTCGGCACTGATCTATGCTTGATTCATTTTGACAAATATTATGTTTTCTATGGTTGCAGAGGATAGCCTGGTCCACTTGGGTTTTACAAAGCCATTGGCTACCCCAAATTCCCTCTCTGACAGTACAATGGATGCAGAACATGACAATACGCTCATAGCAAAGTGGGCCAGTTCACTACAGGGCGCCCACTCAGAGCTACGCTACCATTAACTATATCGGCATGCACATTGTTAGCGCCTATTGCAGCTTGTATGTGAACTGACCTTGAAACATTCACTAACACTGTCTGAGACTCCTATTCAGGAAGTGCTTCCCCTTTTTGTTTGCTATAACCCCTCCTGGTAAGTGGGCTACCCCCAAACATTTAACTGTACAGTTAGGTCCATATATATTTGGACAGAGACAACAATTTTCTAATTTTGGTTCTAGACATTACCACAATGAATTTTAAACAAAACAATTCAGATGCAGTTGAAGTTCAGACTTTCAGCTTTCATTTGAGGGTATCCACATTAAAATTGGATGAAGGGTTTAGGAGTTTCAGCTCCTTAACATGTGCCACCCTGTTTTTCAAGGGACCAAAAGTAATTGGACTGATTAAATAATTGTAAATAAAATGTTCATTTCTAGTACTTGGTTGAAAACCCTTTGTTGGCAATGACTGCCTGAAGTCTTGAACTCATGGACATCACCAGACGCTGTGTTTCCTCCTTTTTGATGCACTGCCAGGCCTTCACTGCGGTGGTTTTCAGTTGCTGTTTGTTTGTTGGGCCTTTCTGTCTGAAGTTTAGTCTTTAACAAGTGAAATGCATGCTCAATTGGGTTGAGATCAGGTGACTGACTTGGCCATTCAAGAATATTCCACTTCTTTGTTTTAATGAACTCCTGGGTTGCTTTGGCTTTATGTTTTGGGTCCTTGTCCATCTGTAGTATGAAACGACGACCAATCAGTTTGGCTGCATTTGGCTGGATCTGAGCACACAGTATGGCTCTGAATACATCAGAATTCATTCGGCTGCTTCTGTCCTGTGTCACATCATCAATAAACACTAGTGACCTAGTGCCACTGGCAGCTATGCATGCCCAAGCCATCACACTGCCTCCGCCGTGTTTTACAGATGATGTGGTATGCTTTGGATCATGAGCTGTACCACGCCTTCACCATACTTTTCTCTTTCCATTATTCTGGTAGAGGTTGATCTTGGTTTCATCTGTCCAAAGAATGTTCTTAAAGAACTGTGCTGGCTTTTTTAGATGTTTTTTTAGCAAAGTCCAGTCTAGCCTTTTTATTCTTGATGCTTATGAGTGGCTTGCACCGTGCAGTGAACCCTCTGTATTTACTTTCATGCAGTCTTCTCTTTATGGTAGATTTGGATACTGATATGCCTACCTCCTGGAGAGTGTTGTTCACTTGGTTGGCTGTTGTGAAGGGGTTTCTTTTCACCATGGAGATTATTCTGCGATCATCCACCACTGTTGTCTTCCGTGGGCGCCCAGGTCTTTTTGCATTGATGAGTTCACCAGTGCTTTCTTTCTTTCTCTGGATAAACCAAACTGTAGATTTTGCCACTCCTAATATTGTAGCAATTTCTCGGATGGGTTTTTTCTGTTTTTGCAGCTTAAGGATGGCTTGTTTCACCTGCATGGAGAGCTCCTTTGACCGCATGTTTACTTCACAGCAAAACCTTCCAAATGCGAGCACCACACCTCAAATCAACTCCAGGCCTTTTATCTGCTTAATTGAGAATGACATAACGAAGGGATTGTCCAATTACTTTTGGTCCCTTTAAAAACAGGGTGGCACATGTTAAGGAGCTGAAACTCCTAAACCCTTCATCCAATTTTAATGTGGATACCCTCAAATGAAAGCTGAAAGTCTGAACTTCAACTGCATCTAAATTGTTTTGTTTAAAATTCATTGTGGTAACGTCTAGAACCAAAATTAGAAAAATGTTGTCTCTGTCCAAATATATATGGACCTAACTGTATATTACCTAGTAACTATATCCCTACAGCCCTCCAATGGTTCCCCTAAGGAAAGCCCTCCCCAATCCCTGGGACGGCCTTGAGGTTAAACCTCCAGGAAACCAAACATAAACCGGCCACAAGGATAAAATACACTTTTATAAAAATATACCATATGCAAAACAAAAACACTTTCTTATCAAATTCAATCCACTTGCCACGACGTCTTCTTGAGCACTGTTCACCATCTTACAAATACACCCAAAGTAAATAAACGTGTGTATAAGAAAACATGTGTAATTGCAATAATTTTCTGGGAGAAATGCTTCATTTTCAGGAACAATTTCAAGAGTGAATCATAGAATCATAGAATCATAGAATGGTAGAGTTGGAAGGGACCTCCTGGGTCATCTGGTCCAACCCCCTGCTCAAAGCAGGATTCACTAGATCATCTCAGACAGATGTCTGTCCAGCCTCTGTTTGAAGACGTCCATTGAAGGGGAACTCACCACCTCTCGTGGCAGCCTGTTCCACTCATTAATCACCCTAACTGTCAAAAAGTTTTTTCTAATATCTAATCTGTGTCTCCTCCCATTTAGTTTCATCCCATTGCTTCTAGTCTTTCCTTGTGCAAATGAGAATAAAGATGATCCTTCTACAATGTGACAGCCCTTGACATATTTGTAGACAGCTATTAAGTCTCCTCTCAGTCTTCTTTTTTGCAAGCTAAACATTCCCAAATCCTGCAACCGTTCCTCATAGGACATGGTTTGCAGACCAGTCACCATTCTGGTCGCTCTTCTCTGAACTTGCTCCAGTTTGTCTATGTCTTTTTTAAAATGTGGTGCCCAAAACTGTACACAGTATTCCAGATGAGGTCTGACCAAAGAGGAGTAAAGACCGATAATGACTTCACGTGATCTAGACTGTATGCTTCTGTTAATACATCCCAGAATTGTATTTGCCTTTTTTGCTGCTGCATCACACTGTTGACTCATGTTCAGTCTATGATCTATTAGTATACCTAAGTCTTTTTCACATGTACTGTTGCTTAGCTCTATTCCTCCCATTCTGTATATGCTTTTTTCATTTTTATTGCCCAGATGTAGTACTTTGCATTTTTCCCTGTTAAAAACCATTCTGTTGGTTGCTGCCCACTGCTCCAGTTTATTTAGGTCTTTTTGAATCCTCTCTCTCTCTTCTCTAGTATTAGCTATCCCTCCTAGCTTTGTGTCATCAGCAAATTTAATCAGCTTACCCTCAATTCCTTCATCTAAATCATTGATAAAGATGTTGAACAATACAGGTCCCAGGACGGAGCCCTGTGGTACCCCACTTGAGACATTCATCCAGCTGGATGTGAAGCCATTTACAACCACCCTTTGAGTCCGATCACTAAGCCAGTTATGAATCCACCTAACAGTTGCCTGGTCCATTGCATACTTGGTCATTTTTTCAATAAGGATGGTGTGAGATACTTTGTCAAATGCTTTGCTGAAGTCAAGATATACTATATCTACAGCATTTCCCTGATCCACCCAGTCAGTGATTCTGTCATAGAAGGAAATTAAGTTAGTCTGACATGACTTGTTAGTTACAAACCCATGCTGACTCTGGTTAATCACTTCATTCTTATCCATGTACTTACATACATGTTGTTTAATAATTTGTTCAAAGATCTTTCCTGGTATAGAAGTCAGACTCACCGGCCTATAGTTCCCTGGGTCCACCTTCTTCCCCTTTTTGAAGATAGGAACAACATTTGCTCTTCTCCAGTCTTCTGGGACTTCTCCTGTTCTCCAAGAATTTTCAAAGATTATGGAGAGTGGTTCTAAAATTTCTTCTACGATCTCCTTCAGTACTCTGGGGTGTAATTCATCTGGACCTGGAGACTTGAACTCATTTATGTTAGCTAAATATTCCCTCACAATCTTTCGGTTTACAGATAACTTGGATTCCTCTATTCCTTTAAAAGGACAGTGAAGATCAGTTGATGTTACATTTTCTTTCTGAGAGAAAACAGATGCAAAATAGGAATTAAAAAGTTCGGCCTTCTCAACATCCTCTCTTACCATTTCTCCATTTTCATCCTGTAAAAATCCTATAGCATCTTTGACTTTTCTTTTACTTTTGACATACCCCCAAAATCCTTTTTTATTGCTTTTGACATCTCTTGCAAGCCTTAATTCATTGTCAGCTTTAGCTAACCTGATACGTGCCCTACAGGATCTGCAGACTGCATTATAATCTTCTTTAGATATGCCTCCCTCTTTCCATTTAATAAACATTTCTTTCTTTCTTTTTAGCATGTGTTTAAGTTCTGTGTTCATCCATCCTGGTTTCCTTAAATGCTTCCCATTCTTCCTACTTTTCGGGATTGTTAACGATTGTGCTTTGAGAATCTCATTTTTAAAAATTTCCCATCCTTCCTGGACATTTTTGTCCTTAAGGACATCCAGCCATTGGATCCCTCCTATTCTCTTTCTGAGTCTCTTAAAATCTGCCTTTCTAAAATCTAACCTTGAAGTTTGAGTCTTCACATGTCTTCCTCCTCTAGTTATCCAAAATTCTATAATAGCATGATCGCTGCCTCCTAGGGTCCCAGCCACCTTTACCTCCTCAACCATTTCCTCCCTGTTTATAAGGATTAGATCCAAAGTAGCAGATCCCCTTGTTTTCTCCCCTACCTTTTGGAAGATAAAGTTGTCAGCAAGAGAGGATAAGAATTTGCTTGACCTGTTAGTTTTACTTGAGAGAGATTCCCAACAAATGTCTGGATAGTTGAAATCTCCCATGACCACTACGTCATATTTTTTGGAGAACTTGGTCATTTGATACATAAAGAGTTCATCCATATCTTCAGCTTGCCCAGGTGGCCTGTAGTAAATGCCTACAATGGTGTCCTTTCCGTTGTTCTCTCCTTGTATTCTTACCCAAACAGTTTCCACAGAACTCCCAGTCTCTGAAGCTTCAATCTCTGTGCAGATATACGCTTTTCTAACATACAATGCAACACCTCCTCCTCGTTTATCAAGTCTGTTTCTTGCAAATAAGTTGTATCCTTTTAGCCTTTTATTCCAATCATGTGTATCGTCCCACCAAGTTTCAGTGATTCCAATGACACCATATTCCTTTTCCTGCATTAGTAGTTCCAATTCTCCTTGTTTGTTGCCCATGCTTTGTGCATTTGTATAAAAACATTTTAGTTTGTGATTGGTTTCTCTTCCTCCCATATTTTTATTATTTAAATTGTTTTGTCTTTGTTCTTCTTTTCCACTTCCAGTAGCAGAGATCTCAATAGTATTTGTCAGCTGTATGGCTTTTTCTGGCCTTTTGCTTCCCTTCCCACATTGTTCTAGTTTAAAGCTCTTCTGATGAGTGTAGCAAGGCAACTTCCAAATACATGTTTTCCAGTCTTCGTAAGGTGCACCCCATCTCTAGCAAGTAGTCCATCGTATAGGTAATTCATTCCGTGATCCAGAAATCCAAATCCTTGTTGACGGTACCATCGACGTAGCCAGTTGTTCACCTGTAGAATCTTATTCCACCTCATTGTTCCATGGCCATCCACTGGGAGGATGGATGAGAAGACCACCTGCGCTCCCAATTCTTTCACTTTCTTGCCTAAGGCTGTGTTCACACGATGCGTATTTCATGCGTTTCCGCGGCGTTTTTGCAGTTGCGTAAACGCCGCGGAAACGCATGAAAAACGCATGGTAGAAGGGCAGCAATGTTCCCCAATGGAAATCCGCATGTGCTGTGCCCATGATGCGGATTTTTCCGCAGCGTTAACGCTGCGGTCAAAAATCCGCAGCATGTCAATTAATTTTGCGGAAACGCGGCGATTTCGCCGCCATTGACTTGCATTAGAACGCGCCAATTCCGCAAGACAGCATTTGTACTTGCGTAATTGGTGCGTTCTAATGTGCGGATGGTACCCGGGTGTGGAGGAGAGGAGAGTCTCATCCACACCCAGGTACCATTAAAAAAGCTGTAAAAAGAAGAATAAAATAAAAAATAAATGTATTCTTACCTTCTGTCGGCCCGCACAGCGCTCCCGCTTGGTTCCCGGCACTTGCAGTGAGTTGTAGGACCTGCGGTGACGTCAGAGTCATGTGACGGGTCACGTGACGCTGACGTCGGCAGGTCTTTCAATTCAAAGTTGCCGGCAGCCGGGAGAACGGAGTGAGCAGGACAGCGCGGACCATCAGAGGTAAGTATATACACTCTCTCGGTTCACACTGTATAAATCCATGCTGTTTGCATGGATTTATATAGTGTGACCTAGTTATCAAGCACTTTCCAGGTGATGCTAAAATCGCCTGGAAAGCGCTTGTCAATCTGCATGCGGAAACGCATGTGAATCTGCATGTGGATCCGCATGTATTCTGCAGGAAAAACGCATGCACAATCTGCATGCGTTTTTTCTGCCAGGGAGATGCAGAAATGATGCAGAAATTTTCTGCTTCATTTCTGCATCGTGTGCACATACCCTAAGTCTTCAAAGTCACTGCAGATGGTTTCCAGGTCCTTTCTTGCGGTGTCATTTGTCCCCACATGTATTAGCAGGAATGGGTAGTGATCTGTAGGTCTGAAGAGTCTTGATATCCTGTCAGACACATCTTTAATTTTTGCTCCTGGAAGACAGCACATTTCTCTTGAGGTTATGTCTGGTCTGCAGATAGCGGCCTCTGTTCCTCTTAACAGGGAATCCCCCATGACCACCACTCTCCGTTTTTTCTTCACAACATTCTTCTTTCTCCATCCAGGAGGATTCTGAGGGCTTACAAGGTTATTCATTGCTGGCAAAGTCTTATTTTGCTGTATTTCTTCATGGTTCTCCTGCGTGAGAGCCTGGTACTGGTTCCTGAGCAGTATGGGTGCTGACTGCCTCTCGATCCTCCTGCTTCTGTGGGTCACATGCTTCCATTCCTCTGTTTCGTCAGGTGCAGTTTGAATTTCTTCTCTTTCTGAATCATGAAGAGATAATTCTGCTCTGTCTAAGAACTCTTCACCTTCCTTAATGATTTTCAAGGTAGTTAACCTCTCTTCTAGATTTCGCAACTTTTCCTCCAACAGGGACACAAGCTTGCATTTCTGGCATGTGAAGTTTGGCTTTTCCACTGGCAAGTCTGTGAACATGTAGCAGGATATGCAGCTCACCAAATGGCTCCTGGACTCTTCCATGTTCTTATTGTTAATGTTCTGAAAACAGTGAAAAAAGCTTAAAAAAAAAAGCTTCAAAATGCGGTTTACTGATGTCCTCTTTTCAGCTCCAACAGCCAAAATCCAGTGTTCTTTGAGCTCTCGGAGACTCTTCACTTACCCCAAAATGCAGTGGGAATATGCAAATTATCTCCTCAGGACTCCTCCCCTGGTTTACCGATGTCCTCTTTTCAGCTCCAACAGCCAAAATCCAGTGTTCTTTGAGCTCGCGGAGACTCTTCACTTACCCCAAAATGCAGTGGGAATATGCAAATTATCTCCTCAGGACTCCTCCCCTGGTTTACCGATGTCCTCTTTTCAGCTCCAACAGCCAAAATCCAGTGTTCTTTGAGCTCGCGGAGACTCTTCACTTACCCCAAAATGCAGTGGGAATATGCAAATTATCTCCTCAGGACTCCTCCCCTGGTTTACCGATGTCCTCTTTTCAGCTCCAACAGCCAAAATCCAGTGTTCTTTGAGCTCGCGGAGACTCTTCACTTACCCCAAAATGCAGTGGGAATATGCAAATTATCTCCTCAGGACTCCTCCCCTGGTTTACCGATGTCCTCTTTTCAGCTCCAACAGCCAAAATCCAGTGTTCTTTGAGCTCGCGGAGACTCTTCACTTACCCCAAAATGCAGTGGGAATATGCAAATTATCTCCTCAGGACTCCTCCCCTGGTTTTGTGTGAACACTTTCGGCCATGACTGTATATGTGCATGTAGCTCTTTCAAAGACCAGCAATACCTTTACGTGGGCAATCCATTCCTACGTTATTGAGAAGTCAACATTTGAATTGATATGCAAATCAGGCTGAAGACTTATTTGTATATATGGAGCCTCTTTCACTCCAGCTCTATTCCCTGCGTAGCACCGCCTCCTCCCAATTGACTGACAGCCTCTATGTTGTGTGACTTCAGGCAAAGGAGCCATCAGTCAAGCAGAATGAGGCGGCACTGGGTGGGGAATAAGTTGGACTGACATATCAATTCATACCCTGATTTCTCAGTAACAGAGGAACGGACTGGCCATGTAAAGGTATTGCTGGTCTTGTCTTTGAAAGAGCTACATGCTCGTATAAACAGTTTGAGGGTGATATCCTGCTGACAAATTCCTTTAAAAGGGTTTCATTCCGAACTAACAGATGCCATTTTCACACATAATCTATAATTCACACAACAATAAGGACAGGCGACAAAATGCTTAGAATTTCTCATTCATCCAATGCTATGCAAGGAGAAAATTTGCAAGTTCGTGACTTTTTATCAATCATCTCTATTCTGCAGCCCTCGAACATCCAGACATTGTTCTCAGAGCTCCAAACTCAGCAAATAAACCACGTGGTTCCTGAAAATAGCCTTTCAATCCTGGAAATGTCTTAGTCTTTCCATAAACAGGAAAGGAAGTCATCGCTGTCACATTCTTCCAATGATACTGTGATCAGCAACATACTGTACATAACATCGGCCATAACAATCTGTCAACAGGAGATAAAACTGAAGACTATTAACCAAGAAATGTTCACATTGATATGAATAGTGATAATTTTAATCTATAGAATGGCTCTATGATAACAGTGAGCAATCAACCTCAGAGGAGAAAAAGTAAAATGGTAATCCAGGACTTGATGACCTATCATTATCATTGATTGACCACCACCAATCAATGTTAGTTTCGTGCAGGTCTGACATCCGGCACCCCCACCGATTAGCTCTCTCTTACACAAGATAAAAACAGTGTACAGAGTTGGGAAATCTCAGGTCCACACTGTAGTATACATGACATGTAGCAGCTGTCTTCAGTTACTGCAGAAGAGCTTGCATTCACTTCAATAGAAGTTGAGCTGCAGTAGCCGAGAACAGTCACTGCATAGCTTGTGGGGATGAGCTGTCCACAGTGGGATCCGAACACAGCTGATCTACAATAAAAACCTAAAGAGATGGACTGGAATATAAGTTGGTGTGCATGCAGTATGTAGGCGCATGTTCACACTGGTCACTAAACAGACAAAACCCAAGATAAAAATATAATAAGCAAATACCTTCAGTAAATAAATAAATAAATAAATAGCAAATGTATGTGAAAATAATATAGGGTACTTAGTCAACACAATTTTGATAAAAAAAAAACGTAAAAGCCATCCCACCACATCAAGGTGACCCTATTTGGGATGGACCTTTTCAGCTCTTATTCACATTTTACATCACTTCATCACTTGACATACACTGAAGAGCAAAAGGATAACAATGTTTTGACCTTTTGACTTTCAGTCTCCATATCTCACCATCCAATACTGCTTCGAACGTGAGACTACCACCATTTTATAGACAATCATCTTGACCATCTCATACATAAATTTGTCTTGCAACTATTTAGCATATGAATATGATTAGTTATGCACATTCTTGTCAAGTCACTGCATTGTTACTGTTTTGCTTCTAAAAATCTCAATTAAAATTTTTATTATTTTGTCTGTATTTCGTAAATCCACATTTGGCTTTCAACACTGCCTGGATCCCTCTGGGCATGCTCTCGATCAGATTCAAGCATTTCGAAATCTGATTCCAGGTCTCTTCTACACGTTCCTAAAGTTATGCATACTGGTCGGCTCACTTGGGTATGTATACAGTTTTTTCTTCAAGTCTATCCACAAGTGTTCGATTGGGTTGAGGTCTGGGGATTGTGGGGGCCAATCCAGCACCTCTATTTCATTGTCATTGAACCATTTCTTCGTCAATCTCAATGTATGCTTTGGGTCGCTGCACTGCTGGAACACTATGTCGTCCTTTTTATACCCATAGTAATCGAGTGAACAAAGTAACCTGTCTTGTAGGGTTGTAGGATACTCACATATACTGTAGGTCAGCATTGAGACCACCATCGATCCTGGTGAAGTATTCAATGCCTTTGGCTGTGAAACAACCCTATATCATCAGGCTTCCTCCACCGAACTTGACAGTTCCTTCAATTTCTCAATCTGTAAGCCCCTTTTTCCCTTGTTTCTTCCAAACCCATTTGCGCTCATCAGAGCCTAGTCTACTGACTTTCATCCCATCACTCCAAATCAACCATTTCCAATCTTCTAGTGTCCACTTTTCAGACTTTTTTGTAAACTCAAGCCAGCTATTTTTATGATGATATTGAAGTTGAGGCTTATTCACCTTTGTTTGAGACACCATTGCAGACTTGTGTAATGTGTATCACACGGTGCTTGAATGGACCTCTATGTTCTCGCTATTACCAAGCATACGAGCCACCCCCACTGCCGTGTTTGTCGCGCTAGAACTGGTAGACCTTGCGATGAGCTAATTTAATGACTCCGATATTTTGGCCTGTCGTCCACCTTTTGGCTTTTGAATGGATGGACGGACTTCATTTTGTCTTCTTCCAACTGTCATGGCACTCACATAATGCAGTTTGGCAATTTTCGTGGCCGAGAGACAGCTATCGATGAGCTGGATGATGCTGTTTCTCTTTACTTCGGAAATCTTCTTCATGGCTACTCCTCGATTCAAACCAGTGACCTTTCACTTGGGAATCAACCTAATAACACACTGAGCTATTAGGGAATGTGAGAACATGTTGTATTTTGTAGCATAAAGGAAGAAAAAGATTTTTCCACCACCATGAGCAAAACAGTAACCATGCTAAATAGTTGCAAGTCAAATTTATCTTTGAGATAGCCAAGATGATTGTCTATAAAATGATGGAAGTCTTGGTTCGAACCAGTAATGGATGGTGAGCTATGGAGCCTGAAAGTCGAAAGTTCAAAACATTGCTACCCTTTTGCTCGTCAGTGTATGTAAGGTTTCAATAGTAGAGGTAAAGACCGTCCCGAAGAGGTTCACTTTGACGTGGTGGGATGGATTTTAATTTTTTTTTTAGCAAAATTATGTTAACTAAGTACCCTATATTATTTTCATGCACTTTTGCTATTTATTTATTTGCTGCAGGGTATTTGCTTAATTAGTTTTTAAGTTGGGTTTTGACAACTGATCTGTGTGGGTGCAGAATGTCAGACAATCACTGTTTTGATATCGATGATCTATCATCAGGGTAGGTCATCAATATTTTAGGTCTAGAAACCCCTTTAAGGTTAGTGGAGAACCCTTGGCAAATAATCTGGGGGGCAGCACAATTTGAATTTTTTTCTTGAGAACAGATACACAGCTGCCAGTTATTTTTTTTCGTGTGCTGTCTGTGTGGAAACCAGACAGCACGCAGACCCAATGTTAGCATTTATGCTAGTTCACATTGACTCTTTTTCATGCAGACCTTGAGAGGGAGCTCAAGGTGTCATGATATCATGACATACAGTTGTGCTCAAAAGTTTACTTACCCCTGCAGAATTTTTGCTTTCGTGGCCGTGTTTCAGAGAATATCAATGATAACAAAAAAACTTTTTTCTCCACTCATGGTTATTGGTTGGGTGAAGCCATTTATTGTCTAACTACTGTGTTTTCTCTTTTTAAATCTTAATGACAACCAAAAACATCTAAATCCAAATTGTTCTTCACCTGGTTTTGGCGCCCACTCCTGAGAAAAATACTGACCAAATACTGATAGTGTGACCATGGCCTTAGGATGGAAAGAGGAGGTTTATTGTCAACGTGTTTTAAAGTCAATTACTGCAGCTCATCTCCTATCAAAGTGAAAGGGAGCTGAGCTGCAGTACCTGAGAATGGCCACTATACAGTCCCCTGCGCTGTGCTGTCCTGAATTCATACTGCAGACAACTGATTGTTGAGGGGAGCCCTCCAATCTGATATTGGAGACTGTCAGAAAAATATTAAGAAATATTAAGGATTTCTCCCTCCCAGACCCCTCTTCACCTCCCCTCCCCTATAGTATTTGTCAAAAGAGAAGAGCTGAAACTTTGGCCAGCTGTCCCCATGCAAATTATCCCACACAGGAGAAATAGCTTGTAAGCAAATGCTAGCACAAAGGGTACTACCAACCCAATTAAAATGTGAGGGTAGTTCCCACTGACGCAGGCCTGCGATAATTTACATCTAGGTGAGATGTCCTGTATTCCCAGGACGTCAAAAGAAATTTAACAGAGGTCTGTAACGGGTCGGCGCCAATACTGAATATGGAATATATCAAGTTCCATACGCCCGACAATAGTGGGACCTATATCTTTAATGGCAGGGTCAGCGAAGGAGCAATATGCTTATTTTTCCATAGCTGTGAGCCCCTCCAGGGAGCGGTAATGCAAAAGTAAAATAGAAGACTGCAACTATGTCATGTGTGGTCTCTAAAGAAAGGCAAATTCATAATGGAAATTAAGGCGTAATTTGCAAGCTTCTGCGATCTAGGAGCGATAAGTTATCCCAGAAGTTAGTGATTTTAATAAAAATGTGAAGGCTGGAGCCCAACCCACATGATGTCAGCACAGGGGGTGTGTGGGCCGGCCTCCCCCTTCGGCATAAAAGACCCCACTAAGGATGGATCAGTATTCATTGCCGGGACTATATATTTTTTATAGCAAAGGATCCCATTCGGTAACTGTCAAATTTGGAGTGCCTCCTCTCCACCTATACTGAATTGTCGCAGCGATCTTTATAGTAAGTCTTCTTTAATCCTGTTTATTTTGTGTAACTGTATCTTCAGTACTGTAAATGTCCCCTTTGTAAAATCCTTGTATATTTTTCATAACACTGCCTCCCTTTTGGATTAAATATGAAATTTAATAGTCTTGTTTCTTTTGCTCTGTAATTGTTCCCTCCCCAGAAGCCATGTACGCTACCAGAAAGCAGGCATCCAACCAGGCCTGTATTATATTTCAAATCTGGCCGGTGGTGGCAGCGAATAATAATAATTGGGCTATCGTGAAGCTGGCAGTAACCTATAGGGGCGTAAACACATATTCTATGAGTTGGAATCCGGAGGTGTGACGCCATATGCTTTCTGCCCGCTTGCTGATAGATACGTAGTGAGTAGTCGGAATTGTGTGCACGACTCCCTGACATCTCTGACAGAGACCAATCTTAAGGACAACCCCTTTAAGATTTTAGGTAATAACATAAACTCATGCAATTACTATTTATGAAATTCTTTATTACTTTGATTGTTGGTTGACACGCCTGAGCAACTTTTCCCTTAAGTTAGTAGCCCAGAATCTGCACTTTCTCAATGTTGACGTTTTTTCACTAATGTGGCTGCCATAGCGTTCATATATTGAAATCCAAGCCACTGCCCACGTGCACCTCGGCTGAACTCAATAACCCAATGTGCGCATGTGTCAAAGACTGGTGGAGAAAGATTAATGGTGATGAACTGATGTCTGTCTTCAACCAGTATAACTATGTAACCCAGAATGTCGGCAGCCAGCACCGGTTCTGGGTGCTTTACACTCTTCACGTGTGGGATTTTTTTAATCTTATTTATGATCTTTTCAATGCATTTTGAAGACTTTTTAGCACACATTGCCCGCGCATTGATATGTGAGACATATTAGAATGTTACTACAGACTTGTTTTATTATATACACTGCTCAAAAAAATAAAGGGAGCACTCAAATAACACATCCTACATCTGAATGAATGAAATATTCTCATTGAATACTTTGTTCTGTGCAAAGTTGAATGTGCTGACAACAAAATCACACAAAAATCATCAATGGAAATCAAATTTATGGAGGCCTGGATTTGAAGTCACCCCCAAAATTAAAGTGGAAAAACACACTACAGGCTGATCCAACTTTGATGTAATGTCCTTAAAACAAGTCAAAATGAGGCTCAGTATTGTGAGTGGCCTCCACATGCCTGTATGACCTCCCTACAACGCCTGGGCATGCTCCTGATGAGGTTGCGGATAGTCTCCTGTGGGATCTCCTCCCAGACCTGGACTAAAGCATCCGCCAACTCCTGGACAGTCTGTGGTGCAACGTGACGTTGGTGGATGGAGCGAGACATGATGTCCCAGATGTGCTCAATCGGATTTAGGTCTGGGGAACGGGCGGGCCAGTCCATAGCTTCAATGCCTTCATCTTGCAGGAGCTGCTGACACACTCCAGCCACATGAGGTCTGGCATTGTCCTGCATTAGGAGGAACCCAGGGCCAACCGCACCAGCATATGGGCTTACAAGGGGTCTGAGGATCTCACCTCGGTACCTAATGGCAGTCAGGCTACGTCTGGCGAGCACATGGAGGGCTTTCGGCCCTCCAAAGAAATGCCACCCCACACCATTACTGACCCACTGCCAATCCGGTCATGCTGAAGGATGTTGCAGGCAGCAGATCACTCTCCACGGCGTCTCCAGACTCTGTCACGTCTGTCACATGTGCTCAGTGTGAACCTGCTTTCATCTGTGAAGAGCACAGGGCGCCAGTGGCGACTTTGCCAATCCTGGTGTTCTGTGGCAAATGCCAAGCGTCCTGCACGGTGTTGGGCTGTGAGCACAACCCCCATCTGTGGACGTCGGGCCCTCATAACACCCTCATGGAGTCGGTTTCTAACCGTTTGAGCAGACACATGCACATTTGTGGCCTGCTGGAGGTCATTTTGCAGGGCTCTGGCAGTGCTCCTCCTGTTCCTCCTTTCACAAAGGCGGAGGTAGCGGTCCTGCTGCTGGGTTGTTGCCCTCCTACGACCCCCTCCACATCTCCTGGTGTACTGGCATGTCTCCTGGTAGCGCCTCCAGCCTCTGAACACTACGTTGAAAGACACAGCAAACCTTCTCGCCAATTGATGTGCCATCCTGGATGAGCTGCATTACCTGAGCAACTTCTGTGGGTTCTAGAGTCTATCTCATGCTACCACGAGTGTGAAAGGACAACCAACATTCAAAAGTGACCAAAACACAAGATGTGGTCTGTGGTCCCTACCTGCAGAACCACTCCTTTATTGAGGGTGTCTTGATAATTGCCAATAATTTCCATCTATTGTCTATTCCATTTGCACAACAGCATGTGAAATTGATTGTCAATCAGTGTTGCTTCCTAAGTGGACAGTTTGATTTCACAGAAGTTTGATTTACTTGGAGTTATATTCTGATGTTTAAGTGTTCCCTTTATTTTTTTGAGCAGTGTATTTATGTCATTTACATATTAACTATGTCATATTTTTATATTCTTCTTGTATTCCACATGTCTGGCATTGCAGAACTTTATTTATGTTTGAGAAAACCTCCTCTAAATAAAGATCAGCAGCAGAAGAGTTTTCTTCCGGTGCCTCCTAGAGGAAAAAAAAGTGGTATTGCAAGATAACCATGCACAACTGTGAAATGTGTGATCCCACTTTTCATAGTGGGAGATAGTCTTTTCTGCAGCTCACTGTTGTGGCTAATGCCATATTCACAAGTTCAGTATTTGGTCAGTATTTTACATCAGTATTTGTAAGCCAAAACCAGGAGTGGAACAATCAGAGGAAAAGTATAATGGAAACCCGTCACCACTTCTGTATTTATCACCCACTCCTGGTTTTGACTTACAAATACTGATGTAAAATACTGACCAAATACTGAACATGTGAACATGGACATAATAAATACGTGCAGGGCAGTCAGGGTCCACTTTATGACATTAAAATACAATATCACTGCATACAAACAAGAACTTTGCTTTAAAAATCAGAGCTTCAGTTTAAACTGTAACCACTCTATGGATGAAAATATGATAGAAATGAACAATCCTAATTATCACGTTACTTTTTCCATACTTCCACATGTTCCAATGTCTCCCCCTGCTGCCTATACACTGCAAGCACTTTTTTCAGTTCTCTGACTAGAAGGAGATGTGTACTATCAGCGAGGCTATGTTCACAGTTGTGGGTTTTTTACATCAGTAACTGCAAACTTTTCTCTGGCAGGAAAACAGCTGCGTCAAAAATGCAGGTTTTGTTGCATTTTTTATGCATTTTTTCAGCGTCTTTTTCACTGCCCTTCTGTCTCTATTTATGCATGTACATAAAGTTCTGTGAAAAAAAAAAAAAACGCCATTCTATTTTCCCATCAAAAACACTGAAAAACTGCTGAAAAAAATTTTGCTGCGTTTTTTTCAGTGTTTTTTCACCACCCATTGCTTCCTATGAGAGAAAATACGCTGAAAAAAAAACGCTGAAAGAAGTGATATGCTTGACGCGCCCCCTGGGCCTGTGCGCTGCTGCTGTGCAGGGGGAATACCCGGAGCCGGATCACTGGGGGTTGTAGTCCTCTGTGGCGGTGACCCGGTCCGTGCCCAGGGCGGTCAAACCAGTGGCAGTCTTTATAGGGTTTTAAGTTATTGGTCCGACTACGCCACCCGTGGATTGCGGTCAGTGGGGACCGCCGCTGCGCTGCCGACCACTGAGGCTGATGTTGGTTGCGCAGCCGAGTATGGGATAACTCCCCACGGGAGGAGTATTGCCTCAGGGCAGCTAATGTGGAAGATGATGGGAGTGATGGTGTGAGGGTCCCAGTGCTAATGGTGCTGGTGCGGCAAGGAATCACAGAGACGTGTGGTGCGGTTCAGGGTCTTTACTGATGGTACAAGGCAGACCCTCCCGGGAGTACTGGCTAGAATAAGGGGCCTGGTCAGTTTGCGAGCAAGCAGGAGTTCCCCTGGCCAGGTGGAGTTGTAGGCCTCCCCGTTAATCTGCACTCTTCCTGGCTACCTTGCTGTCAGCGGTTACAAGTAGCCCACGTCCCTGAGTATACCGTGTGGTGCTCACCCGTATGGCTGGTGACTTGGGGCCTTCTGTTAGCCTCCGCTCCTGGATGGCGGCGCTGGTCCCTTCTCTGTGACTGAGCCTCCGGGCTTCTATGGCCAGAGGACCTGGAATCCCCTGCCGGCTGGTTTCTGCTGCTGGGTGTAGATCAGTCCCCACAGCCTCGGACTCCTGTGTCCGGTTTTAGTGTCCTTGTCCAGGGCGAGCTCTGCTCAGCTCCAGCCCCTGGACTTCTGCTACTGCTCATCCAGAGCTCCTGTTCTTGCTTTCCCTCTCCAGGCTCTGACTGCTCTAATCCCACCCCAGACCCAGTTTATAAGGGCAGATTCCTCCCCTCCCAGGTCTGGGCGGACCGTGTTGCATGTTTAGGGATCCTGACCAGAGAAACCTCCCACTTGCTCTCAGACATAATATCTCTATTACTGCGGCAACCAGACCCCTGGGGTGTCGCATGCTCTATTATTCAAAAACCCAACCAAGGCACAAAATACACAGAGGATTCTGGTTTCTCATAGACTTTGCTGGTAGTGCAAAACGCAGCTGAAAATTTACATAAAAATCTGCAGCAAAATACGCTGCAAAACACAACGTGTGTGAACATAGCATAATAGGTGCAGGAGTTGCAATCGCACCCAGGGGCCCTTGAGCCTATGGGGCCTTAAAAGTTCTTTTTTGCCTATATAAAAAAGAACAATGCTATTAAAGTTTTACAGTAATTCGGGGCCCTGTTGGAGTTTTTGCATTGGGGCCCATGAGCTTCACATTATGCCACTGTGTGTGCAAAAAAAGCATAAAATTAGAGGAAAGAAGGAGAGAATTAGACTGTTGATCTGCTCTGGAAAAACAAGCAGGAAACCTATCAAGGCTGATAAAAGCAGACATATGCATGATAAACGTTCAGCAACTTTCCCACTGTTTGCAGTAGGAGGGTCTATGCGGCATAAGGCTTGCCCCTACTTGTTTGTAACTATAGAACCAGTATTGTTAATTCATTGCAAAAAAAATAATCAAACAATTAAAAAAAATGGTGCTTGATGTGAAAGAACAAATTATTTTATTGTCTAAAAATTATTACGTGTTTCGGAAAATTTTATCTGATGAAGGGGGGTGCCCAGAAATTTGTAATAACTTGTAGATGACAAAGCAATTTTCTCTTTCACACCGAGCGTTAGAGCAAAATAATATTATTTTATGCAAAATAATTGACACCTTTCAGTTATTGTATTCACACTGGGTACTCAGACAACCCCTCCTTAAATACTATTTACCCCCTTGAAAAATATATACACCTTAGGCTACGTTCCCACAATGAGTGAGTTTTTTTACACAGCGTATTTTCGAAAAAAATGCAAGTAACCTATTTTACATAATGGGTGCAGAAAATCTGCAACATCAAAACCTCACAAAATACTCATCATGGGAACATAGCCTTATACTCACCTCCCGCACCGGCATCATTCCAGCTTTGTTGGTGCCGGGTAACCCAAAGCTCGCATGACATTGCTACACCACATAAGCGCTATAGCCAATCAGCGGCTGCTATTGAGCTGCTGCGCTCTCACTTCCTTTAGACAGCACTGCAGCCCATCAGTGACCACTGATTGGTGGCAGTGCTCACGTGGCATAGCAATGTAACTTGAGCCTGATACTGACATCGCTGGAACAGCGCCGTAGAGTAGAGAGCGTTTTTATTTTAAAAAGGGAATATAGTATTTAAGAAGGGGTTGTTTAAGAAGGACAACCCTTTTAAGGCATATCTTTAGTGGCAGTAGAGGGTAGAGGGTGCAGTCGCCCGTGCCTCGCGCTCTGAGGGGCCCACCAGGAGCTACGCTACTGTTAACTGTATGGGCGTGCGCAGGGAGTCCATACAGTTAAACTCTGTGGCAGAGCAGGGAGACTCGATCTCCGATTTCCCTGGACTGCCACATGGTAGCTATGGGGCCCATGAGCGAGGTAGGGGGGGGGCTGGATGCAGGTACAGTTTAAAGCAATAATGGGACAGGGAGCGTGACACTCCCTCTCCCGTCATTCCCACTCTGCGTCTCATGTCAATGATGCAGACACTGACAGCAGGCGCGATGACGTCAGTACATGGTGCCCGCTGGACTGAGATGCACAAGGAGGAGAGGTGAGCATTGTATTATTTTTTTTATGGGGAGTGCATTGTAGTGTATGGAGGCCTATGGGGAGGGTATTATACTATATGGTGGACTATGTGTGTGCATTATACTATATGGTGGACTATGGGGAGTGCATTATACTATATGGAGGACTATGTGGAGTACATTATACTATATGGAGGACTATGTGGAGTACATTATACTATACGGAGGACTATGGGGTGCATTATACTATATGAAGGACTATGGGGAGAGCAATACACTGTATGGGAAACTATGGGGAGTGCATTATACTGTATGGAGCCCTATGGGGAGTGCATTATACTATATAGAGGCCTATACAGAGTGTATTATACTATATGGAGGACTATGAGAAGTGCATTATACTATATGGAGGACTATGGGGAGTGCATTATACTATATGAGGACTCTTATGGGGAGTGCATTATAATATATAGAGACTTATGGGGGTGCATTATACTATATGAGGGTGCCTATGGGGAGTGCATTATAATATATAGGGGCTTATGGGGTGTGCATTATACTATATGAGGAGGACTATGGGGAGTGCATTATACTCTATGGAGGACTATGAGGAGTAGATTATACTATATGGAGGATTATGGGGAGTGCATTATACTATATGGAGGACTATGGGGAATGCATTATACTATATGAGAACACCTATGGGGAGTGCATTATACTACAGTATATAGAGGCTTATAGGGAGTGCATTATACTATATGAGAAGGACTATGGGAAATGCATTATACTATATGAAGAGGCTTATGGAGGGTGCATTATACTATATGCAGGCCTATGAGGAGTGCAGTATACTATATGGAGGACTATGGGGTGCCTTATACTATATGGAGGACTATGTGGTGCCTTATACTATATGGAGGCTATTTAGGGGGCCATCATACACTGTGGGGATTACAGTGGGGGGCCATCATACAGTGTTGGCACCATCAAACAGTTTGGGGGCTACTAAGGCGTCAGTATACTGTGTGGGGGGTACTATACAGTGAGGGGGCATTATACTATGTATAAAAGAGCATCATACTGTGTATAAGGGAGCATCATACTCTGTAGATGGGAGCTGTACATGGGGGGGAGACTCGGGACATAATTAAATGTTAAGTGGGTACTTATCGTTATAGGGGCAACGTTATTGTTTCTAGGAGGCAAATTGTGGGCACTGTTTTCTAGGGCACTTGCACACTGCATTAATATATTGTAGAGGTTTATTTTACCATTTAGAGGGCACATAGCACTACACAGCAGGTGCGGTAACAAGGACACATGCGGCACCAGAGGCTCAGTATTGAGGTATCAGCAGGATGAGGAGTTTATGCAGATTGGGAATAAATGGAGACAGTGCTGGAAATGTGAGAAGCCTTAGGTGTCTTCTTGTAATCTCTGCAGATAAGTCCTGGCTGGAAGAAGTTGTCATGTCTGTCTGGGCCAGATGGAAAAGATGGGAAAAGTCAACGACTCCATCAGAAAGAATGCCAGCTGTAAGTCCCCTAGTCATCTATAACTATACTGTAATCTCATACATGTTCTGCATCACTGGTATTTACCACTCTACGTCACCATATGGCAGTAATATCAGTGATGGTTTTTGTATAGATTATTTTCAGTAACAGCACGGTCATCTGCTGAGGTTCTCCTACATCCACTATTAGGCCACAGCCCCACTATCAGTATTTGGTCAGTATTCGGTCAGTAATTTTTCTTAGGAGTGGGAGCCAATACCAGATGAGGAACAATCAGAGAAAAGGTATAATAGAAACAAGTCACCAATTCTGCATTTATCACCCACTCCTGGTTTTGGCTCCCACTCCAGAGAAAAAATACTGACCAAATGCTGACCAGATACTGATAGTGGGGCTGTGGCCTTAGGGTGCGCCACCATAGTTGTAAACCTGGTTAGGGGCCCACTCAGAGGTTTCGCCTCCCCAAACCAAAACCTCTGTTTAGTGGTTATGATTAGTGTTGAGCGAACATGCTCGACACTGCTCGGTACTCGCCCGAGCATCACGCTACTCGGGATGTTCGGCGAGCACCGAGCATTTCCGGGTTACTCGGACGGGAGCTCGGGTCTCCGCCCTGCATGTTTGGCGCTCTTTACAGAGCCAATGAACATGCAGGGATTGCCAGCCAGTCACTGTAATGCCGCCGCCATGTTGGTTGTGGGCATTACAGTGATTGGCTGGCCGCACAGCGTCACCTCGAGTATTTAAAACGGGGCGCCGCCATCTTGGACACAGTCGCTCCGGATTAGACAGTGTAGGGACAGCGCTGCTGATTTAGGGAGAGATATAAACTGCAAAATAGTTAGTGTAGGGTCTGTAAAGGCTGCCAGAACAAACAAACAGTCCTTTTCAGGACTAATATCCATCCCAGATACCAGGCAGGCAGGCTGTATAGGAGACACAGTGGTTATACCAGCAAACGCTGCATTACAGTCCTGTGTGCTCCTGTTGCTGAAATTGCTGGACTTAGCACCAGGTGTCGGGGGCCAGGAAAAATCCTTTTTTTTTTCATCTAAATCCTCCTTTTTTTTCCTCCTTCACACTGTACAAATACCCGTCTTATTAACCTTTTGGTGTGTCCGCCCCACCCCCAAAAAAAAGCGTGTCTCTGATTTTTCAGACACAAATATAACTGTTGAAAATAGTCTGGTGTAGGCTAGAGAAACAGAAGTGTTATTTTGCACTTCCACGGTTCAAACCTCTGTATTATCCATTTTGGGCCATTTGTATCTAAAAAAAAAAAAAGCAGTTTGAGTGTGTCGCTCACTGTTCAGCTGCAAATATCTCTATTTAAAAAAGTGTGGTATACCCCAGTAAACAATAACTGTGGTTTTGCCATCCAACGGTAAAAAATCTCTATTATTCAGGTTTTGGTAGTTTTTTCCGTAAAGAAAAACAGTAGTGTCTCATGACTGTTGTGACACAAAAATATATCTGTTGAAAATAGTCTTGTGTAGGCCCGACATCCCAGTGTGGTTTCGTAGTTCCACGGGTCAAATCGCTGTACTATCCAGTTTTGGGCCTTTGGTATCTAAAAAAAAAGCAGTTTGAGTGTGTCGCTCACTGTTCAGCCGCAAATATCTCTATTTAAAAAAGCGTGGTATACCCCAGTAAACAATAACTGTGGTTTTGCCATCCCACGGTAAAAAATCTCTATTATTCAGCTTTTGCTCGTTTTTTCCGTAAAGATAAACAGTAGTGTCTCCTGACTGTTGTGACACAAAAATATATCTGTTGAAAATAGTCTTGTGTAGGCCCGACATCCCAGTGTGGTTTCGCAGTTCCACGGGTCAAATCGCTGTTTTGGGCCTTTGGTATCTAAAAAAAAAGCAGTTTGAGTGTGTCGCTCACTGTTCAGCCGCAAATATCTCTATTTAAAAAAGTGTGGTATACCCCAGTAAACAATAACTGTGGTTTTGCCATCCCACGGTAAAAAATCTCTATTATTCAGCTTTTGGTAGTTTTTTCCGTAAAGAAAAACAGTAGTGTCTCCTGACTGTTGTGACACAAAAATATATCTGTTGAAAATAGTCTTGTGTAGGCCCGACATCCCAGTGTGGTTTCGTAGTTCCACGGGTCAAATCGCTGTACTATCCAGTTTTGGGCCTTTGGTATCTAAAAAAAAAAGCAGTTTGAGTGTGTCGCTCACTGTTCAGCCGCAAATATCTCTATTTAAAAAAGTGTGGTATACCCCAGTAAACAATAACTGTGGTTTTGCCATCCCACGGTAAAAAATCTCTATTATTCAGCTTTTGGTCGTTTTTTCCGTAAAGAAAAACAGTAGTGTCTCCTGACTGTTGTGACACAAAAATATATCTGTTGAAAATAGTCTTGTGTAGGCCCGACACCCCAGTGTGGTTTCGCAGTTCCACGGGTCAAATCGCTGTTTTGGGCCTTTGGTATCTAAAAAAAAAGCAGTTTGAGTGTGTCGCTCACTGTTCAGCCGCAAATATCTCTATTTAAAAAAGTGTGGTGTACCCCAGTAAACAATAACTGTGGTTTTGCCATCCCACGGTAAAAAATCTCTATTATTCAGCTTTTGGTAGTTTTTTCGGTAAAGAAAAACAGTAGTGTCTCCTGACTGTTGTGACACAAAAATATATCTGTTGAAAATAGTCTTGTGTAGGCCCGACATCCCAGTGTGGTTTCGCAGTTCTACGGGTCAAATCGCTGTACTATCCAGTTTTGGGCCTTTGGTATCTAAAAAAAAAGCAGTTTGAGTGTGTCGCTCACTGTTCAGCCGCAAATATCTCTATTTAAAAAAGTGTGGTATACCCCAGTAAACAATAACTGTGGTTTTGCCATCCCACGGTAAAAAATCTCTATTATTCAGCTTTTGCTCGTTTTTTCCGTAAAGATAAACAGTAGTGTCTCCTGACTGTTGTGACACAAAAATATATCTGTTGAAAATAGTCTTGTGTAGGCCCGACATCCCAGTGTGGTTTCGCAGTTCCACGGGTCAAATCGCTGTTTTGGGCCTTTGGTATCTAAAAAAAAAGCAGTTTGAGTGTGTCGCTCACTGTTCAGCCGCAAATATCTCTATTTAAAAAAGTGTGGTATACCCCAGTAAACAATAACTGTGGTTTTGCCATCCCACGGTAAAAAATCTCTATTATTCAGCTTTTGGTAGTTTTTTCCGTAAAGAAAAACAGTAGTGTCTCCTGACTGTTGTGACACAAAAATATATCTGTTGAAAATAGTCTTGTGTAGGCCCGACATCCCAGTGTGGTTTCGTAGTTCCACGGGTCAAATCGCTGTACTATCCAGTTTTGGGCCTTTGGTATCTAAAAAAAAAAGCAGTTTGAGTGTGTCGCTCACTGTTCAGCCGCAAATATCTCTATTTAAAAAAGTGTGGTATACCCCAGTAAACAATAACTGTGGTTTTGCCATCCCACGGTAAAAAATCTCTATTATTCAGCTTTTGGTCGTTTTTTCCGTAAAGAAAAACAGTAGTGTCTCCTGACTGTTGTGACACAAAAATATATCTGTTGAAAATAGTCTTGTGTAGGCCCGACACCCCAGTGTGGTTTCGCAGTTCCACGGGTCAAATCGCTGTTTTGGGCCTTTGGTATCTAAAAAAAAAGCAGTTTGAGTGTGTCGCTCACTGTTCAGCCGCAAATATCTCTATTTAAAAAAGTGTGGTGTACCCCAGTAAACAATAACTGTGGTTTTGCCATCCCACGGTAAAAAATCTCTATTATTCAGCTTTTGGTAGTTTTTTCGGTAAAGAAAAACAGTAGTGTCTCCTGACTGTTGTGACACAAAAATATATCTGTTGAAAATAGTCTTGTGTAGGCCCGACATCCCAGTGTGGTTTCGCAGTTCTACGGGTCAAATCGCTGTACTATCCAGTTTTGGGCCTTTGGTATCTAAAAAAAAAGCAGTTTGAGTGTGTCGCTCACTGTTCAGCCGCAAATATCTCTATTTAAAAAAGTGTGGTATACCCCAGTAAACAATAACTGTGGTTTTGCCATCCCACGGTAAAAAATCTCTATTGTTCAGGTTTTGGTAGTTTTTTCCGTAAAGAAAAACGGTAGTGTCTCATGACTGTTGTGACACAAAAATATATCTGTTGAAAATAGTCTTGTGTAGGCCCGACATCCCAGTGTGGTTTCGCAGTTCCACGGGTCAAATCGCTGTACTATCCAGTTTTGGGCCTTTGGTATCTAAAAAAAAAAGCAGTTTGAGTGTGTCGCTTACTGTTCAGCCGCAAATATCTCTATTTAAAAAAGTGTGGTATACCCCAGTAAACAATAACTGTGGTTTTCCTCTTCCACGGTTCTAATCTACTCTTTATTACCCTTTTTCCATTGATAGTGCAAGTGTAAGCTATTTTACTTCATTTACAATGGGCAAGGCGCGTGGCAAGGGACGTGGAAGTGGACGTTCTGGTGATGGTTCGTGCAGAGGACGGGGCCGAGGCCAAGGTGAAAATGTGCCACAACCAACAGCCACATCTTCTCGCTCCCACTTCTTGACCGAATTACTAGGGAAGCACAGAACAACACCAGTATTGAGAACTGATCAGTGTGAACAGGTTATTAATTGGATAGCAGATAATACTTCCAGTTACCTGGGCACCACCACCTAAGGTCTGTCTTCCACACGGTCAACTCTTAGTAGCCGTGAGTCTCGACCGCATACTCCTCCTCACCCTGATGCTCCTTCCTCCCACCATGCCGAGTGTCGTCAGACAGCAACTGATCCCACACTTGGACACTCTGAAGAGCTGTTCACTGGTCCATTTCCATATTTGGGCCCCTCGCCTGATACACTTGAAGTGGTGGAAGAGGAGATCCCATGTTGCGATGCCCAAATATTTGAACAGCCACGGCCACAGGAAGTCGACGTTGGCAATCTGTCACAAGAGGTGGACGATGACGAGACACAATTGCCAGGAAGTGAGGAGGAGGATCGTGGTGCGCAAGTGGAAGAGGAGGAGGTGGTGGATGATCTAGTAACTGACCCAACGTGGAAGGAGGACATGCAGAGTGAGGCCAGCAGCACACAGGGGGAGGGAGGCAGAGTACCCCAACAGGCAGGAAGAAACAGTGTGGTGGCCGCAGACAGAAGGCAGGCAACCGTTCCCCGTAGCACCAACACGAGGGACGTTGCCAGTACAAGCGGTAGGTCTTCCAGAGTCTGGAATTTTTTTAAAGACTCTGCTGATAACCCCAAAAAGGCCATATGTTCCACCTGCCATGCCAGCATCAGCAGGGGTGACAAAACTACCAGCCTGACCACCACCAGCATGATCAGGCACATGGCAGCAAAGCACCCGACTTTGTGGGGCGAAACCCAGGGTCCACGACCAGTGTCAGCGGGTGTCACCACTGCTTCTTCCACTGTTGTGCGTGCAATAGAACCCCCTGTTGTGTGTGCAAGGCAATCCCCTGTCCATACTGCATGTAAAGATGCCCCCTCCTCTCAGTCTTCACTTGTTATGGCAGTTTCTCAAGAAACAGCATCAACGTCCACGTCCACGTCCCACCGCAGCGTTCAATTGTCCATATCCCAGACCTTTGAACGAAAGCGGAAATTCGCAGCTAACGCCCAACAGGCCACAGTCCTAAATTCGCACATTTCACGACTGCTTGCATTGGAAATGCTGCCTTTTAGGCTGCTGGAGACGGAATCCTTCCGCAATCTTATGGCGGTGGCCGTCCCTCGGTACTCGGTCCCCAGCCGACACTATTTTGCCCGGTGTGCCATCCCCGCACTACACAAGCACGTGTCCCAAAGCATCTGCCGTGCCCTCAACAACGCAGTTACTGGGAGAGTCCACTTGACAACGGACACGTGGACAAGTGCTTGTGGCCAGGGACGGTACATCTCTCTGACGGCACACTGGGTAAACATAGTGGAAGCCGGGACCCAGTCGGACCTTGGGACGGAACACATCCTCCCCACACCGAGGATTGCGGGCCCTATGTCACTCAGAGTTGCCCCCACAGTGTACAGCTCCTGCGCATCCTCCTCCTCCTCCTCCTCCTCATGTTCAGCCTCCATCTCAGATATCACCACATCAGTTACAAGCTGGAAGCATTGCAGTACTGCCTCCGCCAAGCGGCAACAGGCTGTGCTGAAACTCATAAGCTTAGGTGATAAACCTCACACTGCTTGTGAGTTGTGGACAGCTGTGAAAGAGCAGGCAGATCTGTGGCTGAGACTGCTGAACCTACATCCCGGCATGGTCGTGTGTGACAATGGCCTTAACCAGGTGGCGGCTCTGAGGCGAGGTGAGATCACACACGTACCATGCCTGGCTCATGTGCTTAACCTCGTGGTTCAGCGGTTTCTTAAATCGTACCCCGAGTTGCCAGATCTGCTCGTGAAAGTACGCCGCCTGTCAGCTCATTTTCGCAAGTCGGCTACAGCTTCCGCTGCCCTTGTTGTGTTGCAGCAGCGTTTGCAGCTTCCGGCACACCGATTGGTGTGTGATGTCCCCACACGTTGGAACTCTACCCTCCACATGTTGCAAAGGATTTGTGAGCAGAAGAGAGCAGTTGTGGAGTACCAGCTGCAACAAGGCCGTCGATATTCAGGTCAGACTCCACACATAAGACCTCAGGAGTGGACCTGGATGTCTGACATATGTACCATCCTGACAAACTTTGAGGAGGCCACCAAGATGGTGAGTGGCGATGACGCCATCATTAGTGTCAGCATCCCACTTGTCTGTCTTTTGCAACGCTCTCTGCAGAGAATTAAAGAGGAGGCATTGCAGCCAGAGTATGATGAGATGGATCAAGAAGCCGTAGCGGGCGATTACACACAGCCCAGCCTCATCTCATCCCAACATGCATTGGGGGACAATGAGGGACAGGAGGAGGAGGAGGAGGAGGAAGAACAGGAGCTGCTATCATGCGTTGTAGATGGTAGTACCTGTACAAGTGTCATACCGTCGGTTCAGCGTGGGTGGCCTGAGGACAGGGGGGAGGAGGAAGAGGAGGAGGAGGAGGAGGAGAGCATGGTCAGTCGTCATCTTGGTGAGGACACGGAAATCTTCCCCTCGCGTTGTCAAAATGTTGGGTGACAGTCATTACTGGTTGGTGACACTTGTAGACCCCCGCTACAAGGAGAACTTTCACTCTCTTATTCCTGAGGTGGAGAGGTCTACAAAAATGGGGCAATACCAGAAGGCCCTTGCTGCAGAACTCTTAAAAAAATTCCCATCTGAACACGCTAGCGGCAGAGGTCACAGTTGCCCAACCAAGGCGTACAGGCGAAAGAGATGCAACTCCAATCCAGCAGAGGCAGGGGAACACTGTCAACGTTCTGGGACAGTTTTCTGACACCCGCCCAGCTTACAGGCCCTGAAGCGCGGGGTACTCTCACAAGGAGTGGAAAGTTTCAAAAGATGGTGAGAGAGTACCTTGCCGATCGTACCAGCGTCCTCCGTGATTCCTCTGTGCCTTTTAATTATTGGGTATCCAAGCTGGACACTTGGAATGAACTCGCTCTGTACGCCTTGGAGGTCCTGGCCTGCCTTGCCGCTACCGTGTTATCGGAGCGTGTTTTTAGTGCCGCTGGGGGAATTATAACTGATAAGCGCACTCGCCTGTCAACTGACAATGCTGACAAGCTGACCCTTATCAAAATGAACAAGGGCTGGATTGGGCCAGACTTCTCATCACCACCAAATGACAGCAGAGTAACATAAAGTCAAATCCATTGTGTTATTTCGGGAGGTGTATTCACATGCACCGCTTCACACCTACACATGTGTATAAGCTTCCTCATTTCGGCTGTTTAATCTTCTTCTCCTTATCCTCAGCCTCCACCACCACTATACCACCAGGGTGCCAGCATTGCAAGTTCCTCCGTCCTTATTTTTGGCAGCTTTTGCTTGCAAGGCATAAGCAAATACTATGGGACACCCACTCCCCAATAATGGGACTTATGTTTGTAATATGCTGTACTGCATGGCTCTTGTAAGGGGCATTGCAAGTTGCTCCGTCCTAATTTTTGGCAGCTTTTGCTTGGAAAGCATAAGCAAATACTATGGGACACCCACTCCCCAATAATGGGACTTATGTTTGTAATATGCTGTACTGCATGGCTCTTGTAAGGGGCATTGCAAGTTGCTCCGTCCTAATTTTTGGCAACTTTTGCTGGGAAAGCATAAGCAAATACTATGGGACACCCACTCCCCAATAATGGGACTTATGTTTGTAATATGCTGTACTGCATGACTCTTGTAAGGGGCAATGCAAGTTGCTCCGTCCTAATTTTTGGCAGCTTTTGCTAGGAAAGCATAAGCCAATACTATGGGACACCCACTCCCCAATAATGGGACTTATGTTTGTAATATGCTGTACTGCATGGCTCTTGTAAGGGGCATTGCAAGTTGCTCCATCCTAATTTTTGGCAGCTTTTGCTGGGAAAGCATAAGCAAATACTATGGGACACCCACTCCCCAATAATGGAACTTATGTTTGTAATATGCTGTACTGCATGGCTCTTGTAAGGGGCATTGCAAGTTGCTCCATCCTAATTTTTGGCAGCTTTTGCTGGGAAAGCATAAGCAAATGCTATGGGACACCCACTCCCCAATAATGGGACTTATGTTTGTAATATGCTGTACTGCATGGCTCTTGTAAGGGGCATTGCAAGTTGCTCCATCCTAATTTTTGGCAGCTTTTGCTGGGAAAGCATAAGCAAATACTATGGGACACCCACTCCCCAATAATGGGACTTATGTTTGTAATATGCTGTACTGCATGGCTCTTGTAAGGGGCATTGCAAGTTGCTCCATCCTAATTTTTGGCAGCTTTTGCTGGGAAAGCATAAGCAAATACTATGGGACACCCACTCCCCAATAATGGGACTTATGTTTGTAATATGCTGTACTGCATGGCTCTTGTAAGGGGCATTGCAAGTTGCTCCATCCTAATTTTTGGCAGCTTTTGCTGGGAAAGCATAAGCAAATAACATGGGACACCCATTCCCCAATAATGGGACTAATGTTTGTAATATGCTGTACTGCATGGCTCTTGTAAGGGGCATTGCAAGTTGCTCCATCCTAATTTTTGGCAGCTTTTTCTGGGAAAGCATAAGCAAATACTATGGGACACCCACTCCCCAATAATGGGACTTATGTTTGTAATATGCTGTACTGCATGGCTCTTGTAAGGGGCATTGCAAGTTGCTCCGTCCTAATTTTTGGCAGCTTTTGCTGGGAAAGCATAAGCAAATACTATGGGACACCCACTCCCCAATAATGGGACTTATGTTTGTAATATGCTGTACTGCATGGCTCTTGTAAGGGGCATTGCAAGTTGCTCCGTCCTAATTTTTGGCAGCTTTTGCTTGGAAAGCATAAGCAAATACTATGGGACACCCACTCCCCAATAATGAGACTTATGTTTGTAATATGCTGTACTGCATGGCTCTTGTAAGGGGCATTGCAAGTTGCTCCGTCCTAATTTTTGGCAGCTTTTGCTGGGAAAGCATAAGCAAATGCTATGGGACACCCACTCCCCAATAATGGGACTTATGTTTGTAATATGCTGTACTGCATGGCTCTTGTAAGGGGCATTGCAAGTTGCTCCATCCTAATTTTTGGCAGCTTTTGCTGGGAAAGCAAAAGCAAATACTATGGGACACCCACTCCCCAATAATGAGACTTATGTTTGTAATATGCTGTACTGCATGGCTCTTGTAATGGGCATTGCAAGTTGCTCCGTCCTAATTTTTGGCAGCTTTTGCTGGGAAAGCATAAGCAAATGCTATGGGACACCCACTCCCCAATAATGGGACTTATGTTTGTAATATGCTGTACTGCATGGCTCTTGTTAGGGGCATTGCAAGTTGCTCCATCCTAATTTTTGGCAGCTTTTGCTGGGAAAGCATAAGCAAATACTATGGGACACCCACTCCCCAATAATGGGACTTATGTTTGTAATATGCTGTACTGCATGGCTCTTGTAAGGGGCATTGCAAGTTGCTCCGTCCTAATTTTTGGCAGCTTTTGCTGGGAAAGCATAAGTAAATACTATGGGAGACCCACTCCCCAATAATGGGACTTATGTTTGTAATATGCTGTACTGCATGGCTCTTGTAAGGGGCATTGCAAGTTGCTCCATCCTAATTTTTGGCAGCTTTTGCTGGGAAAGCATAAGCAAATACTATGGGACACCCACTCCCTAATAATGGGACTTATGTTTGTAATATGCTGTACTGCATGGCTCTTGTAAGGGGCATTGCAAATTGCTCCGTCCTAATTTTTGGCAGCTTTTGCTGGGAAAGCATAAGCAAATACTATGGGACACCCACTCCCCAATAATGGGACTTATGTTTGTAATATGCTGTACTGCATGGCTCTTGTAAGGGGCATTGCAAGTTGCTCCGTCCTCATTTTTGGCAGCTTTTGCTTGGAAAGCATAAGCAAATACTATGGGACACCCACTCCCCAATAATGAGACTTATGTTTGTAATATGCTGTACTGCATGGCTCTTGTAAGGGGCATTGCAAGTTGCTCCGTCCTAATTTTTGGCAGCTTTTGCTTGGAAAGCATAAGCAAATACTATGGGACACCCACTCCCCAATAATGGGACATATGTTTGTAATATGCTGTACTGCATGGCTCTTGTAAGGGGCATTGCAAGTTGCTCTGTCCTAATTTTTGGTAGCTTTTGCTGGGAAAGCATAAGCAAATACTATGGGACACCCACTCCCCAATAATGGGACTTATGTTTGTAATATGCTGTACTGCATGACTCTTGTAAGGGGCATTGCAAGTTGCTCCGTCCTAATTTTTGGCAGCTTTTGCTGGGAAAGCATAAGCAAATACTATGGGACACCCACTCCCTAATAATGGGACTTATGTTTGTAATATGCTGTACTGCATGGCTCTTGTAAGGGGCATTGCAAATTGCTCCGTCCTAATTTTTGGCAGCTTTTGCTGGGAAAGCATAAGCAAATACTATGGGACACCCACTCCCCAATAATGGGACTTATGTTTGTAATATGCTGTACTGCATGGCTCTTGTAAGGGGCATTGCAAGTTGCTCCGTCCTAATTTTTGGCAGCTTTTGCTTGGAAAGCATAAGCAAATACTATGGGACACCCACTCCCCAATAATGGGACTTATGTTTGTAATATGCTGTACTGCATGGCTCTTGTAAGGGGCATTGCAAGTTGTTCCGTCCTAATTTTTGGCAGCTTTTGCTGGGAAAGCATAAGCAAATACTATGGGACACCCACTCCCCAATAATGGGACTTATGTTTGTAATATGCTGTACTGCATGGCTCTTGTAAGGGGCATTGCAAGTTGCTCCGTCCTAATTTTTGGCAGCTTTTGCTTGAAAAGCATAAGCAAATACCATGGGACACCCACTCCCCAATAATGGGACTTATGTTTGTAATATGCTGTACTGCATGTGACGCGCCCCCTGGGCCGTGTGTACACGTGTGTGGGATACCCGGTGCCGGGTCTCTGGGGTCTGTAGTCTCCGTGGCGGTGACCCGGTCCCGTGGCTCAGGCTGGTCAAACCAGTGGCAGTCTTTCTTAGGTTTTGAGGTTAATTGTCCGACTGCGCCACCCGTGGATTGCGGTCAGGGAGTACCACCGCTGCGAGGCAGACCGCTGAGGCTGGTGTTGTGTGCGCAGCATAGAATGGGATAACTCCCCTCGGGAGGAGTATAGCCTCAGGGCAGTGAGTGTGGATGATGGGGGTGATGGTGCACGAGCGCAGCAGGAATGACTCAGAGTCTTAGCAGTGCAGTTCAGGGTCTTTACTGATGATTATAAGGTAGACCCTCCCGGGAGTACTGGCTAGCATAAGAGGCCTGGTCAGTCTGTGAGCAAGCAGGAGTTCCCCTGTCCAGGTGGAGTTGTAGGCCTCCCCGTCTGTCTGCACTCTTCCTGGCTACCTTGCTGTAAGCGGGTAGAAGTAGCCCACGTCCCTGAGTGTACCGTGTAGTGCTCACCCGTATGGCTGGTGACTTGGAGCCTTCTGTTAGCCTCCGCTCCACGACGGCGGTGCTGGTCCCTTGCTTGTGACTGAGCCTCCGGGCTTCTATGGCCAGAGGACCTGAAATCCCCTGCCGGCTGGAGTCTGCTGCTGGATATATAAGTCCTCACAGCTTCGGACTCCTGTGTCCGGTTCCTATTGTCTTCTGCCAGGACGAGCTCTGCTCAGCTTCCAGCCCCTGGTCTTTAGCTCCTAGCTCCTACAGAGCTCCTTGCTGTTACTTTCCCTTGCTCTCACTCTGACTCTGACTGTTCTCTGACTCACTCAACCCCGCCCCAGATCCAGTTTATAAGGGCAGAATTCTCCCCTCCCAGGATTGGGGCAGGAGGATGTTGCATGTTTAAGGGATCCTGTCCAGGAAACCTCCCACTTGCTCTCCGACGTAATATCTCTATTACTGTGGTGACCAGACCCCTGGGGTGCCACACATGGCTCTTGTAAGGGGCATTGCAGTTCCTCATAATTTTTGGAAAGCCTTCCATTCACTGCTTAGGCCAACAGTGCACGGGAGACCCAGTTGCTATAAATGGAAAAAAAGGTTTAGTTAACACCCTCTGACCTCCATGTCATTTCCAAGGGGCATTGGAGTGGCTCGAAATTTTTGGTAGGCATTGCACTCACTGTATGCCCTATAACAGTGTAGCCGAACCGCTCCTTTTGTTACAGAAACATATCCTACAAGACATATCTGGTTGACTGGCCTGATATTGATGTGAATGGTCCCTGTTCCTCCTGCTCTTTCTCCTTTGCCACTACCTCATCCATCATTTATCACCTGAAGCTTTGTTTTAACGGGAGTCATAGAACTTGGATAGTAGCAGGAAAACATCCAGCAATCCTCGGAGGAGGTAGCATATGCACCAAAACGCTGACCACCTCAGGCCTAGCCGCTACTACATACATGCGCTTGCATTACAACAAAACAAAGCAGATGCTAACTTCTATCATCCTCATTATGCTCCTCACCTTGGCACTCTCAACTCCCCTGATGGAGAAGCCAGGGCCCACCGGAGGAGTCTGATAGTCCGGTGGGCTCGGCCAATGCTGCCCTAAAGCAGGCCAGGCTAAGAAAAGTGTGGGAAAGGTTACCGGGACAAATAGGGGTGACTGGGGACCGAGTATGGACACCCGGCCACCCCCTGGAGGCTGGGGAGCAAGCGGGGACACCCGGCCACCAGGCGGCTGGGGACTGAGTATGGATACCAGGCCGCCGACACAGCCATGGCGTGGTGGCCAGATTCCGCCTCCACATGCCTAAAAGGCCCAATTTAAAGTGCAAGCAAGCAAGCAGTATGGTATTGCAGCCTGGGGGTGGGTGGGTGGCAGGCTGCATACTTGCGCTTGCATTGCAAGGAATGGGAGAGGTACAATTGAACACTGCCCTGGGACAAGGACTTGAATGGGGATAGTTGCAAGTCTGCAACGACAGGTGCAAGGTGGGAGGCATCTTCGCATGTACCATGAACAGGGGTTTGGCATGCACACACTACAGCGGAATAGGCTCTCCTTCCCACTAAATGCACTGGGGAGGGCACAGGTAATGTTTTGGTATACGCGCTTAATCTTATGTATAAGGCACACCAGGACAAATATAGGCGGCTGGGGACTGAGTATGGATACCTCGCTGCCGAAGCAGCCATGAGGTAGTGGCCAGCTTCGGCCTCCTCCAAACTAAAAGGCCCCATTTCTAGTGCAAGCTAGCAGTATGGAATTGCAGTCTGGGGGTGGGTGGGTGGCAGGCTGCACACTTACACTTGCATTAAAAGAAAACATAGCAGATGCTAACTTCTGTCATCATCATCATGCTCCTCACCTTGGCACTCTCAACTCCACCGATGGAGAAGTCAGGGCCCACCGGAGGAGTCTGGTTCTCTGGTGGGCTCGTCCAATGCTGCCTAAAGCCGGCCGGGCTAAGAAAAGTGTGTGGGGGGATGTTCCAAGGAGAAATAGGGGCGGCTGGGGACCGTTTATGGACACCCGGCTGCCCCCAGGCGGCTGGGGACCGTGTGTGGACACTCGGCCGTGGGCCGGCTGGGGACCGAGTATGGACACCCGGCCGCCGGGCGGCTGGGGACTGAGTATGAATTCCAGGCCGCCAACACAGCCATGACGTGGTGGCCAGATTCCGCCTCCACATGCCTAAAAGGCCCAATTTCAAGTTCAAGCAAGCAAGCAGTATGGTATTGCAGCCTGGGGGTGGGTGGGTGGCAGGCTCCATACTTGAGCTTGTATTGCAAGGAATGGGGGAGGTACAATTGAACACTGCCCTGGGACTAGAACTTGCATGGGGATAGTTGCAAGACTGCATCTTCTGATGCGGTAAGGATCACTTATGATGGGCACACTTTTAGACAGTGACCTGGGAGTCAGAGATGCTTCCAGGGGTCTTCCCCATGCTGTTCCCTTGTCTTTTCAGCACTTTATGCATGTGTCACACAGCACATGGCCAGATAAGGTTGTAAAATGTTAAAATTACATTTCATGGTGAATGCATTTGTCACAGTTGAAAGCAATACAAAAGTGCAAAAACGCATAAAAAATGCTACTTGTGAACATAGCCGAAGGTGTGGAGGAGTATTTTTGTTTTTGGTCATTTATTTTAACTTATACTCAAGTCTTTACCCTGGAAAGGATGTTCCTTAACATATTTCACAGGAAAAAAGTTTCACTTTCGTTTTTGAACGTTTTATTGTGAGCCTGTAAAAGTGGCTTAATACCTCTGACCACGTTGTTGACAGCAGTGACCTGGGGGTCAGAAATGCTTCCTGGGGCGATCCCCATGCTGTCCCCATGTCATTTGAGCACTGTCACTATCGTTTTGGGCACTTGTTAGGCTTTTAAAAGACTGCCGGGGGTACCACCGCAAAAATGCTCGAGTCTCCCATAGACTAACATTGGGCTCGTTGCTCGGGTCGAGCACCCGAGTATCACAGTGAGCTCGGCCCGAGCTTCGAGCACCCGAGCATTTTAGTGCTCGCTCAACACTAGTTATGATGTATCACAACCTTATAAGGTGAGAATCTTTCTTTTCATCTACCCTAACGTTATCACCCTATGTGTCTCTCTGCATTTTTTGCAAAAGTCCTTTAGTCCTGTCTGTAACTATAGACAAATCTGGAGGCAGTGGACATCAAGTTGCAAGTAAGGGAGATACCTAGTGGCCATACTTTAAGGCCACGTTCACATGCAGCATTTTTTACTGCTTTTTTTATACGAATATGAAGCTGCTTTTTACAGTTCTAGCATTCAGGAATCTCATGCACACACTTATTTTTTTTTTCATCTGACTGAATTTGAGTACTGCAGCGGTTTTTACATGTGTAACGTCAATTCTTTCAGCGCTTTTTGCAGCTGTTTTTGCTGTGGTTTTGCAGAGTTTTTTGCTGCGTTTTGGTGAATAAAACTGACTTTATTAAACATGTATGGTAGACTAATCACATATGGAATCTGCACAACAAAGAGCAACTAAAAAATACCACTAAAATGCACCAGAAAATGCTGCAAAAACGCAGCAAATCCTAAGTTTTCAACGCATTTTTACTTCCAATAGAGCAGGCTTTGGCTGCAGAAAAAACGCTGCAAAAATGTATGTGAACATAGCCTTACAGCAATTTTGCACTCGGAAAATAACATTTCTTTTGCAATGAAGGTATGTAACACTTTTAGTAGTGTCTATTATTTAATTAAATTCTGAGTCATTTGTAATTATATCACGGATGAAAGATTGGACTTATCTGCTCTTCTTTTCGTGGCACAAAGGACTAACCGGCTGTTTATCAGTTAGGATGGACAATTATTAGATATATTGGCTTTGGCAGTTTGGATCTCGGCAGGATGATATATATGGAAATAGGATAATATATGGTTCTTTATGCATAATATCATCAGTTATCCAGTCTATATATGTAGATATAGAGGAATGATGCTTTAATAATTTTTAGTTTTTGTTCTTTTTTAGGATAACAGATATCTATATTTACAAAAATCAGATTTTGACCTGAATAGTCTATTGTAATTCTCTTTTTCCAAAGCAAGATGGCAGTCAACTACTCCTAAAAACACAATGACACTATGTTTTCATTCTTCTCTATGACTAAGGGCGCACACAGTGCCAGAAACGCGTCACAGTGTTTTTCCCATCACCAGCATGTGGATTTTAATTGTTTGATACTTATGGAATAAAATTTCAAGATTTTATCTATTTTTTAGATGTGACAATCAACTTTACTTTTCTTGGACAAGTTTCCTGACCGTCAGCAGTATTTGAAATGGCACCAATTGCATACAAAGGGCAGATATTGTCATTCACTGCTCGGTGAGCAATTTATTCACTCTTTTTTTTTAAATAATTTGCGTTATCATATTATTTTGTCTACTTAGAAATATCAAGTCTTTCAGGACAACATTTAAGAAACAGGTGAAGACACTGCGACTACTTGCATATCTCCCCCATTATATTAAAGGGAATCTGTCATCAGGTTTCCGCCACCTAATCTGAGAGCAGCATGATGTAGAGACAGAGAACCTGATTCCAGCGATGTGTCACTTACTGGGCTTTCTTGCTGTAGTTTTGATAAAATCACTGTTTTATCAGCATGAGATAATCACTAGAGAACTAGTAACCCTGCTGCCTTGTAGTCCTCCATATCCATGAGTTGTGTATAACCCCCACCCCAAACCACTGATTCGCAGCTTTCTGCCTATGCACAGTGTACACAAAAAGCTGCAGAGGTGTGGGTAGGGTTATACAGAGCTCAGTATTCAGAGAACTGGTAAATCTGCAGCAGAAAACACCAGTATTTTATTAAAACTGCAGTAAGCAAGAAAATAACCTATTAGTAATATGTGGTTGCATATCCAAATGGGGAGGGTGTTTCCAGGTTCTAGAAAAATTCTGCAAAGTGTGTCTCTGACTTACAGAGAAAATGTACGCCGGTTGGAAAATGTTGTTTTCCCTGTTACAGTTCCGCAAGTAGGTCTGTTTGGAAGCAGTGAGTGACAGTTCAGCCATCCAATCAGGGCTGGGGCATGCCGGGGCTTCCTCCATGTTCTCTGCCTCCCAATTAGTGTTACCTCACTATATTTTTGTCACTGTGAAAATATGCAGTGGCTCTATATGCAAGCAAAATATGCAGTCGCTGGCTCTAATCAGAAGTAAGAAGCCAGCGAGATAGCGCACTGTCAGTACACGTCAGAAGAATACCCGGCATGCAGGAAAAGCAGAGACCAGCACAGCCCCTGCAAATGACGTCACTTGTGGAGACAGTGCTGGCCTATAACGCTGGGGATTCTTCTTATAACGTGCACCGACAGTGTGCTCTCTCTCCATCTCCATCATCATCAAAGCTGATAAGCAAGTGCACTGTCACTGTGCATATTGCACAGTGCCAAGATCCTGCTGAGCATAGGTCAGAATTGACAACTGATGCATGCTCAGCAGAGCAGGGACTAGCCCAGCCCCTGAAATGGACGTCACTCATGACGCTTTGTTTCAGAGAGCGGGGAGAGGCTGCAGTAATCTGCCCTCTGTTGACATCTCGTTTGACTATCCAAGTGTAAGGGGGGGAATTTTCCCAAGTCCTATTTCCTCATCCCTAAACACCTTACATAGGGGTCCTTGGGTGTGTGCATGTGATTGCACTATTATTAATGACACCTTTAGGACACCTTCTGGCACAATTTGTGCTGCACTTGACACCTTTAAAAGGCTTACAAGAGTCAATCCTTGTTTACTGAGCTTAAAACATATATACAAGGGGTAGCAGGAAAAATGCTTGACTTTCTCTTCTACACAATACAGAGGCACATTCTTAGTGGTTATGGACGGCAGCATATTACTTGTGAAGAATGTTACATATGCATAACCGATTATGCTGTGTGCCTCCATCTTCACGATATAGGGACACACGGTTCAATGTGCCCAATGCACCCTAGCTGCACTCTGTGATCGGTGTGAGGGAGATCTCACTAGCTACCACCATACAGATGTGGCCCAGCCTGGCTGATCCCATATACTTTCACTAAGACCTACAGGTCTGGATAACACTGAGACTCTTTTTGGATAGGTGCCCCTACTTGCCTGCTATGAAGAAAACTGCCACCACTATAGATTACTTTCTGAATAACGTGCTCCCTTGCAGGTCCTCTCTTTCTCTCTCTCTCTTTCTCTAGGCTAACCTAAAACCAGGAACTAAAACACTAGTGCCCATTACTCTTCCCCAACGCTGGTCTGGCCCTACAGTGAACCCTGTCACCCTTGACTAACCAGAAACTTCAGCCTACATGAGGGTAAAACAGACATTTAAATACATATCATACACAATATAATAACGTGGGTCTTCAGAGAGGGTGCTACGCCATCTTCTCCACCTTTACACTAGCATGCGCTGGGATTCTCAAACGAAGCGTCATCAAAGAGGAAGTGCTTAAAAAAAGTAAAGCAGTTGGATAGCGTAGTGAAGGAAGGACAGGGAATTTTTATTTAAAGTATATTATAAAAATAGATTAGATTATGATAATAAATATATATAGGCATTTAGGAGTAAAATAAATTTTACTTCCGGACCTCCTCTTTAATATTTCCATCCTAAACAAAGCCTCATTTTAATTTGATGCCCCTTTAGCTCTGAGCCCTAACTACAATAATTTGCAATATCATATTATTTTCTCTCCTTAGAAATAGCAAGTCTTTCAGGACAACATTGAAGAAGCAGGTGAAGACACTGCGATTACTTCCATTATATTAAAAGGAGAGCAGCATAAGGAGAGCCCTAGTCAGCCATGTTTCTGGGAGGCTGGGTGATAACTAATATGGGGGTTGCTGGGGGTCTATCTCCGCTATCCTATAATCATGAATAGCAAATCTGGCAAACCCAAAGAGATAGCCACGGTTGGCAACTGACTCCTGGGATATTCCTTTCTGCAGCTAAATGTTTTTGCAGATCGTGCTTTCCTAGGTTGTTATGTTGCATAAGAGGAATTATTTTGGCTTCAGTGACTTCATTTATTTGTGATCTTGTGCAAGTGCCCGGCCCTGCACTGGCATCTTTCAGCTCCATGTTTGAAATATTTAGCATGTGTGGACAAATTTACTATGTGAAATTAATAGCCACAATGACGTGAAGTGGTATGCGCTGAAATTAGACACTACTCGTATGTTATTAAGTATTTCAGCATAGAAAAATAGATAGATAGATAGATAGATAGATAGATAGATAGATAGATAGATAATTAGAAAAAACAGGCAGCACTCCAAAAATGAAAGTGAAAAAAACGTGGCTTTATTCATCCATTAACAGCAACGTTTCGACAGATTTTTCTACCTTTCCCAAGCTTTGCCAAAATCTGCCGAAACGTTGCTGTTAATGGATGAATAAAGCCACGTTTTTTTCACTTTCATTTTTGGAGTGCTGCCTGTTTTTTCTAATTTTCTATTTGTGGCAGGTTTGGACATCACCTTAACAGGTTTTATTGCACCTGGCTTCTTTTGGTAATGCTGCCTAATTTTCCTTAATTATTTAGATATATATTATTAGATATATATATTTAGATAGATAGATAGATATCCAAAAAGGGAGAAGGCATTCCAAAAAATGAATGCAAATCGTAATGGACTTCTATTGGCCCATGTGGCTAGGTTCCAATTCAAAGGCAGAACTTTTGAACTTTGACCAGTGATAGGAAACAAGAAAATCCAACTCCCGCAATCAAGTAGAAAATGGAGAAGCTTTATCAAATATTCCACGGAAATCGGACAAGAAATAAGTACAAAAATGCTACGCGTTTCGGATCACTTATTATCCTTCTCCATAGGTGCTGCATTGTTGTAATTATGTCTGGTTCTATTTTTGTGGAATATTTAATAAAGCCTTCTCTACTTTTTACTGGATTGTGGGAGCTGGATTTTCTTGTTTCCTTTTATTGCTGCACATAGACCTTATGATCCGTGCACCTGCTGGTGAGTTAGCTGGACTTTTCTTTTTTATTTGATCAATGCTAGGTTCATCAAATACATAATTACAAATCCATTATATCATCAGTATGCACATTTTCATAAATTACAATCACAATCATTTCATATAATAAATATACAGGTGTAAAAAACAGTCACAATTCATAATGGAACCCTCTGAAATAGAGCGCAGGGTGTAATAAAGTGCATTGTGCATTACTCAATCATGATAAACCATAATTAAAGTAGGTTTCTCACTAACTATAAGATGCAACTCCATTGTATGAACACATAGAATGTGATTCAACAAGACTGGTGATCAACACTCCAGTGTTAATGAAGGGTGCACTGTGGTAAGATGCCAAATTCATTAAGAGGCGTGCTCCTCTTAATTTGGCATCTTTTATAGCTGCCATGCAACACCTGTTAACGGCTTACCTGGTGAAGTGGATTCTAAAAGCAACACAGGTCAAATGCGTCACCAGGTAAGCATGTGGATCAACGAGGTCGAAATAGCAAGGTATGCAGAATAACAAGCAGAAATTCATAGCAAGAAACATCAGAAAATACAGTGCCAGGAGTGTGGAAATAACCAGGAACTGCAAATATATAGTTAGTCTACGATTTGCAGCAATAAAATGGTTAATGGTTTAGTTATATGCTTTCATCGGGCAAACTGACGGTCCGTGGCAGAGACGTATGCAATCAGCAAGCTTATGGTTAACTGCAGTCAGAAGTGATGAACATGCAAACTGGATACTTGCTTGCAGAAAAGAGTATACACTGTTGCAGCAGTGTTGTAGTGTGAACAGCAGTTTGTAATTTTTACAGCAAACAGAGCAGGTCTGAGCAAGGAAGTGTATGCAGATAGGTGATAAAAAAGCAGCAGTTCACTTAAGAGATAATTAGCCAGCTGAGAGCAATGGATTGTGAGGAAAACTTCTAAAGTACATGTGGTAACTGAATGCAAAGCTTACTAAATATTTACCACAAAGCGGTCTGAGTTGGCCTTAAAAGTCCTTGTGTGATGATGTCAGAGCTGTTTGCTGGGATACGGGAAAAACCTGTCATGGACTACAGCACAGGGAAGTGGATATAAGAGAAAGGAGCAATGCCTGGCACTGGTGCCGGAACAAGTGAGTAACAGTACCCCCTACTTTAAGGTTTCATCCAAAAAAGTCATGGGTGTGGAGAAAGGTGAATGTGTATTCTTTTTAGTAGCGGGCACACAAGATAGCTGAGCCGCAGCGGAAGCTGCGGCACTGCTGACACTGTGCACATGCCATTAAAGAACAGGGATATTCACTCTTTTCCATGCACATAGTCTCAGCGTGGAGAGGAGTGAATATCCCCTCAGCTCACTTCGGCGTCTGAGGACACATAGCAGTGACATCATGCGCTGCTCAGATGCGGAGGCGAGCTGCTACTGGCAGAACAGGAGCAGCGCTGGAGCAGAGGGGAGGAAGGTGAGTATGAGTGTTTATTTTTTTTAATGTGTGCAGTGATGGGGGCCATACATACCAGGATTGGGATGAGGGGGCCATGCATACCAGGATTGGGTCAGAGGGGGCCATACATACCAGAATTGGGGATGAGGGGGGCATGAATATCAGGATTGGGGATGAGGGGGCCATGTATATCAGGATTGGGTATGAGGGGGCCATGTATATCAGGATTGGGTATGAGGGGGCCATGCATATCAGGATTGGGGATGAGGGGGCCATGTATATCAGGATTGGGTATGAGGGGACCATGCATATCAGGATTGGGGATGAGGGGGCCATGCATATCAGGATTGGGGATGGGGGGAGCCATGCATACCAGGATTGGTGATGAGGGGTACCATGCATACCAGGATTGGGGATGATGGGGCCATGCATACCAGGATTGGGGATGAGGGGTGCCATGCATACCAGGATTGGGGATGATGAGGTCATGTATACCAGGACTGGGTTTAGGGGAGCCATGCATACCAGGATTGGGGATGAGGGGGGCCATGCATACCAGGATTGGGGATGATGGGGCCATGCATGCCAGGATTGGTGATGAGTGGGCAATACTTACTAGGATGGGGAAATTTACCAGTAACTGCAGCATTTCCCTCCCAAGGCTTAAAGAGTCAATATGTTTTCCCAGTTTTTTGTGGTAAAATTAGGTACCTCAGCTTATATTCGGGTAGGCTTATACAGTAATACTTTGTTGAAGTACCCTTTGAGTTTATAACAGCATTCAATCATTTTGAGTAGGAGTCTATCAGCGCGCCATCTCTAGAATTGGCAATCTTTGCCCACTCTTCTTTGCAGTAGCTCCAGATGTGTCAAATTGCGAAGGCATGCCCTGTGTATAGCGGGTCACTCACAGATTTTCAGTTATATTTAAGTCTGAGCTCTGGCTGGGCAGTTTCAAAACTTTAATCTTCTTCTGGTAAAAACATTCTTTGTTGATTTGGAGGTATGCTTAGGGTCGTTGTCGTACTGAAAGATGGTATTCCTCTTCATATGCAGCTTTTTAGCAGAGGCCTGAAGGCTTTGATGCAAAATTGACTGATATTTGGAGCTGTTCATAATTCTCAACACCTTGAATAAAGCCGCAGTTTCATATGCCAAAAAACAGATCCAAATCATATTGCTGCCTCCGCAATGCTTTATTGTGGGTATGTTGTTCATTTGGGAAGAAATTTCTGCAACTCAGCCTCCAACGACTAATTTCCTTTATGTCTTTTGATCAATTTTTGACAGATGTCCAGTTTTAGGTAATGTCACTGCTGTGGCAAATGTAGGCCACTGCTTGATGACCATCTTCATAGTGCTCCATAGTATATCTAATGCCTTTTTTGTACCCTTCTGAATTTTAACTTTCAGCAATGAGATCCTGTCACGGGTGTGTTAGGTGTAATAGACAGTCACTCTGGATCTAGCTGTAGAAGGTCACTGCACTTGGCATTGCAGAGACCTTCTTAATCCTTCTTCCTTTAAGACCCAGCGGCGACCTCCCTCCTGCCGCTGATTGACACACCCTTGCATGGGAGTTAAAAACCCTCAGTTGATCAGGCAATCGCCGGTGATATTTCTATGTTCTTTATGCATGCTTGGAAAACTTCTTCTCTGGTGCCCTTGGAGGACCATTTGCGTTACTCCTCTGGTGTCTATTCAAGCTAAGTGAATCCCCTTTGTTTGTCTACCTTGTTGTCATTAGTTTGTAGTGGGGCCTGACCAGTGCTCACCCCTCCCCAACCCTATCTAGGGACAAGCTCTAGGGATATACAGGGTTTAGGGTCCTATTTAGGGTCCTGTTAGGGACGGTAGAGTAGGCAGGGTGTTATTAGATCTGCCTAGGAGTCTCCACTTCGCCTTTCCCTAGTGTTTGGGCTTCCTCCCCCTCTTCCCTTCAAGTTGCACTTAGTCTTTCCCACACCTTGCATGACAGATCCCTTTGCTATGTTGTAAGCTGTTTACAGTCCATGGCATTTACTGTAAAATGCAACTAAGAAAATGTAAGGAAAATACTCTTAGAACAGCTAAACTTTATATGGAATTATAGTAATCAAAATCCCTGGAAATGTTGGCAACTGTGAACTGAGCACTATTTAACATGAGTCTAAATGTGATTGGCTAATTCTGAACACAAAAACCTAAAGAAATGAACTGAGATATAAGTTGGTATGCATGCAGCGTGTAGGCGCATGTTCACACTGGCCACTAAACAGACAAAACCTAGGATAAAAACAAAGTGAGCAAATACCCTGCAGTAAATAAATGAATAGCAATAGTGCATGAAAATAAAATAGGGTACTTAGTTAACATAATTTTGATAAAAAAAAACATAAAAGCCATCCCACCATGTCACGGTGACCCTATTTATATTTCCACCATTGATTTCAGTTTGTTTCTCGATGGATTTGTCCAGATTAAGAAAGACATTAAAGGTGGAAAAAGTCCTGAAATGATTCTTTTTGGTAGGATTTTTTTTTCACAGCAATAACCTGGCAGACTTTTTATAATAACTGTATTTATGAAGCTCTAGAATTGTGGCATAATTTGCATCAATAACCTGTCTTTTATGACTTGCTGGCTTGCACCATATTTATTATGTGTTTTGCACACTTTTTACTACTTCCCTGTCAAGAGATTGTTGCCTCGCTGAAAGCTCATCGTTTATCAGAATAGGTGAGTGGCCTAATATATGATACCATATGTCAAAAAATATGCCAAAATTCTGGTACACATTTCTGGCGCAAAGTAATCAAACAGAATTAGCCACTTTGATAAATTTAGTGTATTTTATGACTGTGTAAGGGTGTGACAGAGGCTGTCATGTTCCTGCCCCTGAAGACAACAATTGCATAGTGTGAATGCTGTCATGCACTTTTATTGAGTGTACTGTAAGGTAATGCCTAAGGTAATTCTGGTACACTCAGCTCAGATGTAGGGTAAGCATAGGATTAGATAAAGGTTAGGATTTAGGGCCCAGGACAGTGACAGATAGAGCAAGATAGGTAGCTGTGGGCCTTATTAGTGCAGTGATAGGAATAGTGTAAGATACAGTTAAATGTTTGGGACCAGCCCAGCATGGGAGGGTGTGAGTCAAGTTAAAAGGGGAACTACTTCTTGGCTTAGTTAGAGTAAGTGTGAGGTTCGTGTGAAGAGCAAGTTCAAGGTGCAGTGGGCTGGAGGCACATGAAGTACATATCGTTCTGGCTGCATGAGATTGTATCAAATTTCCTGTGGACCTTCCTGCAACGTCCCGGGCCTAAGCCCAAACTAGGCATTGAGCAGAGTGCCTTAATTCCATCCATACAGAGGAAGACAGACGGGGAGATGTGTGAATGAAGTATAACGGAAATCGGGAATGATTTAGTGCCATATGGGGAGTCCCTAGGGCTAATACGAGCTGGTAAAGTAGGAACAGTCCGAGCTGAACGTATGCAAAGCCTTGAAATGTACTGTGTTAATGAAACTGGAACCGGAGGGTGCAGTGCCCAATACTGCATGTTAAAGACTGGTGTACTTAAACTGTCCAGTAAAGTTGAATTTGTTATAATGAACTTGGTGTCCCCTGAAGTGTGTGTGGCTGATCCTGAAACAAAGGACATGGATGCTGCAGAGGCCTCTGGCCTACCAGTGAGTGCAAAGCAACTTCACAGCACTACACATATGGACTTGGACACTGTGTTTGTAAAGTGCCAGGGTGTGTAGAAGCAGCAGCTCACCCATGGCTACCGCCCTGGGCACCTCACAAATATTTAGTCTAAGTTTTGATAGATATGCCCCAAAATGCCAAAAAATGGCATTCCAAACCCTCTAATGTGCATGTACATAATAAACCTGGTGTATAAGGTCACAAGGACTTGTGCATATTTCATAAGTAATACATACAACAATAGCATGCCTGTGCCAAAATATATCTGTTATACACCATAGTTCTTAAGCAAATGCAAAGTTTATAGTTCAATTTTCTAATTAAACTTACTGACACTAGAGATAACATTATAACTTACGCCCTTATCTAGCAAGTTTATATAGTTGAGATAGAATGTGATTAAAGGGAATCTGTCAGCAGGTTTTTGCTACCTCATTTGAGAGCAGCATGAGGGCGGGTGCCTAGGGCAGCAGTCTGCAGGGGGGCAGCATCACCATGAAGGAAGACTTACAGTAATTATTATTTTTTTAAATGTCCTTCTTCTTTTTACCTCCACTGGACAGTGTATGAAAAGTGCCATCCTTATTGTGTGTGGGGGGGGGGTGCATGGGCAGAGGGGCACCGATCAGCTCCCTGCCCCGAAGGAGGAAGATAAATGATAGCGGTGAAGGAGTGTGATGACGCCAAGCCCGTCTGACTAGTATGGGCGCAGCCATGCAACAGCTTGGAGGTGAGATGTTTTCACAGACAGGAAGAGCAGAAGTGGCACTGGTGGCAGGTAATTAGAGAACAAGGGTACATGGGATGCAATGTGCGGGTATATTAGGTGGGCGTACATACAGGTGCATCTCACTAAATTAGAATATCATCAAAAAGTTAATTTATTCCAGTTCAATACAAAAAGTGAAACTCCTATATTATATAGAGTCATTACACACAGAGTGATCTATTTCAAGTGTTTATTTCTGTTAATGTTGATGATTATGGCTTACAGACAATGAAAACACAAAAGTCATTATCTCAGTAAATTAGAATGATTAACAAAAAACACCTGCAAAGGCTTCCTAAGCGTTTAAAAAGGTCCCTTAGTCTGTTTCAGTAGGCTCCACAATCATGGGGAAGACTGCTGACTTGACAGATGTCCAGAAGGCAGTCATTGACACACCACAAGGTCCCAGAGTTCCAATTTTCATTTGGAAATCAAGGTCCCAGAGTCATGTAGAGGATACTTGGGGGTTCAAGCTATATGGGGGTGCATGCTGTATATAGGGGGTGCATTGGGGTGTACGCTGTATGTGCGTGGTACATGGGATGTGGACTCTATGAGATAGAACGCCATAAAGGAGGGGAAGGTAAGCACTCCTTAGTGGAGCTGAAGATACAAGGAATATTTATTGTAGACAGTGAGGGGGAGTGGTATGTGACGCTGATGGGAGGTGAGATATATGGAGATGAAGAGTTATCTTCCGAGCAACGCCCTGCCTATTGCCTGGAAGACATCATTTACATAAACGGATAAAATATGATTTCTCAACAACAAGGCATCTGATATGAGCCATACAGGGAGGATTTTTTTCAGCAGTCTATAACCTGTATGCCCATATTAATAGTTTAGCATTAGTTGGCATTTAGTCAACATTAGTCTGGTGTGTATAGGGGACTATAACTACTATCAAAAGGGTATGGGCACTTTTAGTCTGACTTATCAGTAGGGGGCATCCCGACTTAGAGTGCCTAGGGCAGCATAAACACCAAATACAGCCTTGTCTAGGAGGGAGAGCTTAGATTAGTGTAGTAGGCATATATGCAGTGTTTAATTGCTATTGCAGTACTTGTATACCGCTGCTGCACCATTAAAACAAAAAACCTTTTCAGGGTTACATACTGTCCTTTCTCTAGTAAAGCCACTGTTACCTGCATTCAGTGTAGGGATAGCTGGTGGAGGTGGGATAGTTTTGGATTAGAGGCATATAGGCAGGGTTTATTGCCTTACAGTCCTTCTATAGGTATACTGCTGCTGCAACCTAAAAACAAAAGTCCTTTTCAGGGCATATTTTATTTTCCCTATTAATATCAGAAAGTTTTATATTATATACCTAATTTAAAATGCGCAAGGCATGCGGTAAGGGACGGGGAAGTAAACGTGCTGTTGATAGTGCACACAGAGGCCGAGGCCGTGGGCCGGGTGATACTGTGCCTTCTGCGGGAGCACAACAAACACGCTCATCCATGAAACCAAGCTTCCTGACCCACTTTCCAGGGAACGCGGGACACCACTCTTGAAGCCAGAACTGTGCGAACAGGTGGTCGGTTGGACGGCAGATAATGCTTCCAGTATGTTTCCCAACACCACCCTGTCTTCCACACCGTCCTGTCTCACTAGCCTATCAGAAAGTTTTATATTATATACCTAATTTAAAATGCGCAAGGCATGCGGTAAGGGACGGGGAAGTAAACGTGCTGTTGATAGTGCACACAGAGGCCGAGGCAGTGGGCCGGGTGATACTGTGCCTTCTGCGGGAGCACAACAAACACGCTCATCCATGAAACCAAACTTCCTGACCCACTTTCCAGGGAACGCGGGACACCACTCTTGAAGCCAGAACTGTGCGAACAGGTGGTCAGTTGGACGGCAGATAATGCTTCCAGTATGTTTCCCAGCACCACCCTGTCTTCCACACCGTCCTGTCTCACTAGCCTATCAGAAAGTTTTATATTATATACCTAATTTAAAATGCGCAAGGCATGCGGTAAGGGACGGGGAAGTAAACGTGCTGTTGATAGTGCACACAGAGGCCGAGGCAGTGGGCCGGGTGATACTGTGCCTTCTGCGGGAGCACAACAAACACGCTCATCCATGAAACCAAGCTTCCTGACCCACTTTCCAGGGAACGCGGGACACCACTCTTGAAGCCAGAACTGTGCAAACAGGTGGTCTGTTGGACGGCAGATAATGCTTCCAGTATGTTTCCCAGCACCACCCTGTCTTCCACACGGTCCTGTCTCAATAGCCACGAGTCTAGACAACATAATCCTCACTCTTATCCTCCTTCCTCCCACCATGGCGAGTCCCAGGAGACAAGTGATCCCACACTCGGACACTCCGAGGAGCTCTTTACATTTCCACGTATTGATTCTGGACATGAGGAGATCATGTGTAGTGATGCCCAAATATTTGAGCAGCCCTGGTCAGAGGAAGATGACGGTGGGGAACAGCAACTAATGTTTCAACTAGTAGATGATGATGAGACATAGTGTATGAGGCTTTCCTTTATGTCTAATACAGGGTGTATTATCCGCATAGGTTTTATGACTTTCTGAGTCCCTTGTTCATAAATTAAACAGGATGTGTCTGACCATGTCACACACACCACATGACCAGAGAAGGTAGTAAAATGTTAAAATTACATTTACCAATGACTACCGGTGGGTGTAGTTTTATTTTCCCCCCTCTACTATGCCATCTACTGTAGTCATAGGCGATGGGGAAATACGGTGAGAGATGGCCCGGCTATTAAGGGGTGGAGGAGGTGGTTTTTTTTTCCTCATTTTAACTTCGCCTTATATACAAGTCATTATACAGGAAAGATGTTTCCTAACATTTTTTCCTGTAAAATCCATTTTATCTTCAGTTTTGTATGTTTTATTGTCTGTCCGAAAACATTACGTAATACCATAATGTCCATCCATTTCAGCGATTTTCCTGCCTCCCCAGCCCTCCTGTTAGGGTCTTCCGGAAAAATGCTTGAGTTTCCCATTAACTTACATTATACTCAATACTCAAGTCAATTAAGAACAATTTTCTGAAGGCAAATAATCCACACAAAAAAAAACCAAGTATATTAAATCAATGAAAGTATATTTTTTATTAGAGAAAATCCATCTTTAAAACCATGTAAAAACACCAGTAACGTCACAAACATGGCGGGTATCGTCAATCCCAACATGAATCACACACATCATCAGGAAAATGATATAAAGTGAATAAAAAATGTGTATTAAGGATGGATGATGAAAAGTGGTTACCAATATAAGAATGTGCACAAAAGTGTGTAATGAAAATGTGATACATGGAATAACACACTTGTTCATCAGAGATCCAAATCCTGGCAAAGTGCAAATATGAACATCCCCCTCAATACTCGAGTCGACTCGTCTGAGCGTCCGACCTTCTCGATTCTCATGCATTTTAGTGCTCGATCATCACTAGTTGTATATTAAATATTCAGTTGCCCCAACTAAACAGTTGATCAAGAGTGGTCTCCAGCAGAAGACCCCTACATTATCACTAATGAATGATCCTGCAATTGCATTCCACAATTTGTCTCCAGACTGCTATTGAGGATGTCGGTAACGACACTAAATAAACCAAATCTATTTTTACAATGTGGCTAAAATAGAACAGTGAATAGACTGAACTTAGATCCGGTGTTAAGATCAGCTTCAGATTACAAATACCAAGTATATCTGCAGTAACGGGAAATACACTGCACACTGACATCATGCCTGTCTCAGATATTTGTCCCAGCAGCCAGCTGAAACTCCATGTTTTAAATCATGGAATCAATATTAACCCCTTCACCCTTCAGCCTGTTTTCAACTTCATGACCAAGCCAATTTTTTCAATTCTGACCAGTAACTCTGGAACGTTTCAACATATCCCAGTGATTCTGAGACAGTTTTTTTGTGACATGTTGTACTTCATATTAGTAATAAATTTAGGTCGATATGATTTGCGATTATTTATGAAAACATCAAAAATTTGACAATTTTTTTTTTAAATTTTGCAATTTTCAAACTTTGAATTTTTATGATAGTTATTTGTTATATCACATAAAAAAGATAATTAATAACATTTACCACATGTTTAACTTTCATCAGCATCATTTTTGAAACATTATTTTTTTTTAGTTGGGAAGTTAGAAGGGTTAAAGTTTGTCAGCAATTTCTCATTTTTCCAACAAAATTTACAAAATCCAATTTTTTTTAGTGACCACATCAACTGGACTGTACAATTTGTTACTCAATTTCTTCTGAGTACGCCAATACCCTATATGTGGTCGAAAACTACTTTGGAGGCACAGTGGAAAGCTCAGAAGGGAAGGAGCGCTATGTTGGATTTCAGATTTTGTTGGATGGTTTGAGGGTGCCATGTCACATTGGCAGAGCCCCTGAGGTGGCAGAACAGCAGTAATCCCCCATAACTGACCCCATTTTACAAACTGCACCTCTCAATGAATTCATCTAGGAGTGCAGTGAGCATATTGACACCACATGTGCCTCAAAGAATTGCTCCACCATTCACTCTTCGATCTCTGTGGCCGGTGCATACTGGCGAAATGCAGTAATGCCGGCACGTTTGCCTGTGGTGAGCCACAAAGTGCCGGGTCATACTTGCCAACAGTAGGAAATTTGTTGGGATAGTCTCATAAACCTGAACAAAAGAGGGGTGAGATTAAACAAAGTAGAGATCATTCATTACTTTGAGAGGGCACTATGACCAAGTGGGGTACCACAGGGCTCCGTCCTGGGACCTGTATTGTTCAACATCTTTATCAATGATTTAGATGAAGGAATTGAGGGTAAACTGATTAAATTTGCTGATGACACAAAGCTAGGAGGGATAGCTAATACTAGACAAGAGAGAGAGAGGATTCAAAAAGACCTAAATAAACTGGAGCAGTGGGCAGCAACCAACAGAATGGTTTTTAACAGGGAAAAATGCAAAGTACTACATCTGGGCAATAAAAATGAAAAAAGCATATACAGAATGGGAGGAATAGAGCTAAGCAACAGTACATGTGAAAAAGACTTAGGTATACTAATAGATCATAGACTGAACATGAGTCAACAGTGTGATGCAGCAGCAAAAAAAGGCAAATACAATTCTGGGATGTATTAACAGAAGCATACAGTCTAGATCACGTGAAGTCATGATCGGTCTTTACTCCTCTTTGGTCAGACCTCATGTGGAATACTGTGTACAGTTTTGGGCACCACATTTGAAAAAAGACATAGACAAACTGGAGCAAGTTCAGAGAAGAGCGACCAGAATGGTGACTGGTCTGCAAACCATGTCCTATGAGGAACGGTTGCAGGATTTGGGAATGTTTAGCTTACAAAAAAGAAGACTGAGAGGAGACTTAATAGCTGTCTACAAATATGTCAAGGGCTGTCACATTGTAGAAGGATCATCTTTATTCTCATTTGCACAAGGAAAGACTAGAAGCAATGGGATGAAACTAAATGGGAGGAGACACAGATTAGATATTAGAAAAAACTTTTTGACAGTTAGGGTGATTAATGAGTGGAACAGGCTGCCACGAGAGGTGGTGAGTTCCCCTTCAATGGACGTCTTCAAACAGAGGCTGGACAGACATCTGTCTGAGATGATCTAGTGAATCCTGCTTTGAGCAGGGGGTTGGACCAGATGACCCAGGAGGTTCCCTCCAACTCTACCATTCTATGATTCTATGATTCTATGATTCTATGACCATGTAGTGGCACAAAGGTGGCACTGCTACATTGTAGGTGCTTTTTCTATGAAAGAACTATAAGGGTGGGGGGCACTACAAGGTAGGGCTCAAGGGACATACATAGGGGCACTTTTACTGTGTGGCAGTCAATATTACAATGCGGGGGCACTAAAACAACATGTAGCCAAGAGAGGTGTCCATAAATGTAAATCCAGGGGGTTTATCTGAAGATACAAATTACTGGTAATATTCAGGAACAGAAAGGCCAGATTAAAACATCCAAAAAATCAGCCTGGTTTGCAAACTGATACTATAAAACCAAGCTTGTATCAGAATGGTGGGAAGAGAATAGTATGAATACAGACAGGGAAGCCTCCTGATCAGAAGTATACCACATCATCTATCAAACATGGAGGCAGTGTCATGGCATGGACATACATGGCGCCAATGCACTGGGTCACCGGTGTTTACTGATGACGGGACTACGGATAGAAGTAACAGGATGGATTATGAAGAGTCAGGAGCTATACAAGCTGCTCAATGCTGCAAACTGACCGGGCGTTATTCACAGGACAGGTCAATGTCCCGAAACATACCACAACATCAATTACTATTGGGTGTATGAAAATAGAAGGCTTGTGTAAAATTCCTAAACAGCAAGTACAGTACAGAAGGGACCATGTTGCAATGGAATGCAAAGGGAACTGCCTTGTGTCGCTGATGGTAGGAATTCCTTTTTTTTAATTTTTAGATTATTTTATATACAGTGGTATAACCATTGCAGTCACAAAGAATGTGACTGTGTCCAGTCCCAGAGGGAAAGGTGTCTTGATCGGATCCCTAGGTAGGCAATGTATCTGCATTTTCATGATGCAAATACAATTAAACACCGTAGTGGAGCAGAGAACCCTTGGCTCCCTGCACTGTCACTAGACCTGGTAAGACACAGACTGCTTAAAGCCTGCGGGCTATCAGAGCACGGAAGTGACTGGAGGAAGTCAGATGACGCCACATCATAGAACTGCCTCTGGCTGGCTGTTGGCTGCAGGGAAAAGAGGAAGGAGGCTCATGTTGTGGGAATTGGGTGAGATGAGCTTTAATTTTTTTTTGAGATGCACAAAGTTGACTGCTTTCAAACAATTGTCAGAATATTATTTATTTATATATACAGGGAGGTCCAAAAGTAGGTGGACAGAAAGTGTAATAAGGTTATGAAGGGGGAGACTTATCAAACATGGTGTAAAGTGAAACTGGCTCAGTTGCCCTTAGCAACCAATCAGATTCCACTTTTCATTCCTTACAGACTCTTTGGAAAATGAAAGGTGGAATCTGATTGGTTGCTAAGGGCAACTAAGCCAGTTTCACAGATCTAGTTTTCACAGATAGAGCTCCCCCATATCTGTTTTCTTTTCAGATAATTCAGATATCACATAATGGCAAATAATTTAAATACAGATCAAAGAAAATGGATTTTAACAGAGTATTGGAAATCTCAAAATGCTGAAACTGTTAGAGCAAATTGGGTTGAAACATTTGGTACTCAAGCCCCAAAGAGACAAACCATTTACCGCATTTGTGACAAATTCACTGCCACAGGCTCAATCCTTAATGCTCCAAAAACTGGTCGACCCAAAACAGTCTGTACAGAAGATAATAAACAACTTGTTGCTGAGACATTTGTTCAGAGTCCAAAAAAGTCACCAGAAGAGCCTCTCTGGAATTGGGAATTCCACGACCTTCTATCATGTGAATCCTGAAATAAGTATCTCGAAATTGTAATGAATCAAGTTGTTCCCCAGTTACAGCAACAGCCTAATTCAAATGACCTTTATTTCCAACAAGATGAGGCCCCTCCACATTATTCAAGAGTAGTCCGCGAGTATCTTGATGAAACATTTCCTAATAAATGGATTGGCCGAAGAGGCCCACTTGATTGGCAGGCACGTTCACCAGACTTGACCCCAATGGATTTTTTCTTTTGGCGAGTACTCAAGGACAAAGTTTATAGTCGAAAACCAAAAAGTGTCAGTGATTTGAAAAATTACATTAGAGATGCATTTCAAGAAATTAATACCCAAAGAGACTTGTGCAAAAAAGTTTGTCGACTTCAAAGCTGTGCAAATTGTAATGGAAAACAGTTTGAGCACCTGCGTTGATAAAATTTAAGGGCTTTTGTATTTGTTAGAACCCTCCTGTTTGTTTTTCCATCCTGTGTTTTGAGGTCACGTGACCATCTGCCTTTATATTCCAGCTCCGCCTTTTTGGCTGTGCTGGACTTCAGTGTTGTTTGACTGTTTTGCTAGCCAGGTGCTTCTGTGCCTATATCTCTCAGTTTGCTTGGTCCTTTTGGGACCTGTAGTACCTTTTTTGTCAGTTTATCTTTTGTGTTCTGCAACAACCTTCTCTGTTCAGGAGGTGTCCCATTTTTGTTCCAGTCCTTAGTTCTTTTAGGGACCCCTTCCCTTTATTCTATAGGTCTTCGTTCAGGCTAGCCTAGGACTAAGGCGGGTCTGTTCGCTAGGAACAGGCAGCCTGCTACATCGTAGGGGTTCAGCTTAGTCTTACTGTAGGGATAGCTTTCCCCTTCTTTCCTTAGTACTTGTTTGCAGATCATAACAGTAAGTGCAGCCCAAACAAAATAAGGAAATATTAATACGGGGATCAGTATGGCTTCCGTCCAGGATTTGTCTCAACGTTTGCAGGGGTTGACTCTGGAGGTGGCCGAGCTCCAGCAACACGTGAGTAGCTGTTCTGGAGCGCATTTTGTGGAACCCAAGGTAGGACTGCCGGATGTTTTTTATGGTAAACAGCAAGATTTTTTTTCCTTTAAAAATGCTTGTTTGTTATATTTTCGTTTGAGACCAAGGTCCTCTGGGAGTGAATCACAGCGCATTGGTTTTATTATGGCACTTTTGCGTGATGAACCACAGGGGTGGGCCTTTTCTCTTCAACCTAATGATCCATGTTTGAAGTCAGCAGAAGAGTTTTTTTCAGCTATGGGTCTATTATATGATGATTCTGATCGAATCTCATCTGCTGAGGCAGAACTCAGGCGTTTTAATCAGGGGTCAGATGATGCTGAGATTTATTGCACACACTTTAGAAGGTGGGCTTCTGAAGTCAGATGGAATGATACTGCTCTGAAATCTCTATTTCTTGCTGGTCTGAGTGAAAGAGTTAAGGATTTGCTAATTGCATTCCCTGCACCTGAGACTCTGCAGGATGCCATGCAATTAGCTGTTTGTGTGGGTAGGAGGCTGAGATCTAGGCAGAATGAGGTAAAGACTCCTGTAATGCCAGGTCCTAGTCCCAAGAAAATCTGCTCAGACGGCGGAGAACCTATGGAGGTTGGGGCGATGTCGCTCCGCTCTCAGGAAAGAGACCAGAGGTTCGCCGAGGGATTGTGTCTTTATTGTGGTAAAGCTGACCATTTGATTAAGTATTGTGAGCTTTGTTTAAGTAAAGAAAAAAAAAAGGTCAGTTACGCCCCTATAGCTTGTTTATACTCTACAGGAGTATTTCTTTCAGGGAGTACTACTTTGCAGGAAAATTTGATTGAATTTCAGGTATATGTGGATTGTGGTTCAACACTTAATGTGATTGATAAATGGTTTTTGGAAAAACTTAAATTGAAATCCAAACCTTTGTCATCACCTATTTCTGTGATTGCAATTGATAACACTTCCTTGAAATGTATTACTCACAAGGTTGCTGCATTTCCCCTCACTATCAATGGTCTTCACCAAGAAATTTTGGACTTGGTTGTATTAGATAATTTACCCTCTCCAGTCGTTCTAGGATTGCCTTGGATAAAACTGCACAATCCTTTGCTGGACTGGTCTACTAATATGATAAAGTCTTGGAGTCTGAAGTGCTATGATAAATATTGTAATGGTCCCATTGCGTCTGTGGGAAAAGGGGAATTACCTGTACCTATTCAAGATTTTTGGAGGTTTTTTTCGGAGGAGGAGTCGCAAGTTTTACCTCCTCATAGGGATTATGATTGCGCCATTGAGTTTATTCCAGGAGCTACTCTTCCCAAGAGTCGCTTGTTTAATCTGACTATCCCTGAAAGAAAGGCCTTGGAGGAATACATACAGACTAGCCTGGCTGCTGGTCACATTAGACCTTCTAAGTCGCCTGTGGCAGTTGGATTTTTCTTTGCTAAAAAAAAGGACGGGGGGTTGCGTCCGTGTCTGGATATTTGTGAAGTGAATAAAATTACCGTATGCAATTCCTACCCATTGCCGTTAATTCCTGACTTGTTTAACCAGTTAGTGGGGGCCAAGTGGTTCTCTAAGATTGATCTCCAGGGGGCATACAATTTGTTACGAGTGAGGGAGGGTGATGAATGGAAAACTGCTTTTAACACTCCGGTAGGTCATTTTGAGAACCTGGTGATGCCTTTTGGTCTTACCAATGCACCTGCATTTTTTCAGAACCTTATTAACGACATCTTGAGACCTTTGATTGGTAAGAATGTGGTTGTGTATTTGGATGACATTTTGATTAATTCGCCAGATCTGGAGACCCATTCGCAGAGTGTACATGAAGTTTTGCAGTTATTGAGTGATAATTCACTCTTTGCTAAGCTGGAGAAATGTGAGTTCGCTGTGCAGAAAATTAGTTTTTTGGGCTACATTGTCTCCAGCGAGGGCTTTGAGATGGACCCTGTGAAGGTTCAGGCTGTGCAGAAATGGCCTAGGCCTATTGGTTTGAAATCTATACAGAGATTTTTGGGTTTTGCCAATTATTACAGGAAATTCATTAAGAATTTTTCTGTAATTGTTAAGCCTCTGACCGATCTCACCAGGAAAGGTGCGAATACGGTCCAATGGACTACTGAGGCCATTGAAGCGTTTAAGTATCTCAAAGAGAGGTTCAGTTCAGCCCTTATCCTTATGCAGCCTGATAAGACCAAGCCTTTTTTGGTCGAGGTCGATGCTTCATCGGTGGGGGTCGGAGCAGTTTTGTATCAGGAGAATAGGGATGGAGTATATCCTTGTGCTTTCTTTTCGAAAAGATTTTCGGAAACCGAATTGAATTATGATGTTGGAAATCGGGAGTTTCTGGCTATTAAACTTGCGTTTGAACATTGGCGTCATTTTTTGGAAGGCGCTATATTTCCTATTCAGGTTTGCACAAATCATAAGAATTTGATCTATCTGGATGCTGCCAAGCGCTTGAATGCTCGTCAAGCTAGGTGGGCACTTTTTTTTTTCTCGGTTTCATTTTTCTGTTATCTATATCCCTGGTACTAAGAATGTTAAAGCCAATGCTTTATCTCGCAGCTTCTCTCCTGCGGTCGGTGCCGAGGAGGAGAACATTTTACAGAAAGGAGTTGTGGTGGCGGCTTTGGACTCTGCTTTGGAGAATGGGATTCTAAAAGCTCAAGGTGATGCTTCATCTAACACTCCCCATGGGAGGTTGTTCGTGCCTAGAACCTTTAGGAGAGATTTGTTTGTGGAGTGTCATGAGTCTCGGTTGGCAGGTCATCCAGGAATTTCTGAGACTAAGAGACTTATCAGTCGCAGTTTTTGGTGGCCTGGATGGCAGAAAGAAGTCAACAAGTGGGTGTGTCAATGTACGGTGTGTGCTAGGTCAAAGGCTTCACATACTCCAGCTGCGGGGTTGCTTTGCCCTCTGGAGGTTCCTAGTGCGCCTTGGACGCATCTCACAATGGATTTTATTACTGATCTGCCCGTGTCCGAGGGTTTTACTGTCATCTGGGTGGTCGTGGACCGTTTTAGTAAGATGTGTCATTTGGTTCCATTCATTAAGTTGCCCTGCGCCAAGACACTTGCTAAGGCGTTTATTAAGGAGATTGTCAAGCTTCATGGCGTTCCCACGGATATTGTTTCTGATAGAGGACCTCATTTTGTGGCTCGCTTTTGGCGTGCTTTTTGTGACAGGTTGGGAGTCCATTTGTCATTTTCATCTGGGTATCATCCTGAGTCTAATGGACAGGCTGAAAGAAAGAACCAGGATGTAGAACAGTTTTTGCGATGTTTTATGGCGGACAATCAAGAGGGGTGGTCTCAGTTTCTGCCTCTCGCAGTATTTGCTCTTAACAATCATACATCCTCCTCAGCTGGGTGTTCTCCTTTTTTTGTTGTACTGGGAGACATCCGTCTTTTGGTTCGTTCTCCAAATTGGGGTTGGCGGTGCCAGAGGAGGAGAACTTTTCCGGTGATTTGGAGAGAGTTTGGACTAATATACGTTGCAACCTTCAGGAAGTCCAAGAAGTATTTTGACAGGAAACGAATGGAGGTTTTGTTTACTGTGGGTGACATGGTTTGGTTGTCCTCAAGGAACCTGCGGTTGAGGATTCCCTCTAAAAAACTGGGTCCTAAGTTTGTGGGTCCATTTAAAGTGCTTCAGGTTGTTAACCAGTCTGCTGTTAGGTTGGATGTCCCTACTTCCTGGAAGATTAATCCTGTGTTTCATGTTTCCTTGTTGAAAAAGGCGGATGTATCTGATAGGGATGCCATTGTCTCAGTTCCTCCTCTGGTGGAAGACGGCGAATATGAAATATCACGTCTCTTGAATTCTAGATGGCATAGAGGGAGATTACAGTATCTCGTCTCCTGGAAGGGTTTCGGACCCGAAGATAACTCCTGGGTAAGGGCGGATGATGTCTCTGCTCCTAGCCTTGTTAGAGCTTTCCACAAGAGGTTTCCGGATAGGCCTGGGCCTTGAGGATCCGGAGCATCCTATTAAAAGAGGGGGTACTGTTAGAACCCTCCTGTTTGTTTTTTCCATCTTGTGTTTTGCGGTCACATGACCATCTGCCTTTATATTCCAGCTCCGCCTTTTTGGCTGTGCTGGACTTCAGCGTTGTTTGACTGTTTTGCTAGCCAGGTGCTTCTGTGCCTATATCTCTCAGTTGGCTTGGTCCTTTTGGGACCTCTAGTACCTTTTTGTCAGTTTATCTTTTGTGTTCTGCAACAACCTTCTCTGTTCAGGAGGTGTCACATTTTTGTTCCAGTCCTTAGTTCTTTCAGGGACCCCTTCCCTTTATTCTATAGGTCTTCGTTCAGACTAGCCTAGGACTAAGGCGGGTCTGTTGGCTAGGAACAGGCAGCCCACTACATCGTAGGGATTCAGCTTAGTCTTACTGTAGGGAGAGCTATCCCCTTCTTTCCTTAGTACTTGTTTGCAGATCATAACAGTATTATTGTTCGGAATAAAATGTAATTGGCAATGTTATGCTTGTGTTAGTAAATATAATTTTATATATAAATCAAAATAAATGTTATTATTTTCTGGCCACCTACTTTTGGACCACCCTGTATATGTATATATATATATATATATATATATATATATATATATATATACATATGTATGTATATATGTGTATACATATATATGTGTGTATATATATTGTAAGATGGTTCCTAGCCCATCAGGATTTTAGCTTCCATGTAGAGCATAGGCCTGGGAAACTGCATGGCAATGCAGTCAAGGGTTCACTGTATGGTAGCAGAAGGTGCCAAGCCCCCCGGCTTTGGGCAGAGAGGGGGGTATGTAAGATGGCCGCCGGACAGGTCCTTGAGGGGAGATATGGATCACCGAGGTTGATAGCTTCGGTGATGTAAACCCGGGAAAGCATGCTCCAGCACACGTAGTGCTGAGAGAGTTAAGAGAGCGAAACAGGGCCGGTTTTTACGAGCAGTCATAAGAGCTGGGAGGGAATGGCTGATTACATATCTCCAAAATAAAATGGAGACCAAGTGTCTCATTCAGTGTCTGTGGCTAGAGGTGTGGAGACCTCCAGCTTGTTTGTGCTAAAGGATACTGACAGTGAGAGGGCGAACCCGCATTACTATATGGGCTGTTTATTTTCTGTTTTGTTACTCTGTGCCGGACAAGGCTGTGTTTTGTTTTGCTTATGCGGAGAGGTTTATGAAGTTGTAATAAACCTGCCTTGGACATTTTTAAAGAAACTGCTTCCTGTGCCTACCTCAAAAGTCAAAAGCAGCTAAGTGAGTAAAACCCTACACTATATATAGATATATATATCAGGGGCAGACACTGTCAGCTTGGGGCCCCTGTGCAAGAAATGTGTCTGGGCCCCCACCTTTTATTGCGACAAAGCTACAGATATATATAGCCACACATACACATACATATATCTTACATATTCTATATGCTAAGGGACTGTGCTATACATAATAAGTGGGTACACTATATACTAAGGGACTGTGCTATACATAATAAAGCTACATTCCTGTATCCATGTGCAATGTCGATGTGCTGCCTGCTCTTACAGACGCATTGAGCATGTCCTATGCTGATCCTCAAAATCAGATCAGAACAGGACATTCTCTGACCCTCTTAGATCTCATTCTCAGATCCGTGATTTTCATGAATGTGTAAATGGATCTATAAAACTCTACGAGACCGTGGACCATCCGATAAAAAAATCTGGCAGCACACGGACATTTCCCACAAATGTTAGAATGCAGCCTAAGGGATTTTACAGATAACATTATCACTCCAAGTCACACAGTGCAGATACAGAATAATATTTACATCCAGGCATTTACCGCTGACGTCTCATCTGATCAGAGTCGGTTTCTGCTGCTTCTTCTCCATCTGGTCGGACCTTCATTTCGACATCTCCCAGCCACAACTCGTCTTGTCACGATGATCTCCAGCCTAGAAAATAACAAGGTCACATATTGTATACATACATGTGTCTCCCCACACTGCACACCTGACTACAGATATGTACCCCCTCCCCCATTAGTATACTATTAGCCACTTAGTAATAAAAATATAAAGTGATAAGCAGCACTGTGCCCCCCATTAACTATAATCTCCACCGGCCAATGATATAAATTATTCAGTCTCTGTGACTCTCCCCAATTAACTGTAATGCTATGTGCACACGGAAAATATACAAGGCTTTACAGTATAAGCAAAGTGAATGAGCTTCCTGAAGTCTCATGCACACGTTGCTTATTTTTTCCTTGCAGATTTGCAGCAGATTAAAATCTGCATAATGTCAATTCTTGCAGAGTATTTCACCCGTACTAATGAGTGGGGGAAAATACGCAACAAAGGCATGTCAAAACATGACAAAAAAATAATTTTACGCAGCGTTTTTCCTGCCAACACATTAGGACATGCAGCAGAATTTTCTCCTGCAAACCCTGAAGGTGTGCATATAGCCTTAGTCCCTGCCATGTGTCCCCCACCCATTTATTATAAGTCCTTGATAGCATCATAATGAATTTGGAGGTGGGAGAAGATGTTATCAAGTACTGAGCATCCTCCGCCACCTCCCAATTCATTGCAAGTCCCTGACAGCGTCTTCTCCCACCTTTCAATTCATTATAAAGTGTCCTATGCACCTTACCCCCATCATTGCTCTCCCCCCATCTTTGTTCTTCCACACCACACCTCAGTTTCCTCTCCCCCACCCCCATCATTGTTCTCCCACACCACCTCCATCATTGCTATCCCACACCACCCCCCATCGCTGCTGTCGCACACCAACCCCATCATTGCTGTCCCACACCACCCTCATCATTGCTGTCCCACACCACCCCCCATCATTACTGTCCCACACTACCCCCATCATTGCTGTCCCACACCCCCCATCATTGCTCTCCCCCATCACCCTCATCATTGCCCCCGATCATCCCCATCATTGCTCTCTCCCATCACCCTCTTCATTGCTCTCCTCCCATCACCTTCATCATTGCTCTCCCCCATCATCCTCATCATTGCTCTCCCTATCAACCTCATCATTGCTCTCCACCATCACCCTCATCATAGCTCTCCCCCATCATCCTCTTCACTGCTCTCCCCCCATCATCCCATCATCCTCATCATTGCTCTCCCCCATCATCCTCATCATTGCTTTCCCCATCATCCTCATCATTGCTCTCCCCTCATCACCCCCATCATTGCTCTTCCCCATCATCCTCATCATTGCTCTTCCCCATCATCCTCATCACTGCTCTCCCCCATCATCCTCATCACTGATCTCGCCACATCATCCTCATCACTGCTCTCCCCATCACCCTTATCATTGCTCTCCTCCATCATCCTCAGCACTTCTGTCCCCCCATCATCCTCATCATTGCTCTCCCCCCATCACCCCCATCATTGCTCTCCCCTTAACATTGCTCTCCTCCATCATCCTTATCAATGCTGTCCTCCATCGTTGTCATCATTGCTGTCCCACCATCACCCTCATCATTGCTGTCCCCCGTCATCCTCATCATTGCTCTCCCCCCATCATTGCTGTCTCCCATCACCCTCATAATTGCTGCCCCCTTCATCCTCATCATTGCTCTCCCCCATCATTGCTGTTTCCCCATCACCCTCATCATTGCTCTACCCCATCATTGCTGTCTCCCCATCACCCTCATCATTGCTCTCCCCCCATCATTGCCCGAATGTATTGGATAAAATAAAAAAAAACTTACCTCTCAGTCTGCCCCCCTGCAGCATCGTCCTCACCAGCAACTTTCTCCCTGTCCCTGACACAGGGGTGCGCTGCTTGCTGATGTCATCAAGCTGCGCACATGTGTCACACAGAAAGTGCAGGGCGGGAAGGAAGCAAAGGATGGATCTCTGCAGCTCCGATGCCATTTTCTCCTATAGGCAGCAGAGCTGCAAGGATCACTCCCTGCCCGCCGCATGTGATGAGGGCAATCTGGCCATGGGTCCCCCTGGAGCCTGGGGCTCAGAGAAACTGGCCAGATTGCCCTCATTATTATCTACCCTGCAAGGGCCCCCCTTGCACCGCCGGGCCCCGATGCAGTTGCACCGGCTGCACTGGCGGTATGTCCGCCCCTGTATACAATATATATATATGTATATATATATATATATATATATATATATATAAAGGTGCATCTCACTAAATTAGAATATCATCAAAAAGTTAATTTATTTCAGTTCTTCAATGCAAAAAGTGAAACTCATACATTATATAGAGTCATTACAAACAGAGTGATCTATTTCAAGTGTTTATTTCTGTTAATGTTGATGATTATGGATTACAGCCAATGAAAACACAAGTTATTATCTCAGTAAATTAAAATAATTAACTAAAAACACCTGCAAAGGCTTCCTAAGCATTTAAAATGGTCCCTTAGGCTGTTTCAGTAGGCTATATACTGTATACTGTATACTGTATATACTGTATATATATATATATGTGTACAGTATTTATTATATTACAAAATGTATAAAAAAACACCTTCAAAGAAAGCTATTAAGAAAGATACATTATAACAATGCTCAGTACACCCTATAACTCAATCTGGTGTAAAGAAAAAATAGGACCCAAAAGAAAAAATAAAATAAAAACATATAAAAAATATTTATTAAACAAAAAAAAGAATTTTGGGGCCCTCACAAAAAATATGTATATAAAACCAGCAAGCTAGATACAATTCATATACATACGTTGTTGAAATAGATATAAGTCCAAAGTCACAATAATGGAATAAGAGACGATGGATATATTCTCTGTATGAATCACTCACAGTTTGTGATATTCATTCTGTAATTTCACGACCTTTCCTTCTTGGTGTTCTAATTTCAATGTTGAGGAGTATGCATATACAGTACAGACCAAAAGTTTGGACACACCTTCTCATTTAAAGATTTTTCTGTATTTTCATGACTATGAAAATTGTACATTCACACTGAAGGCATCAAAACTATGAATTAACACATGTGGAATTATATACTTAACAAAAAAGTGTGAAACAACTGAAAATATGTCTTATATTCTAGGTTCTTCAAAGTAGCCACCTTTTGCTTTGATGACTGCTTTGCACACTCTTCGCATTCTCTTGATGAGCTTCAAGAGGTAGTCTCACAGAGATGTCCAGGCCGAGCACAGACGTTAACACCTAAACAGGAGCACTTTCTGATGAGAAGGGTTAAAAAAAACAACATGAAAGTTCACTGCAATTAGCTAAAGAAGCAGAAATCCAAACTGGTATGAGTTTTTCCCGTGACACAATACAGTGTACACTGCATAGGAATGGCACGTATGGGTGTCGTCCATGAACTAAGACTCTCCTAAAGGCCATGCACAAAAAGGTCCAGCTACAATTTACCAGGGCCTTTAATGAAAAATATGAAGACTATTGGGACTCTAAACTCTGGAGTGATGAGACCAAGAAAAATATTTTTGGAACTGATGGCTTCAAAACTATATAGTATTGCAAAGGTGAGAAGTACAAAGAAAAATACATGATACCTACAATGAAGCATGGTGGTAGCAGTGTTCTCATGTGGGGGCTGCATTAGGGCTGCTGGTGTCGGGCAGCTACATTTCATTGATGTGATCATGAATTCACAGCTTTGATGCTCTATATTGAAAGAGAAGATGCACTTCGTACCCTTGGTAGATGTGCACTTTTCCAACATAATAAAGATCCAAAACACACATCCATCTAAGGCCACTGCTGCCTTTCCGAGGAAGAACAGGGTGAAAGTGATTCAGTGACCAAGTGTCTTGTAGCATCGGCGTCTCTGCCTCCTGCCAGGCAGAGACGCCGTCCCCCTTACCGCCGCGGTCCTGCTCCAGCGTCTTCCGGCCTCCTTGCAGCTTCTGCTGGTGCACGCAGCTTCCCTGGCTCTGTGCTTAGGGCGCGCGTGCGCTCCCTCCCTCTTAAAGGCGCCATCCTAAAAAGTCCCCGGCCAATCACCGGAGGGCTTTCCCTATAAGAGGCAATATGGAGGTGCCCGTGCAAGGTTGTTACTTTGTGATTCTTACTTTGCTTCAACCCCCAGGTCCTCTGCAAGTCAGTCCTGTCCGCCAGTCTGATCTTCTGTTCAGTCCGCTAACCTGACTTCTCTTCAGCTTGACAGTCTGTCTACAATCCAGTCCGCCAGTCTGTCTATGTGCTCTGCCTGCCTGCTTACCTGGAAGCACCTGCCTGTTATCTGCCGTGCCTGCCTGCCCGCTTACCTGGAAGCACCTGCCTGTTGCCTGCCATGCCTGCCAGCCCGCTTACCTGGAATCACCTGCCTGTTACCTGCCGTGCCTGCCAACCCGCTTACCTGGAAGCACCTGCCTTTTACCTGCCGTGCCTGCCAGCCCGCTTATCTGGAGCACCTGCCTGTTGCCTGCCGTGCCTGCCTGCCCGCTTACCTGGAAGCACTAGCCAGCTACCTGTTGTGCCGACAGCTTGCCTTCCCGGAACACTCGCCTGACTATCTGCCTAATCAGGCTGCCAGCCGAAGCTCATCCGCTACCTTCTGACCCATGGGAGTCACCTGCTCTCATACAAGGTCGGTCCCAGAGTGGCACCTGGTCCCTCTGCTCGGTTCCTCCCTGGTCCATGGAGTCGACTGAGCCGCCATGCGACCTTGGTCGGACCGAGTTGATACTTAGTCACGCCCCTCTTTGCACCGCAGCACAGAGGTACCACCACCCGGATCCGTAACAGTTTGCACGGGCCATGGAACCCGGAGGCCCCCAGGCTCCTTCGCTTGCTGACCTGTACCAGGAGGTTTATCGTCAGAGATCCCAACAGGAAACCATCCTGACCTACCTGCAGTCTGTCAACTCCCGCCTGGACACGCTGTCCGCCCCACCTGTGTCCGCCTCGAGCCAAGCGGCACCCGCTCCGGCAGCGCCTCAGCCTACTGGTGCCATGGCATCCAGCTCTGGACCCCGGCTCTCTGCGCCTCCTCATTTTGGGGGTGACCCCGTCTTATGTCGGGGTTTCTGAACCAGTGCGCGCTGCACTTTGAACTCCTCGCACATCAGTCTCCCTCTGACCGGGCCAAGGTGGCGTTCATCATGTCTCACCTCACCGGGGAAGCATTGGCATGGCTAAACCCTTTATGGGAGAGAGGGGATCCCCTGGTGTCCGATCTTCTGACTTTCATCACTGCCTTCCGGAAGGTTTTCGATGAGCCCGGACGAAGGACTTCTACTGCCTTCTCATTGCTCCGTCTCCGCCAAGGGAGTCTCACCGTGGGCCAGTATGCCATACAGTTCCGTACCCTCGCATCTGAGCTTGCCTGGAACAACAAGGCCCTGGTGTCCACCTTCTGGGAGGGTTATTCTGGACGGATCAAGGACGAGCTAGCCGGCCGGTACATTCCTACCACCCTGGATGACCTGGTGTCACTAGCTACCCAGATTGACATCCGTTTCCTGGAACGAGCCAAGGAGACTACCCGGGAGGGAAGATTTCCTCGTCTCGCTCCTGTTTTCCAGAAACCTGCCTCCCAACCAGCAACTCCCCGGGCACGCTCGCCCGAACCCATGCAGATCGACCAGACCAAGATGGTCAAATCTCGCCAAGAAACACGCCGAGCCGAGGGGAGCTGTTCCTACTGTGGTAGTAAGGAGCATCAGATCCGTTCCTGTACGGTGAAGCCGGGAAACTCCAGTGTCTAGGACCGCTCGGAGAGGTCATCCTAGGCAAGAGTAAATCCTCTCCGTCCTTGACTCTATCCATTTCTATTTCCTGTGGAGAGACCCGCTTCTTTGAAACCGCCCACCTGGATTCCGGAGCCGCTGGGAATCTCATTTCCCAGTCCCTTGTGAAGAAGTATCAGATTCCCACCAAACGTCTGGCCGAACCATTGGCAGTCGCTTCCGTGGATGGAAGACTCCTTCCAGTGACCATCCTGCTCGTCACAAAGCCTGTTACCCTTCAGGTGGGAATGCTGCACTCGGAGAGGATCTCCTTCCATGTGCTATCCGGACTCTCTCACTCCCTTTTGCTAGGTTTACCCTGGCTACAGAAACATGAACCCTTTCCGAATTGGCGATCCGGTGAGGTGCTCCGTTGGGGCCAGGATTGTCATGAGACCTACCTGGTTCCGGTTCGCCCGGCTCGACCTCCGTCTACTCCGGCTAATCTACCCGGTCTGCGGCACCCTACTGGTCCTATGCGGACGCCTTCGACAAGAAGGAAGCCGAGACACTACCACTTCATAGGCCGTATGATTGCCCCATCGACCTGGTACCTGGCGCTTCACCTCCCCGTGGGCGTATCTACCCCTTGTCGCTGGCTGAAACCCGGGCCATGTCTGAGTACATCGAGGAGAATCTTGCTACGGGATTAATTCAGAAATCTACTTCCCCGGCTGGAGCAGGATTTTTCTTCGTTACAAGGAAAGACGGCTCGCTACGGCCGTGTATCGATTACAGGGGGCTTAACCAAATTACTATAAAAAATAAGTACCCCCTGCCTCTCATCTCGGAGCTGTTCGACCGCCTTAAAGGCGCGAGGGTCTTCACCAAGCTCGATCTACGTGGGGCGTACAATTTGGTCCGGATCCGCCAGGGAGACGAGTGGAAGACGGCATTCAACACCCGGGATGGTCACTATGAATACCGCATGATGCCCTTCGGTCTATGTAATGCCCCAGCCATCTTCCAGGAGCTAGTTAATGACATTTTCTGTGACCTCTTGTATTCTTGCGTAGTGGTGTACCTGGACGATATCTTGGTCTTCTCTCCGGATCTGCCCTCACACCAGAGGAATGTTCGTCAGGTTCTGCTTAGGCTCCAGCAGAATCGTCTCTACGCAAAATTTGAAAAATGTCTCTTCGAGCAGACTTCCCTTCCGTTCCTGGGATATATTATCTCCGAGACTGGTTTTCGGATGGATCCCAAGAAGGTTTCTGCCGTCTTAAAATGGCCCCGACCAGAGGGGTTGAAGGCGATTCAGCGATTCCTGTGCTTCGCAAATTATTACCGCCTCTTCATTCCTCATTTCTCCTACCGGACCACCCCCAACTCCGCGCTCACCCGTAAGGGAGCAAATCCCAAGGAATGGACTTCCGAAGCGGAGGAGGCCTTTGTCTCCCTAAAAGGAGCTTTCGCCTCCGCCCCTGTGCTGCACCGCCTGGATTGCAACAAGCAGTTCTTCCGGAGCGGTGCTCACCCAGAAATCCCAGTCCGGGAGAATGGTAACCTGCAGCTTTTTCTCCAAGTTGTTCTCCTCGTCTGAGCGCAACTACTCCATAGGAGATCGGGAGCTGCTTGCCATCAAATTGGCGCTGGAGGAGTGGCGCTACCTGCTGGAAGGGTCTCTGCACCCGGTGATCATCTACACAGATCACAAAAACCTGGCCTATCTACAAAACGCCCAGAGACTCAATCCAGGTCAGGCCCGGTGGTCCCTGTTCTTTGCCCGATTCTGCTTTTCTCTACATTACCGCCCTGCTGACAAGAATGTTAAAGCCAATGCTCTATCCCGCTCATTCCTGTCCTCCGACCAAGAGGAGGAGCCTCTGCATATCATCGACCACTCCAGAGTAATGATCGTGGCCCCGTTTAACCTGTCTCGTCTTGGCGAGAGCAAGACCTTCCTGCTCATTGCCCGGCATTACTGGTGGCCTTCGCTACGCAAGGATGTTGCGGATTTCGTCTCGGCTTGTTCCTCCTGTGCCCGTAACAAAGTTCCCAGGCATCTGCCCGCCAGCTGTCTCCTGCCTCTACCCGTACCTTCCGCCCCGTGGCAATACATTGCTATGGACTTTATTACGGATCTCCCTGTTTCTGCCGGTTGGACTGTCATTTGGGTGGTCGCTGACCGCTTTTCTAAAATGGCCCACTTCATCCCTCTGCCTGGTCTCCTATCTGCATCTGTGCTGGCTAAGGACTTCATCCTTCACATCTTTCATTTCCATGGCCTACCCCTCCACATTGTGTCTGATCGTGGGGTCCAGTTCACTTCGCACTTCTGGAGAGCTACGTGTAAGCTGTTGGATGTCACCCTGGATTTCTCCTCTGCTTGACTCATCCTCAGTCCAATGGTCAAGTGGAACGTATCAACCAGGTCCTTACCAGCTTTCTCCGGCATTTCGTCAATGCTCACCATAATGATTGGGTTGAGCTCCTACCTTGGGCCGAGTTCTCCTATAACAACCATGAGAGTGTCTTCTTCCAAATCCCCGTTCTTTGTGGTCTACGGTCTACACCCCCGGATCCCATTTCCCGTCTCCGCTTCTGTGGACAATCCTGCCGCAGAGTCTCTGGTCAGTGAATTTTCTACTATTTGGGAAAACACTAGATCCGCACTTCTTCAGTCCTCGGAACGGATGAAGAGACATGCCGATAAGAGACGTCAGGATCCGCCTCTTTTTCGTCCGGGAGACGGGGTCTGGCTCTCCTCCAAACGTGTTCGGCTCAAAATTCCATCGTATAAGTTGCGTCCGCGGTTCATCGGTCCATTTGAGGTTCTCAAGCAAATTAATCCTGTGGCTTACAAGCTAAAACTCCCGGCCAGATTACGGATTCCCAACTCCTTCCACGTATCTCTCCTCAAACCAGTTGTTCTTAATTCTTTTCCTGACGATCCAGGTACCACTCCAGCACCAGTTTCCGCTGAGGACGTCTATGAGGTAGAGAACATTTTGGCCACCAAAAGGGTAAAAGGAAAAACCTTTTTTCTGGTGGATTGGAAGGGGTTTGTCCCGGAGGAGAGGTCTTGGGAACCCATGCCCCTCTTCTTCTTAAAAAATTTCTTGCTGGCCTGAAAAAGAGGGGGCATAAAGGGGGGGGGGGGGTACTGTAGCATCGGCGTCTCTGCCGTCCCCCTTACCTCCGCGGTGCTGCTCCAACGTCTTCCGGCCTCCCTGCAGCTGCTGCTGGTGCACGCAGCTTCCCTGGTTCTGTGCTTAGGGCGCGCGCGTGCTCCCTTCCTCTTAAAGGGGCCGCGCGCGCCATCCTAAAAAGTCCCCGGCCATTCACCGGAGGGCTTTCCCTATAAGAGGCACTTCCTCCAATATGGAGGTGCCCGTGCAAGGTTGTTGCTTTCTGATTCTTACTTTGCTTCAGCCCCCAGGTCCTCTGCAAGTCAGTCCTGTCCGCCAGTCTGCTCTTCTGTTCAGTCCGCTAGCCTGACTTCTCTTCAGCCCGACAATCTGTCTACAGTCCAGTCTGCCAGTCTGTCTATGGGCTCTGCCCGCCTGCTTACCTGGAAGCACCTGCCTGTTACCTGCCGTGCCTGCCTGCCCGCTTACCTGGAAGCACTTGCCTGTTGCCTGCCGTGCCTGCCAGCCCTCTTACCTGGAAGCACCTGCCTGATACCTGCCGTGCCGGCCAGCCCACTTACCCGGAAGCACCTGCCTGTTACCTGCCGTGCCTGCCTGCCCGCTTACCTGGAAGCACCTGCCTGTTGCCTGCTGTGCCTGTCAGCCTGCTTACCTGGAAGCACCTGCCTGTTGCCTGCCGTGCCTGCCAGCCCGCTTACCTGGAAGCACCTGCCTGCTACCTGCCGTGCCTGCCCGCTTACCTGGAAGCACCAGCCAGCTACCTGTTGTGCCTTCCCGGAACACTCGCCTGACTATCTGCCTAATCAGCCTGCCAGCCGAAGCTCATCCGCTGTACCGGTCAGTTCCTGCCTTCTGATCCGTGGGAGTCACCTGCTCTCATACAAGGTCAGTCCCAGAGTGGCACCTGGTCCCTCTGCTCGGTTCCTCCCTGGTCCACGGAGTCGACTGAGCCGCCGTGCGACCTTGGTCGGACCGAGTTGATACTTAGTCACGCCCCTCTGGCCCCTCTTTGCACCGCAGCACAGAGGTTCCACCACCCGGATCCGTAACATGTCTCCTGATCTGACCCCTATGAAGAATTCTGAAGAGAAGAGTTGAACATCACTCTCCGTCCAGCATTCAGGCTCAAAAAGAGGTCGTTCTTGAAAAATGGAAAAGATAGATGCTGCAATATGTTGCAAACTTGTTCATACCATGTCTACAAGATTTGGTGCTGTCCTTAAAAATCATGAGGTCATACAAATTACTAGATGTAGTAGTATTTGATGTGGGGTGTATATACTGTATTTTTGCATAAACTAATTTCAGTTGTGCTCAAAAGTTTACATAACCCGGCAGAATTTTTCCTTTCTTGGCCTCGTTTCAGAGAATATGAATGATAACAAAAAAACTTTTTCTCCACTTATGGTTATTGGTTGGGTGAAGCCATTTATTGTCAAACTACTGTGTGGTTGTTTTTTTAAATCTTAATGACAACCAAAAACATCCAAATGACCCTGATCAAAAGTTTGCATACCCTGGTGATTTTGACCTGATAACATGCACAGAATATAACACAAATGGGTTTGAATGTCTACTAAAGGTAACATCCTCACCTGTGACCTGTTTGCTTGTAATCAGTATGTGTGCATAAAAGCTGAGTGAGTTTCTGGGATCCAGACAGACTCTTCCATCTTTCATCCAGCTACTGACGTTTCTGGATTGTGAGTCATGGGGAAAGCAAAAGAATTGTCAACGGATCTACGGGAAAAGGTATAACTGTATAGCACAGGAAAGGGATACAAAAAAATATCCAAGGAACTGATAATGCCAGTCAACAGCGTTCAAAACTGTGATTAACAAATCAAAAATCAGGTGCTCTGTAAAAACCAAACAATGGTCAGGTAGACCAACAAAAATTTTGGCCACAACTGCCAGGAAAATTGTTCGGGATGCAAAGAAAAACCCACAAATAACATCAGCTGAAATTCAGGACTATGAAAACTAGCGGTGTGGCTGTTTCAAGATGCACAATAAGGAGATACTTGAAGAAAAATGGGCTGCATGGTCGAGTCGCCAGAAGAAAGCTATTACTGCGCAAATGCCACAAAGCATCTCACCTACAATAAGCCAAACAGCACAGAGACAAACCTCAAAACTTCTGGTACAAGGTAATTTGTAGTGATTAGTGTTGAGCGAGTATGTTCTGTTAACCCTTTCACCGAGTACGCTCGGGCCGATCACGAGTATTTATAGCTGCTCAGTGATATGCTTGAATCTCTCCCGTGTGCATGATTTGCGACTGTTTGACAGTTTTATTACATGGGAGGAATGTCTATTTCTTACACATTCCTCACATGTAATAAAGCTGCCAAACAGTTGCAAATCATGCACACGGGAGGGATTGAAGCATATCACCGAGCAGCTATAAATACTTGGAGCTCGGCCTGAGCGTACTCGGACAGAACATACTCGCTCAACACTAGTAGTGATGAGTCCAAAATCGAACTTTTTGTCCACAACCATAAATGTTACATTTGGAGAGAGGTCAACAAGGCCTATGATGAAAGGAACACCATTCCTACAGTAAAGCACGGAGGTGGATCGCTGATGTTTTAGGGATGTGTGAGCTACAAAGGCACTGGAAACTTGGTAAAAGTTGAAGGAAAGATGAATGCTGCACGTTATCAGCAAATACTGAAGGCAAATTTGCACTCATCAGCCCGGAAGCTGCACATGGGACGTACTTGGACGTTCCAACATGACAACGATCCAAAACACAAGGCCAAGTCGACCTGTCATTGGCTACTGCAGAACAAAGTGAAGGTTCTGGAGTGGCCATCTCAGTCTCCTGACCTCAATATCATTGAGCCACTCTGGGGAGATCTCAAGCGCGCAGTTCATGCTAGACAGCCCAGGAATTGACAGGAACTGGAGGCTTTTTGCCAAGAAGAAAGGGCAGCTTTACCATCTGAGAAATGAAAGAACCTCATCTACAGCTACCACAAAAGACTTCAAGCTGTCATTGATGTTAGAGGGGGCAATACACGGTATTAAGAAATGAGGTATGTGAACTTTTGATCAGGGTCATTTGGATGTTTTTGGTTGTCATTAGGATTTGAAAAGAGAAAACACATTAGTTTGACCATAAATGGCTTCACCCAATCAATAACCATGAGTGGAGAAAAAGTTTTTTTGTTATCATTCATATTCTCTGAAACAAGGCCAAGAAAGGAAAAATTCTGTTGGGGTATGTAAACTTTTGAGCACAACTGTATATATATCTACATATATATATATATATTAACCCCTTAACAACCACCGTAATGCATTTTCACGGCGGCAGTTAAGGGTACTCATTCCTCAGCGCCGCTCTTTCACTGCGCTGTGGAATAACAGTGTAGCGCCCCCCAGTGCCGTGGGTAGTGGAGACCCTGGAGAACATGATCAGGGCTGTTTTCTCCAGTCCCCAATCACGTGATCGCTGTCATTCAGTGAATAACGGCGATTACAAAAAAAAAGAAGTGTGCCCGCAGTTACAATGATTTCTCTCTCCTCTGACATGACATACATGTCAGAGGAGAGAGAAATGATGCCCCCCAAGCCCACCTGTTACCTCCGCCGTTCCCTGGATATCCTGATCCGTCCCCTACCCCTCTGTCATCTTCCTTCCTGTAAAAAAAAAAATGGTGGGCGTATGTGCAGTGCTTCCGCTGAGATCTGTCAGCCAGTACCCAGCAACAATAGGGAATTTTCCCTATTGGTTTCTTTTGATCACAGTGATAAATCCTATCACAGTGATCAAAAGAAAAAAAATCAAATCCCCCTTTGTCACCCTCTTAGTTAGATAAAAATTATAAAATAAAAAATGTATATATTTTTCCATTCTTTATAGTTAGGGTTAGGACTGTGTTAGGGTTGGGGGTTAGGGTTAGGATTAGGGTTAGGGTTGTGTTAGGGTTGGGTTGAGATTAGGGTTAGGATTAGGGTTAGAATCAGGGTTAGGGTTGTGTTAGGGTTTGGGTTAGGGTTGGGGTTTGGGTTAGGGTTAGGGTTGTGTTAGGGTTGGGGTTGAGATTAGGGTTAGGATTAGGGTTAGAATCAGGGTTAGGGTTGGGTTAGGGTTTGGGTTAGGGTTGGGGTTAGGGTTGTGTTTGGGTTAGGGTCGTGTTTGGGTTGGGATTTTTTCAAAAGTAAAGAAAAAAAATGACAACGATATGACGATTAGTGTTGAGCCCAAGTGCTCTCTACTTGAGTTTGCATTGGGTGTTCGGGTATGCACAGAGTATTGCGGGCGCTCGAGTGACATGCTCGAGTCCCTTACCCGCATGTTTCATGGATGTTATACAGCAAAAAAAACATGCGGTGATTGCCTGCCATGCACAGGCAATCCCTGCATATTTTTTGGGGGATGTCTAGCAGCTGTGAAACATGCGGGCGGGGACTCAAGCATGTCACTCGAGCACCCGCAATACTCTGTGCATACCCAAGCACCCGATGCAAACTCAAGTAGCGAGCACTTGGGCTCAGCACTAATGACAACTTATTCAATATGACGACCTAATGTTATCAAATTCTGTGTCGAACCTCTGGGTTCAAAATGCTCACTATACCCTTGATAAAATCCTTGAAGGGTGTAATTTCCAAAATGGGGTCACTTGTGGGGGGATTCCACTGTTTAGGCAAATCAGGAGCTCTCTGTGACATGGCATCCGCTCTTGATACCAGCCAAGTTTGCGTTCAAGAATTCAAAGGGTGCTCCTTCCCTTCCAAGACCTGCCATGCGTCCAAACAGTGGTTTTCCTCCACATATGGGATATTGGCTTACTCAGGAGATATTGCACAATACATTTTGGGGTCCATTTTCTCTTGTTACACTTGCAAATATAAAAAAATGGGGTCTGAAGTAAAATATTTGTAAAAAAAAAGTTAAATGTTCATTTTTTCCTTCCATGTTGCTTCAGTTCCTGTGAAGCACATGAAGGGTTAATAAACGTCTTGAATGTGGTTTTGAGCACCTTGAAGGGTGCAGTTTTTGGAATGTTGTCACTTTTGGATATTTTCTGTCATATAGACCCCTCAAAGTCACTTCAAATGTGATGTGGTCTGTAAAAAAATAGTTTTGTAAATTTTGTTGGAAAAATTAGAAATCGCTGGTCAATTTTTAACCCTTATAACTTCCTAACAAGAAAAAATTTTGTTGCAAAAATTGTGCTGATGTAAAGTAGCCAATGTTATTTATTAAGTATTTTGTGTGACAAATATCTCTGATTTAAGGGCATAAGAATTCAAAGTTTGAAAAGTGCAAAATTTTCAACAAATTTCCATTTTTTTCACGAATAAACGCCAATCATATTGAAGAAATTTTTACCACTATCATGAAGTACAATATGTCGCGAAAAAGCAGTCTCAGAGTCAGTGGGATCCGGTGAAGCGTTCCAGTTATTACCTCATAAAGTGACAGTGGTCATAACTAGTGTTGAGCCACCCCCGTAGTGTTCGAGTTCAGTTCGGTTCGTCGAACTGTTCGTCGAACACCTTCGAACACCGTTAAAACCAATGGCAGGCAAACAAAAACACATAGAAATACATAGAAAACACCTTCAAAGGTGTCCAAAAGCTGACAAACTGCTCAGAAGACGCAACTAACACATGGAAAAGTGACAAGTACATATAGTCATGTGAAAAGAAAAGAGGTGGAGGAGTAAAAGGAGGGGGAGACACAGATATAGGCATGTCATGCCCTTCTAAAACCAAAAAAGTGCGAAGCCGACACGGCCAGTCCGTTCCTGCCCGTGCGACCTCCATGTCGCCGGGTTTGTGCCAGAGCTGCGGTGGACCCTGACGGCCAGCCCCCCTCTCCCAATACTGGTGCCTGTCCGCTGGTGGGTCGAGCGAGCCCCCTGTGGTGGAGGCAGCTCTAAGCTTTTTCATTTAAATTGTCTCTCTAATTTGAATGAATACACTTTAAATCCTTTTACAAGGATCTATTGGAGGGCAAGTCTCATGCCAGCAGCCGCGTAATTCCAGCTCCAGTAGCGTCCTCTAAAGCTGCTGCAGTTAAAAAGCTTTTATAAGGATCGAGCTCGGCGGTCCACCGCAAGGCGTCCTACCGCCAGTCCCAGCCCCTATGCCTTGGGGTGTCTCTCCGATGCTCTTCACTGAGTGTCCCGGGGGCCCGAACCATTTCCTTTGAAAAAATTAAGTGTCCAAACTACAGGTGGTGTAGCTTGCTTAACAGATGGGATAATCCGCTGACTAGCAGACACTGCTACTAGGTCCAAAGTATTTCCTGGGCTAGATGCAGTTAAAAATTTGTAATTAGATACTCTCGTTGGATGCTGAGAAAGCACTCCATGGAGTCTCCTGGCACGCCATATATTATTCCCTTAAAAAGCTTGGGGTAGGGGTCTAGGGGACCCTTTTATAGTCAAAATCACGGCCCTGTATCGCAATACGTCACCTAGGCTGAAGATAAATGGAACATTTTCATCACCTTTCATAATCACCAATGGGACAAGGCAGGGATGTTCTCTGTCCCCTCTCTTATACATCCTAGTGACGGAGCACCTGCTCTCATCAATTCGCCATAACCCCAATATTAGGTGGATTGAGGTGGGAGGCACCGAGTACAAGTGCTCTGCATTTGCTGATGATGTCCTAGTATATATCACTCAATCACATATATCCATCCCTGCTGTTATGGCTGAAATAGATCACTTTGTTACATGGTCAAATTTTAAAATCAATGCAGCGAAGTCTGAGGCACTCGATGTCTCCCTCCCCAAATCCATACAGGATTCCATCCAGTCCAACTTTCCCTTTGCCTGGCCCTCACAGGGTATCAAATACTTAGGAATTCGTATTCATAGAGACCTCTCCCGTCTGTGTTGTCTTAATTTTGGGCCCTTTATTGAACAACTCCATACAGACCACGGTTGGCAAGTTAGAACTGTAAGATTCACTACGTGAACCACTGGTGTTTTGTGGAAAAGCACATGTACACTGTGTTCCAAATTATTATGCAAAAAGTGTTTAGGAGTGATAAGGTAAGAATTTGTTTGTTTGTCAGTTAAACTCATTGATGGTGATGTGTGTCAGGGCTCTTTATATCACTGTAAGCAATTGCAGACACCTGTGCTAATTAGTTTGGCAGGTGTGTCCAATGAAAGGCAAGACTACTTAAGAAGGCTGTCCCACATTATTAAGCAGCCTACATTTTCTGCCAAAATGGGAAAGAAAATGGATGTGTCGGCTGCTGAGAAGCAACAAATTGTGGAGTGTTTAGGTCAAGGCATGACTACAATCAACATTGCCTAGACACTTCATCCTGATCATCGCACAATCAAGAAGTATGTAGCTGATTCACAGTACACACGTGTGCGTGCTGATAAGGGAAAATTGAGGACTCTTTCCTCCAGGCAATTACGTCAGGTTAAAAGAGCAGTGGCAAAAAAGCCTTGTCATAGCAGCAGACAAGTTTTTGAAGCTGCTGGTGCCTCCAACGTCCCACGAACAGCAAGATGCAGAGTCCTTCAGAGGTTTGCAGCTGTGCGTAAGCCATCCTGTCGACCTCCTCTATCTACTGCACACAAGCAGAAACGGCTCCAGTGGGCCAAACAATACATGAAGACTGACTTCAAAACTGTTTTGTTCACCGATGAGTGCCGTGCAACGCTCGATGGTCCAGATGGATGGAGTGGAGGATGGCTGGTTGATGGACACCCCACGCAAACACGGCTACAGCGCCAACAAGGAGGAGGTGGAGTAATGTTTTGGGCTGGAATCATGGGGAGACAGATTGTCGGCCCCTTTAGGATCCCTGAAGGGGTAAAGATTAACTCCATAATGTATGTGGAGTTTCTCAAACAGCACTTCCTGCCATGGTTCAAGAAGAAGAACCGTGTATTTCACAGCAAGATCATTTTCATGCATGATAATGCACCGTCTCATGCTGTACATAACACATCTGCATCTCTGGCTGATATGGGCATAAAAGGGGACAAACTTATGGTGTGACCCCCATGCTCCCCTGACCTCAACCCCATTGAGAACCTCTGGAGCATCATCAAAAGGAGTGTCTATGATGGCGGGAGGCAGTTCACATCTAAGCAACAGCTCTGGGAGGGTATTCTGTCCTCATGCAAAACAATTGAAGCAGAAACCATCCAAAACCTGACAAATTCAATGGACGAGAGAGTTCAGAAGCTCCTTTCGAACAAGGGGTCCTATGTGCAAATGTAACATCACCTAGAATAAAGTTTTGAGTTGAAAACTGTTTGATTTCAGTTTCTAATAACCTGCTAATGCTTATAATTTCAAAAATTACCATTTTTTTGTTCTTTATTAAATTGAAAAGGTTGATCGAAGAGTGTGGGGGATCTAAGAGTGTGGCAACCCAGTAGTCAGGATTACTTCGAATTCTGACAATCTGAGGGTCATGTTGCAGGTAGTGCAGCAAGAAGGCACTCATGTGTCTTGCGCATCTAGTAGACCCAAAATTATTTTCCGGGCTAGATGCAGCTAAAATTTTTTATTAATTTGAAAGCTGGTGGAGCTTAGTATAGATGGCCTAATAGAATCAGTACTGAAAACTGCTACAAAGCCTGAATTATTTTCCAGCCAAGATACAGATAAACATGATTAGTAATTTTAAATCTGGTGGAGTTTATTATAGATGGCCTAATAGAATCAGTACTGCACACTGCTACAAGGCCCAAATTATTTTCCAGCCAAGATACAGATAAACATGATTAATAATTTTAAATCTGGTGGAGCTTAGTATAGATGGCCTAATAGAATCAGTACTGCACACTGCTACAAGGCCCAAATTATTTTCCAGCCAAGATACAGATAAACATGATTAGTAATTTTAAAGCTTAAAATGGTTGGTGAGGTGATTTTAACAAATCATCAAGCTTTTACTCTCCCCAGGATGACACAGGGGTAGAAAAGTCGTTTCGGATCCATGATTTGTTCATTTTTATGAACGTGAGTCTGTCTACATTATCAGTGGAGAGCCGCGTGCGCTTATCTGTCAGCACACCACCAGCAGCGCTGAACACACGTTCAGACAGAACGCTGGCTGCAGGGCATGACAAGATCTCCAAGGCGTAAGTGGCGAGCTCCGGCCATTTATCCAGATTGGAAGCCCAAAAAGAGCAAGGGTCCAGTGACACAGTCATGTCTTCAATGTTTACTTGGAGATACTCCTGTACCATCGTCTCTAGGCGTTGACTATGTGTCAGACTTCTTGTCTCCTGTGGCCTTGCAAAGGATGGGCTAAAAAAGTCGTGAAATTATTCCGCAAAATTGATGTTACCAGCAGATACTGTGTTTCTGTTACGGTTTGAGTGCTGAACACTCGACGGTCCCACGGTTGGCAAGTTGGAACTGTGAGATTCACTACGTGCACCACTGGTGTTTTGTGGAAAAGCACATGTAAGATTCTGCAACAGTCTCTGCTGATACTCCTGCATGCGTGCATCCCTTTCTATGGCAGGAATAATTTCTGCAAATTTACTTTTGTACCGGGGATCTAACAGTGTGGCAACCCAGTAGTCAGGATTATTTCTAATTCTCACAATTCGAGGGTCATGTTGCAGGTAGTGCAGCAAGAAGGCACTCATGTGTCTTGCGCATCCAGGAGCACCAAGTCCCTGTTGTGTTGGTGGCGAGGTAACAATCATGCTTCCTTCCTCTGTCCTCTCCCCCCAACCTCGCACAACAGAAATGTGATCAAGGTCTCCCTCATCTGATGAGTCTTCCATCAGTTCGTCCTCCACTTCTTCCTGGGCTCCTGCACCTTCCTCACTAGTTTGGCTGCTACCATGCGCCCTGGTAAAACCATCTCCCCCACCCTCACATGCCTGCCGCCTTGGTGCTGCCGACCGTCTGGACCTTGCAGATGTTAGCCCTTCCGCATACAACTCCTCCTCCTCTACTTCCTCCACCTCCTCTTGAGCCACCACCTGACTCCGAATTCTGTTTAACATGTGCTCCAGCATGTAAATCACCGGACTAGTCATGCTGATAATGGCATCGTCAGCACTAAACATCTTCGTCGCCATTTCAAAACTGTGCAGAAGGGTGCATAGGTCCCTGATCTGAGACCACTCCTCCAGCGTGATTTGCCCCACCTCTGGATCTCGTTGGCCCAGGCTATACGTCAGAACGTATTGCACCAGGGCTTGTCGGTGCTGCCACAGTCGCTGCAACATGTGCAGAGTTGAATTCCACCGGGTAGGCACATCGCATTTTAGCCGGTGAAGTGGCAGGCCCAACGACTTCTGTAGAGGTGTAAGTCGCTGAGCTGCGGGATGCGAACGGCGGAAGTGAGCACACAGCGACCGTGCCCTCTGCAGAAGGCCATCTAGTCCGGGATAGTGGGCTAAAAATTGCTGGACAACCAGGTTCAACACGTGAGCCATACAAGGCACGTGTGTGACATTGCCCCGGCGAAGGGCCGCACCCAGGTTTGCAGCATTGTCGCACACGGCCTTCCCTGGTTTCAGGTCCAGTGGAGACAACCATTCATGAAACTGGTTCTCCAGAGCTGACCACAACTCCTCATCTGTGTGACTGTCACACACAGAGTTTCTCAAAGAAGTTGTGATGTTGTGTGTGACATGCTGGTGGAGCGCAGGCACACCTTTCTTTGAGAAGTAGTGCCGATTGGGCATCTGGTACTGGGGCACTGCGACGGACATAAGGTCTCGAAAATCCTCTGTGTCCACCAGGCAGAAAGGAAGCATTTCTGTAGCCAAGAGCTTGCAGATGGTGAAATTCAACCTCTTAGCTTTCTCATGGCTAGGAGGAAATGGTCTTTTACTTGTCCACATCTGAGGGACCGAGGGCTGGCTGTTGTGCTTAGACGGGGTTGAGAAGGGTGTCCCCGGCAAACTGCCGGTCTGTGAGGAAGATGCAGGCGGACATGTTAGGTTGCCTTGATCCAAAGGTGGTGTTATCGATGTCGGACAGCGCTGAACACCAGCTGGTGTTTCCACCTCCAAAGAAAATGATGACCTGCCAATCACGCTGGCTGTTGCGGGTAAAGAGGTGGCAGGTCTGCGTCCCAAAACAGGTGTGATTGCTGTCCCCCCAGTCACAGAGGATGAAGAGGCCGCGGATGCACAAGATGTGGCAGACGGTGGTTGGCCCGGCCGGCTAGGCCGCATTGTAGCACAGTGAGCTTCCCACTGCAACTTATGCTTCATGTCCATGTGCCGGTTCATGCATGAAGTACTCAAACTATGTATTTTTTGTCCTCTACTTAGCTTTTGCTGACAAATGTTACAGATAACACGAGTTGGGTCATCTTTATCGATCTGAAAAAATTCCCAGGCTATGCAAGGCTTAGCACCCATGCGACCTGAAGAGCCACCACGACTTGTGGTCAGAGGCAGAGTTGTGTTTGAGGATGCAGTTGTTGACGTGCTTCCAGTACTACGTCTCTGTCCAGGAAGGCGCAACCTGACCTCGTCGTCACTAGCATCCTCCTCCACCTCCTCTGCTGACCTCATCTCTTGGCTGACTGTGGGTTGACAGTAAGTGGAATCTCCAACCTCATCATCATCGCCCTGTGTGTTATCACACCCGTCGTTCTCAGAGCCAACCTGTTCCTGCCCTGACAAAAAACTAAAGTTGTCGCTCCAATCAGGTATTTGAGTCTTATCCTCGTCTTCCTCATTGTCTCCACCAACAGGAGTTACAGTTTGGGAACGAGGGTCTACATTATGGTCAGAACCTTCTGCGTCTGGTCCTGGATCCGACTCATAAAGATTCTGGGCATCAGTGCAGATCATTTCCTCGTCTGGATTCACAGAAGCTCTGGAGCCGACCTCTGATTCCCAGGCTATAGTATGAGTAAACAGCTCTGCAGACTCAACCATCTGTTCTACCCCATACTCAGACGGGCAGCTGGAGACTTGGGAGCTGTGAGGAAGCAAGTGCAATTGATGTGACACCTCTGAGGACTGGAGTATTTGTGATGTTGAAGTTGAGGTGGAGGAGAGCCCACTTAAAGGAGCACTTGATATCCGTTGAAGCACCTGCTGTTTTTGTGCCTCATCTGGAATTTGTAGCGATTGGCGTGGCCGTAAGAAAGGGATCTTATCACATTGTCCGCTAAAAGAAGTAGACATCTTAGTTTGGCTGGAAGATGGTCTTTCTTCTGCAGATGTTACTGTTGCTTTAACACCTACCCCACGGACACGACCTTTGTTTCCTTTCCCAACACGCCTATTCCCCTTTCCACCAGCAGCAGGCCTTTTTCCACTCATTTTGGTGGTTAACTAATTCACAACTCTGGAGTTGTTTGCACAAAAACAATGGATGGCAACCGAGCAGAGCTGAGTGGCCAAACTGTGGTATTAGCCCAAAAGTATTGGCTGGGTTAGATGCAGAAAAAAATTATATTGAATTTGCAACCTGATGGAGGTTAGTATAGATGGACTAATAGAACAAGTCCCACGCACTGCTAGAAGCCGAAATATTTTTTCAGAGCTCGATGCAGAAAAAAATTATATTGAATTTGCAACCTGATGGAGGTCAGTATAGATGGACTAATAGAACAAGTCCCACACACTGCTAGAAGCCGAAATATTTTTTCAAAGCTAGATGCAGAAAAAAATTATATTGAATTTGCAACCTGATGGAGGTCAGTATAGATGGACTAATAGAACAAGTCCCACACACTGCTAGAAGCCGAAATATTTTTTCAGAGCTCGATGCAGAAAAAAATTATATTGAATTTGCAACCTGGTGGAGGTTAGTATAGATGGACTAATAGAACAAGTATCACACACTGCTACAAGCTGAAATATTTTTTCAGAGCTAGATGCAGAAAAAAATTATATTGAATTTGCAACCTGATGGAGGTCAGTATAGATGGACTAATAGAACAAGTCCCACACACTGCTAGAAGCCTAAATATTTTTTCAGAGCTAGATGCAGAAAAAAATTATATTGAATTTGCAACCTGATGGAGGTCAGTATAGATGGACTAATAGAACAAGTCCCACACACTGCTAGAAGCCAAAATATTTTTTCAGAGCTAGATGCAGAAAAAAATTATATTGAATTTGCAACCTGATGGAGGTCAGTATAGATGGACTAATAGAACAAGTCCCACACACTGCTAGAAGCCGAAATATTTTTTCAGAGCTCGATGCAGAAAAAAATTATATTGAATTTGCAACCTGGTGGAGGTTAGTATAGATGGACTAATAGAACAAGTCCCACACACTTCTACAAGCTGAAATATTTTTTCAGAGCTAGATGCAGAAAAAAATTATATTGAATTTGCAACCTGGTGGAGGTCAGTATAGATGGACTAATAGAACAAGTCCCACACACTGCTAGAAGCCGAAATATTTTTTCAGAGCTAGATGCAGAAAAAAATTATATTGAATTTGCAACCTGATGGAGGTCAGTATAAATGGACTAATAGAACAAGTCCCACACACTGCTAGAAGCCAAAATATTTTTTCAGAGCTAGATGCAGAAAAAAATTATATTGAATTGGCAACCTGATGGAGGTCAGTATAGATGGACTAATAGAACAAGTCCCACACACTGCTAGAAGCCGAAATATTTTTTCAGAGCTAGATGCAGAAAAAAATTATATTGAATTTGCAACCTGATGGAGGTCAGTATAGATGGACTAAAAGAACAAGTCCCACACACTGCTACAAGCTGAAATATTTTTTCAGAGCTAGATGCAGAAAAAAATTATATTGAATTTGCAACCTGATGGAGGTCAGTATAGATGGACTAATAGAACAAGTCCCACACACTGCTAGAAGCCGAAATATTTTTTCAGAGCTAGATGCAGAAAAAAATTATATTGAATATGCAACCTGATGGAGGTCAGTATAGATGGACTAATAGAACAAGTCCCACACACTGCTAGAAGCCGAAATATTTTTTCAGAGCTAGATGCAGAAAAAAATTATATTGAATTTGCAACCTGATGGAGGTCAGTATAGATGGACTAATAGAACAAGTCCCACACACTGCTACAAGCTGAAATATTTTTTCAGCGCTAGATGCAGAAAAAAATTATATTGAATTTGCAACCTGATGGAGGTCAGCATAGATGGACTAATAGAACAAGTCCCACACACTGCTAGAAGCCGAAATATTTTTTCAGAGCTAGATGCAGAAAAAAATTATATTGAATTTGCAACCTGATGGAGGTCAGTATAGATGGACTAATAGAACAAGTCCCACACACTGCTAGAAGCCTAAATATTTTTTCAGAGCTAGATGCAGACAAAAATTATATTGCATTTGCAACCTGATGGAGGTTAGTATAGATGGACTAATAGAACAAGTCCCACACACTGCTAGAAGCCTAAATATTTTTTCAGAGCTCGATGCAGAAAAAAATTATATTGAATTTGCAACCTGGTGGAGGTTAGTATAGATGGACTAATAGAACAAGTCCCACACACTGCTAGAAGCCTAAATATTTTTTCAGAGCTCGATGCAGAAAAAAATTATATTGAATTTGCAACCTGGTGGAGGTCAGTATAGATGGACTAATAGAACAAGTCCCACACACTGCTAGAAGCCAAAATATTTTTTCAGAGCTCGATGCAGAAAAAAATTATATTGAATTTGCAACCTGGTGGAGGTTAGTATAGATGGACTAATAGAACAAGTCCCACACACTACTACAAGCCGAAATATTTTTTCAGAGCTAGATGCAGAAAAAAAATATATTGAATTTGCAACCTGATGGAGGTCAGTATAGATGGACTAATAGAACAAGTCCCACACACTGCTAGAAGCCGAAATATTTTTTCAGAGCTAGATGCAGAAAAAAATTATATTGAATTTGCAACCTGATGGAGGTCAGTATAGATGGACTAATAGAACAAGTCCCACACACTGCTAGAAGCCTAAATATTTTTTCAGAGCTAGATGCAGACAAAAATTATATTGAATTTGCAACCTGATGGAGGTTAGTATAGATGGACTAATAGAACAAGTCCCACACACTGCTAGAAGCCTAAATATTTTTTCAGAGCTCGATGCAGAAAAAAATTATATTAAATTTGCAACCTGGTGGAGGTTAGTATAGATGGACTAATAGAATGATGCTATGCACAAAAGGTTTTACTTCACTAGGTGCAGTAAAAAAATTTGTATTCTATACCCAGGTGGTGTAGCTTGCAACACAGATAGGCTACTCCACTGACTAACACACTCTGCAAGAGGCCAAAAAGGATTTCCTTTGCTAGATTTAGCCAAATGCTGTGAAAAAAACTTGCACAGCACTGGCACAGACCTGCCTGGCAAAAACTGATAGGAACTGATGTAACCTAGCCCTGAAAAGGACTGCAATTACAATTAGTCTTTACTCCCAACCTATCTATTTAAGAGCACAGACCTGCCCGATAAAAGTCGTAGGAAATGATGTAACCTAGTCCTTAAAAGGACTGCAATTACAATTAGTCTTTACTCCCAACCTATCTATTTAAGAGCACAGACCTGCCTGATAAAAGTCGTAGGAAATGATGTAACCTAGTCCTTAAAAGGACTGCAATAACAACTCTTCCCTACTCCCAAGCTATCTGTAGATTTGTGCGAAAATTGGCTTGAAATTAACTAAGTATAGCGCACATAGCAACAGCGGTGCCGTCTAACACGCAGCTGCAGCAGTGAGAAAATGGTGGCGACGGGGAAAATGGCTGGGTCTTATAGGGAAAGGACATGTCACATACACTGCCAATGACACATGCCCTTGCTTGTGTGAAAAAAAGCAGTTCGCTCCGTGTGTGCGCTGCTGATAGGCTGACAGACTGCACCGCCCCACGGTAAATGCGGGAAAGAGAAAAAAAATGGAGATCTTCATTATTTCTGCAGAGATCCATCCCCTGCCCCTCCCCTCGCCCCGCTGTACACTCAAACTGCGTATTAACATTAATTTTCAGCATTACTGAGAAAAAATCCAGTTATGATTTTGGTGCACGAACAGTTATTGAACATAACCTCGAACAGCCGAATTTTTTTCAAATCGTTCGTGTTCGCCGAACGGCTCGAACACCGCCCAAAACAGCTCGAATTTGAGATTGGCGAACAGTTCGAGTCAAACACCGCTCATCTCTAGTCATAACTGTAAAATTTGGCCTGGTTATTAAGGGGTTAATATATATTGACACTGAGGGCCTATAGATGTTGCAAACAATATATATATATATACACTGCTCAAAAAAATAAAGGGAACACTTAAACAACAGAATATAACTCCAAGTAAATCAAACTTCTGTGAAATCAAACTGTCCACTTAGGAAGCAACACTGATTGACAATCAATTTCACGTGCTGTTGTGCAAATGGAATAGACAATAGATGGAAATTATTGGCAATTATCAAGACACACTCAATAAAGGAGTGGTTCTGCAGGTGGGGACCACAGACCACATCTCAGTACCCATGCTTTCTGGCTGATGTTTTGGTCACTTTTGAATGTTGGTTGTGCTTTCACACACGTGGTACCATGAGACGGACTCTACAACCCACAGAAGTTGCTCAGGTAGTGTAGCTCATCCAGGATGGCACATCAATGCGAGCTGTGGCAAGAAGGTTTGCTGTGTCTGTCAGCGTAGTGTCCAGAGGCTGGAGGCGCTACCAGGAGACAGGCCAGTACACCAGAAGACGTGGGGGGGGGGCCGTAGGAGGGTAACAACCGAGCAGCAGGACCGCTACCTCTGCCTTTGTGCAAGGAGGAACAGGAGGAGCACTGCCAGAGCCCTGCAAAATGACCTCCAGCTGGCCACAAATGTGCATGTGTCTGCACAAACGGTTAGAAACCGACTCCATGAGGGTGGTATGAGGGCCCGACGTCCAGAGATGGGGGTTGTGCTCACAGCCCAACACCGTGCAGGACGCTTGGCATTTGCCACAGATCACCAAGATTGGCAAAGTCGCCGCTGGCACCCTGTGCTCTTCACAGATGAAAGCAGGTTCACACTGAGCACATGTGACAGATGTGACAGAGTCTGGAGACCACGTGGAGAGCGATCTGCTGCCTGCAACATCCTTCAGCATGACCGGTTGGGCAGTGGGTCAGTAATGGTGTGGGGGGTTATTTCTTTGGAGGGCCGCACCCCTCCATGTGCTTGCTAGAGGTAGCCTGACTGCCATTAGGTACCGAGATGAGATCCTCAGACCCCTTGTGAGATGATATGCTGGTGCGGTTGGCACTTGGCTCCTCCTAATGCAGGACAATGCCAGACCTCATGTGGCTGGAGTGTGTCAGCAGTTCCTGCAAGATGAAGGCATTGAAGCTATGGACTGGCCCGCCCGTTCCCCAGACCTGAATCCAATTGAGCACATCTGGGACATCATGTCTCGCTCCATCCACCAACGTCACGTTGCACCACAGACTGTCCAGGAGTTGGCGGATGCTTTAGTTCAGGTCTGAGAGGAGATCCCACAGGAGACCATCCGCAACCTCATCAGGAGCATGCCCAGGCGTTGTAGGGAGGTCATACAGGCACTTGGAGGCCACACACAATACTCAGCCCCATCAGAAGCATGCCCAGGCGTTGTAGGGAGGTCATACAGGCACGTGGAGGCCACACACAATACTCAGCCTCATTTTGACTTGTTTTAAGGACATTGCATCAAAATTGGATCAGCCTGTAGTGTGTTTTTCCACTTTAATTTTGGGGGTGACTCCAAATCCAGACCTCCATTGGTTAATAAATTTGATTTCCATTGATGATTTTTGTGTGATTTTGTTGTCAGCACATTCAACTTTGTACAGAACAAAGTATTCAATGAGACTATTTCATTCATTCAGATCTAGGATGTGTTATTTGAGTGCTCCCTTTATTTTTTTGAGTAGTATATATATATATATATATGCAGTACAGACCAAAAGTTTGGACACACCTTCTCATTTAAAGATTTTTCTGTATTTTCATGACTATGAAAATTGTACATTCACACTGAAAGCATCAAAACTATGAATTAACACATGTGGAATTATATACTTAACAAAAAAGTGTGAAACAACTGAAAATATGTCTTATATTCTAGGTTCTACAAAGTAGCCACCTTTTGCTTTGATGACTGCTTTGCACACTCTTGGCATTCTCTTGATGAGCTTCAAGAGGTAATCACCGGAAATGGTTTTCACTTCACAGGTGTGCCCTGTCAGGTTTAATAAGTGGGATTTCTTGCCTTATAAATGGGGTTGGGACCATCAGTTGTGTTATGTAGAAGTCTGGTGGATACACAGCTGATGGTCCTACTGAATAGACTGTTAGAATTTGTATTATGGCAAGAAAAAAGCAGCTAAGTAAAGAAAAACGAGTGGCCATCATTACTTTAAGAAATGAAGGTCAGTCAGTCCGAAAAATTGGGCAAACTTTGAAAGTGTCCCCAAGTGCAGTTGCAAAAACCATCAAGCGCTACAAAGAAACTGGCTCACATGAGGACTGCCCCAGGAAAGGAAGACCAAGAGTCACCTCTGCTTCTGAGGATAAGTTTATCCGAGTCACCAGCCTCAGAAATCGCAGGTTAACAGCTACAGGCTGATCCAACTTTGATGTAATGTCCTTAAAACAAGTCAAAATGAGGCTCAATATTGTGTGTGGCCTCCACGTGCCTGTATGACCTCCCTACAATGCCTGGGCATGCTCCTGATGAGGTTGCGGATGGTCTCCTGTGGGATCTCCTCCCAGACCTGGACTAAAGCATCCGCCAACTCCTGGACAGTCTGTGGTGCAACGTGACGTTGGTGGATGGAGCAAGACATGATGTCCCAGATGTGCTCAATCGGATTCATGTCTGGGGAACGGGCGGGCCAGTCCATAGCTTCAATGCCTTCATCTTGCAGAAGCTGCTGACACACTCCAGCCACATGAGCTCTGGCATTGTCCTGCATTAGGAGGAACCCAGGGCCAACCGCACCAGCATATGGTCTCACAAGGGGTCTGAGGATCTCATCTCGGTACCTAATGGCAGTCAGGCTACCTCTGGCGAGCACATGGAGGGCTGTGCGGCCCTCCAAAGAAATGCCACCCCACACCATTAATGACCCACTGCCAAACCGGTCGTGCTGAAGGATGTTGCAGGCAGCAGATCGCTCTCCACGGCGTCTCCAGACTCTGTCACGTCTGTCAAATGTGCTCAGTGTCAACCAGCTTTCATCTGTGAAGAGCACAGGGCGCCAGTGGCGACTTTGCCAATCCTGGTGTTCTGTGGCAAATGCCAAGCGTCCTGCACGGTGTTGGGCTGTGAGCACAACCCCCATCTGTGGACGTCGGGCCCTCATACCACCCTCATGGAGTTGGTTTCTAACTGTTTGTGCAGACACATGCACATTTGTGGCCTGCTGGAGGTCATTTTGCAGGGCTCTGGCAGTGCTCCTCCTGTTCCTCCTTGCACAAAGGCGGAGGTAGTGGTCCTGCTGCTGGGTTGTTGCCCTCCTACGGCCCCCTTCATGTCTCCTGGTGTACTGGCCTGTCTCCTGGTAGCGCCTCCAGCCTCTGGACACTATGCTGACAGACACAGCAAACCTTCTTGCCACAGCTCGCATTGATGTGCCATTCTGGATGAGCTGCACTACCTGAGCAACTTCTGTGGGTTGTAGAGTCCGCCTCATGCTACCATGAGTGTGAAAGCACAACCAAGATTCAAAAGTGACCAAAACATCTGCCAGAAAGCATTGGTACTGAGATGTGGTCTGTGGTCCCCACCTGCAGAACCACTCCTTTATTGAGGATGTCTTAATAATTGCCAATAATTTCCATCTATTGTCTATTCCATTTGCACAACAGCATGTGAAATTGATTGTCAGTGTTGCTTCCTAAGTGGACAGTTTGATTTCACGGAAGTTTGATTTACTTGGAGTTATATTCTGTTGTTTAAGCGTTCCCTTTATTTTTTTGAGCAGTGTATATATATATATATATATATATATATATATATATATATATATATATATATATATATATATATGCATATGTCAAATTTATATATGTGTATAAGTATTTTATGATTTAGCACAAGGCTAGAGAAAGGTGTGTGTGTTTTGTGTTGTAATTTGTAGGACTGTATTAATGGCTTTGCAAAGTCAGAGGTACAGTGATTTTCTTGCAGCATCTTCACACCGCCACCTAGTGCTCACAATTCCTATTGCACATTCCTTGCACAAGCATCCTGGTCTGTGTAGTTTCCTGCACTGACATTTCAGCATGCAAGCCTCAATAGTTGTGGAGTGAGAGGACTACACTACCCATGATGCCTCTGTGCTTTCTTGCCTGCGCTATAGCTGTCCCAGAAACATTTATCAGCTCGGTGCTGAAGATGAGGAGGAGGGGACAGTGGAGGAGAAGAGTGTAGGACAGGGAGCATCTGCCTCTGCTCTCATTGCTTGCAGTGCACCGGGTATTGCAGGCTCCTTGGATGGAGTAGAGGAGGGGGGACACATTGCAATGGTCACCTTCATCCATGTGGCTGGGATGTCTGTTCTAAGCTGATGTGTAACAGGTAAAGGAGCAGCAGAAGGCTTGCCTGGAGCTACAGATTGCCCACTGCTGGATGGAAGCCAGGGGCTAGCAGCTCCAGCATGAGTGCAGGTGAGTGCTGGCCCCATCCTACCTCTATAGGAGGGATTCCTCCTCTATACATATAGTATTGCAATGGGAATGCATGATCACCTATGGTAATCCATAGGGGGAGGGGTGGGGGTCCAGCTGGTCATACAACATGCTTACCACCTGCCCAGTGCATGTGTATACATATTATATATAATGTATCATCTAATAATGAGCCAGCACCATGCAGGGTGGTCATAAGCCAGTGCCCACCTCACCTGGTCTGTAAGAATACTGCTTTATTACATGGTACAGAATGATTTAATAGCTGGCAATTGGATCAGCATTATTAGCTACATTTCTGGTTGCGAAGGGGTTAATCTACCATGTGGTGGGTAAACGCCTTGCAAAGGAGGCTGGGACGCTCCTGTCAATCAATGGCTAGCTGGTCCTGGAGAGCAGAGAATGGATCTCTCCTCCTGCGCCTTTACCCAGTGAGCCATGCTCACCCTCATCATCCTCTTGTATTGCAGAGGGATATAACACATTGCTACATGGGGTTTATTTATAAACAGTGATACATAGTGGCAGATTAGTCACATGCGCTACATAAAGGACAAGTGGCAGGTGGAAGGGCATGAGCGGTTTGCTACATTATTGTTACACTGCCTTAGCTCTTGAGGAGCTGCCAGGAATACATGGCCCACTTTATACAGCACCACCCATTGCAGAACAGAGGAAATCCAATAATCTGGCCAATGCACTTACCTACTGCAATTTTGCACTACATATATATAAATTAGCTGAACAGTATGGTCATCATTATAGCTGTCACCCAGCTGCAGATATAGATGGTTAGATATATCCTCTGTGTAAGGTTATGTTCCCACCATGAGCTTTTGATGAGTTTTTGATGTTGCAGATTTTCTGCCCCCATTAAGTAAAATAGACTACTTGCATTTTTTTTTTGCAAAATGCACAGCGTAAATAACTCATCTAACTTGGCCATTTTGCCTTTCAGGAGTATGGTTAAGTTGGTGCAATATTTGCCATATTAGTTTTTAAAATTTCCATGTTGCCCATTTTTTTGGAACCAACCAATAAGATCATAATTGAATTTGGACACTCAGTTTTGTCTGTTCCTTTCCAGTCCAGGTTTACACGAGAATGTTAAAGATCGTTCAGAGTTTTATCCAGAAAAGGGGGACAATTTTTTTCTCACTTGTCATCCTTTTACAGTGTTGGACTGGTCTGTTAACGCCAGGACCCCACTTTTCTGCTACATGCAAATGTGACATTATCCTCAATCACAAATATATATAACAATGAACTGGGTAGATTGATAAATGAATGAGATGCTGCCTTTATCTGTACATAGTGATTCAAGTATTTAGTGCCTAGTACTGCTCTTATAAGAGGTGGTGGCCCAGTCTTGCAGAGCGGCCCACCGGAGGATTCCCCTGTTCTCTTGTGGGCCTGTCTGTATACAATCTACTTTTCACAGCGGCAGCTATTAATCATTTACAGGACTATTTACCGTTCCCTGTGTTTTAGAATTGCAATGTATTTGTAATAATTGAATGCTATACTGTGTCTACATGTAGCATCCGATTTTTTTTCGCACCCATACACTTGAATGGGTGAGTCTCATCCAATTTATGGAAGAAACTTTTGCACTCTGCAATTTTTTTCACAGGCAAATTTGGTCAGTGTAAAAAATTGCTCATCTGCACTGCCCCATTGAATAATATTGGTCTGAGCGCTGTTCCTTTTTTTTTCACGGATAGCACACGGACCGAAAATACGGTGGTTTGAACGAGCCCTTAGAGGAACAAGTGCAGTTTATGTGCAAAACAGGTCCTTTTTATTACTGATAGAAACAGAAGCAGCGGGACAATGGCACCTGGGCCAATCTTGGGTTCAAATCCCACCAAGGACAACATTTTCATGGAGTTTGTATATTTCCTGTGGGTTCCCTTCTCCAACACTAAAGACATACTGATAGGGAATGGGGACAGTAATGATAATTTCTGGAATAAGTTGGCGCTGTATAAGTATAATAAATAATTAATTATGGAGTTTGGTTAATGGTCATTTTTTTGGATGCAAGAATAAGGCTATGTTCACATGTAGCTTCTTTGATAATTTTTTTTTCTGCATAAAAAATGCAGCCTAGGCCAGAAAACAGTAGCAGGAATGGCATGCGCTTTTGATGCCCCAAGTTCTGCATGATGCAATTTTTCTTCCATTCTAAAGGCTGATACAAAATGGAACCCAGAATAATAAACTATTGGGTCTCTCTGCTTCCGGTTGCATCAATTAGGCAGCAAATGTTTTCTGCACATTGTCTATCTTTTCATGCAAATGGGAATGATTAATGCTTAATTCCTTAATGTGCATAAGGAATAGTGAATGTAGGCTGATGGTAAGTTTTCACCCAGTTTCACCAGACTATTAAAGGAGTCTCTCACCCCAAAATACAAATTCAGCCACTTAAACATTTATATAGGGGTCTTAGTACCTATAAAAATCATACAAGTAAAGTACATTTTAACCCCTTCATGACTGGAGCATTTTCCATTTTTGCGTTTTTGTTTTTGCTCCCCTTCTTCCCAAAGCAATAACTTTTTTATTTTTCAGTCAATATGGCCATGTGAGGGCTTATTTTTTTGCGGGACGAGTTGTACTTTTGAATGACAAATATGGTGCCATATTCCGAGACCCGTAGCGTCTCCATTTATCATGATCTGGAGCTGGGTGAGGGCTTATTTTTTGCGTACCGAGCTGACATTTTTACTGATACCATTTTAGAGTAGACACGATGTTTTGATCGCCCCTTATTGCATTTTATTGCAATGTTGCGGCTACCAATGTTGCGGCTTTTAGATTTTTTTTTCTTATTACGCCGTTTACCAATTGGATTAATTATTTTTTTTATATTGATAGATCGGGTGATTCTGAACGCGGCGATACCAAATATGTACATGTGTTTTTTTTTTATTATTATTTATTTTGAATGGGGCGAAAGGGGGGTGATTTAAACTTTTATATATTTTTTAATATTTTTAAAAACATTTTTTTTACACATTTTGCTTACTTCTATAGTCTCCATGGGAGACTAGAAGCTGCAGTTACCTGATCCCCTCTGCTACACACGGGCGATGATTGAATAGCCTGTGTGTAGCAGATTTGCTCACTTGCTATGAGCGCTCACCACTGGGCGGCGCTCATAGCAATATGGCAGTGACAACCACAGGGATCTCCTGCAGACCCCGGGATGTCATGCCAACCCATTGGTGACCCGGGGCCATACTATTACGCTCCACGTCAGAAAGAGGTTAATGTTGACTTTCATGTATTTCATATACCAATGATGGCGCTTTGGTGCACCCTTGGTGTAGCCAAGGACTCAGTGCACCATTATGCCCTCAAATTTACATCCAGCACTGTCCCTTATCTTGACAGACAGCGCTCACGTACCAAGAGCGAGCATTGGCTAAACTCAAATCTCTGTTCTGCGACCTGCCCGTGCACACTGACGCTGTGGCCACCGCTCTCTACACCTGGAAGTATAATGAGTAAGCGGCTTCAGAGAGGAACCCGAGGTCAGTGCGCACCCGCACCCACCCTAATAATGTGAGCGTGCCGCTGGGCTTCTCCAGTGTCAGTGTGCAAACACAGGAACAGGGATTTGAGTTTAGGCAGTGCTCACCGCCAATTAAGGTAAGGGACAGTGCTGGTTATGCAAATTGGAGGGCAGGCATAGCAGTAGATTGAGACCTGGGTCCTGCAAAGGTGCACTGAAGCAACCTCATTTGCATATGAAATAAAAGTCTTCTGCATTCCCCCCTCCCCCTTCTGCTTTTGGCTTACAAACACTGGTGTAAAATACTGACCAAATACTGAACGTGTGAACGTGGCCTAATGCACTGTACAGTGCGCTGAGAAGCTGAATGTGGGACGGCCCTTGTTTCAGTTTCTACATTATATGACATTTTCTCATCCTTTTGCTGGTACAATCTATGGGCACAGTCTTCAGTTCAAGTTTTAAAGGGTAGCAAATCGGGCAATTGCCCAGGACCATGCTTTGCTAGGGAGCACCACTAAAAACTGCACTTATGAAGTAAACTATGGAGTGATATGTGGTCACTGTATGGTGGTATTATTTGGGCGCTGTATGGTAATGCTGTACGGGCATTGTACGGCACTATTTGGGTATGAAAATTTAGAAAAAAGTGCTTATATCTGTGTTATAGATGCAGATTTGAAATTGTGAGAAAAGGTGTAAAAACCTCGAGCAGGGAGTCTTACTTTACTTTTTGACCAGGGCCTCATTTTTTTTTTTTGTAAAATTGGCCCTGGAAGTTTAACAACTCTCTGCTTAGCCCCAGGATCCACTCTCCAGTTACCAGCGCATCTGAGGCACGAGGTCCCGGACCCGATGCTGGTGGTTGACAGGAGGTCAGAATTCCCACTCCCATCTCTCCACGGAAAGCATCACGAGACAGGATCCCATTCTTGAGATAGATGCAGGTCCCATTGGTGGGACCTATATCTGCTATACATTTATGGCATGTTCTGGGGATACTGATGGGAATGTGCTTGATTGACATCTCTCACGACCATCATACACGTTAGACAGTCAGACGAACCTGTCGATATCAGCGAGTTGAGCTGACATAAGTCTAATGTGTATGGCCAATTTAAGTTAAGATTTACTTTGCTGGGACTGGAAATTATTCTAGATCTACATGCATAAAATTCAAATGTAAATCAGCACCAAACAATGCGATACGCGAGCCCAGCCAAATGAACTTTTGGTCAGTTTTTAATGTTGCAGATTTTCTACCCCATTTCTGCACCTATTAGGTAAATTAAGCTACTTGCGTTTTTTCATTACCTTCTGTACACGCATTTTTATCGCGTTTTTGACTCTTCAGTTTTTGTCTCTTGTTGGTATGTCATGTTTTAAACAAAGCCTCTTTGATTTTGATACTTCCTTGTATTTGGCTTTGACAAAACTTTATTGATACAGTCATATATGGATTACATGCGTTAAGACGTAACTACATGGAGTGCAGAGACTTCAGTTGCCTCTGGACTCTGAAAATTGAGTTCCCGTTTCCTTATTTGAGAAGACATCTATAGGGATGAGCGGACCCTTGGGAGTTCGAGTTCTGGTACCCAACCCAAACTTTAGTCCAAAATTTGGTTCAGGTACCAGAACTGTACCCAAACTTGAACCAGAACCCGAACCCCATAGAAATCAATCAAGATCCGAACTTTGGAGCTGGAAAATCTCTCTCTCATCCCCAAAACTTCCAGAACTCCCAACATTAAAACGGACTTACAGGAGAAGTCCGTGTTTGGAGTTTAGCACAGGACAGTGACTGTCCTGTACGAACCCCGAACTTTTAAGTTTTGATTCTCTCATCTCTAGAAGTCTACTATAAATGACAAAGTTCCGGGTCCCTGTTCCACATCTGCTATGAGCCCCAGATGTTACTTCTGTCCAACTTCTACCATTCTAAGGTTATATTCACACACAGTGTTTCTGCATCTTTTTTTTTTTGCTGCCTTTTTTTTTCTGTAAAATAGACTCTGCATTTTACAGTACCGGTAAAAGCTATGAGATTGTAGAAATTTCATACCCACACTTTTTTTTCCTGACTGAATTTGAAAACTGCAATGTTTTTTAAATCTGCAGCACATCAATTCTTTCAGCACTTTTGAAACGTTTTTTTCCCTTTTGAAAGTATGGAAAAAGTAAAAAAAAAATGCAGGAAAAAAGATTTAACTATGTGTTTAGTGAATAATAATAAATTTATTAAACATCTACTGTCGAAAAATCACACATGTAATCGCACCCAAAAAAATGAAGCAAAAAAACCCTAGCAAAAACGCAGCAAAAAAAGGCATTAAAAATGCAGCAAAAATGTACCCAAAGCCATAAAAATGCACCAAAAAGAAGCATAACAATGCTGCAAAAATGCACCAAAAAGGCCATAAAAACTGCAGCAAAATCTGCATTTTGAACACAATGTTTTTACTGCCAAGAGAGCAGGTTTTTGCTGTGGCTGCAGAAAAATGGTAGCCTCAGATAGTGCAATACATAAAAAATAGGGGGCACTTTATTAAGGATCGAACTATTATGTGTCAGGCTTTGTTTTGCCCTCTAGGATATAATGGCCAGGTGCTTGTTTTGCCCTTTTCATTACTTTTTGGCCCAAAATATTCTTGCCAGCAGATAGGAAAAGCAATGGGACTAAGGGCCCTCGGAGATAGAATTTTGCCCCCATGAGTAACATAAGATTGAACACAGACTTGTCATATATGCTCGACATCTGTAAATTGCGCTGGATTGTCACACTTGGACTCTAGATGACCGCTCCTATTCACTGGCTTATGTGCACTAATTAGATCAGTGGAGTTAAATGATTCCATCATGTGAGCCGTGAAGCCGGCAGACATCACACAGGGAGCACATTCACGAGTAGATGTGTCTGCGCCTTTGCTGCAAACACTGGGGGTATTCATGGTCACATATGTCTCCTAATGGGCAGCGTGCACCCGCCACTTGTCTGTATCACATTATGTAAGTACAGTCTGTGATGTGACTTCTTGCGTGAGAAGCTGTGCGCATTTCAAGCCTTATGAGTGCCATCAGGTGCCATTTCTGATAGTTTTTAATCTCAAAATGCAATAAAAAAACTGAGAATTTGTCCTCATTCCTATTAAAAGAATATAGGTTGTCAAGGGTTAACCAGTCCTGTAGAAATAATGCAGAGGATACAATGGTTAATCTGCTTATCTGTACCATTTCCCGCTGGGGCTTAGTTGAGGTTCCTAGAACAGAAGGAAGAGACCGGCATAACAATCTATGTGATATACTGCAGAAAGGTAGAGGGGGAGGCTCCTGCTGCAGCCAGTTGTCCTAAAGTACAAACAGGAAAATGAGGTGGAGGAGAGGGGACATGGACCCTGGCTCAGGCAGCATGAGTCAGCTAACAGGTTTTCTTTCATACCCCTCGCTCATATATAGTCTTGTGACATTTGATCATAAATGTCGGCTGTAAACTGGTCAGATTTTTACTTATAAAGTCTTTACTTATTATGGATCTGTTAGGCTCACTGGGTGAGGTGGATTCACCAAGCCTAAGGTCCGGGTGGGCACACAGGCCACAGGAGTCATTACAGCATACAAGTGAGGCACGCAGGATATGGATAACTGGGATACTGGAAACCGTAGGCAGGCTGGGGACGTCCAGGAGACCACAGACAAGCAGCTGGGATGCTGGAGACCGCAGCCAGGCAGGGGACATCCAGGAGACCACGAACAGGTAGCTAGGATGCTGGAAACCGCAGGCAGGAGATGTCCAGGAGACCACGGACAGGTAGCTAGGATGCTGGAAACCGCAGGTAGGCAGGAGATGTCCAGGGGACTGCAGATAGGCAGCACAGCAGGTCAAGGTGCTTGGTGTAACTCAGAGTTTTAAGAGCACTGATGTCTTAATACCAACACACAGGTGTGTGTCTTGGTGAACCTTATATAGGCCCGGGCAGGTGCTCACATGGGATCATGCCAGACCATCTGCAAAGCCCAATGTGGAGCACAACAGAGTCAAGTGGATCAGGATGAGGGAAGTAAAGCACAGATGCGGGACCGGTGCATAACAAGATCTCTCTTAAAGGCTGTTTATATTCAGTATATAGAATGAAAAAAATCCAGCATCCAGATCCTCCATAAAATCTCCAAATTTTATTGTAATTTTTTTAAAAAATAATTAGTGGAATAAAGTCGCATCCCCACAGATGGCAAACATGTTTCGGAGTAAAACCCCTTATTCTTATATCTTTTTTGGATATATTCCGTACATGTTATGGCTCGGTTTGGGGATTCAATCCGCTGACCTGTTGCTGCATGGTCGGTTCCCCTGTCTGCTAAGCTATTGCCTTTTCTTCTCTGTCCAAATGTTGATGGTTCCAATCGTTTCCCCTTCTTGGTTTTTTCCTCTCCAGATCTTTTCCATTTTCCCATTTTAGTCTGCCCTATCACATTTTGGGTTGCGATTTTTTATGTTCACCTTTCACTGCACTTCCTTGCTGGCTATACCTCTTGGTGGACTTGGATTTAGGAGTTCTAGCCCTTCAGCTAAGGAGTTTACCTTGCATGGTAAACACCAGTTGAATTCCGGCAGTGTGTTTGTTTATTTTCCTTTCCAGTTCCTCTTCCTTTCACCTCATTAGGTTCTCCGGGAGATTATACTTCCTCCATTTACTTTTGGCTCTCCTAAGCTTTCACTTTCTACCCTATAAGAACATGTTTTAATTTTCTCACCCTGGGTCTTGTATCATCCTGCACACTTTTCCCCTCTCTTGTTGGCAGTGTGTCGTGGCCTCCCCTCTGGTTCCTTAGGAGGTATGAGAAACCCCCCCGATGGCCTTTTAGGGAGCCAGGTCCAAGGTGGTGTTTCTGAGTTGTGCAGTTTGGCTCCTCTAGTATGTACAGGGACCGGTTAGGTGTGGGTGCGGCGTCTCCCTGTAGTAGGTCTTCCCTATTTCCGTTACCCATGATTGTGTGTTACATTCATAACAGTATATTGTATGATTAAATATTTATATACATGGAATTCACATGACGTTGCATATTAAGCGTCGTTAGAAGGTGATGCAGGTTGTAATTGGGAAGAAGAACTTGTCATTTCACTGAATTATTAAATGTGCGAATCGCTGTCATTGTCCATGTCTCCTCTGCGAAGTACAGTGTGGATCAGTGCATACATTAGCACCGAGCTGTGAGATTCCTGCTGCTGTCACTTTTGCAGAGTAATGGGAAGAACCAAAGGTCTGGGAGCATGCTGTACAGTGACGGAAGTTCAGTTGTCATGATTTCAATTGCTGGAGGGGTAAATATTTCAAGAACCAGATGATCCCTGGGCCAAGATATATTATTTAAAGATACATCAGTATCGACGTTATTAAGAGCAATACAGACCTTGACGATGATGACAGTCTGTGATCACAGAGGGTTATAATGGATTTCACATCCACAGCTCTCAAAGGTATTTGGGTATTTTAATCATTGAGGAAAATTAATGCACAAATGGGAAGGGCTTTATGAAAACAGAAGTAACGGGCTAATCTGAATTGTTGCTGCTTTTGCTCCCTAAGAATATGTGGATACTGCAATAATTAGAAGTCTCAAAGTTTTCTTTTATAGGTTGTTCACCTTCTAGTACAGTAGATTATTGTGATTTTTCTTACTTTTTAGGCTAATGCAGGAGAGGGCCACCATGAGCTGGGGCTCTGAGGGACTGTAGATGCCTCAAAGTTTTCTTATAGATTTTATATGGTTATTATTCAATTTCTACCATAGCAAATTTATGAGATTTTTCTTTTTATGCTAACGTTTCGACATTTTTGGAGAGGTGGTGGGCTGTAGGATGGGGCCACCATAAGCCCCATCAGAGATACCCAACAGTTTTCTTCTATAGGTCACATGCCCTTAACTTAAGCCATTGTCTTTATACATGAGAGAGTTGTCCTAAAGGGCTTATAGACTTGATACCTTAATACAGTGGTATATATCATGTAGTTTAGAGACCACTACAATAGGACAGCTATATAGTCTGGTTTAAAGGGGTTTTAAGACCAAAAACATGTAACACCTGTACAGTGAAAAGTTTCATGTAGGTCAGACCACTCGGACTTCCATAGATCACTGGAGTGAAAGACAACGGGTTCCCCTACAAAAAAAGGACGGGAAAGCGTTCCACCACTATCTCACATTTTTTGGTTTGAAAAGCTGAAAAATGATAATAAAGGTGATTGATATTGAGGTAGTTATAGTGTTTGTTCCAGGGAACATACTAGAACACCAGATGTAAAGTAAGGAATTTGCCCTCTTGAGTCTACTAACTTTTATCCATGATTTGATTTACATTTTTTAGCATCAGCCTAGAACAAGAATCACTGAACTTTGGGGAAAGTTTATTTTTACAGACCCAAAATCTATCTTTTATAGTAACAAAATGCGGACCCGGATGCATTGTGGTTGGGACCCAGATACAAACGTTTGGTGGCTTTGGTGGTTGTTCGGCAAATTGTTTATCTGCCTTCATCAATACCTTACTTGCCGTGATCCATATCTTGTGTAATTTTACCATTGTTGAGGATTATTCTTTTGGTCCAAATTATAGTCTGTACATAGTCATTTAGTTGGAGATCGAAATACGATAATTTATTTACAAAAGTTTTTAATAGCTGACATGACATCTAGGAACTGCAAGCGTATTATTACATGGTATTGATGTTCTCATTTTCACAGCAGAGAACCAAAAAACTAGCAAAAGAGTAGGACAGGTCATAGGCAAGCGTGTCCAGTAATGCTGAGTATATCAGTATAACTTTCCTGACCATATATTATGTGCAGTAATTTTCGTGCCCTGACTGGACAGTTATTCAGCCATCTCAAAAGTTGGTATCATCAAAAATATAACAACCAAGGCTCCATTCCCATGTGGCTCCTCTTCCTCCCTGGGGCTTCTAAAAGGAATGGCTGCACGTAATCTAGCGACAATTACTGTCAAGACCCACCCAACAATTGCTTTAAGCATATAGAGCCTAAAGACCCCCATACATATTAGACTAAAGTTGGCTGAACCTGCTGATAACAGTAAGATTGGCCAACAGTCTAATGTCTACGAGGGCCTCCTGTCTCTCCCCCAACAGATAATGTCGAGAAGAGAAGGATCCAGTCGTTGGAATTTCAGCAACGTCCAATCCTTTTGTAGCCTTTGGATGACCTAGACATCCAGCCTATACACAGACAGCCCAATGATTTTAATAGATACTATGTAATGCCTTATTTGTCTTGTGGTGGTGCTGCAGGGAAGTTGAACACTTGCTCTTCATTATTGATCAACATCTGTAATCAGCTCATCATTATAATAAAAGGGTATGTCCAAGGTATACAATCCCTTTATGATTTTTTTTCCCATCCTGATTTATGTATTTCCTAAAAAAATGTGTCTGTATAACAATTTAACCAAGCCAGATATAGTAACATTTGACATTTTCATCTAAATGTATTTATTTTCACTTTAATCCACAATATCAATTCGAAATGATGTTAGAATACTTTCAGCGATGCAGGAAATATCTAAATTACAGTAATTTGTTCTGTTCAACTTTCTGTTCTTTTTAATGTGATTTATTTGATTTGTAATATAATATCTACCCAGAACAGCAAATCAAATGGATCCGGCAATGTTTTTCTTGTTAAAAGCGTGGAGTTAGATTTATTAGATTTATTATTATCTGTGTATCATAAGAACATGGTGCCAATTTGTCAGCCATTGCAGCAGGCTCCATATTCCTTATTTTCGATCATTTTCTAACTTAAAGGGAGTCCGAAATCTTCATCACAATTGGTACAAGTCTGCAGTCCTGTCTGCTTTTCAGACACTATTGCATTTAAAAGGGCTTGTATCATCTTCTTAAATGGATAAAATTGCAAAGTGCGTGTGAAAAGAAACAACTTTCCAATTGACCTCTTATTAAAAATCATCTCCGTTGCCGAGACCTTTCATTTTATTGTGATCTCCTCATTGCCTGGGTTATTGCCACCGCTACAATTTAAGAAGGCCAAAATTAAAAACTTAGACAAAGTCACGGGCCAACCAGTATACAGTATAATGGGCCCCTCCATAGTCCTCCATTCAGTATAATGACCCCACATACAGTACAGACCAAAAGTTTGGACACACCTTCTCATTTAAAGATTTTTCTGTATTTTCATAACTATGAAAATTGTATATTCACACCGAAGGCATCAAAACTATGAATTAACACATATGGAATTATATACTTAACAAAAAAGTGTGAAACAACTGAAAATATGTCTTATATTCTAGGTTCTTCAAAGTAGCCACCTTTTGCTTTGATGACTGCTTTGCACACTCTTGGCATTCTCTTGATGAGCTTCAAGAGGTAGTCACCGGAAATGGTCTTCCAACAATCTTGAAGGAGTTCCCAGAGATGCTTAGCACTTGTTGGCCCTTTTGCCTTCAATCTGCGGTCCAGCTCACCCCAAACCATCTCGATTGGGTTCAGGTCTGGTGAGTGTGGAGGCCAGGTCATCTGGCGTAGCACCCCATCACTCTCCTTCTTGGTCAAATAGCCCTTACACAGCCTGGAGGTGTGTTTGGGGTCATTGTCCTGTTGAAAACTAAATGATGGCCAACTAAACGCAAACCGGATGGAATAGCATGCCACTGCAAGATGCTGTGGTAGCCATGCTGGTTCAATATGCCTTCAATTTTGAATAAATCCCCAACAGTGTCACCAGCAAAGCACCCCCACGCCATCACACCTCCTCCTCCATGCTTCACGGTGGGAACCAGGCATGTACAGTCCATCCGTTCACCTTTTCTGCGTCGCACAAAGACCCAGTGGTTGTAACCAAAGATCTCAAATTTGGATTCATCAGACCAAAGCACAGATTTCCACTGGTCTAATGTCCATTGCTTGTGTTCTTTAGCCCAAACAAGTCTCTTCTGCTTGTTGCCTGTCCTTAGCAGTGGTTTTCTAGCAGCTATTTTACCATGAAGGCCTGCTGCACAAAGTCTCCTCTTAACAGTTGTTGTAGAGATGTGTCTGCTGCTAGAACTCTGTATGGCATTGACCTGGTTTCTAATCTGAGCTGCTGTTAACCTGCGATTTCTGAGGCTGGTGACTCGGATAAACTTATCCTCAGAAGCAGAGGTGACTCTTGGTCTTCCTTTCCTGGGGCGGTCCTCATGTGAGCCAGTTTCTTTGTAGCGCTTGATGGTTTTTGCAACTGCACTTGGGGACACTGTCAAAGTTTTCCCAATTTTTCGGACTGACTAACCTTCGTTTCTTAAAGTAATGATGACCACTCATTTTTCTTTACTTAGCTGCTTTTTTCTTGCCATAATACAAATTCTAACAGTCTATTCAGTAGGACTATAAGCTGTGTATCCACCAGACTTCTGCACAACACAACTGATGGTCCCAACCCCATTTATAAGGCAAGAAATCCCACTTATTAAACCTGACAGGGCACACCTGTGAAGTGAAAACCATTTCTGGTGACTACCTCTTGAAGCTCATCAAGAGAATGCCAAGAGTGTGCAAAGCAGTCATCAAAGCAAAAGGTGGCTACTTTGAAGAACCTAGAATATAAGACATATTTTCAGGTGTTTCACACTTTTTGGTTAAGTATATAATTCCACATGTGTTATTTCATAGTTTTGATGCCTTCATTGTGAATGTACAATTTTCATAGTCATGAAAATACAGAAAAATCTTTAAATGAGAAGGTGTGTCCAAACTTTTGGTCTGTACTGTACAGTCATGGCCAAAAGTTTTGAGAATGACACCAAAATTATATTTTCACATGATCTGCTGGCCTCTGGTTTTTATTAGTGTTTGTCTGATGTTTATATCACATACAGAAATATAATTGCAATCATATTATGAGTACCAATAGGTTATATTGACAGTTAGAATGAGTTAATGCAGCAAGTCAATATTTGCAGTGTTGCCCCTTCTTCTTCAAGACCTCTGTAATTCTCCCTGGCATGCTCTCAATCAACTTTTGGACCAAATCCTGACTGATAGCAGTCCATTCTTGCATAATCAATGCTTGCATTTTGCCAGAATTTGTTGGTTTTTGTTTGTCCACCCGTCTCTTGATGATTGACCACAAGTTCTCAATGGGATTAAGATCTGGGGAGTTTCCAGGCCATGGACCCAAAATCTCTATGTTTTGTTCCATGAGCCATTTAGCTATCACCTTTGCTTTATGGCAAGGTGCTCCATCATGCTGGAAAAGGCATTGTTGGGCGCCAAACTGCTCTTGGACGGTTGGGAGAAGTTGCTCTTGGAGGATATTCTGGTACCATTCTTTATTCATGGCTGTGTTTTTAGGCAAGACTGTGAGTGAGCCGATTCCCTTGGCTGAGAAGCAACCCCACACATGAATGGTTTCAGGATGCTTTACAGTTGGCATGAGACAAGACTGGTGGTAGCGCTCACCTCTTCTTCTCCGAATAAGCTGTTTTCCAGATGTCCCAAACAATCGAAAAGGGGATTCATCAGAGAAAATGACTTTGCCCCAGTCCTCAGCAGTCCACTCCCTGTACCTTTTGCAGAATATCAGTCGGTCCCTGATGTTTTTTCTGGAGAGAAGTGGCTTCTTTGCTGTCCTCCTTGAAACCAGCCCTTGCTCAAAGAGTCTCTGCCTCACAGTGCGTGCAGAAGCACTCACACCAGCCTGCTGCCATTCCTGAGCAAGCTCGGCACTGCTGGTAGTCCAATCCCGCAGCTGAAACAGTTTTAAGATACGGTCCTGGCGCTTGCTGGTCTTTCTTGGGCGCCCTGGAGTCTTTTTGACAACAATGGAAGCTCTCTCCTTGAAGTTCTTGATGATGCGATAGATTGTTGACTGAGGTGCAATCTTTGTAGCTGCGATACTCTTCCCTGTTAGGCCATTTTTGTGCAGTGCAATGATGGCTGCACGTGTTTCTTTAGAGATAACCATGGTTAACTGAAAAGAAACAATGATACCAAGAACCAGCCTCCTTTTAAAGTGTCCAGTGACGTCATTCTTACTTAATCATGACTGATTGATCGCCAGCCCTGTCCTCATCAACACCCACACCTGTGTTAATGGATCAATCACTAAAACGATGTTAGTTGCTCCTTTTAAGGTAGGACTGCAATGATGTTGAAATGTGTTTTGGGAGTTAAAGTTCATTTTCTGGGCAAATATTGACTTTGCAAGCACAGTAATTGCTGTTAAGCTGATCACTCTTTGACATTCAGGAGTATATGCAAATTGCCATTACAAAAAATGAAGCAGTAAACTTTGGAAAAATTACTATTTGTCTCATTCTCAATACTTTTGGCCATGACTGTAGTTCTCCATAAAGAATAATGGCCCCACATAGTTCTCCATACAGAATGATGGGCCCCACATAGTCCTCTATACAGAATAATGGGCCCCTCCATAGTCCTCCATACAGAATTATAGGCACCACATAGTCCTCCATACAGTATAATGACCCCACATAGTCCTCCATACAGAATAATGACCCCACATAGTCCTCCACACAGTATAATGGGGCCGCATAGTCCTCCATACAAAATAATGACTCCACATAGTTCTCCATACAGTATAATGGGCCCCACATAGTCCTCCATACAGTATTATAGGCACCACATAGTCCTCCATACAGAATAATTGGCACCACATAGTCCTCCATACAGTATAATGACCCCACATAGTCCTCCATACATAATAATGACCCCACATAGTCCTCCATACAGTATAATGGGCCCACATAGCCCTCCATACAGAATAATGGCCCCACATAGTCCTCCATACACAATAATGGCCCCACATAATCCTCCATACAGTATAATAACCCCACATAGTCCTCCATATCGAATTATGGCCCCACATAGTCCTCCATACAGAATAATGACCCCACATAGTCCTCCATACAGTATAATGGCCCCACATAGTGCTCTAAACAGTGTAATGGGCCCCACATAGCCCTCCATACAGTATAATGGCCCCACATAGTCCTCCATACAGAATAATGGCCCCACATAATCCTCCATACAGTATAATAACTCCACATAGTCCTCCATACAGTATAATGGGCCCCACATAGCCCTCCATACAGTATAATAACCCCACATAGTCCTCCATACAGAATAATGGCCCCACATAATCCTCCATACAGTATAATAACCCCACATAGTCCTCCATATCGAATTATGGCCCCACATAGTCCTCCATACAGAATAATGACCCCACATAGTCCTCCATACAGTATAATGGGCCCATCTAGCCCTCCATACAGAATAATGGCCCCACATAGTCCTCCATACAGAATAATGACCCCACATAGTCCTCCATACAGTATAATGGGCCCACCTAGCCCTCCATACAGTATAATGACCCCACATAGTCCTCCATACAGAATAATGGCCCCACATAATCCTCCATACAGTATAATAACCCCACATAGTCCTCCATATCGAATTATGGCCCCACATAGTCCTCCATACAGAATAATGACCCCACATAGTCCTCCTTACAGTATAATGGGCCCACATAACCCTCCATACAGAATAACGGCCCCACATAGTCCTCCATACAGAATAATGACCCCACATAGTCCTCCATATTGAATTATGGCCCCACATAGGGGTGGCGGTTCTGGTGTTGCGGGCCTAATAAAATAACCCTGCGGGCCAGATTTGGCCCACGGTCCAGAGTTTGACATGTATGCTTTAGAGCAGGGGTCTCAAACACGCGGCCCACAGGCCGCATGTGGCCCCTCCGGCTGCTTCATGCGGCCCGCAGGCACTTAGACCCTGTAACGATGGCGGCTTGCTCCAGCAGCCATCGACATCAGCGCTGTAGTGCAGTGTATTGCCTATCAGAGGCCAGCAGCTGACATCTGCGCATGGCAGTGATGTCATACGCCGCTGCGCTGGCATCTGATAGGCCGGCGGCTGGCACTGATATTGCTGTGCAGAGAGCCGTTCTCTGCACGGCAATACACTGCACTACAGCGCTGATGTCGGCAGCTGCTGGACGGGGCCACAGGTGCAGAAAGGACGCTGAGGGAACTGAGGACAGGTGAGAAGAATCTTTTTTTTTTCTGTCATGTGTATGTGAAATACAGCACAGTGCGCAGTATGGGGGGGGGGGCCTGTGCACAGTATGGGGGTGGGGTACCTGTGCGCAGTATGGGGGGGGACCTGTGCGCAGTATGGGGGTGGGGTACCTGTGCGCAGTATGGGGGGGGACCTGTGCGCAGTATGGGAGGGGGAATCTGTGCGCAGTATGGGGGAGGGGAAACACCTGTGCGCAGTATGGGGTGGGAAACACCTATGCGCCGTATGGGGGGGGAGAACCTGTGCACAATATGGGGGGAGGGATCCTGTGCGCAGTGTGGGGGGGAGGGAACCTGTGCACAGTATGGGGGGGGAACATGTGCGCAGTATGGGGGGGAGGAACATGTGCGCAGTATATGGGGGGGTGACCTGTGCGCAGTATGGGGGGAGAGACACCTGTGCGCAGTATGGGGGGGAGGGAACCTGTGCACAGTATCGGGGGGGAACCTGTTCGCAGTATATAGGGGGGTGACCTGTGCGCAGTATGGGGGGGGGGCACCTGTGCGCAGTATGGGGGGGAGGGAACCTGTGCGCAGTATGGGGGGACGGGACACCTGTGCACAGTATGGGGGGGAGGAAATCTGTGCGTGGTATATGGGGGGGAAACCTGTGACCTGTCCGCAGTATGGGGGGGCGACCTGTGCGCAGTATGGGAGGGTGACCTGTGCTCAGTATTGGGGGGTGGACCTGGATGGGGACATGTGCGCAGGATGGGGGACATGTCTGCAATATGGGGACCTGGATGGGGGACATGTCTGCAATATGGGGACCTGGATGGGGGACATGTCTGCAATATGGGGACCTGGATGGGGGACATGTCTGCAATATGGGGACCTGGATGGGGGACATGTCTGCAATATGGGGACCTGGATGGGGGACATGTCTGCAATATGGGGACCTGGATGGGGGACATTACGACAGGAATGGGACCAGGATGGGGACGTTACTTCAGGATGGGGCCATTACTACAAGATGAGGACCTGGATGGGGACATATCTACAATATGGGAGCCAGGATGGGGATATACCTGCAATATGGGGACCTGGATGGGGATATACCTACAATATGGGGACCTGGATGGGGCACATTACTACAAGATAGGGACCAGCATGGGGCATTACTACAAGATGAGGACCAGTTCAAAAGGTGTATAGAAAAAAAAATGGTATCACTAAAAATGTCACTTTGTCCTGCAAATAATGTGGCCCCCCAAATTAAATGTTTTTCCGTGTGCGGCCCATATATCCAGCTGAGTTTGAGACCCCTGCTTTAGAGCATCAGAAAATGCAGAGGTTAGATCAGCGGGGCAGCCGGATCTCCTGGCCAACAGGAAGCAAAGAGGCAGGGAAGCAGTACACTCCACAAATAAAGTAGATGTGACAACCTCTTTAAAGGAAAAACACGGCCTCAATGCCACAGTTTTCTAGATATTTATCCCAAAATACTAGCATTGTCATGGTGGGTGCCCAATGTCAGGGCCTTACCTAGTCCAGTGGTACGTACAGGATTAGTTTTCAATGTAAACCATGCTCCTTCTTGTGCATATTTTCACAGCAAATTTCACTTTATCCATTGCTGTAATGGTGTAGGATGAAACCTGTAGCCAAGTCCGTAATAAAAATCCAAAAGTAATGCATGAATATTTTTGTTGCACATTCGTCAGGGGGTCTGTAATCAAATCCGCAGAAACAGCGGCTTAACTTGAAGTTTATGGGCTCCGATGCAAAATCTCCAACAGGGCCCCCAACTATCACAGATTGTACAGTGACGTCTAATTCATACTATAGAAAAGTGACGTCACTGTATTTAAGATGAATATATAACTTCATGAACTCTGCAGCGTGATTCCCGTAAATGCAATGATAGAGTTTCTTTGAAAAGTATTGACCGTGGATCTAATGGATGCTCCTTTACTTTAAGTTAATTTTAGTCTGTTCAGTCTGTTCACTTTTCTTCCGCATACGTTATGTAACCTTCATTAACTGTGATGGTGCTGTATAGATATGTAAAGTAATGTGAAAAAGAAAGTACACCTCTAGAGGTATTAGAACTGTAGACATTGGTATTTTGTCTATGGATACATTGGAGGACTTAGTTTCCTTGATCACCATAGGAAATGATTTCAAGGGTCCATCTTCCATCTATACAGGTCATGAACAATTTCAGTCATGATCACATGGTACCCTCATTGCTAATACTGTCTTCACTGTGCATATCATTAATAAGATCAAATAGGTTATTTGTGAATCTTCCCATAAGAGATAGACCCTAGTGATAAGTGATTGGCTCCAAAATCGCCTCCAGATGGACTTGTCTTCTCATGGACATTTGAGGCCCATTATTGTGTAAGATCCTGGGCCAGTTTGACCCCGATGTCTATGAGCCCAAAACATTTAAGGATCTCCTAGATGTACCAGTTTTTTTGAAGGCAGTCAGACCCATTAATGTGGAATAAATGAGGGTTGGAAAAGATGAATGGACCCAATAAATCCAACATGCCCAATTTTCCGTTCTTGAGTTCAGAAAAATCAGGAAGTCCTCGCTGACAGTGGCTTGGCCCACAAATCATAGCGAAATGTCTGTTGGCGGTCTAAGTCTTGTGGGCTCTGACCTCAATTAATTCTAATCTCATGAGTCCAATATAATGTATAATAGGTTTTAGTATTTATGTGTGGAAATGAAGTAACTGAAAGCAATGGATGGACTCGTAAAGCGCAACCGTACGGCTTCTGTATTAATTAAGAACATGCCTAGAACCTGATGCTATGAATCACATCAATTATCTGTTTATTAGAAATGCAATTTTAGATATAAATGCAAAGTCTTCGGCTTTTCAGTTTGCAGCCAATATTTTTTCTATAAAACATTCGACACTTTCCATCTCTGTAAACTTACCCAAAGATCTCATATGTAGATCTCAAAAAGCACAACGAATCCAAGGATACCACTAGAAAAAGCCAAAATGGTATGTTTTCATGGAAGGCTATGCAGGAAAAAAAGTCCCTTTCCTTAGAAAAACATGACGATGTAGCAAGAATTAGCATCTGAATTGAACCAATGATGTCAGAAAAGCCCCCCTTACACATTTGATAGCTGTTGGCCAAATGCTTGTTTTGCTGGCAGATTGCTTGCCTAACTCTCTATTATAAATAAGTGCTTGAATCAGGGGAGCACTCTTGTGTTCTTGTGGTGTTAGACTTCTCTAATCATGTGTGACATGCTGAAGTAGTGCTGTTGCTTCAAAAGCAACCAGCAACTGTTACAAATAACACAAGCACAGGAGACAGGAAGTGTTATACTTCAGAAGCATCCAGCGACTAGAGGGGTTAACACAGTCACAGGAGACAGGGAGTGTTTTAGTAGAGCCCCAGGGGGATTGTGGGGAACTTGTTATTGTAGTCTAGCTGAAGCCGAAGAGAAAGGTGGTGTGTTATCTGGATTTGACAGAAGGCAACTGAACAGGATTCAGATCAGGAGAGAAACTAAACACAGGTCAGATAAACTCCCTGAACTAACAATGCAGACTATTATTGGACAGGAAGATAAGTACTGGAAGGAATTGTGTCACAGGGATCATCTCCCTCAACCCTCCCCCCCCCCTCCATCTCCATGCAGGATAAAGAATGCTGTGTACTATTGTGTCTTTGTGAAGGAAAAGCCTGTGGTTGTGTATGCATAGAAGTGTGCTGCTAAGAGATCTAATCTATGCTGAATTATGCTAATGAAGAGACTGTAATACTGTGCCTTGTGAAGAAACTACTGTATTGTTACTGGAGCCGGTTGCTCAAGAAACTCAGACTGTACTGTAATGAAGATTGTTGCTCAGCTCGAATTCCAACAAATTGCACCTACTGTTGTAGTAACAGAAATGTCCTGTTCCTTGTACTTGCTAAAATAATTACAAGTTACCTATAGGATTCAGTAGGCATCCATTGCTTCCATTAGATGCTAAGTTATTCCACATCAGGGTTCCCCAACCAGTGGTCCGGGTGCATTTTGGCTCTAGGTCCATTCCATGTAACGAAGTTGCAGGTTGCAGGTGCTGTTGCATGCTAATGGCAGCAGTGATATCATGGTATTACAGAGCTTAAAACTAGGGTTAAAGCCTTATCACTGTTTGCTAATGCCATGGAAAAGCCATATCTCTCAATCAAGTCTTCAACAGGATTTTTCCTATTAATGTTCAGTCAAGCATCTATCATGTTTGAAATTGGCTTCCAACCAATTAAAGGTTGGGGACTTCTGTATTACACAATACAATTCCACCTTAAACCTGAGGAGGACCCTAACCCCTGGACCCAATTTCAAGGTAATCAGTTGACGCGCCCACTGGGGCCGTGGGGTACTCGGTAGCCGGGCCGGTTCTTTCTGGGGTAGTCACGGTGGCAGTGACCCGGTCCATGGCCCAGGGCGGTCAAATAAAGAAAAGGCAATTTGGGAATAAAGTGTTTGGGGATAAAGTTTGCGACGCCACCCATGGTATGCATCTATATGTGGCCGCCGCTGCTATTCAGATCCACTGAGGCTGTTGGTGACGCAGCTGAGATAGTGCAGCTCTCCACGGGCAGAGCTAAGCCCCAGCGCAGTATTTAGTGATTGCTGAAGTAGATGTTGTTGGTGTACACTCCCTGACAGAAGTTATGTAGCTTATCCATGCTATGTAAATAAAAGCTTATAACCTGACGTTAAATTCATCCATTGGTTTTATAAATTACTCTTTTGAAAGCTGAAACGCTCCCTAATTTGGATTAGGTTAAGAAAATAAATTGGCATCAATGCTGAAATATTGATCCTTTAATGAACATAGAATGGTCAGATTTTGGCAAGACAAAAGTTTTGTCGCCTGGTCATATAATGCATCCAATCCTAGTTTACATCCTCACCAGTACTCAGTAAATGATCGGTTAATTAGTGGGTGTGTATAAAAAGAAACCCAGCACCCCAGACCTTCACTTGAACTGCAACTTGAGCTCTGACAACATGCCAAAAATCCACCCTGCGACCAAAGCCTTGATTATCAAGAGGCTGAAGACCAGATCCACTGCAGAGGTGACTGGCACCTTTAATGTGTCTCAGCGTCAAGTGCAAAGAATTAAAAAAAGATTTGAAGAGACTGGAGATGTGTTTGACAAGCCCAGGTCCGGCAGACCCCGCAAGACAACTGCTCAGGAGGAACGTTTGTTGGTTAGAAAATCCAAAGCAAGCCCCTCTTCCACTGCAGAAGAGCTCCAACAGGCCTGGTCACCTCAAGTTCTTGTGCCAACTAGAACAGTTTGTAGGATTCTGTCTCGAAATGGCCTCCATGGTCGAATCAGTGCCCAGAAGCCAGCACTAAACAAAAGTCAAATAAAAAAACGTGTGGCATTTGCAAAGTCCCACAGCCTGCTAAACAGATGGATGCTGGAAAAGTGGCAGAAGGTGGATTTCTCTGATGAATCTTCAGTAGAATTACACCACAGCCGCCGCAAATACTGCAGGAGACCAAATGGAACCCGTATGGATCCAAAATACACCCAGAAAACAGTTAAATTTGGTGATGTAAAGATCATGGTCTGGGATTACATTCAGTATGGGGGTGTGCGAAACATTTGCAAGGTGGAAGGCAATATCAATAGCCTAAAATATCAAGAAGTATTAGCTACCTCTTACATTCCAAATCATAAAAGGGGTCAAATTCTGCAGCAGGATGGTGCTCCATCTCATACATCCATCTCTACAACAAAGTTCCTCCAGGCAAAAAAGATCAAGGTGCTCAAGGACTGGCCAGCCCAGTCACCAGACATGAACATCATTGAGCATATTTGGGGTAGAATGAAAGAGGAAGCTTGGAAGACAAAACCAAAGAATCTAGATGAACTCTGGGAGGCATGTAAGACTGCATTCATTGCTAGTCCTGATGACTTCATTAATAAATTGTATAAATCATTGTTGAACCGCATGGATGCAGTCCTTCAAGCTCATGGAAGTCACACTAAATATTAAATATGACTCTAATAGCACCACAACGTCATTCACCAATGTTATGCAACATATATTTGTATTTTAAGATAATTATTTGTTTGAATATCACATTACTTTCTGTGGGCGACAAAACTTTTGTCTTGCCAAAATCTGACCATTCTGTGTTCATTAAATGATCAATCTTTCAGCATTGATGCCAATTTATTTTCTTAACCTAAACCAAATTTGGGAGGGTTTCAGCTTTCAAAAGAATAATTTATAAAACCAATGGATGAATTTATCGTCAGGTTATAAGCTTTTATTTACATAACATGGATAAGCGACATAACTTCTATCAGGGAGTGTAGTGGAAGGTAGGTGACGCAGCAATTAGGCAAGGACACAGCGGGGTGCAGTCTTCAAGTATTTACTCACAGTTGTCAAGCTGCTCCAGGTTACAATGGCCAGATTATAACCGCCCACGTCATCCTGTGTCCTCCGGGGAAGTGATCCAGCCAACTCTCAGTTAATTTGCGTGCACTTGAACGGGACCCCTTTCTGTGTACCTCTCCAGGTCGTCTCTCTCTGCGCTGGCTCTCGCCCTCCTGCCCTGCGCCTCACACAGAGTGTCCCGAGCCAGTGGCCGCGGGTCCTGTTGGGCGACGTCCGGTCTGTCCCCTTGGTCCTATATGGCCACCTTTTCAGCGAATGTGTGTGGATTGTGGCTACGGCACATGAAGATACCGCAACCTCCGGTTTGCTAGCTGAGCCTTAAAGTACTCCACTAGTCTGGGGCCAGTCCCCTCCTGCGGCCTTGATCCCTCCACGATCAGCGTGAACTCGGGTGCACGGGTGGCATCCCGCATTCGCCGTGCCCCTAGGATACCTTCTATCTCTGGAGCCCCTTTCACTGCTCCGGTGTTCTCTCCTCACTCTCCTCCTGGGCCCCTTTTACTGGGCCTTACTCCTCCACGGTCCTCCCTTCCTCTCTCACTCCGAGGACCAGACTGAACTCCTTCTAGATGTTTCCACCCTTGCTTATATACTCCTCTTTCATTGCTCCCCTAAACTTCTTCCTCCACCCACCTCCTCTACTTAGTTGCACCCTCCTGACAGGGACCAGGCCTGTTCTCTCCCTATGGAGCTATCTGGACTTTCCCTTATGAAGTGGTCTAGTGTTGGATGTGAGTGGTTGGGTCCCGGGTAGTGCTCCCTCCTTACCTGGGAGTGGAGTACCACACCTCTGGATGAGATGCAATACCTCTGTGGCAACTGAACCCGCAGGGGCGCCACACAGTCACCATAAAAAATGTCCATGACCACTGTTTACAATGCTTACTTAGCTGAGGAAAAACAGATTTTAAGGAATTATTATCTCTAAGCTCACTTTCACTCACTCTACAGTAACCCAATAAATGATCCATGTCCTGTATGACAATGAGGCATCTAGGAGTCAACTTTACTTTATTTCTCCATGGGCATACATTACAATGCAGAGCATGGACAGTTTGAAGGTTTTTTTTTAATGGCCTTCGACTCGGTCTTGAGCCATGGCGAATTGATGGATGAACGATCTGTAGGAAGATCGATCTTGTGCAAGCCTGGATAGGTCTACAAGGGTCTTCTCTGCCATTATCTTGATAGTATCAGGCCATCAGGTTACTGGTCTTCCTCTTTGCTTTGTTGCTTCTATTCTTCCGACCATGATGTCCTTCTCCAGTAATTGCTCTCTTCATATGATGTGTCCAAAGTAGACAAGTCGTAGCTTGGTGATCCTTGCTTCGGGTGACATGTCTGGCTTGATTTGTTCCAAAATTGATTTGTTTGTTCTTCTTGCCATCCATGGTATTGATAACTTCCTTCTCCAGCACCACATTTTGAAGGCGTTGATTCTTCTTCTCTCTTGTTTCTTTATCATCCAGGTTTCACACCCATATGTTAACACAGAAAATATCAAACTATCTATGAGCGCTTAATGCCGGGGGAATGAAGAGTAAGTTAAGAGTAGAAATGAGCGGAACCGTGTATGTTCCGATTCTTTGGGTTCGACCGAACTTTTGTCCAAAGTTCAGTTCGGGTACCAGAACTCTACCCAAACCCGAACCCCATAGAAGTCAATTGGGACCAGAACTTTGGTGCTGTAAAAGGCCTGCAAAATGGTCATAGTAAGGGCTAGGTGTCTGTTTCTCTCTTCTCCCGGAACTCCGAACACTAAAACGGACTTCTGGGATAAGTCCATGTTCGGAGTTCGTCTGGAACGAACCCCAAACTTTACAGTTTGGGTTTGCTCATCTCTAGGTAAGAGATAATAATCACTTAAATGTATATCTCTTTAAAGGGAACCTGTCAGCTGATGTATACTGGCCAATCCATGGACTGCATGTATCAGGCACTGGCTGCATGACTTCAGCCGTGTATGTTTGACTGACAGGTCCCTCCAACGACTGACAGGTCTCTCCCTGCATGCATGTATAGGGAGAAATCTGTCAATCCCGGGTTAGTGGACAGGGAGAAGCTGCTGGGGACACCCCTGTCAGACTTGACTCCCACCAGTTTATTCCCCGGTGGTTTTTAAAGTATGTTTTTCCTTGAAAAGCCGCATCATTTCAGAGTCAAACATACCTGGCTGAGAACATACAGCCAGTGTCTGTTACATGCTACCATGGGTCGGTCAGCATTTATTAGCCGTCAGGTTCCCTTTAATGGGGTATCTCTTTAACAGGGTGTATAGTGTGTTCCTGAACCCAACAAACCTTTTAAATCTCCCCAAGAATGTAATAACGGAATTGAATAGTCATCTCAGACACCTGCAGACTTCCAAGAATAAAAGAATGAATAGAAATAGACTTCAACTTCTTAAGAAACCTTGAAGGGCTCTTAGAAAGGCTGTTCATAAACAAGTCCTTCCCAAGTGGTGTAAAAGACTGAGGTATTGCATCTGGGGGACTTTTTCAATTGAAACTACGAGTTGAATTGAGACATCTTCATAAATTTCCTTTTTATACCCAATGGAGGCCTTTTTTTTTTTTTAAATCATCATAAAGATTAAAGCTACACTTTCTATACATATGGAATAATAATGAGAGCAACCACAGGGTCTCCTCCATTGCCCCTGTCTTATGCCTTACGCAAAGCATTCTATGGTAATTGAGCCTTTCCATTTTAAAGGAGATATAGTGCAGCGATTCGCAAGGTTAGAAGTCATTCTCCAGGGATATCATTATTATTATTAATAGTTCTCATTTAATGCTTTACGTGGAGATAATATAACCTATAATTAGTTAACTTCCATAAAGTTTAGGGTCTAAAAATCCCCATGCACCTACTGGTTGATTGATTCACCGGGGTGATTAAGGTGTAAAGAGTTAATTTATTGCATTGCTTATTCTGTACTGAACCTATTTTACATCCTGTATTATACCCCAGAGCTGCACTCACTATTCTGCTGGTGCAGTCACTGCGTACATACATTACATTTAGTGATGAGCGAGCATGCTCATTTAATCCTTTCACGCTCGGGTGCTTACCGAGTATTTTCTGCGTGCTCGTATATTATGTTCCTGCGTCTGTTAGACAGCCTCAACACATGCAGGGATTGCTTTCTTGTTAGGAAATCCCCACATATGTTGAGGTTGTCTTACAGACGTAAATCATGCAGACGCAGAGACTTGAACATAATATACGAGCACACCGAAGCTACTCGGTAAGCACTCGGTGAAAGGTTTAAATGAGCACACTCGCTCATCACTAATTGCATTACTTGTCCTTTACTGATCCTGAGTTACATCCTATATTATACACCAGAGCTGCACTCACTATTCTGCTGGTGCAGTCACTGTGTACATACATTACATTACTGATCCTTAGTTACATCCTGTATTATACTCCAGAGCTGAACTCACTATTCTGTCGGTGCAGTCACTGTGTACATACATTACATTACTGATCCTGTACTGATCCTGAGTTACATCCTGTATTATACTCCAGAGCTGGACTCAATATTCTGTCGGTGCAGTCACTATGTACATACATTACATTACTGATCCTGAGTTACATCCTGTTTTATACTCCAGAGCTGTACTCACTATTCTGCTGGTGCAGTCACTGTGTACATACATTACTTTACTGATCCTTAGTTACATCCTGTATTATACTCCAGAGCTGCACTCACTATTCTGCTGGAGGAGTCACTGTGTACATACATTACATTACTGATCCTAAGTTACATCCTGTATTATACTCCAGAGCTGCACTCACTATTCTGCTGGTGCAGTCAATGGGTACATACATTACATTACTGATCCTAAGTTACATCCTGTATTATACTCCAGAGCTGCACTCACTATTCTGCTGGTGCAGTCACTGTATACATACATTACATTACTTATCCTGTACTGATCCTGTGTTACATCCTGTATTATACTCCAGAGCTGCATTCACTATTCTGCTGGTGCAGTCACTGTGTACATTACATTACATTACTTATCCTGTACTGATCCTGCGTTACATCCTGTATTATACTCCAGAGCTGCACTCACTATTCTGTTCATGGTGTCTTTGTGTGCCTTATTTGTATATCAATTCAGAGGCTGATTTCTCAGTATTGGAGGAACGAATTGGCAATTTAAAATTATTGCTGGACTTGTCTTTGAATGAGCTACATGCACATATAAATAGTTATGAGGGTGAAATCCTGCTGACAGATTTCCCTTTAATTGTTTTTCTCTGTCATTTTCATGGCAGTTACACACCATCTACACCCTCTGTCTGGTTTTCCTCCCGTTTTCCCCGGGTTTTCCAATCTTAAGAGTCAGAAGCTTTTGTGAACTCAGTTATTATTCTGTGAAACAATATTATCTTCTGTGCTCTCCCCAGTGTGCGGCAATGTTCCTATAATATCCAGCCCTCTAATCAGCCCTCCACAATTCACTCTGCAGGGTCCTCAAGTCTTTCCTGACAGGATATCCTTCCCTGGCAGCCCGTGAGATTCGGAAAAGTTTAATAATGTTTCTGAGTGAATAATGAGTCACAAAATAAATTGTAGAACTGGAAAATAGACTCTAAACTCACAGCCATGTTTCTTTCTTAATGTTGTAATCATGACTTCCCTTACTGTGTCCTGCGGTGAGGGATAGCCACACTAGGCATCTGTCTAGGGCGCTAATCAAGGATTGAAACAATTATGCAAATGAAGGATTGAACCAGGAGAGGTGCTGCAGCAGCTACGTATCTGTAATAGGATGGCCAGAAATAAAAAGTATATATTACCAATAAGAGCATCTGATAGGTGTCATTGCTGAATGTTAGGAATTGAAGTCAGGGTTAGTAGGAGAAATTCTGCAACCTCTGCCTTGAGAAGTGGCCTCTTCCTCTGTTATCTTGCACTGTGACCATCACGATCATCTCTCGTATCTATCTTTCTAAATCATATCTGTCTCATCTCTACTGTATTTAGCCATATCTCACTTCTATCTATAGAAAAAACACAAATAAAAAAAGAAACGTGGGCACAAGGCCTCCCAAACAAAGTTTCAGTTGTAATTAGAGATGAGCGGTGTTCGACTAGAACTGTTCGCCAATCTCAAATTCGAGCTGTTTTGGGCGGTGTTCGAGTCGTTCGACGAACGCGAACGATTTGCAAAAAATTCGGCTGTTCAAGGTTATGTTCGATAACTGTTCGTGCACCAAAAGCGTAACTGGATTTATTCACATCATGCAGGGATTGTCTGCCACTCACTGTAATGTCACAGCCATGGTGGTTGTGGCATTACAGTGATTGCCCAAATCGATGGGAACAGTGCCAACAGTGAAACATGAAAAGCCGGCAATTCAGCAGCAGCATACACCTGTACCCGACAATTTATAACAGAAAGAATAGAGCTTCACACATAGATTAGATAGATATAAACATGTCAGCCACATATATACGAAGTACAGTGATAGTGTTGATTACTGTACTTGTCATTTAGTGTTAAAATAAAGGATTTATTAAAAAAAAATTGGCGTGGAGTTCCCCGTAATTTTAGGCTCTAGCGGAGGTTAAGCAGACAGCTGGGGCAGATGTTTGAAGCCTGGGAAGGGGGTAATACCCACGGAGCTTCCCAGGCTACTAATATCAGCCCCCAGCTGAATACATAGCCTTTACTAGCTATTAAAATGGGGGACCCCCCAAAAAAATGACATGGGGTCCCCCCTATTTTAATAGCTAGCAAAGGCTAGGCAGACAGCTGAGGGCTGTTATTAATAGCCCAGGAAGGGAGCCATGAATATTGGCCCCCTCCCAGGCTAGAAACACCAGCCGTCAGCCGCCCCAGAAATGGCGCATCCATAGGATGCGCCAATTCTGGCACTTAGCCTCGCTCTTCCCACTGCCCTGTAGCGGTGGCAGTGGGGTAATAGGGCTGGGGTTGATGTCAGCTTATAATGCCAGCTGACATCAAGCCCTGGTTAGTAATGGAGAGGTGTCTATAAGACACCCCCATTACTAACCCCATAGTCAAAGTAAAAAAAAAAACACAAACACCCAGAATAAAGTCCTTTAATTGAAATAAACACACAATTCTTTATTGTTCTAAATTAAACCATACTTACCATCACGCCCATTCCAGCTGAAGCCAACGATCTCCTGCAATAAAAGAAAAATAATAAACCAACCTCATCCTTACCTTTCCATGGTTCCCAGGACGGCACCAGCTCTGCTACATCGAGATGACAGGCTGGACCTGCAGAACGCTACCATCCAGCCTGTCATCCCGCAGACACTGAGAAGCGCAGGCATGCTTGCGCTCCTCAGTGTCTGGCTGTGACAGCATTCAGATGAGCCGACAATGAACTCAGCTCACCTCATGCACGTCACGGACAGCGTGGGAGAATTCTCCTGCGCTTGGGCTTGCCATGAGCGCAGGAGAATTCTCTCACCCTCACCGCATGCGCAGGAGAATTCTAATACCTTTACCTTAAAAATAAGGGGAACCACACATCATTTTTTTAAATTATATATTTATTTAATAGGTTTAATAAGGCTAAACACCCTTTAGTGCCACATAAAAGGCAATAAAGGGTGCTACTTTATTATTTTTAGGTGGCTTGTGACATTATATAGTACAGACCAAAAGTTTGGACACACTTTCTCACTTAAAGATTTTTCTGTATTTTCATGACTATGAAAATTGTACATTCACACTGAAGGCATCAAAACTATGAATTAACACATGTGGAATTATATACTTAACAAAAAAGTGTGAAACAAATGAAAATATGTCTTATATTCTAGGTTCTTCAAAGTAGCCACCTTTTGCTTTGATGACTGCTTTGCACACTCTTGGCATTCTCTTGATGAGCTTCAAGAGGTAGTCACCGGAAATGGTCTTCCAACAATCTTGAAGGAGTTCCCAGAGATGCTTAGCACTTGTTGGCCCTTTTGCCTTCACTCTGCGGTCCAGCTCACCCCAAACCATCTCGATTGGGTTCAGGTCTGGTGACTGTGGAGGCCAGGTCATCTGGTGTAGCACCCCATCACTCTCCTTCTTGGTCAAAAAGCCCTTACACAGCCTGGAGGTGTGTTTGGGGTCATTATCCTGTTGAAAAATAAATGATGGTCCAACTAAACGCAAACCTAATGGAATAGCGTGCCGCTGCAAGATGCTGTGGTAGCCATGCTGGTTCAGTATGCCTTCAATTTTGAATAAATCCCCAACAGTGTAACCAGCAAAGCACCTCCACACCATCACACCTCCTCCTCCATGCTTCACGGTGGGAACCAGGCATGTAGAGTCCATCCGTTCACCTTTTCTGCGTCGCACAAAGACACGGTGGTTGAAACCAAAGATCTCATATTTGGACTCATCAGACCAAAGCTCAGATTTCCACTGGTCTAATGTCCATTCCTTGTGTTCTTTAGCCCAAACAAGTCTCTTCTGCTTGTTGCCTGTCCTTAGCAGTGGTTTCCTAGCAGCTATTTTACCATGAAGGCCTGCTGCACAAAGTCTCCTCTTAACAGTTGTTGTAGAGATGTGTCTGCTGCTAGAACTCTGTGTGGCATTGACCTGGTCTCTAATCTGAGCTGCTGTTAACCTGCGATTTCTGAGGCAGGTGACTCGGATAAACTTATCCTCAGAAGCAGAGGTGATGTCGTGCCCCCGGGGGCCTTACTGTTTGGGGACAGTATATATATCACGGTGGCTGGCCCAGGGCAGACAGTGCACAAAAGGGGTAGCTATTACTAATAAAGTTCAGAGAAATTTGTGACGCCACCTGCGGTGTCTGGTGAAGGTCACCAGCGCTGCAGCAGTCCTCTGAGGCAGGTGACAAGGCAGCTAAAGATGGTACAGCTCCCCACAGGTGGAGTGGGCCTCAGGGCAGTGTAGATAGATAGATGGTGGGTGCGCTGGGCGTTGTTGTGCGGGTAGAGAATGCAGCAGGAGTAACGGACAGAGACAAGGGGTTTTGCTTCGTTACCTTTACTGGTACAGCTGGTAGATACGGTCCAGGGTACTCTAGGTGAAGGGCGCACTTTTGGACTTCTCCCCAGGGAGCGGGTATAAGGCCTCCTGATCCGTGTCTGTCTCTGTGTAAGCTCCTGACCTGCCTGGAGCTAGGCCTGGCTTCTATCCTAGATCTCTCCTTCACCTGCTGACTTGGTAGTAGGACTTTCTTTTTGCAATCACTCTCCCTGGACGCTGGGGCCTTCGTGATTCCTAGTCCTGTATATGAGTTCAGCTTGGTGTTCCTGGGACCTGTAGTTCTCCAGGGGTTCCGGTTGTCCCTACTGGGTGTAAAGGGTCCCTGTAGGCTTGGACCCGGTGTCCGGTATGTATATCGGGGTGAGCTTGTTATGCTCCTCTGCCCCCTTAATCACTCCTTCCTTCCTCTCGCCTTCGGCCACGCTCGGGGCCCTCACTAGGCTTCAGGGCTGCTGGAGGCCTAGCTTGCCTCACACAGCAGCCTGCGTGCTGCTACATCCTGAGCACACTCTAAACTCTCTGTAGACTGACTGAGCTGCCTGGCTCCACCTTCCCTTTATATAGCCCTATCTGGGCTCCCTCTGCTGGTATGAGGTGGAAGGTGGAGGTGTTTGCATGTAGTGAGGGCCTCTTGTGGAGAAATCCGTCCGTGCACCCTTCTGGGTTTTGTGACACCATGCGAAGCAGGGGCGCCACAGTGACTCTTGGTCTTCCTTTCCTGGGGTGGTCCTCATGTGAGCCAGTTTCTTTGTAGTGCTTGATGATTTTTGCAACTGCACTTGGGGACACTTTCAAAGGTTTCCCAATTTTTCACACTGACTGACCTTCATTTCTTAAAGTAATGATGGCCACTCGTTTTTCTTTACTTAGCTGCTTTTTTCTTGCCATAATACAAATTCTAGCAGTCTATTCAGTAGGACTATCAGCTGTGTATCCACCAGACTTCTGCACAACACAACTGATGGTCCCAACCCCATTTATAAGGCAAGAAATCCCACTTATTAAACCTGACAGGGCACACCTGTGAAGTGAAAACCATTTCCGGTGACTACCTCTTGAAGCTCATCAAGAGAATGCCAAGAGTGTGCAAAGCAGTCATCAAAGCAAAAGGTGGCTACTTTGAAGAACCTAGAATATAAGACATATTTTCAGTTCTTTCACACTGTTTTGTTAAGTATATAATTCCACATGTGTTAATTCATAGTTTTGATGCCTTCAGTGTGAATGTACAATTTTCATAGTCATGAAAATACAGAAAAATCTTTAAAAGAAAAGGTGTGTCCAAACTTTTGGTCTGTACTGTATATCTAATATTTATCTATTATCTATATATCTCATATCTATCACATATCTATCTACAGTGGGTACGGAAAGTATTCAGACCCCCTTTAAATTTTTCACTCTTTATTTCATTGCAGCCAGTTGGTATTTAAATTCTAAAAAGTTCTTTTTTTTTCTCATTAAAGTACACTCTGCACCCCATCTTGACTGAAAAAAATACAGAAATGTAGAAATTTTTGCAAATTTATTAAAAAAGAAAAACTGAAATATCGAATATTCAGACCCTTTGCTCCGACACTCATATTTAAGTCACATGCTGTCCACTTCCTTGTGATCCTCCTTGAGATGGTTCTACAGCTTCAATGGAGTCCAGCTGTGTTTAATTAAACTGATAGGACTTGATTTGGAAAGGCACACACCTGTGTATATAAGACCTCACAGCTCACAGTGCATGTCAGACCAAATGAGAATCATGAACTCAAAGGAACTGCCCAAGGAGCTCAGAGACAGAATTGTGCAAGGCACAGATCTGGCCAAGGTTGCAAAAAAAATCTGCATTACTCAAGGTTCCTAAGAGCACAGTGGCCTCTATAATCCCTAAATGGAAGAAGTTTGGGACCATCAGAAGTCTTCCTAGACCTGGCGTCCAGCCAAACTGAGCAATCATGGGAGAAGAGCCTTGGTGAGAGAGGTAAAGAAGAACCCCAAGATCACTGTGGCCGATATCCAGAGATGCAGTAGGGAGATGGGAGATAGGAGAAAGTTCCACAAAATCAACTATCACTGCAGCCCTCCAACAGTCGGGGCTTTATGGCAGAGTGTACCGATGGGAGCCTCTACTCAGTGAAAGACATATGAAAGCCCGCATAGAGTTTGCTCAAAAACACATGAAAGACTCCCATACTATGAGAAATAAGATTCTCTGGTCTGATGAAATGAAGATAGAACTTTTTGGTGATAATTCTAAGCGGTATGTGTGGAGAAAACCAGGCACTGCTCATCACCTGCCCAGTACAATTCCAACAGTGAAACATGGTGGTGGCAGCATCATGCTATGGGGGTGTTTTTCAGCTGCAGAGCCAAGACGACTGGTTGCAATTGAAGGAAACATGAATGCAGCCAAGTACAGAGATATCCTGAATGAAAACTTCTTCCAGAGTGCTGTGGACCTCAGACTTGGCTGAAGGTTCACCTTCCAACAAAACAATGACCCTAAGCACACAGCTAAAATAACAAAGGAGTGGCTTCAGAACAACTCTGTGACCATTCTTGACTGGCCCAGCCAGATCCCTGACCTAAAACCTATTGAGCATCTCTGGAGTGAACTGAAAATGGCTGTCCACCAACGTTCTCCATCCAACCTGATGGAACTGGAGAGGATCTGCAAGGAAGAGTAGCAGAGGATCCCCAAATCCAGGTGTGAAAACCTTGTTGCATCATTCCCAAGAAGACTCATGGCTGTACTAGCTCAAAAGGGGGCTTCTACTCAATACTGAGCAAAGGGTCTGGATACTTATGACCATGTGATATTTCAGTTTTTCTTTTTTAATAAATTTGCAAAAATGTCTACATTTCTGTTTTTTTCAGTCAAGATGGGGTGCAGAGTGTACTGTAATGAGAAAAAAAATGAACTTTTTAGAATTTACCAAATGGCTGCAATGAAACAAAGAGTGAAAAATTTAAAGGGGTCTGAATACTTTCCGTACTCACTGTATATATCTCACATCTATCTATCTCTAACTTGTATTTGCAGTATCTCTTTATCATATCTAATATCTACATTATGTCATAGCTATTTTTCTAAATCTTATCTATTTCACATTTACAGTAACTTTTGTAAATCAGAGTCTCGTAGCTTCAGAGTCCATCTAACTTATCTAACTTCTTTCTTTCCTTCTATCTTTCTTTCTCCATCATGTTTTCCTATTTTTTCTTTCCTTCCTTCTTTCTTTCTTTCACCATCGTTTCTTTCCTTCTATCTTTCTTTTCCTTTGTTTCTTTCCTCTTATTTCTTTCTTTCCTTCCTTCTTTCTTTCTTTCTCCATTGTTTCTTTACTTCTATCTTTTTTTTTCATTATTTCTTTCTTTCCTTCTTTCTTTCTTTCTTTCTCCATTGTTTCTTTACTTCTATCTTTTTTTTTCATTATTTCTTTCTTTCCTTCCTTCTTTCTTTCTTTCTCCATTGTTTCTTTACTTCTATCTTTTTTTTTCATTATTTCTTTCTTTCCTTCTTTCTTTCTTTCTCCATTGTTTCTTTCCTTCTATCTTTCTTTCTCCATTGTTTCTTTCCTTCTGTCTTTCTTTTTCCATTTCTTTCTTCTTATTTCTCCCTTTCCTTCTATCTTTCTTTTCCATTATTTCTTTCCTTCTATCTTTCTTTCTCTATAGTTTCTTTCCTCGTATTTCTTTATTTCCTTCTATCTTTCTTTTCCATTGTTTCTTTCCTCTTATTTCTTTCTTTCTTCCCTTCCTTCCCTCATATCTTTTACCTATCAAGCTCTTTAGCTATCTATCATTGGAACGGACACAGAAGAGGCCCATGTGCAACAACAGTATATGGGCCTTTTGCAGTCCAATAATGCATGAAAATGCACAATTCCACCTGATTTGGAGGTGGCAGTGGCCCCTGACCTCTTGGGCTCCTATGTTGCTGCACAGGTTGCAATAATAATATGGTCGGCCCTGTATCTGTGAATTACTCATATAACATGTAGGAATTGTTACTTTGATTTTCTCGGCCGTTCTCATTATAACCTTGTCGGTGGCTTTTTCCAACCTGCTAAGTGAACACTTGGAAAGGGTTTACAGATACATATGTGACACCCCAGGGGTCTGGTTGTCACAGTGATAGAGATATTACGTCTGAGAGCAGGTGGGAGGTCCTTTGGTCAGGGATCCTGTGCATGCCACACCTCCTGCCCAGCCTTGGGAGGGGAAGAACTTCCCCTGTATAAACCCGGGGCTGAGGCAGGGTTAGTGAGTCCAGGAAGAGTAGAGACAAGAGCAGTATAGGAAGCAGCAGAGTCACAAGGAGTCAGGGGCTGGCAGCTAAAGAGCTCGCCCTGACTAAGAAGATTCTTTACCGGACCCGGAGTCCGAGGCTGTGGGGACTAACTTCTACCCAGCAGCAGAATCCGTCAGGCAGGGGATTTCAGGTCCCCTGGCCCAGAAGCCCGAAGGCCCGGTCACACGCGTGGGACCAGCACCGCCATCGTGGAGCGGAAGCCATTAGAAGGCCCCGAGTCACCGGCCATACGGGTGAGCACCACACGGTACACTCAGGGACGTGGGCTACTTACATCAGCTTCTAGCAAGGTAGCCAGAAGAGTACAGTCAGCTTGGGAGGCCTACAACTACGCCTGGCCAGGGGAGATCCCATCTGCTCAAGGACTGACCAGGCCCCGTTCGCTAGCAAGTACTCCGGGAGGGTCTATCGTTGTTACCAGTAAAGACCCTGAACGCTACCATACCGTCTCTGAGTGGTTCCTGCTACCCCCATCATCCACGTCGGCTGCCCTGAGGCCATACCCCTCCCGTTGGGGGTTATACTATCACGCTGCACCATCCTTCCACCGGCCTCAGCGGTCTGCCCTGCAGCAGCAGCCCCCTGGCTGCATTCAACGGGTGGCGTAGTCATCAACCATTTTCTACCGCTAACAGACTGCCGTCCAGTTTGACTCCCTGGGCACGGACCGGGTCACCGCCACGAGACTACAACCCTAAACAGATCCGGCTCCGGGTAAGCTCCCGCGTGCGCAACGCAGCGCGACACAGGCCCAGGGGCGCGTCAACTTTGGCGTAGTCGGCAGGATTTCGTGCCCGCAACCACCGGGTACTGCGTGCCTGAAAAGCAAAGACTGTTCAAACTTACCAGTGGTGAAGATTCCCGCCATCGGTGAAGATTCCCGCCATCCGGCGCCATCTTCAGCCTTCTTCCCGCCATCGGTGAAGTTTCCCGCCATCCGGCGCCATCTTCAGCCTTCTTCCCGCCATCCGTGGAGTTTTCCCGCCATTGGACGCCATCTTGAGGACGCCGCGCGGGAAGAAGAGGGGCGTGGACTCCGAAAGCGCGCGAGAACTGAAGCCCCGCCTCACGTCCGGACGTTGCGTAAGGTCCTGGAAGGAGCCCAGCAGACGCCGACGTCACAGGAGCGCGACGGAAGGTCCTCAACCCTGACGATCCACTGCGGAGCCGCGGCCTACGGAACAGGATCATCGCAAGGTAGGCCACGGTCCACTAGGGGGGAGGAAGATGTCGGATACGGAGGAGAGCTCCACTGCCTCAACCCCCGCCAGCGCTACCGCTGTTGCAGTTATGCCCTTCACCATGCCCTATATCCCGGGAGCAGCTTGGCTACCCCAGTACTCAGGGGAGTCACATACCCTGCATGACTTTAGAGAAAAGCTGGATAGCCTCTTCCAGGTGTACCCCCTCACAGAAGAGCAAAAAGTGAGCATCCTGGTGGCCCAACTAACTGGGGCAGCCAAAAGGGAAGTAAAATCCTGGCCACCTGGGAGGAAGACTGTCGCAGGGATACTAACCCGGCTGAAGGACACCTTTGATACCCGCACCTCAGCCGAGATTAAACTTAGATTCTACGGGTGCAAGCAGCGAGCGCATGAGAGTATAAGGGACTATGCACTCAACCTACAAGAGGCCCTGAGGGCCATTAAGCAGACCGACCCTAATGGAGTGGGAAACGAGGACAGGCTGTTGACCGAACAATTTATAGAGGGTTTATATTGCAATGCCCACCGCACCCAGTTGCGGGCAATGGCCTTACAGGACCCTCATCTAGAATTTGCACAGTTCAAGGACAGAGCCATCCGGGTGCTCCGAGAACCGGCACCAGGTGGCGTTGTGACCCACAGACGCCCCACTACCACTTACTACCAGGAGGCGGCGCCCTTGTCAGCAGGGCCTGTGGGAGCTGATGCGCAGGCTTTGGACAATGACCCGGCTCCAGACCTACACCATCAGGTCCAAGAGCTAGCTAAAAGCGTTGCTGCGCTAACCCGAACTGTGCAGTCTTTACAGGTTTCCACTCCAGGGAAGATCCAGCTGGCATCCGGACCGGAGGACATCCCGTGGCGTCGACCAAGGAGGACCCCACCGGCCAGAGGAAGACCCAGTGACCGATACAGCGAGGACGGACGACCCATCTGCCGCCGCTGCAATCAACCCGGACATATGGAAAGGTACTGTTCTTTAAACGGGCACAACCTGGGGTAGAGGGCCAACCCCCAGGAAAAAGATCACCAGGCCCATCGAACTGGCGCGACAGATATGTGGGAGGACGTCCAGTCTTGCCTGTGGTACTGGATGGCATTCCCATGAGTGCCCTACTGGACACCGGGTCACAGGTCACCACCATCCCGTACGTGCTCTTCAAGCAGTACTGGAATGACTCGGATATTACCCGCTACCCTGACGACGACTTGAGTATCATCGCCAGCAATGGTCAGCCCGTGCCACAGATCGGATTTAAAGAGGTGACCATCAAAATTGGTAGAGTCGAACTGGCCGCACAGGGACTGATCATTGTAGATATTGACAAACATGAGAGTCACCCAAAAATAACTCTAGGAACTAATGTAATTGAAAATTGTCTTGCAGAGGTGATTTTCCTTTTACAGCAGGTTGCCAAGAATGCCAGCTCCGGCGAGCAGCGGGTGCTCCAGAAAGAGATCCGGGCACTGATGCAACGGCAACAAGTGGAACTCTCCGGCGGTGAGATTGGTAGCGTAAGAATGTGTGACCCTTTTCCTATTGCCATGCCCCCAAAAAGTGAAATGATGATTTGGTGCCGGGCAGCTATTGGTCTGAGAGGTAGAGATTACCAGGCAATGGTAGAACCAGTTTACTCAGACAGTAGGCCCACCATTTTGACAGCACGGGGGGTGGTCAATGTACGCCATGGGAGGGTGCCCGTTCGCATAATAAATATCGGGGAGAGGGAAGTGTACCTGCCCCGGTATGCCACGCTAGCCAAATTATATACCACTAATCAAAATTCTATACAATCTGTGGAACCCTTGCCTCCATCTCACCCGGAGGAAGGTAACGGCTCTAAGAAAGACATGGAGGACTGGTGTCAGCAACTACATCTGGGTACTGACTCCACTCCCTCACACCAGAAACAAGGAGTCTATCGGGTGGTTCAAGAGTATGAGAGAGTGTTTAGTAAACACCCGTTAGACTTCGGGCGAGTCAAGGGGGTAGAACACCGCATCCCCACGGGAGATCATCCTCCCATAAAAGAGAGGTATCGACCCGTACCCCCTGCACATTACCAACACGCCAAGGGGATGCTTAGAGACATGAAGGAGGCTGGGGTAATCCGGGATAGCTGTAGCCCCTGGGCAGCCCCACTAGTTTTAGTCAAAAAGAAAGACAACACCATGAGGATGTGTGTAGATTACCGGAAAATCAACCGTATCACACACAAGGATGCGTACCCCTTACCAAGGATAGAGGAGTCATTGGCTGCTTTAAGATCTGCTAACTTCTTCTCTACCTTGGATCTCACTAGCGGGTACTGGCAGGTTCCTGTAGCAGAGGCGGACCGGGAGAAGACCGCATTCACCACCCCGATGGGACTTAGCGAGTTCACCTGCATGCCGTTCGGACTCTGCAACGCCCCAGGAACCTTCCAACGATTAATGGAGTGCTGTCTGGGCCACAGAAACTTCGAGACGGTCCTGTTGTACCTGGACGATGTCATCGTATACTCCAAAACTTATGAGGACCACCTGAAACACCTGGCGGAGGTGTTCGAAGCTCTGGCGAGTTACGGCCTAAAGGTGAAACCCTCCAAGTGTCACCTCCTGAAACCAAAGGTGCAATACCTGGGACACGTGGTGAGCGCTGACGGAGTGGCTCCCGACCCCGATAAGATCACCGCAATTAAGGGATGGCCAAGCCCCTCCAGCGTAAAAGAAGTGCGGCAGTTCCTAGGGTTGGTAGGCTACTACCGAAGGTTTATTCCCGGTTTCACCAAAAAGGCAGCACCTATGCAGGACCTCCTGATAGGCCAGTCCCGGAAGGCCAAGAACCAGAAGCCGCCCTTCAAATGGGAAAAGCTAGAAGAAGAGTCCTTCCGCCAGCTGAAGATGGCCCTCACGGGGGATGAAATCTTGGCGTACCCGGACTATAGCCAGCCCTTCATCCTCTACACCGACGCCAGTAACATCGGGCTAGGAGCCGTACTGTCCCAGATTCAGCAGGGGAGAGAACGAGTAATCTCCTATGCCAGCCGAAAACTGCGACCCACCGAAAGGAACCCCGAAAATTACAGCTCATTTAAGCTAGAGTTCCTGGCCGTGGTATGGGCAGTCACCGAGCGCTTTAGGCATTACCTCGCTTCTTCCCGGTTCACCGTATACACGGATAACAACCCGCTGACACACCTGGACACGGCAAGACTCGGTGCCCTGGAGCAGAGGTGGATGGCCCGTCTGTCCAACTACGAGTTCACAATTAAATACCGGGCAGGGCGCTCCAATACCAACGCGGACGCCCTGTCCAGGATGCCCAACCTGCCGGACGGAGGAGAAGATCCGGAGGGACTGGAAGAAGTTGAACTCCCTGCGTTCCACCGTCATGGGACTATCCAGTATTCCCACCGGGTAAGGAGTAAGCAGGCTGCTACGTTGAACCCCTTACCTCACTACAACTGGGCGGAAACGCAAGACAGCGACCCTGCCGTCCGACTGGTGAAGGAGATGCTGACTCGCCCGGAGGCTAGCCTGGAATCAGACGCTCCAGAGGAAGCCAAACAACTATGGGCAGAGAAGAGTCGACTGTTCCTTTACAAGGGGAAGTTGTGCCGCAGAATGGTTAACTCCAGGACGCATGAACTACTCTGGCAAGTAGTGGTGCCACGAAGAGACGCAGCCATGGTGATGGAGGCATACCACGACGGAGCTGGACACTTCGGGTGGAAAAAGCTGGAGTTCCTGCTGCGCGAGCGGTTCCACTGGGTAGGCATGAGGGGAACCATCGAGAAGTGGTGCAGAGACTGTGGCCCGTGCAATCTGAGAAGGAAGGACCGGGCCAGCCAGAAGACTCCCCTGCAGTCCATCGTCACCCGGCAACCGTTGGAACTGGTAGCCTTGGATCATGTAAAACTGACCCCCAGCAGAAGTGGCTACGTCTACGCGTTAACCATCGTGGATCATTACTCCCGGTTTCTGGTTGTCGTCCCCGTCAAGGACTTAACGGCTCGAACAGCAGCTAGAGCCTTCCAGCAGCACTTTTGCCGTCCACACGGGTACCCGGACCAAGTGCTGACGGACCAGGGACCTGCCTTTGAAGCGGAGGTCTTCCAGGAATTCTGCAATCTGTATGGCTGCCGGAAGATAAGGACGACACCCTACCATCCGCAAACTAATGGACTTTGTGAGAAAATGAACCAGGTGGTAATGGATCTTCTAAAAACGTTGCCCCTGGAAGAACGCAGTCTGTGGCCTGAGAAGTTGCCCGATCTGGTGGACCTATACAACCACATCCCGGTAGGTTCCACCAACTGTACCCCGGCTTACCTAATGAGGGCAAGACCTGGTAAGTTACCTGTTGACCTGGAAATGGGAGTCCTGACGCCCGAGGACACTTCACCAGAAACGGACTGGGACACAGAGAGGCAGCAGCAGTACCGGAAAGTACAGGAGAGCGTGGAGCGAAGTCTCTGTCAGGCTAGGGAAAGACAAGAGAAGACTTACAACCAGTATGCTCCCGCTGTTCCCCTGGTACCCGGAGAGCAGGTCTTGAAGAGGAAGAGACGGCTCCACAAGTTGGACGACCAGTGGGAGAAGGACCCGTACACCGTACTGCCCTTAAGCCACGAGAACCCGAAGGTCTATACCATCAGTAAAGACGGAGGGGAAACCACAGCCATTGTATCCCGGGACCACCTGAAGAAGTGCCCCGAACAACTGAGGAACCCTGAGGAGGAACAGGAAGACCATCGACCCGTGGAAGAAAGGGAAGATATGGTTAGTACCGTGCTCGGGGACTTCCCTCGGTCTTGGACTCAAGTCAATGGTGCAGTTGTGGTACCCGTACTCACCTTCCTCCAACCATCATCCCAAGAACCTACGGAGCAACGGGTAGAGCTGGAAGAGCAGCCGGTCCAGGAGGCAGAAGACTCCACCCAAGCGGAACAGGAGAATCCACCCTCTGCTTATAGTGAGCCTGCCGTACCCCTAGTGAGACAAAGAGCCGGTAGACAGCTGCCCAGTTTACCCTTGACAGCTCCTACACCCTGTAGTTCAGGGCCAGACAGTCAGCTCCGTAGGTCCACTAGGGCCACTAGAGGCCAGTTACCCGCACGTTGGAGGATCTAAATGTTTAAGTTGTTTTACAATGTTTACCTGTTTATTGTTGCTTGTGTGTAATTTTGTGTTTCTAGTTGTTTTTAGGAGTCTTCGGTGGATTTACCGGGAATCCTTTGTATATAGTTGGAGCGTAACCCAGGATGGACTAGAGACTGTTAAGGACTCGGGGTAGGACAGACCCCTACCTGGTTACGTCTCCCTGTGTTGGTGAAATGGACACCTTTGCTTTTCTTCAAAGACTGCACCCGGTTGCGGACATCCGTGACCATCTTATTGTGTTTCCTTATTGTATTTTATTGTTCTTTGATATACCTTGTTATATTTTTCTAAAAAGTGTTTAGTCCCGGAGTACTAAATTTCACTAGGGGGGAGTGTGACACCCCAGGGGTCTGGTTGTCACAGTGATAGAGATATTACGTCTGAGAGCAGGTGGGAGGTCCTTTGGTCAGGGATCCTGTGCATGCCACACCTCCTGCCCAGCCTTGGGAGGGGAAGAACTTCCCCTGTATAAACCCGGGGCTGAGGCAGGGTTAGTGAGTCCAGGAAGAGTAGAGACAAGAGCAGTATAGGAAGCAGCAGAGTCACAAGGAGTCAGGGGCTGGCAGCTAAAGAGCTCGCCCTGACTAAGAAGATTCTTTACCGGACCCGGAGTCCGAGGCTGTGGGGACTAACTTCTACCCAGCAGCAGAATCCGTCAGGCAGGGGATTTCAGGTCCCCTGGCCCAGAAGCCCGAAGGCCCGGTCACACGCGTGGGACCAGCACCGCCATCGTGGAGCGGAAGCCATTAGAAGGCCCCGAGTCACCGGCCATACGGGTGAGCACCACACGGTACACTCAGGGACGTGGGCTACTTACATCAGCTTCTAGCAAGGTAGCCAGAAGAGTACAGTCAGCTTGGGAGGCCTACAACTACGCCTGGCCAGGGGAGATCCCATCTGCTCAAGGACTGACCAGGCCCCGTTCGCTAGCAAGTACTCCGGGAGGGTCTATCGTTGTTACCAGTAAAGACCCTGAACGCTACCATACCGTCTCTGAGTGGTTCCTGCTACCCCCATCATCCACGTCGGCTGCCCTGAGGCCATACCCCTCCCGTTGGGGGTTATACTATCACGCTGCACCATCCTTCCACCGGCCTCAGCGGTCTGCCCTGCAGCAGCAGCCCCCTGGCTGCATTCAACGGGTGGCGTAGTCATCAACCATTTTCTACCGCTAACAGACTGCCGTCCAGTTTGACTCCCTGGGCACGGACCGGGTCACCGCCACGAGACTACAACCCTAAACAGATCCGGCTCCGGGTAAGCTCCCGCGTGCGCAACGCAGCGCGACACAGGCCCAGGGGCGCGTCACATAGAAGCTTTTTTCTTTTCTAAATTGTACTTCAAAGGATTTGCTCATCTCCATCGAATCCCTAATGGCCATTTCCTAGCATGCTCTGTATTACCCTGCCCCTCTGTGAGCTGACAGGAGAAATAATCAGATTTTCGGAGACGAGCTTGTTTTGCAGGAGTAATTTGTTACAAGGGTTTTGCCCTTTACACGTCTGACATTTTTGATAATTTCTCACTCTGTTTTTATGGCTGACTGAATATAAGATATCTGATTAACTCATTATGTTTCTTTGCAATAAAGGAAATATTAAAGGGGGTTGTCTGAGATTACAAGAAAAGTAACATTTTTCTGAAACAGCGCCACTCTTATTCATGGGCTGTGTCTGGTATTGCAGCTTACACCACCTATGGGAACCTTCATCTTTAACATGTCCTGTAATGGTAAAAACCACTGCTCACTGTTGACCCAAGTATTTTTTATAGCTATAGGGGGTATGAGGTATCAGTCACACACTTGGCCTTGCTGCTCAAAAGCCCTCCTGCCACCACTGCCCACACCAGCGCTGCCGCTGCAGGTTGTCCTTGCGGTTTCTGAAGCTATGACACAAGATTCACAAGACTGCTGCAGTCAATCACTGCTCTAGCTGGCTATGCTGGTATGTATCACATGTGACTACTGAAGTCATTCATTGGCTGCAATGATCCTGTGAACAATGGATGTGATGTCATTGCTACAGTCCCGAAAGGACCACTTGAGTTGGAAAAGCTGATGTTTAAATAGGCGAGTGATGCTTATTTTATGCCATTCCCTGTGTGACAAAACAGCTTCTAATCTTAATCAGCCAGACGTTTAGATTTGTTAAGCTAAGAGAAATACACTATTGTGTTTGTGTTGACTTGTGAATGTATGTGTATTTCTGTGGCTGGTCAAGAAGGACAGACCAGTATTTGTATAACACTGATTGTTGTCTTCTCTTGGCTTAACAAATCTTGGCGTCTGGCTGATTAAGATAAGAAGCTGTTTCATCACACCTTGGCCTGGAAAAATCCTGGACAACCTCTTTAAAGAGGACCTGTCATCAGGTCATAAATGGCCAGGTTTGCTCTTATGTTATTCCTTTTGCTTCCCTGCAAATTCCGCATTTTGTCTTTTTGTAAATCCACCATATGGTTCCAGAGATATGGGACTTTTTATTTTGCGCTAATCTTTTTTAGACTTTACCAAAGAGATGTGGCTCACAGGGTAATTATGCAGAGCAACCTAAACACACGCCCTAGAGGATCCTGTGAGCACTGCCCCCTTAGTAAAGACCATAAAAATTAGCACTAAATAAAAGGCACATACCTTTGGAACTGTATGGCAATTATAAAAAAAGAAAAAAGTGAAATACTCAGGGAAGTAGCAGGAATCATATAGAAGCAAAAACTGTCCACTTTGGAGTGGGTGAAAGGACTTCTTTTAAATAATAATATTCTGGCTGCCTGAAGCCACCTCTAGATGAAGCTTACAACATACAGTTTATACATTGACCATAAAGCATGTGCAAAAAATGTCCTAATCTCCCCCTAGTGGCAGGCAGTTAGAATTTTATTATTTGAAGCAAATCTGTAACCAGATTTCTCACTACACACTACATCCTGTACATTATTAAATAGATCTTTTTGACCTGATTATGCTGGTGTACTTACTTTGAAAATCCATGTCCGAGTGGCTGTATAATCATGATGTCAAAATGAGCATTTTACGAGTCCTGATAAAAGGTGAGAGAGGTCACAAGACCAAGTGTATTCAGTCTCTGTCTACTCAGCGTGACTGACAGCTGCAGCTTGTATTGAGCAGTGTGAGATCTAAGCAGCAGCGGTGGACAAACACCAAGGAGCTGTCAGTGAGGTGGATGGAGATTCAGCAGCAGGAGAGTGGAGCACAGAAGAGCTGTCGAGTAAGCTAGGTGGGGAGAAATTAGGCAGAAGCAGGGAGGAGGTATACTGCGGTAGTGCCGCAGCAGAGAAATATAGCTGTCAATCAGGCTTGGTGGGCAGAAATTGAGTTTAAATGTTCAAAAATGATTATACTGCAATTTTTATATGGATTATCACAGTAAGTACACCAGCTTTGTCAGGTCCAAGAGATCTACTTAATAATATATGCCGTTTTTATTGTAAAATCTAACAGATTCACTTTAACTTTATAGTGCTCGGAGTTTTGTTGTGATGATAGACAGCTGAAAACTGCATAAATATAAAGATATATTAGGAAATTACTGGTCAGACAATTGGGAAGTGTGGACACTTCAGCACCAATTTTCATTGGAAACCAGCAGTACTGCAGGATTGGGCAGGGTAACACATTTCCAGGGATACCTATTCTGTCTTCATCTGACATTCGGCCTTGAAAAACAATAATGTTTTAGTCATATGCAAATTAGGCTTGCAAGTGCACTAATGGGTTTAAGAGCGCACTTGCAGTCCTCATCTCCTCTCTGCTTCTCCCTTCCGCTTCTTGATTAATAACCCAGACAGAGGCTGTGCTGCATGACGTCACCTTTGCTCATTACTGTCAATCAAGAAGTGTAGGAGATAAGCGAAGAGGAGATGAGGACTGCAAGTGCATGGATACACCCACAAGTGCACTTGCGGGCCTAATTTGCATATAAACAAAAGAATCAGAATGCCAGATGATGACGAAATAGGTATCCTTGGTAATGTGTTACCCTGCCCAATCCCTCAGTTCTTCCTGACAGTTTGGCTTTGAGGTCACTCAGGTTGATTGTGTTTCTCTTGTATCTTCAATACTTTTACGGTAAGACTCATTTTACAGTTCAATTTCTTGGAAATGTTTTGTAAGATTCCAGGCAAGTAAGCCTCCAGTAACCAATGGACCAATATAATATGTTTTACTGGGCCAGCAGGAGTTAAAGAGATTTACTTCTCCGTCCTAATGAAGATAATTATAGTCTTATGAACCCGAGGGGGAAAAAGGGAAAACGTGACAACGAGCTGCAGGAATAAACCAAACAGCGGTGGCTTTATTGCATTTCCAGCATGTTCCTAAATGGGAATCAGCGCTAAGAAATAGTCTTCATTTCTGCGTTCAGTCCCGAGTAATCATGTTAGGGGTGTGGAGGACTCATCTGACCGTCCAATTGCTTTAACGTAATTGACCTACATGTTTCTGATTACAAAAAGACGCATATGTTCATATCGGTCTCCCGCAGGAGTCACACTGAGATGGTGACCTTTATAAAATGTGATCATCAATTAGGAAAGGCCAAAAGAAACAATGAGGAGAAGCGTGAAGCCATATGGTGGAGAAAAAGCTTGGTGACTGGTGTTTTCCTCCATCTAGAGCACACATGTCAAACTGTGACCCGTGGGCCAAATATGGCCCGCAATGTGAGTATATTTGGCCCGCAAAGCCAGGCGGGGCCTATTATTCTGTATGGAGGACTATGTGGAGCCATTATACTGTATGGAGGACTATGTGGGGCCTTTATACTGTATGGAGGACTATGTGGAGCCATTATACTGTATGGATGACTATGTGGGACCATTATACTTTATGGTAGGCAATACAGGGCCCATTACACTGTATGGAGGCCTATGTGGGGCCCATTATACTGTATGGAGGACTATGTGGGGCACATTATACTGTATGGAGGACTGTGTGGGGCCGATTATTCTGTATGGAGGACTATGTGGGCCCAGTGCTCTGTATGGAGGACTATGTGGAGCCATTATACGGTATGGTGGACTATGTGAGGCCCATTATACTGAATGGAGGACTATGTGGGGCCGTTTTACTTTATGGTAGGCATTACAAGGCCCATTATACTGTATGGAGGACTATGTGGTTCCCATTATACTGTATGGAGGACTTTGTGGAGTCCATTATACTGCATAGCTGTGTGGGGATTACAGATGGATAATCATACTGTGATGGGGTTACCATCACTTTGCCGGGTGGGTTGACGGGTGGGTGGGTACATTAGGGTCATCGTACTGTGCATGTGGAGGGTACAGTAAGGGAATTCACTGTAGAGGTGTCTTACTGTGTTTGAGGGTCACTTTTATTTGCATTAAAATGTACTGTGTTTGTAGGACAACCCCTTTAAGTTTATTTCCATATGAAAAAGTTCATCATATTTGATGGTAAGAAAAAAGTTCCTCAATTGTAGACATTTTTTTTAATAAATCTGAAGCTTGGCCCGTGACTTTGTCCAAGCTTCTAATTTTGGCCCCCGATTATTTGAGTTTGACATCCCTGTTCTAGAGAAAAGCTAATTTTCAAGCAGTTTCCCATTGACCATTGCCTGTAAGTCTTCATACACAAGCTGCGTCTCTTCTATGAGAACCATTTGCCCCACACAGCTTGTTGAAGACCAAAGATCAGATTTTAGGTTTTCTTCTTTTATTCTCCTAAACCATCTATTACAATAAAAGACAAGAAAAAGAAAACAAAAAAACAAAATGAGCATATATCCTACAACATGTAAATAAGTAAATAGTAATAGTACATGTAAATAACATAGGGTACTTACTTAATGCTATTTTGATAAAAAAGCATAAAAGCCATCTGTGATGACACAGCTTCTAATCTTAGTTAGCCAGAAGTCTAGATTTGTTAAGCCAAGAGAAATACACTATTGTGTTTGTGTTGATTTTTGCATGTATGTGTTTCTTTGGCTGGTCAAGAAGGACAGTGACTCAGAGTAAGAACAATGAATGTTTACTAAATATGTTGATTACCATTGTGTGGACCCTGTGGCTTGTTGACTCACAAAACAGGAGGAAAAACTATGCAAATTCATTAAATGCTCAAACATTGAGACCTCAGCGCTGCACCTTTCCCCCCGACCTGTGACTGATGATCCTAGCCACATTTGTAAATATAAAAAGGGTTTATCTATCCTGCTGCAAAGAGAATCAAAGATCACTCATTCTTCAGGACAGCAGATGGATAGCAGTGCTCCATCCAGAGAGACACAGATTTGGATTCTACAGGTTTCCAGCCTAAGGGAAGGATACAGATCTGCTCCATTGACCATCAGAGAACCCATACATTTGGGGTAACCAGGTTAGGACAATGAGGTTACCTGGCTTCATGGATATGTTGTTTGGAGTTGCCAGGTGGTCACCTGGAACCCATGGAGACATTTGGAGAAGCCAGATTGGGACCAGCAGGTCATTTGGCCCAATGGAAACTCTCAGAGAGGCCAGGGTTTCCTCAGGTTTCCTGGCCTTGTACCTTGATGGACTGTCAGCTTCCTAAGCTTGCCGCTACCTCCTCTTTGTGGGGGCCCACCAAAAGGGGGGGGGCACTGGTGGAGGTAGTTGGCCCTAGAAGTCCCAAAGTCATAGCTGTTCTATTCCCAGGTGGGCCAGCGGAAGGGTGAGACTGTGTAATGTACCATCTTGGATATTTGCTGGGACTGTTCTATGGTGTAAGGTCTTAACTAGAGATGAGCGAACCCGAACTGTAATGTTTTGGGTTTGTACCGGAAACCTAGTGTCTGATGCTGAACTTAAAACACGGACTTCTCCTGGAAGTCCATTTTACAGAGAGAGAGAGGAGAGAGATTTTCAAGCTGCAACGTTCGGGTCCCCATTGATTTCTATGGGGTTCGGTTGTAATGTTTTGGGTTTGTACCGGAAACCTAATGTCCGATGCTGAACTTCAAATATGGACTTCTCCTGGAAGTCCATTTTACAGAGAGAGAGAGGAGAGAGATTTTCAAGCTGCAACGTTCGGGTCCCCATTGATTTCTATGGGGTTCGGGTTGAAGTTTGGGTACAGTTCTGGTACCCATACCGAACTTTGCAATAAAGTTTGGTCTAACACGAACTTCCACGGGTACACTCATCCCTAGCCCTAACCAGTCTCTAGTATTAAAACCTTACCTTGTGTCAACGACGTCAGTGTGAATAAGGGCAGAGCAGGACAGGATCCCTGCTGGGGCTGGGACACCCATCCATGGGGAGCTGTACAGATGAAATACTTAGTTCAGAAAGGGGAGCCACGACCCCTGTCTGTACAAAGTACTGTACAAGGAATTACAGCAAAACCAAAAAATGAGCCGGACTATAATAACATAGGGGACTTAGTTCATGCTATTTTGTTCAAAAAAGAATAAATGCCATCCCACCATCACAAGGTGTACCCATTGGGATGATCCTAACCTGTCTCTAGTATTAAAATCTTACCTTGTGTCAGCGACCTCAATAAAGGCAGAATACCCTAAGGCAAAGTGAGGAAGTGGTGCAGGGCAGAAGCCATATGGATGTAGTGTATTGAGTAAAGACCCAAAACTGGGGCAGCACGGTTGTTTTGTAGTCCTGGGGTGTTTGCTTCAAATCCCACCAACGACAGCATCTGCAAGGAGCCTGTATGTTCTCCCCATGTTTGCGTGGGTTTCTTCCCGCTCTCCAAACACATACTGATAGGGAATCTAGCTTGTTAGTCCCAATGGGCAAAACGAAGATGATGTCTGTAACACACTGCTGAATATGATGGCGATATATAAGTAAGCATCAATAAAAAACAGGGTGAGGATGTTCGTTATGGTGACCTGGAGTTAGGATAAAAACCAGAGGAAGTGTATGATGTGTAGGCCTCAAGGAAGTGGAGGATGTTATTTGTGGTGACCTGGAGATGGGCAAACAGATATAAAGCTAAACCTCCGACTCCGACTCCTCAATTTCCATGACACTGCCTCCACGACTCCAACTCCCTCATACACGGCTCATGTTTAAGTGATAAATTTACTGTAGCACAAATTCATCTCAGCTAAAAGTCTAGACCCTTAGATCAGGAATAAGACAGAGATTTATAGGACATTTCATAACTTTCCCAAATTTTCCTGAAAAAATATTCCCCACAAACTGCATTGACTACTGTACCCAATTTATTATATATTTTAGGAGTCAGAGTTGGTCCATTTTATACCGACTCCGACTCCACCAAAATGGGCTCCGACTCCGACTCCATCTCCACAACCCTGCTTCCAATAATGGCAATTTTGGACCTAAAATCAGAATGGCAGCTTAATATTTTTGACAACGCTCTTAGTAAGGAGTGGGACCTATTTTGAGATTATCTATGAGAGCTGATATTTCGGGTACATCTATACGTAAAAGAATGCCAAAGTTGCCATTACCCTAAAAATATTTTATTCACTAAAAACAAGATCTTCATTCTTACCTCTACAATTTCCCTTACAGATTAATGATTGATGTGATACTTTGTAGAAGCAAGTAAAAAGGACAGGTGTAACGGCCGGTAGGATCGCCTCTACTGTAGATGAATCCTGCAATAATACAAGACCGTTCCCTGCTTTGTAGAGATGTTTTCTTCTTATAAGTCATTAATTTCCAGAGGATACATTAGATTTACTCAAGTACAGACTAGGAAGCAATGTCCTGTGTAAGTGTATTTTTCAGTAGCACAACATAAAGTGTAAGAGATCGGTAAGGTGTTACTTCTTTTATTACTTTATAGCAATCTAGGACTTTTATCGAAACCTTTTAGATGGTTGGACAACTTGTTTAAAGATTGGCGTCCATCAAGTGTGACAAGTATGCGATAATGGATGGAGGCCATTACTTTTTTGACATCTGTATGTGATAGCATACTATGACCCCAGTGTTGGGTAGCAGTAAAATAATATGTCTATTATTCTGTTTTGTTGATTGCCAAGTCAATAGTGGTCTTCAATATCACCACAGTCCTGGCAACGACATTCCCACATGAGTGATACGATGTACTAGCACAATAAACTGTTTACCTGGTCTACCAAATGGCTGAAAAAACAGCTTTTGTCCCTTTCATTTAGCGTCACATACTCCTTTCTTCCGGCTGTCACGGTTCTTGCCTGTGTGACAGAGTCCTTTCCCGGCCTTTTTGTTGTAGTTGCTCTTTGAAGTTGCCTCTCGTATTTCTTACTAGTAATCCAGTACGACTACATAGATGAGAGTCTACTCTGTTTTCTGGATGGGATCCTATGCTGGACATTGTGTTTTTCTATGCTGCACCTGTATAAAATCAGTCTGTGACCAACATGAAGGAATGATTAAGAAAAAGGAACCATTCAAATGGAAATTTGGTAAAATTCTGGTGTGGAGGCAAGATATCATACTGTCTTCTCACTATGGTCTTTGTTTTGGACATGTCTACTACAGTTGAGACATACAGCCCCCTGATAAGTAAATCAGGCACAAAAGATTTTCTGCGTTACTTGCAGTTTTCAAAAACTCTCAACTTTTTGTCAAATTTTTTGAGTCACAGCAGCAGGAAGGAGTATCCAGGTGAACCCTCTCCACCACTATGAACCTCCAAGAAATCTGATGTAACGTAGCTTACATATAACTCTGAATGCCAATCATCCTTGTCAGACAAGACCATAAATTATCTAAAACCCATAGTAAATATGGTGCAAGTCATGGAAGACAGTTTTTTCATGCAAGCTCTGGGCCCCCTGCCCGGCATCGCACTTTCAACTGTATCTGCATTCTGGATGACAAAAACTGAACACAGGAGGAAGAAAGAAGACTGGTGGGGTTACTTACATCAGAGCTGTGCTACAGGGAGAAAGAGAGGACAAACTTTTAAAAGTCAAATGTGATTCATAGTGACTCACCTCCTGGGCCGTGGGGTACTCAAGACCGAGTCTCTAGGTTGCGCGGTGCTGATGGGGGTAGTAGTGGCAACCCGGTCCCGTGCTCAGGGTGTCAAGCTGTAATGGTGGCAGTCTCTTTATATATATATAGACATGTGAAAGTCCGACTACGCCACCCGTGGATTGCGGTCAGGGATAACCGCCGCTGCAGGACAGACCGCTGGGGCTGATGTTGGTGAGCAGCACAGGAATGGTATAACTCCCCATGGGAGAAGTGTAGCCCCAGGGCAGTGTAGGTGGATGTTGGGGGTGATAGTTCCGGCCGCGATAGTCAGAATGCAGAATCCGCTTAAACAGTTCAGGGTCTTTATTGTAACAGGTGGTAATGACCCAACAACAGTACCGGCTAGAAGGGGGCCTGGATGTCTGAGAACACTCAGGAAGCCCCTCTGGTCAGGGTGAGGGTGTAGGCCTACCGTGCTCTCTATGCTCTTTCTGACTAGCTCCCCCTTTAGTGGTAAAATAGCCCACGTCCCTGAGCGTGCCGTGTATTCTCACCCGTATGGCTTGCAACTTGGGCTCCTGTTACCTCTGGCCTCTCTTGGCTTTGCTGGTTCCTTCTGTTGTGGCGGAGCCTCCGGGCTTTTTAGGCCAAAGGACATGAAATCCCTTGCGGATTGGTTCTCTGCTGCTGGACTTAGAGTCTTTACAGCCTTGGACCCCAATGTCCGGTAGGAAGTTCTCTATCTGCCAGGACAGGCTCTCCGCGCCGTACGTCCCTGGCTCATGGCTTCTCCACTGCCTCACGACCTCCTCAGCTACAGCCGAACTGTCCCTCCTTCTCTGGGACTAGTCTCACTCCTGAGCTAGGTCGTCCAGTTCTCCCTAACCCTGCCCCCAGTTCCAGCTTTTATAGGGGCAGCCAGCTCCCCCTACTGGCCTGGGACAGGAGGTGCTGTATGCTAATTGTCCCTAACCGGGGAACCTCCCTCCTGCTCTCAGACACAGCCTTTATTATTTGTGGCATCCAGGCCTGGGGTGACACAATAGCAATATAACAACAACAATTCAATCATAATACGATATTATATGATTCTCACGTCGTATACCATGACAGAGCTATTTGAGGGGCCATCATACCGTTTGGAGGGCTATTTTGGGGCCATCATACCATTTAAGGCTGTTTGGGAAGCCACCATACTATTTGGAGGGCTATTTCGGGGACCATCATACCAATTGGGGGCCATCATACTATTTGGAGGGCCATTATACTATTTGGATGGCTATGTGGGCCATTAAACTATTTAAAAGGCTGTGTGGTGGCCATTTATACTGTTTGGAGGGCTGTGTAGGGGCAATTATACTGATTGGAGGGCTGTGTAAGGGCAATTTTAATGTTTACAGGATTGTGTGGGGGCATTAAACTGGGGGGCATTATTCTGTGAGAGGCCTTTATATTTTTTGGAGGGCTAGTGGGGGCCATTATACTGTATGCTGGTCAGTATACAGTGTGGAGGGTTGTGTGGGGCCATCATACTGTGTGGAGAGTTGTTTGGGGGCCATCATACTGTGTGGAGGGTATTGAGGGCCACTATACTGTATGGAGGGCAAGTATACTATATTTAGGGACATCATACAGTGTGGAGGGCTGTGATGTGCCATCATAATGTATTGAGTTCACTGTGGGGGTTTCTAACTGTGTTTGGGGTGCCCTTTTGTAGGCATCATACTTTATGGGGTTCATTAGAGGGGTATCCTAATGTGTGGGAACACTAAGAAGCTTTGTTAGGGCTGCAAAATTATGAGACACGCTCTTCTGTGTACCTACTGAATATTATTTTTTTTTGGGGGGGGGGGGGCGCAATTAGGACTTTTACTAATATTTTCTCAAAATCATATCTGTTTGCCTATTGTATTTACTTCATGGTCAGGCCAGCCAGTCTGGGCATCTGGTGTCAGGTCGACTAATAACTCATCTATTTTGGTCACTGCATTGCAGTGTAACAGACACCTTACTGAGGATCCCTCAGTGAATATTGCATTAATATTACTATAAAGACCTTGGATGCAGGAGATAAATGAAGCATCAATGTGAGCATATGTCACTAATTTTATATTTTCGGTGCATTACTTTATTAATCTCCATCTGATCTCTCTGAAACCACAACTGGTGACCTCTGTCTGCATTCTGTGTATTAGAATTAATTTATCACTCCTGGCTGAAAAACTTTGTCCTGCATAGAAATTTTAAGCTCAACTTAAGAAAAAACTAAAATAAAGAATAAGTTAAATTTTTTAAAAAATTTAATGCGTATGGGGGAGGAGGTCTTAAAGTGATAGGGATATGTCATAGATGATTATTGTCCTTGGGAAGTGATGGAGTATAGCCCACTCCATCATCGGGACAGAGAAGATGCCTATCAGTGTGACTTATCTAGGCCTCGGGCAGTACAATGATAATGAGATGACTCTGCTCCTCTACCCCAATCTATACAACAAAGCTAACAAGTGAGATACATAGGAATGGAAGTGTCAGGCTATTCTTTTTGCTTTAGTGGTCAAAGAAAGAGCTAAGCAATGGGAATGGATGGACTTTTGTTTTGGTAAGACAGGGGAGTAATGAGTAACGTTGGAGGGGCATCACTCTGCAATAACAAAAAGTTCAAAAGATATGTTGGCAGTTTATTTCCTTATGCCTGTAAGAGAGTTCCCATCTCTAGAGTCAGAGCGGTAAGCTACTAACAAGCAATGGCCCTCACTCCATTACTTGTGCTTCATTTAGGCCTCCACAGGGAAAATAAAAGCCCAAGGGCAACCACCCATGGGCAGTAATAGCTATCAAATAATAACCCCTTCAGTACGTTCATTATTTGTCTCTTGAATTTTTTTCATGCTCTGTTTTCCTTCGTACACTTCCTCCGTCACTACTCACATATGAGACTCCTTTAACAATGAAGCTGGGGGCCTCTCGGAAGCTGGAGAAGATGCCAATGCCTGCTGCTACCCTGGTAGTTACGCCCATGATCTTTGCACTTTGGAAAAGTCGTTCTATAGGGTGCCATATTTAGTCTTTATTGTGAGTGACACCCAGACATGTCAGTAAGGATAGGTATTTCCTAAATGTTGGCGTGGGAGTCTTCACAGAAGCCGAGGTCTGCTAATTTTAGAAGAGAGAACCGACAACTTGGCTAACTCTGTCCTCATGTGTGGGAGATGATGGAGTCAAATAACCATCTGCTCCGAGGCAAAAACCTGCCGCTCAGCCTTGTCACGTTAATAGTCTCTGCACAGTGACCTTCCAAGTGACTCACTTAGTGCCCTGTCGTACTCGCAGGGTGCGCAGCATTGGCAAGTGCAGATCCAACAGCTTGCCAGAACGCACTGGGATTACAACTCTCCGGGGCCTGTCTGAATGCCAGAAGACATAGGTACAGTTGTGGCGTCTGCATGATAAAGCTGATATAAGAAATGTTTTTAGCACTATGCACATAACACCCATGACCGGTATTATAAATTCTACGTACTGTGTTGTGTGTGATATAGAATTTATTTATTGGGTATTTGGTGTTGGGAAAGGTGCATAGCAGAACACATCATTAGTGACCCGAAAGAATTCTCTGTGCAGCACCATGGTGGAGCTGTATGACGAATGAGAGAATATAGTAATAGCTCACAACCAATAACCCAGAATTAAATTACTAGATATCGGTCAACAAAGTAATGCGAAATAACTAAAGGTTGGCTATAAGATATCAGGCTCTGATGGAATAATTGATCTGTTGCATCAGTTGTGCAAATGAAAGCTCATGGATCTCATTCATTTTTATGGTTTCCAGTTGGTGTCCGTTTTTTTAGAATGAAGAGTTTTTTATCCCATTCTAAAAACGGAACCCAGAGGGTCCCCATAATAGTCACGGGGGGACCATCTGCTTCCCTTTGCATAATTAATACAATGGATCACTTATTATTTGTTTGTTCCTAAAATGAAATGGAGAAACGGAATGTCCAAGTTGGCATGTGAACAGAGGCGAAGATTTTAAACTGTTAGCTGCACAATTCACAGTCCAAAAATACGGACCTCAATGCGTAGACTGACGAGTAGTGTTGAGCCACCCCCGTAGTGTTCGGGTTCGGTTCGGTTCGTCGAACACCGGGATGTTCGAGGAACTGTTCGTCGAACTGTTCGTAGAACACCTTAGAACACCGTCGAACACCGTTAAAACCAATGGCAGGCAAACAAAAACACATAGAAACACATAGAAAACACCTTCAAAGGTGTCCAAAAGCTGAGAAACTGCTCAGAAGACGCTTTCTTTAAAAAAGCCGGCCGGCAATTCAGCAGCGGCATACACCGGTACCCGACAATTTAGACAAGAAGGAATAGAGCCTCACACATAGATTAGATAGATAGAAACATGTCAGTCACATATATATGAAGTACAGTGACAGTGTTGCTTACTGTACTTGTCATTTAGTGTAAAGGATTTATTAAAAAAAATAATAGTGTTTTCATGCACCGTCTCTTTAAAAAAGCCGGCCGGCAATTCAGCAGCGGTACCCGACAATTTATAACAGACAGAATAGAGCTTCACACATAGATTAGATAGATAGAAACATGTCAGTCACATATATATGAAGTACAGTGACAATGTTGCTTACTGTACTTGTCATTTAGTGTAAAGGATTTATTAAAAAAAATAATAGTGTTTTCATGCACCGTCTCTTTAAGAAAGCCGGCCGGCAATTCAGCATCTGTACCCGACAATTTATAACAGACAGAATAGAGCTTCACACATAGATTAGATAGATAGAAACATGTCAGTCACATATATATGAAGTACAGTGATAGTGTTGGTTACTGTACTTGTCATTTAGTATTAAAATAAAGGATTTATTATTAAAAAAAATTGGCGTGGGGTTCCCCTTAATTTTAGTCTCTAGCGGAGGTTAAGCAGACAGCTGGGGCAGATGTTTGAAGCCTGGGAAGGGGGTAATACCCACGGAGCTTCCCAGGCTACTAATATCAGCCCCCAGCTGAATACATAGCCTTTACTAGCTATTAAAATGGGGGACCCCCCAAAAAAAATGACGTGGGGTCCCCCCTAATTTAATAGCTAGCAAAGGCTAGGCAGACAGCTGGGGGCTGATATTAATAGCCCAGGAAGGGAGCCATGAATATTGGCCCCCTCCCAGGCTAGAAACACCAGCCGTCAGCCGCCCCAGAAATGGCGCATTCATAGGATGCGCCAATTCTGGCACTTAGCCTCGCTCTTCCACGCTGCCCTGTAGCGGTGGCAGTGGGGTAATAGGGCTGGGGTTGATGTCAGCTTATAATGCCAGCTGACATCAAGCCCAGGTTAGTAATGGAGAGGCGTCTATAAGACACCCCCATTACTAACCCCATAGTCAAAGTTAAAAGAAAACACAAACACCCAGAATAAAGTCCTTTAATTGAAATAAAGACACAATCCTTTATTGTTCTAAATTAAACCATACTTACCATCACGCCCATTCCAGCTGAAGCCAACGATCTCCTGCAATAAAAGAAAAATAATAAAGCAACATCATCCTTACCTTTCCATGGTTCCCACGACAGCTTCAGCTCTGCTACATCGAGATAACAGGCTGGACCGCAGCAGAAAGCTGCCATCCAGCCTGTCATCCCGCAGACACTGAGAAGCGCAGGCATGCTTGCGCTCTGCAGTGTCTGTCTGTGACGGCATAAAGATGAGACGAGTTCATGTCCAATGAACTCGGCGCACCTCATTCACGTCACTGACAGCGTGGGAAAATTCTCAAGCTGAAGCGCTGAGTGCAGGAGAATTTTCCCACGCTGTCAGTGACGTGCATGAGGTGAGCCGAGTTCATTGGACATTAACTCGGCTCATCTGGATGCCCTCACAGAGAGACACTGTGGAGCGCAAGCAAGCCTGCGCTTCTCAGTGTCTGCGGGATGACAGGCTGGATGGCAGCGTTCTGCTGCGGTCCAGCCTGTCATCTCGATGTAGCAGAGCTGAAGCTGTCATGGGAACCATGGAAAGGTAAGGATGATGTTGCTTTATTATTTTTCTTTTATTTCAGGAGATCGTTGGCTTCAGCTGGAATGGGCGTGACGGTAAGTATGGTTTAATTTAGAACAATAAAGAATTGTGTGTTTATTTCAATTAAAGGACTTTTTTCTGGGTGTTGTGTTTTTTTTAAATACTTTACTAGAAATTCATGGTGGTCATGTCTAATATTGGCGTGACCCCATGAATTTTGGGCTTAGGGCCAGCTGATAATGCCAAGCTGGCCCTAACCCCTTTATTACCCAGTGAGCCACCGCATCAGGGCCCTGGATGAGTTGGGTACAGCGCCAGAAGATGGCGCTTCTATGAACGCGCCATTTTCCGGGGTGGCTGCGGACTGCAATTTGCAGCGGGGGGGGCCCAGAAAGCTTGGGCCTCCCTGCGCTGCGGATTCCAGCCCCCAGCTGCCTAGTTGTACCTGGCTGGACACAAAAACAGGGCGAAGCCCCACGTCAATTTTCTTTAAATTATTTCATGAAATAATTAAGAAAAAAAGGGCTTCCCTATATTGTTGTGTCCGGCCAGGTACAAATAGGCAGCTGGTGGTTGGGGGCAGCCCGTTCCTGCCTGCTGCACCTGACTGGACACAAATATAGTGCGAAGCCCCACGTCAATTTTTTTTTAATTATTTCATGAATTTCCTGAAATAATTTAAAAAAATTGAAGTGGGGCTTCGCACTATATTTGTGTCCAGCCAGGTACAGCAGGCAGGAACGGGCTGCCCCCATCCACCAGCTGACTATTTGTACCTGGCCGGACACAACAATATAGGGAAGGCCTTTTTTTCTTAATTATTTCATGAATTTCATGAAATAATTAAAAAAAAAATACGTGGGGCTTCGCCCTATTTTTGTGTCCAGCCAGGTACAACTAGGCAGCTGGGGGCTGGAATCTGCAGCGCAGGGAGGCCCAAGCTTTCTGGGCCCCCCCCGCTGCAAATTGCAGTCTGCAGCCACCCCGGAAAATGGCGCGTTCATAGAAGCGCCATCTTCTGGCGCTGTACCCAACTCATCCAGGGCCCTGGTGCGGTGGCTCACTGGGTAATAAAGGGGTTAAGGCCAGCTTGGTATTATCAGCTGGCCCCAAGCCCAAAATTCATGGGGTCACGCCAGTATTAGACATGACCGCCATGAATTTCTAGGAAAGTATTTAAAAAAAACACAACACCCAGAATAAAGTCCTTTAATTGAAATAAACACACAATTCTTTATTGTTCTAAATTAAACCATACTTACCATCACGCCCATTCCAGCTGAAGCCAACGATCTCCTGCAATAAAAGAAAAATAATAAACCAACCTCATCCTTACCTTTCCATGGTTCCCACGACAGCTTCAGCTCTGCTACATCGAGATGACAGGCTGGACCGCAGCAGAACGCTGCCATCCAGCCTGTCATGCCGCAGACACTGAGAAGAGCAGGCATGCTTGCGCTCCTCAGTGTCTCGCTGTGACGGCATCCAGATGAGCCGAGGTCATGTCCAATGAACTCGGCTCACCTCATGCACGTCACTGACAGCGTGGGAAAATTCTCACGCTGAAGTGCTGAGTGCAGGAGAATTCTCCCACGCTGTCAGTGACGTGCATGAGGTGAGCCGAGTTCATTGGACATGACCTCGGCTCATCTTTATGCCGTCACAGAGAGACAATGTGGAGCGCAAGCATGCCTGCTCTTCTCAGTGTCTGCGGCATGACAGGCTGGATGGCAGCGTTCTGCTGCGGTCCAGCCTGTCATCTCGATGTAGCAGAGCTGAAGCTGTCGTGGGAACCATGGAAAGGTAAGGATGATGTTGCTTTATTATTTTTCTTTTATTGCAGGAGATCGTTGGCTTCAGCTGGAATGGGCGTGATGGTAAGTATGGTTTAATTTAGAACAATAAAGAATTGTGTCTTTATTTCAATTAAAGGACTTTATTCTGGGTATTTGTGTTTTTTTTAACTTTGACTATGGGGTTAGTAATGGGGGTGTCTTATAGACGCCTCTCCATTACTAACCTGGGCTTGATGTCAGCTGGCATTATAAGCTGACATCAACCCCAACCCTATTACCCCCTGCCACCGCACCAGGGCAGCGTGGAAGAGCGAGGCTAAGTGCCAGAATTGGCGCATCCTATGAATGCGCCATTTCTGGGGCGGCTGACGGCTGGTGTTTCTAGCCTGGGAGGGGGCCAATATTCATGGCTCCCTTCCTGGGCTATTAATATCAGCCCCCAGCTGTCTGCCTAGCCTTTGCTAGCTATTAAATTAGGGGGGACCCCACGTCATTTTTTGGGGGGGGTCCCCCATTTTAATAGCTAGTAAAGGCTATGTATTCAGCTGGGGGCTGATATTAGTAGCCTGGGAAGCTCCGTGGGTATTACCCCCTTCCCAGGCTTCAAACATCTGCCCCAGCTGTCTGCTTAACCTCCGCTAGAGCCTAAAATTAAGGGGAACCCCACGCCAATTTTTTTTAATAATAAATCCTTTATTTTAATACTAAATGACAAGTACAGTAACCAACACTATCACTGTACTTCATATATATGTGACTGACATGTTTCTATCTATCTAATCTATGTGTGAAGCTCTATTCTGTCTGTTATAAATTGTCGGGTACAGATGCTGAATTGCCGGCCGGCTTTCTTAAAGAGACAGTGCATGAAAACACTATTATTTTTTTTGATAAATCCTTTACGCTAAATGACAAGTACAGTAAGCAGCACTTTCACTGTACTTCGTATATATGTGGCTGACATGTTTATATCTATCTAATCTATGTGTGAAGCTCTATTCTTTCGGTTCTAAATTGTCGGGTACCGGTGTATGCCGCTGCTGAATTGCCGGCTTTTCATGTTTCACTGTTGGCACTGTTCCCATCGATTTGGGCAATCACTGTAATGCCACAACCACCATGGCTGTGGCATTACAGTGAGTGGCAGACAATCCCTGCATGATTGGTGCTCTAAATAGCGCCAGACATGCAGGACACGCTTTTGGTGCACGAACAGTTATCGAACATAACCTCGAACAGCCAAATTTTTTGCAAATCGTTCGGGTTCGTCGAACAACTCGAACACCGCCCAAAACAGCTCGAATTTGAGATTGGCGAACAGTTCTAGTCGAACACCGCTCATCTCTACTGACGAGGCTGTAAGTTTAGATCAGAAGACCAGCGATCAATCCAGGCATTGCGGTTCATATCGGGACCATGAAAAGTGCCCTTGTGAACTGGGCCTTACCAGAGATTTATTTGTAACTATGCGGAAATCCCCCTAAAAAAACAAATAACAATCAAACGATCAATATCTGTTCACAAGTCGAAGGGGAATTGGGTGTGGGTTCCTCGCCTAAATCTTCATAAAATCAAACAATATTTCACATGAGCATATTTTTTTCTTTAAAAATGATTATGCAGATTTCACAATGAAAAAACTGGATTAGCGCCATTGAATGGTATGGATCCCAATGCAATGGTGTATCCTTTCCACATTCGCATCAGAGTCTTAGCTTTGGATTTCTGCCTTGAATCCTCCTGTAAATACATGTATTTTGCAGTTGGCAAATCGACAATGTTTATAAACATATCCTTAGGTCTTGTTCATACAGGGTGAATAGTAGGACAACTGGGATTGCACTGCCCCACCAAAACATCAGGGATCCTTAATTAATTTCTAAACAAAAAGTTCTGTGATGTTGCAAAAAGTTTATACTGTCTCATTCATTTGATTGGTGCTTGCAGAAATCCAAGTGCTCGCTGCCAAAACAACCAAACTCAGATAATTGGAAATGATTTTCAGTGGCAGAAATTTCTCCAACAAATGCCGCATGTGAATTCACCCTTATGGTAATATTCACACTGCGTCTTTTTCCGGCAGTCAAAAATGTTTGTTTTACCAGCGTGAGACGCTTCAGGAATCGTTCCTTGTCTCTGATGTTTTCTCAGCGCTTTGTGTCATGATTCCACTCCTCAGTGTGTTTGGGATGCAGTAACTTACAGCTCAGCCATCCAATATGGTGCAGGAGCGTGCTGAAGCTGTCAGTACTTTTATTGACAGCTCAGTTGTCCAGTCTGGTGCAGGGGCGTGCTGAGCTGTCAGTGTTTTGATTGACGGCTCGGTCGACAAATCTGAGACTGGGAAGTTCTGGGCTGCCTTCAGGTGTTCACTGTCCCAGGTGATTGCCCTGCTACTTAACTGAGTTGTTAGTCCCAGATCTCAGCCAGATGTAAATTCAGCTCTGTCTGGTTTGTCTCTCTGTGCCTTGTGTTATGCTTGTGGATCTTTTTGCTGCCTGACCTTGCACCTCGTTCTGACCATCCGTTTTGCCTGCTCCCTTTGCTCTGATCCGCTATTCTCCTGGTATTCTGACCTCGGATCGTTACCTGACTACGCCTTTGTCTCTTCCCTCTGTCTATGATGTACCCTCTTAGCTATTGACCTCGGACCCCTTGGCTGACTCACGGATTGCCTGTTAGAAGTAACTCAGCATCACATTTTGAAGCCTGAGCATTGTTTCTGTCTTTTCTTGAAGCTCTTTGTTGATGTTTGTTTTTTCCTCTGCTGGTTTTCGGTTAACATTTTCCAGTGTTCTTCGGGTGTTTCATTTATATTTTTCTGTTTTTTTTTTTGTTTGTTTGTTTTTTAATCCATTAACTAATGAATAAAACATTAGTGTTTTTTTTTTTAGGCCAAAGTGCTTACATAACACTTAGTGATTGTTCCTGGGTAGAAAGATGTGGAGGAAAAAGGGAAAGAGAACGCTACCTGAGCGTAGTAAGTAGAGACTAAAAACTTTGAGATAATAAAAAATCTTTTATGCTCACCTGAGCAAGTTGTGCTGATAGGCACAACTCTATTTGAGGAATTTGTCCGTTATTAGGGTTCTCAGACCACGGTTTGCAGCTCTTCCATAGATCGTGGTAGTATATTTGTCCTTCCCGACAGACAGCCACCACGTGAACAAATTGAGACAAATGGATTCTGGAGGCGCTCCCGTGGAAGAAGGAGTAGCCAAAAAATTGTTTAATCATCCAAATATGGTGCAATCACATGGAGGATATTCTACAGGGGATTAATACTCATAGGTTTATTAAAAAAAATCATAAAACCGTGAATACACATAAGGGACATGGATATGCAAAAAAGGGGAGGGAGAAGGGGGTCTTAAAAAAGATCACACAATGCGTTTCTTCTCATAGAGCCTTCATCAGGTGTGTATGAGACCTTAGGTTTGACTGAACTCTTATACCCAGCATCTTTACTTGTGAGTGGGGTCACCCTCAGAGGTAATACCCAACTCAGATCTACTCCTTCTCTCTGTTGTGGAGTTTGGAGTCTAATTGATGAATATAGGTGGACTTGTATATACATATATTTTTTACCAATAATGTGAGATGTCATTGTTCAAATTTTAAAAATTATCACCTAGATGTGATCTGAAAGCCTATGTTCACTAAATGACTATTTTGTCAAAATCTATGATTATCTACTGTGTGGCGTTTCTATAAGAAATCTAAAAATTGATTAAGGGAGGCATTTAATTGATGTGATGGGGAGCACCCCAAAAAAAATTTTGAGAAAAATTCTGGAAAAACAAAATGTTGGGAAAAAAAAACAAAAAACAGAGCGTCCCAGACCAGAGCCATAGCGTTTTAATTTTTTGGTCAATTTGGCCATGTGAGGGCTTATCTTTTGCGGGACGAGTTTTACTTTTCAACACCATTACTAGTTTTACCATATCGTGTTCGGGAAAACGGGAAAAAAATTCCAAGTGCAATGCCACAGATGTTTTTTTTTTGTTTTTTTTTACCAAGTTCACTGAATGCTAAAACTGACCCGCCATTATTATTCTCCAGGTCATTATGAGTTTGTAGAAACCAAACATGTATAGGTTCTTTTTAATTTAAGTGCTGAAAAAAAATTCCAAAGTTTGCTAAAAAAAATAAATAAAAAAGAAAAGAAAAAAATGGCGCCATTTTCCAAGACCCGTAGCGTCTCCATTTTTCGGGATCTTGGGCTGTATGAGGGCTTATTTTTTGTGCGCCGAGCTGAAGGTTTTATTGATACCATTTTGGGGTAGATCCAATGTTTTGATCGCCCGTTATTGCATTTTATTGCAACGTTGCGGCGACCAAAAAACGTAAAGAATTTTTTTCTCGTTACGCTGTTTACCGATTGGATTAATTCTTTTTTTATATTGATAGATCGGGCGATTCTGAACGCGACGATACCAAATATGTGTGTGTGGTTTTTTTTTTAAATTATTTTATTTTGAATGGGGCGAAAGGGGGGTGATTTAAACTTTTATATTTTTTTAATATTTTTAAAAACATTTTTTTTCACTTTTTGCTTGCTTCTATAGTCTCCATAGGAGACTAGAAGCAGCACCTGTCTGATCGCCTCTGCTACATAGAGATGATCAGCAGATCACCTCTATGCAGCAGAAATGGTCCTGTGCTATGAGCGCCGACCACTAGGTGGCGCTCATAGTGACCAGCTCATGACAACCACTGGAGTCTGCTGCAGACCCAGGGTTGTCATGCCAACCCATCGGTGACCCGCAATTATGTGACGGGGTCGCCGATGGGCGGGGCAAGTGACGCGCATCCAGTTTGCGCAAGTTAAATTCCGCTGTCAGAGATTGACAGCGGCATTTAACATGTTAACAGCCGCGGGTGGATCGCGATTGTTGTGGGCACATGTCAGCTGTAATAATCAGCTGACATGTGCCCGGTTCAGTACGGGCTCAGCGCCGGAGCCCTCACTGAACCGGGGGTTACATCCTTGTGCGTACAAATACGTCACAGGCTGTAAAGGGGTTAAGGACATAAGTCTGGAGAAAAAGATCAAAAAAATGGGATAAAAAGCTAGTAAGAGAGCCTATTCCCGATATGATGGGTCTTCCGAGGGGATTCTTTGTGTCTTTGTCTTTCGTTTTTCTATTTAAACAAATATGACGATTCTTTATAGAGTTTTCAATGATCGAAACCGCTCAAAAAACACTGCAACAAGACGCAGTGTGAATATGCCTTTAAAGTATTTTCCATTCATGTACCTAAGTTCTTAGGGAATCTGTTGGCAGGTTTTTGCTACCTCATCTGAGAGCAGCATTATCATCCCTATTGCCATTGGGCCTCACCATCTAAATTCCCTATCAGTATGTCTTTGGTGTGTGCAAGGAAACCAGCGGAAACCCATGGAGAATGTACAAACTCCTTGCAGATGTTGTCCTTGGTGGGATTTGAACCCAGGGCCCCAGAGCTGCAAAGCAACAGGGCTAACCACTGAGCCACCGTGCTGCCCAATAAGTAGAATATTCAATATATAAGTGAACCCAGTTCTCTTCCCACAGTGTCAGAACTGTTCTTATTGTTTAAGGTATTTTTACAAGTAACGTTTTAGCTGCATTATGTGCATATGAATTAAGTGTAGCATGCTTTTGTTTAAGTGCCCTTGTCTCGCTCTTCCTCCTCCGGATGATGCAGTATCCTCCAACCTTAAAAAAATTAAGTTTAACTTCACATGAACATTAGTGTATTAATTATACAGTAATCAGGGAAAGAGTTAAAGCAAAGTCTTAACATCTCAGTACTCTTAATATTAAGCTTCCGAATCTTTCTAATACAAGGTAGATTCTGCAAAAATCCAGTGCAGAATGCATCTTTTGAAATTCAGGTTCCATATATAGCTACATTCTTGCCCATAGGGGGCACTATTATAAAGATTAGAGAGGAGTAAAGTGAATATATTTTTATTAACTTCTCTGGATCCTTTGCATGAGGATACACCTGATGCCCGAAAGCCCTTTTTCACTTATACTAGGTTTTTTTTATGATTACTGTCATTTCGATGGGATAAATAGCACGTATGTAACGCTTTGCCATCCATCAGATTTGCCAGAATGTGGGACAGGGGCTTTGAAACAGGAGTGAATAGAGCTTTAGTTTGTCCAGATAATATTGAAAAGTGACAACTACTTTTCTAAGTGAGGAATGAATATAGCGGAGTTGTCACTTTTCTTCTCTCTCCCCACCACTCATTACTTAGCAGCACATCTACGATATTCTTTAAGGGTTATTTTCAAAATATTAAGTTATCCCCTCACCATAGGAGATAACTTATCACTGGGGGTTTGACCGCTGAGACCTCATGTGATTCTGAATTTGGGGCTCTAGAATCATGGGAACGGGGCTCTGCGTCTTGATTGGAGGTGCGTATGCTCGACCTCTGCTCCATTCATTGCCTAAGGGACTTCTGGAGAAAACTGAGCACAGCAGAAGACGAGTAGGCACAACTCAACTCCGTAAAGACAGGAATCTGCAGTGTTCGGTTCCGACGCCCTAATTTCAGGATCTTTGGAGGTTCCAGTGGCCAGATCTCCCACCCAGTGATCGGTACGCTATACACTTTTAGGGCATTAATTACTATTTGGGGAATAACCCTTTAAGAATATTGTATATTTGTTGCTAAGTAATGAGTGGTGGGATGGAGGAAGGTAAGTAACAACTACTCTGAACACGTTCCTCAATCATAAAAGTGGTTGTCACTTTCCAAGCATATCCCAACAAACTAAAGCTGTGTTGATATCTGTGTCAGAGACCATGTCCAATATTCTGGCAAATTAGATCTAAGGAATACTGTTAGGGGATAACGTAGTAATTAGGAAACAACTCTTTTGTATTGGTCATTTTATATGGTCACTTTTAATTAACTGATTGATGAACTTGAAAAGAAAAATGGTCGAAAAGCACCCCTGTTGATGCTACTGCAAAGCTGTCCAAAATAAAAGCCACTTACAAAAATGGCAACAAAAAAACGTTTACAAACCACTTTACGGGACGTCGAAAAAAGACACTTCAGGGGAAAAAATGCCCGCGTTTCCTGAAGCGGTCTCTGGTTGAAAATCTTGTTGAGTTTCGCCCACCTAGAAAAGACCTCATGTGTACATACTCTAATGTGACTTATATGGTACATTTATGGAATATCCTTGGTTGGAGTACCACTTTACATATTTGGCATAGATGGATGTGTGTCGAAATGGTCAATATATATATAGTAGCTCCTAAGGTTCCAGTGTACATGTCTTCTCTGCATGGGGAGGCACTTAAGGACCACTTAGTTTATGGAATATCCTCTGTAGTTCTGTAGATCAGAAGATTTCCTCGGGCCCCTCCTCTGAGTGCATTGTGTGCTGAAATATCAGAAAATCCACGTACTCCACTGAGTTACTACTGCAGCCGCTCTCCCTGAATTATTAATTCAGTCACACTTTCATGGTTTCTCAAGTTTTGCTAGCCTAGCACAAGGCATCATTGATGTATCCTGAAAGATGACTTAATAAGCTCATTTCCCTACCCAATTCACCATCTGTAGTCATATTTGCAAGTCATTCCCAGCAAAAAAACAATTCCATTGAGATATATTATATATATTAGATTTTGGGATTTACTATTAAAGGGGAATTGTATTATTTATGGGTCTTTGGGCCAAAAGTTAGATGTCGTATGAGAGTAGATAATTTGCCCAAAACCCCTTGAAGTCTGGTCACATTACCTTTATACCCAATATTTCTTTAATTCTGGCCATGTTAATGTAATTTTTTTTGTAAACTTCAATAAGCATATACATGTAGCCGTAGCTTAGGTCTGTAGCTTGATTGATAGCTAGCGGTCTGATTTCCTTGCCTGGAGCCTGACGTCACACAGACAGTAAATTATCAATCAAGCTAAAGCGGGGAAAACAACCCTCGGAGGTAGAGAAGAGGGAAATGCTCTGTCACGCCCAGAGCACTTAATGCCTCATTTGCATATGAATTAAAATGTTTCCTACTCAGGAATGCAGAAGAAAATATAAGAAATAAAGTTGAAAAATTACATTTTGAACACTGGTCTGTTTTCCACATTTTTTTTCAAAATTTTTTTATAGCGCAAAAAAAGAAGAAGCGCTTAATTACATTTTTAATTGTGTCCTCTGGCTGCTTTATAGAGAGGATTTATACTTTTCATCTGCATAGATCCCAACCGTCTCAGATCCAGCAGGACTGTCCTGATTTGGTGGAACTGTCCCACTATCCCGGGAGGTCAGGGCTGTGTCCCGACTTCCACTCACTTTGTGCAATGTCTTCTCTCCTGCTGTCCTTACTGGTCTATAGCTCCTCCACCTTGGGGGGGCAGGGTGGGCAGCTCTCTGCTCTGTACATACTTACATTCAGTTAAATAAACAATTCTTCTTTCTTGAGATTTGATTTCCCCAGAATTCAAACTCCCAACCTGTATCATTGTAGGCAGTAGCAATATCTCTAAGCCACAGCGAGCAGTGGCGAGCATGGAAGAATTTTATCTACTTGAACGTGCATTGTAGTCTCCTAAATTACAGGCAAATTGTACTCGTACATAGAGATACATCTGTATATACCCATGCATTTCTGTATACCTGTATCCTGGGGGAAACTAATAATCAGATTTATTTCTTCTTATAAAATTACTAAACAATAATGAAGAATAATTACCGAAATTTTATTTTTAATGCATTTTTTAAAAAAAAAAACCATAAACATCACAAAACAGCAAATAACAAACATATTGATTATCTCTGTAATTATAACAACCCACACAAACCAGTGAACCGGTTATTTACGGTGATCGGTATATGGCATTAAAAAATGTCATAATTAATTTTTCCTTCCATTAAGTTCATAAAAGTATGTAATAAAAATGTGACGCTGAAGCTATGTAGTAGTGTAAATGCTGCGTTTTTTCTGCTGCTTTTTATATGCATGTTTTCAGCAGTTGTCCGCAGCACAATAGCACGATTCTCTGTATTTTTTTATGCCTTGTCCTCGTTTATTTGATGCGTCTTTTATGCAGATGTGAAGCAGTGTTTTTAACGCTTTTTTTAATCATACAGAAAAGCTTTGATTCTGCACTTAAAAATGCAATGGTATTTTTTTTTTTCATGCATTTTTTCAGGCTACACGTAGAGGCATATAGAGAAAAAATGCACCAAACCCGCACAGTTTAACAGTTTGTTTAGATAGAATCAGATAGAAATGATGGACAGCAGTGTGAGCAGCCGCTTCTTACCTCAGCACTCCTGTTAACTCCAGTATTAGATCAGATAGACAGGGAGGACAGCAGTGTGAGCAGCCTCTTCTTACCTCCACACCCCTGGTATCTCCCGTATTAGATCAGATATACAGCATGGACAGCAGTGTGAGCAGCCTCTTCTTACCTCAGCACTCCTGTTATCTCCAGTATTAGATCAGATAGACAGTGAGGACAGCAGTGTGAGCAGCCTCTTCTTACATCAGCACCCTGGTATCTCCAGTATTAGATCAGATAGACATGGTGGACAGCAGTGTGAGCAGCCTCTTTTTACCTCAGCACCCTGGTATCTCCAGTATTAGATCAGATAGACATGGTGTACAGCAGTGTGAACAGCCTCTTATTACCTCAGCATCCCTGTTATCTCCAGTATTAAATCAAATAGACATGGTGGACAACAGTGTGAACAGCCTCTTCTTACCTCCGCACCCTTCTTATCTTGAGTATTCGATCAGATAAGGCAAGGTGGATAGCACTGTGAGCAGCCTTTTCTTATCTCAGCACCCCTGGTATCTCCAATCTTAGATCAGAAAGACATGGTGGACATCAGTGTGAGTAGCCTCTTCTTACCCCAGCACCCCTGTTTTCTCCAGTATTACATCAGAATATCCACTGGGAGCACATGTTCCTATAAATTAAGGGGGCTTCCTACTACACATACTCACAGGCACACCTCCTAACAATCTAGGACAGGTTTCTGTCAATGTGACATGGTGGCAGCCATTCTTAAACTATAGTGATTACCTCCCTTGAGAAAATGATTGATTTGCTAATTAAATCTATTTAGGAATTTACTTATAATGACATTTCCTTTAAATATTCATTTTTTTTCTATTCCTGGAGAACCTTTTTAAGTGTTTTTTCCATTTTTATTTCTCAATATTTGTTATGGACAGACTCGTATTCATCCTTTTGGACGTTTAGTTATTGATTGATGGGAAGTGATTAAAGATTTATATGGACAATTCCTATACATACATTTCCAATTTCGTAGCGTGTACAGAGAAGTAGCATGACGTACCCAAGGGTATAAGGTTCCTACAAAGGGGCTTGAACTTTTTACCAATAAAAGTATTAATAGCACTCTCTTCTTTAGGATAGTTATTGTAATTTTTCTCATGCATAATAGTATGTTAGGCATAATTTATACTTTTTTTTTCTTATCCTAGCCAATTTTCTCTAAGCCATTAAACAGTAAAAAGTGCACAGCTTATAGACATGGATGGCGTCAATGTGTTGTGCATTTTTTTGGCGTATAAATTTGAATGGACAAGTTTGATCTGTAGCTCTGATCAAAAACTGACATATCTAAGGCGATGTGGCGAAATATGAGCATATATGAACAGCCCCATAGACTATACAGAGACTATAATGAGTACATACGCTATCTGTGCGAAACACGGATATAAGGCGCACATGAAAAATGGACGTCTAAATGAGGCTTGAGGCCTCATTGGTATGATTGCAGTATTGGTCTCACAATTAGGCCTCATTCAGACATCTGTTTTTCTCTAGTATGAGAAAAATAGATCCATTTATTTTGATCAGACTTTAATCAGAGTTTGATCGGACTTTAATCAGAGTTTTATCCAAGTGTCTTCAGTTTTTCTTGTACGTGGAGAAAAAAAGTTTCTCTACATTCTCCTATGTGACAGTCCAGGAAAATCGTGGTCTGACTTTTTCACGGACCCATAGACTTGCATTGCCAATTTTGATCCGACACTGGGATCAAGATCGGACATGTCTCCGAAATTTTCTGCAGCACTCGGTCCGCGAAAAATCATGGACATGTGTATGGCCCCATAGACTATAACAGATACGAGTGCTATCCATGAAACTCACAAATAGCACTCGTACAAGAACATCGGACATCTGAATGAGGCCCAAGACTTGTGTTGGATACTGCCTTATTGGAAATTGAATCACAGATATTAATGTTTTATATTTTCGTTTTTTATTTAAAGAGGGCCTTTCATCAAATTTTTCATGTTGAGCAGGACACACAATGTAATAGTGGCTGCAGAGCGGAATACAACTTATTTGTTTGTTTTTAATTTTGCTTCTCCGTTACGGAGATATTAGCGATCAAAGTGTTGGCACCTATTGAGTTAACTTTAGTTAAGGCTAAGTGGGTGTTTTCACTGGGGGCGTGCACTTCTTCTCAATGTATGACCGTTCCATATCTTCGCCTCTCCATATCTCCACAATGGAGAGGCAAATTTTTTTTTCCAAAAAAAGTTTTAGTCCTGAAAAACTTGGTGAAAGGTCCTCTTTAAGCCTTTGAGGATGTAGCCTATTTGGTGTCTAGAAGGGGTCTTCCAAGAATAATAAAAAAAAACACCTGAAAGCAGAAAAACTTTAATATTATAAAAACAAAATACTAATTGGCGAACCCACCAATGCTCTCTCTATTGTCCACGGGCTCATGTGGTCACTGCAGCCAATTGCTTTCTGCAGTGGTGACACTAGTATGTACGGCACAGGACCTTTAGGACCGGTGACCGTGCCAGTGGACCGGTCTAGTGCATACTGCAATTTTTTTACACATTGATCGTTCGTGGCACACTGGTTAATATTGGATCAGCGTGCTGTTTGATCACACTGACCAAAAATATATCCGTCTGAACCCGGCCTAAAGTGGATGGCGTTGTATTGCAGTGGAGAGAAGGTCCATGAGGACTGGTCTCCAGCTCCAATGAATAAAACATAACTTTTAATATGCAATTAAAAACCACAGTGAGAAAAAAATAAAAGGATTAAGAATCCATAAGCTAACGCGTTTCGTGTTTATAACTCTTATTCATAGTTTTTATTGAGGGATATGATATGTTATTCTATAACAGCTATCAATAAGGGTTGCTAACCCGAAACTCGTAAGCTTATGGATCCTTAATATTTTTTATCCTTTTGTTTTTTTCTCACCATGTTTTTAATTGTTCTGTTAAAGTTATTTTTTTTTCAAATTTCCATTGGTGCTGGAGCTCAGTCCTCATGGACCTTTTCTCCCATTTCTGACCTGCATAGCAACCTGGTGTGTTCCTACACTTCCTGCATCACACCCTGTCCAAACAAGGTCTACCTTTGTTCCTAGTTGAATTCAAGTGGTTTTCACACTGAATTGTCCTCACTGCCAGGTGATCTGATTTCCATTTTTTCTCCTTATCATCATATTGCAGTATCCCACCCACTAGATGGGACAAGAAGAATATGATGCAGAGTTTATTAGCCCTGCTGCCTCTTCATTCCGAGTATCAGTAGAGGTTGGAGTAGTTGAGCCTCCAAACATCAAGGATGAATTATATATCTTTTTAAAATTACAGTGAATCCTTCCATATCCAATTAAAGGTTTTCTTTAAAGGGAACCTGTCATCTAATTTATGCTGTCCAAACCACGGGCAGCATGAATCAGACCCTGGCTGCACGATTAAGGATCTACAGGAAACCATAGCCGGAGAGTATTCTCGTTTCTAGCTATGGTCCCTGGCCAGCCTCTCCCAGAGCTGCTGCAGATGATTGACCGGTCTCTCACTATATATGCGTAAGGGGTGCAGGGTGGTAGTTGTGGCGAGGTGCTGCTGCTGTGTTCCCACATCCTGACTCCCTACAAATAATAAATAATGTCCAGTCTGTCTTGTGGTCTGTGTTTACTGCACAACACTCACGGTTTTTCTGGAGGATTCCGGAGGATCGCATCAGTTTCAGGATTCCAGATGCAACTGCAGGCCGACAATCACTTTCAGACTCTGTTTCCTTTTTCATCAACACAACTTTACTCAACTTTTCCATCAGTTCAGTTTTGGTCACAGACACAGCACTTTGTGATACAACCATCACAGTTTTAGACTCCTTTTCTGTCCCTCTCTTCTCTGACTCCATTCCCACCAGGTGTGACTCACCCGGTACCGCAGCTTCCAGGAACATGGTCCTGATCTCGATAGGTGCATTTGACGCGCCCCCTGGGCCTGTGCTGTTCAGGGGGATACCCAGAGCCGGATCGCTGGGGGTTGTAGTTCTCCGTGGCGGTGACCCGGTCCGTGCCCAGGGCGGTCAAACCAGTGGCAGTCTATTGGTATTGTAATTGTCCGACTACGCCACCCGTGGATTGCGGTCAGTGGGGACCGCCGCTGCGCTGCAGACCGCTGAGGCTGATGTAGTTTGCGCAGCCGAGTATGGGATAACTCCCCACGGGAGAAGTAATGCCTCAGGGCAGCTAATGTGGATGATGGGAGTGATGGTGTGAGCGTCCCAGTAGTAATGGTGCTGGTGCGGCGATGAAACACAGAGACGTGTGGTGCAGTTCAGGGTCTTTACTGATGGTATAAAGCAGACCCTCCCGGGAGTACTGGTTAGCAGTAGGGGCCTGGTCAGTCTGTGAGCAAGCAGGATCTCCCCTGGCCAGGTGGAGTTGTAGGCCTCCCCGACTATCTGCACTTTCCTGGCTACCTTACTCTATGCGGGTAGAAGTAGCCCACGTCCCTGAGTATACCGTGTGGTGCTCACCCGTATGGCCGGTGACTTGGGGCCTTCCGTTAGCCTCCGCTTCACGATGGTGGTGCTGGTCCCTTGCTTGTGACCGTGCCTTCGGGTTTCTAAGGCCAGAGGACATGGAATCCCCTGCCGGTTGGATTCTGCTGCTGGACCTGGATGTCCCCACAGCCTCGGACTCCGTGTCCGGGTTAGTGTCTTCAGCCAAGGCGAGCTTTCTAGCTTCCAGCCTCTGGCACTCGCTCCTGCTCCTACAGAGCTCCTGTTGTAACTCTCCCTGTGTCTGGAACTTCACTCCAGGCTCTGACTAACTTAATCCCGCCCCAGACCCAGTTTATAAGGGCAGATTCCTCCCCTCCCAGGTCTGGGTGGGCCGTGTTGCATGCTTAGGGCTCCTGACCAGAGAAACCTCCCACTTGCTCTCAGACATAATATCTCTATTACTGTGGTAACCAGACCCCTGGGGTGCCACACATTCCCTCCCGTTTTCCCTTCTTGGAAAGTAAGTAAGGCTGGCTCCTACATATATTCTCCAGGCCATAGGCCCCGGACGTTTAGGGACGTTTCCTCGCAGTTATCCGCTTCCTCTTTCCTCATGCTGCCCTTTTCTCTCTTCCTCTCGCTGCATGTCTGCTGACCTTCAGCCCCCAGGGCCCTGAACTCGTTCTCTTCCTCAACCTTACCTCCTGCACAAGCTTGAATGTTACAGCTAACACAACTCTACTAACCTATCTGTCCCAAACAGGAAATGCTTATAACCTTTACTCCTCCCACTTATGAAAGTCCCTAGACTCAATAACTATGATTTCTAACTATTTCTAGCACTACAGTGCCTCCTATCCTGAACCCCTGATTTCTATCTAACCTTGTTCTACTCCTACACTTATATATTATTATTTCCCTATATTACCCTATTACAATAAATTAACACACATTCTTAATATTCCACTATGATACATATACCATATATTACACATATACCTGTTTTGCCAGGGAGTGATGCAGAGCGTGTGCAAGCGTTCACATATGCATGAGGGAGAGACCTGTGAATCACTGGCAACAGCGCTGGATATAGCCGGCTGGAAACCATAGCCAAAAATGAGAATAGTCTGTTTTTCCCCCCCGATCTTTAAAATGCTTGAGCATTTCAGAGAACAATATACCTGCCTGTAATTGTGTTACCGGGTTCTAATTCATGCAGTCCGTGGTTTGGGCAGCACAAATCCCTTTAAAGGGAACATATCACCAGGTTTTTCCAATGTAAAGTACGGTCACCACCTTTAAGCTTCCTCCCCTCCCAGGTCTGGGTGGGCCGTGTTGCATGCTTAGGGCTCCTGACCAGAGAAACCTCCCACTTGCTCTCAGACATAATATCTCTATTACTGGGGTGCCACATTCCCCCCTAGTAAATTTTAGTACTCCGGGACTAAACACATTTTTTTTAAAGAAACATAAATACAGGGTATAACAATAACACAATAACATATTTACAAGCTTTACTTCTTTAAAGGTCACGGCGTGTCCGCAACCGGGTGTCCATATCACCCAAGGTGAAGTTTTAAGCGAAGTAGGGGACCTGTCCAAAGCAAACCCCTTGCGTTGGCCCTGGGCGTGGCTGCAAGGCTGGAGCTAGCTACTTTGGGCCGCAAGTAGGCCACACCAGACAGGTTTTCTCTTCCGCGGCCGTCTTCGCAAGAGGCACAATGTGCAACTATCTACAAGAATGTTCCGGTTATCCAGTGTCCATAACCTGTTAGTCCAAATAAATCTGCAGGGTAACTGAGAAACATAATTAGTAACAGGCAACAAACATAAACCATAAACAGTTAAACAGATAAATTCACAGTGCATTACTTATATTCTCCAGCGAGCGGGCATCTGACCTCTAGTGACTCTAATGGACCTATGGAGCTCACTAACTGGTCCTGCACTACAAGGTGTAGAAGGTGTTATGGGTAAGCTGGGCAGCTGTCTGCGCACTCTTTGGCTCACTAGGGGCACGGCAGGCTCACTACTAGCAGAGGGTTGATTCTCCTGTGCTGCTGGTGTGGATTCTTCTGCCTCCTGGGCCGGCTGCTCTTCCAGCTCTACCTGGTCTTCTGTAGGCACTTGAGGGGCTGGCTGGAGAAAGGTGAGGACGGGCACCACAATAGCGTTGTTTACTTGTGTCCAGGACCGGGGAATGTCTCCGAGTACGGTGCTGATCATTTCCTCTTTTTCATCTACGGGTGGAGGGTCTTCCTGATCTTCATCCGTGCTTTGCAACTTCTCAGGGGCACTTTTTCAGGTGGTCTCTGGAGACAGTGGCTGTGGTCTCTCCTCCATCCTTGCTGATGACGTACACCTTTGGATTATTGCGGCTTGAGGGCAGTACGGTGTACGGGTCCTTTTCCCACTGGTCGTCCAACTTATGGAGCCACCTTTTTCTTTTCAAGACCTGCTCTCCAGGTACCAGAGGAACAGTGGGAGCATGTTGGTTATAAGTCCTCTCCTGCCTTTCTCTTGATTGACAGAGACTTCGCTCGACGCTCTCTTGTACTTTCCGGTACTGCTGCTGCCGTTCTGTATCCCAGTCTGTCTCTGGTGAGGTGTCCTCGGGTATCAGGACTCCCATATCCAGGTCAACAGGCAGATTACCAGGTCTTGCTCGCATTAGGTAGGCCGGGGTACAGTTGGTGGAACCTACCGGGGTGTGGTTATACAGGTCCACCAGATCGGGCAGTTTCTCAGGCCACAGACTGCGTTCTTCCAGGGGCAATGTTTTTAGCAGATCTATCACCACATGGTTCATCTTCTCGCAGAGTCCATTGGTTTGCGGGTGATAGGGCGTTGTTCTTATCTTCTTGCAGCCATACAGGTTGCAGAACTCCTGGAAGACCTCCGCTTCAAAGGCTGGTCCTTGGTCCGTCAGCACTTGGTCCGGGTACCCGTGTGGGCGGCAGAAGTGCAGCTGGAAGGCTCTGGCTGCTGTCTGAGCCGTCAGGTCTTTGACAGGGACCACCACCAGGAACCGGGAGTAGTGATCCACGATGGTTAGGGCGTAGACATACTCGCTTCTGCTTGGAGCCAGTTTAACATGGTCCAGAGCGACCAGTTCCAGCGGTTGCCTGGTGATGATGGGCCGCAGGGGAGTCCTCTGGCTGGCACGGTCCCTTCTTCTTAGATTGCATGGGCCACAGTCTCTACACCACCTCTCAATGGCTCCTCTCATGCCTATCCAGTAGAACCGTTCACGCAGCAGGAACTCCAGCTTCTTCCATCCGAAGTGCCCTGCCCCATTGTGGTAGGCCTCCAGCACCATAGCTGCGTCCCGTCTCGGTACCACCACCTGCCAGATCAGTTCATGTGTCCGGGAATTGACCATTCTGCGGCACAACTTCTCCTTGTAGAGGAACAGTCGGCTCTTTTCCGTCCACAGTTGCTTGGTCTCTTCCGGAGCGTCTGGGTCCAGGCGGGCGTCAGCCTGGGTCAGCATCTCCTTCACCAGACGGACTGCGGGGTCACTGTCTTGCGTCTCCGCCCAGTTGTAGTGGGGTAAGGGGTTGAACGTAGCGGATCGCTGGCCCCTCACACGGTGGGAATACTGGGTAATCCCATGACGGTGAAACGCAGGGAGTTCGATCTCTTCCAATTCTTCTGGATCCTCCCCTTCATCCGGTAGGTTTGGCATCCTGGACAGGGCATCCGCGCTGGTATTAGAGCGTCCTGCCCGGTATTTGATTGTGAACTCAAAATTGGACAGGCGGGCAATCCATCTCTGCTCCAGGGCACCCAGTCTTGCAGTGTCCAGGTGTGTCAACGGGTTGTTGTCCGTGTACACGGTGAACCTGGAAGAGGCAAGGTAATGCTTGAAACGTTCGGTTACTGCCCACACCACTGCCAGGAACTCTAGCTTGAACGAGCTGTAATTCTCAGGGTTTCTTTCCGTGGGTCGCAGTTTTCGGCTGGCGTAAACAATTACCCGTTCTCTCCCCTGCTGGATCTGGGACAGTACGGCTCCTAGCCCGATGTTACTTGCGTCCGTGTAGAGGATAAAGGGCTGGCTGTAATCAGGGTACGCCAGGATTTCATCCCCCGTGAGGGCCATCTTCAGCTGGCGGAAGGACTCCTCTTCCAGCTTTTCCCATTTGAAGGGTGGCTTCTGGTTTTTGGCCTTCCTGGACTGGCCTATCAGGAGGTCCTGCATAGGAGCTGCCTTCTTGGTAAAACCGGGAATGAATCTTCGGTAGTAGCCTACCAACCTGAGGAACTGCCGCACTTCCTTTATGCTGGATGGTCTTGGCCAGTCCTTAATCACGGTGATCTTGTCAGGGTCGGGGGCTACTCCGTCAGCACTCACCACGTGTCCCAGGTACTGTACCTTTGGCTTCAGTATATGACACTTTGAGGGTTTTACCTTTAGGCCATAGTTTGCCAGGGCTTCAAACACTTCTGCCAGGTGTTCCAGATGGTCCTCATAGGTCTTGGAATAGACGATGACGTCGTCCAGGTATAGTAGGACCGTCTCGAAGTTCCGGTGTCCCAGACAGCATTCCATCAACCGTTGGAAGGTTCCTGGTGCGTTGCAGAGCCCGAACGGCATACAGTTAAATTCGCTGAGTCCCATCGGGGTGGTGAATGCGGTCTTCTCCCGGTCCGCCTCTGCTACAGGAACCTGCCAGTACCCGCTAGTGAGATCCAAAGTAGAGAAGAAGTTAGTAGATTTTAATGCAGCTAAGGACTCTTCTATCCTTGGTAACGGGTACGCATCTTTGTGTGTGATACGGTTGACCTTCCTGTAGTCTACACACATTCTCATGGTGTTGTCTTTCTTTTTCACTAAGACCAGTGGAGCTGCCCAGGGGCTACAGCTGTCCCTAATTACCCCAGCCTCTTTCATGTCTTTTAGCATCCCCTTGGCATGTTGATAGTGTGCAGGGGGTACGGGTCGGTATCTCTCCTTTATAGGAGGATGGTCTCCCGTGGGGATTAGAGATGAGCGGTGTTCGACTAGAACTGTTCGCCAATCTCAAATTCGAGCTGTTTTGGGCGGTGTTCGAGTTGTTCGATAAACCCGAACGATTTGCAAAAAATTCGGCTGTTCGAGGTTATGTTCGATAACTGTTCGTGCACCAAAAGCGTGTCCTGCATGTCTGGTGCTATTTAGAGCACCAATCATGCAGGGATTGTCTGCCACTCACTGTAATGCCACAGCCATGGTGGTTGTGGCATTACAGTGATTGCCCAAATCGATGGGAACTGTGCTCACAGTGAAACACGAAAAGCCGGCAATTCAGCAGCGGCATACACCGGTACCCAACAATTTAGAACCGAAAGAATAGAGCTTCACACATAGATTAGATAGATATACACATGTCAGCCACATATATACGAAGTACAGTGAAAGTGCTGCTTACTGTACTTGTCATTTAGCGTAAAGGATTTATCAAAAAAAATAATAGTGTTTTCATGCACCGTCTCTTTAAAAAAGCCGGCCGGCAATTCAGCATCTGTACCCAACAATTTAGAATAGAAGGAATAGAGAATCACACATAGATTAGATAGATAGAAACATGTCAGTCACATATATATGAAGTACAGTGACAGTGTTGCTTACTCTACTTGTCATTTAGTGTAAAGGATTTATTAAAAAAAATAATAGTGTTTTCATGCACCGTCTCTTTAAGAAAGCCGGCCGGCAATTCAGCATCTGTACCCGACAATTTATAACAGACAGAATAGAGCATCACACATAGATTAGATAGATAGAAACATGTCAGTCACATATATATGAAGTACAGTGACAGTGTTGCTTACTGTACTTGTCATTTAGTGTAAAGGATTTATTAAAAAAAATAATAGTGTTTTCATGCACCGTCTCTTTAAGAAAGCCGGCCGGCAATTCAGCATCTGTACCCGACAATTTATAACAGACAGAATAGAGCTTCACACATAGATTAGATAGATAGAAACATGTCAGTCACATATATATGAAGTACAGTGATAGTGTTGGTTACTGTACTTGTCATTTAGTATTAAAATAAAGGATTTATTATTAAAAAAATTGGCGTGGGGTTCCCCTTAATTTTAGTCTCTAGCGGAGGTTAAGCAGACAGCTGGGGCAGATGTTTGAAGCCTGGGAAGGGGGTAATACCCACGGAGCTTCCCAGGCTACTAATATCAGCCCCCAGCTGAATACATAGCCTTTACTAGCTATTAAAATGGGGGACCCCCCCAAAAAATAACGTGGGGTCCCCCCTAATTTAATAGCTAGCAAAGGCTAGGCAGACAGCTGGGGGCTGATATTAATAGCCCAGGAAGGGAGCCATGAATATTGGCCCCCTCCCAGGCTAGAAACACCAGCCGTCAGCCGCCCCAGAAATGGCGCATTCATAGGATGCGCCAATTCTGGCACTTAGCCTCGCTCTTCCACGCTGCCCTGGTGCGATGGCAGGGGGTAATAGGGCTGGGGTTGATGTCAGCTTATAATGCCAGCTGACATCAAGCCCAGGTTAGTAATGGAGAGGCGTCTATAAGACACCTCCATTACTAACCCCATAGTCAAAGTTAAAAAAAAACACAAACACCCAGAATAAAGTCCTTTAATTGAAATAAAGACACAATTCTTTATTGTTCTAAATTAAACCATATTTACCATCACGCCCATTCCAGCTGAAGCCAACGATCTCCTGTAATAAAAGAAAAATAATAAAGCAACATCATCCTTACCTTTCCATGGTTCCCAGGATGGCTTCAGCTCTGCTACATCGAGATGACAGGCTGGACCGCAGCAGAACGCCGCCATCCAGCCTGTCATCCCGCAGACACTGAGAAGAGCAGGCATGCTTGCGCTCCACATTGTCTCTCTGACGGCATAGAGATGAGCCGAGGTCATGTCCAATGAACTCGGCTCACCTCATGCACGTCACTTACAGCGTGGGAGAATTCTCACGCTGAAGCGCTGAGTGCAGGAGAATTTTCCCACGCTGTCAGTGAGGTGCATGAGGTGAGCTGAGTTCATTGGACATGAGCTCACCTCATGCACGTCACTGACAGCGTGGGAGAATTCTCCTGCACTCAGCACTTCAGCGTGAGAATTTTCCCACGCTGTCAGTGACGTGCATGAGGTGAGCCGAGTTCATTGGACATGACCTCGGCTCATCTGGATGCCGTCACAGCGAGACACTGAGGAGCGCAAGCATGCCTGCTCTTCTCAGTGTCTGCGGCATGACAGGCTGGATGGCAGCGTTCTGCTGCGGTCCAGCCTGTCATCTCGATGTAGCAGAGCTGAAGCTGTCGTGGGAGCCATGGAAAGGTAAGGATGATGTTGCTTTATTATTTTTCTTTTATTTCAGGAGATCGTTGGCTTCAGCTGGAATGGGCGTGATGGTAAGTATGGTTTAATTTAGAACAATAAAGAATTGTGTGTTTATTTCAATTAAAGGACTTTATTCTGGGTGTTGTGTTTTTTTTAAATACTTTACTAGAAATTCATGGCGGTCATGTCTAATACTGGCGTGACCCCATGAATTTTGGGCTTGGGGCCAGCTGATAATACCAAGCTGGCCCTAACCCCTTTATTACCCAGTGAGCCACCGCACCAGGGCCCTGGATGAGTTGGGTACAGCGCCAGAAGATGGCGCTTCTATGAACGCGCCATTTTCCGGGGTGGCTGCGGACTGCAATTTGCAGCGGGGGGGGCCCAGAAAGCTTGGGCCTCCCTGCGCTGCAGATTCCAGCCCCCAGCTGCCTAGTTGTACCTGGCTGGACACAAAAATAGGGCGAAGCCCCACGTATTTTTTTTTTAATTATTTCATGAAATTCATGAAATAATTAAGAAAAAAAGGCCTTCCCTATATTGTTGTGTCCGGCCAGGTACAAATAGTCAGCTGGTGGTTGGGGGCAGCCCGTTCCTGCCTGCTGTACCTGGCTGGACACAAATATAGTGCGAAGCCCCACTTCAATTTTTTTAAATTATTTCAGGAAATTCATGAAATAATTAAAAAAAAATTGACGTGGGGCTTCGCACTATATTTGTGTCCAGTCAGGTGCAGCAGGCAGGAACGGGCTGCCCCCAACCACCAGCTGCCTATTTGTACCTGGCCGGACACAACAATATAGGGAAGCCCTTTTTTTCTTAATTATTTCATGAAATAATTTAAAGAAAATTGACGTGGGGCTTCGCCCTGTTTTTGTGTCCAGCCAGGTACAACTAGGCAGCTGGGGGCTGGAATCCGCAGCGCAGGGAGGCCCAAGCTTTCTGGGGCCCCCCCCCGCTGCAAATTGCAGTCCGCAGCCACCCCAGAAAATGGCGCGTTCATAGAAGCGCCGTCTTCTGGCGCTGTACCCAACTCATCCAGGGCCCTGATGCGGTGGCTCACTGGGTAATAAAGGGGTTAGGGCCAGCTTGGCATTATCAGCTGGCCCTAAGCCCAAAATTCATGGGGTCACGCCAATATTAGACATGACCACCATGAATTTCTAGTAAAGTATTTAAAAAAAACACAACACCCAGAAAAAAGTCCTTTAATTGAAATAAACACACAATTCTTTATTGTTCTAAATTAAACCATACTTACCGTCACGCCCATTCCAGCTGAAGCCAACGATCTCCTGAAATAAAAGAAAAATAATAAAGCAACATCATCCTTACCTTTCCATGGTTCCCATGACAGCTTCAGCTCTGCTACATCGAGATGACAGGCTGGACCGCAGCAGAACGCTGCCATCCAGCCTGTCATCCCGCAGACACTGAGAAGCGCAGGCATGCTTGCGCTCCACAGTGTCTCTCTGTGAGGGCATCCAGATGAGCCGAGTTAATGTCCAATGAACTCGGCTCACCTCATGCACGTCACTGACAGCGTGGGAAAATTCTCCTGCACTCAGCGCTTCAGCGTGGGAGAATTCTCACACTGAAGCGCTGAGTGCAGGAGAATTCTCCCACGCTGTCAGTGACGTGCAGGAGGTGAGCTGAGTTCATTGGACATGAGCTCACCTTATGCACGTCACTGACAGCGTGGGAGAATTCTCCTGCACTCAGCGCTTCAGCGTGAGAATTTTCCCACGCTGTCAGTGACGTGCATGAGGTGCGCCGAGTTCATTGGACATGAACTCGTCTCATCTTTATGCCGTCACAGCCAGACACTGCAGAGCGCAAGCAAGCCTGCTCTTCTTAGTGTCTGCGGGATGATAGGCTGGATGGCAGCGTTCTGCTGCGGTCCAGCCTGTCATCTCGATGTAGCAGAGCTGAAGCTGTCGTGGGAACCATGGAAAGGTAAGGATGATGTTGCTTTATTACTTTTCTTTTATTGCAGGAGATCGTTGGCTTCAGCTGGAATGGGCGTGATGGTAAGTATGGTTTAATTTAGAACAATAAAGGATTGTGTCTTTATTTCAATTAAAGGACTTTATTCTGGGTGTTTGTGTTTTCTTTTAACTTTGACTATGGGGTTAGTAATGGGGGTGTCTTATAGACGCCTCTCCATTACTAACCTGGGCTTGATGTCAGCTGGCATTATAAGCTGACATCAACCCCAGCCCTATTACCCCCTGCCACCGCTACAGGGCAGCGTGGAAGAGCGAGGCTAAGTGCCAGAATTGGCGCATCCTATGAATGCGCCATTTCTGGGGCGGCTGACGGCTGGTGTTTCTAGCCTGGGAGGGGGCCAATATTCATGGCTCCCTTCCTGGGCTATTAATATCAGCCCCCAGCTGTCTGCCTAGCCTTTGCTAGCTATTAAATTAGGGGGGACCCCACGTCATTTTTTTTGGGGGGTCCCCCATTTTAATAGTTAGTAAAGGCTATGTATTCAGCTGGGGGCTCATATTAGTAGCCTGGGAAGCTCCGTGGGTATTACCCCCTTCCCAGGCTTCAAACATCTGCCCCAGCTGTCTGCTTAACCTCCGCTAGAGACTAAAATTAAGGGGAACCCCACGCCAATTTTTTTTAATAATAAATCCTTTATTTTAATACTAAATGACAAGTACAGTAACCAACACTATCACTGTACTTCATATATATGTGACTGACATGTTTCTATCTATCTAATCTATGTGTGAAGCTCTATTCTGTCTGTTATAAATTGTCGGGTACAGATGCTGAATTGCCGGCCGGCTTTTTTAAAGAGACGGTGCATGAAAACACTATTATTTTTTTTAATAAATCCTTTACACTAAATGACAAGTACAGTAAGCAACACTGTCACTGTACTTCATATATATGTGACTGACATGTTTCTATCTATCTAATCTATGTGTGAGGCTCTATTCCTTCTTGTCTAAATTGTCGGGTACCGGTGTATGCCGCTGCTGAATTGCCGGCCGGCTTTTTTAAAGAAAGCGTCTTCTGAGCAGTTTGTCAGCTTTTGGACACCTTTGAAGGTGTTTTCTATGTGTTTCTATGTGTTTTTGTTTGCCTGCCATTGGTTTTAACGGTGTTCGACGGTGTTCTAAGGTGTTCGACGAACAGTTCGACGAACAGTTCCTCGAACATCCCGGTGTTCGACGAACCGAACCGAACCCGAACACTACGGGGGTGGCTCAACACTAGTGGGGATGTGATGTTCTACCCCCTTTACTCGCCCGAAGTCTAGCGGGTGTTTACTAAACACTCTCTTGTACTCTTGAACCACCCGATAGACTCCCTGTTTTTGGTGTGAGGGAGTGGAGTCAGTACCCAAATGCAGTTGCTGACACCAGTCCTCCATTGGTTTCTTAGAGCCGTTACCTTCCTCTGGTTGAGATGGAGGCAAGGGTTCCATGGCCTGTACAGAGTTCTGGTTGATAGTGAACAATTTGGCTAGCGTGGCATACCGGGGCAGGTATACTTCTCTCTCCCCGATATTTATGATGCGGACGGGCACCCTCCCATGGCGTACATCGACCACCCCCCGTGCTGTCAAAATGGTGGGCCTACTGTCTGAGTAGACGGGTTCTACCATTGCTTGGTAGTCTCTACCTCTTAGACCAATAGCTGCCCGGCACCAAATCATCATCTCACTTTTTGGGGGCATGGCAATAGGGAACGGGTCACACATTCTCACGCTACCTATCTCACCACCAGATAATTCCACCTGTTGCCGTTTTATCAGTGCCCGGATCTCTTTTTGGAGCACATGCTGCTGGCTGGAACTGGCGTTCTTGGCAACCTGCTGCAAAATAAGAATCACTTCTGCAAGACAGTTTTCAATTACGTTAGTACCTAGGGTTATTTTTGGGTGACTCTCGCGACGGTCAATGTCCACAATGATAAGTCCTTGTGCCGGCAGTTCAACTTTACCGACCTTGATGGTCATTTCCTTAAATCCTATCTGTGGCACGGGCTGACCATTGCTGGCGATAATGCTCAGGTCGTCATCTGGGTAGCGGGTTATGTCCGAGTCATTCCAGTACTGCTTGAAGAGCACGTACGGGATGGTGGTGACCTGTGACCCGGTGTCTAGTAGGGCACTCATATGAATGCCATCCAGTACCACAGGCAAGACCGGACGTCCCCCTACGTATTTGTCACGCCAGTTTGATGGGCCTGATGATCTTATGCCTGGGGGTTGGCCCTCTACCCCAGGTTGTGCCTGTTTAAATGACAGTACCTTGCCATATGTCCGGGTTGATTGCAGCGGCGGCAGATGGGTCGTCTGTCCTCGTTGTATCTGTCGCTGGGTCTTCCTCTGGCCGGTGGGGTCCTCCTCAGTCGGCGCCACGGGACGTCCTCCGGTGCGGATGCCAGCTGGATCTTTCCTGGAGAAGAGACCTGTAAAGACTGCACAGTTCTGGTTAGCGCGGCAACGCTTTTAGTCAGCTCTTGGACCTGATGGTGCAGGTCTGTAGCCGGGTCATTGTTCAAAGCCTGCGCATCAGCTCCCACAGGCCCTGCAGACAAGGGCGCCGCGTCCTGGTGATAAGTGATGGCAGGGCGCCTTTGGGTCACAGCGCCACCTGGTGCCGGTTCTCGGAGCACCCGGATGGCTCTGTCCTTGAACTGTGCAAAGTCCAGGTCAGGGTCCTGTAAGGCCATAGCCCGCAACTGGGTTCGGTGGGCATTGCACAGTAGACCCTCAATAAATTGTTCAGTCAACAGCTTGTCTTCATTTCCCACGCTGTCAGGGTCTGCCTGCTTAATGGCTCTCAGGGCCTCTTGTAGGTTTAGGGCATAGTCTCTTATACTTTCATGTGCCCGTTGTTTGCACCCGTAAAATCTTAGTTTTATCTCGGCTGAGGTGCGGGTGTCAAATGTGTCTTTCAGCCGGGCTAGTATTTCTCTGACAGTCCTCTTCTTCCCAGGTGACCAGGACTTTACCTCCCTTTGGGCTGCCCCGATTAGCTGGGCCACCAGGATGCTCACTTTTTGCTCTTCCGTGAGGGGGTATACCTGGAAGAGGCTATCAAGTCTTTCCCTAAAGTCACTCAGGGTATGTGACTCCCCTGAGTACTGGGGTAGCCAGGTTGCCCCTGGGATATAGGGCATGGTGGATGGCATGACTGCTGCAGCGGTTGCGCTGGCGGTGGCTGTGGGTTGTAGTTCTCCGTGGCGGTAACCCGGTCCGTGCCCAGGGCGGTCAAACCAGTGGCAGTCTATTGGTATTGTAATTGTCCGACTACGCCACCCGTGGATTGCGGTCAGTGGGGACCGCCGCTGCGCTGCAGACCGCTGAGGCTGATGTAGTTTGCGCAGCCGAGTATGGGATAACTCCCCACGGGAGAAGTAATGCCTCAGGGCAGCTAATGTGGATGATGATGGGAGTGATGGTGTGAGCGTCCCAGTAGTAATGGTGCTGGTGCGGCGATGAAACACAGAGACGTGTGGTGCAGTTCAGGGTCTTTACTGATGGTATAAAGCAGACCCTCCCGGGAGTACTGGTTAGCAGTAGGGGCCTGGTCAGTCTGTGAGCAAGCAGGATCTCCCCTGGCCAGGTGGAGTTGTAGGCCTCCCCGACTATCTGCACTCTTTCCTGGCTACCTTGCTCTATGCGGGTAGAAGTAGCCCACGTCCCTGAGTATACCGTGTGGTGCTCACCCGTATGGCCGGTGACTTGGGGCCTTCCGTTAGCCTCCGCTTCACGATGGCAGTACTGGTCCCTTGCTTGTGACCGTGCCTTCGGGTTTCTAAGGCCAGAGGACATGGAATCCCCTGCCGGTTGGATTCTGCTGCTGGACCTGGATGTCCCCACAGCCTCGGACTCCGTGTCCGGGTTATTGTCTTCAGCCAAGGCGAGCTTTCTAGCTTCCAGCCTCTGGCACTCGCTCCTGCTCCTACAGAGCTCCTGTTGTAACTCTCCCTGTGTCTGGAACTTCACTCCAGGCTCTGACTAACTTAATCCCGCCCCAGACCCAGTTTATAAGGGCAGATTCCTCCCCTCCCAGGTCTGGGTGGGCCGTGTTGCATGCTTAGGGCTCCTGACCAGAGAAACCTCCCACTTGCTCTCAGACATAATATCTCTATTACTGTGGTAACCAGACCCCTGGGGTGCCACACATTCCCTCCCGTTTTCCCTTCTTGGAAAGTAAGTAAGGCTGGCTCCTACATATATTCTCCAGGCCGTAGGCCCCGGACGTTTAGGGAAGTTTCCTCGCAGTTATCCGCTTCCTCTTTCCTCATGCTGCCCTTTTCTCTCTTCCTCTCGCTGCATGTCTGCTGACCTTCAGCCCCCAGGGCCCTGAACTCGTTCTCTTCCTCAATCTTACCCCCTGCACAAGCTTGAATGTTACAGCTAACACAACTCTACTAACCTATCTGTCCCAAACAGGAAGTGCTTATAACCTTTACTCCTCCCACTTATGAAAGTCCCTAGACTCAATAACTATGATTTCTAACTATTTCTAGCACTACAGTGCCTCCTATCCTGAACCCCTGATTTCTATCTAACCTTGTTCTACTCCTACACTTATATATTATTATTTCCCTATATTACCCTATTACAATAAATTAACACATATTCTTAATATTCCACTATGATACATATACCATATATTACACATATACCTGTTTTGCCAGGGAGTGATGCAGAGCGTGTGCAAGCGTTCACATATGCATGAGGGAGAGACCTGTGAATCACTGGCAACAGCGCTGGATATAGCCGGCTGGAAACCATAGCCAAAAACGAGAATAGTCTGTTTTTCCCCCCCGATCTTTAAAATGCTTGAGCATTTCAGAGAACAATATACCTGCCTGTAATTGTGTTACCAGGTTCTAATTCATGCAGTCCGTGGTTTGGGCAGCACAAATCCCTTTAAAGGGAACATATCACCAGGTTTTTCCAATGTAAAGTACGGTCACCACCTTTAAGCTCTCTTTTAGGTAATTCTGGGATGCTATATGTATGCATGCACATATGTACAGTACAGACCAAAAGTTTGTACACACCTTCTCATTTAAAGATTTTTCTGTATTTTCATGACTATGAAAATTGTACATTCACACTGAAGGCATCAAAACTATGAATTAACACATGTGGAATTATATACTTAACAAAAAAGTGTGAAACAACTGAAAATATGTCTTATATTCTAGGTTCTTCAAAGTAGCCACCTTTTGCTTTGTGACTGCTTTGCACACTCTTGGCATTCTCTTGATGAGCTTCAAGAGGTAGTCACCGGAAATGGTTTTCACTTCACAGGTGTGCCCTGTCAGGTTTAATAAGTGGGATTTGTTGCCTTATAAATGGGGTTGGGACCATCAGTTGTGTTATGCAGAAGTCTGGTGAATACACAGCTGATAGTCCTACTGAATAGACTGTTAGAATTTGTATTATGGCAAGAAAAAAGCAGCTAAGTAAAGAAAAATGAGTGGCCATCATTACTTTAAGAAATGAAGGTCAGTCAGTGCGAAAAATTGGGAAAAATTTGAAAGTGTCCCCAAGTGCAGTTGCAAAAACCATCAAGCGCTACAAAGAAACTGGCTCACATGAGGACCGCCCCAGGAAAGGAAGACCAAGAGTCACCTCTGCTTCTGAGGATAAGTTTATCCGAGTCACCAGCCTCAGAAATCGCAGGTTAACAGCAGCTCAGATTAGAGACCAGGTCAATGCCACACAGAGTTCTAGCAGCAGACACATCTCTTCAACAACTATTAAGAGGAGACTTTGTGCAGCAGGCCTTCATGGTAAAATAGCTGCTAGGAAACCACTGCTAAGGACAGGCAACAAGCAGAAGAGACAAGTTTGAGCTAAAGAACACAAGGAATGGACATTAGACCAGTGGAGATCTGTGCTTTGGTCTGATGAGTCCAAATTTGAGATCTTTGGTTCCAACCACCGTCTCTTTGTGCGACGCAGAAAAGGTGAGCGGATGGACTCTACATGCCTGGTTCCCACCATGAAGCATGGAGGAGGAGGTGTGATGGTACTTTGCTGGTGACACTGTTGGGGTTTTATTCAAAACTGAAGGTATACTGAACCAGCATGGCTACCACAGCATCTTGCAGCGGCATGCTATTCCATCCACTTTGCGTTTAGTTGGACCATCATTTATTTTTCAACAGGACAATGACCCCAAACACACCTCCAGGCTGTGTAAGGGCTATTTGATCAAGAAGGAGAGTGATGGGGTGCTACGCCAGATGACCTGGCCTCCACAGTCACCAGACCTGAACCCAATCGAGATGGTTGGGGTGAGCTGGACTGCAGAGTGAAGGCAAAAGGGCCAACAAGTGCTAAGCATCTCTGGGAACTCCTTCAAGATTGTTTGGAGACCATTTCCGGTGACTACCTCTTGAAGCTCATTAAGAGAATGCCAAGAGTGTGCAAAGCAGTCATCAAAGCAAAAGGTGGCTACTTTGAAGAACCTAGAATATAAGACATATTTTCAGTTGTTTCACACTGTTTTGTTAAGTATATAATTCCACATGTGTTAATTCATAGTTTTGATGCCTTCAGTGTAAATGTACAATTTTCATAGTCAAGAAAATACAGAAAAATCTTTAAATGAGAAGTTGTGTCCAAACTTTTGGTCTGTACTGTATGTCCCTAATCCACTTTGAAAGGCCCCAAAAGACCTTTAATTATACTCCGTTGCCGCCTCTCTTTTTATGATCATCATCCTCCTTCGCTGCTTCATGTGGATGACGCATCCTAGCTCATCAGTGCCCCCTAATCGCACTTCTGTGCACTGCTCTCTGCGCTGCCGAGAGAAGAGTGTAATAGTGAGGAAGGATGTAACCTTCCTTTGGTACTGAAGTGGTTAAAGAAAATGTTTCCATAGTTAGACCTCTCTGAACTGTTGTTAGGCCAAGCTAAGGGGTTAGCTGCAGTGGTCCAGTCCGTAGAGTAGATTGGGAACTTGGTGCCATGGTCAGACATTGAGTATGTCTAGAGCTTAGTTTAACATAATTCCTTGTGGGCTGCAGTACTTGTAACCAGCCACAAGATGCCACTGTCCCGGGTGCAGATGCCAGGTTGAGTCTGCCAGCAATATTGCAGATAGTGAAGGGGTTAATGGTGTGTGATGACAGTCCACAGAGGGTTGGCACATTAGGAAAATCTGTGCTTAGTTTCCAGAAGCAGGTAGTGATGACTCAGTGAGAGTTGGGACAGTGAACTGTACGGGCAGCCTGATTATATGCTGGCTGCTAGGGTAGACGGGAGCTCCGTACCCTCAGACAGTAGGATCACCAGTGTTAAGATCTCCCTACGCAAGAGTCCTGTTAGCCCGACCGGAGAAACTCAAAGGAGGTATTGAGGACCCGGGGCACTTTCAGTCTGCAGGCCGCAAGAGGAAAATAGGACTCCAGGCTAACACGTGGGGGAGATATAGGATCCGGATACACTGTCGATAGTGAGGAAGATTCTCTTGGGCTAGAGATTAGAGTCACAGAGATGCTTCACTTAAAGAGGGAACCAGGGCTGAAGATGTTGCGCCTGTGAGGGAGATTAACCTGTCGGGCCTTATCCATTATATCTGCCTGTAAATATTGTACATATTCCTCTTCCCCAAGTAAAGTCCCAGTTATGGTTACCTCGTGTCTTCTGAATTTATTATTGTTCTGGTCCCAGAAGAGAAATGCCTGGAGACAGCCGCGATCAGATGGTCTGAAGTAAGTGGAGAGCACCACAAACACGGCCACACATCAGAGGGAGGACACGGCTTGTCTGTAGGGTGCCAGAGCGAGCAGGGGCTAAAGCTCACCCACGACTACCTCGCTGAGGCACCTTACAAGAGCACAGTACTCAAGTGCACACCCTCTTTAGCCTTTCCCGGCCTTTCCTTGCCCCTCGGCAAGAGCGCTTGCTCAGCAGCGCCATGGGGGGACACTGTGTGGATGACGTAGTATGCATCATCCACATGAGGCAGGGAAGGAGAACGGCGATTGTAGGAAGAAAGGAGGCATCAAGACCAGAGACGCCCATTGGACTGTACCGCACTTTTTGTGCCTTGCAGAGGGGATTGGGAACATATAGACTACATACCAGAATGCTGTAAAAGAGGGCTTAAAGGGTGTAGTCTTAGTTTATATTGGGAAAACCTGGTGACAGGTTCCCTTTAAATGCTGAGAATCCAAAGTTTTGAAGGTGAGTGGTATTGAGATTGCATTTTCCCATGCCACTGAAAAGTATTAATAACAATGCAAGGGAACCCCAGGTATCCATGGAAATTAATGATTTCTTTTTATGAGAAATAACATCTCTACCAGTGTGAGTCACTCCCTGCAAATCCTGCGGAGATTATTGGGAGCAACGCTGCAAAGTAAATTCTCCAAAACAATGAAGCGATGTATCCAGAGATGTACGATGGATGAGAACTCAGTATGTTGTGTTTCCACATTTTATAGACGCTACGTCTGCGGAAGACGTTATTCAATTATATCGTTTACGTATATAACAAACATTTATGCATTTATGTGATTACTTTGCCCTTTAGGCTTCGGGAAGTATCACTGGACTTATCTGAGACAGGATTTCCTGTTCGGCTCTTATATAATGAAGATTCCTGCTCATCAGGATATAACAATAATTCTATACATCATGTAAAGGGGCTTTTAAGGAAGGCCTTTAATATGTTATCTATAGAGGTCTGATCCCAGGAGCATCACTGCAATAAACCTGCTGTTTATGTGGGGGTGTCTGGTGGTACGGCTCAACGCGAGGTCATGGCAGTACCTGACATAGCTGCATGGATGATTGTGCCAGGTACATATATACTGTATTTGTACATGGACTTTAAAAGGGCTGTCCCTCTTAAAAACACATTTTCGAAGACAATATCCAGAAATATATCTCATCTGATGTGGTGAATCCTCAAAGCCCTTGCGGGGCATGAGCAGTATTTTTGCAACATGAACACATGTCATTGGTGCAGCAGAGCTTTCCATTTGGAATAGCAGATACTGGTGTGACAGGATGGCAACTGGAGGAGCAGAAATGGAACTATAGGAATTAATGAAGCAGAGTTGATGCAGTGGTAACAGGTGTAGTAGAGGGAGCAGAGGAGAAACAGCAATGAGGAACCAGGATAGCAGAGCTGATTTGCACAGAAGTTTCAAAGGCAAAACTGACCCAGCCAGGTAGCAGAGTGAACTCATCTTGAGGAACCAGAGTAGCAGAGCTGAGTTGCAGCAGAGTTCAATATTTCAGATCTGACCAGCAATATAGCAGAGTTAAATCAGCTATGTAGCAAAGCTGAGTTTGCAGCAGACTGCAATGGCAGAGCTGCCACATCAATATAGAATAATTTAAGGGGTTGTCCTCCTTTGTGGACTTCTTTTTTTTCTTCTTACTTAATTGCATGCAATTGGGGCTAAAAATAATTTTTGCAATTAGGTTTCATTAACAATTTTGCAGGCTGCTAGTGGAGGAGCCTGTGACAAGACCTGTCCATCAATCTTGCCCAATTGAAAACCTCACAGGAGAAAACTGCTTTTCTATTGGAGGAGACTGATGTCTGGTCACATAGTCCTCCTCCACCAGCAGCCATTGTATGGACCAGAGAGCTGTGCAATCTGTGAAGAAAGCTGCACTAATAACTGCAGGAGAACTTGTCATACCGATATAATAGTAAGTACCACAAATTCATGTCCTCAACGCATTTGTAAAAATAAAGATAATGTGACCGACTCTGGTAACTCATTCTGCAGCCAGCAATAGTGTAATATAGCGGTTTTAGGAGACAAATGGTGCAAAATTGTTAATGAAAACCAATTGCAAAAATGTATCTTTGGCCTCAATTGCATGTGACGCGCCCCCTGGGCCTGTGTTGTGCAGGGAATACCCGGAGCCGGATCGCTGGGGGTTGTAGTCTCCGTGGCGCCGACCCGGTCCGTGCCCAGGGTGGTCAATTCAGTGGCAGTCATATTAGTGAGATAATAGTCCGACTACGCCACCCGTGGATTGCGGTCAGTGGGGACCGCTGCTGCAAGGCAGACCGCTGAGGCCAGTGTTGTGTGTGCAGCTAAGAACGGGATGACTCCCCACAGGAGGAGTATAGCCTCAGGGCAGTTAGTGTGGATGATGGGAGTGATGGTGCACAAGCGCAGCAGGAATAACTCAGAGTCCGTGCAGTGCAGTTCAGGGTCTTTACTGATGTTATAAAGCAGACCCTCCCGGGAGTACTGGCTAGCAGTAGAGACCTGGTCAGTCTGAGAGCTAGCAGGATCTCCCCTGGCCAGGTGGAGTTGTGGGCCTCCCCGTCTATCTGTATTCTTTCCTGGCTACCTTGCTGTGTGCGGGTAGAAGTAGCCCACGTCCCTGAGTATACCGTGTGGTGCTCACCCGTACGGCCGGTGACTTGGGGCCTTCTGTTAGCCTCCGCTTCACGATGGCGGTGCTGGTCCCTTGCTTGTGACCGTGCCTCCGGGCTTCTCTGGCCAGAGGACATGGAATCCCCTGCCGGTTGGATTCTGCTGCTGGACCTGGATGTCCCCACAGCCTCGGACTCCGTGTCCGGTCTTAATGTCTTCAGCCAGAGCGAGCTATCTAGCTTCCAGCCCCTGGCACTCGCTCCTGCTCCTACAGAGCTCCTTGCTGACACTTTCCCTGTGTCTGGAACTGTCTCCAGGCTCTGACTGACCTAATCCCGCCCCAGACCCAGTTTATAAGGGCAGATTCCTCCCCTCCCAGGTCTGGGCGGGCGGTGTTGCATGCTTAGGGCTCCTGACAAGAGAAACCTCCCACTTGCTCTCAGACATAATATTTCTATTATTGTGGTAACCAGACCCCTGGGGTGCCACATTCCCCCCTAGTAAAATTTAGTACTCCGGGACTAAACATATTTTTAAAGAAACATAAATGCAGGGTATAACAATAACAAGACAACATGAAAAAGTACATTTTGTGGTCACGGCGTTTCCGTAACCGGGTGTCCATATCACCCAAGGTGAAGTTTTTGAGAAGAGGTAGGGGACCTGTCCAAAGAAAACCCCTTGCGTTGGCCTTGGGCGTGGCTGCAAGGCTGAAGCTAGCTACTTTGGGCCGCAAGGAGGCCACGCCAGACAGGTTTTCTCTTCCTCGGCCGTCTTCGCAAGAGGCACAATGTGCAACTATCTACAAGATTGTTCCGGTTATCCAGCGTCCATAACCTGTTAGTCCATAGAAATCTGCAGGGTAACTGAGAAACATAATTAATAACAGGCAACAACAAAAACCATAAACATTTTCAAGAAACAGGTAAATTTACAGTGCATTACTTTATATTCTCCAGCGAGCGGGCATCTGACCTCTAGTGACTCTAGTGGACCTACGGAGCTCACTAACTGGTCCTGCACTACAGGGTGTAGGAGGTGTTATGGGTAAGCTGGGCAGCTGTCTGCGTACTGTTTGGCTCACTAGGGGCACGGCAGGCTCACTACTAGCAGAGGGTTGATCCTCCTGCGCTGCTGGTGTGGACTCTTCTGCCTCCTGGGCCGGCTGCTCTTACAGCTCTACCTGGTCTTCTGTAGGCACTTGAGGGGCTGGCTGGAGAAAGGTGAGGACGGGCACCACGATAGCGTTGTTTACTTGTGTCCAGGACCGGGGAAAGTCTCCGAGTACGGTGCTGATCATTTCCTCCTTTTCCTCTATGGGTTGAGGGTCTTCCTGATCTTCATCCGTGCTTTGCAACTTCTCGGGGCACTTTTTCAGGTGGTCTCTGGAGACAGTGGCTGTGGTCTCTCCTCCATCCTTGCTGATGACGTACACCTTTGGATTATTGTGGCTTGAGGGCAGTACGGTGTACGGGTCCTTTTCCCACTGGTCGTCCAACTTATGGAGCCGCCTTTTTCTTTTCAAGACCTGCTCTCCAGGTACCAGGGGAACAGCGGGAGCATGTTGGTTATAAGTCCTCTCCTGCCTTTCTCTTGATTGACAGAGACTTCGCTCGACGCTCTCCTGTACTTTCCGGTACTGCTGCTGCCGTTCTGTATCCCAGTCTGCCTCTGGCGAGGTGTCCTCGGGTGTCAGGACTCACATATCCAGGTCAACAGGCAGCTTACCAGGTCTTGCTCGCATTAGGTAAGCCGGGGTACAGTTGGTGGAACCTACCGGGATGTGGTTATACAGGTCCACCAGATCGGGCAGTTTCTCAGGCCACAGACTGCGTTCTTCCAGGGGCAATGTTTTTAGCAGATCTATCACCACCTGGTTCATCTTCTCGCAGAGTCCATTGGTTTGGGGGTGATAGGGCGTTGTTTTTATCTTCTTGCAGCCATACAGGTTGCAGAACTCCTGGAAGACCTCCGCTTCGAAGGCTGGTCCTTGGTCCATCAGCACTTGGTCCGTGTACCCGTGTGGGCGGCAGAAGTGCAGCTGGAAGGCTCTGGCTGCTGTCTGAGCCGTCAAGTCTTTGACAGGGACCACTACCAGGAACCGGGAGTAGTGATCCACGATGGTTAGGGCGTAGACATACCCGCTTCTGCTTGGAGCCAGTTTAACATGGTCCAGAGCGACCAGTTCCAGCTGCTGCCTGGTGAGGATGGGCTGCAGGGGAGTCCTCTGGCTGGCACGGTCCCTTCTTCTTAGATTTCACGGGCCACAGTCTCTACACCATCTCTCAATGGCTCCTCTCATGCCTATCCAGTAGAACCGTTCACGCAGCAGGAACTCCAGCTTCTTCCATCCGAAGTGCCCTGCCCCATTGTGGTAGGCCTCCAGCACCATAGCTGCGTCCCGTCTCGGTACCACAACCTGCCAGATCAGTTCATGTGTCCGGGAATTGACCACTCTGCGGCACAACTTCTCCTTGTAGAGAAACAGTCTGCTTTTTTCCGTCCACAGTTGCTTGGTCTCTTCCGGAGCGTCTGGGTCCAGGCGGGCATCAGCCTGGGTCAGCATCTCCTTCACCAGACGGACTGCAGGGTCACTGTCTTGCGTCTCCGCCCAGTTGTAGTGGGGTAAGGGGTTGAACGTAGCGGATCGCTGGCCCCTCACACGGTGGGAATACTGGGTAATCCCATGACGGTGGAACGCAGGGAGTTCGACCTCTTCCAGTTCTTCTGGATCTTCCCCTCCGTCCGGTAGGTTTGGCATCCTGGACAGGGCGTCCGCGTTGGTATTGGAGCGTCCTGCCCGGTATTTGATCGTGAACTCATAATTGGACAGGCGGGCCATCCATCTCTGCTCCAGGGCACCCAGTCTTGCAGTGTCCAGGTGTGTCAACGGGTTGTTGTCCGTGTGCACGGTGAACCTGGAAGAGGCAAGGTAATGCTTAAAACGTTCGGTTACCGCCCACACCACTGCCAGGAACTCTAGCTTGAACGAGCTGTAATTCTCAGGGTTTCTTTCCGTGGGTCGCAGTTTTCGGCTGGCGTAAACAATTACCCGTTCTCTCCCCTGCTGGATCTGGGACAGTACGGCTCCTAGCCCGATGTTGCTTGCGTCCGTGTGGAGGATAAAGGGCTGGCTGTAATCAGGGTACGCCAGGATTTCATCCCCTGTGAGGGCCATCTTCAGCTGGCGGAATGACTCCTCTTCCAGCTTTTCCCATCTGAAGGGTGGCTTCTGGTTTTTGGCCTTCCTGGACTGGCCTATCAGGAGGTCCTGCATAGGAGCTGCCTTCTTGGTAAAACCGGGAATGAATCTTCGGTAGTAGCCTACCAACCCGAGGAACTGCCGCACTTCCTTTATGCTGGATGGTCTTGGCCAGTCCTTAATCACGGTGATCTTGTCAGGGTCGGGGGCTACTCCGTCAGCACTCACCACGTGTCCCAGGTACTGTACCTTTGGCTTCAGTAGATGACACTTTGAGGGTTTTACCTTTAGGCCATAGTTTGCCAGGGCTTCAAACACTTCTGCCAGGTGTTCCAGATGGTCCTTATATGTCTTGGAATAGACGATGACATCGTCCAGGTATAATAGGACCGTCTCGAAGTTCCGGTGTCCCAGACAGCATTCCATCAACCGTTGGAAGGTTCCTGGTGCGTTGCAGAGCCCGAACGGCATACAGTTAAATTCGCTGAGTCCCATCGGGGTGGTGAATGTGGTCTTCTCCCGGTCCGCCTCTGCTACAGGAACCTGCCAGTACCCGCTAGTGAGATCCAAAGTAGAGAAGAAGTTAGCAGATTTTAATGCAGCTAAGGTCTCTTCTATCCTTGGTAACGGGTACGGATCTTTGTGTGTGATACGGTTGACCTTCCTGTAGTCTACACACATTCTCATGGTGTTGTCTTTCCTTTTTACTAGGACTAGTGGAGCTGCCCAGGGGCTACAGCTGTCCCTAATTACCCCAGCCTCCTTCATGTCTTTTAGCATCCCCTTGGCGTGTTGATAGTGTGCAGGGGGTACGGGTCGGTATCTCTCCTTTATGGGAGGATGGTCTCCCGTGGGGATGTGATGTTCTACCCCCTTTACTCGCCCAAAGTCTAACGGGTGTTTGCTAAACACTCTCTCGTACTCTTGAACCACCCAATAGACTCCCTGTTTTTGGTGTGAGGGAGTGGAGTCAGTACCCAAATGCAGTTGCTGACACCAGTCCTCCATTGGTTTCTTAGAGCCGTTACCTTCCTCTGGTTGAGATGGAGGCAAGGGTTCCACGGCCTGTACAGAGTTCTGGTTGATGGTGAACAATTTGGCTACCGTGGCATACCGGGGCAGGTATACTTCTCTCTCCCCGATATTTATGACGCGGACGGGCACCCTCCCATGGCGTACATCGACCACCCCCCGTGCTGTCAAAATGGTGGGCCTACTGTCTGAGTAGACGGGTTCTACCATTGCTTGGTAGTCTCTACCTCTTAGACCAATAGCTGCCCGGCACCAAATCATCATCTCACTTTTCGGTGGCATGGCAATAGGGAACGGGTCACACATTCTCACGCTACCAATCTCACCACCAGATAGTTCCACCTGTTGCCGTTTCATCAGTGCCCGGATCTCTTTTTGGAGGACACGCTGCTGGCTGGAACTGGCGTTCTTGGCAACCTGTTGCAAAATAAGAATCACCTCTGCAAGACAGTTTTCGATTACGTTAGTACCTAGGATTATTTTTGGGTGACTCTCGCGACGGTCAATGTCCACAATGATCAGTCCTTGTGCCGGCAGTTCAACCTTACCGACCTCGATGGTCACCTCTTTAAATCCTATCTGTGGCACGGGCTGACCATTGCTGGCGATAATGCTCAGGTCGTCATCTGGGTAGCGGGTTATGTCCGAGTCATTCCAGTACCGCTTGAAGAGCACGTACGGGATGGTAGTCACCTGTGACCCAGTGTCTAGTAGGGCACCCATAGGAATGCCATCCAGTACCACAGGCAAGACCGGACGTCCCCCTACGTATTTATCACGCCAGTTCGATGGGCCTGATGATCTTATGCCTGGGGGTTGGCCCTCTACCCCAGGTTGTGCCCGTTTAAATGACAGTACCTTGCCATATGTCCGGGTTGATTGCAGCAGCGGCAGATGGGTTGTCCCTCCTCGTTGTATCGGTTTCTGGGTCTTCCTCTGGCTGGTGGGGTCCTCCTCAGTCGGCGCCATGGGACGTCCTCCGGTCCGGATGCCAGCTGGATCTTTTCTGGAGAAGAGACCTGTAAAGACTGCACAGTTCTGGTTAGCGCGGCAACGCTCTTAGTCAGCTCTTGGACCTGATGGTGCAGGTCTGTAGCCGGGTTATTGTTCAAAGCCTGCGCATCAGCTCCCACAGGCCCTGCAGACAAGGGCGCCGCGTCCTGGTGATAAGTGATAGCAGGGCGCCTGTGGGTCACAGCGCCACCTGGTGCCGGTTCTCGGAGCACCCGGATGGCTCTGTCCTTGAACTGTGCAAAGTCCAGGTCAGGGTCCTGTAAGGCCATTGCCCGCAACTGGGTTCGGTGGGCATTGCACAGTAGACCCTCAATAAATTGTTCGGTCAACAGCTTGTCTTCATTCCCCACGCTGTCAGGGTCTGCCTGCTTAATGGCTCTCAGGGTCTCTTGTAGGTTTAGAGCACAGTCTCTTATACTTTCATGTGCCCGTTGTTTGCACCCGTAAAATCTGAGCTTTATTTCGGCTGAGGTTCGGGTATCAAATGTGTCTTTCAGCCGGGCTAGTATTTCTCTGACAGTCCTCTTCTTCCTAGGTGGCCAGGACTTTACCTCCCTTTGGGCTGCCCCGATTAACTGGGCCACCAGGATGCTCACTTTTTGCTCTTCCGTGAGGGGGTATACCTGGAAGAGGCTATCCAGTCTTTCCCTAAAGTCACTTAGGGTATGTGACTCCCCTGAGTACTGGGGTAGCCAGGTTGCCCCCGGGATATAGGGCATGGTGAATGGCATGACCGCAGCAGCGGTTGCGCTGGTGGCAGCTGTGGCGGTGGAGCTTCCCTCTGTGTCCGACATCCTCCTTCCCCCCTAGTGGACCGTGGCCTACCTCCGCAGTCGATCGTCGGGGTTGAGGACCTTGCGTCGCGCTCCTGTGACGTCAGCGTCGCTCCCTCTCCCTTCCAGGACCTTGCGCAGCGTCAGCGCGTGGGGCGGAGCTTCGGATCTCGCGCGCTTTCGGCGTCCACGCCCCTCTTCTTCCCGCGCGGCGTCCCGAAGATGGCGTCCGATGGCGGGAAGCTGCTGCGGATGGCGGGAAGACGGCAAAAAATGGCGGGAACCGACCCAAGATGGCGTCCGATGGCGGGAAACGACTCCGGACGGCGGGAAACTTCTCTCAGGTAAGTGCAAAAGTCTTTTTTTTTCTTTTTTTCAGGCACGCAATACCCGTTGATGCGGGTTGGTTTGAATCCTGCCGACTACGCCAAAGTTGACGCGCCCCCTGGGCCTGTGTTGTGCAGGGAATACCCGGAGCCGGATCGCTGGGGGTTGTAGTCTCCGTGGCGCCGACCCGGTCCGTGCCCAGGGTGGTCAATTCAGTGGCAGTCTTATTAGTGAGATAATAGTCCGACTACGCCACCCGTGGGTTGCTGTCAGTGGGGCCCGCCGCTGCAAGGCAGAACGCTGAGGCCGGTGTTGTGTGTGCAGCTAAGAACGGGATGACTCCGCACGGGAGGAGTATAGCCTCAGGGCAGTTAGTGTGGATGATGGGAGTGATGGTGCACGAGCGCAGCAGGAATAACTCAGAGTCCGTGCAGTGCAGTTCAGGGTCTTTACTGATGTTATAAAGCAGACCCTCCCGGGAGTACTGGCTAGCAGTAGAGGCCTGGTCAGTCTGAGAGCTAGCAGGATCTCCCCTGGCCAGGTGGAGTTGTAGGCCTCCCCGTCTATCTTCCCTGGCTACCTTGCTGTGTGCGGGTAGAAGTAGCCCACGTCCCTGAGTATACCGTGTGGTGCTGACCCGTACGGCCGGTGACATGGCGCCTTCTGTTAGCCTCCGCTTCACGATGGCGGTGCTGGTCCCTTGCTTGTGACCGTGCCTCCGGGCTTCTCTGGCCAGAGGACATGGAATCCCCTGCCGGTTGGATTCTGCTGCTGGACCTGGATGTCCCCACAGCCTCGGACTCCGTGTCCGGTCTTAATGTCTTCAGCCAGGGCGAGCTATCTAGCTTCCAGCCCCTGGCACTCGCTCCTGCTCCTACAGAGCTCCTTGCTGACACTTTCCCTGTGTCTGGAACTGTCTCCAGGCTCTGACTGACCTAATCCCGCCCCAGACCCAGTTTATAAGGGCAGATTCCTCCCCTCCCAGGTCTGGGCGGGCGGTGTTGCATGCTTAGGGCTCCTGACCAGAGAAACCTCCCACTTTCCTTCAGACATAATATTTCTATTATTGTGGTAACCAGACCCCTGGGGTGCCACACATGCATTTAAGTAAGAAAAAAAAGTGTCCACAAAGACGGACACCCCCTTTAAACTTACCAATGAAGAAGAGGTGGTGCAGAGCTTGGTTTGTATCAGAGTTCAAGAACTGGTGCAAGATCATGATGTGAAGAAGTCGTCAGTAGTGATGAGCGCAAGTGCTCGTTACACAAGTTTGCCTAGGGAGCTCGGGTATGCATCGAGTATTGCGGGTGCTCAATTGACATGTTCGAGTCCCTGCACCCTCATGTTTCACAGCTGTTAGACAACCACAAAACATGCGGGGATTGCTTGACAAACATGGACAATCCTCGCATGTTTTGTGGCTGTCTAACAGCCGAGAAACATGCGGCCGCAGGGACTCGAACATCTCACTTGAGCACCTGCGATACTCAGTACATACCTGAGAACCCTAGGCAAACTCAATTAACGAGCACTTGCACTCATCACTATTCCTCAGTAGTAGTGTGGATGCCAGATGGTTCTCTGCTGCCTGAGTTGGGCTACACGGCCCGGGAAAGTGACATCCCATAGATGTGTCCAATGCACAGAGGGACCCAGCAGCAGCTGGAGGAGGGCGCAGCGCCTGGTGCTAGATCTAGGATATGTAACAGGTCCTTCGTTAAATATCCTAATTTGTTGGCCAGAGCGCAAAGCAATTCAAAAATTCTCTTTTCTGAATTACACTGGCAACCCATTGATTTGACTTAGCATTGTGTAATTGTTCATTTTTCCCGTGGAGGCACTGCAGAAAAATGAAACACATACTGCCAGGTTTATCCATTGATTACTGCTTAGGATTTTTTGTGATCTACATATTGCCAGGAAACTCTTCCATCAAATAGGGATTGTACAAAATGGATAACTCCTTTAAATATATGACAATATGCATAATCTACTAATCTCCTAGGCACAGCTACATATAAAGATATAAATTACGGTAATCAATTTAGAACAATGAAAAATTATATGCCGTCTCCATATCGGGTAAAAATTTCGGCCATTGATTTAATTTATGATGGCAGGTTATTTTGTAGATATTCCGATAGATCTTCTGAAATTGCAGATATGAAGGTGACACATTTCTATAGCCTGCAGCACGGCATTCATAACACTAATCTTTGTCTACTTGGCTCCATAAAAATATGAACAAAACTACAGATGTGTTCACCCTCTAGGCTCTTTTTACTATCAAATGCATACGCCAAGAAAACTCTCAATGTATACTGTGGTAGAGCGGCTTGCTCGGCTGTACACGGAGGTAGACACGGAACACTGTCTCTTTAAGTTTCGGATTGGTTTATTAAAAACGGCATAAACCAATCTAGAGTTCATAAAATAAACACTGCCGACTCGGCATAATGGCAAAGCAAAATAACACGATACGGCACAGTCCGTATATTGGCCGGGGTCCGGCTACTCAGGATTAACCAAACATGGTTCAGGTTTAGCATAACACATTCAAACTCCTCTCTGGAGCAAGCCTTTCCAGATACTGAACAACTCCTAAGTCAAAAGGCTGGCTATTTATAGCCCAGACCACACCCTGGCGTGGAGATATGGTAAATGACCTCCCACCTGCACTATGGTCATTCACAAAAAAAACAGCCCTTTTAAAATGGCGGTTTAACCCTCTCAGCACATAACATGCTGGAGAAGATTTCCAGGTTTCACATCATTTTCCTGATGGAGAACAGCAGGTATGGCAGTAGGCAATCCCAGTCTCGACCATCCTTCTCCACGAACTTCTTCAGCATAGACTTCAAGGTCTTGTTGAATCTTTCCACCAGGCCGTCTGTCTGCGGATGGTATACTGACGTCCAGAGCTTTGTAATCTCGAGAGCTTTACACCACTCCCTCATTGCCTTGGACATAAAAGGTGTTCCCTGATCCGTCAGGATCTCCTTTGGCAGGCCCGTTTGGGAGAAAATATGCACTAGTTCTCTGGCTCTACTCTTGGCAGAGGAGTTTCTCAGTGGTACTGCCTCCAGATACCGCGCTGCATAGTCCAGAACTGTCAGGATGTATTGGTAGCCTCTGGCAGAATTAACCGAGGGCCCGACAAGGTCCATGGCAATCGGGTCAAACGGGACCTCTATAATAGGCAATGGCACTAGAGGTCTTTGGAAGTGGGACACGGGAGCAGTTAGCTGACAGGTGGTGCAGGACCAGCAGTCATTAACAATCTCTCTATGACATCCAAGCCCGTAGAACCTCTGCAGGACCTGCTCCCAAATTTTGTCTACCCCCAGATGCCCACCCAAGATATGAGAATGGGCCAAGTCTAATACCTTACGCCTATAGGGACCTGGCACCACCAACTGCTCTACCACTTCCCCTCTTAGTTTATTGACCCGATAAAGGAGTTCCTCATTTAGTGTAAAATATGGGAACCTTGTGTCAGCCCCCGACTCTTGAGCAACCCCATTTATTACAGACACATTTATCAATGGCATTTTTCAATGTGAGATCCTGCATCTGTGCAGTACCAAAATTCCCCCCCAGAAATTCCCAACTCAGGAATCTCTGCCTCTTGGGTCACCGTCTCGTCCTCGTCACTGGCAAGGACACACCGAGTATTCATCCGTCTCCGACTACATTGGGGATTCAACATGGTGGAACCAGCTCCTTCCTGAGTCACATGGTATGCCTGCTTTCCGCCATAGGTCCCAGAACAGGTTAAAGTCCCACCCTATTATTACTGGGTGTAGCAGGTCCTTAACTACCCCGACCTCATGGGACTCAGCCCTGCAGTTAGAATTTATGGTCACCCTGGCCAAAGGGTAGTCCATGGCATCCCCATGAATATAGCGTACAAGCACATTTTTTCCGGGGATCAACTGATGAGGAAGTGTGGCCCTTACCAGAGTCACCAAACTCCCTGAGTCCAAAAGTCAAGCCACCAATATCCCATTTATAGTCACGGGACATGACTTTGACCCCTCATTGGGCTGATTGCCTACCCCGCCTGCTGTGTGGACTTAGTAAGAACACCGGCATCTCAGGCTACAGTCCACTTGCTCGGAGATCAGGGGGCAGCGGGTGGCTATATGGCCGGGGCCGTGACATCTCCAACATATAATAACTCCTGCAGGGACCTTGGGCTTTACCTCCCTTGGCCCTTTTGACCTTGGTCGCCCTACACCCTTTTGGGCCTCCGCCCCCGGTTGGGACCCCCCAGTATGGAGCATGGAACCTTCAACCTCCTGATACCTCTCGATTAGTTCATCGGCGTTCCAGGGATCACCCTGGGCAACCCAAGTTGGCCTCAGCAGGAAATGTACAAATCGGTCCATCATCACTCACTCTACCATCTGCGCAGGGGTAGAGGACTCCGGCTGCAACCATTTTTGGACTAAGTGCAGTAGGTCAAACATTTCGGAGCAAGGGGGTTTCTCATGGTGATACGCTCAGCGGTGGACCCGTCTCGCCCTGACCCAAGCTCGCCAATATTTCCATTTTTAATTTTCCATGTTCCTTGGCATCTTGCAAGGCCAAGTCATAGTAAGTCTTCTGGGGCTCCCCTGTCAAATATGGTGTCAGGACCTCTGCCCATTGCTCTGGCGGAAGTTTCTCCCTCTCGGCGACCCTTTCAAATACGGTCAGAAAGGCCTCTATGTCATCACCCAGGGTAATTTTCTGCAGAGCTCTCCTTACTGCTTTCCAGATAGAAAAATCGTCCACTGACCTTATAGTTGGAGCTGTCACTGTGCCACGAATCGCCTCAGTGAGCAAATCAATTTGCTGCTGCTGTTGTCAGCGCTGGTCCTGTTGCTGCTGGAGCCGCTGCATTGTTTTCAATGGGGTTCAGGTTTTGGTTCAAGAAAGAGAGCGAGAATATTTTCTTGTTTAAATGTCCGGGCCCCATTGTTTTCAATGGGGTTCGAGAGAGAGAATATTTCCAGTACAAAAGTTCGAGTCCCATTGTTTTCAATGGGGTTCAGCTTCTGGTTCAAGAGAGATCGAGAGAGAGTGAGAGAGAGAGAATATTTTTCGGTTCAAAAGTCCAGATCCCATTGTTTTCAATGGGGTTTGGGTTCTTGTTCAAGTTCGTGTAAAGTTCTGGTACCCGAACCAAACTTTGTAATTAAGTTCAGGTCGGGTATCTGAACCAGAACTTCCTCGGGTCCGCTCATCCCTGTTCACAAGCTTGCAGTCTATAAGGCCAGTTTAACATGTTGTTTTCGTTACGTACAATTAAAAGGGAACGATTTTCATCAGAGATTTTCATCTATCTTTGGTTCGTGGGTCCGTCTTAAGCATCAGTGTGACATCTGTTTTTCTCATGTGTAATTAACGTAAAAAATAGACAGAACTCGGATTACAATCAGTTTGCTGTGCATTTTTTCAAAGACTCATTCACTTGAATGAGTAATTTTGATCCAAAAATCAGACCAAAATCGGACATGCCTGTTAGTTTTTTTTGCTTATAGTCCACAAATAAAAAGGACAAGACCATAGATTATAAAAGGTATGTGTTTAATATGTTAAAAATATGGATAGAACAGGTATGAGAAAATTGGACGTGTGAATGGGGGCTAAGGATATAGTGGTGTCGCAAAAGGTAAAAAGTGCTTGTATTGAATGGTCCAACCATCTTTTATAATAAATAAGGGTACTCATATAGAGTCTCATGAGTTGGTCACCAGCCAGTGTCTCTGTACATGTTCACATACATAGTGCTATTGAGTGAATGGAATGTGTTGGAACGAATGATAGAAGGGACCAGATACTGAGAAAAATGTAAGAAAGGAGAACTGAAAAAAGTTAGGTTAGTGAGATTATGTGAAAGACCTCTCTAAAGAGATGTGCTTTTATGGCACTCTTAAAACTGTGGTCACTAGGAATTAATTGTATTTTATTGTATATTGGGTATCGCATTCCAGAGAACTGGTGCAGCACAAGAGAAGTCTTGGAGACGGGAGTGGGAGGTTCAGAATATAGGCAATGTTAGTCTTACATCATTAGAAGAACGTAGAGCACAGGTAGGGTGGTAGACAGAAATAAAAAAGGGTGTTGCAGTACTGTGGAGAGGGTAAGTAGGGTGGTGATGTGGGAGGAGATGTCATGAGGTTCAGCACTGTAGCATGGGTAGGGTGGTAGAGATGCTGGAGGAGATCTAGGGCAGTTCAGCACTGTGAAGAGCCTTATGGGTAAGAGTGATAAGCTTGTATTCTGTAGCAGATGGTCAACCAGTGCAATGACTGGTACAGGGTGGAGGCATCGGTGTAGCAGCTGAACAGAAAGATCAGCCTGGCTGCTGCATTCATAGGTGTAGTAGGGGTAGTGGTATGTAGACTATTTATGTATTAGGTTCTAAGGCGTATCTATTTCATTTGGAGTAATACTGCAAATCTTTGAAATTTTTCCACTCATGGACTTAGCAACTGTAGTGATACATTCTATTGCTCTATACATTGCTATCTAGATATGTTCCTTATGAAAATGTTTTGTTGAGAATTCTTTGGATTCCAAAGATAAAGAATCCATAGAGAAATTGGACATTTTTCTCTGTGAGATACTGGTCTATTTTGGAAACAAAGCCTATATTTTAGCCAGCTCTCTGAAGAATTTGCTAAGGGATGTTAGTCCTTTTAAGTGTTTCCATAAAAAATTGTGTTTTTTGTACAACAGCACGCTAGGTAATAAAATGCTGTAATATATTAGAGGAAGATATTAAAATGAATGTGTAGACTTTACTATATACACTCCTCAACATTGAAATTGCAGTGCCATAAAGGAAAAGTCATGGAATTCTGGAAATTAAAGGATGGATACACTTGTTAATTATATCAAAATGATGAAGATATGGAAAGAACATTTTCAAAACACATTGATATATTCAGTTTTGAGTATAGTGCAACATGCAGAAATCCCCGCACGTCTACTATCAATAAGGTTATTAATTTTGTGCTCAAGCTCCGAATGCATTTGGGCACACAAATAATCAAGATGTACACACATTGATGTTCCTGTGACTACAGTTGCACATATTATTCAGAAATTTAAGATCCATGGGACTGTAGCCTACCTCCCTGGACGTGGTCGCAGGAGGAAAATTGATGACAAATCAAAGAGGATAATATGAATGGTAACAAAAGAGCCCAGGATAACTTCTAAAGAGATTAAAGGTGAACTTCAAGCTCAAGGAACATCAGTGTCAAATCGCACCATCCGTTGTTGTTTGATCCAAAGTGGACTTCATGGGAGACGATCAACGAGAACACCATTGTTGAAAAAAAATCCTAAAAAAGTCAGACTGGAATTTGCCAAACTACATGTTGACAAGCCACAATGCTTCTGGGAGAATGTCCTATGGACAGGTGGACAAAAATGAAAGTTTTGGCAAGGCAGATCAGCTCTATGTTCACAGATGGAAAAATTAAGCATATCAAGAAAAGAACACTGTCCCTACTGTGAAACATGGAGGAGGCTCTGTTATGTTCTGGGGCTGCTTTGCTGCATATAGCACAGGGTGTCTTGAATCTGTGCAGGGTACAGTGAAATCTTAAGACTATCAAGGGATTCTAGAGAGAAATGTGCTGCCCAGTGTCAGAAAGCTTGATCTCAGTCGCAGGTCATGGATCTTGCAACAGGATAATGACCCAAAACACACAGCTAAAAACACCCAAGAATGGCTAAGAGGAAAACATTGGACTATTCTGAAGTGGCCTTCTATGAGCCCTGACCTAAATCCTATTGAGCATCTTTGGAAAGAGCTGAAACATGCCGTCTGGGAAAGGCAACCTTCAAACACGAGACAACTGGAGCAGTTTGGAGCAGTCTGGAGCCAAAATACCTGTTGAGAGGTGCAGAGGTCTCATTACAGTTACAGGAATCGTTTGATTGCAGTGATTGCCTCAAAAGGTTGTTCAACAAAATATTAAGTTAAGAAGAACCATCATTTCTGTCCAGGCCTATTTCATGTGTTTCATTTTTTTTAATTCTGTGGAAGCAGAAAAGCAATGTCTGACTTTCATTTGTTCATTTTCATAGATTTTTAATTTATTATTACTTTTGTAAGATTCAAGTTATTTCTGTGACCATTGTGGGTTTTTCTTTCATTAAACGAGGGGTACCAACAATTTTGACCACGTGTGTATTTGTTTTATTAACCTACAGTACAGACCAAAATTTTGGACACACCTTCTCATTTAAAGATTTTTCTGTATTTTCATGACTATGAAAATTGTACATTCACACTGAAGGCATCAAAACTATGAATTAACACATGTGGAATTATATACTTAACAAAAAAGTGTGAAACAACTGAAAATATGTCTTATATTCTAGGTTCTTCAAAGTAGCCACCTTTTGCTTTGATGACTGCTTTGCACACTCTTGGCATTCTCTTCAAGAGGTAGTCACCGGAAATGGTCTTCCAACAATCTTGAAGGAGTTCCCAGAGATGCTTAGCACTTGTTGGCCCTTTTGCCTTCACTCTGCGGTCCAGCTCACCCCAAACCATCTCGATTGGGTTCAGGTCTGGTGACTGTGGAGGCCAGGTCATCTGGCGTAGCACCCCATCACTCTCCTTCTTGGTCAAATAGCCCTTACACAGCCTGGAGTTGTGTTTGGGGTCATTGTCCTGTTGAAAAATAAATGATGGTCCAACTAAACGCAAACCGGATGGAATAGCATGCCGCTGCAAGATGCTGTGGTAGCCATGCTGGTTCAGTATGCCTTCAATTTTGAATAAATACCCAACAGTGTCACCAGCAAAGCACCCCCACACCAGCACACCTCCTCCTCCATGCTTCACGGTGGGAACCAGGCATGTAGAGTCCATCCGTTCACCTTTTCTGCGTCGCACAAAGACACGGTGGTTGGAACCAAAGATCTCAAATTTGGACTCATCAGACCAAAGCACAGATTTCCACTGGTTTAATGTCCATTCCTTGTGTTCTTTAGCCCAAACTTGTCTCTTCTGCTTGTTGCCTGTCCTTAGCAGTGGTTTCCTCTTAACAGTTGTTGAAGAGATGTGTCTGCTGCTAGAACTCTGTGTGGCATTGACCTGGTCTCTAATCTGAGCTGCTGTTAACCTGTGATTTCTGAGGCTGGTGACTCGGATAAACTTATCCTCAGAAGCAGAGGTGACTCTTGGTCTTCCTTTCCTGGGGCGGTCCTCATGTGAGCCAGTTTCTTTGTAGCGCTTGATGGTTTTTGCAACTGCACTTGGGGACACTTTCAAAGTTTGCCCAATTTTTCGGACTGACTGACCTTCATTTCTTAGGCTATGTGCCCACGTTGCGGACCTGAAGCATATTTTTTACGCTTCTCCCTGGCGGGAAAATCTCATGCGGATATTAAATGCGGTTTTCCCGCCAGGTAGAAGCGTTTGTGAGGCGTCTTTGCATGCATTTCCGCATGCGGGTTATCAAGCACTTCTCCAAGCATCACTTGGAAAAGTGCTTGACAACTTGTTCAGAATGGTAAAAAATAAAAAAATAAACTTTATACTCACCTTCTGATGCATTCTCTGCCCCGTCCGGAGGCTTGAGCGGCTCACGCTGTTGTGTGCAGGACCTGCGGTGACGTCATTGAGTCATGTGGTGGGTCACATGACTCAATGACGTGGCAGGTCCTTCAGACAACAGCGCGACGGAGGGAAAACATCAGAAGATAAGTATAAACTTTATTTTATTCTTTTTTTTACAGGTTCTTTGGTACCCAGGTCTGGATGAGAGTCTCCTCTCATCCAGACTTGGGTACCATCCGCACATTGATTCCGCTGCGCTTCCGCAAAATTAATGAACATGCTGCGGATTTTTGACCGCAGCATATACGCTGCGGAAAAATCCGCAGCATGGGCATTGACATTGCGGAATGCCATTGGGGACCATGGGGTGCGGATATACATGCGTTTTTCAAGCGTTTACGCTGCGGAAATTCCGCAGCATATACGCTTGAAAAACGCTACGTGGGCACACAGCCTTAAAGTAATAATGGCCACTCGTTTTTCTTTACTTAGCTGCTTTTTTCTTGCCACAATACAAATTCTAATAGTCTATTCAGTAGGACTATCAGCTGTGTATCCACCAGACTTCTGCACAACACAACTGATGGTCCCAACCCCATTTATAAGGTAAGAAATCCCACATATTAAACCTGACAGGTTTCACCTGTGAAGTGAAAACCATTTCCGGTGACTACCTCTTGAAGCTCATCAAGAGAATGCCAAGAGTGTGCAAAGCAGTCATCAAAGCAAAAGGTGGCTACTTTGAAAAACCTAGAATATAAGACATATTTTCGGTTGTTTCACACTTTTTTGTTAAGTATATAATTCCACATGTGTTATTTCATAGTTTTGATGCCCTCAGTGTGAATGTACAATTTTCATAGTCATGAAAATACAGAAAAATCTTTAAATGAGAAGGTGTGTCCAAACTTTTGGTCTGTACTGTATATAGCACAATTAATTTCCACAGCACTTTACAGACATTACCATTACCATTGGGGCACACACTCTAAATTCCCTATCAGTATGTCCTTGGTGGGATTTGAGAACGGTGGCGAGAGGTCAGTGGGACACTTGTAGCTGGGCGTCAGGCTCATAGCTTATTGTTGTGTAAATGCCTTCTGATTAGGTGGGATGGGATAATGTATGGTAGGAATTAAATCCAGCTCACTGTGGATGGCATCCTGAAGGTGTTCGGAGCTCAAAGACGCTGCGTCAAGGCGTAGGAAAACCACAAAGTAGAAAAGTCCAGCTCAACGAACTGTGAATACTTTATTCACATAAAGTGTTCCACCTTATGTGAATAAAGTATGCACAGTTCTTTGAACTGGACTCTTCTACTTTGTGATAATGTATGGTAGCCTAGTCAGTCAAGCGCCTTGGCATTGTAGAGCCGAATGTGTGGACAGCATCCAGGAACAACAGAGTTGACTTTGACTTGTCAATCAGGCACCTTGGAAAAGCAGACCTGGATGTGTGGACAACACCCAGGAACAGCAGATCTGAGCCAGGAGTCAGGCGCTTTGGGGTTGCAAAGCCAAGTGTATGGACAACATACAAAAACAGCAGAGGTGTGTTTGTCAAGAGGGACAGTTAGAATTCGTTCTGGAAGAGCCCAGAAATAACACAGCAGGGTTGGTGAATGAGTAACTCCAGTAATGGAAGCTGAAGCAGCATATGTTCAAAACTAAATGGTGCAAAGCCACCCAAGTGGGCCGTAAGAGGTCTAGCCTGATGTCAGTCGAGCAAGCCAGTTTACCATAATAACCATACGCTGAATGATTGGTGAACTTCCGCCGGAACAGGACAGTGGAATAGTTGGGAGGTGTCTGAAATGAGTACAGAGATTTCATTTCTCCCGTGTAAATAGACTGGTAGTACATATACACTACTGTTCAAAAGTTTCGGGTCACCCAGACAATTTTGTGTTTTCCATGAAAACTCATACTTTTATTTATCAAATGAGTTGCAAAATGAATAGAAAATATAGTCCAGACATTGACAAGGTTAGAAATGATTTTTATTAGAAAGAATAATTTTCTCCTTCAAACTTTGCTTTCGTCAAAGAATGCTCCCTTTGCAGCAATTACAGCATTGCAGACCTTTGGGATTCTAGCTGTTGATTTGCTGAGGTAATCTTGAGAAATTTCACCCTATGCATCTGTAGCGCCCCGAGGGTTCGGTTGCTACAGGGGTATTGCACCTCAACCAGAGGTGTGATATTCCACTCCCAGGTAAGGATGGGGTATGGACCAGGGCTCAGTTAGCTGCATACACACACTCACCCCATTTCCGGGGGACAGCTCAACGGTGCTCCCATTTATATATATGCAGGCACAACTGACCATGTCCCTGGCTGGAGTGGGGAGGGGGGAGAGAACCCAGTGATGTAGGAGCAGAGGGGACGGTTTCTGGAGCATAGGAAGGAGCTCATTGGGTGCAGATCACCTGAGCTCAGACACAGAGAGGCAGATAAAAGGTGGGAGCCATCTTTAGTTGGTGGTCAGTTCAGAGGAGTAGTTCAGCCAGAGAGGGCTGACAGGGAGCTGTGGCTCAGCCTGAGCTCAGCTCCACGAGGCAGGCCTAGAGAAGAGGCTGGGGCCAGAGAGGAGAAGAGAAGAAGGAACAGGAAAGAAGGAGAAGATACAGAGAAGTAGAAAGGCTCCAGAAACAAGAAGGCAGAAGGGACCCTAAGAACCCACGAGATATCGGGTGAAGGGTCAGGCAGAATAGGGGGTACCGGATTCCCAAGTTGGTGGAGGTAAATCATCCCTCAGCCAAAAAACGGAGGTCGTGATCATCTATTGGTGCGACCCCCCGCCAAACCTGCTAGGAAGGCACCATATAGGATAGCGGGAAACGGGGCCCACGTTTGCCCGCATAGATCCGCGGCAGCTGGACAGAAGTTTGGTCACTGGTGGGGCACGAGAGGCCAGAGAAAGGACAGAAGGGGGTCCTGTACCATACTCCTGAATTGCCTGGGGGTTGACCGAGCCCCTCACCTGGTGGACGCAGCACGGCTTGGGCAGTGACATGGATAACATCTGTGAGTAAAAACCCTGGACTGCATTATTGGACTCTGTGTTATTTATTGCTGCGCCTGCACCATCACCCCCAGCATCCACCTACATTGCCCTGAGGCTACACTCTTCCCGTGGGGAGTTATCCTACCCCTGTGCTGCACTCTAACACCAGCCTCAGCGGTCTGCCTTGCTGCGGCGGTTATCCCTGACCGCAATCCACGGATGGCATAGTCGGACATTCAAATCTATAAATAGACTACCATACCATTTGGTCTGACCACCCTGAGCCATGGGATCGGGTTGCCACTACTACCCCCAGCATCGTACAGAAGCCCGGTTCCGGGTGCCCCACGGCCCAGGGGGCGAGTCACATCCTGAAGCCCCTCCCACAAGTTGGATGGTTTGATGGGCACTTTGTGTGTACCATACGGTCAAGCTGCTCCCACAACAGCTTAATGGGGTTGAGATCTGGTGACTGCGCTGGCCACTCCATTACAGATAGAATACCAGCTGCCTGCTTCTTCCCTAAATAGTTCATGTATAATTTGGAGGTGTGCTTTGGGTCATTGTCCTGTTGTAGGATGAAATTGGCTCCAATCAAGCGCTGTCCACAGGGTCTGGCATGGCGTTGCCAAATGGAGTGATAGCCTTCCTTATTCAAAATCCCATTTACTTGGTACAAATCTCCCACTTTACTAGCACCAAAGCAACCCCAGACTATCACATTACCTCCACCATGCTTGACAGATGGCGTCAGGCACTCTTCCAGCATCTTTTCAGTTGTTCTGCATCTCACAAATGTTCTTCTCTGTGATCCAAACACCTCAAACTTTGATTCGTCTGTCCATAAAACTTTTTTCCAATCTTCCTCTGTCCAATGTCTGTGTTCTTTTGCCCATATTAATCTCTTCCTTTTATTAGCCAGTCTCAGATATGGCTTTTTCTTTGCCACTTTGCCCTGAAGGCCAGCATCCCGAAGTCGCCTCTTCACTGTAGACGTTGACACTGGCGTTTTGCGTGTACTATTTAATGAAGCTGCTAGTGGAGGAGCTGTGAGGCGTCAATTTCTCAAACTAGAGACTCTAATGTACTTGTCTTGTTGCTCAGTTGTGCAGCGGGGCCTCCCACTTCTCTTTCTACTCTGGTTAGAGCCTGTTTGTGCTCTCCTCTGAAGGGAGTAGTACACACCGTTGTAGGAAATCTCCAGTTTCTTGGCAATTTCTCACATGGAATAGCCTTCATTTCTAAGAACAAGAATAGACTGTCGAGTTTCATATGAAAGTTTTCTTTTTCTGGCCATTTTGAGTGTTTCATAGAACAAACAAATGTAATGCTCCAGATTCTCAACTAGCTCAAAGGAAGGTCAATTTTATAGCTTCTCAAATCAGCCAAACCGTTTTCAGTTGGGCTAACATACTTGTGCCACAGTTTTCTATGGTTTTCTAAACATCCATTAGCCTTCTTACACAGTTAGCAAACACAATGTACCATTAAATCAGTGGAGTGGTGGTTGTTGGAAATGGGCCTCTATACACCTATGTAGATATTGCAATAAAAACAAGGTGTTTGCAGCTAGAATAGTCATTTACCACATTAACAATGTATAGAGTGTATTTTTGATTAATTTAATGTTAGCTTCATTGAAAAAAAATGTGCTTTTCTTTCAAAAATAATACAATTTCTAAATGACCCCAAACTTTTGAACGGTAGTGTATATATGACTAACTCTCCATTGACCACCTTTAGAAGTGGTGGTCACGTTTGTATACTACAGCTACCTTAGATCCATAAAAGTGATTAGAGTCTTGGTCACACATGCAAGGTACTGGTCCATAAATAAATTAATTTGAGACTTTGTTCTCAGAATCGGTAAGGATCCCAACAGTGGAATAACCCCTTTATGGAAGACCTATGACTTACCACAGATATGTAATGTTTTCCCTGGTACAAATGCCTATGGTCTCCTGAGTCAGGGGTTGTTTTACTTTTGTTCCTGAGGCTCTCCATTCCTGAGATATGGCCGTCTCTTCCTTATGTATAAATGTAGTCATTTTACCTGAGTGGGTGTGGTCATAGATTCTTCTAAAGCACCACGCCCATTTGGATAAAAAGACTAGACTTTTATTCAGGAAAGAGAGGGCCATAACTCAGGAATGGAGAGGCTCAGGAACAAAAGAAAAACAGTGCCACTCCTGTCTACTGGTTGTATATGATCTTGCAAGTCAGCCTCCTTTACTGTTGCTGAAATGACATTTCGGACCCAACTCAGGAAAGGTGTGGCAATGTTCCTGTATTAAAGCAGCCATATTTTATGAAACTTGAAAGCTCGTTTTCCTAGGCCAGATGCCACGATTAACATCAGTATTGGCTATGATAGAGAAAGGGGGCTGGTTTAGCTACTAAAATAAGCACGTAGCCAGCCCCCTTCACTCACAGCTCTGATAACGTGCAGGCGCAGTAAATGCAAAATAAGCACGTAGCCAGCCCCCTTCACTCACAGCTCTGATAACGTGCAGGCGCAGTAAATGCAAAATAAGCACGTAGCCAGCCCCCTTCACTCACAGCTCTGATAACGTGCAGGCGCAGTAAATGCAAACTAAGCACGTAGCCAGCCCCCTTCACTCACAGCTCTGGTAACATGCAGGCGCAGTAAATGCAAAATAAGCACGTAGCCAGCCCTCTTCACTCACAGGTCTGGTAACGTGCAGGCGCAGTAAATGCAAAATAAGCACGTAGCCAGCGCCCTTCACTCACAGCTCTGGTAACATGCAGGCGCAGTAAATGCAAAATAAGCACGTAGCCAGCCCCCTTCACTCACAGGTCTGGTAACGTGCAGGCGCAGTAAATGCTGTTCTGCGTCAAGTACAGAGCTGAAAATAAAAGGGCTGGAAAATGGGATTGAGCAGCTAGTAAGTGGCTCTGGAACAACCAGTTAAGGTTGTCTGCCTCACATAATTATATCATATAGGTGGCACAAGAGTTCCTAGAGTTCCTTTCCTCTTCATCTCTGGAGAGGCTATTTGCATATTTAATTTTCCAGAAGAGCATTGCATGGCCTATAAGTCACCTTATATCAGCTTGGCGCTTTCCAAAGGTGAAATGTTTTGAGTATTAGACCCACTTTTAAAGGCCTCTCACCCAGCCTAATCAGACCACTTGCATTGCACTGATGATAGACAAACACCCTGAAACAGGTGTTTGCAGATGGAGTGTCTGGATTGGCTTCTTATCCTAAGTCATGGGACAAAACTCATTAAAGGGTCTTTATTGACTTTTATGGTTACTACATCCAATGGGTGGCACTAGAGTTCTAGTCCTCTTCCTCTCTGAAGAGACAATTTATATTCCCAGAGGAGCATTGCATGGCCTATAAGTCTCCTTACACTGACTTGCTGCTCTCCACAAGGAGAACCATTACCCCTTAAATCCTATGATATATCATGTCAGATGTACTGATGTGAGGTGTAGCTTTAGTGGCTGTGGATCAGTCTCACCTCAGTCCTTGTGCCAGGTAGGGGCAAAACCTCTGTGACACATAATAAGATACCAGTGCTATAAATGGCAAGTGAGGGCCATTAGGGCTGAGTCACGAGTTGCACATCTGGCACTTATCCAATATACGAGGTTAGGTTTTTTACATGTAATGAACCATAATTTGCAGAGAAGTCCCACTCTCCAGGAAAAGATTTTAGTTTTCTTCAAGGAGGAAGGCAGTGGTGATGAGCGATGTGTATGTGCGTGGGTGAGAAAGTGTGGATCGCTTAACTATCACTGTGAAAAACAACTCACGCAGAGTGAGTCACGGAGGGAGGAAAGCTGTAATTGTCACGACACACCTATGCAGTGCCACAACCACTCATTTTACTGAGGAGTAAAGTAATACAGAGAACTAGCTTAAGACAAGAGCAAAAATGGTCTCTAGGCTGAGATATGTCATCAAAACTGCTAGTTCTAGAACAATGCTTGACGAGAATTGTATTTTAAAGGGAAATATCCGTATATTAGCTTATTGTAATTAAATGGAATATGTTGTCAGAAAATGACTCGCTTTAATTGTATTTTTAATTTTTTATTCCTTTTTTTTAATTTTCCATATCACTATTTATAATCGAAAAAAAAAATCTAAGATTTCACGAGGGCCATTAAACCTCATGGTAGACCCTTCCTGTCCTGTACAGAAGACGTTTCATTAGTTTCATTATCGCCACAGACAGAATTACACTTAGTCATAGAAAGACCGGCACTCACATATGTTGAAATAGTTTTTAAGATTTATTCCGTAAGATCATCAGAATCTCATAAGAATGACGCGTTTCGGCCCTGCCAGAGCCTTATTCAGACATCAAGGTTTTGAAAAAGGCTGTGGCAAAGTTAAAACGCATCATTCTTATGATATTCTAATGGAATAAACTATTTCAACATACATGAGTGCAGGTCTTTCTATAACTGTATGCAAGTAGCACATCATCCCTCCACACGCGCACCGCTATCCTAAAGGTGCCGACTGGATGACAAGATCCACCATTCACAAAAGGTGTCATGTTACAGCTCACCTCCTCCCCCTCCCTGAACAAATAACTTTACCCAGAATCGAGCATAAGCAGAAACAATATCTGTTAAAGTCCACATTGCTGTTTTTGTCAACCTGGCTGCTGAAAAGATCAAGAAGTGTGAGTGTAAAATTACACCTAGTGGCCAGTGTGAACATTGTTTTCAAAAATTTTTCCGTACAGTTAGTGAAAAGAAAGTTGAGAAAACTATAAAACAACCTGCAGTAGTATGTACTATTTATAATATTAACACTTTCTTATGGAAAAGATAAGACTTGGTGACCCAATCAGGCATCAGGGCCCCTATATAGCTACAGTGCTTTGAACTTTTCCACATTTTTTCACTTTACGCCCACAAGGTTAAATGTATTTTATTTGGATTTTAGGTGATATACAAACACTAAATAGCAGGTATTTGTGAAGTGTAAAGGAAATGATACACGGTTTTCTAATTATTTTAAAAAATATAAATCAGAAAATTGTGATGTGCATTTGTATTCAGCCCCCCTGAGTCAATACTTTGTCCGACCACCTTTCACTGCAGTTACTTATGCAAGTCTTTTGGGGTCTGTCTCTACCAGCTTTGCATATCTAGAGGCTGAAATTTTTGCCCATTCTTCTCTGCAAACTCGCTCTCAGTGAGGTTAGATGGAGGCGTCTGTGAACAGCAAATTTCTAGTCTTACCACAGACTCTCAATAGCATTTAGGTCTGTACTGTGACTGGGCCATTCATACACATGAATGTAATTTGATCTAAACCATCCATTGTAGCTCTGGCAGGATGTTTAGGGTCGTTGTCCTGCTGGAAGGTGAATCTACGTCCCAGTTTCAAGTATTTTGCAGCATTCCAGTCACCAGGATTGCCCTGTATGTAGCTCGATTCATCTTCCCATCAACTCTGGCCAGCTCTCTGTACCTGCTGAAGAAAAGCATCCCCACAGAATGATGCCACCACCACCATGTTTGACGGTGGGGGTGGTGTTTTCAAGGTGATTTGCAGTGTTCATTTTCCGTCACACATAGCATTATGCATTTTTCCCCAAAAGTTCTACTTTGGTCACATTAGACCAGAGCACCGTCTTCCACATGCTAGCTGTGTCCCCTGCTTGGCTTTTTGAAAACAGGAAAACTGCAAACCGGACTTCTTATGGCTTGCTTTCAAAAATGGCTTTCTTCGTGACACTTTTCCATAAAGGCCAGATTTGTGGAGTATACGACTAAGGCCATGGCCTCACTATCAGTATTTGGTCAGTATTTGGTCAGTATTTTTTCTCAGGAGTAGGAGCCAAAACCAGGTGAGGAACAATCAGAGAAAAGGTATAATAGAAACAAGTCACCAATTCTGCATTTATCAGTCGCTCCTGGTTTTGGCTCCCACTCCTGAGAAAAAATACTGACCAAATACTGAAAGAGGGGCCGTGGCCTAATAGTTGTCCTTTGGACAGATTCTCCCACCTAAGCTGTGCATCTGTGCAGCTCCTCCAGAGCTCTCATTGCTTGGGATGTCAGATTAGGTGGACGGCCATGTTTTGGTAGGTTTTGAGTTGTTCCATACTCCTTCCATTTTTGAATGATGGATTGAACATTGCTCCTTGAGATGTTCAGAACTTGGGCTATTTTTTTCTTATGTTCTTAAACAAACCTATGAGACCTTCAAAGAACATCTGTAGTTATACTGAGAATAAATTACACACAGGTGGACTCAATTTACTAATCATGTGACTTTTGGGGGCAATTGGTCACTCAGTATTTTATTTATGGGCATCAGACTACAGGGGGCTGAATACAAATGCACGTCACAATTTTCAGATTTATGTTTTTATAATATTTAGAAAACCGTGTATTATTTCCTTTACACTGAACAAATACTTGCTATTTTTTGTTGGTATATGACGTAATATCCCAATAAATATATTTAATACTTTTCAAGGCACTGTGCATTTGTAAATACTGTATGTGCAGTTTGTGTCAAGGTTTTACCATAGTTTTATTTTCGAATAGACAAATTGATCTGCAGCAATATAAACCATGTGATTGTCACTGGTGCTGCTTTGCAACCATTGAAATCACTGGAAAAAAAAATGTATCCAGAATGACCAGAAAAACACAATATAGCGGGCATGTCAAGGTTGCCCAAATGTTTCTACCCACATTTACACTGTGTGAATTCCATTTACCATAGTGTAACATCTGGTGACTATTATAATTTTTGGTAGAAGCAAATTAGAGATGTCGTGTACACTGCAGAGTATCACCACAATGATCTTGCCATGTGCTTATAGTCCATATGAAAAAAGTATGGACTCGCCTTCTCTACCCTCCCCAACTTGCTACCATCTCTGCCCTCCCCAACTTGCTACCATCTCTGCCCTCCCCAACTTGCTACCATCTCTGCCCTTCCCAACTTGCTACTATCTCTGCCCTCCCCAACTTTCTATCATCTCTGCCCTCCCCAACTTGCTACCATCTTTGCCCTCCTCAACTTGCTACTATCTCTGCCCTCCCCAACTTTCTATCATCTCTGCCCTTCCCAACTTGCTACCATCTCTGCCCTCCCCAACTTGCTATCATCTTCCCTCCCCAACTTGCTACCATCTCTGCCCTCCCCAACTTGCTACCATCTTCCCTCCCCAACTTGCTACCATCTCTGCCCTCCCCAACTTGCTACCATCTTCCCTCCCCAACTTGTTACTATCTCTGCCCTCCCCAACTTGTTACCATCTCTGCCCTTCTCAACTTGCTACCATCTCCGCCCTCCCCAACTTGCTACCATCTCTGCCCTCCTCAACTTGCTACCATCTCTGCCCTCCCCAACTTGCTACCATCTCTGCCCTTCCCAACTTGCTACTATCTCTGCCCTCCCCAACTTTCTATCATCTCTGCCCTCCCCAACTTGCTACCATCTCTGCCCTCCTCAACTTGCTACTATCTCTGCCCTCCCCAACTTTCTATCATCTCTGCCCTTCCCAACTTGCTACCATCTCTGCCCTCCCCAACTTGCTATCATCTTCCCTCCCCAACTTGCTACCATCTCTGCCCTCCCCAACTTGCTACCATCTTCCCTCCCCAACTTGCTACCATCTCTGCCCTCCCCAACTTGCTACCATCTCTGCCCTCCCCAACTTGCTACCATCTCTGCCCTCCCCAACTTGCTACCATCTCTGCCCTCCCCAACTTGCTACCATCTCTGCCCTCCCCAACTTGCTACCATCTCTGCCCTCCCCAACTTGCTGCCAGCTCGTTTTTTCTCTCCGTACTCTTGTGCTCATTATATCAAGTAGTAAGTAGTGGAGGAAGGGAATTGACAACTGCTCAGAGCACATTTCTGGCTCTAGAATGTGGTTGTCACTTTACAAGTTTCTTCAGTCCATTAGGTTGAATTAAATGAACTCCAGTTCCTGGGAAAGAGAAAGAGAAATCGGCAGTCAAAATTTTTTGAGAAGGATTTAGAAGCGGATCCGCTACAAAAAACGCTTTAAATAAACTTTGAATTTTCTTCCTATTGATTAATTGGAAAATACACTTTGTTGTTCATAAAATGAGGGATTTAGCATTATTTTTTTTACTGCAATGTTTTGAAAATCTGGTCTCAAAAAGAAAGAAGTGTCGTGTTACTTTTTTATATGGCAGAATACATGTAAAATACACTCCGAACTTGACCCCATCAAGTCAAAAAGATACAAAAAAGTGCTGAAAAAAAAAGAAACTTCAAAAACCTTTTCAATACCACTCAGGACAAAAAAAACATCAAATAAACCAAAAAAACTAAACACATCATTTACTGGAGTTAATTCCTCTTGAAAAGTGAAGGGGATAAGATTTAACAAACATCAGCCTCATACTATGAACTTTTCTGGGGGGTTCTTGACATGCGGTACAGATTCTCACTCTGCTGCATGTCATTTTTCTGTTTTAGATAAGCACTGTCTATTTTAGCCCTAATAATGTAGAAGAGATCAAATACACAATGAAACCAGCATCAAAATCTGCATCTAATACTTGGGGAGTTTCCTGCAGATTTGTCACTGGTACCTTTGGACACTACCCAGTATGAAACTAGAAAAATCATGTAGGATGTTATTTTGCGATGATTTTTGCCATTATTTTGGCATTAAAACTCTCCCGACAAAACATCAGATTGCACTTGTACCAATGATAGTCGATGGAGCTGTGCACATTTCTGTACACATCAAAACTAGCAACTTTGTAATATATCCTATCAGAGAAATCTGCTTCTTTCTCCTCCTGGACTGATAAGTCATTCTCAATTCATGAGTAAAATCAGTAAAATCAATGCAGACCGATTTCCCCATGACTGAGAGAGATGGCAGTTGGTGCTTTTAAAATTCTATGGTGAAGGGAGGAGGAGTTAGAAACAGACACAGAGATTCCACTGCAAGTTCTACTGAAACGACAGTTACAGTTCTCCATATAACTTTATAAGCACCAACTGTCACCATAAGCACTGTGTCAGTAATTGGAAAGTCTGTATTCACTGAAGACACATTTTACCTGTGAATTTTGAGAATGAAAGATCAATCCAGGAGGAGAAATAAACAGATTTCTTTGATAAGATATATTACAAAGTTTTCCTTTTAATGTGTACTTATGGGGAAAAGAATTAAAACTACTGTAGCTAGGGTATGTGTTCCGTCGGGGTTCGCTCTGGTAGGCAATGGCAGGGACGCAGTAAAGAGGTTGAAGCTCAGTGTTTTATTCACATGGGCAGCAGAATAAAAATACACAGTCTTACATCAGACAAAGCAAAAGTCCAGTTTGTTTCCACAACATAGGCATACCTCCCAACCTTTGAAGAAGAGAAAGAGGGACAGATCATGCAACGTGCCATGGCAAATTTTGGCCACGCCCTTGTCCACACCCCAATCCACACCCATTTACCATTTCTTTCTCCCCTGGCAGGAGGAGTTGTCAGAGGGACGCTGGTAATGAGGGGCATTCAGCAGACGGCCCTCATCCCCATTCCTGGTAACCATGGCCCCCTCATCCCCAACTTGGTATGCATGGCCCCCTCATCCCTAATCCTGGTATGCATGGCCCCCTCATCCCCAATCCTGGTATGCATGGCCCCCTCATCCCCATTCCTGGTATGCATGACCCCCTCAACCCCAATCCTGGTATGCATAGCCCCTTCATCCACAATCCTGGTATGCATGGCCCCCTCATCCCCAATCCTGGTATGCATGGCCCCTCATCCCCAATCCTGGTATTCATGGCCCCCTCATGCCCAATTCTGATATGCATGACCCCCTCAGACCCAATCCTGGTATGGATTCCCCCTCAGACCAAATCCTGGAATGCATGGCCCCCACAGACCCAATCCTGGTATGCATAGCCCCCTCAGACCCAATCCTGGTATGCATGGCCCCCTCAGACCCAATCCTGGTATGCATGGCCCCCACAGACCCAATCCTGGTATGCATAGCCCCCACAGACCCAATCCTGGTATGCATGGCCCCACAGACCCAATTCTGGTATGCATGGCCGCCTCATCTCCAATCCTGGTATGGATTCCCCCTCAGACCCAATCCTGGTATGCATGGCCCCCAAAACCCAATCCTGGTATGCATGGCCCCACATACCCAATCCTGGTATGCATGGCCCCCTCAGTCCCAATCCTGGTATGCATGGCCCCCTCAGTCCCAATCCTGGTATGCTTGACCCCCCTCAGACCCAATCCTGGTATGCATGGCCCCCTCAGACCCAATCCTGGTATGCATGGCCCCCTCAGAACCAATCCTGGTATGCATGGCCCCCTCCGGCCCAATCCTGGTATGCATTGCCCCTCAGACCCAATCCTGGTATGCATGGCCCCCTCAGACCGAATCCTGGTATATATGGCCCCTCAGACCGAATCCTGGTATATATGGCCCCCTCAGAGCCAATCCTGGTATGCATGGCCCCCTCATCACCAATCATGGTATGGATGGTGCCCTCATCCCCAATCCTGATATGCATGGCCCCCTATCCTGGTATACATAGCCCCCCTTCACTGCACACATGAAAAAAATAAACACTTATGCACACGTGGTCAAAATTGTTGGTACCCCTCGTTTAATGAAAGAAAAACCCACAATGGTCACAGAAATAACTTGAATCTGACAAAAGTAATAATAAACTAAAAATCTATGAAAATGAGCAAATGAAAGTCAGACATTGCTTTTCAGCCCTGCTTCCACAGAATTTTTTAAATTGTGGGTTTTTCTTTCATTAAACGAGGGGCACCAACAATTTTGACCACGTGTGTCCTCACCTTCCTTCCTTCCCTCTGCTCCAGCGCTGCGTCCTGTCTGCCAGCAGCTGATCTCAGCATCTGAGTAGCGCATGACATCACTGCCATGCGCCCTCAGATGCCGAGGTGAGCTGCGGGGATATTCACTCCTCTCCACGCCGGGACTATGGGCGTGAAGAGGAGTGAATAGTCATTTTCCTTAGTAGCGCGCACTGTCAGCAGGAGCATTGGCTCAGCGCTCCTCTGTGCCCGTTGCTAAAGACAATGAATATTCACTCTTCTCCACGCCCATGGGAGTGGAGAAGAGTGAATATTCATTCTCTCTAATAGCGGGCACACAGAATCACGGAGCCGCAGCAGGAAGCCAGCGGCTGCGATTCACAGTGTGCGCTATTACAGAGAATGAATATTCACTTCTCTCCACTCTCATGGGTGTGGAGAGGAGTGAATATGCATTCTCTTTAGCAGCGGGCACACCTGGTAGCTGCAGCAGCCTGCTACTACCTGTGCCCGCTGCTCCACCGCCGCAACCCGCCCCACCACCCTCCACAGCCGGGAGAACAGCTGAGCGGGACGCGGGACTGAGCCCTCAAAGAGGGACAGTCCCGCAGAAGCCGGGATGGTTGGGAGCTAGGTTAGGACCCGGACGTGCCAGCCCATACAGGTCTGATGTTGCCACAAAACCCTATCCTCAGCACTTTCCCACCGACCAACACATTGAGGACTTCTGGCTGTCTATTTATGCTGTCCTCAGACCTGCAGCTGTGCAATCCGGGCGTTGCCTCAAAAATCCAGACTAGCAGAGAAGGTCCAGGCCAGGTCTTGACCTCCTTCCCTGCTGTTTACCAGTGTGAATGGCAATATACCCCTCACTGCGTCACAGTACACATTGAGTATTTGCAGAAGATTTTCCTGCACCAAAAAACACTGTTGGCAGGAAAAATGTGCATTTTTACTTTCCTCTTTTGAATGGGAGAAAAACGATAAAAAAATATGAAAGAATTGACGTGCTGCAGATTAAAAAACAACTCTTTCATGGTTCAAATCCACCCAAAAAAATAAGCAGCATGTGCATAAGATTTCAGAAAACTCATTCACTCTGCTGGTACTGTAAAGCTCAGCATATTTTCCCTTTGAAAATCGCAAGGGGAAAAAACGCGGCAAAAACACAGCGTGTAAGTGAATGAGTTTTCTGAAATCTTATGCACATACTGCTTATTTTTTCTTAGAACAAGCCCTTACTTTTCAAGTCTCTGGAAGATCTTACAAGTAGCTGACCTCCTTGAGCACCAGTGCATGAATATAGGGCAGAACCATGGTCCTGACAGCCAGGCTGCAGCAGGAGTTTTTTAATTGACTTCTTTCCTGAGAAGTAAAACTCCAGAGATAATAGTCGATATATAGGGAGTGATATCACTGGAGCTTTTAATAACATCCATTTAATGGGGTCTATGACAGATGGCATCCCCCATAAGTATACTTTGATTTCAACTGGGATAGTCAACTACACTATTCTAGATCTTTTTTTGCAGTATAACAATGCACTGCTCAAAAAAATAAAGGGAACACTCAAATAACACATCCTAGATCTGAATGAATGAAATATTCTCATTGAATACTTTGTTCTGTACAAAGTTGAATGTGCTGACAACAAAATCACACAAAAATCATCAATGGAAATCAAATTTATTAACCAATGGAGGCCTGGATTTAGAGTCACCCCCAAAATTAAAGTGGAAACACACACTACAGGCTGATCCAACTTTGATGTAATGTCCTTAAAACAAGTCAAAATGAGGCTCAGTATTGTGAGTGGCCTCCACGTGCCTGTATGACCTCCCTACAATGCCTGGGCATGCTCCTGATGAGTTTGCGGAGGGTCTCCTGTGGGATCTCCTCCCAAACCTGGACTAAAGCATCCACCAACTCCTGGACAGTCTGTGGGGCAACATGACGTTGGTGGATGGAGCGAGACATGATGTCCCGGATGTGCTCAGTCGGATTCAGGTCTGGGGAACGGGCGGGCCAGTCCATAGCTTTAATGCCTTCATCTTGCAGGAACTGCTGACACACTCCAGCCACATGAGGTCTGGCATTACCCTGCATTAGGAGGAACCCAGGGCCAACCGCACCAGCATATGGTCTCACAAGGGGTCTGAGGATCTCATCTCTGTACCTAATGGCAGTCAGGCTACCTCTGGCGAGCACATGGAGGGCTGTGCGGCCCTCCAAAGAAATGCCACCCCACACCATTACTGACCCACTGCCCAACCGGTCATGCTGAAGGATGTTGCAGGCAGCAGATCGCTCTCCACGGCGTCTCCAGACTCTGTCACGTCTGTCACATGTGCTCCTTGTGAACCTGCTTTCATCTGTGAAGAGCACAGTGTGCCAGTGGCGACCTTGCCAATCCTGGTGTTCTGTGGCAAATGCCAAGCGTCCTGCACGGTGCTGGGCTGTGAGCACAACCCCCATCTGTGGACGTCGAGCCTCATACCACCCTCATGGAGTCAGTTTCTAACCACTTGTGCAGACACATGCACATTTGTGCCTGCTGGAGGTCATTTTGCAGGGCTCTGGCAGTGCTCCTCCTGTTCTTCCTTGCACAAAGAAGGAGGTAACGGTCCTGCTGCTGGGTTGTTCCCCTCTTATGGCTCCCTCCACATCACCTGGTATCTGCTCCTTGCTCTGGGCACTGTGCTGACAGACACAGCTACCCTTCTTGCCACAGCTCGCACTAATGTGCCATCCTTGATGAACTGCACTACCTGAGCAACTTCTATGTGTTGTACTGTAGACACCGCCTCATGCTACTGTACCTCTAGGGGTGAGAGCAATGGCAAAATGAAAAAGTGACCAAAACAACAGCCAAAAAGGATGAGAACAGAGAAATGGTCTGTGGTCACCAGCTGAAGAACCGCTCCTTTATAGGGGGTATCTTGCTAATTGCCTATCATTTCTACCAGTTGTCTGTTCCATTTGCACAACAGCAGGAGAAATTGATTCACAATCTGTGTTGCTTCATAACTGGACAGGTAGATTTCACAGAAGTGTTATTAACTTGGAGTTACATTGTGTTGTTTAAGTGTTCCCTTTATTTTTTTGAGCAGTGTATATGTACTGGCCCGACACTCAAGGTAATAGAAGCCTATGAACATGTTTAGCGTCTTTATCTTGAGCTCTCCCGGTGTGCACGCTAAACGTACATTAAACATATCAACCCAAATATGCAGCTCCAGGAAGGTAAAGAGGCCCAGGGTCAGAGAGAACACGAATATCATCATTGATTTCACCTAGACTCATGTCACATTCCAGGCCGATGATCTCAGCTATGCGAGTGTATAATAGTCGCACTGCACATTAAATAATTGAATCCACTTCATTTTCATTTATGAATCACTCGCCTCCATCACGCTGAGACGCCACAGGCCGCTATTGTACTGAAACTGAACGAGTTATTTTACATCACTGGCAAAATGATTTCTGTGCCCTGACGGGAGAATTAATGAATTTTTTTTAATCTGCTTCCTAGAGGTTGTCTGTGGCGGACTTCTGATATGTTTTATTCATCATGGATTTCCTAGCTCGTTAGACTTGCCATACATCAGCGCTGCTAAACTGATCGCTGACATCCAGATTTCTTTTTTGTAAAACTGACTGCTTGATTGGATCACACATCTAATATTCCTAAAGTGTGCACTTAATAATAAAGAAACACTTTTCTTATAATTTTTGCATCACTCAGTTATTCCTCCTGGGACTGTCCGATTAGATTCAAAGCTAGTTACCATTCCCATGGTCAATAGTGTTTCCTGATTGGACAGCAAGGGCTCATACTCATCTGCATGAAAAACGGACGAGTGCCATCTGATAAAAAAATCGGATTGCATTCTGACCAACATTAATCTATGAGTCTCGGTTCATCTGCGATTTTTTTTTCTCAGCTCAGATCGCACTGAGAAATAAATCGCAGTGTGTGATTGCGCATCTCAGTGCCGCGTGGTGATGTGATAACCAATGAACTCCATTCACCTCACTGTGGCCCTTTCTAGAGTCCTGGCATACCTTGTATAGAGAGGGCTACTCAGCCCCACTTACTACCTAGCTATGGTTCATGCGATTCACCACTGGGCTGAACAGCATCTCCTTCTTTTGCCTGATTGCCAAATCTATTTGTGCCTGATCTTTGCTGGTGGGAAACAGGACTATTTTATGTTCTCTGCAATACTTATATGGGGCAAGAGTGCCCTCATGATGGTGTCCCCGCACCACCCTCTCGCCTAGCCATCTCAGCAGCAACTAACTGTTGACCCAATGAGTGCCTCCTCGGACCTCAGAACAGCTACTCAATGTCATCTTGTCTAGGTATATATAAGATATCAAAATAAACTGTACCATGACAGTACTAAAATGGTATAATACTTCCTAGGAAAATCACAATTCTGGTGGTACATACCGTACGTATAACATATCACATTGGATAGCACAAAATAGCAAATATATCACCGTTGTATAGCAACAAGACATCTTCGTTAAGTTGGTCAAGTAGGTCATGACTTATGACTGGCTATCCATCACTTGAAATACTTGATATATACTATATGTATTAATGGTGTATTCCTAATTGGTTTGAAAATACTCTGTGAAAATATCTAAAATCCTAAAGTTCAATGTTCTTTTCTTCTCTCTAGTATCTCAGCAGCAGGCTCTACAGAGCCACCTGGAAAAGCCAGCTGGAAATGCCATCCTTTGCAACAACTGCGGTAATGCATGTAAAGGAGAAGTCCTTCGGGTACAGAGTAAATATTTCCACATCAAATGCTTCACATGTAAAGGTAAGGAGGATGTCTAATGTACAGTGGTGGCCAAAAGTATTGGCACCCCTGCAATTCTGTCACATAATGCTCAGTTTCTTCCTGAAAATGATGGCAATCACAAATTCTTTGGTATTATTATCTTCATTTAATTTGTCTTCAATGGGTCTTCCAGCAGGACAATGACCCAAAACACACTTCCAAAAGCACTATAAAATGGTTTGAGAGAAAGCACTGGAGACTTCTAAGGTGGCCAGCAATGAGTCCAGACCTGAATCCCATAGAACACCTGTGGAGAGATCTCAAAATGGCAGTTTGGAGAAGGCACCCTTCAAATATCAGGGACCTGGAGCAGTTTGCCAAAGAAGAATGGTCTACAATTCCAGCAGAGCATTGTAAGAAACTCATTGATGGTTACCGGAAGCGGTTGTTCGCAGTTATTTTGGCTAAAGGTTGTGCAACCAAGTATTAGGCTGAGGGTGCCAATACTTTTGTCTGGCCCATTTTTGGAGTTTTGTGTGAAATGATCAATGATTTGATTTTTGCTTCATTCTCTTTTGTGTTTTTTCATTGAAGACAAATTAAATGAAGATAATAATACCAAAGAATTTGTGATTGCAATCATTTTCAGGAAGAAACTGAGTATTATCTGACAGACTTGCAGGGGTGCCAATACTTTTGGCCACCACTGTATGTGTATAATGCAGCCAGGTATGGACTGGGACTGAAATTCAGCCCTGCCTGGAGGAAATAAAGAATTACTGCAAAACCAATGTTTCTAATAATACCATTAATATAGCTATATGAGATTGAATAATAATAATACCGCAATAATTATAATATTGCAATATAACATTATGTATCGTCCAACCCACAGCCACCTATATAGTATGATGGTCCCCTACAGCCCCTAAAAATAAAAATCCTTATACTCACCTAATCCAGACTCCCTCGTCCTCCGCAGCCTCCGTCCCATCCCCTATCCAGTGTCACAGTGCAACCAGTGTCTCGGGCAGACCACAGACGGAAACCTGGTGGAGTAAGTGACAGAGCTGGTGGCTCTGTGCTGCATAATAACTGTTAACAGTATCAGCTTACCAAACAATGAGGCCCACAGCCCGACCAGCCCATCAGGCATTTACCAGAATGGCGAAGTGGCCAGTCTGGCCCTAATGGCGGCCAAGCAACACAGAGTGGTGCTGGTAAGACTGGTCACATAGCTGTCATGTTGATACAATTTGTGAGTCATCCTCCATGTGACATTTTTGGGGAAATACATTTTATTCTATTATATCTGGTTTTGGGAAAGTTTGGTCACAAGCAAACTGGGCAATCTGGTTGTCATTGCATCTACTCTACTATAATCCGGGTCACACTACTTTGCTCAATACATATATGTATCTCTGCTTCGGTAATTTTAAACACATTAGAAGTGACTTAGCATTTCCATTACTGTATAAAAGCAAGAAACTTGAGATTATTTGTGATATTCCTAATAAGTTATAGAGGATGCATACCTCAGCTGCTGCAGAAACTCTTTTTGTACAGTAATGAAGAGCTTCCTGCCCACCATTCATTGATTGAACTGAAACTCGTTTATCATTTCATGAAGAAGGTCTATGTATTATAATGCTCCACATGGCAGCTGCTGATGAACCACTTTTTGAACAGGTGCTGTTTTCTTGCTCCTCTGTGACCCTATCTGAAGCCCTGGCACACCTTGAATAAAGAGTGTTACTCACTCCTACTTGCTAGCTAACTATGGCACATGCAATTTTCTGCTGAGCTGCACAGTCTCCTCCTTTTGTCTGTCTGCACTGTCTGTGTCTGACTTATGATAGCGTGAAATAGGAATGTCCTTTTATGTCCTCTACAACATGTACATGGGGTGTGAGTATGCTTACGATGCTGACCCCACATCATGCTATGACCCAGGAAAATACTAAATAGCAATATCACATTGCTGGCAAGTACAACATAACATATCACATTGCATAGGGTATAATAGCAGAGATTTGACATTGCTGCTATTATCTCCCCCATCAAAAAGGATCAGTGCCAAATTGTAGCAAGTAGTAAAGAATATTTTACTTCTGGACTGTTTAGAACATAACCATTCAGTTCTACCCTCTTTTAAAGAAGCACTCCTCCTCCCATCAAAGTTTTTATCTTCTTGATATATTGCAATCATCATATTATATAGCACTGTGTACTTAAAAGTGCTCAGTTTGCCTTTATACCCTGCTAATTCTTCTCTTTTCTCTGCTCTATGTAGAAACAGGAAATTTTTTGTCCCTGTAGAAATAAATCTCGTCTTCAACTTCTGACCCCGCTTCTCCCCCTCCCCACTGCCATTGACTTTTGCAGTGATTGATGAGTCAAACAGGGAAAATTTACCTCCTGTTGCTACATAGAGCTTAGAAGGATCCAGCTAGTCAGTTTTTAATCACATGATGTCATAGACCTAATGGAAAAGAGAAGAATTATCTGGGTAGAAAGGCAAAATGAGCAATTGTAAGTACACAGAGCTATATAATATGATGACTGCAATATATTAAGAGGATAACAGTTTTGATGGCAGGAGGAGGAGTGCTTCTTTAAAAGAGGGTAGAACCGAATTGTTATGTTCTAAACAGTCCAGGAGTGAAATATCTTTTACTAGTTGCTGCAGTTTTGACCCTTTTGTGATGGGGAGATAATAGCAGAAATTTCAGATGGTTAGTGGTTGTCAAAAGAGAAGGAGATTCCTGCAATGTGTTCTATGACAGACAATTTCAGTATGAAAAGAAAAAAATTGAAAAGCAGCATCTTTGTAGCAAAGTCATTTTTTTTACTTCACTGGTTTGCTTAAATAGTAACTAAACTTTTTTTTTTTTAATTAACTATTGATCAGAGTTTACAAATTTCTAGACGTTTGTAATTTTCTTACTTTATTTTGCTTCCTTCACTCCAAAACACTATGGTGCAGCGCTGTATCATATGAAAAAGGAACAAAGGTTTTGATCTGGCACCAGGAATAGTTAAAAAATTCCAATTTTTATTCAAGTTTCATTAAAAAATACATGGAGTAAAACGGGACTTCTAGGACATAATTTAACTTTACGCATTTCGGGCAGTGATGTCCTTACTCTTACCTATGAGTAAGGACATCACTGTCCAAAACGCGTACAGTTTACTCATACCTATTAGTAAGGACATCACTGTCCAAAATGCATAAGGTTTACCCATACCTATGAGTATGATATCACTGTCCAAAACGCGTAATGTTTATTAATACCTATGAGTAAGGACATCACTATCCAAAACCCATAAGGTTTACTCCTAACTGTAAGTAAGGATATTACTGTCCGAAACCCATAAGGTTTATTCATGCCTATTCGTAAATAATCACGGTCCGAAACGTGTAGGTTTATTCATACCTTTGAGTAAGGATATAACTATCCGAAACTCGTAGGTTTATTCATACCTATGAGTAAGGATATCACTATCCGAAACCCGTAAGGTTTACTCATACCTGTAAGTAAGGACACTACTGTCCGAAACCCCTAAGGTTTATTCATGCCTATGCGTAAATAATCACGGTCCGAAACGCGTATGTTCATTCATACCTATGAGTAAGGATATCACTATCCGAAACGCGTAGGTTTATTCATACCTATGAGTAAGGATATCACTATCCGAAACCCGTAAGGTTTACTCATACCAGTAAGTAAGGACATTACTGTCAGAAACCCATAAGGTTTATTCATGCCTATTCGTAAATAATCACGGTCCGAAACTCGTAGGTTTATTCATACCTATGAGTAAGGATATCACTATCCAAAACCCATAAGGTTTACTCCTAACTGTAAGTAAGGACATTACTGTCCGAAACCCTTAAGGTTTATTCATGCCTATTCGTAAATAATCACGGTCCGAAACGTGTAGGTTCATTCATACCTATGAGTAAGGATATAACTATCCGAAACTCGTAGGTTTATTCATACCTATGAGTAAGGATATCACTATCCGAAACCCGTAAGGTTTACTCATACCTGTAAGTAAGGACTCTACTGTCCAAAACCCGTAAGGTTTATTCATGCCTATGCGTAAATAATCATGGTCCGAAACGCTTAGGTTCATTCATACCTATGAGTAAGGATATCACTATCCGAAACGCGTAGGTTTATTCATACCTATGAATAAGGATATCACTATCCGAAACCCGTAAGGTTTACTCCTACCAGTAAGTAAGGACATTACTGTCAGAAACCCATAAGGTTTATTCATGCCTATGAGTAAGGACATCACTATCCGAAACGCGTAGGTTTATTCATACCTATGAGTAAGGACTTAGCTGTCAGGAATACGTAAGGTTTACTCGTACCTATGAGTAAGGATATCACTATCTGAAATGCGTAAGGTTTATTCATACCTATGAGTAAGGACATTACTATCCGAAACGCGTAAGCTTTACTCATACCTATGAGTAAGGACATCATCACTGTCCGAAACCCGTAATGTTTATTCATGACATTGCCAATGAGTAAGGAATCATGGTCCAAAATGTGTAGGTTTATTCATACCTATGAGTAAGGACATCACTGTCCGAAATGCATAGGGTTTCATTATGTCCTCAAACTCCTGTTTTACTCCATGTATTTTTTAATGAAACTTAAAGAAAACTTTTAATTTCTTAGCTATTCCTACTGCCGGAGCACAACCTTTTTTCATGTTTTTTATTGTCTACTTGAGGATACTGGCCTTGAAGGGATCCACCATCTATGAATTCACAAGTATGGCTTCTGGTGTGGTGGTGAACTGATGTTTTTTTTCCTTTTTCTTTTTTCGCTGTTTCATATGGCTTGTGCTTGCTTCTTTAGAAGCTGCGTTCGTTCAGCCATGATCTGTGCTATTTTATACAATCAAAGTACAGGAATTCTTTGTCTAGGTACAAAAGTAGAGAGCAGAGAGGCTCCAAGGTGGCAATTCCCCAACTCTGATTATTTGTAAATAGCATACATTCATGGCCGAAAGTGTTTGCACCCTTGAAATTGTTGCAGAAATGACATATTTCTCCCAGAAGATTATTGCAATTACACATGTTTATTTCCTTTTTGTGTATTTGAACAACACAAAAAAACAGAGAAAAAAAGGCAAATTGGACATAACTTCATACAAAACCCCAAAAATGGGCTGGACAAAATTGTTGGCACCTTTCCAAAAATGTGGGTAAACAAATTTGTTTCAAGCATGTGATGCTCATACAAATTGTGTGCATTGCATTGTGTCTCTGTGTGTGCCACACTAAGCATGGAGAACAAAAAGAGGAGAAGAGAACTGTCTGAGGACTTGAGAACCAAAATTGTTGAATACTATCAAAAATTTCAAGAGATCTTGATGTTCGTTTGTGCAACATAATCAAGAAGTGTAAAACTGATGGCACTGTAGCTAATTTCAGTGGACATGGATGGTAGAAAAAAGGTTGCAATGCAAGATAGTCCTGAGGGTGAATAACAAGCCCCAATCAAGTTCCAAAGAAATTCAAGCTGTCCTGCAGGCTCAGGATGCATCAGTGTCAGCGCGAACTATCCGTTGACATTTGAATGAAGTTAAACTTTGTAGCAGGAGACACAGGAGGACCCCACTGCTGACAGAGACATATAAAGCTAGACTGCAGTTTCCCAAAATGTACGTGAGTAGGCCAAAATCCTTCTGGGAAAGTGTATTGTGGACAGATGAGACCAAGATAGAGGTTTTTGGTAAAGCACTTTTTACTGTTTACCAAAAACGGGATGAGGCCTACAAAGAAAAGAAGACAGTACCTACAGTCTAATATGGTGGAGGTTCAAAGATGTTTTGTGGTTGTTTTGCTGCCTCTGTCACTAGGTGCCTTGATTGTGTGCAAGGCATCATGAAATCTGATTTGAAGATTACCAAAGGATTTTGGGTCACAATGTAGTGCCCAGTGTCAGAAATCTGGGTTTGCGTCTTAGGTCATGGGTGTTACAGCGGATAGAAATGGTTGGAAACAAAGCAGTGCAGAGTTCTGAAGTGGCCAGCAATGAGTCCGGATCCAAATCATATTGATCACCCATGGAGAGATCTTAAAATTGCTGTTGGGAGAAGACGCCTTCAAATATGATAGACCTTGAACAGTTTGCAAAAGAAGAGGGGTCCAAAATTCCAGGTTAGATGTGTAAGAAGCTTGTTGATGGTTAAAGGAAGCAGTTGATTGCAGTTATTTATTCCAAAGGCTGTGCTACCAAATATTAAGTTGAGGGTGTCAACAAATTTTTCCGACCCATTTTGGGGGTTTTGTGTGAAATTATGTCCAATTTGCCGTTTTTTTTGTGTTGTTCCAATAAACACAAAGGTAAAAAACATTTGTATAACAAAACATGTATAAATGAAATAATTTTCTGGGAGAAATACTTCATTTTCTGGAACAATTTCAAGGGTGCCAACACTTGCGGCCATGGCTGAATGTTCAGCTTTGCAAAAAAGTATATCATAAAAATTCATAACTTTGCAATCCTTAGCCTGAGGGATAATTCAATAAACGAAAAAAAAAAAAGTAGTTACTCTTCATTTTTAAAGCAGATCGACAGCCAGATTTCACAAAACAAGCTGCATAGATCTCTTGGACCTTACTTTGACAATCCATGTTAAAATGACTGTATAATCCTTTATTAAAGTTTTCCTGCCTAATATTAAAATAAGTCCAAAATGTCAATTCTTATGTCACTTTGAATTTTCAAAGTAAGTTCACCAGCCTTATCAGGTCTAACATGTCTATGTAATAATGAATATAATTTTATTGTGATATCTGGTGACAGATCGGCTTAAAAAAATATTACTATAATAATAGGTTTGTTTCCTATTTAATGGAATTAGTTGATCAACACTTTTTACGTGGGTTACTTGTCACTGATGGGTGGGGGACTTAATGCAGACAGAGGCAGGTTACTGAATGTCTCCAAAACAGGATCCATCTGTGCGGAGCCATAACAGACGGAATGACCTTTCAGATAAGACGACGTATTGTACGGCGTGTGCACAGCCCAGTCCGGACACACAGAGCGCCTCTGTCCAGTGCGCTCATGTACTGCTCATTCCATAGTAGAACCAGTGAGGGAAGGTTTCCAGTATAACAAGCCAAATGTATCATATAGTGATAACAGGGAACAAGGAAGAAAATACCAGAAAATCAGAATGTTGTTGTGATATTTATCTCGTCGTCAGGCATAGAGCGAAAGAGAGGTACCTTAATTTCCACTTTCTTCCATGTAATTGTCCAAACCCAAAAAACACAGATTATTAGGAGAGAAGAGACAGTTTGCAACTTAATGGAAGTGTCTAGCCCAGGGGAAGATGGGGGATGACTCGGTACCCGGGCCTTTAGCCTGGCCTTTAGGGATGTCGCGGTGGTCGGCTCCCGGGCCCGTACCCTGGGCCGCTCTTTAAAAAGGGGTTGGTGTTCTTGGTTAAGTTTATAAAAGAAAAAGTTCATGACGCCACCTGTGGCTTCTGGTGAGCATCACCAGCGCTGCGCAGTCCACTGAGGCTGATGATAAGGCAGCTTGATGGTATAGCTCCCCACAGGTGGAGCTGGGCCTCAGGGCAGTATAGGAACGGGGATGCTGGACGAAGAGACTACGCCGGGCCAGAGCAAGAACAGGGACGGACACGATAGTCACTTCAGTACCTTTTACTGATGGAAATTCAGGCACTCCCCGGAGCACTGTAGGGTGAAGGGTGTATGTCCGAATTCTCCCCAATGAGCAGGTTTTGGGCCTCCTGGTTCTTGCTTCTGCGTAGTAAGTTTCTGACCTGCCTGGAGCTAGGCCTAACTTTGTCTCTGTCCTGCGCTGGCTGACCTTGTGGTAGGGCCTTCTCTTGGAGTGCACGCTCCCGACTTACGGGGCCTATGTGTCTCCCGGCTCTGGTACGTATCAGCACTTTAGCGATCCTGGGACCTGTAGTTCTCCAGGGATTCCGGTGTATCTTACTGGGTCATGGAGATCCCGGCAAGCTTCGGACCCGGTGTCCGGTAACTACTTCTTCTTCGGGGTGAGCTAGTTAAGCTCCTCTGCCCCCTATGAGCTAGCTCTCTACTCTTCGCCTTCGGCCTACTCGGACCCTCAATAGGCTACTCACACTAACGGCAGCATGCCGCGTTTCACCGATCTTATGGCGCCGGCACACCTAAAGCTCACCTCTCTGAGCTACACGTGAGTCTAGAACGTGCTCCACTGCAGACTGACCTCTCGAAGGCTTTTGCACTGCAGGAACTCTCACAACAGGTTTGCTTTCTGTCGTCTCCAGTCTAGACTAACTGCTGCCTGGCTCCACCTTCCCTTATATATCTCCCTAAGGAGCTCTCTCTGGTGGTCTGAGGTGGAAGGTGGAGATGTGTGAATGCTTATGAGGGCCTCTTGTGGAGGAATCCGGTAATACACCCCTCTAGGATCTGTGAGACCAAGCAAAGCTGGGCTTCACATTCCCCCCTAGTTAAACTCAGCACTCCCGGGCTGAAGTACATTTTATAAGAACAGTAACAATAGGAAATATAAGCAATATTGGAACATTCTTCCCTTTTTGGGAGGCACGAATCTTAAACGTTGCATAACAAAACAAATACAGAGTGTCCTCAGAACCCAAGTCTCCTTTGGTGAGGTTCCCATACAGGATGTCCATCTCACAAGGTAGAGTACTTTGGTGGTTTTGAGGGACCTGTCCTAAACCCTCTACGTAGGCCCTGGGATGGCTGCAGGGCATGAAGATCCGGAGTTGGACCTCCACAAAAGCCACTCCAGACAGGTTTTTCTTCTGAGGTCACCTGAAAGGGGTACTCCAGGGAGCGCAATTATATACAATAAGAGTTTTTGGGCTGCACACAGTCCTCAGCCACGCAGTTCAAAAATGGTGCTCCTTCCGGGGAAGCACCTGTCCATGCTAGGCTGGCCCAGCCGGGTCATCAGCCGTAGATGGCGGGGGTTTGCTCTCCTCCCCCACCTTGTGGACATTCAGGGCCATGGTTGTGACAGGAGATACGGGTCCAGCTGGTGGAGCGGCGGGTTCGGCCTGCTCATCCTTGGGCACGGGTTGAACTTCAGGGACGTCGACCGGTAGGTCGGCGTTCTGCTGTTTGACGGACATCTTAGCGCCCCTCTAGTTAACCAAGGCCTACCTTCTGGTTTTTCTTCCAGTAGGCCGCAGCTCCGCTGGTGACGGTTGTCTTCAAGACCTTGCGTCGCTTGCGTCCTATGTCAGAGCGTTCAGCGACGCTCCGTACAGGACCTGTGCTTCCTGATTTGACGTCGAGGCGTGGGGCGTGTCCGGGACTTTGCGCTCTTTTGCAGGTACGCCCCTTATTTTCCCGCGGTTACGCCCTTCTTCTCGCTCAATGGCCCAACAATGGCGGCTATCTTCACCACAACTTTACGTACACAGTTCAAAATAAAGGCGCACAGTACCCGGTGGCAACGGGCAAAATACTTCGTCGTTGCAGCGGGCACGCAATCCTGTTCGTGACACCAGGAAAGAGATGTCTAGCCCAGGGGAAGATGGGGGATGACTCGGTACCCGGGCCTTTAGCCTGGCCTTTAGGGATGTCGCGGTGGTCGGCTCCCGGGCCCGTACCCTGGGCCGCTCTTTAAAAAGGGATTGGTGTTCTTGGTTAAGTTTATAAAAGAAAAAGTTTGTGACGCCACCTGTGGCTTCTGGTGAGGATCACCAGCGCTGCGCAGTCCACTGAGGCTGATGATAAGGCAGCTTGATGGTATAGCTCCCCACAGGTGGAGCTGGGCCTCAGGGCAGTATAGGAACGGGGATGCAGGACGAAGAGACTACGCCGGGCCAGAGCAAAAACAGGGACGGACACAATAGTCACTTCAGTACCTTTTACTGATGGAAATTCAGGCACTCCCCGGAGCACTATAGGGTGAAGGGTGTATGTCCGGATCCTCCCCAATGAGCAGGTTTTGGGCCTCCTGGTTCTTGCTGCTGCGTAGTAAGGCCTAACTTTGTCTCTGTCCTGCGCTGGCTGACCTTGTGGTAGGGTCTTCTCTTGGGGTGCACGCTCCCGACTTACGGGGCCTATGTGTCTCCCGGCTCTGGTACGTATTAGCACTTTAGCGATCCTGGGACCTGTAGTTCTCCAGGGATTCCGGTGTATCTTACTGGGTCATGGAGATCCCGGCAAGCTTCGGACCCGGTGTCCGGTAACTACTTCTTCTTCGATGAGCTAGCTCTCTACTCTTCGCCTTCGGCCTACTCGGACCCTCAATAGGCTACTCACACTAACGGCAGCGTGCCGCGTTTCACCGATCTTATGGCGCCGGCACACCTAAAGCTCACCTCTCTGAGCTACACGTGAGTCTAGAACGTGTTCCACTGCAGACTGACCTCTCGAAGGCTTTTGCACTGCAGGAACTCTCACAACAGGTTTGCTTTCTGTCGTCTCCAGTCTAGACTAACTGCTGCCTGGCTCCACCTTCCCTTATATATCTCCCTAAGGAGCTCCCTCTGGTGGTCTGAGGTGGAAGGTGGAGATGTGTGAATGCTTATGAGGGCCTCTTGTGGAGGAATCTTGTAATACTCCCCTCTAGGATCTGTGAGACCAAGCACAGCTGGGCTTCACAGAAGTATTACAGGACCTCATCGTGTAAGGAATCCCAACCTCTGTGTTGAAAAGATTTGTAACTTGATGGATTGGCGAATTTTCCTTTTTGCACTTACGATTTTTCCTCCTTTTCTTCTGAGAGCCATATTTTATTTAAATTTTGTCACCATATAACCATATGACAACTTGTTTTTTTTGCAGAACGGGATGTAGTTTTGAATGACATACAAAATATTGGAAAACAGGTGAAAAATTGGAAGTGCAGGGAATTAGCAAAAAAAAACCCGAAAACAACGCAGTTCTGCCATTATTATTTGTTTTATTTATACCTTTTCCATTGTAAGATAAAAATGACCCGGCAATATGATTCTCCTTATCAGTCAGATTACGGTGATACCAAACGTTTACGGGGGGGTTTTTTATTATTTACATGGCGAAAAAAAATTTGGAATTTTGTAAAAGACTTGTAACTTATTTTTATTTTTCCATCAATTGACCTGTTTGAGTTTGTTTTTTGTGTGGTAAGCTGACGTTTTTACTAAGACTTTTTTTTGGTCTAAATACAGTATTTTGATTACTTTTTATTGCAATTTTTTACAATTTGGCCATTTCATTTTTTTTTTTTTTTACCATTCGGGTTCACTAAACTTTTTTCCTGTTTTTCTATGGGGTTGAATACTTATCAGCAGGTAGTTCCTAACTATCTCACTGTTCTGCTGTGCAACAATCTCCCCCGGCTCAGAGAAATCACAGACCTCTCCTGACAGCGATTCTCCAACTTCTTTTGATGTCACTTCAACAGAGCTGCTCCTTCTCTTCCACTCTGTTCTGTCGATGGGGCATCACTGTTAACGTCATGTTGATTGACAGCCGGCTCCCTGCTGCATTAGGTTGACCTGGCTGCAAATCAACTTGACGTCGGCAGTGACACCCCGTCGATAGAGCAGAGCGTAAGAGAAAGAACTGTTGTGTCTGTCGAAGTGACGTCACACAAAGTAGGAAAGTCACTGGCAGGAGCCGGGAGAGATCGTCACTTGGAAGAACAGAAAGGTAGTTTTGCAACTAACCACCGATAAGTGCTTAGACCCATAGAAAGAAAGTAAGTCTTGGATAACCTGTTTCATTTTATGTTTTAATAGATTATATAGATCAGCCTTTTACCAATATGGCAATACCAAATATGCTATTTTTTTGTTTGTTTTTATCTGTGTATTAAAGGGGGGAAAAGCCGGGGAATGATTCAGATTTTTAAAAAATGTTTTACTCTTAGGGTTTGAACCTCCGATCATTTGAGCACTTATAGTATACCAGAGTATTGCAGGATGTCGCCAAAATGACTTTTTCCTATGAAGCCCAGCCACAAGCTGGGCTTCACAGGAGAATAGGGATGAGTGGACCTATAGTTGTTCAGGTTCTGGTACCTGATTGAACTTCAGTCCTAAAGTTCAGTTTGGGTACCAGAACTGAATCCGAACCTGAACCCTATTGAAATCAAGAGGGACTCAAACTTTGGAGCTGGAAAATATATCTCTTTCTCACTCCCGGATTGTAAAATGGACTTCCAGGTTAAGTCTGTGTTCAGAGTTCAGCACCAGTACGAAACTTGAACTTTACAGTTCGGGTTCGCTCATCTCTACAGGAGGATATAGGTTTCAGCCATGGGGGCCTTCACCAGGCCATTGACTTTCATGACTACCCATCGGCTCCCTGCTACAATGTATCCAGTAGTAGAAACACCGTGATTCTGGCAATACAGGGATATGAACGCGGTCACCGCACGGGGTGAAAGAACCAGTCTAGGGATGTCAGGGAGCTCAGGGTCGCGCAGGACAAGTTTCAGGTTTGTCCCTCTAATCTTTCCCTAGTGGTAGTGCTTCCCTTCCCATCCATCTTGCCGAGCACCGTTGGGCTCTTCGGAGCAACGTGACAATGTTGTGACAACATTAAATTGCTTGTTTTTTTTATTCCATCAAATAAAGAATAATTTTTACACTATTATTAAAAACATTATATGGTAAATTAAATAACGGCATTCCAAACTACAACTCAACATCTCAACAAGCAGAAAATTTACCCCTGGGAAAAAAAAAAAAAAAAGTTGTGGCTCACGGAAAACAGGAAGGAAAAGACGAAAGCGAAAACCTTGCATTGATAGTGCTGTACTGTCAGGTCTCACATAAACCTTCACCATCAGCAGAAATAGCTCGGGGGGCACAAAGCATAAGGTGAGCGAAGGAAAAGCAGAAGGCAATAATAGCTGGCATTTACTGAGCTCCTGCAGCCGTCCGTGCAGCCAAGCACTTACATCCTCTAAGCGAAAAATCACAGAATATCCAAATCTGAGAGGTAATAATAATCCTGTAATAACAGATATTAGCAGAAAGACACAGTGCTACATTCTTGGTAATAGTGTGACAATACATGTCACAGGGAAAGCTGAGAATATACAGAAAAATATCATAAACTTACTGTTAGGTGATACAGGAGTAGTAAACGTGCAAAGGGGGCTACCACCATCCTAATCTCTATCATAGTGACAGTCACAAACCCCCAGTAACAGAACAGCTAGACACCCCTTAGTAACAGTCGAAGACCCTAATAATAGCCATGGACTGTCAGTAATGGACTAAGAACTTCCCTTACCCATGAGAGGACCTCCAGTAATTGCCAAATAGCCCCCATCATAGTAGGAGCCATAGTACCGACACAGTAACAAACATACTGTAGCTACATACCACCAGTAACTGATAGCCACAGACCCACAGAAGAGTGCTAGCCAAATATAAGTGACTGCACAGAGCCAATAATAACAGTGTACAGTCCCCGGTAATCAGTGCAAACACAGACCCCAAGTAACAGTGCAGCCACAGACCCCAAGTAACAGTGCAGCCACAGACCCCAAGGAACAGTGCAGCCAGAGACCTACAGTAACAGTGCAGCCACAGACCCAAGTAACAGTGCAGCCACAGACCCAAGTAACAGTGCAGCCACAGACCCAAGTAACAGTGCAGCCAGAGACCCCAAGTAACAGTGCAGCCAGAGACCCCAAGTAACAGTGCAGCCAGAGACCCCAAGTAACAGTGCAGCCACAGACCTACAGTAACAGTGCAGCCACAGACCTACAGTAACAGTGCAGCCAGAGACCTACAGTAACAGTGCAGCCAGAGACCTACAGTAACAGTGCAGCCACACACCCCAAGTAACAGTGCAGCCAGAGACCTACAGTAACAGTGCAGCCACACACCCCAAGTAACAGTGCAGCCACAGACCCAAGTAACAGTGCAGCCACAGACCCAAGTAAGGCTATGTGCCCACGTTGCGGACCTGAAGCATATTTTTTACGCTTCTCCCTGGCGGGAAAATCGCATGCGGATATTACATGCGGTTTTCCCGCCAGGTAGAAGCGTTTGTGAGGCGTCTTTGCATGCATTTCCGCATGCGGGTTATCAAGCACTTCTCCAAGCATCACTTGGAAAAGTGCTTGACAACTTGTTCAGAATGATAAAAATTAAAAAAATAAACTTTATACTCACCTTCCGATGCATTCTCTGCCCCGTCCGGAGTCTTGAGCGGCTCACGCTGTTGTGTGCAGGACCTGCGGTGACGTCATTGAGTCATGTGGTGGGTCACATGACTCAATGACGTGGCAGGTCCTTCAGACAACAGCGCGACGGAGGGAAAACATCAGAAGATAAGTATAAACTTTATTTTATTCTTTTTTTTCCTTTTTCTTTGGTACCCAGGTCTGGAGGAGAGTCTCCTCTCCTCCAGACCTGGGTACCATCCGCACATTGATTCCGCTGCGCTTCCGCAAAATTAATGAACATGCTGCGGATTTTTGACCGCAGCATATACGCTGCGGAAAAATCCGCAGCATGGGCATTGACATTGCGGAATGCCATTGGGGACCATGGGGTGCGGATATACATGCGTTTTTCAAGCGTTTACGCTGCGGAAATTCCGCAGCATATACGCTTGAAAAACGCTACGTGGGCACGCAGCCTAAGGCTGTGTGCCCACGTAGCATTTTTCAAGCGTATATGCTGCGGAATTTCCGCAGCGTAAACGCTTGAAAACGCATGTATATCTGCACCCCATGGTCCCCAATGGGATTCCGCATGTTCTATGCACATGTTGCGGATTTTTCCGCAGCGTTTATGCCGCGTTCAAAAATCCGCAGCATGTCATTTAATTTTGCGTTTCCGCAAGCGGAATTGCCTTAGTCCAATGCATAAAAAACGCAAGGCAATTCCGCATGTGGAAAACGCGTGATAAACGCGCGAAAAATGCGCGATAAACGCGTGCGGAATTCCGCATGCGTTTTTCCGGGAGAGGACTTGCATTTATGCAGCAGAAATTTTCTGCTTCATAAATGCAACGTGGGCACATAGCCTAACAGTGCAGCCAGAGACCCCAAGTAACAGTGCAGCCAGAGACCCCAAGTAACAGTGCAGCCAGAGACCCCAAGTAACAGTGCAGCCACAGACCTACAGTAACAGTGCAGCCACAGACCTACAGTAACAGTGCAGCCACAGACCTACAGTAACAGTGCAGCCAGAGACCCCAAGTAACAGTGCAGCCACAGACCCAAGTAACAGTGCAGCCAGAGACCTACAGTAACAGTGCAGCCAGAGACCCCAAGTAACAGTGCAGCCACAGACCTACAGTAACAGTGCAGCCACAGACCTACAGTAACAGTGCAGCCACAGACCTACAGTAACAGTGCAGCCAGAGACCTACAGTAACAGTGCAGCCAGAGACCCCAAGTAACAGTGCAGCCACAGACCCAAGTAACAGTGCAGCCACAGACCTACAGTAACAGTGCAGCCACAGACCCCAAGTAACAGTGTAGCCACAGACCTACAGTAACAGTGCAGCCAGAGACCTACAGTAACAGTGCAGCCACACACCCCAAGTAACAGTGCAGCCAGAGACCTACAGTAACAGTGCAGCCACAGACCTACAGTAACAGTGCAGCCAGAGACCTACAGTAACAGTGCAGCCACACACCCCAAGTAACAGTGCAGCCAGAGACCTACAGTAACAGTGTAGCCACAGACCCCAAGTAACAGTGTAGCCAGAGACCCCAAGTAACAGTGTAGCCACAGACCCCAAGTAACAGTGCAGCCACAGACCCAAGTAACAGTGCAGCCACAGACCCCAAGTAACAGTACAGGCTGAGACCTACAGTAACAGTGCAGCCAGAGACCCCAAGTAACAGTGCAGCCACAGACCCCAAGTAACAGTACAGGCAGAGACCTACAGTAACAGTGCAGCCACAGACCCCAAGTAACAGTACAGGCAGATACCTACAGTAACAGTGCAGCCACAGATCTACAGTAACAGTGCAGCCACACACCCCAAGTAACAGTGCAGCCACACACCCCAAGTAACAGTGCAGCCACAGACCCCAAGTAACAGTGCAGCCACAGACCCCAAGTAACAGTGTAGCCAGAGACCCCAAGTAACAGTGTAGCCAGAGACCCCAAGTAACAGTGTAGCCACAGACCCCAAGTAACAGTGCAGCCACAGACCCAAGTAACAGTGCAGCCACAGACCCCAAGTAACAGTACAGGCTGAGACCTACAGTAACAGTGCAGCCAGAGACCCCAAGTAACAGTGCAGCCACAGACCCCAAGTAACAGTACAGGCAGAGACCTACAGTAACAGTGCAGCCACAAATCTACAGTAACAGTGCAGCCACAGATCTACAGTAACAGTGCAGCCACACACCCCAAGTAACAGTGCAGCCACACACCCCAAGTAACAGTGTAGCCACAGACCCCAAGTAACAGTGCAGCCACAGACCCAAGTAACAGTGCAGCCACAGACCCCAAGTAACAGTACAGGCTGAGACCTACAGTAACAGTGCAGCCAGAGACCCCAAGTAACAGTGCAGCCACAGACCCCAAGTAACAGTACAGGCAGAGACCTACAGTAACAGTGCAGCCACAAATCTACAGTAACAGTGCAGCCACAGATCTACAGTAACAGTGCAGCCGCACACCCCAAGTAACAGTGCAGCCACACACCCCAAGTAACAGTGCAGCCACAGACCCCAAGTAACAGTGCAGCCACAGACCCCAAGTAACAGTGCAGCCACAGACCCCAAGTAACAGTGCAGCCACGGACCCTGGATAATAGTGCAGCAAGTAAAATACTTTGTCACATACCCCGAATAACAGTGCAGCCACACATTCAAATAATGGCAAATGCCACCGTGCCACCTTCAGGTGGACAGAATACTATGAGGTCTCCAAGGGTGGAAGCAACTCCATAGTGTGAACCTTGTAACCAGTGTAGCTAAACCTTTCCTGCACATATGCCTCAGGTTCGCTGCCACCCATGCCAGGCTAGATAGCATCCAGTGTCCTTAGAGTAAGTTGGTTGCTATTAATAGTGAACATTTCTCTCCTTCTTCCAGTTTGCGGCTCTGACCTCGCCCAGGGAGGATTTTTTGTACAGCAGGGAGATTACATATGTACTGTGGATTATCAGAAACTCTATGGAACCAGATGCTTCAGTTGCGATCAGTTCATAGAAGGGGAGGTGGTGTCTGCACTCGGGAAAACCTACCACCCCTGCTGCTTCGTGTGCGCTATTTGCAAGTAAGTATGTATGGTATCTTTTATATACTGATTGTACGGATTGTAGAGATGGAGAGAGTTTATGGGGTCTTCATTGTGGGTGGGGGTCACGGGGCAGTCAGGTGGTTAGCACTATTACTGGGCCATGCAACATACTGTATATAGTGCTTAGAATTCAGTCTCCGCTTATATATATTCATTTCCTGTCTTCTAGAAGCCCATTCCCTCCAGGTGATCGTGTTACTTTTAATGGCAAGGAGTGTGTTTGCCAAAAATGTACCATCTCCCCCACTGTTGGCAACAGCAATTTCTCTATCCAGTCTCTGAGAAGTAAGTTTTTTGGTCACTTTAAAGCATAAGAACATAATCTACAGAAAAAGCTAGCTTTGTATATACATTATGTATCTTATACTGAGTTATATTCTGTACTGTGTTATATATACTCCAGAGCTGAACTCATTATTCTGCAAACTTTAGAACTTAAATCATCCGGCATTCCTACACTGACTTATTTCTCATGTTAGCTGTCAGATCCCTTATTGATACAGCACTATGTTGGCGAACATCACACCTGCAAACCGTAATGGATATCCTATTGTAACGCTTGTTACCACCAGAAAGTGATATAGGTTATAATGGCTGTGCAAAAATTGTAATTTTACACACTTCATGACTGTTTTCAATGGCAATTACTAGAATTATAAGTGCAGCTCTGGAGCATAACACAGAATATAACTAAGAATCTGTAGAGAATAAGTAATGTATGTAAAAAGTGACTCCACCAGCAGAATAGTGAGTGCAGTGTAGTGAGCTGGCAGGCTCTGGCTGTTCTGTGATAATTGAGATAGAGCCTGTGACAGAAATGATAACGCAGGATGGTGTTGCCACCTAGTGGCCAGAGGTTGCACCTGCGCAGGATGTGATGACAGAGAAAAAGACTGAGTCTCCTGTGTCCCTCCCTGGAGAGTCACGTGAGCAAAGTGAAAAAAAAAAGAGAAAAGCGCGCAAAGAGTCTGAGGTGGTCTGTGAAAAGAACCAGGACGGTGTGCAGGTCCTCGTGTGTGCCTTAGAGGATACTCTCAACGTGGTTTCTGTTATCTGACACCTTATCCTCAGAGTTTTCCCCAGCTTCCGCACTGCTGAAGGATTCAGCTGTTACCTTCCCTGCTACTGGAGCGTGAACCACATAAGGGAATCCACAAGAGCTGCTATCCGGATCAGAGAGACTGTAAGCGGGATCTCTGGCGAGAGGCCGAAGTATTCCTTCCTTTCAGCGAAGTCTGCTGTTCCTGTTTTCTTCGGCTGGGACGCCTTCCTGCAAAGACAGACAGGCCTGCGCCGGGGGACACATCCTTCTGGAGTAAAGGACTGGTAACCTGTGAGTAGGGACAGTGAGGGTCAGCTTATAAGTACACGTTATTGCTGTGAACATTTACGGTTGTCATTTATTGTGTTCTGCTGTGTTAAAAATGTATACGAGTAAAGATACGGTTATCAAGATAGAGTCTGTGTGTGGGGATCTTGCTGGGCCAGATCATGGATATCAACGCGCGGCCTTGCCTGCGGTCACTTCATCTGGCGTAGTCGGCAGGATTTGAACCTGCGCAAAGAAACCCCAGGCATATCCACAAGCAGAGCTACCACGCCGGGCCTCACCACAATGGCCGCCGTTAAACTGAGGCTCGCGCAGCAGGGGAGGCCAAAGAGAGGGGTGTGGAAAAACAGAGCCGACGGCGGAGTGCTCTTGCCTCGAATAGCCCGACACTTGAAGTTGTCCTGGAAGAAATTGCCGTACAGGGACTGATGGACACTGGGTCACAAGTGACCACGATCTCTGAACAGTTTTACGAAAATTACCTCAAACCAAGAACTGCTTGTGACCCAGACACCGCCATTAAGATTATTGCGGCTAATAATCTACCCATTCCAGTGACCGGAGTTGCTTGGATGGACACAAAGGCCTGCAGACAGGACTTAGGGAAACGAGGGATCGTCATCGTCAAGGAAGGTTTCGGCTCCGAGACCCCAGTGATAGTTGAAATGAACATCTTGAAAGACCTGGATCTCATGCTGTTGACAAGAAAAGGACCCAAATACTGGCAGAAAGTCACCAAACATAAGCCGACTCGTCTGGCGTTCCAGCGCGTAATCCGGACCGTTGGACTTCAACAGATGGCAGAGGAACAACTACCCCTAGCCGCCATTACGGTGCCACGCCGTACCCGGATTACTTTGCCCGCTGAAAAAGAGACAGTCATTTCCTTACCCCTTAACACCCACTGACAACTTGAGGGGGTTGAAGTATTGATCGAGCCGAGGACCCCAAGTGGGGGTAAGCTAAACCCACCAGTTGCTCGCACTCTGGCCGTCGTGAGGAACGGGAGAGTCCCTGTCAGGCTAAACAACACCTCAGACGTAGGCCTAGCCCTTGAAGCCGGCACTCAACTTGCCCGGGTATATGCTCTACCCACGGAAGTGAATCCCATTGGACCCCTAAAATTCACCCCGTCTACAGAAGGCGACTGGACGGTAACCGTCTCAGCCATAAACGCTCAAGTAGACGATGAAGACATTGGGAGAAAACTACGGGAAAAAGTACAGCTAGACACGTCTCAATACACCAAACAAGAAGTGTCTCAAGTGGAGGAACTCCTGCGGGAACACCAAGACTCCTTTGCAAAGCATGACACAGACTTTGGGTGTACCACCAGTATCCAGCACGAGATACCCACAGGCGATACCCCCCCTATCCGCGAGAGGGAATCCACAAGAGCTACTACCCGGATCAGAGAGACTGTAAGCGGGACCTCTGGCGAGAGGCCGAAGTATTCCTTTCTTTCAGCGAAGTCTGCTGTTCCTGTTTTCTTCGGCTGGGACGCCTTCCTGCAAAGACAGACAGGCCTGCACCGGGGGACACATCCTTCTGGAGTAAAGGACTGGTAACGTGTGAGTAGGGACAGTGAGGGTCAGCTTATAAGTACACGTTATTGCTGTGAACATTTACGGTTGTCATTTATTGTGTTCTGCTGTGTTAAAAATGTATACAAGTAAAGATACGGTTATCAAGATAGAGTCTGTGTGTGGGGATCTTGCTGGGCCAGATCATGGATATCAACGCGCTTCCTTGCCCGCGGTCACTTCAGCAGCTCTGGAGTATAATGCAAGATATAACTCAGGATCAGTAAAGGATAAATAATGTAATGTATACAGTATAGAGAGTGCAGCTCTGGAGTATAATACAGGCTGTACCGTATTTTTCGGACCATAAGACGCACCTAGGTTTTAGAGGAGGAAAATGGAAAAAAAATTAAGCAAAAAATGTGGTCATGATGCTCCGTTAAGTGGGACGGGGTCTGCTGCTGACACTGTTATAGGGGTAATGTCCCCCAATTCTGTTAATATCCCCCATCTTGGTATATATGGCCCCCTCGTTCCTGTTATTCGTGGCCCTCATCCCCATCCTCATATGCATGGCACCCCTCATCCCCATTCTGGTATGCATGGCACCCCAATCACCCATCCTGATATGCATGGCCCCCCTCATCCTGGTATGCATGGCACCCCTCATCTCCATCCTGGTATTCAAAGCACCCCTCATCCTGGTATGCATGGCACCCCTCATCCTGGTATGCATGGCACCCCTCATCCTGGTATGCATGGCACTCCTCATCTCAATCCTGGTATTCAAGGCACCCCTCATCCTGGTATGCATGGCACCCCTCATCCTAGTATTCAAGGCACCCCTCATCCTGGTATGCATGGCACCCCTCATCCTGGTATGCATGGCACCCCTCATCCTGATATGCATGGCACCCCTCTTCCTGGTATGCATGGCACCCCTCATCCTGGTATGCATGACACCCCTCATTCTGGTATACATGGCACACCTCATCCTGGTATGCATAGCACCCCTCATCCTGGTATACATGGCACCCCTCATCCTGGTATGCATGGCATCCCTCATCCTGGTATGCATGGCACACCTCATCCTGGTATGCATGGCCCCCCTCATCCCAGTATGCATGGCCCCCCTCATCCTGGTATGCATGGCCCTCCTCATCCTCTTCCTGGTATGTATGGCACCTTTCGTCCCTCTCTCTGATATGTATGGCACCCTACATCCCTCTTCTTGGTGTGCATGGCACCCCTCATCCCTCTTCGTGATATGCTTGGCACCCCTCCATCCTGGTATGCTTGGCACCCTCTGATCCCCATCATGCTGCACACAAAAAAATAAACAATTATACTCACCTCCCCTCTGCTGCCGACACTTATCTCACTGTGTGAGGGGCGCATGACACCACTGCCTCACACTGTGAGATGCTCTGCCGGAATAGTCACTGCTCCCCACACCGGAACTGCGTGTGTGGGGAGCAGTGACCATTCACTCTCCTTAATAGCGCGCACACTGTACCCGCAGCGCAGCTCCTGCTGCCGCTCTGCAGTCTCGTGTGCCCGCTATTAAAGAGCATGAATTTTCACTACAACCCATGGGAGTGGATTGTAGTGAATATTCATGCTATTTAATAGTGGTCACACATGACCGCCGAGCACAGCAGGAGCCGCGCTGCTGGTACAGTGTGCGCGTTATTAAGGAAAATTAATATTCACTGCTCTCCACGCCTGTGGGCATGGGGAGCAGTGAATATTCATTTTCTTTAGCAGCGGGCGCAATGCTCCTGCCTCCTGTGCCCCGCTCATCCCCCACTGCCGCTCCCCCACCACCCACATCCATAGTATACATATATATTCGGACTATAAGACGCACCCCCCACTTTCCTCCAAAATTTTGCGTCTTATAGTCCGAAAAATTCGGTAACTCACGATCAGTACAGGATAAGTAATGTAATGTAATGTACACAGTGACTGCACCAGCAGAATAGTGAGTGCTGCTCTGTAGGATAATACAGGATATAACTCAGGATCAGTACAGGATAAGTAATGTAATGTATGTACACAGTGACTGCACCAGCAGAATAGTGAGTGCAGCTCTGGAGTATAATACAGGATGTAACTCAGAATCAGTACAGGATAAGTAATGTAATGTATGTACACAGTGATTCCACCAGCAGAATAGTGAGTGCAGCTCTGGAGTATAATACAGGATGTAACTCAGGATAAGTAATGTAATGTATGTGCACAGTGACTGCACCAGCAGAATAGTGAGTTCAGCTCTGGAGTATAATACAGGATGTAACTCAGGATCAGTAGTGTAATGTATGTACACAGTGACTGCACCAGCAGAATAGTGAGTGCTGCTCTGTAGGATAATACAGGATGTAACTCAGGATCAGTACAGGATAAGTAATGTTCTCTATGTACACAGTGACTGCACCAGCAGAATAGTGAGTGCAGCTCTGGAGTATAATACAGGATGTAACGCAGAATCAGTACAGGATAAGTAATGTAATGTATGTACACAGTGACTGCACCAGCAGAATAGTGAGTGCAACTCTGGAGTATAATACAGGACTCAGGATCAGTAGAGGATCAGTAATGTAATGTATGTACACAGTGACTGCACCAGCAGAATAGTGAGTGCTGCTCTGGAGAATAATACAGGATGTAATTCAGGATCAGCACAGGATCAGTAATGTAATGTATGTACACAGTGACTGGACCAGCAGAATAGTGAGTGCTGCACTGGAGGATAATACAGGATGTAACTCAGGATCAGTACAGGATATGTAATGTAATATATACATATATACAGTGACTGCACCAGCAGAATAGTGAGTGCTGCTCTGGAGAATAATACAGGATGTAATTCAGGATCAGTACAGGATCAGTAATGTAATGTATGTACTCAGTGACTGTGTCTCGCCCCCAGGGCCGTGGGGTACTCTGCAGCCGGGCCTATGGATGCCGATGGGGGATATCACGGTGGCTGGCCCGGTCCGTGGCCCAGGGCGGTCACCAAAAAGGGGATTATTTATAGGGGATTTATAAAGTGTTTGTGACGCCACCTGTGGAATGCGGCTAAAGGAAGCAGCCGCTGCGGAGCAGTCCTCTGGAGCAGGTGTTGTGGCAGCAGGGGGTGGTGTGGCTCTCCACAGGTAATGCTAGCTCCAGGGCAGTGTAGGAAATGTAAGTTGCACTGGACGTTGTAGTGACGGGAGGCAGGAGGGCGCAGATGAAAGAATGGACGGAGGCAGTACGGTGCAGTCATCCGAGTTTTTACTCACAGCTCTTATGACGGTTCCACTGGTGCACTGTACGGGTGCCAGCCTCCCACGTCGCGCTGCGTTCACCAGGCAGGGGTTCAGCTCTTCCTCAGGCAGATTAGAAGCACCTGGCAGAACCCCACTTTCTTGTGTTCCTAGCTAGACCGTCTTCACGCTGGGTCTTCTCCCTCCTGCCCTGCGCTTCCCCACTCTCAATCCCGCTCGGGTGCTCTGAAGTCCCTCCTGTCTTGCTGGAGTTCCCAGACCTACTTGACCCTCACGGGGATTAGAATGCTGCTTCGGCAACTGACTATAAAAGCCAGAAGCCTCCGGTTTTCCCAGCCGAGACTTGGGGTAACAAGGCTGACTCAGGGGCCAGTCCCCTTCTTGCGGCCTACGATCCCTCTGTCTTCTGACAGATTCGGGGCGTACGGGTGCTGTCCCGCACTCGCTGTACCCCCTGGGATCCCTTCTTTAGATCGGAGCCTACTCCTCTGCTCCCCTCCTGGGCCTCTAGGACTGGGCCCTACTTGTGGAGCAGAGCTCCTAGAGAGACTCTGCTCCCTGTCTGACTGACACTCTCTTCTGTTCTACTCCTACTAAGATGGCTTCCCTTTTTATATCTCACTCTATAGTGCTCCCCTAAACTGCTTCCTCCACCCACACCCACTACTGGTTCCCCCTACCTTTGGGTTCCTCCCACTCCAGCCAGGGTCAGGGCTCAGCTCTTCGCACGCATGTTGCCCTTCCAGCCGGCCTGGAGCAGTGTAGTGTTGGATGCAGGTGTTGGGGTTCCGGGCAGCACTCCCTCCTTACCTGAGAGAAGGAGACACCACACCTCTGGGTGAGGTGCAGTACCTCTGTGGCGACTGGACCCTCAGGGGCGCCACAACTGCACCAGCAGAATAGTGAGCGCAGCTCTGCAGTATAATACAGAATATGACTCAGGATCAGTACAGGATCAGTAATGTAATGTATGTACACAGTGACTGCACCAGCAGAATAGTGAGTGCAGCTCTGGAGTATAATACAGAATATAACTCAGAATCAGTACAGGATAAGTAATGTAATGTATGTACACAGTGACTGCACCAGCAGAATAGTGAATGCAGCTCTGGAGGATGATACCGGAGGTAACTCAGGATCAGTACAGGATAAGTAATGTAATGTATGTACACAGTGACTGCACCAGCAGAACAGTGAATGCAGCTCTGGAGGATGATACCGGAGGTAATTCAGGATCAGTACAGGATAAGTAATATAATGTATGTACACAGTGACTGCACCAGCAGAACAGTGAATGCAGCTCTGGAGGATAATATAGGATGTAATTCAGGATCAGTAATGTAATGTATGTACAAAGTGACTGCACCAGCAGAATAGTGAGTGCAGCTCTGGAGCATAATGTAGGATGTAACTCAGGATCAGTTCAGGATAAAGGATGTTGGGTCTTCTACTTGGAGAACACTTCATAAATACTATATCCCCTTTGTAAATTAAAAACACTCTATACTTGCCTACCGCACTGGCGGCTTTCCAGCGTTGTTGGTGCTGGATCTTCTGGGGCTCGCGTGACATTGTTATGCCACATGAGCTCTGCAGCCCATCAGCAGCCGTTATTGAGCGGTGTACTCTCACTTCCTTTGGAAGAGGCTCAGACGTCAGAGTAGGTGAGAGCTCTGCAGACCATTAGTGGCATGACAATATCATGTGAGCCTCAGGAGACCCGGCACTGGTATGGGAGTTGACTATAGTATTTAAGAAGGGGGCGGCCTGGTCGTGGACAACCCCTTTAAGTCATAACAGCTTTCACTCTGCTGTGAAGAACATTTTCCAATGTGTCTATTGAATATGTGTCCATTTATCCAAAATATTGTTTTAATTATAGATTCAACAGAACATTAAAAGACAATTGGTTACAAAGGTGAAAATAGTCTTTTACTTAATTCCCTGCACCTAATAAACATAGCGCCGCCACATCAGAGAAAACATACATTGGATATGTCTGTCCCATGTGTAACTATACTGCATCATTGTAACTAAAAGACTTTGCATCGCCACCTAATGGTAAAAAGCAGTACTGCAGCAATTTTTTACAATAATTATATTTTTATTAATTAAGGAAAAATTAAAACCTGGCGCCCCTGTACAAGAGGCATTTCCAAATCATAACTTATATTTCAAATATTATCATAAAACAAGAGAAATGCAGTATGTGTTGATTACAGCACATCTTTACATTAGTCTCTTACTTATATATAGCTTGATGTAGTTTATGGGGCTTCAGTAAGTGGATACAGGGAACAAATGTTTGGTGCGTGCTGAGAAGCAGATGTGGAGGGAACTCGAGCACGGTGGGTGGTTCACAGCAGAAGTCATTAAATCTTACAGACAGAGGCCACAGAGCCAGGGACGACTGCGAGTCCTGGTAAATATGTAAGGCTTAGAAGGACATGTTCTGTACACTGTGACACATTGTTCCATGAATCTGGCACCAAATCAACTACGTCAGATCTTTTCTTAATTCAGACTGTTACCTGTCTACAAACCAATTCCCAAACTTTAAAGGGTATGCTCACACTACGTTACAGGTTATATATCGTAAGTGATGCATAAATAGATGAGAATGTTTGTAAATAAATTGTTTTGGTTATCCTGTATTATACTCCAGAGCTGCACTCACTATTCTGCTGGTGCAGTCACTGTGTACATACATTACATTACTTATACTGTACTGATCCTGAGTTACATCCTGTATTATACTCCAGAGCTGCGCTCACTATTCTGTTGGTGCAGTCACTGTGTACATACATTACATTACTGATCCTGAGTTACATCCTGTATTATACTCCAGAGCTGCACTCACTATTCTGCTGGTGCAGTCACTGTGTACATACATTACATTACTGATCCTGAGTTACCTCCTGTATTATACTCCAGAGCTGCACTCACTATTCTGCTGGTGCAGTCACTGTGTACATACATTACATTACTGATCCTGAGTTACATCCTGTATTATACTCCAGAGCAGCACTCACTATTCTGCTGGTGCAGTCACTGTGTACATAAATTACATTACTTATCCTATACTGATCCTGAGCTACATCCTGTATTATACTCCAGAGCTGCGCTCACTATTCTGCTGGTGCAGTCACTGTGTACATACATTACATTACTTATCCTGTACTGATCCTGAGCTACATCCTGTATTATACTCCAGAGCTGCGCTCACTATTCTGCTGGTGCAGTCACTGTGTACATACATTACATTACTTATCCTGCACTGATCCTGAGTTATATCGTGTATTATACTCCAGAGCTGCACTCACTATTCTGCTGGTGCAGTCACTGTGTACATACATTACATTACTGATCCTGAGTTACATCCTGTATTATACTTCAGAGTTGCACTCACTATTCTGCTGGTGCAGTCACTGTCTACATAAATTACATTACTTATCCTGCACTGATCCTGAGTTAGAATCTGTATTATACGCCAGAGCTGCACTCACTATTCTGCTGGTGCACTCACTGTGTACATACATTACATTACTTATCCTGCACTGATCCTGAGTTATATCGTGTATTATACTCCAGAGCTGCACTCACTATTCTGCTGGTGCAGTCACTGTGTACATACATTACATTACTGATCCTGAGTTACATCCTGTATTATACTCCAGAGCTGCACTCACTATTCTGCTGGTGCACTCACTGTGTACATACATTACATTACTTATCCTGCACTGATCCTGAGTTATATCGTGTATTATACTCCAGAGCTGCACTCACTATTCTGCTGGTGCAGTCACTGTGTACATACATTACATTACTGATCCTGAGTTACATCCTGTATTATACTCCAGAGCTGCACTCACTATTCTGCTGGTGCACTCACTGTGTACATACATTACATTACTTATCCTGCACTGATCCTGAGTTATATCGTGTATTATACTCCAGAGCTGCACTCACTATTCTGCTGGTGCAGTCACTGTGTACATACATTACATTACTGATCCTGAGTTACATCCTGTATTATACTCCAGAGCTGCACTCACTATTCTGCTGGTGCTGTCACTGTCTACATAAATTACATTACTGATCCTGTACTGATCCTGAGTTACCTCCTGTATTATACTCCAGAGCTGCACTCACTATTCTGCTGGTGCAGTCACTGTGTACATACATTACATTTCTGATCCTGAGTTACATCCTGTATTATACTCCAGAGCAGCACTCACTATTCTGCTGGTGCTGTCACTGTCTACATAAATTACATTACTGATCCTGTACTGATCCTGAGTTACCTCCTGTATTATACTCCAGAGCTGCACTCACTATTCTGCTGGTGGAGTCACTGTGTACATACATTACATTACTGATCCTGTACTGATCCTGAGTTACCTCCTGTATTATACTCCAGAGCTGCACTCACTATTCTGCTGGTGGAGTCACTGTGTACATACATTACATTACTGATCCTCTACTGATCCTGAGTTACATCCTGTATTATACTCCAGAGCTGCACTCACTATTCTGCTTGTACAGTCACTGTGTACATACATTACATTACTGATGCTCTACTGATCCTGAGTTACCTCCTGTATTATACTCCAGAGCTGCACTCACTATTCTGCTGGTGGAGTCACTGTGTACATACATTACATTACTGATCCTCTACTGATCCTGAGTTACCTCCAGTATTATACTCCAGAGCTGCACTCACTATTCTGCTAGTTGTCATTGGAAAGAATTATGTATAATAACAATGCAATCTATCAGGATTGCGTGTATTTTAGTAGCACAGTACATGTACCGTATACTGTATTCTTCATAACAACCTCTGAGCTTTTGTTGCCATCACTGACAATTACAAATTCAGATCTGGAAACCAGTTACATGCCCACCAATGTTTGGTGAATGGGCTGTGGTAGGGGTAAAAATCACAAAAATTGCTAACAGTTTTGAGCAACCGCTTAATGCAGAAAACTGGCCTAAATCTTTCATGAATTTCCCTCCATATAGTTCCAAATCCCCTGCTCCTCTTCACATTGCTATAAAGTTACATGATAAGAGCTGTTTCTTTATATACAGTTACATCACATGTCGTGTCCCTGACTTTGATGCGGGCTCGCATGCTGAGCCTGCATCTGTCTTGGCTGATTATGACTGAATTATTCCGCCATCATCTGCCTCTAACAGCCAAGGCTAAATCTCTGAAAGCGGCATTTAACACGCGCCAGCAGGGGGACGCATCATTCCACGCGCCCATCAGTGCCTGTGATCGCCGGGCGCAGATGGTTTGCCATGACAGCTGGGAGTCTGCTGAAGACCTCTGTACTTGTCATGATGGTTCTCCTATGACAGCCAGCAGTCATAGGAGACCATGATTTTCACTATACATATCAGTCGATGCCCTGCTATGAAATGCCACGAAAGCACTGAAAACCACCTACGATTAGCCAAGAATGGGCGATCATCAGTCAGGATCTGATATCCAGCTGCCGTGGCGAAGGGCGGAAGTGTTGGAAAATAGGGGTCAACTCTGTAACTATTGAGTCTGTACATAAACTTCATGTATTTGTCAATAAAAGTTTAAAAACTTCTGTACTTCAGTAACCATAGAAACATGCAAATAAAAGATCTAAAAACACTGAAGCAACAAATTATGCGAAAACTAAAATTGGTATGAGTCTCAAAACTTTTGGCCACGACTGTCTGTAGTGTTATATGCATCAGGGTCACAATGTGATATTTTTCACCATTTAGACTGCGGAGGCTGCGGCTTGGAAATAAAAAATGGGCAATCACTAGTTGCTCTGGAGAAACACTGGCACTTGGACTGTTTCAAATGCAAGACCTGCGGAGTCCATTTGAAGGCAGAATATATTAGCAAGTAAGTGGGTATATCAGATATATAGACTATGGCCCCAGTATTACAACAGGGTGAGTGATAAGTGTGTGATCCATTGGGGGTCCCATGAACATGGGCTGCAGAGGTGATCAAACGGAGTCCGAACTTAAATGAGTGAGATGCTGCCTTTGTCTGTACATAGTGATCCAAGTATATAGTGCCAAGAGGGTGGTGTCTCACTCTTGCAGAGCGGCCCACCGGAGGATTTTCCTGTTCTCCTGTGGGCCAGTCCAAGCCTGCCCACCAATCATAAAGCAAAGGCATATCATGGAGATCAGTTGGTTGTAGCTGGGTTATATAGTCCCGTATACAGATTGTAAATGGCATTGTTCCATGATATTAACCCTTGACATCCTGTCTATCTTGCAGAGATGGGATTCCTTATTGTGAAATGGACTACCATGCTATGTTTGGCATCAAATGTGATCACTGTGAGAAGTTCATCACGGGCCGAGTGCTGGAGGTAATCGCACCAAGCAAGAAATCTTTATTTAAGATGTAAAATTATTATTGATCTTCTGCCCATATTGTAAAGTTTACATCTATCTACACGTATGCAGAAGTGATGACATTCTGTCCATCTGTCACCTGATCCTGCAAACAATCGGCGGCCTCAGCGGTCAGGTGACAGATTGGATCGGACATCATTTCTTCCAGTCCCAGCAACACTGGAGTGTCGGAGATTTGGAAGGGGAAGTACCGTGACACTTCAGTTTCTGTTACAGATCCCTTCTTTCTACAGTTTTTAAATAGCAGAAGAAATAGTGGAAAAAATAGTGGAAGAAATAGTGGAAGAAATAGTGGAAGAGATCTTTTTGAAGCTACAGTACTGGGCAAACGTTTTAGACAGGTGTGAAAAAAATACTGCTAGGTAAGAAAAGTAGGAATGCTTCCAAAAACTGAACTGTTAATAGTTTAATTCTATCAATTAACCAAATGCAAAGAGAATGAATAAAAGAGAAACCTAAATTACATCAATATTTCGGGTCACCACCCTTTGCCTTCAAAACAACATCAAAGTATCAATTCCTCTTGGTAGATGTGAACACAGTTTTTGAAGGAACTAGACAGTGAAGTTGTTTCAGACATCTTGGAGAACCAACCACAGATTTTCTGTGGATGTCGATGTGCAAAACCTTCTGCCTCCTCATGTAAACCCAGACTGACTGGATGATGATGAGATCAGGGCTCTGCGGGGGCCGGATCATCACTTTCAGGTCTCCTTGTTCTTCTTTACCCTGAAGATAGTTGTTAATGACATTGCCTGGATGTTTGTGGTCATTGTCCTGCTGGAGAATAAATTTGGAACCAATCAGACACCTCCCTGATGATGTTGCATGACGGTTAAGTATTTGCCTGTATTTCTCAGCATTGAGGACACAAGGAAATTGGCAACATTGAGGACTGTAGATGCAGTGGTCGGCCAAGGAAACTTAGTGCAGCAGATGAAATCAGAAGATGTCCAGCAGTGCCATCAGCTCAGAACTGGCAGCAATCAGTGGGACCCAGCTACATCCATCTATTGTTTGCAGAAGTGGTCTACATGGAAGAATTGCGGCCAAAACCATACCTTCTACGTGGAAACAAGGCAAAGTGACTCAACTATGCAGACAAATGGCAACTGGTGTGCTGGACTGATGAGCCAAAGTGTGAAATATTTTTCTGTAACAGAAGACAATTTTTTTTTGGTGCCAACGAGCAGGAGAGCAGCACAATAATGAGTGTCTGCAGGCAGCAGTGAAGCATAGTGGAAGCTCTTTACAAGTTTGGGGCTGCATTTCAGAGAATGGAGTTAGGGATTTGGTCAAGATTTATATTGTCCTCCAATCTGTGAAATATAGATGCTTATCAATCATGCCATATTATCAGGGAGGCGTCTGATTGGCTCCAAATTTATTCTGCAGCAGGACAACGACGTCAAACATACAGCCAATGTCATTAAAAACAATCATCAGAGTAAAGAAGAAGAAGGAGTCCTGGAAGCGATGATCTGGCCCCCACAGAGCCTTGATCTCATCATCATCCAGTCTGTCTGGGATCACATGAGGAGACAGAAAGTTTTGTACAAGCCTCATACACAGAAGATCTGTGGTTAGTTCTCTAAAATTGTGGAGCAGCCTCCTTGACGAGTTTCTTCAAAAACTCTGTGTAAGGTTACCTAGAAGAACTGATGATTTGATTTAGATTTTTCTGTTGTTCGTTCTCTTTGCATTTTGTTAGTTGATAAAAATAAACTGTGAACACTTTTAAATCATTTTTACTATGCAGCATTTTTTCTACACCTGCCTAATAAAGTTTTGCTCAGTACAGTGGTTCACACAGAGTTTTCTGAGACATTCAAAAGCGATAAGATTTTCAAGCAGAAAATGCTTCAGGAAATGCTTTTTTTTGCAGCCTAGTTTGGACAGGTTTCCTTATGAATCTGCTTCAAAGAAGTCACATGCACTTTTTTCCACCGGATTTTTTATTACAACCTGTCCCGGAAAGGAAAAAACTGGATTTCCTTCCAAAAAATGAATTGTAAGAGTTTGTCATTAGTTTTGAAGCAGTTTTTGAGTAGGATTTTTAGGGTGTGTCTATTCTCAAAAACTCCTAAAAAAACCTCTGAGAACACAACCTTGGGGTAGGAGCACACGACCATTTCCTCTCCATCTGGGAAAAACTAACTGATTGTTTTGATCAAACTTTGATCAGAATTTGATCAGAGTGGCATCAGTGTTTCTCAGAGGTGGAGGGAAAAGACTTTCTCCACTGTCTCCATTCTGTCAGTCCATGAAAATCAGACCACACTATGGGTGACTGTGCGAGTTCTGTAGAGGTTTGGGCTCAGGGTACCCCAGTTTGACATTTTTTCCTTTTTTTTGTGTATGTTATTTATTGATTTTCTTTTTAATCCTTTTATCTTTGTATAAATTCTGCAACCTAAAATACGTAACTTATGTTCTATTGTATTTTGAAAAACATCTCCTCGCCACGTGTCATCCTCAAGACATGGTGGGAAGTCACATGTAATAAAAAGAAATCCTTTTTTCACATTATCCCCTGTCACATGGAGAGTTACAAACCGCTCCCTCTTAGGAACCATTCCTGAAATTCGCCCAACTACACCGCAGAGCATGCGAAGGATTAGTTATTAATGAATTAGTTTCTAAGATGTGGCGACTGTGGTAAATGACAGGATCTTCTCTCGGTGCAGCCTGTCGGCAGAGGAATCGGTGACAACTGACATTGGGATTTCAGAAAGAGAATATATTTTTTTTCTGTTTGTGTTTATTGCTATATACAAAAGTGTAAAAAAATCGAAAACCCTATAAAATGTAAATTTATGGTAATAGGAATCCCACCATCTGATTAAGGGGGTCACAGCAAAGAGGAACTGGTACTACAGATCTCTTCTATGCACTTGTATGTAGGAGAGCTTGCAGTACCATTTGCAGCCACTACACAATGTATTGAGCTGGGTCCCCTTTCCATCATCCAATCAAAGTGCTTGGCGGTAGTCAAACCCCCACTAATCAGATATCAAAGTCCCAGAGAACCCCTTTAAAATCTTATTCTTTCACCTTGCTATAGTAGACCGATATATAGACTATAAACAACATTCAGTGTTGTCATACTAAAGACAAATACCCATTTTACATTTAAGCCATAAAGTAACATATTTGACTCTTAAAGGTCAACAGGAGAACAAAAACCTAAAAAGATGACCTGGAATATAAGTTGGTATGCATGCAGCATTTGGCGCATGTTCACACTTTCCACTAAACAGACAAAACCTAAGACAAAAACAAAAGGAGCAAATACCTTGCAGCAAATAAATAAATAGCAATAGCGCATGAAAATAATATAGGATACTTAGTTAACATAATTTTAATTTAAAAAAACGTAAAAGCCATCCCACCGCGTCAAGGTGACCTTATTCGGGACGGTCCTAGCCTCGAGTATTAAAACCTTATCATATGTCAAATGATGAAAATGTGAATGATGGCCGACGTCAAATGACGGAAATGTGAATAATGTTCAACTCAAAGCTTCCTTTTCTTTGAGCTCGACATTACGTTTATATAGCTCCCTATGGTTTAGTGTCCGTTAGTTGGGGTCTTGGTCCTGCTCGGCCCTTATTCACATTAACTTCATTTTACACATGGTAAAGTTTTAATACTAGAGGTTAGGACTGTCCCAAATAGGGTCACCTTGACGTGGTGCAATGGCTTTTACGTGTTTTTTTTAATCAAAATTATGTTAACTAAGTCCCCCATGTTATTTTCATGCACTATTCCTATTTATTCATTTATTTCTTAACTGCAGGGTATTTTCTCATTTTGTTTTTATCTTAGCTTTTGTCTCATCTGAGAGAAGCATAATGTAGGAAAAATTGATGCTAAATGCAACAATGTGTCACTTAGTTTACTGGGTGCAGCGGTTGTGACACAATCAGAGTTTTTAGATGTAGCTTGTAGCCAAGCTTAGAAAGTTTCCCCCGCCCACACCACTGATTGGCAGCTTTCTGTGTACATTCTATATCGATAGCTGCTAATCAGTGCTGAGGGCGTGGTTGGACTAGGAGGCACGTAAGCAGCTAGTCCAGCAGTGACAGCACTCATCATATTGCAACAACAGCACACAGCCTAGTAAGTGACATGTTGATGGAATCAGAGTCCCTGTCCTTACATCATGCTGCCCTCAGATTACATTCCAAAAATCTGCTAATAGAATCCCTTTAAGTCTAGAGAAAACACTTCTATTAATCTTCTGGTACATTCAGATGGTTTATAACAAAAATATGGTGAGTTGAGTTGTGGAGAGAAACCCTATGTAACAAATCCTATTGCTTCCTTGTAGGCCGGGGAGAAACATTACCACCCAACATGTGCGCGATGTGTCCGCTGCAACCAGATGTTTGCCGAGGGAGAGGAGATGTACCTGCAAGGTGAGCTTTGTGTTATCCTATACCACCATGATGTCTCATGTCATGGAAGCATGTGATGGTGTACAGACAGCAGGAAGGGTCTTTAGTACATGACTACCCTGCAATTATCATGAACGAATGTTCCTAGGATGGTGTTGAGAAGGTTCTTCTCAGTCACTGTGTGGCGCCCCTGAGGGTTCAGTCGCCACAGAGGTACTGCACCTCAACCAGAGGTGTGGTGTCTCCCTTCTCTCAGGTAAGGAGGGTGCGCTGCACGGAACCCCAAACACCTGCATCCAACACTACACTGCTCCAGGCCGGCTGGAGGGGCAACATGCAGAGCGCAGCTGCTGAGCCCTGACCTGGCTGGAGTGGGGGGAACCCAAAGGTAGGGGGAACCAGTAGTGGGTGTGGGTGGAGGAACTAGTTAGAGGGAGCACTTTGGTAGGGGTATAAATAGGGAAGCCATTTTAGGGTGGCAGTTCAGTTCTAGGGAGCAGTTCAGAAGAACAGCTCGGGACAGTTCAGAAAAACAGTCCGGGAGCAGAGTCTCATTAGGAGATCTGCTCCACAAGTAGGGACAAGTTAGGCGGCCCAGGAGGGGAGCAGGGAGTAGGCTCCGTTCTAAGAGAGGATCCCAGGGGGTACGGCGCGTGCAGGACGGCACCCGTACACCCCGCATCTGTCAGAAGACAGAGGGATCGTTGCCGCGTTCTAATCCCCAGGAGGGTCAAGTAGGTCCCGGATCCGACGTACAGGAATGACTTCAGAGCACCCGAACGGGTTTCAGAGTGGGCAGTGCAGGGCAGGAGGGAGAAAGACCCAGCGTGAAGACGGTCAAAAATAGGAACACGAGAAAGTGGGGTTCTGCCAGGTATTCCCAAGCTGCCTGAGGAAGGATTGAACCCCTGCCCGGTGAACGCAGCGCGACGTGGGAGGCCTTCACCTGTACAGTGCACTTGTGGACTGCCTTAAGAACTGTGAGTAAAATCTCGGATGACTGCACTGGACTGCCTCCGTCCATTCTTTCATCGGCGCCATTGTTCCCCCTGCGCTACAACGCCCAGCGCAACCCGCTCTCTCACTTTCACTGCCCTGAGGCCTGCTCCACCTGTGGGGAGCCGTCCCATCACAAGCTGCCCTAACATCTGTCTCAGAGGACTGTCGCAGCGCTGGTGATCCTCACCAGGCACCACAGGTGGCGTCACGAACTTTCCAAAACCCCATATAAAAATATCCCCTTTTGCACTGACCGGTCTGGGTCACGGACCGGGCCAGCTACCGTGATACCCCCCAGCAACCAGAGGTCCGGCTGCCGAGTACCCCACGGCCCTGGGGGCGCGTCAACTGCATACTGCTGTGTGACATTTGCAGGATCCAGGCTATTCCTGTCGACCCCGCCATATGCATGCTCAGCTGAGGCGAGCTTGTGTGTTCTCTGTAGGTAGAGAGGAGTAAGTTGCTTTAGAATAACTTTGGAAGTGGTGTATTTCCCTTGAGAACAAAGGATCAGGCATATTGACATAGATTAGTAATATAGAAAAAAGCCACATAATAACTACCAAAAAGTGGGCGGATAGCCAGCCACTTGGCAAGCATCCGTCCATGCGCACGCTGAAAACTTCCAGGTGCGCGTCCCACATCACAGCTGCACACATTTTCGCTATCATCAAGTCATTTAGACATATATATATATATATGCCTTGGGGGCGCCATATACCCATGACCTGCCCTTGAGAAAGCGGTTCTTCTGCGAAACGCGCGTCGGGCTTTGTGTTACCACCACCCTTTCTATCTCTCACCCTCCTCTCCACTCCGTTTGTGAGAGTTTTCCACAGGTAACATACTTTTCATTACTATACTCTTTTTGTCCCGATATCAGGTTGATGTTGGTGCGCCCCCTTGATATATGGCAATATCTTGCTCTGCTATAATGAGAGTATTATTCTATTTGATGTAAGTGGATTGCCTGTATTACATTATATATATAGCACTTTAACGGCTTCCACCATCTTTGATTGATATTTATCCTTGGGCTAGCGTGCAATTCTATTATAAGGCTAACTGATATTGAGTACTTATATTTGAGTATTAGTGTGTTCCCTATTAGTCATCTTTTACCCACAATTTGTCTGGTTGTTATACCTATTCTTCTATACATGTTTAATAAAAATATCTTTTGCAATGATATGCTGAGATCTTCTCCTTTTTTCTGATATTGACATAGATTAGCCTTATCTTTCTTTCCCTGCCATCTCCTGTCGAGCAAAAGTACACATTAGACGGCTGGCCATTCCTACCAAATATATTATGAGTGTGACCAATTTAAGAAAAACTTCTTCTAATAAAGTAAGTGGAGACTGTTTGCAGTCTAAATAGACTGTGCTAGAAAACCAAAGAAATCTGTGCACCCGCTGCAAAAACTCACAGGAGCAAAAAAGGACATGGATGGAGGTAAAATAGGTACACAATACAAAGTGGTAAACTTTTTTGCTTTATAGCTATGGGCGGCACCTAATCTAAAAGTGAGAACAAACTTTAGGAAAAGAGGAACAGCGATGGGGTTAAACAATACCCTGGAGTTGACTCCGTTACTTACTGACTATAAATAGTGGCAGAACTATATATAGCTGGTGCCATTGTAAAAGACGGAAGTTATATTTGGAGACAACCAGACATATTCCTGAATTACAAGACCCGGTCTTATTTTATCTGTTGCCGACGTGATAGTTCAATGACCGGCCATTATTATTATCGTTTTTCATACAATAGCCATTATATGTATGATGAATTAGGAAAAAAATGATTAATCTGGCCGGTCATATACACGTGTAGGTTACAGGGTGAATATTAGATTTTATTCTGTGCCATATTTGGCTAAATTAGAGACTTTTCTCTCATATTGCCATTTTTTCTTAAATGCAGTCGGCAGGGTTAACCTAGAGGGGGGAGAGCTAGAAAAAAAAAAACGAAAAGGTGCAAATTATGCTGCAAATCTACACTGGTCCATAGCAGGCGTAGATTTCACTTTCTGATTTTTTTTTGTTTGTTTTTTAAAAAACTGACCAAAAAATGTATTTAGAGGCATGCTTTTGCACATTTCACTCTGCTAGGGTTGTCAACCATTTGGGACACTTTGTTTTTAATTAATTGTATGTATTTTGGGCTAAAAATAATTTTTGGAATTGGGTTTCCTTAAAAATTTTGCACCGCTTGGCTTCTATAGCCTCTTTGTTGCACTTTTTATTGAATGAGTTAACTGAGAATCTGTCAGTGAGCTCGTTCTGACAGCTGATTTATGACCACAAATCACATTGAAGTTGAATGTGCAGGGAAGCGAAGAGCCTGTAAAAGCCAAATGGTGCAACATTTTTAATCACACCCAATTACAAAAATGATTTTTAGACCAAAATACATGCATTTAAGTAAAAAAAACATGTATATAAAATACCAGTCTTAATAAATCTCATGTTTTGGGTTTCAGTTTCTGTTCTTCTCTTGCTGTCAATGAATATGTTCTTTATCACTGTCACTTAAAATATTCTGATCCAATCCTGGACGTTTTCTTTTTCCATAGGAAACTCAATATGGCATCCAATTTGCAGACAAGCAGCCAAAACAGAAGAAAGAAACAAGGTAAATGATTATTACTTAATATGATAACGTATGAGAAACAGACGCCCTTATAGTATCTGTGGGATTCAAAATGAATGCAGGAAAGGAAATGATAAACTGACAATCCCACACTTATAGGGCAACAGCGGGAGGGATTTCCCAAAATTATACATTAACTGGTGTCCTGTCCTCAAACAGTGGGCCAAGTGCAAAATTGTCTTTATATACAGATGCCAACTTCCTCACCTTTTCCCTTGGCTCGAGATGAAAGGCACAAGATAATAAAAAAAAAATTATTTTGTGATACTCTCCATGGAGAGGTTTATGCTGTATGTGTCTACATGTAGCCACCTAGTGGTTGTGATGTGAGTTGCAGCCTGTTGTATCATGAGAAATTAGAGTCTTTAACAAATTTGACGAAAGGTAAGTGTGGTCACATCCTTAGTAGTTACATGTCTGGTTCTTCCGGCATTTTCATGCTATTTTTTAAAAGCATTTATGCCAGATAATTAGGCGCTGTGATTTTTAGTAATTTTATATTTTCTTCATGATCTAGGAAACAAGAACGTCCTCAGAAAGCATCATATCAGTTCCAACCTCAAACACGTCTGGATCTCCCAGTAGAGTCATTTATGTGAGTTTTATTGATGACCTCGTAATTGATATACGTGATGTCACAATGAGATTTTTCAGCAGTTTGTTCTCACTTTATGGCATCTTAGGTTGACTATAATATTACTGAAGGACAATTAGCACCTATAAAATCCTACAGGCAATGGGTGGACAGAGCTAGAAATGGGCACAGAATTTGCTTGGACTGTAAAGGATGCATAATGATCTTGTCATACATGTAGAACATTTCATAAACAAGCAAAGATTCAATAAATTATTTCAAAGGCATGCCTCTTTCTTCAGTTATCAGACTACTCAAACCCCCCCTGCCTCCTGCCCTGATCATTTACTCTGAATTCACTGCCCAAATCCATCTTCAGTGAAAACCGATTATCAGATCACTGAGGGATCAGATTACAGCTGCTCCTCACAGATGTATGTAGAGAAGGGAGGGAAAGGAGGAGGAGCTAGAGAGAGAGATACAGAGATGGTGCTGCTAAAAAGAGTCACCGCAGAGCTGTCCGCACAGTTACACTGCTCAGTACTCCGTATAATCTCCTCTTGTTAAAGTGTACAGTATACTTGAGGCAACATTACATTTAGTCTCTTTCTTTAAGGAGTAAACCTCTTTTTTATAAATCAATAGTACAAGCAAAGATAAATTATTTGAAAGGAATTCCTCTTTCTTCAGTTATCAGACTACTCACCACTCCCTGCCTCCAGCACTGATCATATACTCTGAAGTCACTGCCCAAATCCATCTTCAGTAAAAACAGACAGGCAGATCACTGAGGGATCAGATTACAGCTGCTTCTATAGAGAAGAGAGGAAAAAGAGGTGGAGCTAGAGAGCGATACAGAGATGGTTCTGCTAAGAAAGTCACCCCAGAGCTCTCCACACATTTACACTGCTCAGTACTCTGCATAATATCCTCCATTGCTGCTCCTAATGAATAGGGGATCACTATCTATTGTCAATCTGTGAAGTGTTCTTGAGACAACATTACATTTAGTCTCTTTCTTTAAGGAGTAAGCCTCTTTTTTTATATAAATCCATAGTACAAGAAAAGACTCAATAAACTATAAGAAAAAACAGCCCCTTTCTCCAGTTATTAGACTTCTCTTTTCTTCCAGTACTGATCATTTACACTGAATTTTCTGCCCAAATCCATCTTCAGTGAAAACAAATTATGAGCTCACTGAGGGATCAGATTACAGTTGCTGCACGTAGATGTCTATAGAGAAAGGAGGAAAAAGTGGAGGAACGAGATAGGGAGACACAGAGATGGTGCTGCTAAAAAGCTGCCCTCACAGTTACACTGCTCAGTACTCAGTATAATATCCTCCATGCTGCTGCTACTCCTTAGGAATGGGGGAGCAGGATTTCCTCCTCTCTGTGTTTGGTGTTTGGGAGACATCATAGCAGTTAGTCTCTGCCCAATCTGGAACTGAGCTCAGGGAAAACTGACAATTTGAAAAGAAGAGTTGAAAACTAATTAAAAATGTCACAGTGATCAGAAATGGTGTTATTCCTCATGTACAAACACATGGTAGTTTATCAGAAAAAGTCATGCAAGCAACAGTTACACTTTATCTTGTGCACATAACCAGGATTTCCTAATAATATGTCCACCCTGTCAATAGCTCACATCTTAACCCTTAGTGCAAATGGATGTAACTGCACATCTGTGTGTGGAGGGGGCTCGGGAGCTGAGCTTTGATCACTGCTGTTAACCATTTAGATGACACTTTTAATTTCTGACTGCAGCATTTGAATGAAACACTCGCTGGTAAGCACACACACCGGCTCGCATCAGTCCCTCACACTGCGACTATGTGAGGCACTGGTGGGTTATGATGGCAGTCGGAGACTTGCTGATGGCCCCTGTGGCTGCCATCTTGGTACTTCTGTGGTGCCACCTCTAACAGTATATGTCCTCTCACCCTACTACTCTATATTCCCTTTAAGTTATTACCTTGCCTTTGTTTCACGGTTTTTACCTGCACTGTTTTCCATTCTCGCCTGTCTTTCATCTCTTTCTTTCCTTTCTTAGGCAAAACTTGGAGATGAGATAATTGACTACAAGGATTTGGCGGCTCTTCCTAAAGATAAAGCCATCTATAACATTGACCGTCCTGACATGATCTCCTATTCTCCATACATCAGTTACTCCACAGACGACAGGCATAGTTACGGGGAGGTACTGGAAATGGTTTATTTACGCAACGTTGTTAAAATGTAACTCTGGGGAATCCCACCATTAAATATTCCCCTAAAACGTATCCGCGCTACTAGAGTAATTCTTTACGCCAAGGATGGAGAAGAACATGACATCATTCCGAACAAGACTTTAGGTTGACATGCAGTGTCCGACTGAAGAACATTGGGCCCACCAGAGGATTTGATTCTGAGGACCCACCTTTCTCCCCCACTCAAGAGCCCCATAGCAGCTGTAAGGTTTGCACTATGAACTCTCCTGAAGGAGAAGTCACGGCCCACCAGAATATTCTCCGGTTCTCTGGTGGGCCAGTCCAACCCTGTTGACATGCCTCAGGTTTCATTGTGAGATGACAAAGTAGTGAATCTGGGGGAAGTTAGTAAACTGAATAGAAACATTTTTAAAGGGGTTGTACGGCCACATTATTTGTATCACCTTTTTTTACCAAACCGTTTATAAGGGTCTAAAATAACTAAAGGAGTAAGACGCATCTTACCAATACCCTGCTGCTCCTAAGCTAGAGCTTTTCTGGTGAGCACCTTCCAAACCTCTTCCTTTTTCTCCTGGTTTTGCCGTCTTTGGATCTGCACCACGCGGAGGCAAGATGTTGTTCCTCAATCTGGTTCATGGCCGCGCCACTTCTGGTTCTGGTTTGTGCTCTACACAGGGGAGGGCTTCTTGTTTCTGCACACTCCCCTCCTCAACGTCTATCCATCTACCACGACAGAGGAGAGGGATGGCTTATTTATTGATATGAGTCTTACACACCTTGGATGATGTGCCGAAACTTGGAGCTCAAATTGAAAGAGGAGCTGCTGGAACCCAGGACTGAGGCTGACATTCATTGTTATATGTGTAGAGATCCAATGAGACATTCGTGAGAACTTTAAAGTCAAAGCTATATGCAAATCAGCCTGGAAGTGCACTAGGGGCGTGTCAAAGCACTTAGACTGCTTCTTCCAAGTGCAATGATACCGGTGAATTTCCAGCCCCATTGGCATATGGCTTCCACTCTAAAGTTCTCATAACCGGCACATCGGATCTTTACAAGAAAGGTTCTTTCACAAGCGCCTTCACAGCCATACGTCTACTTCCATATGTAAATACATGTCGACAGGTTCCCTTTAAGCTCCCTTAAAGCGTGAGGTACCTTTGCAAATAAAAGTATATTAGTAAATTATATGTATTTAGATGAGGATAATATTTTTTTAACTGAACAACCCCTTTAATCCCACACATTGCGGTGGCCATTGAGATTCCCTAAATCAGTATCCAGAGTTGTGACAGCCGTGACTTATGTATTTCTGGGCACTAGGGTCAGGAACAGGTCGGCTCAGCAACATTTACTAGATCAATGTTTTGGCACAAATATTTATGTAACATTAAAGAGACAAAGAATCCAACCTGGCGCTGCGCAATATCCAGATAATAGGCAGCCAAATGCAATAATCTGTAAGCGGACATCGCAGAAATGTCCCAGCACCAAGAGCTGGAGTCTAAAATATCTGCAGAGCACATCTGACTGCGCTCAAAATATTATTTTTCGTGGTTTATCTTCCAATTTTATACAGTCTAACATAAAATAATAATAAAATGATGCATTTTATATTTACATTTTTATTCTTTTACTTTTGTTTTATCGGTTCATTTAGGTTTTCTTTATAGGTAAATAGGGTAAAACAAATGTTTTGTAACCTTATGTATAAAATCTGGCAAATACAATATGTAGAGAATCCAATCAGATTGCAACTTGGAAAAATGAAAAGCTAGCATCTAATTGGCTATGTTACTTCCCACTGTATTTTGCATACAGTGCCTTGAAAAAGTATTCATACCCCGTGAACTTTTCCACTTATTATTATTATCAGTTGTAAAAGTCACTTATCAAAGTCAGATGTCAAAGTCACTTATCAAAGTCACATATCAAAGTCAGATGTCAAAATCACTCATCAAAGTCAGATGTCAAAGTCACTTATCAAAGATAGATGTCAAAATCACTCATCAAAGTCAGATGTCAAAGTCACTTATCAAAGTCAGATGTCAAAATCACTCATCAAAGTCAGATGTCAACGTCACTTATCAAAATCACTCATCAAAGTCAGATGTCAAAGTCACTTATCCAAGTCAGATGTCAAAATCACTCATCAAAGTCAGATGTGAAAGTCACTTATCAAAGTCAGATGTCAAAATCACTCATCAAAGTCAGATGTCAACGTCACTTATCAAAATCACTCATCAAAGTCAGATGTCAAAGTCACTTATCCAAGTCAGATGTCAAAATCACTCATCAAAGTCAGATGTCAAAGTCACTTATCAAAGTCAGATGTCAAAAGCACTCATCAAAGTCAGATGTCAACGTCACTTATCAAAATCACTTATCATAGTCACATGTCAAATTCAGATGTCAAAATCACTCATCAAAGTCAGATGTCAAAGTCACTTATCAAAGTCAGATGTCAAAATCACTCATCAAAGTCAGATGTCAACGTCACTTATCAAAATCACTCATCAAAGTCAGATGTCAAAGTCACTTATCCAAGTCAGATGTCAAAATCACTCATCAAAGTCAGATGTGAAAGTCACTTATCAAAGTCAGATGTCAAAATCACTCATCAAAGTCAGATGTCAACGTCACTTATCAAAATCACTCATCAAAGTCAGATGTCAAAGTCACTTATCCAAGTCAGATGTCAAAATCACTCATCAAAGTCAGATGTCAAAGTCACTTATCAAAGTCAGATGTCAAAAGCACTCATCAAAGTCAGATGTCAACGTCACTTATCAAAATCACTTATCATAGTCACATGTCAAATTCAGATGTCAAAATCACTCATCAAAGTCAGATGTCAAAGTCACTTATCAAAGTCAGATGTCAAAATCACTCATCAAAGTCAGATGTCAACATCACTTATCAAAATCACTTATCAAAATCACTCATCAAAGTCAGATGTCAAAGTCACTTATCAAAGTCAGATGTCAAAATCACTCATCAAAGTCAGATGTCAAAGTCACTTATCAAAGTCAGATGTCAAAGTCACTTATCAAAGTCAGATGTCAAAATCACTCATCAAAGTCAGATGTGAAAGTCACTTATCAAAGTCAGATGTCAAAATCACTCATCAAAGTCAGATGTCAACGTCACTTATCAAAATCACTCATCAAAGTCAGATGTCAAAGTCACTTATCCAAGTCAGATGTCAAAATCACTCATCAAAGTCAGATGTCAAAGTCACTTATCAAAGTCAGATGTCAAAAGCACTCATCAAAGTCAGATGTCAACGTCACTTATCAAAATCACTTATCATAGTCACATGTCAAATTCAGATGTCAAAATCACTCATCAAAGTCAGATGTCAAAGTCACTTATCAAAATCAGATGTCAAAATCACTCATCAAAGTCAGATGTCAACATCACTTATCAAAATCACTTATCAAAATCACTCATCAAAGTCAGATGTCAAAGTCACTTATCAAAGTCAGATGTCAAAATCACTCATCAAAGTCAGATGTCAAAGTCACTTATCAAAGTCAGATGTCAAAGTCACTTATCAAAGTCAGATGTCAAAATCACTCATCAAAGTCAGATGTCAAAGTCACTTATCAAAGTCAGATGTCAAAGTCACTTATCAAAGTCAGATGTCAAAATCACTCATCAAAGTCAGATGTCAACGTCACTTATCAAAATCACTTATAGTCACATGTCAAAGTCAGATGTCAAAGTCACTTATCAAAGTCAGATGTCAGAGTCATATATCAAAGTCACTTATCAAAGTCACATATCAAAGTCAGTTCTCAGACAGGGTATTTAGCCTCAAACTGACATTATTCTGATGTTTGACTCTGATATCTGATCATGACCTAAAATGGACACTGTGCACTCGGAATATAGCAAATGAAGATTTACCTCCCTGTTCCTTCTAGTCTTCTTGGGAAATAAGACTTTATTGGATTGACTGGTTACTATAGATGGAAGGGTTATGCGCTGATTATTGCCTATGAATGCTTTGCTATACATGGATGCTAATCCTCTTACTTCCATTCATCACTTGCATGGATCCTCTCACTAATTTCCTATTTTTGTTGCTATTTGCAGTCACCTCAGTTGCTCTCCCCTACACCTACAGAGGTAATTGGCCATGGCTATAGTTTCTATTTTGCAACATATACATTTTTGTGTTTTTGTTGTTATTTTTCATACATCTCATTGCTTACTTTTCATATTCATTTTTTTTTCATGTGTATGGTTTGAGAAAAATAATCTAGAAGATCTGAAAATGTGTATAGGTGTCAGACTGAGGAGTTTCTCCCTCTACTTGCAAGTTTCCACTTTGATTTTCTCTGCCCGTTAATTACTCCTTGGGGAAAAAAACATAATTTAGATGTGCCCCCAATTGAGTCATTGACTTCAGTGAGGCAAACTGAGTCCAAAATATGAATCATTGGTCTCTGTCCATTTGGCTCCTTTTAAGCTGTATCCAGGCACTAAAGTGTGCTCCATTAGAGACTATTTCCAGACACTGCCGGAAAAGAGGTCAAAAGGAGTCCAAAATTTCCTATTTTGAACTCCATTTGCCTCAGAAGTTAGAAGCTCTGTGTGCGAATCCTGTTTTTTGAAGATTCAAATGGAAGTTGTCAACTGCGTTATGAACAGGCACAGAAACGCTGTGTGAACCCTTCCTTAATATTAGGGATAATACAGGCTGCAATGTGCCAGCCTGCACCATGCAAAAACTTCTGCCTCCCATAGATGAGCTGTATAGTAGCCATTCTAGGATTTTTGGGACACTGGGCAATTGCCCAGATTGCATTCCCCTAATACCACCATATATATAATTCAGACAGAATTTTAGAAAGAAGTTGGCATGATCTTATAAGTACCTAGGATGCTACTTTATGAATAGACATAAGTGAAAGTGCCAGTACATATGATGCTCTAGGATGCTGTCCAATCAATGGTCATCTCACAAGTAAATCAAATACTCACTCTCATATTGATGGTTCTGAATAGTCATATCAGAGGGTTTGTCCTTTTTTGTTGGTTCTATGTACAGTTTTGTATAGAAGACAAATTAAATGGAGGGTAATACATATTGTATTAATAATAAGTCTATGTTTTATTTTTAAGGGAGATCTGGATGACCGGTCATTAAAGCAGTACAGGGCGTCCAGTCCAAGCTCCACCGGTTCCATTGGCTATGGACGATACACCCCAACATCTCACTCGCCCCAGCACTACAGCCGGACAGGTAAATAGTCACCTGTGACATTATGTCTCCATTACTATCACATCTACATAGTAAAAGTGCTAATATTGGAGAACACACCTCTGCCCATTGGAACAAAGAAAATATGACATGATAATTCAACGTAGTAGTATACATTTATAGTGGGAAAGGCTCTTCTAATATAATGAATGTAGAAATGAGGGAGGAGTCTGGTGCTGGTCAGCCCCGCCCATGAGGAGCACAGTGATCTTCTAAAATCCATATTGCGCCCCTCTGATAGTAGAGATTTGATCATCAATCGGGTATATTAAACTTCTTTGATGCTGCTTAATAAAATGTCAAAAATAGGCGCGGTTTTAGAGTCCAAGCCAAAATAGGGACTGACTCCTTATTAATCCACAGTGCTGCTCTTAGCATTTTAATGCTCTCGGTGCACAATTATATTAAACTCCATCAATGTGAAAGGTTTCCATGAACCTTGACGTTTGACATCATTTTTTTTTTCTTTCGTATTGGCTGAAAATTTCTATATTATATTATTTTTTTATATTCAGTCCAGGTTTTTTTTTTATTGTTCTCTATTCTCAGTCTTCTTTTTTAGATGGGTGCTTTGTAACTCTGATGAAATATCTAAATCTTCTGGTTCTAAAGACTCGTAGATGTGTAATTTTCAATGACATGAGGCATTTTCATTATACACATAGGATTTACAAAGAGCCCCCTCGCATATGACTTCCTCAAACACCTATGTGCATGCGAGAGAACTGTAGAGTCTTCTGCCCCCTGGTGTATGCTTGTGGTACTTTGTACTTGTAGCAGTACCACACACCACCTGTGGACAGGCGTGGCACTGTTTTAAGAAAAAAAAAATCAGTCCTGTTTTTCTACTACTACCGATTAACTCTTTAAAAGGTTCTTTTGACCTTTATATAAATGATATTCTCACCATCCAGGTAGTAATTTTTCATCCTTGCAAAATCTGATTGCTCTTTACATCTTACTTCATTTAATATAATATGGTCCAAAAAATTCAAGAACCACCGCTATGTTGTCTTTACAGCAGTACTGTAAAGAAATCACTTATAAACTGTCTTGGTCAGGAAATTAGGTAAATAAGCATAAAGAATGGGGCGAAACAACACTATAGCTAGGGTTAGTATGTATTGTGACACTGTTTGTGTAACAGTCTGTCTTAGACAAGTGGTGACCAAGAAGCCCAATGCAACATGTCTAAAAGTTGTGGTCAACACAGCCAAATCCCATGCAGGTTGCTTCCAAGGTTGTGTGCACCTTGCTTCCATATGTTTTATGCAAGGGTCGCATCTCGGGTGCGGGATCCACCCTGATCCATTGACCGTCACCATACATGTTTCACCAAGCAAGTTGCCTAACGTGTGAATGATAGGAGACTGCATTCTACCATTTCTGGGTTCCAGAGAAGGAAACAGCTGTCAGACGGCTGCAGCTCCTTTATAAAGATCATTTCACCTGACGAACAAGGTTTTGCTCATTCGTCGGGTGATGGGCAGTCTGTTTAGACTGCACAGTTATCATGAGACAGGAATGCTTGTTCTCGATAATCATTCAGTGTAAATCGTAGATATCAGTGCTGGAACACAGAGTCTTAAAGGAAATCTGTCACCAGGTTTTTGCTGTATAATCTGACAGCAGCATAATGTAAAGGCAGAGACCCCGATTCCAGCAATGTATCACTTAGTTTACTGGGTGCAGCAGTTGTGATAGAATAACAGATCTAGCAGAGCTCAGAATGCTGAGCCCTGTATAACCCCGCTCACACCACTGATTGGCAGCTTTCTGTGTACACTGTGCATAGGCAAAAAACTGCTAATCAGTGGTAGGGGTGTGGTTGAACCAGGAGGCGCCTAGTCCTTTTGTGATGATTTCTGCTGATAAAACACTAATTGCAATGAAATAGCAAAACACAGCCCAGTAAGTGACACATTGCTGGAATCAGGGTCTCTGCCCCTACATCATGCTGCTCTCAGATTACAAAGCAAAAATCTGCTGACAGATTCGCTTTAAGTGAAAAACAAAAGGGTAACCAGGGACAGATATATTGGAAGTAAAGGACTGGGTACTAAGCTGCACTAGACGAATGGGTACCAATAGCAAGAAACCTTTGCATACTAGGAGCTCGACACTATACTGAATGCTGGAGACAAAGGACTAAGGTACAAAAAACCCCAAAAAAGGGATTTTTGCCAACCCGATCACCAGACACCAGCTATTTTATCTATGAGTGTCACGGATGATTTGACTTTACCCCATGGTCCAAAATTGGACACAGTGGCCTCATGATTACAGTCAGTTGCCCTAGTACAATTTTTGATGTTCTGTAATAACATGGCATAATTACCGTATTTTTCGGACTATAAGACCCACCGGACCATAAGACTCACCTAGGTTTTAGAGGAGGAAAATAGAAAAAAAATTTAAGCGAAAAATGTGGTCATGATGCAATGTTAAGGGGGAGGGGGTCTGCTGCTGATACTGTTATAGGGGTAATGTCCCCCCAATTCTGTTAATATCCCCCATACTGGTATATATGGCCCCCTCCTTCCTGTTATATGTGGCCCCCATCCCCATCCTGATATGCATGGCACCCCTCATCCCCATCCTGGTATGCATAGAAACCCTTGATCCCCATCCTGGTATATATGGCACCCCTCATCTTGGTATGCATGGCACCCCTTGATCCCCATCCTGGTATATATGGCCCCCTTCTTCCTGGTATATGTGGCCCCCATCCCCATCCTGATATGCATGGCACCCCTCATCCCCATCCTGATATGCATGGCACCCCTCATCCCTATCCTGGTATGCATAGCACTCTAATCCTCCATCTTGGTATGCATGGCACCCCAATCCTCCATCCAAGTATTCATGCCCCCCTCATCCTGGTATGCATGGCACCCCTTGATCTCCATCCTGGTATGCTAGGCACTCCTCATCCTGGTATGCATGGCACTCCTCATCCTGGTATGCATGGCACCCCTCTTCCTGGTATGCATGGCATCCCTCATCCCTCTTCCTGGTATGCATGGCACCCTTCATCCCTCTTCCTGGTATGTATGGCACCTCTTATCCCTCATCCTGGTATGCATTGCACCCCTCATCCCCATCCTGATATGCATGGCACCCTTGATCCCCATCCTGGTATGCTAGGCACTCCTCATCCTGGTATGCATGGCACCCCTCTTCCTGGTATGCATGGCACCCCTCATCCCTCTTCCTGGTATGCATGGCACCCTTCATCCCTCTTCCTGGTATGTATGGCACCCCTTATCCCTCAACCTGGTATGCATGGCACCCCTCATCCCCATCCTGATATGCATGGCACCCTTGATCCCCATCCTGGTATGCATAGCACCCCCTGATCCCCATCCTGGTATGCATAGCACCCCTGATCCCCATCCTGGTAGGTATGGCACCCCTTGATTCCCATCCTAGTATGCATGGCACCCCCTGATCCCCATCCTGGTATGCAAGGCACCCCTCATCCTGGTATGCATGACACCCGCTGCGTCCCGCTCTGCTGCTGATGCTCTCACTGTGTGAGCTGTGCATGGCGTTACTGCCATGCGCCCTCACACAGTGTGAGATGCTGTGCCGGAATAGTCACTGCTCCCCATGCCAGAACTGTGCGCGTGGGGAGCAGTGACCATTCACTCTCCTTAATAGCGCGCACACTGTACCCGCAGCGCGGCTCCTGCTGCGGCCGGTGGTCTGTGTGCCCGCTATTAAAGACCACGAATATTCACTACAACCCATGGGAGTGGATTGTAGTGAATATTCATGGTCTTTAACAGCGGGCGCACAGACCGGCAGCAGGAGCCGCGCTGCGAGTACAGTGTGCACGCTATTAAGGAAAATGAATATTCATTACTCTCCACGCCCATGGGAGTGGGGAGCAGTGAATATTCATTTTCTTATGCAGTAGGCACAGAGTAGGCTGCTGCCTCCTGAGCTCCACTCATCCCCAGTTGCCGCTCCCCCACACCACCACCACCCACAGCCATAGGTATAGGTATAGAGTATGGGGCACAGTTCGGACTATAAGACGCACCCCCCACTTTCCTCCAAAATTTTGGAGGAAAAAAGTGCGTCTTATAGTCCGAAAAATACGTATATGGATGTTGTAGGATGAGATTCTTCCATGAAGTAGACAACTAGTAGTTAGGGTTTTTGAGTTTCTCCTGACGTACATTGTTCCTTGGTCTTTGAATGAGAAAAACATCAATCGATTCCTTTCGGAGAATGGGATACCTCTGCATGAACTCATGCAACGGGAAAGCTGCAAAACATTTGCTTCTATTATTTCCAATGCTTTGCCATGTATCTTTGCTGTCGATTCTGCATGAGTTCCACCGTGGAACTAAACCATTCTATTAATTTCCTTTTTTGTTGCCTTATCAGCTGGTACTGAGCCTTTCGGTACCAGTAGCTGCATCTCCCTGTCCCAACATACAAGCCCTACATCTACATTCAGGCATCATTACATCCCTTTCTTCAAAGGTAAGGACAGGAATGCCATTGTGATGTTGATTCCTGTAGGTAATGGACATTGTTTTGGGGGCGGCCATTTTGTTTTGTGGATGCATGAGAAGGGACTATTGTTTTCTTGTCTCCATCTTTTTTTTAATATTCTTTTAAATGTCTTATGTGTTAATTATAGCCATAAAATATCTCCTGTTCCATCTATATCCACATTTCATGTGTCAAGAAAATCTGTGCCATTGTCACTAATTACTAAACCCGGAAAGTCTCCATGAGTATATTATTAAGAACTAAAAGAGAAATAAAAAGTCTTCCATAAAAAAATAAAAACATGGCTGCCTTCTTTCGGAAACAGCTCCACTCTTTTCCATGGGTTGTGCCGTTCAAGTGAAGTGGGCTGAGCTGCACTACCAGATACAGCCCATGGAAAAGAGTGGCGCCGTTTTTGAAAGAATGGTTTTTCGACTCCTTTGTTCCACGGTTGGCTTAGACGAAGGTTGGCTTATTTCACCATGTTTCTTTGAAGAATGACTTTCATGGTAGGGCTGTACGTAGAGCAGGCATGTCCAAAGTCCGGCCCGCGGGCCATTTGCGGCCCGCGGTCCGGACTAATAAGGCCCCCAGGTATCCAGCAGCATGTACCTTGCGGCCGCTGCCGCTCTCGTCGCCACCGCCGCTCAGTACTCCGGCGCAGGGAGAAGAGCCGAAATCTCGGACATCGCGAGATTTCGGCTTTCCTTCTCCCTGCGCCGGAGTACTGAGCGGCGGCAACCGGCCAGCCAAGATCTCGCGACGTGCGAGATCTCCAGCCCCCAGGGGTTGTAAGACGTTCAGAGGTCAGATAGGCTGAAGACCTCAGCTTAGTTGTGTAAAATTATATAAATAATATATATATTAAGTTATATATAAGTCCCTGCGCCACCTTACACCTCCAGAAAGGTTAGGCCAGCAGGGCTCTCACACAAGCTTGTGGTAGCAAGCTGTCATACCCTTCATTAACCCCTGACTGCCTGTCACTGTGCTATAATTCCATTATCTGATGTGCGACTGTTGCACAGCTTGCTATTCTCTGCCTGTGTTATAAAGCATATAGCAGTATCTTATTTTTGCTGTTCCACCCTCTGCGCCTTTTAATCTCTCCCCTTCTGGCCAATTTTTATAATGGCAACTACAAATAAGAAACGAAAAGTTGACAGTGAGGGCCGCCGCTTCCAGGACAAGTGGAAAGTAGAATATTTTTTCACTGAAATAAAGAATCACTGTGTTTGTCTGATATGCCAAGAGACCGTTGCTGTTTATAAAGAATTTAATGTCAAGCGACACTATCAGACGAGACATAGCACATACGACAAGCTAACAGGGCACGACCGAAGTGAAAAGTATAAGCAACTTGAAGCTGTTTTATTGTCACAACAGAGATTTTTTACAAGAGCCCGTGAGTCAAATGAAAATGCCACAAAGGCGAGCTATGAGGTGGCAGCGTTAATTGCTAAAAATTGCAAATCTTTTGCAGAGGGTGACTTTATCAAAGAATGTGTTATGAAAATGGTAGAGAATGTCTGTCCCGAGAAGAAGCAAGAGTTTTCCAACATTTGCCTGGCTCGTAACACTGTAGCACGGAGAATTGAAGAAATTTCATCGGATATTAAGAGACAGTTAATGTCAAAAGGAGCTGATTTTGACTTCTTTTCAATAGCCTGTGATGAAAGCACGGACCTATCTGACACGGCTCAGTTGCTGATTTTTTTAAGAGGGGTGGACGATGAAATGAATGTGACTGAAGAGCTACTTGACCTCCAGAGCCTCAAGGATCAAACAAGAGGGAAAGATTTATTTGATTCTGTTAGTTCTGCCATAGATGACATGAAACTGCCTTGGAACAAAGTTACTGGGATTATTACTGATGGGGCACCTGCCATGACTGGTGAACGAAGTGGATTATCAACCCTAATCTGTAACAAGGTGAGCGAAGAAGGAGGCAAAGCTATTAAACTTCATTGCATCATTCATCAACAAGTTCTCTGTGCTAAACATCTCCAATATGATCATGTTATGAAACCGGTACTAAAGACCATTAATTTTATCCGCTCTAAAGCCCTGTGCCACCGCCAGTTTAAACAGTTTCTACTGGATATCCAGGCTGAATATGAAGATGTTTCATATCATAACGATGTAAGATGGCTCAGTCGGGGGTCTGCACTGCAACGTTTCTACTCTCTCAGAAAGGAAATAGGAGAATTCTTGGAAACAAAGGGACAAACGATGCGAGAACTATCTGATCCAATTTGGCTGGCTGATTTGGGGTTTCTAGTCGACCTAACAAAGCATCTGAATGTACTGAACATGAATCTTCAGGGCAAAGATGCAGCGGTGAACCAACTTTATTCACACCTCAAAGCCTTTGGAACAAAGCTGCAACTTTTCCTAAGGCAGTTGTCACAAACACCGCCCAATACCATCCATTTTTCAGCGCTACAGGAAATAATTAACAGTTTTCCACAGGATGATATCCATGCGCAAATAAGCAGGTATGCAGCAGACATCACATCTCTGGCTGGGGAGTTTCAACGGCGCTTTCAAGATTTTGCAGCTATTGAAAAGGAGATCAGCATTTTCTCCTCTCCATTCTCTGTTGACCCCGACAATGCTCCTGATCAGTTGCAGCTCGAGCTCATTGAGCTACATTGTGACAGCGAGTTACGCAGTCGTCATCAACAGCTCTCTCTTGATAACTTTTACCGCCAACTGGATAAGAGCCGGTTTCAAGAGATTCGAACATTGGCTAAGAAAACCCTGAGCTTGTTTGGCTCAACATATTTGTGTGAGAAGACATTCTCTGTTATGAACTTTAACAAGAACCGCGTGAGGACAAGACTAAGTGACTCTCACCTGCGTGACATTTTGCGCATCAAAACCACGGCCATTGAACCAGACCTAGTCTATGTGCTGCAGTCCAGATCCCAGTTTCACCCTTCACATTAGTGCAGGCTAGTTTCTTTTTTTTAATTGAGATTAATATGTTGTAAAATCTCAATTAATGTCAGTTGGATAGACAGTTATATATTTGAACACATGTATACTTGCTGTTATGTTCCTGTTCACATTTTTTGAACTTATAAGTTGACAGACAACCTTACATTACTTTGTGTAATGTACTTTAAAATGTTCCTGAGATATCTCAGTTTCCTGTTTTTATTATATTAAAGGGGTTGTCCAAGTTCAGAACCCAGACATACCCCCTTTTTCACCCAGGCAGCCCCCCTGCCATGGGCATCAAAGCATCTCATGCTCCGATGTGCTCCCTTGCCCTGTGCTATTTACAATGACACACTGCCGGTAGGAGGCTTCACCGGCTCTAATGTGCAGGCTTTAGCGCTGCTCTAGCTGGTTTACTGGTTATAAAGCCCGCCCATCAGTGCCGGTGACGTCACTGGGCTTTCTGCCAGCCCCGTGGAGAGCCGGGTATGTCACTAGAACTCCAGAAAATGCCTTTCCTCTGCGCAATTTAGTGCAGGGCAAAAGTAGGACATTGGAGCATAAACTGCTTCGATGCTCAAGTCGGGGAGGGGCTTCCTGGGTGAGAATGGGGGTATGTCTGGGTTAACCCCTTTAAGGCAGATTGATTAAACACCTGTTTAGATTTGTCATCCAAGTCACAAAATAAAAAGTATGCCGTTTTCAATAAACTTTGCAAAAAAAGTTTATTTGCATTCATTTTAATGGTCCAAAGAATGTCAAGCAAAATGATCGGCCCTCGCACATGTTCACTTCATCAAATTTGGCACTCTTAGAAAAAAGTTTGGACACCCCTGACGTAGAGTAAAGGGTGGTGGAAGAAATAGTAAAAGTCAACTCTTCTTGTCTCTGGTTCACACTTGCGCCTGTAACTTGGTATCTACTTTTTCTATCTCTTGTAACCCCCGTGAGACAAGTCAGACTCCAAGGAGGAATGAGAACACAACTCATGTTGAGGGTGAATTGGACCAAAGAGGCCACAATGACTACTTCCGCCTATTGTTTAGTATATGGCTAGGGTCACACCACCATATTTTCTCTCATGCAAAAGAATCAGGCCTATTATTTTAATCACACTCTAATCAGAGTGGGATCCGATTTTCTCGGATTCGGAGAGGATGGGAAAAAAATGTCTCCATCTTCTCCCTTCTGACAGTCCGTGAAATTTGGATTGCACTCAGATGTCATCCGAGTGCAGTCCAGTTTTTTCCACGGACTCAGTGACTTACATGGCCGAGCACGATCCAAATATTTGATGCAAATTGAGCATGCCACAATTGTGCATGGCCCCATAGAATAGCATTGGTCCGGGAACGATCTGATGTTTTGTCGGATCACACTTGGACCGAACATACCCTCATCTGCACCTAGCCTGTGTGTGATGATTACTCAGTAGTTTAGTTGCTCCTAGGATAGTAGAAGAAGAAGAAGATAGTAGAAGAATAATAGAAAACAGCTGACTTCCTGCTGGGTTTTCGGTGGGCTTTTGCTCATAGACAGCAGCCGATCTGGGCAATCAGAGCTGTATCATAAACCATTAAAGGGGTTAGATAATATCACCTGTCATTGCTGATTAGTGAGTGTCTTACTGCTGGGACAATCACCAATCATAAAATGGGGGAACTTTTATTCCCTACAAGGAACTATTATCCCCATTATAAGACGGTGCGGCAGGTCAGACACCGACTGACGTTCCATTCATTCCCTATGGAGCTGCCGGAAAAAGCCAAGCACATTGCATGGTAGACCCATGGGGAGTGAATGAACTGTCTCCTCATTCTTATAAGGATAAAAGTTCCCCATCCTGCCATTTTGTCTGAGTCCGATGAGTCAGACCCTCATCTATCAACAAGTTATCACCTATCTCGTGAAAGGCGATCACTTGTTTTAAATGGACAACCCCTGCAAGGAGGAGCAACAGCTTAAACCTTTGATAAGGCTGGGATTAGATTTCCAACTACTTCACAGGTTTGCAATAGACTTACACAAAGTAAATATGATGGGGGCAGCATGGTGGCTCAGTGGTTAGCACTTTGCAGCGCTGGGGTCCTGGGTTCAAATTCCACCCAGGAAAACTTTTCTAAGGAGTTTGTATGTTCTCCCCGTGTTTGCGTGGGTTTCCTCCGGGTTCTCTGGTTTCCTCCCACACTCAAAGACATACTGATAGGGAATCTAGATTGTGAGCCCCAATGGGGACAGTGATGAGGATGTCAGTAAAGCGCTGTGGAAATAATGGCGCTATATAAGTGAGTAAAATAAAATAAGTACATAAAATGATGGTTGTTACATCGATCTACCTGCTATTAAACTAGTGTCGGGGTCGTATCGACATTCCACTCGTCCTCCAGTCACTCCAAATTAAGGCTATGAGCATGGGTCAACCATTCAAAGAATGAGTCAGACAACAAGCTGGTTCAAACTCAGAGCATGCTCAGAAGGCTACTGGCAAGCCACGATCTCAGCAATGTTCTGTCTTTATTTCCGCATGCACAAACTTAAATACACTACGTAATGGGGAGGGGAAAGAGAGTGTATGGGGCAGGGTAAGCCATATATGTCTAGTATCCAGCCACTCCTGATTGGTCCACGACTCCTTAACTCAGTCTCTGGGCAGACAACAGTCAGTTGATGTTTTGGTTTCATTTCTCTGAAACAGGTGCTTGGCTGATACTGGCGCCATCTTAGGATAAGTTTCGATCTAAGTAACACGTAGCAAGGAAAGCTTATTGTTATGAGACACAAAATGGTGGTTAGTACATAAGCAAAGCGTATAAAAGTATAAAAAGAAGAAAATATATATTCTTTTTTACCCTGACATTCCCCCCTAAACACTAAGCTTTCCCTTGCTTCGGGGCCTTTGAGACTGTCCATGTGTGGGGAGAGGGGAGGTGGATTTCTTCACCCAATTATCTTAGAAGCTGCCCCCTTATGGGACGCCCCCAAACAATTGATCCCTACCCTAAATAACACATGGCGTTCTCCCAACTGACCCTAAACTAGATCTCTCAATTGGACTCTGTCATGGGGGGTCTGGTCAGGCTTGTTCAAAGGAGTGTATTTCTCCATGTTTTCCTTACTGGTATCATCATGTAACAGAGATGTGGTTTCTTGATTCAAAAAGGTCCCGGAGGTTGGAACAGCATTGTTTATAGCTTTCCTGTATAAGGGGACTATACAGCATAGGACCACCAGGCCCAATACTAGTAGACCTCCCATTACTAGACAAGCTTGTTGGAGGAATCCCTTGAGCCCTCCCAACCAACCTGAGAAGAAGGAGGTATCTACCCCTGCGTTCGCCTTCACTTCCTCTGCCAGACTTGTTATCCTTTGAAGAGCTTCCACGGTTTTCCCATTCACTCCAGAGTTCTGGGGAATGTATGTGCAACATTCTTCCCCTATCATCCCACATACACCACCTTTCTCAGCGAGAATCATATCTATTGCCAATCTATTTTGAAGAGTCATCCTCGTATTGGGCCCTAGTTCCTCAACTATGCCCTGGAAGGCATCTCTGCTGTAATTTATAAATCTCTGTTCAGTGTAATAGACATAGTTTATCCAATCGACATTCCTATTGATCTGTATAGCCGGGATGAGTGAGAGAAATCCAGCAACTACTTGATTCTGGGCCTTGTACTCATCTGGGACCCCCCTAGGGACTCCTATAGAGTCTATATAGACCTTCGGGTCTTCTGCATAGCTCATATGCAGCTGTTCCAGACTTCTCTTTTTCCTGGTCAGTTCAGGAGTCGTTTCCGGGTTCCAGGGCAGGATTCTGAATTGCATGGCTAATTTTACTAGGGTGCACTGTCCGGTCCAGGTGGTGGGAAGCCTGGGTCTGAGTCGTCCATCCCCACAGAGCCAATAACTATCATATATATATCTGGAATGATTGCTTAGTAGATCAGTGTCCACAGTCTCGTTAGTCTGACAGAAATCATCTTTGAAAATTCCTAAAGAACGACCGGTAGAGTTGTCAGGGGAGTAGCATGTATAATTATCTTTGGTTATTGTTACTTCACCAGGGGTCCGAAATTTTTGCCTTGGAGCTAGCCAGGGGAATGTATTCAGGACAAGAGCTATCGTCTAATTTATTTTTCAGCAACTCTAATAAGCAGAGGGTACTATTATGGTCAGCTGGGAAAGCATGGGTGTACAGATGAGCATTGGCGGCTGCACAGGCCACGCAACTTACGGATATATTCTGGGCTCTAACGTTATACCGTACCCATTCTAACCATAGATTTTTACGGGGATTTACCTGGGTTTCTATGGAGAAAACTTCTTCCCACCCAAGCCCTGGGATGGGAATGACCTCGTTTAAAATTTTTTGCAGCATAGCACCTTCGCTAGATTGACTTGTGTTCAAAGGGGCTGGTGTAGGTTTTGTTTGTATATCTTTTAGCTCTATTATTCCTTGCCTAGGGTTTATAGCACCATTGTAGCTACTCAAAACATATTTCCCCAAATCTCCTGTTTGAGGGTTCTCCAAATTCAGATATAAAGGGAAGCAGTCTTTTTCCCATGAACATTTTGGTCTACGTGGCCACTGTACCTTATCTATAAATCCAGTGCTCAGGGTCATTCGGGTTAATAGAGATCTCCCTTCTCGGTCCTTCCTGTTTACAGCTTCCTTTGGTTTGTATTCCCAGTCAGTATCTCCCGTATTCCACCCCACATCTGACCAATAATAGCAATTTTCGTTTCCTGGACGGGTTACACAGAGATAAAACGTTCCTCGGGCACAAGCATTATACCAGTACCATGTCATTCCTGCACAATCCACTATGTCACAGTAATCAAATCGATACGTCTGAATTTTTGCGTGAGTATCTACCCAAAATGTGGTAGCTGTCCACCCTGGGACAGACAGTAAGCATATGGAAAGGATATAGAAGAAGGTAGTCATCTTTTATAGGCTCGTTTTGTCTCTCTTGCAGTGGGAGGCGTGAATCCAGGTGCTCTTGCCCTCAAGCTTCAGAGCTGTAGGAGTAGTCAGGATCACAGTGTAGGGGCCCTCAAATCTGGGTTGGAGACAGTCTTTCCGGACAAACTTCTTTACGTACACCAGGTCACCTGGGGTGAAATCATGTACCGCATCACCTGTGGATTCTGGGAGAGAAGCAGATACTGTAGAGCGGGTGTTAGTCAATTCTTTAGACAGAGCAATCACAAATTTTACTACTCTATCATGTGTTTCAGACAACTCTTGGGGCCTAATTTCTCCTATTTTAGGTGGGGTCCCAAACAAAATTTCATAGGGAGTTAGCCCATGTTTAGCTTGTGGGGTGTGTCTGATATGATACAATACTATAGGGAGTAGGTCGGGCCAGGGGAGGGGATGATCTTGGGTCATTTTCAAGAGCTGGGTCTTGAGTGTGGAGTTCATCCTTTCCACTTTGCCTGAACTGGCAGGATGGTATGGAGTGTGGAGGCCCAAATCTGTTCCCAACATGTTCCAAAGTTCTTTGTAGATATTTGCTGTGAAAGCTGGTCCTTGATCCGATTCTATGACTTGGGGAATTCCAAATCTGCAGGCAATTTCAGTGATCAGTTTCTTGGCTGTGACTTTAGCAGTCATGTTGACAACCGGGTAGGCCTCGGGCCAGGCTGAGAACATATCCATGGCTACCAAAACGTACTCATATTTTCCTGCTTTAGGCATTTGGATATGATCGACTTGTATTCTCTGCCAAGGGTAGTCTGGTTTAGCCAGGTGTTGGAGAGGGACCCGTGCCGTACACGTTGGGTTGCAGGTAGCGCAGACAGAGCAGGATTTTGAGTATGCAGTCACAGTGGAAGAGATTCCGGGTGCAAAGTACAGTTTCTTGATACATGCCAAGGCTTGATTCTTTCCTCTGTGTGTAGGCCCGTGAGCCCATGCTGCCACGGCTGAGTACATGCGCCTGGGCAAGCAAGGTTTTCCGTCCACTTGATAAAGAGCTGAGTCGATCTTTAAATCTTTGCGACCTGTCAGCACGGCTCCCGCCGCTTTCCATTGCTTGACTTCTTCAGTGGGGGTCTTCCTTTGTTCCTCACACAATTTTTCTTCAGGCATCCTGACCCCCCTGGATTCCACTCGTGTCTCCGCTGGACTTGTATGGTCTTCCGCCGGCTGTTCTTTGGCCCTTGCTCTAGTGAGCGCCACAGCTACGGTTTGCAGGGTCTCCCCCATCTCTTCTTCCTTTTCCTGCCACTTTGATGACACATTCTCCACTGCCGCAGTCTTGGCTGCTTGGTCAGCTAGGTGGTTGCCCCTGGCTTCCCTGGAATCTAGTCTTCCATGAGCCTTGACCTTGATAACAGCAACCTGAATGGGTAGTTCCAGGGCCTTCATTAGGGCCTTAATCCATGAGGCATGTTTCACTGGTGTACCTGCAGCTGTGATGAATCCTCTAGACTTCCACAAGAGTCCAAAATCATTGCAAATTCCATGTCCATACCTAGAATCGGTATATATGTTTGCCGTTGTTCCAGCTGCCAGGTGGCAGGCTTCCGTGAGAGCTACAAGTTCAGCTTCTTGTGCAGACATGTATGGTGGTAGAGCTTCAGCCTTGAGGACTGTTAGGTCTGTTGTGACAGCATATCCCGTGTGGAACTTCCCTTGAGGGTCTGTGAAACGGGATCCATCAGTCCATAGATGCAAGGCAGAGTGTGCGAGCGGATGTGCCACCATATTCTCTGGAGCAGAAGTCTCTTCCTGCAAAATTTTTATACAATCATGAGGTTCCACCAATGCACCTTCACCCTGTTCATCTTCCCCCCTAGAAGGTGGAAGCAAAGTGGCAGGGTTGATAGTCAGACATCTGGTAAATGTTATATTGGAGGGCAACAATAGGGAACAATGCAGCCGCAGGTGTCTTTGGTTGGTTAGATGTTTCGGAGATGTTTGTTGCAGAACAGCCGAGAGATCATGGCCAGCCTGTATAACTAGATCATGTCCAAGGACGATATCAGCTGACTTGTCAAGGAGGATGTGAGCAGCGTGGACCGCCTTAAGGCACGTGGGGGCAGTTCGAGCGACAGGGTCCAGGCGGGCTGAGTAGTAGCCTAAAGGCCGATACTTATGATCATAGCGTTGTGCTAGAACTCCAGAGGCATGACCTTCCGATTCAGAGACAAAGAGGTGAAATGGCTGAGTATAGTCTGGTAAGCCCAAGGCCGGGGCAGAGACAACAGCCTGTTTAAGGCTGTCAAAACATAGTCTGCGTTGGTGAGTGATACGTGAATCTTCAGCATGAAACCAGACGGAGCCTTCGTCCTTAAGACAGTCATACAGGGGTTGCATAAGCTTTGAGGCATCCGGGATCCATTGCCTGCAGTAAGTGATGAGACCAAGGAAAGTCTGCATAGCGGAGTAGGTGGTTGGGAAGGTGATATCCATGATGGCTTGTTTTCTTTCTTCAGTCAGATGTCTAGCACCTTGTGATATACAATGTCCGAGGAAAATGACCTTGGGCAGACACCATTGGACTTTGCCTTTGGAGACTTTACAGTTAGCTGAGTGAAGAAACCAGAGAAGGGATGCTGACATCTCTGGCAAATTTTCTTCAGTGCCGCAGAGTAAAAGATCATCCACATATTGTAGAAGAGTGACCTGAGGGTTCTCTTGAACCCATGGCTCCAGAATAGACTTCATAGAATGAATGAATTGGTTAGGAGAGTTCTGGGCTCCTTGTGGAGTCCTGGTCCATGTAAGCTGTGCTCCTTGAAAGGTAAAGGCAAAAAGAAACCACGAATCTTCATGCAAGGGTATACTGAAGAAGGCGTTGGCCAGATCTAACACCGTAAACAAGGTGGCCGTTGGAGGCACCTGGGACAAGAGGGTGTTTGGGTTGGGTACCACTGGAGTTTCTAAAATGGTAGCTGCATTGACGGCTCTGAGATCCTGAACCAACCGGTATCTTGGAGGCTCTCCCGGTGCGGTTTTCTTTTTTACAGGAAAGAGGGGTGTATTGCATGGAGATACACATCTAACAAGGACTCCTGACTCCAGGAGGGAAGCGATTTGGGTACCCAAGCTTTGTTCTTGTGCCGCCTTGAGGGGGTATTGTGGCAACCGTGGGTACCTGTGTCCAGGCTTGAGGTGTACTTGGACCGGGGGAACCTGCAGGAGGCCAACGTCCTCTGGCCCGCTGGACCACAGAGAGTGAGGGAACTGTGAGGTATCAAGAAGAGTGTGAGGTTGTATGGTCATCATCATGAGAGGGAAGGCTTTGAGAACGCAGCGATCTTCAGTCCCTTGTTCGGAATGAGGATCTCGCAGAAGAAGCTCCATACCATGGTTTCCGAAGGTAATAGTTGCCTTCATCCGCTCTAAGAGATCGGCTCCCAACAAATTAACGGGGCAAGTTTCTGAGACCAAGAATCTTGTGAGTACTCCAGTGAATGGTCCTGCAGACACAGGGACTGTGAGTGGGGAGGAAGTATGTTGGCCTTCCACCCCAACACAGGTGAGGGTATCCGGTGATAGGGATACCGAGGGAGGGAGCTGTGTGGAAGAAATGACAGATGTGGTCGCCCCAGTGTCCACCAGGAAGTTTAATGGTTGATGGTCCACCTGTAAAGTGACAGTCCCACAGGCGGCCGTGGGGTGCGTAGCCGGGAAAGTGGACACTGGTTGACCGGGCCGTCATTGGCGTGGGTGAGATGGTTCACGGGAAGGTCCATGGTTGTGTGGACCGTCATGAAACGAGCGGTCATGGTACTGTCTGCGGGTTGGACAGTCTCTGAGAATGTGATTAGGGCTACCACATTCCCAACACAGTATGCGTCCTTCAGAATCACGAGATTGTCTCTTGTCTCTAGGTGGCCCCCTGTCATTTCTTCTGTCTTGTTTTCTATATGTGGGAGGAGTATCATCACCTGTGCCTTTAACCATTACCCACTTGATTCCATGTTGGTTGCCAGGGGGTGGGTAGCTTTCTTGAGCTTGATATACCATGGCAGGAGCGGCTTTCTTCTTTGGCTTAGTATCCTTTTCCATTTTTAGCATGGCTTTTTGGAAAGCTTTGACAATGTCCACGCGTCGTTAAAAGAAGAAGAACGGATCTCGGGGCGTACCCTCAGAACCTCATCTCTGAGGGCGTCTTGTAGGCCATCTACTAGGGCCTGAACCAACAGGGCGGCCTGCGTCTTGACGTGAGGACTGTATCCGAGATCCTCAAAATGCATGCTGAGTCTTGCAGCATATCTTTCCACAGATTCATCAGGGTCTTGTTGAACATCTTGTACAGACCCAGCTTGATCTGACAAGCGATCCTGAGCCCAGGCTTTTAACTGTTTCATGTATTCTAGGCCGGATTCATACGTACTAAGGGATCCTGCTTTTGTGGAATCCATGGCCTTTTCGATAGTAGGCAAGAAATATTCCTTGACCTTCACAGATGTGATACCTGCCAAATCAGCCCAGGTTGCACCATAAATGGCTCTGGTTGTGTCCAAGCGTCTAACATACTGCATGGGAGATTTATCGGGATCAGGAAGCTTTGAGACCAGAGTGTCTACTTGTACTGGGGTAAAGGGTTGATATTTGATCATCCCTAAAGGTCCAGGAACTTGTTGAGGACCGGGCAGCGTCGCATGTTCCTTGGTGGTGTTTGGGGTGGCCGCTAGGGAGGATTCTTCAGGCAACAGAACCGCATTAGGTATCGGTGTCGGGGAGGAGGTTGCCACTAGTAGCTTAAAGGCCAAAGGCATAGCAGCATGAACTGCTGGACTACGGACACATATAATGCGTATTGAGTCCAATCCATGGGGGAGGGTCTCCATGACTTCTTTGAGGGCTAGTACGTGTTCCTCCATGCACGGCCCGAGTGGGTAGCCGAAAATTCCAGAAGATATAAGTGGTATCGCTAAAGTGCGTCTGGGCATATCCTGATGACTCAATTTTCCTGCATGAAGGAGTACTGAACGGATGGTAGATGTGAGAGTGGAACGTGACTCTTCGGGGTTCTGGGGGTCATAAATAGGACCCACTGCATGTATGATGACATCAGCGGGCAGTCTACCCGCACGGGTGACTAAGGTCTAACATAGTAACATAGTTTGTAAAGCCGAATAAAGACTTGCGTCCATCAAGTTCGACCTGTTAGCTCTGTAATTGCTAACGTTGATCCAGAGGAGGGCAAAAACCCCAAATGATTTAGCCAATCTTCACCTGAGGAAAAATTCCCTCCCGACTCTGAAACCAGCAGTCAGAATAAATCCCTGTATCAACCTACTATTTTATTTTATTTTTAAGTATATGCTGAAATCTGCCTGTTATCTAGAAATGCATCCAGTCCCCGCTTGAACTGGTGTAGTGAATCCGACATTACCGTCTCCTCACTCAGTGAATTCCATATTCTCACTGCTCTTACCGTAAAGAACCCCTTCCTATGCTGGTGCTGAAACCTTTTCTCTTCCAGTCTTAGTGAGTGCCCTCTTGTTACCGTAATATCCCTCCTTTTGAACAAATCCCGGGCAAGATCTCTATACTGTCCCCTAACATATTTGTACACATTTATTATGTCCCCCCTCAACCTTCTCTTTTCCAGGCTGAATAGTCCTAGTTTTGCCAACCTCTCTGGGTATTGCAGTCCCTCCATTCCCCTTATTAATTTTGTTGCCCTCCTTTGTACCTTTTCAAGCTCATTTATATCCTTTCTATATATTGGGGCCCATAACTGAGCACAGTATTTCAAGTGTGGTCTGACCAGTGCTTTGTACCGTGGAAGAACAATGTTCTCATCCTTTGCAGCTATACCTCTTCTGATACATCCCATTACCCTGTTTGCCCTTACAGCAGCGGCCTGACTTTGGGCACTCCAATTTAGTTTGCTATCAATCAAGATGCCCAAGTCCTTCTCCATCTCTGAATTCCCCAATGATTTCCCATTCAGTGAGTACTGGTGACTTCCATTTTTCCTTCCCATATGTATGACCTTACATTTCTCCTCGTTAAACCTCATTTGCCATTTAATGCTCCACCTACCCAGCTTATCCAAATCCCTCTGTAGGTCTGCACTGTCCTCTTTTGTATTAATTGTTTTACATAATACAAAGGTCTGGCCTTTTGAAAGCTCTCCGTTTTCGGCTAAGTGAGCCTGGCATTCTGCAGCCAGAGTGGAACCAGCAGCAAGGGCAATTTTACGAGCCAATCCTCCAACATGGCTCATACGGGTGTTTGCAGGGTTGACTATGGCCCCCACCCGATGTGTAAGGATGTCACCATAGCCTATTGACAGAGTGACAGGGCGTCCTGATGGGTCTACTAGATTCCGGGAGCGGCAGGGGTCCCAGACTTCTGAGGGGCTGGGGGGTGGTGTTCTTTCAGCAGTTGCTTGGAGCAAGGGCCGGAGTATGGGTAATGGATGTGGGGTGGAGGATGCCATAGGAGACATATGGGATAAAAGGGGGGGGGGGCTGGTGTATCTTGAGCCCATCCCTGATCTGGCTCCGTATCGTCTTGAGTAACAGTATGTTGGCGGAGGGAGAGCAGTCTGGCCTGAAATTCTGAGGAGTTGAGGAGGATATCCCCAGGATTATGGGCGACCCCTATGGGGAACAGAGGGAGCGCCTCAGCATCGTGGACTGGAGCAGAGGGTATCACATTAGTTTCAGATGGGTGCTCTGGGACTGCGGGCTTTTCCACCCGTGCTGGCGGCTGGTAATAAGCACCGGACGGATCTAGTAGTGGATATAGGCCGGATTGGGGCTTTCCGGGCCTCCCACAACAAGTAAAAGGTGTAGTAAGATGGCCGTTGGAGGGAGGAGTTGGAGTGGGAGTGGGATTGTTCTTGGAGGCAGGAAATGGTGTAGTAAGATGGCCGTTGGAGGGAGGAGTTGGAGTGGGAGTGGGATTGTTCTTGGAGGCAGGCTGGGCATCGTGCCATGGGCGGCCCGCCCCACAGACACAGCAGAACTCCGCCCAGGGCGGGTTCTGCTCTCCACACATACGACACGTCCATCCTTCCGATGATTTGGCGTCGGCGCCATTATAGGGTGGTGGCTGAGGGCTCGGTGTAGTGACAGGCATCAACGGGGTTACGGCCAATTTAGGGTCACGTAACAAATCACATTCTGCAGCTTTCATGTATCCGGACAAAGGCTCGGCATTCTCTGTTCCCCCCTGCACCATCTACTTCTTTCCAGCCCTCAACCTTTAACTCATTCGCTACTCTAAGATGTGCCTGAGTCTGGTGCAGGAGTCCTTTATCACTCAACTTCCCCTTTTTTTTTTTTTTTAACGCATTCCTTCTACACTGTAGGCTGAAGTCTGCCCGTACTGGGTAGTCTTATCATTTATTACAGATTCCTAACATTCTTAACAGCCTCCTTGCTTTCCCGTGACTCTACTAATTGGATGACTCCCACAGCACCATCCGGCAACTTGCCAGGTCTTTCAGATTTGAACATACGCAACATTTTCTTGTAGAATGCAATGATCTGTCGCGACTCAGATCACTGGTGCAGTCCACAGGTCGCCACCCCTCAGTGTAGAGCACACCTCAATACACTGATGAGATAGAGAGACACCTCAATCTATCTCCTTTCCTAACCTTGAATGGCGACTTTACAGTGCGACTCACCACGGCACCCTGATTACAGGTCACCACCCGTCAGTGTAGAGCACACCTCAATACACTGATGAGATAGAGAGACACCTCAATCTATCTCCTTTCCTAACCTTCAGTGTAGAGCACACCTCAATACACTGATGAGATAGAGAGACACCTTAATCTATCTCCTTTCCTAACCTTGACTTTACAGCAGTCTCTGTGGTAGACGAAGAGCACTCCTCAATTCGTCACAGATTCTTTCTTCCTTACACTACAATTCAAGGATGGCTTGGAATCGTCTATCAGTCACGGGAGGCAACTATCTAAGAAAAGTACAGTGACCGGGGGAGGAGGAGGTGGTGTGCACACGAGAACGCACAGGCATGCGACGTCACTCGGTCTCACAGTTGCTGGTACGGGACGTGGCGCGGGACGCCCAAGGTCTCAGCACTCGACCGGTCACCCACCCAGATCCAAACTGATAATCCCACAGGAACTGCTGCGGCTGACACACAGGCATGTGAGACATATAAAATACATCTCGACTTACCGTGTTCGATGGAGGTTGATCAGGCCTCAAATTCAGCCGCCGCGGTCACCACCAGGGAAGTCAGCAATATGGGTCCGGGAGGGCGGCGTACCGCTAGCCACGCCCCACGTTGGGCGCCATTTGTCGGGGTCGTATCGACATTCCACTCATCCTCCAGTCACTCCAAATTAAGGCTATGAGCATGGGTCAACCATTCAAAGAATGAGTCAGACAACAAGCTGGTTCAAACTCAGAGCATGCTCAGAAGGCTACTGGCAAGCCACGATCTCAGCAATGTTCTGTCTTTATTTCCGCATGCACAAACTTAAATACACTACGTAATGGGGAGGGGAAAGAGAGTGTATGGGGCGGGGTAAGCCATAAATGTCTAGTATCCAGCCACTCCTGATTGGTCCACGACTCCTTAACTCAGTCTCTGGGCAGACAACAGTCAGTTGATGTTTTGGTTTCATTTCTCTGAAACAGGTGCTTGGCTGATACTGGCGCCATCTTAGGATAAGTTTCGATCTAAGTAACACGTAGCAAGGAAAGCTTATTGTTATGAGACACAAAATGGTGGTTAGTACATAAGCAAAGCGTATAAAAGTATAAAAAGAAGAAAATATATATTCTTTTTTACCCTGACACTAGATTATAGTCCCCACAAATGCCCTGATCTGCTTACAACCTCTGTTCTACTGCTCGGGGACCCAGGGGGTGCAGTCCTGAAACATATGTAGGTGCCCATAACTTACTTTTTCTGATACCGAGCTCCATATCTTCTAATCCTCCAAATCCTCTGCATTAGGGCACAGTCAGATGGCCGTATGAATCATGACCCGAGCGTAACAGACATGAGTCGGAAGAGTTGCCAGCCAGTCCATGCATTGCGCTTCCATCTTGGTCCAATTTATACGGGCATCTGACTTATTCTTTGTAAAGTAGACCAAAGTAAATCACCAGGGAACCAGGGACCCACCACTCCTGTTGCCCGTTTCGCAGGGAAAGCTTCATCTGGGGGTGTCTAATCCTTATTTCGTGCTCCATGTAATCTGTTGTTTGTTTTTAGTATATTTATATATGATAAATGTATCTGATTTCAAGATGATTTAATAAAGGTGTATCTTTAATTCAGTCATTTGCCTGCATATCTTTTTCTATTTGTGTGTTGTTTCAATAGTGCATTACACAGTTACATATGGGTATAAGGTTTAAGTATGTTTTGCACAGTCTGTGCTTAATGACCTAAGTGGTTTATGAATAAAGTGGGAGTTAAAAACCTGGAGTAGTTGCAGTTGAATGTGAATCTGTGGATTGGTTTTGTTTTATTTGGTACCAATTACGCTTGTTTTGTTTTATGCCTTTTGTGTTAAAACTACTGGTATAATATAAAACCCCATTTTTCCTGTGTGGTATGTACTTACGTACTTACTGTAATTAGGAGGAGTTAATTGTTTTCAGTTTCTTAAATTAAACCAGAAGACTCAGTGTGAGCTTGCTTAGGCTGGAGTTTCTAACCTAAGTGATTCGTGAACGGGAGTTGATGGCAGGAGTTGAAAAAAGGCTATAAATGGTTATGTTTTCCTTACCTTTCTACCTTTTATTATTCTTTACTGTTGTTTTTTTTTCTTTGATTGGATAATGGATAGCAGGATTGGAGAATTCCTTTAGCGCAAAGTCCACCATATGTACTGTATGCACAACCGGGGCAACGGTCCTATGGTAAATAACGCTGTGGTATATCTGTGGTAGGTCACGTTGTCCCACCTGGAAGCTTGTGTTAGAGATCTGGAGAAGCAAAATGAAACACAACTGCCAGGAATCTAGCAAGAAAATTGGAAGAGCTTGAGACCTTGGGACTGGAGGAACAGATTGATGTAGTTGATGTTGACGAGACATGGTTGGACTCAGTGTCAGACTGAAGAACATTGGGCCCACCTGAGGATTTGATTCTGAGGGCCCACCTTTCTCCCCCACTCAAGAGCCCCATAGCAGTTGCAAGGTTTGCACTCCTGAAGGAGAAGCCAGGGCCCACCTGAGGATTCTCCGGTTCTCTGGTGGGCCAGTCCAACCCTGGTTGGACTCTTCACATGGTTGGCTTGTAAATGTTCCTGGTTTTACCCTCTTTTGGAAAGACAGGGCAAATAAGAAATGAGGAGGAGTAGGTCTGTATGTTAGGAGTGGTATGACAGAGGGGAGGAAGATTGTGGGACGGTTGTAACCTTGTGGGTGGAATTACATATGGAGGTAAACACTAAAAAAGAAAAATTTGGAGTAAAAATTTTGTAACCCCCAACATCACAGAGGAGTTGGATGGTTGGCTTCATAATCAGATGGCGCGGGCTGTATAGGCTGCTACAGTAGTGACTATGGGAGATTTTAATAACCCAGATATTGATTGGGGTCATGGTTCTGCTTTAACTGTAAGGGGGGAAAAATTCATCAGCTTGTTGAATGATGATTTTATGGGCCAGATAGTAAAAGACCCAACGAGAGGCAATGTCCTTTTGGATCTGGCCACTTCTAACAATGTAGAGCTTGTTGGAGATACCTTGTTTGTAAAAAAAAAACCTCGGTACCAGTGATCAAAATATAATTTCGTGCTGTTTAAACTGTAAATTACATACTCGGGCAGGGAGGACAACAAAAACATGATTTTAAAAAGGCCAACTTTCCCAGGTTGAAAGCTGCACTTCAGGACATTGATTGGGAGCAGCTACTGTGGTGATAGTGGTAAAAAATGATAAATGGGAGCACTTTACATCTGTATGGGTCAATCTGACTGCTAAATGTATTCCTACAGATACAGTTATATGAAAAAGTTTGGGCACCCCTATTAATCTTAAGCTTAATGTTTTATAAAAATTGGTGTTTTGGCAACAGCTATTTCAGTTTGATATATGTAATAACTGTTGGACACAGTAATGTTTCTGCCTTGAAATGAGGTTTATTGTACTAACAGAAAATGTGCAATCTGCATTCAAACAAAATTTGACAGCTGCATAAGTATGGGCACCCTTATCATTTTCTTGTTTTAAATACTCCTACCTACTTTTTACTGACTTACTAAAGCACTTTTTTTGGTTTTGTAACCTCATTGAGCTTTGAACTTCATAGCCAGGTGTATGCAATCATGAGAAAAGCTACTTAAAGTGGCCACTTGCAAGTTGTTCTCCTGTTTGAATCTCCTCTGAAGAGTGGCATCATGGGCTCCTCAAAACAACTGTCAAATGATCTGAAAACAAAGATTATTCAACATAGTTGTTCAGGGGAAGGATACAAAAAGCTGTCTCAGAGATTTAACCTGTCAGTTTCCACTGTGAGGAACATAGTAAGGAAATGGAAGAACACAGGGACAGTTCTTGTTAAGGCCAGAAGTGGCAGGCCAAGAAAAACATCAGAATGGCAGAGAAGAAGAATGGTGAGATCAGTCAAGGACAATCCTCAGACCACCTCCAGAGAGCTGCAGCATCAACTTGCTGCAGATGTTGTCACTGTGCATTGGTCAACTATACAACGCACTTTGCACAAGAAGAAGCTGTATGGGAGAGTGATGCGAAAGAAGCCGTTTCTGCAAGCACGCCACAAACAGAGTCGGCTGAGGTATGCAAAAGCACATTTGGAGAAGCCAATTTCTTTTTGGAAGAAGGTCCTGTTGACTGATGAAACCAAGATTGAGTTGTTTGGTCATACAAAAAGGCGTTATGCATGGCGGCAAAAAAACACAGCATTCCAAGAAAAACACTTGCTACCCACAGTAAAATTTGGTGGAGGTTCCATCATGCTTTGGGGCTGTGTGGCCAATGCCGGCACCGGGAATCTTGTTAAAGTTGAGGGACGCATGGATTCCACTCAGTATCAGCAGATTCTTGACAATAATGTTCAAGAATCCTTGATAAAGTTGAAGTTACGCAGGGGATGGATCTTTCAACAAGACAATGATCCAAAACACCGCTCCAAATCTACTCAGGCATTCATGCAGAGGAACAATTACAATGTTCTGGAATGGCCATCCCAGTCCCCAGACCTGAATATCATTGAACATCTGTGGGATCATTTGAAGAGGGCTGTCCATGCTCGGCGACCATCAAACTTAACTGAACTGGAATTGTTTTGTAAAGAGGAATGGTCAAAAATACCTTCATCCAGGATCCAGGAACTCATTAAAAGCTACAGGAAGCGACTAGAGGCTGTTATTTTTGCAAAAGGAGGATCTATTAAATATTAATGTCACTTTTCTTGTGAGGTGCCCATACTTATGCACCTGTCAAATTTTGTTTGAATGCAGATTGCACATTTTCTGTTAGTACAATAAACCTCATTTCAAGGCAGAAACATTACTGTGTCCAACAGTTATTACATATATCAAACTGAAATAGCTGTTGCAAAAACGCCAATTTTTATAAAACAATAAGCTTAAGATTAATAGGGGTGCCCAAACTTTTTCATATAACTGTAACAAGTACAGACAAAAAATACATCCCATATGGCTTAAAGCTAGTATTAGAAAGGCCTTAATGACAAAAAAAGAGCATTCAAAATATATAAACCTAGGGGAGGGGGTCAACCGCAGCCTTTAAAAACTACAAAGAACAAAATAAAATCCATAAAAAAGTAATCAAATCAACTAAAGTGGAAAATAACGGCAGGTAGATAAGGAAAGCAGGACAAATCCCAAGAAATTCTTTATATATATAAATACAAAAAAAACCCAAGATGTGCACAGGTGGTGCAAAGTGGTCAAGAGCGGTAGTCATGACCAAGCTGTGGCACTTTACACGAAAATGGTGTCCCAGTCCCAGTGTGCGGTCAGGTGTGGGGGGCATCACACTCACTTGTAGGCCACAGGCATCTGATGTCTCCAGGCCTCCTTCTTCAGGAGACACACAAAACTCAGGGGACACCAAGTTCATTGCAACAAGCAATAGTTTACTGGACAGTTCAAGTTAATCAGGGTGTAACATGTGGGATAGGGCTCAACACTTCGTATTTCTTACTTTCTTAGCACAACACATCTCCAGTCCTACGTGGACTATCCCTTAACCTCAGGAATTTTCTGTCCACTTCAGCAGTGCAGCCAGGACCAGCCACCTGCCCTTCACATGGTTCCACATCTATCTTCCCCTGTGCGCCAGAGGACACGATCCGCACATCAGCCCGCACACTGAGCTTTGGGCTCCCGACATTGGTGGAATGTCCACAAGGGATATCAGCACAGCCTCCCACTGCCGTGAACGATTGGTACATGTTGGCCATAACAGCCCATTTTACTTGAACTTGACCTTGTTACTGCACTTCCCTATCTGACAGGACGTGAATCCCTTTTCTAACCTAACTCAACCCCTCCCTCTGTGGGCTAGTCCCATACATTAACTGTATGTTATCTTTCTGTCTATCTTACCAGTATGTCCTAAGCTTATTGTCCTTATCTATACTGTACACTACCAACATTATAGATATTATAGTTCACATTACTATATCACAGTCTCTTCACAATATACACTAAAACCGCAGCACGTATTTCACATTTCGCATAACACAATTTGCATGACGCGATTGTTGCCTTCAGGGGTAGGAACACAGTAGTGCAGTCCACCACTCTTACAGGGGGTCCCCTAAATAATAGTAACAGGGAGTTGGACACTGGATATGAGGAGATGGCAGAGTTACTAAATTGGTTCTTTAGCTCAGTATATACATAAGAAGAGATGAAGTAAATCTAAGTGCTCATAATATGTCATCTAATATACTCAGCTGGTAAATGTAGAAGTGAATATGCATAAATTCAATGTTAACAAGGCCCTTGGCCAAGATGGGCTGCATCCAAGAATTCTTAAGGAACTTAGCTCAATTATTGTTGTGCCCCGGTACCTAATTTTTAGTGACTGGCACTGTGCCGAGCGACAGGCGCTAAGCTAATGCGATGCCCATTTTACAAAAGAGCTCCAAGTCTTTCCCAGTTAATGATAGACCAGTAAGCTTAACATCCATTGTGGGAAAACATGTGTGAGGGGCTCATAAGAAAGTATATACAGGAGAATGTGGTTGAAAATACCATTATAAGTGATAGTCGGCAAGGTTTAACTAAGGAAAGATCAAACCAATCTGATAAGTCTACAGTATATGAAGAGGTGAGTAGAAACCTAAATGGATGGGTAGCTGTGGATATCGTGATTTTGGACTTGGCAAAGGCATCTGACATTGTCCCACATAAACGCTTAATGGGAAAATTGAGGTCCATAGGCTTAGAAAGTAAGGTGTGTAATTGGATAGAAAACTGTCTCAAAGAGCGACTACATCCAGAATGTTGTAGTGAATGACTGCTACTCTGAATGGTCTCCGGTTATAAGCGATGACCCAAAGGTTCAGTGCTGAGTCCACTTTTCCTCAACTTATTTCTTAATGATTTAGACGACGGGATTATTAGTGTAATTTCTATTTTTCCAGATGACACCAAGCTATGTAGTGTAGATCAGTCTGTGGAAGATGTTCATAAGTTACAAGCTGACAAATTGAGTGTTTGGGCATTTACTTGGCAGACGAGGTTCGGTGTGGATAAATGTAATCTTATGCAGCTGGGCATAATTTATTCTAGAGAGTAAAACTAGGAGAGTCACTTGTAGAGAAGGATCTGGGTGTACTTGTACATCACAGACTAAATAACAGCATGCAATGTCAATCAGCAGCTTCTAAAGCAACCAAGATATTGTCATGTATTACAACAGGCATGAACTGGGAGGACAAGTGTAACGTGGCACGGGGCGGTAGCCATGGGTGAGGTGCTTGTCTTCCTCACCCCGGCACGCTACATGAAAATAGGGGTCCTGGCAGGGTGTGTGGACTTTAGCTGTGATTTCGATACACCCTTGCAGATCGCTTGGTACCGTTGTTTTCGGCCGGCCAGGTGTTGCAGATTTCAATGAGAGAGGCCATAGTTAATAAATAAACTTATTTTTACTGATTTTTCCCAGTTAATGTTAGACCAGTAAGCTTAACATCAATTGTGGGAAAATATGTGTGAGGGGCTTGTAAGACTTTTGAGGAACTATGTACAGCAGATAGTAGGCATTTATCTTCAAGTACATTTCTGTTATTACATGGAACATTATCACACATTCTTCCGCCCTTTCCTGGAGCCACGCTTGCTTTGTACTTCACTTAGTTCTCCTGCCTCAACACAGCCTCGCACACCATCCCAAGAGCCTCCTCGTCCCCAGTAACGGTACTTAACAGCAAGCAAGAGTCCTATACTTCAAGCTTCGGTTCCGCGCCCTTCTTCCCTTAGGGAAGTTTTCTATGCCAGTATGGCCGCTACTTAGCTTTCCGCTTTATTGACGCCTCTGGACCACCTCACAGGGCATTTCCCCTTCATCTCGCTTATCCTTCCTTCTCCGTCCCTTTACCCGACTGACAGACAACTCTGTACCGTCCCACTAGGCTTCCTGCCCCAGGCCCAATACTTCTTCCTTCACTCTCTTGTTACCTCTGTCCCGACTTCAGACTGTGACTCACTTACCTCTAGGATCTTACTATCCCCTCGGTCGTCTCTCTCTTGCCACAGAACACCCACTGCATGTGGTTCTGCTTCTCAGTCAGACCTGAGGTCTGCGACTGCTGCAGACTCGTCCCTAGCTGACATTCTACCTAGAAACTCTCTGCTGTGCCCTCACTTATCTCCTCCCCATGGGCTAGTCCCACTATTATCTCCAACTATTCCTGTCAACTACCTAGTGCTGGGCAGACCACAACTCCATCATCAACAATATAAATCATTAGACATTTCAAACACCATAATGCATAACATCATTTTACATATCTTCAAAGGGGGTCGTGGGCAGCACATCCACTTCCTTACACAGGGACATAATATTACCACTTGACAATTCGTTAGTGCGACTTCATCTGTATGCAGATCAGTTTTGGTCACCAGTTCATAGAAAAGATGCCCTGAAGATAGGAAAAGTTCAAAGAAGAGCCACAAAACTGATGAGGTCCATGGAGGATCTTAGTTATGTGGAAAGATTAAAATAATTAGATTACATTTATTTAGTCTTGAGAAGAAATGTCTTAGGACTGACATGATTAACTCGTACAAGTACATAAATGGCCCAAACAAATAATAAGGTCAAAAGCTGTTGCATGTAAAACCCTCTAAAAAAACTAAGGAGCATTCTCTCCGTCTGGAGAAGAAAAGGTTCAATCTCCAGAGGAGACAAGGCTTCTTTACCATGAAAATTATTAATCTGTGGAATAGCGTGCCTCAGGAGCTGGTCACAGTTGGACCCGTCAATGGTTTAAAACAGTACTTGTATGGGTTTTTTTTAGAAGAAAATAATGTAAATATGTAAAATTCTTCTTCTGAATGTTGATCCAGTTGATCAACTCTTGGGATCAGGAGGGAAACTTTGCTCTTTTAGGACAGACTAGATTATGCATTAGATGTACCTGAACCCCTTTCCCTTTATTCTTTCCCATCTCTCGGTTGAACTTGATGGACATGTGCCTTTCTTCAACCGCACTACTAACTATACTGCTGAGTAACTACATGTTTGAAAAATTCATAAAGTTAGGATTTTGTTTTTGTTTGATCACTTGTTCCATAACAAAAAGAAGTAGTCTTTGGTCTGGAGAGTTTGTGTTTGTCTTCAGTTTCCATCCGTTCTATGTCATGAAGAGAAGATCACAATGATTTGTCCAAATTTTGGTTTTATTTACTCTTTTTACTTTTCCCATTGGAGGCAGTGAAAGTGGGAGGAGCACTCCGAGCTTATCCATGTGCTCAGACACCAAATCTACGTCTTCTTCTTCTTATCAACAGGCGCCTAGACATTTCCATGTCCCAGGTAGGCCCATACTCAGGTTTACTCTATGACCACTAACAAGAAATTCCGAATTGTACACGGAACTTGAAGAAAATTACCACTGTATAGTGTGATATTTCAACAGTTTTGGTCAGTGGGGGTCCATGTTCTAAGACTACCCCTTCTATACCAGAACAAAGAGACAGGAGCCCTCAGCTATTGGATGTTCCTCTTCCACTTTGATCAACTTTGTTGATACTGAGCAAAGCGCTGTATGGGATTTTGAGCCTGTACACAGATTACTAAACCTGAAGCAAATTTGATGTAAGCTGAGCACTTCTGCTCCTTCGTTCCAGCGATCCATGGGAGTCTTAGTACCTGGACCCGACTATTCAAATGTTTGACATGTCACTAACAAGTTAGAAGTTTTGTAAATTAATAAGTACACTTAAGGATTACCGATACTGATACTAAAACTAATACTTTATTTTTTATGTGTTTTTATTTTTATTATTACTATCTTTATAGTTATTATTTACGTTGGTTGTTTCTATTTAACATACAAGCAATCGGAAAAAATAATAATCATGTAATAATTTATTTTTTTATTTCTTGCTCAGTATGACCCCCGTCTAGTTATGTAAAGCTATTATCAAAATATCTGTCTATTTAGGGACCTAAAATATTTTATGGGAGAATTTTACGATTTTGGAGAATACTATTCAATGTAAGTTCTAGCATTTTTTTGCCCTAAAGGGGCAAATCAACAGGAACCTGAGATTGATGTGGTCCCAGCAGATATGCCATTACAAAATGATTAGTGGAGGTTAATGATGAGTGAGCATGCTCGTTACTCGAGATTTACGAGCATGCTCGGGTGTTTTCTGAGTATCTTCAGCGTGCTCGGGTGTTATGTTTGAGTCACTCCGTGCGCATGATTTGCGACTGTTTGACAGCTTTAATACATGTGAGGAATGCCTGTTTCTTAGGCATTCCTCACGTGTATTAAAGCTGTCAAACAGTCGCAAATCATGCACACGGAGTGACTCAAACATAACACCCGAGCACGCTGAAGATACTCGGCGAGTACTTGACCATGCTTTCCCAAAGTGTTAACAGAACTTACTCACTCATCACTAGTGGAGGTCTGAACTTTGGGACCCCCAAATGGACCATAATACTGGTGTAGACATTTTTTTTCGCGGTCACTCGACTGTACAGGGAAATGCAGTCAGACCCATTCACTTTAAAGGGGTCTCACTGCAGTTCCCTGCACAGCCTGGTGACTGGGACACATAAAGAAACTGCGAAGAACTATGGTTCTATATTAGCACATCCTTAATTTTCATGATTGTTGCGGGTCCCAGAGGTTGGGCTTCCACCGTTGATAAAGTAGAAGCATAGCCTGGTACCATCAATTTATATGATGGGACATCTCATTAAGCCATTGATATTTAATAATAGCTTTTCTTTAAAGATTTTTTTATTTCCTTCTGCTCTCTTGACTCTCATGCTTGCTTCATGTACTAACAAATTCCTAAATTGAATCTCTCTCAATCAGCGGGGGTAGCCATTTTGCAATGTTAACGACACTGCGGCTTATCGATTCACTGGGTAAGCGATGACATGTAAGATCAAATGATTGAGCCATGTCATTGATTAGTAGTGAAATATTAAGTTATATTCTTCGGGACCACAAAATGACTTCTGGCGCCCTGCGTACTAGATAGGTCTACTTTAAAGGGAACTCCATCTAAAGTCAACGGAGCTCCAAGTCAGCAATTCCATCAGTTACCCAAATGTAAGGAGCAGCTGATGGACCTTAATGACTTTGAAAGATAAGGGTCTACTTTCTTCAATACCAACCTCTGAAGTTTTTTGAGCAAAATGGCCTTGAAAACTGTCCAGTTTTGTCTGGTACCAGTCGTGAGAACACTAACGCGACAGAGTGCCCTCGGCAAGAGTTGAGCAAGAAGATTTGTGCTGCCCTGGTCTGGTCTTCGGTCTAGTCCCCTGGGCCAGTCTTCACTTCTGCAGCAGTCTTTGTCACTGCATCTTGTGCACTTCTAACGCTTACTAGGCCCCACAATATCATGATGTTGTGGTGCCTAGTAAATGGTAGAAGTAGACACCAGAGATGCCCAGAATGCCACGCCGAGGATCCCGACTACTGACTTGAAGACTACCCTGCTGTCTTGGAGGACCAGAAAGGACATCAGACCAGTGAAGCACAAATCTGTTTGCTCAGCTCTACTCCTCACTCTTCAGATAAGGAATTGGTGAGGGTCATTTATTTTTTACGTTTCCATATAAGAGGTCAGAAGATGACTTTAGATGAATTCCCCCTTTAACACAAAATGTAGCATATGACTGATGTCATGCTTTCTTTTGTTATGTTAAATTGGTTGTTCCAGATCAGAAAAAAGGGTCTTTTTTCCATTGTTATCTATAGTGTATTGCAGCTTATCCCTATTGAAGTGAATGGCGCAGGTCTGCAGTACCAGATACAACCAGTGGACAGGAGTGGTGCTGTTTTTTGGGGAAAAAAAGACAGACCCTTTTTTTTATTCTGGACAGTCCCTTTAAAGATATATTATTTGCAGGCTGTGTCTTCTCATCCCTTTATTCTTTCCTTTTCTCTTCTGTAGACACTGGAGTTAAAGATAACATCTATAGGAAACCCCCTATCTACAAACAGCATGGTACAGTCTTGCTTTCAGCTTGCTGCTACTTTTTGTCTTTTGCATGATTAGACTAATCCTAATTAATCATTTATTAATCGGTCATCAACATCAGTTCATCCTAGATTTCTAATGGCTGGAACAGTAATGGCAGTGATGAGTGTTAGTAGTGGCATAACTAGAGTCAGATAAGCCCGATGCAACGTTTGGACCTGGGCCCTCACTTCCATGTTGGTCAGATGTATGGACCTTTGCAGCGTTCCAGATCCTACAAAGACATATGTTTTCACAATTCATATAATAATATCCCCATCCTGGTATAATGTCCCTCATCCTGGCTCCTTCATGGTATAATGTCCCTTGTCCTGGCTGCATCCTGTAACAATGCCCCCCATCCTGGGTCCCTTCCAGATATAATGCCCCCCATCCTATAACAATTTCCACCTTCCTAAACCCCATCCTGGAATAATATCCCCCATTCTCCCATCCTATAACAATGTCCCCCATCCTGGGCCTCTTCATGGTATAATGCCTGTGCCCTGGGCTCCTTGCTGTAATAATGTCCCCCATCCCGGCTCCTTCCTGTAACACAATGTGCCATATCCTGGCATAATATTCCCCATCCTAGGTCCCTTCCAGATATAATGTCCCCCATCCTATAACAATGTCCACCTTCCTGACCCCTCTCCTGTAATAATATCCCCCATCCTATAACAATGTCCCCCATCGTAGGCCCCTTCCTGGTATAATAACCTCCATCATAGGCCATTTTAAATTCTAATATTGGTTCTGCTACACTTTTCCTACACATTAAAAAAATAAAGGATTCTTCTTACCTTCCTCCGCTCTTACAACGTGCGGTGTCCTTTTCTATAGCCTTAAGCTGACTTTTTGTAATGCACACGCCCGGACTGACTGGCGTGTGCGTGTTTATGTAGTGATTCCACTGTGCCATGAACCGGAGAGTGCCTGGAGGGGCGTAACTAAGTATCTGCCCGATCCGACCAAGGTCGCACGACGGCATACGACGCCAGTGCACCAGGGAGGAACCGAGCAGAGGAACCAGGGTCTACTCCAGGTCAGACTCCGGACACGGCTGTTGACCCACACCGGGGAATACAGGAACAGGCAGACTAGAGCACAAGCTGGGTAGGGTCCAGTACAGACTGGGAGACAAATTCGAAACCGCAGACGCGGTAGACAGAGCTGAGCAAAGCGAAAACCGCAGACGCGGCGGACAGAGCTGAGCAAAGCGAAAACCGCAGACGCGGTGGACAGAGCTGAGCAAAGCGAAAACCGCAGACGCGGTGGACGGAGCTGAGCAAAGCGAAAACCGCAGACGCGGTGGACAGAGCTGAGCAAAGCGAAAACCGCAGACGCGGTGGACAGAGCTGAGCAAAGCGAAAACCGCAGATGCGGCGGACAGAGCTGAGCAAAGCGAAAACCGCAGACGCGGCGGACAGAGCTGAGCAAAGCGAAAACCGCAGACGCGGCGGACAGAGCTGAGCAAAGCGAAAACCGCAGACGCGGTGGACAGAGCTGAGCAAAGCGAAAACCGCAGACGCGGTGGACAGAGCAAAGCGAAAACCGCAGACGCGGAAGGAACAGGGCTCTGTTCACACGGAACAGACTAGAAGGGAAAGGCAGAACCAGATACCCACAGGGTACTTGCAGAGAAGTAGCGAGTGGACCACAAACTCACAAACGGAAGTACAGTGACAACGAGCAGGAGTAGGTACGAGTTCAGACTCTGCAGAAAAAGGAAAGGAACGGACATAGAGAAAAAACAGGTAAAAGATAGGAGAGAGTTCAGACTGGAACTGAGTGTACGGAGGAGACCGACACTGCAGCGGGATACAGGAGCGGGTCTGGAAATACGGCCCCCAGAGAGGCGGGACGAACAGGCAAGGAGCGTGTTCAGACTGGCCTGGAAATACAGCCTCCAGGAAGGCGGAACGAACAGGCAAGGAACGAGTACAGACTGCAGGTTAAGGTGCACAGATAGGACACAGTACAGACATGGGAACAGATACTGCAAGACAGGTAACATAGACAGGACCTGGCATGTCAGAGACAAAAGCCAACTGACAGGGCAAGATGCTCAGGCATGGGTTAATGGGGCAGCTGGTTTAAATACCAGGTGACAGACAGCAATAGGCTGAGGACGCACAAAGGGTGTGCCTGCAGCAGGTACAAAAAGCAGGAAGTGATCGGGCGCCGCCCATAAGCAGCAGACACAGAAGCAAACAGACAGCATGGAGGGAAGCCAGAGAGACACCCTGGACTGGAGATCAAGTGCGCGCTCTTGCACAGTGAGAGATGGACCACTATGCAAGGACGCCGCCAGGTATGTTACAGTACCCCCCCCCTTACGCCCCCTCTTCTTCAGGCCTGCCAGAATGTTCCGCAGGGAATTCGAGGGCCAATCCTTTACTTCAAGTAGATCACTTCCACTGTCCACTGGAGAAACTGGTCTCATCTGGGTAGCTAGGATGCTACCTCCTATCCAGCCATCGTCAGCAACACACGAAACAGGTGGAGTACCAGGAACAGCACACAGGGAAGTCTCTCTCCACTTATTATCAGGTAGCACCCCAGAGGGTTCAGGAGACAACTGGAAGTCCTCCGCCGGGTTGAAGGAGTGCAGAGACTCGGGGGTAACCTCTGCTTCGGGGTACATCTTGTCAAACTCACAGGATGAAATGGGCGAGGTATCAGGTACAAGGTGTAGAAAAGTCCCTGTTACCTTGTTATCTGGTGGTACCCAGGAGGATTCAGAAAACAACTGGGAGTCCTCCGCCGGGTCGGAATAGTGCAGAGACTCGGGGGTAACCTCTGCTTCGGAGTACACTAGGTCGGACTCGCTGGATGAAGCAGGCGAGGTATCAGGTACCGAATATAGAAGAGTACCTGTCCATTCGTTATCAGGTAGCACCCCGAAGGGTTCAGGAGACAACTGGAGGTCCTCCGCCTGGTCGGAGGGGTGTAGAGACTCGGGGATAACCTCTGCTTCGAGGTACATCTTGTCAAATTCACAGGAAGAAATAGACAGGTTATCAGGTACAGGGTGAAAAAAGTCACTGTCTCTTTGTTATCTGGTGGTACCCCGGAGGAGTCAGGAAACAACTGGAGGTCCTCTGCCGGGTCAGAAGAGTGCAGAGGCTCGGGGAAAACATCTGCTTCAGAGTACACTAGGTCGGACTCACTGGACGAAGCAGGTGAGGTATCGGGTACCGAGTATTGGAAAGTCTCTGTCCATTCACCACCAGGTGGCACCCCGAAGGGTTCTGGAGACAACTGGAGGTCCTCCGCCTGGTCAGAGGGGTGTAGAGACTCATGGGTAACCTCTGCTTCAGAGTACACTAGGTCGGACTCACTGGACGAAGCAAGCGAGGTATCAGATCCAGGATATAGGAAAGTCTCTATCCATTCACCACCAGGTGGCACCCCGAAGGGTTCTGGAGACAACTGGAGGTCCTCCGCCTGGTCGGAGGGGTGTAGAGACTCGGGAGTAACCTCTGCTTCGGAGTACACTAGGTTGGACTCACTGGACGAAGCGAGCGAGGTATCAGGTACAGAGTATAGGAGAGTCTCTGTCCTTTCGCTACCAGGCAGCACCCCGAAGGGTTCTGGAGACAACTGGAGGTCCTCCGCCTGGTTGGAGGGGTGTAGAGACTCGGAGGTAACTACCACTTTGGGGTACCCATTGTCAGGCTCACAGGACGAAGCGGACAAAGTATCGAGTACTGGGTGTAGAGAAGTCTCTCTCCATTTGTCATCGAGTGGTATCCCGGAGGATTCAGGAGGCAACAGGGGGTCCTCCGCCAGGTAGTAGAGGTGCACAGACTCTGAGGTAACCACAGCTTTGGAGCATCCTTGGACATGCACACCGGTTAAAGTGGGTGAAGCATCTGATGCCGGGTGCAGGAAGTTCTCCTGTGTGGAGTCTGGATGGGCAGAAGTCTCTTCGGGCAGGAGAACTGGTGCACTACCCACGCACATTACCCGTTGGGGCTTCTCCGGGATACAGGGAGATGAAGCTTCAGTAGGGACTTCAAGGTTGGGGTCAGGAGGTCTCAGGGAGGACAGACCCTGGCGTGACGACTTGCCTCTACGCCTAGCACGTCTGGACTGCCTCTTGAGGTTGGGAGAAGTATTCCGGAAAGCGTAGTCACCCTGTGAGGATTCTGGGTGGGCAGTAGTCTCATTGGGCTGGAGGACTATTGCGCTACCCACACACATTACCCATTGGGGCTGCTCCGGGATATTGGGAAGTGAAGCTTCAGCAGGAGCCTCCGGGTTAGGATCATCAAAGACCATTAGAAAGGCCACCAGGAAGGCCATTAGGTCCAGGAGGATCGGATCCTATGTTTCATATAGGGGGTTGATCCATTCCAAGGCATCACCCGCCAGGTAAGACATAATGAATGCCACCTTAACCCGATCGGTGGGAAAACATAGAGGGTAGAACTTGAAGTGTAGCATGCATTGCTCCACAAATGCACGACTTTGTCTTGGATCCCCATAATAACGTAGCGGATCCGCAGGAACGAGAGCAGATACATCCATCTGGACGGGTGCGTAATTCGCCTGGAACTCAGCTAAAGGGAAAAAAATTTTTTTATTTATTTTAATGCATATATTCGCTGGAAAACTTCTCAGAGAGCGAAGGCCGTGGGGCTCAACGGGAACCATGGTCTGAGCATGCTGTAATGCACACGCCCGGACTGACTGGCGTGTGCGTGTTTATGTAGTGATTCCACTGTGCCATGAACCGGAGAGTGCCTGGAGGGGCGTAACTAAGTATCTGCCCGATCCGACCAAGGTCGCACGACGGCATACGACGCCAGTGCACCAGGGAGGAACCGAGCAGAGGAACCAGGGTCTACTCCAGGTCAGACTCCGGACACGGCTGTTGACCCACACCGGGGAATACAGGAACAGGCAGACTAGAGCACAAGCTGGGTAGGGTCCAGTACAGACTGGGAGACAAATTCGAAACCGCAGACGCGGTAGACAGAGCTGAGCAAAGCGAAAACCGCAGACGCGGCGGACAGAGCTGAGCAAAGCGAAAACCGCAGACGCGGCGGACAGAGCTGAGCAAAGCGAAAACCGCAGACGCGGCGGACAGAGCTGAGCAAAGCGAAAACCGCAGACGCGGCGGACAGAGCTGAGCAAAGCGAAAACCGCAAACGCGGCGGACAGAGCTGAGCAAAGCGAAAACCGCAAACGCGGCGGACAGAGCTGAGCAAAGCGAAAACCGCAGACGCGGCGGACAGAGCTGAGCAAAGCGAAAACCGCAGACGCGGCGGACAGAGCTGAGCAAAGCGAAAACCGCAGACGCGGCGGACAGAGCTGAGCAAAGCGAAAACCGCAGACGCGGCGGACAGAGCTGAGCAAAGCGAAAACCGCAGACGCGGCGGACAGAGCTGAGCAAAGCGAAAACCGCAGACGCGGCGGACAGAGCTGAGCAAAGCGAAAACCGCAGACGCGGCGGACAGAGCTGAGCAAAGCGAAAACCGCAGACGCGGCGGACAGAGCTGAGCAAAGCGAAAACCGCAGACGCGGCGGACAGAGCTGAGCAAAGCGAAAACCGCAGACGCGGCGGACAGAGCTGAGCAAAGCGAAAACCGCAGACGCGGCGGACAGAGCTGAGCAAAGCGAAAACCGCAGACGCGGCGGACAGAGCTGAGCAAAGCGAAAACCGCAGACGCGGCGGACAGAGCTGAGCAAAGCGAAAACCGCAGACGCGGCGGACAGAGCTGAGCAAAGCGAAAACCGCAGACGCGGCGGACAGAGCTGAGCAAAGCGAAAACCGCAGACGCGGCGGACAGAGCTGAGCAAAGCGAAAACCGCAGACGCGGCGGACAGAGCTGAGCAAAGCGAAAACCGCAGACGCGGCGGACAGAGCTGAGCAAAGCGAAAACCGCAGACGCGGCGGACAGAGCTGAGCAAAGCGAAAACCGCAGACGCGGCGGACAGAGCTGAGCAAAGCGAAAACCGCAGACGCGGCGGACAGAGCTGAGCAAAGCGAAAACCGCAGACGCGGCGGACAGAGCTGAGCAAAGCGAAAACCGCAGACGCGGCGGACAGAGCTGAGCAAAGCGAAAACCGCAGACGCGGCGGACAGAGCTGAGCAAAGCGAAAACCGCAGACGCGGCGGACAGAGCTGAGCAAAGCGAAAACCGCAGACGCGGCGGACAGAGCTGAGCAAAGCGAAAACCGCAGACGCGGCGGACAGAGCTGAGCAAAGCGAAAACCGCAGACGCGGCGGACAGAGCTGAGCAAAGCGAAAACCGCAGACGCGGCGGACAGAGCTGAGCAAAGCGAAAACCGCAGACGCGGCGGACAGAGCTGAGCAAAGCGAAAACCGCAGACGCGGCGGACAGAGCTGAGCAAAGCGAAAACCGCAGACGCGGCGGACAGAGCTGAGCAAAGCGAAAACCGCAGACGCGGCGGACAGAGCTGAGCAAAGCGAAAACCGCAGACGCGGCGGACAGAGCTGAGCAAAGCGAAAACCGCAGACGCGGCGGACAGAGCTGAGCAAAGCGAAAACCGCAGACGCGGCGGACAGAGCTGAGCAAAGCGAAAACCGCAGACGCGGCGGACAGAGCTGAGCAAAGCGAAAACCGCAGACGCGGCGGACAGAGCTGAGCAAAGCGAAAACCGCAGACACGGCGGACAGAGCTGAGCAAAGCGAAAACCGCAGACGCGGCGGACAGAGCTGAGCAAAGCGAAAACCGCAGACGCGGCGGACAGAGCTGAGCAAAGCGAAAACCGCAGACGCGGCGGACAGAGCTGAGCAAAGCGAAAACCGCAGACGCGGCGGACAGAGCTGAGCAAAGCGAAAACCGCAGACGCGGTGGACAGAGCAGAGCAAAGCGAAAACCGCAGACGCGGAAGGAACAGGGCTCTGTTCACACGGAACAGACTAGAAGGGAAAGGCAGAACCAGATACCCACAGGGTACTTGCAGAGAAGTAGCGAGTGGACCACAAACTCACAAACGGAAGTACAGTGACAACGAGCAGGAGTAGGTACGAGTTCAGACTCTGCAGAAAAAGGAAAGGAACGGACATAGAGAAAAAACAGGTAAAAGATAGGAGAGAGTTCAGACTGGAACTGAGTGTACGGAGGAGACCAACACTGCAGCGGGATACAGAAGCGGGTCTGGGAATACGGCCCCCAGAGAGGCGGGACGAACAGGCAAGGAGCGTGTTCAGACTGGCCTGGAAATACAGCCTCCAGGAAGGCGGAACGAACAGGCAAGGAACGAGTACAGACTGCAGGTTAAGGTGCACAGATAGGACACAGTACAGACATGGGAACAGATACTGCAAGACAGGTAACATAGACAGGACCTGGCATGTCAGAGACAAAAGCCAACTGACAGGGCAAGATGCTCAGGCATGGGTTAATGGGGCAGCTGGTTTAAATACCAGGTGACAGACAGCAATAGGCTGAGGACGCACAAAGGGTGTGCCTGCAGCAGGTACAAAAAGCAGGAAGTGATCGGGCGCCGCCCATAAGCAGCAGACACAGAAGCAAACAGACAGCATGGAGGGAAGCCAGAGAGACACCCTGGACTGGAGATCAAGTGCGCGCTCTTGCACAGTGGGAGATGGACCACTATGCAAGGACGCCGCCAGGTATGTTACACTTTTGAATGCCAGCCATGGGCAACACATGACATCAATGTCATATGCCGCTCATGACGGGCATGCCCACGTCAGCTGCCGGCAGCGTGTATTGCAGTGCAGGGAGTCGGCGGGTCTCTGTGCCCCAATACACTTCAGCTGAATAAGAGTCCTCGGGCACACATCCAGCTGAAATAGGCTCTAGCATTGGCAGGCCCCTCCTGCACAGGCCCAATTGTGGTTGTACCATCTGCGACCGTGATAGTTACCCCTTAGTATTTGTCATACCATAACAATGTTCATTGATAACATTGAACTATTCGTAAGAAAAATCGTTTCTATTACAATCGATATCCATTATACAGACATATTAGAAATGAGCAAATCTGCTAGATTGGATTTGGGCAGATTCGCTCAATTCGGGCAGATTCGCTCAGTGAATAAATTTAGTGCAAATTGAATCTGCCAGGAAGGTGTAAAATAAATAATAATCTATTATACTCACCTCTCTTCGGACCTCCCCTCACCTGTCCCATCACCACTGCTCCCTGCCTGGTCCTCGACTCACTTCCCTTCGTTCTTCTTCTCGGTCCAGTGTCTTCCGGTGCTGCTGCTCACTAGACCGGAAAGGGGGCATGACGCACCTGGGGTCTAGTCAGTGGCAGCACAGAAAGACCCATAACTGAGAAGACCACCTAAGAGGAACAGACGAGAACTGCGGTGGTGGGAAAGGTAGGGCCAATGGGAGGTGAGTAATAGTATATATCTTTATCCCCTTCTTGACACCCAGAATCCAGCAAAATCACTACCATTTTGCTGGATTTGAATGAATGAAATATCCAAAAATTTGGATTTGCTAGAATCCAAATATTTGGGTAAATTTGTAGAAAAATTTATTGTTTTAGAGTCTATTCACTCATATGTACAATATATCAATTAAATGTATGACATATGGTCACCCAAGAGGAGGGTCTCCACTCTGGACCACCTCTGTCAGTCAAACTGGATTGCTCTTTGGCCGATCTAAGCTTTACTCTATACTGGGGAGTGGGAAGCAATATCGTTCAGCAAAATTGCTGTGGGCAAAAATCTAATATGCGAGCACGTCTGGAAATTGCTCTGGCCCTTTGGGCATGAAATACTAATTTTACTATGTCTGATATTAGTTAACACTTTAACAACCAGAGTATTTATTTTTCCTATTTATTTGTTTGCTTGTGTTTCTGTTTGACAATCAGAGACCACATTTTATTAGCAATCAGTGCAGAAAGGGGTTCACTTACTTTCTCTTGCTACTGCAGACAGTAAGAGAGAGCGAGAGATTGTCTCCAAAATGATCATAAAATGACGAGTGTTCAGAAACTAGAAATGATTGCTGTTCTGCTGGTGGGTTTGTGTCCTATAGTGCAAAATGTCTCCCACAACAGCACTGTGGTACGAATGTTAGATATTTCTTCTTTTTAGGTTCAGTTTAACATTAAGCCTTTTAATCTTATCTACCAGTATAAAGTGATTATTTTTGCCAATTAACAACATATTCATCATCTTAAAGGATACCTTTGGGGTGTCTTTTTGCTGAGTTTTTGGAGTGGAAACTGAACTCCAAGTTTTTGAGGAGGATTTTATAGACATTCTGCTCCAAAAACTCAGCAAAAAGACTCAGTGTGAACACATCCTATGCCTCTTTTTCTGCCATTTAAAAATGTCAGTTTATGAAAAAAAAAATTCTCTTCTTTTGGTTGCTTCCTGAGCGTTTTTGCATCATTGTTTTCCACCAGTGTTTTTTTGGGGGGGAGGGATAGGGGTAGCATTATGTTCTGGATTTTTGGACGTTTTGTCCCATTGTTTTCCACACAGGTCTTGAGCTTCATTAAGCAATGAATAAAACACTAACATTTTTTGCTGTGAACATCTTTTTACTGTTTTGTGCAGTATTTTTTTGTGGCGTTTTCCACCCAGAAAATGATGGAAAATGATGCAGTGTAAACATATCCTAGGGTTATGTTCACACAGTTTTTTTGTATGTGGATTTTGGAGCAGATCTACTTAAAACCTATGCCAAAAAAGGAACCAAGCTTTAAATTTTAAGGTAAAAAATTAAACAAGTTGGCAACATGGTATTTTCGTAAATTATCTTCCAATTCATTTCAATGGGAGAACACACCAATTGTGCACGTGAAAAAAAAAGCAACAAGCCAATTCTTGAGGTGTTTCTCCTTGAAAGGTTATGTTAAGACAGTTTTTTTCTTATGTTGATTTTTACTGGTAAAAAATCCACACTTAGGCTATGTGCACACAATGTATTTCTCAATCGGATTCTGCCCGGAATCTATTTTCAAAAGCGCTACAATGGTGCCCCATAAAATGAACATAACGCACAGCAATATCAAAATGACTTTGCTGTGCACATGTTCCGTTTTATGTCACAAATATAACCTCTTTAGGGTTCAGAAACCCTAAGGCGGTTGAAAGAAGTGAGATGCTCATTATTCCTGCTGGAATTAGCCTCTATCTAGTCTTGACATTGTAGAGGAAAAGACGCCAGCGGCGGAGTCACTGCAAGAACGACAGCAAGACCACCAGCAAAACTGCTTCAGGAAAATATCCACCGGTGTTTTCCTGAAGCAGTTTCTTCAGGGAAACCTCAGCTGCTGCACCTCGGTCTAAAAGAAGATGTGTGCACATAGCCTAGAAAAAGCCCTTTAAAAAATTCATCAAGGTGTTGATGGCAAAATTGAGCAAAAATGTTGCAACTTTTGGCGTTTTTACTCCAGTTCTTGCCAGCTTTGCCAAGGTGGGTGGATGTTGTTGCTGGAGGGGTCTTGGCGAAGGCCTCCCGGTTAATTTGTTTAAATGTATGCCACTTTAGGATAGAAATGTACTGGAGTAACATTTCGGGCCAGTTATAAGATGCACCCAATTCATTCATTAGTGCCTATTAATGAATTAGGTGCATCTTACACCAGGATTAGTGAATCAAGTTTTCTTGTTGCTTTTTTGACTTTTTTTTACATGGTTTTTCCGTATTGGCGTTTTACGGCTTTAGTTGACTTAGTATTAAAATTTGGAGTGATTTTTTTTTTTACAGAAACATCTTGAGAATTGAGATATCACTTCTTTTTCCATTTGGAATCAAGACATGTGGAATAACAGCACCATGTGCACTATAGGTGTTTGCCAATTGAAGAGAATAAGAAGCTTACAGGGAAACTAAAGTCAGAAAACGTCCTATTTTTTCAATCAGGTTTTTATGTTGAAAGGATTTTGGAAAAAAAATGTTTGCTTGTTTTCAATACCACAATGAGATGATCGAACCCGAAGTTAAAAGTTCGGCATTAGTACTGGACAGGAAGTCTGTTGCAATGTTCGGAGATCCGGGGGAATAGAGAAAGATTGGGGTTCTGGTTCTGGTTCAAGTTCGGGTACAGTTCTACTGTAGTATCCGAACAGAACTTTGGAATAAAGTTTGGGTCGGGTACCATAACTCGAACTTCCACTGGTCCACTCATCCCTAATCACGATTTTTATTAGGAAAACAATTAGTAATCTTGCAATTTTTACTCTGGTCACTGAGGCTATTTTAGACTCACACTTCCTGTCCTTTCAGGAAGAGTTTTCAGCAGGCTTCTTATCAGCACAGACAGGATTACAATGACAAGATTAACACCTGTACACACAGCTGATAAAGCAGCTCCTCCTTTCTGCACAATGAACTTTGCACACGCTCATTAGACACTTCAATACAGAAGATAGTGTCGGGGTCCGAACAGTGTGGCTATGTGCTGTTTCCTGACACAACAGAGCGTTAGAGTCTAAAAAAGCCCCATTGGTCAGTGTGAAAATTGCAAGATTTTTATTGCTAATTTTTAATGCAGATGGTGATAAATAAAAAATGAAAAACATTGCAAAAATATTTTAAAAAATACATTCAACACAAAAACCTGATTTATCAATAGGTCTTTTTCTGATGATAGCTTCCCTTTAATCAACAAGTATTGGAAATGGCTTTTCATTTGGATTCTGGAGTTGAAGTCGCTCGAAAATCCATGTAGAAAATACTGCTTACAGACAAAGTAAAAAGTAGAAAAAATGCTCCAAAACAAAAAAAAAGTGAAATACAGACCAAAAGTTACACCAGAAAAATGTGGGGTTTTAAGCCTTTTTTTTACATGGATTGATCCGATTAATTAAGAATGGTGTTTTGTATTTCAATCTTGATGAAGGATGTGCTGAAGTAAGATGCGCCCAATTCATTGAGAGGCAAGTACCTAATTAATTTGGCGCATGTTTCAGCTGCTGCGCACGAATACAAGAAATGTATGCCAGTATAGGACTAGTGTACACTTCTACTATACTTTAGGAATTTTTCGGACGCGGTTGGCCACCTCACATCCTCTCTGAGCTTTACCCACTTTATACAAATTTTTCGATGACCAGGACTGGGCGGAAACACCAAATTTTATGAGTTGCACAAAAATCTGGCTACATTTCAAGCAGTTTTACGCCATAAAGCTGCCATAAAATGGTTGATAAATCGGCCCCTTTGTGTGAACATACCCTTAACAGCTCTCATAATCCTGTTTTTCTCACTATCACCGTCCATGAATCTTAAGCCCTACATATAAAATATGCCAATGATATTCAGCTCTGCGGAGAAATTTTAAGATGTTTATGGAGAAAATGAAACTGTTCTTCCTTCCAGAAGACACAGATGCTGATCAGTGTGGGTGTTTGCCAGTAAAAAATGCTATTTCTAGTTATCCATACTTGTAAAACAGGCAGATACTTATGAATCATTGCCCGCCTAATGGAGAACAATGTGGGAAGAAATGGTCTGACTAATGTGCTGTGTTCCAGATTCACCTTTATAATTGTGTATGGCCATCTTCCAGTGGATGGTGGACTTATATAGCCTTCAGTGGTTTTGCATAATGACGGATGATCTTAAAGGGGTTGTCAAATATTCAACATTTATCATCTATCCCGAGAATGGGTGCCCAACGTCCCGTCTTTGAATGGTACAGTAGTCCCCCTATTGAAGGCCCAGTGTCCCCTCTGTGAATGGTGCAGTAGTCCCCCCTGTTGACGGCCCAACTTCCCCTCTGTGAATGGTGCAGTAGTCCCCCCTGTTGACAGCCCAACTTCCCCTCTGTGAATGGTGCAGTAGTTCCCCTGTTGAAGGCCCAATGTCCCCTCTGTGAATGGTGCAGTAGTCCCCCTGTTGAAGGTCCAATGTCCCCTCTGTGAATGGTGCAGTAGTCCCCCTGTTAAAGGCCCAATGTCCCCTCTGTGATTGGTGCAGTAGTCCCCTCTGTTGACAGCCCAACTTCCCCTCTGTGAATGGTGCAGTAGTTCCCCTGTTGAAGGCCCAATGTCCCCTCTGTGATTGGTGCAGTAGTCCCCCCTGTTGACAGCCCAACTTCCCCTCTGTGAATGGTGCAGTAGTCCCCCTGTTGAAGGCCCACTGTCCCCTCTGTGATTGGTGCAGTAGTCCCCCCTGTTGACAGCCCAACTTCCCCTCTGTGATTGGTGCAATAGTCCCCCCTGTTGAAGGCCCACTGTCCCCTCTGTGAATGGTGCAGTAGTCCCCCCTGTTGACAGCCCAACTTCCCCTCTGTGAATGGTGCAGTAGTCCCCCCTGTTGACAGCCCAACATCCCCTCTGTAAATGGTGCAGTAGTCCCCCTGTTGAAGGCCCAGTGTCCCCTCTGTGAATGGTGCAGTAGTCCCCCCTGTTGACAGCCCAACATCCCCTCTGTAAATGGTGCAGTAGTCCCCCCTGTTGACAGCCCAACATCCCCTCTGTGAATGGTGCAGTAGTCCCCCCTGTTGAAGGCCCAATGTCCCCTCTGTGAATGGTGCAGTAGTCCCCCTGTTGAAGGCCCAATGTCCCCTCTGTGAATGGTGCAGTAGTCCCCCTGTTGAAGGCCCAATGTCCCCTCTGTGAATGGTGCAGTAGTCCCCCTGTTGAAGGCCCAATGTCCCCTCTGTGAATGGTGCAGTAGTCCCCCTGTTGAAGGCCCAATGTCCCCTCTGTGAATGGTGCAGTAGTCCCCCTGTTGAAGACCCAATGTCCCCTCTGTGAATGGTGCAGTAGTCCCCCCTGTTGACAGTAGTGATCACACATGCTCACTGCTCCATTCTCTTGGTGGACTTTGGAACACCTTGTCTTGTGTTCAGAGACACGGGGTCCCAAAATCGTACATTTGTCACCTATCTGCTGTCTATGAGATTGGTGGTCGTATGTGCTTATGAGTCCAACACATACCATCCCTAAACTGGACTATATCTGACAGTATGGTTGCTAGGGATACACCGCCTAACAACGGCAATCTTTCAATGAATGAGAATGTCCCTAGCAACCATTTTATCCCTTATTAGGTCTGATTTTATACTGAAGTCAAAATGAGCACATGCTGTTCTCTTCTGCCGTTACTTTATTCTTATCAAGACTATGTCAGAGCCATTAAATCAGTAGATAATAACAAACTAAGGAGATTTATCAAAGCTAGGCCAATGGCCATGTGGAACAGTTGCCTATCACAACCAATCACATCACAGTTTACATTTTCAAAAGGGCTTATGAGAAATGAAAGTTGGAAGCTGACTGGTTGCTTAGCGCAACTGCTCCATGTTGCACTAGTTTTAGATCTCCCATTATGTCTGATACTAAACCATCTACTAAAACATGAACTAATCACCAGCAATCCCGCACCGCCCGTCATGTTTCCTGTTTTACGTACAATACACATGATGTGGCTTTCTGTACATCACTATTACTGCACCCACATGTTGTAGCTAGGGCTCTACAAAGATTCTCATGGGAAAAGACAGTTACCCAATAGAAGTAACAGTCTAGCCTTAAAGGAAATGTGTCTTCAGAAAATGATCGATTGTTTAAATCAGTCTTTTATGTTATTTTATGGGGGGTTAATGTTGCAAACATTGCTGTGTGGAAATGAGTTTCTTTAATTTTCCATATCACTATCTATATAAAGCAGGTGAAAAAAGTATTGAACACGTCATCACCTATTGTCTAAGTAAATATATTTCTAAAGGTACTATTGACATGAAATTCTCACCAGATGTCGGTAACAACCCATCCATGCTTACTGAAATTTATTCAAGACATCTCCTGTATGGAGAAACTAGTCGCAGGCATTTCTCAAATGTTATTTTGACCCATTTTTCCACACAAACACTCTTCAAATCCAGAAGGTCCCGTGGGCTCCTTCTATGAACTCTTGAGCTTTAGTTCCTTCCATACATTTTCTATTGGATTCAGGTCAGGTGATCGGCTCGACCATTCTAGCAGCTTTATTTTCTTTTTTTCTGAAACCAATTGAGAGTTTCCTTGGCTGTGTGTTTGGGATCATTGTCTTGCTAAAATGTCCACCCTCGTTTCATCTTCATCATCCTGGTAAATGGCAGCAGATTTTTTCAAGAATGCCTCAGTACATTTGTCCATTCATCCTTTCTTCAATCATATGAAATTTGCCACTGCTGTATGCTAAAAAACAGCCTCACACCATGATGTTCTCACCTTCAAACTTCACTGTTGGTATGGTGTTTTGGGATGATATGCAGTGCCTTTTGGCCTCTAAATATGGTGTGTATTATGGTATATGGAATTCAAAGAGTTCAATTTTGGTCTCGTCTGACCAGACTATATTCTTCCAGTATTTCACAGGCTTGTCTAAATGTTGTTGAGCAAACTTTAAACGCGCTTGAACATGCTTTTTGTTCAGCAATGGAGTCTTACATTGTGAGCGTGCATACAGGTCATGGAGGTTGAGTGCATTACTTATTGTTTTCTTTGAAATAATTGTACCTGCTGATTCTGTTTAGCTCTCCACAGGTGGTCCTCGGCTCTTGGACAACTCTTCTGATAATTATTTTCGCTACTCTGTCTGAAATCTTGCGGGGAGCACCTGGTCGTGGCCTGTTTATGGTAAAATGCTGTTCTTTGCACTTCTGGATTATGGCCCCAGCAGTGCTCACTGGAACCTACAATAGTTTAGAAATTCTTCTGTAACCAATGCCATCAGTATGGTTTGCAATAGTAAGGTTGCGAAGGTTTTGAGACAGCTCACTGGTTTTACCCATCATGAGATGTTTCTTGTGTTGCACCTTGGTAATGAGACACCTTTTTATAGGCCATCAGATGAACCAGCTGATATTATTTTTCACTAAGTGGCAGGATTGCTTTCTAATTACTGATAGATTTCAGCTGGTTTCATGACTTTCCATGGCTTTTTCTACTTCTCTTCATGTATCCAATACTAATTCCCTGTGTCATTTCTCATTATTACACATAATTTAATTTATGGACATCTATGGTTTCATTTCTTTGCCTGTGTGGATTGGATGAGTTCTTATCGACATCTGGTGAGAATTTCATGTCAATAACACCTTTAGAAATATATTTACAGCACTTAGAAAATTGGTGACGTGTTCGAAACTTATTTCACCCTCTGTATAAAGAAGACTTTTCATGACCCTCATTATCATCAGATATGATTACATTATTAATATAAAGTAAATAAGACAGGATCAACCATTGGATAGATAATGGTCACAGCTGACCAGCTCCTCTTTGCTTAAAAAAACCTTTGCAGGGTTTAGAGCATGCCCTGGTTATACATCTGTACAAATAGGGTTAGAGTCAGTCTGTTGCTGAAAATGTCCACGTGAAGAACAGGAAGTAAGAGTTTAATATTAGGCCTTGAGGCCAATGTAAAAATTACATATTTTTTTTAATATATATAAATATTAAAAAAATTACATTTTTTGTAAATACATTGAACATAAAAAACCTGATTTAAACAGTAGGCAATTTTCTGAAAACTCTTTACCTTTGAAACTAATCAGGACCTCCTTCTATTAATTCTCGCTCTGGGGTACCCAGTGTATCCAGAGACATTACTGATTAGCCCACTAAAATGAGAGAACTTCTTCTTTACCCTGCAATGTTGTCATATTCTCCTGCCAATAACAGATTGTAACATGGGGTCCGAGCAGTAGAACTCCTTACAAATTCTCGAAAAGCCCAAAAAGTCCAACTTACCTGAACCTTTCTGATTAACTTGGTTCCACAGATGTAATAAGATGGCATGATGATCAGCTGGTCTTCCATCTTTTATCCCTGGCAATTTTGGGGTACATGATGGCTGTACAAGCGAATAGGTGTAAAAACCACATTAAGTTATATGCACACTAAAAAAATGGCCGCTTGGGAAAAATGCCCACACAGAAAATTGTCTTCACACAAAATTGTTTGCATATTATTAGGTGATTTGTAGAGTTGACAAAAAAATTCACAGGACCCTGGTTCAGTGACCATGTTAGTAGTCCATGGCCGCTGGATCAGAGCCCTGCGAACCTCTGTCTAACTGTGGCACCTCTTCTGTTTTGTAGACCCCATGAGGTCAATCGTGCAGGGCTTATTAATCAGAAGAGGCCACAGGGGATGACATGGCTAGTAGGAGGTGTGCAGGCTCTGGTCTGGTGGCCACTGGACCAAGATCTTACCAATCTTTTTGCTGAACTCTAGTGGTGTGGTTTGTTCTGTGTGTAATTTTTATGTGGGCCTTTTTCCTTTGTCTTTGTTTCTGGTTACCCTATGTAATGTATGGATGCGAGAAGTCCGCCAGAGTAGGAACTATTCTTACAAAGTGGTTGAGGGCATCATATAGAGGGATCTCGCTCTGTAACATTCATACACCCTTGTAGGACATATGGACAGGAGACACCAATAAGAAACCTGTTACAACACTGGCCACCATAAGGATTAGGCCATATCTATCAATCTCTATTTGGTTGTACTGCAACTGGATTTCAATCTGACATGTGATTTTACTACTTTTCAGAAAAAAAATTGTCGCGCAGTTTTTGCGGCTTAATCTGCTCCACTGCAAAAACCTCATTTATATTAGCAAGCATTCATATGTTAATTAAAAAGCTGAAAATGTCTTCAAAGATGGAGGCCTTCTTCCAATACTAAACTGGTTGTATAACATAAACAATATGTTTGAAGACCCCTCAGCGGACCCGGCTCACAGTCCTGGAGGTCTAGTTCTTGAGATTTATTGAATAATCATGTTCCTCATCTTTTCATTACAGCTTCCAGGAGATCCATGGGGGAGGAAATTAACATGGATCCAGATAGTGGAAAGGTAATATTGGACCAGTTGTCAGGTCAGGTATAATTAGTGGCAGGGGCTGTGTCCGTAGAGTCCCATGGAAAGAGTTAGATCCTTTAGAAATATGTTGTCAAAATGATCACTATATTTATATCAGGTTTCTAAAAATGTAAAAAATTGTGCAACTTATGGAACAAAAATTCTTGTGACCAATTGTTATTGACGTACAAAAAGGAGCATTGAGACCATAGACCCATTACTGATGATTATTGCGATATTGATATGAGATAATAACCTTATCTACACCCGATATCCTTAACGGCAATAAGTACGAGTATCCAAAATGGTCCATAGGAAAGTATTAGGTCTTATCAGGGATTCAACAATTGACCTGGGGGGCCTTGTAATGCAGTGTAGGTCCACCATAACCACCTGCAGAAGCGAATTCCAAATATTCATTGATTGGGGTTTATTTTGGTCTCTAGTGTCACTTTTTTTTCCTTTTTTTTGGTCTACCACTTCCCTTTTTCCACAATGATCTCTAACTACATCTCACCAGTAAGTAGAGATTGGTCACCTTGGCCTCATTGCCTCTATTCCCACTACCCCATTAGTTACAGCTACAGTACAGTGCAAAAGTTTTAGGCAACTGTGGAAAAATGCTGCATAGTAAGAATGGTTTCAGAAATAGAAGTGTTAATTATTTATTTTTATCAATTTGACAAATTGCAAAGTGAAAAAACAATAGAGAAATCTAAATCACATCAATATTTGGTGTGACCACCTGTTACGATACAGCTTATAATCTTAATCAGCCAGACGTTTAGATTTGTTAATCCAAGAGAAATACACTATTATCTTTGTGTTGACTTGTAAATGTATGTGTATTTCTGTGGCTGGGGAAGGTCAGATCAGTATTTGTATAACCCTGATTGTCGTCTCCTCTTTGATTCTGAAACAATGATGTTGATTTAAATAGCCACCTACTATACCAACTATGTAAATTGATTAGCTCAAACAATGAGACCTTAGCCCTGTGAGTAATTCCCTCCCTAACACCTTGACCTGTAGATGTGTACTTAAAAAGGACATGTGCTTTTGTAGCAGTCAGACTTGTCACAGAGATTAGAAAGAGACTTTACAAGGAGAATCAAAGATCAGACTCTCTTCACACCATCAGGTTGGTAGAATGGCTTTACCCAAAGAGACACAGATTTGGATTATGTATGATTCTGACCTAAGGGTATATGGCCCTGACTGGAAAGATAGGGATCTGCTCCATTGACCATCAGATAGACCATGGATACATTTGGGGAGACCAGGTTGGGACGATGAAGTCACCTGTCCCCATGGATATGTTGTTTGGGGTTGCCAGGTGGGACCCTCCAGTCGCCTGGAACTCATGGAGACATTCGGAGAAGCCAGATTGGGACCAGCCGGTCATCTAGCCCAATGGAAACTCTCGGAGAGGCCAGGGTGGAACCCTTGGGTATCCTGGCCTTGTACCTCGATGGACTACTAACTTTCTAAGCTTGCCGCTACCTTCTCCCTGTGGGGGCCGAACAGAAGTGGGGGGCCACTGATAATAGTGACTGGTAGTGGCCCTGGAAGTCCCAAAGTCGCAGTTGTTCTATCTCAGGCGGGCCAGCAGAAGGGTGGGACTGTGTAATGTTGTACCATCTTATGTATTTGCTGGGACTATTCTATGTGTTTATTGTCCGCTTTGTGGTTCAATGAAGTATTGCCACACTGTTTTTCCCTCACCCTGTGTTGTCTGAGTGGTATTAAACCCAAGACTCTGTGTCTTCACACCACACTTTGCCTTCAAAACAGCATAAAAGCATTGACTCTTCTACGCACACTTGTACACAATTTTTGAAGAAATTCAGCGGGGAAGTTGTTCCAAACATCTTAGAGAACTTACCACACATCTTCTGTGGATGTAGGCTGGCGCAAATCCTTCTGTCACTTCAAGGATTTGTGCAAGCCTACATCCACAGAAGTTCTGTAGTAAGTTCTCCATGATGTTTGAAAAAAAAACCCTGATGAGTTCCTTCAAAAACTGCATGGAAGTGTACCTAGAAGAATTGATGCTGTTTTGAAAGCAGAGGGTGGTCACGCCAAATATTGATTTGATTTAAATTTTTGTTTGGCTCATTTACTTTGAGACAGAAGGATTTGCACAAGCCCACGCCTACAAAAGATCTGTGGTTAGTTTTCCAAGGTGTTTGAACAATTTCTTAGCGTAGTTCCTTTAAAAACTGTAGGAAAGTGTACCTAGAAGAATCGATGACTTGATGCTGTTTTGAAGGCAAAGGACGGTCACACCCAATATTGATTTGATTTAGGTTTCTCTTTTGATTATTCACCTTACATTTTGTTAATTGCTCACAACTAATCCACTATTTTTTAAAGCATTTTTACTTTGCAACATTTTTCCACACCTGCCTAAAACATTTTCACAGTAATATACGTCTAGATGAAATCATTCTAATTGACATGACTTATCCCCTTAGATAAAATCTAGTTGGCTGAATCTCAAAGGGGACATGGATGGCCAAAGTAACTCACCAGAGGCAGACACACGATCACTTTGCCTAAGTTCTGGAAACTACAGAGATTTTTCCCAGAGGAATCCAGGGGAGCCTTACTCTCGTAAGTTATTTTATATTCTGCTTAGATGCATCAGTTGCCACATTGACATGAGGGGGACATAAAGTTGTAGTGGATTTATGCATCATGACATTATTTTTTTCTTCATGCTAAAAAAAAAAAGTGCATATATAATATATAGCACTCTAATTGAAGCAGCAGCGCACTCGAAAGAGCCACCCAATGATAGGACTGTAGAATGAGCGTGACTTTTTTCTTTTCTTACAGGATATAAAATATATAAAATGACATCCAAGAAACCTTGTGTATCGCTTTTGTATGATGAGATAATTTATTTTCTTGTATTTTGGTGTACAGGGTTACCTTACTCCAAGTCTGCATCCCTACCAGGATATGGTAAAAACGGCCTCAATCGAGTGAGTCAAAATGAACAATACTGTTTCTTTTTCATTTATGTTCACATGGTCTTCCCAGGTTTGCTATATATAGTCCTTTTTACAACCATACTTTCTTTTCCATATTAACTATGATTGTATTGTCAGTATATATCATTTGTCCAGGTGAAGAATCTTCATAGGATCCTTGATTTGGTATTGTACATGCATTAGAGCAGATATGTCATCAGATTTTACAATACAAACTGCATACATTAGTAAATGAACCTTGTAGACCTGGTGAGGCTGGTGTACTTACTTTCAAAATCCATGGCAGAAAGTTTTCAGGTCTGATATTGAGAAAAGGATCTTTTGAGTCCAGTAGAGCTAAAAGACTTAGGGCCCTTTCACACTACGTTCTTTCCCATGTTCAATGGCCCAGGCAGAACTTATGTCCAAACCCCCCTGCAAAACGGGATTCATGAGTATGCGCCAACAGGGCCATTGACTATAATGATGCAGACGAAGTCAACCGTGTGTTCTGTTGTGCATCATTTTCGGCCATATACGCCTATTGGAGGCAAACGCCAAGACTTGGTTTACTACGTCTAGCTGTCTACCTGCAATAGGCGTATATGGCCGAAAATGATGCCCGAGAGAGCCCACAGTGACTCCATCAGCACCATTATAGTCAATGGCCCTGTCTTCGCCAACGGGACCACTGAACGTGGGAAAGAACACAGTGTGAAAGGGGCTTTACTCTAATATAAGGCTGGGAACATTTTTAAAAAGAATTATACAGCCATTGTGACACCGATCTCATCAGGTCTGAGAGGTCGATCTAAGAATGTATGCAGCTTATATGGTGAAACCTGGTGACAGATCTGCTCCAGGATTTAAAGGTGCCTTTGATAGAGGAGACACTTTGAATAGTTTTTCCCACCATCAGCATTTACAGCATATTGATTCGGTATGCCATTAATAACTTGCATGATGGTGGTCATTTAATAACCTGTGGAGACCGCCTGACTGTGCACACAGAACAATTGATAATAGATCATTCTGTGCACATAGACTGTCATTATTTCAGCAACAACTTCCATAAAGCTTTCTAAATATGTGTATAGTGTAGTGCAATGCATTAAAATACATACCAGTCACTGCAATCCCCGATTTCCAGCTCTGCAACGGTCCTCTTCTGACTGATAAGACTACAGTTCTGACTGGCCCAGACCACACTGGGGTTTATGTGTGAATCAGAAGTCACTTATAAGTTATGTTCACACATTGCTTTTTTCTGCAGCCGAAACCTGATCGCTTGGCAGTATAAAAGCTACAGTCAAAACGCAGGTTTTGCTGCCTTTTTTTTGCTGGTTTTCTTGCTGCATATTTGCTGCATTTTTTGCTGCGTTTTTCAGGATCCCAAAGTCCAGCTTTGCTTCCACCACAGAAGCATGAACAATACAAGGTGTTAAAATAGTGACTATTCTGAACAAAAAAGCTAGATTCATGTATGAAGTACAGCCATGAACTAAGGTTACAGAGTTCATGAAAAAATACACAATTGCAAATGTAAAACAGCGGGGGGAAGTTAAATTGGGTGGGCAGTGTTTCCCCTTGCATTGCTTACATTGGTAGGCCATTGAATTGGTCGGGCATTGTTACTTTTCACACATTGGTAGGGCATTGAATTGGTCGGGCATTGTTACTTTTCACACATTGGTAGGGCATTGAATTGGCCGGCTTTGTTCCTTTTCACACATTGGTAGGGCATTGAGTTGGTAGGGCATTGAGATGGTAGAGCATTTTCCTTTTCACATATTGGTAGGGCATTCAATTGGTCAGCATTGTTCCTCTTCACACTTTGGTAGGGCATTGAATTGGTCGGGTATTGTTCCATTTCACACATTGGTAGGGCATTGAATTGGTTGGGCATTGTTCCTCTTCACACATTGGTAGGGCATTGAATTGGTTGGGCATTGTTCCTTTTCACACATTGGTAGGGCATTGAATTGGTCGGGCATTGTTCCTTTTCACACATTGGTAGGGCATTGAATTGGTCGGGCATTGTTCCTTTTCACACATTGGTAGGGCATTGAATTGGTCGGGCATTGTTCCTTTTCACACATTGGTAGCGCATTGAATTGGTCGGGCATTGTTCCATTTCACACATTGGTAGGGCATTGAATTGGTTGGGCATTGTTCCTTTTTACACATTGGTAGGGCATTGAATTGGTCGGGCATTGTTCCTTTTCACACATTGGTAGCTCATTGAATTGGTCGGGCATTGTTCCATTTCACACATTGGTAGGGCATTGAATTGGTTGGGCATTGTTCCTTTTTACACATTGGTAGGGCATTTAATTGGTCAGCATTGTTCCTTTTCACACATTGGTAGGGCATTGAATTGGTCGGACATTGTTACTTTTCACACATTGGTAGAGATTGAATTGGTCGATCATTGTTCCTTTTCACACATTGGTAGGGCATTGAATTGGTCGGGCATTGTTACTTTTCACACATTGGTAGGGCATTGAATTGGTTGGGGATTGTTCCTTTTCACACATTGGTAGGGTATTGAGTTGGTAGGGCATTATTTGTAGCGCCCCGAGGGTTCGGTCGCTACAGGGGTATTGCACCTCAGACCAGAGGTGTGATATTCCACTCCCAGGTAAGGATGGAGTATGGACCAGGGCTCAGTTAGCTGCATACAGCACACACACCCCATTTCCGAGGGACAGCTCAACGGTGCTCCCACTAGACATAAGTGCAGGCACGACCGACTATGTCCCTGCCTGGAGTGGGGAGGGGGGTGGAACACCCAGTGATGTAGGGGCAGAAAGGGGTTGGTTCCTGAGCGTAGGAAGGAGCTTATTGGTTGCTGGTCACCTGGGCTCATGGTCAGAGGGAGGTATAAAAGGTGGGCACCATCTTAGATCTAGGTTCTGTCCAGAGAGGAGAAGACAGGGAGTAGAGGCTCTGTAGGAGCTCTACTCCAGAAGGGCCTAGTGAGAGGCTGAGGAGGAGGTGAAGGGGAGCTGAGATTTTGGCTCATCTCAGCTCCAAGAAAAAGGAACAGAAAGGAACAGAAACAGAAAGGAACTGCAAAGAAAGAGAGAGAGAAACAGAAGGGCTCAGGAACAAGAAGGTGGAAGGGACCCTAAGAACCCACGAGAATCCAGGGTGAAGGGTCAGGCAGATTAAGGGTACCGGATCCCAAGTTGGTGGAGGAGAAACTACCCTCAGCCAAAGACCGGTCGTCGTGATCATTTATTGGTGCGACACCTCATCAAACCTGCTAGGAAGGCACCATATAGGACAGCGGAGGACGGGGCCCACGTTTACCCGCACAAGTCCGCGGCAGCTGGACAAAAGTGGGTCACTGGTGAGGCAGGCCAGAGAAAGGATTAAAGGGGGTCCTGTGCCATGCTCCTGAACTGCCTGGGAGTTGACCGAGCCCCTCACCTGGTGGACGCAGCACGGCTCGGGCAGTCATTCCCTGCAGAAGTGACTTGGATATTAACCGTGAGTAAAGACCCTGGACTGTAACTTGTTGTCCGTGTGCTCCTTCGCTCCTCCGGCACTACCGGTACTGGGACCTTCACCACCATCACTCCCACCATCCACTACACTGCCCTGGGGCCGCACTCTTCCCGTGGGGAGTCACATTACCCTAGCTGCACACCTCATCAGCCCCAGCGGTCTGCATGCAGCGGCGGTTCCTAATAACCGCAATCCACGGGTGGCGTAGTCGGACATTATCTGAAGCACGTAGCAGACTACCATTGGCCTGACCACCCTGAGCCGCGGGACTGGGCTGCCACTACTACTACCCCCATCGTTCCCCTATCGCCCGGATCCGCGTGCCCCACGGCCCAGGGGGCGAGTCAGCTTTACTTTAACACATGTAGCTAATTTAATTAAACTGTACTAACACTAACATCCATGCTCATGGACCATACCAAGACATTATGGTTTAAACTTGGGAAAATCACAAAAATAAATGGATTTCACATCCTGATGTACCTGCGTTTTTTTTCACAAAAAACGCTTCTAAAACTGATGGCAATGTTTTTGCTGCATTTTTGCTGCTTATTTGCACTTACTTAAAAATTGACATGCTGAAGTTTTCAACAATACAGCAGTTTTCCAATGCAGTCAGGAAAAAAAACCAATGTGTGTGCATGAGATTTCTGAAATCTCATAGCTTTTACTGGTCCTGTAAAAAGTAGCTTTTAATTTGCATTAAAAAAGCAGCAAAAACGCAGCGTGTGAACAAAGCCTTACAATGTAAACCTATGACGCTTCAGCTTTTCTAAAGAAGATATATAAAAATCTATATAAAAAAGCTTTAATTTCACCAATCATAAATAGCAAAATGTAAAAAAAAAATTTGCTATTGCCAAATGCATAACTGCTCAAACTAATAAAGTATAAAAATATTTATCCCATAAAGTAAGCGTCAGAACAAAAGAAAACGAAATGCCAAAATTGCCGTTTCCTGGGGATTTTTTTATTACAACACTTCCCTCCCAAAAATAAACTAAAAAGCAATCAAAACATCTTAGGAGCTCAATACGATATTAATAAAAACTAGGGGTCAATACTCAAAAAACAAGCCCTATATGAATAGAAAAATTAAACATTTCAGAAAGTGGTGACCTGATTTTTTTTGTGAATTTTTTAAAACATTAAAATATAAAAAATTCTTTGTAAGTTTGATATCACACTGAAGAATCGTGCATTTTGTAAAGTCATTTTGTCAATGAATGTCATAAAAATAAAAACAATGAGGAAATTGTGTATATAACAATGGGGAAATTGCGACGTTTTTTTTTTTTGCAATTTTTTTCATAACATGATAAGTTGAATGGTGCTATTCAAACCTACTAGTCATCCCAGAAGAAACAAACCCTCATACGGCTATGTTGATAAGGAAATCAAAAACTTTTGGCTCTTGGAGAAGGGGAGGAAATTAAAAAATGAGAAATTGTTTGGTCCTTTAAAGGAAATGATCATCAGAAAATATCCTATTGTTTAAATCAAGTTTTGGTTTCCAATGTATTTTTATTTTTTGGCAATGTTTTTTTTACATTTTACAATCTGTATTAAAAATAAAAATAGAAATCTTGCAATTTTCACACTGGCCACTAGGTTTTTTTTTTTTAGAGTCTAACTTCCTGTTGTTTCAGAAAAAAAAAACAAATTAGCCAAAATGGTCATACTCTGACCCTATCTTTTGTATTGAAACCTCCAATGTTTAAAGGTCATTGGGAAGGGAGGGGAACAGGCAGAGCTGTGATATTGGCTATTGTGATTGGTGGATCCTGTGTTATCAGCTGTGTATAGAGGTGTTACCTGTCATTGTAGTCCTGCCTCTGATGATAAGGAGTATGCTGAAAACTGTTTCTGAAATGACAGGGAGTAAGAATCTAAAAAAGCCCCAGTGGATAGTGTGAAAATTGCAAGATTTACTAATTTTCTTTTTCACTTGATTGTGATATGAAAAAATTATGATTTAAAAAAAAAAATGACAACAATTTTTAAATAATAAATGGAACACAAAAACTTGGTTTAAACAATAGGTCATTTTCTGATGATTGTTTTCTGTAAGGGGTTAAATGTAATTAGGTTCATAGGAGGCACCTTACAGAAGTCTTCTGTACTGAAGCATCTAATGAGCGTGTGCAGCCAATAGAGCTGATGTGATCCTTGCAATGTAAATGATTTATAGATCATACATTTATACTATACCATTAAAAAACAATGTGGGGTACAACAGAAGTGCAGGCACAATAAAAGAACCATTCCTGTTATTAGTAATGAAACATTTCTCCTGCCTGGTCCCTGGATATTTGGTTTTACATTTGTCTAACATTATAAATGAAAAACAATAAAAAAAATAAAAAATCAGCTTTACTGATGTTTTGTCTTTATTTCCAGGCTGCCAACTTTGGTCAGTACCATTTGGATGATGATACCAGCTGGGGCATGAAAGGTATGGTATCATCTAATTCATATTTTTTCTATTTGTTGTATGTTAATGTGCTTTATGTATGTAGAAATTTCCGCTATATATATTTACTCTAGAAATATATAATCAAGTAAATAGCTAAGAATATCAAACTAGTCATTAGTAGTAGAATTGGTTGTACTGACGGGCTTTGTGACTCTCAACATGGTGCCGTCGTAAGAAACTACGCCGCTGAAGATATTTTTGAGCTGTAATAAGAAAGTAATGAAATAATAGGTGAAACCATTCAATGATTAGGTGCAACGTTCTAAAACTCCTCTGACTCCACATTTATGGTCTATACTGGCTATGTGAAGAATCTCCAGTTGCATTTTTAGCCTCTGTCTACTGCCTCCTGCTTGTATGAGCTGACAGGGAGAAACTTATCACAAGCAGAAGTCAGGGTGACATTCTGAAACTGCATTACATAAGATTCATTGATGCTCTGGGGTGTGAATCAGTGAGTATATGTCACTGATCTGTCACTGCTGTCATAAAATAGGAGCAGAAGCGATATGATTAGATTGTGTCCCCAACCAAGCCAGTAGCATCATGGAAAATGTCATCTGCATTAGGGAAACCATAATAGAGGAATACACAAGAGCCACATTATTCTGTAACATTATTCTGAGATATATAGGCAAAGTGTTTCTTCTATATCTTGTGTCTACACTTTAAACACTTATTATATCTCAAGTTCAGCTTATAGTATATGAAAGGTTTCCAGACAGGAATTACATTTTTTGTTGCTGGGGGCCTAGAATTAATTAACCTCCCAAAATGTAAATTAATAGTCACAAGTCCCTCTATAAAAAAAAAACGTTACTCTTTGCATTGGTCTCCACACTTATATGGGGTGAGGTCCCCATTAGCAGACCTCCTTATACTTGACACTGCAATCACACTATTTGTCTAGTCTTATGTAAATAGTAACTTCCTCACCTATGTAATGTCTTTTTTTCATATACATACAGTGCAGATTGTGGTAATTACATTGTAGATTAATGTCTTCTCATTAGGTAACATAAATATAATCTGAAAGGAACATAAACTAGCGGGTTTCACCAGCAAATATTGTGTGCACGCTCATCGTTCTCATATGGGTGATTTCCCATAGTTTATGCACAGGTCAAAAATGTAGATAATGTAATGAAGACTTTCCATAGACACAAGATAATCCCATGTGTGCTCTGATATCATGACATATGGAAAGAGAACAGAAAACATACGTCATAAGTTAAGACTTCTTGTAGAACACTTCATTACCATATTTTGCATCCTTCTCTTTCACACACCATGCTACAGTCAGTTCATAGTCAGTTCATAGTCCTTTAGAAGATGCTTTCAACTGCTGCTCAACCAAGATCCGTACTCTGTTTACAAAAAAAAAAATCAGTAGGGGAATTACCCTGAGAGCAAAGAAGCCCGGAAAGGGGAATTACCCTACTCTGATTGTTTGTTAATACAGTAGACTAAGGATCTTGGCTGAGCAGCAGTTGAAAGCAGCTTCTAAAAGAGTATGAATTGGCCAAACATTTCAGTATGATGTATGGGAGAGAAGAAAGCAAAATAAAGTAATGAAGTATATTGCAAAAATTCACAACTTTGCATTGCCTGGAGGTAGAGTTGGTGCAAATCGATTTGCAGGACCCAGTCCATCGGCCAAGTCAGTAATATATAGCCACTGGATTGGAGCTCTCCAAATTGCCTCCTACCTGCCGACATCTCTGGCTCTTCTTTTTAACCCCTGCGCCAGTTTCCATTTTTGCATTTTTGTTATTTGCTCCCCTTCTTCCCAGAGCCATAACTTTTTTATTTTTCTGTCAATATAGCCATGTGAGGGCTTATTTTTTGCGGGACAAGTTGTACTTTTTGAACGACACCATTGGTTTTACCATATTGTGTACTGGAAAACGGTGAAAAAATTCCAAGTGCAGTGAAATTGCAAAAAAAGTGCAATTCCATAGTTGTTTTTTGGGGGTTTTTTTTGTTTACATGTTCACAAAATGCTAAAACTGACCTGCCATTATGATTCTCCAGGTCATTACGAGTTCGTAAATACCAAACATGTATAGGTTCATTTTTATCTATTTCATTTTCCGAGACCCGTAGCGTCTCCACTTTTCGAGGATTTGGGGCCGGGTGAGGGCTCATTTTTTGCGTGCCGAGCTGACGTTTTTATTGATACCATTTTGGGGTAGATACGATGTTTTTATTGCCCGTTATTGCATTTTATTGCAATGTTGCGGCGACCAAAAAAACATAATTCTGGTGTTTTGATTTTCTTTTTCTCATTACACCGTTTACCGATCAGATTAATTCTTTTTATACAGTGGGTACGGAAAGTATTCAGACCCTTTTTAAATTTTTCACTCTTTGTTTCATTGCAGCCATTTGGTAAATTCTAAAAAGTTCATGTTTTTCTCATTAAAGTACACTCTGCACCCCATCTTGACTGAAAAAAACAACAGAAATGTAGAAATTTTTGCAAATTTATTAAAAAAGAAAAACTGAAATATCACATGGTCATAAGTATTCAGACCCTTTGCTCAGACACTCATATTTAAGTCACATGCTGTCCATTTCCTTGTGATCCTCCTTGAGATGGTTCTACTCCTTCATTGGAGTCCAGCTGTGTTTACTTAAACTGATAGGACTTAATTTGGAAAGGCACACACCTGTCTATATAAGACCTCACAGCTCACAGTGCATGTCAGACCAAATGAGAATTATGAGCTCAAAGGAACTGCCCAAGGAGCTCAGAGACAGAATTGTGGCAAGGTACAGATCTGGCCAAGGTTCCAAAAGAATTTCTGCATTACTCAAGGTTCCTAAGAGCACAGTGGCCTCCATAATCCTTAAATGAAAGAAGTTTGGGACCACCAGAAGTCTTCCTAGACCTGGCTGTCCAGCCAAACTGAGCAATCGTGGGAGAAGAGCCTTGTTGAGAGAGGTAAAGAAGAACCCCAAGATCACTGTGACTGAGCTCCAGAGATGCAGTATGGAGATGGAAGAAAGTTCCACAAAGTCAACTATCACTGCAGCCCTCCACCAGTCAGGCCTTTATGGCAGAGTGGCCCGGCGGACGCCTCTCCTCAGTGCAAGATATATGAAAGCCCGCATAGAGTTTGCTCAAAAACACATGAAGGATTCCCAGACTATGAGAAATAAGATTCTCTGGTCTGATGAGACGAAGATAGAAGTTTTTGGTGATAATTCTAAGCGGTATGTGTGGAGAAAACCAGGCACTGCTCATCGCCTGCCCAATACAATCCCAACAGTGAAACATGGTGGTGGCAGCAGAATGCTATGGGGGTGTTTTTCAGCTGCAGGGACAGGATGACTGGTTGCAATTGAAGGAAACATGAATGCGGCCAAGTAGAGAGATATCCTGGAGGAAAACCTCTTCCAGAGTGCTCTGGACCTCAGACTTGGCCGAAGGTTCACCTTCCAACAAGACAATGACCCTAAGCACACAGCTAAAATATCAAAGGAGTGGCTTCAGAACAACTCTGTGACCATTCTTGACTGGCCCAGCCAGGGCTATGACCTAAACCCAATTGAGCATCTCTGGAGAGACCTGAAAATGGCTGTCCACCAACGTTCACCATCCAACCTGATGGAACTGGAGAGGATCTGCAAGGAAGAATGGCAGAGGATCCCCAAATCCAGGTGTGAAAAACTTGTTGCATCATCCCCAAGAAGACTCATGGCTGTACTAGCTCAAAAGGGGGCTTCTACTCAATACTGAGCAAAGGGTCTGAATACTTATGACCATGTGATATTTCAGTTTTTCTTTTTTAATAAATTTGCAAAAATTTCTACATTTCTGTTTTTTTCAATCAAGATGGGGTGCAGAGTGTACTTTAATGAGAAAAAAATAATAATTTTTAGAATTTACCAAATTTAAAGGGGTCTGAATACTTTCTGTACCCACTGTATATTGATAGATCGGGCGATTCTGAACGTGGTGATACCAAATATGTGTATATGTGATTTTTTTTTAATTATTTTATTTTGAATGGGGCGAAAGGGGGGTGATTTAAACTTTTATATTTTTTTTATTTTTTTTATATTTTTAAAAACATTTTTTTTTACTTTTCACTCGCTTCAATAGACTCCATGGGAGACTAGAAGCTGCAATTGTCTGATTGCCTCTGCTACACACAGGCGATGATCAGATCACCTGTGTATAGCAGAATTGCTCTCTGGCTATGAGCGCCAGCCGCTGGGGGAGGGGAGAGACCCGACATGTGCCGTACATGTATGGCACATGTCGGAAAGCTTAGCATGACGTTATTGTTGCAGTGTGATGCACACGTTACATTGTTCCAGGCCAGCTAATCAAAAGAAGAGCCGCGGATGGCGCCAGGTAGGAGGCGGTTCTCAGAGCTCCCGTCCAGATTACTGACTCCTACAAATCGATTCTTACCAACTCTACCTGGAGGATATCTAAGTAAAATAAAAAATTTAGTATTGTTTGCTATATTGGGTCCCATAAAGTCGCTGTGAAATCCTTGGGAAAATCACAAAAATAAATGGGTTTCACATGCTGCTGTAACTGCGTTTTTCTCACTAAAAATGCTGCAAAAACTGATCGCAGCGTTTTTGCAGCATTTTTGCACTTACTCATTACTTTCTATGGGTGAAAAAACGCTGGAAGAAGAGACATGCTGCAGTTTTCAAAAACGCAGCAGTTTTCCAATTCAGTCATGAAGAAGAAAAAACAAGCGTGTGCAGGAGATTTCTGAGATCTCATAGCTTTTTCTGGTACGGTAAAAAGCAGCTTTTAATTTGCAATAAAGAAAAAACGCAGCAAAAATGCAACGTGTGAACATAGCCTAAATCAGATTATTTTTAAAAAAAAACTCAATTGAACTTTCATTTTGTCCATCATTATCACTATTTATTTGACTGACGCTAATAAACGTCATTTTTTTTTTGTCTACAGAGTACAAGGTAAGAGACGTGAGGCCAGAGCAAAGATACACTATCCGTTCACCTCCCCCGCACAAGGTTACACTGTCTGTGTCTTTCTTATGACTTTACCATTGTATGTGACATTATGGATTCATATACAGTATGTAAAGACCCCATTTATTTCACCTGAAGGCATGGATGACACATGTCTGAGCTCTATACCATGCTTCTCTATCCTAGATCTATCCCTATGAAATGCTGATTGTAACCAACCAAGCGCGGGTGAAGCTTCCTAGAGAGGTAGACCGGACCAGACTGGAGGTATGGAAGCTCCTTGTGATCATGTTTAAGGCATTCGTGACCCTTTAATTGTGTATCATTAATTGTTTTTTTTTCCAACAACAGCACCACTTTTATTCATAGGCACTGCCTGGTACTGCATCTTATCCCCATTAACTTCTTTAATTGTGTAAATATCACCATGTCGTAAGCACAGGGGGCGACGTGGTGAATGACTATAGTTACATAAATTGTAAAGTTCCACTGGTCAAACCCCTTCTATAGGTAGCTTCCCTGGTGATTAGTAGAGTACCTCTGCTGGTCACATATGTAGTAAACGATAGCCATCATTCAACTGACTGGGCAATCATGCAATTCCTGTACATGCCAAGTCGGCAAGAGTGGGAGCTGCTGTGATGCACTGTGTAGGAAAGACTAAGTGTAACAAGAAGGGATGAGGAGAAGGGAGCCCAGACACTAGGGAAAAGGGGAGTGGAGACCTCCTAGACTGATCTGATGCCACCCTGTCTCCCCTATTGTCCCTATATTGGTTCGTCACCAATCGCCGCACGGGAACCTAAAACCCTGTATTTCCCTAGAGTTAGGCCCTGGATAGAGAAGTGAGGGGTGAGATTAGTCAGTCCCCACTAACCAACTAAAGGCAGGAAAGGGGACAAAACAGAGGAAAGCAACTTAGCTTGAGTCAACTTCAGAGAGATTACAACATGTCCTCTCAGCACCACGGAGGAAGTAAGCAGACTGCAATAGCACCAAGCCTTCACAGGAAACATGTGAATATCACCAGCACCTCCCTATAGCAAACTGAAAGTATTTAAACACCCAGGTGCGGGTGTTAATTAGAGCAGGAGGGAGGTAGCTGCTGGGTCCTAGAGTGAGACAGATTCTAAGAAGATTTCTGTAATGCCAAACTAAGAGATCTCCTTCAACCAACTGCAGGGCGACTGTCTGTCACATCTGACATACCCGTGACAGGTGCTCGTAGCAGTGGCTTTCTGATAAGACTAACATTGGGGAGACCCTACATGATGTTCATATGTCCTGACAACCTACAGTGCACAACTCTAAATGGCCCCCAAATTTGAGATTGTGGGACTGTAAATGTATCCAGTAGCACACACAATTATGGGCACCATTTTTGTGTACACTATTAGAGCAGTTCTAAATATTTCATTCTGGAACATCTTTCCTGTCCTACATTTGTACCGACCCTGTGTAATGCTTTATTCTCCCTGTGGAGGCACTGCAGGGAAATTGAACGTTTACTGCTAGGTCTTTCTGCTTTTTGTGTTCAGCTGATTCACATGAGACCATTCTAACAGGGGATTGTCCAATGCAGACCTTTTCAAGTACATCTAGAACATATTAGAATAAATAAATGGGTGGAGGCGCTGGTAGGTAAGCCTGTTTGTACCTGCTGCCAGGAAAGACAACTAACCACAAGTTGTCTGATTTAGATAAATCCAATATATGAAGAATAAATATAAAATGGTGCTTGCGCTGGTAAAGTTAGGCTTGGAGATAAGAATAAAGAGATTTTTTTAAAAGGATTTTTTTAAAGGATTTTTAAAAACAGGACACACAAGTAGATTAAAACATGAAGTTTATTTAGGGCTAATATTACAATAAAATGGGAAAAGACGGGGAGTGGAGGATATATAAAAATTCACTAGGAGCATAGGAATCTTGAAGGTAGGACCAAGGATCTCCGATGACACTAGAGAATGGATGCAGTGGGTAGAATCCAGGTGGTCTAGGTTGAAATTAGATGGAGGGAGAGGAGAGTTAGTAAATTTGTGTGTTCACAACCTTGACGGTGAAGAATAAGATTTACCTGAGTTGAAGTTGAGTAGAGAATGGGTTCATATATTATAACACTATGGTGGTCGTGGTTATGGTAGAGGATCCACGGACTATAGAGAGAGGGATCAGCATTAAAGTGACCTAGTAGGTTGCGTATCTTACTGTACCTAAAGAGAAAAGGTTGGCTAAGGTTCATGTAGTTGAAAGAATAGGATTAGGTAGACAAGGGAGATTTACCTGTTAGGCAGAATCATTAATGCCTGGGAAAATGAGCATGAGATGTGTCCTAAGGGAGGCATGGCCTATAGGATGCTAAAGACTATAATTAGTACTTACAGATCTATTATTAAAATAGTGCAAACAGGCTGGAGGTAGTAAAATTAGGTCACCTGTGGCTCACGCAAATGGAGTTTGTACGATGATGGAGACTTTACGTTCCCACCGGGGAGCTTATAGTGCTAGCAATGTTTTTGAGCTTATAACACCTCTGGATTGAGGTAGTGGTGGCTACAGGTGAAGCCCAAATCGTAGCAGCCTCCTGAGGCCAATGTGCTAGCACAAACTTCTATTATGGTGGTGATACTACACCTGGTAACAATGCACCTGATCCGGTGCTAATATTGTGCTTTCAAGGTGTAGAACTGTAAAACTATAAAACAGAGGTGTCACAGCTTTAAAAAGAGAATATCACAATTCCTGAGTTGCTAACACAGGTGGAGATCAGCGGGAAACTTACAGTTGTAGATTCCTTGGAGCGGGTCCTGCTCAATAGTGCAGTCCTGTATGACGATGAGTTGTGCTCCTGAAGTTCAAGGATGTGAGGAGCAGATGGTAGGTTTGAGGGAGAGAGACAGGGAATAGAGACAGGGTCCCGGCCAGTGACTCACTGTTTCTCCCACGATTCTCTTGGAGTCTTGCGTCGTCAGCGTGGAGGAAGCAGGTAAGGACCTGTGGTCAGCGTCCTGAAACACAGCGGCAGGACCTGCGTGACGTAGGACTCATGTGACTCGTACCGATACGGAGACCTAGGCAGACCAAAAAACAGACCAGATTCCTATGCTCCTAGTGAATTTTTATATATCCTCCACTCCCCGTCTTTTCCTATTTTATTGTAATATTAGCCCTAAATAAACTTCATGTTTTAATCTACTTGTGTGTCCTGTATTTAAAAATCCTTTAAAAAAAATCCTTTTAAAAAAATCTCTTTATTCTTATTTCCAAGCCTAACGTTACCAGCGCAAGCACCATTTTATATTAAAATAAATGTCTGGAATATAGAAAAACTTCCAATCCAGGATCATGTTTTATTAATTTTTCATATTCTTTTTTATCATCTTTTAATCCACTGAGTGTCACATTAGAATTAAAATGAAAAATAGTCATTTTATTTTACTTTTATTGTACATATTTAATGGTCTCATAGAAATGTAATTCACTCATAAATTGGGTAGCTTTAGTTCATATGAAACCTTTAATTATGCAAAGTTCTTTGCACCTTTGCAAAGTTACGCATTTGATTATCAAGTTTTGCTTTATTTATATATTTTGTAAAAAATATATATATATATTTTTTACATTATATTGCTGTGGACTCAGTGGTGTACCTTATGAGGCCCAAGAGTTTAGGGGGAAGCCTATGAAAATCAGTCCCGTCCCTGGCCCAGCATCCACCTATTCCTCTCCAACAACTTCCATATGCTTATTGCAGAAGTTGGGTGGTTTGATATGTAACGGGCTCACACGCTCCATGCCCAGCAGGTACCGAATATATTTTACAGTAGACACTCACTGGGAGACACTTTGATTGGAGCCAGCTTTGTTTGCAGCAGTTTAACGCCTTTAGATGCTGTGGTGAAGAGCAACCACAGCATCTAAGTGGTTAGATGAAAGGAGCATCAGGATTTCTCTTTATGCTTTGGAGTGGAATAACAAAGTTCTGAAATGGGTAAAAGTAGTTTTGAAGAGGAATGAAAGGTGGACTCACCACATAAAGGGTGAATGAAGAGGAGTAAAGAGTACGACCGGGACACATTTGAGAACGAAGGCGATAAACTGGTAGATGTCAAGGACTTCAACTTACTCGGATCAATGATCACTGAAGATGAAGAAACTCATTAGGTGAATAGCTATGGACAAATCAACAATGAAGTCACTGGACAAGGTCTTCAAATCGAGAAACATTTCATTAGTGACAAAGACACGGCTCATACATAGTCTGGTCTTTTCTGTAGTACCATGAATGTGAAACCTGGACGATAAAGAAACAAGACAGAAGAAGAATCAACGCCTTCGAAATGTGGTGCTGGAGAAGGATGTTATCAATACCATGGATGGAAAGAAGAACAAACAAATCAATTTTGGAACAAATCAAGCCAGACATGCCACCCGAAGCAAAGATCACCAAGCTACGACTTGCCTACTTTGGATTCATCATACAAAGAGAGCAATTACTGGAGAAGGACATCATGGTCGGAAGAATAAAAGGAACAAGACGAAGAGGAAGACCAGCAACCCTATGGCTTGATACAATCAAGATAATGGCGGAGGAGACCCTGGTGGACCTATCTAGACATGCACAAGATCGATCTTCTTACAGAGCATTCATCCATCAAGTTGCCATGGCTCGAGATTGAGCTGAAGGCCGTTAATAATAATAATGTGCTGTTTGGTCTCTGCCCCAAAACAACTTCCTAATTCTCTTTAAAATCTTCCCTGGCTTCGAGGTAAATAAACTGAATGAGGCCTATGTTGATGCCCACAAAACCTTAAAAATCCTATTTTCTCCTTTGTCCTTTCCATAATATCCTCAGCATGCCATGCAGCCCCTGAAGATTTTGGACACCACTCACAAATCCTTGTTTATTCAGATTGGTACTCCTTCCCTTAAACACTTCAATGTGTTCCTCTCCTCATTACTCAGCAAGCGATTTTTGCTTTCGCAGCGTCATTTCTTTTTTTAAGCCAGGATTATACAAAAAAGACATCTGACAAGTATAGGGAATGTTAGAAAAGCTTGTACATCTGGAGTCCATGAATGGATGTATCTCATTACTGATAACGGGTGGGGACTTCTTGACAGCAAATATACATGTAGGTTAAAAGCTTCCCTTTAATCGTAACTTGTGTTTGGGAACATTTGGTTTGTTTTGGACAGATAAGGGACCCCTTGGCTCTTCTTCCTAATAAGACGTGTGGCTACTTAACGATCCATCGCTGCACTGATGTTTATTCATCTCCTTGTCTTAGAGCAGGTGTAGCCTTGGCTAATGCCATTCAGAAAAGATCAAAGACTCGCGTAGTTCATGGAGGGATAAATATGACGACAGCAATGTGTGATGGGAACTTTAATGTAGGGACATCATGATGCTGAACACCTGAATCAATACACAGTCCAAAGGAGAACTATCAAGGGATTAGCAAAGTGACCTTCAAAAGTTGGGACCTTCAGTCTGCACTGCTTCTGATAATATAATACACCTGGGCAACCTCAGGCCACCATCTGTAAAATATCTTTGAATGGCGAAGGGGCATTTACTATAGAAGCAAACCATGCCACTACTATCAGGAACTTGGACCAGGGCCGGTTTTAGCAGGTGGCATTAACCTAGAGCACCTGTTTGTTAGGGTGGCCTCAGAGGACGCAACCTCAAAGAATTGCCTAAATGTACCATTGATTCTTTTACTGGCCTAGAGCTTTTAAGAAATGTGAAATAAACACCTTCAATGCATTAGATCACGAGGGAATTTATCACCAGGGATAGTGAAATTATAAGAAAAAGTATTACAATGAGGCTGTTATAACTAATTCAACGATCTGGGGCTGGTAAAATAGGGGGTACTATTTCTGTTACTACAAAGGATCCTATGTCTAATACTAATAGTGGCCAGTCTTGGAATGGCCCACAGGGGAACAGGTGAATCCCCCAGTGGGCCCCTGTGCACGAGTGGCGGAACAATGTGTACCCACAGTCAGTGTTACTGGTGGGCTCTTAGCACCCCAGTCCTACACTGAATGGGGGACTGTGACTTATTAAAATGTGACCTGTGACTAACACTAATGGGGGCTCCGTGGTTGTTGCTACACAAAGAGACCTGTGGCTGGTACCAATGGAGGCACTGTGGCTGTTATTACTAAGAAGGGATCTGTGGCTGGTACCAATGGAGGCACTGTGGCTGTTATTACTAAGAAGGGACCTGTGGCTGGTACCGATGGAGGCACTGTGGCTGTTATTACTAAGAAGGGACCTGTGGCTGGTACCGATGGAGGCACTGTGGCTGTTATTACTAAGAAGGGACCTGTGGCTGGTACCAATGGAAGCACTGTGGCTGTTATTACTAAGAAGGGACCTGTGGCTGGTACCAATGGAGGCACTGTAGCTGTTATTACTAAGAAGGGACCTGTGGCTGGTACCGATGGAGGCACTGTGGCTGTTATTAATAAAAGAAGGGACCTGTGGCTGGTACCAATGGAGGCACTGTAGCTGTTATTACTAAGAAGGGACCTGTGGCTGGTACCGATGGAGGCACTGTGGCTGTTATTACTAAGAAGGGACCTGTGGCTGGTACCAATGGAAGCACTGTGGCTGTTATTACTAAGAAGGGACCTGTGGCTGGTACCGATGGAGGCACTGTGGCTGTTATTAATAAAAGAAGGGACCTGTGGCTGGTACCAATGGAGGCACTGTAGCTGTTATTACTAAGAAGGGACCTGTGGCTGGTACCGATGGAGGCACTGTGGCTGTTATTACTAAGAAGAGACCTGTGGCTGGTACCAATGGAGGCACTGTGGCTGTTATTAATAAAAGAAGGGACCTGTGACTGGTACCAATTGAGGCACTGTAGCTGTTATTACTAAGAAGAGACCTGTGGCTGGTACCAATGGAGGCACTGTGGCTGTTATTACTAAGAAGGGACCTGTGGCTGGTACCAATGGAGGCACTGTGGCTGTTATTACTAAGAAGGGATCTGTGGCTGGTACCAATGGAGGCACTGTGGCTGTTATTACTAAGAAGGGACCTGTGGCTGGTACCGATGGAGGCACTGTGGCTGTTATTACTAAGAAGGGACCTGTGGCTGGTACCAATGGAGGCACTGTGGCTGTTATTACTAAGAAGGGACCTGTGGCTGGTACCAATGGAGGCACTGTGGCTGTTATTACTAAGAAGGGACCTGTGGCTGGTACCAATGGAGGCACTGTAGCTGTTATTACTAAGAAGGGACCTGTGGCTGGTACCGATGGAGGCACTGTGGCTGTTATTAATAAAAGAAGGGACCTGTGGCTGGTACCAATGGAGGCACTGTAGCTGTTATTACTAAGAAGGGACCTGTGGCTGGTACCGATGGAGGCACTGTGGCTGTTATTACTAAGAAGAGACCTGTGGCTGGTACCAATGGAGGCACTGTGGCTGTTATTAATAAAAGAAGGGACCTGTGACTGGTACCAATTGAGGCACTGTAGCTGTTATTACTAAGAAGAGACCTGTGGCTGGTACCAATGGAGGCACTGTAGCTGTTATTAATAAAAGAAGGGACCTGTGGCTGGTACCAATAGAGGCACTGTGGCTGTTATTACTAAGAAGGGACCTGTGGCTGGTACCAATGGAGGCACTATGGCTGTTATTTATAAAAGAAGGGACCTGTGGCTGGTACCAATGGAGGCACTGTGGCTGTTATTACTAAGAAGGGACCTGTGGCTGGTACCAATGGAGGTACTGTGGCTGTTATTACTAAGAAGGGACCTGTGGCTGGTACCAATGGAGGCATTGTGGCTGTTATTAAGAAGGGACTTGTGACTGACACTAATGGAGGCATTGTGACTGTTATTATTAATATGGGATCTGAGACTGACACTAATGGGGGCACTATGGTTGTTGCTACATGAAGGGATCTGGGGCTGGTATCAATGGGGGCACTGTGGCTGTTATTAAGAAGGGATTTGTGACTGACGCTAATGGGGGCACTGTGGCTGTTGTTACTAGTAAGGGACCTATAACTCATACTAATGGGGGCACTGTGGCTTTTATGACTAAGAAGAGACCTTTGTTTGATACTACTGGGGGCACTATGGCTGTTATTGCTAAGAAGGGATTGAGACTGGCATTAATAGGGGCACTTGGCTTTCATTAAGAAAGGACCTGTAACGGACACTGAAACGGGCACTATGGCTGCTGTGACTAATGATGTGGCTGACACTAATGGGGGCAGTGTGGCTGTTATGACTAATGAGGGACCCATGGTTGATACTAATGGGAGGTACCATGGTTGTTATTACTAAGAATGGGCCTCTTGCTGGTACTAATAGGGATACTATGCCTGTTGTTACTAATAAGGGACCTGTGGTTGATACTAATGGGGGAACTTTGCTGTTATTACCAAAAAGAAACCTGTGGCTGGTACTTATTTGGCATTATGGCTGATATCCCTAAGGGGAGTGTGGCTGGTCTCAATGTGAGTTACTGTTGCTGGCGTTAGTGTAAGGAACCGTGGATGGCACTAATGAGAGGAGCACCAATTGGGGACACTGTAGGTGTCACTAATGGGAACACCATCGCCATCCCTACTTTGTGTCACGCAAGGTGAGGGAAGGAATAAGTGTACAACAACGGGAAGAAGGGGAAGGGAGCCCAACAATTAGGGAAAGGGGGAGTGGAGACCCCTTGGCAGATGTAATATCACCCTGCCTACCCTATAGTCCCTATATAGGTTCTGTACCTATCGCCGAGCAGGAAACCTAATCACTGAATGTCCCTAGAGTTAGACCCTAGATAGGGAGGGGACGGGGTGAGCACTTATCAGGCCCCACTACAAACTAAAGATAAGGTAAACAAACAAAGGGGATACACTTAGCTTTAGCAGACACCAGAGAGATAACGCCAACTGGCCTCCAAGGGCACCAAAGATGAGACTAGCCGACTACTAGTACTCCAAGCCTGCACAGAGGTACATAGAACTATCATCGGTGACTCTCTGGAGAAACTGAGCATTTTTAACTACCAAGCAAGGGTGTGTCAATCAGCAGCATAAGGTGGAGGTCGCTGCTGGGTCCTAAAGGGAGAAGGATATAACTATACTACAGAGATGAGAGGATCAAGAAGGCTTCTGCAATGCCAAGCGCAGTGCCCTTCTGCAGCCGGATCCAAAGCGACTGTCTGTCACACCTGACACACTCGTGAAACTATGACTTGTTGGTGTGCAAAGACTGAGAGGAACAATTCTCACACAGGGATACTTTCTTTAGTGTTATTCAAATCCCTCAGCACCTCAGCTGCTGCAGAACCTCATATTCGACACCTCACCAGTACCTACAGCAGGTTTATCCATTTTACCTGAAGTACACCTATGTCTTCCTGTGATCCTTGGACGTGGCCCTATTGGGCACCAGAAATGTTTGTGTTCCTGCTCCAATATAGAGACCAGCACAACTTTACTTAATTACTCGACTTGCAGCTGAAATGTAAAAGAGGGATTAGGGGTCTCAGGTCTTTTGAAGACGTTTCCTGACGACATCCACAGAATAATTGCAATCGAAAAGACGCTTTTTAAGGAAAGTTTCAAGGAGCTGTTGTCTGCTCCAGAACATGGCCGGACTTTCCTCTGGATCCGATCACTTTTAATCACCGCTCTTCAACTCTGAACCTTGCAATTTTCATGATGGCTGATGTTACATTTACCTCAGTCCTAATTACTTTACTGATTAAATCCCATTCTGCAGAATTGACCTAAACTGTCCTGGTTTCGCAGGGATACAAGGAGAATTTGCCAAAGTTTTGTTTTAAAGGAAATAAAGACCATACGATGCGGTTACTTTTGCAAGTATGATCTCACCGCAGCAGCATTCCCCACATATTAATACGTTTTACATGTTGAGTGAGTTTTCCATACAGTACGTGCTCCAGGCTACATTGCCAGTATCCAGATTCCAAATCCACCCCTATATTTTCAGGACGCGATATCCACAGCCGAGCCCCTGTTACTGTGTGAGCCCTGAGTGATGATCCGCGGCAGGCTGCGGAGGGACAGTGAATTCTGCCCTGCCCGTGCTCCAGACTCAGGGATTCTCATATTAACCCTACATTTGGGAACAGATCATGATACAATTCCCTAATATAATACAAAAAAGGTGAACCAAAATGTAAAATTATTCTTAAAAAAAAATAAATAAATAGTTTCCAGAGGGTTAGAAGATAAATATATAAAAAAAAATTATAAAAGGGTGTGAACATAAATTATTGAAGGATACATATTTGTTGAGTTAGTTTACACAGTATCCGGTATTATTTTTAACTCCTTGTATCCGTGTCATAGTTCTGGAGGGTTACTTATTCTTCTTGTGATCATCCAGCCTGTGTAAGGGATATTATAAAGGCATAGTGTGTATGAAATTCTTAGGGGTGCAAAAGGACAGTCAGTGGACATAATCTGTGTTAAAGTGAATATGTCATCAGGTTTTTGCTGTGTAATCTGAGAGCAGCGTGATGTAGGGGCTGAGAGGCTGATTCCAACGATGTGTCACGTACTGGGCTGTGTTTTTGTTTCAGTGTTTTATCAGCAGGAGATTATCACTACAGGACTAGCTGCCTCGTGCTTCCTGGTCCTACCATGCACCCACTACTGATAACAGCTTTCTGTCAATATACAGTGTACACAGAAAATGGCCAATCAGTGTTGTGGGCGGGGTTATACAGGGCTCAGCATTCAGATCCCTGCTAGATCTGCAGCACTGCGATTATATCACAACTGCTGCACCCAGTAAACTAAGTGATACATCACTGGAATCAGGGTCTCAGCCGCTACATTATTCTGCTGTCAGATTACATAGCAAAAACCTGCTGACAGATTCCCTTGAAGGTTTTTTTTAAAGATTAGAAAACCCATGGCTGCTTTTCAGAGAACAGAGCTGTAGTACCAGACAAGCCATGATAGGTGTGGTGCTTTTTTATGGGCAGACAGCGTGGGACATTCCACAGTGCAACTACACCAGAAACTGGGTTAAAAATGTTGCAAATTAGATTCCATTTAAGGGGGCATCATTATTAGGTTAGGGGGTGCGATACTTGCTTTGCCATGGACACTGGCAACCCATGGTGCACCCCTTTATTGCACCCAACTAATGACAATCACATCCTCAGTAAAAAAAGGGACAGTGCGCGAAGATGTGCTGGTTACAATTCTAACAACAGTGTTCTAGTGAATGTCATCACAAAGTATCAGCTCCCATGATAACCTGTCACTGAAATACGTCAAATGTCAGGATTCCCGTTGTCCTTCTACAGTTTTACTAGTGGCTGCTATTGTTCATCTTATTAATAATTGTGCTGCAATTCCACTCCTTACCACTGGAGGCTGCTGTTCTGCAATTGCGCTTTACTAAGATGGCAGATTCTGAACCTGTGGAATCTATCTTGTTTCCTTTTTGGGCCTACTTAAAGCCACATGGATTTCTCACTCATTGCTTGAATATTGTGTCTAACTGTTTAGTCTAGTTCCTGTCTCCAGCTCCTGGACTGTCTTACCCAGACTGTTCTCACCTATCTACGGATTGTTTCTTACAACTCCTTTGCTAACTCCAAGAACTTTTACTACTGCTTGTTGTTCCTGCTTGTGCTCCTTCTGCCACTGGATTCCTGCAGTGCTATGCTAGTATCTTAACAGGAATTTACATGACGGTAGCCACAACCTTGTGTAACTAATTGCTCTTTCACCAGTGGATGCTGTCACTTTTATTCTTTGAAGGTTGCACTTGCCTTTTGACCATGATATTGTTAAACTTGGAGTTCTTTCCGGTAGATCATCAATCCATGCCTCTGGTCATTCCTTTCAATGTTATCTCAACATGCCCATCATCACACTTTGATTCCAATGCCTGATTGAATGATTATGTCAACTAAAGTGAATCCTGCAAAAAATAAAAATAAACTTAACCCTTAACTTTCACAATATCTTGCTGTACAATCAGTGGTAAAGCTCGTTGAGTGATGAAGCTGACCAAGTTGTGAGTCAATGTGTTCTTCTTCCAGGTGAGGCTCCTAAACCCTGTGCAGATGCCTTTAATGTTTGAATAAATTGACAGCAGAAATAACTCAGTCGGTCATCACCCATAACCTTGAATTTAATTAATGAAGAGTCAATATGAGCAATCCTTGGGTTTTTTAGACTGGTACCCCAACAAAAGCTGACCATAGGTTATCCTGGTACTAAGGTTTCCAGCAATCAGAATTAATATGTGGGAGAATCTATTTGGTAGTGTTCAATATCCCTGCAGTGCCCCCGCAGGAGAAATAAAGCATTACATATTTCCTAATCAGATAAATGGACTTTCTGTGTAATGTGTACAAATTGTGTGTTCTCCATAATTTACAATACAAAGTTATATTGTGGTACTGTGTTAGCCAGAAAAATCGATGTAAATACTTTTATGCTCAAAAATGGGAAAAGTATTCTCGGGGTGAAACCTTTATTGACTAACCAGAAAAAATATATATGCCTATATATATATTTGCCTAAACCCTAGGCATATATTTTTTTTTTTTTGTTAGCCAATAAAGGTATCACTCAGAGAATACTTTTGTAATTTTTGGGCATAAACGTATTTACATGGGTTCTCCATAGAAAGAGATGTTCTTTGCAGCTGTTCTGACTTTTATACTCTCCTCAACATTGAAATTACAACACCATGAAGGAAAAGTCTTGGTATTATGGAAATCATAGGATGGATAGACTGGTTACTGATCTGCAAATGATGAAAAAATGGAAACAAAAACTTTCAAAGAATCACAATTTATTCAGTATAGAGTGTGAGCGCAATGTGCAAAAATTCACGCACTTACAGCCTTGGCTGCTCTCAGTGAGGTTATTAATGGTTGTCTGAGGAACCTTCTGCCAAGTTGAAATCACTTGGGAAAATCATCAAGATCCGCTGCTGTCAGCTCCCTTTGCAATTGCCGACCAATGACATCCCAGATGACATCCCAGATGTAATTTTCAGATATCTTTGTTTCCAAGTCATTGTTTGAAGAGGACAGACCTCCATTGGTGCCTTGCTCTGCACCATGATGGCCTTTGAGACCGGTGGAGTGAGGTCAGTGGAACACCTGTAGCTGAACGTCTGGTTCATAACCCAATGTTATGCGAACTCCTTCTGATGGTTTGTGTAGACAATGTTTGACTCCTCAGGCTTGGTATGTGATGTCCAATTTCATTTGCAGCACTACTTGCCATTGTTTATATTTGACAATATCACATGGGCAACCTCATAAAAAGGGAACGTGACACCAATCCTACTCCTGGGATTATGGTGTGGGATGGCATAATGTATGGTAGCCGGACGCCTCTAGTATTCATCATAGGTACAAGAAGAGCTCAGCTTTACATTGATTTGGTTATGGAACCATGGTACAGCCATTTCTTCAAAGCGTCCCGGAGCCATTTTTCAACATGACAACGCCAGGCTACATGTTGCCCATACTTCTGTGAGCAGCCTGTCTGCCCTAAATGTGCTACTACAACCTGCAACGTCACCAGACTTGTGTCAAGCCCATCTGGGACATCATTGGTTGGCAGCAGCGGATCTTGATGATTTGTCCAAGTGCATTCAGTGCGGCAGAACCTTCCTCAGACAACCATTAATGACCTTATTGGTAGCAGCCAAGACGAGTAAGTGCGGGGATTTCTGCACGTGACGCTCATAATCGATACTGAATATATCCAGATGTTTTAAGAATTTTGTTTCCATTTTTCCATCATTTCATATCAGTAACCTGTCTTATCCATCTTGTGATTTCTATAATTCCATGACTTTTCCTTCTTGGTGGTGCAATGTCAATGTTGAATGGTTCGCGGAACAGAGGACCCCGATAAATAAAACTCTCTAGTATGGGAACCTGAAGGTTGATTTTGTAAACCAGATACCATCATAAAGGATAAGATAAGTGACGTCTAACAAGATTTTCATTGTCTCTTCTTTCATGACCGTAATGAAGAGACACCTGTCAACAGACGATTTCCAAAACGTCTTTGGGATGAACATCGAGGAATTTGATCGCTTGGCTTTATGGAAGAGGAATGACATGAAGAAGAAGGCTCTGCTTTTCTAGCCTACGCCAAGCCGCTTACTAGAACTGCCATCCGTACCGTTACCAATGACTCCTGGAAGAGCGAGGCAAGACTGTTCCATGGGGCCAACGAGTTCTCCCGTCATCTTCTAACATGCCAACGTCTGCCAATGTTGCTTTATTTACAATATTTCTACCTGCCCTAGAACAGTGTAACACCCACGGCGGTATATCCGGGGTACAACCGTATGTATAACCCATGTATCCATAATTCTCATCACAATCAAGTGACACAAGGGCCAAAGACTCGCATGTCAGCCATGCTTGCATTCATTTATGTGGTTTATTACGGAGATGAAAGCTTGACTAACCTTAGAACAAAACTTTTCATAAGCCTGTGCTCGCTACGCCCGTGTATTCACTAACACTCAGATCGGCATAGTACGCCATTATGTAATGGCCGGGTTTCTCATGCATTTTTTTGCTTCCATAATTATTTATGTGGCTTGGAAATCCACTAATTAGCTAATTTATCTTCTCACAGATATATCTAGAGACAGTAAAACCAACTGGATGTAAAAAAAAAAAAAAAAGTCACATTATATAAGTGCACATTAATGACAGCGCTATAGGAAATGGTGGCAGGGCTGGAAAACCACAGAGCTGAAACCTATAAACTTTTTGGCCAAATTTATTATTGCATTTGCGCCCTTTTTTTTTTTGCAATATTTTTTTTATTGTTTTTTTTTCCTGTTTTTAATTTGCGCCTTATCTTTCGGCTTTTTTTTAAAAGACTCATTTATATGGCTTCGCTTTTTTTTTTTGTAATGGTTATCATTGGGGATTCCAGATGTTTTCATCAATTGCAATTTTTCTAAAAAAAAAAAAAGGTGACAACATTTTTGGGCAAATGCACTCCAAGTCTTCTCGTCCCCCCAAAAGTGATTTTATGTTAAAAAAAAAAAAAATTGCACAAGTTTTGCAATATTATAGCAGAAAATGCAACTTTTTTTTTGTGCTGAAAAAAGGTGGAAAAAAATAAAAGTGTATTTTTTTTTTTATTATTTTGTGCAAAATTCAGGAGCCCTTTTAAAGAAATTGCTGCAAAAAAAACTATGAAGGAATGCCAAAATGCAAAAAGGGAATAGTGGCTTAACAAAACTGCAAATGATGAATCGGTCTTGTAATTTTTAATTTTGCCATTAGGTTCCATGTTGTGTTATTTTATACCGGTCATTTAAGCCTACTCACAGTGACTAAGGCTTAGCAGAAGCAGGGTTACAGTCACGTGGGACAGAAAAACCTGTGGATTTTACTAACAGATTTGAGCAAATAAAATCCATATTTACTAATATGAGTGTAGGGATGTTTAAGGCCGAAATGGCCAAAAACAGAACAGGCCTGCCTCATTTCATTTTTGGTCTTGGACCTCCACCTCTTTTTGGTCTTGGACCTGCATAAATTTGCCTAATTGTTTCCAAAAATTCAGGACAATCCCAGAAAATTCTGGACTTTTAGCAACTGTGGAAATCTGCAGCGGAATACACACAAGTCCGCACCTTGTCAATTACTGTTGTGGATTTTCTGTGCAGATTTTTTTTATGTTGCAGAAGTAAAATCCATTGTGAGTCTATGGAGAATCCCAAATCCAGTGGTGAATTTGCAGCTAAAAAATCTGCTGCTTGTGAACATGGCCTTTGTGTCTTTCACTTAAAGCCTGTGTAGTGGACAAGAAGTGGTCTAGCTATGTAGCGTTTGGTTGATTCTGGAGCTTTAGAAGGGATATGTCCACCTTTTTTTTAAGCTAAATGCATATTTTCAGGGCTAAAAATCATTTTCGCAATTGGGTTTCATTAAAAATTTTGCACTGTTTGCTTCCTATAACGTCTGCATTACACAGTCAGTGAATGAGTTTACTGAGAATCCATCAGTGAGCTCATTCCGTTGATCTGTTGGCAGAGTTTGTAGCTTTTTTTTTGTATCATTTTTTGAGATCCTATCTGATTTATGACCACAGTTGAATGTGTTGGATAACACAGAGCCTTTAAAAGCCAAATGCTGCAAATTATTTTAATGAAACCCAATTGCAAAATGATTTTTAGTTCCAAATACATGCATATAAGTATAAGAAATTGTCCTCAAATGTAAAGAACACCTTCTAAGGAGACGAGTTGTGTACAGTCTTAGTGACAGTGCTCCATGGAAAAAAAAAAGTATATTTGTTTGTTGCCCTCGTAAGGATGACATGAGACCTCAAGGAGAAGTTACTGTACTTATCTAGACAAGGTATGTCCTATAAATACAGATATTGGTGACGCACAGAGTTGGACATTCAATATTGCTTATAACATACTAAAGGTAAATTCAGGGGCATTAGTGGTGGTGCAAGAAAACCAAAACGCCACTGTATAAAGATCATGAGGCATTTCCAAAAAAACATAGAGATATAGCCTGAGTGATATATTGAAAAATAAATACTTTTTAGCAGAAAAATCAATAATATAGTGACAGTAAATATATATAAGATGGTATATTGGAAAGGCTGTATGGGCAAAGCTATATGGAGCCCATTAATGTAAAAAGACAAAGGGGTGGGGTATGGTGCAGTGGGTAAGATAGAGGTATAACACTATATAAAGATAACCAAAGATATATAAAAATGTCAGATAGTAAGTATATCAAAAGTAAGTAAATAATAGTCCTAAGAATCCATTAAATAAAGATCCAAGTTCTCAAAGTAACAGTCGGCAAAAGTATAGGAATCTAAATTGTATTGTTAGGATCCATTTAGTACGTTAAGACCCAAGAGGGGAAAAACAGTGATGTACAGTAGGTCAGATATCTAAGATCCATTACCTGATGACGTAATTAAATTGATATTATCATGGCAACTCCTGATGAAGCTATGTTTACAGCGAAACTCGAATCGAGGATTCTCTTTAAATGGTTTGTCCACTACTCCTTCTCAATCTGATTGTTTGTCTCCGTTAAAATATAAACCCCTATGCTCATCTCGGGTGCCGGCGCCGCTCAAGTGGAGACAGTGAAGCCAGCGCTAATTGGGCGCAGGCTCGTGTGATGTAACAACCTTACATGAGCTCCGGGAGCGCGAGTTCCAACACCGCTGGAATGCCGCTGGCACCAGAAGTGAGTATAGGTGTTTTTATTTTAATGGGGGAAAACATTCAAATTGAGAAGGAGTAGTGGACAAATCATTTAAAGAGAATCCTTGATTCGAGTTTCGCTGTAAACACAGCTTCATCAGGAGGTGGCATGATAATATCACTTTAATCACATCATCAATCCACTACTAGGACAACCCCTTTAAGATGCCAATGGGTACTATTGTTGCTTACCTTTTTTGCACTTTTTTAGAGTAAAAAGTCACATGATCCATTAAAATGTCTCACGTTAGTCTTCAACCGCACAAAAATAAGATTACACACATTCTATACTCCAATAAGGTAACGGAGTACAATTGTGCAAAAATTTTGCAACATTTCGAAAAAGTTGCATATAATAAATTAGGTTAAAACATATGGATAAGGAAAATCACACCCATAATGCTGAACAAAAAAAAAGACAATACCAAGTAAAACTCACATGAAAAAGGCACCAATTAAATAATGAATAAGGCACAAACTTAAATGTCCCAATTAAAACAATTTTTACTCAAAAAAAAAAATAGCACAAAGGCCATAATAAATCGGACGAAAAATCTGCAGTGAAATCCCTTTGTGCTATACGCAGATTTCATGTCTGATTTTGGCGCCCATTTAGCCACAGATTGCAATGAATTTAATCTGTGATCATTTGCAGCAGATAATTTCCATGTGGCACATTGTATGTGAGTTCATCCTTAAATTCGGCTATATGAGACCAACTTATCCTCCATTTGTGATCGTGTACGATACAGAACAGAATAGGTTGAGAAAATCCTGATTGTGTGTAAGCCACAGGTAATGATGCAGTTCAGCTATAAATCCTCTAGGGGGAGTACGTTTCCTATATACATTTTACTCTCACAAATTTCGTGTTTCAATTCCCAAGATCTCTATAAAAAAAATTAATTAAGTAATATTTTATTTTTTTCATGCCCTACTAATCTATCCATTATTACTATTTGCTGCTTATTTTAGAATGGTTTTCCACCTCTCTAAATTAAATAAATTAAATGCATATATTTTTTGCCTAAAAAAAATAATTTTTATAATTGGGTGTCATTAAAAATGTTGCACTGTTTCCTTTCTGGAGCCTATTTGCAGCAGTCTATTGCTGCAGAATGGGTTAACTAAGAATCTGTCAGTGAGCTCATTCTGACAGGACAATTTCTCACTCTTTTTCTGTGTCTTTCTCTCAGCTCCTCTCAGCTGATTTCTAACCAACAGACCACAGAGTTTGTAAAAGCAAAAGTGTGAATTTTTTTTTAATGAAACTGAATGGCAAAAATAACTTAGGAAATAGGGTAATATGTTGTATCATAGCATAAACCTTTTAGGGTAAAATTGCGGCCACTTTGCAACTCATGTGAAACTTTAGTTTTTGGTGCAGAAAAATCCAAATGCTCAACATGTGCACATACTATAATATGGAAGTTGCTCTGGCTATCAAATAGTATAAGGGCTTGTTCAGACAATGCATTTTTGCTGCAAGGGAAAAATGCAATGTTTTTCTGTCTATTACCAGCAAAGTGAATGAGATTTCTGAAATCTCCTACTGATGCTGCTTATTTTTCCCTTCCTTTCCTGCTGCAGCCTCTCAACTATTTCAGTGTTTTTTTGCAGCGTTTTCACCCATTCAAATGAGTGGGAAAAAAGTGGAAGTAAAAATGCATAAAAAATGCCCGTATTTTACCCAATGTTTTTCCTACCAACACTTTGGTTTTTGCGGTAGAAAAATCTGCTGCAAATACTCATCGTGTGCACATACCTTTGTTTTTGGTGCAGAAAAATCTGGTGCAAATACTAAACATGTGCACATGAGCCTTTTATTATAGAGATTATGAGTACAAGTCACCATCTAAGGGGAGAATCAGACAGCCGTATAACTCAGGATCACAACACATTCCTCGGACTGGCCGGCGGCACTACCCACCTGAGTGTGACGGCTGCATAGAAATACTTGCTGTCATGTTCGGGTGGGTAGAGCCGCCGGCCAGTCCAAACAATGTGTAGTGATCCTTGTCTGAGTTGTACAGCGTCTGACTCTTCCCCTACTGACCCGAACCAACTGTGTCATAGTTCCCTGTGATGCTGGTCGTAAAACCTGTGGATGGGTTGGGATTTGTGGCTGTTATATGGTGGCTAAAATCCACACATTTCATCGGTCAGAATGAGGCCTGAGGCCAGATTCAGATATCAGTCACTGTTCTCATACGTGAAAAAAACGGACCAATTTTCATCAATTTGCTAGATCGGATTTTCCTCCATTATTGGGCCGTGTGTCATCTGTTTATCTTGTATGAGAAAAAAAAAAATCTCACGGAGGTTTTTGAAGCTTCAACTTGCAACCAGTCAGTAAAAAATGGACAGCACAGAGATGCAACGTGGATGGCATCCACGCACGAAGTTAGTTTTTTCACTGACCCATTCACTTGAAGTAGAAACCTCTCCAAAAAGAAAAAGATGGTCATGTGAAAAAACCCATAGACTATAATGAGTACGTGCGCAATCCTCAGAGAGAAAAAGGATAGAGCATGTATGCAAAAATTATATACAAGCTCGGACTGGCCCACAGGAGAACAGGAGAATCCTCCGGTGGGTCCCTGTGCAGGAGTGGGCCACCACCCTCTTGTATGAGCAGTACACTCGATTCACTATGAGAGAAAGAGAGGAAGAAATCCGACCATAAAGTCCCAGTACATTAAAGTAAGTGAAACATAAACATATTTTATTAGGATCAGATGACAACAAATACACAACAGACCAATATCATAAAATCCTGAAAAATAAAAACAATATATATATATAAAAACAAGGGGCGCACCCAGGAAATATGTTGACCAATGCCCAGAGAGGAGTAGTTAACTCAGATAGGGTAGTTAAGTATATATGTGTAAAGCTAATTAGGATTTGCAGTTAGGATCCCATATATTAATAATGTACAGCTGTACAATCATGAAAGGCAGAAGAAAATATATAAGGTGCTAGTGCATATACTATAGTCCTATGGTTAGTAATATATAATCCAAAAATGTGTAAAAAGTGTCAGTGCATAGTTGTAGTGATGTATATGGGATCCAGATATACATAAGGTGCTAATGCAAAAAACTCCTGACGAAGGCGGTAGGCGAAACGAATGTCGGGGTGGACGACACTCAGGAGAGGGAGTTCTGAAATTCGAAATTGTAAGTTTCGACGTTATTTTTACTAAGCATATATGCAATTCATTATGATGGTGAGAATTTTAAGAAATGGGTATTAACCTATGCTTGGTAGTTGTGAGCTATGAATATTGATTGTGATATTTAAATCACTGTATTGAATAATGCAATCTGTGTTGCACATATACCTATGCTAATGTTTTTTCTATATGTACAAATAGCATATATCTGATAAAGCCATCAGTACAGCTTATGATATAATCCTGTTTTTGCACTAGCACTTTATGTATATCTGGCACCCCAGTCTGACACAGATTATACATGTGAATGGGACCTAAAGATGGCCATGCATAACATTAATTCAACAGATAGCTATCTCTCCCGTCTCCGCCTTACACATGAACACTCGGCTTGGCCAAGTCTTTGTGTGTTTTCAGATAGGAGAGAGGAAAAAGACGCTGCCAAACTCCTCTGCCAGTGGCCAATCTTCCCAGAAAACAAAAGGGAGACCCCAAGTGCCCGATCCTTCACTCCACTGAAATCATCTGCCACGGGAGAGTCAGGAGGCCACATACACATCAGTTGATCGTCGGATTCAGCCGACCTTTGTCCAGTGTGTATGGGGGGTGTTTATTACTATAAGGTATCTGCAATGCCAGACAACCAGGCCACAGGAGAAATATGTCCGCAGCCTAAAGTATATGTTTTATCTATTTGCCACAAAGAGTCTAGAAAGCTGAATGTATGAATCGTAATATAGAAAATAATATAAATTCATATATATATATATATATATATATATATATATATATATATATATATAAATATATGATAATATATCATAGCCATAATTTATTCTACAGTGGATGTTTTAAGAAATAAAAAAAAAGGAATTTAAAAATGAAATATTTTCTGTTTTATGATAAATAATAAAATATTCATAATATTATAACTATTGGTATAAATAGGGAATAAAATATTCATTATTAATACTTAATTCATTATTGCGTGAAGAATGTGATGGAGTCTATAAACTGTTCCCCACGTGACTAAATAATGTCAGATTGTAGAATATTTTTTTAAAATTTAGTCCAATGCGAATGTTAAACTGTTTTAAGATATTGGGAGAATATTGGCGTCAATGTCAACATTTTTGTCTACAGTCACTTTGACGGAGGATTATAGCTTTTCATGGACGGTTTATCATGGCCCCTTTAGAGTAGTCAGTGATCAGTGAATGAGCATTTGTAGGAATGTTCTTTCCAGATTATCGGCCCATCTACATAATCCAGCCGTTACCCGACAATTGAGCAAAATGGTATCAAATTATTATCGGCGCGTCGCCATGCGTTCTCCAGGGGATGTGCTGATGATAACATGTATTAACGATCGTTCCGCGCTCGTAGAATATTTGACAGGTGGTCTAAACTGTCCAGTGAACGACTGATGATCGGGTTTTATATGGCCGCTGGGGATAAGTAATCATGATTTATGATGGCATGTTGTGGGGGGGGGGGCTTTTTTGAGAGCTTATATATTAAGGGGTAAATAAACATAAGCTTAGGTATAACTTAGCTGTACTTAAAGGGGTTGTCCAGGGAAAACAAGTAAATCCACTGGATAGATGTATTGATCGGTGCGGGTCTGATTGTTGGGATTCCCACCGTTTGGCAGAAGGGGGAATTCTTATACCTAATAGAGCACTTTCATCCCCATTCATTCTCTATGTGACTGCCAGAATAAGCTTAGCGCAGCGCTCAGCAGTCCCAGGTGGAATGAATGGAGCGGGAGCCAAGTATGATCAACTACTGATCCATTCTAACATTGCAGTGCCTTGTACTACCTATCGGTGCTGGGCTCCGCAGTTGGACTCCCACTGATCGACAGGTTAGGTGGTAACTTGTTTTCACCGGACAACACGTTCAAGTAGTATAATGAGACACATCTTTACGTTTTCTTTAATTTATATATGAACTCTGCTCATAATTTCTGTGAAGAGCAACTCTATGACGATAGCTGGGGTAGTAGTCACATCCTTATGCCGCTAATGTGTCATGCAAACTCGAGTGATTCCTCTAAGATGTATAGAGCTATAAACTGCACCCTGTGCGCGCAGTCAGTTTTTTACACGGACTCATCCACTTGACGTAGAAACGTCTCCAGAAAAAAAGATGGTCATGTGAAAAAACCCATAGACTATAATGAGCATGTGCACGATCCTCAGAGGAAAAAAAAACGATAGAGCATGTATGCAAAAATTATACACAAGCTCGGACTGGCCCACAGGAGAACAGGAGAATCCTCCGGTGGGCCACCAGCCTCTTATATGAGCAGCACTTGGCACTAAATACTTGAATCACTATGTACAGATAAAGGCAGCATCTTATTCATTTATCAATCTACCCAGTTCATTGCTATATACATTTGTGATTGAGGATAATGTCACATTTGCATGTAGCTGAAAAGTGGGGTCCTGGAGTTGGTTACTGGTGGGTCTTTGGCATCCCAGTCCGACACCCTTGTAAGATGGATTCATGCCGGTCCTCTACATATATATAATGGATACTCATATGACCTGTAAATCATGCCTTTATATGACTCCTATATCCATGCGTCTTCTAAAGGACGCTTATAAGGGGAAATATAAGGTTTACTGATCTGACCCCCCATACCGTGAATTCATATGACCCCTATAAGGTGAATGTTAATTCCACCCATGTGACCCCTACAGGATACACAATGCGTGATTCTATATGATATCTTAGTTATATCTTCGTACATTCAGATATATTGCGCATCCCTCCACCAATTCCTTGCTCTTTCCCACAGAGAGAACTGGATATAAACTTTCACAAACATTGAAAATTATCAGCCGTGGAAAGAAACACGACCGATTCCCTTTAAGAAGCTTGAGGCTGAACGTTAGGAGGATATTAATGAGATAACCTGGGGGACTCGCGCCACGGGATGAATCACATCTGGAGATGGTTAATCTGTTTTCTAAGAAAGTGCTGAGCGGAAGGAATAAGCATGTTACTGACTGTTGCCCAAAGAGCACAAGACAATCAGATATGGATTTGACTCCCTTAATGGCGTTAATTTGCAAATAGCGTCATGCTCTATATCCCGCCTGGGTTAACTCTTTACCAGACTGTGCTACTTAAAGGGCAAGTCTGGGATATAACGAAATTCAATCATTACCGTCATATGGAAACTATGACTGGTGACTGCTGATAGAATCACGTCCTGGTGCGCTCTTAGGGTATGTTCATACTACACTTTCTGTTTCAAGCATTTTTTGAGCAGTCTGCTTTGAAAAACTCTGGAAAAATCATACTCAAAAGAATCTTCCTATTCATTTTTATTTAAAAACAACTTGCTGTTCATATGAGTTAATTTTAAAGGGAATATGTCAGCAGTATTTTGGTAAGTAATCTGACGGCAGCATGATGTAGGGGCAGAGACCCTGATTCCAGCGATGTGTCACTTACTGATCTGCTTGCTTTCATTTTGATACAATCACTATTTTATCTCCTGCAGATCTCTGAATGCTGAGCTCTGTATAACCCCGCCCACAGCGCTGATTGACAGCCGTGTACACTGTGCGTAGGCAGAAAGCTGCCAATCAGTGATAGGGGTGGAGTTATACAAAGCAAGAGGACTACATGGCATGAGATATCTAGTCCTATAATGATAATCTCCTTCTGATAGAACACTGATTTTATTGAAACAGCCTAGTAAGTGACACATCACTGGAATCAGGGTCTCTGCTTCTAAATTATGCTGCTCTTAGATTACATAGCAAAAACCTGGAGACAGAAACATTAGAGGCTTTCATCACCAAACATTTAAATAACGTGCACATTCCTCAGACATTTTCCCGCTAGGAGACACTAAATACTTTACAATACAAGTCAATGGGAAGGCTAAAAAAAATGCCCGGTAGATGCCTGTTCATCTATTTGAGCTTTTATTAATTTTTTTCACTTTAAAAAATGCTGGTGTTTTATTCATAATGGATGTTAAAAACATCCAAAAATTGCTCAAAAGTGATAAAAAAGCTAAATAAATGCTCAAAAACAGCACAAAAAATGTTTAGAGAAAACCCCAACAAAAAAATTATTAACAAAATGCTTCAGTATAGGAAAAAAACAGCGGAGTTTTCTAAAACAGTTTCTGCTGCAGAACGTTGTTGTTTTTGATAGCCAGAAAAAATCTAGTGTGAACATACCCTTGATATAGTAGAAAGTTTGTAAAAGGAAGAGTTGTGCCAGTCCTTTTTTTTTTCTGTATTAAATAATCCGCAACAGTATCTGTATAAAATATTCAGTTGGTTTTGCATATTTTACATATAAGTATAAAGCATGTAGAGGATTTTCTGGTTTACAGAATAAACTATCCACAACCAACTAAAAGTAAGGGTGATGAAGGGTGTAAAGCTGGCCATGGATGGTAGATGTATTGGCCCAACATGCTGATTTCAGCAGGACCATTAATATGTATGCGAGCCTTCCAGATGTTCTGGGAGATGAGGATCGGGCGGTTGGATTACAACATGCTCTATCCATTTGTTTTTGGGGAGATAAGTTACTGCCCAAGGATTGTGGCAGTATCTTAAAGTCCCTATACACATCAGATTAAAGTTGGCCAAACATACCGATTTCGATGGTTGACCCTTTAATGTGTATAAGGGGGCCTCCTGGCTCTGGTCTACACCCACAGAGGATGTCTGGAAGAGAAGGATTGGGTAGTTGAAATTTCAACACCCCATCCTTTTATTTCAGGAAAGATAAGCCGCTGCCAGAGGTGTCTGGCAGCAGCTTTTTCCTCTCTCCTCATTGAAAACAGTTGAACTCCCGAGTACTCAAGCGTATGGGGGAGTTGGGAGAGATAGCCATATGGAGAACGAACATTCGGCCAACAGTCTTCTCATGTATATGGTTGGATTTACTACTGAACCAAGCATGCATAGTTATGATATCAGCTGATAGCTATCTGATGGGCAGGGCCCTTTGACTCTGCCCATTAGGTAGTCCTCACCTACTGACATATATAACAGTACCTGACACCACCTATAAGTAGGAATGAGCGGACCCGTGGATGTGTGGGTTCATCGGGTTCAACCGAACTACCTCCCCCTCTCTCGCTCTCTCTCTACCTCCGTCTCTACCTCCCCCTCTTTCACTCTTCTCTATCTCTACCTCCCTCTCTCTCCCTCTTTTTCTCTCACACTCTCCCTCGCTCTGTCATTTTCTGTCTCTCCCTCTTACTTTCTTTCACTCTCTCTACCTCCCCCTCTCACTCCACTCTCCCTGTCTCTCTCTACCTCTCTCTCTCTACCTCCTCCTCTCTCTCTCTACCTCCCTCTGTCTCACTCTCTCTACCTCTCCCTCTTTCTCACTCTCGCTCTACATCCCCCTCTCTACCTCCCTCTTTCTCTCTCTACCTTACTCTCTCTCTCCCTCACTCTACCCCCTCTCTCATTCTCCCTCTCTTTTACCTCTCTCTGTCTTTTTCTCTCACTCTCGCGCGCTTTCTCTCTCCCTCGTCGCTCTCTCACCCTCCCTCTCTCTCTCTACCTTCCTCTCTCTCCCTCTTTTTCTCTCTCACTTTCCCTGTCTCTTTCTCTCTCACTCTCCCTCTCTCTCTACCTCCCTTTCTCTCTACCTCCCCCTCTCTCACTCTTCTCTCTCTCACCGTCTCTCTCTACCTCCCTCTCCCTCTTTTTCTCTCTCACTCTCCCTCTTTTTCTGTCTCTCCTTCTCACTCTCCCTCTTACTTTCTCTCTCTCTCTACCTTCTCCTCTCTCACTCTCTCTACCTCCTCCTCACTCTCCCTCTCTCTTCCTCCCCCTCTCTCACTCTCTAACTCCCTCTCTCTACCTCCTCCTCTCTCCCTCTCTCTACCTCCCCCTCTCTCACTCTCTCTCTTTACCTCCCTTTCTCTACCTCCTCCTCTCTCACTCTCCCTCTCTCTTTACCTCCCTCTCTCTACCTCCTCCTCTCTCGCTCTCCCTCGCTCTACCTCCCCCTCTCTACCTCCCTCTCACTCTCTCTCCCTCACTCTATCCACTCTCTCTCTCACTCTCCCTCTCTCTTTACCTCTCTCTCTGTCTCTTTCTCTCGCTCTCGCGCTCTCTCCCCCTCACTCTCTCTCCCTCTTACTCTCTCTGTCTACCTCCCTCTCTCTGTCTCTTTCTCTCACTCTCTACCTCCCTCTCTCTACCTCCTCCTCTCTCACTCTCCCCCTCTCTACCTCCCCCTCTCTACCTCACTCTCTCTTTACCTATCTCTTTCTCTCACTCTCACGCTCTCTCTCTCCCCCTCACTCTCTCTTCCTCTTACTCTCTCTGTCTACCTCCCTCTCTCTTTCTCTCTCTCTCTCTCTTCTCCCGGTACTCCGAACCTTTGCTCTTTATAGTTTGGGTTCGCTCATCTCTACCTTTGAGTATTTTGGCCTTCCTGGTCTATGTTTATGGGTTGGTAATTTTTATTGCACTGCTAAATTAAACACAACCTCCCCCATGTGTCCCCATGTGTGGACTTGTACAATGTGACACTATTGGAAGGGGACTGATGGCCAATGGCCATACGCAAATAGCAGAATTGAGGTATAGGTGGGAAAATAAAGCATTCATGATTTTTCTATTATAACCTAGACCTTTGTTATGAAAAATAACTCAGTAAATTTGGAGTTGTAAAAGAATCTTATTACCTGTTACATAGAGACCCGTAAATAAGAATGTGAAGACACAGAAGACACAGCCAAAAAAAACCAGCTGGTAGATTGCATCCAAAAACCCTGTATATATATATCATATTCAGATTATAATATCTCATGGAGGTTTGCTAAAATCTGGAATAAGATCTATAATAATCTCTGGAGGATTCCTGCTTGTGTGTCCTAACTTCACCTTGGCCATAAGACTTTGTGAAGTAAGATCCTGACTTGTGTAGTATTCTGGCAGAAGCTATGATATAAAGGGGTTGTACAGAGTTAGAAAACATGGCGTTTTTTTTTTCTTTTTAATGAAAAACTGTGCCCCACCTGTCCACAGGTTGGGAGTGGTATTATAGCTTATCTCTGTTTACTGTAATGGAGCTAACCTGTAATACCAGACACATCCATCAGCAGATGTGGCACTGTTTCTGGAAAAAAAAATTTGAACTATGTACAATCTTACTTTTGCCAACCAGAGGCCTCACGTATGGATTTTTCTTGGTATGGCTTATGAATATTATTCTGAAATTGTAATGCTCAAGATGCAAAAAAAATGTTAAGTCGCGTAACCTTATATATATGAATAGTCTCCTACATGTTCAGATCCATGTTCTTGTCCATAGGAGCATTATAAGGATATGTGCACACAGCATCTTTTTCAGGTGGATTGTGCAGGAGACTGCCTGAAAAAGCATTAAAGAAACATAAAAAATAATGAATGTATGCACAGCAATGTCAAAGCGACTTGCTGTGCACATGTGCCGACTTTTGTCACTTTTTTTTTAACCGCTTCGGAAACCGTGAAGTGGTTCAAAGAAGTAACATGTTAATTTTTCGGGCGGCATCGTTTGGAAGCAGCGTGCTCCTTATAGGTGAAAGTACAGAGAAAAGACACCGACAGCGGAGCCCCTGAAAAAAAATTATGGCGAAACCACCAGCGAAGCCACTTCAGGAAAAAGACTGCAGAATTTTTCCTGAAGCGGCTTTGCTTAGGAAAACCTTGGTTCCGCCGTTGGAATTAAGACATCATGTACACCTAGCCTTAGAGTAGAGATGAGCGAACCTGAACTATAAAGTTCTGAGAGAGAGTTAGTGAGTTCAGGTAGAGTTCTAGTACCCGAACCAGACTTTGGACTAAAGTTCAGTCGAACCCGAACATCCATGGGTCCGCTCATCCCTACCTTAGAGTACAGGTTATCGCAATGTGATTAGATTTAGTCTTGTATTAAATGGACTGGAAAGGTGACAGCCACTTTTCTGAGATACAAATGTGCTGAGAACCATTGTCACTCCCCTTTACCCACTGTTCTCAGATGGTCGTACTCGACAGACGGCAGCTATATGCTCAGGAAAGCAAAAATTTTAATGTTGCAGAGTGAGATATTAATCATTGTTGCTTGCCAGATATCTTTATTATCACGGGTACCATTTCTGTCTCCTGTTTGGGTTCTTAAGCTTCTCAATTGCATCTTTTATGATTTCTTTAATTGCATCCATCTATCTTGTTTCAAATTGCCATACACTTAGGTCAAAATAACATTTCGCCAAGGGATAACACAATTCTAGGAATTGGATCCTTACTCAGGTCGGCTAAGTTGAAGTCTCTCCACCTGTCACAATCTACTTCATTGTTTGCCCCATTTCCACTCATGTTATATAAATGATGTTTATCAGAGTCCTGTATTCCAGTCTCACATACGGCGAGCCATAGTTATAACTTTTTACATTTAACCAAACCACCCAGATGACAAAATATGGGTTGTTAGGATGAAAATTAATTTCCACCATGTTGTTTTCAGGTCCAAAGTTTTGTGTAACATTTTTATAGTGTTCAGAGATCTATATTTATATATCTCCAATTTCCCTTGGAAATTATAACTTTTAGCTGTTTCTAGTCACCACCAGGGAGAGCCTAACTGCATACTGTTTCCAGATAGAATTCAATAATAACCCAGATGTTTATCATTCAACTCTATGGCCCTGATTCATCATTTGCAATTTTTTCATTACTTTTCTTTTGTCATATTCGTTGCCCTTTATTGCTCCAAATTCTTCAAAACTGCGCACGCTGATCACCAATTTTGCTCAGAGTCAAAAATGCTCTTTCTTTTCGTTCTTGATTCATCATTTTTGTGTTTTTTTACACTTTTCTAGCATGTGGTTCATGATTTTTGAGCAAACTCAAAAATTGTCTTTGCTTTTACTTTTTTTTACACCTGTTTAAGCCACCTAATTTGCAAACATTGGGCAAAATTTTTTTAAAAAATTTCTGACATACATAAGATCACTCCAGGATTTCCGCAAGTTGCGAAGGATGACACCCAGACAAAAACTGCTGGAAAGCCTAAACCTCGCTCAATATGCCGAACTAAAAAAAAACAAAAACATGAACACATAAAAAAAGTCATTTTTTAAAAAAAAAAGGTGCAAATGAAAAGATGAATATGGCGCAAACAAAAACTGGGGAACAAGTCACAAAAAAATGCGAAAGCAATGATGAATCGGGCCCTATATCTATAAAGGGGATTTCGAGCTACATATTCGAAAAATGAAGCCCTCACCACTATAGTAATAAATGATGAAATGATGACAAACATGCACTTTAAGCTTATAGTAGGGCATGTATTCCTGTATCTCTGTCATGGTGTAGACATCCAAGCCATCTCCACACATCGGAAAAAGTTATAGATGAACTTCAGAACTTTTACAACCTCGGCATGTACAACATAAAAGCCACTTGTTTTTGCAGTGCAATGCCATTTATCCAGGTCCTGCGTGCAAATCTCATACTGTGCTCCCATTCCCCCCAAGCATGTAGAGAAACACCAACCTCATGGCTTTGTCATGGTCGGACGAAGAGACGGTTCCATCAAACTGAAGGAAATGTATATTTATCGATACGTTTCATTTTCTACTCATTGAATGTATGCAATCCGTTTTTGTAGCCTTGTTCCATAAGCATGGGCTCTATGCGGTTTCTACAGAGCAATGTTGCCGATCCGCACCCCAATATACAGTATAGCACTTATGGCATTTTACAGTCCAGAGTCCACATCGCTGCAGTAGATCAATATCTTCCTATTGATACGATGTAATCCGCTTTCTTTCTTTTCACTGTACAGGTAAATGACACAAGACGGTTCTGCATTTGATATTTCTGTGATATTTTGTTCTTATTTTGCAGTGCAGATAATGACCATGTGCTACAAAAATAAAGATCTTTCACTCACTTCTGCCTTTGGTGTTATTGTGGCGCTGCACTCTTACTAAATGTGTGAACGTCTGCGCTAGAGAACATATCGGATCTATTATTTTTGCACTTTCTTGGGATTTTTGGGGGGATTTCAGACTCCTCTATATGCTGATGTAGCGCCCCGAGGATTCGGTCGCTACAGAGGTATTGCATCTCAACCAGATGTGCGATATCTCACTTCCAGGTAAGGATGGAGTGTGGATCAGGACCCTGGCACCTGCATGCATTACACCACATTTCTGGGGGGCAGGGCGACCGATATGCTCCAAGTGGAGCACGACAGTCCCTGTCCCTGGCTGGAGTGGGGGGAGGAAACACCGAGGAAGGGGAACACTGTAGTGCATAGGAGGGAGAAAGCAGTTCCTCGGTGCACTGAGAAGGAGGTATAAAAGGTGGGCACCATCTTAGTTCTGTGTTCAGTCAGAGAGAAGAAGTGACAGAGTAAGGGCCTCTGCATGGGGCTCTGCTCCAGAGGCGGGCCTAGCCTGTGAGGCCCAGCCAGCACTGAAAGAGCAAAGAGAGAGAGTTGAGAGTAAGAGGAGAAGACAGGGAGCAGAGACTCAGACTGAGCTCTGCTCCGCAGGCAGGCCTGAGAGAGCGGTCGGAGCCTGGAGGAAGGAGAAGGAAGGAAGAGGAGCGGAGGAGGCTCAAGGAACGAAGGGACCCCAGGGGTGTGGACCGGCGAGTCGCCACCGCACGCCCGAATCTACCTGCGTAGGGGGTCAGGCCAAAGGGGGAGACCGGTCCCCGAAACTAGTGGAGGCAGGGAACTACCTTTAGCTAGAAACCGAAGGCTGTGACATTTTATGTGGCGCAGCCCCTCGCTACACCCGCTAGGAAGGCACCACATAGGGTCAGGGAAACGGCACCAACGTTTACCCGAGAAGGCCCGAGGCAGCCGGACAGAAACGTGGTCACTGGTGGGGTATGACAGGCCAGAGAAAGGACACACAAAGGGGGTCCTGTGAAACGCTCCAAAATTATCTGGGAGTCGGCCGAGCCCCTCACCTGGTGAGCACAGTGGGACGTTATGACCAGCTGGAGTAACGTGGATAAAGAACTGTGAGTAAATACCCTGGACTGCATTACAGGACTCTGTGTCGTTACTGCTGCTCCCGCGCACCATCACCCCCAACATCCGCACTCGCTGCCCTGAGGCTATACTCCTCCTGTGGGGAGTTATACTACCCTCTGCTGCACCCACAACAGCAGCCTCAGCGGTCTGCCCTGCAGCGGCGGTTCACTCTGACCGCAATCCACGGGTGGCATAGTCGGACATTCAGCATATAGACTGGCCATTTGGTTTGACCGCCCTGGGCACGGACCGGGTCACCGCCACGGAGACTACAACCCCCAGCATCTCACGGAGACCCGGCTCCGGGTATTCCCCCAACACACACGGCCCAGGGGGCGCGTCACTGAAATGGCATGGATTATTAATGAGGCACCATGTAACGTTTCCTCCACCCCATGCAATGAATGGAAAACGTATGAGTAGGAGCGAGTTTCTTTCTTTTAGGCCACGGCCCCACTATCAGTATTCGGTCAGTATTTTTTCTCAGGAGTGGGAGCCAAAACCAGGAGTGAGTGATAAATGCAGAATTGGTGACTTGTTTCTATTATACCTTTTCTCTGTTTGTTCCTCACCTGGTTTTCGCTCCCACTCCTGAGAAAAAATACCGACCGAATACTGATAGTGGGGCCGTGGTCTTAGGGCGCAGTCCGATCGCCATATAAATTGGAATGAGATCGAAACATAGTGCATGGACTGGCCGGCGGCTCTCACAACCTGAGCGTGAAAGCTGCATAGAAATATATGAAGCTGTCATGGTTCAGTCGGGAGAGCCACCGGCCAGTCCATGCACTGCGGTCGGATCTAGGTCCGATTTATACGGTCATCTGACTGTGCCCTTAGTGACAATTAGGCCACGGCCCCACTATCAGTATTCGGTCGGTATTTTGTCTCAGGCGTGGGAGCCAAAACCAGGAGTGGGTGATAAATGTAGAATTGGTGACTTGTTTCTATTATACCTTTTTTGTCTGAATGTTCCTCACCTGGTTTTGGCTCCCACTCCTGATAAAAAATACTGACCAAATACTGATAGTGGGGCCGTGGCCTTAGGGCTGTCTTGTGGACGTTCCTGTTAAACATGGAAAGGAGAGAATACTAGTTTTGATAATACTCTGCTTGTGTGTCACCCCAGGCCTGGATGCCACAAATATTAAAGGCTGTGTCTGAGAGCAGGAGGGAGGTTCCCTGGTCAGGGACAATTAGCATACAGCACCTCCTGTCCCAGGCCAGTAGGGGGAGCTGGCTGCCCCTATAAAAGCTGGAACTGAGGGCAGGGTTAGAGAGAACTGGACGACCTAGCTCAGGACTGAGACTGGTCCCAGAGAAGGAGGGACAGTTGAGCTGTAGCCAAGGAGTCCGTGAGGCAGTGGAGAAGCTGCAGGCCAGGGACAGAGGCGACGAGAGCCGGTCCTGGCTGAGAGAATCACCACCGGACATCGGGGTCCGAGGCTGTCAGGGTTGCAAGCCCTGCAGCAGATAACCAACCCGCAAGGGATTTCAGGTTCCTTGGCCTAAGAAGCCTGGAGGCTCCACCACACAGAGGGACCAGTACAGCACGGAGAAGTAACAGTTACCTAAGGCCCGAGTCGCAAGCCATACTGGCGAAGTACACGACCAGCTCAGGGACGTGGGCTATCATACCACGAAAAGGGGGATAGTCAGCAAGGGCAGAGAGAGAGAACGGTAGGCCTTCACACTCACCCTGATCAGTGGGGCTCGCCCAAATGTTCTCAGACACCCAGGCCCATTCCTACCCATTACTCCTGTTGGGTCATTAGAAATACCTGCAATAAAGACCCTGGACTGATTGAAGCGGTCTCTGAACTCTGATTATTGCGGCCTACACCATCACCCCCAGCATCCACCTACATTGACCTGAGGCTACACTCTTCCCGTGGGAAGTTATCCTATCCCTGTGCTGCACACCAACACCAGCCTCAGCGGTCTGCCTTGCAGCGGCGGTCATCCCTGACCGCAATCCACGGGTGGCGTAGTCGGACATTCATAGCTCTACAAATAGACTGCCACAGTATTTGGTCTGACCACCCTGAGCCACGGGATCGGGTTGCCACTACTACTCCCAGCATCGCACTGAAGCCCGGTTCCGGGTGCCCCACAGCCCAGGGGGCGAGTCAGCTTTGGCGTAGTCGGCAGGATTGTGACCAACCCGCCACAAACGGGTATTGCGCGCCTGAAAATACTGTATCCGTACCTTAAAAAGAGGTTTCCTGCCATCTTCAGCCGTTTCCCGCCATCCTCAGCCGTTTTCCCGCCATAGGGCGCCATCTTCGGGACACCGCGCGGGAAGAAGAGGGGCGTGGACGTCCAAACAGCGCGAGACCTGAAGCCCCGCCCTACGCACCGACGCTGCGCAAGGTCCTGCAAGGAGAGAGAGCGACGCTGGCGTCACCAGGACGCAACGCAAGGTCCTCGCCCGGAGCAGCATCAGCGGAGCCGCGGCCTACGGAAGAGGATCAACGGAAGGTAGGCCACGGTTAACTAGCGGGGAGGAAGATGACGGACGCGGAGGGACCTTCTACCTCCAGCGTGGCTGCAGCAGCGGTGATGCCGTTCTCCATGCCCTACATCCCTGGAGCGGCCTGGCTGCCCCAATAGTCAGGGGAATCCCATACATTAACTGACTTTAAAGAAAGACTGCACAGTTTATTTAAAGTTTATCCCATGAAAGAAGAACAGAAAGTGAGCATTCTGACGGGGCTGCTAACCGGTGCAGCCCAGCAGGAAGTGAAATCATGGTCAGATGAGGAGAAAAGGACTGTAAAGGACATTCTGACCCGGCTGCGGAGTACCTTTGATACCCGTACCTCAGCAGAAATCAAAATGCGGTTCTATGGCTGTAAGCAGCGAGCCCAAGATAGTATCAGAGACTATGCCTTGAACCTGCAAGAAGCTCTGGGAGCAATTAAACAAGCTGACCCTGGCAGCGTGCAGGACACCGATAAACTGTTGACTGACCAGTTCATAGAAGGTCTGCTGTCCAACGCCCACAGAACCCAGTTGCGACTCATGGCCCTACAGAACCCCGATTTTACTTTTGCGCAGTTCAAGGATAGGGCCATCCGGGTGCTCCAAGAACCCGCACCAGGTGGCGCTGTAGCTTCCCGGCGCCCTGCCATCTCTTACCACCAGGGGGCGGTGCCCTACCCCGCCGACCTTGTGGGGGCTGATGCACAGGCCCTAAATCCATCCCAGCCTGCAAACCTGCACCATCAGGTCCAAGAACTAACAAAGAGTGTGGCTGCACTGACCAGGACCGTACAGTCATTGCAGATGGAACCGTCAAGACCAATCAAGCTGGCTTCCAGTCCGGAGGATGTCCCGTGGCGTCGACAGAGGAGGATCCAGTCGTTCAGAGGGAGGCCCGCCGAATGTTACACGGAGGATGGACAGCCGATTTGCCGCCGTTGCAGCCAGCCAGGACACATAGCCAGGTACTGTACTTTAAATGGGTCCGACCTGGGGCAGAGGGCCAACCCCCAGGCATAAGGTCATCAGGCCCGTCTAATTGGCGCGATAAGTACGTGGGGGGACGCCCGGTCTTACCCGTAGTGCTGGACGGTATCCCCATGAGTGCACTGCTGGACACCGGGTCTCAAGTGACTACCATCCCCTACGTACTTTTCAAGCGGTACTGGAGTGAGGCTGACATAACCCGCTATCCAGACGATGACTTAAGCATCATCGCCAGCAATGGCCAACCTGTGCCGCAGGTGGGGTTCAGAGAGATGACCATCAAGATTGGTAAGGTTGAACTGCCGGCACAGGGAGTGATCATTGTGGACATTGACCGTCGTGAAAGTCACCCTAAAATAACCTTGGGTACTAATGTGATTGAAAACTGTCTTTCAGAAGTAATTGTGATTTTGCAGCAGGTGGCGATGAATGCGAGCTCCAGCCAACAGAGGGTCCTCCAGAAAGAGATAAGAGCCCTGATGGGACAGCAACAGGTAGAACTGTCTGGTGGTGAGATCGGTAGCGTGAGGATGAGCGACCCGTTCCCCATTGCCATGCCTCCCAAAAGTGAAATGATGATCTGGTGTCGGACTGCAATCGGGTTAAGAGGGAGAGACTACCAAGCCATGGTAGAACCCGTGTACTCAGACAGCAGGCCCACCATTTTGACAGCCCGGGGGGTGGTTGATGTCCGCCATGGAAGGGTGCCCATCCGGATCTTAAACATCGGGGAAAGGGAAGTACACTTGCCCCGGTACGCTACACTAGCCAAACTGTTTGCCGTCGAGCACAATGCTATCAGGGTCGTGGAACCCTTGCCTCCATCTCCACCAGTGGAGGATAATGGCTCCCAGAAAAACAAGGAGGACTGGTGCCAGAAACTCCACGTGGGTGCTGACTCTACTCCCTCGCACCAAAAACAAGGAGTCTACCGGGTGGTTCAGGAGTACGAGAGAATCTTTAGTAAGCACCCGCTAGACTTCGGCAGAGTGAAAGGGGTAGAACACCACATCCCCACGGGAAGCCACCCACCAATAAAAGAGAGACACAGACCTGTACCCCCTGCACATTATCAGAACGCAAAGGGCATGCTGAGAGAAATGAAAGAAGCCGGGGTCATTAGAGACAGCTGTAGCCCCTGGGCAGCTCCCTTAGTTTTGGTAAAAAAGAAAGACAGTACCATGAGAATGTGCGTGGACTATAGACAAATCAATCGTATCACCCATAAAGACTCGTACCCGTTACCTAGGATAGAGGAGTCTTTAGTAGCTCTAAAATCAGCTAATTTCTTCTCTACTTTGGACCTTACTAGCGGGTACTGGCAGGTTCCTGTGGCAGAGGCTGACAAGGAGAAGACCGCCTTCACCACCCCGATGGGATTGAGCGAATTCAACTGTATGCCCTTCGGGCTCTGCAACGCACCAGGGACCTTCCAGAGGCCGATGGAATGCTGTCTAGGGCACCGAAACTTCGAGACAGTCCTACTTTACCTGGACAACGTGATTGTCTATTCGAAGACTCGCGAGGACCATCTAAAGCACCTGGCTGAGGTGTTCGAAGCCCTGGCAGGCTATGGCCTGAAGGTGAAACCCTCAAAGTGTCTCCTGTTAAAACCGAAGGTACAGTACCTAGGACACGTGGTGAGTGCAGAAGGAGTAGCCCCCGTCCCCGACAAGGTTACAGCCATCAAGAGCTGGCCAAGCCCCTCTAGCATCAAAGAAGTGAGGCAGTTCCTCGGGTTGGTAGGCTACTACCGAAGGTTCATCCCCGGGTTCACTAAGATGGCAGCCCCTATGCAGGACCTCCTGATTGGGCAATCCAAGACCAGAAGCCAAAAGCCACCCTTCAAGTGGGACAAGCCGGAAGAAGAGTCCTTCCGCCAGTTGAAGATGGCCCTCACGGGGGATGAGATCCTGGCCTACCCCGATTATGGCCAGCCTTTCATCCTCCACACAGACGCCAGCAATGTGGGGCTGGGAGCCGTGCTGTCACAGAACCAACAGGGCCGAGAAAGGGTGATAGCATACGCCAGCCGGAAGCTGAGGCCCACTGAAAGAAACCCGGAGAATTACAGCTCCTTCAAGCTAGAATTCTTGGCAGTGGTGTGGGCCGTCACAGAATGGTTTAAGCATTACCTGGCCTCCGCAAAGTTCACTGTGTACACGGACAACAACCCGCTGACACACCTGGACAATGCAAGACTAGGTGCCCTAGAACAGCGGTGGATGGCCCGGCTATCAAATTATGACTTCACAATCAAATACCGGGCAGGCAGGACCAACACCAACACAGATGCCCTATCGAGAATGCCTCACCTACCCGAAGGAGAAGAAGATTCGGAAGAGCTGGAGGAAGTAGAGCTCCCTGCGTTCCACCGGTATGGGGCCAATCAGTATTCTCACCGGGTAAGAGACAAAGACCTAACCACCGTCATGTTAAACCCCTTACCCCACCACGGCTGGGCTGAAACGCAAGATAGTGACCCTGCAGTTCGCCTAGTGAAAGACCTGTTAACCCAGGCAGATGCTAGCCCTGGCCCGGACGCTCCAGAGGAAGCCAAGCAGTTATGGAAGGAGAAAAGCAGACTATTCCTCTATGAAGGTAAGCTGTGCAGAAGGCTTGTCAACCACCGGACCCACGAGCTGACCTGGCAGGTAGTGGGGTAGTGGTCCCGAGACGGGATGCAGAAATGGTCCTGGAGGCCTACCATGACAGAGCGGGACACTTCGGGTGGAAGAAACTGGAGTTCCTACTGAGAGAGCGGTTCTACTGGGTCGGAATGAGAGGGGCCATAGAGAAGTGGAGCAGGGACTGCGGCCCATGTAACCTCAGAAGGAAGGACGGTATCAGCCAGAAGACACCCTTGATGCCCATCGTCACCAGGCAGCCTCTTGAGCTGGTAGCTCTGGACCATGTGAAACTGGCTCCAAGCCGGTCGGGCTACGTCTATGCCCTGACAATAGTGGACCACTATTCCCGGTTCCTGGTGGTGGTTCCTGTTAAAGACCTGACAGCCCAAACAGCGGCCAGAGCCTTCCAGCAACACTTCTGCCGTCCACACGGGTATCCGGAAGAGGTCTTGACAGATCAAGGTCCAGCGTTTGAGGCTGAAGTATTCCAGGAGTTCTGCAACCTCTATGTCTGTAGGAAGATTCGGACAACGCCTTACCACCCGCAAACCAACGGGCTGTGTGAGAAAATGAACAATATCATCATTGATCTCCTTAAGACGTTGCCTCTGGAAGAACGCAGCCTGTGGCCGGAGAAGCTGCCAGACCTGATTGACTTGTACAACCATATCCCGGTGAATGCTACAAATTGCACCCCGGCTTACCTGATGCGAGCAAGACCAGGTAAGCTGCCTATAGACCTGGAGATGGGAGTCCTGACACCTGAGGACACCTCCCCAGACGCGGACTGGGATACGGAACGGCGGCTACAGTACAAGAAGGTACAGGAGAGTGTGGAGAGGAGTCTAGCTCAAGCGAGAGAAAAACAAGAGAGGCTCTTCAACCAACACGCCCCTGCTGATCCCCTGGAGCCTGGAGAGCAGGTCCTGAAGCGGAAGAGAAGGCTTCACAAGCTGGACGACCAGTGGGATGGAGGAGAAACCACTAGCACCGTCTCCAGAAACAACCTAAAACGGTGCCCCGAGCAACTACAGAGTCCAAGTGAACATCAAGATGACCTTGAACCCGCAGAGGACAAGGAAGAAATGATCAGCACAGTTCTCGGAGAGTTCCCCCGGACCTGGACTCGGATAAATGACGCGATAGTGGCACCCGCCCTACACTTCCTTCAGCCTACCCAGCAGGAGCCTACAGAAGAACAAGAAGAACAAGCTGCCCCAGAGGCAGAAGAACCCTTGCCAGCAGTCCAGGAGAGTCAACCCTCTGCTGACAGTGAGCCTGACATGCCTGCGGTAAGCCAAAGAACTCACAGACAGCTGCCTGCCCTGCCTGTAAACCCAGCTAGTAGCTGTACCCTTAATACTAGTGGGGAAAGCCAGGTTAGACCACCACCAGACAGTGCGTTATGGAGGTCAACCCGGAGCACTAGGGGTCAAATACCAGCTCGCTGGAAGATCTAAATGCACAGTGTATATATTTAATGTTTTATGCTTGTACCCTGGTTATTAATACTGTTTTCCCAGTTTTTCTAGATATATGGACTAACAGGTTATGAACTTTGAGTAACCGGGACTCCCTTGTAAATATGTTCGGAGCCTAACCAAAGGAATGAATAAATGACTCGCCCCCTGGGCCGTGAGGCACCCGGAACCGGGCTTTAGTGCGATGAGGGGGGTAGTAGTGGCAACTCGATCCCATGGCTCAGGGCGGTCAGACCAAATGCTGTGGCAGTCTATTTATAGATTTGAATGTCCGACTACGCCACCCGTGGATTGCGGTCAGGGATAACCGCCGCTGCAAGGCAGACCGCTGAGGCTGGTATTGGTGTGCAGCAGAGGGATAGGACAACTCCCCACGGGAAGAGTATAGCCTCAGGGCAGTGTATGTGGATGCTGGGGGTGATGGTGCAGGCACAGCATAAATAATACAGAGTCCAATGATGCAGTCCAGGGTTTTACTCACAGTTGTTATCCATGTCATTTCTGTCAGCAATGACTGCCCAAGCCGTGCTGCGTCCACCAGGTGAGGGGCTCGGTCAACCCCCAGACAATTCAGGAGTATGGCACAGGACCCCCTTCTGTCCTTTCTCTGGCCTCTCGTGCCCCACCAGTGACCAAACTTCTGTCCAGCTGCCGCGGATCTTTGCGGGCAAACGTTGGCCCCCGTTTCCCGCTATCCTATATGGTGCCTTCCTAGCAGGTTTGGCGGGGGGTCGCACCAATAGATGATCACGACCTCCGGTTCTTGGCTGAGGGATAATTTACCTCCACCAACTTGGGAATCCGGTACCTTTCCACGACCTGACCCTTCACCCGATATAACGCGGGTTTGCAACGGTTGCTGTCCGTTCTGCTCTTTCTTAGGGTCCCTTCTGCCTCCTTGTTTCTGGAGCCTTTCTACTCCTCTGTCTCCTCTTTCCTTCCTTCTCCTTCTTCTCTTCTCCTCTCTGGCTCTGGCCTTCACCCCAGGCCTGCCTTCTGAGCAGAGCTCCTACAGAGCCTCTGCTCCCTGTCACCTCTCCACTGTACTGAACTGACCACTAAACTAAGATGGCTCCCACCTTTTATCTGCTTCTCTGTGTCTGAGCTCAGGTGACCTGCACCCAATGAGCTCCTTCCTATGCTCCAGAAACCGTCCCCTTCTGCTCCTACATCACTGGGTTCTCTCCCCCCTCCCCACTCCAGCCAGGGACATGGTCAGTTGTGCCTGCATTTAAATGGGAGCACCGTCGAGCTGTCCCCCGGAAATGGGGTGAGTGTGTGTATGCAGCTACTGAGCCCTGGTCCATACTCCATCCTTACCTGGGAGTGGAATATCACAACTCTGGTTGAGGTGCAATACCCCTGTAGCAACCGAACCCTCGGGGCGCTACATTCCCCCCTGGTAAACCACAGCACGTCCTCGGGCTGGAAAAGAGCAAAAACATTTGATTTACAAGACATGCAAAACTTTTTCAAAACTTTTTACATTAGAAAACGGCCGGCATTATTCAACTTCCCTTTATGGGAAACACTTTCTCTTTACTAGACATTTTACTGCATTTTTAATATTACCCGAACTCTTTTGTCATATATCATATAAAACATTTTCATATAAGTAAACTCTCTTCTTCACTGGCCACTGTGCCACTTGCGACCAGGTGTCCATTTTTCTATTAAGTGCAAAACTTCAGCAAACTTTCAAACATGAGGGACGCTTTGTCCAGAGGTAGACGTTGCTGTACTTTTATAAAACAAATAGGGCGCGCTTTAAGATGTGCAACTATTTAAAGGGATTGGCCGCTCCCAGTCCTCGGCCGGATGGCAAAGGGGAATGGCTGCTCTCAGTCCTCAGCCAGGTGGGGAAGAGGGATGGCTGCTCTCAGTCCTCAGCCAGGTGGGGAAGAGGGATGGCTGCTCTCAGTCCTCAGCCAGGTGACTTGGGGGTTAACTTTGAACGGGCAACAGTCCCAATGGGGGCAACAGAAACAGTTCCTTGTACACACTTGCTCATTAGTAACGGTATCCTCCTGATGCTCCTCCTTCCTCCTCGTACTGATCTTCAGACCCGTCCGGGTCCTCTTGATATTCGGGTTCTGGTTCAGGGTGCTGCTCCTCTCTTATCCTCTGGACATGAAGGGCATACAGGTCCGCACCCAGGGGTGGTGGTTTCGAGACCGGGGGCGCACGCGGTTGGGAGGCGCCTAGGGTGGTCAGGCCTTGCGACCGGGCCTGGAGCGTGCTGCTTCCTACCACATCTGGGGTCAGAGGGCACGACGGGGGGCGTGGTTCAGCGGCGGTCTTCGCAGCTTGCGGCCCAGGTGTTTGCGGGGGGAGCGTGGAAGCTGCAGCAGCTCCCGGGACTTCTGGCTCCGCGGCGGGATCCAGAGGTAAGGCTACGGTGTCAGGACCCGGGGCAGAGTCGTCTGCTTTACTTGCCTCCTTTGCAGCGTCGTCCTCGGCCTCCGGTCTCCTCTCTCCGTCCTCGGGGGCAGGCGCGCTGCCGAGTGCTGACAGTGCCTCTTGCTGTCGGGCCGCGACCTGTCGGACCACTTCCTCTCTCCATCCGGCGACGACGTCCCTCTGCGCTCGGACCATCCTCCGGTCCAGCTCCTCCAATGCAGTCCGCAGGAACTCAGGGTCTTCTGCAGGGAGCTGAGCCATCAGCTCCGTGAGGCTGCAGCAGGCCGCTTGTCAGGGTGCTGGAGTTGACGCTCCTCTCCATCTCCGGGTGCGGTCTGGCGAGACTGATCCAAACCACACCCTGCCCCTCGGTTTTCTTCTCTTTTCGCCCCTGTTGGGGGGTTTGTCCTGGGGCAATCTGCTGACAATCACTCTCAGGGGCAGCCCCCCCACCTTGATGGACATCTCTACAGCCGCGCTCATGGCTGTTGGGGGTGGGCTCCTTCTTTGGCGCCATTCTGGGACCTGGCCCACGATGGGAGGTGGCTTCCTGTTGTCTTTTGGCGCGCACATTATGGCGTCTGTTCTTCTGGGGCGGGTGCCATTTTCAATACAGTGAAACAGTCTCTTTTCAGGCACGTGTGTCACCCTGGCCTGGATGCCACAAATATAATAAAGCTGTGTCTGAGAGCAAGGGGGAGGTTCTCTAGTTAGGGGAACATTAGCATGCAATACCTCCTGTCTCAGGCCAGTAGGGGGAGCAGGCTGCCCCTATAAAAGCTGGAACTGGGGGCAGGGTTAGGGAGAACTGGACAACCTGTCTCTGGATAGAGAAGTGTCCCAGAGCAGTGAGGGACAGTTGTATTGCACCCTAAGAGGACGTGTGGCAGTAGGAGAGCCACAAGCCAGGGACAAGAGGTGAAGTACGCCTGTCCTGGCAGATAAAGAACCAAATTTACCAGACTTTGGTGTCTGTGGCTGTGAGGATTCCACGTCCTACAGCAGATAACCAGTCCGCAGGGGACTGTACGTTCCTTGGCCTAAGAAGCCCGGAGGTTCCGCCACACCAGAAGGGACCAGCAGAGCCGTACCAGGCCGGGAGTAGAAAGGAACCCACGTTGCAAACCATACGGGCGAGAGGACACGGTGAGCTCGGGACCGTGGGCTGTTACCCTACCAGGAGGAGATAGCGAGAAGGAGCGCAGAGAGCACGGTAGGCCTACACCCTCACCCTGACCAGGGCCAATTTCCCAATTGCTCTCAGATATCCAGGTCCCCTCCTAGCCGGGACTGTTTGTGGGTCAGTTCACCTGTTCTAGTAAAGACCCTGGACTGCAACCTGTTGTCTGTGTGCTCCTTGCTCCTCCAGCACTAACGGTACTGGGACGCCATACACCATCACCCCCATCTTCCATTATACTGCCCTGGGGCTGCACTCTTCCCGTGGGGAGTCACACTATCCCAGCTGCATACATCATCAGCCCCAGCGGTCTACCTGGCAGAGGCGGTCCGCACTGACCGCAATCCACGGGTGGCGTAGTCGGACACATCAACAGCGCGTCGCAGAATACCAATGGTCTGACCACCCTGAGCCACGGAACCGGGTTGCCACTACTACCCCCATCGTTTCCCGATTGCCCGGCTCCGAGTGCCCCACGGCCCAGGGGCCGAGTCAGCTTTGGCGTAATCGGCAGGATTGAGACCAACCCGCCACAAACAGGTATTGCGTGCCTGAAAAAGACTGTACATGTACCTGAAGAAGAGGTTTCCCGCCATCCGGAGCCGTTTCCCGCCATTTTCAGCCGTCTCCCGCCATCTTCAGCCGTTTTCCTGCCATCGGACGCCATCTTCAGGACGCCGCGCAGGAAGAAGAGGGGCGTGGACGTCCAAACCACGCGAGACCCGAAGCTCCGCCCCACGCACCGACGCTGCGCAAGGTCCTGGAAGGGAGAGAGAGCGACGCTGACGTCACCAGGATGCGACGCAAGGTCCTCGTCCGGAGCAGCACCAGTGGAGCCGCGGCCTACAGAATAGGATCGTCGGAAGGTAGGCCACGCTTAACTAGGGGGGAAGAAGATGTCGGACACGGAGGCGCCCACTACCACCAGCGCAGCTGCAACAGCGTTGATGCCATTTTCCCTGCCCTACATCCCTGGAGCGTCCTGGCTGCCTAAGTATTCAGCAGAGCCCCATGCCCTAACTGACTTTAAGGAAAGGCTGTACAGTTTGTTCCAAGTCTACCCCCTGACAGAGGAACAGAAGGTTAGCATACTAACAGGGCAGTTAACTGGCGCAGCCCAAAGGGAGGTAAAGTCATGGCCCGCTGAGGAGAAAAGAACTGTGAAGGGTATTCTGGCCCGGCTGCGGGGTACCTTTGACACACGTACCTCCGCTGAAATTAAAATGAGGTTCTATGGATGTAAGCAGCGGGCACAGGACAGCATCAGAGACTATGCCCTAAATTTGCAGGAAGCCTTGAGGGCCATCCAACAAGCTGACCCTGGCAGCGTGCAGGATACAGATAAGCTACTAACAGAACAGTTTATAGAAGGTCTGCTGTCTAGCGCCCACAGGACCCAGCTGTGCCTCATGTTCTTTCAGAACCCTGATCTGACCTTTGCCCAATTTAAGGACAGGGCCATAAGGGTGCTCCGTGAACCCGCAACAAGTGGCAGTATAAACCCCCGGCGCCCTGCTCTCACCTACCACCAGGAGGCGGCGCCCTCCTCTATGGACTCTGTGGGGGCCGATGCACAGGCCCTGAACCAAGCCCCGTTGAAAGATCTGCATCACCAAGTCCAGGAGCTGACCAGGAGCGTCGCGGCGTTGACCAGGACCGTCCAGGCGTTACAAGTGGACCCGTCGAGACCCATCGAGCTGGCTTCAAGTCCGGAGGATGTCCCATGGCGTCAACAGAGGAGGATCCCGTCATTCCGAGGGAGGCCCACAGACCGCTACGCAGAGGATGGACAGCCCATTTGCCGTCGATGCAACCAGCCCGGACACATTTCCAGGTACTGTAATTTAAACGGGTCCAACCTGGGGCAGAGGGCCGACCCCCAGGCATAAGATCACCAGGCCCTTATAATTGGCGTGATAAGTACGTTGGGGGGCTCCCAGTTTTACCCGTGGTGCTGGACGGTATCCCCATGAGCGCCTTGCTGGATACTGGGTCGCAAGTAACCACTATCCCTTATGTACTTTTTAAGCAGTATTGGACTGATGCTGATATCACACGGTATCCAGACAGTAACTTGAGCATCATCGCCAGTAATGGCTTGCCCGTGCCACAGATGGGGTTCAAGGAGATGACCATTAAAATTGGTAAAGTTGAACTACCGGCACAGGGAGTGATTATTGTGGACATTGACCGTCGTGAAAGTCACCCTAAAATAACTGTGGGTACTAATGTGATTGAAAATTGTCTTTCAGAGGTAATTGTAATTCTACAACAGGTGGCGGTGAATGCTAGTTCCAGCCAACAGAGAGTCCTCAACAAGGAGATAAAAGCCCTGATGAGACGGCAGCAGGTAGAACTGTCTGGTGGTGAGATCGGTAGCGTAAGACTGAGTGACCCATTCCCCATTTCCATGCCTCCCAAAAGTGAAATGATGACCTGGTGTCGAACTGCAATCGGGTTGAGAGGTAGAGACTACCAAGACATGGTAGAACCCGTGTACTCGGACAGCAGGCCCACCATTTTGACAGCCCGGGGGGTGGTTGATGTCCGTCATGGGAGGGTGCCCGTTCGCATCCTCAACATTGGGGAGAGAGAGGTACACTTACCCCGGTACGCTACACTTGCCAAACTGTTTGTTGTCGAACACAAAGCTATCAGGGCCGTGGAGCCTTTGCCTACATCTCCTCAGGCGAAGGGTAATGGCTCCCAGAAACAAAAGGAGGACTGGTACCAGAAACTCCACGTAGGTGCTGACTCCACTCCCCTGCACCAAAAACAAGGAGTCTACCGGGTGGTACAGGAGTACGAGAGAGTCTTTAGTAAGCACCCGCTAGACTTCGGCAGAGTAAAAGGGGTAGAACACCACATCCCCACAGGGAGCCACCCACCAATAAAAGAGAGACACAGACCTTTACCCCCTGCATATTATCAGAATGCCAAGGGCATGCTGAGGGAAATGAAAGAAGCTAGGGTCATTAGAGATAGCTGTAGCCCCTGGGCAGCCCCCTTGGTTCTGGTACAAAAGAAAGACGGCACCATGAGAATGTGCGTGGACTATAGACAAATCTACCGTATCACCCACAAAGACGCATATCCGCTGCCTAGAATAGAGGAGTCTTTAGCCGCACTAAAATCAGCTAACTTCTTTTCTACTTTTGACCTTACTAGCGGGTACTGGCAGGTTCCTGTGGCAGAGGCTGACAAGGAGAAGACCGCCTTCACCACCCCGATGGGACTGAGCGAGTTCAACTGTATGCCCTTCGGGCTCTGCAACGCACCAGGGACCTTCCAGAGGCTGATGGAATGCTGTCTAGGGCACTGAAACTTCGAGACGGTCCTCCTTTACCTGGACGACGTGATCGTCTATTCAAAAACTTACGAGGATCATCTAAAGCACCTGGCCGAGGTGTTCGAAGCCCTGGCAGGCTATGGCCTGAAGGTGAAACCATCGAAGTGTCACCTGCTGAAACCAAAGGTCCAGTACCTAGGGCACGTGGTAAGTGCGGAAGGAGTGGCCCCCGACCCTGACAAGGTCACGGCAATCAAGAGCTGGCCAAGCCCCTCGAACATCAAAGAAGTAAGGCAGTTCCTCGGGTTGGTAGGCTACAACCGAAAGTTCTTCCCCGGGTTCACTAAGATGGCAGCTCCTATGCAGGACCTCCTGATAGGACAGTCTAAGTCCAGAAGCCAAAAGCCACCCTTCAAGTGGGATAAACCGGAAGAGGAGTCCTTCCGCCAGTTGAAGATGGCCCTCACAGGGGATGAGATCCTGGGCTACCCTGATTACGGCCAGCCTTTTATTCTCCACACAGACGCCAGTAATGTGGGACTGGGAGCCGTACTGTCACAAAACCAACAGGGCAGAGAAAGGGTGATAGCGTACGCCAGCCGGAAGCTGAGGCCCACCGAGAGGAACCCGGAGAATTACAGCTCCTTCAAGCTAGAATTCTTGGCGGTGGTGTGGGCCGTAACGGAACGCTTCAAGCATTACCTGGCCTCCGCAAAGTTCACTGTGTACACGGACAACAACCCGTTAACACACCTAGACAGTGCAAGACTTGGTGCCCTGGAACAGCGGTGGATGGCCCGTCTCTCCAATTATGACTTCGTGATCAAGTACCGGGCAGGCAAAACCAATGCCAACGCTGACGCCCTATCGAGAATGCCTCACTTACCTGAAGGTGACGAAGACTCAGAAGAGCTGGAGGAGGTAGAACTCCCCGCGTTTCACCGGTACGGAGCCGCTCAATACTCCCACCGCGTGAAGGAGGAAGATTTAACCACCATTATGATCAATCCCCTACCTCACCACAGCTGGGCCGAGACCCAAGATAGTGACCCTGTAGTCCGCCTAGTGAAAGATCTGCTGACCCAGGAAGACGCCCGCTTAGGTCCGGATGCTCCAGAGGAAGCCAAGCAGCTATGGAAAGAGAAGAACAAGCTGTTCCTCTATGAAGGCAAGTTGTGCAGACGACTTGTCAACCACCGGACACACGAGCTGACACGGCAAGTCGTGGTCCCAAGGCGGGATGCAGCTATGGTCCTGGGGGCTTACCATGACAGAGCGGGGCACTTCGGTTGGAAGAAACTGGAGTTCCTGCTAAGAGAACGGTTCTTTTGGGTCGGCATGAGAGGGGCTGTAGAAAAGTGGTGCATAGACTGTGGCCCTTGTCACCTAAGGAGGAAGGACCGCACCAGCCAGAAGACACCCTTGAGGCCCAACGTCACCACGCAGCCTCTTGAGCTGGTAGCTCTGGACCACGTCAAATTGGCTCCAAGCCGGTCAGGATACATCTATGCCCTGACCATCGTGGACCACTATTCCCGTTTTCTAGTGGTGGTCCCGGTAAAAGACTTGACAGCCCAAACGGCGGCCAGAGCCTTCCAGCAATACTTCTGCCGTCCACACGGGTATCCGGAACAGGTCCTGATGGACCAGGGTCCAGGGTTCGAGGCTGAAATCTTCCAAGAGGTCTGCAACCTCTATGGCTGTAAGAAGATTCGGACAACGCCTTACCACCCACAAACCAACGGGATGTGTGAGAAAATGAACAATATAGTCATTGATCTCCTGAAGACGTTGCCCCTGGAGGAACGCAACCTGTTGCCAGAAAAACTGCCGGATCTAATAGACTTATACAACCATATCCCGGTGAATGCTACAAACTGCACCCCGGCTTGCCTGATGCGAGCTAGATCAGGTAAGCTGCCCGTAGACCTGAAGATGGGAGTCCTAACACCTGAGGACACCTCCCCGGATGCGGACTGGGATACGGAAAGGCAACTGCGGTACAAGAAGGTACAGGAGAGTGTGGAGAAGAGCCTGGCCCAGGTGAGAGAGAGGCAAGAAAAACTCTTCAACCAACACGCCCCTGCTGGTCCCCTAGAACCTGGTGAGCAGGTCCTGAAGCGAAAGAGAAGGCTTCACAAGTTGGACGACCAGTGAGAAAGGGAACCCTACACCGTACTGCAGTCTGATCACGACAACCCGAAGGTGTGCGTGATCACCAAGGATGGAGGAGAAACCACTAGTACCGTCTCCAGAGACCACCTCAAAAGATGCCCCGAGCAACTCCATAGTGCAGAAGAGGATCAAAGTGACCTTGAACCCACAGAGCACAAGGAAGAAATGATCAGCACTGTTCTCGGAGAGTTCCCTCAGTCCTGGACTCGAATAAACGATGCAATACTGGTACCAGTCCTGCATTTCCTGCAACCGACTGAGCAACAACCTGCACCAGAGCCGGAAGGTGAAGAGGAGCCAGCCGTTCCAGAGGCAGAAGAGCCTGTACCAGCAGCCCAGGAGAGACAACCCTCTGCTGACAGTGAGCCTGCCATGCCTGCGGTAAGCCAAAGGACCCGCAGACAGCTGCCTGCCCTACCTGTACACCCAGCTGGCAGCTGTACCCCTAACGCTAGTGGGGAAAGCCAGGTCGGTCCACAACCAGACAGTGGGTTAAGGAGGTCAACCAGGAGCACAAAGGGGCAGATACCCACTCGCTGGAGAATATAGGGTGCACTAAAATTGTAAATAACCATGTTGCCAAATGTTGAAATGTTTGCCAAGTTACCTGCATGATTATTAATAGTGTATTTCAGTTTCTTGCAGTTACCGTACGGACTCAAAGGTTATGGACTTTTAATAACCGGGACTTGGTATGGACTGAGTTCGGAGCCTAACCAAGGAATGAACTAAGACTGTAAAGGACTTGGGGTAGGACAGACCCCCACCTGGTTAAGGCTCCCCGTTGTGTTGGTGATATGGACACCCGGTCACAGACCACACTGTGACCTTAAGAACTCAATCTGTGCGTCACTTTCCTGATAATGTTTTATAGTCATGTATATTGTCTTTGTTTACTGTTTAGTCCCGGAGTACTAAATTTTACTAGGGGGGTATGTGTCACCCTGGCCTGGATGCCACAAATATAATAAAGCTGTGTCTGAGAGCAAGGGGGAGGTTCTCTAGTCAGGGGAACATTAGCATGCAATACCTCCTGTCTCAGGCCAGTAGGGGGAGCAGGCTGCCCCTATAAAAGCTGGAACTGGGGGCAGGGTTAGGGAGAACTGGACAACCTGTCTCTGGATAGAGAAGTGTCCCAGAGCAGTGAGGGACAGTTGTATTGCACCCTAAGAGGACGTGTGGCTGTAGGAGAGCCACAAGCCAGGGACAAGATGTGAAGTACGCCTTTCCTGGCAGATAAAGAACCAAATTTACCAGACTTTGGTGTCTGAGGCTGTGAGGATTCCACATCCTACAGCAGATAACCAGTCCGCAGGGGACTGTACGTTCCTTGGCCTAAGAAGCCCGGAGGTTCCGCCACACCAGAAGGGACCAGCAGAGCCGTACCAGGCCGGGAGTAGAAAGGAACCCACGCTGCAAACCATACGGGCGAGAGGACACGGTGAGCTCGGGACTGTGGGCTGTTACCCTACCAGGAGGAGATAGCCAGAAGGAGTGCAGAGAGCACGGTAGGCCTACACCCTCACCCTGACCAGGGCCAATTTCCCAATTGCTCTCAGACATCCAGGTCCCCTCCTAGCCGGGACTGTTTGTGGGTCAGTTCACCTGTTCTAGTAAAGACCCTGGACTGCAACCTGTTGTCTGTGTGCTCCTTGCTCCTCCAGCACTAACGGTACTGGGAAGCCCTACACCATCACCCCCATCTTCCATTATACTGCCCTGGGGCTGCACTCTTCCCGTGGGGAGTCACACTATCCCAGCTGCATACATCATCAGCCCCAGTGGTCTACCTGGCAGCGGTGGTCCGCACTGACCGCAATCCACCGGTGGCATAGTTGGACACATCAACAGCGCGTCGCAGACTACCAATGGTCTGACCACCCTGAGCCACGCAACCGGGTTGCCACTACTACCCCCATCGTTTCCCGATTGCCCGGCTCCGAGTGCCCCACGGCCCAGGGGCCGAGTCACACGCAATACCCGTTTGTGGCGGGTTGGTCACGATCCTGCCGACTACGCCAAAGCTGACTCGCCCCCTGGGCCGTAGGGCACCCATAACCGGGCTTTAGTGCGATGATGGGGGTAGTAGTGGCAACCCGATCCCGTGGCTCAGGGTGGTCAGACCAAATGCTGCTGCAGTCTATTTATAGATTTGAATGTCCGACTACGCCACCCGTGGATTGCGGTCAGGGATAACTGCCGCTGCAAGGCAGACCACTGAGGGTGGTGTTGGTGTGCAGCAGAGGGATAGGACAACTCCCCACGGGAAGAGTATAGCCTCAGGGCAGTGTATGTGGATGCTGGGGGTGATGGTGCAGGCACAGCATAAATAACACAGAGTCCAATGATGCAGTCCAGGGTTTTACTCACAGTTGTTATCCATGTCATTTCTGTCAGCAATGACTGCCCAAGCCGTGCTGCGTCCACCAGGTGAGGGGCTCGATCAACCCCCAGACAATTCAGGAGTATGGCACAGGACCCCCTTCTGTCCTTTCTCTGGCCTCTCGTGCCCCACCGGTGACCAAACTTCTGTCCAGCTGCCGCGGATCTTTGCGGGCAAACGTTTGCCCCCGTTTCCCGCTATCTTATATGGTGCCTTCCTAGCAGGTTTGGCGGGGGGTCGCACCAATAGATGATCACGACCTCCGGTTCTTGGCTGAGGGATAATTTACCTCCACCAACTTGGGAATCCGGTACCCTTCCACGACCTGACCCTTCACCCGATATAACGCGGGTTTGCAACGGTTGCTGTCCGTTCTGCTCTCTCTTAGGGTCCCTTCTGCCTCCTTGTTTCTGGAGCCTTTCTACTCCTCTGTGTCTCCTCTTTCCTTCCTTCTCCTTCTTCTCTTCTCCTCTCTGGCTCCGGCCTTCACCCCAGGCCTGCCTTCTGAGCAGAGCTCCTACAGAGCCTCTGCTCCCTGTCACCTCTCCACTGTACTGAACTGACCACTGAACTAAGATGGCTCCCACCTTCTCTGTGTCTGAGCTCAGGTGACCTGCACCCAATGAGCTCCTTCCTATGCTCCAGAAACCGTCCCCTTCTGCTCCTACATCACTGGGTTCTCTCCCCCCTCCCCACTCCAGCCAGGGACATGGTCAGTTGTGCCTGCATTTAAATGGGAGCACCGTCGAGCTGTCCCCCGGAAATGGGGTGAGTGTGTGTATGCAGCTACTGAGCCCTGGTCCATACTCCATCCTTACCTGGGAGTGGAATATCACACCTCTGGTTGAGGTGCAATACCCCTGTAGCAACTGAACCCTCGGGGCGCTACATAAAGACTGTCAAGGACTCGGGGCAAGGACAGACCCCCACCTGGTTAAGGCTCCCGTTGTGTTGGTGAAATGGACACCCGGTCACGGATCATACTGTGACCCTCTCCTTTTGTTGGTGATATGGACACCCGGTCACAGGTCACACTGTGATCTAAAGAACTCAATATGTGATGTTGTTCATTATTTCCTTCCCTGTTGTGTTTATGGTCATGCATTTATACCCTGTATTTGTGTTCCTGTTTAGTCCCGGAGTACTAAATTTTACTAGGGGGGAATGTGTCACCCCAGGCCTGGATGCCACAACTATTAAAGGCTGTGTCTGAGAGCAGGAGGGAGGTTCCCTGATCAGGGACAATTAGCATACAGCACCTCCTGTCCCAGGCCAGTAGGGGGAGCTGGCTGCCCCTATAAAAGCTGGAACTGAGGGCAGGGTTAGAGAGAACTGGACGACCTAGCTCAGGACTGAGACTGGTCCCAGAGAAGTAGGGACAGTTGAGCTGTAGCCAAGGAGTCCGTGAGGCAGTGGAGAAGCTGCAGGCCAGGGACAGAGGCGACGAGAGCCGGTCCTGGCTGAGAGAATCACCACCGGACATTGGGGTCCGAGGCTGTCAGGGTTGCTAGCCCTGCAGCAGATAACCAACCCGCAAGGGATTTCAGGTTCCTTGGCCTAAGAAGCCTGGAGGCTCCACCACACCCGAGTCGCAAGCCATACTGGCGAAGTACACGGCCAGCTCGGGGACGTGGGCTATCATACCATGAAAAGGGGGATAGTCAGCAAGGGCAGAGAGAGAATGGTAGGCCTTCACACTTACCCTGACCAGTGGGGCTCGCCCGAATGTTCTCAGACACCCAGGCCCATTCCTACCCAGTACTCCCGTTGGGTCATTAGAAATACCTGCAATAAAGACACTGGACTGATTGAAGCGGTCTCTGAACTCTGATTATTGCGGCCTACACCATCACCCCCAGCATCCACCTACATTGCCCTAAGGCTACACTCTTCCCGTGGGGAGTTATCCTATCCCTGTGCTGCACACCAACACCAGCCTCAGCGGTCTGTCTTGAAGCAGCGGTCATCCCTGACCGCAATCCACGGGTGGCGTAGTCGGACATTCATAGCTCTACAAATAGACTGCCACAGTATTTGGTCTGACCACCCTGAGCCTTCCTTGCATTTTACCTCCTTCTCTCTCTAGCAATGGCACCAAGAATTCCCCTCGGGGGCGGTCATACCAGATGTGGTACCTCTACAGTTGCACAGGGGCCTAATAGGTAAATGGTCCCACAGCCACCTTAAAAATATTCCCTTTTCTATTAAGATTTAATGGCAAGTTCTGAGCTAATCAAAGGATTTGTTATAAATGTCTGATAGGTGTGTCCCAGAGGTGGGGTTCCTTTTTATGGGCCACTGTGAATCGGGAGATGGTCAGGTAGGCATGTCTCTCTCCATTTACATTTATAAGAGTTCTATAGAAGTGAATAGAAAGAACCAAGCATATATGCCCAGCTTGCTCTTCGCAGAAGATGAGGGTTGGAAGATCCATGTTCTCGCGATAGTTGTGGATGTGAGAAGTATATATGTGGCGCCCCTGAGGGTTCAGTCGCCACAGAAGTACTGCACCTCACCCAGAGGTGTGGTGTCTCCTTCTCTTTGGTAAGGAGGGAGTGCTGCCCGAAACTCAAACACCCGCATCCAACACTACACTACTCCAGGCCGGCTGGAAGGGCAACATGCTTGTGCGCATCTGCTGAGCCATTTTCCTGGCTGGAGTGGGGGGAACCCAGAGGTAGGGGGAACCAGTAGTGGGTGTGGGTGGAGGAAGCAGTTTAGGGGAGCACTTTGACAGTAAGTATATAAAGGGAAGCAATTTTAGGGTGGCAGGTTAGTAGGTTAGTCAGTGGGAGAAGACTGTCTGGGAGCAGAGTCTCTTACGAGCTCTGCTCCAGAAGAAGGGCCCATTCCTATAGGCCCAGGAGGGGAGCAGAGGAGTAGACTCCGATTTCCAGAAGGGATCCCAGGGGGTACGGCGAGTGCAGGACGGCACCCGTACGCCCCGAATCTGTCAGAAGACAGAGGGATCGTAGGCCGCAAGAAGGGGACCGGCCCCTGGATCAGCCATGTAACTTCAAGTCTCGGCTGGAAAAAACGGAGGCTTCTGGCTTTCATAGACCAGTTGCCGCAGCCTTATTCTAATCCCCGTGAGGGTCAAGCAGGTCCGGGAACTCCAATAAGATAGGAGGGACTTCAGAGCACCCGAGCGGGATTGAGAGTGGGGAAGTGCAGGGCAGGCGGGAGAAGACCCAGCGTGAAGACTGTCTAGCTAGGAGCACAAGAAAGCGGGGTTCCGTCAGGTGCTCCTAATCTGCCTGAGGAAGAGCTGAACCCCTGCCTGGTGAGCGCAGTGCGACGTGGGAGGCTGGCACCCGTACAGTGCACCAGTGGAACTTTCATAAGAACTGTGAGTAAAGACTCGGATGACTGCACCGTACTGCCTCCGTACATTATTTCAGCTGCGCCATCTTTCCCTCCCTGCACTGCAACGCCCAGCACAACCCTCGCTTTCTACACTGCCCTGAGGCCTGCTGCTCCACCTGTGGGGAGCAGTTCCATCATAAGCTGCCCTAACATCTGCCTCAGAGGACTGCTCCGCAGCGGCGGCTCCCTTTGGCCGCATTCCACAGGTGGCGTCACGAACTTTACAAATCCCCTATAGATATTCCCCTTTTTTTTGTTGACCGCCCTGGGCCACGGACCGGGCGAGCCACCGTGATATCATCCACCGGCATCCAGAGGCCTGGCTGCCGAGTACCCCACGGCTCTGGGGGCGCGTCAACTTCATAGAAATGCATTGGTACATCAAGATGTATAGAATAAGAATATTATTTAGTGCTTAAGATGGAAAACAGTCCTCCTAAATTTAGCAGTGCAGCTCATCGCTAAAGCTTCTGACTGCCATGCAAGAGGTTGTGAGTTTGAATCCTGGGATAAACCACATTTTTAAAAAATTAATAAATAAAAGCAAATAGTTATATATGAAAGCATAGAGATGGAAGAGGGCCCTTCACCCATTGTTCTAAGAAAGCGAATCTACTCATAAATCAGTAGCATACAGTGCGACTGGACCCCCCTCCCTCATGGGTCCCTATACAGCTGAACCGGCTGCACATGCGGTATGTATGCCCCCACATTAATCTATCAGCTGATATTTGCAGGTTCAGACAACTTCAATCTGTATGGGGACTTTAAAGAGGTTGTACTAAGTTAAGAAGTTGTCTCCTACCCATTGGATAGGGAATAACTTCCTGATCACTGGAGATCCAACCACTGGGATCCCCGCAAATCCTGAAAACCAAATCTATGGGTGTCCCAATGGTACGACCCCTTTAAGATCTGGAGATAAGTTGTGCCTGTCATCCGCTTCCTACAAATATTATGTACATAACTATCAGGAGGGAATGGGGCTGTATATTTCTATGATATGCAATGCTATAGTTTGCATTCCTGGTTTTGGTGTCTTTCTTATACTTGCAGTGTAATCTGAAGCCAATAAACTTTTGGATGAACTTCTTAAGATGAATTGAGTGAAGACGTCAGCACAGATCCCAAATCAGTAATAGTGGAAGGATCCCACCACACAACTATGGAGTTCTAGCACATATAAGAAATCCATTGATGTAATTTTTGGGTTAGGGTACTTTTTTAGACATGTGTCTATCAAAGACAAAGGGTTGCGGTCACCCACCATAAGCCCATTAGTTCTGCATACCGGTGATCTGATGTTTGTCAAAATTTGTATGCTGATCATTTAACGTTAATCACAATTTGTCAACTTTTTTTTTTTTTTAGCTACAATGCAACTATGGACTATTTTGTGTTTTTTTTTGTAGAATACACATTTGCCCACATTTACCATAACTAGCAATGCCTTTTGAGAAAATGAAACCTATGTTTGCTCTGAGCATGTTAATTTGCAGAATTTTCAGTCTTTTTTCGGCTAAAATGAAATAATTTCGAAGACCATACCCACTAACCCGGCGCTACACTTCTTCATTCTCAGAATCAGTGGAGGGTTCAAGGGTTGAACTTTACTAATCATAAAGTGATCGCCCATTCTAGAAATACGCCATTACTTTACAAGATGGAAATAATTCTTTAAAAAGTAGCTAAGCATTGATTTTTTGAATAATGACTTTCCATTCTGCAATTATTGAACCTTGCAAATCACTTTATAAGGGGATTTTTCTTCATTCCTGTAAAAAAAATTGTCCTTTCTGTTCTCCAGTCTATTTGCCTGCCTTTGGCTGCATTGGTGTCAGAATGTACTCATTTGGAGTACCGATGCTGGCAGTGATGGGTCAGCACTTTTTATTATTATTATTTATTTAGTTATATAGCACCATTGATTCCATGGTTCTGTACATGAGAAGGGGTTATGTACAAAATACAAATATAAATTACAGTGAACAAACTAACAATGATAGACTGGTACAGAGAGGAGAGGACCCTACCCTTGCAGGCTTACACTCTACAGGGTAATGGGGAAGGAGACAGTAGGTTGGGGGGTTGCAGTAGCTCCGGTGGTGGTGAGGAGGCACCACGTCATGGCATGTAAACTTTCTTGAAGAGATGAGTTTTCAAGTTTCGCATGAAAGTTCCGAGAGTGGCGGATAATCGGATGCGTTGCGGAACAGAATTCCAGATGATGAGGGATACTCGGGAGAAGTCTTGGAGGCGACTGAGTGAGGAAGGTATGAATGTGGAGGAGAGAAGGAGGACCGGAGACTACGTATAGGAAGATATCGGGAGATTAGTTCTGAGATATTCGGAGGAGATGGATGGCTTTGTAGGTCAGTGTTAGTAGTTTGAACTGGATGCGCTGGGGAATTGAGAGCCAGTGAAGAGATTTGCACAGGGGAGAAGCCGAGGAATAGTGAGGAGAGAGATGAACTAGTCGAGCAGCAGAGTTGAGGATGGACTGGAGAGGTGCGAGAGTGTCAACAGGTAGGCCACAGAGGAGGATGTGGCGGGAGATGATGAGGGCATGCACTAACATTTTAGTAGATTCAGGGTTGAGGAAGGGACAGATTATTGAAATATTTTTGAGTTGGAGGAGGCACGAGGTGGAAAGAGCTTGGATGTGCGATTTGAAGAACAGGGCAGAGTCGAGGGTTACTCCGAGGCAGCCGATATCTGGTACTGCTGAAAGCGTGGTGTTCTTAATTGTGGTAGAGCAGGTAGGGGGTATGGTATGATGGAGGAAAGATGATGAGTTCAGTTTTATCCACATTGAGTTTTAGGAAGCAGGAGGAGAAGAAGGAGGATGTGGCTGATAGACTCTTTGGTCTTGTCTCCTCTGAGTGTTGTGCTTATCAGAACAATCTCCTGCAGCAGCAGAACACTCATAGGAAAGTACAAGTGCTGACCTATCACTGCTATCAGCTGTACTCCCAATGCATACATTCTGACACCAATGCAGCTGACGGCAGGCGAATAGATGGGAAAAGCAAAAGGTTTGGAAGCCACTGACATGCAATTTTTTACAGGAAAGAAGACAAATCCCCTAACAACATGATTTGCAAACTTTTATAACTTTCTACGCTAGACAAAATTATTTAAAAAAATAAAAGTTTAGTTATGATAATGGGATGGCATTTTAGGACCTTCTTATAGGAGTACTTAGGAGTCTGATGCTGTCAAGTGGAACCTGAAAGCTGCCTTATGTTTATCTTTCCTATAGGATCCCTTCCTGAATGGCTAATTTACTCACTAATGAAGTTATATATCCTCCTGTTTCTGTATCTGTATACTGTATAAATAAATATATTTACTATTTTCTTAAGAGTTTGGTGAAGACCCCATTGAGAACTGTAATGGGGATAGTAATGATTATTACCCAGCTTTTGAAAAATGTTCTTGGGAGACGAGCTGTCACCTCTCCTCTCACGTGAATACTTGTATTCCCCATAAAATAAGAGTTCTGGAGCATCTTCTCTCAGAACTCTGCATTGTGGAATTCCTCAGTTATTCCTCCTGGAAATGTATAAAAAATAACTTGATATCTGGATGTAATGATTCCCTTGGGATGATTTGTGGTCAATTGGAGTGTCTTTACATAGTCTGATACTGTAAGTACTGATGGAAAGTATCTGTCACGGGTGTGTCAGATGTGACAGACAGTCGTCCTGCAGTTGGTTGCAGAAGATGTCTACGTTTGGCATTACAGACACCTTCTTAGATCTGTCTCACTCTAGGACCCAGCGGCTACCTCCCTCCTGCTAATTGACAACCAGGCCTGGGTGTTTATATACTTGCTGTTTGCTACTGGGAGGTGCCTGTGATATTCACATGTTCCCTTGTGAAGGCTTGGAGCTATTGTAGTCTGTTTACTTCCTCTCTGGTGTTAGGAGGATGTTTGGTGTACTCTCTCTGAAGTCGGCTCAAGCTAAGTTATTTTCCTCCGTGTTTGTCTCCCTTGTTGTCTTTAGTTGTTAGTGGGGACTAACTAGTGCTCACCCTGTCCTTCCCTTTCTAGGGAAAGCTCTAGGGAAATACAAGGTTTAGGTTCCTGTGCGGTGATTGGTGAGGAACCAATATAGGGACGATCGGGGAGACAGAGTGATATCAGATCAGCCTAGGAGGTCTCCACTCCCCCTTTCCCTAGAGTCTGAGCTCCCTTCCCCTCTTTCCTTCGTGTTGCACTTAGTCTTTCCCACACCTTGCGTGACAGTATCTGAATGTAAAGGCGCACATCTTAAGTAATGGTAATGGTATAGTAACATCAATATATCAACGTATTCATACATTTCCAGGAGGAATAACAGGAACATTCAATACAAAATTTTAATAAAAGATGCTCCAAATTTTTATTTTTTTTTAGGATATTTAATAAAACAGACTGTCAGGTCTTCGTCTATGTATATCCTACATTAATAGTTAATAGGGCATGTTACATTATACAGAATGTGATTTTGATACATACAATCCTATTGTTATGAAAATAAACCTAAGTCGGATAGACATATTATATACATTCTGTAAAATGTGGATTCACAACAGATGGGGGGTGCAGCCCGTATAACCACATGGATATGTTTAGCTTGGATGGTACTGGAGATTCCTCAGTCACTGCCATAAACAGACGCGTTTTTGCATAAAGGATTTAGGATGTGAATATTTACACAATTGGAGCATCAGAAAGCGTGATACGGAGGCTGCTGACATGATATGTGGAACGTTACTGGAACATAATGAAGAACATGTTGGTGGCTAAGCCTGGTTGTATTATCTTATTTATAAGGTTTTAATGGAATTTAATGATTGGACTTTTCAAGAAATATTCTAGCTAGATTTATTTGTAGAAGATAACACAAAGAAATGTTCTGTTCCTCAAGGCAAAATTATATATCAAAGCCTACAAGGAACTCAGATTTCTGCCGACAGGTGTGGAGTCAAAGGCCTCTATCCAGATTAGATGAAAGTCGGCCAAACCTCCCAAAATTCATCCGGGGTGGTCAAACATCTGATCTTTATAGGGGCCTCCCGACTGTCCCTCAACAGATGATGTTACGAGAGAGAAGGATCAGGTAGTTGGAATTTAATCGCCTGATTCTTTCATTTTCGGAGGATATAAGCCACCACCGGGTGTATCTGGAGGCACCGTTTCTTCTCTCCCAGCTGTAAATCCATTAACACTTTGTTGAATGAATGCTCAGCCAACAATCTATGGACAATTTATCCTTGCCGTCCACATAGTAGTCCACACCCTACTGGCAAGCTCGCCATTGGAAGATTCAGCACAGAAGAACCTGCCTCAGATGACTGTTAATAACCTCATTAATAGCAGCCAAGACATGTACAGTGGGGGAAATAAGTATTTGATCCCTTGCTGTTTTTGTAAGTTTGCCCACTGACAAAGACATGAACAGTCTATAATTTTAAGGGTAGGTTAATTTTAACATTGAGAGATAGAATATCGAAAAAAAAAATCAAGAAAATCACATTGTATAAATTAGATAATTTTTTTTGCATTTTGCAGTGAGAAGTAAGTATTTGATCCCTCTGGCAAACAACACTTAATACTTGGTGGCAAAACCCTTGTTGGCAAGCACAGCAGTCAGACGTTTCTTGTAGTTGATGATGAGGGTTGCGCACATGTCAGGAGGAATTTTGGTCCACTCCTCTTTGCAGATCATCTCTAAATCATTACAATTTTGAGCTTGGCAACTCGGAGCTTCAACTCCCTCCATAAATTTTCTATGGGATTAAGGTCTGGAGACTGGCTAGGCCACTCCATGACCTTACTTTGCTTCTTTTTGAGCCACTCCTTTGTTGCCTTGGCTGTATGTTTTGGGTCATTGTCTTGCTGGAAGACCCAGCCACGACCCATCTTCAATGCTCTTACTGAGGGAAGGAGGTTGTTGGCCAAAATCTCACGATACATGACCCCATCCATCTTCCCTTCAGTGCGGTGCAGTCGTCATGTCCCCTTTGCAGAAAAGTACCCCCAAAGTATAATGTTTCCCCCACCATGCTTCACGGTGGGGACGATGTTCTTAGGGTTGTACTCATCCTTCTTCTTCCTCCAAACACGGCGAGTTGAGGTAATGCCAAAGAGCTCAATTTTTGTCTCATCTGACCACAGCACCTTCTCCCAATAACTCACAGAATCATCCATGTGTTCGTTGGCAAACTTCAGACGGGCCTGCACATGTGCCTTCTTGATCAGGGGGACCTTGCAGGCACTGCTAGATTTTAAACCTTTAAGGCGTAATGTGTTGCCAATGGTTTTCTTGGTGACTGTGGTCCCAGCTGCCTTGAGATCATTAACAAGTTCCCCCCATGTAGTTTTAGGCTGATCTCTCACTTTCCTCATGATCAAGGATACCCCACGAGGTGAGATTTTGCATGGTGCCCCAGATCAATGTCGATTAAGAGTCATTTTGTATTTCTTACATTTTCTTACTATTGCACCAACAGTTGTCTCCATCTCACCCAGCGTCTTACTTATGGTTTTGTAGCCCATTCCAGCTTTGTGCAGGTCTATGATCTTGTCCCTAACAGAAAGCTCTTTGGTCTTGCCCATGTTGTAGAGGTTAGAGTCTGACTGATTAATTGAGTCTGTGGACAGGGGTCTTTTATACAGGTGACTATGTAAGACAGCTGTCTTTAATGCAGGTAACGAGTTGATTAGGAGCGTCTAACTGGTCTGTAGGAGCCAGAACTCAATGGTTTGTAGGGGATCAAATACTTATTTCTCACTGCAAAATGCAAAAAAATTATCAAATTTATACAATGTGATTTTCTTTATTTTTGGGGGGGATATTCTATTTCTCAATGCTAAAATTAACCTACCCTTAAAATTATAGACTGTTCATGTCTTTGTCAGTGGGCAAACTTACAAAAATAGCAAGGGATCAAATAATTACTTCCCCCACTGTAAGTGCGGGGGGCTTCGGCGCGAGGCACTCACACTCTACACTGAATAAATCGAGATGTTTTGAAAATTTTACATTTTTTCATCATTTGCAGATCAGTAACATGTCTATCCATCTTGTGATTTCCATACTTCCACGACTTTTCCTTCTTGGTGTTGTGATTTCATTGTTGAGAAGTACATAAATAAAAAAAAAAAACAATATACAACATCAAAATAAACACCACATGTATTAAGTAGCAGAAAAGCTTATTAAATGGTAATACAAAACCAGACACAGTTCACATACAAAACTAAAAGCTAATTATTAAGACACAAAAAATACTCCTGAGTAAGCAAGCGGCGGAACGCATCAGCTCATGTGCTTGATGCTCCATGACTGCACTAACAGGACTGCCCTCCCAACTTGGGGTGATATTCAGTATATTTTCCCAATTTCACATCACGTTGTTTCTTACAATACATTTGCCTAGAGCACCTCATTCAAATGATCTCATATATTTTTCTATTGTGGTTCTGGTTTATTAGTGGTAAGTAGGTGGTCTGGACCTACGGCGGTAGATTAGGTTATCGGTGCCGCTGGAGCTTTGCTACCCTATTACACAATACATATGTGGTTCATCTTATGACTTTGTGTGTGCTTTAATTTTCTTTAACTTTATATGTGATCTGTGTGTGGTTTTTAATTGTCATTTTCTGATGTTTGTATATGAGGATGCCCCAGTTTTCCCAAGACTGCAGGTGTTGGAGATGACAATTAGACAGGGTGATTTGTACTCTTCAATCCCTTTGGATAACCCTCCACCAGAGGAGTCTTGCAGTCACTTTCTCCACTTTTCTACAGTGAACATATTTATGCTTGATCGAGCCAAGTGTGCATAGACTGTTGGCCGAACCCTTCGATATCGGCCGATGTTAGTCTAGCGTGTATGGGGTTTTTAGTGTCGTCATAACTCTTACATTGTCGTGGACTCTAAAATTGCTGTAAGCTGAGATGTCCATTGGGCTGTAAATACCTTTTTTTAACTTATTAAACAAGTATGTAATGGTCCCAAAAGAGGAGGGTTGGACCCGCTCATAAAAGTATCACAAAATCTTTCAGTAAGCCCAGGCTTTTGGTCAAAAGGGTGCAGCAGAAGGCAAACAAATTTGGAATTGAGTTTGGATCAATCACTAGGGTCCATTTCTTATGGACTGATTCACAAATTACCAGATAGATATTATTGATGATATGTTATGTGTGAACAATGGTGAGAATGAGACTCCGATGCAATATATGGACATGCACGTGATGGATGGTGGACCTAAGGAACCCCAGTCTTACAATGCATGAGAGGGATAAAGGATGAGGGACTGGTGGTAAGTGTCTGGATATTGAGTACATTTGTGTAGAGAGCATTATACACAATGTGTAGCCGTGAACTAAGAGCCACAGGGCGTTCCATTTTAGAGTTGGCCATAATCCTGGAAGCCGGGCAGGAGCATAAAGCAGGGAGAGGTCATCCTCCTCCAGTCCTCAGCTGTTTATCATCCCCACCCCCCACCATATTAGTGCATCTCCTAATTCTGCTTCTATCGACCGACCATCAAGTCCTCCATAAATCAGGGACCAATACAAGGCACCTCCAACAAGAAGATGTCAAAGAGAAGATAAACTATAATACCATTAATCTGATAAGTAACTAAACTACCCAGGAGCTCCTCCAGTGATGTGGACCTAGTTACATGGGGTGTGGAGGAATATGGACCTAGAAAAGCCACACCAGGGGCAGACATACCATTACTGCAACCTATGCAGCCACACAGGTCCCCAAGAGATAAGGGGGCCACCTCCAAAGACGCAAGCAGCTCCTATCACACACACGAATAGGGCTGCAATAAAAAGAGCTATTGGACTGTAAAGGGCCTATATCCTGTTCTTTTCACAGGGGCCCTTTTCTGTATGTGTCTGTCCCTCCTCATATTATGTGAATTGCTTGTGCAAAAGAGACGCACATCTGTATGACTTTAAAAACATTTGTATTAATATGTCCACTACTAGGACAACCCCCTTCTCACTCTGAATGTTTTCCCCCTTAAAATAAAAACACCTATACTCACCTCCGGTGCCGGCGCCGTGTCAGTGATGTCAGTACTCAAGTTCCTCAGGCTCACGAGAGGTTGTTGTGTCAAGTGAGCCCTGCTCCCAATCAGCGTTGACGTCACTGTCTCCTCCTTCGGCCATATAAGTAATCAGGAGGAAGTGAGAGCTGCGGCTGGTGGCTCACTTCCTCCTCCTTACTTATACGTCTGAAGGAGCGGACAGCGACACCAGCACTGATTGGACACAGGGCTCACTTGACATAACAACCTCTTGTGAGCCCCGGGATTTCGAGTGCTGACATCGCTGGAACTGTGCTGACACTGCTGGAACTGTGCCGACACCACTGGAACTGTGCCGACACGGGAGGTGAGTATAAGTGTTTTTATTTTAATGAGGGCAAACATTCAGAGTGAGAAGGGGTTGTCCCAGTAGTGGACAACCCCTTTAACATCACATTGTTATTATAGAACCTATTGTACAGAGATGACCAGCGCTAAGTAGGTGCTACTTATCTCCATCAACGGAGGCATCGTGTCTGTGTTCCAAATGCATTCACAGCTGTCAGTGAAAAACTAGCAGGTCACTATTAAGTCCTGCCTAAGCCAGGGCCTATCAGGCAACTGCATATGGCAACCATAGGTGTCATTCCTAGACACTGGACTATAATATTCAACCACTTACTACCTGGCGATTTTAAGTTTTTGCTCTTAAAACTTTTCCTCCCGTTCCAGTTTTTTTTTGCGGAATAAGGTGTTTTAATGACACTATTCGTTTTACCATACAATGAACTGAAAAAAACGAAAAAATATATATATATTTCTTATTTAAATTAGTGAAAAAAAATTGAGAAATAAGAAAAAAAAAAAATTGATTTGTGTTGCAATTTTCTGAGAACCCTTCCTTTCTTATTTTTCAGTGGAGCTAGGTGAGGGCTTGATTTTGGAGTGGTGAGCTATCACTTTTGTTGATAGCATTTTGGGCTACCTATGACATTTTGATCGTTATTTCTAGAATTTTTTAAGGGAGGTGGTATAAAACGCATGTCTGGCATTTTTACTTTTTTGTCTTTACATTTACCAGGTGGGTTGGTTAATTTTATATGATGATAGATTGGACTTTTACAGATGTGGTGTTTCCAAAAATGCATAGATTTTTAAAGGGACAAAATACGGTGTTTCAAATTTTTTTTACATTTTTTTTTTATATATTTTAGAGACCTTGAACCTGTGATTGTTTAACAGAGCCAGCATCTGCCAGGAATGGTGCAAGCTCAGCTTCTGAACCCACAACATTCACAGGCACCCGATGTGTGACATACAGTACATGTCCATCACAGGTCGGGAAGGGGTTGTTACCATTAGGGTGAAGTCAGACTGTCGTATTACTCATAAGAGGATCTTCTCGCAATCCTTTGACTGGCTGTCGGCTCTCCTCACCTGAACGTGAAAGCATATACAGGTGCATCTCACTGAATTAGAATATCATCAAAAAGTAAATTTATTTTAGTTCTTCAATACAACAAGTGAAACTTATAAATTATATAGAGTTATTACAAACAGAGTGATCTATTTCAAGTGTTTATTTCAGTTAATGTTGATGATTATGGCTTACAGCCAATGAAAACATAAAAGTCATTATCTCAGTAAATTAGAATACTTTATAACACCAGCTTGAAAAATGATTTTAAAATCTGAAATGTTGGCCTACTGAAATGTATGTTCAGTAAATGCCCTCAATACTTGGTCGGGGCTCCTTTTGCATCAATTACTGCATTAATGCGGCGTGGCATGGAGGCGATCAGCATGTGGCACTGCTGAGGTGTTATGGAAGCCCAGGTTGCTTTGATAGCAGCCTTCAGCTCGTCTGCATTGTTGGGTCTGGTGTCTCTCATCTTCCTCTTGACAATACCCCATAGATTTTGTTGGCATATGCAACAGATTAGGACTTATTATAAGTAAAAGGAGGACTTTATACTAACCAGACAGCAGATGGCGATAGTGTGTAAAGTTATATGCTTGCTATAATGGTGGGAGGAAAGCTCTCAATTGTTGGTTGTTTTTACTTTCTGTGTTTTTTTCTTTCCTGAATGTGTTATGTCAGCAGCACACGGACTGTGTGACACTGAATTGTATCTCATGTTTATCCAGTATGAAGTAAATACTGTTTACTCAAGATATCTTGCTGATTGAAGCTCTCGTAAGTACAGTGGTGACTGTAAGAAGATGCACTCTGCGACAGGTTATGGGCCCAGACACTAAAGCCCAGACACTACAGGCCCGCACTACAATGGTGTTAAGGTCAGGCGAGTTTGCTGGCCAATCAAGCACAGTGATACTGTTGTGTGTAAACCAGGTATTGATACTTTTGGCAGTGTGGACAGGGGCCAAGTCCTGCTGGAGAATGACATTTCCATCTCCAAAAAGCTTGTCGGCAGAGGGAAGCATGAAGTGCGCTAAAATTTCCTGGTAGACGGCTGCGCTGACTTTGGTCTTGATAAAGCACAGTGGACCTCCACCAGCAGATGACATGGCTCCCCAAACCATCACTGATTGTGGAAACTTCACACTAGACCTCAAGCAGCTTGGATTGTGGCCTCTCCACTCTTCCTCCAGACTCTGGGACCTTGTGGAGTGTGTCAATGACTGCCTTCTGGACATCTGTCAAGTCAGCAGTCTTCCCCATGATTGTGGAGCCTACTGAAACAGACTAAGGGACCTTTTTAAATGCTTAGGAAGCCTTTGCAGGTGTTTTTTGTTAACTATTTTCATTTACTGAAATAATGACTTTTGTGTTTTCATTGGCTGTAAGCCATAATCATCAAAATTAAAAGAAATAAACACTTGAAATAGATCACTCTGTTTGTAATGACACTATATAATATATGAGTTTCACTTTTTGTATTGAAGAATTTAAAGAAATTAACTCTTTGATGAAATTCTAATTTAGTGAGATGCACCTGTATTTCTATGGAGCTGCCATGCTCAGGCCAGGAGAGCCGACAGACAGTCCGAGGATTGCGATGAGATCCTTGCGCGAGTAATATGGCAGTAGGGATCTTGGCTGTTGCTGCAGAATTTCAGCTGTGACAATTATCACAGCATGAAATGGAGAACAACATAATGTAATAAAACACACCTGAATCTATATGAAAATATACCTTAAAGTGGTAAAGAACCTGCATAAAAGAAACACAGTGTGGGTGTAATTACAAGGAACTGTTCAATAACTCAGCACCAGGGATAAAATACACCGTTGCTACATTCTTCAGATACTAAATGTTTGTTTTTATAGAGAGAATAATAAAATCAAAAAGGTATCATTAAATGTAAAAGAGTTAAAATGAAAGGTATTAAAAATTATAACAGAGCAAAAATATCAGTAAAATGTGATAACACAGGAGCATGGCATATAAGAAATGTAATACTGAGCCTTACTACTACTATAGCAAGTAGTTCACTGATTATGATTGCTCATGGGGCAAGTGTTCAGGAGTAGCAAACTGGGCAACTGCCCATCATTGCTTCTAGGATGTATCCTAGGACTGGATTTTCAGAAGAAACCTGAGAGAAACCTCTTAAAGTGGTCCTCCTAGAATTTATAAAAAGAGGGAAAAGAGGAAGAAAGGAAATATCATTATAAATAAATTCCTAAATATCTTTAATTAGAAATTCACACTGTTTTATGACTATAGAATTAATATGTTACACTGATAGAAACCTGTCCTAAAATATTAATAGTACAGGAGCCTACGTGTGCCGAAGGAAGCTCTGCCTCTCAATTCATATCTATGAAGATGTGCTGCCAGTGGATATTGTGATCTTATAGTAGATACTGTATACCAAGGGTGGTGAGGTAAGAAGAGGCTGCTCACACAGCTGTCCACCATGTCTATCTGATCTAATACTGGAGATAGCATGGCTTCTGAGGAAAGTTGAGGCTGCTCACACTGCTGTCTACCCTGTCTATTTGATCTAATACCGGAGATACCAGGAGTGCTGAGCTAAGAAGATGCTGTTCACAATGCTGTCCACCCTGTTTATTTGATCTAATACTGGAGATACCAGGGGTGCTAATTTAATAAGAGGCTGCTCACATTGCTGTCCACCCAGTTTATGTGATCTAATTCTGGAGATACCAGGGGTGCTGATGTAGGAAGATACTGCTCTCAATTCTGTCCATCCTGTCTATCTGATCTAATATTGGAGATGTCAGGGTGCTGATGGTCAGATGGTGTCCTCCATCTTTATGGTTTAATTCGAGAGATACTAAGGGTGCTGAGGTAACAAGAGGCTGCTCACACTGCTGCTGACCATGTCTTACTGAGCTAATACTGGAGTACCTGGTAGTGCTGAGATAAGAAGAAGCTTTTCACACTGCTGTCCACCCTATCTATCGAATCTAATACTGGAGACAGCAAGAGTGCTGAGGTAAGAAGAGGCTGCTTACACTGCTATCCACTGTGTCTATCTGACCTAATACTGGAGAGCTCAAGGGTACTGAGGTAAGAAGAGGCTGATCACCCTGCTGTCCATCCTGCCTTTCTGATCTAATACTGGAAATACCAGTGGTGCAGAAGTAAGAAGAAAGTGCTCACACTGGTGTACATATCGGCAATCTGATCAAATATTGGAGATAGCATGGGTTCTGAAGTAAGAAGAGGCTGCTCACACTGCTATCTACTTGTCTATCTGATCTAATACTGGAGATACTAGGGGTGCTGAGGTAAGAAGAGGCTGATCACACTGCTGTCTACCCTGTCTATCTCAGCTAATCCTGGATATAACAGGAGTGCTGAGGTAAGAAGAGGCTTCTCTCACTGCTGTCCATACTAGATATTGTAGATATTGTGATCTAAACTCTCAGCAAAAAGCATTATAAAGCTGTAAACAAGTAATCAATAATATTGTGATGAGCTCAAAGAGTTAAGTCCTTCATACACGTTAGCAGAATCCACTGAATTCGATAGGATTGTCTCACTATCTAATGTGTATGGGGGCTTCAGACTCTAACCCGACTAATGGTGTCGGGGGAGAGAAGGATCCGAATGTTGGAATTTCAGGAGCCGACCCTTGGGTTTGGTGGGAAGATAAGCCGCAAGGTCTCTGTTAGCTTAGAGGTGTCTGTCAGCAGATCCCTCATAGAGATCACAGGAACATTCCTGTGTGTGAAGAACTTGGGGAGCCAAATGATTATTCTGCTGACAGCTATCTATTAGTGATGATCGAGCATGCTCGCTACTGATCGGTGCTCGCCCGAGCATCTCACTGCTTGAAATGCTCGGCGCTCGCCGAGTATTTCCGGGTTGCTCGGGCGGGAAATCGGGTCCCCTCCCTTCATGTTTGGCGCTCTTTAGAGAGCCAATGAACATTCAGGAATTGCCTGCCATGCACTGTAATGCCGTAGCCATGTTGGTTGTGGCCATTACAGTGATTGGCTGGCCGCACAGCGTCATCAGGTCTATATCAGACCTGGCGCCGCCATGCTCGTCACAGTCACTCCAGATCAGACAGTGTAGGGAGAGCTGCTGCTGTGTCAGGGAGAGATTTGATCGTGTATTAGGTAGTGTAGGGAGAAAAACCGTACATTACACATATACATCTTAACAAACAGTCCTTCTGAGGACTAATCCATCTGCAGAGATATCAGGCAGGCAGGGTGTATAGGCAGGCGGTGTATATAGCAGACTGCAGTGCATATAGCACAAGAGGCTCCATTCCAATTCTGCCTTCTGCTGCTGTTAGAAATTTCTATACAAAGGCCCAGGTCTCAGGGGCCAGGAATACTTTTCTTTGGATCTTAATCCTCATTATTTGCTTAAAAAGCAATCCAGAGAACACCGTTTTTCTGCGCCATTTGCTTGTTTTGGGAGAGGTGCTGCTGCGTCAGGGACAAATTTGCTTGTGTATTAGGTAGTGTAGGGAGAAAAACCGTACATTACACATATCCATCTTAACAAACAGTCCTTCTGAGGACTAATCTATCTGCAGAGATATCAGGCAGGCAGGGTGTATAGGCAGGCAGTGTATATAGCAGACTGCAGTGCATATAGCACAAGAGGCTCTATTCCAATTCTGCCTTCTGCTGCTGTTAGATATTTCTATACAAAGGTCCAGGTCTCAGGGGCCAGGAATACTTTTCTTTGGATCTTAATCCTCATTATTTGCTTAAAAAGCAATCCAGAGAACACCATTTTTTATGCGCCATTTGCTTCTTGGCACTGCAGAATACAGCCAGGTCCTTTCCATATTAGAGCGCTAGGAATCCAGCTATGTAAAACTCTGTTTTCTCCGTCAAACGGATCACATATACGTTGTCAGAAAATACTGCCATTTCTGGCCTCCATTAAAAATTTCCTCTAGTGTGTCATTGAAGCAATTCACCGCAGTTTGCTGTTCAAACTACTTACCTACAGGCCAGGTACTTAAAACCCTGTTTTCTCTATCACACGGATCACATATAAGTTCGCTCCAAACTCAGTCATTTGTAGTGAGCGTGGAAGATACTGTCCTGCATTTCAAATGGGCAAGGCACGTGGCAAGGGACGGGGAACTAGATGTGATGGTAATGGTGCATGCAGAGGCCGAGAACAAGGCCGTGGGCAAGCCGAAATTGTGCCACAACAAACACCAACATCTTCTCGCCTGACCTTCCTGTCCCAATTTCTAGGGGACCGCAGCACACCACTATTGAACCCAGAGCAGTGTCAAAAGGTTGTTGGTTGGATAGCGGATAATGCTTCCAGTCACTTAGCCACCACCACCACCACCCTGTCTTCCACATGGTCAAGTCTCAGTAGCTGTGAGTCTGGACCACATATTCCTCACCTCTTCCTCCTTCTTCCCACTATGCCGAGTGCCCGGAGACAACTGATCCCACACTTGGACACTCTGAAGAGCTGTTCACTTTTTCATTTATAGATTTGGGCCTCTCACCCGGTCCACTTGAAGCGGTTCAAGAGGAGATCACGTGTAGCGATGCCCAAATATTTGAGCAGCCACGGTCACGCGAAGGCGACGGTGGGAAAGTGTCTCAAGAGGTGGACAATGATGAGACACAATTGCCAGAAAGTCAGGAGGAGGACCAGGGTGCGGAAGTGGAAGACGAAGTGGTGGATGATATAGTAACTGACCCAACCTGGCAGGAGGACATGCAGAGCGAGGACAGCAGCACACAGGGGGAGGGAGGCAGAGCACCCCAACAGGTAGGAAGAAGCAGTGTGGTGGCCGCAGACAGAAGGCAGGCAACCATTCAGCAGGGGTGGCAAAACGACCAGCCTGACCACCACCAGCATGATCAGGCACATGGCAGCAAAGCACCCCACTTTGTGGGCCGAACCTCAGTGTCCAGATACAGTGTCTGCGGGTGGCACCATTGCTTCTTCCGCTGTTGTGCATGCAAGCCAATCCTCTGTCCATGATGCATGCAAAGACACCTCCTGCCCTGTGTCGTTGCACACTCTCAAGTAGCAACATCACGAAGCACGTCCATGTCCTTGTCCCAGTGCAGCGTTCAGTTGTCCATACCACAGTCCTTGGAACACAAGCGCAAATATGCAGCCAATGCCCCACAGGCCACACTACTAAATTCTCACATTTCACGACTGCTTGCACTCGAAATGTTGCCTTTTAGGCTCGTAGAGACGGAAGCAGTCCGCAACCTGATGGCGGCGGCCGTCCCTTGGTACTCGGTCCCCAGCCGCCACTAATTCTCCCGGTGTGCCGTCCCCGCATTACACAAGCACGTGTCCCAAAACATTAGCCGTGCTCTCAACAAAGCAGTTACCGGTAAAGTCCACTTAACCACGGACACATGTACAAGTGCTTGTGGGCAGGGACAGTACATCTCGCTGACGGCACACTGGGTTAACATAGTGGAAGCCGGGACCCAGTCGGACCGTGGGACAGAACACGTCCTCCCGACGCCAAGGATTGCGGGCCCTAGGTCAATCAGGGTTGCCCCCACGGTCTACAGCTCCTGCACCTCATCCTCTTCAGCCTCCTCCTCCTCTTCAGCCTCCATCTCCGAAATGACCGCATCAGTCACAAGCTGGAAGCACTGCAGCAATGCCTCGGCCAAGAGGCAACAGGCTGTGCTGAAGCTAATCTACTTAGCTGAAAAACCGCACAATGCTAAAGAGTTGTGGACAGCTCTGAAAGAGCAGGCAGATCTGTGGGTCACACCGCTGAACCTACAGCCAGGCATGGTCGTGTGTGACAATGGCCAGAACCTGGTGGCGGCTCTGAGGCGAGGCTAGCTCACACATGTACCATGCCTCGCCCATGTGCTTAACCTTGTGGTTCATCAGTTTCTCAAATCCTACCCAGAACTGCCGGATCTGCTTGTTAAAGTGCGCCGCCTGTGTGCCCATTTTAGAAAGTCAGCTACAGCTTCCGCCGTCCTTGCAGTGTTTCAGCAGCATTTCCAGCTTCCGGCTCACAGACTGGTGTTGGAACTCTACACTGCAGATGTTGGGAAGGATTTGTGGGCAGAAGAGGGCCGTTGTTGAGTACCAGTGTAGCGCCCTGAGGGCTCGGTTGCTACAGGGGTATTGCACCTCAACCAGAGGTGTGATGTTCCACTCCCGGGTAAGGATGGAGTGTGGACCAGGGCTCAGTTAGCTGCACACACACACTCCCCATTTCCGGGGGACAGCTCGACGGTGCTCCCAGCTGCGGGCACAGCTGACCATGTCCCTGGCTGGAGTGGGGAGGGGGGAAGAGAACCCAGTGGTGTAGGAGCAGAGAGAGGCGGTTTCTGGAGCATAGGAAGGAGCTCATTGGGTGCAGGTCACCTGAGCTCAGGCACAGAGAAGCAGATAAAAGGTGGGAGCCATCTTAAGTCGTAGAGAGAGAGGGGAGGAGTAGTTCAGTCAGAGCAGAAGGTAGAGAGAGCTGACAGGGAGCAGCGGCTCAGGCTGAGCTCAGCTCCATGAGGCAGGCCTAGAGAGAAGGCCGGGGCCAGAGAGGAGAAGAGGAGAAGGAGAAGGAAGGAAGGACAAGAGACAGAGGAGTGGAAGGGCTCCAGAAACAAGAAGGCAGAAGGGACCCTAAGAGTGCAGAACGGCCAGCAACCGTTGCATACCCCATTATACTGGGTGGAAGGGTCAGGCTGTGGAAAGGTACCGGATCCCTAAGTTGGTGGAGGCGAATCTACCCTCAACCAAGAACCGGAGGTTGTGACCATTTATTGGTGCGACCCCCCGCTAAACCTGCTAGGAAGGCACCATATAGGATAGCGGGAAGTGAAGGCCAACGCTTACCCGCCATGGTCCGCGGTAGCTGGACAGAAGTCAGGACACTGGTGGGGCACGAGAGGCCAGAGAAAGGACAGAAGGGGGTCCTGTGCCATACTCCTGAATTACCTGGGGGTTGACCGAGCTCCTCGTCTGGTGGACGCAGCACGGCTCGGGCAGTCCTTGCTGACAGAAGTGACTTGGATAACAACTGTGAGTAAAAGACCCTGGACTGCATCATTGGACTCTGTGTGATTTCTGCTGCGCCTGCACCATCACCCCCAGCATCCACTTCCCCTCCCTGAGGCTACACTCTTCCTGTGGGGGGTTATCCTACCCCTCTGCTGCACACTAACACCAGCCTCAGCGGTCTGCCTCGCAGTGGCGGTTATCCTTGACCGCAATCCACGGGTGGCGTTGTCGGACATTCACAAATCTATAAATAGACTGCCACAACATTTGGTCTGACCACCGTGAGCCACGGGATCGGGTTGCCACTACTACCCCCAGCATCGTACAGAAGCCCTGTTCTGGGTACCCCACGGCCCAGGGGGCGAGTCAGCTTTGGCGTAGTCGGCAGGATCGTGACCAACCCGCCACAAACGGGTATTGCATGCCTGAGAAGAGACTGTTTCACTGCATTGAATGTGGCACCCGCCTCAGCAGAACGGACGCCATCATGTGCGCGCCAAAAGACCACAGGAAGCCACCGCCCATCGTGTGCCAGGTCCCAGAATGGCGCCAAAGATGGAGCCCACCCCCAACAGCCATGAGTGCGGCTGTAGAGATGTCCATCAATGTGGGGGGGCTGCCCCTGAGAGTGATTGTCAGCAGATTGCTCCGGGACCACCCCCAACAGGGGCGGAAAGAGAGGAAAACCGGGGGGCAGGGTGTGGTTTGGATCAGTCTCACCAGACCACACCCGGAGATGGAGAGCAGCACCAGTTCCAGCACCCTAACGGGTGGCTTGCTGCAGGCCATCTCGGCCCTGTACAGCCTCAAGGAGTTGATGGCGCAGCTCCCAGGAGGAGACCCGGAGTTCCTTCGGACGGCGTTGGAGGATTTGGACCGAAGGATGGTCCAGGCGCAGCGGGAAGCTGAAGAAGGGTGGAGAAAGGAGATGGCCCGGCGGATCGCGGCCCAGCAGCACGGGACGCCGCCAGCACCGACCAGCGAGCCAGCCCCTGAGGACGAGGAGCGGAGGCCTGAAGCTGAGAGCAGCGTAGCCCTGGAGGCAGGTAAGGGGGTCACCCCCGCCACCAACCCTAGTGCCACCAACCTGCCTCTGGACGTTGTCGCGGAGCCAGACGTTCCGGGCGTCGCTGTGCCTACCCCGCTCCCACCGCTGGCACACAGGCCCCAAGCCCCGAGTCCCGTCGCCGAGTCAAGCCCCAGGCCGTGCCCCCTAGCTTCAGATGCGGTCGGAGGCGGTTCGCACCAGGCCTGGTCGCAAGGCCTGGCACCTCCAGGCGCCCCTGAACCACGTGCGCCCCCTGTCCCGAAGCCACCACCTTTAGGGGCCGACCTGTACAGCCAGCTCGCCGTTCCCGACAGGGAGCCGGTCCCTGTGCCGGAGGGATGGGTCCACCCCAGTCGGCAGAAGGACCTGTCCGCAGAGGCCGAGGCTCCGCTTGCTCCGCTCCTGCCCGTACCGCAGCCAGTCACCGTTTCTCAGCTCCCGGGGGAAGAGGTCCGGATAGAATGGGACCAGACCGGGGAGGACCCGATGGGGTTTGCACAGGAGATGCGGGCAGCCGCAGTCCGCAGGTGGGAGATCTGTGAGCAGCTTGCGAGGGAGGAGCGGGCACGGCGCCAGGAGGAGCAGCTGCAGGCCCGGAGCGCAGAGGAGAAGAAGCGGACTCGTCGAAGCCCCCATGCAGCACGCGGTCCTAAAGTAACTGGGACCGTGGTAAAGTGCCACCAGGAGGAACGGTGGGGTTTATTCGGGATCCTACCACAGACACGGACCTCTTTGTGAATAGGAGGGACGTGGAGAGTCATCTGCCTGAGGGTCACCGAGGACGGGATCTGTATCCGGGGGACTTGTTGTCCTACACCCGACATCGAGGATTACGGGGGTGGTATGCCCTCAATGTCCAGAGGGTGGAGGAGGAACAGTACAAGGAGCATTGCTACCCAGATGAACCGGACGGGTCTGGAGAGTATGGCGAGGAGGAAGAGCGTGCACAAGGAGAACGCCGTTGCTAAAGGAAAATGTGAGTGCACTGTACATAGTTACCCGTTAGGGTACAGAAGAAAAAGTTCACCCCGGATGGGGACTGTTGCCTGACTGTTGTCTAGGTGTTGTTTGAGTAATAACCGGCTGAGGACTGAGAGCAGCCACTTTTTATGAACTATCCGGCCGTGGACTGGGAGCGGTCAATTCTGTAAATAGTTGCACTTCCTAAAGTGCCCCCTACTGGTTTTATAAGAGACTACCACAACAACTGACCTCAGAACAAAAACCCGTTAGAGGTGGCCGAAGACGAGGTCCAGCAGCTGGATCAGCTACGCCCTGCAGCCACCCCAGGGCCTTCGTTGAGGGTTTACGAACGGGTCCCTCATGTTTGTGTTTACAAGTTTGTATTTTATAGAAAGATGGACACCTGGTTGCAAAGCGCACTGTGACCAGTTAACAAAAGTTTTACATGAAGAATGTTTATAAGAAAAATGTTTTATATGTGACAGATGTGGTTATAAAAGTGAAAAGAGTTTTATAATGTTTTATATATGTGAAGATATTCTTATAATAATTGCTGAAAGAGAAAATGTGCCAGTAACGTTAAAAGAGAAAAATTGCCTCCCATAAAGGGATGAGTAATAATGGCTTATAATTTTATATATGGATGCATTCTAAAAACTTGCATGTTTTTGAATTGTCTTTTGCTCTGTTCCAGCCCGAGGATGTGCTGAGGTTTATCAGGGGGGAATGTAGCACCCCGAGGGCTCGGTTGCTACAGGGGTATTGCACCTTAACCAGAGGTGTGATGTTCCACTCCCGGGTAAGGATGGAGTGTGGACCAGGGCTCAGTTAGTTGCACACACACTCCCCATTTCCGGGGGACAGCCCGACAGTGCTCCCAGCTGCGGGCACAACTGACCATGTCCCTGGCTGGAGTGGGGATGGGGGAGAGAACCCAGTGGTGTAGGAGCAGAGAGAGGCGGTTTCTGGAGCATAGGAAGGAGCTCATTGGGTGCAGGTCACCTGAGCTCAGGCACAGAGAAGCAGATAAAAGGTGGGAGCCATCTTAAGTAGTAGAGAGAGAGGGGAGGAGTAGTTCAGTCAGAGCAGAAGGGAGAGAGAGCTGACAGGGAGCAGCGGCTCAGGCTGAGCTCAGCTCGACGAGGCAGGCCTAGAGAGAAGGCCGGGGCCAGAGAGGAGAAGAGGAGAAGGAGAAGGAAGGAAGGAGAAGAGACAGAGGAGTGGAAGGGCTCCAGAAACAAGAAGGCAAAAGGGACCCTAAGAGTGCAGAACGGCCAGCAACCGTTGCATAACCCATTATACTGGGGGGAAGGGTCAGGCTGTGGAAAGGTACCGGATCCCTAAGTTGGTGGAGGCGAATCTACCCTCAACCAAGAACCGGAGGTTGAGACCATTTATTGGTGCGACCCCCCGCTAAACCTGCTAGGAAGGCACCATATAGGATAGCGGGAAGTGAAGGCCAACGCTTACCCGACACGGTCTGCGGTAGCCGGACAGAAGTCAGGACACTGGTGGGGCACGAAAGGCCAGAGAAAGGACAGAAGGGGGTCCTGTGCCATACTCCTGAATTGCCTGGGGGTTGACCGAGCTCCTCGCCTGGTGGACGCAGCACGGCTCGGGCAGTCCTTGCTGACAGAAGTGACTTGGATAACAACTGTGAGTAAAAGACCCTGGACTGCATCATTGGACTCTGAGTAATTTCTGCTGCGCCTGCACTATCACTCCCAGCATCCACTTACACTGCCCTGAGGCTACACTCTTCCCGTGGTGAGTTATCACACCCCTGTGCAGCACACTAACACCAGCCTCAGCGGTCTGCCTCGCAGCGGCGGTTACTCTTGACCGCAATCCACGGGTGGCGTAGTCGGACATTCACAAATCTATAAATAGACTGCCACAACATTTGGTCTGACCACCCTGAGCCACGGGATCGCGTTACCCCCAGCATCGTACAGAAGCCCGGTTCCGGGTACCCCACGGCCCAGGGGGCGAGTCACCAGCATCAACAAGGCCGTCGGTATTCAGTTCAGACTCCACACATAAGACCTCAGGAGTGGACATGGATGTCAAACATATGTACCATCCTCCAAAACTTTGATGACTCCACCAAGATGGGAAGTGGCGATGACAGTTATTACTTGTTGGTGACACTTCTAGACCCACGCCACAAGGAGAACTTTATATCTCTTATTCCTGAGGCGGACAGGTCTACAAAAATGGGGCTATACCAGAAGGCCCTTGTTGCGGAACTATTAAAAAAATTCCCATCTAAAAACGCTGGCAGCAGAGGGCACACTTCATTGGACAACCAAGGAGTACAGGCGAGAGAGACACAACTTTAATCCAGCAGAGGCAGGGGAACACTGTCAAAGTTCTGGGAGAGTTTTCTCAGACCCTCCCATCCACAGGCCCTGAGGCGCGGGGTACTCTCACAAGGAGTGCAAAGTTTGGGAAGATGCTGAAGAAGTACATTGCCGACCGTACCAACGTCCTTCGTGATTCCTCCGTGCCTTATAATTATTGGGTATCCAAGTTGGATACGTGGAATGAACTGGCTCTCTATGCCTTGGAGGTCCTGGCCTGCCCTGCCGCCAGCACTTTATCAGAGCGGGATTTTAGTGCCGCTGATGGAATTATAACTGATAAGCACATCCGCCTGTCAACTGAAAATGCTGACAGGCTGAATCTTATAAAAATGAACAAGGGCTGGATTGGGCCAGACTTTTCAACACAACCGAATGATAGCAGCGTAACATAAACTCAAATCCAGTGTCTTTTCTTGGGAGGTGTATTCCCATGCACCTTTTCACACCCACACATGGGTATATGACGCGCCCCTGGGCCTGTGTCGCGCTGCGTTGCGCACGCGGGAGCTTACCCGGAGCCGGATCTGTTTAGGGTTGTAGTCTCGTGGCGGTGACCCGGTCCGTGCCCAGGGAGTCAAACTGGACGGCAGTCTGTTAGCGGTAGAAAATGGTTGATGACTACGCCACCCGTTGAATGCAGCCAGGGGGCTGCTGCTGCAGGGCAGACCGCTGAGGCCGGTGGAAGGATGGTGCAGCGTGATAGTATAACCCCCAACGGGAGGGGTATGGCCTCAGGGCAGCCGACGTGGATGATGGGGGTAGCAGGAACCACTCAGAGACGGTATGGTAGCGTTCAGGGTCTTTACTGGTAACAACGATAGACCCTCCCGGAGTACTTGCTAGCGAACGGGGCCTGGTCAGTCCTTGAGCAGATGGGATCTCCCCTGGCCAGGCGTAGTTGTAGGCCTCCCAAGCTGACTGTACTCTTCTGGCTACCTTGCTAGAAGCTGATGTAAGTAGCCCACGTCCCTGAGTGTACCGTGTGGTGCTCACCCGTATGGCCGGTGACTCGGGGCCTTCTAATGGCTTCCGCTCCACGATGGCGGTGCTGGTCCCACGCGTGTGACCGGGCCTTCGGGCTTCTGGGCCAGGGGACCTGAAATCCCCTGCCTGACGGATTCTGCTGCTGGGTAGAAGTTAGTCCCCACAGCCTCGGACTCCGGGTCCGGTAAAGAATCTTCTTAGTCAGGGCGAGCTCTTTAGCTGCCAGCCCCTGACTCCTTGTGACTCTGCTGCTTCCTATGCTGCTCTTGTCTCTACTCTTCCTGGACTCCAGGCTCAGGCCCCTGGACAGGGCCTGCCTGTGGAGCAGAGCCCATAGAGCAGCTCTGCTCCCTGTCTTCTCCTCTCAGAACTCTCTACTCTGCCTCAGCCCCAGGTTTATATAGGGGAAGTCCTTCCCCTCCCAAGACTGGGCAGGAGGTGTGGCATGCACAGGATCCCTGACCAAAGGACCTCCCACCTGCTCTCAGACGTAATATCTCTATCACTGTGACAACCAGACCCCTGGGGTGTCACACTCCCCCCTAGTGAAATTTAGTACTCCGGGACTAAACACTTTTTAGAAAAATATAACAAGGTATATCAAAGAACAATAAAATACAATAAGGAAACACAATAAGATGGTCACGGATGTCCGCAACCGGGTGCAGTCTTTGAAGAGCAAGGTGTCCATTTCACCAAAACAGGGAGACGTAACCAGGTAGGGGTCTGTCCTACCCCGAGTCCTTAACAGTCTTTTAGTCCATCCTGGGTTACGCTCCACTAACTGTACAAAGGATTCCCGGTAAATCCACCAAGGACTCCTATAAATAACTGGAAACACATAATATTTACAAGATATGGCCGCTCTCAGTCCTCGGCCAGTGGGGATAAGGATTGGCTGCTCACAGTCCTCAGCCTGTGGGGAGATGGGATGGCTGCTCACAGTCCTCAGCCTGGTTAAGGATAGGGGACACGCGGGAACAGTTCACACTTGTCCCAACGGGGACCATATTTTAATTAGCAACACAAGTACCCCTATGGGTAACTATGTACAGTTCCACTTTACCGTACTTCAGTAACGGCATCCTCCTGCTCCTTCTTGTGTGTAGGCTTCAGACCCGTCCGGGTCCTCTTGGATTTCCTCGTATTGGTAGTACTGCAGCTCCTCCTTGGTTAACGTGGAGGGCGTACAGTCCTTTTGCACCTGGGGAGTTCAGGCCTTGCGACCAGGCGTGGAGACGGTCGCCGTTGATGACGCCCGGGGTCAGAGGGTGCAACTTTGGGCCTGGGCGCGGGCTGGTGGTGGTAGTGCCCAGGGCTGGAGGGCTTGGCCGCAGGGCTTGTTGCGGGGGCTGGAGCAGGTCGGTGTCTGCAGCGCCCGGAATCGGCGGCTCCACCAGGGGGCCCGGGAGCAGGCTGACGCTGGCAGCGTCCGGGACAGGGAGACTCCTCTTACCTGCTCCCGCGACCGCTCCTGCGTCACGCGTCTTCTCCCGGCGCTGGTCGGGGCCGGCGACGACTGGGGCACTGCCGATGCTGGGCAGCTTAGTCTGCTGCCGGTCCGCCATCTTGCTGTCCGTTCCTGGTGTCCTCCTCCCCCCTAGTGGACCGTGGCCTACCTTCCGGAGATCCTCTTCCGTAGGCCGCGGCTCCGCAGTCAATCGTCGGGGTAGAGGACCTGGCGTCGCGCTCCTGTGACGTCGGCGTCTGCTGGGCTCCTTCCAGGACCTTACGCAACGTCCGGACGTGAGGCGGGGCTTCCGTTCTCGCGCGCTTTCGGAGTCCACGCCCCTCTTCTTCCCGCGCGGCGTCCTCAAGATGGCGTCCAATGGCGGGAAAACTCCACGGATGGCGGGAAGAAGGCTGAAGATGGCGCCGGATGGCGGGAAACTTCACCGATGGCGGGAAGAAGGCTGAAGATGGCGCCGGATGGCGGGAATCTTCACCGCTGGTAAGTTTGAACAGTCTTTGCTTTTCAGGCACGCAGTACCCGGTGGTTGCGGGCACGAAATCCTGCCGACTACGCCAAAGTTGACGCGCCCCTGGGCCTGTGTCGCGCTGCGTTGCGCACGCGGGAGCTTACCCGGAGCCGGATCTGTTTAGGGTTGTAGTCTCGTGGCGGTGACCCGGTCCGTGCCCAGGGAGTCAAACTGGACGGCAGTCTGTTAGCGGTAGAAAATGGTTGATGACTACGCCACCCGTTGAATGCAGCCAGGGGGCTGCTGCTGCAGGGCAGACCGCTGAGGCCGGTGGAAGGATGGTGCAGCGTGATAGTATAACCCCCAACGGGAGGGGTATGGCCTCAGGGCAGCCGACGTGGATGATGGGGGTAGCAGGAACCACTCAGAGACGGTATGGTAGCGTTCAGGGTCTTTACTGGTAACAACGATAGACCCTCCCGGAGTACTTGCTAGCGAACGGGGCCTGGTCAGTCCTTGAGCAGATGGGATCTCCCCTGGCCAGGCGTAGTTGTAGGCCTCCCAAGCTGACTGTACTCTTCTGGCTACCTTGCTAGAAGCTGATGTAAGTAGCCCACGTCCCTGAGTGTACCGTGTGGTGCTCACCCGTATGGCCGGTGACTCGGGGCCTTCTAATGGCTTCCGCTCCACGATGGCGGTGCTGGTCCCACGCGTGTGACCGGGCCTTCGGGCTTCTGGGCCAGGGGACCTGAAATCCCCTGCCTGACGGATTCTGCTGCTGGGTAGAAGTTAGTCCCCACAGCCTCGGACTCCGGGTCCGGTAAAGAATCTTCTTAGTCAGGGCGAGCTCTTTAGCTGCCAGCCCCTGACTCCTTGTGACTCTGCTGCTTCCTATGCTGCTCTTGTCTCTACTCTTCCTGGACTCCAGGCTCAGGCCCCTGGACAGGGCCTGCCTGTGGAGCAGAGCCCATAGAGCAGCTCTGCTCCCTGTCTTCTCCTCTCAGAACTCTCTACTCTGCCTCAGCCCCAGGTTTATATAGGGGAAGTCCTTCCCCTCCCAAGACTGGGCAGGAGGTGTGGCATGCACAGGATCCCTGACCAAAGGACCTCCCACCTGCTCTCAGACGTAATATCTCTATCACTGTGACAACCAGACCCCTGGGGTGTCACATATACGCTTCCTGATTTTGTCTATTTGCTCTTGTCCTCCTCCTTCTCCTCATCCTCCACCACCATATCACCAGGGTGACCGTGGTCCGTGATGCAACACCCACATAATTTTTTTAAAGGGTGTTTATGATGCCCGTGAAAATTTTTTTTTGTACAGTATGTTCATGTATACCCCCCAGGGGTAAATGTTTGTCAGCCCATACACTTAGTGCATGGGCATTACAAGTATAGGAGGCCCCGCTCCTTTCTAATGGGAACATTTTTTTATGAGGCCCTCCTCCACGTCTCTTCCAAGGGGCATTGAAGTGCCTCCAAATTTTTGGCAGCCCTTGCATTCACTGCGTAGGCCAACACTATGGGAGACTCTCTCCTTTCAAATGGGAATTTGTCATTACTGTGGCCCTGCTCCGTGTGTCTTTAAATTCTTAGTGGGTTTTTTCCTAAAATTGGTCAGCCGTTGGACTCACTGCATACCCTATAACTGTATAGCAGACCCTCTCCTTTCTAATGGGAACATGTCGTACCTTGTTACTGTGGTCCTGCTCTATGTGTCTTTAAATTCTTAGTGGGGTTTTTCCCAAATTTTGGCAGCCCTTTCAGTCACAGCATGGGCATTACCACAATAGGAGACCCGCTCCTTTATAATGGGAATATTTTTTTTACTGAGACCCTCCTCTATGTCTCTTCAAAGGGGTATTGGGTCGCATCCAAATTTTTGGCAGCCCTTGCAGTCACTGGATACGCAATAACAGTATAGGAGACCCACTTGTTAATAATGGGAACAACAAAGTGACGCGCCCCCTGGGCCGTGAGGTACTCGGCAGCTGGGCCTATGGATGCCGGTATGGGGAATATCACGGTGGCTGACCCGGTCCGTGACCCAGGGCGGTCAGTAAAAAGGGAAATTTATAGGGGATTTGGGAAAGTTCGTGACGCCACCTGTGGATTGCGGCTAAAGGGTGCCGCCGCTGCGGAGCAGTCCTCTGGAGCTGGTGTTACGGCAGCAGGGATGGTGTGGCTCTCCACAGGTAGAGCTGACTCCAGGGCAGTGTAGGACGTGTAGGTTACGCTGGGCGTTGTAGTGCCGTGAGGGAGAGATGGCGCAGATGAAAGAAGAGATGGAGGCAGTGCGGTGCAGTCATCCGAGTTTTTACTCACAGCTCTTATGACGGTTCCACTGGTGCACTGTACAGGTGTCAATCTCCCACGTCGCGCTGCGTTCACCAGGCAGGGGTTCAGCACTTCCTCAGGCAGATTAGGAGTACCTGACAGAACCCCACTTTCTTGTATTCCTAGCTAGACCGTCTTCACGCTGGGTCTTTCTCCCTCCTGCCCTGTGCTTCCCACTCTCAATCCCGCTCGGGTGCTCTGAAGTCCCTCCTGTTTCGTCGGAGTTCCCGGACCTGCTTGACCCTCACGGGGATTAGAATGAGGCTTCATCAACTGGCTATAGAAGCCAGAAGCCTCCGGTTTTCCCAGCCGAGACGTAGAGTTACACGACTGGTCCAGGGGCCGGTCCCCCCCCTTACACGACTGGTCCAGGGGCCGGTCCCTCTGTCTTCTGACAGATGCGGGGCGTACGGGTGCCATCCTGCACTTGCCGTACCCCCTAGGATCCCTTCTGTAGATCGGAGCCTACTCCTCTGCTCCCCACCTGGGCCTCTAGGACTGAACCCTGCTTGTGGAGCAGAGCTCCTAAAGAGACTCTGCTCCCAGACTGTTCTCCACTGACTAATCTGCCACCCTAAGATGGCCTCCTTTTTTATACCTCACTCTATAGTGCTCCCTCAAACTGCTTCCTCCACCCACACCCACTACTGGTTCCCCCTACCTCTGGGTTCCCCCCACTCCAGCCAGGGTCAGGGCTCAGCAGGAACATACATTGCGTCTTGCCCTTCCAGCCGGCCTGGAGCAGTGTAGTGTTGGATGCAGGTGTTCGGGTTCCAGGCAGCACTCCCTCCTTACCTGAGAGAAGGGGATACCACACCTCTGGGTGAGGTGCAGTACCTCTGTGGCGACTGAACCCTCAGGGGCGCCACAAAAGCATAGCCGGCTGATGGCTCTCTAACAATAGCTACGGCCGACTACTGGCCTTTTAAGAATAGTAAGGGCCGTCTGGTGTCCCTGTAAAAATAGGCTTTATGACTTTCAGAGTCCCTCCATCATAAATAAAAAAGTGTGTGTCTGATGATGTGTCACACACCACATTGCCAGATAAGGTTGTAAAATGTTAAAATGACATTTCCTGGTGAATGCATTTGTCTTAAAAAATAACGTAAAAAAAACAAAACAATAGGATCTTTCTTTAGTATAAAAAACAGCATCACCAATTTCACCTCAATGTAATCACATTGTTCAGCTCATGCACCTCCTCCTCCATCTCCGAAATGATCACATCAGTCACAAGCTGACAGCACTGCCTTGGCCAAGAGGCAACAGGCTGTGCTGAAGATAACATGCTTAATGCTTAATTGACAAACCGCCCAGCGCTGCAGAGTTGTTGAAAGCTGTAACACAGCAGCCTGATCTGTGGCTCTCACCGCTGAACCTACAGCCAGGCATGGTCATGTGTGACAATGGGCGGAACCTGGTGACGGAGAAATGACAGCCGGGGTAGATACGGTTTCCCTCTATGCCAGCCCTTTCACCGAATATGGCTGTGGTGAAATACAACTCCCACTGAGAAGCTGTTTCAGATTGAAAAACATTGTGCCCACCAGAGGATTTGATTCTGAGGGCTAACCTTTCTCACCCGCTCAAGAGCCCCATAGCAGCTGCAAAGGTAGCGCTATCATGAACTCTCCTGAGGTAGAAGCCAAGGGGCTTCTCAGTAGAAGGTAGTGGGACCGTCCAACCCTGCTGAGAAGCAGTCCTGGCTAAGAAAAGTGTGTCGGAAGGTTCCCGGTCACTCTATGGCTGCTTTTTTACTGAGGAGGAAACACACGCAAACACGGGGAGAACATACAAAGTCCTTGCAGATGTTGTCCTTGCTGGGATTTGAACCCAGGATCCCAGCGCTGCAAGGCTTCAGTGCTAACCACTGATCCAATGTGCTGCTGTTCACCCTCTAATATCTAACAGTCTGGAGAAACTTGCACCTACTGCCACTCTATCTTCAGCTCCTTTGTGAGAAAATGTATTTGGGCAGCCACTCAGTCTACCAAATAAAATTCCTGAAAAGGAAATTGGGGATGGCTTCGCTACTGGTACTGGAGGCAGTGCTAATACCATGGTGTCGTACCATAGTTTGATGGAGATATTCCAGGCTGGTAGGAGGCAAGCAGATTCCCACAGAAAAGTACCAGCAGTAATGTTCAGGCCACATTTCAAGTGCAAGCAGCTTTAGAGGACTTCCTGGGAGAAATGACACGCAGGGTAGATAGGGTTTCCCTCTATGCCAGTCCTTTCACCGAGCAAAATACAACTCTCAGCCAAAAAAGTTGTGGACTGGCTTCGTACCGTCCCTGGCCACATTCACCTGTTCACGTGTTTGTGGTTAGGCGGTCCTTCCCAGTAAGTGAACTAAGGAGGGCACGGGTAATGTTGTGGGACCCGTGCTTGTGGAAAGTGGAGGCGATATCGGGAAATATAGTGGTGACTGGGAACCGAGTATGGACACCCGGCCGCCGCCGGCATGAGGTTGTGAAAAGCTTCCGCCTCCACGAGCCTAAAAGGCCACATTTCTAGTGCAAGCAGCTGTCAAAAATTTGGCAGTATAGTATTGCAGCCTGTGGGTGGGTGGGTGGCTGCCTGCATACTTGCGCTTGCGTTTAAAGGAATGGGGTAGGGACAACTGAACGCTGCAGTGGGACAAGGATGTGGACGGTGATTGTTGCAATTCTGCAACGACAGGTGCATGGCGGGAGGCATCTTCGCATGCGCCAAGGATCACTTATAATGGGCACACTTTTAGGCAGTGACCTGGGAGTCAGAGATGCTTCCAGAGGTCTTCCCCATGCTGTTCCCATGTCTTTTCAGCACTGTATGCATGTGCCTGATGATGTGTCACACACCACATGGCCAGATAAGGTTGTAAAATGTTAAAATGACATTTCCTGGTGAATGCATTCGTCTTGGTTGAAAGCAATTCAAAAGTGCAAAAACGCATCAAAAAAGCTATGTGTGAACCTAGCCCAAGTTGTGGAGGAGTATTTTTGTTTTTGGTTATTTATTTTGCCTTATATACAAGTCATTACCCTGGAAAGGATGTTCCTTAACATATTTCCCATGAAAATCCATTTTGGTTTTGTTTTTGTATGTTTTACTGTGAGTCCGTAAAAGTGGTGTAATACTTTGACCACGTTGCTGACAGCAGTGATCTGGGAGTCAGAAATGCTTCCATTGGTCTTCCCCATGCTGTTCCCATGTCATTTGAGCACTGTTCCCATCGATTTGGGCAATTTTTAGGCCCTCTGCAGACCGCCGGGGGGAGCTGCTTGAAAAATGCTCGAGTTTCCCATAGACTTACATTGGGCTCGTTGCTCGGGTCGAGCACCCGAGTATTCCAATTTGCTCGACCCGAGCAACGAGTACCCGAGCATTTTAGTGCTCGCTCATCATTACTATCTATTGTGCGCTGGGGGGTCTTCCTATTGAGTCATTTAGTCAATGAAAGTGTCAATCCAATGGGGATCCATGCCACAGCAAATGGAAAAGTTAACAGATACAGTAGATATCTTAAAAATGAGATACATGCACACAGTGTTATCCGAACACCGTTATGATGGACTGAAGGTTAATGACCCCGTTATGCAGAGTTAATTCTTTAGGAAATACGAGCCAGGCTTCCAAACCCTCACTAAACTCCTTTACCCAAAAATTAACATTGGCCGACTAGATCTAAATGGCTACTTGTGGTCTGTGGTGACAGATACACCAATACTATGTCATTACAGTCACATGATGTCAATTTCTCAGAACTTTGAGTCGAAAGACCCTATTTTTTTCACCAGTTTTTGGAAAAAGGAAATCGAAGCAGCTCAAATAATTCGTTCCAACTTCTATACTAAGTATACATTGACTTGCTATGGATGGTATATGTAGCCAGCTAGCTGTATATGTTAATAGTAATAATAGTATTTACAAAACCAAAAGAATCCATAACATACCAGAAGTCTCAATGCCTCTGTGAGCATCGTGTATTCATAATGCACATCATGCTTTGTGGTATTTGGGTGGTGGCCTCTGACACCCTTGAGCTTGTCTCACGCCCATATGGTGGTCCCTTCTGTGCTCATTCTAATTACATTCTTCATGAAATCTGGCAGCAAATATTTTAGAAATTATTACAACTAGATCTGGAGCAGCAATAGAATAGTTGATATAATAGAAATGTCATAGAAATGTGAATAGAGCGGGTGGACCTTCCTAGAAAGGAGAATTCTGGAATATTACAGTACTGTGTGAACATGACTCCATTGTCACCAGAGGATACAGAGCTGTTGATGACAACATAGACTCCTATAGACTATAATGGAGCATGGGCCCCACTAGATATCAAGGTTCATGGTAGATTAAATGTAATGAAAAGCCAAGAATATTATAATGTAACGAGTTGCACCGCTGCTGGCTTCATGATTTAGGTTATGTTCACACATCATGGTTTTTTCAGCGTTTTTTGATGCAAATTTTCAGCTCCGTTTCACAGTACCAGAAAAGTCTATGAGATTCCAGAAATCTGTTTTGCATGTTTTTTTTTGCAAAATAGAGCACGTCACTTCTTTCAGCGTTTTTAGCGTTTTTTTCACGCATTGGAAGTAATGGGTTGTGAAAAAAACGCTGAAAAAGCACATGTGTCAGGTTTTTTCAGCGTTTTTTTGTGCCAAAACCAGAATTAGATTTTTTTTTCACTGAACTTAATGTACATGCATAAAAGAGACTAAAAAAGTTGAAAAAAGGCACCAAAAAACAAGCAAAAAGCAAGAAAAATCCTGAACAACCCTCCTGGAAAGAGATCAGGTTTTGCTGCAGTTTTGCTGCAGAAAAAAAAAATGCTGAAAAAACATGATGTGTGAACATAGCCTAAAAGAAAGTGTGCCCCAAATGTCAAATGATTAAGCTGAGCTCACTCTATATCTCCCATACAATATAATGGAGGATGACTACCTAGACCTGGACAGCTCTTTGCAGCTATCAAAGTGCATGGGATATTAAATGTAAACAGAAGTTATCTAAGGCCAATATAATGTGTACGGGTCACCATTACTCCTCCTGACCCATATATATAAAAATTATGAAGACCCAAAGGCAATTACTTAAAGGGGTTGTTTCAACATGATAAATGGTTGAACATGCAAAGTGCTTGCAATTTAGCAATTTATTTGTTATTAAAAACAATCTCCAATCCCAAGAACAGAGGGATTTTTAATTTTATAGGGTTCTGCTAGGTCACCGAACACCGCTGACTTCCATCAGAGGTAGCCAGTCTCCTAGTCAAGGAGTTCAGAGGTTAAACTCTTTTTGCTATAGAGCTCGTAAGCTCTGCTCTGAAGCTGGCTGAATTACTGGAACCGGCCAGCTTTAGCACCACTGCTCTCCTCTGCTGCTGCAAAGGTGGCAAAATACTGGAGGGGAGATATGTTTAACTGAGGCTGTTAGTTCAGTGATTTAAAACCTAGAAGTTTGCTTCAGCACACTAACCGCTGAGGAGTTAATCGGCCATTTTTAATGGGATAGATTTTATGTGAACAGCTGTAGAGTGGGTGGGAGGCTGTTCACCATATCTCCACGGGGTGTGGTCTGGGATATAAATAGCCAGCCTGTTGAATCATGAATGGCTCAGTGTATCTGGAGAGGCTAGCTCCATAGCTCCAGAGAGAGGAGCTTATGTTTGTATAACCTGAACCGTGTGTTGTGCTAAACCCTGAGTGTCCGAATTCCTGTGGACGTATTGGACTATGTTGTACAGTTTCTATTTTAGTTTTGCTGTAATGCCAGAAGAGTCATGTTTGATTTGATGAACTTTATGTTGGTTTATGTCATTTTTTAATAAACCAACAAAATATTTAAAGAGACAGTGTTCCTGAATCTACCTCCATGTACAGTCGAGTGAGCCAATCTACCACAACATGTAAGGGGGGAATTTGGCCGACATCTATTTCCACGCCCCTAAACAACTTACATAGGGATGAGTCCCTGGATGTGTGCATGTGATTACGATTCGGTTACAGACACCTTCAGGATATGTTCTAGCACAATTTGTATGGCAGCGGACCCCTTTAACGTCACGTTGAAGAAAACAAATGGTTTTGCAAAAATATAGTCTTGTTTACTGAGGTTAATGTATATATACAAAGGGTAGCAGTCACAATGCTTAATTTCTTCTTCTGCATTACATTACAGAGGTTTATGCATAACGGTTTTGGATGGCAGAACATTACTTGTGAGGAACGTTACATATGCATATCAGGTTACAATGGGGACCTCCATATTCCCGGTACAAGGACACTTGGGTCAATGTGTTACACTGTGCCCACTGCGCCCTAACTGCACTCTGTGAATGGTGTAAGGGGCTCTCACTAGCTTCTACCTTACGGATGTGCACCAGCCTGGCTAATCCTGTATTCCTCCACTGTGAACCTCCAAGACTGGCTAACACTGAGACTTGTTTTAACTCTTCCTGTTTAGGTGCCTCAATGTGCCTGCTATGAGGAAAACTGCCGCCACTGTAGATTGCTTGCTCAAGGACTTGCTCCCTTGCCGGTGTGTTACTTCACACACACCCAGTCATGACAGAACTCCAGCTCTCTCTCCACCAACCATAAAATCAGGAACTCACACACTGGTCTCTATTACTCCTCCCCAACTATGGGCCGGCCCTACAGTTAACCCTGTCACTCCTAATTAACAGGAACTGCAGTCTCCAGGAGGATAAAACATGCCATACAATACAATTTGCACACAATATAACAAAAGAGGTATTCAGAGGGGTGTTACGCCATCTTCTTAACCTTTACACACAGTTTAGGCCACCGGCACAAGCATGCCACTGGTCCAAATTGTCAATATTCATAAGTGCACCATTTCCCAGCCGGCAGGAAGCCAGGAGGCAGAGGAGTTTTGTACTTTTGAAAATTAATCCTGAGAAAACTCCTCTAAACTCAGCATGCTCGGGTTAGTGGCACAACCTCACCGCTGACCTGAACCATTACTCTTTAAGAGAACACCATTTCCTGGCAAGCAGGAAGCTGGGAGGCAAAGGAGTGGTGCGCTTTTGAAGATTGATCTTGAGAAAACACCTTTAAGTTCAGCATGATCACTCTGCATCTCGTATAGACTATAATGGAGAGTGACCACCGTTGCATCCAATGTCCTTATAACCTTGTGGGTTGACCATAGCTCCTGCCCCATATATGTAAAGGTAAAGGTGCCCCAAGGGCAAATAGCTGAGCATATCCCTAGTGTCTCCCATAGACTATGACAGGGAGCGACCACCCATGGGTTGACTTCCTTGGTAATTTCTCACTTCTGGCCCTTAAGGGGCAACTGATTAAATATTAATGATCTTCATTCATGTATTTGCAATGTATATGACAGAAGTAATGTAAATTATCTAAGGGGGTCTTATTTTCCTCGAAATGTGTAAAACACTTGAGACCTGCCTGTATTTGTCTTCCTGCCTTCTGCGTGCTTTCCTGAAGATTTCTTTGCTTTGATACAGTGAATGCAGAGCGATCACATACAGTAAATGCGAAGTTCATCCACAGTTGTTATGACTTTACCACCCTGAACATCTGTTAGCATCTGCCTATTCCCTCTTCTCGGGGGGCTCCTGATTACTCCCCACGCAGACGGGAAACTTTATCTTTGTCAGGAGGGAAAGCAGATTAATGAACAATTATTTACAGTGGAGGGAACCACTTGGCTTGATGTTCTCCTCAGGCCATTCTCCCAAGACACTTGTGTAGGAGGAGAGAAGGGTTATGATTCACAGATGTCATTATGTAAGATCTTCTAGATGTGCAGATATAGAATTATTATGGACCATAAGTCTCATCTCCCCTAGTAGAGAATAGAGGTCAGGGCGTGGATACTGATTGCTAAAGATCTACTGAGAATCCATTGATCAAACTCAAATATGTGCCCTTGTACGTCATAGGTAGCTCCAAAACCCCAAGGGGCTCGTACATATGATCCTCAATACTCGGGATGATTTATGCATTAAATGACCACAGAGTCAAACTCCTTCATATTATATGCTTGCTTACACAATCCTGGATTATCCTCATTACTTATAAGCAAAAATTAGAAAATCAACCATAAATATATACAGCAGATTTTGGCAAAATATTGTTAGGTATGTTCATGGGAAATCTAGACTCGGCCAGATTGACTGGGTGGCAAACTGGACTTCTATCTCTTAGAGCTCAAACTTCACCCAAAAACCTCCAAGAGAAACCTAAATTCACTACTGAGCCATTCAGTGCCCCAGACCATTAGGGGAAATAAGAGTAGAGGGGTTTCCACCACTAAAAACATACAGGATCACAGGATGGATAAATATGTTATTGATATGCAGATGATAAAAAATAGAAATAAAAATGTTGAAACATCTCAATTTATTCGGTATAGAGTATGAGTGCCAGGTGCCGAAGGGGGAGAGATTGGATCCAGATTACTGTCAGTACTACAGAAGAGTCTCTTGGGCTGGAGATAGAGTCACAGAGATGCTTCATTTAAAGAGGGAACCAGGGCTGAAGATGTTGCCAGCGCCTGTGAGAGAGATGATAACCTGTCGGGCCTTATCCATTATATCTGCCTGTAAATATTGTACATATTCCTCTTCCCCAAGTAAAGTCCAAGTTCTGGTTAAGAACCTCGTGTCCTCTGAATTTATTGCTGCCCTGGTCCCAGAAGAGAAATGCCTGGAGACAGCCGCGATCGGATGGCTTGAAGTAAGTGAGGAGCACTACATACACAGCCACACTTCAGAGGGAGGACACGTATTGTCTGTAGGGTGCCATAGCGAGAGGGGGCTACAGCTCGCCCACGACTACCTTGCTGGGGCACCTTACAGATAGGCCGGGTCTCCCTCGGAACTCCTCTCAGAAAAAGGGCATGGGTGGCAGCTCCGCTCCTTCCGATACCCGATGGGATCCTCAGGGCCTACCGGGCTTTCCCGACCAGGACATGGAGTAGCAAGGTCGGGTGTCGGGGGCCGGTACCCCTCTCGCAGCCGGACTCCCTCTGAGTATATCAGGTGGCGAGGACAGGTGGCGTATACCGCTCTACGTCTGCATCCTCCCTGGGATCCATTTGCTATGGAGCTACACTCTTAAGCTCCGGGCCTTCTTGATCATGGTCCTTGACCGGGCTGAGACATTCATTATCTGCAACCTGCCCCTCGACCCCAAGGCTAAGGTATGAGGGCCGTGTCTCCGTCCTCTTCAGGTCCACACAGGATCCACTCTCAGGGAAGGAGATCACGTACAAAGTGGCTTTTTATTAAATATGAAATATTAAGTGTCACTAAAATGTGACTCCTCCACCCTCACCCACTAAATGGTTCCCCTAGCTCTTGGTTCCCCAGTCTCCCTGTAACCAGGAGGACAGCACCTAGTGCATTCTAGCCCCCTCTGGTGGGAGAAGTGTGGTGTTGGATGTGAAGGAAGGGTCCTGACCATCGCACTGTTCTTACCTCAGAGGAGGAACACCACACTCCATTAGAGAAGTGCAGCATCCCTGTGGCGGTCGAACCCTCAGGGGCGCCACATCTGTACACATTCTGGGGGATAAATAACGTCCCTCGTATACGATCCCAGTCACTGCCTCACAGTAGCCATTGGTTATTGTTTATATGGGAATCACTTTTGTAGCGTTGGCGTCTCTGCCTCCTGCCAGGCATAGACGCCGATCCCCTCACCGCTGCAGTCCCGTCCAGCGTCCTCCGGCTCCACTCCTGCGTCTGCCCGGGTACTTAGGGCGCGCGCTCCCTCCCTCTTAAAGAGTCCTAGGCCAATGGCCGCAGGACTGCCCTTATATAAGGAACCTCCCCCAAAATGGAGGTGCCTATGCAATGTTGTTATTTGTGTGATAACACTCTCCTCAGCCCTCAGGTTCCAGTGCCCGCCAGCTTGTCTATTAGCTGTGCCCACCTGCCTGTCTATCTGCCATACCCACCTGCTTGTCTACCTGCATCACCTGCCTGTCTACCAGCCGTGCTCATCTGCTGTGCCTGTCGGCCTCGGCCATCAGTCCCGTGGGAGTCGCCTGCTCTCACACAATGTCAGTCCCAGAGTGGCACCTGGTTCACCTTCCCGGTCCCTCCTTGGTTCACGGAGTCGACTAAGCCACCGTGTGGCCAGGGTCGGTCCGGGTAGGCACTTAGTTACGCCCCTCTGGTCCCTCCTTGTATCACAGCACAGAGGTTCCACCACCCGGATCCGTAACAGTTTGCACAGGCCATGCAATCCGGTGGCTCCCAGGCTCCTTCGCTCTCAGACCTGTACCAAGAGGTCTCTCGCCAGAGATATCAACAGGATACTATCTTGTCCTATCTGTGGACAGACAACTCCCGCTTGGACGCGCTGTCCACCCCGACTATGTCTGTCTATATCTCACTTAATATGTTTCGATTTTTGTATTTATGTGTAGGTGATTTCTATGAAATTGATGTAGGCACTACAGATGTATTTTTGTATAACTGTTTATCAACATGTATTGCCATATTCTATACCTTATCCAATGTGTTTTTGATACTTTGTATTCATGTTTGGACCCAGGTTAACTAATTAGTATCAACCAATCACTGTGAATCTTTGTCTATATATATTTTATGTTTGTGCTCATACTCTTGTACCACCTGAGGAAGATAGTTGGAAAGGGCTCATTAAATTTATTTTTTAGCCCTAAAAATTTTTTCACCTCTAGTGTTCATTCTTTTAGCGCCCTATAGACCACTTTTTTATTTTATTTAATTTGGACCGTCTATAACCAAACGGCACCCACTCCGGCGGGACCTCAACCTGGTGGCACTGTGGCATCCGGCTTAGGACCCCGGCTATCTGCGCCTCCACGTTTTGGTGGTGACCCTGCCCTATGTCGGGGCTTCATAAATCAGTGCAAGCTGCACTTTGAGCTCCTGGCACACCAGTTCGCCTCCGACCGGGCCAAGGTGGCATTCATCATGTCTCACCTCCCCGGAGAGGCGTTGGCGTGGCTTAACCCTCTGTGGGAGAGAGGGGATCCTCTGGTGTCCGACCTCCAGGCCTCTCTCGCGGCTTTCCGGAAGGTGTTCGATGAGCCCGGACGAAAATCTTCGACTGCCTCCTGTCTTCTCCGACTCTGCCAAGGGAGTCTCTCTGTGGGACAGTATGCCATGCGTTTCCGCACCCTCGCATCTGAACTTGCCTTGAACAATGAGGCTCTGGTGTCCACCTTTTGGGAGGGCCTTTCTGGACGGATCAAGGATGAGCTAGCCAGTCGTGACATACCTCCCTCTCTGGACGACCTTGTGTCATTAGCTACACGGATCGACATCTGTTTTCAGGAGCATTCTAAGGAGGCGACCCGTGAGAGAAGACCCCTGCGCCTCGCACCAACCTTCCAAAGGCCAGTCTCGCAACCAGTATCCCCTCCGGTGTCTTCTCCAGAGTCTATGCAAATAGACCAAGTTAAGATGGTCAAGTCTCGCCAGGAGGTCCGCCGCGCCGAGGGGAGTGGCGTCTACTGTGGCAGTACAGAGCATCTTATCCTCTCCTGTCCGGTGAGACCGGGAAACTCCAGTGTCTAGGACCGCTCGGAGAGGTCGTCCTAAGCAAAAGTTCTTCCTCTCCGCCCTTGACTCTGTCTGTTTCCGTTACCAGTGGTGAGACCCGCTTCTTCGAGACTGCCTATCTGGATTCCGGAGCCGCTGGGAACCTCATTCAACAGGCCATTGTGGAGCGATATCAGATTCCTACCATACATCTGGCTGATCCTTTAGCAGTTTCCTCTGTGGATGGAAAGCTTCTCTCTGAGACCATCTTGTTTGTCACTGACCCTGTAACTCTTCAGGTGGGAATGCTACATTCGGAGAGGATCTCCTTTTACGTGCTGTCCAGTCTCTCTCATCCCCTTTTGCTTGACCTGCCTTGGTTACAGAGACATGAGCCCATCCTGAATTGGAGCTCGGGTGAGGTGCTCTGTTGGGGTCAGGAATGTCATAAGTCCTGTCTGGTTCCGGTCCGTTCTGCTCCAGCTAACCTAGCTGGCCTGCCGGCACCCTACTGGTCATATGCGGACGTCTTTTATAAAAAGGAGGCAGAGACACTACCACCTCATAAGCCGTATGATTGCCCCATCGACCTAATACCTGGTGCTTCACCTCCTTGCGGGCGAATCTATCCCTTGTCGCTGGCCGAGACCCGTGCTATGTCTGAGTACATAGAAGAGAATCTTGTTAGGGGATTTATCCAGAGATCCACCTCTCCTGCTGGAGCAGGATTCTTCTTTGTCAAAAAGAAAGACGGCTCTCTTTGTCCATGTATCGACTATAGGGGCCTAAACCAGATTACCATAAAAACTAAGTACCCCCTGCCTCTCATTTCGGAGCTGTTTGACTGCCTAAAAGGCGCGAAGATCTTCACTAAGCTCGATTTTCGTGGAGCGTACAATCTGGTCCGGATTCGCCAGGGAAACGAGTGGAAGACGGCATTCAACACTCGGGATGGTCACTACGAGTACCGTGTGATGCCCTTCGGTCTCTGTAATGCTCCAGCTGTCTTCCAGAAGTTAGTGAACGACATCTTCCGAGATCTCCTGTATTCCTGCGTGGTGGTGTACCTGGACGATATCTTGGTGTTCTCCCCTGATCTGCCCTCTCACCGGAGGGATGTTCGTCAGGTACTGTTGAGGCTCCGGAAGAATCGCCTGTATGCAAAGTACGAGAAATGCCTCTTTCAGCAATCCTCCCTACCATTTTTGGGGTATATCTCTGAGACCGGACTGCGGATGGATCCCGAGAAGGTGTCTGCCGTCTTAAAGTGGCCCCGACCTGAGGGGTTGAAGGCTATTCAGTGGTTTCTGGGATTCACTAACTATTACCGCCTCGTCATTCCTTATTTCTCCTCCCGGACTGCTCCCATCTCTGCTCTCACCCGTAACAGAGCAAATCCCAGGGAATGGACTTCTGAGGCGGAAAGTGCCTTTGTCTCTCTTAAACAAGCCTTCTCCATCGTCCAGATTGCAATAAACAATTCTTTCTGGAGGTTGATGCCTCTTCCTCCGGGGCCGGAGCAATGCTCACCCAGAAATCCTCGTCTGGTTGAATGGTGACCTGTGGTTTCTTCTCCAAACTCTTTCATTCGTCCGAGCGCAATTACTCCATAGGAGATCGAGAACTGCTGGCCATCAAATTAGCGCTGGAGGAGTGGCGCTACTTGCTTGAGGGGGCTCTGCACTCTTTGGTCATCTACAATGACCATAAAAACCTCGCTTACTTGCAGACCGCCCAAAGACTAAATCCGCGTCAGGACAGATGGTCTTTGTTCTTTGCTCGTTTCAGTTTCACTCTCCATTACCGCGCAGCAGACAAGAATATTAAAGCTGACGCTCTATCCCGCTCTTTCCTCTCTACCGACCAAGAAGAGGAGCCTCTACACATCATTGACTCCTCCAGAATAATGACTGTTGCTTCGTTTGACCTGTCTCATCTACCTCCTGGTAAGACCTTTGTAGCGGCTCAGGATCGGAAGAGGGTCTTACTCTGGGGTCATTCATCCAAACTGACTGGTCATGCTGGCCAGAGGAAGACGCTTCTGCTCATTGCCTGACAATATTGATGGCCCACCCTGCGCAAGGATGTTGCAGATTTTGTCGCGGCTTGTTCCTCCTGTGCCGGTAACAAGATGCCTAGGCACCTCCCAGCTGGTCGTCTTCTTCCTCTCCCCGTGCCTTCTGCTCCTTTGCAACACATTGCTATGGACTTCATCACTGATCTTCCAGTATCTGCCGGTTCTACTGTCATATGAGTGGTCGCTGACCACTTCTCCAAGATGACTCATGACGCGCCCCTTGGGGTACTCGGTAGCCGGTCCTGTCCTGTATCGGGGTAGTCACGGTGGCAGTAACCCAGTCTGTGGCCCAGGGCTGTCAATCAATGTAAAGTGTCAATTGGGGAAATAATGTGTTTGGGGATAAAGTTTGTGATGCCACCCGTGGTACGCGGCTATATGGGGCCGCCGCTGCATTGCAGATCCACTGGGGCTGATGGTGACGCATCAGAGATAGTGCAGCTCTCCACGGACAGAGCTAAGCTCCAGGGCAGTATATGGTGATTGATGAGGTAGACGTTGTTGGTGTAGACCAGTGTTTCCCAAACCCCATCCTCACGGCCCGCCACAGGTCATGTCTTCAGGATCTCCTTAGTATTGCACAGGTGAGAGAATTCCTGATGCCTTGATGATACTTCAATCACCTGTGTAATACTAAGGAGATCCTGAAAACATGACCTGTGGGGGGCCGTGAGGATGGGGTTTGGAAAACACTGGTGTAGACTGTGTAGTGCAGGGTCGATGGCGCAGCAATTATTCAAGGACACAGCGGGGTGCAGTCTTCAAGTATTTACTCACAATTATTAAGATGCTCCAGGTTACAACTGCCAGATTATAACCGCCCACATCATCCTGTGTCCTCCGGGGAAGTGATCCAGCCAACTCTGAGATAACTTGGGTGCACTTGAACGGGACTCCTTTCTGTGTACCTCTCCAGGTCATCTCTCTCTGCGCTGGCTCTCACCCTCCTGCCCTGCGCTTCACACACAGTGTCCCAAGCCAGGGACCGCGGGCCTTGTTGGGCGACGTCCGGTCTGTCCCCTTGGTCCTATATGGCCACTTTTTCAGCTATTATGTGTGGATTTTGGCTACGGCACATGAAGATACCGCAACCTCCGGTTGGCTAGCTGAGCCTTAAAGTACTCCACTAATCTGGGGCCGGACCCCTTCTGCAACCTTGATCCCGCCATGTTCAGCATGAACTCGGGCGCACGTGTGGCATCCTGCACTCGCCGTGCCCCTAGGATCCCTTTTGTCTCTGGAGCCCCTCTCACAGCTACAGTGTTCTCTCCTCATTCTCCTCCTGGGCCTCTCTGACTAGGCCCCTCTCCTCCATGGTCCACTGAACTCCTCCCGTGCTCCTCTGAGCAGAACTCAACTCCTTCTAGATGTTTCCACCCTTGCTTTTATACTCCTCTGTCAGTGCTCCCCTAAACTACTTCCTCCACCCACCTCCTCTACTTAGTGCCACATTCCAAACAGGGACTAGGCCTGTGCTCTCCCTTAGGAGCTATCTAGACCTTCCCTCAGGAGTGGTGTAGTGTTGGATGTGAGTGTTTGGGTACCGTGTAGTGCTCCCTCCTTACCTGACAGTGGGGTACCACACCTCTGACTGAGATGCAATACCTCTGTGGCGACTGGACCCGCAGGGGCGCCACACTCACTTCATTCCTTTGCCTGGTCTTCCGTCTGCACCTGTGCTGGCTAAGGACTTCATATGTCACATCTTTCGTCTCCATGACTTACCCCTCCACATTGTCTCGGACAGAGGAGTTCAGTTCACTTCTCGCTTCTGGAGAGCCACGTGCAAGCTGCTGGATGTCACTTTGGACTTTTCTTCGGCCTATCAACCTCAGTCCAATGGTCAGGTTGAACGTATTAATCAGATCCTTACTAGTGTTGAGCGAACATGCTCGACACTGCTCGGTACTCGCCCGAGCATCAAGCTACTCGGGATATTCGGCGAGCACCGAGCATTTCCGGGTTACTCGGGCGGGAGCTCGGGTCTCCGCCCTGCATGTTTGGCGCTCTTTACAGAGCCAATGAACATGCAGGGATTGCCAGCCAGTCACTGTAATGCTGCTGCCATGTTGGTTGTGGGCATTACAGTGATTGGCTGGCCGCACAGCGTCACCTCGAGTATTTAAAACCGGGCGCCGCCATCTTGGACACAGTCGCTCCGGATTAGACAGTGTAGGGACAGCGCTGCTGATTTAGGGAGAGATATAAACTGCGAAATAGTTAGTGTAGGGTCTGTAAAGGCTGCCAGAACAAACAAACAGTCCTTTTCAGGACTAATATCCATCTCAGATACCAGGCAGGCAGGCTGTATAGGAGACACAGTGGTTATACCAGCAAATGCTGCATTACAGTCCTGTGTGCTCCTGTTGCTGAAATTGCTGGACTTAGCACCAGGTGTCGGGGGCCAGGAAAAATCCTTTTTTTTTTCATCTAAATCCTCCTTTTTTTTCCTCCTTCACACTGTACAAATACCCGTCTTATTAACCTTTTGGTGTGTCCCCCCCCCCCAAAAAAAAAGCGTGTCTCTGATTTTTCAGACACAAATATAACTGTTGAAAATAGTCTGGTGTAGGCTAGAGAAACAGAAGTGTTGTTTTGCACTTCCACGGTTCAAACCTCTGTATTATCCATTTTGGGCCATTTGTATCTAAAAAAAACAAACAGTTTGAGTGTGTCGCTCACTGTTCAGCCGCAAAAAAAGTATGGTATACACCAGTAAACAATAACTGTGGTTTTGCCATCCCACGGTAAAAAATCTCTATTATTCAGCTTTTGGTATATTTTCCGTAAAGAAAAACAGTAGTGTCTCCTGACTGTTGTGACACAAAAATATATCTGTTGAAAATAGTCTTGTGTAGGCCCGACATCCCAGTGTGGTTTCGCAGTTCCACGGGTCAAATCGCTGTACTATCCAGTTTTGGGCCTTTGGTATCTAAAAAAAAAGCAGTTTGAGTGTGTCGCTCACTGTTCAGCCGCAAATATCTCTATTTAAAAAAGTGTGGTATACCCCAGTAAACAATAACTGTGGTTTTGCCATCCCACGGTAAAAAATCTCTATTATTCAGCTTTTGGTAGTTTTTTCCGTAAAGAAAAACAGTAGTGTCTCCTGACTGTTGTGACACAAAAATATATCTGTTGAAAATAATCTTGTGTAGGCCCGACATCCCAGTGTGGTTTCGCTGTTCCACGGGTCAAATCGCTGTACTATCCAGTTTTGGGCCTTTGATATCTAAAAAAAAAAGCAGTTTGAGTGTGTCGCTCACTGTTCAGCCGCAAATATCTCTATTTAAAAAAGTGTGGTATACCCCAGTGAACAATAACTGTGGTTTTCCTCTTCCACGGTTCTAATCTACTCTTTATTACCCTTTTTCCATTGATAGTGCAAGTGTAAGCTATTTTACTTCATTTACAATGGGCAAGGCGCGTGGCAAGGGACGTGGAAGTGGACGTTCTGGTGATGGTTCGTGCAGAGGACGGGGCCGTGGCCAAGGTGAAAATGTGCCACAACCAACAGCCACATCTTCTCGCTCCCACTTCTTGACCGAATTACTAGGGAAGCACAGAACAACACCAGTATTGAGAACTGATCAGTGTGAACAGGTTATTAATTGGATAGCAGATAATACTTCCAGTTACCTGGGCACCACCACCTCCGGTCTGTCTTCCACATGGTCAACACTTAGTAGCCGTGAGTCTCGACCGCATACTCCTCCTCACCCTGATGCTCCTTCCTCCCACCATGCCGAGTGTCGTCAGACAGCAAGTGATCCCACACTTGGACACTCTGAAGAGCTGTTCACTGGTCCATTTCCATATTTGGGCCCCTCGCCTGATACGCTTGAAGTGGTGGAAGAGGAGATCCCATGTTGCGATGCCCAAATATTTGAATAGCCACGGCCACAGGAAGTCGACGTTGGCAATCTGTCACAAGAGGTGGACGATGACGAGACACAATTGCCAGGAAGTGAGGAGGAGGATCGTGGTGTGCAAGTGGAAAAGGAGGAGGTGGTGGATGATCTAGTAACTGACCCAACGTGGAAGGAGGACATGCAGAGTGAGGCCAGCAGCACACAGGGGGAGGGAGGCAGAGTACCCCAACAGGCAGGAAGAAGCAGTGTGGTGGCCGCAGACAGAAGGCAGGCAACCGTTCCCCGTAACACCAACACGAGGGACGTTGCTAGTACAAGCGGTAGGTCTTCCAGAGTCTGGAATTTTTTTAAAGACTCTGCTGATAACCCCAAAAAGGCCATATGTTCCACCTGCCATGCCAGCATCAGCAGGGGTGACAAAACTACCAGCCTGACCACCACCAGCATGATCAGGCACATGGCAGCAAAGCACCCGACTTTGTGGGGCGAAACCCAGGGTCCACGACCAGTGTCAGCGGGTGTCACCACTGCTTCTTCCACTGTTGTGCGTGCAATAGAACCCCCTGTTGTGTGTGCAAGGCAATCCCCAGTCCATACTGCATGTAAAGATGCCCCCTCCTCTCAGTCTTCACTTGTTATGGCAGTTTCTCAAGAAACAGCATCAACGTCCACGTCCACGTCCCACCGCAGCGTTCAATTGTCCATATCCCAGACCTTTGAACGAAAGCGGAAATTCGCAGCTAACGCCCCACAGGCCACAGTCCTAAATTCGCACATTTCACGACTGCTTGTGTTGGAAATGCTGCCTTTTAGGCTGGTGGAGACGGAATCCTTCCGCAATCTTATGGCGGTGGCCGTCCCTCGGTACTCGGTCCCCAGCCGACGCTATTTTGCCCGGTGTGCCATCCCCGCACTACACAAGCACGTGTCCCAAAGCATCTGCCGTGACCTCAACAACGCAGTTACTGGGAGAGTCCACCTGACAACGGACACGTGGACAAGTGCTTGTGGCCAGGGACGGTACATCTCTCTGACGGCACACTGGGTAAATATAGTGGAAGCCGGGACCCAGTCGGACCTTGGGATGGAACACATCCTCCCCACACCGAGGATTGCGGGCCCTATGTCAGTCAGAGTTGCCCCCACAGTGTACAGCTCCTGCGCATCCTCCTCCTCCTCCTCATGTTCAGCCTCCATCTCAGATATCACCACATCAGTTACAAGCTGGAAGCATTGCAGTACTGCCTCCGCCAAGCGGCAACAGGCTGTGCTGAAACTCATAAGCTTAGGTGATAAACCTCACACTGCTTGTGAGTTGTGGACTGCTGTGAAAGAGCAGGCAGATCTGTGGCTGAGACCGCTGAACCTACATCCCGGCATGGTCGTGTGTGGCAATGGCCGTAACCTGGTGGCGGCTCTGAGGCGAGGTGAGATCACACACGTACCATGCCTGGCTCATGTGCTTAACCTCGTGGTTCAGCGGTTTCTTCAATCGTACCCCGAGTTGCCAGATCTGCTCGTGAAAGTACGCCGCCTGTCAGCTCATTTTCGCAAGTCGGCTACAGCTTCCGCCGCCCTTGCTGTGTTGCAGCAGCGTTTGCAGCTTCCGGCACACCAACTGGTGTGTGATGTCCCCACACGTTGGAACTCTACCCTCCACATGTTGCAAAGGATTTGTGAGCAGAAGAGAGCAGTTGTGGAGTACCAGCTGCAACAAGGCCGTCGATATTCAGGTCAGACTCCACACATAAGACCTCAGGAGTGGACCTGGATGTCTGACATATGTACCATCCTGACAAACTTTGAGGAGGCCACCAAGATGGTGAGTGGCGATGACGCCATCATTAGTGTCAGCATCCCACTTGTCTGTCTTTTGCAACGCTCTCTGCAGAGAATTTAAGAGGAGGCATTGCAGCCAGAGTATGATGAGATGGATCAAGAAGCCGTAGCGGGCGATTACACACAGCCCAGCCTCATCTCATCCCAATGTGCATTGGGGGACAATGAGGGAGAGGAGGAGGAAGAACAGGAGCTGCTATCATGCGTTGTAGACGGTAGTACCTGTACAAGTGTCATACCGTCGGTTCAGCGTGGGTGGCCTGAGGACAGGGGGGAGGAGGAAGAGGAGGAGGAGAGCATGGTCAGTCGTCATCTTGGTGAGGACATGGAAATCTTGCCCGTTACCAGTCTGGCACGCATGGCTGACTTTATGTTACGCTGCCTTAACCGTGACCCTCGCGTTGTCAAAATGTTGGGTGACAGTCATTACTGGTTGGTGACACTTGTAGACCCCCACTACAAGGAGAACTTTCACTCTCTTATTCCTGAGGTGGAGAGGTCTACAAAAATGGGGCAGTACCAGAAGGCCCTTGCTGCAGAACTCTTAAAAAAATTCCCATCTGAACACGCTAGCGGCAGAGGTCACAGTTCGTTGCCCAACCAAGGCGTACAGGCGAGAGAGATGCAACTCCAATCGAGCAGAGGCAGGGGAACACTGTCAACGTTCTGGGACAGTTTTCTGACACCCGCCCAGCTTACAGGCCCTGAGGCGCGGGGTACTCTCACAAGGAGTGGAAAGTTTCAAAAGATGGTGAGGGAGTACCTTGCCGACCGTACCAGCGTCCTCCGTGATTCCTCTGTGCCTTTTAATTATTGGGTATCCAAGCTGGACACTTGGAATGAACTCGCTCTGTACGCCTTGGAGGTCCTGGCCTGCACTGCCGCTAGCGTGTTATCGGAGCGTGTTTTTAGTGCCGCTGGGGGAATTATAACTGATAAGCGCACTTGCCTGTCAACTGACAATGCTGACAAGCTGACCCTTATCAAAATGAACAAGGGCTGGATTGGGCCAGACTTCTCATCACCACCAAATGACAGCAGAGTAACATAAAGTCAAATCCACTGTGTTATTTCGGGAGGTGTATTCACATGCACCAATTAACACCCACACATGGGTATACGCTTCCTCGTTTCGGCTGTTTTATCTTCTTCTCCTTATCCTCAGCCTCCACCACCACTATACCACCAGGGTGCCAGCATTGCAAGTTCCTCCGTCCTTATTTTTGGCAGCTTTTGCTTGCAAGGCATAAGCAAATACTATGGGACACCCACTCCCCAATAATGGGACTTATGTTTGTAATATGCTGTACTGCATGGCTCTTGTAAGGGGCATTGCAAGTTGCTCCGTCAAAATTTTTGGCAGCTTTTGCTTGCAAGGCATAAGCAAATACTATGGGACACCCACTCCCCAATAATGGGACTTATGTTTGTAATATGCTGTACTGCATGGCTCTTGTAAGGGGCATTGCAAGTTGCTCCGTCCTAATTTTTGGCAGCTTTTGCTTGGAAAGCATAAGCAAATACTATGGGACACCCACTCCCCAATAATGGGACTTATGTTTGTAATATGCTGTACTGCATGTGTGTCACCCAGGCCTGGATGCCACAAGTGTAATTAAAGCTGTGTCTGAGAGCAAGGGGGAGGTTCTCTGGCCAGGGGAACATTAGCATGCAATGCCTCCTGTCTCAGGCCAGTAGGGGGAGCAGGCTGCCCCTATAAAAGCTGGTACTGGGGACAGGGTTAGAGAGAACTGGATTGCCTGTCTCAGCTTTGAGACGTGTCCCAGAGTGGAGCAGGGACAAAAAGTTGATTGCACCTAAGAGGAAGTGTGGCAGTAGGAGAGAGCCACAAGCCAGAGACAAGAGGCGAAGCAAGCCTGTCTTGGCAGAGAAAGACTTAGCTTTACCAGACTTTGGTGTCTGAGGCTGGAAGGATTCTACATCCCCCAGCAGAGAACCAGCCCGCAAGGGACTGTACATTCCTTGGCCTAAGAAGCCTGGAGGCCCTGCCACAACCGAAGGGACCAGTAAAGCCGTACAAGGCTGGGAGCAGAAAGGAACCCACGTCGCAGGCCATGCAGGCGAGAAAGCACGGAAAGCTCGGAAACGTGGGCTGTTATCCTATCAGGAGGAGATAGTCAGAAGGAGCGCAGAAAGCACGGTAGGCCTACACCCTCACCCCGACCAGGGCCAATTTCCCCGTTGCTCTCAGACATCCAGGTCCCCTCCTAGCTGGGACTGTTTGTGGGTCAGTTTACCTGTTTAGTAAAGACCCTGGACTGCAACCTGTTGTCTGTGTGCTCCTTGCTCCTCCAGCACTACCATCACTCCCACCATCCACTATACTGCCCTGGGGCCGCACTCTTCCCGTGGGGAGTCACACCACCATAGCTGCACACCTCATCAGCCCCAGCGGTCTGCATGCAGCGGCGGTTCCTAATAACCGCAATCCACGGGTGGCGTAGTCGGACATTATCAGCAGAACGTAGCAGACTACCATTGGCCTGACCACCCTGAGCCACGGAACCGGGTTGCCACTACTACTCCCACCGTTCCCTTAATTGCCCGGATCCGAGTGCCCCACGGCCCAGGGGGCGAGTCAGCTTTGGCGTAGTCGGCAGGATTTCGTGCCCGCAACCACCGGGTACTGCGTGCCTGAAAAAGACTTTTGTAACTTACCTGTGGAGTCGTTTCCCGCCATCCGGAGCCGATTCCCGCCATCAGACGCCATCTTGGACCGTTTCCCGCCGTCTTCTGCCGTCTTCCCGCCATCCGCAGCTGTTTCCCGCCATCGGACGCCATCTTCAGGACGCCGCGTGGGAAGAAGAGGGGCGTGGACGTCAAAACCGCGCGAGATCCGAAGCTCCGCCCCACGCTCCGACGCTGCGCAAGGTCCTGGAAGGGAGAGAGAGCGACGCTGACGTCATCAGGACGCGACGCCAGGTCCTCGTCCATAGCAGCAGCAGCGGAGCCGCGGCCTACAGAAGAGGATCGTCGGAAGGTAGGCCACGCTTAACTAGGGGGGAGGAAGATGTCGGACACAGAGGAGCCCACTACCACCAACGCAGCTGCAGCAGCGGTGATGCCCTTTTCCCTGCCTTACATCCCTGGAGCGGCCTGGCTGCCCAAGTACTCAGGGGAGCCCCATGCCCTAACTGACTTCAAGGAAAGACTGTATAGTTTGTTCCAAGTTTACCCCCTGACAGAGGAACAGAAGGTCAGCATATTGACAGGGCAGTTAACTGGCGCAGCCCAAAGGGAGGTAAAATCATGGCCCACTGAGGAGAAAGGGACTGTGAAGGGTATTCTGGCCCGGCTGCGAGGTACCTTTGACACACGTACCTCCGCTGAGATTAAAATGAGGTTCTATGGATGTAAGCAGCGGGCACAGGACAGCATCAGAGACTATGCCTTAAATTTACAGGAAGCCTTGAGGGCTATTCAACAAACTGACCCTGGCAGTGTGCAGGAAACCGATAAGCTGCTAACAGAACAATTCATAGAGGGTCTGCTGTCCAGCGCCCACAGGGCCCAACTGCGCCTCATGTTCTTCCAGAACCCCGACCTGACCTTTGCCCAATTTAAGGACAGGGCCATAAGGGTGCTCCGTGAATCTGCAACCAGTGGCGCTATAAACCCCCGGCGCCCTGCTATCACCTACCACCAGGAGGCGGCGCCCTCCTCTATGGACTCCGTGGAGGCTGATGCACAGGCCCTGAACCAAGCCCCGTCGAAAGGCCTGCACCACCAAGTCCAGGAGCTGACCAGGAGCGTCGCAGCGTTGACCAGGACCGTCCAGGCATTGCAAGTGGACCCGTCAAGACCCATCGAGCTGGCTTCAAGTCCGGAGGATGTCCCGTGGCGTCGACAGAGGAGGATCCCGTCGTTCTGAGGGAGGCCCACAGACCGCTACGCAGAGGATGGACAGCCCATTTGCCGTCGATGCAACCAGCCCGGACACATTTCCAGGTACTGTAATTTAAACGGGTCCAACCTGGGGCAGAGGGCCGACCCCCAGGCATAAGATCACCAGGCCCTTATAATTGGCGTGATAAGTACGTTGGGGGGCGCCCGGTTTTACCCGTGGTGCTGGACGGTATCCCCATGAGCGCCTTGCTGGATACTGGGTCACAAGTAACCACAATCCCTTATGTACTTTTTAAGCAGTATTGGACTGATGCTGATATCACACGGTATCCAGACAGTAACTTGAGCATCATCGCCAGTAATGGCTTACCCGTGCCGCAGATGGGGTTCAAAGAGATGACCATTAAAATTGGTAAAGTTGAACTGCCGGCACAGGGAGTGATTATTGTGGACATTGACCGTCATGAAAGTCACCCTAAAATAACTGTGGGTACTAACATAATTGAAAATTGTCTTTCAGAGGTAATTGTAATTCTACAACAGGTGGCGGTGAATGCTAGTTCCAGCCAAAAGAGGGTCCTCAACAAGGAGATAAAAGCCCTGATGAGACGGCAGCAGGTAGAACTGTCTGGTGGTGAGATCGGTAGCGTAAGACTCAGTGATCCATTCCCCATTTCCATGCCTCCCAAAAGTGAAATGATGATCTGGTGTCGGACTGCAATCGGGTTGAGAGGTAGAGACTACCAAGCCATGGTAGAACCCGTGTACTCAGACAGCAGGCCCACCATTTTGACAGCCCGGGGGGTGGTTGATGTCCGTCATGGGAGGGTGCCCGTCCGCATCCTCAACATTGGGGAGAGGGAAGTACACTTACCCAGGTACGCTACACTCGCCAAACTGTTTGTCGTCGAACACCAAGCTATCAGGGCCGTGGAACCCTTGCCTCCATCTCCTCAGGCGGAGGGTAATGGCTCCCAGAAACAAAAGGAGGACTGGTGCCAGAAACTCCACGTGGGTGCTGACTCCACTCCCCTGCACCAAAAACAAGGAGTCTACCGGGTGGTACAGGAGTACGAGAGAGTCTTTAGTAAGCACCCGCTAGACTTCGGCAGAGTAAAGGGGATAGAACACCACATCCCCACAGGGAGCCACCCACCAATAAAAGAAAGACACCGACCTGTACCCCCTGCACATTATCAGAACGCAAAGGGCATGCTAAGAGAAATGAAGGAAGCTGGGGTCATTAGAGATAGCTGTAGCCCCTGGGCAGCCCCCTTGGTCTGGTCAAAAAGAAAGACGGCACCATGAGAATGTGCGTGGACTATAGACAAATCAACCGTATCACCCACAAAGACGCATATCCGCTGCCTAGCATAGAGGAGTCTTTAGCCGCACTAAAATCTGCTAACTTCTTTTCTACTTTGGACCTTACTAGCGGGTACTGGCAGGTTCCTGTGGCAGAGGCTGACAAGGAGAAGACCGCCTTCACCACCCCGATGGGACTGAGCGAATTCAACTGCATGCCTTTCGGGCTCTGCAACGCACCAGGGACCTTCCAGCGGCTGATGGAATGCTGTCTAGGGCACCGAAACTTCGAGACGGTCCTCCTCTACCTGGACGACGTGATCGTCTATTCGAAGACCTACGAGGACCATCTCAAGCACCTGGCTGAGGTGTTCGAAGCCCTGGCAGGCTACGGCCTGAAGGTGAAACCATCGAAGTGTCACCTGCTGAAACCAAAGGTCCAGTACCTAGGGCACGTGGTAAGCGCGGAAGGAGTGGCCCCCGACCCTGACAAGGTCACGGCAATCAAGAGCTGGCCAAGCCCCTCGAACATCAAAGATTTGAGACAGTTTCTGGGGTTGGTAGGCTACTACCGAAGGTTCATCCCCGGGTTCACCAAGATGGCAGCTCCTATGCAGGACCTCCTGATCGGACAGTCTAAGTCCAGGAGCCAAAAGCCACCCTTCAAGTGGGATAAACCGGAAGAGGAGTCCTTCCGCCAGCTAAAGTTGGCCCTCACGGGGGATGAGATCCTGCCCTACCCTGATTACGGCCAGCCTTTCATTCTCCACACAGATGCCAGTAATGTGGGACTGGGAGCCGTACTGTCCCAAAAGCAACAGGGCAGAGAACGGGTGATCGCATACGCCAGCCGGAAGCTGAGACCCACCGAGAGGAACCCGGAGAATTACAGCTCCTTCAAGCTAGAATTCTTGGCGGTGGTGTGGGCCGTGACGGAACGCTTCAAGCATTACCTGGCCTCCGCAAAGTTCACCGTGTACACGGACAACAACCCGTTGACACACCTGAACAATGCAAGACTGGGTGCCCTGGAACAGCGGTGGATGGCCCGTCTCTCCAATTATGACTTCGTGATCAAGTACCGGGCAGGCAAAACCAACGCCAACGCGGACGCCCTATCAAGAATGCCTCACTTACCTGAAGGTGACGAAGACCCAGAAGAGCTGGAAGAGGTAGAACTCCCCGCGTTTCACCGGTATGGAGCCGTTCAACACTCTCACCGCGTGAAGGAGGAGGATCTAACAACTGTGATGATGAATCCCCTACCTCACCACAGCTGGGCCGAAACCCAAGATAGTGACCCTGCTGTCCGCCTGGTGAAAGATCTGCTGACCCGGGAAGACGCCCGCCTAGATCCAGATGCCCCAGAGGAAGCCAAGCAGCTATGGAAGGAGAAGAGCAAGCTGTTCCTCTACGAAGCCAAGTTGTGCAGAAGGATTGTCAACCACCGGACGCACGAGCTGACCTGGCAAGTCGTGGTCCCAAGGCGAGATGCAGCTATGGTCCTGGGAGCTTACCATGACAGAGCGGGACACTTCGGTTGGAAGAAACTGGAGTTCCTACTAAGAGGAAGGTTCTTTTGGGTCGGCATGAGAGGAGCAGTAGAAAAGTGGTGCAGAGACTGTGGCCCTTGTCACATGAGGAGGAAGGACCGCACCAGCCAGAAGACACCCTTGAGGCCCATCGTCACCACGCAGCCTCTTGAGCTGGTAGCTCTGGACCACGTCAAATTGGCTCCAAGCCGGTCCGGATACATCTACGCCCTGACAATCGTGGACCACTATTCCCGTTTTCTAGTGGTGGTCCCGGTAAAGGACTTGACAGCCCAAACAGCGGCCCGAGCCTTCCAGCAATACTTCTGCCGTCCACACGGGTATCCGGAACAGGTCCTGACAGACCAGGGTCCAGCGTTTGAAGCTGAAATCTTCCAGGAGTTCTGCAACCTCTATGGCTGTAAGAAGATTCGTACAACGCCTTACCACCCCCAAACCAACGGGATGTGTGAGAAGATGAACAATATAGTCATTGATCTCCTGAAGACGTTGCCCCTGGAGGAACGCAGCCTGTGGCCAGAAAAACTGCCGGACCTGGTAGACATGTACAACAATATCCCGGTGAACGCTACAAACTGCACCCCGGCTTACCTGATGCGAGCCAGACCGGGTAAGCTGCCCGTAGACCTGGAGATGGGAGTCCTAATACCTGAGGACACCTCCCCGGATGCGGACTGGGATACGGAAAGGCAACTGCAGTACAAGAAGGTACAGGAGAGTGTGGAGAAGAGCCTGGCCCAGGTGAGAGAGAAGCAAGAAAGACTCTTCAATCAACACGCCCCTGCTAGTCCCCTAGAACCTGGTGAGCAAGTTCTAAAGCGAAAAAGAAGGCTACATAAGTTGGACGACCAGTGGGAAAGGGAACCCTACACCGTACTGCAGTCTGACCACGACAACCCAAAGGTGTGCGTAATCACCAAGGACGGAGGAGAAACCACTAGTGTCGTCTCGAGAGACCACCTCAAAAGGTGCCCCGAGCAACTCCGTAGTGCAGAAGAGGATCAGAGTGACCTTGAACCCGCAGAGGACAAGGAAGAAATGATCAGCACCGTTCTTGGAGAGTTCCCTCAGTCCTGGACTCGCATAAATGATGCCATAGTGGTACCTGTCCTGCATTTCCTGCAACCGGCCCAGCAACAACCAACACCAGAGCCGGAAGGTGAAGAGGAGCAAGCGGTTCCAGAGGCAGAAGAGCCTGTTCCAGCAGCCCAGGAGAGTCAACCCTCTGCTGACAGTGAGCCTGCCATGCCTGCGGTAAGCCAAAGGACCCGCAGACAGCTGCCTGCCCTACCTGTACACCCAGCTGGTAGCTGTACCCCTAACGCTAGTGGGGAAAGCCAGGTTGGTCCACCACCAGACAGTGGGTTAAGGAGGTCAACCAGGAGCACAAAGGGACAGATACCCGCTCGCTGGAGAATATAGGATGCACTAAATTGTAAATAACCCTGTTGCCAAATGTTGAAATGTTTGCCAAAGTTACCTGCATGTTTATTGATAGTGTGTTTCAGTTTCTTGCAGTAACCGTAAGGACTCACAGGTTATGGACTTTTTATAACCGGGACCTTGTATGGACTGCATTCTGAGCCTAACCCAGGAATGAACTAAGACTGTGAAGGACTTCGGGTAGGACAGACCCCCACCTGGTTAAGGTTCCCGTTGTGTTGGTGATATGGACACCTGGTCACAGACCACACTGTGACCTAAAGAACTCAATTTGTGCGTCGTCTGTCTATTAATGTGTTATTGTTGTGCATATTGTCTTTGTTTATTGTTTAGTCCCGGAGTACAAAATTTCACTAGGGGGGAATGTGTCACCCAGGCCTGGATGTCACAAGTGTAATTAAAGCTGTGTCTGAGAGCAAGGGGGAGGTTCTCTGGCCAGGGGAACATTAGCATGCAATGCCTCCTGTCTCAGGCCAGTAGGGGGAGCAGGCTGCCCCTATAAAAGCTGGTACTGGGGACAGGGTTAGAGAGAACTGGATTGCCTGTCTCAGCTTTGAGACGTGTCCCAGAGTGGAGCAGGGACAGAAAGTTGATTGCACCTAAGAGGAAGTGTGGCAGTAGGAGAGAGCCACAAGCCAGAGACAAGAGACGAAGCAAGCCTGTCTTGGCAGAGAAAGACTTAGCTTTACCAGACTTTGGTGTCTGAGGCTGGAAGGATTCTACATCCCCCAGCAGAGAACCAGCCCGCAAGGGACTGTACATTCCTTGGCCTAAGAAGCCTGGAGGCCCTGCCACAACCGAAGGGACCAGTAAAGTCGTACAAGGCTGGGAGCAGAAAGGAACCCACGTCGCAGGCCATACAGGCGAGAAAGCACGGAAAGCTCGGAAACGTGGGCTGTTATCCTATCAGGAGGAGATAGTCAGAAGGAGCGCAGAAAGCACGGTAGGCCTACACCCTCACCCTGACCAGGGCCAATTTCCCCGTTGCTCTCAGACATCCAGGTCCCCTCCTAGCTGGGACTGTTTGTGGGTCAGTTTACCTGTTTAGTAAAGACCCTGGACTGCAACCTGTTGTCTGTGTGCTCCTTGCTCCTCCAGCACTACCATCACTCCCACCATCCACTATACTGCCCTGGGGCCGCACTCTTCCCGTGGGGAGTCACACCACCATAGCTGCACACCTCATCAGCCCCAGCGGTCTGCATGCAGCGGCGGTTCCTAATAACCGCAATCCACGTGTGGCGTAGTCGGACATTATCAGCAGAACGTAGCAGACTACTGTGGCACCCTGAGGATTCGGCTGCTACAGGGGTATTGCACCTCAACCCAGAGGTGTGATATTCCACTCCCGGGTAAGGATGGAGAGTGGAACTGAGCTCGGTAGGCTGCATGCACTACACACATCCCATTTCCGAGGAACAGGCCGACGGTACTCCCACTTGGAAATGTGCAGGTACGACCGAGTCTGTTCCTGGCTGGAGTGGGAGGGGGGGTGGAACATCCCATGTAGTGTAGGGGCAGATAGGGGGAGCAGCCTGGGTAAAGTTAGGAGCTCATTGGGTGCTGGTCACCTGAGCTCACACATAGAGGGTGTATATAAGGTGGGCACCAACTAGAATCAGGGTCAGACGCAGAGAGTCAGTTGCAGAGAGGATCAGCTGCAGAAAACAAGTTAGGAGAGGAGAGAAGAAAGACCAAGACCCAGAGTGAGAGAAGAGAAAAGAGAAAGACCCAGAGCACAGAAGAGAAGGGACCCAAGAACCCAAATCAGAGCACCGGGTGAGGAGTCAGCATCAGGGTACCGGAACCCAAGCTGGTGGGGGTAAAAACAATCCCCAGCCAGAGACCGGAGACCGTGGGCAGTGTCTGTCACGGTCACCCACCACATTCACCCCGAAGGCACACCACATGAAGGGTCAGGGAACCCAGGGCCAAGGGTGTCCCAACAGAAGGCCCGAGGGAGCTGGACCTAGGTGGATCACTGGTGGGGACGGCTGAAGAAAGGACAGAGGGAGAGCTCAGGGCCACGCTCCGGACTTGTTTGGGGGTTGGCTGGATCCAGGACCTGGTGGACGCAGCACGGCTCGGGTGGTCACTAGCAGCTGGAGTGACCAGTACAACATCTGCAGTAAGTAAACACCCTTAACTGCACAACCCGACTCTGTCTTCACTGCCGTCTGCACTACACCACCACAACCCCCATCCTCTGCGCCTGTCCCCTCTGAGGCTATACCCCTCCCGTTGGGGGTTATCCCACCAAGCTGCGCACCCACCATCAGCCTCAGCGGACCCTGCTGCAGCGGCGGCCACAGTGACCGCATCACAACGGGTGGCGTAGTCGACACAAAAGAACTTTAGTAACATCTGTAGAACTGCCACATCACACTGAGCTTGACGCCCTGGGCACGGGACCGGGTCACAGCCGCTCGGAGACTACAACCCCCCATCTGATCCGGTGCCGGGTATTCCCCTCAAAAAGGAATATGTCCCAGGGGGCGCGTCAACTTTGGCGTAGTCGGCAGGATTACGTGCCCGCAACACCCGGGTACTGCGTGCCTGAAGAAAAGTGCAAGTTTACCTCAGAAAGAAGTCTCCCGCCGGTTCCGGAGGGTCCACGCCATCGGACTCCATCACCAGTCGTTTCCCGCCGATTGTCCGCCATTTCCAACTTGTTCCCGCCATCTGCAGAGTTTCCCGCCACTGGGCGACGCTTCCCGCCAAAACCGCAGATTTCCCGCCTTGGAAGAGCAGCGGACGCCATTATGGGCGTGCCAAAGGAGGGCAAGAGGCCACCTCCCATCGTGGGCCAGGACAGAAAATGGCGCCAAAAGTGGAAACCGCCCCCACCAACAGAGACTGTGATGCTGGAGGTGTCTGTCAGCGTGAAAGAACTACCCCTGGAGCTGACAGTCACCGAGTTGCCCCGGGACCGCCCTCGAAGTGGGAGGAGACGAAAGAAAAGAACAAAGATGGGTGCCGCTTGGAGCAGTCTGGAGCGAGCGCACCCGGAGGCAAGAGGTCTAACGAGGAGTAGCGGAGGAGCTTACCCGGAGATGGAGAGAAAGCAGAACAGCACCGGCCCGCTGGCCAGGAGTCTGCTAGAGACCGAGGAAGGAGGGCAGAGCAGCACCGGCCCGCTGGCCAGGAGCCTGCCGGAAGCAGAGCAGAGCAGCATTGACCCGATGGTCAGGAGCCTGCTAGAGTCCACAACCCCGCTAGGTCTAGCGGAGATCTTAGCGCAGCTCCCCCGAGACCGGGAGTGTGCACAGACTGCCCTGGAGGGCCTCGCACGGAGGATGGCCCGGGTACAGCGCGAGATACTGGCGGAGTGGAGCCGGGAGATGACCCAGCAAGCTGAGATTAGTCAACGGAGCACGCTACCCTGGAAGAGGAAGCAGACCGCCTCTGAGGATGGCGCGGGAGGACCCAAGGCCGGAGACGGCGCCGAGGAGGGAGCCGAACGCATGGAGGCAGGTAAAGGGGACGCCTATACCCCAAGCCGTGACACCGCTCACCTGCCCCAGCTCCCCGTCGCAGAGCCCGAAAGTCCCCCTGCTGTGTCCGTAGCCGCCACGTCACCGCTATGGACTAGGCCCCGACCGGAAGCCGCCGCAGCGACCCCTGTGACGTCACGCGCCTCGACCCGGAGCGTGACAAAGCAGGAAATACCACCAGCCTGGTCGCAAGGCCTAGTACCCCCGGGCGCCGCATCACCAACAGCGCCCCCTACCTCCGCGGAGCCTCCGGCCTGGCCGCAAGGCCAGGTAGCCCAGGGCGCCGCCGTATTAACGGTGCCCTTCACCTTCCAGGTGCCCCAGGCCTGGCCGCAAGGCCTGGGCAACCCGGGCGCCACCACCACCGCGCCCGCGCCCGCAATACCAAGGGTGCCACACCTGGGGGAGGACCTGTTCAGCCAGCTCACATGGCCGGACGGGCGGCCCTTCATCTGGCCCGAAGGATACCATGAGCTGGAACGGCAGCAGAGACTAAGACCCCTGGGTGAACCCCTGATTCCGGCTCCGAAGCCCGTGGCACGGATCTCGCCCCCGCTAGCGGAAGCACAGTTTGAGTGGGACCCCACCGGAGAAGATTTAATGGGGTTCACTCAGGAAATTCGGGCAGTCGCCGCTGAGCGTACTGAGTGTTGTCGTCAGCAGCTAGCAGAGTTTACGAGAGGACGGGAGTAGAGACTGTATATAGTTGCCCGTCGGGGCACAGTGAACCGTTGCTGCTAAAATAGTCCCCGTTGGGACCAGTGAACTGTTTACCCGTTAACCCCTTCATCCTACAGGCTGAGGACTGTGAGCAGCCATTCCCTTCCCTCTACCTGGCCGAGGACTGAGAGCGGCCAACTTACCCTGTAAATAGTTGCGCGTCCTAAAGCGCCCCCTACCGGTTTTATAGAAAACCAGATTTTCTAAGAGACTGTCGCACTTTTCCCGGACACACGGTGCACAGTGTCCGGAGGAGGAACCGGAAACAGGAGACGACGAGAAAGTTTTATCTGCTAAGATATGTTATTTATATAATGTTTTTTATATGTTTTATATGTTTATATGAAAAATTTTGTATGTTTTGGTGTTTTTGTCTTTACAGCCCGAGGACGTGCTGTGATTTACCAGGGGGGAATGTGGCACCCTGAGGATTCGGCTGCTACAGGGGTATTGCACCTCAACCCAGAGGTATGATATTCCACTCCCGGGTAAGGATGGAGAGTGGAACTGAGCTCGGTAGGCTGCATGCACTACACACATCCCATTTCCGAGGAACAGGCCGACGGTACTCCCACTTGGAAATGTGCAGGTACGACCGAGTCTGTTCCTGGCTGGAGTGGGAGGGGGGGTGGAACATCCCATGTAGTGTAGGGGCAGATAGGGGGAGCAGCCTGGGTAAAGTTAGGAGCTCATTGGGTGCTGGTCACCTGAGCTCACACATAGAGGGTGTATATAAGGTGGGCACCAACTAGAATCAGGGTCAGACGCAGAGAGTCAGTTGCAGAGAGGATCAGCTGCAGAAAACAAGTTAGGAGAGGAGAGAAGAAAGACCAAGACCCAGAGTGAGAGAGGAGAAAAGAGAAAGACCCAGAGCACAGAAGAGAAGGGACCCAAGAACCCAAATCAGAGCACCGGGTGAGGAGTCAGCATCAGGGTACCGGAACCCAAGCTGGTGGGGGTAAAAACAATCCCCAGCCAGAGACCGGAGACCGTGGGCAGTGTCTGTCACGGTCACCCACCACATTCACCCCGAAGGCACACCACATGAAGGGTCAGGGAACCCAGGGCCAAGGGTGTCCCAACAGAAGGCCCGAGGGAGCTGGACCTAGGTGGATCACTGGTGGGGACGGCTGAAGAAAGGACAGAGGGAGAGCTCAGGGCCACGCTCCGGACTTGTTTGGGGGTTGGCTGGATCCAGGACCTGGTGGACGCAGCACGGCTCGGGTGGTCACTAGCAGCTGGAGTGACCAGTACAACATCTGCAGTAAGTAAACACCCTTAACTGCACAACCCGACTCTGTCTTCACTGCCGTCTGCACTACACCACCACAACCCCCATCCTCTGCGCCTGTCCCCTCTGAGGCTATACCCCTCCCGTTGGGGGTTATCCCACCAAGCTGCGCACCCACCATCAGCCTCAGCGGACCCTGCTGCAGCGGCGGCCACAGTGACCGCATCACAACGGGTGGCGTAGTCGACACAAAAGAACTTTAGTAACATCTGTAGAACTGCCACATCACACTGAGCTTGACGCCCTGGGCACGGGACCGGGTCACAGCCGCTCGGAGACTACAACCCCCCATCTGATCCGGTGCCGGGTATTCCCCTCAAAAAGGAATATGTCCCAGGGGGCGCGTCACTACCATTGGCCTGACCACCCTGAGCCACGGAACCGGGTTGCCACTACTACTCCCACCGTTCCCTTAATTGCCCGGATCCGAGTGCCCCGCGGCCCAGGGGGCGAGTCACATGGCTCTTGTAAGGGGCATTGCAAGTTGCTCCGTCCTAATTTTTGGCAGCTTTTGCTTGGAAAGCATAAGCAAATACCATGGGACACCCACTCCCCAATAATGGGACTTATGTTTGTAATATGCTGTACTTCATGGCTCTTGTAAGGGGCATTGCAAGTTGCTCCGTCCTAATTTTTGGCAGCTTTAGCTTGGAAAGCATAAGCAAATACTATGGGAGACCCACTCCCCAATAATGGGACTTATGTTTGTAATATGCTGTACTGCATGGCTCTTGTAAACGGCATTGCAAGTTGCTCCGTCCTAATTTTTGGCAGCTTTTGCTTGCAAGGCATAAGCAAATACTATGGGACACCCACTCCCCAATAATGGGACTTATGTTTGTAATATGCTGTACTGCATGTGACGCGCCCCCTGGGCCGTGTGTACACGTGTGTGGGATACCCGGTGCTGGGTCTCTGGGGTCTGTAGTCTCCGTGGCGGTGACCCGGTCCCGTGGCTCAGGCTGGTCAAACCAGTGGCAGTCTTTCTTAGGTTTTGAGGTTAATTGTCCGACTGCGCCACCCGTGGATTGCGGTCAGGGAGTACCACCGCTGCGGGGCAGACCGCTGAGGCTGGTGTTGTGTGCGCAGCAGAGAATGGGATAACTCCCCACGGGAGGAGTATAGCCTCGGGGCAGTGAGTGTGGATGATGGGGGTGATGGTGCACGAGCGCAGCAGGAACGACTCAGAGTCTTTGCAGTGCAGTTCAGGGTCTTTACTGATGATTATAAGGTAGAACCTCCCGGGAGTACTGGCTAGCATAAGAGACCTGGTCAGTCTGTGAGCAAGCAGGAGTTCCCCTGTCCAGGTGGAGTTGTAGGCCTCCCCGTCTGTCTGCACTCTTCCTGGCTACCTTGCTGTAAGCGGGTAGAAGTAGCCCACGTCCCTGAGTGTACCGTGTAGTGCTCACCCGTATGGCTGGTGACTTGGAGCCTTCTGTTAGCCTCCGCTCCACGACGGCGGTGCTGGTCCCTTGCTTGTGACTGAGCCTCCGGGCTTCTATGGCCAGAGGACCTGAAATCCGCTGCCGGCTGGTTTCTGCTGCTGGATATATAAGTCCTCACAGCCTCGGACTCCTGTGTCCGGTTCCTATTGCCTTCTGCCAGGGCGAGCTCTGCTCAGCTTCCAGCCCCTGGTCTTTAGCTCCTAGCTCCTACAGAGCTCCTTGCTGTTACTTTCCCTTGCTCTCACTCTGACTCTGACTGTTCTCTGTTCTCTGACTCACTCAACCCCGCCCCAGATCCAGTTTATAAGGGCAGAATTCTCCCCTCCCAGGACTGGGGCAGGAGGATGTTGCATGTTTAAGGGATCCTGACCAGGAAACCTCCCACTTGCTCTCCGACGTAATATCTCTATTACTGTGGTGACCAGACCCCTGGGGTGCCACACATGGCTCTTGTAAGGGGCATTGCAGTTCCTCATAATTTTTGGAAAGCCTTCCATTCACTGCTTAGGCCAACAGTGCACAGGAGACCCAGTTGCTATAAATGGAAAAAAAGGTTTAGTTAACGCCCTCTGACCTCCATGTCATTTCCAAGGGGCATTGGAGTGCCTCGAAATTTTTGGTAAGCATTGCACTCACTGTATGCCCTATAACTGTGTAGCCGAACCGCTCCTTTTGTTACAGAAACATATCCTACAAGACATATCTGGTTGACTGGCCTGATATTGATGTGAATGGTCCCTGTTCCTCCTGCTCTTTCTCCTTTGCCACAACCTCATCCATCATTCATCACCTGAAGCTTTGTTTTAACGGGAGTCATAGAACTTGGATAGTAGCAGGAAAACATCTAGCAATCCTCGGAGGAGGTAGGATATGCGCCAAAACGCTGACCACCTCAGGCCTAGCCGCTACTACATACATGCGCTTGCATTACAACAAAACAAAGCAGATGCTAACTTCTATCATCCTCATCATGCTCCTCACCTTGGCACTCTCAACTCCCCTGATGGAGAAGCCAGGGCCCACCGGAGGAGTCTGATAGTCCGGTGGGCTCGGCCAATGCTGCCCTAAAGCAGGCCAGGCTAAGAAAAGTGTGGGAAAGGTTACCGGGACAAATAGGGGTGGCTGGGGACCGAGTATGGACACCCGGCCACCCCCTGGAGGCTGGGGAGCAAGCGGGGACACCCGGCCACCAGGCGGCTGGGGACTGAGTATGGATACCAGGCCGCCGACACAGCCATGGCGTGGTGGCCAGATTCCGCCTCCACATGCCTAAAAGGCGCAATTTAAAGTGCAAGCAAGCAAGCAGTATGGTATTGAACCCTGGGGGTGGGTGAGTGGCAGGCTGCATACTTGCGCTTGCATTGCAAGGAATGGGAGAGGTACAATTGAACACTGCCCTGGGAAAAGGACTTGAATGGGGATAGTTGCAAGTCTGCAACGACAGGTGCAAGGTGGGAGGCATCTTCGCATGTACCATGAACAGGGGTTTGGCATGCACACACTACAGCGGAATAGGCTCTCCTTCCCACTAAATGCACTGGGGAGGGCACAGGTAATGTTTTGGTATACGCGCTTAATCTTATGTATAAGGCACACCAGGACAAATAGGGGCGGCTGGGGATTGAGTATGGATACCTCGCTGCCGAAGCAGCCATGAGGTAGTGGCGAGCTTCGGCCTCCTCCAAACTAAAAGGCCCCATTTCAAGTGCAAGCTAGCAGTATGGAATTGCAGTCTGGGGGTGGGTGGGTGGCAGGCTGCACACTTACACTTGCATTAAAAGAAAACATAGCAGATGCTAACTTCTGTCATCATCATCATGCTCCTCACCTTGGCACTCTCAACTCCACCGATGGAGAAGTCAGGGCCCACCGGAGGAGTCTGGTTCTCTGGTGGGCTCGTCCAATGCTGCCTAAAGCAGGCCGGGCTAAGAAAAGTGTGTGGGGGGATGTTCCAAGGAGAAATAGGGGTGGCTGGGGACCGTTTATGGACACCCGGCTGCCCCCAGGCGGCTGGGGACCGTGTGTGGACACCCGGCCGCGGGGCGGCTGGGGACCGAGTATGGACACCCGGCCGCCGGGCAGCTGGGGACTGAGTATGGATTCCAGGCCGCCAACACAGCCATGACGTGGTGGCCAGATTCCGCCTCCACATGCCTAAAAGGCCCAATTTCAAGTTCAAGCAAGCAAGCAGTATGGTATTGCAGCCTGGGGGTTGGTGGGTGGCAGGCTGCATACTTGCGCTTGCATTGCAAGGAATGGGGGAGGTACAATTGAACACTGCCCTGGGACTAGAACTTGCATGGGGATAGTTGCAAGTCTGCATCTTCTGATGCGGCAAGGATCACTTCTGATGGGCACACTTTTAGACAGTGACCTGGGAGTCAGAGATGCTTCCAGGGGTCTTCCCCATGCTGTTCCCATGTCTTTTCAGCACTTTATGCATGTGTCACACAGCACATGGCCAGATAAAGTTGTAAAATGTTAAAATGACATTTCCCGGTGAATGCATTTGTCATAGTTGAAAGCAATACAAAAGTGCAAAAACACATAAAAAATGCTACTTGTGAACATAGCCGAAGGTGTGGAGGTGTATTTTTGTTTTTGGTCATTTATTTTAACTTATACACAAGTCTTTTCCCTGGAAAGGATGTTCCTTAACATATTTCACAGGAAATAAGTTTCACTTTCGTTTTTGAACGTTTTTTTGTTAGCCCGTAAAAGTGGCTTAATACCTCTGACCACGTTGTTGACAGCAGTGACCTGGGGGTCAGAAATGCTTCCTGGGGCGATCCCCATGCTGTCCCCATGTCATTTGAGCACTGTCACTATCGTTTTGGGCACTTGTTAGGCTTTTAAAAGACTGCCGGGGGTGCCACCGCAAAAATGCTCGAGTCTCCCATAGACTAACATTGGGCTCGTTGCTCGGGTCGAGCACCCGAGTATCACGGCGAGCTCGGCCCGAGCTTCGAGCACCCGAGCATTTTAGTGCTCGCTCAACACTAATCCTTACCAGTTTTCTTTGGCACTTTGTCAATGCTCACCATAGCGATTGGGTGGAACTTCTGCCTTGAGCCGAGTTTTCGAGTCCTCTGCTAAGTCTCCGTTTTTTGTGGTTTACGACACCCCCGAATTCCGTTTCCCGTCTCTTCTTCAGTGGACAATCCTGCCGCGGAGTCTCTCGTCAGTGACTTTTCTGTGATTTGGGAAGACACTAGATCTGCGCTTCATTCGAGCGGATGAAGAAGCATGCTGATAAGAGATGTCTGGATCCGCCTCTATTTAGTCCGGGAGACAAGGTCTGGCTTTCCTCCAAATATGTCCGTCTCAAGATACCATCATACAAGTTGGGCCCGCGGTTCATGGGTCCTTTCGAGATTCTGAACCAAATAAATCCAGTGGCGTACAAGCTGAAACTCCCTGTGTCACGCTGTCTCTGTATACTGGAGGTAGGGGGCCTAAGCTGACCCTAAGCTGGGGCCCTGACTAATCCCTCAACCTGGAGGTACTGTTAAAGGTACAGAGGTCCAGGCCGCCAGCGTAACCCCTACCTCCTGAGGATCCCTGCACCTAAGTAATCTAGTCCTGAGAAGGACCCCGATCACAACAAAAGGGGACAAGTAATAATATGCCCACACACAGTACTTAGATGAACGAGACAGTACAAGGGAAAAACCAAAACCACCTTGCATACAAAAACTACACAACTACAACAGAGGGAACACCAACGGGAAAGGAGATAAATGATAAAGCGAGGAAGGGAAAAAACTCTCCGAATACACTTATCTCTGAAACTCCAAATACCACGATCCGCTCTGTTAGTCTGCATGAAATGCTTTCACCGACACTTCCCTAACAGACCAGCAGGCATTTGAAGGAGTCTCACTACAGCAGCATTGATTGCAGCTGGGCGAGGCTGGACCTCGTCTAGCACAGAGAGAGAGAGAATTAACTCCCTCACTGCCGAAAAACACAAAGCACCAAAAAGTCAGCTGCGAGAAGTCAGGCTGTGTAATCGTGACGATCTTCGTGGCGACACACCCGTGACACCCTGCCTCCTTACGGATTCCCAATTCCTTTCATGTGTCTCTCCTCAAGCCTGTTGTTCTTAATCCTTTCTCTGACGATCCAGGTACCACTCCAGCTCCAGTCTCCGCTGAGGACGCCTTTGAGGTAGAGAATATTTTGGTCATCAAGAGGGTAAGAGGAAAGACTTTCTTTCTTGTGGATTGGAAGGGGTTTGGTCCTGAGGAGAGGTCTTGGGAGCCCAGGGAGAGTATTCATGCTCCTCGTCTTCTACAAAAATTTCTTACGGGCCTAAAGAAGAAGGGGTGTAAAGGGGGGGGGCTACTGTAGCATCGGCGTCTCTGCCTCCTGCCGGGCAGAGATGCCGATCCCCTCACCGCCGCGGTCCCGGTCCGGCGTCCTCCGGCTCCTCTCCTGCGTCTGCCCTCATCATGCGCAGTTCCCCAGGCACTGTACTTAGGGCGTGCGCGCGTGCGCTCCCTCCCTCTTAAAGGGTCTGCACGCGTCGTCTTAAAGAGCCGGAGGACTGCCCTTATATAAGGCACCTCCCCCAAAATGGAGGTGCCTGTGCAAGGTTGTTGTTTGTGTGCTAACACTCTTCTCAGCCCTCAGGTTCCAGTGCCCGCCAGCTTGTCTATCAGCATTGCCCGCCTGCCTGCCTATCAGCCGTGCCCACCTGCCTGTCTATCTGCCATACTCGCCAGCTTGTCTACCTGCATCACCTGCCTGCCTACCAGCCATGCTCATCTGCTGTGCCTGTCGGCCTCGGCCATCAGTCCCATGGGAGTCGCCTGCTCTCACACAAGGTCGGTCCCAGAGTGGCACCTGGTCCACCTTTCCGGTCCCTCCTTGGTTTACGGAGTCGACTAAGCCGCCGTGTGGCAAGGGTCGGTCCGGGTAGGCACTTAGTTACGCCCCTCTGGTCCCTCCTTGTATCACAGCACAGAGGTCCCACCACCTGGATCCGTAACAACTTTTATATGAGAACCTCTATTTGCCAGGTAGCCCTATTGGTCAGTATTTACCAGGATTTCTCTTACTGTTTGTTAAGGAGTACTCAGGCTACCATTGCTTTCTTCTTTCTCCTTATACTGTAATGAAAAGTTTAAGGAGCTGACCACTTTTTAAAGAATACTGGACCAATGCACGTAGAGCGGAGTCCACGACTCTAAGAGATGCAGACTTTTTCCAGCACGGAGCACCGGTTACGTCAATCTTATTGTTGTATTTTATTAGTGATTTACTTGTTATGTTTTATTAGAGATTTGCTTGCTGTGTTTTATTAGTGATTTGTTTGCTCATCAGTTCAGCCTCAGAAATCAATGCTTCCGTTCAATGATAGTAAGCATACATAAGGCTAGACCCAATATTGGTAATTAAGGAAAGCAATCATTCTATTAATCTCGCTATTATCTCAGGGGGCCTCAAGCCATTGTTCTAACAGCCACAAGTCCCATTGTGTGGGTGGGGATAGTAGACTCACCGGATCCGTTCCCACAGGGGGTTTCACATGCAGTCCCAGGTGAAAGGCTCCTGGAATATTCTTCATTCTTTCAGCTAAAAGCAAATGCTTAAGGAGGAGGGGGTGAACACGTCTGCTCATTCAGGGGGCTAATCTCAAGGAGGGAGGAAAATAAGCCACATGTTTAGTCAGGGAGTGGGTGGAGTGATGTTGAAGGGAGAGGATCTAGGCTGAGGTCCTGGAGCCCATGTATGAATGGCCTATGAAGTTTGGAGACTGGTTGCCGACTGGGCTGGATAAATGTGCTACATTTGTGGGATCTGTCATCTGGATTTGATCTTTCTTAAGGACTATTGCTACTGGATACCTGTGCTGAGTATTTTCGGCATCTATTTTAGTGTCGCCGTGGCTACATCTGTTAGACAGCCGTGACACGTGCCGGGATTGCATAACAAACATGTAGCCACTGCGACGCTAACATAGATGCCGAGCACGCCGAAAATACTCAGCGAGCATGCTCGGGTTAACAATACACCCTCGATCAACACTACCGTGCTTCTATCATTTTATCTGTCGACTGGAGGAGCATGGAATGTGAATAAGACTATACTAGATGGAGATACGAAATCTGTGGGCCAACCAAAAGTTGGGAGACAATGAGTATCGCCTGGTACAAAGGCAGTGGAACTACCGCCCCATAGAGTGGATCTTGTGGACTAGAGGCAATGTATTTTGGTCATTTACCTGGAGTTGTTGTAAAACCTTGGATGTAAGGAATATAATATTTTTGCATCGTTAACCTGCCTAGGTGATTATTACAACCCACAACATCAGATCTTCACAAAAAGATAATTAATTATATATTTCATCTATGTAATTGAATATCGTGTGTTGTCATTGTTTTTTATGTGTCACTACTATTCTCCATTATTGTTTTTATTGTTTTTATACATTTTCTTCTTGTTGTTATTCAACAAAGATGAATTATGTTTATACATTCTCTATATGGGTCTTTTTTCTTATTATTGGATTAGTTTGCATCTGACTACCTATTACTCTTATGGCCTGCGTATGTGAGTTCATACAATGAATAGTAACAGAGATATAAAACTTTCCTGACTGCCAGTCTCTAAGTTCTGAGTAAAGAAACCACTGCATTTTCTAGGAAATGCTGCTTCATTCTGCTGACAAGTAGAAACCTATCACAAGCAGGGGCAGGGAGCCAGATTGAAGTAGCATCATATAGGGTACACTAAGGGTCCATTTACTACAGCTCAATTGATGTGCAGTACAAAATGACAGCTGATCAGCAACTTGTCTGCTGATCGTCTGACTTTTATTTGCTGACTGCACTTCCGATGCGCACTTCGCGAACTGTAATAGATCATTCAGTATACATAAGCTGTCACTGTTTTCGGCAGGGCCAGACCTATTCATACAAAACTGTGCATCACAGAGAACGCTGATTTGTTGTGCAGCACAAAAGATTATTTCACCTGAAGAACGAGTGTTCTGCTCGACCATCGTGTGATCGGGAGCCTGTTTACACTGCAAGATTATCGTGAAACTATTGTTCCTAGAAACGCTCATTCATGGTAACCTTGCAGTGACTCTGCTTATGTCCAGATTTTCCAATGAAAAAAAAGTATCACAGATCATTGTGGATGAGAATTTACTAGTGATGAGCGAGCATGCTCGTTACTCGAGATTTACGAGCATGCTCGGGTGTTTTACGAGTATCATCAACGTGCTCGTGCTCGGGTGTTATGTTTGAGTCACTGTGTGTGCATGATTTGCAACTGTTTGACAGCTTTAATACAAGAGAGAAATGCCTGCTGTAACAACATTCACCACCGGCCTCGTACTTGTTTTTCTTACATGATTAAGACAATTGTCAGCGCTACACCCACGGGACGTCATTTGTAAAGAATTTTATGACACAAAATGAGTTAATGAGTTTTGAAACTCTGCAGCACTAATTTCTGTCACAGTATAGTAATCTGTCTCGCAAACATATGAGGTCTCGTTTATCAAAAGTATCTAAAAGAAAAACTGTCTTGGTTACCCATAAAACCAATCACAGTGCAGCTTTCATTTCTTAAACTGATATGGTAAAATGAAAGCTGTGATGTGATTGGTTGCTATCCGTAACAAGACAGTTTTCCTTTTAGATACTTTTGATGAAGTCTGCCCCATAGTTTTATATAAAATTAATATTCTGCATAACAAAATATGAGAAATTGGGTTTAAATGTTGCTAGAATGTATTAGCACGCTAGAAATAGTATTATTACTTAGTATTACAAGAGTTTTTTGCATGACAGAAACTTTATTTTTTTTGCCTGTGTGTGTCACAATTCTGTCGGAAAAAAGCCGACAAATATATATTTTTATATATATATATATATATATATATATATATATATATATAGTAGAAATATTTTACAGCCTGTTCACTTTTGCATTTGCACCGTTTTGTTGTCTAATTTTTGGTGTTTTTCATTTGCTTGTAACACCCCTTTAAGCCGCCTCCGTGGGCACAATGTCCGGTAGTTCTCATCTTTATCATCTTGTCTAGTGGGATGCATTAGGGTCTTCTCCTTCTGCCAGGGGTCAACTTGGGAAACCCCTGTCCACACTCCATACACACTCACAATAGATAAGGTAGGAACAATTAACAGGTTTATTTATAGAGGGGGGATAAATGGTGGATATTGTAAGGGGAATAGCAAGTCACAGCAAAACAATCACAATCTACAATTAGAGATACAAAATGGGGCTTTGCAGTAAATCTTAATGTTAGAGATGACGCTTCCCCTTTAAATTACAACAGGCACACTCCTAACTAATATTACTTAAACTACAAATTGCTGCAGCAATGGAAACAACACAGTCCAATGTCAGGGCCCGGTTGCTGCAGAAGTTGGCGTGCTTGCAGAAACCATTGGTGCACGTAATACAATACAAGGCAATGCAGCTAAGGAGGGACTAATGTCTCTTACTGATAAACACTGTCTGCTCCTATCGGCCTCAGTTTCTGTAGACTTTGCTCCCCCTACAGGGGTTACACTTTCCCCCTGGTGAGTGGCTGTAGGCTCCCACGCACGAAATTAAGATTCACCACCTGGAATAAAAACTTGTGGTAACGCATCAACAGCCAGTCACACACAAATCACTTACGGGCCACATGGGAGCAGAGGGGAAGTACGACCATAAGTGTCCCGTTTGGGATGAATGTGTACTACAGAGACCCCCTCATCGACCATTATCTCTTGACTTTCATTCTCAGGACCCATGACAGTCACTTCTCCACCTGGTTTTTCTGCGTCTTCTAAACTCTTCTTCGACTGGTGACGGCATGGGCTTGATGCTGGACCACAATCTTCTTGAGAATCTTCTTTAGCTGACTGGTCTGTACGGTCTTGGATTACAGAGCAGAGCTCCTGATTCATTAAGAGGTGCTCACGATTTAAGGTATCAGGTGAGGCGTATAGTGTCCAGCCTCTGCTGGAGTATGACTTGTGCATAGCGAATGCTGCCACTCGTCATGAATTTGACCAGCGGGAGTCACAATGTCTCGCCATGCCTCCACCCGGCCCATTTTATTAGAACTGGGGCAAGAATGGAGTGAAAACAGCAGAAGTCACATTTTTTGTGCAATCTCACATTGCACTAAAAATTGCGACTTTTCAAAGCTTTTTTTCATCAGATACAAGAGTATGACCACAGCCCCACTATCAGTATTTGGTCAGTATTCGGTCAGTAATTTTTCTCAGGAGTGGGAGCCAAAACCTGGAGTGGGTGATAAATACAGAATTGGTGACTTGCTTCTATTATACCTTTTCTCTGATTGTTCCTCACCTGGTTTTGGCTCCCACTCCTGAGAAAAATTACTGACCAAATACTGATAGTGGGGCTGTGGCCATTCTTTTGTATCTGACTCCACATTGTCCGCGTCACCAGATGCCAGCTATCCTACAACAGCAGTCTGGGAAGCCCCTCTCCCCTTCGGGAGTGGGTGAAGAATATCCCGGCCCTTAAGGACTTGCCTAGCAGTGGTGGCTTGCACAGAGTGCGTCTGTGACTGCGCTTTTGCTTGTCCGATGCGAGTGGCTACAAAGTAGTTATTCGTGCGCATAGTAAAGAGCAACTCTATCATGTAAATCTGTTAAAAGCATGGAAAGACCGAGAACATATGGTAACTCCGGTCGTACCGAATGTAGACCCTCCGACACCGGCCTGGGAGGAGGCCGGGAATGAGGTAAAGATCAGCGACGCTCTCACTAAAAAGCAGCAATAGGAGGCTTGGAAATTATTGCAGCAAAATAGAGATGTATTCTCGGAACTGCCCAACCGTACATCTGTGATCCACCATGACAATGTCACCGAGTCTCAGGTAAAGGTACGAATGAAACCAAAACCGTACCGTGTGCCGGGGTTCTGAACGATTTCTGAAAATTTAATGAAGTGTCAAAATTTAACTTTTCTTCAATGTCCCAGGTGGATGAGCTGATTGAGAGACTGGGGCAGGCCCAGTACTTCACTACGCTCAATCTGACCAAGGGTTACTGGCAGGTGCCCCTGACAGAGTCGGCGAAAGAAAAGGCCGCCTTCATTACCCGGAGGGTCTCTATCACTATGTCGTCTTTCCTTCTGGCTTACATTGGGCCCCGGCCACATTTCCGCTGGCTGATGGACATAGTTTTAGAGCCCAATCAGAAGTATTCGGCAGTGTACTTGAATGATATTATCATCTATAGTATCGAATGGCTAACCCACTTGTCCCAGGTGTAAGCAGCAAAAAAATGTGCAATAGGTCTCGAGGAAGACCGTTACTGGCTGCCGCTGAAGTTGGCTATGGAGGTGTTCTGTCACAGGAGGTGCATGGAGGGGAACATTCAGTCACCTACTTGAGTAGGAAACTTACCCCGGCAGAAAAAAATTATAGCATAGTGGAGAATGAGTTTAAATGGGCCTTGGAGCCCTACACTATTACTTACTCGGGCGACAGTTCCACCTGATAACGGACCATTCAGCCCTCGTCTGGAAGAGAAATGCCAAGGAGGGTGATACTTGGGTTTTTGTTGTTACAAAACTTTAGTTTCTCACTGAAACATCGAGCTGGGAAGTCATCATGGGCACCCTGTATGGTTGGCATGTGAGGCAGTGAGGGGGGGTCATATATGAGGGTCGTTATGTGTCCAACAAGATGTGCATAGAAACATACTGAAGCCAATGGAGAGCATTGTAATTATGGCCACAGCTTTAGTTACAACGCAAAATAAAAGTGAGTGGGGACTTGGCGAAGCTATTTGACCAAGTCAGATTGAGAAATACGTGACATGGGCTTTTATTTTTGGAGAGATCTGTAGGAAGGTAGTGGGACGGATCTCTTCCTCCAGTCCTGGTCCTGGAAGTGGCCCATGTCCATGATTCTCATTTAAACTTTCAGGTAAGGTTTGGGTGTGTCAGTGTTGGTTTGCAAGCAGCAGAACAGAAGGCTCTGTGTGGGACAGGTCTGTGTGAGACTGAACACAAACCAGAGAGAGCAAAGCCATTACGGCACCCACGAGTTACACGGTGGTGCAGTCGCCGGCCGCGTATCGGATGATAGCGTTTTGACTTTATTTTGGTAAGTTGGCAAATAAAGACATTTAAGCTTAAATATCTTGGGTCTTGGGTCACTGCCTCATTACTGCACGGATGTGAAAGCTGCCTAAGCTGACTTTTAGCACATATAAAATAGACTTCAGAAAAGGTGCAAATGGAATAATCAGGTGCAAAAAAAAAGGTGCAAAACACAAATCTAGATAAAAAACAGGAACAATGCAATAATGAATTGAGGCCTTAGTTTTTAGAACTTTTAGTTTATTTTATAAATATTTTAGACTATGTTCACATCTGTTATAAGAACAGAAAACTAAAAATATCAGTGTTGTTGGCTCCATTACATGGTCAGCATTAAGGCTATGTGAGTATTTGTAGCAGATTTTTCACCACCAAAAAAACAGTGTCTTGGCTGGAAAACGCTTTGTAAAATATGTGCATTTTTGATACGTTTTTTTCCCCATTTATTTGGATGAAAGAATTGGAGTGCTGCAGATTTGAAAAAACGCACTGTAGCTGGAAATACGTAAGGAAAAAAATACACCGTATGGTAAAAAATGCAGTTAAAAAGCAACGTGTGAACAAGCCTTAACAGGCCCAAATAGGAGATGTATTGTCCTCAGTGATGCCCCTACGGTGGTCATCAATATTCAGGTGCTAAGGCGGATCATGTATGGACGATTCGTCATGGATATGACTCATTTTTCTGAAAAAATCAGTTATTTTTTGTTGTAAATCTGGGTTAAATACTCAGCACAGGTAATATAAAATAATTTCCCGAGATTATTAGCATTTTATAACCAACATAGTGCCCAGTGCCCGTGGTGTCGCCCATAAGTATCCTATCAGGGGTATAATGCTATTAGTGTCAGTGATCTCGGGTTATGGGTTCAGCGTCTTTGTGGCTGACACTTGAGGTCAGATCTGATAACAGAGAGGTCAGCGTCTCACTGTGCCAGGTGTCAACGCTACTCCCATAGGAAATCACTGGTGTCAGAACTCAATGTAACCAGACCCGTGACCTTGTCAGTGCTTGCCCTGTGCCACCGTCTTACCAGCACTGAATATAATCATTATTTTAATGCCCTGTTGTATACAGCAGTGATCTAAGGGCTATAGATGGCAGATTTAGGCCCTGATAGATCAATGATCTCTTAAGCTGGGTTCATATAGCGTTTTCTAATACAGTTATTATTATTTATTATTATTAGAGCGCCATTTATTCCATGGCGCTTTATGTGTGAAAAGGGGCATACATAGCAAACAACAAGTACAATAATCATGAAAAATTCAAGTCAGCGACTGGTACAGGAGGAGAGAGGACCCTGCCCACGAGGGCTTACAGTCTACAAGGGATGGGTGAGGATACAGTAGGTGAGGGTAGAGCAGGTCATGCAGTAATGTGGTGGAGCGGTGGTTACTGCAGGTTGTAGGCTTGTTGGAAGAGGTGGGTCTTCAAGTCCCTTTAGAAGGTTTCCACGGTAGGCAAGTGTCTGATGTGTTGGGGTAGAGAGTTCCAGAGTAGGGGGGATGCACGGGAGAAATCTTGTATGCGATTGTGGGAAGAAGAGATAAGAGGGGAGTAGCGAGGGAGATCTTGTGAGGATCGGAGGTTGCGTGCAGGTATGTACCGGGAGACTAGGTCACAGATGCATGGAGGAGACAGGTTGTCGTTGACTTTGTATGCCAAGGTTAGGGTTTTGAACTGCAGTCTCTGGGTAATCGGGAGCCAGTGAAGGGATTGACAGAGGCAGGGGTACAGGCGGATTAGTCAGCCAGCACAGATAAGGATAGATTGGAGGGGTGCGAGAGTGTTAAAAGGGAGGCCGCAGAGCTGGAGGTTGCAGTAGTCGAGGTGGGTGATGATGAGGGCATGGACTAGTCTTTTTGCAGAGTCTTGATTAAGGAATGTGCGGATCCGGGAGATATTTTTGAGTTGTAGTCGGCAGGAAGTGGAAAGGGCTTGGATCTGAGGTTTGAAGGAGAGATCAGAGTCCAGGGTTACCCCGAGGCAGTGAGCTTGTGGAACTGGGGAGAGGGAGCAGCCATTGACTTTGATGGATAGGTCAGTTGGGGGAGTTGAGTGACATGGTGGAAAGATGATGAATTTTGTTTTGTTAATGTTCAGTTTTAGAAATCTAACAGAGAAGATGGGTGAAATAGCGGGCAGACATTGTGGGATTCTGGTTAGTAAGGAGGTGATATCGGGTCCAGAGAGGTAGATCTGTGTGTCATCAGCATAGAGGTGATAATGAAAGCCATGGGACTCTATGAGTGGCGATGAGTTCAAAACAGGATTCGGGTGTTTGAGCCAACGGGGCCATTGACTTTAACCATGCAGACGGAGTCGCAGTGTGCCAGTGCCAGATGTGCACTATTTTCAGCCCTATACGCCTAGTTTCGGCGGGCACCAAGGCATAATTGATTGCACAAATGATGCTCAACTGGCACTGGCACATTGTGACTCCGTCTCCATCATTATAGTCAGTGCCCTCATTGGCTCATACTCCCGAATCCCGTTTTGTGAGGTTTTGGACGTAAGCCCCGACGGAGCCGCTGTTCCTAGGAGAAAACAATATGTGAACCCAGCCTTATAGATGTGCGGGTCTGCCAGCTCAAATCATCACTGGTTCCCATTATGGAAGAGAGGGCGCGATGGTGTCCATCACTTTAGGGATAGGCAAAATAGTAAAGAGTAATATGTCCCCTGAGTATGATTTCTCCATTTTCAAAAAAATTTAATCTATTTATGGAAGCAATTACAGCTTCCATAGAATTTGTCACCCAGCTTTCCCAGGATCCTGAACAATAACTATGCTTACATAAGGCAAGTGGTGTAGCCTAGACGGGGAAGGGGAATACAGGGGTGGTAGCAGAGGAGCGTAAAATTCTTAGGGGTGCAAACATTTTTTCGTCTTGAGGTATTTGCTGACATTTATTGCACTAAATTCATCAAAATGGCGCATCTGGTTAATGAATTTGGCGCAAAGTAACGGTATTAACCATTTTTGCGACTTTGTGAGTAAAAAGTCGCAATTGAATTGAAAATGTAGATTGTGAGCCCCAATGGGGACAGTGCCGATAATGTCTGTAAATTGTCTGAATTGTAAAGCGCTGCGGAATATGTTGGTGCCATAGAAGTAAAAAGATTATTATTATTAATTGAGGAATCAACCGAAAACATCTGGAGTCACTAAACGCTGTCCACAATGCGGAAAACGAAAAAACAAACAGGCGAGCACATATAAAATAGACTTCAAAAAATGGATCAAATAGAATAATGAATTGGGTGCAAACAAAAAAAAAAGGTACAAAACGCCCAAAACTAGATAAAAAAGAGGCACAAAGCTAGTGATGAATCGGGGCCTACCTGAAATGTTGCTCCACTAAGTGGCACGACATCAATACCGCTGGTTTCAAAGATGGAGCAAGAAGCAATAGTTTCTCTGCCCGACCACTCTCCACCCTGAAGGGACTACAGCCTTCTAGACGTCAGCGCCCCCTGCAGGCGGTGCAATGATGGCTGCAGAGGTGTCAGCACTGTGTGCAGGGCTAGGTCGCTCAGAGGAGTATAAACCTCATTATTTTGAGAGGGGTGGCACAAAATGGCATTATCACTTATGGAGGTGGTGCTTAGGGGCATCATTACTTTTTAAGGGGGCATTAATACTTTTTTTTTTTAAAGAGGGCACTCATTTATTTTAAGGGGGCATTAATAATTTTTAAAGTGGGCGTTATTTGCTTTTAGGGGGCATTAATACTTTTTTAAAAGGGGCACTCAGGGGTGAATCAATTGTTTTACGGGGGCATTATAAAGAGGTCATTATTTGTTTTAAGGGGGCATTAATACTTTTTTAAAAGGGGCACTCAGGGGAGCATCATTTGTTTAAAGGGGGCATTATAAATGGGGCATTATAAAGGGGGCAGGTTATTTTCCTTGAGACAAAGGAACAGGTGTATGATAGGTGTAGGGTTATTTCCCTCTTCATAGATGGGTATTGTCGGATAGTGCTTTTAAAAACAAACGTTGTTTGCTATTTGCTTCTTTGCAGCCATTCTTGACATATGAACACTTTTCTTTTTTCTGTTTATGGCTCGTTGCCTAGGAGACCGACCACCACTGCCGTTTAGTTTATAATCAGCGACGTGCAGAGGTAACCGCTTACAATCTCAATAGGGGAGAGCTTGTAAGAACTGTACATGTTCTGCTGTCTAGCAGCGGTGGTCGGTCTCCAAGGCAACGAGCTGTAAACAAAAGAAAAGTGTTAATAACTCAAGTTGGGCTGAAAATTTACGAGCACTGACATCACCCATATTATATGAAGATGGGAACAACCCTTTAAAATCCAACATGCCAGATCCTTGTTTCCCCTGACATCAGGGAAGTCAAACATCATCATACAGTGCCCCACAGAAATCAATTTAGGCAAAACTCTTCTAATGTGTATGTCTATCCTTTATAACAACTTTTCAGGAGCTCTCATTTGCAGCCATCTTACTATGTTATGACACAAAGGGTGAAGAGAAAAATTGGTGAGATTTAGGAAACTGCCTAAAAAAAATAATTATTTGTCGCAACAAATCACAGCGCGGCTTTCATTTCTGATTTTGCTCTTTTAACATAAGAGCTGCCCTGTGATTGGTTGCTATGGGCAACACAGGCAGCCCCTCTATACATAAATCTGCCGCACACAGCCTGTAGTCACTGTCAGCCTCTCTTCTTTGTTCCTTAGGCCCCGCCCACCCCGGCTGCAGAGCCCTCCCATTGGCTGGAGGGGACATGCTGGCCGTTTAGTAGCAGTCAGGCTGCCATTGTTAGCAAGGTGCCCGGCCGCTCTCATCATCATCATCATGCCCGGGAAAGCCGCCGGTACCGGAGGCGCCATGTACAAGTCCTGCCGAGGTAAGACAGTCGGAAAGCGAGGATGGCACAGCTCCAGCCGTGTGCGGTGTAGTGTATGGGGATTGTATGGCTGGAAGGACGGAGGTTTATGGGCAGAAGAGTACAGTATGGTGGTATATGGAAGTGTATGGGCAGAGGGCGCTGTATGGGGCATATATGGAAGTGTATTGGGACAAGGGCGCTGTATGGGGGATATATGGAAGTGTATGGGCACTATATGGGGGATATATGGAAGTGTATGGGCACAAGGGCACTGTATGGGGGATATATGGAAGTGTATGGGCACAAGGGCACTGTATGGGGGATATATGGAAGTGTATGGGAAGAAGGGCGCTGTATGGTGGTATATGGAAGTGTATGGGAAGAAGGGGGCTGTATGGTGGTATATGGAAGTGTATGGGAAGAAGGGCGCTGTATGGTGGTATATGGAAGTGTATGGGAAGAAGGGCACTGTATGGTGGTATATGGAAGTGTATGGGAAGAAGGGAGCTATCTGGGGGATATATGGAAGTGTATGGGAAGAAGGGCGCTGTATGGTGGTATATGGAAGTGTATGGGAAGAAGGGCGCTGTATGGTGGTATATGGACGTGTATGGGAAGAAGGGCACTATATGGGGGATATATGGAAGTATAAGGGAAGAAGGGCGCTGTATGGGGGATATATGGAAGTGTATGGGCACTGTATGGGGGATATATGGAAGTGTATGGGCACTGTATGGGGGATATATGGAAGTGTATGGGCACTGTATGGGGGATATATGGAAGTGTATGGGCACTGTATGGGGGATATATGGAAGTGTATGGCCACAAGCGCTCTGTCAATATCCCTCAGAAAATTCATGATGCAGATGGGGCATCCAATCTCCCTATCAGGTGATAGAAATATATGTATGTTATATGTATATGTATGAGCAAAGGGGCACTGTATGGGGGGTTTCTGTATGGGTACAAAGGCATTGTATGTGTGCATGCATATGTAAGGTAAGGAGGGCATTATATAGAGATATATGATGTGTGTATTATGAGCACTGTATGGCAATATCTATTGTATTGTGGTTATAAAAGCATTATACGGCTATAATGTGCATGCATCATATGGATATTCTACATAAGCCTATGATAGAGGGCCATTATATGTGGATATGTCTTGTAGTAAGGGCCTAATATGGAGATATATATTGGATTCTGGGCAGACATGGATAGAAGGGTATTATATGCTTGCATAGTTATTGTATTGGACATTGTTGTATTATGGGCATCATATGGATGTAAAATCATTATATGGCTAATATGTGCATGTATGAATAGTTAGTAGTAATATATAGATGCCTTGTATTTGCAGATATATGTATGTGTGTGTGCATTACTGGTATAACATAGGCCCGTGCTTCCTTGCTGCTGTATCTACACCTCGCCTGCGATCAGATGTCTCTTCAGGGCTCATTGGGATTCGGGGCAGGTCCTCTCTTGCTCTGATACATGCAGACAGCTGGTGAATGCCTGAGACGGAGCAGCTGCTGCAGAACATCTCTGCAGGATGACGCAGTGTATCTTAGGGTGCCCCCTTGTTCTGTGTGTAGTAACTGCTGGCAGGTCCTCTGTGCCACCCTGTCCCTGCATACTTGGCACTGCCGCCATCACTGCATAGCATTTCTGGGCTGTGAGCGGTTCTCCGTCTCCTGACAGTCTTATTTCCTGTGCGGCGGTGATTGGTGGAGGCTCGGCCTTAGCTCACTGAGACGTATTTCAATTTCTTCCATTGGGAATTTCGACTTTTTTTTTTTTTTTTTGCCTGCTGGAGAAAGTAACTGAATGACTTCTCTTCTCTGGCCGAGCGGATGAAGCTTCTTGCAGCTGTGACGGGCAGTGAACTGGTTAAATCGATCCGCTCCTCTAATGTCCCCATTGTAATATCATTAGCGGCCTCTCATTTTATTTCTCCTCGCCAGTGTATTGCTGCGTGCGGGGAATCTCATTGAGGTTTGATGAAGTGCTTCATCCTGTTTTCCTCAGCCTGGAGTGAATTATTCTGCTGGATGAAGCTGCGATGTTATAGCGTAGATGAAAACAGTGATCTAGTGTGCCCCGCTCCGAAAAGAAGACCCCAAAAAGACTATTCTGTTTATTCTTCGTATACGGGAAGGTGACACCTGATATGGCTCCTTCTCAGCCTTGATCTGAAAATCCATCTCACTTTGCTGTATCCCTAGGCTTATTAGTCTTTTCTGTACTTTTAGCAAACTGGGTGACAATTGGGTTAGCCTCAAGGGCATGGCTGTGGCATACTTGCCAACTATCCTAGAACATCCAGGAGACCTCTTCGACTCCAGAAGATCTGGCCAAACACTCTAACTCTGTCGAAATCCCCCTGAAAATGCATGATGTACATGGGGCATCCAATCACCCTTTCAGGTGATAGAAATGGGACATAGGGTGGGTATGGTTTGGGAAGATAGTTTCCCTATTGAAGGGGGCACCACTAGCTCAGTTGGCTAAGGTGCTTGTACTAAACCGATTCTTGGTGCACAAATGGATGGAAAGGCTGTTCCACATGACGCAGCAACCTTCCTCAGTGTATTAGATATTTGGGCAGAGTATGATTGTATTTGTGCAGTGTATGGCGCTATAAGAGCGGGCCATGCTTAGAAGGTCCTGACTGATCTCGACAGGACCAGCCCTGATGGCAGATGTCGGGAGAAAGAAGGATCGAGCATGATAGATTTTTGGCATCTTTTTACTAAGTTTCCATGGAGGTGCCTGCTGCGGCTTACACCTATTGCCGCCATTACGTTCGCCATTATTTTCGAGCCTTTGTCTCGTGAGCAAACAAAAAATAATATCCGTGGGACGTGTGTGAAGAGGGAATGATTAATTAATGGCCTCGGCATACGGCAGTTCAGGAAGGGTCATTATTCACGCAGAAACATATGTCCTCCCAGGGGGCCGGCGAGACGCTCCGCAGGGCGAGGACTATGCGGGGACCGGTGTCTACCTGCAATACTCACTATTGTAAATGTCAAAAATTGCATTGCATATGGAATCTGTCACATGAAGGCGCTGAACATGATGTGAAGAGGGCCTACCATTCAGATGCCTGGGAAGGCACGGTGGTCTAACTTTTTATGGGGGCGCCAGCTGACTGATGGTCGGGAGAGAGGTTGGATCGCGCATGTCTGATTTCGGACTGCTGATCGCATTGTTCTCCCTGAGACGACGATGGCTGACGTAAGTCAGCGGCTTGTCTATCTCGCCGTCCTGTTAATGACTATGGGGGTATCGGGGATCCGGTTTCTGTAACTAGATGATAGAAAGCTCATTTGTGCACAACAGAGAGCTGAAAAGGATTTACCTTCAACCTGAAGGAGAAATCACCTGCCTGAAGGCGAAAGCGAGCCAGGGAACAATGCAGAATGTTATTAGCGCTGTCAGCAGGACATGATAGACATCTTAATACGAAAATGTGCGTGATCCTGCCAGGATCCCGCCTGCTGCATCGGGCTCTTATATTCAGCCTTGAATTTTATTGTGCCAGTGCCACTGTTGCAACGGTGGAAAAAATGGAACGTGCAAAGCTGGAATTGCTTCACTAGACACTGGCTGGAAGGAGGAGGGGGGTAAAGAATTAGCCAAAAGCATATCTCTTAAAATCAGTAGATCAGTATTTTCTTTAATGAGTGTAGAGGCATTTTAAAGGGTCGTTCCCATCTCAGTCTTTCAAGACGAGGCGCCAACTAGTGTTGATCGAGCACTGAAATTCTCCAGTGCTCGGAACTGGAATCGAGTAGCGAGCATAATGGAAGTGAATGGCAAACTCCAGCATTTTTCTGCAGGACTGAAAAATTCGCTCTCGCTCAGATAATTCAATTGAGCTTCTTATGGGGACCCGAGCACTTGAGCACCGCGCGATACTCGGCACTGCACGATACTCGAAAGAGTCCAGTGGGCGGTCCTAATCAGTGATTGACAGATGTCTCTGCATACAGTCATACAGGGATGACTGTCAATCACTGAATAGGACAGCAGACTGGACTCCTATGATACAAACACCAGGGATTTCAATGAGTTAAAACTTTTATCACAAAAATGTCTATCAGTCTGATTAGATGTTGGTATGAAACAAGGATTGAGCATATTTGATTTTAACATGCTTGATCGTTTGTATCTGCTGGCAGAGGTGTCAAGTAGCGGCTTATTCCCTTCTCCCCATTGAGACACTTACTAGACCCGTCCTTGTTTATCGCTGCAGCCAGGTAGCTGGTTCTGTATGTGTATGGTCAGATTTACTGCTCCTACGTTTACATCGTGTCTGTCGTTTGGCCCAAGTTACCCAATTATCTGAAACAGTATCCTCTTACAAGACCCATCAATTTGGGATATTGTGCTGCTGAATTGTTTTTTAAAGAGAACTATTCCATCATTTGCCCCTTTTGCTAAATCTTAATATATATAAAAATGAATTTCTGTTGTCCGTTTTTTTTTTATTCACGGCCAAACGTGTGAACCAAATTTGGCACATGGGTATATCGAGCACTTTGTAAAAAAGTTTTACATCGGGTTTCAACTCTCTAGCATCTACCATTCTCGAGTTATTCACCCAAAAAAGGGAAAACAAAAGCAAAGATTAATATAAATCTCTTAAGGACATCACTAGAGATAAGCAGGATATGTCGGCTTCATATCTGTAGCAAAGTTTTTAACCAAACACACAACAAACAGTTAAAGCGGTTGTCCAGGCTTGGGGTTCAAGTCTGCAGTCACTCTGGGACAGCGCGCACTGTGCATGCTGTCAGGATTCTCCAGCACTGTGAGCGGGCAAGCACATGACCACAAGTATGTAATTTGCATATATAGGGTCACGTGCCAACTAGACATGCTCGGATCCGCTCAATACAAGTGAATTGTGCAAGCCCGGACACAGTCTAGTCGGAATGTGGCCAGGAGCATGCAGTTGCATACTTGAGGTCACAAGACTGCGGGCATCGAAGAATCCTGACAAGTCTGTAGTCACTTAGTCACTGCAGGCTTGAACTTTTTAAACTAAAATAACCCTTGTGAAGTTGGGAAATTCTTCTAATACTTTATAAATAAGATGTGACTCTTGAGGTGGATGTCCCCTCCAACTAGTATCTCCAGACACAATACAGATCTCTCCATAAGAATAGAGAGAGGAAGAGCGTGCACCATTGTGATGTCAGATGCCACTCATTAGTCGCCTTTCATGGAATATAAAAGGAAGGCAGCTCTAATCTTTTAAGACCCCCATCATTAAAGGAAAAGTGTCTTTCTGCTGTCACTCATCCCGGCTCTAGTGTCACAAATCCTCTTCCTTCCTGATGTTGCGGGGCTTGGATCGTCTTGGCACATTATGCATTCCTCCCAATTCATTGTGTGACGTGCAACATGAAAGAGGCTTTTAGCATTACAGCTCAGTGTGGAAACATCTGCAGACGTTCATCATACAAAGAAAGGAGCGACAGTGGCATGGATGGCACAGAGCCGTGATCGATGGCCACCTCCTATAGAGAATTATGGACCACCTCGAGCTGTACATGTGGCTATAGTGCAGCACATGGCCACTGGTTAGAGGAACAATACCATATACATTGATGTTTCAGGGAATGTTGACAACATTTTTATGGAAATGTGACTATATATAACTTGTACTTGGGGGTAATGGCCCCTTATGATAACATTCAATTAAACATGCTTTCCAAAAATATACTCATGGTAAAAGCTCAGGAAGTGTATGTTATACATAGAGTACAGATAATTGTCTACCCCTTACACTAGCCTCTTAAAGGGAATCTGTCACCAGGTTTTTGCTACTCCATCTGAGAGCAGCATCATGTAGGGGCAGAGACCCTGATTCCAGCGATGTGTCTCTTACTTTATTTGTATTCTGCAGTTGTCATAAAATCAGTTTTCTCTGCTGCAGATCTAGCAGTGCTCAGAATGCTGAGCTCTATATAACCCCACCCACACCACTGATTGGTAGCTTTCTGTGTACACTGTGCATAGGCAGAAAGCTGCCAATTGGTGGTGGTGGTGGGGATAGTTATACAGATCTTATGAATATGGAGGACTACATGGCAGCAGGTTTACTAGTCCAATAGTCATTATCTCCTGCTGATAACACAGATTTAGCAAAGCTATTGCAAGCAACCCAGTATGTGACACATCGCTGTAATCAGGGTCTCTGCCTCTTCGTTATTCTGATCTTAGATATGCTAGCAAAACCTATGTGTTTCTCTGTAACTATGGAATCTACATGAGCACAGGTTACAGGAAAATAACCATCCCCATGCTGTGCCACTTGCACATCACTTGCAGAGCTGATCTGGGTCTTCTACACCTGGCGATAACTTGATCACTGGGTCTATTGCCGATGCTTCCATTCACTACATAGCACTCATTAAGCGCTATGCAGCAGAATGCAGAGACGACAGTAGGGATAAACCGCTTCTGTCTTCTGCCCACAGTCCCCAGCTGTCTGGTGATAAACCGCTTCTGTCTTCTGCCTACAGTCCCCAGCTGTCTGCTGAAAAAACGCTTCTGTCTTCTGCCCACAGCCCCGGCTGTCTGGTGATAAACCGCTTCTGTCTTCTGCCCACAGTCCCCAGCTATCTGCTGATAAACCGCTTCTTGTATTCTGCCCACAGTCCCCAGCTGTCTGCTGATAGACCGCTTCTGTCTTTTGCCCACAGTCCCCAGCTGTCTGGTGATAGACCGCTTCTGTCTTCTGCCCACAGTCCCCAGCTGTCTGGTGATAGACCGCTTCTGTCTTCTGCCCACAGTCCCCAGCTGTCTGCAGATAGACCACTTCTGTCTTCTGCCCACAGTCCCCAGCTGTCTGGTGATAGACCGCTTCTGTCTTCTGCCCACAGTCCCCAGCTGTCTGCAGATAGACCACTTCTGTCTTCTGCCCACAGTCCCCAGCTGTCTGTAGATAGACCGCTTCTGCCTGCAGTCCCCAGCTGTCTACTGATAGACTGCTTCTGCCCACAGTCCCCAGCTGTCTCACAGAGACCCGACTTACTCCCACTAGATCACAGCGACGTCGATAGGCATCGGTACAGATTCAAGACCTGCACCGCTACCACCTGCCGTCACAAGACAATGGGCTGTCAGGAATGAGCAATAGAAAACTTGACAATCAGTCATACATTTGTTCTCCACCTTTGGCCCGTGTGTGCTCATAAAGAAAACTCTTTTGTCGGCAGTACATCGCTCCATGTAACCGGGTGACCTTCCAACAGTAACAAAGCCCTATGCGAACGATTGCCCTAATGATCATTAGGTGACATACAGTGCCGATGATGGGTCCATGTAAGTGATGAACTTGCTGTATCATTAGTCGTCTGCGCCTGTGTATGAAAACCCTGACTCAGGAAGCTAAACTTAAAATAACTTGTTCTCATTAAACCTTGGTCAGAGTCGGCCAGACCTGTTATGCACTGAGACCCACTGGCTTTCAAATGCCTGTGGGGTCTCCTGACTCTCCTCATCCACCAGTCTGTGGGCATCATATTGTAACTCATATTGGCTTTGCTTTTCTTTCTCATTAGTGAACAGGAGAATGGAGGACCACCCAGGGCACCTCTGTATCCTGTTTTCCTTGACATCACCATATAAAGTGCAGAGCTGGCATCCTTAGGTCCGACTTTAAGCCACTGGTCAGCGTCAGAGAATTCTGTTCAGTCTGCATTTTTCATGGTTGGGTCAAGACGACCAGAAACCTGCATGGTTTACCACACTGCTCAGAATCACGGTTTTGAGGGCCACAATATCTTACAGGATGATTTTCTTTTAAAAAGATTACCTGTCCACATAAAAGTGAGGCGTAACGCTGAGGAAGGCAGACATGCATGGGGCAGACACGCTTACTAACTTCTGCATCCATGATTGTGGTCTTCCTAATTGAAGGGGCTCTAAAACCAGAGACAACCCTTCATTACTGTCTCCTTATGAAAGCTCTAAAAAAAATGCACTTCTATGCTTTTTATTAACTTTTGTGACTTTTCTATCTTTTTAGATTTAGTTTGTTTATTATTCATGGTGTTGGAATTCCAGCAGGACGCACCATGTTGGAAATTCGGGCCATTCATCTGCGTTGGGCATACACAATATATCACATTCTTAGTGTTGGCAGAGTTCATTTGTTCTCCAGGAATTGCTTTACGTGACCGAGGTGCGATGTAGGAAATCTCAGCATGGAATAAATGAGGAATATAAACACACTACCCTCTTGTAAGTCTGTGGAAATTCATGTCCGTGCACATTCACTGCTGAGGGATCAGATTACAGATGGACTCAATGAGAATAAAGCTTCTTTATTCAGAGTCTCAAGATCTATTGGAAATTTGATCAGCAAACTAGCAGATTTACGGCTGGGACTGGCTCCGTATGGACCTGCAATGTGTCACAATCTTACCCAACGTAGAGCAATATCGGTTGATTGCAACTGGACGGAAATTCTTAATCTGTTGCTAATTTAAAGGGAATGTACTGCAATTTTTTTATTTTTTATATATTAATAATTATTGACTAGAAACTCAAATATTAAATGTTTTGTTTTATTCAGTTTAATAATTTTTTTTTTTTTTGCACCCTCTGGGGGCTGCCATTTTTATTTGTTGGTGTGCAAGTGACTGGAGCATGACACCTGCACACCGCTAATACAGCAGCCCCAGACCATAGAAGACTGCTGTCAGTGTCCGGTGTGGCTGCCTCAGCTGTGAGCTTGTCAAGCCCCCTGGGCTGTCAAGTTCGTATCTGTGGAGGTAGCCTGGTGCCATTTTATTGTAGCCCAGAGCTGTTTTCTGAGCTACAATTTCCCCCGGTCACCGCTCAGTGTTCAGCAGTGATGAGATTAGGGCAGCATTTGTAAGGAAAGCTATTGTACTATTAGTGCCAGGTTACCAAGCTGTTCTCACCGCTGGAAGAAATGACGGCTACAGTGTTCAGAGCACAGCGGAGAAATCATTGCGCTACGCTGAATACTGACTCGGCTCTGCTCAGTCAATGTAAAGCCTGATTTAGATGTCCATGATGCAGGGACTCCTGATTGAGGCTTTACATTGTCTGGGCTGAGCCATGTATCTAATCCCATCAGGTGTGATACAGTCCACTGAACCATGCATCTAATCCTCTCTTGTGTAACAGTGAGCAGCACATCACCAACTAACAGAATTGGCACTGCCGGCTGTCCTCGACTCTGACAACGTGTCAGTATCACTTTGCAGTCACCAACAAAATGGCTCCTCCCTGTGATCCTAAATTTCATCCTGCAAACACCCAGAAGGGGAGGAGAGGAGCAACATCAGACACATGCAAGCAGTTCCCACCCACATTTACTGCAGTCGTAAAGCGAGCTAGCAGTACACTAGGCTTTCATGGAAAATTTCAGCAGCTGCTCCCCCTAGTGTTTTAAAAGTGGAAAATATCAAAACTTGTAAAAAGTTTTCTTCATATTTATTTATTTTTTTTAAACTATTTTTCAATTGTTGTAAAAAAAAAAAAAATAATTTTCTGATAACACATTTTCTTTTAAGAGTCCATGCACCAAAGCAAGACTTGTGCGCCGTCTCTGTATAGTAGCACGCTGAGTCCCTAAGAGTTTGTATTATATAGTGTCAGCCGCCACAGAGCAGGACTAACACCTGCTATTGTATGCAATCATTGGAGCTAGGAGGGGTCACAGCTGAGGGCGGTGGGCTTAATATCTCTAGATAAAGGATTGATCGGGAAGGTGATAGCCAAAGGCCCCCATACACATTAAACTATTGTTGGCTGAACCCGCCGATATCGACAGGTTACAGTCTAATGTGTATGGAGACCCCTTCCTCCCCAACTGCTCTCCTGACAAATGATGTCAGAGAAGATAAGGGTTCAGAGGATCCCTTTGTTCTCTGGGATAAGCCACCAGTAGAGATGTGTCTTTCTCATAGAGAACACAGAGTACTCGGCCGAGCGAGAGCTCTTACGTATTGGAGAGTTGGTTGTGATTTCTGCCGACCAAACCTTATCGTCTGTGGTGTATGGGGGCTTTAGAGTGCATTTACAATGGCTGATTATCATGAGAAAATGTTCCTAGGAACCCTCAATACCTGATAACCGGTCAGTGTACACAGGCCGCCAGTCACTCAACAAAAAAGCCAAATGCTATTTCGTTGGATTGACGGTAGCACATCGCTCTGTATAAACAGGGCACGTGCTGCCAATACTCCATACACAGATGAAAATCATCTGAACCCTCTGACTTTCTCATGTATGGCGGCCTCTCAACTCTGTTAGAAGATGTCGGGTGGGGGATGGAATTATTGGGTCGTTGGAATTTCAACAACCGATCGTTTTGATTTCAGAGAAGATAAACCATTGCTAGATAAGCCTGTCTCCTTTCTCTTCCCGTTGAAAACACTTGAAAGTCTGGCCGAGCCGCCTGCAACCGTGTATTAGGGAGTCGGGAGAGAGAACTGTTGGCCAAACGTTCGTTTAGTAGACCACTATCTCGTAAATGACCATCAAGAGACCAGGCTCCTCTCCAGTTACAGTGTAGACCTGGACCTAGAATCTGTCTCTTGCTTAGACCTGGACAAGATTTTTCTAGACCTGCGCTATCTTGTAGAACCTCATAACTTGGAGAACCATGTGGGCCCGTTTCAGTCTATGAGCTCTATATTACGGACGCGTACAACATAGCATTATCATGTGCATGAACCCTGAACTGTTCTTTTTTGCTTCTTATAAAGAAAAAATATTACAAGACCATGACCTATTTTTTTTTTTAACTTTGGTGATTTTTATGCGTTTAAGGCACATTCCTGATGTCCAAATGACAAAGAGAATTGGAAGAGTTTGTTCAGAAGTAATTACTCTGCGCTGGGAATTCCACGCAGACTTAGATCTGGGTTACGTCACTGCCTACACATTCAGTAATAGATCATCTTTCATGATGTTTGATAGGTTCAGCAGTTCTGTGTTTGCACAGCAACAATGAAGTCAATATGATCTTGTTTCCTTTCTTACACATTTGGACGTCTTCAAAAACCCCAGTTGGAGGAAATCCACCGTGCAGAAAACAAAGCTTTCTACATGGCGGCGAGGATCACCTAAACTAATGGAAACTGTGTTTTCTGCTGTTGGTCAAAGTGTTGATTGCGGACAGTAAAAAAATCATTGATCGTCAGCATGTACCCTTGTGTATAAGAAGGGATGTCTTGCCGAGAACAATGAAATTGAGGAGGGAAGAATGATGGATCACTCAAAGCACCCCCCCCCCCTCAGTCATTATGACGTCATTAAATCTAAACCTTCTCCGATCATCTTCCTAGATCATCTAGCGCTTATTGGGGGCAGTTTATCTGACTGTAAAAGGAAACTTCTCAAGACTGGAGAGTAACTAAAAAGTTCCAACTGGACTCAATGGGTTGGGAATGTGTAATGATCCACTTTCACTGGTTGGTTTCCAACCAGATTGCAGTTGATTATCAAAGAGCGCCCAACTGATTGACAGGTGACCCTTATGTATTAGTTTCCCTAATTCCTTACTTTCACCGTAATCAGAATAAAAGTGATTTCTTAACGAGTAAAATAACCTGCGGTCGGCATTACCACAATTCTGGAAGGTTTGGATCTTCAGGAAGTTCTTTTATCTGAAAGAGGCTTTCACACAAGAAACCTGTGATTATGATATATAAATAGTTCGAAAAGCAAAGAGTAGTATTTATGCTGGGGAGACGGGCACATAAATGGAATAAAAGTATCCTGAGTTGCACTGTAGTTTGTATAAAACAAGTAGAAGTATGGAGGCATGAATATGAGTGTTATCTTCCATGGATGGAGGGGAATAATCCATTGGAAGACACTTCTGGCAACAGAAACAAAGGATCAAACATGTTGAAATTACAGCAAAACTAAATAAATGAGCTGGACTATAAGCTCGTATATGTGCAAAATGTAAGAGCATGTTCACACTTTGGCCAGTTCAAAAACAAAACCCAAAAAAACAAAATGAGCATATGCTCTACAGCAAGTAAATAGCAATAGTACATGTAAATAGCAATGGGTACTTAATTAACGCTATATGGATCAAAACAGCATAAAAGCCATCCCACTGCGACAAGGTGAACCCATCGGGGCAGTCCTAACCTGTCTCTAGTATTAAAACCTTACCATGTGTCATACGACGTCTGTGTGAATAAGGGCAGATCAGGAAAGGGCCCAAACTGAGACAGCCATCCATGGGAAGCTATACAAATTGAATATTTAGCTCAGAAAGAGGAGCCACGACCCCTGTTTGCACAAAGTACAAGAGATTACTGCAAAACCAAATAAATGAGCCGGACTATCAGCTGGTATACATGCAAAGTGTAAGAGCACGTTCACACTGTGGCCATTTCATAGACAAAAAACAAATAAGCATATATCCTAGTGCAAGTAAATAGTAATAGTACATGTAAATAACATAGGGTACTTAGTTAACGCTATTTTGATCAAAAAAGCGTAAAAGCCATCCCACCACAACAAGGTGCACCCAGGACCCTGACCTGTTTGGCCCTTATCACATTGAAGTCATATGACACATGGTAAGGTTTCAATAAGACTGTCCCTATGGGTGCACCTTGTCGCTAAGGGATGAATTTTTTATGCTTTTTCTATCAAAATAGTGTTAACTAAGAGAACCCTATGTTATTTACATTTACTATTAATGCTTACTTGCGTGTTTTTTTTTTTTTTTTCCCCCTCCCCTTTTGTGTTTTGTTTTCGGAACCTGATTTCAGCAGGACCAGGCAACCATCTCTTCTCGGAAGATGTTGAGGTAAAAGAATGATTGGACATATTGGATTTCAGTATGCCTTATCCATTATTCACCAAGGAGAAAGACTGCTGCTGAAGATGTCTGGCTTATTCCCCTCTCCCTTTAAACACATGGATGCTTGGGAAGTCACCAATCTGTATAGGGTGGGTTGGCAGGAATAGCAGTAGGACGAATGTTTTGGTCTATGGGCAGACTAAATTGGAAGGAACTCATAAAGGTGGACATACGCAAAAGATAATGGTTAAAAGTTGAAGAAATATTGAACGAATGTTCCAACAAAGCCGTCTTGAACATTTTAGCTCATGTTGACCGTACAGTCTGACACCAGGTGAGGTCAAACAATCCTTTCGGGAACGTTTCACGGTAAGATCATTCATGGTGTAGAAACTATTGGATGACAAGTTTTTTTTTTTTTTTTACTTAATGAGAGATATATATAATAGTGTCTAGACTAATGTTTATGGCCACATTAAGTGCTCACCAACCCTAGTGGGTTTGGCCAGCTTTTGTGTAATGTGTATGGCCAGTTTCGGTCACGCTGGAGTTACCACTGGTGGACTTTTAGGGTGTTGCCAAGTAGTCAAAGCGTGGTTGAACCCTGTGAAAGAGATGTAGATAGGGAGCTGTTATTGGACTATGTGCCTGAGGTTCCCTTAACCAGGATAACTATATACAGGTCTCGGGCAGTGAAATGGACCTCCATCCTGGTTTAAGAGAAGTCCGTCTTGAACATGAATGTCGTCATTAGCTAAAAAGGGGAACCAAGCAGCCTTTAGGAAGAATCTACATGTCGTGAAGACCTATTTCTGATGTTGTTATAAGAATCCGACTTTGTATTTCTAAATTTGTTCTCTACGTGTCACATGTAGACAGAAATTATGCATGTGATTGCCGAATCCGTGTCAAATCATTGTGCTGTGTATACAATATATGTGATGACAAGAAGAGCAGAGAAGGGAACAGCTGCCCCGGGGCAGAGCTGGGATGAGAGTCATGGGTTGTTTGGGAGGCAGCTGCAAACACAAGGCGGTGTAGGAGGAGCTGATGGACGGTTCCTCCAGGAATGTCCGCGCTCTGATGTTTTTGTATGCCTCGTGTACGGGCCAAATCAGATGATCTCATATTCCCGCTATGAAGATTATGCTATCTCCGTTCTGCCGTGCTATAAACGTACGGACTCTCTCGTTGTGACATGCAGGAAGAAAGATCAGTGTGTTCTTTATTTCTTACGAATTTTTCGACAGATTTTTTCAGTTGAATGAATTTTTCGGTATTTTTGACCTTGTTGGTTGACATCTCACATCGTTTCTCAGAACGTTTTTATCACTTTGCCTCCTGTTTCTCAGACCATCTTATATTATTAGTGAATGTCTGATACTATTTTATTACTAGGCTTTCTGAATCAAAGTGCATTATGCTGTATAGCCACCGTATAAAGTGCTGTGGAGTGGGAATGATTGAAAAAACCTTGAACGGGAAAAATTACAGGTTTGGAGGAAGTTCACCTTTAAAGTTGAAGTCCATCCCAAAGCCGTCCCAATTAAGGACGTAAGACTTTTCTCTTTGTAATACAATAAGGGTAGAAGGGAGCTCACCAAGCTTGTTGGTCAAATAGGCTGGCTGAGAAATCGGAAACCGGTGGGTGCCAAATCCTGCTAGTGAGGCATGACGAAGAACACAATGGAGAAGAGAAGATTCAGCACCCCCATACGGTAATGTAAAAAATAGCCTTTATCTGTAATCCATTAAAACATAATGATCCATGGGGGTAAATTAAAAGCCTGATGCGTTTCTGGCTCTGCAGTTTTACTGTGGGTGCATGCAGCGCCAGAAACGCGTCAGGTTTTTAATCCCCCCCCCATGGATCACTATGTTTTAATGGATTACAAATAAAGGCTATTTCTTTATAATACCGGATGGTATATATTTATTTTTGCTGCCATCCTTCACCATACTCCAGAGAAATCCACAATTTTTGCAATCTGCAAATCAGGTGTTAGGTACTTTGTCACACCTAGAGCAGGTAACGGAGCTCATTTCCATCTGTAGTGACTCCCTTTCTGAGTGATTGCTAAATACACAGCTACCAAGATTTGGCCTCTTCCTATCTGATATCGATAGCCCAATCATAGGGCATAAATGTTGTGATCCCAGAAAACCCTTTTATGGCTTCATTGCTATGACCTCTGCCAATACTGATAGTGGATTACATGTGCGTTGATGTCTATGGGGAGTACAGAAACGGCCGAATCACTATGGAGATTGTCGGAGATCTTCTAGCCATCATGGATTTTTATCTGGAATAATATTCACATTTTATTTAATTTTTTTATCTGACCTTTTTAAAATGGTGCGACATGTCTCTTGAAACCCTCACCCCAACACATGCCTGTCTGTATTTTTTGCACTTCATTGGTTTGTAGCAAAATATGTTTTATATCTGGTCAAATATCTGCTCTATTGTGTTTCCAGCACTTATATTTTCTTTTGCCCAGATACTTTTTATGAAAACATACAATTTCCATACATTTGATAATCTTCACTTTTTGTCCTTGTCGAGGATGTGGTCAAGATAAGCTTTTGTCTTTCCCTTCTTGCCTGTCGGATTATATGATTAATAGATTCAGCTTTCATCGTTTCTCAGATTTAGGCCCTATAATCTCATGAAGCCTCTGGCAAACCTGACTTCAATTAGGGTCCGGCTACTCCGACAGATCCCACAGAAGATACGACAGAAGCTCCATTCTTATCTCAGAGACTCTTGTGTTACGTCTTTGTCGGGGGGTTCCTGATCTTTAAGGCAAGGCCTTCACAAAGTTACTGACAGCAAAGTGAGTTCTCAACAACGAAAATCTGCTGGAAAACTTTTACCAGGGTGTTGGAAACTTTTCTGTTGTTGGAGAGCCTCGGGGGGGACTGAAATTGTACATGTCACTGGCATTCGGCCAAGTTGCCGGGATGATTCTTGCACTACTCAGGCGCAAGGGTTGTGAAACTATAGATAAGATCTAACATTCGTGAGCCTGGAAAACCATATGATAAATACAGTAGATAGTATCATTGTAAGGAAAAGATCTCTACAAGAATCACATGGAAAATAGGCAATGGCTTTGTGTGACTGGTCAGCTGACGATATGAAACCTAAAACTTGTAGATAGATCCTTCAAGAGTCATAATAAAGGCCCCATACACGTTAGATAAGTCATCCAAATCTGATGATTTTGTAGGGATCGATAAACCATCTAATGTTTACAGGGGTCTAGTAACTGTCGCCGACGGATTACATCTGGGGACATGAGTATCAGGTTATTGGAAATGAGTAGCCCAATCCATTTGCTCGGCAGGGAGATAAGCCGATGCCAGATGATTTTAGCCGGGGCTGTCTCGTAGAGAACAAAGAGTGCTCGGCTAAGTGTTCCTGTGTGTTGGGGAGTCGGGAGAGAGCGTTTGTCCGACAGATATCAGATGTGTGTCGATAGCTTAAGGCTGCCCGTCCAAGTAATAGAGCTGTCGGCTGAGCGGTATGTTTCCCGGTTCACACATTCACGAGAAGTTCCAGCTCGACCGAGCAATCATTGGTTTTCAGTTGGTAGAGGGGAGACCGCCTCTGGAAGACTCGTCGGTCAGTGACTCTTCTTCCCGGAAACTAAAGAATTTTGTGTTTTTTAAACTTCAACTGCCCAACTGTTCTCTGCCCCCCAACACAACATATGGTGGGAGCGTTGGGAGGCCCCCATACACACTCGATAGACAGTCATCCTGAAATCAGCGGGTTTGGCTAACGTTCATGTATGTATGGGGCCCTTGTTTGTATTTGTGTTACGCACCTGCCTCTTCTTGGCAGGGCTCCGCTTCCTTCCCCTATGGCCTTTATGCTCCACAAGTGTCCCAGTGTGTCTCCATGACCTCGTCTCCCTAGGCCTTTTTGAGACTTGTTTGGACACACCCCTGTGTCTGAACATTAAACCAGAACTGTGTTCTACAGACTTGTGTTTTTATCTCTGACTTTATACAAGTCGTCTGTTCCTGTTGTGTCCTCCTTCTTCTGTGGCTTCCATCCAGTCCTCCATTGCTAGTTTGTCTGCTATTCGCATTGCCAGTTTACTGAGTCATCTTCGTACCACGTGCCGACACCCGGGGTCCATGCGCCCCCCACCATGATTTGAGGTTTAGTGTGTTCACCCCACAAGGTGAGCCTAACAGAAAGGCACTAAGTACTTGATCTTGGTTCACGCTTTGTTGTTGCCTTTCCTTGGTTCCATCAGGAGCTTTTCTCGACTTAACCCTCCAACGGAGACTCCGGCATACGCCAATGGATATGCACACGGTGGCATTTCTCCATCACAGGGAAACAACAAAACATGCATTGTTCAGTATGCGATTTGTATGCTCTGCATATACTTTTTATACAAACGTTATTTCTAAATGTACAAGGCCTACATATGCCTGGATGAAACGGAACGTGCGGCTGACATTAATTGAAGGGGTTGTCTACTACCACATCTTAAATTCCTGAGTCCGCTGAGTAAAATAAGAAGTTTCTACTTTCCACACGCACCGCCGCAGTTCCAGTGTTGTGTCTTGGTATTCGCATGACACTGGTTGCCGCACTTGTGATTAATCAATCAGAAGTCGTTGATCAGCGGCTGCTCCTCAATATTCTGTCCGAGCACATGCACCTTTTAGGAGAAGTAGCTACTTTAAGGCTAAGCTTGGAGATTCACTTATAGGATAGCTTTGTGGCCGTTATTAGTTTCTTATGATCTCCGTGAGTGTTGATTTCCCGAAAAGTACCACTTTGAAGAGGTAGCTACCCTATAAGTCAGTCTCCAACCTTATATAGCAGCTTCCTCTCCTAGGTGGTGCTTCAACATGGTTTATTTTATTCTGCGAGATAGCTAATTTACATATTTTTCCTCCCATGGAGCTTTGCCTGTGAGACTGAATAGTAAGCTAGTGTCTTTAAGGAGAATCATGCTGCATCAAGGGTGTCACATTCAGCCAACCAGACTCTGCCCTATACTGATGAGGGGCAAACTACCTGAAACAGGCCTCCTGTAGATGAGTCTTTGGCTTGGCTTTTATCCCTGGTCATGTTGTAAGACTCCTTTTTAAAGGGTTGGACATTGACAAGAGTTGAGCAAAAAGATTCTCCGGATCCTGGTCCTGTGGCCACCTCGTTAGTTTGAGGGCCCAGAGCCCCACAAATCTTCTACCTCCTGCAGCATCACCGACTCTTCTTCTGATTAGCAGCCCCATCACACAGCAGCTGCCTGCACGGAAGATGTCAAGGGGTCTGCTAATCAGAAGAGGTGCTGGGGATGCGGGATACCGTAGGTAGTAAGAAGTATGCAGGGCTCAGGTCCAGTGACTATGGACTGCACACATTGTCACTTGGCCAGGGTCCTGTGTTGTTTTTTTTTTTTTTGTACGCCAGGACGAAACTCTCAATTTTTGAGGCATTTTGGAAAATGTTCTACTTTTTGCACTTGAAAGTTGCAAAAAAACGGTTAAAATCAGAGAAAAAAAGTAAATTTCGGGTTGTGTGCGCCATTTTGATGAATTTGGCACAAAAAAAACTATCAGTGAGAACCGCGATTCAAAGTAAAAAAAAACAAAAAATGCAAATGATGAATCTTTTTTTGTATATTTTTTTTTGCTTTTTTATAATTTTGTGCCGGTGACTTGCATGTTCTTGTTTTAAGTCTTCATCTAATCTTTTATTTAAAATATTAGTGTATTAAATATTCAGCAGAACGTCAGATTATAAAGCCAATTATCGACAAAAATGTAGCATCGGGGATGGATTGTGGCCAAGATAGTGGGGAGTAAAATGTCCCACGTCTTGGATGGTTAATAAACTTGTTTCTGTGTTTTCAGGAGGCTTCCTGAGATAAGAGAAGGAATGTTCAGCTTCTGTTAGGATCTTGTTTCTCCTATTCCTTTTGTACTTGTCCGTGTTTGCAGAGATATATACTGTGTGTACCTGCACTTGGCCCATAGGACTGCAAACCCAAGGAGGGATGTTAAAGGGGCTATGCAGGACATTAAAGGGGTCAACTATGGGACAGCCCCTTCTTATTGGCTTGCAGTGCAAAACAAAAACCGTAATTCTTCCCAGATTAGCATCATTCCACCGATCCCCGGTCTGAAAGGTACTACTTTTTTTTTTGAGCTGTGTTTATCCAGCAGTGGACACCTCTGTTTCTAGAGGACTAGTAAACCTGCTGCCAGGTAGTCCTCCATACCCTTGAGCTCTGTATAACCCCACCCCCACCACTGATTGGCTGCTGTGTACACTTTGCATAGGCAGAAAGCCAATCAGTGGTGGGGGCCGGGATTATACAGGGCTCCGCATTCAGAGATCTGCTAGATCTGTAGCAGATAAAACAGATATTTATAAGGGCAAGCAGCCCAATAAGTGACACATCCCCGGAATCAGGGTCTCTGTGCCTACATGTTGCTGCTGTCTGCCCTCAGCCTCAGTTCTTTGTTAAAAAACAAACTGTGCCTTACTTACCATCACCGTGTCCGACATTGTGTCTCTGTTGTTCCCCTAGTCTGTTTGGTTGCAGTAGTGAAGTTTATTTTGGCAGAGCCATTTTGCTCAGTGATTTGCTGCAGCGTTGTTGACCACTGCCACCAAACAGTCCGGAGTAGTGGCGGAAACCCATCGCTCGATCTGGGCAAGGTAAGTAAAGCACAGTTTCTTTGTTTTTACAGATAACTGAGCATGTGGGTAGAAGTTAGGTGAAACGGGGTAAGAGCTTTAGGGTAGGCCACTGATTATTAGATAGAGGGGCTGCTGAGCGTTAGATCCTCACCTAAGTGCTGTTAAAGGGACCCTGTGTCTCTGGTGAGCGTGGGATCACCTTTATTGTTCACCAGTTGAATTGGAGTTAGAGAAGTGGTGTGGCTCACTGTGCGGTGTTTCCATAACTTCCACTCATTCCTGTGGTAGTTAAAGGCGTTGTCTTAGGATTGACTTTCAGGAACACTCCACTCCTCTGCTTCCCGGTTTCCTGGTTGCTGAGGCATGGAGCTCTTCTGTAGGTTTTACAATCTGGACTAGCTGCATCGTCGCACGGCTGACCCGAACTGTGTGCTCTCCGATACCGCAGCATCAAAGGAGCGCAGAATTGAAGCTTTCCGGGTCCAGCGTCGGTGCCGCTGAAGCGCTTACAAGCTTTATTGGAAAGAGCTTGTAAGTGCTGTGCTCTTTATCTATGAGACCCGCCACTACCAATAGACTGCAGAGGTGGCCAGTAACCTAGGCAACAAGCAAGTAAATGATACAACAACGAAAAAATTACTCCTTCAGAACGGAGAGGACTTTTGATAATAAGTAAACTGCAAAAAAAATATTGGGGCATGCCCCATCAGCTTCCGTAATGCGGAGCACGGTATGATGGCGCACGGTGTCCGCAGGAGGTTCTGCTGTGTGTATCCGGCCTGAATGTTCATCTTCTCAGAGCTTGGGTCTCAGTATTTTCGGAGCGATCATTATAGGGTTGGATAAAACGTCGTCTTTATTTCCTTTCTTCTTCCTCACATCTTCGTTAACCCCAGCACATTCTTTTGTAGACCACCTCATAGATGAACCACCGCCAGGACTCGCTTTTCCTTAATCAGCGTTCTCTCTGTCTGCGACATCCTTAATATCAAATCAAGCAGAATGGCTTGTGTACCGTCATTGTGTAAGACCAAAACCACAAATCGGGCTTTATTCCTAGGGTCAAAATGTGAACGTTTTCTACTAAATCCGGAATTATTAAAGTTCATGGAGTTTAATCATAGGTTTTTTGTGTAATTCCCCATTGTTTTCGATGATCAGAGGGATTTGTGGATGGTTATTTTGCGATCTTCCTACTCATTATCTCCTATGAAATTGAAGCTTGTGCTTCGTTTCACATAATGAGCACACACACAATAAAATTAGAGGGCCGGGAGCGTGGGCTCTGGTTGTTTATTTCTCCTGGTGTTTTGCGGAGAGACCACCTAGTCTTGTGTCTACTGTTTTGTTAGAGACATGTCTGATTCATAGTTTATTTGCATTTATTGTAGATTTATTTTATTTGGTTATAGGCTTGTAATTGACTTGATAAGAGCTGTATAAACCTAGTCATGTTTATGTTCTAGCAAGTTCCTATAGTTTGGCTCCCGCTTCATGGGTAGACCTCTTCTAGAGAAGCCAATGTAATCAGCCTTCCAGGCTCCAACTATTAATTCATTGTCCTCGCTCCTTCCTGATATTCAGCTGTCAGTACAGCTTCTCTTTTTGACTTGCTTGACTTGAGCCATGCCTGCAAAATCTGCTCACGTTCAATAGTTGTCTCTACTGAATGACCCCCTAATCATGCCCATAAAGCTCTGGAAATGCTTATCGCTAGGTGAAACAAAAGATCAAGTATGCAGAAATCCAACATGACCGATCTGAACCTTCCCCAGTGGCTGTCCTTTGATGACTAGCCTTCCAAAATTTGCTGGTTTGGCTTCTTGTATGGCCAGCTTACTTACTGTTGACCTACTTCATAATAAAAAAAAAAGATGCATTCCTATTCTCCACCCTCTATCCTCTACCGTCTATCCTCCACCCTCTACCCTCTATCCTCCACCCTCTATCCTCCACCCTCTATCCTCCACGCTCTATCCTCCACCCTCTATTCTCCACCCTCTATCCTCTACCCTCTATCTCCACCCTCTATCTCCACCCTCTATCCTCCACCCTCTATCCTCCACCCTCTATCCTCCACCCTCTATCCTCCACCCTCTATTCTCCACCCTCTATCCTCCACCCTCTATCCTCCACCCTCTATCCTCCACCCTCTATCTCCACCCTCTATCTCCACCCTCTATCCTCCACCCTCTATCCTCCACCCTCTATCCTCCACCCTCTATCCTCCACCCTCTGTCCTCCACCCTCTGTCCTCCACCCTCTGTCCTCCACCCTCTGTCCTCCACCCTCTATCCTCTACCCTCTATTCTCCACCCTCTATTCTCCACCCTCTATTCTCCACCCTCTATCCTCCACCCTCTATTCTCCACCCTCTATTCTCCACCCTCTATTCTCCACCCTCTATTCTCCACCCTCTATTCTCTACCCTCTCTTCTCTACCCTCTCTTCTCTACCCTCTCTTCTCTACCCTCTCTTCTCTACCCTCTATTCTCCACCCTCTATTCTCCACCCTCTATTCTCTACCCTCTATTCTCCACCCTCTATTCTCCACCCTCTATCCTCTACCCTCTATTCTCTCCCCTCTATTCTCCACCCTCTATTCTCCACCCTCTATTCTCCACCCTCTATTCTCCACCCTCTATCCTCTACCCTCTATCCTCTATCCTCCACCCTCTATCCTCCACCCTCCGTCCTCCACCCTCTGTCCTCCACCCTCTGTCCTCCACCCTCTGTCCTCCACCCTCTGTCCTCCACCCTCTGTCCTCCACCCTCTGTCCTCCACCCTCTGTCCTCCACCCTCCGTTCTCCACCCTCTATCCTCTACCCTCTATCCTCTACCCTCCACCCTCTATTCTCCACCCTCTATTCTCTACCCTCTATCCTCTACCCTCTATCCTCTACCCTCTATCCTCCACCCTCTATCCTCCACCCTCTATCCTCCACCCTCTATCCTCCACCCTCTATTCTCTACCCTCTATTCTCTACCCTCTATCCTCCACCCTCTATCCTCCACCCTCTATTCTCTACCCTCTATTCTCTACCCTCTATTCTCTACCCTCTATTCTCTACCCTCTATTCTCTACCCTCTATTCTCTACCCTCTATCCTCCACCCTCTATTATCCACCCTCTATTCTCTACCCTCTATCCTCCACCCTCTATCCTCCACCCTCTATTCTCCACCCTCTATTCTCCACCCTCTATTCTCTACCCTCTATTCTCCACCCTCTATTCTCCACCCTCTATCCTCCACCCTCTATTCTCCACCCTCTATCCTCTACCCTCTATTCTCTCCCCTCTATTCTCCACCCTCTATCCTCCACCCTCTATCCTCTACCCTCTATCCTCCACCCTCTATCCTCCACCCTCCATCCTCCACCCTCCGTCCTCCACCCTCTGTCCTCCACCCTCTGTCCTCCACCCTCTGTCCTCCACCCTCTGTCCTCCACCCTCTGTCCTCCACCCTCCGTTCTCCACCCTCTATCCTCTACCCTCTATCCTCTACCCTCCACCCTCTATTCTCCACCCTCTATTCTCCACCCTCTATTCTCTACCCTCTATCCTCTACCCTCTATCCTCTACCCTCTATCCTCCACCCTCTATCCTCCACCCTCCATCCTCCACCCTCTATTCTCCACCCTCTATTCTCTACCCTCTATTCTCTACCCTCTATCCTCCACCCTCTATCCTCCACCCTCTATTCTCTACCCTCTATTCTCTACCCTCTGTTCTCTACCCTCTATTCTCTACCCTCTATTCTCTACCCTCTATCCTCCACCCTCTATTATCCACCCTCTATTCTCTACCCTCTATCCTCCACCCTCTATCCTCCACCCTCTATTCTCCACCCTCTATTCTCCACCCTCTATTCTCTACCCTCTATTCTCTACCCTCTATTCTCTACCCTCTATTCTCTACCCTCTATTCTCCACCCTCTATCCTCCACCCTCTATCCTCCACCCTCTATCCTCCACCCTCTATTCTCTACCCTCTATCCTCCACCCTCTATCCTCCACCCTCTATCCTCCACCCTCTATCCTCCACCCTCTATCCTCCACCCTCTATTCTCCACCCTCTATTCTCTACCCTCTATTCTCTACCCTCTATTCTCTACCCTCTATTCTCTACCCTCTATTCTCTACCCTCTATTCTCTACCCTCTATCCTCCACCCTCTATTCTCTACCCTCTATTCTCTACCCTCTATCCTCCACCCTCTATTCTCTGCCCTCTATTCTCTACCCTTTATTCTCTACCCTCTATTCTCTACCCTCTATTCTCTGCCCTCTATTCTCTACCCTCTATCCTCCGCCCTCTATTCTCTACCCTCTATCCTCCACCCTCTATTCTCCACCCTCTATTCTCCACCCTCTATTCTCTACCCTCTATTCTCTACCCTCTATTCTCCACCCTCTATTCTCTACCCTCTATTCTCTACCCTCTATCCTCCACCCTCTATTCTCTACCCTCTATTCTCTACCCTCTATTCTCTACCCTCTATTCTCCACCCTCTATTCTCCACCCTCTATTCTCCACCCTCTATTCTCCACCCTCTATTCTCCACCCTCTATTCTCTACCCTCTATTCTCTACCCTCTATCCTCCACCCTCTATTCTCTACCCTCTATTCTCTACCCTCTATTCTCTACCCTCTATTCTCCACCCTCTATTCTCCACCCTCTATTCTCCACCCTCTATTCTCCACCCTCTATTCTCCACCCTCTATCCTCCACCCTCTATCCTCCACCCTCTATCCTCCACCCTCTATCCTCTACCCTCTATTCTCTACCCTCTATTCTCTACCCTCTATTCTCTACCCTCTATTCTCCACCCTCTATCCTCCACCCTCTATTCTCTACCCTCTATTCTCTACCCTCTATTCTCTACCCTCTATTCTCCACCCTCTATTCTCTACCCTCTATTCTCTACCCTCTATTCTCTACCCTCTATTCTCTACCCTCTATTCTCTACCCTCTATACTCTACCCGCTATTCTCCACCCTCTAATTATTGATTTGGGTATATCTTCTGCCTGATCTATACCTGTACCTTTAGGCTAGCCATACATTTACGATAGCTGACGTCTGAGCCCTTATTCGGCCATCAGCTATCTCCCCTGATTTCCGTTTGAATTAGCCAAACATTCATGGATTTCCAAAAGGGGTGAGATGAGAAAGCTGCGGCCAGTCGGCTCTGGATGCGGGTTACCGCCTGTGTAACGGGCATTGAAATTAAACTGTTCATCCCTTATCTCTCCTGACACCTGTTGTGGTAGAGTCAGGAAGCCTTCATACTCTTTTTACACTGTCGACCAACGTCTTCACTTTCGGCCGACATCTTTTAGAGGTTGTGCAATTTCTTATGGCTCATTAAATGTTAAAAGGGGTTTTATGAGTTCTTTAAGATTGATGGATAAGCGATCACATAGGTGGTGACCTGACGCAGCACCCCCAATGATCAGCTGCTTGAAGTGGCTGCGGCGCTCGTGCAATCACTGCAACGTTGTCACTGCTTATATTACCCTGACCTGCATGCCGCCAACTTAGTAGTGTTAAGGTCCTGGCCATTAGGGAGCTCATTCTGCATTGGGGGGTCATCCTTTACATTGGGTGTTTTTAAAGGGAATCTGTCAGCAGTATTTCACCCCCACCCAAAAAAAACTGATTATATGTGCATTCCCACAACCTGTAAGTAATAGTTCACTTTCCCTGCAGCGCCCCGAAAGGGGGAATCAAACATTGCACAGTGCCCACTCTAATCAGTGTGTTGTCTGTAGTGCTGGACTGGACGGCTTCTCCATAGAGATTATTTGGTGCCTCCTGGTCCTAGTATAGATACTGCCCTGGTTGGTAGGCCATAAAAAGCAATTGGGTGACACCTTAAAATTTGACTACTCAATCTTCAGAATTTTTTTATTGTTCATTCGTTCACTTAATTTATAGTTAAGCAACTATCTAAATTTAAAACTAAACTTAATGTCTATATTAAAAAAAGTGACTACCATTTTCGCCTCTGTCCTGTAAATCCTTCATCTAGATCTGCAAAAATTATACTAATAGTTAGTGCTGCTGTCCCAGACAGCTTTCCCTCCCCTCCCCTTTCTCTTCTCTCAATTTTAGAGTTAGCAGTAGGGAGGCGGATCACACTGTACACATCTCTAGTGTGGAGAGGGAAGAAAGCATGTACAATCTCAGGGAGGGCAGAGAATACCGGATAAAGATAACGAGGAAAGCACAGGGATAGGAAAATAAGTGCAGGATAGAAACTGTGCAGATATGAGCTAATAAAGACTGCTGCACACTGGATACATACACACCTGACATCCAGCCTGTATTACAGGTAGAGACACTCCCAGGAGATAAAAATCTAAATCTTTGATCAGGCTGCAAATTACACATCACCTCTGAAAATGAATGAAGGACTGAAGATTGCAGATTGTAACTCGGCAATTTATTATCTTAAGATAATCACTTACTGTATGTAAAAAACAAAAAACAAAAACATTTTTCCCTTTATTCTCCATTAACAGTTTATATTTGATTCTGACCGTCGTAATGGTTATAATCAAGAAGCATTTTGGTTCCCAAGATCACATTGCTGCAGTTTCTTGCCTTCCTAATTCTCATTCGTATTCTTGCATTGCTACCATCCTAATTCTTTGTGATTATGAGCTTCCAGGCCAAAAGTCTCCACTTTCCAGCCTATAATAAGAACAGTCAGATGATGCCAAATTACAGCAATATTTAAGCTAAAATAAAACCACTTGGCTCAGAGGGAAGACGTTTCTCTCGTAGGGGCTGGCAACGGGGCCTGTGATCTTCAGACCTTGAAGGATTCCTGTCTGTGGGTTGGTAGGAGAACACTTGACGGATGAGACTCCGGGACGTTTAATGCATAATTAAAGGGAAATATAAAAGTAAAGATTGTTCAGCTGCAATGACCTTGTGGCTTATTACGTTGGCCTGTTTTCTGCCGCCTTTTTCCTTGAGCCTCGCTGACAGAACACGTTCGCTCGTGGATATAAATAGTTCTAGTGATTCAGCTTCATCTGTAGACCATTTTTCTCACTTCTGCCCATTTTTCCCCACTTTTGGTAAATTCAGACACACAGCAGTAGAAAAATGTGAAGTTTTGAAATGTATATGACCTGGACTTAAAGGGTTTGTCCCTTGTTCTGTCTTTAGCAGCTCTGCTTCTTGGCTTTTACAGATCGGACCAGGGGGCATGGTCTCGCTGCTGGCCTGAACGGTGCGAGCTCCCATGGAGGACCACAGGAATATTGAAGCTAGCGGGATCCAGCAACCTCCAAAGCAAAGAGCTCGCAACCGCTGGGCTCCTCGCCTAGGATCCGGCCTGAAATAAGTGGAAACAGCCAAAAATGATGTCTCCGGAAGGGATAAATGTGGATGATCAAAATGGTAAATCTAGGTCCGCACAAGTAGGTTTTTATTGTATCAACGCGTTTCGAAGTTTACACACTTCTTCATCAGGCCAAATGTTTTTTGTCCTGATGAAGTATGTATACTTCGAAACGCGTTGCCACAACAAAAACCTGCAAACTTACTTGTGTGGACCTGGATTTACCATTTTGGTTACCAGCAGCATGAATTATCCACATTTCTCCCTTCCTGTGGTTTCTTCGGGCTGAGGACAGCGGATTCCAAATGACTGTCGTTCAGCTGACCGCTTTTCTATCCACCTGCCCTCCACCATACACCTGGTTCATCTGAGCAAACACGTGTTCTTAACAGGGAGAGGGGAATGAGGACCTTACTGGTGGCAGTTTATCTTTCTTGAGAATAAAGGATCGGACATGTTGAAATTGATCTGCCTGATCCTTGTTTCTTCCTTGCCATAAGGGGGCAAAGTCTGGTGATTTCCTCCATACATATTAGTCGGTCACAGTGAATTCTTCCTGTCTGAGATGTGCAGGAAAAAATTGATAATTTTGTGAGTTCTCTGTTTATTTGTAGATCCTTATGTCCCTAATTTTATTATTGCATTTGCACTTTTTTGGGGGTCTAACTTTTGGTGTTTCTTTTAATTTGTGCCTTTTTTCAGCCCTGTTTTGACACGTTCATGTGTGTGTTTTTTTTGCTTTTGTGTGTTCACCATCCTGGGTAGAGTTTGGAGTTTCCTGCTGATCCATAATTTGTGACTTTTTGAAAAGTTGTAAAATTTGTCGTAAGTACTTTTCAGTCCTCCATGGTGTGGTTTTATGAACGCCAGGTATTTTTGTGCAATGTTTTATTTTCAAAGTACGGTATTCTTTATTGAAATGTATGGTTTTTGTTTTTATTTTATTTTTTTTATAACAATAATATAGAGGGTGAAGATGTCTGAAACATAAACAAAAGAACTATATTGTAGTAATTGAACTCTAACAATACATGTCAACCTACTAAGAGAAATGAGGAAAGGTCCAGGAAAGATAGAAATAGGAAAAAGAAGAGGATAAAAAGGAAAAGAGAGAGGGGGAGGGGTAAGGGAAGAGGGGGAGTGGGAAAAGAGAAGGAAGAAAGGGAGAGAAAAAAGATCTGATATATGAATAACCACCGAATATCAGCATTCCAATTGTACATTTTCATTCATATACTACAAAAGAAAGTTTTCCTTGCTCTTCAATGCTTTTTATGAAACATTCGACTGTTTTCGTTAAGCCACAAGAAAAAGTTTTTTTTTTTTGTTTTTTTTTTACTTTGTGCAAAATTCTTGAATTTCATGCACCCTTTTACAGAATTTGCCATAAAAACCAACAAGGAAACAAGACAAAAATAAAAAAGGGAGAAAAATAAATGAATTGAATGAGGGCCATGTTTCTTAGGTTCCTATCCAAATCTCAGCTTCTTCATTTTGCATTTTGTGGTTACCCGCTCATGCTTTAGGCAGCGGTGTCTTGTCCAGACCTGATTGCTATGTATATGCGTTCTCCACGTGTTTTTCGGTCACGCTCGGGTTATACGATACAACCTGGTATCTTGTAGTAGACGTGACTTTTCCTGAACGATCTGCGGGGTCTCTCCAGTAATGCTTCCTCTTCTCAACATCGGGGTTGACATCTCGGCTTTTCTCACATCATTCCTCATGAGCTTTGCTGTTGAAGACTCTGATTTATGAAGAGGAGGTGAAAACTGCACACACAATGTTATCGCTTTAAGAACCTCACTCCAGCACATGTAATGAGTCCATACAAGCTGCAGCACTCCATCAAAACCTATGGCATGCACTATAGTGATGGAGCAGCTGGGCTCGGACACGCGTTTCGGTCGCTTTGATGACACATTTATGCTTGTCAAGTATAGCGAGGAGTTACATATTATTTCATCACTGCTATATATGTGTCACATGAAAATGTGTGTTGCTATATAGTGCAGCACAGTATCACAGAGAGTTATGTACCCCTAGAAGCACCGCTCTGCACATATTAGGAGCTCCATCTTGTCTCCTCTTGTTGAATGGGTAAAACTGCGAAAACAAGCAGCGTTGCAACTTGCGTCTTATAAAGTATCTTCTCCATTCTCAAGGGTGGAGGTATTTTTAATTCTGCAGGCTACTGCTTGCTGCTTAGATTACTGGTCACCTCTGGTGGTCTCCTAGGCGGCTTCTCTGTTGAGTGCTCCTGCGCTCCTCTGGTGGTCTCCTAGGCAAGCTTCTCTGCTGAGTGCTCCTGCACTCCTCTGGTGCTCTCACAGGCAAGCTTCTCTGCTGAGTGCTCCTGCGCTCCTCTGGTGGTCTCACAGGCAAGCAGCTCTGCTGAGTGCTCCTGCACTCCTCTGGTGCTCTCACAGGCAAGCTTCTCTGCTGAGTGCTCCTGCCCTCCTCTGGTGGTCTCACAGGCAAGCAGCTCTGCTGAGTGCTCCTGCGCTCCTCTAGTGGTCTCCTAGGCAAGTGGCTCTGCTGAGTGCTCCTGCGCTCCTCTGGTGGTCTCACAGGCAAGCGGCTCTGCTGAGTGCTCCTGTGCTCCTCTGGTGGTCTCCTAGGCAGGCGGCTCTGCTGAGTGCTCCTGCTGTCTTCTGGTGGTCTCCTAGGCAGGCGGCTCTGCTGAGTGCTCCTGCGCTCCTCTGGTGGTGTCACAGGCAAGCGGCTCTGTTGAGTGCTCCTGCTGTCTTCTGGTGGTCTCCTAGGCAGGCGGCTCTGCTGAGTGCTCCTGTGCTCGCTCCTCTGACACTGCAGTGGTAAAGCTACCTCTGCGCAGTGCATCTAGCAGTGGAACCATGACGCTGGCCTACACTGTCAATCTTCAGGAGCGATCTGCACCCCAGCCAACAGGAAATTGGTAGGCATGATTGGGCCGAGCTCTAATCCCAGTCACGGCCGTCACTAAATGTACGGTAAGTTGTAAGAGCACTTGTGTCTTTGCATCCAACAGCTCAGTGTCCGGGGTGCCAAGCTTCGGACCCCCACCGCCTAATAATAAAGATAGACCAAAAATTGAATGTCCTGGAGGTGACCCCTATAGTTAAAGCCTGTGCAATAGCCCAGGGCTGCAGTCACAAAACTGCTGGGTGCTGCATTCATTCCCTATGGGGATGGCAGAACAGGCGGGGCGCAGCGCTCTGGAAATCCCATAGGGAATGAATGAAGCGGTGGTCGAGAACGAGCACTGAAGCTTCACTCTAATTGGGATAAAAGGGGATTATTGGGCTTCCGGCTCTCAGTCACCCACTGATCTGTATATGGCTGATCACTTCTTCCTTCTATATTCCCCTCTTTTTTATATATATAGCTCTCGTGTGATTTTTCATTAGTGATATTGATGACCCGTCCTCAGGATTGCACCCCCACCCCCGATCTGATATTGACAACCTATCCTGTCGCCACTATACTAGCCGAAAATCCTTTTGAAGGGAAATTGGTCAACTGATTTATACTACTACTTCTGAGAGCATCGTAATGTGGGGGCAGAGACCCTGATTCCAGTTCTAGGTCACTTCTTGGGCTTCATGCTATAGTTTTGAGAACTCACTGTTTTTTTATCTGCTGTAGCTTTGCTAGTCCTCTCAGTGCTCCATATTCACAAGCTTTGTATAATCACGCCCTCCACTAGTAATCTGCAGCTTTCTGCCTATGCACAGTGTACACAGAAAGCTGTCAATCATTGATATGGGCAGGGTTATCCTGAGCTCAGCACTGAAAGGACTAGCAGAGATGCAGCAGACAATACAATGATTTTATAAAAACTACAGCAAGCAGCCATATAAAAGATAAATCACTGGAATCAGGGTCTCTGCCCTCAGATTGGGGAGAATAAACTCTGTGCCTGATTTTTTTTTTAAGGATTGTCCGCCACCATACTTTCTGACTGTTTCAAAAAGCAACCCCATGTATTAACCAGCAATATACACACCGATTTGATGTAAGGGATGACATTCCTTAAAGGCAGTGCCCTTCCTCAGTCTGGAGACAGGGAAGTCAATTACTTGGAGTCCCTTTGAAGAATGCATTAGCAAAGGACATAAATCACAGCTCCTCGGTGTCCCGGCATTACTGGAAAGGTTCTCTTTAGTATTCCACTATACTATAACGTACTTACATGTGTCAGTAGTGGCTCTACAGGCGCTTGTCCCCCAATAAATAATACCATTTTCTTATAGAGATTAGATGTGACAGTCGTGAGAAATCTAGCGGAGAAGTCATATACAAAAGTGGGTGTAAGTGCACTGTGGGCGTGTTAATACACTAGGAAGACACACCCCTAGAGCACCTCCAGCCTGATTTGCATATTATTCTACTCTAGATTTCTTATGACTGGCACATCTGATCTCTACACAAAAGGAATCCTTTTAATGTTGGGGGTACAAATGCCTATACAAAATACAGAATATACTGACAAACTCCCTTTAAAGGGATATTCCCTTCTTGTAAAGTTGTGACTGCTCCCTTTTGGTACTGCAGTGACTAAACCTGTGCTGTAGTACCGAGCACTGACACATTAATATGTACAGCTCTGTGCCCGTCTGCACAAGTTAAAGGGGTTGTCATTTGCATACATGCGATCACATTCCGACTAGACTGGACTCCATGCACTTTTTTATTGAATGAGGCCGCACAGGTCTAGTCGGCGTGTGACCGCGTTTATGCAAATCACATACTTGCAGTCACTCTCCCGACAACCGGAGAATTCTCACAGCGCACAGTGCGGTCAATATGAGGATTCACAAGTCTGCAGTGACCGAGTGACAAGCTGGAGTGCTTCTTCCCCCTTTTTAATTCTGTAGATTTTCAGGTGTCTCAGGCTGCTGACCTTCACCGAACCAAAATAATTGTCCTTTCCTAAAGCAATGTATTAGGCTAAGTTCCCACGATGAGTATTTAGTGGGTTTTTGATGCTGCATATTTTTGGTGCAAAATCCACAAGGAAGTATCAAAAACAAAGCGGCTTAGGTTTTAAATTAACACACCAAAAAGAGACAAAAACTCGGTGTAAAAGACAAAAACACAAGTAGTCTAATTTACCTAATGGGTATTTCTGCAACATCAAAAGCTCAATCATGGAAACATAGGCTAACTTTTAAAGGAGTTTTCCCTTCCCAATATGCTTGTTGCCTCTTCATTTTTAGAATTTTCGGGGTTCACAGAAATCAGATCCCTGATCATAAAGTGATGGAAATACACCGTTATTATATAAGATGGGAGCACCTCTGTAAAATGCCATATAGGAATGTACACTGTGTTCCAAATTATTATGCAAATAATATTTTCTCAGATTTTCCCAAATTACCTATATGAATTGCAGTCATTGTAATTTTCCAGTCAAATAACTATTAGAGTACAATTGAAAGGTTTTTGTACAAACTGCCTATGATAACAGTATATTTTTAAAAATATAAAAAACTCAAACTGCACTCAAAATGCATGTTCCAAATTATTATGCACAGCAGAGTTTTCAACCTTTTCATTTTAATAAAGAACAAAAAAATGGTCATTTTTGAAATTATAAGCATTAGCAGGTTATTACACACTGAAATCAAACAGTTTTCAACTCAAAACTTTATTCTAGGTGATGTTACATTTGCACATAGGACCCCTTGTTCGAAAGGAGCTTCTGAACTCTCTCGTCCATTGAATTTGTCAGGTTTTGGATGGTTTCTGCTTCAATTGTTTTGCATGAGGACAGAATACCCTCCCAGAGCTGTTGCTTAGATGTGAGCTGCCTCCCGCCATCATAGACACTCCTTTTGATGATGCTCCAGAGGTTCTCAATGGGGTTGAGGTCAGGGGAGCATGGGGGCCACACCATAAGTTTGTCCCCTTTTATGCCCATAGCAGCCAGAGATGCAGATGTGTTATGTGCAGCATGAGACGGGGCATTATCATGCATAAAAATGATGTTGCTGTGGAATACACGGTTCTTCTTCTTGAACCATGGAAGGAAGTTCTGTTTGAGAAACTCAACATACATTATGGAGTTCATCTTTACCCCTTCAGGGATCCTAAAAGGGCCGACAATCTCTCTCCCCATGATTCCAGCCCAAAACATTACTCCACCTCCTCCTTGTTGGCGCCGTAGCAGTGTTTGCATGGGGTGTCCATCAACCAGCCATCCTCCACTCCATCCATCTGGACCATCGAGATCATTTTCATGCATGATAATGCCCCGTCTCATGCTGCACATAACACATCTGCATCTCTGGCTGCTATGGGCATAAAAGGAGACAAACTTATGGTGTGGCACCCATGCTCCCCTGACCTCAACCCCATTGAGAACCTCTGGAGCATCATCAAAAGGAGTGTCTATGATGGCGGGAGGCAGTTCACATCTAAGCAACAGCTCTGGGAGGGTATTCTGTCCTCATGCAAAACAATTGGAAGCAGAAACCATCCAAAACCTGACAAATTCAATGGACGAGAGAGTTCAGAAGCTCCTTTCGAACAAGCGGTCCTATGTGCAAATGTAACATCACCTAGAATAAAGTTTTGAGTTGAAAACTGTTTGATTTCAGTTTGTAATAACCTGCTAATGCTTAGAATTTCAAAAATGACCATTTTTTTGTTCTTTATTAAAATGAAAAGGTTGAAAACTCTGCTGTGCATAATAATTTGGAACATGCATTTTGAGTGCAGTTTGAGTTTTTTATTTTTTTAAAAATATTCTGTTATCATAGGCAGTTTGTACAAAAACCTTTCAGTTGTACTCTAATAGTTATTTGACTGGAAAATTACAATGACTGCAATTCATATAGGTAATGTGGGAAAATCTGAGAAAATATTATTTGCATAATAATTTGGAACACAGTGTATAATAGTATGGATATTTGGCTCTCTGGACAGGGTGTATGGATATTTGGCTAGCTGGGCAGGCTGTCACTGGACGGGGTGTATGGATATTTGGCTAGCTGGGCAGGCTGTCACTGGACAGGGTGTATGGATATTTGGCTAGCTGGGCAGGCTGTCACTGGACGGGGTGTATGGATATTTGGCTAGCTGGGCAGGCTGTCACTGGACAGCGTGTATGGATATTTGGCTAGCTGGGCAGGCTGTCACTGGACGGGGTGTATGGATATTTGGCTAGCTGGGCAGGCTGTCACTGGACAGGGTGTATGGATATTTGGCTAGCTGGGCAGGCTGTCACTGGACGGGGTGTATGGATATTTGGCTAGCTGGGCAGGCTGTCACTGGACAGGGTGTATGGATATTTGGCTAGCTGGGCAGGCTGTCACTGGACAGGGTGTATGGATATTTGGCTAGCTGGGCAGGCTGTCACTGGACAGGGTGTATGGATATTTGGCTAGCTGAGCAGGGTGTTTCTGGGCAGGGTATATGGATATTTGCCTCACTGGACAAGGCATATGGATATTTGGCTCCCTGGGCAGGGTGTATGGATATTTGGATAGCTGAGCAGGATGTATGGATATTTGTCTCACTGGACAGGGTGTATGGATATTTGGCAAGCTGGGCAGGGTGTCGGTGGGCAGAGTATATGGATATTTGGCTCACTGGACAAGGGTGTATGGATATATGGATATTTGTCTAGTTTGGCAGGACGTCGCTGGGCAGGGTGCATGGATATTTGGCTAGCTGGGCAGAGCGTCGCTGGGCAGGGTGTATGGATATTTGGCTAGCTGGGCATGGTGTCACTGGGCACGGTATATGGATATTTGGCTCACTGGACAGGGGTTATGGATATTTGGTTAGCTGGGCAGGGTGTTTGGATATTTGGCTAGCTGGGCATGGTGTATGGATATTTGGCTAGTTGGGCAGGGCATCGCTGGGCAGGGTATATGGATATTTGGCTCACTGGGCAGAGTGTATGGATATATGGATATTTGGCTAGTTGGGCAGGGCCTTGCTTGGCAGGGTATATGGATATTTGGCTCGCTGGGCAGGGTGTATGGATATTTGGCTCGCTGGGCAGGGTATATGGATATTTGGCTCGCTGGACAGGGTGTATGGATATTTGGCTAGCTGGGCAGGTTGTTGCTGGGAAGGGTGTATGGATATTTGGCTCGCTGGGCAGGGTGTATGGATATTTGGCTAGCTGGGCAGGGTGTTGCTGGGCAGGGTGTATGGATATTTGGCTAGCTGGGCAGGGTGTTGCTGGGCAGGGTGTATGGATATTTGGCTCGCTGGGCAGGGTGTATGGATATTTGGCTAGCTGGGCAGGGTGTATGGATATTTGGCTCGCTGGGCAGGGTGTATGGATATTTGGCTAGCTGGGCAGGGTGTTGCTGGGCAGGGTGTATGGATATTTGGCTAGCTGGGCAGGGTGTTGCTGGGCAGTGTGTATGGATATTTGGCTAGCTGGGCAGGGTGTATGGATATTTGTCTCACTGGACAGGGTGTATGGATATTTGGCAAGCTGGGCAGGGTGTCGGTGGGCAGAGTATATGGATATTTGGCTCACTGGACAAGGGTGTATGGATATATGGATATTTGTCTAGTTTGGCAGGACGTCGCTGGGCAGGGTGCATGGATATTTGGCTAGCTGGGCAGAGCGTCGCTGGGCAGGGTGTATGGATATTTGGCTAGCTGGGCAGGGTGTCACTGGGCACGGTATATGGATATTTGGCTCACTGGACAGGGGTTATGGATATTTGGTTAGCTGGGCAGGGTGTTTGGATATTTGGCTAGCTGGGCATGTTGTATGGATATTTGGCTAGTTGGGCAGGGCATCGCTGGGCAGGGTATATGGATATTTGGCTCACTGGGCAGAGTGTATGGATATATGGATATTTGGCTAGTTGGGCAGGGCCTTGCTTGGCAGGGTATATGGATATTTGGCTCGCTGGGCAGGGTGTATGGATATTTGGCTCGCTGGGCAGGGTATATGGATATTTGGCTCGCTGGACAGGGTGTATGGATATTTGGCTAGCTGGGCAGGTTGTTGCTGGGAAGGGTGTATGGATATTTGGCTCGCTGGGCAGGGTGTATGGATATTTGGCTAGCTGGGCAGGGTGTTGCTGGGCAGGGTGTATGGATATTTGGCTAGCTGGGCAGGGTGTTGCTGGGCAGGGTGTATGGATATTTGGCTCGCTGGGCAGGGTGTATGGATATTTGGCTAGCTGGGCAGGGTATATGGATATTTGGCTCGCTGGGCAGGGTGTATGGATATTTGGCTAGCTGGGCAGGGTGTTGCTGGGCAGGGTGTATGGATATTTGGCTAGCTGGGCAGGGTGTTGCTGGGCAGGGTGTATGGATATTTGGCTAGCTGGGCAGGGTGTTGCTGGGCAGGGTGTATGGATATTTGGCTCGCTGGGCAGGATGTATGGATATTTGGCTAGCTGGGCAGGGTATATGGATATTTGGCTCGCTGGGCAGGGTGTATGGATATTTGGCTAGCTGGGCAGGGTGTTGCTGGGCAGGGTGTATGGATATTTGGCTAGCTGGGCAGGGTGTTGCTGGGCAGGGTGTATGGATATTTGGCTAGCTGGGCAGGGTGTTGCTGGGCAGGGTGTATGGATATTTGGCTCGCTGGGCAGGGTATATACAATCTGGCAGATGCTGCAGAATTCTAGGTCACGTCAGCTGTGGGGGAAGCAATGACTTCACCACTGAACATGCCGCAAACTGATGTAATGACCTGCGGTGCTGAATTCCCACGTGTGCTATCAGCGGCCGCCCCTTCAGGTTACAGGAGAAGTCTGACATCATCCCGGCAGGGTACATTCACATCTACAACCTTTTACTGCTTATTATTTTATTTTTTTTTACCCAAAACTTCTCTTAGTTTTTGTCTTTCTATTAACCATTTACTGACTCTTCTGTAAAAAGTCTATAAATCATTAATCCTGCGATTAGTCCTGAAGTCGTGTTCATTCACACATTCGTGCATTCATAATGAGCAAAACCTCTCTAAACTGCAATTTGCAGCCCCTTTTGCCTTGTACATGAGCCCTCCAGTCCTTGCTGCACAAGTAATTACTGTGTATTCCATACATTAATATCAACTAAAGTGTATGGGTGAAAAGAATAGATTTTTTTTTCTTAAGTGTTTAAGTAAAAAGGATACAGAATTTGGATCATAGCAACCCAGATAGTTAAAATTACCACAATATTATAGATAAATGCCATTAAAAAAAAACACTGCAAAAATGGCAGAATTGCTGCTTTTTGTTAGGCCTGCCTTACATAAAAAGGTCTGAAAATGAAAAAACAACACCACATAGAACTGCAAAAAAAATCTAAAAAATTACACAACAATATGAAAAAAATAATAATCTATATATACAGGTGCATCTCACTAAATTAGAATAGCATCAAAAAGTTAATTTATTTCAGTTCTTCAATGTAAAAAGTGAAACTCCTATATTATATAGTCATTACACACAGAGTGATCTATTTCAAGTGTTTATTTCTGTTAATGTTGATGATTATGGCTTACAGCCAATGAAAACACAAAAGTCATTATCTCAGTAAATTAGAATACTTTATAACAACAGCTTGAAAAATGATTTTAAAATCCGAAATGTTGGCCTACTGAAATGTATGTTCAGTAAATGCCCTCAATACTTGGTCGGGGCTCCTTGTGCATCAATTACTGCATCAATGCGGCAATGTGGCATGGAGGCGATCAGCCTGTGGCACTGCTGAGGTGTTATGGAAGCCCAGGTAGCTTTGATAGCAGCCTTCAGCTCGTCTGCATTGTTGGGTCTGGTGTCTCTCATCTTCCTCTTGACAATACCCCATAGATTCTCTATAATAGATCCTCTATGGGGTTAAGGTCAGGCGAATTTGCTGCCAATCAAGCACAGTGGTACTGTTGTGTGTAAACCAGGTATTGGTACGTTTGGCAGTGTGGGACCTTGTGGAGTGTGTCAATGACTGCCTTCTGGACATCTGTCAAGTCAGCAGTCTTCCCCATGATTGTGGAGCCTACTGAAACAGACTAAGGGACCTTTTTAAACACTTAGGAAGCCTTTGCAGGTGTTTTTTGTTAATTATTTTAATTTACTGAGATAATGACTTTTGTGTTTTCACTGGCTGTAAGCCATAATCATCACCATTAACAGAAATAAACACTTGAAATAGATCCCTCTGATTGTAATGACTCTATATAATATGAGTTTCACTTTTTGTATTGAACTGGAATAAATTAACTTTTTGATGATATTCTAATTTAGTGAGATGCACCTGTATGTGTATGTGTGTGTGTGTATATGTATATATATATAATATATATATATATATATATATATATATATATATATATATATATATATATATATTAGTACAGACCAGAAGTTTGGACACACCTTCTCATTTAAAGATTTTTCTGTATTTTCTTGACTATGAAAATTGTACATTCACACTGAAGGCATCAAAACTATGAATTAACACATGTGGAATTATATACTTAACAAAAAAGTGTGAAACAACTGAAAATATGTCTTATATTCTAGGTTCTTCAAAGTAGCCACCTTTTGCTTTGATGACTGCTTTGCACACTCTTGGCATTCTCTTGATGAACTTCAAGAGGTAGTCACCGGAAATGGTTTTCACTTCACAGGTGTGCCCTGTCAGGTTTAATAAGTGGGATTTCTTGCCTTATAAATGGGGTTGGGACCATCAGTTGTGTTGTGCAGAAGTCTGGTGGATACACAACTGATAGTCCTACTGAATAGACTGTTAGCTGCTTTTTTCTTGCCTAAATACAAATTCTAAGTAAAGAAAAACGAGTGGCCATCATTACTTTAAGAAATGAAGATCAGTCAGTTCGAAAAATTGGGCAAACTTTGAAAGTGTCCCCAAGTGCAGTTGCAAAAACCATCAAGCGCTACAAAGAAACTGGCTCACATGAGGACCGCCCCAGGAAAAGAAGACCAAGAGTCACCTCTGCTTCTGAGGATAAGTTTATCCGAGTCACCAGCCTCAGAAATCGCAGCTTGACAGCAGCTCAGATTAGAGACCCGGTCAATGCCACACAGAGTTCTAGCAGAAGACACATCTCTTCAACAACTGTTAAGAGGAGACTTTGTGCAGCAGGCCTTCATGGTAAAATAGCTGCTAGGAAACCACTGCTAAGGACAGGCAACAAGCAGAAGAGACTTGTTTGGGCTAAAGAACACAAGGAATGGACATTAGACCAGTGGAAATCTGTGCTTTGGTCTGATGAGTCCAAATTTGAGATCTTTGGTTCCAACCTCCGTGTCTTTGTGCGACGCAGAAAAGGTGAACGGATGGACTCTACATGCCTGGTTCCCACCGTGAAGCATGGAGGAGGAGGTGTGCTGGTGCGGGGGTGCTTTGCTGGTGACACTGTTGGGGATTTATTCAAAATTGAAGGCATACTGAACCAGCATGGCTACCACAGCATCTTGCAGCGGCATGCTATTCCATCCGGTTTGCGTTTAGTTGGACCATCATTTATTTTTCAACAGGACAATGACCCCAAACACACCTCCAGGCTGTGTAAGGGCTATTTGACCAAGAAGGAGAGTGATGGGGTGCTACGCCAGATGACCTGGCCTCCGCAGTCACCAGACCTGAACCCAATCGAGATGGTTTGGGGTGAGCTGGACCGCAGAGTGAAGGCAAAAGGACCAACAAGTGCTAAACATCTCTGGGAACTCCTTCAAGATTGTTGGAAGACCATTTCCGGTGACCACAAGTTCATCAAGAGAATGCCAAGAGTGCGCAAAGCAGTCATCAAAGCAAAAGGTGGCTACTTTGAAGAACCTAGAATATAAGACATATTTTCAGTTGTTTCACACTTTTTTGTTAAGTATATAATTCCACATGTGTTAATTCATAGTTTTGATGCCTTCAGTGTGAATGTACAATTTTCATAGTCATGAAAATATTGATAAATCTTTAAATGAGAAGGTGTGTCCAAACTTTTGGTCTGTACTGTGTGTGTGTATATATATATATATATATATATATAAAGAAGCTATCGCATCTCCAAAGGATAGGTAATAGTTCTGGATGACGGAGACCACCACTGATCACCACTACGGGGCACTCTTATCTCTTTTAGAATAGAGTGGCAGTGCGCATGCTCGACCAATGCTGGACCTCTGTCCTTGGCTTTCTCTGAAGTGGCAGTGCACATGCTCGACCACTGCTGGACCTCTGTCCTTGGCTTTCTCTGGAGTGGTAGTGTGTATGCTTGACCACTTCTGGACCTCTGTCCTTGGCTTCTCTGGAGCGGCGGTTGAGCATACGCACTGCCGGTCCATTCTACCTGGGTTGAAAGTGTCCTATTATGGGGGTCACTATGGTTGAACCTCCACCAATTTTCAAATTATCACCTGTCCCGTAGGTAGGTCATAATTTCTTCTAAACTCGGAATACCTCCTTTTAAGTATTTTTATCATGCAAAAGTAGTAAAATCCAGAGAACAGTTAAAGGAGTTTTCCTATCCTGTGGATGAGTGATAGATGCTGCTTGTGGGACTCGTCCTCCCAGGGGGTTATTTAGGTCTACCACACCCTCACCTGGCTGAGAACAGAAGGAGAGACTAAGGCTGGGACTAGACGGTGACTTTGGCAGCCCGTAGACCAGACGCCACCACATCCAGTGCATCACCTGCCGCTTTACAAGACGTATCCACAGGAGTTTAATCTTTTTCATTTGGTGAAATTAAAGCTATATAAAAGCTAAAGCCTGTAAAAAAATAAAATAAATGGTGCTGGTGTCCCCAGCTGGCTGAAGCCCTTGTGAAATCCGCCCCCCACTGACTCCACAGTCCCGGAACCAAATTTATTTGACAAAGGTTAGAGGATCTCAATGGTCTGGCATGGAGACTGCACCCTCCTCCTCCTCCTCCTCCTTGCCATCTGCTCACTCCCTTAGAATTAATGGGGTTCTTGGCTCTCGGATGCAAAAGCTAATTCTGCATCTGTTTTCTTTAAGCTGCAAATAATCGTGATACTCCATTGTAATTTGGGGCCAAAGCAACATATTTTATTTTTCTTCATTGCCCAATCAGGAAACTATTAGGAATATTTCAGAAAATATAATCGGCGCCAAGTTGTTCAAATTTATTTTTTTTTACCTTTTTTTTTATTTATTAAATTTTTGGGTTTGATAGCACTGAGATTTTTATATGAAAAACCACTGAAAATACTCCTATATAAGCTTCCAAAATAACAGGCTTTCCTCTACACATTCGATAGGGAATCACTTGCTGATGGTTGGAGGACCACCAGCGATACAAAGGACCAGGCTCTGAAATTTCGAGATCCCCCATTCTAAATGGAGGGGAGATCCCAGAAACTCGGCAATTGCTTTCTTCGGCAGCTCTGTAGACCGTGAATGGAGCAAAGTGAATCCCACGGCTATTTCCCTGCAGTCCCATAGTCAATGAATGGCACGGAGGTTGAGCTTGCGGCGTACCTCCACTCCATTCAAGGAGGATCTACAAAGCTTTGTTCTCGCCCGGGATCGTGCTGGTCTCAGCTGGCTTTAACACTGAATTTTTGGGAGGAATTTGATACTGATCCACTCAAATGCTCCACGAATGCTCTTCCTATTCATTCAGAATCCAGTTTTGCTGCTCACACGTCGCGCTTTTTTCCAACAACGTCTTGACAAACTCGAAGCTGAAAAAAAAAAAAGAAGCGACGTGTCACTTTGTCGGATTTGTCTGCTTCAAATTTGTCACAGTCAAGTCACAAAACATGGTGGAAAAACAAAAGCGTTTTCAAGCTTTCGAAAGCAACTGCTGGAATAAAAAGCCTTCTCAAAAAATCCAGCGTTTCCTGAAGCAGATTCTTGGAAATTTTTTTTTTCACGTCTAAAAAATTCCATACCCGAACAAGAACACATACATCTTGTACCTTTTTTTTTTTTAATTTGCATTTTAAAGTGTTAAAAAAATAAAAAGAAATGGAGTAACTTATCGTACATGATATTTTCTTAAATATTCCTAATTGTTTCCTGATGTTTGTATTCGTGGTCCTCAGACACTCGAGGGGGAGAAAGATAAATGCCGCACCCGGTTGGATAATGACTAGATTTACATACAGAGAAGAGGGGGCCATATCTTGGGAACGGAAAGGACCAAAAACAAAAGAAAAACAACCCCAGATTCAGGAGAACTTCTGCATTTACAGGGAAAAAATTATATCTATGGCAAGTGAGCAGTAAAGATGGTCAAAAGTAAGTACTAACCCTTCAAAAGAGGGTGGACAAGGATGAACCTGTGCACAGATTCGACATTAAAGAATTTGGAGCAACTGATTGATCTTCACCATGTCTAATATGGTGGTCTTTACAACTGTATTACCATACACCATATGAGGGAGGGTGTTAAAAACGTGCTGCAAAGGACGCGAGCCAACACACGATCAGCCCTGGTTGTGTGAGAGCGACTACCATATTATAAATACATAAATTACATTTATTGGGCGCAATTTACCTTTTTAGAATTTCTTTGTAGCCCAAAATAGTGAACGATCACATTGGCCTCATTTTAATTTCCATCCTGTCCCGCTTTCATTCTCCTCCTGGTGGTATAACGAGCGCCGCTCCTTCAGAATCTCCGTATTCACAGTAAATGCTAAAAATATCATCAAGACTTAGGAACATTCTTGTGGTCGGAGTCATTTTGGCATCTTTAATGACACAGGGCTGAGATCTGTGCCCAGTATATACAGTATATACACCGTGTCATTAGTTTATATAGCCGAGTCCTGTCTGTCTGTCAGGTTTACATTAGGAAAGTGCAGACGATGCCCAGCGGCCCACTTCTAATTATTTTCAGGTAGATTTATTATATACCGTATTTGCTATTCTCTATATACGGCATACACCTGGTGGCTGCCCGCCAATGGAGCAAGCCCCTCGCTTACTCCAGCCGCTTACTCCAGCCGTGTGCCAAGTTTACTATATACTGTGTGTATATATTCTTCTGTATACATATAGTGCCTGCATATTCCTCAGTACTGTACAAATTGTATTATTCCTTGCCCTCAAAATTCCCTATTTAAGTAACATGGGCTGTCTTACTTGGTACAGTCATCAGAAGCAAAAGTTTGTCACTAGTTTTGGGAAGATGCTGGTTCTCCTAGTGGAGATTCAGCTGGTGTTGGATGGGATGGAGGTCGGGTCTCTGTGGCTGGTTAAGTTTTTTTTTTTTTATTCTCACAAAACTCCCCCCAACCATGCATTTATGGAGCTTGTGCTTGGCACAGTTATGGGGAATAGAAACGGGCCTTTCACAAACTGTTCCCACAAAGCTGCAACCATGAAACCCATGAAAAACAAAGCCTCCTCTACGACATTACAGCCGGCACAACACATTCGGGCAAGTCACATTCACCTGGCATTCATCAAACCCAGACTCGTCCATCACTGCACAGAACACTGCTCCAGAGTCCAGTGGCTGCTTTACACCACTCCATCCGACGCCCGGCATTGTGCTTGGTAATGTAAGGCTGCATGCAGCTGCCTGGCCGTGAAGCTCCTGGTGGGGGCGCATTGTTTGTGCTGATGTTAATACCAGAGGAGGTTTGGACTCTGCAGTTATGGAGTCAGCAGAGTGTTGGTGATTTTCTGCCCTCTGCTCCTCAGCACTCGGCCCCCCGCTCTGTATTGTTACGGGATCGCCGCTTCGTGGCTGAGTTTCTGCTGTTCCTTCCACTTCTCAATAATATCACTCACTGGTGATGGGGGAAGATTTAGGAGAGAAGAAATGTCATGAACGGACTTGTTACCCCGGTGGCTCCTTTTACAGGACCGCACTGGTATCGGTGAGCTCTGCACAACCGGCTGTTCTGTCACATGTTAGTAAAGGCAGACGGCATGGCGGAGGGGGCTAGATGTTCTACACTGGGGGCGAGAGGCTGGATGTTATACTCTGGTGGGGAGAGGGGCCGGAAGTTATACACTGGGGGACGAGGGGCCGGATGTTCTACACTGGGGGGGGCGAGGGGCCGGATGTTCTACACTGGGGGGGAGAGGGGCCGGAAGTTATACACTGGGGGACGAGGGGCCAGATGTTATACACTGGGGGGCGAGGTGCCGGATGTTATACACTGGGGGACGAGGGGCTGGATGTTATATACCGGTGGGGGGTCGAGGGGCCGGATGTTATACACTGGGGGACAAGGGGCCAGATGCTATATACTGGGGGGGGGGGGGGGGGCGAGGTGCCGGATGTTATACACTGGGGGACGAGGGACCGGATGTTATACACTGGGAGCGAGGGACCGGATGTTATACACTGGGGGGCGAGGGGCAGGATGTTATACACTGGGGGACGAGGTGCCGGATGTTATACACTGGGTGGCGAGGGGCCGGATGTTATACACTGGGGGACGAGGTGCCTTATGTTATACACTGGGGGGCGAGGGGCCGGATGTTATACACTGGGGGGCGAGGGGCCGGATGTTATATACTGGTGTGGGGGGGGGCAAGGTACCGGATGTTATACACTTGGGGGCAAGGGGCCGGATGTTATATACCGGGAGGGGAGGGACGAGGGGCCGGATGTTATACACTGGGGGACCTGGGGCCAGATGTTATATACTGGGGTGGGGGGGCGAGGTGCCGGATGTTATACACTTGGGGGCGAGGGGCCGGATGTTATACTCTGGGGGGGGGGGCGAGGGGCCGGATGTTATACACTGGGGGGCGAGGGGCCGGATGTTATACACTGGGGGGGGCGAGGTGCTGGATGTTATACACTGGGGGGCGAGGGGCCGGATGTTATACACTGGGGGGCGAGGTGCTGGATGTTATACACTGGGGGGCGAGGGGCCGGATGTTATACACTGGGGGGCGAGGGGCCGGATATTATACACTGGGAGCGAGGGGCCGGATGTTATACACTGGGGGGCGAGGGGCCGGATGTTATACACTGGGGAGCGAGGGGCTGGATGTTATACACTGGGAGCGAGGGGCCGGATGTTATACACTGGGGGGCGAGGTGCTGGATGTTATACACTGGGGGGCGAGGGGCCGGATGTTATACACTGGGAGCGAGGGGCCGGATGTTATACACTGGGGGGCGAGGGGCCAGATGTTATACACTGGGGAGCGAGGGGCTGGATGTTATACACTGGGAGCGAGGGGACGGATGTTATACACCCAGGATGAGGGGCCGGATGTTATACACTGGGGACGAGGGGCTGGATGTTATACACTGGGAGCGAGGGGCCGTATGTTATACACTGGGGGGCAAGGTGCTGGATGTTATACACTGGGGGGCAAGGGGCAGGATGTTATACACTGGGAGCGAGGGGCCGGATGTTATACACTGGGAGCGAGGGGCCGGATGTTATACACTGGGGGGCGAGGGGCCGGATGTTATACACTGGGGGGGCGAGGGGCCGGATGTTATACACTGGGAGCGAGGGGACGGATGTTATACACTGGGGGCGAAGGGCCGGATGTTATACACTGGGGGCGAGGGGCCGGATGTTATACACTGGGGGCGAGGGGCCGGATGTTATACACTGGGAGTGAGGGGCCGGATGTTATACACTGGGGAGCGAGGGGCCGGATGTTATACACTGGGGGCGAGGGGCCGGATGTTATACACTGGGGGCGAGGGGCCGGATGTTATACATTGGGGGCGAGGGGCCGGATGTTATACACTGGGGGCGAGGGGCCGGATGTTATACACTGGGGGCGAGGGGCCGGATGTTATACACTGGGGGTGAGGGGCCGGATGTTATACACTGGGGAGCGAGGGGATGGATGTTATACACTGGGGGCGAGGGGCCGGATGTTATACACTGGGGGCGAGGGGCCGGATGTTATACATTGGGGGCGAGGGGCCGGATGTTATACACTGGGGGTGAGGGGCCGGATGTTATACACTGGGGAGCGAGGGGATGGATGTTATACACTGGGGGGCGAGGGGCCGGATGTTATACACTGGGAGCGAGGGGCCGGATGTTATACACTGGGAGCGAGGGGACGGATGTTATACACTGGGGGTGAGGGGCCGGATGTTATACACTGGGGGTGAGGGGCCGGATGTTATACACTGGGGAGCGAGGGGCCGGATGTTATACACTGGGGGCGAGGGTCCGGATGTTATACACTGGGAGCGAGGGGACGGATGTTATACACTGGGAGCGAGGGGACGGATGTTATACACTGGGCGGCGAGGTGCTGGATGTTATACACTGGGGGGCGAGGGGCCGGATGTTATACACTGGGGGGCGAGGGGCCGGATGTTATACACTGGGAGCGAGGGGCCGGATGTTATACACTGGGGGGCGAGGGGCCGGATGTTATACACTGGGGAGCGAGGGGACGGATGTTATACACTGGGAGCGAGGGGACGGATGTTATACACTGGGAGCGAGGGGACGGATGTTATACACTGGGAGCGAGGGGACGGATGTTATACACTGGGAGCGAGGGGCCGGATGTTATACACTGGGGGCGAGGGTCTGGATGTTATACACCCAGGATGAGAGGCCGGATGTTATACACTGGGGGCGAGGGTCTGGATGTTATACACCCAGGATGAGAGGCTGGATGTTATACACTGGGGGGCGAGGGGCCGGATGTTATACACTGGGAGCGAGGGTCTGGATGTTATACACCCAGGATGAGAGGCCGGATGTTATACACTGGGGGGCGAGGGGCCGGATGTTATACACTGGGGAGCGAGGGGCTGGATGTTATACACTGGGAGCGAGGGGCCGTATGTTATACACTGGGGGGCAAGGTGATGGATGTTATACACTGGGGGGCGAGGGGCCGGATGTTATACACTGGGAGTGAGGGGCCGGATGTTATACACTGGGAGCGAGGGGCCGGATGTTATACACTGGGGGGCGAGGTGCTGGATGTTATACACTGGGGAGCGAGGGGCCGGATGTTATACACTGGGGGGGCGAGGGGCCGGATGTTATGCACTGGGAGCGAGGGGACGGATGTTATACACTGGGGGCGAGGGGACGGATGTTATACACTGGGGGCGAAAGGCCGGATGTTATACACTGGGAGCGAGGGGACGGATGTTATACACTGAGGGCGAGGGGCCCAAATGTTATACACTGGGAGTGAGGGGCCGGGTGTTACACATTGGGGAGTGAGGGGCCGGATGTTATACACTGGGGAGCGAGGGGCCGGATGTTATACACTGGGAGCGAGGGGCCGGATGTTATACACTGGGAGCGAGGGGCCGGATGTTATACACTGGGGGGCGAGGGGCTGGATGTTATACACTGGGGGGCGAGGAGCCGGATGTTATACACTGGGGGCGAGGGTCCGGATGTTATACATTGGGGGGCGAGGAGCCGGATGTTATACACTGGGGGCGAGGGTCCGGATGTTATACACTGGGAGCGAGGGATCGGATGTTATACACTGGGAGCGAGGAGCCGGATGTTATACTCTGGGGGCGAGGGGCCGGATGTTATACACTGGGGGGCGAGGGGCCGGATGTTATACACTGGGAGCGAGGGGACGGATGTTATACACTGGGGGAGCGAGGGGCAGGATGTTATACACTGGGGAGCGAGGGGCAGGATGTTATACACTGGGGAGCGAGGGGACGGATGTTATACACTGGGGGCGAGGGGCAGGATGTTATACACTGGGAGCGAGGGGACGGATGTTATACACTGGGAGCGAGGGGCTGGATGTTATACACTGGGAGCGAGGGCCGGATGTTATACACTGGGAGCGAGGGGCCGGATGTTATACACTGGGGGGCGAGGGGCCGGATGTTATACACTGGGAGCGAGGCGCTGGATGTTATACACTGGGGGTGAGGGGCCGGATGTTATACACTGGGAGCGAGGGGCTGGATGTTATACACTGGGGGTGAGGGGCCGGATGTTATACACTGGGAGCGAGGGGACGGATGTTATACACTGGGAGCGAGGGGCAGGATGTTATACACTGGGAGCGAGAGGCCGGATGTTATACACTGGGAGCGAGGGGCCGGATGTTATACACTGGGGGGCGAGGGGCCGGATGTTATACACTGGGAGCGAGGCGCTGGATGTTATACACTGGGGGTGAGGGGCCGGATGTTATACACTGGGAGCGAGGGGCTGGATGTTATACACTGGGGGTGAGGGGCCGGATGTTATACACTGGGAGCGAGGGGCAGGATGTTATACACTGGGAGCGAGGGGCAGGATGTTATACACTGGGGAGCGAGGGGACGGATGTTATATACTGGGAGCGAGGGGCCGGATGTTATACACTGGGAGCGAGGGGACGGATGTTATATACTGGGAGCGAGGGGCCGGATGTTATACACTGGGAGCGAGGGGCCGGATGTTATACACTGGGGGTGAGGGGCCGGATGTTATACACTGGGAGCGAGGGGCCGGATGTTATACACTGGGGAGCGAGGGGCCGGATGTTATACACCTGGGGGCAATGTGACTGAAGGACACATCTGGACTCGATATGTAAGACGTGCGGCCCAATACTTAGGAGTATACATTTATATGCAGTGACTAGAATAATCATATCACTATCTTTTGTGTGTGTAAGTTGCGGATCCCCTGACGTCTCACCGCTGTGACCCCCGGATGCCAGGAATGGGGCTCTACACAGCTTCATGTGAATTGTGCGGAGGTCAATCATGTGCATCTAATGTGCAGAGCCTAGTTTGTGCAATTGTGGGGGTCACACAGGTCAGATTGGTAAGTTATTGTCTAAACCTGGTGTGTATCCTTAAATTGGTGACATCACCTTAAAGTAAAACGTCAGGTTTTTTCCCTACTGATGTTGGGCTTTATAAACAACCCTTTGTAATGGGACTTTTTGTAAAAAAATTCTGGAGAAATGACTAGAAATGAGATAATAATGTTCATGTGAACCGTTCCACCACCAATTAAAATGAATGGGTGACCTTACGCAGCATTACACCACGGTCTGGTCCCCATTCAGGTCTAATAGAGTGTGACTGTCTTGTGACTTTACGGAGTCTCATGTAATGTGCAGCTCTGTATATTCGACACAGGTGCTGTCGTCATGTGGGGGCTTTACATCAGCAAGAAGTTGTCCTCTGTAAATTTGTGCATCTCTACCTTAGAGACCACCTCACATGCCACAAATACCAGTATGTAATTTTCTAACCTGGTGTAAATCTGGGATTATGGTTTTTTTTTGTCCCCGCACCTCTCCATTACTGTGATATGACCTTGTCTTCACATATATAAATCCAGTTGTTTTAGCCAACTGGGTGTGGTGCTTAAGAAGACGCCTACAGAGAAGAGTTGAGAACCACACCCACTTGGATAACAGTACTAGTGTACACCGGAAATAAAAGGCCTATCTCAGGAGTGGAGAGGCGCAAATACAAGAAGAACAGCGCCGGATTCAGGAGAACAGCAGCATTTACACCAGACAACAAATACAGGTTTACGGCAAGTGACAGGTCCTCTCTAACCGTACCTCTTAAGGAGACCATTTAGCCATTTTAATGGAAATAATAAGCTGAATTTAAAGCCCCCAAACTCGTTAGACTAATGTTGGCTGAACCCAATATCGACTGGTTCATGACAGCCTGATGTGTATGGGGCCGCAGGTCAGGAGAGATGTTGATCGCACGTGGCTGATTTTGGACCGCCATCACATTATTCACCCGGAGATAAGCCACCACCGGCTTTCCTATCGAGAACATGGGCGCATTCGGCTGAACGAGCGCTTGTGTATGGGAGAGTCTGCTGAGATGGCTGTCAGACGAACAACTGGACGAAGCTCAAAGTTTCCGGAACCTCCATTTCCATGGTGTCTTCAAGAAGAAATCACACTGGCCCAAAGTTTCGATCTCCGCCACATTCTCAAGATATTGTGGTGTCACCGAACCAAACCTTGACTGCTCTGGTTGGTTGGTTGATGACCAATGACCTCATAGTGTGTTCATGATTCTTATCGTCTCATTTTACCAAGTGATTGCCTACTCTTGAAGTCACATGTAAGTGTCAGAATCCCTCCAATAAGTCTTAGTCGCCCGCAGGTCAGTGGAGATAAAATAAACACAAATAATTAAGCCTTTGTTGATACAAGTTCCTCTTAGGAATAAACCACCCCGAGTTTCCCTCGTACAGGGCACCTCTGTACAGTGTTATCTCTGTCTCCACACTCGGCTTCTAGGAGGTTTCTCATTGCAGTAATTCAGCTGGAAACTTTCCTGGAAGCCCTCATACGCGTCTGGCCGGTCCAGGTTCTCATGGCACAGTGAAAAGCTGAGCCAAGTCCAATAATTGGTCAAGCTTGGATTGGCACAGATTACTCCTGACTGAACATGACAAGCCAAGACGCCCGGCTATAACAGGAGACAAGGCAATCATCAGGAAACCTTGTGAGTTTGTCCATGTTCTACAGATTTTTTAGGAAAACTTCAGGGTGCGAATTTATTCATAAGACACATGCACTTATATAGGACGTCATACGGTTGTTTGGCAGCTGTATTGCCCACCGTGCTATTTGCGCCTCTCCACACCCCATATCAGATATGTCAGGGTGATGCAATTAATCAGTCAAACCCACCGGTCATTTGAGATGTATGGTGGCCGCCCGACTTGGCCAAACAGATTTCTGATGAGAGAATGATCGGGCAGATGGGACTTAAGTGTCCGATTCTGTTTTCACGGGAGGTGAGCCGATACTGGCAACTTTCTCTTCTCTCCCGTTTCTGGCAGAGGCTTTCTCTCGGCCGAGCTCGGTGCTCATGTGTATAGGGGGATTCGGGAGAGATAGCTGTATGCTGACGAACAGTCAGCCAACAGTTATCTCGTGGGTATGTTCCTGTCACGAGTGTGTCAGAGGTGACAGACGGTCGCCCTGCAGTTGGTTGCAGGAGATCTCTACATTTGGCACTACAGACATCTTCTTAGATGCTGTTTCTAGGACCCAGCGGCTACCTCCCTCTGGCTAATTAACTCCCTGGCTTGGGTGTATAAATACCTGGTGTGTTCTAGAGGGAGGTGCCAGTGATATTCATTATTCCTTGTGAAGGCTTACCAAGATCAGTACCTTTTCCTCTCTGGAGCTTGAGGACATGTTTGTGCATTTGTCTGGAGTCAGCTAAAGCTAAGCACTTTTCCCCTGTTTGTCCTTCCTTGTTGTCTATAGTGTTTAGTGGAGATCGACTGGTGCTCATCTCCTCCCTTCCCTAGCTTGAGCCAAGCGCCAGGGAAAGACAGGGCGAGGCACGCGTGCGGCGATTGGTTAAGAGCCAATACAGGGACGTTAGGGGAGACAGGGTGACGCTAGATCAACCTAGCAGGTCTCCACTTTCCCCCCTTTCCCTAGAGTCTCGGCTCCCTTTCCCTCTTCCATTTGTGTTGCAAAAAGTGTTTCTCACACCCTGCGTGACAGTTCCGCTATAGAATAAAGAAATCAGACGTTAGATAACTGTTATGTGAGGACTTGTTCGGCCAATGGCTATTTCTCCTTATCCCACCATACTCATGCACGCTCAGTTTGGCCAATCATGCATATGTCCTGTATGGAGAGAGTAAGCCACTGACCGCTTTGGAGGCAGCTAATCTCAAGGGAAAGAACAAAGATTGGTTTGACTATCAAATTCAAATTGTCTCATTCTTTTGATGGTCCAGTGAGTTCGGAGACTTCTGCTCTAATGTTCATGAAGGCTTGCCGTATTTTACCAAATAGCCTCATGAAGACATTCAAAAAGTGGATTTTCAAAGTAAGTATAACAGCCTCACCCTATCTATTCAGTAATACATGCTATTGGTATTGTAAAATCTGGCGATAGAGCTGCTTTAATTTTAGAAATTGCTGGTGGTTTGAGATCCAACCTCACCAATGTGATCAAAAGACCATTTGCTTGTAATGCCCCCCCCACCCACACAGTTCTGCCCCACAATATTACACCCACCGATAACATATCTAATTAGTTTCAGCTAAAGAAAACAGGAAAAGTGACATGTTCTCAACCGCTAAGAATTTTTCACACTCAATATGGGCATTTCCATGTCTAAACAAAAATAGCACCTCCGCCGACCCTGGTCCTCGTCATGGACTCTCACAACCGAGGCATTGTGCACAAGCAAGTCAAACAATTGGAACAGAAAAAAAAAAAAAAAGGCCATTCCTAGCACAGGGCGTAGACTAGTACATAATGCTGAATGTGTGCGCTAATTGACTGAAATTAACATTGACTCCACATCCCTGGGGACCGACCGTATAGCTGGCTGCCATCTGCTACCAGAGATTTCAGGTCTACTACAGAGGATGCTCTGTCTGCCCGAGGCATGTGCGGCTCTCACTGCACCTCATCCAGACCCCGTGTAGTTTCCAAGGGGGTATTACTGGACCGGTCACGGGACATTTCACTTCAGTCAGTGCATGAGACTCGATGCCGGTATATCTGGAGGATGGAACCTAAAAAACTAAGGGGAGGCCAGTGATCATTCCCTGATGAGGAGCAAGGGTTGAACCTATGGAGGTTCCACAAGAGTGGAAATAAGTGAAAGCGGGATTCATATCATTTGGAGCTCGGAGTCTCTGCCGTGGAGGGGTCTCATTACATCAGAAATCAAGGTACATTTATCTTGTCTATCAGGGGTAAGTTACTCAGGAATATAGTGACTAGTGGCTATATACAAATAATGCCATTGTAGAAGATGGTCATAGAAGAGCTGAATGCAAAATTGTTGAGATTGCTTGGCTCATACATGGGGTGTGTGTGTTTTTGGATATAGTATAGAGTGTGTATGTATGTGTATATATAATATATATGGACAAAAATAAGATCACTTTCTTGTGGGAATTTTACACTTTTCTTTTCGAATGGATGTTTGGAAAAATTTCTTAATGTGCTTTTTGGATTTATTTTAATAGTTGCTAAGAAAATTCAACCCTGATTATTGTATCCTGGGAGGCGAGGTTGTAACTCCGCTCTCGTAGATCATATAAGCCAATCACAGAAGACCTCCACACTAAAGTATATTCATTGCGTAGTGATGAGGCCTGCAATTTTTTAAAATGGTCTTGTCATTTTAATTTATTTAATAAATCAATAGCACACATGAAAATAAGCAACTTTATGTGATATATTTTATTAGCGAAATCCGCTTTTCTCTTCCTGAACTGAACTTTCAGTCTCAATTCAGGGGTAAAATCTGTACAGTGAAGACAGATTTTCTCATTACTGAGATAGGAGATGACAGTTGCTGCTAATAAGATTCTATACAGAGGGAAGAAAGGATGGAGGAATTGGAAGGAGAGCTCCTCCCTCCCTTCTACGTATGAGATGGCAGTTGGTGCTTATAAGATTTTATGTAGAAGGAGGGATGAGTTCTGCTCTCAGCTCCTCTCTCCTCTTCAGCTTTTCCGTCAGAAGATGACAGTTGGTGCTCATAAGATACTATACAGAGGAAAGAGGAAGGAGTAGCTGGAAGCAGAGCTCCTCCCTCCTTCTACGTAGAATCTTATAAGCACCAACTGCCATCTAGAAGGGAGGGAGGAGCTCTGACTTCAGTTAGTTTAGTGTCAAATTATGTCCAATTTGTCTTTTCTTTTCTTTTTTTTTGTGTTGTTCCAATACACACAAAGGAAATAAGCTTGTATAAGAAAACCTGTGTAATTGCAATAATTTTATGGGAGAAATGCTTCATTTTCTGGAACAATTTCAAGGGTGCTAACACTTTCAGCCATGACTGTAGAACATTTTTTACTTTTGGTGCCTATTATCACCTGGATTTAAGTATAAGAAGCACTTCTGTCTGGGATTTCAGCCCCAGTTGAATGACATCTACCAGAGATCTTGAACTTTTGGTCCCCAATTGAAGGACAAGGGTTGTGCGCCGATTCCTTGGGATACTTGCAGTCTCTAATCTTTGTAAGGACGTCTTAAACTTCCCATAGATGGCTGTCGGCCGACCTATGCTTTGGCTGATTGCTCGGCTGACAGTCATATTGGCCGTCTCCCCCGTACATGGGAACACTTTTTCGGTCGAGCACTCCTCTGTCCTCTATGAGAAAGATATTGTCGGACATCTATGATGACCGCTTATCTCCGAAGAGACCGGTAGTCCGAAATTGGACATTTCTGATTGATATCTTCCATGACGATTCATTGGCTGGCGCGCCTGTACGCTGCAGAGTGTTAGCCGAGCCCATGGATATCAGCGGGTGCGGCCCACTTTAGTCTGTGTGTATGGTTCTTTATATATGGCCTTAAAGATGGTTTAGGTGGACACTAGGATGCCATGAGCTAGTATGAGGATGGGCTCTATATTTTATGTTTGGTAGTAATTTGTGGTTCCTTTTGTCATCTTTATCATTACTGATGTGGGCTGTATCTGTAGAGCGGAGATAAGAGACCCATTTAGATGGCTTTCCTTGGATAAGAATTAAATGGCTCCTCACCAACGCCTTGTGACTAGCCGGCTTTTGGTGATTGTTGCCAGATGCCCTCTACGTGGAGATTGTATGATATTTCTCCACTGATTTGAGGAATTGTGGTGTAAATGTAAAACATCAGAATTATTAGATTTCCTCCTTACTCTTATGTTTATAGGACTGTCCGACAACCTTATGTCAGGGTGAGCAGTCCTCCTACTGGGGTCCTGGGTTCAAGGAGCTTGCGGGTTTCCTCCAGGTTCTCCGATCTCCTCCCACACTCCAAAGACATACTGATAGGGAATTTAGGTTGTGAGCCCCAATGGGGACAGTGATGATGTCTATGACTCATAAACAAGCACTATAAAGAATAGTTTCTTACCCCCTATATCTGCTTTATCAAGATCATTAATTATTAACGCTTCTCTATGTTGTCTATTTTATGCAAAATATTGAAGTCTGTGGTCATCTCTACCTTTATCTACATGACATATGGATGTTGGGGAAAGTTGTCCCTGTTTGGGATTCTCCTCTGAAGCGAGAGCCGCTCTTGCTAACGTTGTCCATCTGTGCAGGAGAAATGTCCGGCCAGCTGACTGCTGGGGGCTAAAGTAGGGTCTGCGGAGGTCAGAAGATTGCCAGACCGGCCTCCAGGCATAAAGGTTCATTCTTCTAATGACACAAGGGATCAGACTAGTATAAGATTGTGTTCACACTTGCAATGGAAACCCCAAAGAATTTCCTGATCTCTTGTGCCGATGGTGCTCAGCGCGCCTGATGATTGAATTACAATCACCTAAATGTAGATATTGGGAAGAAATGAATGATGAATGGTTACCCTTTTATCCTAAGGCATCTAAATACCCTATTCTCCTCCACACCTTGTGTAGAGAAGAATTTTAAAGGGAATTTGTCACCAGATTTTTGCTATTTAATCTGATTAATCAGGAATCCCTGATTACAGGGATGTGTCACTTATTAGGCTGTGTGCTGTAGTTTCAATAAAATCAGTGTTTTATCAGCAGGAGATTATCACTACGCGACTAGGTGGCACGTGCAGAGCAGTCAGGCTATTGTGTAACTCCGCCCCAACCACTGACTGGCAGCAAGTAGCCAATCAGGGGTGTGAGCAGGATTATACAGAGCTCCGCATCCTGAGCACTACTACATCTATAGCAGAGAAAACCTGGATCTTTATCAAAACTGCAGCAAGCAGCCCAGTAAGTGATACATCCCTGGAATCTCTGATTCCATAGTAAAAATCTTCTGACAAATTCCCTTTTTAAAGGGTTATTTCCATCTTCATAAATGGATATCATCTGGTAGCGCTTGTAAATTGAAACAGTTTTGCAATTTGCTGCTTATTAAAAGTTTCAGTTTCTTGAGATTATTAACTTTTTCTTTTGTTTACAGCTTGTTGCCTTGGAGACCGACCACCGCTGCTAGACAGCAGAACATGCACAGGGCTTTAAACCTTTTTTTTTTCTGTTAAGCTTGTAGCCCTGTGTTGACGCTGATCAGGGTCACTGGAGCGCACACGGTTACCTTCAGCGCACTGCTTACAAACTAGACCGCAGTGGTGGTGGTCGGTATCCTAGGCAACGAGTTGTAAACGAAAGACAGAAAAATTGTTCATATCTCAAAAATGGTTGATACTTTTAATAAACAGTAAATTGCAAAACTGCTCTTATTTTCAAGCACCTACAGATACTTTCATCTCCATAGATGGATATTAACAGATGAGAGGTCACAATCTGAACACAGCTGTGTCATAAAGCCATTAGTGTCTAAGAAGCTGGCTAACATCCCCTGTAGGACGGATAGGCATTTTTGGTTTGCTTTACTAGAAACAGAGCTAAGAAGGAATTGTCTGCTGGTCATTATTCCATTCTCCTATATCCCTTAGCGGCAGCCATCATCTGCTTCTTGTATTCTCCCTCAGCTGCTGTGCTGACTCCTTGTCACATAAATCTCTGTACCCCCCCTTCAATTGTCAGAGTATTTAGAGGAACATGTGAAGCCCCCCTCATTCTTTGTCCGGGTGGGATTTGATCAGGCCTGACACACTGCATTACATCTAGCAGGTCAGCTTAAATGATGTGTTACTGTACAGTTAAAGGATTTGGCGAAGGAGGAAATCGGACGTACCACATAATTAATCGCTAAGGAGAAGCAGACAGCGGAGAAGGCTCAGATCCTGATTAACGTGACTTCAGCGCAGTAAAGAGAAACCATTGCAATGATTTGTAACTCGCTGCAAAATTAAGAGATCTCTTTAGCACTGTGCAGAAAGTAGCATCGACACCGAAAAACAAGAAAATTAAAGTGTGCCTGCCCTGAATCTGTGGAGCTTGAGGAAATCTCTTCCCCCTGGAAGGAGGAGGAGGAGGAGGAAATCTCTGCCCCCTTGAAGGAGTATGAGGAGGAAATCTCTACCCCTTCGAAGGAGGAGGAGGAAATCTCTGCCCCCTCGAAGGAGGAGAAGGAAATCTCTTCCCCCTTGAAGGAGGAGTATGGGGAGGAAATCTCTTCCCCCTTGAAGGAGGAGGAGGCGGAAATCGCTGCCTCCTGGGAGGAGGAGGAAATCTCTACCCCTTCGAAGGAGGAGGAGGAAATCTCTGCCCCCTCGAAGGAGGAGGAGGAAATCTCTTCCCCCTTGAAGGAGGAGTATGGGGAGGAAATCTCTTCCCCCTTGAAGGAGGAGGAGGCGGAAATCGCTGCCCCCTGGGAGGAGGAGGAAATCTCTGCCCCTGAGGAGGAGAAAATCTCTGCCCGATCAGAGGAGGAGGAAAGCTCTGCACCCTCAGAGGAGGAGGAAATCTCTGCCCCCTGGGAGGAGGAGGAACGCTCTGCCCGATCATAGGAGGAGGGGGGAAAGCTCTGCCCCTGAGGAGGAGGAAATCTCTGCCCGATCAGAGGAGGAGGAAAGCTCTGTCCCTGAGGAGGAGAAAATCTCTGCCCTATCAGAGGAGGAGGAAAGCTCTGCACCCTCGGAGGAGGAGGAAATCTCTGCCCCCTGGGAGGAGGAGGAACGCTCTGCCCAATCATAGGAGGAGGGGGGAAAGCTCTGCCCCTGAGGAGGAGGAAATCTCTGCCCGATCAGAGGAGGAGGAAAGCTCTGCACCCTCGAAGGAGGAGGAGGAAATCTCTTCCCCCTTGAAGGAGGAGTATGGGGAGGAAATCTCTTCCCCCTTGAAGGAGGAGGAGGCGGAAATCGCTGCCCCCTGGGAGGAGGAGGAAATCTCTGCCCCTGAGGAGGAGAAAATCTCTGCCCGATCAGAGGAGGAGGAAAGCTCTGCACCCTCAGAGGAGGAGGAAATCTCTGCCCCCTGGGAGGAGGAGGAACGCTCTGCCCGATCATAGGAGGAGGGGGGAAAGCTCTGCCCCTGAGGAGGAGGAAATCTCTGCCCGATCAGAGGAGGAGGAAAGCTCTGCACCCTTGGAGGAAGATGAGATCTCTGCACCCTGTGAGAGAGAGTGGTCTGCCGACAGCTGACTATTGTGCATAAGGTGCTTCAGTGCTAATAGTCCCACTTCAGACCTAGAAGGTTCCCTGAACACAGGCTGAGTTCATCGATCAGTGATCCGCTGTAAAACTTTGTGGATCCCTTCAATTTTTCTGTAGCGCCACAGCAGAACAAGTGAAGCATTACACCATTGCTACTGACGTCAGTCCCTGTAATGTTTGGCCGCGCTGGTCCTCCAGAGATATAGACACTAGCATGGATGAGAATTGTTATTGGGGGCGATCCCCCTCCTCTTTATTAATTATTATTATCCTTACACAATATTTGTACTGGGTTTTCTGGACCATGGGTTGTCTTATCATTGGGGGTCCTGAAGATGAGTGACCACCAGTCGCTGGAACGATGATGAATCCTAGTTTTCGTGTCCTTCTGTATTTATAAACCGGGCCGGCGAGTTCAGATTTTTGCTTTTGGTCCTCCGTTTAGTCTCTAGGATTGTGGGGGTTAAATTCTCCTTGGTCCATGTCTGGCCTGACATCAAGAAGAGAAATGTTTCTTATTCATGCTGTGTATTTATTTTACCCTGTGTAGTTACTAATCCATTAATACTCCGGCTGATCCTCCTTATGTAAAACATATGGACGGGGTAATTTGCTTGATTTTCTGACACCTGGATAACATTATTACATCTGTGTCCTATGGAAAACTGGAGCGGCCTTCTAATATCAGAGCTGTGGAGAGCCCATATTTCAGCCCTGTACGTTCAGACGGTGGAGAACGTATTACAGGGGATGTTAGGACCTGTATGACATTGGGGTAGCCATGATCAGCTGCTGCCTGGAGGTCATCTATGTGACCCGGGATGCCAATTATACCAAGCCAGACAGGTGAAGCAAATGTTCCTTTTCTCGCTGCCAGCGATATTCGTGTGTGGAGCCTGAGTAGGAGGAGCAGCTAGCTACTTCCTTTCTGATCTCACCAGTGCTTTCCTTGCTGGTAACGGTGACCACTTATAGCATAGCGTGAGCTCTTAACCTACAGATTTGGCCTATAATTCTTACTAAATGTATTTTTTTTATTTGCCAGGAAGAACTAAGGGAGGAAGCTTGTAGGCTTCCCAGGGATGGGGAGTGGCGACTCCTTTTAATGCAGGTTGGCCCTTGCAGTCGGGACTCACCTCCTTGGTGCGGCGTAGAAGCACAACAGGACACAGGCTTTCTAATCCATGGAAACTAGGCCTTCTCTTGTTCACCATGCTCAGACGTCTCTGACATCACGCTCCACACAGGACTTCCTCGCAACCAGGCTCTTACCTCGGGCGGCAGACGTCCGCATCCGGTCACAGTTCACACTTGTAGGAATACACCTCTTCACTCTCCCCAGCCCTCTTCTCCGGCAGGGGCACACGTCGACACTTGCCACCCTCCACCCTCACAAGCCACATTCTTGGGGACAATGCCTCACTCACTCTCAGCGGTTTGGTTCACCTCGTGGCCACATCTCACTCTCACCGAGACACCATGGAAGTCCTCTAGACTTTCCTTTGCTCTTACTCGCTATTGGGTTTCTCCTTTCACTCTTTACGGGGTGGCCAAGGATAGTCATAGAGGCAAACCACCTGTTTCTGATGTCACCTGGGACTGATGTCTGTCCCCCAACTACCAGTCATGAGAAATGGAGCTCTAATCTGCTCCTCGCTCCCTCTGCGAACGCCACGGCTGGGGGGATCTAGCCCTTCCACATCTATCTGGTTATCCTTGTCACACGCATCTCCACCCTGTCCCACTTTATGCTATCAGTTTAAATTAACCCCCTACCAACATGTACAGCTAGAACATGGCACCTCCAGACTGCTCTTACCAGCCCAACACTTACACCCGCATATTCCCACACGGTAAAGTGAATCACAACCCTAGTGCTGAATAACTTGTATATGGGGTGGACAGTGAACATGCTGCTAGAAGACATGACCATGAAGGCCCTCCAAGCAGGCAACGATATAGGGCCAGTCCTCTGTAAGAGAGTGGATCTTTTTTCACCTACTCATTCCTGCTCTTCGCTTCGCTCCCAGATACCACTGCAGACAGTTTCTCGGTGTCAGAGAGATGTTTGTTGCTGTGCCTGGCACCGGAGGGCAAGCACAGGAATGGGGAGAGGCTCGGCTCTGGTTGTCTGGTCTGAAGTATGTAAAAGGGTAGTTTGGGGGTCTGTAAACAGAGTGTGTTTTGGGTACAGAGGAGTGTATGTTGTGGTGTGGCTTGGATACTTGGTACTTTTTGGTCCTATCTTTGGAACGGTTTGGAGGGTACATAAGTGCGACTGAAGTTTTGATGCCAAATCTGTAACCTGCCATGTGCCATTTATAATTTTGGTGGCGTCCTGTGTGGTAGCATTGAGTGCCCTCAGACGCCAGGGCTCGGAGTAAGGTTACCTCTGTGCTTCCCATAGTTACATACAGTGGTAGCTTTTCTATACCCTCAATAGTGGCACCTAAGTTGCTCCGTATGCGAGATGTATATGCTAGGAGAACGGCCCCACAGCTGAGCTCATCCGTCCTGTTCTTGAAGGAGCAAGAGGAAAGACTGATGCTTCTGGAGTTTTAAGGTTTTCTTGTGGGTCAATGTGTCACAGAGCAGCAGAAAAGCAACTTTCATGTACTCGCCCTTCTCTGTGGTGACCTGTGTTGTCTGTAGAGCATGTTCTCTCCCTTCTCTGTGGTGACCTCTGTTGTCTGTAGAGCATGTTCTCTCCCTTCTCTGTGGTGACCTCTGTTGTCTGTAGAGCATGTTCTCTCCCTTCTCTGTGGTGACCTCTGTTGTCTGTAGAGCATGTTCTCTCCCTTCTCTGTGGTGACCTCTGTTGTCTGTAGAGCATGTTCTCACCCTTCTCTGTGGTGACCTCTGTTGTCTGTAGAGCATGTTGTCCCCCTTCTCTGTGGTGACCTCTGTTGTCTGTAGAGCATGTTCTCGCCCTTCTCTGTGGTGACCTCTGTTGTCTGTAGAGCATGTTCTCGCCCTTCTCTGTGGTGACCTCTGTTGTCTGTAGAGCATGTTCTCGCCCTTCTCTGTGGTGACCTCTGTTGTCTGTAGAGCATGTTCTCACCCTTCTCTGTGGTGACCTCTGTTGTCTATAGATCATGTTCTCACCCTTCTCTGTGGTGACCTGTGTTGTCTATAGATCATGTTCACGCCCTTCTCTGTGGTGACCTCTGTTGTCTGTAGAGCATGTTCTCGACCTTCTCTGTGGTGACCTCTGTTGTCTGTAGAGCATGTTCTCGCCCTTCTCTGTGGTGACCTCTGTTGTCTGTAGAGCATGTTCTCGCCCTTCTCTGTGGTGACCTCTGTTGTCTGTAGAGCATGTTGTCCCCCTTCTCTGTGGTGACCTGTGTTGTCTATAGATCATGTTCACGCCCTTCTCTGTGGTGACCTCTGTTGTCTGTAGAGCATGTTCACGCCCTTCTCTGTGGTGACCTGTGTTGTCTATAGATCATGTTCACGCCCTTCTCTGTGGTGACCTCTGTTGTCTGTAGAGCATGTTCTCGCCCTTCTCTGTGGTGACCTCTGTTGTCTGTAGAGCATGTTGTCCCCCTTCTCTGTGGTGACCTCTGTTGTCTGTAGAGCATGTTCTCTCCCTTCTCTGTGGTGACCTCTGTCTGTAGAGCATGTTCTCGCCCTTCTCTGTGGTGACCTCTGTTGTCTGTAGAGTATGTTCTCTCCCTTCTCTGTGGTGACCTCTGTTGTCTGTAGAGCATGTTCTCCCCCTTCTCTGTGGTGACCTCTGTTGTCTATAGATCATGTTCACGCCCTTCTCTGTGGTGACCTCTGTTATCTGTAGAGCATGTTCTCGCCCTTCTCTGTGGTGACCTCTACCTTCTCTGTGGTGACCTCTGTTGTCTGTAGAGCATGTTCTCACCCTTCTCTGTGGTGACCTCTGTTGTCTGTAGAGCATGTTCTCACCCTTCTCTGTGGTGACCTGTGTTCTCTGTAGAGCATGTTCTCACCCTTCTCTGTGGTGACCTCTGTTGTCTATAGATCATGTTAACGCCCTTCTCTGTGGTGACCTCTGTTGTCTGTAGAGCATGTTCTCACCCTTCTCTGTGGTGACCTCTGTTGTCTGTAGAGCATGTTCTCACCCTTCTCTGTGGTGACCTCTGTTGTCTGTAGAGCATGTTCTCGCCCTTCTCTGTGGTGACCTCTGTTGTCTGTAGAGCATGTTCTCCCCCTTCTCTGTGGTGACCTCTGTTGTCTGTAGAGCATGTTCACGCCCTTCTCTGTGGTGACCTCTGTTGTCTGTAGAGCATGTTCTCGCCCTTCTCTGTGGTGACCTCTGCCTTCTCTGTGGTGACCTCTGTTGTCTGTAGAGCATGTTCTCACCCTTCTCTGTGGTGACCTCTGTTGTCTGTAGAGCATGTTCTCACCCTTCTCTGTGGTGACCTGTGTTCTCTGTAGAGCATGTTCTCACCCTTCTCTGTGGTGACCTCTGTTGTCTATAGATCATGTTAACGCCCTTCTCTGTGGTGACCTCTGTTGTCTGTAGAGCATGTTCTCCCCCTTCTCTGTGGTGACCTCTGTTGTCTGTAGAGCATGTTCTCCCCCTTCTCTGTGGTGACCTCTGTTGTCTGTAGAGCATGTTCTCGCCCTTCTCTGTGGTGACCTCTGTTGTCTGTAGAGCATGTTCTCTCCCTTCTCTGTGGTGACCTCTGTTGTCTGTAGAGCATGTTCTCCCCCTTCTCTGTGGTGACCTCTGCCTTCTCTGTGGTGACCTCTGTTGTCTGTAGAGCATGTTCTCTCCCTTCTCTGTGGTGACCTCTGTTGTCTGTAGAGCATGTTCTCGCTCTTCTCTGTGGTGACCTATGTTGTCTGTAGAGCATGTTCTCGCCCTTCTCTGTGGTGACCTCTGTTGTCTGTAGAGCATGTTCTCGCCCTTCTCTGTGGTGACCTCTGTTGTCTGTAGAGCATGTTCTCGCCCTTCTCTGTGGTGACCTCTGTTGTCTGTAGAGCATGTTCTCACCCTTCTCTGTGGTGACCTCTGTTGTCTGTAGAGCACTTTGTGCTCAGGTCCATTCATTGCTTGATAGACGGTATTGATTCCTTTACAGAGTAGACCACTCTACAGACGGGGACTCGTTTTAAAAATAGCCCCACTGTCTTTACAGGAAAATTTTACCACTTCTTACCTCTTTTAAAGGAATTTATCAGTAGTTTTTTGCGATGTAATCTGAGAGCAGCATGATGTAGGGGATGAGACCCTGATTCCAGTGATGTGTCACTTACTGTGCTGTGGTTTCAGTAATATCAGGGTTTCATCAGCAGGTGATTATCACTACAGGACTAGGTGTCTCGTGCCTCATGGTCCGTCCACGTCCTCCCCACTGATTGGCAGCTTTCTGTGTACACTGTAATCAGTGGTGTGCGCAGGGTTTTACAGGTCTCAGCATTCAGAGAGCTCTGCTAGATCTGTATCGTGCACTTTTTAATAAGGTCGAAATAAAGATTGTAATTATCTTCTTGAGAATAATGGGATAAGGCATGCTTAAAACAAACATGCCCTATCCATGGCGGCACCCCCATAACACAATGAACATTGGAGGCTTGGCCAACATTCATCACCTTTAGGTCGGAGAACAAAGGGGTCTTAATTGTTTATTTGGGCACTGCTCCTCCTCTGAGGGTGCCTGGTGCTGCATCTCGGGTTCCTTTGCTGAATATTTTGTTTTTTTTTCGTGATTAAACATTCTATAACTTCGGTCATTTATCTTGCAGACATGGAGGAGCTGATAGTGGAGCTGCGCTTGTTTCTGCAACTGCTCGACCACGAATATCTCACGACGACGGTTAAAGAGAAAAAGACTGTCATAAGCAACATTTTGCAAAGGATACAGTCATCCAAAGGTCAGTAAGACGATTGCCGGCCAAGTCAAGCTGTCTCTGTGGTTAACCCAGCACGTCCTAATGCCTCACAGAGGATGGGACTGTCACGGTGATTTACTCCTGCTATCTCTGCAGTTTGCAGGATCAGCTGATACACGATCCCCTCATTGCACAATGCCATTATTACATGCCGCAATGTTTTAATATCTAGTCATCTCTGCCGAGGATAGAAGTCGGACACGTACAGTAAAGTGCCAAATTATCAAGCTCTCCCTAAAAGAAGGGGCTCTCCAGAAATACAGAATTAGAAAAGAAAAATAATTCTATCTAACGTCAGTTTTTCTAAATAACAGCAGCCTAATTATACAGTTGTGCTCAAAAGTTTACATACCCCAGCAAAATGTTTCCTTTCTTGGCCTTGTTTCAGAGAATATGAATGATAACAAAAAAACTTTTTCTCCACTCATGGTTATTGGTTGGGTGAAGCCATTTATTGTCAAACTTCTGTGTTAGCTCATTTTAAATCTTAATGACAACCAAAAACATCCAAATGACCCTGATCAAAAGTTCACATACCCCAGTTCTTAATACCGTGTATTGCCCCCTCTAACATCAATGACAGCTTGAAGTCTTTTGTGGTAGTTGTGGATGAGGTTCTTTATTTTCTCAGATGGTAAAGCTGCCCGTTCTTCTTGGCAAAAAGCCTCCAGTTCCTGTAAATTCCTGGGCTGTCTAGCATGAACTGCGCGCTTGAGATCTCCCCAGAGTGGCTCCATGATATTGAGGTCAGGAGACTGAGATGGCCACTCCAGAACCTTCACTTTGTTCTGCTGTAGCCAATGGCAGGTCGACTTGGCCTTGTGTTTTGGATCGTTGTCATGTTGGAACGTCCAAGTACGTCCCATGCGCAGCTTCTGGGCTGATGAGTGCAAATTTGCCTCCAGTATTTGCTGATAACGTGCTGCATTCATCTTTACTTCAACTTTTGCCAAGTTTCCTGTGCCTTTGTACCTCACACATCCCCTAAACATCAGGGATCCCCCTCCGTGCTTTACTGTAGGAATGGTGTTCCTTTCATCATAGGCCTTGTTGACATCTCTCCAAATGTAACGTTTATGGTTGTGGCCAAAAAGTTCAATTTTGGTCTCATCACTCCAAATTACCTTGTTCCAGAAGTTTTGAGGTTTGTCTCTGTGCTGTTTGGCGTATTGTAGGCGAGAAACTTTGTGGGATTTGCGCAGTAATGTCTTTCTTCGGGCGACTCGATCATGCAGCCCATTTTTCTTCAATGCCTCCTTATTGTGCATCTTGAAACAGCCACACCGCTAGTTTTCAGAGAGTCCTGAATTTCAGCTGATGTTATTTGTGGGATTTTCTTTGCATAGCGAACAATTTTCCTGGCAGTTGTGGCTGTGTTATGCAGTTCAGCTACCTTTTCCCGTAGATCCGTTGACAATTCTTTTGCTTTCCCCATGACTCACAATCCAGAAACGTCAGTAGCTGGATGAAAGATGCCATAGTCTGTCTGGATCCCAGAAACTCACTCAGCTTTTATGCACACACACTGATTACAAGCAAACAGGTCACAGGTGACAATGTTACCTTTAGTAGCCATTCAAACCCATTTGTGTCAAATTCTGTGCATGTTATCAGGCCAAAATCACCAGGGTATGTGAACTTTTGATCAGGGTCATTTGGATGTTTTTGGTTGTTGTTAAGATGTAAATAGAGAAAACACAGTAGTTTGACAATAAATGGCTTCACCCAATCAATAACCATGAGTGGAGAAAAAGTTTTTTGTTATCATTCATATTCTCTGAAACAAGGCCAAGAAAGGAAAAATTCTGCCGGGGTATGTAAACTTTTGAGCACAACTGTATACAGGCTACCGGCTAGTTGGCAGCGTCCTTAAAGGGAATCTGTCAGCAGGATTTTGCTATGTAATATGAGAGCAGCATGATGTAGGATAAGGGAGCCGGATTCCAGTAACGTGTCACTTATTAGGCTGTGTTTTGTACTTTCAATACAATCTGTGTTTTATCAGCAGGAGCTTCACAGCCTGACTAGGTCTCACATGCAGGTCAGTCCAACTAATCTGTATAACCCCGCCCGCACCACTGATTGGCTGCTTGCTTACAATATACAGTGTAGACAAAGCTGCCAATCAGAGATGTGGGCGGGGTTATGCAGAGCTCAGCATTCAGAGAACTGGTAGTTCTGCAACATAGAAAACTGGGATTTTATCAAAATCACAGCAGCCCAGTAAGTGACACATCGCTGGAATCAGACTCTCTGTCCCTACATCATGCTGCTCTCAGATTATAAAGCAAAAACCTGCTGACATATTCCTTTTTAAAGGGATTCTTGACTACTTAAAGGGACTTTGTCAGCACAGAATGACTGTTCAAACCAAGCACAGGTGCTCTGTGCTCTGTGGCTCAGCCAAACATTAAGTGCATCTTCTCACCTGCCTGGTTTCCATCTATCTCTGCTCTTCTCTAGCTCTATGAAGCCAGAGCTGTCAATCAAAGTAGAGAGTGGGATAGAGATCGAGGGAAACCAAGCCTGTGGGAAGGTGCACTTATATGTTTAGCCACGCCTTTGTGCATCGGGCGCCGGTACTTGGTTTGCAGTCATTCTCTACTAAGAGTCGATAAGGTCAGAAATCCTGTTTTAAAGTAAGAAAAGAATCCATACTATTAGTATAAAAATCTCTGGCCTTGTATTGGAGGGAAACCTACTTTTTAGTTCAAATGCAAATGAGTTGTTAGGTGCATTGTGGGTGGGGCTCTGCAGTTTGGATCACCCACCCTCCAACTGTCAGAGGCTAGCTCCGCCCCTGCTGCATTGATTGACAGCTTCACTGAAATCAGTTTGCCTATATAACGCACTATTCTGCACACGCACCAATGTTGTGACAAGCGACACATCTGTGGGATTTCACCTAAGACCTTCCCGGCTCATGAGAAGCCATCTTTGTCCATCACTGCTGTCCGGGGGACGTGGCAGGCAACGCTTGCTGAGGAAGACTGATCTACTCTGCACAATTCCACAATTTTTGATAGGTTTGTGTCCCACTTTAATGAATAGCACAGCTACTGCCCCCTACTGGTGTACCCCCTAAATGGCTGATAAAATGAGATCCCCTAACACTTGCGTACACACTGCTAACAAACTCCTCATACACATGCACACTTGGCTGGGGTGAGCATGCATATGTTGTATATGGGGAGAGAGGAGTAGGCTTTCTGCCAGACATCTGTCTCCTACTTATCTCTAGGGAGACTAAAGGGTTGGGTATATCGAAATTCAACATGCCCTTCCCTTTGCTTCATAAGCTTCTGAATAGAAAAGCCCCCAAAAGCCGACTTCTCTTTCGACTGGCATCCATCTTGGCCCCCTCTCCCATACACAGGAGCGCTCGTTATGCCCAGCACCCTTTTTCTGAGACAGCTGCTGCCACACACCTCGGTAGGAGGCTTGTATCTTAAAGAATAAAGGGATCGGCAGTCTAAAATTCAACATGCCGTATTGTTATGTGGGGGGCCTATACTGATGTGGCAGTACCTGTTGATGTTTTTACATTGGTCTAATGATTGTGGGGTTCTTAAAGGGGTTGTCCAGGCTGTGAGCTCAAGTCTGCAGTTGGTTTGCACAGTGAACGCTGTCAGGATTCTTCGGCATCAGGGCGCGTGACCGAAGTATGTGATTTTTATATATGCAGACTAGACGTGTGTGGCCTCACTCAATACAAGTGTACTGAGCAAGGCCGGACACAACTAGTCGGCATGTGACCGCATATATGCAAATCACATACTTTTGCGGTCACGTGCCCATCCGCTCCTGGCGCCGAAGAATCCTAACGCCGCTCCCTGGCCTCACAGCGCTCATTTATATGTTTTCTTGGAGGAGTAACAGAGGAACGGTATAACACAGAAATGTAAGAGCAGAAGAGTCTGAATTATTTAATGAAGAATGCAAATATTTACTGACATCAACATGTTTTCTTATACCGGGCAGATACATCCTGCAGAGGCAAGGAGTCAGATGATGTGGCTGCCTGTACACACCACTAGGGGGCGCTAGTGTCAGTGGTGTCAGCCCTTTATCCATGTACCCATGTAGTCTCGTTTTACCAGTATTCTTATGCCAATATCAAATTGTTATCTACAGAATTGGAGCTGAAGAATCACGTGCACAAAGCGGAGACGTCGAGCAATGTACCGGCACCTCCTCAAATGCCGCTCCCAGAAATCCCCCAACAGTGGCTGGTAAGACGTCTGCTGATCTAACCTAGTCTGAACAGGGCTCACTGCCGTGCACAGAGCTAGTAATCCCCGTACTTGGGAGCAGAGTCCCATGTCATCCAATATCCCCCGGATATATGGAGCAGAGACTGTGCCCAGCAGATGTAATCCCGTCAGCACTATCTCCGCACACATCTCCGTCCTGTTCCTTTTTCTTGGAAAGCAGCGTGTAGGCAGACGGCGATCCAATACTCGCTGAGTGCTGAGCCGTTCAGAGGTGTCCGATGTTTGCAGAAGGGAACTAGACGCCGCCGTGTTGACATAGCCGGTTTCATCTTTGGTGGGCACGTAGGCTCGGCACAGCTCTTGCTTTCGTCTCCAGCTGTTTTTTGAGATGGTCAGCATTTTTGGATTCATCCCTGAGGGTAGGAGCTAAGTTCCCCAGGACCAAACGTCTTAACCTGACCATATCCAACTCATACTTCACAGAAAGCACTTAAAGGGGTTGTTTAAAAATAAAAATGGAGGCAGGAAATAGTCACATTCCTCACATACCTTTTGTTTATTTTCCTGGGTCGATGGGGTGCCATTCATCCACTTAACTGCTGCAGCCAATCACTGTCACGTGTTCTACATGTTAGCATCACTGCCAGAGATTAACTGCAGCAGTCACTGGTTATATATATTTTTGGAAAATAAGACCGCACGGGTCACTGAAGCATTGATGAAAAGGGGATTTAAAAGATCAGTAATGTTTAATTTCTTCAAATTTTGAACAATCCCTTTAAAGAGAGCCTGTCAGTACTTATCCGATACCAAGACCAGGGGCATGCCGAACTGCTACATGTTACTACAGCAGCTGCAGAGTTGGTACGATGCCCCGCTCCGATCCTACAAGTCATCCAGGTGATGCTGCAGCAGGGACTAGTCATGGAGTCGGCTTTCGGACCCGATATAGTTGCACATGACAGGCTGTATGGCTACCACTGCAGATGGGAATCCGTGACTAGTCACTGCTTTAGCACCGCCCAGATGACTACCAGCGGTGTCTCGCTGCCATATTAAAGAGCTCTACAGATCTAGAGGACATACAGCTACACTTCCTTCACGGGAAGGGCCGTGCTCTCCAAGCTGGGGCTCACAAAGAGGTAAGTGATGTCACCAAATGGGCAACACCTAAAAAAGAAGGAGCTTCACTCAGATGGTGACTTCAATTGAGCTAGAGGTCCCCATACACATTCAATAAAAATGGGCCTAGGAGTCCATCAGAGCAAGGGCCACTGTTTGCTAGCTCTCTGGTTCATAGATGCGGGGGTCCCTGCTCAGAATACAGACAAGGGTGGTTTTTTTTTTTGATAACTAAAATTGTCCAAAAAATGTACTCCCTGCTGTCCTCCTTCCCCCTTTTTTATACAATTTTTTTCCTTATACTCTGAACATTTAGTAATTAAACTAAAGTGCGCCGTAGTCCCTTTCAGCATCTCGTCCCGTCAGCAAATAGTGCTGTCTTCATTAGTAATGCGGCCAGAAGTAGAAGGTGTGATCCAGGATTTCACACAAGCCTGCTGACGAGAAGCCTCCACCAAGCCAAACGGGCAATAGTTTTAGGATGAAAGGTGAAGAACATGGGACATCAGCTGCTGCTGACAACATAGAAGGGATTTCACCTCTCAGACTTGCAGTGGGACATAAGCCTGCATACACATTAGATGGCGCCATCTAATCTCCAGGAGACAATATGCTCCACAGGCTGAAATCAGACATGCCGGATTGATATTTCCCCCACAATAAATTGTCTGGGGCTCCCATACACATTACACACACTGTCTGCCAACATTGCATTTCTCCTGCACAGTTATTATCGGCTAGGAGCATTCCTAGAAATTCTCATTTGTATGTCCACACAGGCTGCCAATGAACGAAACGTTCTTTCTTTGGTTGAAATGATTTTTAAGCTCGCTTTACATTATCCTGTGTAAACAGGAAACTTCCTTCAGAGAACAAGATATTCTTCGCGCACAGAAAGATCATTTTAACGATCGTTCTGCGCACACGGAAGGGAGGTAAGCCTTGTTGAATAGGCTTTTAAACAATCGGCTTGCATGTAGCACTCGGTCAGCATAAACGCATATTTATAGAGTTGTCCAAAGTAGACAGTTCCTTTAAGCCAAGAGGTTCGAACTGATTTTTTCCAGATTTTTTATGGAGGATGGAGGACATACTATCTTCTCATGGCTGAACAGTTGACCATTTTGATTAAGTGAGCAAAAACTCTTCTCAGCCTGAAAGACAAATCCCAAAAGTCCATCCTCTTCGATCAGTTTCCCACCACGTAAGGTCTGTCGAACAGCCACGAAACATGCGGCCGTGGGGACTTGAGCATCTCACTCGAGCCGGGGATAGGCCATCAATATCTGATTGTGGGGGGTGCCAGGTGTCTGTGGTGATCGGCTCCTGTGGCTCCCTGATGTACGGAGCAGAAACGGCACGACTCCATATACTGCGTCCTGGCTGTCCCCAGCTCCTTTTTGAAGCTTTTACTAGCTGGGCGATCACTGGAGAAGGACATCCTGGTTGGAAGAATAGAAGGAACAAGGTGAAGAGGAAGACCAACAACCCGAAGGCTTGATACTATCAAGATAACAGCAAAGAAGACCCTGGAGGACCTATCTAGGCTTGCACAAGATCGATCTTCCTACAGAACGTTCATCCATCAAGTCACCATGGCTCGAGATCGAGCCAAACGGCATTTACCTGCAGTAACAGCTGGTCAGTGGGGGTGCGAGATGTTAGCCCCCACTGATTTGTCATCAGTAGGTCAGTGTTGGACAACTTCTGTTAGTGGCCCTCCACTTTGGACAATCTCTTGATAATGGTCTCCAGCGATCAGGGGAGACCAAGCATTCAGTTTTTATGCAGGTGAAATTAGTCATTACACAGTGCCCAAATTAAAGCACCACTCCAACATTTATTGTTTTATTGCAGCGCTGGAGTGGTGCTATGAATCTAAGTTTTTGGACCCTAGTCTTATACTTGCGCTGCCGTCTTCATTTCTTACCGACTCCACTCCTGTCCCGCGCTGCCATCTTGGGATGGCATCTTCTGACTGACTGGAAGTCAGAAGTGACTATCACAAGCTCTCAATGTCAGTCTCTGAGACCTTCGTGCTGCCCAAGGCACGCTTTTTGCCTCCACACTTTAAGAGAAGAGACTCCTGAACAGACGACCCCTCCCCCCCATGTGTTAATACAGGGGGCATAAAATCAGGCATGATAGACCGGAGAGCCACCAATCTGTGAGTCTTCTCGCTCACCGGTATTTGTCTCGGTTCTTTACGTCTTGGTAATATCAGAACGGCGTTTTGCTATATGGACTTTTCCACGACAGACCTCTAGGCAGAGAAACCTTTCTAGACAGCTTTAAAGAACAACCAGTACAATCGTAAATTGATTCCATCTGTGTTGACATTGGCGAAAGAGCGCGGCTCGGCCCAGCCCTGTAGTAACCATCGGTGTAAAGGTATCTGACTCAGACATGAACCATTTGTGTTTCATTTCCTTCCTTGCTAGAGTTCGGTATGATTTCCACATAGAAGAAAACAGGGGGAGATTTACCTAAAATATTGACTTACAAATTAATTATGAAACGGCTTTCCTGCTCCAGGGGTGAGCCCTGCGTCTTGGTTTTCTTTGTAAGTATTTTATGTTATGTAAAGTAAAACCTTAAGATGTTGGGGGACTTCTCTGGAAGAGTGCGTTTAGGATCACTTATGTTTTCCTTTTTCTATACTTTAATTCAAGAGAAAATATTGCAATGTGTCAAATTAAAACACTGCATGGTGGTGTTCACCAGAGCGCCCATCATAAAAAACCACACCGTGTGACGAGGTGATGTATGGGTGCTAATTCTGCTAGCTATGGATATAACTGAGGCTCTAAGGAGGCATCCCTGACGCGCGCTGCCATGGCACATCTGTCTCGTGATCGCTGGGGATCCAACCTCGGGGATCTTCATCAATCTTACTAAATCTGTGGATTTTGAAGAGGCAGTATCAGGCATTCTCTTCAGTCGTCTTCACTTTACGATTTGCCGCAATACCAGACAAATCCCTTGATTGGAGCGGTGCTGAGTTTATACTAAAATTACAACTGTTCTCTTCAGTGGCCTCACTAGAGTGCAAAATTTGGACCTGGGCCTCCACCTCCATGTTGGTCAGATGTATGGGCCTTTACAGCATTCTAGATCCCATAAAAACAAACCTGTTCACCCTCCATGTAGTAATGTACTAGCCCTGGCCCTTTCCTTGTATAATGTCCCCCATCCTAGCACAATGTCAGTTTTGCTACTTTTTTCCAACACGTTTATAAAAAAAAAAAGAAACCGATTCAGCTTATCTTCATCCACTCCCCTAATGTGCGGTGTCCTCTTCTGTAGCCTGCAGATGAATTCGGCGTGCCAACCATGGATGGCACATGACGTCACTGACATGAGCCGCTTATGACGGGCACGTCAATGTCAGCTGCTGGCTTCTGATTGGCCGGCGGCATGTATTGCAGTGCAGGGAGCCAGTGGGTCTTTGGACGCACATCCAGCAGAAATAGGCGCTGATGGCCACCCACCCCCCCTTACATCGCACCTTCTGCAACCACCATCGTACCACCCCTGGTTCGGTTGATTTCTGGTGGTCCCAGAAAGTTGATACGCGCCGATCAGACATTGGTAGAACAACTATAACATACTCTTAGGATATCCTATCTTTGAGTGTCCTCATAACAGTGTTTGTCCTACACCCAAGTATTACTGATTCTCCACCTTCCTCACAGACTGCACAGCTCTGCTGTTCTCAGCGTGGTTGCTGGTGGAGGAGCATGTGATCGGACCGGTCAGTCTCCTCCAATAGAAAAATCACATTCCCATGTTCTGATGGACCCATCTGGTCACATGCTCCTCCCATCAGGAGCCACGCTGAGAACAGCAGAGCTGTGCAGTCTGTGAGGAGAAGGAGAACCTGTAATACTTATAGATTAGCAATGCCACGAAACCATGTCCCCAAACATTCAAAAGACAGAAATTATCCAGCGTGGAAAAAATCTCCATAAAAATAGAAAATTTATTAATGAAAACTATTAACAAGTATTTATTCTATGGACAATGTGAACTGTGTTGTAGGAGGTCAGTGGACCCCCCTCCCCCTCCTTTTTTTTTTTTTCTTTTTGCTTCCTATCTATGTATTTTATTTCTGTTATTGTATCCATTGAGAAATTCCTTACTATTTTTTTTATATCTTTTGTTGTAACAGCCTCCGGACAATGGACCCCCACCTTTGCCGACCTCATCTCTTCCGGAAGGGTACTATGAAGAAGCAGTGCCTCTAAGCCCTGGTAAAGCCCCTGAGTACATAACTTCCAGTGAGTTATTAATTTATGTTAGTACATAGCCATAGGTGATCATGTACCAGTATCCTTTTAAAGCAGTGATGGGCAACTGGTGGCCCTCGCTTTTCTTCTTCTGTCCACCTTTAAAGGGTACAGGGTTTACCTGGCATACGCTGTGTACTCCAGGTGTGGTATTCACACAGGAGCTTCCGGTTGAAGCCATCCATAGCATATGCCCCCACTGTCTCAAGTGACTGAATTTGCGTGGTCATGTCCAGTTATGTTGAGCATAGGGGCACAAGGGCTTTATTTGAGCCCGCATAATGTAGTCGGTTGACCACAACTGCTTCACAGGATACTACATGAAATCATCCGTTCCCATTTCCTGCTTTAAATCTATAAAAGTGTTGAGGATCTCTGTGTTTCACTCTCGTACTGATTTTGAGGTATTTTCTGAATTCTGCTGGTTTCCTTTTACCGGACACCTCCTACACCTGTCTGACAACGGGGTGCACAATAAAATGTCAGTTTCCCAGAGCAACCAACAAAATTCTGAAAACTGATTATATGAATAAAAGAACTCAAAACTGGTAGGAAAAAGTGAAGCCAAGTGATGCAACATTCTGCAGCTTTACTCAACTTTTACTTTAGATTTAAATGACGAAATGTTTTCGAGCTATGCTTTAGATTAGTTGTAGAGAAGTGGCAGATTTCCGGAAAATCGAAACGAGAGGAAAAGTCCAGCATGAATGTATTGATTAACCGTCATCGATAACATACTCACCCACCTGACCCTCGAAAAAGCGTTGGTTTACAGTGCGAAACATGCGTTGGCCGTTCACCCCTCCCTCCACGCTCTACTCCACCAGCAGCTGCCTCCTGTGGGTAAGACTCCTCTCACCCCAGCTCGCCCCTTGCCTCCGTTCCCATATCCTGACTTTGACTGGGACTCTCCCTCATATGTGATATTTTATCTATGAGTGTTTTGGGGCACTTTGGGGTGGGTAGTCTGCGTGTCCTCCTACTTTACACATATTGATATATGTAGTGTTTGATTGGCTTGGACTTGAACACTAGGATTCCCGCCGTTGCATAGAATGAAGGGAAACAGAGCGCTAGATAAAGTGCAGTTATTCATTAGGCTTTTTCTTTGACATAGAGGCCCAGAAATGTGCCTGGGGAACAGTCAAGCAAGTGGGGCTTCGCCAAGGCTTGACGGTCTTTTTGTTCTACTACAGAAAGGAGAGAGGGAGAGGCTTCTGCTGCTGGCAGTTGTCTTACAGCCAGTCACAGGACTTTTAGGAGGAGATGGGGATATACCTTAGCTCCTGAAGTACACAGAGACTATTTCTTCTTCTTGTATTACAAGACACCATTTTACATTTTTAGGTTTAGGCTTATCATAGATTTTATTGCAGTTTCCAGGAAGCGATTGAGTCTTGCCACTTTTCCCAGAGACCAGGGTGTGATGTGACATACGCAAAGCCAGCAAGTGAGCTACAGAAAACATCAGTGATTCATCCAAGCGGTTTCACCAGAATTCTGGCGTATATTGCTTTGAAAAGTTGCAAAATTTTTGCACAAAATAAAAAAAGTGAGACTTTTGGTGTTTTCACACCAGTTTTCTCCAGCTCCTCCAAAGTGGTCGGATCTGAGTCAAGGCAGATGTGTGACGCCGCAGCTCCTCTTAATTCATTGACGCCGGGAGTCTTACTCCAGAGATAGATAGATCTATCTATCTCTATCCTCTAATCTCTTTCGGGTTACAAAAGTGTGTAAGACCATTATACGGGTTCATTAGGACCGTCTTTGTCCATGCGTCTTGGAGTACATAGATGTCCTAGAGGGTGTTTCCGAGAAGAAGGCTTTCTTCTATAGGCTGCATCCACTGCAAAGAGTTGCTCCTGCTCTCGAGGACACAACACAACCTGGTATTACATGATCGCTTGTTAATTGGAATAGGAGTTGTGTACTACCACGGTTCTCCTGCAGTGGCCACTGTTGAAAAAATATGCAGCTGCTTCCTATGATTGCTGAGATTCCTGTAGGTTTTAGAGAGAAGTGAATCACTTCTAAACAAATCAAATTAGTTTAGAGTTTTCCCAAAATTCATGGATCCAAGCAAATTCAGGATGTTTGGCAATTGCTGTACACAACTCCAGCAACATGGCTTCCATTTTTCTCCTTTTGGACGGCAGGGAAGGGGTTAAGAAAATTGTCTTCCCAATACCTGTCCTCTGCTGCCTTTCCCTGCTTGGTCCTCCGCGAAGCCCCATTTGGATGTTAGAAGTCTACTGCAGAGCCCCACAATGCTGGACGGAGCTTCAAGAGAGGATCGGATGGGGGCGGCAGCGGGAATGGTGAGCAGGGAGTAAGAGAGGATTGGATGGGGGTGGCAGCGGGAATGGTGAGCAGGGAGTAAGAGAGGATTGGATGGGGGTGGCAGCGGGAATGGTGAGCAGGGAGTAAGAGATGATCGGATGGGGACAGCAGCGGGAATGGTGAGCAGGGAGTAAGAGCGGATCGGATGGGGGCGGCAGCGGGAATGGTGAGCAGGGAGTAAGAGATGATCAGATGGGGACAGCAGCGGGAATGGTGAGCAGGGAGTAAGAGCATTGTATGGGGGCGGCAGCGGGAATAGTGAGCAGGGAGTAAGAGAGGATCAGATTGGGGTGGCAGTGGGAATGGTGAGCAGGGAGTAAGAGCGGATCGGATGTGGGTGGCAGCGGGAATGGTAAGCAGGGAGTAAGAGAGGATCAGATGGGGGTGGCAGCGGGAATGGTAAGCAGGGAGTAAGAGAGGATCAGATGGTGGCGGCAGCGGGAATGGGGAGCAGGTAGTAACAGGATTGGATGGGGACGGCAGCGGGAATGGTGAGCAGGGAGTAAGAGAGGATCTGATGGGGGTGGCAGCGGGAATGGTGAGCAGGGAGTAAGAGAGGATCAGATGGTGGCGGCAGCGGGAATGGGGAGCAGGTAGTAACAGGATCGGATGGTGGCGGCAGCGGGAATGGTGAGCAGGGAGTAAGCATTGGATGGGGGCGGCAGCGGGAATGGTGAGCAGGGAGTAAGAGAGGATCGGATGGGGGCGGCAGTGGGAATGGTGAGCAGGGAGTAAGAGAGGATCGGATTGGGGTGGCAGTAGGAATGGTGAGCAGGGAGTAAGAGAGGGGAGTAAGAGAGGATCGGATGGGGGTGGCAGCGGGAATGGTAAGCAGGGAGTAAGAGAGGATCAGATTGTGGCGGCAGCGGGAATGGGGAGCAGGTAGTAACAGGATCGGATGGGGGCGGCAGCGGGAATGGTGAGCAGGGAGTAAGAGAGGATCGGATGGGGACAGCAGCGGGAATGGTGAGCAGAGAGTAAGAGCATTGGATGGGGGCGGCAGCAGGAATGGTGAGCAGGGAGTAAGAGATGATCGGATGGGGACAGCAGCGGGAATGGTGAGCAGGGAGTAAGAGCATTGGATGGGGGCGGCAGCAGGAATGGTGAGCAGGGAATAAGAGGATCAGATGGGGGTGACAGTGGGAATGGTGAGCAGGGAGTAAGAGAGGATCGGATGGGGACAGCAGCGGGAATGGTGAGCAGGGAGTAAGAGCATTGGATGGGGGCGGCAGCAGGAATGGTGAGCAGGGAATAAGAGGATCAGATGGGGGTGGCAGCGGGAATGGTGAGCAGGGAGTAAGAGATGATCGGATGGGGACAGCAGCGGGAATGGTGAGCAGGGAGTAAGAGCATTGGATGGGGGCGGCAGCAGGAATGGTGAGCAGGGAGTAAGAGAGGATCGGATGGGGGCGACAGTGGGAATGGTGAGCAGGCAGTAAGAGAGGATCGGATGGGGGTGGCAGTGGGAATGGTGAGCAGGGAGTAAGAGAGGATCGGATGGGGGTGGCAGCGGGAATGGTGAGCAGGGAGTAAGAGACGATCGGATGAGGGTGGCAGTGGGAATGGTGAGCAGGGAGTAAGAGAGGATCGATGGGGGCGGCAGTGGGAATGGTGAGCAGGGAGTAAGAGAGGATCGGATGGGGGCGGCAGTGGGAATGGTGAGCAGGGAGTAAGAGAGGATCGGATGGGGGTGGCAGCGGGAATGGTGAGTAGGGAGTAAGAGACGATCGGATGGGGGTGGCAGCGGGAATGGTGAGCAGGGAGTAAGAGAGGATCGGATGGGGGTGGCAGCGGGAATGGTGAGCAGGGAGTAAGAGAGGATCAGATGGTGGCGGCAGCGGGAATGGGGAGCAGGTAGTAACAGGATCGGATGGGGGCGGCAGCGGGAATGGTGAGCAGGGAGTAAGAGAGGATCGGATGGGGGCGGCAGTGGGAATGGTGAGCAGGGAGTAAGAGGATCGGATGGGGGTGGCAGCGAGAATGGTGAGCAGGGAGTAAGAGAGGATCTGAAGGGGGCGGCAGCGGGAATGGTAAGCAGGGAGTAAGAGAGGATCAGATGGGGGTGGCAGCGGGAATGGTAAGCAGGGAGTAACAGGATCGGATGGGGGCGGCAGCGGGAATGGTGAGCAGGGAGTAAGAGAGGATCAGATGGGGGTGGCAGCGGGAATGGTGAGCAGGGAGTTTATTATTATAATTACTGCTACTATTATTAGTATTATTACTATAATACTAATTTAACATTGATTTTTTTAAAATTATTTATTATTATATAATATATAATTTAAAACTATTTTGTTAAAATTGCTATTTAATATATATAATAATAATTAAAAAAAATTGTATGTATATCTGCAGCAATTAGCGTAATTTAAATCAACGTATTATATATATATATATAAAAAGTTGCATAAATGTAATACATATAATGTTATATTTATGCAACATTTTGAGGTTTGTTTGTTTTTTTTTTAAACATAATCCCTTCATTTAAATGATGCTAATTTCTGGTGATACATTTCCTTTTGAAACCATTTTTTCTTTGAGCAGTATTTTTCTGGTGTTTTTAGCAATAACTATGAGTAAGAACAGTAATCTGCGTCATTACTCATGGAGAGATATAGTAGGTTAGTGCTGGCAGCCATCGGCAGCCTTTTGACCCCTCTTCTTGACAGCGTTAATGCAGTGCAGGCTTTGGAGAGGCTATTCCCTCCTTACTGTGATTTTCTTTGGCGGCTTTCCTAACATTCCCTCCGGGAATAAGAGGAGGAACGTACACACAGCTTGTTCTGCTACAGCAGGGACCGTCACGTTCGAGGCCAAAAAATGGCCCCCCTCTCCTTCCATACCCTCCCGCTGATATAAACGGAGGCCGTTCCGTGTTGTTGTTGACGCAGTTACAAAACCACTTATCCACAAATGTAAGAAAATCGTATAGGAAGGCGAAACGATTAGATTTTATGGCTTGAGGTTCTATGCCGGCCAAAACGATTGGGTCATTCCTCGCAGAACACAAATCAGGAAATCTGATGGTTTATTCTCGGCAGGGATAGAACATTCTTCACAGTTTAGTACCGGCGTGGACTTTATGTTTGATCTCCAAGATGGAGCTGGAGGATTTCCATGTTGTGATATTGCTCTTTTTTAGATCAATATGAAAATGATTTATTTACACGAGAAGCCAAGACCATCATCAGCTGAAGACTTGGCTTGCTGTTTCGCCCTCGTTTCGCTGTTTTGTAATAAAAACGTTGAGTTTCCATCTGAACATGAACGCCACTTGGGGGTCCTGTACGTGATCCAATGGTAGATAAATAACCAGACCCCCCAACGTGTAATCTCTGCTTTTTCACACGTTGTAATTGGTATTTTAACTTGTAAAACATTTCTTAATACTCCTCGTTTTGAAATATTTGGTTTAGATTTATTTTTTTTATTGCGTTTTCCCAGAGAAAGTTTTGTAAAATACAAAGAAAACTGTGCCAAAAAAAGCAGAATAACCAACACAGTAAGTGCATGTGGAAATATGTGAAATGTTAGCCCAATTTAAGTATCTTTACTGGGAAGATTATAAACTTTAGGACATTCATTGTCCAAGGTTCGTATTGGAGCACATTGATGTCCTACAGGGAGTTTCCAAGTAGAAGGCTTTCCTCTATAGGGTGCAGCCACTGCAAAGAGTTGCTCCTGCTCTGGAGGACTCAACACCACCTGGTATTACACGATCGCTTGTTAATTGGAATAGGAGTCGTGTAATACCACAGTTCTCCTGCAGTGGCCACTGTTAGAAAAATGTGCAGCTGCTTCCCCCGCCCATCATCGCACTTTCAACTGCATCTTGGATGCCGATACAGTTGAAAGCAAAGATCGAGGCAGTAAGCCCACCTTCATCATTCTCCCTCTGCATCTGACGTCTCAGCGCAGCGGGCACGATGACATCACTATATCGCACCCTTTGTGCCGAGCAGTAATGAGCTTCAGAGAGCTTGCATCCGAGACTGGAGCAGCAGAGGAACGAGGAGAGGTGAGTATTTATTTATTTTTTTTAATGTGGGGCCATTATACTGTATGGAGACCTATGTGGGGCCCATTATTCTGTATGGAGGACTATGTGGGGCCCATTATTCTGTATGGAGGACTATGTGGGGCCCATTATTCTGTATGGAGGACTATGTGGGGTCCATTATTCTGTATGGAGGACTATGTGGGGTCCATTATTCTGTATGGAGGACTATGTGGGGTCCATTATTCTGTATGGAGGACTATGTGGGGTCCATTATTCTGTATGGAGGACTATGTGGGGCCCATCATTCTGTATGGAGAACTATGTGGGGTCCATTATTCTGTATGGAGGACTATGTGGGGGCCATTATTCTGTATGGTGGACTATGTGGGGCCCATTATTCTGTATGGAGGACTATGTGGGGCCCATTATACTGCATGGAGGACTATGTAGGGCCCATTATACTGCATGGAGGACTATGTGGGGGCCATTATACTGTATGGAGGACTATGTGGGGCCATAATACTGTATGGAGGACTATGTTGGGCCCATTATACTGTATGGAGCACTGTGTGACCATTACGCTGTGTGGAGGACTATGTGGGGCCCATTATACTGTATGGAGGACTATGTGGAGCCCATTATACTGTATGGAGGACTATGTGGGGCCGATTATTCTGTATGGAGGACTATGTGGGGCCCATTATATGTCACATATTGGCCAAATGCATAAAGCATAGAATAAGCAACAAAGTGACAAGTGCACATATCAATAAATATATATTATAAAACCAACAGGCTCTCTGTATCCTGACGTGCGTTTCGCCGGCGCTTCTTCCAGGGGGTTCTACATTCTATGTTTTATGCATTTGGCCAATGTTTACGCTGTTCTGTGTCACCAATGTACTGCATAAACATTTCTGCATCATTTGTTCTGTGTTCCATACAATCCGACCCCTGCATTTTTGCAAAAATTGTTATTCCTGCAACATGGGAATACATCTGTTATAGCTCCTGGTAAATTCAAGCAGGAAGATTGCAAAGCCACTGTCTCTAGTGTTTTAAACAAAGTTCATGCATCCATTGAATTTCATTCAGTGTCGTCTTCTTCTTAAGATTATGACTCAGATGCGATGAGCAGTTCGTACGAGTCTTACGACGAAGAAGAAGAAGATGGAAAAGGACAGAAAAAGAGACTTCAATGGCCGTCTGAAGAAGCCTCTATGTTCCTTGTAAAAGATGCTAAGATCTGTGCGTTCCTCCTGCGGAAGAAAAGATTTGGGCAGTGGACAAAACTTTTATGTGTCATTAAAGAAAATAAGTTAATGGTAAGATTTACTAATTTATAAACTACATTGTAATTTCTATCTTTGATCAACTTTTTATAGTGCTTTATATAAAATAGTTGGGTAAATTTAATATTATATTACTTGTCCTGTACTGATCCTGAGTTACATCCTGTATGATACTCCAGAGCTGCACTCACTATTCTGCAGGTGGAGTACATACATGGCGTATCCTCTACTGATCCTACTTGCATAACTTTCTTGCATTAAGTGAATCGTCTGGGAGATCTCTTGACTGATAATTTCATCTTCTGCCCCAATTAGTGCTACAAATCCTCCAAGGATCAGCAGCCTCAGATGGAGTTACTCTTGAACGGCTGCTCTGTCTCCTATGTACCAAAGGATGGTAAAAAGAAAAAGCATGAACTGAAGATTACTCATCAGGGGACAGACGCTCTGGTCCTCGCCGTCCAAAGTGAGGAACAGGCGGAACAATGGCTGAAGGTAACCCGATCTATTCTGTGCTCATCTGCTCTACCGCCTCCTTAGTATTGAAAATCCAATCACTTAGACGGGGCTATAGGTCTTTATTTTCTTAAAATAAATTTAAGCAATTATTTCTATCTCAATCAGGATATACCATCACTTCTGATTGGTGCATGGTCAGATTGACTTGATCCCCAACCCAATCCTGTGATTAAAAGGGCCACTCATTAAGTTTTTTCTTGTACTGAGCAGGATCTTGTGCCTGTACCCATGTCCTTCTCTGCACTGCTGTCCTATAAATCCTAGGATTGATGTGAGGCCCAGAAATGCAACCCTTATCGAAAATGATGGCATATCCTAGTGATGGTGGTAACCCTACAACTTATTTTCTCTAATATAGGTAATTCTAGTGCCCTAAAGTTCATTGGTGCTGTTGGACTCTTAAGCCCCCATACACAAATACATATCTGTCTGATGATCATTCCCCGACAGCTATATCTCCCAGCTCCACCGGGGTCAGCCAAGTGCTCCTTTGTTTTCTTGGAGACTCCTCTGGGGACGTCTTACCTCACCGAGGATAAAATAAAGGATTGGCAGTCCGAAATTAGATATCCATGATTTTTCTGTCCTCTGATATCATTCGTCAGTCATTGAAAGTCATTAGTCTAATATATGTGGGGACCTTTCAGCTGGTTCTGTCCACGTTAGTCTTATGCGTATGGGGGGCTTATGGTCCTACAGTATATTAAACAAATCCCCTGCATTCCCTATTCCGTTTGTGCACAAATCCCACAGCTCTGGGTGGACTGGGCTGTCTCCTTCATATAAGAATACATTTTTGCAAATACCATTCTGCACTTGACAAAGAACCTCGAAAATTGGGAAATTTGCCCCTTAACGTAGACTATAAGGAATATATCATGATGACGTCTCATGGTGGTTTCGGGACATGCTTGATTTCCACGTGAAAAATCGATTCAAGAGCAACTTTTATAGAATAAAAAAAGTTCTATGAAGTTATTACTTCTGGAACTGTATTGATTAAATCGACAACTGGGTATAACCACTCCCCCTTGTCTATAGGGAGAGTCCCTTCACAGTTTGGGACTAGAACACACCCCGTCGTCTTATGTAAAGGCATGTGTTTTGGGCTACAAATAATTTTTGCAGTTGGGTTTCATTAAACCTTTTTAACCTTTTATCCTTCTGTAGCCTCTGTACTGCACTGTCTGATGATGGCTGCAGAAGGAGTTAACTGGCAGGCCATCAGTGAGCTTGTTTATAACGCTCATGTTTCTTTTTCTGAGCTCCTCTCTGCTGATTTATGACCACATTAAAGTTGAATGCATAGAAATGAAGAGCTTGTAAAAACCAAACTGTGCAACATTTTTAATGAAACCCAATTGCAAAAATCATTTTTTTTTAGCTCGGAATATATTCGTTTAAGTAAAATATAAAAATTTCTCCCCAAAGATGGACTGAATGATGACGCTAAGGTATTCACTTCCCAAGGAGAAGAATAATGGGACAGAACAATATGGGGCCCCCATCCTGCCTCCACTTCTGCTATGATATTCAATACCGGAATATGTCCTATATATCCTCCAAAGTGCGCTGCTCTTTCATTTCCCTTCATCCATGCTACAGTGGCATGTAAAAGTTTGGGCACCCCTTGTCAAAATAACTGTTATTGTGAACAGTTAAGCAAGTTGAAGATGAAATGGTCTCTAAAAGGCCTAAAGTTAAAGATGACACATTTTCCTTTGTATTTTAGGCACAAAAAATATATATATATAATATTCTTATAGCCTTCTGCTTTGTGGTCCTCCACATTTTTCATTCTCAGAGTGCTAGGCAGCTGCTTATGGCTGCAGTTTTTTGGCACAAGGTTATAGGAGACGGGGTTTTTATAAAGCTGGGAGATTTGCATCACCTGGCCTTTCATAACGATGATGGTGAACAAGCCATAACCCTAATAGGCTAATTAAGGTCTAAAACCTTGGTCAAAGTTATCTGAGCACACAAATCTCCAAGGGTGCCCAAACTTTTGCATCGGCCCATTTTCCTTTTTGCAATTTTTAAAATGTAAAAAATGACTTTTTTTTTTAGCCTAAAATACAAAGGAAATGTGTCATCTTTAACGTTAGGCCTTTTGGAGATCATTTCATCTTCAACTTATTTAACTGTTCACAATAACAGTAATTTTGACCAGGGGTGGCCAAAATTTTACATGCCACTGTTTGTGATGATGAAGATGACGGCACTACAGTTTGTCTTTGAAATATGACTTGCAGATATTACACAACTACAGCACGTCCATGTGTAAAATCTCCATCTTGGCTCCACTTGCAAGGCAAAATATACTTCATACACTGCAGTACTATCGCAGGACACAAAGTATTACATTTCATAGCCGGCCATGGAAGCTGTAGTGCACCTAAAGCAAATTTTACTGCTGCTCCATGTGATGACTATCTCCATTCTCCTTCCTGATGTCCTGTTCGAGAGAGACTGTTTGCTACCAGCTCTGCCTTCCCGATCGCTGTACACACAGTGCTAAACAAGCGCCGTGTATACAGTTTATAGAAAGCACTGACAGTGCTTCTTCCTCTGCACCCAGTGATCATATAGTATAATTGGTTACTCTTGCACCTGACCTACCAGTTCCCTAACTTTGTCCAAGTGTATTTAGAAGAATTGACGCTGAAGACAAAGGGCTGTCCCACCAAATACTGATGGGATTTAGATTTAGTTTTTGTTCATTCACTTTTACATTTTGTTAATTGATAAAAAATAAACTATTAACACTTCTATTTTTTTTAAATCATTTTTACTTTGCAGCAATTTTTTCCACCCCTGCCTAAAAGATTTGCACAGTAATGTGTCTATTCACCATCGGAACCACCCGATACTACTTTTTCCATAGAGTACATATCCACCATACCTCGTACTTAATACTTGTTTTTCTTGGTATCTCATGTTCCCTTTCTGCTATTCATTGTCTGAGAACACGAGGAGCTTCTTCACATTCCTTGTAAATGAGACACACATGAGGCATTTTTCTCCCTCGGGGGGGATTTCTGAAACATTCATAGAGGCATATAGTATTATCAATGAAAAATGTTATTTTCCCTACAGGGACGAAATGTATATTGATGCCTTAAGTATTCTCCGTTACTGTAGAACATATCCCCAAATGTCCGAAAAGTATCAGTAACCAAATGAACCTCTGCCCTTACGTTTCTAGAAAGAATGGATGGCAAGCAATATAGCGCCCTCTATAATGGTCATCACCCAGCTATAGGGGTCATTATCCAGCTATCAATAGGGTGTCCTCATCCTGTAAATTACTAGTTGTCATATCCCTGTCTGTAGGTTCAAGAGAAGTTGGGGTAATGGGAATGTGGTAACGTATAACTGCAGAGTCAAGCTGCACAGGGTTTGCTTGTCGTTTGTAACTATGGAGTCAAATCGGTCTGTGTTTAAAGCTGTGTACTCAAAACGGTCCATTTGAAAAAAATCCGATATCATGCTTTGCACTGATGAGGGGCAACACCCCGAAACACAGTGTCTGCAAATTTATATTTTGGTTTGGCTTTGATCCTAAGTCATGTGACAAAGCTCGTTATTGACTTTTAGGATTGATACTTCCAATAACTGACACTAGAGTTCTATTCCTCTTCCTCTCTGGAGAGACAATTTGCATATTTAATTTCCCAGAGGAGCATGCAAGGCCTATAAGTCTCCTCACTCTGACATGCCAGGCCTGGCGTGTCACACTCCCCCTTACCCCTTAGATCGTCTATCAAGTTCATCCAAGGAATGAGAGAAGATAAAGGAAATGGGGCTTAGATGCATCAATAATACATGATCTAGTCTGCCCTAAAGGAGCAAATTATCCCTCCTGATCCCGAGTATCGAACGATTGGGTCAACATTCAGGACAAGAACTTTATACATGTACAGACGTATTTCCCTTTTTATGAAGCTGTAACCAGCTGCTCCTGAGGCAGGCTATTCCACAGATTAGTAGCTCTCATGGTAAAGAAGCCTTGTATCCTCTGGAGATTGAACCGGTCTTTCTCCAGACAGAGGGAATGCCTTCTTGTCTTTTTGAGGTTTTTTTTTTCTTTCTTGAAGCAGCTTGTATCAGTGTCTTGACTGTTGCTGCTCCAAATTGAAATTTTTACAATTTTGTAGCATTTATTTTATTTTATTTTGAATGCACTTTGAGCAATGGTGAAGTTAAATTCAGAAGCATACGTGTCTTTCTAGTGACAGGAGTATTCGTTTATTAATAGCATGTAATAGTTTCCCAGTAAAGGTCCTTTTACACGGGACGGGAGTCAGGCGTAGGTGCGCTCATTCCCAATCATTTCATTGACCCAGGAAACCTCACAGCAATCAGCAACAAACTAGCACATTCCCAATCATCGACTCAGGAAACCTCGCAGCCATCGGCAACTGTTACGGATCCAGGTGGTGGAACCTCTGTGCTGCGGTGCAAGGAGGGACCAGAGGGGCGGAACTAGGTATCAACTCGGACTGACCAAGGTTGCACGGCGGCTCAATCGACTCCGTCAACCAGGGAAGGACCGAGCAGAGGGACCAGGTGCTACTCTGGGCCTGTCCTTCTATGAGAGCAGGTGACTCCCACGAGTAACTGGCAGGAGCCTCTGGGTAGGCACGGCAGGTAACTGACAGGAGCCTCCAGGTAGGCTGACAGATAGGCACGGCAGGTAACTGGTAGAATCTCTGGGTAGGCAGGCAAGCCAGGCCCATAGACAGACTGGCGGGTTTGGATCGTAGGCAGACCGTCGGGCTGGAGAGTACACTTGGCAGGCGGAGACAGGTAGTCAGGCTGGCGGACTGCACTGGTAGTCAGGTTGGTGGACAGGACTGGTAGTCAGGCTGGCGGACTGGACTGGTAGTCAGGCTGGCGGACTGGACTGGTAGTCAGGCTGGTGGACTGGACTGGTAATCAGGCTGGCGGACTGGACCTGAGGGCTGAAGCAGAGTTTAGGACACAAAGCTACAACCTTGCACGGGCACCTCCATTTTGGAGGAGGTGCCTTTTATATGAGAGGTCCTCCGGCCATTGGCCAGGGACTCCTTAGGACGGAGCGCACGGCCCCTTTAAGAGGGAGGGAGCGAGGCCTAAGCACAGTGCCCGGGAATCTGTGCGCGCCGGCAGCAGCAGCAGGAGGGCCGGAAGACGCCGGGCCGGGAGCGTGGCAGTAAGAGGGACGGCGTCTCTGCCTGTCAAGGGGCAGAGATGCCGATACTACAGCAACAAACTGGCACATTCCCAATCATTCACCCAGGAAACCTCTCAGCAATCAGCAACAAACTGGCACATTTCAAGTCATTGACCCAGGAAACCTTGCAGCAACCGGCAACAAACTGGCTCATTCCCAATCATTGACCCAGGAAACCTCACAGCCATCGGCAACAAACTGGCACATTCCCAATCATTCACCCAGGAAACCTCGCAGCCATCGGCAACAAACTGGCTCATTCCCAATCATTGACCCAGGAAACCGTGCAGCTACCGGCAACAAACTGGCTCATTCCCAATAATTGACCCAGGAAACCTCGCAGCAACCAGCAACAAACTGGCTCATTACCAATCATTGACCCAGGAAACCTTACAGCCATCGGCAACAAACTGGCTCATTCCCAATCATTGACCCAGGAAACCTCACAGCCATCAGCAACAAACTGGCTCATTCCCAATCATTGACCCAGGAAACCTTGCAGCTGTCGGCAACAAATTGGCAGAACATTTGGTGGCAGAGCTTTTGTTTTACACCAGGGATGTGCTCCAGACAGTCTAACCGAATGGGCCCGAACCATCAGATAACTAATCAGTCATCTCCGTACACTTTGCCGGTGTCAAAGGGCATCAAATAGGCGCTGATTGACTCGTGAAGTCACCGATCAACGATTGTTATGGCCACCAATCTGCCCTTATGTGATAGAAGCACAGAATATTCTACTTGAGATGGACGGGTAACATGAAGCAAAGCCCACATCTGATGTAAACTTATGTCTAGACGCAAAACCACATTAATGGCCTGAGGGCTGCTCACAGGGAAATTGTCCGTTAAATTCACGGTTACACAATAACTATTAATTAGAATGAGGAAGGGATGAAAACAGATCGTCTGAGTTCTCAGCCAGAATTCTTCTAAGTCCTTGTCATTACACAGATAGGTGTATCTTTTAGTCTTGAAGATTTTACCCAGAGCGTCATTGCCATATTGTATGACCCTCGTATTGGGGAACAAGCCACTATACACACTTGTTAGGGTGGTAAATATGGAGAGCTCCAAAGGTTTTGAGCATGTCCTGGCCCTAGAGCCTAAGGGACTGCAAAATGTCATGGAACCATATATGTGTTGTATGATAGGACCCCGACCTAATATTTATCTCATATCTATATGTATTGATCTCTCCTTCATCTGCTGTCTATTTATCTTTCCATCTATCCATGCATACTAGCGTTGTTAAATATCTATTTTTATTTATTCTTGTCTATTCACAGAGAAGCTTGGCAACAACCATCATAACTATTTATTCCCACCTGAATGGGGTTGTCACCCAATTGAACACCAGATGCGCCCATTTTTGCAGTCTTTTAAGCTTATTTTTACATATGTCAGTAGTGGTACGGCTGTGTAGATTCTTGCCTCACAACATAAATGATTCCAATGTGCCAGTTAGGAGAAATCTAGTGTAGAAGTTGACGCGCCCCCTGGGCCACGGGGTACCCGGAGCCGGTCCGGTAGACGCTGGGGGTTGTAGTCACTGTGGCGGTGACCCGGTCCGTGACCCAGGGCGGTCAATCCAAGGCGTATTTATATGTATGGGTGTAAATGTCCGACTACGCCACCTGTGGAGTACAGCTAGTGAGGCCGCCGCTGCGGAGCAGTCCTCTGAAGCTGATGGTTTGGCAGCAAGGGTGATATAACTCCCCACAGGAAGAGTGTAGCTTCAGGGCAGTGTGCGTGGATGATGGTGGTTGTGCAGGGCGTTCCAGTGCAGTGAGTGCTGGCGCAGCAAGGAACACCGAGACAAGATAGTGCAGTCCCAGGGTCTTTACTCACAGTTGTTGCAGTCCAGATTACAGGTACCAGAGCAATCTCCCCCGTCGTGCTGTGCGTACGCAGTGAGGGGCTCAGTCCACCCCCAGATAGCTCCGGAGTACTTATCAGGGCCCCCTTCTGTGTGTCCTTTCTCTGGCCTCTCTCCTTGTATCTCACACCTAGCGACACTTCTATCTGGTACCCTCGGGCCTTGGCGGGCGACGTATGTTCCGTCCCCTGGGTCCTATGTGGCTACCTTCTTAGTGAAGCTGGCGTGGACTTCTGGCTTACAGTACATAAAGTGCTGCAGCCTCCAGTTTCTAGTTGAGCCTTCGTAGTTTTCTCCACTAGTTGAGGGACCGGTTCCCCTTATCTGGCCTGACCCCTCTACCTCCTGGTAGCAGCGGGCATACGGGTGGCTTGCTGCACGGCCCGTACCCCTAGGGTCCCTTCACTCCTCATTCCTGGAGCCGTCCTGCTCCCTCTCCTCTCAGACTTGGGCCTCTGTGCTAGGCCCGCCTCCGGGGCAGAGCTCGTGCAGAGCCTCTGCTCCTGTCACTTCTCCTCCTCTGACTGAACAAACTCTCTCCCTTCTCCGTTGAACCAAGATGGTTCCTTCCTTTTATACCTCCTACTACAAGCGCTCCCAGGATCTACGTCCTCCTCCCCATCCACTACATAGTTCCCCCTCTCTAGGTGGTTCCCCCCACTCCAGCCAGGGATCAGGGACTGTGCTCTCCCGTAGGAGCAATCTCGCCCTGTCCCCCGGAAATGTGATGTAGTGGATGTAGTGTTAGGGTCCTGAACTGTACTCCTTCCTTACCTGAGGGTGAGATACCACACCTCTGGGTGAGATGCAGTACCTCTGTGGTGACTGAACCCGCAGGGGCGCCACAAAGTCCTATACAAATCAGAATGGAAGTGCCCTGTAGGTGTGTCAGCATACTAGTAATAAGCTGTCCAAATGCACTGACACGCCCCCTGTGCACTTCCATCCTGATTTACATATGACTTCTACTATAGATTTCTCATGACAGACACATCAGTTCTCTACAAAAAAAAGTATCATTTTTATCTGGTAACAAAGCAATACCACTGCTTCTATGTGTAAAAATTCCCTTTTAAAATGAATATTCACCTTTCATTCCTGGGTCCACATTAGCTTTAAACTCCTATATTCATATCTTTATAGGAATTGTTGTCCGTTGTTTAGGATACAAAGCTCCAAATCCTCTGTGTAATATCAGCAGCTTACTGCATACAGTGATCTTATAGAGTTCAGTGTCTGCATTATGCTCCCAGACTCCCCCTAGTGGTGGACACGCAGAATTTAAAACTACCCTCTCCATAGTGTCTGTGTTAAGCTCCCAGGCTCCCTCTAGTGGTGGACGCAGGCTGAATTTAAAACTACTCTCTCCATAGTGTCTGCATTATGCTCCCAGGCTCCCTCTAGTGGTGGACGCAGGCCGAATTTAAAACTACTCTCTCTATAGTGTCTGCGTTAAGCTCCCAGGCTCGCCCAAAGTGGTGGACGCAGGCTGAATTTAAAACCACTCTCTCCATTGTGTCTGCGTTATGCTCCCAGGCTCCCTCTAGTGGTGGACACGCCGAATTTAAAACTATTCTCTCCATAGTGTCTGCGTTATGCTCCCTCTAGTGGTGGACACGCAGAATTTAAAACTATTCTCTCCATTGTGTCTGCATTATGCTCCCAGGCTCCCTCTAGTGGTGGACGCAGGCAGAATTTAAAACCACTCTCTCCATTCTGTCTGTGTTATGCTCCCAGGCTCCCTCTAGTGGTGGCCACAGGTGGAATTGAAACTGTAACTTTTTATGGAGAGTACAGTGTCTTTTGGAGCTGTGTAAAAGAAGAAGAATAAAAAAGGGGGCAATGACTCCCAGAAAGAAATAGTAAGAAAATTAATAATTTGAAGGAGAGGCGCTCTTTTAGATAGACACTTGTGGCACAGTGTGTGAGCTTCCCAGCGGAGCAGCAGCTTTTGGACAGCTCTGCGGGTAGGAGTACAGGACCGATCTAATCAGACAAAGGCCTTTGAACACGAGTCTCTTCCTGCCGAGACTTCACGTATAGCAGCCGGTCAGCGCAGAATGTGGTGAACGCAGCAGTTTTTAGCCAGATACGGCCTATAACATAAACATGTGTTTAATATGAGTCCACACCTATAAGCGCACGAGGTGTGACAGGGGGACGGCAGGACGGAGGAGCTCGCATTCCTCAACGCTACTTTGTGCACTTGCCAAAGCGCTTCCCAGTGTTTTGTCTGCAGCTTGCATTACACAAAGCTCTTGCCAAAATAACTTAATCAGCTCTACGAGCCAAAAAAAAGTCCACAATGGGTTCAAATGTCAAACAAGAGGTAAAAATAAAGTCCCAGGATGCTGAGTAATTGGATTCCTTTGTGCGAGGGAAGGGTTTGTGTTGTGCGTGGAGTGAACCCGTCAGGATTAGGTGAAGGCCCATGGAATTGGACTATATGTTATAGAAATTTGAGAACGTTTACTTTTTTTTTTCTTGGCTGTTTCTGGAAGACAATCCGGAAGTGTTCGGTTTCCCTACAGCGCCTCCACAGGGTAAATGAAGCATTACACAGTACATGTTAAAATCTGTCAATTTTCATGTAATGTATGGATATGTCGGGTCCTCCAGAGTAAGAGACTCTTCAATCACTCTGGTTAGTAGATAAGACTTTATTTTAAAAATGTCTGAATATTGAATTAGTAGATGGGGATCCTCTGGTGGGACAATCATCTTAAAGAAAACCCCACTCCACTCTGTCCTGTGTCCATGCATTGAACAGATGGGTCTATGGCCACCATGCTCTAGTTCCTCAAGGGAGGTGCTGCATGGAAAATTAACACTTGCTATTGGGTCAAGAGAGGATCCTCCTACCTAGCCAGCTGGTATGCTTCATTTCCGCTGCTGGAAAGGCATGCCTTTGCTAAGGGCTCCTTGTTGTTATGATAGTGTAGTAACTCTAAAAACTGCAACTGACCCTGCAAGATCATGTACAGACTAGAGATCCTGACCCCGCAGTCCCTAGCAGTTGGCTAGGGACAATGGCAACTCAGACCTATGCTGCCTGAAAGGCCATCAAGCGCTTCGTTCCGCCTAAGGAACCGGAGGGCAGAGCAGAGTGCAAATTACCTACAGAAGGGAAAGTGTGCTGAAATGGAAAGAGATCCCAGAGTGAGTAAAAAAAAACGCAAAATAAAGGATTAAGTATGTACTGTTAGAGAATCTACCACCTGCTTCCTAAATAGAAACAGAAGATCGGTGCAGGGTAAAGAACATAAACAGCAGAAAGATGGACCCTAGCTGGTCTTTCACTGACTGGCTTAAACTACAGCAGCATGGCTGGACATCCAAATGAGAATATCACCAGCAGGAAATACCAGCAGGTAAAGTATGTAAAGCCGCACCCGAAAGGTGATGGGGCAGACAAATGAGTAAATGAAAACGCCTGTTTCCCTGAAGCAAGGATTACATAAGCTAAACACCTGGAGAAAAGGTGTGTCTGCTGTGGCTCGGAGGAGAAGCCAAACACAAAGCACAGGCTCAAGGGCTCGAACTCAGACACATGACACTTGACCTTTGTTTGTTCTGCTTGGTAAAAAATGGTGGTCCAAAGCATAAGATATAGAGATGAGCAAAAAAATCTAATTCATTGCGAATTTCCCCAAAATTTTGGGTTTCAGGTTGGCTGCCAACACTTTGCTGAGTTCTTTTGATGTTGTTCTTCGAAAACCAGTCATCACCTGTCTGACCACTGGGAAGGGCAGAACAAGGAACTTTTATCCCAGTTCGAATGAACAGGCAATGTAAATGCTCCACCATGAGAGAATGAATGGAGCCGCAGTCAGACGACCAACCTACAAAATGGAGCGCATGGGATAAAAACTCCCCGAACTTCCTAACTGCTGAACCTCCACTGATCGCCAAGTTATACTCCCTTGTCCTAGGCTCTTACCTGACCCCTTGTTCATGACTGCCCAGTTCTCCTCTTCGGTAACATGTCCACCTCCCAACGTGGCCGTGGCCTCATGCAGTCACGCAGGGGGCGACACATGTCATTGATTGAGGGGGTCTCCGTACCGAAAGAACAAAACACCTGCACTGAGGAGGCGACATAAGGGGTTAGATGAGGGACTAGGACAAGCGAGTATATGTTATGTTATTTTATACCTTTTAGCCTCTTCCATCTCCTGTTTTTGTGCTTTGAGGTCTGGAGAGAGAACGACTTTTCATGGCAGTCAGGACAGCTGAATGTTGTGGTTGTCTAGCATTAAAAAAAATAAAGTCGTCTTTCTTTTAAAAACAGCGCCACTACTTTTGACAGGTTACGCCCGGTATTGCAGTTTCAATAGATGCCATTTGTGGCAATGTTTCTGAAATAGAAGAGAGGTGGCCGTATTATTTTGGACAACCCCTTTAAACCTAAATCTTTATGGTATTCGTTGTGCTTTCTTCAATAAGTAACATAATAAGACGTTGAATCTGATTGATATTCATTGCCGTCGGGGCCGGTGATATTATCACGAGCAGAACATTTGTTTTTCTTTTCCAAACTTTAAGCTTAAAAAAATGCGGCGGTTCAGTGTAAAATGCTGTTTATTTTGGGCTGAGTCCATGTGACAGCCTTTGATGTTAGTTCAAGCGCTCGGTATAATCTGCGACTATTATGTGGACTTCACACCTGCAGACTTGTGATGTAAATGGAAAACGACGTACGCTAGAATCACAATGAGAAGGGGGCAAATATACATATGAGACCAACCAGAGGTCTGAAAATGCAGAATCTGTATTTTTCCAAAGACACCACTAGAGGGAGCTCACTTCACAGATTTGCACTTTACAGAGCTCCCCCTAGTGGTGGCTGTTGAGTTTTATCATTTTACATCTTGGAAAAAAGCAGGGATTTTTTTTTTCTTGAGCTGATTTATCAATATATTTATAGAAAAGTTCATTAAATTCAGTGAATATGTTTCATAGGTTTCCAAATATCGCATAATATATAATGTCTCCTTTATTTTCTTTTTGTTGCAGGTGATGAAAGAAGCATGTAGTAGCTTCGGTGGGACTGTGGACTCAGATGGACACTCTTCGAGTTCTCCCGTGCCAAAGACGGAAGTAGAAAAGGTATTTTATTTATAATCTGATTTTATTATATTAATCAGTCATTTTTCCGGGGACTAAAATTTAAAAGGGTTGAAATTATCAGCTGTCCGCAGACCTAGTTTACAAAGGACCAACCCCTGCATGCAGCCACCACCAGGGGGAGCTTAGATGTCTAGTGCAAACAGTCTACATAGTGAGCTCCCTCTAGTGGTGGCAGCAGGCTGCCTGAATTTTATCATCCATGTCTATGCAGATCTGAAGTATTAAATAACCTGATTGCAGGCGGCCGTTATATATTCATTTTCTACTTTCTTTCGCTCAGAAATTGTCCGAGAGGCCAAGCTCAGATGGAGAGTGTAATGTGGAGAATGGCACAGCAATGGTCAATGGCAAGGAGCCCGGTATGTACATAGTTTGATCATCTCATAAGCTTAAAGGGACACGCGTGCTCACACTGGAGATAGACCGGAATCAAGGACACAGATTTACCCATGTTACTCAGTCTATTTCATAGTAGCCTGGCTTTGCGCAAAATTATGGTTCGGCTCGAAAGACTGTATATAGGTGCTGTCCATATCTATAGTTTTATCATAACAGCCTCTTCTTCTCTTAGAGGGAATCTGTCAGTTAATCAACCCTCTTAAGCAGTCTACATAGAAAGCGGAGTAAAATGATACCTTGATATCTGCGATCCGATGTTTTGTTCCCGAGAAATCCACGTTTTTCTTTAATATGTAAATGAGCTGTTAAGATCTATAGGGCGGACATAGATCTCCCTGAGAATCTGCCTCCAGAGCTTATTTTAAAGGAAAGGAGGCGTTACCAGTGTGAGACATGTAGATCAGGAGAGCAGACTGTCAGTCATTACATGTCTCACGCTGGTAACACCCATTTTAGTTTAAAATAAAAGATTAGTGCCCCGCCCATAGATCCTAACCGCTCATTTATATATTAAGAAAAACATGGATTTCTCTGGAATAAAACATCGGATCGCAGATATCATGGTGTCATATTATTCAGCTCCCTATGCCCATATATACGGCTTAGGAGGGTTGATCCTACTGACAGATTCCCTTTAAAGTTGCCACCCTGGAGATCAGTTGATCAGTGTGGGTCTGCCTTCTTCATTTTTTGCCATTGAAGAATACTACCTCCCTTTCCCCAGCCTGAAATGGCTGATAACAGTATACATTAGAGATGAGCAAATCAATGCAGAACCCTGGTCCAGCGGCCAGGTCAGTACTTTATGGCCTATTGTCGGGAGCCCTGTGAACCCCCTGCCTACCTGCCGGCATCCTTGTCTCCTCTTTTGATTAGCCATCCTGGCATGAAATCATTGCCTGATGACGCACACAACATCGCGCAAGGACGACTAAAGAGGAATCACGGATGCCGGAAGGTCCAGTGGCCACGGCACATTGACCTTGACTGTCGGACCAGGGTCCTGCAAATTTATTCACTCGTCTCTAGTATACACTAGATAATTTTTATTATACGGGTTCCATGGCTACATAATAGTTCACCACTCCTTACAATAGGTTGCTGATTTTCAACACTGCACTGATCAGCTGATTGAGGGAGGTCTGTCACTGCACAGCGCCACACGTTCTGTAGTGGCTGTGTCTGGTATTGCAATGCATCTTAGTAACCAGTACTGAATGGAACAGGCTGCCACCGATCAGATATTTTTGTCCATTTTTTTTTTAGTCCTATTTGGCCGCCTTGGAAAAACAACTTCACATGAGAAGCATTTAGTCGTTCTCTCTTTTTTTTTTTTTGGCCACCCTATACGAATATATGCATTATGGTGATTTATAGTAGATGGCTTCCGTCTTCTGTGACCTTCAGATTGAATGACTCCCCCCTTATCTCCTCTGGGTAGACCACCCGGCATCCTTTCAGCTGTATACTTCCTTCTACTGTTATTCTTTACGGAGCATTGACTTCCTGGCGGTAACTTATGTATCACCCTGAGGTTCTTGTAAGTCTGACCTCCTACTCTGGCATTGATGCCATACAAAAAAAGGAATAGTTGCATAATTTGTAAATGAAAGAGGATCTTTCTCCAGATTTCACCACACAAACCACATTCATTATTAAATGGAGCTCTTAGACCTGATGGGGTTGGTATAATTACTTTGAAAATCCACCTCCAGAAAGGTTGTGTATACCCGATATTAAAATGAGTCCTCCTAGAGTTACATAAAATGCTCAGTTTTTTATCAGGTCTGGAAATTTTTTTACAGCCATGGATTTTCAAAGTAAATACACCAACGCCATTAGGTCTTATTGATCCCTCTTACAACATCAAAGTTGTCTGTCTTTTCTCTAATATGTATGGGGGTATTTAAAGTTTAAATGGGTTGACGATCACTTGATCGAATACTCGTGAAATCTGCTTTGTTGAGAACCCAGCTATCACCATATGTATTAAAGGGGTTTTCCAGGACTTACATACTGATGGCATTTTTTAAGGATAGGTTATCAATTTTAAGGATAGGTGGGGGTGCGACGTCCAGGACCACCGGCAACTCCCACTAAGGCGGCTGCACAGAGTGTACAGAGCCGGGACACCACAGCGCCACACACTGTGTAGTGCCTATTCTTGGGTACTGCAGCTCCGCTCCTATTGACCGTGGTCCACACGCAAACTGTGGACAGGGTGCACTTTATAGATCTAGAAGAAAGCAGCCATGTGTTTTTTTGCTTTTTTTACAGCTGCAATTTTTTCTTTTAAACAAAAGTACCTTACTCACCCTCCCCGGGTCCTGCACGGAGTCTCCACTGCAACTCCCAGTATCTGTTATTGTCTGCAGCGCTGATGTCATTTTGACACTGCTGCTAATAGAATTCAGCGGCTCCACCCGAGTTGGCAACACGAGCCGCTCGGAGTTGCTGAGCTCACCGGTTGGCTGCAGCGCTGTCGACAATAAGAAACAAAGGAATCTGAAGTGGATATTCGTGCTGGACCCTTGGAGGGTGAGTAAAGAACTTTTTGGTTTTATAAGAAGAATTTGAAGCTGCAGAACCCCTTATACTTTGTCTTTTCCGCTCGGTTAACCAATGATTGAATCTTTCATCTCTTAAGCCGTTCAATTGCCGTTACCTTGTAATAGATCTCGCAGGGTTTCCTATTGATTTCCTCCTGTCCTTTATCCTGTTGTTGTCAAACCGGCAAACACACAGCCATATTTTCTCCGAGGCAGAATTATGACCTTGGGAACAGACTACAGAGCGTTTACAGGCTCTGCTCCTAGCAGCCGCGGACAATAGAAGTCACCCTGGAGGCCGGCGCCGCATCCATTCATATGCCTGACTGTGGTGGAGCATTAATGGAAGAGCCACAAATTAAAGACACATCAGTGACCGGCGGATGATATGTCATCTTTACGTCGCACTAGTTTCACTGTATCCTTAATTAATCTGTAGTACAAAGTAATAGCCGGCAAGAGTTTAAAGGGCACTACCATTACGAAGTCAGCAGAGATTGCCAGATTGAGCGCGAATTTGGGGTTAGGAATATGGACAGCAACGCTCCTCATAACTCTTCCCATACATTCAACCTTGTTGGCCTTCTAATGCCCATTGAGGCAATTACTAGAAGGTCAGAATTGTATATTTACATCTATTTATTTTTTTATTTATTTTTGTTATTTGCATAGATCACTTCTCATCGCCACACTTCTACCTTTCTTGTTCCTGGCGTTTTTTCCTTTGTCATGAATATATTTTTAGTGTAGATTTGTACTCTGCTATACTGCAGACATAGCCTCCCTTGATCTTTGCAGAACTTGCTCAAATAATGGCCACCTAAACTGCATGTTCGCCATGGATCTGAAAATATCATATAAGAATGCTGGGATATAGTAAGTGAGCCAATACTTTGATTAGCTGCAAGTATAGAACTCCCTTGATTCATACTGCCTACATTATGTCTGTGCTATTTGTAGATTTTCCAGTGTATTGTATGTTATGCTCCTGCAAACTGCTCCCCTGCCACCTGCTTGAAAAAACTCAGAGCTGAGACAAAGTTATCACAAGCAGGAGGCAGGGGAGATAATTCTACTGTACACTAAGTATGAATTCCTATGTGATGTAGCCTCTGCCTACGTCTCAGATAGGACTCAGGCACTGCAGTGGCCATGCTCTATCCTTTTTCACTGAGGTAGACTAGCCTCGTTAGTCTGCATTAGGTCACAGCCCCACTATCAGTATTTGGTCAGTATTTTTTCTCAGGAGTGGGAGCCAAAACCAGGTGAGGAACAATCAGAGAAAAGGTATAATTGAAACAAGTCACCAATTCTACATTTATCACCCACTCCTGGTTTTGGCTCCCACTCCTGAGAAAAAATACTGACCGAATACTGACCAAATACTGATAGTGGGGCTGTGGCCTTAGGTGAATCCTATTCATCTGAGGCAGGCCCTTTTTTGTTCCCCCATTATTGTGCCCAATGCATTAGGCACGGTCCATAAAGACATGGTTGTGGGGAGTTTGGTGTGGAAGCTTATGACCAAGACATTATGGCCGCACAGAGCCCCATCCAACACCTTTGGGATGAACTGAAGCGGACATTGTGAGCCCGACCTCTCCCCAGCGTCTCATAGACACCTCCAAAATCTTATAAAAATCCTTCCTTCCTGTTATGGCTGCAAAGAGACAGACTCATTAATAATGACTATGGATTTAGGATGGAAAGTCCTAAAAGCTCCTGTAGGGGTGCTTTGTAGGTATCCCAGTTCTCTTGTCCATCTAGTGTATATTGGTCCAAATCTGACTGAAGGGATTAGACTAGAGGGAGCTCAGTGTATGCAGAGCGCTCCCTCTAGTGCAGCAACCACTAGAGGGAGCACAGGAGCGCTCTGCATACACTGAGCTCCCTCTAGTGGTGGCTGCAGACAGAATGTTATTTTTTTTACCTGTAGGTCTGTGCAGAGGATGCAGGAGCTCTGCAAGAGGAAAGCAACTTACAACTACTTCAGTGATGGATTTCAATAATCGATCATTTATAACTTAAAATGAAAATGTTCCTTTTTGTTCCTTCCTTTATAGTGTAAATACATACAGCATGTAATAATAGCATTTCATCAGTAGGTTCAGTCTGTCCTGGTCAGTGTTCATTGTGGTCACCATCATGGCCTCCATTAATCACAATGAAAGTGACGCAGTGTTTGGCTCTCCTGACTGCACGGTAATACAGAAAGAGCCAAGACAAACCGGTCAGACATTCCTCTGTACTGCGGCATTGCTGGAATTGGTCGCTGGCGCACGCTGTTGGCACACCACCCGTCAGGGATGTAGGCGAAATATATCACCGTGGGAAAGTCACCAGCCGCCGTGTCCCTGTCTAATTTGATTCCGTTTTTCATCATTTATATGCACCACGCAGTCTTTTTTTTTTTGCTTTGTGACCATTTGTTTGCCCTGTGATTACATGTATGTAGTGGTGTGAAAAAGTGTTTGCCCCCTTCCTGATTTCTTATTCTTTTGCATGTTTGTCACACTTAAATGTTTCAGATCACAAAACAAATTAAAATATTAGACAAAGATAACACAAGTAAACACAAAATGCAGTTTTTAAATTAAGCTCTTTATTATTAAAGGAAAAAGAAATCCAAACCTATAGGGAGTGCCTTGTGAGAAAAAGTGATTGCCCCCCATCCTTAATTTATGTTTTAACTGTGGTTTATCACATCTTTGGGAAGGTGAGTTCAATTTCCCTAGCCACACACAGGCCTAATTACTGCCACACCTGTTCTCAATCCAGAAATCACTTAAGTAGGACCTGCATGACAAAGTGAAGTAGACCAAAAGATCCTCAAAAGCTAGACATCATGCTGCGATCCAAAGAAATTCAGGAACAAGTGAGAAACAAAGTAATTGAGATCTATCAGTCTGGAAAAGATTATAAAGCCATTTCTAAAGCTTTGGGACTCCAGTGAACCACAGTGAGAGCCATTATCCACAAATGGCAAAAACATGGAACAGTGGTGAGCCTTCCCAGGAGTGACCGGCCGACCAAAATCACCCCAAGAGCGCAGCGACGACTCTTCCAAAAGGTCATCAAAGACCCAACAACAACATACAAAGAACTGCAGGCCTCACTTGCCTCAGTTAAGGTCAGTGTTCATGACTCCACCATAAGAAAGAGACTGGGCAAAAATGGCATGCATGGCAGAGTTCCAAGATGAAAACCACTGCTGAGCAAAACGAATATAAAGGCTTGTCTCAATTTTTCCAGAAAACATCTTGATGATTTCCAAGACTTTTGGGAGAATACCCTATGGACTATTGAGACACAAGTTGAACTTTTTGGAAGGTGTATGTCCCATTAAATCTGGCGTAGAAGTAACACAGCATTTCAGAAAAGGAACATCATACCAACAGTAAAATATGGTGGTGGTAGTGTGATGGTCTGGGGCTGTTTTGCTGCTTCGGGGCCTGGAAGACTTGCTGTGGTAAATGGAATCATGAATTCTGCTGTCTACCAAAAAATCCTGAAGGAGAATGTCCGGCCATGTGTTTGTGATGTCAAGCTGAAGCTCACTCGAGTTATACAGCAGGACAATGATCCAAAACACACCAGCAAGTCCACCTCTGAATGGCTTAAGAAAAACAATATTAAGACTTTGGAGTGGCCTAGTCAAAGTCCTGATCTTAATCCAGTTGATGCTGTGGCATTACCTTAAACAGGCGGTTAATGTTTTGTAACCCTTCAATGTGGCTGAATTACAGCAATTCTACAAAAATGAGTGGGCCAAAATTCCTCCAGAGCGTTGTAAAAGACTCATTGCCAGTTATTGCAAACACTTGATTGCAGTTTTTGCTGCTAAGGGACCAACCAGTTATTAGGTTTAGGGGGCAATCACTTTTTCACACAGGGCCCTGTAGGTTTGGATTTCTTTTTCCCTTAATAAAGACCTTCATTTAAAAACTGCATTTTGTGATTACTTGTGTTACCTTTGTCTAATATTTAAATTTGTTTTGTGATCTGAAACATTTAAGTGTGACAAACATGCAAAAGAATAAGAAATCAGGAAGGGGGCAAACACTTTTTCACACCACTGTATATGTATTTCATGTGGTTAAAGAGGACTTATTGTCTCTGCCGACCTGTTGATTTTAGTAAATGCCTACATTCCCCAATATAGAAATGACTGTAGAGCTTGTTTTATTTGTTCTTTAAGAAATATTGGTCTGCTCCTGAGTTATTCCTCTTGGGATTTTGAAGTTGTTGATAAATTACCATTACTGTTGTCATGTAGTAATGTAATTAAAAATAATATTCGTCCTCTGGCCTCTCTGGCATTGGTGTGGTCGATGACTGATTACCCGTGATTGCTGCAGATAATGACTGGCCTCATCTGTCTATATCAACTTGGCCCAATTTTTGTAATAAATCGGAAAAGGCCTTTTAGGGTGAATCTATATGTCTGTGATGTACAGGCAGGCCGTGGGTCTGATTACCAGAAATTGACCACCTCCTGTAGGCCTACAAGGCTTGTCAAGTTTGAGTCAGGAAACATTCGGCCGGTCCATGCATCAGGGACCGTATTTCACATCGAATGTCTGAATTCAGCCTTAGAGAGCACTTCTGCAGCCATCGCCCCGCAATCCCATTATGGCTTGACTTGGGAGCAAGGGATGATTTGGGCATTAGGGTAGTGCCCAAGGACTCGTAGCTAGTGTGGGAGGGCATAACTGCTTAGTTACAGAATACACCCTAAAGGGATATCATAACCAAGACATTTATCACATGCCCTTTTGGATATGCCTTCAATTTTGAGAATTTTTGAGATTTTGGAACCCAGTCCCTGAAGAACGAGGCTTATTGTGCTTTTGAGTCTGGCAGATCCCATCTGTATGCTGGAGGACATTATGTTTCAAGGTCCATTATCATAATGTTATTATTTAGCCCAACCCATGGCTCCAATGGTGGTCCATGAACATGAGTTGGCTTGTAGGGGACTACTACTAGATTAACAAATCAGATCTTCAGGAGGAAGAAGTGACTCCCTAGTGCCACCCACTGGAGGTAGCTAACTTGTTAGTCGGTGTACAGCCCTATATTGAGCCTTGCCACTTGATGTTTAACCAAACCAGTCCTCCAAATGGAAATGACACCCATCTGTAGACAGCTGTTTCGAGAGATCATAGATAGCTGGAACTAGAGAGCCACCTTTCTTCCTTGTTGAAGACTAAGATCTCCAGGAGGAAGAAATCCTACTCCCTAGTGCTTCCTACTGGATGTTGCTACCCTTTAAGTCAACTTTAACTAGCCATACCACATGATATTTTAGCTCAACCATTTTTCCTAATGAAAGACACCCATCTGTAGACAGCTGTATTGGGAAATCTTGTCACAGAGCACGATACTGGTTGGCTAGATTGGTGTCACTAGAGACCTACTCTACTTTCTTATTGAAGAGAGGAAGAAATCCAGCTTCCTAGCGCCCCCTATTGGAGGTAGCTATCCTATGTCAATGTATGACCTTTCAACGAGCCTTACAACATATGTAGCCAAACCAGTCATCCGAGTGGTAAAGACCTACAGCTCTTTGGGGGGATCCTAGGGAGCTGGTAGTAGAGAGCCACCCTTCTTCCTTGAAGATGAATATCTGAAGGAGGAAGAAATGTGGCTCTACCTACTGGAGGTAGCTGCCCTATAAGTCAACTTATGGCCCCATAACCAGTCATGCCACATGATATTTAGCCAACCCAGTCTTCCGAATGAAAAATACACCCATGTGTAGGCAACTGTTTTGGAGGATCTTGCATAGCAGGATCCCGGATAGTTAGATAGATGGCTCTAGAGAACCACCCTTCTTCATTCTTGAAGAGCTAATTTGCATACTCTTTTTACCCAGGATGCATTGCCTGGCCTTTAAGTTTTCCTACACCTGGAGAATCCAGGAGAAACCGTAACCCCAAGTCCTAGATTAATAGGAGTGAAGTTTTCCAGAAGATTGTTGATTTTCAGATATTTCTCCACAAGATTGTACGGAGATAAAAGGAAAAGTTCACTAAATATTTTGCTGTCCCCTCCCAGTAAAAAGGAAGAAAAGTGGCACAAAAACCGAAGCTAAAGGTGCAGTAACCAAAGTAACGGGGAAGAAAATAACAAAAATCATCGGTCTGGGGAAGAAGAAGCCAAGTACAGATGAGCAGACGTCATCGGCCGAAGAAGATGTTCCAACGTGTGGTAAGACGTGCCGCGTGCATGGTGTCTGATCGTAGGAAAGTGCAGCCATGTTCTCATCTCTAAACCGCTTTATATCTGGCTTCCTCTAAGGTTACCTAAATGTCCTGAGCAACAACCGGTGGCGGGAGCGATGGTGCCGGGTCAAAGACCACAAACTCATCTTTCATAAAGACCGGACAGATCTTAAGACGCACATAGTGTCCATACCTCTAAGAGGATGTGAAGTCATCCCAGGACTCGACTCCAAGCATCTGCTGACCTTCCGTCTTCTCCGGAACGGACAGGAGGTGGCCGTACTCGAGGTACGCCTGTCTGACAGGTTGTATAGTAATAACAACCATCGTAATAATAATAACCAGCATGCAAAAAGTACAACAGTGGTCTCAAAGTAGTGGAAAACGGCAACTAAAGAATCCCCGGTGCTGTTTATTTAAGGGGATCGGCCCCCAGATTTCACAATACACATTTCATACATTATTTAAATAGATTTTTAGACCAGATAAGGCTGATGTATTTACTGTGAAAGTCCCATGTCAGATTGGCTGTGTAATCCTGATATAAAAATTAGCTTTTTAGAAGTCCAGCTATAGAGTGAGAGAGCTCATGTGTCCATCCACCCAGCCCGACTGACAGCTGCTGCTTATACTGAGCAGTGTGTGATCTCAGCAGCAGGGAGGAGGGACACTGAGGAACTGTCACTCCAGCAGGGAGGGGGAGATTCAGCATCAGGGAGGAGGGACACTGAGGCACTGTCAATAAGGCTAAGGTGAGATTGAGTTTAATTTTCAAAAAGGATTATACAGCCAAGACAGATGGGTGGATCAGTTTGCGGGATACGATCCATCAGCCTGGTCAGTACTCTGGTCACTGGATGGAACTCCCGGCGCAGATTTTATTTGGTTGGCTTTGCACAACATAATCATTGTGATGTGATGCACAGATGCCGCTGTGACAGCCCGGCTAATCAAAAGCCACACTGGGGATCCCATCCAGCGACCAGAGACTATGGACATTGCCAATGGACTGGAGGCCTGTAAATCAATCTGCCCATCTCAAGCACACATTTACATGGATTTATGAAGTCTGTACTCTAGACTCATAATTCTTCTGTGCTGAAGACTTTTCAGTAGTCTCATCATCACAGACAGGATTACAATGAGTAGAGCACCCTGGATCCACCATTCACATTAGGTGATTTCACAGCTCACCTTCTCCCCCTTCTGTACAATGACTGATAACACCTATATACAGTAGATAACACAGGATCCACCATTCACAATAGGTGATGTCACAGCTTACCTCCTCCTCCTGTACAATAACACCTACAGTACAGACCAAAAGTTAGGACACACCTTCTCATTTAAAGATTTCTCTGTATTTTCATGACTTTGAAAATTGTACATTCACACTGAAGGCATCAAAACTATGAATTAACACATGTGGAATTATATACTTAACAAAAAAGTGTGAAACAACTGAAAATATGTCTTATATTCTAGGTTCTTCAAAGTAGCCACCTTTTGCTTTGATGACTGCTTTGCACACTCTTGGCATTCTCTTGATGAGCTTCAAGAGGTAGTCACCAGAAATGGTTTTCACTTCACAGGTGTGCCCTGTCAGGTTTAATAGTGGGATTTCTTGCCTTATAAATGGGGTTGGGACCATCAGTTGTGTTGTGCAGAAGTCTGGTCGATACACAGCTGATAGTCCTACTGAATAGACTGTTAGAATTTGTATTATGGCAAGAAAAAAGCAGCTAAGTAAAGAAAAACGAGTGGCCATCATTACTTTAAGAAATGAAGGTCAGTCAGTCCAAAAAATTGGGCAAACTTTGAAAGTGTCCCCAAGTGCAGTTGCAAAAACCATCAAGCGCTACAAAGAAACTGGCTCACATGAGGACCGCCCCAGGAAAGGAAGACCAAGAGTCACCTCTGCTTCTGAGGATAAGTTTGTCAGAGTCACCAGCCTCAGAAATCGCAGGTTAACAGCAGCTCAGATCAGAGACCAGGTCAATGCCACACAGAGTTCTAGCAGCAGACACATCTCTACAACAACTGTTAAGAGGAGACTTTGTGCAGCAGGCCTTCATGGTAAAATAGCTGCTAGGAAACCACTGCTAAGGACAGGCAACAAGCAGAAGAGACTTGTTTGGGCTAAAGAGCACAAGGAATGGACATTAGACCAGTGGAAATCTGTGCTTTGGTCTGATGAGTCCAAATTTGAGATCTTTGGTTCCAACCACCGTGTCTTTGTGCGACGCAGAAAAGGTGAACGGATGGCCTCTACATGCCCGGTTCCCACCGTGAAGCATGAAGGAGGAGGTGTGATGGTGTGGGGGGTGCTTTGCTGGTGACACTGTTGGGGATTTATTCAAAATTGAAGGCATACTGAACCAGCATGGCTACCACAGCATCTTGCAGCGGCATGCTATTCCATCCGGTTTGCGTTTAGTTGGACCATCATTTATTTTTCAACAGGACAATGACCCCAAACACATCTCCAGGCTGTGTAAGGGCTATTTGACCAAGAAGGAGAGTGATGGGGTGCTACGCCAGATGACCTGGCCTCCACAGTCACCAGACCTGAACCCAATCGAGATGGTTTGGGGTGAGCTGGACCGCAGAGTGAAGGCAAAAGGGCCAACAAGTGCTAAGCATCTCTGGGAACTCCTTCAAGATTGTTGGAAGACCATTTCCGGTGACTACCTCTTGAAGCTCATCAAGAGAATGCCAAGAGTATGCAAAGCAGTCATCAAAGCAAAAGGTGGCTACTTTGAAGAACCTAGAATATAAGACATATTTTCAGTTGTTTCACACTTTTTTGTTAAGTATATAATTCCACAAGTGTTAATTCATAGTTTTGATGCCTTCAGTGTGAATGTACTATTTTCATAGTCATGAAAATACAGAAAAATCTTTAAATGAGAAGGTGTGTCCAAACTTTTTGTCTGTACTGTATATTCAGTAGATAACACAGGATCCACCATTCACAATATGTGATGTCACAGCTCACCTCCTCCTCCTGTACAATAACTGATAACACCTCTATATACAGTAGATAACACAGGAGAAGAAAGTGGTACTAGTGATGAGCGAGTATGTTCTATTAACCCTTTCGCCTAGTGTGCTCGGGCCGAGCTCCGAGTATTTAGAGCTGCTTGGTGATATGGTTGAATCGCTCCCGTGTGCATGATTTGTGACTGTTTGACAGCTTTATTACATGGGAGGAATGTTTGCTTCTTACACATTCCTTACATGTACTAAAGCTGTTAAACCATCGCAAATCATCACACGGGAGCGATTCAACCATATCACCGAGCAGCTATAAATACTCGGAGCTCGGCCCGAGCATACTCAGCGAAAGGGTTAACAAATCATCCTCGCTCAACACTACTTGGTACTAATAACACTGCTTCTGTATTTGTATTCTTAGGCTTCGTCTTCAGAAAACATGGGAAGGTGGATCGGAATCTTACTGGCAGAAACGGGATCTTCTACAGATCCCGGAGCTCTGCACTACGACTACATCGATGTGGATACCACGGCCAACGTCATCCAGACAGCCAAGCAGTCGTTCTGGTAAGGGGATAGCCATGCAGCACCCCAGGGGCTAGTCATCCGGGCAGCTGGGGTTTGTTCTTAGCCGCACTGGTAGCTTGTTACATGGACTGTTGGCATCACTGTCAGCGAGCAGTGGTTGTGCCGGGGATCGTACGGGTGTTTCATGCCGGGGTATTTTTTCACCTGAGATGCTCCCACATATATTAAAGCTAAAAAGTACATTTTTAATGGCTCTTTTGTGGGAAGTTGCCAAGTATGACCTTAATTATCCACTTAAAAGCTGCTTATGTCTCTTCTTATTATTTTGGAGGTGATGTGTTTTCTTGTAAACCCCCTTCTCTGTCCGGTCAAATTAACTGTACTTCAGTCGAGCATGTCAGAAGCACAATTTGGCTTCTTTACCGCGTCCACTCCCACTGATTTCATTATAGCAGTATAAAATTATGATAAATGCTGTCATCTGCCCCATTAATCATCTCCAAACCGGCTGCCCCCCATTATTCATCTCCAAACCGGACACTTCTGTGCAGATTCTCTTCTGCACAGCGCCACCTGGTGGTGCTGTGGGAATTATCTTCTGCACAGTGCCACCTGGTGGTTCTCGGAGGAGCTGCAAAAAAAAACAAAACTTTTGCTGAACTCTGGTTGGTTTTGACATGGAAACTATAGCATATCTGAAATTCTGAGCTAGGATAAATATGCACGCTCTAAGCAGTCAAACGTGTTTGTTTATTTCACTGCGATAGGGCAGCTTATTACCTGGATCAAAAAACACATCTCTAGATGTTCAAGCCTTCTTTAAATGGCTGCTGACATGTGCATTAGATATGTCATCAGGGGTTAGAAATGGCGCCACCATTTGCTGTGTCTGATATTGCAACTCAAACCCTTTCACTTAAATTGAGTTTTCTGGTTTTAGAAACCCCTTTCCCTTGGGTGAAATTTATTTTCAAAAAACATGCAGACTGTGCTTTACTCATACTCCCTCGGTCCCGCGCTAAGCCTCTTCATCTCTGACATCACGTCAACAGCGCTGCAGCCAATCTGTGAGCTCTGTGGCTCTGCCCGAGTTGACGGCACTAAACACTCAGAGCCGCTGAGCTCTGTGATTAGCTGCAGAGCGCTGGACCTGAGGAGGGTGACTAAACTTATTGTTTTCCTAAACATCTGCAATACCAACAACAGTCCACAGACAAGAGAGGCGCTGTAAACAGGAAAAATGTAGTGTATGTAATCACTCAGTAGTATAGATGTGGGAAAGATTAGGGGGCTACCGGGGTGACCGATCGCACAGTGATGGCCGGTGCTCTCTGTCTATCTCATCCTCTAAAGTATATATATTTGTGTAGAAACCTATTAACCCTACACATGTATGCACTGGTGTGACATTACCACCCCCTGCCCATAGTCATGGTTGGAGTGGGGTCTCGTGAGCGTCATCTTCTCTTAATACCTCTTCCTCTTTGTGTTTTTTTTTTTCAGTTTTATGAACAGAAGAGTTATATCCACTAACCCGTATCGTGAAGCTCCCACAAATGGCTACTCCTGCCCCAGCGGAGCGGCTCTTCACTATGATGACGTCCCTTGCATTAATGGATTGGTAAGGAGAGATGCGTCCAGAAGATGTCGCTCTTCTGGGGTCTTTTTTGCTTTTGGGAAGACACCATGGGGTCCATTGAGATCTCTTCTAATGGCAAGAATAGCGCAGTCTTGTCAAAAAATACTGATACACCAATACCGAACATCCTAATAAACCAGTGGGGTCTGTCATGGGGGTAGGAGGAAGACATGCGTTGAGGCCGTGCTGTTGAGCGTTTTTCCTTCTCCGCACCATTGGTGACTGACAGCCTTGGTGTACCGGGCAGCAGGGGCGCTCGTGGGCTGTGTCACGTATAGAGATGGATGCTTATGTTTTGGGTGTCCCAAGAACACCATTAGACTTCCAACTTGCCCTGTGGAGATTCCTGCATGGGACCTGTCCTCTATTAGCCATGGGTAGAGCCGATGTATATGGCCACCCTCACCTTCTAGGACCCGGCCCTATGAGTATTGCCTTGGCTGAGTGCCACACTGCTCCAGCAGGGGATGTCCTTGGGTTTTGGCAGCTGCATCCCCCTGGTTATCCTTCTCTGCAAATGTAGGGTCTTGGGGTCTGTGGCTTTGTGCACTGTTTGTCCCTTGTTTTCTTCTGTCTTCTACATGTTCCTCTGCCTAATAGTGAAGCTGTGTGTATTTACAGTGGAGGCCGGACGAGGACTATTCCTATAACAGGCAGAAAGGAGAAGAGGTGCTCTATGATGAGGCAGATGTGTACGATAACTTACCATCTCCAAAAATCTTTGCACGCAACCTGCCGACTGACAAAAAGCCCAATAGGTTTTCCTCTGAGAAACTTTCTCCTAACCACTACAAATCTCCTGTCTCATCATCCAGTCTGTCCTCTGCGTCTGTCACTAACCACTCTCCTAATACGGGGAGGGCGTCCCCCGGCTCCGCTTCTCAGGTACTGCACGTGTCTTGTCTTTCCTGCATGTGTATGGCTGCGTGCTTGGGGCACATGCTTCGGGGGTAGGTGACATTAACGTCTGCTGTGACTCCTAAACCAATGGTGAATGGTCTGGGCATCTGAGATCTTATTCTGTATAGTCATGTATATCTTCATAATGCTAATTTTTCTCATTTTTCCCTATATTGGCAAAATAGAGCCCAATTCAAAGCAGTGCCCAATGCAATGCAGTACAATGCCCAATGCAATGCAGTACAATGCCCAATGCAATGCAGTGCCCAATGCAATGCAGTACAGTGTCCAATGCAATGCAGTACCCAATGCAATGCAGTGTCTAATCTAATGCAGTACAGTGCAATGCCCAATGCAGTGTCCAATCCAATGCAATACAATGCCAAATGCAATGCCAAATGCAATGCCCAATGCAGTGCCCAATGTAATGCAATGCCCAATGTAATGCAATGCCCAATGCAGTGCCCAATGGTTTTTAGGCAATTACTATATTTCATAGATAGAGTTTATTAGAGAGGAGCACAAAGCTTTGCACTACCCTGGTCTGGCGTTTACTTTGTTACTCCGTGGCAGTAGTTAGTGCAAACTTCTTAGTCCGGCACATGAATGCCGAAATCCTGAACACCCAGGCGACAGCGTGACGTCATGTGAAGCCTCATGACGTGTATTGTGCCCCCATGTCGTGATGTTGCAGTGGTCTAGTAGATGTCAGCATCCTGGAAGCCTCTTGTGATGGAGTGCTGGCTGAGGAAGTCTCCACCGCTCTGGTCCGGCTGCCCCGGAGTGCAGACTGGATGCCGGTCGAGGATCCTGCAAATGTATTTGCTCATCTCTTATCTTCTTAAATGCAGCCAAGAGAACTATGGAGCTCATATTTTATCCTGTAAAAGGCTTTTGAGCCTCTGATTAGGATCCTCATCTCTTTACAAAGAGCGCCTCTCCCTCTGGAGGCCCTGTCCTGTCCTGCATTACACAGACAACCCATAATATTTCATGAGAAGTGTGTAATGCTTTATTTGCCCTCTGGAGGCGTTGCAGGGAAATTGCACACTTATTGCCAAGTTTTCTAAAGATAACAGCTGATCACTGAAGATCCCCTTGCGATCTACTTATGATCAAGGAACCCTTCTAGTATGAGTATTTATTGTCCAAAGTGGAGGGAGGACCTCTTTAAAATGCAAGGGTTAGTCACAAATAATCCGCACTCTAGCTGTAGTATGGTCTTTCAGAAAGACAGCGACATAATTTTTCAACGTAATCTCCCCATTTTTAATACACTTTGACCACGGTCTTCCCCTCTTCTTCAGATTTTGGTTTCCGTAGGGCTTTTTTCAGAGGACATCTTGCACCGTCACTTGTGCACACTCCTTGTTGTCATCAGTCGTGGACGGGCGCCGGCTCCTTCGTTGTGGCTGACACTTGCACTTCTATCCATTCATATACACATCTTCACCACAAAACACTTTCTCCATCCTGCGCACAACACCTTTGATAAATTTTGGCACCAGACACAACCTCAGACCAACGTATCGCCCCTTGCTGCTCTTTTTTTCATGCAAATCACAAGTGGAGTCACTATTGTTTTTCTCACCGCAGTCGCAAATAAAGCGACATAACACGTTCCCACCTGCACAGCAGCGGCCGGGGAGACGGCGACCTCCGATAAAACCAAAGTTTTCATATAACCGGAGTGCGGAATTTTTTGACTCTTTTGTAAAAAAGCGTCTTCACGGTAGTGAAATGTCGGTAGGATGAGGGGCAGAAGAAACCTGCGGTGGTCAGTGTTTGCATTTGTCAGTGTGTGCACCCAATGGGGTCACAGTCTTAAGTAATAAGAAAGTGGATCCGTGTCCTCTGCTTCTTCCATAATGTCTGATCAAATCCCGAGGAAAGTGGAGTCTTCTGCTCCTTGTCCCATAATGACTTCCAATGACATAAATTCATTATAAGCTTTGTAATTGGACGTCTCTTCTAATCTGCCGCAGACTGATATTATCCCCTGTAACTTCATTATCCGCCACTGGAGATTATTAATGATGTCCTGATAGTCTTACTGTAAAGCAGGCAGCGTGCTCCATACCGTTATCCCAACGGCTCGTGCAGATGACCCTACATTCAGCCTGAGTGCGATCCTACAAAATGTCGGATCCCACTCAAACCAATGTTTTTCTATGGGGCTGTGCACAGGTCCGATTTTTTTTTTTTCCTTCCCCCTCGGACAGACTCTGTTTGCTTCACTTGTATCCGATATTCGGATCATGCGAAAAAATGACTCCTGGGACACTCTGAAGAAATGGCCGTATCTCTGGTTCCATGTCCAAATCAATGCGACACCGAGCTGTTAATGTACCTGGGATGAAGACTAGAGGGGTCCGGATACCATAAGCTATGCCACCCTGCACCATGATCCCGGGAGTAGGACTGGTGTGATGTTCCCTCATGACGGTCTCTTCCTGGTGTTACCCATATGGTCTCCTGACACATTTCCTGCTATCATTGTGACCATTACAAAAGCTGGAGGGGCCCGGCGCTGATGAGGACAGGCCTCTATTCCGGCCTCCATTGCTATCTTGCTCTGCACCATATGATGCCTTTGAGAGCGATTATGTGACTGTCATAAAGAGGCCCTCATGGGGGAACAGCACACTCCCTGATTAGGGGGTGGGGGTGACATGATGTCCGGTAGCCGGACCCCCCTAGTCTCCGTACTAGGTGCATTAATAGTTCAGAATAAGGCCAGGTTCACATGAGTGTATAAAAATTGTTCAGAGTTTCATCCAGAAAAGTGGGATGATTTTTTTGTTTCTCCTCACTCGTCCTCCGTGTACAATCTCTTTTTCACGGTAATAATTTAAAGACCATTTACAATGACCCATGTTACAGAATTGCAGCGTATCCGTAATATCGAATGCTATCGTACGGCAATTTTTGTCTTTTGTGTTACCATTCACTTTCCACCCTACATACCCCGTGAGCTCCTTATTCAGGGTATTCTGGTACATCGGGAGCGAGTATTCCATGTCTAAACGCAGCAAGGGGCCTCTATATACTGAAAATCAATATATGGAAAGTAAAGGATGGGAAGAAATAATATGGAATATGGATATAATAATAATATACTTCATATCAAGTTTATTCTTTAAAATGAATGGATTTCATGACATATAACTTTATTCTGCAGCTCAGGAGTAAGAAGCCTCCGATAGCATCTAACGGCATCGCATCAAAATCCAGGATCGCCGGCATCCAGCCGAGGAAGCCGCTGCCGGCCAGCACCGTGAAGCGCAGCAGCTCCAGTAAGTCACCGCTCCTTGTGTTAGAGCATAGGAACGTCTTCAAGGAAGAACTTCTGTGTATTTTGAGCTACAAACAATTTCTTCAGTTGGGCTTCACGAATAATTTTGTACTGTTTTGATTTTACAGGCTCTGAGTTAACTAAATATCCACCAGTGAGTTCTGTAAATCTTTTATCTGTTTTCTTCTTCCTGAGTTCCTCTGTGCTGATTTATGACCATAGACACCGCATGAAAGTTTAGCTGAACTTCAATGTGGTCATAAATTACCCAAGAAAGTTCCGAAAGCACAGATGAGAGTTGTAAACTTCCTGAATGAGCTCGCTGACACAGGGTAACAGAACGCCTGGAAAAGCCAAACAGTGCAAAATTGTAATTGAAACACACTTGCAAATGTTATTATTATTTTTAGTATTTTTTTTTGTATTTTTTTATTATTTGTATTATTATTTATTACTATTATTTGTATTATTATTATTATTTATTAATATTTTTACTTATTTTGTATTAATATTTGTATTATTTTTGCTATTATTTTATTAGCATTTTATATATATATTATATATATAATAACAATGCTAATGAATATAATAGTAAAAATAATACAAATATAAAAAAAATACAATATTACGAAATATACATACATGTATAATTTTATTTATTTATTGTATTTTTTTATATTTGTATTATTTTTACTATTATATTTATTAGCATTGTTATTTTATATATATATATATATATATATATATATATAAATGCTAATAAAATAATAGCAAAAATAATAAAAATATTAATACAAAATAAGTAAACATTAATAAATAATAATACAATAATAGTAATAATAATACAAATAAAATTATATATATGTGTGTATATATATATATATATATATTTTTTTTTTTAGCTTAAACCACATGCATTTAGGCAAAAAAATAAATGAATGAATAAATAAAGTCCCTGGAGAAAACATCTGCTGAAGTTCAGCATCACACACCTATCACCATGCGACGCGTCACTCTGAATAACGCTGTTATCTGTGTTAAATGTAATGACCCTTTCATTACTGTGTAATAAAGAGTTCAGTAACTTTTTACTATGAATTTTTATCAGTGAATTCTGGTTGAATATAAGGGGACAGTCGTCTAATCTCTATAGCAGGGGTCAGCGACCTGCAGGATGTTACGGGACCAGTCAGGACATGATGGGGGCTGTAGTTTCACCCCAGCTGGATCCATAAAGGAAAATGCTGGCATTTGTTGCCACCTGGGTTTGTCTAACTTTTTAGGACTGCATTTAACTTAAATGTATTTTGTATTGTATTTGTATTTTGCATGCATTTTGGGCTAAAAATCATTTGGTTCTATACAAAGTTTTGCATTGTTCTTCCTTTTCTAGCCTCCATTGCTGGCAGTAGATGAGTTAACTTAGAACCCATCAGTGAGCTCACTATAACGATCAGTCTTTTTCTGAGCTCCTTTCTGATTTTTGATCACAGACCACAAAAGTCAAATGGTGCAAAATTTTTAATAAAACCCAATTGCAAAAATGTTTTCTTTATTGTTTAGCCCCAAATGCATGCATTAGGTAGAAGAAGGTGGACAATCCCTTTTAAGCAGGATGGTCACGGCAGTATCTTGGCATCCAGTAGTAATGCCTCTTTCTTGCAGACGCTGAGCAGTATAAATATGGGAAGAACCGAGTTGAGGCCGACGCTAAGAGATTACAACTGAAAGAGGAAGAACTACTGAAGAAGAAGGAGGCTCTGAGGAACAGACTGGCCCAACTCCGGAAAGAGAAGCGGGACACCAAGGCGGCCATAGAAGCCAACGCAGGTAGGGGCCCACAATGGATTGTAACTCCCAGTACGCTATAATGGAGCCTGCAATGGTCCCGCTCTCTGTGTACTCGGGTGGTCCAGCTCTCTGTGTACTCGGGTGGTCCCGCTCTCTGTGTACTCGGATAGTCCGCTCTCTGTGTACTCGGGTGGTCCCGCTCTCTGTATACTCGGGTGGTCCCGCTCTCTGTGTACTCGGGTGGTCCAGCTCTCTGTGTACTCGGGTGGTTCCGCTCTCTGTGTACTCGGGTGGTTCCGCTCTCTGTGTACTCGGGTGGTTCCGCTCTCTGTGTACTCGGGTGGTTCCGCTCTCTGTGTACTCGGGTGGTTCCGCTCTCTGTGTACTCGGGTGGTCCCGCTCTCTGTGTACTCGGGTGGTCCCGCTCTCTGTGTACTCGGGTGGTTCCGCTCTCTGTGTACTCGGGTGGTTCCGCTCTCTGTGTACTCGGGTGGTTCCGCTCTCTGTGTACTCGGGTGGTTCCGCTCTCTGTGTACTCGGGTGGTCCAGCTCTCTGTGTACTCGGGTGGTTCCGCTCTCTGAGTACTCGGGTGGTTCTCCTGTCTGTGTACTGCTGATCCTCATCCATTGACTTAACGAACCTTGTGCATGCAGTGTAGACCAGACATATACCAGGGTATGCAATAGTCATTATGTCACCTTTAATAGCTAAGCCATTCACAACTGCTATGGGATTCGTGATGAGGGCACAGAGCGACTTCTACTTCCACCCCCCAACATAATAGTATTTACCTGCAGCTGCCACTAGGGGGAGCATGCTGTATCCTCTCCCATTGAGATCCATATAAATGCATATGGAGTGGGCTCCCCCTGGTGGTGACTGCTGGTAACCAGAGCTTTATCACTTACTATACAGAGGATTTTTTGCTGGAGATTGTGATATGAACCTCACCTGTGTTGGATCTGACCATTGTGTGCTGTAGGATTCTTGTGATTACTATTTACTCACCCCTGTGCTTACATGCGAATGGGGCTGAACTGCTGTACCAGAAGCATCCTATCGATGGCGCTGTGTTCAGATCCTTTTTCTTTCCTGCAGTAATGGCTCAGGCCGTAGTAATATAGATAATTTTTTTTCATTGGTTCCAGGGAGGAAATCTCAGGCAATGCTGGAGGACAAGTTAAAGAAGCTGGAAGAAGAGTGCAAAGTGAAGGAGACGGAGCGGGTGAACCTGGAGCTGGAGCTGACGGAGGTGAAAGAAAACCTGAAGAAAGCCATGGCCGGGGGGATCACACTCGGGCTCGCTATAGAACCCAAGAACGGGACCTCAAGGCCACAGGTAATAAAAACTTAAAAGAAGTTTTCTGAAATGACAGTCACACTTTAATATTTGCCGATTATATGAACACATCATTTAATATTTTGGCAGTTTATGTTCACACTATATGGCGGTATTATATGGGATGAAAATGACAGAGTTCTGAGTATAAGATGAATAACGTAGATAATTCAGCTTTCTGAAGGGTTATATGGAGCATTCTCCCGTAACATGGCTTCTCCCCCGCAGTCTCCAGTGCTCCGGCATCGGACGGTGGAGAACTCTCCCATCTCCAGCTGTGACACCAGCGATGCCGAGTGCTCCCTACCCGTGAACAGCGCCACAGCACTAAAGAGACAGCCGGCTGCACATAACTCCCCGGTACGAGGCCACGTGCTCAGGAAGGCAAAGGTAAGAGGGATAAGGAAATACCAGGGGATGCCCCATCAGTCATCATCCATCCTAATGTCTGCTGGAGGTCTGACCCTGGGACCCCACTGATCCCAAGAGTATCCCCCCTGTGTATTGGACCAGGAGAGCTCATACATGGCCGCTGCTCCATATATTTCTATGGAACAGGAGTGCACATACATGGCTGCTGCTCCATCTATTTCTATAGGACGGGAGTGCGCATACATGACCGCTGCTCCGTCTACTTCTATGGGACGGGAGTGCGCATACATGGCAGCTGCTCCATATACTTCTATGGATCAGGAGTGCACATACATGACCGCTGCGCCATATACTTCTATGGGATGGGAGTATGCATACATGACCATTGCTCCATATACTTCTATGGAACGGGAGTGCACATATATGGTCGCTGCTCCATATAGTTCTATGGGACAGGAGTATGCATACATGACCATTGCTCCATATACTTCTATGGAACGGGAGTGCAAATATATGGCCGCTGCTCCATATACTTCTATGGAACGGGAGTGCACATACATGGCTGCTGCTCCATATACTTCTATGGGACAGGAGTGTTCATACATGGCAGCTGCTCCATATACTTATATGGATCGGGAGTGTGCATACATGGCAGCTGCTCCATATACTTCTATGGATCGGGAGTGCACATACATGGCTGCTGCTCCATATACTTCTATGGGACGGGAGTATGCACACATGACCATTGCTCCATATACTTCTATGGAACGGGAGTGCTCATACATGTCCATTGCTCCATATACTTCTATGGAACGGGAGTGCACATATATGACCATTGCTCCATATACTTCTATGGATCGGGAGTGCGCATACATGGCAGCTGCTCCATATACTTCTATGGATCGAGAGTGCACATACATGGCAGCTGCTCCATCTACTTCTATGGGACGGGAGTATGCATACATGACCATTGCTCCATATACTTCTATAGAACGGGAGTGCACATACATGACCGCTGCTCCGTCTACTTCTATGGGACGGGAGTGCGCATACATGGCAGCTGCTCCATATACTTCTATGGATCGGGAGTGCACATACATGACCGCTGCGCCATATACTTCTATGGGATGGGAGTATGCATACATGTCCATTGCTCCATATACTTCTATGGGACAGGAGTATACATACATGACCATTGCGCCATATACTTCTATGGATCGGGAGTGCACATACATGGCAGCTGCTCCATATACTTCTATGGGACGGGAGTATGCATACATGTCCATTGCTCCATATACTTTTATGGGACAGGAGTATACATACATGACCATTGCGCCATATACTTCTATGGATCGGGAGTGCACATACATGGCAGCTGCTCCATATACTTCTATGGGACGGGAGTATGCATACATGTCCATTGCTCCATATACTTCTATGGGACAGGAGTATACATACATGACCATTGCGCCATATACTTCTATGGATCGGGAGTGCACATACATGGCAGCTGCTCCATATACTTCTATGGGACGGGAGTATGCATACATGACCATTGCTCCATATACTTCTATGGAAAGTGAGTGCTCATACATGCCCGATGGTGGGAAAAAGTAAAGGTTTTTGGCTCTTGGAGGAAAATATTGAAGTGTAAAAGTTAAAATTGGCCAAACAGAAAGGGGTTAAAGGAGCGGTGTGTTTTTTTTACAGAATGTCAGCACCTCCCATTCTCTCCAGAGTGACTTGCCCCATAGTCACTACCACATACATTTTTCATTTAACCCCGTGTGTCAGTGCAGGGCAGGAGCCGCCACTGTAAAAGCTGCGGCCATCTGATGCTTATGGCAGAAGACGCCGGCCCTCTCTGCCTCCAGACTGGCGTCCTCTCATTTGTTGTAGGTTATAGGATTTTGCAAATCTGATAGAATCAATGCACAAACCTAAGGTTTCTATGAGTGCTGCTGGGATATTGGGAGTAGACCCATTTTGATCATCTTGACCTAGTTTGATGTGTGACGGTTACTCCGGGTTTAGCTGACACATGTGGTGCCGCTCTGCAGCTGATGCAACAAGGAAGCAATCACGGGGAAAATGATGGAAGCATTATGTGTCAAGAAGAAACTGCTCCCTCTGGTGGTCATTCTAGAGAAATGCACTCATTCCACAATTTTAGTTGTTTTTTTTTTCTTTAAAACTACAACTGAACATTTAAAAAAAAAAAAATAGATTTGTATTCATTAATTTTTTTTAATGTTTTTTGCAGGAGTGGGAGCAGAAAAATGGCACCTAAGCAGCATCACTTTATCCTGTGGCCTGTATTTCAGCCTTAAATAGCCCGGACCAAGAGACAGATCTACACAGTATTTTTATACAAGAGTACATGACTTGTTGTATAAAGTTCTCCCTACATAGCAGAGCGGCTGTGAAGAGCTTTGTCTCAGAGAAGACCAATTACTCTGTCACATAGCGAGGGATTAAGTGACCCCAGTTTACATTACTGGCCAGCTGACTGCTCGCGAAAGGACCAGGGTCACCCGGCCGCCCCTCCATTATCTTATGTTATATGCACATAATACTTCTTCAATCACATTCCAGTGTTTATTCATTGCTTGTGTCTGCCCCCTGCTGTCTGATGTGATGAATTGCATATTGATTTCTTATAGCAATTTTTCATGATTTACCAGGACCCGCACCTTTGTATTTTTTTTTTATTGCACAAGATGGACATTTTTTTGGCTTGCAATGTGTTAATTATTCTTAAACGCACAGTGAACAAAGTCCTCCGCAATCAAGGGATTGACTGCAGCCCCCAGTTTAAGGCCTCGGTCAGAGTTTAAAAATGTCCCCGGATATGTACAAGATGGTATGCCAGGATTTAATCCTTAAAAGGGCCGCCCCGGACCAGCAAAAGAGAAGGGTTTACCTACAGAAACTGCACCGTAGTGTGTATGTACCTGACTGACAGCCACACTCCCGGATCAGAGAAGCTTCACATCACGGCCTCTCAACCTTCTCTTATTGACTCAGTCAAGGGGGACGCCATTGTTTTAGACACTTGAAAGGAGTAAGGGGCTCTGTCTGTCCAGTAGGGGCCAGTGATTTGATCTTGTGGGCTTCCTATGCTGATTTGGGGGGTCTGCCAAAAGCATTGGCTAATAGATTATAAGGCTTTGTTCAGAAGGAGATTTTTTTTTGTCGGCTCAGATCTGCACCAAAATCATCCTACAAATGGCTCCAAAAATGCTTGGAAGACTTTTTTTCATTAAAAAAAAAAAAAAAAATCTATCCATATGCAATTTTGAGCATTTTTTTTTTCCTGAAAAGATTTTTGAAAATAAATAAATAAATAAATCAGTGCATGTCACCTCTTTGAAACGGATTCTGATGGAATCCCAACCAATCAAAAGGCTGCAAAAATGTTTTTCAAAAACTCCTTCAAAAACTCTCCAATACAAAAAGAAAAAAAAAAAAGTTTCTTGCAACTTTTTCCACTTTATAAAATTGAATGTTTTTAAAAACCTCTTTGTGAATATAGCACAACACTGCAAGAAATGATTGTTCAGAATATTAAGCATTACGGAAGCAATCAAATGATTGCAGCTTTAAGTTCCCTAGTGGGAACTGGAAAAAAAAATTACATAAAGTCTAAATAATAATAATAATAATAATAAAAAAAAACGATAAAAAATCCATGTAGCGCTGCGCCGCAATCGTAGCGACCAGAGGAAGTTACTATAATATATATACTGTAAGGCAAAAGGTGTAAAAATGGGACCCCAAAAAATGTTTACCCCCTCCCCCAAAAAATAAAAATTATTGACAATAAAATTTAAAATGGTCACACTAAAATAAAAAGCCCCAGATATGGCTACAAAAACTGAAAAAATGACTGCATTGAGATCCAATTGACTTTTACTCACAGAATCTGCTAAAAAATAATAAACAAACTAAACACCCAAAACATATTTGGTATTGTACTCGTATCAAGTTGAAAAACGTGCGATTATGGGGGAAAAAAAAACGACTTGGTCCTTAAGACCCAAGAAAGGCGTAGGACCTCAAAGAGTTAATGAATTTAAGTTGCAATACCATACACAACCTATGGAAAGAAGTGGAGCTGTCCTAGAAGAAAGCAGACCATTTTTAAAGGGAGTCTGTTACCAGGTTTCTGCTATGTAATCTGAGAGCAGCAGAGACCCTGATTCCAGCGATGTGTCACTTACTGGGCTGCTTGTTGTCAGTTTCTTACAATCAGTTTTCTCTGCTGATCTTGCAGAGCTCTGAATGCTGAGCCCTGTATAGCCCCGCCCGCATCACTGATTGGCGGTGTGGTTGGACTAGAATGCACGAGACACCTAGTCTTGTCGTGATAATCTCCTGCTGATAAAACACTGATTTTATTGAAGTAGCCCAGTAAGTGACACAAGCCGTGTTAAATATATATATATATTCTAAAATTGAAGGCAGCGACTGTGAGGTATATAGCGCCACACCTCTGCACAGGATGTGGCAGGTATTGCAGATGAGTTCATTTTAAAGTGAATAGTGCTGAGCTGCAATACCACAGACAACCAGTAGAGAGGCGCTCATCAAATGACATTCCTATGGGTTAAATTGACCCCCATCTACAGTCATCGTCTGAGTTGAAGCCTTGCTCTCCGTCTTTAGGTTTGTAGAGGGAGGAGGGGGCTGAGAGATATTTAGGGTCCTTTAAACTTTGGGATGTGTTTCTAATGGTCACGCTTCTACCTCGATGTACTGTAAAGCCCATACATAAAATGTAAAGGACGTGTAAACTTTTGCAATCACTGCTTTTTATTGCTCTCGCTGTAGCAACACCTAGATCTGCGAGTAGGGTATTTTTTTTTATAAATTCAGTTTCCAAAGTTTTTTTTTTTTTTCTTTTAAAGATGCAGTGGAGTAATAAAAAAAATAAATAATTGGTTGCAAAAAATCCATGTGCATACAAACACTTCCCACGTACGACCGGCCGCCTTAAAGGAAAAGAATTCGTCTTGAAAATTTTGTATAAAAAAAAAAATAATAATTTGAGCATCTGTATAAATACTTCTCTGCTTTTTTTTCCTTGTATGTCGTTGTCTCCTCCAGTCGCACCAGGATAACTCATGCAAAGTATGTCCGAAAATGTTCCATATTGTATGTAGATGCAAACTGGGGCATGTAAAAATAATGTTGAGCAAAGAGGAGTCTCCCTTTAAGATTTAAAGGGGTTGTCCAGGAACGAACGTATTCACGACCTATCCATAGGTAGTCCATATCAGATCCTGGATAGATGGTACCCCCCTTCACTGATCAGCAATTATCAACATACCAAGCCAGAAAACACTGTGTAGTGTCCGCTCCTGGGTACGGCACATCACTATTCAAGTGACTGTTAGCTGAGCTGCAGTACCCAGGAGCGGCCACTACAGTGTTCGGACTGTTCCGGCTTTGTACTTGGTTTATATCCGCAACTGATCAATTGGGGGTTCAGAGTGTCGGACCCTCACCAATCTTATAGTGATAGGTCATCAGTATGTTAGTCCATGGTGACCCCTTTAAGAAACACAATGGGTACAGCCCCTGATTCCTGCTTTTATTTCCCTCCAGACACAGCCGTCATTCTTTTCATTACACCTCGGCCTCTCCGCTTTCAAAATGTTACCAAAATCGTGTTTTCTTTTTGTTTGTTACACATTTTATTATTTATTTGTACATTATATCTTGTATTGTTATTGATTTAATTTATATCTGTAAATAACTTGCTGGGCGGGGGAGGGGCGGGCGTTTTAACATTGGGGCTTTAAAAAACTCTGAATTTTTCACTCGTATTATCGTATATCATCATTCATCATCATTCTCTACCAGAACTATCAGTAAGCTTATAAAGGGTCAACGAGGACTAAATAATGCAGAACTCTATGTGTTTTATTAATTACTGAGAACTTCTAGATCTCCGATTACTCTGGAAAGAGTAAAACGCGTTGATATTACACGGCACAGCATATTTTTGTCGCTGCTTTCTCTGAGGCTGTGATTTGCTTTTCCCATTGAAGTGAATGGAATAATGGAGGTTTTAAGGGCGGTTGCATTGTTAGAGCCCGGGAATATATTGCTTCTGTGACCAGGTGACTAGAGCTAGATCTTCATCACTTCGATAATGCTTGATTATGTTGGAAATTTCTACTTTCCAGTAATTTTTTTTTACATGGGACAACATCTCCCATCATATTTCATCATTTTTTATTTATTTTTTTGCTATAATTCAATGTTTTTACACCAATATTTTTTAAAAAATTATAATTTATATTTCTTGCTCTATGGAGCAATTTGTAATATCCACAGTTTATTATTTTTTTTAAAGAATCACTTTTTATAGGATATAAATGAGGGTTTTTTTTAAACTTTTTTTTTTTAGTTTACATCTTTTCACCACTTTTCCATCCTTTAAGTCCTGAAGGCAGCTTTAGTGTTCAGCAGAGATGGGTGAGGGAGAAGGCGCAGAATGGCTCGTCTTGCTTAAATACTCATGGATTATGGAACGTGGCATTCAGATCGCTTCTGATACTATATTTGTGGATGCGAAAGTGAGAGTAAGGGAGTTCCAGAAAAGCAAAAATATCGGGCACTGGAAGTCAACATGCTCAATCCTCCATTAACCCAATATTCTCCATTGGAATAGAGATGTGTGGCCTCCATACCAATAATATATCGGCCCGTGTATATGGAGGCCTACAGCCCACCCTGGGTCATAGTATCGTGCCTGCACAAGATACTGTATTATGGCCCATGTGTCTGTATGCCTTACGAAATCCCAATGTAAGAGCCATAGAAGTTAGTATCTGCTCATAGCATTTCTCAAAAATTTGTTGAGAACTGGCCTTTTTTTTTGTGCAAAAATTGGAAAAAACATCCATTTATATTGATTATGGGCACCTTTTTTTACGCTCGTTTCCATGGGGCGGTCCCTTTTATCTCCTGTAGACAGGATAGATGATATCACATTGATCAGTGGGTGTCCCACCTCTGATGGGCAGAACGGATAATTTTTTTTATCCCAGACGGAAGTAATCCCCTTTAGAACAGAGGAGCAGATCGCATGCCCAACAGTCGCTCCCTTCATTCCCCTATGGAGTTGCCCGTAAAAATGGAATACAGCTTTCGGCAACATCATAGGGAATGAATCAAGCATCCGATCTGCCGCTCCAAAGGGCCCCATTGATGGGGGTTAAAAATGACCCATTCTACCGACAAGTGTGGGTTCCAGCGGTCGGACTCCTACCTATTCTTTGGATAGGTGATAACTTGTTTTCACCTGACAACCCTTTCAATAATCGTCAATGGGCATTCAGAAGAAGGGGTTTTTTTTTTAGATCTTTCATTGTTATTTTTTGGCGCTAATTACTATATTTAATTTTACCAAAAAAATTAAGAAAGGATGTCAAAATAAAATACCCCTCAATTACAGTCTCTTTCAGGGTCAAAATAGTTAACACAAGTAATTCCTACATAAAGACACCACCCTAATAAATGTAAAACTTTCCAGAGCTGAAATAACATGAAGTTGACGCGTTTCACATTGAATTCTCCCTTATTTTTCTATGGTGCTGGTATATTTTAACATTCACTTGCTGGTCTTTTAGGGTTTTTTTTGGCTTTTTTCTTCGTCCCTGGGTTTCCTGGTACAATGGCACTTTTCTTTTCGAGCAGTTGTTACACATCAGTGTTTCGTTTTATATTATATCTGTAATATAACCGAACGTTATGTCATTATTATACATAGTTCTTGCCATGAATGTATTATATATATATATATATATTTTTTTTTTAATCGTTATTTCAAAAAAATCTTATTGTTTATTATATTTCGGGGGAGATGTCAGTCTCATTGCAATAATACAGACAGGTGCTGCGTATCCTGGTCCAACATTTATGTAGTGTCTGTAAATAGATCCATTTTATGGGACATATTTAATTTTTCAAATGCATATTTTATTTAAATATTACGACGTGTCTGCTTATTATTCAAGTGGATTCAATGGATTATTGTATTTTAGTCTATTCTCTAAACATTTCTGTACACTGTATTAATAATGGACTTGCACTTGCGTTTTTAAGTGCATATACAGTTTTGTGCACTATTAATAAAGTTGATTTACAAGAACACGCTGTTTGGCTTTCTGTATAAATATTTATAGAATATATTTTTGTGTGTGTATATACAGTGCCTTTAAAAAGTATTCATACATTATGAACTTTTTCAAATTACGCAAACAAACTTAAATGTATTTTATCAGGATTTTTTATGATATACCAACATAAAGTAACAAGTATTTGTTCAGTGCAAAGGAAATGATACACAGATTTATAAATATTTAAAAAATTTTAATTTAAAAATTGTGAAGTGCATTTGTATTCAGCCCCCTGTAGTCTGATACCCATAAAAAATCATGAGTGATCAATTGCCTCCAGAAGTCACATAATAAGTAAATTGAGTCCACCTGTGTGTAATTTATTCTAAGTATAACCACAGCTGTTCTGTGAAGGCCTCAGAGGTTTGTTTGAGAACATTAGGGATCAAATCATGAAAACCAAGGAACACACCAAACAGGTCAGGGATAAAGCTGTGGAGAAGAGTAAATCAGGGTTAGGTTATAAAAAAGCAGCCCAAGCTCTGAACATCTCACGGAGCACTGTTCAATCCATCATCCAAAAATAGAAGTATGACACAACTGCAAACCAACCAAGACATGGCCGTCCACCTAAATTGACATCCCAAACAGAGCACTAATTAGAGAAGCAGCAAAGAGGCACATGGTCACTTTGGAGGAGCTGCAGAGATCCACAGCTTGGGTGGGAGAATCTGTCCCTAAGAAAACTTTTAGTCATACACTCCACAAATCTGGTCTTTATGGAAGAGTGGCTAGAAGAACACCATTTTTGAAAGCAAGCCATAACAAGTCCCGTTTGAAGTTTGCAAAAATCCATGTATGGGACACAACTAGAATGTGGAAGAAGAAGCTCTGGTGAGATGAGACCAAGGTAAAAACTTTTTGTGCTAAATGCTAAGCATTATGTGTGGCAGAAAGCTAACACTGCACATAACCCTGAAAACACCATCCCCACCGTCAAACATGGTGGTGGCAGCATCATGCTGTGGGGATGCTTTTATTCCGCAATCCTGGAGGAAAACCTGTTAAAGGCTGCAAAAGACTTGGGCATAGGTTCACCTTTCAGCAGGACGATGACTCTAAACATACATATTTGACGAGTTCAACATGAAAAAATTGGTGAAAGGTCCTCTTTAAAGGGGATGTTCACTATTCTCTTTAAATACGCTCCTAGTATTATGTATAACTCCACTATTTTTCCAATACCCCATGGTCTAGCATCACCAGTTTCAGCCTTTTGCTCAACAAAGAAAGTATCAAGCACATCATCAAAGCTGTGTGAGGAGGGGACTGGCTGACTGCAATAGCTAAGCCAGCCTCCATCTCTGTCATAGCAGTTGCTTTTTGTTTTGCAAGTTGGATAAGCCCTTTAAGGAACAACTCCTCCCATCAAAGTTTTCATACTATTAATATAATTCAATCATCAGCTTACTGTACCTTCTGCTAGTTCAGAGCGCCTTCACTCTAAACTTTAGGTGCTAAATGACATGAGGTTAAGATTGGATCCGCACATATTGTCTGCCAGTTTCCAGAATTCCATCGTGAGGTCAGTGTTTGCCGGGCAATCGCCATTATGTTGTGAATGACGTGATTTTAGCTATACATTTATCAGTCTAAAAGTTAAATTTACTCATTTTTTTTCCCTCCAGACTTTGGATTCCATTGATCTCGTATGGTAAGAGTTAGGTTTTGAAAGGGTTGTTTGGTCATATTAGTGACCTTTCCTGAGGCTAAGTCACCAATACCATATCAAATGGTTATTCGCTCCGGCAATGGTGTACCAGGTGTTGGACTCCCATTGATCTGACGTCAGTGACCTATCCTAAAAATAGGTCATCTATATGACTGGACGATCCCTTTAAGGCTGATCTATTTTTAATAATTGCAGAATTTTGTTTTGGTGGCATCGTGATAATTAGTGACGGGTCCAGAACCATATTTGCTCTGGGGCCAGGGCTTCTGAGTCGGCCCCCAATTACAATAATAATTATTATTTGCCATTGTTTTTTACGTACGTGTTCTATCTCGGTTTTTCTTCATATGTCTTAATAAATCTTCCCCTAACTTTTTGCTAGTTTTCTAGCAGCAACATGTTGCACATCTTGTTGCATAACATTTTTTGTGCAAAAATTTTTGACTTTTTGAGATTTTACGATGCTCTCGCCATGTAGACCGGTCGTCTTTAGCCTATATCAGAATCCTCACATGGCAATGAAAATTTTATATTTCTATGAAATACCTATAATAATCTAATATCAACACAATCCACCGATATAGCTGTGATTGGGGAGCATATTTTCTGTGGGTTCAAGTTCCAGATTTTTTGGCCTTGGGATATAAGAATTTTATTTATATAGCGCCACCATGTTCCGCAGAACTTTACAGACACATAAATGTGATATCATTCTGAATTATGGATATATTATAGTCGTGTTTGGTGTTTCGAGGATGGTGAATGTGAGCTCAGAAATATGGTGGTCATATTATTCCACCCGAAGGTTCCTGAGACAAAATGTGACGAAAATTAGAATTATGTTTTTTCACCCATGTTATGTGCATGCAATTGGCCATCCACCTCTCACCTGACCAGGAGGAGGTGAGAGGGGTCTGGATGGGACCTAGTAAAATCTGATCCAAGAAAAACTCCTATTCAGACACAGGAGCTATAATATAAATTGTAGATCTGTCTTCATTTCTGCAGCAATCTCCTCTGCAAAGAATCGCTCATGGATCTAATCTGCAAGAGCTTTATTTCTCCCTTTATTTGTAGCTCTATTAGCTATTTCATCTTTTTGTAACTTTATAAACGTTGTACCTTTTTTATATACTGTATATTAAATCTAAAATTTAATAAGTTTGTTTCTTGCTGTTCTAAACGTACCCACAACTATGAAGAGGGAAAGTATTGCCTGGTTGTTACCCTATGTATGTGGCAGCAAGAAGTGCGGTATGGATGTGTGAACTGGCTGTGGATGGGTTTAGCTCATTGTCGGACTATTGCAGTAAGTGAGTGTGAGAAGTGGAGTCCCCCTTTACAGTCACATCTAAGTTGTGTGCCATGGGTGGGTGGTGTTCTTGATATAAGTTATGCAGGAAGCCCACCCATATGCATTAGATCCAGCATGTGGAACAAGCAGGTTGGATGTCACCATGCCCAAACCTTTGTTCCTCTAGGCAATAAGCTATTGGCTGTTTTCTTGATGCCGGTTATACTGCTCCATCATTGAAATAAACTTGCACTATAAAAATGTAAGCGGTTTTGTGATTGGTTTCTTTGGGCTACAAATAGTTAGATCCTGAAATATTTGGACAGCGACACAAGTTTTGGTATTTTAGCTGTTTACCAAAACATATTCAAGATACAGTTATGTAATCAACATGGGCTTAAAGTGAAGACTCTCGGCTTTAATTTGAGGGTATCCACATCCTAATTGGAGTAAGGGTTTAGGAATTACAGCTCTTTAATAGCTAGCTGCCTCTTTTTAAAGGGACCAAAATGCTCTCAAAAGCTCTAATGGGCTGTGTGGGCTATTCCCTCTTTAATCCATCATCAATTAGACAGGTAAAAGGTCTGGACCCAATTCCAGCTGTGGTGTTTGCATTTGAAAGCTGTTGCTGTGAACCCACAACATGTGGTCTAATGAGCTGTCAATGAAAGAAAAACAAACCATCATTTCATCACTCAAATTCAACCAAGTGCAGCAAGGTTGACTGGACAGCACTTCACATGACAGATGGACAATGACCCCAAACATACAGAGAAAGCAACCCAGGAGTTTAAGGCAAAAAAGTGGAGTATTTTGCAATAGCCGAGTCATCACCAGATCTTAACCCCATCGATCAGCATTTCACAGGATGAAGACAAAACGTAAGGCAGAAAAACTCAGAAACAAACAACTGAAGTCAGCTGTAGTAAAGGCGGCAAAGAATCACAAAGGAGGTAACCCAGCGTCTGGTGACGTCCATGGCCGCCAGACTTCAGACAGTCATTGCCTGGAAAGGATTCTCTACAAAGTATTAAAAATGAACATTTTATTTATGGTAAAGTTAATTTGTCCAATTTCTTTTGAGCCCGTGAAATGAGGAGGCTTTGTAGGACAATGGTTGTAATTCCCAAACATTTCACAGGATATTTTTTTCAACCCCTTTAATTAAAGCTGAAAGTCTCCACTTCAATTGCATCTGAGTTGTTTCATTTTAAATCCAAAATATTGGCCTGCAGAGCTGAAATCATGAAGATTCAATCCAAATATTTCTGGACCTAACTGAACATTTTTTTTTCTTTCTTTTTGCCAGCTTTTCATAATCCGCTCCCCCCTCATGTCCCTGTCCGTGCCACCCCCTAAGGCCCTGTATTAGGCAGTGCATCTGTTTTGCCCATATTATTCCTTTAAGACTGTTGTCCAGTTCCAATATTCATAGTGTCAGTAACCTAAAGATCACTTGGTACCTCTCCTCACATTCTTCGCCTTCCCTTTCCTATTGTCAAAAAGGCGTGTCCCTATTCGGCCTGATACTGGCCGCACTCATTGGACAGGCTGTTTAGGGACACACCCTCCAGCTGGAAACACCCAGTTGTCAATTTAACTCATATATTTCTAAGAGGAATAACAAAGTCAATAAACACAGAGTTCTAAGGAAAAATCCTACAGAATTGTAATAATGAAGAGCATATTTAGTAAAATAGTCACATTAGGAAAGGTAATGGGTCATCTTTAAGAAGACTTTGGCCGCTAGGTCCCAAGAAAGAAACGGTCTCATCTCTGGGTCTGTAGATACACAGCCATAGAAAGGTCGAAACGTTCATGCACATTTCCCATTCATTACAAGTAAAGATAACCATACAAATATTGATGAGCCAAACTGACCCCAACTCCACCGCTTTGACTTTTATGATGTGACATTGATATAGGAAAGCTCCATAATACACAATAAGTTTTATCATTATTGGGTAGAATTTCAGCAATAAGTCAATGTGCTTTCTCTGCAGCCAAGAGCCTCTCTTATCTATTAACGGCCAAACCCGTAACTGAGCTCATCTGTTTTCCATTTTAATAATGACTAAACTGGGAACCAAGTCTGAGAACGCTGAAGGAATAAGGATCTCATGATTGAACATGATTTACACCATCCCCAAAATTCACGCCATCCCTATATGGTAGGGGGAGACGGCGCCTTCTCACAAAATTCAGGATTTGCTATACAGTATTGAATAATATTCAGAATTAGAGATGAGAAAATACATTACGGTGGAATTGAATTCTAGTTGAATCTTATAAAAATTCACATTCGCAAAAATGCAGATTTTTTTTTTTCGTCTTTTTTTTGTAATTTGCTTCTACCCAGAGAAAGGCCATTAAAAATGTAATAAAAAAAATCCTTATACTCACATTACAGCTCTCCTCTCCGGCCCCTCTGCACCACTTATCCGGTCCTCGACACATCCTCAGACCATCGCTGCTCACACTGAAGTCCCCTCCGACGCTGGCTGGGACTTCCGGTTTTGATGAGGCACGGGAGTATTCTGCGTGTGAAAGGTCTCAACATCTTGGCATACGCCATGACCTTGAGTGTACATGCGCAAAACCCTCAAGTGCTTCTCACTCTTTGATGAGTGGGCTCATCTCTAGTTGTATGTTGCCAAGGATATTAATTCCTATAGGCCGCACTGTCAGGATATATCATTACAAGGCTGATGGGTTGAGCTGAAGAAAAGCCAAGCTTCTCCATTGTCTCCTCTTGTTCTCAGCTCTGAATAAAAGAAGTAATGGCCTTCCCACCTTTTTCGCAACTCTGTTCCCTATATCTATACTTTGTGTTCCAAATTATTATGCAAATAATATTTTCTCAGATTTTCCCAAATTACCTATATGAATTGCAGTCATTGTAATTTTCCAGTCAAATAACTATTAGAGCACAATTGAAAGGTTTTTGTACAAACTGCCTATGATAACAGGATATTTTTTAAAAAATAAAAAACTCAAACTGCACTCAAAATGCATGTTCCAAATTATTATGCACAGCAGAGTTTTCAACCTTTTCATTTTAATAAAGAACAAAAAAATGGTCATTTGTGAAATTATAAGCATTAGCAGGTTATTACAAACTGAAATCAAACAGTTTTCAACTCAAAACTTTATTCTAGGTGATGTTACATTTGCACATAGGACCCCTTGTTCGAAAGGAGCTTCTGAACTCTCTCGTCCATTGAATTTGTCAGGTTTTGGATGGTTTCTGCTTCAATTGTTTTGCATGAGGACAGAATACCCTCCCAGAGCTGTTGCTTAGATGTGAACTGCCTCCCACCATCATAGACACTCCTTTTGATGATGCTCCAGAGGTTCTCAATGGGGTTGAGGTCAGGGGAGCATGGGTGCCACACCATAAGTTTGTCCCCTTTTATGCCCATAGCAGCCAGAGATGCAGATGTGTTATGTGCAGCATGAGACGGGGCATTATCATGCATAAAAATGATTTTGCGGTGGAATACACGGTTCTTCTTCTTGAACCATGGCAGGAAGTGCTGTTTGAGAAACTCAACATACATTATGGAGTTCATCTTTACCCCCTCAGGGATCCTAAAAGGGCCGACAATGTTTCTCCCCATGATTCCAGCCCAAAACATTACTCCACCTCCTCCTTGTTGGCGCCGTAGCCGTGTTTGCATGGGGTGTCCATCAACCAGCCATCCTCCACTCCATCCATCTGGACCATCGAGATCATTTCATGCATGATAATGCCCCGTCTCATGCTGCACATAACACATCTGCATCTCTGGCTGCTATGGGCATAAAAGGGGACAAACTTATGGTGTGACCCCCATGCTCCCCTGACCTCAACCCCATTGAGAACCTCTGGAGCATCATCAAAAGGAGTGTCTATGATGGCGGGAGGCAGTTCACATCTAAGCAACAGCTCTGGGAGGGTATTCTGTCCTCATGCAAAACAATTAAAGCAGAAACCATCCAAAACCTGACAAATTCAATGGACGAGAGAGTTCAGAAGCTCCTTTTGAACAAGCGGTCCTATGTGCAAATGTAACATCACCTAGAATAAAGTTTTGAGTTGAAAACTGTTTGATTTCAGTTTGTAATAACCTGCTAATGCTTATAATTTCAAAAATGACCATTTTTTTGTTCTTTATTAAATAAAGTGCATAATAATTTGGAACATGCATTTTGAGTGCAGTTTGAGTTTTTTATTTTTTTTAAAATATACTGTTATCATAGGCAGTTTGTACAAAAACCTTTCAATTGTACTCTAATAGTTATTTGACAGGAAAATTACAATGACTGCAATTCATATAGGTAATTTGGGAAAATCTGAGAAAATATTATTTGCATAATAATTTGGAACACAGTGTATATTGGAAATAATCCATTTAGGAGTTTAAAAAAATGCATTTATTCTCCTAAATATATTACAAAGAGATTCCAGCAAGGAGACCCCAATATCTCATCAGTACATAGATACCACGGACTGTCCATGGCTTAAACTTCTCCTAGAGTCTAATAATTTCCACTCTACAGGGGATGCCTTGTAAAATCATCAACTAACGAAACTGTAGCCAAAGTGAAACTTTTTATAACCCTGATACTGATGTCTCCCCTAAACCTTCTTCTCAGGACATAGTAAATATCTAACTTCATGTTTCTGCATTTTCTTATGAATTTTTCACTTTTTTTTGTTTTTGTGCCATATGTTCATGTGTGGCACCCCAGGGGTCTGGTTGCCACAGTAATAGAGATATTATGTCTGAGAGCAAGTGGGAGGATTCTCTGGTCAGGAGCCCTAAGCATGCAACACGGTCCACCCAGACCTGGGAGGGGAGGAATCTGCCCTTATAAACTGGGTCTGGGGCGGGATTAAGTGCAGTTCCAGACACAGGGAGAGTTACAACAGAAGCTCTGTAGGAGCAGGAGCGAGTGCCAGAGGCTGGAAGCTAGAAAGCTCACCTTGGCTGAAGACACTAAACCCGGACACGGAGTCCGAGGCTGTGGGGACATCCAGGTCCAGCAGCAGAATCCAACCGGCAGGAGATTCCATGTCCTCTGGCCTTAGAAACCCGAAGGCACGGTCACAAGCAAGGGACCAGCACCGCCATCGAGAAGCAGAGGCTAACGGAAGGCCCCAAGTCACCGGCCATACGGGTGAGCACCACACGGTATACTCAGGGACGTGGGCTACTTCTACCCACATAGAGCAAGGTAGCCAGGAAAGAGTGCAGATAGTCGGGGAGGCCTACAACTCCACCTGGCCAGGGGAGTTCCTGCTTGCTCACAGACTGACCAGGCCCCTACTGCTAACCAGTACTTCCGGGAGGGTCTGCTTTATACCATCAGTAAAGACCCTGAACTGCACCACACGTCTCTGTGTTTCATCGCTGCACCAGCACCATTACTACTGGGACGCTCACACCATCACTCCCATCATCCACACTAGCTGCCCTGAGGCAATACTTCTCCCATGGGGAGTTATCCCATACTCGGCTACGCAAATTACATCAGCCTCAGCGGTCTGCAGTGCAGCGGCGGTCCCCACTGACCGCAATCCACGGGTGGCGTAGTCGGACATTGTTATTACTTAAGACTGCCACTGGTTTGACCGCCCTGGGCACGGACCGGGCCACCGCCACACTGAGACTACAACCCCCAGCGATCCGGCTCCGGGTATCCCCTGCACAGCACAGGCCCAGGGGGCGCATCAACTTTGGCGTAGTCGGCAGGATTTCGTGCCCGCAACCACCGGGTACTGCACGCCTGAAAAAGACTTTTATACTTACCTGTGGTGAAGTTTCCCGCCGTCCGGAGTCGTTTCCCGCCATCGGACGCCATCTTGGATCGTTTCCCGCCGTCTTCTGACGTCTTCCCGCCATCCGCAGCTGCTTCTCGCCTTCGGACGCCATCTTCGGGACGCCGCGCAGGAAGAAGAGGGGCGTGGACGCCGAAAGCGCGCGAGATCTGAAGCTCCGCCCCACGCACTGACGCTGCGCAAGGTCCTGGAAGGGAGGAAGAGCGACGCTGACGTCATCGGAGCGCGACGCCAGGTCCTCTACCCTGACGATCGACTGCAGAGCCACGGCCTACGGAAGAAGAGCATCGCAAGGTAGGCCACGGTCCACTAGGGGGGAAGGAGGATGTCGGACACCGAGGGGAGCTCCACCGCCACACCGGCCGCCAGCGCAACCGCTGCAGCGGTCATGCCCTATATCCCGGGGGCAACCTGGCTGCCCCAGTACTCAGGGGAGTCACATACCCTGAGTGACTTTAGGGAAAGACTTGATAGCCTCTTCCAGGTATACCCCCTCACAGAAGAGCAAAAAGTGAGCATTCTGGTGGCCCAGTTAATCGGGGCAGCCCAAAGGGAGGTAAAGTCCTGGTCACCTGGGAAGAAGAGGACTGTCAGAGAAATACTAGCCCGGCTGAAAGACACATTTGACACCCGCACCTCAGCCGAGATAAAACTAAGATTTTACGGGTGCAAACAACGGGCACACGAAAATATAAGAGACTATGCTCTAAACCTACAAGAGGCCCTGAGAGTCATTAAGCAGGCAGACCCTGACAGCGTGGGAAATGAAGACAAGCTGTTGACCGAACAATTTATTGAGGGTCTACTGTGCAATGCCCACTGAACCCAGTTGCGGGCAATGGCCTTACAGGACCCTGACCTGGACTTTGCACAGTTCAAGGACAGAGCCATCCGGGTGCTCCGAGAACCGGCACCAGGTGGCGCTGCGACCCACAGGCGCCCTGCGATCACTTATCACCAGGACGCGGCCCCCTTGTCTGCAGGGCCTGTGGGAGCTGATGCGCAGGCTTTGAACAATGACCCGGCTACAGACCTGCACCATCAGGTCCAAGAGCTGAATAAGAGCGTTACCGCGCTAACCAGAACTGTGCAGTCTTTACAGGTCTCTTCTCCAGGAAAGATCCAGCTGGCATCCGGACCGGAGGACATCCCGTGGCGCCGACTGAGGAGGACCCCACCGGCCAGAGGGAGACCCAGCGACAGATACAACGAGGAACGACGACCCACCTGCCGCCGCTGCAATCAACCCGGACATATGGCAAGGTACTGTCATTTAAACGGGCACAACCTGGGGTAGAGGGCCAACCCCCAGGCTTAAGATCATCAGGCCCATCGAACTGGCGTGACAAATACGTAGGGGGACGTCCGGTCTTGCCTGTGGTACTGGATGGCATTCCTATGAGTGCCCTACTAGACACCGGGTCACAGGTCACCACCATCCCGTACGTGCTCTTCAAGCGGTACTGGAATGACTCGGACATAACCCGCTACCCAGATGACGACCTCAGCATTATAGCCAGCAATGGTCAGCCCGTGCCCCAGATAGGATTTAAAGAAGTGACCATCAAGGTCGGTAAGGTTGAACTGCCGGCACAAGGACTTATCATTGTGGACATTGACCGTCGCGAGAGTCACCCAAAAATAACCCTAGGTACTAATGTAATCGAAAACTGTCTTGCAGAGATGATTCTTATTTTGCAACAGGTTGCCAAGAACGCCAGTTCCAGCCAGCAGCGTGTCCTCCAAAAAGAGATCCGGGCACTGATGAAACGGCAACAGGTGGAACTATCTGGTGGTGAGATAGGTAGCGTGAGAATGTGTGACCCGTTCCCTATTGCCATGCCCCCAAAAAGTGAGATGATGATTTGGTGCCGGGCAGCTATTGGTCTAAGAGGTAGAGACTACCAAGCAATGGTAGAGCCCGTCTACTCAGACAGTAGGCCCACCATTTTGACAGCACGGGGGGTGGTCGATGTACGCCATGGGAGGGTGCCCGTCCGCGTCATCAATATCGGGGAGAGAGAAGTATACCTGCCCCGGTATGCCACGCTAGCCAAATTGTTCACCATCAACCAGAACTCTGTACAGTCCGTGGAACCCTTGCCTCCATCTCAACCAGAGGAAGGTAACGGCTCTAAGAAACCAATGGAGGACTGGTGTCAGCAACTGCATTTGGGTACTGACTCCACTCCCTCACACCAAAAACAGGGAGTCTATTGGGTGGTTCAAGAGTACGAGAGAGTGTTTAGCAAACACCCGTTAGACTTTGGGCGAGCGGAAGGGGGTAGAACATCACATCCCCACGGGAGACCATCCTCCCATAAAGGAGAGATACCGACCCGTACCCCCTGCACACTATCAACACACCAAGGGGATGCTAAAAGACATGAAGGAGGCTGGGGTAATTAGGGACAGCTGTAGCCCCTGGGCAGCTCCACTAGTCTTAGTGAAAAAGAAAGACAACACCATGAGAATGTGTGTAGACTACAGGAAGGTCAACCGTATCACACACAAAGATGCGTACCCGTTACCAAGGATAGAAGAGTCCTTAGCTGCATTAAAATCTGCTAACTTCTTCTCTACTTTGGATCTCACTAGCGGGTACTGGCAGGTTCCTGTAGCAGAGGCGGACCGGGAGAAGACCGCATTCACCACCCCGATGGGACTCAGCGAATTTAACTGTATGCCGTTCGGACTCTGCAATGCACCAGGAACCTTCCAACGGTTGATGGAATGCTGTCTGGGACACCGGAACTTCGAGACGGTCCTACTATACCTGGACGATATCATCGTCTATTCCAAAACCTATGAGGACCATCTGGAACACCTGGCAGAAGTGTTTGAAGCCCTGGCAAACTATGGCCTAAAGGTAAAACCCTCGAAGTGTCATCTACTGAAGCCGAAGGTACAGTACCTGGGACACGTGGTGAGTGCTGACGGAGTAGCCACCGACCGTGACAAGATCACCGTGATTAAGGACTGGCCAAGACCATCCAGCATAAAGGAAGTGCGGCAGTTCCTCGCGTTGGTAGGCTACTACCGAAGATTCATTCCCGATTTTACCAAGAAGGCAGCTCCTATGCAGGACCTCCTGATAGGCCAGTCCAGGAAGGCCAAAAACCAGAAGCCACCCTTCAAATGGGAAAAGCTGGAAGAGGAGTCCTTCCGCCAGCTGAAGATGGCCCTCACGGGGGATGAAATCCTGGCGTACCCTGATTACAGCCAGCCCTTTATCCTCCACACGGACGCAAGCAACATCGGGCTAGGAGCCGTACTGTCCCAGATCCAGCAGGGAAGAGAACGGGTATTTGCTTACGCCAGCCGAAAACTGCGACCCACGGAAAGAAACCCTGAGAATTACAGCTCGTTCAAGCTAGAGTTCCTGGCAGTGGTGTGGGCAGTAACCGAACGTTTCAAGCATTACCTTGCCTCTTCCAGGACAACAACCCGTTGACACACCTGGACACTGCAAGACTGGGTGCCCTGGAGCAGAGATGTATGGCCCGCCTGTCCAATTATGAGTTCACGATCAAATACCGGGCAGGACGCTCCAATACCAACGCGGACGCCCTGTCCAGGATGCCAAACCTACCGGACGAAGGGGAGGATCCAGAAGAATTGGAAGAGATCGAACTCCCTGCGTTTCACCATCATGGGATTACCCAGTATTCCCACCGTGTGAGGGGCCAGCGATCCGCTACGTTCAACCCCTTACCCCACTACAACTGGGCGGAGACGCAAGACAGTGATCCCGCAGTCCGTCTGGTGAAGGAGATGCTGACCCAGGCTGACGCCCGCCTGGACCCAGACGCTCCGAAAGAGACCAAGCAACTGTGGACGGAAAAGAGCAGACTGTTTCTCTACAAGGAGAAGTTGTGCCACAGAATGGTCAATTCCCGGACACATGAGCTGATCTGGCAGGTGGTGGTACCGAGACGGGATTCAGCTATGGTGCTGGAGGCCTACCACAATGGGGCAGGGCACTTCGGATGGAAGAAGCTGGAGTTCCTGCTGCGTGAACGGTTCTACTGGATAGGCATGAGAGGAGCCATTGAGAGATGGTGTAGAGACTGTGGCCCGTGCAATCTAAGAAGAAGGGACCGTGCCAGCCAGAGAACTCCCCTGCAGCCCATCATCACCAGGCAGCCGCTGGAAATGGTCGCTCTGGACCATGTTAAACTGGCTCCAAGCAGAAGCGGGTATGTCTACGCCCTAACCATCGTGGATCACTACTCCCGGTTCCTGGTGGTGGTCCCTGTCAAAGACCTGACGGCTCAGACAGCAGCCAGAGCCTTCCAGCTGCACTTCTGCCGCCCACACGGGTACCCGGACCAAGTGCTGACGGACCAAGGACCAGCCTTCGAAGCGGAGGTCTTCCAGGAGTTCTGCAACCTGTATGGCTGCAAGAAGATAAGAACAACGCCCTATCAACCCCAAACCAATGGACTCTGCGAGAAGATGAACCAGGTGGTGATAGATCTGCTAAATACATTGCCCCTGGAAGAACGCAGTCTGTGGCCTGAGAAACTGCCCGATCTGGTGGACCTGTATAACCACATCCCGGTAGGTTCCACAAACTGTACCCCGGCTTACCTAATGCGAGCAAGACCTGGTAAGCTGCCTGTTGACCTGGATATGGGAGTCCTGACACCTGAGGACACCTCGCCAGAGGCAGACTGGGATACAGAACGGCAGCAGCAGTACCGGAAAGTACAGGAGAGCGTCGAGCGAAGTCTCTGCCAATCAAGAGAAAGGCAGGAGAGGACTTATAACCAACATGCTCCCGCTGTTCCCCTGGTACCTGGAGAGCAGGTCTTGAAAAGAAAAAGGGGGCTCCATAAGTTGGACGACCAGTGGGAAAAGGACCCGTACACCGTACTGCCCTCAAGCCACAATAATCCAAAGGTGTACGTCATCAGCAAGGATGGAGGAGAGACCACAGCCACTGTCTCCAGAGACCACCTGAAAAAGTGCCCCGAGAAGTTGCAAAGCACGGATGAAGATCAGGAAGACCCTCAACCCGTAGAGGAAAAGGAGGAAATGATCAGCACCGTACTCGGAGACTTTCCCCAGTCCTGGACACAAGTAAACAACACTATCGTGGTGCCCGTCCTCACATTTCTCCAGCCAGCCCCTCAAGTGCCTACAGAAGACCAGGTAGAGCTGGAAGAGCAGCCGGCCCAGGAGGCAGAAGAGTCCACACCAGCAGCGCAGGAGGATCAACCCTCTGCTAGTAGTGAGCTTCCCGTGCCCCTAGTGAGCCAAAAAGTATGCAGACAGCTGCCCAGCTTACCCATAAAACCTCCTACACCCTGTAGTGCAGGACCAGTTAGTGAGCTCCGTAGGTCCACTAGAGTCACTAGAGGTCAGATGCCCGCTCTAGGAAAATATAAACTAATGCACTGTGAATTTATCTGTTTAACTGTTTATGGTTTATGTTTGTTGCCTGTTATTAATTATGTTTCTCAGTTACCCTGCAGATTTCTATGGACTAACAGGTTATGGACGCTGGATAACCGGAACAATTCTTGTAGATAGTTGCACCTTGGTGCCTCTTGCGAAGACGGCCACGGAAGAGAAAACCTGTCTGGCGTGGCCTCCTTGCGGCCCAAAGTAGCTAGCTTCAGCCTTGCAGCCACGCCCAGGGCCAACGCAAGGGGTTTGCTTTGGACAGGTCGCCTACTTCGCTTAAAGCTTCACCTTGGGTGACATGGACACCCTCTTGTTTCACAAACTTCACCTTGGGTGATATGGACACCTGGTTGCGGACACGCCGTGACCTTTAAAGAACTAAATCTTCTTGTAAATATGTTATTGTATTATTGTTATACCCTGCATTTATGTTTCTTTAAAAATGTGTTTAGTCCCGGAGTACTAAAATTTACTAGGGGGGAATGTGGCACCCCAGGGGTCTGGTTGCCACAGTAATAGAGATATTATGTCTGAGAGCAAGTGGGAGGTTTATCTGGTCAGGAGCCCTAAGCATGCAACACGGCCCACCCAGACCTGGGAGGGGAGGAACCTGCCCTTATAAACTGGGTCTGGGTCGGGATTAAGTGCAGTTCCAGACACAGGGAGAGTTACAACAGGAGCTCTGTAGGAGCAGGAGCGAGTGCCAGAGGCTGGAAGCTAGAAAGCTCGCCTTGGCTGAAGACACTAAACCCGGACACGGAGTCCGAGGCTGTGGGGACATCCAGGTCCAGCAGCAGAATCCAACCGGCAGGGGATTCCATGTCCTCTGGCCTTAGAAACCCGAAGGCACGGTCACAAGCAAGGGACCAGCACCGCCATCGAGAAGCAGAGGCTAACGGAAGGCCCCAAGTCACCGGCCATACGGGTGAGCACCACACGGTATACTCAGGGACGTGGGCTACTTCTACCCGCATAGAGCAAGGTAGCCAGGAAAGAGTGCAGATAGTCGGGGAGGCCTACAACTCCACCTGGCCAGGGGAGATCCTGCTTGCTCACAGACTGACCAGGCCCCTACTGCTAACCAGTACTCCCTGGAGGGTCTGCTTTATACCATCAGTAAAGACCCTGAACTGCACCACACGTCTCTGTGTTTCATCGCTGCACCAGCACCATTACTACTGGGACACTCACACCATCACTCCCATCATCCACACTAGCTGCCCTGAGGCAATACTTCTCCCGTGGGGAGTTATCCCATACTCAGCAGCGCAAATTACATCAGCCTCAGCGGTCTGCAGCGCAGCGGCGGTCCCAACTGACCGCAATCCACGGGTGGCGTAGTCGGACATTGTTATTACTTAAGACTGCCACTGGTTTGACCGCCCTGGGCACGGACCGGGTCACCGCCACTCTGAGACTACAACCCCCGGCGATCCAGCTCCGGGTATCCCCTGCACAGCACAGGCCCAGGGGGCGCGTCACATGCATTACCTTCCATGGGAGAGACCTAAACAAGTCTGTGTTGCATAGGGAGGCATTCTATTGTATTGCAGATAAACCTTCTTGTAACTATTTAGGATTATGCAGCTTTTGGTGTTAAAAATGTTGTTACCAAACTTAACTCACGCACCAAGCAAAATACATTCGTCTATTGTAGACGAGAGTTGAGCAAAACGATTCTCAGGACCCTAGTCCTTCGGTAATCCATGGCCACTGGTCCAGAGCCCTGCAAATCTTTTACTTGCCGGCAGCTCCAGCTTCGCTTTTGAGTAGTTGACCCGGGGCGATGTCATCGTTGTGGCAAAACGTAGACATGACGTTGTGCCGTGCCAAATAATCAAAAGGGGATTCGAAGATGCTGACAGGTAGGATAAGGCTTGTAGGGCTCTCGTCTGGTGGCCATGGGCTACTGAAGTAGTTGCTGGTTCAGGTTCCTGCTATTGATTTTCTTCATCTTTACCAAAGACCATATTTATTCAGAATCTCAGCCAGTGCCATCCTCTTGGCAGTCCGTGAGGTAGAAAGCTCATAAGGAACACCCTCGACATGTTGTAACTCACATCAAAGCCACTGAGTGGCCAAGCATGGACACACATAGCATAAACATCTCCCAACAGAGTCCTGCAAAACCATATATACATTTTTTCTACCCAAAGCCGATATCTTGAGCCAAAAGGAAAGGTAGAGAAGGACATATTATTTTACTAATGAAATTCTAATAATCGCTTCTGTTTTCTGAATTTATTATTTTTTTTTTTAATTTTATTAATATTTTTCAAAGATACAAAAAATACCATTGCCCTGTGTTAATTTTGCGACGACTATACCACAGTCTGGAATGTCTTACCAATTTGGTGCAGAATCCCCGTAGTTGAGAGAAGATCCTCCTACTTTTCAGGTGCTGTAGTGAAATAGTGCAGAGACTGATCCTATGTGCGGACATACTACTGACGTATTAATACAGAATCGTTATAGCACTGTCCTTTCCCAGAGCACATTACCTTTATACAAAAACCAAGGTGTGGGAGTAACAAAAAAAAAAATTAAAAAATTTAAAAAAATTTGAATGTTGAAAATATCCATAAAGTAAATTTGGGAGAAGGAAGAAAAAAAAGTCTAGATAAAGGGTAATAGAGTGTACACGTAATATGAAGAGAACACAAAAATATGTTGTGGGTTACAAATTTGCTATCAGTTGAATATGAATTGTAACACGTCGTATGAAAACGAGTCCTTAAAACATGTAGGTCGACTGCTCTTCCGCAGTAGCAGACTTTTTTTTTTTTAATATCTTCAGAAGGGGTTAGAAACAACTTCTCCGATTGTTCTTACAGGCTGATAATCCAGTCTGATGATTTATCAAGGAGAAATATTACAATATAGGGAAGAGTCTGTGACGATTGTCTCCATATGTAAACATCAGCTAACCAGGTAGTTGTGCATTTCTCTGGAGTTAATACTTAAAACCACTCCTGAGTGATTACCTGCGAAGACGAAGAGAGAAAGAATTAGTCAAAGGATTGGTAGGTTTTTTTTATTGAATTTTTATTAAATCAAAAAAAAGGGTAATTTTATCACAAAAATCTAAAATAAAAAGGTGTAGTAACAACAAAGAGAAAAATAATTGTGCGCTTATCCATGGTGGCTCATGGATGTCCTGGTGAGTCGGTAGGGATCATCTATCAGTGGAAAGGTACATCGATTCTCCGTTGGGTATTAAAGTATAACTCCACTTTGGAACATTGTTTTACAGTTTTAAAAAATGCGGAATTTTTTTTTTTTTTTTTTTTTAAAAAGATCTAGTTTTCTTTATCTTGTTGACATCTTGAGTTGGTACCTGTCTCCTTCTCCATTTAAGAGTTGCAGTGAAAATTCTGCTGGTTGCCACTTGGAATTTGTCAAACTTTAAGCAATACTTCCGACTTTTTTTCAAAGAGCGATGTAGGCGATTCCGGAGTGCTAAATTTTTCATAATCTTCATACTTCCAGTTCCATGACCCCTTTTCCCATCCCCTGAATATGGGCATTCTGTCTGATAATGGCACTGACACAGCGCTTGCTTTAAGGAGGTTCTGAGAGGTTTTTGTGGCATCAGGAAAATTTACCAAATCATTTTGTAGACCCTACTTTTCCAAGGAGCCGTGTAGACATTCAGTTTGCTGAATACTCTACATACAGTGTCAGACTGGAGAACATTGGGCCCACCAGAGAATTTGATTCTAAGGGCCCTCCTTTTTCCCCCATTCCAGAGCCCCATAGCAGCCGCAACGTTTGCACTATGAACTCTCCTGAAAGAGAAGACAGGGCCAATTCTCCGGTTCTCTGGTGGGCCAGTCCAACCCTGGCTACATATCTAAAAGATATACTCTTGTCTGGTGAAGTGCAGAAACCAAGTTTGAAATGAGTTGCCCAAGGAAATATCAAGTTTTGTTCCGTCGAGTTTCCACTATGTTTTTTCTGTTTTAAGAGTACGTATCATTTGCAAATTTTTTTTATAAACCCAAAGGGCTGCAAAATGCCTTTCATCTACCATAGCTTTAACTCTTTTAGAGTTAGTGACCCCCTGAACAGGTTCTTCAGGGGACAGAGGGACAACATGCCAGCCTTCGAGATCTGGCTGCAAATTGTGGCACTCATGATCAATACAAGATAAGAAAACTCATCCCTATACATAATATATTAATGTTGAAAAGCGGAGTATCACTTTAAAGAGTGCATATAATCTTAAAGGACAAAAAGGGATGGGTGTAGATATTCCACCTGGCATGCCACTGACCTGCGATTGAACACTGGCAGGCATCGACAATAAAGGGACCTTGTAGCTGCTCAAGAATCCTCCTCTCCCAGAAAGTGTCACTGCAAGGCAATGGTGTGGAGGAATCCCAAGGGTGGGCCGTAAAAAAACAAACAAACAAGCAAAAATAAAGTATATGGGAAAATGAAGTAGAGGATGAGCAAGATCTTCTTGATGGATGCTCAATGGATGGACGCTCAATGACTTAAAGGGCCACTAAGTTGATCAAGTAGAAGGTGGTTGATGTTTCCATTAAAACAATCTTAAAGCGTACCTACCGTTACAAAATATATATACAATACAGACCAAAAGTTTGGACACACCTTCTCATTTAAAGATTTTTCTGCATTTTCATGACTATGAAAATTGTACATTCACACTGAAGGCATCAAAACTATGAATTATCACATGTGGAATTATATACTTAACAAAAAAGTGTGAAACAACTGAAAATATGTCTTATATTCTAGGTTCTTCAAAGTAGCCACCTTTTGCTTTGATGACTGCTTTGCACACTCTTGGCATTCTCTTGATGAGCTTCAAGAGGTAGTCACCGGAAATGGTTTTTACTTCACAGGTGTGCCCTGTTAGGTTTAATAAGTGGGATTTCTTGCCTTATAAATGGGATTGGGACCATCAGTTGTGTTGTGCAGAAGTCTGGTGGATACACAGCTGATAGTCCTACTGAATAGACTGTTAGAATTTATATTATGGCAAGAAAAAAGCAGCTAAGTAAAGAAAAACGAGTGGCCATCATTACTTTAAGAAATGAATGTCAGTCAGTCCGAAAAATTGGGCAAACTTTGAAAGTGTCCCCAAGTGCAGTTTTAAAAACCATCAAGCGCTACAAAGAAACTGGCTCACATGAGGACCGCCCCAGGAAAGGAAGACCAAGAGTCACCTCTGCTTCTGAGGATAAGTTTATCCGAGTCACCAGCCTCAGAAATCGCAGGTTAACAGCAGCTCAGATTAGAGACCAGGTCAATGCCACACAGAGTTCTAGCAGCAGACACATCTCTACAACAACTGTTAAGAAGAGACTTTGTGCAGCAGGCCTTCATGGTAAAATAGCTGCTAGGGAACCACTGCTAAGGACAGGCAACAAGGAGAAGAGACTTGTTTGGGCTACAGAACACAAGGAATGGACATTAGACCAGTGGAAATCTGTGCTTTGGTGTGATGAGTCCAAATTTGAGATCTTTGGTTCCAACCACAGTGTCATTGTGCAACGCAGAAAAGGTGAATGGATGGACTCTACATGCCTGGTTCCCACCGTGAAGCATGGAGGAGGAGGTGTGATGGTGTGGGGGTGCTTTGCTGGTGACACTGTTGGGGATTTATTCAAAATTGAAGGCATACTGAACCAGCATGGCTACCACAACATCTTGCAGCGGCATGCTATTCCATCCGGTTTGCGTTTAGTTGGACCATCATTTATTTTTCAACAGGACAATGACCCCAAACACACCTCCAGGCTGTGTAAGGGCTATTTGACCAAGAAGGAGAGTGATGGGGTGCTACGCCAGATGACCTGGCCTCCACAGTCACCAGACCTGAACCCAATCGAGATGGTTTGGGGTGAGCTGGACCGCAGAGTGAAGGCAAAAGGGCCAACAAGTGCTAAGCATCTCTGGGAACTCCTTCAAGACTGTTGGAAGACCATTTCCAGTGACTACCTCTTGAAGCTCATCAAGAGAATGCCAAGAGTGTGCAAAGCAGTCATCAAAGCAAAAGGTGGGTACTTTGAAGAACCTAGAATATAAGACATATTTTCAGTTGTTTCACACTTTTTTGTTAAGTATATAATTCCACATGTGTTAATTCATAGTTTTGATGCCTTCAGTGTGAATGTACAATTTTCATAGTCATGAAAATACAGAAAAATCTTTAAATGAGAAGGTGTGTCCAAACTTTTGGTCTGTACTGTATATATCTCCACAGAGAGCTGTAGATATAGTGCAGTCACATCGTGTGCAATCTACATATTTTACATCTTTTCCTTCCCTCTGATGCGTTGTGTAAATGCACATTTTCCTTCTCCATGCTTATTGTGGCCTCTTCCTAGTGTGATGTCAGAGCTGTGTGATCTAAGCCAATCAGATTATACTCCCGCTCTTTCACTGAAACTATCAGAACCTGCAGTTGCAGCCCCCTCCTCCCTCTCCTTTTATGTTATTTTTTTATGATTATTTACAGGTGGGGAAAAGACCACCTTTATACCAAGGTGGTATATATTTGCTGTTGATTTATGCAAAAGAGGAGATAAGTATGCTTTAAGAAAATTATGTAATGCAGCCCCATGTTTCTTGTCTTGCCGTAGATCAATTTTTTTTTTTATACGTTCTTATATACCAGGTCTGAACATTTTTAATTTTCATTATTTTTAGAGTTTAGTGGTCCTTTAAAAGGAAATAAAATCAAGCTATGGATGTTAATGGTCTTGTAAAAGTAACATTCAATGATGCTGAGAGCAAAGCATAAAAAAATATCTCTTTTTCGCAGGAGACACATAATGCTGGTTGGCCATACTGCATGTGCAACATCAAGTCTACAGAACTAAAGCTAGTGCAGGTATTACGAGTCTCCAAAATGATGTATCACCAGCAACCATTACAATTACAGACAACAGTGAAACTATCCGACAGAACAGCAGAGAAACTTGGAGGACATTGGGAAATGATTACGTGATCTTATCTACAGTGGGTATGGAAAGCATTCAGACCCCTTTAAATTTTTCACTCTTTGTTTCATTGCAGCCATTTGGTAAATTCTAAAAAGTTCAGTTTTTTCTCATTAAAGTACACTCTGCACCCCATCTTGACTGAAAAAAACAACAGAAATGTAGAAATTTTTGCAAATTTATTAAAAAATAAAAACTGAAATATCACATGGTCATAAATATTCAGATCCTTTGCTCAGACATTCATATTTAAGTCACATGCTGTCCATTTCCTTGTGATCCTCCTTGAGATGGTTCTACTCCTTCATTGGAGTCCAGCTGTGTTTAATTAAACTGATAGGACTTGAATTGGAAAGGCACACACCTGTCTATACAAGACCTCACAGCTCACAGTGCATTTCAGACCAAAGGAGAATCATGAGCTCAAAGGAACTGCCCAAGGAGCTCAGAGACAGAATTGTGGCAAGGTACAGATCTGGCCAAGGTTCCAAAAGAATTTCTGCATTACTCAAGGTTCCTAAGAGCACAGTGGCCTCCATAATCCTTAAATGGAAGAAGTTTGGGACCATCAGAAGTCTTTCTAGACCTAGCCGCCCAGCCAAAGAAAGCAATTGACGCGCCCCCCTGGGCCGTGGGGCACCCGGAGCCGGGCCTGTAAATGCTGGGGGTTGTAGTCACCGTGGCGGTGACCCGGTCCGTGACCCATGGCGGTCAAACCAGGGTAGTCTATGTGTCTCTGTTATATATAGTCCGACTACGCCACCTGTGGAATGCGGTTATTGGGAACCGCGGCTGCGGGGCAGTCAGCTGAAGCTGGTGGTATGTGCAGCAAGGTGATGTAACTCCCCACAGGAAGAGTGGAGCTTCAGGGCAGCGTGTATGGATGATGGTGGTGATAGTGTCGGGATCAGTAATGATAACACGGAGTCAGATAGTGCAGTCCCAGGTCTTTTACTCACGGTTAAAGCAGTTCCAGTTCCAGGGCCAGTGTAAGAGCCCATGGCGTCCTGTGCTCACGCAGTGAGGGGCTCGGACGACCCTCAGATATCTCCAGAGTATTTATCAGGACCCCCTTCTATGTGTCCTTTCTGGCCTTCTCCCTGCACCTCACACCTAGTAGCACTCCTGTCCGGTGTCCTTGGGCCTTGGTGGGCGACGTGTGTTCCGTCCCCTGGGTCCTATGCGGCCACCTTCCTAGTACACTGGTATGGACTTATGGTCTGCGGTATTTGAAATGCTGCAGCCTCCGGTTCTCTAGTTAGGCTTTGTAGCTCTTGGCTAGTTAAGGGACCGGTTCCCTTTCTCCGGCCTGATCCCCCTACCTCCTGGCAGCGGCGGGCGTACGGGTGGCTTGCTGCACGGCCCGTACCCCTGGGGTCCCTTCTCTTCTCGTCCTGGAGCCTCTCCGGCTCCCCTTCTCTCCTTCAGGCCTCCTGACTTGGCCCGCCTGTGGAGCAGAGCTCGTGCAGAGCCTCTGCTTCTGTCACTTCTGACTGAACTCTCTCTCTCCACTGAACGCTGATCTAAGATGGTTCCTTACTTTTATACCTCCTACTCCAGTGCTTCCAGGAGCTACGTCCTCCACCCATCCACTACATAGTTCCCCCTCTCTAAGTGGTTCCTCCCCACTCCAGCCAGGGATCAGGGACTGTGCTCTCACGTAGGAGCAATCTCGCCCTGTCCCCCGGAAATGTGGTGTAGTGGATGTAGTGTTAGGGTCCTGAGCCATACTCCTTCCTTACCTGAGAGTGAGATACCACACCTCTGGGTGAGATGCAATACCTCTGTGGCGACCGGACCCTCAGGGGCGCCACACAATCGTAGGAGAAGAGCCTTGGTGAGAGAGGTAAAGAAGAACCCCAAGATCACTGTGGCTGAGCTCCAGAGATGCAATAGGGAGATGGGAGAAAGCTCCACAAAGTCAACTATCAATGCAGCCCTCCACCAGTCGGGCCTTTATGGCAGAGTGGCCCAATGGAAGCCTCTCCTCAGTGCAAAACATATGAAAGCCCACATAGAGTTTGCTCAAAAACACATGAAGGACTCCCAGAGTATGAGAAATAAGATTCTCTGGTCTGATGAGACGAAGATAGAACTTTTTGGTGATAATTCTAAGCGGTATGGGTGGAGAAAACCAGGCACTGCTCATCACCTGCCCAATACAATCCCAAATTTTAAAACATGGTGATGGCACCATCATGCTATGGGGGTGTTTTTCAGGGACAGGACGACTGGTTGCAATTGAAGGAAACATGAATGCAGCCAAGTACAGAGATATCCTGGATGAAAACCTCTTCCAGAGCTCTCTGGACCTCAGACTTGGCCGAAGGTTCACCTTCCAACAAGACAATGACCCTCAGCACACAGCTAAAATAACAAAGGAGTGGCTTCAGAACAACTCTGTGACCATTCTTGACTGGCCCAGCCAGAACCCTGACCTAAACCCAATTGAGCATCTCTGGAGAGACCTGAAAATGGCTGTCCACCAACGTTCACCATCCAACCTGATGGAACTGGAGAGGATCTGCAAGGAAGAATGGCAGAGGACCCCCAAATCCAGGTGTGAAAAACTTGTTGCATCATTCCCAAGAAGACTCATGGCTGTACTAGCTCAAAAGGGTGCTTCTACTCAATACTGAGCAAAGGGTCTGAATACTTATGACCATGTGATATTTAGGTTTTTCTTTTTTAATACATTTGCTAAAATCTCTACATTTCTGTTTTTTTCAGTCAAGATGGGGTGCAGAGTGTACTTTAATGAGAAAAAAAATGAACTTTTTAGAATTTACAAAATGGCTGCAATGAAACAAAGAGTGAAAAATGTAAAGGGGTCTGAATACTTTCCATACCCACTTTAGATGTATCCAGCCTTAAATTCTCTTAAATTTGGTTTGGACTCACAAAAGAAATTCAATACAATATTCTGACATCCTAGCCTAGACAAACTGCAATTCACGTCATGACCTCTAGTTGGCCACATATAGCATAAACAATTCCCAACTGAGCATTGGCTGGTTATCTTGAATCACACATCTCAAGATATTTTGAACCAAGAGTTAAAGTAAGGAAGGACACATCTGTGGCTTATAAGTCTTCCAGAAAAATAGTTTATTATTAGAGATGGGAGAATTGATTCGCAGGACTCCGGTCTGGCCAGGTCAGTAATCTGTGACTGCTGGATGGAAGCTTGCAAGGGTCATTACCTCTCGATATTTCCATCTCCTCTGTGATTAGCCGGGTTGGTGAGTTGTCGTGTGTATCATGCCACAATGCTGAAGTTGCACCGGATCGGCTAAGAAGAGCCAGGAATGTCAGGAGGTAATAGGGGATTTGCAGAGCTCCCGCCCAGCAGTCATAGTTACTTTGGTTGATGGACCAAAGTCTTGCAAATCGGTTCTCCGATCTCTAATTACTATAGTATAAAATGTTTTTATTTACCAAAAACAACATTGAAAACATGATCACTCCATAATCCATCGGATCAGACAGTTACACTCCTACTTTGATGGTTTTGTTCACTGACAAAAACACAATTTATCTGACTTTCTCCCTACAGGTTCATGTTAATAAATCATCTGTGGGAAATTTAGATAATGGGCATGAGAATTTTTGGTTGAAGGGGTTGTCCTCTATGTTAAAAATGAATCTTAATGGGCACATGGTGGTGTAAAAAATAATAAAACACACTATACTCACCTACTGGACGACGCGGCTCCTCCACCAGTCTTCTGGTATTAACATGGTATGGGGCAAAGCTCCAAATCCAGAAAGCAGCCATTGATCGGCTGCACCCTTCACATTCTGTCTGAACAGGAAGAAACATCTCTCCTATTTTTCGGAGGAAGGAACGTTGTCGGACTGCTAGGTGGGTAATTTTTCTTTTTTTTCACACCACTCTGGCCCGTTAAAGAGCAACTAAAGTTTTTTATTTCTTTTTTTAATTTTGTCCAGCATGGAAAGTTAGGAAACTTTGTATATGACTTTATTAGGGGATTTGTCTTCATTCCTGCAAAAGAAACTGCATGAAAGTGGCTTTCCCCCTGTGTATTTCCCTGCCATCAGCTGCATTTATTTCAGAACTTAGTCATTGGGAGTACAGATGATTGCAGTGATCGGTCAACATTCATAGGAAAGCACAGGTGCTGAGCTTTCACTGTTATCATCCGTACTCCAAAGGAGTACTTTCTGACATTCATGCGGCTGAAGGCAAGGAAAAAGCAGGGGTTTGGAAGCCACGTTCAGGCATTATCTAAAGGGATAAAGAGAAATCCCCCAATAAAGTGATTTGTAAAGTTTGATAACTTTCCATGCTGGACAAATTTATTAAAAAAAAAAGTTTAGTTACTCTTTACCTTTTAAACTAGTGGACTATAAAGTATGCACATGACCACCCTGGTCATTTGTAAAACTATCTAATAAGTGTTCTCCAACCTGCGGCTCTCCACTGACTGCAGAACTTCCGCCAGTCCCAGACATACTGGAAGTTGCAGTTTTACTACTGGTCTTTGGAGGGAATGTAGCTCCATTTCTCTTTTCTACTCCTAGTAACATGTAATAGACACTAGCATACTTGTACCAGGCAGAGAAAGAGTAGGGAACTGGGAAATATGGGTCAGATTCTAAAATATTGTGGGTATGAAGCATAGGGGAAGTATAAGGGACTAAAGTTTCGGTATTATATAAAAAAAACTGTTTAAAATTCCAGTAACTATCTCAAAGGTGCCGACTATGTCTTTGTTCATGAGTCGTAAAAATGTGCTTGTAAAAAATTGTAGATTATGACTAATTTCCAAGTTTGCCTAATAAAAGGGTGATGACCTGTTAGAACAACCCTTGTTTGTATGCTCTTTTAGGGCATATGTATTCATAGATGGGGTGTCTTCTATTTAGGGTCATTCTCTATTAGCCAGATTGGTCTACTGGTAGTTCTCTTTGGAGGACTCATCTAATTATGTGTTACATTCATTTGAATGGGCATCATGTAATACCACAGTTCTCCTTTAGTGGCCACTGCGGAAGAAAAGTGCAGCCACCCACAGCCCTGTCGATCATCTGGTTTTAACACTCAAGATAAAATTATTGTTATCATCTTTTGTTTTCCATGGTCACTAACAGTCATGTTCATAGTCGGGTAAGAGAAGACACCTGTCATGAATGACTGGGTTAAGGTCCTGCCATTAGGCAAAAGAGCAAAAATATCAAACTTGTCAAAAATTCTTAGTGTGAACACAATCCTTATGCTTTTTATGAAACAGTCATAAAAAGGAGAAGGATCAGACCAACGAGAAGGTCTGAGAAGAAGAAGTCTCCAGTATGGTCATCTTAAAGGTATATTCTCATGTTTTCCATAAATAGGGGATAGCTTCCTGATCGCTAGAGATCCGACGGCGGAGAACTGAGGCTCTGAAGAGCCTTGTGTGAATGGTGCGGTGGAAGATCATGCACGCTGCTGCCCCATTCATTCTTATGTGACCACATAAGATAAATGAGTCCATAAGACTGGCTGGAGCATATGATGACCACTGCTCCATTCATATAGGACTCTTCAGAGCCTCAGTTCTCGAGATCAATAGAGATCAAAGCAATTGAGAAGGTATCCTCTGTCCTTCAGGTAGAGGATACCAACCAAACTTGAGAATAGCCCTTTAAGGTATAGTTATTGGTTTATTCTATGAAACCGAATAATAGTATTCCCTCCATAGACCTTACTACCGGTTTTCCGTTACCTCTTGCATTTCCTAGCGTTTGCGTGTCCATGTCATCATCAATGAACTCTTCTCCCTGGATAATATTTTGTGTGTCTTCGCTGTGATTCACAGGACTTGTCATCTCCTGCTCCTTCTCGTTGTGCATCTGAGCGTAGACGTTCCTGCCGGGCATTTTCCTGTTCACACATAAAAAGAACACTGAAGAGCAGGAACTGCAGGATGATTATGTTGCTGATGTTGTATATTTAGGCTTTATAACTTTAGGCATCTAAGAGCTTTGCTTAAATTCACCTGTCACCGCCAGGTCAGAAGTGGCCAGTTTTTTCTCTAATTTTATTCCCGCTGTTCTCTTGAATATTCAATTTTTTGTGTTTATTTAAATCTGCCATATGGTTCCAGAGATATGGGCCATTTGATTTGGTGATAAATTTTAATGGTCTTTCTAAAGGGGCGTGGCTCACCGTTCCTCAAGGGCGTGTTTTTAGGTTGCTTTGCATAATTACCCTGTGACTCACGCCCCCTTTGTAAAGACCATAAAAAGTAGCAGTAAATAAAAAGGCCTGAATCTCTAGAACCGTATGATGGATTTAAAAAAAAGAAAGAAAAAAGTAAGGCCCAGGGGAGCAGCGGGAATAAAATAAGAGAACAAACTGGTCATTTATAGTGACAGGTCCTCTTTAAGGCCCTGTGTACTCCAAAAGCAAAAGCTACTTTTAGATCTTGAAATCTTCTACTTTTCAAGTGTTCATGTCCTGGAATGGTTGACAACCGCTTGTTGCTTCAAAGGATGCCATTAATGTGGTAAAAGTAATTAGTCAAATGGGGGGGGGGCAGCCATTGCGACCCTTCAATACGGCAGATAGCATGTTATAGAGGTATACAGATATTTAAAACATGCTGTAGGACTTTAGAGACAACATTAATGAGAAAAGTAAGTTTTCTCCCTCAAGTGCTCCTACCACTTCGCATTAAAGGGAATGTGTCATCAGAAAATCACCTACTTCTTTGTTAAATTGATTTTTTCAACATTTTGATTTTTTTTTACATTTTCCAAATCATTATCTATATTAAAAAAAGCAAAACAGAAAACTTGCAACTTTCACGCTGGCTACTAGGCCTTATACTAGATTCATACTTCCTGCTCAGTATAGACTTTTCAGCAGTCTCATTATCATAACAGACAAGATTATAATGAAAAGTAACACCTCTGTATACAGTAGATAATACTGGATCCTCGATTCACAATAGGTGATGTCACAGCTCACCTAATCAGCCTTTTTTACAGACACTTTTGCCCTGATTAGAGCATGCTCAGATAATACTTCTATAAAAACAAATAGGGTCCGAGCCAGTCTATTGCTGTTAATGTCCGTGTGAAGAACAGGAAGTAGGAGACTAATATGAGGCAGAATGGCCAGTGTAAAAAATGTGTGATTTTTATTTTTATATATATATATTTTTTTTACTATACAAAGTGGCTTGTGAAAGTATTCACCTCCCTTGTCATTTTTCATGTTTTGCTACCTCACAACCTGGAATTTCACTGATTTTTTTGAGGGTTTGCATCAGTTCATGTAAAGAACATACCTACTACAACTATAAACATTTTGTTTTCTTTTTATTTCGAAGCACACAAGGACAAAATTTCAGAAAACTTCAGTGTGCATAACTATTCACCCCCCTAAAGTCAGTACTGGGTAGAACCTCCTTTTTCTGCAATTACGGCTGCAAGACGATTTGGATAAGTCTCCATGAGCGTTCCACATCTTCAAGTTAGATGGTTTCCTCTGATGAACAGCAATCTTCAAGTCTGACCACAGATTCTCAATTGGATTAAGGTCTGGCCTTTGACTAGGTCACTCCATGTTTTTCCTTAAACCACTCGAGTGTTGCCTTAGCAGTATGCTTTGGATAATTGTCTTGTTGGAAGGTGAACCTCCGCCCCAGTCTCAAATCACTGACAGACTAAAACCAGTTTTGCTTAAAAATATCCCTGTATTTCGCACCATCCATCTTCCCCCTCAACTCGGACCGTTTTCCTGGTCCCTGCTGCCGAAAAACATCTCCACAGCACGATATTGTCACCACCATGTTTCACTGTGGGGATGATGTTATTGGAGTGATGAGCAGTGTTGGTTTGGCACCAGACATAGCGTTTACCTTGGTGGCCAAAAAGTTCAATTTTGGTTTCATCTGACCACAGCACCTTCCTCCATACTTTTGGGCAGTCTCCCACATGTCTTTTGGCAACCTCAAAATAAGCCTTACAATTTTTGTGTGTAAGTAAAGGCTTTTTTCGCCCATTCTTCCATAAAGGCCACCTGTCTGGAGTGTACGGCTTATTGTGGTCATTTGGACAGATACTCCAGTCTCTGTTAGGGAACTCTGCAGCTCCTTCATTGTTACTTTTGGTCTCTGTGCTGCCTCTCTGATTAATGCCCTACTTGCCCAGGCTGAGAGTTTTGGTAGGCAACCCTCTTTTGGCAGGTTTGTTGTGGTACCATGTTCTTTCCATTTGATAATGGATTTGATGGTGCTCCGGGAGATCATCAAAGATTGGGATATTTTTTTTATAACACAACCCTGACTTGTACTTCTCAACAACTTTGTCCCTGACTTGTTTGGAGATCTCTTTGGCCTTCATGGTGGTGTTTGGTTAGTGGGGCCTCTTGCTGTTGCAGGTTCTGTGGCCTTTCAGAAAAGGTAAAGTGTATACAGTATACTGACAGACTATGTGACACTTAGATGGCACACAGGTGGATGTCCTGTTACTAAGCATGTGACTTATGAAGGTAATTGCTTGCACCAGAAATTTGTAGAAAAGGGGGTGAATACATATGCACATCCCATATTTTAGTTATTTGATCCCATAAATTTAATTTATGCCTATATTTTTCTCAGTTCACTTCACCAACTTAGACTATTTAGTGTTGATGCATCACACACAAATCAGATTACAAAAATATTTAAACACAGGTTGTAATGTAGCAAAATAGATAAAAAGCCAAGGGGGTGAATAATTTTGCGAGCCAGTGTAGATCATGATTTGAAAATAAAAAAGCAACTTTCTTTGGGTTTACAGGGGCTCCCTGTAATCAGTAACTGATCTCTTTGGAAAAAGATCTTCTGATTCTATAGACTTTATACCCAAACCTCTGCAGCAATGCTTGTATGGTTTACCTGTATTTATATGTATTTCCATTGTCTGATCGAAAAAAAATGGTCAGTTTAGAAATGCTTCGACAGCCCCCATAGATATTTCTATGCTTATTCTTATTCAGGGGAGATTACTGCAGACTGGTTATGCAATGAACACAATGATAAAAAAAATCAGTATGCAGTGAGCTCTTCAGCTCCCCCTAGTGGCTGCAAGCAGCCAGGATGTTCTCATTTAAAGGCAGTCTAAGTGCAGCAATAAAATTGATAATAGACACCCTGATTATAACATTGTATTACTTATTGGATTGTACACAGTAGTTCTGAAAAAAAAAACACTGTCTTTTTCTCGCAGAGTACAGGAGAGGAAGAATCTCGGAGAACAATAAACTAGTGACATATTTCCTTTAACGGAGCTGTCCACTTTTGGGGCAATTTTTTTTTTAGCAGTTCTTTGGGGTCATAAAGGGATTGACTGGCTTATCTTTTAAAGGGCTACACAATCATATTAATGGTTTGAAGGAGTAAAAGTTTCTGATAGGTTCCCTTTAATGCAACTATTTTCCCAAATTGGGCATAAGAGTAAGGGATTCCTAAACCAGACAACTCCTTCAACCTGTGCCATTCCTATCTGCAGGACTGACACCAATCCATATTGGACTGCGATATCACTGAATCCATCGACGGATGTAACTTGCCTCTTGAACTTATATAGGATGAACGCTCCGACTGCTACAAGGCAGATGGCGAAGATGATCACGATTGCCCAGTAACCTCCTGTTCCTCCAATTGCCTGCGACTCTGCAGGAGAAAGCACAATATGTGGGTTAAGGAGAGTGCACCATAGTTTGGGTAGAAGATTTGGGTTGTGCATGTTTATACCGCTGTGTCCTATCTAGTGTAATAGAGCATCTATTTCATAGTAGAAGAAAAAAAACATTCATAGTAGGAATCTAATTCTTGGAAATCTCAAAGATCTTTTTTTGGTTCTTCACAATCACTGATGACTTTTAGGGAAAAAAAATATGCAAATTAGCTCCAATGCAGAAAGGAGAACATTGTATCTCTAGTACCACCAGTAGGTAGCGTTCTTGTAAGTCAATGTCTGACCTTTTAAAGAGACTTAAAAAATAACTGAATTTCAGGGAAACCAGAAACCAGGTGTTTTTGGATCTCTTCGGTACAAAGTAGGGTTTCAGTTAGCTAGGTGACAGTTAGCTAGGTGACAAGGTGCAAAAACTCTGAAAAAATGGTTTCTATAGATGAGTCTTTCTGATTTGGCTGATGTCCCCAGTCATGCTTCAAAGCTCTTTAGCTCTTTAGTAGGCTGGACATTGACTTATGGGGTACTCACTGCAGACCACAGAGCATAATAAATGTAAGATGTAAAAAAAAAAAAAAAACTTACTAGCCTCACTGCTCAGCTCTCCGGTCGACCTGCTGCTTGTTACCAACCTTCTGATCCTTTTCTTTCTGTAGTCATATCACATTTCTGTCTTCTTCACTATAGGCCAACAGTTTCCAGCCCGATCACAGGACATTGTAAGTTCGTGACATCACCTCATGATGTGCAGTGACTCCCAAGGCCTGATCATAACCGGAAGTAGTGGCTTGTGGCTTATAGTGAAAATGCTAAAGATGCGATGTGAGATGGCAGAAAGAATAGGACTGGGCGGTGGGAGACTGGAGAGTAGTGATGGGCGGACCCGTGGATGTTTGGGTCCGGCAGGTTCGGCCGAACATATATTAAAAGTTTGGTTCGGGTACCAGAACAGTACCCAAACTTGGACCCCATTCATATGAATGGGGGGCCCGAACATTCGTGGTTTCCCATATTGTCATCTGAGTGACAGCGCGGAAAACACGGGCTCTGATTGGCGGTAACATTGTTACCGCCGGTCAGAGCGCTGCGGGGTTACACTGTCCAATATCAGCATGAGCCCACAGCTGTGACCGGCGGTAAAAAGACACTACTGCTCCCATCAGCCTACATGTGTAGTCAACAGCCAATGCCTGTGCTGAAAGTAAAAAAAAGTTAAAATAAATAAATATTGAAATAAAAAAAATAGTTATACTCACTTTAATGCCTAATCCCTGAAGCCCTTGTCCCCTGTAAAAAAAATCAAAGATAATAAACCACCAGAATACTCACCTATCTGTCGTAATCCATACTGTTCCATGACGATCTGGATCACTTGTAGAGCAGTCACATCAGCTGACGTGACTGCTGTCCCCAGCAGATGGCTGCACACTGACACAGACAGTATGTAGCGCTAAGCTTCCTTGAGAAAGTTCACAGGAATTTATCAGCTGATGAGTCCCGGTGATCTCACGTATGGCACTGCAGCTGCTTGAGAAGGTTCTTACACAGTGGCGGTGCCATAAGGGAAGCCACCGGGGTTCATCAGCTGATGAACTCCTGTGAACTTTCTCACGGCACCTCAGTGCTACACACTGCCTGTGTCAGTGTGTAGCCGTCTGTCATCTAGAACAGTCACATCAGTGACTGCTAATGTGACTGATCTACAAGTAATCTGGATCATCGTGGGACAGTATGGATTATTGTCACAGTGGACAGGTGAGTAGTATGGTGGTGTATTATTTTTTATCTTTTCCAAGTGACAATGGCCTTGAGGATTAGGTATTAAGGTGAGTATATATTTGCTTTTTTATTTTCTGTTTTTTTTTTTAAAGGGGACAATGGCTTCAGAAGATTAGGTGTTAGGTGAGTATAACTGTGTTTTTTATTTTTAAATAAATGTGTAATCCGTGTAGACTTTTACTTCAAATAAAGTCTGTGTCTTTCTTTACAAACTTTTACTATGGGGTTAGTAATGGGGGCGTATTATACAGTCATCTTGCAGAGATGACAGCGTGGGAAACACCCGATGTTTGGAGTGCCAAATCCGAACAGTAACATGGACTTCCTGACGAAGTCTGTGTTAGGGGTCCGTGCCCGAACACTAGGTGTTTGGTACAGACAACGAACTTTACTGTTCAGGTTCGCCCATCTCTACTCAAGAGGTGAGCGGTTCAATGAGTATTAGTTTTTTTGTTTTTACCATTTTTCTGCCCTAAACGGTTCACCAAAATAACGTCCAGGTCTTTTTTTTTGTGAATCTAAATGCAAAGTGTTCAAATTTGTGTGGAACCGCAAATTTCTGGAAATTTGGCTCAAACTAGATCCTTGACTGATTGATCCGCTCATCTCTAGCTATAATACTTATCTATTGGTAATGGCCGCAAAATCACATCTAGAACATACTTTTTAAAATGAAAAAAAAAGTTGATAACCCCTTTAAAATTGATTGAAAACCCATCCATAATACGTCCATTTATATCCTAATATCCTCTATAACCAAGCAGTACAGAATGTGATTTTGAGCACTTTGAAGGGTGCAGTTTTTAAAATGGTATTACTTTTGGGTATCTTCTGTCACATAAGCCTCTTAAGTCATTTCTAAATTTGGTGGAAAAATTAAAAATTGCTGATTATCTTTTAACCCTTCTAACTTCCTAACACAAAAAAATGATGTTTCAAAAAATGATTCTGATGTAAAGCAGATGTAGTAAGTGTTATTTAGTACCTATTTTGTGTGGTAAAACTACTTGGTTTAAGGGCATAAAAATTCAAATTTTGAAAATTGCAAAATTTGCCAATTTATTGTCAAATTTTTCGTAAACGTAAATCATTGCGATCAAAATTTACCACTAACATGAAGTACAATGTGTCATGAAAAAAAAAAAAATTTTAAGAATCTCTGGGATATGTTGAAGCATTCCAGAGTTCCATATAAAATGACACTGGTTAACCCCCCAAGCCTGAAAATAGGCTCGGGGGTTAAAGCAATAAACCCTAAAAGTGAGAAATATGTTTTAAAAAACACTTGAAAAGAAGCTTACCTGATTCAGAATCACTTAACGTTACCAAAACCCAAAATCCGCCTCTGAGGAAGAATGTGATATTGTGTGCACTCAAGGCCTGTCTTATTACTGATATCCTCTAGAAGAAAGAAACAAAGAAAATGTCATTTATTTTTATGCGTCATTTATTCCATGGCGCTGTGCATAGATAATACTGGGGAGTAATACATGGGATCATGAAGACAAGTGCTATAAATTTGGGTGTACAGAGTAACAGACTGGTATAGAGTGAGAATAAGTCCTGCCCCTGAGGACTCGCAAATGATGAAACTCGCCCATACTGTATGTTTTCAGATTGCGGTGAACGTTCTGGCTTATAGGAGAACGGACAACCTTCTATAACGTTCCATATTAATATGAAGCAACACCTTTTTTGGCAGATTATATTTGCTACCAGATACATACAATAGCTTAAAAAAAAACAATGAAAAATTAAAATAAAATAGAAAACAATATTCAAAATGTAATACATTTCAATTAATCTGAAGTCAGCTAATTCCTGGATTGAAAAAAAAAAATAATAATGAAAGGAAGGAAATTACCTACTGCAACATTTTAATTAAATTTAATTTCCAGCCTTTCTATATCTTCTGACTTTTCAAAAGTGTAAAAAAAAAAAAAAAATCAAACTAACATAAAAGCCATAACACAAAATGAAAACATGTAGAAAGAAAATATCAAATTCATATTATTATTTTGAAATTTGGAAGTTGATTGATGATGGTGTATTAATTAGTTATTCAAATACAAATTAATTATTTCATATTTTTAATCAAATTTACTGTCAGACAATGGGAATTTAAAAAAAAAAAGCCGTCACGAGGGTCTGTAAAGCAAAACGTTAATACATCCATTCATCTTTCGGGCAGATAAGGGAACGATTACCTGAATCGATATCATACCAGCGCTGAATTATAAATACTTTCAACTAACCACATTATTTCAGCAACATCATTATACAATCAAAATATAATTATGATAGGATCAGAAAAAAAACAAAGCTTCAAATATATTCATCCCGTTATCAACAACAAACATTCAATTAATCTTCAGTACAAAAGACGGTAACGAGTACATACAAATGAGGAGAACGCAGCTCGCATATATAAATCCCAGGCTAAAGCGCTCGGTATTAATGGCTCATGTCAACATTTCATTTACCTCTATATTCTGGGATACGCAGCTTTCAGGATAACAGTACAAAAGAAGTAAAGCAAAATATTTGAGTTTATTCTTTATTTTACAGTAAATTGATTAAAAATTTACTGCTGATTAATTTCTAAAATTTCAGATGAATTTTCAGAATAATCGGTTTCTCGTGCATATGAGGAATAACAGTATTTCTGGCTATTATATGACTTGTATTCTGCATTTTTCATCAGTTTTTCCCTCTGCAGGTTCTGTTTCTAATTTTCAGTTGCCTCCGAGCTACTGGGTGGAGACTAGCAGCTATGATGTCTCCGCAAAGACATTAGGAATTCCTGCTCCTTTCTCCATGTAGGATGTGTTCAAAAGCAGCAGCATAGAGGACATCATACAGCAGTACTGAGCAGTGTAGCTCTGAATCCAGTTCTGAGATGAGATAAACACTTACTAGAAAACAGAAGTAGAATCTGTCTCTCTGCCCAGTTATGAGATGAGATAAACACTAACTAGAAAGCCAAAGTATAATCTGATTCTCTGCCCAGTTCTGAGATGAGATAAACACTTACTAGAAAGCAGAAGTATAATCTGTCTCTCTGCCCAGTTATGAGATTAGATAAACACTAACTAGAAAGCCAAAGTATAATCTGATTCTCTGCCCAGTTCTGAGATGAGATAAACACTTACTAGAAAGCAGAAGTATAATCTGTCTCTCAACCTCCCTCTCTCAATCTACCCCACCCTTAACATACTTCGATAGGGAGCTGTAATCTGATCCCTTAGTGATCTAAACATCCATCTTGTCTAGAGCAAGGTTTTTTAGAATTAATGATGAGCTAAGGTGCATGGGTTGGAGGAGGAGAAGTGGATCACAAATAATGAAAGAAGCATATTAAAATGTTTCTTATATTTTTGCAAAATTTGTTATTGGTTCTCTTTTTTATTTGGATGCCATACACAGCCATGGAATTAACTTCTTAAATTCCAGCTGCCTGAATCCTCCTCTCGAGGGCGCATAGGAATTATTGTATACAGATTACATATACTGGGCTCTATAATAATGGCTCTATAATAACACAGTACGTTACCCCTTGTAGTCATTAGACATTCTTTCTGCAATATCACAGACTGCCTCTACATGCTACACAGACTTGTCTTAGGTCCCTCCCACTCAGATGACAGGAAGCAAAAGCAGATACTTCGAGAAATCATGATATATTATACAGAAGGGGCTGAAAAAGTTGGAAAAAGAAAGAGAAAAATCGTTGTATCGGTTTACGGAGGAGCGGGCTATCTGAGATTGCCTGCGTAACGTTAGACATATATCCGTTAGGGGCAGGATCTTGTATTACTAACCTAACATGACATGCCAGTGTTATATGTCCTGCTGTCTTTATAGAGGACAATCCCATTCTCTGATCATACATTGCTTTCTTCCCCTCCATTGGCCTCTTTATTCATTACAAACAGCAATTTATATTCGCTCGCTGGCAATTTTAATGCATTTGGCCAAGAAATATTCATGTTGTAAAAGCGAATATATAACAAGCTATGTAATCACGAGGTCTGTCGTTCTCCCCAGGCCAGTGATGAGTGGAGGCTTCCCGGGATCCGGGACAGATCTACAGTAAGTGAGTCTATACCGTACCTTGTCAGTGGACACGCTTCTCTTCCTCTTCGGCTGATTTGTAGGCGGTAGAAGGTATAAGTCAGCCATGGTCGGTAAGCCCGGTTTCACCACTGTCACAAGCGTTTGCTCAGGAATATTAGTTTCCTGGAAATATATGAAGCAAGTAGGTTACTTTTCCATTGTCTAGCTAGAAAATAGTGAAGGCATGAGCAAAAAATGTAACAAGGAAAATAAATATTTTATCAGACGTGTGATACATTTACAGAAACCATAAAGGGGTCTTATTTCTCTAGTGGAGACCACAATGCACCCTGGGAAAAAGGAATGCAAATTAGCTCTCTATCAAGAGGAAGAAAACTTGATCTCTAGTGTCACCTATCCTAGACCAGGATGATGTCATTTAAAGGGGTTGTAAACTTGATGGATCAAAATCAGAAAAAAAAAGTGAGAAGAAATGCATAAATATCTACAACCTGCACTTCAGCTGACATGGAAATTGTCCATGTGATGAAATGTGTTTTTTGTCTGCTGGACCTTAGGGGCCCATTATTGTTTCATAGCTTAGGCCCGAAAGAGGATATTTTGGGAGTCTTGTAGGCCAGTTTGTAGAATCACATTTTGGGTGTAACTATAGTGGGTGCAGGGGTTGCGGTCACACCTGTGTCCTGGACACCCATTGGCCTATATGAGATGATTATTGGTATTAAAGACCCTCATAGTTGGGGACCCTGTTGGAGGTTTTGCATTGGGGGTCACAAGCTTCTAGTTACGGCACTGATTGCAATGATAGATGTTAGGCAGAGTAACTTATGGAGTATTCTTTTTATGTAATGGAACAAATAGAAAAAACTTCAATTTCTGTGGTGAAGGGCCTTAAATAGGCAAAAAGTGAAAATAAAAGTACTGTCCAGGTATAAAAGAACCAGAAATTTACTTTTCTTAAACATCTTCAGAAGCAAACCAGAACCTCTTAGTAATGTGAAGTAGAGTTTCCAGGATTGCTCCTGCCACCCTCCATCACGCAGTGTGGATCTTCTGACAATAATACACTACGACCTGAAACTCACATTTTGGAGCCGAGAATTGCACAATTTTTAATCTAATTTCCAGATAAACATTAGTTTGGCCAGTTTAGCGGCGCAGATCTGCCAAGGCTACAAAATCTGCATATGAATCATGTCCTTGTCTTTTTGCTAGGGCACAAAACCAAATAATACAGTATCTCGTAATGAATCTTCCTCATCATCTGTCTATATGTAGTCCAGCTCCTGGGAAGCGGGGGATACATGCACTCGCCAGGAAATATGTGATGTTAAGTTTAGGAGGAATATTGCTCCGTCCTACAATGACATTTAATTATTTTATAATACTTAAATTTACAATTAGGCTTCATGCAAATTGCAACGTCTGAACAACAGCACAGAGAGTCCCTAAGGATTCCAAATATGGGTCTTAATGGGGTATTCCCATCTAAGAAAGAAATAGGATATATTATAATGTTATGATTGATATTGTCCTGACCTCTGAGATCCCAAACGATACTGAGAATTAAGGGGTCACAGCACTGGTGAAGTTTTAAATCCCTTTTTAAGCAGTATTTGCACAGAATTTTGCAACTAAATAGTAAAGGGTGTTGAAAGCTGGAAACTAATTTTTTTTCAAGTTAGCGGGAACAGACATGTGAATAAACTTACACCAGTCTAAGAGTACAGTCAGACGCCGCATGAATCGGATCGAGATTGGACTACAGTGCAATGACTGGCAGGCGGCTCTCCCAACCCAAGCGTGACAGTTTCATGTATTTCTATGCAGCTAAGCTCAGATGGGGAGAGCAGCCGGCCAGTCTGTGTACTGTGGTCTGATTTATATGGCTGTCTAACTGCACCCTAATATTGAGTGTTTTTACAGATGTATCCAGTTCGGGCATACTTGCCATTTTTTCAATTTTTCATTTAATAATGTGTTTTAAATTAATGTAAAAACCTGAAGTATATCACATGTGACTATTTCACCCTCCCTTTTCTTTTGGAGCCTTTCTTTGAAATTTTTATGTATTTAATTGCATGCATTTCACTGGTCACTTGACATGTGGTAGTCCTGAAGAAGGAGTTGGATTGACTTTGAAACGCATTGACAATAAACTATTTTTATCCATTGTTGTTCCTCGGATCTTGTTTTTGACAATCCAGAAGCACAGAACAAATCCACTTCTCCTGGTATGACACATGCCCATTTGGACATTCTGTTCCAATTTTTTAAAAAGACAATGGAATAAGTAACAAAGAAATCCCAACAAAATCCCTATGGCACTGATGAGTTTTTTAGAGATCAGTCCTTCAATCACAATGATTAAACAAAGTAAAACTGCAAAAAAAACCTGTGTGTGATAATGTGACACCCCAGGGGTCTGGTTGCCACAGTGATAGAGATATTACGTCTGAGAGCAGGTGGGAGGTCTCTTGGTCAGGAATCCTATGCATGCCACACCTCCTGCACAGTCCTGGGAGGGGAAGAACTTCCCCTATATAAAACTGGGGCTGAGGCAGGGTTAGTTAGTTAAGAAGGAGAGTTAAGAAGAGGAGCAGCTATAGGAAAGAAAGATCAGGAGCTCAGTGGGAGCAGTGATACAAGGAATCAGGGGCTGGCAGCTGTAGAGCTCGCCCTGATTGAAGAATTATCACCGGACCCGGAGTCCGAGGCTGTGGGGACGAATCCTTACCCAGCAGCAGAAACCGACCGGCAGGGGATTTCAGGTCCTCTGGCCAAGAAACCCGAAGGCACGGTCACACGCGTGGGACCAGCACCGCCGTCGTGGAGCGGAAGCCACTAGAAGGCCCCGAGTCACCGGCCATACGGGTGAGCACCACACGGTACACTCAGGGACGTGGGCTACTTTTACCCGCCTCTAGCAAGGTAGCCAGAAGAGTACAGTTAGTTGGGGAGGCCTACAACTCCGCCTGGCCAGGGGAGATCCCATCTGCTCAAGGACTGACCAGGCCCCGATCGCTAGCCAGTACTCCGGGAGGGTCTATCTTTATCACCAGTAAAGACCCTGAACTACACCGCATCGTCTGAGTGGTTCCTGTTACCCCCATCATCCACGTCGGCTGCCCTGAGGCCATACCCCTCCCGTTGGGGGTTATACCATCTACGCTGCACAATCGTACCACCGGCCTCAGCGGTCTGCCCTGCAGCGGCAGCTCCATAGCTGCATTCAACGGGTGGCATAGTCGTCCAACATCTACTGCTACTACTCAGCCACACAGTTTGACTCCCTGGGCACGGACCGGGTCACCGCCACGAGACTACTACCCCCAACAGGCCCGGCTCCGGGTAGTCCCCGCGTGCGCAACGCTACACCAAGTAGGCCCAGGGGCGCGTCAACTTTTGGCGTAGTCGGCAGGATTTCGTGCCCGCAACCACCGGGTACTGCGTGCCTGAAAAAGACTGTTCAAACTTACCAGTGGTGAAGATTCCCGCCATCCGTGGAGGTTTCCCGCCATCCGGCGCCATCTTCTACCTTCTTCCCGCCATCCGCGAAGTTTTCCCGCCATCCGGCGCCATCTTCTGCCGTTTTCCCGCCGTTGGACGCCATCTTGAAGACGCCGCGCGGGAAGAAGAGGGGCGTGGACTCCGAAAGCGCGCGAGAACTGAAGGCCCGCCTCACGTCCGGACGTTGCGTAAGGTCCTGGAAGGAGCCCAGCAGACGCCGACGTCACAGGAGCGCGACGGAAGGTCCTCGACCCTGACGATCCACTGCGGAGCCGCGGCCTACGGAAGAGGATCATCGCAAGGTAGGCCACGGTCCACTAGGGGGGGGAGAAAGATGTCGGATACGGAGGAGAGCTTCACTGCCTCAACCCCCGCCAGCGCCACCGCTGCTACAGTCATGCCTTTCACCATGCCCTATATCCCGGGAGCAGCCTGGCTACCCCAGTACTCAGGGGAGTCACATACCCTGAATGACTTTAAAGAAAAGCTGGATAGCCTCTTCCAGGTGTACCCCCTCACAGAAGAGCAAAAAGTGAGCATCCTGGTGGCCCAACTAACCGGGGCAGCCCAAAGGGAGGTAAAGTCCTGGCCACCTGGGAGGAGGACTGTCGCAGGGATACTAACCCGGCTGAGGGACACCTTTGATACCCGCACCTCAGCCGAGATTAAGCTTAGATTCTATGGGTGCAAGCAGCGAGCACATGAGAATATAAGGGACTATGCACTAAACCTACAAGAGGCCCTGAGAGCCATTAAGCAGACCGACCCTGACAGCGTGGGAAACGAGGACAGGCTGTTGACCGAGCAATTTATAGAGGGACTATATTGCAATGTCCACCGAACCCAGTTGCGGGCCATAGCCTTACAGGATCCTCATCTGGACTTTGCACAGTTCAAGGACAGAGCCATCCGGGTGCTCCGAGAACCGGCACCGGGTGGCGTTGTGACCCACAGGCGCCCTACTACCGCTTACCACCAGGAGGCGGCGCCCTTGTCGGCAGGGCCTGTGGGGGCTGATGCGCAGGCTTTGAACAATGACCCGGCTCCGGACCTGCACCATCAGGTCCAAGAGCTAGCTAAAAGCGTTGCAGCGCTAACCCGAACTGTGCAGTCTTTACAGGTTTCCACTCCAGGGAAGATCCAGCTGGCATCCGGACCGGAGGACATCCCGTGGCGTCGACCAAGGAGGACCCCACCGGCCAGAGGAAGACCCAGCGACCGATACAACGAGGACGGACAACCCATCTGCCGCCGCTGCAATCAACCCGGACATATGGCAAGGTACTGTCCTTTAAACTGGCACAACCTGGGGTAGAGGGCCAACCCCCAGGAAAAAGATCACCAGGCCCATCGAACTGGCGCGACAAATATGTGGGAGGACGTCCAGTCTTGCCTGTGGTACTGGATGGCATCCCTATGAGTGCCCTACTGGACACCGGGTCACAGGTCACCACCATCCCGTACGTGCTCTTCAAGCAGTACTGGAATGACTCGGATATAACCCGCTATCCAGATGACGACTTGAGTATCATCGCCAGTAATGGTCAGCCCGTGCCACAGATCGGATTTAAAGAAATGACCATTAAAATCGGTAGAGTCGAACTGGCAGCACAGGGACTGATCATTGTAGACATTGACAAGCGCGAGAGTCACCCAAAGATAACTCTAGGAACTAATGTGATTGAAAATTGTCTTGCAGAGGTGATTTTCATTTTACAGCAGGTTGCCAAGAACGCCAGCTCCGGCCAGCAGCGAGTGCTCCAGAAAGAGATCCGGGCACTGATGCGACGGCAACAGGTGGAACTCTCCGGTGGTGAGATTGGTAGCGTAAGAATGTGTGACCCTTTCCCTATTGCCATGCCCCCGAAAAGTGAAATGATGATTTGGTGCCGGGCAGCTATTGGTCTAAGAGGTAGAGACTACCAAGCAATGGTAGAACCCGTCTACTCAGACAGTAGGCCCACCATTTTGACAGCACGGGGGGTAGTTGATGTACGCCATGGGAGGGTGCCCGTTCGTATAATAAATATCGGGAAAAGGGAAGTATACCTACCCCGGTATGCTACGCTAGCCAAATTATATACTATCAACCAAAATTCTATACAGTCTGTGGAACCCTTGCCTCCATCTCACCCGGAGGAAGGTAACGGCTCTACGAAAATAATGGAGGATTGGTGTCAGCAACTACATTTGGGTACTGACTCCACTCCCTCCCACCAGAAACAGGGAGTCTACCGGGTGGTTCAAGAGTACGAGAGAGTGTTTAGTAAACACCCGTTAAACTTCGGGCGAGTCAAGGGGGTAGAACATCACATCCCCACGGGAGACCATCCTCCCATAAAAGAGAGGTATCGGCCCGTACCCCCTGCACACTACCAACACGCCAAGGGGATGCTTAGAGACATGAAGGAGGCTGGGGTAATCAGGGATAGCTGTAGCCCCTGGGCAGCTCCATTAGTCTTGGTCAAAAAGAAAGACAACACCATGAGAATGTGTGTAGATTACCGGAAAATTAACCGTATCACACACAAGGATGCGTACCCCTTACCAAGAATAGAGGAGTCTTTGGCTGCTTTAAAATCTGCTAACTTCTTCTCCACCTTGGATCTCACTAGCGGGTACTGGCAGGTTCCTGTAGCAGAGGCGGATCGGGAGAAGACCGCATTCACCACCCCGATGGGACTTAGCGAGTTTACCTGCATGCCGTTTGGACTCTGCAACGCACCAGGAACCTTCCAGCGATTGATGGAGTGCTGTCTGGGACACCGGAACTTTGAGACGGTCCTGTTATACCTGGACGATGTCATCGTCTACTCCAAGACCTACGAGGACCACCTGAAACACCTGGCAGAAGTGTTCGAAGCCCTGGCAAACTACGGCCTATAGGTGAAACCCTCCAAGTGTCACCTCCTGAAACCAAAGGTGCAGTACCTGGGACACGTGGTGAGTGCTGACGGAGTGGCTCCCGACCCTGATAAGATCACCGCAATTAAGGAATGGCCAAGCCCCTCCAGCGTAAAGGAAGTGAGGCAGTTCCTCGGGTTGGTAGGCTACTACCGAAGGTTCATACCCGGTTTCACCAAAAAGGCAGCTCCTATGCAGGACCTCCTGATAGGCCAGTCCAGGAAGGCCAAGAACCAGAAGCCGCCCTTCAGATGGGAGAAGTTGGAAGAGGAGTCCTTCCGCCAGCTGAAGATGGCCCTCACGGGGGATGAAATCCTGGCGTACCCTGATTATAGCCAACCCTTTATCCTCTACACCGACGCCAGTAACATCGGGCTAGGAACCGTACTATCCCAGATCCAGCAGGGGAAAGAACGGGTAATTGCTTACGCCAGCCGAAAACTGCGACCCACCGAAAGAAACCCTGAGAATTACAGCTCATTTAAGCTAGAGTTCCTGGCAGTGGTGTGGGCAGTCACCGAACGCTTTAAGCACTACCTCGCTTCTTCCCGGTTCACCGTGTACACGGATAACAACCCGTTGACACACCTGGACACTGCAAGACTCGGTGCCCTAGAGCAGAGATGGATGGCCTGCTTGTCCAACTATGAGTTTACAATCAAATACCGGGCAGGACGCTCCAATACCAACGCGGACGCCCTGTCCAGGATGCCGAACCTACCGGACGTAGAGGAAGTTGAACTCCCCGCGTTTCACCGTCATGGGACTATCCAGTATTCCCACCGTGTAAGGAGTAAGCAATCCGCTACGTTCAACCCATTACCTCATTACAACTGGGCGGAGACGCAAGACAGTGACCCGGCCGTCCGACTGGTAAAGGAGATGCTGACTCGGCCAGATGCACGCCTTGACCCAGACGCTCCGGAGGAAGCCAAGCAACTGTGGGCTGAGAAGAGTCGACTGTTCCTTTACAAGGGGAAGTTGTGCCGCAGAATGGTTAACTCCCGGACGCATGAACTAATCTGGCAAGTAGTGGTGCGAAGAAGAGACGCAGCTATGGTGATGGAGGCATACCACGACGGAGCTGGGCATTTCGGATGGAAGAAGCTGGAGTTCCTGCTGCGCGGGCGGTTCCATTGGGTAGGCATGAGAAGAACCATCGAGAGGTGGTGCAGAGACTGTGGCCCATGCAACTTAAGAAGGAGGGACCGTGCCAGCCAGAAGACTCCCCTGCGGTCCATCATCACCAGACAGCCGTTGGAACTGGTAGCCTTGGATCATGTAAAACTGACCCCAAGCAGAATTGGTACGTCTACGCGTTAACCATCGTGGATCACTACTCCCGGTTCTTGGTTGTCGTCCCCGTCAAGGACTTAACGGCTCACACAGCAGCTAGAGCCTTCCAGCAGCACTTCTGCCGTCCGCATGGATACCCGTAGCAGGTGCTGACGGACCAGGGGCCTGCCTTTGAAGCGGAGGTTTTCCAGGAGTTCTGCACCCTGTATGGATGCCGGAAGATAAGAACAACACCCTATCACCCGCAAACTAATGGACTTTGTGAGAAAATGAACCAGGTGGTGATAGATCTCCTGAAAACATTGCCCCTGGAGGAACGCAGTCTGTGGCCTGAGAAGCTGCCCGACCTGATGGACCTATACAACCACATCCCTGTAGGTTCCACCAACTGTACCCCGGCTTACCTAATGAAGGCAAGACCTGGTAAGCTTCCTGTTGATCTGGAGATGGGAGTCCTGACACCCGAGGACACTTCACCAGAAGCCAACTGGGACACAGAGAGGCAGCAGCAATACCGAAAAGTACAGGAGAGCGTGGAGCGTAGTCTCTGTCAAGCTAGGGAAAGACAAGAGAAAACTTACAACCAGTATGCTCCCGCTGTTCCCCTGGTGCCCGGAGAGCAGGTCTTGAAGAGGAAAAGACGGCTCCACAAGTTGGACGACCAATGGGAGAAGGACCCGTACACCGTACTGCCCTCAAGCCACGACAACCCAAAGGTCTGTACCATCAGTAAAGACGGAGGGGAAACCACAGCCATTGTATCCCGGGATCACCTAAAGAAGTGTCCCGAACAGCTACGGAACCCTGAAGAGGAACAAGAGGACCCTCGACCCGTAGAGGAAAGGGAAGATATGGTTAGTACTGTGCTCGGAGACTTCCCTCGGTCTTGGACTCAAGTCAATGGTGCTGTTGTGGTACCCGTCCTCACGTTCCTCCAACCAGCATCCCAAGTGCCTACGGAGACACAGGTAGAACTGGAAGAACAGCCGGTCCAGGAGGCAGAAGGCCCTACACAAGCAGACCAGGAAAATCAACCCTCTGCTTATAGTGAGCCTGCCATACCCCTAGTGAGCCAAAGAGTCCGTAGACGGCTGCCCAGTTTACCCTTGACAGCTCCTATACCCTGTAGTTCAGGACCAGTCAGCCAGCTCCGTAGGTCCACTAGGGTCACTAGAGGCCAGTTGCCCATACGGTGGAGGATCTAAATGTACAAGCTATTCTATTAATGTTTACCTGTTTATTGTTGCTTGTGTATAATTTTGTGTTTCTAGTTATTTGTAGGAGTCTTTGGTGGATTTACCGGGAATCCTTTGTACATAGTTGGAGCGTAACCCAGGACGGACTAAAAGACTGATAAGGACTCGGGGCAGGACAGACCCCTACCTGGTTACGTCTCCCTGTTTTTGGTGAAATGGACACCCTTGTTTTCTTGAAAAACTGCACCCGGTTGCGGACACGCCGTGACCATCCTAATGCTTTTCTTTATTGCGTTGTTTCTGTTTGTAATTTGTTATGTTACAAAAATATGTTTAATCCCGGAGTACTAAATTTCACTAGGGGGGAATGTGACACCCCAGGGGTCTGGTTGCCACAGTGATAGAGATATTACGTCTGAGAGCAGGTGGGAGGTCTCTTGGTCAGGAATCCTATGCATGCCACACCTCCTGCACAGTCCTGGGAGGGGAAGAACTTCCCCTATATAAAACTGGGGCTGAGGCAGGGTTAGTTAGTTAAGAAGGAGAGTTAAGAAGAGGAGCAGCTATAGGAAAGAAAGATCAGGAGCTCAGTGGGAGCAGTGATACAAGGAATCAGGGGCTGGCAGCTGTAGAGCTCGCCCTGATTGAAGAATTATCACCGGACCCGGAGTCCGAGGCTGTGGGGACGAATCCTTACCCAGCAGCAGAAACCGACCGGCAGGGGATTTCAGGTCCTCTGGCCAAGAAACCCGAAGGCACGGTCACACGCGTGGGACCAGCACCGCCGTCGTGGAGCGGAAGCCACTAGAAGGCCCCGAGTCACCGGCCATACGGGTGAGCACCACACGGTACACTCAGGGACGTGGGCTACTTTTACCCGCCTCTAGCAAGGTAGCCAGAAGAGTACAGTTAGTTGGGGAGGCCTACAACTCCGCCTGGCCAGGGGAGATCCCATCTGCTCAAGGACTGACCAGGCCCCGATCGCTAGCCAGTACTCCGGGAGGGTCTATCTTTATCACCAGTAAAGACCCTGAACTACACCGCATCGTCTGAGTGGTTCCTGTTACCCCCATCATCCACGTCGGCTGCCCTGAGGCCATACCACTCCCGTTGGGGGTTATACCATCTACGCTGCACAATCGTACCACCGGCCTCAGCGGTCTGCCCTGCAGCGGCAGCTCCATAGCTGCATTCAACGGGTGGCGTAGTCGTCCAACATCTACTGCTACTACTCAGCCACACAGTTTGACTCCCTGGGCACGGACCGGGTCACCGCCACGAGACTACTACCCCCAACAGGCCCGGGCTCCGGGTAGTCCCCGCGTGCGCAACGCTACACCAAGTAGGCCCAGGGGCGCGTCAATAACATTGGGTAGGAATGGAAGAGAGCTCACCAGCCAATACAGATAAAGGATAATGTGAATGGAGTCCTTGGTTTCCAATCAGTCCAATAGAAAATCCTTAGTGAAACAGTCGGTATCCTCGTAAACGTCACGTTGCAATTAAGTATTTGACATGGTATATATGGAGCTATCATCAGAGCACTGACTAAGCCCTGGAAGAAGCCTTCATTTGTAGAGCGAAACCCTGGGTCAGGATACACATGCCGCGAGGTGGACTGCTCTATGCATTTGTTTTTAGATGCAGTTTTAATAATTTTTGTGAATATAATAAATACCTTTTCACTGCTTATCCAGACTAGTGGATCTACACTATATTCCGCTTTATCCGTTTAGGTCCCTTGTCACCTACATTTCTCCACTTTCCGTCATCTGAGTCGTAACTTTTACAGGGATACCTGCAGTTTCACTATAGATTTTCAACTGGATTGATTACATGGAAACCAAGGACTCCGTTCTGTGTTCTTTATCTGTAATAGGTTGTGAGCTCTCTCCCACTTCTACCAAATGTTGTAACATGCCGTAGTGGGTGTTTTGCAATTTTACTCGTTCAACTGAAATAAGTGACTCATCACATCAGTTATACATATGGAAGCGAAGGGGCTCCATTGCTTATCATGGGGTTTGCCTGGGTTCTGTTTTTAGAAAAAGTGGAATGCCTAAACGGACATGTGAAAAGAGCCTAACTACATCAGCAGCACAAATATTCCTCTTGCCCTGACAGTTTTACAATGTATCATCGAACCATAGAATGTTAGAGTTGGAGGGGACCTCCAGGGTCAACGTGTCCAACCCCCTTCTCAATGCAGGAGTCACTAAACCATCTCAGACAGATGTCTGTCCAGCCTCAGTTTCCATTGAAGGGGAACTCACCACCTCTCGTGGCCGCCTGTTCCACTCATTGATCACCCTCACCGTCAAAAAGTTTTTTCTATTATCTAATCTGTATCTTCTCCCTTTCAGTTTCATCCCATTGCTTCTCATGTTTCTATGTGCAAATGAGAATCAGGATGATCCCTCTACACTGTGACACCCCTTCAGATATTTGTAGACAGCTATTAAGTCTCCTCTCAGTCTTCTCTTTTTGAAGCTAAACATTCTCAAATCCTCTAACCGTTCCTCATAGGACATTGTTTGCAGACCGGTCACCATCCTGGTCGCTCTTCTCTGAACTTGGTCCACTTTTTCGATGTCTTTTTTAAAATGTGGTGTCCAGAACTGGACACAGTATTCCAGATGGGGCCTGACCAAAGAGGAGTAGAGGTGGATAATTACTTCACATGATCTAGACTTTATGCTTCTCTTAATACATCCCAGAATTGTATTTGCCTTTTTTGCGGCTGCAGCACACTGTTGACTCATGTGCAGTCTGTGATCTACTGTATTGGTATACCCAAGTCTTTTTCACATGTGCTGTTGCTTAGCACTATTCCTCTCATTCTGTATATACTTTTTACATTTTACTTGCCCAGATGTAGGATCAGTAAAGGTAAACTGGATCAAAGGTTTGTCTAAAGGGGATACAACTAAAATTGTAGTCTCTCGGTATTGGGTCGGCATGGATTGTCGGACTAGAATGTTCCCATTCACTGACAGAAATCAATGATCTTGCAAATGGGGAAGAACGGAGAGGAAAAGTATATCAGACAGTTGCCTCTCTTTTTATTATATAATGATTAGACTATGATTAGAGGGGCGTACGTAACAATCCGAGGCAGAGATGAAGATCTGGAATAGATCGCTGTGATCATACACAGATGGTGTAAGTCACTGTAATATATATTATACATATTTTCCTTCTGACCATATTATCTTGACAGTTTTCCCAGTAGGGTTACATACAGCTGAGTAAATCACTTTCTATATAACACTCCAGATACATGAATGCACGGGGCCAAATCTGCTCAACACAAAAACTGGAAGTGAGGACTAGTGGTCTGGACCAGAATGGACGTCATCATTTTGCCGACAACCCATCTATATCCCTGTATACCTTTGTAAGGAGTCGAGTTACTACTTGTCCGATGTCTTCTCTCCACTCTGGGATGTTGGGATTATACATGTCCAGGTGTTTGCTGAATGCGAGTGGAAGAACCTGGAATTTATCTGAAAGATATGGCACACAAGAGCGATCAGTCACTTTACACCATCAGACAGGTCGGAAAGAAAACAAAGTCAACCAAGAACAACTTTTGTGGCAGCCACAACCCATTATTCACTAGATTTTGTAAAAATGTGTAGGAAATGGCAAGAACCTACTTGTCAACAGTTCTAATTTTTGCTAAATTGTAAAAGTGGTGTAAGCAATTTATGTTAATATGCATTTAAATAGGTGTCTTTATGGCATATCCTTTGTTGGATGAGCTAAAATATTGGAATTCAAAGGGGTTGAAACAGCGCCCCGCTGGTTCTTAGGCAGTGTATGGTATTACACTAACTTGAATGGACCTGATCTGCAATACCAAAGAAAGCCCAAGAAGGCTCTACTTCTGTAATAGAAAGGCAGAAACTTTCTTATGTTGTCATAAACTCTTTATTTAATAGCAGAAATAGTGCTCAGTGATATATTCGGCATATCGGTGATGGTTCTTGTTCCCTTGTATCCTAGTGGATAGATCACTAGGTAGTATAATGACAAATAAAGTCACTCTGTAAGAAGTCAATCCTATGGAACAGAGATACAAATCAGTAAAGGGGCAGATTGACAAATCGGGCAATAGGACATGGTCAAGGGGGTCTTAGCGCCTAAGGTGGTTAGTAAACCAGAGGACCTGTCGCTGGTTAAAAAGTGTCCAATTTTTGCTTTTATTTCATTCCTGTTGCTCCCCTGAGTATTCATTATTTTTCAAAATCCTCCATCTGGTCCCATAGATATGGGCCTTTTAATTTGGTCCTAATTTATATAGTTTTTACTAAGGGGGCATGGCTCACAGAGTAATAATAATGAGCAGCCTAAAGACATGCCCCGGAGGATCCTGTGAGCCATGCCTCTTTAGAAGACCCATATAGCCCATATACAGTTAGGTCCATATATATTTGGACAGAGACAACATTTTTTTAATTTTGGTTCTAGACTTTACCACAATGAATTTTAATCAAAACAATTCAGATGCAGTTGAAGTTCAGACTTTCAGCTTTCATTTGAGAGTATCCACATTAAAATTGGATGAAGGGTTTAGGAGTTTCAGCTCCTTAACATGTGCCAGCCTGGTTTTAAAGGGACCAAAAGTAATTGGACAATTGACTCCAAGGCTATTTCATGGACAGGTGTGGGCAATCCCTTCGTTATGTCATTCTCAATTAAGCAGATAAAAGGCCTGGAGTTGATTTGAGGTGTGGTGCTTGCATTTGGAAGGTTTTCCTGTGAAGTAAACATGCGGTCAAAGGAGCTCTCCATGCAGTTGAAACAAGCCATCCTTAACCTGCAAAAACAGAAAAAACCCATCCGAGAAATTGCTACAATATTAGGAGTGGCAAAATCTACAGTTTGGTACATCCTGAGAAAGAAAGAAAGCACTGGTGAACTCATCAATGCAAAAAGACCTGGACGCCCACGGAAGACAACAGTGGTGGATGATCGCAGAATAATCTCCATGGTGAAGAGAAACCCCTTCACAGCAGCCAACCAAGTGAACACCACTCTCCAGGAGGTAGGCGTATCAATATCCAAATCTACCATAAAGAGAAGACTGCATGAAAGTAAATACAGAGGGTTCACTGCACGGTGCAAGCCACTCATAAGCATCAAGAATAAAAAGGCTAGACTGGACAGGCTAAAAAACATCTAAAAAAGCCAGCACAGTTCTGGAAGAACATTCTTTGGACAGATGAAACCAAGATCAACCTCTACCAGAATAATGGAAAGAGAAAAGTATGGCGAAGGCGTGGTACAGCTCATGATCCAAAGCATACCACATCATCTGTAAAACACGGCGGAGGCAGTGTGATGGCTTGGGCATGCATGGCTGCCAGTGGCACTGGGTCACTAGTGTTTATTGATGATGTGACACAGGACAGAAGCAACCAAATGAACTCTGATGTATTCAGAGCCATACTGTGTGCTCAGATCCAGCCAAATGCAGCCAAACTGATTGGTCGTCGTTTCATACTACAGATGGACAATGACCCAAAACATAAAGCCAAAGCAACCCAGGAGTTTATTAAAGCGAAGAAGTGGAATATTCTTGAATGGCCAAGTCAGTCACCTGATCTCAACCCAATTGAGCATGCATTTCACTTGTTAAAGACTAAACTTCAGACAGAAAGGCCCACAAACAAACAGCAACTGAAAACCACCGAAGTGAAGGCCTGGCAGAGCATCAAAAAGGAGGAAACACAGCGTCTGGTGATGTCCATGAGTTCAAGACTTCAGGCAGTCATTGCCAACAAAGGGTTTTCAACCAAGTACAAGAAATTAACATTTTATTTACAATTATTTAATCTGTCCAATTACTTTTGGTCCCTTTAAAAACAGGGTGGCACATGTTAAGGAGCTGAAACTCCTAAACCCTTCATCCAATTTTAATGTGGATACCCTCAAATGAAAGCTGAAAGTCTGAACTTCAACTGCATCTGAATTGTTTTGTTTAAAATTCATTGTGGTTATGTCTAGAACCAAAATTAGAAAAATGTTGTCTCTGTCCAAATATATATGGACCTAACTGTATCTGGAACTATATGGTAGATTAAAGAAAAAAGAATACTCAGGAAAACAGAGGGAATAAAATAAAAGCAAGAACTGGCCACTTTTGACCTGGTGACAGATCTTCTTTAAAAGATTTGTACCAAGCATGAAAGTTTTGCCCTACCAGGCAGTAGCCATTCTTGGGAATGGTGCAGTCTCAGCAGTACCCGGTGATCAGAAAGTTCTCACCTATCCTGTGGACAGAGAGTAACTTCCATAATTGGAACAATCTCCTTAAGCAATGTTACCACAATGAGTTTTTGATGCAAAGTCAAAAACGCAACATTTTACAGTTCCAGCAAAGTGGATGGGATTTATAGAAATCTCCTGCCCACTGTTTTTTTTTTCACTCAGCGTAAACTGACCTGCGGTTTCAAATCTGCAGCGTGTCAATATCTCTTTTGGGTATGCTGAGTTTTATCTGCAGATTTTTGCCCATTGTTTTACATGAGGGCTGTCATATAAAAAACACGACTATGCGATGTTTTATGGGATAGCACCCTGCCCAATGTTATACTATTGGGCAGTGCAGATCAGAGATCAGCAATCGAGTGCATCCGATAGACGAATTGCACTTACCCATACAAGTCTAAGGGTGCGCGTCAAACATCGGACTGCACTCGAATGTCATCCGAGTGCAGTCCGAATACCACGTACGCCGGCAATGAGAGAATCGACGGCCGTGTGAGCGAGCCATTAAATGCGGAAAATCCACAGGTAAAAAATAAATGTAACCGGCACATGACTATATCAACAACATTTTGTCTAAGTCAAATACCAGGAAGTATCAAAAACAAAGCAGCTTAAAGCATGACATAGCAAAAAGAGACAAAAACTGCAGCGTCAAAAATGTGATAAAGACATATGTGAAAAAACATTAAAATAAACATAATCTAATTGACATAATAGCATATCAGCATACAGAGCTCTGATACATCTACAACCGATGAAACTGGGATTCTATGAAACCTGCACCAAGCAGCCCAGTAAGTGACACATTGCTGGAATCAGGCTTTCTTGCCCTATATCACACTGCTCTCAGATAATATCGCAAAAACCTGCTGACAGATTCCTTTACAGTGAAAGTCCTGCAAGAATAATGTATGATCGTCCATAAAGGTGCAGGTGAGGGTAGAGACACACTTAGTAACCATAATGTGCAACAATGTTTTCTGCTACAATGTAGCCGACATACGGATTACAGATGAATTTGAAAAGCGCGGTGATCTGTTATAACCACATTACAGTCAGCTATTAGGCTGCAGTCATTTGCCCCCCGTGTGTATCTCCACTATAAACCTCCTACATTATGTATATTATGGTCGTATTGTGTTGCCTATTCAAGTACTTTGTTATTTTACCAGTGAATCTATCTTTCTTTCTGTTTTGTAGAGGGACACAGCCTTTGAACATTTCATATAAAATATTACACAGGTTTGCGACTAAAAAGCTGTTTGATTATTTTCATATAATTTCCGGGTATTTTGGTGTTTTAATAACAAAAAAAATATTGAAAAAAATCCTAAAAGTCAGGACTTGCCACAAACCTATAGGTTCTTCTGCAAACTCTGGTGTGAATCATCGGCAGGCAGCTTATGTTCTTTCCCCATTAACATCAACAGGAACTGCGTGATTGGCTGGTGGCAGTCAGGTGGTTAATGACATCATGAAAGCTCCTTATGCTTTCAAGAAACTTGCATTGGAATTTCATTCATCAACCGTGTTTCCCCAAATTAGCGTTATGTCTTTGCAGAAGTGTAGTAATTCGCCTGATCGTTTCTGTTTCATTTGTGGTGAATGTACAGTGTTGAATCAACAACTGAATATTACAGACTTTGTGAAAAAAGTACTTCACATACTTCGGACTAAAACTTGGAGATCAAGATAAAGTTTGGGCGCCTCATAAAGGGTGCAAACGTGTGCGTTGAGGACCTCCGATATTGGTTCTAGGGTAAGAAAAAAGCTTTCCATTATGGGATTCCTATGGTATGGCGAGAGCAAAAGAACCATAGTGACGACTGTTACTTGTGTTAATGCCATGTGAAAGGGTATAATTCCAAATGGAAGCATTGCATTTCATACCCCAATCTTCACTCAGCAATTCGTCCCATCCCCCATGGCACAGATATACCAGTACCCAAGGCCCCTGCTACCTTGGAAGAGATACCTAGCTCCGATGAAGGTGGAATCATACCTGAACCAGATGACGAATCAAGTTCTGACATTGAAGATGATACAAGACCAAAATTTTCCTCCCAGGAGGAGATGAAGGATTTAGTAAGAGACTTGAATCTTCCCAAAGATGCCACTGAGTTACTCAGATCAAGGCTCAAAAGCAGGAATTTATTGTTACCAGGAGCGTCTTTTTCATGGTTTAGACATCGTGAAAAGGAGTTTGTTCCTTACTTTGCCCAGGAATACAAGTTGGTTTATTGCATCGATGTCGAAGGTTTGATGGGTCAATTCAAAATCCAATATGATTCAGCGCAATGGCGTCTTTTTATAGATACTACAAAAAGAAGTCTCAAAGCAGTTTTACTCCACAACAACGGTTTTTACGCTTCCATCCCTGTAGGTCATTCCGTACACTTGAAGGAAACCTACAAGAACTTGGAATTGGTTTCTCGTAAACTTACAAATGAAGACCACGGTTGGCAAGTGTGTGGGGATTTGAAGGTCTTGTGCATGCTGCTCTGGCAACAAGCTGGGTATACCATACCCTTGTTTTCTGTGTCTGTGGGACAGTCGAGACCGACAAAATCACTGGACCAAGAAGAATTGGCAGCCGAGGGTGTTCACAGTCGTTGAAAATAATGTCCTCCGAGAAACTTTGGTACCTCCCTATAAAGTTCTTCTACCACCTATCCACATAAAACTGGCCTTGATGAAGCAATTCATAAAATCACTTCCAAGAGACGGAGAATGCCTCAAATACTTCGTCACCAAGTTTCCAAACCTCTCAGAGGCAAAATAGAAGGAAGGTGTGTTCATCGGACCAGACATTAGAAGGTTTATAGCTGATAAAGAGTTTGTCAATACCATGATGGATCCTCAAAAAGAAGAGTGGATTGCATATAAAGAGGTCGTAAAGAAATTTTTAGGCAATAAAAAAGATCAATTCCCCTCATAAGTCACATGCTTAGTGAAAGGACGTCCACCTGTGTGCAATCTAAGTATCACATGTCTGTCAGTATACTGTATACACTTTACCTTTTTTGAAAGGCCACAGAGGCTGCAACATTGAGCAAGAGGCATCACTAACCAAACACCATGAAGACCAAGGAGATCTCCAAACAAGTCAGGGGCAAAGTTGTTGAGAAGTACAAGTCAGGGTTGTGTTATAAAAAAAATATCCCAATCTTTGATCCCCCGGAGCACCATCAAATCCATTATCATCAAATGGAAAGACCATGGTACCACAACAAACCTACCAAAAGAGGGTCGCCCACCAAAACTCTCAGCCCGGGCAAGTAGGGCATTAATCAGAGCGGCAGCACAGAGACCAAAAGTAACACTGAAGGAGCTGCAGAGTTCCCTAGCAGAGACTGGAGTATCTGTCCATATGACCACAATAAGCTGTACACTCCATAGAGGTGGCTTTTATGGAAGAATGGGCAGAAAAAAGCCTTTACTTACACACAAAAATTGTAAGGCTTATTTTGAGGTTGCTAAAAGACATGTGGGAGACTCCCCAAAAGTACGGAGGAAGGTGCTGTGGTCAAATGAGACCAAAATTGAACTTTTTGGCCATCAAGCTAAACATTATGTCTGGCGCAAAACCAACAAAGCTCATCACTCCAAGAACACCATCCCCACAGTGAAACATGGTGGTGGCAGAATCATGATGTGGGGATGTTTTTTGGTAGCATGGGCAGGGAACATGGTCCGAGTCAAAGGGAAGATGGATGGTGCAAAATACAATGATATTCTTGAGCAAAACCTGTTTCAGTCTGTTTTGGAGTGGCCTTGTCAAAACCCAGACATTAATCCAATTGAGAATCTGTGGTCAGACTTGAAGATTGCTGTTCACCAGAGGAGACCATCTAAGTTGAAGGAGCTGGAGCAGTTTTGCCTTGAGGAATGGGCAAAAATCCCAGTGGCAAAATGTGGAAAGCTAATAGAGACTTATCCAAAGCGACTTGCACCAGTAAGAAGGAGGCTCTAAAAAGTACTGACTTTAGGTGGTGAACAGTTATGCAGTTATCCTGGACTACTCGAACATTATACTGATGTTAGGAAGGTAAATATTAAAATATTATTATAAACAGATTTTTTTTGCTTCAAACAAGAGTAAGATCTGACCTGTTAAATGTGTGTTATTGGAGATATGCTTGTGGTGGGCTCGTGCTTATCCACAGCAACTAATCTGACTAAGCAGAGCTGCAGCTATAATTATAAGGCAGATTGATTTTACTCTCCTGTAGACTCTACATAACCAATTAAAACAGTCAACCAGGGAGAAAACAAACCAATAATATGACACATAGATATTGTACTAAGTCTATTGACAATATCTACAGCCTATGTGCATTTATCTATTTTATTGAATGGTGGCATTTAGGGTTTTTTTTTAAGGAGAGCTAAACATAGACAATGCTAATGCCTTAAAATAATCATAATGAATGGTTTCTTACCAAATACTCTGACAACTTTTGAGTCTTGCAACATAGAGCTCCAGTATATCACTTGCACCGTCACTCTGAACTCCCCAGCCTCAGTAAATCTGGTCACGAGATAGTTGTCCAAAGTCAAGAATGGCTGAAAATAATACAAAGTTAATTTAACATGTTACATTAGAGTTAAATAAAGAAGAAAAGGAAATTGCAAGAAAATTGAGCCCTAAATTTTGACAGTTCTGTGCAATGTTACAGAAGTGAACTTCTGTTTTTTTTTTTATTTTACATTTCTATTTTACAAGACCGAGCTTTTACGGTTCAGTGAAGGAGAAGTAAACCACTCGCAGTAATGACCTTCAGGATCAATCTGTGTTAAAACAGGTGACAGCAACACAAATATCAGCTTGTACCTGCAGGTTATTTCCAATCCACCAGTAGTAGACAGACAGGTTTGCAATGCTTGGCTGTATAACAGCTGACAAATTCACTTCTTGGTTTTTGCCAGCGACTGGCACCACTTCAAGATGTAAAGCCTGGAGAGGAGCTGAAACAAAGAATTCACATTATTTATTCCAAGCCTACCCTACAACATAAAAAAATCTGAAAAAATCTGCTACAAAAGTCACCAGTCCATGCAGCATTTAGGCTATGTGCCCACGTTGCGGACCTGAAGCATATTTTTTACGCTTCTCCCTGGCGGGAAAATCGCATGCGGATATTACATGCGGTTTTCCCGCCAGGTAGAAGCGTTTGTGAGGCGTCTTTGCATGCATTTCCGCATGCGGGTTATCAAGCACTTCTCCAAGCATCACTTGGAAAAGTGCTTGACAACTTGTTCAGAATGGTAAAAAATAAACTTTATACTCACCTTCTGATGCATTCTCTGCCCCGTCCGGAGGCTTGAGCGGCTCACGCTGTTGTGTGCAGGACCTGCGGTGACGTCATTGAGTCATGTGGTGGGTCACATGACTCAATGACGTGGCAGGTCCTTCAGACAACAGCGCGACGGAGGGAAAACATCAGAAGATAAGTATAAACTTTATTTTTTCTTTTTTTTTACAGGTTCTTTGGTACCCAGGGCTGGATGAGAGTCTCCTCTCATCCAGACTTGGGTACCATCCGCACATTGATTCCGCTGCGCTTCCGCAAAATTAATGAACATGCTGCGGATTTTTGACCGCAGCATATACGCTGCGGAAAAATCCGCAGCATGGGCATTGACATTGCGGAATGCCACTGGGGACCATGGGGTGCGGATATACATGCGTTTTTCAAGCGTTTATGCTGCGGAAATTCCGCAGCATATACGCTTGAAAAACGCTACGTGGGCACACAGCCTTAAACTACATGGTATGCATGGACACTTTGTATTCATAGTCTGGTTACATACAGAAGGACAAAATTGTTGGTACCCTTCTGGTAAAGTAAGAAAAAGCCACGATGGTCACTTAAATTACTCAAAACTGACAAAAGTAATTTTCAATGTAAATTTACTGAATATCAACTAATCAAAATCAGACATTATTTTTCAATTTTGGGTCAATGGAAAAAAAAAAAAAAAACTAATGAAAATGACCTAGACAACAATGATGGCATCCCTAGAAATGATTGAAAATAATTTGACCACAGGGACATGTTAAACTAAGTTGTATCCTGTAATTAGCATCACTAGTGTCTACAAACTTGTAATCAGTCAGTCTGCTTATATATAGGGTGAAAAGTAGTCACTGTGCTGTTTGGTATCATGGTATGTACCACCTTGAACACAGGAGCAAAGAAAGCTAAAGTGAAAGTTGCCTCAGGAGATAAGAAAGAAAATGATAGACAAACATGTGTAAGGTAAAGGACGTAAGACCATCTCCAAACTGCTGGATGTTCCTGTTACTACAGTTGCACATATTATTCAGAAGTTTAAAGTCTATGGGACTGTAGCCAACCTCCCTGGACATGGCCCCAAAATTGATGACAAATTGGAGAGACATATAATACGAATGGTAACCAAAGAAAATAGAACAATTTCCAAAGAGGTGAACTTCAAGGTCAAGGTACAACAGTGTCAGATCGCACCATCCGTCACTGTCTTGGCCAAAGTGGACTTCATGAAAGACAACTGAGGAGGAAACCACTGTTGAAAGAAAAACATAAAAAAGCGAGAATGGAATTTCTAAATGCATATTGACAAGCCACAAAGCCTGTTGGAGAATGTCCGTTGGACTCATGAGACATAACTGACGCTTTTTGGCAAGTGACTCCAGCTCTACGTTCACAGACACAAAAATGAAGCACACAAATAAAAGAGTATTGTACCTACTGTGAGACATGGAGGAAGCTCGGCTATGTTTTGGGGCTGCTTTGATGCATCTGGCATAGAGTGACTCGCTTGTTTTAGGGAGACGAAGGCTTTCTCCGCCTCATAAGACCACTCCCTGGGATTTGCTCCTTTACGGGTGAGAGCAGAGATGGAAGCAGTCCGGGAGGAAAAAATGAGGAATGAAGAGGCGTTAATAGTTCGCGAAACCCAAAAACCGTTGAATCGCCTTCAATCCCTCCGGTCGGGGCCACTTTAAGATGGCAGACACCTTCTTGGGATCCATCCGCAGACCGGTCTCAGAAATGATGTAACCAAGAAATGGCAAGGAGGTCTGCTCAAAGAGGCATTTCTCGTATTTAGCATACAGGCGATTCTTCCGGAGCCTCAGCAGAACCTGACGAACATCCCTCCGGTGTGAGGGCAGATCCGGGGAGAACACCAAGATGTCGTCCAGGTACACCACCACGCAGGAATACAGGAGATCTCGGAAGATGTCGTTAACTAGCTCCTGGAAGACGGCTGGATCATTACAGAGACCGAATGGCATCACGCGGTATTTGTAGTGACCGTCCCGGCTGTTGAATGCCGTCTTACACTCATCTCTCTAGCGAATCCGGACCAGATTGTACGCCCCCCGAAGATCGAGCTTGGTGAAGATCTTCGCGACTTTTAGGCGGTCAAACAACTCGGAGATGAGAGGCAGGGGGTACTTATTTTTGATGGTAATCTGGTTTAGACCCCTATAGTCAATACAAGGACAAAGCGAGCCGTCTTTTTTTCTTGACGAAGAAGAATCCTGCTCCAGCCGGAGAGGTGGATTTCCGGATAAATCCCCTAGCAAGATTCTCCTCAATGTACTCAGACATAGCACGGGTCTCGGCCAACAACAAGGGGTAGATTCGCCCATGAGGAGGTGAAGCACCAGGTATTAGGTCGATGGGGCAATCATACGGCCTATGAGGTGGTAGGGTCTCAGCCTCCTTTTTGTCAAAGATGTCCACATAGGACCACTAGGGTGCCGGCAGGACAGGTAGGTTAGCCAGCGTAGACGGGGGTTGAGCAGGACGAACAGGAACCAAACAGGATTCATGGCTTTCCTAACCCCAACGGAGCACTTCACCAGATCTCCAATTCAGGACAGGCTCATGTCTCTGTAACCAGGGCAGACCAAGCAAGAGGGGATGAGAGAGACCAGACAGCACATGAAAGGAGATCTTCTACGAGTGCAGCATTCCCAGTTGAAGAGTTACAGGCTCAGTGACCAGCAAGATGGTTTCCGGAAGAAGCTTCCCATCCACTGAGGAAATTGCCAAAGGTCCAGCCAGATGTATGGTAGGAATCTGATAACGCTCCACAACGGCCTGTTGAATGAGATTCCCTGCAGCTCCGGAATCCAGAAAGGCAGTCTCGAAGAAGCGGGTCTCACCACTGGTGACAGAAACAGAGTCAAGGAAGGAGAGGAAGAACTCATGCCTAGGACGACCTCTCCGAGCGGTCCTAGACACTGGAGTTTCCCGATCTCTCCGGGCAGGAACGGATCAGATGCTCTATACTGCCACAGTAGAAGCAACTTCCTTCGGCGTGGCGTGTCTCCTGGCGAGACTTGACCATCTTGGCTTGGTCAATTTGCATTGGCTCTGGAGAAGACACCCGGGGGATTGCTGGTTGCGAAACAGGCCTTTGGAAGGTTGGAGCAAGACGTGGAGGTCTTCTCTCCCAGGTCGTCTCCTTAGCACGTTACAGAAAGCGCATGTCGATCCGGGTAGCTAAAGACACCAGGTCGTCCAGGGTGGGAGGTATGCCTCGGCCGGCTAGCTCATCCTTGATCCGTCCAGAAATGCTCTCCCAAAAGGTGGACACCAGTGCCTCATTATTCCAGGCCAGTTCAGATGAGAGGGTGCGGAAAAGCACGGCATACCGTCCCAAAGAAAGACTCCCTTGATGGAGTCGGAGAAGTGAGGAGGCAGTAGAAGATCTTCGTCCAGGTTCATCTAACAGCTTCCGGAAGGCCGCGAGGAAGGCCCGGAGATCGGACACCAGAGGATCCCCTCTCTCCCACAGAGGGTTAAGCCACGCCAATGCCTCTCCGGTGAGGTGAGACATGAATGCCACCTTGGCCCGGTCGGAGATGAACTGGTGTGCCAGAAGTTCAAAGTGCAGCAGTGATTTATGAAGCCTCGACATAGGACAGGGTCACCATCGAAACGTGGAGGCGCAGAAGGCCAGGGTCCAAAGCCAGGTGCCACAGCGCCACAGGGTAGAGGTGCCGCCGGAGTGGGTGCCGCTCAATTAGAGACGGACATCGTCGGAGTTGACAGCATGTCCAGGCGGGAGTTGACTGTCCGCAGATAGGACAGAATAGTCTCCTGTTGGGATCTCTGACGAGAGACCTCCTGGTACAAGTCAGAGAGCGAAGGAGCCTGGGAGCCACCGGATTCCATGGCCTGTGCAAACTGTTATGGATCCGGGTGGTGGAACCTCTGTGCTTTGATGCAAGGAGGGACCAGAGGGGCGTAACTAAGTGCCTACTCGGAAAGACCAGGTCACACGGCAGCTTAGTCGACTCCGTGAACCAAGGAGGGACCGGGTAGGTGAACCAGGTGCCACTCTGGGACCGACCTTGTGTGAGAGCAGGTGACTCCCATGGGTCAGATGACAGGAGCTGACCGGTACAGCGGATGAGCACGGCAGGTAGGCTGGCGGGTGATCCGGGTAGACAAGCAGGTGGGTACGGCGGATAGCCAGACAGGTACTCCGGGTAAACGAGCAGGCGGGTATGGCAGGTAACTTGGCAGGTGCTCCGGGTAGGCAGGCAGGCGGGCATGGCAGGTAATCTGGCAGGTGCTCCGGGCAGGCAGGCTGGCGGGCACGGCAGGTAACTGGCAGGTGCTCCGGGTAGGCAGGCTGGCGGGCATGGAAGGTAATCTGGCAGGTGTACTAGGTAAGCAGGCTGGTGGGCACGGCAGGTAACTGGCAGGTACTCCGGGTAGGCAGGCTGGCAGGCACAGCAGGTAAACAGACTGGCGGGCAGACTATTAGACAGACTGGCGGGTAAGGAACCTGAGGGCTGAGGAGAGTGTTAGCACACAAACAACAACCTTGCACAGGCACCTCCATTTTGGAGGAGGTGCTTAATATAGGAGCAGTCCTCCGGCCATTGGCCGGGGACTCTTTAGGACGGCGCGCGAGGCCCCTTTAAGAGGGAGGGAGCGCACCCGCACCCTAAGCACAGTGCCCGGGAAGCTGCGCGCAGTGCGCACCTCAGCAGCAGGAGAACAGAGGGGCAGGAGGCAGAGACACCGATGCTACAGCTCATTTGCCATTTATCAGCCCAAACTTCTAATTTACATAGATCCTCCTGTAATATAAAATTGTCATCCTCTGTATTGATTACCCTGCAGAGTTTAGTGTCATCTGCAAATATTGAAATACTACTCTGTATGCCCCCTACAAGGTCATTAATAAATATGTTAAAAAGAAGTGGGCCCAATACTGACCCCTGTGGTACCCCACTGTTAACTGTGACCCAATCTGAGTGTGTTCCATTAATAACCACCCTTTGTTTCCTATCACTGAGCCAGTTCTTAACCCACTTACATATATTTTCCCCTATCCCCATTGTTCTCATTTTATGTATCAACCTTTTGTGTGGAACCGTATCAAAAGCTTTTGAAAAGTCCATATACACAACATCCACTGCATCTCCTTGGACCAGTCTGGAACTTACCTCCTCATAAAAGCTGATCAGATTAGTTTGACAGGAACGGTCCCTCCTAAACCCATGTTGATATTGGGTCATGAGGTTATTCCTCTTCAGATACTCTAGTATAGCATCTCTTAGGAAACCCTCCAGGATTTTACCCACAGTAGAGGTTAAGCTTACTGGCCTATAATGTCCAAGTTCGGTTTTTGTCCCCTTTTTGAATATTGGCACCACATTTGCTATACGCCAGTCCTGTGGTACAGACCCTGTTATTATGGAATCTTTAAAGATTAAAAATAATGGTCTATCTATGACGTTACTTAATTCCTGCAGTACTCGCGGGTGTATCCAATCCGGGCCCGGGGATTTGTCAACTTTAGTGATTTTTAGACGCCGCCGTACTTCCTGCTGGGTTAAGCAAGTGACATTTAATGGAGAATTTTTGTTATCACTGATCATGTTTTCTGTCATGCGATTTTCTTGTGTAAATACTGTTGAAAAAAAATCATTTAGCATATTGGCTTTTTCCTCATCCTCATCCACCGTTTCACCCAGACTATTTTTAAGGGGACCATCATTTTTTAGTTTCTTACTATTTATGTAGTTAAAGAATATTTTGGGATTATTTTTACTTTCTCTGGCAATGAGTCTCTGTCTCAATCTTTGCTGCCTTGATTTGGCTTTTACAGAATTTATTTCATTTTCTGTATTTATTTAATGCCTCATCACTACCTACTTGCTTTAGTTCTCTAAATGCTTTCTTTTTGTCACTTATTGCACCCCTTCCAGCTCTATTTAGCCATATTGGTTTCCTCCTATTTCTAACATGTTTATTCCCATAGGGTATATATTGTGCACAGGTCCTATTCAGGATGCTAATAAATGTCTCCCATTTGCTTTGTGTAGTTTTATGTCTCAGGATATCGTCCCAGTTTATTGAACTAAGATCATCTCTCAACCGTTGTATTGTCAAGAGGAAGATGAGAGACACCAGACCCAACAATGCAGACGAGCTGAAGGCTGCGGTCAAAGGAACCTGGGCTTCCATAACACCTCAGCAGTGCCACAGGCTGATCCCCCCCATGCCACGCCGCATTGATGCAGTAATTGATGCAGAAGGAGCCCGACCAAGTATTGAGTGCATTTACTGAACATACATATCAGTAGGACAACATTTCAAATTTTAAAAACATTTTTCAAGCTGTTATTATAAAGCATTCTAATTTACTGAGTTTAGTCCTATTTAGCGCAAAAATGATTATCAAAATTGGACATTCACTTTATAGTGAACGGTAGAAGGGGGCTAAATGCAGTAATTATATAGATTGTGAGATATCCATTCTTTTCTTTTTTATCTCTTGATTTTATTTGATTGCTCATACTTTTTTCATAATCAAAATCTTCAAACCTTTCGCAAGAATTACACCATGCACAGACGATCTTCTCTTTGAACCACAACTTAGGCATGGCGCGCTCATTAATAGTATGTTATGACATTCTGCACGCTTCATCTTTCAGCTCCGCTTAACTTAAAAAGTTCAAGATCCCGAGAAACACAGAGAAAGTAATCAGGAGCATCCAGTGATGTCATCCTCAACCCAAGATCCATCTTCAGTCTCCACAAACTCTTTCCATATGGTTTATACAGCCTTACGAGGCCCTGATACAAGCCATGGGCCGCATACAGTCCTTTCATACTGCTAGGGATAATCATTATTCGTAATTGTTCATCCATCATTTTGCATGAATACCATTTTTAAAGGAATTGTACAATATTTCAGATTGCATGTTCTCAAATGAAACATAAAGATTGTATTGGAAGGGATCTCTTGTATTGGTAGATCTAAGGTGAAACTGCTTTGTAACTGCTCATTTTAAATATAGCGCCCCTACAGTTACAATAAAGTATTACAGGTTATCAACTAAAATCATCTCTAGTTATCTATCACTTAAATTGTATTGATTAGACTGAGGCTTCATACTGTCACTGTCTTTAACTAAGCAGTTAATTGGTGATAACAAGGTTGTTACTGACTCTTAATAATAATAATAATAATAATAATAATAACAATAATAATAATAATAATAATAATAATTGGATTAGTCATGTGCTGTCATACCATGGAAACCACTTCGATGGACTGTTGATCCGTAAAGGGAATCTGTAACCTGGTTTTTGCTACCCCATCTAAGAGGAGCATAATGCAGGGGCAGAGACCCGGATTCCAGTGATGTGTCACTTACCGGGCTGCTTGCTGCAGTTTTGACAAAATCATCATTTTCTCTGTTACAGATCTAGCAGTTCTCTGAATGCTGAGCTCTGTGTAACCCCACCCCCACTAATGATAATCTCCTACTGTTAAAGCTTTTATCAAAACCACAGCAACAAGCCTAGTACGTGGCACATTGCTGGAATCAGGGTCTCCGTCTCTACATTTTTTACTGCTCTCAGATTAGGTGGCTAAAAAACCTGGTGACAGATTCCCTTTAAGGCGACCATGTGTGTATAGAGTCATTTTGGTAATGATCCATGGGAAAATATGCAAATTAGATCTCTCCTAAAAGGAATGGGAATGATTTCACTTGTGCCACCTGCTGTTATTAGCTACCCTACAAGTCATTATCACTTTTTAGCTACAATAGACTAGAATGTCTGGCATGGCTAATATCTGGCATCTTGTTACACTGGTCAGGCAATGGCTTACAGCGTAGCTATCTCCAATAGGTGGTACTGGGAAAATAGTTTTCTTTCCTTCTGGGAAAGATCTATTTTTTTTTTACTAAGACTAAATATGGGTCAAGTTTGATCATCATCTTGTAAAAAGCACAACTAGAACATGGAGAACTATTATGAATCCCTTTCTGTTACCTGGACATGACTCAGCTGTAGGCGAGCACAGAGACTACAGAATATATGCACTCGACACCTATTTAACCGAGTACCCTGCAATACTTAGTTTTCCCTGTAGGAGTGCTGATTTAGAAATGAGCACTAACACATTGCTTTCACTGCAGACCATGCGGCAAGACACCTCCTCTAACACAATTATCTTATTACACCTGAAATCTAAAAGATCCAAAACCAGGAGTGGGTGATAAATGCAGAATTGGTGACTTGTTTCTATTATACCTTTTCTCTGATTGTTCCTCACCTGGTTTTGTCTCCCGCTCCTGAGAATAAAATACTGACCGAATACTGACCAAATACTGATAGTGGGGCCTGTGGTCTTACTCTTCTGTGTGGAACTAATTTTCCACTTTTTAAAGCCATTTTTAATTAGTTCTCGTGCAGTCAGCTGTATTTTCGGTCTGAATGTGATTTTGAAAAAAACATCGGATCTCGCCCCAACCAATGTTAGTCTATGGCGCTGTGCACGTCCAATTTTTTTCCTTCATCCGAGTCTGTTTGAGGAAAGAAAACGCTGCATGCCTGAGTTTTATCAGATATTCAAATCGCACTCGGCCATGCAAGTCAATGAGTCCGTGGAAAACATCGGACTGCACTCGGATGACATCTGAGTGTGGTTCGATTTCCTCGGACTGTCAGAATGGAGAAGATAGAGAAAAAAATTCTACATCTTCTCCTCCTCTGAAAAAAAGGATCACTCTATGATTACACTCTGATCAGAGTTTGATCAGAGAGTCATTTGCATAATCGGCCTTATTCTCTCTATAATGACAAAACCTATGGTCGTCTGCACCTGCCCTTACTGGAGTGACTTTTTTGTAATTTTTTAAAAACTTTAAAAAACTTCCAATGCATAAACCTGACTAAAACCTTATTTACATAGCTGGCCTCGGCCAAAATACATCCACTTTTTAAAAGTGGCGAGAGATCGGCGTAAAATATAAAACAGACACAATTTATTTTTTCTTCACAAAAATGGTGTACAGCCAAGTTTGCGACTTTTTTTTATGGCAAAAAACTGGCACAAAAACTTTGATAAATTCCCCTTATTGAATGTTCTGGCCTAACATTGGGTTGGCACAGAACAGTAGTGGAGTGGCTATTCACTGTATCAGTCCTGCATAAAAACACTATTAAGATGCTCAAAAACAACTAGTGGTTCATTTTACAAAAAAACAAAAACAACACACTGGACCACCAGGGCTAAAACCTCGCTTGTGTCATTGACCATTAGTTATAAAGCACTGAGAATATTACTCAACTTTTTTGGAATCAGTTACTAACTGAGTGACAGAACACCAAGTATACAGTTTTACTGATTTATAAACCACCAGGAACCTTTCCCTGAACATAACCCAGACCACCAGGGATAACTACTACCAGGGATAACTGTCCCCAACCAATGGATAAGTGAAGTAATGGTGGTGGCTCATATCAAGCTCCGCTATGGATCTCCGGGCAATCTACTATTTCAGTAATAATGTAAATGTAGTATTTTATATTATATCCCATCGTATAATGATGGGTTACTCCGAGCCTAGAAATATAAGTGCTATAATAATCTCATTTTTTCAGCAACACCCAAAATAAAAAAAAAAACCTCCAAAAAAAAAAGAAATTAAATGTGAGCCAAAATATTTATTGAGGAATGTATTACCATATGCGTTGATTTAATATCCTTATGTGTGCAATCCAGAATTAAATAAGAGGGATGTAATTTGCTGGCAATACTCCGATGCGACGCAGCCAACAAGAGACACGCACTCCCAGTAATGATTTGGCCGGCCTCGGCATATATTCACACAATTACTCACGCACTTCCAGGATGTTTATATTATTTTACGTCCACATTGAAAATCATCTCATTAAACATCTTCCGCTAAGTATAGGCTTCGGCGGATTCCTTTATTAAGCGGTAGCGGCCGTCGTTTGTAAATACATATTTGGGGGTTGCTATGAACTACGGGGATTAATTTCTAAAGCTTTTAATAACTTTTATGAGACTTGGATTTTAATACGATAAACTTTGACTCACGGGTCTACTGGGGGCATGCAAGTAATGAGCAGAAAATATTTCCTGCTGTTGGATTGGATAATTTCCTCAGGGTCTCACAAAATATGATGTTTGCCCAGATAAAAATTCTAATTTTATTTAGATTTTTCCGCACATAAGAAGACAAAAGTGAGCACTTTCCGTGTTGTGATAAAATTATCATCATATTCCATTGCAGTAAAGATTTCGGTTTATTGTCAAGGGGGTTTCTCTCCAACAAGCGAATGACTAATTTATGTTGAAAACAGGCAGCTTTCTCCTTAAGAGAACTTGTCTGTCTCTTCACTTTTCCAAATGGAAACTATGTTACAGTTTTTAGATTTTGCAAAAAATGTAACAGAATTTTTTTTTAAAGGGGTTGTCCACTACTAGACAACCCCAGCCTAAAGGAGTTTTCCACTACTAGACAACCCCAGCCTAAAGGAGTTTTCCACTACTAGACAACCCCAGCCTAAAGGAATTGTCCACTACTAGACAACCCCAGCCTAAAGGAGTTGTCCACTACTTCACAAAACCAGCCTAAAGGAATTGTCCACTACTAGACAACCCCAGCCTAAAGGAGTTGTCCACTACTAGACAACCCCAGCCTAAAGGAGTTGTCCACTACTAGACAACCCCAGCCTAAAGGAGTTGTCCACTACTAGACAACCCTAACCTAAAGGAGTTGTCCACTACTAGACAACCCCAGCCTAAAGGAGTTGTCCACTACTAGACAACCCCAACCTAAAGGAGTTGTCCACTACTAGACAACCCCAGCCTAAAGGAATTGTCCACTACTAGACAACCCCAGCCTAAAGGAGTTGTCTACTAGTAGACAACCCCAGCCTAAAGCAGTTGTCCACTACTAGACAACCCCAGCCTAAAACAGTTGTCCACTACTAGACAACCCCAGCCTAAAGGAGTTTTCCACTACTAGACAACCCCAGCCTAAAGGAGTTGTCCACTACTAGACAACCCCAGCCTAAAGGAGTTGTCCACTACTAGACAACCCCAGCCTAAAGGAGTTGTCCACTACTAGACAACCCCAGCCTAAAGGAGTTGTCCACTACTAGACAACCCCAGCCTAAAGGAGTTGTCCACTGCTAGACAACCCCAGCCTAAAGGAGTTGTCCACTGCTAAACAACCCCAGCCTAAAGGAGTTGTCCACTACTAGACAACCCCAGCCTAAAGGAGTTGTCCACTACTAGACAACCCCAGCCTAAAGGAGTTTTCCATTACTAGACAACCCCAGCCTAAAGGAATTGTCCACTACTAGACAACCCCAGCCTAAAGGGGTTGTCCACTACTAGACAACCCCAGCCTAAAGCAGTTGTCCACTACTAGACAACCCCAGCCTAAAGGAGTTGTCCACTACTAGACAACCCCAACCTAAAGGAGTTGTCCACTACTAGACAACCCCAACCTAAAGGAGTTGTCCACTACTAGACAACCCCAGCCTAAAGGAATTGTCCACTACTAGACAATCCCAGCCTAAAGGAGTTGTCCATTACTAGACAACCCCAGCCTAAAGGAGTTGTCCAATACTAGACAACCCCAGCCTAAAGCAGTTGTCCACTACTAGACAACCCCAGCTTAAAGGAGTTGTCCACTACTAGACAACCCCAGCCTAAAGGAGTTGTCCACTACTAGACAACCCCAGCCTAAAGGAGTTGTCCACTGCTAAACAACCCCAGCCTAAAGGAGTTGTCCACTACTAGACAATCCCAGCCTAAAGGAGTTGTCCACTACTAGACAACCCCAGCCTAAAGGAGTTTTCCATTACTAGACAACCCCAGCCTAAAGGAGTTGTCCACTACTAGACAACCCCAGCCTAAAGGAGTTGTCCACTACTAGACAACCCCAGCCTAAAGGAGTTGTCCACTACTAGACAACCCCAGCCTAAAGCAGTTGTCCACTACTAGACAACCCCAGCCTAAAGCAGTTGTCCACTACTAGACAACCCCAGCCTAAAGGAGTTGTCCACTACTAGACAACCCCAGCCTAAAGGAGTTGTCCACTACTAGACAACCCCAACCTAAAGGAGTTGTCCACTACTAGACAACCCCAGCCTAAAGGAGTTGTCCACTACTAGACAACCCCAGCCTAAAGGAGTTGTCCACTGCTAAACAACCCCAGCCTAAAGGAGTTGTCTACTACTAGACAACCCCAGCCTAAAATGAGTTGCCCACTACTAGACAACTCCAGCCTAAAGGAGTTGTCCACTACTAGACAACCCCAGCCTAGAGGAGTTGTCCACTACTAGACAACCACAGCCTAAAGGAGTTGTCCACTACTAAACAACCCCAGCTTAATCACGTTAGGGCGCCAATTAACATAAAAACAATGTACGCTAACCTCCTGCAACAACACCGCTGTCGGCTGCTGCCAATGAGCAGCTTCTGTTTGGCTGCAGCTCATCCATATTCTGAGAGGACATCCACTCTCACGAAATTGTAAAGGCTGCATCCAAACATTGGACGCCCATTGGCTCCTTCTCCGGGAGGAGCGGCGGTGACTGCTGAAACGTTGATGCGTTTTGATTGTTTTTATTTGAATTAGGGGTCCTGAAATGATTTGTCCAGTAATGAAAAAAAAACCTTTGATCTCATATAGCTGCTGCTTGCCTCTTATTCACAATGTATATGTAGAATTTTTGTTATTTTAACCTAGCAGCTACAGTGGATATAAAAATTCTAAACACCCCTGTTAAAATGCCAAATTTTTACTTTGTAAGAAAAAAATAACCCAAAAAGAATTATTTCAGAACTTTTTCCACCTATAATCTATGCAAACCCACTAAGAAATAAACTGAATTTTCCTGACATTTTCTTAGTTGCATTTTACAGCAGAAGTCATAAATAGCTTACAACACAGCAAAAGGATCCCAATGTTGAAAGTTATCAGTCAGGAAAAGGGTACAAATTATTTTCCAAAGCATTAAATATATCATGGACACTGAACACTGACATCAAGTGGCGGTTTAAATTTGGCACAACAGTGACATTACTTAGAACTGGACGTCCCTCAAAATTTGTTGAAAAGACAAGAATAAAATTGGTCCAGGAGGCTCCTAAGAGGCCTACAACAACATTAAATGAGATGCAGAAATTTCTGGAAAGTACTGGTTTGTGTGCTACAAAGAAAAACATCCAAGCCTAGATTTGTTAACTTTTGGAATTATGGCCAAATAATTCAACCTCGGTCTCATCAAAACATATGTTGGTTGAAGACCCATCACTAAAAGAACACCATACCCACAGTGAAAGATAGTGGAGGCAATTTTGCAACAAAAACCTTAAGCCCTGTGCTAGAAAACAGAAGATGAAAAGGAGTTTCACCTCTCAGCACGACAATTACCCTAAGCATACCACCAAATTAACAAAAGAATGGCTTTGCGAGAAGTTGATCACAGTTTTGGAATGGCCCAGCCAGAAGCCAGACCTGAATCCAATAGAAAATCTGTGGGTGACCTGAAGAGGGTGCTTTACACAACCTGACAGATTTGGAGCTACTGTAAGGAAGAGTGGCAAAGACTGCCAATTCTAGATGTACCATACTGATACATTTCTACCCAAATGACTGAACACTGTCATAAATTCAAAGGATTCTTCAACAAAATATTAGTGTAATGGAGTGCATATTTATGGAACCACATTATTTTAGTTCTTTATTTTTCCACTTGAAAAGATTTCAGTTTATTTTTCAATTAAATTGTACAGATTATAAGTGACATTACATGTGGACAACAAATCTGAAATTTTTCTTTGTGTGATATTTTTACATGACAAAAACTGGCAATTTAACAGGGGTGTGTAGACTTTTTGTATCCATTGTAGATGTGTAGCATTAGTGAATGAGGAAATAGGAATTCTCATTTATGCACTGTATTATTCACTGCTCAGTTTTGGAGCATCAGCAATACCACTGTCCTTGCCTTTAAAGGGAACCAGTCAGGACAATTTTACAACTGAAACTAGTGATGTTGCTGTATAGGTCCTAACACAATAAAACAATAAACATGATGTCTGTATTGTAGTATTCCAAAGTGCCAGTGCTGAGAAATCTTTGAAGCAACATGCAAAGTAGCCTGGAATTGCACTGAGGGAATTCCAGAGTACTCAGAATGCAAAACTACGCCCCCAATGCACTTGCAGGCTAAATTGCATGTGGCTTCAAAACTTTCTTTTCTTATCACTGGTACATTGAGTTACATCGGATGTACCGGAGTATAAGGGGGAACGTCTGTCCTTGTGGATAGTGACATGATGGTGTAAGGAGACTTATAGGTCATGCAATGCTCCTCTGGGAAATTACATGTGCAAATCGTCTCTTCAAAGAGGTAGAGGACTAGAACTCTAATGCCTCCTGCTGGAAGTAGAAATCCTAAAGTCAATAAAGGGCATCATCTACATAGAAGAAAGAAGGTTCAACCATAATCACAGACGGTGATTCTTTACTGTAAGAGAAGTGAGACTTTGGAACTCTCTGCCGCATGATTTTGTAACGGTTGATTCACTACTGAAATTCAAGAAGGGCCTGGAATCCTTTCTTGTAAAATACAATACTACAGGTTAAGAGCACCAGATTCTGTGATGGGGTGTTGATCCAGGGAACTAGTCTGATAGCCGTATGTGGAGTCGGGAAGGAATTTTTCCCCTAATATGGAGCTACTAGTGTTTGCCCCATGGGGTTTTTGCCTTCCTCTGCAACAACATGTTAGGCTACAGGTTGAAATTAATGGAATTATGTCTACTTTCAACCTTAAAATCTAAAATATCGACACTTTAACGAGCCTTGTCACATGACTTAGAATAAAAGCCAAACCAGAATCTGTTTGCAGACGCGTGTTTTGGAGTGTTGCCCCTCCTCAGTGCAAAGCAAGACATCTGATTTGGCTGTATGAGAGGCCTCTGACAGGGATCTAAGGGATAACATCTCTTTTCCTGAAAAGTGACGTGCATGTGTAAGGAGACTTATAGGCCTCTGGGAAATTAAATATGCAAATTGCTTATTCAGAGAGGAAGAGAACTAGTACTTTAGTGCCACCTACTGGAAGTAGCAATTTTAAAAGTCTAGATAGCACCAGAGTTCTAGTCCTCTTCCTCTCTGAAGAGGCAATTTGAATATCAGATGTACCATGATTGATACAGCCATGCCACCAGTTTCAATAGTAAAATCATCCTGACAGGTTCTTTTTAACCAGTTTTCATTATTTCATGCAAAACTCTACCATATATAGAGTATCTATGCTTACTATTGCATAAATTAAGGTATTGAATCATTGTACTGTATCCAGATAGCACATAAGTAACATCTTCCTCACCTTGTATTTCTGCAGAGCAAGAGCATATAAATGTTCAGAATTATTCTAAGTCACCAAAATCTCTACCTAGTGTAAAACAGTTACAAGCTATGTAGATCTTTGCATGTTTAGTGCATTGTTTGTACTGCTTGATATAATTTTTTTGCAATTGGTTTTAATTGAAAATGGTAAAGATTTTTTCTACTGCAGCTTGCAGGCAATATAATACACTGCAAGCTTCTTGTTTCTGTTCTGAGCCAAATTTGACAGCCTGTCAGCATCCAACACCTCTTTCAACTCTCTTGAATGCTTATACAAGAGCACAGTTCAAGTACCCTTGAAATTGTTCCAGAAAATGAAGTATTTCTCCCAGAAAATGATTGCACTTACACATATTTTGTTATATGACGTGCCCCCTGGGCCAGTGTTGTTTGGGGGATACCCGGAGCCGGATCAGATGGGGGTTGTAGTCTCCGAGTGGCGGTGACCCGGTCCGTGCCCAGGGTGTCAAGCTCAGTGTGTGGCAGTCCTACAGATGTTGCTGGATGTTCTTTAGTGTCGACTACGCCACCCGTTGATTTGCGGTCACTACGGCCGCCGCTGCAGCAGGGTCCGCTGAGGCTGGTGGTGTGTGTGCAGCTTCTGGTGGTATAACCCCCAACGGGAGGGGTATAGCCTCAGGGGGTCAGTTGTAGAGGGTGGTGGTTGTGGTGGTGCAGTGAGGATGGGATTAAGACTCAGAGTCGGGCTGTGCAGTTCAGGGTGTTTACTTACTGCTGTTGTTCTGGTCACTCCGGCCTTGAGTGACCGCCCGAGCCGTGCTGCGTCCACCAGGTCCTGGACTCGGCCAACCCCCAGGTAGTTCTGGAGCGTGATCCTGAGCTCCCTTTCTGACGTTCCTTTTCTCTGGCCTTCCCCACCAGGGATCCACCTATGTCCGGCTCCCTCGGGTCTCTTGGTGGGTACACCTCTTCTGGGTTCCCTGACCCTATACTTGGTCTGCCTTCCTGGTGGATTTAGTGGGGGGTCGTGGCAGATCCTGCCCACAACCTCCGGTCTCTGGCTGAGGATTAGTGCCCTCCACCAGCTTGGGATCCAGTACCCTTGTGCCAACCCTTCACCCTGTTGCTTGTATTTGGGCTCTTGGGGTTCCCTCTTCTTCCCCTCTGGGTCCTTCTGACTCCTCTCTCTCTCTTCTTTCAGGACTGCTTGACCCTCTACAACAGACTGACTAGTAGCTGTCTGCCTGTCTGACCCTGATCTAAGATGGTTCCCACCTTATATACTCCCTCTATGTGTGAGCTCAGGTGACCAGCACCCAATGAGCTCCTAGCTTTACCCAGACTGCTCCCCCTATCTGCCCCTACACTACTGGGATGTTCCACCCCCCTCCCACTCCAGCCAGGGACAGACACTATCGTACCTGCACATAAACTGGTGGGAGTACCGTCGATCTGTCCCCCGGAAATGGGATGTATGTAGTGTATGCAGCCTACCGAGCTCAGTTCCACACTCCATCCTTACCCGGGAGTGGAATATCACACCTCTGGCTTGAGGTGTAATACCCCTGTAGCAGCCGAATCCTCAGGGTGCTACATTATACACCTGCTTATTTCCTTTGTGTGTATTGGAACAAGACAAACAAATTAGAAAAAAAGGCAAATTGGACATCATTTCACACAAAAAAACAAACAAAAATGGGCTGGACAAAATTGTTGGCACCCTCAACTTAATACTTGGTTCGTTGGTTGCCAAATCCTTGGAATAAATAACTGCAATCAATCACGTCCTGTAACCATGAACAAGCTTCTTACACCTCTCAACTGTTATTTTGGGCCACTCCTCTATTGCAAACTGCTCCAGGTCTCTCATATTTGAAGGCACCTTCTCCCAACAGCAGTTTTAAGATCTCTCCACAGGTGATCAATGGGATTTAGATCCGGACTCATTGCTGCCACTTCAGAGTTCTCCAGCGCTTTGTTTCCATCCATTTCTGGGGGCTTCTTAAAGTATGTTTGGAGTTATTGACCTGCTGGAAGATCCATGACCTAGGATGCAAACCCAGCTTTCTAAAACTGAGCACTACATTGCGACTCAAACTCTTTTGGTAGTCTTCAGACTTCATGATGCCTTGAACACAGTCAAGGCACCTAGTGCCAGAACCAGCAAAATAACCCCAAAACATATTTGAACCTCCACCATATTTGACTGTAGGTACTGTGTTCTTTTCTTTATAGGCCTCATTCCGTTTTCAATAAACGGTAGAATGGTGTGCTTTACCAGAATGCTCTATCTTGGTCTCATCTGTCCACAAGACACTTTCCCAGAAGGATTTTGGCTTACTCACGTACATGGCAAACTGCAGTCTAGCTTTTTTATATCTCTGTGTCAGCAGTGGGGTACTCCAGGGTCTCCTGCCATAGCGTTTAATTTCATTCAAACGTCAATGGATAGTTCACGCTGACACTGATGCAACCTGAGCCTGCAGGACAGCTTGAATTTCTTTGGAACTTGATTGGGGCTGCTTATCCACCATCCGGACTATCCTACGTTGCAACCTTTCATCAATTTTTCTCTGCCGTCTACGTACAATGAGATAAGCTACAGTGCCATGGGTTGTAAACTTTTTGATTATGTTGTGCACTGTGGACAAAAGAACTTCAAGATTTCTGGAGATGGACTCGTAACCTTGAGATTGTTGATATTTGTCAACAATCTTGGTTCTCAATTCCTGAGACAGTTCTCTTCTCCTCTTTCTGCTCTTCATGCTTAGTGTAGCACACTCAGACACACAATGCAGTGATTGAGTCAACTTCACCCCTTTTTATCTGGTTTCAGGTGTGATTTTCATATTGCCCACACCTGTTACTTGCCACAGTGATTTTAAACGAGCATCACATGCTTGAAACAAAGTTATTTACCCACAATTCTGAATTCTGAATAAACAGTGAAACATGCCTCCAAAAGGTGTCAATATCAGGGGTTGTCCCACATGTGCTGTTGAAATTCCCACCCCATGGGCAATCCCTGCTCTGGCAAAGTTGATCCACCCTTGCATTTATTTCAATCCCCACTCTTTTAAAAGAAAATCTGTCACCATATTTTTACTGACAAATTTGAGAGCAGCATAATAGAGAGACAGAGACCCCGAATCTAGCGTTGTGTCACTTACTGGGCTGCTTGGTGTAGTTTTGATAAAGTCACTGTTTTATCAGCAGGAGATCATCTCTAGAGAGCTACTTGGCCTGCTGCAAGTTAGTCCAGCCACACCCCCACCAATGATTGGTAGCTTTCTCTGTACACTGTGCATAGGCAGAAAGATGCCAATTAATGGTGTGGGCAGGGTTATACAGAGCTCAGCATTCAGAGAACTGCTAGATCTACACCAAAGACAACCAGGATTTTATCAAAACTGCAGCAAGCAAACCAGTAAGTGATACATTGCTGGAATCAGGGTCTCTGTCTCTATATCATGCTGCTTTCCCAAAAACTTTAATTCTATTATTTACCTGAGACAACCCCTAATTAAGGTAGTGACATGGACCCTATCCGAGCCCCTAATTAAGGTAGTGACATGGACCTTAGCTGAACCCCTAATTAAGGTAGTGACATGGACCCTATTCATATGGCCATCATGGATATAATCAATTACTGTGAAGGACTTCTTCATGCATTTCCATTCAGGCTTGGCTGACATTGCCGTTCTGGTTTTCTCGTCCATTTTTCCGATTACTCAGCAGATTCATGTGATCTAAGTTCTTACAAATCTTATGATCTTAAATGAACACATTCTCTAAATTACTTATGAATATATTTCTATAATCATGTAGTATATTAGCTATCATTATAATAAATGGCTGTGTTAATACACAATATCCTTACATAGTCTGTACTGGAATAAAAATCTACCATCTTGCAGAGCCAATTGTCTACAATTTAGGAGTGTAATAATATACATTAAGTATGGTCTTATACCGGCATTTATATACTTGCTTATGATATTATACATCATTATCAAAATAAGTCACTTTAATGTAATGTATAAAGACAGAGCTTGGCTTTTCATATTATTTCACACTTGGTAATTAATCATATGAATACTTTGCTTTACTTATTTTGGACTGCTTTTCTCTATTTCGCCATACATTGTGGAAACACAATGTATTAGATATATCAGCTGCGCTGCAACTGTATTATTGTTATTTCAGGCAACATAATGCACTGGTATCAGGAGACAAGCAGAACTTTGATTGCAGCTCTGGGTGTGAATAAGGAATAAGACACAGTTTAAAGGGAATCAGCAAGATCAATCCGCATGTGCAGTAATGTTCAAAATAATAGCAGTCCAATATGACTAACCAGATTATTCACTGCTTTTGGTATAAATTATATTACTTACCACATGTCAATCAATTTACCAGTTGGTGCAGTAGATTGTAAGAGAACCATCAGACTCCGCATTCAGGATCTGCATGTTTTTGAGTCTGTGCATGTGAATAATTAATTGAAAGATGGTGTGTTCAAAATAATAGCAGTGTGGAGTTCAATTAGTGAGGCCAATCATTCTGCGAAGAAACAGGTGTGAATCAGGTGGTCCTTATGTAAGGGTGAAGCCAGCACATGTTGTACATGCATTTCTCCTTGAAAGCCTGAGAAATATGGGTCGTTCCAGACATTGTTCAGAAGAACAGTGTATTTTGATTAAAAAGTTGATTGGAGATGGCAAAACTTATAAAGAAGTGCAGACAATGATAGGCTGTTCAGCTAAAATGATCACCAATGCTTTAAGATGAAAAGCAAAACCAGAGAGACGTGGAAAAAAACAGAAGACTACCATTCGAATGGATCGAAGAATAGCCAGAATGGCAAAGGCTCAGCCAATGATCAGCTCAGGATGATCACAGACAGTCTCAAGGTACCTATGAGTACTGTGACAGTTAGAAGACACCTGTGTGAAGCTAATCTCTTAGCAAGGAATCCCTGCAAAGTCCCACTGTTAAAAGAACACATCACCTGGCCTAAAGAGAAATGGAGAAACATTTTGTGGACTGATGAAAGTAAAATTGTTCTTTTTGGGTCCAAGGGCCACAGACAGTTCATCAGACGACCCTCAAACTCTGCATTCAAGCCACAGTACACTCTGAAGACAGTGAAGCATGGTCGTACAAGCATCATGATATGGGCATGTTTCCCTTACTATTTACCCCATACCAGGGATCATGGACCAGTTTGCATATAGTAAAATACTTGAAGAGGTCATGTTGTCTTACGATGAAGAGGATATGCTATTGAAATGGGTGTTTCAACAAGACAACGACCCTAAACACACCAGTAAACAAGCAAAATATTGGTTCCAGTCAAACAAAATTGAGGTTAAGGAGTGGCCAACCCAATCCCCGGATCTTAATTCGATAGAACACTTGAGGGGTGACATCAAAAATACAGTTTTTAAGGCAAAGCCAACAAATGCCAAAAAATTGTTGGGATGTAGTCAATGCATCCTGGGCTGGAATAACACGTGACAGGTGTCAGAGGTTGGTTGACTCTATGCAACATAGATGTGAAGCAGTTCTAAAAAACTGTGGGTCTACAACTAAATATTAGGTTAGTGATTCACAGGAGTGCTAAATCCTCACAAAAAGTACATATTGTGAGTTTGTAAAGACAAATACAGACACTGCTATTTTTTAGAACAGTCTAATGTTAATTTTTTGTTATTTTCTGTAAATTAGTTAAAAATTATATACATTTCTCTTCATGTTTTGAATTAGAAAACAGTGTGCAATGTCCCCAATGCATGGAAATAACAACTAGTATAAAGATTTTGTGCTTAACTGATGTTTTTGAACACACTGCTATTATTTTAAACACAACTGTGTGGGCCTACAGGTCTTTGAAAGCCAAATCCATTGACACCTTTATATCCTTTATCTGTTGCTGCATTCCCAAGAAATTAGGGTTTTAATTCATATGTAAATGATGTATTGAGTGCTCTGTGTGTGACACAGCACTTACAGAGCCTCTGCCTCCCAAGGTTGTTTCCTCACCCAGCACCAGTCTCTTAGCTTGATTGATAACTCACTGTCTGATTTCTTTGCCTGACATCACACAGACAGTCAGCTATCAATCAACCTCAAGAGGCTGGTGCTGGGGGGAGAAACAACCTTGGAAGGCAGAAGATAGGGAAATGTTCAGTCACGCCCAGAGAACTTAACCCTTTATTGGCATATGACTTACAATGCAAATCACTCAGGAATGCAGCAACAGATAGAAGATATAAAGGTGTCTAAAAATGTAGTTTTTAAAGATCGGCATGTCCATATAAATGGTGTGTGCGAACTGAACTTACTGATAGATTCCCTTTAAGTAATGTAGAATATTTACAGAGCTAAAAATGAATAACTGATGCCACTTACTGATGACCTGCACGTAGATGATGGCTTCATCATGTCCAGCCACATTCTCCGCTTTAACTGACACCTTGTATAATCCCGGACTCTCATATCGATGGCGGATGGGTTCGCCCGTCACTGTAAGATTCACATAAATGGCCTTGAATCCATCTCCCAAATCCACTTGATATTTTGTGTTTAAAATATCTCCCTGGAAGAAAAATGCAAAATATTTCACTATTAGAAAAGGAGGTCAATGTAAAGGTCAAATTTATGGGTTCAGGGCTGAGATATAATCACCTTAAGCTGAAGCCAAAAGCCTGAGGCTGCCCCACTGAGAGGTTCTCATGACAGCATATTTAGGCTTCATTCACACATTAGTTTTTCAAGTACGAGTGTTATACATGGTTTTCACGGATCGTACTCACATCTGTAATAGTTTACGGGGCCATTCACACATCCGTGATTTTTCAGAAAATTGCGGAGACATGTCTGATTTTGATCCCAGGGTCAGATCAAAATCAGCAATGCAAGTCTATCGGTCCGTGAAAAAAATGAGACTGCATTTAGATGACATCCGAGTGCAGTCTGCAGTCTGTGTGAGCAAGCCCTTTGAAGTGTACAAAACGTTATACATATATTTTGGCAGGACATAAAATATTTTTAATGGGAAGCGAGTAGTTTGTTAAATAGTTTGTACTCGGTTCAGCCAACTTCCTACAATAACATGTTAATACCAATTTAAGAGAGAGATTTCTTACCCCTGGTGAGGCTGGTGTACTTACTGTGTCAGAATAGCTGCATAATACTTTCTGAAAGTTTTTCCTGCCTGATGTTCTAATAAACATTTTATGAGTCCAGTTCTAGAATGAAATTACCTAGAGCTGATGTCACGTAGACAACGCTGCAGCCAATCCGTGAGCGGCTTGTGTCATCAACTTGGGCAGAGCCGCTAAGCTCATTGATTGGCTGCAGAGCTATCAATGTAACATCAGTGCTACAGACAAAAACAGACACTGGGAGCAACTGCTGAGACTCGTCAAAGAAGCCAAAACATCTCTCTGACAATCATTAGTCAAATGTACGTACAGGGCATAATACCTGAATTGTAATGATCGTCAAAGGAGCTGGTGTTTGCTGTGTCCTCCCCACACCTGACGCTGTTTCGCCTATGCTTCATCTGGTGGTTGCTGTGTCCTCCTCACACCTGACGCTGTTTCGCCTATGCTTCATCTGGGGGCGTCCAAACATAGGCAAAACGGTGTCGGGTGTGGGGAGGACACAGCAATCACCAGCTCCTTTGACGATCCTTACAATTCAGGTATTATACCCTGTACTTATATTTGACTAATGATTGTCAGAGAGATGTTTGGTTTCTTCAAGTTTCTTGCTTTATGTTTTTTTAAATACATAATATATCTTTACAATTAGGATTGTCTTATTTAATGACAAGTATATCCCTATCATTAGGATATAATCTGGCACTTGCACTTTATTCTTTAATGGCTACAAAACTTATGGCATTATAATAATAATAATAATAATAATAATAATATCGTTATATACCTTGTCATACTTATAGATATTCTGCATCCTTTTGTACTCTGCCCTAAGGTTCTGGATTTATCTATATCCAAAACGTATGGATTTGTGTATACCTTGCTGCTGTCCCCCCATTTTCTGGAGGCTTCCTGCCCTGTCTTTTTAAATTGTATTTTATTTTTAAATATCTGCAAATAAAAATAGATTTTTTTTTATACTAATCTGGAATCTCTTCTTATCGAACAGCTAAATTCTATTGCTGTTACAGATGGGGTGTTTATTAATTGGTGAAGTGTCTAACATTACTTCTTGTGGACATATATGATTAATTAGAAAATATACGGAGCATAATGAAACCCACACAGAAGTGTGAATAGGCATCAAAACACAAAATAAACAAATAAATCAAGAGAGAAAATAATTGCAGAATACAATACATGTATTGTGCTCATATAAGCTGCATCCTCAGAGGCTACCTGCTCCTGCTGTACAATAAATGTGATGTCCTCTCCCGGCTTCACAGCCATCGAGTCTCCTTTGATGGTGATTCTCAAACCTTTTGGTGCCATTAAAGGACACTGATAATGGGCTAGATTTTCCTGCAGATCGATGCCTCCTTCACACACGTTAGATATGACTTTCCTATACCTGTAATATAATACACAGATGAAGAAGAATATTGTGTATATACTCACATACTCGCTGGAGCAATAAAGGTCCACAAAAGCCCCTCTCTCAGGAGCACATGGCATGTCTGTTCCTTACGTTTATAGACCATTAATCTCTATGGGCAGCATCAGTGTCAGACAGAAGGACTAAGGGCCCACCAGTAACACTGACTCTGGGGGTCCACTGTTCACCTACATACGTATATTACAATATCCAAACTTACCATATAATAGACTGGGCAGTTTGTTAAATGATCATTGAGATGCTACCCTTGTCTGTACATAGAGAATCAAGTGTATTGTGCCACCTACTGCTCATATGGGGGTTAAGGTGCCCACTCCTGTAGAGCGACCTACAGGGGGATTCACCTGTTCCCCTGTTGGACAGTCCAAGGTTAGGCACCATGTAATGCCAAACTTTTCCTGTAGTGGCGCTGCAGAGAAATGAAACACTGCGGGATCTCTTAGTTTACTATTACTTCTATTACTAGTTTCCTGTTTTTCCATTTTTACTTTCCATTTTTTTCTGTCCAGTGTAGACAAAACTTCACGTTAGTGCCAATAAACCAATAAAAAACTGCAAGCGACTGATTTTTTTTTTCGGAATAATACTCATTGCAATAAAATGTGGTATCAGTAAGTTTATTGTTACGAAGTTTATGTCCAGATATTCATGCATTACAGAGTCCTTAATATTCAGTGAGCCCTAACAATATCAAGAGCGAGCAAAGCTGGCAGTTGTTGCTTTTATCATCACGGTTGCTGCAGCCATTTAATACGCAGAGTGCATCAGTTGAGATGAGTTTGTCATCAGTTGCTGCGCTCTGTGTAGGCAGAGGCAGCGACCAAGATGACAAAGAACTCAGCTTTGTCATCTTGGTCGCTACCGATGCAGAGTGAAGCAACTGATGACAAACTCATCCCAACTGTGCACTGTACCACTCCACTACTCTTTCTCTCTCCTCTCACTTCTAGTTTTGTGATAGGAGAGACAGGGATTAACTGGGAGAGATGTTGCAGATTAAAGTGCATGTGCTGCCTCTTTAAGAATCAAACAAAATACTCACTTTGTAATAGCGCTTACATTTTGTACTAAAGCCAGGTATGACACGGTTAAATCCAAACTCTGCAGAGTTTGATTAGAGGCACCTGCATAGCTTTTTCCTATAAGCAGGAAGTAGGTTCACTTGGTGTGCTGTGTGCTGGGGAACTGAGCAGTGGACTCTGCTGGGAGCTGCAGAGTTCAGTTTGTTGCAGACTAAAAGGAGCCAGATGACCACCAGGATTGCCGCACAGGTGAGAGACTGGTCTGTGTCTCGGAGGAGAGGTGAAAAGACCCCTTGATGCTGGTGTCTCTGATAGAACTTGAGACACAGCTGGACATTTATCTGCAGGGGTGAGCCCGCATGTGCCTGTGTATGGACTGTTTATTTTGTTCCTTTATGCAGGTGAAAGGCTGTTTGTTTTTCATTCTGCTGGAAGTTTATGCACTTCAATAAACCTCCTTGTTTGACCCAGAAACTACATTCCTGTGTGAACGCTACAAAGCTGCCTAAAAGGGAATAAATCCCTACAATTTTTACACACTTTTTCCAACCCTAACTAAAGTTAGTGCTAGGGCTGGAACTAGGGCTAGGATTAAGGCTAGGGTTAGGTTTAGGGCTAGGTTAATTGAATAAAAAGACACAAAATATATAACAAAAATAAAGAGTAATAATGTTAATGCATAACTCTTTATTTTTTAAATTTTATGTTGGAGATCAGCAAAAAGCAGAAAAAAAAATAGAAGGGCCAAAGGGCAAACTATAATTACATCAGCACTGGTGGAAGAACCTCATGGAGCGCTAACGATCCACGGACTAATGGTGCAAAATACTTGTGTATGTCATTGCTCCAAGTGTTGTGAGAGTGAGGGTGCCCTAACTATTGTTATGCAAGACAGGTCTATTGGAGATAGCTGAATTTAAGAAAAGACTGTGAAAGGTTGTGGAATTTCTGGACATTTTGGGGGGAGATCATGTGATCCTTAAAATGTCCGAAAATGTAGGTTTCATACAGTATGTTAGAAGGAATAGAAACAGCTAAACATCATTTGAAAGATTTTTCACCTTTTTAATGCCTTTTACTCTTTTCTTCAGTTGTTTGCCTACATAACGACTCTCATAAATAATTTAGCACATGTGTTGTGTCACAGAATTGCTTATTCTGTTCTGCATTAACTCCCTGGAAAGGCAGACACTGTAAATGTGGCTTCCAAGTATCTTAATCCTACATAACAACCACAAATGGCACAGTAGCAGAACAGCACAATGTGCGCGAGAGCCCGTTAAAGGCCGTCGGGCCACACAAGAAATAATAGTATCTTTCCAGATGAAGCTGAGATAACCCATTCACGGGTTTCGCTTTACTAAATAGTCTCGTGTTTGCAGTAAACCAAAATCCTTTTTAAATTGGATGGGTCTAAAATGTAAAGTAGGCAATTATTTTTCAAAGGGTCGGGTTGTTTATTCCAATGGAAGATGTGCTTTCCTCTTCATCGGCTCGCATGCTCTAGGAACTTCATGGACGCTTGCTCGGTTGGAGAACGCTAACACTGAATTTAATTAATCGCGCGGTTGATGCCGGGTGACTTAAAATGAGGGAGGGCAAACTGGGGAAGAATTTCAACATCTCTAAATGTCAGTGCTACACAACGATCCAGCTATTGGTGGGTCCACATATGTACAATATTTATCAGATCCAAATATTTTGGCCATTGTGGACCAGACACCGTTTAGCCTTTTTTTTTTTTTCTTAAGCAAACATTAGTTTAGTTTAAATAGTTGTAACTTTTTAACTTCCTAGACTATTGCCATGATTCCCATGTAAAATACTTTCTGATCATTTTTATACTTTAAATTTTTTCTTAAAATAGATTTGCTCATTTAATGTGTTTTTGAATTAATGTTTGTTTTTTATTTTTCAAAAGTTTGGACACACCTTCTCATTTAAATTTTTTATGTATTTTCATGACTATGAAAATTGTACATTCTCACTGAAGGCATCAAAACTATGAATTAACACACGTGGAATTATATACTTAACAAAAAAGTGTGAAACAACTGAAAATATGTCTTATATTCTAGGTTCTTCAAAGTAGCCACCTTTTGCTTTGATTACTGCTTTGCACACTCTTGGCATTCTCTTGATAAGCTTCAAGAGGTAGTCACCGGAAATGGTTTTCACTTCACAGGTGTGTCCTGTCAGGTTTAATAAATGAGATTTCTTGCCTTATAAATGGGGTTGGGACCATCAGTTGTGTTGTGCAGAAGTCTGGTGGATACACAGCTGATAGTCCTACTGAATAGACTGTTAGAATTTGTATTATTGCAAGAAAAAAGCAGCTAAGTAAAGAAAAACGAGTGGCCATCATTACTTTAAGAAATGAAGGTCAGTCAGTCCGAAAAATTGGGCAAACTTTGAATCTGTCCCCAAGTGCAGTTGCAAAAACTATCAAGCGCTACAAAGAAACTGGCTCACATGAGGACCGCCCCAGGAAAGGAAGACCAAGAGTCACCTCTGCTTCTGAGGATAAGTTTATCCGAGTCACCAGCCTCAGAAATCGCAGGTTAATAGCAGCTCAGATCAGAGACCAGGTCAATGCCACACAGAGTTCTAGCAGCAGACACATCTCTACAACAACTGTTAAGAGGAGACTTTGTGCAGCAGGCCTTCATGGTAAAATAGCTGCTAGGAAACCACTGCTAAGGACAGGCAACAAGCAGAAGAGACTTGATTGGGCTAAAGAACACAAGGAATGGACATTAGACCAGTGGAAATCTGTGCTTTGGTCTGATGAGTCCAAATTTGAGATATTTGGTTCCAACCACCGTGTCTTTGTGTGATGCAGAAAAGGTGAACGGATGGACTCTACATGCCTGGTTCCCACCGTGAAGCATGGAGGAGGAGGTGTGATGGTGTGGGGGTGCTTTGCTGGTGACACTGTTGGGGATTTATTCAAAATTGAAGGCATACTGAACCAGCATGGCTACCACAGCATCTTGCAGCGGCATGCTATTAAATCTGGTTTACGTTTAGTTGGACCATCATTTATTTTTCAACAGGACAATGACCCCAAACACACCTCCAGGCTCTGCAAGGCCTATTTGACCAAGGGGGAGAGTGATGGGGTGCTACACCAGATGACCTGGTCTCCACAGTCACCAGACCTGAACCCAATCGAGATGGTTTGGGGTGAGCTGGACCGCAGAGTGAAGGCAAAAGGGCCAACAAGTGCTAAGCATCTCTGGCAACTCCTTCAAGATTGTTGGAAGACCATTTCCAGTGACTACCTCTTGAAGCTCATCAAGAGAATGCCAAGAGTGTGCAAAGCAGTCATCAAAGCAAAAGGTGGCTACTTTGAAGAACCTAGAATATAAGACATATTTTCAGTTGTTTCACACTTTTTTGTTAAGTATATAATTCCACATGTGTTAATTCAAAGTTTTGATGCCTTCAGTGTGAATGTACAATTTTCATAGTCAAGAAAATACAGAAAAATCTTTAAATGAGAAGGTGTGTCCAAACTTTTGGTCTGTACTGTGTATATATATATAATATATATATATATATATATATATATATATATATATATATATATATATATATATATATATATATATATATATATATACTATATCATTGTACTGTGTCTGGCACTGGACCCGGGCAGACTATGTCATTGTATTGTGTCTGGCACTGGACCCGGGCAGACTATATCATTGTACTGTGTCTGGCACTGGACCTGGGCAGACTATATCATTGTACTGTGTCTGGCACTGGACCCGGGCAGGCTATATCATTGTACTGTGTCTGGCACTGGACCCGGGCAGACTATGTCATTGTACTGTGTCTGGCACTGGATCCGGGCAGACTATATCATTGTACTGTGTCTGGCTGTGGACTTGGGCAGACTATATCATTGTACTGTGTCTGGCACTGGACCTGGGCAGACTGTATCATTGTACTGTGTCTGGCACTGGACCTGGGCAGACTATATCATTGTACTGTGTCTGGCACTGGACCCGGGCAGACTATATCATTGTACTGTGTCTGGCACTGGAGCCGGGCAGACCATATCATTGTACTGTGTCTGGCACTGGACCCGGGCAGACTATATCATTGTACTGTGTCTGGCACTGGACCTGGGCAGACTATGTCATTGTACTGTGTCTGGCACTGGACCCGGGCAGACTATATCATTGTACTGTGTCTGGCACTGGACCCGGGCAGACTATATCATTGTACTGTGTCTGGCACTGGACCCGGGCAGACTATATCATTGTACTGTGTCTGGCACTGGACCCGGGCAGACTATATCATTGTACTGTGTCTGGCACTGGACCCGGGCAGACTATATCATTGTACTGTGTCTGGCACTGGACCCGGGCAGACTATATCATTGTACTGTGTCTGGCACTGGACCCGGGCAGACTATATCATTGTACTCTTCATCTCTCCCTCTATCCTCCCAATTCATCTCGCCTCCTCCTCCAAATTATTCCTCAACATACAATCCTGGATCTCCAAACACAGACAGCCACCTCATGCTCTCTCTTCCTCCCACCTGCTAACACTTTCTCTGCTCCTCCTCACTGCTGGAGATATCTCTCCAAATCCTGGTCCTCCTTGCCATATCCCCACAGTTGTAACATACCTGGCGGCGTTCTTGCATGGTGGTCCATCTCCCACTGTGCAAGAGCGCGCACTTGATCTCCAGTCCAGAATGTCTCTCTGGCTTCCCTCCATGCTGTCTGTTTGTGTTTGTTTCTGCTGCTTAAGGGCGGCGCCCGATCACTTCCTGCTTTTTGTACCTGCTGTGGGTCACACCCCTTGTGCGTCCTCAGCCTATTGCTGTCTGTCACCTGGTATATAACCCAGCTGCTCCAATCAATCCCTGCCTGAGCATTGTGTTTCATTCAGTGTGTGCTTGCACTCTGAAGGTGCCAGGTCCCGTTCTGTGTTCTCTTGTCTGCCTATCCTGGAGGCTGTATTTCCAGGCCTGTCTGAACACGCTCCTAGCCTGTTCCTCCCGCCTTCTAGGGGCCGATTACCTAGACCCGCTCCTGTATCTTGTCTGTCCTGTCTGAACACGCTCCTAGCCTGTTCCTCCCGCCTTCTAGGGGCCGATTACCTAGATCCGCTCCTGTATCTTGTCTGTCCTGTCTGAACACGCTCCTTGCCTGTTCGTCCCGCCTCTCTGGGGGCAGTATTCCCAGACCCGCTCCTGTATCCCGCTGCAGTGTCGGTCTCCTCCGTACACTCAGTTCCAGTCTGAACTCTCTCCTATCCTTTACCTGTTTTGCCTCTATGTCCGTTCCCTTCCTTTTTCTGCAGAGTCTGAACTCGTACCTAACTCCTGCTTGTTGTCTCTGTACTCCCGTTTGTGAGTTTGTGATCCACTCGCTACTTCACTGCAAGTACCCTGTGGGTATCTGGCTCTGCCTTTCTCTTCCTGTCTGTTCCGTGTGAACAGAGCCCTGTCCCCCCTGCTCTGGCTCCTTTGCTCACCGCTCCGGCGGTTCTAGCCTGCTCTGGCTCCTTTGCTCACCACTCCGGCGGTTCTAGCCTGCTCTGACTCCTATGCTCACCGCTCCGGCGGTTCTAGCCTGCTCTGACTCCTTTGCTCACCGCTCCGGCGGTTCTAGCCTGCTCTGGCTCCTTTGCTCGCTGCTCCGGCAGCCTTGCTCCGCTCTGACCCTTTTGCTCACTGCTCCGGCAGCCTTGCTCCGCTCTGACCCTTTTGCTCACTGCTCCGGCAGTCTCGCTCCGCTCTTATCCTTTTGCTCACTGCTCCGGCAGTCTTGCTCCACTCTTGCTCACCGCTCCAGGCGGCCTCGTCCTGCTTTACTCTTGCTCACTGCTCCGGCAGTCTCGCTCAGCTCTGACCCTTTGCTCACCGCTCCTGGCGGCCTTGTCCTGCTCTACTCTTGCTCACCGCTCCAGGCGGCCTCGTCCTGCCCTGCTCTCGCTCACCTCTCTGGGCGGCCTCACTCTGCTGTGTTTGTCCGCCACATCTGTGGTTCTGTTCCTGAGTCCCAATGTGTACTGGGTCCTATCCCGCCAGTGTCCCTACCTGCTAGTCCCTCCCTGTCTGCGCTCTAGCTGTGCTTGCCTGTACCCCTCTGCCTGTATTGTTCCTGAGTCCCAGTGTGTACTGGGTCCTATCCCGCCTGTGTTCCTACCTGCTAGTGCCTCCCTGTCTGCACTCTAGCTGTGCTTGCCTGTACCCCCCTGCCTGCATACCCGCCTGCCTGCATCCCAGTTGAGCCAGCCTATACCCACCAGTCTGTGTGCCAGCCTACCAGTCTGTTCCTGTATTCCCCTGTGTGGGTCAACAGCCGTGTCCGGGGTCTGTCCTGGAGTAGCACCTGGTCCCTCTGCTCGGTTCCTCCTTGGTGCACTGGCGTCGTATGCCGTCGTGCGACCCTGGTCGGATCGGGTGAATACCTAGTTACGCCCCTCCAGGCATTCACTCTCCGGCACGGTCCAGTGGAATCACTACAATCACACTCACACGCCGCTCAGCCCGGGCGTGTGCATTACAGCATGCTCAGGCCATGGTTCCCGTTGAGCCCCACGGCCTTCGCTCTCTGAGAAGTTTTCCAGCGAATACATGCATTAAAATAAATAAATATATATATTTTTTCTTAGCTGAGTTCCAGGCGAATTACGCACCCGTCCAGATGGATCTATCTGCTCTCGTTCCTGCGGATCCGCTACGTTACTATGGGGATCCAAGACAAAGTCGTGCATTTGTGGAGCAATGCATGCTACACTTCAAGTTCTACCCTCTATGTTTTCCCACCGATCGGGTTAAGGTGGCATTCATTATGTCTTACCTAGCGGGTGATGCCTTGGAATGGATCAACCCCCTATTTGAAACACAGGATCCGATCCTCCTGGACCTAATGGCCTTCCTGGTGGCCTTTCTAATGGTCTTCGATGATCCTAACCCGGAGGCTCCTGCTGAAGCTTCACTTCCCAATATCCCGGAGCAGCCCCGATGGGTAATGTGTGTGGGTAGCGCAATAGTCCTCCAGCCCAATGAGACTACTGCCCACCCAGAATCCTCACAGGGTGACTACGCTTTCCGGAATACTTCTCCCAACCTCAAGAGGCAGTCCAGACGTGCTAGACGTAGAGGCAAGCCGTCACGCCAGGGTCTGTCCTCCCTGAGACCTCCAGACCCCAACCTTGAAGTCCCTACTGAAGCTTCATCTCCCTGTATCCCGGAGAAGCCCCAACGGGTAATGTGCGTGGGTAGTGCACCAGTTCTCCTGCCCGAAGAGACTTCTGCCCATCCAGACTCCACACAGGAGAACTTCCTGCACCCGGCATCAGATGCTTCACCCACTTTAACCGGTGTGCATGTCCAAGGATGCTCCAAAGCTGTGGTTACCTCAGAGTCTGTGCACCTCTACTACCTGGCGGAGGACCCCCTGTTGCCTCCTGAATCCTCCGGGATACCACTCGCTGACAAATGGAGAGAGACTTCTCTACACCCGGTACTCGATACTTTGTCCGCTTCGTCCTGTGAGCCTGACAATGGGTACCCCAAAGTGGTAGTTACCACCGAGTCTCTACACCCCTCCAACCAGGCGGAGGACCTCCAGTTGTCTCCAGAACCCTTCGGGGTGCTGCCTGGTAGCGAAAGGACAGACTCTCCTATACTCTGTACCTGATACCTCGCTCGCTTCGTCCAGTGAGTCCAACCTAGTGTACTCTGAAGCAGAGGTTACCCATGAGTCTCTACACCCCTCTGACCAGGCGGAGGACCTCCAGTTGTCTCCAGAACCCTTCGGGGTGCTACCTGGTGGTGAATGGACAGAGACTTTCCTATATCCTGGATCTGATACCTCGCTTGCTTCGTCCAGTGAGTCCGACCTAGTGTACTCTGAAGCAGATGTTTTCTCTGAGCCTCTGCACTCTTCTGACCCGGCGGAGGATCTCTAGTTATTTCCTGAATCCTCCGGGGTGCCACCAGATAACAAAGAGACAGTGACTTTTCTTCATTATGTACCTGATAACCCGTCTATTTCTTCCTGTGAGCTTGACAAGATGTACCTCGAAGCAGAGATTACCCCCAAGTCTCTGTCCCCCTCCAACCCGGTGAAGGACTTCCAGTTGTCTCCTGTACCCTCTGGTGTGCCACCTGAAAATATGTGGAGAGAGACTTCCTTGTGTGCTGTTCCTGGTACTCCACCCGTTTCGTCTGTTGCTGAGGATGGCTGGATAGGAGGTAGCATCCTAGCTAACCAGATGGGATCAGTTTTTCCTGTGGACAGTGGAAGTGATCTCCTTGAAGTGAACGACTGGTCCTCGAATTCCCTGCGGAAGATTCTGGCAGGCCTGAAGAAGAGGGGGCGTAAGGGGGGAGGTACTGTAACATACCTGGTGGCGTCCTTGCATGGTGGTCCATCTCCCACTGTGCAAGAGCGCGCACTTGATCTCCAGTCCAGAATGTCTCTCTGGCTTCCCTCCATGCTGTCTGTTTGTGTCTGTTTCTGCTGCTTAAGGGCGGCGCCCGATCACTTCCTGCTTTTTGTACCTGCTGTGGGTCACACCCCTTGTGCGTCCTCAGCCTATTGCTGTCTGTCACCTGGTATATAACCCAGCTGCTCCAATCAATCCCTGCCTGAGCATTGTGTTTCATTCAGTGTGTGCTTGCACTCTGAAGGTGCCAGGTCCCGTTCTGTGTTCTCTTGTCTGCCTATCCTGGAGGCTGTATTTCCAGGCCTGTCTGAACACGCTCCTAGCCTGTTCCTCCCGCCTTCTAGGGGCCGATTACCTAGACCCGCTCCTGTATCTTGTCTGTCCTGTCTGAACACGCTCCTAGCCTGTTCCTCCCGCCTTCTAGGGGCCGATTACCTAGATCCGCTCCTGTATCTTGTCTGTCCTGTCTGAACACGCTCCTTGCCTGTTCGTCCCGCCTCTCTGGGGGCAGTATTCCCAGACCCGCTCCTGTATCCCGCTGCAGTGTCGGTCTCCTCCGTACACTCAGTTCCAGTCTGAACTCTCTCCTATCCTTTACCTGTTTTGCCTCTATGTCCGTTCCCTTCCTTTTTCTGCATAGTCTAAACTCGTACCTAACTCCTGCTTGTTGTCTCTGTACTCCCGTTTGTGAGTTTGTGATCCACTCGCTACTTCACTGCAAGTACCCTGTGGGTATCTGGCTCTGCCTTTCTCTTCCTGTCTGTTCCGTGTGAACAGAGCCCTGTCCCCCCTGCTCCGACTCCTTTGCTCACCGCTCCGGCGGTTCTAGCCTGCTCTGGCTCCTTTGCTCGCTGCTCCGGCAGCCTTGCTCCGCTCTGACCCTTTTGCTCACTGCTCCGGCAGCCTTGCTCCGCTCTGACCCTTTTGCTCACTGCTCCGGCAGCCTTGCTCCGCTCTGACCCTTTTGCTCACTGCTCCGGCAGTCTTGCTCCACTCTTGCTCACCGCTCCAGGCGGCCTCGTCCTGCTTTACTTTTGCTCACTGCTCCGGCAGTCTCACTCAGCTCTGACCCTTTGCTCACCGCTCCTGGCGGCCTTGTCCTGCTCTACTCTTGCTCACCGCTCCAGGCGGCCTCGTCCTGCCCTGCTCTCGCTCACCTCTCTGGACGGCCTCACTCTGCTGTGTTTGTCCGCCACATCTGTGGTTCTGTTCCTGAGTCCCAATGTGTACTGGGTCCTATCCCGCCAGTGTCCCTACCTGCTAGTGCCTCCCTGTCTGCACTCTAGCTGTGCTTGCCTGTACCCCCCTGCCTGCATACCCGCCTGCCTGCATCCCAGTCGAGCCAGCCTATACCCACCAGTCTGTGTGCCAGCCTACCAGTCTGTTCCTGTATTCCCCTGTGTGGGTCAACAGCCGTGTCCGGGGTCTGACCTGGAGTAGCACCTGGTCCCTCTGCTCGGTTCCTCCTTGGTGCACTGGCGTCGTATGCCGTCGTGCGACCCTGGTCGGATCGGGTGAATACCTAGTTACGCCCCTCCAGGCATTCACTCTCCGGCACGGTCCAGTGGAATCACTACAATCACACGCACACGCCGCTCAGCCCGGGCGTGTGCATTACAACAGTTACTTCTACCTCCTATCCACGACCTTCCTCAAACTGTCGCAACCCTTCTAACCTCATTCCCATCCAACTAATACCCACCTCCTCAGCTATACTAACAGGAGCTCTATGGAACGCTTGCTCTGTCTGCAACAAACTTTCCTTCATCCACGATCTTTTCATTACAAACAAACTCTCCTTCCTCGCCATCACCGAAACATGGCTCACCCACTCTGACACAGCCTCCCCAGCTGCCCTTTCATATGGCGGATTCCACCTTTCCCACACCCCCCGCCCAAATGGCAAACATGGTGGAGGCGTAGGTTTCCTCCTATCAGAACTCTGCGCTTTCACCCAAATCCCACTGCCACCCTCCGTTACACTCCCCTCTTTTGAGGTGCACTGTGTGCGCATCTATTCCCTGTCCAACCTCCAACTGGCCGTCGTTTACCGACCCCCAGGGCAAGCCACCACCTTCTTAGACCATTTCACCACCTGGCTGCTTCACTTCCTTTCCACTGACATCCCACTATCATAATGGGTGACTTCAACATCCCCATTGACACTTCCCGCTCGTCTGTCTCTAAGCTCCTATCCCTCACTTCCTCCTTTGGACTCACTCAATGGTCTTCCACACCCACCCACAAAGATGGCCACACACTGGACCTCATCTTCACCTGCCTCTGTTCCCTATCTAACCTCTCTAACTCACCACTCCCTCTCTCTGACCATAACCTCCTCACATTCTCTACCCTCTCCTCTCCGGGTGCACAATCCCCACTCCACAAACTCACACACCCTCGCAGAAATCTCAAACACCTTGACCTACACTCACTCTCTGAATCCCTCCTCCCTCTTACAGACATAAATTCCTTACACGATGCAGACGTTGCTGCTGCCTCATATAACACCACAATAGCTTCAGCTCTAGACTCGATCGCCCCTCTCACACACGCCACACCTCACACATTCAACAGGCAACCCTGGCACACTAAACTTACCAAAGAACTGCGCCGGGCCTCCAGGGTTGCGGAGCGGAGATGGAAAAGGTCTCACTCCATCGAGCACTTCATCGCATTCAAGCAATCCCTCACTAATTTCAAGTCCGCACTCACTACAGCAAAACAAACCTACTTCTCATCTCTCATATCCTCCCTATCTCACAACCCTAAACAGCTATTTAACACTTTCAACTCTCTCCTTCATCCCCCAGCACCTCTTCCCTCTTCTCTCATCTCAGCCGACGACTTTGCCTCATTCTTCAAACAGAAGATTGACACCATCAGACAAAACTTTTGCCTAAAGTCCACACAACCCCTCCTCATATCTACTCTACCCTCCTCCTCCAAACCCCACTACTCCACCATTACAGAAGGTCAAGTCTCCTCTTTACTCTCCAAATCACACCTCACCACCTGCGAACTTGACCCAATCCCATCCCACCTCATCACTAACCTTACCACAGTCTTCATCCCAACCCTAACCCACCTCTTCAATCTGTCACTAACAACCGGAGTCTTCCCCTCATGTTTCAAACATGCCGCAATCACACCCATCCTCAAAAAGCCCTCCCTTGTGCCTTCCTCTCTGACTAGCTACCGCCCCATATCACTCCTCCCCTTTGCCTCAAAACTTCTAGAACAACATGTCCACCTTGAACTGTCCTCCCACCTCCTCTCCTGCTCCCTCTTCGACCGCCTGCAATCTGGCTTCCGACCGCATCACTCGACTGAAACTGCCCTGACCAAAGTCACCAACGACCTACTAAATGCCAAATCCAAGCAACACTACTCCATCCTCCTCCTTCTGGACCTGTCATCTGCCTTTGACACAGTGGACCATTCCCTCTTACTCCAGATTCTCTCATCTCTTGGCATCACGGACTTGGCTCTATCTTGGATTTCCTCATACTTAACAGACAGGACATTCAGCGTCTCCCACTCACGCACCACCTCCTCATCTCGCCCCCTATCTGTCGGTGTCCCCCAAGGTTCAGTTCTAGGACCTCTGCTCTTCTCCATCTACACCTTTGGCCTGGGACAGCTCATAGAGTCTCACGGTTTTCAGTATCACCTCTATGCTGACGACACACAGATCTACCTCTCTGGACCCGATATCTCCTCCCTACTAACCAGAATCCCACAATGTCTGTCCGCCATCTCATCCTTCTTCTCCGACAGATTTCTAAAACTCAACATGGATAAAACAGAGTTCATCATCTTTCCACCCTCTCATTCACATCCCCATCCGACCTATCCATCAACGTCAATGGCTGTTCACTCTCCCCAGTCCCACAAGCTCGCTGCCTTGGAGTAACCCTGGACTCTGATCTCTCCTTCAAGCCACATATCCAAACCCTTTCCACCTCCTGCCGACTCCAACTCAAAAACATCTCCCGGATCCATGCATTCCTCAGCAAAGACTCTGCAAAAACACTAGTGCATGCCCTGATCATCTCTCACCTCGACTACTGCAACCTCCTGCTCCGTGGCCTCCCTTCCAACACTCTTGCGCCTCTCCAATCTATCCTAAACTCTGCTGCTCGACTAATCCACCTGTCCTCCCGCTATTCCCCGGCCTCTCCTCTCTGTCAATCCCTTCACTGGCTCCCCATTGCCCAGAGAATTCAGTTCAAAACCCTAACCATGGCATACAAAGCCATCCACAACCTGTCTCCCCCATACATCTGTGACCTAGTCTCCCGATACATACCTGCACTCAACCTCCGATCCTCACAAGATCTTCTTCTCTACTCCCCTCTTATCTCCTCCTCCCACAATCGTATACAAGATTTCTCCCGTGCTTCCCCCCTACTCTGGAACTCTCTACCCCAACATATCAGACTCTTGCCGACCGTGGAAACCTTCAAAAGGAACCTGAAGACCTACCTCTTCCGACAAGCCTACAACCTGCATTAACCATCGCTCCACCATACCGCTGCACGACCAGCTCTACCCTCACCTACTGTATCCTCACCCATCCCTTGTAGATTGTCAGCCCTCACGGGCAGGGACCTCGCTCCTCCTGTACCAGTCGCTGACTCGTCTTGTTAAGATTATGTAAATGCTTTTGTTATGTACATCCCTATCACATGTAAAGCGCCATGGAATAAATGGCGCTATAATAATAATAATAATAATAAAGTACTGTGTCTGGCACTGGACCCGGGCAGACTATATCATTGTACTGTGTCTGGCACTGGACCTGGGCAGACTATGTCATTGTACTGTGTCTGGCACTGGACCTGGGCAGACTATATCATTGTACTGTGTCTGGCACTGGACCCGGGCAGACTATATCATTGTACTGTGTCTGTCACTCGACTTGGGGAGACTATATCATTGTACTGTGTCTGGCACTGGACCTGGGCAGACTATATCATTGTACTGTGTCTGGCAGTGGACTTGGGCAGACTATATCATTGTACTGTGTCTGGCAGTGGACCTGGGCAGACTATATCATTGTACTGTGTCTGGCACTGGACCTGGGCAGACTATATCATTGTACTGTGTCTGGCAGTGGACTTGGGCAGACTATATCATTGTACTGTGTCTGGCACTGGACCTGGGCAGACTATATCATTGTACTGTGTCTGGCACTGGACCCGGGCAGACTATATCATTGCACTGTGTCTGGCACTGGACCTGGGCACTATATCATTGCACTGTGTCTGGCAGTGGACTTGGGCAGACTATATCATTGTACTGTGTCTGGCAGTGGACTTGGGCAGACTATATCATTGTACTGTGTCTGGCAGTGGACTTGGGCAGACTATATCATTGTACTGTGTCTGGCACTGGACCTGGGCAGACTATATCATTGTACTGTGTCTGGCACTGGACCCGGGCAGACTATATCATTGTACTGTGTCTGGCACTGGACCCGGGCAGACTATGTCATTGTACTGTGTCTGGCACTGGACCCGGGCAGACTATGTCATTGTACTGTGTCTGGCACTGGACCCGGGCAGACTATGTCATTGTACTGTGTCTGGCACTGGACCCGGGCAGACTATATCATTGTACTGTGTCTGGCACTGGCCCAGGCAGACTATATCATTGTACTGAGTCTGGCACTGGACCTGGGGAAGTTATATCATACTGTGTCTGGCACTGTACCTTGGTAGACTACATCATTATACTGTGGCTGTCACTGTATTTGAGGGCATCTTGCTGTCACCTCCTTTAAACCTCTTGGTGCCATTGACTGTAGGAGAGACACAGACTGCTTTTCACAATAGATGGCTTTACTTAACACCTCATAATAATAGCTCATGCTGAGTTTCTAAATACAGTGGTGTGAAAAAGTGTTTGCCCCCTTCCTGATTTCTTATTCTTTTGCATGTTTGTCACACTTAATTGTTTCAGATCACAAAACAAATGTAAATATTAGACAAAGATAACACAAGTAACCACAAAATGCAGTTTTTAAATGAAGGTCTTTATTATTAAGGGAAAAGAGAAATTCAAACCTACAGGGCCCTGTGTGAAAAAGTGATTGCCCCCTCCCCCTCTTAAAACATAAATTAACTGTAGTTTATCACATCTTTGGGAAGCTGAGTTCAATTTCCCTAACCACACACAGGCCTGATTACTGCCACACCTGTTCTCAATCAAGAAATCACTTAAATAGGACCTGCCTGACAAAGTGAAGTAGACCAAAAGTTCCTCAAAAGCTAGACATCATGCCGAGATCCAAAGAAATTAAGGAACAAATGAGAAACAAAGTGATTGAGATCTATCAGTCTGGTAATGGTTATAAAGCCATTTCTAAAAGTTTGGGACTCCAATGAACCACAGTGAGAGCCATTATCCACAAATGGTGAAAACATGGAACAGTGGTGAACCTTCCCATGAGTGGCCGGCCGACCAAAATTACCCCAATAGCGCAGCAACAACTCACCCAAGAGGTCACAAAAGACCCCACAACAACATCCAAAGAACTGCAGGCCTCACTTGCCTCAGTTAAGGTCAGTGTTCATGACTCCACCATAAGAAACAGACTGGGCAAAAATGGCATGCGTGGCAGAGTTCCAAGATGAAAGCCACTACAGAGCAAAAAGAATATAAAGGCTCATGCCAACAGTAAAATATGATGGTGGTAGTGTGATGGTCTGGGGCTGTTTTGCTTCTTCAGTACCTGGAAGACTTGCTGTTGTAAATGGAACGATAAATTCTGCTGTCTACTAAAAAACCCTAAAGAAGAATGTCCGGCCATCTGTTTGTGACCTCAAGCTGAAGCGCATGTGGCTTATGCAGCAGGATAATAATGATCCAAAACACACCAGCAAGTCCACCTCTGAATGGATTAAGAAAAAAAAAATTAAGACTTTGCAGTGGCCTAGTCAAAGGCCTGACCTTAATCCGACTGAGATGCTGTGGCATAAGCTTAAATAGGCGGTTCATGCTCGGAAACCTTCCAATGTGGCTGATTTACAGCAATTTTGAAAAGATGAGTGGCCAAAATTCCTCCAGAGCGTTGTAAAAGACTCATTGCCAATTATTGCAAACTCTTGATTGCAGTTGTTGCTGCTAAGGGCCCAACCAGTTATTAGGTTTAGAGGGCAATCACTTTTTCACACAGTGCCCTGTGGGTTTGGATTTCTTTTTCCCTTAATAATAAAGACCTTCATTTAAAAACAACTGCATTTTGTGATTACTTGTGTTTATCTTTGTCTAATATTTACATTTGTTTTGTGATGTGAAACATTTAAGTGTGACTAACACGCAAAAGAATAAGAAATCAGGAAGGGGGCAAACACTTTTTCACACCACTGTATCTTCCCAAAATTAAAAACTAAAGCACACATCCTATTATATGATTAGGTGAAATGTTCCTTCCCTTGTATATTGAACCAGATCTGCTTTATACATTGGAATCAAGTTTTGCAAAAATCTGGAGTTTTCAGTAAGTTTTATCACAAATTTCTTTGATATTAATAGCGGTGGGCACGCTCAGTTGACATGGCGAACCTGAGGGCCTGGCAGCAGCTCAATACATCTAAGTGGTCATTCTTCACAAGGTGACATCTGATCCCATCCATTTACTACAGAGGGGCTGGAGAAAATCAGGACACAATGATGATTTTTCAAACAGGTCTTTGGGTACTAAGACTTTGTAAGGTGCATTTTGCTTCATATCTCGTGCTTTTCTTTTTTTATTCCCATCAGGGTTATTTTTCATTTTGCTTGCTTTTGTGTTGTACAGGTGGACTGTGCGCCTGTGTTTTAAATTTCATGCTTGAAGACTTCCAGTCATTGAGAACGTCGCTGCCATCCATCCTGTTCTGATAGAGCTGCCCCGTACTTCAGAAACCAGAAAGGGCCATTATAAATTTTACTCCTTTGCTGATACAACAATCTTAAAGACGACCTTTCAGTGGATTTTTTTTTAATCTACACTGAGTATCACCTCCAATTTCTGCTGCTCCACTGATTCTAGAACAGTTTTTCTTTCTCTTCTGTGTCCTTCTGTTCCAAAGTTATGCCCCCTGGCAATAATAGTGCAAATTTTCCCTTTTGACTAACACGGCCGTATACACAGAACTTCTCTGTGGGCGTTTGCTTTTTCTCCTCTGACACTGGCCAATCAAAACATGGCTGAAGTTCTATGGTATACACCCCGTTGGTTCAATGGAAAATTTTGCTCCATTGTTACTGGGGGCATAACTTTGGAATGGAGGGGCACAGAAGAAAAAGAAAAACTGTTCCAGAATCAGTGGACCAGCAAAAATTAGAGGAGGTACTAAGTTTAATTAAAAAAAAAAAATACAGTGAAAGGTCCTCTTTAAAGAAGTATTCTGATCATGTTATAGACCTTTTCTAGAATATGCCCTAATTTTATGATTAATGGGGTTGGCTCCAACCTACTCACTGTGGAACATAGCTCCTTTGAATGATAGAAGTAGTCATGGAGGTACTGGCGGTCGGATCCCGATCAATCAACTAATGATTCCATATCCAAGAGCATTACCATTACTTGTATTAGAGGAAAAACTACTACTTATTGTTATAGATATATGTATTCACTTACTCCACATAACCCTCTCAGAAAATATCTTACAAAACATGTAATTATAATGTGTTCAATATGTCTCCATGGTAACAGACTACGATCAAACCCTATGTGTAGTCTGATCCTATAATCATGTGTTCCTTTGGTCCATCTGACCACAGTGCTTGCTAATCTACAGGCAGTAGATGAGGAAGATACACAATAAATATTTAATTTTCCATTAGTATGAAAATGCAGGGACCAAGATCTGTTTTATTTGGCCTTGATGAAGTTCCCAGTCTCTTCAGGGTCATTACGGCAAACAATTCCTGATGGAGAACTTGCAATAGAACTCTGAACCCTTACCCGGTTGTGCTTGTGTAGGTTTGTCCTACTATGCAATCTTCAGGTGGAGATTCCGGGTTAAACCAAAAATCGGCAAAACATCTGCTAGTTTGTTTTTGGGTGACTTCCTGTTCAAATCCATAATCACTGCAAATAAAGAGCTTGTATGAGCATCAACATTTCACTCAAGGAAATACATATTCAGAGTAAGCTATAGATTATATACATCACCTGAAGTGTGTAAACTCACAGAACTATTTATTTATAAGTGGCTTAATTTAATGTAAGATAGCCATATTATCTTAGTATATCTGATGAACTTCTAATCTGCAGTTGCTTTGCCCCTACTCCAAATCTTTTCATTCCTATTTCTTTAGCTTCTTACTGGCCTCTGCTCCAACTCCTGTTTACTCTCTCTTCATTACCCTCCTGTTCCTCTCCCATTTTTGCTTCCTCATGATTGGGTTCTTGGAATCTGCAGGGGCGGTGGAGCCATACTCTTCTCAAGTAGTCCAAGTGATCTTGTATAAATGTATGAGAAGACAGCAAGGACTTATTGACCGCTTATTACTGGCCTCTTCTCCAACTCCTGTTTACTCTCTCTTCATTACCCTCCTATTCCTCTCCCATCTTTGCCTCCTCATGGGTGGGTGGGTTCTAGGAATCTCCAGGGAAGGTAGAGCCATACTCTTCTCAAGTAGTCCAAGTGATCTTGTATAAATGTATGAGAAGACAGCAAAGACTTATTGACCGCTTCTTACTGGCCTCTTCTCCAACTCCTGTACCCTCTTTCTTCATTACCCTCCTATTCCCCTCCCATCTTTGCCTCCTCATGGGTGGGTGGGTTCTACGAATCTCCAGGGAAGGTAGAGCCATACTCTTCTCAAGTAGTCCAAGTGATCTTGTATAAATGTATGAGAAGACAGCAAGGACTTATTGACCGCTTCTTACTGGCCTCTTCTCCAACTCCTGTACCCTCTTTCTTCATTATCCTCCTATTCCCCTCCCATCTATGCCTCCTCATAGCCAGGTCCTTGGAATCTGCAGTGGAGGTAGAGTCATACTCTTCTCAGATATACAAGATCACTGGAACTAATTGTTTGAGAAGACTGGTAGACAGTACGGACTTATTGACTGCTACTTACTGGCCTTTTTTTCCAATTCCTGTTTCCTCTCTCTTCATTCCCCTCCTATTTCCTTCACATCTTTGATTCCTCATGGGTGGGTTCTTAGAATCTGCCAGGGAGGTGCAGTCATACTCTGAAGCACTTCCAATGATTTTTTCTAAATGTCTGAGAAGACTTAAAGACTGTAAGGACGTATTGACCAATTTGATTTACTCATGTCTTAATAGCATATGTTTGGTGAGGATCTTAATTTATTACAAAGTTGGAACTTAAAATTCCCAGGCATCATATATTTGTAACAAGATCCTCATTAAATATGTGCTATTGAGAGATGAGTAAATTGATTCACAGGACCCTGGTCCAGCGGCCAGATCAGTGGTCCATGACTTCTGAACAAGAGCCATGGACCTGTTCAGAAAGTGTCTCATTATTTGGTAGTGAAACATTTGGGCACCTCTATGCCTTTGCACCCTCTACAGCCCTCTGGACAATTTAGAAAGTCATGAAAACTTAACTTTTTAAGTGGACATATTTTTAGTGCTCATATTTTCATTACCAATATTAGTATCATATATTAATAAATATAAAAAAAATATATAATATACCTACCACACATAGTCTGTGCTCTCACACTGGCATACGCTTGACGTAAGGGCTGAGGTGAAACTCCTACCCTTAATGCACCATGATGATGTCTTTCTCATACGGAAGCTCCTCTGTTGACCCATAATGCATTGCTCTCCCTGTATGTAAATTAGATAAATTAGTGACACAGTCCCGAACCACCAATTTTTTTGTTGTTGAACAGTTCTACATATTGCAATAAAAATAATTATTATACCATTGAGTTTTCACTGAACCTTAAGCAATTATTAGTCAAAGAGCTGCTATAATCAAAATTTATTTATGGGAAGTGTATTGGGTGTATGTCAATGAATAAATAATAAAAAAAACAATCAAACCGAAAATATTGCAGTTTTTAAGTTTGCCTCTAGGTGTCAGTACTAACAAATAGACTCTAGACCAGTTGTTTAACGCTCTTGTTTTACAGCATACAGTAAATCAGAATGACAGGTGTATAGTACTGCCTGATCCAAGATAAGCAGCTGTCACACTTTCTAGTATCTAAGGAGAGGGAGAGGAAAGTGACCTGTGTAGCACTGACTGGCTACAATCATGTGTTAGGAAAGGTAGAAGACTTAAGTCAAAGTGCTGACTACCTGGAGGCCCTACAACAGAAACTTATAGGGGTTAGATCTTCATTTTTTTCTGTTGATGGGAAATGCTTAAAAATAATAATCCACCCGTTGGTCAAGCATTGGTCCTTCGTTCACCACCGGTCCCAGCTTGCTTCTGGGCAGCTGATCACTTAGCGCCAACCACATGACTACTATAGCCTATCACTAGCCGGGTCACGCGGTTAGCTGGCAAATGATTTGCTGCCAGAAAATAAGCTGAGATTGGTAGAACCGAAAAAGTGATGCTGAAGGGCTGGGCGGCGGGATTTAACAGGTGAGTATCGGATTGGAAGTATACAGTAAGTGCTCACCGAGCATTGCTCTACTCTGATGACATCCTTGGTAGAAAGTCTATGGAGTCCCGTCTAGTGTATAGATGATAGTTTATTTAAACTGAAATATCCCATTAATTGCCACTGGAGATGAGCAAATTGATTCAAAATTTTCGCCGAATAGATTTACGTGTTTGGCTGCCATTTTGGTGGATTCTTGCTGCTGCAGTTCCCTGCTCGGTCTTCCACTCATTTCGGATTGGTCTTTGGATCGGTCTTCTCTTCAGTTTTTGGTTTGGATCTTCTGCCTCTAAGAAGGCCTCACATGGTCACGTGGGGAGCAGCATACATAATGGATGGAATTACGAGTGTTACACCTCATGTGACTGTGTGGGGTCTAGTCTGCGCCCAAAGATCTGGACCGTAGACCTAAGAGAAGAAAGATCCATAGACCTATCCAAAGCGAGTGGAGGACTGGGTAGAGACTGCAGCTGCAGGACCGGTGAGGGGTAGGCCTAGCATCGGTGAGTATAATCTTTTATTCTTTTTTAACTCCTTTCTGGCCCTCTGTTTATTATGGTTTGGGGTCTGGGGAGACTTCAGAACCTAATATGACTTTTTGGGGAGCTAAAAATATTTTTTTTCCTCCCTGGAGCGAATCTGTCTGAAATACATTTCAGTAGATTCACTCATCTTTAATTAGCACAGAATACTGCACCTTTACATGACACGATAAAAGTTGGAGATTGGATTTCCCGGTGCCTGTGTATGTGCATTTAGTCCATCTTCCTACAATACCTGTGTATTTGAGAGATTCCAGGAATCGTAATCCCCCTCAGTGCACTCTCTGAAGAACAAGGGTCTAAAATCAACTTTCACCAGCTCCCAATCTGACCGGTAACTGATATGTCCAAAGACCCTGGGAAGTAAACAGATGTTATGTTTTCACTATTTTTATTATGCTTTGCTTATATAGCGCCATCATATTCCATAGCGCTTTACAGACATCATCATCACTGTCCCCATTGGGGCTCACAATTTACATTCCCTATCAGTATGTCTTTGGAGTGTGGGAGGAAACCGGAGAACCCGGAGGAAACCCACACAAAAACGGGGAGAACATACAAACTCCTTGCAGATATTGTCCTTGGTGGGATTTGAACCCAGGACCCCAGTGCTGCAAAGCAAGAGGGCTAACCACTGAGAGACCGTGCCGCCCATTACTATGGATCTCTTATCACAGAGCTGTATATTTCCCTGACGTTGAGCTGAACATTACACCTGATGGATATGGACTACAAGTCTACATGTGAGAACACACCTAAGAAGCGGCTCAACAAACCTCCACCCATTTTTCTGAGGTCAGCCAGGCATGGAAAGCGAGCTGTCGGGCTTAATAGCCTCGTCAGGTCTGATCTGTAGCTAATAATGTCTGCAGCTTGTATTGAGAAATCTGGTGACAGATCGGCTTTGAGCCAAACTTTTCATTCAAAGCTTAAATGACCCGACTAAACCTTGACCTTCTTACACGTATTTCGGTATTACCTGATTCTCAGAGGAAGGCAGAGATTGTACACTGGGAAGATTAATAGGGTGGTGTGAATGGATGGAAGGATGCATTATAGGAATCATCAAACACAACACTGGGAATCTTGTAGCTATCAAAGCTAGAGGACATACTAGAGGATCATTATTTAATATTAATATTATTACTTTTAATACTAATAATAACATACATAAATATTTAAAAGGGTTGTTCAGGCTTTGGGTTCAAGTCTGCAGTCACTCTCTGCGACTACCGACTTGTAAATACCATGTGTCAGGATTCTCCAGTTCTGCCGCCGAGACCGGATGGACACATGACCTCAAGTATGTGATTTGCATAATTGCGGTGACATGCCGACTAGTAAATTGATAAACAAAAGTAAGGTTGGACACGTCTAGTTGGAATGTGGCCGGAAGTATACAAATCGCATACTTGTGGTCACATGACCACCCACTCCCGATTCCGGCACTGGAGAATCCTCACAGTGTGCATGATGTGAGGATTCACAAATTTACAGTGACAGCCGACTTTTAGCCTAAGGCTGGACAACCCCTTTAAGCCCATATCAAAGACTGACAGTCACTTCCAAACAGTGAACAGGTGCATACTAAGAGTATCCACCTCCATTGGCTGCTAGGCTTACATGAATTGACCAATTTATGTGCTAAGTATCTTCGTTTTTTCCTATTTTCAAGAGCAGTAATGCAATTCCAATTTAATTTATTTTGTGTTTGCTGCTATAGCGCTACAGAGTGCAACTTTATTTGTTAGTTATATATGGAGTATGCACCTGTTCACACCTGTTTTCTGTTTGGAACTAATGTTCAGTCTTTTGATATTTGTATACATAGGCTCTCTAATCGGGCACTCCATCCATCAGCCTATGATGGTTTTAATCACAGCAGGATCCTATATACCCATATAAATGTAGGCTATCAGCCCAGGAGAGGTACATGTTAGGTTAGGTTCCCAGCAAAGAGAATCGCCTTGTCCTGGCTGTTGGGCACACATGAAATGGCCAGTTTATGCGCTAAGTATCTTTATTTTTCCTATTATCTAGAGCAGTATTGCAATTCCAATTTCATAGAGTTCATGTTTGCATGCTATAGCAGTACAGAGTACAACTATATTTGTTAGTAAACCCCTTGAAGCCATACTTTTTATTTGGAGCCCATACTAAACCTTGATCATATTGCTAGTATATAGTTACATAGATTGAAAAAAACACCTAGGTCCATCAAGTTCAACCTTTTCTAGCCCAAATGTACATTTTGTCACTAATTTACCTATAACCCATAATGTTATGTGTATCGTATCGTGTATTTTGCTATTGTCTGATTCTCTGAGGAAGGTGGAGATTGTACATTGGTTAGATTTAAAAGGGTAGTATGAATGGATGCATTATAGAAATCATCAAGCACAGCATTGGGAACCTTGTAGCTTTCAAAGCTAGAGGACATACTAGAGGAACATTATGCATTTAGTTGGTAAACTCTTTATTATTATTATTGTTAACACTATTACTAATAATATTACATAATAAAGGTTTAATAATAATGGAAACATTATGGGAAAACATATTTTGTCCACTAGGTGGCGCTGTGATATAACTCCTGCTATTTATTCCTCTTCCCACTGAGAATAATTGAAGCTTTGAAGAATATTAAAAACTTGTGGTTACTTTGCAAAAATACTCCAGATAAAATGCCGGGCTTCAAGCACATCTGTTAGTCTTCCAGGTAAGCACGCTACATTTATCATCTAAATAAAAGTTGAGGCTCAGGGAATTGTCAGCGAGAATCCTCAGCGCATTTTCTCACTGTAGATATGAACTCCGCTGGTGAATGGATATCACTTCCAGCTTGTTATAACGCTTCATTTAACACACGCACAATCTTCACATCCTTATCCTCAAACACTTCATTTACACAAGCTCCAATGCAGAAGATATATGTATACACACCAGGAAAATCTTCTCATTCAGCATTAATAGGTCGGACTATCAACCCCGAATAACTATAGTCATTTGCTATTTTAGACTCTGGAAAAGTTATGAGATTTGTAATGGATTGTTAATTGTGGTCACGCAGCTTTCCCTGGAGCAGATATAACTAAGAAATGACATTTAAGTCTCCTCATCCTGGCATGCTAGACCTTACCCCTTAGATTTCACCTAGTAGAAAACATTCCAGGAAATAGAAGTTGAAAAAAACTGAAATAAACTGTGTTATAAAGGCGAAATTAGTCTAATGCAAAATCTTTTGACAAGTGCAATTTATAATACTGGTATCTACTTAAAGGGGTTGTACCAAGTTATCCCCAATCGATAGGATAACTTATTAATAGCTGTGGGTTTGACTGCTGGGACTTCTACTGATGCCGAGAACTTGGCTCCATTCATTTTCTCTGGGGCTGAAGGAGAAAGCCAAGCACAGTACATAGCTATAGCCCCATAGAGAATGAATAGAGCAGAGTTCAGATGTCTGCGGCAGGCCGTTGGGGGCTCTGCAGAGTCCCCCTGTGGTCGGACCACCAGTGATCACATAGTTATCCCTTTACCTTGGATAGGAACTAATTTCTGTACTTGGTACAAACACCCTAAACAGGTATTCAGTTCTAGCGAGGGGGATTAACCGCTGTGTCCTCCTTTATCCTCTGGCAACAAGAGAACGGTCGCTCATGTGCCCATTCAAGTGTATGGCACCGTAGGCTTTCCATAAATTAGCTGTGTGAGTTCCTGCTCCATTCAACTCCTCTTGTGGCCAGGGAAGAACATGGTATGTGAGTCCCCTCATACTGGCAAAAGGTGAGGGGTCCCATAATCCAAGCCCACACAAATCTACCATATCCAGTTCATAGATGATAACTTGCTTAGACAAGAATAGAAGTTTTTTTCCACATTTTGGGGACATTTTTTTTCACTTAATTGCATCTAATCAGGGTTAAAAATCATTTTTGCAATTGGGTTCCATTAAAAAATATTGCACTGTTTGCCTCTTGTGTTATATTGTCTATTGCTGACTGCAAAACAAGTTAACTGAGAGCCTGTCAGTCAGTCAACTATGGCGGGCCAACAAGGCGTTTGTAGCTCTGTTACCTGTCTTTTTTTGCACTTCTTTCAGGTGATTTATGGCCAAAGACCACATCAAAGTTGAATGTAAAGCAAAGAGCCTGTAATAGCTAAATGGTGCAAAATTTTGAATGAAACTAAATTGCAAAAATTATTATTTTTTTTACTCCCAAATGCAAAAAAAATTGTCCCTAGAGTTGAATACCCCCTTTAATAGTCCATTTAGAAAGGCCAATTTCATCTTGTTAACAAACGCCAGTTGAACTTTTACGATCAGTGCTCGCCTACTGACCAGCCGATAGGAACTGAATCATGGTTAATACTTTATTTTTGTCCCCCTACATTACCCTATGTGATGCGCTGCATAAACTATCTAATAACCCACTGAATGAGTGCTTTGCTTGCTCATTAGGTAACTGAATTTATGCTTACCTTCATAAACACATAGCACATTGAAAAGGACCTTAAAGGGAATCTGTCAACAGGTTGTTGCTATGTAATCTAGGAGCAGCATAATGTAGGGGCTGAGAGCTTGATTCCAGTGATGTGTCACTTACTGGGCTGTGTGTTGCTGTTTAAATAAAATCAGTGTTTTATCAGCAGGAGATTATCACGAGAAGACTAGTTGTCTCATAACACCTAGTCCTCCTGCTCTGTATACCCCCTCTACTGATTAGCAGCTTTCTGTCTATGCACAGGGTACACAGAATGCTACCAATCAGTGATGTGAGCTGGGTTATACAGAGCTCAGCATTCCGAGCTCTGCTACATATTCAGCAGAGAAAACTATGATTGTGCATGTAGCTCAGTAAGTGATATATTGTAGGAATCGGGGCAGTGACAGTTTGGAGGGCTATATGGGGGCCATTATACTGTTTGCAGGCCTATATGGGAGCAATTATACTGTATGTGAGCAATTATACAGGGTGAAGGTTTGTGTGGGGGCTGTCATACTGTGTGGAGGGTTGTGTGGGGGCCATTATACTGTGTGGAGGGCTTTGTGGGGCCATTCTGTTGTATGGAGGGCTGTGTGGGGGCATCATACTGTGTGGGGGTCATCATACTGTCTAGAGGGCTGTGTGGGGGCCATCATGCTGTGTGGGGGCTATTATACTGTGTGGAGCAGGCTTGGACTCGCCCGGCGGGGTGCCGGGAAATTTCCCGGTGGGCCCCGGGTCCCCTGCAGAGAAGACAGAGGAGAATTAAAAAAAAAAAAGGGAAAAATAAAGTGGTCGTGGGCCCTTTAAAGGCTCGCGCACGCACTTTCAGCGCCGCGATGCCCAGGACAGTAGCAGGAGGGGCCTGGGAGCAGGAGAGCAGGTGCTGCACACCTAGCAGACAGGGCCGCACGTCTGCTAAGAATGACGTCACAGCACGCCCTGCACTGCAGTCTCCCGCCTTAGGAGCGCGTCTGTACACTATATGGGCCGGACTGGAGACAAGCCAAGGTAGTGCACAATTTGTGCGTGTTTGTATGAATTTTTATGTATATGCTGCCTGCATGTGTGTGTGTGTGTGTAAATGCCTGTGTGTGTGTGTATATGCCTGCATGTGTGTGTGTATATGCCTGCATGTGTGTGTGTATATGCCTGCATGTGTGTGCGTGTAGTGTATATATGCCTGTGTGTGTGTATGCCTGTATGTGTGTGTGTGTAGTGTATATGACTGCATGTGTGTGTTTGTGTGTGTGTGTATTTGAGTGCCTGCATGTCTACGTGTGTATATGTGTCTACACACGTGTGTGCGTTCTTCCCTGCGTGTCTGCATTTTTGTGAGTGTGATTGTCTGAGTGTGTCTGAGCATGACTGCGTGTGCATTTCTGTGTGTGCTTGCCTGCGTGTGTACGTGTCCCCATTTCTGTGAGTATGTGTATCTGCGTGTGTATATTAGGGCTCTTTCACATGTCCTGATATTTACGGGACTGGAGATATCCGTGTCCACGTGTGTCATCCATGTGACACATACTGGCGCTTGGGAAGCAGTGTACAGTTAGCGCTGTTCCCAGGAGTCGGGTGCTGAACGCTGCCCTCATCATAGATCCCTGCCGGCGCTGCGATCAGCAGCAGCAGGGTCAATGATTAGAGTAGTGGTCTACTCCCGCTGTGTACAACTTTAAAAAGAAGAATAAAATAAAAAAATACATATACTAACCTCTACTAAGTGTCACCCGCTGTACATGCGAGCGCTCACGCCGAGGAGAATGACTCCTGCAGCAAGTAGGCCCCGAAGCTGCGCTTAGTGAATGACAGGGCACCACTTGTTGAGCGCAGCTCCGGGGCCCACTCGCTGCAGGAGTCATTCTCATCGGTGTGAGCGCTCGCACAGATTACAGCTGGTGACACTTAGTAGAGGTGAGTATAAGGATTTTTTAAATTTTATTCTTATTTTTAAAGTTGTACACAGCAGGAGTAGACTACTACTCTCATCATTGACCCTGCTGCTGCTGATTTCAGCACCGGCAGGGATCTATGATGAGGGCAGCGTTCAGCACCCGGTGCTTGGGAAGAGCGCTAACTGTCATCAGTGTGCAGGACGTTTTGCGGCCCGTGCAGCAGGTAAAAAACAGACATGTTAGCGTGTTTTGCCCACGGACACCACATGGTCTGTGGAAAGTGGAAACACACTGACATGTGCACATTCATGTGAATGGGTCTACGTGTACCAATGTTTCTGGTACGTGTGGAAACTGTCACCGCATGTACTGATGTGTGAAAGAGCCCTTAGTATGTGTCTGTGTGCGCTTGTTTTCTTGTGTGCAAGCGCGCTTCTGCATGTCTGTGTGCTCTTCTGAAGATTTATTATATTTGGGGAGAGATGGGGGAGAAATTTTAAGGAGACAGAATGGGGAGATGTGAGAAGAAACAGTATGGTGAACTAGGGGAGGGGTTGGAATGGGTGTGGGAACAGAATGGGGAAGGGATGTATAAGACAGTATGGAGAGTGGGGGAATAGTGTGAGGAGACAGTATGGAGGGAGAAAAGTGTGAGGTGACACAGCACAGAGACTAGGTAGTGTGGGGGAAGGTATAGAGGTGTGGCAGAATGGGGGGACTGTGTGAGGGCACAGCAAGGAGGTAACAGTATGCTGAGGAAGGGGAGTGTAATGAAGGGGCACATTATAGAGACTGGGCAGTATAGGGGGGACACAGTGTGAGAGGACAGTGTGAAGAGGGGGCCCAGTATGGTAAGGAGAGGACAGTGTGGAGAGCAGGTACCATAAGAGCGGTAGAGTGTATGTCATGTTTTGTGCAGGGAGCATTGTAAGAGTTAGGTTTATTCAGGGGCTCAGTGTAGATATTTTTATTCAGGGGCATTATAATGACACTGCTATCTTTAAGGGCATCGTGTCGGGATGTGCTGCAGAAGACCGGAGAAGATGGAAGTCTGCAGAGACGGCTGTGGATGAGAAAAGTCATCATGGAGTCTGGACAAGAGGAAGAAAAGAAAGAGAACGACTCTAATCAGAGAAGACGTCTCAGGTAAGATCCCTGGATGTAAATGTTCATTTGTGATCCTGCCTGTGTCTCATCAGTACTGTGGTTCCTGTATGGTCCGCAGTCTGATGATGACTGATAACTCCCAGTATCTCTATTGTTAATTACATACTGGGAGTTGTAGGTTTATGTGATACAAAGATATATGGGGCTGACCTGACATTACAAATGATGGTGGTTCAGATGATGTATTCATGTACTGATGTGTTTGTGCGCGTCTGCGTGTTTGTATGCGTCTGCGTATCTGGAATAATATGTATTTTTGTAACATGCGTGTATGTAACTGTGCATTGTGGTGTGTAATAACATTCATATGATTGGGGCACCTTTACTAAATCTATTAGGTCTCTTTCACATGTATTAAGCTACGTGCCCACGATGCAGAAATGCTCTGGATTTTTCCTGAGCGTTTCTGCATCTCCACGGCAGAAAAAACACATGCGGATTGTACATGCGGATTGTACATGTGGATTGTACATGTGGATTGTACATGCGTTTTTCCTGCCAGGGACATGCGGATGTGAAGCTTTCTTCACATGCATTTCCGCATGCGGGTTGATAAGTGCTTTCCAAGCCATTTTAGCATCACTTGGAAAGTGCTTGACAACTTGGTCACACTATATAAATCCATGAAAATGGCATGGATTTATATACTGTGACCTTAAAGAATGGTAAAAAATAAAAAAATAAATCTATACTTACCTTTTGATGGCCCCCGCAGTCTTTATTCGCTCCGTCCTGGCTTGTCGGCAGCTCACGGTACACTGAAGGACCTGCCGTCACATGACTGAATGACGTCAGTGCAGGTCCTTCAGTCCACCGCGATCTGCCGGCAAGCGAAGACAAGCGCACCGCGGGCCATCCGAAGGTAAATATAATATTTATTTTCTATTTTATTCTTTTTTTCACAGGTTCTGTGGTACCCAGGTCCGGAGGAGAGTCTCCTCTCCTCCAGACCCGGGTACCATCCGCACATAGAAACGCTTGGATTCCGCATGTACAGATCCAGTGATGCGGAATCCAAATGATTCAATGCAAGTCAATGGCGGCGAAAACGCAGCGCTTCCACAAAATAATTGGTAGTGCTGCGTTTTTTTCCGCATAATAATCTGCAGTGGAAATTTCCGCAGCATGTGCACAGCACATGCGGATTATCATTGGGGAACATGGCAGGCCTTCTACCATGCGTTTTTTAAGCGTTCTGCAGCAGAAATGCCGCTGTGGAAACGCTTAAAAAACGCATCGTGGGCACACAGCCTTAGAGAATTCCATTTGTCTTTCCACATTTAGGAACAGACAAGTGAAATTTGCTAACCTTGTCATAACTGTCACCATAGGGATGTGCTTGTATGGAGCGGGTTCAGGAGCTGAGCCTGCTCCATACCGGGCAGATGTCGGCTGTGTTACATAGCCGGCGTCTGCCTGTAATAGCAGTGATCAGAGTTCGCCTTGATTGCTGCTGTTATGAGTATTTAAGTGCCCTTGTCAATCACTGACAGCGGCATTTAGATAGCATAATGGCCGGTGCATGCAGTCACCTGTTCCCTTCAGCCCTCTGTGACGCAGTTGGAGGGTGCTGATGGGTTGCCAGCAGTGCTGAGTGAGTGTGGTCGGATAAGGTGTTATCCCAGCATGCTCGGGTGTTATCTGAGTATCTTGTCGTGCTCTGCTAATATGCTCGAGTCCCCGCGGTAGCATGTTTTGCGGCGGTAGACAGAAGCAACACATGCAGGGATTACCTAACAAACAGGCAATTCCTGCATGAGTTGCATCTGTCTACCGCCGCAAAACATGCTACCGCGGGGACTCGAGCACTACAAGATACTCGGATAACACCCGAGCATGCTGGGATAACACCTTATCCGACCACACTCACTCAGCACTAGTTGCCAGGTGCTGCTACCATGTTAGTCATTCAATGAAGCTCAGTCTGAGGTTGGGCTCCATGGAAGTGTCACAATCAAAGTGCCAGACGTTATTGCAGCACGCTCACTTTGTAATTAGTGGTGACTGTAATGTCTCCCTCCTTGCACCGACCCTATAAGAGGAAGCGAGTGGCGACAGGGAGAATAAAATGTAATTTTCTCCGTGTAGCCAACGCTTTTCCATTAAGCCGTCTAACCAGGCTTTAAACCCTATTTACCTGCAGATTACACCTATATCTGCAGATAAATAGCGTTTTTCAAGGTGACAAGTTACCATTAAAGGGACTCTGGCAGTACGGAATGACTCTTCGAACAAAGTCCTGCCGCTTGGTGCTCCACAGAGTGGCCAATCATGTAACTATACCGTTTATGGTGGGCTGTAGTGTGGGCCCCTAGAGTCAGTTCCCCTGGTGGGCCCTAGGCACCCCAGTCTGACCCTGGTGTGGAGGGCTGTGTGGGGGCCATCATACTGTGTGGAGGGCTGTGTGGGGGCCACCATACTGTGTGGGGGCCACCATACTGTGTGGGGGCCATGATACTGTGTGGGGGCCATTATACTGTGTGGATGGCTGCGTGGGGCCATTATACTGTGTGGAGGGCTGTGTGGGGGCCATTATACTGTGTGGAGGGCTGTGTGGGGGCCATCATACTGTGTGGAGGGCTGTGTGGGGGCCGTCATACTGTGTGGAGGGCTGTGTGGGGGCCATTATACTGTGTGGAGGGCTGTGTGGGGCCCATCATACTGTGTGGAGGGCTGTGTGGGTGCCATTATACTGCGTGGAGGGCTGTGTGGGGGCCATTATACTGTGCGGAGGGCTGTGTGGGGGCCATTATACTGTGTTGAGGGCTGTGTGAGGGGCCATTATACTGTATGGAGGGCTGTGTGGGGGCCATCTTACTGTGTGTGGGGGGCATTATACTCTGTGGATGGCTGTATGGGGGTCATCATACTGTGTAGGGCCATTATGTTGTATGGAGGGCTGTGTTGGGGCCATCATACTGTGTAGAGGGCTGTGTGGGGGCCATTATACTATGTGGAGGGCTGTGTGGGGGCCATCATACTGTGTGGAGGACTGTGTGGGGCCATCATACTTTGTGGAGGGCTGTGTGGGGGCCATTATACTGAGTGGAGGGCTGTGTGGGGGCCATCATACCGTGTTGAGGGCTGTGTGGGGGCCATCTTACTGTGTGGAGGGCTGTGTGGGGGGCCATTATACTGTGGAAGGCTGTGTGTGGGGGGGCATTATACTGTGTGGAGGGCTGTGTGGGGCCATTATACTGTGTGGAGGGCTGTGTGGGGGGCCCTTATACTGTGTGGAGGGCTGTGGAGGGCCTTATACTATGTGGGGGGCCATCATACTGTGTGGAGGGCTGAGTGGTGGCCATCATACTGTGTTGAGGGCTGTGTGGTGGCCATCATACTGTGTGGAGGACTGTGTGGGGGGCATCATGCTGTGTGGTGGCCATCATACTTTGTGGGGGGCCATTATACTGTGTAGAGTGTTGTGTTGGGGTCATCACAGTGTGTGGAGTGGTGTGGGGGCCATTTTACTGTATGGAGGGCTGTGTGGGGGTCATCATACTGTGTGGAGGGCTGTGTGGGGGTCATCATACTGTGTAAAGGGCTGTGTGGGGGCCATTATACTGTGTGGAGGGCTGTGTGGGGGGCCATTATACTGTGTGGAGGGCTGTGGGGGGCCATTATAATATGTGGAGGGCTGTGGGGGGCCATTATACTGTGTGGGGGGCCATTATACTGTGTGGAGGGCTGTGGGGGGCCTTATACTATGTGGAGGGCTGTGGGGGGCCATTATACTGTGTGGAGGGTTGTGTGGTGGCCATCATACTGTGTTGAGGGCTGTGTGGTGGCCATCATACTGTGTGGAGGGCTGTGTGGGGGGCATCATACTGTGCGGAGGGCTGTGTGGCGGGGGTCATCAAACTGTGTAGAGGGCTGTGTGGTGGCCATCATACTGTGTGGCGGGCTGTGTGGTGGCCATTATACTTTGTGGGGGGCCATTATACTGTGTAGAGTGCTGTGTTGGGGTCATCATAGTGTGTGGAGGGTTGTGGGGGCCATTTTACTGTATGTAGGCCAATTATACTGCATGGGGTCACAGTTGGGGCCTCATACTGTGTTGGCGGCTTAAGGTGGGAGTATAGTAGGGTCATCATACCATGCGTGTGGAGGGTACTGTGGAGGAATTCGCTGTGGGGGCATCATACTGTGCTTCAGGGGAGGCACTTTTGTTGGCATCATACTTTATGGGGGCAATGAAAGGGCAATCTAGGGGCTTCAGTAGGAGGAAAATTACTTTGCAAGGGCTGCAAAGTTATGACCCCACCAAATATCATTATTTATTTTTTTAATTACAACTTCTATGTATGCCCATGAATACGGTATCACCCCCTACATCATGCTGCTCTACGGATTACACAGCAAACACCTGCTGATAAATCCCCCTCAAGAAACAGAGGGCCCTTGGGTCCTTTCAGGCATTAGGCTAGTAGATCCTTTATATCTAGACAGCTAGCTTAACATGGGAAGACAAGCCCTTTACTTATGTCCTATTAGGGCATATGGAGGTCATATAGGGGGTCCTTCACTGCAAGCAGCGGGGTCCAATCATGTGTTATAGATGGACACATAATCCTACATTTCTCCTGCATTCTCTGCACCTTCCCTAGGCGGTGACAGCGGATTACTGTGGATTTCTGAAGCCTGATTCATGGGGATCAGTTGGACTATGGGCGCACTCCAATAAAAAAAGGGGGTTTCTCTTGAGACAAACCGCTTTAAATTAAAGGTATAATTTTAACCCCCTTTAAAGTACAGTATTATAGGGATAGCAAATAAGTAGACTTTTTATCAACAGAGCATAAAATTAAAAAAAATCTATAAATCTGTATTTAAAAGGATTGTCATTTTAAATATTGTAAGCTAACAGCAACATTCAGCGATTTATCAAAATTTATGTAGAGAAAGAGGTAAAAAAATAACACTAGATATCTTTTTACAGGGCTATAGTCATAGCAACAAAAAATGAAAACCTCAATTGCTTACATTACCGGCTGCATTCAGAAAAACAGAAATGGTATAATATCTTTAAAGGCCATGTGCACCTATTAAACTGAATTTTTTATTGTTTCTTTTCTAAATGCAACTTTTTAAATAGCCTTCAATAAAAAAGTACGTATTTGCTGTATGTAATGCCTTCGGCTTGCTTACTGGTCTGATACAAATCCATCAGAGCTCCTTTTTTTGATTACTCTCTGCTCTCCTTTCTCTCAGTGTTAGAGATAGCAGCAAGGAAGGAGAGGAGGATATACAGAGATTTCCACAGTGTGGAGAGAGGGAAAAGCATCTATGTTCTCAGGGAGGGCAGAGAAAACAAGCTGTAGATAATGAAGAAAGCACACAAAGAGAATATCACTCCAGGAATGAAGCTGTGCTGATACATAAGAACTAGTAAAGTCAGCAGCAACCCGAATACACACTGAGTTTGTCTTCAGCCTATATTACTGAGAGAGACACTCACAGAAAAGAATAACCTGAAGCCAAGTTCAGGCTGCAAACTCCATATAATAAAGTATGGAAAATAAACGAAGGAATTAAGATTGCAGCCTAAAACTTAGTGCACTTTTTTAACTAAAGGAAACCACTATCATATGTAAAAACAATTTTTCCATGTCACGAGTGTCTATAGTCCTTAACTTGGAAAAGTAGTCCCAATCAAAGAGTAACATACGTCATCACCAAAGTCTCATCTCCAGGTTCACTAAGAAGTCCATCTACGAATACGGATGTGCTGGTGAAATTATGGACACTCCACGTGTAACCTTCATCCACACTAAATCTATAAAAAATAATAGACAATAAATGTTACAAAAGAAAAAACAGACAAAAAATCGTAATTATTATACTTTGCAAATAGATATAAATGTGTTATAAAAATGCTAAAATGCTTATTTGTTGCACCCCAGTATTACATGATAAGTTTAAAAAATCAATTCTGTAAAATGTAACTGTCCTATGGAAATGACTTTGTATAAGAAGTAAATAAACCGTTGATCATACATCAGTGCAGCACATTTTTGCTCTTAAAACGCCATCATGCCTTATTACAATATATCATTTTTGGATTTCTTTTTCCTTATAGAAATGTAGCGCCCCGAGGGTTCGGTCGCTACAGGGGTATTGCACCTCACCCATAGGTGTGATATTCCACTCCCGGGTAAGGATGGAGTGTGGACCAGGACTCAGTTAGCTGCATACAGCACACACACCCCATTTCCGGGGGACAGCTCAACGGTACTCCCATTAGTATAGTAATGCAGGCACGACAGAATCTGTCCCTGGCTGGAGTGGAGAGGGGGGAGGAAAACCCAGTGGTGTAGGAGTAGGAGGGGACGGTTTCTGGGCATAGGTAGGAGCCCATTGGTTGCAAGTCACCTGGGCTCATACACAGAGAGGGAGGTATATAAGGTGGGCACCATTTTAGAACAGTGTTCAGTCTGAGAGAGGAAGTGACAGAGCAGGGCCTCTGTGGAGCTCTGCTCCCGAGGCGGGCCTAGCCTGTGAGGCCCAGCCAGCACTGAAAGAAGAGAAGAAGTCAGTGCAGAGAGTTGGAGGAGAGAAGGAGTTCAGCCAGAGAGGGCTGACAGGGAGCTGTGGCTCAGTCTGGGCCCAGCTCCACAATGCAGGCCTGAAGTGGAGGCCAGAGCCAGAAGAAGGGAACAGAAAGGAACAGAACACCAAGAGAGGCCCAGAGACACGAAGGCAGAAGGAACCCTAAGGACCCAGGAGATTGCGGGTGACGGGTTGGCAGAACAGGGTACCGGATCCCAAGTTGGTGGAGGTGACTAATCCTTAACCAAAGACCGGCGGTCGTGACTATTTACTGGTGCGACCCCTCACTACACCTACTAGAAAGGCACACCACATAGGGTCAGGGAAGTGGACATCCAACATCCCAAGAGAAGGCCCGAGGCAGCTGGACAGAGGTAGTGTCACTAGTGGGGCACGGCTGACGAAAGGACAGAAGTGAGTCCTGTGCCACACGCCGGAATTGCCTGGGGGTTGATCGAGCCCCCTGCCTGGTGGACGCAGCACGGCTCGGGCGGTCCTATCTGTGCACAAGTGACCTGGATGAGAACTGTGAGTAAAGAACCTGAACTGCAACACCTTGTCTCTGTACTTTCTCACCGCGTCAGCACTACTAGTACTGGGACGCCCGTGCACCACAACCCCCATCATCTACACTTACTGCCCTGAGGCTATACTCCTCCTGTGGGGAGTTATCCCATTCTCTGCTGCGCACACAACACCAGCCTTAGCGGTCTGCCTCGTAGCTGCGGTACACCTTGACCGCGATCCACGGGTGGCGTAGTCAGACATTAAACCATAACAACCCCATAAATAGACTGCCACTGGTTTGACCACCCTGAGCCACTTGACCGGGTCGCCGCCACGCGGAGACTACAACCCCCAGTATCCCACAAAAGGGCCCGGTTCCGGGTTGCCTACGCGGCCCAGGGGGCGCGTCAGGAACACTGCATACTGATGTCTTAATTAACCAACGAGAGTTACATTATATTCACAGCTAGTATATAATGAGCACTGCATAAAAAGACAAAACAGGTATAATAAATCCATCAACAGCAACTAAGTGATTATATTACATTACTTATATTTTCTGAAGATCCATTCATACAGGGTAAAATATGATACATTACTTGAGTATTTTCAGAGGAATAGATGTATCTTTGATGGCCACAATGACCCCACCATGGTCCAAATATAAAATGTGATGCTCTTCCTCAAACACCTGTAAAGATAAAAAAAATAGTTATTTTCCATGTGCACCTCCAACTTTTTTAATTTTTGTTTTTTCCTTTTTTCTCCTTTTCACAGATTATTGCACTAATGGAGAAAAAAAAATCTTGAACTTGACTCGCTCCACCATTTGAAATATTGATGATGAGTTTTTTAAGCAACATCATAATATTTGCATAATCATTGCAATTTCCATTATGGCCCCCTTTACATTTATTATATAACTAGATAAAACATATGGACTGGACCATAAGAAAGAACATTTGAATTGACAATATATGTAATTCCCCTTTAAATGGTTTACTTAAAATTTAAAATAGGATATATTAATATTATGGTGTAATAGGTTTTTTGACTATTGAATGAATTTAACATTGGGATAAAATAGATTGTTACTATGGTTTAAATTGATTTAGGCTATGTGCCCACGATGCAGAAATGCTGCAGATTTTTCCGCTTCTCCCTGGCAGGAAAAATGCATTCGGATTTTACATGCGTTTTTCCAGCTAGGTAGAAGCGTTTGTCAAGCGTTTTTGCATGCGGGTTATCAAGCGCTTTCCAAGCGATTTTAGCATCACTTGGAAAAGTGCTTGACAACTTGGTCACACTATATAAATCCATGCAACCGGCATTGATTTATAAAGTGTGACCAAGTTAATAGTTAAAAAAAAAGAATAACAATGGTAAAAAAAAAAAACAAAACATTATACTTACCTTCCGGTGGCCCCCGGTCTCCTCAGCGATGCGTCCTGGCTCCCCAGCGGTTCGCGATGGTGTAAAAGGACCTTCCATGTCGTCATGTAGTCATGTGACAGGTCACACGACCGCCGACATCAGCGGTCGCGTGACCTGTCACATGACTTCCCATGTCTAAATGACGTCCTAGAAGGTCCTTTTACACCACTGCGAGACGCCGAAGACACCGGACGCACCGGAGAGAAGAACGGGGGCCATCAGAAGGTGAGTATAATGTTTTTTTTCATTTTAATTCTTTTTTAACTACAGGTACTATGTTACCTGGGTCTGGATGAGGGTCTCCTCTTCTCCAGACCCGGGTACCATCTGCACTGAATCGCTTAATATCTGCATGTGCACATGTGCTCTTGCGGATATTATGCGATTTAATGCAAGTCAATGGCAGCGATTACGCCGCGTTTCCGCAAAATTAATGGACATGCTGCGGATTTTTCCGCAATGATAATCCGCAGCGGAAATTTCCGCAGCATGTGCACAGCACATGTGGATTATCATTGGGGACCATGGGGCGCATATTACCAAGCGTTTTTTAAGCATTTTCGCTGTGGAAATTCCGCTGCAAAAACACTTGAAAAACGCATAGTGGGCACGCAGCCATAATTAAGTAATATGTCTTTATGATGCTGTGATACTTGTGAGACATCTGGGATAATACGCCCTCTGTTGTGATGGCGCCACTATACCCTAAAAGGACACGGAGCATGGGCAGGTTTTTGACAACAGAATTGTCTTCAACAACATGGCGACTTGCCGGTGCGCATGTGCAGATGATAGATCAACATAACTGTATAGCTCTATGCTTTATACACATTGGAGTATGCCCAGAGTAACTTCCGGGACGCCGGATATGATAGAAATAGTCACTATGGTGGGGTGAGTCATTATCATTATTATAATGAGGTATGGATTGCACATGACACAATTATGATTAATTACTATGTATTATGAATATGTGCACTAGTAATGATGATGAATTTCTATATACATGATGAATTGAATATAATGACATATGTACTTTGCACTGTGCACTTTTCATTTATGTATAATTGAATTATATGAATCTATATGCTAATTGTTATAAAATTGGATCACCTATTTATATGTCTGTTACAACACTGCATTGCTAGAAAAAGTTCCTCACTTGGAATGAAACTTTACCCTGACATGAGGGGTCAATAAAATCACCTTGAATTGGAACCCTTGGCGTGCTGCCTCTATTTTTCTTAGACTGCTATCTATCCATCTACTATCTATCTAATGTCAATCTATCCATCTTTCTACAATTTATCTACTATCTATGTACTATCTCTCATATCTATCTATCTATCTATCTCATATTTATCTCCTATCTATCTATCATCTACAGTTGAAACCAGAAGTTTCCATACTCTATATAAAAATACACATATGCATGTTTTTCTCAATATCTGACATGAAATCAGAATAAACCTTTCCTATTTTAGGCCAATTAGGATTACCATAATGTTTAATATTTGCCAAAATGCCAGAATAATGAGAAAGAGAGAGAATGTTTTAAGGCATTTTTATTACTTACTGCAAAGTCAAAAGTTTACATACACTAAGATTATTATGCCTTTAAACAATTCTGGACTGCCCACGTGAGTGGAAGCTTCTGATTTTTTTACAACATCTGAGTTAATTAGAGACACACCTGTGGATGTATTTTAATGCACACCTGAAACACACTGCTTCTTTGTGCAGTATCATGGGAAAGTCTAAAGAAATCAGCCAAGATATCAGGAAGAGAATTGTGGACTTGCACAAGTCTGTCTCATCCTTGGGTACAATTTCAAGATACCTGAAGGTGCCGTGTTCATCTGTACAAACAATTATATGCAAGTAAAACAAGATGGGAATGTCCAGCCATCATACCACTCAGGAAAGAGATGGGTTCTCTGTCCCAGAGATGAACGTGCTTTGGTCCGACATGTACATATCAACCCAAGGACAAAAGCAAAAGACCTTAATGTTTGCAAATGCACAAAGGAACAAAGACCTTAATTTTTGGAGACATGTCCTGTGGTCTGAGGAACTAAAATTGAACTTTTTGGGCATAATGACCATCGTTACATTTGGAGAAAAATGGGGGAAGCTTGGAAGCCTAAGAACACCATCCCAACTGTGAAAGACAGGGTGGCAGCATCATGTTGTGGGGTTGTTTTGCGGCAGGAGGGACTGGTGCACTTCACAAAATAGATGGCATCATGAGAAAAAAAGATTATATGGCAATACTGAAGCAACATCTCAAGACATCAGCTAGGAAGTTAAAGCTTGGGCAGAAATGGGTCTTTCAAATGGACAATGACCCGAAGCATACTGCCAAAATGGTAACATAGTGGTGTAAGAATAACAAAGTCCATGTCTTGGATTGGCCATCACAAAGCCCTGATCTCAATCCTATTGAAAATTTATGGGCAAAGCTGAAAAGGCAAGTGGGAGCAAGGCGACCTACAAACCAGCATCAGTTACACCAGTTTTGTCAGGAGAAATGGGCCCAAATTCCGACCAACTATTGTGAGAAGCTTGTGGAAGGATTTCCCAAACGTGTGACCCAAGTCATTCAGTTTAAGGGCAATGGTACCAAATACTAATGAAATGTATGTAAACTTTTGACTTTGCAGTAAGTAATAAAAATGCCTTAAAACATTCTCTCTCTCTCATTAATATGGCATTTGGCAAATATTAAAAATGATGGTAATCCTAATTGACCTAAAACGGGAAAAGTTTATTCTGATTCCATGTCAGATATTGAGAAAACATGCATATATGTCTTTTTATATAGTGTATGTAAACTTCTGGCTTCAACTGTATCTATTATCTATCTATCTATCTACCTATCAATCTACCTATCAATCTATCCAAGGGCGTAACTATAATAGGTGCAGGGTTGCATTCATATCCTGGCCCTGGAGACTAGGGGAGCCCCAAAGGTCGCTTTGCCCTATATGAAAAGACTATTACTATTAAAGATCTATGTTAGTTGAGGGCCCCATTGGAGATTTTTCAATGGGGCCCATAAGCCTCAACCTCTTATCTTATCTCACACCTTTGGCATTGGAAACATTTTTTTCACAATTTTTGCTATGTTTGGAGCGTGACTCCTTTTTCTCTTATGTATTATTATTATCCATTTGTCAGTGGATTCAGAGGACCGCACCCACACTTTGGAAGACTGGTGCAACTTCACTTATTTTTTCTTTCTCTCTCTTTCCTTCTTTATGGCCTTTCCTTCTTTCTGTCCTTCTTTTCTTCTTTCTGTCCTTCTTTTCTTCTTTCTGTCCTTCTTTTCTTCTTTCTGTCCGTCTTTTCTTCTTTCTTTCCTTCTTTCGTTATTTCTTTCTTTCCATTCTTCTTTCTTTCCTTCTTTCTCATCTTTCTTTTTTTTCCTTTTTTCTTCTTTCCTTCTTTTTAATTTTGTTCTTTCCTTCTTTCCTTTTTTCGTCTTTCCTTTTTTTCTTCTCGCTTTCATTCTCTCTTTCCTTCTTTCTTTTTTCCTCGACTTGGGTTCTGACCTTTGTGTCCCTTGGCTAGAACTAAGTGGCAGTGACCCAAAAAGTACTAAATCCCTCTTTCCCCTGCCATCTTAACTCAAGCTTTTTTTTGGGGGGTCACACAACCTGCTTTTGACTATAAAGGCCCCACAACATGCTTCCCAATGACAAGCAGAGGTGGCAGGAGGCTAGGTCACGTGGTACTTTCTTAGTACCCCTGCCACTTCATTCCACTGATTAGTTGGGTCCCAGCAGTCATAACCCCATTGACTGAACTTTACTGGTATATTTTAGCAATCCCTTTAGTGAGAAAACTCCTCTACGTGATGCTAGAGGAGGATTTGTGGCTCCGATAGACTACTGTACACACAGTTATAAAAATAAATATATTTTAGAAGTATATAGAAATCTTTATATTGCACGTTGTATATATATCAGTGCATTGTATATCTGCAGTGTAATCACGTGGACAGTTTTTATTACTTTTTGATCTTTTTCACAGATGATCTTTGCCCGTAGTTTGGAGGAACTGCTAATCCCTGTAAGATGATCCTCCGGAGCAGCACTTCTTTTCTTTTATTCATTTGTTTGTTTTGGACGGATATTTTGTTTGACAGCGTTCTAACAGCTGCCACTATCCGCGGCTGTAAAGAATGACAGATTAATGCTCTGAAAGGTGATGACAATGGGCTAAATCTTCACCAAGTTGCTCTACCAGTTCCTAAATCTTTCTCGCTTTCTCTCTCCTGGAGCGTTTGCTGCCAAGAGAGAAATTCTTGTGGAGGGCAGGATTTCTTACTGTAATTTTGGATTGGAAGCCGCTAGTCGGCGGCTGGCAGCAATTCTGCACTTGTTCATCATCTGCCTGAAATGATCTGTCAACTTTATTTAGCTGTAAAGGACGACTGAGGCGTTTCTCACAGCTCTGAAAAACATCATCTTTATGATTTTCTTGGATTTTAGTCAATATGGGGCTTTTCTCCAGTACTCAGCACTGAATTCCTTTACATTTTTTTAACGGGAACCTGATTCATGCTGTCTGAACTACAGGCAACAAGAATCCGACGCTGCCTGCGTTACTGCGGCTGTGGAGTTTAAGAGAAAACATATTTTGGTCAACCGGCTAGTCCCTAGTGGGACTAGTCCCTGGTGGCTTCTCTCTGCCCACTCCCCTGGACTACAAGGTCTCTCCTTACTTATATGTAAGGGGCAGGGAGAACATGTGCACTTGTTGTTGCCTATAGCAACCAATCAAAATGCAGCTTACATTTTCCCAGAGCAGTTTATAAAATGAAAGCTGACCTCTGACTGGTTGCTGTGGGCAACATATCCAGGTTTTCCTATTACACAGTTGTGATAAATTAGGCCTTCATGTGGGTAAATCCTGCTGACAGGTTCTCTGCTGCGTTACGTGTAGACAAGATCAATGTAACGTTGCATTACAGTATAATATGCTAATATACATATATATAAATACAAGGCATTGGATCAGATGAATTGTAGACTTGCAGCCATAATACATCATACAAGGCTATTAACAACTAGCCTGACTTGGCAAAAACGGACAGACGCCTATATATTAGCTGAGTAATAACGCACAGCTAGGATATATGGCCGAGCTCCAGCGCAGCAGGACCGTCATATATATTTACTAGCACGAAGGTTGAGTCATTAAATAATCGGGATGACAACGTATGAAAGTGTCTCGGAGCCGAGGTCACAGCTCCCAATTCTGCACAGATGATGAACTATACGGACTAATATTTGCCTTGGACACAAACCATCTCTATATTTCTCGTAATGGCCAAATGCTTTATTGTGCAATTCCAAAAGCAAAGTGCGAGCGTTATACCGGGGTTCTGCCATACAGGCCTGACTCTGAATCTATCTCTCTATCTATCTATCTATCCAGTGCGGGACACAGAGAGAAGAGGGCCCCTGTGCAAGAACAATATATGGGCCCCTCTTGTGTCTGTGACAGAGCCTGCTTGCTGATTTGAAGGCGATAGTGGCCCCCTTACCTATAGGGCCATTGTGCAGCTGCACAGGTTGCACCAATGATATGTGTATCCCTGATCTATCTATCTATCTTACAAAATAGAACAGCACACTACATGTATCTGGAATGACGGGTGCAGGTCCTCCCAAGCAAAAATATCCAATATTACAAATATATAAAATTGAATAAAGCAGGCAACACTCCAATATTTACCAAAAAGTAAAGAATATTTTAATCAGCCCATGTGGCGTGGCAACGTTTCGGTTCAAATTAACCTTTTTCAAGCAGCCAATCTTATCCATCTATTTATCTATCACATATCTATCTATAAATCTATCAATATATATAGCTATCTCTATCTCTGTCTATCCCCTATCTACCTATCTATCTATCTATCTATCTGTTAATCTATCGTTCTATCTGTTAATCATCTATCTATCTATCTATCTGTTAATCATCTATCTATCTATCTATCTATCTATCTACCTATCTACCTTGCTCTACACTAAACAAGTGACATATTTCTTTGGTTCCTGTGGCCACATAGTAAGTGCGGAGTTGTTAAACATTTTGCATTGGGAGTTACGCCTTGGAGTTTCTTGTGTCCGTACGATCTGATATTAGTGCAGGAAGTTCCTCTCTGAGTGTGATGGTTTCTTGTTAATGTCCGGCGGAGAGACCGGTTCCAGGAATGTCAGACATCCCATACTCAGCACATAGTTAATCCCCGGCGACGCTCTGCAGACTGCAGCACCTCCGTACCGCGACTCTTATATCAAACGCTATTATTCCCATAATGAAATGCATTACAGGCAGCAAAACAAATATGAGGGTAAAGATTAATATAAACAGCTGGAAGCAAAGTGATGGATAAAAATTTTTCTCCTCCTTCACAGGATCCGTTTTTAGTCCTGAAAACTTCATTTCACACAACAGCGGGACGCGGCGTGGAGCTAATTGATTACCTACAATACAATGAATGAAAGGCAACCTACGCCGGTAATGCTGCTGCAAGACGTGAGAGAAGGTCGCACTCCGAGAGGAAAAGTGACAATGAACACCAATTGTAGGCAACTATTCAAATGAGGCAGAGACCTTTGATCATGTATTACCTACAGTTTGTGCAGAACTACTGTGCACAGTGCTATCGCTGTGACAACAACGACAGTTTGTTTAGGGGTGGCACACAGAGGGAGACCCTGTAAGTAAAACTTTGCTGGTCCTTCCCTATGGCCATGAGCCAATGTTTCTTTGGATAAGCATGTTTGCTAAATTTTGAAATTTCTCCCTGGTAGGATCGAAAGGACGGCTTGCGAAACACAGAGCCAAATTTTTAAAAGCATAAACCAGCCCCTTTCATTGCCTCGTTCTCGCCCCCTGAATGTGCATTTGGAAGCAGGGCTAAGTCTAATAATGGAGCTTCCCCACTCTATACATGAAAACATTCACCGAGCTCATTCCTAAGAGATTTGTAGACTTTTTTGAGGGATCCGGGAGGTCAACCGTTTTTCCAGGAGCTGATAGGATGTTGTAAATTGTGAGGATAAGCAAATTCTTTTTTCATTAGCCATCCACATGTGGCCAAGTAAGATGATAAACCAGCATTTTTTGATCAGTGGAGATAGGACCCCCAGAAATCCCACTATCAGCAGAGGGCAACCTTTCCATTGTTCTAGTCATGATTGCGTCTGAAAGGTCACACGACCTGTTCATCTACTGTATTTTTCCATTATTCTATATTTTTCTAATACACATTAGCCGCGATTCATAATTTTCTTTGTTCATTTTTTTTCAGGTATAAAATTGTCTCTCATAGTGGCACATGGAAGGTGGGAACCATGTTACAGGCTTTGTGTTGGGGTCCGGAGGCTTCTGTGAATACAGTCAATATCCTCATGCACCAAGAGAAGATAAGACTACGTTACCTGTCTCCAGGTCTTCCCACAGTCTGACGTTACGTACATTTCCTCCTTGTACTCCACCAATTGTGAGCCCAGGTTACCTACATTTCAATAAAAAGACAATAATATGAAAAAGGTCATCATTTTATTTGGGTGATAAAATTATTTTCACTTCTTCAGTGTATGTAGTATCCAGCCACATGGGTTTTGGACACTTTTCTTCTTGGGTAAGTAAATAAATTAGATACTCATCCACCAAACCCCCACTTCTCCGTATCTCCGCTGTCTGTGTTCTTCACTGACCGAGAACATCATGTAACTGATCACAATAGCCAATCTGCAGCTACCGATTGACTACAGTCTTGACTTTATGTCCGAGCCAGAAAAGAGGAATAGAAGACTATTTCTTCCAGCTTAGAATGAGTGACACCACTGCAACCAATTATTCTGAGCTGAAAGAAACAGTCTTCTATTTCTCTCTTCCAGCTCAGACAGAACATCAAGGCTGCAATCAATGAGTAGCTGCTGATTGGCTGCAGCGGTCAGTTAATTTCCCCAGCTGGAAGAAGAATACAGGAGTGTGTTGGGGGTTACATAGAGAGTGGTGTGGGGGAACAACAGGGTTCTGGTAGGTGAATATCAGATTTTTCTGTGAAAGGGATTTTCCAGTTTCATTTTTTACTGTTCTATAGTTTTTCATACCTTTCGAATAACAATCACAGCAGTGCTCTTCCTTTTTGAGTCCAGCACAGGCTGTCCACAGCTGCCCTGGCTACTGTTGATAGGCTGAAGTGGTGAATACCATATCAGCCTATCAACAAAGACCGATGCAGTGGCATTAGACCCAAGAAGGTTATTTTAAAGGAATGCAAAACTATTAAAAAGTAAAAATTTAAGCCTGACAACCCTAAAAATGTAAGACCACGATAGACTCATATATAAAAAATAAATAAATAAACATATTAAATTTGCTTGATTACATTGATGGTCACAAATCAACATATACAATTCAATAGTAGAGATTGAGAACTGTCAAAAAGAAATTCCATAATTAAAGATAAACACAAAATTTCTACGTGAACTGTGTTTTTTTAATAATAGGAATTTTTGGCTGACAGATCATTGGACTTTTTGCAAGATCAGATATCGGATTCAACGGATATTCAGTTATGGCCAAAAGTTTTGAGACTGACACAAATTTTGTTTTTTACAAAGTTTACTGCTTTCAGTTCTGGATTTACTTTTGATTGTTATGAAGAGTGATCAGGTGAGTTTAAAAAAATGCAAAGTAATTCCTTGCCATGAAAATTAGCTCAATCACAAAAAAAAAAAACATTTTCACTGAATTTCAGCCCTGTCACAAAATGACCTGCGTACGTTATTTCAATGATCTTCTCATTAGTTCAGGAGGAAGTGTTAACGAGGACAAGGCAGCTGATATCATTCTGTCATTCTGATTGAATTATAGCAGACTGGATCTTTTAAAAGGGGGCTGAAGCTTGAAATCATTGTCTTCTCTTGTTAACCATTTACCTCCAAGGAACACACATGCAATCTACATCACTTTTCATCAAAATGGCTTTACAGACAAGGACATTGCTGCTTGTAAGATTGGCCTTAAATCAACCATTTAGATGATCATCGAGAACTTTAAATAGAGAGGTACAATTGCTGAGAAAAAGACTTCAGGACATCCAAGAAACTCCAGCAAGTATCAGGATATCTCCAAAAGAGGATTCATATATGAGATTGGTTCAACAGCAGTGCAGAGCTTGCTCAGGAATGGCACCAAGCAGGCATCAGTGCATCTGCACACACAGTGAGGCGAAGGCTTTTGGAGGCTGGCCTGGTGTTAAAAAGGGCAGCAAAGAAACCACTTCTCTTGAAGGAAAAAAAACAAGGACTGACATTCTACAGGTAGTACAGGGATTGAACGACAGAGGATTGTGATGAAGTAATTTTCTCCAATGAAGCCTCCTCCAGACTGGTTGGGACATCTGGAACAATGATTGTCTGGAGAAGAAAAGATGAGTACTTCTAGGAGTCCTGTGTGATGCTTTTCATCCATGGAGGAGGCTCAGTCACAATTTTGCATAAGAACACTGTCATAAATATAGAAAGAATCTGATTTCAACATCCTCCAAGTGCAACTTCTCCCAATGATCCAGGAGCAATTTGGTGATGATGCTTTTTCCAGCATGAAGGAAACCATGTCACAAGGCAAAAGTGATAACCAAGTGGCTCAATGAATTAAAGAATTACATTTTGGGTTCATGGTTAGAAAACTCTACAGATCTCAATTCTATTGAAAACCTGTTGTGAATCTTCAAAAAGCAGGATAAACAAAAACATGGAAATTGTGATAATCTCCAAGCAGAGATTAGACAAGAATGGGCGGTCATCAGTCAGGATTTGGCCCAGAAGCTAATATCCAGCTGTCAGGGCGAAACAGAAAACTTTGTGAAAAACAAAATTTGTGTCAATCTCAAAACTTTTGGCCATGACTGTACATGCAGATCTATGGGGACCAAGCTATATGTGTTGGAGAGGTAGCAGCTGAACCAGGGTCCTAGTGAATGACGGGGAAAAACCTCTCTGCTACATAAGAATTGACCAGTATTATAAATGACACATGGACCAAGTTCCAAATTTAGCATTGGGAACCAGTTGAGGATGATTTTGTAACTTATGTGGAAAACCCTACCTGAAAGGTTCGAAATAATAAGGTTTGTAATGTCCTCCCTAACATATAAAGTATGCAAATAAAGATCTATGTAAAATACACCAAAAGGTTCTAAAACTTCCTTAAAATGCCAATGTGACTTCAAGAAGAGAAGGATGTTTTTCAAGTGTTTCCCCACTGATGTATCCCACATGAAAAGCTTCTTTTCACAACTCTTCTAACACAAAAAAATCAGATAAAAAGTAATATAAAAGACCTACCAGCTCCCATAATCAGGCCTGGGGCTGTGTCCTTGGTATGGACGGTTCCTGATACATAAGGATTATCTGCCCAGCGAAGATGAAGGTGAAGGTGGCATTCAGGCTTTCAGGATAGAAGAGAGATCAAAACACAGATAATTATTCCATTAAACATAGTTCATTGCGGTAGTTTGAGTTCACGGAGAATAAAAAGTAAAATTTCTATATCTTAACTTAAAATAACATGAAATTAATATATACAGAAACTTTTATTAACTTTTTTCCAACTCACCTTCTCCCACACTTAATACTGACTTCTGGGATAACCTTTCTTATTAAATATTGTGCAGAAAAACGTACCTGCCTCCATTGTATCCTCAGAGAATAAAGATTGTTTGAACCTCAAGATGAAAAATTTGGCATGCTACCGAAACCCTGGTAGTGCTGTTATTCAAATCATAACCACTATAAAGCCATATATAGACACATATAGTATAATCATCTCCCGACAGTATCACAAATCAGTCACGTGCCGCCAAATGGTGCCTAAAATCTAAACTTTAAATTGTTTTATTAGATTGACCAAGCAATGTGATTTATCTGTGAGTCACATAAGTAAGGGAACAATCTAAGTTTATTTTTTTTCCCAATTTTTTTTCATTGATAAAAATATATGTTCTTAACATTAAGGCAGCTGTTCCGTCTAGACACTTGTGTCTGTATAGAAAATCCTGTAAGTTTTGTCATCCGGAGCTAAAGAAGGATTCTAATATTAGTTGAGCGAGTTACATAATGAGATTAGTTATATAACAATATGCATTACATTTTATTTAAACTTACCGGTTTGCAGTTGGTTTGTTTGCCCGTCATGTCGATACTTGGCGGAGTCAGATAATCCCAATCGCGGCCTTTGTTATATGTGATCAGTGTCGTAACCTTGCCCTCTATCTTTTGATTGGCCAGAAAAACACCTTTCACTCCTTTGACCTTTAAAATAGAAATATGGAAAAGAATAATTTTTGAATTTAAAAACATTTTGAATTGTTTAGTTTGTTCTTTTTCCTTTTACTAAACGGCATTCTCTGTTATATTCTTTATTCTTCATGACCACCAGGAAGTGCTGTAGTAACAAGATGCAACACCATCTACCAATATAAAGTTACATAGGCTTAAAAAAAGACATAAGTCCATCAAGTTCAACCGTTCTCCAGCAGTTATACAGTCTCTATCACTAGATTATATAACCCACAATGCCATTTGTTGTGATAAAATCATTCAGCCCTTTTATAAATGCAGTTATTGTTTCCGCCATTACTACCTCTGGTGGTCGGGCATCCGAAAGCTCTAACTGTAAAGAATCCTTTAGTACTTAGCTGCCGGAATTGCCTTTCTTTCACCCGTTATGAGTGCCCTCTGGTCCCCTGTAAAGTCTTTGGAAGGAATAAGTCACGTGCGCGTCCTTTGTATTGATCACACACATAAAAATTAGATCTCCAATGAGACGTCTTTTGTTCTAAGCTAAAGAAGCCCAATTTTCCAATTTTTTTATCGTATGAGAGGCCTCCGTCCCTCGTAATAATCTAGTTGCCCATTTTGAACTGGCTCTAACTTCTGAATATCCTTTTTAAAATGTGGAGCCCTAAAGTGGATCCCATATTCTAGATGTGGCCAAACAAGCAATTCTCTAGAGGGTAACAATATGTTGGAATCATGGGATTTTATCTCTCTTTTTATACACGCTAAAATCTAGTTTGCTTGTGCAGCTGCTGCCTGACATTGAGTATTGCCAATTATCTTACTTGTAACCAGAATATCCAAGGTAATTTCCATCCAATGTATATGCTGCAATAGATTACTGTGGCTGAAGGTACGCCACATTTATGTCTCATGTCTGCTACAACTGTTGTGGGGGGATCTTACTTACTAGTCGCTTTCTGGAATGCTGTCCTCTGGAGTGATTTTTTTATGTGAATTGAGACTTAGTAGGGGGTAGGGGATATGCAGAAAAATAATAAAATCACGTTTTATTGCACTTAAAAAATGAATTCAAAATTATAACAAATTCTATAAACTGTCAAATGTCCATAGGAATTATTTGGGATAACATATTTTGGAATGATATTAACGCTAAATTACCCATAATAGGGCAAACATTTTTGTACTGATTAATTTCTTAAGATATATGTAAGGTTGAAACCCTCCCTCTTTTTTCTTTCTAAATTCCTATTTACTGTATAATAGTCGCAAAAATGGTTAGTGACAAAAAAGAAGGCCCTTTTTTTTTACCTTGTGACTAGTGTTGAGCGAGTATGTTTTATTAACCCTTTCGCCGAGTATGCTCGGGCCGAGCACCGAGTATTTATAGCTGCTCGGTGATAAGGTTAAATCACTCCCATGTGCATGATTTGCAACTGTTTGACAGTTTTATTACATGTGAGGAATGTCTATTTCTTACACATTCCTCCCATGTAATAAAACTGTCAAACAGTTGCAAATCATGCACATGGGAGTGATTTAACCTTATCACCGAGCAGCTATAAATACTCGGAGCTCGGCCCGAGCATACTCGGACAGAACATACTCGCTCAACCCTACTTGTGACCAATTTCTGTACCGTATGCACCATTTTTCATGAATTTGGCACATTAATCGTCAGTGAATGCCACAAGACAAAAAAAAGGGCCTTAAAAAAACCTGTAAATGATGAATGTCTACACCGAGGATTTGGAACTCATCAATACCAAAATATTGCTTTAACTGTTATAAAGGTAAAATAATATATTCATCAGCACAGAATGTTTGAAGTAAAATGATATGCTGTTAGAAAGTGGCCAATAATGTCTAAATAGTGATTGTCATTTCCAAAAAGGTTCCATAAACCAATAGTATAAGTGAAAATAAAAAAAAACTTTGTAATATATCTCATCAGAGAAATTTTCTTTTTTCTCCATTTATGATCCCCTTCTCCTTTCCCACCTCCTGAACTCATTCACTCTTTAAAACAGTTAAAATAAGTTTTACTCAAGATTAAACTGACTGCCATCTCACTGAGGGATCAGATTACAGTTGTCTATTGAAAACTACACTGTGTGATTTTTGTGTGATTTTGTTGTCAGCACATTCAACTTTGTACAGAACAAAGTATTCAATGAGAATATTTCATTCATTCAGATCTAGGATGTGTTATTTGAGTGTTCCCTTTATTTTTTTGAGTAGTGTATGTAGAGGGGAGATGGGAGAAGCAGAGTGAGAGGGAAAAGCGGAGAGACACACTGGGCGTGCTGCTTTCTAGTAAGTGTTTCATCTCACCCCAGAGCTGGATTTACACCTATACTGTTCAGCTGCGCTATATAATCTCCTCTACTCTACTTCTGGCTCTGAACATGTGCTACATAGAGACAGGAGAGCAGGAATCCCTTATTTCTCTATGTGCTGTGTATAAAATAAATTCTAGCAGATACTCACCACCGACTAGCTCAGAGACAACTAGAAATTAGAGACAGAGATTTTGCAAACGGGGAAACCTGGTGAAAAATCCCAGATACAAGTTATATAATGGCCAGAAACAGTGTTATTCCTCATGTACACACGACAGCTTATTCTGAAAAGTCACCTGAACCCGTTCATTGCATCTAGCACTTCCTGTGGAATAAAGAGTCAGAATCTAGCTAAGCCGTGATTTGCAAAAACATTGATGTCATCCATAAGAATGCAGCTCTTCCGGACAGCAGATGATTGCATATTCACAGCGGTTGGTTGTTTCCTACTTTTATTTATATGTAAATAATCTGTAGAACGATTCTTCTATTACCATACCACCCCGTAATGCGCCTTTAAATGTTTTACAATATTCGCAATGGGGAAGGTTTTTTAAATGTAAAAAGCCAATATTTTTCATATAAATATCCAAGTTCTTCTCGTCAGCCACTAGAAGTGAAATTATAGTTTATTTTCCCAACCATCGCAGGAGCTTAAAGCTCTGGGAGACAAAGATTTAAGGCAAAATTTCTTTGTCCAAGCTGTAAAATATATGTTACAGCATCCAAGTGTGAAAATGGAAAAATATGTTCACCTGAAAAGCTCTTGAAAAGTACACTACAGGCAGATGGAAATTTATGGGCTGGTGTACATTTCTTTATAAATCAGCAGATGTATAACTCTTAGAAGAATATTAAGAAAAAAAGCCCCTAAAGGTGTCCATATCCTTTAAGGTTAGATCCATACACAATGGATTTGCTGCAGAATATTTTCGCAGCACATCTACAGGGAAATACGCAAGGCAAATTTGCATCAAATTACATTAATTTTACTGCAGATTTGCCGCTGTGGCTTGCAAAAGTTTCTCTACTAGAAATGAAATGGCAGTGTACTCACCTTATCAATCCCCTCCTGATCCTATACCAATGCTTACCTAAACCCCCGATTTAGCAGAGAAAAAAACCCTATACATTAAATATATCATATCTCCCTAATGTCCCAAATCCAGCAGGGCAGTCGCAGTCAGGGCTCTAGTATCTGCAGCAAGGCAATGTCTCCACCTCTCTTGGCTGTGCAGGCTCAGACACAGTTGTGATCATTCAGTTCCTTCACCATCAACCTTAGGGGGAAGGCAGGAACCTATCTAGCTGTGTAAAACATTACAAACATACATTGATTCTCTGCTTTTCTTGAAAGCTAGTATTCTCCAGGATTACAACTCACAGCCTCTTACATTGCAGGCAGCAACTTTAGTTGCGAGCAACAATCTACACTGCTAAGCATAGGAAATTTTTCCATGCTTCAATCTCTAAATGATGCTCTTCTTCTTTATAGGTACATTGTACTGGTACATAGAGATACATTTATATATATGAGTACATTTTTAAATACTAAACAAATATTTTTATATTTCAATCTATATTTTTTTACAATTTTCCACAGTTTTTTTTAGATCAATACATACACACACAGTATATCTACGGTATATATCTATAGACTTATGCCAGGTTGCAGCCATAATATGTAGATATCCAAAAATTATCTATGGAGGCTATTAAACAGAGACCAGTAGGGGTCTAGGTAAATATCGTCATGGTTGTGACAGGGAATTAGTAAGGTTTGTATACTGCTATACGTTAGATTGTGCCTGTGATATAACTGACACTATAATATGAGGACACAGCATGTTACAAGATAATTTCATAATTACATTCAGAAAAGCACAAAATATTAGAAAGCGGTCACATTAGCTCTGGCACCATCACATCATTCGATCATTGCTGTCATTGGGGCTACATGGAGGGATCCTGAGTACTTATGACATCCTAAAGCACTCAATAGAAAGAGCATAAAATGACTGGATGAAAGGTTCACGTACCCATAGGCGGATTATAATGAGGGCAATCCGGGCTACCGCCCAGGGCCCCGCGCCTGCAGGGGGCCCGCGGCTCCGGGCGGGGTGTCTAATGCCGGATTGCCCTCATTATATGTGCGGGCCACCGCGGCACATACCAGTAGCAGTGGCGGGAGGGGGGGCCCCGGACCACTCCCCCAGCAGCGGCCGCCGCTACTTCTTCAGCGGCCGGGCCAGCACTGCAGCAGTTAACTTCCCTGTGCTGGCCCGGCCGCGTCACTGCTAGGAGACACGGCCCTGTGCGCGGCCGTGTCTCCTATCTGTGATGTCACGCAGTGCGCGCCCGGCCGCGTCACTGCTAGGAGACACGGCCCTGTGCGTGGCCGTGTCTCCTAGCTGTGACGTCACGCAGTGCGCGCCCGGCCTGCACTGCTGCAACGGAGAAGTCAGAGCAGGCAGGAGGAATGGAGCCGGGGGATGGTGAGTCTGTGTGTGTATATGTGTGTATGTGTATGTGTGTGTGTGCAGGCAGATATCATTGTGTGATGTCTGTTTATATGTATTTTTGTGTTTCAAATGTGTTTATGCATGTATGTATATGTCTGTATATGTTTGTGTGTGTGCGTGACTGCGTGCGGCCTCCCGCTGTGTATAGATGGCGCTGTGCGGCCTCCTGCTGAGTATAGTTGGCGCCGTGCGGCCTCCTGCTGTCTCTGGGGGGGGCGCCGTGTGGCCTCCCACTATGTATAGATGGCGCCGTGCGGCCTCCCGCTGTGTATAGATGGCGCCGTGCGGCCCCCTGCTGTGTATAGATGGCGCCGTGCGGCCCTCTGCTGTGTATAGATGGCGCCGTGCGGCCTCCTGCTGTGTATAGATGGTGCTTTGCGGCCCCCTGCTGTGTATAGATGGCGCCGTGCGGCCCCCTGCTGTGTATAGATGGCGCCGTGTGGCCCCCTGCTGTGTATAGATGGAACCGTGCGGCCCCCTGCTGTGTATAGATGGCGCCGTGCAGCCTCCTGCTGTGTATAGATGGCGCTGTGCGGCCTCCTGCTGAGTATAGTTGGCGCCGTGCGGCCTCCTGCTGTCTCTGGGGGGGGCGCCGTGCGGCCACCCGCTATGTATAGATGGCGCCGTGCGGCCTCCCGCTGTGTATAGATGGCGCCGTGTGGCCCCCTGCTGTGTATAGATGGCGCCGTGCGGCCCTCTGCTGTGTATAGATGGCGCCCTGCTGTGTATAGATGGCGCCGTGCGGCCTCCTGCTGTGTATAGATGGTGCCGTGCGGCCCCCTGCTGTGTATAGATGGCGCCGTGCGGCCCACTGCTGTGTATAGGTGGCGCCGTGTGGCCCCCTGCTGTGTATAGATGGCGCCGTGTGGCCCCCTGCTGTGTATAGATGGCGCCATGGGCCTCCCACTGTGTATAGATGGCTACGTGCGGCCTCCCGTTGTGTATAGATGGCTACGTGCGGCCTCCCGCTGTGTATAGATGGCACCGTGCAGCCTCCCGCTGTGTATAGATGGCTACGTGTGCTCAATATTGAGTCATACAATTAATGTAAGGCTATGTGCCCACGATACAGAAATGTTCCGGATTTTTTTTGAGCGTTTCTGCATCCCCCTGGCAGAAAAAACGCATGCGGATTTTACATGCGGATTGTACATGCGGATTTTACATGCGGATTGTACATGCGTTTTCCTGCCAGGGACATGCGGATGTGAAGCGGTCTTCACTTGCATTTCCGCATGCGGGTTGACAAGCGCTTTCCAAGCCATTTTAGCATCACTTGGAAAGTGCTTGACAACTTGGTCACACGATATAAATCCATGCACCCAGCATGGATTTATATAGTGTGACCGTAAAAGAATGGTAAAAAGTAAAAAATATATACAGTATTTACCTTCTCATGGCCTGCTGATGTCAGCCGTCGCGTGACCCGTCACATGACTAAATGACGTCACGGCAGGTCCTTTTCAGACCATCGCAAGCTGCCGGCAAGCCAGGACGCATCGGATAAAGACACCGGGGGCCATCAGAAGGTAAGTATAATATTTATTTTTTATTTTATTCTTTTTTTACAGGTTCTATGGTACCCGGGTCCGGAGGAGAGTCTCCTGTCCTCCACACCCGGGTACCATCCGCACATTGAAACGCATGGATTCCACATCTACAGATGCAGGGATGCAGATTCCATGCGTTCTAATGCAAGTCAATGGCGGCAAAAACGCCGCGCTTCCGCAAAATAATTGGTAGTGCTGCGGATTTTTCCGCAATGGTAATCCGCAGGGGAAATTTCCGCAGCATGTGCACAGCACATGCGGATTATCATTGGGGAACATGGCAGACCTTCTACCAAGCGGTTTTTAAGCGTTTCTGCAGCGGAATTGCCGCTGTGGAAATGCTTAAAATACGCATAGTGAGCACATAGGCTAAAAAAAAATATTATAATTAATATTGTGCCAAATTAATTTCACGTGAACTATCACATGATCTATCACAGGGGATCATGTGACATGTCACGTGATAAATCAGGTGTGTGTGTGTGTGGGGGGGCCCGCGCCTTCTAAACTGCCGGGGCCCTTGCTACTCTTAATCCACCCCTGCATGTACCTACTTGAACACTGGTCAAACCATGCCAAAATAAGTTGGCTATACCCAGAGAGGGGGTAACCACATTGACCAAAATCCAAAGGACCTCTGCTGCTGCTTTACCAAATTCTTACTGTTATGGACAAGAGGACCCACTACTTGTCTGGTACACAACCACATAAGCAATGTTACCGCTGATTATTGAGGCTTGTCCCTTTAGTCTTTTCTATCGGTTACCATTACCTCTTCCACCATAGAAGATCCCTTTTTCTTTGGTCCCACCAGAAGCCAATACTTTTAGACCATCACTTACTGGTTTAGGTACTAACTAAGCCTTCATCTTTTTCTTTCTCTGGTGAGGTTCCAGAAGACAACTTTGTCCGTCTTGCCTCCTCCTTTACTTAGGAATAAGTAATCATGGAATAAATGGTTTTTTTTTATCTGCTGGTTGCATTACTTTTGGTTTTAAGAAAATAGTGAAGGTCGAGGTTGGAAGGACAACTTGTCCATTGAGAGTTTCTTCCAAAACTGAAGTGGATCTAACTAATAAGTACCTTATAAAGTTTATGTATCATTAATTATGCAGTGACCGACCCAAATCCAAAAAGTTTTTCTTGCCAAGGTTAGTTTATATATTAAAAATAAAATGGCTCTGAGCAGTCTTGGGCGTTATTGTACGCCTGCCCACATTTCTATATCTGCCATTAAAAATAAGAAGTTTGATAGATTTACATATCTGTTACTTGCATACAGTTCGTGGGAACATTCTTGGATATGTCTGCTGGAGCCCGGCAGGATTATTAAGTTTAGTATCTTCTCCACCTGGCAGAAGACAATATAAAGAGTGGAAAATAAACAGACTCTCATATTTTTCTATTCTTTCGAATTTTTGGGTACGTATGTTCATAGCAAATTAAAGCTGGAACTCATTAAGTGTTGATGGTCTATGTTGTGCATTGTCAGCATGTACATCCTTTGCTCTGGGTTATCCCTGTGCAAGGCATGAGCTCACAATAGGAAAGGTCTGGCATGCATCCACATACTAAAACATGTTTTTTTCAGCAATTTGTGGTTTTGGAATAAAAAAAAAAATGAGAATAGCAGGATTTTGATTATTTCGAAAATAATGACCGCCTCTCATGGAAGTCTGGCACTGAATGGGAACTTCACTACTTACAAGGAGGAAAAAATAATCAACTATGATTTAAGACTTCTTACATTGAAATATCCTTGGCTACTCCTGTTCGAGATGTTGCTGCAACTGGAAAAATGAATTCTTAAAGGGAGGACTAGAGACACATTTATGGTTTTGTTCTCACCGGGCTTTTGAGTAAGTGGAAAAATGGCTTAAGGAGATTTTCAAAAAAATTCTATAAGTTATTTTGATGGGATGCAGTAATGTTTATAACATACTTTATGACCTTTTATACTAAAAGATGACAAAGTAAGCTTTTATGATATGGCCACTTTCTCTCACAAGATCAGCATACTCTTCTTCTTCTCCTGCTACATAGACAGTCTAATGATCTTCTGGCACTCAGATGGCGCTCGGTTAGATCCATGTTACTTCATTTTGTTTGCCTGTAGAACAAACTCATATCTTGTTACTTTCTGTTTGTAACATGGGGATTTCCAGTGTCTTGATACCCTGGATTTAGCAGAGGAAACAACCTTCCCCCCTTCACCCTTGACCTTGGGGGGAAGCAGATACCTATCTAGCTGTGTACAACATTACAAGCATACACTGATTCCCTGCTTTTCTTGACGGCTGGTCTTCTCTAGGGTTACAACTCACAACCTATTACATGGCAGGCAGCAACTTTAACTGTGAGCCACAAACTATATCACTAAGCATAGGAGAATGTTGTCGGCGTCAATCTCAAAATGAAGTTGTTTTTCTTTATAGGTACATTGTACTGGTACATAGAGATACATTTGTATAAATCAGGATATTTCTAAATACTAAATATATATTTTCATATTTCTATATATTTCTTTTGCAATTTTCCACAGTTTTTTTTAATACCAATGAGAAAATATTTTTTGAAACATATACACACACACATATATGTATACATGTATATTTACACTACCGTTCAAAAGTTTGGGGTCACCCAGACAATTTTGTGTTTTCCATCGAAACTCATACTTTTATTTATCAAATGAGTTGCAAAATGATTAGAAAATATAGTCCAGACATTGACAAGGTTAGAAATAATGATTTTTATTAGAAAGAATAATTTTCTCCTTCAAACTTAGCTTCCGTCAAAGAATGCTCCCTTTGCAGCAGTTACAGCATTGCAGACCTTTGGCATTCTAGCTGTTAATTTGCTGAGGTAATCTTGAGAAATTTCCGCCCATGCTTCCTGGAACCCCTCCCACAAGTTGGATTGGCTTGATGGGCACTTTTTGCGTACCATACGGTCAAGCTGCTCCCACCACAGCTCAATGGGGTTGAGGTCTGGTGACTGCGCTGGCCACTCCATTACAGATAGAATACCAGCTGCCTGCTTCTTCCCTAAATAGTTCATGCATAAATTGGAGGTGTGCTTTGGGTATATTGTCCTGTTGTAGGATGAAATTGGCTCCAATCAAGTGCTGTCCACAGGGTATGGCATGGTGGGGCAAAATGGAGTGATATTATTCCTTATTCAAAATCCCATTTACCTTGTATAAATCTCCCACTTTACCAGCACCAAAGCAACCCCAGACCATCACATTACCTCCACCATGCTTGACAGATGGTGTCAGGCGCTCTTCCAGCATCTTTTCAGTTGTTCTGCGTTTCACAAATGTTCTTCTGTGTGATCCAAACACCTCAAACTTTGATTCGTCTGTCCATAAAAGTTTTTCCAATTTTCCTCTGTCCTATGTCTGTGTTCTTTTGCCCATATTAATCTTTTCCTTTTATTAGCCAGTCTCAGATATGGATTTTTCTTTGCCACTTTGCCCTGAAGGCCAGCATCCCGGAGTCACCTCTTCACTGTAGACGCTGACACTGGAGTTTTACGTGTACTATTTAATGAAGCTGCCAGTTGAGGAGCTGTGAGGCGTCAATTTCTCAAACTAGAGACTCTAATGTACTTGTATTGTTGCTCAGTTGTGCAGCGGGGCCTCCCACTTCTCTTTCTACTCTGGTTAGAGCCTGTTTGTGCTCTCCTCTGAAGGGAGTAGTACACACCGTTGTAGGAAATCTTCAGTTTCTTGGCAATTTCTTGCATGGAATAGCCTTCATTTCTAAGAACAAGAATAGACTGTCGAGTTTCACATGAAAGTTCTCTTTTTCTGGCCATTTTGAGAGTTTCATAGAACAAACAAATGTAATGCTCCATATTCTCAACTAGCTCAAAGGAAGGTCAATTTTATAGATTCTCAAATCAGCCAAACCATTTTCAGCTGGGCTAACATACTTGTGCAAGGGTTTTCTAGGGTTTTCTAAGCATCCATTAGCCTTCTTACACAGTTAGCAAGCACAATGTACCATTAAAACACTGGAGTGGTGGTTGTTGGAAATGGGCCTCTATACAACTATGTAGATATTGCAATAAAAACAAGACGTTTGCAGCTAGAATAGTCATTTACCACATTAACAATGTATAGAGTGTATTTCTGATTCATTTAATGTTAGCTTCATTGAAAAAAAATGAGCTTTTCTTTCAAAACTAATGAAATTTCTAAATGACCCCAAACTTTTGAACGGTAGTGTATATATATATATACACACACACACACACACACACACACACACACACACACACACACATATACACACACACAGTACATATATATACACTGCTCAAAAAAATAAAGGGAACATTCAAATAACACATCCTAGATCTGAATGAATGAAATATTCTCATTGAATACTTTGTTCTGTACAAAGTTGAATGTGCTGACAACAAAATCACACAAAAATCATCAATGGAAATCAAATTTATTAACCAATGGAGGCCTGGATTTGGAGTCACCCCCAAAATTAAAGTGGAAAAACACACTACAGACTGATCCAACTTCGATGTAATGTCCTTAAAACAAGTCGGGCGGGCCAGTCCATAGCTTCAATGGCTTCATCTTACAGGAACTGCTGACATGCTCCAGCCACATGAGGTCTGGCATTGTCCTGCATTAGGAGGAACCCAGGGCCAACCGCACCAGCATATGGTCTCACAAGGGGTCTGAGGATCTCATCTCGGTACCTAATGGCAGTCAGGCTACCTCTGGCGAGCACATGAAGGGCTGTGTAGCTCTCCAAAGAAATGCCACCCCACACCATTACTGACCCACTGCCAAACCGATCATGCTGCAGGATGTTGCAGGCAGCAGATCGCTCTCCATGGCATCTCCAGACTCTGTCACGCCTGTCACATGAGCTCAGTGTGAACCTCCTTTCATCTGTGAAGAGCACAGGGCGCCAGTGGCGACTCTGCCAATCCTGGTGTTCTGTGGCAAATGCCAAGCGTCCTGCACGGTGTTGGGCTGTGAGAACAACCCCCATCTGTGGACTTTGGGCCTTCATACCACCCTCATGGAGTCGGTTTCGAACTGTTTGTGCAGACACATGCACATTTGTGGCCTGCTGGAGGTCATTTTACAGGGCTCTGGCAGTGCTCCTCCTGTTCCTCCTTGCACAGAGGCGGAGGTAGCGGTCCTGCTGCTGGGTTGTTGCCCTCCTACGGCCTCCTCCACGTCTCCTGGTGTACTGGCCTGTCTCCTGGTAGTGCCTCCAGCCTCTGGACACTATACTGACAGACACAGCAAACCTTCTTGCCACAGCTCGCATTGATGTGCCATCCTGGATGAGCAGCACTACCTGAGCAACTTCTGTGGGTTGTAGAGTCCGTCTCATGCTACCACGAGTGTGAAAGTACAACCAACATTCAAAAGTGACCAAAGCATCAGCCAGAAAGCATTGGTACTGAGATGTGGTTTGTGGTCCCCACCTGCAGAACCACTCCTTTATTGAGTGTGTCTTGATAATTGCCAATAATTTCCATCTATTGTCTATTCCATTTGCACAACAGCATGTGAAATTGATGGTCAATTAGTGTTGCTTCCTAAGTGGACAGTTTGATTTCACAGAAGTTTGATTTACTTGGAGTTATATTCTGTTGTATACATGTTCCCTTTATTTTTCTGAGCAGTGTATGTATATATCATCAACATGACATCATGTCTCTAGCGCATGTAATATATATATGTAATAGATATATACAGTCGGTGAAAAAAGTATTGAATACGTCACCAATTTTCTAAGTAAACATATTTCTAAAGGTGCTATATTGACATGAAAATCTCACCAGATGTCGGTACAACCCATATTGTACTATATGTATATACACATATATACATACACACCATACATATATATATATATATACACACTACATATGCACACTGTATGCAACAGTCTCAAAATACACATTTGTAATTGGAAGAAAAAATTGTGAAAATTGTATATTAACTCCCTGCCTCCATAGCTAGTCTTTTTTTTGCATTTTCCATCCCCTTCTTACAATAGATATAACTTTTTTAATTCACAGTAGACATAGCAATGTGAGGAAGGAAGACACCACCAATTTTTCCATACAATGTACTGAAAAAGGGGTAACAAATTCCAAGTGGTATGAAAAGGTGAAAAAAATGCAATTTTGCCATGTTTTATTTCAGCATTATTGTATGATAAAAATGACCTGGGAACAAGATTCTCCAGGTCAATACCACTATGTAGATACCACATTTGAATTAATTATTTTTTATTTAACATTTGAAAAAAGAAAATGAAATATTTGTAAAAAACAAGTTTTTTTTTGTGTAACCGTATTCCAAGACCTGTTACATTTTTACTTTTCTATCAGTTGAGCTATGTCTCTGGGCCTCTCTTGGTGTTCTGTTCCTTCTTACTTTCCTTTCTGTTCTCCTCTCCTCTCTCGGCCCCGGCCTCTACTCTAGGCCTGGCCCTGGAGCAGAGCTCCTGCAGAGCCTCCCCTCACAGACTGCACTTCTTCTCTGCACGACTGAACTCTCTCTCCGTCCTAAGATGGTGCCCACCTCTTATACCTCCCTCTCTGTGTATTAGCCCAGGTGACTTGCAACCAATGGGCTCCTACCTATGCCCAGAAACCGTCCCCTCCTGCTCCTACATCACTGGGTTTTCCTCCCCCCTCCCCACTCCAGTCAGGGACATGTTCTGTCGTGCCTGCATTACTGTCTAATGGGAGTACCGTTGAGCTGTCCCCCAGAAATGGGGTGTGTGTGATGCATGCAGCTAACTGAGTCCCGGTCTACACACCATCCTTACCCGGGAGTGGGATATCACACCTCTGGTTGAGGTGCAATACCCCTGTAGCAGCCGAGCCCTCGGGGCGCTACAATTGCTTGAGGTCAGAGAGGAACACTGAGAAGATGGCTTGAGGTCAGAGAGGAACTCTGAAAAATAGCCTAAGAGCAGAAAAAAGCTCTGAGGAGATGGCCAGAGGGTAGAGTGGAGCCTGAATGTGACTTTATAAGAACTTTGGTTTGAAATACGATGGGAATCTTGACAGAAAGTTGATGGAGCTCATTATATTCAGTGGGGACACTGGGGTTTAGTAGTAGTGCGAACACAGTCTTAAAAGGGTGGTCCATCACTTTCGAACATTTTCTTTATGTGGCCAGGGAAAAATGAAATAGTAAATGGTTGTGGCTAGTGGTTTTGGTTATGGGCATGGCCTAACATTTTGCAGCAACGCACTTCGCAACTTAATCTGTCCTTCTTTGTCTTGTTTGAATGTTGGGAGATATGTATCTATACTGAACATGTGGATATCCACGTTTAAATGCATCTTAATGTGTTATTTCCAACATTTAAAATGATCACTTATCCACAGAATTGGGTGATAACTTTTGGATTGGTTGAGGTTCCATCCCTGGGACCCCAACTGATTCCAAGAACAAGGCTCTGAAGCGCATTCCATAATTTATCGCCTATCTTTTTGATCAATGACAACTTTTAATATAGTAAATCACTCTTTCTATTTTATCCTTATCTTTGGACATACAGGCCATTCTGAGACGTCATCAGGACAAGCCCTTGACAAAGTGCCACTCGAGCTGCGGCTTACAGCAAAAATGTAAGCTTATTTTAAAAGTTCATGGCTCATATAAAACATTGTGGATAAGTATATGCAGACCCTTTATATACTGTACATCCAGAGGTTTAGTCTGGGCTTTGACATTAATATAAGACAAATTCCCCAACGGATGCCAGATTTCCATGGGACACCCATATGGTGCGGTGTTTCACCTCTTAATTTAATTATGCAACTGGCATTTCTGTTTGTTTTTCCATGGGAGGTGGTAAATAGCTTTAAAAATAATCAAAAACATTTTTATTCCAAAAATGTCTAATGTTTAGTTTATGGTAGCCAGCCAGACCTGTCCTGTGGCGTTGGCACTACATGTGCCTCATGAAACCCAATTGTCCCTTTACCACATAAGAGAACTAAAATACTTTAAAAAAATAAATCTTCCCCTGCACTGGTGGTAGAACCACCTTAGTTGTCTCCTAACGTCAGAGCGAAGTTAAGTGATCACGTCATCCAATACTGCCGCTGCAACGTGATGTCCATGCCAATCACAATGCCATGATGATTTTCCAGGATTGCCAACTCCTTTATAACGGTCTTAAGCAAATGCAACCTGGATTATAAGAACTGAATAGTTGATTGTGTCTATGAGACCCCGGGCTGTCCTACTAATATCAATACTGACTGCTTATAGTTCACCATAATTGTAGTAACCGCAGACCTATTACAGCAATTAGTGTAATTAAGTGTATTTTTGTAAATGATACTGTACTTGACTGCTGTTATTTATTGCTTAGTTCATTATCTATTTATCTGGCAAATGTGAGAACAAAATGGAATATGGATATTTGCAAAATGATAATTACCGTAAAATGCAGAGAACATATGGAAAAAAAAGTAAAGGGGAAAAACCAGGCGTCATGTTGGAGGTCACAACTGGAATAAAAACAATTATATTAAACTCCAGAATGCAAGGGTAGAGTACAGATCCTGCTTTGCGCACCTCTGGAAGTATTTTTGTATTACTACACCCCTTTACTACTTCTGTGCCCTATTTACGCCATTGAATGTGCCTCTGAAGCAATAAAAAAGCTGATTTTTGGGAAACTAATGTGATTTATAGGGGATTTGCCAACTGTTCCTGTAGAGTTGAAAAGTATTAGTTAATAAAAAAAAACTTCCAGAGAAAACCACAGAAAATTCTTCTCTGACTAAAGAAGTAGTAAGTAAAATGTGAATACTTGGGTGCAAAGCAAAAAATACCAAAAAGCAATGGCCAACCACTGCAAAATGTCATATCCCTGTGTATAATGTTGTCACTGCTTGCACCTGTTCCCTGCAGATGATGCTAATCCATGGTCTTTTTACACCTTCCTGCTGCAGGCTGGAGTTTCCACATTGCCTGTGACATGTACTGTATAGTATGCTGCTGCGCAGTGCACAATCTGCCGCCTCTCCTGTGCCTTAGACTTGCATTAGTGGCTCTTAAGCATCTTGCTCTCGATATACAATAATCTAGTTAACTATAGTTTCTGATTGATGTGACAAAGCTACATGTCCCTATGTCATACATGTCAAACTCTGGCCCGTAGGCCAAATCTGGCCCGCAAGGTGGTTTTATTTGGCCTGTGACACTAGAACCACCGCCCTTATGTGGGGGCATTATACTGTATGGAGGACTATGTGGAGCCCATTATTCTTTATGGAGGACTATGTGGGCCCATTATACTGTATAGAGGACTATGTGGGACCCAGTATACTGTATGAATGATTATATGGGGCCCATTATTCTGTATGGAGGACTTTGTGGGACCCATTATACTGTATGGAGGACTTTGTGGGACCCATTATACTGTATACTGGTTGGCCCGCGACTTTGTCCAAGTTTTTCATTTTGGCCCTATGTGTGTTTGAGTTTGACATCTCTGCCCTATGTGATGCTGCAGCAAACTCTCCTTGTCATACTTGTCAACTTTCAGGGTTTCCTTTTCGGGAGTCATGAGGAAACTAATTGCGATGTGAAGATTTTTTTTTTACCATAACCACACCCTTTTCCTGGCAATGCCTTTACCATAACTCCTTCACCACTTTTCCATTTCCCCAAAATACTTCTCTTAAGCTACACAGGAACGCTTGGCTTAGCTATGAGGGAACTGCTGCCAAACTCTACTATCTCAATCCCAAACAGGATCAAACATCTAAATCCCAAAGACAGGATCCATCTCGCCCCCAACATAATCTCTAGAGAGATAATAGTCCACCTCTGATGGTTGGCCAATCCAGACGAAATTGTTGAGTCTGGTGACTTTTATGTACATGGGAGCCTTTACATACCCATTCTATACCTTGTGCACTTGATGTGTGTTTGCATCAAAGGGCTCCATCCTTGCATCAAACACAAGAAACTTTCCAAAAGTACTGCATTTATGGAGGTTTTGAGAGGCTTCTCTGATACCAATGAGAGTTGTCCGCCCATCTGGGAATACGGGAGATCGCCACTTTCTCCTTACCAACCTTATTGGAGAATTGGCAAGTATGATCATGGCACATGTAGTTTACCAGAGCCGCCTCATGTGAAAGACTGCTGCTAAATGGGGTGTTTTTTTTAAAGTTTGCATAAGACTCTGTTCACGTTACATTTCTACTTAACATTCAGTACATTAGCAATAAAATTCTCCAAAAGGAGGTGCCAAAGCTAAAGCCATGCAGTATGCCTATAAACTGAAACCATAGTCAACTATATTTTTTAATACAGCAATAAAGTTATGATGGAGATATTCCATAACCATAACCCTGCACCAAAATATAACATGGCAGAAGCTTGGAAGAGTAGGGTCCACCTATCGAAAAATAAACTGAACCAGGACTGTCTCCACTGTTAGTACAAGTGAGTTGTGCATGATTCTGCGCTATGTGCAGCTGTTCCTGGAGCAGGTGACACATAAAATGAACATATCATAGCTGTCATTATTTTACACGTGGATTTCAATTATTTTTATGAGCTGAGGTGTGATCTAGGGGCAGCTGGGTTTTTATTGATGTTCTAGGTCTAATTAGTCAGAGCGGCATGGAATGTAATTACTATTATACATGGCTGGTTATATGCTAGAAATTGATTGTTTTCCACTTTGAAATTATTTTCTTTTTTTTTTGTATATTCTGAAAAATATTTTTTTTATGGTTTACATTATGGAGTCTGATACGGTTTTACTTATTTTACTATAATAATAGTAGCTCTCTATTTTATGATTACTTGCAGTTCCCTGACCCTAGTTTTATACTTACCAGCCGCCGTCTTCATCTCTTCCCGGCGCCGCTCTGGTCCCGTGCCGCCATCTTGCAACCACAACGTCTGACTGACCGAAGTCAGAGGTAACGGTCACAAGCTCTCAGTGTAATTTTATGAGACCCTCATTCTGGCTCTCATAGTTTGTGACCTCCGGATCGACCAGCAAACACTGGAGCGATCCAACGAGCCATAAACTACTGGAGACCGACCGGAGCAGCGCTGCGAACAGCTGAAGACAGTCACTGGTGAGTATAAGGCAAGGGACTGAGAACTTAGATTAGTATCACCACTCCATTGCTGCAATAAAAAAAGTGCTAGAGTGGTGCTTTAAAGCTGATATGTTACAAGACTTTAAAAATGTCATACATTAAGAAATAGATCTTTTTTACCTGATGAAACTGGGGTATATACTGGAAAAATCTATGTCAGAAACTCTGTACAATCCCTTTTAAAAACTAAAAGTTCAATCTCTGCTCACCTGGACTGATTTACAGTTCCTCAGTGTCACTCCTTCCTGCTGAGATCTCACTCTGCTCAGTACAAGCTGCTGCTGTCAGTCAGGATTGGTGGGTGGAGATTGAATACACTTGTTTTTTTTTTGTAGGTGGACACACAAAATTCTCATTTTAATATCAGGATTGTACAACCATTCTGACATGGATGTGACGCGCCCCCTGGGCCGTGTGTGTGTGGGGATACCTGGAACTGGACCTTTTGTGGATGATGGGGGTTGTAGTCCTCGTGGCGGCGATCCGGTCCGTGCTTAGGGTGGTCAAACCAAATGGCAGTCTATAAGCTGAATGTCAGAGTGAACCGCCGCTGCAGGGCAGACCGCTGAGGCTGGTGTTGTGGGTGCAGCAGAGGATAGTATAACTCCCCACGGGAGGAGTATAGCCTCAGGGCAGTAACTAGGGATGTTGGTGGTGATGGTGCGCGGGAGCAGCAGTAACCACACAGAGTCTGTCATGCAATTCAGGGTCTTTACTGTTGGTGGTATTAAGGGACCCGTCCGGAATACCGGCTAACAAAGGAGGCCTGGTCAGTCTGAGAGCAACTGTGAAATCTCGCTGGTCAGGGGGAGTTTGTAGGCCTACCGTGCTGACTTCACTCTTTCTTGGCTATCCCGCTGTAGTGTAGTGGTAGCCCACGTCTCTGAGTGTACCGTGTTGATCTCACCAGTATGACTGGTGACTCGGGCCTTCCGTACCTCTCACCCCTCCAGGGCAGTAGTGGTCCCTCTCATGTGGCTGAGCCTCTGGGCTTCCTTGGGCCAGAGGACTTGAAGTCCCCTGCGTGGTGGTTTTCTGCTGCTGGGCTTATAACCCTCACAGCCTCGGACTCCAGTGTCCGGCTCTGTAAGTCTCTAGCCAGGATGAGCTCTGCTAGCTCCCCTCCTGGCCTCGTGTTCCTCCTCTGCCTACAGGGACTCCTCAGCCTGCTGCTGACCTGTCCCTATCTGTAACTTCTCTGGAACTTGTCTCTAACTTCTCTCTCTAACCCCGCCCCAGATCCAGTTTATAAAGGGCAGGTTTCTCCCCTCCCTGGACTGAGGCAGGAGGTGCTGCATGCTAATTGTCCCCAACCAGGGAACCTCCCACCTGCTCTCAGACATGACATTGCTGCCACTGTGGCGACCAGACCTGGGGTGCCACAGATTCTCAATGTAAATACAGCAGTCTCATCAGGTTTAAGAGATCTATTTAATAATGCACGTAATTGGTATTGTGAAATCTGCTGACAGATTCACTTTAAGCTTTAACCACCAACACATAAGGTAACTTACAATTTGCAGCAATAATGCTAAAATGTCATGAACTTACTAAATTGACCCCAAAGAGTGATTTGGGTGACCATAAGTACAGTACATAAAATATTCTAAGAAGGATATTTGGTTGCTTCCTCTTCTCTTCTTACCAAGTCGGTAGTAACCACATACAAGGATGCACTCAGGTGTGAAGTCCAAGGTGGTGCCCAATTCCTAGTGCAATGGGGGGAGGGGGAGCAGATGGATTACTTGCAGTCATGAAATTATGGTGGAGTTAAGGGACTTTAGTACCATGAACACACTATAATTACAGTTTTAAAGGTTCTTTTCATCTCTATAACTTTTGCCACTCATCCACTGATGGGTCTCTGGTCCCCTGTTGGTCTTTTATTATGTGGCTGCATCTCTAGCGTGTTCGCGGTCACATTATGTGTCACAGCTAATGAGATGTTTTTACTTGTTGCTCTGTCTCCCCTCACACAGCATGAAGCCTTGTATATACGCATCCTAAGTGTACGCTCATAAGATGAGGTATTTGCTGAGTTTTTGTTGTTTCAGATTTTCTACATTTGTCTCTTGTTGGTATGTTATATTTTATATCAAAGGCACTGGAAACACTATGGGTAAAACTGTGCTGCCGTCGAATGAGGATGAAAAGACAGGAATCAATTTCTGCGGTTTATTGGTCGAGGTGTTTTGAAGTTTCAAACTTCTTCATCAGGAGACAAAACCACGGCACCTGATGAAGTTTTGAACTTCGAAACGCATTGACAAATAAACCGCATAAATTGACTATCTTTTCATCATCATTCGACTTTAGAGTAGTTTAACCCATATTGTTTCCAGCGCCTTTTATTCCATCCTCGTGGGTCTCCTTCAGTGGTTGTGTGCACACAACCCAATCAGGTGAGCACGATAATGCATATTCTTTTCCAAACCATCTACCCAGATAAGACCTTATTGCACTATTTGTCCCTTCCAGGTTTTTTCTGATGTTTTATATAAAGCTGTTTTGTTTTTGATTCTGTTATTTGGCCTGGACGAAACTTTATTGATACAGTCATGTGCGGATTATATGTGTTTTTTTACCTGCGAATTTTCTGCATCTAATGCAATTCTACAAGGAAAATCCACACTTAACACTCAGCGTAACCTCAAGAGAAATTGACATGTTGCGAATTTCAAAAATACACCGCAGGTCAGTATAAAAAAAGAGGGGATGAGATTCCTATAAATCCAATCGACTTTGCTGAAACTGTAAGACGCTGCGTTTTTTTTAGCAGCAAAAATACCAGCATCAAAAAGTCACTAAAAATTCATTGTGGGAACTTAACCAGAAGGAGACATACTGCAGCTCCATTCCCTCCTCTCCCCTTCTCACTGTTTTCTCTTTTCTGTTCTCCGCTAGACAGAAGGAGTTTGTATGTTCTCCCCGTGTTTGCGTGGGTTTCCTCCGGGTTCTCCGGTTTCCTCCCACACTCCAAAAGACATACTGATAGGGAATGTAGATTGTGAGCCCCAATGGGGACAGTGCCCATAATGTCGGTAAATTGTCTGAATTGTAAAGCGCTGCGGAATATGTTGGCGCTATATAAATAAAAAGATTATTATTATTATTTTTGGTTCACTGAGGAAAATTATGTGCATTTACACATGGAAATCCGACAAGGAAAGGGTAATTTACAGAAAGGGTCTGCTCTAATACATTCACTACAGATTTATGTAAAAACATAGATTATTACAATAGTTACACTTCACACCATTTGTCCACAATTACTAAGCCCACAAATTTCTCAAAGACCTAAAAGAACCTGACCACTACAATTTTCTAATAGTCCTGTAATTGCATTGTATGATTATGGACAGATACCGCGCCCATTGTGTGCAGGCAAAATAAACACTAAAAATGTTCAGCTCGGTTGGAAACAATGAATATTCAGCAGAGAAATGACCACATTGGTCTAATATGACACCTCTCAACACCAGGAACCTCTTTCAGCACTTTTCCTCCAAACATTGTTTGTTATAAAGCTGAAATCGAAATTTACATTCCGATACATAATATGGTCTACCAGGCGCACAACGAACCATGAAATGACTTGGCATTCACGTAAGTCGTATTTATATAACTGTCTCCCGAAGCTGCTTGATTGAAAAAAGTGAGAAGAAATCTTGATAGCTACCTATGAGTCACACGGTGAAGATAGACTGGTATGAGTGAACTAATCCAGTAACTCGAGGTTTCAGCCAAATTATTTGGGCAACCAGTAGAGCCCTTGCACATGGACGAGTTGTAGCTCCACGGATATGTCTGACGCCAAGGACAACATTGGATTTCGTCCATTTGGAAAGTCCTTCTTAGGCACCCTTCATACGACCTGATATTTCCGGTACTGGAAAAACCAGTACTAGTGCTATCCATGTCCGTGTGTACAATCCGTTTGTCATCTGTGTGCTGTCTGTATGTATCATCAGTGCGACATGTAATGGAATAGAATGCAGAAGAGAAATGATAGATGTTTAGGTGTTAGATGTGCAAAGATAGAGAACAGATAGAAAGATGTCCGTGAGACATAATTACTGCTTTGCATGTGCAGATTACTGCACAGTTATTTAGCTAATAATTAAATAAATAATTTAAAAAAATGGCATAGGATTCTCCCTATTTTTCATAATCAGCTAAGGGAAAGCAGACAGCTGCGGGCTTTTATTAATATGCTGGGAAGATCCATGGTTATCTTGCCCTTCCCTGCCTAATAAGACCAGACTTCAGCCACCCCAGAAATGGCACATCCATTAGATGCACCAATCCTGGCATTTAGCCTCGACTCTTCCCAATTGCCCTGGGGGCAATCGGGGTAATGGGATTGTGGGGTTGATGTCAGCAGCTAGCTGACATCAAGCCCTGTGGTCACTAATGGAGAGGTGTCTGTCAGACATCCCCATTACTAACATAAAGAGCATAACTCATCAAAATCATAATCTCTGGAGATACACCTAAACTGTAAATACCACCAAAAGAACCAATGGGTGTCTATAGTCTCTAAAAATGTATCACTTTCTTGAAATGTAAAAACAATAACAGTGCAGTAGTGTAACACAACGGAGGACCACATAGTACATTTACATAATTAAATCAAATATCTCTAGAGTTAAATCATAGACAGTTTAAGTATTTGTTTGAGCTATAAATGTAACATTCCTCTAAACAAAGTCCTAATGGCTCAATATATTTGCTACATAGTGCAAGTTTCTGGCGTGTCTAGCAGATGATGTAGGGAGACTTGTATGCAAAGAGATAGCTGAAAAGTAAGAATAACTTACATGTACAATAGACTGGTATGAGATGTGGTCCTAGTACCCCGACGTACGTTTCACCCTTGCTTCATCAGCATTACCCCCATTACTAATGCCGTACTAAAAAGATAAACACACACACACAAATCCTTTTTTTGTAAAAATCACTCCCAGATGATTTCCCTCTTTCACCCATTTATTAAAAAAGAAAAATCCATGTCGGTCCGCCTTAATCCACAGGGAGGACCCACAACGATCCCAGTCTTCTTCATTCAGTGTATGGAGCCTCGTTCAGAGAAGGAAGCTCCATAGACTATAGCAGCAGCCACTGCCGGTTCTCACTCTGTGCTCCACGAAAACCCGGCGGCTGTGACGAGCGGTGACATCAGTAAAGTTACCGCAGTTCACAGCTGTCGGGTCACAGAGGGCAGCAAGAGAGGTGACGTCACCGCTGATCATTCCAACTCTTGTGCTGCTTTCTGTGTGACTCAGCGGCTGTAAACTGCGGTAACAAATAAATGTCGCCAAGTAGCCCTAGACTAAATCTCACAGGACAGGAATCAATCCAGCTCCCAGCTGGGGACATATGGCAGGCCTTTTTGTAAAGAACGAGGTCAAATAATCAAGTCCTGTAATTCCTAAATAGCATCGCTATAAGGGCGCATTCAGATGTCAAAGCAAATTGTGTCCACTGCTAGTCCGTGCATTGCAGTCCGATGTTGGACTGATTTGCACAGATATCTGAATGTGCCCGAAGGTGTCCAAATAACACTTCCTCTATCAGCACTAATTTAGGGAACGTAGTTGCATCTACTGCAGTTGCCAGTCTAGAAATCTGCAACTAAATGTTGAATCATGTATGCGGGCTCGAGGCCAGACTATTAGGGCTCATTCAGAAGTCAGTGATTTTTGTCATATGCAAAAAACTGACGAATTTTCATCATTATTTCAATTTTTAACATCAGGGTATATGCAAGCGATGTCTTTCTCAGGCAGATTCTGCTCTGAAAACCACATGAAAAAGCGCAAAAGCACTCAAAAGAATGAACATATGAATTTCTGTATAAAAACAACTTACTGTTCCTATGCTCAGTCTTTTAAGCGTCTTTTCAACGCTATGGGGTTTCAAAGACATCGATTGGTTAAAAGAGGTGACTCGATCATTCTTCATCCGTTTTTCGATCTGAAGACGCTCTGTACTTTTTAAGAGATGTCAATGGGAAGGATCAAAAGACATTCAGGCATATTTTTGTGTGTTTTACTAATATAGTTGCATGAAAAAAAGCTAGTGGTTTCTTTATTGTTGAATGGAGTTAAAAAAATAGTCTAGAGAAAGCTGATAAAAAAAGATGACACAAAAATACAGAAAAAAACGCTACAAAAACCGTCAAAATAATGCTCAGGAAGTGACTCCTATTGGATGAGTTTCATTTCACACTTCATATACGTTCATATATACAGTATATATATATATACATATATATATATATATATGATATATACGTATTTTGTAAGAATGCTACTCACTTGGGAGCGATAAACCACATCACAGGAAAACTTAAATACAGCTTTTGTCTGGCACAAAGTGAAACATAAAGTAAAAAGTCCATACAATAGTGCTGGTTAGCCCACCTGCCTTAGAGTCTAGCTTCTTAGTTTTTTAGCAAAGGCACTCAATCCAGGAGATAAGATAAGATAAGATAAGATAAGATAAGATATACTTTATTTATCCCGGAGGAAATTGCGGTATCACAGCAGCAGAACACAGATCTCGAACATGACACATATGATAACATAACATTTGGAATGCTTTAGACATTGCTTTTCAGACATTTGTTAAACACCCCCATAGCTGTTGGAACAAACGATCTCCTGTATTTTTCCTTTTTACACCTTAGTTGTATTAGGCGATTGCTGAATGTGCTCTTCTGTTTCGCAAACAGTTCATAAAGCGGGTGTGTGTTGTTGCCCATTATAGCTCTGCACTTCTTCTTAATCCTATCCTCTACCACCTCTTGAAAAGTCCCAAGCTGTAGGCCCACCGTCGCGCTAGCCTTCTTTATAAGTTTGTTGAGCTTGTTGGCGTCAGCAACACGCACACTGTTACCCCAGCAAATTATTGCCGCAAAGGTGGCACTAGCCACAATGGATTGGTAGAACACCTCAAGCATTTTGCCACACACATTAAAAGACCTTAACTTCCTTAGGAAGTACAATCTACTCATCCCCTTCTTGTAGACCTTCTCCATGTGGCACTTCCAGTCTAGCTTGCTATCCAGGTAAACCCCCAAATATTTGAAACTGTCCACCATCTCCACATCCTGACCGTCAATGGTAACAGGTAAGCATACCTTCTTGCACCTTCCATAGCTCATCACCAACTCCCTGGTTTTCTTAACATTTAGTTCTAGATGGTTAGCCTGGCACCATACTACAAAGTCCGCAACCACCCTTCTATATTCCTCTTCATCCTGGTCCTTCCCAATACCGCCAACTATCACAGAGTCATCCGAGTACTTCTGGAGGTGACAACGGTCTGATTTATACTGAAAGTCAGCTGTGTACAATGTAAAGAGGAATGGCGACAGCACTGTTCCCTGCGGGGCTCCGACACTGCTCAGTACACTACCTGATGTAGCCGTCCCCCACCTAACAAACTGTGGCCTATCCGACAGGTAGTCAATTATCCAATTCACAAGTCCCTCATCCACCGCAATTTTAATCAACTTTCCACGCAGTAAGAGTGGCTGTAATGTGTTGAACGCACTAGAGAAATCAAAGAACAAAGCATCGTCCACCCCCAGTCCCTGCCGGTACGCAAACTGAAGAGCATCAGTATGCGCCATCACCCTCGGACACAAGTGAGCAAGTACTATTCTCTCCAAGGACTTCATCGCATGCGATGTTAAGGCCACCGGTCTATAGTCCCCCGGGGAAGCCGGGAAGGTAGTCTTGGGAACCGGCACCAGGCAGGAAGTCTTCCATAGCACTGGTACTCTCTTTGATTGTAAGCTCTGGTTAAAGAGATGCTGGAAGACAGTACACAACTCATTTGCACACATTCTGAGGACACGTGGACTGATCTGCACACCTCCATACACATAGACATGTGTGAGACAACAGGGTCTCGTTTTACAAAGTGAACCACACCCTGGGGTGGAGATATGTTGAGCAGTTCCCTCTCCCAACTCTTGAATTGCTCACAATTAACCTGTGATGGCCGATTAACCCCTTTTAATCCTATATGTACTATTAAAGCATTACTCCATGTTTATCTACCCCCATCCACTAGGTGTCATACAGCCACCTCCCAATTTCTACAATGGCGCTGCTGGATATAGCCTAGACCCTAGGAGAGGCAGTAACTGAGCAGAATGGTGATATCACCGATATAATGTTTGCTTGGGTGGAGCGTCTCCTTCCCATTTATAACGATTACAGCGCAGCATTTTCTCTTCCGTCTTTATTTTTCAGGCACTAATTGCAATAATCCAGCCTCATACATTAGCCATAGTTTTCTCTAAAAAGCCCTGCTTTATAACACTTCCTCATATGACAGGCTGAAATTAGCAGTCAATTACCATCATCATATTAAGCAATTAGCCTTGATGTATATTACCAACATCTGCGCTCTGCAAAATTGAGGGCGCTGACAATTTGGCCAAAATATTCTCTGCAAGCAAGAAATACAGTATAACAGAATACATGGCCTGGGTCTGCTGTGAATTACAGCCTCGCTCTGTGGAAATGTATCATCTCCAAATGGAAAAAGTATCAAAGGCAAAGTGTAGGGGGATCACAAGCCAAATAGAAAGATCTTTGATACATATATCTAAATGAGTAGTTTTACATTATTAGAGGGGCGTCAGGAAAGGTCACTGGAGACAAATAATGGTACTAAGTAATGGAAAGTATTGCAATGAAAATAAAACAGGCGGCCAAAGCTGTAACATTGATTACTGTTAATTTGCATTTAATTGCATGAAATAAGTATTTGATACAATAGAAAAACAGAACTTAATATTTGGTACAGAAACCTTTGTTTGCAATTACAGAGGTTAGACATTATCTGTAGTTTTTGACCAAGTTTGCACACACTGCAGCAGGGATTTTGGCCCACTCCTCCATACAGATCTTCTCCAGATCTTTCGGGTTTTGGGGCTGTCGCTGGGCAACATTTAGTCTGTGTGCCCACTATGCGTTTTTTAAGTGTTTCCGCAGCGGCAAAAATGCTGCAGAAACGCTTAAAAAACGCTTGGTAGAAGGTCTGCAATGGTCCACAATGATAATCTGCATGTGCTGTGCACATGCTGCGGAAATTTCCACTGCAGATTATCATTGCAGAAAAAAACGCAGCACTACCAATTATTTTGCGGAAGCACGGCGTTTTCGCCGCCATTGACTTGCATTGAATCATTTGGATTCCGCATCACTGCATCTGTAGATGTGGAATCCAAGTGTTTCAATGTGCGGATGGTACCCGGGTGTGGAGGACAGGAGACTCCTCCGGACCCGGGTACCATAGAACCTGTAAAAAAAAGAATAAAATAAAAAATAAATATTATATTTGCCTTCTGATGGCCCCCGCTGCGCTTGTCCTTCCTTGCCGGCAGATCACGGTGGACTGAAGGACCTGCGCTGACGTCATAGTCATGTGACGGCAGGTCCTTCAGTGTGGTGTACCGCGAGCTGCTGGCAAGGGAGGACGGAGCGAAGCAAGACTCCGGGGGCCATCGGAAGGTAAGTATAGATTTATTTTTTTATTTTTAAACATTCTTTAAGGTCACAGTATATAAATCCGTGCTGTTTGCATGGATTTATATAGTGTGACCAAGTTGACAAGCACTTTCCAAGTGATGCTAAAATCGCTTGGAAAGCGCTTGTCAACCCGCATGCGGAAATGCATGTGAAGAACGCTTCACATCCGCATGTCCCTGGCATGAAAAACGCATGTACAATCCGCATGTACAATCCACATGCGTTTTTTCTGCCAGGGCGATGCAGAAATGCTCAGGATTTTTTTTTCTAAGGCACATAGCCTTAGAGTTTCAGCTCCCTCCAAAAGATTTTCTATTGGGTTCAGGTCTGGAGACTGGCTAGGCCACTCCAGGACCGTGAAATGCTTCTTATGAAGCCACTCCTCAGTTGCCCTGGCTGTGTGCTTCGGGTCATTGTCATGCTGGAAGACCCAGTCATGCTCTTACTGAGGGAAGGAGGTTGTTGGCCAAAATCTTGCAATACATGACCCCATCCATCCTCCCTTCAATATTGTATAGTCATCCTGCACTCTTTGGAGAAAAGCACTCCCAAAGTATAATGTTCCTCCACCATTCTTCATGGTTGGTATGGTGTTCTTGGGGTTGTACTCATCCTTCTTCTTCCTCCAAACATAGCAAGTAGAGTGGATACCAAAAAGTTCTATTTTGGTCTCATCTAACCACATGACCTTTTCCCATACCTCCTCTGGATCATCCAGATGGTCATTGGCGAACTTCAAACAGGTCTGGATGTGTGGTGGCGTGAGAAAGGAGACCCTGCGTGCCCTTCAGGATTTTAATCCATGATGGCGTAGTGTGTAACGGTAATGTTTGAGACTGTGGTACCAGCTCCCTTCAGGTCATTGACCAGGTCCTCCTGTGTAGTTCTGGGCTGATTCCTGGGCTTTCTCAGAATAATCCTTACCCCACGAGGTGAGATCTTGCATGGAGCCCCAGACCGAGGAAGATTGACAGTCATCTTGTGTTTCTTCCATTTTCAAATAATTGCGCCAACAGTTGTTGCCTTCTCACCAAGCTGCTTGCCTATTGTACTGTAGCCCATCCCAGCCTTGTGCAGGTCTACAATTTTGTCCTGGTGTCCTTAGACAACTTTTTGGTCTTGGCCATGGTGGATAGGTTCGAGTGTGATTGATTGAGTGTGTGGACAGGTGTCTTTTATACAGGTAACGAGTTCAAACAGGTGCAATTAATACAGGTAATGAGTGCAGAGTAGGAGGACTTCTTAAAGAAAAACTAACAGGTTTGTGAGAGACAGAATTCTTGCTGCTTGGTAGGTGATCAAATACTTATTTCATGCAATAAAATGCAAAGTAATTATGTAAAAATCATACAATGTGATTTTCAGGATTTTTTTTAGATTGTGTCTCTCACATTTGAAGTGTACCTACGATAAAAATTACAGACCTCTCCATTCTTTGTAGGTGGAAAAACTTGCAAAATTGGCAGTGTATGAAATACTTATTTTTCCCACTGTATATCCCCCTTCCTGGTGTATGTTCCTTATCCTGGGCCCCATTCTGATATATATATCCCCATCCTGGTATATATGTCCTTCATCTCGTGCCCCATCCTGATATGTCCCCCGTTCTGCTGCTGTCGACGTCAGCTGCTGCTGGCCTCTGAAAACACATCCAGCTGAAGTATTTGCTGGCGTCGGTGGGCTCCTCACCCGCTGGGCCCGGTCCGCTGTGACCGCAGTATTTATTCCCCGGTTCATATCTATCTATCTATCTATCTATCTATCTATCTAATATCTATCTATCTATCTATCTATCTAATATCTACCTATCTATCATCTATCTAATATCTATCTATCTATCTATCTATCTATCTATATCTATCTATCATCTATCTAATATCTACCTATCTATCATCTATCTAATATCTATCTATCATCTATCTAATATCTATCTATCTAATATCTATCTATCTATCATCTATCTAATATCTAACTATCTATCTAATATCTATCTATCTATCTAATATCTATCTATCTATCATCTATCTAATATCTATCTATCTATCTAATATCTATCTATCTATCTATCTATCTATTATGTATCTGATATCTATCTATCTACCTACCTTGTCCTTGAGCCATAAGAGTCCCAGTAGATCTCTTTTCAATTCTGATTTTTCCTCCTCTCTTTCCAAACTAAGAGCTATAACTTCTAAATTTCCCCATGATAGATTTGTATCAGGACTTGTTTTTTTTTTTGCTACGATCTGTACTTTTTATCATTACCATTTTGAGGTCCACCTTTTTGATGTCTTTTTATTCTTTTTTTTTTAAGAAGCTAAGTGACCAAAACAAAGCAATTCTAGCATTTCAATTTTATTTTATATTTTGGCACTCACCATGAGATTAATGTCACTGATATTTTATTAGTTCGGACAGTCAAGCATGCGGCAATGCTAAATATGTTTCATTTCTCTATTTTTTATATGTAATTAACTTCTGGTTAAAGGAGGGGGGAGATATGAACTTTTATATTTATTTTTATAGAAAAAATAATTTAAATGTTTTTCTTTTTTCAGTTCTTCTTTAGTCTCTCTAGGTGATTTAAACCCAGTGTCACTTGATTGCTCATACAATGCACTGTTTATACTGTAATCAGGCTTGGACTGGCCCACAGGAGAACAGGAGAATCATCCGGTGGGCCACCATCCACTTATATGAGCAGCACTTGGCACCATATACTTGATTCACTATGTACAGATAAAGGCAGCATCTTTTTCATTTACCAATCTACCCAGTTCATTGCTATATACATTTGTGATTGAGGATAATGTCACATTTGCATGTATCTGAAAAGTGGGGTCCTGGAGTTGGTTACTGGTGGGCCCTTTGGCACTCCAGTCCGACACTGACTGTAATACTGCATCATATTGGAAAATTATAGATCTCCTATGAAGCCCAGCCACCAGTATTCAGACATGGGAGACCTTCAACCTCTATACACCATGCAACATACTTCGGTGATGGGGAAGGGAGGGCAATGAGAATCACAGCCCCATAGACTTCTATGGATTCAGTATTTTGATTCTGTACAGCATGGAGGCTGCACAAAGCCACAATACGGTTGTGGACCTAAGTGGTAATTTTATGAATGACATTTTTGTGCTTAGTCGGTAAGACTGAATTACTGCCTTGTGCAAAGCGACAGGGGCATCCTGGGTACGAATCGGGAACTTTATACCGTACAATGATCTGGCCTTGAATAGTCTGTGATTCTTTATGCCGTCATTGAGCTGGTGACTGATGTAAACGAGTTCGGAGTTTATTATCTCTATCTCGGTGGTGGCCCTTTGCAGATTTGCTGTTTTACTTTGCATATCGGATCATTAATTTTACTACAAGCACTTCTCATAACCAAGATCACATGCTGCAAGATCAATATGCACTTGTATTGTAGGAGGACTTCCATGCACAGATGCACATTATAATCTTTTTTTTACTGCAGAGTTATTTTATATAGTCGTTTGGCAAAGCAGTAATCCAAGCTGAGAGAATTTCTGCAAATGGCCAAACAGCTGTTTAATCCCTTTCTATAGACAAAGAGACCTATTTGCCTTATATTTTTCCACCATCTGAAGCAGAGTTCACAAACACAATGATGTTATAATGAATTACTGTATATTATAAGTCATTCCCAGAACCATAACTGGACAATATGGAACAATAAACTTCCATGGTAATGCATGATCCCGCCGGTTTGGTTGGAACTATTAAAATAAGAATAATCTGATAAGGGTATGTCACTGTGCACACAGATTTTTTTGGAACAAGTCTGCTTTAAATAACCATCTGAAAAATATAGTTTCAAAAAACACTTAAAAGACTTTTCCTATTAATTTCTATGAGAAACCACTTTCCTGTTCATATTTTCAGTCTTTTGAGCGTTTTTTTTCAGCTATAAGTTTTTTAAAAACGCCTCGAGGGAAAAAAATAAAGTTGTCAGGCTCGATCAAGGAGCCAGATGACGCACGACAAGACAGATGGGAAGGGGAGCACTGTCACTAGTGAAAGATTAGAGGGACACCCCTGAAACTTGCCTTGCTCCCTGACATCCCTAGAGGGGTTCTTTCACCATATGCGGTGATCGCGTTCCTATCCCTGTCTTGCCCTAAGCACGGCCCGGGCTAGTGCGTGGGGCAGCAGGAACGCTAGTCCTGCTCTATAATACAGACACAAAGGGAAACAGACAAGGTTAAAAGAAAACAGAAATCACTCAAGGAGCACCCACATTATGGAATAGTGTATAAAGGTAAAGGATGGGAGAGACAAACATAATGGGAGATAAGGAAAAGGAAGACATCAGACAAACTTCCAAAAAGCAATCTCCAGAGATGACACCTAAACGACTTCTCCTTCCATGGCTCACAGCTCCAAACCAATTCCAAGGTATAGCAAGCTATCACTGGCAAGTACCCAAGCTAAGATGTGAGTACTTATACCAGAAGGGAGTGGAGAAATCAGAACAGCTGAGATATCTCAGGACAGAAAGCTTTAGGAGACAAGCAGGAGAGTTTATCACTTGCAGCCAATGAAGAAGGGAAATCTGAATAGCTAACTGGAAAGCAAAGTACATCCAACCAGTGCAGGTGTGCGTGTAGCCAAACACTGCAATCTTCTGACCCCTGAAATAGAGGAAAGCACTCTCTGTCGTGGTATTCCCGTGACAAAAGTGCTCCTGATGGAATCTTCTCCAAACCTGGCACTGTCCAATTAGGAGGCAGGAAAAACACTCTTTCAAAATCTTTCAAAAACTCTTCAAAACCGCTCAAGGAAATGAAAAACACATCCAAAAACTCCCAAAAGAAAGAACATTTCCTGAAGAGGTTATCAACATTTTTGAATGCCTCAATGTGTGCATAGCCATAGGTTAAAGGGCTATTTCACTTCTAATAATAGATCCTATAGGTCAAGGTTTCACAAGCCAACCAGAGGTTCTGCACAGTGACCATTGGGTCTGGACAGATAAAGGTGCATGGAATTAGGATATTGGCTTTAGCATCGCATACCATGTTGTGATGTTGGATCTATGTACATGCTAGGCTTCTCCCAAAACCATGAGAGCGTGGAGAGGTAATAAATTCTTTTCTTTTAAATCCAAATAATTTTGGTTTGATTTTAGGGTCTGAACTGGGATCTGATCACTTGAATGGGACGAAGCTTCTCTAAGATACAACCACTATTAAAAGGATAGAGTTGTGCCAAGACCATATCAACTAGTGGTTACTACACTAGCCATATTTTATCCCCTTACCTGCCACTGCAGGAGGAGGGACCCGTATCTTGACCAGGTCAATTTTTACAATTCTGACCACTTTCACTTTATGAGGTAATAATTCTGGAACATTTCAACGGATCCCCCTGATTCTGAGACTGTTTTTCATGACATATTGTACTTCTTGTTAGTGGTAAAATTTCTTTGATATCACTTGTGCTTATTTGTGAAAATAAATCGGAAATTTGACAAACATTTTTAAAATTTGAATTTTTATGCCCGTAAAACAGAGAGATAAGTCACACAAAATAGTTAATAAATAACATTTCCCACATGTCTACTTTATATCAGCACAATTTTGGAACAACTTTTTTTTTGTTTTGTTATAAGGGTTTTTAGCGATTTCTCATTTTTCCAACAAAATTTACAAAACCATTTTTTTTAGGGACCACATCACATTTGAAGTGACTTTAGGCCAACCCTAACCCTAGCCATAGCACAACCCTAACCCTAGCCATAGCACAACCCTAACCCTAGACCAACCCTAACCCTAACACAACCTTAACCCTAACCCTAGCACAAGCCTAACCCTAGCCCTAGCCCAACCCTAACCCTAGGCCAACCCTAACCCTAGATCAACCCTAACCCTAACACAACCTTAACCCTAACCCTAGCACAACCCTAACCCTAGCCCAACCCTAACCCTAGGCCAACCCTAACCCTAGCCATAGCACAACCCTAACCCTAGCCATAGCACAACCCTAACCCTAGACCAACCCTAACCCTAGCCCAACACTAACCCTAGCCCAACCCTAACCCTAACACAACCTTAACCCTAACCCTAGCACAACCCTAACCCTAGCCCTAGCCCAACCCTAACCCTAGCACAACCCTAAGCCTAGCACAACCCTAACCCTAGTCAATAGTGACTGCAGCATCTAAATGGTTAACAGAGTGTGGTGTCTTCCTCTTTAACCCCATCGGCACCCTGAGATTATGATCATGTGGTCCTGATGTTTGCTATGGCAATTCACGGCCAAATAACAGCCTTAAAGTTTGCCGGCAATAGCGGCCTGTTCAGAAGTAAAGAACATTTAGGTGGTAAAAACATTTTTCTTTATTCCTGTGCTGCCACTTTCCATTCATTTCTGCAAAGCGCCTGAAGGATTAATAAACTACCTGACAGTAATTTTGAATATGTTGAGGGGTGCTGTTTATAAAATTATATCACTTTTGTTTTTTTTTGCAATAAATAGCCCCTCAAAGTCACTTCAAAACTGAATAGGTCCCTAAAAAAATAAATGTAGTAAATTTAATTGAAAAAAAGAAAAAATTACTGCTACGTTTTTAAACCTTCTAAAATGCTAAAAAAAATAAAATAACATTTTACAAATGGTGCTGATGTAAGGCAGACATGAGGGAGATGTTATTTATTAATGTTTTTGTGTGGTGTGAATATCTGGATTAAAGGGATAATCATTCAAAGTTTGAAAATTCTAAAAATATCAGAAATTTGACGGGAAATTTAAAAAAAAATTGCAAAGAAACACAAAACACATCAACCTAAATTTACCATTATCATAAAATATAATGTTTCAACAAAATAACAATTTTAAAGTCACCGGGGTATGTTGAAGCGTTCAAGAGTTATTACCACATAAAGTGACACTGGTCAGATTTCAAAAATTTGGTCTCATCATTAAGGGGCTAAATTTCCAGGAACGGGGGTAAAAATCCCAGGCGTTAAAGCAGGAGCAGGAGCTGACTATGATGCACATTTTGTGTAGGGCACTGGTTGGAAACTGGTTAAGGAATGAGTGGATAAGAAATTGATTGAAATTTCTAGGCAGATTTTTCTTAACTAGAGCTTCAATACAAGCATAGGTTCTTAGCCACCTACACCGATCTCCAGCCTGCTGAGGTGGCCACTGCATCCAGGTAGAGAATGAATGGAAAGGTGGTTGTCCATGCCAGACCAAGACTGGAGTGAGTCACATACATGCATGGAAACCTCTCCATTCAATATCTGTCTGGATGTGATGGCCTCACCAGGCGGGATTCCATTCAGGAGGAGGTACAAGGGTAAGACCAACCAGGAGAAGTCCTCAAAGCAGAATGTCCACCTCCATCTTTTTTATAAACCAGTTCCAGTGTGGTCTAAAAATAAAAAATAAAATGTAAACTCCACTACCAATCCCCCCACCTCCTCTTTAGTACTGCCGGTCTCCTTCCTTTATCTTCCAGTTGGGATTTCTAATTTTTTTTAGCTTTTTTTTTTACCAATCTGGGCCTAATTTAAAAAAAATAAATAAAAAAAATGAAGTGGACAACCCTTTTAATAGGGCAAATGAAATAAGAGTAAGCAATCTAGATGATGTGTCATAGAACCAGACGGACGTGCATATGAACGCAGCATCGATAAAGTATCACGTTCCTCTACTTTTATGTTGTGACTTCTTCTCACCTCCAGAATGTCGACCACGACGTTCTCCTCCGGTTGCTTCGTGCTTCTCACGTTCTCCAGGACGATGGAGTAATAAACTCCTTGTGGATCCGACTGATACAGGTTGTAAGTGTCTGTTTGATACCATTCTTGAACAGCAATGAACACCTGATTTTCATCTGTGCTGATAATTTGTAAATCCTGGGAGGAAAAAAAACCCACACGCGACCATCAATATTTTGCACATTTATTTTAATTTCTGGAGACAAATAGTTTATGATAATACGACCTATTCAGGAAATATCATTATGTCTCTTGTTGAGCCCATCCCTGGTGCATTTTGCAGAGAAGCTACATTAAAGAGAGACTGTCAGCACAAAATGACTGTTCAAACCAAGCACAGGTGCTCGGTGCACCCTGGTCACGGCCAAGAAGTTTACTTACTGGTTTTCCATCCATCTTGGCTCTCGTTTTACTTGATTGACAGGTAGAGAAGGGTGGAGATAGAAGAAAAATAAGAAGGTGGGAAGGTGCACTATTTGCTCCGAGCACATGTGCTTGGTTTGAACAGTCATTTTCTGCTGACAGACTTACTTTCAACTTCTAGGCATTTTGCTGAAATTGCAAGACATCAATGGATAATGAAACATGAATCAAGAGAAGGAATAAAGAGTTTATAACATGATTAACGATAAGATATATGGAAATATTATGCGCAAAATATACGTAGTATCCTTCCTAGATTTCCCTTCATTAATCGGACATATAAATTGAATAGCCCGGCGCAATATTAAAATTTACCATGCATAGCTTCTATGGTTAAAAGGTTTCCTAATTCAGTGTCCTCCAGAAACCAATTAGGTCAGCTTGCATAGCAATTTTCATGAAATATGAATACTCGAGCAGCCAATATTTTACCATTATTAACTAATAAAATCTTCGGCAGCATTATTAAGGAGACCAATAACCAATCACAACAGATCTACGCGGCATTAGAAATGATTAATGGTTACCCAGAGAGGAACTCAGACCATTCGGTGGAATGTTTGACATATCCCTGAGTTGGCCGCCGCATTATACTTGTGGCCTTCCAGCACCGCTGTGTGTGTTTTCTCTTAAGGGGGAGTGTTGTGAAGACCAGATGTGGATTTTAGCTAATGGAGAATAGGTTATTGGCAGACAAGGCCTCATAGAGAAAAAAAAAAGAATATACAATAATAGAGGAAATACTGATGTTGATTTGTAGGCGCTTGGCCTGATTTATCAAAAGTAAACCAATCATCTGGAGGAAAAACTATGGGAAAGCTGGAAAATTAGTCAGTGGTATGTCCGGGATCAATAGGGGTTCTCCTCTTTGGGCAATCCCCACTTATTAAATCAGCCCCTTGACAATAACCTGATCACAACATATCCCTCCTGCTAAGACCTCCAGCTGAAATTTTTGTGAAAATCATAAAAATGTTACATTTCCCTACAGCGCCACCACAGGGGAAACTGAATATTACACAGTGCTATGTGTCCCGTAGTTGGAAGAAGCATGGGAGCAAGAAGTTACCTACAACTCCTTATCATTTCTTCATTTGGCACCATGTCGCACTGGCGGACATAGACAGAAGAGGCCCTGTGCAAGAACAATATATGGACCCTTTGCTAGTGCTAAATCCTGCTGTTCTACCCTGTTCACTTATTTGGAACATCCATAGGCCTTTTCTGATGCAGTGGAGATAGGTTTACTCTGGTGTTGGTGGGGGTGGGGGGGTGGAGGGAGCATGCTCAACGGTGTTGACCCCTCTATGTGAGCACTAGATGGGGTCCCTGTGCAGAAGTTACTCTCAATTCTCAGGTAAAGTCTGTTTTCCGTGAATACAGACACTCTCATTACTGAGATAGGAAATAACAGTTGGTGCTTATAAAGTTTTATGGAGAACTGTAACTGTGGTTTCAGGAGAATTTGCAGCAGAATGTTTGAGTTTAATCTAGCCCCTCCTCCTCTCTACATAGAATTTTAAAAGCACCAACTGTCATCTCCTATCTCAGTAATGAGAAAATCTGTATTCACTGAATACAGATTTTACCCATGAATTGAGAATGAAACATCAGTCCAGGAAGAGAAAGAAGCAGATTTCGCTGATAGGATATATTATAGAGTTACCTAATTTCATCTGTACTATTGATTTATGAAATACAAATTAAAACAATGATTATTCTTTAAGTATATTCTATTGACTTGGTCAAAAATATAACTGTTCATCCTATATGAACAAATATGGGATTTTAGGGTTGCTACATCCAATAGGTGGCGCTAGAGTTCCCGTTCTCTTTTTCTCTGTAGAGGCTATTTAAAGGGGTTGTCCACTACTCAGACAACCCTTACTCAATCAGCATGTTTGCACCAGTAAAATAACACTCACCTCTGGTGCCAACGTAGTTCCAGCAGTGTTGACACCAGGGCTTGCGTTATATTGTTATGTCACACAAGCCCTGCGCCCAATCAGCACTGAGTTCACTCTTCTCACGTTCAGAAGAATCAGAAATCACAAGGAAGTCAGAGCTGCAGCTATGTGCTCACTTCCTCTTGATGTTTAATTTGCCTGAAGACGAGAAAAGTGCAGCCAGCACTGATTGGACATAGGGCCAGTGCGACATAATGTAATGTAAGCTCCAGGAGCGCAAGTGCGGACACCACTGGAATGGCGCCGGCAACGGAGGGGAGTATAAGTGTCATTATTTTATTGGCGCAAACATGCTGATTGAGAGGGTGTTGTCCGAGTAGTGGACATCCCCTTTAACTTCCTAGAGTAGCATAGCGTGGCCTATAAGTCTCCTTACGCCAACTTAACACTTTCCACAAGGAGAAACATTCCCCCTTAGACACCCTACTATTTGGTATATACTTACTTTACACATCTTTTATGGCTATGGAACAGGTTACTATTTCATTCTTTTCTTTGTGGGCTGATGCTTTCGATATCTTGCTTATGGTACTTTTGTAGCATTTTAGTGGTTTAATAGTATACGTTTTTATACTTATTTATTTTGCACTTAAGTTGTTTTCTCTCCTTCTGTTTGGTTTGGCGCTTTTCCATTGTGTGATTCCTTTGTTAGTCTATTCTCATACAGTATACAGGGTGGTCCAAAAGTAGGTGGACAGAAAGTGTAATCAGGTTATGAAGGGGGAGATTTATCAAACATGGTGTAAAGTGAAACTGGCTCAGTTGCCCTTAGCAACCAATCAAATTCCACTTTTCATTCCTCACAGACTCTTTGGAAAATGAAAGGTGGAATCTGATTGGTTGCTAAGGACAACTGAGCCAGTTTCACAGATCTAGTTTTCACAGATAGATCTCCCCCAAATCAGTTTTCTTTTCAGATAATTCAGATAACACATAATGGCAAATAATTTAAATACAGATCAAAGAAAATAGATTTTAACAGAGTATTGGAAATCTCAAAATGCTGAAACCGTTAGAGCAAATTGGGTTGAAACATTTGGTACTCAAGCCCCAAAGAGACAAACCATTTACCGCATTCGTGACAAATTCAATGCCACTGGCTCAATCCTTAATGCTCCAAAAACTGGTCGACCCAAAACAGTCTGTACAGAAGATAATAAACAACTTGTTTCTGAAATATTTGTTCAGAGTCCAAAAAAGTCCACAGAAGAGCCTCTATGGAATTGGGAATTCCACGAGCTTCTATCATGCGAATCCTGAAATCTATTGGGTGGAAAGCTTATCGTCCACGTCTAATTCATGGTTTATTGGAGGATGATCCAGACAGGCGGCTGCAATTTAGTGAGATTATGTTTTACGAAATTGAAGAAAATCCAGTGATTTTAGATAACATTATGTGGAGTGATGAAGCTTCTTTCCAATTCTCCGGCCATATTAACAGACATAATTGTATTTACTGGTATAATGAGAACATGCATTTAACATTAGAGCAACAACTAAATGAGCCTGGTGTCAATGTTTGGGGTAGTATTTCAAGTTTTGGTGTTTTAGGACCAATATTTTTTGATGGAACAGTCACAGGAGATAAGTATCTCGAACTTCTAATGAATCAAGTTGTTCCCCAGTTACAGCAACAGCCTAATTCACATGACCTTTATTTCCAACAAGATGGGGCCCCTCCACATTATTCAAGAGTGGTCCACGAGTATCTTGATGAAACATTTCCTAATAAATGGATTGGCTGAAGAGGCCCACTTGATTGGCCGGCGCGTTCACCAGACTTGACCCCAATGGACTTTTTCTTTTGTGGAGTACTCAAGGACAAAGTTTATAGTCGAAAACCAAAAAAGTGTCAGTGATTTGAAAGATTACATAAGAGATGCATTTCAAGAAATTAATACCCAAAGAGACTTGTGCAAAAAAGTTTGTCGAAGAGTAAGAGGCGACTTCAAAGCTGTGCAAATTGTAATGGAAAACAGTTTGAGCACCGGCTTTGATAAAATTTAAGGGCTTTTGTATTATTGTTCAGAATAAAATTTAATTGTCAATGTTATGCTTGTGTATTATTGTATATTATTAAATAAATGAATTAATATTTTTCACATTGTTTTTGTGTGTCTATCCCGTATTTATCCATATAGGATGTATATTTGTAGAAGGTGCTGGCAGCTGCACTGTTTTATTTCATGATGAGCAGTTACAGTGTTTTCAGAAACCTTACGTACAGGTGCTTCTCACTAAATTAGAATATCTTCAAAGAGTTAATTTATTTAAATCCTTCAATACAAAAAGTGAAACTCATATATTAAATAGAGTCATTACAAACAGAGTGATCTATTTCAAGTGTTTATTTCTGTTAATGTTGATGATTATGGCTTACAGCCAGTGAAAACACAAAAGTCACTATCTCAGTAAATGAAAATAGTTAACAAAAAACACCTGCAAAGGCTTCCTAAGCGTTAAAAAAGGTCCATTAGTCTGTTTCAGTAGGCTCCACAATCATGGGGAAGACTGCTGACTTGACAGATGTCCAGAAGGCAGTCATTCACACCCTCCACAAGGTCCCAGAGTTCAAATTTTCATTTGGAAATCAAGGTCCCAGAGTCTGGAGAAGAGTGGAGAGGCCACAATCCAAGCTGCTTGAGGTCTAGTGTGAAGTTTCCACAATCAGTGATGGTTTGAGGAGCCATGTCATCTGCTGGTGGAGGTCCACTGTGTTTTACCAAGACCAAAGTCAGCGCAGCCGTCTACCAGGACATTTTAGAGCACTTCATGCTTCCCTCTGCCGACAAGCTTTTTGGAGATGGAAATGTCATTCTCCAGCAGGACTTGGCCCCTGTCCACACTGCCAAAAGTACCAATACCTGGTTTACACACAACAGTATCACTGTGCTTGATTGGCCAGAAAACTCGCCTGACCTTAACCCCATGGAGAATCTATTATAGAGAATCTATGGGGTATTGTCAAGAGGAAGATGAGAGACACCAGACCCAACAATGCAGACAAGCTGAAGGCTGCTATCAAAGCAACCTGGGCTTCCATAACACCTCAGCAGTGCCACAGGCTGATCGCCTCCATGCCACATTGCCGCATTGGTGCAGTAATTGATGCAGAAGGAGCCCGACCAAGTATTGAGTGCATTTACTGAACATACATTTCAGTAGGCCAACATTTCGGATTTTAAAATAATTTTTCAAGCTGTTGTTATAAAGTATTCTAATTTACTGAGATAATGACTTTTGTGTTTTCATTGGCTGTAAGCCATAATCATCAACATTAACAGAAATAAACACGTGAAATAGATCACTCTGTGTGTAATGACTCTATATAATATATGAGTTTCACTTTTTGTATTGTTGAACTAAAATAAATTAACTTTTTGATGATATTGTAATTCAGTGAGATGCACCTGTATGTGCTCAATTCCTGTTTGCATATTGTTGGAATAATAATATCCCTATATATGCTGTCCCTTTCAAGGGAATCTGTCAGCAGGGTTTTGCTATTTAGTCTAAGAGCAGCATAATATAGGGCAAGAGAGCCAGATTCCAGGGATGTGTCACTTATTATGCTTTATGTTGTTGTTTCAATACAATCAGTGTTTTATCAGCAGGCAATTATCACTGCCTGACTAAGTCTCACGTGCAGACCAATCCAGCTAATTAGTGTAATCTGGTCATCTGGGTACTGACATTCAAACATCTTCTTTTTAGACATTTTGGTTGCTGTCTTTTTGTGTGTTTTTTTTCTCATTGCCTCACATTTTTGCAATTTTAACATATACTGTAGCTGTACTTTCTGCACTTCAGCAATATATTGGCCCTTTTTTTGCTATTCTTTTTATTTGTTTATTTTTTTGGGTTGGGTATAACAGAAGAGTGGTTTAAAGCGGTGTGTTAGGAAGAGAAGCAAGGGTATCTGTGAAAGGTATACCATTAATGATACCATTGTGGAAGGGTATATGACGCGCCCCTGGGCCTGCTGTGTCGCGCAGCGTCTCGCGCACGGGGGCTTACCCGGAACCGGATCAGATGAGGGTTGTAGTCTCCGAGTGGCGGTAACCCGGTCCGTGCCCAGGGAGTCAAACTCAGTGTGTGGCAGTCTTGATAGGTGTTATTTGAGTGTCGACTACGCCACCCGTTGATTTGCAGCTATGGAGCTGCCGATGCAGGGCAGACCGCCGAGGCCGGTGTAGAATTGTGCAGCGTGATAGTATAACCCCCAACGGGAGGGGTATGGCCTCAGGGCAGCCGACGTGGAAGATGGGGGTAGCAGGAACCACTCAGAGACGGTGCGGTGTAATTCAGGGTCTTTACTGGTAACAACGATAGACCCTCCCGGAGTACTTGCTAGCGAACGGGGCCTGGTCAGTCCTTGAGCAGATGGGATCTCCCCTGGCCAGGCGGAGTTGTAGGCCTCCCAAACTGACTGTACTCTTCTGGCTACCTTGCTAGAAGCGGATATAAGTAGCCCACGTCCCTGAGTGTGCCGTGTGGTGCTCACCCGTATGGCCGGTGACTCGGGGCCTTCTAATGGCTTCCGCTCCACGATGGCGGTGCTGGTCCCACGCGTGTGACCTTGCCTTCGGGTTTCTGGGCCTGAGGACCTGAAATCCCCTGCCGGTCGGCTTCTGCTGCTGGGTAAGAGTTAGTCCCCACAGCCTCGGACGCCGGGTCCGGTAAGAAAGCTTCTCAGTCAGGGCGAGCTCTGCAGCTGCCAGCCCCTGACTCGTAGTAGTATTGCTCCCACTGAGCTTCTGCTGTTTCTTCCTATGACTGTTTCTCGTCTCTACTCTCCTTGACTCCTAACCCTGCCTCAGCCCCGGGTTTATATAGGGGAAGTTCTTCCCCTCCCAAGACTGGGCAGGAGGTGTGGCATGCACAGGATCCCTGACCAAAGGACCTCCCACCTGCTCTCAGACATAACATTACATTACTGTGGAAACCAGACCCCTGGGGTGCCACATATACAGTGATACATCAAAATAGAACATGGTGCCAAATAAAGGTAGTAACAACAGGAAGGTGAACATGGGTCAAGGAAGCCATGTCCAAGCAGGGAAAAAAGGGAAAATGGAATTTAGAGGTGACAATTTATAAGATCTAGGATATTACATCGCCAAGGGTGAAACAGCAGACAACGATGAAACCCAGACAGTAGCAGAAGCAGACAGCACTTTGAAGTTATTGGAATTAATTGAAAGTGGGGAAGAGGAATTTAAACCAGTTTAAGGGGGCTTAATTAAAGATTGTAGGGAGACAGTTTGATATAACTCTGCAACCCTACTGGAGAACTTGAAAGTAGCTCAGACATTAGATTCTGTGTTTCCAGAAACTCTCACCCAGATACAATAGATGGGGTTAAGGCAGAAGTCTCCCATATTAGGGACGATTTCTTACAATTATGGAAACAATAGACATGGTTGAACCAGAATATTAGAGGATAAGGTGATTTCTCTTTATAGGCAAGTTGAAAGTCTGGTCAAATAAAATAAGAACTAGATGTCCAAACTCAATAAACTAGAAGACAAATCCCATGAAATCCCATGAAATGTCTAGGCTTTCCAGAAGGTGTTATATTGACTAGCTTTTGTGCCAAAATTGTTGCTGGAAGCTCTTGATTTGGGAACCTTGGCTAGAATGTTTGGTGCGGAATAGGGATGAGTGGACCTGTTGAAGTTCAGGATAGTTGTGTTAGACCGAACTTTAGTCCAAAGTTTGGTTCGGGTACCAAAACTGTACTCAATCATCTCTCTTTCAATCTTTCTCTCAATCTCTCTCTCACTCTCAATCTCGCTCTTTCCTCCCCGGACTCCCAAACTGTAAAACAGACTTCCAGGAACTACAGTTATGGTTCACTTATCTCTAGTGTGGAACAAGTTCATAGAAAACCACTGAGTAGTTTTTGGCCCAAATCCAATTCTGGTCTAGTATTTTGTCTTCTTTGGATAAAGATTGTATTACAAGAAAAGTAAGTTTCCAAATGACTTGCTTTTTATACCAGTTGTCTTTCTCCTACAAGGAGAACTTTTATCTTTCATAGTGTACAGTTCGTTTCCATGGAGCTCGGCCTTCAGAGCCTGCCAAGACCCTGTCTGAGACTGCGCAGTAGCTATAATCCAGGTGAGGGGTCCTAACATCCCAGTCAGCTCTCTCCTGCCCACTGATTTCTGAGTTATCTGCTCATCCACCCCCTCCTTCTCAGCTCCTGAAACCTGCTGTTATAAATCTTACAAAATTACCATCCCACACCATTGTCAGTTTTCAAAGCAGGTCTCATAATCACTGCTCTTACTGAGGCTTGTACTTGTTCATGCTATCTCTATGTGAAAATATAGACAGAAGTAGACTCAGAACAAACCACTGATATCTGAATGTGTTATAGCAGAACTTGTGATGAGCTTTATAGTTCTACGAATACTACAGCTCTACTATTCACCAGAATTGTCACTCAAGGAGGAGAGACCGCCTTGCCAGAAAGCAGGAAGTAAGGAGACTGCATAGCTCTAAGCTGCTCAAGAGACAACCTGAGAATACCTCTTTACTGACCTTGAATTCAGTGGTTCCAAACTTGTGATATTCCCAGATTATTCTAGTTCCACCAATAAGCAGATGCAATAGTATTCAGAAATAAAAAATAGATTGAAAAACTAATCCTTATGACTGATTATAAGATAAATTATGCGCTAATATGGATAGCGTGTATCTGGTAAAAATCCAGAGGGAGAAGGAGGATAATGTGCTGTAAGGAGCACAGAGGTGAGGATTTTGCCTGGGGCTACTTTTGCTGGGTAAATGTTAGGGTGGGTATGGATGGACAAAGGCAAGAGGAGGAAAATGTATTCATTTTTACATTTTATTCTATTTTTAATATATTATGTGCATACTACCCAGGGATATCAGGTGACCAACTAATAAGTTAAAAAGATATGCTATTTTTAATTTGATTAAAGATTACCTTCCTGCAATATTATGACTTCAAGAGACACATAAGGCGCAAGACAATATGGCTGTTTTTAAAAGATCATGGATGTCTCAGATTTCTTTTTATAATTATTCTAGCTAAGCTTCCTCGTGCATAGGAAAATATATGGTTCTATTTTCAGTTTAAGGAAAGGTAATGAAGGAAGGTATATATTTTTTGCAAGGTTCATTTGAGCGCTTCGTATGTGTACTGGTGACGGTCTATATACTTCATAGAATAGCTGGGACTTGTTCTTCCAGCCAGTCAACCTGTGTTTTGCTGCAGAGACTCTTCTTTATTTAAAACCCTTGAAGTCTAATTCTATAGGTTTATCCTGGCCCTGGTTCAGACCTTGTATCTCTGCTACCTGATCCTATGTGCTATATTCTGATGCAGACCCCAAATTGACTTGACCCTTTCTCTGCCTGACAGTTCTTCCTCTTACACTGTCCTCCTGGTTTAGACCTTGGTTACCTCCTGTCATGGTCTCTATCTTCTGTTTTGTCCTGTTACAGCCCTCTCTGGCTTTGACTAAGCTAATAAGACCATTCTCTGCTAGATCACTCCACCGGCCAGCAGACTACTTCATAGATATAATCCAGGTGGCACTGCGTAGGTCTAGATCTCCGTGTAGCAAATAAAGGGTAAAGGCCAGAGTTCCCCTGGAATCTGATATGCAATGGCTTTGCAAAGTCTGTCCGTTAAAGCCCTATTCAGGCTATCATGCAAGGATCAGGCATGAATGATTTCGTACTGATGATCCCTTCATTTTCTAAGAGAGAAGCCGCCGCCGTCAGAAAAGTCACGCAGTGGATCTCCCGTAAAGAAAACAGCAGTACTTGGCAGAGTAGGCACTCCTGTGTATGGGAAAGTCGAGTGAGATACCTGCTAGCTGAACAACACATGCTTAAATGTAGCATTAAATTGATAGAGCAATTTATTTTTGACAATTGCATTAAAAATGACTTTACAAAGTTTAGAGCAAAGGGTGTACTTTTTTCAGGAATAACATCACTCTTATTTTGTCTGGTATTGTAGCTCAGTTGCCTTTATTGGAAAAGATGATTTTGGGAAAGAGAAGAATCCAGGATGTTGGATTTCCAACTGTCGATCCTTTTGAGATAAGAGTAGTCTGGCAGTGGCTCTCGCAGAGAAAGCACAAGGGTGCTCGGCAGAGAAAGCACAAGAGGGCTCGGCAGAGAGAGCACAAGAGGGCTCGGCAGAGAAAGCACAAGAGGGCTCGGCAGAGAAAGCTCAAGAGGGCTCGGCAGAGAAAGCTCAAGAGGGCTCGGCAGAGAAAGCTCAAGAGGGTTCGGCAGAGAAAGCACAAGAGGGCTTGGCAGAGAAAGCACAAGAGGGCTCGGCAGAGAAAGCTCAAGAGCGCTCGGCAGAGAAAGCACAAGAGGGCTTGGCAGAGAAAGCACAAGAGGGCTCGGCAGAGAAAGCACAAGAGAGCTTGGCAGAGAAAGCACAAGAGCACTCGGCAGAGAAAGCACAAGAGGGTTCGGCAGAGAAAGCACAAGAGGGCTTGGCAGAGAAAGCACAAGAGTGCTCGGCAGAGAAAGCACAAGAGGGCTCGGCAGAGCGAGAACTCCTGGATATGGGGGAGTCAGAGGAGATAGATGTTGGCCCAAATGATGGGGATTTAAGAATGTATTATTGTCCAAGATGTGCAAACTACGAAGCTGATCCGATGCACTTATTTTGGAGATGTCCGAGACTCCACAAGTAGTGGGGAGATAATTATGGACACTATTATTGGGTTAACAGAAGGTGAACCCTCTACTGATATTAAAAAAAGGACAATTGGAGGGTCATAAAAATGTGTGATTAATTAATTATTTCATTAATTACAACTTCTTCATATAGTTAGACTGAATAAAGTACATAAATGGTTCTCATGTGAAGAGCCAACATTGAGGGACTCATGGTAAATGGGATCATGCTATCGGATAATAAATAGTTTTTTTCCCATTCAAGATATCTTTAATAGTAAATGGCATCCATAGATTAGTATACTAAACAAAATAGAAAAACAGCTTTGGGGTTGATATGATCTTTCACCTTTTTATCTTTCTTTATTCCTCCTCACTCATATGGTAAATGAATTTCTGGGTGGGTTTGAGCGGTGGGCAGTTAGTGGGTGATAACTGAGGATGTAATAACATCAGCTGATGATAATTATTGAGCTTAAATATTAGTGTTTACCTTTGGTTTTCTCGTTCTCCTTGTTTTGATGAACTGTATATATTGTACTATGCCATCTGTCCCTCCGGTTGTGGAGATGGGGGAAGGTGATTTTATTGATTTATGTCTGTTATTTTTATAAATTGAATAAAGATGTGTTAATAAATAAAAAAAGTATTACACAGTGCCAATGTGGTGTCTGTGTAATGCAGGATACGGCAGGTCCTCCGGAGAAAGAGAAGCTCTTTGTAATTGGTCTCCACTAGTCATGAGCGAGCATACTCACAAGTACTCGGTACTCGCCCGAACATCTCAGTACTCGAGATGCTCGGCGCTCGCCGAGTACTTGCGAGATGCTCGGGCGGATGCTCGGGTCCCCTCCCTGCATGTCTGGCGCTCTTTAGAGTGCCAATGAACATTTAGGGATTGCCTGCCACTCATTGTAATGCCGCAGCCATGGTGGTTGTGGCGTTACAGTGACTGCTGTGCTTGTCAGAGTCACTCCGGAATCAGGCAGAGTAGGGAGAGGTGCTGCTGCGTCAGGGACAGATTTGCTTGTGTATTAGGTAAGTGTAGGGAGAAAAACCGTATGTGGCACCCCAGGGGTCTGGTTTCCACAGTAATAGCAATATTACGTCTGAGAGCAGGTGGGAGGTCTCCTGGTCAGGAATCCTAAGCATGCCACACCTCCTGCCCAGTCCTGGGAGGGGAAGAACTTCCCCTATATAAACTGGGGCTGAGGCAGGGTTAGGAAAAAAGAAGAGAAAGAGGAGAAGAGGAGTCCCAGACAGAGACATAGTCTGGTCTGGAGAGGAGCAGCTATAGGAAAGAAAGATCAGGAGCTCAGTGGGAGCAGTGCTAAAAGGATTCAGGGGCTGGAAGCTGTAGAGCTTGCCCTGATTGAAGAGTTCTCACCGGACCCGGAGTCCGAGGCTGTGGGGACTAATCCTTACCCAGCAGCAGAAACCGACCGGCAGGGGATTTCAGGTCCTCTGGCCAAGAAACCCGAAGGCACGGTCACACGCAAGGGACCAGCACCGCCGTCGTGGAGCGGAAGCTACCAGAAGGCCCCGAGTCACCGGCCATACGGGTGAGCACCACACGGTACACTCAGGGACGTGGGCTACTTTTACCCGCCTCTAGCAAGGTAGCCAGAAGAGTACAATTAGTTGGGGAGGCCTACAACTCCGCCTGGCCAGGGGAGATCCCATCTGCTCACGGACTGACCAGGCCCCGATCGCTAGCCAGTACTCCGGGAGGGTCTACCTTTGTCATCAGTAAAGACCCTGAACTACACCGCACCATCTCTGAGTGGTTCCTGCTACCTGCTTGCTATTCTGCTACTCCCTTCAAACACGTCGGCTGCCCTGAGGCCATACCCCTCCCGTTGGGGGTTATACCATCTACGCTGCACAATCATACCACCGGCCTCAGCGGTCTGCCCTGCAGCGGCGGCCTCATAGCCGCATTCAACGGGTGGCGTAGTCGAACACCGTACCATCTTCTGCTAAACTCTGCCACTCAGCTTGACTCCCTGGGCACGGACCGGGTCACCGCCACGAGACTACTACCCCTATCAGATCCGGCTCCGGGTAGGCTCCCGCGTGCGCAACGCTGCGCGACTCAGGCCCAGGGGCGCGTCACGTACATTACACATATCCATCTTAACAAACAGTCCTTTTGAGGACTAACTAATCCATCCGCAGAGATATCAGGCAGGCTGTGTATATAGGCAGGCAGGCAGGGTATATAGCAGACTGCAGTGCATATAGCACAAGAGGCTCCATTCCAATTCTCCCTTCTGCCTGCTGTTACATATTTCTATACAAAGGCCCAGGTCTCAGGGGCCAGGAATACTTTTTTTTTGGATCTTAATCCTCATTATTTACTTAAAAAGCAATCCAGAGAACACCCTTTTCTGCGCCATTTGCTTGTTGGCACTGCAGAAAACAGCCAGGTCCTTTCCATATTACAGCGCTAGAAATCCAGCTATTTAAAACTGTGTTTTTTCCGTCACACGGATCACATATATGTTGTCAGAAAATACTGCCATTTTTGGCCTCCATTCCAATTTGTTTTCACTGTGTCAGTGAAATTTTTGACACCGGTTTGCTGTTCAAAATAGTTACCTACAGGCCAGGTATTTAAAACTCTGTTTTCTCCGTCACACGGATCACATATAAGTTTGCTCCAAACTCAGTCATTTGTAGTGAGCGTGGAAGATACTGTCCTCCATTTAAAATGGGCAAGGCACGTGGCAAGGGACGGGGAACTGGACGTGATGGTGATGGTGCATGCAGAGGCCGAGGACAAGGCCGTGGGCAAGCTGAAATTGTGCCACAACAAACACCCACATCTTCTCGCCCGACCTTCCTGTCCCAATTCCTAGGGGACCGCAACACACCACTATTGAACCCAGAGCAGTGTCAAAAGGTTGTTGGTTGAATAGCGGATAATGCTTCCAGTCACTTAGCCATCACCACCACCACCACCACCCTGTCTTCCACACGGTCAAGTTTCAGTAGCCGTAAGTCTGGACCTCATATTCCTCACTCTGATCCTCCTTCCTCCCATCATGCCGAATGCCCGGAGACAACTGATCCCACACTTCAACACTCTGAAGAGCTGTTCACTTTTCTATTTATAGATTCGGGCCTCTCGCCCAGTCCACTTGAAGCGGGGCAAGAGGAGATCACATGTAGCGATGCACAAATATTTGAGCAGCCACGGTCACACGAAGGTGACGGTGGGAAAGTGTCACAAGAGGTGGACGATGATGAGACACAATTGCCAGAAAGTCAGGAGGAGGACCAGGGTGCGGAAGTGGAAGACGAGGTGGTGGATGATATAGTAACTGACCCAACCTGGCAGGAGGACATGCAGAGCAAGGACAGCAGCACACAGGGGGAGGAAGGCAGAGCACCCCAACAGGCAGGAAGACGCAGTGTGGTGGCCGCAGACAGAAGACACGCAACCGTTACCCGTAACACCAACACGAAGGAAGTTGCCAGTACAACTGTTAGGTCTTCCCGATTCTGGTTGTCTTTTAAAGACTCTGCCGATAACCCCAAAAAGGCCATTTGCACTACCTGCCAGGCCAGCATCAGCAGGGGTGGCAAAACTAGCAGCCTGACCACCACCAGCATGATCAGGCACATGGCAGCAAAGCACCCGACTTTGTGGGCTGAACCCCAGGGTTCAGGAAGAATGTCTGCGGGTGGCACCATTGCTTCCTCCGCTGTTGTGCATGCAAGCCAATCCCCTGTCCATGGTGCATGTGAAGATGCCTCCTGCCATGTCCTTGTCCCAGCGCAGCATTCAGTTGTCCATACCCCAGTCCTTGGAACGCAAGCGCAAATATACAGCCAACGCCCCACAGGCCACACTACTAAATTCTCACATTTCACGACTGCTTGCGCTCGAAATGTTGCCTTTTAGGCTCATGGAGACGGAAGCATTCCGCAACCTGATGGCGGTGGCCATCCCTCATACTCGGTCCCCAGCCGCCACTATTTCTCCCAGTGTGCCGTCCCCGCATTACACAAGCACGTGTCCCAAAACATTAGCCGTGCCCTCAACAACGCAGTTACCTGGAAAGTCCACCTAACCACGGACACGTGGACAAGTGCTTGTACATCTCGCTGACGGCACATTGGGTTAACATATTGGAAGCCGGGACCCAGTCGGACCTTGGGACGGAACACCTCCTCCCCACGCCAAGGATTGCGGGCCCTAGGTCAATCAGAGTTGCCCCCATGGTCTACAGCTCCTGCACCTCATCCTCCTCAGCCCACTCCTCCTCTTCAGCCTCCATCTCTGAAATGACCACATCAGTCACAAGCTGGAAGCACTGCAGCACTGCCTCGGCCAAGCGGCAACAGGCTGAGCTGAAGCTAATATGCTTAGGTGACAAACCGCACAACACTGAAGAGTTGTGGACAGCTCTGAAGGAGCAGGCAGATCTGTGACTCACACCGCTGAACCTACAGCCAGGCATGGTCGTGTGTGACAATGGCCGGAACCTGGTGGCGGCTCTGAGGCGAGGCAAGCTCACACACGTACCATGCCTCGCCCATGTGCTTAACCTCATGGTTCAGCAGTTTCTCAAATCCTACCTGGAGCTGCCGGATCTGCTTGTTAAAGTACGCCGCCTGTGTGCCCATTTTAGAAAGTCACCTACAGCTTCCGCGCCTTTGCCGTGTTTCAGCAGCATTTGCAGCTTCCGACTCACAGACTGGTGTGTGATGTCCCCACGCATTGGGACTCTACACTGCAGATGTTGGGAGGGATATGTGAGCAGAAGAGGGCAGTTTTTGAGTATCAGCATCAACAAGGCCGTCGGTATTCAGTTCAGACTCCACACATAAGACCTCAGGAGTCGACATGGATGTCAGACATATGTACCATCCTCCAAATCTTTGAGGACTCCACCAAGATGGTGAGCATTGATGACGCCATAATTAGCCTCACCATCCCGCTTCTCTGTCTTCTGAAACCTTCTCTGCTCACAATCAAAGAGGATGCATTGCAGGCGGAGCACGATGAGATGGAACAAGGAACCATACAGGGTGATTACACACAGCCCAGCCTCATCTCATCCCAACGTGGATTGGGTGACAATGAGGAAGAGGAGGAGGAAGGACAGGAGCTAGTTTCAGGCGCTATAGACGGTACTACCTGCACAGCTGTCATACCGTCTGTTCAGCGTGGATGGCCAAAGGACAGAGAGGAGGAGGAGGAGGAGAGCATGGTCAGTCACCCTCTTGGTGAGGACACGTAAGTCTTGCCTGTTAGTAGTCTGGCACGCATGGCTGAGTTTATGTTACGCTGCCTTTCCCATGACCCTCGCGTTTTCAAAATTTTGGGTGACAGTCATTACTGGTTTGTGACACTTCTAGACCCACGCTACAAGGAGAACTTTATATCTCTTATTCCTGAGGCGGACAGGTCTACAAAAATGGGGCTGTACCAGAAGGCACTTGTTGCGGAACTATTAAAAAAATTCCCATCTGAAAATGCTGGCTGCAGGGGCCACACTTCGTTGGACAACCAAGGAGTACAGGCGAGAGAGAGACAACTTTAATCCAGCAGAGGCAGGGGAACACTGTCAAAGTTCTGGGAGAGTTTTCTCAGCCCCTGCCATCGCACAGGCCGGGCACTATTGTGGCGCCCCTGAGGGTTCGACCGCCACAGGGATGCTGCACCTCTTTAATGGGGTGTGGTATCTCTCCTTCGAGGTAAGGATGGTGCAACTGTCAGGACCACACCTCTGCATCCAACACTACACTTCTCCCACCAGAGGGGGCTAATAGGCACCAGTGTGCTGCCCCAGCCGGGATAATGGGAGATTGGGGAACCAAAAGCTAGGGGGAACCATGTAGTGGGTGAGGGTGGAGGACGCACATTTAGGTTACGCTTAATAATTCATATTTAATAAACAGACATCTTGGGCTTATGGTCTTTTGATTGTGATCTTCATCACTGAACGTGGCTTTCTGTGTGAACCTGCAGTTGGGACACGGTCCTCATACTCTGGCCTTGAGTCGAGGAGCGGGCAAGAGTTAACGGTTGTCTCTACCCGGTCAAGGTACCAGCCCAAGAAGGCCTGGTGCTGAGAAGTCTAGCTCCACCGCAAAAGGATCCCAGGGGGATGCAGACGGAGCGGTATACACCACCTGTCCTCGCTGCTCTGGCCTAGTCAGAGGGATTCCTGCTGCAAAAGGGGTACTGGCCCCCGATATCTGACTTTGTTACTCTATGTCTCAGTCGGAGAAGCCCGGAGGCTCAGTGGATCCCAGCGGGTAATGGAGCGGAGTCGCCACCCGTACCCTTGTTCTGTGCATAGTCCAGAGGAAGACCAGGCCTTTCTACACACACGGATAGGAGAGGACTTAGTTGGAAGTCTAGGAACACTGTGGTGCGGGGTCCTGGCTAAAGCACCTGAATTACTCGGAGGTTGTCGGACCCCCGATCCTGGTGGCCGCAGAGCCCTGTGAGGAGCAGGGAGAAGCCTTGCAGCTGCATGCTCTACCGTGAGTAAAAACCCTGGAAGTCTACCCCTATGGCCTCCGGTCTCTTTATTTCTGCACCGCACAGCACAGCACCAGAATTCCTCCACTACAACTCCCTCCATCCGCCTCTCTGCCCTGAGGCCCTGCTCCGCCTGTGGGGAGTAGCACCATCTCCTGCTGCCACTACATTCCGCCTCAGAGGACTGCCGCAGCGCTGGTGGCGATCACCAGACACCACGGGTGGCGTAGTCGATAATAACCACTCAACCCTGTTAGCCCATTACTTTTATGTGATGGCCCTGGGCACGGAACGGGTCCAGGCCACGACTGCTTCCCCCAACATCTGACCCGGCTCCGAGTAACCCCACTTCCCAGGGTGAGGGCTGTGAGAGCGTCACAACTTGGCGTAGTCGGCAGGATTGCGTCCCCACAGCAACGGAAGGAGATTGCCTATTGCTACCGGGAACTGTGCGCCTTTTACCTTAGACTGTCATTTTCCACTTAAAATGGCGCCCGCCCAAGAAGAACGAACGCCATAATGTGCAGAAAGGACAGTTTCCTAGCACCTCCTATCGTGGGCCAGGCTCCCCCATGGAGCCAAAAGAGCAGACCGCCCCTTCCATTAGAGACTATCCGCGGGGTAGTGCCCGTCAAAACGGATGGGATGTCCGAAGGCGTGCCTGTCAGCTTACCGCCCTGGAGCCGCCCCGAAAAGAGGAGGGAATGAGGAAAACCAACAGGTGCGGCCATAACAGTCCGAGACTTACTATCCTCAGGAGCAGATATGGACGCTGCTGAGGGGAGTCTAATGGAGCCTTCCGAACCCGGCCCACGTCCTTCTCCAGTCGGCGGGGAGGCTGGCATATCCCTGACCCCGGGAGATCTTGACTTTCTCCGTAAGGAAACCCCGGACCTTGCTCGAAGGGTAGCTGAGGCCCAGCAAGCGGCGTCTGCCGCATGGTGGGAAGAATTGCTGCAGCGGATCCGGGCAGGCCGCCAAGGAGTAGCAACTCGGGAGGATGAAGCAACAGAGGTCGCGTGCAGCCCAGGAGCAGGTGAGTGTGATACCCCCGTCCTGGCTGCTGAGCCCACCGTGCCCCTCCTGGACCTCATGGCTGAGTACTTGCTACCTGGCACGGTCACCTGGGAGCAGGTCTTTGCCCCGGAGCTGAAGGCCTCCGCTATCGGCGGGGACCTGCATTGCCTCCCGACTCCCGTCTCGGAAGAACCTGAGTCTGCTGGGGTATCCATCGACCCCAACCCGGACTGGTCCGCGCTTCCTGAGGACCTGCAGCAGCCCCTGCTGTCACCGCTGCCCACACCTACAGTTACCTGGCCGGCAGCTGAAGAGTGAGCCTGGGACAACCAGGGGGGGACCTGATGGGCTTCCCCTGGGAGACCCAGGCTGAAGCGCGGAGGAGGAGCGAGCTGTGTCGCCAGCAGATCCTCCTGCTCGATCGGGAGCGACGACAGAGGGAGGTTCGCTGCGAGCGCCTTGAGGTGCGCGCCAAGGCTGCAAAGTCCAGGGCCCGCCAGCAGGAGGCAGCCCGTCCAAGCCCCCGAGAGGAAGGGCAAGTTGTCCGCTTCCACCATGAGGCGGGATGGGGCTTCATCAGGAGTCCCCAGTTTGAGCAGGACGTCTTCATCAGCCGGCGAGACGTCGAGCCGCGGCTGAAAAAGGGACACCCTGGTCGGAATCTCTTCCCGGGTGACTTTGTTACGTACACCCGCCACCACGGGGTGCGGGGTTGGTACGCCCTGGATGTTCACAAGGTGTCCAGGAGCGACATCCCCTCGCGCTCGACAGTGGAGGACCGACCAGCCTCCGTCAGGAGGAATGAGCCTTTTCCCCGGTGGGAACCCGTGGATTAAGCGGCCCCGGCAGCTGTAACCTGTTTGCAGTTATGATGTTATGTTTTATGTTTACCATGTTTTCCTCCCGGATTCTAGAGACATTTGTCCCTGCGGACCTGCAGTAGGCAGACTCTTCCACTGTATATAGTTTGCATCTCTTTAGGTGCTACCTATTGGTTTTATGTAAAACCGCGTATACTTCTACCTCAGACCTCGGAAGAAAAACCTGTCTGGCGTGGCTCTCTTGGAGGTCCGACTCGGGATCTTCATGCAGCCACCCCAGGGCCAACGTTGAGGGTTTGGGACAGGTCCCTCGCACTTCTGAACTGACTCTTCTTCATTGCACTTTAACCCGTCTGTCTACACGCATAATGTCTCCTGATGGTTTTATATTTTTATACTTTTATAATATTTACAGTTTGTAACGTTAAAGGAAAGGTGCCTCCCATAAAGGGAAGATTGTTGTAATGTTATACAAAAATATAAAAAGTCTGTACCAGGTTTTACTCTCTTTGCAGCCCGCGGACGTGCTGTGTTTCACCAGGGGGGAATGTGGCGCCCCTGGGGGTTCGACCGCCACAGGGATGCTGCACCTCTTTAATGGGGTGTGGTATCTCTCCTTCGAGGTAAGGATGGTGCAACTGTCAGGACCACACCTCTGCATCCAACACTACACTTCTCCCACCAGAGGGGGCTAATAGGCACCAGTGTGCTGCCCCAGCCGGGATAATGAGAGATTGGGGAACCAAAAGATAGGGGGAACCATGTAGTGGGTGAGGGTGGAGGATGCACATTTAGGTTACGCTTAATAATTCATATTTAATAAACTGCCATCTTGGGCTTATGGTCTTTTGATTGTGATCTTCATCACTGAACGTGGCTTTCTGTGTGAACCTGCAGTTGATGGGGACACAGTCCTCGTACTCTGGCCTTGAGTCGAGGAGCGGGCAAGAGTTAACGGTTGTCTCTACCCGGTCAAGGTCCCTGCCCAAGAAGGCCTGGAGCTGAGGAGTCTAGCTCCACCACAAAAGGATCCCAGGGGGATGCAGACGGAGCGGTATACGCCACCTGTCCTCGCTGCTCTGGCCTAGTCAGAGGGATTCCTGCTGCAAAAGGGGTACCAGCAAAAGTGTAAAAACGCATCAAAAACGCTACGTGTGAACACAGCCCAAGGTGTGGAGGAGTATTTTTGTTTTTGGTTATTTATTTTGCTTTATATACAAGTTATTACCCTGGAAAGGATGTTCCTTAACATATTTCCCAGGAAAATCCATTTTGGTTTCGTTTTGGTATGTTTTATTGTGAGTCCGTAAAAGTGGCGTAATACCTCTGACAACGTTGTTGACAGAAGTGACCTGGAAGTCAGAAATGCTTCCAGGGGTCTTCCCCATGCTGTCCCCATGTAATTTGAGCACTGTTACCATCGATTTTGGCAATTTATAGGCTCTCTGCAGACCACCAGGGGGAGCCGCCAGAAAAATGCTCGTTTCCCATAGACTTACACTGGGCCCGTTGCTCGGGTCAAGCACCCAAGTATTCCGATGTGCTCGACCCGAGCATCGCGCACCCAAGCATTTTAGTGCTCGCTCATCACTAGTCTCCACCTTAGTGATGAGATGAAGATCCAGAATAGCGGACCTCCCTAGCTTCCTAATAGTGGATATGAAAATTGGTTTCCTACACTAAACAAACCTATGTAAAGTTCCTTGTGACAATTAGTTTGGTGCCTCAGTGTAAGACCTTGGTATCCAGTAGCTGAATTTCAGTTTCTGTCACCTTGGTTTTTTAGTACGCCACTGTAGAGTAGAACAAAGGGTCGCCAGACATCTATTGTCTATGGGGGGGTCCAGAAGTAGGTAATAGAGTTTGTACCAACATTTGGGGTCCAACCAATGAAACTGCTATCGTTTGAGAGAGCAGATCTCTACAGAGCTCTGTCTGGAATGAAGAGGTGGTCGAGCATGCACACATTTGTTACATTTGTTGTATTGTATTCCAAACTTACTTACAAATCCTTTAAGGACCTCCAGTCCATTGGTTACAATACTTACTGTATGATGTCTTTAGAGAAAGTAGCTTGCATATTAGACTTATGTCTGTCAAACCTGCCGATATCAACGGGTTCGTCTGACCGTCTTATGTGTATCAGGGTCCAGCCGACTGATAGTAGGGAGCGATGTCGAACAGGCATGTCTGATTTCGGACTGCCTATCGCATTGTTCTCCCATGTCAGCTGGTGGCTTTCTCCTAGAGAATACAGAAGCGCTCGGCCACATGAGTGCTCTTGTGTATGGCTGTTGGCTGAACGATCTTTTGCCCGTTGGCTTATGGGTTGATCAATGGCCTGGTTCTCCTACCACTGATGCTCAGTAGTTTAGAGTCCCAAATGTAGGAACTAGGGGTTCAGAGCCATAGTCCATGGCATTTATTTAGCTGGTGTCTCATTTTCTGACTTTCAATGCTTTCATCTTCAATTCACAATAGTGTATTATCCTAACATATGTGAATAGTGGTTTGGGAGCCTATTGCTGATATCACATGGGCTTAATTTTTGAAGGCCCCTATACACTTGAGACTACTGTCAGATCCCACTATATCAGAGTCTGTTAGCGACTCTATGGTAGAGAGCATGGGAGCACTCGGCAGAGTGAGCTCTCCTGTGTACAGATGCCTTCCAGCCAAACGATTTTTAGATGATAGGCATTTTTTCTCTATGGTACTCAGGGTTGCCAACTGTCCAGAAATTCAAGGACGGTCCGTAAAAATAGGGCACTTTTTCCACCTCTCCATAAAAAAATTTGATGCATCCGTGAATTTTTTAAACTATAGAAACTTGTTCAGATTTTTTATGACTGTAATTATAATTATTTTACAGTTCATAGTGAATGTAATTAATGCTTTCATATCAGAATTATGGGCTGTAGACATATATCATTTATAAGCTTAATGATTTATTATGGTTTTTCAATATGTCTGGCTTTCTGTGATTTTTTAATAAGCTGTCCAGAAAAAATAAAAAATTAGGTTGGCAACCCTGATGAGGCCCCTTAGTTTTGCTCGTATTTCGGGTTGGGAAAGGGTGCTATAAAGAGTGGGTGATACATTTGATCCACTTTTATCCATTCAAACTCAATACTAATCAATGTCCCCCGTGGACGATGCGTTCATCTAGCGATAAGGTTAGTGTGAAAATCATTAAAAAGATACAGGAGCAGGACCTAAATTTTATAAAAGAAGTTCGGTTCAAAGTGACATAAACTTTGGATTAAACGATTTCTTTATTGAAGAAAACATATTCTCTTCTCCTCTAAATCTGGGTTGTGAAGTCAGAACAAGCACATTGTAAGCAGCTTTGGAATTTTAATGATGGTTTTAAGATGAACGTCAATGTGTGCCAGTTTTGATAGCGCTGAAATGTGCTTAAGTTCTTCAGTCTATGACCATGTAATCTGAAAGTTGCTGAATTCAAATAAAACTACAAATTATTTTTTTTATATTAAATAACCACAATCCTCCCGCGACTTTCAGATGCGTCAGCTCTACTGCAACTATAAACTTATTGATGGCCCCAAACAGCCGAAATAATATTGTTTGCACTTAAGTGTTGGATCAATATCTGCATTGCAACTCTATAGGTCCGTGAAAAGCACAGATCACATCCAAGTGTGGTCCAAATTGGACACAATGGAGAAGGTGGAGAATCTTTGGTTTTCTCTCCATGTCTGAGAAAAACTGATGCCACTCTGATCAAACTTTGATCAAACTCTCATCAGAGTCTGAACAGGATAATCGGACCGTTTTTCTCAGATGGAGAGAAAACGGTCGTGTGACCCTGGCCTACGAATGAGTAAAAAGAGTGACAACCTCAGAGTGGTATGTTGCGGCAGCTTAAATGGTTGCCACCCAAATTTCCAAGAAGCAAGTACATTGTAAAGGAGGATGACTCAATGAGTTATTTAAGAGACAGAGGAGAAGGTGGAAAGATCACGTCTCTCTACTTTAACCTATGTTTGAGACTTATGCTGTGGGAGGGAGGAGGGAGCAGCAGAAGAAGACATCTGCACGCAGCACTGGTCTCCAGCACCAGACTACGAAGAGCCAACAGAGATGGAAAAATGGGTAAAAAAAATCCATATCTCCATGTGATATGCAGTATTTCTGGCTGAACTGTACCTAATATATGTCTACAGCTGCCTTAGAGGGGATTGTCCACTCACTTTAAAAATGGTTTTCGGGATATGCCTAATGATTGTATTGGATATAAGTATGTTGGCCAAAATATGCACTCAAAGGACCATGACATTGGCCTACAACCAATATAGTAAATTTCACTTTCTCCAGGTAAGTTTACAAGTTATGAAGGGATTACAGTGCAGGTCCTTTATTCTAGGCCACAAATGCTGTCACCTGATGTCATAAAGGGGACTGTGCACTACTAATAAACTATTTAAAGTGGTTTGATTGGCAGTGATAAATTATAAAAAAAAAAACATATTCCCAAACTGGACACCTCACCGCTCCTCCTTCTGGCTGCTTCTCATTGGAGGCTGTTGGGGACCACAGCAGACAAATGAGTGACCGATTGGCTGCAGAGGTCACCAGAAACTCCTACTGAAAAAAATAGCCTCCCAGCTCTATTTTGTAGCTCAAATGGAACATTGTTAATTCATTGCAGTAGCCATCTAATGCCCCCACCAGAAAAGGTATCCAGGAGACCAGTAGGCGACACCGGTAGCAGTACGGAGGAAAACAAAGGGTCTGGTTGGTGTGTTTGTCTTTTTCCATTTTAGAAACACCATGAGCTCATTGTTAGAAAACTTAACAATAAATTAACGGACAACTCCTTTATTCTGTGCTGCAGACATGTTTTAGCTTCTGTATTATGTCTTATTTTATATATTTTTTTAGTTATTTATTATGTATTTCTATATTACATCCTGTACTGCAAGCCCTAAGCCAATGACAAATCTAAAGGGCCAGATTAATAACATCATATGCCTTTATCTTAGGCAAGAGAAAAAAGGGGATCGTGTTATAGATCCTCTGTCCTAGCCCATGGCTGAGAGTCATGCTGTGAGAGAGGGTAAGGAGAAGCCAACAGCAAACGCACAAAGCAGCTCTACAGATCTACATTAGGTTAGGGTTATTTATTAGAGCTATTGGCATAAAAAGTACATACGCAAAAAAGGAGATTGGGGAAGATGATCCAAAATCTGCAACATTTCTCCAGTACAACTAGTAAGTCTACAGCTGCTTCAGTTTTTCACTTTTTTAATAGGATACTATGAGAAATTGTGGGCTGGAATCTCTATGGATGTTTGTAGTAAAAAAGGCTACAAGGACATGAACATCTTTACTTTTTTACAGGTGTTTTAAGATGAGAGTACACAAATTGTCTCTTCATAGAGGAAGAGGACTTTAACTCTAGCGCCACCTATTGGAAGTAGGAATCCTACAAGTCATTATCGATCCTTTAACGAGCCTTGAAATATAACTTAGGATAAAAGCCAAATCAGAATCTCAATTAGCAAACACGGTGTTTCGGGGTGTTGCCCCTCATCAGTACAAAGTATGAGATCTGATTTGCCTGGGTGAGAGGCTAAGACTGGGATCTAAGGGGTAAGATTTCTCTTTGTGGAGAGTGGCATGCCAGGTCTGAGGAGACTTAAATGCCTTGCATGCTCCTCTGGGAAATTAAATATGCAAATTGTCTCTCCCAGTCTTAGCCTTTCACCCAGCCAAATCATATCTTATACTTTGCACTGACGAGGGGCAACATCCTGAAACAGTGTCTACAAATTGAGATTCTGATTTAGGGTTTTATCTTAAGTCACTCTTTAAAAGGTTGATAACTACTTGCAGGAGTGCTACTTCCACTAGAGTTCAAGTCCTCTTCCTCTCTGAAGAGACAATTTGCATATTTAATTTCCCAGAGGAGCATGCAAGGCGTTTAAGTCTCCTCATACTGGCGTGCCAGACCTGTCATGTCACTCTCCACAAGGAGAAACCTTACCCCTTAGATCCAAGATGAGAGTACAAAATATAAATTGGATTTGGTGCACTCTACTTAGCATTGCAGGCCCTTCCTTACAGTGGGATTCCAGCTTACAGACCTACACCAATGTCAGGTCATTAAAACATTTTTACATTGTTGGGAATCCGTGAGTCTTGAACTCCAATAAAACAGACATATTATTCAACAACTGATCAGACCAACTCGTATGGCTAACCTATGATAAGGTACTATGCAGGAAAACCAGACAAGGCAAATAATAATTAAAGGTGTTGTCAAGAATTAAAGGGTTTTTCTCAACATCAATCTTCAGCTCTTCTCCCTTTTGGGTTCCTGCTTGCCAAGGGGTACAGTGCTCCATATTGATTGATAGTTTGGTCCTGTGGCTCGAATTGTGTGCTCTCCGATGCTGCAAGCAGAGGAAACTTTGCATCTGCAACACTGGAGGAGCACATGGCACTGCTTCTGCTTCAGAGCAACACTTACAAGCTTTATAGAAAAGAGCCTGTAAGCGCTGCACTTCTTGCCTAGGAGACCAACCACATTGAGAAAAGAGAATTTTTAATGCCAAGTAAATTGCAAATTTACCTGTTTTTACTAGAACTTTACAACTTTAACAATTTGAGTGTGCGCCAGAAGAAGCGCGTAGTCATGCGAAACAGCTGTTGCTTATTTCACTGATCTGCAATCCTGTGACCAAAATAAAATGCATTTTACTGAAATTACGGGTGGTGAGTACTGCTTTTCTTGCTCTCCTCTTATGACTAGAGATGAGTGAACTCGAACTTAAAAGTTCGGGATTCGTATCGGTGCTAATCGCCGAACACAGACTTCTCCTGGAAGTCCATTGCAATGTTTGGAGTTCCAGGGGAAGTCTGAGAGGAGAGAGAGAATATTTTCCAGATAAAAAAGTTTGGGTCCCCATTTTTCTCGGGTTCTGGTTGAAGTTCGGGTACAGTTCTGGTACTCTAAACTAACTTTGGAATAAAGTTCGGGTCGGATACCAGAACCCAAACTTCCACTAATCCGCTCATCCCTACTCATGACCCATAAGTCGCCTTTTTTCACAAGCAATGCCAATGTTGTCCACCTTATTCAAGAATGTAGCTGAGATAAAGTACTAGACGCAGCCACTGGACAAGGGTAGTACTATTTCTGGAAAATAAAAAAAAATCCAATTTTTAACAAATAATAATCTTTAATTTTAACACCGCTATGGCAGGACACAACCCTTCTTGCTGATGGCCTCTAAATCATGTCTAAGTTTTTGCAGCCACAATTCATTTTCAAGTCGTCGTTACATTCTTCATATTCCGTATTTATCACCAGAATTAGTTCAGACAAAATACGTGACTCCGAAGGGGAGCAGCAGCATTATAGGAGTCGGTGCAGTAATATATTTTGCGAGCTGTTAATGCATTTAAACTGTAGGGTCTATTACTATGGATGTATTTTCACCATGTCTGGCAGGAGTAATTAACGTAGCCTAATAAAACAGTGATGCCTATGCAAGCACAGTATAACTTACTAGTGATATATTATGGTGTGCGCACCGGAGCGGCCTCCCACTTGTTCTGCAGGCGTTTACTTAATCAAGATTCGCACAAGTGAAAAATGGTCATTAGCCGCTCGGCGAGCATTGCATAAATATAAATTATAATTTAAAGGAATGTTCTTCTTCTACTAATGAAATGCAGCATAATTTACTTCATTTACCCGTCATATATACACTGATATAAACGTCAATTTAGCAAAGTGCTTAATTTAGGTAACTTCTTGCATACTAACAAGCATCTGTTTTAGTGAAGCCAGATGCAAGACTGTAAATCCACCTTGTACATAGTCTGAAAATGCAACAAAATTAAAAGCAGTCTTTCTAAAATAAATGAAATATGTTTAATGCATATGTAATGTTGTGTATAGAATGGAGGAGAGATTCTAATAAATGTCCATGGTTTAAATGATCAGTTCTTTTTTGTTTCAAAATCTGCACACTCTTCCTCTGCTGCTGTAATAAGTCAAGTGACACGATTGGCTACAAAATGTTCTACCCTTCCCATTTCATGACTCCTGTCATAGAAAGCCCTGCCTTCAATAACTAAGTAAACAGCTCATGGCCTTCCTCAAAATCAACATATTCCACTTCTGCTGCTATGGTATATCCATTCAAGATGTTAGAACATCCCACTCACTCACTTTATAACCATGCCCTTGTAACATGAAGCTATGCCTTAATACAAGAGTAGACAGGTCACTGCCTCCAACAAGATCAGCACACACCTCCCCTGCTGCTGTAATCGGTCCAGTGATCTGAACTGGATGCAGAATGTCCTGTTACTTTCAATTGCACAACTCCGCCCCCTCATATGAAGCCTTGTCTTCATAATAACAGTAGTGGAATGGTCACTGCATCCCACAAGATCATCACACTCTACTTCTGAAGCTGTAATCACACCATAGACCTGATTGGCTACAGAACATTCTATCCTGCAAATTTCTTAACTCTGTCCCGCTTTATGAAATCCTTCATTAGGATAACAATATGAGTGAACAGGTCACTGCCTGCCACAAAGTCAAGACATGTTTCTCCTGCTGCTGAAATCAGTCCATTGATCTGACTGCCTACAGAATATTCTACCACCATCCAATTCATGACTTTTCTACTGTCCACCCTGCTTTCACTATCATATTAACATGAGCGGACCGGTCGCAGGTAGAGATGAGTGAATAAATTTGAATGGATTGAATTCTACTTGAAGGTTACAAAAATCCGCATAAACCAAAATGTGGATTTTTTGTAATTTGTTTCCTTGTGGATTCAACAAAATGTTGACCATTGGCTGCCTTTTTTCTGAATTGTAAAAGGCCATAAAAATGTAAATAAATCTTTATACTCCCCTTACCGCCCACCTCCTCACTCACCATCACCCAGCCGGTCCTTGTCGCATTGAATTCCCTGGACCTCTCACATTGGGCCGGGGCTTCCAAGTTTTATTAGACCCCTTCCCAGGCAGACCTCTCCCATTCTGAGCATGTGCACGCGAGGTTATGTCGCACCCAATGGCGTTATAACCTTTTACAGGACCCAAGAAATTCATGGAAAACAGCAGAAATCTGAAGATCAGATGGGTGACATTGAGGAGTAGAGGAGCGGAGGAGAGGTGAGCAGTGAGATGAGTATAATGATTTTCTTTATTTTTTACATATTACATTTATTAAGCTCTGGGGTCTGGAGACACCCCAGTGCACAATAAGGTAGATTAAATTAGCGTAGAATAACTGCTCAGCAATTCGAATTTCCCGAGCGATCAAGTGAAGTCGAATTTTGCCTGATCCCATCTAGTCAGTGCCTTCCACAAGATCATCATACTTCTCTCCTGCTGCTGTAGTATGTCCATGACCTGCCTGCTTACAGAATATTCTATCACAATCCGCTTTATGACTTTTCTTCAGTAACAATAAGCCCTGTGTTCAATTACATAATAACCTGAGTGGACAGGTCACTTTTCCCTACAATATGAGCACCATCCTCTCCTGCTGCTGTCATCATTCCTTCTGATTAGCCACAAAGTGCAGTTTGTAAATAAATCCTCATTTTATTTACTAATAATTGTATCTAGTTAACAATTCCCTCATATTTCCATGACCCTGGTCCCTGTATAATTTGAATGAAGAGGTTTTATAGTACAGTAATGGGATATCGTTCTATTTTAGTCTCTTGTCATTGAAGTTTTGCTTAGAAGTAGACTGTACTACCAAATTACTGTTTCCACATAGCACTGAACAATTGTAGCCACTGTGAGAGCTAGATAAGTCCTGCCGCGATGAATGGCCTGCTATTTCTATGTACTGACAGTAATTTTATCCTAATACATTGTCAAAAAAAAAAAAGAGATCAATCCATAGAAGATCGTATCGGCACTCTCAGCACAATAATTCCCATGCAGCATCAAAAGAATTAAAAATATATATATGTCCAATTTAAATATATCACAGTTAAAAAAATTAAATATATCTGAAAAATAAGATAAATAAGCGGCACTCATCTGTGCATAAAACCAATACATTAATTTATTCCACACATGAGACAAACAAGAGCGTGGAATTCTAAGAGCACTAAACGCTTCTTCCTGTTCTTCCATGGCCTTTGGCGCCATACTACCACCCAAAAACCCCGCGTTAAACAACTACCACCCACTCAGCTGGCGTCTTAGAACCCCACCATACACCATATACCCTACTGGCGGGCTATACAGGTACTTTTTCTTATTGTACTCAGTTTCCATCTGCTTATGTGTACACTGTTATGGAATGTGTTATGGATTAGATAAATAAAAATCGAATATCACTGGACACCTGGCTGTAACTAATGTGAGTAGGTAAATCAATTAGCAATAAATTAGCAGGGAGCCAACCGTTCCAGATAAAGCAAACTTTCTCTATGTATTTTTTGCACTAGCAAAGAGGTGCTTAAATATGCATGTAAAGATAATTGCCCTAAGTAGACCAAGTCTCCAGCATACCTGGGACATCACATGGCAATGAAATATTTCCATGCTATACCTATAATAATCTGATATCAATATCATTCACAGATATATCTGTGATCAGAGACCCTAAACTCGCTTCTGTGAGTTCAGGTGCCTGGATTTGCCCTAAGTAGACTGGACGTCTCCAGCATACCTGGGACATCACATGGCAATGGAAATGGAATATTTTCATGCTATACCTATAACAATCTGATATTAACATCATCCACAGATATATCTGTGATCAAGGGACCTAAACTCGCTTCTGTAGGTTCAAGTACCCAGATTTTTGGCCTTAGGGAAATGTAATATAAATTCGAATTATGGATATATTATAGTCGTGTTTGGTGTGTCGAGAATGGTAAAAGAGAGCTTGGAAATATGGTGGTCATATTATTCTACTAGGAGCTCCTGTGAGAAAATATGACATAAATTAGAATCATGTCTTTGCAAAAAATTTCCGTGCATACAATTAGCCATCTTCTTCTCACTATGGCCAAGAGAGGAATAAGGGGTGGGGATGAGACCCTTTATAACATCTCATCCTGAAAAACTCATTGTCAGACCCAGGAGATACAACATTCATTGTAGATCTGTACTAATTTCCACCAGAAGATCTCACAGATTCCATCCATAAGATGTTTCTGTATTTAACCCTTTTATTTCTGTACTGTTTTTTCCTAATATAGATGTATTTTAATTTCTTTCATCTATTTGTAACTTTATAAGCACCATGCCTCTTTTTTGTATCTTAAATCTAAAATGTAATACGTTTGTTCCTTGCTGTTCTAAACGTACCCACAACCTCAAAGAGGGAGAGTACAGCTTGGTTATACCCACAACCTCAAAGAGGGAGATTACAACTTGGTTGTACTACCGTGTGTATGCAAAAGTGCGAGAAGAGTACCTATCAGATATTTGGGAAAGTTTTTTGTGTGTGTGTGTGTACTAGTGCATCATCCAAGGCAGGCGTCTCGCTGACTTGTCAAAACGGCAAGTTTTGGCAGTGAAAACTATAGTATGGATATCTGAACTTACTTTGGGGTGCGTTTAGCTCATTGTCAGCCTATGTGAAAAATGAGTGGATGAGTGAGTGAGAAGCAGAGTTGCCCTTTACAGTCACATCCAAGTCATGTGTGTAGCGAGTGGGTGGTGTTCGTGATGTAGCGCCCCGAGGGTTCGGTCGCTACAGGGGTATTGCACCTCAGACCAGAGGTGTGATATTCCAGTCCCGGGAAAGGATGGAGTGTGGACCAAGACTCAGTAAGCTGCATGCATCACATGCACCCCATTTCCGAGGGACAGCTCAACGGTGCTCCCACTAGACAGAAGTGCAGGCACGACAGCATCTGTCCCTGGCTGGAGTGGGGAGGGGGGAGGAAAACCCAGTGATGTAGGAGCAGATAGAGGTTGGGTTTCTGGGCATAGGTAGGAGCCCATTGGTTGCAAGTCACCTGGGCTCATACACAGAGAGGGAGGTATATAAGGTGGGCACCATCTTAGGACAGTAGTTAGTTCAGTGAGAGAAGGAGTTCAGCCAGAGAGGGCTGACAGGGAGCTGTGGCTCAGCCTGGGCCCAGCTCCACGAGGCAGGCCTGGAGTGAAGGCCAGAAACAGCAGAGAGGACAGGACCAGCAGAGAGGGACAGAAAGGAGAGGAAGAAAGGAACGGAACACTAAGAGAGGCCCAGAGACACGAAGGCAGAAGGAACCCCAAAGGCCCAGGAGATTGCGGGTGACGGGTTGGCAGAACAGGGTACCGGATCCCAAGTTGGTGGAGGCGACTAATCCTCAGCCAAGGACCGGCGGTCGTGATCACATCTTGGTGCGACCCCTCACTACACCTACTAGAAAGGCATACCACATAGGGGCAGGGAAGTGGACATCCAACATCCCAAGAGAAGGCCCGAGGCAGCTGGACAAAAGTAGTGTCAGAGGTGGGGCATGGCCAGAGAAAGGAATCGAAGGGAGTCCTGTGCCACACTCTGGAATTGCCTGGGGGTTGACCGAGCCCCTTGCCTGGTGGACGCAGCACGGCTTGGGCAGTCACTACCGGTACCGAAGTGATTTGGAATATAAAGAACTGTGAGTAAAGCCTTTGAACTGCAATCCCACGTCTCTGTGCTTCATCGCCGCGCCAGCACTACTAGTGCTGGGAAGCTCGCACCATCACTCCCATCATCTACTACACTGCCCTGGGGCTCCACTCTTCCCGTGGGGAGTCACATTACCTCAGCTGCATACACCATCAGCCCCAGCGGTCTACTTTGCACCGGCGGTCCACACTGACCGCAATCCACGGGTGGCGTAGTCGGACAATTAACTTAAAACCTTATAAAGACTGCCACTGGTTTGACCGCCCTGAGCCACGGGACCGGGTCGCCGCCACGGAGACTACAACCCCCCAGAGACCTGGTTCCGGGTAACTCACTACATGTGTACGCTAGGCCCAGGGGGCGCGTCAACTTTGGCGTAGTCGGCAGGATCGTTACCAGCCTGCCACTAACGGGTATTGCGTGCCAGAAAGAGACTTTGCACTTACCTGAGAGAAGTTTCCCGCCATCGGACGCCATCTTTAGTCGTTTCCTGCCATCGATGCCATCTTTGGTCGTTTCCTGCCATCTTCAGCCGTTTTTCCCGCCCCGGCAGAGCGGACGCCATTATGTGCGCACCAAAGGACAGCAGGAGGCCACCTCCCATCGTCGGCCAGGTCCCAGAGTGGCGCCAAAGAAGGAGCCCGCCCCCAACAGCTATGAGTGCAGCTGTGGAGATGTCAACGTGGGGGGCTGCCCCTAAAGGTGATTGTCAGCAGGTGGCCCCAAGACCACCCCTCATGGGGGCGGACAGGAAAGAAAACTGTGGGGCCGGGTGCGGCCTGGATCAGTCTGGACATACCGCACCCGGAGATGGAAGGAGCAGCGAACCCCACCAGCACCCTGGCCCGCAGCCTCCTGCAGGCTGAACCACCGTGCAGCCTAACGGAGTTGCTGGCACAGCTGCCCAGAGACCCGGAGTGTGTGCGAGCTGCGCTGGAGGATTTAAATCGGAGGATGGTCCGGGCGCAGCGAGATGTGTTTGCCGGGTGGAAGGAGGAGTTGGCCCGGCAGCATGGAACCCGCCAGCAGGAGACATCGCGAGGACCGAGCAGCGCGCCTGCCTCCGAGGGCGGTGAAGGTGGACCGGCGGCCGCGGACGATGCCGCGGAGGAGGCCATAGAGACTGAGGCAGGTAACGGGGACGTCATCACCCCAAGCCCTGAGGCCACCAGCCTGCCCCCACCTTCCGCTGCGGGACCCGAAGCCCCGGGGACCGTGCCAGACACCACACCTCCACCACTGTCAGCTAGGCCTCAGGCTGCAAGCGTCGCTGTCACGCCCCGCCCCGCGCCGTGCCCTTTGAACCCGGGCGCAGTAAAGAAGGAGACGCCAGAGGCCGAGACGCAAGGCCTAGTGCACCCGGCCACCGCTGCCTCACCAGCGCCCCCTACCCTGGCTGCGCCACTCCCGGGCATGACCAGCAGACGATCACCGGCCTGGTCGCAAGGCCGAGTGCCCCCGGGCGCTGCTCCCCGACTGGGGTCCCCTGCCATACCACCGCTGGGCGTGGACCTGTTTGCCCATCATACTGGTCTGGATGGACTGCCGCTGGAATGGCCGGCTGAACTGACCAGCGGTCAGCCCTGGAAAACCCAGCCCCCGCGCGAGCCTCTGATACCGGCTCCAGAGCCCGTAGAGGACACCCCGCTCCCGCTAGAAGAAGCCCAATTTGAGTGGGACCCCACTGGCGAAAATCTAGAGGGGTTCCCCCAAGAAACCCGGGCAGACACAGCCCGTCGCCTGGAGTCCTGCCGTCAGCAGCTGGCCACTTTCGAGAGAGAGCGGCGGCAGAGACGCAGCAGGGAGGAGCGACTCCAAGCCCGGAGCGCAAAGCGGAGAGCCCGTCAGGAACTCCACGCCTTCCGCGGTCCCCGAGCCACCGGGACCGTAGTAAAGTTCCAGCTGGAGCACGGCTAGGGCTTCATTAGAGACCCGGAGGCCGCAAACGACGTCTTCGTGACCAGAAGGAACGTCGAGGGTCACCTGCCAGAGGGACATCACGGACGTGACCTGTACCCTGGTGACGTGGTCACTTACACCCGGCACAAAGGAGCCAAAGGACTGTACGCCCTCCACATCCACCGTTTAACCGAGGAGGAACTGCAGTACCGCCCAGACACTGAGTACCCAGAGGGTCCGGACGGACCTGAAGATTACCCGGAGGAGCAAGGAGCATCAGGAGGACGCCGTTACCAATAAACGGTAAAGTGGAACTGTATATAGTTACCCGTCAGGGTATGAGAATTGATGTTGGAACTGTTACTGGACTGAAGTGTGGTCCCCGTTGGGACTAATGTGGACTGTTACCTGCCAAAGTTACCCCCTATATCCCTTACCTGGCTGGGGACTGAGAACAGCCATCCCTTTCCCTACCTGGCTGGGGACTGAGAACAGCCATCCCTTTCCCTGACCTGGCCGAGGACTGAGAGCGGCCATCCTGTAAATAGTTGCGCTTCTTAAAGCGCCCCCTACTGGTTTTATAAAAAGACTGCAATGTCTACATCAGAACAAATTAATTGGACTGTTGCACCTTTAAGAAGAAGGAACACCTGATCGCAAGTTGCACCGCGGCCAGAACTCAAGAATGTGTTTTTGAAAAAAAATGTTTTACTTGAAAATGTCTTATGTGAAGAAGTTTAATATGCTGCTAAAATAGTAATGCAAAAGTTTTATATAGTGTTTTATAAAAGAGTTCCGGTGGCATTAGCAGGATGTTTTATGAAAGTGTAACCAGTAACGTTAAAAAGAGAAGAATACCTCCCATAGAGGGATGAGTTAATAGTTAATGTCTTATATGCAAGTGCACTCTAAAAATTTGTATGTTTAAAATTGTTTTTACTGTTTTCCAGCCCGAGGACGTGCTGTGATTTACCAGGGGGGAATGTAGCGCCCCGAGGGTTCGGTCGCTACAGGGGTATTGCACCTCAGACCAGAGGTGTGATATTCCACTCCCGGGTAAGGATGGAGTGTGGACCAAGACTCAGTAAGCTGCATGCATCACACACACCCCATTTCCGAGGGACAGCTCAACAGTGCTCCCACTAGATAGAAGTGCAGGCACGACAGCATCTGTCCCTGGCTGGAGTGGGGAGGGGGGAGGAAAACCCAGTGATGTAGGAGCAGATAGAGGTTGGGTTTCTGGGCATAGGTAGGAGCCCATTGGTTGCAAGTCACCTGGGCTCATACACAGAGAGGGAGGTATATAAGGTGGGCACCATCTTAGGACAGTAGTTAGTTCAGTGAGAGAAGGAGCTCAGCCAGAGAGGGCTGACAGGGAGCTGTGGCTCAGCCTGGGCCCAGCTCCACGAGGCAGGCCTGGAGTGAGGGCCAGAAACAGCAGAGAGGACAGGACCAGCAGAGAGGGACAGAAAGGAGAGGAAAAAAGGAACGGAACACTAAGAGAGGCCCAGAGACACGAAGACAGAAGGAACCCCAAAGGCCCAGGAGATTGCGGGTGACGGGTTGGCAGAACAGGGTACCGGATCCCAAGTTGGTAGAGGCGACTAATCCTCAGCCAAGGACCGGCGGTCGTGATCACATCTTGGTGCGACCACTCACTACACCTACTAGAAAGGCATACCACATTGGGTCAGGGAAGTGGACATCCAACATCCCAAGAGAAGGCCCGAGGCAGCTGGACAAAAGTAGTGTCAGTGGTGGGGCACGGCCAGAGAAAGGAATCGAAGGGAGTCCTGTGCCACACTCTGGAATTGCCTGGGGGTTGACCGAGCCCCTTGCCTTGTGGACGCAGCACAGCTTGGGCAGTCACTACCGGTACCGAAGTGATTTGGAATATAAAGAACTGTGAGTAAAGCCTTTGAACTGCAATCCCACGTCTCTGTGCTTCATCGCCGCGCCAGCACTACTAGTGCTGGGACGCTCGCACCATCACTCCCATCATCTACTACACTGCCCTGGGGCTCCACTCTTCCCGTGGGGAGTCACACTACCTCAGCTGCATACACCATCAGCCCCAGCGATCTACCTTGCACCAGCGGTCCACACTGACCGCAATTCACGGGTGGCGTAGTCGGACAATTAACTTAAAACCCTATAAAGACTGCCACTGGTTTGACCGCCCTGAGCCACGGGACCAAGTCGCCGCCACGGAGACTACAACCACCAGAGACCTGGTTCCGGGTAACCCACTACACGTGTACGCTAGGCCCAGGGGGCGCGTCAGTGACATATACATGTTCCAATGGCCTCACACTTCTTTTGGGACATGTAACCATCTGCCCCACTATAGCTACAGATCTTGTGACAAAGTTAACCCTTTCTGGCCTATCAAATTTATTTTACAGATAACATCTGGTCCATTTGCATTGCCCTCGTTAAATTTGAGAAAACTTTGAGACCTTTTGCAACTTAATGTATATATTTGAATATATTTCTTTAGCTTGTGTCACAATCTTTGTCTATGTTATGTATATAATTCTCAAGGAAGTAAAATAAAGGATTTTTTATTCCAGGTTCTTTAGTCAACGTATTTCGAAGTCATTCCAGACTTCTTCCTCAGGACGCAAACCGCTATATGGTTTGTGTCCTCAGGAAGAAGTCTGGAATGATTTTGAAACACGTTGATTAAAGAACCTGAAATAAAAAATCCTTTATTATACTTCCATTTGGATCTTCATTGCCTACCAGCGGCGCGGATAAACCACTTTTGGCTCCTTTTTATTTTCTCTTTCTTGGTCGGAAGACCCGTGGATCTGCCGCAGCTATTTTCATGCGTATTCATGGTTGTTTGTCACACCGTATCCTTTTATTTGCATAATTGTTATTTTCAAATAAGACCATATTTGCGCTGTTTTGCCCCTAGTTCCTACTATATGTATATAATTCTGATCATCTGTTCATATGTATTTTGTATAAATTATCCAAGACAAAATTAAACCTATTTAGTTGAAACGTTGGTGGAATATAACCTGTCATTCCTTGCAGGAGCAAATAAAAGAACCTGAAGCATTAAAAAAGCAAATCTATCGTCTACATACTTTACTATGCTGGGATTACAAATCAATTTAGTATTTCACCTTCTTGCTGTTCCTCACATGTTTGGAATAAAGTAACAGATTTTTTATGCATTGGTGAGTGTTGCATCTGTTGGATATATTTATTTCTTTGTAAAAAAAAAAAAAAGTGCATCCTGGTGTAATGCTATAAAAAGTACCATGATTATACATTTATAGAAACGAGACAGAAGAAGAATCGATGAATTCAAAATGTGGTACTGGAGAAGGATGTCATCAATGCAAGAAGAACAAACAAATTAATTTTGGAACAAATCAAGCCAGACATGTCACCAGAAGCAAGGATCACAAAGCTACGGCTAGTCTACTTTGGACACATCATACGAAGAGAGCAATCACTGGAGAAGGACATCATGGTGGGAAGAATAGAAGGAAGAATAGAAGGAACAAGGCATTCTTTGCTCCCCTTCTTCCCAGAGATATAACTTTTTTATTTTTCAGTCAAAATGGCCATGTGAGGGCTTGTATTTTATGGGACGAGTTGTACTTTTGAACGACACTATTGGTTTTACCATATCGTGTACTGGAAAACGGGAAAAAAATCAAAGTGCGGTGAAATTCCACAAAAAAAGTGTATTTTCACAATTGTTTTTTGGATTTTTTTTTTTACCATGTTCACTTATTGCAAAAACTGACCCGCCATTGTGATTCTCCAGGTCATCATGAGTTCGTAGATACCAAACATGTACAGGTTCTTTTTTTATTTAAGTGATGAAAAAAAAATCCAAAGTTTGCAAAAACAAAGTCGCCATTTTTCATGATCTGGGGCCGGGTGAGGGATTATTTTTTGTGCGCCAAGCTGACGTTTTTATTGATACCATTTTGGGGTAGCTACGATCATTTGATTGTCTTTTATTGAAATTTATTGCAATGTTGCAGCGACCAAAAAGCATTACACCATTTAGCGATTTAATTAATTCTTTTTATATATTGATAGATCGGACATTTCTGAACTCAGCAATACCCAATATGTGTATATTTATTTTTTTATTGTTTTATTTTGAATGGGGCGAAAGGGGGGTGATTTTTACTTTTATTTTTTTTTATTTATTTATTTTTTTACACTTTTCAAAAAACATTTTTTTCTATCTTTCACTATCTTCAATAGTCTCCATGGGAGACTAGAAGCTGCGATCATTCGATCGCTTGTGCTACACACAGCAGGGCTGTACTAAAGTGCTCACTTGCTATGAGCGCTGACCACTGGGTGATGCTCATAGCATCCCGGCAATGACAACCACAGGGGTCTCATACAGACCCTAGGCTGTCATGCCAACCCATCGGCGACCCGCAATCATGTGACACCGGCACCGATGGGCGGGACTAGTGACGTCCTACCATCACGACCATGTTAAATGCCGCTGTCAGAGATTGATAGCGCCATTTAACATGTTAACAACCGTGGATTGTGATTCCATCTGCGGCTGTTAGGGGCACATGACAGCTGATTAGATAGTCGGAGCTCACCTGGGGTGCAGGGATGTGATCTTGGATGACCTTGGACTCATATGTCCAAGGTCGTAAAGGGGTTAATTATGTAAAAATCACACAATGTGATTTTCTGGATTTTTTTTTAAAGATTCTGCCTCTCACAGTTGAAGTGTACCTACGACAAAAATTACAGACCTCAATTCTTTTGTAGGTGGGAAAACTTGCAAAATCTGCAGTGTATCAAATACTTATTTTCCCCACTGTATCTCATATTTAACTATCAAGCTACTGGTTTTTATCTGTATCAATCTACAGTTTATATTTCCACCAATTTCTGATTGCTGGTGGTCAGACTCTCCGCACCCCTAAAGATCAGCTGACTGGCGGTAATATACAGACAGCACTGTTGTATCGGCACTGTTGTATCGGCACTGCTGTGTGGTGCCTAATGCATAGCTGTTTTACAACTGTAACTTCTGCCTTTCAGACACAGTGGTGCGGTGCTTGTTCTCTGTGTAATCATTGGGTTCTGATAACAGAATGTGTTGTTTATACAAATCCTCATCCTGAGAACAGCCAGTGGTCCATCGCCCCGTGTCCCAGAAAAACAGTTTTACTCACCTTTGGAAGAGCATATTTTGGAAGTTTCATCTGCACAAAGTCGTTTCGCCGGTAGGATACATAGTATTTACTCTGGTTTCCTGCGGTTGTCTGCAAAAAAAAAAAATCACAAGAAAATTGTAAAATAATAGAGCAATAGTGTAAACTATAGAAAATAAATTACATAAATAATAATTGTGATTGTTTAATGCACTTCATTTAGCACAACTACTATACTATAGGAAAGAAATGACACATACTGTACTGATACTGAGTTATAATCTGTATTATACTCCAGAGCTGCACTCACTATTCTGCTTGTGCAGTCACTGTGTATATACATTACATTACTGATCCTGCACTGATCCTGAGTTACATCCTGTATTATACTCCAGAGCTGCACTCACTATTCTGCTTGTGCAGTCACTGTGTACATACATTACATTACTGATCCTGAGTTATAATCTGTATTATACCCCAGAGCTGCACTCACTATTCTGCTAGTGCAGTCACTGCGTATATACTGTATATTACATTACTTATCCTGTAATGATCCCAAAATATAACCTATATTTTCCTCCAGAGCTCTGGTGGCTTCAGAGCTGATTTAGTCTGGGAAATTGCATTGTAGGAAGTTTATTCTTTACACAAGACAGTTTACAATTCTGTTTTAAGAAATGGTCTCAGCCACTGTATTATATGAGTGAAGGTATGGCTTGAAGTATGTGTCTTATGAAAACGCTGCATACTGTTTTCAGCAACAACCAACAGAATTATGATTGTAGCTGTGGAGTATCATAGAGTCTTATATTCAGAATCAGTACATGATGAGAAATGCAATTCATTGACAGTGTTAATCAGCTTATTATTAGAGTACATTTGATACATTGGTTTTCATATAAGTGATTATGTTTTACTTGTCTAATTGTCTATTGCATTCTGTGGGTGGTTTCAGGGGGTTAGAAACTTTCCATTTAATTCCTAATGATAGCTGTACCCATGAGTTGGCCGTTAGGTGAATGCTCCTACGGGTCAACAGCTATTCCGTGGGATTCCACTATTCACATGCATGCTTGGTTTGGATGAGTGTGTGTATGTTTTGCATTGGAGAAGGAAGTAAGATGCTGGGATTCTCCAAATGCAACATGGTGTCCGCTAACAAATTGAATGGAAAATCGGCTCAAATTGTTAGCGGACACCATGTTGCGTTTGAAGAGCCCCTGTGTGCCCAAACATTGGAGCTCCCCCACAAGTGACCCCATTTTGGAAACTAGACCCCCCAAGGCACCTATCTAGATGCATAGTGAGCACTTGGAACCTCCAGGTGCTTCACAAATTGATTCGTAAAAATGAAAAAGTGTTTTTTTTTTTCACTTTTTCATTTTTACGAATCAATTTGTGAAGCACCTAGGGGTTCCAAGTGCTCACTATGCATCTAGATAGGTGCCTTGGGGGGTCTAGTTTCCAAAATGGGGTCACTTGTGGGGGAGCTCCAATGTTTGGGCACACAGGGGCTCTCCAAACGCAACATGGCGTCCGCTAACAATTTGAGCCGATTTTCCATTCAATTTGTTAGCGGACACCATGTCGCGTTTGGAGAGCCCCTGATGTGCCTAAACAGTGGAGCTCCCCCACAAGTGACCCCATTTTGGAAACTATACCCCTCAAGGATTTTATTAAGGTGTATAGTGAACATTTTGAACCCAGAGGTACGACACAGAATTTGATAACATTAGGTCATCATATTGAATAAGTTGTCATTAGTCTTGAGCGCAAGTGCTCGCTACTTGAGTTTGCATCAGGTACTCAGGTATGCACCATGTACTGCGTGTGCTCGAGTGACATGCTCGAGTCCCCGCCCGGATGTTTCACGGTTATTAGACACCCAAAAAAAAACATGCGGGGATCGCTCGTGCATGGCAGGCAATCCCTGCAAAGTTTTTTGGGCCTTGAAGCATATGGGGCGGAGACTCGAGCATGTCAATCAAATAACCACGATACTCAATGCATACTAGAACACCCGATGCAAACTGAAGTAGCGAGCACTTGCGCTCAACACTAGTCGCCATATCGTCATCTTTTTTTCTTACTTTTGAAAAAAATCCCAACCCCATCACAACCCTAACCCCAACCCTAACCCCAACCCCAGCCCTAACCCTAACACAACCCTAACGGTAGCACAACCCTAACCCTAGCACAACCCTAACCCTAGCAGAACCCTAACCTGAGAGTTTATTTTTTACGCCGTTCCTCATACGGTATAAGTGATTAGACGACCTTATTCTTCGGGTCGGTGAGACTACAGCGATACCAGAATCATATGGGGTTTTTATGACTGACAGCTGTCACACACTAAAAGACGCATTTTTTGTAAAATCTAGTTTTTTCATCGCCATATTTTGAGAGCTATAATTTTTCCAGATTTTGGCAGACAGTCATTTGACGGCTTTTACTTTTTGCGGGATGAGTTGACGTTGTTATTGGTGCCATTTTCATGCACGTGACATTTTTTGATCGCTTTCTATTCCGATTTTTGGGAGGCAGAATAAACAAAAAACAACAATTCAGGAATTGTTTTTTTTGTTTTTTTTTTATTCTGTTCCGCGTGTGGTAAAATTGATAAGGCAGCTTTATTCTTCGGGTCAGTACGTTTACAGCGGTACCACATTTATATCGTATTTCTATGTTTTGCACTTTTACATAATAAAAGCAATTTTATAGAAAAAAATATTTTTTAGCATAGCTTTATTCTGAGAGCTATAACTTTTTTATTTTTCGGCTGATGGAGCTGTATGGCAGCTTGTTTTTTGCGGGACGAGATGATGTTTTCAGCGGTACCATTTTTATTTATATTTGTCTTTTTGATCGCGTGTTATTCCATTTTTTGTTTGGCGATATGGTGATAAAGCATTGTTTTTTGCTTCGTTTTTTATTTATTTTTTTAACCGTGTTCACTGAAGGGGTTAACTAGTGGGACAGCTTTATAGGTCAGGTTGTTCCGGACGCGGCGATACCAAATATGTGTACTTTTATTGTTTTTTTTTGTTTTTTTTTATAATAATATTTATTGATGGGTACATTATATTTTTATTTTTGGTGGATTATTTTTTTTATTTATTTTTTTATATTTTTACAATTTTTTTTTTTTTTTTTTTCACTTTTTGATAGTTTTTATACTTTATTACTTTGTCCCACTATGGGACTTTCACTTTTTTTTCTCTGATCGCCTGCATGGCACAGGAATGCAGCACCATCCCTGTGTCATGCAGGCTGTCAGCGCTGGACAGGGAGAAGATTGTTTGGAGATGCACTGCGCATGTCCAAAAAATCTTCCTGCTGTCTGGTGACCCAGATGTTGTCATGACGACATCGGGTCGTCATGGCAATGACGCGCCCCCTGGGCCATGTTGTTAGGGATACCCGGAGCCGGATCAGATGGGGGTTGTAGTCTCCGAGTGGCTGTGACCCGGTCCGTGCCCAGGGTGTCAAACTCAGTGTGCGGCAGTCCTTGCAGATGTTCTTAGTGTCGACTACGCCACCCGTTGATTTGCGGTCAAAAGGCCGCCGCTGCAGGATGGTCCGCTGAGGCTGGTGGTGTGTGTGCAGCTGTGGTAGTATAACCCCCAACGGGAGGGGTATAGCCTCAGGGGGTCAGACGTGGAGGATGGTGGTTGTGAAGGTGCAGCAAGGAGACTCAGAGGCATGAAATGCAGTTCAGGGTTTTTACTCACTGGTGTTGCTCGGGTCACTCTGTACAGCAGTGACCACCCAAGCCGTGCTGCGTCCACCAGGTGCGGGACTCGGTCAACTCCCGGGCAATTCCTGAGTATGGTCCTGAGCTCCCTTCTTCTCTCTCTCTGGCCGTTCCCACCAGGGATCCACCTGTGTCCGGCTCCCTCGGATCTCTTGAGTGGTTGAACCTTCTCTGCTTCCCTGACCCTATGCTCGGTATGCCATTCTGGTGGATTTGGTGAGAGTCGTGGCAAATCTTGCCCACGACCTCCGGTTCCTGGCTAAGGTTTGCTTTGGCCTCCGCCAGCTTGGGATCCGGTACCCTTTTGCCGACCCTTCACCCTTATCAGTTCTCATATGGGCTCTTGGGGTCCCCTCTCGTCCTGCGCCTCTGGGTCCCTCTTCCTTCTCCTCTCCTGGAGTTACTGCTGACTCACTGACTGACTGACTGACCCTGTCCTAAGATTGTGCCCACCTTATATACTCCCTCTATGTGTGAGCTCAGGTGACCAGCACCCAATGAGCTCCTACATTTACCCAGACTACTCCCCCTATCTGCCCCTACACTACTGGGATGTTCCACCCCCCTCCCACTCCAGCCAGGGACAGACGCTGTCGTACCTGCACATATACTGGTGGGAGTACCGTTGTTCTGTCCCCCGGAAATGGGATGTATGTAGTGCATGCAGCCTACTGAGCTCAGTCCCACACTCCATCCTTACCCGGGAGTGGAATACCACACCTCTGGGTTGAGGTGCAATACCCCTGTAGCAGCCGAATCCTCAGGGTGCTACAGCAACATCCTGGAAGCCACGGCAGACAGCGCTGGAAGCCGGAAGAGGAGGTGAGTATCTGCGATCACCTCCCCTTGCCTCCGCAATGGTGCGATCGACTTCGATCGCAGCATCACGGGGGTTAATGTGCTGAGAGCGGTGCGTGACCGCTCCCTGCACATAGTACCGGGTGTTAGCTGTGACAATCAGCTGACACCCGGCGGCGATCGCGCCCGCACAGCCTGTGTGCGCGCGCGATCGCCATGACGTACTAATACGGGTCTGGCTCTTAAGTCCCAGGGCACAGACGCGTATTAGTACATCAAATGTTGTTAAGGGGTTAAGGGACCGGTCCGGAATACAGGTTAACAATGGAGGCCTGGTCAGTCTGAGAGCAACTGGGAAATCCCGCTGGTCAGGGGGAGTTTGTAGGCCTACCGTGCTGACTTCACCCTTTCTTGGCTATCCTGCTGTAGTGTAGTGGTAGCCCACGTCTCTGAGTGTACCGTGTTGTTCTCACCTGTATGACTGGCGACTCGGGCCTTCCGTGCTTCTCACCCCTCCAGGGCAGTAGTGGTCCCTCTCGTGTGGCTGAGCCTCCGGGCTTCCTTGGGCCAGAGGACTTGAAGTCCCCTGCGTGGTGGTTTTCTGCTGCTGGGCTTATAACCCTCACAGCCTCGGACTCCAGTGTCCGGCTTAGTAAGTCTCTGGTCAGGATGAACTCTGCTTGTTCCCCTCCTGGCCTCGTGTTCCTCCTCTGCCTACAGGGACTCCTCAGCCTGCTGCTGACCTGTCCCTGTCTCTGGAACTTGTCTCTGTCTGGACTCGACTGACTAACCCCGCCCCAGATCCAGTTTATAAAGGGCAGATTTCTCCCCTCCCTGGACTGAGACAGGAGGTGCTGCATGCTAATTGTCCCCAACCAGGGAACCTCCCACCTGCTCTCAGACATGACATTGCTGCCACTGTGGCAACCAGACCTCGGGGTGCCACACATGCAAATCAGCCCTAAAATGAATAGTGACCAGACAGATGACTACAGCCATGCCATGTTTCCTATCTATGGAAAGGCAAAATCCCGATAAAAAATATGACAGCGATATCGAATGCCTGTGATCACCAGGAGTGAAGATATCATGAATGTTGGGAATCTCATCATTTTCTGAGACTGAAGCTACATCACATGACAAACCCTGATATGAGTCATCAAGGGGAGATGTGTGGATGTAACTTAGGTGCTGATAAAAATACAAGGCAAATTATGATCTGGGTTCAATGTTAAGGTAGATACATATCAGTGTAGGCTTGATTGACGTTAACCAGTCGTTTTTCAATCAGATTGCTTCCATCCGCTAAGCTGAGCCATCTCTGTGACTAGAGTTTAGTAAGTCTTATTTTATGTAATTGTATATGCTGTATTGTTTTGTCCCCTTTGTAAAATCGTTTGTATATTTTTAAACACTGCTTATCTTTCTGGATTAAATATAAAATGTAATAGTTCTGATCCTCTTGTTCTGTAAACCGCACCCCAAAGCCATGCGCTACCTGAAACCAGGCATCCAATCGGCCTATAAGTCATTGGTGGTGGCAGGGAGTAGTTACTTTTGTTAGTGCGGAGCTGGCAGTGACCGTATCGGGAGTATATGCATATATTCCATGCGTTGGAATCGGAGGTGTATATACCATACGCTCAGTTAGTTTCCCAATAACCGGCCTAGTAGTAGTAACAGCCTGCAGCCTCCTCCGTTGATCACCGGTCAATCATGTAATTGTCCTGATGATAGGGGGCAGCAGAGGGTTGTTCGTGACAAAACGATAACAGCGTGGTGGGTTCCGCGTGACCCCGGCTGTGATCTTTGACAATTGGTGGCAGCGGTGCGATCTGTGTGATCTCTCTGTATTCATCCTTGACAATGTGTTTATGTATTATTTTCTCTTATTGAACCTCTCCATATAGCCACATATAAAATCTGCCCACATATCTCAAGAGCTAATTTCAGGAACTGTTGTTGGAAACAAAGGGTTTTCCAGTACTTGATGTCGCTAGAGGTAGCGGTGATTGTAAATTCGCATGTAGCAGCAGAACCTATGTTTACCTTCTATTTTCATAAATCACTCAACATCGCTTCATATCTCGACAATGTGCAGTTCATAAAGGCAGAAGCCATTTATACCATCAATCACTGTCCTTCCTCATCACTGCAGAATGAACATCAAGCAAAATGAATTACCCCTATCTGCTGCTGGTAGCACTTTTGATTTAAATTCTTTATTTTGACACAAGCAAGAGATTCAGGAAGTAACAGTGAAGTGGCTGGACACCACACAGAATTTAATTAGATTACGTAGATTTATGGGCCAAAGGGACTGTATAATACATCCTGCTGTGCCTGGCGTTTTGATTATTTATTGTACTGAACACTGGAACAGTTATGTCTTCAGATAAAGTTACAGAAAGATCAAATATAGCATCACTTTCATATTTGTAAAGACAGCAAAGGCATACCTTGGTAGAGTCTGATAAGCAGAGGCATTCCTCTGAGGCTTATGGTAAGCAGGAGCATACCTCTGAGGATTCAGGTAAGCAGGGGCATTCCTCTGTGGAGTCTAGTAAGCAGAGGCATAACTCTGTGGAGTCTGGTAAGCAGAGGCATAACTCTGTGGAGTCTGGTAAGCAGAGGCATAACTCTGTGGAGTCTGGTAAGCAGAGGCATAAATCTGTGGAGTCTGGTAAGCAGAGGCATAACTCTGTGGAGTCTGGTAAGCAGAGGCGTAACTCTGTGGAGTCTGGTAAGCAGAGGCATAACTCTGTGGAGTCTGGTAAGCAGAGGCATAACTCTGTGGAGTCTGGTAAGCAGAGGCATAAATCTGTGGAGTCTGGTAAGCAGAGGCATAACTCTGTGGAGTCTGGTAAGCAGAGGCGTAACTCTGTGGAGTCTGGTAAGCAGAGGCATAACTCTGAGGCTTCTGGTAAGAAGGTGCATTTCTCTGAAGTGTCTGGTAAGCAGGGTCATACCTCTGAATTGTCTGGTAAGCAGGGGCATACCTCTGAGGCTTCTGATAAGCAGGTGTATTCCTCTCAAGTGTCTGATAAGCAGGGGCATACATGTGAAGTGTCTGGTAAGCAGGGGCATACCTTTTAAGTGTCTGGTAAGCAGGGGCTTACATCTGAAGTGTCTGGTAAGCAAGAGCATACCTCTGAAGTGTCTGGTAAGCAGAGGCATACCCATGAAGTGTCTGGTAAGCAGGGGAATACCTGTGAAGTGTCTGGTAAGCAAGAGCATACCTGTGAAGTGTCTGGTAAACAGGGGCATACCTCTGAAGTGTCAGGTAAGCAGGAGAATACCTTTGAAGTGTCAGGTAAGCAGGGGAATACCTATGAAGTGTCAGGTAAGCAGGGGAATACCTGTGAAGTGTCTGGTAAGCAGGGTCATACCTGTGAAGTGTCGGGTAAGCAGGGGCATACCTCTGAAGTGTCTGGTAAGCAGGGGCATACCTATGAAGTGTCTGGTAAGCAGGGGAATACTTGTGAAGTGTCTGGTAAGCAAGAGCATACCTCTGAAGTGTCTGGTAAGCAGGGGCATGCCTCTGAAGTGTCTGGTAAGCAGGGGAATACCTCTGAAGTGTCTGGTAAGCAGGGGTATACCTATGAAGTGTCAGGTAAGCAGGGGGATACTTGTGAAGTGTCTGGTAAGCAAGGGAATACCTGTGAAGTGTCTGGTAAGCAGGGGCATACCTCTGAAGTGTCTGGTAAGCAGGCGTATACCTATGAAGTGTCTGGTAAGCAGGGGAATACCTGTGAAGTGTCTGGTAAGCAGGGGCATACCTCTGAAGTGTCTGGTAAGCAGGGGTATACCTATGAAGTGTCTGGTAAGCAGGGGAATACCTGTGAAGTGTCTGGTAAGCAGGGGTATACCTCTGAAGTGTCTGGTAAGCAGGGGTATACCTATGAAGTGTCTGGTAAGCAGGGGAATACCTGTGAAGTATCTGGTAAGCAGGGGCATACCTCTGAAGTGTCTGGTAAGCAAGGGAATACCTGTGAAGTGTCTGGTAAGCAGGGGTATACCTCTGAAGTGTCTGGTAAGCAGGGGTATACCTATGAAGTGTCTGGTAAGCAGGGGAATACCTGTGAAGTATCTGGTAAGCAGGGCATGCCTGTGAAGTGTCGGGTAAGCAGGGGCATACCTGTGAAGTGTCGGGTAAGCAGGGGCATACCTGTGAAGTGTTTGGTAACAGGGGCATATGTGTGAAGTGTCTGGTAAGCAGGGGCATACCTGTGAAGTGTTGGGTAAGCAGGGGCATACCTATGAAGTGTCAGGTAAGCAGGGGAATACCTGTGAAGTGTCTGGTAAGCAGGGGCATACCTCTGAAGTGTCTGGTAAGCAAGAGCATACCTCTGAAGTGTCTGGTAAGCAGGGGAATACCTGTGAAGTGTCTGGTAAGCAGGGGCATACCTCTGAAGGGTCTGGTAAGCAGGGGCATTCCATTAAGGCTTCTGGTAAGCAAGGGTTTACCCTTGAAGTTTCTGGTAAGCAGGGGAAAACTTCTGAGGTGTCTGGTTACCAGGGTATTCCACTGATGCTTCTTCTAAGCAGGGGTATACTTCTGAAGCATCTAGTAAGTAGGAGCATAAGTCAGAGACTGTCTGGTAAGCAGGGACATATCTAACGCGTTGTGTAATTAAAGAGCACACGCCTGAGATTTCTTAGAAGTAAAGTCACACCTCTGAGGCATCTCTAACATCTCTTGAAATCAGGTAAGACATTTCTAAATCTGCTGCTTAGCAAAAAGACACCTTTGGGTGTTTCATGGAATTGAAACATTGATGGTATAACTTTAATAATATGATTTAATTTAGTGAAAAAAAGTGGGTATGATCATCACTAACCAGGGACTGCAGCTCAGTCCTAAATGCTATGGTACCTTCATTCTATAAATTAAAGGGGTCACAGGGTTGGGCTCCCATCAATCAAACATTGATGTTCTATATACTGAACATCTGTGTAGGTATACAGTGAAGGAAATAATTATTTGATCCCTTGCTGTTTTTGTAAATTTCCCACTGACAAAGGCATGAACAGTCTATAATTTTAAGGGTTGTTTAATTTTAACATTGAGAGATAGAATATCACAAAAAAATCATGAAAATCACATTGTATAAATTAGATACATTATTTATTTGCATTTTGCAGTGAGAAATAAGTATTTGATCCCTCTGGCAAACAGCACTTAATACTCGGTGGCAAAACCCTTGTTGGCAAGCACAGCAGTCAGACGTTTCTTGTAGTTGATGATGAGGGTTGCGCACATGTCAGGAGGAATTTTGGTCCACTCCTCTTTGCAAATCATCTCTAAATCATTCAGATTTTGAGGCTGCCACTTGGCAACTCAGATCTTCAACTCCCTCCATAAGTTTTCTATGGGATTAAGGTCAGGAGACTGGCTAGGCCACTCTATGACCTTAATGTGCCTCTTTTTGAGCCACTCTTTTCTTGCCTTGGCTGTATGTTTTGGGTCATTGTCTTGCTGGAAGCCACGACTCATTTTTAATGTCCTGGCAGAGGGAAGGAGGTTGTCACTCAGGATTTTACGGTACATTGCTCAATCCATTCTCCCATTGATGCAGTGAAGTAGTCCTGTGCCCTTAGCAGAGAAACACCCTCAAAACATAATGTTTCCACCTCCATGCTTGACAGTGGGGACGGTGTTCTTTGGGTCATAGGCAGCATTTCTCTTCCTCCAAACATGGCGAGTTGACCACAGCACCTTCTCCCAATAACTCACAGAATCATCCAGGTGTTCATTGGCAAACTTCAGACAGGCCTGCACATGTGCCTTCTTGATCAGGGGGACCTTGCGGGCACTGCAGGATTTTAAAGCTTTAAGGCGTAATGTGCTACCAATGGTTTTCTTGGTGATTGTGGTCCCAGCTGTCTTGAGATCATTAACAACTTCCCCCCTGTAGTTTTAGGCTGATCTCTCACCTTCCTCATGATCAAGGATAACCCACGAGGTGAGATTTTGCATGGTGCCCCAGATCGATGTCGATTGCATGTCATTTTGTATTTCTTCCATTTTCTTACTATTCCACCAACAGTTGTCTCCTTCTCACCCAGCGTCTTACTTATGGTTTTGTAGCCCATTCCAGCTTTGTGCAGGTCTATGATCTTGTCCCTGACATCCTTAGAAAGCTCTTTGGTCTTGCCCATGTTGTAGAGGTTAGAGTCTGACTGATTAATTGAGTCTGTGGACAGGTTTCTTTTATACAGGTGACTATGTAAGACAGCTGTCTTTAATACAGGTAACGAGTTGATTAGGAGCGTCTAACTGGTCTGTAGGAGCCAGAACTCATAATGGTTTGTAGGGGATCAAATACTTATTTCTCACTGCAAAATGCTAATAAATTTATCTAATTTATACAATGTGATTTTCATGATTATTTTTTGGATATTCTATCTCTCAATGTTAAAATTAACCTACCCTTAAAATTACAGACTGTTCATGTCTTTATCAGTGGGCAAACTTACAAAAACAGCAAGGGATCAAATACGTATTTTCTTCACTGTATATATGTTCATATATGTAAATATCTGTGGCTTTGTGTATGTGTGTGTATGGATGTATACATGTGTATACATGTGTATGCTTGAGAAAGGTCCACAATATTGGACCGAAACGTTGCTATATGGGCTAATAAATTACATCACTTCATTCTATTTTGTGTGCTGCCTCCATACTTTTTTGGATATTTCAAGGACTGGTATGTACCTGGGGGGCCTTTGCACCTGACTATCTTTTTTGTGCTGTTTCCTGTTTTTTTGCTTTTTGTGTATGTAGTAGAGATTAATCAAATCAAGTCCCGGCAAATTTGAACAATTTGCAATCAGATTCATTCAAATTTCCAAAATTATGCCTACTGCCATTTTACACATTGCAGAAGATAGCATTAGCCACAGAAGGCTGACATGACATCAGACGTGACAGTATGGCCTTACCGATAATGCCTTGCTGATATCACATTATATACAGTAGCGCAGCCAAGTAGGAGGGACTATCAGAGCATGAATAAAAGCTGAGGCAGAGAATGCAGCAGCAATTTTACAATAGTGAGAGGACGTCAAAGCTAACAGCTCAGCATTTGAGACAGGAAGAGAAATCCCTAAAACATTTGACAAATATTCCAGGCGGTTTTGTGTTGTATAACTGCAGCATTGAAAGAAATGAGAGTAGTAGTCTGTAAATAATATAGATGTTCAATTGATAGGGAGAGAGAAAGGAGAGGTGCCAGCAGCACTGCCAGACTCAGTGGGATTGATCAGTGATATGGTGCAGCTGGCATCTTTCCTGTTGCATTTGAATTATAATTACTCCTTTTTTCTTCATTCTTAATGCACTAGAAAGCAAATCTAAGCTTTAACACATATTCTGGTTTGTTTTGCACGTGTTTCTTTACTTCTTGTTTGCATGTGTATTCTTTAATGGTTTTGCTGCCTTCAGTCTGAATCTACAATGTGGACATTCCAATAAGAACAAGGAAAATCACTGCATCAACAGATGTGTCCAAACTTTTGACCATATATATATATATATTTATATATATATATATATATATATCTATATGTTGCAGGCACGCCGCTAGGTTCAGATAGGGGTGAGACAAGTTACATGAATTCTTTGGAATCCTGGGGGAACCATTACTCAGGGTGACCATAGACCATGTGCTGCAGCTTCTCTCAGGCACACAGGGGTATTGACCCTCAGGCACAGACACGTAGGTTGTTTCACTTGCTGACCAGACACACTTGACAAGAGTCCTTATAAACGGTAGAACAGTAGCATTTAATAAGAAGCCGCACAGCCAGTGCAAGTTAAGTCTTATGGGCAAAAGGCTCCAGTAATAACAGTACAGTTTCCTTAGTAGCACAGCAGTTCACAGTCTTCCCAGTAGTACAGGACAGCACAGTTCTAATGCAAAGGCACATTAATGAACACAGCATTCTTTACAGCACAGTGAGATGGAGGAGGGGGGAGGGTTTGTTCAGGGAGATGATCCCTGTGACACCATTTCTTCCAGTCCTTATCTTTATGCCTGACAATACTCTGCACTGCTAGTTCAGGAACTCTACCTGACCTGTGCTTAGCTTCACTCCTGACTTGAATCACACACCACCTTTCTCTTCAGCTCCAGCCAGACAGTAAACAACTTCCCCACAATCCCCATGGGGCTCTGCTAAGACACACCCCTTCTCCTGTGACTGTGTTAACCCCTCTAGTTGCTGGATGCTTTTAAAGCACCAGCACTACTTCTGCATGTCACATATATATATATTTATTATATTTATATTGTGACAAGGTCACTGGTAAAATATTGGAGGGGAGATATGTGTCACTGAGGATGTTAGCTTCAGTGATGTGAACTTGGAAAAATGCTTCAGAATACTAAGTGCTGAGAGGGGTTAATCGGCCATATTAAGGGCTGTTTTTTTGTTGACATCTGAAGAGTGGGTGGGAGGCTGTTCACCATATCTCGACCCCAGGGTGTGGTCCAAAAAGTAAATAGGCAGCCTTCTGACTCCTTCAGTGCTCAGTGTACCTGGAGATGAGAGCTCCAAAGCTGTGCTAGTGGTAAAGAGAAGGGAACAGTGTGTGTTTTTGTTATCCTGAGAGGGCGGATCCCCGCAGCCACACAGACTGTACTGTATGTTATTTTGTTTTCCCATTATGCCAGAAGTGTCGAGTTTATTTTACTTAACACTGGTTTATGCAGCATGTTTTTAATAAACCAGTGCAGTATTTAAACGAAAAGTGTTCCTGTGTCTACCTCTGTAAGCAGCCAAGTGAGCCAATCTACCACAATATATATATACAGTACAGACCAAAAGTTTGGACACACCTTCTCATTTAAAGATTTTTCTGTATTTTCATGACTTTGAAAATGTACATTCACACTGAAGGCATCAGAACTATGAATTGACACATGTGGAATTAAATACTTAACAAAAAAGTGTGAAACAACTGAAAATATGTCTTATATTCTAGTTTCTTCAAAGTAGCCACCTTTTGCTTTGATGACTGCTTTGCACACTCTTGGCATTCTCTTGATGAACTTCAAGAGGTAGTCACCTGAAATGGTCTTCCAACAATCTTGAAGGAGTTCCCAGAGATGCTTAGCACTTGTTGGCCCTTTTGCCTTCACTCTGCGGTCCAGCTCACCCCAAACCATCTCGATTGGGTTCAGGTCTTGCGACTGTGGAGGGCAGGTCATCTGGCGTAGCACCCCATCACTCTCCTCCTTGGTCAAATAGCCCTTACACAGCCTGGAGGTGTGTTTGGGGTCATTGTCCTGTTAAAAAATAAATGAAGGTCCAACTAAACGCAAACCGGATGGAATAGCATGCCGCTGCAAGATGCTGTGGTAGCCATGCTGGTTCAGAATGCCTTCAATTTTGAATAAATCCCCAACAGTGTCACCAGCAAAGCACCCCCACACCATCACACCTCCTCCTCCATGCTTCACGGTGGGAACCAGGCATGTAGAGTCCATCCGTTCACCTTTTCTGCGTCGCACAAAGACACAGTGGTTGGAACCAAAGATCTCAAATTTGGACTCATCAGACCAAAGCACAGATTTCCACTGGTCTAATGTCCATTCCTTGTGTTCTTTAGCCCAAACAAGTCTCTTCTGCTTGTTGCCTGTCCTCAGCAGTGGTTTCATAGCAGCTATTTTACCATGAAGGCCTGCTGCATAAAGTCTCCTCTTAACAGTTGTTGAAGAGATGTGTCTGCTGCTAGAACTCTGTGTGGCATTGACCTGGTCTGTAATCTGAGCTGCTGTTAACTTGCGATTTCTGAGGCTGGTGACTCGGATAAACTTATCCTCAGAAGCAGAGGTGACTCTTGGTCTTCCTTTCCGGGGGCGGTCCTGATGTGAGCCAGTTTATTTGTAACGCTTGATGGTTTTTGCAGCTGCACTTGGGGACACTTTCAAAGTTTTCCCAATTTTTCGGACTGACTGACCTTCATTTCTTAAAGTAATGATGGCCACTCGTTTTTCTTTGCTTAGCTGCTTTTTTCTTGCCATAATACAAATTATAACAGTCTATTCAGTAGGATTATCAGCTGTGTATCCACCAGACTTCTGGACAACACAACTGATGGTCCCAACCCCATTTCTAAGGCAAGAAATCCCACTTATTAAACCTGACAGGGCACACCTGTGAAGTGAAAACCATTTCCGGTGACTACCTCTTGAAGCTCATCAAGAGAATGCCAAGAGTGTGCAAAGCAGTCATCAAAGCAAAAGGTGGCTACTTTGAAGAACCTAGAATATAAGACATTTTTTCAGTTGTTTCACTATTTTTTGTTAAGTATATAATTCCACATGTGTTAATTCATAGTTTTGATGCCTTCAGTGTGAATGTACAATTTTCATAGTCATGAAAATACAGAAAAATCTTTAAATGAGAAGGTGTGTCCAAACTTTTGGTCTGTACTGTATATATAAAAAATAAAGGGAACACTAAAATAACACATCCTAGATCTGAATGAATGAAATATTCTCATTGAATACTTTGTTCTGTACAAAGTTGAATGTGCTGACAACAAAATCACACAAAAATAATCAATGGAAATAAAATTTATTAACCAATGGAGGCCTGGATTTGGAGTCACCCCCAAAATTAAAGTGGAAAAACACACTACAGGCTGATCTAACTTTGATGTAATGTCCTTAAAACAAGTCAAAATAAGGCTCAGTATTGTGTGTGGCCTCCACGTGCCTGTATGACCTCCCTACAACGCCTGGGCATGCTCCTGATGAGGTTGTAGATGGTCTCTTGTGGGATCTCCTCCCAGACCTGGACTAAAGCATCCGCCAACTCCTGGACAGTCTGTGGTGCAATGTGACGATGGTGGATGGAGCGAGACATGATGTCCCAGATGTGCTCAATCGGATTGAGGTCTGGGGAATGGGCGGGCCAGTCCATAGCTTCAATGCCTTCATCTTGCAGGAACTGCTGACACACTCCAGCCACATGAGGTCTGGCACTGTCCTGCATTAGGAGGAACCCAGGGCCAACCAAACCAGCATATGGTCTCACAAGGGGTCTGAGGATCTCATCTCGGTACCTAATGGCAGTCAGGCTACCTCTGTCGATCACATGGAGGGCTGTGCGGCCCTCCAAAGAAATGCCACCCCACACCATTACTGACCCACTGCCAAACCGGTCATGCTGAAGGATGTTGCAGGCAGCAGATCGCTCTCCACGGCATCTCCAGACTCTGTCACGTCTGTCACATGTGCTCAGTGTGAACCTGCTTTCATTTGTGAAGAGCCCAGGGCGCCAGTGGCGACTTTGCCAATCCTGGTGTTCTGTGGCAAATGCAAGCGTCCTGCACGGTGTTGGGCTGTGAGCACAACCCCCATCTGTGGACGTCGGACCCTCATACCACCCTCATGGAGTCGGTTTCTAACCATTTGTGCAGACACATGCACATTTGTGGCCTGCTGGAGTCATTTTGTAGGGCTCTGGCAGTGCTCCTCCTGTTCCTCCTTGCTCATAGGTGGAGGTAGCGGTCTTGCTGCTGGGTTGTTGCCTCCAACGGCCCCCTCCATGTCTCCTGGTGTACTGGCCTGTCTCCTGGTAGCGCCTCCAGCCTCTGGACACTACGCTGACAGACACAGCAAACCTTCTTGCCACAGCTCGCATTGATGTGCCATCCTGAATGAGCAGCACTACCTCAGCAACTTCTGTGGGTTGTAAAGTCTTTCTCATGCTACCACGAGTGTGAAAGCACAACCAACATTCAAAAGTGACCAAAATATCAACCAGAAAGCATTGGTACTGAGATGTGGTCTGTGGTCCCCACCTGCAGAACCACTCCTTTATTGAGGGTGTCTTGATAATTGCCAATAATTTCCATCTATTGTCTATTCCATTTGCACAACAACATGTGAAATTGATTGTCAATCAGTGTTGCTTCCTAAGTGGACAGTTTGATTTCACAGAAGTTTGATTTACTTGGAGTTATATTCTGTTGTTTAAGTGTTCCTTCCCTTTATTTTTTTGAGCAGTGTATATATATATATATATATATATATATATATACACACACATTAGTTCTGTGGCTTGGACTGTAAGTGGAACGCTGGTAACATCAGAAGCGCCATGAGTAGCCTGTCTTGTGGCTGATTCTTTCTAAACCCCTTTTAGCCAATTATGGAGCTTGTTAAGATCATAGTTTTGCAATAATGGAGATGGTGCGCTGATAGCTGAACCACGAAACGTGATTACGTTAAGTACGATGCCTATGGATTTCAGGAGGCGAGGATTTTGATTTTCTAACAGAAGCTGTATCTGATTAAAACTGGCAAGTTAGAAGTGAGAGTCTTTATAACCTTGCAAGAATCCATTAAGTTCTCCAGTCCAGCAGAAGACATGCCTATTGATTTTTTTAGACAGTTTAATGCTGTTAATTGTATGATCATTAACTCCTTAGGTGCCTGAACCTATATATATCCATCAGTAAAGATATTTCTCATTTTCATGCACTTATATGAGGTTTGAGCATGTTGCATGGAGAACCTCCTGCTGGGACCCGCACCAATCTCCAGAATGGAAAAGTTATGTTCCCTGTTCAAATGGAATCATGGTGGCCCATGATTGCTGCCGCTCTATTCAATTTTCATGGGACTGACGAAGATGTATCTGAGCAATCCACTTGGCTATCTCTGATGGTCTTCTAGAGATTTAATTGAGTGGGGCGTTCAAATGGAGCAACTGATTAATTCAAGGGTGGGTCCCAAGCCCTCCTTTCTGGTGGTCAGATGTATCTTCAACAATTTGATACATCTAGCCAAAATTGATGCATTTATTTTTTTTACAAGGGAAGCTAGTGTGTGACGGAAACCATGAAAACACAATGAAAAAGTAGTATAAAAGGAGCCAAGGCTACATTCCCCCAGTGCAAAAAACCTGCGGATTTAATGCTGCGTATTTGCTTACGGAAAATACACTTACTTTTACAGAGCCAGCATAGTGCATGAGATTTTAAGAAATCTCACTCACCAGCTGCAAAATATTTCTGCAGCGTAAATTGACAAAAGCCGCAGGTTTATTAATATAAGCTGCGGATATAGTTGTGAATTTCATCCTTTGCAAAGAGATATATTTGTGTCTTCGCGCTCCTTTTTTATAATGATATATGAAAAAAAATACTGCGACAGATATCGCTGTAGAGTGGATGCGATTTCATGAAAACTCATGCCCACTGAGCATTTAAAGAAACTGCAAACTGAGCGTTTTTGGTGATTTTTTGGCCTTTAGTCTATGGAAATATGCATTTAAAAGGAATCTCAGCATTTCTGGATTAAAAATGCATTATAAAAAAAATCGCTGCACCAGGAATGCATAAAAAAAGTGGAAAACGCATTAAAAATCCGCAGCAAAAATGCAATAATAAGAGTAGATTGCTACTGTGTATTTTGGTGCAGACATCAGCAGAAAATAAGCAGTAGAAAAAAGTAGCGTTTTTGTACATCAGCACAAGGCATAAAAGTCAAACAATATTATACTGTTTGAAAAACAGGCAAAAAAAAAAAAAAAAATAATTCAGCGTGCGCTTTCATCAGGGCATTCGGGAAGAGCCGAGGCTAAGTGTCAGAACTGGGGCATCTAATCAATGCACCATTTTTGGGTTTTATTAGGCTGGGAAAGGGCCAATATCCATAGCCCTTCCCAGCCTATTAATATCAGCCTCCAGCTGAGTCCCCTTATTTTTAATAACCAGCAAAGGCAAAGCAGACAGCAGGGGGCTGATTTTAATAGGTTGGCAAGGTTCATGGATATTGGCCCCTTCTCAGCATAATAAGACCAGCTCACAGCTGTCTGCTTTCCCTTGGCTGTTTAGTAAAAATAGGTGTGACCCCACATAATTTTTTTCATTTATTTATTAATTAACAAGTACAGTAAAATACACATGCTAGGCACTGCTCCACTCATCCTTTTGTCCTCCGCCTCTTGGATCAAGATTATTCCATGGTTCCGCTCATCCGCACTCAGTGGCTTTGCCAGAGTTGACAGCACGAGCTGCTGAGATCACTGATTGGCTGCAGGGCAGTCATGTCATCAGCATTGCAGACAGTAACAGACACCGAAGCAGCACCAGACCCGGGGAATATAATTTATAATATAATCAGGGATGTGTCCGTCTGTCCGAAGCCTCTTTAGACTGCGCCTGCGCAGTCTGGCCCTAGACAGAAGGAACACATCCACACATCCCAGACAGGGATGAGGAATGTGGCGCCAGAGATCGTTGGATGTGTAGGCACTGAACGCATACCGAGATCTCCTGCACCATAAGCACATACCTGACCGGGAGGAGTGTTGCCGCTGTGCCTCTGTTCGGGCTGGAGGCTGGGGGAGGAGTGCGGCATCGGAATCAGCGCATGTGCATAGCGCACTATCCAGCGCCATTTTAGTGAAAACACATTTGCAGTGTGTCTTCACTAAGATGACGTCGGATAACGTGCTATGCAGGCGCTATTTCCAGTGCCGTTTTAGTAAAATAACACAGGCGACACGCTGCAGGGGAGAGATGGAAAGGTGAGTAGGAGTGTTTTTTATATTTAATTGATGGATGCATAGGGGAGCACATAACAGGATGGGGGCGCAGAAAGGGGGAACACATACCAGGATAGGGGAGCAAGATGGGGGAGCATATACCAGGATGTGGGAGCATATACCAGGATGGCAGGACCAGGACAAGGGAGCACATAACAGGAGGAAGGACCGGGATGGGGGCTTAAATCCCAGGATGGGGGAGCATATACCAGGATGGGGGCACAAATACAAGGATGGGGGCACACATAATAAAATGAAAATGGGGAAGCATATACCAGGGTGGGTGAGCAAATACCAGGATGGGGAAGCATGGACCAGGATGGGGGTGCATATACCAGGATGGGGGACCAGGATGGGGGAGCACATAACAGGATGGAGGACCAGGATGGGGGAGAATATAACAGGATGGGGGACCATATACTAATAAAAATGCTTGCCACTCAGGCGTAGAACGGGTTCAATAGCTTGTTTAATATAACAGAGGGCAGTGCATTTAGTAATGCATCTTCATTACATTATCTATGTTATTCTTGCATGTAGCCGTCATTCTGTGATTTCTCGTGATGCTCACAGCTATATTAATGTGATGCCACGTACCTTCAGAAAGATGTAATCATCCTGTACAGTCAGAGAGCTGCGATCGATGTCCCCATTGAACTGAATAGCTCGTGTTTTGTCAGTGCAGTTCTGAATCTGGCATGTCACATATCGATAACCTGCGGAGCGGAATCAATAGTGGAAACATTAAGTATCTGGAAGTGACGAGTGGCGTCTTCCACAATATAAATATTGACTGCCTTTATTTGCAGTTAGGATGAGATGTGGCATAGCGAGACGGTGCCGACCACTGCAAGAGAAATGTATGAAGATATGAGTGTAGTGCATCTCGCCAAATCTCCAGAGCTGACTTCTACTGGAGCCGTGATCATACGCAACCTCAAATGCCATAAATCCCTAAATATGTGTATGAGACGTAGGAGAAAAATAGGGCCAAGGATAAAAACAGTTTTCTAAGTGTGCATTTAGATGTTTGTGCAAATCGGTCCAAGATCGGTCCCAAATGCACGGACCCAAGTGAGCAGCTTCATAGAAATATATCAATGCTCAGGTCAGACCCATGGCAAGTTTGTGCATTGCGATCCGATTTCTATGGCCATCTGAATGCACCCTAAGTAATAAGAGCTGGTTCAGATAGCCATATATTAGCATCTGTGTAGCGGATGTGGCTGCACTATAGAATTGGGAATGATACCATTTACTGTGTAATATTTTTCCTAACTCCCCCATACACATGCATGCTCAGTTCAGGGAATAAACCACTGCCAAACACATTGGGGATCCTGAAATCTGCAGGAGGAGGAGGAGAGTCAAGACACCCCCAAACACATCAGATAGTAGAAAGTGATGAGTAAGTCTGCGGAAAATCGAATTCAGTAATTTGCTCAAATTTGGACAGGAAATTGAATAGTCATCACATGTGTCTTATTATGGTCTGGGGTGTGTCCAGGCGACAGGGCATAATAACCATAGGGTACGAAATAAAATAAAATTTAACACTCCTCTCTTCCTGACCCTCATTTTGTTTATGTAACTCCCCTCTTGGTCATGGCGGTCAGCATTTACAGGTTGCCAATTTCCTTCTCATCTTGAGTCCTATCGGGTCTTGGGTCGATGCCTTGTGAGATGGGAATGTTTGGACATTGTTGCAGTATCGGACTCCGGCCACAAGAGGTATCTGTTGCCTCTAAAAGGGACTCCATGGTGGACTTGATGGTGTTTTAGTCAGTGGAAGAAGGAAGTAGACACAGCAGGTGAATCGTGTGGGATCCTGAAGCTCTGTGTGTGCAGTGTGCTGGGAACTGAGCAGAACTTTGAGGAAAGGTGTAACCTTGCCTGTGATTCCTGCCAGAGAGGAAGAAATACTTTGGGGGGGCCGACTATGGTTGAATGCAGAGTTGGATTCCCCCCAAGGCATCTGCTGTGATGTGAATGGCCTTCTGCTAGCCTGTTAGGCTAAAACTGCACTCCTGTGACAAGCCCAGGATAGTCTCCTCGGTCTCCAAGCTAAACGGAAGATTGGACGATCAGACAGCCTCTTCAGAGATCAATTAACGGCTGGTAAGTCCTGAGCTCAGGCCCCACCACAGGGATCCCAGTGGGAGCATGCATGCAGTCTATAGAGAGAGTTTGAAGCCAAACATAGATTCTCAGTTAGAGACACTGTTTGCTAATATGGCTGTGTGAACCTTAGCTAGATACTCCCCTCAGTGGGTGAGCTTGCGTATAGATAGCATAACACAATTGTAATCTTAGAGAATTGTTAAGTTTGTGAATCTCTGCGCTGCACCACTGCAGGGGCCACCTCTTGCACCCATCTGATTACATCCTTGCTCTGGGTAACTCTCGGTTACCGCATTAGGTGGAACCAGATGTCAGGCAAATTATAGTTTATCTTATAGTACATCCTGGGCTTGAATGTTGTGCAGCGCAGGGATCCTAGCTTTCCTGGGCTAGGTGTGTGTGAAATTTATCTTTGTTTCTTTCTTTCGTTGCCGGGGCAACACAGTTTCCATTTCTAGTAAAAAGTGGTTTCCTAACAAATTGTTTGGTAGTATCCTCTGTCCTCGGCCCAATGTATTCTGAGAAAAACCATCCCGGTACACGGTCTACAGCCTTATAAAGTCATAATGTAGAAAGAACTAATAGGCACCAAAGATTCAACAGGATCTGTAGCGTGAAGATATCTGGAGGCCTGTGAGTGAGGACTGGACTAAAATGTCAAGTCGGGGAGTTGCACTGATGGGGAATGTGCGATTTTCTCTTATGAGTGCTATCTATGATTTTCACAGATAGCACCATGATATTCTATGGCACTATGCACATGTCTTATTATTTCCTCAGACCAAGTGGTCTGCAGAAAAATAAGAGACACGTCCGATCTTGATCTGAGTATCAGGTTAAAATCGTCAGTGCAAATCTATGGGTCTGTGAAAAAAATCGGACTGAAGTCAGATGACACCGAGAACCTATTTTTTTACTCTCCACATCCGAGAAAAACTGATGCCACTCTGATCAAAGTCTGATCGGAATAATCGGACAGTTTTTCGTTGTGGAGACCCAGGGCCAGCGTCAGTACCCGACGTACCCGGGCAACTACCGGGGCCCTGGACCATCAGGGAGGCCCATTCGCCATCGGAGCGTGCAGCTTCCCAGGCACCGTGTTTAGGGCGCGCGCGCTCCCTCCCTCTTAAAGAGGCTGCGCGAGCCGTCCTAAAGAGTCCCCGGCCAATGGCCAGAGGACCACTCCTATATAAAGCACCTCCTTCAAAATGGAGGTGCCTGTGAAAGGTTGTTGTTTGTGTGCTAACACTCTCCTCAGCCCTCAGGTTCCAGTGCCCGCCAGCCTGTCTGTCAGCCATGCCCGCCAGCCTGTCTGTCAGCCGTGCCCGCCAGCCTGTCTATCTGCCGTGCCCACCAGCCTGTCTGTCAGCCGTGCCCGCCAGCCTGTCTATCAGCCGTGCCCACCAGCCTGTCTTATCAGCCGTGCCCGCCTGCCTGTCTACCCGGATTACCTGTCAGGTTACCTGCCGTGTCCGCCTGCTTGGCTGCTTGCCTACCTGGATCATCAGTCTGGCTACCTGCTGTGCTCTCCCGCTGTACCTGTCAGCTTCAGCCATCTGACCCGTGGGAGTCGCCTGCTCTCACAGAAGGTCGGTCCTAGAGTGACACCTGGTTCACCTTCCCGGTCCCTCCTTGGCTCACGGAGTCGACTAAGCCGCCGTGCGACCAGGGTCGGTCCGAGTAGGCACTTAGTTATGCCCCTCTGTTCCCTCCTTGCATCAAAGCACAGAGGTTCCATCACCCGGACCCGTAACACTGTGTCTGGTAGTAATGACACGGCAGGGGCGACACTGTGCCTTTAATTGTGCTTGTGTGTTGCCCCTGCAGTATCAATACTATCAGACACAGCGCACTGCGCGCCGCCATGTCTGGGGAAGAGCCGGCAATCAAGCAGCAGCACCGGCGGTCCTGCAGAGATCCTGGGGGAGTGGCGCCCAGGCCCCGCCGGCGAGTGGACCCCCTGATGGTCCAAGGCCATGTCTCTGATGGCCAAAGACACGCCAGTGGCCCTGCACAGATAGATGGGACACAGGCCGGGGGCAGGTGAGTGAGGCTGGTTGCCAGCTTCCTCAATCCCCATATTAAATATATTTATAATGCGCCTGTGTGTGTGCATGTATGACTGTGCATACATATTTATGTCTGTTTTATATGTGATTTTAAGAATTTATGTGCAAATATGTACGTATGTCTGTATGTGTACGTATCTGTGTATGTGTTTGTGTATCTGCGTCTGTAATGTATGTGTGCATATCTGTGTACCGTGTGTGTGTGCGCATGTCTGCATGTGCGTGTATGTCTGCGTACTGTGTTCATGTGTGCGTGCATGTCTGCGTGCTGTGTGCATGTGTGCGTGCATGTCTGCATACTGTGTGTGCATGCATGTCTGCGTACTGTGTGTGTATACATGTCTGCGTACTGTGTGTGTCCATGTCTTCGTACTGTGCATGCGTGCATGTCTGCGTACTGTTGGTGCGTGCATGTCTGTATACTGTGTGTGCGTGCATGTCTGCGTACTGCGTGTAAGTGTATGTCTGCGTACCGTGTGTGCATGCATGTCTGCGTACCGTGTGTGCATGTCTGCGTACCGTGTGTCCGTGCATGTCTGCGTACCGTGTGCGTGCATGTCTGCATACCGTGTGCGTGTATGTCTGCATAACGTGTGTGTGTATGTTTGCGTACCATGTGTGCGTGTCTGCGTACCGTGTGCGTGCATGTCTGAGTAACGTGTGTGCGTGTCTGTGTACCGTGTGCACGTGTCTGCATACTGTGTGTGTGTGCATGTCTGCGTACTGTGTGTGTGTGCATGTGGGCGTACTGTGTGCGTGCATGTCTGCATAACGTGTGTGTATGTTTGCGTACCATGTGTGCGTGTCTGCGTACTGTGTGCATGCATGTCTGAGTAACGTGTGTGCGTGTCTGTGTACCGTGTGCACGTGTCTGCATACTGTGTGTGTGTGCATGTCTGCGTACTGTGTGTGTGTGCATGTGGGCGTACTGTGTGTGTGTGTGCATGTCTGCCTACTGTGCGTGTGTGCATATCTGCATATGTGAAGGATGAGGGGGTAGGCTGGGCCCTGTGTTGTATACCTATATTTCTCCTCCGTATCTGTGCATCAGGAATCGAGGTATGTGCTAAAGGGGCCCACTGAGACTCTTTCGCCCGGGGCCCACAAAAATCTGGAGCCGGCCCAGTGGAGACCCCACCCATATAGAGAAAGGCGGGGGAGAATATTATTTTTAACCCCCTTACACAGACCTTTTGAATTCAGCAAGATAGCAGGAGTCGCAAAAAAAAAAAAAAAAACTGATTTTGGCAAATCTGAAGTTTTGCAAAGAAGCAATTCGCTAAAAATTGACAGGTTTGGCCAACTTTCCACTAATGTGTACAGGTCTAGAGTTAGTTGTTATGACAAGCGTCATCATTGTCACCGAGACAAGATGTGAGTTATTTGATTGACAGATGCAAAACTGCCTTTACACCAGAAGGGGGCGTCACATTGGAAATGACTGCAAGCATGTTACACAATGTACTGTATTTAACATATATAAAATGAATGGGCTCACCTCCATCTGAATCTTGTATCTCCATGTGGACCAGACCTGGATCTGTATCTACTCCAGCAACAGACCTGCAGAGACACAGAGAACCATGTAAGTCACCTATAGCCTAGCACTTATTATTAGGAAATGAGAATGATATTATTCCAGCAGATGCAAATCAGCTCCACTACTAGTGTACAAATATCCATAGTAATTTACCACCAGCAAACATCTGTAATGTAGTAGTCATCATACTCCTACACCTCTGACCTTCATGAATACATTGACCATGCTGACTATTTACTGTTGATGTTGAGTAATTTTCAACTCGGTGGCAGGATACATAGTAGATAGATAGATGGATAGATATGAGATAGATAGATAAATAGATAGATAGAAAGATAGATAGATAGATAGATAGATGACAAAAAAAACTGGTCCATAATACTTTATATCAAATATGGTGGGAGTAAGGCCTCCCATGCAAAAAATATATTCCCTTATTTGCAAAAAATATATAAAAATAGAAAAAGCAGGCAGCACTCCAATATTTACCAAAAGCAAAGTAGACTTTATTTAGCCCTTATGGCCCCATACAGGCTAAATAAAGTCCACTTTGCTTTTGGAAAATATCGCAGTGCTGCCTGCTTTTTCTATTTTTAGATAGATAAATAGACAGTGAAGAAAATAAGTATCTGATTTTATAAGTTTTCCCACCTACAAAGAATAGAGAGGTCTGTCATTTTTATTGTCGGTACACGTCACCTGTGAGAGACAGAATCTCAAAAAAAATTACAGAAAATCACATTGTATGATTTTTACATAATTAATTTGAATTTTATTGAATGAAATAAGTATTTGATACAATAGAAAAACAGAACTTAATATTTGGTACAGAAACCTTTGTTTGCAATTACAGAGGTTAGACATTATCTGTAGTTTTTGACCAAGTTTGCACACACTGCAGCAGGGATTTTGGCCCACTCCTCCATACAGATCTTCTCCAGATCTTTCAGTTTTCGGGGCTGTCGCTGGGCAACATTGAGTTTCAGCTCCCTCCAAGGATTTTCTATTGGGTTCAGGTCTGGAGACTGACTAGACCACTCCAGGACCTTGAAATACTTCTTACAGAGCCAGTCCTTAGTTTCTCTGGCTGTGTGTTTCGGGTCATTGTCATGCTGGAAGACCCAGCAAGGACCCATCTTTGACGCTCTTACTGGGGGAAGGAGGTTGTTGACAAAAATCTCTTGATACATGACCCCATCCATCCTCCCTTCAATACGGTTCAGTCGTTTCTGTCCCCTTTGCAGAAAACCCCCAAAGTATGATGTTTTCCCCACCATGCTTTATGGTTGGGACGGCGTTCTTGGGGTTGTGCTCATCCTTCTTCTTCTTCCAGACATGGCGAGTGGAGTTGATACCAAAAAGTTATCTTTTGGTCTCATCTGACCACATGACCTTCTCCCATGCTTTCTCTGACTCATCCAGATGGTCATTGGCGAACTTCAAATGGGCCTGGACATGTGCTGGCGTGATCAGGGGGACCTTGCATGCCCTGCAGAATTTTAATCCATGACGGAATAGTGTGTTACAAATGGTAATATTTGAGACTATAGTCCAGCTCTCTTCAGGTCATTGACCAGATCCTCCCATGTAGTTCTGGGCTGATTCCTGACCTTTCTCAGAATCATCCTTGCCCCACGAGGTGAGATCTGGAATGGAACCCCAGACCAAGGAAGATTGGCAGTCATCTTCTGTTTCTTCCATTTTCTAATAATTGCACCAACAGTTGTTGCCTTCTCACCAAGCTGCTTGCCTATTGTCCTGTAGCCCATCCCAACCTTGTGCAGGTCTACAATTTTGTCCCTGGTGTCCTTAGACAGCTCTTTGGTTTTGGCCATGGTGGAGAGGTTAGAATGTGATTGAGTGTGTGGACAGGTGTCTTTTATACAGGTAACAAGTTTAAACATGTGCAATTAATACAGGTAATGAGTGCAGAGTAAGAGGGCTTCTTAAAGAAAAACTAACAGGTCTGTGAAAGCCAGAATTCTTGCTGGTTGGTAGGTGATCAAATACTTATTTCATGCAATAAAATGCAAATTAATTATGTAAAAATCATACAATGTGATTTTCTAGATTTCTTTGTTAGATTCTGTCTCTCACATTTGAAGTGTACCTACGATAAAAATTACAAATCTCTCCATTCTTTGTAGGTGGGAAAACTTGCAAAATCAGCAGTGTATCAAATACTTATTTTCCCCACTCTATATGATAGATAGATAGATAGATAGATAATAGATAGATGATAGATAGATAATAGATAGATAGATAGATAGATAGATAGATAGATGAGAGATAGATAGATAGATAATAGATAGATGATAGATAGATAGATAGATGAGAGATAGATAGATAGATAATAGATAGATGAGAGATAGATAGATAGATAATAGATAGATGATAGATAGATAGATAGATGAGAGATAGATAGATAGATAATAGATAGATGATAGATAGATAATAGATAGATAGATAGATAGATAGATGAGAGATAGATAGATAGATAGATAGATAATAGATAGATGAGAGATAGATAGATAGATAATAGATAGATGATAGATAGATAGATAGATAGATAGGAGATAGATAGATAGATAGATAGATAGGAGATAGATAGATAGATGATAGATAGATAGATAATAGATAGATAGATAGATAGATAGATAGATAGATAGATAGATAGATAGATAGATAGATAGATAGAAGATTCTCAGCCTTTGGAGCGTCCATTGATGATTGGAATCAGATCCTTTTATCCAGGTTGTCATATATAACCTGACCATATAACCGGCGGTATAATTACTAGCAGCCCTTGTCTTCTCACTCAGGCTCCTAATTAGAAGCAGCTTTCTTTGTATTACTCAGCTATGTTTCCATAATACCAGCAATGATGATGCTATGAACGATACTTATTACATAGTGAGACCTAATTGTTTTTTCATTCATTTCACAGGGAAATATCCTGGAGATTCCACTTCCACCCAGATCTGCGGAGCTGACGCTCATCTATGAAGCGAATGTTGTTCCGAGACTTCAAAGCTTGAAAAACACCAAACGCTCTTTCTTCAAAGGGAACAATCGCTGGTAAAGTCTCAATAATACGGCGCAGCAGAAAGTAATTATTTTAATACCTGGCCTAGTGAAATGTATTCCACAATCTTCGGTTTCCTGTACTTTAAGCCAATTTATCAAGTCAAGAACACAAAGCCATACTGAGCCTAGAATAAAGCCCAGCAATGTGTAATTAATGCCGCATAATGAATACAAGATTAGATCACCAATACTACAACAGACGATCTCTCACTCAGAAAATGAAATTCGCCCAGGAACATAAAACGATAGGGAAAAAAGTCTTATTTATCTTCTATATAAACATTGCCGAAAGAAATACATCAAAGTGCGAGGAAAAGTCATTAATGCCCAACAGGGGTGGTATATTATAGCACAGAATTAATAGTTGGAGATTCTTAATAAACCTTTATATGGAATAATATTTGCTGTTTTTTGTTTTTTTTTCTGAAAATAATGCTCAGCAAATAAGTGTATGCACTTTTAAAGGGGTTGTCGGGTTTAGAAAGCCCATTTTCATACACTATTAAAGGGCTTGTCCAGGGTGACTATGATATTACCTATCTGCAGGATACATTTCTGCTGTAATTTATGCCTCTTTTGTGGTGTCAATGATGATAAATTCGTCTTGGCTCACTCAGACGCGCTTCCTCTCGGCTGAGCTCCATCCACTTTTCAAAAAGTTGGCAAAGCTGTCGAGGACTGGCTTAAGAACGACAAAAGTTGCAAAACTTTTGTGACATTTCTATCAGTTTTCACACCAGAAAATTGGCATATACTGCTTGATGAGTCTGGCACTGTGTTCTTCAGACAGCCGTGGGACCGTCTAACGGCGGATTATGGGGAGGGTCAGGTCAGGTCAAGTTTAGACAACAAAAATAGGGAACAAAAATTTTAAAGGTATTTTATGGTTTCAGAAAAAAAACTCTGATTCCAGGTGAAGTTTCTTTAAAATAAACAAACCTTTACTCACCCTCCCTGGGTCCAGCGTGGAGTCTCCGCTGATGCTATGGTCTCTTATTTAACTGCGCTGGTAACGTCACATTGACAGCCCTGAGCTCAGCAGCTTATGCCGTCTACATCGGCAGAGCCACTGAGCTCAGTATCAATGGGATATCACCACTGCAGCCAAAAAACAGACACCGGGAATCAGCAGAGACACAGCACTGGACCTGAGGAGGGTAAGTAAAGAAAGTTTTCTGAAAGGGGACAACTTCTTTAAGATTTGATTTCCTAGCGGTCTACTGTAGAATAGGGGGTTAATATTTTACTCACCGGTGTAGAGTTCAAGACTAATTCCCATTTAAGTAATTTATGGCATATCCTCTGGAAATGGCATAAATGTTATGTAGATACAAATCCCACCTATACCTCTACAATGGCGGCTCCTGACCCCAGTCTTGTAGTTGGTGTGATCGGCGAACGTGTCTTTCTCTTTATTTACTTCTATGGGAGTTTACAGTCGAGGCAGTAAGGCTGAAGATGGCTCCATTGGGAGTTGAAACGTTGCCTTCTAAACATGGGTGAATATATGGCATTGTCACTTGAATCTGGGGGGAGCTGCCTCTTCCTAGAATTTTGAACACCATGGAAACCATTGAGTGGCATTTAGAGGGTCTTCACATGGACTTCTTGAATTGTTTATATACAGCGCCGCTCCTTTTTTGACTTTTTACAAGAAATAATATTATATAGTAAATCATTGCAAATTGTAGGATTGAGTAGGGTACTAAAGAACTGCACATGTTGTCCTGAGGAAAAGGCACAAGAGAGGCAGCAGGCTGTGCCTGTACAGCAGTGTGCATGGCACAGGTAGCCTATTCCTAGGAAGACCAGGGATCAATGTTTGGAAATAGCCTCATATCACCTACAGAAAGTAGTCTGGAGGAAGCTCACTGACAACAGCCTGACGCGTTTTACAGTCTGATTTATACAGTCGTCTGACTCCGCCCTACCTTTAGGTCAGCAATATTGCAGTCCTGGATAACCCTTTTAAGTGCAAGTAAGTTGCAAAAGTGTGCCTCACTCTGGAGGACCTGTCCTGTCCTGCATTACAAAGACCACGTATTGATTTTAAATGGATACTGTGTAATACTTCATAGTCCCTGTGGTGGCGCTGCAAGATAAATTGGACACTTACCACCAGGTTTCTCCAAAGATTACAGCCGATCACTTGTCATCCCAGAAGGATGCACTTTGGGATCAACTTATTGTCAGGCATCCTGGGCAAACAAAGGTCATTGCAATTTGTAAAATTGAGTAGGATACTGAAGAACTGCATATGTTGTCCTGAGGAAAAGGCACAAAAGAGACAGCAGGCTGTGCCTGTATAGCAGCGTACATTGCACAGGCAGCCTATTCCTAGGAAAGTCAGGGATCAATGTTTGGAAATAGCCTTTATCAGCTATTGAAAGTAGCCTGTTGGAAGCTCACTGACAACAGACTGACGCGTTTTACAATTTTCAAGTACTTGACCCTCACTGTGCTATTCACAGCTGACAACCTCTCGTTTTGCAATGCAGTTCTGATGTGATGGCAAACATGAAGATAGGGAGGAATAAGTGGCAACAGGATGTGAATAAAATATAACTTGTATTTTGGGTATTATAATTTTCCCATATCCCTAGGTTTTCTAGACAAGGACCCTTGGAAAAAGTGGGCTCAACTGTTATTGGTCCAATCACCTCCCTTCTGGGTGCTGAGAACCTGTAAAGGTGTCTAGGCTCCAAAGGGACTGTATTTGTGCTGAGCAAAGGGGAGAAATAGGCTCAAAAGTCTTAAAAGTGTTGCTGGGTTGTGCACGCGTCTTCTTGTGCAAAGTGGCTTTGGAGATAAGTGGCAGTTATTTCAGAGGCCATGGACTAACACCCGTCTTCTTCTCTTTTCACACAGGTACATGCTCTGCTCCTGCACATTCCTCTGCTTGCTGTATATGTCACCATCTAATGCTCTGCTTCCCTGATTCAACTTACTGGTACATGCTCTGCTCCTGCACATTCCTCTGCTTGCTGTATATGTCACCATCTAATGCTCTGCTTCCCTGATTCAACTTACTGGTACATGCTCTGCTCCTGCACTTTCCTCTGCTTGCTGTATATGTCGCCATCTAATGCTCTGCTTCCCTGATTCAACTTACTGCTACATGCTCTGCTCCTGCACATTCCTCTGCTTGCTGTATATGTTGCCATCTAATGCTCTGCTTCCCTGATTCAACTTACTGTTACAATTCTCCGCTTGATATTTCTGCTTTATCTGTCCCATTCCATTCAATACTCACATATGTCTGTCATTTCCCCACTGTAGATTTTATCTGATGTTTAGAGGTGCCAAACTGCAGAGCCTACAGAGTCCTAGCTCTGTCTTTGATCACCCAGCCATCTCCTGGTGAGGTGAGCAGCTGTTAATTTAGCCACAAGAAGCTCCCACAATGCCCCTCACCTGATCATTTAGTGAGCCCTATATATTTAGAAGCTCCTTAAGGGGTGCACACATGCTGGGTTGTGCACACTTCTTCTTGTGCAAAGTGGCTTCGGAGATAAGTGGCAGTTATTTCAGAGGCAGCTAGTTAGGGCAGGAGTCAGGTAACCAACACTTTGACCACTTACTCTCTTTTAACTATGTTTCTGTTAGCTCTCACTTTTTCCTCTATAGTCCTCCATTTTCAAGTATCCCCTCAAATCCCTACACCTAGTAAGGAACTGTTCATCCTCCCCATTCATCTCACCTCCTCCTCAGAATTATTCCTCAACATTCAATCCTGGATCTCCAAACACAGACAGCCACCTCATGCTCTCTCTTGCTCCCACCTGTTAACACTTTCTCTGCTCCTCCTCACTGCTGGAGATATCTCTCCAAATCCTGGTCCTCCTCGCCATATACCCACAGTTACTTCTACCTCCTATCCATGACCTTCCGCAAACTGTCGAAACCCTTCTAACCTCATACCCATCCAACTAATCCCCACTTCCTCAGTTGCACTAACAGGAGCTCTATGGAACGCTTGCTCTGTCTGCAACAAACTTTCCTACATCCATGACCTTTTCATTACTAACAAACTTTCCTTCCTCGCCATCACTGAAACCTGGTCCCCCCCCATCTGACACAGCCTCCCCATCTCCACTTTCGTATGGCAGATTCCACCTTTCCCACACCCCCCGCCCCAACGGCAACCATGGTGGAGGCGTAGGTTGTCTCCTGTCAGATACCTGCGCTTTCGCCCAAATCCTACTGCCACCCTCCGTTACACTCCCCTCTTCTGAGGTGCACTGTGTGCGCATCTATTCCCCCTTCCCTGGCTTCAACATCCCCATTGACACTTCCCACTCGTCTGTCTCTAAGTTCCTATCCCTCACTTTCTCCTTCGGCCTTACTCAGTGGTCTTCTGCAGCACTCATAAAGATGGCCACACACTGGACCTCATCTTCACCCGCCTCTGTTCCCTATCTAACCTCTCTAACTCACCTCTCCCTCTCTTTGACCATAACCTCCTCACATTCTCTACCCTCTCCTCTCCAGGTGCACAATCTCCACTCCACAAACTTACACACGCTCGCACAAACCTCAAACACCTTGACCTACACTCACTCTCTGAATCCCTCCTCCCTCTTACAGACATAAATTCCTTACACAATGCAGATGTTTCTGCCGCTTTATAAAACACCACAGTAGCTGCAGCTCTTGACTCGATCGCCCCTCTCACACATACCAAAGCTCGCACAATCAACAGGCAACCCTGGCACACCAAACTTACTAAAGAACTGCGAAGGGCCTCCAGGGTTGCGAAGCGGAGATGGAAAAGGTCCCTCTCCATCGAGCACTTCATCACATTCAGACAATCCCTCACTATTTTCAAGTCCACACACACTGCAGAAAAACAAACATACTTCTCATCTCTTATATCCTCCCTGTCCCTCAAACCTAAACAGTTACTTAACACTTTCAATTCTCTCCTTCGTCCCCAAGCACCTCCTCCCTCTTCTCTCATCTCAGCCGAAGACTTTGCCTCATTCTTCAAGAAGAAGATTGACACCATCAGACAAAGCTTTTGCCTAAAGCTCAACCCCTCCTCATATCTACTCAACCTTCCTCCTCCAAACCCCACTTCTCCACCATTACAGAAGGTCAAGTCTCCTCTTTACTCTCCAAATCACACCTCACTACCTGCGAACTGGACCCAATCCCATCCCACCTCATCCCTAACCTTACCACAGTCTTCATCCCAACCGGAACCCACCTCTTCAACCTGTCACTAACAACCGGTGTCTTCCCCTCATGTTTCAAACATGCCTCAATCACACCCATCCTCAAAAAGCCCTCCCTTGACCCATCCTCTCTGATTAGCTACCGCCCCATATCACTTCTCCCCTATGCCTCAAAACTACTAGAACAACATGTCCACCTTGAACTGTCCTCCCACCTCTCCTCCTGTTCCCTCTTCGACCGCCTACAATCTGGCTTCCGACCACATCACGCAACTGAAACTGCCCTGACCAAAGTCACCAACGACCTACTAACCGCCAAATCCAAGCGACACTACTCCATCCTCCTCCTTCTGGACCTGTCATCTGCCTTCGACACAGTCGACCATTCCCTCTTACTACAGATTCTCTCATCTCTTGGCAACACAGACTTGGCCCTATCTTGGATCTCCTCATACCTAAAAGACAGAACATTCAGCATCTCCCACTCACGCACCACCTCCCATCTCGCCCCCTATGTGCCGGTGTCCCGCAAGGTTCAGTTCTAGGACCTCTGCTCTTCTCCATCTACACCTTTGGCCTGGGACAGCTCATAGAGTCTCATGGCTTTCAGTATCAACTCTATGCCGATGACGCACAGATCTACCTCTCTGGACCCAATATCTCCTCCCTACTAACCAAAATCCCACAATGTCTGTCCGCCATCTCATCCTTCTTCTCTGCCAGATTTCTAAAACTTAACATGGATAAAACAGAGTTCATCATCTTTCCACCCTCTCATTCATATCTCCCATCTGACCTATTCATCAACGTCAATGGCTGTTCACACTCCCCAGTCCCACAAGCTCGCTGCCTTGGGGTAACCCTGGACTCTGATCTCTCCTTCAAACCACATTTCCAAGCCCTTTCCACTTCCTGCCGACTCCAACTTAAAAATATCTCCCGGATCCGTGCATTCCTCAGCAAAGACTCTGCAAAAACACTAGTGCATGCCCTCATCATCTCCCGCCTTGACTACTGCAACCTCCTGCTCTGTGGCCTCCCTTCCAATACTCTTGCGCCCCTCCAATCTATCCTAAACTCTGCTGCTCGACTAATCCACCTGTCCCCCCGCTATTCCCCAGCCTCTCCCCTCTGTCAATCCCTTCACTGGCTCCCCATTGCCCAGAGACTCAAGTTCAAAACCCTAACCATGGCATACAAAGCCACCCACAACCTGTCTCCTCCATACATCTGTGATCTAGTCTCCCGGTACTTACCTGCACGCACCCTCCAATCCTCACAGGATCTCCTGCTCTACTCCCCTCCTATCTCCTCTTCCCACAATCGCATACAAGATTTCACCCGCGCATCCCATATACTCTGGAACTCTCTATCCCAACACATCAGACTCTCGCCTACCATGGAAGCCTTGAAAAGAAACCTGAAGACCCACCTCTTCCAACAAGCCTACAACCTGCAGTAACCCCCGCCCCACCACATTACTGCATGACCTCCTCTACCCTCACCTACTGTATCCTCACCCATCCCTTGTAGATTGTGAGCCCTCGCGGGCAGGGTCCTCTCTCCTCCTGTACCAGTCGCTCACTCGTTTTGTTAAGATTATGTAAATGTTTTTGCTATGTATATCTCTATCACATGTAAAGCATCATGGAATAAATGGCGCTATAATAATAAATAATAATAATAATAATAAATAATAATAAAAGTGTATGCAAGGGGAAACACATCAGATCCTTCTGGGTGTCAAAAAATGGCGCCATAATGGGGACCCATCTTTGTGATGAGGCAGAGGTCTCCAACTTCCTTTCATGAAAGTTGTCGTTTTGTGTCAGCTGCTGAGGCTCAGGATGGAGATCACTGCTTTAGACAAATCCTAAATTAGATCAGTGGCACAAACATCCCATATCATCCTTCATCTTCTAAAATAAAAGGATTCCATTCGCAAAAACGGTTTAATTAAAATTTGCAGGTAAAGGAGAAGTGACAGCCCTGAATCTGCTAACAATCAGTGGGGAACTTCAAGGGGCTCCTCATACATCAGCTGCGCTCTTAAATATTTCATTCCCCTCACTTTGATGCCATCTCATTTCTCACAGAGAATGTCACATTTTCTGCACCTCAAAAGACCGGGGTGCATATGTCTCCTATCAAAAAAATAATGAATTCTAGAGGCTGCACCGAGCACTTTATCCCATGTGAATGATTCATGCCGCCATATGCTTCATAGCCGGCTTAAGAAATCTCCAGACATATTCAGAATATCTAGTGATGTGATAGGACGTCCTCATAATAATAATAGGAATGTAAATATATTCATTATTCATTCTTAAACCTGACAATTGGTATTACCGATTTATTATATTACTTATATTATTTAGTGACTTACATTTATATTATAGATTTATTATCATTTATTATATACCACTAATATATTCATTATATATTTATTTTTTAATAATATGTAATAATATATTTATTTCAATAATTTATATAATAATATTGATTTTATTATTTATAGATTTATTATTATTATTATTATTAATTTATGATTATATTATGTGTGATGTATTAATATATACATTATATGTTTGTAATATTTTAAAATAGATTTATTTTAATATATTTTTAAGTATTTATTTTATAAGAATGCATTTTATTATAATATTTGTTTATCTATTATATATTAATAATAATATTTATTATATTATTTATACATTTATTATTATTTATTATTATAAGTTAATAATAGCTTCATTATATATTTATTATAATATTTTATCATATATTTATTTTAATAATATATTGTTAATAATGATTTATTATATAATAATGTAATTTACTATATTATTTATAAATGTATCATTATGTTATTATTAATAATAGATTCATTACATATTTATTTTATTTACTATTAAAATAAATATTTAATTATTTTACAGTTTATTTTTTTATAATGTATTTTAATAATTATTTATTATATAACAATAATAATGATATTTAGTATATTATTTATAAATATATTATTATTTATTAATTGTATTACTATGTTATAAAATTATTAATATGTATTATTTACTGATTTATATTATATAGTATTTATTATACTATTACTCATACTATTTATTATAATATAATTTAAAAGGTTCTGCAGTTTCTTAGTATACTTTGGCCCTAATTTATCATGCAGTTTTCACAAGAACGCCTAGTGTGAACATAGCTAACAGGTGTTGCTGCGTTTTTAGTGAAAAAAAAGCAAGTACAACAGTATGTGAAAGTCATTTATTTTTGTGATTTTACCATATTGTCTTGTTCACCTGAGATAGCAGTTTGCATTAGAACAGTTTAATTTAATTAGTTATGTGTACAAAATAAACATTGGCTGAGCTAGGTGTGAGATTGAACAATACCTATGGCCCAGGGAGGTGTGAAATTGAACAATGCCTGAGCAACTGAATGGCAGACCATAGTGTGAAAATAAATAGCATTCTATTAACTCAATGCACTGCCAATGTCTTATAAAAACTATTCCTGAACAATTCACCTCCCCCCACTGTTACATTTGAAATTCTGGTCAATATGGTTTCACATATGTCTTGCATTGGTGACCTGTGTTATGCTTCTGTGGTGGAAGCAAAGCTGAACTTTGGAATTCTGAAAAACGCACCAAAAAATGCACCAAAGCCTGCATTTTTGACGCAGCTTCTTTCCTGCCAAGAGATCAGGTTTTGCTGCTGAAAAAACGCAATGTGTGAACATAGCCTCACATGGAGAAGAAATATAGTGTAAGTGCAGGATAGAAGCTGTGCTGATACATGAATGCAAGGGAAGACAGGAGCACCCTGGATACTCAGAGATCTCCCATCCAGCCTAAATTACTGGGAGAGACACTCCCACAAAAAAAAATCAGAACTTTAGAAAAGTCTGAAAACTGCATACCAGGTCTGAAAATTAATATAAGAATGATGATTGCTGACTGAGACAGTGCATTTTTAAAAAAAAAAAAACAACTAAAGTTAACTACAATTATATGTGAAAACATTTCTTTCCAGGTGAGAAGCGCCCATAGCCTATAAGATTCTGGATGCACACCTAAATGTGTTGACTTGTTGAAAGCACAAAGTTGTTATATTTTTTATGATTAAAGGGGTTGTTTCAATACAAGAACATGTTTTAAGAGATATGTAGTATTGTTGCTGTTTTTGTTCATGAATAACTCTGGTCTTTTGGACCCCTTCTTTAACTAATGGGCCCAATTGTTGTTGCTAGTATTGTTGCTGGGTCCAGTTTGCTGACCTGTTCTTAGTCCCCTCTACGACATCTATATGGACTAAAGAGCATATAAAAAAGGGCTGTCCCATGAACAGTCATAATATATCTCTCCACATCTCCTGTGTACAATATAATACGGAATTCAGAATCTTAGATTTTCCCTGTGACCCAAGAACAAACTTCAGTAAAATTCTCTAACGTAAAGGGTTAAACTACAGAGATAATCTAATTTACTCGGCTCGCACTTGTGCTCCATGCATCGCAGTTTCCAACAGCCCATTACCTTGTTAGATTTGTTGCGGCCTCGGGCAATTTCAATGTAAATTGTGTAACATAATATCATAATAAAGTCCCCATTGATGTCCAGCCCCGCGCAATGTTCTGCATTTGTACGTCGTTTGCTTTGCTCCAGGTGGAATAATCATTCCCAGATGGAACTGATTCGCGGCGGCTTGCTTTTCACATGTGATTGAGTTCAAGGGTCTTTATTGGGTCCTGGAGCAAAGACGATTCATTATGGGCTGTTATACATTTCATCAGGCTGATGGTTTCCACCAGGTTTGTCGGAGGCGCTTGGCATGGACACGCGTGTCTACTGGAAGTTAAGTCGGAGGAATGTTCACAGACTACGGAGGGATTATAGGTGCTGCGGAGCCTCGTCGGCCGGATAGGTGCTTGGAAGTCATTATATTCAAAGACTTCAAAGAGGAAAGCGAAAAGATCTATGGGGAGAAGTATTAGAAGAAGAAAGAGCTGTAGGGTCACCACAGATCACTGGTAAATCTTCACCAGGAGCAATGTACTTGTTTCTGAAGCCTAAATCTCCCCCGAGATACATTTACAGTAAATCTGGTACATAAAGGGATATGCGCATTATCAGGTTAAACAACACTGGAGACTAAACAGGTCATATAACCCTTACAGAACCGCACTTACTGATGGGGCTCAGTGCCGGAAATCAGCCCAATCACGAAGAGTTACCAAATGTTAGTCTATTGTTATATCTGCTCCAAGGAAAGATGGGTGACAGCAACTAATAATGCCAAAGCTGCATCTTGCCTTACTGTTAGGTTTCGTTCACACAACTGTAGTTTCCGTCCTCAGCGTTGTCCGTGAAAAAAGCAGACAGCACTTGGACGAATGTTATTCAATGGCGTAGCAAAGAGGAGCGATTTTTTTTTTTACAGACCGAATCTATGTCTTAAAAAAATTGATATAGATGCAATAACAAATTAGTAATACCTCCTGCTGATCAGGAAAGTGTCTAACAGTATAATAGTGGCTGTCACAATGGACATCAATAACAAATCTTTGATCAATATATCAGTAAGCAAATAATAATAATACATCCTTACCCATGGTGTGTATTGAAGGTCACAGAGGAAATAATAAACCCCAACGCGCGTTTCGTGTGTTGTATGTAATGGCTTCCTCGGGGGGATATAAAAAAGAAAATCGCAGAATGCACTAATTTCTTTTATAAATCAGATGAAACTTGGTCATTCAATTCTAAGGGTGCACAAAAGAAAATTGGATGCCACACAGATACACAGTTTAATATCTAATTTTTACGGATACATTACAATTCTGTAGCATAGGAAACTGTACATGGTCCTGTAAAAGATTAATAGCTGCGGAGGAAAAAAATGGATTGTATACGGATGACAAGTGAGAAAAAAATCATCTATGTTTTCTCAATGAAACTCTGAGAAATTTTTTATTTTTTATACGCTCATGTGAACCTATCCTTTCAATTCCTTTTGTAAAGGTTTCCAAACACTGTGGCTTTAAAGAGTAACTAAACTTTTTCTTTATTCTTTCTTTTTTAATTTTTAAAGCATGGAAGATTATGAAACTTTGCATATCACTTTATTAAGGAATTTGTCTTAATTTCTGTAAAAAATTGCATCCAAGTGGTTTTAACATTCCTCCTGTTTTCCCAGTTTTTCATTGCCTTCAGCTTTATAGATATCAGAATATATCATTTGGAGTACAGATGATGGCAGTGAAGGGGCTCTGAGTGTTCTGCTGAGGCCACGTTCCCTATGTTTGATCAGTATTTTACATCAGTATTTGTAAGCCAAAACCAGCAGTGGGTGATAAATACAGAAGTGGTGACGTGTTTCTATTATACTTTTCCTCAGATTTTTCCAATCCTGATTTTGGCTTACAAATACTGATGTGAAATGCTGACCAAATACTGAACGTGGCCTTATCAGAACAATCTTATGCAACAGCTTATCCTCAGAGTTAATGAGACACATGTGCTGATCCTTTCACTGCCATCATCTGTACTCCACATGAGCATGAACATATATCAATAAAGCTGATATATTTTTTGTGTCGCCATTCTCTGACACAACTTTTTTTTCTTTTTCAGTGGTGTCATAGAAAATATTAAAAATCTCTGAAGCTGACACTTAGATGTAGGATTGTTCAATGGACTGGTACAGGTAGATAGTTAATTAACCAGGTTAATTACCGTAACATGCAAAAGAGAGCTTCTTGTGGGACAAAGACCAGGAGGATGTATATTGTGCGTTGACAAAGAGCCATACCATTGACAGGTAAACGAGACAAGAGAAGTCCTTTCAGAGAGCTGGACAGCCATATAGACTTTTGTTGACACATAAACACAGAAGTGGGAGAAACCTTTTGTCCACAGGAAGTATATTACCAGCTCAAGGGAAATATTTTACATTTACACTGGACAACTTTTTTTTGTCTCTGTAAGAGACATGGTACACGTGCAACAAAAATTTGTCTCTGAGAGAAAATATAGAATAGGAGAATTTCTATAAATCCGATTGGGATGAGACATATATTTTTAGCGGCAGGGCTAATTGGGGAACAACATGCATATTTTTTCATATCTGTGAGCCCTATAGATGAGCTCTAAATCAACAGTGTAAGATAACTGACGACAGCTGAGTCGTGTTTGGTCTCTAAGGAAAGATAAAATCACAATAAAAATATGGTGCCAATCTTCAACTTCTAAGACCCTCCGGCAAAGAGTTAACGCATAAATTGGGGATTTCATAAAATCATGAAGGGCTGAGACCTGGCCGATGTGAGGTCATCACAGGGGAGTGTGTGGGTGGGACCCAATTCGGCATAAAAGATCAAGCTGAATGATGATCTGGGTTTGTGCTGACATAAACATTTTTTGTGTAAGCAGGGGCCACGTTCACGTAACGGCCAATCTAAGTGCTCTCCTTCAGCTAAACTGAATCGTCTCTGCGATCGGTATAGTAAGTTCTTCTGTTAATCCCTTTTATTTTCTGTGACTTTATATGCTGTATTGTTTTGTCCCCTTGTAAAATATTTGGTATATTTTTTCATAAACACTGCCTCCCTTTGGATTAAATATAAAATTTAATAGTTCTGTTCCTTTTGCTCTGTAAACTGTGCCTGAAGCCATATACGCTACCAGAAACGGTGTCCAATCGGCCGGAAAACAGATTGGTGATGGCAGCTAATAATCTTTCTTGGGTTATCGTGAAGTTGGCAGAGATTGTACGGGGGTACATATACATATTCGATGTGTTGGAATCAGTGTGTGTATATGCCATACGCTCACTGTTAGCTTTCTGATAACTAATAAGGAGCCCTCACTGATCACCAATAGAGATGAGCGGTGTTCGACTAGAACTGTTCGCCAATCTCAAATTCGAGCTGTTTTGGGCGGTGTTCGAGTTGTTCGACGAACCCGAACGATTTGCAAAAAATTCGGCTGTTCGAGGTTATGTTCGATAACTGTTCGTGCACCAAAAGCGTGTCCTGCATGTCTGGCGCTATTTAGAGCACCAATCATGCAGGGATTGTCTGCCACTCACTGTAATGCCACAGCCATGGTGGTTGTGGCATTACAGTGATTGCCCAAATCGATGGGAACAGTGCCAACAGTGAAACATGAAAAGCCGGCAATTCAGCAGCGGCATACACCTGTACCCGACAATTTAGAACCGAAAGAATAGAGCTTCACACATAGATTAGATAGATATAAACATGTCAGCCACATATATACGACGTACAGTGAAAGTGCTGCTTACTGTACTTGTCATTTAGCGTAAAGGATTTATCAAAAAAAATAATAGTGTTTTCATGCACCGTCTCTTTAAAAAAGCCGGCCGGCAATTCAGCAGCGGTACCCGACAATTTATAACAGACAGAATAGAGCTTCACACATAGATTAGATAGATAGAAACATGTCAGCCACATATATACGAAGTACAGTGACAGTGTTGCTTACTGTACTTGTCATTTAGCGTAAAGGATTTCTCAAAAAAAATAATAGTGTTTTCATGCACCGTCTCTTTAAAAAAGCCGGCCGGCAATTCAGCAGCGGTACCCGACAATTTATAACAGACAGAATAGAGCTTCACACATAGATTAGATAGATAGAAACATGTCAGTCACATATATATGAAGTACAGTGATAGTGTTGGTTACTGTACTTGTCATTTAGTATTAAAATAAAGGATTTATTATTAAAAAAATTGGCGTGGGGTTCCCCTTAATTTTAGGCTCTAGCGGAGGTTAAGCAGACGGCTGGGGCAGATGTTTGAAGCCTGGGAAGGGGGTAATACCCACGGAGCTTCCCAGGCTACTAATATCAGCCCCCAGCTGAATACATAGCCTTTACTAGCTATTAAAATGGGGGACACCCCAAAAAAAATGACGTGGGGTCCCCCCTAATTTAATAGCTAGCAAAGGCTAGGCAGACAGCTGGGGGCTGATATTAATAGCCCAGGAAGGGAACCATGAATATTGGCCCCCTCCCAGGCTAGAAACACCAGCCGTCAGCCGCCCCAGAAATGGCGCATTCATAGGATACGCCAATTCTGGCACTTAGCCTCGCTCTTCCACGCTGCCCTGGTGCGGTGGCAGGGGGTAATAGGGTTGGGGTTGATGTCAGCTTATAATGCCAGCTGACATCAAGCCCAGGTTAGTAATGGAGAGGCGTCTATAAGACACCCCCATTACTAACCCCATAGTCAAAGTTAAAAAAAACACAAACACCCAGAATAAAGTCCTTTAATTGAAATAAAGACACAATCCTTTATTGTTCTAAATTAAACCATACTTACCGTCACGCCCATTCCAGCTGAAGCCAACGATCTCCTGCAATAAAAGAAAAATAATAAAGCAACCTCATCCTTACCTTTCCATGGTTCCCACGACAGCTTCAGCTCTGCTACATCGAGATGACAGGCTGGACCGCAGCAGAACGCTGCCATCCAGCCTGTCATCCCGCAGACACTGAGAAGCGCAGGCTTGCTTGCGCTGCTCAGCGTCTCTCTGTGACGACATCCAGATGAGCCGAGTTCATGTCCAATGAACTCGGCTCACCTCATGCACGTCACTGACAGCGTGGGAAAATTCTCACGCTGAAGCGGTGAGTGCAGGAGAATTCTCCCACGCTGTCAGTGACGTGCATAAGGTGAGCTCATGTCCAATGAACTCAGCTCACCTCCTGCACGTCACTGACAGCGTGGGAGAATTCTCCTGCACTCAGCGCTTCAGCGTGAGAATTCTCCCACGCTGAAGCGCTGAGTGCAGGAGAATTTTCCCACGCTGTCAGTGACGTGCATAAGGTGAGCTCATGTCCAATGAACTCAGCTCACCTCCTGCACGTCACTGACAGCGTGGGAGAATTCTCCTGCACTCAGCGCTTCAGTGTGAGAATTCTCCCACGCTGAAGCGCTGAGTGCAGGAGAATTTTCCCACGCTGTCAGTGACGTGCATGAGGTGAGCCGAGTTCATTGGACATTAACTCGGCTCATCTGGATGCCCTCACAGAGAGACACTGTGGAGCGCAAGCAAGCCTGCGCTTCTCAGTGTCTGCGGGATGAGAGGCTGGATGGCAGCGTTCTGCTGCGGTCCAGCCTGTCATCTCGATGTAGCAGAGCTGAAGCTGTCATGGGAACCATGGAAAGGTAAGGATGATGTTGCTTTATTATTTTTCTTTTATTTCAGGAGATCGTTGGCTTCAGCTGGAATGGGCGTGATGGTAAGTATGGTTTAATTTAGAACAATAAAGAATTGTGTGTTTATTTCAATTAAAGGACTTTTTTCTGGGTGTTGTGTTTTTTTTAAATACTTTACTAGAAATTCATGGTGGTCATGTCTAATATTGGCGTGACCCCATGAATTTCGGGCTTAGGGCCAGCTGATAATGCCAAGCTGGCCCTAACCCCTTTATTACCCAGTGAGCCACCGCATCAGGGCCCTGGATGAGTTGGGTACAGCGCCAGAAGATGGCGCTTCTATGAACGCGCCATTTTCCGGGGTGGCTGCGGACTGCAATTTGCAGCGGGGGTGGCCCAGAAAGCTTGGGCCTCCCTGCGCTGCGGATTCCAGCCCCCAGCTGCCTAGTTGTACCTGGCTGGACACAAAAACAGCGCGAAGCCCCACGTCAATTTTCTTTAAATTATTTCATGAAATAATTAAGAAAAAAAGGGCTTCCCTATATTGTTGTGTCCGGCCAGGTACAAATAGGCAGCTGGTGGTTGGGGGCAGCCCGTTCCTGCCTGCTGTACCTGGCTGGACACAAATATAGTGCGAAGCCCCACGTCAATTTTTTTTAAATTATTTCATGAATTTCCTGAAATAATTTAAAAAAATTGAAGTGGGGCTTCGCCCTATATTTGTGTCCAGCCAGGTACAGCAGGCAGGAACGGGCTGCCCCCATCCACCAGCTGCCTATTTGTACCTGGCCGGACACAACAATATAGGGAAGCCCTTTTTTTCTTAATTATTTCATGAATTTCATGAAATAATTAAAAAAAATTGAAGTGGGGCTTCGCACTATATTTGTGTCCAGCCAGGTACAGCAGGCAGGAACGGGCTGCCCCCAACCACCAGCTGCCTATTTGTACCTGGCCGGACACAACAATATAGGGAAGGCCTTTTTTTCTTAATTATTTCATGAATTTCATGAAATAATTAAAAAAAAAGTACGTGGGGCTTCGCCCTATTTTTGTGTCCAGCCAGGTACAACTAGGCAGCTGGGGGCTGGAATCTGCAGCGCAGGGAGGCCCAAGCTTTCTGGGCCCCCCCCCGCTACAAATTGCAGTCCGCAGCCACCCCGGAAAATGGCGCGTTCATAGAAGCGCCATCTTCTGGCGCTGTACCCAACTCATCCAGGGCCCTGGTGCGGTGGCTCACTGGGTAATAAAGGGGTTAGGGCCAGCTTGGTATTATCAGCTGGCCCTAAGCCCAAAATTCATGGGGTCACGCCAGTATTAGACATGACCGCCATGAATTTCTAGTAAAGTATTTAAAAAAAACACAACACCCAGAATAAAGTCCTTTAATTGAAATAAAGACACAATTCTTTATTGTTCTAAATTAAACCATACTTACCATCACACCCATTCCAGCTGAAGCCAACGATCTCCTGCAATAAAAGAAAAATAATAAACCAACCTCATCCTTACCTTTCCATGGTTCCCACGACAGCTTCAGCTCTGCTACATCGAGATGACTGGCTGGACCGCAGCAGAACGCTGCCATCCAGTCTGTCATCCCGCAGACACTGAGAAGCGCAGGCATGCATGCGCTCCTCACTGTCTCGCTGTGACGGCATCCAGATGAGCCGAGGTCATGTCCAATGAACTCGGCTCACCTCATGCACGTCACTGACAGCGTGGGAAAATTCTCACGCTGAAGTGCTGAGTGCAGGAGAATACTCCCACGCTGTCAGTGATGTGCATGAGGTGAGCTCATGTCCAATGAACTCAGCTCACCTCCTGCACGTCACTGACAGCGTGGGAAAATTCTCCTGCAATCAGCGCTTCAGCGTGAGAATTTTCCCACGCTGTCAGTGACGTGCATGAGGTGAGCCGAGTTCATTGGACATGAACTTGGCTCATCTGGATGTCGTCACAGAGAGACGCTGAGCAGCGCAAGCAAGCCTGCGCTTCTCAGTGTCTGCGGGATGACAGGCTGGATGGCAGCGTTCTGCTGCGGTCCAGCCTGTCATCTCGATGTAGCAGAGCTGAAGCTGTCGTGGGAACCATGGAAAGGTAAGGATGAGGTTGCTTTATTATTTTTCTTTTATTGCAGGAGATCGTTGGCTTCAGCTGGAATGGGCGTGATGGTAAGTATGGTTTAATTTAGAACAATAAAGAATTGTGTCTTTATTTCAATTAAAGGACTTTATTCTGGGTGTTTGTGTTTTTTTTAACTTTGACTATGGGGTTAGTAATGGGGGTGTCTTATAGACGCCTCTCCATTACTAACCTGGGCTTGATGTCAGCTGGCATTATAAGCTGACATCAACCCCAACCCTATTACCCCCTGACACCGCACCAGGGCAGCGTGGAAGAGCGAGGCTAAGTGCCAGAATTGGCGCATCCTATGAATGCGCCATTTCTGGGGCGGCTGACGGCTGGTGTTTCTAGCCTGGGAGGGGGCCAATATTCATGGCTCCCTTCCTGGGCTATTAATATCAGCCCCCAGCTGTCTGCCTAGCCTTTGCTAGCTATTAAATTAGGGGGGACCCCACGTCATTTTTTTTGGGGGGTCCCCCATTTTAATAGCTAGTAAAGGCTATGTATTCAGCTGGGGGCTGATATTAGTAGCCTGGGAAGCTCCGTGGGTATTACCCCCTTCCCAGGCTTCAAACATCTGCCCCAGCCGTCTGCTTAACCTCCGCTAGAGCCTAAAATTAAGGGGAACCCCACGTCAATTTTTTTAATAATAAATCCTTTATTTTAATACTAAATGACAAGTACAGTAACCAACACTATCACTGTACTTCATATATATGTGACTGACATGTTTCTATCTATCTAATCTATGTGTGATGCTCTATCTTTCTGTTCTAAATTGTCGGGTACCGCTGCTGAATTGCCGGCCGGCTTTTTTAAAGAGACAGTGCATGAAAACACTATTATTTTTTTAAATAAATCCTTTACACTAAATGACAAGTACAGTAAGCAACACTATCACTGTACTTATTATATATGTGACTGACATGTTTCTATCTATCTAATCTATGTGTGAAGCTCTATTCTTTCTGTTCTAAATTGTCGGGTACAGATGCTGAATTGCCGGCCGGCTTTTTTAAAGAGACGGTGCATGAAAACACTAATATTTTTTTTAATAAATCCTTTACACTAAATGACAAGTGCAGTAACCAACACTGTCACTGTGCTTCTTATATGTGTGACTGACATGTTTCTATCTATCTAATCTATGTGTGATGCTCTATTCCTTCTTGTCTAAATTGTCGGGTACCGGTGTATGCCGCTGCTGAATTTGCCGGCCGGCTTTTTTAAAGAGAGTGTCTTCTGAGCAGTTTGTCAGCTTTTGGACACCTTTTGCAGGTGTTTTCTATGTGTTTCTATGTGTTTTTGTTTGCCTGCCATTGGTTTTAACGGTGTTCGATGGTGTTCTAAGGTGTTCGACGAACAGTTCGACGAACAGTTCCTCGAACATCCCGGTGTTCGACGAACCGAACTGAACCCGAACACTACGGGGGTGGCTCAACACTAATCACCAATCCATTTTGAGTCTATGTTACTGATAAAGTTATCCAAGGAGAGTGTGGCACTTGGCTATCCTCATACTTTCATTGCCATAGTTTTAGAATAGTGTGGCAGGGTGCATGTGAACAACGGCTCATTTAAAGGGAATCTGTCTTGCTATATACTCTGACAACAGCATGACTTAGGGACAGAGAGCCTGAGTCCAGCAATGTACCACTTAGTTACTGGGTTCAGTAGTTGTGATAGAATCACAGTTTTCTCTTCTGCAGATCTGTACACAACAGATTATCACTACAGGACTAGGTGTCTCGTGCCTCCTGGTCCAACACCACCCTCACCACTGATTAGAGTGTACACAGAAAGCAGCCAATCAGTGGTGTGGGCAGCTTTCTGTGTACATCATTGGTCGACAAATGCACAGGGAGCTGCCAGCAGCTGATTTTGATGATTTGCCCAAATGCATTCAGTGCGGCAGAACATACCTATTAATATAATCTTATTGATAGCAGCCAAACTGTGTAAGTGCTGGGTATTTCTATGCGTGGCCAGCCCACTGCTCAGTCATGGCTGATTCTTTGACAAAGAAGGGGAATGGCTTTGCTAATGAAACGAGCATTCAGCCCCCTTTCCACACAGCAATTGGTCACATCGTGCCTAAACAGGAAGGGGGAGCACCACTGGAGATGCAGGGTCAGCAGGAAGGACACTTTTGCAGTAGTATAAGAGAATAAGAAATGCAGTTCTGGAAAGACAAGGCACGTTTATAAACTATTTTGAGTCTTTGAAAACCTTGGTGACGCCCTCGGGGACTTGCATTAGCAGCTGTTTATGTTGTTGTTTATCTGATTCTATGTAGGAGACCAAGAATAATCACAAACAGATGAACGGAATGTGAAGCCCAAAGGAAACTCTGTAGAAGTTTTAGTGCATTGCAAAAGTATTCAATACCCAATTCCCTTGCTAAACAATGCCTTTAACCCAAAGGTATGGACACATGTGGCCCAGATGTAGTAGTGGGGAAGGACGTAGCTTTCCTATGGCACTGAAAGAGTTAAAAGAGTATGTTCCCGGTAGTTAGATCTCTCTGGGCTGCAGTTAGGTCCAGTTAAAGGGTTAGCTGTGATAATCCAGCCAGTAGAATAAAGGGGAACCCAGTGCTTTGGTTAGGCATAAGATGTGAATAAATGCCTTCCTAAGATGTTTCCTTGTGGGCTGTAGTATTGGTAACCAGCCACAAGATGCCACTGTCCCGGGTGAAGTTGATAGGTTAAGTCTGTTAGTAGGATTGCAGACATGTATGACAGTGAAGGGGGTTAATTGTATAAGAGGACAGCCCTTAGTGGATGGGCACTTTAGGAAACCTGTGGTGAGTCAGTCAGTGAGAGTTTGGACAGGGAACAATACAGGCAGCCTGAGTATAGTGGCTGCTAGGGCAGATGTGAGCCCCATACCTCAGATAGTAGGATCACCAGAGCGAAGATTCCCTACACAAGAGTCCCATTAGCCTGCCAGAGAAACTCAACAGAGGTATTGAGGACCCGGGTGCACATTCTGTCTGCAGGCTGCAGAAGAAGCTATGACTCAAGGCTAGGACTTGGGGAAAACTAGGATCTGGATGTACTGTCACTGGTGAGGAAGATTCTCTAGGGCTAGAGAAGAGAGCATTAGAGATGTTTCACTTAAAGAGGGAACCAGGGCTGAAGTTGTATCCAGTACCTGTGAGAGAGATGACAACCCGTTGGGCCTTATCCATTATATCTGTCTGTAAATATTGTACATATTCCTCTTCCCCAAGTAAAGTCCCAGTTATGGTTAAGAACCTCGTGTCCTCTGAATTATTGCTGACCTGGTTCCAGAAGAGAAATGCCTGGAGACAGATGAGACCGGATGATCTGAAGTAAGTGGAGAGCACCACATACATTGCAGCACATCAGAGAGAGGACACACATTGTCTGTAGGGTGCCAGGGTGAGCAGGGGCCACAGCTTGCCCACGACTACCATGCTGGGGCACCTCACACAGACACAAGTAGAATTCCCCGGGAGGCCAAGACGTGGCCATGATGTGTCCTAAGAACTGCACAAAGTATCATGCTTTCTAAGGGATTCTTGAGGCCATGTTCACATGATGTCTACCTGCTGTGGATTTTCCACGTGGATCTGTGTGCACAAAATCTGCTGTGTAATTCAGTACCAGCTAAGTAAATGAGATTTAACAATTGTCATCGCTGCACATTTCTCTACAGCTTAACCCCTTCACCACCTTGGGTTTTTCAGTTTTTGAGTTTTTGTTTTTTTGCTCCCCCTTTCCCAAAGCCATAACTTTTTTATTTTTCGGTCAATATGGCCATGTAAGAGCTTGTTTTTTGTAGAACGAGTTGTACTTTTGAACGAAACCATTGACTTTACCATAACGTGTATTGGAAAATGGGAACAAAATTCCAAGTGCAGTGAAATTACAAAAGAAGTGCAATTCCACAATAGTTTTCTTTTTTTTTTTACCATGTTCACTAAATACTAAAACGGACCCGACATTATTATTCTCCAGGTCATTACGAGTTCGTAGATACCAAACATGTATAAGTTATTTTTTATTTAAATGGTTAATTTTTTTTACAAAATTTGTAAAAAAAAAATGGCACTATTTTCCAAGACCCGTAGCGTCTCCATATTTTGGGATCTGGGGCCGGTTGAGGGCTTATTTTTTGCGCATACAGCTGACGTTTTTATTGATACCATTTTTGGGTAGATCCGATGTTTTGATTGCCCGTTATTGCATTTTATTGCAATGTTGCGGTGACCAAAAAAAGGTAACTAGGGCATTTTGATTTTTTTCTTGTTACGCTGTTTACCGATCGGATTAATTCTTTTAATATGCTGATAGATTGGGCGATTCTGAATGCGGCGATACCAAATATGACCCTCAAATGAAAGCTGAAAGACTGAACTTCAACTGCATCTGAATTGTTTTGTTTAAAATTCATTGTGGTAATGTCTAGAACCAAAATTAGAAAAATGTTGTCTGTCCAGCTATATATGGACCTAACTGTATGTCGCTTTAAATGCACAAACGCCACAATTAGGTGTCGTGCCATCCCAACACACATCTCAAATTTCATTGTGATGGGGAAGTAAAATTCTTTTTTTTTTTGCAAAGTGAAAACATCAATATATTTTACAGACGTCAGGACTAGTTCACACTGGGTAATAAAATAAGGTTCATGGAGCCATTTATATAGTAATAAACTTAGGAGCTGGAGCGGGATAACCAGGTGAATTCAGCAAACACCCTGCAATAAAAGCCACATGACAGATCATTTTATAAAGAGACGCAGACGGCTGGGATTCGCGCAGACCAACAAATACAGGATTAATATCTTTTATATCCTCAGAGGCAAAGAAAGCAAATCGCTAAATTCAGAAATGAAGTTTAGAGTTTTTTTACGCTTACAATGTTGGGGTAAATTCACACACTGCGGAATCGCTACAGATGTTCAGTGGGGAAAATATTCAGAAATTTAGGTTTAATACAGATTCGAAAGGGGCTGTCTGGGACTAAAGCCCCCCCCCCAAACACATTAGATGGCTGTCAGCCGAACAATGTCACTCTGATCAAACTCTGCTAATAGTGTGATCATAGTGTGATCCGATTCTCTCGGATGAGGAGAAGATGGAGAAAAAAATGTCTCCATTCTGTAAGGCTATGGAATTCAGACTGCACTCAGATGTCATCCGAGTGCAGTCCGATGTTTCCCACAAACTCATTGACTTGCATGGCCGAATACAATCTGAACATCTGACAAAACATATAAGACATATTAAATCTTACAAACTCTCTATCAAAACAAGCTCACTGAGGGATTCTTAGTTAACGCATTCTGCAGTCCAGCAGTAGTCAAAGGGGCAAAAACGTGCAAATATTTTAATGAAGCTCAGTTGCAAAACGTATTTTTGTGAACAAAGTACAGACATATAGATAAACTAAAATAAATATCTAAAAAAATAAATAGATAAAAAGATAATAAAAAGATAAATATCTAAAAAAATATCGTCCCCAAAGGGACCTAAATCCATTATAGTCTCCAGTTTTTCCACAAAATTAATTGAATACAATATTGCAACTGGCTGCATTACTCATCATGACCACTAGGGGACCATACATAGACCAACATGCGGAGGGCTACTGCTGCTCACATATGTCATACGGCTATACACATTTATGTGACTCGCAACTATTTTAGAAGCTGCGGTTTGGCTAATTATCAAAGGGGTCAAATTGCATCAAGTGGCTTGTTCAAAAAGGTCTACTTTTTTGGTTCTTCCACTTTATATATGCATTGGCCGTGTTTGTTATAGCACTGTAACCATATTCACTGAGCTGTAATACCAAAAAATGCCTATACACAGGGGAGGCGCTGTTTTTTTTTTTTTTTAAGAAAACCATTTTTCTACTCTCTTAAAACCCCTTGTATGAGGAATTTTGCATTTCAAGGTGTGAAAATCTGAGGTTGTGGGTTTTAATAATCACCTAGGCAGGTTAACGATGCAACAATATTTTATTCCTTACATCAAGGTTTTACAACAACTCCAGGTAATAGCCAAAATACAGTTCTCTCAGTCCTCAAGTTCTCAACCCGGGATCAGTAGTTCCACTGCCTTTGTATCAGGCGATACTCACTGTCTCAGATTTCGCATCTCCAGCCAGTATAGTCTATATTCACTTTCCACGCTCTTCCAGACGACAGATAAAACAATAGAAGCACAGGTATCCAGTAGCAACAGTTCTTTAAGAAAGTTTATCAAATCCAGACAGCAGATCCCACAACTGTCGCACGTTTATCCAGCCCAGTCAGCAGCTAATGTCTACTCCATATGCCATCGATTCATCCATGGTCCAGGTCCTCAGAGTAGATCCTATCTTTTCAATATCATTCCACCAACTCTTGACTAAACATGTGGCTTATTTTTCTAATCACTGGGATCAGCCCTCTCAAAGCTAAGTGTGCACTAGTGGAGGTATTTTTTCTCATGCCGAACTCATCACTTGGGACTGCATGTAAGATATAGTGGTGACGGCTCCGTCGGATCTACTTTCTCCTTCCACACAATGGGCCTAGTCGCTGTTTGAACAATGGCTTAAAGCTCCTGAGATACTGGAATGCTGGACACTTTACAAGTGAAATTAGTGCACATAAACTCACGAGCAAGCAGAACATTAATAAAGCACAGCAGCCAAATCTCTAATAAAACCCAACAATAATATCGGCGGAACCGGTGCTCCGTCCTGGAAAAAGTCCAATTAGTCTTAGTAAATGGCCAGCTCTTCACACAAAGGTTTATTATATCCTTTATAATAAAAAAGAGCTATATCCCCTAATGTAAAAAAAATGGAATCGGTTCTTTATGTAAATCTATTATACCATTTATTCTTCCAGAACATGAAATAAAATGTAGTATTGTTATAGAATTTCCCATTATTATTCTGAAAAGGAATACATGCCGGGCGATACTAGGGTCACTTTCTCTGGGTTAATTAAAGTCTCCCACTGACTATTGTCTGCGGCGCTCACAGAGGCTCATCCTTAGAATAACGCACACATCATTATGGTAGAGCAGTAACAGTTCATTCAACAAAGTGCTGTGAACTGATACATTCACAATTAGCTCCCGGTCAGACACTGATGAAAATGTTTTTTTTTCTGGAAGGGATAAAAACAAAGGACCTGAGTGATTTCCAATGTTCTGCCAAATATTTGTCCTCTCGAACACACAGCATTGACTAGAGAAACCAAGCCTGGCTTCAAAGAACTGCTGAAATGTGCTTTAAAATTAGAGAAAACATAGCTGCTGCTAAATACGCCGCGGTGGGACGCCTTCCAGATTTAGAAATGGGACAAACCCTCCAGAAAAATGAAATGTATCAAGAAAACAAAAAGTGGAACTTGTGTATTGGACTGCGACTGAATGGGGCGAGACCAACACATCCACTGTCCTCTTAACAGCTAGAGATGCAGCGGAGTTCTTTTTTTTACTTTACTTCTACAGCATCTGTGCTGCACTATACATACATAACCGAAATAAATGAACCGGAGTATAAGGTGGTGTGCATGCAAAACCTAAGACAGAAACAAAATGAACACATACTGTGCAGTAAGCAAATAAGTAAAAGCAATAGTGCTCATAAATAGGGTACTTAGAAAACACTTTTTTAAATAAAAAAAAAAAGGGTAAAAACCATCCCACCAGCGTCAAGGTGTACCCAAATTCGGGATGGTCCTAACCTCTAGTATTAATACCTTCCATGTGTCAAAGTGACGTCATTGTGAACAAGTGCCGAACAGGATTTTGCTGGGTACTCATGTTCAGGACTCATTCCTGCTTGGCCCTTTGACGTTACTATGACACGTGGTAGGGTTTAAATACTAGAGGTTAGGACCATCCCGAATTTGGGTACACCTTGACGCTGGTGGGATGGCTTTTACTCTTTATTTCATTATCCAGTGCTTACTAAGTACCCAATGTTATTTATATGCACTATTGATTTTACTTATTTACTTACAGGAGGATATAGGTTCATTTTTTACCCAATGGGTCAACACCATCAAGGGCTCTCCCTACATTAAATCAACAAAACCCGAGAGACCATACAGAGATAGAAGCCAAACATAGAAATGACAAAAATTCTTTATTTACATATATCAGAAAATTCATAAAAACTTTTAAAAGAAGAGTATCAAACATAAGCAAACCATACCAGTAGGTCATATGATAAACAGCAATATTTGATCACTACCTATCTAAGTACATGCAAGAGAAGAAGTTCCACACCAGAACGGTAATAAAGATATGGGGACTGGAATCCTACCTGAAAACACAAGAGACTAAACTGGATAAGGAAACAATGTCCCCAAAATACAAATCTGCTAGATACACATGAATATGCAAGAACTACATGGAGTTCTAAAACAAAGAAACCCTGTTGTTAAATATAGGAGAAGAATAGAGGTATAGATACCCCTCTGCAGTAGAAATCTGCGACAGAACACTCAGTTCAATCAGATGATCCCCAAGGTAAGTGGAAAAAATATATATGTGGAGTAAGGTGACAAATTCACCCTGAAAGATAAGACCTGTATGGCAGCCACTGGAGCACCCCTGAAGCGCGTTTCGCGTGTTGCTTCCTCCGAGGGTGCTCAGCTCCCCAGCATCCGAAGGCAGGAAACCATGGCCCTTACAACACCCCATTCCATTCACCATATCTTTATGACCGTTGTGGTGTGAAACTTCTTCTCTTGCATGTACTTAAATAGGTAGTGATCAGATATTGCTGTTTATCATATGACCTACTGGTATGGTTTGCTTATGTTTGATATTCTCCTTTTAAAAGTTTTTTTGTGAATTATATGTTCATTTTGTTTCTGTCTTAATTAATAAACCGAATCCATCGGTGACCTCCTTTCACTGCTGATTTAAGACGACATCAAATGTCAGCTCAACTTTGATATCATAAAAGTGCTCTTTTGACTTTAGTGAATTTAGAAGAAGAAAGTTAAGAGTTACTGACCCTGCAGTCAGAACAAGCTGACTGACAGATTCATAGTTAACTCATGTACAGTGCTACACAGAGGCTGTAGAAACCAAACGGGGCAAAATTTTTAATGAAATCAAATTGCAATTTTTTTTTTTTTACCAAAAAATGATGGTGTCCATGTCCTTTAATTAAATTGAGACCATATAACATAAATTTACATCATATGGGCACAGGGACGGAACTGAGCCCAAAGCATACCTGTGGAGCAAAGCTAGAATCTGCCTGTAACAGCAGCAACTGGAGCCAGTTCAGATCGCTGCTGTTAAACTATTTACATGCTACATTTAGAGATGAGCGAACTTGAACTTAAAAGTTCGGGGTTCGTACTAGACAGTTAGTGTCCAGTGCTAAACGCTGAACACAAACTTCTCCATTAAGTCCTGTGCAACGTTTGGAGTTCCAGGGGAAGAGAGAGAGAGACAGAATTTTTTCCAGCTGCAAAGTTTGGATCCCCATACATTTCAATGGGATTCCGGTTCAAGTTCAGGTAAATGGACTAAAGTTTGGGTCAGGTACCAGAACCTGAACTTCCACGAGTCCGCTCATCCCTAGCTGCAGTCAATCACTAACAATGGCATTTAACTGGCTGAAATGCTGGTTCAGGGGTGTATAGACAGTCAATGATATTCGTGCTCGTGTCCATGAAAGTTCGATCTATCGGAATGTAAAATTATTTCAAAGTTGAAAAAGAAAAAAAAACTCAAAAATACCAAAATTGTCATTTTTCAGTCCTCAAAAACTGCAAAAAAAGTGATCAAACCATTGCATGTAACCCATAATAGTATCATTACAACCATCGGCTTGGCACCCAAAAAACAATCCCTCATACAGGTTCAGGTACAGAAATGGAGAAAATATACAAGTCTTAAAAAGTGGTGACACAAGCTATTTTATTTTCTTAATTTTTTTTTTTTTACCAATAAAGGGGCTACATTCCAACGATGAGTATTTGGTGAATTTTTGATGTTGCAGATTTTCTGCACCATTTCCGCACCTATTAGTTAAATTAGATAACTTGCGTTTTTTTATCACTGTGATTATTTGTGAATTTTTATAGCATTTTTGACCCTGCAGTTTTTATATCTTTTTGGTATCTCATGTTTTATATAAAGCTGCTTTGTTTTTGATACTTCCTGATATTTGGCTTTGACAAAACTTTTTTGATACAGTCATGTGTGGATTACATGTGTGTTTTTCTAACGGTGGATTTTCTGCATCTAATACAAGTCTATGGGGAAATTTTATGCCTTTTATTCTATTTTTTTTTTGTGGAGGAAATAAGTTGACCGAAGAACAGAAATTCTGGTCTTTTTATTTAATGAAAATTTGGGCCACATCAACATTTTATTGATTAAAATATTTCCTTTTTTAAAAAATTTGAAACTATTTTTTATAAATTTTTTGTCTGCCTAATCGACTAGTATAATAAACCGCAATACTTCTAAATGTGAGTACAAATTCAGCAGCATGTGGAAGAGATTTGTTAACATCTGATCCACAATTCTGCTAATGTATTCCACTGTGGATTTTACCTGTGTAAATCCGCAGGCGTGATTAGCTGTTTTTCCGCCCTTCCACCCCATGTGGACCTACTCCTATAACTATTTTTTTGCATTGCAAATACAACTCAAATTTGCATGAGTCTCTGTAGCTCCAACCTTAAATGTCTAAACCCCTAAAAATAATGAAAAGACCTTTTCCAAATAAAAAAGAAAAGACATCTTTAGTGCAGACTGCAGAGCAGTATGCCCGTGCATTTAGCATTCTGGCTTGAAGCTCTTGTTCAGCGGCATCATGGATAGTGAGGAAATAATGAACCATCTGAAAGTTTCAAGGAAGAAAACATAGCAGCCCATGTGAGTCAAGCCATCCATAATAGCTCAAAATCTGTCAGCGTTTCCCAGGTTAAAGAGTCCAAAATCAATGTTCAAAGTAAACTGTGGGGAAGTCACTCACAGGGGATGGGCTAAGAAATTGAGTTTTTCATCATTTTCATTTACAATATTGACAAAAAGTCAAAAATAATCTAAAGTTTTACGTCAAAGTATAAAAAGTATAAAAGAAACCCTCAAATAAATGTAGTGTAAATTAACTCAAAAGTCCTACCGTGAAACTTCGACAATCAATATACTGCAAGCCAGGACATTCAACAGTCGAGAATAATATTCTACAAAAATCCAACTGGTCAGAAATGAGACTGGGTACACCTTGGCGCTGGTGGGATGTCTTTTACGCTTTTCTTGATCAAAAACAGTGCTTAAGAAGTACCATATGTTATTTATATGCACTATTGCTTTTTACTTATTTATAGTAGGGTATATGTTCATTTTGTTTCTGTGACGACACAGCTTCTAATCTTAATTAGCCAGATGTCTAGATTTGTTAAGCCAGGAAAAATACTCTATTATCTATGTGTTGACTTCTGAATTTATGTGTTTCTTTGGTGGGTCAAGAAGGACAGACTAGTATTTGTATAAACCTGGATGTTGAATTCTCTTGGTCTGTGAACAATAAATGCTTGCTAAATATGTTGATTAACCATTGTGTGGACCCTGTGGCTTGTTTACTCCGAGAGCAGAGGAGTATAAGCTATGCAAATTGATTAAATGCTCAAACAATGAGACATGAGCCCTGCACCTTTCCTCTGACCTGTGAATAATGACCTTAGACACAGATGTACATATAAACAGTGATTTCTATCAGGCTGGAAACAAAATCATAGAGACTTTTCAGGACATTAGTTTGGTAGCATGGCTCCATCCAGAGAGACAAAGATTTGGATTTTACAGGATTCCAGCCTAAGGGTACACGGCCCTGGCTGGAAGAATACAGATCTGCTCCATTGTCCATCAGAGAACCCATGGATACATTTGGGGAAACCAGGTTGGGACAATGAGGTCACCTGGCCCCATGGATATGTTGTTTGGGGTTGCTAGTTTGGGACCATCTGGTCACCTGGAACCCATGGAGACACTCAGAGAAAGCCAGTTTAGGACAGAGAGGTCACCTGGAACCCATTGGGTTGTTCTGAGAGGCCAGAGTGGGACCCTTGGGTCTTCTGGCCTTGTACCTCAAAGGACTGTCAGCTTCCTAAGCTTGCTGCTACCTCCTCTCTGTGGGTCCTGCCAAAAGCAGGGTGCCACTGGTTGAGGTAGATGGCCCTAGAAGTCCCAAAGTCGCAGTTGCTCTAGTCCTGGCGAGCCAGTGAAAGGGTGTGACTGCAATTTTGCATCATCTTGGGTATTTGCTGGGACTGTTCTATATGATCAGAACTTCAGGGGGCAGGAGGGAAGTGTCAGACTCACTGACTGCTTGGAGGCTGCTCCCTGCAGCTATCAAAGGTAGTGAGGACAGGACTGGCTGACAGCTGCAGATCTAGCCTGTAGTGCTGATGGATCGACAGAAGACCACCGGGATGGAGCTGCTGAAGATGGGAGAATGCACCTGCCAGAGGGGCATCATATGTAAGTATGTGTACTGTATGTACCTGTGCAGTGTTTATATGTATCTCTGTGTACTGGTGTACTGTGCATGTATGTGTGTATTCACACAAAGATAACCACAGTACAATATATATATATATTAGTACCTGAGTGTACAGTAGTTTATCTGAGAGTGTATAATGTGTGTGTGTATATATATATATATATATATATATATATATATACGGTATATATATATATATATATACACTGTATATACACACACACAGTCATGGCCGAAAGTGTTTATATGTATCTATGTGTACTGTAGTTATCTGTGTATGTACAGTACAGACCAAAAGTTTGGACACACCTTCTCATTTAACCCCTTAAGCCCCGCGGGTGGTTTGCACGTTAATGACCGGGCCAATTTTTACAATTCTGACCACTGTCACTTTATGAGGTAATTACTCTCGAACGCTTCAACGGATCCCCCTGATTCTGAGATTGTTTTTTCGTGACATATTGTACTTCATGATTGTGGAAAAATTTCTTCGATATCACTTGCGTTTATTTGTGAAAAAAACGGAAATTTGGCGAAAATTTTGAAAATTTTGCAATTTTCAAAATTTGAATTTTTAAGCCCTGAAATCAGAGCGATATGTCACACAAAAGAGTTAATAAATAACATTTCCCACATGTCTACTTTACATCAGCACAATTTTGGAACCAAAATTTTTTTTTGTTAGGGAACTATAAGGGTTAAAAGTTGACCAGCGATTTCTCATTTTTCCAACAAAATTTACAAAACCACTTTTTTAGGGACCACATCACATTTGAAGTCACTTTGAGAGGTCTTTATGACAGAAAATACCCAAAAGTGACACCATTCTAAAAACTGCACCCCTCAAGGTGCTCAAAACCACATTCAAGAACTTTATTAACACTTCAGGTGCTTCACAGGAATTTTTTGAATGTGGAAGAAAAAAATGAACATTTAACTTTTTTCACAAAAATGTTAATTTAGACCCAATTTTTTTTATTTTCACAGGGGTAACAAGAAAAAATGGACCCCAAAATTTGTTGTGCAATTTCCCCTGGGCACGCAGATACCCAATATTTGGGGAAAAAATACTGTTTGGGCGCACGGCAGGGCTCGGAAGGGAAGGAGCGCTATTTGACTTTTTGATTGTAAAATTTGCTTGAATAATTAGCGGACGCCATGTTGTGTTTGGAGAGCCCATGTGTGCCCAAACTTTGGAGCTCCCCCACAAGTGACCCCATTTTGGAAACTAGACCCCCCAAGGCACCTTTCTAGATGCATAGTGAGCACTTGGAACCCCCAGGTGCTTCACAAATTGATTCGTAACAATGAAAAAGTGAAAAAAAAAAACACTTTTTCATTTTTATGAATCAATTTGTGAAGCACCTGAGTGTTCCAAGTGCTCACAATGCATCTAGATAGGTGCCTTGGGGGGTCTAGTTTCCAAAATGGGGTCACTTGTGGGGGAGCTCCAATGTTTGGGCACACAGCGGCTCTCCAAACGCAACATGGTGTCGCTAACAATTTGAGCCGATTTTCCGTTAAATTTGTTAGAGGACACCATGTTGCATTTAGAGAGTCCCTGTGTGCCCAAACATTGGAGCTCCCCCACAAGTGACCCCATTTTGGAAACTAGACCCCCCAAGGCACCTATCTAGATGCATAGTGAGCACTTGGAACCCCCAGGTGCTTCACAAATTGATTCGTAACAATGAAAAAGTGAAAAAAAAAACACTTTTTCATTTTTATGAATCAATTTGTGAAGCACCTGGGGGTTCCAACTGCTCACTATGCATCTAGATAGGTGCCTTGGGGGGTCTAGTTTCCAAAATGGGGTCACTTGTGGGAGAGCTCCAATGTTTGGGCACACAGGGACTCTCTAAATGCAACATGGTATCCGCTAACAAATTGAATGGAAAATCGGCTCAAATTGTTAGCGGACACCACATTGCGTTTGGAGAGCTTCTCTGTGCCCAAACTTTGGAGCTCCCCCACAAGTGACCCCATTTTGGAAACTAGACCCCCCAAGGCACCTTTCTAGATGCATAGTGAGCACTTGGAACCCCCAGGTGCTTCACAAATTGATTCGTAATAATGAAAAAGTGAAAAAAAACAAACACTTTTTCATTTTTACGAATCAATTTGTGAAGCACCTAGGGGTTCCAAGTGCTCACTATGCATCTAGATAGGTGCCTTGGGGGGTCTAGTTTCCAAAATGGGGTCACTTGTGGGGGAGCTCCAATGTTTGGGCACACAGGGACTCTCTAAATGCAACATGGTATCCGCTAACAAATTGAATGGAAAATCGGCTCAAATTGTTAGCGGATGCCACATTGCGTTTGGAGAGCCCCTCTGTGCCCAAACTTTGGAGCTCCCCCACAAGTGACCCCATTTTGGAAACTAGACCCCCCAAGGCACCTTTCTAGATGCATAGTGAGCACTTGGAACCCCCAGGTGCTTCACAAATTTATTCGTAATAATGAAAAAGTGAAAAAAAAAACACTTTTTCATTTTTACGAATCAATTTGTGAAGCACCTAGGGGTTCCAAGTGCTCACTATGCATCTAGATAGGTGCCTTGGGGGGTCTAGTTTCCAAAATGGGGTCACTTGTGGGGGAGCTCCAATGTTTGGGCACACAGGGACTCTCTAAATGCAACATGGTATCCGCTAACAAATTGAATGGAAAATCGGCTCAAATTGTTAGCGGACGCCACATTGCGTTTGGAGAGCCCCTCTGTGCCCAAACTTTGGAGCTCCCCCACAAGTGACCCCATTTTGGAAACTAGACCCCCCAAGGCACCTTTCTAGATGCATAGTGAGCACTTGGAACCCCCAGGTGCTTCACAAATTGATTCGTAATAATGAAAAAGTGAAAAAAAAAACACTTTTTCATTTTTACGAATTAATTTGTGAAGCACCTAGGGGTTCCAAGTGCTCACTATGCATCTAGATAGGTGCCTTGGGGGGTCTAGTTTCCAAAATGGGGTCACTTGTGGAGGAGCTCCAATGTTTGGGCACACAGGGACTCTCCAAATGCAACATGATATCCGCTAACAATTTGAGCCGACAATTTGTTAGCGGATATCATGTTGCATTTGGAGAGTCCCTGTGTGCCCAAACATTGGAGCTCCCCCACAAGTGACCCCATTTTGGAAACTAGACCCCCCAAGGCACCTTTCTAGATGCATAGTGAGCACTTGGAACCCCCAGGTGCTTCACAAATTGATTCGTAATAATGAAAAAGTGAAAAAAAAAAAACACTTTTTCATTTTTACGAATCAATTTGTGAAGCACCTAGGGGTTCCAAGTGCTCACTATGCATCTAGATAGGTGCCTTGGGGGGTCTAGTTTCCAAAATGGGGTCACTTGTGGGGGAGCTCCAATGTTTGGGCACACAGGGACTCTCTAAATGCAACATGGTATCCGCTAACAAATTGAATGGAAAATCGGCTCAAATTGTTAGCGGACGCCACATTGCGTTTGGAGAGCCCCTCTGTGCCCAAACTTTGGAGCTCCCCCACAAGTGACCCCATTTTGGAAACTAGACCCCCCAAGGCAGCTTTCTAGATGCATAGTGAGCACTTGGAACCCCCAGGTGCTTCACAAATTGATTCGTAATAATGAAAAAGTGAAAAAAAAACCACTTTTTCATTTTTACGAATCAATTTGTGAAGCACCTAGGGGTTCCAAGTGCTCACTATGCATCTAGATAGGTGCCTTGGGGGGTCTAGTTTCCAAAATGGGGTCACTTGTGGGGGAGCTCCAATGTTTGGGCACACAGGGACTCTCTAAATGCAACATGGTATCCGCTAACAAATTGAATGGAAAATCGGCTCAAATTGTTAGCGGACGCCACATTGCGTTTGGAGAGCCCCTCTGTGCCCAAACTTTGGAGCTCCCCCACAAGTGACCCCATTTTGGAAACTAGACCCCCCAAGGCACCTTTCTAGATGCATAGTGAGCACTTGGAACCCCCAGGTGCTTCACAAATTGATTCGTAATAATGAAAAAGTGAAAAAAAAAACACTTTTTCATTTTTACGAATTAATTTGTGAAGCACCTAGGGGTTCCAAGTGCTCACTATGCATCTAGATAGGTGCCTTGGGGGGTCTAGTTTCCAAAATGGGGTCACTTGTGGAGGAGCTCCAATGTTTGGGCACACAGGGACTCTCCAAATGCAACATGATATCCGCTAACAATTTGAGCCGACAATTTGTTAGCGGATATCATGCTGCATTTGGAGAGTCCCTGTGTGCCCAAACATTGGAGCTCCCCCACAAGTGACCCCATTTTGGAAACTAGACCCCCCAAGGCACCTATCTAGATTCATAGTGAGCACTTGGAACCCCAGGTGCTTCACAAATTGATTCATAAAATTGAAAAAGTGTTTTTTTTTTCACTTTTTCATTTTTACGAATTAATTTGTGAAGCACCTGGGGGTTCCAAGTGCTCACTATGCATGTAGAAAGGTGCCTTGGGGGGTCTAGTTTCCAAAATGGGGTCACTTGTGGGGGAGCTCCAAAGTTTGGGCACAGAGGGGCTCTCCAAACGCAATGTGGTGTCCGCTAACAATTTGAGCCGATTTTCCATTCAATTTGTTAGCGGATACCATGTTGCATTTAGAGAGTCCCTGTCTGCCCAAACATTGGAGCTCCCCCACAAGTGACCCCATTTTGGAAACTAGACCCCCCAAGGCACCTATCTAGATTCATAGTGAGCACTTGGAACGCCAGGTGCTTCACAAATTGATTCATAAAAATGAAAAAGTGTTTTTTTTTTCACTTTTACGAATCAATTTGTGAAGCACCTGGGGGTTCCAAGTGTTCACTATGCATCTAGAAAGGTGCCTTGGGGGGTCTAGTTTCCAAAATGGGGTCACTTGTGGGGGAGCTCCAAAGTTTGGGCACAGAGGGGCTCTCCAAACGCAATGTGGTGTCCGCTAACAATTTGAGCCGATTTTCCATTCAATTTGTTAGCGGATACCATGTTGCATTTAGAGAGTCCCTGTGTGCCCAAACATTGGAGCTCCCCCACAAGTGACCCCATTTTGGAAACTAGACCCCCCAAGGCACCTATCTAGATTCATAGTGAGCACTTGGAACCCCAGGTGCTTCACAAATTGATTCATAAAAATGAAAAAGTGTTTTATTTTCACTTTTTCATTTTTACGAATCAATTTGTGAAGCACCTGGGGGTTCCAAGTGCTCACTATGCATCTAGATAGGTGCCTTGGGGGGTCTAGTTTCCAAAATGGGGTCACTTGTGGGGGAGCTCCAAAGTTTGGGCACAGAGGGGCTCTCCAAACGCAATGTGGTGTCCGCTAACAATTTGAGCCGATTTTCCATTCAATTTGTTAGCGGATACCATGTTGCATTTAGAGAGTCCCTGTGTGCCCAAACATTGGAGCTCCCCCACAAGTGACCCCATTTTGGAAACTAGACCCCCCAAGGCACCTATCTAGATTCATAGTGAGCACTTGGAACCCCAGGTGCTTCACAAATTGATTCATAAAAATGAAAAAGTGTTTTATTTTCACTTTTTCATTTTTACGAATCAATTTGTGAAGCACCTGGGGGTTCTAAGTGCTCACTATGCATCTAGATAGGTGCCTTGGGGGGTCTAGTTTCCAAAATGGGGTCACTTGTGGGGGAGCTCCAATGTTTGGACACACAGTGGCTCTCCAAACGCAACATGGCGTCCGCTAACAATTTGAGCCGATTTTCCATTCAATTTGTTAGCGGACACCATGTCGCGTTTGGAGAGCCCGTGATGTGCCTAAACAGTGGAGCTCCCCCACAAGTGTCCCCATTTTGGAAACTATACCCCTCAAAGATTTTATTAAGGTGTATAGTGAACATTTTGAACCCAGAGGTACGGCACATTATTTGTTTACATTAGGTCATCATATTGAATAAGTTTTCATTATTCTTGAGCGCAAGTGCTCGCTACTTGAGTTTGCATCGGGTACTCAGGTATGCACCATGTACAGCGTGTGCTCGAGTGACATGCTCGAGTCCCTGCTCCGCATGTTTCACGGTAATTAGACACCCAAAAAAAAACATGCGGGGATCGCTCGTGCATGGCAGGCAATCCCCGTAAAGTTTTTTGGCCGCGAAGCATATGGGGCAGAGACTCGAGCATGTCACTCAAATACCCACGATACTAAATGCATACCAGAGCACCCGATGCAAACTCAAGTAGCGAGCACTTGCTCTCAACACTAGTCGCCATATCGTCATCTTTTTTTCTTACTTTTGAAAAAAATCCCAACCCCAGCCCTAACCCTAGCACAACCCTAGCCCCAGCACAACCCTAGCCCCAGCACAACCCTAGCCCCAGCACAACCCTAGCCCCAAACCCAGCCCTAACCCTAGCCCAATCCTAACTCAAGAGTTTATTTTTGACGCCGTTCCTTGTGCGGTATAAGTGATTTGACGACTTTATTCTTCGGGTCGGTGTGATTACAGCAATGCCAGAATCATATGGGGTTTTTATGACTGACAGCTGTCACACACTAAAAGACGCATTTTTTGTAAAATCTAGTTTTTGCATCGCCATATTTTGAGTGCTATAATTTTTCCAGATTTTGGCAGACAGTCAGTCGTTTTTTGCGGGATGACTTGACGTTGTTATTGGTGCCATTTTCAGGCACGTGACATTTTTTGATCGCTTTCTATTCCGATTTTTGGGAGGCAGAATAAACAAAAACCAACAATTCAGGAATTGTTTTTTTTTTTTTTTTTAATTCTGTTCCGCGTGTGGTAAAATTGATGAGGCAGCTTTACTCTTCGGGTCAGTACGTTTACAGCGGTACCACATTTGTATCATTTTTCTATGTTTTGGCGCTTATACACAATAAAAGCTATTTTATAGAAAAAAATATTTTTTAGTATCGCTTTATTCTGAGAGCTATAACTTTTTTATTTTTCGGCTGATGGAGCTATATGGCGGCTTGTTTTTTGCGGGACGAGATGACGTTTTCAGCGGTATCATTTTTATTTATATGCGTCTTTTTGATCGCGTGTTATTCCACTTTTTGTTTGGCGGTATGGTGATAAAGCATTGTTTTTTGCTTGGTTTTTTTTTTTTTTTTTTTACCGTGTTCACTGAAGGGGTTAACTAGTGGGACAGTTTTATAGGTCAGGTTGTTCCGGACGCGGCGATACCAAATATGTGTACTTTTATTGTTTTTTTTTAATTTTTTTTATAATAATATTTATTGATGGGTACATTATATTTTTATTTTTGGTGGATTATTTTTTTTATTTTTTTTTTATATTTTTGCACATTTTTTTTTTTTTTTTTTTCCACTTTCACACAGTTTATACACTTTATTACTTTGTCCCACTCTGGGACTTTCACTTTTTTTTTTCTGATCGCCTGCATGGCACAGGAATGGAGCACCATCCCTATGCCATGAAGGCTGTCAGAAGTGCACAGTGTGAAGATTGCTTGGAGATGCACTGCGCATGTCCAAGCAATCTTCCTGCTCTCTGGTGACCCGGATGTTGTCATGACGACATCGGGTCGTCATGGCAACACCCGGGAAGCCTTTGCAGACTGCGCTGGAAGCCGGAAGAGGAGGTGAGTATCGCCGATCACCTCCCCTTGCCCCCGCAATGCCGCGATCGACTTCGATCGACTTCGATCGCAGCATCGCGGGGGTTAATGTGCTGGGAGCGGTGCGTGACCGCTCCCTGCACATAGTACCGGGTGTCAGCTGTGACAATCAGCTGACACCCGGCGGCGATCGCGCCCGCACAGCCTGTGTGCGGGCGCGATCGCGATGACGTACTAATACGGGTCTGGCTCTTAAGTCCCAGGGCACAGACGCGTATTAGTACGTCAGATGTTATTAAGGGGTTAAAGATTTTTCTGTATTTTCTTGACTATGAAAATTGTACATTCACACTGAAGGCATCAAAACTATGAATTAACACATGTGGAATTATATACTTAACAAAAAAGTGTGAAACAACTGAAAATATGTCTTATATTCTAGGTTCTTCAAAGTAGCCACCTTCTGCTTTGATGACTGCTTTGCGCACTCTTGGCATTCTCTTGATGAGCTTGAAGAGGTAGTCACCGGAAATGGTCTTCCAACAATCTTGAAGGAGTTCCCAGAGATGCTTAGCACTTGTTGGCCCTTTTGCCTTCACTCTGCGGTCCAGCTCACCCCAAACCATCTCGATTGGGTTCAGGTCTGGTGACTGTGGAGGCCAGGTCATCTGGCGTAGCACCCCATCACTCTCCTTCTTGGTCAAATAGCCCTTACACAGCCTGGAGGTGTGTTGGGGTCATTGTCCTGTTGAAAAATAAATGATGATCCAACTAAACGCAAACGGGATGGAATAGCATGCCGCTGCAAGATGCTGTGGTAGCCATGCTGGTTCAGTATGCCTTCAATTTTGAATAAATCCCCAACAGTGTCACCAGCAAAGCACCCCCACACCATCACACCTCCTCCTCCATGCTTCACGGTGGGAACCAGGCATGTAGAGTCCATCCGTTCACCTTTTCAGCGTCGCACAAAGACACGGTGGTTGGAAACAAAGATGTCAAATTTGGACTCATCAGACCAAAGCACAGATTTCCACTGGTCTAATGTCCATTCCTTGTGTTCTTTAGCCCAAACAAGTCTCTTCTGCTTGTTGCCTGTCCTTAGCAGTGGTTTTCTAGCAGCTATTTTACCATGAAGGCCTGCTGCACAAAGTCTCCTCTTAACAGTTGTTGAAGAGATGTGTCTGCTGCTAGAACTCTGTGTGGCATTGACCTGGTCTCTAATCTGAGCTGCTGTTAACCTGCGATTTCTGAGGCTGGTGACTCGGATAAACTTATCCTCAGAAGCAGAGGTGACGCTTGGTCTTCCTTTCCTGGGGCGGTCCTCATGTGAGCCAGTTTCTTTGTAGCGCTTGATGGTTTTTGCTACTGCACTTGGGGACACTTTCAAAGTTTGCCCAATTTCGCACTGACTGACCTTCATTTCTTAAAGCAATGATGGCCACTCGTTTTTCTTAACTTAGCTGCTTTTTCTTGCCATAATACAAATTCTAACAGTCTATTCAGTAGGACTATCAGCTGTGTATCCACCAGACTTCTGCACAACACAACTGATGGTCCCAACCCCATTTATAAGGCAAGAAATCCCACTTATTAAACCTGACAGGGCACACCTGTGAAGTGAAAACCATTTCCGGTGACTACCTCTTGAAGCTCATCAAGAGAATGCCAAGAGTGTGCAAAGCAGTCATCAAAGCAAAAGCTGGCTACTTTGAAGAACCTAGAATATAAGACATATTTTCAGTTGTTTCACACTTTTTTGTTAAGTATATAATTCCACATGTGTTAATTCATAGTTTTGATGCCTTCAGTGTGAATGTACAATTTTCATCGTCATGAAAATACAGAAAAATCTTTAAATGAGAAGGTGTGTCCAAACTTTTGGTCTGTACTGTATGTGTGTATATATACAATACTATTCAAAAGTTTGGGGTCACCCAGACAATTTTCCATGAAAACTCATACTTTTATTTATCAAATAAGTTGCAAAATGAATAGAAAATATAGTTCAGACATTGACGAGGTTAGAAATAGTAATTTTTATTAGAAAGAATAATTTTCTCCTTCAAACTTTGCTTTCGTCAATGAATGCTCCCTTTGCAGCAATTCCAGCATTGCAGACCTTTGGCATTCTAGCTGTTAATTTGATGAGGTAATCTTGAGACATTTCCCCCCATGCTTCCTGAAGCCCCTCCCACAAGTTGCATTGGTTTGATGGGCACTTTTTGCGTATCATACGGTCAAGCTGCTCCCACAACAACAGCTCAATGGGGTTGAGATCTGGTGCCTGCGCTGGCCACTCCATTACAGATAGAATACCAGCTGCCTGCTTCTTCCCTAAATAGTTCATGCATAATTTGGAGGTGTGCTTTGGGTCATTGTCCTGTTGTAGGATGAAATTTGTACCTGGCCGGACACAACAATATAGGGAAGCCCTTTTTTTCTTAATTATTTCATGAATTTCATGAAATAATTAAAAAAAAAGTACGTGGGGCTTCGCCCTATTTTTGTGTCCAGCCAGGTACAACTAGGCAGCTGGGGGCTGGAATCCGCAGCGCAGGGAGGCCCAAGCTTTCTGGGTCCCACCCGCTGCAAATTGCAGTCCGCAGCCACCCCGGAAAATGGCGCGTTCATAGAAGTTTTAAAAACTTTCTTGGGGGTTATTTTTCTTTTAATATTAATGCATATTTACTAAAGTTTTTTTTAGAGTTTTATTGTGTAGAGAACGGGATCGCCAAACCCCAACAGATGAAGTGACTGAAGAATACCGGATTCAGGATGAAATTAATGGAGAGGTGCCCGAGGTAAACGTCTCACTTATTTATTTTTTTTTACTCAGTCACAAAGACAGTGGCTGAAAGGTGTTGAAGACCCCAAGAACAAATATAATTAAGGAGATCTCATATAGTTGCTCACCATGAAATAAACGTTTTAGCGTTACAAAGGGACATAACAGCCACTTTTGACCCCAGTTGTCATTTGACATTTTTTGTAATCATATATTTACCGGTAATTTTTTTCTAAATGTATTTATAACATTCTATGTCAATACTCACTAATAATACAAATTAAATTAATAAATACATCCATATTTAAATGCATCCGTAGAACAAGATTAGCATGAACTTTGCCTATGAGGCTTTTTTTTTTTTTTTACAACATATGTTTAAAGCGAGCTGTAAAAACATTAGATTGTTGTTTAAGCTTTTAAAAGGGTAAAATATTCTGCCGTGCAATAAAAATAGATGAGCTTTTTTTTTTTTTTCATAATATGATTTCACAAACACAATAAATCAACTTAATGGCTGCGAATAACACCTGTAATTGAACAGATTGTAAAACGCTAAAAATAGATTATAATTTTATCCGACTTGGATGATAAAAATGTAACGGCTGCAACAAATACCTTTTAGAATGTGTCAGAATTAAAGGCGAAATGATAGCAGATTGCCGGCAGATACAATAAATTATAACTATAATATTCAAACTATCTAATAGTTGGGATGACCCTGAATCTAAAAGTAACCGATAGTCATATACTACAGTATTAGGCTCTGGTTGTGCTCCTCGGGGGCGGGGCTGAAGGGAGAGGAGGGGTTTAGCTGATCTGTTCCAAGGGGGTGTTTACAAAAACTATTTTTTCTTAGCCAGTGTATTTAGATATAAGACTAGAACAGAAGCTGAATATTTTACCCCAGGCAAAGGAAGGCCAAGCTAACACTCAGCCTTATGTGCCAACGACTATAAAGCTTAAAGGGGTTTTCCAATACTTATAAAATAAAAATACCACTTGATTCCACTGCCAATTCAAAGTATCGTCTATTCGGTGGTCCATACCAAGATCGAAAGAAATTATCAGCTATTTAATAGCTGCAGCCAATCACTATTCTCAATGGTTATGTGTGCATGTATGGCACCATGTTATTGTTGGAGCCAATGATTGCTTGTACCGGTCAGGTAATGGGAAGTAAATAAAAAAAATATTAAAAATTAAAAAATGTAAAAGTTCAAACCTCCCCCTTTTGCCCCATTCAAAATAAAACAATTTAAAAAAAAATATCAAAAAACACACAATTCAGAATCTATCTATCAATATGAAAAAAGAATTAATCAGATCAGGAAATGGCGTAACAAGAAAAAAGATCAAAACGCCAGAATTAAGTTTTTTTTAGGTCGGTGCAACATTGCATTAAAATTCAATAACGGGCGATCAAAACATCGTAGCTACCCCAAAATGGTATCAATAAAAATGTCAGCTCGGCGCGCAAAAAATAGGTCCTCACCCAGCCCTAGATCCCGAAAAACAGAGATGCTAAGGGTTTCGGGTAACTGCGCCATTTTTTTATTTTTATTTTTACAAACTTTGGATTTTTTTTTCACCATTTAAATAAAAGAGAACCGTTTAGCATTTAGTAAATATTGTAAAAAAAAAACACAATTGTGGAATTGCACTTTTTTTGCAATTTCACCGCACTTGGCATTTTTTTCCCATTTTTCAGTACACAATATGGTAAAACCGATGGTGTTGGTCAAAAGTACAACTCGTCCCACAAAAAACAACCCCTAAAATGGCCATATTGACCAAAAAATAAAAGTTATGGCTCTGAGAAGAAGGGGAGCAAAAAACAAAAACGTGAAAAACGGAAAAACCCAAGATGGTGAAGGGATTAATGGTGCAATTTTGGGGGGAAAATAGATAAAAAAAACCCCATCAATTTTGCAACATTTTTATTTTTATCCTATTCACTTAAATTAATAGTCAACTTTATTCCCTGGGTCAGTATGATTATGACTAGAGATGAGCGGACCAGTGGAAGTTCGGGCTTTGGTACCGGACTTTATGCCCAAAGTTCGGTTCATGTACCAGAACTTTACACGAACTTGAACATGAACCCGAACCCCATTGAAATGCATGGAGACCCGAACTTCAGAGCTGCAAAATTCTCTCTCTCTCTTAAAATGAACTTTCAGGAGAAGTCCGTGTTCGGAGTTCAGCTCCGGACAGTTCTGGTCCGCTCATCTCTAATTACGACAGAAGCAAATTTACTTGTTTTTTTATATTTTGCTACTATTGCACAATAAAAACTTTTCAAAAATATTTTCCTTTATGTTGCCATATTCTGAGAGTGATAATTTCTCGAGGTTTTTTTTTTGTGTGTTATTAGTCAATTATTTAATTGGTACTATTTGGGGATAATTTAAATCACTTTTTAATATATTTTTTGGGAGACAGAATGAACAAAGAAAAAAATCCAAAATTCACATTTTCTATAATATGCAGGATAAATAATATTATAGTTCAGGTTATTGCAGAAAATGCAATAACAATTATATATCTTTTAAAAAAAACGAAACAATTTTTAATGGGGGAATTTATTTTTAACATTTTTAATATTTCTAAAAATTTGCTTCTACTTTTTTTTTTGCTTTAGTTTTATAAGGTGGATTTTTCCCAACCCAAAAATAAAAATGCAAAACTTTCTCACCGCTTGGAAAGGTGAAATTTGGTCTGACCGTAATGTCGAAAAAAAAAAAACCACTTTGGTGAGATGAAATAGTCAATTTTTTTTCCGCCATTGTTTCTTTGCATGATTCAATCAAGATAAAACCTAGAACACAATGCGACATTCTCCTGGCTGAAGCCCACAATACAATACTATAAAATACCGTATTTTCCTGCTAGTAAATAAAGAATCCTGAAAAGACCGATCTATTGTCACATAATTGATTGAATAGCTGCATGTAGTAAAATAGCTCTATTTTCCCTCTTTATTCTGTACCATCTGTTGACTATTAATTGAGAGGAGAACTCATCGATCACCATCACCAAAGGAAGATGATTCAATTCCCGCAAGCATTATACAGTAATTAAAAACGCTATACATTAGGTGAATGCTGCAGATATTGAGGCAGGACATGAAATTTGTGATTTTAGACTCAAATCTCCAGAAACTCTAAACTGATTTTTTTAAAGAAACGGTATAGATTTGGTATCGTAAAAATCTTGATATGATTTTTTTAAATCATCTGAAAAGAATTCATGCCGACCGCATCCACTGCAATGCAAAAGAAATACATTACAGCCAAAGCTTAAAAAATTTGGACTCCTATGGAGGCATTTTTTTTTAAAAAAATATTCTTAACTACATGTATTTTGAATTAAAAATATATTTTTTTGCATTTGGGTTTCATAAAAAATGTTGCGCCATTTGAATTTTAAGGCTGTTTGTCTGCATATATATGGATGCAGAATGAGTTAACTGAGAATCACATAGTGAGCTTGAATATATACAGTACATATTCTGCAATGCAATTGAAATCCATCAGAAACAGACTTTAAAGGGAACCTGTCACCAGAAAAAATGCTATTAACCTGCAGATATGGGGTTAATCTGCAGTTTAATAGTGTTACTAACCTGCCCGGCGCCTGCACATAGCCAAACGTTGTGGGGAGAAAATGTACTTTATTCCCCCCATCAGCGTTTGGCTTCCAGTCACTGGGTCAGTGCCGGCGTAGGTTCAATCACCGCTCTGAAAATACAGAGTGGTGGCTGCAACCGCCCCCCCTGGACCTGACTGACACTCACTCTGCATTGTGGTCAGCTAGCAATCAGGATCTGGGGTGTGGTTACAGCCGCCGCTCCGTACACTCAGAGTATTGATTGAACCCGCACCGGCGCCATTCGCCCCGTGACTGAAAGCTGAACGCTGCTGGGGGAATAAAGATTATTTTCTCCCCACATTGTTCAGTCATGTGCAGGCGCCGGGCAAGTTAATAACACTATTAACCTGCAGATTAACCCCATATCTGCAGGTTAATCGCATTTTATCTGGTGACCGGTTCCCTTAAACCCTTTCCCTCCACAACCAATTTTTCGTTTTTGCTCTTTTTCTTCCCCTCCTCTTCTTCCAAGAACCACAAATTTTTTTATTTTTCCATCCTCATAGCCTTGCTTTTTGCAAAACGATTCGAACTTTTAAATCACACCATTCATTTTACCATTCAATGTATTGTGTGGTGAAAATGGAAAAAAATGCAATTTTTTGTGTTTTGTTTTTACAGTGTACATTCTGCGATAAAAATTACTTAGAATCATAATTCTTCAGGTCAGTATAATTATGAAAATACCAAACTTACAGATTTTTTTTTTATATAAGTGGAGAAAAAAATTCAGAAATTAGTAAAAAAAAAATAATTTTGGGGTTTATGTCGCCATTTTCAGAGACCTATAACATTTTTCTTTTTTCATTTGATTGACCTGGGTAAGGGCTTGCTTTTTTGTGTGATGAGCTGACGGGGGTTTTATACCATTTTTGGCCATATACGATGATTTGATTTTTTTATTTAATTTTTTTTCTTATGGAGGAGTAGTGACCCCCCCCAAAAAAAATTATGTCTGGCGATATTATTTTTTTCTTATTACAGCATTTACCGATCGGGTTAATTAATTTTATATTTTGTTAGATCGACCTTTTATGAAGGCGGCAATACCAAATATGTGTATTGTTTTATTTCTTTACTTTCAATTGGGGAAAAAGTGGGTGACTTGATCTTTCATAAAATGTTTCCTCTTTTTATATTTTTAAAAACTTTTTTTTCTAACTTTTTTAACTCTAAGAGCTATAACATGGAGAAATTAAATTATCCGGCTTCTCCGCATCAGTCATATGATTCTTCAATGCGAGAAAATTGGATCACAATTGCCGGCTATTTAATATAGTCAGAACCTATCACATGTAGACAGAGCTCACTTCTTGAACCCCCACCACACACAATCCCCCCCGCAATAAGTGATATTATATTAAGGGGTTAAAGGGTACGGGCATTTTTGGGTGACCTTCTGCTAGGTAGTCTTTCATATTCATGAGCTCTGCATAACCCCGCCACCACCACTGATTGGCAGCTTTCTGCCTATGCACAGAAATGCACCACTTTCTGCCTATGCACAGTGTACACTAATCAGTGTTGTGGATGGAGTTATACAAGGCTCAGCATTCAGAGCATTGCTAGATATACAACAGAGAAAATTGAGATTTTATCAAACCTGCAGCAAGCAGCCCAGTAAGTAAAACATTGCTGGAATCATGGTCTCTGCCATTAGATCATACTGCTCTCAGATGTGGTAGCAAAAACTAGGTAACAGATTCCCTTTAAGGCTGTTTGTTTCCCTGGATATTGATGGCTACAGAAAGAGTTAACTGAGAGTTTGTCAGTGAGCTTGTTGTGAATGAGAGTTTCTCAAGTTTGAGAAAGGTTCACACTATGAATGGAAATGTCGCCACATGGGCTATTAAAGTCCTATAATGTGCACTGTTTTTGGAGTGCTTCCTCCATTTTTTGTTTATATATGAATATGTGTGTATATTGTAATGCAGCTGACTCGCCCCCTGGGCCATATTCTTTAGGGGAATACCCGGAGCCGGATCAGATGGGGGTTGTAGTCTCCGAGTGGCTGTGACCCGGTCCGTGCCCAGGGTGTCAAGCTCAGTGTGTGGCAGTCCTATGATGTTACTGGATGTTCTTTATGTCGACTACGCCACCCGTTGAATTGCGGTCACTACGGCCGCCGCTGCAGCAGGGTCCGCTGAGGCTGATGGTGTTTGTGCAGCTTCGGTAGTATAACCCCCAACGGGAGGGGTATAGCCTCAGGGGGTCAGGTGCAGAGGATGGTGGTTGTGGAAGTGCAGGGATGATGGTAATCAGAGACAGAGTCGGGTTGTGCAGTTCAGGGTTCTTTACTTACTGCAGATGTTCCGGTCACTCCGGCCTTGAGTGACCACCCGAGCCGTGCTGCGTCCACCAGGTCCTGGACTCGGCCAACCCCCAAGTAGTTCTGGAGCGTGGTTCTGAGCTCCCTTTCTGTCCTGTCCTCGTCTCTGGCCTTCCCCACCAGGGATCCACCTATGTCCGGCTCCCTCGGGCCTTCTGTTGGTAACCCTTGACTCTGGGTTCCCTGACCCTACGCGTGGTCTGCCTTCCGGGTGGATATGTTGGGTGGCCGTGGCAGATGCTGCCCACGGCCTCCGGTCTCTGGCTGAGGTATGCTGTAGCCCCCACCAGTTTGGGATCCGGTACCCTGTTGCCAACTCTTCACCCTGTGATTGTATTTGGGTTCTCAGAGTTCCTTCTTTCTCCCCCTCTGGGTCTTTCTTTCTCCTCTCTCTCTCTGGGCCTTGGAGCTGCTCTTCTCCTCTGCTCTCTTCCTCTGCTCTGCTCTGACAAAAGACTGACAGACTGACCCTGATCTTAGATGGTGCCCACCTTAAATACTCCCTCTATGTGTGAGCTCAGGTGACCAGCACCCAATGAGCTCCTATCTTTACCCAGGCTGCTCCCCCTATCTGCCCCTACACTACTGGGATGTACCACCTCCCTCCCACTCCAGCCAGGAACAGACTCGGTCGTACCTGCACATTTCTAAGTGGGAGTACCGTTGGTCTGTTCCTCGGAAATGGGATGTGTGTAGTGCATGCAGCTTTCTGAGCTCAGCTCCACACTCCATCCTTACCCGGGAGTGGAATATCACACCTCTGGGTTGAGGTGCAATACCCCTGTAGCAGCCGAATCCTCAGGGTGCTACACAGCGGCTTGCCGCATTACTAAAATGTCCAGGGGGTGTGTTCTGGCTGATCACGTACCTCCCCTTCAGATGACTGATCACATGACTGTGACATCATTACAGGTGCTGTGCACAGAAGGATATATAAATCCTGGTGGTTTTGAAACAGTGGAAAAGCAAGAGGCCTGATCCCTGTGTCTGGGACACCATTAGCCCTGGAAGGCAAGAGGCCTGATCCCTGTGTCTGGGACACCATTAGCCCTGGAAGGCAAGAGGCCTGATCCCTGTGTCTGGGACACCATTAGCCCTGGAAGGCAAGAGGCCTGATCCCTGTGTCTGGGACACCATTAGCCCTGGAAGGCAAGAGGCCTGATCCCTGTGTCTGGGACACCATTAGCCCTGGAAGGCAAGAGGCCTGGAGACCACGTCTGGGACACCATTAGCCCTGGAAGGCAAGAGGCCTGGAGACCACGTCTGGGACACCATTAGACCTAGAAGGCAAGAGGCCTGATCCCTGTGTCTGTGACACCATTAGCCCTGGAAGGCAAGAGGCCTGGAGACCACCTCTGGGGAGCCTTAAACCACAGCTGTGGCAGAACAGAGCTGATAAAAGCAGCCAAGGCCCGGCAAAGGTAAAAACGCTGCTTTAAATGAATATTGATGCTGTACCTTGCTGAAGTCTGTATTTGAAGCCAAGCGGGCATAGCTGCCACTGAAAAGGCTCTAGGATACATGTGTAACATTCCTGCTAGCCACTGAGATGGACTATGTTATAAGCAGTTTATGATGTGTAATAAACTGCTGGACTACATATTACCGGAAAAACGTTGCATGTGTGCTTTAATTGACCCGGTGAAGTGAGTGCCCCTCAACATGATCATTCATGCTACCTTACAATATATATATATATATATATATACATGTAATAGGATAGATAGATGATAGGTAAGCAGACGGTGACTTTGACGCGCCCCTGGGCCTGTGTCGCGCAGCGTTGCACACGCGGGAGCTTACCCGGAGCCGGATCTGTTGAGGGTTGTAGTCTCGTGGCGGTGATCTGGTCCGTGCCCAGGGAGTCAGACTAAGTGGCGCTGTATCAGCGGTAGATGTTGAACGACTACGCCACCCGTTGAGTACAGCTAAGGAGCTGCTGCTGCAGGGCAGACCGCTGAGGCCGGTGGTAGGATTGTGCAGCGTGATAGTATAACCCCTAACGGGAGGGGTATGGCCTCAGGGCAGCCGACGTGGATGATGGGGGTAGCAGGAACCACTCGGAGACGGTACAGTGTAGTTCAGGGTCTTTACTGGTGACAAAGATAGACTCTCCCGGAGTACTGGCTAGCGATTGGGGCCTGGTCAGTCCTTGAGCAGATGGGATCTCCCCTGGCCAGGCGGAGTTGTAGGCCTCCCAAACTAACGATACTCTTCTGGCTACCTTGCTAGAGGCGGGTATAAGTAGCCCACGTCCCTGAGTGTACCGTGTGGTGCTCACCCGTATGGCCGGTGACTCGGGGCCTTCTAGTAGCTTTCGCTCCACGACGGCGGTGCTGGTCCCACGCGTGTGACCGTGCCTTCGGGTTTCTGGGCCAGAGGACCTGCAATCCCCTGCCGGTCGGTTTCTGCTGCTGGATAGGAGTTAGTCCCCACAGCCTCGGACTCCAGGTCCGGTGAAAACTTCTCAGTCAGGGCGAGCTCTGCAGCTGCCAGCCCCTGACTCCTTGTAGCACTGCTCCCACAGAGCTCCTGTTGTTTCTTCCTATGCTGCTTCTCTTCTCTACTTCTTCTCTACTTCTTCTCTACTCACTAACCCTGCCTCAGCCCTAGGTTTATATAGGGGAAGTTCTTCCCCTCCCAGGACTGGGCAGGAGGTGTGGCATGCATAGGATCCCTGACCAAGAGACCTCCCACCTGCTCTCAGACGTAATATCTCTATCACTGTGGCAACCAGACCCCTGGGGTGTCACATTCCCCCCTAGTGAAATTTAGTACTCCGGGACTAAACATATTTTTAGAAAAACATAACAAGGTATAAACAATAATAATACAATAAGAAAAACACATAAAGATGGTTACGGCGTGTCCGAAATCGGGTGCAGTTTTGAAGAAAACAAAGGTGTCCATTTCACCAAAACAGGGAGACGTAACCAGGTAGGGGTCTGTCCTGCCCCGAGTCCTTATCAGTCTTTTAGTCCATCCTGGGTTACGCTCCAACTAATTGTACAAGGATTCCCGGTAAATCCACCAAGGACTCCTAAAAATAACTAGAAACACATAATTATTTACAAGCAACAAGAAAAACAGGTAACCACAAATAAAACAATTTATACATTTTAAATCCTCCAACGTGCGGGTAACTGGCCTCTAGTGGCCCTAGTGGACCTACGGAGCTGACTGTCTAGCCCTGAACTACAGGGTGTAGGAGCTGTCAAGGGTAAACTGGGCAGCTGTCTACCGGCTCTTTGGCTCACTAGGGGTACGGCAGGCTCACTATGAGCAGAGGGTTGATCCTCCTGTTCTGCTTGTGTGGAGTCTTCTGCCTCCTGGACCGGCTGTTCTTCCAGCTCTACCTGTTGCTCCGTAGGTGCTTGGGATGCTGGTTGGAGGAAGGTGAGTACGGGTACCACAACTGCGCCATTGATTTGAGTCCAAGACCGAGGGAAGTCTCCGAGCACAGTACTAACCATGTCTTCCCTTTCCTCTACGGGTCGAGGGTCTTCTTGTTCCTCTTCAGGGTTCCGTAGCTGTTCGGGACACTTCTTCAGGTGATCCCGGGATACAATGGTTGTGGTTTCCCCTCCGTCTTTACTGATGGTACAGACCTTTGGGTTGTCGTGGCTTGAGGGCAGTACGATGTACGGGTCCTTCTCCCACTGGTCGTCCAACTTGTGGAGCCGCCTTTTCCTCTTCAAGACCTGCTCTCCGGGTACCAGGGGAACAGCGGGAGCATACTGGTTGTAAGTTTTCTCTTGTCTTTCCCTAGCTTGACAGAGACTTCGCTCCACGCTCTCCTGTACTTTCCGGTACTGCTGCTGCCTCTCCGTGTCCCAGTCTGCTTCTGGTGAAGTGTCCTCGGGTGTCAGGACTCCCATCTCCAGGTCAACAGGTAGCTTACCAGGCCTTGCCCTCATCAGGTAAGCCGGGGTACAGTTGGTGGAACCTACCGGGATGTGGTTGTATAGGTCCACCAGATCGGGCAGCTTCTCAGGCCACAGACTGCGTTCTTCCAGGGGCAACGTTTTCAGAAGATCCATTACCACCTGGTTCATTTTCTCACAAAGTCCATTAGTTTGCGGATGATAGGGTGTCGTCCTTATCTTCCGGCAGCCATACAGATTGCAGAATTCCTGGAAGACCTCCGCTTCAAAGGCAGGTCCCTGGTCCGTCAGCACTTGGTCCGGGTACCCGTGTGGACGGCAGAAGTGCTGCTGGAAGGCTCTAGCTGCTGTTCGAGCTGTTAAGTCCTTGACGGGGACGACAACCAAGAACCGGGAGTAGTGATCCACGATGGTTAGTGCGTAAACGTAGCCACTTCTGCTTGGGGTCAGTTTTACATGATCCAAGGCTACCAGTTCCAACGGCTGCCGGGTGACGATGGACTGCAGGGGAGTCTTCTGGCTGGCACGGTCCTTCCTTCTTAGGTTGCACGGGCCACAGTCTCTGCACCACCTCTCGATGGTTCCCCTCATGCCTACCCAGTGGAACCGCCCGCTTAGCAGGAACTCCAGCTTCTTCCATCCGAAGTGTCCAGCCCCGTCGTGGTATGCCTCCATCACCATGGCTGCGTCTCTCCGTGGCACCACTACTTGCCAGATTAGTTCATGCGTCCGGGAGTTAACCATTCTGCGGCACAACTTCCCCTTGTAAAGGAACAGTCGACTCTTCTCAGCCCACAGTTGCTTGGCTTCCTCCGGAGCGTCTGGGTCAAGGCGAGCCTCAGGCCGAGTCAGCATCTCCTTCACCAGTCGGACGGCAGGGTCACTGTCTTGCGTTTCCTCCCAGTTGTAGTGAGGCAAGGGGTTAAACGTAGCGGCTTGCTTACTCCTTACCCGATGGGAATACTGGATAGTCCCATGACGGTGGAACGCGGGGAGTTCAACTTCCTCCAGTCCCTCTGGATCTTCTCCTACGTCCGGTAGGTTTGGCATCCTGGACAGGGCGTCCGCGTTGGTATTGGAGCGTCCTGCCCGGTATTTGATTGTGAACTCGTAGTTGGACAGACGGGCCATCCATCTCTGCTCTAGGGCACCGAGTCTTGCCGTGTCCAGGTGTGTCAACGGGTTGTTATCCGTGTACACGGTGAACCGGGAAGAAGCGAGGTAGTGCTTAAAGCGTTCGGTGACTGCCCACACCACTGCCAGGAACTCTAGCTTAAATGAGCTGTAATTCTCAGGGTTTCTCTCGGTGGGTCGCAGTTTTCGGCTGGCGTAAGCGATTACTCGTTCTTTCCCCTGCTGGATCTGGGACAGCACGGCTCCTAGCCCGATGTTACTTGCGTCGGTGTAGAGGATAAAGGGCTGGCTGTAATCAGGGTATGCCAGGATTTCATCCCCCGTGAGGGCCATCTTCAGCTGGCGGAAGGACTCTTCTTCTAACTTCTCCCATCTGAAGGGTGGCTTCTGGTTCTTGGCCTTCCGGGACTGGCCTATCAGGAGGTCCTGCATAGGAGCTGCCTTTTTGGTGAAACCGGGGATGAATCTGCGGTAATAGCCTACCAACCCGAGGAACTGCCGCACTTCCTTTACACTGGAGGGACTTGGCCATTCCTTAATTGCGGTGATCTTATCAGGGTCGGGAGCCACTCCATCAGCGCTCACCACGTGTCCCAGGTACTGCACCTTTGGTTTCAGGAGGTGACACTTGGAGGGTTTCACCTTTAGGCCGCAGCTTGCCAGAGCTTCGAACACTTCCGCCAGGTGTTTCAGGTGGTCCTCATACGTCTTGGAATATACGATGACATCGTCCAGGTACAACAAGACCGTCTCGAAGTTTCTGTGGCCCAGACAGCACTCCATTAATCGTTGGAAGGTCCCTGGTGCGTTGCAGAGTCCGAACGGCATGCAGGTAAACTCGCTAAGTCCCATCGGGGTGGTGAATGCGGTCTTCTCCCGGTCCGCCTCTGCTACAGGAACCTGCCAGTACCCACTAGTGAGATCCAAGGTAGAGAAGAAGTTAGCAGATCTTAAAGCAGCCAAAGACTCCTCTATCCTTGGTAAGGGGTACGCATCCTTGTGTGTGATACGGTTGATTTTCCGGTAATCTACACACATCCTCATGGTGTTGTCTTTCTTTTTGACTAAGACTAGTGGAGCTGCCCAGGGGCTAGAGCTATCCCTGATCACCCCAGCTTCCTTCATGTCTCTAAGCATCCCCTTGGCGTGTTGGTAGTGTGCAGGGGGTACGGGTCGATACCTCTCTTTTATGGGAGGATGGTCTCCCGTGGGGATGTGGTGTTCTACCCCCTTGACTCGCCCGAAGTCTAACGGGTGTTTACTAAACACTCTCTCGTACTCTTGAACCACCCGATAGACTCCCTGTTTCTGGTGTGAGGGAGTGGAGTCAGTACCCAAATGTAGTTGCTGACACCAGTCCTCCATTGTTTTCTTAGAGCCGTTACCTTCCTCCGGGGAAGATGGAGGCAAGGGTTCTACGGACTGTATGGAATCTTGATTGATGGTATACAATTTGGCTAGCGTGGCATAACGGGGCAGGTACACTTCCCTCTTCCCGATATTTATTATGCGAACGGGCACCCTCCCATGGCGTACATTGACCACCCCCCGTGCTGTCAAAATGGTGGGCCTACTGTCTGAGTAAACTGGTTCTACCATTGCCTGGTAATCTCTACCTCTCAGACCAATAGCTGCCCGGCACCAAATCATCATTTCACTTTTCGGGGGCATGGCAATAGGGAAAGGGTCACACATTCGCACGCTACCAATCTCACCACCGGAGAGTTCTAGCTGTTGCCGTCGCATCAGTGCCCGGATCTCTTTCTGGAGCACTCGCTGCTGGCCGGAGCTGGCGTTCTTGGCAACCTGCTGTAAAAGGAAAATCACCTCTGCAAGACAATTTTCAATTACATTAGTTCCTAGAGTTATCTTTGGGTGACTCTCGTGTTTGTCAATGTCTACAATGATCAGTCCCTGTGCTGCCAATTCGACTCTACCGATTTTAATGGTCACCTCTTTAAATCCAATCTGTGGCACGGGCTGACCATTGCTGGCGATGATACTCAAGTCGTCGTCAGGGTAGCGGGTGATATCCGAGTCATTCCAGTACTGCTTGAAGAGCACGTACGGGATGGTGGTGACCTGTGACCCGGTGTCCAGTAGGGCACTCATAGGAATGCCATCCAGTACCACGGGTAAGACTGGACGTCCTCCCACATATTTGTCGCGCCAGTTCGATGGGCCTGGTGATCTTTTTCCTGGGGGTTGGCCCTCTACCCCAGGTTGTGCCAGTTTAAAGGACAGTACCTTGCCATATGTCCGGGTTGATTGCAGCGGCGGCAGATGGGTCGTCCGTCCTCGTTGTATCGGTCGCTGGGTCGTCCTCTGGCCGGTGGGGTCCTCCTTGGTCGACGCCACGGGATGTCCTCCGGTCCGGATGCCAGCTGGATCTTCCCTGGAGTGGAAACCTGTAAAGACTGCACAGTTCGGGTTAGCGCAGCAACGTTTTTAGCTAGCTCTTGGACCTGATGGTGCAGGTCTGGAGCCGGGTGATTGTTCAAAGCCTGCGCATCAGCTCCCACAGGCCCTGCCGACAAGGGCGCCGCCTCCTGGTGGTAAGTGGTAGTGGGGCGTCTGTGGGTCACAACGCCACCTGGTGCCGGTTCTCGAAGCACCCGGATGGCTCTGTCCTTGAACTGTGCAAATCCCAGATGAGGGTCCTGTAAGGCCATTGCCCGCAACTGGGTTCGGTGGGCATTGCAATATAAACCCTCTATAAATTGTTCAGTCAACAGCCTGTCCTCGTCTCCCACGCCGTCAGGGTCGGTCTGCTTAATGGCTCTCAGGGCCTCTTGTAGGTTCAGGGCATAGTCCCTTATACTCTCATGTGCCCGCTGTTTGCACCCGTAGAATCTAAGCTTGATCTCGGCTGAGGTGCGGGTATCAAAGGTGTCCCTCAGCCGGGTTAATATCCCTGCGACAGTCCTCCCCCCAGGTGGCCAGGACTTTACCTCCCTTTGGGCTGCCCCGGTTAATTGGGCCACCAGGATGCTCACTTTTTGCTCCTCTGTGAGGGGGTACACCTGGAAGAGGCTATCCAGCTTTTCTCTAAAGTCATGCAGGGTATGTGACTCCCCTGAGTACTGGGGTAGCCAGGCTGCCCCCGGGATATAGGGCATGGTGAAAGGCATGACCGCAACAGCGGTGGCGCTGGCGGGGGTTGAAGCGGTGAAGCTCTCCTCCGTATCCGACATCCTTCTCCCCCCTAGTGGACCGTGGCCTACCTTGCGATGATCCTCTTCCGTAGGCCGCGGCTCCGCAGTGGATCGTCAGGGTTGAGAACCTTCCGTCGCGCTCCTGTGACGTCGGCGTCTGCTGGGCTCCTTCCAGGACCTTACGCAACGTCCGGACGTGAGGCGGGGCTTCAGTTCTCGCGCGCTTTCGGAGTCCACGCCCCTCTTCTTCCCGCGCGGCGTCCTCAAGATGGCGTCCAATGGCGGGAAAACTCCACGTGTGGCGGGAAGAAGGCTGAAGATGGCGCCGGATGGCGGGAAAACTCCACCGATGGCGGGAAGGAAGCGGAAGATGGCGCCGGATGGCGGGAATCTTCACCACAGGTAAGTTTGAACAGTCTTTTTCAGGCACGCAGTACCCGGTGGTTGCGGGCACGAGATCCTGCCGACTACGCCAAAAGTTGACGCACCCCTGGGCCTGTGTCACGCAGCGTTGCACACGCGGGAGCTTACCCGGAGCCGGATCTGTTGAGGGTTGTAGTCTCGTGGCGGTGATCCGGTCCGTGCCCAGGGAGTCAGACTAAGTGGCGCTGTATCAGCGGTAGATGTTGAACGACTACGCCACCCGTTGAGTACAGCTAAGGAGCTGCTGCTGCAGGGCAGACCGCTGAGGCCGGTGGTAGGATTGTGCAGCGTGATAGTATAACCCCCAACGGGAGGGGTATGGCCTCAGGGCAGCCGACGTGGATGATGGGGGTAGCAGGAACCACTCGGAGACGGTACGGTGTAGTTCAGGGTCTTTACTGGTGACAAAGATAGACCCTCCCGGAGTACTGGCTAGCGATTGGGGCCTGGTCAGTCCTTGAGCAGATGGGATCTACCCTGGCCAGGCGGAGTTGTAGGCCTCCCAAACTAACGATACTCTTCTGGCTACCTTGCTAGAGGCGGGTATAAGTAGCCCACGTCCCTGAGTGTACCGTGTGGTGCTCACCCGTATGGCCGGTGACTCGGGGCCTTCTAGTAGCTTTCGCTCCACGACGGCGGTGCTGGTCCCACGCGTGTGACCGTGCCTTCGGGTTTCTGGGCCAGAGGACCTGCAATCCCCTGCCGGTCGGTTTCTGCTGCTGGATAGGAGTTAGTCCCCACAGCCTCGGACTCCGGGTCCGGTGATAACTTCTCAGTCAGGGCGAGCTCTGCAGCTGCCAGCCCCTGACTCCTTGTAGCACTGCTCCCACAGAGCTCCTGTTGTTTCTTCCTATGCTGCTTCTCTTCTCTACTTCTTCTCTACTTCTTCTCTACTCACTAACCCTGCCTCAGCCCTAGGTTTATATAGGGGAAGTTCTTCCCCTCCCAGGACTGGGCAGGAGGTGTGGCATGCATAGGATCCCTGACCAAGAGACCTCCCACCTGCTCTCAGACGTAATATCTCTATCACTGTGGCAACCAGACCCCTGGGGTGTCACAACTTCATATCCCATCTTCGTTATAGGTGGAACTAAGACCAGAAATCCCTAATTACCCCTTCCATATGGCCTCAGTTTGCATTTTTCCTTTCATTTTGTGAAATGCGTCTGATTTTCCAGAAAAGTACACAACTTTCATCTGATATTACGCTCATATTACTGCTGCGTTTCATTACAGAATGAATTGTTCTTTGAAGCTCCACCATCAGATACGAGCGTTCACTGTTGTTATGTACAAAGCAGCCGCTAATTGCCAAACTCCCGTCTGGGCTCTGGAAGAACTAATTTTAACTTCATTTATGACAGTTTTATCGCATGTCTTATCTGAATATATATTGCCGCAGAGCAGAGTTTGATATTTGACACATCTCATTGTGATACGGTCTTATCTGTGGTTTTCTATAGCAGAGCGGATAATCATCCAATCTAATGCGCAATCTTCACATGAAAAAAAATAGTTACAAGGGTATATGCATCTTTAAAGCATGCGACTGTGCATTTTTTCCGCTGCACTTCTTCTGCAGATGTCCACAACAATTATGCAATAACAATATGTGCTCTAATTATTGTATTTTTGCTTCTTTTTTATGCCTTTTCCTCCTTTTTGATGCATTGTTAGTGAAGATTTGAATAAGCATTTTTTATTAGTTTTTTAGTGCAGAAAAACTGAGATTCTGCACTTATTTCAGACTCTCCGAAGAAGCCTATAAGAAAAACGCAGCATTTATGATAGGTGGAAATATGGCTTAAAACCGATAGAGCAATGTTACAAAATGAGTCTAGTAAAGGTTGTACTTTTCATTTGAGAACAGCACCACTCTTATTCCTAGGCTACGTTTGGTATTGCAGCTCAGTTCAGCCAAGTCGAGTGTTACTGCACACGGAGGGTTGGAGAGATACCTGTAAGCCGAGCGTTCCTGTGTATGGAGGGTCGGGAGAGATAGCTGTCAGCCGAGCGTTCCTGTGTATGGAGGGTCGGGAGAGATAGCTGTAAGCCGAGCGTTCCTGTGTATGGGGCGTCGGGAGAGATAGCTGTCAGCCGAGCGTTCCTGTGAATGAAGGGTCGGGAGAGATAGCTGTCAGCCGAGCGTTCCTGTGTACAGAGGGTCGGGAGAGATAACTGTCAGCCGAGTGTTCCTGTGTATGGAGGGTCGGGAGAGATAGCTGTCAGCCGAGCGTTCCTGTGTACAGAGGGTCGGGAGAGATAGCTGTCAGCCGAGCGTTCCTGTGTATGGAGGGTTGGGAGAGATAGCTGTCAGCCGAGCGTTCCTGTGTATGGAGGGTCGGGAGAGATAGCTGTCAGCCGAGCGTTCCTGTGTATGGAGGGTCGGGAGAGATAGCTGTCAGCCGAGTGTTCCTGTGTATGGAGGGTCGGGAGAGATAGCTGTCAGCCGAGCGTTCCTGTGTATGGAGGGTCGGGAGAGATAGCTGTCAGCCGAGTGTTCCTGTGTATGGAGGGTCGGGAGAGATAGCTGTCAGCCGAGCGTTCCTGTGTATGGAGGTTCGGGAGAGATAGCTGTCAGCCGAGCGTTCCTGCGTATGGAGGGTCGGGAGAGATAGCTGTCAGCCGAGCGTTCCTGTGTATGGAGGGTCGGGAGAGATAGCTGTCAGCCGAGCGTTCCTGTGTACGGAGGGTCGGGAGAGATAGCTGTCAGCCGAGCGTTCCTGTGTATGAAGGGTCGGGAGAGATAGCTGTCAGCCGAGCGTTCCTGTGTATGGAGGGTCGGGAGAAATAGCTGTCAGCCGAGCGTTCCTGTGTATGGAGGGTCGGGAGAGATAGCTGTCTGCCGAGCGTTCCTGTGTATAAAGGGTCGGGAGAGATAGCTGTCAGCTGAGCGTTCCTGTATATGAAGGGTCGGGAGAGATAGCTGTCAGCCGAGCGTTCCTGTGTATGGAGGGTTGGAGAGATAGCTGTCAGCCGAGCGTTCCTGTGTATGGAGGGTTGGAGAGATAGCTGTCAGCCGAGCGTTCCTGTGTATGGAGGGTCGGGAGAGATAGCTGTAAGCCGAGTGTTCCTGTGTATGGAGGGTCGGGAGAGATAGCTGTCAGCCGAGTGTTCCTGTGTATGAAGGGTCGGGAGAGATAGCTGTCAGCCGAGTGTTCCTGTGTACGGAGGGTCGGGAGAGATAGCTGTCAGCCGAGTGTTCCTGTGTATGGAGGGTCGGGAGAAATAGCTGTCAGCCGAGTGTTCCTGTGTATGGAGGGTCGGGAGAGATAGCTGTCAGCCGCGTTCCTGTGTATGGAGGGTCGGGAGAGATAGCTGTCAGCCGAGCGTTCCTGTGTACGAAGGGTCGGGAGAGATAGCTGTCAGCCGAGTGTTACTGTGTACGGAGGGTCGGGAGAGATAGCTGTCAGCCGAGCGTTCCTGTGTATGGAGGGTTGGGAGAGATAGCTGTCAGCCGAGCGTTCCTGTGTATGGAGGGTTGGGAGAGATAGCTGTCAGCCGAGTGTTACTGTGTACGGAGGGTTGGAGAGATAGCTGTCAGCCGAGCGTTCCTGTGTATGGAGGGTTGGGAGAGATAGCTGTCAGCCGAGCGTTCCTGTGTATGGAGGGTCGGGAGAGATAGCTGTCAGCCGAGCGTTCCTGTGTATGGAGGGTCGGGAGAGATAGCTGTCAGCCGAGCGTTCCTGTGTATGGAGGGTCGGGAGAGATAGCTGTCAGCCGAGCGTTCCTGTGTATGGAGGGTCGGGAGAGATAGCTGTCAGCCGAGCGTTCCTGTGTATGGAGGGTCGGGAGAGATAGCTGTCAGCCGAGCGTTCCTGTGTATGAAGGGTCGGGAGAGATAGCTGTCAGCCGAGTGTTCCTGTGTATGGAGGGTCGGGAGAAATAGCTGTCAGCCGAGCGTTCCTGTGTATGGAGGGTCGGGAGAGATAGCTGTCTGCCGAGCGTTCCTGTGTATAAAGGGTCGGGAGAGATAGCTGTCAGCTGAGCGTTCCTGTATATGAAGGGTCGGGAGAGATAGCTGTCAGCCGAGCGTTCCTGTGTATGGAGGGTTGGAGAGATAGCTGTCAGCCGAGCGTTCCTGTGTATGGAGGGTTGGAGAGATAGCTGTCAGCCGAGCGTTCCTGTGTATGGAGGGTCGGGAGAGATAGCTGTAAGCCGAGTGTTCCTGTGTATGGAGGGTCGGGAGAAATAGCTGTCAGCCGAGTGTTCCTGTGTATGGAGGGTCGGGAGAGATAGCTGTCAGCCGAGCGTTCCTGTGTATGGAGGGTCGGGAGAGATAGCTGTCAGCCGAGCGTTCCTGTGTATGAAGGGTCGGGAGAGATAGCTGTCAGCCGAGTGTTACTGTGTACGGAGGGTCGGGAGAGATAGCTGTCAGCCGAGCGTTCCTGTGTATGGAGGGTTGGGAGAGATAGCTGTCAGCCGAGCGTTCCTGTGTATGGAGGGTTGGGAGAGATAGCTGTCAGCCGAGTGTTACTGTGTACGGAGGGTTGGAGAGATAGCTGTCAGCCGAGCGTTCCTGTGTATGGAGGGTTGGGAGAGATAGCTGTCAGCCGAGCGTTCCTGTGTATGGAGGGTCGGGAGAGATAGCTGTCAGCCGAGTGTTCCTGTGTATGGAGGGTCGGGAGAGATAGCTGTCAGCCGAGCGTTCCTGTGTATGGAGGGTCGGGAGAGATAGCTGTCAGCCGAGCGTTCCTGTGTATGGAGGGTCGGGAGAGATAGCTCTCAGCCGAGCGTTCCTGTGTATGGAGGGTCGGGAGAGATAGCTGTCAGCCGAGCGTTCCTGTGTATGGAGGGTCGGGAGAGATAGCTCTCAGCCGAGTGTTCCTGTGTATGAAGGGTCGGGAGAGATAGCTGTCAGCCGAGCATTCCTGTGTATGGAGGGTCGGGAGAGATAGCTGTCAGCCGAGCGTTCCGGTGTATGGAGGGTCGGGAGAGATAGCTGTCAGCCGAGCGTTCCTGTGTATGGAGGATCGGGAGAGATAGCTGTCAGCCGAGCGTTCCTGTGTATGGAGGGTCGGGAGAGATAGCTGTCAGCCGAGCGTTCCTGTGTATGGAGGGTCGGGAGAGATAGCTCTCAGCCGAGCGTTCCTGTGTATGGAGGGTCGGGAGAGATAGCTGTCAGCCGAGCGTTCCTGTGTATGGAGGGTCAGGAGAGATAGCTGTCAGCCGAGCCGAGCGTTCCTGTGAACGGAGGGTCGGGAGAGATAGCTGTCAGCCGAGCGTTCCTGTGTATGGAGGGTCAGGAGAGATAGCTGTCAGCCGAGCGTTCCTGTGTATGGAGGGTCGGGAGAGATAGCTGTTAGCCGAGCGTTCCTGTGTATGGAGGGTAGGGAAAGATAGCTGTCAGCCGAGCGTTCCTGTGTATGGAGGGTCGGGAGAGATAGCTGTTAGCCGAGCGTTCCTGTGTATGGAGGGTCGGGAAAGATAGCTGTCAGCCGAGCGTTCCTGTGTATGGAGGGTCGGGAGAGATAGCTGTCAGCCGAGCGTTCCTGTGTATGGAGGGTCGGGAGAGATAGCTGTCAGCCGAGTGTTCCTGTGTATGGAGGGTCGGGAGAGATAGCTGTCAGCCGAGCGTTCCTATGTATGGAGGGTCAGGAAAGATAGCTGTCAGCCAAGCGTTCCTGTGTATGGAGGGTCGGGAGAGATAGCTGTAAGCCGAGTGTTCCTGTGTATGGAGGGTCGGGAGAGATAGCTGTCAGCCGAGTGTTCCTGTGTATGAAGGGTCGGGAGAGATAGCTGTCAGCCGAGTGTTCCTGTGTACGGAGGGTCGGGAGAGATAGCTGTCAGCCGAGTGTTCCTGTGTATGGAGGGTCGGGAGAAATAGCTGTCAGCCGAGTGCTCCTGTGTATGGAGGGTCGGGAGAGATAGCTGTCAGCCGAGCGTTCCTGTGTATGGAGGGTCGGGAGAGATAGCTGTCAGCCGAGCGTTCCTGTGTACGAAGGGTCGGGAGAGATAGCTGTCAGCCGAGTGTTACTGTGTACGGAGGGTCGGGAGAGATAGCTGTCAGCCGAGCGTTCCTGTGTATGGAGGGTTGGGAGAGATAGCTGTCAGCCAAGCGTTCCTGTGTATGGAGGGTTGGGAGAGATAGCTGTCAGCCGAGTGTTACTGTGTACGGAGGGTTGGAGAGATAGCTGTCAGCCGAGCGTTCCTGTGTATGGAGGGTTGGGAGAGATAGCTGTCAGCCGAGCGTTCCTGTGTATGGAGGGTCGGGAGAGATAGCTGTCAGCCGAGCGTTCCTGTGTATGGAGGGTCGGGAGAGATAGCTGTCAGCCGAGCGCTCCTGTGTATGGAGGGTCGGGAGAGATAGCTGTCAGCCGAGCGTTCCTGTGTATGGAGGGTCGGGAGAGATAGCTGTCAGCCGAGCGTTCCTGTGTATGGAGGGTCGGGAGAGATAGCTGTCAGCCGAGCGTTCCTGTGTATGAAGGGTCGGGAGAGATAGCTGTCAGCCGAGTGTTCCTGTGTATGGAGGGTCGGGAGAAATAGCTGTCAGCCGAGCGTTCCTGTGTATGGAGGGTCGGGAGAGATAGCTGTCTGCCGAGCGTTCCTGTGTATAAAGGGTCGGGAGAGATAGCTGTCAGCTGAGCGTTCCTGTATATGAAGGGTCGGGAGAGATAGCTGTCAGCCGAGCGTTCCTGTGTATGGAGGGTTGGAGAGATAGCTGTCAGCCGAGCGTTCCTGTGTATGGAGGGTTGGAGAGATAGCTGTCAGCCGAGCGTTCCTGTGTATGGAGGGTCGGGAGAGATAGCTGTAAGCCGAGTGTTCCTGTGTATGGAGGGTCGGGAGAAATAGCTGTCAGCCGAGTGTTCCTGTGTATGGAGGGTCGGGAGAGATAGCTGTCAGCCGAGCGTTCCTGTGTATGGAGGGTCGGGAGAGATAGCTGTCAGCCGAGCGTTCCTGTGTATGAAGGGTCGGGAGAGATAGCTGTCAGCCGAGTGTTACTGTGTACGGAGGGTCGGGAGAGATAGCTGTCAGCCGAGCGTTCCTGTGTATGGAGGGTTGGGAGAGATAGCTGTCAGCCGAGCCTTCCTGTGTATGGAGGGTTGGGAGAGATAGCTGTCAGCCGAGTGTTACTGTGTACGGAGGGTTGGAGAGATAGCTGTCAGCCGAGCGTTCCTGTGTATGGAGGGTTGGGAGAGATAGCTGTCAGCCGAGCGTTCCTGTGTATGGAGGGTCGGGAGAGATAGCTGTCAGCCGAGCGTTCCTGTGTATGGAGGGTCGGGAGAGATAGCTGTCAGCCGAGCGTTCCTGTGTATGGAGGGTCGGGAGAGATAGCTGTCAGCCGAGCGTTCCTGTGTATGGAGGGTCGGGAGAGATAGCTGTCAGCCGAGCGTTCCTGTGTATGGAGGGTCGGGAGAGATAGCTCTCAGCCGAGTGTTCCTGTGTATGAAGGGTCGGGAGAGATAGCTGTCAGCCGAGCATTCCTGTGTATGGAGGGTCGGGAGAGATAGCTGTCAGCCGAGCGTTCCGGTGTATGGAGGGTCGGGAGAGATAGCTGTCAGCCGAGCGTTCCTGTGTATGGAGGATCGGGAGAGATAGCTGTCAGCCGAGCGTTCCTGTGTATGGAGGGTCGGGAGAGATAGCTGTCAGCCGAGCGTTCCTGTGTATGGAGGGTCGGGAGAGATAGCTCTCAGCCGAGCGTTCCTGTGTATGGAGGGTCGGGAGAGATAGCTGTCAGCCGAGCGTTCCTGTGTATGGAGGGTCGGGAGAGATAGCTGTCAGCCGAGCCGAGCGTTCCTGTGAACGGAGGGTCGGGAGAGATAGCTGTCAGCCGAGCGTTCCTGTGTATGGAGGGTCAGGAGAGATAGCTGTCAGCCGAGCGTTCCTGTGTATGGAGGGTCGGGAGAGATAGCTGTTAGCCGAGCGTTCCTGTGTATGGAGGGTAGGGAAAGATAGCTGTCAGCCGAGCGTTCCTGTGTATGGAGGGTCGGGAGAGATAGCTGTTAGCCGAGCGTTCCTGTGTATGGAGGGTCGGGAAAGATAGCTGTCAGCCGAGCGTTCCTGTGTATGGAGGGTCGGGAGAGATAGCTGTCAGCCGAGCGTTCCTGTGTATGGAGGGTCGGGAGAGATAGCTGTCAGCCGAGTGTTCCTGTGTATGGAGGGTCGGGAGAGATAGCTGTCAGCCGAGCGTTCCTATGTATGGAGGGTCAGGAAATATAGCTGTCAGCCAAGCGTTCCTGTGTATGAAGGGTCGGGAGAGATAGCTGTCAGCCGAGCGTTCCTATGTATGGAGGGTCAGGAAAGATAGCTGTCAGCCAAGCGTTCCTGTGTATGAAGGGTCAGGAGAGATAGCTGTCAGTCGAGTGTTCCTGTGTATGGAGGGTCGGGAGAGATAGCTGTCAGCCGAGCCGAGTGTTCCTGTGTATGGAGGGTCGGAAGAGTTAGCTGTCAGCCGAGTGTTCCTGTGTATGGAGGGTCGGGAGAGATAGCTGTCAGCTGAGTGTTCCTGTGTATGGAGGGTCGGGAGAGATAGCTGTCATCTGAGTGTTCCTGTGTATGGAGGGTCGGGAGAGATAGCTGTCAGCCGAGCGTTCCTGTGTATGGAGGGTCGGGAGAGATAGCTGTCAGCTGAGCGTTCCTGTGTATGGAGGGTCGGGAGAGATAGCTGTCAGCTGAGTGTTCCTGTGTATGGAGGGTCGGGAGAGATAGCTGTCAGCCGAGCCGAGTGTTCCTGTGTATGAAGGGTCGGGAGAGATAGCTGTCAGCCGAGCGTTCCTGTGTATGGAGGGTCGGGAGAGATAGCTGTCAGCCGAGCGTTCCTGTGTATGGAGGGTCGGGAGAGATAGCCGTCAGCCGAGTGTTCCTGCGTATGGAGGGTCGGGAGAGATAGCTGTCAGCCGAGCGTTCCGGTGTATGGAGGGTCGGGAGAGATAGCTGTCAGCCGAGCGTTCCTGTGTATGGAGGATCGGGAGAGATAGCTGTCAGCCGAGCGTTCCTGTGTATGGAGGGTCGGGAGAGATAGCTGTCAGCCGAGCGTTCCTGTGTATGGAGGGTCGGGAGAGATAGCTCTCAGCCGAGCGTTCCTGTGTATGGAGGGTCGGGAGAGATAGCTGTCAGCCGAGCGTTCCTGTGTATGGAGGGTCGGGAGAGATAGCTGTCAGCCGAGCCGAGCGTTCCTGTGAACGGAGGGTCGGGAGAGATAGCTGTCAGCCGAGCGTTCCTGTGTATGGAGGGTCATGAGAGATAGCTGTCAGCCGAGCGTTCCTGTGTATGGAGGGTTGGGAGAGATAGCTGTTAGCCGAGCGTTCCTGTGTATGGAGGGTAGGGAAAGATAGCTGTCAGCCGAGCGTTCCTGTGTATGGAGGGTCGGGAGAGATAGCTGTTAGCCGAGCGTTCCTGTGTATGGAGGGTCGGGAAAGATAGCTGTCAGCCGAGCGTTCCTGTGTATGGAGGGTCGGGAGAGATAGCTGTCAGCCGAGCGTTCCTGTGTATGGAGGGTCGGGAGAGATAGCTGTCAGCCGAGCGTTCCTATGTATGGAGGGTCAGGAAAGATAGCTGTCAGCCAAGCGTTCCTGTGTATGAAGGGTCGGGAGAGATAGCTGTCAGCCGAGCGTTCCTATGTATGGAGGGTCAGGAAAGATAGCTGTCAGCCAAGCGTTCCTGTGTATGAAGGGTCAGGAGAGATAGCTGTCAGTCGAGTGTTCCTGTGTATGGAGGGTCGGGAGAGATAGCTGTCAGCCGAGCCGAGTGTTCCTGTGTATGGAGGGTCGGAAGAGTTAGCTGTCAGCCGAGTGTTCCTGTGTATGGAGGGTCGGGAGAGATAGCTGTCAGCTGAGTGTTCCTGTGTATGGAGGGTCGGGAGAGATAGCTGTCATCTGAGTGTTCCTGTGTATGGAGGGTCGGGAGAGATAGCTGTCAGCCGAGCGTTCCTGTGTATGGAGGGTCGGGAGAGATAGCTGTCAGCCGAGTGTTCCTGTGTATGGAGGGTCGGGAGAGATAGCTGTCAGCCGAGCGTTCCTGTGTATGGAGGGTCGGGAGAGATAGCTGTCAGCCGAGCGTTCCTGTGTATGGAGGGTCGGGAGAGATAGCTGTCAGCCGAGTGTTCCTGCGTATGGAGGGTCGGGAGAGATAGCTGTCAGCCGAGCGTTCCTGCGTATGGAGGGTCGGGAGAGATAGCTGTCAGCCGAACAACTCTCTAATATGCATGGGGGGCTTTATACTTCGGATCTGTACAACGCACAATCTGCTCTCTGAGATGAGATAAGCAAAGCCAGTTGCATTATGATATAATGGTGATTTGGTGGCCTAAAACCTAGTGACAGGTTCCTAGTGCCTAATTAAGGCGGAGGGTCATACCTCTGTACAAGACCAAAGTTGTTTATATCTATAATATGGCACCAATAAATGTCTATGATGGGGCTCTGATATTCTTCCATATGTCTGCGATTGCGATTTCATATAAAGTTCAAGAGAACAAATATTGTGCTATGCAAGCTTCACAGGCTACCAAATTCCAAAGATCTCCTCCATACTATCATTGCTTCTAGGGGACAACTTCACCATAAGTTTGTGGCATATGTAGTAAGTACTAAGATATAGAACGAAATGGACTCGGAGTGCCATCCTACAGGCTCCATGTATTTGTCTCTTTTATGTACAATGAGATGTAAAAGTAGGAAAAAAGGAGAAAAAAAGCAAACAAAAGCCAACCATCCAAAAGTGACATTGTTTCATTAAGACCAGAAACGGAGAGCTTACCAGAATATATGCTCTTTGGTGACTTGTTCTTGCAAAATATCCCATTGTTTTCCAAGATTTACGGAGACATAAAGCTGCAGAAGGAAAATATAAACACGATTATGCTGATATAATGGAGTGGGGACAGACTAGTGAATCAGACTGCCGCAGCACTGGGTGGGCAGCCGGTACAGGGGGATGAGATTGACTTTAAATCAATTTGATGTTCCTTGAGATTTGTGGATTTTGTCAAGAAGAAGGGATATTATTTGTGTTATGTCTTGAACAGCTCTCCATTACTATTGTTGAGAGGGTAATACCGTACAATTTGCAAGACAAGTTATATTGTGTACTCGATAGGGAAGATGCAATCTATCTGTAGAAATATTACGCCTGTGTTATTGTGCTGTAGAACATTCATAACATACACAACCAGCTTCATCAAGGTTTCTGAGTAAGATGTATCGTTCATAGATTGTAAATCCGATATTCGTAGTGGTGGCAATAAATATGTGGTATCACTATGCGAGCCCTAGATCAGGAGGACTTTGCACAGTACAAATTGCTTTGCAATATTATATAAATCTCTTAGACCTGATGAGGCCAGTGTACTTACTATGAAAACCTTGTCAGAATGCCTGTAGAATTCTTAAACTCAATCTCTCTCCACCTAGTCTGATTTATAGCTCCTCAGTGTCTCTCCTCACTGCTGCAGCAGAATCTCCTCTCGCTTAGCCTGAATGACAGCTCCTAAGCACCCCTCCTCCCTGCTGCCGAATCTTGACACACCTAGTCTGATTGACAGCTCATCAGCGCCCCTCCTCCCTGCTGCTGAATCTCCATGCACCTAGCCTGATTGACAGCTCCTCCTGTCCTTCCTTCCTGCTGCTGAATCACTAGGCACCTATTCGGATTTACAGCTCATCAGTGTCTCTCCTCACTGCTTTTGTTGAATCTCCTCCCACTTAGCCTGATTGACAGCTCCTCAGTGCCCCTCCTTTCTGCTACTGAATCTTTATGCACCTAGCCTGATTGACAGCTCCTCATTGTCCCTTTCCCCTGCTGAATCTCTAGGTATCTAGTATAATTTATAGCTCGTCAGTGTTTCTCCTCCTTGCTGCAGCTGAATACCCTCCCACTTAGCATGATTGACAGATCCTCAGTGTCTCTCCTCCTTACTGAGATCTCACACTGCTCAGCACAAACTGCAGCTGTAAATTTGGCTGGGTGGATAGAGACTGAATAGACTTGATCTCATGAACTCTCTTGCTTTTTACCTAATGTTTATTTTAATATCAGTATTATTGAGTCATTACAACATGGATTTTCAAAATAAGTACACCAGCCTCATCAGATCTAAGAGATCTATTTAATAATTAATGTTTTTCATGTTGTGAAATCTGATGACAGATCCACTTTAAATTGAGTGGTTATTATGTATACACACTACTAATCTATTCATTGTTTATGGAACTGATGAATATATCTAAGCACAGTGCTATCACCTATCCTGATGGAGAGTTTGTGTAGATTAAAATAGGTGGAGATGATACTGTAAATATGAGAAGTGAACTGTGTCTGGGTTGCAAGTTTTGCAGATGAGTTGTGTCTGGAAGAAGTTGTCATGACGGTCTGGGTCAGGAAAATAAAGAAGGTAAAATTGAAAGGGAGTCACTGTTTTTCCCAGGACACTAATATGCTCTGCAGAACTGGCATCTAACACTACATGGTCACTGCTCAGATGTGTTTGATACCCCCCTTCTTATGCTGAACCCCTGACTACACCTTGGGTATGTGTAAAACAATTCAGAAAATGTATAAGATTGTGTACATGGTTACCACACTCTTTAAAGGGAATCTGTCATCAAGTTTTCACTACCCCTGTCACGGGTTTACTGTGACAGAGAGGAGCCAGAAGATGGCAGCATCTGAGTTCACATACTCCTCCATTGAGTAGAAGCACTTCTCCCTCTTATTAAATGGTGCTAGTTTCTTTCAGCAGTGCAAGAGTTAAACTGTCAGCTTTGAGTCTCTGTAGCTTCCTTCTTGGAAGTTCTCAGCTGTGCAGTGTCACCAACTTCCCTCTCCTATATAGTCTCTGCTCTGGCAATCTGGATTTTGATAAAAATCAATGTTTCATCATCGGGGCTCACAATTTAAATTCCCTATCAGTATGTCTTTGGAGTGTGGGAGGAAACTGGAGACCCCGGAGGAAACCCATGCAAACATAGGGAGAACATACAAACTCCTTGCAGATGTTGTCCTTGGTGGGATATGAACCCAGGACCCCAGCGCTGCAAGGCAGCAGTGCTAATCACTAAAGATGGAGAAAAAAACAATACATTTATACAAACAGTAAAATTGTTACGCGCAACTGTGCTACAAACTTGTCCCCAAAAAGAAAAAGGCTTATTCACATTTGCATGATATTAGTGATTTCCAGCTTCTTGGGAAGAGTGGGGATTAGACTGAATATCGCATTGCACTATTTGTTGGTCTGCGTATATGTCAAAAATCTAAAATAAATGAATAAAATTGCAGAAAGATCAATTTGATCAGAAAGTTGAATATAGAAGCAATACCTTGGCATCTTTACTGTAAGCAAGTAACTTGTCCTCCTCTTTTGGATGAAAAACGAGGGTCTCCACAGAGAAGGAAATCACTTGTTTTTGAAAGGTCGACCCTTCATCGCTAGTCATGTAAAGGCATTGTTCAGAGACCGAAGAGCTGACGAGAATAATCTGCGAAGAGAAACAAAATCAGAACAAGGAAAATAATTCATGAAAATGTAGAAAAAAAAAGAAATCTCAGGTTGAGACTATTTTATAATGAATTCATGCCATTGTAATAATCGAAATCTTCTGCAGGGAAACAAACGTGGCTGAAAATGCAACAAGCAGCGATAAACAAAACGTCAGCAATGTGCAAAATCACTTATCGATGTCAGCAATGTGTAAAATCACTTATCGATGTCAGCAATGTGAAAAATCACTTATCGATGTCAGCAATGTGCAAAATCACTTATCGATGTCAGCAATGTGCAAAATCACTTATCGATGTCATCAATGTGCAAAATCACTTATCGATGTCAGCAATGTGTAAAATCACTTATCGATGTCAGCAATGTGCAAAATCACTTGTCGATGTCAGCAATGTGCAAAATCACTTAGCGATGTCAGCAATGTGCAAAATCACTTATCGATGTCAGCAATGTGTAAAATCACTTATCGATGTCAGCAATGTGCAAAATCACTTATCGATGTCAGCAATGTGCAAAATCACTTATCGATGTCAGCAATGTACAAAATCACTTATCGATGTCAGCAATGTGTAAAATCACTTATCGATGTCAGCAATGTGCAAAATCACTTATCGATGTCAGCAATGTGTAAAGTCACTTATTTACCCAACAATCCCAGCAAAGTAAACCACTGTGGTGATTTCTAAAGTTCAGGCAATGATAAGACAGGTTTTGTTGTAATAAAATAAACAAAACCTCAGAAAAGCATTATTTTAGAAAAGCAACCCAAAAGTTATAGAGCTAAACTTTAAAGTTCTCACTGCTTGCAATTCCCACTAGAGGGAGCTCCATACATAAAGATTTATATAGCGGGTATTAAAGGGGTTCTCCAATGAAAAAAGTTATCCTCCTTCCACAGTATATGTGACTACTTGTTGTCAGTAAGGGTCTGACCGCTGAGACCTGCACAAATAGAAAGATCGGGGCACTTTTACTCCCATCATTATAGAGAGACTGTGAATATACTCGACTACTGTAGCCACGGGTGTAACGATTGCGGTCACACCTCTGCAACCATGACCAGGCCCATGCAGGAGGGGGACCTACCGATGCCAGCCCCAGTTTCACCTGGATATGCGTCCTCGGACGTATATTCAGCTGAGATGAATTGCAGAGCATAGACCCGCCAACACCCTGCACTACAATAAACACTGCCAGCCAACCAGAGGCCGACAGCAGATGTCAGCTTTCTTGAAATGAATGGCGCATGGCATCAAATGTTGCCCGTGCCAGCACACCAAAATCAGCTGCTGGGTATAGAGGAGGACGCCGCACGTTGTGGGAGCAGGGGAAGGTAAGAATATTTGTTTATTTATTTTTAAAATGTGCTGGAGAAAAAACGGAAGGCACCTAGGATGGGGGGCATTATATCAAGAAGGGCCAAAGATGGGGGGCATTATATCAGGAAGGGCGACAATGTTATAGGATGGGGGACATTGTTACTGGCAGTTGCCCAGGATAGAGAACATTATTACTGGAAGGGGTCCAAGATGGGGGACATTATTAAATAAAGGGCCCAGGAAGGGGGGCATTATTACATGATGGAGAACATTATACCAAGGAGTGGCCCAGGATAAGGGACATTATACCAGTAAGGGGCGCAGGCTGGGGGACATTGTTATAGAATGGAGTCCAGGATGGAGGACATTATTACTGGAAGGGGTCAGGATGGGAACATTATTATTGGAAGGGGCCCAATATGGGGGATATTATTATTACAGGAAGGGGCCCAAGATGGGGGAGATTATTAAAGAAAGGACCCAGGATGTGAGACATTATACCAGGAAGGGGCTCAGCGGGGACATTGTTATAGCATGGGTTCCAGGATGGGGGGGAATTATTACTGGAAGGGGCCCAGGATGGGGGATATTATTACAGGTATGAGTCCAATATGGAGGAGATTATTACAGGAAGAAGCCAGGATGGGGGACATTATTACATGGGGCGCGAACACGTATGTCTTTATAAGATCTAGAACGCTACAAGAGCCCATATATCTGACCAACATACTGGTCAGGGCCCAGGTACAAATTTTGCACTGGGGCCCCATCGTACTCTATTTAAGCCACTGGCTGCTCCATTCATTCCCCATGTGCCTGCTGAGCACTGCACTCAGGATTTTCCATTTGCCCCATAGTGAAAGAGTTGCTGTTGGACGTCCAACTTACCCCTCTAATTTGTAACGATCAGTGTGAGTTCCAGAGGTCGGACTTCCACAGATCAGTAGGATATCGGCTATCCTGTGGATAGGTGATAATTTTGTTTTCACTGGACAACCCCTTTAAAGGGAACCTGTCATCAGGATATTAGACCTCTAACCAAAGGCATTTGTGTAAAGTCCGTTAATGCTCATGATATCCGTATATTACTTGTAGTATTTCGTATGGACCTTGGAGAGAAATCCAGCCCTGAAGGTTTAACCACAAGTGCAGACGGCGGACACTGCCCTTCCAGCTCTCCTGCCTTTCTCCCTATTTCCCAGCTCACCACCGGCATCTGGTCTTTGACTCTTCTCTCAGTGACCTGTCATCACTGCCCGAGATTCAGATAAGGCCTGTATGGAGATGATAGGGCAGAGTTACCAGTTACCAAACAATCACAGCCAAGCTTTCATTTTTTTCCAGAGCAGTTAAAGAAATAAAAGCTGAGCTCTGATTTTCTACTTTGAGAAAATGAGGTTTTTTTTCTAGACAATTTTGATATCTCCATATGTCAGTCTACAAAACGAGAGTAGAACATTGTCCATTTTCACGTCACAGGACATATTGTCGTTCAGATTAGCCACAATGTGTAAATTATAGAACATTCAGTCACTTAGCGATAATTATAAGAACTGTATTAGACAAATTTGCCTTCAAGGCTCTATCTAGAATGAGATTTATCTTGTAAGATCTCCTTCATTGGGTCATTGGACGTAATTCTTCTACATCACTGGAAGCTTTCTCGTGGTCTACACGCCATAACTTCAGAGAACTGTCTCGGGAGGTAGGAGTCATGTGATGGCTCTCCATTAGGTGAACAGATGCTAATATTAGCTCAATATTATTGTACAATGGGACTTCGGTTATTATAGACAAGTAGCTTATTATAGTTATACCAAAAAATACGGGATCAGCACTGGGCAAACTTCTCATGCGCCTAAACCTTCACTGGACAATGAAAAACCAACCGGTGATGGTCAATGTGGCAAAATCAAATGGGACCCACCAAATATTATTTTTGGGGGTTCATCCACTTGGACATAATAATTTATTTCTATGGCTCCAACAAAGCACTTTACAAACCAGATGGGACATGTACAGATAATATCAGACATTACAGAGTTACACATAATTCTTCAATTAAAATCAGAGGGGTGAGGACCCTGCTCTCAATAGCTTACAATCTATAAGGAAATAAAGTGCTTTTCGTGTATGGTTCAGCCATCATTATAATAAATAGGAAATTCAAGTAAAATGGCATGAGACAATCACCAGCCAATATCTGTATATGTCCAGACAGAAAGTGCTACAGAGTGCATGGAGGGTTTGGGGAACAGATGATATAAAAGACCAGATTCTGAGGAAAATTTAGGAAAGGAGAATAGAGAAGAGTTAGATTAGTGAGGTGTGGAGATTGGCCAGTCTAAAGAACTGTAGGAATTAACCCTATTGTCTGGGGTAGTGCATTTTAGAGAACTGGAACAGCACAAGATAAGTCTTGGAAACAGGAATGGGAGGTTAATATAATAGAAGATGTTAGTCTTGGGTCATTAGCAGAGAGCATGGGTAGGGAAGTAGACAGATATGAGGAAGGAGATGTAGGGTAGTACAGAACTGTGAAGAGCTTTGTGGGTGACAGTGATTCGTTTATATTGAACTTTATAGTGGATGGGCAACCAGTGCAATGGCTGGTACAGAGTGGAGGCATCGGTGGTGCAGCTGGCCAGAAATACGACCAACCTGGCTGATGCATTTAGGATGGATTGAAGAGGGGGGAGATTAGTGAAAGGGAGACCGATTAGTAGAGAGTTGCAGTAGTCCAGGTGAGAATGTATAAGAGCAACAGTAAGAGTTTTTGCTGTTTCAAAGGTAAGAAAAGGTTGGGTTCTTAAAATGCCTTTGAGGTGCAAATGACATGAGTGAGTGATTGGGTATAGGGAGTGAAGAGAAAAATCGGAGTCAAATATAACCCCAAGACCGCAGGCGTGCTGCCTAAGAGGTTTGGTAGAACCACCAACGGAAATGGAAATATCAGGTTTAGGCAGAGTAGTGGAAGACAGAAACACAAGGAGACAGATAAAAAACAAGTAGGTGGAAAGGTGCACTGAAGTGTCCAGCCATGCCAAGGGAGCACTGTGCTTAGTTTGAACAGTCATTTTGTGCTTTGAAAAGTAAATCACCAGTGTGATCAACTGATTCCCGAATCCCACTTCTGGTAACCCCTACAAAGGAACTTTCTGCACTGATTCATAAAAGAGAATGTTAAGAGGGACATATGGACATGTGTTGTCTTCACGAGACAAGCTTTAAAGGGAGTGTGTCATCAGAAAATCACCTATTGTTTTAATCGTGCTTGTATTATACCTTTCTTTTTTGGCAATTTTTTTTCTTTTCTTTATAAAAAGTAAAAATTATAAGCCGTGCAATTTTCACACTGGCTTTTTTAGACTCTAATTTACTGTTGTTTCAGTGACCTTAAATCCCAGCCCAGAGCCTCTCACCCAGCCAAATCAGATCTCATACTTTGCACTGACGAGGGGCAATGCCCAGAAACACTGTGTCTGTAAATTGGGATTCTGGTTTGGCTTTTATCCTCAGTCTTATTGCAAGGCTCGTTAAAGGGTCAAAATTGACTTGTAGTATTGCTACTTCCAATAGGTGGCCCTATAGCGTTCAAGTCCTCTTCCTCTCTGAAGAAACAATTTGCATATTTAATTTCCCAGAGGAGCATGCGAGGCTTTTAATTCTCCTCATATTGGCATGCCTGACCTGGCTTGTCACTCTCCACAAAGAGAAACCTTACCCCTTAGATCCCAGTCTTAGCCTCTCACATAGCCAAATCAGATCTCATACTTTGCACTGATGAGGGGCAATACCCCGAAACACCGTGTCTGCAAGTCATATTGCAATATTGCAAGGCTCGTTAAAGGGTTGATATTGACTTGTAAGATTTCTACTTCCAATAAATAGCACTAGAGTTCAAGTCCTCTTCCTTTCTGAAGAAGCAATTTGCATAAGTAATCACCTAGAGGAGCATGCAAGGCGTTTAAGTATCCTCATACTGGCATGCCTGACCTGGCTTGTCACTCTCTACAGGGAGTAACCATACCCCTTAGATCACTTTTGTTTCAGAAAATGTACATGAACATTAGCAGCAATATACTGACTCAGACCCTATGTTTTGTATTGCAGCATCTAATGAGCGTGTGCAAAAGTCATTGTGATGGGAGGGAGAAGATGCAAGCTGTGACATCGCCTTTTGTAAATGAGTGATCCTTTGTTATAGTGTATAGAGGTTTTATCAGTGATTGTAATCCTGCCTTTGATGATAAGGAGCCTGCTGCAAACTTTTCCTGAAAAAACAGGAAGAATCTAAAATAATCAGTATGAAAATGACAAAATTACTAGTTATATTTTAGATAAGTTTTTTTAATAAAAAATGTAATATGAATAATAAAATTCCATTTTTTTTTAACAAATGCATTTAACATAAAAACCTGATTGAAACGATATCATTGTCTGATGACACATTTCCTTTATAGTTATTTTGTTGTATCTTCTTAAACCTACCATTGGTCCACCCACTATATGAGATAATTAAATAAGCTTGAAGATGGTCATAGTTTTACTGATCATCGTTATTTCAAAAGGAATATAGCCGTCAGACACAATCCATTCTATCTTTTAAAACGTTTATTAGACACGCTTCAATTATTTTCTTGGTCCGGAATACTACTTTCATAGCATTTCAATTGTCAGCCACAAAGTCTTGCTGTAAAATAAATCATGGTATCTCCTGGGCGCATCGTCCTTCTATCCATACAGATCATGTGCAAGTTTACTTGTAAATGGAATAGATGACCAATTGCTTAAAGGGTAACCATAGATTTAATTTTTATTTTAAAAATTAATAGTTCACTTGAAAATAAGCAACTTTGTAATATATCTTATCAGAGAAATCTGCTTCTTTCACCTCGTGGAATGAGCTTTCATTCTTAATATTTGTGCAAATGCTATAAAATGTGTATTTAGTGAAGACAGATTTCCCTACTACTGAGATAAGCTACCTCTTGAAGCTCATCAAGAGCATGCCAAGAGTGTGCAAAGCAGTCATCAAAGCAAAAGGTGGCTACTTTGAAGAACCTAGAATATAAGACATATTTTCAGTTGTTTCACACTTTTTTGTTAAGTATATAATTCCACATGTGTTAATTCATAGTTTTGATGCCTTCAGTGTGAATGTACAATTTTCATAGTCATGAAAATACAGAAAAATCTTTAAATGAGAAGGTGTGTCCAAACTTTTGGTCTGTACTGTATATATAATCAGAAAATAAAAACTGTTTGTAAAAAATATTTGGCTGCATTTAGTTAAAAACTTAATTGTAGTGAAAACGTATTTTATTACAAAATATTCATTTTATATATGAGCTTTCACCTGAACAATGTAAATGGTATATTAGCCCTGTGCTTGTGGAATAGCTCAGCATATATAAATATCCTATCTCATCATATTTCTTTGGAATTACTTAGCTAGGTGTTAACTCTGTCAATGGAAAGTCTTTGATCACTTCATTTCAAGCTCACGCTCCCATTAACATTTCTGCACACTTTACAGATACAGTTTAATGTATCTTTTTGTAGAAGCTAACAAAACAATTATTTTAATTTCAACTTTTTCCTACAGTTCCTTTTAACTCCTATCCCTTCATATCTCTGTAGAAATAAAAACCAATTTACCCTTAAAGGTACGGCTCTTAAAATGTATGATTTCATTATTTTTAATCTAAGAAATAGAATTGGTTTTGATGTAATCACTAAGGAAATACTCAGATCATTTAGTTTCAATCTCTCTGTCACCTTACTGTCAGTGATCTTTCCAGTCTATATAATCATGGGCTGGATAATCTTCCAAAATGTCATAGTAAGGACAGAGGTGGCTTTGTGTAATAATGTAGGACTATGAATAGATTTTGGTAGGAACCCCAAGGAGGATTTCTTATAATGTGTTTTGTATGGAAACCAATTAAATAACTAGTGGGTATTCATCTAAATAGATTTGACCCACTTTATCATTTTCTCAACTAAATAAAGCCCAAATTCAGGCCTCTGGCCTCGTATATATGGCCCCCAGTCCAGTTATTTTTTCTGCTGTGTGTCGGGCAAAAGGTTGTATGCAATAGTACCAGTGTCTCCTATGGGATGTATGCAGCAGTCTCAGCGTCTCCTATGTGATGTATACACAACAGTCTAAGGCTGCGTGCACACGATGCGTTTTTCATGCGTTTATGCTGCGGAATTTCCGCAGCGGAAACGCCTCAAAAACGCATGGTGATCCGCACCCCATGGTCCCCAATGGCATTCCGCAATGTCAATGCACATGCTGCGGATTTTTCCGCAGCGTTTCTGCAGCGCTCATAAATCCGCAGCATGTTCATTAATTTTGCGAAAGTGCAGCAGAAGCGCCGCCATTGACTTGCATTGAGACACATAGAATCCGTGTCTGTACATTTGTACAAGCGGATAACATGCGTCGTGGATGGTACCCAGTTCTGGAGGAGAGAAGACTCTCATCCAGACCTGGGTACCATTGTACCTGTGAAAAAAAGAATAAAATAATAAATAAAGTTTATATTCACCTGTCCGGCGGCCCCTGCAGCGCTTCTCCTTCCAGGACCTGAGATGACGTCGCGGTCATGTGACCGCAGGCTGTCTCGCGAGATGCCGGAAAGCCAGGAAGGAACCAGGAAGGAGCGCGACGGCACACGCGGCGGCATCGGAGGTAAGTATAGCTTTTATTTTTTTATTTTTACGGTTCACACTGTATAAATCCATGCTGTTTGCATGGATTTATACAGTGTGACCTAGTTGTCAAGCACTTTCCAAGTGATGCTACGCCTGGAAAGTGCTTGTCAGTCCGCATGCGGAAACACATGCGTTAACACATGTGAATCCGCATGTGAATCCGCATGTATTCTGCAGGAAAAACGCATGCACAATCTGCATGCGTTTTTTCTGCCAGGGAGATGCAGAAATGCCGCCAGAAATTTTCTGCATCGTGGGCACATAGCCTAAGTGTGTCATATGTGATTATATACACCAGTCTCAGTGTCATCTATGTAATGTGTATACAGCAGTCTCAGTGTCTCCTATGTGATATATATACACCAGTCTCAGTGTATCCTAAGTGGTGTATATACAGCAATCTTAGTGTCTCATATGTGATGTATATACCGCAGTCTCAGTGTCTCCTATGTAATGTGTATACAACAGTCTCAGTGTATCCTATGTGATGTATAGACAGCAGGCTCGGTGTCTTGAATGTGATGTATATACAGCAGTCTCAGTGTATCCTATATAATGTATACAACAGTCTCAGTATATTCAATACTAGGTCTATATAAACAGAGGTCTCAATGCCTCCTATGTGATGTATACAGAAGTTTTCGTGTCTCCTATGTGATGTGTATGTAGCAGTCTCAATATATCCTGTATCATGTATACACAGCAGCCTCAGTGTCTCCTATGTAATGTGTATACAGCAATCTCAGTGCATCCTACAGGATGTATACACAGCAGCCTCAATGTCTCGATTGTGATGTATATACAGCAGTCTCAGTGTATCCTATATGATGTATACATCAGTCTCAGTATATCCAATGCTAGGTCTAGATAAACAGAGATCTCAATGCCTCCTATGTGATGTATACAATAGTCTTCGTTTCTCATATGTGATGTGTATATAGCCGTCTCAATGTATCCTATATGATGTATATACAGCAGCCTCAGTGTCTCCTATGTGATGTATACACAGAAATCTGTGTATCCTATATGATGTATATACAGTGGAGTCTCAATATATCATATGTGATGTATGCAGCAGAGTCATAGTATCTCTTATATGATGTATATAGCAAAGTCTCAGTGTCTCCAATGTGATGTATACAGCAGTTTCAGTGTCTCCAATGTGATGTATGCAGCAGTTTCAGTGTCTCCTATGTGATGTATATACCAGTGTCCAGTGTCTCCTATGTGATATAAAAAGCAGTCTCAGTGTCTCAGCATCTGCAAAGGTCATAGTGAAAGGAAGAGGGAGCAGGGGAGCAGTGACATCACCTATTGTGATGTGCGGATTGTGTGTTATTAGATGTGTATAGAGGTGTTATTGTAACCCTGCCTCTGGTGATAAGGAGTCTGCTGAAAACTGTCCCTGAAAACAGGAAGTATGAGTCTTAATAACCCACAGTGGCCACTGTGAAAACTAGATTACTATTTTTTTAATACTTGTGATATGAAAAATAAAATGTTGCCCAAAGTCTAAAAAAAATATATATCTAACAGAAAGATCTAATTTAAATGACAGGTCATTTTCTGTTCCTGAATTTTGTTAAGGATTCTAATTCCTCAAGATAAACTTAAGAGAATATGCCCTTGACGAGCTGCAGTTATCACAATGACTGGGTGGTCAAAAATAAGAATAAACATCTCATGACAGAGTATAACAAAATCAGGTTTTGTCTTTTCTTTTTTTAATTGGTCATCTCGCGCCACGCACTTTCAGATATTTCAAGCAAGGAAAGAAGACATCTGTACAGAGACAGAGATCCCCCGTTTTTGTATTTTTTACTAGAGACTTTGCCCAGCGATAGAAGCCACATAGTTAATCAAGCTGATTGCTGGACTGTCTGCAGGAACCTAATTGTAAAGTGCTTTATAATTGAATGCTCCATTCTGCTATTGGAGAGCATTATTTCACCTAGCAGCCGCAGAGCCGTACCGTGACAATCTATGTATTGGTGGGGTGCAGCTGCGGTTTTATTTGTAACAGTATGGATGGAGGCACACCTCTGATTTTAGTCACAGTTGGAGAAAAGCGTTCGTACATGATTACTTACTTCCCATAAAAGTGAAGTGTCTACGTGACTGGAAGCAGAATGAAAAATGGGATGTTTTTTTGGAAGCAGAAAATGTGAAGATTTGCACATAGCTCAGCATCGAGACCAATCGCAGGCTGAAGAAATATATAATATACACGGCCGACCTGAACATGTCCAGCAGACACTCCGAAACTGTCAAATAAATCCCATTTATTGTAAGACTACAAAGGCTTTCCCCGACTAAATTCATTATTTCCATGATTCCGTCAGACGGCGGTTAGATGAGAACTTGCCAACATTAACAAACCCCGGCACAAAGTGGCTGTAATGTCGATTTAACGGGACCCGGGCTGAGAGAGGACGCATCCAGACAAATGAAGAACCATTCCACATAATTAAAAGAAAATTAAAAGCTCTCTACACATCTCAGGCACAAAAATAGTCTCTTTGTCTTACTTTGAGTAAATTACCTGAAGAAAATGTGCAAATGAAGGAACGGGATATTATAGAGGCGAAATGGGACGGCAGCTCACTGGCGGCTCCAGGCGGCACTGACCTCTAATGCTACATTGAAGAGACAGCATGAAAGGGCATTGTGGGGCAGATAAGTCATAGGGGCACACATAGGAGGTATTTACTGTATGTCACTACAGGAGGCAGCAGTGGTCAAATGGCTCTGCAGTACTGCATCCCCCCTGTGGTGGCGCTGCAGGGAAATGAAACACTCCAGTTCTTTGGGATTAGCTGATAGAGTCTTAAATGTTGTATATGCAGTTCGATCTATGAGCAGCACGGTATAGAGAAGAAGCTGAGCAGAATGATGTATAGGTTTGTTGGAAAAGATACAATATAACTTGTAATTTATTCATTGGAATCCCTGCTGTTTGTAGGAATGAGTCCAGTGGGCAGTCCTTACTCAGTGATTGACAGCTCTCTCTGCAGGCACAGTTATACAAGGAAACCTGTCAGTTACTGAATAAGACCACCCACTGGACTCATACAAACAAACACCAGAGATTTCAATGAATTAAATGTAAATTTTACTGAAACTTTTCCCACAAAAAATGTCTATCAATCTGATTATCTTCTCCTGCTCTATAACATCCTGTCTGCAGATCAGATAGCATTTATCAAGAGAGTTTGTCCAAATTATCTATATTATGTTTATCTATTATCTCTTATATCCATCCATCAAATGTACTATCTATCTATGCATCATCTATCTATCATCTATCATCAATTTATCTATCTATCTCATATCTATCTCATATCGATCTATCATCTATCTATGTATCATCTATCATCTATCTATCTTTATCTATCATCTATCTGTCATCTATGTATCATCTATCATCTATCTATCTTATCTATAATGTATGTAAAAAGAACTGACCAGCACATCCTAAATGTGAACAGGTGCAAGCTGCAGAAACTGAATAAGATATATAAAAAGAGAGCGCAGCAGCACTCCATTATGGCCAAGATACATAAAGACAATAAAAACGTTTGATTTAAACTGTATTATTACGCAATGAACTTTACTTACAAAAAACGGAGGTTCTTAGCGCATAAATTATCTATCATGTATCTATCTCATATCTATCATCTATCTATCTCATATCTGTTATGATCTGCTACAGAGACTAAGGAAAGGCAGGAGATCTGTCCCTACAATAGAACTAAACTAGATCCCTACGATGTAACGGGGAACCTGATCCTGCGATCAGACCCGCTAAAGTCCTCGGCTAGTCTGAACGCAGACCTATAGATGTGGGGGAGGGATCCCTACAAGATCTAGGGACTGGGACAAGTTGGACACCTCCTAGCAGAAATAGTAGCAGTCAAAGACAAACACACAACAAAAAGCATAGAGGTCCGAAGACCTAGCAAAACTAACAGAGAACGGCAATAGAGCAACAAGCTAGCTCAACAGTAGTAAATACAAATGAAGTCCAGCAAAGCTAGGAGGGCGGAGCCGGATTAAATAGGCAAAATGGTCATGTGACCAGCAAACCAAAAAAACCTAACAGGAGAGTTGTAACAATATCTATCTATCATCTATCTCATATCTATCTATCATCTATCTATCCCATATCTATCTATCTATCTATCTATCTATCTATCTCATATCTATCTATCTATCTATCTATCTATCTATGTATCATCTATCTATCTATCTATCTATGTATCATCTATCATCTATCTATCTTATCTATCATGTATGTGACGCGCCCCCTGGGCCAGTGTTGTTTGGGGGATACCCGGAGCCGGATCAGATGGGGGTTGTAGTCTCCGAGTGGCGGTGACCCGGTCCGTGCCCAGGGTGTCAAGCTCAGTGTGTGGCAGTCCTACAGATGTTGCTGGATGTTCTTTAGTGTCGACTACGCCACCCGTTGATTTGCGGTCAATACGGCCGCCGCTGCAGCAGGGTCCGCTGAGGCTGGTGGTGTGTGTGCAGCTCAGGTAGTATAACCCCCAACGGGAGGGGTATAGCCTCAGGGGGTCAGTTGCAGTGGATGGTGGTTGTGGAGGTGCAGTGAGGATGGTAATGAAACTCAGAGTCGGGCTGTGCAGTTCAGGGTTTTTACTTACTGCTTTTGTGTTGGTCACTCCGGCCTTGAGTGACCACCCGAGCCGTGCTGCGTCCACCAGGTCCTGGACTCGGCCAACCCCCAGGTGATTCTGGAGCGTGTTCCTGAGCTCCCTTTCTGACTTGTCCTTCTCTCTGGCCTTCCCCACCAGGGATCCACCTAAGTCCGGCTCCCTCGGGCCTCTTGTTGGTAAAACCCTTGTCTCTGGGTTCCCTGACCCTATTCTTGGTTTGCCTTCCGGGTGGATTTAGTGGGTGGTCGTGGCAGATCCTGCCCACGACCTCCGATCTCTGGCTAAGGATTAGTGCCCTCCACCAGCTTGGGATCCGGTACCCTTGTGCCAACTCTTCACCCTCTGGTCTAATTTTGGGTTCTTGGAGTTCCCTCTTCTCCCCCTCTGGGTCCTTCTTTTCTCCTCTCTCTCACTCTCTTGGCCTTGGAGCTGGCTGAGCTGCTCTGCTTGTCTGACCAAACCTCTACAAAAGACCCTGTTCTAAGATGGTTCCCACCTTATATACTCCCTCTATGTGTGAGCTCAGGTGACCAGCACCCAATGAGCTCCTAGCATTACCCAGACTGCTCCCCCTATCTGCCCCTACACTACTGGGATGTTCCACCCCCCTCCCACTCCAGCCAGGGACAGACGCTGTCGTACCTGCACATTTCTCTAGTGGGAGTACCATTGGTCTGTCCCCCGGAAATGGGATGTATGTAGTGCATGCAGCCTACTGAGCTCAGTTCCACACTCCATCCTTACCCGGGAGTGGAATACCACACCTCTGGCTTGAGGTGTAATACCCCTGTAGCAGCCGAATCCTCAGGGTGCTACATTCCCCCCTGGTAAATCACAGCACGTCCTCGGGCTGTAAGAGAATAAAAAACATCCAAAACATACAATTTTTTTTTTTCATAAACATAAACATATAAAACATCACATATATTATCAGCAATAAACTTTTCATATAAAACTTTTCATAAATAACATCCTTGTAAACACTCTTGCTCCTCCGGCCACGGTGCAACTTGTGACCGGGAAAAGTGCGACAGTCTCCTTTAGAAACACGGTTTTCCTATAAAACCTGTAGAGGGCGCCTTAGAAAGCACAACTATATACAGGGGGAATATGGCCGCTCTCAGTCCTCGGCCAGGTAATGGGAATAGGGACACACGGGTTAACAGTTCACTCTTGTCCCAACGGGGACATATTTAAAGCAGCAACAGTTCACTGTACCCCGATGGGTAACTATTTACAGTCTCTTTACCGTACTTTAACGACGGCGTCCTCCTGCTCCTTCTTTGGATTCAGACCGGGTCCTCCTGCTCCTCCTCACACCGCAGCTCCTCCTCCGTCAGGCGATGTACATGGAGGGCGTAGGGTCCTTTGGCACACTTGTGCCGGGTGAAGGTGACCTCGTCCCCTACATACAGGTCACGACCTCTGTGTCCCTCCGGCAGATGGCTTTCTACGTCTCTGCGGGTGACAAAGACGTCGCCGGGGGTATGATGGTCTCTTATGAAGCCCCACCCATGCTGCAGGTTGAATTTAATCACAGTCCCGGTGGTACGGGGACCATGAGCTGCACGGGGATCTCTCCAGGTCCGGCTTTTCTGCTCCGCGCTCCTTATCTGTGCTTGCTGTTCCCGGACCCGCCTCTCTCTCCGCTCCTTCTCGAAGACCTCGAGCTGCTGGCGGCAGCACTCTGCACGCTCCGCTGCGGCCGCCCGAGTCTCCTGAGTGAACCCCATGGGGTCTCCTCCGGTGGGGTCCCACTCAAACTGTGCCTCCTCTAGCGGGGGCTGGGTCCTCCTGACGGGCTTCGGAGCCGGAATCAGGGGCTCACACAGGGGCCTCGCCCTTTTGAGTTCCAGTTGGTAGTACTCCTGGGGCCATATGAAGGGCTGCCCATCCGGGCACGTATGCTGGGCAAACAGGTCCTCACCCAGGTGCGGTACTTTAGGTGTTATGGGCGCTGTGGTGGTAGCGGCGCCCGGGTTGACCAGGCCTTGCGACCAGGCTTGGGACACGCTAAAGGAAAAGGGCACCGTAAGAACGGCGGCACCCGTGGTTACTCGGCCCTGCGACCAGGCTGGTGGCTCCGCGGAGGTAGGGGGCGCTGTTGGAATGGCGGCGCCCGGGTGTACTAGGCCTTGCGACCAGGCCGATGGTATTTCCTGCTTTGCCGCGCTCAGGGTCGAAGCGCGTGACGTCACAGGGGTCGCGGCCGCGGTTTCCGGTTGAGGCCTAGTCTGCGGCGGTGACGATGCAGCGACGGGCACGGCAGGGGGAATTTCGGGCTCTGCGACGGGGAGCTGGGGCAGGCACGCGGTTTCCCGGCTCGGGGTAGAGACGTCCCCTTTACCTGCCTCCATTCGTTCAGCTCCCTTCTCGGCGCCGTCTCCGGCCTTGAGTCCTCCTGCACCATCCTCAGAGGCGGTCTGTCTCCTCGTCTCGGGTGGCGTGCTCCGCTGACGGGTTTCGGTCCGCTGGGCCATCTCTCGGCTCCACTCCGCCAACGTCTCTCGCTGCACCCGGGCCATCCTCCGTGCGAGGCCCTCCAGCGCAGTCTGTGCACACTCCCGGTCTCGGGGGAGCTGTGCCAGGACCTCCACTAGGCCTAGTGGGGTTGTGGCTTGTAGCAGGCTCCTGACCACTGGGTCGGTGCTGCCTGACTCTCCCTCCATCTCCGGGTAGGCTTTCTCTGGACTCCTCTCCAGACTTCTTGTCTCCGGGTGCGCTCTCTCCAGACTGCTCCAGGCGACACCCATCTTTGCTCTCTTGTTCTGTCTCCGCCCACATTGAGGGTGGTCCCGGGGCAACTTTGTGATTGTCAGTTCCAGGGGCAGTTCTCTCACGCTGATGGACACTTCCAGCATCACAGTCTCTGTTGGTGGGCGCGGTTTCCGCTTTTGGCGCCATTCTTCGACCTGGCCCACGATGGGAGGTGGCCTCTTGCCACCCTCTGGCACGCCCATAATGGCGTCCGCTCTTCCAAGGCGGGAAATCTTTGGAAATGGCGGGAATCGTCTCCCAGTGGCGGGAAACTCCATGGATGGCGGGAAAAAGCTGCAAATGGCGGACAACCGGCGGGAAATGACCTGTGATGGGGTCCGTTGGCGGGGACCCTCCGGAACCGGCGGGAGACTTCTTTTTGAGGTAACGGTGAACTTTTCTTCAGGCACGCAGTACCCGGTTGTTGCGGGCACGTAATCCTGCCGACTACGCCAAAGTTGACGCGCCCCCTGGGCCAGTGTTGTTTGGGGGATACCCGGAGCCGGATCAGATGGGGGTTGTAGTCTCCGAGTGGCGGTGACCCGGTCCGTGCCCAGGGTGTCAAGCTCAGTGTGTGGCAGTCCTACAGATGTTGCTGGATGTTCTTTAGTGTCGACTACGCCACCCGTTGATTTGCGGTCAATACGGCCGCCGCTGCAGCAGGGTCCGCTGAGGCTGGTGGTGTGTGTGCAGCTCAGGTAGTATAACCCCCAACGGGAGGGGTATAGCCTCAGGGGGTCAGTTGCAGAGGATGGTGGTTGTGGAGGTGCAGTGAGGATGGTAATGAAACTCAGAGTCGGGCTGTGCAGTTCAGGGTTTTTACTTACTGCTTTTGTGTTGGTCACTCCGGCCTTGAGTGACCACCCGAGCCGTGCTGCGTCCACCAGGTCCTGGACTCGGCCAACCCCCAGGTGATTCTGGAGCGTGTTCCTGAGCTCCCTTTCTGACTTGTCCTTCTCTCTGGCCTTCCCCACCAGGGATCCACTTAAGTCCGGCTCCCTCGGGCCTCTTGTTGGTAAAACCCTTGTCTCTGGGTTCCCTGACCCTATTCTTGGTTTGCCTTCCGGGTGGATTTAGTGGGTGGTCGTGGCAGATCCTGCCCACGACCTCCGGTCTCTGGCTAAGGATTTGTGCCCTCCACCAGCTTGGGATCCGGTACCCTTGTGCCAACTCTTCACCCTCTGGTCTAATTTTGGGTTCTTGGAGTTCCCTCTTCTCCCCCTCTGGGTCCTTCTTTTCTCCTCTCTCTCACTCTCTTGGCCTTGGAGCTGGCTGAGCTGCTCTGCTTGTCTGACCAAACCTCTACAAAAGACCCTGTTCTAAGATGGTTCCCACCTTATATACTCCCTCTATGTGTGAGCTCAGGTGACCAGCACCCAATGAGCTCCTAGCATTACCCAGACTGCTCCCCCTATCTGCCCCTACACTACTGGGATGTTCCACCCCCCTCCCACTCCAGCCAGGGACAGACGCTGTCGTACCTGCACATTTCTCTAGTGGGAGTACCATTGGTCTGTCCCCCGGAAATGGGATGTATGTAGTGCATGCAGCCTACTGAGCTCAGTTCCACACTCCATCCTTACCCGGGAGTGGAATACCACACCTCTGGCTTGAGGTGTAATACCCCTGTAGCAGCCGAATCCTCAGGGTGCTACATATGTATCTCATATCTATCTATCATCTATCTATGTATCATCTATCATCTATCTATCTTATCTATCATGTATGCATCTCATATCTATCTATCATCTATCTATCTCATATCTATCTATCTCATATCTATCTATCTAATATTTATCTCTTCCACCCTTGATTACACAGTACCGGCTCTTATTTTCTATATAGCCTATGTGGATATATACTGTATATAACCCCCCAATCCTGTACCATCTTTTATCAGTTTCTGTATCACTAAAAGGGCCTGCGTTGTGTGATTGGTTCCACGCTCACCGCTGAGACTGTTCAGTCCTCCATGTTTGTGGACGCCTCATTAAACTGTCATGTAATGCACTGTTATAATTGACAGCTGCTGACTGTCTCCATAGGAGCTTATTATTTTGTATCCAGTGCCTGTTTTGGCAAACACCACTTGCTCCACATTTTCTGCCACCCCCTGCTGACCTTTATTGTATTTTAGATTAATTTAAGAAAACCTTGAGAAGGATTAATGCGATTCACTTGGCTTATTTTTGGGTTTGTCACCAATTTCAGATTTGACATTTGTGTATCACAGTCCCTGGAACAAGATGCAAAACTACCGAGGTAATTGTGTTATTGTGCAAATATCCCTAGGAATATTAGGTTCAGGTGGCGGGTTTAATAAAATCATGGCTAGGCCGAGCAGTAAAATGACTTTACCCTCAGGAGGAGAACTCCACCTCCCAGAAGAACAAGAGGGAAATATCTACATTTAACGTTCCTGTAGCTTGTAAGTTTCCTGATTTGCAGCAGAGATCAGTGTGAGAAGCAAGTGAAGCTCTCTCCGTGGACCACTGAGAACATCATCTCATAAATAATCAGTTCTTCTCTTTTCTAGATTTAGTTACATTCAGAATGTAAAGTATAACCCCACCTGGGACTGGAGTGTTGACTGTATCAATTATTGAAATATTTAAAGGGAATGTCTAACCTTTTTTTTTCCCCTTAATGACCTCCAATACATCATTAATGCTCTTAAGAACTAAGCCAATTTTAATTTTTGAGATTTATTTATTTCCTCCCCTTTTTTCCATGATCCATAACTTTATTATTTTTCCATCAACATATCCATATTAGGCCGAGTTGTGGTTTAGAATGACCTCCAGGGCCAGACTATCCGTCATGCAACTTTGGCAAAAGCCAAATGGGTCAATCCATGGGCTGCATCTACCTGCAAACTATTAATAATATTGTCCTCATCATTACAGTAAACAGCTGAGATGTGGCAGAGTTCCATCGGCTTCCTGCCCCACCGCTTACTCCAGCCGACTGAGGCTATCACCACGCACTGCATCACGTCACCCGACATCCTCTGCACAAGCCCATTGCTAGACAAGCTGGATGAGGAGACGGTGGACGGACAACTAAGATTAGGTTAGTATACTTTTTTTTCTTTATTATTGTTATTGTTATTATGGGACATGTGTGATGTGGGTCCATCATACTGTATATAATGAGCTGTGCTGACATCATACTATGTATAGGGGGCTGTGGGGTCATCACACTGTATGTAGGGAGGTGTGAGAACATCATACTGAACATCATAGTGATCTGGGAGGACATCATACTCTATATAGTGCACTCTGTGGACATCATACTATGTATAGGGAGCTGTGGGACCATTATACTATGTATAGGGAGCTGTGGTGCCATCATACTGCATATAGGGGAGTTTTTGGGACACACAATATATAGGGAGCTGTGACGACATCATAATCATAATTTAGTCTGTGGCCATTACCTTAAGTGTGGCCATTAGCTGAAGTGTGAGAAATTTGAATTAATCCAGAATAATATGATGCATGCAGACTGTACCTTACCTGCCACCACCGCACTCTAATCAGCATCTCTGTTTATCCATTCCTCTTACAGGTATGTGACCCAGCTTTCCCATCTTGACTTCCATGCAGATTTCTCTGTACCTCTCTGCTCCTATTTACTAATGGTATGTGACCTCAAGCTACACCAGCAGGGCCGGCGTCAGCACCCGGCGCACCCAGGCAAATGCCGGGGCCCTGAGCAGGCAGAGGGGCCCACTGGCGGTCGCGCACCCCGCTGGGCTATGGGTGGAGGAGAGCGGTGTCAGCGCCTGCCCTTCTCCCCCGCTTGCTCAGGTCCCCGGCAGCTGGATACTTACCTCTCCCCGTGCCTCCGCAGATCCGCTGTCTTCCTGCTCTGCGCTCCCTGTGACGTCTCAGGTCAGAGGGCGCGGTGACGTCTTTACACCACGCCCTCCCCTGAGCCGTCACAGGGAGCGCTGAGCGGGAAGACGCCGACAATGCTGGAGTTCGGACCCGAACAGCGGGCAGCAGGTAGCAGGTGAGGAGAAGGGAGGTGAGTATTTGATTTTTTTTTTTAATGTATGGAGGCATGAGGCAGTATAAAGAGAAGGGGGGGGGGGGTGGCATCCTCCATGGAGCATTATAAAGAGAGGGGGGGACATCCTGCATGGGGCATTATAAAGAGGGGGGGTGACATCCTGCATGGGGCAGTATAAAGAGAAGGGGAGGGCATCCTGCATGGGGCATTATAAAGAGAGGGGGGGACATCCTGCAAGGGGCATTATAAAGAGGGGGGGGTGACATCCTGCATGGGGCATTATAAGGTGGGGAACAACCTGCATGGGGCATTATAAAGGGGGGGGCAGCCTGCATAGTGCATTATGTGGGGGGGAACAGCCTGCATGGAGCATTATAAGGGGGGGGGCAGCCTGTATGGGGCATTATGTGGGGGGTAACAGCCTGCATGGAGCATTATAAGGGGGGGGGCAGCCTGTATGGGGCATTATGTGGGGGGTAACAGCCTGCATGGAGCATTAAAAGGGGGGGGCCTGTATGGGGCATTATGTGGGGGGTAACAGCCTGCATGGAGCATTATAAGGGGGGGGGGGCAGCCTGTGTGGGGCATTATGTGGGGGGTAACAGCCTGCATGCAGCATTATATGGGGGCCAGTATCCTGTATGGAGCGTTATAAGGGGACCGGTATCCTGTATGGAGCGTTATATGGGGGCCAGTATCCTGTATGGAGTTTTATAAGGGGACCAGTATCCTGTATGGAGCGTTATATGGGGGCCAGTATCCTGTATGGAGCTTTATAAGGGGACCAGTATCCTGTATGGAGCGTTATATGGGGGCCAGTATTCTGTATGGAGCCTTATATGGGGGCCAGTATTCCGTATGGAGCCTTATATGGGGGCCAGTATTCCGTGTGGCGCCTTATATGGGGGCCAGTATTCCGTATGGAGCCTTATATGGGGGCCAGTATTCCGTATGGAGCCTTATATGGGGGCCAGTATTCCGTATGGAGCCTTATATGGGGGCCAGTATTCCGTATGGAGCCTTATATGGGGGCCAGTATTCCGTATGGAGCCTTATATGGGGGCCAGTATTCCGTATGGAGCCTTATATGGGGGCCAGTATTCTGTATGGAGCCTTATATGGGGGCCAGTATTCCGTATGGAGCCTTATATGGGGGCCAGTATTCCGTATGGGGCCTTATATGGGGGCCAGTATTCCGTATGGGGCCTTATATGGGGGCCAGTATTCCGTATGAAGCGTTATATGGGGGCCAGTATTCCGTATGGAGCCTTATATGGGGGCCAGTATTCTGTGTGGAGCGATTCACCGGTTTCTGAGCTATTGTGGAATTTACAATAGATATCACTCATGTAATGTAAGAAGTGAAATCTTTGCATTGTACTATATATATATATATATATATATATATATATATATATATATATATATATTTCTCCGCCGTATCTCTGCATCATGAATCGTGGTATGTGTTAAAGGGGCCCACTGAGACTCTTTCGCCCGAGGCCCAGAAAAACCTGGAGCCGGCCCTGTACACCAGCTACCCCCCACTTTCATTTATAACCTTGTTTACTTAACTTTTGACTATCCAGCATCTGGTTCAGCCTTAATCAGCTGATCAAGATGAGCATAGACCACTCCCCTCTGGTTCACAGCTGAATGCATTCTGTTACAAATATATTGTGGGCCAGTAGTTTGTGTCAGACTTTAGTCTGTGGCCATTACCTTAAGTGTGGCCATTAACTGAAGTGTGAGAAATTTGAAATAATCCAGAATTGAACCTGAAGGGAACTGAAGGTAACTGGATACTTTGTCACAGTAAACAATGTTTGTGTTTGTTTTCACTCTCACCCCCTTAATCCTTCACTTCTTACAACCACCCCTAATCCCTACACCTAGTAAGGAACTCTTCATCTCTCCCTCCATTCTCCCCATCCATCTCACCTCTTCCTCAGAGCTATTCCTCATGCCCTCTCCTGCTCCCACCTACTAATGCTTTCTCTGCTCCTCCTTACTGCCGGCGACATCTCTCCACATCCCGGCCCTCCTCACCACATCCCTACAATCACTTCCGCCTCCTACCCACGATCTATCCCAAACTCTCGTAACCCTTCTAACCTTATACCCATCCACCCAGCCCCTGCTTCCCCAGTCCCCCTAACAGGAGCTCTATGGAACGCTCGCTCCGTCTGCAACAAACTTTCCTACATTCACGATCTCTTCATCACTAACAAGCTTTCCTTCCTCGGCATCACTGAAACCTGGCTCACCCCCTCTTACACGGCCTCTCCTGCTGCACTTTCGTATGGCGGATTCCACCTCTCTCATACCCCCCGCCCCACCGGCAAGCACGGTGGAGGAATAGGTTTCCTCCTCTCAGATAACTGCTCCTTCACCCATTTCCCACTGCTGCCCTCAATTACTCTCCCCCCTTTTGAAGTGCACTGCGTGCGCATCTACTCCCCCTCCAACCTCCAACTGGCTGTCATCTACCGCCCCCCAGGATCAACCACCACTTTCTTTGACCACTTCACCACTTGGCTACTTCATTTCCTCTCCGTTGACATCTCCACTATCCTCATGGGCGACTTTAACATCCCCATTGACACTTCCCTCTCAGCTGCCTCTAAGCTTCTATCCCTCACTTCATCCTTCGGTCTTACTCAGTGGTCATCCACACCCACCCACAACGATGGCCACACACTGGACCTCATCTTCACCTGCCTCTGTTCCCTATCTAACCTCTCTAACTCACCTCTCCCTCTTTCTGACCATAACCTACTCACATTCTCTTCTCTCTCCTCTCCAGGGCAACAATCCCCACTCCACAAACTTGCATGCCCTCGCAGAAATCTCAAACACCTTGACCTACACTCACTCTCTGAATCCCTCCTCCCTCTTACAGACATTAGTTCCTTACATGATGCAGATGTTGCTGCCACTTTATACAACACCACAACCGCTGCAGCTCTCAATTCGGTCGCCCCCCTCACACATACCAAGGTTCGCACAATCAACAGACAACCCTGGCACACCAGCCTAACTAAAGAACTGTGACGGGCCTCCAGGGTTGCTGAGCGTAGATGGAAAAGGTCCCACTCCAATGAGCACTTTATCGCATTCAAACAGTCCCTCACTACCTTCAAGTCCACACTCACTGCAGCAAAACAAACATACTTTGCATCTCTCATATCCTCCCTGTCTAACAACCCCAAACAACTATTCAACACCTTCAATTCTCTCCTCCGTCCCCCAGTGCCTCCTCCCTCTCCTCTTATTTCAGCCCAAGACTTTGCCTCATTCTTCAAGCAGAAGATTAAAACCATCAGACAAAGCTTTTGCCTAAAGCCCCCACAGCCCCTCCCCACACCTACTCAACCCTCTTCCTCCAAAACCACCTTCTCCACCATTTCTGAAGATCAACTTTCCTCTTTACTCTCCAAATCACACCTCACCACCTGTAAACTTGACCCAATCCCGTCTCACCTCATCCCAAACCTTACCACTATCTTCATCCCAACCCTAGCCCACCTCTTCAAACTGTCACTAACAACTGGTGTCTTCCCCTCATGCTTCAAACATGCCTCAATCACACCCATCCTAAAAAAGCCCTCCCTTGACCCATCCTCTGTGTCTAGCTATCGCCCCATATCACTTCTCCCCTATGCCTCAAAACTACTGGAACAACACGTCCACTCTGAGCTGTCCTCCCACCTCTCCTCCTGCTCCCTCTTCGACCGCCTACAATCTGGTTTCTGACCGCACCATTCTACTGAAACTGCACTGACTAAAGTCACCAACGACCTACTAACCGCCAAATCTAAGCGACACTACTCTGTCCTCCTCCTCCTAGACCTGTCATCTGCCTTTGACACAGTGGACCATTCCCTCTTACTACAGACTCTCTCATCTCTCGGCATCACAGACTTGGCCCTATCCTAGATCTCCTCATACCTAACAGACAGGACATTCAGTGTATCCCACTCACACACCACCTCCTCATCTCACCCCCTATCTGTCGGTGTCCCCCAAGGCTCAGTTCTAGGACCGCTGCTCTTCTCCATCTACACCTTAGGCCTGGGACAGCTCATAAAATCTCATGGCTTTCATTATCACCTCTATGCTGATGACACACAGATCTACCTCTCTGGACCTGATATCACCTCCTTACTAACCAAAATCCCACAATGTCTGTCTGCTATTTCATCCTTCTTCTCTGCCAGATTTCTAAAACTTAACATGGACAAAACAGAATTCATCATCTTTCCGCCATCTCATTCAACCCTATCAACGTCAATGGCTGCCCACTCTCCCCAGTCCCTCAAGCTCGCTGCCTTGGGGTAACCCTGGATTCTGAACTCTCCTTCAAACCACATATCCAAGCCCTTTCCACTTCCTGTCGACTCCAACTCAAAAATATCTCCCGGATCCGCACATTCCTCAACCATGAATCTGCAAAAACACTAGTGCACGCCCTCATCATCTCCCGCCTTGACTACTGCAACCTCCTGCTCTGTCTCCTCCCCGCTAACACTCTCGCACCCCTCCAATCTATCTTAAACTCTGCTGCCCGACTAATCCACCTGTCCCCCCGCTATTCCCCAGCCTCTCCTCTCTGTCAATCTCTCCACTGGCTCCCCATTGCTCAGAGACTCCAGTTCAAGACCCTAACCATGACATACAAAGCCATTCACAACCTGTCTCCTCCATATATCTCTGACCTAGTCTCCCGTTACATACCCGCACGCAACCTCCGATCCTCACAAGATTTCCTTCTCTACTCCCCTCTTATCTCCTCCTCCCACAACCGTATACAAAATTTCTCCCGTGCTTCCCCCCTACTCTGGAACTCTCTACCCCAACATATCAGGCTCTCGCCTACCGTGGAAACCTTCAAAGGGAACCTGAAGACCCATCTCTTCCGACAAGCCTACAACCTGCAGTAACCACCGCTCCACCATACCGCTGCACGACCAGCTCTACCCTCACCTACTGTATCCTCACCCATCCCTTGTAGATTGTGAGCCCTCGCGGGCAGGGTCCTCGCTCCTCCTGTACCAGTCGCTGTCACATTGTGTTCAAGATTATTGTAATTGTTCTTGTATTATACCCCTTTTTCACATGTAAAGCGCCATGGAATAAATGGCGCTATAATAATAATAATAATGTGTATAGAAAGCTGTGGGGGGGCCATCATACTGTATAAAGAAATCTGTGAGGAGCCATCATACTGTATATAGGAAGCTGTGGGTTAACATACAGTATAAAGAGGGTGGTTGGGCTATCATACTGTATATAAGGAGCTGTGGGGTCATCATACTGTATATAGGGAGCTTTGGGGTCATCATGCTGTATATAGAGGAGCTGTTGTGGTCATCATACTATATATAGGTAGCTTTGTGCCAACATACTGTATATAAGGAGCTGTGGGGCCAATATACTGTATATAGAAAGCTATGGTGCCATCATACTGTATAAAGGCAGATTTTAGCAACATCATACTATATATAGGGAGCTATAGGACTGTCATAATGTATAAAGGGTGCTGTGGGGCCATCATACAATATATAGAAAGCTTGGTGGACATCATACTATATACACAGGGGAGGCTGTGGGGTCATCATACTGTATATAGAAGAGCTGTGGTGCAATCATACTGTATATAGGGAGCTGTGGGTTCATCATGCTACATATAGAAAGCTGTGGGGGCCATAATATTGTATATAGGGAGCTGGGGGACCATCATTTTGTATATAGGAAGCTTTTGGATCATCATATTGTATATAGAGGGCTGTGTCCATCATACTGAGTATAGGGAGCTGTTGCAGCCTTTATACTGTATGTAGGAGGCTATGGGGGCATCATACTTTATATAGGGAGTGGGCATCTTACTGCTTGGGGAGCTGTGGGGGACATCATACTGCAAGTGAGGGGCTATGGGACATCATTATAAGAAGGTACAATGGGAGATTATTATTACAGGGAAGCACAGTGATATTATTTTTATAAGTAAGCAGAGGGAGGGCATTTGTATTATTATAAGTAGGTAAGGGGTTATTATTATAAAGGCGCATGAGAGGGGAGGCTTAGGGGGGATTATTATTGTAAGGCAGCACAAGGTGACATTTTTTTCTATATAATGCTGTATAATTGTAAGGAGCCATAGAGGAGCATTATTACTACAAGTGTGACATGCAGAAGTAGTGCTGTTGCTTTAAAAGCATTCAGCAACTATTAGAAGTAACATGAGACAGGAGACAGGAAGTGTTGTGCTCCAGAAGCATCCAGCAACTAGAGGGGTTAACTCAGTCACAGGAGAAGGGGAGTGTTTTAGCAGAGCCCCAGAGGGATTGTGGGGAAGTTGTTTACTGTTCTGGCTGGAGCCAAAGAGAAAGGTGGTGTGTGAGCTGTAGCTCATAGAAGACAAGGGAACTGAATTCAGGTCAGGAGGGAAGCTAAACACAGGTCAGATAGACTCCCTGAGCTAACAGTGTGGAGTATTATTGGGCAGAAAGATAAGGACTGGAAGGAATCGTGTCATAGGGATCATCTCCCTCATCAAACCCTCCCCCCTCCATCTCCATGCAGGATAAAGAATGCTGTGTACTAGTGAGTCCTTGTGAAGGAAAAGCCTGTGGTTGTGTATGCATAGAAGTGTGCTGCTAAGAGATCTAATCTATTCTGAATTATGCTACTGAAGAGACTGTAATACTGTGCCTTGTGAAGAAACTACTGTATTTTTATTGGAGCCAGTTGCTCAAGAAACTCGGACTGCACTGTAATGAAGATTGTTGCTGTAATATCCCTGAATTGCACTGGCCGTGCTTCAGATTAAATCCCACTGTTAAACTGTTGAAAAAGACCCTTGTCAGATGTGTCTGGTCAGCAATTGAATCTATTGTTTGCCTGAGAGAAGCTGCAGCACATGGTCTATGGTCGCCCTGAGTAATGGTTCCCCCAGTATTCCAAAGGATTCATGAAACCTGTATCTGAACCTAGCGGCGTGCATGCAACACAAGGAAGTACAGAGGAAAGATTATTACTCTGTAGGGCACTTTCCCAGTATAACAAGACTTGTGTAGCATCTTTTCTTAGATCTCTGTATTGTCTTGTTCCTCTGTTTTTCCTCCTGTAACCTAATGAATCAATGTACAACTGGGTGTTACCATTCCCCTGAAAATGCCATCACTGAATGTCAGACACACCCAATTGACAAATGGTAGGATAGCACCCAGCTCTCATCTTCTTCATATATTTCCAGGAAGAATAGCCTAAGAAATAATTTTAAAAAAGATGCTACAGAATTCTTATAATTCAGGAAATGTAAGTAATTAATAAACAGTCAGGAGAGCTGTCAGATCCTCCAAAAATTCATCGTCCAGTAATCTTTATTCATCCATAACCCTTATTTTTGTTTTCATAGAAACATTGAATATTTATTTCCTAAATATATTATTCTTCTTGAGCTATGAAATAAATAACCCTCACAAATATGTTGTTAATTTAAACATTCTTCATACTATTATACAACCATTTCAGATAATCCCCTTTTGTAGAAAAAAATAGGTTGATCACATGATTTCCCACAATTAGCCGTGATCTGCAAAGAAACCTGACAGCGAGTGTTCAATTTCTCCACAGCACCACCGCAGGAGAAATGAAGAATTACACATGCAGGGTCCTCCAGAAAGAAAATAACTTTTTGTAACTACTCTAAACTTTGGTGAATATATGGAAGCCCGAAATGAAGGTTATATGATATTAAACAGACCCCACCCTTTATCCAGTTACATTTCTATTTTGATTAGCCTGTATGTGAACCATGCAGAAAATGTCATCAGTGTCTCCTTTGATCTCCCGAGGAACTGGTGAATTTTAATGTGAGTGGGCCTGTCATTGAACTATGTAAATGTCTTATCTATCCCCTGGTCTCTGGTTACATTTTATTCATATTTATGTCTATTCCTCCTTCTTTGTCCTCGTGCATTTGGCATTTATAAAGACTGCATTTCATTGTTGTGCCTCAGCTCTGTTTTCTCGCCTATAAAACATGTAGTAAAAAAAGGTTGAACGGCTGAATTTTTGCCAATTAGCCACCGAGATTCGGATGCGCAGGACCAATAGATGTCAGTGCTTTTTTTTTTTTCAAATAATGGTTAAAAGTATTTTATTTTCTGTCTTGTAAAAACTTTTTCTTGATATTTTTCTTATCTCCTGGAAGAACGTGGGCGATTATATTACTTGCCTTCTGCTTGAGTAATATAGAAGCAATCTCAATCCTGACAATGCCCGGACACAGTAAATCCCTTGTACGTGTAGTGACAAAATCCCATTTTATTTATATGAACTAAATCACTTCTCTCTGTCTTTGAAGAGAAATTCTTCTTCTGACCTCAATCTAAATAAAAATACCTGCTCAGTACATCTCTCCTTTTATGTAGTCTGCCCTTTTCACTTAAAGGGACACTCCAAGAAAAACTGTCACACTGTGTGATACCTGATAACGAGACAATAGGGGGCAGCACATGACATCGAGATTTAAAGGGGGTCCTCCTGTAATTTAAATATTACATTTTTCTGTTAGAGCGCATCATTTATAACACGTTTTCAATTGAGACTATTTGTTAAAAAGGCTTCTGCTTGTAGATATTACAGTTGCATACTTATTATTGCGCCCCCTGGTGATCTTTTGATTTTCTTGCAGAATGTCCCCTTATTGTGTCCAGTGCCAGGGGAAAGAAGTTACTTTATAAATGAATTATATACTTATAAGTCATTACTTACACTCATTTAGAAAATGATGCATGATGGTGAGACTGAGCTGCAAGTCATGTCGACCACTGGCACTGATCTGCAGATATTGTGGAACAGCCGGTGTTCTATTTAGGTCACACAGGTTTACAAGTTCCAGACAATTTAAAGCGGAGGCGGACAGAGACAAAAAAGGCCCCTGTGCAAGGATAGTTTGTGGGCCCTTTGGAGTCCAATAATTCATCATAATGCTTTGAAGCTGGAAGTGGGGGCCCCCTTATCTCTTGGGCACCCAGAGCAGCTGCACAGGTTGCACCAATGATATGTCTGCCCCTGATTTAAAGGGAATCCGTCAGCAGTTTTTTTTTTCTATGTGATCTGAGGACAGCATGAGGTAGGGGTTAAAACACAGATTTCAATGATGTATCATCACATGTCAGGCTGTGCGCTGTTGTTTACTTACACTGAAGGTTTTATTACCTGGTGATTATCATTGCCCGGACTACAGCAGCAACAGCAGTGTGTGCATGCTAGTCCAACTCCGCCCTCTCCTGTGATAAGCAGCTCACTATCTATAGACAATGTACATAGGGAGCCTGGTGTGAGCGGAGGCAGCTTTAACAGTTTTGCTGCATTTCTAAATCTAAAACCTCTGATTGTGTAAGAACCATTGCACCCAGTAAACTAAGGAATACATCATTGGATTCAGGGTCGCTTTGCGTACATCATGCTGCTCTCAGATGAGGTAACAAAAACCTGCTGACAGATTCCCTTTAAAGGATTGCCAATGTTTACAGTAATTTGTAAAAAAAATGTTTGTATCAATATTTTTTAAGACTTGGAACCTTTTTATTTTCACATTGAAGTTGTATGAGGGCTTGTTTTTTGCATAGCCAGCTGACATTTTTATTAACACCCCTTAGGTTTACATATAAAATTTTTATCTCTTTTTATTGTTATTTTTTAGGGGAGTTGTGACCAAAAAAACGCAATCCTGGAGATAATTTTTTTTTTCTTTACCCTGTTTATTATATATTTTGATCTATCAGACTGTTACGTTCTTGGAAATACTAAGTATGTTCTTTTAATATTTGTTTTCACTTTCTTTGTATTTAATCTGGGGATAATTTAAACTTTACAGTTAAAAAAAAACATTTTTTGTATTTTTTACTTTATTTATTTATTTTTTTAGTCCCCTTAGGGGACTTTTATGATGCCCAGCCCGAGGAGGACTCAGGTGGCATTCAAATGTAACTGTCATTGTTAAAGGGACTTTGTCAGCACAGAATGACTGTTCAAACCAAGCACAGGTACTCGATGCAACTTGGTGTTAAATACACCTTCCCACCTTCTTGGTTTCCATCCATCCCTGCCCTTCTCTGGCCCTATGAAGGTAGAAATGCCAATCAAAGAAGAGGGGGTGGAGATTAAGGAAAAACAAGCAGGTGGCAAGGTGTATTTGAATGATTGGCAACAACAATGTTGCACTGAGCAGCTGTGCTTGGTTTGAACAGTCATTATGTATGGACAGAGTCCCTTTAAACAGCATTATCAGAGCTAGCTAAGGTCACTGCTGTTACAGGCAGAAGATGGCTGTATAACACAGCCAGCATCTGACCTCCACAGTATTTAGGATCCCTTAATGGCTGCTTAAGAGTCTTAAAACCCACAAAAAGTTTTCAGACATACTCTCTTTTGAAGTGTAAGGGACTCATTGGCTCAGCGCAACTCCACATAGGCTTCACTATGAAGGGCTACAATTTATTCTATATGTGGCCGTTGTAGGGGAATCATCTCTCCTACTTTTCGATTTCTCGTATTTCAATTCTTTCAGTGTTTTTGCAGCATTTTTCATTCATTCAAATGAATAGAAAAAAATGCATAATAAACGTAAGCAAAAATGTGGCAAAAATGCAAATATTTTAGTTGGGTTTTTCCAGTGAGCACTGCACTATTTTCAGCAGATTTTTCTGCTTTAAATGCTGAGCGTATAGACATACCCCTAGAGATGAGAAAATCGAATTTGCGGAATCCGTGGAATTCATACAATTTGCGTTTCGGCTCACACAAATTGCCTAATATATCAGCTGCCATTTTACACATTGCAGAAGATTGCACCAGCCAAAGATGGCTCACTTAACCATGGGTGTGATTGGGTGCGCTATCCCTACAATGCCTTTCAGCTATTACATCACATAGTATAGCACGTAGTATAGAGAGACTATCATAACCTGTATAAAAGCCAAGGCAGAGAATGCAGCTGCCATTTTGGGGTGAATGTGGATATTGAAATAACATTACACCTCACCGCTTAGCAATAGAGCTAGGTAGAGAAAGAGAGAAAACACTGAAGAAACTGTACAGATAGTGTAGGACAGCACCGTATTGCACAGCCAATCAGGAACGACTATCACAGCATGTATAAAAGTCAAGGCAGGGAAAGCCGCTGCCATTCTAGGGTGAATCTGCATATTGAATTGACATTATACCTTATAGCTTAGCAATAAAGATAGGTCGAGAAAGAGAGAAAACACTAAAGAAAGTGTACAGATAGTGTAGGACAGCACCCTATAGAACAGTCAATCAGGAAGGACTATCATAGCATGCATAACAGTCAAGGCAGGGAATGCAGCTGCTATTCTAGGGTGAATCTGGATATTGAATTGATATTATACCTGACAGCTTTGCAATAAAGATAGGTAGAGAAAGAGAGAAAACACTGAAGAAACTGTACAGATAGTGTAGGACAGCACCATATAGCACAGCCAATCAGGAAGGACTATCATAGCATGTATAAAACTCGAGGCAGGGAATGCAGCTGTCATTTTGGGGTGAATCTGGATAGTATGATGATCTTACATTTCACAATTTAGCAATAGAGATAGGAAGAGAAAGACATAAAACACTGAATAAACTGTACATATAGTGTGTGACAGCACAGTAGTGATAAACGGCTCCATCTGTTTACCCACAGCTATATATGTGGAGACCATTTTGGCATTACTGAGGCTGCCTTTGCATTTAAAAGTTTGAAAGGGGTTGGATACAGTCCTAGGAGACCTCAGAGTGTTACACACGTGTTTTTAGAGCAATTGGAGGCTTTGCGGTACATTTGGTTCACAGTGAATACGTTTGGTCTCAACTGGAATTTTTGGGAGAAATTCGTCAGAGTTGGCGACTTTGAGTTTCAAAAGATTCGCTCATTTCTGACTTTTTACTACTGACTATAAAATCCGGCTTCCTATAATGAACGATTCTCCTTGTGTAATTCCAAATGTACTATGCAAGCTTCAATATCTAAATTAGCCTGTTATCTAATAGCTATTGATTAAGCAATAGAGGCTTTACGGATTACTAATGCAAATATCGTCACTATCTGCAGCTATTGATGGATGGACGATTTACGATGAAGTATTAGTAATGGCGCAGAACATAAAAGTGGCACTTTTCATACGCCCCTCCAGCACTGCACAACCTCTCCTGTCCTTTAATAAAGGCGTCTTTGCTGACATGAATTATATTGGATTTTCTCTGCCAGGAAAAGAGGTTAAGAGTCTGTCTGCAAGTATTACTTCTATCACAGGGAAAGCTGAAATCCGAAGACTGCAGTGGAGCCTATCAGCAATGCCTTTAGGGGGCTGCAAAATAGATTTAAGGGTAAATTAAATTATTTAATCAACTAAGGACGCCGTATTCTAATGAGGAAACACCTCCTGGAAATAAACATAATACTGCAATCACCCTGCCACGGTGTAAGCCTAATGGGCTACAGCCAAAAAATACTATAAAGCCTTTCTTCCTGCTGTCCAGGTCTAACCCACACTGCTTCGGTCGCAATAAAAAAAAATCTAATACTAAATGTAAAGAGAATGTTATTATAATTCTTATTTTTTAATTTTTTTTAATACTATATTTATAACAATCTAATTGTATTCTCAGCTATCAGTTTTTAAAGGGTTGTTGTTTGTTTTTCTTTTTTAGATTTTTGATATAATGAAAAAATAATCTAATACTAATGTAAACGGAATGCTATTATAATTGTTAGCAATAATAAAAGTATAAAAATAGTATTAATAATAGTATTAAAAATAGCATTTTCAATACTATTATTATAACAATATAACTAATTTATAACGCATTTGAACCCCCTAAATGACGTGATCAATATTGATCACAGAATTTAGAAGGCAGAGAGAGGGAGGGGGGCTCCCTCTCTTGTCCGATTGGCGCCACCATGACGTCATCGTTAGGGCCCAATTATTGCCGTGGCACGTCATGCCTGTTAGACCATGCCAGGAGCATGGTCTAAGAGGCTTCTGTCAGTGCAGCACTGATCTGTATAATGCATTGCAGTGCTGGTGCATAGCAATGCATTATAACAGAGATCAGTAAAAAAAAAAGTTAATGTCCCATAGAGGGACTAAGGAAGAAGATAAAAAAAAATTGTAATACATTTTTTTCAAAAATATATAAAAAAAAAAAAAATGATAAAAATATTTTAGCAATAAATAAACTTTTTTTATGTAAAAAAAAAAAAAAGCAAAAAAAGTGCAGATATTTGGTATCGCCACACCTGGAACAACCCGTCTATAAAACTGTCATAGTAGTTAACCCATTCAGTGAACACCATAAAAAAATTAAATAAAAAACGTGGCAAAAAACTATACTTTTTCATCATACTGCCAAAGAATGAAATAAAATGTGATGAAAAAGCCTAACGAAATAACAATGGTATCACTGAAAATGTCATCTTGTCTCCCAAAAAACAAGCTGCCATACAAATGTAGTGATATAAATGTGGTATCATTGTAATCGTACTGATCCGAAGAATAAAGTCGTATAATCACTTATACCACACGAGGAACGGTATAAAAAATAAATGACCTGCTGTTGTCTGGCCTCACAAAAATCGAAGTAAGGCTCGGCTCACATTCATCTGTCTTATCACTTTTACCACACGGCGAAGGGCATAAAAACAGAATAAAAAATGTATTCCTGAATTGCGGATTTTGTTCATTCTGCCTCCCAAAAATCAGAATAGAAAGCGATCAAAAAATGCTATGTGCCCGAAAATAGGACTAATAAAAACATTAACTCGTCCGGCAAAAAACAAGCCAGTGACCATCTGGATGATCCATAGGAGACATGGGAGAAGATCATGTGGTCAGATAAGACCAAAATAGAACTTTTTGGTATCAATTCCTCTGTGTTTGGAGGAAGAAGATAGATGAGTACAGCCCCAAGAAAACCGTCCCAACTGTGATGCATGGTGGGGGAAACATTATACTTTGGGAGTGCTTTTCTGCAGAGGGGGCAGGACGACTGCACAATATTGAAGGGAGGATGGGGTCATGTATTGTGAGATTTTGCCCAACAACCTCCATCCCTCAGTAAGACCATTGAAGATGGATTGTGACTGGGTCTTCCAGCATGACAATGACCCGATTCACACAACCAGGGCAACTAAGGACTGTCTCCTTAAGAAGCTTTTCAAGGTCCTGGAGAGGCCTAGCCAGTCTCCAGACCAGAATCCAATAAAAAATCTTTGGAGGGAGCTGAAACTCAATGTTGCCCAGCGACAGCCCTGAAACCTGAAAGATCTGGGGAAGATCTGTATGGAGGAGTGGGCCAAAATCCCTGCTGCAGTGTGTGCAAACTTGGTCAAGAACTACAGGAAATGTCTGACGTCTGTAATTGCAAACAAAGATTTTTGTGACAAATATTAAGTTCTGTTTTTCTATTGTGTCAAATACTTATTTCATGCAATAAAATGCAAATTAATTATGTAAAAATAGTTTGTTTTTTTTTTTTAAGATTCTGTCTCTCACAGTACCTATGATAAAAATTACAGACCTCTCCAGTCTTTGTAGGTGGGAAAACTTGCAAAATCGGCAGTGTATCAAATACTGATTTTCCCCACTGTATATGGACACCCCGATGTAAATGCTCAGCATAGAGCACAGGATAAATGTGATCAAAATGTTATGTAAAATGTTCTCAATAAAAGCTTCAACTCAATCCACAAAAAAAGCAAGTTCCCACTCAGGTCCGTCATCTGTTAACGGAAATACAAGGAGATTCCATGTTACTGGTAGCACAAAGGCTCTAGAAAACCAAAATGGCTCATCGCCCCCCAAAAATATCCAGCGAATTCTGCACTCCCAAATCTAAATGCCCTTCTCCTTTCTGAGCCCCACAGTGTGCCTAAACTACAGTTAGCATCCACATGTTTGGTATTTCAGTAGCGATGAAAGCACGCCTAATTTACGGGGGCCATGTCTCCGGAAGCACGATCTGGGCACAATGTACTGGGCACTACAATGTACGGGGACTACAATGTAGTGGACGCTACAATGGCAGATTTGCAATTTTCACTACGCAACATCCACTAGCACTTGTTTCTGGAAAACACACAGAGTCAAAACTGTCACTACACTTGTAGATAATGTCGTATTGGGGTGTAGTTTTCAAAATGGTGTCACTTTGCGCTCCTTCCCTCCCCAGTCTCGCCATGTGGCTAAGCAGTACTGTACTGCCACATATGCAATATTTCCACATTCAGCAGAAATTGTGTGACAAATTTTGGTGCAATTTCTTTACCCATTTTCCTTTTGTGAAAATGTAAAATTTGAGGCTAAAACAACATTTTAGTGGTAAAAATGTAATTATTCTTTCTTCACAGCAAAGTGGTATAAAATTCTGTGAGGCATATGTGGTGTCAACATGCTCACTGCACCCCTATATGAATTAATTGGGTGGTATAGTTTGTAAAATGGGGTCACTTATAGGGGTTTCTGCTATTCTGGCACCTCAGGGGCTCAGCCAAAGTGACATGGCACCCGCCAACCATTCCAGCAAAATCTGAACTCCAATATGGCACTTCTGAGATTTGCACTGTGCCTCACAAGTAGTTTTTGACCATATATGGGGTGTTGGTGTAGCACCCTGAGGATTCGGCTGCTACAGGGGTATTGCACCTCAACCCAGAGGTGTGATATTCCACTCCCGGGTAAGGATGGAGTGTGGAACTGAGCTCGGTAGGCTGCATGCACTACACACATCCCATTTCCGAGGAGCAGACCGACGGTACTCCCACTTAGAAATGTGCAGGTACGACCGAGTCTGTTCCTGGCTGGAGTGGGAGGGGGGTGGAACATCCCAAGTAGTGTAGGGGCAGATAGGGGGAGCAGCCTGGGTAAAGATAGGAGCTCATTGGGTGCTGGTCACCTGAGCTCACACATAGAGGGTGTATATAAGGTGGGCACCATCAGAGATCAGGGTCAGTCAGTCTGTCAGCCTTTTGCAGAGAGAAGTCAGAGGAGGAAGAGGAGCAGAGAAGCCCTAGAGAGAGAGAGAGAGGAGAAAGAAGGAAAGACCCAGAGAGGGGATAAAGAGAGGACTCTGAGAACCCAAATTCAAGCTACGGGTGAAGAGTCGGCATTAGGGTACCGGAACCCAAGCTGGTGGGGGCAAAAACACACCCCAGCCAGAGACCGGAGGCCGTGGGCAGCGTCTGCCACGGCCACCCACCACATCCACCACGAAGGCATACCACGTGGAGGGTCAGGGAACCCAAGGCCAAGGGTCACCCAACAGAAGGCCCGAGGGAGCTGGACCTGGGTGGATCAATAGTGGGGACGGCCAGAGAAAGGACAGAAGGAGAGCTCAGGGTCACGCTCCGGACTCGCTTGGGGGTTGGCTGGATCCAGGACCTGGTGGACGCAGCACGGCTCGGGAGGTCACTTGAAGCTGGAGTGACCGGAACATCAGCAGTGAGTAAATACCCTAAACTGCACAACCCGACTCTGTCTTCCTTTAACATCTATGCTGCACCACCACAACCCCCATCCTCTGCACCTGACCCCCTGAGGCTATACCCCACCCGTTGGGGGTTATACCACCAAAAGCTGCACCTACACCATCAGCCTCAGCGGACCCTGCTGCAGCGGCGGCCATAGTGACCGCAATACAACGGGTGGCGTAGTCGACAATAAAGAACTTTATAACATCTGTAGGACTGCCACATACAACTGAGTTTGACACCCTGGGCACGGACCGGGTCACAGCCACTCGGAAGACTACAACTCCCATCTGATCCGGCTCCGGATATTCCCCCTAAAGAATATGGCCCAGGGGGCGCGTCAACTTTGGCGTAGTCGGCAGGATTACGTGCCCGCAACACCCGGGTACTGAGTGCCTGAAGAAAAGTGCGAGTTTACCTCAAAAACAAGTCTCCTGCCGGTTCCGGAGGGTCCCCGCCATCGGACCCCATCACCAGTCGATTCCCGCCGGTTGTCCGCCATTAACAGCTTTTTCCCACCATCTGCAGAGTTTCCCGCCACTGGGAGACGATTCCCGCCATTTCCAAAGGTTTCCCGCCTTGGAAGAGCGGACGCCATTATGGGCGTGCCAGAGGATGGCAAGAGGCCACCTCCCATCGTGGGCCAGGACCGAAAATGGCGCCAAAAGTGGAAACCGCCCCCACCAACAGAGACTGTGATGCTAGAGGTGTCTGTCAGCGTGAAAGAACAGCCCCTGGAGCTGACAATCACCAAGTGGCCCCGGGACCGCCCTCGAAGGGGGAGGAGACGAAGGGAGAGAGCAAAGATGGGTGCCGCCTGGAGCAGTCTAGAGCGAGCGCACCCGGAGGCAAGAAGCCTGGAGAAGAATATCGGAGGAGCTTACCCGGAGATGGCGAGAAAGCAGAGCAGCACCGGCCCGCTGGCCAGGAGCCTGCTGGAGACAACAGAAGAGGGAGAGCAGAGCAGCACCGGCCCGCTGGTCAGGAGCCTGCTGGAAACAACGACCCCACTAGGCCTAGTGGAGGTCCTAGCACAGCTCCCCCGAGACCGGGAGTGTGCGCAGACCGCTCTGGAGGGCCTCGCAAGGAGGATGGCCCGGGTGCAGCGAGAGACGTTGGCGGAGTGGAGCCGTGAGATGGCCCAGCAGACCGAGACCCGTCAGCGGAGCACGCCACCCAAGACGAGGAGACCGACCGCCTCTGAGGATGGGGCGGGAGGACTGAAGGCCGGAGACGGCGCCGAGAAGGGAGCCGAACGAGTGGAGGCAGGTAAAGGGGACGTCTATACCCCAAACCGGGAAACCGCGAACCTGCCCCAGCTCCCCGTCGCAGAGCCCGAAGTCTATCCTGCCGTGCCCGTCGCTGCAACGTCACCGCCGCAGACTAGGCCTCAAACGGGAGCCGCGACCCCTGTGACGTCACACGCCTCGACCCCGGGCGTGACCAAGCAGGAAGTACCACCAGCCTGGTCGCAAGGCCTAGTACCCCCGGGCGCCGCAATACCAACAGCGCCCCCTACCTCCGCGGAGCCCCCGGCCTGGTCGCAGGGCCAAGTAGCCCAGGGCGCCGCCGTCCTTACGGTGCCCTTCACCTTCCAGATACCCCAGGCCTGGCCGCAAGGCCCGGGCAACCCGGGCGCTAACACCACCGCGCCCATAAGACCTAAAGTGCCGCATCTGGGAGAGGACCTGTACGCCCAGCATACGTGCCCGGATGGGCAGCCATTTATATGGCCACCGGAGTTCCACCATCCCCGACTCCGGAGAGAGAGACCCCTGGATGAACCCCTGATCCCGGCTCCAAAGCCCGTAAAGAGGATCTCGCCCCTGCTAGCAGAAGCGCAGTTCGAGTGGGACCCCACCGCAGAAGATCTCATGGGGTTCACTCAAGAGACTCGGGCAGCTGCAGCGGAGCGTGCTGAGTGTTGCCGCCAACAGCTCGAGGACTTTGAGAGGGAGCGGAGAGAGAGGCGGGTCCGGGAACAACAAGCCCAGATAAGGAGCGCGGAGCAGAAGAGCCAGGCCAGGAGAGACCCCCGTGCAGCGCATAGTCCCCGCACCACCGGGACTGTGATAAAGTTTAATATGCAGCATGGGTGGGGCTTCATCCGAGACCACCGCACCCTAGGCGACGTCTTCGTGACCAGGAGAGACGTTGAGTCCCACCTACCGGAGGGACACAGAGGTCGTGACCTTTACATCGGGGACGAGGTCACTTTCACCCGGCACAAGTGTGCCAAAGGACCCTACGCCCTCCATGTGCATCGTCTGACGGAGGAAGAGCTGCGGTGTGAGGAGGAAGAACAAGAGGACCCGGACGGGTCTGAAACTAGAGCCAAAGGTAACAATAAAGAAAGAGCAGGAGGACGCCGTCGTTAAGTACAGCGAAGCAGGAGCTGTATATAGTTGCCCGTCGGGGCACCATAAACTGAAACTGAAACTGTTGCTGTTGCTAAAAATAGTCCCCGTTGGGACCAGCAAGTGTGAACTGTTACCCGTTTAACCCCTAAATCCCACTGACCGAGGACTGAGAGCGGTCATTCCTCCCCAATACCTGGCCGAGGACTGAGAGCGGCCACCTTCCCTTTTTGTATATAGTTGCGCGTCCTAAAGCGCCCCCTACCGGTTTTATAGGAAAACCAGTTTTCCAGAGAGACTGTCGCACTTTACCCGGTCACACGTTGCACAGTGACCGGAGGAGGAGCCAGAGGCGACGAGAATGTTTTATCTGCTAATATATGTTGTTTTATATGTTTTATATGTTTATGCAAAAATTTGTATGTTTTTGGTGTTATGTCTTACAGCCCGAGGACGTGCTGTGATTTACCAGGGGGGAATGTAGCACCCTGAGGATTCGGCTGCTACAGGGGTATTGCACCTCAACCCAGAGGTGTGATATTCCACTCCCGGGTAAGGATGGAGTGTGGAACTGAGCTCGGTAGGCTGCATGCACTACACACATCCCATTTCCGAGGAGCAGACCGACGGTACTCCCACTTAGAAATGTGCAGGTACGACCGAGTCTGTTCCTGGCTGGAGTGGGAGGGGAGTGGAACATCCCAAGTAGTGTAGGGGCAGATAGGGGGAGCAGCCTGGGTAAAGATAGGAGCTCATTGGGTGCTGGTCACCTGAGCTCACACATAGAGGGTGTATATAAGGTGGGCACCATCAGAGATCAGGGTCAGTCAGTCTGTCAGCCTTTTGCAGAGAGAAGTCAGAGGAGGAAGAGGAGCAGAGAAGCCCTAGAGAGAGAGAGAGAGGAGAAAGAAGGAAAGACCCAGAGAGGGGATAAAGAGAGGACTCTGAGAACCCAAATTCAAGCTACGGGTGAAGAGTCGGCATTAGGGTACCGGAACCCAAGCTGGTGGGGGCAAAAACACACCCCAGCCAGAGACCGGAGGCCGTGGGCAGCGTCTGCCACGGCCACCCACCACATCCACCACGAAGGCATACCACGTGGAGGGTCAGGGAACCCAAGGCCAAGGGTCACCCAACAGAAGGCCCGAGGGAGCTGGACCTGGGTGGATCAATAGTGGGGACGGCCAGAGAAAGGACAGAAGGAGAGCTCAGGGTCACGCTCCGGACTCGCTTGGGGATTGGCTGGATCCAGGACCTGGTGGACGCAGCACGGCTCGGGAGGTCACTTGAAGCTGGAGTGACCGGAACATCAGCAGTGAGTAAATACCCTAAACTGCACAACCCGACTCTGTCTTCCTTTAACATCTATGCTGCACCACCACAACCCCCATCCTCTGCACCTGACCCCCTGAGGCTATACCCCACCCGTTGGGGGTTATACCACCAAAAGCTGCACCTACACCATCAGCCTCAGCGGACCCTGCTGCAGCGGCGGCCATAGTGACCGCAATACAACGGGTGGCGTAGTCGACAATAAAGAACTTTATAACATCTGTAGGACTGCCACATACAACTGAGTTTGACACCCTGGGCACGGACCGGGTCACAGCCACTCGGAAGACTACAACTCCCATCTGATCCGGCTCCGGATATTCCCCCTAAAGAATATGGCCCAGGGGGCGCGTCATTGGCGTACTCAGAAATTGATTGTGCAACAAATTCTACCATTCAGTTTCTCATGTTATCCCTTTTGGAAATTAAAAACTTGGGGCCAAAGTAACATTTTAGTGGAAAAAAATGTAATTTTCCATTTACTCAGCCTAATGTTATACAATTCTATGAATCGCCTGAAGGTTAAAAATGCTCACTACACCAGCAGACAAATTTCTTGAGAGGTGTAGCTTCCACTATGGGGACAGTTGTGTTTTTCTATTCCAGCCAAAATTGTGCTCCAGAATTCAGTTGGCACTCATTCCCTTCCAAGCCCTGCCGTTTGCCTAAACAGTAGTTTTCCACCACATATGAGTAGTGTTGAGCGATACCTTCTGATATCAGGAAATATCGGATCTTATTGGATCGGGCCGATACCCAAAAAGTATCGGATATCGCCGATTCCGATACCGGAAACCAATACAAGTCAATGGGACAGAAATATTGGAATGAAAATAAACCCTTTCTTTCCTTGTAGATTAATTCTACATGAAGGAAAACAACTAACAATAATGTAGAATGTATTGGGGGAGGTGGTTGCCCAAATCGATGGGAACAGTGCTCACAGTGAAACATGAAAAGCCGGCAATTCAGCAGCGGCATACACCGGTACCCGACAATTTAGAACAGAAAGAATAGAGCATCACACATAGATTAGATAGATAGAAACATGTCAGTCACATATATAATAAGTACAGTGACAGTGTTGGTTACTGTACTTGTCATTTAGTGTAAAGGATTTAATTAAAAAAATATTAGTGTTTTCATGCACCGTCTCTTTAAAAAAGCCGGCCGGCAATTCAGCAGCGGCATACACCGGTACCCGACAATTTATAACAGAAATAATAGAGCATCACACATAGATTAGATAGATAGAAACATGTCAGTCACATATATAATAAGTACAGTGATAGTGTTGATTACTGTACTTGTCATTTAGTGTTAAAATAAAGGATTTATTAAAAAAAAAATTGGCGTGGGGTTCCCCGTAATTTTAGTCTCTAGCGGAGGTTAAGCTGACAGCTGGGGCAGATGTTTGAAGCCTGGGAAGGGGGTAATACCCATGGAGCTTCCCAGGCTACTAATATCAGCCCCCAGCTGAATACCTAGCCTTTACTAGCTATTAAAATGGGGGACCCCCAAAAAAATGACGTGGGGTCCCCCCTATTTTAATAGCTAGCAAAGGCTAGGCAGACAGCTGGGGGCTGATATTAATAGCCCAGGAAGGGTGCCATGAATATTGGCCCCCTCCCAGGCTAGAAACACCAGCCATCAGCCGCCCCAGAAATGGCGCATCCATAGGATGCGCCAATTCTGGCACTTAGCCTCGCTCTTCCCACTGCCCTGTAGCGGTGGCAGTGGGGTAATAGGGCTGGGGTTGATGTCAGCTTATAATGCCAGCTGACATCAAGCCCAGGTTAGTAATGATGGGCGTCTATAAGACACCCCCATTACTAACCCCATAGTCAAAGTTACAAAAAAACTCAAACACCCAGAATAAAGTCCTTTAATTGAAATAAACACACAATTCTTTATTGTTCTAAATTAAACCATACTTACCGTCACACCCATTCCAGCTGAAGCCAACGATCTCCTGCAATAAAAGAAAAATAATAAAGCAACATCATCCTTACCTTTCGATGGTTCCCAGGACAGCTCCAGCTCTGCTACATCGAGATGACAGGCTGGACCGCAGCAGAACGCTGCCATCCAGCCTGTCATCCCGCAGACACTGAGAAGCGCAAGCATGCTTGCGCTCCTCAGTATCTGGCTGTGACGGCATCCAGATGAGCCGACAATAAACTCAGCTCACCTCATGCACGTCACTGACAGCGTGGGAGAATTCTCCTGCGCATGCGGTGAGCGTGAGAGACTCGGCTCATCTGGATGCCGTCACAGCCAGACACAGAGGAGCGCAAGCATGCCTGCGCTTCTCAGTGTCTGCAGGATGACAGGCTGGATGGCAGCTTTCTGCAGGTCCAGCCTGTCATCTCGATGTAGCAGAGCTGAAGCTGTCGTGGGATCCATGGGAAGGTAAGGATGATGTTGCTTTATTATTTTTCTTTTATTGCAGGAGATCGTTGGCTTCAGCTGGAATGGGCGTGATGGTAAGTATGGTTTAATTTAGAACAATAAAGAATTGTGTGTTTATTTCAATTAAAGGACTTTATTCTGGGTGTTGTGTTTTTTTTTAAATACTTTACTAGAAATTCATGGCGGTCATGTCTAATATTGTTTTGACCCCATGAATTTCGGGCTTAGGGCCAGCTGATAATGCCAAGCTGGCCCTAACCCCTTTATTACCCAGTGAGCCACCGCACCAGGGCCCTGGATGAGTTGGGTACAGCGCCAGAAGATGGCGCTTCTATGAACGCGCCATTTTCCGGGGTGGCTGTGGACTGCAATTTGCAGCGGGCCCAGAAAGCTTGGGCCTCCCTGCGCTGCAGATTCCAGCCCCCAGCTGCCTAGTTGTATCTGGCTGGACACAAAAATAGGACGAAGCCCCACGTATTTTTTTTTAAATTATTTCATGAAATTCATGAAATAATTAAGAAAAAAAGGGCTTCCCTATATTGTTGTGTCTGGCCAGGTACAAATAGGCAGCTGGTGGTTGGGGGCAGCCCGTTCCTGGATGCTGTACCTAGCTGGCATACAAAAATATGGCAAAGCCCACGTCAAAATTTTTGGGAAAAATTAATTAAAAAATAAATAATAATTTAGGGACTGCATCTTTATTAACCCCTCAAGTGTCATTTAGTGTTAAAATAAAGGATTTATTAAAAAAAAAATTGGCGTGGGATCCCCCATAATTTTAGTCTTTAGCGGAGGTTAAGCAGACAGCTGGGGCAGATGTTTGAAGCCTGGGAAGGGGGTAATACCCACGGAGCTTCCCAGGCTACTAATATCAGCCCCCAGCTGAATACCTTGCCTTTACTAGCTATTAAAATGGGAGACCCCCCAAAAAAAATTACGTGGGGTCCCCCCTATTTTAATAGCTAGCAAAGGCTAGGCAGACAGCTGGGGGCTGATATTAATAGCCCAGGAAGGGTGCCATGAATATTGGCCCCCTCCCAGGCTAGAAACACCAGCCGTCAGCCCCCCCAGAAATGGCGCATCCATAGGATGCGCCAATTCTGGCACTTAGCCTCGCTCTTCCACGCTGCCCTGGTGCGGTGGCAGGGGGTAATAGGGCTGGGGTTCATGTCAGCGCCAGCTGCCATGAAGCCCAGGTTAGTAATGATGGGCGTCTATAAGACACCCCCATTACTAACCTACAAAGTGTTAAAAAGAAAAAACACACACTACACCCAGAAAAAAAAAATTATTTGAAATAAAACACACCATTTTATTTAATTATTAGTTTACTAAAAAAAAATAGTTACCTGTCCACGTTCCTGCGCTGATATCCCATGCACAGCTGTCACATCTGGAGATGGTGACAGCTGTGCATGGCTGCTGTAAGCTCACACTGCCGGGAACACGTCCGCTCCCGGCAGTGGGAGCCCCTGACTGAGGTCACCGGAGTGCATTCAGGCAGAGCAGCTCCGGAGACCTCCTTTACGGCACTGCTGTACCGTGGGAATTTCTCACGGTACTGCAGGGCCGTAAAGGAGCTAACCGGAGCAGCGCTGCCTGAACTCCGGCGAACCCGCTTATGCAGTGACGGGGCTTCTTTACGGCACCGTCATTCTAGCGGCGGCAGCGGTTCAGAGCGGTCACATTCTATGTGGCCGCTCTAAACTGGAGATCATCGTGGGACACTCGTGGACTACTACGGAGGGGTAAGGATAAGGTTGTGGTTTATTATTTTATATTTTATTACAGGAGATCGATGGCTTCGGGGAATTAGGTGTCTAGGTGAGTATAGGTGTAGTTTTTTATTTTTTACTTTATTTTAGGCGGCGATCGGCGGGGACAGGTAATGTATGAACTAATTTATTTTAGGTAACCACTGGCCACCAATGACATGTATTTAAAATTTATTGGGGACCAAAAACAAATATATATGGGGGCCTAAAAAAACACGTATAGGGGCAAAAATAACACATGGGGCAGTTTAAATAGCAGGATCAGGCTGATGGGAACTACTGCTCCCATCAAGCTGATCCTGCTGGCACGAGTGGACGGGGGACAGACATATGCCGATGGGAGTAGTAGTGTCACATCGGCCTATGTCTGCCTGCACGCACACACCCGCAGACATCGCACAGACACCGCGCACACACCCGCAGACATCGCACAGACACCGCACACACCCGCAGACATCGCACAGACACCGCGCACACACCAATCATGACCGGTCTGATCGTCTGGGAGGTGAGGCTGACCTGTGCGGCCATGGGAAAGTTCATGTGAGTTCATGCAATGCAGTCAAGCATGAACTCACATGAACCCTCTGAGGGCACCGCGGCTACTTCAAATGAACAGCTGATCGGCATCACCTGATACCTAAGCTGTTCGTTTGAAATAACCGGCGGGAAAGCGCAGCACAGAACGGGAAAGCCGGCGGTGAAGTCTTTTCACTGCCGGCTTCCCCGCCCGGGTCCTTCACTCCCCGCTCCTTGGTGCTGCGCTCCCCGCCCGGTCCTAACTTACCATCGGGATGGGAGGTGGCGAGGGGAGCGTAGGATCGGGGTGGGAGGCTGCGGGGAAGCAGTATGGGGCTGTGTGATTGTTCAATAGCCGGCGGCTTTTTACCGCCCGCCGGCTTTTTACCGCCCGCCGGCTTTTAAACAATCAGGAGAATTCTTCCACGCTGGGATGGCATTCTGATGACAGGCTGGATCGCAGCTGAGCGCTGCCATCCAGCTTGTCATCCTTCAGAGACACTGCAGAGCGCTGGCATTATGGGAACTTCCGATTCCGGTATTCGATATTGTAAAAGTATCGGAATTAAGTATCGGAATTCCGATACCGCGAATATCGGCCGATACCCGATATTTCAGTATCGGAATGCTCAACACTACATATGAGGCATCTGTGTACTCAGGAGAAATTACACAACAAATGTATGGCCCATTTTCTCCTGTTAGACCTTGTGAAAATGAAAAATTTGGGGCAAAAGCAACATTTTTGAGGGAAAAATTTATTTTTTTCATTTTCATGGCTCAACATTATAAAATTCTATGAACCTGTGGGTTCAAGCTGCTCACCACACCTCTAGATAAGTTGCTTAAGGGATGTAACTTTCAAAATGGGGTCACTTGTGGGAGATTTACACTATTTAGGCACATCAGGGGCTCTGCAAATGCGAAATGGCATCCGCTATCTATTCCAGTCAATTTTGCACTCCAAAAGTCAAATGGCGCTCCTTCCCTTCTGAGCCCTGCTGTGCGCCCAAACAGTAGTTTTCCACCACATATGGGCTATCAGCATACTCAGGAGAAATTGCACAACAATTTTTTCCTTCCATATTATTTTACTTCCTGTGAAGCACCTGAATGGTTAATAAAGTTATTGAATGTGGTTTTGAGCACTTTGAGGGGTGCAGTTTTTAAAATGATGTAACTTAAGTATTTTCTGTCATATAGGCCTCTCAAAGTCATTTCAAATGTGATGTGGTCCCTAAAAAAATTGGTTTAGTAAATTTTGTTGAAAACTTTGTGCAGTGACAGTGACCATTAAAAGGAACGGTCTAGAAAAAACTAGTTCCCTGTGTTATGTCTACTTCAGACACATGGTTTTTCTTATTGATATTCTTTAAATCCCTTAGTCATGTTCTGCCCCTTACTTCATACTCTAATCATTAAATATTATACTCGTTTTCTCATGTTCCTTCAGATGAAAGCTAGAATTTTTAAGAGCTCGGTAAAAGAAAAAACGTATATTTATAAGGATTTTTAATAACACAGTCTATGATATAATGAGGATGCAGCTCCCTTCATAGGAAAAATCAGACAGCATTGCATCTACCAATAAATTGAGCATTTTCTGAAGACACAGTTTGTTGACTAATCCCAAGATGTAGAAACCATTTCCAGATGGTAAATGTTTCTTAAATCGGACAATTATAGTCACTTATTTGTAGAAAACATGACTGACACAGAACTATAAATATAACATCCTAGAGCTAAAAATGCCAGATTTCAAAAACAAATAATATATACAAATATATATATATATATATACATATATATATACATATATGTATATATATATATATTTATATATATACAGAAAGTACTGTATATTGCGGCGGCAATGAAACAAAGAGTGAAAAATTTAAAGGGGTCTGAATACTTTCCATACCCACTGTATACATATATATATACAGTACAGACCAAAAGTTTGGACACACCTTCTCATTTAAAGATTTTTCTGTATTTTCATGACTATGAAAATTATACATTCACTCTGAAGGCATCAAAACTATGAATTAACACATGTGGAATTATATACTTAACAAAAAAGTGTGAAACAACTGAAAATATCTCTTATATTCTAGGTTCTTCAAAGTAGCCACCTTTTGCTTTGATGACTGCTTTGCACACTCTTGGCATTCTCTTGATGAGCTTCAAGAGGTAGTCACCGGAAATGGTCTTCCAACAATCTTGAAGGAGTTCCCAGAAATGCTTAGCACTTGTTGGCTCTTTTGCCTTCACTCTGCGGTCCAGCTCACCCCAAACCATCTCGATTGGGTTCAGGTCTGGTGACTGTGGAGGCCAGGTCATCTGGCGTAGCACCCCATCACTCTCCTTCTTGGTCAAATAGCCCTTACACAGCCTGGAGATGTGTTTGGGGTCATTGTCTTGTTGAAAAATAAATGATGGTCCAACTAAACGCAAACCAGATGGAATAGCATGCCGCTGCAAGATGCTGTGGTAGCCATGCTGGTTCAGTATGCCTTCAATTTTGAATAAATCCCCAACAGTGTCACCAGCAAAGCACCCCCGCACCATCACACCTCCTCCTCCATGCTTCACGGTGGGAACCAGGCATGTAGAGTCCATCCGTTCACCTTTTCTGCGTCGCACAAAGACACGGTGGTTGGAACGAAAGATCTCAAATTTGGACTCATCAGACCAAAGCAAAGATTTCCACTGGTCTAATGTCCATTCCTTGTGTTATTTAGCCCAAACAAGTGTCTTCTGCTTGCTGCCTGTCCTTAGCAGTGGTTTCCTAGCAGCTATTTTACCATGAAGGCCTGCTGCACAAAGTCTCCTCTTAACAGTTGTTGAAGAGATGTGTCTGCTGCTAGAACTCTGTGTGGCATTGACCTGGTCTCTAATCTGAGCTGCTGTTAACCTGCGATTTCTGAGGCTGGTGACTCGGATAAACTTATCCTCAGAAGCAGAGGTGACTCTTGGTCTTCCTTTCCTGGGGCAGTCCTCATGTGAGCCACTTTCTTTGTAGCACTTGATGGTTTTTGCAACTGCACTTGGGGACACTTTCAAAGTTTACCCAATTTTTCGGACTGACTGACCTTCATTTCTTAAAGTAATGATGGCCACTCGTTTTTCTTTGCTTAGCTGCTTTTTTCTTGCCTTAATACAAATTCTAACAGTCTTTTCAGTAGGACTATCAGCTGTGTATCCACCAGACTTCTGCACAACACAACTGATGGTCCCAACCCCATTTATAAGGCAAGAAATCCCACTTATTAATCCTGACAGGGCACACCTGTGAAGTGAAAACCATTTCCGGTGACTACCTCTTGAAGCGCATCAAGAGAATGCCAAGAGTGTGCAAAGCAGTCATCAAAGCAAAAGGTGGCTACTTTGAAGAACCTAGAATATAAGACATATTTTCAGTTGTTTCACACTTTTTTGCTAAGTATATAATTCCAGATTTGTTAATTCATAGTTTTGATGCCTTTAGTGTGAATGTACAATTTTCATAGTCATGAAAATACAGAAAAATCTTTAAATGAGCAGGTGTGTCCAAACTTTTGGTCTGTACTGTATATACAGTATATATATGCAAAATTTTAATTTTCTCTGATTTTTCTCTTTATAAGTATATTTTTGAGTAAAATGTACATTGTTGTTTTACTCTATAAACTATTGACAACATGTCTCCGAAATTCAAAGCTAAAAATTTTGTATTTATTTGCAGCAAATGGTAAAGCGTCAAAATACTAAAAAAGAAACACAGTGCTTTCATACCTCAAATTACTCATGTTTTAACTGTGAAATCAATATTTGGTGGACTAACCATGATTTTTAATCACACCTTTCACGCGTCTTGCCATGCTTTCCACCAGTCTTTCCATGCTTTCCAATAGAAAGCTGTTCAGTGGTCTCTTAATTTTTGCCAGAGCTGTATATATATATATATACGTGTGTGTGTGTATTCATATCTTATATGTTACTAAAACATGTACAACTTGCTAATAAAAACGATGTGTTGTTAGTTGCAAAAGTCAATGCTTTAGAATTTAATTAATTATACCATGTATCATTTTTGGCTCCAAATTCCCTATATAGCCCAAGAGAAATATTAAAGTTCTTTAAAATTGTTTCAAATTGTTGCTTCCTGAAGCCACCACTAGGGGGAGCTCACTGCATACAGACTTATTATTACTGACTTTAATGGGAGCTCTGTCAATTCTTTTTCCGTTATCTGCCTCTAGTGGGGGTTGCAGACAGCCAGAATTATATGCATTATGGGTAAGTATATAAACTTTACAATGTTTGATACTGGAAATTAGGCACATACATTTTGAGATTTTTTTTTTTTTTTGCAGAGGAGAAGCTTTTTTGTAAAACATTAAAAAACTGTACAGCCTTCATATTAGAGAATAAACTGAATGCCATTTTCTGCTAGTACGAGAAACCTCTACTACAAGTAAAAAACATTTATTTCATGTTCATATTTAATACACTTATTTAGTTTAGTGTCGCCACCAAGCACAATAGGACACACACTGCAAAAAGGCTAAGTCTCCAATTAGGGAAAGGGTTCTTTACAGTAAGAGCTGTGATCCTCAACTTAGGAAAGGGTTCTTTATAGTAGGAGCTGTGATCCCCAACTTAGGAAAGGGTTCTTTACAGTAAGAGCTGTGATCCCCTACTTAGGAAAGGGTTCTTTACAGTAAGAGCTGTGATCCCCTACTTAGGAAAGGGTTCTTTACAGTAAGAGCTGTGATCCCCTACTTAGGAAAGGATTCTTTACAGTAAGAGCTGTGATTCTCAACTTAGGAAAGGATTCTTTACAGTAAGAGCTGTGATTCTCAACTTAGGAAAGGATTCTTTACAGTAAGAGCTGTGATTCTCAACTTAGGAAAGGATTCTTTACAGTAAGAGCTGTGATTCTCAACTTAGGAAAGGATTCTTTACAGTAAGAGCTGTGATTCTCAACTTAGGAAAGGATTCTTTACAGTAAGAGCTGTGATCCCCAACTTAGGAAAGGGTTCTTTACAGTAAGAGCTGTGATTCTCAACTTAGGAAAGGATTCTTTACAGTAAGAGCTGTGATCCCCTATTTAGGAAAGGATTCTTTACAGTAAGAGCTGTGATTCTCAACTTAGGAAAGGATTCTTTACAGTAAGAGCTGTGAAGCTGTGAAACAGTCTTCAACAGAAGTTTTAGATTTTTTTTAAAGACACATAAAAGATTTCAATTTAATAAAAACATACTTGAACTTAAATTAACACAGGAGGTTAAGAAGATTTTTTTTCCCTTTTGGGGCAAATTGGACAAATTCTTATTTCAGGGGTTTTTTTTCTTCTGGAAAACAGTACATTCTCCAATTTAAACTTCATTTTTTTCACGCAGACTAACTTTATGACCAAATAACTTAACAAAATGTTACATAGTATAATATTGTCTTAACCATTTCATGTCTTACACAAATGTTGACATTTTTGAATAGACCAAATGTCAAAGCCCCGCTATTGTGGAAACTTTCATTCAAATTTCTCATTGTTGCCACGGGATTAATTATTTTGTTGTAGATCTGGATATGTACAGTGTGTAAATGGAAATTTAGGTCTTGGAGGGATCGTTATGTTTTTAGCACCAGTGAAGAAGATTCTTACAGACGACGGGATACTTTAGATTCCTGGAATAAAATCTCAGCTAGACCATTAGGAATTCATTCAATAGCCCACCTTTCTGACTCCTTCGTATTTTTAGAATTCAGAACGTTTGATTATTTTCTGCAGTTTATAGTCACAGTGAGAACCTTTCTGATCCTATGGCGAGAAGAAAGGCTTTGTATTATTTAAGATGTGTTATAAAAAGATCTTATGATGGCCTTTGAAATAGAAAAGGATATGGTAACTTGTGATATCTGAGATTTTTATTCTATAATAGGCTCCCCTGGAGTAATGTTTATTGTGAAGGGGAAAAAGCCAAATGATCCTATGGATTTTGAACATTTATCTATTAACCGCGATTCAAAGAGTTATTCTTGATTCATGCTGGAAGCAAAAAAAAACAACATTTGTTTGGGGCAAAAATAAAGATTTTTAGTTTCAGAAAGGATCACTTCACTTATTATTGAGAGAATTTAATACAAAAAGAAATCTTATTTTTGGTTATAGGATTCTAAACTAAGTTAGGTTATAAGGGCGCTGTCACACACAGTGTGGGAAAGACTAAGTGCACCACAAAGGGATGAGGGAAGGAAGCCCAAACGCTAGGGAAAGCGGGAGTGGAGACCCCTTAGGCAGATCTAATATCATCCTACCTGTCCAACCGTCCCTATATAGGTTCCGCACCTATTGCCGAACAGGAAACCTAATCCCTGTATATCCCTAGAGCTAGGCCCTAGATAGGGAGAGGATGAGCACTGGTCAGTCCCCACTATAAACTAAAAACCACAAGGGAGACAAACAAAGGGGGAAAACTTAGCTTGAGCAGACACCAGAGATATAACACCAAACGTCTTCTAAGGGCACCAGAGAGGAAGCTAGCCAACTGCTGTTGCTCCAAGCCTTCACAAGGGAAAAGGAGAATATCACCGGTGACTCCCTGAAGCAGACTGAGAGTTTATAAACACCCAGACCAGGGTGTGTCAATCAGAGCAGGAGGGAGGTTGCCGCTGGTCCAAAAGTAAGGAGGATTAAGAAGGCGTCTGCAATGGCAAACGCAGTGACCTTCTGCAGCCAGATCCAGTGCAACTGTCTGTTACATCTGACACACCCGTAACAGGTGAATATGTTTTTGGCTCTAACTGATCTTTGTTTGGCTGGGGAAATAAAACATTGTCTGAGAATCGTACAAAATTTTTTTTAGTGAATTTCCTTAGTCGGAATTTAATCACAGGTGAGCCGTCTTAGGAATCCAAGAAAAAAACAAAATGAACCTATACCCTGTAAAAGTAAATAAGTAAATAGTAATAGTACATGTAAATAACATAGGGTACTAAGTTAACACTATTTTAATCAAAAAAGCATAAAAGCCATCCCACCACAACAAGGTGTACCCATCGGGACGGTCCTAACTTGTCTAGTATTAAAACCTCACCTCTCGTCAGTTGACCTCAATGCAGATGGGGGCAGAGCAAGACCCAGTCCTAACTTTTCAGACACCTGCCCATGGGAAGCTACATAGATGAGATGCAGAGCTCAAAAAGGGGAGGGGGGGCATACCTCTGTTTGTACAAAGTACAAGAAACTACATGAGCAGGAGCATAAGTTGGTATATGTGCAATGTGTAAGAGCATGTTCACACCATGGCCATTTCACAGATAAAACCCAAGAAAAAAAAACAAAATGAGCCTATACCCTATTGAAAGTAAATAAGTAAATAGTAATAGTACATGTAAATAACATCGGGTACTTAGTCACTATTGAAGGTATACCATACATGCTACATCCGGGATCAGCTGCAGCCCTGACTTCATCTTCATGTACAAAGGCGGAGACAGTGTCGCTTGCGCTGATTGGGTGCTGGGCATCAAGTGTCATTCCACCACATTACAGCCCCGGGACCGCCAGTGCCGACACCGTGGTAACAGAGCCGGCACAGGAGGTGAGTATAGGTGTTTTTATTCTATCGGGGCCAAACATTTCGTTTAAGAAGGGGTTGTCCTAGTAGTGGACAACCCCTTTAAGTCATAAGCCTGTCATACACATTAGATGGCTGTTGGCCAAACGATGGTTCAGCCAATCGTTCGGCCAGCGGCCATCTTAGCTGGCTCTGTAAAACACAGGAGCACTGGTTTGGCCAATGAGAGAACCACTGCCAGACATATCTCCTGGAGAACAAAAGGACCTGCGGTCTGAAATTGAACATGTCGGAACCTTATCTTGTCCTACAATAAGCGGTCCGGGGGTGTTGCACACATTAGACTGTTGGCCAAACCCATTGATATCGGCGGATTCGGTCAAAATTAGTTTAAAGTGTTTGGAGGGCTTTAGTTTGGAGGCCATTTAGTGGGTGCAATTAGCATCATCTTATTAAAGAATTTGTGCAAAATTAGAAAAACATGGCTGCTTTCATCTAGAAAACAACCCCAAACCTGTTAATGGATTTTACTAGTATGGCAACTCAGTTTCATACAAGCGTGAAATATGGAAGCCCCGCCATACATACTAAACCTGTTATATTGTACATGCAGCCTGATCTGTAGACAGCACGGGATAGAGAAGGAGAAGCTGAGCAGAATCATATATTGATTAATTTGGAAAAGATTCAGTGTAACTTGTATTTTGTTCACTGAAATCTCTGTTTTTTTGAAATATGAGTCCAGTGGGCGATCCTACTGATTGACAGCTATCTCTGAATGCGCAATTATATAGGGAAGACTGTCAATCGATGGGTAGGACCGCCTACTGGACTCATATGATACAAACACCAGGGATTTTAATGAATAAAATTCAAGTTTTACAGAAACTTTTCCCCAAAAAATGTATTTCAATCTGATCAGCTCCTCCTGACTGCAGATTAGATGTAAATTTGAACATGACATGTTCTCTCTAAAGACCAAACACCTTCACACAGAAATTTTTATTCATTTGCTTCCTAGATACAGAGTTAAGCAACTTTATAAATAGTCTTCAGTAAAACATTTCTAATGTTTTGCTGCTGCAGAGTTTTTTAGTTCTTTTGTCTAGCTTTGTGCCTTTACAAAACCAGTTCAAATCCATCAGAGCATCAGCTCCTGGTTCTGGTGGCCTTCTCTGCTCTCCTCCTCTCTTTTCTCAGTCTTAGAGATAGCAGCAGGGAGGGGAAGAGAGTTGTGCAGAGGGGATAATGTATCTACAGTGTCTGGGAGAGCAGAGAAAACAGGCTATAGAAAATAATAATAAGTGCTGTGCACAGTGGCATACACATAACCTCAACAGTCAGGAAAACTACACCTCACGGGCATTTCACACCTATCTTCATCAAGGTTTCGAAGCTATGAGCAACACGCGCATCGAGTGTTTTTTTTTGGCTGGTGATGTTCTTTGTATGCCACTGTGCACTTCTACACCTACTTATCCCAGGGGCAGACATACCGCCGATGCAGCGGCATCGGGGCCTGGAGGTGCAGGGGGGCCCTTGCCGGGCGGCTAATACTGAGGGCAATCTGGCCTGCTTCTTGGTGCCCAAGGCTCCGGGGTGCCCATGGCCAGATTGCCCTCTTATGTGCAGCGGGTAGGGAGCGAACCCTGCAGCTCCACTGCAGACAGGACAAAATGGCAGCGGAGCGGAGCTGAAGGATCCATCCTCTGCTTCCTGCCCACTTGGCACTTTCTCTCTGATACAGGCATGAGCGGCTTGATGACGTCAGCACACCACGTGCCTGTGTCAGTGAGAAAGTTACCAGGGATGAAGATGCTGCGGGGGAAAGGGCAGAGAGGTGAGTGTGCTTTTTTAACCAATACTCAGGGGAGAGCAATGATGGGGATGGTGGGGGAGAGCAATGATGGAGGTGGTGGGGGAGAGCAATGATGGAGGTGGTGGAGGAGAGCAATGATGGGGGTGGTGTGGGAGAAATATGTTGGGAGTGGTGTGGGAGAGCAATGATGAGGTGGTGGAGGGGGGCAATGATGGGGATGGTGGGGAGAGCAATGATGGAGGTGGTGGGGGAGAGCAATGATAGAGGTCGTGGGGGAGAGAAACGATGGGGGTGGTGAGGGAGAGCAATGATGGGGGTGGTGAGGGGAGAGCAATGATGGTGATGGTGGGAGAACAATGATGGGGTGGTATGGGAGAGCAATGATGGGGTTGGTGGGGGAGACCAAGTAGGGACCCCTGACTTATCCCTACCTGACACTTCCTTTTACCCATACCTTTTTTGGTAGGCCCATTAGCATACTATGTGTAATACCTCTTTTTGGACCTAGTCTTCTTTAGGTATCAGTTTGCAATATCGTGACTGTATTTTTACTGTGCACCTTTTTTATTGATCTATATGTTTTTCTCTTTGATGTCAATACCCACCAGTTTAATATTTTTGCATCACTTTTGTTTGTACCATTTTAATATCTAATAAAATTGTATCATTTTTTTTCCAAGTGTAATTGTGCTTTCACTCTTCCTTACAGGTTTTCTGATACTGTATCCAGTAGCATATATGTAAAAATCATTTTTTCCATGTCAAAAGTTGACCCTAGCCTTTAAGGTGATAGAAGCACAGGGAATACACCCGATTTGCTTTGCCTCTAAGGCCCCCTTCACACGTCAATGTGTCTGGTACGTCTGGTGACAGTCTTCACATGTACCAGAGACATTTACACAATTAGACCCATCAAAATCTAAGGAGCTGCGCACATGTCCATGTGTAAACACATGGACATGTCCGTTTTTTCCGGCAGCATGGCTGTCAATACGTCCTGAACTCGTACACACAGATGACATAGAGTGTGACATATGCGTGCCGGTCCGTGTGCCACGTACCGGAATACAATGCAGAATAGAAATGACAGACGTTTAGGTGTTTGATGTGCAAAGATCGAGATAGATAAATAGATATTCGTGAGAGATATAATTATGACGCGAGAGCGGTGATGTCATTATTGTTACGGTCATCACCACTCTTGCTCCATAGGTCACTCCCACCGCTCTCGCACAGTGCAGGCTGACCAGGAGTGACCTATGAAGCTTCATATTTTTCAGTGTGTTTTTTTTTCTTTTAACTTACTGGGTTAGTAATGGGGGTGTCTGAGAGACACCTCTCCATTACTACCCCTGGGTTTGATGCCAGCTGACACTACACAGCTGACATCAACCCTCAAAAATATTACCTTGACTGCCAACGCACCAGGGGCAATCGGGAAAAGCCGTGCAAAGTGCCAGAATTGCCGCATCTAATGTGATGCGTCAATTCTGGGGTAGCTGTGGGCTTGTATTTTCAGGCTTGGAAGGGCCCAATAACCAGGGACTATCCCAGCCTGATAATATAAGCCCACAACTGTCTGCTTTACCTTAGCTGGTTATCAAAAAATCTTTTTTTTCATTTATTTATTTATTAGCTAAATACAAGTACAGTAAGCTACACATGCAAAGCAGTAATTATATATCTCATGGATACCTATTTATCTATCTCTCTATAGCTTTGCACATCTAACACCTAAACATCTCTCATTTCTCTTCTGTATTCTATTCCACTATGTGTCACACAGATGCCACATGGATTGTAGACACGGATACAGGGACAAGGATAGCATGAGTACTAGTTTTTCCAGTACTGGAAATATCAGAATGTGTGAAGGGGGCCTCAGATATTAGAAATTGAAAATCTAGAATTTTTGCACAAAAAAACAAAGCTAATGTTAATAAATATAAAATTCCCATTAACAAACAATTGCCACATCGGTTCATTTTGTTTTATTACATCTGATTTTATATTTATTTTCATGCTATGCTTTGTTCGTGTGTATTAGGTTAATTATAGATGAAGGCATAATCTCTAGAAGAATCTTTATTAGTAAAGACCTGTAACCAAATATCAGTCCACACTGTGTTGATATTATGTCCCTTGGCATTTACCATGATACAGGATGCTTCTTCTATGGTTAAAAACTATGTATTTTTAATTTGTAGGTTCTGTTGTTGCCATGGTAACCTTCTATACAGCGCAGTCTAGGGGAGACATACTTTTTCTACCCTCGGGCACATAATAATTCAATTTCTTAATGAATAAAGCATCGGATGTTACAAAATATATAAAAGAGAAAATATTGCAGCTTCTGAAACTAGCTACTTTGCATGAAATGCTACAAAACTGCTCCAAATCCGAGCTTTCACTTGTATTTTTTTGCAGCAATAAGACAAAAACTGAAGAATAAAAAAGGAAAAAAATAAACTAATGTCCAACCTACATACATGAGAATAAACATAAAGTTATAGAGATATGAATAGGCACCAGCAAAATTGTTACATTTTTTTTTTCTTTTGCTGTAGGAAAGCGAGATTTACATATAAACATATTATGTCAGCTCACATATGAAGGCTGCAATTTTCAGCAACATGAAAGTGGATTTCTGGTACTAAAATGTTGATGGCATATCTCTAGGATAGGCTTTCAAGTTTCAGGGGTGTGAGAGACCCTAGCAATCATCACGGGCAATTCAGCACATTGATTTCGAGTACATTTTGGGCTTTTTAGTTGTGTTGCCAGTTTCATTCAAACTAACAATCTGAATTTCACCATTGTCTTTAGTTTTTACAGTGTTCAATGTTAATGACCTGGAAATATCATAGTTCAGGTTAGTGCGATTATGGCGATGCCAACACTTTTTTGTGCAGTTGTGTTGCCGTTTTCCAAGACCAATAACATTTTTATTCCTCTGTTGATGCAGCTAAGTGATGGCTTATGTTTTTGTGGTGAGCTGAACTTTTTATTGATACTAATTTAAGGCACATACGATGTTTCGATCATATTCTGATGTTTTGATTTTGTCTGTCGACTCTTTGTGATGAGTTTTGTAAAGAACTGATCGCAGCAGTAATTTGTTCCAAATACTGATGCATATTATACTGCATGTCTCCTCAAAATGTGAAAATCATCACTGCTGACATAACATTTATAGAACTCAAGCAGTGAGAGATCTGTTGTATACATCACATAGGAGACACTGAGACCGCAGTTTACATCACATGGATACACCAAGACTGCTGTATACATCACATAGGATGCACTAAGAGTGCTTTATACATCACATAGGATACACTGAGACTGCTGTATACATCACATAGGATGCACTGAGACTGCTGTATACATCACATAGGATGCACTGAGACTGCTGTATACATCATATAGGATACACTGAGACTGTTGTTTACATCACATTGATACATCAAGTCTACTATATATATATCATATGGAAACACGCAGACTGCTGTATATATATTACATAGGATACACAGACTGCTGTGTATACATCACATAGGAAACACCAAGACTGCAGTATTTACATCACACAGGAAACACCAAGACTGCAGTATTTACATCACACAGGAAACACCAAAACTGTGGCATATACAACACATAGGATTGTTGTATATATCACATAGGAGACACTGAGACTGTGCTTTATACACATCACATAGGATACACTGAGACTGCTGTAGACATCATATAGGAGACACTGAGACTGCTGTATACATCACATAAGAGACATTGAGACTGTGTTTTATATACAGTGAGTACGGAAAGTATTCAGACTCCTTTAAATTTTTCACTCTTAGTTTCATTGCAGCCATTTGGTAAATTCTAAAAAGTTCATTTTTTTCTCATTAAAGTACACTCTGCACCCCATCTTGAATGAAAAAAAAAACAGAAATGTAGAAATTTTTGCAAATTTATTAAAAAAGAAAAACTGAAATATCACATGGTCATAAGTATTCAGACCCTTTGCTCAGACACTCATATTTAAGTCACATGTCCATTTCCTTGTGATCCTCCTTGAGATGGTTCTACTCCGTCATTGGAGTCCAGCTGTGTTTAATTAAACTGATAGGACTTGATTTGGAAAGGGACACCCACCTGTCTATATAAAACCTCACAGCTCACAGTGCATGTCAGACCAAATGAGAATCATGAGCTCAAAGGAACTGCCCAAGACGCTCAGAGACAGAACTGTGGCAAAGCACAGATCTGGCCAAGGTTACAAAAGAATTTCTGCATTACTCAAGGTTCCAAAGAGCACAGTGGCCTCCATAATCCTCAAATGGAAGAAATTTGGGACCACCAGAAGTCTTCTTAGACCTGGCCATCCAGCCAAACTGAGCAATCGTGGGAGAAGAGCCTTGGTGAGAGAGGTAAAGAAGAAGAACCCCAAGATCACTGTGGCTGAGCTCCAGAGATGCAGTAGGGATATGGAAGAAAGTTCCACAAAGTCCATTGTCACTGCAGCCCTCCACCAGTTGGGCCTTCATGGCAGAGTGACCAGACGGAAGCCTCTCCTCAGTGCAAGACATATGAAAGCCCGCATAGACTTTGCTCAAAAACACATGAAGGACTCCAAGACTATGAGGAATAAGATTCTCTGGTCTGATCAGACGAAGATAGAACTTTTTGGTGATAATTCAAAGCGGTATGTGTGGAGAAAACCAGGCACTGCTCATCACCTGCCCAATACAATCCCAACAGTGAAACATGGAGGTGGCATCATCATGCTATGGGGGTGTTTCTAAGCTGCAGGGTTAGGACGACTGGTTGCAATTGAAGGAAACATGAAGGCGGCCATGTACAGAGGTATCCTGGATGAAAACCTCTTCCAGAGTGCTCTGGACCTCAGTCTTGGCCGAAGGTTCACCTTTCAACAAGACAATGACCCTAAGCACACAGCTAAAATAACAAAGGAGTGGCTTCAGAACAAGTCTGTGACTATTCTTGACTGGCCCAGCCAGGGCTATGACCTAAACCCAATTGAGCATCTCTGGAGAGACCTGAAAATGGCTGTCCACCAACGTTCACCATCCAACCTGACAGAACTGGAGAGGATCTGCAAGGAAGAATGGCAGAGGATCCCCAAATCCAGGTGTGAAAAACTTGTTGCATCATTCCCAAGAAGATTCATGGCTGTACTAGCTCAAAAGGGTGCTTCTACTCAATACTGAGCAAAGGGTCTGAATACTTATGACCATGTGAGATTTCAGTTTTTCTTTTTTAATAAATTTGCAAAAAATTCCATTTCTGTTTTTTTTTCAGTCAAGATGGGGTGCAGAGTAAACTTTAATGAGAAAAAAAATTAACTTTTTTAGAATTTACTAAATGGCTTTAATGAAACAAAGAGTGAAAAATTTAAAGGGGTCTGAATACTTCCTGTAACCACTGTACATTACATGGATACCGTGAGAATGCAGTATATACATCACATAGGAAACACAGAGACTGCTGTAGTATACATCACATAGGAGACACTGAAACTGCTGTATATACATCACATAGGATGCACCGAGACTGCTGTATATACATCAGTCTCGTATACAGATGTAAGCAATTGGCTATAGGAAGCAATTGATTTCAGTTATTTATTCCAAAGGGTGTGCAACCAAATATGAAGTTAACGGTGCCAAAAATTTTGTCCGACCCATTCTTGGGGTTTTGTGTGAAATCATGTTCAATTTGCCTTCTCTGTTTTTTTGTGTTGTTCCAATACACACAAAGGCATTAAAATGTGCTTAACTAAACCTGTGTAACTGCAATAATTTTCTGGAAGAAATACTTCATTTTCTGGAAAATTTCAAGGATGCCAAAAATTTCGGCCATGACTGTATACATCACATAGTAGATAATGAAGCTGGTGTATATACATCACCTATCATACACTGCAACTGCTATATATACATTACATAGGTGACACAGAGACAGGTATATACATCACATAGGAGACACTGAGACTGCTGTATACATGACATAGGAGAACCCAAGACTGCTGTATAAATATTACATAGGAGACACTGGATCTGGTGTATACATCACATAGGAGACACTGAGACTGGTATATACATCACATAGGAGACACAGAGACAGGTATATACATCACATAGGAGACACTGAGACTACTGTATACATGACATAGGAGAACCAAAGACTGCTGTATATACATAACATAGGAGACACTGGATCTGGTGTATACCTGACATAGGAGACACTGGGACTGGTATATACATCACATAGGAGACACTTGGACTGGTAAATATATCACATAGGAGGCAGAGAGGCTGCTGTACATACATCACACAGGAGCAGGATGGGAGCTCAGAGCGCAGTAACTCCACCTACAAAGAATTTCATGACGAAATTCAGCATTGCATGAGCCTGGGTGTTCAGTAGCAAACGTTGTGTGCGCGAGCCCGCACTCTAAGGAAAAATTAAAGAGTCGGCGGCCAAAGCACTGCAGCCCATCGGGAAGCTGCCCGAGGGCTGGAGAAAATGATGCAGAGGTTCCTCACCCCTAACCTAAATTAATTACCATTAGCCCTTATCCCATCAGTCAGAAAATGATGTTACTGTGAAAAAAGATATTTGGAGTGCCCCTTTAAATGGCACTTGTTAAGGGTTAACAGTCTTTAAGACACATTTAGCATTTCAACATCCTGTAACTGGAATTTTCCTCTTTACCATCTTTTCAATTTGAAAGTTAACATGTTATCTTCTTACAGACTGAGAGCGTAAAGCATAAACCATATCTAGAGCCGCTGTAAGGAACTTTTGTACAATGTGAAAATGATGTGTCACGTTCTCTTTCCTTCACAGAGTGAAAGACAAAGCTTCCAGACCAAGTGGTGTTAATTGCTTCCAGTACTTGGAATATGATTTATTCCCTGCCTAAAGATAGATACGGAATTGTAGGTTTCAGAGAAAATGTCTCCTGACCTCATCCAAAAAAAATCAGTAATTTTTTTTTTTTTTACAAAAAAAAAAACTGTAAAAAAAAAACAAAGGAAGATTGAAGCATTTAAAGTGTAATCAGCCGCAGAAAAGACAGGTTGGAAGTTTTATAGATTCCTGGGATCTGGTCCAATTGTAGAAAATATAACTGTGACTTTCATGTCTGGAGAGAAACCTTCTATTCCAAATCAAAGCTGTTTCTTCATAAACAAGAAGAAAATGAGCAATCAGCGCAGGCGAAATGGGGGGTTTTCAAGTTTGTTCTATTAAAATTCGCTTTTAGATGAATATGAAGAAATCCATGGATTCAACCAGGCAGTGAATGGTATTTATAACCCTTATATTTTGTGAAGGAGATTTTCTGAATGTCAGCATTTCTTAACTCTTTATTGGAAGATTATATGAGCATTTTTTTTTTTTTTAAAGTTCAATATGTGTATTCTTTATTTTTATATATTTTTATTATTATTTTATTATATAAATTATTTATATATATATAACATTTATTATATATTATGTATATTATATTTATATATTATTTATAAATTATTTATTATATATTATTATTTTATTTTTATTTTCTATACATTTATAGAAACAGTATAAAATGATGTAACGATATGAGGATTTGATGCAAAGACTATGGACACATGGAAAAATTTTAATTGAAAAAAAAAAAAAAAGATAAACTTATTTTATATATAATTATATTCTGGATGTGATTTCTCTTTTCACTAGCTCTCATACACATTCATTCCTAGAATGCTTTTATTTCATTCATTATTAAGGCTGACAGACACAGAAGAAGATTTTGTGATTTCTCCCTCCTTTGCTCTGCACAGACTACTATGGATGCTGTATTTTTTCCTCTACTCAGCATGTGTGATTCAGCCCCTGTGTGTGCTTTTCTCCCTATCTACACTCTGATAATGTAATGCCTATGTAATCTTCCCTCCATGAAGCTTTGAATGCTTTCCTCCCTCTCTACACTTTATACCCCCCCCTCCTTTGTGTTGATATCTCTGACATGAGGGAGGAATAATGCATAAAGAGCTGATGCAGACAGAGGCAGTTTGCTGTGGAATCTTTTTATTAAAAGCATAGCCCACTGGATATAGAGGTTACACAGACTCTACAACAGCAAAATGGTATGACATTTTTAATGAAGATTATTTAGAAAGTTACTTAAAGGATATAGAAATCTATGGGGATAATATTTTTCTTATTTTAATGCATGTATTGCAGCTTTGGCTAAAAATAATTTCTGTAATGAGATAATTATTATCAATTAAAATTGTAGATTATCATTCTGCTGAGCCTCTCCTTTTCTATGACATGCTATCCATCGATCAGGCTGCATGTAAAACGTGACAGGTTCCCTTTAATGTATATATTGGGGACTAACAAAAATGTTGCAATTGGGATACATGAAAAATGTAGAACTTTGTGCCTTCTATAGCCTCGATGTTTCACTGTATATTGAAATTTGTGGTCGTTAATCCAGCGTAGAGGAGCTTAGAAGAAGGAAGATAAGTGTTTTATACTCTCCACAGAAACATCTCACTGACGGATCCTCAGTTAACTCATTCTGTAGACAACAGTAGGCAATATAACACAGAGGCTATATAAGACAAATACAACTCTGATTGCAAAAAGTCATTTTAGACAAAAAAAAATACATGCATTTAAACGCTTTGTCCTCTTTCTGCAAACTTCTGGTTGCATGCTTAGTTAGATATAATAAAAAATCTGATCTTTAATTAAAGAGGTATTCCCATCTCCAAGATCCTATCCCAATATGTAGTAGGTATAATAATAATATTAGCAAAAAGCTCCAATTAGAAATATAGTATAGTTCTCCTGATAAGCTATGTCACTTACCCCATGTGCAGGACATTGCAGTAGCTTAGGTATCCATGGTTACAACCACTAGCAATTAGCTGTCATTATATGAGTAGTCGTCTCCATGGATACCTAAGCTACTGCAAAGCCCTGCACATGGGGTAAGTGACATAGCGAATCAGAAGAACTATACTACATTTCTAATTGGAGGTATTTGCTAATATTTTTATTACACCTACTACATATTGGGATAGGATCTTGGAGATAAGGAACACCCCTTTTACTCTCCCCAGATCCAGTGCTGGTGTCAATATCCTTTAATTTTGTATTTAGTCACTGTTCTTGTACAGAGCCGCTGAGCTCAATGATTGGCTGCAGTGCTGTTAATATGATGTCAGTGAAGAGGACAATAATAGACATTAGGAGCAGCAGTAAAGACTCTGCATTGGACCAAGAGAGGGTGAGTAAAGCACAGTTTTTTTTAACTACTAAATGGAACTTTTGGGTAAAACTTTTCTGATAGGGGAAAACTCCTGTGGGGTTTAGGAGCTTTTCCCAACATATCCGCCAAAAAGATGATGTGTACAGGAGCTAACCCTCGTTTTTAAGGCCTGAATCTCTGCAGCAGCCACATTTAAGGTTTGTTGATTTCACTTGCGGTTAGTTTAGGACGATCCGCACGGCTAGAATCTGCTGAAACCTTTAGGAAACTACAGAATAATAAGAACAGTCATCTGTACGGCACATATGTGAATGGTTGAGAAGTCTTCTCCTGACCGCACTGGAACAATATCACTCCAGCAACTGCATTTATCCAGCAATGTTCTTGAGGGACAGACTCATGCCGCCAGCACAGCAAGGAGCATATTTTTGAATCCGAGCAAATTTCTGTAAATTATCAGAGAATGAAATTGACAATGTTTTCTCCAGAGTCTTCTCCGCTGGAGTAATTACATGCACAGATAATAGTGTCCCGAACTGAACCTACGACTGAAGCACTGAGGCCGGGAGGTGCGGAGCTGCATCCGAGGGATCTGCCGGCTGCGGACCATCCGGTTATCAGTTTTTTACTGAGGTTTATATGAGGTAATAGGTTGATTTCTGACTTGGTATAACATCTATCAGGAGCTATAATTTGCAAATCAAACAACACAGATAATATTTTCGTCTCCATAAAATTTGTATTGGGGGAAGGGATTTGACAACCTGTGAGCGCCAAAAACAGCCTTCAGAATGGTTGTCACTATAAGGCTAGGGTCACATGACCTTATTTTCTCTCATTGGTCTGAATATGCTAATCCAATCAGCACTCAGATGGTCCCATTGTACAGCACTAGGATGGTCCCATTGTACAGCACTCGGATGGTCCCATTGTACAGCACTAGAATGGTCCCATTGTACGGCACTAGTATGGTCCCATTGTACAGCACTCGGATGGTCCCATTGTACAGCACTCGGATGGTCCCATTGTACAGCACTCGGATGGTCTCATTGTACGGCACTAGTATGGTCCCATTGTACAGCACTCGGATGGTCCCATTGTACGGCACTAGGATGGTCCCATTGTACGGCACTCGGATGGTCCCATTGTACAGCACTAGGATGGTCCCATTGTACGACACTTGGATGGTCCCATTGTACGGCACTAGGATGGTCCCATTGTACAGCACTCGGATGGTCCCATTGTACAGCACTAGGATGGTCCCATTGTATGACACTCGGATGGTCCCATTGTACGGCACTCGGATGGTCTCATTGTACGGCACTAGTATGGTCCCATTGTACAGCACTAGGATGGTCTCATTGTACAGCACTAGGATGGTCCCATTGTACGGCACTCGGATGGTCCCATTGTACAGCACTCGGATGGTCCCATTGTACGGCACTCGGATGGTCCCATTGTACGACAATTGGATGGTCCCATTGTACGGCACTAGGATGGTCTCATTGTACGGCACTACGATGGTCCCATTGTATGGCACTCGGATGGTCCCATTGTACGGCGCTCGGATGGTCCCATTGTACGGCACTCGGATGGTCCCATTGTACGGCACTCGGATGGTCCCATTGTACGGAATTCGAATGGTCCCATTGTACAGCACTAGGATGGTCCCATTGTACGGCACTAGGATGGTCCCATTGTACAGCTCTAGGATGTTCCGATTGTACAGCACTAGGATGGTCCCATTGTACGGCACTCGGATGGTCCCATTGTACAGCACTCGGATGGTCTCATTGTACGGCACTAGTATGGTCCCATTGTACAGCACTAGGATGGTCCCATTGTACAGCACTAGGATGGTCCCATTGTACGACACTCGGATGGTCCCATTGCACGACACTCGGATGGTCCCATTGTACAGCACTCGGATGGTCCCATTGTACAGCACTCGGATGGTCTCATTGTACGGCACTAGTATGGTCCCATTGTACAGCACTAGGATGGTCTCATTGTACAGCACTAGGATGGTCCCATTGTACGGCACTCGGATGGTCCCATTGTACAGCACTCGGATGGTCCCATTGATCGACACTCGGATGGTCCCATTGTACGACAATCGGATGGTCCCATTGTACGGCACTAGGATGGTCTCATTGTACGGCACTACGATGGTCCCATTGTACGGCACTACGATGGTCCCATTGTACGGCACTCAGATGGTCCCATTGTACGGCACTCAGATGGTCCCATTGTACGGCACTCGGATGGTCCCATTGTACGGCACTCGGATGGTCCCATTGTACGGCATTCGGATGGTCCCATTGTACAGCACTAGGATGGTCCCATTGTACAGCACTAGGATGGTCCCATTGTACAGCACTAGGATGGTCCCATTGTACAGCACTCGGATGGTCCCATTGTACAGCACTAGGATGGTCCCATTGTACGGCACTCGGATGGTCCCATTGTACAGCACTAGGATGGTCCCATTGTACGACACTCGGATGGTCCCATTGTACGACACTCGGATGGTCCCATTGTACGGCACTCGGATGGTCCCATTGTACGACACTCGGATGCAAATTGTGCATGCTGCGATTTCTTCCTTGGACAGACTCGGATATGTGCACGTCCCCGTAGACTAACGTTGGTCCGCCGAGTGCGATTCAATTTTTTGTCAGTTCACACTCGGACCGAAAATACGGTTGTCCATGCGGGCTCATTAGTAGAGATAAGCGAACCCGAACTTAAAAGTTCAAGGTTCGTACCATACAGTTAGTGTCCGGTTCTAAAAGCCAAACACAGACTTTCCCAGGAAGTCCATCGCAATGTTCGGAGTTGCAGGAGACGTTTGTGTTCGGCTTTTAGCACCGGACACTCCCTGTACAATATGAACCCCGAACTTTTAAGTTCGGGTTCACTTATCTCTAACAGTACATTAATTACGCAGGCCTCGATTTATCAAAGCAATTTAAGCAGAATTCTGGCATCAATCGGTTTAAAAAGTTTCAACATTTTTGCCCATTGGAAAGTTGTGAAAACATGTTGCGACTTTTAGAGTTTTCACGACAGTCTATCCCAGCTCTGCCAAAATAGACAGAGCTGGGACGGGACAGCACAACTCATCTAATGCCATATCTAACGGCAAAAATCTCACTCCAGTCCCTGAAAAGAGTAAGATGTGTGGCGAGGCTCATGAAAGTGCACACCACTTGTCAGACACTCCTGATTCAGGTGTGCATGCACGCCGGCGAGAACATCGCTGGTCTTGATGAATTGGGGCTGCAGTGTCCTTCTGCTTTAAGTGTCAGCGATCTGCTGTAATTTGTGTGGAAATTTTACAGTAAGACGATCTTCACACTTCCCACTGAACTAAAAAGTTCAGGAGGAAAGCATGTAATAGCTATCGCATGACCTGATCTTCCATCTCTTTTTTAGCCAAAAATGACTCAAGACTATTGGATAAAGATTTGAGACAGTAAGAAAGAGGTTTCCAGTTATCTAGCTTTAGAAGTATTTCCTTCTAAAATGCATCACCTTAAAGGGATTGTTCACCTATGTCCTCATAGCTGGGCAACCCCTTTAAGGAGATATATTTTAGTTTTTTTTCCCACATAAACAGGTTTTCGGGACCTTTACATTGATGTTCTACAGTATTGTTAGGTTCGGTGCAGACAGCCATTCTCTTTCCATCCGAGAAAATCGGTCTGATTATGCTAATCACACTTTGATCGGAGTTTGATCAGAGTGGGATCTGATTTTCTCAGAGGTAGAGGAAAAAAAAAAGTTTCTCCACCTTCTCCATTCTGTCATCTGAAGGTGGGCCGATTTTTGTCTCAGACCCATAGAAATGAATGGGCGAGAGCAATCATAGGCAAATCGTGAGACAAAAATAGAAATCGTGCACGCTGCTATTTTTTTCCATGGACCACTCGGTCCGCAGTCAGACGGCCGTATGAATCAGACAGAGATCGGAATGCAATGCGGTTCCCCCAACCTGAGTGTGACCAGCTGCATAGAAATACATGAAGCCGTCACGCTCAAGTCAGGAGAGCCGGTGGCCAGTCCGTGCATTGAGTTTCGATCTCGGTCTGATATAAATGGCCGTATGACTGTGCCATAAGGATAGGCCATCAATGTAAAAGTGCCGGATAACCACTTTAAGTGTATTTATTTGAAGCTAAAATTTGGTTTCATTAAAAATATTGCATCGGTTGGTGTTTCCATCCTTTTTTTTCGCTACACACTCAACTTTAATGTGATTTGTATTCATATATCAGCTGAGAACAGCTAAGAAAAGACAGATAAGCATTAGAAACTCTCCCATTGGACAGTCATAACGAGCTCACTGTCGAATTCTCAGTTACCTCTTTCTGCAGCCAGCAATAGATAGTACAATACGGAGGCTATCAAGGCAACATTTTTAAAAAAACCCAATTGTAAAAATAATTTTTAGCCAAAAATACATGTATTTAAATAAGAATAAAAAATTGTCCTCAAAAGTGGAGAACCCCTTTAAATAACCCATTATGTTAATTGATTGATTCTTTACAAATAGCAATTAGGAGAAAACAGTTCCTTCAGCTATAATATAAGGATGTAATGGACCTTGTCACCTTGGCGTGCGTCATCCATTGACACCTTCCAGATTTGTCATATTTTCTTGGTCAGAAAACACGGACTCTCGAAAGTTGACTTCTGTCTTACACAGCTGTTTGGTTGCCATGGGACCAATTGAAAGTATTTAACCACTCATTCCGATGGTTCCGTGGTTGCGTCCTTGATGGGTCACCATGGTAACCCCAATGAGTGTGTGCTATAGTTAATTCCAGTCATGATGGTAAATGAAGCGCTGGGGAATTCGGAGCCTTGGTGGCGACTAATCAAATCTACGTGGAGTCGGGACGTTTATACCATTCAAGTAATTGAGTAGCTCAGTCAATCACTTCACTTTTAGAGGTATATCATGAATATGGCCAGTCATGGGTTTATTTAACTCTTTCTGCCGAACGATCAAAAAAAAAGCCTTCACCTAGAAATGTGTATATTTCATATTTGTATTTTTCATTCAATTTTATACATATAAATATTTGTTTTTTTTAATTAGAAAGATGTTGGCAAATGCACAATAATTATTTATGGGTTAGTTCAGCCGTTAATATATTAAAGGGGGTTGTCTGGGACTTTAACATTTGTGGCCTATCCTTAGGATAGGTCATCAATGTCTAATCGGTGAAGGTGTCACACCCAACACCCCCATCGATCAGCTGATCCTGATGTTGGCGGCGTCTGGAACTGCTCAGTTACGGAGCTGCACAGCACAACTCCATCAACTGTACAGTGGCCGTGGCCAGGTACTGCACATCAGCCCCCTGTTCAAATCAATAGAAGGCAGATGTGCAGTACCCGGCCACGGCCACTATTCCGTTGACAGAGCTGTGCTGTGCAGCTCTGTAACTGAGCAGTTCCGGCAGCCCCCAACACTTGGAACAGTTAAACGGCGCTGCCCAGTAACTTTTACAACCCCCTCCTAAACTGGATGTCTCTGGGCAGACAGCTAAGATGGACATAGACCTTTCTAAAATAATAAACAATTGTCTGTGTAGTGCACATGTGCCATAAAATTGTGATCTAGTGTCCATCTGTACCAGGTTCTGCATCTGTGAAACTGCAGTGCATAAAAAGTGAATGGTAGAGTTATTATCCCATGTTCCTACGTACTTTTTAGGAGTTTTTGTGGCATTTTACCTATTTTTGCCTAATTTTACGCTTTTTGATGCACTTTTATTGCAGCTATGAAACAGTGTTTTTTTATATTTTTTTAGTGCAAAACCACAATGATTCTCCACCTAAAACAACACTCCATCTATTTTTTTAATAAACCTGTGTATATGTGCATGTAGTATGAGTATGTTAATATACTCACCCAATGCTGCTCTCTCACCGCTCTTCCGACCCTTTGGGACACTGCGCTCTGCGTGACCCGGAAGCGTCTTTTACAATGTAAGCCTATGGAGGGTCAGAACGAGGCTCAGAACAAGGCTTCATAGACTTACATTGTAAAAGAGACTTCCAGTTCACGCAGAGCATTGAGGGACCCCGAGAGTCTGCAGACGCACGTCACCACTTCTGTATTTTTTGCCCACTCCTGGTTTTAGCTTACAAATACAGTGGTAAAAAACTCACCAAATACTGAATGTGTGCATATGGCCTAAGTATGTCAATAAAGTTTTTTCAAAGCCAAATACCGGAAGTATCAAAAACAAAGCAGCTTTATTTAAAGAATGACACATCAATAAGAGACAAAAACTGCAGCGTCAAAAATGCAATAAAAATGCATGTTAAAAAATCACACAATGAAAAATTACAAGTAACCTAATAGGTGCAGAAATTCTGCAGCATCAAAAACTCACCAAAAGCTCATCGTGGGAAGGTAGCTTTACAGTTCTCGCAAAGTCGATGGGATTTATAGAAATCTCCTGCCCTCTATGCTTTTTTTCACTCGGCGTAGACTGACCTGCGGTGTGTGTTTGAAATACGCAATATGTCAACTTCTCTTGCGGGTACGATGAATTTTATATGCAGCTTTTCCCCATAGACTTGCATTAGATCCAGAAATCCACAGGTAAAAAAAAACGCATGTAATTCGCATATCATTGTATCAATAAAGTTTTGTCAAAGCCAAATAGCAGGCAGTATCAAAAACAAAGAAGCTTTATTTAAAACAGGACACATCAAGAAGAGACAAAAACCGCGTCGATATAAAAGCGTATAAAAAAACTAGTTTAGCCAGCAGGTGCAGAAAATCTGCAACATTAAAAACTCATCAAATACTCTTCGTGCAATGGTGCCTTAAGCCACGTGCACATGTTGAGTCTTTGGTCAGTATTTTACATCAGTATTTGTAAGCCAAAACCAGGAGTGGAACATTCAGAGGAAAAGTATAATAGAAACACGTCACCACTTCTGTATTTATCACCCACTCCTGACTTTGGCTTACAAATACTGATGTAAAATACTGACCAAATACTGAACATGTGAACGTGGTCTAAGGCTACATTCCCATGATGAGCTTTTGGTGAGCTTTTGATGTTGTAGATTTTCTGCACCCATTAAGTAACATAGGTTAAGCTCCCTTTACACATCAGTGTCTCCGGTACGTGTGGTGACAGTTTTCACACTTACTGGAAACATTTACAGGTGACATGGGGCTGTGCACATGTCCATGTTTTCACACGGACTATGTGTCTGTGTGACCCACACGTGGTCATGTCCGTTTTTTTTCCAGCAGCACGGACGTTAATCTGGCTAACATAAAGTGTGTCTACGTGAAACGTACCAGAAAGAAATGCTCCGGAAGGCCGGGAAAAAGCAGTACAGTTAGTGCTAGTCACAGGCGACGGGTGCTGACTACAACTGTCATCATGATCGCCTGGTCTCCCTGCGATCTGTGAGACTAGGTGACGCTGATGACGGTTGTTGTCAGCACCCGGCCCCTGGGAATAGTGGGAAGTTTTCTTCTTTTCACCATTGTGCATTAAATAAATAATGACATAAAAAAAAGGTGTGGGGTCCCCCCATATTTTAAAACCAGCGCAGATAAAGCAGACAGCTGCAGGATTCTATTAACAGGCTGGGACGATCCATGGTTATTGGCCAATCCCAGTGAAAAAATAGAAACCCACAGCTGCCCCAGACTTGGCACATCACATTAAATGCGCCAATTCTGGTGCTTTACCCGGTTCATCCCGATTGCCCTGGTGCGGTGGCAATCAGGGTAATATATGGCGTTAATGACAGCTGTGATTTGTAAAAAAAAATTAGACAAATCACAGCTGCCATCAAGCCCTGGGGCTAGTAATGGAGAGGTGGCAGTCTGACACCCCCATTACTGACCCTGTGAGTAAAAATTAATAAACACACACATAAGAAAATTCCTTTATTTTAAAATAAAAACCCAGACACTCTCTTTCACCAATTTATTTTACCAAAAAACACCCCCACAGGTCCACCGTAATCCACATTAATCTCCCACGACAATCCACGACTCTGTGACATCCAGAGGCTGTGAGGAGCATTGTCATCAGTTAAGTTACCGCCAGAACACACAGAGTAGTGTGAGAACCAGGGACGTGTGGTGACGTCATTAAGGTTACCGTAGGTCTCAGCTGGCGGTTCTCGCGGTAAACTCTTTGTGAGCCGGCCAGGGCCAGCTGTGAACTGGGGTAACCTTAATGACGTCACCACTTGTCCCTGCCACTGGCTCTCATGCTACTCTCAGTGTGTAATGGTGGCCGTTGTGAGCGGTAACGTTACTGTCACAGCCTCTGGATGTAGCAGAACCGGAGATCGTTGAGTGACCTTTATGTTGACTTCAGCAGACCACGGCCAATTAGTTTAATTGGTAATAAATATGTAAAAGAGGGAATTTGTCAGGTGTTTTTTTTACAAATGAAGACTTTTTTTTGTGTGTGTTTCTTTCTTTTGACTATGGGGTTAGTAATGAGGGTGTCTGACAAACACCTCTCCATTACTAACCCCTGGACTTGATGCCAGCTGACACTACACAGATGATATCAACCCCCAAACCATTACCCCAATTGCCAATGCACCAGGGCAGTCGGGAAGAGCCGAGGGTAAGCACCAGAATTGGCGCATCTAATGAATAAGCCATTTTTGGAGCAGCTGAGGGCTGGTTTTATTATGCTGGGCAGGGGGCAATATCCAAGGCCCATCCCAGCCTCTTACTATCAGCCCCCAGCTGTCTGGTTAGCCTTTGCTGGTTATTAAAAATAGGGGGGGACCCCATGTCATTTTTTTTAGGGTCCCCCTTTTTATTAACTATTAAAGGCTAAGCTGACAGCTGTGAGCTGATTATTAGGCAGGGAAGCTATGTTGTGCCCTTTCCCAACATAATAAGACCAGCTCACAGCTGTCTGCTTTCCCTCAGCTGGTTATAAAAATAGAGATGACCACACACCATTTTGTTTTCATGTATTCCTAAAAAGCTGCCGGATAAGCTCCACAGAGCTTATTACATATCTGACGGCTATCTTTCTCTCTCTGTATCTATCTATCTATCTTTGAACATCTAACACCTAAACATGTGTCATTCTATTCTTCATTCTCTTCCAGTACTTGTCACACTGATGGTGCACACGGATGATACACATGGACATACTGTATGTATGGCACACGGATGGTCTCACACTGACACAGACACAGACCACTGTTTTTTCCAGTACCGGAATCACCAGGATGTGTGAAAGGGGCCAAACTTGCATTTTTCTGAGAATACACAGCGTAAAAACTCACCAAAAACTCATCATGGGAACTTAACCTAAGAGTAGGTCCAGATTTTTACTATGTTGCATGGCATAGTTAACCTTTTTTAACCTAGCGAGGGGGTGTGCCAAACAAAACGATTATAGGTGCTGGGCCGGCACTAATATTACACAGCTCAGTTATATGACTCAAGAAACATGAGGCTGAATATAAATAACTCGAATGGGAATTGTTTTTTTAAGCCCCGCAAAGATTCTCAATTAATTTGAGACTTCACTTCTACGTTGCTTAAAAAAAAAAGGATTTGTTCAGTTGGCATATATACAAGATATTTAGCAAAGCCTTTCAATTAGAGCAATTGCTTATAGTAATATCATCTTGGGTACAACTAGAGGTGGCTATTGTGTGCATTTTATGGCTTAATGGATTTGCATTTCTGATGTGTAACCTTGGAGCCATCAGTGGCAGAAATTTCATTATGATAGTAAAGTGGTTTATGAAGAGAGAGTTTAAAAGTACTCAGCGCCTCTCAAGACCTGGTGGAATACAAGGGGGAGCAATACACAAAATGACAGAAACAGTATTCTTCTCTGAACCTAAATGTTAGAATATTCAGATATTTTACTGAGTAAATCTCAGAATACAGTACTTTTATACTAACGACTAACAAACACATTTAACCCTTTCGCGCCAGAGCCTGTTTTCGTCTTCGTGACCGGGCCAATTTTTACAATTCTGACCACCGTCACTTTATGAGGTAATTACTCTGGAACGCTTCAACGGATCCCCCTGATTCTGAGAATGTTTCTTGTGACATCTTGTACTCCTTGATAGTGGTAAAATTTCTTCGATAAGACTTGCGTTTATTTGCGGAAAAATCGGAAATTTGGCGAAAATTTAGAAAATTTTGCAATTTTTCAAACTTTGAATTTTCATGCCCTTAAATCAGAGAGATATGTCACACAAAATAGTTAATAAATAACATTTACCACATGTCTACTTTACATCAGCACAATTCTGGAGCCAAAATTTTTTTTTGTTAGGAAGTTATAGGGGTTAAAATTGACCAGCGATTTCTCATTTTTCCAACAAAATTTACAAAACCATTTTTTTTAGGGACCACATCACATTTGAAGTGACTTTGAGGGGCCTTTATGACAGAAAATACCCAAAAGTGACACCATTCTAAAAACTGCACCCCTCAAGGTGCTCAAAACCACATTCAAGAAGTTTATTAACCCTTTAGGTGCTTCACAGGAATTTTTGAAATGTGGAAGAAAACTTTTTTCACAAAAATATTACTTTAGACCCAATTTTTTTTACTTTCGCAAGGGTAACAGGAAAAAATGGACTACACAATTTGTAATGCTATTTGTCCTGAGTATGCTGATACCCCATATGTGAGGGAAAACCACTGTTTGGGCGCACGGCAGGGTTCGGAAGGGAAGGAGCACCATTTGACTTATTGACTGTAAAATTTGTTTGAACAATTAGCGGACGCCATGTCACATTTGGGCAGCACCTGATGTGCCTAAACAGTGGAACCCCCCCACAAGTGACACCATTTTGGAAAATGGACCACTTAGGGAACTTATCTAGATGTGTGGTGAGCACCTTGAACCCGCAGGTGCTTCTCAGAAGTTTATAATATTGAGCCATAAAAATAAAATTTTCACATTTTTCCACAAAAATGTTTTTCATTCCCTAATTTTGCATTTTCATAAGGGTAACAGGATAAATTGCACCATGAAATTTGTTGTGCAATTTCTCCTGAGTACGCCGATACCCCATATGTGGGGGAAAACCACTGCTTTGGCACACGGCAGGGCTTGGAAGAGAAAGGAGCGCTATGTTGGCTGGGATAGGTTGCAGACACCATGTCACATTTGAAGAGTCGCTGACATGCCGAAACAGCAGAAAACCCCACAAGTGACCCCATTTTGTAAACTACACCTCTTACGGAATTCATCTAGGGAAGTAGTGAGTATTTTTTAATTTTTAAATTTATACCATTGGGCAATGAAGAAAACATAATTATATTTTTACCACAAAAAAATGTTTTAGCCTCAGATTTTACATTTTCACACAGGGCAATGGGTAAAAATGGTGCCGAAATGTGTCACACAATTTCTTCTAAATGTTACAATACCCCATATCTGGCTGTACAGTACCGCTTAGCCATATGGTGAGATCTGGGAGGGACGGAGCGCTACTTGACTCTTGGAGAACAAATTATTGTAGAATAGTTTACAGACTCCATATACACAGCTCCTAAGTGCTTAAAGAGTAGAATCCCCCCTCAAGTGACCCCATTTAGGAAATTATACCCCTTTGGGAATTTACCTACAGATGTAGTGACAATTTTGACTCCATGGGTCTTTTCCAGAAACAAGTGTGGCACCCCAGGGGTCTGGTTTTCCACAGTAACAGCAATGTTATGTCTGAGAGCAGGTGGGAGGTCCTTTGGTCAGGGATCCTGTGCATGCCACACCTCCTGCCCAGTCTTGGGAGGGGAGGAACTTCCCCTATATAAACCGGGGGCTGAGGCAGGGTTAGGAGTCAAGGAGAGTAGAGACGAGAAACAATCATAGGAAGAAACAGCAGAAGCTCCGTGGGAGCAATACTACTACGAGTCAGGGGCTGGCAGCTGCAGAGCTCGCCCTGACTGAGAAGCTTTCTTACCGGACCCGGCGTCCGAGGCTGTGGGGACTAACTCTTACCCAGCAGCAGAAGCCGACCGGCAGGGGATTTCAGGTCCTCAGGCCCAGAAACCCGAAGGCAAGGTCACACGCGTGGGACCAGCACCGCCATCGTGGAGCGGAAGCCATTAGAAGGCCCCGAGTCACCGGCCATACGGGTGAGCACCACACGGCACACTCAGGGACGTGGGCTACTTATATCCGCTTCTAGCAAGGTAGCCAGAAGAGTACAGTCAGTTTGGGAGGCCTACAACTCCGCCTGGCCAGGGGAGATCCCATCTGCTCAAGGACTGACCAGGCCCCGTTCGCTAGCAAGTACTCTGGGAGGGTCTATCGTTGTTACCAGTAAAGACCCTGAATTACACCGCACCGTCTCTGAGTGGTTCCTGCTACCCCCATCTTCCACGTCGGCTGCCCTGATGCCATACCCCTCCCGTTGGGGGTTATACTATCACGCTGCACAATTCTACACCGGCCTCAGCGGTCTGCCCTGCAGCGGCAGCTCCATAGCTGCAAATCAACGGGTGGCGTAGTCGACACTCAAATAACACCTATCAAGACTGCCACACACTGAGTTTGACTCCCTGGGCACGGACCGGGTCCCCGCCACTCGGAGACTACAACCCTCATCTGATCCGGTTCCGGGTAAGCCCCCGTGCGCGAGACGCTGCGCGACACAGCAGGCCCAGGGGCGCGTCACAAGCAGCAGTGGATGTTGCTGAGTGAAAATTTCAAACTGCCGTTGAAGTGACCAGTACGCTGTAGCGACCAGTACGTTGTGCCCAGCTCATGCTTCTGGAGACATGCACCTGTAAATTAGTCAAGCTCTCATTGCTACAGGAATGCCAAACATGTGTACCCTAAATGTAGTTTAGGCACATTGTGGGGCTCAGAAGGGAGGGAAGCATTTGGATTTGGAAGAATAAAAATTTCTGAATTTCTTTTGGGGGGCAAGGGCCATTTCGCTTTTCCAGAGCCTTTGTGCTACCAGTAACTTGGAAGTCCCTTATAGTTTTTAACAGATAACGGACCTGAGTGAGGACTAGCTTTTTTTGAGGACTGAGTTGAAGCTTTTATTGGGAACATTTTACATAACATTTATCTGGCGCTCTAGGCTGAGCACTTACATTGGGGTTTCCATCTAAATCTCCAAGTGATGTAATTCAGATGAAACCTCTGCGGGATCCATTCACTATAATGAGGAAGCAGAGGTTTTTTTTATGCCATTCTGCGTGTGGTAAAATTGATAAGGCAGCGTTATTTTTCGGATCAGTATGTTTACAGCGATACTACACTTATATCGTTTTTTTATGTTTTGGCTCTTTTACACAATAAAACTATTTTATAAAAAAAAAATAATTTTGCAACGCTTTATTCTGAGAGCTATAACTTTTTTATTTTTCGGCTGATGCAGCTGTATGGCAGCTTTTTTTTTGCGGGACAAGATGACGTTTTCAGTGGTACCATTTTTATTTCCATTTGGCTTTTTATTGCATTTTATTAAACTTTTTGTGTGTCGATATGATGAAAAAGCCTAGTTTTTTGCTCCGTTTTTTTATTTATGTTTTTACGGTGTGCACAGAAGGGGTTAATTAGTGTGACAGTTTTATAGATCGGCTTGTTCCGGACGCGGCGATACCAAATATGTGTACTTTTTTTTTTTTTGCATAAATATATGCATTTATTGGTTTAATATTTTATTTTTATTTTTTTTTTTATTTTGTGATTTTTTTAACAGTTTGAAAACATTTTTTTGACTTTTTTTTTTTTTTACATTTTTACTTAGTCCCTATATGGGACATCAATTGTTATTTTTCTATTCACTTTTCTCATGCAATGCAATATACATGTATTGCATTGCATAAGAGCTGGCAGTTCTACACTGTCATTATGTCCTGGTAGACTTCAGCTGCAGGCTGAGCCTAGCAAGACCGTACATGGCAGACTCGGAGGTGGTCATGTGACCTCCGGCTGCCATGACAATGCCAGGTCCTATCAGGCATCACGGGGGCCATCGGAAAGGTGAGTGGACGACCCCCTCTCCTCTCACATCGCTATGGATCGCAGCATTTAGAAGATAGCAAAAGGTTAACATCATTGGGACCTGATCCAAAGAAATATTAAAGGTTTTTTTCACGAATAAAATACATTTTAATCAGTAGATCTTGGAATAATAATAACTTCCACATTTATGTATTTAAATAAAATGTTCCTGTGCTGAGATAATCTTATAAATGTGCCCCTGCTGTGTACTGTGTAATGGCTGTGTCTGACCGTGCTGGAGCATTGTCTGATCATACCACATTTATGTCTATGTTTCGAGTACCTATAACGTACGTGACACCAAAGCACCAGATTGTTCTTGTTAGGCTAGGGTCACACAACTGTTTTTCTCTCATCTGAGAAAATCAGTCCGATCATCCTAATCTCACTCTGATCAAAGTGTGTTCTGATTTTCTCGGAGGTTCAGAGAAAAAAAAAAGTTTCTCCACCTCCCCTATAACGTCAGTGTGAGAAAATCGGACCGCACTCAGATGTCATCCAAATATGGTCCAATTTTTTTCACGGACCCATAGACTTGAATAGCCAAGTGCAATCCGATAATTAATAAAAAAATATATTTTTTTAAATTGGACATGTGAACAACATTGATCGGAAACGCATTTGGACTGAAACTATGGTTGTTTGCACGATCCCTTAGAGTTTCCAACAACCCCAGGCGTATGCTGGACTATCATGAGTTTGCAGCAGTTATGGTTGTGCTAAATGTTAGGAAGTTCATATATATGTAATTTCTCTAGATTCCACTGTAACGTGGCGCAGGGAGGTAGTCGTGGGCGAGGTACTCGTCTTCCATGCCCTGGCACGCTACATGAAGATGGAGGTTCTGGCTGGGTTTGTGGACTCTGTCTACGGGGGCTCTATACCCTTGCAGGCCACATGATGCTGGTGACTTCTGCTGGCCAGGACCAGATGCTGTAAAGCTCAGTGAGAGAGACCACCAGCCAACAATATACAGTATTTTACTGAACATGAACTCATTGGGGATTATGCATAGATAGTGTGACACCCAGCTGCGCTTGGTATCACAGATCCTGGAAGAGTGCATTGATGGATTCCTCCACAAGAGGCCCCCATAAACATTCACACATCTCCACCTTCCACCTCAGACCACCAGAGGGAGCCCGTTAGGGATATAAAGAGGGAAGGTGGAGCCAGGCAGTCTAGTTCCTGCAGGAGATGTGCCAAAGAGAGGTCAGTCTTCAGTGGAGCTCAGTGATTCAGTATTTCCCCTGGAGAGTTCAGTTAGTATACATCTGAATACAGAGTTGAGCTCAGTTGAGTTGTAGCTCAGAATAGTGAGCTTTAGGTGTGCCGGCGCCATAAGATCGGTGAAGCGCGGCAAGCTGCCATTAGTGTGAGTAGCCTAGTGAGGGCCCGAGTAGGCCGAAGGCGAGAGGAGAGTTAGTACATAGGGGGCAGAGGAGCTTAACTAGCTCACCCCGAAGCATTACCGGACACCGGGTCCGAGCTTACCGGGATCTCTATGACCCAGTAAGGGATAACCGTAATCCCTGGAGAACTACAAGACCCAGGATCGCTAAAGTGCTGATACGTAACAGAGTCGGGAGACACATAGGCCCCGCAAGTTGAGGAGCGTGTACTCCAAGGAAAGGCTCTACCACAAGGTCAGCCAGCACAGGACAGAGACGAAGTTAGGCCTAGCTCCAGGCAGGTCAGAAACTTACTACGCAGAGGCAAGTAACAGGAGGCCCTACACCCGCTCATTGGGGAGGATCCTGACATGCACCCTTCACCCTACAGTGCTCCGGGACGTGCCTGAATTTCCATCAGTATAAGGTACTGAAGTGACTATCGTGTCTGTCCCTGTTCTTGCTCTGACCCGGCTGGGTCTCACCTGTCCTGCATTCCTCTCTCCGTACGCTACCCTGAGAACCAGCTCCACCTGTGGGGAGCTATACGATCGAGCTGCCTTATCACCGGCCTCAGTGGACTGCGCAGCGCTGGTGATTCTAACCAGAAGCCACAGATGGCATCACGAACTTTTAGAAACTCAACCAACTATCAACACTTTTAAAGAGTGACCCCAGGGTATGGGCCCGGGAGCCGACCACCGCGACATCCCTAAGGCCAGGCAAAGGCCCGGGTACCGAGTCATCCCCATCCCCTGGGCTAGTCAATAGCGGGTGCATAACTTCATGAACGTTTTCTTTACAACACGGAGGATCTTCAATCACAATCTCCCTACCTCGTCTAAGCTTACTTGTTTTTGTCCCCAAGTTCCTCTGCATTCACCACAACCCAGCATAGTACTACAGTTCAGTAAGTGAGAGTCTGTCCTCAACCCGTGGTTCCGCATCCTCCTTTCCCTTAGGGGAACTAGTTTGCCACTATGGCCGTTACTTAACTTGTTTGCTTTCTGACACCTTGGAACTACCACTTGGGACACTCTCTTCGTCTCACATTTCCTGGTCCGTCCTGGTCCATTACCTCTCTGTCTTGCGAACTCGGAGCCGTACTGCTAGGCATCCTGTATCTCTGGTAAATCACTCTATTATTCTATTGCTTTACCTTTCTCTGCTCAAGATCACACTATCCACTGCCTCGGTCTCCTCTCACTTTAGGGACACCAAACTCATGAGGCTTTGTGGAGTACTCAGACCGCTGACTCACTACTAGGAAGTCCTTTATAATCTTGCTACATAACCCCTCCCTCTCTGGGCTAGTTCCAACTCTTAACTATATCCATAGCTATTCACTGGTTGCTGGGTATAACACAACTCTATCGCATAACAGAGATGAGCGAACCCGAATTGTAAAGTTTGGGGTTTGTACCGGACACCTAATGACCAGTGCTGAACTCCGAACATGAACTTCTCCTGGAAGTCCGTTTTACAGTTCGGGAGTTCAGGAAGGAGAGAGACAGAGAGAGAAAGATGCATACATTTTCCAGCTCCAATGTTTGGGTCCCCATTAATTTCTCTGGGGTTTGGTTTCATGTTCGGGGACAGTTCTGGTACCCTGTGAACCTAAACTTCCATGGGTCTGCTCACCCTTAATAACAATGTAAAACATCTCAGCACATGTCAACAAGGGGGAATGCGGGCACAACTTCCATCTTTTTTCACTAATGTATGACCTCTCACTTTTGTTTGTTCTTCCTATATTCCTCCATATTGTAAATGATGAAGTTTGGTGTATATCCCAAGGAAAACTGATCATTCTTCTCTAAGCGCTGATGATTCTGCTGAAAGCTAAAATCTGCAACAGTTCTTTTAGACAAATTTTTACCTGGTTATTTTATGCAAGAGATAATTACAGCACAAGTTTTCACCGTCTTAGTTTAAAGAATTGGTGTATTACTGTAACTGGAAGAGTGAAAGAAATTTTGGTTATTTAGTTTGGAAGCAAACCATCAGAGTGTTACAATTACTAGCAAAGGTCATTGAAGAGCTCGTCCTAATGATCTTCTCATGCTGAGGTTGCTTTAAGCTTCAATGTATTAGATTGTTTGATTTTGGTAATTGATGCAGGGCTCTACTCTAATTGCCAACCTTAGATTTAGGAAAGAATATATTTCTCATCTCACATGGGGACATACTGACATTTTTCTACAAGGGTTGTATGTTTTCTTCTTCTGGATCAACAGAACAAGAATATGTTGATGTTTGGGTGCATTATACTATGCTATGATATTACAGTATGTTCAAAAACACTTTCAATGGGGTATATCTAAGTTATCTTTAATGACTGATGGGTTTGGTCTTTGAACCCTTACTTTTGTCATGATCACGGACTGATTCACCTCTTCTTTAGGTTCTGGTCACTCAATAAGAAAGTTGAAGGGCTCAACACTACTTGTAATATTCTCTCCAAAAGCCACCTAACCATCTCATGGCCTGCCTCTATGGTGTGTCTGCCCTTGCCTCATCATGAATAGGGACATATCTTCTAACGATGCTAAGAACCACAATCGTAGAGGAGGAGAGCCCTAAAAGTACACATCAATTTAAGTCTCCATTATGGTGCCACCTTTTGTAACCCAGGACAGAAGTTTCTTTTTTTGCCTTCCTCTCCACACTTTTGTCATGATCCTGAGTCAGTTCCTCAACCATTTTGGGTTCTGGTTACTAAATAAATAAGAGAAGGGGACTAAATATGACTTCAAGGCTTGTTAAAGGGTTGATAATAACTTGTAGGATTGCTACTTCCAATAGGTGGCACTAGAGTTCAAGTCCTCTTCCTCTGAAGAGACAATTTGCATATTTAATTTCCCAGAGGAGCATGCAAGGCGTTTAAGTCTCCTCATACTGACGTGCCAGATCTGGCATGTCACTCTCCACAAGGAGAAACATTATTCCTTAGAGCCGAATGGAAATTATGTAATACTTAATTTCCCCAGTAGTGACCACTGCAGGGAAAATGTGTGGCTGGTTTCAACATCATCATCATCAGATCACCAGGAAATCTTCCTGTTAATAAGAGGCAGGCTAAAGTTGAGAAAGCCCCTAGAAACTGTATCAGACACAGAAAAAAAATTATTCTTGTTAAGGATTTTAACCAGATCTTCTACATGATTACTCTCGTGTTTCCCCACCGCCATCGCATGTACGTCTGCTGAGAGATCCGTATGTGTGCGCTCCAGTTATGGAGGTATTTATATCCCCAGGAGGACAGGCAATGTGCTGGCATTTCACTGCAAATTGGATTATGGATCCGGGGAGAGACAGCAATCTGATTGACATTTTCTAAACTCATATATTTCTCCTGGGTAATGAATTTGGCAAACAAGACACTTTTCTCTCCTTAACCTAACCAACTATTTCATCTGAATTGCTGATCTTATATGAGAGGGTAATTTACTATCAAAAAAAGAAATTGACAAGTTAAGCGGCACTGTTATTACATATTCATTCTCCACTAAATCATACATGAAATCGCACGGAGCTATTTTGGCTCTGGCTTTGAAATAAGGGCATTATTTTACTCCAAAAATCCATTGGTCTTGTTCTGTTTTTTCTGCAGAAAGTCCCAATATAACCAAGACCTGGGCTGGGAGTGATCTGGATCCCTCACCATCACTGGCGGACACAGACCAAAAAGGGGGAAAAGGACCCCTGTGCAAGAACAATATATGGGCCCTTTGCAGTCCAAAATCTCATCATAATGCACAATTCCACCTGCTTCGGAGGAAGAAGTGGCCCCCTGACTTCTTGGGCCCCAGGGTGCACCAATAATATGTCCACCTCTGCTCACCATCCTTTCATAGCCATCAGATACTTGATTTGAGTTAAAGGAATAGCCCATTCATATATTTTAGATTGTAAGTGGGTCTTAAAAAAATGCCACTTACTCATTTGCAGACCCAGGCTATTTACACCACACTGTTGCCTGTGTCCCCAGCCGGTCTCCTTCCTTATTCTTGAGCCAGAGTACTTCACATGACCACTGCAGCCAGTCAATGACCACTGGTTGACTGCAACGATCTTGTGATGTCCAACAGCAGAGAAATCAAGGAGTCTGGTGGAGGACATGGACAGCTGTGTGGCAGAACAACAGGGTCTTAGTAATAAAGTGTTTTTAATAAATCAGCTGATGGCTGTGGGTCAGGCTTCTGTAAACCATTGCGATCAGGTGTTATTACAGGGGGAGCTTACAGCCTGTGATATATTACACAGGTTACAGGACATCCTGTTTCCTGACAATTTAGGTAACTATGTTAAATAAGGCAATACCGCGAAATAAATGAAAAGAGACTTATAAAATTAATTTTTTATTACAAATTTTTCATGAAAATCGTTTTTGAACTGAAATGAGCTCACTAACACTCACTAAAATCGATTTTTTTCCCTGTGTGGCTCCTCTTGGTACATTGTGAGTAGCATCTGGAATGTCTCACTGAAGCATCCAACAGTAGTCTGCCATCATTGTAATGCTCCATTTTCCCTGGTATCTTCTTTCCATCTCTTTAATGTCCTGGTGGAATCGTTCACCGTGCTCTTCACTCACAGCTCCCAAATTTTCAGGAAAGTAGTCAAAGTGAGAATGGAGGAAATGCACTTTCAAACTCATCAGGCAACCTAAAGCTTGAAATGCTTTCAGCATTCGTCCGACGATCTTTTTGTAGTCAGGATCTTTTTTATTGCCTAAAAGTTTCTCTACGACCTCTTTATATGCAATCCACCCTTCTTTTTGAGGATCCACCATGGTATTGACAAACTCTTTATCAGCCATAAGCCTTCTAATGTCTGGTCCGATGAACACACCTTCCTTCAATTTTGCCTCCGAGAGGCTTGGAAACTTAATGACGAAGTATTTGAAGCATTCTCCGTCTCTTGGAAGTGATTTTACGAATTGCTTCATCAAGCCCAATTTTATGTGGATAGGTGGTAGAAGAACTTTATAGGGAGGTACCAAAGTTTCTCGGAGGACATTTTTTTTCACCGACTGTGAACACCCTCGGCTGCCAACTCTTCTTGGTCGAGTAATTTTGTCGGTCTCGACTGTCCCACAGACACAGAAAACAAGGGTATGGTATACCCAGCTTGTTGCCCGAGCAGCATGTACAAGACCTTCAAATCCCCAAACACTTGCCAACCGTGGTCTTCATATTTAAGTTTACGAGAAACCAATTCCAAGTACAGGGATGGAAGTGTAAAAACCTTCCTTGTGGAGTAAAACTGCTTTGAGACTTCTTTTTGAAGAATCTATAAAAATACGCCATTGCGCTGAATCATATTGGATTTTGAATTGACCCATCAAACATTCGACATCGATGCAATAAACCAACTTGTATTCCTGGGCAAAGTAAGGAACAAACTCCTTTTCACGATGTCTGAACCATGAAAAAGACGCTCCTGGTAACAATAAATTCCTGCTTTTGAGCGGCATCTTTGGGAAGATTCAAGTCTCTTACTAAATCCTTTATCTCCTACTAGTAAAAAAAATTTGGTCTTGTATCATCTTCAATGTCAGAACTTGATTCGTCATCTGGTTCAGGTATGATTCCACCTTCATCGGAGCTAGGTATCTCTTCCAAGATAGCAGGGGCCTTGGGTACTGGTATGTCTGTGCCATGGGGGATAGGACGAATTGCTGAGTGAAGATTGGGGTATGAAATGCAATGCTTCCATTTGGAATTATACCCTTTTACATGGCATGAACACAAGTAACAGTCTTCACTATGGTTCTTTTGCTCTCGCCATACCATAGGAATCCCATGATGGAAAGCTTTTTTCTTACCCTAGAACCAATTTTGGAGGTCCTCAACACACCGTTTGCACTCTTTATGAGGCGCCCTAACTTTATCTTGATCTCCAAGTTTTAGTCCGAAGTATGTGAAGTACTTTTTTCACAAAGTTTGTAATATTCAGTTTTTGATTCAACACTGTACATTCACCACAAATGAAACAGAAACGATCAGGCGAATTACTACACTTCTGCAAAGACATAACGCTAATTTGGGGAAACACGGTTGATGAATGAAATTCCAATGCAAGTTTCTTGAAAGCATAAGGAGCTTTCATGATGTCATTAACCACCTGACTGCCACCAGCCAATCACGCAGTTCCTGTTGATGTTAATGGGGAAAGAACATAAGCTGCCTGCCGATGATTCACACCAGAGTTTGTAGAAGAACCTATAGGTTTGTGGCAAGTCCTGACTTTTTTTGTTATTAAAACACCAAAATACACGGAAATTATATGAAAATAATCAAACAGTTTTTTAGTCGCAGACCTGTGTTATAGGAATGACTATGTGTACTGGTGAATTGAAAACCTACAGAACTAAAAGCTGATTGATCAAATCTGCACTGATTTAGAGAATACTATTAGTTAATTGTAATAATGGCTACCACAAAAAAATCTTCTAAATGCATTTATTACCATTCTCTTAATGATCTGATCAACTACTACTGACCAATTCGGAGGCTGATAACTCAGATGAGTCATGCATTGCAAGCTTAAGTAAGAGTCATGGTAGGATCACGCGACCATTTTCTCCACACTCTTGAAAAATTCCGATCAGACTTTGATCAGAGTGGCATCAGTTTTACTCGGTCGTGCAGATGAAAAAAGTTTCTCCAACTTTCCCCATTCTGTCAATCCATGAAATTCAGACCGCACTCAGATGACATCCGAGTGCAGTCCTATTTTTTTTCAAGGACCTATGGACTTGCATTGTTGATTTCGACTCTGACACTCGGATCAAAATAGGACATGTCTCACATTTTTTTGCTTACTACTTGGTCCAAGGAACTAATCGCGCATGTGAACAGCCCTTTAGACTATCATAGGTATGAGTACTAACTGTGAAAACCAAGGATAGCACTCATACGAGGAAATCGGCCCTAATAAAGAGCGGTGCACTCAAGTTCTCGGACATCGATCTGCAGCAAAATACAGAAACCATTTCTAACAGTTACTATCATATCAATAGAAAATTTCCAATCGGTAATCATCATCTGTTGCAAAACTACAACTCCCAGCAAACTGGGAATAGTACAGTACCTTTGCAATAACTGGAGAGCCACAGGTTGATGACCATGGATGACAACTCCATAACTGGCAGCAGTATGCAGATGCTATGTCTTTGCAGCAGCCAAGTAAACAATGATCAGCAGGAAGCGCCAGATCAGCAGGAAGTACCAGAGCAGCAGGAAGCGCCAGAGCAGCAGGAAGCGCCAGAGCAGCAGGAAGTGTCAGATGAGCAGAAAGCGCCAGAGAAGCAGAAAGCGCCAGAGCAGCAGTAATAAAACGGCAGAGGATTTACCAGGCAAATACAACAGCACATCATTCATTATTTTATTATATTTCCTCCTTTACCATCATGTTTCCCTTTGACTTTAAAATATATGACCGTTTTTGCATGCAGAAATCTACCTTCTAGACATGTAACATATCTGAAGACAGTATTAATGGTCGTCTAGGGATTGAGACATTAACTATATGCTAGAATGAAAAGGATATGACAGCTACTGTAGCACTGAGACCCTTTTGTTCCAATCAGTCACCATTTAATTCACGAGAGAAGCAACAGTGAATATGTCACCAGTTTTTGCCCCCCCCCCCATCTGAGAGCAGCATAATATATGGGCTGAGACCCTGATTCCAGTGATATATCATTTACTTTACTGGATGCTGCAGTTTTGATTAAAATCTGTTTTCTCTCCTGCAGATGTAGCAGTTCTCTGAATGCTGAGCCCTATAAAACCCCACCCACACCTCTGATTGGTATACACTGTTCAAAGGCAAAAAGCTGCCAATCAGTAGTGGGGGTGTGGTTGGACTACATGATAGCAGGTTTACTAGTCCTCTAGTGATAATCTCCTGCTGATAAAACAGTGATTTTCTAAAAATACAGCAAGCAGCCCAGTAAGTGACACATCACTGGGATCAGGGTCTCCACATCATGCCGCTCTCAGATTAGGTAGCAAAAATCTGGTGACAGATTCTCTTTAAGCCACATTGTTGAGCTGGGATGACTCCAAAAGTATGATCCCCTTTCTACGCCAGGATAGAAAATATTTAGAAAGACTATCATGGACCCCCCCTCATGCTTAGTAGATCTTGGCATTGATTTGCCTTGGTTTGTTTGGACCTGATGGTGTAAGTCTCAACTCCTGAATCCTCACCAGTACCCATGACATGTCTCATAGATGAGACCAGAGATAGATGTCTGAGCACATAGGTCCACATTCACATTAGATATTGCCTCCATCACTTCCGATCCTCCATGTTAATGTCATGCTCATCTCATCACAGACGTCTTTGTCGATGTCAATTCAAAACCGTACCACTATAAATAATCCAGGTAAATCGTGTCTGCAATGCCGGATTGTTGTCTCTGATAGCCTACGCTGTCTGCTATAATTAGTTTGGTTTATAAATGTAAAAATAATGTTTTCTTCCACAAAGCAGCTGTTTATTTCTTGTATTAAGCTCGATGGGGGAGAAGATGCCTCCTCAGTCCCTCCTCCATACTTTCCAACGTCACATTATGGCAGTGAGCAATTTATCTTATAAGATCGGTTTTGCTACAGTATGTCTGCTTTTATGAGGTCAGATAGTTAACCTGTAAGTATGAGTTCTACGTCAGACATCTTACTCCCAGGCTTGGACTGGCCCACAGGAGAACAGGGGAATCATCCGGTGGGCCCCACCACCCTCTTATATGAGCAGTACTTGGCACAATACACTGGAATCACTATGTACAGACAAATACAGCATCTTATTCATTTAACAATCTACCCAGTTCATTGTTATATACATTTGTGATTGAGGATAATGTCACGTTTGCATGTAGCTGAAAAGGGGGGCCCTGGAGTTGGTTACTGGTGGGCTTTTAGCACCACAGTCCGACACTGCTTACTCCTGTAGATATTTTGTATATTATGCCAGGATACTACACTTACATACATTTCATCATCATTGCTGGTACGTAGTGCAGGAGGCATAAAGAGGTATAATAACAGGTAACAGACACACAACCACATCCATGTTGGCAGCAATCCAACTAAACCCCCATTGACCCCTTCAATACTCCAGGACACCAGAGATGTTGACATTGAGACTACATTCCCATGATGAGCTTTTGGTACGTTTTTGACTCTGCATATTTTTGCAGCATCAAAAACGCAACATCTTACAGTTCCAGCAAAGTAGATGGGACTTCTAGAAATCTCCTGCCCACTGGGCTTCTTTTTAAAGCAGCATAAACTGACCTGCGGTGCGAGTTTCAAATCCTCAGCATGTCAATTTCTCTTGCGGGTACGCTGAGTTTTCTGTGCGGAATATCCTCATAGAATTGCATTACGTGGGAAATTCCGCAGGTAAAAAACACATGAATTTTTAGTGCATATTCGCAGAGGAAACGCATAACAAAACATGTAGTCAGCGCCTAAGTATATCAATAAAGTTTTGTTAAAGCCAAATACAAGGAAGTATCAAGAACAGTGCAGCTTTATTTAAAGCATGACATACCAAAAAGAGACAAAAATGCAGCATCAAAAACGCTATAAAAATGCATGTAACCTAAATAAAATAATAGAGCAGAAATGGTGCAGAAATTCTGCAGTGTCAAAAACTCACCAAAAGTTCATCGGGGGAACGTAGCCTGATACTTATAAAACTCTAGACAACCAGGGATGTTAATATTCATCCCTTCACAAGGGTTGTTGAAATTGATCCCTTCAATATTCTAGACCACCAGAGATGGTGATATCAATCTCTTCAAAACTTTAGATCACAAAGCTTATTGACTTTGTCAAAATCTCTGGTGGTCTAGAGAACTGAAGGGACCATTCATCCCTTCCATAGTTTGAATCACAAGGGTTGTTGACATTGATCCATTCAATATTCTAGACCACCAGTGATGTTGGTATCGATCTCTTCAATACTCTAGATCACAAGAATTGTTAACATTGGTCCCTTCAATATCGTAGACCACCCGAGTTGTTGATAACAATCTTTTCAATACTCTAGATCACAATTGTTGCTGACATTGATCCGTTCAATGATCCCTCCATGATTGTTGACATTGATCCCTCAAAAACTTTATACCGGCAAAGATGTTAACATTGATCCATTCAATGCTCCCTTCCAGCAGGGGTGTTGACATGGATCCCTTCAATACTCCAGTCTGTTAGGAATGTTGACATTCATTCTTTGAATACTCAAACTCAACAGAGATGTTAATACTTAGCTCTTCAATAGTCACTCTAGATCAGCGTTCCCCAACTCTGGTCTCTCAAGAGCCACCAACAGGTCATGTTTTCAGGATTCCTTAGGTGATGCAATTATAACCTGGGCAATACTAAGGAAACCCTGAAAACATGACCTGTTGGTGGCTCTTGAGGACCAAAGTTGTGGAACACAGATGTAGACCATCAGGGATGTTATTTTGATGGCTGTAATTCCATATACTACCAAAGATGTTGGGACTGTCTTCTTCAATAACTTAAACAAGTAACAACATTGGCATTAATCCCTTCTATAATTTGGACCACCAAATATGTGATTTTAACCTATTAAATATTCTAAAACACTTGGAAAATGGACATAAGCATCAATGGTGGGTTGAGTTGGTGAAGATAGCCTTGGGGTGCAGGGGTAAATTGAGAAGAACTTCTAGGTTAGTAAAGTTCTAACTCTACAATATATTTGCCTTAGTATGTGACCTCTCGAGGAGTCTATCGTATTTACATTCACCCCTCCATATCGACAGGTAACATACAGAAACTTCTATAGATATCAGCTACATTATGATTAGCAATCAGGGAACACTTACAAAGTTATAGATAATATTCCTTTACTGTATTTAGAATAATTTCCCATAGGGAAAAAACCCCACTAAAGTCGTATGAAGGTGGAAAAGTCCTTTGATAGAAACTGATTTCATACCTGCGCTATTATTCCTTATAGGAGTAAAGACGATGACTGCTGTGGATAATGACGAGCGCCGACTGTTGATGGACTGATGGAGCTGGTTTGCTGTTAGGTGTATGCTTTTATAGTTGCATCTGATTGATATTGATTATGTGCCATCAGACATGGTTGGGCAGGGGAATTGAAGATTTAAATTAATTGGAATTCTTCTTTGAAGGCAAGCAGAAGTCAAATACTCTACTGCCTGAGAAACTGTCAAAAGTAGTGAATCATCAATGCACACTGGGAGAATCATTGCAGCCTCACTCATCTCCGGCTACGCTGATCTCCCATGTGCTGGAACGCTACGAAACATTGGGATCTGTGCACCTGGCTGCACATCGCAGAGGACGTCGTGCGACCTTCACTATTATATGCTTAAGATTCTATTGAAATTAACTGCAAAATGATTCTAATATATGGAGGAAATTGCACTGCAGCCCTTATGTCTATGGTATAAATGTAAAATATTACAAATACTATTAACATCAACATTACAGCATATTTCCTTGATGGGGTTGTACCATTTGGGGTTATCCCAAGCTGCAGTTTGTTGTGAAAAATAAAAGTAAACAAACCTCTCTATACTCACTCCTCAGGTCAAGTGTTGAGTTTCCTGGTGTCTGGTCTTGGCTGTAGTCAATCAGTGAGCTCAGCAGCTCTGAGGGAGGCACTGATTGGCTGTGGATGTGATATCAATGAGCTCAGCGGCTCTGAGGGAGGCACTGATTGGCTGTGGATGTGACATCAGTGAGCTCAGCGGCTCTGAGGGGGGCACTGATTGGCTGTGGATGTGACATCAGTGAGCTCAGCGGCTCTGAGGGGGGCACTGATTGGCTGTGGATGTGACATCAGTGAGCTCAGCGGCTCTGAGGGGGCACTGATTGAGTCAAACTGACAGCCATTGACCTCAGTGGCTCTGAGGGCGACACTGATTGGCTGTCAACATGACATCAGTGAGCTCAACGGCTCTGAGGGAGGCACTGATTGGCTGTGAACGTGATATCAGTGAGCTCAGCGGCTCTGAGGGGGACACACATTGGTTGTGAATGAGATATTAGTGAGCTCAGTGGCTCTGAGGGGGCACTGATTGGCTGTGAATATGACTTCAGTGAGCTTAGCGGCTCTGAGGGGGTCACTGATTGGCTGTGGACGTGACATCAGTGAGCTCAGCGGCTCTGAGGGGGTCACTGATTGGCTGTGGACGTGACATCAGTGAGCTCAGCGGCTCTGAGGGGGGCACTGATTGGCTGTGGACGTGACATCAGTGAGCTCAGCGGCTCTGAAGGGGGCACTGATTGGCTGTGGACGTGACATCAGTGAGCTCAGCGGCTCTGAGGGGGGCACTGATGGGCTGTGGACGTGACATCAGTGAGCTCAGCGGCTCTGAGGGGGGCACTGATTGGCTGTGGACGTGACATCAGTGAGCTCAGCGGCTCTGAGGGGGGCACTGATTGGCTGTGGACGTGACATCAGCGAGCTCAGCGGCTCTGAGGGGGGCACTGAATGGCTGTGAACGTGATATCAGTGAGCTCGGCCGCTCTGAGGGGGACACATATTGGTTGTGAATGAGATATTAGTGAGCTCAGCGGCTCTGAAGGGGGCACTGATTGGCTGTGGACGTGACATCAGTGAGCTAAGCGGCTCTGAGGGGGGCACTGATGGGCTGTGGACGTGACATCAGTGAGCTCAGCGGCTCTGAGGGGGGCACTGATTGGCTGTGGATGTGACATCAGTGAGCTCAGCGGCTCTAAGGGGGGCACTGATTGGCTGTGGATGTGACATCAGTGAGCTCAGCGGCTCTGAGGAGGGCACTGATTGAGTCAAACTGACAGCCATTGACCTCAGTGGCTCTGAGGGCGACACTGATTGGCTGTCAACATGACATCAGTGAGCTCAACGGCTCTGAGGGAGGCACTGATTGGCTGTGAACGTGATATCAGTGAGCTCAGCGGCTCTGAGGGGGACACACATTGGTTGTGAATGAGATATTAGTGAGCTCAGTGGCTCTGAGGGGGCACTGATTGGCTGTGAATATGACATCAGTGAGCTTAGCGGCTCTGAGGGGGTCACTGATTGGCTGTGGACGTGACATCAGTGAGCTCAGCGGCTCTGAGGGGGTCACTGATTGGCTGTGGACATGACATCAGTGAGCTCAGCGGCTCTGAGGGGGGCACTGATTGGCTGTGGACGTGACATCAGTGAGCTCAGCGGCTCTGAAGGGGGCACTGATTGGCTGTGGACGTGACATCAGTGAGCTCAGCGGCTCTGAGGGGGGCACTGATGGGCTGTGGACGTGACATCAGTGAGCTCAGCGGCTCTGAGGGGGGCACTGATTGGCTGTGGACGTGACATCAGTGAGCTCAGCGGCTCTGAGGGGGGCACTGATTGGCTGTGGACGTGACATCAGTGAGCTCAGCGGCTCTGAGGGAGGCACTGATTGGCTGTGAACGTGATATCAGTGAGCTCGGCCGCTCTGAGGGGGACACACATTGGTTGTGAATGAGATATTAGTGAGCTCAGCGGCTCTGAGGGGGCACTGATTGGCTGTGGACGTGACATCAGTGAGCTCAGCGGCTCTGAGGGGGGCACTGATTGGCTGTGGACGTGACATCAGTGAGCTCAGCGGCTCTGAGGGGGGCACTGATGGGCTGTGGACGTGACATCAGTGAGCTCAGTGGCTCTGAGGGGGGCACTGATTGGCTGTGAACGTGATATCAGTGAGCTCGGCCGCTCTGAGGGGGACACACATTGGTTGTGAATGAGATATTAGTGAGCTCAGTGGCTCTGAAGGGGGCACTGATTGGCTGTGGACGTGACATCAGTGAGCTCAGCGGCTCTGAGGGGGGCACTGATGGGCTGTGGACGTGACATCAGTGAGCTCAGCGGCTCTGAGGGGGGCACTGATTGGCTGTGGACGTGACATCAGTGAGCTCAGCGGCTCTGAGGGGGGCACTGATTGGCTGTGGACGTGACATCAGTGAGCTCAGCGGCTCTGAGGGGGGCACTGATTGGCTGTGGACGTGACATCAGTGAGCTCAGCGGCTCTGAGGGGGGCACTGATTGGCTGTGGACGTGACATCAGTGAGCTCAGCGGCTCTGAGGGGGGCACTGATTGGCTGTGGACGTCACATCAGTGAGCTCAGCGGCTCTGAGGGGGGCACTGATTGGCTGTGGACGTGACATCAGTGAGCTCAGCGGCTCTGAGGGGGGCACTGATTGGCTGTGGACGTGACATCAGTGAGCTCAGCGGCTCTGAGGGGGGCACTGATTGGCTGTGGACGTGACATCAGTGAGCTCAGCGGCTCTGAGGGGGGCACTGATTGGCTGTGGACGTGACATCAGTGAGCTCAGCGGCTCTGAGGGAGGCACTGATTGGCTGTGAACGTGATATCAGTGAGCTCGGCCGCTCTGAGGGGGACACACATTGGTTGTGAATGAGATATTAGTGAGCTCAGCGGCTCTGAGGGGGCACTGATTGGCTGTGGACGTGACATCAGTGAGCTCAGCGGCTCTGAGGGGGGCACTGATTGGCTGTGGACGTGACATCAGTGAGCTCAGCGGCTCTGAGGGGGGCACTGATGGGCTGTGGACGTGACATCAGTGAGCTCAGCGGCTCTGAGGGGGGCACTGATTGGCTGTGAACGTGATATCAGTGAGCTCGGCCGCTCTGAGGGGGACACACATTGGTTGTGAATGAGATATTAGTGAGCTCAGCGGCTCTGAAGGGGGCACTGATTGGCTGTGGACGTGACATCAGTGAGCTAAGCGGCTCTGAGGGGGGCACTGATGGGCTGTGGACGTGACATCAGTGAGCTCAGCGGCTCTGAGGGGGGCACTGATTGGCTGTGGACGTGACATCAGTGAGCTCAGCGGCTCTGAGGGGGGCACTGATTGGCTGTGGACGTGACATCAGTGAGCTCAGCGGCTCTGAGGGGGGCACTGATTGGCTGTGGACGTGACATCAGTGAGCTCAGCGGCTCTGAGGGGGGCACTGATTGGCTGTGGACGTGACATCTGTGAGCTCAGCGGCTCTGAGGGGGGCACTGATTGGCTGTGGACGTGACATCAGTGAGCTCAGCGGCTCTGAGGGGGGCACTGATTGGCTGTGGACGTGACATCAGTGAGCTCAGCGGCTCTGAGGGGGGCACTGATTGGCTGTGGACGTGACATCAGTGAGCTCAGCGGCTCTGAGGGGGGCACTGATTGGCTGTGGACGTGACATCAGTGAGCTCAGCGGCTCTGAGGGGGGCACTGATTGGCTGTGGACGTGACATCAGTGAGCTCAGCGGCTCTGAGGGGAGCACTGATTGGCTGTGGACGTGACATCAGTGAGCTCAGCGACTCTGAGGGGGGCACTGATTGGCTGTGAACGTGATATCAGTGAGCTCGGCCGCTCTGAGGGGGACACACATTGATTGTGAATGAGATATTAGTGAGCTCAGCGGCTCTGAAGGGGGCACTGATTGGCTGTGGACGTGACATCAGTGAGCTCAGCGGCTCTGAGGGGGGCACTGATGGGCTGTGGACGTGACATCAGAGAGCTCAGCGGCTCTGAGGGGGGCACTGATTGGCTGTGGACGTGACATCACTGAGCTCAGCGGCTCTGAGGGGGGCACTGATTGGCTGTGGACGTGACATCAGTGAGCTCAGCGGCTCTGAGGGAGGCACTGATTGGCTGTGAACGTGATATCAGTGAGCTCGGCCGCTCTGAGGGGGACACACATTGGTTGTGAATGAGATATTAGTGAGCTCAGCGGCTCTGAGGGGGCACTGATTGGCTGTGGACGTGACATCAGTGAGCTCAGCGGCTCTGAGGGGGGCACTGATTGGCTGTGGACGTGACATCAGTGAGCTCAGCGGCTCTGAGGGAGGCACTGATTGGCTGTGAACGTGATATCAGTGAGCTCGGCCGCTCTGAGGGGGACACACATTGGTTGTGAATGAGATATTAGTGAGCTCAGCGGCTCTGAGGGGGCACTGATTGGCTGTGGACGTGACATCAGTGAGCTCAGCGGCTCTGAGGGGGGCACTGATTGGCTGTGGACGTGACATCAGTGAGCTCAGCGGCTCTGAGGGGGGCACTGATGGGCTGTGGACGTGACATCAGTGAGCTCAGCGGCTCTGAGGGGGGCACTGATTGGCTGTGAACGTGATATCAGTGAGCTCGGCCGCTCTGAGGGGGACACACATTGGTTGTGAATGAGATATTAGTGAGCTCAGCGGCTCTGAAGGGGGCACTGATTGGCTGTGGACGTGACATCAGTGAGCTAAGCGGCTCTGAGGGGGGCACTGATGGGCTGTGGACGTGACATCAGTGAGCTCAGCGGCTCTGAGGGGGGCACTGATTGGCTGTGGACGTGACATCAGTGAGCTCAGCGGCTCTGAGGGAGGCACTGATTGGCTGTGGACGTGACATCAGTGAGCTCAGCGGCTCTGAGGGGGGCACTGATTGGCTGTGGACGTGACATCAGTGAGCTCAGCGGCTCTGAGGGGGGCACTGATTGGCTGTGGACGTGACATCAGTGAGCTCAGCGGCTCTGAGGGGGGCACTGATTGGCTGTGGACGTGACATCAGTGAGCTCAGCGGCTCTGAGGGGGGCACTGATTGGCTGTGGACGTGACATCAGTGAGCTCAGCGGCTCTGAGGGGGGCACTGATTGGCTGTGGACGTGACATCAGTGAGCTCAGCGGCTCTGAGGGGGGCACTGATTGGCTGTGGACGTGACATCAGTGAGCTCAGCGGCTCTGAGGGGGGCACTGATTGGCTGTGGACGTGACATCAGTGAGCTCAGCGGCTCTGAGGGGGGCACTGATTGGCTATGGACGTGACATCAGTGAGCTCAGCGGCTCTGAGGGGGGCACTGATTGGCTGTGGACGTGACATCAGTGAGCTCAGCGGCTCTGAGGGGGGCACTGATTGGCTGTGGACGTGACATCAGTGAGCTCAGCGGCTCTGAGGGGGGCACTGATTGGCTGTGGACGTGACATCAGTGAGCTCAGCGGCTCTGAGGGGGGCACTGATTGGCTGTGGACGTGACATCAGTGAGCTCAGCGGCTCTGAGGGGAGCACTGATTGGCTGTGGACGTGACATCAGTGAGCTCAGCGGCTCTGAGGGGGGCACTGATTGGCTGTGAACGTGATATCAGTGAGCTCGGCCGCTCTGAGGGGGACACACATTGGTTGTGAATGAGATATTAGTGAGCTCAGCGGCTCTGAAGGGGGCACTGATTGGCTGTGGACGTGACATCAGTGAGCTCAGCGGCTCTGAGGGGGGCACTGATTGGCTGTGGACGTGACATCAGTGAGCTCAGCGGCTCTGAGGGGGGCACTGATTGGCTGTGGACGTGACATCAGTGAGCTCAGCGGCTCTGAGGGGGGCACTGATTGGCTGTGGACGTGACATCAGTGAGCTCAGCGGCTCTGAGGGGGGCACTGATTGGCTGTGGACGTGACATCAGTGAGCTCAGCGGCTCTGAGGGGAGCACTGATTGGCTGTGGACGTGACATCAGTGAGCTCAGCGGCTCTGAGGGGGGCACTGATTGGCTGTGAACGTGATATCAGTGAGCTCGGCCGCTCTGAGGGGGACACACATTGGTTGTGAATGAGATATTAGTGAGCTCAGCGGCTCTGAAGGGGGCACTGATTGGCTGTGGACGTGACATCAGTGAGCTCAGCGGCTCTGAGGGGGGCACTGATTGGCTGTGGACGTGACATCAGTGAGCTCAGCGGCTCTGAGGGGGGCACTGATTGGCTGTGGACGTGACATCACTGAGCTCAGCGGCTCTGAGGGGGGCACTGATTGGCTGTGGACGTGACATCAGTGAGCTCAGCGGCTCTGAGGGAGGCACTGATTGGCTGTGAACGTGATATCAGTGAGCTCGGCCGCTCTGAGGGGGACACACATTGGTTGTGAATGAGATATTAGTGAGCTCAGCGGCTCTGAGGGGGCACTGATTGGCTGTGGACGTGACATCAGTGAGCTCAGCGGCTCTGAGTGGGGCACTGATTGGCTGTGGACGTGACATCAGTGAGCTCAGCGGCTCTGAGGGAGGCACTGATTGGCTGTGATCGTGATATCAGTGAGCTCGGCCGCTCTGAGGGGGACACACATTGGTTGTGAATGAGATATTAGTGAGCTCAGCGGCTCTGAGGGGGGCACTGATTGGCTGTGGACGTGACATCAGTGAGCTCAGCGGCTCTGAGGGGGGCACTGATTGGCTGTGGACGTGACATCAGTGAGCTCAGCGGCTCTGAGGGGGGCACTGATTGGCTGTGGACGTGACATCAGTGAGCTCAGCGGCTCTGAGGGGGGCACTGATTGGCTGTGGACGTGACATCAGTGACACAGCCAATTCCGGACACAGGAAGCAGCGCCAGAGACTCGTCACTGGAGAATAAAGGGCAGTTTGTTATTTAATAACAAACTGCATCCAGGGACAAAGATTTTCTGAAAAGGGACTACCCCTTTAATAAAATATTAAAACTACGAAACCCCAAAAATACCTGTAGTTAAAACAGTAAATACTAGAGCTAAAGGAGGAAGCTACAACTATGGCATCTCTTTCTCAGTGTCTGAGTGAGAGGGAGGGGGAAAGAGAGGTGCGAGACTATGTCTATGTTCACACAGATCTTATGAGATATTCAAAAATGAGTTTTTCAAGCTGAAACTGCATCAGGAAACTCACTTTTATGGATTTGTTTGAGTTCTTCTTTTCCTGTAGTGATTTTGAAAAGTTTTAGAAGAGTTTTTTCCTACCGCATTATTTTTGCAGTCTTTTCGATCGGACAAGGCCTAATTTGGATCTGTTTCAAAGAAGAGGCACACACGTGCTTTTTTTTTTCCCCACCAGGTATTTTTCAGAACCACTTCTGGCACACAAAAAAAAAGAAATAAAAAAATGCTCCAAAAGCTCCTCATATGAACAGCAAAGCGGATTACTTACAGAAATTAATAGGAAAAGTTTTCAAAGCATTTTTGAAATGGTTTTAAACTACCATTCACTGCTCAAAAATATCAGCATCCAAAAGCAGGGAATTATAGAAAACAAAAAGAAAAAATCATTACTTTACTACATTAATTTTCTCCTCGGACCGAGTTTGTATCTGATATTTGGATTGCACTTGGCCATGCAAGATTATTGGTCCATGGAAAGAATCGGACCGTGGTTCAATTTTCACAGACTGAATGGAGAAGATGGAGAATTTTTTTTCCATCTTTTCCACATCCCAAAAAATTGGATCAAACTCTGATCAGAGTGGGAGTAGCATAATCGGCCGCTGAGATGAGAAAAAATACGCTGGTGTGAACTTGACCTTATTCTATGATGTCCCATTCATCATATGACTGCTGCAGCCAATCATGTGTCGTACACGCAAATATCACAGGTGAGGTTATTGATTGGCTGCAGTGATCACGTGAATGATGGATGGGATGTCATCAGTGCAGGACCAATTGAACGGCAACTATCGAGAGGCTGGGAACTCAACCAATGAGTAGTGTATTTTTTAATATTTTTTTTTACTCTTAAATTCTGAAAAATCCCTTTAAATAGTGAAGGAGATTACATATAAAAAACCATAATAGTCCAAGGCATTGAAAGTCTAAATGATGTACTCTAAATTAACTTTTCGGAATACAATCCACAGGGTCCTTTAGAAATGGTGATCCTGTAGAACTGCCCATTCTGCCACCACCTAAAATTACAAATGAGTCCGGTCATGTAAGTATTAGGTTCTCTGGAGAGAAACATCCAGGCCAAGTGGTTAATGAATGCAGGATTCCCCTTTATTCTAAACCCATTAGTAGGGTATTTAAAAAAAGGCTTAAAATCCACATTTATTTAAACTCTTAATTCATCCAAGACGTGAAGGAGCCAGGTTAGATACAAAGGAACTGGCCGGCTCTTACGGGATAAGAAGACTGCACTTTGCTGATATGTTGAAGACGAATTCGTTCCGTGTCTTCATATTCTTGCTGCGACGTGATAGGAAAAAAAAAATCCTAGCACTCAGGGAAGGAAGATGTCCAACCAACAGAGGATTTGGCAGCTGTGGGACTTGAAGGCAACTAGTAAACTTCTGCCAGGCTTCACTGCAGTGGCCGCGTATCCTCATTTTGACAGCTTGTCACATCATGCTTCATCCCCACTAACCTGTCCTGGACGTGCAGGGTCACCTAATACGATTCCAAATGAGAACCTGCCAGATACTGAAGACAAGCTCCAGAAAATCAATGGAGAAAAAAAGCTCAAAACTAAGAGACAGAAACAATGGGATAATATCCAGCCGTGTATGAACCATTGTTTCCACACGGATTATAGGCTTAGCGTTCCTGCAGGGTCTACCCGCAGTACAAGGCATACTAAGCAGCTGCTTGAGTGCGGGGCTAGCATGGAACTGGAATGGCAATTGTGATTAAAAGAAAATTACCTACTGTTTAAATTAGTATTTTTGTGTTATATGTATTTTTTTTTCTTCATATCACAATCTTTATAAAAAAAAATCAAAATAAATAAAAATCAGTAATATTTAAATTTTCACACTGGCCACTAGGGATTTCTTTTTAGACTCATACTTTGTCCTTTCAGGAAGAATTTTCAGCAGACTCATTATCAGCAGAGGCAGAATTACAATGACAGGTAAGACCTCTATACACAACTGATAACACAGGATCCACCAATCACAATAGTTGATGTCACAGCTCACCTCTTCCTCCTCTTATACAATGACTGATAACACCTCTATACACAGCTGATAACACAGGATCCACCATTCACAATAAATGATGTCACAGCTCACCTCCTCCCACTCCTGTACAATGACTGATAACACCTCTATATACAGTAGATAATATAGGATCCACCATTAAAAATAGGTGATGTCACAGCTTACCTCCTCCTCCTGTACAATGACTGATAACACCTCTATATACAGCAGATAACACAGAATCCACCATTCACAATAGGTGATGACACAGTTCACCTCCTCCTCCTGTAAATAACTGATAACACTCCTGTACACAGCTGATAACACAGGATCCACCATTTACAATAAGTGATGTCACAACTCACCTCCTCCCCCTCCTGTAGAATGACTGATGACACCTCTGACACAGCGGATAACATAAGATCCACCATTCACAATAAGCAATGTCACAGCTCCTCCTCCCTTTATAATGACATTTGCACACGCTCATTAGATGCTTCAATACAAAAGCTAGATCCAAAGTATGATAATTGTGGCTAATGTACATGTGTTGTTTCCTGAAACAACAGGAAGTTGGTGTCCAAAAGAGCAAGATTTGTACACTGAAAGATTTGAGTGTGATATAGAAAAATAAAACATTGCCAGAAATAAAAAAAATAAAAAACATTTAACACAAAACCTGATTTAGCGAGTAATTTACGCAATGGGTCATTTTCTTCCCTTTAATGTAGCTTTTGGGTTAGAATATTCTTTAAACCTAGGTACATCCAAATAAGATAATTATAAAGGGACAACAAGGATAAAAAATTACCCCATTTAACAATATAGTGAGTTATCAATTAGAAAGAAAACAACTAAAAAACTATATTTCTTTAGTAATCTGTTTCCTAAACCTTCCAGTGCTGGGATCGATATATCTTGCAAGACAATCATGTGAGGCCGCAGCCTCCTGCACAGTTTCTTTTGGGAGGTGTGTATCATTTTTTTTCACCTCCCTGAGCGCATTGATAAGGGATTGATTGTCCAGTAGTGGACAGCCCCAAAAATAAAGTTGGAAAAAACGTCATCAAGTTCAACAACAAAATGGGAGAATATATAAAGAACGTGAGATGAATAATAATAACATTTTTAAGGACAGAATTTTGGAATTTAGAAGATTTACAACATAAAAAAAAAAAAATTCCCCTAAGGACAGAAAATGGTAGAAAATAATTAACTCACAGCGAAGACTGGAAGTGATGATATTGCGTTCTCCAGTCACTTGACTGCTGAGGTCCGTGATTGGCTGCAGCGGTGAGATAACAGAAGTGGGACATCGATAGATGCATCACTAATCACAGGCCTAAGCAGTCAGGTGATTGTAGAGAACTACATCATTACTTCCAATCCAAACTTGTGCCGATTAACTGATCACCACACTGGTATCTTTTAACCCCTTTACCCCCGAGGGTGGTTTGCACGTTAATGACCAGGCCAATTTTTACAATTCTGACCACTGTCACTTTATGAGGTAATTACTCTGGAACGCTTCAACGGATCCCCCTGATTCTGAGACTGTTTTTTCGTGACATATTGTACTTCATGATAGTGGTAAAATTTCTTCGATATCACTTGAGTTTATTTGTGAAAAAATCAGAAATTTGGCGAAAATTTTTAAAATTTTGCAATTTTCAAAATTTGAATTTTTATGCCCTTAAATCAAAGAGAAATGTCACACAAAAGAGTTAATAAATAACATTTCCCACATGTCTACTTTATATCAGCACAATTTTGGAACAAACATTTTTTTTAGTAGGGAGCTATAAGGGTTAAAAGTTGACCAGCGATTTCTCATTTTACAACAAAATTTACAAAACCATTTTTCTAAGGACCACATCACATTTGAAGTCACTTTGAGAGGTCTTTATGACAGAAAATACCCCAAAATGACACCATTCTAAAAACTGCACCCCTCAAGGTGATCAAAACCACATTCAAGAACTTTATTAACCCTTCACGTGCTTCACAGGAATTTTGGGATGGGGAAGAAAAAAATGAACATTTAACTTTTTTCACAAAAATGTTCTTTAGACCCCAATTTTTTTATTTTTGCAGGGGTAACAGAAAAAAATGGACCCCAAAATTTGTTGTGCAATTCCCCTGAGCACGCAGATACCCCATACGTGGGGGAAAAACACTGTTTGGGCGCACAGAAGGGCTCAGAAGGGAGGGAGCGCTATTTGACCTTTTGAATGTAAAATTTGCTTGAATAATTAGCGGACGCCATGTTGCGTTTGGAGACCCCCTGATGTGCCTAAACAGTGGAAACCCCCAACAAGTGACACCATTTTGGAAACTAGACCCCTCAGGGAACTTATCTAGATGTGTGGTGAGCACCTTGAACCCCCAGGTGCTTCACAGAAGTTTATAACATGGAGCAGTGAAAATAACATTTTCACATTTTTCCCACAAAAATGTTTTTCAGCCCCCAGTTTTGCATTTTCATAAGGGTAACAGGAGAAATTTCACCAGGCAACTTGTTGCGCAATCTCTCCTGAGTAAGCCGATACTCCATATGTGGGGGAAAACCACTGCTTGGGCGCACGGCAGGGTTCGGAAGGGAAGGAGCGCCATTTGACTTTTTGAATGTAAAATTTGCTTGAATAATTTGGGGATGTGCCCCTGATATGCCTAAACAGTGGAAAACCCCCACAAGTGACATCATTTTGGAAACTAGACCCCTGAGGGAACTTATATAGATGTGTGGTGAGCACCCTTAACCCCCAGGTGCTTCACAGAAGTTTAGAACATGAAGCCGTGAAAATAAAAAAAATCGAACTTTTTCCACAAAAATGATCTTTTTGCCCCAAATTTTTAGTTTCACAAGGGTAAGAGGAGAAAATGGAACCTAAAAACTGTTGTGCAATTTCTCCTGAGTACGCCAATACCCCACATGTGGGGAAAATACACTGTTTGGGCGCACGTCAGGGTTCAGAAGGGAAGGAGCACTGTGTGACTTTTTGAACGCAAAATTGCCTGGAATCAAGAGTGGACGCCATGTCGCATTTCGGGAGCCCCTGATGTGCCGAAATAGTGGAAACCCCCCATAATTGACTCCATATTGGAAACTAGACCCCTCAAGAATTTTATCAAGGGGTATAGTGTACATTTTGAACCCAAAGGTACGACAGAATTTGATAACATTAGGTCATCATATTGAATAAGTAGTTATTAGTCTTGAACGCAATTGCTCGCTACTTGAGTTTGCATCGGGTGCTCAGGTATGCACCAAGTATCGCGGGTGCTCGAGTGACATGCTCTCGTCCCCGCCCCGCATGTTTCACGGTTATTAGACACCCAAAAAAAAACATGCGGGGATCGCTCGTGCATGGCAGGCGATCCCAGCAACGTTTTAGTTGGCCACGAAGCATATGGGGCAGAGACTCGAGCATGTCACTCGAACACCCACGATACTCAGAGCACTTGCGCTCAACACTGGTCGCCATAATGTCATCATTTTTTTTTCTTTACTTTTGAAAACATCCCAACCCCAACCCCATCTCTAATACAACCCTAACCCCAACCCTAACCCCAACCCTAACCCCAAACCCCAACCCTAACCCCAGAGTTTATTTTTTTACACCGTCCCTCGTGTGGTATAAGTGATTAGACATCTTTATTCTTCGGGTCGGTGCGATTACAGAGATACCAGATTCATATTGGGTTTTTATGACTGGCAGGTGTCACACACTAAAAGACGCTTTTTTTGCAAAGACTAGTTTTTGCATCACCATATTTTGAGAGCTACAATTTTTCCATATTTTGGCCGACAGAGTCATGTGATGGGTTGTTTTTAGCGGGACAAGTTGACGTTTTTATTGGTACCATTTTCAGGCACGTGACCTTTTTTGATCGCTTTCTATTCTGATTTTTGGGAGGCAGAATAAACAAAAAACAACAGTTCAGGAATTGTTTTTTTATGCCGTTCCGCGTGTGGTAAAATTGATAATGCAGCGTTATTCTTCGGGTCAGTGCATTTACAGCAGTACTGCATTTATATATTTTTTATGTTTTGGTGCTTTTACACAATAAAAACGATTTTCTAGAATAAAAAACTTTTTTGTATCGCTTTATTCTGAGAGCTATAACTTTTTTTTTTTGGACAATGGAGCTGTATGGCAGCTTGTTTTTTGCGGGACAAGATGACGTTTTCAGCGGTACCATTTTTATTTACATTCGTCTTTTTGATCATTTCATTTTTTGTTTGGCGGTATGATGATAAAGCATTGTTTTTTGCTTGGTTTTTATTTATTTATTTTTTACCATGTTCACTAAAGGGGTCAACTAGTGGGACAGTTTTATAGGTCAGGTCATTCCGGACGCGGTGATACCAAATATGTGTACTTTTATTGGTTTATTTTTTTTTCAGCATAAATAAATATTATGGGTTCAATATATTTTTATTTTTTGGGGATTATTTTTTTCATTATTTTTTAAATATTTTTACAATTTTTTTTTATTGTTTTTTTTTCACTTTTCTACTTTTTTTACTTTTACACATTGTCTCACTATGGGACATTCACTTTTTGCAGCCTGATCGGCTGCGTGGCATAGAGAGCAGCAGCTCCCTTTGTCATGCAGCCTGTCAGTGCTGCACACAGGGAAGACATTACTTTGGTCGCGCACTGTGCATGACCAAAGTAACGTCCTGCCTCCTGGTGACCTGGATGTTGACATCGCTGGACTCCGGCAGGAGAGGTGAGTATACTGAACCAGGGTTAGGTAAAATCTATAACTGGCACTGACAACAAGAAGCTAGGGGCTTAAATATGATCAAGAAAGCAGATGTACTAGGAGTGAACCAGGGTTAGGTTAAACCTATAACTGGCACTGACAGCAAGAAGCTAGGGGCTTAAATAGGATAAAGAAAGCAGAGGTACTAGGACTGAACCTGGGTTAGGTTAAACCTATAACTAGCACTGACAGCAAGAAGCTAGGGGCTTAAATAAGATAAAGAAAGCAGAGGTGCCAGGACTGAACCAGGGTTAGATTAAACCTATAACTGGCACTGACAGCAAGAAGCTCGGAGCTTAAAAAAAGATCAAGGAAGCAGAGGTACGAGGACTGAACCAAGGTTAGGTTAAACCTATAACTGGCACGGACAGCAAAAAGCTAGGGACTTAAATAGAATCAAGGAAGCAGAGGTGCTAGGACTGAACCAATGTTAGGTTAAACCTATAACTGGCACTGAAAGCAGGAACCTAGGGGCTTACATAGAATGAAGGAAACAGAGGTACAAGGACTGAACCAGGGTTAGGTTAAACCTATAACTGGCACTGACAGTAAGAAGCTAGTGGTTTAAATAGTCTAAGTTTCTGCCTAAGGCTAAGACCAAAGAGTTAATGAGACACAGTTTGAGCAATTAATCCACAAGCTCTCAGCGTGGGCTGCACCAAGAGTCTTAGAATGCCAATCAGAAGCAGAAAGAGTGCAGGCATAGATGTTGCATGGTCTTCTTGTTAGTCATCCCCTTCAAGTGACATACAAAGCTGAATATAATCGGATTTACACCTATACATCTGAATTAACGTTCCTTCCCAGAAAACTGAATAGAATTATGGGCATAAAGAAAAAAAAAATCAGAGCCGAGATGTTAACTTATTGTTAATGATTATAAAATTGACCCGTGATTACAGAACGAGTCCATGTTGGATAGTATCTGGAATAGTTTCCTTCTACAAAAGGATCTAAATCTGTTCTCCCTTAATGGTGATAAAATGATTTCTATAAAGCCTAAAAGAATGATTTCTGGATGGCCGTGGCAGACATCTATAATTCACTGGGAGACAAGAATTGCCAGTTTTAAATGTGAATAAGAGGCTTTAACACATGATTTAATACAATGGATTTTTCCCCGAATGGACTATTTGTCACACGCGGCACAAACACCGGAATTATGCAGAACAATTAAAATAACAATGTATCTGAATTACAGCAATCACAATTTATGTCAGAGCTGACAACGTAAATCAATGGCGCTGTACTGTAGCGGCTTATGATATTTCAGAATCGATAGTCTTATGTATGATTTCATTTATCCTCACTCTCCCGACATGCAAAACACAGAATATGAGATAACATTTATCAAGCCCTGGCACAAATCCCTAACAGTTCGCTTGAGACATTTCAGATCTTCCAGTAACAGTATTGTAGCCTGGAGAGTTCAGGGAGCTGCTCCGTCTCTGTGTGACAGATAAGGCTTCACTTATTTTGGAAGGGATTTCACAGCCCACTGCAAATAAATGACTTTTTTTTTTAAAGCTGGAAAAGTCAAGCAGACATGTTGTTGTGCACATCATTATTGGCTCTTCTGTGTATTCATGTCTTCTGAACTGCTGGTTCCAGATACAGATTCGCCACCACCAGAGACGCCCTGAGTGTCAGACCAGCATCGCTCTTGAACTCTTTATTTAGTCTGCCTTGGAGTTTCAAAGTCTTATAGATAGATATGTCCTTCCTTACTTTTCCACTTGGCTCTAGATATCCCGAGATTAATGGTGCGAGATGACCAGCTTTGGAAAAAAATTGCATTACTCTGCCGCATAATTTTTTTTTTCCAAAGCTAATCTCAGACCACTATTCTCGAGCCAAGAGGATAGAGTAAGAAGGACATATCTGTATTTCAATGTATTTATCATTTATTTCCACTTCCTATGTAACTGCAATATATTCTACAGGCAAGGACATATAGAAGTGCTGACATTTGCAATATGTGGGCTCCTATGCCATCAGACACCTTCCCTCCTCTGTCTTGAATCCTACTGAGTACTTTTGATCATCTTCGACTCCTATGTTGAGGGTACTTAAATGGTATAATCTATTCTTTGTGTACAATATTATAATCAGGCAGGTCCCTTTATTAAACTCGTTCTCCAGAATGATGGTGTGAGGAGGTAGACCAACTGTCATGTCCCCATTTGAAGACATCAATAAGCTTAATGTAAAAGAGTGAAATATGTTTTCTTATGATAACAAGTGTTAAATTTCCCTGTGGGCTGCAGTATTAACCAACGGCCATAAGATGTCACTGTCCTCCTTTTCACTCTTGTATAGAATGTAGGAAAAAGGTTAAGTCTGCCCAGCAACAGATGGCAGGGACAGACAGTTATAACAGAGTTAACTGTAAGGCCGGCCCATATTAGGGAGGAGGATTGGGAATCTCTGGGTAGTGAGATATTGAGAAAGTGAGTGAAGTAAGAGAGAGAGAGCTGAGAGGGACAAGTCAGCAAGAATCATGAAGGAACTTTAGAGGCGACTGAGATCCAGTTCAGTAGGCAAGTGGGTAAAACCCATTAGTGGGAGAGTGAAAGGAAGAAGTGAGTCCAGTGTTGGCCAGAAGTGGGAGGCCCTGTAGAGGAGGGTCTTGCCCAGCTGAGGACACGTTAGAGGAAGGTGGCTCCAAGGGAGGCCTTCGTTAACGGATCACAGTCTGCTCTTTGAGTGCAGGGTTCACAGCGTAACATATTGACCCTGTGTGTCCTTGCACTGGGAAGATGGAAGTTTCTCTAATTTGCTCTGCTGGTTTACCATCCACATGTAAAGTGCTGTCGCCCAAAACCGATAAGAACATACCTCTGTATGATACAGAAGAAGTTGTAAAATGTACTGCCTGCTGCCTTGTGTACCTAAGTGTGTTGCCAAGTAAAGAGTTCCTTGTTTTTATGAACATTTAATGTCTAGAAGTCCAATGAACCTGGTGAGGCGTCGAACGGGACTGGCCTGAAGGTGAAGGTACCCATAGCAACACTGCCAGCCTACTCTCATTTTTTCTGTTGGACTCATGACACTCACCTATGGCTGCCACCTCGGGCATCGTTAAATTGGAAGGAGCATCATTTTGGTGTCATGATGATGGCTTCGCTCACCATAGAGGTAGCAAGTATGGAACCTATGAAGAAGGGGAAAAATTCCTGGTTGGATAATCTAACCCTAATCCCACCAAGGAATGTATCCCCAAACAGGTTGGATCACTCAGTTGTAGGCCGGATTTATGTAAATCCTCTTTTCTGTCCAGAATAGCCCCACATTTGTGGGGATTGTTTCTGAAAAATTATGACAGTGCCTGAAGATTCAGGACTGTTGGCAACTACTGCATACCTTAAAGGGGTTTTCTGGCCTTAGGCTAGAAGTCTGCAGACACTCTATGTGTCTGCTGAATTGTGAATCCTCACATTGTGTGCACTGCGCGCTGTGAGGATTTTCTAGTGTCAGTGCTGGGAGCGGGCGCTCATGTGACAACAAGTATGCGATGTGATTTGCATACTTCCGAACACATTCCAACTAGACATGTCTGGCCTCACTCAATACACTCAATACAGTAATGTGCAGACTAGATGTGTGCAATCTTGCTCAATAAAAGTGCATAGAGTAGCGCCCAACATGTCTAGTTGGAATGTGGCCAGAAATATACAAATTGTGCTCCTGGTGCCAGCAACAGAGAGCGCAGAGGATTCATAAGTTTGCAGTCATGTAGAGGGACTACAGACTTGTAGCCCAAGGACAGACAACCCCTTTAAGATATACAGTAGTTGCCAACAGTCCAGAATTTGCTGGGACTGTCATGATTTTTTGGAAACAATCCCCGCCAATGTGGAGGTATTATGGATAGAAAAGAAGAGGATTTACCTAAATCTGACCTAAAACTGGATGATCCCACCTGGCTGGGGCTACATTCCTTGGTGGGATTAGGATCATTCTTGATCTGTGAGTTGGACTTACCCATTCTTACATTGCTGAAATGAACTTGCAATAGTTCCTCCATTCAAGTGCCACTTCCATGAGCCAGATGAAAAGCCTCTCTATGAGAGCATCTCATATTCAGGAGGTCTCAAACAATCCATGTATTATATAGACGTCCGTTTATTTAAATACCCGCATGGTACTACTGGTTGTCCACTGTTGGAGCGGTGCTTGGATGGCCAAGGCTTACGAGGGCTAAAAACTCCACTAAAGTAAAAACTTTAAGGTAATTGATGTCTTTTCCAACATTATGTTGCTTATAACAGGTCTGTGCTTTATGATTTATCCATTATTATACTGTATGCATGCTCTTTTAGTTTATTATAATATCTATCCAAAGTGTCAGAACAAATGGCCACACACTCGGCAGCATACGGTGACTCTCAGCGGGTATACAGAAGTCTCAATATAATACGCTATTGTCATTGCCAGCTAATTAAGCTCCACTTATCAATATTAGCATGTGTGAAGAAGTGGGACGGGTGCCAGGGTATTGGGTGCCAGCACAATATGGGAGAAGTTGTCTGTAGGAGACAGTAAACTGTATATAGAGCACTTCATTATGCTGATAATATAACCATTAAGGGGTTTCAGAAAACCCTTTTCCCCCTGTTGACAGTGCTGCAGGCAGGGGGACAGGGGGTCTTCTGAAACCCTTAAAAGTTATATTACAAGTATATATTCTGCAGACATATGAAAGTTGCATTGATACCTATGGGTAACTGTTGTAGATCAGCTCTTCTAGTTGGCACTGATGGGGCATAATTTTTCACAAGTCGGCCGCCCCTCCTGATAGAATCAGACACATAGTGACAGTTCCATCAGAAAAAGTGTCCATGACACAAAGCCCCGGGGAAGTTAAGTGGCTGAAGGTTCGTCTCTCTGAAGATATCAGCTGTCAATCACAGGATGTGATGCTAAGCAGAGAGGAATATTGCACAGTAAGTATGAAATACTTTACTACTTCCAAAAATTAATTGACACCTCAATATAAGGTCAGCAGTCATCTAATCTACCAGTAATAGTGCTTCTAGTGGCACAATCTTGTGCAACTGGTGATCACACCCTCGGCCCGGCAGATACCAGATGTGAGGTCACTGGCTTCCGATGTGGAAGTGAGCAGAGGCAGAATAACATTTTAAAGGGAACCCATCAGTGAAATCAAATCCTCCCCTTCAAACAGCATGAAAGTCTTTGAAATTTAAATCCTTTTACACCTTTATATTTTCTATCTGTTGCTGCATTCACAAGTATTTAGAATTTTAATTTATATGCAAATAAGGTGTTAAATGCCCTGGGCGTGACAGAGCACATAAGAAGCCCCTGTCTCCCAATGTTGTTTCCCTACCCAGCATTATATCCTTTTTTAAGTTGATAGCTCATTGTCTGATTTTCTTGCCTGGCTCCTGACATTACACAGACAGTGAGCGGTCAATCAAGCTTAAGAGGCTGGTGCTGGACAGGGAAACAACCCCAGGAGGCGGTGGCTCCTAATGTGCTCTGTCACCCCTAGAGCACTTGTGGAAAGATTGGATCAGCACGTCAAATGAATAGAAGTACTGTGCCATTCACCAAAACACTAGTCTCTATGTAATGGGGAGAAAAATAGGTGTATATATGGCACCAGAAACCCAAAATAAGAGAATAAAGAACTGCTTGCAATATTATCAAAAAATTAGAAGAATACTTTATTTATGTAATCATTATACACAAGAAAGTCTAAATAGATTAGAAAATATTTTTTTTTGTGCATTTTGATTACATTGATAATATTGCAAGCATTTCTTTATTTCTTATTTTGGGTTTCTGGTGCCCTATATATTTCTATTTTTCTCCTGATTACATATAGACACCCAGAGCACTTAACAGTTAACACCTAAACTGCATATGAATTAAAATTCTAACTCCTCCAGAGTGCAGCAACAGATAAAAGATATAAAGGTGTCGAATGATTTACATATCAAAGACGTGCAGGCCCATATGTGCTGTTTGAGGGGGTTGATCTTAATTAAAGATTCCCTTTAAGTTTAAAGGATACACCCTCTTCAAGAATTAGGTATATTTGTAAAATAAATATATTGAACTAAATAATATATTTTAATTTCCAAAGGTAACTGGCTTTTCTGCTATTAGTATGGTCCAGCTTCACTTCCATGACAGAGTTCCCTGTGTCTACATGTGACCACAACTGTGTGGGAAGGGGGCTGTCCAACTGTTTATTTCAATAGCTAAGCCAGCCCCTTGTCAACTGTCACAGCCAATGCATAGACAGAGGGGATGACAGTTATGAAACTCTATCCTGTGTCGTGCACAGGCTCAGAAATGGAGTGATAGCTGTAGACTATAGCACCTTTGGAAATAAAAGTAGATCAGTAAGCTTAATATTTTTATATGACAAAAAAAATGTAAACATCATTTTGCAGAAGTGGACTACCCCTTTAAGAATCATGTAATAAATTTATATACAGTTAGCTCACTCTAGAAGTCAGAATTTTACTTTATGACTCTAGGATGGGACACGGAATATTTAAAGTTCTAAAAATCTAAATAAAAGATATTATAGAATAGTTGGGGGGGGGCACAAATATAAATAAAAATCAAATATTTGATTTGAATTTAAAATGGGAGGGGGAATTCTGAGTTTTGCTGCAAGGCGGCACTCTGCCTACGCCCCTACAAGGTGACATTCTGTCCATGCCCCTACAAGGCGACATTCTGTCCATGCCCCTGCAAGGCGACATTCTGTCCACGCCCCTGCAAGGCGACATTCTGTCCATGCCTCTGCAATGCGACATGCAGTCTACGCCCCTGCAAGGTGACATGCAGTCTACGCCCCTGCAAGGTGACATGCAGTCTACGCCCCTGCAAGGTGACATTCTGTCTACGCCCCTGCAAGGCGACATTCTGTCCATGCCCCTGCAAGGTGACATTCTGTCCATGCCTCTGCAATGCGACATTGTGTCTACGCCCCTGCAAGGCGACATTCTGTTTACGCACCTGTAAGGTGACATTGTGTCTACGCCCCAGTAAGGTGACATTCTGTCTACGCCCCTGCAAGGCGACATTCAGTCTACGCCCCTGCAAGGCGATAGTCTGTCCACGCCCCTGCAAGGTGACATTCAGTCTACGCCCCTGTAAGGTGACATTCTGTCTACGCCCCTGCAAGGTGATATTCTGTCTACGCCGCTGCAAGGTGACATTCTGTCTACGCCCCTGTAAGGCGACATTGTGTCTACGCCCCTGCAAGGCGACATTCTGTCTACGCCCCTGCAAGGTGATATTCTGTCTACGCCGCTGCAAGGCGACATTGTGTCTACGCCCCTGCAAGGCGACATTCTGTCTACGCCCCTGCAAGGCGACATTCTGTCTACGCCCCTGCAAGGCGACATTCTGTCTACGCCCCTGCAAGGCGACATTCTGTCTACGCCCCTGCAAGGTGATATTCTGTCGACATGCTTACTAATATTTGCATAATTATGTGTGTGTGTCAAGATCTGAGGTTCACAAACTATGGTTCTCAGCTGTTCGAAAATTACAATTCCCAGCATGCCCAGACATCCTTAAACTAGTTTTGAGTATGACTTTGCTAATGCTAGTGCAAAGCAGGAATGAACAAAGTACTTCCCATCATCTTGAAGACACATTTTTGTAAAGTCAGGATCCTTATTTTTCAGCAACACTTAGTCATTCAGCCTGCAAGAAAAGGATGACCAGAAAGCTCATGCTCGTTACCCCTGATGACCCTAATGAAGGCGACAACACCAGCCTTAAGCAAACAAGCAGATTCATCAGCTTCATAATCAGGCGCCAAAGTACAGCCAAACAGAAACTGCAATTCTTCAATTAAAAGCACCATCAAGAAATCCAAAATGCATGAAGAAAATGACTATCTTAGCACAAAAGATAAATGCCGGATACCCAAAGCCCAAGGGATGCAATGAAGTATGCCAAGAAGTATGGCAAGAAAATTAGAGCAAATTCAGCCAAATCCAAAGGTTTGTGGTGGCCAGAAATATTACTTGTACAGTGATTTTGTATAGATATTGTTACTAGATTACATTATGCATGCTTCTAATATTTGGTCACTGTATGCCGGTAACATTCATACACTGCATTGTGGTATTTTATTTACTTAGGCATTATGTGGCACTACTATTGACAAATACAGTACCTTTAGGGTATGTGCACACGTTGCAGCAGATTTTTCTGCATCAAAGACCAGAGAGTTGTTAGGAAAAAAGTTGCGTAAAATACGTGCATTTTTTTATATGCATTTTTACTTGCGTTTTGTGCCCCCCATTTATCTGAAAAGGTGAAAAACACTACAAAAATGCTGAAAGAATTGACATGCGGCAGATTTTTTTTTTTAAAACCCTGCTTTGATGGTTCAATTCCACAAGTGAAAAATAAGCATTGTGGGCATGAGAATTCAGAAATCTCATTCACTTTGCTGGTACTGTAAAACACTACATTTTTTAACCCTTGAAAAACAACACTCAAAAAACGCAGTGTGTGAAAAAGCCCCCTATGCAAATTCCTTCTTCAGAGAGGACTCTAATGCCACCTATTGGAAGTAGCAATCCTAAATGTCACTTTCAACACTTTTATGAGCCTTGTCATATAACTTATGATAAAACTCAAACCAGAATCTCAATAAAGGCTATGTGCTCACGATGCAGAAATGCTCCGGATTTTTCCTGAGCGTTTCTGCATCTCCCTGGCAGAAAAAACGCATGCGGATTGTACATGCGGATTGTACATGCGTTTTTCCTGCCAGGGACATGCGGATGTGAAGCTTTCTTCACATGCATTTCCGCATGCGGGTAGTCAAGCGCTTTTCCAAACGATTTTAGCATCACTTGGAAAGTGCTTGACAACTTGGTCACACTATATAAATCCATGCAACCGGCATGGATTTATATAGTGTGACCTTAAAGAATGGTAAAAAATAAAAAAAAAATATTATACTCACCTTCTGATGGCCCCTGGTGGCCTTATCCGATCCGTCCTGGCTTGCCGGCAGCTCGCGGTGGTCTAAAAGGACCTGCCATGACGTCATTTAGTCATGTGACGGGTCACGCGACCGCCGACGTCAGCGGTCGCGTGACCCGTCACATGAGTAAATGACGTCATGGCAGGTTCTTTTAGACCATCGAGAGCTGCCGGCAAGCCAGGATGGATCCGATAAGGACACCGGGGGCCATAAGAAGGTGAGTATAATGTATATTTTTTATTTTATTCTTTTATTTACAGGTACTATGGTACCCGGGTCTGGAGGAGAGTCTCCTCTTCTCCAAACCCGGGTACCATCCGCACATATCCGCAGGTGCACATGTAGTCATGCGGATGACATGCGTTCCAATGCAAGTCAATGGCGGCGAAAACGCCACGATTCCGCAAAATAATTGGTAGTGCTGCGGATTTTTCCTCAATGATAATCCACAGCGGAAATTTCCGCAGCATGTGCACAGCACATGCGGATTATCATTGGGGAACATGGCAGACCTTCTACCAAGCGTTTTTTAAGCGTTTCTGCAGTGGAATTGCCGCTGCGGAAATGCTTAAAAAACGCATAGTGGGTACATAGCCTTACAGACACAATGTTTTGGGGTGTTGCCACTCGTCAGTGCAAAGTATGAGCTCTAATTTGGCTGGGTGAGAGGCCTAAGACTGGGATTTAAGGGGTAAGGTTTCTCCTTGTGGAGACTGACAACCAGGCCTGGCATGTCTGAGTGAGGAGACTTATTGACTTTTAGGATTGATAATTCCAATAGGTGGCACTAGAGTTCATCTCTGAAGAGGCAATTTGCATATTTAATTTCCCAGAGGAGCATGCATAGTGTATAAATCTCCTCACTCTGACATGCCAGGCCTCCTCACTCTGGCATGCCAGGCCTAGCTTGTCACTCTCCACAAGGAGAAAAATTACTCCTTAGATCACAGTCTTAAGCCTCTCACCTAGCCATATCAAATCTCTTACTTTGCACTGATGAGGGGCATGACCCCGAAACACCATGTCTGCAAATTGAGATTCTGGTTTGGCTTTTATCCTAAGTCATATGGCAAGGTTCGTTAAAGAATCGATATTGACTTTTAGGATTGCTGCTTCCAACAGGTTTCACTAGAGTGCCTTTCCTCTTCTTTTCTGAAGATACAATTTGCATATTTAATTTCCCAGAGGCGCATGCATGGCGAATAAGTCTCCTCACCCTGACATGCCAGGCCTGGCTTGTCACTCTCCACAAGTAGAAACTTTACCTCTTAGATCCCAGTGAAAAAGTCCATACACAGTAAGGGCTTGTTCAAACGCTTCTTCAACAACGCTGAACTTTACATGGTTTTAGAAAAGTACAGTACAAACCGCACCACAGCTGCAATTGGTGACATTTGCCATTACGGTCATACCTTGATGTTCACAGTTTATTAAAGCAAACAGACCTATGGACAATGGGGGACATATTCAAAATTGGTGACAAGGAGAGAACAGAGGAGAAAATCCTGAAGAGTTGCAGTCACAAATGTTAATGAGTCCTTCAAGGTCAATCCTTTTCAATTTTCCATGAGACCATCTAGAACAGTCATCTCCAACATTTGACTCTCCAGCTGCTGTGAAACTACAAATTACAGCATTCCCTGAAACCATCAACTATTCGAGCATGCTGAGATTTGTAGTTTTTGCAACAGCTCGTGAGTCACATGATGGAGACTACTGTCTAGATTATCTCATGGAAAATTGTAAAGGATTGACCTTGAAGGACTCATTAACATTTGTGACTACAGCTCTTCAGGACTTTCTCTTCTGTTATCTCCTCAACTCCAATTTCGGAAATTTCCCTAGTTGTCCACAGCTCTGTTTGCATTAATAAACTGTATGCTCATATAAAGATATGGTATTAGCAGTCAACGCTCGACTTAATTAAGACCTATAAGGCATATATGATAAGTTCAATTTCACACTCGAAGAAGAGAATTCATCTGGCTGAGTGGTTTTGGGACATGGTTTTCTCCAGAAGCCCTCTGATAATATTCATGTAGAGCATCACACAGCTGTTTACTGGTAATTAAAATCATGTTTACGCACTGAAATGTGACTATCCTAGGGAAACTCCATGCTTCTCGCCTCAGTAGCTCTACAGCCAAGACAGCTTTGCAGAAAATAATCTCTTAATTATGAAATTAGGTCATCCACTTTGGTAAATTACTACACAGTAAAGGCAATCAGTCAACTTTTCAACCAGGCAATGGTTACAAGTTGTAGATATTATTGCATTGCATGCACCCCGGGCAGAGAGCAAATATGGAAAAACGTGGACACTTATATATACAAATCTTGTGTTCCAGATCCTTAGGGTGCAGAATAATAAGTGTAATAAGCGCAGTATAGATTCAAATTTGCAGGATGAATTTGCCATGGAAATTTCGGCAGCAAATCTAATAAAATGTGCAGGGGAAATCCACACCAATGCTTGCAGATTTTGCTGTGGAAGCTGATGATAAAACCTCTTTTGGATCAGCTTATCTTGAGCCTTCAAGACATAGAATTTTGGGGCCGATTCATCAAAGATTTTATGCCAGAAAATTGGTGTAAAAGCTTTGAAAAGTTGCAAAATTTTTGAGCAACACTTTTGAGTCTTTTTGCGTTTTTACGCCATTTTTAATCAGCTCGGACAAAATTTAACAGAAAAAAAACCTTGTGTGCACATAGCCCAAGGTAAATTAGGTCACTTGTACTTTTTTCATTGCATTTTTTAGTGCTTTTTTACATGCATTTTTATGCAGCTTTTGACACTATGGCTTTTGTTCTCTTTTGGGTATTTCATGTTTTAAATACTGCTTCTTTGATTTTGATACTTACTGAGCTTTGACAAAACTTTGATACAGTCATGTGTGGATTACATGCATTTTTAGGCCCCAATTTATCATTTGCTGTTTGTTTTTTTTAAGTCATTTGTCTTTTTTTGTCTTAAGGTATTTGCTGATGTTTATTGCGTCAAATTCATCACGCGGGTCATCAATTCGGTGCAAAAGATGCAACTTTAAAAAACAAGCAAAAAAAAAAACACACCAGTACTGGAGTAGAGCTGTGCCAAATTTTGTGACTTTTTTTTTTTTTAAAAGTCACAATTGCTGAATCAGACAACAACATCTGGAATCACTAAAACTTTGCCCACAAAGCAGAAAACCAAAATAAATTTTAAAAAAACAGTCTACAAAGTAGACTTAAAAAAGTGCAAATACAATAATTAATTGGGTGCAAACAAAACAAAAGGTGCAAAACTAGACAAAAAAACAGGCGCAAATGCAATGATGAATTGGGGCCTTAGTGTGTTTCTGCAACAGAAAAGCAATTCTATGGGGAAAACCTGCACATAAAACTCAACGTACCCGCAAGAGAAATTCTGGGGATTTGAAACTCGCATTGCAGGTCAGTTTATGCTGAGTAATAAAGAAGCACAGTGGGCAGGAGATTTCAATATGTCCCATCCACTTTACTGGAACTGTAAGCGAAAATAAGCAGCATAAAAACTCACCAAAAACTCATTGTGAGAACTTAACCTAAGGCCTCCTTCAAATGGAAGTCATTTGTTCTTTTCACGGATACCACACATTCCCATTATACTCTTTGGTGATCTTCACATGTCCGTTTTTTCCGGCAGCATGGATGGCAAGGACCAATGCAAGTCTATGTGTCTATGTGAAAAACACGTAGAGCAGACGGATGCATCAGTGTACAGTCCGTGTGCTGTCCATGTGCAGTCTGTGTAGGTCTGTACCAGAGATATCCATGTCCATGTGCACCTGTGTGGCACATGTGTGCCGCATCAGTATTACATGTACTGGCGCCTGGGAATCAGTGTACAGTTAGTGCTGTTCCCAAGCACCGGGTGCTGAACGCTGCTCTCATCATAGTCCGCTGCCGGCTCAGCACCAGCAGGGGACAATGATGAGCATAGTAGTGTCTGCTCCCAGTGTCTCCACCTGTAAAAACTCACCTGTCCTAAGTGTCCCCCGCTGTAATCCATGCGACCGATCAGCAGAGAAGCCGGGGAGAATGACGCGCTGCAGCTCCGGGGCTGCTCGCTACAGGAGTCATTCTCCCCATCTCCTCTGCTGAGCGGTCTCATGGATTACAGCGGGGGACACTTAGGACAGGTGAGTATAAGGATTTTTTTATTTTATTCTTATTTTTATGGGTGGAGACACTGGGAGCAGACACTACTATTCTCATCATTGTCCCCTGCTGGTGCTGATCGCAGAGCGGGCAGGGGACTATTATGAGGGCAGCGTTCAGACCCGGTGCTTCGGAGCACACTGATTCCCAAGCACCGGTACGTGTCACACGGATGGCATCCATGTGTGGAACGTGTTTGCACGGAACCATGAACCTGAGTGGGTCCGCGTGATCCGTGCTGACGGCCAAAAACAGATATGTCTACGTGTAGATCACACGGACACACGGTCCGTGGAAACACACTGACATGTGCACAGACCCATTCATTCGAATGGGTCTGTGTGTCAGTGTCTCCGGTATGTGTGGAAACTGTCACCACTCGTACCGGAGACGCTGACGTGTGAAAGAACCCTTAGTATAGGCTTTGTAATTTCATTCTTTCTTCATCCATACATGAAAAACACTGATGACACACTGATGATAAATACGGACACACAGATGACACACTGATGGAAAACACTGATGACACCGGTACCAGTTTTTCACGTATGTATTTTACATGGCCTAAGTGCATTTTTTCACCAACAGATTTCACTGAATTTGCGGGAGTAAAATCTGCAGTGTATTAAAGTAACAGCAAAGTGGGTAAGATTCTACCATCATCAGTAACGTAAATTGCCCTGCGGAGCTAATTAAGCCGTTTATGCTGCAGATTTAGATTTCATTATTTGCAACATTTGCAGATTTTGCTGCAGAATTGTTGTGCATGCTTCACGTTTCATCAGGCTTAAACCAAAGAATAATGGAAATAAGAAACACAGAAGAACATGTATCTCAACAAGCTTTTGTGTTGTGGATTTGGACGGGTTTCCTGTGGGTTCAGAAGTTCTCTTTGATGTCCTATAGCAGCAGATGGCAATGTAAGGTTGTGTATGGATAATTAATGTTGTTTGTGGTGTTGGGAGATGGCAGATTGCTCGCTGTATAATAGGACCAGCTCCTCTTTCTACACAATAAATAAATGCAATATAATCAGTTTTGCATAGGTTTCATATAGTTGTATTTATTTTTTCTTTATTTTCTGCATAACTTCTCCTGCAAGTTAAAGAGATTATTATCTGTTCGTACACAGCAGGGTTTTTTTCAAAAAATGTTGTGATTTTTGCTGTTTTTTTTCTTCAGACAGATGTTCAGTGAGTCACCAGGAAAATATCAAACAATCTACAAACAGTTTTTTTCTTGTTTTGTTTTCACAGTTTTTTTAGGTATTTTTTAATACAAATGGAGCATCCTCTAAATGTAGGTATCTATGCTTTTTCCTATAGAAAAATAGAAACATCAAACACAAAAAATTAACTCAGTGTGAGGGGAGACTAAGCCCAGCTTCACGTGTTACGTGTATGGTTTGGATTTTACACGTGAATTTCAAAACTAAAATCCGCCGTGTTTCTCGATCTAATCCGCGCAGATTTTCCACAGTTATTCATGCACATTTTTTTGTTACTCAAATACACCAAAAATAAGCAGCAAAATAATGCCAGGCCAATTGTTTATCGGATTTAAGGTTCCCATTGATATGAATGGGTAAAATTCACAGAAAGGTTCAGTTTCCTGCCGTAGCCCGGTATCTTGCCAGACTACTATTCTCAACATTGTCCCCTGCTGGTGCTGATCGCAGCGCAAGCAGGGGACAATGATGAGGGCAGCATTCAGCACCCGGCGCTTAGGAACAGCGCTAACTGTATCGCTAATTCCCAGGCACCTGTACGTATCACACGGATGACACACGGATGTCATCCGTGTGTCATCAGTGTGGGACGTTTTGCGACCTGTGCAGCCGGTAAAAAATGGACATATCAGTGTGTTTTGCACACGGACACACATCCGTGGAAACATGCTGACATGTGCACATCTGCATGTGTAAGTGTCTCCAGTACTTGTGAAAACGGTGACCACACGTACCAGAGACACTGATGTCTGAAAGAGCCCTTAGACAACTAGAGAGCACCACATCCTACTTAAACTTCCAGCTTATTGCTGGAGGCTGCCAGATATAGTCTTTTGCTCCTCTGGATTAGTCCTGTCTGATCAGCGCCTGTGTAGTATCATTGTTTCCTATTTTGACCTTGACTTGCTTTCCTGACTACTCTAGGGTATTCTGAATTTGTACTTTTCCTGCCCTCTTGTTTCTGACTACGGCTGCCAGCCTGCACCACAGGCCAGCAATTTATTCTGTTCTCACAGCCCAAGGGCTTCTGTTTAAGTCCAGATCCCTGTACAGGGGTTAAAGGGTGAAGGCCAGCGTAACTCCTGGGATCTGGTAAGTGGAGTGGTTTGCGCTAAGTCTACCCATGGTAGACATTTTATAGCTGCCAGAACATTGAAGAGCCACATTACGCATAGTACTTGCTCCTCCAATGACTGTCTTTCTGATGTAAGATTATCATCCATTGCTCAGCTGCTTCTTGGATTTTGCTCAAGTATAATGTGTTTATTTCCAGTTATCACAGCAGGTTTTTTCCTCAAATTATCCTAGACTAGATAACTCATTATGGGGAATTCTATGCATTAGGCGTCTATACCGGCAATCAAGAAGGCTTTACTAAAGAACAGCCATCTGTACAGTAGACACAAAATGCATTTTAAAATGTAAGCCCCGGAGATGAACCAACCTTGTGTAGAATCTTAAAAAAAAAGTAAAAGGAGATAATCCCAACAAAACAAGGACTGGGTCCGGTCCCCAAAGGAGAAGTATCGCTGAATAATATATAGAACATCTGGCGGAGAGCATTATCTATTTTCATGATTCATAAGTCAGCAGTACAAACAAGGATTTACCTGATGTAGCCGCACATGATTACACTCACCTCCCGATAATAGACCCGAATCTTGTGTTCAGCCGCTAAAACACTTTACATAATCAGGGAAAATGAGAGTTTTACATTTCATGCAGCAATAAAGGAGAATTTGTCTGTGTGCGACTCCATATCTTCTCCCATGTTTGCTTATAAATAAGCTTGAAATGACTGAGTAACCGATAAATATGTTTGGTAGGAGAACTTTTTGAAGCTAGATGAAAAAATAATGAAAAATAAAATGAGTTAATCCAATAGCCCAACAAACCCATGTTATACCACCAAGCTATTATATCAGTAGATGCAGGGAAGGGCATACCGTATAGCAGACCAGCGAGCCCTCCACTTTTAGGTCAGTGATGTCCACATATTGCAGATGTGGTGCTCCGTGTGCAGGAGCCGCCTGCTATTTATTTGCACTCGTGTGGTCCATAAATCAGACCAAAGTTGTGCATGCTGCAATTATTTTCCATGCAGAACATTGGTCCATATAGAAAATCGTCCATTTGCACTGGCATGTTGGCTATAATTGGTGCTCTCAGTGCGCGATCAGTGGTGCAAACGGATGGACTGAATGAGCCATAAGTGGAAGAAAACATGTGAGTCCAAGATCACGGCCACTTGCGGTTGGTGGGGCTTTCAACCAGTTGGTGTTTGGCTGCACAATTTGCTTGTAGTATCACTGTTTTATCTGCAAAACTGAGAGACTATTAACAATTAAGGCGAGGCACTGCGTATTACCCTGCCACTTGCTTCCACAGTTCCTCTGAGTGACACACAACTCAATGACATCACTTTCCTACGCTATGTGACCTGGCTCAGGTAGCAGTAGTCCACCTGAGTATTCAGGTACTTGGCATCCACATTGCAAAAGATGACTGCTTCTTGCTCCTGAACCCCCTGACATACCTAGCTTTGCTGCATTGCTGTGCCAGCTCTATTATATTGAGAGAGACTGGAAGGACACAAAGAGCAGATAGGGTCTTATCTAGGAAACAGATATGGTGGAGATAGCACAACTGTGCTCACCTGGTTTGGGTTGTGTACTCAGAACCACTGAAAATGCTTAAGGCTGCTGTAGACCCACGAGGAGGTAAAAGCATCGATATTGGAAAAAGAAATGGCTTGATTCCACGCTGCTGTAGGAAGAAGAGTGACGGATGCCAGTCTAATTGTAAATGGTTTAATCGTCAACACGTTTCGAAGCAGATAGCTTCTTCATCAGGACAATCACGCGTTAACGATTAAACCATTTACAATTAGACTGGCATCCGTCACTCTTCTCTCTACAGCAGCACAGAATTTGTTTTTCCAGTATCGAAGCTCTGCTGTATTGGACTCAGATATACTCAGCTTTGCTACATCACTGAGTCAACTTTACTATATTGCTGTGTACAGTATATTGCTGTGTCAGCTCTGCTACATCGCTGAGTGAATTCTGCTATTTAGCTGGGTTAGCTCTGCTATATTGGACTCTGCTCTACTATTTTGCTGCGTCACACAGAGGATTTGATATGAGGGCTCACTACATCCATAGTCCATATAGTGTTTCCTGGCTTGGTGTGTATAGGTGCCAGCGTTCCGCTGACCATTTACTTCGCAAATATAGAGCGACACATCCAAGGAATAAAATTACACTGAGAGGATTCACAAGTTTGCAGTCACTATGTGATTTGTACCCCAAGCCTGGACAACCTCTTTATTCTCTTATTATTGTTTTTTTAAACATTCAACCAAAATGAAAAGTAAGTTACCCCAAGTCTGAACAACCCCTTTAAGGTTTTGCAGCTGTTTGACTTGTGTTCAGACTATGAGTAAGGGCGTTATTGTTATTTCGGAAATGCGTCAGTCTTTCAGGGCTATCATGTGAACCATTTCTATTGCAAAGGTATTTTTAAACATTTTTGCTATGCAATAAAGAAGTTTTCATTATTTTATTCCTTGGGTGTGCTGCTCTTTTTCTCTAGATTTTGCTGTGTCAGCTCTGCAGTATTGCTACATACCCAGCTCTGCTACATCTCTGAGTCAGCTCTTTTATATCTTTAGGTCAGCTTTGCCATTCAACCCTCTTTTCTTCATAGCTCTACTACTCTGGTTTCTCAACACTGGGTTAACTATGCTGCTTCTCCGGACCTTCTCTGGACCTGCTCTGCTCTTGAACCTACTGTGCAACTCAACTCTGCTACACCAGTCATTGTTTACTGAGTCTACTCTACTCCCTAAAGGATTATAACTCTGCTACCCTGCCCTAGTTGCCATCTTGCTGCTACAGCCTCCATTGTAGAGGAGGCTGGACCACTCCGCTGCACCAACGTCACCTGTCTGTGCTCATCAGAGACATAACACTCTCCTGATTACTCCGCCTTCCCCTCTCATGCACTTTCCTCATGCTAATGGAGAATTTCTTATGCACATGCTCCAGTCGGTTACATTTTCTTGTTCTCCACGCCAGTAGCCCTGCGTGCTCCCATGTGTTGTAATTCCTGGGCCTGTATAAGGCTCCCAAGACTCACACCTGGGTCTTGGTATTGTTTTAACACTAGCTGGTAACTTTTTCAGTTGTCTGTGCACAGTTCCAGTCCACAATCATCAGTATGTCTACTGCTTGTCTGTGGTTTCCCGTCCACGAGCTGCTAGTCTGCGGCTTCCAGAAACCTTGCTACAGGTCAGTAGAGGACGTCACCTGCTTGCCTGCAGTTTCCAGTTTCACACAACCTGCCTGTTATTTCCAGGTCGTCTTCTTGGCTGTCTGCGGCTTCCAAGATATTCAAATTTTCCAGTTTCTCCGGAGTTCTGGCTGTTACCTGTCCCCGGTCTTCTACAAACACTTCTATGTGTCCGCCTGCGGTTTTCAGGACATCCTCCTGGCTGTGTGTGGCTTCCATGGTATTAGACTTTCTTGTTACTACAGACTTTTGTCTTTTACCTGTATGTGTCTCCATGAAGCCTCCTGTCTGCCTGCAACTTCCAATCCTAGATGTCTCCAGCCTGTCACCGCTATCCCGCCTGCGTGCCTGTAGTCTCCTGGGCGTTTTCCATCTGCCAGTAGTTTCCAGCATCCTGCCTGCTTGCCTATGGTTTCCTGGACATTTACCTGGTGGTGGTTTCTAGAATCCTGCATGCTTCCCTGTGGTCTCCTGGCTGTGTCCGGCCTGATAGCTGTTTGATGGATGTTTCCTGCCTTTGGTTTCCAGCATAACGCCTGCTTGTCTGTGGTTTCCAAGACTTTATTAAGTCTTTTGGCATGCCTTCTAGGTGTCCACCTATGGCTTCCAGGACATCTCCTGTCAGCTTGCAATTTCCAGGACCTTATTAAAACTTTTAGTTTGCCTTCTAAGTGTCCACCTGCTTGCTTGTGGTCTCCTGGAGTCTCCCGCTTGCCTGTGGTTTCCAGCATCTAGCATTCCACCTGTCTACCTATGGTTCCCAGTCCCTCAGATGTCCATGTTCCCCATACTCCACCTAGCTGCTGCACCGACGCTTGCGGCCCATGTGCCAACCCAGACCTTGGGCTTAGAGGATCCACCGCGCCCAGTGAGCCGCTACGTGTAACAGAATTACTGCAGCCGCATCCCCCTTCTCTCTGTCATGTAGTTAGTAAATGTACAAAAAATTTTTTAGTGTAAAACTAAGTGCCAACATGCAGGGAAAGTGGAACTACGGGCTTCCAGAAGGTGCAGAAGATCTATTAATAAGTTTTATATATTCATATGTGCTACTGATATATGCCAAAAGTTATAAAAATATGCAAATATTAATAAGTCAACAAAGCGGATAATGTAAAGTTTGCATTTCATAATGTCCAAATACACCGAAGAAACAATTGTTCATCTTGTAAGGTGATACATTAGGCATTTCATCGCCAGCCATGACACAATGCTGAAACTGGATGCACTAAACAGTCATTTAAATGTAAATTATTTACTTGTTTTAGGTGGCGTATCGTTGTCGTAGATTGCTTACGGCTCCCGGTAAAAAATGTCCTATGCAGAGAGATAATATCTGTGTGATCCGTAGTAACGCTTTGTCTTTCTTATAACGTAAACCAGAGACCCGAGGTTTTTTTTTTGCAAATTAATATGTGTTTATACAAAATCCAGTCTACAAAGAGGACATATTTCACATTGATGGGGTAATAAAAAAAGGCAAAATACAACCCGTGCACTCCCAGGAAATACTAGATGTGTGTGGAGGACAAATTACCATTAAACTGTTCTATAATTGTACAATAAATTTGGTTAACGCTGTAGACTCATTACAATATTATGCATGGCTAGCTGAAAAGCAGATTACAGCTGAACTTGTACTTGCGTCTGCTGAGCAGGGATATCAAGCTTTTTCCTACACTACATTAGCATTTACCAAAAACTGTTAACTGGAAACACAGATTTATTCAGAGCTTGGAACCAGTAGCGATATCCATGCATAATAATGATGAGAAATAATATTCAACGAGTCCAGATTTTTAGGAAGTTAACTTACATGTAACCTCTGGAAAACTTTCCAAAATAGCAAAATGAAGAATTTTAGACAAGGAACCAAACAGAAATTAACTATTAAAGGGGCATAGTGTAAAAAGGGTTGTCTGGGTCAGAATAGAAAGAAATAAAAGAAAACCTATCACCAATCACCTGAAACCTTTTATTCCAATTCTAATGCTATTTATGCCCCCAATGGCCTCTGATTCCTGGACCCTTGTGACACACAGGAAATGCCAGTCAACCAATCATAGGCTGAGGAGTGTCACTGCTGTACCCAATGATTGGCTGAGGCGTGTCACTTCTGTATCCAGTGATTGGCAGAGGAGTGTCACTGCTGTACCCAGTCATTGGCTGAGGAGTGTCACTGCTGTACCCAGTCATTGGCTGAGGAGTGTCACTGCTGTAGCTAATGATTGGCTGAGGAGTGTCACTGTTGTACCCAGTGATTGGCTGAGGAGTGTCACTGCTGTACCCAGTGATTGGCTGAGGAGTGTCACTGCTGTATCCAGTGATTGGCTGAGGAGTGTCACTGCTGTACCCAGTGATTGGCTGAGGAGTGTCACTGCTGTACCCAGTGATTGGCTGAAGAGTGTCACTGCTGTATCCAGTGATTGGCTGAGGAGTGTCACTGCTGTATCCAGTGATTGGCTGAGGAGTGTCACTGCTGTACCCAGTGATTGGCTGAAGAGTGTCACTGCTGTATCAAGTGATTCGCTGAAGAGTGTCACTGCTGTACCCAATGATTGGCTGAGGAGTGCCACTGCTGTACCCAATGACTGGCTGAGGAGTCTCACTGCTGTACCCAGTGATTGGCTGAGGAGTGTCACTGCTGTACCCAATGATTGGCTGAGGCGTGTCACTGCTGTATCCAGTGATTGGCAGAGGAGTGTCACTGCTGTACCCAGTCATTGGCTGAGGAGTGTCACTGCTGTACCCAGTCATTGGCTGAGGAGTGTCACTGCTGTAGCTAATGATTGGCTGAGGAGTGTCACTGCTGTACCCAGTGATTGGCTGAGGAGTGTCACTGTTGTACCCAGTAATTGGCTAAGGAGTGTCACTGCTGTACCCAGTGATTGGCTGAGGAGTGTCACTGCTGTACCCAGTGATTGGCTGAGGAGTGTCACTGCTGTATCCAGTGATTGGCTGAGGAATGTCACTGCTGTACCCAGTGATTGGCTGAAGAGTGTCACTGCTGTATCCAGTGATTCGCTGAAGAGTGTCACTGCTGTACCCAATGATTGGCTGAGGAGTGCCACTGCTGTACCCAATGATTGGCTGAGGAGTCTCACTGCTGTACCCAGTGATTGGCTGAGGAGTGTCACTGCTGTACCCAGTGATTGGCTGAGGAGTCTCACTGCTGTATCCAGTGATTGGCTGAGGAGTGTCACTGCGGTACCCAATGATTGGCTGAGGAGTGTCACTGCTGTACCCAGTGATTGGCTGAGGAGTGTCACTGCTGTAGCTAATGATTGGCTGAGGAGTGTCACTGTTGTACCCAGTGATTGGCTGAGGAGTGTCACTGCTGTACCCAGTGATTGGCTGAGGAGTGTCACTGTTGTACCCAGTGATTGGCTGAGGAGTGTCACTGCTGTACCCAGTGATTGGCTGAGGAGTGTCACTGCTGTACCCAGTGATTGGCTGAGGAGTGTCACTGCGGTACCCAATGATTGGCTGAGGAGTGTCACTGCTGTACCCAGTGATTGGCTGAGGAGTGTCACTGCTGTAGCTAATGATTGGCTGAGGAGTGTCACTGTTGTACCCAGTGATTGGCTGAGGAGTGTCACTGCTGTATCCAGTGATTGGCTGAGGAGTGTCACTGCTGTACCCAGTGATTGGCTGAGGAGTGTCACTGCTGTACCCAATGATTGGCTGAGGAGTCTCACTGCTGTATCCAGTGATTGGCTGAGGAGTGTCACTGCGGTACCCAATGATTGGCTGAGGAGTGTCACTGCTGTACCCAGTGATTGGCTGAGGAGTGTCACTGCTGTAGCTAATGATTGGCTGAGGAGTGTCACTGTTGTACCCAGTGATTGGCTGAGGAGTGTCACTGCTGTACCCAGTGATTGGCTGAGGAGTGTCACTGTTGTACCCAGTGATTGGCTGAGGAGTGTCACTGCTGTACCCAGTGATTGGCTGAGGAGTGTCACTGCTGTATCCAGTGATTGGCTGAGGAGTGTCACTGTTGTATCCAGTGATTGGCTGAGGAGTGTCACTGTTGTATCCAGTGATTGGCTGAGGAGTGTCACTGCTGTACCCAGTGATTGGCTGCGGAGTGTCACTGCTGTATCCAGTGATTGGCTGAGGAGTGTCACTGCTGTAGCCAATGATTGGCTGAGGAGTGTCACTGTTGTACTCGGTGATTGGCTGAGGAGTGTCACTGCTGTATCCAGTGATTGGCTGAGGAGTGTCACTGCTGTATCCAGTGATTGGCTGAGGAGTGTCACTGCTGTATCCAGTGATTGGCTGAGGAGTGTCACTGCTGTACCCAGTGATTGGATGAGGAGTGCCACTGCTGTACCCAGTGATTGGCTGAGGAGTGCCACTGCTGTACCCAGTGATTGGCTGAGGAGTGTCACTGTTGTACCCAGTGATTGGCTGAGGAGTGTCACTGCTGTACCCAGTGATTGGCTGAGGAGTGTCACTGCTGTATCCAGTGATTGGCTGAGGAGTGTCACTGCTGTACCCAGTGACTGGCTGAGGAGTGTCACTGCTGTATCCAGTGATTGGCTGAGGAGTGTCACTGCTGTAGCCAATGATTGGCTGAGGAGTGTCACTGTTGTACTCGGTGATTGGCTGAGGAGTGTTACTGCTGTATCCAGTGATTGGCTGAGGAGTGTCACTGCTGTATCCAGTGATTGGCTGAGGAGTGTCACTGCTGTATCCAGTGATTGGCTGAGGAGTGTCACTGCTGTACCCAGTGATTGGCTGAGGGTGCCTCTAGTAGTCAACTACAATCCAAATCTGGAGGCTCTAAGGAGAGCTGCTGGGAAACTACAGCCTTTACTACAAAAAGATGCCCGATTACAATCCATATTTCAAGACCCCCCACTTCTGTGCTTCAGGCAGCCCCCAAATCTAAGAAGCATCATTGTCAGAAGTTCCCTGTCATCTCCACCAGCTACAGGTACCTTTCCTTGAACCAGAAAAAATATAAAACCTGTCCGTTTATAATGACGATAGACAAGATAAAGATTCCCAATTCACATCAGGACTATAAAATCCCAGGTACGTTCAGCTGCATCACATCTAATGTAGTGTACTTAATTATATGTACCAAATGTCCAGCTGGGGGTCTTTATGTAGGGGAGACGAGGCAAAAACTTAAGACAAGGATGAATTCTCATCACCACACAATAAAAGAAGAAAAAATAGATCTACCTGTAGCCGAACATTTTTGTTCCCCTGATCACAGCATAAAAGACATGAAATTACTGGTATTAAAAGGTAACTTCAAATCTCAGAGAGAAAGGAGAATCTCGGAATATAAACTGACGGGGACCATTGACACCTTGAGAGCAGGAATGAATGTGTTGCATGGATTTATGTCATTCTACATCAACTAAGGAATGTGCCCATCAGACTTTTGGGGTCATCACAACACTGCACCAAACAATAAAACTTTCACAGTCCTTATCTATGAACTGCTAAAATATTTACAGCCAGAAATGTTTATCTCTCCCATAGTAATAGTTCTGCTTTTCATCATCTGTCTCATCTATTGCATTATTTCTGTGCCCTGTTGTGTATAAATATGTGACTCTTCAGATGTTGGGTTATACTATGCCTGATGAAGAGACCTGAGTAGTCTCGAAAGCTTGCAATCTGTTACCATCTTTTCAGTTAGCCATTAAAAGGTATCAACCACTGAGGACTCTCAAATCTAAATATTTTTCACTGCTGTACCCAGTGATTGGCTAAGGAGTGTCACTTCTGTACCCACTGATTGGCTGAGGAGTGTCACTGTTGTACCCAATGATTGGCTGAGGAGTATCACTGCAGTACCCAGTGTTTGACTGAAGAGTGTCACTGCTGTACCCAGTGATTGGATGAGGAGTGTCACTGTTGTACCCAGTGATTGGCTGAGGAGTGTCACTGCTGTACCCAGTGATTGGCTAAGGAGTGTCACTTCTGTACCCACTGATTGGCTGAGGAGTGTCACTGTTGTACCCAATGATTGGCTGAGGAGTATCACTGCAGTACCCAGTGTTTGACTGAAGAGTGTCACTGCTGTACCCAGTGATTGGATGAGGAGTGTCACTGTTGTACCCAGTGATTGGCTGAGGAGTGTCACTGCTGTACCTAGTGATTGGCTGAGGAGTGTCACTGCAGTACCCAATGTTTGACTGAAGAGTGTCACTGCTGTACCCAGTGATTGGCTGAGGAGTGTCACTGCTGTACCCAGTGATTGGCTGAGGAGTGTCACTGCTGTACCCAGTGATTGGTTGAGGAGTGTCACTGCTGTACCCAGTGATTGGCTGAGGAGTGTCACTGCTGTACCCATTGATTGGCTGAGGAGTGTCACTGCTGTACCCAGTGATTGGCTGAGGAGTGTCACTGCTGTACCCATTGATTGGCTGAGGAGTGTCACTGCTGTACCCAGTGATTGGCTGAGGAGTGTCACTGCTGTACCCAGTGATTGGCTGAGGAGTGTCACTGCTGTACCCAGTGATTGGCTGAGGAGTGTCACTGCTGTACCCAGTGATTGGTTGAGGAGTGTCACTGCTGTACCCAGTGATTGGTTGAGGAGTGTCACTGCTGTACCCAGTGATTGGCTGAGGAGTGTCACTGCTGTACCCAGTGATTGGCTGAGGAGTGTCACTGCTGTACCCAGTGATTGGCTGAGGAGTGTCACTGCTGTACCCAGTGATTGGCTGAGGAGTGTCACTGCTGTACCCAGTGATTGGCTGAGGAGTGTCACTGCTGTACCCAGTGATTGGCTGAGGAGTGTCACTGCTGTACCCAGTGATTGGCTGAAAAAAAAAGTTGCTTCTCCTTCTCCATTTAGTCACATCAAACAAGGTCCCCGATTCCAAACAACAATCTAAAACACTCTTTTTTTATAGAGAGAGACCTGTCAATCAGGCTGACCTGGGCGGAGACAAGCTGTGGGGATCCGCCCCCTTAACTCTTCTCTATGTGCTCTGCTTGTTTTTAAACTATATTTTCTCCAAATCAATGCAGCATTTTAGAGTAAAATGATATCTGTAGTTTGGGGAAAGTGAATCCCTTTATTCTGCATTTATAAAGTACATTTTTGCTGATTACATAAATGTTGAATTTCTCTTTAAGATTATGTAAAATATCTCTATTATTGCGAGCGCTCGCTTTTGCAAATGAACACATTTACATTCTGTATGAAAACTTCAGCAAAACTGTTCTCTCCCAAGGCTCCCTGCCATCTCGATACACTAATCCATGCAGACATTTATATTTACCCTATTTAGAATTCTTTACCAAGTCCCAGTATTCTTATTATATCACAACGGATGCAATATATCATAGGAAATAATAACTATAACACAGAGGTCATGGGAAGCCATGATCACACGCGGATCCATAGGGTGCAGGACATTTATAAATACCTTATGGTGGAATAAGAGATTTTGAAATCACCTTGATTTTAAATTCTGAATTTGGGCCGTATGATAAATGCTCATAGCTTTATATGTCTGATACAAAGCACGAACCTCTTGTAGAGACATAGTTAAAGGCACATCCAGGATTTTTTACAAATTGACTAAAAAACGGGAGATGTGATAAAAAAAAACTATTGATTAAAAATCCCACAAAGTTTCAGTGTTCCTGCTGCATTATCTTTGTGGTTCTCTGTGCATCACGATAGATGGGTGGGCATTTGACCTAAATTGCTTTATTAGAGGGTGTACGCAATGCAATATTGTACTTAAAGGGTCATTCTCAAAAGATTAAGATATGCCCTATCCGTAGGGATAGGAAATAACTTGATGATCGCGGGAACCAACATTAATCTAAAAAATGACGTACTGCATGCATAGCCTTTGCTTCATTCATTGTCTATGGGACTGATAAAAATAGCAGAGCGCTGTACTTGGTAGACCCATAGACAATGAATGGGCAATGAATGGGACAAAGCCTTGTTCTCAGGGTTCCAGAGCTCGGAACCACTGGCGGACACAGACAGAAAGGGCCCCTGTGTAAGAACAGTATATGGGCCCTTTGCAGCCCAAGAGTTCATCATAATGTACACTGCTCAAAAAAATAAAGGGAACACTTAAACAACACAATGTAACTCCAAGTCAATAACACTTCTGTGAAATCTACCTGTCCAGTTACGAAGCAACACCGATTGTGAATCCATTTCTCCTGCTGTTGTGCAAATGGAACAGACAACTGGTAGAAATGATTAGCAAGATACCCCCTATAAAGGAGCGGTTCTGCAGGTGGTGACCACAGACCATTTCTCTGTTCTCATCCTTTTTGGCTGTTGTTTTGGTCAGTTTTTCATTTTGCCATTGGTTTCACCTCTAGAGGTACAGTAGCATGAGGCGGTGTCTAAGGTACAACCCACAGAAGACCATCCGCACCCTCATCAGGAGCATGCCCAGGCGTTGTAGGGAGGTCATACAGGCACGTGGAGGCCACACACAATACTGAGCCTCATTTTGACTTGTTTTAATGACATTACATCATGGTTGGATCATCCTGTAGTGTGTTTTACCACTTTAATTTTGGGGGTGACTCCAAATCCAGGCCTCCATTGGTTAATAAATGTGATTTCCATTGATGATTTTGTTGTCAGCACATTCAACTTTGTACAGAACAAAGTATTCAATGAGAATATTTCATTCATTCATATCTAGGATGTGTTATTTGAGTGCTCCCTTTATTTTTTTGATCAGTGTACTATTCCACATGTTTTGGAGGGGGGAATTACCTCTTGGGTCCCTGTGCGTCCGCACAGGTTGCAGCAATGATGTGTCGGCCACAGCTCTGCATCTCAGAAGTTGGACTTCCAGCGATCAGAAAATTGTCCCTATCTTTTGGTTAAGAAGAACTTGATTTTTTTGGGAAGAACCCTAATTGCATCAATTTTCTATTGATGATACACAATAGATTGATGATATGGGGTACACAGATTTTTTTAATGCATTTTTTGTGGTCTTGCACTCTATATCTAACATTTTAGTAGAAAGTTGTATGGAAAGTCCATCACGTTAGACCTCCTCTTCATTTCTGAAATAAAAGCGTGAGAAGATTACCAGAAAAAGGAAAATGTAGGAAACAGCATATGCTTGATGGTGTCTATCTTATTGATGAGCCAGATTTTTAGCTGTGTACAAACTGGCAGCAGTGCATTTACTTGTCAACAATTTCAAGAAGAAATTTAAGAAAAAAGCAAAACAAAAAGACAACAAAACCCCTAAATGCTCTTCTCCGTTGTCGGATAATACATCAAACAGATGCACAAATGATCTGCTTCCTGCCAATGTATCTACCAATCTTACTAAAATAGCTTCTGGAAGTAATGTTCCCGCTCACTGAATGAGAATCATAGAAGACGTTCTAATCTTTTTGGCAAAGAATCAAACACAAACATCTCAGGGAAGGGTCTACAGATCCGCATCTCTCTTTTACTTCTGAGTGTTAGAGGGGGAAGTAAAAAAAGAATATTTGGCTGCGTGCACACAATGTCTTTTTCAGGAGGTTTCCGACACGGAAAGCTCCTGAAAACTCATCAGAATGAAATTATGGATGTCTATGGGAAAATGACTTGCTGTGCGTATATTCAGTGTTTTGTTGCTTTTTTTTAACCTCTTCAGAGTTCGGAATCCCCAGAAGGGTTAAAAGAAGTGACTGGTCCTGGCATTTTCCTCTCGGAGACGCTCTGTACTTTACAATACAAGTCAATGGAAAAGTTCAAAAGACGCCCAGACGTTTTGTGGAACGTTTTTGTTGAACGTTGTTTCGGCTTAAAAAAGCTAGCGGTTTCTTCATTATTCAATGGAGTGAAAAAGACAACCGGAAAACAACAATAAAAAGACATTAACTTTATTAGTAAGGCTATGTGTCCACTACGCAGAAATGAAGCAGATATTTTCCGGAGCATTTCTGCATGGCCTTGGCAGTAAAAACAAATGCGAATTTTACATGCGTTTTTTGATGCGTTTTTGACGCGTTTTTGCATGCGGATTTGCCATGCGTTTTTCCAATGCATTGCATAGACAAATCCGCATGCAGAAACGCACAAGAAACGGTCATGTCCAGATTTTTTCTGCAACTAAAATCCGCGCAGAAAAAATCCTGAACATGTGCACAGAACTTGCAAAATGTTAGGAAGTCATGGGATAAGGTATACAATGTATTTCTGAATCGCTTCCGGGCTGCAAATCCACACCAAAAAACGCATCGTGGGCACACAGCCTAAGGCTGAGTTCACACGATGCGTTTTTCATGCGTTTCCGTGGCGTTTTTGCAGTTGCGTAAACGCCGCGGAAACGCATGAAAAACGCATGGTAGAAGGGCAGCAATGTTCCCCAATGGAAATCCGCATGTGCTGTGCCCATGATGCGGATTTTTCCGCAGCGAAAACGCTGCGGTCAAAAATCCGCAGCATGTCAATTAATTTTGCGGAAACGCTGCTCTTTTGCCGCCATTGACTTGCATTAGACCGCATGGAATCCGCATCACTGTATATGTTGATGCGCTTTTCATGCGGTCTAATGTGCGGATGGTACCCGGGTGTGGATGAGAGGACTCTCATCCAGACCCAGGTACCATTAAAAAAAAAAGAATAAAATAAAAAATATATATATTCTCACCTTCTGACGGCCCGCGCTGCGTCCTGCCGGCTTCCCGGGCACTTCGCGGTTGAATGAAGGACCTTCGCTGACGTCAGAGTCATGTGACGGGTCACGTGACGCTGACGTCGGAAGGTCCTAAAGTCTTCACTGCCGGCAGCCGGGACCGAGCGAAGCAGGACACCGGGGGCCATCAGAGGGTAAAGTATATATTTATTTTTTATTTTTTGACATCACACACTATATAAATCCATGCCGGCTGCATGGATTTATATAGTGTGAAGTTGACAAGCACTTTCCAAGTGATGCTAAAATCGCTTGGGAAGCGCTTGTCAACCCGCATGCGGAAATGAAAGTGAAGAACGCTTCACATCCGGATGTCCCTGGCAGGAAAAACGCATGTACAATCCGCATGTACAATCCGCATGTACAATCCGCATGCGTTTTTTCCTGCCAGAGAGATGCAGAAACGCTCAGGAAAAAATCCTGAGCATTTCTGCATCGTGTGCACATACCCTAAAGGTATTTATTTTTTTTACTTCGGGCTTGAGAACTAACAGGCAAGTAGTTGCTAACTACCTGCCTGTGGTACACAGCACTGATATCTGCCGGCAAAGAGTGGTCACTGACAGCTCATGCCGGTGATTCAGAGACTTCCACTCTGCTCTGCCAGTGACTTCTCTTCCACTCTCTGTTGACGGGCGTCATGTTGATTGACAGCCGGCCTCCAACTGCTTAACTGTGGGTACTGTCAATCAGCATGATATCGGCAGCCACGCCCCATTAACAGAGCAGCCTGGAAGAAGAAGAGCTGCTCGGCTGAAGAGGAGCAGCTGCATTGCTGGCAGGAGACCACCACCGGTGACCACTCTGAGCCAGCGCCGGGTAGAACAGACAGGTAGGTAGATGCCTTTATTAGCAGGCAAGTACCTCTATTAGCAACTACCTGCCTGTTAGTTTTTAGACCCATAGTAAAAAAGATAAAATAGTTCCAGACAACCCCTTTAATGGCACTTTATAAAATATTACCTAGAAAAACTCCCTTATTGATTAGCAATGAAGTCTTACTTATTTTCTAGGAGTTTCAGTACTGTGTTCTGGTCAATCTTCATTAAACCACCACTGGTCCATTTATTGATGTAGAGTTAAAACCTAGCTCATGTGCAGCGTGTTTGCTCTTGTATGAGCAGAATATTTTGCTCTGATAATGTGCTGATCCCAATGAGTCAGGATCAGCATATGTGCACACCAAAATTTATTAGCCTGCCCACATAAAGGAAAACACTCTGCGCATGTAGTGGTTTTTACTTTTACGTCAGGCAACCATTGGTGAAGGGGTTGTTCATCATAGTCACTCACCCATTGTTACTCCTGTGGATCCATTGCAGGGTATTCCAGTGACTGGAAGCAATAAAATCCTGTTCTTCCATCACTTGACGATATGGCCTATGATTAGGTGTAGGTGTCAGGTGACTGGAATGGTGCATCGTCAGAGACACATCTGATGAAGCATTGTTTTGTCATGGTAAAATATATATATTATATAAAATCAATTAGTTTCTTTTAATAGATTACCTAATCAGTGTGAATAAATATACCGATGACGGAATAATCTATGTGTATGTATGTATGCAAATGTGTATATGCACATGGATTATGTTAATAGTTAATGAATATATAATTAATAGCTTCTATTCTTATTGTAGACACCAACAACTAAATGATTTCCTGGGAATGACGTATGGATGTGCACGGCTGATAACAGAGAGATTCATGTAGAGTTGGCAAAGATGGCGCTGAGAGACAAACTCACCCCTCCCATCAGAATTCCTAAGGCGTTACTAAGGTCAAAAGATACATGGACGAACAAATTACAGCATGCCGAGTTATCAGAAAAGAGCAATACATTTTACTAATCCCACCTAGGAGTAAAATACTATATAACCCCATGTCTACGTAATAAAGTATGCCATTTGCGTGGTTCAGTCTCTGAGTGAAGTTTTTCAACCAGATTAGCAGATTTGGTTAATTAGCTTCTTTGCATGCACTCAGACATCTTTAATTTGGAGGAGAGCAGTTACCTGGGGTATCTTAAATTGGTGAAACCTCCACAGTTTCAGTAACTGGACCGTTGCAATTAATCACAAGTCTTAGCAGTCAGGTGACCTAAGAAAGAGACGTTATCGCTTCCAGTTCCAACACAGATCACGGAAATGGCCTGTCCTGGATCCACTGGATAAAAAGTATTGTTGTGGTTGTCAATGTTTTCAACATGTCAGACAACCCCTTTAACAAACATTGACGATTGATGCTTAGAAGGTCCCTGTATGCCTAGCGGACGTTTGAGCCTTCATTTGCATTCGATGTAGGAGTATTTCAATGTACAAATTGCATCTTCAAAGAGGAAGAGAATTTGAACTCTAGTGCCACTTATAGCAATCCTAAAAAGTCAATATCGACCCTTTAACAAGCCTTGCCAAATGACTTAGGATAAAAGCCAAACCAGAAACTCAATTTGCAGACATATGTTTCGGGGTGTTGCCCCTCCTCAGTGCAAAGCATGATATCTGATTTGGCTGTATGAGTGTCATCTGACTAAGGTCTATGGGATAACAACTCTCCTTGTGGAAAGTGACCAGACAGTTTAAGAAGACTTATAGGCCATTCAATTCTCCTTTGGAAAATTTAACATGCAAATTTCCTCTTCAGAGAGGAAGAGGACTTGCCACCTATTGGAAGCAGCAATCCTAAAAATCAATATTAACCCTTCAATGAGCCTTGCCATATGAGTTAGGATTAAAGCCAAAGCAGAATCTTATTTTGCATATACGTGTTTCTGACTGTTGCCCCTCATCAGTGCAAAACAAGAGGTCTGATTTGGCTGTATGAGAGGCCTCGGACTGGGGTCTAAGTGGAAGTTTCTGCTTGTGGGGTGGAGAGTGACATGCCTGAAATGTTGGTGTAAGGAGACTTATAGACCATGCAATGCTCCTTTGGGAAGTTTCAAGTACGTTTTACAATGTGAAAGTGAAGAATATGGTAGCATGCATTACATAAAAATTGTGGCATTTAAGTTTTTCATTTTCTGTATTTTGTAGAAATCTTATTAGGATGCAAACAATTTCCATCATTTCATTAAACACTGTCCCTTTAAACGTCACCCATTTCCGCACCTTACTGAATCAATCTCAATATTCCTTGATTGTCAACATTTGTATGGCAGGTAGCAGCACTCCATCTATCAGATCTCGGGCTTTCACTGCTCCACTCTGCAAGAGCAGTAAACCGTATTATTTCAAGAGGGGAAGCATGAATTCTAAAGGAGATTTATTACGCATTCACTTCAGAGACATTTACTTTCTGTGCAATTAAAGTTCCCTCACAGGTCACTGAATGCCTGAAGAGCTGAGAAGGACGGAGCTCTCAATTTCCTGCTCTAAGTACTTAACCAAAAATTATTCCGTGTAAGTTCATATATAACATCCAGATGAAATTAAGTTAGAGCCAAACTCTTAGGACAAATGAGTTTTCAAAATGTCAGGGCAGCTGAACCCTGGTGAGTTTTTGGACTGATTTAGGAGAATGCTCGAGAGCTGAAAGCTGGAGAAGGTCTTATATTCTGTCTATGTCATGCATCGATCAGACAGGACATTGGGCACCGGGGAACGTTTCTCTGCTTACATTAGGCTGAATAAATACAAAAGAGGAAACACAAACTGAAATCAAATCGAGAACCGCGGGGAAGATTTTAATTGAATCACATCTGCATTGGCGCTCCGACAGCACAAAGTCTGGAAAGGCATTGAACAATTACAATATGCAAGTGAGGATACAGTAACATTTCTATAAATGCTACCCGGTGGTCTGGTCAGGAAATTCGAATGGTCTGGCACCGAAAGCTAAAATGGTCCCGACTCCCTACGTCTGATGTAATATGGTATCATCGGATGGCCAGGAGTAACGGAAATCTGGGCAAGTTTCAGAAATATTGAGTATACTGTTCCTGGACTTGGCATTAGTGCTGGGGGCACAGGCAATCTGAAGGAACATTTTGGTCACTTTATAAATATAAAAGCTATGTACACCTTTGCACAGATTTTTATTATTATTATTATTATTATTATTATTCATTTTCAAAGTTAAGCAAATTTCCAGTCTTCATTAAAACATTTCTATCATTTTGCTGCTGTAGAGTGTCTATACAACTTTATCTAGCTGAGTGTTCTGCAAAAATGTTACAAATCTGTAACAAATGTAACAAATCTTCCGTGGGCGTAATACTACTCAGATAACACAGGGTGAGGGTAAAACAGAGTGAAAATATTTTATTGAACCACCAAGCAGACAATAAACACATAGAACAGTCCCAGCAAATACCCAAGATGGTGCAAAATCACACAGTCTCACCCCTCCACTGGCCTGATGGGAATAGAACAGCTGCGACTTTGGGACTTCCAGGGCCAACTACCTCAACCAGTGGCCCCCTGCTTTTGGAGGCCCCCCTCAGAGTAGAGGTAGCGGCAAGCTTAAGAAACTGATAGTCCATAGAGGTACAAGGCCAGGAGAACCGAGAGTCCCACCCTGGTCTCTCAGAGAGTTTCCATGGGGCCATATGACCAGCTGGTCCCAATATGGCTTCTCCGAATGTCTCCATGGGTTTAGGCGACCAGAGGTCCCCACCTTGCAACCCCAAACAACATATCCATGGGGCCAAGTGACTTCATCGTCCCAACCTGGTCTCCCCAAATGTTTCCATGGGTTGTCTGATGGTCAATGGAGCAGATCCGTATTTTTCCAGTCAGGGTCATATACCCTTAGGCTGGAGTCATGTAGAATCCAAATCTGTGTCTCTTTGGATAAAGTCATGCTACCAAGCTGATGGTCTGAAGAGAGTCTGATCTTTGATTCTCCTTATAAAGTCTCTTTCAATTCTCTGTTTTCAATTTTGCCTGCTACAGAGACATGTCTTACTTAAATAGATCACATTTGTTCTTTCAATTACACATCCACAGGGCACAGGTCTCATTGTTTGAGCATTTAATCAATTTACATAGTTGGTATAGCAGGGGGCTCTTGTAAATAAACATCTAGCTGGCTATAGTACAATATGCAATTAGCATAGTATCAAACATCAGAGAAAACAACATTCAAGGTTATACAAATACTGGTCTGTCTTTCTTGACCCACAAAATAAACACATACATTACAAGTCAACAAAGATAATAGTGTATTTCCCAAAGTTGCAGCTGTTCTATCCCAGGCGGGCCAGCAGAAGGGGGAGACTATAATGTTGTACCATCTTGGGTATTTGCTGGGACTGTTCTATGTGTTTATTGTCCGTTTGGTGGTTCAATAAATTATTGGCACACTGCTTTACCCTCACCCTGTGTTGTCTGAGTAGTGATACGCCAACGGAAGACTCCGGGTCTTCACAGGGGTCATTATACAGTATGGAGTGCTATGTAAGGCCATTATACTGTATGGAGGACTCTTTGTGGTCATTATACTGTATGGAGGGCTGTGTGGATTACAGTTGGAGAATTATACTGTGATGGGGTCACAATCATACTGTGATGGGGTCACCATTCTTTGTTGGGGGGATTGAGGGAGAGGGGTACAGTAGGGTCATCATACCGTGCGTGTAGAGGAATTCACTGCGGGGGTATCATACTGTGCTTGGGGGCACTTTTGTTTGCATTATACTTTATTATCTGTATTATTTAAGGTTTTTTTATCCTTTGTTATTACATATTTAAATTAGGCCATTGGGCCGTATGCTTTTTACTGCTTTTACATAACATACATTATATTATTCCAATATTTTATTCTAAGATCTATTAATTAAAATGTACTTTGTTCATGGGACAAGTCATTTAAGTTTGTTTCCATCTGAAAAGGTTCATTGTTATATTTGTTGATAAGGAAAAAGTTCCTCAATTGTAGACATTTTTTTTCATAGATATCAAGGTTGTCCAAGCTTTTAATTTTAGCCCTCTGTGTGTATTTGAGTTTGACATCCCCGACATAAAGTGACTGCAGACTTTTGTCCCAACACCAGACAACCCCTTTAAACCACCAAATTTATCACTTTACACAAATCGTACATACAGTGGAAAATATTCCCTTTCCAGACGAGCATTACTTGTACGGTGTGAATTCAGGTCAGTCATTAGCGACAGCAGAACGTCATACGAGGTGGCACAGATACTTGCAGGGCTATGTACAGTTACATGGGAGCACTCATTCCTTCCCTTGCACTGCAGCACAATCCCGGCAGCCCTGTGTCAGGGAGGCTGCGGATGATGAGTGCTAGAAGCCGCAGGGCATGACACTTCTTATATGGTTGTATGTAAGTATATGTCTCATTACTTGTGCTCCATTCAGTATATTGCTCTGGGCAGATGCATAACATAACATATATGCTGTATATTTACACACTCACTGTATCCTCCCAGACGAGTATTGATCAGTATTTACAGTGAAGAAATAGATTTAAAAGTACTATGACTGAAAATGTCTGTATATTGGAAGGTTCCCCCAATTACCGTTTGTAACTGTTGCGTGCCGGCAGCAAGTGCTCTATTTCTTTGCATCATAACCACAGGAGAAATTACTCACGTATTACTTAAAGAAGTTTTCAGTGTTCACAATGTGCCTAAGGTTAACAGGCGGGTAGTTGCTACCTACCTGCTTGTTGTACCCGGCGCTGATCTCTGCTGGCACACCGTGGTTACAGACTGCTGCTGCTGCCGCCGATTCAGCGGCTTCTACAGACATCACATTATCAGGACAGTGGCTTCTCTTCCGCTCTGCTCTGCTCACGGGATGTGACTGCCAACGTCCTGCTGATTGACTGCAAGATCCTCGCTTTCTAACTGCAGGGAGCCGGCTGTACATTACCATGATGTCGGCAGTCAACAGAGAAGCCTGGAAGTGAGGCCGGCAGTCAACAGAGCAGCTTGGAAGAAGAGCTGCTCTGTTGACAATCAGCAGGATCGGTTGATGACCGCTCTGAGCCAGCAACTATCTGCCTGTTAGTTTTTAGGCATATAGTAAAAAAAATCCTGAATAACCTCTTTAAAAGAGTATCCTCAAGTTTGGAAGTCATTCTCTAGCAATGGGATAGTGGATAACTTTTTGATCGCTGATGGTTCAACCTCTGGGACCCCAACTGATTCCAAGAACTGTGGTTCTGAAGATCCCTGTGTCAATTTAGCATTAGACATTCACTGCCGCTCCATTCATTCTAAATGGGACCACTGGAGATGTCCAAGCTCAACTGGTTCTCAGCACTCCCAGAAGAATGAATGGAGCACTTGATTGTCCATCACTTCCAACAATTGAACCCCCAGCAATCAGGAAGTTATCCCCTATCCGATGAATAAGCGATAAATTGAAAACTTGAGAACACCCCTTTAAATCAATAGGCTATCTGTGTGATGCACTGAAATACCAGGTCCTCCAGAGCAAGAGATGTCCTCTGAAGCAGCTCTCCACTATAGTAGATAAGGGACCTGAGTGTATGGCCCCTTATAATCTCTCAGGACAGGGTATTCGGAAATTAGTTTTCCAAATCAGATAACCCCTGTAATTCTACATTTTACTGACATTGATGAAGAAGTAGACTGGTCTATACCCAGAGAAATAATGATCATGGACCCCTTAATAGCCAGTTTTAAAAGCTCTTCAGCTAGGTTGGGACAATGCCTTTAAGAAAATATTTTTCTTAGACATTTTTCACATTCCCTATACACAAATTTGGATTCCTCTGACCTGGGGGCTGTGTGACACTTTTTGCCATTTGTCCCTGAGACACTGATTTATTGCTCCTATGGTCAGTCTACCTCGACATCACTGTGTACAGTGCCTAGGGAACTGAGATCACTGGATCTCTTGTACAATATATATATATATATATATATATATATATATATATATATATTACAGACCAAAAGTTTGGACACACCTCATTTAAAGATTTTTCTGTATTTTCATGACTGTCAGGTTTAATAAGTGGGATTTCTTGCCTTATAAATGGGGTTGGGACCACCAGTTGTGTTGTGCAGCAGTCTGGTAGATACACAGCTGATAGTCCTACTGAATAGACTGTTAGAATTTGTATTATGGCAAGAAAAAAGCAGCTAAGTAAAGAAAAACGAGTGGCCATCATTACTTTAAGAAATGAAGGTCAGTCAGTCCGAAAAATTGGGAAAACTTTGAAAGTGTCCCCAAGTACAGTTGCAAAAACCATCAAGCTCTACAAAGAAACTGGCTCACATGAGGACCGCCCCAGGAAAGGAAGACCAAGAGTCACCTCTGCTTCTGAGGATAAGTTTATCCGAGTCACCAGCCTCATAAATCGCAGGTTAACAGCAGCTCAGATTAGAGACCAGCTCAATGCCACACAGAGTTCTAGCAGCAGACACATCTCTTCAACAACTGTTAAGAGGAGACTTTGTGCAGCAGGCCTTCATGGTAAAATAGCTGCTAGGAAACCACTGCTAAGGACAGGCAACAAGCAGAAGAGACTTGTTTGGGCTAAAGAACACAAGGAATGGACATTAGACCAGTGGAAATCTGTGCTTTGGTCTGATGAGTCCAAATTTGAGATCTTTGGTTCCAACCACCGTGTCTTTGTGCGACGCAGAAAAGGTGAACGGATGGACTCTACATGCCTGGTTCCCACCGTGAAGCATGGAGGAGGAGGTGTGATGGTGCTTTGCTGGTGACACTGTTGGTGATTTATTCAAAACTGAAGGCATACTGAACCAGCATGGCTACCACAGCATCTTGCAGCGGCATGCTATTCCATCTGGTTTGCGTTTAGTTGGACCATAATTTATTTTTCAACAGGACAATGACCCCAAAGACACCTCCGCGCTGTGTAAGGGCTATTTGACCAAGAGGGAGAGTGATGGGGTGCTACGCCAGATGACCTGGCCTCCACAGTCACCAGACCTGAACCCAATCGAGATGGTTTGGGGTGAGCTGGACCGCAGAGTGAAGGCAAAAGGGCCAACAAGTGCTAAGCATCTCTGGGAACTCCTTCAAGATTGTTGGAAGACCATTTCCAGTGACTACTTCTTGAAGCTCATCAAGAGAATGCCAAGAGTGTGCAAAGCAGTCATCAAAGCAAAAGGTGGCTACTTTGAAGAACCTAGAATATAAGACATATTTTCAGTTGTTTCACACTTTTTTGTTAAGTATATAATTCCACATGTGTTAATTCATAGTTTTGATGACTTCAGTGTGAATGTACAATTTTCATAGTCATGAAAATACAGAAAAATCTTTAAATGAGGTGTGTCCAAACTTTTGGTCTGTACTGTCTATATACTATAGTATTGCAGTGCATTATAAAATGCCAATCTCATCCAGTAGACCCCTGGCTGCCATGAATATACCATTGGTTCCCTGCAATGATATTGTGGGATGGGAGGTGGGTGATGGACATCGTCAGGGACACCTTCTCCCCTTTCCAACCTTTTAAATGCTGCTGTCACCATTTAAAGCAACATTTATAGGGTTAAACTACTCCAATCGGAACTGGCTAAGTTAGGGGCTGTTTAACACAGCCGGCACCCACACTGTGTGGCACAGGCTCAACTCCTAAGCCTGCTTAATATATATAGTATGCACATCCACTGTACATGTCGCTAATTGAAACCTGTGCAGAGCGGGCCCCCTGGCACCGTGAGCTACGGTATTTTCCCGAATGCTGGCACCAGTCCTGACTGTATAGTATTATCATTTAGGCAACTGCATTGAAGCATTATTGTCAATGTACATTATAGCGCTGATATTTATAATAGCGGCTTTATTTGTATATTAAATGGCAGTGCAACATATGGAAGGGCTGACAAATATAGGTGCCGCGCAGGGGAGCGCCCAGCATAAAGGCCGGTCGTCCTCCATGTACGACATAAACCTCATTTCACAAGTATTTCCATTGTTTAAAGTTCAGCTAAACAAAGACAGACAATAAAACCAACGATCAGATGGAGCGTATAACATATATTACTTATAACAACAGAAGGGGAAGCAGGGAACTTTAATACCAAGGCTGCATGGAAACATTTATTCTTATAAGTTGTAAAATATGAAATATTGTATATTATTCATCATTTACCCTTTTGTGTCGCTCTGGACTCAATATTAGCAGACAGCTAGAGAAAATCAACCTACAATAGGTATATGGAGAATTGTACCAACCAATCACATTTGCAGTAATGCAAGGCTGGAGACAATATAATAAGGTGGCAGAAAAACAGAACAGCAGAAGTGTGTGCTGATCTTGTGGGAGGCAATAACCAATCCAGTCATGACATTATGTTAGGACAGAGATCTATCCATTTGTGTTATTATGTTGGTAGAGATAAAGATGAGCCACATATAGTATTATATAGAAATTCACTAAATGGGTACATGAAGAAATTGAGGATAGCAGAAGGAGAGCAGTGTTCTGATTTTCTTAAAGACAGTGACTTCTAAATTTGTATTATTAAAAGGAATCTGTCACCAGATTTTTTTCTGCCTAATCTGAGAGCAACATAATGTAGGGGTAGAGACCCTGATTCCAGCGATGTCTCACTTACTGGGCTGCTTGCTGTAAGTTTTATAAAATCAGAGTTTTATCAGCAGGAGATTATCACTAGAGGACTAGTCTAACCACGCCCCACCACTGATTGGTAACTTTCTGCCTATGCATAGTGTACATGCAGGGTTGTGGGTGGGGTTATACTAAGCTCAGTATTTAGAGAACTGTCTGTTAAATCTGCAAAAGATAAAAACATTTTTAATCAAAACTGCAGCACCCAGTAAAGTAAGTGATACATCACCAAAATCAAGGTCTCTGTTTCTACATCATGTTGCTGTCAGATGGGGTTGCAAATCCTGGAGACAGATTCCTTTTAATGTACGGTATAGAGGACACACGACTGGATGATAGAAGGACATTGTCATAAAGTTGAAAGAAATAGCCCAAAAAAAGCAGTGAACAGCAGGAAAAGAGTGTATTGATCTTGTAGGAAGAAGTGACCTGTTTATCCATAATTTTATGATTGTGAGGATAGAGCTAGATGGGTAAAATGCAGTTTTATAATATTGATGGAAATAGACCACATTATTGATTGATGGGAATGATGACAGCAGCAGAAGAGGAGCAAGCTGATCTTGTGGGAGGCAGTGACCTGTTCACTCACTGACCTGTCAATTCATGGTATTACTCTATGTTAATGAGGACACTAGAATGGTTGAGACAGTGTCATATGGTTGATAGAAATAGGAAATAGACAACACAAGTAAATGATAACAGTGGGAAAAGAATAAATGATAACAGTGGGAAAAGAGTGTGTTGATGTTGTAGGAAGCAGTAACCTACTTCTTTATATTCTTATAATAGTAAGAATAGGCCTGGATGGGGCAAGTAGATTATCATAAAGTTGATGGAAATAGATCACACTGATTACTAAGTGATAAGAATGTAACAGCAGCAGGGGAGGAGTGTGCTAATATTATTGCAGACAGTGACCTGTTCACTCATTGACTTATTAAATTATAATGTTGCTCTATGAGGGCAAATGAATGGGTAACACAGTGATAGTGTAACATAGTTGATATAAATAGCAGCAGACAGTAACAGCAGTAAACGTGTATCTGCATCAAGTATGAAGCAGTTAGATATTTGCTCATATTTTTATGCTGGAAAGGATAAAGCTAGAAGGCCACAGTGATTGATTGGTGGGAATAATGCCAGCAGTAGAAGAAGAGTGTGCTGATCTTGTTTGAGAAAGTGAACTGTTCACTCATTGAACTGTTAATTCATGTTATTACTGTATGTTAATGAGGACACATGACTGGATGAGACAGAGACACTGTCATATAGTTGATAAATGTAACCATACTGGTAGATGATAACAGAAGGTAAAGAGTATGTTGATCTTATCGGAAGAAGTGACCTTATAACCCATATTTTTAGGATGGAAAAGATAGAGATGAATGGAACAAGTACAATTTTATACTTTCTGATAGAAATATACCTCACTGATTAGATGAATGAGAATGACAGCAGCAGAAGAGTGTACTAATCTTGAAAGAGACAGTGACCTATTCACTCATTGACCTTTCTTTTGCTTTCTTTCTGTTAGTATGGATAATTCTGAATGGGACCAGTACAGTGTCATAAAGTAAATGAAATAAGACTATTAAAATTATAGAAACAATGACAAACAGCAGGAGAGGAATGTGTTGATTCTGTGAGAGCCATTAACCTGTTCACCCACGTTATTTTTTTATAGCGTGAACAGGGCTACACAGGACAAGGACAGTTTTATGATAAGAGTAGGGAAAAAAAAGGAGATAAGTTACAAAAAATTCTGTAAAACTGTAGTTCTCTGCGCATATACAAACAGTCCTATAAGTTGTTTGTATCTGTCAAATAACCCTTGAAATCGGTAGAGCAAATTAAGGTCTTGCAATCAAGAGCAAGAGTCGGATCAGCTCGGCTGCCAAGAAGAAAGTGTCATAACTGAAGCAGATAGTGTTATTAATAATTGGAACCGACACTGCGGCAAAGCAAATGAAAGTGTCTATTTTAGAAAACAAGCCGTGTACGAGCACGGGGACCATCACTCCCATGATAGCTCTGTTTTGTCAGTGTTAATGCTTGTTCCCTTTACTATAGCTTCATCTTTAGCACAATATTTTTGCTCTATGCCATCTGTGCCACCGACTAGAAAAAATGCTCTTTCAGATCTGTGTCTTATTTATTGCAAAGGATTTTGACTGCATCAAGATTTCATTGTTTATTTTGTTAAGTAGAACTCTGATTTGGATATTAATCACTTATTGCCAAAGGCGTTGGTATAGGGGATTATTAGGGAGCGACTGCACCTGGGCACTGGTCTCTGGAGGGGCCCAAAAGACTGTTTGACGCACAAGCAGACAACCATATTATTTATTACACATGGAAAGTGCACAGAAGCCCGGGAGCTACGAGCTACATCTCTGGTTATTACAATGTATTAATACATTTGTATTTATCCTTCACTTAGGTTATGTTCACATGCAGCATTTTTGCTGCGTTTTTTTTTTCTGCAGAAAAGAAGCTGCGTTTTACAGTACCAGCAAATGCTTTGAGATTTCAGAAAACTCATGCGTACGCTTTTTTTTTTTTGACTAAATTTGAGAAAAAGAAACCAGAAGCAATGAACTGGAATATAAGTTGGTCTGCATGCAGCGTGTAGGAGCATGTTTATACTTACCACTAATCAGACAAAACCTAAGATAAAAACAAAATGAGCAAATACCCTGCAGTAAATAAATAAATAGCAATAATGAATGAAAATAACATAGGGTACTTAGTTAACATAATTTTGATTTAAAAAAAAAGTAAAAGCCATCCCACTGCATCAAGGTGACCCTATTCTGGACAGTCCTAACCTCCAGTGTTAAAACCTTACCAAGTGTCTAATGAAATAAATGTGAATAAGAGCACAGTTACGTCATTAGACACATGGTAAGTTTTATTTAATCTGTATCTTCTCCCTTTCAGTTTCATCCCATTGCTTCTCGTGTTTCCATGTGCAAATGAGAATAAGGATGATCCCTCTACACTGTGACCGCCCTTCAGATATTTGTAGTCTCCTGTTAGCCTTCTTTTTTGCAATCTAAATATTCCCAATTCCTCTAACCTTTCCTCGTAGGACATAGTTTGCAGTCCGCTCACCATCCTGGTCGCTCTTCTCCGAACTTGCTCCAGTTTTTCAGTCTTTTTTAAACTGATGTCCAGAACTGGACACAGTATTCCAGATGGGGCCTGACCAAGGATGAGTGGAGGGGGATAATTCCTTCACGTGATATATACCAGGATGGAGGACATATATACCAGGAAGGGGCCCAGGATGGGAGAGATGTTTACCAAGATATGGGAAATATATACCAGGATGGGGGACTTATATACCAGGAAGGGGCCCAAGATGGGGGCCATTCATAACCTGGATGAGCCCATCCTGGGAGGCATATATACCAGGATGGGGGACATATATACCTGGAAGAGGCCCAGGATGGGGGACATATATACCTGGAAGAGGCCCAGGATGGGGGACATATATACCTGGAAGAGGTCCATGATGGGGGACATATATACCTGGAAGAGGCCCAGGATGGGGGACATATATACCTGGAAGAGGCCCAGGATGGGGGACATATATACCTGGAAGAGGCCGAGGATGGGGGACATATTTACCTGGAAGAGGCCCAGGATGGGGGACATTTATACCTGGAAGAGGCCCAGGATTGTGGACATTACTACATAATTGGGTAGGGCAACACAAATGTCCTTATAGGATTTAGAACACTGCATGGGCCCATACATCTCACCAACATGAGGAGGTGGGGGCTGGTCTAAGTGTTGCACCGGTGCCCTTTGGACTCTAGTTACGTCACTCATCGAATGTTTCCGATTTGCTTTAGTTTAGCACCTGTGTCTCATGGATCTATGGCTTAGTGATTAACTAGAATTTAAAACAATGTGTCCATTGGGAGCTCGGCTCTTCAGAGGCAGCTAGAATGAAAACTGAGAAAAGATCGGTCCGTTTCTCTAGGATGGTAACACACAAATATGTGAATGTAGCCTAAGGATAAGTTGCAATTTCCAGAACAGCCAGTGCAGAAGAGTGGCACTGTTTGTCTAAAAAAGCAGGATTTTTAATACATTTTACCATGTCTATAAAGAAGATGTCTCACTAGAGCTAATTGTGTCAGTGAAAAATATAGCCAGTAAGACCACTGCAGGTGAATGGTGGTATTATATGGCGGCCATTCATGTATAGCTAAAGTCCACTAGATTGGTCATGGTCATCTCTGGCTTGGCTTCAAAACCTCTAAACAATCAGTTCTATGAAGTATATAGGTCCTAGTGGTGAGCAGTATTCTTTGTCTAAATGTTGGATGGTAGTGACACCTGAAAATATACTTTTAATATTATCCTTAGGGTCTACAGCACACGTGTCAAACTCTGGCTTGTGGGTCAAATTTTGACTACATGGTGATTATATTTGACCCACAACGCTGGCATAGCCATCCCCTCCCGGCATTGCACATTCAACTGTATCAGCATCCTGACTGGAGCAGCTGGGAACCGGGGCAGTTTAATTTTAATTTATTTATTTCATGTGGGGCCATTATTCTGTATGGAGGACTGTGTGAGGCCCATTATACTGTATGAAGAACTATGTGGGGCCATTGTTCTGTATGGAGGACTATGTGAGGTCCATTATTCTGTATGGAGGACTATGTGTGGCCATTATTCTGTATGGAGGTCTGTGTGAGGCCCATTATTCTGTATGGAGGACTATGTGGGGCCATTATACTGTATGGAGGACTGTGTGAGGCCCATTATTCTGTATGGAGGACTATGTGTGGCCATTATTCTGTATGGAGGTCTGTGTGAGGCCCATTATTATGTATGGAGGACTATGTGGGGCCATTATTCTGTATGGAGGACAATGTGAGGTCCATTATTCTGTATGGAGGACTATGTGAGGCCCATTATTCTGTATGGAGGACTATGTGGGGCCATTATTCTGTATGGAGGACTATGTGGGGCCCATTATACTGTATGGAGGACTATGTGGGGCCCATTATTCTGTATGGAGGACTATGTGAGGTCCATTATTCTGTATGGAGGACTATGTGTGGCCATTATTCTGTATGGAGGTCTGTGTGAGGCCCATTATTCTGTATGGAGGACTATGTGGGGCCATTATTCTGTATGGAGGACACTGTGAGGTCCATTATTCTGTATGGAGGACTATGTGAGGCCCATTATTCTGTATGGAGGACTATGTGGGGCCATTATTCGGTATGGAGGACTGTGTGAGGTCCATTATTCTGTATGGAGGACTATGTGAGGCCCATTATTCTGTATGGAGGACTATGTGGGGCCATTATTCTGTATGGAGGACTATGTGGGGCCCATTATACTGTATGGAGGACTATGTGGGGCCCATTATTCTGTATGGAGGACTATGTGGGGCCCATTACACTGTATGGAGGACTATGTGGGGCCATTATACTGTATAGAGAACTATGTGGGGCCCATTATACTGTATGGAGGACTATGTGGGCCCATTATACTGCATGGAGCACTATGAGGGGCCCATTATTCTGTATGGAGGACTATGTGCGGCCCATTATTCTGTATGGAGGACTATGTGGGGCCCATTATTCTGTATGGAGGACTATGTGGGGCCCATTATTCTGTATGGAGGACTATGTGGGGCCATTATACTGTATGGAGAACTATGTGGGGCCATTATCCTGTATGGAGGACTATGTGGGGCTCATTATACTGTATGGAGGACTATGTGGGGCCCATTATACTGTATGGAGCACTATGTGGGGCCCATTATTCTGTATGGAGACCTATGTGGGGCCCATTATTCTGTATGGAGGACTATGTGGGGCCCATTATTCTGTATGGGGGACTATGTGGGGCCATTATACTGTATGGAGAACTATGTGGGGCCATTATTCTGTATGGAGGACTATGTGAGGTCCATTATTCTGTATGGAGGACTATGTGTGGCCATTATTCTGTATGGAGGTCTGTGTGAGGCCCATTATTCTGTATGGAGGACTATGTGGGGCCCATTATACTGTATGGAGCACTGTGTGAGGCCCACTATACTGTATGAAGAACTATGTGGGGCCATTGTTCTGTATGGAGGACTATGTGAGGTCCATTATTCTGTATGGAGGACTATGTGTGGCCATTATTCGGTATGGAGGTCTGTGTGAGGCCCATTATTCTGTATGGAGGACTATGTGGGGCCATTATACTGTATGGAGGACTGTGTGAGGCCCATTATTCTGTATGGAGGACTATGTGTGGCCATTATTCTGTATGGAGGTCTGTGTGAGGCCCATTATTATGTATGGAGGACTATGTGGGGCCATTATTCTGTATGGAGGACAATGTGAGGTCCATTATTCTGTATGGAGGACTATGTGAGGCCCATTATTCTGTATGGAGGACTATGTGGGGCCATTATTCTGTATGGAGGACTATGTGGGGCCCATTATACTGTATGGAGGACTATGTGTGGCCATTATTCTGTATGGAGGTCTGTGTAAGGCCCATTATTCTGTATGGAGGACTATGTGGGGCCATTATTCTGTATGGAGGACAATGTGAGGTCCATTATTCTGTATGGAGGACTATGTGAGGCCCATTATTCTGTATGGAGGACTATGTGGGGCCATTATTCTGTATGGAGGACTATGTGGGGCCCATTATACTGTATGGAGGACTATGTGGGGCCCATTATTCTGTATGGAGGACTATGTGAGGTCCATTATTCTGTATGGAGGACTATGTGTGGCCATTATTCTGTATGGAGGTCTGTGTGAGGCCCATTATTCTGTATGGAGGACTATGTGGGGCCATTATTCTGTATGGAGGACACTGTGAGGTCCATTATTCTGTATGGAGGACTATGTGAGGCCCATTATTCTGTATGGAGGACTATGTGGGGCCATTATTCGGTATGGAGGACTGTGTGAGGCCCATTATTCTGTATGGAGGACTATGTGGGGCCATTACTCTGTATGGAGGACTATGTGAGGTCCATTATTCTGTATGGAGGACTATGTGTGGCCATTATTCTGTATGGAGGTCTGTGTGAGGCCCATTATTCTGTATGGAGGACTATGTGGGGCCATTATTCTGTATGGAGGACAATGTGAGGTCCATTATTCTGTATGGAGGACTATGTGAGGCCCATTATTCTGTATGGAGGACTATGTGGGGCCATTATTCTGTATGGAGGACTATGTGGGGCCCATTATACTGTATGGAGGACTATGTGGGGCCCATTATTCTGTATGGAGGACTATGTGGGGCCCATTACACTGTATGGAGGACTATGTGGGGCCATTATACTGTATGGAGAACTATGTGGGGCCATTATCCTGTATGGAGGACTATGTGGGGCCAATTATACTGTATGGAGGACTATGTGGGCCCATTATACTGCATGGAGCACTATGAGGGGCCCATTATTCTGTATGGAGGACTATGTGCGGCCCATTATTCTGTATGGAGGACTATGTGGGGCCCATTATTCTGTATGGAGGACTATGTGGGGCCCATTATTCTGTATGGAGGACTATGTGGGGCCATTATACTGTATGGAGAACTATGTGGGGCCATTATCCTGTATGGAGGACTATGTGGGGCCCATTATACTGTATGGAGGACTATGTGGGGCCCATTATACTGTATGGAGCACTATGTGGGGCCCATTATTCTGTATGGAGACCTATGTGGGGCCCATTATTCTGTATGGAGGACTATGTGGGGCCCATTATTCTGTATGGGGGACTATGTGGGGCCATTATACTGTATGGAGAACTATGTGGGGCCATTATTCTGTATGGAGGACTATGTGAGGTCCATTATTCTGTATGGAGGACTATGTGTGGCCATTATTCTGTATGGAGGTCTGTGTGAGGCCCATTATTCTGTATGGAGGACTATGTGGGGCCCATTATACTGTATGGAGCACTGTGTGAGGCCCATTATACTGTATGAAGAACTATGTGGGGCCATTATTCTGTATGGAGGACTATGTGAGGTCCATTATTCTGTATGGAGGACTATGTGTGGCCATTATTCGGTATGGAGGTCTGTGTGAGGCCCATTATTCTGTATGGAGGACTATGTGGGGCCATTATACTGTATGGAGGACTGTGTGAGGCCCATTATTCTGTATGGAGGACTATGTGTGGCCATTATTCTGTATGGAGGTCTGTGTGAGGCCCATTATTATGTATGGAGGGCTATGTGGGGCCATTATTCTGTATGGAGGACAATGTGAGGTCCATTATTCTGTATGGAGGACTATGTGAGGCCCATTATTCTGTATGGAGGACTATGTGGGGCCATTATTCTGTATGGAGGACTATGTGGGGCCCATTATACTGTATGGAGGACTATGTGGGGCCCATTATTCTGTATGGAGGACTATGTGAGGTCCATTATTCTGTATGGAGGACTATGTGTGGCCATTATTCTGTATGGAGGTCTGTGTAAGGCCCATTATTCTGTATGGAGGACTATGTGGGGCCATTATTCTGTATGGAGGACAATGTGAGGTCCATTATTCTGTATGGAGGACTATGTGAGGCCCATTATTCTGTATGGAGGACTATGTGGGGCCATTATTCGGTATGGAGGACAATGTGAGGTCCATTATTCTGTATGGAGGACTATGTGAGGCCCATTATTCTGTATGGAGGACTATGTGGGGCCATTATTCGGTATGGAGGACTGTGTGAGGCCCATTATTCTGTATGGAGGACTATGTGGGGCCATTATTCTGTATGGAGGACTATGTGAGGTCCATTATTCTGTATGGAGGACTATGTGAGGCCCATTATTCTGTATGGAGGACTATGTGGGGCCATAATTCTGTATGGAGGACTATGTGGGGCCCATTATACTGTATGGAGGACTATGTGGGGCCCATTATTCTGTATGGAGGACTATGTGGGGCCCATTACACTGTATGGAGGACTATGTGGGGCCATTATACTGTATGGAGAACTATGTGGGGCCATTATCCTGTATGGAGGACTATGTGGGGCCCATTATACTGTATGGAGGACTATGTGGGGCCCATTATACTGTATGGAGCACTATGAGGGGCCCATTATTCTGTATGGAGGACTATGTGCGGCCCATTATTCTGTATGGAGGACTATGTGGGGCCCATTATTCTGTATGGAGGACTATGTGGGGCCCATTATTCTGTATGGAGGACTATGTGGGTCCATTATACTGTATGGAGAACTATGTGGGTCCATTATCCTGTATGGAGGACTATGTGGGGCCCATTATACTGTATGGAGGACTATGTGGGGCCCATTATACTGTATGGAGCACTATGTGGGGCCCATTATTCTGTATGGAGACCTATGTGGGGCCCATTATTCTGTATGGAGGACTATGTGGGGCCCATTATTCTGTATGGGGGACTATGTGGGGCCATTATACTGTATGGAGAACTATGTGGGGCCATTATCCTGTATGGAGGACTACTGTATGTGGGGCCCATTATACTGTATGGAGGACTATGTGGGGCCCATTATACTCTATGGAGCACTATGTGGGGCCCATTATTCTGTATGGAGACCTATGTGGGGCCCATTATTCTGTATGGAGGACTATGTGGGGCCCATTATTCTGTATGGGGGACTATGTGGGGCCATTATACTGTATGGAGAACTATGTGAGACCATTATACTGTATGGCGGATTATGTGGGGCCCATTATACTGTACGGAGGACTATGTGGGGTCCATTATACTGTATGGAGGACTATGTGGGGCCCCTTATTCTGTATGGATGACTATGTGGGGCCATTATACTGTATGAAGGACTATATGGGGTCATTATACTGTATGGAGGACTATGTGGGGCCCATTATACTGTATGGAGAACTATGTGGGGCTATTATTCTGTATGGAGGACTATGTGAGACCCATTATTCTGTATGAAGCACTATGTGGGACCCATTATACTGTATGGAGAACTATGTGGGGCTATTATTCTGTATGGAGGACTATGTGAGACCCATTATTCTGTATGAAGCACTATGTGGGACCCATTATACTGTATGGGGAACTATGTGGGGCCATTATTCTGTATGGAGGACTATGTGGGGCCATTATTCTGTATGGAGGACTATGTGGGGCCTATTATTCTGTATGGAGGACTATGTGGGACCACTATTCTGTATGGAGGACTATGTGGGGCCATTATACTGTAAGGCATGATAAGGAAAAACTTCCTCAATTGTAGACATGTTTTTAATAACTATCAATGTTGACCCGCGACTTTGTCCACGTTTTTAATTTTGGCCCTCTGTGTATTTGAGTTTGACATCCCTGGTCTACAGTGAGGACTGACTTGTTCTATCATCAACTTCTTCCTAGGAGCTGCCAACGCTGTGTTGATGCGGCCCCAATTCCCAACCATTACAAGGTGGATGTAGATTGAATTTATCAGCATGAAGCTCGGGGGAAATGTGTTTTGACAGAGTTTACTTGCAGATGCATTAAATATTGAAAGACGGTTAAATGGAATTATTTACAGTTTTGTATCCCATCGCAGATCAGCTTTATACATTTTTAACCATTCCTTATGCAGAACCTTCAAGCAGTCGTGTGTTGGCATCAAGTATCCTTCTTTTATTACCAGTCTGAAAAAGAATTAAATGTAAAAAATAACATATTTTCCTGGATTTTTTTAATGCTTGTTTGGGTATGTGCACATGACGTCTTTTACATTCAGGGGAACCCGACGAGTTTTTCAAGCAGAAGATGATTCAGGAAACTTTGGCTTTTATTCTGTTTTTTTGTGTTGCTTTTTTGGGTTGTTTCCTGAGGTTTTTTTGCCAATTTTGGCCACCGGTGTTTTTTTTTTTGAGTTTTCCAATGGTTTTTAAAATGTCTTTTTTACTGGTTATTTTTATCACTCCATTGAATGATGAAGAAACTACTAATTTTTTAAGGAAAAATGATGGCAAAATGCTCCACAAGACGTCCGGATATTTTCTGGGTGTCTTTTAAACTTTCCCATTGACTTTTATTGCAATATACAGAGCATCTTCTGAAGGAAAACGCCAGAAGAATGTTCAGGTCACTTTCTTTTAACCACTTGGTATTTTTAGAAAGCTGAAGTGGTTTAAAGATGCTCAAAAGCCTGAACAAACTGTTTGAACAGCAAGTCTTTACATAGAAATGGATATATTCATTCTTTTGAGTGTTTTCTGTTTTTTTTTCAAGGGGTTTCTGCTTCTGAATCCATCAGAAAAAGACGTTGTGTGAACATAGTCTTTTAAAAAATATTTCTAGGTGGTACAAAGTACTTGCTAGGGAAGTCTGAGTGAGCTACAAAGATCATCTCTTACTCTGGAGGACCCTGCAAGCCCATGCATTACACAGACAACACATTGATTTCAATAGCTCCTATGTAATACTTACTTTTCTCCTGCGGAGGTGCTGCAGGGAATTCAAATACTTGCTGCTGGGTTTTTCCAGCAGATTATTGTGGATTGCTGGCACTATTTGGACTGAAATGCCCTGGATCCAGGTCAGTGATTTTTTTTATATAAAAGATATAGATTGTCCAAACCTGATGGCCCCTTTAAATATCTTTGGGAATGTTAGATATAGTCATAATAAAGACTGGCTATAGGGTAGAAATATTAATTACTGTGCCTCACTGGCTAGAAGATTGAGAAGTAATTATAGGTGCCTCTACAATTGAGAATACAGAGGTCTCCTTAGATCAAATGTTTGTTTGACCCATTATGGCCTTTTAATGCCACGGACCCCCAATTTCCTACCTCTGTGTTACATATACAAAGCCTTCAAGTTGACAATGGTTATGCTTTCTCAATGTATCTAGTAACGTGAAAATGTAATAAAATAAAATAAATAAATAAATGGAAGGAAAAATAAAAGATCTTAATAAATGAATATAATAAATACTTATATCATAATATACATGTAACTTATATATAATGAAACTTGTTTGAAACAGCCACCCAAAATCACATTGAAAAGTTGTTTTCTAGAGGGGTAATGTCACGCAAGGTGTGGGAAAGACTTCGTGCAACACAGAGGGAAGAGGGAAAGGGAGCCCAGACACTAGGGAAAGGGGGTAGTGGAGACCACCTAGGCTGGTCTAGTGTCACCCTGTCTCAACTACCGTCCCTATATTGCCTCCTCAGCAATTGCCGCACGCATGCCTCGACCTGTCTTTCCCTGGCGTATGACTAAGGCTAGGGATGGGAGGAGATGAGCACTAGTCGATCTCCACTAAACTCTATAGACAACAAGGGTAGACAGACAGGGGTGATTGCTTTGCTTTAGATGACTCCAAATGCGCACACAGTCTCAAGCTCCAGAGAGGACGGAGTACTGCTCTTGCTAAAGCCTCACAAGTAGTAATGAATATAGCTGGCACCTCCCTCTCAGATACACCAGGTACATATATGTTGCGCCCCTGGGGGTTCAGTCGCCACAGAGGAACTGCACCTCACCCAGAGGTGCGGTGTCTCCTCCTCTCAGGTAAGGAGGGAGTGCAGCCTGGGACCCCAACACCCGCATTCAACACTACACTACTCCAGGCCGGCTGGAAGGGCATTATGCACTCCTTCTGCTGCCCTGTCCCTGGCTGGAGTGGGGGGAACCAAAGAGAGGGGGAACCAGTAGTGGGTGTGGGTGGAGGACGTAGAACAGGGGAGCACTTTTATAGGAGGTATATATAAAGGGAAGCCATCTTAGGGTGGCAAGAGGAGGTAGTCAGTGTGGACTCAGTAAGGAGAGGAGTGGAGCAGAGTCTCATCACAAGCTCTGCTCCATGAGTGGGGTCTAGTAAGAGAGACCCAGGAGGGGAGCAGAGGAGAAAGGCTCCAATAACATAAGGGATCCCAGGGGGTTCGGTGAGTGCAGGACGGCACCCGTACGCCCGAATCTGCCAGGTGTCAGAGGGTTCAGGCCGCAAGAAGGGAACCGTTCCCTGGACCAGCCGTGTTACTTCAGGTTTCGGCTGGAAAAACCAGAGGCTTCAGCACTTCCATGGTGCAGTTGCCACAGCCTCACCCTAGTCGCCGTGAAGGGTCTCGAGTAGGTCTGGGAACTCCAGGTTGCCCAGAGGGACTTCAGAGCACCCGATCGGGACTGTGTGTGGGGAAGCGCAGGGCAGGAGGGAGAAGACCCAGCGTGAGAAGTCGGTCTAGAAAGGAACATACAAAAGCGGGGTTCCGTCAAGCGCTCCCGACATACTTGAGAAAGTGCTGAACCCCTTGTTTGGTAGATGCAGTGCAACGCGGGAGGCTGACACCCGTACAGTGTACCTGAGGAACTTAAACAGAACTGTGAGTAAACTCGGATGACTGCACTCCCCTGCCTCCGTCAGTTATTTCTGCTGCACCATCTCTCTCTTGCACTACAACGCCCAGCATCATCATCTGCATCTATACTGCCCTGAGGCCCGCTCCACCTGTGGGGAGCCGTTCCAACCCAGCTGCCCTATCAACTGCCCCAGAGGTCTGAAGCAGCACTGGTACCTATTACCAGAAACCACAGGTGGCGTCACAAACACTTCCTAAAAACTACAAATCCCATATAAATATTTCTTCCCCTTTTTGTTGCCCGCCCTGGGCCACGGACCGGGCCGCCGCCACTGTGACATATCCCTCCCCCAGCATCGACAGGCCCGGCACCGAGTACCCCACGGCCCTGGGGACGCGCCATATACAACCAGGCCAGGGAGCTAATTAGCCAGAGGGAGGTAGCCACTAGGTCCTAGAGACAGCCTCTCATCTAAGAAGATGTCTGTAATGCCAAACGTAGAGATCTCCTGCAACCAATTGCAGGGCGACTGTCTGTCACCTCTGATACACCTGTGACAGGTAAACTGCTAAAAAAAAACAGAACTGAAATTCTAATACAGAATCCTGGATCTGATCGGAATAATGGTGCGGTCTTTTCAAAGAAATGTTTTAACTGTAGAAATGTCAGAAGTATCCCTTGACAATAAGATGATCACAAACTTTCCCTTTAATGAAACCCACATGGAACAACTTTAAAAGTAAGATATTAGGAATGCAGTTTCCCTACAGTGCCTCCACAGGAGAAGTTAAGCATTACACTTTATTCATATCAATGGGATAATTTTGTAATGCAGGACAGGACAGGTCCTCCAAAGCGAAAGACACTCATTGTAACCTTTCTTCACTTTGACAATGAGAAGATCCTGAATAGGGGTCTTCACTAATTGGGTATATCAAAATTGGTTTTCTAAATTACAGCTCCTTTAAGGAAAATTGAGTCTATCTGTAATTAGACTGGATATTAACATCTTTAATTATATATCTAAGAACATATTTTACAAAATGTACAATTTGTATTTTACCCTAATTTTCTTCCGTGATTAGATTTAGATGCGGCTATTATACTGTAATAAGTTCATTTTATCTTTTAAATGTAGATTTCTAAATCATTGTTAAAAAAAACCCAATTTTTATAAAATTTCCAATTTATAATGTGTCCAGAAGATAATGGCATTGACAATAGAATTCTTTGTTCCTCGGTCATCAAAAATCAGAGATAGATTGTACCCATTTATTGGCTTAGCCCGGCCAATATCTTATACTCTTTTATACATATTTAATATTTATATAAAATTAAAGCATTTCATCCCTCGCACAGAAGAATCATGATTACTCCTGAATGTTGGCCAGCGTTTAATTGCTATTAATAATTTATTCATAGGTCTATACGCTCATAAATTAACCAACTCAACTAATGACTTAATCAAGCGAAAAGGTTATTTAAACTTTCCCAAATGTTAGCAGTAATTATTGCTAAACATCTATGGGATACCCGTTCTGTGGGCCATTATACTGAGTCCATAGAACTTCCCAATAATTACTGATCAAAAGGCAAATTCTATTAATGAACCCGCAATCTGAATTGGAAGGCTCGTAATTAATGGTGACTCCTGGGGTGTCGTCTTTGTTCTAGGAGTACATCATTATTTCATGAGCTTTTTTCCAAAGATACCATCACATGGATTACAATGTTTGATGCCTGCATTCATTGAACGTAGAAACCAGCTTTCGTGGAAATTAATAAATTCTATATCACCAAGCGTAAAGTCTATTCTGGATTGTTTAACAAGGATCTAAGGCACCATGTACACAACTTTTATACAACACCGTACAACACATAGCTGTAGCTTAGTACCAGATGTCCATTGGATTTCACTGTATCTTTATTTGTCTCTATTTCCATACAGAGGTTTATTCTGTCTATGTGAATCTGGTAGAAAAAATGCATTTATTATATTTACAGGATCCACAATTAAAACAAGTATGTAACAAAACAGCATGGTAAAAAAGGGGAAAAACCAGCTCCCCTCCTCCCATAGGATCAATTGGCACGGAAGCTCACGATCGACCCCACTGCCCGGCACAGGATAAGGAGGAATGATCCAGCTTCCGATGCTATATGTATAAAACTAATTCCTTTATAGGCAAATAGTTATAATACGGGACATAGAAAAAACAACAAATACACACCAACAATCTACGGTGTGAGGGGGGGACTTGGGGATCTCATGACTAGCTCGTACGTATGGTTGCCAACAAAGGAATTTGTTTTATACATTCCTCGATCGAAAGCTGGATCATTCCTCCTCCAACAAAACAGCATGCAGATGGTCCTGACCGGTTTCACCATTTCAGCTTCATCAGGGGTCCTCGTTTGTACCATTTTTATTGCTCAATATTAGAGTTGAGCAAATTTATTTTGATTTAATTGATTACTACTCAAATTTTACACAAATCCATATTCTCTAAAATGCATAATTTTTGTAATTCCCACTGCAGGAATTTAGTAAGGTGGTGGCCACCATGTTGCTGAATGGTAGAAAGCCGGCAAAAAGTACAAAAACAAAACCTACTGCTCATCTCTCTGGACACCACCGCTTCTTGCTCTTCCCCATACGATCCTCGGCGCCTCTTCTTACCACCACTGTTCTTTGAAATCCCAGACATCTTCACCATGGCTGGGACTCTACAAAACTAGGGAACATCTTGAGCCAAGTTGTGGCCTCAGGTTCTGAAATAGCGTTAAGATGCCAGGTGTTTCATCACGAGGTGGTGGTATAAAGAAGCACAGAGGATCGTATGGGGGACAGTGAGAAGCAGAGGTGAGCAGTGACGCGAGTATTATTTTTCTTCTTCATCTCATATTTTATTATCCTCTCGAATATCTCCAGACCCCAGAGTATAATAAGGGGCATTCAACTCGTGGAGAATAAATTTGCTGCAAATTGAACTTCCCAGTAAAAACTGCACAATTTAGCAAATTTGAATCTCGTCAGATCTGCTCCGCTCTACTCACTACAATATATGGGTTGGTACAGATATACCAAATATATCTATGTTAAGTACTGTTTTCCAATGTTTATTTTATTAAATTAACTAATAAATATGTTTATTGTGTTTTTATGCTGGTATTTTTTTTAACTTTGTTAGAAAAAAATGTAAGATATACTTTTAAGCTTTTTTTTCATATGTTTTGAAAATTGGAGTTATCTCTATATACCGTCACATTATGCATCTGAAAAAGAAGAATACTAATTCATGTTTTTAGGCAGAGCAAATCCTTTCATAGAAAACAGTAGAGTCTGTAATTCACTGTTAGTGTTTCAGCCTCCCAAACAGGGTTGGACTGGCCCACCAGAGAACCTGAGAATCCTCGGGTGGGCCCTGGCTTCTCCTTCAGGAGAGTTCATAGCGCAAACCTTACAGCTGCTATGGGGCTCTTGAGTGGGGGAGACAGGTGGGTCCTCAGAATCAAATCGTCTGGTGGGCCCAATGTTCTGCTGAGTGTGATTAGCATAATGGGACCAATTTTCTCGGAAGAGAGAAAATACGTTCGTGTGATCCCTGGCTTATGAGAAGTAGTTGACAGATTTTTAAAAATTTTTGGTATATAACATTTTTTAAACATAAATAATTGGAAATTTAAAAAGGGGTATCACGTTAGGTCACAGTAAAAAATATCACTATTTTGGTCAAAAATAAAATCCCACCGCAGGATTTTTTGACATCTCACTGGACATTCGAGAAATGCATTGTTTGGCCTTGTATACTGTTTAAAATGCTGGAAGTGTCTGAGATGTGGCCTTCATACCTCAAATCGTTCTTAGCCGACAGCAGTATACAACATGTCAAACATCCTTGTGTTTGCAAGCACTTAACGATGAACTTTTCTCAAGAAAACTCAAGTCAGAATTCTTAAATAAGGTGAAAGAGTTTCCTCTTTCCATAAATCAATACGAAGTGAATGACAGAGAGCACATCCGACAGGGTGACTCAAATCTACTCAAACACATTTGGAGTGTTAGGTCTCCAGCATCTGCAAAAATATATCCAAGGCTTTGTGACGAAGAAGAATGTGTCAAACATATTTCATGGCAACATTCAGAAAAGTTACAGCTAATGACCGCACTGACATTTCAATCAGAACGGGTTTTTGGCTGGGAATCAAAAATAACACTCTTGCTACAGAAGTTATATTTGGGGAAATGGCGTTTTTGCCGGTTTATGGTATGACGTGATTGCATACGCAAGAAATACTACGCCAGTGCAAGAACATCTGCAAGACAAGAACAAGGCTCCATGGTGCCAAAATAACAAGTTATAAAAATAATAATAGTTAGAAAAAAGTATATATATAACAGTAACATAATAATATATATGACAGTAAATATATATATACCGTATATAGAGAGAGATATATAAATATATGAATGTGAGCTTACAGGGCATGAATGAGGGCTGCTGAACGCGAGCATTAATATATACCTATGGCCAGTATCTTTATTAAATGCATATATTTCTGTCTAAAAGGCGTTTTTGCAGCAGTGTTTCAATTTTGGACTGCTTGGCTTCTGCAGCCTCTGTGTATCACAGTACATAGCAGACTGCAGGATAAACAGTGAATTATGATACTATAAAAGTTACATATGTCGCCCAAGAACTCCAACTGCCCGGATCCAGCGCTGAGTCTCCAACACTGCTCTTGTGTTATTGTCGACAGCGCTGAAGTCACTTTGATAGCGCTGCAGCCAATCAGTGAACTCAGCAGCTCGTGCCACCAACTAGGTCAGACCCGCTGAGCAATGATCAATGAAGTGACTCGAAAATGAATAGGATTGTCTGTGATGAGAAGTTGCTTTATCTTCTTAAGGACCAGGCGATTTTTCGTTTTTGTGTTTTCAATTTTAACTCCCCTCCCTCCAAGATCTTTTCTTATTTTTCCATCAATATACCTGAATTTTTTAGATGTTACAATTTTTTTATTAATTTTTAAAAAAAAAAATAATAATTTGTGTTGCCATTTCCTGGGACCCGTACGTTTTTTATTCTTCCATTCATGTAGCTTTGTGAGGGATTGGTTGTTTGCTGCCAAGTTGTAGTTTTTATATTATATAATTATGGAATGCGTATGATGCTCTGATCACTTTTATTACATTTTTGGGCATATAGCGTCAACTGAAAAGGCCAATTTGATTTATTTAATTTTTATTATTATTTTTCATTTTGATATTCACCTTAGGGGCTAAATATTTTTGTATTTTGTTAGTTCAGGCTATTACACACTTGGTAATACCAAATATGTTCATTTTTGTTATCATGATCATTTACTATTTATGTTTGGTGTAAAAGAGAGTGATTTAAAGTGTTATACTTTTTAAGTAAATTTTTTAAAATATTTTTCACATTTCTAATTAATCTCCTTAGGGGAGTTGAACCTGTGATTGCTCGACAGCCCATTCAATACACTGCTATGCTGTAGTACTGAAGCATAGTGTTAAATTGATAACCTCCTATGAGCCTCAGCCAGAGGTTGTGTCATAACATGGCGGACACATAGGCCTTCAATAAGCCCCCAGCTGTCAAACCATTTTGCACCCTGCTATTGTGTTATGCAGTCAAAAATGAAGGCCAGCATGGTAAAAAAAATTAAAGTGGACATTTTACTGGATTTTTCAATTTAAACTGAGTGTCTCCTCCAATTTCTGCTGCTCCACTTATTCTGGAACAGTTGTGCTTTTTCTTCTGTGTCCATCCGTTCCAAAGTTATGTCCCCAATAATAACAGTAAATTTTCCTTTCAAGTATCCAGGCGAATACCTGAGAACTTCTCTGTGGGCGTTTTCTTTTTCGCTTCTGATGCTGGCCAATCAGAACTCGGCCACTCCCACTTAGAAGTTCTATGGCATACGCCCAGTAGCTTGAAGGGAAAATTTACACCATTATTACTGGGGGCATAACTTTGGAACTGAGGGGCACAGAAGAAAAAGAAAAACTGTTCCAGAATCAGTCGAGCGGTGTCGATTGGAGGGAGTAGACCGTTTAATTTTTAAAAAATGCAGTGAGCAGTCCTTTAAATCCCATTGTCATGCTTGACAGCGGCATGTAAGAGTTTAAGGAGTTTTCTTCACAGGTAGCGCTGCACCCGCTCAAGAGCAAGCTCCACATAGCAATGGCGCACAACTAAGGAGTTAAGGAAAAAAAGGTTGATTTTTTGATTGGTTGACATGAGCAACAAGACCTTTTTGTCTAGTTTTAAGAAATGAGGCCTTTTGCGCATGCATCCAAGAGAAACCTAATGTTGCACAGTCCCTCGAAAGATACACTTTTTTGTATCTCGTTTTCAGTCTGTACACAATTAGCAAATAATAGCATGGCCGTATCTGCTGGCGGTAAATCTAACCGCTGGACCTCATTAACATTCATTTCACTTGACACTGAACAAGGCTTCCCACATCCTTCTCTTCACCTCAGCACCAAGGCTTCCAAAAGGATTATCCAGCTTGTTTGCAAATTAACGCTCTGACAAGAAAAGAGGAGAAAGGATAATTGACAAGGCAGCCATGTGACACCTCTATAAATACACGCCGCCTCAATAGCTGCCATCTTTGGTCATCTTGTTGACAACGGGCAGGACCATTCATGACTTCTCCTCATAGATGCTCTTTCTCCAACAAGTCTGGGATTCTTGTCTGCCTTACGACAGCGGGAGCCGGGCCAGCAGGCAGCCAGGATGTATTCTTCATCTGTCACTACGTGCACTGAGCAATTAGGAACTTCCGCTAAAAGAGAAAAGAACTTCTGAAGAAAAGGTCCTTCACAAGCTTCGGGCTGGGAGACCTGAGCGTCTTGTCAAGTTGAGAATTTCATTTTTTTTTTTTTGGATGATCATAAGAACTTCACAATTACTTAATATTGAGGGGTCGAAGAAGTATTCACTGTTTTATCTAAATAAAAGTGAGAGTAGATGAGGTTTGAAGTCATTAGCTGTCAGCGACGGGCATAACAATGCTTCTGATAGGCAGTAGCAAGGAAGAGGGTGCAAAAAAAATTATACATTTCAATTCTAAATATAATAACAGTAGTAATCACTTCAGGGGAACCTGTCACCATGGAAAGCAATTTTTCATCTAAGTCTATTACAATTCTCGTGCATGAGATAATCGTATCTCAGGTGTGGAGAAGAAGGAGAGCTTAATTTCTCCATCTTCTCCATTGTCTGTATCCGCGTGAATCAGACTGCATTCAGAAGACATCCGAGTGCAGTCCGAAGTTTTACATGCACCCATAGACTTTAGTGGGTTTGCATGATTCGATTTGCGGAGCCACTTGCAGCATGCAGTGATTTTTTCTCATGAGAAAAAAAAAACAGTGATCACCACTGCCCCATAGTATAACATTGGTCCGAGGGCTATTCGACAAAACATCGGCTAGCACTCATCTGAGTTATATGCTCATGCGAGCGATCCCTTACTGAAAGTGCTGCTACTGGGAGAAAATAAACGTATTTCCTGCCAGTCATAGGGACGAGCACAAAGCGGCTACTATAAGCGGCAGCGGTATGCAGGCAGTTTAATTGACAGCCAGCTCTCTAGTCATTTGTGCAGATTGAGCTGTCAATCAAAGTGCCAGGGCATACTTATAGCTGCTGCTCCCAGTATAAAGAGTGGTGCTATGAGCAGTGACTGTAGTGCTCCGTGCATGCCCCCATAACTGAAAGCCGGCGGCTTATGGAAGGAAATACATTTTGTTGAAATAGCTGCATTTTCAGGTGTTCGGGTTTGCTATGTAATTTCTCCCAAGTGTGGCAATACCCTTTATGTGGTTCTAAATAATCCCTGTATTTTGGCAGGAGACATGACTCAAGACCATGTAAATGTTGTGGTTTCCAGGGGAGTAATAACGGGGCCCGTGCGTGAGGGGAGACCCGCTGATACCAGCGCCTATTTCAAGGAGACAGCTCATCGTGGAGTGGAGGACAGTGAGAAGAATCTTTTTTTATAAATTTGTTAGAGAACAGAGGCAGAACAGGGAGCTTTATTACAGGATGGGCCCAGGAGCTTGGGTATTACACCAGGAAGGGGCCCAGCATGGAGGATATTATTACTGGAAGAGGCCAAGAATGGAGGATATTATAACAGGAAGGGGGCAGGACATGTGCATTATTTCAGTAAGGGGCTCAATATGGGAGACATTGCAGCAGGAAGGGGTTCAGGATGGAAGACATTATAGTAGGAACGGGGCGAGGATGGTTGACATTATACCAGAAAGAGGCCCAAGATGTTGGACATTATTACTGGAAGGTGCTCAGGATGAGGAACAGTCTTACTAGAAGAGGCCCAGAATGTTGGACATTATTAAGGGAATGGGCCCAGGATAGGCGACATCATTACTGGAAGGGGCACAAGATGTGGGATATTATTACTGGTAGGGGCCCAGGAATGAAGACATTATAAGAGGAAGGAGCCCAGGATGAGTGATATTAGTACAGGATGAGGTACTTTATCACATTATGGGGGTAACACGTATGTCTTTACAGGATTTAAAACACTACAACAAGGACTAATACATCTGACCAACATGTAGGTGGAAGACTAGGTCCAACTTTTGCACCGAGGCCCATTGGACTCTAGTTATACCACCAGCGGTTTCCATTGATCAGAGCATCTAAAAGATTAAATGGCCGGGATCGGTGCTTAATACCATGCTATTGGGGCAGCCTCGAAAATATTAATTGTGAGAGATGTTTCTCAAAGTGACTTTTTGATCAGAAGCATTTATCAATTACAGTATCTGCTGGATAGGTGATAAAAGTTAGACAAGAGGAACCCTCGCCAATCGCAAGACGATGGAATGGAGTAGAGTTCAAACTAACATCATGCGTCACAGATCTACCATCTGTAACCAATTCAATGGCAGAATCTCTCTTTAAAGAGTTAAAATAGTAATGGCGCATTTACTTCAATGCAAGATGTTCTAGTAGATAGGAAGCAGTTGAGGTAAGGGATATAACATCTGCAGGCTGGAAAGTTCTCTATATAATACATACAATTACCCTAAAGTTGTTGTAGACTTTTTATTTCCGGAGTTCTTGAGCTAGGTAAGAGAAAGTGAATGTCTCTCCAGATGAATGTCACCACCTTACAGGATTACTTAATCTGCAAGGAAGGTCAGGAAATCGAGGCGGCGATGCTATAAAATGTCGGAAGAAATGACCTTGGCCGACATTCTGTATTATATATCATCGCAGAGTCACAAGCAATCAGACTCCAACTGGTGCCCCAAATTTTACATAAAGAATCTGTATTTAGGCTGCTGGGTCCTACGTTTTCTGTTCCTCCAAACACTGGAGTCTCAGTCTGCAAATACCAATTACATTCAGATAAAAGTTAACACGAAAATCCAAAAGGTGTAAAGATAATGTACAAGGTGATATTATATTGATCAGCTGATGACCTCAGCAGGGATTTGGGTTGCAAGAACAAAATAGCAGTGATTTGCAAAGTTGTCAATTGAGTACTGTATGGCAGCTCCATTCAACATCGTGAATCATAAGACGTCATAATACGGCACCTATACGCTTCTAAGAGTCTACACTGTATGCCACTGATTACATATGGAGGCATGCTCCATCCTTACCGTGCGGAGGCATTATATGAAAGCACAGAGTCCCTATGGCAGCATATCAGCTTGGGTTTTATCGGCACCAAATTATCTAACGAGGGTGCCCGTGACTACATTGGTTCCTTTTTGGATGAACTGGTAGCAGGAGCGGGATAATAAGGAGTAGAGATGGGTGAAGAGGAGTTGGGTTTGGTGGGTTTACAATGGGTTTAATGGCTCCATATGAGGGGAGAACCTCAGAAGGCAGTGAGTTGATCCCCACCCGCACACCCATGTCTCAAAACTTAAAAATTGTAATTTTTGCTGCTTACACGTGTCGTGTTTATTGGAATTTTAACAAACAGTTTGGAGTCTAGTGGTTTGGTTGTTTTCCTTCTTTTTCAGACGGTACTGCAGGCAGTAATTTCGGTCTAGTAGATTTATGTTGTTTGGCTCCTTACATGTCCGCTGTTTCCCAGTGATCGGCAGCAGAGGAAATTTGGAGTTTCAAAGGTTACAAGAAGTTTTCTTTCCTCTGGGCCTTGGTGTTTTAAAATGCAAAAATGCTGAGGCCACTCCTGTTTCCTATAAAGATATTGCCTCTGTGTTTTTTATTTGATGGGTAGGTTTTAAGAGCAAGCCTTTAAGGGGGTCAGGCTCAAGAGTGTGCAGTCTCCTAATTATCTTTACTGAGGAGGGTCTAAGAAAGCTGTCACATCGCTACCTGAATGTGCTGTAGTGGCGTCTTCTGCCTCCATTCTGCAGTGACGCTGGTGATGGAGGAGACGTCGTGGTCAATAGTTCTGAGTGGTGCAGGCATTGCCCAGCCAGAGAAACTACAATTGACGCGCCCCTGGGCCTGTGTCGCGCTGCGTTGCACACGCGGGAGCTTACCCGGAGCCGGATCTGTTTAGGGTTGTAGTCTCGTGGCGGTGACCCGGTCCGTGCCCAGGGAGTCAAACTGGACGGCAGTCTGTTAGCGGTAGAAAATGGTTGATGACTACGCCACCCGTTGAATGCAGCCAGGGGGCTGCTGCTGCAGGGCAGACCGCTGAGGCCGGTGGAAGGATGGTGCAGCGTGATAGTATAACCCCCAACGGGAGGGGTATGGCCTCAGGGCAGCCGATGTGGATGATGGGGGTAGCAGGAACCACTCAGAGACGGTATGGTAGCGTTCAGGGTCTTTACTGGTAACAACGATAGACCCTCCCGGAGTACTTGCTAGCGAACGGGGCCTGGTCAGTCCTTGAGCAGATGGGATCTCCCCTGGCCAGGCGTAGTTGTAGGCCTCCCAAGCTGACTGTACTCTTCTGGCTACCTTGCTAGAAGCTGATGTAAGTAGCCCACGTCCCTGAGTGTACCGTGTGGTGCTCACCCGTATGGCCGGTGACTCGGGGCCTTCTAATGGCTTCCGCTCCACGATGGCGGTGCTGGTCCCACGCGTGTGACCGGGCCTTCGGGCTTCTGGGCCAGGGGACCTGAAATCCCCTGCCTGACGGATTCTGCTGCTGGGTAGAAGTTAGTCCCCACAGCCTCGGACTCCGGGTCCGGTAAAGAATCTTCTTAGTCAGGGCGAGCTCTTTAGCTGCCAGCCCCTGACTCCTTGTGACTCTGCTGCTTCCTATGCTGCTCTTGTCTCTACTCTTCCTGGACTCACTAACCCTGCCTCAGCCCCGGGTTTATACAGGGGAAGTTCTTCCCCTCCCAAGGCTGGGCAGGAGGTGTGGCATGCACAGGATCCCTGACCAAAGGACCTCCCACCTGCTCTCAGACGTAATATCTCTATCACTGTGACAACCAGACCCCTGGGGTGTCACACTCCCCCCTAGTGAAATTTAGTACTCCGGGACTAAACACTTTTTAGAAAAATATAACAAGGTATATCAAAGAACAATAAAATACAATAAGGAAACACAATAAGATGGTCACGGATGTCCGCAACCGGGTGCAGTCTTTGAAGAAAAGCAAAGGTGTCCATTTCACCAACACAGGGAGACGTAACCAGGTAGGGGTCTGTCCTACCCCGAGTCCTTAACAGTCTCTAGTCCATCCTGGGTTACGCTCCAACTATATACAAAGGATTCCCGGTAAATCCACCGAAGACTCCTGAAAACAACTAGAAACACAAAATTACACACAAGCAACAATAAACAGGTAAACATTGTAAAACAACTTAAACATTTAGATCCTCCAACGTGCGGGTAACTGGCCTCTAGTGGCCCTAGTGGACCTACGGAGCTGACTGTCTGGCCCTGAACTACAGGGTGTAGGAGCTGTCAAGGGTAAACTGGGCAGCTGTCTACCGGCTCTTTGTCTCACTAGGGGTACGGCAGGCTCACTATAAGCAGAGGGTGGATTCTCCTGTTCCGCTTGGGTGGAGTCTTCTGCCTCCTGGACCGGCTGCTCTTCCAGCTCTACCCGTTGCTCCGTAGGTTCTTGGGATGATGGTTGGAGGAAGGTGAGTACGGGTACCACAACTGCACCATTGACTTGAGTCCAAGACCGAGGGAAGTCCCCGAGCACGGTACTAACCATATCTTCCCTTTCTTCCACGGGTCGATGGTCTTCCTGTTCCTCCTCAGGGTTCCTCAGTTGTTCGGGGCACTTCTTCAGGTGGTCCCGGGATACAATGGCTGTGGTTTCCCCTCCGTCTTTACTGATGGTACAGACCTTCGGGTTCTCGTGGCTTGAGGGCAGTACGGTGTACGGGTCCTTCTCCCACTGGTCGTCCAACTTGTGGAGCCGTCTCTTCCTCTTCAAGACCTGCTCTCCGGGTACCAGGGGAACAGCGGGAGCATACTGGTTGTAAGTCTTCTCTTGTCTTTCCCTAGCCTGACAGAGACTTCGCTCCACGCTCTCCTGTACTTTCCGGTACTGCTGCTGCCTCTCTGTGTCCCAGTCTGTTTCTGGTGAAGTGTCCTCGGGCGTCAGGACTCCCATTTCCAGGTCAACAGGTATCTTACCTGGTCTTGCCCTCATTAGGTAAGCCGGGGTACAGTTGGTGGAACCTACCGGGATGTGGTTGTATAGGTCCACCAGATCGGGCAACTTCTCAGGCCACAGACTGCGTTCTTCCAGGGGCAACGTTTTTAGAAGATCCATTACCACCTGGTTCATTTTCTCACAAAGTCCATTAGTTTGCGGATGGTAGGGTGTCGTCCTTATCTTCCGGCAGCCATACAGATTGCAGAATTCCTGGAAGACCTCCGCTTCAAAGGCAGGTCCCTGGTCCGTCAGCACTTGGTCCGGGTACCCGTGTGGACGGCAAAAGTGCTGCTGGAAGGCTCTAGCTGCTGTTCGAGCCGTTAAGTCCTTGACGGGGACGACAACCAGAAACCGGGAGTAATGATCCACGATGGTTAACGCGTAGACGTAGCCACTTCTGCTGGGGGTCAGTTTTACATGATCCAAGGCTACCAGTTCCAACGGTTGCCGGGTGACGATGGACTGCAGGGGAGTCTTCTGGCTGGCCCGGTCCTTCCTTCTCAGATTGCACGGGCCACAGTCTCTGCACCACTTCTCGATGGTTCCCCTCATGCCTACCCAGTGGAACCGCTCGCGCAGCAGGAACTCCAGCTTTTTCCACCCGAAGTGTCCAGCTCCGTCGTGGTATGCCTCCATCACCATGGCTGCGTCTCTTCGTGGCACCACTACTTGCCAGAGTAGTTCATGCGTCCTGGAGTTAACCATTCTGCGGCACAACTTCCCCTTGTAAAGGAACAGTCGACTCTTCTCTGCCCATAGTTGTTTGGCTTCCTCTGGAGCGTCTGATTCCAGGCTAGCCTCCGGGCGAGTCAGCATCTCCTTCACCAGTCGGACGGCAGGGTCGCTGTCTTGCGTTTCCGCCCAGTTGTAGTGAGGTAAGGGGTTCAACGTAGCAGCCTGCTTACTCCTTACCCGGTGGGAATACTGGATAGTCCCATGACGGTGGAACGCAGGGAGTTCAACTTCTTCCAGTCCCTCCGGATCTTCTCCTCCGTCCGGCAGGTTGGGCATCCTGGACAGGGCGTCCGCGTTGGTATTGGAGCGCCCTGCCCGGTATTTAATTGTGAACTCGTAGTTGGACAGACGGGCCATCCACCTCTGCTCCAGGGCACCGAGTCTTGCCGTGTCCAGGTGTGTCAGCGGGTTGTTATCCGTGTATACGGTGAACCGGGAAGAAGCGAGGTAATGCTTAAAGCGCTCGGTGACTGCCCATACCACGGCCAGGAACTCTAGCTTAAATGAGCTATAATTCTCGGGATTCCTTTCGGTGGGTCGCAGTTTTCGGCTGGCATAGGCGATTACTCGCTCTTTCCCCTGCTGAATCTGGGACAGTACGGCTCCTAGCCCGACGTTACTGGCGTCGGTGTAGAGGATGAAGGGCTGGCTATAGTCCGGATACGCCAAGATTTCATCCCCCGTGAGGGCCATCTTCAGCTGGCGGAAGGACTCTTCCTCTAGCTCTTCCCATTTGAAGGGCGGCTTCTGGTTCTTGGCCTTCCGGGACTGGCCTATCAGGAGGTCCTGCATAGGCGCCGCCTTTTTGGTGAAACCGGGAATAAACCTTCGGTAGTAGCCTACCAACCCTAGGAACTGCCGCACTTCTTTTACGCTGGAAGGGCTTGGCCATCCTTTGATTGCGGTGATCTTATCGGGGTCGGGAGCCACTCCGTCAGCGCTCACCACGTGTCCCAGGTATTGCACCTTTGGTTTCAGGAGGTGACACTTGGAGGGTTTCACCTTTAGGCCGTAACTCGCCAGAGCTTCGAACACCTCCGCCAGGTGTTTCAGGTGGTCCTCATAAGTTTTGGAGTATACGATGACATCGTCCAGGTACAACAGGACCGTCTCGAAGTTTCTGTGGCCCAGACAGCACTCCATTAATCGTTGGAAGGTTCCTGGGGCGTTGCAGAGTCCGAACGGCATGCAGGTGAACTCGCTAAGTCCCATCGGGGTGGTGAATGCGGTCTTCTCCCGGTCCGCCTCTGCTACAGGAACCTGCCAGTACCCGCTAGTGAGATCCAAGGTAGAGAAGAAGTTAGCAGATCTTAAAGCAGCCAATGACTCCTCTATCCTTGGTAAGGGGTACGCATCCTTGTGTGTGATACGGTTGATTTTCCGGTAATCTACACACATCCTCATGGTGTTGTCTTTCTTTTTGACTAAAACTAGTGGGGCTGCCCAGGGGCTACAGCTATCCCGGATTACCCCAGCCTCCTTCATGTCTCTAAGCATCCCCTTGGCGTGTTGGTAATGTGCAGGGGGTACGGGTCGATACCTCTCTTTTATGGGAGGATGATCTCCCGTGGGGATGCGGTGTTCTACCCCCTTGACTCGCCCGAAGTCTAACGGGTGTTTACTAAACACTCTCTCATACTCTTGAACCACCCGATAGACTCCTTGTTTCTGGTGTGAGGGAGTGGAGTCAGTACCCAGATGTAGTTGCTGACACCAGTCCTCCATGTCTTTCTTAGAGCCGTTACCTTCCTCCGGGTGAGATGGAGGCAAGGGTTCCACAGATTGTATAGAATTTTGATTAGTGGTATATAATTTGGCCAGCGTGGCATACCGGGGCAGGTACACTTCCCTCTCCCCGATATTTATTATGCGAACGGGCACCCTCCCATGGCGTACATTGACCACCCCCCGTGCTGTCAAAATGGTGGGCCTACTGTCTGAGTAAACTGGTTCTACCATTGCCTGGTAATCTCTACCTCTCAGACCAATAGCTGCCCGGCACCAAATCATCATTTCACTTTTTGGGGGCATGGCAATAGGAAAAGGGTCACACATTCTTACGCTACCAATCTCACCGCCGGAGAGTTCCACTTGTTGCCGTTGCATCAGTGCCCGGATCTCTTTCTGGAGCACCCGCTGCTCGCCGGAGCTGGCATTCTTGGCAACCTGCTGTAAAAGGAAAATCACCTCTGCAAGACAATTTTCAATTACATTAGTTCCTAGAGTTATTTTTGGGTGACTCTCATGTTTGTCAATATCTACAATGATCAGTCCCTGTGCGGCCAGTTCGACTCTACCAATTTTGATGGTCACCTCTTTAAATCCGATCTGTGGCACGGGCTGACCATTGCTGGCGATGATACTCAAGTCGTCGTCAGGGTAGCGGGTAATATCCGAGTCATTCCAGTACTGCTTGAAGAGCACGTACGGGATGGTGGTGACCTGTGACCCGGTGTCCAGTAGGGCACTCATGGGAATGCCATCCAGTACCACAGGCAAGACTGGACGTCCTCCCACATATCTGTCGCGCCAGTTCGATGGGCCTGGTGATCTTTTTCCTGGGGGTTGGCCCTCTACCCCAGGTTGTGCCCGTTTAAAGAACAGTACCTTTCCATATGTCCGGGTTGATTGCAGCGGCGGCAGATGGGTCGTCCGTCCTCGCTGTATCGGTCACTGGGTCTTCCTCTGGCCGGTGGGGTCCTCCTTGGTCGACGCCACGGGATGTCCTCCGGTCCGGATGCCAGCTGGATCTTCCCTGGAGTGGAAACCTGTAAAGACTGCACAGTTCGGGTTAGCGCAGCAACGCTTTTAGCTAGCTCTTGGACCTGATGGTGTAGGTCTGGAGCCGGGTCATTGTCCAAAGCCTGCGCATCAGCTCCCACAGGCCCTGCTGACAAGGGCGCCGCCTCCTGGTAGTAAGTGGTAGTGGGGCGTCTGTGGGTCACAACGCCACCTGGTGCCGGTTCTCGGAGCACCCGGATGGCTCTGTCCTTGAACTGTGCAAATTCTAGATGAGGGTCCTGTAAGGCCATTGCCCGCAACTGGGTGCGGTGGGCATTGCAATATAAACCCTCTATAAATTGTTCGGTCAACAGCCTGTCCTCGTTTCCCACTCCATTAGGGTCGGTCTGCTTAATGGCCCTCAGGGCCTCTTGTAGGTTGAGTGCATAGTCCCTTATACTCTCATGCGCTCGCTGCTTGCACCCGTAGAATCTAAGTTTAATCTCGGCTGAGGTGCGGGTATCAAAGGTGTCCTTCAGCCGGGTTAGTATCCCTGCGACAGTCTTCCTCCCAGGTGGCCAGGATTTTACTTCCCTTTTGGCTGCCCCAGTTAGTTGGGCCACCAGGATGCTCACTTTTTGCTCTTCTGTGAGGGGGTACACCTGGAAGAGGCTATCCAGCTTTTCTCTAAAGTCATGCAGGGTATGTGACTCCCCTGAGTACTGGGGTAGCCAAGCTGCTCCCGGGATATAGGGCATGGTGAAGGGCATAACTGCAACAGCGGTAGCGCTGGCGGGGGTTGAGGCAGTGGAGCTCCCCTCCGTATCCGACATCTTCCTCCCCCCTAGTGGACCGTGGCCTACCTTGCGATGATCCTGTTCCGTAGGCCGCGGCTCCGCAGTGGATCGTCAGGGTTGAGGACCTTCCGTCGCGCTCCTGTGACGTCGGCGTCTGCTGGGCTCCTTCCAGGACCTTACGCAACGTCCGGACGTGAGGCGGGGCTTCAGTTCTCGCGCGCTTTCGGAGTCCACGCCCCTCTTCTTCCCGCGCGGCGTCCTCAAGATGGCGTCCAATGGCGGGAAAACTCCACGGATGGCGGGAAGAAGGCTGAAGATGGCGGGAAACTTCACCGATGGCGGGAAGAAGGCTGAAGATGGCGCCGGATAGCGGGAATCTTCACCGATGGCGGGAATCTTCACCACTGGTAAGTTTGAACAGTCTTTGCTTTTCAGGCACGCAGTACCCGGTGGTTGCGGGCACGTGATCCTGCCGACTACGCCAAAGTTGACGCGCCCCTGGGCCTGTGTCGCGCTGCGTTGCACACGCGGGAGCTTACCCGGAGCCGGATCTGTTTAGGGTTGTAGTCTCGTGGCGGTGACCCGGTCCGTGCCCAGGGAGTCAAACTGGACGGCAGTCTGTTAGCGGTAGAAAATGGTTGATGACTACGCCACCCGTTGAATGCAGCCAGGGGGCTGCTGCTGCAGGGCAGACCGCTGAGGCCGGTGGAAGGATGGTGCAGCGTGATAGTATAACCCCCAACGGGAGGGGTATGGCCTCAGGGCAGCCGACGTGGATGATGGGGGTAGCAGGAACCACTCAGAGACGGTATGGTAGCGTTCAGGGTCTTTACTGGTAACAACGATAGACCCTCCCGGAGTACTTGCTAGCGAACGGGGCCTGGTCAGTCCTTGAGCAGATGGGATCTCCCCTGGCCAGGCGTAGTTGTAGGCCTCCCAAGCTGACTGTACTCTTCTGGCTACCTTGCTAGAAGCTGATGTAAGTAGCCCACGTCCCTGAGTGTACCGTGTGGTGCTCACCCGTATGGCCGGTGACTCGGGGCCTTCTAATGGCTTCCGCTCCACGATGGCGGTGCTGGTCCCACGCGTGTGACCGGGCCTTCGGGCTTCTGGGCCAGGGGACCTGAAATCCCCTGCCTGACGGATTCTGCTGCTGGGTAGAAGTTAGTCCCCACAGCCTCGGACTCCGGGTCCGGTAAAGAATCTTCTTAGTCAGGGCGAGCTCTTTAGCTGCCAGCCCCTGACTCCTTGTGACTCTGCTGCTTCCTATGCTGCTCTTGTCTCTACTCTTCCTGGACTCACTAACCCTGCCTCAGCCCCGGGTTTATACAGGGGAAGTTCTTCCCCTCCCAAGGCTGGGCAGGAGGTGTGGCATGCACAGGATCCCTGACCAAAGGACCTCCCACCTGCTCTCAGACGTAATATCTCTATCACTGTGACAACCAGACCCCTGGGGTGTCACACAATGACTGGGACTCATGGTGCCACCCAGTCAGGCAGGATGAGAGTGTGCACACTGTGCAGCAGGGATAATCAGCACTTTACTGTAGCCAATGGGGCAGCACCACTCTCTGCTTAAACTACCAGCATGTTTCTAGGAGTTCCCAGTTATTGATTTATACAGACCCTGGTTTATTATCCTGTTTCTCCTTAATCTAACCCTGCTTGCTTGATTCCTGTTGCTGACCCTGCATTTACCTTTTGACTTCCTGACGATTCCACCTCTGACTCTGTCCTCCTCATTCTGATCTAGTCTGTCTCACTGACCTCATCCCTGTCACCTGATTATGTCTTATCTGCCCTTCCTGCTAGTTAACTCTCCCTGCCAGCTCGCTCCACCGGCTGGCAGCTACTCCGTGGACACAACCCAGGAGACCCAATTGTAAGTCCAGATCCAGGTTTTAGTGTCAGTCAGGGTAAGTGGAGTGATTTGTGTAAAGTTTGCTCGTGGAAAGCGTATTAAGAGTTGCCAGGTTTCGATGTACAGTTTTAGTTAAACCTTATATAAGCAATGGCAAATGGCATACAAAAGGAGGGATAAATGCTTCTACTTCATATCAAGCAAATTAAACATATTCCAAACTGTTATCCAGCAGGTTACCCCAGGGCCACCAATGAGAGTAGACACTGAAAGTATGACTCCCAGTGCAGTAAAGCCAACGCCTTTGGCAAGACAGCTGCTGAAAACCTTAGTGTAGGATTTCTTGCCCTTATTCCTTCTTCAGGATAATTTTTCAATGTTTTATATGTAGTATTTGTGTGAAGGCTTAGACTTGCCGTACAATTTCTTTTCATATAAATTCTTTGTTATTAAAGTAGATCCCCTGTGATGTGCAGTTGCCACAACCAAATCCAGGCACTGTGACGTGCAGGGGAGGGGGGAATCATTATACTTCACACAGTAGGCGAAGATTTCTTCCAGTCCCCGGGCCTGCAAGCATCAGAAACTTGTAAATAGACATTTCACAGCAACAAGACCTCTAATATGAGGTAAACAGGTAGGTATAGATTTACATTTCTATTAGAGGTCAGATTAGTGCCAGGGGGTGACAGATTACCTTTAAATACTTAAAAAGTAATGGTCGCTTTAATTTTTATTTCATAAATCAATAGCATACAGGAAAATCAGAACCTTTATAATATATCTTATCAGAGAAATCCCCTCCTTACTCCTCCTGAATTGATTTTTCAGTCTCAATTCATGGGTGAAATCTGTATTCCGTGAGTTCAGATGTTCCTTCTCTTCCTGGACTGATCATTGATTCTCAAATTTCTCAATTCGTGGGCAAAATGCAGATTCTCCCATTACTGTGATAGGAGACGACAGTTGGTGCTCTTCAAATTTTATGAAGAGGGAGGAGCAAGAGGCGGACACAGACATTCCGCCGCAAGATTTCTATAGAACTTTATGAGCACCAACTGTCATCTCCTATTTCAGTAATGAGTAGAGATGAGTGAACCCAGATCCAGAGTTCGGGTCTCCATTGTTTTCAATGGGATTCGGGTTATGGTTCAAGTTCGGGTAAAGTTCTGGTACCCGAACCAAACTTTGGACTAAAGTACTGGTTGGGTACCAGAACCTGAACTTCCACGGGTCCGCTCATCCCTAATAATGAGATAATCTGTATTCCCTGAAGACACATTTTACTCATGAATTGAGAATTTTGAGAATGTCTGATCAGTCCAGGAGGAGAAAAAAGCAGATTTCTCTGATAAGATAAATTACAAAGTTTCTTATTTTTACATGTATTATTGATTTATGAAAAAATAAAAATAAAACAACAGTTACTCTTTAAGAAGAACAGCGGTATTGAGAGTATAAATGAGCTCTCTGCTGGAAGGAAGGAAAACCATCTCACTAGTGTCACCTAGTGGAGGAGTCCACCAAACACATCTACAAATAGCTGTTTAGGGATATTTGCCCCTCATCAGTGTAGAGCAGGATTTGGCTGGATAAATCAGATGCCCGTAATGCAGCTTTGGTTGACAACTGGCCATCTGAGCATGGAGTCTTACTTGCAATGCTCCATAGGAAAAACATGCAAGTTAACTTTATCCAGGAAGAAAAGTAAACTACCGTATCTGGCATGTGTGATCTACAGTCGTTGAGGTAGCTACCCTGCAATAACCTGCATACACGAGCGAGATAGTTTTCTTACCTTTCAGGAAAGAGCTTATTTTCATAGTAATACATATTGATAACAATAAAAAATACTTTTTACTTAAGAGAAATGAAATAAAAATAAATTTGCTATAGACTAATTGTTTCATTATTTTGGAAGAAAGATCTGGGGCCGTAAAGTCTGAGAAGAACGTTTCCACTCCACAGCTTTCCTGCCAGAGGCCTCTGCTTCTCCGGAAAAAAAAAGTCCTCTGAGATACAGTATTGTACAAATCATTTATCTTTCACTTCAATTTCCAAGCAAATACCAGCACGGAGAGCAGTAACACAAAGATGACTCTCTAGATGTTGAAAATCAATGGAGGAAAATTAAAAATCAACAAAGCTCTTAGATTCGGCCTAAATGAAATGGTCTATGATCCACTCAATGCTTGTTACATGCAAAATAAACTGTTAATCGGGAGTGAGCGGCATCTGATGATATCATCACTTGAAATAGCGTAATAATGGGGTGGTGATAGCCGAAGCCTAATTGAAAATTACAGCCGGACTCAAGATGGACGAGTGAACAGAGAAAGCTCTTAGTGACTACGATGTCTTGTTAAACGGCACCAAAGTTGTGCATACTTGGACTTTTTCTTGTTCTTCAGGCACTGGCAATTTTTGCATTTTTGTCACGCACAGTGTGGGAAAGACTAAGTGCAACATGAAGGGATGAGGGGAGGGTAGCCCAAATGCTAGGGAAAGGGGGAGTGGAGACCCCTAGGCAGATCTAATTTCCCCCTTCCTGTCCTACCGTTCCTATAGAGATTCCACACCTATTGCCGAACAGGAAACCTAATCCCTGTATATCCCTAGAGCTAGGCCCTAGATAGGGGGAGCTGAGCACTGGTCAGTCCCCACTATAAACTAAAGACAACAAGGGAGACAAATAAAGGGGGGAAAGCGTAGCTTGAGCAGACACCAGAGAGATAACAGCAAACGTCCTCCAAGGGCACCAGAGAGGAGGCTAGCCGACTGCAATTGCTCCAAGCCTTCACAAGGGGAAATGGGTATATCACCGGCGACTCCCTGAAGCAAACTGTGAGTTTATAAACACCCAGACCAGGGTGTGTCAATCAGAGCAGGAGGGATGTTGCCGCTGGGTCCAAAAGTCAGAAGGATTAAGAAGGCGTCTGCAATGCCAAACGCAGTGACCTTCTGCAGCCAGATCCACAGCGACTCTCTGTTACATCTGACACACCCGTGACAATTTTTGGCAAATCAGCTTTTGATGGCGCTAATGTGGGCTGCATACCTACTAAAACATTTTTGCACTTCTTGAAGGCCCTAGATGTCTTTGGTTTCCAGCAATATCCCTGCCCTATAGTATAAATATTACCATGTCCAATCCCTGGTGACCATGAAGAATGCCTAATACTTATCCAGTGCCATACACTTCTCCATCGGAGGTGAGCGGTGCCGCTGCCAATAAAGACCCCACACACCTGCCAAGATGCAAAAATGGTCAGTAGGTACACGTGCATGATACCTGCTGATCTTTCACGCCTCTGAGTGGATGTATGGGGTAATAGCATCATTGGCTCCAATCACTTCCGATACGGAAGTGAGCAGCAACAGATATCACATTAAGGCCACGGCCCCACTATCAGAATTCGGTCAGTATTTTTTATCAGGAGTGGGAGCCAAAACCAGGTGAGGAACAATAAGAGAAAAGATATACCGTATATTCCGGCGTAAAAGACGACTTTTGAAGACTGAAAAATCTTCTGTCTAGTCTGGGGTCGTCTTATACGCCGGTAATGCTTTTGAACTTTCAGAAATTGACATGCGGGGATACTCTGGGGGTGTTAATAAGCTGCCGTGGCCGTATCCCTGCCATGTCGGAGTTAATATAAGGTGGAGGGAGTTAAAACACGGCGGCGGTAGGTCCAGACAGTCAGCGCTTCTGTGCTGAAACTGACACATCGCTGCGTATTCCCAGCTCCGGACACAGCGCAGGGCTTCTGTGCCGACAGCTTTCACTTGTCACAGAAGCGCTGCGCTGTGTCCGGAGCTGGGAAGTTCGCATCGCTTCTGTGACAATATATGAAAAGCCGGCAATTCAGCAGCGGCATAAGCCGGCACCCGACAATTTAGAATAGAAAGAATAGAGCTTCACACATAGATTAGATAGATAGAAACATGTCAGTCACATATATATGAAGTACAGTGACAGTATTGCTTACTGTACTTGTCATTTAGTGTAAAAGATTTATTAAAACAAATAATAGTGTTTTCATGCACCGTCTCTTTAAAAAAGCCGGCCGGCAATTTATAACAGAAAGATAGAGCATCACACATAGATTAGATAGATAGAAACATGTCAGTCACATATATAAGAAGTACAGTGATAGTGTTGGTTACTGTACTTGTCATCTAGTGTTAAAATAAAGGATTTATTTAAAAAAAAATTGGCGTGGGGTTCCCCTTAATTTTAGTCTCTAGCGGAGATTAAGCAGACGGCTGGGGCAGATGTTTGAAGCCTGGGAAGGGGGTAATACCCACGGAGCTTCCCAGGCTACTAATATCAGCCCCCAGCTGAATACATAGCCTTTACTAGCTATTAAAATGGGGGACCCCCCCAAAAAAATGACGTGGGGTCCCCCCTAATTTAATAGCTAGCAAAGGCTAGGCAGACAGCTGGGGGCTGATATTAATAGCCCAGGAAGGGAGCCATGAATATTGGCCCCCTCCCAGGCTAGAAACACCAGCCGTCAGCCGCCCCAGAAATGGCGCATTCATAGGATGCGCCAATTCTGGCACTTAGCCTCGCTCTTCCACGCTGCCCTGGTGCGGTGGCAGGGGGTAATAGGGCTGGGGTTGATGTCAGCTTATAATGCCAGCTGACATCAAGCCCAGGTTAGTAATGGAGAGGCGTCTATAAGACACCCCCATTACTAACCCCATAGTAAAAGTTAAAAAAAACACAAACACCCAGAATAAAGTCCTTTAATTGAAATAAACGAGAGGTAAGGATGAGGTTGCTTTATTATTTTACTTTTATTGCAGGAGATCGTTGGCTTCAGCTGGAATGGGCGTGACTGTAAGTATGGTTTAATTTAGAACAATAAAGGATTGTGTCTTTATTTCAATTAAAGGACTTTATTCTGGGTGTTTGTGTTTTTTTTAATTACTTTACTAGAAATTCATGGCGGTCATGTCTAATATTGGCGTCACCCCATGAATTTCGGGCTTAGGGCCAGCTGATAATGCCAAGCTGGCCCTAACCCCTTTATTACCCAGTGAGCCACCGCACCAGGGCCCTGGATGAATTGGGTACAGCGCCAGAAGATGGCGCTTCTATGAACGCGCCATTTTCCGGGGTGGCTGCGGACTGCAATTTGCAGTGGGGGGGGGGGGCCAGAAAGCTTGGGCCTCCCTGCGCTGCAGATTCCAGCCCCCAGCTGCCTAGTTGTACCTGGCTGGACACAAAAATAGGGCGAAGCCCCACGTCTTTTTTTTTTTAATTATTTTTTTTTATTTTTTTCATGAAATAATTAAAAAAAAAAAGGGCTTCCCTATATTGTTGTGTCCGGCCAGGTACAAATAGGCAGCTGGTGGTTGGGGGCAGCCCGTTCCTGCCTGCTGTACCTGGCTGGACACAAAAATATGGCGAAGCCCACGTCAACATTTTTGGGAAAAATTAATTACAAAATTAATAATAATTTAGGGACTGCATCTTTATTAACCCCTCAATTGTCATTTAGTGTTAAATAAAGGATTTTTTAAAAAGAAAATTGGCGTGGGATCCACCATCATTATAGTCTCTAGCGGAGGTTAAGCAGACGGCTGGGGCAGATGTCTGAAGTCTGGGAAGGGGGTAATACCCACGGAGCTTCCCAGGCTACTAATATCAGCCCCCAGCTGAATACCTAGCCTTTACTAGCTATTAGAATGGGGGACCCCCCCAAAAAATGACGTGGGGTCCCCCCTATTTTAATATGTTTATGAGTGACAGTTTTCCTGCTATATACCTGCATGTCATAAGAATTTAAATTAAAAAAGGACCATGTTAAATTCAAATCTGTTTTTTTTTAATTTTTACCGGTGTTTGGTATGCGTTGGAAAAGGGGTAGTCTTATACGGTGAATATATCCTAAACTCTATATTTTAACAGGAAAGTAGGGGGGTCGTCTTATACACCAGGTCGTCTTATACGCCGGAATATACGGTAATAAAAACAAGTCACCAATTCTGCATTTATCACCCACTCCTGGTTTTTGCTCCCTCTCCTGAGAAAAAACACTGACCAAATACTGATAGTGGGGTCGTGACCTAATGCAAACTGCCTCTCCTCCAAGTGAAGCAAGGTGGGCACTTCAAGAAACCGTTCTATAAGTCAATCTCTGACTTTTAGGGTTGCTATCTTAAATAGGTAGTGCTAGATAGATCACTTTCTTCTTCCTAGAAGACAGCTAATTTGCATAGCTTTTACCCAGGGAACACTGCCTGGCCTATAAGTCTGCCTACACCAGCTGGCGGTCTTTATTAGGAGAAACAGTGGCACTACTGCCTGATTATCGAAGTGGTAGATATAGGGCCCGAATCATCATCTGCACTTTTTTTTAAGTCATTTTTCTTTTCTTTTGTGTAGACATTTTATGCCCCAAATTCTTCAACATGGCGCATACGGTTCATGAAATACATAAAAAACGCTCTTTATTTTTGTCTTTAAAGGGATTATCCAGGAGTATTTTTTTTTTTTTTACTACAGGTCTAAGAACTAACAGGCAGGCAGTTGCCAACTACCTACCTGTTGTGTCCGGTTTCGAGCTCCACCGGCACAGACAGGTCACGGACATCATGTCGGCTTCTCTTCCGCTCTGCTCTGTTTACGGGGCGTGACTGCCAATGTCATGCTGATTGACAGCGGACTTCTTGCTGCCTAACTGCAGGGAGCCGACTGTTAATCAGCATGAGGTCAGTAGCCATGCCCGGCCAACAGAGCAGCCCAGAATAGGAAAAACTGCTTTTTGTGGGCAGCTGAATCGCTGGCAGGCGACCACTTTGTGCTGGCACCAGGTAGAATAGGCAGGTGGTTAGCCTGTTCTATCTGTTGGCAGTAAAAAAAAGAATTAGTCCTGGATAAACCCGTTAACTTTTTAGCAACATTTTAGAGCATAAAGTCACATGTTCTCTTAAAATGTTGCAAAATTTCACAAAAATTTCTGAAGTACATAAAACTTCTACAGGGGGAGACTGGAGTCTATTTGCACAAAAATTGAGTGACTTTTCAAAAAGTGGTGAATCAGCCAAATACAACAACAACAACAACAACAACAACACCAAACATTTGTGTTGCTGTTTTCTCACAATGGAATCAAATCACAGCATCTGGAATCCCCAAACCCCGTCCACAATGACGAACATAAAAAAAACATCAGCAGGTGAACACATATAAAAAAAACTTTATAAAGGACGCAAATTAAAAGAAGAATAAGGAGGAAATGAAAAGTACCAAAAACTAAACAAAAAAAGTCACAAATGCAATAATGAATGGGACCCAATAACCTCCAGCTTCTGGTGAGTTGAGGAAATGAAAGGGACTGAGTCATTGAAGACTCAGCGGCATAAAAGTAGCAAAACTAAACAAAAGTTTTTCATTTGGAAAATGTGCTGTTATATCAAATTCTATAATCTGTGATGTTGTGAAAAACTACAAGAAAATCTGCTTAGCTATAAAACGTGCACAGAAATAAGATGAATGACAAATCCAGATCTTTTATAGCTCTACAACATAGAAATCCTAATATAAGTACATATATCATTGCCTGCAATGCCAAGTCTGGGGGTGATGGGGTACTTGGGGTATTTGCCGCAGGCGCTGGGTGCCAGGCAATGTGCCAGCAATCTACTTTGCCTTGATCAGAGTATTCCTTTTCCTAATAATCTAATGTCTATCCTTGTGACCACATGATATAATATACAGTATAAGGCCCCCAGTGCATGAAGACCACCTGGTGTATACGGCACCATTAGCTTTGAGCTAAAACAAATTTCTTTGCAATTGGGTTTCATTAAAAATTTTGCACCGTTTGCCTTTTACAGCCTTTGTGTTGCACTGTCTATTGCAGGCTGGAGAATGAGGTAACTGACAGGCCGTCAGCGAGCTGGTTCATACAAGACATTTTGTGACTTTATCTGTCTTTTTCTGAACTCCTCTCGGCTGATTTATGACCACAGACCACATCAAAGTTAAATGTGCAACTTGTAAAAGCAAAACGGTGCAACATTTTTAATAACAATTGCAAAAATGATTTTTACATGTATTTAAGGAGAAAAAAAAACATTGTATTGTTCCCAAAGGTAACTTTCTCCGCACTAACACATCGGATTACTACAAAACTGATTATTATTCTTGTACAGCCACATCTTACACAGTCATACTAATATTTTCAGTAGTGAAATCATTCTAGCAGATTCATTGTACATGTAAACATTCTTGTGCCCATTACTTTAGAGCCATCATAAAAGTAGAATTTTGCAGGTGTAAAACGAGACCGGAGAGCCAGAAAATGACCATGAATTTCCACTGTTCATAACTTTTCGCTTTGAAAGTCTCAAGTTTTTCATTTCCTGGCAAAAATGTGCTTCATCAACAAGACAATACCGTCTGCTGGTGTAGCATCTAGTTATAGCGGAGAACGCGGATGTTGCTGAACGGCCGCGGCGTTTTCAGTCACCATGGAAAATGTTGCTTAGCAATAAATGTAGGTAAAGCAAGGTCATTGGGTAGCGAACATGATATTTCTACGTTAGGTTAGACTTTACTTTATTTTTTTCATGGATTGTATCATAAAAAATGTATCGAGAAAAGTTCATTTACCACGAGGATGAACGTCGGCTCACGTTGAGATGTAGTAAACTGAGCAGTGTGGGTCAGTAGAACATTAGGCTAAGACCTGTAATGTTCTACTCCATCTCGTCTTATCTGGTGGTGATGTATTTCACAGCATTGGACCCTCTGACACTCTTTACGTCAGTCTCTGTCCCCAATAGGGTTCACACAATCTCATTTCTCAAAAAAAACCTGAGTATTATCGACAATTTACTAGAGAAACAAACATGTAAACTCCATGTATGTGTTGTCGTTGGTTTGATGGAACCTCAAAACCTCAATGTTGCATGACCTCAGTGCTACCCTTTGAGCCACCATGCTTTTAATGGGGTTATTCCATGAACGACATCATGTATGATTGAAGGTCTAACAGCTGGAATTCCCACCAATAATGAGAATGGGGGTCCAAGAGTCTCATGTAACTGGAGTCTGACTACAGTACCTCTTCCATCAACAATGAATGGAGCAGTGGTCACAAGAGTTGAGAAAAAAGATTTGCAGGACTCTGATCCAGTGGCCACATCAGTAGTTTATGGCTACCAGACCAGAGCCCTGCAAACTTTCCTCCCCAGTACCTCTTCAGATTTATTTGGCCTAGTACGACATCATTGTTACTTCGCAATGCAGCTTACATTCGTCCTGGGCTGACTAATCAGAAAAGTCTTAGGAGATGCCAGCTGGTAGGAGAAGGTTTGCAAGGCTTAGGTCCAGCAGTCATGGACAACCAATGTGACTACTGGACCAGACTCCTGCCAATCTTTTTGCTCATCTCTAGTGGTTACAAATGCAAAAATTTCCCCATTCACATTGGGGACATGGGACCTCTATACTAATGATTAGAGATGAGCGTTGTTCTACTCGAACTGTTCGCCAATCTCAAATTCGAGCTGTTTTGGGCAGTGTTCGAGCCGTTCGGCGAACACGAACAATTTGAGAAAAATTTGGCTGTTCGAGGTTATGTTCGATAACTGTTCGTGCACCAAAATCATAACTGGATTTTTTCTCAGTAATGATGAAAATTAATGTTAATACGCAGTTTGAGTGTACAGCGGGGTGGGGGGAGGGGCAGGGGATGGATCTCTGCAGGAATAATGAAGATCTCCATTTTTTTTTCTCTTTCCCGCATTTACAGTGGGGAGGTGCAATCTATCAGCCTATCAGCAGCGCACACACGGAGCGAAGTGCTTTTTTTCACACAAGCAAGGGCATGTGTCATTGGCAGTGTATGTCACATGTCCTTGCCCTATAAGACCAAGCCATTTTCCCCGTCGCCACCATTTTCTCACTGCTGCAGCTGCGTGTTAGACGGCACCGCTGTTGCTGTGTGCGCTATACCTTGTTAATTTCAAGCCAATTTTCGCACAAATATACAGATAGCTTGGGAGTAGGGAATAGTTGTGATTGCAGTCCTTTTAAGGACTAGGTTACAGCATTTCCTACGACTTTTATCAGGGAGGTCTGTGCTCTTAAATAGATAGGTTGTGGGAGTAAAGACTAATTGTAATTGGAGTCCTTTTCAGGACTAGGTTACATCAGTTCCTATCAGTTTTTGCCAGGCAGGTCTGTGCCAGTGCTGTGCAAGTTTTTTTCACAGCATTTGGCTGAATCTAGCAAAGCTAATCCTTTTTGGCCTATTGCAGAGTGTGTTAGTCAGTGGAGTAGCCTATCTGTGTTGCAAGATATACCACCTGTGTATAGAATACCAATTTTTTTACTGCACCTAGTGAAGTAAAATCTTTTGGGCATAGCATCATTCTATTAGTCCATCTATACTGACCTCCATCAGGTTGCAAATTAAAACTAATTTTTATCTGCATCTACAGTACCTCTGAAAAAATATTTGGGCTTCTACCTGTGTGTGGGACTTGTTGTATTAGTCCATCTATACTGACCTCCATCAGGTTGCAAACTGAATATATTTTTTTCCTGCATCTACCTCTGAAAAAATATTGGGCTTCTAGCTGTGTGTGGGTCTTGTTCTATTAATCCATCTATACTGACCTCCATCAGGTTGCAAACTGAATATAATTTTCTTCTGCATCTAGCTCTGAAAAAATATTTGGCCTTCTAGTAGTGTGTCGGACTTTCTCTATTAGTCCATCTATACTGACCTCCATCAGGTTGCAAACTGAATATAATTTTTTTCTGCATCTAGCTCTGAAAAAATATTTGGCCTTCTAGTAGTGTGTCGGACTTTCTCTATTAGTCCATCTATACTGACCTCCATCAGGTTGCAAATTAAAACTAATTTTTATCTGCATCTACAGTACCTCTGAAAAAATATTTGGGCTTCTAGCTGTGTGTGGGACTTGTTGTATTAGTCCATCTATACTGACCTCCATCAGGTTGCAAACTGAATATATTTTTTTCTGCATCTACCTCTGAAAAAATATTGGGCTTCTAGCTGTGTGTGGGACTTGTTGTATTAGTCCATCTATACTGACCTCCATCAGGTTGCAAACTGAATATATTTTTTTCTGCATCTATCTCTGAAAAAATATTGGGCTTCTAGCTGTGTGTGGGTCTTGTTCTATTAATCCATCTATACTGACCTCCATCAGGTTGCAAACTGAATATAATTTTTTTCTGCATCTAGCTCTGAAAAAATATTTGGCCTTCTAGTAGTGTGTCGGACTTTCTCTATTAGTCCATCTATACTGACCTCCATCAGGTTGCAAACTGAATATAATTTTTTTCTGCATCTAGCTCTGAAAAAATATTTGGCCTTCTAGTAGTGTGTCGGACTTTCTCTATTAGTCCATCTATACTGACCTCCATCAGGTTGCAAATTAAAACTAATTTTTATCTGCATCTACAGTACCTCTGAAAAAATATTTGGGCTTCTAGCTGTGTGTGGGACTTGTTGTATTAGTCCATCTATACTGACCTCCATCAGGTTGCAAACTGAATATATTTTTTTCTGCATCTACCTCTGAAAAAATATTGGGCTTCTAGCTGTGTGTGGGACTTGTTGTATTAGTCCATCTATACTGACCTCCATCAGGTTGCAAACTGAATATATTTTTTTCTGCATCTACCTCTGAAAAAATATTGGGCTTCTAGCTGTGTGTGGGTCTTGTTCTATTAATCCATCTATACTGACCTCCATCAGGTTGCAAACTGAATATAATTTTTTTCTGCATCTAGCTCTGAAAAAATATTTGGCCTTCTAGTAGTGTGTCGGACTTTCTCTATTAGTCCATCTATACTGACCTCCATCAGGTTGCAAACTGAATATATTTTTTTCTGCATCTACCTCTGAAAAAATATTTGGCCTTCTAGTAGTGTGTCGGACTTTCTCTATTAGTCCATCTATACTGACCTCCATCAGGTTGCAAATTAAAACTAATTTTTATCTGCATCTACAGTACCTCTGAAAAAATATTTGGGCTTCTAGCTGTGTGTGGGACTTGTTGTATTAGTCCATCTATACTGACCTCCATCAGGTTGCAAACTGAATATATTTTTTTCCTGCATCTACCTCTGAAAAAATATTGGGCTTCTAGCTGTGTGTGGGTCTTGTTCTATTAATCCATCTATACTGACCTCCATCAGGTTGCAAATTCAAAATAATTTTTTTCTGCATCTAACCCAGCCAATAGTTTTGGCCTAATACCACAGTTTGGCCACTCAGCTCTGCTCGGTTACCATCCATTGTTTTTTTGTGCAAATGTAGCACCCTGAGGATTCGGCTGCTACAGGGGTATTGCACCTCAACCCAGAGGTGTGATATTCCACTCCCGGGTAAGGATGGAGTGTGGAACTGAGCTCAGTTAGCTGCATGCACTACACACATCCCATTTCCGAGGGACAGACCGATGGTACTCCCACTAGAGAAATGTGCAGGTACGACAGTGTCTGTTCCTGGCTGGAGTGGGAGGGGGGTGGAACATCCCAGTAGTGTAGGGGCAGATAGGGGGAGCAGCCTGGGTAAAGCTAGGAGCTCATTGGGTGCTGGTCACCTGAGCTCACACATAGAGGGAGTATATAAGGTGGGAACCATCTTAGATCAGGGTCAGTCTGTGAGACGTCAGTCTTTTGTAGAGGTTTGGTCAGTCTGAAAGAGCCTGAGAAGCAGAGAGAGAGGAGAAAGAAGGACCCAGAAGGGGGAGAAGAGGGAACTCCAAGAACCCAAAATTAAATCAGAGGGTGAAGAGTTGGCAACAGGGTACCGGATCCCAAGCTGGTGGAGGCTACAGCACACCTTAGCCAGAGACCGGAGGTCGTGGGCAGGATCTGCCACGACCACCCACTAAATCCACCCGGAAGGCAAACCAAGAATAGGGTCAGGGAACCCAGAGACAAGGGTTTACCAACAAGAGGCCCGAGGGAGCCGAACTTAGGTGGATCCCTGGTGGGGAAGGCCAGAGAGAAGGACAAGTCAGAAAGGGAGCTCAGGACCACGCTCCAGAATCACCTGGGGGTTGGCCGAGTCCAAGACCTGGTGGACGCAGCACGGCTCGGGCGGTCACTTAAGGCCAGAGTGACCACAAGAACAGCAGTAAGTAAAAACCCTGAACTGCACAGCCCGGCTCGGAGTCTTCTTAACATCCACACTGCACCACCACTACCACCATCCTCTACACCTGACCCCCTGAGGCTATACCCCTCCCGTTGGGGGTTATACTACCAGAGCTGCACAAGCACCACCAGCCTCAGCGGACCCTGCTGCAGCGGCGGCCGTATTGACCGCAAATCAACGGGTGGCGTAGTCGACACAAAGAACACTAATAACATCTGTAAGGACTGCCACACACTGAGCTTGACACCCTGGGCACGGACCGGGTCACCGCCACTCGGAGACTACAACCCCCATCTGATCCGGCTCCGGGTATTCCCCAAACACTGGCCCAGGGGGCGCGTCAACTTTGGCGTAGTCGGCAGGATAACGTGCCCGCAACAACCGGGTACTGCGTGCCTGAAGAAAAGTTCACCGTTACCTCAAAAAGAAGTCTCCCGCCGGTTCCGGAGGGTCCCCGCCAACGGACCCCATCACAGGTCGTTTCCCGCCGGTTGTCCGCCATTTGCAGCTTTTTCCCGCCATCCATGGAGTTTCCCGCCACTGGGAGACGATTCCCGCCATTTCCAAGGATTTCCCGCCTTGGGGGAGCGGACGCCATTATGGGCGTGCCAGAGGGTGGCAAAAGGCCACCTCCCATCGTGGGCCAGGTCGAAGAATGGCGCCAAAAGCGGAAACCGCGCCCACCAACAGAGACTGTGATGCTGGAAGTGTCCATCAGCGTGAGAGAACTGCCCCTGGAACTGACAATCACTAAGTTGCCCCGGGACCACCCTCAATGTGGGCGGAGACAGAACAAGAGAACGAAGATGGGTGCAGCCTGGAGGAGTCTGGAGAGAGCGCACCCGGAGACAAGACGTCTGGAGGAGAGTCCAGAGAGAGCGTACCCGGAGATGGAGGGAGAGACAGGCAGCACCGACCCAGTGGTCAGGAGCCTGCTGCAAGCAACAACCCCACTAGGCTTAGTGGAGATCCTGGCACAGCTCCCCCGAGACCGGGAGTGTGCACAGACCGCGCTGGAGGGCCTCGCACGGAGGATGGCCCGGGTGCAGCGGGAGACGTTGGCGGAGTGGAGCCGAGAGATGGCCCAGCAGACCGCAACCCGTCAGCGGAGCACGCTGCCCGAGACGAGGAGACAGACCGCCTCTGAGGATGGCGCAGGAGGAATGAAGGCAGGAGACGGCGCCGAGAAGGGAGCTGAACGGACGGAGGCAGGTAAAGGGGACGTCTCTACCCCGAGCCGAGAAACCGTGTACCTGCCCCAGCTTCCCGTCGCAGAGCCCGAAGTTCCCCCTGCCGTGCCCGTCGCCGCATCGTCACCGCCGCAGACTAGGCCTCAAGCAGTAACCGTGGCCGCGACCCCTGTGACGTCACGTGTTTCGACCCTGAGCGCGGCAAAGCAGGAAATACCATCGGCCTGGTCGCAAGGCCTAGTACCTCCGGGCGCCGCAATACCAACAGCGCCCCTCACCTCCGCGGAGCCACCGGCCTGGTCGCAGGGCCGAGTAACCCAGGGCGCCGCCGTTCTTACGGTGCCCTTTGCCTTTAGGGTGCCCCAAGCCTGGTCGCAAGGCCTGGTCGACCCGGGCGCCGCTACCATCAACGCGCCCTCAACATCTAGAGTGCCGCACCTGGGTGAAGACCTGTTCGCCCAGCATACGTGCCCGGATGGGCAGCCCTTTGTATGGCCCCAGGAGTATATTCAGCTGGAACTCCAGAGAGCAAGGCCCATGTGCGAGCCCCTGATTCCGGCTCCGAAGCCCGTAAGGAGGACCTCGCCCCCACTGGAGGAGATCCAGTTCGAGTGGGACCCCACCGGAGAAGACCTCATGGGGTTCACTCAGGAGACTCGGGCGGCCGCAGCGGAGCGTGCAGAGTGCTGCCGGCAGCAGCTCGAGGTCTTCGAGAGGGAGCGGAGAGAGAGGCGGGTCCGGGAACAGCAAATGCAGATAAGGAGCGCGGAGCAGAAGAGCCGGACCAGGAGGAAACCCCGTGCAGCTCATGGTCCCCGTGCCACCGGGACTGTGATAAAATTCAATATGCAGCACGGATGGGGCTTTATTAGAGACCATCAGACCCCCGGCGACGTCTTTGTAACCCGCAGAGACGTAGAAAGCCATCTGCCGGAGGGACACAGAGGTCGTGACCTGTACGTAGGGGACGAGGTCACCTTCACCCGGCACAAGTGTGCCAAAGGACCCTACGCCCTCCATGTGCATCGCCTGACGGAGGAGGAGCTGCGGTGTGAGGAGGAGCAAGAGGACCCGGACGGGTCTGAAGAATCTAAAGAAGGAGCAGGAGGACGCCGTCGTTGAAGTACGGTAGAGAGAGACTGTACATAGTTACCCGTCAGGGTATAAGAACTGTTCTAGTTAAAATATAGTCCCCGTTGGGACCAGCCAATTGAACTGAAACCCGTGTGTCCCTATTCCCACTGACCGAGGACTGAGAGCGGTCATTCCTCCCTAATACCTGGCCGAGGACAGAGAGCGGCCATATTTCCCTTGTATATAGTTGCGCTTCCTAAAGCGCCCCCTACCGGTTTTATAGGAAACTGTTTTCTTCCAAGAGAGACTGTCGCACCTTACCCGGTCACAAGTTGCACCGTGGCCGGAGGAACAAGAATGTTATTTATGAAAAGTTTTATATGAAAAGTTTGATAGCTGATAATATATATGATGTTTTATATGTTGATGTTTATGAAAAAAAAAAATTGTATGTTTTTGGATGTTTTGTTATCTTACAGCCCGAGGACGTGCTGTGGTTTACCAGGGGGGAATGTAGCACCCTGAGGATTCGGCTGCTACAGGGGTATTGCACCTCAACCCAGAGGTGTGATATTCCACTCCCGGGTAAGGATGGAGTGTGGAACTGAGCTCAGTTAGCTGCATGCACTACACACATCCCATTTCCGAGGGACAGACCGATGGTACTCCCACTAGAGAAATGTGCAGGTACGACAGTGTCTGTTCCTGGCTGGAGTGGGAGGGGGGTGGAACATCCCAGTAGTGTAGGGGCAGACAGGGGGAGCAGCCTGGGTAAAGCTAGGAGCTCATTGGGTGCTGGTCACCTGAGCTCACACATAGAGGGAGTATATAAGGTGGGAACCATCTTAGATCAGGGTCAGTCTGTGAGACGTCAGTCTTTTGTAGAGGTTTGGTCAGTCTGAAAGAGCCTGAGAAGCAGAGAGAGAGGAGAAAGAAGGACCCAGAAGGGGGAGAAGAGGGAACTCCAAGAACCCAAAATTAGATCAGAGGGTGAAGAGTTGGCAACAGGGTACCGGATCCCAAGCTGGTGGAGGCTACAGCACACCTTAGCCAGAGACCGGAGGTCGTGGGCAGGATCTGCCACGACCACCCACTAAATCCACCCGGAAGGCAAACCAAGAATAGGGTCAGGGAACCCAGAGACAAGGGTTTACCAACAAGAGGCCCGAGGGAGCCGGACTTAGGTGGATCCCTGGTGGGGAAGGCCAGAGAGAAGGACAAGTCAGAAAGGGAGCTCAGGACCACGCTCCAGAATCACCTGGGGGTTGGCCGAGTCCAAGACCTGGTGGACGCAACACGGCTCGGGCGGTCACTTAAGGCCAGAGTGACCACAAGAACAGCAGTAAGTAAAAACCCTGAACTGCACAGCCCGGCTCGGAGTCTTCTTAACATCCACACTGCACCACCACTACCACCATCCTCTACACCTGACCCCCTGAGGCTATACCCCTCCCGTTGGGGGTTATACTACCAGAGCTGCACAAGCACCACCAGCCTCAGCGGACCCTGCTGCAGCGGCGGCCGTATTGACCGCAAATCAACGGGTGGCGTAGTCGACACAAAGAACACTAATAACATCTGTAAGGACTGCCACACACTGAGCTTGACACCCTGGGCACGGACCGGGTCACCGCCACTCGGAGACTACAACCCCCATCTGATCCGGCTCCGGGTATCCCCCAAACAACACTGGCCCAGGGGGCGCGTCACAAACAACTCCAGAGTTGTGAATTAGTTAACCACCAAAATGAGTGGAAAAAGGCCTGCTGCTGGTGGAAAGGGGAATAGGCGTGTTGGGAAGGGGAAAAAAGGTTGTGTCCGTGGGGTAGGTGTTAAAGCAACAGTAACATCTGCAGAAGAAAGACCATCTTCCAGCCAAACTAAAATGTCTACTTCTTTTAGCGGACAATGTGATAAGATCCCTTTCTTACGGCCACGCCAATCGCTACAAATTCCAGATGAGGCACAAAAACAGCAGGTGCTTCAACGGATATCAAGTGCTCCTTTAAGTGGGCTCTCCTCCACATCAACTTCAACATCACAAATACTCCAGTCCTCAAAGGTGTCACCCAAATCGCACTTGCTTCCTCACAGCTCCCAAATCTCCAGCTGCCCGTCTGAGTATGAGGTAGAACAGATGGTTGAGTCTGCAGAGCTGTTTACTCATACTATAGCCTGGGAATCAGAGGTCGACTCCAGCGCTTCTGTGAATCCAGACGAGGAAATGATCTGCACTGATGCCCAGAATCTTTATGAGTCGGATCCAGGACCAGACGCAGAAGGTTCTGACCATAATGTAGACCCTCATTCCCAAACTGTAACTCCTGTTGGTGTAGACAATGAGGAAGACGATGATAAGACTCAAATACCTGATTGGAGCGACAACTTTAGTTTTTTGTCAGGGCAGGAACAGGTTGGCTCTGAGGACGACGGGTGTGATAACGCACAGGGTGATGATGATGAGGTCGGAGATCCCACTTACTGTCAACCCACAGTCAGCCAAGAGATGAGGTCAGCAGAGGAGGTGGAGGAAGATGCTAGTGACGATGAGGTCAGGTTGCGCCTTCCTGGACAGAGACGTAGTACTGGAAGCACGTCAACAACTGCATCCTCAAACACAACTCTGCCTCTCACCACAAGTCGTGGTGGCTCTTCAGGTCGCATGGGTGCTAAGCCTTGCATAGCCTGGGCATTTTTTCAGATCGATAAAGATGACCCAACTCGTGTTATCTGTAACATTTGTCAGCAAAAGCTAAGTAGAGGCCAAAAAATACATAGTTTGAGTACTTCATGCATGAACCGGCACATGGACATGAAGCATAAGTTGCAGTGGGAAGCTCAGTGTGCTACAATGCGGCCTAGCCGGCCGGGCCAACCACCGTCTGCCATATCTTGTGCATCCGCGGCCTCTTCATCCTCTGTGACTGGGGGGACAGCAGTCACACCTGTTTTGGGGCGCAGACCTGCCACCTCTTTACCCGCAACAGCCAGCGTGATTGGCAGGTCATCATTTTCTTTGGAGGTGGTAACACCAGCTGGTGTTGAGCGCTGTCCGACATCGATAGCACCACCTTTGGATCAAGGCAACCTAACATGTCCGCCTGCATCTTCCTCACAGACCGGCAGTTTGCCGGGGACACCCTTATCAACCCTGTCTAAGCACAATAGCCAGCCCTCGGTCCCTCAGATGTGGACAAGTAAAAGACCATTTCCTCCTAGCCATGAGAAAGCTAAGAGGTTGAATTTCACCATCTGCAAGCTCTTGGCTACAGAAATGCTGCCTTTCCGCCTGGTGGACACAGAGGATTTTCGAGACCTTATGTCCGTCGCAGTGCCCCAGTACCAGATGCCCAGTCGGCACTACTTCTCAAAGAAAGGTGTGCCTGCGCTCCACCAGCATGTCGCACATAACATCACCGCTTCTTTGAGAAACTCTGTGTGTGACAGGGTGCATTTCACCACAGACACTTGGACGAGTAGGCATGGACAGGGGCGTTACATGTCGCTGACTGGGCACTGGGTAACTATGGTGACAGCAGGACAAGGGGCTGCTGTCCAAGTCTTGCCGTCCCCACGAGTTGTGCGTCAATCCTCTTTATGTCAAAGTTCCTCCACTGCTTCTGCCTCCTCAACCTCCTCTCGGTCTTCCACCTGCACCCAAAGCCTGTCTGGTCATGCCACAAGCTTTCTAACTGCGCAGAAGGGATCCTGCACACCTCCTTACTATGCTGGCAGTAGGGCTCAACGTCATCAGGCGGTTTTTACATTGGAATGTCTGGGAAATGTGAGTCACACAGCTGAGGAGTTGTGGTCAGCTCTGGAGAACCAATTTCATTAATGGTTGTCTCCACTGGACCTGAAACCAGGGAAGGCCGTGTGCGACAATGCTGCAAACCTGGGTGCGGCCCTTCGCCGGGGCAATGTCACACACGTGCCTTGTATGGCTCACGTGTTGAACCTGGTTGTCCAGCAATTTTTAGCCCACTATCCCAGACTAGATGGCCTTCTGCAGAGGGCACGGTCGCTGTGTGCTCACTTCCGCCGTTCGCATCCCGCAGCTCAGCGACTTACATCTCTACAGAAGTCGTTGGGCCTGCCACTTCACCGGCTAAAATGCGATGTGCCTACCCGGTGGAATTCAACTCTGCACATGTTGCAGCGACTGTGGCAGCACCGACAAGCCCTGGTGCAATACGTTCTGACGTATAGCCTGGGCCAACGAGATTCAGAGGTGGGGCAAATCACGCTGGAGGAGTGGTCTCAGATCAGGGACCTATGCACCCTTCTGCACAGTTTTGAAATGGCGACGAAGATGTTTAGTGCTGACGATGCCATTATCAGCATGACTATTCCGGTGATTTACATGCTGGAGCACATGTTAAACAGAATTCGGAGTCAGGTGGTGGCACAAGAGGAGGTGGAGGAAGTAGAGGAGGAGGAGTTGTATGCGGAAGGGCTAACATCTGCAAGGTCCAGACGGTCGGCAGCACCAAGGCGGCAGGCATGTGAGGGTGGGGGAGATGGTTTTACCAGGGCGCATGGTAGCAGCCAAACTAGTGAGGAAGGTGCAGGAGCCCAGGAAGAAGTGGAGGACGAACTGATGGAAGACTCATCAGATGAGGGAGACCTTGATCACATTTCTGTTGTGCGAGGTTGGGGGGAGAGGACAGAGGAAGGAAGCATGATTGTTACCTCGCCACCAACACAACAGGGACTTGGTGCTCCTGGATGCGCAACACACATGAGTGCCTTCTTGCTGCACTACCTGCAACATGACCCTCGAATTGTGAGAATTAGAAATAATCCTGACTACTGGGTTGCCACACTGTTAGATCCCCGGTACAAAAGTAAATTTGCAGAAATTATTCCTGCCATAGAAAGGGATGCACGCATGCAGGAGTATCAGCAGAGACTGTTGCAGAATCTTACATGTGCTTTTCCACAAAATACCAGTGGTGCACGTAGTGAATCTCACAGTTCCAACTTGCCAACCGTGGGACCGTCAAGTGTTCAGCACTCAAACCGTAACAGAACCACAGTATCTGCTGGTAACATCAATTTTGCGGAATCATTTCACCACTTTTTTAGCCCATCCTTTGCAAGGCCACAGGAGACAAGAAGTCTGACACATAGTCAACGCCTAGAGACGATGGTACAGGAGTATCTCCAAGTAAACATTGAAGCCACGACTGTGTCACTGGACCCTTGCTCTTTTTGGGCTTCCAATCTGGATAAATGGCCGGAGCTAGCCACTTACGCCTTGGAGATCTTGTCATGCCCCGCAGCCAGCGTTCTGTCTGAACGTGTGTTCAGCGCTGCTGGTGGTGTGCTGACAGATAAGCGCACGCGGCTCTCCACTGATAATGTAGACAGACTCACGTTCATAAAGATGAACAAATCATGGATCCGAAACGACTTTTCTACCCCTGTGTCATCCTGGGGAGAGTAAAAGCTTGATGATTGGTTAAAATCACCCTACCAACCGTTTTAAGCTTTCAAATTACTAATCATGTTTATCTGTATCTTGACTGGAAAATAATTTGGGCTTTGTAGCAGTGTGCAGCACTGATCCTATTAGGCCATCTATACTAAAGCTTCACCAGATTTAAAATTAAAAATAATTTTTAGCTGCATCTAGCCCGGAAAATAATTTTGGGGCTCCGAGATGCGCAAGGCACATAAGTGCCTTCTTGCTGCACTACCTGCAGCATGACCCTCATATTGTCAGAATTCGAAGTAATCATGACTACTGGGTTGCCACACTCTTAGATCCCCCAAACTTTTCGATCAACCTTTTCATTTTAATAAAGACCAAAAAAATGGTCATTTTTGAAATTATAAGCATTAGCAGGCTGTTAGAAACTGAAATCAAACAGTTTTCAACTCAAAACTTTATTCTAGGTGATGTTACATTTTCACATAGGACCCCTTGTTCGAAAGGAGCTTCTGAACTCTCTCGTCCATTGAATTTGTCAGGTTTTGGATGGTTTCTGCTTCAATTGTTTTGCATGAGGACAGAATACCCTCCCAGAGCTGTTGCTTAGATGTGAACTGCCTCCCGCCATCATAGACACTCCTTTTAATGATGCTCCAAAGGTTCTGAATGGGGTAGAGGTCAGGGGAGCATGGGGGTCACACCATAAGTTTGTCCCCTTTTATGCCCATATCAGCCAGAGATGCAGATGTTTTATGTGCAGCATGAGATGGTGCATTATCATGCAGAAAAATGATCTTGCTGTGAAATACACGGTTCTTCTTCTTGAACCATGGCAGGAAGTGCTGTTTGAGAAAATCCACATACATTATGGAGTTCATCTTTAGCGCCTTCAGGGATCCTAAAGGGGCCGACAATCTCTCTCCCCATGATTCCAGCCCAAAACATTACTCCACCTCCTCCTTGTTGGCGCTGTAGCCGTGTTTGCGTGGGGTGTCCATCAACCAGCCATCCTCCACTCCATCCATCTGGACCATCGAGCGCTGCACGGCACTCATCCGTGAACAAAACAGTTTTGAAATCAGTCTTCATGTAATGTTTGGCCCACTGGAGCCGTTTCTGCTTGTGTGAAGTGGATAGAGGAGGTCGACAGGATGGCGCATGCACAGCTGCAAACCTCTGAAGGACCCTGCATCTTGTTGTTCGGGGGACGTTGGAGGCACAAGCAGCTTCAAAAACTTGTCTGCTGCTATGACAAGGCTTTTTTGCCGCTGCTCTTTCAACCTGACGTAATTGCCTGTAGGAAAGAGTCCTCAATTTGCCCTTATCAGCACGCACACATGTGTACTGTGAATCAGCTACATACTTCTTGATTGCCAAGACACTTCATCCTGATCATCGCACAATGTTGATTGTAGTCATGCCTTGACCTAAACACTCCACAATTTGTTGCTTCTCAGCAGCCGACACATCCTTTTTCTTTCCCATTTTGGCAGAAAATGTAGGCTGCTTAATAATGTGAGAGAGCCTTCTTAAGTAGTCTTGCCTTTCATTGGACACACCTGCCAAACTAATTAGCACAGGTGTCTGCAATTGCTTACAGTGATATAAAGAGCCCTGACACACATCACCATCAATGAGTTTAACTGACAAACAAATTCTTCCCTTATCACTCCTAAACACTTTTTGCATAATAATTTGGAACGCAGTGTACATGTGCTTTTCCACAAAACACCAGTGGTTCACGTAGTGAATCTTACAGTTCTAACTTGCCAACCGTGGTCTGTATGGAGTTGTTCAATAAAGGGCCCAAAATTAAGATAACATAGATGGGAGAGGTCTCTATGAATAGGAATTCCTAAGTATTTGATACCCTGTGAGGGCCAGGCAAAGGGAAAGTTGGACTGGATGGAATCCTATATGGATTTGGGGAGGGAGACATCGAGGGCCTCAGACTTCGCTGCATTGATTTTAAAATTTTACCATGTAACAAAGTGATCTATTTCAGCCATAACAGCATGGATGGATATATGTGATTGAGTGATATATACTAGGACATCATCAGCAAATAGAGAGCACTTGTACTCGGTGCCTCCCACCTCAATCCACCTAATATTGGGGTTATGGCGAATTGATGAGAGCAGGTGCTCCGTCACTAGGATGTATAAGAGAGGGGACAGAGGACATCACTGCCTTGTCCCATTGGTGATTGTGAAAGGTGATGAAAATGTTCTGACGCACCCCCTGGGCCTTGGGACACCCGGAGCCGGACCCTTTTTGGTGGATGCTGGTGGTTGTAGTCTTCGTGGCGGCGACCCGGTTCCGTGGCTCAGGGCGGTCAAACCAGTGGCGGAACTATTTATGTGGTTTTGATGTTTAAATGTCCGACTACGCCACCCGTGGATTGCGGTCAGAGTGAACCGCCGCTACAGGGCAGACCGCTGAGGCTGGTGTTGTGGGTGCAGCAGAGCGTAGCATAACTCCCCACGGGAGGAGTATAGCCTCAGGGCAGTGTATGCGGAGGATGGGGGTGATGGTGCAGGGCAGCAGCAGTAACGACACGGAGTCAGTGATGCAGTTCAGGGCCTTTACTCACAGTTCTTATTATCCAGACCACGTCTGCAGGTAACGGCTGCCCACGTCGTACTGTGCTCACCAGGTGAGGGGCTCAGACAACTCCCAGATAACTTTGGAGCACTTCACAGGACCCCCTTTGTGTGTCCTTTGTCTGGCCTTTCTTACCAACACTTCTGTCCGGCTGCCTCGGGCCTCCTCTTGGTAAACTTGGCGCCAGTTTCCCTGACCCTATGTGGTGCCTTCCTAGCGGGTGTAGCGAGGGGCTGCGCCACATAAAATGTCAGAGCCTCCGGTTTCTAGCTGAGGGTCGTTTCCTGCCTCCACTAGTTCGGGGACCGGTCTCCCCCTTTGGCCTGACCCCTCCACGCAGGTGGATTCGGGCGTGCGGTGGCGACTCGCCCGTCCGCACCCCTGGGATCCCTTCATTCCTCGTTCCTGGAGCCTTCTCCACTCCTCTTCCTTCCTTCTCCCTCTTCCAGGCCTGGGCCTCTGTTACTAGGCCCGCCTCCGGAGCAGAGCTCATGCAGAGCCCCTGCTCCCTGCCACTTCTGCTCAGACTTCTCTGCACTGAACTAAGATGGTGCCCACCTTTTATACTCCCTTCTCAATGCACCCAGGAACTGCTTCCTCCCTGCTCCTGCACTACAGGGTTCCCCTTCCTCAGTGTTCTCTCCCCCCACTCCAGCCAGGGACAGGGACTGTCGTGCCCATCTCAGGGGCATATTGGTCGCCCTGCCCCACGGCAATGTGGTGTAATGCATGCAGGTGTCGGGTCCTGATCCACACTCCATCCTTACCTGAGAGTGAGATATCACACCTCTGGGTGAGGTGCAATACGTCTGTAGCAACCGAGCCCTCAGGGTGCTACAGTTCCATTTATCTTCAGCCTAGGTGACGTATTGCGATACAGGGCCGTGATTTTGGCTATAAAAGGGTCCCCTAGACCCCTACCCCAAGCTTTTTAAGAGAATCATATATGGCGTGCCAGGAGACTCTATGGAATGCTTTCTCAGCATCCAACGAGAGTATCTAATTACAAATTTTTAACTGCATCTAGCCCAGGAAATACTTTGTGCCTAGTAGCAGTGTCTGCTAGTCAGCGGATTATCCCGGCTGTTAAGCAAGCTGCACCACCTGTAGTTTAGACACTTAATTTTTTCAAAGGAAATGCTTCGGGACCATGGGATACTTAGTGAAGAGCATCAGGAGGCACCCCAAGGCATAGGGGCTGGGACTGGCAGTAGGATGCCTTGCGGTGGACAGCCGAGCTCGATCCTTATAAAAGCTTTTTAACTGCAGCAGCTTTAGTGGACGCTACTGGAGCTGGAATTACCGCGGCTGCTGGCATGAGACTTGCCCTCCAATAGATCCTTGTAAATGGATTTAAAATGTATTCATTCAAATTAGAGAGACAATTTAAATTAAAAAGCTTAGAGCTGCCTCCACCACAGGGGGGCTCGCTCGACCCACCAGCGGACAGGCACCAGTATTGGGAGAGGGGGGCTGGCCGTCAGGGTTCACCGCGGCTCTGGCACAAACCCGGCGACACGGAGGTGGCACGGGCAGGAGCGGACTGGCCGTGTCGGCTTCTCACTTTTTGGATTTTAGAAGGGCATGACATGCCTATATCTGTGTCTCCCCCTCCTTTTACTCCTCCACCTCTTTTATTTTCGCATGACTATATGTACTTGTCACTTTTCCATGTGTTAGTTATGTCTTCTGAGCAGTTTGTCAGCTTTTGGACACCTTTGAAGGTGTTTTCTATGTGTTTCTATGTGTTTTTGTTTGCCTGCCATTGGTTTTAACGGTGTTCGAAGGTGTTCGACGAACAGTTCGACGAACAGTTCGGCGAACACACGGGTGTTCAACGAACCGAACCGAACTCGAACACTACGGGGGTGGCTCAACACTACTAATGATCAGTCAGACACCCAGCAATCATACATTTATCCGGTGTGGCTATCTTGTGATTCCTGAAACAATCGTGAGTAAATCCGGTAGAACACACAATCACTTCAAAGGGGCTGTCTAGGACTAACCAATTGATGATTTATCCCTAAAGGGCTAATCTTAAGTTTAGAAGTTATCCCCTATCCATGGGATCCCCCCCAAGAACAGGGGTTCTACAGAGATTGTGAGTGGGGCAGTGGTTGATCATATGCACTGCAGCTCCATTCATTCTTACTGGAGTGGTCGGCTATCTCCGGTGGTTCCATTAAGAATGAATAGAACAGCAGTGCGCATTATTGACCACTGCTCCATTTACATGGGGCTCTTGGGAGACGACTGGTTGAACCCCCAACAATTAGGAATTATACAGTATCTCATTGCTAGGTATAACTTCCAAATTTGAGAATACCAATTTAATATACAGTAGGTCATCAATATGAGATCATCGCACCTCCTTGATCAGCTGTTGTAAGCTGTTTAGTAATTGGAATAAACTGCAGTACCCAGCAGCAGATATCAGCTAACTGGTGGGGGTGCTCAGATGACCAATGGATAGGTCTTCTATAGCTCATTAGAAGGGGAAGTCAGTCCTCTTAAGCCCCCCATACTCTTTAGATATCGTTTGGCCAATGATTTGGCTGGAGGCTATTTTGCCCAACTCTCTCATACACAGGAGCAATCACTGTGCTGAGCGCTCCTATGTTGTCCGTGAGAGAGCCGCTGTCAGACATCTCTGGTGGTGGCTTATCGCTAAGAGAACAAAAGAGATCTGCAGACTAAAATCGGACATGCCGGATCCTTATTTTCCCAGATAATCATCCATCTGGTGCCCCATACACATTAGACTGTTGGGCCGAACCAGTCGATATTGGTGTGTTTGGCCGAGGTTAGGCCTTATCAGACTGGCAGGCTTGGCAGATATTAACAAGTTTGGCTGATATTTGGCCTCAAAAGGGCTGTCCACTACTTGGACAGCCCCTTCGTGAAATAAATATTTGGCCCCGATAAAATAAAAAAGCTTATACTGACCTCCCATGTCGGCACCGTTCCAGCGGTGTCAGCAGTCGTGGTCCCAGAACTTCCCTGCTGTTGTTGTGACACGTGACGCCGGAGCCCAATCAGCGTTGGCATCACTGTCTCCGCCTTTGGACAAATCGAACATGGAGATGAAGTCCGGGCTGCAGCTGATCTCTGACTTCCTCTTCATGTTCAATTCAACAGAAGGCGGTGACAGTGACGCCAGCGCTGATTGGGCGCCAGCGTCATGTGTCACAACAGTACGGCAGCCCCGGGACCGTGAGTGCGACACTGTGGGAACGGTGTCGGCACAGGAAGTGAGTATAAGCTTTTTTATTTTATCAAGGCCAAGCATGGGGGATGAGAAGGAGTTGTCCAAGTAGTGGACAACTTCTTTAACAATAAGACATGGTGGACATGGCTGATCTTCTGGCTCATGCTGGAAAGATAAAAGGTTCAGACAGGAGTGTAAGAATAGTTTGTGCAGGGGTTGCAGTTGCACCCAGGTCTCAAAAGATCCCTTTGGCCATAAGAGAAGAGCCGAACTATTAAAAAATCATGATTGTTGGAAGCCCTTATTGGAGATTTTGCATTGGGGCTCATGAGCTTCACCACTGAGTACCGAGATAGTGTCACCAGGGTCTTTATGCCTGAGTGTAGCCCCTAGACCTTTTGGCTTTCTAAAATTATACTAGTAGAATAAATGGTTTATGGTATGTGTGGACTTGATTATAGATTTTGCACAAGGCCCCAGGAGCTTCAAGATGCACCTTTGATCATATGGGATTCATTAAGAAAAAAGGGACTATTTACATAATTACTAGCATATATACAATAAGAGCAACTGGTGGTAATAAGCAAAATGTAAGGAGGCCTAATATATTTTTATTACATTGAATTTGGTAAACACATATCAACGGCAAATCTATGACATCACTTTTATGATGTCATGAAACATGACAGTTGTATATGGTAAGAATTACTGCAGACCCTTCCACTTGCATGTCTACAAGGGTTCGGAGACTGGTGAAAGCACAGCTGCACAGCTCATTAGTCTTGTGAAATTAGACTGGTTAATGGCTCTTTTATTTAGTTTAGGCTTTTACAAAAGTTTTATGTTCTGCTCTGAGCCCAGGTCCCTGCGGACTCATAAGCACCTGATCCTGAATACTTTGTGACATACAACTTCAAAGACTGCTGACAGGCTTCTTAGCCACTGCTGTCAAGTGCCATTGTGAATACCAAGAGGGAGAAGAAAATCAAAGGCGCTGCTCCTGCAGGTTCAATACTTCTATTATTATTTTGGGCAATTTTCACTTTCATGGGATTGTGTTAACTGTCTTGCTGTACATTATTCCGCTCGTTTTATGTGATTTATGCTGTGTCTGCTGTATTTGTAGCTTATTTGCACATTAAAGGGCATTTCCCCTTAAAAATATGTTGAGTTGTCCTCTTTTGCCGAGTTCCCTCCGCAGACAATTTTCACTTTTGTGTTTCCATTTTTTTCCTTCCGTTCCTCCAAGAACCAAAACTTTTTGCACCTTTTCCATCGATATTCCGTAGACCAACCAGAACTTGCTTTTTTTTCATGTGAGACGAGCTGTAGTTATGAACGACACTATTCATTCTACAATATAATGGACCGAAAAATGGTAAAGAAAAATTCCATGAGAAAAAATGCAATTCCGCCATTGTTTTTAGAGGTTCTGTTTTTATGACGTTCATTGTGCAGTTAAAATTACCTGGAAACGTGATTCTCCAAGTCAGTACGATGCAAATCACGGCGATACCAGTCACGGCAATACCAATCACGGCAATAGCAATAACGGCGATACCAATCACGGCGATACCAATCACAACAATAGCAATAACGGCGATACCAATCACGGCGATACCAATCACAGCAATACCAATCACGGCGATACCAATCACGGCGATAACAATCACGGCAATACCAATCACGGCAATAGCAATAACGGGGATACCAATGACGGCGATACCAATCACGGCGATACCAATCACGGCAATAGCAATAACGGGGATACCAATCACGGCGATACCAATCACGGCAATAGCAATAACGGCGATACCAATGACGGCGATACCAATGACAGCGATACCAATCACGGCAATAGCAATAACGGCGATACCAATCACGGCGATATCAATCACAGCAATAGCAATAACGGCGATACCAATCACGGCAATAGCAATAACGGCAATACCAATCACGGCGATACCAATCATGGCGATACCAATCATGGCAATACCAATCACGGCAATAGCAATGACGATGATACCAATCACGGCGATACCAATCACGGCAATACTAATCACGGCAATAGCAATCACGGCAATACCAATCACGACGATACCAATCACTGCGATACCAATCACGGAGATACCAATCACGGCAATACCAATCACGGCGATACCAATCACGGCAATAGCAATCACGACGATACCAATCACGGCGATACCAATCACGACGATACCAATCACAGCGATACCAATCACGGTGATACCAATCACGGCGATACCAATCACGACAATACCAATCACCGCAATATCAATCACCGCAATACCAATCACGGCGATACCAATCACCGCAATACCAATCACGGCAATACCAATCACGGCGATACCAAACACGGCGATACGAATCACGGCAATACGAATCACGGCGATACCAATCACGGCGATACCAAACACGGCGATACCAATCACGGCGATACCAATCACGGCGATACCAAACACGGCGATACCAATCACGGCGATACCAAACACGGCGATACCAAACACGGCGATACCAATCACGGCGATACCAAACTCAAATGGATTTTTTTAAAATTTATGTAGTGAAAAAAAAAAATGGTTTATGTCACAATTTTCCAAGACTCTTAACATTTTTAATTTTTTATCAATGGAATTATGTTTTTTGTGCCTTGAAATGACAGTTTTAATGATGCTCATTTTCTTACAATGTTTTGATTACCTTTTTATTATATTTTTTTCTAGGGAGGTGTGGTGACCAAAAAAAACACAATCCTGATATGTTACTTTATGACATTTACCAAATGGCTTAATTAATTTGATATTTCTATCACCCGGCCTTTTACGGACATGGTGATAGAAAATATGTTTCTTCTTTTTATTTTATAAATGGGCAAAAAGGTGATTCGGATTTCTAGATTTTTATTTTTTTTTAATTATTTTTTCCTTATTTTTAGTTTCTTTATAGGATGTGTCCCTGTGATCGCTTTTACTATATGCTGCAATACTACATACTGTAATAAAGTATTGCAGTATATAGTGAAAATCACAGTGTTGGGGGCCTTCACTGCAATGGTCACACATCAATGTCCGGGTGGAAAAGGGGCCGATGGGAGCAAGTGCGTGCATTCGAAGGTGTACTGAACCTTGTGGCCACTTCAATAGTGTACTGCCTGTGCTCGGTTTGACCAGTCATTTTGTACTGAAAAGACTCCCTTTTAATATTCTGTCCAGCACTTTTGTAGGTTTCATGTAATTAGCCATATTAAAGCTCCATACAGCGTAAAGAGATATAATAAGGTTCCCATGAACAATCCACCGCAATATTTACAGAATATCATATTAATGCCTGATAGATGCCATCTATCAGGAGAAGTCCCCATGGAAGTGGTGTTCTCCCCTTTACACATATCGCTACATTACTAGACATATTTGTCATTCTGAATTACAGGAAAGTTATATGTGAACCTCACTGGAAACAACCTTAATTTGCCAACTCTCCTGATAAAGTCCGAGAGGGAATGTCTGAAAGAGCTGAGAAATCTCCCAAGTGCCACAGAAGCCTCGGGGACCCTCAAGGTCATATGTGGCTTTTTGCAATGCTTTGTCTCCTTTGAAAAATTGGCAAGTATGAACTTAGGCTTCCTGTATGTGACGCGCCCCCTGGGCCAGTGCTGTTTGGGGATTACCCGGAGCCGGATCAGATGGGGGTTGTAGTCTCCGAGTGGCGGCGACCCGGTCCGTGCCCAGGGTGTCAAACTCAGTGTGTGGCAGTCTTTACAGATGTTATTAGTTGTTCTTAGTGTCGACTACGCCACCCGTTGATTTGCGGTCAAAAGGCCGCCGCTGCAGCAGGGTCCGCTGAGGCTGGTGGTATATGTGCAGCTGTGGTAGTATAACCCCCAACGGGAGGGGTATAGCCTCAGGGGGTCAGGTGTAGAGGATGGTGGTAGTGGTGGTGCAGTGTGGATGGTAAGAAGACTCAGAGTCGGGCTGTGCAGTTCAGGGTTTTTACTTACTGCTGTTCTGTTGGTCACTCTGGCCTTGAGTGACCGCCCGAGCCGTGCTGCGTCCACCAGGTCCTGGACTCGGCCAACCCCCAAGCAATTCTGGAGCGTGGTCCTGAGCTCCCTTTCTGACTGTCCTCTCTACTGGCCGTTCCCACCAGGGGTCCACTTATGTCCGGCTCCCTCGGGTCTCCTGTTGGGTGAACCTTCTTTGGCTTCCCTGACCCTATGCTCGGTGTGCCTTCTTAGTGGACTTGGTGAGGGGCTGCTCCACATGTAATGTCGCAGCCTCCGGTTCTTAGTTGAGGGTAGTTTCTCTCCTCCACTAATTTGGGATCCGGTTCCCTTGCGTGCCAACCCTTCACCCTTCTGGTTGTATACTGGGTTCTTGGGGTTCCTTCTTCTCCCCCTCTGGGTCCTTCTCTTCTCCTCTCTCTCTTCTCTCTGCAGGCGCTCCTGGACCTCTCTCAGGACTGACTGACCCTCTACAGAAGACTGACCCTGATCTAAGATGGTGCCCACCTTATATACTCCCTCTATGTGTGAGCTCAGGTGACCAGCACCCAATGAGCTCCTAGCCTTACCCAGACTGCTCCCCCTATCTGCCCCTACACTACTGGGATGTTCCACCCCCCCTCCCACTCCAGCCAGGGACAGACACTGTCGTACCTGCACATATACTGGTGGGAGTACCGTCGGTCTGTCCCCCGGAAATGGGATGTATGTAGTGTATGCAGCTATCTGAGCTCAATCCCACACTCCATCCTTACCCGGGAGTGGAATACCACACCTCTGGCTTGAGGTGTAATACCCCTGTAGCAGCCGAGTCCTCAGGGTGCTACATATGCATATTGTACATATTATTCTGCCACATGGTTCGTCTCATTAATAAATAAAACCAAAATTAAATTATTCACCCAACTGGGATAAGCCAAAATACCTTTTTGCATAATTTATTTTTCCACATTTCTTCTCCTATTTTTTGTAGATATGTGATTAGGGTTAAGGCTTTAGGACTCATGCTGTTCTTGCCATTAAATACCCTTTTACAATTCAGGACCTTCCTACTGGATCCTTTAAACTTGATTTGACATCATATCTAGCAGTTTGTAGGTTTATTACAGTCATTCTGTAGTAAAAAAAAGCAAAGCACCAAGTAGAAGCAAAGGCAAAAGCTAAGTCTTTCAAGATTTTGGCGGTAGATTTTAGACTTCCACATACTCCAACAGACAATGCCATTAGGTTGGAGCCATTAATCATAGCTGTGCCCTAATGGAGTAGCCAATCAATCAACACTAAGAAAAAAAAATAGATTAATTATTGATATGACATTAAAACCAAAAATCAATACTTGCATGGTGCATATTAAATAGTAACTGTGCTTTTCATTTATTTTCCAAAACTCTATAATACAAGTGAAGTTATGAAATTACAAATATATCTCCATGCACTCATCAATCACTCTCTAAAACTACTTGAATCTGTCTACGAATCTGTCTTCAGTGAGGGATCAAATTACACTTTGAACCTATAAGTCTATGGAGAAGGAGAAACTGGAGGGAGAAAGAGGTAAAGTACATAAAGAGAGACTGCAGAGGCTTCTAGTCCAGGGGAAAAACTGCAAAAAATGCAGGGAAAAAGATATGTATCCTACCTGGAGTCCTCCGTTTGATTCCTCCGATCAGATGGGTGTTCCTTTTCTTCTGTGCCTTATTATCCCAAAGCACAGGAAAGGCAGGGGATGGATGGTTTCGACTTACCACAGCGCTCCCCATGCCACTGAGGTGGCCATCTGGGAAGCAGGAGGATGGGGCGCAGATCTAAGTGGAGGTGTCACGCCAGGTGAGGGAAAGACTAAGTACACCATGACGGGAAGAGGGGGAGGAAGCCCAAACACTAGGGAAAGGGGGAGTGGAGAGCCCTAAGCAGATCTGATAACACCCTGACTCCCCTAGCATCCCTAAATAGGTTCCGCACCGATTGCCGAGCAGGAAACCTAATCCCTGACTGCCCCTAGTGATAGGCCCTAGGTAGGGAGGGGATGGGGTAAGCACTAGTCAGCCCCCATTGCAACTAAAGACAAACAGGTAAACAGACAAGTGAAAACACATAGTTTGAGAAGACACCAGAGAGATCATGCCAACAATCCTGCAAGGGAACTCCAAGAAGACAGTAGCCGACTACTAGTGCTTCAGGCCTGGACAGAGGAACATAGCGCTATCACCGGCGACTCTCAGAAGAGACTGAAAGTATTTAAACATCCAGCAAGGGTGTGTCAATTAGCAGCAGAAGGTGGAGATCACTGCTAGGTCCTAGAGGTAGAAGGATATCACTACACTACAGAGATGAAAGGATCAAGGAGGCGTCTGCAAAGCCAAGCGCAGCGACCTTCTACAGCTGGATCCAGAACGACTGTCTGTCACACTTGATACACCCGTGACAGGAGGAGGCAGAGAGAGGCAACTGGAGGGTAACTACTCATGCGAAATGCGCAGTCATTTTTCAGTCCCAAGGTGAAGGGTCGCTTTAATTATAGGAACGGTACACTATGTGACGCGCCCCTGGGCCTGTGTCGCGCTGCGTTGCGCATGCGGGAGCTTACCCGGAGCCGGATCTCTTGAGGGTTGTAGTCTCGTGGCGGTGATCCGGTCCGTGCCCAGGGAGTCAAACTGAGCGGCGATGTATCAGCGGTAGATGATGGACGACTACGCCACCCGTTGAATGCAGCTATGGAGCTGCCGCTGCAGGGCAGACCGCTGAGGCCGGTGGAAGGATGGTGCAGCGTGGATGGTATAACCCCCAACGGGAGGGGTATGGCCTCAGGGCAGCCGACGTGGATGATGGGGGTAGCAGGAACCACTCAGAGACGATGCGGTGTAGTTCAGGGTCTTTACTGGTGACAAAGATAGACCCTCCCGGAGTACTGGCTAGCGGTTGGGGCCTGGTCAGTCCTTGAGCAGATGGGATCTCCCCTGGCCAGGCGGAGTTGTAGGCCTCCCAAACTAACGATACTCTTCTGGCTACCTTGCTTGAAGCGAGTATAAGTAGCCCACGTCCCTGAGTGTACCGTGTGGTGCTCACCCGTATGGCCGGTGACTCGGGGCCTTCTAGTAGCTTCCGCTCCACGATGGCGGTGCTGGTCCCATGCGTGCGACCGTGCCTTCGGGTTTCTTGGCCAGAGGACCTGAAATCCCCTGCCTGACGGATTCTGCTGCTGGGTAGGAGTTAGTCCCCACAGCCTCGGACTCCGGGTCCGGTAAGAAATCTTCTCAGTCAGGGCGAGCTCTGCAGCTGCCAGCCCCTGACTCCTTGTAACACTGCTCCCACAGAGCTCCTGTTGTTTCTTCCCATAGCTGCTTCTCTTCTCTGTCTCTACTTCTGGCATGGCCCAGGAGCTGGGCCCAGCCGGAGCCACAGCTCCCTGTCAGCCCTCCTGGCTGAACTCTCCCTCTGAACTCCCTAACCCTGCCTCAGCCCCAGGTTTATACAGGGGAAGTTCTTCCCCTCCCAGGACTGGGCAGGAGGTGTGGCATGCATAGGATTCCTGACCAAGAGACCTCCCACCTGCTCTCAGACATAACATTGCATTACTGTGGAAACCAGACCCCTGGGGTGCCACATATGCAAGAAGTGTCACCATGCTACAGTAATGCCACAATATGCGGCAGCATCATGTTAACAGTTGCTACATCTGTACATCATGATTAATAATTACATAGTGACTCAGTGTCTGGTGTTATATTCAGGATCTTTTTTTTACAGGATGTCTAAGTTGAAGAGTCCTAAGTCATGTGTGATCTAAAGAAAAATTTAATTATCTGAGAATTATTCAAAATCACATAGTAATAATAATAAAATGCACAATATGAGACTCAATAAAGTGAGCAATGTAAAGTGACTGATGGCTGCACAGACCCTGAATCATCTCGGTAAGGGGGAAGGAATGCCAGACTCATTTAAATACTGTGGATGCAATATACCACAGCAAATTAATCTTTCACCTTTGAGCTTCACAGTAAAAACAAACCATAAATAAGTCGAGTTAGCCAATGTTCACACTCAGCCGATGAAGGGCACTGCAAGATCATGGTATTTAAAGGGCAATCAGCCCTAGATTTGAGGCTGTGTACAGTGTGTCACACAGGGGGGATATAGGGGACTCGGTACCCGGGCCTTTTACCTTGTTTAGGAGGTCACAGCAGTCGGCTCCCGGGCCCGTACTCTGGGGTCTCTCTTGAAAAGGGGTTTTAGTGTACAGTTTGTCTCGTGACGCCACCTGTGGTTTCCAGTAATGGTTACCGGCGCTGCTGCAGACCTCCGGGGGTGATGGGATGGCAGCTGGGATGTTTCTGCTCCCCACAGGTGGAGCGGGCCCCCGGGGCAGTGTAGGTGCAGATGGTGGTGATGCTGGGGCTTGCAGTGCAGGAGAGATGGTGCAGCAGAAGTAACTGACAGAGACAGGGGATTCATTTCAGTACCTTTACTGGTGCGGATGTCAGGTACGGTACAGGGTACTCGGTAGGATGGGTGCACTTCAGGACTTCTCCCCAGTGAGCGGGTATAAGGCCTCCTGGTCCGTGTCTCCCTCTCTCTAAGCTCCTGGCCAGCCTGCAACTGGGCCTAGCTTCTGTGTCGTGCTGTTCCTTCACCTGACGCTTGGTAGTAGGACCTTTTTCTGGCAACCACTACCCCTGGACGCCGGGGCCTTCGTGGTTCCTAGTCCTGTCAAGGGTTTAGCTTCAGGTCGACCAGGGACTTGTAGTCCACCTGGTATGCCGGTGATCCCTACTGGGTATAAAGGACCCTGTAGGCGTGGCCCCGGTGTCCGGTTTGTGTCTTGGGGTGAGCCTATGATGCTCCTCTGCCCCCTCAACTCCTCTCTCCTCTCCTCTTTGCCTCCGGCCAAACTCGGGGCCCTCAACACAGCAGCAGACGTGCTGCGTCTTCACTGCTCTCAGTGGCAGCACACTCTCTGAACAACTAACTCTGACTGCACTGCCTGGCTCCACCCTCCATATATATATCTATCCCTAACGGGTTCCCTCTGGTGGTATGAGGTGGAAGGGTGGAGGTGTTTGTTTGTAACGAGGGCCTCTTGTGGAGAAGTCCATCCATGCACCCTTTTGGATCCTGTGGTACCTGTGAACAGCAGGGTGCCACAACAGCTTCTCACAGAATTGCTCTTACTGTTCATTTTCTTCCTAAATGCAAAGAAACTTTCTAAATAGTCTTCATAAAAAATGTTCTACTATTTTGCTGCCGTAGGGTGTGAGATCCGCAAAAAAGATACAAGTCTCCTGGTTCTGATGGTTCTGATGGCTCTCTGTTCCCTTCCTCTCACACGGGCGACAGTCTCAGTCCGAGTACGGATTGCGATGCCTGCAGGTCTCCTGTCTCAAACTCAGCAGCCTGATATATACCTAGGAAACCATTGAATTCGGACATGAATGGCAGATGTGTGAAACCAGCCTTGAAGTTATCAAAAGAGAACAGAGAATGGTTGCACACAGATCTGCAGTAGAGAGGGAGGAAAGTATCTAAGGTTTTATGGAGAGCAGAGAAAACAGGCAGCAGACAAGAAACAAAGAACATGGAGAGGAAATAAGTACAGGATAGAAGTAGAGAGAAGAGAATTGATTTTAAGCTAATCATATTTTACTAAAAAAAATTTGATTTCCCCCAGATCCAAATTCTTTGCGAATCGCTTTGTGGAGTCTGTTTACCCAGCATTCTGCTGTCTGTAGTAGGCTGGGAAGGGGGTTAAAATAAAAAAAAAGTCTACTTGGGATGAATGGGCCAATGGAAGTTTGGGTTCTGGTACCCAACCTATATTCCAAAGTTTGGTTCTTGTACCAGAACTTTACCCAAACTTGAACCAGAGCCCAAACTTGAACCAGAGCCCAAACCTCATTGAAAACAATGGAGACCTAAACTTTTCAGCTGGAAAATTCCCTCTCTCCATCAGACTTCCCCCGGAACTCTGAACATTGCAACAAACTTCTGGGAGAAGTCCATGTTCGATGTTAAGCACTGGACACTAACTGTCCAATACGAACCCCAAACTTTTACGTTTGGGTTCACTCATGTCTATAGTCTACTGATCTCTATAGTCTACTGACTTCCCATCTTGCCTGTCCCGCTGCCACGGGCACTCTGCCGGCTGCCTTTGGTTCTGGTTTGGTCTGGTTTTCATGGCAGACAATGTCCTCTTCAGAGTCTTCCTTCACTATACGTTGATTTGAATAGGTCTGGGGTGACAATCTTTGCAACATCGCAATGTCAGGACGTTACGAGTCGCTGACTAGTCCTTTTACTGATAAGTCATCTGTATAAAGCTCTGTACACATGGGCCACTAATTTTATTGAACCAGTTATGTCCACAAATAGTGGAAGTGTCTGGCTCCATGTGCGTCTCTGCATAAAGGACGGGTGCAGGATCTGCCTGGTATGTACAAACGCTAGTCTGGTTCATAAATCTCCATCCGTGTGAAAAATCGCCCATATGAAGTAGCAAATAGGCTAACATCGGGTCCGTCAGCTGTCCGTTTAGCACATCGACAGCACAGGGACCGAAAACACATTTGTCTCTATATACCCTTGCTAAAATGCTTGCACTTAGTGGCTGACTAGTAGCGCCTCTCTGTGGAATAGTACAGTACTACATGTGTGCCAGGATCAGCTGCTCCTTTGAACACCTGGTGCAGTTATCTGAAATCTACCACTATTACTATTGGATCCATTTGTTATTATAGCTTACCAGAAAGGCTGACCAGCAATGGCAGGTTTAAAGCGCTATAAGGGATGCCACACATATCCCATAGACCGGAATATAAAGCTGTATTGTTATGCACCTCCCACCGACTCATCCTTGAGTAGAAGTCACTTCTTACAACTCTGTATTATTATTTATTATTATAGCGCCATTTATTCCATGGCGCTTTACATGTGAAAAAGGGGGTATACATAGCAAAAACAATTACAATAATCTTAACAAAACGAGTCGGTGACTGGTACAGGAGGAGCGAGGACCTCCTGTATTGATGCATCTATGGTGATGGTGATGTATAAGGAGAATTTGGAGTAATTTAATTCTTCATTGCAGAAAGCCTTTAATATAGGACTGATTCTGCACCGATCAGCCGATTACATCACGCCGGGTTTTCAAGAGGCCTGGGAATAGCTGCTCAATTCTCCTGCAGCGGCCACTACGGGGTAAATGTAGTATTACAAGCGACCATTTGAATACATGGTGCCCATATACGCAGGGACATTGATAAGAGAGAATCCCTTTAATAAAAAGACATATTTATTAAACCATTTAACCTAATAAAAAAGACAATAAGTCAGAACAGACCAGTCTTTAATCGGCGTCTCTCTCTCTCGATATCCACAATTTCCCAAAAGCGTTAATGTCGATGCGTCGCCCCTGATTATAGGAAAACTGTATTAAAAATTTGTTAATACAACAAGATGGGAGAAATGTTGACCTTTATTGTACCGAGCAGATGGAACTTACTCAGCGTCGAGACGTGGAAAAAAGTCATATCAGCCATAATCGCACACAACAAGCCGACGATGTTCTCCCAGCTGTTCTCCCAGCAGACGGACATTCCGGTGGTCTGCGTCCCCAGGCCGTGCCCAGCTGCAGGGAACGTACCACCTATCTACGCACACCTTCTCATTGAAGAATTCATTCACAGGGGTATGAATATATTCAGGAAATTGATTTTTAATATTGCCGACCACCAGTGGAGAACATCTGCACATCTGTCCCGTAATTCCCATTGGAATCATTTACATCAAATTTCTGAAGCTCTTTGTTTCTGTTTCCTTCCTTTTTTTTGACAATATTTGACAAACTGGAAAGAGAAGATGTTGTGTTAATGTTTCATTCACTTTAGTAGCTTTGTAGCAAACCATCGGAGACGTGTCCTCCCCCAATGCTGGAATGTAGCAGAGCACAGCCAACAGAAAACCTATAGAAAAACATGGAGTCCGACTCATCATTTGCGCTTCTTCGTCACTTTTCTTTTTTAAATTGTGGTCTTCACTGACTTTTTTAGCCCAAAATTCATCAACATGGTGGGAGTAATTCTTGTCTGTATTGTTTTTTGTCTTTAAGGGGTTTTGCAACTACTTAATGGGAAAAATCCAACTTTTCGAAAAATAAGCCAAAACAACTGGGGTAAATACATTTACTTTAGGGAAGGGGGAGATCCAGAGTAGAGTTGCGCCAAATTTTGTGACTTTTTTAGCTTAAAAAAAGTCGTATTTTATGAGTCCGTTGAAAACATCTGGAAAAGCCACAAAGACTTAAAAATCCCATCTAACCACAAAGCTTGAAATTTTTGTGATGAATCAAAAAGTCATTAATTGAAAGGTATTGTTGCCAAAATAATGGCGGAAAGAAATGATGAATTAGGCTCATGACCGTCATCCCACACAATAAGATAAAACTGCTTTTTCTGCTCATACCAGTCTAATATGTACAGGAACAATCCTGATTTTCATTGTCATTTCAGTGGGTAATTCCTTCTCTTCCGTATCCCGCCAGCACTATATGTACTGATATTTCTTTATTCTTACTTCCCAGCATGCATTGTTCTTGCCATTGTCTAATAGCTTGCATGCTCCAAACTAGAAGTATCTCTCTCTGTTATGCCTGTAGGCAGTTTGACAGTCAGGAGAGCAGGAGCAAAGAGACAAAGTCCTGTCCCCACCTGCGGTGATTCGTCTCAGTGTCTCTGCTGCTGAAGATGGATTACACTTGACAACAGGCAAAGGATAGCAATTTACACAGAAGTGAGACATGGATCTGACCTGATCCATCTTTTGAAGAGATGAGCAAACCCAAACTTAAAAGTTTGGGGTTCGTACCGGACAGTTAGTACCTGGTGCTAAACACCGAACACAGACTTCTCCCGGAAGTCCGTTGCAATGTTCAGAGTTCCAGGGAAGAAAGAGAGAGATTTTTTCCAGATTCAAAGTTTGAGTCTCCATTGTTTTAAATGGGGTTCGAGTTCTGCTTGAAGTTTGGGTACAGTTCTGGTACCCGAACCAAACTTTGGACTAAAGTTCGGGTCGGGTCCCAGAATCCTAATTTCCATGGGTCCAATCATCCCTAAATTCATTTGCGATTTGTTGAATTCACTTTTCTTTTTTGTTTTGTCGTAATCGCTGACGTTTTTGCACTAAATTCTTCAAAATGGCGCATGCAGTTTATGAATTGGCACAAAATAAAAAAATAACTCTTTATTTTAGTCTTTAACCAATTTTTGCAACGTTTTAGCACCAAAAATGACACATTCTCTAAAAAAAAGCTGAAAGTTTGTCTAAAAATGCGCCAAATTGAAAATGCCGCCATAAACCTTAATTCAGGGTGGCAAAGGAAAACAGAAAAAAAACAGAGGACCACACCGCACAATTTTTCCAGCAATGCATTTAATGTTTGGAGCGTTAAGGGGATTTTTTTTATATAATAAAATTTATACTAATTAATCATTTCTCTTCTTGTATTTATTGGTGTGCTTATCAATTCTGGATTGTTTATGTTCATCCAGGTTTGGACTGACGTGAGATCTGCCCTAAATAAAATTAGACATTTGATAAAAGTCGCATTTCATGAATTTGTCTAAAACATCTGGATAAGTAAAATAGGAAAAAAAATAAAAAAAGGTCTGAAAAAACAAAAGACAAAAAAGATGAGCAAAATATTCAGAAATTCAGGAGCAAATAATGAAAGACATTAAAAAAAGAACAGGAAAAAATGGAGAAACAATAATGGTGAATCGGGGCCATTATCACATTAGTTCTCGAATTAGAAAAAGTTATCTGAAAGTTCAATGATCATTTAGGCCGAGTGGATCAGCTGCAGTGACAGACAGAGCAAAATGGATGGGTGCGTCATATGTCAGTGCTTTTGTGAAGGAGTTGCGCCACTTCAAGCACTTGATCCTGCACATCGATGGAGGTCCACATTGGTTTATCCATGATGGAGAAAAAGCTTATAGCACTAATATATTCTGCAGCACTGTACAGAGACTGACACCGTTCACATCAATCACTTTCCAAAGTGGTGCTTATAATCTCAAGCACACACTAGGGCCATATTGATGGGAAGCCCATTAATTAAGCAGTTATTCCCCAAACTCTGTATAGGAAATTCTGAGAAAGCTGAGCGCTGCCCCATAGACAATAATGGAGGCCAAACGTGCTCCATTCAAGACAAAGCTTGGTTTCTGGAGCTGCATTCTCAGGATTGTGGGGAATTGAAATCCCAGCAATCAGTAAGTTTTATCTACCCTATAGATAAGGAATAACTAATTATTTTGGAACTAATGCTTTAATTTATCATTATGTTTTCTTTTTTTTATGTTTAAAGGGAATCTGTCAGTAAATTTTTGCTATATGATTTAACAGCATCATGGTGTAATGTCTAAAACCCTGATTTCAGCGATGTATCACTTAGTTTACTGGGTGTAGCAGTTGTAATACAATCACAGTTTTCTCTGCTGTAGATCTAGCAGAGCTCTGAATGCTGAGCCTTGCATAACCCCGCCCACACCACTGATTGGCAGCCTGTTGTGTAATCAGTAGTGGGGGTGTGGTTAGACCAGGAGGCGGGAAACACCAAGTCCTGTAGTGATAATCTCCTGCTGATAAAACACCGATTTTATTGAAACACCTAGTAAGTGACACATCACTGGAATCAGGATCTCTGCCCCTACATTATGCTGCTCTCAGATTACATATCAAAAACCTGCTTTAAGTATGGGAGAACAAAAAAAAAAGTCCTTGCAGATGTTGCCTTTGGTCAAATTTCAATTGGACAAGACATCAATGCTAACTTCTGAGCCAGCGTTCAGCATTTACTTCATGACAACCCCTGTGAACGCTATCATCTTGGCCAAATTCTTTTTTGTACAGTGATCCAGAGAAAAAAAAAGTATAACTAAGGATAAAAATTATCAATTTTATTTTCTGATTATTCTTGTAGAAAGCAAATGCTCTTCAGCATGTATTTTAAGACAATTTTTAAGATTTCAGTTGCGCCCAATAATAAGCCTGAGCCATGGATGCTTTAATTGAATCAAAATGTTCATATTACTTTGCTGCTGCACAAAGAGATAATTTAATGAAATCAGCAATCCTACATCTAATCTGAAGCAAGAGCAAATGACCTACATAGCCGAGATAAACACAGATTTACATTCCCAGGCTCCCTGCGCCCACAAATGGCTGTTTCCGGTCAGGATTGAGGCGTTCACAGGCAGGTCCAGAGCTGGACTAAAGCAATACCAGCCCCAAAGTTGGTAACTATGTGTCCTTCACTTCTTAAATTACCTTTGGTAGAAGTTATCTGTCAAGCTTCTAGCAAAGTGTCAGTGCTGATATCATACTTACCAATATTGAAATCCCCAAAATCTGAACTTGTAGGATAAATTCTAGAGCGCTGCAAATAAATTTGAGTGGAATTGAATTCTAAGCAAATTTTACAAAATCCACCTTCACCAAAATGCTGATTTTTGTAATTTGCTTCAGCAAAATGTCGGCCGTTGGCCATTTTTCTCGACCATAGATGGCCATCAAAATGTAAAAAAAAAAAGAAAAAAAATCCTTATTCTCACCTTACCGCTCATATCTTCGGACCCACCTTTCCTCACCGTCACCTGTCCATTCCTTTGTTATGCGCTTCTAAGAGGGACCCAAAAGATTGGCACCAAACCAGCAAAGGCACAGCCACAAACACACTTGCCACAAGGTGCCCCGCTAGGCGAGCCCTTGAGAGACGGGAATACTCCTCACCCAGTTCTCATTAAATGGAAGAGCAACTTTTGGCAGAACCCTTCCCAGACTCACTGTTGCCGGACAGCTGGCATCTGGTGGAGCGTCTGGTGCTCAGTCAGGACCAGGTACGTACAGCCCAGAAGGTGTAACCAAAAGGAAAAAGAGAAAACCCTGCAGAAATAGCAAAACCTGAGCTAACACCACAAACAACCAATCACATGAAAACTGCAATAAACAGCAAAGGACTGGGCAGGGAACAGGATTATATAGCCTGCCTAATGAAAAGGTGTTGACTACTTCCCAATCATTCCGAGACAGACACTCCCTTCTAGCTTAAACCATGCTGCATAAAAAATATGCACAGAAATTGACCGGAGCTGCAGATTAGCCTGTCAAATTATGGTGCACTTCTGCTCCTTTCCTTCTCTATGGGACTGCTGGAGATAGTCAAGTGCACCCAACTTCACTGCCCGCAGAGAATATATAGAGCGGGGGTGCACATGCATGACCATTCACACAAGTCTCCATTCAGACAGGTCTCTGCAGAGCACAATTCTCAGAATTGCTAGGAGTCCTAGTGTTTGGACCACTCAGCTAGTATTAAAGGGGAAGCCCCCAACTTGGACTACCCCTTCTGAATCACTATGTTTCCCCCCAGTGCCAGCGATGTTCCAGTGATGTTGGCACCCGCTCTTCCATGTTATGTCACGCTATCCCTGCAGCCAATAAGTGGTGGCTTCACTCTGCTCTCCTACAGTAATTGATATCCAGAGGAAATGAGAGAACAGCCAAAGCAATCACTTCCTCCAGATGTCTTGAATTGTGCAAAGGAGGAAAGCCACTGCTGATTGGCCGCAGGGATCATGTGTCAGGATTCCTGTTACGATACTGGTGTAGCACTGCTGGAATCCAGTGGCCAAAGGAGCACAAGCAGGAACAGCAAGTGGTAGAAGATGTTCTTGGAGTTAACAAGGGAGTTGTAGGAAACAATCCGTAGATAGGTGAAAACAGTCTGGGTAAGAATGTTCAGGAGCTGGAGACTGGAACTAGACTAAACAGCTAGACACAATACTTAAGAAATGTATGAAAGATCAATGTGGCTTTCAGTAGGCCCAAACAGGAGACAAGATGGATTCCACAGGTTGAGAATCTGCAATCTTAGTAAAGGGAAATTGCAGAACATAACAGCAGCCTCCAGAGGTAAGGAGTGAAATTGCAGCACAATTATTAAAGTGAACAATAGCGGGCACTTGTGGTCAAACGCTAGAAGGACAACAGGAATCATGACATCCTGTGACCTGGGAGAGCCAGTGCCGACATCACTGGAAGGCGCTGCCCTTGGATTGGAGTATAAGTGTTATTATTTTACTAGAGGGGAAACGTGAATGAGCAGGGGTTAGCTGAGTAGTGGAACACCCCTTTAAGTTACACCCTATTATATAGAGGATAATTTAAAGTCTTGGTTACCCCACCCACTTAAATAGATGAGGATGGTATAACTCTTCTTTGAAAATCCATGATCTTTATATGGTTCACGGGGACTTTTACCAATGCACTACCTATACTGTACTTGTGCCCAATATCATTTATGGCCCCATATCATGATTCAGTTTTGAAAAGTTGCTAAATTTTTGCTCAACATGGCGTTGCACAAACATTTTGAGACTTTTGGCAATTTCACACTAGTTTCGCCCAGCACTGCCAAAATTCATCTAGACCAGTGTGAACAACCCCAGTATTGATGAATCAGGGTCTGTATTTTTCATCAAGATTGCAGAACAGCTGGGAATAATTATAAAACGATTTAAAACCTAATGGCCCAAAAATATTAATAAGTCAACATCCATGATTTTCCACATTTATACTCAATGGCAGACCATGTGACAGCCCCCCCAAAAAGCCAGGTGGCAGTGAAAGGAGATTGAGCGTCATTCCTCTTTCCAACCATCTTTTTTTAACAGATAAGGTGCTACTTGTATCTCAGACCTATTTAAATGCAGTCTGGGACAATAAGTGCAGGTGCAGATAACCAGATATTCTCTCAACCGAATATACAGCCATGTGAAGGAGCCCTAAGACTGTACAAACCAAGCACGGGCATAGCCAAAGAGTTCAGTATTTCTTCCCACTTTCTTGTTTTAGATCTATCCCTGCCCTTTTATGCCTCTTGTAAAGCCAAGGCTGTCAATCAAGGAAAAGGGCAGTGGAGATAGATGCAAAACAATAAGATGGGAAGGTGCACTGAAATATGCCTTGGAAACACAGAGCACATGTGCTTGGTTTGAACAGTCATTTTGTGCTGACAGACTCCCTTTAAACAAATGAGACTAAGTTGCAGCTCCAAAATGAAGAACTTGGCTCTCAAGTATGGTGAGAAATCAAGCTTCTTTTACTCAATTTCAAACAATCCAAATGAAAAATTAAGCAAATATAAAATAGTGGATAAAAAAAATTATTATGTAGGATCTGACACGAGAGAACAATGCAAAGTACATAATGAATGGAATTGAGCACAATACTGATAATGATACGTGTGTACACAATAGAAACAAGATAAAAGATGAAAAGAAGAATTCCGGGATATCAGTTGTATCACAGGTAAGTGGACCGCCAAGAAGTCTATCATCAGCAGTAAATCGGTATAAAAGGATTGTTCTCTTGTATCTAATCCGACATACTGATTTTATTGTATCCACTATTTTATATTTGCTGAATTTTTGGATAAATGTTTGCTCATGGTTTTTTTCCTAACACTTTATTATCCAATACGTTTGAAGAAGGTCAGAGTTTATGACCGAAACGTAACTTGATTTGGATTGTATGAAATTGAATAAAAGATACTTCATTTCTCAACGTACTTGAGTGCCATGTTCTTGATTTAGGATACTTCATGGGACAGGACCATAGTGATACTCCATGGGTTAGGACCATACTGATACTCCATGAGTTAGGACCATACTGATACTTCATGGGTTAGGACCATACTGATACTCCATGGGTTAGGAAGACCATAGTGATACTCCTTGGGTTAGGACCATAGTGATACTCCATGAGTTAGGACCATACTGATACTTCATGGGTTAGGACCATACTGATACTCCATGGGTTAGGGAGACCATAGTGATACTCCATGGGTTAGGACCATAGTGATACTCCATGAGTTAGGACCATACTGATACTTCATGGGTTAGGACCATACTGATACTCCATGGGTTAGGAGCACCATAGTGATACTCCATGGGTTAGGACCATAGTGATATTCCATGAGTTAGGACAATACTGATACTTCATGAGTTAGAACCATACTGATACTCCATGAGTTAGGACCATACTGATACTCCACAAGTTAGGACCATACTGATACTTCATGGGTTAGGATCATACTGATACTCAATGGGTTAGGACCATAGTGATACTTCATGGGCTAGGACCGTACTGAAACTCCATGGGTTAGGACCAAACTGATACTCCATGGGTTAGGACTATACTGATACTCCATGGGTTAGGACCATACTAATAATCCATGGAGTATCAGTATGGACCTAACCCATGGAGTATCACTATGATCCTAACCCATTGAGTATCAGTATGGCCTTAATCCATGGAGTATCAGTATGGACCTAACCCATGGAGTATCAGTATGGTCCTAACCCATGGAGTAAGGCCATACTGATACTCAATGGGTTAGGATCATAGTGATACTCCATGGGTTAGGACCATAGTGATACTTCATGGGCTAGGACCCTACTGATACTCCATGGGTTAGGACTATACTGATACTCCATGGGTTAGGACCATACTGATATTCCATGGGTTAAGACCATACTGATACTCCACGGGTTAGTACCATACTGGCACTCCACGGTTTAGGACCATACTGATACTCCACGGGTTAGGACCATACTTGTGCACCATTTACCATATTCCATTCATAGATAAGCTGCAGACACAACTTATGGAATAGTGTGCCACTCTTTTTGGGAAAAAAGACACTATTTTTAAAACCCACACAGTCCCTTTAATGCTAGAACAATGATAATTTTTACTTTATGATACAGATCCTGAGATTTTCATTATTCCATTGGTTGCTCTAACAACTAGATCTGCTTGAAAGAATACTGTTATTTTTTACGTTTTTCACAGGAAATAAATGCCATAAACATGAACCATATGATTTACTTCATAGTTAATATGCATACAATGTGCTTCCTACTTCACATTTACAATACACAATGTATCATTTCCATCTTGTAATTTACATAATAGGCAGTCTATGTAGAGCCTATTTTCTTCTGGAATTTCCATAGACTTGTTTACTCAAAGAATAAACTTTGATACTTTGAAAACTTTAGATTAAAATTTAGACTCATTATTAAAGTGATAGAGATGATCTAATCAATTTAATGCAAATTGCATTTCATGAACTTCGCAGGTCACAGAGAATTTGAACAATTTGCAATTTGATTTGTGCGAATCGCGAAAAAAAGTTTCCAATCTTTTTACACATTGCAGAAGATTGCATCAGTAATCTAAAATGCTCGGGTACTCGTTGCTCGGGTCGAGCACATGGGCATACTCGGGTGCTCGACTTGAGCAACGAGCCCAATGTAAGTCTATGGGAAACTCAAGCATTTTTCTGGAGGTTCCCCCCCGGCGGTCTGCAGAAGGTCAAAAATTGCCCAAATCGATGGGAACAGTGCTCAATTAAACGTCAGGCAGGCACAATATATAGGCAGACAGGCAGGCAGGGTATATAGGAGGGTGCATGAAAAACATAGCAGGGCACTTGGAACACAGTAGTGCCCTCCGATTTTCATGCACCCGTCTCTTTAAAAAAGCCGGCCGGCAATTCATCAGCTGCATACACCGATACCCGACAATTTAGAACAGAAAGAATAGAGCATCACACCTTTCCTGGACTATTAATATTAGCCCCCAGCTGTCTGCCTAGCTTTTGCCAGCTATTAAAATAGGGGGGACCCCACGTCATTTTTTGGGGGGTCCCCCATTTTAATAGCTAGTAAAGGCTAGGTATTCAGCTGGGGGCTGATATTAGTAGCCTGGGAAGCTCAGTGGGTATTACCTCCTTCCCAGGCTTCAAAGATCTGCCCCAGTTGTCTGCTTAACCTCAGCCAGAGACTAAAATTACGGGGAACCCTACGCCAATTTTTTTTTAAATAAATCCTTTATTTTAACACTAAATGACAAGTACAGTAATCAACACTATCACTGTACTTATTATATATGTGACTGACATGTTTCTATCTATCTAATCTATGTGTGATTCTCTATTCTTTCTGTTCTAAATTGTCGGGTACCGGTGTATGCCGCTGATGAATTGCCAGCTTTTCATGTTTCACTGTGAGCACTGTTCCCATCGATTTGGGCAATCACTGTAATGCCACAACCACCTTGGCTGTGACATTACAGTGAGTGGCAGACAATCCCTGCATGATTGGTGCTCTAAATAGCGCCAAACATGCAGGACGGGGACCTGAGCTCCCGCCCGAGCATCGCGCAAGTACTCGGCGAGCTCCGAGCATCTCGATTACTGAGATGCTCGGGCGAGTACCCAGCACTGGCGAGCATGCTCGCTCATCACTAATCAGTAACACAAGACTGACATGACCTTCAGCATGACCACCCTGGGCGTCCCCATAATGCTTTGCAGCTATCACGTCACATGGTATAGCACAGGCAATCAGGAAGGACTATCATAGCCTGTATAAAAGCCAAAGTGCGAAATGCAGCAGCCAATTTAAGGTGATTTTAGGACAGTGAAAGCTTGCCAGAGCTCAGCAATGGAGATAGGAAGAGAGAGCTTTACAACATTAGACAAACAATAGTGTGTTGCACAACTGCAGCACTTAAGAACATGAGTGTAATAGTCTGGAAATAATACACATTCAATTGACAGGGGTACTGAGAGACAGAAGAGTGGCGCTAGCAGCAGTGCCAGACTCAATGTGATTGATCAGTGATATAGTGTAACTGGCATCTGTCCTACTGCATTTGAATTAGAATTACACATTTTTTTTATCATTCTTAATGCACTAGAAAGCAGAGGCAAGCCATCACAATAATTGTTAAGGGAAAGATCTGAAATGAGTGTTAGATGATGCACTTGCTTGTCAAAAGTAACAGTAATGAGTATTCCTTTTTCTTGTGCAATCGTCTTTGTGAAGGAAGAGGTAACAGTATAGCTGGCATCTGTCCTACTGCATTTGAATTAAAATTACACATTTTTTTTATCATTCTTAATGCACTAGAAAGCAGAGGCAAGCCAGCACAATAGTTGTTAAGGGAAATATCTGAAATCAGTGTTAGATGGTGCGCTTGCTTGTCAAAAGTGATTCTGATGAGTTTTCCTTTTTCTTGTGCAATTGTCTTTGCTAAGGAAGAGGTAAATGTTTTTTTAAAAATACAAAACAAGATTCTCCAAAATTCAAACATTTTATGAGGATCTTTCTCCAACTTTTTCTAAAAATGAACTGGACACTTATTTGAGCCGCATATATTTATACATCGATACACAGTATGCAGTAAGCACCAATGCTCCCCCTAGTGGTAACTTCTTGCATCCCAAAATGTATCATGTCTATATTATAAATTTACTTATTTGCACTAGGAAAACAAACTATGACCCACTTAACTCATGCTCAGACCCATTTTCCCCTGCTCTCGCATATTGGATCCACACCTATATTGAGACTCATGTTTCTTTGTGCTTTGGGCTCTGATAATACCAGACTGACAACTGTCTACCTCCCACCAACTTCCCTCGCTTTGCTCCTTATCTTAACACTCAGATCTATTGTCTGAAAGCTTTTCCCATTTCTTCGGTTTAGGTGGACGTGAGTTTGGAACAAGGGCGCTTTCCTTTTTTCCATCCTAATGGACAGGCACGGCGTCAGCTTCCCATCACACACTTATCTAGCCGTATGGCATAGCAATTGTCAGAGGTGACTTCTAACTGACAAGCGATGCACTCGTTGCAAGATAATGGCTTTTCAATGTGCAGTTTTGTGTCTTCCTGAAAAACACAACCTGTCAGCAGTTCAGACACGAGCAAGTTACAGGACAGGGAAAAAAAAACATGTTAATGGTCTAAGCAAAAATACCCTGCCGTATGTACCCATGGGAAAAAAGATGAAGAAGGCATGTGAATTATTCACTACAATGACTCCAGATCTCGGAGACCGGAGAGTCTTCAGCTGTGTCAGACCTGAGCGCCATTGTTACACCATCACTTCTGTAGGTTCGGAGAAATCCGATCTGCTGGATGCCAACCGGTAGATGAAAGGTTTACTAAAACCAGGGTCAGTGCATGTGCCAATTACCCTGCCCTATCCTTAATCCAGCTGAGGGGCATACATAATGGATGATAAGCATTACAAAATACCGAGGACCATTGCCCATTCACTGTCATAATGAGGCTCGGTGTCAACGTTTTATCACAGAAATGACTCGAGACAGTGGAATCAGGTCATGGAGTCACACAACTCTTTTATTCTTAACCCTAAGGCCATGTTCCCACGTAAGAGAATGGGTATCGGCACCAAAATACACAAGAACACTCTGCTCCGATTATTTGCTGCAGTTTTTGCTGCATTTTACCCTTTTCTTGACATGTTTTTTTGTGCAGATTTGATGCAGCATTTTTAATGCTTTTTTTGTGCAGAAAAAAATGCAACTGTTCATTTGTTTTATCATCAACCATCAGCACCTTTATATCTTCTATCTGTTGCTGCATTCCCGTGAAATTAGCCTTTTAATTCATAATCAAACTAAAGAAGCCCTCCCATGAATAATTTTTTCATTAAATCTGTTTATATATTCATGTAGTATATCGTCAGTGTAAACACCTTTATATCTTCTACCTGTTGCCGCATTCCCGTGAAATTAGCATTTTAATGCATAAGCAATCTAAAGAAGCCCTCCCATGAATATTTTTTCATTAAATCTGTTTATATATTCATGTAGTATAGTGTCAGTGTAAACACCTTTATATCTTCTACCTGTTGCTGCATTCCCGTGAATTAGCATTTTAATGCATAAGCAACCTAAAGAAGCCCTCCCATGAATATTTTTTCATTAAATCTGTTTATATATTCCTATAGTATAGTGTCAGTGTAAACACCTTTATATCTTCTACCTGTTGCTGCATCCCTGTGAAATTAGCATTTTAATTCATAAGCAAACTAAAGAAGCCCACCCATGAATATTTTTTCATTAAATCAGTTTATATATTTATCTAGTATAGTGTCAGTGTAAACACCTTTATATTTTCTATCTGTTGCTGCAAATCCCGTGAAATTATCATTTTAATGAATAAGCAAACTAAAGAATCCCTCCCATAAATATTTTTCTCATTAAACCTGTGAATGTAGTGTGAGCGTATTAATATACTCACCTATTGATGCTTTCTCCAGGATCCAGCGCCGTTCTGCTCCTTTTTTCAGTGACATCACCGCTCTCCAAACTCTACAGATCAGACTGCACTCTTCATGACCCGGAAGTGGCTTTACAATGTAAGTCTACGGAGTGACAGAATGAGGATCCATAGACTTATATTGTAAAAGAGACTTCCGGGTCACATATAAAGCATAAAGTGACCCGGAGAGTCTGTAGAGAGGTGACATCATGGAGAAGAGAAACAGAACGGCACTGGGTGCCAGAGAAAGCAGCGGTAGAGGAGTAGATTAATTCACTCATACTACACTACATGCTCAGGTTTAATGAAAAAAGATATTCATGGGAGGGCTTCTTTAAGCATTAAGTGCTCTGGATGTGACGGAGCACTTTCCAGGTCCCTGCCTCCCTAGGATTTTCCCCTGCCCAGCACCAGACTCTATATCTTGATTGATAGCTCACTCTCCGAAATCTACAAAATGAATCATAATACTGTGAAAATGTATAAAAAAAATCATAATTTATTAAATATTTTGTGAGATACAGTAAAATACTATGAATATAAATATGAAAAAGAAAAAACAAAAGGGAGAAAGAGAGATTCCCACCATGGGGCCAGTGTAGTGTATATGGACCCTGTATGGCAGCACACAATCCCAAGCGGTCAGTACACTACAATGTTTATGTGCCTTTATGTGTTTGGGCAACTTAAATTGACATATTATAATTTGGGATCATTAAATCAATCTCCAAAGCAGACACAATCCACATCACACGGCAGGCAGGAGACTCGTCACCTGATAGAACTTTTTCTCCAGTGATCTCTACAGAAAGTCTCTATAAATGTTTTAAATGAATCAAATCGACGACTTGGATTCACTTTACAGCGGCTAAACCTCAACTTGTAAAGATGAGTTTGTCTCAATTCACACAGCACATTACCAGATCACTCGCCTGGTATCTTGCAATGAATACATTGCGCTGACCTCGCCCTCACCTTGTTACACCCCATCAATATTGCACCAGTGATTTGCTTGTTGTAGACTATAGATGGTGAAATGTAATAGGGTTGTGTTAGGGGGACTCGTTGTTTTTCCCGAAGACGATAGTATTATATCATCTTCATGGTTTAATTTTGCATGATACAAAAGAAAAATGTAAACTTTACATTAAACAGAAAAAGATCAAGGTCAATGATGTCACATCGTAATACAACGTAAAGAAGGGTAAGGTCAATGATGTCAGATCGTAATGCAACGTAAAGAAGGGTAAGGTCAGTGATGTCACATCGTAATGCAACATAAAGAAGGGTGAGTTCAGTGATGTCACATCGTAATGCAACGTAAAGAAGGGTAAGGTCAGTGATGTCAGATCGTAATGCAACGTAAAGAAGGGTAAGGTCAGTGATGTCACATCGTAATGCAACGTAAAGAAGGGTAAGGTCAGTGATGTCAGATCGTAATGCAACGTAAAGAAGGGTAAGATCAGTGATGTCACATCGTAATGCAACGTAAAGAAGGGTAAGGTCAATGATGTCACATCGTAATACAGCGTAAAGAAGGGTAAGGGCAGTGATGTCACATCGTAATACAGCGTAAAGAAGGGTAAGGTCAGTGATGTCACATCGTAATACAGCGTAAAGAAGGGTAAGGTCAGTGATGTCACATCGTAATACAGCGTAAAGAAGGGTAAGGTCAGTGATGTCACATCGTAATGCAACATAAAGAAGGGTAAGGTCAGTGATGTCACATCGTAATACAACGTAAAGAAGGGTAAGGTCAGTGATGTCACATCGTAATGCAACATAAAGAAGGGTAAGGTCAGTGATGTCACATCGTAATACAGCGTAAAGAAGGGTAAGGTCAGTGATGTCACATCGTAATGCAACATAAAGAAGGGTAAGGTCAGTGATGTCACATCGTAATACAGCGTAAAGAAGGGTAAGGTCAATGATGTCAGATCGTAATGCAACGTAAAGAAGGGTAAGGTCAGTGATGTCACATCGTAATGCAACGTAAAGAAGGGTAAGGTCAATGATGTCAGATCGTAATGCAACGTAAAGAAGGGTAAGGTCAATGATGTCAGATCGTAATGCAACGTAAAGAAGGGTAAGGTCAGTGATGTCACATCGTAATGCAACGTAAAGAAGGGTAAGGTCAGTGATGTCACATCGTAACACAGCGTAAAGAAGGGTAAGGGCAGCGATGTCACATCGTAATACAGCGTAAAGAAGGGTAAGGTCAGTGATGTCACATCGTAATGCAACGTAAAGAAGGGTAAGGGCAGTGATGTCACATCGTAATGCAATGTAAAGAAGGGTAAGGTCAGTGATGTCACATCATAATACAACATAAAGAAGGGTAAGTTCAGTGATGTCACATCGTAATGCAACGTAAAGAAGGGTAAGGTCAGTGATGTCAGATCGTAATGCAACGTAAAGAAGGGTAAGGTCAGTGATGTCACATCGTAATGCAACGTAAAGAAGGGTAAGGTCAATGATGTCACATCGTAATACAGCGTAAAGAAGGGTAAGGGCAGTGATGTCACATCGTAATACAGCGTAAAGAAGGGTAAGGTCAGTGATGTCACATCGTAATACAGCGTAAAGAAGGGTAAGGTCAGTGATGTCACATCGTAATACAGCGTAAAGAAGGGTAAGGTCAGTGATGTCACATCGTAATGCAACATAAAGAAGGGTAAGGTCAGAGATGTCACATCGTAATACAACGTAAAGAAGGGTAAGGTCAATGATGTCAGATCGTAATGCAACGTAAAGAAGTGTAAGGTCAGTGATGTCACATCGTAATGCAACGTAAAGAAGGGTAAGGTCAGTGATGTCACATCGTAATACAACGTAAAGAAGGGTAAGGTCAATGATGTCAGATCGTAATGCAACGTAAAGAAGGGTAAGGTCAATGATGTCAGAACGTAATGCAACGTAAAGAAGGGTAAGGGCAGTGATGTCACATCGTAATACAACGTAAAGAAGGGTAAGGTCAATGATGTCAGATCGTAATGCAACGTAAAGAAGGGTAAGGTCAGTGATGTCACATCGTAATGCAACGTAAAGAAGGGTAAGGTCAGTGATGTCACATCGTAACACAGCGTAAAGAAGGGTAAGGGCAGCGATGTCACATCGTAATACAGCGTAAAGAAGGGTAAGGTCAGTGATGTCACATCGTAATGCAACGTAAAGAAGGGTAAGGGCAGTGATGTCACATCGTAATGCAACGTAAAGAAGGGTAAGGTCAGTGATGTCACATCATAATGCAACGTAAAGAAGGGTAAGGGCAGCGATGTCACATCGTAATGCAACGTAAAGAAGGGTAAGGGCAGTGATGTCACATCGTAATGCAATGTAAAGAAGGGTAAGGGCAGTGATGTCACATCGTAATGCAACGTAAAGAAGGGTAAGGTCAGTGATGTCACATCGTAATGCAACGTAAAGAAGGGTAAGGTCAGTGATGTCACATCATAATGCAACGTAAAGAAGGGTAAAGGCAGTGATGTCACATCGTAATGCAACGTAAAGAAGGGTAAGGGCAGTGATGTCACATCGTAATGCAACATAAAGAAGGGTAAGGTCAGTGATGTCACATCGTAATGCAACGTAAAGAAGGGTAAGGTCAGTGATGTCACATCGCAATGCAACGTAAAGAAGGGTAAGGGCAGTGATGTCACATCGTAATGCAACGTAAACAAGGGTAAGGTCAATGATGTCACATCGTAATACAGCGTAAAGAAGGGTAAGGTCATTGATGTCACATCGCAATGCAACATAAAGAAGGGTAAGGGCAGTGATGTCACATCGTAATGCAACGTAAAGAAGGGTAAGGTCAATGATGTCACATCGCAATGCAACATAAAGAAGGGTAAGGTCAGTGATGTCACATCGTAATGCAACATAAAGAAGGGTAAGGGCAGTGATGTCACATCGTAATGCAACATAAAGAAGGGTAAGGTCAGTGATGTCACATCGTAATGCAACATAAAGAAGGGTAAGGGCAGTGATGTCACATCGTAATGCAACATAAAGAAGGGTAAGGTCAGTGATGTCACATCATAATACAACGTAAAGAAGGGTAAGGGCAGTGATGTCACATCGCAATGCAACGTGAAGAAGGGTAAGGGCAGCGATGTCACATCGTAATGCAACGTCAAGAGGGGTAAGGGCAGTGATGTCACATCGTAATGCAACATAAAGAAGGGTAAGGGCAGTGATGTCACATCGCAATGCAACGTAAAGAAGGGTAAGGTCAGTGATGTCACATCGTAATGCAACGTAAAGAAGGGTAAGGTCATTGATATCACATCGTAATGCAACGTCAAGAAGGGTAAGGGCAGTGATGTCACATCGTAATGCAACGTAAAGAAGGGTAAGGTCAGTGATGTCACATCGTAACGCAATGTAAAGAAGGGTAAGGTCAGTGATGTTACATCGTAATGCAACGTAAAGAAGGGTAAGGTCAGTGATGTCACATCGCAATGCAACATAAAGAATGGTAAGAGCAGTGATGTCACATAGTAATGCAACGTAAAGAAGGGTAAGGGCAGTGATGTCACATCGTAATGAAACGTAAAGAAGGGTAAGGGCAGTGATGTCACATCGTAATACAACAGAAAGAAGGGTAAGGTCATTGATGTCACATCGCAATGCAACATAAAGAAGGGTAAGGTCAGTGATGTCACATCGTAATGCAATGTAAAGAAGGGTAAGGGCAGCGATGTCACATCGTAATGCAACGTAAAGAAGGGTAAGGGCAGCGATGTCACATCGTAATGCAACGTAAAGAAGGGTAAGGGCAGCGATGTCACATCGTAATACAACGTAAAGAAGGGTAAGGGCAGCGATGTCACATCGTAATGCAACGTAAAGAAGGGTAAGGTCAGTGATGTCACATCGTAATACAACGTAAAGAAGGGTAAGGGCAGCGATGTCACATCGTAATCCAACGTAAAGAAGGGTAAGGGCAGCGATGTCACATCGTAATACAACGTAAAGAAGGGTAAGGGCAGCGATGTCACATCGTAATGCAATGTAAAGAAGGGTAAGGTCAGTGATGTTACATCGTAATGCAACGTAAAGAAGGGTAAGGTCAGTGATGTCACATCGTAATACAACATAAAGAAGGGTAAGGTCATTGATGTCACATCGTAATGCAACATAAAGAATGGTAAGGGCAGTGATGTCACATCGTAATGATACGTAAAGAAGGGTAAGGGCAGTGATGTCACATCGTAATGCAACGTAAAGAAGGGTAAGGTCAATGATGTCACATCGCAATGCAACATAAAGAAGGGTAAGGTCAGTGATGTCACATCGTAATGCAACATAAAGAAGGGTAAGGGCAGTGATGTCACATCGTAATGCAACATAAAGAAGGGTAAGGTCAGTGATGTCACATCGTAATGCAACATAAAGAAGGGTAAGGGCAGTGATGTCACATCGTAATGCAACATAAAGAAGGGTAAGGTCAGTGATGTCACATCATAATACAACGTAAAGAAGGGTAAGGGCAGTGATGTCACATCGCAATGCAACGTAAAGAAGGGTAAGGGCAGCGATGTCACATCGTAATGCAACGTCAAGAGGGGTAAGGGCAGTGATGTCACATCGTAATGCAACATAAAGAAGGGTAAGGGCAGTGATGTCACATCGCAATGCAACGTAAAGAAGGGTAAGGTCAGTGATGTCACATCGTAATGCAACGTAAAGAAGGGTAAGGTCATTGATATCACATCGTAATGCAACGTCAAGAAGGGTAAGGGCAGTGATGTCACATCGTAATGCAACGTAAAGAAGGGTAAGGTCAGTGATGTCACATCGTAACGCAATGTAAAGAAGGGTAAGGTCAGTGATGTTACATCGTAATGCAACGTAAAGAAGGGTAAGGTCAGTGATGTCACATCGCAATGCAACATAAAGAATGGTAAGGGCAGTGATGTCACATAGTAATGCAACGTAAAGAAGGGTAAGGGCAGTGATGTCACATCGTAATGAAACGTAAAGAAGGGTAAGGGCAGTGATGTCACATCGTAATACAACAGAAAGAAGGGTAAGGTCATTGATGTCACATCGCAATGCAACATAAAGAAGGGTAAGGTCAGTGATGTCACATCGTAATGCAATGTAAAGAAGGGTAAGGGCAGCGATGTCACATCGTAATGCAACGTAAAGAAGGGTAAGGGCAGCGATGTCACATCGTAATGCAACGTAAAGAAGGGTAAGGGCAGCGATGTCACATCGTAATACAACGTAAAGAAGGGTAAGGGCAGCGATGTCACATCGTAATGCAACGTAAAGAAGGGTAAGGTCAGTGATGTCACATCGTAATACAACGTAAAGAAGGGTAAGGGCAGCGATGTCACATCGTAATGCAACGTAAAGAAGGGTAAGGGCAGCGATGTCACATCGTAATACAACGTAAAGAAGGGTAAGGGCAGCAATGTCACATCGTAATGCAATGTAAAGAAGGGTAAGGTCAGTGATGTTACATCGTAATGCAACGTAAAGAAGGGTAAGGTCAGTGATGTCACATCGTAATACAACATAAAGAAGGGTAAGGTCATTGATGTCACATCGTAATGCAACATAAAGAATGGTAAGGGCAGTGATGTCACATCGTAATGATACGTAAAGAAGGGTAAGGGCAGTGATGTCACATCGTAATGAAACGTAAAGAAGGGTAAGGGCAGTGATGTCACATCGTAATACAACAGAAAGAAGGGTAAGGTCATTGATGTCACATCGCAATGCAACATAAAGAAGGGTAAGGTCAGTGATGTCACATCGTAATGCAATGTAAAGAAGGGTAAGGGCAGCGATGTCACATTGTAATGCAACGTAAAGAAGGGTAAGGGCAGCGATGTCACATCGTAATGCAACGTAAAGAAGGGTAAGGGCAGCGATGTCACATCGTAATGCAACGTAAAGAAGGGTAAGGTCAGTGATGTCACATCGTAATACAACGTAAAGAAGGGTAAGGGCAGCGATGTCACATCGTAATGCAACGTAAAGAAGGGTAAGGGCAGCGATGTCACATCGTAATACAACGTAAAGAAGGGTAAGGGCAGCGATGTCACATCGTAATGCAATGTAAAGAAGGGTAAGGTCAGTGATGTTACATCGTAATGCAACGTAAAGAAGGGTAAGGTCAGTGATGTCACATCGTAATACAACATAAAGAAGGGTAAGGTCATTGATGTCACATCGTAATACAACGTAAAGAAGGGTAAGGTCAGTGATGTCACATCGCAATGTAACATAAAGAAGGGTAAGGTCAATGATGTCACATCGCAATGCAACATAAAGAAGGGTAAGGTCAGTGATGTCACATCGTAATGCAACATAAAGAAGGGTAAGGGCAGCGATGTCACATCGTAATGCAACGTAAAGAAGGGTAAGGGCAGTGATGTCACATCGTAATGCAACGTAAAGAAGGGTAAGGTCAGTGATGTCACATCGTAATGCAACATAAAGAAGGGTAAGGTCAGTGATGTCACGTCGTAATACAACGTAAAGAAGGGTAAGGTCAATGATGTCACATCGTAATGCAACGTAAAGAAGGGTAAGGTCAGTGATGTCACATCGTAATACAACGTAAAGAAGGGTAAGGGCAGCGATGTCACATCGTAATGCAACATAAAGAAGGGTAAGGGCAGTGATGTCACATCGTAATGCAACATAAAGAAGGGTAAGGGCAGCGATGTCACATCGTAATGCAAAGTAAAGAAGGGTAAGGTCATTGATGTCACATCGCAATGCAACATAAAGAAGGGTAAGATCAGTGATGTCACATCGTAATGCAACATAAAGAAGGGTAAGGGCAGCGATGTCACATCGTAATGCAACGTAAAGAAGGGTAAGGTCAGTGATGTCACATCGTAATACAACGTAAAGAAGGGTAAGGTCAGTGATGTCACATCGTAATGCAACATAAAGAAGGGTAAGGGCAGTGATGTCACATCGTAATGCAACGTAAAGAAGGGTAAGGTCAGTGATGTCACATCGTAATACAACGTAAAGAAGGGTAAGGTCAGTGATGTCACATCGTAATGCAACATAAAGAAGGGTAAGGTCAGTGATGTCACATCGTAATGCAACATAAAGAAGGGTAAGGTCAGTGATGTCACATCGTAATACAACATAAAGAAGGGTAAGGTCATTGATGTCACATCGTAATACAACGTAAAGAAGGGTAAGGTCATTGATGTCACATCTTAATACAACGTAAAGAAGGGTAAGGTCAGTGATGTCACATCGTAATACAACATAAAGAAGGGTAAGGTCAGTGATGTCACATCGTAATACAACGTAAAGAAGGGTAAGGTCAGTGATGTCACATCGTAATACAACATAAAGAAGGGTAAGGTCATTGATGTCACATCGTAATGCAACGTAAAGAAGGGTAAGGGCAGCGATGTCACATCGTAATGCAACGTAAAGAAGGGTAAGGGCAGCGATGTCACATCGTAATGCAACGTAAAGAAGGGTAAGGTCAGTGATGTCACATCGTAATACAACGTAAAGAAGGGTAAGGGCAGCGATGTCACATCGTAATGCAACGTAAAGAAGGGTAAGGGCAGCGATGTCACATCGTAATACAACGTAAAGAAGGGTAAGGGCAGCGATGTCACATCGTAATGCAATGTAAAGAAGGGTAAGGTCAGTGATGTTACATCGTAATGCAACGTAAAGAAGGGTAAGGTCAGTGATGTCACATCGTAATACAACATAAAGAAGGGTAAGGTCATTGATGTCACATCGTAATACAACGTAAAGAAGGGTAAGGTCAGTGATGTCACATCGCAATGTAACATAAAGAAGGGTAAGGTCAATGATGTCACATCGCAATGCAACATAAAGAAGGGTAAGGTCAGTGATGTCACATCGTAATGCAACATAAAGAAGGGTAAGGGCAGCGATGTCACATCGTAATGCAACGTAAAGAAGGGTAAGGGCAGTGATGTCACATCGTAATGCAACGTAAAGAAGGGTAAGGTCAGTGATGTCACATCGTAATGCAACATAAAGAAGGGTAAGGTCAGTGATGTCACATCGTAATACAACGTAAAGAAGGGTAAGGTCAATGATGTCACATCGTAATGCAACGTAAAGAAGGGTAAGGTCAGTGATGTCACATCGTAATACAACGTAAAGAAGGGTAAGGGCAGCGATGTCACATCGTAATGCAACATAAAGAAGGGTAAGGGCAGTGATGTCACATCGTAATGCAACATAAAGAAGGGTAAGGGCAGCGATGTCACATCGTAATGCAAAGTAAAGAAGGGTAAGGTCATTGATGTCACATCGCAATGCAACATAAAGAAGGGTAAGATCAGTGATGTCACATCGTAATGCAACATAAAGAAGGTTAAGGGCAGTGATGTCACATCGTAATGCAACATAAAGAAGGGTAAGGGCAGCGATGTCACATCGTAATGCAAAGTAAAGAAGGGTAAGGTCATTGATGTCACATCGCAATGCAACATAAAGAAGGGTAAGATCACTGATGTCACATCGTAATGCAACATAAAGAAGGGTAAGGGCAGCGATTTCACATCGTAATGCAACGTAAAGAAGGGTAAGGTCAGTGATGTCACATCGTAATACAACGTAAAGAAGGGTAAGGTCAGTGATGTCACATCGTAATGCAACATAAAGAAGGGTAAGGGCAGTGATGTCACATCGTAATGCAACGTAAAGAAGGGTAAGGTCAGTGATGTCACATCGTAATACAACGTAAAGAAGGGTAAGGTCAGTGATGTCACATCGTAATGCAACATAAAGAAGGGTAAGGTCAGTGATGTCACATCGTAATGCAACATAAAGAAGGGTAAGGTCAGTGATGTCACATCGTAATACAACATAAAGAAGGGTAAGGTCATTGATGTCACATCGTAATACAACGTAAAGAAGGGTAAGGTCATTGATGTCACATCTTAATACAACGTAAAGAAGGGTAAGGTCAGTGATGTCACATCGTAATACAACATAAAGAAGGGTAAGGTCAGTGATGTCACATCGTAATACAACGTAAAGAAGGGTAAGGTCAGTGATGTCACATCGTAATACAACATAAAGAAGGGTAAGGTCATTGATGTCACATCGTAATACAACGTAAAGAAGGGTAAGGTCATTGATGTCACATCTTAATACAACGTAAAGAAGGGTAAGGTCAGTGATGTCACATCGTAATACAACGTAAAGAAGGGTAAGGTCAGTGATGTCACATCGTAATGCAACATAAAGAAGGGTAAGGGCAGTGATGTCACATCGTAATGCAACGTAAAGAAGGGTAAGGTCAGTGATGTCACATCGTAATACAACGTAAAGAAGGGTAAGGTCAGTGATGTCACATCGTAATGCAACATAAAGAAGGGTAAGGTCAGTGATGTCACATCGTAATGCAACATAAAGAAGGGTAAGGTCAGTGATGTCACATCGTAATACAACGTAAAGAAGGGTAAGGTCAGTGATGTCACATCGTAATGCAACATAAAGAAGGGTAAGGTCAGTGATGTCACATCGTAATGCAACATAAAGAAGGGTAAGGTCAGTGATGTCACATCGTAATACAACATAAAGAAGGGTAAGGTCATTGATGTCACATCGTAATACAACGTAAAGAAGGGTAAGGTCATTGATGTCACATCTTAATACAACGTAAAGAAGGGTAAGGTCAGTGATGTCACATCGTAATACAACATAAAGAAGGGTAAGGTCAGTGATGTCACATCGTAATACAACGTAAAGAAGGGTAAGGTCAGTGATGTCACATCGTAATACAACATAAAGAAGGGTAAGGTCATTGATGTCACATCGTAATGCAACGTAAAGAAGGGTAAGGGCAGCGATGTCACATCGTAATGCAACGTAAAGAAGGGTAAGGGCAGCGATGTCACATCGTAATGCAACGTAAAGAAGGGTAAGGTCAGTGATGTCACATCGTAATACAACGTAAAGAAGGGTAAGGGCAGCGATGTCACATCGTAATGCAACGTAAAGAAGGGTAAGGGCAGCGATGTCACATCGTAATACAACGTAAAGAAGGGTAAGGGCAGCGATGTCACATCGTAATGCAATGTAAAGAAGGGTAAGGTCAGTGATGTTACATCGTAATGCAACGTAAAGAAGGGTAAGGTCAGTGATGTCACATCGTAATACAACATAAAGAAGGGTAAGGTCATTGATGTCACATCGTAATACAACGTAAAGAAGGGTAAGGTCAGTGATGTCACATCGCAATGTAACATAAAGAAGGGTAAGGTCAATGATGTCACATCGCAATGCAACATAAAGAAGGGTAAGGTCAGTGATGTCACATCGTAATGCAACATAAAGAAGGGTAAGGGCAGCGATGTCACATCGTAATGCAACGTAAAGAAGGGTAAGGGCAGTGATGTCACATCGTAATGCAACGTAAAGAAGGGTAAGGTCAGTGATGTCACATCGTAATGCAACATAAAGAAGGGTAAGGTCAGTGATGTCACATCGTAATACAACGTAAAGAAGGGTAAGGTCAATGATGTCACATCGTAATGCAACGTAAAGAAGGGTAAGGTCAGTGATGTCACATCGTAATACAACGTAAAGAAGGGTAAGGGCAGCGATGTCACATCGTAATGCAACATAAAGAAGGGTAAGGGCAGTGATGTCACATCGTAATGCAACATAAAGAAGGGTAAGGGCAGCGATGTCACATCGTAATGCAAAGTAAAGAAGGGTAAGGTCATTGATGTCACATCGCAATGCAACATAAAGAAGGGTAAGATCAGTGATGTCACATCGTAATGCAACATAAAGAAGGGTAAGGGCAGTGATGTCACATCGTAATGCAACATAAAGAAGGGTAAGGGCAGCGATGTCACATCGTAATGCAAAGTAAAGAAGGGTAAGGTCATTGATGTCACATCGCAATGCAACATAAAGAAGGGTAAGATCAGTGATGTCACATCGTAATGCAACATAAAGAAGGGTAAGGGCAGCGATGTCACATCGTAATGCAACGTAAAGAAGGGTAAGGTCAGTGATGTCACATCGTAATACAACGTAAAGAAGGGTAAGGTCAGTGATGTCACATCGTAATGCAACATAAAGAAGGGTAAGGGCAGTGATGTCACATCGTAATGCAACGTAAAGAAGGGTAAGGTCAGTGATGTCACATCGTAATACAACGTAAAGAAGGGTAAGGTCAGTGATGTCACATCGTAATGCAACATAAAGAAGGGTAAGGTCAGTGATGTCACATCGTAATGCAACATAAAGAAGGGTAAGGTCAGTGATGTCACATCGTAATACAACATAAAGAAGGGTAAGGTCATTGATGTCACATCGTAATACAACGTAAAGAAGGGTAAGGTCATTGATGTCACATCTTAATACAACGTAAAGAAGGGTAAGGTCAGTGATGTCACATCGTAATACAACATAAAGAAGGGTAAGGTCAGTGATGTCACATCGTAATACAACGTAAAGAAGGGTAAGGTCAGTGATGTCACATCGTAATACAACATAAAGAAGGGTAAGGTCATTGATGTCACATCGTAATACAACGTAAAGAAGGGTAAGGTCATTGATGTCACATCTTAATACAACGTAAAGAAGGGTAAGGTCAGTGATGTCACATCGTAATACAACGTAAAGAAGGGTAAGGTCAGTGATGTCACATCGTAATGCAACATAAAGAAGGGTAAGGGCAGTGATGTCACATCGTAATGCAACGTAAAGAAGGGTAAGGTCAGTGATGTCACATCGTAATACAACGTAAAGAAGGGTAAGGTCAGTGATGTCACATCGTAATGCAACATAAAGAAGGGTAAGGTCAGTGATGTCACATCGTAATGCAACATAAAGAAGGGTAAGGTCAGTGATGTCACATCGTAATACAACATAAAGAAGGGTAAGGTCATTGATGTCACATCGTAATACAACGTAAAGAAGGGTAAGGTCATTGATGTCACATCTTAATACAACGTAAAGAAGGGTAAGGTCAGTGATGTCACATCGTAATACAACATAAAGAAGGGTAAGGTCAGTGATGTCACATCGTAATACAACGTAAAGAAGGGTAAGGTCAGTGATGTCACATCGTAATACAACATAAAGAAGGGTAAGGTCAGTGATGTCACATCGTAATACAACGTAAAGAAGGGTAAGGTCATTGATGTCACATCGTAATACAACGTAAAGAAGGGTAAGGTCATTGATGTCACATCTTAATACAACGTAAAGAAGGGTAAGGTCAGTGATGTCACATCGTAATACAACATAAAGAAGGGTAAGGTCATTGATGTCACATCTTAATACAACGTAAAGAAGGGTAAGGTCAGTGATGTCACATCGTAATACAACATAAAGAAGGGTAAGGTCAGTGATGTCACATCGTAATGCAACGTATGGTGCTGGTCAGTAATGTCATAGTACCATAGAATGGATATTAAAATCTGGAGGTCAGTGATGTCACATTTAACATTACACAATAAAATGATAATAAGTTCACAGAAAAATACACTATACAGTACAGACCAAAAGTTTGGACACACCTTCTCATTTAAAGATTTTTCTGTATTTTCATGACTTTGAAAATTGTACATTCACACTGAAGGCATCAAAACTATGAATTAACACATGTGGAATTATATACTTAACAAAAAAAGTGTGAAACGACTGAAAATATGTCTTATATTCTAGGTTCTTCAAAGTAGCCACCTTTTGCTTTGATGACTGCTTTGCACACTCTTGGCATTCTCTTGATGAGCTTCAAGAGGTAGTCACCGGAAATGGTTTTCACTTCACAGTTGTGCCCTGTCAGGTTTAATAAGTGGGATTTCTTGCCTTATAAATGGGGTTGGGACCATCAGTTGTATTGTGCAGAAGTCAGGTGGATACACAGCTGATAGTCCTACTGAATAGACTGTTAGAATTTGTATTATGGCAAGAAAAAAGCAGCTAAGTAAAGAAAAATGAGTGCCCATCATTACTTTAAGAAATGAAGGTCAGTCAGTCCGAAAAATTGGGCAAACTTTGAAAGTGTCCCCGAGTGCAGTTGCAAAAACCATCAAGCGCTACAAAGAAACTGGCTCACATGAGGACCGCTCCAGGAAAGGAAGTCCAAGAGTCACCTCTGCTTCTGGGGATAAGTTTATCCGAGTCACCAGCCTCAGAAATCGCAGGTTAACAGCAGCTCTGATTAGAGACCAGGTCAATGCCACAGAGTTCTAGCAGCAGGCACATCTCTTCAACAACTGTTAAGAGGAGACTTTGTGCAGCAGGCCTTCATGGTAAAATAACTGCTAGGAAACCACTGCTAAGGACAGGCAACAAGCAGAAGAGACTTGTTTGGGCTAAAGAACACAAGGAATGGACATTAGACCAGTGGAAATCTGTGCTTTGGTCTGATGAGTCCAAATTTGCGATCTTTGGTTCCAACCACCGTGTCTTTGTGCAACGCAGAAAAGGTGAACGGATGGACTCTACATGCCTGGTTCCCACCGTGAAGCATGGAGGAGGAGGTGTGATGGTGTGAAAAACAGAAAAAAAAACATGGAAACCTGATTTAAAGAATAGGTCATTTTCTCATGGTACAAATATCCCTTTAAATGATGTCACATCGTGCAGAATTGGGTAAGAGACACAACATTATCTACAGTAAGGTCAATATTGGTGATGTGGCAACATAAAACAATGCTTTCATAATACCAGTGCGATGGCACAAGAATTAAAACTGAACTCAAAAGTTTTATCACAGTATAATAATCAATCGCCAATAAAAAAAAGTTTTTATGATGTCACAAAATCCTACAACTCCACATCAAATCACAAATCCATATATTGCAAAAGTAACAAGATCATTCAATACTTATACAATACTTATCATACATTATCCATCAGATATTAACACGCCTATAGAAACAATGGCGGAACAGACAATAGTAGCCCAGGTTTTGACAACCAACCAGGACACAGTCCAAAGTAAGAGGCGGCTGCAGCTTACCTTCTTCTTGTTGGTGGGGCAGATGTAGAACTTGTCAATCACTGTGGTGACTCCGGGCTGCAGGTTCAGCTTTGTGTATGTAGCTCCATAATCTGAAGACCTGGTCGTACAAAACGATGAGATAATGTCAAGAAATGGTCTCGTTAAGATGTATGAATAATGCAGGATTTACTGATACATGTGCAGTATGGCAGTATATGGCGCAAGGGGTCACAACGCCATATACCATTTGTACACACTATAAAGCCACCATACTTTGTGTGCACCCTACATGCTCCGAGGATACACCTGTGTGCACGGGGACTCGGAGTAGATCTTCTCCAAAATCCTATTTAAAACTTCCGCAAAAACTGTTCCTAATCATTTCTATGGGAAATCCGCTTTGCTATAAGAATTTTTTTTGTCTCTGAACAGGTTTTGATAAATGCCTGGTGGAAAAAAGAGTGCATGTCACTTCTTTGAAAAGAATCCCAAGGGCATGTGCACGCAGGGTCTTTTTCAGGTGGATTCTGCCCTAAAAAAGTCCTACAAAAGCGCCCCATAAAATTAACATAATGCACAGCTGAGAAGGATGCCTGTGATGTATGATACTGTATAGCCCTACAGAGGTATACATCGCCCATAGGCTGCTGTCGAATGGTATACGGTATAGAATAAAGTAGTCAATTGAAGTAAAATGTATCCCGACCAAGCAAAAGGCAAATCCAAAATGGATACGTTTTACGTTTATGCCTGTACATTTCCCAGAACATATGCTCCATCAAAGTTTTAGATTTTATCCACGATCAGTTTCTGACCAAGGTTTCTCGGTTTTACCAACGGAGATGATTCTGAGGGTCTACTGGCTATCTATTGTAAGGCAGCGCTAGTCATCATACTGGGGGTAACTCGCTTCGCTGCGTCAATCAATGCACACGTGCAATGTCTTTACGTTTTTCTCACAATGTTGCAGTTTATTACATCATAAGCCACAGTTCACCGGGTCCAACTCCGTGGCACGCCGACACACATAAACACAATGTTCATGAGCCAAGTGGCACACAGGCCCACTTGCTCCAGGTTACAGCTTACGGCAAGGTAATAAAGTAGCAATGTTCATATCACAATATCCATATAGCACTGGGTATTACCTTTGCCGGGTTTAGCTGTCTCAGTCCATTACGCTTGCCACCACTGTGGCTTTGTGGCTTCCCAGGTAGGGATCTCTAGCCGTCGTTCCCTCAAAGGCCACTGACATCCACACAGGATCCAGGCTCTGCCTTTCAGGACTCTTACTCAAGCCGGCTCTCCCTCAAAGGCCACTGACATCCACACAGGATCCAGGCTCGACCTTCCAGGTACCAGGCTTCACTCCAAAGCCGCTGCCTTCCAAGGCCACTAGCATCCGCACAGGATCCAGTCTTTGCCTTTCAGGCTGCCAGGCTTCACTCGGCCTCACTAGGCCTCTCACAAACGGTCTCCCACACACACGGAGCACAGGCCTCACGCCTCACACTGAACACACCTGTCTCAAATTAAGCAGGGTTTATATATCCTGTGCACACATACACCCATACTGACAGGACCTAACTGTGTGCATCAGGACCTGTGTGATGTCACGGTCATGTGACCAGTCAGTTAAAGGGGAAGGTACATGGTCCGGTAAACACATCCTGGACCATTTACAGTAATGCTAGCAAGCTGCTGCATTACACTATATAAAACGTGCTCCTATACGTATAATTACATTACAATAATATGTTTTACTACGTTATTTATGAATAAACAAAAAAAAAGTCATCTTTAAATACATATATCCTCTACTGGGACACTGTGTCCTATCATTGGCTCAGATGTTGGGCCCACCAGATGTTCATCCAGTCCTCTGGTGGGCCAGTCCTACAATGGCCAACATCAGTGATTTTCCATGTGTCTACAGCTCAACTCTATTGAACTAAAAGGTCCTTGGCTGTAAAACCAGACAAAACCTGTGTCCAAGAGTGGAGCTGTTTCTGTAAAAAAAATTAACCCTTTTCTTCTGCTCTCCCACCAGATAAGATAGGCTGACTCTGGTAGTTCGATTTAATTATGTTTTACTGTCTATGTCAATTGTGATTGGTGGATCCTGCTGTATCACCTGTCATTGTTATCCTGCCTGTGATGATACTGAGACCGTTGAAAACTCTTCCTGAAAGAGGAAATATGAGTCTAAAGTAGCCCTGGAGGCCAGTATGAACATAGCAACATTTTTTTTAATGCAGATCGTAATATGATAAATTTGCCAATTAAAAAAAATATACATTTAACATAATTGATGCATCATTTCTGAGTGATTTCACTGTAGGTGTAACATTAATATGTTCTATATTGTCTTACACATTCTGGTGTTATTCTATATATTTGATATTATGTCTATGCTATATTGCCTTCCTTTTCTGCCAAAAAACCGTATGAAATTGTGGTGGGTTCTGAAACCGCCACCCATCATAGAATAATTAGTGGTGCAGACAAGATGAAAAAAATGTGGAGTGTGAGAAAATGGAGAATATGTTATCCTATAGTGCAAAACCTCATGCAAAAATAATACCGTGCCATGTGCTGAAGCAAAAGAAAACATTATTTTTTAATATTCATACTTCCCAGAAAACATATTTTACCGATGTGGAAACCTGAGTCTCCTTGTTCACTACGAGGCTTAGTTTTCCCACCATTTGTATAATACTATATTTATTACTGCGGCATTTATTCCTCTCAGTATAGTAAGTTCACATTTCTTATATTAAATATTGATCCATTCAAAAAAAAAAAAGGAAACACCGGCTGTAAAAATCTGATATGTTTGGATGATTTAAAATATAAAAATAAAATTATTTTCCAACAGAAAAATGTATATATATTGTACATTGTATTTCTTATGAATGCGCTGTATACATATATCAGAGGAGTGACTTGAATTTTACAGGAAATTTAAGATTTTCCAAAATCCGAATTTTTTGCATTACAATTTGCATGAATCCGTCCGGCAGCCATTTTGCTGCATTCAAAAGTGTTGGGAAAGGGTTAAAAAATAATGTAAAAAAATATATAAACAACTACCTTTCCCTGGCCTACATATTGTATGCGCAGCATATCACTTGGTCGCTCTGGGCCTGACTTCTGTTCACCTGTTGCTGGTCTTTTTCACGCTATGGGTCACTTTGGGTCATCGGAGCCTCCAATGCCCAATGGGCTTCACAATCTGATACCGTCATGGTATGAAAAAAGCATCAGGTAAGGGGACAACATTCATGGCCAGTACAGAGTCTGTATATACTGTAGTAAAGGTTATACATTAAATCCCAAAAACTTCAATGCACGTTTCGCCTTGGCTTCCTCAAGGAGTCTTGAAACTTATTTAATGTTTATGCTTTTTTCATTTTGCTGTGTGTTGCCCACCACTTATTTTAAGAACTTTAACATTATAAAACTACATTAATATTTATTTTTTTAGCTTGTAGGTTAAAATGTAATTTTCTGCCATATTTGACTGAGCTTTAGAATCCAAATTTGCTTATACTGAACTGTCATTTTTTCTTTTAGCATTTTTTTTTTTAAACTGTCATCCGATATATTTCTGCAACATTCAGCTGTGTTTGCCCTCCATGTTTTTTGTTAAAGGGGGTTCTACACTACTGGACAAACCCAGCTTAATTAATACAAGGCCTTAATTAACATAAATACAGCGTATACTCACCTCCTACAGCAGCGCTGCTGTTCCCAGAGAGTGACGTGACTTATTGTGTCACATCCCGGCTGCAGCCAATGAGCGGCCGTCCATCATTTGCAACCTTTACTATTTCGTCAGAGTGAACGTCCGCCCTGATGGAACATTGATGAACTGCAGACAAAGAGCAGTCGCTCGTAGGCTGCAGCCGGTAAGTGACACAATCCGGGAAGAGTGGCTACAGCTCCGCTGCCAAAGGTGAGCAGTAGAGTTTGTCCAGTTGTGGATAACCCCTTTAAGGACTCTAATTTTTACAAATACTAAGTAAATAGGTTGTCGCAACATGATAGCAAAACTTTTCACTGGCCGTAATTCACATTCCTACCACTATGTATCATGAAGACACATATAGCTGAAACATCTCCCAAGTGAGTACCACAAAAATGTATTTATTTTTTTTCCAAATGCTATCATCTTGCACCAATCATTCGCATATGTCAAATCAAGAGGGAAGGTGAGATGGACACCTGGAGCATACCATCGTTACCTTTTCAGAATCCCTAAGAAAACCTATATGACTGTTTATAAAATCAGAGACATATCAAAGAACAGCACACATAAGACAGTAATGGGAATCAGCTTGTAGAGTTGCAGTATTTGGGGCTTTAGATTGAGTTTTATGAGCTTTTGATAGTCCAGAAAATGTGATGGTGCGTTACCTTTAGGTATTTAAAACTAAATCAATTACGTTACATTGTTTTCTTTCTAAAACTTAAAGATGTCTTCTAAAAAAGGAGGGGTACCCATGACAATTCCTACATCTTCTATGCTTGATTATATATGAAGCAAAAAAAAATATTTTTTTTTCCTGCATTCTAAACCCAAAACATATTTCCCTCCATCTGATAAATGTGACATGTCTGTAGTCTGATTAAACGTAGATTTTTATCGTCATTCTTTTCTCATGTAGACTAAGACCAGCGGGCGCTAATCCAGGATGACTTGTCTGTTGTTTTCCAGTGCTTTGAACTGTACATAGACCATCTGGATTTCCCAAGCACTGATACAGTTGGATGGAGAAACAAAATATTTTCTTAAAGGGATATTTCCATTTCGTAAAGTGTCTTATTTGAGGGGGTATGCTCCACATCTACAGAATTGTCCCTCTCTGGGGTTCACCTCTTATTTCTAGTCCTCTAGGAATGCATAAGAACCATCTATCAATAAATTACATGGTGGTAATGTGGTGTGGTGTGTAATTTATACAGTTGAAACCAGAAGTTTACATACACTATATAAAAAGACACATATCCATGTTTTTCTCAATATCTGACATGAAATCAGAATAAACCTTTCCCATTTTAGGTCAATTAGGATTACTATAATTTTTAATATTTGCCAAATGCCAGAATAATGAGAGAGTGAATGCTTTAAGGCATTTTTATTACTTACTGCAAAGTCAAAAGTTTACATACACTAAGATTACTATGCCTTTAAACAATTCAGGACTGCCCATATGATGATGTCATGTGTTTGGAAGCTTGAAGGTTTTTTTGACAACATCTGAGTTAATTAGAGACACACCTGTGGATGTATTTTAATGCACACCTGAAACACACTGCTTCTTTGTGTAGCATCATGGGAAAGTCTAAAGAAATCAGCCAAGATATCAGGAAGAGAATTATGGACTTGCACAAGTCTGGCTCTTCCTTGGGTACAATTTCAAGATACCTGAAGGTGCCTCATTCATCTGTACAAACAATTATACGCAAATACAAACAAGATGGGAATGTCCAGCCATCATACCGCTCAGGAAGGAGACGGGTTCTGTGTCCCAGAGATAAACATGCTTGGGTCTGCCAGAACTTTTTAGCTTTTTTTGGGCAGTCTCATATGGAATGGAGAAGAGACCAGAGATTGCGCATGCGCGCAGCCCCCACATTCTAAAAGTTTCCTGTCCTAACGACCTGTGAGGTTCTCAGCAGTTGGGGCACCCAGTGGTCTAGAAGTTATCACTCATCATCACCTGTGGATAGGTGACCGCTTCTTCGCACTGGAATGCCCCTTTAAAACACAAGCTCTTCTGCAATCCTACAGCTTTTTTTCAGCCTGGATCTTTCCTCTATCTATTATTATTTTATCTTTACCCCTCATGTGAATATTTATGCACCCCAAAGGTGGTACCTCTTGTATGAATACAAGCACAAGAAAAGAATTTTCAAACAGGATCAGTCATCAGATTTCATAATTCAAGCTTTATACATTATTCGATGAATCTCTTAGACCTGATGAGGCCAGTAAACTTATTTTGAAAATCCGCATTAGGATGGCTGTATAGTTCTTTTTTTTGTAAATTTGTCCTGCTTGGTGTTAAAATGAACCCTAGCTGGACTTATTTTATTATCAGGATTATACAGTTATTCTGGCATGGGTTTCCAAAGTAAATACACCAGCCTCACTGAGTCTAAGAGATCTTTTCAATAATATATGCCACTGATATTGTGACAAATCCACTTAATTGCGTAGATGAATCAAAAATAAAAAATTGGGCAATGCAAGAGAAGAATTATACATAATGGGTGAAATTACCATTTAAAGGGAATCTGTCACCAGGTTTTTGCCACTTAATCTGAGAGCAGCATAATGTAGAGAGAGAGACCCTGATTCCAGTGATGTGTCACTTACTGAGCTGGTGTAGTTTTGATAAAATCACTGTTGGAGATTATCATTAGAGGACTAGTAATCCAGCAGCCAGGTAGTCCAGCCACGCCCCCACCACTGCCTATGCACAGTGTACACAGAAAGCTGCCAATCAGAGGTGTGGGCGGGGTTACACACAGCTCAGCATTCAGAGAACTGGAAGATCTAGAGCAGAGAAAACTGTGACTTAATCACAATTTTAGCAACCAGCCCAGTAAGTGATACATCGCTGGAATCAGGGTCTCTGCCCCTACTTCATGCTGCTCTCACATGGGGGAGCAAAAATCTGGTGACAGATTCCCTTTAATCCACTGTGGTGTCATGATAATAATAACCCAAACTTTCTGGAAAGTCAATCATTTACCATCTCAGAGTTAAATTTGAGAAACCCCATTGCTCAGCCGCGCCCGTGTCATTATGTAACTTATACTCTTTGTAGTACATTAGAACCAGTTGTATTTCATACTGGAATTTTCTGCTGTTATTAGATGCTATATAATTTTACAGGCAGTAAAATATCACTTAACCTCTGGACCCGCACTCGTGTTCATACTCTCACTTCCCAGACGCTTTTCTGCTACTGGCAACAAACAGTTTTCCTGCTAAATGAGGTCAAACTGGCGGCAGAATTCTCTAATATCAGATAAGTGCGATCCAGGCAGGGAGGCCATATATTGGCAATAATCGTGTGTTCTCCTAAAGGCTTCACTTTGCGGAATCTTTTTTCTTACAAAATTGCAAACCGTATCCTGGCTTATTAGTGCTTTGTAGTAAGGACATTACTTGTTGGCATAGCCTGCATGTAAAGTCATATTGTTGTCGTCTACAGCTTCTCATTTATAAGAATTCCCAAAAATGGAACTGCCAATCTCCAAACACTGGACCGAGGAGCAGGAAAACAGAATCATCTAAAAGCAGAACTGTCAATCACACAAAAGCTCCGCCCACATCCAGCTGCTCAGCAGTGTAAACAGTGGGGACATTTCAAAGTTTTTTTTTTATTTATTTATTTTTTTAAGACAGCAGAGACTGTACTTACTATGTAAGTACAGAACAGAATACCAGCCCCTATGTACTTACTATGTAAGTACAGAACAGAATACCAGCCCCTATGTACTTACTATGTAAGTACAGAACAGAATACCAGCCCCTATGTACTTACTATGTAAGTACAGAACAGAATACCAGCGCTCATCAAAAACAACTATGTCTCTCTAACAAACCTGTTAATCAGCGGCGCAGTCCCTTGCACACACGCCAATAGATAGTAGAAGGCCGCATTAAGGGGCACTTTTCTACTAGCCCCTGTGTATCAGCACCACTTGCAGAGATGGTACAGTGGATCTAAAAAGTTTACACACCCCTATTAAAATGCCAGTTTTTTGTCATGTAAAAAAAACATATCAAAAAGAAGTATTTCAGAACTTTTTTACACCTTTAATGTCACCCATAATCTGATCAATTCAACTGAAAAACAAACTGAAATCTTTTTTGGGTGGAAAGAAAAAATATAGAACTTAAGTAATGTGGTTGCATAAATATGCACACCCTTTAACTAATACTTTATTGAAGTATACATTGAATTTATGACAGCATTCAGTCTTTTTGGCAGCAGTTTATCAGCAAGGCCCATTTTGCCCACTCTTCCTTGCAGTAGCTCCAAACCTGTTAGATTAGGAGGGCATCTCCTGTGTACAGTGCCCACTTCAAGTCACCTACAGATTCTCAGTTGGATTCAGGCCTGGGCTCTGGCTGAGCATTTCCAAAACTCTAATCTTCTTCCAGCAAAGTCATTCCTTTGTTGATTTGGAGGTATGCTTAGGGCTGTTGTCGTCCTGAAATTCCTCTTCACCTTCAGCTTTTTAGCAGAGGCCTAAAGGCTTAAATGCAAAACTTACTGATGTTTGGAACTGTTTATAATTCTCTCCACCTTGACTAATAGCCCCTGTTCCATCCAATGTAAAACAGTGCCAAAACATAATCCTGTCTCCACCATTCTTCACTGTGAGTATGGTGTTTGTTTGGTGATGCGCAGTGTTGGCTTTGTGCCAAACATACCTTTTGGAATGATGATCCAAAAGTTCAACCTCGGTCTTATGAGACCATAACACATTTTCCCGCATGCTTTTTGCAGACTTTATGTAGAGTTTGGGAAAAACATAGCGTCAAATGTGTTTTTTGTAAGAAAAGGCTTCTGTCTTGCCACCCTACCCCACAGGCCAAACATATGAAAAATATGGGAGATTGTTGTCACATGCAGTAGAAAACTAGTATTTGCGAGAAATTCCTGCATCTTCTTTAAAGTTGTTATACACCTATAGGTAGCCTTGCGGACCAATTTTTTTCTTGTTTTTTCATCAATGTTTAAGGGATTACCAGTTCTAGGTAATGTCACTGTGTGTCATCAATTTTAATTGATCGTCACTTCTTCATGACAGTGCTCCATGGTACACCTAATGCCTTGGAAATATTTTTGTACCCTTCTCCTGACTGATAACTTTCAACAATGAGATCCCTTTGGTGTGTTGTAAGCTGTTTATGGCTTTTGCTGTAAAATGCAACTGAGAAAATATCAGGAAAATCCTCCTAGAACAGTTAAACTTTATATGAGGTTAATCAGATTCGCTGTAAATGATGGTGGCTGCGCACTGACTACCCTGTAACATGAGTGTAAGGCCACGGCCCCATTATCAGTATTCGGTCAGTATTTTTTCTCAGGAGTGGGAGACAAAACCAGGTGAGGAACAATCAGAGAAAAGGTATAATAGAAACAAGTCACCCATTCTGCATTTATCACCCCCTCCTGGTTTTGGCTCCCACTCCTGAGAAAAAATACTGACCGAATACTGACCAAATACTGATAGTGGGGCCATGGCCTTAATGTAATTGGTTTATTCTGGGCGCAACCCACATTATTTTAGTTTTTTTATTTTTATTTCCCCCCTTAAAATAATAGATTTGTACAGATCATTGGTGACATTAAAGGTAGAAAAGTCCTGAAATTATTTCACTTGAAATGTTTTTTTTTATATGACAAAAAACTGGCACTATGACAAGGACGTGTAGACTTTTTATTTCCACTGTATGTCTGTCCTTGTGGCATACAAGTTTGCACTAGACTTGTTGTTGATCCCCATCATCGACCCTTATTTATCACTGTTGACCTTGTGGTTCTAGCAACTTCGGACTGACTTGTTGTAAACGTGACATCTATCCCCAATAACAGATGGGAAATTAATTAGAGTTTAGTGACTTTTACAGGATCTTTGTTACAGTACATATTCAACATTCATGTGGCCTGGGATCATAAATCTGCTGAGAGGAGCTCAGAAAAAGACTGATAAAAGAGTTACCGACTCTGCTGTCAGAATGTTAGAATGAGCTCCCTGATGGATTCTCAGTTAACTCATTTTGCAGCGAGGATTAGATGTTGCAATCCTAAGGCTATAGTGGGCAAAATAAGTATTTGATACACTGCCGATTTTGCACGTTTTCCCACCGACAAAGAATGGAAAGGTCTGTAATTTTTATCGTAGGTACACTTCATCTGTGAGAGACAGAACCTAAAAATAAAAAACAGAAAATCAAAATGTATGATTTTTACATAATTAATTTGAATTTTATTGTATGAAATAAGTATTTGATCACCTACCAACCAGCAAGAATTCTGGCTCACTGACCTGTTCATTTTGTTTAAGTAGCCCTCCTACTCTGCACTCATTACTTGTAGTAATTGCACCTGTTTGAACTTGTTACCTGTATAAGAGACACCTGTCCACACACTCAATTAATCACACTCCAACCTCTCCACCATGGCCAAGACCAAAGAGCTGTCTAAGGACACCATGGACAAACTTATGCTCAAGGCTGGGATGGGCTATAGGATAATAGGCAAGCAGCTTGGTGAGAAGGCAACTGTTGGCACAATTATTAGAAAATGGAAGAAAGACAAGATGACTGTCGATCTTCCTCGGTCTGGAGCTCCATGCAAAAGCTAGTTTTGTAGGGTATGGATGATTCTAAGATAGGTGAGGAATCAGCCCAGAACTACACGGGAGGACCTAGTCAATGACCTGAAGAGAGCTGGGACTACAGTCTCAAACTTTACCATTTGTAACACACTACGCCGTCATGGATTAAAATTCTTCAGGGCATGCAAGGTCCCCCTGCTCACACCAGCACATGTTCAGACCCGTTTGAAGTTCGCCAATGACCATCTGGATGATTCAGAGAAAGCATGGGAGAAGGTTATGTGGTCAGATGAGACCAAAATAGAACTTTTTTTCTATCAACACCACTCATTGTGTTTGGAAGACGAAGGGTGAGTACAACCCCAAGAACACTGTCCCAACCGCGAAGCATGGTGGGAGAAACATCATACTTTGGAGGCGCTTCTCTGCAAAGGGGACATGACGACTGCACCATATTGAAGGGAGGATAGATGGGGTCATGTATCGCGGGATTTTGGCAAACAGCATCCTTCCCTCAGTATGACCATTGAAGATGGGTGGTGGCTTCCAGCATGACAATGACCCAAAATACAGACAGGACAACTAAGGAGTGGCTCTGTAAGAAGCATTTCAAGATCCTGGAGTGGCCTAGCCAGTCTCCAGACCTGAACCCAATAGAAAATCCTTGGAGGTAGCTGAAACTTAATGTTACCCAGCGACAGCCCCGAAAACTGAAAGATCTGGAGAAGATCTGTATGGAGGAGTGGGCCAAAATCCCTGCTGCAAACTTGGTCAAGAACTACAGGAAACGTCTGACCTCTATAATTGCAAACAAAGGTTTCTGTACCAAATATTAAGTTCTGTTTTTCTATTGTATCAAATACTTATTTCATGCAATAAAATGCAAATTGATTATGTAAAAATCATACGATGTGATTTTCTGGATTTTTTTAGATTCTATCTCTCACAGGTGAAGTGTACCGACAATAAAAATTACAGACCTCTCCATCCTTTGTAGGTGGGAAAACCTGCAAAATTTGCAGTGTATTAAATACTTATTTTCCCCACTGTATGTAAACACCTTTAAAAAGTAGAATTGAAGTTATATATTTTGCAACTTTGATAATTTAAAGTGAAATTTAATGCTTGAAAAATTGGAAAGAACAGATCCAGGGTCCATTGTCGTGACATTCAGCATTCTTTTTTGCATGAATTTAAGCAATTTAATGCATTTGCTGGAACAGTAAGGGAAGGACATAGATTAGTTTTGTCCATCCAGGTAAGATTGTTATTTCTATAGATGCTTTTTGTACTGGCTAAATATATAATGTATGTGGTCCATTATCTTCACCCATTACTGCGCATTTAGTGAGATGTTTTTGTGGAACAAAACATAATTATATTGTAATTGGCTGTTCTTTAACTTATCACTTTGTACTGTCGGCTTCACTTTTAATCTGTTCCCTTGAGTGACATTTCCCTTATTCTAAACATTCAATCACAAATATATTATCTATAAAAATTGTATTATAACCTTCTCTGAAATATTCTGTATAGAGATGAGGGAACCTCACCTTAAAAGTTTGGGTTTCGCACCAGTTAGTGCCCAGTACTAAACTCCGAACATGGAATTCTAATGGAAGTCCGTTTTAATGTTCGGAGTTCTGGGGGAATGGGGGAAGGGTAAGAGAGATAAAGAGCAGCTTGATTCCCCATGCATAAGAGTGGAGATGTTTGTTAAAAAAAAAAAAAATCAGAGCCTTTCTTGATACACCCTTGCATTAAAAGCTTATTCGAAACCTTGGACATTTATTTAAATACATTTATTTAATAGTAAAAAGAGTAGAAAAATGTGTAAATTCCTCCCTTAAAAGGAATCTGTCAGCAGGTTTTTGTATCTGAGAGCAGCATGATGTAGGGACTGAGACCCTGATTCCAGCGATGTGTTACTTGCTGGTCTGCATCTTTTGATGCAATCACAGTTTTCTCTCCTGCAGATCTATCAGTGCTCTGAATGCTTAGCTCTGTATAACCCCACCCACAAAACTGATTGGCTGCTTCCTGAGTACACTGTGCATAGGCAGGAAAGCTGCCAATCAGAGGTGGGGGCGGAGTTGGACCAGGAGGTACGAGACACCTAGTCCTATTTCTAATAGACAGTTTCCTTGAGAAAGACGCAGAAAATCCTGCAGAGTGGAAAATTTGGAACTCGTGTTTACTTCTATTATTTATAGATGTAGTGTTCTTTTATGTGACAAAATCACAAAGTATCAAGTTCACCGAGACTCATTTACAAATATTCAGAAGTATCAATGTGACACTGGCGTACTTTAGTAGAAATATACTTCTTTTTTTTTTTTTTTTGTATAAATAGACTGATGGATTCCCAGTACAAAGTGGATGTGATTGTTATGCTGCGCAGCGTGTCTGTCAGATGACATTGGCAGACTTAATCTGGAAAGTGCGGATCAAGCAGATGAGAGCGGCGGGCCTCACTGCATCATTCTGACTGGCAGCGTACAATTATTTAGTTCAGATAAAGGAGAATGTGCGTTTTATAACGTTTCTCCCATTCTGTAAAGACTCTTCTTCTCGCAAAATAAAAATGATGCAAAAATGCATTGTATTTAGAATATTCATATTTGCTGGATGTGTGTAGAAATATCAAATCTTAAAGGGGTGGTCCGAAACACAAATTAATTTTCATCCTCAATGCCTATTCATCCCAAATGCCTAATTTCATCCCTAATCTATTTAATGCCATAAACTAATCTATTTTCTAATATACTTTAATTAAAAAGTCCTACTCCTTACCCTTCCCTAACTGCTTTTTTTTTTTACTCCTTCTTTTCTGATGTTGCAGAATCCCAGTTCATGCAGAAATGCTCAAATAAAGAGTCACCGGGGGAGATCCTGTGGTCACTACTGCAGACTCTGTCCCCTCCCTGAAACAAAGTGTCATCAGTTATTTCAGGGTCAAGGGTTGGGCTAGTCCCTGCTCTACTGAGCATGCGTATATTGTCAATTCCGATGTATGGATTTTCTGCATGTTTCTCAGTAGATTCTTGTCACTGTACAATATGCACATTGGCAGTGCGCTCTTTTGAGAGCTCTGATCAGAAGTAAAAGCTGTGAAGAGAGCGCACTGTCAGTGCACATTGTTAGAAGAATACCCGGTGTGCAGACACCAGCTCCACCCCCGCAAGAGACGTCACTTGCATTGTTCTCTGAACACTGGGTATTCTTACAATGCGCACTGGTAGTGCGCTCTCTTGCCAGCTCATTACTTCTGATCAGAGCCGGCGAGAGGGCACACTGTTACTGTGCACTGAGAAGAACAGTGCACAGTGACAAGACTCCACTGGAATTGTGCGCATTTTTATAAGAATACCTGGTGTGCAAACACAAGCGCCAACACCAGCAAGAGACGTCACTTGCACTGGTCTCTGAATGCTGGGTAGTCTTACAATGCACACTAACAGTGCGCTCTCTTGCCAGCTCGTTACTTCTATTTAGAACCGGCGAGAGAGCGCACTGTCACTGTGCACTTAGAAGAACAGTGCACAGTGACAACAATCCACCGGAATTGATACCTGACACATGCTGGAGCATGTGACCAGGAGGTTTTGGTACTAATATGTAAGTGTGACAAGGGTTCTATTTACCCTATAGACTATAGGAGTTCTAAAGCAATTCCCCTGAGGAATCCAGGATGGAGGAAACATGTTGCAAGGCGCAGTAGGGAATGAACAAAGCCAAATCAACACAATAGGGTCAGCAGTGGACTGACCTTGTAAGGGCGAGAGTTTTGGGACTTGAGGGTCAGGTAGGTTTCAGCGAATTCCCTGACTGGCTCCAGATGCAACTACTCCTGACCTGTCTTTCTGTGAGGATGTCATCTTAAAGGCGTTGTCCGGTACTTTTTTTAAGTTGCCCAATGTATTCAGCATGTGGGCATAAGTATCTTTGCAAATACCTTGTTTTGCAGATAATGCCTGTGAGAGGCGCTATCACTGGCCGCTCACAGGCATCACGTGACCCCCGGCTGCAGCCGGCGCTGACATCCGCTGACGTCACGACAAGTCCAGGCTGCAGCCGAGGATCCCTCTTCCGCGTTCCACCGGTGGCTGCTGGGTTGTGGGCGGGGTTATTCCCATGTGTCACACCTGGCATCCACCGCGCGCTCTGCCTCTCCCCATTCAATGGGAAAGCGCGTGGTGGATGCTGGATGTGACCCGGGGGGTAACCCAGCAGCCACCCCGGTGACCGCAGCACTGAGTCACACCTCACTTGTCGTGACGTAAGCGCGGGGTCACGTGATGCCTGTGAGCGGCCACCGATAGCGCCACTCACAGGCATTATCAGCAACACAAGGTATTTACAAATATACTTATGCCCACATGCTGAATACATTGGGCAATTTAAAAAAAGTAACGGACAACTTCTTTATTGATTAGATGGCATTGATTGCTGTCATAGACTCCAACCTTATTATGCATTTTTCGCTGGTGCTATCAGTGTTCTAGATGGCACCAAGTACTGTCTGATATTCATAATAGTATAGTTTTCTTGCACAAAAAGTTTACTTTCCTTCTATTTGTCTGTCTTGATCGTTTATTTTTAATACATGATGAATAAAAGTTGGTTTTAATTGAATTCTCACATACTTGCTATACTATTATAGATGTGAGTCTCACTAATGAGACCCACAGCTACCTTCAAAATGGTGGGTGCTCCAATCTCCTATGGTACCTGGTGAGGTGGCTGCTATCCTCCACATTCAGGTGGAGACATATGTGCATCTCTCTCTATGGGAAGTACGGAAACAGTAAAGCAGGAATGTCCAGAGGAGGAATCCACTTCAGTCAGACATTTATACAATCCTGAGAATATAGTATAACTGTCTAAGGTCGGAATGACCCTTTAAGCCAACAGATCAGTCCACCCTTGCAGTATCATCGCTATTTAGGTGACATTTGATGACCCAGCCATATATATAAATGACCTATTGATTAGGAATATAAAAAGTGTGATACCACAGTAAAGCAGAAGTCAGCAAAAAGCTTCCCATGGACCTGTGCTCAGCTAATTGTAAGTAAATTTGTCAAATATACGAGAAGTGAAGATAATGTTATTTTAGGTGCAAAAAACGGTACTGATTAATTTATTAATCTAACTTTACAGCATTTTAAGCTTTTTCTCATGCAGCACTCCAAATTCCCTACATAGTCATAGAGTTCTAAATATGGAAATTCTAGTTACCCTTCTTCACCAGTAGAGGGAGCTTAGGAGCTTACTGCATACTTTACATTCTGCAATTAATATGCAGCAAACTTCCCCTTGGGGCATTTGAAGGCAGACTGAATTTTATCATTTATGACTACGCAGAGGATTTTGGGCTCAGTATCAAAGAAATCTAGCCCTGGCTATTAAAAAATAACATTTGGATATTAATAAGTACATCATTAAGATTAAGTGGGACCTCAATAAAAATTCTGGTACATATTTAAGTTACTATGCGCTGAAAAGTTTTCACATGAGAAGCCATAATACATCAAGCATCGTATCCAGATGATTATTATATCACTCCGAGCCATACATGTTTTGTTTCACCAAATGATTTTATTTATATGCAAGATTGAAATGAAAAACTTCTCTTTTTGCCTTTCTAATCAAACATGATTTTAATTGGCACAGATGGATTTATTTGGACTTTGTGATAAATTGAAATTGCAATTTGTTTCCATAGTGATTTCCATGTGTCAGGTATTTTTTTTTAATAAGAATTGATTTAATGAAATATGTATTAAAACTTTAACACTCTCTAAACTTTCAGTTGCTACATTAAATGGTAATAAAAGTTATATTTTCAAATTTTGCCATGATTTTTTTCTAGGCTACTGACCTTTCAAAGGGGATTTGTCATCAGATTTCACAATATGAACTGCATACATAAGTAAATAGATCTCTTAGACCAGATGAAGTCGGTGTATTTACTTTGAAAATTTACATCAGAATGGCTCTATAGTCCTTATATTTAAATAAGCATTTTATGAGTCCAGCTACAGCATGTGAGACCTCATAAGTTCAAGTATATTCAGTCTTCATCCACCCATCCAGCCTGAATGTCAACAGCAGCTTGTACTGAGCAATGAGAGATGTCAGCAGCAGCAGGGAGGAGGGACACTGAGTATCTGTCAATCAGCAATTCAACATTGAAAAAGGATTATATAGCCATTCTGATGTAGATTTTCAAAGTAAGTCCACCAGCATCACCAGGTCAGTTAATTAATGACTGTTTGCATAATGAAATCTGGTGACATGTCTTCTTAAATAGGGCAGTGATCTTGATCAAGTGCATGAGCGCATTGGAGTAGGAGGACAACCAAAGAGCAACAAATTTGGAGACGCAACGACATCTTATTTTAATTGCATACTAAAATCCTGGCAGAAAAACATCCGATTAAAGGGACGATCTCATAAGGACAAACTTTGTTCATATGTTCTATGGAGGTCATGATGAGGGACCATATTGAACGACTCTCTTAGGGTATGTGCACATATTAATTATTTGGTGCAGAAATTTCTGCACCATTTCTACATCTCTTGGCAGGAAAAACACACTATTTTGATACGTTTTATACTTGCTTTTTTGGTTCAGATTTTCCCCACTCATTACTATGGGTGAAATCAGCAGCAAAAACGAAGAATTGAAATGGTGTAGATATAAATCTGCTCCAAATCTGCAAGTCAAAAATAAGCAACATGTGCATGAGGCTTCAGGATCCTCATTCACTTTGCTGGCATCAGGAAGCCCTTCAGATTGTGACAAATCTGCGCAGAAAAAAAAACGCAACAAAAATGCAGCGTGTGCTCACAGGTTCAGAGAGGAGGTCCCAAATGTAAGAACCCTCCTCAGTGACGACCATATGCCTGAACAGGACTGGGGTTGTTTTCGTTACTCTTCTGTCTAAGGGAATTAGCAAAACTTCTTTTTATTTCACATTCTACTATGAAACCATTTTGGTTTCGTCAAAGGCTTCACCTTTGCTTTAGTGAATGGACTAAAACTGTAGTGGAAATCTGCAACAAAAATGGAAACAAGAATGGCATGTCAGTGTTTGTGGAAAGTCTTTAGCGAGTTGATCTCATCCACTTGCCTAGGACTGTAATTCGCTGTGCACCTGTAAAAGTGGCAGCTATTCCACTACATGAGGACTTTATGACATGGTATCACGTTATAGATTTGGCAATAAAGTGGGGTCCAATGTTTTGCACCAGAGCCTATAAACTTCTCACCTGCAAGTTGCTAGTGGAAAGGCCAAGTACACAAAGGAAAGTCCAATTATTGATTGGAGCATTCACAACCTCAACCCATGACTACATTAAAGGGATCCAATCAGTAGGTTTTAAGATCGGAAACCAACCTCATCTATGTAAAGCATCAGATATGTTGATGACATCCATAACTTTGTATCATAAGTCAATGTTTCCGTTTACTAAAAATCCATTGTCGAATGCAATGCGAATGAGCCATAAGTGCAGGGTGAAGGAGAAGGAGGAGGAAAAGGGAGAGAAATCAAAGAGCTGTAAGTGCAGTGTAAGTTGTGAGCTCATTTGCATAAATATACGCCAATGGATTTCTAGAAAACGGAAGCACGGTGTCACGCCAGGTGTGAGTGCAACACAGAGGGGAAAGGGAGCACAGACACTAGGGAAAGGGGGAAGAGGTGACCTCCTAATCTGGACTAGTGTCACCTTGTCTCCACCTAAAGTCCATATACAGCCTCTGCAGCTGTCGCCGATCACCTGCCTCGCCCTACTATCCCTGGCGTAAGGCTATAGCTGGGGGTGGAAGGATATGAGCACTAGTCAACCTCCGCTAGCACTCTAAAGGCAAAAGGGGAAGACAATACAGGGGAATAAGAAATTAACTTTAGCAGAAGTCCGACAGTGCACACGGCCTCAAGACTCCAGGGAGGACGTGATGCTGCTTCAGCCAAGTACTAAGTAGAAATGAGTATAACCGGCGACGCCCACCTGGAGAGACCAGGTATATATACACCCAGGCCAGAGGGAGGTAGTTGCTGGGTCCTAAAGACAACCTCCTATCTAGGAAGCTGTCTGCATTGCCAAACGTGGAGATCTCCTGCAAACCATTGCAGGGCGACTGTCTGTCACCTCTGACACACCCGTGACACACGGACTTCTAAAACAAAGGTATGGGCGTCATCAACATTTCTTAACATTGATGACATTAGTTTAAGGTCTAAAAACCTCCAGAACAGGTTCCCTTTTATCTGTACATGACTGTTCTTTGTAGTGGGCTTCTCTGCCTGCCGAGCGATAGCAGAGACACCTTTTCTCCGGGTGTTTATTTTCTGTTATACCTGCTTCAGTCTTTTCAAGGTAACAAGCGTTTTCATTTGTCTGCCCTATCACCTTGCAGGTGCGGCTTTATAAACTTTCCCCCTGCTGGTATTTCCTGCTGGTGATAGTCTCATTTGGATGTTCAGCCATACTGCTGTAGTTTAAACCAGTCAGTGAAAGACCAGCTAGTGTTCATCTCTCTGTTGTTTATGTCCTTTACCCTGTACCTATCTTCTGTTAAGTTCTTTTTAGGAAGTCGGCAGCTTATTCTCTAACAGTACGTACTTAATCTTTTATTTTGTATTTTGTGTTTTGCTTTACTCACTCTGAGATCTCTTTCTATCTCAGCACACTTTCCCTTCTGTAGGTAATTTTCACTCTGTTCTGCCCTCCAGTTCTTTAGGAGGAACGTGAAGCACTTGATGGCCTTTCAGGTAGCATAGGTCAGATTTGCCACCGTCTAGTCTGTGGTTATGGCTATCTCAGCTCATAAAGAAACTATTAGGGACTGCGGGGTCAGGATCTCTAGTCTGTACAGGAACCGGCAGGGTCGGTTGCAGTTTTTAGTGTGTTACTTATTTTCCCCAGTGAGGTGCTACACTACCATAACAATGACTTAATGGCAGATAAAGGGTTACTCAATGACTCTGAAGATCACAGACCTTTTTTATGAAGTTCAGAACTCACTTGACTTCAACTAAAATTACTTAACCAAGTATAATGAGTCAATGAAGTAATTTCCAACTCATGTTCCCTGGTGAGCTGGAGTTGTAGTTTCCAATGAATAGTCTCACACCTTCCCTGGAATAGTGCGTCAAAGACAAGGTAAAGGAACTAATAAAAATAACTTATAAAAATAATATTCATGTCAGCTACATGTTGCTTTCTACCGGGTTGGAGCCCAACAGGGTTAATTCAATTGTCTAGTAAATGGTCCCATAGTTTTGATGGGAATAGTTCTAGCAAATTCCTCCTTCCTACAAACCCTCAGACTGTGCCTCCTTCTGTAGGTTGCCTCCTTTACTGTCTTTTGTCTCACTAAGTTTCTTGGACTCTTTTGTTTAATTCCTTGATAGTGGAATGAAAGGACAAAAAAAAATGTCTGGTTGCAAAGTAATTTCCATGACTCCTCTGCTTGAATTGTCAAACAGTCCCATAGTGATTGCCTTATTTTCACCGCTTTTCTGTGACTTGCCTGGAATATGTAATTAACTCAGTGCTACCTCTTATCCGGAGCGGTTGCTGTAATGCAGGCGAAATTGCCCTCACATGACTGGAATGCAAAAAGGAAGCAGCATGTGAAGGAAATATGGCAGCACGGCTCCTCTCTTCTGTTTCTCAAGGCATTTTCATGTGTAGATGAGTAGTATTTTGTTTGTCAGCCAATAAACTTGAAGGAAGTAGACAGCGAGTAGAATTCTAAAAAATATTCTATTAATCCCACATGCTCTGTTTTTGGTGAGGTCATTGGTTTTTTACATCTTCTTTTTCAAGAAAAGTTTTTTGCGGCATTAACAAAATACTGGTGTTTAATGATGAATAGATCGACCGGTGGAGGGTCAAGTTCATGTAGAATTTCCTGAAATTCGTGGTTTCGTGGCCGTTCTCAGATTCAATTTGTGGTTTGCAAAAATAAAGACCATGTCCGAGTCATCTTTCATCTCCAGAGTCAATAGGTAAGTCTCGCTCACCTGTAAGTGAAAGCTCTTTTGACCAGAAGGGTCTTCTCTCTCTCCTGTAGAGTGTAAACTCTTATGGTCAGTGGGGTCCTCTCTCTCCTGTAGAGTGTAAACTCTTATGGTCAGTGGGGTCCTCTCTCTCCTGTAGAGTGTAAGCTCTTATGGTCAGCAGGGTCCTCTCTTCTGTAGAGTGTAAGCTCTTATGGTCAGCAGAGTCACTCCTCCTGTAGAGTGTAAGCTCTTATGGTCAGCAGAGTCCTCTCGCTCCTGTAGAATGTAAGCTCTTATGATCAGCAGAGTACTCTCTCTCTCCTTTACTGTGTAAGCTCTTATGATCAGTGGGGTCCTCTCTCCTGTAGAGTGTAAGCTCGTATGGTCAAAAGGGTCCTCTCTCTCCTGTAGAGTTTAAGCTCTTATGGTCAGCAGGGTCCTCTCCCCTGTAGAGTGTAAGCTCTTATGGTCAGCAGGGTCCTCTCTCTCCTGTAGAGTGTAAGCTCTTATGGTCAACAGGGTCCTCTCTCTCCTGTAGAGTGTAAGCTCTTATGGTCAGCAGGGTCCTCTTTCTCTCCTGTAGACTGTAAGCTCTTATGATCAGTGGGGTCATCTCTCGCCTGTAGAGTGTAAGCTCTTATGGTCAGTAGGGTCCTCTCTCTCTTTCTCTCCTGTAGAGTGTAATCTCTTATGGTCAGTGGGGTCCTCTTTCTCTCTCCTGTAGAGTGTAAGCTCTTATGGTCAGCAGGGTCCTCTCTCTCCTGTATAGTGTAAGCTCGTATGGTAAGCAGGGTCCTCTCTCTCTTGTAGAGTGTAAGCTCTTATGGTCAGCAGGGTCCTCTTTCTCTCCTGTAGACTGTAAGCTCTTATGATCACTGGGGTCATCTCTCACCTGTAGAGTGTAAGCTCTTATGGTCAGTAGGGTCCTCTCTCTTTCTCTCCTGTAGAGTGTAAGCTCTTATGGTCAGTGGGGTCCTCTCTCTCCTGTAGAGTGTAAGCTCTTATGGTCAATGGGGTCCTCTTTCTCTCTCCTGTAAAGTGTAAGCTCTTATGGTCAGTTGAGTCCTCTCTCTCTTCTCTTCCCCCCATGTATTTCTGAATAATTACAAGTTTTCCAGTATTGAGATTCACACAAACTCGAATTTTGGTGGAAAATTTGACTCAGTTGGTGAATTTGAAATGGAAAAGATCCGTTCATCTCTAGTCGTCACTGTACTTTAATAGATATGCTTATTTCTAGTAAAAGTAGCAATACTACAAGCAATTATCACAATCTACTATTACTTCTTGCTTACTGTATCTCATTTTCAGCTTTGCTGTATAGACTGGAACAATGTGAGCAGAGCTATCTCATTATCATTAAAGGGCAAGGGACATGGTAAGAGCTTAGTTGTACTGCTGGAGACCTACCTTCACGTGATCACCAGATCTCACCTGCAACACGAGAGAATCCTGACAGTGTGCGGTGCACACGCTGTAAGGATCCAGAAGTCTGCAGTCACACAGAGTACCTGCAGACTTTCACCACTAGACTGGACAACTCTTTTAACATTGCACAAGCCATTGACTGATGTCAATGAAGGGTCGAAATGAAACAATTTTAGAGCCTTGATATTCCAATACTATGTTATCTATGCAAAGGTAAACTTGGCTACATCTATAGTTTATTGTGGATGTGTTTAAATACTTACCGATTGCCATGTTCTCCAGTTTCCAGCGACGTTCCAATCCTCTTCTGAACCACGTTACTTAGCTTAACCGGCTCACACGTCTTCTCCTTCTTCCCAACAAAAGCTTAAGAGATTCCCAATAAAGTCCTTATAAACCTACATTGAGAGAGTGACTTCCATTTCATACATAATAATAATCTTTTTATTTATATAGCGCCAACATATTCCGCAGCGCTTTACAATTCAGAAAATTTTACAGACATTATCATCACTGTCCCCACTGGGGCTCACAATCTACATTCCCTATCAGTATGTCTTTGGAGTGTGGGAGGAAACTGGAGAACCCGAAGGAAACCAACGCAAAAACAGGGAGAACATACAAACTCCTTGCAGATGTTGTCCTGGCTGGGATTTGAACCCAGGACCCCAGCGCTGCAAGGCTGCAGTGCTAACCACTGAGCCACCGTGCTGCCCTGAGGTTGTTGGGTGAGTCGGCTAGTCCGAATTGCGGTCAAGTGGTACAGAAAAGGATAAGAACATTGCTGGAAACCAGAGAAGATGTAAATCAGTAAGGATTTAAATACAATCACGGTACATCACATAAATATTAATAAGGAGCGATTCTTTATACAACTCAAGATATTGCAAGCCTTAGCAAACCTATCCAGTAGCGAATTCCATTTATAAAGTGTTCAACTAAGATGTATTCATAGTAAAAACTTTATTTTGATGTTTTTGGTTGACTGAGATTCACTGATATGTAAAAATGTAGATTGCTGCCGGTTCCCTTGTAAAACTTGGAAAGTAATGAATACTAAAACCAGGTGTCTTTTTTTCCTATTGATTGTTTCCTAGGACTCAGTCCAAAATGTTCAAGGGCAGATGAGTTTTACAACTTGCACAACAACTATCAAAAGTAAAACGATACTACACGCATTTCCATCCATTTACACAGACGTGTCAATGCTGTGACTCACAAACACCGAAGAACATCAGTATTTGGCCAAAACACCAATGTGAGAAGAATACACGTTCTCAAGTTAGAATTTCGAGTCGTTAGATAGACTTGTATCAGTTCCAGAGTACAAAACAATTCAGAAATAAATCCATTGATGGGTTCGCTTTGGATTTCTCGGCTCCCTGTTAACCATTTCATCACAAAATTAATAATTCAGCATCTTGCCTGCAATAATTAAAACGACAAATAGTTGCAGATACACAGAGAAAGGCAACGTGGGACAGCTCATGAGTAAGGACATGCCGACCCATCGAAGTTCGAGTTCTGATGCTCAACCCGAACTTTATTCCAAAGTTTGATTTAGGTACCAGAACTGTACCCAAACTTGAACCAGAACCCTATTGAAAACAATATCTGGAAAATTCTCTCCTGCCAGACTTCTCCTGGAACTTCGAACAATGCAACGGACTTCTGAGAGAAGTCCGCATTCGGTGTTTTACCCGACACTAGTTGTCCGGTACCAACCCCGAACTTTTAAGTTCAGGTTCGCTCATCTCTACTCATGAATAAAAGATGGCCTTTAAGATTTATATGTAAAAATAATGAGACTTTTGCCACATATGACCATTTTTTGAATAATCTAGATTATGAAAAATAATGAAATTGCATGCTACAGTATCGTGAAGACCGTTGTTGGACATCTTTACCTGCGACTTCATGATGCCTCTAGTCAAAAGTTGGGTGCTATCATGGAGTCCCACCCTTGGCCCAATGCTTCAACTGCAGTATCACTCCCACAATGCTGGTGACTGGAGATGAATTAATCTATTCAATGTAAATTGAATTTGTGTCGCATTTTTAGGAATTTGCTGAACTTGGCAAATTCAAATAATTTGCAATTCACGGGAATTGCCTAAAATGACTTTTGACTTTTTACAAGTTGCTGAAAATTGCCTCAGACAGAGCAGGATAACATGACCTTGGGAAGCTTCTCCTTAATGGCTTTCAGCTATCACATCTCATGGTAGTATATAGCAGCCAATCAAGAGGGACTATCATAGCCTGTATAAAAGCCAAGGCAGGGAATGCAGCAGCCACTTATCGGTTAATCTGGATAGTTAGAGAATATCACAGCTCACAGTGTTGTCACAGAGAAAGACATAAAACGCTGAAGACTCTGTAAAGCTGCATTCACACGTTGCAGCTACATTGCCTTTTTTGTTTTTGTTTTTGCTGCAGAAACGCATCAACTTGCTGTGATTTTTCAAAATTGCGTTTTTTGCAGCAAAAAAATACAATATAACTGCAACATGTGAATGCAGACTACAGATAGCGTGAGTGCCAGTGAGGTAGCAAAGAAGAAAATTAGTGTGTTAGTAAATGTGAATAGCGTCATAAAGATTTTTCTTTCAGGTCAATTGTAGGTTTTGGAGTATTTTCGATTCAACACAAATTGCATTTCCTGGGAAAATTTGGTGAATCTGCTGTTTTTCACGTATGTGGAGAAATCGGTCTCATGACCCTACCCTTAGGCAAAATATAGCAAAATACTAATGTTGTAGGCATCTTGAGTACATTGGGAATGCTTACACTTCACTGTTGGTCAAACACAATGGCTGGGTGGACACCTTGTGCTTTTGTACCCCAATAAAAAAATGTTGAGTGTGGCTAAACCAAGACAAGAGCACAATTCAATCATGTATGAGCTTGTCCTAAAATGTAAGAATTTGACACAAACCCTAAGCACACAGTGTATTAGACAGGGCTGACTTTTCTCAGGACCCAAAGTGCACGTTGGCAATAGATAATAATACTAAAAAATCAAGAACATTTCCACTAGAATTTATTGGCCACCCTGGCATCATTTATACCAGTCTCTTTGAGAAGACCTTAAGGCAGAAGTTAAGAAGCCCGGTGATGGCCTCTCTGCCTCCTCAGTGATATCACAGTAGGACAATGCTTCATTTTCTTAGGCTTCTACCAGAGATTAGTCATGACCGTGTATGGCCAACCCGGGTTCCATAGTTCCGCAAGCCCCCTCCCCATCTTACCGACCTCATGTACCTTAACAACCAAAAACACTGCACCTGTAATTTCTTTGGATAAATTTGGCTACAGCGGCCACTTTATTAACAAACAACATTAACATATAAACATTATTATTCAAATAAATAAGAAGGGAGGGTTCTTGGAGTTAAAAATTAGACCTGGCATAACTAAACCGAAATTGAACCACTGTATTACCCTCAGCCGTCCATCACCAGCTCAAGGGCACCAAAAGCTCCCAGGGTAAAACCCCGTCCAGAGCCCCAAAAACCAAATCCCAGATCACCCCGCTTAATCAAGCCACTGCCTGTAAATTTCCAAAAACTTTCCCACCGACACTTCTGTGCCAACTCCAAGAACCCCACCCCCCGCCAGCCCACTGCGACAAACCTTGTTACACAACTTTACATAACACTTTTAATATAACCCAGTATAATGCACAACATCAAATACCCCTTTAATTCTTTCACGATAAACAACCACCCTTTTACCATTAATCACAAAATATACCAATGGAAAAAAGAGGGTGGGTGGGTGGGAACTTCTCTCAATGACTTCTTCTCTGGACTGCCCGTTTTCCCGCACTTTTCCCTATTATACCTCTCCCCCCCTTTACCCCACCCCCATCCAAAAGCCAGCCCCTCCAAGCCTATACCCAATCCTGACCATTGGGATTTAAAAATTGCACCCTCCTGGCCAATCCCAGTCATGTGGGGCTTCCTTCTAGGTTCCCCTGCCTCCAGCCCCCTTCTTGACCGTGTACGGCCAACCCGGGTTCCATAGTTCCGTAAGCCCCCTCCCCATCTTACCGACCTCATGTACCTTAACAAATCAAAACACTGCACCTGTAATTTCTTTGGATAAATTTGGCCACAGCGGCCACTTTATTAACAAACAACATTAAAATATAAACATTATTATTCAAATAAATAAGAAGGGAGGGTTCTTGGAGTTAAAAATTAGATCTGGCATAACTAAACCGAAATCGAACCACCGTGTTACCCTCAGCCGTCCATCACCAGCTCAAGGGCACCAAAAGCTCCCAGGGTAAAACCCCGTCCAGAGCCCCAAAAACCAAATGCCAGATCACCCCGCTTAATCAAGCCACTGCCTGTAAATTTCCAATAACTTTCCCACTGACACTTCTGTGCCAACTCCAAGAACCCCACCCCCCGCCACAAACGAACAGCCCTGACCACCTCAGGCTCGTGAGCGCCCCAACACTGCCAAAGACCTCTCAATCCCCTCCTGTATAGATAATGCCCATAAATCAATCCCAATATCGTTCAGGTGCACACCATCCTTTGCCCAAAAATCACCAACCCCTGCCTCAAGATCAAGATGCGAACACTTACACCCCTGTTTCTACCAACAAAAGCTGCTATGGCTCTATTCAACTTTACTCGTGCCCTATTAATGCCCTTCACTTATCTGGCCTCCCTCCAATCTTTTCTCGGCACAATGTCAGACCAAACCGTCAACACCCCAGGAAAAGATGTCCATAACCTTAAAAAATCAATTCGAATATCCCTCATCAATTCCCTAACCGGCCGAGCCCCCAAATCATTCCCCCCCATATGCACCACCAAAATGTCCGGCGCCCGGTCTAAACGAGCCGCCTTATGGAATTCAGGAAGCACCCTTCTCCATACCATCCCTCGAAAACCCAGCCACCGGACCACCACTTGCTCTCTGCTAAAACCCAATTGCCTACCGTTTGGCCTCACATCCGCCCGCTGCGCCCCCCAATGAACGAAAGAGTGTCCGAGAATCCAGACTAATAACGGGACGTCACCTGCAACAAGACAACCAAAAAGGTATTCACTTCTGGACAAAATAAAAACCATAATTCCGCACACCTAATGTCGTACATAGGACAGATAACGATCTGAACTCCACCTCCCGATGCGCTTTATCACCTCCTTTCCTAAACCCAAACCGTCCGCTTCTGACGCCGCACCGATTCTGAAAGAATGCGACCCGTACACCTCAGGACTAAGGCCCAACTCCAGGATCCCTTTTTTAAATACTGCAATAAATTGAAAACGTGACAAAAACTCTCTGTTTTTATGACACAATAATGGGCCCTTACGTCCCGACCAAACCTGCCAGCTAGCCATTAAACATCTCCTAGAACAAATAAAAGGTCCATTAACCTCCCCCAACACCACTCGCTTGCCTCTGCCCAATTGATCCGTCTTCCCCCTCCTAATCCAAAATTCGATGCCCCCTTTCCGACTGCTCACATCCTCAGCAAACAAACCCCCAACCTTATTCCTACTTGGTGCCACCAACTCACCTAATCTTAGTGCGCCAAAGAACGCCAATGAAAAAGCCAATCTAAACAGTGTGGCTTCAAAAACTGAACAACAAATCTTATCCAACACAAAACCCAACCGCTCTAAAATACTAAAAGTCACTGGTCTTCGTTTATCCAACACCTTACCTCCTCTCCTAAAGCCCCTAAGTGCTTGCTTCACTAAAAAGGACTTTGTAACATCTTTTATCCCCTGCAATTTAAAAGCGAATGCCAATCCTGCTACAAATTTACTAACTTTTGACACAGACCATCCAATCTCTGCTGCCCTTCCCACAAGAAACAACACTGCCATCTCTCTATCTCCTTCACTTTCCACCACACCCCACTCCAGAATCAAACTTTGCCATACTCGCCACGATGCCTCGTATGATGCCCAGGTCTGCCTTGTAATGGACTCCCTTATTAACCGTCCGACTCCTCCATAACCAGTTGCCACAAATGCGAAGGGCATTCTTGACCCACGTCCTCTGCCTCTGGTGCTAGCGCCCGAAAACGGTCCCACTGAAAACGAGATAAGGCATCTGCTATGGAATTTTGTACGCCTGGAACATGGACTGCTGTAATCCAAGCGTTCAAATTGAGACAACAAAGAACTAGCTCCCTGAGCAGCCTAATCACCGGCGGGGACGAGGCCGACAAGCTGTTGATAACAGACACCACTCCCCTGTTATCGCAATGAAACCGGATTCTCCTGTTGGCAAAACACTCACCCCAAATAGTAACCGCGACAACAATAGGGAACAATTCCAAAAACGCCAGTACCTCGTACTCCATCCTTTCCGTATCAATTACAATGCCCAAGAAGCTTAGGATTGTGCAAGGGCCTTTTGTCTTTTCTTTTGCCAATGGTACGCAAAAATGCTCCGCTACCCACACCATAGTACCTAATAAATTCCTACACAACAACGATTGCGGAGGGCCTATAAACAAAAACAAAAAATAATGAATGACTGAATTAACTGATGCCAGGTCCTTCACCACCCATTCCAAAAAGGTACTAAACGTTTCAAACAAAGAACACGAAATTGCACAACCCATTGGCAAACACCTATCCATGTAATATGCCCCATTCCAAAAACAACCTAACAACGGGATGCTATTCGGGTGAACTGGCAGCAACCGAAAAGCCGACTCGATATCCGTCTTGGCTAGCAACGATCCTGACCCATATCGCTGTACCCATCGCACCGCCGCATCAAATGATGTATATTCAACTGAACATAATTCCTGTGCAATGCCATCATTCACCGAGAGCCCCTTCGGGTACGACAAATGCTGAATCAAACGAAACTTATTCAGCTCTTTCTTGGGCACAACCTCCAACGGCGAAATAACCACCCTGCTGCTAGGTAATACCCGAAACGGTCCAGCCATCCTGTCCAATTCCACCTCCTTAGCCAACTTCACGCTAACCACATCCAGATGAAGGGAAGCCGACGTCAAATTTTTTACTGAAAAGGGGACCTCATGCTCAGGAGGAGGGATTCTAAAACCTACCAAAAACCCATCCGAAATGACCTTAGCCTTCAACTGATCCAGATACCTACTTAGAAAGGAGGCCATCGCGTGCACCCTCACCGGAGTCACCCCCTTGACCGGTACCCAATGTCGGCTTTCCCTTACCCTTCTTAAAGCATTTTGATGCTCCGTGTGAGCTTCCATTACAATGGGAGCACACGTGTTTGAAGTTACAGGCGCTCCCGTACTTGCATTGGCCATCGTTAAATTGCCAGCAAGTTCCCACTTCCTTCTTAGTGCTTTGCGCGCCCTGGCTACTTCCCCCGTGTCCTGCTGATTGGTTACCACTACTGCTGCTCCCGTGAAAGGACTGCCCATACCGCACTGGGGCCATAACCTTCAGCCACAAACCAATGTCCTTTTGATGCCATCTGATCTCAGGGCGGACTGCCTTCCTCTGCCGAAATTGCTCGTCATATCGCAACCCCCGTAAGTCCTATGAGCCTCCCCAATAGCATCAAGGTAGCAAAACAAACCCGAACAATTATCAGGAGCTTTTTCTCCACTAACGCTAGCCATTATTGCAAAAGCTTGTAACCAATTGACAAACGTCTGTGGAATCAACCTCCACCTACGCTTCTCCTCCTCCTCTTTTTTACTGTCGTCCTTTTTTCCCTTATCCAGGTTAAACTTTTCCAACGGAAGAAGGGAAAAAATTTCGACATACTCGTCCCGCCAAATCTTTTCTTTAACCTCTTTTTTTAAATGCGCCCCCAACGGCCCCTCAAAGCACACGTATACCTCCCCTTTCGCCCTATCATCCAGTTTTACAGTATCCGCATTTTCCTTTTCTGTCTGCACACAAACCGATACCCCAGAAGGTGTCCCAGCTGCATATCCCGCCGACCTGGACGACTCGCCCCCCACCTGCAACAACGCTGGTTGACTAGGTAGCCAAGCCTCCGCCGGAGACAACCCCCCTTGAATGGCTCCCCCCCCGTCTATTCTCGCCAAAATGCGCGACATGCTAAACAACAGATCCCTAAACCCGCTTAAATCCGACCCACTACCTCCCCTAACATTTTCCCTGCTGGGCCCAGGCACCTGCCTATCCCCTACCCCATCCGTTAAAGACCCCGCGGGCGACAAACCATACATAGACGCATACTCACGAAGCTGCGCAGGTGATGTGTCCCCGCCAGCCGTACTCCCCGAGTCCTGATGAGTCCTTGGTTCGTCTTGTTCTTCTCCATAATCCAGTCCGACCGACCCCTGCCGCTCAAGGCCCGCGCCCCTGGCCTCCTCGTCACCAGGGGGGACCCGAGCCCGTGCCGACATCCCCGTCGTTCGTCCTCCGCTCGTCCCTGCTCCGGTCCTCACCGCCAACCGTGCACCTCCGCGATTTTCAGACCCGGACTCACCAGCCCGATCCGTGTTGATCCGTGGATAACTGCCAGGCAACTCCGTACTGCTGCCCGCCGCTGCATCGCTCTGCCTGGAGTGACTTGAGCCAGGCAGCAGGTCCTGGAATTGCTGGTGCCTGCCCGTGTAGCTCCGCTGCTGTCTGCCCCCTCTGGTCTGTCTGGCAGGCACCCCGACAGGAACGTCGCTAGGTGTGCCTGCCGCGCTAGTCGTCCCTCCGTTCCCCGCTGCAGGATTGCCGCCCTTTTTACTTTTGAATAACCGGCGTCTTGAATCGCCGCTGGATCTAGGAGCGGGGGGCGTGTCCCTGCGCCCGCCGCTCATTGGCTGTGCGTCCCTTCCATCTGTATTCGGGGCCAGAAGTGAAGTAGGCACCATTTCTGGTGAGGCCCCGCCCCCAGGGTGACGCGTCTGCGGCCCGGGCCTTGCTTCCGGCGCGGCATGAGATCTAGTACTGCGGCGCGCCGAAGGGGCAGGCCGCACCACGACGGAGCGGGGAACTTCAGTCGCGGACCGCGACCCGATGCAGGGGGAGCCCGCAGACCGGCTGGGCGGATTCCAGCCGCGGCAGGCACGCCGGCAGGGGATTCCGCCGGCATGCTCACCGGACGCAGGGTCCCCTGAGGGGCTCCGCAGCCTGCACCTGCTGCCCGTACCGACCATCTGTGGGGAAAGCCTCTCGGGGGGCCGCGTCCTCCTGGCAATTCTTCCTGATCCCGACGGGGATTCTTCCTTTCCGGCATTCCCCAGCAGCCCGGCCAGCTGGGACTCAAGCCACCCTCCTCGCCTGGATCTGGCAGTCTCCCTCAGCCTGGCGATAAGGGACTCCACGGACTCCATAATAGCCAGAAGAGTGTCCCAGCAAATTGGTAAAAGGTAAAATTATTTTATATATAAATATTTTTTTTTTTTTGAGATTAGTGCTCCAGAACTTCTCTCAATGACTTCTTCTCTGGACTGCCCGTTTTCCCGCACTTTTCCCTATTATACCTCTCCCCCCCTTTACCCCACCCCCATCCAAATGCCAGCCCCTCCAAGCCTATACCCAATCCCGACCATTGGGATTTAAAAATTGCACCCTCCTGGCCAATCCCTGTCATGTGGGGCTTCCTTCTAGGTTCCCCTGCCTCCAGCCCCCTTCTTGAATTGGGGGAAAAAAGACCTCAATTTTTGGCTTTTCAGTATTTGGTGCCTGAGGCACGTGGAGAAAGAGTCACTTGCCTACGATCCCCAGGAGCAGACACAATGTCTCAAACCAGATTTTCCTTTAGAGCAGAAGCTTAAAAATGAATTAGCAATGAGGAATTGGATAACTTGCTTTAAGTGCATCTAAAGCTCTCGAGGACTTGGAGGAACAGAGATGCAGAATTTAATGTTGGAAAATAAATTTGTAATGTAAATTAAGTTGGAGCATGACATTCGAATATCTGAGCCTGCTGTATGTAAATGGCTAAGACGACAAGCTTTCATGTTTCAGAATTGAAGATGACACTAAAAAAACAAACCAGTGATAAAATGTTTATATAGCCTACAATATAAATGTCGACATGTAAAAATATTAAATGGAAAACTCTACAAAATTAAGGAGAGGAATTTATGGGGCTGCAAAAAGAATTATTTGCACCCATTTACAATTTTACATTATTTTTTTTTTATTTGAATGGATTTTACACGCTTCTAAATATTAAAAAAAGTTTTTTAAAGAACTGTATCACCTTAACAAGTTGTTGAAAGCTACTGATTCCCCTTCCTGTGATATACTGTAGCTGGAAAGAAGGAAGCCTGTACTAATAAGAAGAAACAACTTCAAAAGTTTGCTTTTCAACCACTTAGGGATGGAGCCAATTTTGAGCTTAAAGAGGTTGTCAACTACTTTTACATTGATGGCTTATCCATAGGATAGGCCATCAATGTCTGATCGGCCAAGGTCCAACACCCAGCACCCCCGTCAATCATCTGTTATCAGACTTGGCGACCGCCGACTGGAAGTACTTACTTCTAGAGCTGGCAGTCTACTTGTAGAGGCTGCCGCAGGGTGCTAGACATCCATCTACTATTCAAATCAATAGGAGTTGGATGTGTAGTACCCTGTGGCAGCCACTATAAGTAGACGGCAAGCTCCGCAAGTGAGGACTTACGGTCAGCGGCCGACGCCACCAACACCGGTGAAAGCTGATAGGCGGAGGTGCTGGGTGTCGGACCCCGGCCGATCAGACATTGATGACCTATCCTAAGAACAGGCTATCAATGCTAAATTAGTGGACAATCTCTTTAATGACCAAGCCCCATTCCACAAATCTGAGCAGTGTCAATTTATGGGGTAATAACTCAGAATTGCTTCTAGATTTCCCAGTGATTCTGAGATTGTTTTTTTCGTGAGACATTGTACTTTATGCTAGCGGTAAATTTAGATTGATAAGTCTTTATTTCATTAAGATGGTAGAAGAGATAAAATTTAGCAGCAATTTTTCTTTTTTTTTTCAAGGAAATTTACAAATCATATTTTTTACAGACATATTCAGTTTTAAATGGGCTAAAATATTGCTTTAGCTGCTGAGTTTTCATTTTCACAAAAGGTAATAGGAGAAAATGGACCCTAAAATATTTTACGCAAAATTTCCCAAATGTGGCAATTTCTCATATTTATCAAAAACTGCTGTTGAGCGCACAGCAGGGCTCAGAAGGGAAGAAGTGCTACTTTGTGTTTGGAATGTGAATTTGACTCAAATAAAGTGCAGACACTATTAGCATTGCCCGTGAGGTACCAAAACAGCAGAAACCCACACAAATGACCCATTTTGGAAACTAGACCCCTTGAAGAATTCAAGTAGGGTTGTGTTAATCATTTTGAACCCAGAGTTGCTTGGATAATTGAAAATTTAATTTTCTTACAGTGAAATGTTATTTTAGCCCCAAGTTTGTAATATTGAAAACTGGTATTAGGAAAAAAATGGACCCCATAAATTGTTACGCAATTGATCCCAAAAGTGACAATATCCCATATGGTGTCAAAAACTCAAAAAAATCATTTTGGAAACTAGAGCCCTTGTGGAATTTATCTAGGGGAGTACTGAGCATTTTGAAGCCATGGTTGCTTCACAAAACTTTTTAAAATTTGGATGTGAAAACAAAAAAATGAAAGGTTTTTCCACTAAATTGTCACTTTAGCCTCAAAGTTTAAATTCACACAAGGGGTAATAAAAGAAAATGGACAGGGCAATTTGTTATTCAATTTTTTAAAATGCAGAATTTATTTGAATAGATTGTGGGCTCCATGAGCCGAGTCCGTGTCAGAACAGCAGAAACCCCCCCAGATGACCCCATATTGGAAACTTCACTGCTTAAGGAATTCATCTAGGGGTGTAGTGGGTATTTTGAATCCACAGATGCCTCACAGAATTTTATAATACTGGGATGTGGAAATATTACATTTTAAAGGTAAAAAAAATATATTAGATGCAAATTTTTCAGTTACACAAAAGTTAACAGTTGAAACTGGACCCCACAATTTGTTGAACAATTTCCCCCGAACGCAGTCATACCCCATATGTCATCAGAAACTACTGTTTGGCCACACGTCAGGGCTAAGAAGGAAGGAGTGCTATTTGGCTATTTGGCCTTTGGAGCATAAATTTAGCTGGAATAGTTTGTGGGCGACATCTGCGGCACCCCTATGGTGCCAGTACAGCAGAAAAACCCCCAAAGTGACCCCATTTTAGAAATCACACCTCTCAATGAATCTATCTATGGCTGCAGTGACTATGTATTTTCACTTTGTAACAGCCACGCCAGGTTTTTTTTTATGGAGAATTGCACATTTGCCAGTTTAGTGCCCATACATTGCGCCCATCTTGTGCTTCTGGCGACACACATCCCGTAAATTAATTGGGCTCTCCCCACTACATTAATGCCAAACATGTGGCCACTTACTGTGGTTTAGTCACACTGTGGAGATCAGAAGGAGGAGTGCATTTGGATTTGGGAGCACAGAATTCACTGGATTTTATTTGAGGGGGTGGGAGCTGTCACTTTTCCAGAGTCTTTGTTCTACCAATAACATGGGATCCTCCTATAGTTCCAGTGAGAGAAGAAGGACCTGAGTGGGGGCTGGTTTAGTGTGGGATAAGTAAGGGTTTTTACTGGTATCATTTTGGGGTACATAATATTTTTTGATCACTTTCAGTATATGGCTGGGATCACATTCTTATGTTCTACACTGATCATTTACGTCGGGGTTTCTGCATAAATCCCACAAAAAATGCAATTCAAACGAGACAATCGATGGAACTACCCACCATAATGAGGCAGATGGAGACATTTTAGACTCCATCTGGCCTCTGTTCCGCTGTTTAGGCATTCCCACATCTTGGACAACAAACTGTGTTGGGACTTATTTTTTGCGTGACAAGTTGAAGTTTTTGTTGGTACCACTATGGGGTACATAACATCTAACCAGCAATTCAGTTAATGTTTTAATATCTTATTTTTTACGCTGATCACCGTGTGGTAAAAGTGATAAGACCAATTTGTTGCCGAAAGAGCTTTAGAAGGGCTTATTTTTTGTGGGACGATTTGAAGTTTTCATTGATGCCATTTTTTAACATATGCCTTTTTAATCGCTTTTGTGTGTCAGTATGATAAAAAAGTGACCTTTTTGGCATGTTTTTGTATTCTTTTTTTTTACTCCATACAGAATAAATAACATGACAGTTGTATAGCTCCGGCCGTTCTGACTGTGGCTATACCAATTATGTGTAAATTCTTTATTTTTTATACAAAAAGTACATTTTTAGAGGCAAAACAGCTTTACATGAATTTTGTGCATTTCTTTTTGTGTTTTTTTATGTTTTTTTTTTCTTTTTTACACATTCTATTAAACTTTTTTTTTTTTACTTCGTTCCATGGGACATGAATATTTTTTGTTTTGATGAGTCTCATGTACTGCAGTTCTCATGTTTTCCTTAGAATTCATTTTCTATTGCTCTATTGCATCTATTATAAATAGTGTAGTAGTAACTTACACAAAGATTTGATAAAAAAAATATACCATTTTGTGTCCACTGCTCCTATGCATATCTGTGTGTGTCCATGGTAACAGACTACAAAAAAGTGCAGTCTGATCCAACTCTCTTCCACCCTTCCCCTGCATCTTCAAAACATGCTTTCAGCAGGATATCTCTGAACAGACAGGTTCTGAAAGATTTGAGAGCTGATCACTAATCATGGCCATTTCTATAGAAGTAAGCTTGCCAATCAGAGTTGACAAACTCACACTGAGATGTAGGAGACAAGGCAGGGGTGTACACAGAAATCATGGGGTCCCATAGATCACGTTCTAATTGGTCCCCCCTCCCACAAAAGAAAAAATAAATATTCAGCAAGGTCGCAGAAGAGGATATCTCACAACTGTGCAGCCCTTACAAAGCAATTTTCCTTCTATTGATGCCCCTATATTCCTGTTTCATTGCCCCCATAAAGTATGATGCCAACAAAAGTTCCCCACAAACACTATGATACCCCGACAGTAAATTCCTCCAAAGTACCCTCCATACGCATAGTATGCTGATCATTCTTTAAGCCCCCACTCCCTCCGCTGCAAAGTATGGTGACCCCAACACAATATGATGCCCCAACTGTGACCCCAACACAGCCCTCCACACAATATGATGCCCCTCACACCCCTCTACACAGTGTGATGGCCCCAACCGAACCCTATATACTGTATGATGGCCCCAAAATAACCGTCAACACTGAAAAAAGGCCTCCAGTAGCCCTCCAAACAATATAATGGCCCACACACATCCATCCAAGCAGCATATTGACCCCACACAATCCTCCGCACAGTATGATGTACCCCACACAAACCTCCACAATGTATAATTGCTTACATACAGTCTAATGGCCTCCACTAGCCCTCCAAACAGTATAATGTCCCCTAAAATAAAATTCTAAACAGTATACTAGCCCCCCACATAGCCCTCCAAACAGTATAATGGCCCCAACATGGCCCTGCAAACAGTATAATGTCCCCCACATGGCCCTACAAACTGCATAATGGCACCCACACAGCCCTCCACACCGTATAATGCCCCCACATAGCCCTCCATACAGTATAATGGGAATACGCTGGACCTGTTTTTTTCCAGTCTCTGCTTGCTGGATGAATTTACCAACGCCCCTCTCCCACTCTCGGACCACAACCTTCTTTCCTTCTCTGTTAAGAATTGTCTCCTCACCTGGGACACCCCCACTTACCAGACTTATAGGAATACACGTACCATTAATACCCAGCAGCTTATGGACAATCTCCACACATCTTTAGCCCCCATCTCCTCCTTCTCCTGTCCAGACCTAGCATTGTCACACTACAATAATACACTGAAGAGTGCCCTAGATGAAGCAGCTCCTTCTACTTGCAGAAAGACCCGACACAGACACGTTAGCCCTGGCACACGATGCAAACACGTTTTCTTCAGCGTTGCTCAAGGTGTGCTGAGCGTCAGTGGAGAAAATCTCTCTTAGCAGAGGATTTCATCCACTATAAATTCATGCTCAAAACCTATAACTCTACCCTTCATCTGGCCAAACAATCCTACTTCACCACCCTCATCACTTCAATGTCCAACAATCCAAAACGACTTTTCGAAACCTTAAACTCCCTCCTGAGACCTAAAGCACAAGCCCCCCATCACCAACCTCAGCGGGGAGGATCTGGCCACTTATTTCCTAGAAAAAATCAACCACATCCATGAGGACATCTCAGCCCAATCTCCTCAGTGCCTGGATCCCCTTCCCTGCCGCACTTCAAGCTCACTAGCCATCTTTGAGCCTGTTACAGAAGAAGAAGTTACCCAGCTCCTCGCTTCTTCTCGGCCTACAACCTGCAACAGTGACCCCATTCCTTCACATCTCCTGCAGTCCCTCTCACCGGTGGTCACCACTCACCTGACTAAAATATTTAACCTCTCTCTTTCTTCAGGTATCTTTCCCTCCTCATTTAAACATGCCATCATAACCCCTTTACTTAAGAAGCCATCCCTGGACCAGAACTGCACTGCTAACTACAGACCCATCTCTAACCTACCTTTCATCTCTAAACTCCTGGAACGCTTGGTCCACTCCCGTCTAATCCGCTATCTCTCAGATAACTCTCTCCTCGACCCTCTACAATCTGGTTTCCGCTCCTTACACTCCACTGAAACTGCCCTCACCAAAGTCTCTAATGATCTACTAACAGCCAAATCCAAAGGTCACTACTCCCTGCTGATTCTCCTGGATCTCTCTGCAGCATTTGACACTGTGGATCACCAGCTCCTCCTCACTATGCTCCGCTCTATAGGCCTCAAGGACACTGTTCTCTCCTGGTTCTCCTCCTACCTCTCTGACCGCTCTTTCACTGTATCTTTTGCTGGCTCCCCTTCCTCTCCTCATCCCCTTTCTATCGGGGGTTCCGCAGGGCTCAGTCCTAGGTCCCCTCCTCTTCTCTCTATACACTACCCCTATTGGACAAACAATCAGCAGATTTGGGTTCCAGTATCATCTCTATGCTGACGACACCCAATTATACACTTCTTCCTCTGACATCACCCCTACCCTAATACAAAATACCAAGGATTGTTTGTCTGCTGTGTCCAGCATCATGTCCTCCCTCTATCTTAAACTGAACCTCTCCAAAACTGAACTTCTTGTGTTTCCCCCCTCTACTAACCTAGCTCTACCTAACATCGAAATTACCTTGGAGGGTTCAACCATAACTCCCAAGCAGCACGCCCGCTGCCTTGGGGTCATATTCGACACCAAACTTTCCTTTACTCCCTATATCCGATCACTCACTCGCTCTTGTCACCTGCATCTTAAAAACATCTCCAGAATCCAATCTTTTCTCACTTTTGAAACTGCTAAAACTCTTACTGTTGCTCTTATTCACTCTCGCCTGGACTACTGCAACTCTCTCCTGATCGGTCTCCCTCTTACCAAAATTTCCCCTCTCCAATCTGTCCTGAAAGCGGCAGCCAGGGTTGTATTTCTATCCAGCCGTTTCACCGATGCCTCCACCTTGTGCCAGTCATTACACTGGTTACCCATTCGCTACAGGGTCCAATATAAACTCATTGCTCTCACCCACAAAGCTCTCCACAGTTCTGCACCACCTTATATCTCCTCTCTCATCTCAGTCTATCATCCTACCCAAGCCCTCCGTTCCACAAATGACCTAAGACTAACATCCCCCATAATCCGAACCTCGCACCTCCGTCTCCAAGACTTCTCTCGTGCTGCGCCAGTTCTCTGGAATGCTCTACCCCAGACTATCCGATTGATGCCTAGCCCTGATGTCTTCAAGCGCGCTTTAAAAACCCATCTCTTTATACAAGCCTACCACCTCAAATACCCAGTAAACTAACTTTCCCCTGTTCCCTCCTAAATACTATTCAGAATCCGCCCCCCACTGTTCATCCTTCTCTATACCCTCCATGCACATAACTGCACCCGGTAATTGAGTACCGCACTTAAACATACAGGCTGATGACCAGATCATACAGCTTTATATGACAATCCCGACTTATTATAATTGCCCGACCTGATATAACAAGCACTCTCCACCTATTGTGTCCCCCCATTTCCTAGTAGAATGTAAGCTTGAGAGCAGGGACCTCACTCCTGATGTTACTGTTAAAGTGTCTCACCTGTATTGAATTTATTGTTTGTACATGTCCCCGCTTAATTGTAAAGTGCTGCGGAATATGCTGGCGCTATATAAATAAAAAATTATTATTATTATTATTATTATTATTATTAATGGCCCCCACAAAGTCCTCCACACAGTATAATGCCCCCACATAGTCCTCCAAACAGTATAATGGCCCCCACACAGCCCTCCACACAGTATAATGCCCCCACATAACCCTCCAAACAGTATAATGGCCCCCACACAGCCCTCCAAACATTATAATGCCCCCCACATAGCCTTCCACATAGTATAATTCCCCCACATAGCCCTCCAAACAGTATAATGGCCCCCACACAGCCCTCCACACAGTATAATGCCCCCACATAACCCTCCAAACAGTATAATGGCCCCCACACAGCCCTCCACACAGTATAATGCCCCCACATAACCCGCCAAACAGTATAATGGCCCCCACACAGCCCTCCAAACATTATAATGCCCCCCACATAGCCTTCCACACAGTATAATGCCCCCACATAGCACTCCAAACAGTATAATGGCCCCCACACAGCCCTCTACATAGTATAATGCCCCCACATAACCCTCCAAACAGTATAATGGCCCCAACACAGCCCTCCACATAGCATAATGGCACCCACACAGCCCTCCACACCATATAATGCCCCCACATAGCCCTCCAATCAGTATAACCCCCATACAGCCCTCCACACAGTATAATGCCCCCACATAGCCCTCCAAACAGTATAATGGCCCCCACACAGCCCTCCACACAGCATAATGCCCCCACATAACCCTCCAAACATTATAATGGCCCCCACACACATAACCCTCAAAACAGTATAATGGCCCCCACACAGCCCTCCACATAGTATAATGCCCCCAACATAACCCTACAAACAGTATAATGGCCCCCACAAAACCCTCCAGACAGTATAATGCCCCCTGCATAGCCCTCCATATAATATAATGGGCCCCAAATAGCCCTCCAAGCTGTATAATGTGACCCCACATAGCCTGCTATATAGTATAATATGCCTCACAGGCCCCAAAGTGACCGCGTGGTCTTCCGCTATTGGCAGTACATCACTGATTCAAGATATGGGAAAGACTACGCATCAGTCATTCATTGAGCCAACTCCATCTATTAAAATTCACCAAATTCCACCTTCTCCGAGTTCTAAAAAGTTAAACACTCCGGCTCTAGATGGAAAATGCAGAACCATTTTTAGTTTGAGACACTGGCAGACTGTACAACCTTGATTTATGGGGAAATTGTTCCATATTTTTTTTATCTAAATGGATTTAATCACCGACAGATTATTTATATATTTTTTTGAGTCTATGCTTCTGCATAAATTGATGCGGTAACGTTTCCCCCAATGTGAACTCCAGCGGTATATTCCTAAATGGCTTCCTTTTTTTTTACTTCAGTCTTCATCTCTTTTCAATCTTCATAATTGACTCAGTTTGAGCACCGACTCGTTCCTCGGGGTGGTAATTATGTTTCAACACACGGCCTTAACGTTAAAGTTTGTGAAAATAAAAATGATTTGTCAGAATATTACTCGAAACTGACAACTCTGTACTAATGTTTAGAACAGATTTGCATGACAATGACTTTACATCAGAAAGCCATAATCGCAGCCGACAGAGCAGTATAACCTTGGTGTCAGAGGCATCAAACAATAACATGAAATAAACGGCACATAACACACGAAGGGAAGAGAACAAAGACTACAGCGTCTACAAGTAATGACTTAATTGCGCCATTCAGATAAATGGTGATTATTGGCATGTAATGAGAACGACAGGTGGCATATTAAAAAAAGACCACTACGGCTGTGCGATTGGTAAAAAAAAGTTTTACTACACGCCACAATAATACAAAAAGAATGAAAGCAGTGAAAGAATTTAGGACAAACACTGGGACATATTCATGAACGAATGTGATTCCTTTCTTTGGCGCTTTTCAGATTACACATATTTAGAAACTCGACACTTTGCTCCCGATAGATCGAAAGTGGGCACAATTTAGGAGTGTTCACATTTTAGACATATTAATGACTAGTTTGCAGCAAAATGGGGGTGATTCATTAAGACTGGCCAACTTTAATAAAGTGCTCGCTGGAGGAGTGTCACCTGATTCATTTATCGGCATGTACCCCATGTGTCGCAACGCCAGGAATTAATTTCATGCCATGTTACCCACCGTGCCAGATGCCAGAAATGTACGCCAGTCGGGTTCTGGCATACATTTCTAGAGTAAGATAAGCCAGGAATGGCATGTAAACAACAACTTGGAAGTTGCGCAAAAATTTTGCGACTTTTTAAGGTGTTTACGCATAATCACTTCAATGAACCAATGTGACTCCAAAAAAACTGGCGCTAATTGTACCATTTTCCCAAACTGACGAGGTATCACATGGTTAGCGTAATTTACCATTTATACTGAGCAAGCATCCAAGTAAAGTTCGCTATACTGAACAAAAATCACAATTTTCTTATGCATAATGACTCTTATTTTCCTCTTTAACACATTTATGACTGGGAACCTGTCACTTCGGATAATGGTATTTATCTGCACATAGAGGGTTAGTCTGTAGGTGAATAACATTAGAAAGGTGCTTGGTCACTGTACTGAAAGTGAAGGAATTGGTGAGGGGGGAGGGTTAGTGCACGCTGGTAACATGGATGAATCCTTTCCTGTGATTAGAAACCAGTGGGTGTCGTACCTGCTGGTGACTGAAGCTGATAGAGAGAAAAAAACGAAGGTGGTTCCTGGCACAACTGACTGGATAAAAAATATATAAGTTTATTGAATCAAGTTAAAAGTCCATTTAAAGTTAAAAACCTCAACACCTGACGCGTTTCTGGTATACTTGGATGCACTTATTCATAGGATGAAGTTTTTTCTCTCTGTACTGAAAGTGCTGGATCCAGAAGAAAATGAACGTTTTTCCTCCTGGAAGCTACTGGATATCAATCATACAGGCGTGCTGGCATGGACACAGTAACCGCTCAGAGCACTGTAAGAAGAAGCTGGGGCCCAAAAGTTCTCCCGGCAGCGGGGCCCAAAAGTTCTACTTTGGTCTCATCTGTCCAGAGCACCTTCTTCCACATGTCATGTAGGGGACACAGGTAGCATGTGGAAGAAGATGCTCTGGTCAGATGAGACCAAACCCGAACTTTTGGGGCTAAATGCAAAATGCTATGTGTGGCAGAAAACTAACACTGCACATCACCCTGAAAACACCATCCCCACAGTCAAACATGGTGGTGGCAGTATCATGCTGTGGGGATGTTTGTCTTCATCAGCGACATGGAGCTGGTCAGAAATGATGGGAAGATGGAGTGAGCTAAATACAGGGCAATCCTGGAGAAAAAGAAACTGCAAAAGATTTGAGACTGGGGCGTAGGGTCACCTTGCAGTCGTACAATGATCCTAAACATACTGCCAGAGCTACAATGGGTGGTTTAGATCAAAGCATATTCATGATCACAGATGCCTCCATCCAATCTCACTGAGCTAGAGCGAGTGTGCAACAAAGAATGGGCAAAAATTTCAGCCTCTAGATTTGCAAAGCTGGTAGAGCCAGACCCCAAAAGACTTGCAGAAGTAACTGCAGTGAAAGGTGGTCCTGCAAAGTATTGACTCGATTGGGGATGAATACAAATGAACGTCGCAATTTTCAGATTTAATTTTTAAAATATTTAGAAAATCAAGTATCATTTCCTTTACACTTCACAAATACTTGTGACTTAGTGTTGATATATCTTATAAAATCCCAATAAAATTCATTCAAGTTTGTGGGCGTAACGTGAAAAAATGTGGAAAACCTCACAGGGTATGAATACTTTTTCAAGGCACTTTATCTTATATCTATCTAATATCTATATGATCTCTATCTATCTAGTTCCAAAATCAATGCTACACATGTTCAGAGATATGAATAGTATAATTAAGGGAATACCTTAACTTGACATTTATGGCATACAGACAGGAATTGTCCAATAGATGCAGGTCCCACCGCTGAGGTCTACATCCATCTTTGGAACGGGGCTGGAGACTGCACTCTCTGGAATGACTGTTCATGCGAGAATCTCTCTTTTCATTTGGATGGCTGCTCCAAAAATTACAAAGCAAGTGCATTTATTAGGAATTTATGGCAAAATGCCCCATATGAAGGGATTTTTTTTTAAATAATCGCAATTTAAGATAAATATATACTGGTGTTTTGTGCCATGTCTATCAGTCTTGGCCTAGTAGTAAATTACAAAATCGATGCCCCATATTGATTATATTACTGTCCTAGGCATTGAGGTCACATATCATTCAGCTTAAGACATTTTTATTTTCTTGTGGTTTATTTTTCAGTAGACCCTCATTGTTTATCATTCCCTTGTAAGGAATCCTTCTGCGCATCTGGTGTTCACTCTTAGTCTGGTTATGAATCACCATAAATTACATTCTACAGTCCAGTTTATTTCTTGAAGACCTACTTAATCATTTGTATAGAACACTTTGCTGAGATTTTTGGGGATAGTGCTGCAAACTATGCTGTTAATAATTAGTTGGTATATTGTATTCATGGCTATTATAGAATCGTCCAATTAAAGTGCAGTAAATCGGCCTTGATCCAAAACAATGACTGATCTGCCATTGGTAGCTATAGTCATTTGGAGATAGCAGTTTTTAATGCTCATCTGGTGAGGTGGATTCACAAAGCTGGAGATCTGTATGAGTAGCACGGACTAGTGGTGATGATACAGAGAGGTACAGTGGAGATAAGTAAGCCGAACAGCACAGAGAATAGCTGGAGCAGAATATAAAGGTCAGCACCAGGAACATTGTAAAATTGTGGATATGCTGGTCGGCACCAAGAGCAGTTTGGAACTTTGGAGATGGATATGCTGGACAGCATGAGATACAGCACGGAACAGTGAAGATGAGTATGCAGACAGTTACTTTGGAAGAGCAGAGTCGAATCTGCAGACAGATAACCTGGAACAGCAGAACCAACTATTATCTATAGCAGAGATTTGTAATCAAACACACTTTGAGAGATATGAAGAATCCAGTAATTGAACAAAGATGAATTTCTCTTATGGCACAAAAAGTTCGGAAAAATGGTATCCAGCAGTTCTTTGAGAAGGCCTTTATACTGATCAGATTTTCTGTGACCGATTTTTAGTTTAACCATCTATTATGCATACCGACTCTCTTCTTTGAGAACCCCCCCACAACCACTCACTTATAAGACCATTTTCCAATGTAATGTTTACTGGTTCTCACATATAGGTTTCACTGTATATCTCGATAGATGTCATTTTTTTTCCAGATGTTACAGACTTGCTGTAGATTTACAGGAACGCTCCACTCGGTCAAGTGCCACTGTGATCTCCATGAGAGGGCCTCTACCAGACTCCACTGGACGTGGCTTATTTCCGAGGAGAATAAAAGGATAGGCTGCTGAAATTCAACAGGCCAGATCCTTCTCATCTCTTAAGGGACAGTTGGCCATATCCCAGACTGATGTCTGAACCTGCTAATACCGGCAGGTGCGTCATACTTTAGTCCAATGCAGGGGTACACAACCTTTTTGGGTCAGAGGGCCACATTGTCAGATCTAGCTAATCCCAAGAGCTGAAATATTACCAAGTATTACCTTCTAAGTCATTTATTGCATATTTAAAGTATGTGCCATAAATATCTAATAGTTGTTGGCTCCACTTATAGGACTCCTATGACCCAGGAAGGTAGAGGTAACTTTTTGGGGGGTTAGAAGTCCAGGAGGAGGAGACAATGAATTCAGCTCTCTGCTTTGTAATATATGCCAGAAACTGAAACAGTTGAGTGTTTTCCTTCTCCTATTGACTAGTATATTACATTGAAAAAGGAGAACTCACTCATGGCCACTTCTTCACCTCACCTAATCCTTTCTGTGTTACAGGTGTAAGGACTCACCAATTCTGCAAAATATGGCTGACCCAGAAATGACCACACAGCACACCATTCAGAAATTCCCGTCCCTATGGTGCTACGCACCACTGGTCTTCTCAATGTCATGAAAAATACACATGAGCAGACCCAATCATGTCTGTGAGCAGAAGGTTAGGGGGCCGCACAGAAGGGCACCGCAGGCCACATATGGCCCTTGGTCTGCAGGTTGTGCACCCCTAATCTAATGTGTCTGGGGACCTTACACTTTCAGAGCTCCAATGTTTATGATTTAAAATACACCACCATAGATTTAAATGATAACATTCAGGCTGTCTATGGTCACCAGTAGGGAAACTCCGACTATCTTATTGTTTAAGGAGTTAGCCATCTTTATCATTTAACCAATTAACTCAAAAGGACTGGGCGGATACAGCCCTTAGGAAATAATGGAGCTGTTTTTTATCTAAATCTAGGCAAGACCTTTAATTTTTCTTTGCCTTCCATTCATCTGTTAAAAGATTTCTGCATCCCTTATAAATTAACTATATATTTTAAAATTGTAGGAAAACTTTGTGCAAAACCGATAGACTGCATTATTCCTTGTGGATGGACTGCAGGGGTGGAGTCTGACATAGGAAATTACTCTTGAATATCCTTTTAATACTTAGGTTGTGCCGCACCCCTGAGGTCTTGCACTAAACACAACATCAACAATAGTGCTTGACTAGGGCATCCCTGAGGACTGAGCCAATTGGCTGATCCTTTATAGGTCTGTGATGTATACTAAAAAGGAGAAAAAAAAATGTGTTTTCTTACACATTGCCTAATTGCAAAATATTTTCAGATTAGCGCAATTTAATAATCACATATTAGATATTTAATTAGAGCACAGTTGAATGTAATCAATTGTGAGGAACAGAGGCTTTAAGGAGCTTGGTAACAAATAAGTACATTAATAGGGGCTGATTGTAAACACCGAGCGTTCATTAGGGACTAGATGACAATAATCAGCCTTGTGTTGTGCAAACCTGTAGGAGTCGGCAGTATTTACATAAATTAAAATGATGTCATCTTGCTAATTGGGGGATTGTAACAATGTAGCAGAATCTAATGCTCGGATTCCCGAACAGTGCAGTGACCCGGTGACAATGGTGGCAATGTATGAAATAATAATGAGGTTTTATACATGGATGACATGATAAGCTTTTTATACAGGATGTGGATATGAAAAGATAATGCATTTGGATAGATATGGAAAAGTGACTGTAGCTTGGATTAGTTCTTGTTCTTATAGCTGCTTCTCCGGTGACATGACATTACGGTTGAACCCTGCGTTATAGGCCATCGTGGACCTATGACGAATACTAGAGATAATAAGTGAAAATGAGGCTAAACCAATAGCTTGTAGATTGAGGGAGAGCTTTGGGGACAATGTTTGGCAAAGTGTCCTCCTGACCCTTTCCTTTTGGAAAACTTGGACACCCACCAACACTTATTTATGTCCAAAGCTGGAGCCTGTGCTCTAATGTGTCTCATCCAGATTAGCTAAGCATGGGATTTCTTCCAACAACCTAAAATAAAAAAGGGGATTTGTACCAAATTGGGTGTATTTAGGTTTATTGATAAAAATCTAAAAAATTCCAAGGCAATGGACGTTCTCCTCCAAGGATTCTTTTTACGGTTTACAAAAGGTAAAAAGAACATACAACGTTTCAGCCCCACAGGGCATTTTTCAGACCAAATGTATTAAGAGTTAATTTATAAGTCAGAATATGAAATCTACAAGTGCTATGAGTAATTGTAGACTTGCTCCAATATTTGATCCATTTTCAGGTTTTCTTTTCAGCAGAAAAGTATAAAATGTGGAGCTGACTAGTTCTCTTCTTGGAGAACGTACTTCCTTTTGTCTGTGTTTTTCAAATTTGAAAAAGAAAATCTAATTTTAAAACTTTTTAAAGGTACGATTTATACCAAACACTGAGAATAAAATGATAAACATCGGTGTATATACACAGTCAGCAATTTATTGAAGAGCAGCAAACCATATATCATAGATCGAGATGAACGAATCAGCCAAAATTAGTGATGAGCGAGTATGTTTGGTTAACCCTTTCGGCGAATATGCTCAGGCGAGTACTGAGTATCTTCAGTGTTCTCGGTGATATGTTTGAATCACTCCCGTGTGCATGATTTGCGACTGTTTGACAGCTTTAATACATGTGAGGAATGCGAAAGAAACAAGCATTCCTCACATGTATTAAAGCTGTCAAACAGTCGCAAATCATGCACACGGGAGTCATTCAAGCATATCACACAGTACGCCGAAGATACTCGCCGAAAGGGTTAACCGAACATACTTGCTCATCACTAGCCAAAATTCAAATTTGCCAACTCACGTGGATTTTACCAGAAAATTCGATTCGCAGCCATGTCGCAATTTTCAGATTTATATTTTTTAAATATTTAGGAAACCGTGTATCATTTCCTTTACACTTCATAAGTACTTACTGCTTTGTGTTGGTATATCACATAAAGTCCCAATAAAATACATTTAAGTTTGTGGGGGTAACATGAAAAAATGTGGAAAATTTGACAGGGTATGAATACATTTTCAAGCCACTGTAGATATTAGATAGAAATTAGATAGATATTCTAAATATATATAGTACATACATTTATTGGTCATTTAGAAAATTTATATATACTGTATATGTAAATCTGAATATAAAATTCAAAATAATAAAATTCCTCAGGATTTCTAAGTTGACAACCTAAATATCGCCGCATATTCAAGTTTTACATTTCAGAACCTGTACATTATCCTGAATGTATACACTTATTCATGTATTATAGTGAAATTTATCCCACCAGCTGAAACATTGATATTTTATGTGAGTACTGAAAGAAATCCTAGAAAAATAAAGCATTGGGACTGAGAACCATCCAAGGCACTTTCTTATTTTGTGTTCTTCGGTTCGCAGCTTACCATGATAAATGACTCAATGCAAGAGTTTGGTCTGAGTGCTAAAGTAGCCTCCCATTACAATGCCATAAAGCAATTTTCATGAAGGGCTATTACAGGCCGTTCTGCGCTGTGAGAGGGAGGAGGGAGCAACAGGATCCTCTGTTTTCTGGAAAAATAGCTTTAGTAACCTGGTGACATGAGTACTCTACTCCATTGATTTATCCCAAGCCGTAATTGTGATCTTTTATAGGTTGTTGCTATAACAAGCTCTGCCAGATATTTGGTGTAATGTTCCTCTTCATTATTCACATTTATACCATTGGTGCAAACCAACAACACCCAGTGATAGATCCTATGAAGTATCTGTCATACATTCTGCTTCTAGTGCTACCCTGATATTATTGGCAGGATTTCACCATGACAGAGACCTTTGTAACGACAAATTTATCTCCTGGCCATAGACAGACAATGTTATAGGACGCTGCATGGTGTCTTAAGAAAAAGCTAAAACAACAGATGTTTTACACACCTGTCCTTGGTCTCGGCTCTGCTCCATCTGCCCCGGTCCGTTAAAATTTCTTGTGCTCCACATCGGTGGCCTGGCGTGCTTCTATGTGATGAACTGCCTGGGCCTATTTAAGGGCTTCTAAGACACACACTTGGGCCTTGGTATTGAATCTGAGACTAGCCTTGCAGTTTGTGTGTGCACAGCAACCTGGCTGAGGCTGCAGGACGTCTACTGTAGACCAGCAGCTTCTAGTGCTTCTTGCTACTTGTCTCCGGCTTCTTGTGACTCCGGAGATCTGTCGGCTACCTGTCCCCTGGTCTTCTGGTCCTCTTCTCTTTAACTGCCTGTGGTTTTTAGTGACTTCTTCCTAGTTGTATGCGGTTTTCTTGGTTGCTGACTTTCGCATTTCTCCAGAGTGTTATCTGCTGCTTGCCTGTGGTTTCCTGATGTCCTGTGCCTGCCTGTGGTTTCCTGCACTCTACTTGCTTGCGATTTCCTGATGTCCTTCTCCTGCCTGTGGTTTCCTGCACTTCACTTGCTTGCCTTCGGTTTCCTGACATCATCTGCCTGTCTGTGGTTTCCTGCACTCCACCTGTTTGATTGAGGTTTCCTGACGTCTTCTGCTTGCCTGCAGCTTCCTGAGGTCCTCTGCTTGTCTGCAGTTTCCTAAGGTCTACTGCTTGACTGCTGTTTCCTGATGTCCTCTGCTTGCCTGCAGTTTCCTGACATTCTCTGCTTTCCTGCAACTTACCTGCTTGCTTGCGGTTTCCTGAAGTTCTCCACCTGCCTCTGGTTTCCTGCACTCCACCTGCTTCCCTGTGATTTCCTGACATCCTCAGCCTGCCTGTGGTTTCCTGCACTCCACTTGCTTGCCTTCAATTTCCTGACATCCTCTGCTGTCTGCATTTCCTGATATCCTTCAGCTTCTTACCTGCGGTTTCCTGAGGCCCTTTGCTTGTGGTTTTCTGATGTCCTGCCTGCGGTTTCCAGCATTCCACCTTTCTACCTATGGTTTCCAGTCCTTCTACTCACCAAGCTGCTGCACCGATGCCCGTGGCTCATGTGTCCACCTGAACCTTGGGCTTAGAGGATCCACCTCACCCGATGATCCCCTTGAACTTCTCGTAACAAGATGTCAGCTAAGACTTAGTCTAAGACCATTTCTCTCTTAGTCTAATCTATTTAATAGCCATTCTAAAGCTCCCCATCATGTTTAAAGTTATTGCGTTTCCCACAGCAGAAGCAGCCATAATGCTGCTCGTAACGGCAACTTTCCCAAAAGAGGAATACACACGGTGCCCCAAAACGATAAAGTCAATATCATTCCCCATGAGAGCCCACTTTAGTCACTTACCAATAGTACTAGCCACAGTTCCCTCTGTTGTGTCAGACAGACATTCTACCCATTAGTGATACACAACCCCACAGTTAGCACCAGTCACATTACTTTTATTAGCGCCAGGCACAGCACCTCCATTGTTGCAAGTCACAGTGTTCCCAATTTGTGCCACGCTACAAAGCGCACACATTTGTGCTAAAATGAGAAAAAGTCCTTCACGTTAAAGGGTAAGTAAACTTTTAAATAATTTTCAATATGTTCAGTAGTGATAAGGGTCCTCAGACTCCTACCAATCACTCAAACCAGTAGGCAGAATAGATCCTGATCTGCAGTGCGGATCACTGGGGCCTGCATCATTTGGCCCTGCAAACTGTTTAAACCTTGGGACCAATAAAAACCCATTTTGGTATTGTTGGTCAGCTGGACTCCCAGGACATGAAAACCCTACCGATTACTCAAACCAATTGGAAAACAGCTCCATATCTTTACTGTTTATCACTGGGGTCCGGGTTCTGAGACTCCTGCTGACCGTTTAAACCAGAGGTCCAAAAGTCTCTGTTCATTAGTGTTGATCAATGGGGGTCTACCGAACTTTGAAACCAAGAAAAAAAAGTACTGAATGGGCTGAATAAGTTTATGCACCACGCTGCTCGTAGTCAAGCATAGCCTGATAGGTGGAGATCTCAGAACCCGGACCCCTTCCGATCAACTGAACTGATCAAATGGATATAACATATTGAAAATGAATTAAAAGTTTAATTACTCTTTAAATATTTCCATTTTAAAACATAATATGGGCATAGGGTACTTTCTTTATGGAGGTGTATTCTAAAATATCCAATTGCCAATTATTTGAACAGGTGGCACATAGTAATATATTTCCACTCCATCTGTACTGCAAGAAAAATGTGTGGCTGGCTGCTCTTTCTCCTAATAGCAGATGGACCAGGGGCTAATGCACTTTGAAGGATTTTTTTTCCCAAACATATTAATGCATACAGTCTTAGAAAGCAGAGAATTGTACATTAGTATAATACCCCCACAGTCCTGAATGACACTTAAGATGGCTAAATGCTAAAAAAATAATATTTTAATTATCGATGATCAGGCACTAAAATGCTCGAGTGCTCGGTACTCGAATCGAGCCGGTCGGATGCTCGGACGGGCTCGACTCAAGTATGGAGTATAATGGAAGTCAATGGTAAACTTGAGCATTTTTCTGGAAGACCCTAACAGGAGTGTGGGGGGGGGCAGGAAAATAGCTGAAATGGAAGAAAACAGAGCTCAAATTGAATGGGAACAGCATGGGGAAGACGCCTGGACACATCTCTGACTCCCAGGTCGCTGCTAACTAAATAAATAAATAAATAATTTTAAAAAATGACATGGATTCCCCTATTTTTGATAACCAGACAAGGTAAAGCAGACAGCTGGGGGCTGATATTGACAGGCCGGGAAAGTCCATGGTTATTTGGCTCTTCCCAGCCTAAAAATACCAGCCCACAGCTGCCCCATAATTGTCACATCACATTAGATTCGCCAATTCTAGCGCTTTGCCCAGCTCTTCCCAATTGCCCTGGGGCGGTGGCAACTGGGGTAATATTTTTTGGGGTTCATGTCAGTTGTGTAATGTCAGCTGGCATCAAGTCCAGGGGTTAGTAATTGAGACACCCCCATTACTAACCCAGTAACCCAAAAAAAAAACACATTATATATATAAGATGTAACTCAGGGCCAGTACATCATGGATAATACATTTTAGAAGTAGGAAAGAGCGGACCTGTGGAAGGTCGGGTTCTGGTACCAAAACTTGAACCAGAGCCTGAACCCCATTGAAAACAATAGAGTCCCAAACTGTCCCGAACTCTCTCTCTCCCCAACGGACTTCCCTCGCAAATCCAAACGTTGCAACGGACTTCCGGGGAAAGTCAGTGTTCGGTGTTTAGCACTGGGCACTAAGTGTCCGGTACAAACGCCAAACTTTCAAGATCGGATTTGCTCATCCCTATTTAGAAGTATTAACAAAATTGCAATTTTTTATTTAGATTACAGTATATCCGTATATGAACTGTAAAATCATCTTCATAGGTAAACATACTCTTTAATGTGGAATATGACTGTATACTCTAAAATTTGCACTTTTCTGTGTATTCCACATCTTCTAAAACTTTTTCAGATTATCAATTGCAAAAAAAAAAGTCTGCTGAGAACATTTTACAATTCAGATGATTGCAGAAAATGAATATTTTAACGTAATTGCTTGGATTGAGCTCAGCTGAGAACTTGTGAGATGTTAATTCTGCTAGTGCAATTTTAATTAATCTTATTTAATGCTGCTGTAATAAAGTGATATGTATACCAGAGTAATCATAAAATGAGAGAGGCGATTCATTACACAATACTCATTTGTATCAGAATAGAGGATCTCCTTGGAATTAAGTTCGGTACAGAATGCCATCAAAATATATATTTTAACATGCATACCCTAATATAAGAGAATGGCACGAGTTAGCTGACAGTAGCTCCTTTTCTTCTGTATTTGTGGGACTCATATTTACAGCTTTAGTATCCAGAAAATAAAATGAAAAGAAAAAAGGCTTAACTTTACCAAGCCTTAAATGAAAAAAAAAAGATTTTTACTGAACTTTGCAAAAATCAAGTACAGGTGAATATATAAGAAACTTTGCAATATATCTTATCAAAGAAATCTGCTTCCTACTTCACTTATGAGCTTCTTCTTCTCTTCCCACCTGCCTCCTGAAATTAACATCCACTCATGAAAAAAACAGCTCTAAACCAACTTGCTGAAGACAAAATGGACTGGAAGCACAGTGAGGTATCAGGTTACACAGCCTGTTATATAATATGGAGACAATAGGGAGGAGGAGTGGGTAACAGATTGAGGAAACAAGCAAGGGAACACAGAAAGATCATGCTGAGCTTTCTAACAAGTCTTTTACCTCATCCTGAAGCTGGATTCACATTTACACAGCTCAGTACTGCTGCATAATATTCTCAATGTGTGCTAAGGAATGAAGACCAAGAATCTCTCAAATATGACAGCCTATTCTAAAATGTTACTTGAAATTATAGTCCCCCATATCATTTGTGAATCCTGGTCTGGAGTAGGATAAACATTTACATGCTTCTTCATTACCATTTCTCTGCTTTTCTCTCTCACACTGCTCCTCTTCTCCCTTCCTTCTCAATAGACCTTAATAGACAATTGTAATCTGATTCCTTAGTGACCTCACAGTCTCAAAGTCTGAGAAACTTTACCCATTCTTCATAGTGAATGATAAATTCAGTGGCAGGGGTGAGAAATGGCTCATAGTTAGAGAAGCCTATGATAACAAATACAACCAAGTTTTTTTTATATTTGCTTGTACTATTGATTTATGCTGAGCTTGTTACAACTATAATGACTATTTTAAATCATTGTTTTTGCTTGAACATAATTGATAATTAATCTGGAAAAATAAATGTGATGCAATCTCTAAATATACATTATATGTCAAATCTTATTTTTTTTAACACAAAGATCTAAATCCCCAGCAAAGAAATTCAGAGAAATTTATCTTGGGAGAGGCACTACCTGTGTGTTGTACAAAAGGTTTTTTTAGTGCACATCAATTTTGTGCAAAAATTTGCAATTTTATTTTCCTTAACACTGTTGCTATTTTTCAAAAGTGTTCCAAAAAAGAAAGAGGGTCTTATTAGGGCTGTAATATGGCCAAAGATTAGGGCTGCAACGACGGCCAAAGATATGGAAAATGTATTTTTGTAAATTTTGTGGATCTTAAAGGGGTTGTCCGGTCCAAACCGATAAGTCTGCAGTCACTCTGTGTGGCTGCAGACTTATGAATCCCCCAGTGCGCATTTGTAGCACCCCGAGGGCTCGGCTGCTACAGGGGTATTGCACCTCAAACCAGAGGTGTGATATCCCACTCCCGGGTAAGGATGGCGTGTGGACCAGGACTCGTTAGGCTGCATGCACCACACACACCCCATTTCCGAGGGACAGCTCAACGGTGCTCCCACAGAAGTGCAGTCACAACAGCATCTGTCCCTGACTGGAGTGGGGAGGGGGAGGAAAACCCAGTGGTGTAGGAGCAGATAGGGGTGGGTCTCTGGGCAAAGGTAGGAGCCCATTGGTTGCTAGTCACCTGGGCTCAGGTGCTAGATGGAGGTATATAAGGTGGGCACCATCTTAGAACAGTGTTCAGTCCAGTGAGTGAGTTCAGAGAGGAGTGCAGTCTGAGGAGAAGTGACAGGGAGCAGTGCTGCTGCATGGGCTCTGCTCCACGGGAAGGCCTTGTCAGGAGGCCGGGGCCTGAGAGAGAGAGAGAGGAGAAGGAACAGAAAGGAAAGTAAGAAAGGAACCAGGAACAGGAACACAGAGAAAGGCCCAGAGACACGAAGGCAGAAGGAACCCCAAAGGCCCAGGAGATTGAGGGTGACGGGTTGGCAGAGCAGGGTACCGGAACCTAAATTGGTGGAGGCAACAGATTCCTCAGCCAAAGACCGGAGGTTGTGACCACATCTTGGTGCGACCCCTCACTACATCCACCAGGAAAGCATACCATATAGGGTCAGGGAAACCGGAGATAGGTTTCGCCAATAGAAGGCCCGAGGAAGCTGGACAAAGGTGGGTCACTGGTGAGGACGGCCAGAGAAGGGAAGAGAAGGGAGCCCTGTGCCACGCTCTGGAATTGCTTGGGAGTTGGTCGAGTCCCCTGCCTGGTGAACGCAGCACGGCTTGGGCAGTCATCGCCTGCAGGATTGACACGAATAACAACTGTGAGTAAAGCATTGGAAACTGCAACCCCACGTCTCTGTGTTTCATCGCCGCACCAGCACCGTCAGTACTGGGACGCTCACACCATCACTCCCATCATCCACACTAGCTGCCCTGAGGCAATACTTCTCCCGTGGGGAGTAATCCCATACTTGGCTGCGCATACAACATCAGCCTCAGCGGTCTGCAGCGCAGCGGCGGTCCCCACTGACCGCAATCCACGGGTGGCGTAGTCGGACACTTGTTACAACATTAAGACTGCCACTGGTTTGACCACCCTGGGCACGGACCGGGTCAACGCCACGGAGACTACAACCCCCAGCGATCCGGCTCCGGGTATTCCCCGCACAACACAGGTCCAGGGGGCGCGTCACATTCAGACCAGGGAGCGGAGGATATGTATATGTTATACATACTCCTTGCCAAGTGTATGTATAACATATTCATATCCTCCGGTCGTGGATCTGAAGCTGGCGAATCCTCCCAGTGCGTTGGGGGGAATTCATAAGTCTGCAGTCACACAGAGTGTGGCAAAAGGAGCAAATGAAAAATAGGCAAAAGATACCAAAAACTAGACAGAAACCAGGGGCAAACACAATAATGAATCGGGGCCTAAGGATTTACCTGCATACATCTTACACACTTAAAGGGAACCTGACGTGTCCAGAAATGCTATTTACTAGCAGATATAGGGGTAAAGAGTGTTTCTGGGCATGACAGGTTCCCTTTAAGTGCTTAGCATGTCTGCAGGTAAATATCCTGTTTAACCGGGTAACTGAAACTACAGGAAAAAATTAGTTAAATTCTCCTTGCAGCTGCTGGCTTACAGTCATTAGGATGGTGCATGGAGCGGTTAGTAGCCACTCACTATACAGTGAATGTGCTGTAATCACTCCCCGGCACTTTGATTGACAGCCAGCTCTGCTTCGTGTGTGCAGTGTGGTTGTCTGGCAGTGATTACAGCACGCTCACTGTATAGTGATTGGTGACTGCACCGATGACTGAAAGCAAGCGGCTCAAGAATAAAACTTCATTGTCTCCCTGTAGCCGCTGCTCCAGTAAGCTGGCTACACAGGGTTTAAATGTTATTAATTTGCAGATTAATCCTATAGCTGCAGGTAAATAATGTTTCTGGAGGTGAGGCGTTAGGTTCCCTTTAAGTCAGAAATAAAATAATATGCACTGTGCATTACAAATGTATTACGATAAACCAAGAATTACGAAGGAAATGATCTATTTTCAGCAAGTTCATTATCGTGCAACTGAATAATGCCACAGGCAACAGGGTAGGAAAATTAAACTTCCTTAACATTTCCTTCTTATAAATAAATTATTACAATTGACAACTAACATATTGAAACACATTATGAGTGGTCTGGATTGTACATTTGGAAAATAAAACTGTAAGTCCAGAAAATTCTAAATTTTATTCAATGGTACATTTATGTGTAATTTTAAAGGGGTTGTCCAGATTTGAGGCTCAAGTCTGTGTGACTACAGACTTGTCAAGCCTCACAGCTTGCCTAGAGGGCGCTTTTCAGGATTCTCTAGTGCCGACGCGGGTGAATTTCATACATGAGGTCACATGCCGACTAGACGTACCTGGCCTTGCTCAATACAAGTGAATTGAGCAAGGCCACATATGTCTAGTCTGAATATGACTGGAAATATGCAAATCATATACTTGTAATCACATGACCGCCCGCTCCTGGAACAGACATCAGAGGATCCTCACAGCGTGCACTATGCACGCTATGAGGATTCACAAGTCTGCAGTCACTTTAACCCCAAGCCTGGATAGCCCCTTTAAATTCAGGGCATAATACATAAAAGGAGGAAACCATCAAAAATAAAAAAAAATTACAATTTGTGAGATATTTGAACTAAGGAAGACATTTGGGTAGACACCGATTAAGGAAGGGATACAGAGGAGCGGCCTCCTAACTGTGACTTTCCAGCTGTTGTAAAACTACAACTTCCAGCATGCCCTGAAAGTCGCATTGGAGACTTAGAAACCCTTGATACGACCATGAAGTGTCACTGACTGAAAATAATGTTATCAATCAGTGTAATGTTCATTATAATACTACCATTCTTCTTCCACATAGTTCCCATTGCTAGCCTGATCGGGCTCCTTCCGTAAGAAAATTCTCAGAATTACAGAAAAATAAGAATATTTATCCACTGGAAGCAAATGACCCGAATGAATGGAGAATTCCCGATAACAGTGGGGTGCAATAAAATAATTAGAATATGAAATTATAAAGGGAATTCATCTGCATGATAAATGGATGGAGACAGATCATTACATTCTGTACATTTCTGCCGTTAATAGCTTCTCATGTCTGTATTAGTATCTCCGCAATGTAAGTAAAAAGAATCAATTATTATTATTATTACTGCCTCCATGGGATTTTTTTTAGACATTATAAAATAAAATATAGATATTCATAAATATCAGTGGGATGAATTCAGCACCTTGTACCCCATAATTACGTTTAATAACAATTGATTTATAAGGTCATACGGTAATTTTTTAAAAGTCCTCGCTGCCTATACCAATAATTAGAGCTCGGTTTTAGTTTCCTAAAGGGGCTGTATGAGACTATAAAAAAGGGTCTGTGTTTCCAATTATAGTATCAGTCTTTGTTTTCGGCTGTATCTGGTATGCAACATCTGCCACATTCACATGAAAGCGACGGAGCTGCAATCACGGACAAAGTCAGGAAAGGGTTAGGGCAGGTGCAGACCACTGTATTTCTGGTCTGAGTGCGATCAGACAAAAGATGGCATCAGACTCGGACCAATGTTAGTCTATGAGGCCGTGCACATGTCTGATTTTTTTCTCAGACTGATCCGACTGTGCCAATATTTGGATTGCAATTGGCCATGCAGGTCAATGAGTCCGTGGAAACCATCAGACTGCACTCGGATGACATCGGAGAAGATGGACACATTTGTATTCTCCATCTTCTTCTCATCTGAGAGAATTGGATCACGCTATGATGACACTCTGACCAACATGCTCAACATGTCTATGATGGGCTGGTGGCCTTAAAAGGTTATTACCAAAATCAGGAAAAGGGAAAACTTGATGATGCTGGGGTCCCAAGATCGGGTCCCTGAAATCCCAAAAACGAAGCTCTGCAGCCCTATCCCGAAAGAAGGAGAGGTGCGCATGCTCGGCATCTGCTCCATCCATTGTCATTGGGACTGTCGGAAATAGTCCTTGGCTTTCTTTAGCAGTCCAATATGCATATATATGAAGAGGAGGTCAAGCACATGCACTTCTTCTCCATACATGATGGAGCTCTGAAGCCTTGCTCTTGAGGTTTTAGAGCTCCACTCTCAGGATTGCTGGAGGTCCCAGAGGTCAAACCTCCAGCGATCATCAAGTTATTCCTTATCTTATGGATAGAGAATAACATGATTTGGGGAATAATCCTTTAACTATCAACCTGGGTAATGGGCATAGCAATAACTTGGGTCTCACAAGTCCAGAGGATCCTATTGAGAACTTTAAGTAGTTATTTCAGACCTTATGCTGGAGAATCAGAAATGCTAGCTTACAATTTCGGTAGTAGACTGACCCGCTTAATTTAGGAAAATGTTTGGCTTTGGTACTTCGCTAAAGTAAATCATATCTTCAGTAATTCTTATCTAAATTCTTACTTTCCCCTCATAGTTTTGGACAATTGCCTTCTACAACCACAAGTTTTGTTGCCACTGGCTGAAATTCCTGCCTGATGGGTTGGAAAATCTCCAGCCTGAGACTAGAAGGCTTACAATAAGGATTACGGTTTTCTACAATTCCATTTTTTTTCCTAACCATAAAGGTCATCAACTTGGGTTTTTTTTAAGTTTGTGGTTACAATGTGAACACAAATAAGTAAAGGTATTTCTAAACATGAAACAATTTCCCTTAAATTAAACAACGTGTCAGACAAATCAAGTGAATGGAAAGGTCTGATCATATCTCACACCACATCATGACTTGTTTGCCTGTAATGTGATGGCCAAATGTTATTCTGCCAGAGAAATTTTACTGTGAAAATAAACACACCAGAAAAACTAAGAATCCATTTACTATTTTCGTAAAAAATATTCTAAAAATAAAAAAAATGCACATTAAGGACCATGTCCTGGGCAAGAACTCAGACGTGATAGTTATCTGTGGGTTTCATGGTTAGATTAATTGGCCACTCAATACCCTTTTGTTACTAAGGTTGCTGACCTGATTTTTTTTTCTGGACAACTTATCAAAACATAATGGACAACTAACTATTTTTATGGCCTACTTTCTTATGCTGGAGCCATAAAAGCTGTAAACCGCTCATACTCTATGGCTTCCTTAGTAACAGTATAATTAGATTGTAGGGAGAGTTAAGTCACTCTTGTGAACACTGATGATTACTTCCAGCAACACATGCAGGAAGTCATGGTACCAGGATCTTAAACTATGGGAGTCTTCACAGAACAGTCTGGGACCTGGGAATACTGTAAAAGGCAGCTCTGCGAGACAGCCTGACATGGGAAGAAGCAGAGCAGCAAATGCAGTGAGTAGGATGGCACTGAGAAGGTGTGCGAGTTACCGGCATGATTCCCAGGATCCCCAGATAGGAACTCAGTTTTTTGGGAAAAAAAAATCAACTCCCTCCTGTTTTTACACACAGCCAATAGGGGATGAAGATGAAGTCTGCAGCAGAAAGAAGGGCCAAGCCAGCTTTGCAGTAACCATTTTACAGGTTACTTGCCTTCCATATAATTTCTCTCAATAGTTCACTAACTTCTATAAATGCATAAATAATAAAGAAAAACCTTTCAAAATTTCTAAAAAATATATATCAAAATTTTGATTTTCAGCTTTAAGGTTTTTTTTTTAAGTGACAGATTACTTTTCATTACTCTTCTTCAGACCAAGAGGTAATTTAATTGTCCAGTCAACTAGATTACCAATTTGTTTCAGACGGCAAGAGGTAACTAAACTTTCTTGAGAGGATGGTGCCGAGAGGACAATCGTCAAAAATCTATCCTCATGCATATGGGATTGAAATGAATCCAAATTGTCATGATGATAACCAGGCTCTGCTACCATGGTTGGCAAAATCAGTAACGCCATCTTATCAATTAATGTAGATTGGTAAGTAATGTCAGACAGCAGTTCATTCGGACTACCAGAGGACAGTATTCTGATGGACACCCTCAATCTACACAGAATCTGAGCACCTTCACTTATAAAAATCTCCTAAGAAATAGACCCTAGTAGTAGTGATGGTTTACAAAGTCACCTTCAATTGTGGTTCTCTTCTGCTAGTACCATTAATAGTTTGAGCAGTGGAGATTCCTCTGGTACACTTTGGCTATGTGCAGATGATGTCTTTATCAGGTGGATTTAACCTGAAAAAGGGCTAGAAAAAGTGCCAAAAAGAATGTACATATGCATAACAATTAGAGATGAGCAGACTGATTAGTGGTACTCCAATCCAGTGTCCAGCTCAGTGGTACTTGACGGCTAGGTGGGGAGTCCCGCAAATGTTTTACCTTCCGGCATCCCTGATACCCATTTTGATTAGCCAGGGCTTGTGTGACGTTATCTATGTGTCATGTTGTACAGATGAAATTGCTCCCGACCTGACAAATAAAATGCCACACCAGGGACGTCGGAAGATAAGAGATTCACGGGATCCCCCATCAAGCCGCCATGTACCACTGACCTGGACGCTGAAACAGAGTCCCGCGAATCGATCCGCTCATCACTAATAGCAATGTAAAAACAACATGTAGTGCGTATGTTCAGACTCTTTTTCCTTTGGAAGCTTGAAGCAGTTAAAAGAAGTGACCGGTCCATTCTTCTAGCAACTTCCGCTCAATATGACTACAGACAATTGAAAAAAAGAGGCAAACGGCAAAGGTGTTGCAAAAATTGTTAGAAAAGACATAAAGACGCTGCCGAAAAAACACCGCCGGCTTTTTTTCTGAAGCTTCTTTTGGAACAAAAACCCAGTGGGTACGCCGGCGTCTAAAAGACACATCCTTTAAGGTATGTCCGACCTTATTGGTAAATATTTACTTTCTAATATTATATCCATTATCCTGCAGTTTTCTACCTGGTTCTGATTTTGTGTCTTTTTAGACCAGTGTTTATAGCATTATCGACTACACCGTGCAACAATACATGTCACAGATATTGCCTAATAATGCTGCAAATTTCCTATTGTGTGGCCATTTTCTGGAAAACTACAGTAAGCACATAATGAGTTTTCAGTCCATTCCTTCACATATTTTTCTATAGACTTTAAAAAAATTTGATCTGAAATGTCAAAGGAAAATAATTCAGGCAAATGGTTCAGTAAAGCAAAGTGAATCGACGAGGCTTTCTGATAAATCAGTTTTTATTGCATGAATTCAGAAGATATGCAATTAGTTACACAGCTGGTAATATTAAAGGCTGGAAGATAGCGCAGACACTGACAGGCGGAACCCAGGCAGAATGAAAGGAAATTACTGCAAAGAAATGCCATGAAATGCTGGATTTTGTTTTCTGTTTTTAAAGGATACGACAAGGTCTGAGAGGTTTTCTTTTAAGTCCAAGATCGAATGGAAAAGCCAAAAGTGAAATGAAGGTGACAAGAAAAAAAAATGAGCGAAAGACAAAGTCACTCATCCATAGCAAAGTCACCGATTTTTTTCAGTATGGCCAGGCTGAAGTTTTGGCAGGAGTGGCTGCAGTCTTGGGCAGAACTTGACTTAACGTTCAAATACAGCATTGCAAATTAAAACATGAAAAAAAAAAACTACAATAATATAAAAAAAAAACTAACAATTGAAAATTAACTAAAGTACAAACAAATTCAACTTCTAGCTAATCTTAACATGATAAATCTAAATAATAAAATTGAATAAAAAATGTTCAAAAATTAAATATAAAAATAAATGAGTAAAAAAAACAACAAAATGATCTAGTAATTTAGAGCATGGACAATAGAATTAAAGGGGTTGTCCACTACTATTCAAAATAGCCCAATGTATTTTTATGATGAAAAGAAACTTCTTTCTAATTACCTCCCGCTGCTGTTTCTGCCTGTGAGCAGCGCTGTCACGGGCCGGTCACGGGCAGCACGTGACCCCCGCTGACGTCACGTCAAGTGAGGCATGACTCAACACTGGGGTCCCCGCGGAGGCTGCTGGGTTGTGGGTGGGGTTATTCCCCTGTGTCACACCCAACATCCACCGCGCGCTTTCCTAATGAATGGGGAGAGGGAGAGTGCGCGGTGGATGCTGGGTGTGACGCACAGCGCAACTCCACCCACAACCCAGCAGCCATCGTGGAACGCAGAAAAGGAGACCCCCGGCTGCATCCGGAATCATGATGTGACATCAGCGGATGTCAGAGCCGGCTGCAGCCGGGGGTCACGTGATGCCTGTGAGCGGCCAGTGACAGCGCCACTCACAGGCAGAAACAGCAGAGGGAGGTAATTAGAAAGAAACTTCTATGCAGCATAAAAACACATTGGTCTATTTTGTATAGTAGTGGACAACCCCTTTAACACACATTTAAAGGAGTTTTCCTCCTCCCATGCTTTATATCTGCCCCAGTTGTGCACTTGCCCGTATACCTTCCCAATCCCAAAGTCACCTCTGAATGCCGGTCCCATTCATGGTCTAATAACACCACGACATCTGTCTTCTTATGATTTCACATCAGATCTAACACTTTTCAAGGTTTTGAGTTGTGACGTCAACAAAAGGAAAGTAAAGAAGAAAGTAGTGGAAGCAAAGGTGCCTGGGGGAAGTAGGATCAAATGTCATTCAAGGTATATTTAAGAGGAACTTGTCACCTGATTATCCCAATATAAAGTATGGCCACTATACAAAAATTCAGTAAAAAACTCTACAATCTCCTCTGCAGTTCACAAAAAAAGATCTTTTATTATTCCCACAGATGGCACAGTCCATTTCGATGGGAGTAGTTGGTCTTGACTCCAACATCTCCTCTCTCCCTTCAATTGCTGTCCACCTTCCCAATTTCGTGCTGATGACTCATCCTGAATCATCCACACAGTGTTCCCGATCCTGTGGCGCCGCACTTTTCTGTGCCCTGCCGAAAGCAGAGCAAAGTCTTGTAATGCGCATGTGCTAGGAAAAGCCACAGAGCTCCCGTGACCCAGAAGTAAAGCCGGCGCATGCGCACTACAGTGCTTTGCTCTGTCCTCGGCACGGCAGAGTAAAGTGTGTCTGCATTGGAGCGTGATTGAAGGATACTGTGTGGATGATGTAGAACGCGTCATCCATGTGAAGCAGGGAAGGAGGACAGTGACTGAAGGAAGTAAAGATCCTCCAGATCAAAACCAGCAATGCCTATCGGACTGGACCGCACGTTTGTCGGTATAAAAAAGCTCTTTTTTGGGATCTGTAGAGGGGATTGGAGACTATTTAACAGCATTCTAGTATTCTATAAAAGAGGCCCTAATGGTGGTGGCTGCACTTTATATGTGAAAACCTTGACAGGTTCCCTGTAATCTTTTTGGGTAGTGGACACAAAAACTTAAAACTAGCTTTTGGGATTCTCATTATTTCCCATTTGCCTCAGTATAAATGTTATGGCTAACTACAGTATATAATTGTTATGGGGATACCTTAACAGAGAGGGGCCAGAAGATTGCGGCATCTGGTTACACAAACCCCTGCACGTATTAGATCTGCTTCACCTTCCTTTTAGCAATGCAGGTCTTCCTTGCTCTGTTCTCCATCCTGAATTGTCTCAGCTGTTCTGTGTTGGCCACTCCTCTCAGGTATGTATGCTCACCCCTTGCACTAGGGAATTGCTGGTGATCGTTTACAACTTCCTGGTTTAGTGTTGAAGGAGTAGTCTGAATTAGTAGCTGTCGATTAGTGCGTGGATTTGGTATTGTGTGTTTATCCTACTCCTCTTCCCATTTGGTTTGTCCCTCCTGTTCTGTTGATTTCCACTTGGTTATTTGGTGAGTGTATTTGTATGATTGTAGTTTTTTTATCCCTGTCTGTTTCCCCTGTCTGTCAGGTTTGTGCTATCCTATACACTTCTGTCCCATACTTCCCTGAGTGGGGGATGAAACAGATCAGATGTAGGAGCATAGCAAGGTATGAGACCCCAGCATCTCCACCATCATTGGTAATCTGGGGAACAGGGATAACCTAGGGTCCTCCTAGCTTGAGGGAAAGGGAAGGCACCCATTGCCTCAGGAAATCTTACTACAGTATCATGACAATAATTTTTTCAGTCTTATTAGTGATATAAAAACCTAGTGATGTGCTTGTGGCTGTGTGCTGTAGCCAATCTTAAAAGATCAGAGGTGCTGCTCTCACTCAATGATTTGTATAAAAAAAAAAAAGGCCGCCCAAAATATTCTCCGCCTGTCAGGAATAATCAAGCTGAATGTGCTACATTCTCATAATCTATTTTTTTTTTCTGTCTTAAATTCAGTGATAGAAAAAAGAAATATCCATTAGTCTGGAAACACATTAAATCAATAGACACAGCTGCTCCAAAGCCTAGAAAGTAAGTGACCCAAAGGTGTCATCCGGAATAAAACAAAAGATGGTCAATACGCTATTCTGTTCCACTGACATATTTATAACACCATGCATGAGAAGGATGGTCTGTACTTTCATTGCATCCCATAAATAAATCTACATGGGGGCGATCGGCATTGTTTTACATTCAGCGGGGCGCTAGGGTCAGAGATATCACAAGTTGTATGTTCTTCTACGTCCATTGTAGTTAATCAAGACTTGAGGAAATCAATACCCAAGTCCAATTGAAACAATTCCCTTGGTTCTTTGGCAGAAGGCTCGTGTCTCGTGGATTCATCCTGAATTCTGAAGGAACATATTTCTTTTTTTTCTTTCCGCTGCAAGCCTGAATATAAATGAAGGTATCTGACCTTTATTTCTTCTCGGGGGTCTTATGGGAGCAAAATGAAGTCTTCTATATTTCAGAAAATGTTTTGAATATGCTATAATTGAACAATTAACTCATAAGTTCTCCCCACTTCTTACTTTTTAGACTGCGTCCATGATAGAAATGGAACATGTAGGGGGAGGTAAGAGACGAGAAAAAGCTGCGTTCTGCCAAGCCTCCTTCCCCTTACTCTGTTATCAGCATATTGACAATTTGACCGTAATATTCTGAGACAGACTATTTGTTAAGAATCTGCTACCTGGTAACCTCATGGCATTTGTAGATGTTAAAGGGGATCTGTCAGTAGCATTTCCCACCCCAAACTATTTATATATGCATGCAGAGCTTTCAAAGAAAAGTCCAGCAATATCTTTCTATTACCAGTACGCTCCTCCATTACTGAGAATTAGGCATTTGAATTGATATACACATGATGCTGTAAAGCTATTTGTAGATCTGAAGCCTCTGTCACTCCAGCTCTACTCCCAGAGTAGCACCTCCTCCTGCTTAACTGATGTATCCTTTACCTGAAGTCACCCAACATACAGAATGTTAGTCAAGCAGAAGGCGGGTCTTGGCCAGGGAATAGAGCTGGAGTGACAAAGTCTTCAGATCTATAAATAGCTTGCCAGCCTCATTTGCATATGAATCCAAACACTGATTTCTCAGTACCAAGGGAACAGACTTCTCATGTAAAGATATTGCTGGATTTGTCTCTGAAAGAGCTACATGCACATATAAATAGTTTAGGGAGGGTGAAATCCTGCTGACAGATTCCCTTTAATGTAAACATGTATGGCTTTTGCATGAAGCAGACGCAAAATCTGATCTCAAGTGATCAACAATGGGTGTCAGCTGTCTTACAACATTTTCACTAGATGAGATTGGAGATAATTCTGATCACGGCTGTTTAATTGTCATGCACAGTGTGGGAAAGACTAAGTGCAACACGAAGGGATGAGGGGAAGGAAGCCCAGAAACTAGGGAAAGGGGGAGTGGAGACCCCTAGGCAAATCTAATAACACCCTGCCTCCCCTACCGTCCCTGTACATCCCTAGAGCTAGGCCCTGGATAGGGAGGGGGGTGAGCACTGGTCAGTCCCCACTATAAACTAAAGACAACAAGGGAGACAAACAAAGGGGGAGAAACTTAGCTTGAGCAGACTCCAGAGAGATAACACCAAATGTCCTCCAAGGGCACCAGAGAGGAAGCAAGCTGACTGCTATAGCTCCAAGCCTTCACAAGGCAAAATGAAAATATCACCGGTGACTCCCTGAAGCAGACTGAGATTTTATGAACACCCAGACCAAGGTGTGTCAATCAGAGCAGGAGGGAGATTGCCATTGGGTCCAAAAGTCTGAAGGATTAAGAAGGCGTTTGCAATGCCAAACGCAGAGACCTTCTGCAGCCAGATGCAGAGCGACTGTCTGTTGCATCTGACACACCCGTGACATTAATACCTTAGATGCCATAGCCAATATCTACTGTGGCATCTAAGGAGTTTGATAGAGGGAGGTGGTTCCATATGTCAGCCAATTGGTCACCCTGTAATGTGATGTTCTACAGAACTAGTCCATTCTGTTAAATTACACATTTAGTCCTGGCAACCTAAAAAGGTTTGTTCAGGCTCGGGACAAAAGTCTTCATTCACTCAATGTGACTGCAAACTGCCAAATCACCAATTTTCATACTTGCGGTCACATTCCGACTAGACTCATCTGACATCTTTCAATTAACTTCTATTGAAAGAATCTGAGCGTGTCTCCAAGTTTGCAAATTGCAGAAATGTGGTCACATGACTGCCCACTCGCACCGGAAATCGTCACATAAAGTGACTGCAGACTTTTATACCAAGCCTGGACAACCGCATTAAAGGGAAAGGAGAAGTTAACATTCATCTCCCACGTACGTTTCTCATTACTGAACAGATTAAAGAGGTAGAAGGCAATCATTCTGTAATCACCTATGATTGGAGGAGTTTAAAGTATTTTTTTACCCAACATGCATCAGTAACGCTATTAAAACACCTGATGGCAATTTATATAACAGGTGCTTTCTTCGTCAACCATTAGACAAAGTGGTTATTGTTATAAAATGGGTTTTAGAGTCTTGGTTATTAGACATACTTCCTCCCCATCAGGTGTGCATTACAAAACATCATTAGTCACATACAAAGCAAGTTACATCTTGCAAAGCAATTTTCTAACCAGATCATATAAAATAATGATGATTTTATCTTTTTTTTTTGTTACTGCTTGAGTTTTTTTGTGTTTTCAGAGGGCAAGAATTCTCATTAATCCTGCGTACAGTCATAAAATCCAAGAACTGTCTCTTCTATATAACGGGGGATTAACTACGATGTCAACAAGTCTGTATCCCAGAACCTCAAGTAATGACAAAGATCAATTTAATGTGCCGCTCTAAATTCCTTAAGACGCGCTGAACTGTAAGGATAAACGGATCCTGACTATTTTTCATTATAAAGTTTTTAAACAAAGTTATAAAATTGTCTCCATGTATATATTAAAAATGCTTTCATTTTGTGGGTGATCTATAATATTAACGGGGATCTGACCTTGACCGCATTATAGGACCAGACAATGATTAAGCATTTAATAGCACAATTTAGGGGACCCCATGTATACATCCCAGCTGTCCCGGACTGTCCCAGAGACTCTGGATTTCCTAAAGAGTAGGCATGCTTCCATGACGCTGTCACCTCTCCATGTTCCTGGGGAGTTCTGTAATTTTTAGGAGGTCTATAGTCGGTAGTTATCGAGGACAAATTCCAAAAATTAGGAAAAATTTGGATATCTTTATCCCTTGTGAGCTGCAATAATTTTTGGAATTTTTCATTCGCCTTGTCAGGGCTTTTGCATGGACTGAGGAACAAAAATCAGATAACTGGAAGTGAGATGGTTGCATCTTTGTTTCTTTTTTTTAGTCTAATAAGGAGTCTAGTCTGGTCTCTATTTTTTTAGGTGATTTGGTATGGGCTTTAAATTTGTTTTGGGTTTCTGGTTTGGGGTTTGTACTTACTTATGGGGTTTAGTATTGACTTTAACTTAAAGGGGTAGTCACAAAATGCAAATTATTTTTTATCCTAAATCCCTCTCTATTTATTGCCATAATCTCATCTATTTTTCAATATACTTTAATAAAGAATTCCCTATCCTTCCCTAACTACACTAGCTAACTTCTTTTTTTTTTCAACTTCTTTTTTGATTACACTTCATTTTAGAATTCCTAGTGCATTGTGGGATACGTAAACCAATCGTCATCAAGGGCAGAGGCTCAGATCAATAGTAACGAATTGGCAACAAAGCGCACTGTCAGTTCGCGGAGTAAGAATAGCAGGGGAGCACAGAAAAGTGCCACCCCTGCAAGTGACGGCACTTGCGGGGGCGGTGCTGTTTTCTGCACGGTGGGTATTCATCTTACAAAGTGCACTGACAGTACGCTCTGTTGCAGGCTCGTTACTAATGATCTGAGCTGGCAACAGAGCGCACTGTCATTATGCACACAGTGCTGAGACTAGCCCAGCCCCTGAAATGGAGGTCAACGATGATGTTTCATTTCAGGGACAAGGCTGTGCAGTGACCACAGCCTTGCTCCAGATGAGGCTTCCTTTGAATATCCCAGTATGCACTGGGAATTCTCAAACAAAGTGTCATCAAAAAGGAAGTTGCTAAAAAAAAAGAAAATAATTTAGATAGTGTAGTTAGGGAAGGATAGGGAATGTCTAATTAAAGTATATTAAAATATAGATTAGAACATGGTATTCAATAAATAGAGATTTAGGATGAAGAGTAATTTGCATTTCGGACCCCTTCAGGGGTAAATGTATGTCTATAGGGTCTACTCTGTGCTCTGTATTAGACCTTTGGCTCTAATTGGGGTCTGGATTAATTTTAATGGATTCATTTTAGAGCGTGATAAACAAGATTGTATATACTATTGCAATGCAAAAAGTATAGTTTGGAGGTGTGCAATACATAAATATATTTTACGTGGTTCACAAGGCATCACTTTTTGCCAGAATGACCCAATCCCAATAGGATCATGAATTTACGATGTGAAAACAATCTTATGTCATCAGAACGAATTAATGATCACAAACTAGATTGTATCATCAATATTGGAAAAATAAGGATGTAACTAAAGTAACTAAACTTTGAAAAAAAATGTAAAGTATGTAGCTAAGGAGGTAGGAGTACGGATACAACAGAAAACTACTTTATAATGAGTCCGTACCCCATGCTCTGTGTGCGCCCCCAGGCAGGAGCTGGGCTTTCCTGCCTCCTGAGCTGCGTATTTCTCAGGGGTCTTTTGAGTGATGGATGGGTGTCTCAGGACTTGGATCTCCACCTAAAAATCAAAACAGTTCAAAATTTAGTTACTCTTTAGGTCCAGCCCCAAGAGCTGCCCTGGTAGTGTCTAAATCTGGACGGGAACGGGCATAGTTTACATAAACCTTGCCCTTATGAGTCGGGGTTAAGCCCAAATTTACCATTGTTATCTGAAAAATCTGACTGTTGGCAACTATGAAATTGCTTTTAAAAATATACTTAAACTTATAAAGTGATAAAATGGAAATCTATTAGTTTTCCAAATTGTATCCTTTTTTTTACATTATCTTTTGATAATATAGTTATAAAAAAACTTTGGGCCCTCAATTATCAGAGCAACCAATCAGAACTCAGCTTCCTTCAGTTTACTAGAAAAATGCCATGTAATTGACCAGCTTTCCTATTAGACAGTTTGATAAATGAGGCTCTTTGATTGCATTTGGGGGTAAGAATATTTGAGGATAGTAAATTATAAAAATAATTTTAAAAAAATTCACCTTTAGAAAGCAATAATTAAAAAAAACGTCAATGGCTCCTACCTTTCCCTTGAATTTGCATCATTTTTAAACCTCAACTTTGAAAATTTGCATCTCCTGTATAAGTGTCAGCGCTTTTTTAAGACACAGTAAAGCACATACCCTTGGAAATAATTACTAAGGTACCTATGACCCATCCCTCCACAATATAAATAAAAACACTATCACATTGACATTGCATTTCAGAAGTCAGCATCAGGTGACACCAAGATTTGATCAAGTAAGCATTTTTATCAATTAATTTTCTGCTGTGACCTTTACAATCTAAGATTTCAAATTGAGTCCACCCAGACCCATGTTCATTTCATAGGCGTGCACGTGGCCTTCAGATACAGGAACTTCTCAATTTTTAGTATATTTTTCATGGAATTCTGTTTTAAACAGTATATACATATATATGGATATAGATATACATATTTATCTAATATATATAATTGTCTTATTCCTTCTGTCTGTCTGTCCTTCTATCCAGGAAACCCCGCGTCGCTGATTGGGCCGGCCACGGCCAATCAGCGACGTGGGATTTCAGAAAAAAGATGGCGGCCGTTAGCGGCTCATCTGCCGCACGAAGGTCAGCGGCGATGCAGCCGGGAGATGAGCGGCGCTAGCCGGTCATCTGACGGCTGCTCGCAGCAGAACTACCCCGACCGGGGGCGCCGCTGACCTTCATGCGGCTACCGTCGGGAGATCAGCGGCTAGGACCGCTGATCTCCCGACGGTAAGTGTGAAAGGAGGACCCGTGAGCGGCGCCGCCGGTCGCGATGCTTCTGCTGCGAGAAGCCGCTCATCTCCCGGCTGCTCGCAGCGGAAGTACCCGCACAGCAGTGCCGCTCCCGGGCCCACACCAATCAGCTATATTGGCGCCAAGTTTAAACACCGCTCTGCTGATTGGTCGCGGCTGATTGGTCGATATTGGCGCGAAATTTAAACACGCTCTCCGGCCCTCACTAACACGGTTCGCTGATTGGTTGCGGCCGCTGGCTGCGACCAATCAGCGATATTAGCGCCAAATTTAAGCACCGCTGTGCTGATTGGTCGTGGCCACCGGCCGCGACCAATCAGAGATATTGGCGCCAAATTTAAACACGCTCTCCGGCCCTCACTAACACGGTTCACTGATTGGTCGCGGCCGCTGGCCGCGATCAATCAGCGATATTAGTGTCAAATTTAAATACCGCTGTGCTGATTGGTCGCGACTGCCCGAAGCGACCAATCAGCGATATTGGCGCCAAATTTAAACACCGCTCTGCTGACTGCGCCCGGTGTACCGCATACATATTCTAGAATACCTGATGCGTTTGAATCGGGCCACCATCTAGTATACATATATATGTATATACAGACCAAAAGTTTGGACACATCTTCTTATTTAAAGATTTTTCTGTATTTTCCTGACTATGAAAATTGTACATTCTCAATGAAGGCATCAAAACTATGAATTAACACATGTGGAATTATATACTTAACAAAAAAGTGTGAAACAACTGAAAATATGTCTTATATTCTAGGTTCTTCAAAGTAGCCACCTTTTGCTTTGATGACTGCTTTGAGGACTAACTGACCTTCATTTCTTAAAGTATTGGATTATCAGCACGATAAGGAGTTTGTGCAGGTTGGGAATAGATGGGGATTGTGCCTGAAATGTAAATAATAATATAATCTTTATTTTTATATAGCGCTAACATATTCCGCAGCGCTTTACATACATTATCGCCAAGAGTCAAATATGTCTTTGTTGTGATCTCTGCAGACCGGAGACTCTGAGTCCTGGCTGGAGAAGTTGACTTGTCAGTCTGGGCCAGATGGGAAAGACAGGAAAAGTGAACAATTTAATCAGAAAGAACGTCAGCTGTAAGTTACTATATATAACTGTTCTGCAATCTCCTATATGTTCTGCAGGACTGGGATCTATCAATATATGACACCATATGGCGGTAATATCAGTGCTGGTCTTTGTATAAAGATTATTTTCAGTAACTGCACGGTCATCTGCTGAAGTTCTACTACATCCACTATCTGGGTGCGCCACTATAGTTGTAATCAGGGTTACCTGGTTAGCGGCCCACTCAGAAGTTTCGCCCTTCCCTGAACCAAAACCCTAGCTACGCCTCTGCTGCACACTTGTGAATTCTTACAGCGCTCAATATGCGAAATGTCAGGATTCTCCGGTGCCAACGCCAGGAGCTGGTGGGTGTGTGACCACAAGTATGAGACTTGCCTACATGTGGTCAAATGCCAACTATACATCCGCAGCCTCACTCAATACAAATAAATTGAGCAAGGCCGAACACATCTAGTCGGAATGTGGCCAGAAGTATGCATATCGCTAGGCAGATCATGTTGCGATTTCTAGCAAATTTATTTCACTTCAATGCTGGATTCACAGCCACACAGCAGAGTGCGGTTATATAATGTCTAAGTCCTGTGAGACAGGAGATTAGGAATCCATCTCTCTGTGTCCTGTTTTTAGAGACAGTATAAGGACTAGTCAAAAAGAAAAAAATAGGGCATGCCCAGTATAGGGACTAGCCTCCACACACAAGCTCTGAGAGAACTGAAAATTAGAGACAGAGCCTGCAGAGCAAAAAACTGTGGAAAAATACAAGATACAACTCATATAATATCCAGACATAGTATAATTCCTCATGTGACAAGTGACGGATTATCCTGAAAAGTTAACTGAAAAAACAGGTACTCTTTATTAATGAGTGTTGTAATTATGGAGCTATGTGCCCTCTTTGTCCATGGATCCTAAATCACTGTTGCCCGTGTGGTCAATCTGCCACTAGGTCCCCCATGTTATATACATGTACTACTATTTATTTACTTACTGCAGGGTATTGGCTCATTGTTTTTATCCTAGGTTTAATCCTTGTATCATGCAGCGCCCCCTAGGCTCTGCAATAGGTATAACACAGTACATCCTGTCCCATCTGTAGATTATTACATTTTTCTTTTCTCATTTATTATACATACTGTGTTGATTTAAAAAAAAAGTGTGATGACACTTTCCATTAGAAAGTAGATGTTCTTTGCTTGTACATTAATTAGGCTTCGTAATCAGCAGAACATATGTTTGATTATTTATACAGTATTCCAATGACAGGTGTACGAGAAGGAAATAGTGTATTGCTGATGAGCAGTAAGTGCTGAGAAATTGCTTCTCCATATACACGGTGTTATGGAAGGAGATGTACGCAGCAGGTGTGCTCATATATTATGGGATGAAAGTAGGAAAGAAACTTCTGCCAATTTCAGAAGAGCAACTTATTTAGGTATTTGATAAAATTGTAGAAGACATCATGATGGGATTGGGGTGCAAGTTCTGCTTGCCCAGGCTCGTGGTCCTCCTGTATAAACGCAGGTTATGTGACCTAACAGCTACCACTTGTCAGACACATCTTTATCTACAGGTTAGGTGATAAATGTCATATCATTGACACCCAACAAATGCTCGAACAGGTGCTCCCAGAGCCCCTCCATTCCGCCCTGCTGCAGCTCCAATCAATGTCTATAGTTCTACAGAAACAGCAAAAAGTTATCTCTGTCTTCTTGACTTTGGATGTACCGGTATCTTGCTCGTTTGACCTTGTGGTCTTGCAACGAGAAGGAATTGGAGCCTCAAGATCCTACTGTTGGTGATTAGTGATGAGCGAATCCGTGGATGTTCGGGTTTGGCGGGTTACCAGTTTGGTTTGGGTACCAGAACGGTACCCGAACTCAAACCTAGACCCCATTCAGATGAATGGGGGGCCCAGACATCCGTAGTTTCCCATGCTGTCACCTGTGTGACAGTGTGGGAAACAAAGGCTCTGATCGTCGGTAAGATCGTTACTGCCGGTCAGAGTGCGGCGTTTCCCACGCTGTCATAGAGGTACAAAGGTTACCACCGGTCACAGGCGTCGGCTGATGAGAGTACTACTCTCATCAGCATATACCTGGTCTCGCTGATAGCAGGGGTCCGTGCATGGGGTCCGTGCAGGGACACTAAGTGTTCGGTACGGACCCTGAACTTTACTGTTTGAGTTCGCCCATCACTATTTGTGATCAGTAGAGTCCCAGGGATCAGACATTTATTGCTTATCCTCTGGAATAGAAAGAAAGACTTGTTAATCAACTCTAGCCAGATGTAAAAAATAAAAAGTAAAAGGAGTCAGGGAACTTTGGCTCTTCTCTCCATATCTTGCTCATTTTCTAAACTATGAGAGAATTCAACATGCACTATAAACCAGTTTTCAGGCACATACAAGTTTTGCAACTTTTGGTGTTTTTTGACATCCCACCCAACCACAATCCTGCAGATTAATTATAATTTATGCCAGAAAACTACTCCAGCTTTAAGATTTTAGATTCTACTGCACGGGAAGCCCACAAGATTTGCCAAATTATTTAAGACTTTTCTTCAAATCTGGGGATTGTTTAAGAATATGTTTCTGTATATAATTTAAAACAAAGTTAAGCAAAGAAAATGATGATACATTCCCTTTAAAGAACCACCCCAGTGTTTTGTAATTTCCCCTTCCTTTGAGCTACCAGTAATGTTTGTTAAGTGCATGTAATAAAATACTTATTTGTTGCTTTCTTCTGCTGTTTCCAGCGCAGCTCCGGACCTCATCTGCATCATGTGACTACAGCTTGTGTGACTACAGTTATGCAACCAAAGGATATTTCTTATCTTAATATAAGTCTATGAGAGCCTCATACTGATTCTCAGACACACGGTGTATGAGCCGACTGATCACAACTGCGGTCACATGATGTAGGAGCAGGACCGGAGCAGCGCTGGAAACGGCAGAAGACGGCAACCGGTAAGTATTTTAATGCATACAGTGGACTTGCATTACTGATAGCTAACGATACTGAAATGTAAAAAATGCTTTAATTCCTATTCCATGAATGGATTATAAAGCACTGTTACATAAACATACGAGAGAAATGTATTATTTCTGGTGCACCAGTCTCTCCTCCAGGGCTGTATGCAACAGATTTTTCAACAGTGCACACATTCTGTTAATGAATCTGATGTTTTATTAATACAATGCCAGGTTGGACGTCTTTTCTTATCTGTCCCTAGTTAGACAACTATCTTTTGAGATCTTTAGTAAATGAATTGACATGTCCTTAAATCTCCTTCAACTTTCACCTTTAGATATAACTCCAGACCATTTTTTTGGAAATGCACACAGAATAATGCCATAGTTTGGCTTGTCTTTACCCAGGAATAAGATCAGGTTTTCTGTCCTAGTCCTCAATCTAAATACTGTAGCTAAGGCAGTTTGGCACATTGGTGCCCCCTGTGGAACTTAGCACTTAGGGCACATGAACCTCTAGACTCCTATCCTTAACATTAGTCACCAACATGTGAATGGGCCAGATCTTATGACCCACCAGTCAGAAGAATTAAGAGGAAGTTTATTACTTTTCCTGGTACAATAGGGCTTCAGTAAATTGGTCTGTGTCTGATATTGCAGCTTAGACAAGCCACTATTCCCTTAGCTTTGAGCATCTAAAGACCCCTATAGATCACACATTGAGAGTGCATTCTTGGAAAACTCTTTTAAATATATTTATATAATTTATATATTCCTGATATTATATATATAGGAGTATATAAATTACTATAATTTTTCTTTTTAATATTTCGAAAAGTTTAACTTTCATCATGAACGTCAGTTGCTCCATCATCTGTGTATCCTGAGATCTCCATTTCTCCAACTAGTTGTACAAGTTTTCTTGACCAAGGACCAAACTCTACGTTGCACACAGATTGATATCAGAGCTGAAGTGAAGGAACAACACGCTTAGGTATAACAATGGAAACATCTTCTCTAAGCTTTTCCAACAACAAAATCAATTGTTTTCAGGCAGAACGCCAGAGTTATCAGCCAAGCTCCTACAGCAACATTGACTATCAGTCAGACTGCGAATTGAGATCAAAGTTCTGTACACAAAGTAGAAGCCCACACATGACCCAGCACTCCAATACATTATAGGGTACATTACAAGGGGTTACGACCCTGGACCACTCTCGTCTGGGCATTAGTGATTGGTCTACAAATCACTACCTAAATGATAAAGGTCCCCAATTTGGGACCTAAACGTCGCCACAGCCACATGGGCTATTAAACAATTTTTTTTTTCACTTTACAATTGAGTGCTTTAATAGAAGGTCACCAACAATTTTGTCCATGTTTGTATTTAGTATACAATGAGAGTCTGTCAGCACAAATTTAGAGTTCAAACCAAGCACCTGCACTTGATACATCCTTGGCGTTGTCAAAAAGTTCAGTGATCCTTCCTACCTACTTGTTTTCCATATTTTCCCTCCTCTTCCTTATTTGCCAACCCTGGTTGTGATAGATGAAAAACAAATAGAATGTAAGAGTAAGAAGGGACCTCCAGGGTCCTCGTGTCCACCCCTCTGCTCAATGCAGGATTCACTAAACCATCTCAGACAGATGTCTGTCCAGCCTCAGTTTCCATTGAAGGAGACCTCACCACCTCTCGTGGTCGCCTGTTCCACTCAGTGATCTCCCTCACTGTCAAAAAGTTTTTTCTAATATCTAATCTGTATCTTCTCCCTTTCAGTTTCATCCCATTGCTTCTCGTGTTTCCATGTGCAAATGAGAATAAGGATGATCCCTCTATATTAAACTAGGTGCTCTAAACTACCTGGCCATGCCAAAGACGAACCGAGCGCCTGTGTCTGTAATTTTGTTCCGCAAGACTTCCTTAAACCCAATTAAAGACCGGGCGATTTTTCATTTTTGCGCTTTTCTTTTTTCTTCCCCTTCTTCCAAGAGACATAACTTTTTTTTCTGTCAACATACCCATACGATGGTTTGTTTTTTACATGACGAGTTGTACTTTTGAATGACACCATTTACTTTAACATTCAAAGTACTGGAAAAACAACGTGCATTGAAACTGTTCAAGAAAAATGCAACTTGAAAGTGTTTTTGGGGTTTTGTTTATACATAATTCATTTATTGGAAAAAATGAATCTAAATGATGATTTTCCAGGTTAGTGTGATAACAACAATACCAAACTTATATTGATTTTTTTTTTATTTAAGTGGAGAAAAAAAGTTTGTAAAAAAAATTATTTTTCCTTGAGTAAATTCCAATACTCTTGCTATTTTTCCATCTATTGAATTGTGTGATGGCTTGTTTTGCTGCTTGGTGAGCAGACTGTTTTGTTTATACCAATTGGGGTACATATGATGTTTTGATCAATTTTTTACTTTTTTTAAGGGAGGAGTGGTGACTGAAAAACAGCAATTCTGCCATATTGATTTTTTTTCCCTTTATGGCGTTTAGCTATTGGGTTAATTAATTTGGTTAATTAATTTTACATTGTTTGCCCAGACTTTCACTGATGTGGTGATACCAATTCTGTTTTTTTTTTAACTGTATTCTTTAGTCCCCTTAGGGGACTTGAACCTACAATCATTGGATTGCTTATACGTACTATTCATACTTGTACTATGACATAGCAGTACACAGTGAAAATCTTCGTATACTATGAAGCTGGGCCAGTGCCTGGGCTTTACAGGCATGCTCAGATGTCAGTGATGGGGGCCTTCGGTAGGTCCTTGTCTGCCATGGGTAACCCATTGGTGCCCTGCGATTCTATCCTAAGAAGTAATACCATATATCTGTCTCATAAGGACGGATTAGAGGATCATTCTGCAGTCCTCCAAAATTAAACCTCCACAGGATATAAAGGACAGAATCAATAAGGCAGACGAGTAGCTTCTGGCAAGAAAGTGTTGGCCAATCCATCTCTTTGTATATAGCTGTGAAGATAAAACAGAACACTATTGTAAAACATCAGACAATGGACCCAGTGCTTAAAGCTTTGTTCCAGCGTTTGAGTAATATGTAGCTCCAGCAAATGGAAAAGTTGGAATAGGATTAAACTTTAGCATCAAAACATCGAGTTTGCAAAATGTATCAAGCCCAATATACAAGGAGACAGCGTTACGTAATGAAACTGACCGCGAGTTACAGGTCTGTTTACTTAAAAATAGGTTATTAAAGGGGTTCTCCAGATATAGAAAATATGTAAATAAAGATCTCATTGTAAATAAATTCCTTTACTTAGTAAAATGCCCTCTTTTTGTCCAGTGGGGTAATCACTGTAGAATAATAAAATATCTGTCAATTTGTTACACTTACAGAAACCTAAGAGTGTTAAAGGAATCTGTCAGCAGGTTTTTCTATGTATTCTGACAGCAGCAAGATGTAGGGGATGATATCCTGATTCCAATGATGTGTCACTTAGTTTACAGGGTACAGCAGTTGTGAAAAAATCAGTTTCATCGCTGCAGATATATCAGTGCTATGAATGCTGAGCTCTATATAACCCCAACCACACCATTGATTGGCAGCTTTCTGTGTGCAATGAAAATTGACAGAAAGCTGCTAAATCAGTGGTGGGGGTGAGGTTGGACTAGGAGGCATGAGACACCTAGTCTTGTAGTGATAATCCCCTGCTGATAAAACCCTGATTGTATAGCAACAGCAACACACAACCTAGTAAGTGACATATCTCTGAAATCAGGGTCTTAGTCATTACATCATGCTGCTCTCAGACTACATAGCAAACACCTGCTGATGGATTTCCTTTAATAGGGCATCTACCTGTAGGCATGTACACCATGTAAAGGAAAATGTGCTCCTAGAGGATATTTTGATCTAATATTGCAAATACCACGGGTGCTGAGGTAAGAAGAGGCTGTTCACACTGCTGTCCATCCTGTGTATCTGATGAAATACTGGAGATACCAGGGTGCTGAGGTAAGAAGATGCTGCTCACTCTGCTGTCCACCCTGTGTATCTTATCTAACACTGTAGATAATACAGGTACTGAGGTAAGAGGAGGCTGCTCACACTGCTGTCCACCCTGTCTTTTTGATCTAATGCTGGAGATATCAGGGGTTATGAGGTAAGAAGGGACAGCTTACACTACTATCCACCCTGTGTATCTAATACTGGCAGATAACAGGGGTACTGAGATAAGAAGAGGCTGCTCACACTGCTGTTCACCCTGTCTATCTGATCTCATACTGGAGATATCAAGGGTGCTGAGGTAAGAAGAGGCTGCTCACACTGCTGTGCACCATATCTATCTGATCTAATACTGAAGTTACCAGGGGTGTGGAGGTAAGAAGAGGCTGCTCACACTGTGTTCCACCATGTCTATCTGATCTAATACTGGAGATACCAGGAATGCTGAGGTAAGAAGAGGCTGCTCACACTGTGTTCCACCATGTCTATCTGATCTAATACTGGAGATATCAGGGGTGTGGAGGTAAGAAGAGGCCGCTCACACTGTGTTCCACCATGTCTATCTGATCTAATACTGGAGATACCAGGAATACTGAGGTAAGAAGAGGCTGCTCACACTGTGTTCCACCATGTCTATCTGATCTAATACTGGAGATATCAGGGGTGTGGAGGTAAGAAGAGGCCGCTCACACTGTGTTCCACCATGTCTATCTGATCTAATACTGGAGATACCAGGAATACTGAGGTAAGAAGAGGCTGCTCACACTGTGTTCCACCATGTCTATCTGATCTAATACTGGAGATACCAGGGGGACTGAGGTAAGAAGAGGCTGCTGACACTGCTGTCCACCATGTCTATCTGATCTAATACTGGAGATACCAGGGGGACTGAGATAAGAAGAGGCTGGAAAGGGTAACTTCCTGCTCTATGAGCCACAGGTCGCAGTAGTGATCTGCCTCAGCCAGTAATTGGCTCAGTGGGCATCTTCTGCCATTTCCATTGTGTTGAGATAGAACCAAGAATTAGATACCATCTTTGAACAAGTAAGCATTTGAATGGGAGATAAAAGGGATTAATTAATATTGTTTCTTTTATTTTTTTTATTCTGAGATGCTTCAAAAATATATTTTTTATCTACTGGACAGTCCCCTTTAAAATGGATCTCTTCTTTGGATACTGTCTTTAAATTGGGAAGATCTGCCAGGGTGCCATGCTGTTAAGGACATCAGCAATCAGCAGTATTGGCGGGGAACATGGCATTATGTGTTTTTTTTATTCTCTGCAGTGCCGCCCCAGGGCAAATAAAGAATTACACAATACAATGCTGATTTCTTTATGCCGGGTCCTCCAGATAAGGAGTTTTTTTTTAACTGGCTAAAAAGGGAATTCTAAATACGGAACTTCCTTCAATTTTAAAATTACATTTTCTACACCAGACATCCTCCTTATGGGCAAATGGATATATAAAAAAAATTGTGTGAAAGGCTGAGCCAGGATATATCTGACATGTAGGCGAATGTGAATTGTAGAAGTAAAAAAAAAAATAAACCATCCTCTTAGCAGCAATTAATGTCATAGGAGATTACTTCCTCTAAAATTAAGACTTTAGCTCCTTTGTACTGACGCGTAGATAAATAATTACATTATATGTTCTTCTAAGGGCTCAAACCAGGAACCCTGCAAGAAGGTGAAGCCCATTCCTCTCCTTAGGACAATAAATATCTCGCAGGGAAGGTGCGGTGCCACTGACAAATTACAAGGTTCCTAAGACTCCACATCTGTTTCCAATACAAGTTCCAGAACATGGTTGGATTCCACTGGAATCCACATATTTGTACTTGGTTCTGTTTATTTAGGAAAACTATTGGCCAAGTCTTAAAATCCTGATAAAATACTATGTTTAATTGGCTCCACAAACTTTAAGTCGATTTACTAACTGACCCAAATAATAGAGCTGCTGAGCCAAACTAGACAAGGTCATTATGTTAAGATGAAAGAACTACAGCATTACCATTTAAATGATATATTTTCTCTGTTCTTTTACATTTCCATGTGCAGTAATGTTTTCCAATCTGGGTGGAACTTTATATCATGTTTACCTTGTACTATTTACCCAGGACTAAAGTAGCGGAACCACAGTAACTGACACAGTCCTGTAAGTGAGATAAATGGTTATTAAATTATGTACCAGGCATGGACAATGAAAAAATGGATGACAACTAGTGATGAGCGAGCACTAAAATGCTCGGGTGCTTGACCCGAGCAACGAGCCCAATATAAGTCTATGGGAAACTCGAGCATTTTTCTGGCGGTTCCCCCCCGGCGGTCTGCAGAAGGTCAAAAATTGCCCAAATCGATGGGAACAGTGCTCAATTAAACATCAGGCAGGCAGAATATATAGGCAGACAAGCAGGCAGGGTATATAGGAGGGTGCATGAAAAACATAGCAGGGCACTTGGAACACACTAGTGCCCTCCGATTTTCATGCACCCGTCTCTTTAAAAAAGCCGGCCGGCACCCGACAATTTAGACAAGAAGGAATAGAGCATCACACATAGATTAGATAGATAGAAACATGTCAGTCACATATATAATAAGTACAGTGATAGTGTTGGTTACTGTACTTGTCATTTAGTGTTAAAATAAAGGATTTATTTTAAAAAAAATTGGCGTGGGGTTCCCCGTAATTTTAGGCTCTAGCGGAGGTTAAGCAGACGGCTGGGGCAGATGTTTGAAGCCTGGGAAGGGGTAATACCCACGGAGCTTCCCAGGCTACTAATATCAGCCCCCAGCTGAATACCTAGCCTTTACTAGCTATTAAAATGGGGGCCCCAAAAAAAAAATGACGTGGGGTCCCCCTATTTTAATAGCTAGCAAAGGCTGGGCAGACAGCTGGGGGCTGATATTAATTGCCCAGGAAGGGTGCCATGAATATTGGCCCCCTGCCAGGCTAGAAACACCAGCCGTCAGCCGCCCCAAAAATGGCGCATCCATAGGATGCGCCAATTCTGGCACTTAGCCTCGCTCTTCCCACTGCCCTGTAGCGGTGGCAGTGGGGTAATAGGGCTGGGGTTGATGTCAGCTTATAATGCCAGCTGACATCAAGCCCAGGTTAGTAATGGAGAGGCGTCTATAAGACACCCCCATTACTAACCCCATAGTCAAAGTTAAAAAAAAACACAAACACCCAGAATAAAGTCCTTTAATTGAAATAAACACACAATTCTTTAATGTTCTAAATTAAACCATACTTACCATCACGCCCATTCCAGCTGAAGCCAATGATCTCCTGCAATAAAAGAAAAATAATAAAGCAACATCATCCTTACCTTCCCATGGTTCCCAGGACAGCTTCAGCTCTGCTACATTCACATGACAGGCTGGATCGCAGCAGAACTTTGCCATCCAGCTTGCCATGATGTAAACACTGAGAAGCTCCTCAGTGAAGCTCCTCAGTGTCTGGCTGTGACGGCATCCAGATGAGCCGAGTTCATGTCCAATGAACTCAGCTCACCTCATGTACGTCACTGACAAAGTGGGAGAATTCTCCTGCACATGCGGTGCCGGCAAATGACGTCACTGCTTGAGCAGGAGAATTCTCCCACGCTGGGATGGCATTGAGATGGCAGGCTGGATGGTAGCAGAACGCTGCCATCCAGCTTGTCATCCTTCAGAGACACTGCAGAGCGCAAGCATGCCTGCGCTCCTAAGTGTCTCTGAAGGATGGCATGCTGGATGGGGGTGTGTCTTATAGACGCCTCTCCATTACTAACCTGGGCTTGATGGCAGCTGACATCAACCCCAGCCCTATTACCCCACTGCCACCGCTACAGGGCAGTGGGAAGAGCGAGGCTAAGTGCCAGAATTGGCGCATCCTATGGATGCGCCATTTCTGGGGCGGCTGACGGCTGGTGTTTCTAGCCTGGGAGGGGGCCAATATTCATGGCTCCCTTCCTGGGCTATTAATATCAGCCCCCAGATGTCTGCCTAGCCTTTGCTAGCTATTAAAATAGGGGGGACCCCACGTCATTTTTTGGGGGGGGGTCCCCCATTTTAATAGCTAGTAAAGGCTAGGTATTCAGCTGGGGGCTGATATTAGTAGCCTGGGAAGCTCCGTGGGTATTACCCCCTTCCCAGGCTTCAAACATCTGCCCCAGCCGTCTGCTTAACCTCCGCTAGAGACTAAAATTACAGGGAACCCCATGCCAATTTCCTGGCAGGAAAACACATGTACAATCCGCATGTACAATCCGCATGTACAATCCGCATGCATTTTTTTCTGCCAGGGAGATGCAGAAACACTCAGGAAAAATCCGGAGCATTGCTGCATCGTGGGCACATAGCCTAAGAGCTTACACTCTACAGGAGAGAGAGGACCCCGCTGACCATAAGAGCTTGCACTCTACAGGAGAGAGAGGACCCCGCTGAACATAAGAGCTTGCACTCTACAGGAGAGAGAGGACCCTGCTGACCATAAGAGCTTACACTCTACAGGAGAGAGAGGACCCCGCTGACCATAAGAGCTAATGCTCTACAGGAGAGAGAGAGGACCCCGCTGACCATAAGAGCTTATACGCTACAGGAGAGAGAGGACCCCACTGACCATAAGAGCTTACACTCTACAGGAGAGAGAGAACACCGTTGACCATAAGAGCTTACACTCTACAGAAGAGAGAGGACCCCACTGACCATAAGAGCTTACAATCTACAGAATAGAGAGCGAGAGGACCCACTGACCATAAGAGCTTACACTCTACAGAAGAGAGAGTATCCCGCTGACCATAAGAGCTTACACTCTATAGAATAGAGAGAGAAAGGTCCCTGCTGACCATAAGAGCTTACACTCTACAGAAGAGAGAGAGGACACCGCTGACCATAAGAGCTTACACTCTACAGAAGAGAGAGGACCCCGCTGACCATAAGAGCTTACACTCTACAGGAGAGAGAGGACCCTGCTGACCGTAGGAGCTTACACTCTACAGGAGAGAGAGCATACCCTGCTGACCATAAGAGCTTACACGCTACAGGAGGGAGAGAACCCTGCTGACCATAAGAGCTTACACTCTACAGGAGCGAGAGGACCCCTCTGACCATAAGAGCTTATGCTCTACAGGAGAAAGAGAGGACCCCGCTGACCATAAGAGCTTACACTCTACAGGAGAGAGAGAGAGGACCCTGTTGACCGTAGGAGCTTACACTCTACAGGAGAGAGAGGACACCGCTGACCATAAGAGCTTACACTCTACAGAAGAGAGAGGACCCCGCTGACCATAAGAGCTTACACTCTACAGGAGAGAGAGGACCCTGCTGACCGTAGGAGCTTACACTCTACAGGAGAGAGAGCATACCCTGCTGACCATAAGAGCTTACACACTACAGGAGAGAGAGGACCCAACTGACCATAAGAGCTTACACTCTACAGGAGAGAGAAAGAGAGGACCCATTCAAAATCAAAATTGGCGATGTGTTCAATACCTAGTTCACCCGCTCTATGTGTATATAATTACACACACAGAAGAAAAGATCTACCACTCCTAACATGGTACCAAAACTTTTTTCTCTTGACAAAAATCTGTTGACACATTGAGAAGATAAGTTAATGCTACAATGTCTCTTGAGGGAGGAGAAGTTCTCCAGGAATGAGCACGGTAATTGTCTGGGCACGCTGAACATACCAACTAAATACACTAATAAAGCTTCATTTAGCTCTAATAAAATATTGACAAACAACATGAAAATGGATCAAATGCTCAAAAGATGAATAATGGCAATTATATTTCTATAGATGACAGCAGATGTTTCATGAAAGCTACAGAGATCTTCACCCATGCAGATCAAACCCTGCAAGCTTAATGGAAAGATTTATTGAAAGGGCACATGTCACGTATGAGAGGCCCCATATCGAAAAAGAGACTCTTAAATGGTTAACATGGTACACACTGAAAGACCTTTTATACAGAAGGGGGGGGGAGGGATTGAACATTGCAAGAGAAGGAAATATCAGGGAAAGGGTTAAATGCCATCACTTTAACTATGACTTCCACTAAAGGAGTTGTCCACTACCTGAATAACTCCTTTTTTTACGTAAAGTAGTTTTCTTGAAAATATAAGTGAGTATATTTTATTTTCATTTTACAATGGAGACTACTTTATTTAAAAAGTAGTTGTGAAGGTAGTGGACAACCCCTTTAAGGTATGGTCTATATGGAGACATTTTTCAGCAATACTGATTGATTTTAAATATCAAGTTATAGCTGCAATGCAATGAGTTCCTGGGGATTGCAGCTCTAAAATTTCAGTGTAGACCTAGTTTAGGGGTCAGCAACCTACGGTACTGTAACTGCTGTTGGGACATGCTGGGAGTTGTATTTTCACAACAACATTGTGCTGAGATAAGCCTGAAAGGTGTTTACACCATTTTAGCCATTATTTTATTGCTCAATGCATCTCAAAATAAAAAAAAAGATCAGCTTAGTAAATAGAGCTGCAAATTATAAATAAATAAATAAAAAGTATCAATTAAAATTTGTGTCTCCATGGTAACAGACTACAAAACAAATCTTTTGTAGTCTGAACCGGAAGTTATAGATTCCGATTTAGGAATTTAATTATAAAATACTGTCACATTTTTGAGCAACTTGAAATTGTGCAAACATTTTTCTCCTTTTTGACACCAGAGATCGCTAACTTTGCCAAAAATTAAAAATTTTGAAAAGTTGTTGGAATAAGCAAGAGAGTTGGGCGTGGGGGATGACTAACTCATCATATATCACTTCACAAAATTGGCTTAAATTAGGACAGAAGTGTATGGAGTATATTTCATGCATTGGCGCAAGCCTCTAAAAGGTGCATCTTACTCCAGTGCACTGTTCATCAAGAGTGACATCTAAAACGCTATATGCAAATTGTCTCTTCAGAGAGGAAGAGGACTTGAACTCTAGCGCCACCTATAGCAAGCCTACAAGTCACCCTACTTCCAATAGGTGGCACTAGAGTTCTAGTCCTCTTCCTCTCTGAAGATACAAATTGCATATTTAATTTCCCAGAGGAGCATGCAAGGCATTTAAGTCTCCTCATACTGGCATGCCAGGCCTGGCATGTCACTCTCCACAATGAGAACCCTTACCCCTTAGATATAAAACGCTAGTAATGATGAACCGTGGCCATTGTCTCATACATCTGTGCCATATTTTTTTACCTACTAGATTTATGTAAGGGGCAAATGGAAAGAATTTATGACTGGAGGAACATAATGCATGTGGTTTGACTGTAAACTGTTTCCGTGGAATTACATGGGAGTGCATAGGAGCTGTAGACACAAAACGGTAGAATTTGTTTTTTATAACTTTGCTTTGAGGTAATGGAAGATGGAAGCAAAAGAGTTCTGCTTCTGGGTTTCAATAACGTAAATCAGCCAAATCGCTTCTGGCCAAAGAGGCTTTATGTGAACTAGTTTTCATTTACATACAAATAGATCATATACTTCCTAGGATCAATTTGAAAACCTGCTTCATTCCTATGTTAAAGGGAATCTGTCAGCAGGTTTTTGCAATGGAATCTAAGAGCAGTATGGTGTAAGCGCAGAGAGACTGATTCCTGCGATGTGTCATAAAAGACGATAACAATAAGATAATTATAGAGGACAAAGAAAAGGCTGAGATATTAAACAGCCACTTTTCATCCATGTTCACCAACAAACTGTCTGTTCCAGGGATCTTACAACAGGGCTAAAATTAAAGTTCATCACCTAATACAACTAGTTTAACGCAAAAAGAAGTACGCAAGCTGCCAATCAGTGGTGGGTGTGGGGTTACACAGAGTAGCCTAACCGGCCTGCACGTTACACCTAGTCCGATAGTAATAATCTACTGATAAAACAATGATTGTATTGAAACTACAGCACACAGCGTAATTTGTGACATATCGCTGGAATCAGGGTCTCGACGCCTATATTTTACGGCTCTCAGATTAAATCGCAAAAACCAGCTGACAGGTTCCATTTACGTCATAGATTGTAATATAAATGCACCAATTTACAAATTTCACCTCTACTACGTCCAGCCAATGTACTAATCTCATTAGTGGGAATTCTCATGTAACATTCAAGTAGAAAGAAAACAAACAATATGAGGCTTTAGTAACCACTGAAGCATTCACTTCCATTCTTCTGACCTTAAGAAAAGTTATCCAAGCTGTCATCTGATTGGTTGCCAGGGTCACAGCACATTTGTACGGTTTCCTTGTGTTATTAAACAAGTCTCATTGTGTCTTCAAGTAGGTCAGGCTTTATTTTACTTAAGAAGAAGGTGAACTGTTTCCCATTCATGGATGTACAAAAGGGTCTTAATTCAAACTTTTACTTAAACTCCTTATATTCCCATTCCAGTCCGATTATAATTCAGGGCACTGAAGACATTTGCAGAATAACAATTTCATGCCAGTGTTGGGACACTCAGTATGCGGAGCGCATTGGCATCCTACTGAAAAATTAATTAGTGCTATTTGTATGCATCACTCAGCTTTTTTGTAGCAGTGAACAAGACCCGTGAAGCTTCTTTCCAAATTCTGCCTCGACTTAAAAAAAAATTCAATCAGCACAAATCACGTCTGATTTCTGCGGTTAATCAGTAAACCGATGCGCTCAGTCTTCTGTATACACTCCCTTATTAACATAGATATGCGCTAATCAGGACTTGGACAACTTTGGCTATGAGAAGACTATTACATTTTGGTATAAAAAGAAAAGAAGAAAGGATTTGTTGTAGGGTGAAGATTACAGAAGAGCAAAAAGATTTGTAGTACTTGGCTACTCAATTCCGACCTCGGGTCCGGTGTTTTGTTGCAGTCGGACTTCAATTCTGTGGCCTTCATTCTTGTCTCTGCATCACCTGGATTCTGCTTTTGTTCCCTAGATGTCACAATGGGATGCAAATCATAACATCACATGAGGTTTAGACTTTACATGACGTCATGAAATTGCAGGGCAAAGAAAGTGACAGAGGCACCCAGGAGATGCCAGTCTAAGGATGATAACTATATAAGTAAAGTACAACTGCAACAAAGGACCAAACTCGAGGTTGGAACGGGGTACCATACATTTTTTTTGCTCATCTCTTTTGCAGATGGATCTCTTTAAAGGGGGCTGCCATCACATATTTCAAACTGCAACCAATCCTGGTCACTGCTTGAAACATGTGTCTCAACTGTCAGAGGAAAAGCATCGTGAACAAACATACCTAATTTTCTCACTCAGCAGCATAGCAGGGTTGTGACGGGAGGAAAAAAAAGCTTCTCCCTCCTCACCTGACTGAGAACTATAGGGTTTTGTTCCCTTCAGCTGCATTCTGGTCCATGCTCAGTCAGTCTATGTGTCCTGCTATAAAGCTGTCACATTAACTCAGCAGAACATGTTTCAAAGCTGCATGAAGTAGGATGAAAATGGGAACAAAAAATCCTGCTGTGCACACTCAGCTGAGAAGGTTTTTTTTCTCATGTCACAGCCCTACTCCACAGCTGAGTGGGTAGATCAGGTCTGTCCTGTGACAGTTGAGACACATCTTGATCAGTGTTCCATCAGGGTGCAATCCATACTGACACTTTACTATGATGGGTTGCAGCTTGAAATAAGGAACGGCAGACATTTTTCAGTTTTGAAAAAAAAATGGGTTATTCAATTGGGTTTTGCTTATGCTATATGTTTGCTTTTTGAAAATATATCAAACTTGTATTGTGAGAAACTGGAGTTCTGTTTTGTAAAAGTGTGGGTAGATACTGTTTTTTTGTTTTCTCCAAGAATTGAGTGTAAAAGACAAATGAGTCAATTCTGCACACAGCTTTTATTTAAATTTCCTTGGTATGCAGATCTATTTGTCTCTGCGTGTGCAGTCATGGCTGCAGTTTTGCGTTACTTCCTTCCATCCGCCGCCTTATCTGGGTATAGTTTAATATGGAGAAGAGGCAGGGAGAAAACAGTAACATGACTGAAAGATCAGACTACAGGTCCTTTTTTGTAGTCTGTGCACATTCCATCATAGAGACGGCTGTAGTACAGATGCGTCAACCCTTACCTTTTTTATTTGGTTAAATGGAATCTGATATAGTGAGATTGTAGCAGTTGTGATACAATCACAGTTTTCTCTGCTGCAGATCTAGCAGAGCTCAGAATGCTGAGCCTTGTATAACCCCGCCCACACCACTGATTGGCAGCTTTCTGTGTAAACTGTACATTGACAGATCGTTTCTTATCAGTGGTGGGGGCAGGGTTGGACTAGGAGGCACCAGACACCTAGTCCTGTAAGGATAATCTCCTGTTGATAAAACAATGAGTTTATTGAAACAGCAAAACACATCCTATTAAGTGCTGGAATCAGGGTCTCTGCCCTACATCATTGCTGCTCTCGGCTTCCTTTTAAGGATTCCAATATTTCATTTAACAGGTCTAATACAATATTGTAACAAGATAGAAACACCTTAAAAGGTAGCAACTCACACCACAACCACTGTGTGTTCGTACACTTATAGCATAAACAACTCGTGACAGAGTATCACAAAATAATGTTTTTTTTTTAATAGCTGGTCATCTTGCACATAAGCATCACAAGATATTGAGCTATGAGGAAAGGTAAGTAAGGACACCTCCGTATTTCCTACATTGCATTTCAGTGCTACTTGCCTGTCATGGCCAATGCAAGCTTTATCTGTGGCCAGGGTGCCACATCCGTGTAGTACAATAATAGCAAGACCCAATCTAATAGGAAATGATGTGCAACCTTGGTTCTCAACAGAGGTGCCCTAAATTTACCAGGACAAGTTCCCATGTACTAATACTTTGTTTTTCCCACTAAATATGAGTTTATATAACTTTACATAATAGTCTACAGAGTTTACGTAATAGTCATGTCTCCCTTCCTTTCAAATCTTTAGGTCATATATTATCATGATGCACATCTGTAAATTAGTGGGTTTATAAATAAGCTGCAGTTAAAGGGTTATTAGAAAATAAATGATCCCCCAGTGATCTTGAGAACAGGACTCTGTAAAGACAAGAACGGTGCTTTGCAGCCCCTTCTTGTATGGAGCGGAGGTACACCCGATTTACTTTCACTCATTGTCTATGGTACAGCAAAAAAGAAAAAAACAGAGAACACCATATGGCAATTTCCAACAGTCCCATAGACAATGAATATAGAAGAAGTTGAGTTTCTTTGAAGTCGGTGCTGTAGAGACTCATAAGGATATAGGGAAAAAAATTGGATAGGGGAAAAATTATTATTTTGGGAATAACCCTTTAAACTTATATCATTGAAACCCGCATTGATGGCTTTTGGTTTGCAAAGTGTCCAAGAAAGTGTTTTGTATAAACCCAGCAATCTCTTCTAGAATCTCATAAACTGGAGAAGATTTATTCATTTTCTGGGTGATGCTGGAGTATTTATTTTCCACTGGCTAGGAGCTGACGCTGCTCATAGAAGGTTATTTCTAGTGCTTTACATTATTTATAGCAGACAGGAAATATGAGGCTTTATATAGAGGTTCTGCTGACTAATGCCGTCATAAAGGAAAATCATATGAATACCGTTACCCGCTCTTCCCTGCTGACCTCAGGACACTTGCGTTGACTCGTCTTTTCATTACGTTATAAATGGAAGAAAAAGTTTTCAGCAGAAAAGTTGAAGGTCTGTTGCATTAATCTGAAAATTCTTATTCCTATTGTATGTGATCCATCTACTGAGCATTTATTACACGAGAATACAAGCAAAGGTGTAACTTCTAGCTACTGGATCCCAAGGCAAAATCTATACATGCTCCTTTTCTTATAGGGCACAGGGACTTTTGAGATCCCTTAGATACCAGAGTGCGGGTGTCTGTCATCTGTGCATCACTTATAGATACACCCCAAATAACAGTGCGAAAAACTCCACTTTTTACCATCATTTCACAACTTAAAATTATATAAAATTCTAAGAAACTTTTTTAAGAGGATCTGTCCCTTAAGTGAGGGCCAAATAGAATAGTGGTGGAGACACTGGCTCGTTGATATATAGTTTTTTATGATTTTATTCAGTATGTTTTATGTAAAAATCTATCCAAATGCTGCAAGGGTTTTTTTTTAGAAAAAACTTGTGATGTGTCCTACTTCTCCTGCCTACTCAGAGAGAAAGCCTGTGAGTCCAGATTCTCCCACCTGCTCAGAGAGAAAGCCTGTGAGTGCTGATTCTCCCACCTGCTCAGAGAGAAAACCTGTGAGTCCCGACTCTCCCACCTACTCAGAGAGACAGCCTGTGAGTCTCGACTCTCCCACCTACTCAGAGAGAAAGCCTGTGAGTCTCGACTCTCCCACCTACTTAGTGAGAAAGTCTGTGAGTCTTGACTCTCCCACCTACTCAGAGAGACAGCCTGTGAGTCTCGACTCTCCCACCTACTCAGAGAGAAAGCCTGTGAGTCTCGACTCTCCCACCTACTCAGTGAGAAAGCCTGTGAGTCTCGACTCTCCCACCTACTCAGAGAGAAAGCCTGTGAGTCCCGACTCTCCCACCTACTCAGAGAGAAAGCCTGTGAGTTCCGACTCTCCCACCTACTCAGAGAGAAAGCCTGTGAGTCCCGATTCTCCCACATACTCAGAGAGAAAGCCTGTGAGTCTTGACTCTCCCACCTACTCAGAGAGAAAGCCTGTGAGTCTCGACTCTCCCACCTACTCAATGAGAAAGCCTGTGAGTCTCGACTCTCCCACCTACTCAGAGAGAAAGCCTGTGAGTCCTAACTCTCCCACCTACTCAGAGAGAAAGCCTGTGAGTCCTGACTCTCCCACCTACTCAGAGAGAAAACCTGTGAGTCCCGACTCTAGCTCCTACTCCGAGAGAAAACCTTTGAGTCCTGATTCTCCTAACTACTCAGAGAGAAAGCCTGTGAGTCCTGACTCTCCCACCTACTCAGAGAGAAAGCCTATGAGTCCCGACTCTCCCACCTACTCAGAGAGAAAGCATGTGAGTCCTGATTCTCCCACCTACTCAGAGAGAAAGGGTGTGAGTCCCGACTCTCCCACCTACGCAGAGAGAAAGCCTATGAGTCCCGACTCTCCCACCTACTCAGAGAGAAAGCCTGTGAGTCCTGACTCTCCCACCTACTCAAAGAGAAAGCATGTGAGTCCTGATTCTCCCACCTACTCAGAGAGAAAGGGTGTGAGTCCCTACACTCCCACCTATGCAGAGAGAAAGCCTATGAGTCCCGACTCTCCCACCTACTCAGAGAGAAAGCCTGTGAGTCCCGACTCTCCCACCTACTCAGAGAGAAAGCCTGTGAGTCCCGACTCTCCCACCTACTCAGAGAGAAAGCATGTGAGTCCCGACTCTCCCACCTACTCAGAGAGAAAGCATGTGAATCCGGACTCTCCCACCTACTCAGAGAGAAAGCCTGTGAGTCCAGACTCTCTCACCTACTCAGAGAGAAAGCCTCTGAGTCTGATTCTCCCACCTACTCAGAGAAAACATGCATCCTGCTTCTCCTTCGTACATGCAGTGGTTGATAGATCTTCTGTTCGACAGGCAATCCCTGCATGTGTCACAGCTGTCTAACAGCCATGACACTTGCAGCCGCGGCAACAGTAACAGAAATGCCGAGCATGCCAAAATACTCGGCGAGCACCCGAGCGTGCTTGCCGAAAGGGTTAACAATGCATACTCGCTCATCAGAAGTGTCAAGCCCTCGTTACCCACGTTTCTTATTGCTTGTTTCATTAACGTCGATGTGCCCACCCGGACCTAAGGCTTAGAAGATCCACCTCACCTGGTAAACAACATATCCCAGAGAATCATTGCAGTACCAAAATATTGAGTGCCTCTCTCCCAAGCAGGGAGCATTCTTCGCATATCTTGTAGATTAATCAGGCTAGACTCTCGCCACACCTTCCTTGTATCTTGTTTAGCAATGCCTGATAATGAGCGTTAAACTTGGAGAAAAACCGAGAAATAAAGGTCACAGGATTGTGCTTATTGCACAAGATGGAGCCTTTCATGGATGAGCAATTTAGAAACTGAATCGAACTGTTGTCTCAACATTACCGATAATTTGTTTCCTGAACGGTTCTGACTATCCAAATAGTTTCCGCTGCAATTAGTAATTTTGTGTTGGTGTTTGAAGATTCTTAGGCACTTAAGCAATAAGCGGAGGTAGGAGCCAGCTGGCAGGTGCGGGAGAGATACATGTATTTTTCTTTTCTACTTAGTAAAAATAGAGAAAAATATAGGAGTGGGTGAATAATGAAGGGCTGTATGGTCTATGTGAAATGTATGTGCGCTGCTTTCAGATTTGTAAAGAAGACAAGAATGGGGGAAGTTTTGCAGAAGGTGATCACACTGCTACTGTAATATAACCTATAAAATGGGTGGACACAGACAGCAGATGGTTCGTAGGCAAAAACAGCATATGGGCTCATTACTCTGTAATTGTGCCCCCTGTATGTCAAATTACTATCCACTATATGTCAGCTAGTTATCATGACTCTGTTGTCGGGTATCCCGGGGCCAGGGGCTCCTTCCCTGTCCCTAGCGCTAGGAGCACCCAAGCTATCCTTGCTCCATGGATTACTTCTAATGGTGAAGACGCCGGGGCCACGTACCTTGCGAGCTCCTGAATCCACTCTTAGTCTGTTCCCTCCCCCAACCACGGAAGAGGGGAGTAGTAGTTTATGGCAATACACCAACCAGACTAACAAGGTAATATGTACAGGGATAAATGAAAATAATAATCATACAAATATGCTCTCACAGACAACAGCGGGGGACAACGGGGAGTGAAGGAAGGGAAAGAAACAAAGTAGGAGAAGGAGAGGATTTGCGCACAACCAAAACCAACTCACAGACTCAGATAAACCCCTTCTGAAACAACAAAACTCTGCCAACTCCTAAAAACCATGCAGCATGAAGCTAGCTCTAGCAATGCCTGCTTGCCAGAGGAGAGTATATATAGGAGAGGGGAGTGGCCAACACTGAACAGCTGAGAGCATTACCCAGGAAAGCTTCCAGAAGCTTCAACTGAACAGTTTAACCCTTGCACTGCTAGAAGAAACCTTCACTGTTTAATATGAAGATGAAGTGCTTCTAATCAGTGCAAGAGTAGGAGGAATCAGACAGCACAGTCTTCTAGCTCATCTTTGTCGCAGTAAACCCGTGACACTAATTATCTCAACTCCTTACATGCAATATAATGCAGCAGGCATCTGCATTTAGGTTGGGGCCACATTGAGACCCTCAAGGTACTGCAACTGGAACAAACAAGTCCCTAAAAATGTTATTGGTTCAGACTTTTTGCAACTTGCTTATCATAACCACCACATAGAATTGTACAATGCAGAGAATGATCGTTGGGTCACGGTGCAAGGTCACCTTGCAGATTTAGCCGTAAAGGGGTATTCTCAAGTTTGAAAGTTATCTCTTATCCATAGGCTATGGGATCATTTTCCCATCGCTGGGGGTTTGAATGCCATGGTCCCCAGCAATCCTGAGAACCAGACTTTGAATAGTCATGGCCAAATGGAGCGGTGGTCCATTATAAGCACAGCCGTGTCACTCATTCTAATGGGAGTGCTGAAGATCAGTTAAGTGCAGCATTTGGCAAACTTCGGCACTGCCATTAAGAATGAGCTAAGGTTCTTCAAAGCCCTGGTTCTCGGGATAGCTGGAAGCAAAGGTGGTCAGATCCCAAGTGATCGGAAAATTATCCTTTATAGGCACAGAGGCTGATCTGTAGATACAGCTGTGTTTAGTATTGATGCTATACTATTATTAATTCTGATGAGCATGAAGTTCCAGGGGATCAGCCCCCTGTGATTTCACCCCAATACAATGAAGACTATATTGCAGAACTATTCTCCAAATTGCTTTGTGAGGGTCCAGAGGGTTGGACCCCTACCCTACTGATTATACATTGATGGTTTATCATAGGCACAGATCATCAATGTTTTTTTCTTTGGAAAAAATGTCTTTGCTGATACTCTATCGGGAGATATTTATGCTACATGTGTCTATAAGTAGCCATCCCAGTGATTGTGATGTGAATTGCAGGCGTCCATCAGTTTTGCTAACGTGTTCATGTGGCCTGAGGGTTCAGTCGCCACAGAGGTACTACATCTGGTGGTGTCTCACTCTCTGGTAAGGAAAGGGTACAGCCTGGGACCCCAACACCTGCATCCAACACTACGCTGCTCCAGGCTGGCTGGAAGGACGAGATGCACTGTGTTCTGCTGAGCCCTGTCCCTGGCTGGAGTGGGGGGAACCAGAGTGAGGGGGAACCAAGTATTGGGTGTGGGTGGAGGAAGGGGTTTAGGGGAGCATTTGTTAGGAGTATAAAAACGGAGGTCATTTTTGGAAGAGGGGTAGTGGTAGTGGTAGTAGTAGTTGTTGTGGAGAGTTCTGAGTTTGGAGTCTAGAGAGAGGGGCAGGGGCTCTGCAGGTGCTCCATTCCAGAGTGGGCCTAGTGAATGAGGCCCAGCAGAGGAGAGAAGAGGAGGGGAGCAGAGGAGGAAAACTGAAGGGGTCCCAGGGGTACGGAAGGAGCAGGAAGCCACCCGTACACCCTAATCTGCCAAGTGTCAGAGGGACCAGGCCGCAAGAAGGGAACTGGTCCCTGGACTAGTCGTGTTACTTCAAGTCTCGGCTAGGAAACCGGAGGCTTCTGACCTCTATGGTGCAGTTGCCATACTTGCATTCGAGTAGCCAAGAAAGGTAGCCGTGTTGGATCAAGGAATTCCAGGTTACCCTGAAGGATCCGAGGACATCATCTTGGGACTCAGTTTGTGAGGCGCAGGGCAGAAGGGAGAGACCCAGCGCGAGAAGTCGGCTGAGGAAAGGAACATATAGAAGGGGGTTCCCGATAAGTACTCTCGAATTGCTAGAGGGACATCTGAACCCCTGCTTGGTGGACGCAGCGCGACGTGGGAAGCGGTAACCTGTGCAGTGTAACCTGAGGAACTTGTCAACTGTGAGTAAAATAAGAGGACTGCACTTCACTGTCTCTGTCGGTTATTGCCGCTGCGCCATTATCCCTCCTACACTACAACGCCCTGCATCCCTTCCATCAACCCTGCACCGGGGGCCTGCTCCGCCTGTGGGGAGCAGAAACATCCCAGCTGCCATCCCATCACCCCCAGAGGTCTGCAGCAGCGCCGGTATTCGTTACCGGGAACCACGGGTGGCATCACGAGACAAACTGTTAACAAAAACCCCCTTTTAAAGAGAGACCCCAGAGGACGGGCCCGGGAGCCGACTGCCGTGACATCCTACAAAGAAGGTAAAGGCCCGGGTACCGAGTTTCCCTTATATTCCCCCCTGGGCGAGTCATTCATACTGTATTTATTTTTGTATCAAAAGAAACTGGAGAACTGGAGACCTTTGAGCAAATTAAGAGAAAGTTCTGGGTGGAAAAATCTGTTGTTAAAGGGATATGTTACCAGATTTTTACCACCTAATCTGAGAGCATCATATAGTAGAGACAGATTTCCTGATTTCAGTGACATATCACTTAATAGATTGCTTGCTGTAGCTTTGATAAAATCACTGTTTTATCAGCAGGAAATCATCATTAGAGGACTAGTAAACCTGCTGCCAAGTAGTCGTGTATATTCATGTGCTCTGTATAACCCCGCTCCCACCACGACTAGTTCGAGGAAGATCCTGACCCCACACCACTAGACTGACCGGTCTCTCCATATACATACACATAGAAGAGACCTGTCAGTCTAGGGGAGTATGGCAGAGAGAAGCTGCTGGGGACCTGCCTTAGATTAGTCACTCAAGACACAACCTTTCAAAGTAAGTTAATTCTGAAATGCCAGAGTGTTTTCGTTTAAAACATAGCTGGCTGCAAAAATGCAGGGAGTGTCTGATTCATGTTAATATAGTTTGGACATGATGAATAACCTGTCAGGTTACCTTTAATTAGCCCCTTCACTACCGTTGATGTACTTCTATATCAAAAACACTGCCTCTGCCTTTGATGCGGGCTCACACACTGAGCCCGCATCTTTCCCCACACATGACAGCTGTCATTACAAGCCTCCTGTGAATGTCGGCTTGTGGCCGGCGTTCATATGAGATAGTGACTTTTGCCATACAGAGCAGAGCTGAAGCCCTGCTATGTATGGCACAGGCGATCGGATGATCGCAACTTCAAATCCCTTAAGGGGACAATTAAATTCTGTATAAAGCAAATAGAAAAAAAAATCTGGAAAAAAAACAAAAACCACAAAAGTTCAAATCACCCCACTTTTGCCCCATTACAAATAAAACAATTAAAAAAAAGAAATAAAACATACACATATTTGGTATTGCCGCGTTCAGAAACGCTGGATCTATAAAAATATAAAAACAATTAATCCGATCTGTAAACAGCGTATCGAGAAAAAAAAATAAAAATCCACAATTATGTTTCTTTGGCTTTCACAAAATTGCAATGAAATGCAATAAAAGGCATAAATCAAATAAAACATCATTATCTACCCAAAAATGGTATAATTAAAAACATCAGCTCAGAGCACAAAAAATAAGCCCCTACTCATTCCCATATCCCAAAAAATGGAAACCTTACAGGTCTCGAAAAATGGTGCCAAAAGTAAAATGATTTTTTTTTACAAATTTCCGATTTTTTTTTCACTACCTAAATAAAATAAAAAAACTATACATGTTTGGTATCTGCATACTCGTACTGACCTGGGGAATCATATTGCTAAATCAATTTTACCAAATAGTGACCATGGTAAATAAAAAAAACAAAAAAACTATTGTGGAATTGCACTTTTTTTTGCAATTTCGACACACTTGGAATTTTTTTCCCCTTTTCCAGTTCACTATATGGTAAAATAAATGGCGTCATTCAAAATTACAACTTGTCCCGCAAAAAATAAGCCCTCACATGGCTATGTTGACGGATAAATAAAAAAAAAAGTTATGGCTCTTGGAAGAAGGGTAGGAAAAAACGAAAACGGAAAAAAGGAAAATCGCTGATTAGTGAAGGGGTTAAAAAATCATGGGTGACAAATTCTGATTGATGATCAGAAGGAATGATTCCGATAGCATAATGATCATAATGCAAGAGTTGAATTACCCACGCTCCATCTATACATCACAGTCTCCATTGCTGATCTCCTAATTGAAGGACAGCGGAGCAAATATCCCGTCGAGAGTCGTACAGAAAATAAATCACCGTCCCCTCGTGCTTCCGCCATAGTAAACCTATATGAACATGTAACTATGATTTGATTTCGGAATTGCTCAACTGTCAACGGAACACCACAGGAGCTGACTTCTTCATCACATAATCACATCCACAATGGATGAATGAACGTGTGATAAAAAGCCTGTGTGACAAATACAGACAGATGAGCGCTTCTTTATCGCAGTAGGCTGTGACAAGTATTTTTTTTTTATCTAAAATGTATTTTATCAATTTGAATGATTGTAACACAAGAAAACCAGGAAAAATGAATCGGCAATAGTGTCTTCGAACACGTATTGTAGCCACAGGAACGTAGTTATATGGGATGCCGAAGTAGTAGTTGCACCTGGGTCCTAGGGTCTTGGGGCGTCTTTCTCGCTCATTTCATTAAGGACTTCAATTTCTCATTCATATAAATTCAATACATTATTGTGACATGATACCAAAGCCCTTGAAAGGTTGTAATTCTTATCACAATCGCCGGATGACTACATAGACACATATAGCATAAACAATCCCCCGCAGAGCATCACACAATTATTATTATTATTTTATTTAATGAAGATGATTTTACTACTGAAACTAGTGGAATGGCTCCTAGAAAAAAAAGTGCTAATTGAAGCCTCATGCAAATCAGCTTGGAAGTGCATTGTGGGTGTGACTGCCAACATACTTGGAATATAATGACACAGTTTCAATACACTATTAAATTATTTTGTATTTGGCTACAAAGCTAAAGTTTGCTCAAAAAGGCACATTAGATTACTACAAGACTGGGAAAGTTTGTATTGTTGTACTAGGACTTATACAGACATATCTCTATTTTAAAGGGGTTGTCCAGGTTTGGCACGAGTGACTGCAGACTTGTGAAGTCTAACAGCATACAAGGCAGGCGCTTTAGGATTCTACACTGCCGGTAGTAGGCAGTCATGTGACCACAATTATGCAATATGCATACTCCCAGTCACATTCCAACTAGACTGCACACATCTAGTCGGAATGTGGCTGGGAGTATGCATATCTCATATTTATGGGAAAAAAACACCCGGTCTCACCACTGGCTTTGCTCGCTGTGAAAATTCACAAGTCTGCAGTCACTTAGAGTGACTACAGACTTTTGTGCAAAACTAGGACAACCACTATAAGTTGGAAAATTGTCCTGACAGGTTCATACTTATGCAGTCACGTAAGTTGAAAGAAACATGGGTTGATCAAGTTCAAGTTCACCAGTACTTACCCATTGTTAGATTATTTATAACCCACAATGCTATTTGCTTTGAAAAAATCATTGATCCCTTTTATAAATGCAGTTATAGTGTCTGCCATCACTACCTCTTGTGGTCGGGTATTCCACAGACTGACTGCTCTAACTGTAAAGAACCCTTTCTTATTTAGCTGCTGGAATCACCTCTCCTTTCAGTAATGAATGTCCCTTGATCCTTTGTAAGGTTCTTGGAGAAAATAAATCAAATGCCAGCCCTTTGTATTGACCACACATATATTTTTTACATGTAAATGAGGCATCTTTTTTCTAAGCTGAACAAGGGGAAAGAGTAAAAGTGCGGTACCAGGTCAGGTGCCTTTGATGATGAAGTTCCCTGATATAATGGTCCGGCACGCCAAGGGTTGGAGAGCCAGGGCCGACGCTGAAGCCAGAGTGACAGGCCTCAGCTGACAGCATGCGCCACCAGGTTGCTGGCTGCTGTCAGACGGAGTCCGGACGACACCTAGTGAAATCCAAAGACCCGACTACGCCGGTCAAGACCCGAGGACTAGATCTATGCCAGTCAAGATCCAGAGCTCAGACTACGCTGGTCATGGTCCGAATCCTCGATCTGCGCCGTTCAAGTTCCAGAGGCCAGACAATGACAGAAGAAAGCCGGAGCCCTGCCTTCTTCCCTCCCCAGGCTCAGGAGACACCCACCGTCGGTAAAGCACCTAAGATCCAAGAGGAGACTTCGACTGGGGGAGAACGTCTGCGGTGATAGGAGGAAGACACAAGTGAACCGGGACATCACTTCCGGTACCAGAGCCAAAAATCTAAATAGGGATCCCGTATTGAAGATGAAGGGTAATAATACATTGGTATCACAGAATTTTATCTCTCTTTTCATACATCCTAAAATATTATTTGCTTTTGCAGCTGCTGCTTGACATTGAGGCAGTTATTGTGTTTAAGAAAGGACACATCTGTAGGAACACAACAGAATTATAAATGGCACACTGTAGGAGTGGGTCTTGGCATTGTGAAGATCAAGAGTTATTTAGGCCTCATTCACACGTCCAATTTTCACGTACAAGTGCTGTGTTGAGCTTGACAGAAATACATCACGCTGTCATGCTCATGTCAGGAGAGCAGCCGGTCAGTCCTAGGATTGCGATACCATCCTCGCGTCAGCAATGCGGCAGTCTGACTGCGCTCTTACAAAAACAATCCTGGCAAATTGGGGACTGTGTTTGTTTGAAAAGATGAAGATTTGCTAAAAACCACACCTGTAAGTAGGTGATCCTGTCCAGTTTGGAAATGTATCACAAAATAATGTTTTTTTTTAGAAAGCTGGTAATCTGTAAATTGGGATTTACTGAGCCAAGAAAAAAGGTAAAGAAAGCATCTGTATTGTTACCCAGGCACTTATGTAATATATAACATTATACTGTCATTGGACTGTCTTTAAGTTCAATACTTAGAAACAAAGAGTTTGCATTGCTCATCTCCTCCGCCTCGCTTCTAATTTGTTTTCATTCGTTAGTCATCCTGATTCTGATTATTTAAAGAATCAAACCCAGTTAACAAGCTTGTTCAGTACGTCAAATTGAAAATTAGGTACATCGAAATCAGCTTATGTAATGGGATGTTTGAAGACATTAACAGCGAACAAACAAACATGATTAAATCACAACCCCATTCCGTCTGGAGAGCACTTTTGTTATGAAAACTCCAAAATGTCAATAAAAACAAAACGTCTCAACTCGCTGAAATATTCAATGTAGGGATTCTTTTGTAATAAATTATCTCATAGCTGGTTTGGTTGGAGAGATGTAAGACACTTCTCTTCACAAGGCCAGATAGAAGCACTTAAAGGAGTGACAAAAAGTTTGCCCAACTTTAGGGCTAATAACCATGGCCATGTTATGATTCTGGAAAAAAAAGCATTATGAGTCTTTGATTTCATGGGGCCTTTATGTTCAATGGGCCCCGATGCAAGCTATGGACCACACCCCCCCATCCTGTACATGGGCCCCTCATCCTGACCCCAGCCTGTTACATACCGGTATATATGCCCTCCATCCTGGTATATATATCCCTCATCTTGGCCTTATCCTGGTATATACAGGTGCTTCTCACTAAATTAGAATATCATCAAAAAGTTAATTTATTTCAGTTCTTCAATACAAAAAGTGAAACTGAACTATGTTCAGTAAATGCACTCAGTACTTGGTCGGGCTCCTTCTGCATCAATTACTGAATCAATGCGGCAATGTGGCATGGAGGCGATCAGCCTGTGGCACTGCTGAGGTGTTATGGAAGCTCAGCTCGTCTGCATTGTTGGGTCTGGGGTCTCTCATCTTCCTCTTGACAATACCCCATAGATTCTCTATAATAGATCCTCTATGGGGTTAAGGTCAGGCGAGTTTGCTGCCAATCAAGCACAGTGATACTGTTGTGTAAACCAGGTATTGGTACTTTTGGCAGTGTGGACAGGGGCCAAGTCCTGCTGCAGAATGACATTTCCATCTCCAAAAAGCTTGTCGGCAGAGGGAAGCATGAAGTGCTCTAAAATTTCCTGGTAGACGGCTGCGCTGACTTTGGTCTTGGTAAAACACAGTGGACCTCCACCAGCAGATGACATGGCCCCCCAAACCATCACCGATTGTGGAAACTTCACACTAGACCTCCAGCAGCTTGGATTGTGGCCTCTCCACTCTTCCTCCAGACTCTGGGACCTTGATTTCCAAATGAAATTCAAAATTTACTTTCATCTGAAAACAACACCTTGGACCACTGAGCAACAGTCCAGGTCTTTATCTCCTTGGCCCAGGTAAGACGCTTCTGGTGTGGTCTATTGGTCATGAGTGGCTTGACACAAGGAATGTAACACTTATAGCCCATGTCCTGGATACATATGTGTGTGGTGGCTCTTGAAGTCTTGAAGCAATGACTCCAGCAGCAGTCCACTTCTTGTGAATCTCCCCCAAATTTTTGAATGGCCTTTTCTTAACAATCCTTTCAAGGCTGCGGTTATCCCGGTTGCTTGTGCACCTTTTTCTACCACACTTTTTCCTTCCACTCAACTTTCCATTAATATGCTTGGATACAGCACTCTGTGAACAGCCAGCTTCTTTACCAATGACCTTTTGTGACTTACCCTCCTTGTGGAGTGTGTCAATGACCGCCTTCTGGATATCTGTCAAGTCAGCAGTCTTCCCCATGATTGTGGAGCCTACTGAAACAGACTAAGGGACCTTTCTAAATGCTTAGGAAGCCTTTGCAGGTGTTTTTTGCTAATTATTTTAATTTACTGAGATAATGAATTTTGTGTTTTCATTGGCTGTAAGCCATAATCATCAACATTAACAGAAATAAAAGCTTGAAATAGATCACTCTGTAATGACTCTATATAATATATGAGTTTCACTTTTTGTATTGAAGAACTGACATAAATTAACTTTTTGATGATATTCTAATTTAGTGAAATGCCCCTTTATATATCCCCCATGCTGGCAGAGCTCTTGCTAGGCATTTTTTTCATCAAAGCAAACATTCAGTGTGCCACAATGCCCCTTGTATACACACACTTAGAATTTAAAGGGGTTGTCCAGAACTTTTACATTTCTAAGGATAGGTCATCAATGTAAAAGTAATGTAAAAATCGTTTTAACTAAATTTGTCAATTAAACCATTTAATTCACATTGCCGTTTCCCATGTACTGGCAAAGTAGTGATAAATTGCACAAACATACAGTACTGTTATATTATAGACACATACACTACGGCAAAAGGGCCAACAAGTGCTAAGCATCACTGGGAACTCCTTCAAGATTGTTGGAAGACCATTTCCGGTGACTACCTCTTGAGGCTCATCAAGAGAATGCCAAGAGTGTGCAAAGCAGTCATCAAAGCAAAAGGTGGCTACTTTGAAGAACCTAGAATATAAGACATATTTTCAGTTGGTTCACACTTTTTTGTTAAGTATATAATTCCACATGTGTTAATTCATAGTTTTGATGCCTTCAGTGTGAATGTACAATTTTCAAAGTCATGAAAATACAGAAAAATCTTTAAATGAGAAGGTGTGTCCAAACTTTTGGTCTGTACTGTACATACAAGCATTACTCACATATAAACAATACGCACAGTTATACACATTACATGACCATACATACAGTGTACAAACTTAATGCAAGTTTGAACACATGTGAGGATTCCCTAACAAACAGGCAATCCCTGCATGTGTTGAGACTGACTGACGCAGGGACTCTGACATAATATACGAGCACGCCGAAGATACTCAGTAAGCACCCAAGCATGCTCGGTTAAAGGGTTAAACGAGCATGCCTGCTCATCACTAGTAGCTACTATTTCATTATACAGAAATCCTATAAAGTAAGTAACAATTAAAAAAAAAAATAATAAATCGCCTGTGACTTGCTTGACTGGAGTCATTTTCAAGAGACTTTGAAGAGATTTACAAGCAACTCAATATAAATCAATATATGAGGGATTGTAGACGCATGTGAAATGTGTAGCCTCAGCCTAAATGGGGCTGTAACAATGTCCAGAAATTCACCTGCTGCACCATTGCTGGCACTGAAACAATGTATACGAAATCTATAAGATCTGTTCATCACAGTCTGAAATGTAATGTAGCTGTAGTGAAGAAAGACGTTTTCCTGCTGAGTGTATCATTGTACTAATGGCTGGCAGACAATGCAATCCCAGTGCTCCCGCTATGTTTTGCTATAGTGGTGTAATGTAAATGCTTCACCTCCAATAGCTTTAGTTACAGTGTAAAACATCTGCCACTATCTTCAATTTCAAGCTGCTGTATTGGTTGCTGTATACAAATAGTCGGCATTTTGTAATAACGATTTGGGTCCTAGTTGAATCTGAGCAACCAGCCGTGTGATGAACTGATATCAATGTGAAAAACAGCCAGAAAAAGTAGTATTATACTGCACCCATTTAAAGGGAATCTGTCAGGTGTTTCATGCTGCCCAAATTCTGGCAAAGCCTGGCCGCACATATGGAGCCAGGTACTGTATATTATTCTCTGAAAAACTAGTGTTTCATTGAATATATGCTTTAAAGAGCCTATTCCCAGCACTGCAGATAGTGATTGACAGGTCTCTCCCTCACTTATGCATAGGGGAAGTCCTGTCAATCACCTGGAGTGGTGGGAGGAGAATCCAGCTAGGGGAGGAGCTGGACTAGTGTATTGTCATGCTCAGTCTACCACAGTGTTGGATGCTCTTTCCAGTGGCTAACAGAGTAGGAGCTCCAAAGTCCCAATATGTCATCTCCCTCTATGACATATATATATATATATATATATATATATATATATACAGTATATATATACAGTTGAAACCAGAAGTTTACATACACTATATAAAAAGACACATATGCATGTTTTCTCAATATCTGACATGAAATCAGAATAAACCTTTCCTGTTTTAGGTCAATTAGGATTATCATAATGTTTAATATTTGCCTAATGACAGAATAAAGAGCGAGAGAATGTTTTAAGGCATTTTTATTACTTACTGCAAAGTCAAAAGTTTACATACACTAAGATTACTATGCCTTTAAACAATTCTGGACTGCCCATATGATGATGTCATGTGTTTGGAAGCTTCTGAAAGTTTTTTTAGAGACACACCTGTGGATGTATTTTAATGCACACCTGAAACACACTGCTTCTTTTTGTAGCATCATGGGAAAAGTCTAAAGAAATCAGCCAAGATATCAGGAAGAGAATTGTAGCTCATCCTTGGATACAATTTCAAGATACCTGAAGGTGCCGTGTTCATCTGTACAAACAATTATATGCAAGTACAAACAAGATGGGAATGTCCATCCAGCATACCACTCAGGAAGGAGACGGGTTCTGTGTCCCAGAGATGAACGTGCTTTGGTCCGACATGTAAATATCAACCCAAGGACAAAAGCAAAAGACCTTGTGAAGATGATGGCGGAAGCTGGTAAGATTGCGTCAATATCCACAGTGAAACGAGTACTGTATCAACATGGGCTGGAAGGCCACTCTGCCAGGAAGAAGCCATTACTCCAAAAGAAACATAAAAAAGCCAGATTAATGTTTGCAAATGCACACTGGAACAAAGATCTTAGTTTTTGGAGACCTGTCCTGCGGTCTGATGAAACTAAAATTGTACTTTTTGGGCATAATGACCATCGTTACGTTTGGAAGAAAAAGGGAGAAGCTTCGAAGCCTAAAAACACCATCTCATCTGTGAAACACGGGGGTGGCAGCAGCATGTTGTCGGGTTGTTTTGCTGCAGGATTGATTTGTGCACTTGGGAAATAGGTCTTCCAAATGGACAATGACCTGAAGCATACTGCCAAAATGGTAACAAAGTGGCTTAAGGATAACAAAGTCAATGTTTTGGAGTGGCCATCACAAAGTCCTGATTTCCTATTGAAAATGTGTGGGCAAAGCTTAAAAGGCAGGTGTGAGCAAGGCAACATACAAACCTGGATCAGTTACAACAGTTTTGTCAGGAGGAATGGGCCCAAATTCCGGCCAACTATTGTATGAAGCTTGTGGAAGCATATCCCAAACCCAAGTCATTCAGTTTAAGGGCAATGGTACCAAATACTAATGAAATGTATGTAAACTTTTGACTTATAAACAATATACTTGAGTTTTCATACAAAAAAAAATCATATGACTATATATAAAATGTAGGAAGATTAAATAAAGACTAAACCTGGAAACAGAGATAATCCTGTCCTCAGTGCAGGGTTTTCTGCACAGTTTTGTAGAAGTTCTGCAGGGATAACACATAGGGTTAATATCCCACTGATTATTTTCATTTTTGGCTGGTGACCAACTGTGGGGTTGAGCGTAACTAAAGGGGCATGGCTTAACAATCTTTGTGCAGTGAGGGAGGCTTCTGCTGAAGTTAGTTATAATATCATAGAGGTCCTGACTATTTTGCGCTCAGCTTTTTTTGTCTGCGAAAACATGGAAGGTGTGTTTTTTACATCAGTTCCCATGGTGCTGGTGCTATGTGGTGGCCATTGTACTGTGTCTGTGGAGTGGTGTGGACCAGAGTCATTGGGGCATGGGGGCTGTAGGGAACGTTACACAGCGCTTTGCCTAACAGGTTAGGGGTCCATAAAGATGCAGCAATAGGCTTTTACATTCTGATCAAAATGTTAACTAAGAACTTTGTGATGAGCTTTGTAAATTATGCTTAGCTGCAGTAGATCAATGTATAATATTTGGATGTGGAGTACCGGGAATGGAAGTATTTCTGCTCTCTCTGAAGTCACTACAAAACCATTAGTAGGTGAAAATGTAGTTTTATTGTCAATGCATTTCAGAGTCCACCGACTCCTTCCTCAGGACAACCATACACCAGGTTCTTTATGTATGGTTGTCCTGAAGAAGCAGTCGGTGGACTCTGAAACGCATTGACAATAAAACTACATTTTCACCTACTAATGGTTTTGTAGTGACTTCAGAGAGAGCAGAAATACTTCCATTCCCAGTACTTCATTCTAATATAATTTGTGGAAGCTGCTACATCTGGATTCCAGGCTCTTTAAGTGTTGTGTCTCACACAACCCTATAAGGTGAGCGGTTCTACTGATCTATCATTAACCTGTTACCTGGATAAGAACCTATTGTGCTCTTGCATTTTTTTTACAATATTTGGATGTGCGATTCACATCTATTTTTCTAGTTATGGTATTTTTCTAGGTTATATCTGTTTGCAGATTGCGAGACAGGAGAGCAGGAGCAGGAAAACAAAGACCCGTCCTCGCTTCCTGTAATCCGTCTTAGTGTCTCTGCAGCTGGAAATGGATAACACTTGACAACAGGCAGTGGACAGCAAAACAGGAGAGAAATGTGTATTGTTAGGCATTTTGTAGTGATATTTCAGGCTAAGATAAAGTGATTTGGAATCTATTTATCGTCTGAAAATACAATGATGATTTAACTATAAGGGTTCCCAAGGGCTCGTCTGTTATTTCCATAATTGGTTACGTTTGTAAAATAATTGTCTGCTCCTTCAATCATCATTAATGCAGGGGAGAATGTAAAAAGGCAGATGATGGTTTTACAATCTTCCCATTTTATTGTCTCAACTCCTATCCTGACAATCTCATGTAACGAGAGTTATTTTGGGCTTTTAAGGGGTCTCCTGTTGACTGTGCTTTTCCTTATAACCTTATAAAAATCCCCCCCCACCCTTTCATCTTCTGAACAATTATGGAGAACAACACATTTGTTCTTTCCAATCTTACCTACTAATCTATCCACCTAAAAGCTTCTAGTTCTGAGCCCCCGCCGCTTGTCGCTGGGACATGGAGGAGTTTGTGTTAGCCTATAGCTGTACATGAAAAGCAAAAGCAAGTGACAAACTAAAGAGAGTGTGGCACTTCAACCCATCCGATAACATCTACAAGCACCAAGAGCACTTCAAAGCGGTTTTCTTCTCTCTCTATAAATGGCATCCTGGTAACACAGTTGAAAAAGGATCTCAGTAGGTAGATTTATGCCAAGATGAATTGTTAATACGTTTCATTGTCATGGTACTTTAGAAAGTGCTCATTGATGTTCTTTACGGAGGAAGCAATGGTTTGGAAGATTGACATAATGTTTTGATTTCCATGATTATTTTTATTAAAGGGCTATGTCCTTGTGTCACCCAAGAACACCGTAAGTTACATAGACATGCTCCTTGATGTGCATATGATGCGCCCCCGGCGCCTCGGGGCACTCTTTGGGAGGAATCACGGTGGCTGGCTCAGGGCGGTCAGTGCACAAAGGGGTATCACTTATTAGTGAAAAGTTCAGAGAGTTCGTGACGCCACCTGAGGTGTCTGGTGAGGATCAGCAGCGCTGCAACAGTCCTCTGAGGCAGATGTCAGGGCAGCTAAAGATGGTACGGCTCCCCACAGGCGGAGCGGGCCTCAGGGCAGTATAAAGTAGATGAATGGTGCGCTGGGCGTTGTAGTGCGGGGGAGGAAGAATGGCGCCGGTGAAGAAACAGTCAGAGGCCGTTCGATGCAGTTGTCCAAGATTTTACTTACAGTTCTTAGACAATTCACAAGTGCACTTTACAGTTGAAGGCCTCCCTCGTCGCGCCGCGTTCACCGGACAGGGGTTCAATCCCTCTTCAAGCAGCTTAGGAATGCCTGGCAGAACCCCACTTTCTCATGTTCCTACTTTGACCGTCGTTACACTTGGTCCTTCTCTCCTCTGCCCTACGCTGCCCACTCTCAATCCCGCTCGGGTATGCTGAAGTCCTTCCTGTACGTCGAATCCGGGATCAACCTGACCCCCTGGAGATTTGAATGAAGCAACCGATCCCTCCTGACAACTGGCAGGAGCGGGGCGTACGGGTGCCGTCCTGCACGCGCCGTACCCCTTGGGATCCTTTCCTTAGAACGGAGCCTACTCCCTGCTCCCCTCCGGGGCCTCTATCCTGGGCCCTAACTTGTGGAGCAGAGCTCCTACTGAGACTCTGCACCCGGACTGTTCCCCTGAACAGCCCTCACTAAACACACTCTCTACTGTTAAGTTGTCTACCTTTTATATATCTACTGTATAAGTGCTTCCTGTACCTGCTTCCTCCACCCACACCCACTATTGGTTCCCCCTACCTTTGGGTCCCCCCCACTCCAGCCAGGGACAGGGCTCAGCAGCTGCGCTCTGCATGTTGCCCTTCCAGCCGGCCTGGAGCAGTGTAGTGTTGGATGCAGGTGTTTGGGGTTCCGTGCAGCACTCCCACCTTACCTGAGAGAAGGGAGACACCACACCTCGGGGTGAGGTGCAGTATCTCTGTGGCGACTGAACCCTCAGGGGCGCCACACATACTCTCCACCTTATCTCAGTCCCTTCTCATGAGGGTTTTCTGATGTCCACCTTATCTCGTTCCTTTCCCATGTGGGTTTCCAGACACTGAGTGCATCCCACATTGGAGGACACAGTGAGAGAGTGCATGGCAAAAAATGACCCTTTGGCTTCATTAATATCATTAATTTACTAAAATGGAGAGTACATGACAATGGCGACATCTTCTCTGTAGCAAAAGGAGATCACAGGATCAATGGCAGTCCGCAAAACAAATTACTGGTGGCCAATCGTAGCGTTATATTGTTACTCATCATAATTAGTGTTGAGCCACCCCCGTAGTGTTCGGGTTCGGTTCGGTTCGTCGAACACCGGGATGTTCGAGGAACTGTTCGTCGAACTGTTCGTCGAACACCTTAGAACACCGTCGAACACCGTTAAAACCAATGGCAGGCAAACAAAAACACATAGAAACACATAGAAAACACCTGCAAAGGTGTCCAAAAGCTGACAAACTGCTCAGAAGACACTCTCTTTAAAAAAGCCGGCCGGCAAATTCAGCAGCGGCATACACCGGTACCCGACAATTTAGACAAGAAGGAATAGAGCATCACACATAGATTAGATACATAGAAACATGTCAGTCACACATATAAGAAGCACAGTGACAGTGTTGGTTACTGCACTTGTCATTTAGTGTAAAGGATTTATTAAAAAAAATATTAGTGTTTTCATGCACCGTCTCTTTAAAAAAGCCGGCCGGCAATTCAGCATCTGTACCCGACAATTTAGAACAGAAAGAATAGAGCTTCACACATAGATTAGATAGATAGAAACATGTCAGTCACATATATAATAAGTACAGTGATAGTGTTGCTTACTGTACTTGTCATTTAGTGTAAAGGATTTATTTAAAAAAATAATAGTGTTTTCATGCACTGTCTCTTTAAAAAAGCCGGCCGGCAATTCAGCAGCGGTACCCGACAATTTAGAACAGAAAGATAGAGCATCACACATAGATTAGATAGATAGAAACATGTCAGTCACATATATATGAAGTACAGTGATAGTGTTGGTTACTGTACTTGTCATTTAGTATTAAAATAAAGGATTTATTATTAAAAAAATTGGCGTGGGGTTCCCCTTAATTTTAGTCTCTAGCGGAGGTTAAGCAGACGGCTGGGGCAGATGTTTGAAGCCTGGGAAGGGGGTAATACCCACGGAGCTTCCCAGGCTACTAATATCAGCCCCCAGCTGAATACATAGCCTTTACTAGCTATTAAAATGGGGGACCCCCCCAAAAAAAATGACGTGGGGTCCCCTCTAATTTAATAGCTAGCAAAGGCTAGGCAGACAGCTGGGGGCTGATATTAATAGCCCAGGAAGGGAGCCATGAATATTGGCCCCCTCCCAGGCTAGAAACACCAGCCGTCAGCCGCCCCAGAAATGGCGCATTCATAGGATGCGCCAATTCTGGCACTTAGCCTCGCTCTTCCACGCTGCCCTGGTGCGGTGGCAGGGGGTAATAGGGTTGGGGTTGATGTCAGCTTATAATGCCAGCTGACATCAAGCCCAGGTTAGTAATGGAGAGGCGTCTATAAGACACCCCCATTACTAACCCCATAGTCAAAGTTAAAAAAAACACAAACACCCAGAATAAAGTCCTTTAATTGAAATAAAGACACAATCCTTTATTGTTCTAAATTAAACCATACTTACCATCACGCCCATTCCAGCTGAAGCCAACGATCTCCTGAAATAAAAGAAAAATAATAAAGCAACATCATCCTTACCTTTCCATGGTTCCCATGACAGCTTCAGCTCTGCTACATCGAGATGACAGGCTGGACCGCAGCAGAACGCTGCCATCCTGCCTGTCATCCCGCAGACACTGAGAAGCGCAGGCTTTCTTGCGCTCCACAGTGTCTCTCTGTGAGGGCATCCAGATGAGCCGAGTTAATGTCCAATGAACTCGGCTCACCTCATGCACGTCACTGACAGCGTGGGAAAATTCTCCTGCACTCACCGCTTCAGCGTGGGAGAATTCTCACACTGAAGCGCTGAGTGCAGGAGAATTCTCCCACGCTGTCAGTGACGTGCAGGAGGTGAGCTGAGTTCATTGGACATGAGCTCACCTTATGCACGTCACTGACAGCGTGGGAGAATTCTCCTGCACTCACCGCTTCAGCGTGAGAATTTTCCCACGCTGTCAGTGACGTGCATGAGGTGAGCCGAGTTCATTGGACATGAACTCGGCTCATCTGGATGTCGTCACAGAGAGACGCTGAGCAGCGCAAGTAAGCCTGCGCTTCTCAGTGTCTGCGGGATGAGAGGCTGGATGGCAGCGTTCTGCTGCGGTCCAGCCTGTCATCTCGATGTAGCAGAGCTGAAGCTGTCGTGGGAACCATGGAAAGGTAAGGATGAGGTTGCTTTATTATTTTTCTTTTATTGCAGGAGATCGTTGGCTTCAGCTGGAATGGGCGTGATGGTAAGTATGGTTTAATTTAGAACAATAAAGGATTGTGTCTTTATTTCAATTAAAGGACTTTATTCTGGGTGTTTGTGTTTTTTTTAACTTTGACTATGGGGTTAGTAATGGGGGTGTCTTATAGACGCCTCTCCATTACTAACCTGGGCTTGATGTCAGCTGGCATTATAAGCTGACATCAACCCCAACCCTATTACCCCCTGCCACCGCACCAGGGCAGCGTGGAAGAGCGAGGCTAAGTGCCAGAATTGGCGCATCCTATGAATGCGCCATTTCTGGGGCGGCTGACGGCTGGTGTTTCTAGCCTGGGAGGGGGCCAATATTCATGGCTCCCTTCCTGGGCTATTAATATCAGCCCCCAGCTGTCTGCCTAGCCTTTGCTAGCTATTAAATTAGGGGGGACCCCACGTCATTTTTTTGGGGGGGTCCCCCATTTTAATAGCTAGTAAAGGCTATGTATTCAGCTGGGGGCTGATATTAGTAGCCTGGGAAGCTCCGTGGGTATTACCCCCTTCCCAGGCTTCAAACATCTGCCCCAGCCGTCTGCTTAACCTTCGCTAGAGCCTAAAATTAAGGGGAACCCCACGCCAATTTTTTTAATAATAAATCCTTTATTTTAATACTAAATGACAAGTACAGTAACCAACACTATCACTGTACTTCATATATATGTGACTGACATGTTTCTATCTATCTAATCTATGTGTGAAGCTCTATTCTGTCTGTTATAAATTGTCGGGTACAGATGCTGAATTGCCGGCCGGCTTTTTTAAAGAGACAGCGCATGAAAACACTATTATTTTTTTTGATAAATCCTTTACGCTAAATGACAAGTACAGTAAGCAACACTGTCACTGTACTTCGTATATATGTGGCTGACATGTTTCTATCTATCTAATCTATGTGTGAAGCTCTATTCTGTCTGTTATAAATTGTCGGGTACAGATGCTGAATTGCCGGCCGGCTTTTTTAAAGAGACGGTGCATGAAAACACTATTATTTTTTTTGATAAATCCTTTACGCTAAATGACAAGTACAGTAAGCAGCACTTTCACTGTACTTCGTATATATGTGGCTGACATGTTTATATCTATCTAATCTATGTGTGAAGCTCTATTCTTTCGGTTCTAAATTGTCGGGTACAGGTGTATGCCGCTGCTGAATTGCCGGCTTTTCATGTTTCACTGTTGGCACTGTTCCCATCGATTTGGGCAATCACTGTAATGCCACAACCACCATGGCTGTGGCATTACAGTGAGTGACAGACAATCCCTGCATGATTGGTGCTCTAAATAGCGCCAGACATGCACGACACGCTTTTGGTGCACGAACAGTTATCGAACATAACCTCGAACAGCCGAATTTTTTGCAAATCGTTCGGGTTCGTCGAACAACTCGAACACCGCCCAAAACAGCTCGAATTTGAGATTGGCGAACAGTTCTAGTCGAACATCGCTCATCTCTAATCATAATATCTACACATCTTTTTTGACTGTTTTATCCAAGTGTCTGGCAACATCTACTATGATTTCTAACGTACAAGAAAAATGGATCCATTATTTTTTTTTATCAGAATTTGGTCCAAGTGTCATCAGTTTTTCTCGTACGTGGAGAAAAAAAAGTTTCTCCACCTTCTCCTATGTTACAAACCATGAAAATCGGACCAGATTTTTCATGGACCAATACACCCCATTTGACCCATCCAGACATGTCTCCACAAATTTCCACGGACCAAGCGAAAAATCATGGACCTGAATGTTCCCATAGACACGTGCGAGTACTTTCCGTGAAAACCAAACATAGTACCCGTACAGAAACATCAGACGTCTGAATGAGGCCTAACTTGTTTATCTTCACAAGCAGATCATCATGACTGAACCGATACGAATGGCACTTTGCTGTGACCACTCTTGCCCTTGCCAAATTTGACCAAGGAGTCCAATCTCTCACTATACAAATTCAATACAATATTGCGACATACTATTAAATCCCGTGACGTGATGCAATTCCACATCGCAACTTTTGGGTGGACACGTGTAGACACATATAGCATAAACCTCTCCCAAACAGAGTATCATTAAATCGTCAGATTTTTTAAGTTGGTTATCTTGCGACCCTCATCTCAGGATACAGTATGTCAATCCAAGAGGAAAGGTAAGGAAGGGCACACATTTACCCATTAGTTATTCCAAAAATACCACTTGTTAGAAAACATCATTAACATGAGTATGTCAGAGCAAAATGACAGTATAAACAAAACTCAGCCAGTTAGGGGATATAGCATCTATAAAGAAAAATTGCAACTTTAGAGTTCTAAATGCTATTTCCATTTTATAGAAACTGAAGTTTAATCAAATTTGCTATTTAAGGTGTTTGGTGCACCCTTGGAGTGGCAAAGAGTCTCAGTCCAGCGTTCTGCCCACAAGTTTTGCATGCCCTGCTTCCCTCACTGATTATTGACAGCGTTGGCTGGACTGACCTTTATTCTGCAGACAGTGCTCACTCAAGGCAAGTGCTGTCAGTCACTAGTGAGGGAGGCAGGGAAATGTAAATCAAGTGGGCAAAACGGTGGATTGAGCCTCTTTAACACACCAAAGGTGCACCAAGCACCCTAATTAGCAAACAAAAATCATCATTTTTCAGAATGCAGATTTTTGTAAATCTGTTTCGCCTGGTTTTAGAAAAATGGCAATGAGCTCGCTTAGCTGTGGATAGATGGCAAAAGTTGGTCTTCGGAGCAGCCTCTTCTTTTTCCAGTTCTAAACCACATCTCTTGGCCTGTTCACACTAGGCTTTTGGATGCAACCAGGTCTTCTGAGGTCACTGCTCATCACACATCGTGAAGTCATGGATGCGCAATACGTACGTAGTGACCTCTAAGGCCTGGTCAAGGACGGAAGTCACGACGTAGAGTGAGAAGTCTGGTGCTGCAATGGCAGAAGGAAGACGCCCTGAGGACCAGACAGTGGCAACGAGGAGTGTAGGGGGAGGACAGGTGAGTTTAAGTTTTTTTTGCTTGTTTATTTTTTTATGCTTATTGTCTTTTTCTGGCTGCCATCAGAAATGTATTGCAACCAAGAGCTGGTGTACAATTTTTGTCTCAATTTACGACACCTTTCAAAGAGTTGTCAGAGCTGATCGGGACGGTGTCAAAACGAACATTTTTATACAACTGAGAATTCCGCAAAATTTTCACAACATCTTAAGCAGTTTTAGTTTGGGTAGAAAATGCTTGATGAGTCGGGCCCAAACTTTATTACAAAATTGCCAAATTTGTCAGTCCGCTTTTCAGTCCACCCATTTCAGTCCGCTTTTCAGTCTGTGGTGTCTAATAAAAGAATTTGGAGGAATGTCAAAAATGATGCTTTATAAAAACCAAACATATTGGATAAAGAAAATAAGTACCAATAACATTCGGCCTTTGCTGTCTTCTGTAGTAAGTTGTCACCATTTTATCTCTGGGAGAGCCCAGCAACTGACTCAATCATTTCATCTTTTTGCCTGAGGTGCAGAGAGATAGCGACTCGCTCAAGGTCACAAACAAAAACCTGTGAACAGAATTTAATTTAGATTTAACCATTGAGCTCCAAGTCAATAGTCAACATAATGGTCTTTGTGCGACAGTCTGGGAGATGCATCCAAGTCTTGCTTTAAGAATCCTGCTCCTTGCCAAGGCTTATTAAGAGCTGACAATGCACCGGAGGGTGGTAGAAGAAGATTTGATGGCTCTGTAAGGAAAGTCTTCAACCATTTTAAAATAAATACAATTATGTATTATATCTTTTGTTTACATTCCTATTATGTTCATTTTTGCTGCAATCACTGCCGAACAATAGCCCCATATATTCTGTATTGCTCATAAAAAAAAGCATCAATGCCTCCGCCGGCAAAGGTTCATTGTTGCGAAATAGCAGGAAACAGCTATTCGCTCAACTGCAAATACTGGGTCGTCGCGTATGATGGATTTTTCTCTATTGATTGACCATTTTGCAGAGTTTAGGTGAATTGATTTTACTCTGAATAGATCTCTATGGCTCTTTCCAATAAATGTTTCTCCCATAACATCAGGAAGTTCATGTTATTATGCAATTAACTCTTCTATTTCTGGACCCCCTGATGATTATTTTTTCATTTATATTTACATGTGAATTGAAAAGGATTCATTATGGGGGAATACTATGTAACCCATTAAAGGGGTTTACTGCATAAGACTACATCCACATCTGCGTTGGAGAAGGACGGGGCTGGATCTGTCACAAAGCAGACCCTATTGACATTTTCAGCATGGCATCCATCATTTTCCTGACATCCTATACTATTTTGTTCTGGCATTTATGATGCCATTTATAACACATTCTTGGATTGAGGGTCCAATCAAAGGCACAATCTGAAGCCTATGTGCAAAATCTCTACGGGTACCAGAACTTGAACTAGAACCCAAACCCCAGTGAGAAGAATGAAGACTCGAACTTTGGATCTTTCCCTCTCTTTCACTTTCTCTCCGGAACGAACCCCGAACGTTGCTCATCTCTACTAAGGAGCCCAAACACTTCTAGTTAGCCCTACTACACTCCAAGGAGGCAGTGGCATAGTATGGGGGCCACAGAGGCAGTTGCCTCGGTCACCTAATAACATCGGGGTGCAAAATTTCACCTCCCCCCCCCAACCCCATTGTCAAATTATTCAGGTCTCCACTACGTTGAGTCACTTTTTCTGGAAGCCGTTCCTTAATGTCTGAACACCTGGCGTCTGACAAGATTACAAAGTTCTTAGTATGATAAAGTAAACTTTGTCATCTCGGATTCAGAGCTTAGTAGCTGATAGTAAACTCATCTCTGCTCTGCATAGGCAATAACAGTTTTGAATCAGGTACGCAGCACTCTCCCACAGCTCTTTGCCTCTCACTGATTTTGTGACGTGAAAGGAGAGATTGTGATCTACTGGGAGAGTTATACCAAAGTTAAAAAAATGTTCTCTGTAAAAAAAACAAAAAAAACATTAACATTATAATAAATATAATGTTTTCATATATTTTTTCTAACTCTAAGGCTAGGGTTATGGCAGGGACTAGGGTTAGGGCTATGGCTAGGACTAAGGATAGGACTAGGGTTAAGGCTATGACTAGGATTATTGTAAAGGTAAGATAAGGGTTGGCGCTAGGACTAGGGTTAGATTTATAGTTAGGACTAAGGTTAGGGATAAGGCGAGGAGTGAGGTTAGAACTAGGGTTATGGCAGGGACTAGGTTTAGGGCTATAGCTAGGACTAGGGTTAGGGCTATGACTAGGATTATGATAAAGGGAAATGACTAAGATTAGGGTTGATGCTAGGACTAAGGTTAGATTTATAATTTGGACTAAAGTTAGGGCTCCGGCGAGGACTGATGTTGGAACTATGGTTAGACCTATGATTAGGACCAGGATGAGAGCCACATCTAGGGTTGGTGATTAGCAAAAAAATGTAACAAAAAGTGGAAAAAAATCTATTACAACAATATATAACATTTTATTTTTACATTTTTTGTCGGATTTCAGCAAACAGCAAAATCCGAAAAAAACTAGAGGGTCAAGGGGAAATCTATAATTATATCAGTATGCTCATAAAATGCAGTACGTGTGCTTGTGGTACAAGGGGTTTAATACTACATGCTTGCTAAAAGTTCTTGGTCAGGGGGCGTAAAAAAAATGCTTGTGTTGTTCCAAGTGCTGGCAACTCAAATTATATCACTGCCTGGAGGTCCATAGCAGAAAACCTGCAGCGAAATCCACAGCAGCAAAAATCACTGAGTGCATTGCTGCTAAAATAAGACAAGAGTTACCCAGGTACAGTCATTAATAAACTGTACATACTTACAAAAACAACTTTTACTTTTAATTTTTGGTATTTCATTTTTTAAATGAGCACTGCAGTAATACCAAACACAGCCTATGAACGGCACTGTTCCAAAAAGATAGTAGAATATGATCAATGTCTTTTTGAAAGGCACCTATGACTCATTTAAAAATATTGGCTATTTTGGGACTTTTATGGAGAAATGCAATCATAAATATGTTGTGCTTTACGCTAAAAGGTAGCCACAACCCCTTTCCCCTTTCCTATTTTTTTTTAGGTTTTGGCATAGTTGCTAAAAATGGTGTAATAGTCCTCCATACAGAATAATGGGCCTCACATTGTCCTCCATATGGAATAATGGGCCCCACATAGTCCTCCATATAGAATAATGGTCCCACACAGTCCTCCATACAGAATAATAGGCCCCACATAGTCCTCCATACAGTATAATGGGCCCCACATAATCCTCCATACAGTATAATGGGCCCCACATAGTCCTCCGTACAGTATAATGGGCCCCACATAGTCCTCCATACAGTATAATGGGCCCCACATAGTGCTCCATACAGTATAATGGGCCCCACAAAGTGCTCCATACAGTATAATGGGCCCCACATAGTCCTCCATACAGTATAATGGGCCCCACATAGTCCTCCATACAGAATAACGGACCCCACATAGTCCTTCATACAGTGTAATGGCCCCACATAGTCCTCCATATAGTACAATTGGCCCCACATAGTCCTACATGCAGTATAAGGGGCCCCACATTGAGCTCTATTCAGGATAATGGGCCTCACATAGTCCTCCATGCAGTATAATGAGCCCCACATAGTCCTCCATACAGTGCAATGGGCCCCACATGGTCCTCCATACAGAATAATGGCCCCACATAGTCCTCCATACAGAATAATGGCCCCACATAGTGCTCCATACAGAATAATGGGCCCCACATAGTCCTTCATACAGAATAATGGGCCCCACATAGTCCTCCATATAGGATAATGGGCACCACATAGTCCTTCATACAGTATAATGGCCCCCACATAGTCCTCCATACAGTATAATGGGCCCCACATAGTCCTCCATACAGTATAATGGCCCCACATAGTCCTTCATACAGTATAATGGCCCCACATAGTCCTCCATACAGAATAATGGGCCCCACATAGTCCTTCATACAGAATAATGGGCCCCACATAGTCCTCCATATAGAATAATGGGCACCACATAGTCCTTCATACAGTGTAATGAGCCTCACATAGTCCTCGATACAGTATAATGAGCCCCACATAGTCCTCCATACAGAACAATGGGCACCACATAGTCCTCCATACAGTATAATGGGCCCCACATAGTCCTCCATACAGTATAATGGGCCCCGAAAAGTCCTCCATACAGAATAATGGGCCCCACATAGTCCTGGATACAGTATAATGGGCCCCGCGTAGTCATCCATACAGAATAACAGGCCCCACATAGAGCTCCATACAGAATAATGGCCCCACATAGTCCTCCATACAGAATAATGGCCACACATAGCCCTCCACACAGAATAATGTGCCCACATAGTCCTCTATACAGAATAATGGGCCCACATAGTCCTCCATACAGAATAATGGCCCCACATAGTCCTCCATACAGAATAATGGCCCCACATAGTCCTCCATCCAGAATAATGGACCCACATAGTCTTCCATACAGAATAATGGCCCCACATAGTCCTCCATACAGAATAATGGGCCCCATAGTCCTCCATACAGTATAATGGGCCCCGAAAAGTCCTCCATACAGAATAATGGGCCCCACATAGTCCTGGATACAGTATAATGGGCTCCGCGTAGTCATCCATACAGAATAACAGGCCCCACATAGAGCTCCATACAGAATAATGGCCCCACATAGTCCTCCATACAGAATAATGGCCACACATAGCCCTCTACACAGAATAATGTGCCCACATAGTCCTCCATACAGAATAATGGGCCCACATAGTCCTCCATACAGAATAATGGCCCCACATAGTCCTCCATACAGAATAATGGCCCCACATAGTCCTCCATCCAGAATAATGGACCCACATAGTCTTCCATACAGAATAATGGCCCAACATAGTCCTCCATACAGAATAATGGGCCCCATAGTCTTCCATACAGTATAATGGGCCCCACATAGTCTTCCATACAGAATAATGGGCCCCACATAGTCATCCATACAGAATAATGGGCCCCACATAGTCCTCCATACAGAATAATGGGCCCCACATAGTCATCCATACAGAATAATGGGCCTACATAGTCCTCCATACAGAATAATGGGCCCCACATAGTCCTCCATACAGAAAAATGGGCCCACATAGTCCTCCATACAGAATAATGGCCCCACATAGTCCTCCATACAGAATAATGGCCCCACATAGTCCTCCATACAGAATAATGGGCACCACATAGTCCTCCATACAGAATAATGGCTCCACATAGTGCTCCATACAGTATAATGGCCCCACATAGTCCTCCATACAGTATAATGGCCCCACATAGTCCTTCATACAGTATAATGGCCCCACATAGTCCTTCATACAGAATAATGGGCCCACATAGGGGTGGTGGTTCTGGTGTCAGGGGCCAAGTATAACCAACCTGTGGGCCAGATTTGGCCCACGGGTCGGAGTTTGACAAGTGTGTTTTAAGGCTATGTCCCCATGATGAGTTTTTCACGCTGCGTATTTTCAAAAAAATGCAAGTAACCTATTTTACATAATAGGTGCAGAAAATCTGTAACATCAAATCTCACCAAAAGCTCATGGTGGGAACGCAGCCTAAATCCCCAAAAAATGGAATAAAAAGAGATTAGAAAATCACATGTACCGCAAGATGGTAACAATAAAACGCCAAAAAAATAAAAACCCCATGATTCGACAGCCCCTCACAGGAAAATTTCTGGCCATTCTAAAAAAAAATTTAGTTAAATTTTTTTTATATAAACACCCCCATTCCCTTTCAGTGGAAGCTTTCCTTGTGTTTTCTCATGTTTTTTACGCTTCTTTACTGTAGGGTGAAGCACAAGAAGTGTGATCCACTAATAACCACACAACATAGCGTGACGCTTTTAGGCCAGACGCGAAGTTCAGCAAATACCTGGAGTAGAGGAACGCAAAGCTTACTTCATTTACTTATCCAGAGCAGCAGGACTAGACGTTTGTAACTTGATCTCACTTAGAAAAATTTCATTTGCATTGAGAAAAAAATGTAAAAAAAAAAATAATTTGTCTTTTGTATATCGGGTTACTATGTGATATTTTACCGACAGAGGGATTAACATTAAATTGCATCTGTGAACTGAGGAATTAATCTGAAGTGTTTCTGTAAAATATTGGATTACTGACGCCTCCGCTCACCCATGTTTTCCAGGCCTTATGTATACACATATCCACCCCTTCATTAGAGAATACACATATACATAACCCCCCATGACCTGGGATGTCATGCAATTGTATTTCCTTTTGCCCCCCAACCATGCACCGGTATCTCTCCATTGGAGTTTATGGGTCTTGTGAATCATTAGGATGTTTCCAGATTATAACGAGCATATGCAAAATCATACGCGCTATATCCAGAAAAAAAAAACAACACGAATTTTCGTCCTTATTGTCATCCTTATTTCACCTCCATGTGGCATCCAGTTTTTGCACGAACAATTTAAGAAATGGCCAAATATAGTTTCCTATGTTAATAATTGTAATGATCCATGAAAAAATGCATGATATACTAATGGTAACCAATACGTGATCCATTTTTTACTGCACCCATTCACTTATAATGGGTGTCATGGGTTTACTGCGACAGAGGAGCAAGAAGATTGCAGCGTTTGAATTTATGTACCCCTGCATTGAATAGAAGAAAGTGTCCCTCTTACTAAATGGTGATGGTTTCTTTCAGCAGTGCAGGAGTTAGCTCTGCTCAGCTTTGAGTCTCTGTAGCTTCTTTCTTGGAAGTTCTCAGCTGTGCAGTGTCAGCCACTCCCATCTCCTATGTAGTCTCTGCTCTGGCAATTTGGATTGCCAGTGTTAAGTCTTGTACTGCCTGGTGAGGAATGGAGGATTCGGTGTTTGGTAGAGGCATTTAGGAGAGTTGTTCTGTGACTATTGCTTGATGTTTTGATTGTGTGCATAGTTCCTTCCTCATCTATTTTTGTTTACCTTCCTAATCCCTTCTGTGTTCTCCCTCTGTTGTCTGTGAGTGCATGTTTTGTGTTTGTTATTTTATTTTATCCCAGTACATCCTCCCTTGTTTGCCTGGTTCGTGTATTTACATACACTATTCCTCCCCACTTCCCTAGGTGGGGGGGACAGATATAGGGCTGATTCAGCAGCTCAGCAAGGTATGTGGCCCCAGCATCTTCACCATCATAAGTAACCTAGGGAGCTGGGATAGCTAGGGTGCCCCTAGCATTAGGGACAGGGTAGGAGCCCTGGTCTCGGGTTATCAGACAACAGTCTTGTGACAATGACTGAGTCTCATCCGAAATATGGATATAAGTAGAGCTTGAAATTTGTTTACACACAGACCGTCAGTCCGTGTGTAAGTACGTTCAAGTGACTAACACATTGACCTGCATCGGTCCTTGTGCTATCCGTTGCTCTCTATTTGGCATATGAACAGTACACGGATGTTTAACACTTTCGTCTCAATGAGAAACAAATGAAAAATCTTCTGATTTTCATCCAAAAGAAAACGTGTGATTTTTATCCATATAGATATCTCTATGCCTTCTGTGTCTTATCCATGTGTCCATTTTACATATTTGTATTCTATCCGGTTTTATACGTTATATCAGGTGAAAAATTGACAAGACCAAATACAGTTTCCTATGTTAATAATGGTAATTTGTAGGTAAAAATCAGATGCAATATGGTCGATCCATATAAAATTTATTTCATCCGAAACTCAGAACAGTTCTTTCTGCAATTTTTTCACACGCTCACTTGCTCCATCCTTATTTGAACAGCCTTATTCAAAAATATTGGTCCATGTTCTGTCCGATCTTAACTCAGACGACACACGTACCTATAACATGCTCTCGGACTCATCGAGTGTCACGGATACATTCACACATCGGTGAAAATGATGGATCTGAGAATGAGATTGGTGAAACTCGGAGCACGTCCTATACTGATCTGATGTTGAGGATTCAAATAGGACATTACTCAGCGGGTCTATGTGCTGTCCGGTAAAAAAGAACGACATTCACCCTATCGGGAGGTTCACATGAGTGTATTAAAAAATCGCTTCATCCAGAAAAGTGGGACGATTTTTTTCTCACTTGTCATCCGTATGCAACTATAAGCAGCAGCAATTAATCAGTTACAACATTTTATAGAGTTTATGATGTTATAGAACTGCAATATATCCATGAAAATTGGATGCTGTACTGTGGCTCTGTATTGCAACTGAGTTTTTATATGTAAAGTGATCGCGGGCGGTAGCCAGTACCGAACTGCTGCTCTATAACGCCACGGCACTTTACAGAAAAATCGTGTCCAAGTCCCAATGTGCTATCATATGTGGGGTGGATCACACTCACTTGTAGGCTGCAAACCGTCACTGTCTCCAGGCTTCCATCTCCAGGAGCCACCGTACATAGATCAAGAGACACCCGATTAGTTTCAACGACCAAAAGTGTACTGGTCATCAGATTGCAATGCGCAGTATTGGGCATCACACTTCTTATTCCTTATTTCATTAACATAGCACACCCTCAGCTTCGTTATCCGTTCCTCCTGGACTATCCCCACGTTCACTGGGTCTCTCAGGCCCAGGGATTTCCCGTCCAGTTCAGCAGTGCACCCGGGATCCTTTACCTTCCCTTCTCACGGTTCAACGTCCATCGTCTACTGTACACCAGAGGATACGGCACTCTCCATAGTACCCATATTGAGACCTAAGCTCCGGACGTTGCAGGAATGTCCGCAAGGGATTCTAGTAAGGCTTCCCACTGCCTTGAACGATAGCTGCTCGCCCACTGCAACTTGAACTTGACCTTGGTTACTGTACTTGCCTTTCTGACTGTCAGGAAGTGCTTGATTTTACTAGCACTAGCCCATCCCATTGTGGGCTAGTCCCAAACGCCAACTGTATTCTATCATCCTATACCTTCAGCTAACTACAGTTACTATCCTATAACAGATATAACAGTATGTACTACACCTATTGTCACTATTTTATGTCCTAGATCCTAATCTATATCTTACCCTATGCTGTACACTACCATATTACAGTCTATTTACAATATCCACTAAAATCGCAGGACATAGTTCACATTTCACATAACACAATATATGTATAAAACGCATGACATTATCTACATGATGCGATTGGTGTAGGAACGCGACAGTACAGTCCACCACTCTTACATATACCTATATGCATCCATAGACTAGAATGGTTGAGTCTCATCCAATTATGGAAGAAACTAATGCTCGCTGCCATTTTTTTTTCACATGCAGATTCGGTCAGTGTAAAAAAAAAAAAGAAATCGCTCATCTGCACTGTCCCATTGAATAACATTGGTCTGTTTTTTTCACCGACAGAACTTGGACGTGTCGTGTGAACGAGCCCTAACTCTCCTCAATAACAGTGTACAGTAGATGGTTGCACACGTGCACGCTCTCCTCTTAGCTGGAACGCCGGACAAGGGCAATCCCAAAACTGGAAATACTTTATAACGTGGATATGCTATAAAGAAGGTCTCAGGTGACATTAGTCTACTTGGTTTTATTGTGCGGCAGTGTGGCCCTCGGTTCAGGAAGTTAGTGCACCCCTGGATTAGACTGACCATTTCACCAGCATTCTATAAGCTGGAGACAGAAGTGCTCATGTTCCCTCCTGGGTGACTCATGGAAGAATAGTATCCACCTTGCTGTAATCCTCTGGCTGTGGATAGATTTTATTCTATCGGTTGGTATTAGTGATGAGCAAATCGGTAAAAATTCAACTTTGCGAAAATTGAAATTTGCTGCAAATCTCTAAATTGCTGATCTCCTCCATGCAGCAAACTGCTAAAATCCCCAATCCCCAATCCTGTGCACCCTCCTGACCCACACTGTGCTCATCATGACAATGATAATGTATATGGCCTGGTAGGAGATGACAGTGTTAACTCAGCTACAGTACACACCGAGGTTACACGGAGGAAAAGTATCCCCGGAAAACTCAGCTCTGCTGCATCTCTTCAGTCTAAGGGCTCATTCAGACGTCGGTTTTTCACTGATGAGTTCTTGCACGTTTTTACATACATGTATGAGTACGTGATTTTCACGAATAGCATTTGTACCTATAATTGTCTATAGGGCTGTTCACATGTCCAGTCCAGTTATTATTGTGGACCAAGGGTTCACGTAAAGTCACAAAGACTTATCGTGTCCGAGTGTCGACAATGCAAGTTTATAGCTCTGTTCACACGTTGCGTTTTTGCTGCTTTTTTATGCAAATTAAAAGCTGCGTTTTACAGTACCAGTAAAAGCTACAAGATTTCAGGAATCTCCTGGCACACACATTGATTTTCTTCCTGACTGAATTGGAAAACTGCTGCGTTTTTTAAAAACTGCAGCATGTCACTTCTTTCATCGTTTTTTCACCCATAGAAAGCAATGAGTAAGTGCAAAAATGTTGCAAAAACGCTGCAAAAATGCAGGTATCAGGTTTTGCTGTGTTTTTGGTGCAGAAAACTTGGGAATAAAAGGCACTAAACTGTATCAGCATGAAAAATGCAGCAAAAAATGCAGCAAAAAAACAAACAAAATGCAGCAAAACCTGCTTTTTTTTAAGCAGCTGCATTACTGCCAAGAGAACAGATTTTGCCTGTAGAAAAAAACACAGCAAAGACGCAATGTGTGAACATAGCCTAAGGGTCTGAGAAAAAAACTGGACTGCACTTGGATGTCAATGATTGATAGGAGAAGCTGGAGAAACTTTTTTTTGTTTCTTATCAGAGAAAAAAACTGATGAAACTCGGACCGAACCCTGATGAAACTCTGGACAAAATCACTGATGAAACCAGGACAGTTTTTCTCATACGTGAAAAAAATGGACAACTAAACATGCCGCAACACATTGGGACTTCGCAGGCCAGATATAACAAGAGCAAACTAATTAGTTCAAATTTCACCCAAATGTTGGGTTCGCCAGAATGTGTATTTTTGGGTTTGCACGAATCTAATAAAATTGCGCTCAGATGGTGACGTTTATTACGCTCTGGGGTCCGCAGAGATCTCAGCATAATGAAGCACGTTCAATGGACAGTTCAACAAATATATCTGAATTTCAGCAGATTCGCTCCTCCTGATCGATGCGACTGAACACTCAGCTCTGCTACATCTATTCAGCATCGCACCTTGGAATATCACAAGCCAAATCTAACACCGATACATCTGAGTACTCAGCTGCGCTCCATCTGTACGGCATAGCGCTACGTGCCAAGTGTAACACTTCTATATATTACGTTTGTGCTCTGCTACATCTGTAACATAGTGTGATAGCGGAAGTTGTGCCAAATGCTGCGCTGTTTAGTCTCACAACTCGACTCTGCTACATCTGTACTCCAATGAATTGGAGCATATATAACACATCTGACAGCTCAGCATCGCTACATCTGTACTGTATAACATGTCGTGGGATCATAGATTGCTCCTGGTGTAGTCCTGTCTCATCTGACGACTCAGCTCTGCTATATCTGTGCAAGGCACTGAAGTAGATACAGCACATCCGACAGCTCAGCACTGCTACATCTGTACTAAATAACAGGCTTTGCCATCATAAATTGATCATGTAATTCTGACTCATCGGACAACTCAGCTCTGCCACATCTGTGATGTATAACACATTGCTACATCGCACTGTATTCGAGTAGATGTACAGCATCTGACGGTTCAGCTCTGCTACATTTGTATCATATAACTTAATGTGGTATCATAGATCACGCCTGATGTAGTCCTGAATCTTGTAGCAGAGCTGAATTGTTACATTTCTTCTGCATAATTGTGATATCACAATGAGTTGAGCAAAAGTTACAGTAGCTATATACATCTGACAACTCTGCTCCGCTACATCTGTGTATATTGTGCCATATCTGGCCTTCTGTATCCTCACAACTCAGCTCTGCTGCATACAATTATTCCTTATAGCTCATAATGTGATGTCACAATGAACTGATCTGGATATAGTTCATCGGATAACTAAGCTCTTCTACACCTGACAACTCAGCTCTGCTGCATCTAACAACTCGGTCTGCTACATCTGACAACTAAGCTCTGCTACATCTGACATCTCAGGTCTGCTTCATCTGACAACTCAGCTCTTCTACTGTACATCTGACAACTCAGCTCTGCTACATCAGGCAACTAAGCTCTGCTACATCTGACAACTCAGTTCTTCTACATCTGACATCTCAGCTCTGTTTCATCTGACAACTAAGCTCTGCTACATCAGACAACTAAGCTCTTCTACATCAGGCAACTAAGCTCTGCTACATCTAACAACTCAGCTCTGCTACATCTGACAACTAAGCTCTGCTATATCAGGCAACTAAGCTCTGCTACATCTGACAACTCAGCTCTGCTACATCTGACAACTAAGCTCTGCTGCATCTGACAATTCAGCTCTGCTTCATCTGACAACTAAGCTCTGCTACATTGGACAACTAAGTTCTGCTACATCAGGCAACTCAGCTCTGCTACATCGGACAACTAAGCTCTGCTACATCTGACAACTAAGCTCTGCTACGTCCGACAACCCAGCTCTGTGACATCTGACAACCAAGCTCTGCTACATCAAACAACTAAGCTCTGCTACATCTGACAACTTAACTTTGCTACATCGGAACTGTATAATGTGATGTGATATCACGATGAGCTGGCATACCTGGGAGGCAACTGGGCCATATGCCAGGAGTTAGGGGGGGTAACAAATTCAAGAAATTTAGGTACAGGGTGAGCAAATACAATGAACCTTTTTGCTTTGCGTGCTGGTTGTCAGGGAATGCAAACACTATCCATCTGACTACTCAGCTCTGCAGCATCTGATTTGCATAGTACATCATTAAATAATTGTGCCAAATGAGTCTCAGCTTCATCTGACAACTCAGCTCTGCTACATAATGTCATTTCATGCAGTTGAGCCAAAGTTAGTGACTTCTGACAGCTCAGCTCTGCTACATCTGCGTTGTATCACATCATGTCATTTCACGAAGTTGAGCCAAAGTTAGCGATTTCCATCTGACACCTCAGCTCTGCTACATCTGTACTGTACATCATCCTCCGGCACTGTAAATGAATCAGAGCTGAATAGAGACCGGCACCGGCGATAAAGAGTTCACCGGCAGGTCAGAGGCGCAGATGTCAATGGCGGACGGCAGACACATGTGGGTAAGAGGCCGCAGCACCAGCCGTCCACAGTCCCCACGGACCACAAATGGATTTACTTAAGATTCAGGTTACCGGCAAAGAAAACACAAAGCAAAAGAAAATGTATCGGCCAAAACTTATTAGATTTCACGTATGGTGCACGTCCGGCCCATCTACGGGGGGCGCTCTCCCACTACAGGACCCCTCCCGCCCCATTCACAGCCTTCATCACCTCGCTGAATAGTCTGCAGACATTTGGGATATTTCGTTTAACATTAATTGAAACATTATCGAGTGGCGTATAATGTAGGCAACAAGTCGCCACCGCCGGGAATAGATCTACTTCCCAAATAGCCAACACCTGCCACATCTAACAGGAATTCTCCGACAGATTGCCTGCGAAGATTTAATTACTGCCATAAAAAAAGGCAGTCGTGTGTATGACTGTAAGGGTCTGTTCACATTTGTTTGTTTTTTTACATTGGACTTAAGCTCTGGAAAAGCGCCGCTGCACACGCCGAACACATCCACTGGCCACTAATGTCAAAAAACATGTCCCTTAAGGTCTGGCACTCCATGGAAGCCGGACGAGGGCAGTCTTTACATATGCGCCCGATATCCCCTGCCCGCCACCATGCGCCTCTTACACTTATTGGGTCCCATGACGTCATGACGCGGCACAGCGCACCTCATTATGTCACGTGGGGTCTAGCGAGGGTGCCAGAAATGAAGGCTGCCCTCGCCTGACTTGCACAAAGAACCGGATCGGACACCAGCTCAGGGCAGCCCAAATCTTATTGCTCAACTAAATTGGAATTCCTTTTTTTCTCCTGTATAAGCAAGTATTGGGGTCACACTTTGCAGCAATGAGGAGCAAAACCCAGAAACACCGTGTCTGCAAATTGAGATTCTGGTTTGGATTTATCCTCACTCTTATTGCAAGGCTCGTTAAAGAGTCGATATTGACTTTTAGGATCGCTGCTTCCAATTGGTGGCACTAGAGTTCTAGTCCTTTTCCTCTCTGAAGAGACAATTTGCATATTTAATTTCCCAGAAGAGCATGCATGGCTTATAAGTCTCCTCACTCTGACATGCCACGTGTGGCATGTCACTCTCCACAAGGAGAAACGTTATCCCTTAGACCTCAGTCCAAAGCCTCTCACCTAGCCAAATCAGATCTCATACTTTGCACTGATAAGGAGAAAAAACCCAAAACACAGTGTCTGCAAATTGAGATTCTGGTTTGGCTTTTATCCAAAGTCATATTGCAAGCCCGTTAAAGAGTCGATATTGACTTTTAGGATCACTGCTTCCAATAGGTGGCACTAGAGTTCTAGTCCTCTTCCTCTCTGAAGAGACAATTTGCATATTTAATTTCCCAGAGGAGCATGCATGGCCTATAAGTCTCCTCACTCTGACATGCCAGGTATATCTTATCACTCTCCACAAGGAGAAGCTTTACACCATAGCCACCAATTCAGAGCCTCTCACATAGCCAAACCAGATCTCATACTTTGCACTGATGAGGGGCAAAACCCCGAAATACAGTGTCTGCAAATTGAGATTCTGGTTAGGCTTTTATCCTAAGTCATGTGATAAGGCTCGTTAAAGGGTCAATATTGACTTTTAGGATTGCTACTTCCAAGAGGTGGCGCTAGAGTCCTAGTCCTCTTCCTCTCTGAAGAGGCAATTTGCAGATTCACACAAATATAATCCCACTACTTAAGGCTAATTATCTTCATTTCTGTTCAAAATAGGTGACAAGCCAGAGCAGATTTACTCAGAAATGTTCTGATGCAAACGATTGATGTTGCAGCAACCTCAGTCACATGCATGGAGATTGCTGGTCAATTTCACGCAGATTTGGGAGGGGGATTTGCATCGAAATCCACCTGGATTCCGACATTTGGGTAATGAGGCCTTACTGTGGGGTCTAGCACTATCAAGGGATGTGAGATCCCAATGGAGGAAATATCTCCTTGGCTGACAGTGGTCACTGCGCTCGTGTAATGTGTGATCAGTATGGATGAGTCGTCATCATAGTGTATCGAATACAAAGAGCGGCACACGACACAATAGACCAGTGTGAAGAATTAGAATGAGAAGTATAAGAAAAAGTGAATTATTTTTCAAATTTTAAGCCAAAAAGACTACAGCCCTCCTTATACTTGGACCCAATTTTCTCGCCAGTCTTGAAGAGGGGGCACATAGGAGTCAGAAGCTCCAGATTCATTAAAAGGTGCACCATGTAGTCCTTCATTCATGAGCTCTGTAGTACCCTGCTGACACCACTTATTGGCAGCTTTCTGCCTATGCACAGGATAAACAGAAAGCTGTCAATGTTATACCGATTTGAGAATTCAGAGAACTGGTTGATCTGTAACAGATAAAACAGTATTTAATCAAAACTGCAGCAAGCAGCCCACACATAGCTAGAATCAGAGTCTCGGCCTCTACATCATACTGATCTTAGATGGGGTAGCAAAAGCAGCAGAGACTCCGAAATGGATTATAGGAAGTGGAGGAGGTTCTTTGTCTCTCTGCTCCTGCTCCGTTTGTGTCAACCTGTATACAGGCATAATAAAGTAACAGGCATTAAAATGGCAAAGGCAGGAGAAATGCAATGCATGCAGAGATATTGAGGAAAGGACGTTTCAGCGCCTATAGTGCTGGCAGAATGCTGATGAAGCAGAACCATCCACTGGAAAAAAAATAGTCAATGGCAAGTTACAGAACATGAGAATCAAGACAATTTCTTGACTGGTATGTGCACCAAAAGCAGTGGTGGATAATGAGGCCAGCAGGACCATGGTCGTATGCTTCAATTTAGTTTAGAAGGGCCTTTCACGAATAACATTATATTCATATCAAGACAAATGGCAGTTTGCTTTGGATATTCATATCTATCTAATCTATCTATCTATCTATCTATCTATCTATCTATCTATCTATCTATCTATCTATCTATCTATCTATCTATCCCTCTAATATATATATATATATATATATATATATACATATCTACATTCCTCAACATTGAAATTGCAACACCAAGAAGGAAAAGTCATGGAGTTATGAAAATCGCAGGATCCATAGTCATGATAATGATCTCATAAAAAATAGAAACAATATTGTCAAAACATTTCAATCTGGAGTAGGAGCACTCTCTTACTTCCAGCTTTGGCTGCTATCAATGAGGTTACTAATGGTCATCCGAGTAAGGTTCTGCTGCTCTGATTGCACCTGGGCAAATCATCAAGATCCGCTGCTGGCAGCTTCTGTGGCATTGCCGATCAACCATGTCCCAGATGTGCTCAATGGGAGACAAGTCTGGAGACGCTTATTATAGCAGGTTTAGGCTGCTAATAGTAGTACGACGCAGTGTCGGACTGGAAGGCCAAGGGCCCACCAGTAACCAACTCCAGGGCCCCACTTTTCAGCTACATGCAAATGTGACATTATCCTCAATCACGAATTTATATAACAATGAACTGGGTAGATTGTTAAATGAATGAGATGCTGCCCATATAAGAGGGTGGTGGCCCACCGGAGGATTCTCCTGTTCTCCTGTGGGCCAGTCATGCGGTCTGGTATTGTCGTGTTGAAAAACGGCTGCTGGAACACTTTGAAAAAACGGCCGTACCACTGGTTCCTTCACCAAATCAATGCAACAGCGAGCTGTTAGTGCACCTGGAATAAAGACTAGAGGGGTCCGGCTACTGTACATTATGCCACTCCACCCCATAATCCCGACAGTAGGACAGGTGTAACATTCCCTCATGAAGGCCTTATCATGGCGTTGTCCACGTGGTCTCCAGATGGTGATTGGAGGCTGGAATGGAGAAATGGAGGCTGGAATGGAGGTCTATCCGATTCAGCGATGAATCTTGCTTTGGTCTTGGATGCACAGATAGCCAGAGATTAGTCTGGAGAACATGTGGGCAATATCATGTAGAGGACTTCACAAGGGAACATCACACTGGTCCTAGTCCTGGGACTATAGTGTACATTTGGCATAATGTCCGGTAGCCAGACCCCTCTAGTCTTCATTCCAGGTACATTGATTGCTCTGGATTACATTGATTTGGTGATGGAACCAGTGGTGCGACCATTTCTCCAGAGTTTCCCAGGAGCCGTTTTTCAAGAGGACATCAGGCCACATGTTACTTGTGCTACTATGAGCAACCTGCGTGGCCACCATGACCAGCAGAGTCTACCAAGCCCAAGTCCATTCAACGGGGCAGAACGTTCCTCAGACGGCCATATCTCTCAGCATTTAAAGAGGGGGCATTAATTTCCCTTCATTTAATTTTACACAATCATTCCGCTGCTTTCCTCCTACAGGAAAATTGTACCTTTTCCCAAGTGAAAACAAAATCACAGCTTGTCCCAGGTTTGTGCAAAGCCTGCAGTCACCAATATAGAAGTGCCTGTCTGAATCCAGCTCACAGGAGCTTGGAAGGGCTTTATTATTCCAGCAGAGACATAAAGACAGCGGCGTGCATTGCTAATTTCCAGGCCGCCTCTAATAGCGGGTGTTAGCTCGTTTTCAATCATCATTATAAGAAAAATGCCTACTTATTACACCAGCAGAAAACATTGTTCGGGACTTGGTGACATTCATAACTATGGGGGAAAAAGTTTCCGCAGAGATTTTACTTTTTGAAAGCTTTATTATAGGAACCGAAAATGTAGCAGAACTTACAACATGATATTTTACTTAGTTTTACATAGGACTGCAGATTACCCTGTTATATCATCTTCGAGATCTGGGATGTCAAACTGAAATCCTCAAAGGGCCAAAATAAAAAACTTGGACAAAGTAATGGGCCAACCTTGATATTTATTAAAAAAATGTCTACAATTGAGGAAGTTTGAGGTGCAATCACCACAAAGCTCTCCGCACAGTATAATGGCCCCACACAGTCTTCCATATTGTATAATGGGCTCACATAGTTCTCCATACAGTATAATGGTCCCGCATACTCCTCCATACAGTATAATGGGCCCCACATAGTTCTCCATATTGCATAATGGGCCCCACACAGTCCTCCATATTGTATAATGGCCCCGCATACTTCTCCATACAGAATAATGGACCCCACATAGTTCTCCATATTGCATAATGGGCACCACATAGTCCTCCATACAGTATAATGGGCCGCCACAGTGCTCCATACAGTATAATGGGCCCCACATAGTTCTCCATACAGTATAATGGCCTCACATAGTCCTCCATACAGTATAATAGCCCCACATAGTGATCCATGCAGAATAATGGCCCCACATAGTCCTCCATACAGTATAATGGTCCCACATAGTTCTCCATACAGAATAATGGCCCCACATAGTGCTCCATACAGTATAATAGTCACACATAGTCCTCCATACAGAATAATGAGCCCCACATAGTCCTCCATACAGAATAATAGGCCCCACATTGTCCTCTATACAGTATAATGGCCCCACATAGTCCTCCATACAGTATAATGGGCCCCACATAGTCCTCCATACAGTATTATGGCCCCACATAGTCCTCCATACAGTATAATGAGCCCCACATAGTCCTCCATACAGTTTAATGGCCCACATAGTCCTCCATACATCATAATGGTCCTACATAGTTCTCCATACAGAATAATGAGCCCCACGTTGTCCTCCATACAGTATAATGGCCCCACATAGTCCTCCATACAGTATAATGGCCCCACATAGTCCTCCATACAGTGTAATGGCCCCACATAGTCCTCCATACAGTGTAATGTCCCCACATAGTCCTCCATACAGAATAATGGCCCCACATAGTCCTCCATACAGAATAATGGGCACCACATTGTCCTCCATAAAGTATAATGGCCCCACATAGTCCTCCATACAGTATAATGGCCCCACATTGTCCTCCATACAGTGTAATGGCCCCACATAGTCCTCCATACAGTGTAATGGCCCCACATAGTCCTCCATACTTTGTAATGGGCCCCACATAGTCCTCCATAGAGTATAATGGGCCCCACATAGTCCTCCATACAGTGTAATGTCCCCACATAGTCCTCCATACAAAATAATGGCCCCACATAGTCCTCCATACAGAATAATGGGCCCCACATAGTCCTCTATACAGTATAATGGGCCCATTATAATGCTCCATACAGAATAATGGCCCCACATAGTCCTCCATACAGAATAATGGGCCCCACATAGTCCTCTATACAGTATAATGGGCCCATTATAATGCTCCATACAGAATAATGGCCCCACATAGTCCTCCATACAGAATAATGGCCCCACATAGTCCTCCATACAGAATAATAGGCCCACATAGTCCTCCATACAGTGTAATGTCCCCACATAGTCCTACATACAGTATAATGGGCCCCACACAGTCCTCCATACAGAATAATGGGCCCCACATAGTTCTCCATACAGAATAATGGGTCCACATAGTCCTCTATACAGTATAATGGGCCCCATATAGTGCTCCATACAGAATAATGGCCCCACATAGTCCTCCATACGGTATAATGGGTCCACATAGTCCTCCATACAGTGCAATGGCCCCACATAGTCCCCCATACGGTATAATGGGCCCACATGGTCCTCCATACAGAATAATGGCCCTACATAGTCCTCCATACAGTATAATGGCCCCACATAGTCCTCCATACAGTGTAATGGCCCCACATAGTCCCCCATAGTGTATAATGGGCCAACATAGTCCTCCATACAGAATAATGGCCCCACATAGTCCTCCATACAGTGTAATGGGCCCCACATAGTCCTCCATACAGTGTAATGGGCCCCACATAATCCTCCATACAGTATAATGGGCCCACATAGTCCTCCATACAGTGTAATGTCCCCACATAGTCCTCAATACAGTATAATGTGCCTCACATAGTCCTCCATACAGTGTAATGGGCCACACATAGTCCTCCATACAGTATAATGAGCCCCACATAGTCCTCCATACAGTATAATGGCCCCACATAGTCCTCCATACAGTGTAATGGCCCCACATAGTCCCCCATAGTGTATAATGGGCCGACATAGTCCTCCATACAGAATAATGGCCCCACATAGTCCTCCATACAGTGTAATAGGCCCCACATAGTCCTCCATACAGTGTAATGGCCCCACATAGTCCTCCATACATTGTAATGGGCCCCACATAGTCCTCCATACAGTATAATGGGCCCCACATAGTCCTCCATACCGTGTAATGTCCCCATATAGTCCTCCATACAGTATAATGTGCCCCACATAGTCCTCCATACAGTGTAATGGGCCCCACATAGTCCTCCATACAGTATAATGGGCCCCACATAGTCCTCCATACAGTATAATGGCCTCGCATAGTCCTCCATACAGAATAATGGCCCCACATAGTCCTCCATACAGAATAATGGCCTTACATAGTCCTCCATACAGTATAATGGCCCCACATAGTCCTCCATACAGTATAATAGCCCCACATAGTCCTCCATACAGTGTAGTGTCCCCACATAGTCCTCCATACAGTATAATGGCCCCACATAGTCCTCCATACAGTGTAATGGCCCCACATAGTCCTCCATATATTGTAATGGGCCCCACATAGTCCTCCATACAGTATAATGGGCCCCACATAGTCCTCCATACAGTGTAATGTCCCCACATAGTCCTCCATACAGTATAATGTGCCCCACATAGTCCTCCATACAGTGTAATGGGCCCCACATAGTCCTCCATACAGTATAATGGGCCCCACATAGTCCTCCATACAGTATAATGGCCCCGCATAGTCCTCCATACAGAATAATGGCCCCACATAGTCCTCCATACAGAATAATGGCCTTACATAGTCCTCCATACAGTATAATGGCCCCACATAGTCCTCCATACAGTGTAATGTCCCCACATAGTCCTCCATACAGTATAATGTGCCCCACATAGTCCTCCATACAGTGTAATGGGCCCCACATAGTCCTCCATACAGTATAATGGGCCCCACATAGTCCTCCATACAGTATAATGGCCCCGCATAGTCCTCCATACAGAATAATGGCCCCACATAGTCCTCCATACAGAATAATGGCCCCACATAGTCCTCCATACAGTGTAATGTCCCCACATAGTCCTCTATGCGGTATAATGGGCCCACATAGTCCTCCATACAGAATAATGGACCTACATTCCGCATGCACATAGCGTTTCTTCTCCAAAAACTATGCAAAAAGACTCTGCATGCATATAGACCTAAATGCTTCAAGACCACTTCAGAAATTGATTCAGGAAACAAAAAAGGGATGTTTCTTGAAATGAATTTCAACTAAAACAACCCTGTAGTTTTTGACAACATCAAAAATGTCAAATTGGAACAGGTCCCAGGAAAAAAAGTGCACTGAACTGGGAAAATGATTGCATCTCTTCAATAAAACTTGATTATGATCAGGCAGAATTTCACAACAATCATTGATTGGTATTCACAACATTTATATAAGAAGAGCGAAGATCTGAGAGCAGACAAACTTTGTAGAGTCCCCAGTAGAGATGAGCGTTGTTCTACTCGAACTGTTCGCCAATCTCAAATTCGAGCTGTTTTGGGCGGTGTTCGAGCCGTTCGGCGAACACGAACAATTTGAGAAAAATTCGGCTGTTCGAGGTTATGTTCGATAACTGTTCGTGCACCAAAATCATAACTGGATTTTTTCTCAGTAATGATGAAAATTAATGTTAATACGCAGTTTGAGTGTACAGCGGGGCGGGGGGAGGGGCAGGGGATGGATCTCTGCAGGAACAATGAAGATCTCCATTTTTTTTTCTCTTTCCCGCATTTGCAGTGGGGAGGTGCAATCTGTCAGCCTATCAGCAGCGCACACACGGAGCGAAGTGCTTTTTTTCACACAAGCAAGGGCATGTGTCATTGGCAGTGTATGTCACATGTCCTTGCCCTATAAGACCAAGCCATTTTCCCCGTCGCCACCATTTTCTCACTGCTGCAGCTGCGTGATAGACGGCACTGCTGTTGCTGTGTGCGCTATACCTTGTTAATTTCAAGCCAATTTTCGCACAAATCTACAGATAGCTTGGGAGTAGGGAATAGTTGTGATTGCAGTCCTTTTAAGGACTAGGTTACAGCATTTCCTACGACTTTTATCAGGCAGGTCTGTGCTCTTAAATAGATAGGTTGTGGGAGGAAAGACTAATTGTAATTGGAGTCCTTTTCAGGACTAGGTTACATCAGTTCCTATCAGTTTTTGCCAGGCAGGTCTGTGCCAGTGCTGTGCAAGTTTTTTTCACAGCATTTGGCTGAATCTAGCAAAGCTAATCCTTTTTGGCCTATTGCAGAGTGTGTTAGTCAGTGGAGTAGCCTATCTGTGTTGCAAGATATACCACCTGTGTATAGAATACCAATTTTTTTACTGCACCTAGTGAAGTAAAATCTTTTGGGCATAGCATCATTCTATTAGTCCATGTATACTGACCTCCATCAGGTTGCAAATTAAAACTAATTTTTATCTGCATCTACAGTACCTCTGAAAAAATATTTGGGCTTCTAGCTGTGTGTGGGACTTGTTGTATTAGTCCATCTACACTGACCTCCATCAGGTTGCAAACTGAATATATTTTTTTCTGCATCTACCTCTGAAAAAATATTTGGGCTTCTAGCTGTGTGTGGGACTTGTTGTATTAGTCCATCTATACTGACCTCCATCAGGTTGCAAACTGAATATATTTTTTTCTGCATCTACCTCTGAAAAAATATTGGGCTTCTAGCTGTGTGTGGGTCTTGTTCTATTAATCCATCTATACTGACCTCCATCAGGTTGCAAATTAAAACTAATTTTTATCTGCATCTACAGTACCTCTGAAAAAATATTTGGGCTTCTAGCTGTGTGTGGGACTTGTTGTATTAGTCCATCTATACTGACCTCCATCAGGTTGCAAACTGAATATATTTTTTTCTGCATCTACCTCTGAAAAAATATTTGGGCTTCTAGCTGTGTGTGGGACTTGTTGTATTAGTCCATCTATACTGACCTCCATCAGGTTGCAAACTTAATATATTTTTTTCTGCATCTACCTCTGAAAAAATATTGGGCTTCTAGCTATGTGTGGGACTTGTTGTATTAGTCCATCTATACTGACCTCCATCAGGTTGCAAACTGAATATAATTTTTTTCTCCATCTAGCTCTGAAAAAATATTTGGCCTTCTAGCAGTGTGTCGGACTTTCTCTATTAGTCCATCTATACTGACCTCCATCAGGTTGCAAATTAAAAATAATTTTTATCTGCATCTACAGTACCTCTGAAAAAATATTTGGGCTTCTAGCTGTGTGTGGGACTTGTTGTATTAGTCCATCTATACTGACCTCCATCAGGTTGCAAACTGAATATATTTTTTTCTGCATCTAACCCAGCCAATAGTTTTGGCCTAATACCACAGTTTGGCCACTCAGCTCTGCTCGGTTACCATCCATTGTTTTTTTGTGCAAACAACTCCAGAGTTGTGAATTAGTTAACCACCAAAATGAGTGGAAAAAGGCCTGCTGCTGGTGGAAAGGGGAATAGGCATGTTGGGAAGGGGAAAAAAGGTTGTGTCCGTGGGGTAGGTGTTAAAGCAACAGTAACATCTGCAGAAGAAAGACCATCTTCCAGCCAAACTAAAATGTCTACTTCTTTTAGCGGACAATGTGATAAGATCCCCTTCTTACGGCCACGCCAATCGCTACAAATTCCAGATGAGGCACAAAAACAGCAGGTGCTTCAACGGATATCAAGTGCTCCTTTAAGTGGGCTCTCCTCCACATCAACTTCAACATCACAAATACTCCAGTCCTCAAAGGTGTCACCCAAATCGCACTTGCTTCCTCACAGCTCCCAAATCTCCAGCTGCCCGTCTGAGTATGAGGTAGAACAGATGGTTGAGTCTGCAGAGCTGTTTACTCATACTATATCCTGGGAATCAGAGGTCGACTCCAGCGCTTCTGTGAATCCAGACGAGGAAATGATCTGCACTGATGCCCAGAATCTTTATGAGTCGGATCCAGGACCAGACGCAGAAGGTTCTGACCATAATGTAGACCCTCATTCCCAAACTGTAACTCCTGTTGGTGGAGACAATGAGGAAGACGATGATAAGACTCAAATACCTGATTGGAGCGACAACTTTAGTTTTTTGTCAGGGCAGGAACAGGTTGGCTCTGAGGACGACGGGTGTGATAACACACAGGGTGATGATGATGAGGTTGGAGATCCCACTTACTGTCAACCCACAGTCAGCCAAGAGATGAGGTCAGCAGAGGAGGTGGAGGAAGATGCTAGTGACGACGAGGTCAGGTTGCACCTTCCTGGACAGAGACGTAGTACTGGAAGCACGTCAACAACTGCATCCTCAAACACAACTCTGCCTCTCACCACAAGTCGTGGTGGCTCTTCAGATCGCATGGGTGCTAAGCCTTGCATAGCCTGGGCATTTTTTCAGATCGATAAAGATGACCCAACTCGTGTTATCTGTAACATTTGTCAGCAAAAGCTAAGTAGAGGCCAAAAAATACATAGTTTGAGTACTTCATGCATGAACCGGCACATGGACATGAAGCATAAGTTGCAGTGGGAAGCTCAGTGTGCTACAATGCGGCCTAGCCGGCCGGGCCAACCACCGTCTGCCATATCTTGTGCATCCGCGGCCTCTTCATCCTCTGTGACTGGGGGGACAGCAGTCACACCTGTTTTGGGGCGCAGACCTGCCACCTCTTTACCCGCAACAGCCAGCGTGATTGGCAGGTCATCATTTTCTTTGGAGGTGGTAACAGCAGCTGGTGTTGAGCGCTGTCCGACATCGATAGCACCACCTTTGGATCAAGGCAACCTAACATGTCCGCCTGCATCTTCCTCACAGACCGGCAGTTTGCCGGGGACACCCTTATCAACCCCGTCTAAGCACAATAGCCAGCCCTCGGTCCCTCAGATGTGGACAAGTAAAAGACCATTTCCTCCTAGCCATGAGAAAGCTAAGAGGTTGAATTTCACCATCTGCAAGCTCTTGGCTACAGAAATGCTGCCTTTCCGCCTGGTGGACACAGAGGATTTTCGAGACCTTATGTCCGTCGCAGTGCCCCAGTACCAGATGCCCAGTCGGCACTACTTCTCAAAGAAAGGTGTGCCTGCGCTCCACCAGCATGTCGCACACAACATCACCGCTTCTTTGAGAAACTCTGTGTGTGACAGGGTGCATTTCACCACAGACACTTGGACGAGTAGGCATGGACAGGGGCGTTACATGTCGCTGACTGGGCACTGGGTAACTATGGTGACAGCAGGACAAGGGGCTGCTGTCCAAGTCTTGCCGTCCCCACGAGTTGTGCGTCAATCCTCTTTATGTCAAAGTTCCTCCACTGCTTCTGCCTCCTCAACTTCCTCTCGGTCTTCCACCTGCACCCAAAGCCTGTCTGGTCATGCCACAAGCTTTCTAACTGCGCAGAAGGGATCCTGCACACCTCCTTACTATGCTGGCAGTAGGGCTCAACGTCATCAGGCGGTTTTTACATTGAAATGTCTGGGAAATGTGAGTCACACAGCTGAGGAGTTGTGGTCAGCTCTGGAGAACCAATTTCATGAATGGTTGTCTCCACTGGACCTGAAACCAGGGAAGGCCGTGTGCAACAATGCTGCAAACCTGGGTGCGGCCCTTCGCCGGGGCAATGTCACACACGTGCCTTGTATGGCTCACGTGTTGAACCTGGTTGTCCAGCAATTTTTAGCCCACTATCCCAGACTAGATGGCCTTCTGCAGAGGGCACGGTCGCTGTGTGCTCACTTCCGCCGTTCGCATCCCGCAGCTCAGCGACTTACATCTCTACAGAAGTCGTTGGGCCTGCCACTTCACCGGCTAAAATGCGATGTGCCTACCTGGTGGAATTCAACTCTGCACATGTTGCAGCGACTATGGCAGCACCGACAAGCCCTGGTGCAATACGTTCTGACGTATAGCCTGGGCCAACGAGATTCAGAGGTGGGGCAAATCACGCTGGAGGAGTGGTCTCAGATCAGGGACCTATGCACCCTTCTGCACAGTTTTGAAATGGCGACGAAGATGTTTAGTGCTGACGATGCCATTATCAGCATGACTATTCCGGTGATTTACATGCTGGAGCACATGTTAAACAGAATTCGGAGTCAGGTGGTGGCACAAGAGGAGGTGGAGGAAGTAGAGGAGGAGGAGTTGTATGCGGAAGGGCTAACATCTGCAAGGTCCAGACGGTCGGCAGCACCAAGGCGGCAGGCATGTGAGGGTGGGGGAGATGGTTTTACCAGGGCGCATGGTAGCAGCCAAACTAGTGAGGAAGGTGCAGGAGCCCAGGAAGAAGTGGAGGACGAACTGATGGAAGACTCATCAGATGAGGGAGACCTTGATCACATTTCTGTTGTGCGAGGTTGGGGGGAGAGGACAGAGGAAGGAAGCATGATTGTTACCTCGCCACCAACACAACAGGGACTTGGTGCTCCTGGATGCGCAACACACATGAGTGCCTTCTTGCTGCACTACCTGCAACATGACCCTCGAATTGTGAGAATTAGAAATAATCCTGACTACTGGGTTGCCACACTGTTAGATCCCCGGTACAAAAGTAAATTTGCAGAAATTATTCCTGCCATAGAAAGGGATGCACGCATGCAGGAGTATCAGCAGAGACTGTTGCAGAATCTTACATGTGCTTTTCCACAAAATACCAGTGGTGCACGTAGTGAATCTCACAGTTCCAACTTGCCAACCGTGGGACCGTCAAGTGTTCAGCACTCAAACCGTAACAGAACCACAGTATCTGGTGGTAACATCAATTTTGCGGAATCATTTCACCACTTTTTTAGCCCATCCTTTGCAAGGCCACAGGAGACAAGAAGTCTGACACATAGTCAACGCCTAGAGACGATGGTACAGGAGTATCTCCAAGTAAACATTGAAGCCACGACTGTGTCACTGGACCCTTGCTCTTTTTGGGCTTCCAATCTGGATAAATGGCCGGAGCTCGCCACTTACGCCTTGGAGATCTTGTCATGCCCCGCAGCCAGCGTTCTGTCTGAACGTGTGTTCAGCGCTGCTGGTGGTGTGCTGACAGATAAGCGCACGCGGCTCTCCACTGATAATGTAGACAGACTCACGTTCATAAAGATGAACAAATCATGGATCCGAAACGACTTTTCTACCCCTGTGTCATCCTGGGGAGAGTAAAAGCTTGATGATTGTTTAAAATCACCCTACCAACCGTTTTAAGCTTTCAAATTACTAATCATGTTTATCTGTATCTTGACTGGAAAATAATTTGGGCTTTGTAGCAGTGTGCAGCACTGATCCTATTAGGCCATCTATAATAAGCTCCACCAGATTTAAAATTAAAAATAATTTTTAGCTGCATCTAGCCCGGAAAATAATTTTGGGGCTCCGAGATGCGCAAGACACATAAGTGCCTTCTTGCTGCACTACCTGCAGCATGACCCTCATATTGTCAGAATTCGAAGTAATCATGACTACTGGGTTGCCACACTCTTAGATCCCCCAAACTTTTCGATCAACCTTTTCATTTTAATAAAGACCAAAAAAATGGTCATTTTTGAAATTATAAGCATTAGCAGGTTGTTAGAAACTGAAATCAAACAGTTTTCAACTCAAAACTTTATTCTAGGTGATGTTACATTTTCACATAGGACCCCTTGTTCGAAAGGAGCTTCTGAACTCTCTCGTCCATTGAATTTGTCAGGTTTTGGATGGTTTCTGCTTCAATTGTTTTGCATGAGGACAGAATACCCTCCCAGAGCTGTTGCTTAGATGTGAACTGCCTCCCGCCATCATAGACACTCCTTTTAATGATGCTCCAAAGGTTCTGAATGGGGTAGAGGTCAGGGGAGCATGGGGGTCACACTATAAGTTTGTCCCCTTTTATGCCCATATCAGCCAGAGATGCAGATGTTTTATGTGCAGCATGAGATGGTGCATTATCATGCAGAAAAATGATCTTGCTGTGAAATACACGGTTCTTCTTCTTGAACCATGGCAGGAAGTGCTGTTTGAGAAAATCCACATACATTATGGAGTTCATCTTTAGCGCCTTCAGGGATCCTAAAGGGGCCGACAATCTCTCTCCCCATGATTCCAGCCCAAAACATTACTCCACCTCCTCCTTGTTGGCGCTGTAGCCGTGTTTGCGTGGGGTGTCCATCAACCAGCCATCCTCCACTCCATCCATCTGGACCATCGAGCGCTGCACGGCACTCATCCGTGAGCAAAACAGTTTTGAAATCAGTCTTCATGTAATGTTTGGCCCACTGGAGCCGTTTCTGCTTGTGTGAAGTGGATAGAGGAGGTCGACAGGATGGCATATGCACAGCTGCAAACCTCTGAAGGACCCTGCATCTTGTTGTTCGGGGGACGTTGGAGGCACAAGCAGCTTCAAAAACTTGTCTGCTGCTATGACAAGGCTTTTTTGCCGCTGCTCTTTCAACCTGACGTAATTGCCTGTAGGAAAGAGTCCTCAATTTGCCCTTATCAGCACGCACACGTGTGTACTGTGAATCAGCTACATACTTCTTGATTGCCAAGACACTTCATCCTGATCATCGCACAATGTTGATTGTAGTCATGCCTTGACCTAAACACTCCACAATTTGTTGCTTCTCAGCAGCCGACACATCCTTTTTCTTTCCCATTTTGGCAGAAAATGTAGGCTGCTTAATAATGTGAGAGAGCCTTCTTAAGTAGTCTTGCCTTTCATTGGACACACCTGCCAAACTAATTAGCACTGGTGTCTGCAATTGCTTACAGTGATATAAAGAGCCCTGACACACATCACCATCAATGAGTTTAACTGACAAACAAACAAATTCTTCCCTTATCACTCCTAAACACTTTTTGCATAATAATTTGGAACACAGTGTACATGTGCTTTTCCACAAAACACCAGTGGTTCACGTAGTGAATCTTACAGTTCTAACTTGCCAACCGTGGTCTGTATGGAATTGTTCAATAAAGGGCCCAAAATTAAGATAACATAGATGGGAGAGGTCTCTATGAATAGGAATTCCTAAGTATTTGATACCCTGTGAGGGCCAGGCAAAGGGAAAGTTGGACTGGATGGAATCCTATATGGATTTGGGGAGGGAGACATCGAGGGCCTCAGACTTCGCTGCATTGATTTTAAAATTTGACCATGTAACAAAGTGATCTATTTCAGCCATAACAGCATGGATGGATATATGTGATTGAGTGATATATACTAGGACATCATCAGCAAATAGAGAGCACTTGTACTCGGTGCCTCCCACCTCAATCCACCTAATATTGGGGTTATGGCGAATTGATGAGAGCAGGTGCTCCGTCACTAGGATGTATAAGAGAGGGGACAGAAGACATCCCTGCCTTGTCCCATTGGTGATTGTGAAAGGTGATGAAAATGTTCTGACGCGCCCCCTGGGCCTTGGGACACCCGGAGCCGGACCCTTTTTGGTGGATGCTGGTGGTTGTAGTCTCCGTGGCGGCAACCCGGTTCCGTGGCTCAGGGCGGTCAAACCAGTGGCGGAACTATTTATGTGGTTTTCATGTTTAAATGTCCGACTACGCCACCCGTGGATTGCGGTCAGAGTGAACCGCCGCTACAGGGCAGACCGCTGAGGCTGGTGTTGTGGGTGCAGCAGAGCGTAGCATAACTCCCCACGGGAGGAGTATAGCCTCAGGGCAGTGTATGCGGAGGATGGGGGTGATGGTGCAGGGCTGCAGCAGTAATGACACGGAGTCAGTGATGCAGTCCAGGGCCTTTACTCACAGTTCTTATTATCCAGACCACGTCTGCAGGTAACGGCTGCCCACGTCGTACTGTGCTCACCAGGTGAGGGGCTCAGACAACTCCCAGATAACTTTGGAGTGCTTCACAGGACCCCCTTTGTGTGTCCTTTGTCTGGCCTTTCTTACCAACCCTTCTGTCCGGCTGCCTCGGGCCTCCTCTTGGTAAACTTGGCGCCAGTTTCCCTGACCCTATGTGGTGCCTTCCTAGCGGGTGTAGCGAGGGGCTGCGCCACATAAAATGTCACAGCCTCCTGTTTCTAGCTGAGGGTCGTTTCCTGCCTCCACTAGTTTCGGGGACCGGTCTCCCCCTTTGGCCTGACCCCTCCACGCAGGTGGATTCTGGCGTGCGGTGGCGACTCGCCCGTCCGCACCCCTGAGATCCCTTCGTTCCTCGTTCCTGGAGCCTTCTCCGCTCCTCTTCCTTCCTTCTCCCTCTTCCAGGCCTGGGCCTCTGTTACTAGGCCTGCCTCCGGAGCAGAGCTCATGCAGAGCCCCTGCTCCCTGCCACTTCTGCTCAGACTTCTCTGCACTGAACTAAGATGGTGCCCACCTTTTATACTCCCTTCTCAATGCACCCAGGAACTGCTTCCTCCCTGCTCCTGCACTACAGGGTTCCCCTTCCTCAGTGTTCCCTCCCCCCACTCCAGCCAGGGACAGGGACTGTCGTGCCCATCTCAGGGGCATATTGGTCGCCCTGCCCCACGGCAATGTGGTGTAATGCATGCAGGTGTCGGGTCCTGATCCACACTACATCCTTACCTGAGAGTGAGATATCACACCTCTGGGTGAGGTGCAATACCTCTGTAGCAACCGAGCCCTCAGGGTGCTACAGTTCCATTTATCTTCAGCCTAGGTGACGTATTGCGATACAGGGCCGTGATTTTGGCTATAAAAGGGTCCCCTAGACCCCTACCCCAAGCTTTTTAAGAGAATCATATATGGCGTGCCAGGAGACTCTATGGAATGCTTTCTCAGCATCCAACGAGAGTATCTAATTACAAATTTTTAACTGCATCTAGCCCAGGAAATACTTTGTGCCTAGTAGCAGGGTCTGCTAGTCAGCGGATTATCCCGGCTGTTAAGCAAGCTACACCACCTGTAGTTTGGACACTTCATTTTTTCAAAGGAAATGCTTCGGGACCACGGGATACTCAGTGAAGAGCATCAGGAGGCACCCCAAGGCATAGGGGCTGGGACTGGCAGTAGGATGCCTTGCGGTGGACAGCCGAGCTCGATCCTTATAAAAGCTTTTTAACTGCAGCAGCTTTAGTGGACGCTACTGGAGCTGGAATTACGCGGCTGCTGGCATGAGACTTGCCCTCCAATAGATTCTTGTAAATGGATTTAAAGTGTATTCATTCAAATTAGAGAGACAATTTAAATTAAAAAGCTTAGAGCTGCCTCCACCACAGGGGGGCTCGCTCGACCCACCAGCGGACAGGCACCAGTATTGGGAGAGGGGGGCTGGCCGTCAGGGTTCACCGCGGCTCTGGCACAAACCCGGCGACACGGAGGTGGCACGGGCAGGAGCGGACTGGCCGTGTCGGCTTCTCACTTTTTGGATTTTAGAAGGGCATGACATGCCTATATCTGTGTCTCCCCCTCCTTTTACTCCTCCACCTCTTTTATTTTCGCATGACTATATGTACTTGTCACTTTTCCATGTGTTAGTTATGTCTTCTGAGCAGTTTTTCAGCTTTTGGACACCTTTGAAGGTGTTTTCTATGTGTTTCTATGTGTTTTTGTTTGCCTGCCATTGGTTTTAACGGTGTTCGAAGGTGTTCGACGAACAGTTCGACGAACAGTTCGGCGAACACACGGGTGTTCGACGAACCGAACCGAACTCGAACACTACGGGGGTGGCTCAACACTAGTCCCCAGATGTTCCAGAGGAATAGTCGCAGATTAAAGGAGGAAAGTATTACTGGTTCATTTATTGTTCTGGAGAGGGAGGACTGTGCCAAGATTAAAATAAGCACCAGCTCCTTCAATGCAAAGTGGGAAAGAGGGAAGAGAGAATTTCTCAGTGTGAACTGTCAAAACTCATCTCATTTGATAGACAAGGATGGGTGGATATTTTCAGTCTCGCTTTCTCAACACTGCTTTCATGCACTATAATTAGAGCACGTACCTGTCATACAACTACAGGGGTGTAAAAAAGATATAATAAGGTAAAATCCTCCACAGGCAGTAAAACAAACTTAGATACAATTTAAACAATTAAAATACAAACAAGTTTTCACTGTCCCTGGTTTATGTCTTGAATTATATACTCCAGAGCTGCACTCATAATTCTGATGGCTGTCATACGATGCATTGGGACAGTTAGATTTTCCTTTATGAGAATATTGTACACTGCCCTTTCTGAAAAGTAAATCGTCAAAACATTCTCTGTGCTGACTGTTGCAGAATCGTGTTCTGTTTGTTTGTCGCTATTGTGAAAAATTCATGTAACGATCCAATGCATCTAAAATAAAAATAAAAAAATGAATCAATTTTGTAGTAGATCTTGATTTGAAAATCTCTTATTGCTTTGTGGACCTATTGTTGGAAAACATATGTGTCTGCAGGGAAAAAGGAAAAACCAGACAACACTTCATATTTAAAACGTAACTTGCATAAAAGGGAAAAATTCTAATTTCCAAGTGCTACAAAATTTCTGATATAGTATCGAAGACAGAAGGCTCTGACGTACAGTATACTATTGACAAAGAATAGCATCTCTCACCCAATGGGTTCCTTTGCAAAAAATAAGTATAATGCACAATATTTGTTTTTACTGAGGTTCTGTCACGTCTGTCAGAAGCCACAGGCTCAAAAAGGCTGCCTCAGACAGACTTGGCAAAAGCCACTCTGACAGATTCCAGAGGAACCCCGACCTTCACCCTTTAACCCCTGTTCAGCGATCTGGTCGTACAATGGGATCCACTGGATTGCTTTTACGGAAGTGCTGCCATCAGGAGGAGCGAACCAGAAGCATGAAGGGTCGCCAAATAGGGTCAGAGCCAAGGGTCGCCAACTAGGGTCAGGGATAAAATCGAAAAGCAAGCAGGTAGTCAAAAGTCAAGCCGAGGTCAAAGAACAGGTTAAAAAAAGGATAAACCAACAGGAGCCCAGCACAGGGGTAAATACCAGGACAGCAAAGCTATTGACTGGCAGAGGAAGTCAGACCTTCAGGGGTTTAAATAGCTGACTGTCCCGCCCAGAGCTCTCAGGAAGGAGTGATCAAAGCCTAGACCAAAATTAAGTCCATAGCTCTCTTTTTAAGGGCTCTTTCACACATCCTGATATTTCCAGTACTGGAAATACCAGTACCGGAGATATCAGTGTCCATGTGTGGCATACGCGAGGCAACCGTATGCTGCCCGTGTGCCGCATCCGTATAACACATACCGGCACCTGGGAAACAGCAGTACATTTGACACTGTTCCCAGGTGCTGGAAGGCAAGTCTCATCATTGTCCCCTGCTCGTGCTGAGATCAGGGGACAATGTTGAGAGTTGTATTCAGCCCCCGCTGAATACATCAAGTGTAAAATTAAGAATAAAATAAAGAACAACAATATCCCTAACCTGTCTGAAATTAAAAGAATCCATAGTGTCCCATGCCATAATCCATCTGTGCAACATTTGTTCATCACCATAATCGGTGGCTGGAGGCAACTACTCATGCTAAAGAGCAAAGGAGAATAACTCAATGCAGCAAGAGCGGGCCCCTGAACTGTGGTGAACTCAGTGAGGTCACTCCTCCTGTTCTATCCGATGCCGTCAAATCGGTCACCGACCACTCTTGCTGGTGATTCAGCTGCTCCACGTTAACCGAGCAGCTCTTCTTCTTCTAGGCTGCTTTGTTGATGGGGTGTGACTGCTGACATCACTCTGATTGACTTCCCACAGTTAGGCAGCAGAGAGCCAGCTGTCAATCAGCGTGACATCAGCACTGATCATTAAATTCTAGATTAGTAACTACAATTCACACACCAAAGGACAAGAAGTTTTTTTAGAGAACCACTAGAGGTATGTGTTCAAATATCAAAAAAAAAAAAGAAAAGAGAAAATCCCTTTTACTTGTAGGTAAAGTAATGGTACTTTTGAATTTCTTTGATAAAAATTGAGATTTTTCCCTCTCCGTTATATACCATGATCAAGCATAAGTTGCAATTGGCATGCAGCAGGGAGAAAGTAAAGTGCTGAAGTTATTCAAGTTTTCCTACTCTGCTCCATATTGAAATGAATAGAACATAAAACTAGCAGCTCAATGAAGTCAATTAACAGACTCGAAGACTTATTATTAAATTGTAGATTAGAAACTAGGATTTACACACCGAGGGGCAAGAGGTTTTTAAGTGGATGTTCATATAACAAAAAAAAGAAAACTTTAGCTTGCAGGTAAAGTTTCTTTGTAATCTCTTTGATGATAATGACTGTGATTTTGCTTCTCAGTATGTTATTTCATATACCATGATCCAGTGCAGCCAACAACAATGTCACGGGTCAGTAACGTAAGATGACCTACTTTTCGCTCACCAAGAGGCAACCTCTCTGATAGAGCATTCAGTTATTTTACAACCAAGTGATTCCAGACTGCCCACAGGTAGAACCAATTAAAAGTAGCGTATGTCTGAAAGTGTTCCAAAATACATCTCTGCCTCAATTTTACAGCTTTCTCTACAACCTCCAGGAAATCAGCTCTGGATGCCAGTTGCCTTAGAGGGCTCAGCGTTTCATCTGTTCCATGGCCAAGTTTACTGCAGAAATGAAAAATATAAAAAATAGCAGCAGAACAGCAAAAGTTGCCAGAACGAGTAAGGATAGAGTGACAGGGCGAGCTGTCAGGATGGAAAGATGTATAGACGTAGATTGAGGCTGCCAGATACCCGGTGTGAACGAGCTGCGGGCCCACTGTTGTGGCATCACTTAATGGGACATGGTCAGCCAAGATTCCAGCATCTTAGCCTGGAAGTAGAGCAGAAGGCAGTCGGCTACAATTACAGCTTCCGGCGGCGCTAGAATAGTGGCCTGGGGGCCCACAATGGCCAAAAGCAATTCCAATTCAGTTTGGCATTTAATTGTTTATCGACTAGACCAATCATCCCAAATGATGATATGCCCTAATTGTACAGGTTATTAATGATCGTGAGTATTTTATTCATTTTTTTTAATTGGAAAAAAAATATGTGTTTGTGTGAGTGCTTTCAGGTTTTTTTTACATGATTAAATTAATATTTTTAATTTTTAAGTACCCCAGTATCCCAGAGCAGGTTTTTAATTTTTATAATTATTTTTTATTACAATGTACTGGCAAATATCAAATCATCGACTCATGTACAAATATAGAAAAATAAAAAAGAATGACAGAAGGAAAAAAGGAAAGCAGAAAAGAAAGAAGAAAGGAAAGAAAGAAAAAAGAAAGGAAGGAAAGAATGAAGGAAAGAAAGAAAGACAAGAAGGAAAGAAAGGAAGAAAGAAAGAAGAAAAGAAGGAAGGAAAGGAAGAAAAAGAAAAAAAGAAAGAAAGAAGTAAAAAAGGAAATAAGGAAAGAAAGAATGAAAGAAGGAAGGAAGAAAGGAAAGAAGGAAAGAAAGAAGGAAGGAAAGAAAGAAAAAAGGAAAGGGGGAAAGAAAGAAGAAAGGAAAGAAAGAAAAAATAAAGGAAGGAAGGAAAGAATGAAGGAAGGAAAGAAAGAAAGACAAGAAGGAAGGAAAGGAAGAAAGAAAGAAGAAAAGAAGGAAGGAAAGGAAGAACGAAAAGAAGGAAGGAAAGGAAGAAGGAAAGAAAGAAAGAAAGAGAAAGAAAGAAAGGAAAGAAGGAAAGAAAGAAGGAAGGAAGGAAGAAAGGAAAGAAGGAAAGATAGAAAGAAGGAAGGAAGAAAGAAAGAAAAGAAGGAAGGAAAGAAAGAATTAAAAGAAGGAAGAAAGAAAAAGAAAGGAAAGAAAGAGAGGAAAGAAAGAAAGGAAAGAAAGAAGGAAAGAAAAAAAAAAGAGAGAAATAAAAAAATTTGCAAATATGCAGCTTAAGGGCTTGTGCACATGGCCGTATTTTCGGTCCGAGTGCGATCCAACAAAACATCGGATCGCACTCTGACCAATGTTATTCTCTGGGGCCCTGCACATGTCAGATTTTTTCCTAGGACCGAGCCAGTCCAAGGAAAAGATCGCTGCATGCCGGATGTGATCTGATATTCGGATTCGATCACACTCGGCCATGCAAGGCAATGAGTTGATGGAAGCCATCGGACTGCACTCAGATAACATCTGAATGCAGATCAATTACCACAGACTGACAGAATGGAGAAGATGGAGACATTTTTTTTCCATCTTCTCATTGGAGGAATCGGAACACTCTATGCTCATATTCTGATCAAACTCTGATCAGAGCGTGATTTGCATAATCGAGAAGAGAATAAATGGTTGTCAGCACCTAGCCTAAGAGTATGCCCTAAAAGCAGAACATAGTTGGACATCCCTGGGGTCCTTCTATGGACTCTAGGCTGTCTGACCCCATAGTCTCTTCCTTTGAATGCCATGATGTGCATTGATCGGGGCATTCAAAGGATTAGGCTACGACTAGGGATGAGCGGACCCGTGGAAGTTTGGGTTCTGGTAGCCAACCCGAACTTTAGTCCAAAGTTTAGTTTGGTTACCAGAACTGTACCCGAACTTAAACCAGAAACCAAACTCCATGGAAAACAATGAAGACCCAAACTTTGGATGTGGAAAAAAAATCTCTCTCTCGCCCCCAGACTTCCATCGGAACTCCAAACATTAAAACGGACTTCCAGGAAACTAAGTATCTGAACTTTTAAGTTCGGGTTTGCTCATCTCGACTTATGACCATATTTTCGTCCCGAGTGCTGTCTGTTGGAAAAACTGATAACATATGGGCAGCACAGGGACCAATGTTATTTTATGAAGCTGTTGACCGATTTTTTTTTTTTCAAATGAACCAAATGTTTGAGTGCAAAAATTCCAACATGCGCTAATCTAGTCTATATTTTGGAGGAAACATGACTGTTTAAGTCTATTGGAGCGTAAACATAATCAGATCCCATACAAATTATCCATATAGCATTTGATTTTTAGGTATACATGGCAATTCTTAAAATAGAAAACTATATTTGGTCCTGCTGATGTATAAAAACAAATGCCATACGGATGAGAGTACAAATGAAAAATCATCCATTTTTTCTGGATGAAAATTGGACCATTTTTTGATACAGTCATCTGAACTTAGCCTTAAAGAGGTTGTCCACTGCAATAAATAATGCCCCCATTGATTTAGACATTGGAAAGAAGAATTTTTTGCAAATACCTTCCGTTGTTATAAGTGCCTGTGAGTGGCGCTATCACTGACCGCTCACTCAGCATCATGTGACTCGGCTGCAGCCTCCTCTGACATCCGCTGATGTCATGTCAAGTTCTGGATTCACGCAGGCGTGACCCAGTGACGCGCGTCCCCCTGATTGACAGCTTGCAGCCAATGAATGTAGAGGAGAGATGGAATGCTGGGCTGTGACGTACGGTGAAACACCGCCCACAGCCCTGTCAATCAGGGGGACGCGCGTCACTGGTTCACGCCTGCGTGAATCTGCAACTATTACATCATGTGTCCAGCTCAACATGAAAAATGCCATCCATTGTTGATTCTCTATCACATTAGAGTCGATATTCTGGTAAACGAGGGCAAGAATTGACTGTGTGCACCACCAATGAACATTCTGGGGCCAGGCATAACGAGTCATGAATGATTCTTACATCCTTACAGTTACATTAATAGCGTCCTTAGGTATATGGCCATTATGACACCCGACAAATGTGATGAAGCGGAGATAAATGGCGCAGTTCTCCATTCAGAGCAGACAATTGAAATTAACCTGATAAGGACGCCAGTTTCTTCACATCTCATTTAAAGAACGGCTTTTCCACAGCCAATTAGTTTGCTGGAATGAGGCCACTTTCAACCAAAGGTCAATCTTCTAGTCCTGTAGTCACCAATTTGCATGTGCCACTCACCTGCCTTTCCAATGGTAATTACTCCATTTATATAGTAAGATTAGAAAACACGACTGGTCTAACAATTACCGCGACCATTAAACCGGCAGATTCCACATTGTCCATTCTGGGATTTTACACGGCGGAATTTACTCTAAAAGTTAAAACGGTAAATATGAAAGAAAGTTACCAGAAGGCTCATAAAATTAATATGGCTGGATGGTGCTAAAAAATTAATGCTTGTGATTTCTTTAAACCTGTCTCAATTGCATGTGCAAGCTGTTCTTCATTGATATCCGCGCAGTAAAAATCTATGTTGGGAACCTTATCTTTTCCCTTAAATGTTAAGATGGTCAGAGTAATTCCTTTTTCATGACGCATAATTAATGCTATATCTTTATGGAGTCTCGTACTTGAAAGTGCGCCATTCAAATTTATTTAAAGGGGCTGTCCATTTTTTTTGGACATTTTTTTTTATACTTAAGCAAATGTAATTGGGGTTAAAAACAATTTTTGCAATTGGGTTTCATTAAAAATGTTGTACCATTTGCTTCCTATAGCCGCTTCATTACCCTGTCTATTGCTGGCTGCAGAATGAGTTAATGGGGTTGGCCACACTAAGCAGGAAGCAACTGGTGCAAAATTTTTAATAAAACCCAATTGCAAAATTTTTTAACCCCAATTATATGCGCTTAAGTAAGAAAAAAAAATGTACGCAAAGGTGGACAACCCCTTTAAATAAATTTGCATGGTATGCTTTCGAATACGGGACTCTATAAATATATAGAATCATAGAATCATAGAATGGTAGAGTTGGAAGGGACCTCCTGGGTCATCTGGTCCAACCCCCTGCTCAAAGCAGGATTCACTAGATCATCTCAGACAGATGTCTGTCCAGCCTCTGTTTGAAGACGTCCATTGAAGGGGAACTCACCACCTCTCGTGGCAGCCTGTTCCACTCATTAATCACCCTAACTGTCAAAAAGTTTTTTCTAATATCTAATCTGTGTCTCCTCCCATTTAGTTTCATCCCATTGCTTCTAGTCTTTCCTTGTGCAAATGAGAATAAAGATGATCCTTCTACAATGTGACAGCCCTTGACATATTTGTAGACAGCTATTAAGTCTCCTCTCAGTCTTCTTTTTTGCAAGCTAAACATTCCCAAATCCTGCAACCGTTCCTCATAGGACATGGTTTGCAGACCAGTCACCATTCTGGTCGCTCTTCTCTGAACTTGCTCCAGTTTGTCTATGTCTTTTTTAAAATGTGGTGCCCAAAACTGTACACAGTATTCCAGATGAGGTCTGACCAAAGAGGAGTAAAGACCAATAATGACTTCACGTGATCTAGACTGTATGCTTCTGTTAATACATCCCAGAATTGTATTTGCCTTTTTTGCTGCTGCATCACACTGTTGACTCATGTTCAGTCTATGATCTATTAGTATACCGAAGTCTTTTTCACATGTACTGTTGCTTAGCTCTATTCCTCCCATTCTGTATATGCTTTTTTCATTTTTATTGCCCAGATGTAGTACTTTGCATTTTTCCCTGTTAAAAACCATTCTGTTGGTTGCTGCCCACTGCTCCAGTTTATTTAGGTCTTTTTGAATCCTCTTTCTCTCTTCTCTAGTATTAGCGATCCCTCCTAGCTTTGTGTCATCAGCAAATTTAATCAGTTTACCCTCAATTCCTTCATCTAAATCATTGATAAAGATGTTGAACAATACAGGTCCCAGGACGGAGCCCTGTGGTACCCCACTTGAGACATTCATCCAGCTGGATGTGAAGCCATTTACAACCACCCTTTGAGTCCGATCACTAAGCCAGTTATGAATCCACCTAACAGTTGCCTGGTCCATTGCATACTTGGTCATTTTTTCAATAAGGATGGTGTGAGATACTTTGTCAAATGCTTTGCTGAAGTCAAGATATACTATATCTACAGCATTTCCCTGATCCACCCAGTCAGTGATTCTGTCATAGAAGGAAATTAAGTTAGTCTGACATGACTTGTTAGTTACAAACCCATGCTGACTCTGGTTAATCACTTCATTCTTATCCATGTACTTACATACATGTTGTTTAATAATTTGTTCAAAGATCTTTCCTGGTATAGAAGTCAGACTCACCGGCCTATAGTTCCCTGGGTCCACCTTCTTCCCCTTTTTGAAGATAGGAACAACATTTGCTCTTCTCCAGTCTTCTGGGACTTCTCCTGTTCTCCAAGAATTTTCAAAGATTATGGAGAGTGGTTCTAAAATTTCTTCTACGATCTCCTTCAGTACTCTGGGGTGTAATTCATCTGGACCTGGATACTTGAACTCATTTATGTTAGCTAAATATTCCCTCACAATCTTTCTGTTTACAGATAACTTGGATTCCTCTATTCCTTTAAAAGGACAGTGAAGATCAGTTGATGTTACATTTTCTTTCTGAGAGAAAACAGATGCAAAATAGGAATTAAAAAGTTCGGCCTTCTCAACATCCTCTCTTACCATTTCTCCATTTTCATCCTGTAAAAATCCTATAGCATCTTTGACTTTTCTTTTACTTTTGACATACCCCCAAAATCCTTTTTTATTGCTTTTGACATCTCTTGCAAGCCTTAATTCATTGTCAGCTTTAGCTAACCTGATACGTGCCCTGCAGGATCTGCAGACTGCATTATAATTATGCATTAATTATGCGTCATGAAACAGGAATTACTCTGACCAAAGTCATTTTCAGCCACAATTGCCTGCATTTAAGTAAGAAAAAAAATTGTCACCAAAAGTGGACAACCACTTTAAGGAAAAGGCTCATATATGCAACTTTTTTTTCTAATTATTTTAATGTATAAAACAATGAAGTAAATTTGGAAATAGTCATATTTAAATATCTACTACTGTTTTGTATATACATTTCCTATTTTTCAGATTTACCTGTCTCCACGGTAACAGACTACAAACAAACACTCTGTAGTCAGATCCTGTAGTCCTATTGATACTTATTTATTAATTTTTCCTTCCTTACCAAATGTACATTAGTAGAAAGTGGAGGTCAAATGGAAGAGTATTTGACTGCAGGATCAGACTACGTATTGGTTGTTTGTAGTCTGTTACCATGGGTACACATAGACTGCATGAATGATGTAAATCAAGTTTCTCAAATTTGTCTGTTGCCTGGAGCATTTCTCATTTAAGCACAAACAAGACCATAAGGGCACCCATTCTTTTGTATGGGCATGCCCTCGAAAGAAGCAAGCGGGCGAAGCGTGCGTCGGGGTCAAGGGGACGGCTTCCTGACCTGGATAAAGGATCTCTTCTGTGCACTGCATATATTTCCAGTATATACCATCCCTCACATACTGCCCTATAGTTAAGTTTTTGTTGGTTTTCATGCACTATGCATAATGCCTTTATGTAGGGACAGTTTTAGCCCACTTTAAGACCACATAGGATATGTATGGATGACTATTACTATTTATGCTTCTTTATTGGGGAATGTTTGATTGAGGGATTGTTGTATCTCCTAACTGTATGGTATTAGGCTATATTTTAATTTTGAGCCTTCTTAATAATTGGTGATCCATTGTTCAGGAGTCTGTCCCCTTACTGGGCACTCTGTTTTTTAATGATGTATCTTTATGAATTATGTATTTCTTTTATTAATTGATTAATAAATATTAATATTTTTTATTCATGGATCTCTTCTTTACTCTGCACTTTGATAGGTAGGCAGAGGGTGTTTATTACATTACATGGAGCAGTAGCAAAAAATGCATAACCTGCTAGAGTGACATTAGATGATTATTGCTCGGGGTCCTGGGAGCAAATCCCAAAGCAATCAGACAGCCAAATAAATCATATTAATTACAAAATAATTTGGGCTAAAAAATTCAATGTAAAGGGGTATTCTCATCTTAAACTTTAAAGTCTGATAGGTGCAGACGCATGGGTGGGACCCACATCAATCTCAAGAGCTGGAGTCTCGGGCGGCTGCAGTGAGTGGGGAGAGGTGGCCGCACACAGGTCCTGGGAAAATGCCACAAAGATGAGAAGGCCGACCCATGTCTTTTAGTTGATTGACACAAACCATTTAGTTGATGATTGAGACTTCTTCTTGCTCCCGATGTTGACAAGAAATAAAGTTGAGAATTTTGAGAGGTTGAGAAATGGGATTATAAGGAAGTGACCGGCGTGCTAATGGAGTCTTGGTTTCTGCAGTGGCTGGCTGTCTGTTTCTTAATTTTTTCCCTCCAATTACTTATGCAAAATTAGGTATCCATATGGTTTTTTGACATTTACAGATTAATTAGCAAATGCTTACAATAAGCCTACTTGCATATTGCTAGCGCCAAGCTCAGCTTTTCTCACAGATAGCCACGCTGAGTCTACTGAATTCAATGGGAAATACTGAAAAACTGTTTTGTTCTTTTAAGACTCTAACTAAGACACAATGACCGTATTGACATTTAGGCCTCTTTCACACGTCCGTATAAAACACGTACGTGAAAAAACGGTACCGGTGTCATCAGTGTTTACCATCAGTGTGTCATCAGTGTTTGGTCCGCGTGTCCGTTTTTACCATCAGTGTGTCATCAGTGTTAGGTCCGCGTGTCCGTTTTTACCATCAGTGTGTCTTCAGTGTTTGGTCCGCGTGTCAGTTTTTACCATCAGTGTCATCAGTGTTTGGTCCGCGTGTCAGTTTTTACCATCAGTGTCATCAGCGTATGGTCCGTGTGTCCATTTTTACCATCAGTGTCATCAGTGTATGGTCCGTGTGTCCATTTTTACCATCAGTGTCATCAGTGTTTACCATCAGTGTGTCTTCAGTGTTTGGTCCGCGTGTCAGTTTTTACCATCAGTGTCATCAGTGTTTGGTCCGCGTGTCCGTTTTTACCATCAGTGTGTCATCAGTGTTTGGTCCGCGTGTCCGTTTTTACCATCAGTGTGTCATCAGTGTTTGGTCCGCGTGTCCGTTTTTACCATCAGTGTGTCATCAGTGTTTGGTCCGCGTGTCAGTTTTTACCATCAGTGTGTCATCAGTGTTTGGTCCGCGTGTCAGTTTTTACCATCAGTGTGTCATCAGTGTTTGGTCCATGTGTCCGTTTTTACCATGAGCGTGGTCATCAGTGTTTTTCCGGCATCAATAAAGAAAGAAATTCCAAAGCGTCTCCTGTACTTTACAATGTTAAATACGTACAATACACAGATGGTACACTGATGTCATCCGTGCGCTGTCCGTGTTTCTCATGGACCCATAGACTTGTATTGGTCTTTGTCATCTTTGTTGCCGGAAAACACGGACATGTGTTTACATGTTTTGCACGGATGCAAGATCCATGTAAAAACAAGAACATGTGAATAGCACCATAGATTATAAAGGGTACTTGTGGTATCTATGAAAAAACGAATACCACACATACTGGAAACACGGATGTGTGAAGGAGGCCTACAGAAGGAGCGTAATGATCGCAGTCGCACTCTCAGACCTGTGCGGGAGGGGGCCCGGTGACGTCAGAAGCTCAGATTGGAGGACTTTATACCAGGATGTGGTCAATATACCAGGATGGTGGACATATATTACTGGGAAGGGCCACGGGTAGGTGAAATTATACCAGAAAGGGGTCCAGGATGGAAGACATTATACCAGGAAAGGGAGACATATCAGGAAGGGCTCATACATCTGGCAAACATGCAAGTGGAGTCCCAGGTCCAAATTTTACACTGAGGCCCATCAGACTCTAGTTACGCCAGTGCATTAAAGCATATTTGACCTTTCATACAAAAAGTATAAAAAAGCATGGTCTTGCTGTCATCATTACTCACAAGTTAAAACTGCTTTTGGTGTCAATACCAGTTCATTTGAGTGAGCTTTTCTGTCATCCACATTCTGCCAGCACTATAGGTCTCAGAACTTCAATTTATTCAATTCCCAATATGTATGTAGTTTTATTTGCGAAAGAGACCAGTGCAGACTCAAAACATGCATTAAAGACTACCTGAAGCACATCTACCAATGTGGAACCATTCATTATATAAAGCAGGACAGTTATACGTCAACTTCTCTACTATCTCTCAAGTTTCATGTAGAAGGATTATTTCTTCTGCAGACGGGACTGCAGCAGTTTAATTTAATACATTTTATACATACACAAGCAAATAAGGTGAGCAGAACTCTCATCCTCTTCCTACTGTTATTTAAAGCTATTACCCTATGTGCGCTTGTCTCTCTTTTCTTTTTCATGAGCACTTACATTAAAACATATTTGTACTTTCATGCAAAACCTGCAAAAAAGCATGGTCTTGCTGCCATCATTACCCACAACAAGTTAAAACTGCTTTTGGTGCCAATACTGGTCTAAAATATCCAGGAACTGTTTCCATTCTCAAGCTCTTTAACTTGCCATCCACTCCTTCTGTGTGGGCACATTCTGTCATCATCATTCTGCCAGCACTATAGGTCCTAGAACTTCCATTTCTACAATTCCCGGCATGATTTGCTCCTGGCATTGTCCAATACCTTGCCTGCCATTAACTGAAAGCCAGTCTTTCTGTTATACCTGTATAATCTGTGACAGACAGGAGAACAGAAGGAGACAAAGTGCTGCCCCAGTGTCTCTGTTGCTACCACAGCAGTAATGAAAGGTAGCCAGCAAGAGAATAAGATCAGAACAAGACAGCATCTGTGTATACTCCATGCAGATGTGTGACTAGAAATCTTAGCTCTGTAAATCCAAGAATTAGCCAATTATAAATGCAGAGTCGTCTTCTCATTTAATATGAGTATGCGCAGCTCTGAAGCACAAAGTGCAGCTCTAAGACAGGAAATTCAGCACACAATGAGAGGATAGGAAAACTCACGAATATTAGGAGGAAATTACAATAATGTCTGTATTCATTTTGAATATTGGTTCTGTAATAAAATAAGAATTTAGCATTAAAAAGGGAACGGGTTTCTCCCTTTAAGGTTAGAAAACAATGAAGCCTGACGGATCTCCACTAAATCTGTTCATTATTAAGGATTATAGCTCGCAGCATATGAGTATGCATCATTCATTTAATATAAATAGCATGCGTCTGTAATGGGGGAAAGGGCTTCTTATCTGTGTGTACTAAAGCCATACTTACATAATTGCATTATGCATGAAAGCAGCTCTTTACTGGTAGATATTCCGGTACTATGTGCCTGGCGTACAGAGAGGACCATGACTGCGGGAACGAAGAGCTGCTGAGTAATCCAGGTCGTCCGCCTTTACTCTAATGGTATGAAAGCTCTGCATGGCTGTGAATATTGTACGTGAACAGTATTTTATAGGTATTTTCTACTAGACTGGACACAATAATACCAAGAATTAGAAGGATTAGGTCTGTACAGGTGCTTAGCCGCTGCTATTACAGAGGGTTAATCACCACATGGCATGTCTATTGGAATTGCTTGGACCACCTTGATTCTATAAACTTTTAACAGCTGTAGGTTGAATGACAGCAGCTACTGTATTTCTAGGCACTATTATATATATATATACAGTACAGACCAAAAGTTTGGACACACCTTCTCATTTAAAGATTTTTCTGTATTTTCCTGACTATGAAAATTGTACATTCACACTGAAGGCATCAAAACTATGAATTAACACATGTGGAATTATATACTTAACAAAAAAGTGTGAAACAACTGAAAATATGTCTTATATTCTAGGTTCTTCTTTTGCTTTGATGACTGCTTTGCACACTCTTGGCATTCTCTTGATGAGCTTCAAGAGGTAGTCACCGGAAATGGTCTTCCAACAATCTTGGAGGAGTTCCCAGAGATGCTTAGCACTTGTTGGCCCTTTTGCCTTCACTCTGCGGTCCAGCTCACCCCAAACCATCTTTATTGGGTTCAGGTCTGGTGACTGTGGAGGCCAGATCATCTGGCGTAGCACCCCATCACTCTCCTTCTTGGTCAAATAGCCCTTACACACCCTGGAGGTGTGTTTGGGGTCATTGTCCTGTTGAAAAATGAATGATGGTCCAACTAAACGCAAACCGGATAGAATAGCATGCCGCTGCAAGATGCTGTGGTAGCCATGCTGGTTCAGAATGCCTTCAATTTTGAATAAATACCCAACAGTGTCACCAGCAAAGCACCCCCACACCATCACACCTCCTCTTCCATGCTTCACGGTGGGAACCAGGCATGTAGAGTCCATCCGTTCACCTTTTCTGCGTCGCACAAGGACACGGTGGTTGGAACCAAAGATCTCAAATTTGGACTCATCAGACCAAAGCACAGATTTCCACTGGTCTAATGTCCATTCCTTGTGTTCTTTAGCCCAAACAAGTCTCTTCCGCTTGTTGCCTGTCCTTAGCAGTGGTTTCCTAGCAGCTATTTTACCATGAAGGCCTGCTGCACAAAGTCTCCTCTTAACAGTTGTTGTAGAGATGTGTCTGCTGCTAGAACTCTGTGTGGCATTGACCTGGTCTCTAATCTGAGCTGCTGTTAACCTGCGATTTCTGAGGCTGGTGACTCGGATAAACTTATCCTCAGAAGTAGAGGTGACTCTTGGTCTTCCTTTCCTGGGGCGGTCCTCATGTGAGCCAGTTTCTTTGTAGCGCTTGATGGTTTTTGCAACTGCACTTGGGGACACTTTCAAAGTTTTCCCAATTTTTCGGACTGACTGACCTTCATTTCTTAAAGTAATGATGGCCACTCGTTTTTCTTTACTTAGCTGCTTTTTTCTTGCCATAATACAAATTCTAACAGTCTATTCAGTAGGACTATCAGTTGTGTATCCACCTGACTTCTACACAACATAACTGATAGTCCCAACCCCATTTATAAGGCAAGAAATCCCACTTATTAAACCTGACAGGGCACACCTGTGAAGTGAAAACCATTTCCGGTGACTACCTCTTGAAGCTCATCAAGAGAATGCCAAGAGTGTGCAAAGCAGTCATCAAAGCAAAAGGTGGCTACTTTGAAGAACCTGGAATATAAGACATATTTTCAGTTGTTTCACACTTTTTTGGTAAGTATATAATTCCACATGTGTTAATTCATAATTTTGATGCCTTCAGTGTGAATGTACAATTTTCATAGTCATGAAAATACAGAAAAATCTTTAAATGAGAAGGTGTGTCCAAACTTTTGGTCTGTACTGTATATATATGCATGCTCAGTTAGGCTGAGTGTGCATGTGCTGTCTATAGGGAAAGGTGAGTAAAGACACCTCTGGTGGTGGTTTTTCTCCCATGAGAATAAAAGGATCTGACACATTAAAACCCAATTGTTCAATTCTTATTATCCCTGATATCTGCCACCAGGAGAGATTGAAGGGGTTGTCCACGATTTTAACGTTGATGGCCTATCCCTAAGATAGGTCATCAGTGTCTGATCGGTGGGGGTGCAACACCAAGCACCCCCTCCAATCAGTTAATTCCCTGTGATGGCTGGAACGGCTCAGTTACAGAGCTGAACAGCTCCATTGACTGTATAGTGGCCATAGTCGAAACAGGGTACTGCACGTCCACCCCCTATTCAAATCAATAGGAGATGGATGGGCAGTTCCCGGCCACTGCCACTATTCCGTCGACGGAGCTGTGCAGTTCCGGAACTGAGCAGTTCCGGCAGCCGCCAGCACCGATAACAGCTGAGTGGAGGGGGTGCCTGGTGTCGCACCACCACCAATCAGACATTGATGACCTATCCCAAGGCTTGGCCATCAATGTCAAAGTCATGGACAACTTCTTTAAGGAAGCCCTTACTTACAATGTATGATTTGCCGGTCCCATTGAAGTTGCCCAACATTATTCCAATTGTACATTCATGGTTGCAGCGTTTCCCTGCACAGAAATGAGCTGTAATACTAAACGATGGAACTATCCTTTTAACTTCTTCCCGACATCTGCTATACATGTAGGTCAGAAGTGAGAAACAGTTGTAACACCTTAGATTCTACAGTATAGAATGACCATGGTAGCTAAAAAGTTAGACCCGGTGGAAAGAGATTAAGGTGTGCTGCTGATTAGGAATGACCAGATCCGTGGACATTCGGGTTTAGACTTAAGTCTAAAATTTGATTCGGGTACTAGAACTCTAATCAGAACTTTAACCAGAACTGGAACTTCCATTGAAGTCAATTGGGACATAAACTTTGATGTTGTAAAACGGTCGTAGTCTAGGAAGCTGCCAAATGAAGCAGAGTATCCTCAAAGAATGTCTCTCTCTTTCGGCCGGAACTCCGAACACTTTCGGGAGAAGTCCTTGTTCAGGGTCCAGCACCGGACACTAGGTGTCTAGTATGAACCCCAAATTTTATCGTTCGGGTTTGCTCATCTCTACTGCTGATGTGTTTTCAAGGCAACTGGGGGCTAACTGAAGTCTAGTTATCTTGGTATTCCTTTTAAAACCCAAGGTTTAAAGGAAGTGTGTCAGTATACACTAAGCATATAGACTTAGTGCCTCCATTCTCCAGAAACTGAAGTTTTATCAAATATGCTAATTATGTTCCTCGATGCACCCTGGGCATGGCCATGAGGTTCAGTGCACCGATTCCACCTACTGGGTTTGCATCCCATCACCTCCCTCACTGATGACTGACAGTGCTGGCTGGCTTGAGCTTTCAAGCAAGCAAGCAAGCCAGAACAGTCAGTCACCAAAGATGGAGGTGGAGTCATGCAAAACCAGTGAGTGGAATGGTGTGTTGGGCCTCTCAGCCACACCTAGCATGCACCGCACAACCTAATTAGCATATTTTAAAAAAAACTTCAGTTTCTTCAGAACTAGAGATGAGCGTTGTTCTACACGAACTGTTTGCCAATCTCAAATTCGAGCTGTTTTGGGCGGTGTTCGAGCCGTTCGGCGAACACGAACAATTTGAGAAAAATTCGGCTGTTCGAGGTTATGTTCGATAACTGTTCGTGCACCAAAATCATAACTGGATTTTTTCTCAGTAATGATGAAAATTAATGTTAATACGCAGTTTGAGTGTACAGCGGGGTGGGGGGAGGGGCAGGGGATGGATCTCTGCAGGAACAATGAAGATCTCCATTTTTTTTTCTCTTTCCCGCATTTGCAGTGGGGAGGTGCAATCTGTCAGCCTATCAGCAGCGCACACACGGAGCGAAGTGCTTTTTTTCACACAAGCAAGGGCATGTGTCATTGGCAGTGTATGTCACATGTCCTTGCCCTATAAGACCAAGCCATTTTCCCCGTCGCCACCATTTTCTCACTGCTGCAGCTGCGTGTTAGACGGCACCGCTGTTGCTGTGTGCGCTATACCTTGTTAATTTCAAGCCAATTTCCGCACAAATCTACAGATAGCTTGGGAGTAGGGAATAGTTGTGATTGCAGTCCTTTTAAGGACTAGGTTACAGCATTTCCTATGACTTTTATCAGGCAGGTCTGTGCTCTTAAATAGATAGGTTGTGGGAGTAAAGACTAATTGCAATTGGAGTCCTTTTCAGGACTAGGTTACATCAGTTCCTATCAGTTTTTGCCAGGCAGGTCTGTGCCAGTGCTGTGCAAGTTTTTTTCACAGCATTTGGCTGAATCTAGCAAAGCTAATCCTTTTTGGCCTATTGCAGAGTGTGTTAGTCAGTGGAGTAGCCTATCTGTGTTGCAGGATATACCACCTGTGTATAGAATACCAATTTTTTTACTGCACCTAGTGAAGTAAAATCTTTTGGGCATAGCATCATTCTATTAGTCCATCTATACTGACCTCCATCAGGTTGCAAATTGAATATAATTTTTTTCTGCATCTAGCTCTGAAAAAATATTGGGCTTCTAGCTGTGTGTGGGACTTGTTGTATTAATCCATCTATACAGACCTCCATCAGGTTGCAAACTGAATATATTTTTTTCTGCATCTACCTCTGAAAAAATATTGGGCTTCTAGCTGTGTGTGGGACTTGTTCTATTAGTCCATCTATACTGACCTCCATCAGGTTGCAAACTGAATATATTTTTTTCTGCATCTACCTCTGAAAAAATATTGGGCTTCTAGCTGTGTGTGGGACTTGTTCTATTAATCCATCTATACAGACCTCCATCAGGTTGCAAACTGAATATAATTTTTTCTGCATCTACCTCTGAAAAAATATTGGGCTTCTAGCTGTGTGTGGGACTTGTTCTATTAGTCCATCTATACTGACCTCCATCAGGTTGCAAATTGAATATAATTTTTATCTGCATCTAGCTCTGAAAAATATTTGGCCTTCTAGCAGTGTGTGGGACTTTCTCTATTAGTCCATCTATGCTGACCTCCATCAGGTTGCAAATTAAAAATAATTTTTATCTGCATCTACCTCTGAAAAAATATTTGGGCTTCTAGCTGTGTGTGGGACTTGTTCTATTAATCCATCTATACAGACCTCCATCAGGTTGCAAACTGAATATATTTTTTTCTGCATCTACCTCTGAAAAAATATTGGGCTTCTAGCTGTGTGTGGGACTTGTTGTATTAGTCCATCTATACTGACCTCCATCAGGTTGCAAACTGAATATATTTTTTTCTGCATCTACCTCTGAAAAAATATTGGGCTTCTAGCTGTGTGTGGGACTTGTTCTATTAATCCATCTATACAGACCTCCATCAGGTTGCAAACTGAATATATTTTTTTCTGCATCTACCTCTGAAAAAATATGTGGCCATCTAGCAGTGTGTGGGACTTTCTCTATTAGTCCATCTATACTGACCTCCATCAGGTTGCAAACTGAATATAATTTTTTTCTGCATCTAGCTCTGAAAAAATATTTGGCCTTCTAGCAGTGTGTGGGACTTTCTCTATTAGTCCATCTATACTGACCTCCATCAGGTTGCAAATTAAAAATAATTTTTATCTGCATCTACCTCTGAAAAAATATTTGGGCTTCTAGCTGTGTGTGGGACTTGTTCTATTAGTCCATCTATACTGACCTCCATCAGGTTGCAAATTAAAAATAATTTATATCTGCATCTACCTCTGAAAAAATATTTGGGCTTCTAGCTGTGTGTGGGACTTGTTCTATTAGTCCATCTATACTGACCTCCATCAGGTTGCAAATTGAATATAATTTTTATCTGCATCTAGCTCTGAAAAAATATTTGGCCTTCTAGCAGTGTGTGGGACTTTCTCTATTAGTCCATCTATACTGACCTCCATCAGGTTGCAAATTAAAAATAATTTTTATCTGCATCTACCTCTGAAAAAATATTTGGGCTTCTAGCTGTGTGTGGGACTTGTTCTATTAGTCCATCTATACTGACCTCCATCAGGTTGCAAATTGAATATAATTTTTATCTGCATCTAGCTCTGAAAAATATTTGGCCTTCTAGCAGTGTGTGGGACTTTCTCTATTAGTCCATCTATGCTGACCTCCATCAGGTTGCAAATTAAAAATAATTTTTATCTGCATCTACCTCTGAAAAAATATTTGGGCTTCTAGCTGTGTGTGGGACTTGTTCTATTAATCCATCTATACAGACCTCCATCAGGTTGCAAACTGAATATATTTTTTTCTGCATCTACCTCTGAAAAAATATTGGGCTTCTAGCTGTGTGTGGGACTTGTTGTATTAGTCCATCTATACTGACCTCCATCAGGTTGCAAACTGAATATATTTTTTTCTGCATCTACCTCTGAAAAAATATTGGGCTTCTAGCTGTGTGTGGGACTTGTTCTATTAATCCATCTATACAGACCTCCATCAGGTTGCAAACTGAATATATTTTTTTCTGCATCTACCTCTGAAAAAATATGTGGCCATCTAGCAGTGTGTGGGACTTTCTCTATTAGTCCATCTATACTGACCTCCATCAGGTTGCAAACTGAATATAATTTTTTTCTGCATCTAGCTCTGAAAAAATATTTGGCCTTCTAGCAGTGTGTGGGACTTTCTCTATTAGTCCATCTATACTGACCTCCATCAGGTTGCAAATTAAAAATAATTTTTATCTGCATCTACAGTACCTCTGAAAAAATATTTGGGCTTCTAGCTGTGTGTGGGACTTGTTCTATTAGTCCATCTATACTGACCTCCATCAGGTTGCAAATTGAATATAATTTTTATCTGCATCTAGCTCTGAAAAAATATTTGGCCTTCTAGCAGTGTGTGGGACTTTCTCTATTAGTCCATCTATACTGACCTCCATCAGGTTGCAAATTAAAAATAATTTTTATCTGCATCTACCTCTGAAAAAATATTTGGGCTTCTAGCTGTGTGTGGGACTTGTTCTATTAGTCCATCTATACTGACCTCCATCAGGTTGCAAATTGAATATAATTTTTATCTGCATCTAGCTCTGAAAAAATATTTAGCCTTCTAGCAGTGTGTGGGACTTTCTCTATTAGTCCATCTATACTGACCTCCATCAGGTTGCAAATTAAAAATAATTTTTATCTGCATCTACCTCTGAAAAAATATTTGGGCTTCTAGCTGTGTGTGGGACTTGTTCTATTAGTCCATCTATACTGACCTCCATCAGGTTGCAAATTGAATATAATTTTTATCTGCATCTAGCTCTGAAAAAATATTTGGCCTTCTAGCAGTGTGTGGGACTTTCTCTATTAGTCCATCTATACTGACCTCCATCAGGTTGCAAATTAAAAATAATTTTTATCTGCATCTACCTCTGAAAAAATATTTGGGCTTCTAGCTGTGTGTGGGACTTGTTCTATTAGTCCATCTATACTGACCTCCATCAGGTTGCAAATTGAATATAATTTTTATCTGCATCTAGCTCTGAAAAAATATTTGGCCTTCTAGCAGTGTGTGGGACTTTCTCTATTAGTCCATCTATACTGACCTCCATCAGGTTGCAAATTAAAAATAATTTTTATCTGCATCTACCTCTGAAAAAATATTTGGGCTTCTAGCTGTGTGTGGGACTTGTTCTATTAGTCCATCTATACTGACCTCCATCAGGTTGCAAATTGAATATAATTTTTATCTGCATCTAGCTCTGAAAAAATATTTAGCCTTCTAGCAGTGTGTGGGACTTGTTCTATTAGTCCATCTATACTGACCTCCATCAGGTTGCAAATTAAAAATAATTTTTATCTGCATCTACCTCTGAAAAAATATTTGGGCTTCTAGCAGTGTGTGGGACTCATTGTATTAGGCCATCTATACCAAGCTCCACCAGCTTTGAAATTAATAATAATTTTTAGCTGCATCTAGCCCTGAAAATAATTTTTCCCAATAGTGGTAGCAATAGAAATATGGGGCGCGCGCCTGGCTAACAAAAATATACGCTTCATAACACAAAACACCAGCCTAGCGCACTGCATTAATAAGATGGCATCATCGTCTCTCCCAGTGCTAGGCCTACTACCCAGGCTAGCATTCCTGTGCCTAAAAGACAATGTATGGGTCCGCGCTAGCCACTATGCTGAGGGGTATAAAGCTGCTGCTAACGCTTTATAACAATTCAATTGGCAGATTTTCACAGAGCTCTTCCACAACGCCCACCCATCGGGCAACAGTTGCCCACCCTCCCTATGGGATCTAGTGGCGAATAGTTGATGCCATTAATCAGAGCGTCAGTTGCCCCGTCAACGTGGCAAGCATACGGTAAGGCATGGGAAGAGTGGACACGACTAGTAGCAGGCAGACGGGTTGACCAATGTGAAGAAGCCAGATCACAAGTCACCATAGAATTTCTCCACCAGCTAATGATGAGGGGCATATCAGGGGCGTCAGCGCAGCGGTGTCTGACCGGAGTAGCATTTCACTTCCAACTACTGAATTGGGGAGATGTGACAAAGATTCATCATCAGACAATCCATAAAAGGGTGGAAAAGGGGTCAGCCAAGTCAGGAATGTAGACGTCCCGTCCCGTGTCACTAAAACTGATTTCTCACATCTTATCCCTAACACCATTAACATGACACTCACAATTTGAAGCAATACTAATGTCTACTGCATTTGTGATCGCCTTCTTCGGGGCGCTATGAATAAGCGAATTAGTCCCTCAATCCAAAATTACCACCAGTGGACGCTTATTACACCAGGAAGTAGTCATAGCCAATAATGCAATACGTGTACGCATACGCCAATCGAAAACGGTTCCAGCGGGCAGGGGTACTTGGGTACTTCTACAACCCACAAACGGTACACTGAGTCGGGTAACAATAGTAAAAACATATCTAACCATCAGATCACAAAGTAATTTCTTCGTATCACACATTGATGGAACGCCATTATCAAGATACCTGTTCCAAGCTATATTTAATAAATGCATAACATCGGCAGGGAACCACCCCAAAGATTACGGGACACACTCATTCCGCATAGGTGCGGCCACGGAAGCAGCAAGAGCAGGACTGTCAGAAACGGAAGTTCAGAGGATAGGGAGATGGCGATCCACGTGTTTGGCGAGATACATAAGACCGGACTTGTTATCCTAACGTGGTTTGTTTCTTTTACAGGTGACGCTAAGCCAACAGTGTGAGTGATAGGCCACTCGTATATATATTGGGCACAAAAAAGGGCGAAAGTCCGCCCAGGCGGGAGGAAATTAGAGTTTAACACATATTTCAACTGGAGAGGTATTAGAGGCCTGCTATGGCCACAGGTACTAATGGAGGTAATCAAGGTAGGGAGAGAGGCAAGAGGTCCGGTCATCTTAGTTATACAGGCCGGGGGAAACAACCTAGGTCATCACAAGAGCGCATAACTAATGGCAATAATGAAACTAGACACTGAGCGATTCAGAGAATTTTTCACAAAATTAGCTATAGTATGGTCAGAGATTGTGCCGATAGCGGTATGGCAAGGTGCGCGAGACATCACGGCCATCGAATGGACAAGGCGGGTAATAAATATTCGGATGGCAAAATTTAGAAGAGACAGAGGCGGTGTAGTGATACGACACCGACAACTGGAAGGAGATAAAGCAGGCCTCATACGGCCCGACGGTGTTCACTTAATAGATATTGGACTGGACATATTCCTGTCAGGACTCCAGGACGGAGTGGAACAAGCGTTAAGAGTGATGGGTGGGGGTCAGAGTCCTGCATACGAGTACGCTGGATCCTCCGTGGCCTGGAAATAGAAAGGACATGTTGGAGAGTTACACTTGTTGGCCAACTTGCCGGAGTGGGGACCCAGGGCATGCTGCAACAAGCTGAATTATTTTAGAAATAAAATGCCTTTCTAATGGAATGAGTATAAACAGTTAATAAAGCTGTGACCGATCCTCACCCATCCAGTTGTAAGAGTTACATTATTGGGTTGTCCATGAAAAGGGGGCGGTAGGGGGGCTGAGCATCTGGGTTTGGTTGGGGGTCCCCACAGTCTGCCTATGCTAGATTAATTTAAAAATTCTTATTAGATACACAGGCGGTGCAGCTTGCTTCGCAGCTGGGCTACTACGCCCAAAGTATTGCCTAGGCTAGATGCAGTTAAAAATTCTACGCTGACTAGCAGACACTGAAGATTTGGAGCAGACCTCTGAGTAAACAGCTCTTCAGACTCAACCATCTGTGTTACCCCAAGCCATAGTGTATGTAGTTTCTTACAGTTAAAAGGGGGGGTGCGACCCAACCCACCTGGAATTGACGATGCCAACGTCACGTAAGACACAGAAAGGGGACTCCCAAAATTGTGGCACAGACACCACTTAACCCTAGAACGCATACCTGTGGCCTTGCAGGCCCGCCCAGTTAATTGTTTTCTATTTTCTGCAAGATTGCTTTAGTTAGAATTTTGAAACTCTAGGTATTCTTCATGTATATAGTTGTTTGTCATTTGAGTTTGAGTTATTCCATGTTATTTGCACACGGGCCTAAAGGGCCCCAGGTATGTGAAAGTGTAGATTTTTATGGTCATGCGTTCTAGGGTTAAGTGGCATCAATTGCCCCACTGCTGCTTAAAACGGTTGGTGAGGTGATTTTACCAAATCCCCAAGCTTTTAGTCTCCCAAGGATGACACAGGGGTAGAAATGTCCTTGCGAATCCATGATTTGATCATCTTTATGAACGTGAGTCTGTCTACATTCTCAGTGGACAGCCGTGTGCGCTTATCTGTCAGCACACCACCAGCAGCGCTGAACACACGTTCAGAGAGAACGCTGGCTGCATGGCATGACAAGATCTCCAAGGCGTGAGTGGCGAGCTCCGGCGATTTTTCAAGATTGGAATACCAAAATGAGCAAGGGTCCAGTGACACAGTCATGGCTTCGATGTTCACTTGGAGATTCTCCTGTACCATCCTCTCTAGGCATTGACTATGTGTCAGACTTCTTGTCTCCTGTGGCCTTGCAAAGGATGGTCTAAAAAAGTGGTGAAACGATTCCACAAAATTGCTGTTACCAGCAGATACTGTGTTACTGTTACTGTTTGAGTGATGAAGACTCGACAGTCCCACCGTTGGCAAGTTAGAACTGTGAGATTCACTACGTGCACCACTGGTGTTTTGTGGAAAAGCACATGTAAGATTCTGCAACAGATACTCCTGCATTCGTCAATACCTTTTTATGGCAGGAATTATTTCGGCAAATATACTTTTGTACCGGGGATCTAAGAGTGTGGCAACCCAGTAGTCGGGATTACTTCGAATTCTGACAATCCGGGGGTCATGTTGCAGGTAGTGCAGCAAGAAGGCACTCATGTGTCTTGCGCATCCAGAAGGACCAAGTCCTTGTTGTGTTGGTAGCGAGGTAAGAATCATGCTTCCTTCCTCTGCCCTCTCCCTCCAAACTCGCACAACAGAAATGTGATCAAGGTCTCCCTCATCTGATGAGTCTTCCATGCCCATTGCCAGTTCGTCCTCCACTTCTTCTTCGGCTCCTGCACCTTCCTCAACAGTTTGGCTGCTACCATGCGTCCTGGTTAATCCCTCTCCCCCACCCTCCCATGCCTGCCGCCTTGGTGCTGCCAACCGTCTGGACCTTGGAGATGTTATCCCTTCCGCATACGACTCCTCCTCTACTTCCTCCACCTCTTCTTGTCCCACCACCTGACTCCGAATTCTGTTTAACATGTGCTCCAGCATGTAAATCACCGTAATAGTCATGCTGACAATGGCATCGTCAGCACTAAACATCTTCGTCGCCATTTCAAGACTGTGCAGAAGGGTGCATAGGTCCCTGATCTGAGACCACTCCTCCAGCGTGATTTGCCCCACCTCTGGATCTCGTTGGCCCAGGCTATACGTCAGAACGTATTGCACCAGGGCTTGTCGGTGCTGCCACAGTCGCTGCAACATGTGCAGAGTTGAATTCCACCGTGTCGGCACATCGCATTTCAGCCGGTGAACTGGCAGGCCCAACGACTTCTGTAGAGATGTAAGTCATTGAACTGCGGGATGCGAACGGCGGAAGTGAGCACACAGCGACCGTGCACTCTGCAGAAGGCCATCTAGTTCAGGATAGTGGGCTAAAAATTGCTGGACAACCAGGTTCAACACGTGAGCCATACAAGGCACGTGTGTGACATTGCCCCGGCGAAGTGCCGCACCCAGGTTTGCAGCATTGTCGCACATGGCCTTCCCTGGTTGCAGGTCCAGTGGAGACAACCTTTCATGAAACTGGGTCTCCAGAGCTGACCAAAACTCCTCAGCTGTGTGACTCACATTTCCCAGACATTTCAAAGTAAACACTGATGCGTTGAGCCCTGCTGCCAGCATAGTAAGGAGGTGTGCAGGATTCCTTCTGCGCAGTTAGAAAGCAGATGGCATTACCAGACAGGCTTTGGGTGCAGGTGGAGGACCGAGAGGAGGTTGAGGAGGCAGAAGCAGTGGAGGAAGTTCGAGATAAAGAGGATTAACACACAACTCGTGGGGACGGTAAGACTTGGACAGCAGCCCCTTGTCCTGCTGTCACCATAGTTACCCAGTGCCCAGTCAGCGACATGTAACGCCCCTGTCCATGCCTTCTCGTCCAAGTGTCTGTGGTGAAGTGCACCCTGTCACACACAGAGTTTCTCAAAGAAGCGGTGATGTTGTGTGCGACATGCTAGTGGAGCGCAGGCACACCTTTCTTTGAGAAGTAGTGCCGACTGGGCATCTGGTACTGGGGCACTGTGACGGACATAAGGTCTTGAAAATCCTCTGTGTCCTCCAGGTGGAAAGGCAGCATTTCTGTAGCCAACAGCTTGCAGATGGTGAAATTCAACCTCTTAGCTTTCTCATGGCTAGGAGGAAATGGTCTTTTACTTTTCCACATCTGAGGGACCGAGGGCTGGCTGTTGTGCTTAGATGGTGTTGAGTAGGGTGTCCCCGGCAACTGCCGGTCTGTGAGGAAGATGCAGGCGGACATGTTAGGTTGCCTTGATCCAAAGGTGGTGCTCTCGATGTCGGAGAGCGCTCAACACTAGCAGGTGTTTCCACTTCCCAATGAACTGACGACCTGCCAATCACACTGGCTGTTGCGGGTAAAGAGGTGGCAGGTCTGCGTCCAAAAACATGTGTGACTGCTGTCCCCCCAGTCACAGAGGATGAAGAGGCTGCGGATGCACAAGATGGGGCAGACGGTGGTTGGCCCAGCCGGCTAGGCCGCATTGTAGCACAGTGAGCTTCCCACTGCAACTTATGCTTCATATCCATGTGACGGTACATGCATGAAGTACTCAAACTATGTATTTTTTGGCCTCTACTTAGCTTTTGCTGACAAATATTACAGATAACACGAGTTGGGTCATCCTTATCGATCTGAATAAATGCCCAGGCTATGCAAGGCTTAGAGCCCATGTGACCTGAAGAGCCACTACGACTTGTGGTCAGAGGCAGAGTTGTGGTTGAGGATGCAGTTGTTGACGTGTTCCAGTACTCCGTCTCTGTTCAGGAAAGCGCAACCTAACCTCGTCGTCAATAGCATCTGTGATGCCCCGCTGCGCTTGGTATCACAGATCCTACAAGAGTGCATTGATGGAATCCTCCCCAAGAGGCCCCCATAAACATTCACACATCTCCACCTTCCACCTCAGACCAGCAGAGGGAGCCCGTTAGGGATATAAATAGGGAAGGTGGAGCTAGGCAGTTCAGTTCCTCTGAAGAGTTCCTGCAGTAGAGAAGCCTAAGAGAGGTCAGTCTGCAGTGGAGCTCAGTCTAGTCTAGAGAACGCAGTTAATAGTTCAGCAGTGGAGCACGAGGCTCCTGCTTGCTAGATTCAGGGAGCCCAGATAGAGCTTAAGGTGTGCCGGTGCCGTAAGATCAGTGAAGCGCGGCAAGCTGCCGTTAGTGTGTATAGCCTAGTGAGGGCCCGAGTAGGCCGAAGGCGAGTGGCGAGTTAGTACATAAGGGGCAGAGGAGCTTAACCAGCTCACCCCGAAGCATTTACCGGACACAGGATCCGAGCTTACCGGTATCTCTATGACCCAGTAAGGCATAACCGGAATCCCTGGAGAACTACAAGTCCCAGGATCGCTAAGGTGCTGATATGTAACAGAGCCAGGAGACGCTTAGGCCCCGCATACTGGGAGCGTGAACTCCAAGAGAAGGCCCTACCACAAGGTCAGCCAGCGCAGGACAGAGACAAAGTTAGGCCTAGCTCCAGGCAGGTCAGAAACTTACTACGCAGAGGCAAGAAACAGGAGGCCCTACACCCGCTCATTGGGGAGGATCCTGATATGCACCCTTCACCCTACAGTGCTCCGGGATGTGCCTGAATTTCCACCAGTAAAAGGTACTGAAGTGACTACCGTGTCCGTTCCCGTTCTTGCTCTGACCCAGCTGGGTCTCGCCTGTCCTGCATTCCCCCTGCATACGCTGCCCTGAGACCTAGCTCCACCTGTGGGGAGCTATACCATCGAGCTGCCTTATCACCGGCCTCAGTGGACTGCTGCAGCGCTGGTGCTTGTCACCAGATACCACAGGTGGCGTCATGAACTCTTATAAAATTAACAATTATCCACCCTTTTAAAGAGAGACCCCAGGGTACGGGCCAGGGAGCCGACCACCGCGACATCCCCAAGGCCAGGCAAATGCCCGGGTACCGAGTCATCCCCATCCCCAGGGCTAGTCACATCCTCCTCCACCTCCTCTGCTGACCTCATCGACTGTCTGACTGTGGGTTGACAGTAAGTGGGATCTCCAACCTCGTCATCATCACCCTGTGTGTTATCACACCCGTCGCCCTCAAAGCCAACCTCTTCCTGCCCTGACCGAAAAGTCAAGTTGTCGCTCCAATCAGGTATTTGAGTCTCATCATCGTCTTCATCATTGTCTCCACCAACAGGAGTTACAGTTTGGGAACAAGGGTCTACATTATGCTCAGAACCTTCTTCATCTGGTCCTGGATCCAACTTATAAAGATTCTGGGCATCGGATCAGATCATTTCCTCATCTGGATTAACAGAAGCTCTGGAGCAAACCTCCGTTTCCCAGGCTATAGTATGAGTAAACAGCTGGGCAGACTCAGCCATCTGTGTTACCCCATACTCAGACGGGCAGCTGGAGACTTGGGAGCTGTGAGGAAGCAAGTGCGATTGGGGTGACACCTCTGAGGACTGGAGTATTTGTGATGTTGAAATTGAGGTGATGGAGAGCCCACTTGAAGGAGCACTTGATATCCGTTGAAGCACCTGCTGTTTTTGTGCCTCATCTAGAATTTGTAGCGATGGGCGTGTCCGTAAGAATGGGATCGTATCACATTGTCCACGAAAAGAAGTCGACATCTTAGTTTGGCTGGAAGATGGTCTTTCTTCTGCAGATGTTACTTCCCCCCCCACCGTGGGGGGCCTCGACCCACCGGCGGACAGGCACCAGTATTGGGATAGGGGGGCTGGCCGTCAGGGTCCACCGCGGCTCTGGCACAAACCCGGCGACACAGAGGTGGCACAGGCAGGAACGGACTGGCCGTGTCGGCTTCTCACTTTTTGGATTTTAGAAGGGCATGACATGCCTATATCTGTGTCTCCCCCTCCTTTTACTCCTCCACCTCTTTTCTTTTCGCATGACTATATGTACTTGTCACTTTTCCATGTGTTAGTTGTGTCTTCTGAGCAGTTTGTCAGCTTTTGGACACCTTTGAAGGTGTTTTCTATGTGTTTCTATGTGTTTTTGTTTGCCTGCCATTGGTTTTAACGGTGTTCGAAGGTGTTCGACGAACAGTTCGACGAACAGTTCGGCGAACACACGGGTGTTCGACGAACCGAACTCGAACACTACGGGGGTGGCTCAACACTATTCAGAACAGAGACTGTGATTAGAACACTAAGGTTTTGTTCACACAATGCTTTTTTTTGCTGCTTTTTTTTCTGCAGCCAGAATCTGATCTATTGGCAATAAAAAGGCTGCAGCCAAAAAGCAGGTTTTACTATTTTCTTGCTGCGTTTTTTTTGCTGCATTTTTCAGGATCTCAAAGTTCATTTATGCTTCTGCAAGCATAAACAATACAGGGTGTTAGGTCACCAAAGCAAGACACATAAAACATTTTGGCGAAAAAAGGGCAATTTGATTAAATTATTTAGGGGAAATGTTTCTTATTTCTGAAAAAATAGTGACTATTCTGAAGAAAATAGCGGAATTCATATATGAAGCACAACCATGAACTAAGATTACATGAGTTCATGAAAAAATACACAATTGTAAACTTAAAAATAGCTGGGGGAAGTTGAATTGGTCGGGCATTGAGTTGGATGGACATTGTTTACTTAACACATTGGTAGGGCATTGAGTTACTTAGGCATTGTTTATTTAACACATTGGTAGAGCATTAAATTGATTGGGCATTGTTTACTTAACACATTGGTAGGGCATTGAATTGGTTGGGCATTGTTTGTGTTATGATCTGCAACATGAACTAAGGAAAGATAGGGGAAAGCTGTCCCTACAATAAGACTAAGCTGAATCCCTACGATGTAGCGGGCTGCCTGTTCCTAGTGAACAGACCCGCCTTAGTCCTCGGCTAGTCTGAACGAAGACCTATAGCATAAAGGGAGGGGTCCCTAAAAGAACTAAGGACTGGGACAAAAAATGGGACACCTCCTAAACAGAGAAGTAGTTGCAGAACACAAAAAGACAAACTGCCAAAAAGGTACTAGAGGTCCCAGAAGGACCCAGCGAACTGACAGAGAAAGGCTCAGAAGCACCTGGCTAGAGAAACAGTCAGACACTGAAGTCCAGCACAGCCAAAAGGGCGGAGCTGGAATATAAAGGCAGATGGTCACGTGACCGCAAAACACAAGATGGAAAAAACAAACAGGAGGGTTCTAACAGTTTGCTTAACACATTGGTAGAGCATTGAGTGGGTTGGGCATTGTTTGCTTAACACATTGGTAGGGCATTGAATTGGTTGGGCATTGTTTGCTTAACACATTGGTAGAGCATTGAGTGGGTTGGGTATTGTTTACTTAACACATTGATAGGACATAGAGTTGTTTGGGCATTGTTTATTTAACATATTGATAGGGAATTGAGTTAGTTGTGCATTGTTTGCTTTAACACATATCACAAATGTAATTAATCTGTACTTTGAGTTAGGACATACAAAATCACAAAAATAAATAGGTTTCACATCCTGCTGCACCTGCATTTTCATAATAAAAATAATAAAAAATGATAGCAGTGTTTTTGCTGTGTTGTGTCAGCGTTTTTGCACTTATTTATTGCTTTCTATGGGTGAAAAAAAGCTGCAAAAACGCTGAAAGAATTGACATGCTGCAGTTTTCAAAAACGCAGCAGTTTTCCAATTCAGTCAGCTAGAAAAAAAACAGTGTGTGCGCGAGATTTGTGAAACCTCGTCGCTTTTGCTGGTACTGAAAAAAACTGCTTTTCATTTCTTTAAAAAACCACAACAAAAGTGCATCAAAAATGAACATGGTAAAAAATTTTATTGGAGTTGCATCCCTTACAAGACTGTTTGTTTATACTGTCAGTTTGAGTTATCAGTGGAAATTGCTTAAAATAGAGAGATGTGAGGTGTTGTCATACCTATGAGTAGATTGCAGGTTACTTTGCTGCTGTGACATCCAGTGATCAGCAGTAATCTGATAGGAAACCCAGAAGCAAATGTTTATTTTCCCTGCAGCGCCTCCGCAGAAAAAATAAAAAATTGCATAGAGTCAATACAGATCAATGAGGTTTCTCTGCAAAGCACAGATAGGCTGGATTCTGAAGAGTTAGAAATACTTTTGGTACTTCTTGACTGCTGATAATGTATACTATACATGCAATCAATACATGGCCCAATGTAGTCATCAATGCATCTCCTGGAGTCACTGGCTGCCCTTTTTTCTACCGCTCTTCGGTCCGGTCTACACCAGCTATAAAAGCTTCGGTCAGATAAGGCTGAAGTCGACATTATGTGATTTTCGACACTTAACAATTGAAACAATGGCATGGCAATGGCGGCCGTGACTTGGACTGCCATGACGGTGAATGGATACAAGAGATCGTAAAATAATAAATTAAAATTCAATCTATTGCAGAGAAGCAGATGTCTGTCCTGGCCGTAAACATATGTTGTAGTGTAGGAGGGAGAAGCTGCGGAGACACGTCTTAGCTCATCTGCTGTGAAGTTCTGCACATCGGGGTTAAGAGCTGCTTGTACCGGAAAATATTGACATCTCCAAATCCCGCGTAGAGAACAAGTCTGAGAAAAAGCACAAATCTCCCCAGAGAATCTTTACTACAAATGGATTTTTTAATCAATCTGCAATTGTTTTATTTGCAGTGGACCCCTGTTACCGGCTAAGAACAAGCGTTGGCAGTCCCGGACAGCACTTTCTTCCTTTTCTCTAGCTGCACGTTGACCTATGTGACCCATAATGCCGGCACCTTCTATTACATCCCTAGAGCGCTTTCCACGCTACCAGACTTGGACTTTATTCAAAGACTCGCTGACTGCCAGCACGAGGAACATTTTCAACTCGGTTTGCATTATACATAGTTCTATCTCTTCCACCGTGCTCTGGTGGTTGCTCCTCTGTGCACACGGCGGGTTCAATCATGCCTCGTCTCCCCAGAACCCTGATATTTCTACGGTGTGAACTTTATAAAAGGCTTTGTACTGCAGTGATTATCATACCAGGGAACTCTCAAGATTTCCGAAGACCAACATTACAAAACCAGGTCGAATTCTCAGGGTCATTCACTTGAGAGCTATTGTAGATCACGGTCAAGTCATTCTGTAAATCTCTTCTCGTTGCGCACAATAGAACAACATGATAAAACACAGAGTAACCTGATAGATTGATGAGAAAGGGGTTTTACAAGCTCATGCTGATTGTGAGCTTATATAAAATGGGTAGAGAAAGAGGAATATTCAGCCCATTTGTACCAAGTTGTTCGTATGGCTGCTTGTTAGCATGTAGATAAGCAAAAGGAAACAATCGAAGGCAGCATCCAAAATGGATGAATTAAAACCTGGAAATAATTTCTTTAAATGTATCCAGTGAGAATCCAAAAACAGGAGATATGAATATCGCTAATGCATTTCAGGCACAACTGGCCCTTTAGGTAATTTATCAGTAGGATCAACTCTCCTAAGTCATCTATATGGGCATGTAGGTCATAGGAAGCTGAATAAAATGATACCGTGATATCTGCGGTCCGATGTCTTATGCCAGAGAAATCCGCCTGTTTCTTAAATGTAAATGAGATGTTCCAGGCTATGGGCCGGACATAGCTCTCCATGAGACTCCGCCTCCATAGATAATTTTAAATTAAAGTGGACATTACCAGTGTGATGTGTAATGGTTACCAGTGTGATGTGTGATGGCCGCTCTCTGCTCTCCTGATCTCACTGCAGAGCTGTGTGTGATTTTAACTGACACAACTGCAGGTTCCACTCAGCTTCAGCAGAGCTGTGAGAGCTGCAGCAAATGTGTTTGCAAGAAAACCAAGTTGAGTTCTGCTGTTCTGTATTAGTTACATGTCTCACACTGTTAACTCCCCCTTTCATTTATAATAATATCTAGAGGCAAATTTTGGGGGAGATCTATGTCCCGCCCATAGCCTGGAACAGCTAATTTACATATAAGAAAAACATTAATTTTTTGGTGGAATAAGACATCGGATCAAAGATATCAAGGTATCAATTTACTCATTTTTCTATGACCTACATGCCCATATATACGGCTTAGGAAAGTAGATCCTATTGACAGATTCTCTTTAATCAAAGCATAAAAACAGATATGCAAATGTGGCGCCCATGTCTATAGTGTCACAAAATGCCTGCATGTGTGATATAATTCATATGTATTGCCAGAAATGTTGGGGGATAAGTTCTCTGTTGTTATCATTACATACCAACATTGTTACCCGATCCCCTACTGGAGGATTGTGCGCTTTTGCCAAACCAGGAACTTGTGCACGATCCCTCAGAGAGGGGAAGAGGTGCTTGAGTAGTAGAAGTTGTTGTTTTGAGGAAGATGTAGCATCATGGAGGGTCCTGGTGCAAGGGAGAGAAGCGTGCTCTCTTTTCAAGGACAAGCTGCACACGGCCGGGTCTCAGCCCCGAGAGCACAGAGACTTCCAGGGTCCTTGCTGAACTGAAAGACTGCTCAGTCTTTATGACTGGCAGAAGAGTGCTTTTTCCTAGGGGCTCAGCGGTGCATAGAATCAGGGACACTACTACAAGAGAAAGTAGGTGTTTTCCACAGGATTCAAGCTGCCTGCTTGCTGGAAGGGATCACGGATCCAGTAACTGTTTACCTTGGACCCCTGAGGATCCAAGTAATCGTCTACCAGAGGTATACTTAGCAGCGGTAAGACTACACAACCTCACAGCAGAGAATCTGAACCCTCACCATGCAGGTCTGACCAAAACCCTCTATGTGACTGCATAGAAGCTTCTGGAACTGTTTGCAAAACTCCAGTAAAAGGTTCAAAATGGTTATTACCCTGTCTCAAGCTGATTATTCCCTGCTGTGCCATTCGTGCTCCAACTCCCCTGGGAGCCAGCCCTGGTTGGGAAGGGTTAATCATCTGGCACTGTTCATCACCACCTAACTCCCAGGGGCCCTCATCAGTGCCCGGCCATACTAGGCCGAACATCCCAACTGGCGTCACGAACCTTTTTTATTATTTTATTAACCTCCACAATTGACAAAGACTGGCGCTTGCCCCCAGTCGGACTATAACAGCACTCAGACCGCCGTGTACCAGTACCGTGACTGCAGCGGCCCGGCCGGGGTGGCACACAAACAGTGATTTAAAAACGTTCCAAAAGGAAGTAACATGGTACACATTGATTAATTCATTACTTGTACTTGATAGGTAATTGGATATTAGGAGAAATTTACCAAGAAAAATATAAATAAAAAAGTGCAACACACCATCATAGCTCCTTAGCCATAATGGAAAACGGGTAGCAGTGACGCTGTCCACTCCAGCATAGCATAGCAAGGGTAACCTATCAAGGCATAAAAATCTAGCTATGGACAACTGTTGTGTGCTATTCATCAGAATACCGGTGTCTATCCTATGTGCCAGAGTGGTCTCAGAACCCCTGATGCACCAGCACCTAGATACAACTGCTACCTGAACACCCCCAATAGATAGGCCACTCCATGTTATATGTTGATATACTTCCTGCCTAACTTTTTTTCTTGGCTCAAAGATATCCACAGATCTGTGGCATTGAGATGACCTGCATTTAAAAACAAAAACACATGATTTTTCAATACCCTGTCACGAGAAGTTTAAGCTAAATTTGTTCAAGTGTGGCCACTTTCTTTATTGTGATGTGAATTTTTGTCAAGGATGTTTTGTCAGCTGCTTACAGACCCTTCTAGAAAAGCTTGTTGTTACAGCAGTAGCAAAGTAGCTAAAATATATTAGATGCCCTAATAATTATTTGCAAAGTTTTTCTCCTTTAAAGGGGTTATCCACTTTTGGGAATATTTTTTTTCTACTTAATTGCATGTATTTGGAGCTAAAAATAATTTTTGCAATTGGTTTTCAATAAAAATGTTGCTTTTACAGGCTCTTTGTTTTCCTGTACATTGAACTTTGATGTGGCCTGTGGTCATAAATCAGTTGAGGGGAGCTCAGAAAAAGACAGATACAAGAGTTAAACATAGCAGGCTGACTGATAGAATCTCAGTTAACTCATTTTTCAGCCTGCAATACAGTGCCACACAGAGGCTATAGGTCCAACATTTTTAATGAAACCCAATTGCAGAAATGTTTAGCTCCAATTACATGCATTTAAAAATTAAAATGCCCCCAAAAGGTGGACAAACCCTTTAAGCACATTTTATGGGTGCAGTAAATGTGTGTCACGCACATAAACCCCTTTACTGATCCTTAACAATGAATGACTGTGAATGACTTGGACTATTGGGACTGATGGGGTCAGAGAATAGAAATAGCCATTGATGTTCAGATTCAGCACCATGGAGAGCAGCTAAAGCGCCTGTGCTGTATAAACTTCATTCTGTAGCTATCAAATCCGTGTCAAGCTGTTATAATAGTGGATTAAGGGTGGATACCATAGTTGGACATTTATAGCATATCCAATAGGATAGATCAATAGGACAATCAGACCTCATCATTCTAATCCAGTGGTTCTCAACTCCAGTCCTCAAGAGCCACCAACAGAACAGGTTTTCAGGATTATCTTAGTTTTGCACAGGTAATGGAATTATTACCTGTGCAATACTAAGGAAATCCTGAAAACATGATCTGTTGGTGGCTCTTGAGGACTGGAGTTGAGAACCACTGTTCTAATCTAAAGGAAATACCATATAGTTTGTATTCATAGGGTCAAGATGTTGAGTTCCCTCCAATCCAGAGAGGTCAACAAAACCACAGAACGGGTAAGTGTACTCCATGAAAAAAATCATAAAAGTCATAGTTGGTTCATATTTAGAACTTTCTCTTTAAAATCAGTCTGACATATCGAACACTTAAAATTATGGAATATATAAGATACCCTAAGTGGGAACCAAAGCAATGTTTTATGGCCACCAAACTAATTTATGGCTGGGATTACTTGCTTAGATCATTGCACAACTTGCTCATTTGAAACTGTCTACAAATATCTGAAGGGCTGTCACAGTGTAGAGGGATCATCCTTATTCTCATCTGAGCATGGAAACACGAGAAGCAATGGGATGAAACTGAAAGGGAGAAGATACAGATTAGATATTAGAAAAAACTTTCTGACAGTGAGGGTGATCAATGAGTGGAACAGGCGGCCACGAGAGGTGGTGAGTTCCCCTTCAATGGAAACAGAGGCTGGACAGACATCTGTCTGAGATGATTTAGTGAATCCTGCATTGAGCAGAGGGGTGGACACGAGGACCCTGGAGGTCCCCTCCAACTCTACCATTCTATGATTCTATGATCCTTATGGTCCCATCTCAAGCTTGGTATAACCGCTTTCGTTGATCAATGAGTGGAACAGGCAGCCACGAGAGGTGGTGAGTTCTCCTTCAATGGAAACAAAGGCTGGACAGACATCTGTCTGAGATGGTTTAGTGAATCCTGCATTGAGCGGGGGGCTGGACACAAGGACCCTGGAGGTCCCCTCCAACTCTAACATTCTATGATTCTATGATTCTAAAATCAATGAAGTTTTCCACCATAGTTTAGCAGAAGGATTGTTCTAGGTACACTAACACTTGTCATCTTATATCCATCTACAGACACCGCAGTACTGTACTTCAGTGAAGGTCTTGGGTACGTTGTGATGGGTTTTAGAAAAAAAGACCCTTCTTCAGCACTGCTCTTGCCTTTGGGTTATGTCTGGTATTGCAACTAAGCTACATTCGCTTGAACCACAGTTCCAGACAAGAAAAAAAAAAAACACTCATCTCCCACAAAAAAAAATATATCTCAAAGCAATTCCTACCTTAAGGGGATCCTGTCATGTTGAAAATGGTATCTGATCTGCAAACAGGATGTTATAGAGCACAAGGAGCTGATCAGTTTAATATACATTTTTGTGAGATACTTGCATATTATTCTTTAAAATCCCTGGTGTTTGTATGTAGGAGTCCAGTGGGCAGTCCTACTTAGTGATTGACAGTCTTATCTGTATGCCTGTGCATGCAGAGATAGCTGGTAGCAACTCCTACTGGACTCATGATACAAGCACCAGGGATTTCAATGAATACAATACAAGTTATACTTATTGAGAAATACATAAAGTTGAGAAATATATAAATAAATATTCCAGGGGAGATCAGCCTTGTTTGTGTCCCTTCTCTTCCCTATACTGTGTGTGGCTGTAAGATAACTGGCTGCAGCAGGAGCTTCCCCCCACCTCTGCCCTGTATTTCAAAAAGAGAAAAAAATCCTATGTTTCAGCCAATGCCACCAGCAAAAAATGGAACTGATAAGCAATAGATTAACACATGATCTCTGCAGGATTTCTACAAAACTGATTGTTTCAGGATCATGCAGTAAAATGCTGCAGATCAATTTCGGACTGCGGTGCCATATGCCCGCCAGTAACATTGACTTTGAGGGTCCACTGGTCAGCTGCATACAAATATTACATTACCATTTATCATACATTTACCTCTGCTTCTATTTAATATTGAACTCGTTTGTTAAATGAATGATGAGATGCTGCCATTGTCTGTGCACAGTAAAACAAGAATATTGTGCCAACTACCATTCAAGTAGGAGGATGGAGAGCTCACTCCTGCAAAGGGGCTCACCAGCGGATTTACCTCTTCCCCTGTGGGACAGTCCGAGTCTGTTGCAGACTAACAAACAGTAAGGGCAGCTGTATTTCTTTTATATATTCATTACTGGGTTTAGAGCTCCTTTATAGGGAGCCTGTTATCAGATTTATGCTGCCCGATGTTGACACTGGCTGCGCAATTGCAGAAAAGAATGTTTTACTCCGAAACACTGCGGGGATTCAGAGTACACATACTTTAAAAAGCCAATCTGGGACTATTTGTCTCTTCTGAGTAGTTTGAAGCAGGCGCCAAACTGGATACCTTTAAGACAATGGAAGGCTCTCCTTAAGATAATACAGTCGTATTTTCAGAAATCCTATCTGAAGCCACATATTGTGGAGCATTTATAAGATCATTGTGATTTGCAAAAACTCAACTACTGATCTGTAATCTACTATGACAAATTTGATAAACGATTACGGCGCCATAGTCTATTCATAGACAACATGACAGCAGTGACATCACTAGTGCGCTCCAAATAAACCATGGACCATTAAGTGGCAGACATCTTACTTTAACAGAGACATTAATGATTGCTTCTTCTTAGCATTACGTCTTACACAATTATATATATAAAAGTTGCCAATATCATAATAAACCATAAGGGTTAAGCACTATATCAAAGATGTAGTAGTGAGACACCCAAAGGATACCAACTGCTGCCAACACAGCTGAAATAAAGGAGAAAAAGCAGGAAAGATAACAAGTATAATCATTCATTGGAAAATATCACAAGAACAAAATGGTACATGGACAGGTAGAGGGAGGTTCACCGAAGGTGCCTAAGTACTCAAGTAGACCACAGAGTAACAGAATAACATATCAATATGTAACTCATATGTCTCTGCCCCATATGTGCATATAAAAGCCAATATTGCAATATGCCCAGTGGCCTCAGATTATCAAATAAATATTGCAGTGTGCCCAATGACCTCAGTTTCCAACAATATATATCTCCAATATATGAGATAGTAATAATCCCAGTGGCAAATAATCTCAAATGATCATTGGAAAGCAGGCCAGGGAGAGGGGGACCAGATGGAAGAGAGACAGATTCTTATCAGTGGTATGCACCAGGGTGAGGGAGGGAGGATGGAAGGAAAAGAGATTCAATAGCCCGACGCGCGTTTCGCATAGTTGTAGTCTGCTTTATCAAGGGCCAGGTATTACACAATTAGTCTAGAGGGTCTTGTGTGTGGATTAAATGAGTGATATATTCTCCCGTAGAGGTTTTGTTATCTCCACCAACTGATCCAATATCGCTATGATTTCTCTGATTTCTACAACATCTGAACTGACTGAGAAGTACGGCACAGAACTGCGACTGACTCTGAGACTGGATGAATTAATATGATACAAGAGTCGTACATTCGCAGCCATGTTTCAGTATATCAATCAAGTGTTTAATTACACTTCAGATGGAGAATCATTGTTTGTTTTATTTCATTTCATATCCGTGATTAGTATTAATTTATGCAATTAATTTACTGCTAATGGCTGTCGGCTTGCCAAACGAAATGCCATCTGAATGCGCCACCTATATTAATACCAGGGGGATCTATGATTCTAATTTCAGGGAAAAGGTAACCATTTCACCACTTCCGGCTGAGTGCCGTGTGGCATGTGCTGGCATGTGCTTCCTTGGCACACTATATAAGTAACGATTGGTTAATTTTCTTCGTAACTATGTATCATCTTTTTACCCTTTAGTTTTATGATTGTTTTATAGACTGAAAGCAGACGACAAATAGGATGCGATGCTAATCATGCATACAGATTAGACATGCAATTAAAAGAAATGATAGACACTACAAGGCAAATAGATGTGGATATGGAGTGAAGAACAATAATTAGGAGTGATAAAATAAAATGGAACGCAAGGAGAAAACAACTTTCCTAGGAGATACATTGGTTTCCTCGTGGTGGATCGGCTTATTACAGTTTGTAAACTTCTATGAACTAGAATTAGTGATTTTAAAATCATATCTCAAGATTAGAGATGAGTGAACCCAAACTGTAAAGTTTGGGGTTCACACCGGACACTTATTGTCCGGTGCTAAACTCCGAAGACAGACTTCTCCTGGAAGTCCGTTTTTGAGTTCCGGGAGAAATGTGTGAGAGAGAGACCGTACTACGACCATTTTACTGCACCAAAATGTTGGTCAGCATTGACTTCTGTGGGGTTCGGGTTCAAGTTTGAGTAGAGCCCTGACACCTGAACCGAACTTTGGACAAAAGTTTGGTCAAACCCAACCATCCATGGGTCCGCTCATCCCTACTCAGGTGATCCCCGCTCAAGGACGAGGCCCATTTTTGATTTTGTGCTTTCTTCTTTTTCTAAGAGCCTTAACTTTTTTTATTTTTCCATTGTCCTTACCAATATGAGCAGAGTTTAGTTTTGTTTAGCTTTGAATAACACCATAAATTTTATCATATAGTGTACAGAATAATGGAAAAAGAATCCAAGCTTGGTGAAATAGTGAAAAAAGTGGTTTAAAAAAAGTGGAACTTTGTGAAAAAAATATCTATTTATGTTGCAATTTTCTGAGATGCATAACTTTTTTAGTTTTCCTAAAAAATGGATGGAGCTGTATGGAGGCTTGTTTTTGCAAGCCGAGCTGAACATATTACATTTTTGGGAGATGGTAAAGTGGCTGAAAATTGCTTACGTTCTTTGCTGTAGGCTTCAAGGTAACGTGTTCTTCCATTGTGCCATAGTGAGTAAGCGGGGGCATAGCATAATGGCCGGGAGGCTCCATCTCTGACTTACGAAGTGGGTAATGTTATGTCATTAGACATGGGAAGTTAAGTAGCAGAGCGAGATAGCGAACCATCACACCAGTACAAGGAAAGGAAAGGATAATACAACAGATAACACAGTAATGACATGAACTTAAAGGGGTTGTCTCATCTTGTTAAATGGGAAAAAATTGCAAAGTGTTGGAAAAACTAATATGCAAATTGTCTATTCAGAGAGGATGAGGACTTGAACTCTAGCACCACCTATTGGAAGAAGCAATCCTGCAAGTCAATATTGACCCTTTAACGAGCCTTGCAATATCACTTAGAATAAAAGCCAAATCAGAATCTCAATTTGCAGACATGGTGTTTCGGGGTATTGCCCCTCATCGGTGCAAAGTATGAGGTCTGATTTGGCTTGGTGAGAGGCTAAGACTGGGATCTAAGGGGTAAGGTTTCTCCTTTTGGAGAGTGACAAGCCTGGTGAGATTTAAATGCCTTGCACGCTCCTTTGAGAGCTGGCATGTCACGCTCCACAAGGAGAAACATTACCCCTTAGATCCCAATCTTAGCCTCTCACCATGTCAAATCAGTTCTAATACTTTGCACTGATGAGGGGCAATACCCCGAAACACAGTGTCTGCATATTGAGATTCTGATTTGGCTTTTATCCTAAGTCATATTCCAAGGCTCGTTAAAGGGTCAATATTGACTTGTAGGATTGCTACTTCCAATAGGTGGCACTAGAGTTCAAGTCCTTTTCGTCTCTGAAGAGTCAATTTGTAAAAACAAACAAATTTGCAATTTACTTCCTATTAAAAAATCCTCTCTGATCTCAAGAATGGAGGGATTTTTAATTCTGTGGTTTAGCACTCATTGACAAGGTTACCTATCATCTCTGCAGTGTATCAGAAGTGGTGGGTTTCCTAGGCAACTATAGAGCCTGTAAGCGCTGCTCTAAAGCTAGCCATATTGCTAGATCTGGCCAGCTTCAGTTCCCCTGTGCTCCTCTCATACTGCAGATGTAAAGCTGCTTGCTGCATGAGAGAAAGCAGTGTTTAGACCAGCGTTTTCCAAACTCCAGCCACCAACGCGTCATGTTTTCAGGACTTCCTTAGCATTGTACAGGTGATGGAATTATTATTAAGGTATCAGAAACTTCCACAGGTTCTCTCACCTGTGCAATACTAAGGAAATCCTGAAGACATGATATGTCAGGAGGCCAAGAAGACAGGGGCTTGGAAACACTGGTTTAGACCAATGTCTCGACGACGCTACTTGCCCGAGCTGTCAATCATCAGGAGTGCCCCACCCCTCAGCAAGCAGGGAGGCAGGGGAGCAGTGGACTCCTGAAGGTAGGAACTTGAAAAAAAACTTATTAAGACCAATATACAGGGGTGATAAGCGTTCATAAGAATGAAGAAATCAGTCTGTGTAAATGTGCCTGTATGCTAGTTATACACACTAGCTATCTTTTGACAAAACACTTTTCTCTCCTGACCTCTACACATTCCACTTCCCACTTTTGCCTACACTTTGTAGTTTCAGATTGTTCAAGAAAAGATGCCAGGAGGAGAGCAAAGTACATTGGCAGCTGGGAATCATGAGTAGAGATGAGCGGTGTTCGACTAGAACTGTTCGCCAATCTCAAATTCGAGCTGTTTTGGGCGGTGTTCGAGTTGTTCGACGAACCCGAACGATTTGCAAAAAATTCGGCTGTTCGAGGTTATGTTCGATAACTGTTCGTGCACCAAAAGCGTGTCCTGCATGTCTGGCGCTATTTAGAGCACCAATCATGCAGGGATTGTCTGCCACTCACTGTAATGCCACAGCCATGGTGGTTGTGGCATTACAGTGATTGCCCAAATCGATGGGAACAGTGCCAACAGTGAAACATGAAAAGCCGGCAATTCAGCAGCGGCATACACCTGTACCCGACAATTTAGAACCGAAAGAATAGAGCATCACACATAGATTAGATAGATATAAACATGTCAGCCACATATATACGAAGCACAGTGACAGTGTTGGTTACTGCACTTGTCATTTAGCGTAAAGGATTTATCAAAAAAAATAATAGTGTTTTCGTGCACCGTCTCTTTAAAAAAGCCGGCCGGCAATTCAGCATCTGTACCCGACAATTTATAACAGACAGAATAGAGCTTCACACATAGATTAGATAGATAGAAACATGTCAGCCACATATATACGAAGTACAGTGACAGTGTTGCTTACTGTACTTGTCATTTAGCGTAAAGGATTTATCAAAAAAAATAATAGTGTTTTCATGCACCGTCTCTTTAAAAAAGCCGGCCGGCAATTCAGCAGCGGTACCCGACAATTTATAACAGACAGAATAGAGCTTCACACATAGATTAGATAGATAGAAACATGTCAGTCACATATATATGAAGTACAGTGATAGTGTTGGTTACTGTACTTGTCATTTAGTATTAAAATAAAGGATTTATTATTAAAAAAATTGGCGTGGGGTTCCCCTTAATTTTAGGCTCTAGCGGAGGTTAAGCAGACAGCTGGGGCAGATGTTTGAAGCCTGGGAAGGGGGTAATACCCACGGAGCTTCCCAGGCTACTAATATCAGCCCCCAGCTGAATACATAGCCTTTACTAGCTATTAAAATGGGGGACCCCCCAAAAAAAATGACGTGGGGTCCCCCCTAATTTAATAGCTAGCAAAGGCTAGGCAGACAGCTGGGGGCTGATATTAATAGCCCAGGAAGGGAGCCATGAATATTGGCCCCCTCCCAGGCTAGAAACACCAGCCGTCAGCCGCCCCAGAAATGGCGCATTCATAGGATGCGCCAATTCTGGCACTTAGCCTCGCTCTTCCACGCTGCCCTGGTGCGGTGGCAGGGGGTAATAGGGTTGGGGTTGATGTCAGCTTATAATGCCAGCTGACATCAAGCCCAGGTTAGTAATGGAGAGGCGTCTATAAGACACCCCCATTACTAACCCCATAGTCAAAGTTAAAAAAAACACAAACACCCAGAATAAAGTCCTTTAATTGAAATAAAGACACAATCCTTTATTGTTCTAAATTAAACCATACTTACCGTCACGCCCATTCCAGCTGAAGCCAACGATCTCCTGCAATAAAAGAAAAATAATAAAGCAACCTCATCCTTACCTTTCCATGGTTCCCACGACAGCTTCAGCTCTGCTACATCGAGATGACAGGCTGGACCGCAGCAGAACGCTGCCATCCAGCCTCTCATCCCGCAGACACTGAGAAGCGCAGGCTTGCTTGCGCTGCTCAGCGTCTCTCTGTGACGACATCCAGATGAGCCGAGTTCATGTCCAATGAACTCGGCTCACCTCATGCACGTCACTGACAGCGTGGGAAAATTCTCACGCAGAAGCGGTGAGTGCAGGAGAATTCTCCCACGCTGTCAGTGACGTGCATAAGGTGAGCTCATGTCCAATGAACTCAGCTCACCTCCTGCACGTCACTGACAGCGTGGGAGAATTCTCCTGCACTCAGCGCTTCAGCGTGAGAATTCTCCCACGCTGAAGCGCTGAGTGCAGGAGAATTTTCCCACGCTGTCAGTGACGTGCATAAGGTGAGCTCATGTCCAATGAACTCAGCTCACCTCCTGCACGTCACTGACAGCGTGGGAGAATTCTCCTGCACTCAGCGCTTCAGTGTGAGAATTCTCCCACGCTGAAGCGCTGAGTGCAGGAGAATTTTCCCACGCTGTCAGTGACGTGCATGAGGTGAGCCGAGTTCATTGGACATTAACTCGGCTCATCTGGATGCCCTCACAGAGAGACACTGTGGAGCGCAAGCAAGCCTGCGCTTCTCAGTGTCTGCGGGATGACAGGCTGGATGGCAGCGTTCTGCTGCGGTCCAGCCTGTCATCTCGATGTAGCAGAGCTGAAGCTGTCATGGGAACCATGGAAAGGTAAGGATGATGTTGGTTTATTATTTTTCTTTTATTTCAGGAGATCGTTGGCTTCAGCTGGAATGGGCGTGATGGTAAGTATGGTTTAATTTAGAACAATAAAGAATTGTGTGTTTATTTCAATTAAAGGACTTTTTTTCTGGGTGTTGTGTTTTTTTTAAATACTTTACTAGAAATTCATGGTGGTCATGTCTAATATTGGCGTGACCCCATGAATTTCGGGCTTAGGGCCAGCTGATAATGCCAAGCTGGCCCTAACCCCTTTATTACCCAGTGAGCCACCGCATCAGGGCCCTGGATGAGTTGGGTACAGCGCCAGAAGATGGCGCTTCTATGAACGCGCCATTTTCCGGGGTGGCTGCGGACTGCAATTTGCAGCGGGGGTGGCCCAGAAAGCTTGGGCCTCCCTGCGCTGCGGATTCCAGCCCCCAGCTGCCTAGTTGTACCTGGCTGGACACAAAAACAGGGCGAAGCCCCACGTCAATTTTCTTTAAATTATTTCATGAAATAATTAAGAAAAAAAGGGCTTCCCTATATTGTTGTGTCCGGCCAGGTACAAATAGGTAGCTGGTGGATGGGGGCAGCCCGTTCCTGCCTGCTGCACCTGACTGGACACAAATATAGGGCGAAGCCCCACGTCAATTTTTTTTAAATTATTTCATGAATTTCCTGAAATAATTTAAAAAAATTGAAGTGGGGCTTCGCCCTATATTTGTGTCCAGCCAGGTACAGCAGGCAGGAACGGGCTGCCCCCAACCACCAGCTGCCTATTTGTACCTGGCCGGACACAACAATATAGGGAAGGCCTTTTTTTCTTAATTATTTCATGAATTTCATGAAATAATTAAAAAAAATTGAAGTGGGGCTTCGCACTATATTTGTGTCCAGCCAGGTACAGCAGGCAGGAACGGGCTGCCCCCAACCACCAGCTGCCTATTTGTACCTGGCCGGACACAACAATATAGGGAAGGCCTTTTTTTCTTAATTATTTCATGAATTTCATGAAATAATTAAAAAAAATTGAAGTGGGGCTTCGCACTATATTTGTGTCCAGCCAGGTACAGCAGGCAGGAACGGGCTGCCCCCAACCACCAGCTGCCTATTTGTACCTGGCCGGACACAACAATATAGGGAAGGCCTTTTTTTCTTAATTATTTCATGAATTTCATGAAATAATTAAAAAAAATTGAAGTGGGGCTTCGCACTATATTTGTGTCCAGCCAGGTACAGCAGGCAGGAACGGGCTGCCCCCAACCACCAGCTGCCTATTTGTACCTGGCCGGACACAACAATATAGGGAAGGCCTTTTTTTCTTAATTATTTCATGAATTTCATGAAATAATTAAAAAAAAAGTACGTGGGGCTTCGCCCTATTTTTGTGTCCAGCCAGGTACAACTAGGCAGCTGGGGGCTGGAATCTGCAGCGCAGGAAGGCCCAAGCTTTCTGGGCCCCCCCCCGCTACAAATTGCAGTCCGCAGCCACCCCGGAAAATGGCGCGTTCATAGAAGCGCCATCTTCTGGCGCTGTACCCAACTCATCCAGGGCCCTTGTGCGGTGGCTCACTGGGTAATAAAGGGGTTAGGGCCAGCTTGGTATTATCAGCTGGCCCCAAGCCCAAAATTCATGGGGTCACGCCAGTATTAGACATGACCGCCATGAATTTCTAGTAAAGTATTTAAAAAAAACACAACACCCAGAATAAAGTCCTTTAATTGAAATAAAGACACAATTCTTTATTGTTCTAAATTAAACCATACTTACCATCACACCCATTCCAGCTGAAGCCAACGATCTCCTGCAATAAAAGAAAAATAATAAACCAACCTCATCCTTACCTTTCCATGGTTCCCACGACAGCTTCAGCTCTGCTACATCGAGATGACTGGCTGGACCGCAGCAGAACGCTGCCATCCAGTCTGTCATCCCGCAGACACTGAGAAGCGCAGGCATGCTTGCGCTCCTCACTGTCTCGCTGTGACGGCATCCAGATGAGCCGAGGTCATGTCCAATGAACTCGGCTCACCTCATGCACGTCACTGACAGCGTGGGAAAATTCTCACGCTGAAGTGCTGAGTGCAGGAGAATTCTCCCACGCTGTCAGTGATGTGCATGAGGTGAGCTCATGTCCAATGAACTCAGCTCACCTCCTGCACGTCACTGACAGCGTGGGAAAATTCTCCTGCAATCAGCGCTTCAGCGTGAGAATTTTCCCACGCTGTCAGTGACGTGCATGAGGTGAGCCGAGTTCATTGGACATGAACTCGGCTCATCTGGATGTCGTCACGGAGAGACGCTGAGCAGCGCAAGCAAGCCTGCGCTTCTCAGTGTCTGCGGGATGACAGGCTGGATGGCAGCGTTCTGCTGCGGTCCAGCCTGTCATCTCGATGTAGCAGAGCTGAAGCTGTCGTGGGAACCATGGAAAGTTAAGGATGAGGTTGCTTTATTATTTTTCATTTATTGCAGGAGATCGTTGGCTTCAGCTGGAATGGGCGTGATGGTAAGTATGGTTTAATTTAGAACAATAAAGGATTGTGTCTTTATTTCAATTAAAGGACTTTATTCTGGGTGTTTGTGTTTTTTTTAACTTTGACTATGGGGTTAGTAATGGGGGTGTCTTATAGACGCCTCTCCATTACTAACCTGGGCTTGATGTCAGCTGGCATTATAAGCTGACATCAACCCCAACCCTATTACCCCCTGCCACCGCACCAGGGCAGCGTGGAAGAGCGAGGCTAAGTGCCAGAATTGGCGCATCCTATGAATGCGCCATTTCTGGGGCGGCTGACGGCTGGTGTTTCTAGCCTGGGAGGGGGCCAATATTCATGGCTCCCTTCCTGGGCTATTAATATCAGCCCCCAGCTGTCTGCCTAGCCTTTGCTAGCTATTAAATTAGGGGGGACCCCACGTCATTTTTTTTGGGGGGTCCCCCATTTTAATAGCTAGTAAAGGCTATGTATTCAGCTGGGGGCTGATATTAGTAGCCTGGGAAGCTCCGTGGGTATTACCCCCTTCCCAGGCTTCAAACATCTGCCCCAGCCGTCTGCTTAACCTCCGCTAGAGCCTAAAATTAAGGGGAACCCCACGCCAATTTTTTTAATAATAAATCATTTATTTTAATACTAAATGACAAGTACAGTAACCAACACTATCACTGTACTTCATATATATGTGACTGACATGTTTCTATCTATCTAATCTATGTGTGATTCTCTATTCTTTCTGTTCTAAATTGTCGGGTACCGCTGCTGAATTGCCGGCCGGCTTTTTTAAAGAGACAGTGCATGAAAACACTATTATTTTTTTAAATAAATCCTTTACACTAAATGACAAGTATAGTAAGCAACACTATCACTGTACTTATTGTAACATACCTGGCGGCGTCCTTGCATGGTGGTCCATCTCCCACTGTGCAAGAGGGCGCACTTGATCTCCTGTCCAGAATGTCTCTCTGGCTTCCCTCCATGCTGTCTGTTTGTGTCTGTTTCTGCTGCTTAAGGGCGGCGCCCGATCACTTCCTGCCTTTTGTACCTGCTGTGGGTCACACCCCTTGTGCGTCCTCAGCCTATTGCTGTCTGTCACTTGGTATATAGCTCAGCAGCTCCCTTCTATCCCTGCCTGAGCATAGTGTTTCCTTCAGTGTGTGCTTGCACTCTGAAGGTGCCAGGTCCCGTCTCTTGTCTCCTGCTTTTTGTATCAGTTCCCGTGTCTGAACTGAGTCCTGTATGTCTCCTGCCTTGCGGTATCAGCTCCCGTGTCTGAACTGAGTCCTTTCTGTGTTCTCTTGTCTGTCCTGTCTGAACACGCTCCTAGCCTGTTCCTCCTGCCTTCTAGGGGCCGATTACCTAGACCCGTTCCTGTATCTAGTCTGACCTGTCTGAACACGCTCCTAGCCTTTTCCTCTCGCCTTCTAGTGGCCGATTTCCTAGACCCGTTCCTGTATCTAGTCTGACCTGTCTGAACACGCTCCTAGCCTGTTCCTCTCGCCTTCTAGTGGCCGATTTCCTAGACCCGCTCCTGTGTCTGGTCTGTCCTGTCTGAACACGCTCCTTGCCTGTTCGTTCCGCCTCTCTGGGGGCCGTATTCCCAGACCCGCTCCTGTATCCCTCTGCAGTGTCGGTCTCCTCCGTACACTCAGTTCCAGTCTGAACTCTCTCCTGTCCTTTACCTGTTTTGCCTCTATGTCCGTTCCCTTCCTTTTTCTGCAGAGTCTGAACTCGTACCTAACTCCTGCTTGTTGTCTCTGCAAGTACTGTGTGAGTATCTGGCTCTGTCTTTCCCTTCCTGTCTGTTCCGTGTGAACAGAGCCCTGTCCTCCCTGCTCAGCCTTGTCTGCACTCTAGCTGTGCTTGCCTGTAACCCTCTGCCTGTATTGTTCCTGAGTCCCGGTGTGTACTGGGTCCTATCCCGCCTGTGTTCCTACCTGCTAGTGCCTCCCTGTCTGCACTCTAGTTGTGCTTGCCTTTACCCCCCTGCCTGCATACCCGCCTGCCTGCATACCAGTCGTGCCTGCCTATACCCTCCAGTCTGTGTGCCAGCCTACCAGCCTGTTCCTGTATTCCCCTGTGTGGGTCAACAGCCGTGTCCGGGGTCTGTCCTGGAGTAGCACCTGGTCCCTCTGCTCGGTTCCTCCTTGGTGCACTGGCGTCGTATGCCGTCGTGCGACCCTGGTCGGATCGGGTGAATACTTAGTCACGCCCCTCCAGGCATTCACTCTCCGGCACGGTCCAGTGGAATCACTACAATCACACGCACACGCCGCTTAGCCCGGGCGTGTGCATAACAGCATGCTCAGGCCATGGTTCCCGTTGAGCCCCACGGCCTTCGCTCTTTGAGAAGTTTTTCCAGCGAATACATGCATTAAAATAAAATAAATAAATTTTTTTCCCCCTTTAGCTGAGTTCCAGGCGAGTTACGCACCCGTCCAGATGGATCTATCAGCCCTCGTTCCTGCGGATCCGCCACGTTACTATGGGGATCCAAGACAGTGTCGTGCATTTGTGGAGCAATGCATGCTACACTTTAAGGCCTACCCTCTCTATTTTCCTTCCGATTGGGCTAAAGTGGCCTTTATGATTGACTACCTAGCGGGTGATGCCTTGAAATGGGTCACCCCCCTATGGGAAGCATGGGATCCTGTCATCCTTGACCTGCAGGCCTTCCTGGTGGCCTTTCGTATGGTCTTCGAGGACCCTAACTCTGAAGCCCCTGCTGAAGCTTCACTTCCCAATATCCCGGAGCAGCCCCGACGGGTAATGTGTGTGGGTAGCGCAATAGTCCTCCAGCCCAATGAGACTACTGCCCACCCAGAATCCTCACAGGGTGACTACGCTTTCCGGAATACTTCTCTCAACCTCAAGAGGCAGTCCAGACGTGCTAGACTTAGAGGCAAGCCGTCACGCCAGGGTCTGTCCTCCCTGAGACCTCCTGACCCCAACCTTGAAGTCCCTACTGAAGCTTCATCTCCCTGTATCCCGGAGAAACCCCAATGGGTAATGTGCGTGGGTAGTGCACCAGTTCTCCTGGCCGAAGAGACTTCTGCCCATCCAGACTCCACACAGGAGAACTTCCTGCACCCGGCATCAGATGCTTCTTTCTCTTTAACCGGTGTGCATGTCCAAGGATGCTCCAAAGCTGTGGTTACCTCAGAGTCTGTGCACCTCTACTACCTGGCGGAGGATCCCCTGTTGCCTCCTGAACCCTCCGGGATACCACTCTATGACAAATGGAGAGAGACTTCTCTACACCCGGTACTCAATACTTTGTCCGCTTCGTCCTGTGAGCCTGACAATGGGTACCCCAAAGTGGTAGTTACCTCCGAGTCTCTACACCCCTCCGACCAGGCGGAGGATCTCCAGTTGTCTCCTGAACCCTTCGGGGTGCTACCTGGTAGCGAAAGGACAGAGACTCTCCTATACTCTGTACCTGATACCTCGCTCGCTTCGTCCAGTGAGTCCAACTTAGTGTACTCCGAAGCAGAGGTTACTCCTGAGTCTCTACACCCCTCCGACCAGGCGGAGGACCTCCAGTTGTGTTCAGAATCCTTCGGGGTGCCACCTGGTGGTGAATGGACAGAGACTTTCCTATATCCTGGATCTGATACCTCGCTTGCTTCGTCCAGTGAGTCCGACCTAGTGTACTCTGAAGCAGAGGTTACCCGTGAGTCTCTACACCCCTCTGACCAGGCGGAGGACCGCCAGCTGTCTCCAGAACCCTTCGGGGTGCCACCTGGTGGTGAATGGACAGAGACTTTCCTATACTCGGTACCCGATACCTCGCCTGCTTCCTCCAGTGAGTCCGACCTAGTGTACTCTGAAGCAGAGGTTACCCGTGAGTCTCTACACCCCTCTGACCAGGCGGAGGACCGCCAGCTGTCTCCAGAACCCTTCGGGGTGCCACCTGGTGGTGAATGGACAGAGACTTTCCTATACTCGGTACCCGATACCTCGCCTGCTTCCTCCAGTGAGTCCGACCTAGTGTACTCTGAAGCAGTTGTTTTCTCTGAGCCTCTGCACTCTTCTGACCCGGCGGAGGACCTCCAGTTGTTTCCTGAATCCTCCGGGATACCACCAGATAACAAAGAGACAGTGACTTTTCCTAATTATGTACCTGATAACCCGTCTATTTCTTCCTGTGAGCTTGACAAGATGTACCTCGAAGCAGAGATTACCCTTAAGTCTCTGTCCCCCTCCAACCCAGTGAACGACTGGCCCTCGAATTCCCTGCGGAAGATTCTGGCAGGCCTGAAGAAGAGGGGGCGTAAGGGGGGAGGTACTGTAACATACCTGGCGGCGTCCTTGCATGGTGGTCCATCTCCCACTGTGCAAGAGGGCGCACTTGATCTCCTGTCCAGAATGTCTCTCTGGCTTCCCTCCATGCTGTCTGTTTGTGTCTGTTTCTGCTGCTTAAGGGCGGCGCCCGATCACTTCCTGCCTTTTGTACCTGCTGTGGGTCACACCCCTTGTGCGTCCTCAGCCTATTGCTGTCTGTCACTTGGTATATAGCTCAGCAGCTCCCTTCTATCCCTGCCTGAGCATAGTGTTTCCTTCAGTGTGTGCTTGCACTCTGAAGGTGCCAGGTCCCGTCTCTTGTCTCCTGCTTTTTGTATCAGTTCCCGTGTCTGAACTGAGTCCTGTATGTCTCCTGCCTTGCGGTATCAGCTCCCGTGTCTGAACTGAGTCCTTTCTGTGTTCTCTTGTCTGTCCTGTCTGAACACGCTCCTAGCCTGTTCCTCCTGCCTTCTAGGGGCCGATTACCTAGACCCGTTCCTGTATCTAGTCTGACCTGTCTGAACACGCTCCTAGCCTGTTCCTCTCGCCTTCTAGTGGCCGATTTCCTAGACCCGTTCCTGTATCTAGTCTGACCTGTCTGAACACGCTCCTAGCCTGTTCCTCTCGCCTTCTAGTGGCCGATTTCCTAGACCCGCTCCTGTGTCTGGTCTGTCCTGTCTGAACACGCTCCTTGCCTGTTCGTTCCGCCTCTCTGGGGGCCGTATTCCCAGACCCGCTCCTGTATCCCTCTGCAGTGTCGGTCTCCTCCGTACACTCAGTTCCAGTCTGAACTCTCTCCTGTCCTTTACCTGTTTTGCCTCTATGTCCGTTCCCTTCCTTTTTCTGCAGAGTCTGAACTCGTACCTAACTCCTGCTTGTTGTCTCTGCAAGTACTGTGTGAGTATCTGGCTCTGTCTTTCCCTTCCTGTCTGTTCCGTGTGAACAGAGCCCTGTCCTCCCTGCTCAGCCTTGTCTGCACTCTAGCTGTGCTTGCCTGTAACCCTCTGCCTGTATTGTTCCTGAGTCCCGGTGTGTACTGGGTCCTATCCCGCCTGTGTTCCTACCTGCTAGTGCCTCCCTGTCTGCACTCTAGTTGTGCTTGCCTTTACCCCCCTGCCTGCATACCCGCCTGCCTGCATACCAGTCGTGCCTGCCTATACCCTCCAGTCTGTGTGCCAGCCTACCAGCCTGTTCCTGTATTCCCCTGTGTGGGTCAACAGCCGTGTCCGGGGTCTGTCCTGGAGTAGCACCTGGTCCCTCTGCTCGGTTCCTCCTTGGTGCACTGGCGTCGTATGCCGTCGTGCGACCCTGGTCGGATCGGGTGAATACTTAGTCACGCCCCTCCAGGCATTCACTCTCCGGCACGGTCCAGTGGAATCACTACAATCACACGCACACGCCGCTTAGCCCGGGCGTGTGCATAACAGCATGCTCAGGCCATGGTTCCCGTTGAGCCCCACGGCCTTCGCTCTTTGAGAAGTTTTTCCAGCGAATACATGCATTAAAATAAAATAAATAAATTTTTTTCCCCCTTTAGCTGAGTTCCAGGCGAGTTACGCACCCGTCCAGATGGATCTATCAGCCCTCGTTCCTGCGGATCCGCCACGTTACTATGGGGATCCAAGACAGTGTCGTGCATTTGTGGAGCAATGCATGCTACACTTTAAGGCCTACCCTCTCTATTTTCCTTCCGATTGGGCTAAAGTGGCCTTTATGATTGACTACCTAGCGGGTGATGCCTTGAAATGGGTCACCCCCCTATGGGAAGCATGGGATCCTGTCATCCTTGACCTGCAGGCCTTCCTGGTGGCCTTTCGTATGGTCTTCGAGGACCCTAACTCTGAAGCCCCTGCTGAAGCTTCACTTCCCAATATCCCGGAGCAGCCCCGACGGGTAATGTGTGTGGGTAGCGCAATAGTCCTCCAGCCCAATGAGACTACTGCCCACCCAGAATCCTCACAGGGTGACTACGCTTTCCGGAATACTTCTCTCAACCTCAAGAGGCAGTCCAGACGTGCTAGACTTAGAGGCAAGCCGTCACGCCAGGGTCTGTCCTCCCTGAGACCTCCTGACCCCAACCTTGAAGTCCCTACTGAAGCTTCATCTCCCTGTATCCCGGAGAAACCCCAATGGGTAATGTGCGTGGGTAGTGCACCAGTTCTCCTGGCCGAAGAGACTTCTGCCCATCCAGACTCCACACAGGAGAACTTCCTGCACCCGGCATCAGATGCTTCTTTCTCTTTAACCGGTGTGCATGTCCAAGGATGCTCCAAAGCTGTGGTTACCTCAGAGTCTGTGCACCTCTACTACCTGGCGGAGGATCCCCTGTTGCCTCCTGAACCCTCCGGGATACCACTCTATGACAAATGGAGAGAGACTTCTCTACACCCGGTACTCAATACTTTGTCCGCTTCGTCCTGTGAGCCTGACAATGGGTACCCCAAAGTGGTAGTTACCTCCGAGTCTCTACACCCCTCCGACCAGGCGGAGGATCTCCAGTTGTCTCCTGAACCCTTCGGGGTGCTACCTGGTAGCGAAAGGACAGAGACTCTCCTATACTCTGTACCTGATACCTCGCTCGCTTCGTCCAGTGAGTCCAACTTAGTGTACTCCGAAGCAGAGGTTACTCCTGAGTCTCTACACCCCTCCGACCAGGCGGAGGACCTCCAGTTGTGTTCAGAATCCTTCGGGGTGCCACCTGGTGGTGAATGGACAGAGACTTTCCTATATCCTGGATCTGATACCTCGCTTGCTTCGTCCAGTGAGTCCGACCTAGTGTACTCTGAAGCAGAGGTTACCCGTGAGTCTCTACACCCCTCTGACCAGGCGGAGGACCGCCAGCTGTCTCCAGAACCCTTCGGGGTGCCACCTGGTGGTGAATGGACAGAGACTTTCCTATACTCGGTACCCGATACCTCGCCTGCTTCCTCCAGTGAGTCCGACCTAGTGTACTCTGAAGCAGAGGTTACCCGTGAGTCTCTACACCCCTCTGACCAGGCGGAGGACCGCCAGCTGTCTCCAGAACCCTTCGGGGTGCCACCTGGTGGTGAATGGACAGAGACTTTCCTATACTCGGTACCCGATACCTCGCCTGCTTCCTCCAGTGAGTCCGACCTAGTGTACTCTGAAGCAGTTGTTTTCTCTGAGCCTCTGCACTCTTCTGACCCGGCGGAGGACCTCCAGTTGTTTCCTGAATCCTCCGGGATACCACCAGATAACAAAGAGACAGTGACTTTTCCTAATTATGTACCTGATAACCCGTCTATTTCTTCCTGTGAGCTTGACAAGATGTACCTCGAAGCAGAGATTACCCTTAAGTCTCTGTCCCCCTCCAACCCAGTGAACGACTGGCCCTCGAATTCCCTGCGGAAGATTCTGGCAGGCCTGAAGAAGAGGGGGCGTAAGGGGGGAGGTACTGTAACATACCTGGCGGCGTCCTTGCATGGTGGTCCATCTCCCACTGTGCAAGAGGGCGCACTTGATCTCCTGTCCAGAATGTCTCTCTGGCTTCCCTCCATGCTGTCTGTTTGTGTCTGTTTCTGCTGCTTAAGGGCGGCGCCCGATCACTTCCTGCCTTTTGTACCTGCTGTGGGTCACACCCCTTGTGCGTCCTCAGCCTATTGCTGTCTGTCACTTGGTATATAGCTCAGCAGCTCCCTTCTATCCCTGCCTGAGCATAGTGTTTCCTTCAGTGTGTGCTTGCACTCTGAAGGTGCCAGGTCCCGTCTCTTGTCTCCTGCTTTTTGTATCAGTTCCCGTGTCTGAACTGAGTCCTGTATGTCTCCTGCCTTGCGGTATCAGCTCCCGTGTCTGAACTGAGTCCTTTCTGTGTTCTCTTGTCTGTCCTGTCTGAACACGCTCCTAGCCTGTTCCTCCTGCCTTCTAGGGGCCGATTACCTAGACCCGTTCCTGTATCTAGTCTGACCTGTCTGAACACGCTCCTAGCCTGTTCCTCTCGCCTTCTAGTGGCCGATTTCCTAGACCCGTTCCTGTATCTAGTCTGACCTGTCTGAACACGCTCCTAGCCTGTTCCTCTCGCCTTCTAGTGGCCGATTTCCTAGACCCGCTCCTGTGTCTGGTCTGTCCTGTCTGAACACGCTCCTTGCCTGTTCGTTCCGCCTCTCTGGGGGCCGTATTCCCAGACCCGCTCCTGTATCCCTCTGCAGTGTCGGTCTCCTCCGTACACTCAGTTCCAGTCTGAACTCTCTCCTGTCCTTTACCTGTTTTGCCTCTATGTCCGTTCCCTTCCTTTTTCTGCAGAGTCTGAACTCGTACCTAACTCCTGCTTGTTGTCTCTGCAAGTACTGTGTGAGTATCTGGCTCTGTCTTTCCCTTCCTGTCTGTTCCGTGTGAACAGAGCCCTGTCCTCCCTGCTCAGCCTTGTCTGCACTCTAGCTGTGCTTGCCTGTAACCCTCTGCCTGTATTGTTCCTGAGTCCCGGTGTGTACTGGGTCCTATCCCGCCTGTGTTCCTACCTGCTAGTGCCTCCCTGTCTGCACTCTAGTTGTGCTTGCCTTTACCCCCCTGCCTGCATACCCGCCTGCCTGCATACCAGTCGTGCCTGCCTATACCCTCCAGTCTGTGTGCCAGCCTACCAGCCTGTTCCTGTATTCCCCTGTGTGGGTCAACAGCCGTGTCCGGGGTCTGTCCTGGAGTAGCACCTGGTCCCTCTGCTCGGTTCCTCCTTGGTGCACTGGCGTCGTATGCCGTCGTGCGACCCTGGTCGGATCGGGTGAATACTTAGTCACGCCCCTCCAGGCATTCACTCTCCGGCACGGTCCAGTGGAATCACTACAATCACACGCACACGCCGCTTAGCCCGGGCGTGTGCATAACACTTATTATATATGTGACTGACATGTTTCTATCTATCTAATCTATGTGTGAAGCTCTATTCTTTCTGTTCTAAATTGTCGGGTACAGATGCTGAATTGCCGGCCGGCTTTTTTAAAGAGACGGTGCATGAAAACACTAATATTTTTTTTAATAAATCCTTTACACTAAATGACAAGTGCAGTAACCAACACTGTCACTGTGCTTCTTATATGTGTGACTGACATGTTTCTATCTATCTAATCTATGTGTGATGCTCTATTCCTTCTTGTCTAAATTGTCGGGTACCGGTGTATGCCGCTGCTGAATTTGCCGGCCGGCTTTTTTAAAGAGAGTGTCTTCTGAGCAGTTTGTCAGCTTTTGGACACCTTTGCAGGTGTTTTCTATGTGTTTCTATGTGTTTTTGTTTGCCTGCCATTGGTTTTAACGGTGTTCGACGGTGTTCTAAGGTGTTCGACGAACAGTTCGACGAACAGTTCCTCGAACATCCCGGTGTTCGACGAACCGAACCGAACCCGAACACTACGGGGGTGGCTCAACACTAATCATGAGGTATATGTTACATTGGTATATCAGTGGTCACCTGGCAGTGCTAAATTGGCTACCATGGACAGACTTGGTGCAAGCCACTCTGTTTACCAGATCCCAGGGGTTTCTGTGGCCTTCACCTTTTAACCCCTGTACAAGAATGTGGACTTACACACAGGCCCCTGGGTTGGGGCCACAGAATCAGATGCTTGCTGGCCGGTGGTGCAGGTTGACAGAAAGAATGATCCGGTAGCCTGGTCAAAGCAAGGAGGTTGGTACAGGGACAGAATTGTAGGGCAGGAGAGTAGTTAAAAATTAGGAATGTCCTCTAGGAATCAAAGCATGATACACACACATTCACTGAAGCTAGTCAAGTTATAACTGGCAGTGGGCAGCAGGATGTCAGGAGCTTAAATAGGTTGCAGCCACTCAAGGCCGAGGCCAAGTTCCTGCCACTTCAAACTTATCCGGATCCTTTGATAACCCTTAAAAGTTAATCAACTTTTTTGCAATGAATCATCAGTGATTTTTCTCTGGCAACGCATCCTCCGCAGTGTGCAGGAAAGGATTGTCTTTCCCACTTATAATTTCTTTGATCTCATGTACAGTTTTCTGTAAGACGACTAAATTATGGTAACTCTGTGGGTTAAAGGTGTGAGGCTGAACGATGCAATTACTGGAAATAAGACAATTCTTCCTGTCACCGTCAGTACCTTGTGCAGTACTCTGTATGTTGTATCCTGATCTGCCGTGTGCTGCACATATTCATGGCTCATCAGACTTCTCACCAATCAAGCCTGTGCCGAAAAGCTATTTTTATTCCATTGTAAGTCTCGTTCGCGGTACAAAGGTTTTAGGTCTAGTCGACAATAAAAGCCATCATGAAATATTTGTTTCCTAAGAAACAAACTTTAAAAAACAAAAGTAAGGAGGAAACACGAGTCTGATGAAGAGAAGGTGAGATCTCCTAATTCTAGAATATCTACACAGAACACAATGCAACATTCTTAAAGGAACACTAGAAATGATTTAAACAGGAGATTGACTTGCCCCCACTCCTTGCAGGATTTTGCATGTTACAGAAACATGAGAACTGGGCTTTATTTCCTCCAGATCCCATTAATTTTGACTGGCAAATGTTCACACGTTGCCTTTTTTTCAGCGTTTTGTGTTTATTTTTGCGGCATTTTTTTTTTGCAAATTAAAGCTGCTTTTTACAGTTTAGGCAAAAGCAATGAAATTTCAGGAAGCTCATGCACACATTTGTTTTTTTCCTGACTGAGATGGAAAACTGCTGCATGTTTTAAAACTGTAGCATGTCAATTCTTTGTTTTTGCAGCATTTTTGCAGTGATTTTTCACCACAGAAAACAATGAGAAAATGCAAAAAAAAAAAAAGCATTTTTTGCTGCATTTTTGCTGCTTTTTTGGTGATTAAAACTAACTTTATTAAACATGTACTGTAGACAAATGACACATAATCCGCAATAAAAAAAACTACAGCAAAATTGCAAAAACGCACCAAAAAAGCAGCAAAACCTGCTTTTTGTAAACAGCTTCTTTACTGCCAATAGGGCAAGTTTTGCCTGCACAAAAAAATGCAGCAAAAGTGCAACATGTGAACATAGCCTTAGAAGGGGAATTGGCAGATGTCTGGGGTATATTTGCCAACTCTCCCATAATGTTCATTATGGAGAAAAGAAAAACTTCTCATACTTCCAGAACAGGTGATGAATCTCCCGAACACTGCAGACTTTTCGAAAAACCTCCCTGAAAGCTATGTGTCTAAAAAAAAAATTTCACAGAAAGGGCATAGCAGAGGCATGGTGGGAGTGTGGAGGAGACAAGTGGGAGTGGCTTGAAATTGGGAGTGGCTATTGGGAAACATTTTCACTTAATCGCCTTGTGAGCCCCATGCTGCTTTCTCCCAGAACTTGCCTAAAAGATGGCAAGTTTGTGTAAAAGAGAAAAAAATTCTACATCCTGTATAGAGTACAAACCGAAATGTTCGGACCAGGGTTTCCAACTTGATTTTTTATATTTTTTTCTGGATGGCTTATCAAAAAATCATGAAGAAACAACATTTTTCCAAGCTCATGAGTAAACCATAATAAACAATAGGGATTTTAAATGATATATGTCTATAGCCCATAATTCCCCCAAATATTCATTCTTTTTGGTGTTTTTTTAAGAGCTTATTCAGGCAGGTTGCAGGTGGAATTTCCTTGAAAACACATATCCATAAAGTTTTAGTAGAAAATTGTCAAAATGTTCATTATTACACAATGACTTTGCTTTATTCAGATAATGCAGAAAAAATCTCCCAATATGAAAAATTACAAAATTGGAAAGAATGTAGGCTCAGGTATCTTTCTATCACATTATGGGTATTGCACAAATCTGAAAATTTAATTTACCCTCAATAACACTAAAATTAAAAGCATTAATCTGGGGACAAGTGCCGTCCACCCTCCTTGTTTGCTGATGTTAAAAATGTGTTATATTGTTCACTTCTTCCCATTAATGGAAAATGCTATGGAAAATGTGGGTGCTACATAGGGCACAATTACAACAGCATTGTATGCCAGAATGAACCCCTGATGGTGGAGAGTTAGGGGGCCCACCGCACGTTACAGACCAGTATAGTGAGCTCTCTGAGTATTCCCTCACGTGGCCTTACTTGCCGATTTCTGTATCAACTTTTCCAATGAAATGGTCCTCTATGTATAAACTATAAATTAATTATACAATGGATATAAAAAGTCTACACACCCCTGTCAAATGCCAGGCTTTTGCTATGGAAAAAAATCATACCAAGAAGAATCATTTCAAAACTTTTTTTTTACTTTTAATGTCACTCATAATCTCTTCAAATCCATTGAGAAACGAACTGAAATCTTTTTGGGTGAAAAAAGAAAATAAAGTATTAAAATAATGTGGTTGCGTAAATATGTATACTTTGTTGAAGCACCCATTGAATTTATGACAACATTCAGTCATTTGGGTAGGAGTCTATCAGCATGGCACATCTAGAATTAGGAATCTTTGCCCACTTTTCCTTGTAGCTCCAAATCTGTCAGATTGCAGGGCATCTCCTGTGTACAGCGCCCTCCTCAGGTCATCTACAGATTGACACTGGTAGGAGAAGAGTATAGAGTATTTTTATTTTACATTGGGGTTGTTCTGCTAGTGGACAACTCCATTAACGACTCAGGTAAGCCACTATATGCTAAACTTTGCTTAAAGGCAAAAAAAAATGTATGCCTTAGAGTATTTTTTTTTGGCGGTGACCTGTAAAGGAAAGAAGCAGGCCACTACAGTTTTCAGTATTGTTTTGGCATCCACTGGTCCGAAGGGGCCACTGGTATGTACAGGTTAAGTGTTAAAACATTTAACTGTGCATGTTAGCTTTTGCACACCTGTTTTACTTGTCCAATTTGACAATCATACATGCCACGCCTATACTGCACGTCTTTTGCCACACTTTGCTTTCTGTACCTACCTAGCTTACATTTCATTTTCATCATTTTCAGCAAGGGTTGAATATTGGCAAAAGTTAATTAAAGTGTTGTACAAAATGTATGGTAAAACAAATGGATAAGGTCGTGTGGGAGCCACTAGCACCAGCAGAAGCACCACCGGCACCACTAGCACCAGCTGTCCGTGTAGTAGTAGTACTGCCAAATGCAAGTCACAAATAGCCTCCTTTGCCTCCAGTAAGCATCTTAGTTGGGAGAAAGTGGAGAGCATTATATAATATATGCCACATCACTCGTCTCAGTCACAGCAGGATGATGTTACCTCTGACAGCGACACCATCAGTTTGAGTCAGTGTTTTACACAGAACGGTTTAAAATTATCACAAATGACCTTGAGCGATAAAGAAAGGCTTGTCAGTGTCTGTGGCTGTTTGGTACTATGGGGTTACCATCTATATCTACAGTGAGCTTAATTTAACATAAGGCCGAATTCAGACATCTGTGTAGACAGTCCTTGTATGGACTGCGATGCACAGATCGGCTATGGGTCTCCTGACCTGAACTGGAGAGTCTCTGCCTATGAGACTGTCAAGGTCAGTTCATGAGACTCGAGGCTAGTCCGTGCATTGCAGTCCTTACTCAGACTGTGATAGACAGACGTTTGACTTCGACTTAAGACTGTGTTTGTGTTAAATAAATTGAAAGTGGATGGATACAGTCCTAGGAGACTTCTTTTCAAGGCAACTGGAGTACTTGTGAATTTTTTGGAAAAATATGCTGAACCTGGGTAATTCAGATTTCAAAAGATTCAATCGTCTCTACCGATTAATATTACCATACAGTAATTCAACTTTCCAACTTAAAACTAAGGAAAAAAATAATAATTATTATTTAAAATCCAAGTAATTCCCTCTTGAATAGACCATTTAGTGTGCCATTGTTCTCATTGACTTATTAAGAAAAAAAAAAGACAGGCAGAAAGACGCCTTAGATTGTATCAGCAGTAATTCTTATGTGTGAAGATAAGTTTATTACTGCAGGACGATGTCTGACCCATTATAAAAGTCCTACAGAAAATACGACTACAAGCTCCCGTCCCCAAAATGCAACAAACCAGAACTGTCCAAAATCCTTTTTCCCGTGCCAAGGAAAATATACTTAATGTAAGTGCTCAAGAAGAACGGCCGCCAAGTTCAAGACGTTTCATAAACATGGACGTCACATTCCGGGTTCTCCTTCAGTAACCTCGAGAAATAGAGAAAAAATAATTGGCGGATGAAGGGATCTCATATACTGGATGTGCTTGATTCCTCTAAAACGTCTGTCTAATCACAAGTATCACATAGGTGGTTATCGCTGTATCCTTATTGCGGCATTACCTGATGGATGTAGTAGAGCTCAGCTTGTCATTTGGTTCTATGTGTTATCTGTGCTTTTATACAGGACTGCAAGTAAAGCATCATTCACTCCCGTGTTTTAGGTACTGTGACTTTCACATATGGAACACATAACCAACTATGGTCTATGGCAGGGATGTCAAAGTCAAACACAAAAAGGGCCAAAATGAAAAACTTGGACAAATTCACGGGCCAGCCAGTATACAGAATAATGGGCCCCACATAGTCCTCCATATAGAATAATGGGCCCCACATAGTCCTCCATACAGAATAATCGGCCCCACATAGTGCTCCATAAAGAATAATGGCCCCACATAGTCCTCCATACAGAATAATCGGCCCCACATAGTCCCTCATACAGAATAATGGGCCCCACATAGTCCTCCATGCAGTATAATGGGCCCCACATAGTCCTCCATACAGAGTAATGGGCCCCACATAGTCCTCCATACTGTAGAATGGGCCCCACATAGTCCTCCATATACAATAATGGCCCCATATAGTCCTCCATACAGAATAATGGGGCCCACATAGTCCTCCAAATAGAATAATGGCCCCACATAGTCCTCCATACAGAATAATGGGCCCCACATAGTCCTCCATACACTATAATGGCCCCACATAGTCCTCCATACAGAATAATGGGGCCCACATAGTCCTCCATATAGAATAAGGGCCCCACATAGTCCTCCATACAGAATAATGGCCCCATATAGTCCTCCATACAGAATAATCGGCCCCACATAGTCCGTCATACAGAATAATGGGCCCCACATAGTCCTCCATGCAATATAATGGCCCCACATAGTCCTCCATACAGTATAATGGCCCCACATAGTCCTCATTGCAGTATAATGGGCCCCACATAGTCCTCCATACAGAATAATGGGCCCCACATAGTCCTCCATACTGTAGAATGGGACCCACATAGTCCTCCATACAGTATAATGGGCCCCACATAGTCCTCCATACAGAATAATGGCCCAACATAGTCCTCCATACAGAATAATGGGGCCCACATAGTCCTCCATATAGAATAATGGCCCCACATAGTCCTCCATACAGTATAATGGGACCCACATAGTCCTTCATACAGTATAATGGCCCCACATAGTCCTCCATATAGAATAATGGCCCCACATAGTCCTCCATACAGTATAATGGGACCCACATAGTCCTCCATACAGTATAATGGGCCCCACATAGTCCTTCATACAGAATAATCGGCCCCACATAGTGCTCCATAAAGAATAATGGCCCCACATAGTCCTCCATACAGAATAATCGGCCCCACATAGTCCCTCATACAGTATAATGGGCCCCACATAGTCCTCCATACAGAGTAATGGGCCCCACATAGTCCTCCATACTGTAGAATGGGCCCCACATAGTCCTCCATATACAATAATGGCCCCATATAGTCCTCCATACAGAATAATGGGGCCCACATAGTCCTCCATATAGAATAATGGCCCCACATAGTCCTCCATACAGAATAATGGGCCCCACATAGTCCTCCATACACTATAATGGCCCCACATAGTCCTCCATACAGAATAATGGGGCCCACATAGTCCTCCATATAGAATAAGGGCCCCACATAGTCCTCCATACAGAATAATGGCCCCATATAGTCCTCCATACAGAATAATCGGCCCCACATAGTCCGTCATACAGAATAATGGGCCCCACATAGTCCTCCATGCAATATAATGGCCCCACATAGTCCTCCATACAGTATAATGGCCCCACATAGTCCTCATTGCAGTATAATGGGCCCCACATAGTCCTCCATACAGAATAATGGGCCCCACATAGTCCTCCATACTGTAGAATGGGACCCACATAGTCCTCCATACAGTATAATGGGCCCCACATAGTCCTCCATACAGAATAATGGCCCAACATAGTCCTCCATACAGAATAATGGGGCCCACATAGTCCTCCATATAGAATAATGGCCCCACATAGTCCTCCATACAGTATAATGGGACCCACATAGTCCTTCATACAGTATAATGGCCCCACATAGTCCTCCATATAGAATAATGGCCCCACATAGTCCTCCATACAGTATAATGGGACCCACATAGTCCTCCATACAGTATAATGGGACCCACATAGTCCTTCATACAGTATAATGGCCCCACATAGTCCTCCATATAGAATAATGGCCCCACATAGTCCTCCATACAGTATAATGGGACCCACATAGTCCTCCATACAGTATAATGGGCCCCACATAGTCCTTCATACAGTATAATGGCCCCACATAGTCCTCCTTACAGAATAATGGGCCCCACATAGTCCTCCATACAGTATAATGGGACCAACATAGTCCCCCACACAGTATAATGGCTCCACATGGTCCTCCATATAGAATAATGGCCCCACATAGTCCTCCATACAGTATAATGGGACCCACATAGTCCTCCATACAGTATAATGGGCCCCACATAGTCCTCCATACGGTATAATGGCACTCACATAGTCCTTCATACAGTATAATGGCCTCACATAGTCCTCCATACAGAATAATGGGCCCCACATAGTCCTCCATACAGTATAATGGGACCCACATAGTCCTCCATACAGTATAATGGCCCCACATAGTCCTCTATATAGAATAATGGCCCCACATAGTCCTCCATACAGTATAATGGGACCCACATAGTCCTCCATACAGTATAATGGGCCCCACATAGTCCTCCATACGGTATAATGGGCCCCACATAGTCCTCCACACAGTATAATGGGCCCCACATAGTCCTCCATATAGAATAATGGGCCCCACATAGTCCTCCATACAGTATAATGGGCCGCACATAGTCCTCCATATAGTATAATGGCCCCACATAGTCCTCCATACAGTATAATGGGCCCCACATAATTCTCCATACAGAATAATGGTGTTTTTGCTGATTTTTCTACTCAGCGTTTTACAACTCCAGGATAATCAATGAGATTTCTGAAATATTACGCACATTGTTGTTTTCTGCAAATGTTTTGAGCTTTGATGAGTTTTAGTCGAGGCGCAGCATGTCCATTTGTTCACATGAATGGGTGAAAACACACAAGTAAAAACACTGCAAAAAGGCGTGCAGTCTATACAATGTTTTTCCCTGCGGCCACTCTAGTTCTTGGTGCAAAAAAAAATCTGCAAAATTGCTTTGTGTGAACATGCACATAGGGTTCAGTACAGCAGATTATTCTCCGAGGATTCACTATGGCGGACTAACCCTCATATCGGACTTTTTATCTTTTCCCATGAGTGATGTATAAAAAATGACTTGTCCTTCTTCCAATCAAAACTGTAAAGCATCCAATATAGAAGATTAGGAAAACAACGGCCATTTATTAGGGAGGACAGAATCTGGGCACTCGGCTTAGAGGAGACAGCGATCCCGATATGTAATAGAAGAGTAATGCCAGGCGTCTGCCACTGATAGACTACTACCTCCTCACTAATGGTCTGTGCAGGAATAGATACTATCACAGCTCCTGGCCAAAGAGATGGATCACCTCTCCCTCACCTACTGCATGCGCTCAGCCACAGACATTGTTAGGCGCTGTTCACATCATGTTAAGCTCGGGCTTATACTCGTCAACTCACCCAACAGAAACTATAAGATTGTCCGCTTCCATCTGAAGGTATATATAGAGTATTACACCCCACGTCCCTATCTATCTTCAAAGAAACAAAAACTGACCTGCAGACTCTAACAAAAAGAAGCAAGTGTGAACAGGAGCAAGATACTGAGACTGCAGCAAATACAAATTAAGAAGCGCAGCAGCAGCAAACTGTGTGCGCTGAGATACATGGAAACAAATATATGAAATATGAACTGTATTACTGCTATAGACTATACTTATAAAATGTAATTGATTTGTTTCAATGTATCTACAGTGCAGACCAAAAGTTTGGACACACCTTCTCATTTAAAGATTTTTCTGTATTTTCATGACTATGAAAATTGTACATTCACACTGAAGGCATCAAAACTATAAATTAACACATGTGGAATTATATACTTAACAAAAAAGTGTGAAACAACTGAAAATATGTCTTATATTCTAGGTTCTTCAAAGTAGCCACCTTTTGCTTTGATGACTGCTTTGCACACTCTTGGCATTCTCTTGATGAGCTTCAAGAGGTAGTCACCGGAAATGGTTTTCACTTCACAGGTGTGCCCTGTCAGGTTTAATAAGTGGGATTTCTTGCCTTATAAATGGGGTTGGGACCATCAGTTGTGTTGTGCAGAAGTCAGGTGGATACACAGCTGATAGTCCTACTGAATAGACTGTTAGAATTTGTATTATGGCAAGAAAAATGCAGCTAAGTAAAGAAAACCCCTGAGCAGCAGGCTGGGGGGCGCAGCGCTCTGTAGAGTGCCATACTTATCCCTCCACAGTGACTAGCAGATAAGGCTTGTACTGTACAACAGTTCACAGAGTCAGCAGATAATTTATGCTGCAGGTTGCGATCATCATCAATGGATTTATGGCACATCCTTATGTACAAATGGATTTGTATTTTTGAAAGGGTCAGAAGAAAGCACAATCGGTCACAGATAGATGAATCACACAATGGTGGTGACTCAGATAACAGAAACTGGCTGTGGTTACAAGTAATATAATATTGTGGGATCTTGGGAGATTACTGTATTGCACTTTATATCAGATGAATAGATTCTGTAAGGAGCCATATAGCGGGCATTACTTTCTTCCCTGAGATCTCTACCCCTCTGTGTGCCCTGGGCATGTCCGGGTGCTCTTGTAAGGAGCTTGCTCCAATCCCTGCTGCTAAGCCAATCAAATGTCGCTGTCAGTCACTGACGGAGGCAGGGGAGTAAGAATCACAGTCGCACAGGGTGCAACCACGATCTATCCCATAGAGGACAGGCGAAGTTATAAAAAAGTTTTATTGCACTCTGCAATCACAATGACATCGCATGTCCAGTTCAACATGAAAAATACATGGGCCATTTTATGTATAGGCATTCCCACACTTTGCATCTGCGCTCAACTATCTTGCGTACCAGGCTGGAGCGCATAGACATCCCTGTGCATTCCAGCTTGGAGTGAACGCTGCCGCAACTTCCACCCAGGTAACGCGCCCCCCGACCGGATTTGACAACGGTGATACCATGCATGGTAGCCGCATGCACGGTCCCCAGCTGCAGACACTCATTAACATTAAATGCTACAACGCAATTGGCTAATTTTGGCTTAAATACTATGTCTCTTATTCACCTGATCATTCCCTCATCAAAGCCCAGGCGAAACGCGCGTAGGGAGCGGCAGTGTGGGTCTGTGTGTCTATACAAACATGTCAGCATTCTTACTTTGTACTTACACTTTATACTATTCACTGGACTGGATCTATTGTTATTTAATCTATTGGTACATATTTTATTTATTTTTTATATATTTATTTGGATATCTCGGCTTATAACTTATCATGATGAATTATGTTTTATAATTTATATAAAGCACTTGACACTATTTAAAAGCACATGCTTTATGTATTACTGTATACTATCTTAAAGGTTATTTATGTCACTTGTCTAGTTACTATATGATAATTGACCTTTTAATACTGTTCATCTATGATTTCTATATTTACACAGATCTCTAGAATAATGAATTTACATTAATATATTATTATGAGTATTTTCTGACATAATTTATAATGCTACTCTGGAGATATTTTACCCACGCACCCACCCGCAAGTTGTTATCCATTTGTTACAATTATTATATTTTATATATAATAATTAAAATTATTATAGTTATTATATTTGCTACAATAAACATTTACTAAATTGAAAAATACATTGGTTGTGTATTTAATTTATCGGTTGTTTGATTCCAGTAGGATACACAATATATATCATGACTTTTTGACATGTATTAATGAAAAATTTGCTGAAAGGTCCCCTTTCAAAACAAAAAATATATGCAGAATTTAGTTTTTTCTTCACCATTTCACCCCACATGGATTTTTTTCCCTCTTTTTATCAGTATATTATATGGTAAAATGAAAGGTGTCATTCAAAACAAAAAAAAATTGGCAGTCAAAAATTCAGCCCTCAAATACCCACGTTAACTGAAAAATAAAAAGAAAGTTATGGCTCTTAAAAAAGGGGGAAGAAGGAAAGAGTGTGCCAACAATAACAACTGGTTTTGAAGGGGTTAAAGGCTATTCATTTTCTATGATATCTTTACAGGGGTCTGAGCTGTGTCTTTCCCTGTACAGAACTTCAAATTCCCTGCATAGATAGAGTTAAATGTAGCTCTGTAATATAACAGTATGCTGCAAACTCCTAAGCTCCCCCTAGTGGTGACTGCAGAGAGGCACAATTTTATCATTTAGCTGTAAATCTAATAAGATTATTTTGAGCTCAGGATTAAAAATACACATTTTAGCAAAAAAAAAACTTTTTAGATCACAAGACACAAACAACTATATATTGGAAGGATGTTATCGGAATCAAGCTTTTCTCTGAACGTTGTAATGAATTTTTCATATGTTTTATTCCCCGGCAAGTTCTGCAGTTTGTTAACTGCCATAGAAATGATTGGACATGGATTAAATGCAGAAATAAGCTTGCGTAAATGAGGATAAATTACCTTTGTCTGTTACAGGAGCTCAATGTTTTGCATATCAGGCACAAGAGGTTTTGTGTCGATTCAGCTCCATTTTTCTACTTACAGAATTTTCATTGTCTAGTCTATTGATTCATTCCTGGTCAGGCTTAAGGAAAACTTCTCATCAGTGATACAATATTAGCTTTGATCATAAATCCAGCCTTTTAAGTCAGAAAAACAATGAAACTTTACATTTAATCCTGCAGCTAAATTAATTTGCTAATTTTGGTTTCAAGGGTTTTTCCAACAGAAAAAATAGTAACCTGATCCCAGCTTCCATAGGGATCAGGTTAAAGCTGACTTTCGAAGTTTACAAAGAGGTGGGGCATAATAATAGAAGCAGAGAAAAACAGATAGTGTAAATGCTTTCTAGTAAGCATTTTATGTTGCCCCAAAATCTGGGTTCACAGCTAAACTGCTCAGTACTGTTTCATGATGTCTTCCAAGCTACTGCTGCTTCTGAACATGTGCTACATACTGTAGAGACAGGAGAGCAAGAGCTCTCTTGTGTCTTGGTTATTAAGTGGTGACCTAACCTCACCCCAGCCAATAACTATTGTGCCCCCTCTTCCTACCATGCTTATCCCTTTCCTGCCATCGACCCTGCAGTCTATGAGCAGCACTAAATCAATCTAAGTAAAAAAAAAAGAAAGGACTGCCAGCTCACATAAGGATCAGGAAATAGCTGACTATTGTAGTCTAGAAAGCTACAAAGAGCTGGGGAATAATGATAGAAGCAGAAAAAACAGATAGTTCAGTTGCTTTCTAGCAAGCATTTTACATTGCCCCAAAATCTGGATTCACAGCTAATCTGCTCAGTACTGTTTCATAATTACATAGTTACATAGTTAGTAAAGCCGAATAAAGACTTGCGTCCATCAAGTTCGACCTGTTAGTTCTGTAATTGCTAAAGTTGATCCAGAGGAGGGCAAAAACCCCAAATGATTTAGCCAATCTTCACCTGAGGAAAAATTCCCTCCCGACTCTGAAACCAGCAGTCAGAATAAATCCCTGTATCAACCTACTATTTTATTCTATTTTTAAGTATATGCAGAAATCTGCCTGGTATCTAGAAAAGCATCCAGTCCCCGCTTGAACTGGTTTAGTGAATCCGACATTACCGTCTCCTCACTCAGTGAATTCCATATTCTCACTGCTCTTACCGTAAAGAACCCCTTCCTATGCTGGTGCTGAAACCTTTTCTCTTCCAGTCTTAGTGAGTGCCCTCTTGTTACCGTAATATCCCTCCTTTTGAACAAATCCCGGGCAAGGTCTCTATACTGTCCCCTAACATATTTGTACACATTTATTATGTCCCCCCTCAACCTTCTCTTTTCCAGGCTGAATAGTCCTAGTTTTGCCAACCTCTCTGGGTATTGCAGTCCCTCCATTCCCCTTATTAATTTTGTTGCCCTCCTTTGTACCTATTCAAGCTCATTTATATCCTTTCTATATATTGGGGCCCATAACTGAGCACAGTATTCCAAGTGTGGTCTGACCAGTGCTTTGTACAGTGGAAGAACAATGTTCTCATCCTTTGCAGCTATACCTCTTCTGATACATCCCATTACCCTGTTTGCCCTTACAGCAGCCGCCTGACTTTGGGCACTCCAATTTAGTTTGCTATCAATCAAGATGCCCAAGTCCTTCTCCATCTCTGAATTCCCCAATGATTTCCCATTCAGTGAGTACTGGTGACTTCCATTTTTCCTTCCCATATGTATGACCTTACATTTCTCCTCGTTAAACCTCATTTGCCATTTAATGCTCCACCTACCCAGCTTATCCAAATCCCTCTGTAGGTCTGCACTGTCCTCTTTTGTATTAATTGTTTTACATAACTTTGTGTCATCTGCAAATATTGATATTTTACTATTTATCCCGTTGACTATGTCGTTAATAAAGATATTAAATAGCATTGGGCCTAGTACAGACCCCTGTGGTACCCCACTAGTGACGCTTACCCAATCTGAGTATATTCCATTTATAACCACCCTCTGCCTTCTATCCTTTAGCCAGTTAGCTACCCACTTGCAGACATTTTCCCCCAGCCCCATCATTCTCATTTTGTAACCAACCTATTATGTGGCACGCTATCGAACGCTTTTGAGAAGTCGAGATACACGACATCCACTGGTTCCCCCTGATCTACTCGAGAGCTAACCTCCTCGTAGAAGTCAATCAGGTTTGTTTGGCAGGAGCGATTCCTCATGAATCCATGTTGGTTCGGGGTTAATATATTATTAGCATCAAGATGCTCCATGATTGCCTCATTAATAAAGCCTTCAAAAATTTTGCCCACAACGGACGTCAGACTCACCGGCCGATAGTTTCCGGCGTCACTTTTCGCTCCCTTTTTGAATATTGGCACTACATTCGCCTGTCGCCAATCAAGTGGTACAGACCCAGTCTCAACAGAGTCCTTAAATATAAGATATAACGGTCTGTCTATCACATTGCTTAGTTCCCTTAGTACCCGTGGGTGTATGCCATCAGGTCCTGGTGATTTGTTTATTTTAATGTTACTGAGGCGTTTCTGTACCCCAGCTTGGGTTAGATTTGTCATACTTAGTGGAGGATTAAGTTTGTCACTTCTCATTTCTCCTGTTAGTTCTTTTTCCTTTGTGAAAGTTGACGAAAAAAATTTATTTAATAGATTAGCTTTATCCTCATCCTTCTCTATGATTTTGCCTTCATCACTTTTTATCGGTCCAATATTATTCGATTTAATCCTTTTACTATTTATATACGTAAAGAACAGTTTGGGATTTGATCTACTTTCCCTAGCAATACGTCTCTCTGTTTCCTCTTTCGCTATTTTTATTTGTTTTTTGCAGGTTCTCGTTTTTTCCTTGTAACACATTAGTGCCTCCTTGCTGTTTTCCTGTTTTAATCTCTTGAATGCCTCTTTTTTGCTATTTAACGCCCCTTTTACGTTCTTGTTCAACCATATTGGTTTCCTCTTATTTCTGGCCCTTTTATTCCCATACAGTATATACCTCTCGCACTGAGTATTCAGAATTCTTTTGAAGGTTTCCCATTTACTATTCGTATTTCCTTGATTAAGAACTTTGTCCCAGTCTATAAGTTGAAGGTTTTCTTAATGTCTTCCAAGCTACTGCTGCTTCTGAACATGTGCTACATAGAGACAGGAGAGCAAGATCTCTCTTGTGTCTTAGTTATTAAGTGGTGACCTAACCTCACCCCAGCCAATAACTAATATGCCTCCTCTTCCTACCATGCTTATCCCTTTCCTGCCATCTACCCTGCAGTCTATGAACAGCACTAAATCCATTTTAGTAAAATAAAAGAAAGGACTGCCAGCTCACGTAAGGATCAGGTAATAGCTGACTATTGTAGTCTACAAAGGGGTGGGGCATAATGATAGAAGCAGAAAAAACTGTGTAAATGCTTTCTAGTAAGCATTTTACATTGCCTCAAAATCTGGATTCACAGCTAAACTGCTCAATACTGCCTCATAATGTCTTCCAAGCTGCTGCTGCTTCTGAATGTGTGCTACATGGAGACAGAAGAGCAAGATATCTCTGGTGTGTTGCTTGTTAAGTCTCAACCTAACCTCACCCTAGCCAATAACTAGTTCTGCCTTCTCCTCTTCCTACCATGCTTATCTCTTGCCTGTCGTGGATCTTGCAGTCTGTTAGCAGCACTAAAATCTATCTGAGTTTAAAAAAAATTGACTGCCAGCTTATGGAGGGATCAGGTAATAACTTACTGGGGTGGGGCATAATAATAGAAGCAGACAAAAACTGGTGCAGTTGCTTTCTAGTAGGTGATTTATCTCACCCCAAGATTTGGATTCACAGCTAAACTGCTCAGTTCTGCCTTGTAATGCTACTGCTTCTGAACATGTACTACATAAAGACAGGAGATAACACCTCTCTGGTGTCTTGCGTATTAAGTTGCGACCCGACCTCACCAAACCCAATAACTAGTTGTCCCTCCTTTTCCTACTACACTTATGCCTTCCCTGCCATGGATCTTGCAGTCTGTTAGCAGTGCTAAAATCCATCTTAGTAAAAATAATTGGACTGCCTACTAACATAGGAAATAGGTAATAGATGACTATTGAAGTGTACAGAGGGGTGGAGCATAATGATAGAAGCAAACAAAAACAGATGGTGCTGTTGCTTTCTAATAGGTGATTTATCTCACCTCAAAGTCTGGATTCACAGCTACACTGCTCAGTACTGCCTTATAATGTTGCTGCTTCTGAACATGTATTATATAGAGAAAGGTGACAAGATCTCAATAGCCATTTGTGCCTTCTCCTCTTCCTTCCATGCTTATCTTTTTCCTGCCGATGAACCTGCAGCTTGTTAGCATCGCTCCGCGGTACCGAGCACACAGCCATGTTTTATAGCAGCACCTTCACTACTGCAGATGAAGTAAAGAAAGACACAACCCTAAAGAAAGTGACACATTTCCTTGAACACACAGATCGGTAACCCATATCAGTAAAGATCTGCTCCTCTTCTGAGCTGATTGTGTAGAGACAGCAAGCTACAATAACAAACCAAGCCATGGCAATACAAAAGAAGTTTCGGATTTATGATGCTGCAAGAAGTTTCTTTTGATGTGATAAATCTTGCAATATTTTTTTCATTTTCTATTTTTTTTTTTTCAGAGAATGACCCCAGGCTGGAACAAATATCACAGAACACACGCTGCTTTTATCAGCTGAAATAGCACACCATGCAGGACGTTCTCCTGGGGGTCACCGAGCTGTGCAAAGCATCCTGCCTCCGCCGGCATCAGTCAATTATGTAATAAAAACAAACCCCAGTCCTTAAATCCCTCCTGTCCATCTCTCTTATCCTTTCCTTCAGATATTGTGACTGTTCCCAGCGTATCTGATAAAAGATTCAGGGTTTTGATCCTGCCCAGTACTGGGTGTAAAGTTCCTAAACGTCGGCATTGTACGAAGAAGTTTATCTGTGTTTTGTAAAACTTTACGTAAAAGACATACACGATAAATCTACAAGGGACTGAAGACGCATAAAAGGCACAAAGATAAGACAGTTCATAAATGGTTTTGATGAACACTTGATGGGAAATATATCCGCACTTTCGGCCCGGTTGGCACAACTAGGAAATTTGGTGGGAAATGTATCGGCACTTTTGGCTCACTTGGCACAACTAGGACATTTGGTGGGAAATGTATCGGCACTTTCGGCCCAGTTGGCACAACTAGGACATTTGGTGGGAAATGTATCGGCACTTTCGGTCCGATTGGCACAACTAGGACATTTGGTGGGAAATGTAGCAGCACTTTCGGTCCGTTTGGCACAACTAGGACTTTTGGTGGGAAATGTATCGGCACTTTTTGCCCGTCTGGCACAGCTCGACCTCTCTTACAAAGGTTCAGTTCCATACCACAGCCCTGTATCTACATACCTTGGCCAAGGTAGAGTGGTTGGTTGGAAGTGTCCCTGGCCCTCTACACCCATCCTCTGTTAGCTGCCTTCCAACTACTTCCCTGCTGGTTGGTGCTTATAAGGGTCTAGTTAGGGGAATTTAACCAGGCCTGTAGACATACTTGTTAACTCTCCTGGAGGCTCCTGGAAAAGGAGAAGACACCCAGGAAAAATGACAGACCACCCCAATTTACAGAGAAGTTGGCAAATATTCTGGCCACTTTTCAGCCTCCAGAAAAGCAGCATTTCTGCAAGATTTCTAGTGAGTGTCAACATGGCCCATCATTAGACAGAGACACAGCGCCCATTTGCACATTCAGGAGGCAGAATGAGTAGATGGGGTAAAGAGGGCAGTGTTATGTACCTGGAATACTTCCAGGCAAGACATCAGTAAAAGTTGTCAACTCTGCAACTATATTGTCACGACTCTGTTGTCGGGTATCCTGGAACCAGGGGGCTCCTTCCCTGTCCCTAATGTTAGGTGCGCCCAAGCTATCCCTGCTCCCCAGATTACTTCTAATGGTGAAGATGCCGGGGCGATGTACTTGCTGAGCTCCCGAATAAGCCCACAGTCTGTTCCCTTTCCCCATCCAGGGAAGAGGGGAGTAGTAGTGTATGGCAATACACCCACAAGACTAACAAAGTAATATGTACAGGGATAAAGAAAAATACCAATCACACAAATATGCTCTCACAAACAACAAAGGGAAACACCCCGTGACATATATTAACATGAGTGGGCTGAAAGGTCCTCCTTAAATAAAAAAAAATAAATAAAAATAAAGCTCAACTGTAAAAAAATGAATGTGGACATGCTCTGTGTCATGTGCAGAGGTCACTGTGCAGGAAAGGAGAGAGGAGCTGTGACTAGGCCACTCCGCAGGGAGCAGGACATGAGCTGCCACCATTACTTACTGTCAACAATGTGTTACCCACTGGTCAAGTTCCCTGTTAAGAGTTCAAACAGAAACTACTGTTGGGGAGGAATTACTGGGTAACAAGTTTGGTAATTGCCTTGGACCTATTTTCTCTGGTGCCCTTTAAGAAAAGTTAGCTAGAAGAAGCTTAACCTACCAGTAGTGTTTAAGCTGCACAGTATATAAACTGCTATTATTTGAAAATTGAACTACAGCATTATGTGAGATCTGCATGGCAGTATTATGGGAAAGTTAGAGTTGTATACTATCAATGCTACATACTAATTTGGCACTATATGGCAGTATTATTCCTTACACTATAGATGCTACATACTAAATTTGGCACTTTATGGCAGTATTGTGCCATAAACTATAGATAATACATACTAATTTGGCACTATATGGCAGTATTATGCTCTACACCAGGGTTCCCCAACTCCAGTCCTCAAGGCCCACCAACAGGTCATGTTTTCAGGATTTCCTTACTATTGCACAGGTGATAATTCCATCACCTGCACAGGCAATAATTACATCACCTGTGTAACTAAGGAATTCCTGAAAACATGACCTGTTGGTGGGCCTTGAGGACTGGAGTTGGGGAACACTGCTCTACACTATAGATGCTACATACTAACTTGGCACTATATGGCAGTATTATGCCTTACACTATAAATGCTACATACTACTTTGGCACTATATGGCAGTATTATGCCTTACACTATAGATGCTACATACTAATTTGGCACTATATGGCAGTATTATTCAATGTACTATAGATGCTACATACTAACTATATGGCAGTATCATGTGGGTTATTTAGGGTAGTTTACGGTACTATGGATGCTACATACTAACTTGGCACTATATGGCAGTATTATGCCATACACTATAGATGCTACCTACTAACTTGACACTATATGGCAGTATTATGCCATACACTATAGATGCTACATACTAACTTAGCACTATATGGCAGTATTATGCCATACACTATAGATGCTACATACTAAATTGGCACTATATGGCAGTATCATGTGGGTTTTTTAGGGTAGTTTACGGTACTATGGATGCTACATACTAACTTGGCACTATATGGGACTATTATGTCTTACACTATAGATGCTACATACTAATTTGGAGCTATATGGCAGTATCATGTGGGTTCTTTATGGCAGTGTACGATGGATGCTTCATATTAATTCGGTACCACATGGCAGTGTTGTATTTGTTCTTTAGGTTAGCAGATTATGGATGCTACATACTCTTTTGCCACTATATAAGTCACACTTTTTCCCGCCCCTTTCGTACAGTGCATTGTGAAAGTATTTGGGCCCCTTGAACTTTTCTACCTTTTGCCACATTTCTGGCTTCAAACAAAAAGATATAAAATTCTAATTTTTGGGGGAAGAATCAACAACAAGTGGGACACAATCGTGAAGTGGAACAAAATTTATTGCATATTTTAAACTTTTTTAACAAATTAAAAACTGAAAAGTGGGGCGTGCAATATTAATCGTCCCCTTTACTTTCAGTGCAGCAAACTCACTCCAGAAGTTCAGTGCGGATCTCTGAATGATCCAGTGTTGGCGAAGTTTAAAGCCGGATTTGGATACAAAAAGATTTCCCAAGTTTTAAACATCTCAAGGAGCACTGTGCATGCGATCATATTGAAATGGAAAGAGTATCAGACCACTGCAAATCTACCAAGACCCAGCCGTCCCTCTAAACTTTCATCTCTAACAAGGAGAAGACTGATCAGAGATGCAGCCAAAAGGCCCATGATCACTCTGGATGAACTGCAGAGATCTACAGGGAGAGTCTGTCCATAGGACAACAATCAGTAGTACACTGCACAAATCTGGCCTTTATGGAAGAGTGGCAAGAAGAAAGCCATTTCTCAAAGATATCCATAAAAAGTCTTGTTTGAAGTTTGCCACAAGCCACCTGGGAGACACACCAAACATGTGGAATAAGTTGCTCTGGCCAGATGAAACCAAAATCGAACTTTTTGGCCACAATGCAAAACGATATGTTTGGCGTAAAAGCAGCACAGCTCATCACCCTGAAAACACCATCCCCACTGTCAAACATGGTGGTGGCAGCATCATGGTTTGGGCCTGCTTTTCTTCAGCAGGGACAGGGAAAATGGTTAAAATTGATGGGAAGATGGACAGAGCCAAATACTGGACCATTCTGGAAGAAAACCTGTTGGAGTCTCCAAAAGACCTGAGACTGCGACGGAGATTTATCTTTCAACAAGACAACGATCCCAAACATAAAGCAAAATCTACAATGGAATGGTTCAAAAATAAATGTATCCAGGTGTTAGAATGGCCAAGTCAAAGTCCAGACCTGAATCCAATCGAGAATCTGTGGAAAGAGCTGAAAACTGCTGTTCACAAACGCTCTCCATCCAACCTCACTGAGCTTGAGCAGTTTTGCAAGGAAGAATGGGCAAGAATTTCAGCCTCTCGATGTGGAAAACTGATAGAGACATACCCCAAGCGACTTGCAGCTTTAATCGCAGCAAAAGGTGGCGCTACAAAGTATTAACTCAAGGGGGCCGAATAATATTGCACGCCCCACTTTTCAGTTTTTAATTTGCTAAAAAAGTTTAAAATATCCAATAAATTTCGTTCCACTTCACGATTGTGTCCCACTTGTTGCTGATTCTTCCCAAAAAATTTGAATTTTATATCTTTATGTTTGAAGCCAGAAATGTGGCAAAAGGTAGAAAAGTTCAAGGGGGCCAAATACTTTCACAATGCGCTGTATATACTTTTTAATAGCATCTAACCATATAACTATGGTACAAGGCAGGTGCACCAGTTTTTTAGAGCACATTTACCGCATAATTCTGGTGCATTTAGCTCAGTAAATCTCCCCCACTGTAGCTTGCGCTCAGTTACAGAATACTTGAAATCAAGAAGAAAGTCAACAACTGTAAATTCTTTAAGTGATATTTCATGCTTGTTCAATCGGAAATTGCACGGTGCACTTTACTGAATTGGAAAAGCTATCATCTGTTTGTCTAAGCACCAATGCAAGATGAAATGATAGTGTGTTCCGAAAATCCAAACTCCACTTCAGGACGTACTCCACAAGCACGCGCAGCAATAAGAGGCCGTGCCGGGCTTGGTGGCTCGCTGCCATATAATTCTGACAACCGGCTCCTGTATGGACTCATTAAGTGCAGCATTAATAATCTCCAGATCGGCCATTCTTCTCTAGATGGAAGATAAAGCCGCAGCTGTTACTGGATCACGTCCCCCACCCAAGGACTCAACAGCAGTTAACAGATTTCTGGAAATTCTCCGCAATTGGATATATCAATTGACAGGTCTTGTGTTAAATAAATAATCAGCCGTAGTAATCATGCAAAGCAAGGTCAGAGGAGTGGGCTTGTGAATGAATGACCTGGATTTTACCCATCGCTGTGTTATGTATTATTGCGTTTACAGTAGATTTCCACTGTTAACATATTTTTCAAGTCTATAAGACACACTTTTTTGGGCATCTTATAGTCCTAATGTTTGGTCCGGCCGTGAATGGTGGGGGGGGGGGGCGGCAGCGGCGTAGGAGCGGGTCACAGGAGCCAGTAGCCATCTGCTGTGGCTAACACTGTGCCCCTCTGTTAAAAGAAAATGAATATTCACTGCTCCCAGTCCCCACGCCCATGGGCATGTGGAGCACTGAATATTCTATCTCCCTAATAGCGCGCAAACTGTCAACCGCAGCGGCTGTGGCTAACAGTGTGCCTGCTATTAAAGCGAACCTGTCAGTAGGATTTTGCTAAGTAAACTACAGGCAGTGTCATTTTGAGGCTGCTGCACTGATTAATATGATACCTGAAGTGAAAAAATCCATCTTGTGGTACTTGTGTAGTAAGTGTTTGCAGTTTTGAGTTAATGATATGCACGTGCTCTGGGGCAGGACTGTTCACAGGGTCTTATCCTAGTGCTCTAGGCCAGGTCAGTAAGAGAAGACCTGTCCACAGGCCGCCCCGAAGCACAAGTATGTTCCTCATCATAGAGGCAGCCAGACAGAGAGACAGGGGCAGGCCTGTGGGCAGGACTTTTCTTGGTGATCTGGCTTAGAGCACCAGGATAAGACCCTGCTGTCACGGGTGTGTCAGAAGTGACAGACAGTTGCCCTGCAGTTGGTTGCAGGAGATCTCTACTTTTGGCATTACGGACATCTTCTTAGAGGCTGTCTCTAGGACCCAGCGGCTACCTTCCTCTGACTAATTAACTCCCTGGCCTGGGTGTATAAATACCTGGTGTGTCTGAGAGGGAGGTGCGGCGATATTCATTAGAACTTGTGAAGGCTTTAGCAAGGGCAGTACCTCGTCCTCTCTGGAGCTTGAGGATGTGTGCACATTTGTCTGCATTCGTCTAAAGCTAAGCTTTACCCCCTGTTTGTCTACCCTTGTTGTTTATAGTGTGTAGTGGAGATCGACTAGTGCTCATCTCCTCCCTTCCCCAGCCTTAGCCATATGCCAGGGAAAGACAGGGCAAGGCACGCATCCGGCGACTGGTGAAGAGCCAATATAGGGACAGTAGAGGAAACAGGGTGACGCTAGCTCAACCTAGGAAGTCTCCATTTTCCCCCTTTCCCTAGACTCTGGGCTCCCTTTCCCTCTTCCCTTTGTGTTGCACAAAGTCTCTCCCACACCTTGCATGACACCTGCCTACAGTCCCGCCCCGGAACATGAGCATATCATTACCTCAAAACTACAAACACTGATTACACAAGAACCACAAGATGGGTTTCTTCATGTCAGGTATCATATTAATCAGTGCAGCAGCCCCAACATGACACTGTCTGTAGTTTACATAGCAAAATCCTGCTGACAGGTTCGCTTTAAGGAGAATGAACATTCGCTACTCCCCACTCCCATGGGCGTGGGGAGTAGTGAATATTCATTCTCTTTAATAGCAGGCACACGTGATCGCCCGACATCTGCAGGACCTGGCAGCTGTGGCTGACACTTTACACGCTATTAAGAAGAATTAATACTCACTGCTTCACAAAACCGTAGTCCCAGCGTGGGGAGCAGTGACTCCTCCAGCAGCTGACCTCATCATGTGAGGGCGCATGGCAGTGATGTCATGCGCTGCTCACACAATGAGATCAGCTGCTGGCAGTAGAACAGGACACAGTGCTGGAGCAGAGGGAAGGAAGGTGAGTAGAATCGTTTATTTTTTTATGTGTGCAGCGTGATGGGGATGAGGTGCCATACAATGCATACCAGGATGGGAATCCCATGCATACCAGTATGGGGATGGTGGTGCTATGCTTGCCAGGAGGGGGTGCCATGCATAGCAGGATGGAGATGGGGGTGACATGCATACAAGGATGGGGATGGGGGTGCCAGGCATACCAGGATTGGGGGCCATGCATACAAGGATAAGGATGTTCGGGGTTCCGGCTTATTCGCGCCAAAAACTTGGCTCCGCCCACGAACATCCCTGATTTGCCACACTGTCACGCAGATGTTATCTACGAATTTGAAATGCCGAACAAATTCGCTCAACACTAATCATGACTACATTTTTTGGCTTCAGTTTTTTTTCTATTTTCCTCCTCTAAAACTTAGATGCATCTTATAGTCCAAAAGTAGGTGGACAGAAAGTGTAATAAGGTTATGAAGGGGGGAGATTTATCAAACACTAAACTGCAGCCGCCTGTCTGGATCATCCTCCAATAAACCATGAATTAGACGTGGACGATAAGCTTTCCACCCAATAGATTTCAGGATTCGCATGATAGAAGCTCGTGAAATTCCCAATTCCATAGAGGCTCTTCTGTGGACATTTTTGGACTTTGAACAAATGTTTCAGCAACAAGTTGTTTATTATCTTCTGTACAGACTGTTTTGGGTCGACCAGTTTTTGGAGCATTAAGGATTGAGCCAGTGGCATTGAATTTGTCACGAATGCGGTAAATGGTTTGTCTCTTTGGGGCTTGAGTACCAAATGTTTCAACCCAATTTGCTCTAACAGTTTCAGCATTTTGAGATTTCCAATACTCTGTTAAAATCTATTTTCTTTGATCTGTATTTAAATTATTTGCCATTATGTGTTATCTGAATTATCTGAAAAGAAAACAGATTTGGGGGAGATCTATCTGTGAAAACTAGATCTGTGAAACTGGCTCAGCTGTCCTTAGCAACCAATCAGATTCCACCTTTCATTTTCCAAAGAGTCTGTAAGGAATGAAAAGTGGAATCTGATTGGTTGCTAAGGGCAACTGAGCCAGTTTCACTTTACACCATGTTTGGTAAATCTCCCCCTTCATAACCTGATTACACTTTCTGTCCACCTACTTTTGGACCACCCCGTGTATATATATATATATATATATCACTGCAGACTTAAAAAAAAAAAAGATGAGTTAATCTCCCCAGATGGTCTAGGGTAGCGAGAGGGTTAATGTCTGTATTCCTGGTGGCCTAAAATGGTAGAGTCATTCTTTCTTTCTCTCTTTCTTTCCTTCTTTCTTTCAATGTTACTCTCTTTCTCCCTGTCCTCCTTTACCTTCCTCCCTTCCTTTCTTTCTTTCCCTCTTTTTCTCTCCCTTCCCTGTCTTCCTTCCTTCCTTTCTATTTCTTTCTTTCTTTCTTTCCCTCTCTTTCTTTCTTTCTTTCTTTCTTCTGTCCTTCCTTCATTTATTTTCATTCATTCCTTCCTTCCTTTTCTTCCATTCCTTCCTTTGCTTCTATTCCTTCCTTCCTTTTCTTTTATTCCTTCCTTCCCTTCCTTCCTACCTCCCCTTATATTCCTTCCTTCTTTCCTTCCCTTCCATTCCTTCCTTCTTCCCTTCCATTCCTTCCCTTTCTTCTCTTGCATTCATTCCTTCCCTTCCTTCCTCCCTTCCTTCCTCCCTTCCATTCCTTCCTTCCTTTCTTCTTTCCCTTCTGGTCTTCCTTCCCTTCCTTTCCTTCCTTCCTTCCTTCCCTTTCTTTCCTATTACATTATTGTCCTGATTTATCAATGAGGGGATGTGGTGGAGTCAGATGCGCCTGATTCCTCCGTTCTCCTCAACACAACTCTTACTCCAGTCAAAGGAGCGTCCCTCCCCAGCTTCGCCCATATTGCCAATGCTGGATGAAACTGGCATAAAAATTACAAAAGTGGTAACATAGCTGCTCATCCTCGCATTGTGCAAAATTTTTATGACTTTTCAGTGTTTTGATGAATTGGGAGATACCTATTTTTTTAATTTCCATGTCTGAATCTGATCTTGGAGACGCAGTTCTGTAATAAGTTTATGGGTCTCTCATACAGAACAGGATCCTTACACTGCTTCCCTGTTACGGCCGTGATATATAGTGATATATTACCACTTCTGCGCTGTAGTCTCGTCTGTTTATCACTGACATAAGCAAAAGGTCAACTGTAAGCGAAAAAAAAAAAATTGTCGGAGAAACTCACTGAGCGGAGATATATCCATGTACAGAGATTGTCACCAATAAAAGGCAAAAATTGATGTAGGATTGAGTCTGCTAAGTTATAACACAATGGAAATGTCACATACCGAACTGTGACGTGCTGTGATGATATTGGCTAGAGCCCTTTTTTATTAAACCTGTCCAGTTGTCTAATCTAAAGGAAATCTGCCCCGTAAACATGTAGTTCTATCATATCATACTGTAGAAGGAGCTGGTCAAATTGTAGGATCGACTTATTGGAAAATATTCAGTATGTAAGAACTTGTAATATAATAAGTGTATCTGTCATTTCAGGTGACTGTTCAGATTAAGCTTTCTTGTGTGTGTACATGTGGAATAACTTCTATTTCTGGCCATTATATGCCTTGTATGTTGCATTTTCACCAGTTTTCTCCCTTGGAGGTTCTGTCTCTCATGGCAGTACTGAGCAGTGTAGCTGTGAACCCAGCACTTGGATGAAATAAAAACTTACTAGAAAGCTTCAGCAGGATGTGTCTCTCTGTCTCTCTTTTCCATGCTATGGGGCCTGTGAATGGAGGAGCCTGATGGCAAATGGCCCCATGCCACCTGCCCGACTGTCATAAATGTTTGCAATATGTAACATCAGCAGAGATCACATCGAAATAGCCAAGAAGAGAGCAGAGTGCAGAGATATGTATTCGGTCAGCACACGTCACCCACTGATCTTATTGCAGCCGGGAAGCAGTGTGACGGTAATGATGATCCCACACTCCATGTGGGCTGTCCTGCTAAAAGATCGGAGGGTGTCATGACCATGTAATCAGTCACATGTGTGCAGAGGAGGATGGCTTTAGGTTGTGCTTTTCTGCTCTTTTACTGTATTTGTACTGTGGATGTAGCAGAGCTGTGCATGTGACTCGCCCCCTGGGCCGTGGGGCACTCGGATCCGGGCAATAGGGGGACGATGGGGGTAGTAGTGGCGACCAGGTTCCGTGGCTCAGGGTGGTCAGGCCAATGGTAGTCTGCTACGTTCTGCTGATAATGTCCGACTACGCCACCCGTGGATTGCGGTTATTAGGAACCGCCGCTGCATGCAGACCGCTGGGGCTGATGAGGTGTGCAGCTAGGGTAGTGTGACTCCCCACGGGAAGAGTGCGGCCCCAGGGCAGTATAATGGATGGTGGGAGTGATGGTAGTGAGAGTCCCAGTGCTAATAGTGCTGGAGGAGCAAGGAGCACACAGACAACAAGTTGCAGTCCAGGGTCTTTACTAAAGCAGGTAAACTGACCCATAAACAGTCCCGGCTAGGAGGGGACCTGGATGTCTGAGAGCAACAGGGAAATTGGCCCTGGTCAGGGTGAGGGTGTAGGCCTACCGTGCTTTCTGCGCTCCTTCTGGCTATCTCCTCCTTATAGGGTAACAGCCCACGTTTCCGAGCTTTCCGTGTATTCTCGCCTGTATGGCCTGCGACGTGGGTTCCTTTCTGCTCCCAGCCTTGTACGGCTTTACTGGTCCCTTCGGTTGTGGCAGGGCCTCCAGGCTTCTTAGGCCAAGGAATATACAGTCCCCTGCGAACTGGTTATCTGCTGGGGGATGTGGAATCCTCCCAGCCTCAGACACCAAAGTCTGGTAAAGTAAGTCTTTTATCTGCCAAGACAGGCTCTCTTCGCCTCTTGTCTCTGGCTTGTGGCTCTCCTCCTGCCACACTTCCTCTTAGGTGCAATACAAAACTGTCTGTCCCTGCTCTGCTCTGGGACAAGTCTCAGTCCTGAGACAGGTCATCAAGTTCTCCCTAACCCTGCCCCCAGCACCAGCTTTTATAGGGGCAGCCTGCTCCCCCTACTGGCCTGAGACAGGAGGTACTGCATGCTAATGTTCCCCTGACTAGAGAACCTCCCCCTTGCTCTCAGACACAGCTTTATTACACTTGTGGCATCCAGGCCAGGGTGACACACATGTACTGTCGCTATAGCAGAGCTGTGCATGTACTGTGGATGTCGCAGAGCTGTATGTGTACTGTGGATGTAGCAGAGCTGTGTGAGCAGTGTGGATGTAACAGAGCTGTGCGTGTACTGTGGATATAGTAGAGCTGTGTGTATAGTGTGGATGTAGCAGAGCTATGTATGGACTTTGAATGTAGGAGAGCTGTGTGTGTGATGTGGATGTAGCAGAGCTGTGCATGTACTGTGGATATAGCAGAGCTGTGCATGTACTGTGGATGTAGCAAGGCAATGTGTGTATTGTGGATGTAGCAGAGCTATGCATGTACTGTGGATGTAGCAGAGCTGTGCATGTACTGTGGATGTAGTAGGGTAATGTGTGTATTGTGGATGTAGCAGAGCTGTGGATGTAGCAGAGCTGTGCATGTGACGCGCCCCCTGGGCCAGTGTTGTTGGGGATACCCGGAGCCGGATCAGATGGGGGTTGTAGTCTCCGAGTGGCTGTGACCCGGTCCGTGCCCAGGGTGTCAAGCTCAGTGTGTGGCAGTCCTTATGATGTTTCTAGATGTTATTTTGTGTCGACTACGCCACCCGTTGATTTGCGGTCACTACGGCCGCCGCTGCAGCAGGGTCCGCTGAGGCTGGTGATGAATGTGCAGCTCAGGTAGTATAACCCCCAACGGGAGGGGTATAGCCTCAGGGGGTCAGTTGCAGAGGATGGGGGTTGTGGTGGTGCAGCGAGGATGGAAATGAGACTCAGAGTCGGGCTGTGCAGTTCAGGGTTTGTTTACTTACTGCAGTTGTTCTGGTCACTCCGGCCTTAAGTGACCACCCGAGCCGTGCTGCGTCCACCAGGTCCTGGACTCGGCCAACCCCCAGGTGATTCTGGAGCGTGGTCCTGAGCTCCCTTTCTGTCCTGTCCTCTTCTCTGGCCTTCCCCACCAGGGATCCACCTATGTCCGGCTCCCTCGGGCCTCTTGGTGGTAAACCCTTGTCTCTGGGTTCCCTGACCCTATTCCTGGTCTGCCTTCCGGGTGGATTTAGTGGGTGATCGTGGCAGATCGGTCCTGCCCACGACCTCCGGTTCCTGGCTAAGGTGTGCTGTAGCCTCTGCCAGCTTGGGATCCGGTACCCTGTTGCCAACTCTTCACCCTCTGGTCTAATTTGGGCTCTTGGAGTTCCTTCTTTCTCCCCCTCTGGGTCTTTCTCTCTCCTCTCTCTCTCTGGGCCTTGGAGCTGCTCTTCTCCTCTGCTCTCTTCCTCTGCTTTGCTCTGACAAAAGACTGACAGACTGACCCTGATCTAAGATGGTGCCCACCTTATATACTCCCTCTATGTGTGAGCTCAGGTGACCAGCACCCAATGAGCTCCTAGCACTTCCCAGACTGCTCCCCCTATCTGCCCCTACACTACTGGGATGTTCCACCCCCCTCCCACTCCAGCCAGGAACAGACACTGTCGTACCTGCACATTTCTCTAGTGGGAGTACCATCGGTCTGTTCCCCGGAAATGGGATGTGTGTAGTGCATGCAGCTAACTGAGCTCAGTTCCACACTCCATCCTTACCCGGGAGTGGAATATCACACCTCTGGGTTGAGGTGCAATACCCCTGTAGCAGCCGAATCCTCAGGGTGCTACACATGTACTGTGGATGTAGCAGAGCTGTGCATGTACTGTGGATGTAGCAGAGCTGTGTGCGCAGTGTGGATGTAGCAGAGGTGTGCATGTACTGTGGATGTAGCAGAGCGGTGTGTGTAATGTGGATGTAGCAGAGCTGTGCATGTACTGTGGATGTAGCAGGGCAATGTGTGTATTAGCAGAGCAATGTGTGTATTGTGGATGTAGCAGAGCTGTGCATGTACTGTGGATGTAGCAGAGCTGTGCGTGTGTGGCACGCCAGAAGGTCTAGTAGCCACAGTGGCATTGCTTCCCTTAAAAGAAGTAATGACATGTCTGGAGGCAAGCAGGGGTTTCCTGGTCAGGAACACAATACATGCAACACTTCCTGTCTCCAGGCCAACAAGGGGAGGCACCTCCCCTTGGCAACTGGTATCTGGGGGCAGGGTTAGTTAGTCTCAGTGTGAGGAGTTGAGTTTAGTACATCAAGGAGTGAGGAGCTAGGGACTGGAGCTGGAGATAGCTCGTCCTAGCTGGACTACACAGAGAACCGGACACCGGAGTCTGAGGCTGTGGGGAATTCTAGACCCAGCTGCAGATACCGTAGGGCAGGAGATTGCAGGTCTCCTGGCCCCCATCAGACGCCCGGAGGCTCAGCAGCACCGAAGGACCAGGACCGCTAAGGCGGAGCGAGGCATCCACAAGGCCCGAGCTACCAGCCATACGGGTGAGCACAGCACGTTACACTCAGGGACGTGGGCTACAACACAGCTATAAGCAGAGAAGCCAAAAGAGTATAGTAAGGACGGCAGGCCTACAATTCCACCTGGCAAGGAGGACTCTATGCTTGCTCCCAGACTGACCAGGCTCTTATCACTAGCCAGTACTCCAGTCCTGCACTATACGGACTCTGTGGTTATTTCTGCACCGCGACACCCTGCACAACCACCATCATCCACACACACTGCCCTGAAACTAACTCTTCCTGTGGGGAGTTATTCCACCTTTGCTGCTATACCACCGGCTTCAGAGGACTGTTCCGCAGCGGCGGTCTCTATTAACCGCACTCCACAGGTGGCGTAGTCGGACATTATATAACCTATATACATCTACTACCCTTGGATTGACCACCTGGGTGACGGACCGGGTCACCGCCACGGTGACTACAACCCCCAGCATCTACAGGCCCGGCTCCGGGTACCCCACGGCCCAGGGAGCGCGTCAACTTTGGCGTAGTCGGCAGGATTACGTGCCCATTACCACCGGGTACTGTGTGCCTTCACAAACTGTCGCATACCGTGGTGAAGTTTTCCTGCCATTGCCGCTGTTTTCCCGCCATTGCCGCTGTTTTCCCGCCATTGTCCGCCATTTTCGGATCGCCGCGCGGGAAGAAGGGGGGCGTGACCGCTGAAAGCGCGTGAAGCCCAAGCCCCGCCTCACGCACTGACGCAGCGCCAGGTCCTGGATGGAGCCCAAGCGAGCGCTGACGTAAGACGCTTGCGACGCCAGGTCCTACCAGGAGACCATCACCTGCGGAACTGCGGCCTATGGAAGAAAAGTGAAAGAAGGTATGCCACGGTTCACTAGGGGGGAGGAAGACGCCCGATATGGAGGGAACTTCAGCCGCAGGCGCGGCCGCGGTAATGCCATTCTCCATGCCATATATACCGGGGGCGACGTGGTTGCCCCAGTACTCAGGAGAGTCACACACCCTGAGTGACTTTAAAGAAAGATTGAGCAGCTTGTTTAAATTGTACCCCCTGTCCGAGGAGCAGCTCAGAGAGAAGTGAAGTCCTGGTCAGCCAGAGACAAAGGGACTGTGAAAGAGATACTGGCCCGCCTAAAGGACACCTTTGACACCCGTATTACAGCTGAGATAAAAATGAAGTTTTATGGGTGCAAACAACGGGCGCAGGACAGTGTACGGGACTATGCTTTAAACCTGCAGGAGGCGCTGAGGGCCATCAAACAGGTAGACCCTTACAGTGTGCGTGATGAGAACAGACTGTTAACCGAGCAGTTTATTGAGGGGCTCCTGTCCAGCGCTCACCGGACACAGCTGCGCATAATGGCTCTGCAAAACCCTGGTCTGGACTTTGCACAATTCAAAGACAGAGCCATCCGGGTGCTACGAGAACCAACACCAGGTGGCGCTACATCCCACCGGCGCCCAGCTATCACCTACCACCAGGAGGTGGCCCCCTTTTCCCCAGAGCCTGTAGGAGCTGATGCACAGACTCTGGACAATGCTCCGTCTACAGACCTGCACCTTCAGGGCCAAGAGCTGACTAAAAGTGTGGCTGCTGTAACGAAAACTGTGCAGGCCCTGCGAGTGTCCCCCAAGAAAAAGATCCAGCTGGCTTCCAGTCCAGAGGACGTCCTGTGGCTACGACAGAGGAGGATTCCACCAACCAGAGGGAGGAACAGCGACCGCTACGACCAGGACGGACAACACATCTGCCGCCGCTGTCACAAGCCAGGACATTATGCAAGGTACTGTAATTTAAACGAGCAAAACCTGGGGCAGAGGGCCAACCCCCAGGCGTAAGACCACCAGGCCCACACAGCTGGCGAGATAAATACGTGGGGGGACGGCCGGTCCTACCTGTCGTGCTTGATGGCATCCCAATGAGCGCGTTGCTGGACACTGGATCCCAGGTGACCACCATCCCCTACATTCTTTACAAACGGTACTGGACTGATTTGTACATAACCCGCCGTCCGGGTGAACATTTAAGCATCTATGCCAGCAATGGTCAGCCCGTACCTCAGGTGGGGTTTAAAGAAGTGACCATAAAGGTTGGCAAAGTAGAGTTGCCATCCCAAGGACTGATAATTGTTGACATTGATCGCCGAGAAAGTCATCCCATGATAACCTTAGGCACTAATGTCATTGAAAATTGTCTTTCTGAGATTATTGTCTTGTTACAGCCAACAGTGGGTTCTGCAGAGAGAAATCAGAGCCCTGATGAGAAGACAACAGGTAGAACTGTCTGGTGGTGAAATTAGCAGCGTCAGGATGAGTGACCCATTCCCCATTGCCATGCCCCCAAGAAGTGAAATGTTGGTATGGTGTCGGGCAGCAATCGGTCTCAGTGGTAGAGATTACCAGGCCCTGGTAGAGCCCGTATACTCCGACAGTAGGCCCACCATCTTGACAGCCAGGGGGGTAGTTGATGTCCACCATGGGAGAGTGCCAGTCCGCATCCTGAATATTGGGGAAAAAGAGGTCTATTTGCCTTGGTATGCTACCCTTGCCAAACTATTCACCGTCAGTAACAATTCCATAAAGACAGTGGAACCCTTACCTCCATCCAAACCGGCGGAGGATAATGGCTCCAAGGGACAGACGGAGGACTGGTGTCAGAAGCTACATCTGGGCACTGACTCCACCCCTCAACACCAAAAACATGGAGTATACCGGGTGGTCCAGGAGTATGAAAGGGTCTTCAGCAAACACCCACTCGATTTCGGGCAGGTGAAAGGGGTACAACACCATATCCCCACGGGAGACCATCCACTCATTAAAGAAAGGTACCGGCCTGTACCACCAGCACACTACCAAAATGCCAAAGGGATGTTACGAGAGATGAAGGAGGCTGGGGTGATAAGAGATAGTGGTAGCCCCTGGGCAGCTCCATTAGTTCTCGTAAGGAAAAAGGATGGCACAATGAGAATGTGTGTAGACTACAGGCAAATTAACCGCAATACACATAAAGATGCATACCCATTACCCAGGATTGAGGAGTCACTAGCTGCATTAAGATCTGCTAATTATTTCTCTACTTTGGATACTAGTGGGTATTGGCAGGTTCCTGTGGCAGAGGCGGATAAAGAAAAGACCGCGTTCACAACCCCGATGGGCCTCATCGAGTTCAACTGCATGCCATTCGGGCTATGCAACGCCCCAGGAACCTTCCAGCGGTTGATGGAGTGCTGTTTAAGACATAAGAACTTCGAGACAGTCCAGATGTACCTGGATGACATCATAGTATACTCCAAGTCCTATGAAGATCACCTGAAGCACCTGGCAGAGGTGTTTGAAGCCCTAGCTGGTTTTGGTCTAAGGGTGAAGCCGTCAAAATGCCACCTGTTGAAGCCCAAGGTACAGTACCTAGGCCATGTGGTAAGCGCTGAAGGTGTAGCACCAGACCCTGACAAGGTCACAGTAATCAAGGACTGGCCAAGACCCTCCACTATCAAGGAAGTGCGGCAGTTCCTCGGGTTGGTGGGTTACTACCGAAGATTTATCCAAGGCTTCACCAAGATGGCGGCACCCATGCAGGACCTCCTAATAGGCCAGTCCAGGAAGGCCAAAAACCCGAAGCCTCCATTCAAATGGGGTAAGCTGGAAGACGAATCCTTCAACAGGCTGAAGATGGCTCTCATGGGAGACGAGATCCTGGCCTACCCTGACTATGGCCAACCCTTCATACTCCATACAGACGCTAGCAACGTGGGGCTGGGAGCGGTGCTGTCCCAGATACAGCAGGGCAGAGAAAGAGTGATTGCCTATGCCAGCAAGAAGCTTCGGCCCACAGAAAGGAACCCTGATAACTACAGCTCCTACAAATTGGAGTTCCTCGCCGTAGTCTGGGCCGTGACAGAGCGCTTCAAGCATTATCTCGCCTCCTCCAAATTCACCGTCTTCACAGACAACAACCCGCTGACGCACCTGGACACTGCGAAACTTGGTGCCCTGGAACAAAGATGGATGGCCCGCCTGTCTAATTATGAGTTCACCATCAAGTACCGGGCTGGGCGCAAGAATGCAAACGCTGATGCGCTGTCCAGGATGCCTAACTTGCCAGATGGGGGAGAAAACCCGGAGGAACTGGAGGAGATAGAGATCCCCCGTCATGGGGTAACCCAGTGCTCCCACTGTGTGAAGAACAGGTGCTCCGCCAACAGAAAGGCCACGTTCAATCCATCACCCCACCATGCATGGGCAGAAACGCAAGATAGTGACCCGGCTGTCCGCCTAGTCAAGGAGTTGCTGACACAAGCTGACTCGCACCCTGATCCAGATGCTCCAGAGGAGACCAAACAGTTGTGGAAGGAGAAGGGCAAGCTATTCATCTATGAAGGGAAGTTGTGTCGAAGAGCCATCAACTCCCGGACACATGAGCTGGTCTGGCAGGTGGTAGTCCCGAGGCGAGATGCGTCTATGGTCTTAGAAGCGTACCACTATGGAGCAGGACACTTTGGCTGGAAAAAGTTGGAAGTCCGGCTACGTGAACGGTTCTACTGGGCTGGCATGAGGAAGGCAATCGAGAGATGGTGTCGAGAATGCGGACCATGCAACCTGAGACGAAAAGACCGCGACAACCAGAGGATTCCCCTGCAGCCCATCATCACCAAACAGCCACTCAAACTGGTAGCCTTGGACCACGTGAAGCTAGCCCCGAGCAGGTCAGGCTATGTCTACGCTCTCACCATCGTAGACCACTACTTCCGGTTCCTGGTAGAAGTGCCAGTAAAGGACCAGACGGCTCAGACAGCCGCCAGAGCTTTCCAACAGCACTTTTGTCGCCCGCACGGTTACCCTGACCGTGTGCTGACTGACCAAGGTCCAGCCTTCGAAGCGGAGGTGTTCCAGGAATTATGCAACCTATATGGCTGCAAGAAAATCAGGACAACGCCGTACCACCCCCAAACCAACGGGTTGTGTGAGAAGATGAACCAGGTGGTAATAGACCTGTTGAAGACGTTACCCCTGGAAGAACGCAGTCTGTGGCCAGAGAAGTTGCCAGATCTAGTGGACCTATACAACCATATCCCAGTGAACTCTACCAACTGCACACCTGCTTACCTGATGAGAGCAAGACCTGGTAAACTGCCCATCGACCTGGACATGGGAGTCCTAACACCAGAGACTGCCTCACCAGATGCAGATTGGGACACTGAGCGGCAGCAACAATACCGCAAAGTGCAAGAGAGTGTTGAAAGGAGTCTGTCGCAAGCGAGACAAAAACAAGAGAAGACTTACAATGAACATGCACCTGCTGTTCCCCTGTTACCTGGAGAGCAAGTCCTTAAGAGGAAGAGGTGACTCCACAAATTGGATGACCAGTGGGAGGTAGAGCCGTACACCATCCTACCCTCGAGTCATGATAACACCAAGGTGTGCCTCATTAGTAAGGATGGAGGAGAAACATCAACAACAGTTTCAAGAGACCACTTGAAGAAATGTCCCGAGCAACTGCAACACCCTAAAGAAGACCAAGAAAGCCCTCAACTCACAGAGGAAGTGGAAGAAATGGTCAGAACGGTACTCGGAGAATTTCCCCGGTCGTGGACGCAAGTGAACAATGCAATTGTTGTGCCAGTCCTTACCTTTCTCCAACCAGCCCCTCAGGAAGCTGCAGAAGTCCCAGAAGAGTTGGAAGAACAGTTGGCCCCGGAGGCAGAAGTTTCATCAACAGCAGACCCGGAGAATCTACCCTCTGCTAACAGTGAACCTGTCGTACCCACGCCAGTAGACCCTCTACAGCAAGTAGAACCTGTAAGTGCCCCAGAAGAGCCTGCTCAAGAAGAATCCCCAGAAGAAGGATCCCCGGCTGGAGCGGAGCTAGAAGGCCCAGCCAATGGTACACTTGTCAGTTCCATGGAGAGGTTAAGGCAGTTTTACAATCTACCCGCACGTAGGACTGACAGGGTAGCAGATAGTGCAGAAATAGATACCATCCACACTCCCGTACTACGCAGATCAACACGTAGCACCAAAGGCCATGCCCCTGTCAGGTTCAGTGAATAAGTAGAAATACCAATAGTATAAATAGTTGCCCCGGGGTATATTATTCTTGTGCGATTTTCATGTATTTAATTATTGATGTGTTTTGCCTTACAATGGACAATTTAGGTGACTTGGACACTTTTCTTGTTGCATTTAGTTACCCGTAGGGGTATATATATAAAAGACTCGGTGGCTGAGGACTTTGAGCAGCCCAAAAACTGTCCTGTAAATAGTGGCACTTGTAAAAGTGCCCCTTCGTGACAGACCACTGAACGAAAACCCGTTGGAGGTGGCCGAAGACGTGGTCCAACACCTGGATCAACTGTGCCCTGCAGCCACCCCAGGGCCTACGTTGAGGGTTTGGGACGGGTCCCTCAGATTGCACCTTGTGCAGTGGAATGGACACCTGGTTGCAGATCATACTGTAACCTGTTAAAGACTGTAATGTTTGTAATATTCTAATGTACCTTGTTTATTGTTACCTGTTATTTTGCAAAATATTCTCAGCCCCGGAGTGCTGAAATTAACTAGGGGGGAATGTGGCACCCCAGAGGGTCTGGTTGACACAGTGGCATTGCTTCCCTTAAAAGAAGTAATGCCATGTCTGGAGACAAGCAGGGGTTTCCTGGTCAGGAACACAATACATGCAACACTTCCTGTCTCCAGGCCAACAAGGGGAGGCACCTCCCCTTGGCAACTGGTATCTGGGGGCAGGGTTAGTTAGTCTCAGTGTGAGGAGTTGAGTTTAGGACATCAAGGAGTGAGGAGCTAGGCACTGGAGCTGGAGATAGCTCGTCCTAACTGGACTACACAGAGAACCGGACAACGGAGTCCGAGGCTGTGGGGAATTCTAGACCCAGCTGCAGATACCATAGGGCAGGAGATTGCAGGTCTCCTGGCCCCCATCAGACGCCCGGAGGCTCAGCAGCACCGAAGGACCAGGACCGCTAAGGCGGAGCGAGGCATCCACAAGGCCCGAGCTGCCAGCCATACGGGTGAGCACAGCACGTTACACTCAGGGACGTGGGCTACAACACAGCTATAAGCAGAGAAGCCAAAAGAGTATAGTAAGGACGGCAGGCCTACAATTCCACCTGGCAAGGAGGACTCTATGCTTGCTCCCAGACTGACCAGGTTCTTATTACTAGCCAGTACTCCAGTCCAGGCCTGTCCAATTGCTACCAGTAAAGACCCTGGGACTGCACTATACGGACTCTGTGGTTATTTCTGCACCGCGACACCCTGCACAACCACCATCATCCACACACACTGCCCTGAAGCTAACTCTTCCTGTGGGGAGTTATTCCACCTTTGCTGCTATACCACCGGCTTCAGAGGACTGTTCCGCAGCGGCGGTCTCTATTAACCGCACTCCACAGGTGGCGTAGTCGGACATTACATAACCTATATACATCTACTACCCTTGGATTGACCACCTGGGTCAAGGACCGGGTCACCGCCATGGTGACTACAACCCCCAGCATCTATAGGCCCGGCTCAGGGTACCCCACAGCCCAGGGGGCGTGTCACATGTACTGTGGATGTAGCAGAGCTGTGTGTGCAGTGTGGATGTAGCAGAGCTGTGCATGTACTGTGGATGTAGCAGAGCTGTGCATGTACTGTGGATGTAGCAGAGCTGTGTGTAGTGTGGATGTAGCAGAGCTACTGTCTGTGTGTGCTATGGCTGTATGTGTTAAGAGTGTCCATATATTTTAGGATTCGCTCATATCTTTTTCTGAATGCATTAGATCCCCATGCACCTGTCCTTCTTTCCTATGCTGGTCTGGAATACTTTTCTCTGTTACTGTACTGGCAGTGGTGTACCAGCCCACGTGGCTGCTGACGTACCTTGCCCTCTGCCAGCATGCCCACTTCTGTAAACCTGATCCCGACTCCCAGACCGGGTCAATAAGCTGCTGAAACTGCTGATGTTTCTAACCAACCTTGTCTCTTCTACACACTATGTAGCCCTATAATTTAATTGTAAAGCAGCATGATATAGCAAAGTACAACATATATGAATTGTGCATGGTGTTTCTTTAACCCCTTCATGTCACAGCTCCTTTTGGTCTTTATGCCAGACCATTTTTTTTGTCCCTTTTTTATCGAAGCATTCCAGAATCCTTGATTTTTTTGCTTCTTTGGCAACATAGTCATATAGGGGCTTGTTTTTTTTTCAGGAATATGATTTGTATTTCTCAGTGGCATCATTTTGGGGTTAATATCATGTATTAACTAAATTTTATTAACTGTTTATGAAAAGAATATAAACAAAACAGCAATTTTGACATTTTAAATTGTACGCTATTTTTTTTTTTGAGCAGTGTATATAATATACACTGCTCAAAAAAATAAAGGGAACACTCAAATAACTCATCCTAGATCCGAATGAATGAAATATTCTCATTGAATACTTTGTTCTGTACAAAGTTGAATGTGCTGACAACAAAATCACACAAAAATCATCAATGGAAATCAAATTTATTAACCAATGGAGGCCTGGATTTGGAGTCACCCCCAAAATTAAAGTGGAAAAGCACACTACAGGCTGATCCAACTTTGATGTAATGTCCTTAAAACAAGTCAAAATGAGGCTCAGTATTGTGTGTGGCCTCCGCATGCCTTTATGACCTCCCTACAACGCCTGGGCATGCTCCTGATGAGGTTGTGGATGGTCTCCTGTGGGATCTCCTCCCAGACCTGGACTAAAGCATCCGCCAACTCCTGGACAGTCTGTGGTGCAACGTGACATTGGTGGATGGAGCGAGACATGATGTCCCAGATGTGCTCAATCGGATTCAGGTCTGGGGAACGGGCGGGTCAGTCCATAGCTTCAATGCCTTCATCTTGCAGGAACTGCTGACACACTCCAGCCACATGAGGTCTGGCATTGTCCTGCATTAGGAGGAACCCAGGGCCAACCGCACCAGCATATGGTCTCACAAGGGGTCTGAGGATCTCATCTCGGTACCTAATGGCAGTCAGGCTACCTCTGGCGAGCACATGGAGGGCTGTGCGGCCCTACAAAGAAATGCCACCCCAAACCATTACTGACCCACTGCCAAACCGGTCATGCTGAAGGATGTTGCAGGCAGCAGATCGCTCTGCACGGCATCTCCAGACTCTGTCACTTCTGTCACATGTGCTCAGTGTGAACCTGCTTTCATCTGTGAGGAGCACAGGGTGCCAGTGGCGACTTTGCCAATCCTGGTGTTCTGTGGCAAATGCCAAGCGTCCTGCACGGTGTTGGGCTGTGAGCACAACCCCCATCTGTGGACGTCTGGCCCTCATACCACCCTCATGGAGTCGGTTTCTAACTGTTTGTGCAGAAACATGCACATTTGTGGCCTGCTGGAGGTCATTTTGCAGAGCTCTGGCAGTACTCCTCCTGTTCCTCCTTGCACAAAGGCGGAGGTAGCGGTCCTGCTGCTGGGTGCTTGCCCTCAGACGGCCCCCTCCACGTCTCCTGGTGTACTAGCCTGTCTCCTGGTAGCACCTCCAGCCTCTGGACACTATGCTGACAGACACAGCAAACCTTCTTGCCACAGCTCGCATTGATGTGCCATTCTGGATGAGCTGCACTACCTGAGCAACTTCTGTGGGTTGTAGAGTCCGTCTTATGCTACCACAAGTGTGAAAGCACAACCAGCATTCAAAAGTGATCAAAACATCAGCCAGAAAGCATTGGTACTGAGATTTGGTCTGTGGTCCCCACCTGCAGAACCACTCCTTTATTGAGTGTGTGTTGATAATTGCCAATAATTTCCATCTATTGTCTATTCCATTTGCACAACAGCATGTGAAATTGATTTTCAATCAGTGTCGCTTCCTAAGTGGACAGTTTGATTTCACAGAAGTTTGATTTACTTGTAGTTATATTCTGTTGTTTAAGTGGTCCCTTTATTTTTTTGAGCAGTGTACTACTTTTTGATCAATGTATATTTTTTTGTTATAGGCATTAACAAAAAAACAATAAACTGCAATTGTTTTTAAATTGTATTTTTTACAAAGTTCCCTATGCAGTATAATTGACACGTTAATGTAATTCTGTGGGTCGATACAATTACCAAATGAATTACTTTTTTTATGTTTTACTACTTTTTCTCAAGAAAAATCTTTTTTTTTTGTTATATTGTGTAGGTGCATTAACTTTTTCATTTTTCTTTTACACAACTGTGTTGGTGCTTGTCTGTGGTCAGCTGTAGTTTTTACTGGTCCAATTTTGGAATACTTATGACCTTTTAATGACTTTTTATTTAATTTAGATACCAAGTATGTGACCCTTTGCTGTTTTTTTTTGTTTGTTTGTTTCTACAAACAAACCATTTTTTATTATTAAAACTGATTTGTGATTTTTATTTTTCATTTTTTTGTAACCTTTTTTTTCTTTTTATACCAATTATTATTCTCATAAAGGGATTTGGACCTGTGATGCTTTGAACACATTGATGTTACACTGTACTACCTATGTAATACAGTGCAATATCTTCCTGACAGTTAGCCAGTCAGGCCCCGCCCCAGACAGAATCTGATTGGCTTAGGGATATGGCAGGTGAAGAGAGGCCATTGTCAAGCCTCCATGTTGCCATAGCAACCATTTGCACCCCGCAGTCGTGTTGCAGGGGTACCAATGGGCTGACAAAAAAAGATCTCCCTTTGTCAGATTCATTACATGATGCTGTCACTTGCTGACAGCTGCATATAAAGAGTTAAAAAGCACTTTGTCCGGCCTCAGCACTTGCAGCAGGAGCCTGCAGCCGATAGCAAGGTGGATCACTATGATCATATACAGTTATATGTAGTACGTCATATAACTACGTCAGTAAAAAGTAGGTAGGAGTATTTAAAACAAGAAAATGATAAGGGTGCCCATACTTATGCACCTGTCAAATTTTGTTTGAATGCAGATTTTCTGTTAGTACAATAAACCTCATTTCAAGGCAGAAACATTACTGTGTCCAACAGTTATTACATATATCAAACTGAAATAGCTGCTGCAAAAACACCAATTTTTATAAAACATTAAGCTTAAGATTAATAGGGGTGCCCAAACTTTTTCATATAACTGTAGCTCCATCTTAAAGTTAATTTTAATAATAACCCATACATACATTTTTGTTTCCCCACTCCCATCAGGGGTGAAGCAATATGGGGTGCAGAGGTCGAAGAGTCCTAAAAGAGCCTTTGCCACATTACTTGATACCAGTAACATTAAAGGCACATGGTAGGTGGAGGCTGTTGCTGATTTTGCATTTCAGCACAGGTTCTTCCTCTGATCCTACTCATACATAACCTAAAGATCATGCAGATAACGCAGTATTTGTCCAATGACACCACAGTATTGTGTAAACTCTAGGCTGGTTTGGGGAGGGGGATGCACCATTGAGTCTGGGTCTTGCAGTGGTGAGTTCTCAGTGCAAACATCATTTCTCATTATCTATTCTAATATCTCCGGCAAACAGATGGGAGAGGAATGAGCCAAGGTCAAGTGGGGGAATTGACTCGGAAATAAGGATTCGTGATGCATTTATGGTTCAGGTATGTTCTTGTAGGAGTAGAAAGAGTGCATGGTAGAGAGATAGATATTAGATAGATAATAGATTGATGAATAGATAAATATAGCTAGATAGATATTATATAGATAGATAGATATAGATACAGAGATAGATAGATGATAGATAATTAGAAAAAAAGAGAAAAAAGCAGCACTAGCAAAAAAAAAATGGGTGCCAAGCCCCCCAGGTACATACCAGTCCTTCAATATAATCCAAAAATGACGGAGGCAGGACACTATACAGCGGGGAAAATAAGTATTTGATACACTGCCGATTTTGCAAGTTTTACCACCTACAAAGAATGGAGAGGTCTGTAATTTTTATGGTAGGTACAATTCACCTGTGAGAGACACAATCTAAAAAAAATCCAGAAAATCACATTGTATGAATTTTACATAATTAATTTGCATTTTATTGCATGAAATAAGTATTTGATACAATAGAAAAACAGAATTTAATATTTGGTGCAGAAACCTTTGTTTGCAATTACAGAGGTCAGACGTTTCCTGTAGATCTTGACCAAGTTTGCACACACTGCAGCAGCGATTTTGGCCCACTCCTCCATACAGATCTTCTCCAGATCTTTCAGGTTTCGGGGCTGTCACTGAGCAACATTGAGTTTCAGCTCTCTCCAAGGATTTTCTATTGGGTTCAGGTCTAGAGACAGGCTAGGCCACTCCAGGACCTTGAAATGCTTCTTACGGAGTCACTCCTTAGTTACCCTGGCTTTGTGTTTCGAGTAATTGTTATGGTGAAAGACCCAGCCACAACCCATCTTCAATGCTCTTACTGATGGAAGGAGGTTGTTGGCAAAAATCTCACAATACATGACCCCATCCATCCTCTCTTCAATACGGTGCAGTCATCCTGTCACCTTTGCAGAAAAGCACCCCCAAAGTATGATGTTTCTCCCACCATGCTTCACGGTTGGGACAATGTTCTTGGGGTTGTACTCATCTTTCTCCTTCCTCCAAGCATGGCGAGTGGAGTTCATACCAAAAAGTTCTATTTTGGTCTCATATGACCACATGCTCTTCTCCCATGCCTCCTTTGGATCATCCAGATGGTCATTGGAAAACTTCAAATGGGCCTGGACATGTGCTGGCGTGAGCAGGGGAACCTTTTGTATCCTGTAGGATTTTAGTCCATGATGGCATAGTGTGTTACTAACGGTAACGTTTGAGACTGTGGTCCCAGCTCTCTTCAGGTCATTGACCAGGTCCTCCTGTGTAGTTCTGGGCTGATTCCTGACCTTTCTCAGAATCATCCTTACCCCACGAGGCAAGATCTAGTATAAAGCCCCAGAATGAGGAAGATTGATAGTCATCTTGTGTTTCTTCCGTTTTCTAATAATTGTCTCAACAGTTGTTGCCTTCCCACCAAGCTGCTTGCCTATTGTCCTGTAACCCATCCCAGCCTTGTGCAGGTCTACAATTTTGTCCCCGGTGTCCTTAGACAGCTCTTTAGTCTTGGCCATGGTGGAGAGGTTGGAGTGTGATTGATTGATTGTGTGGACAGGTGTCTTTTTAATAAAGGTAACGAGTTCAAACAGGTGCAATTGATACAGGTAATGAGTGGACAGTAGGAGGACTTCTTAAAGAAAAACTATTGGGTCTGTGAGTCAGAATTCTTGCTAGTTGGTAGGTGATCAAATACTTATTTCATGCAATAAAATGCAATTTAATTATTTAAAAATCATACAATGGGATTTTCTGTTTTTTATTTTTAGATTCTGTCTCTCACAGGTGAAGTGTACCTACGATAAAAATTACAGACCTCTCCATTCTTTGTAGGTGGAAAAACTTGCAAAATTGGCAGTGTATCAAATACTTATTTTCCCCGCTGTATATGATATATGATAGAAAAAATGGAACACTATTTAATAGTCCATGTGGCGAAGTTTCGGTCCAGTGATGTGACCTTTTTCAAGCTATAGTGTCCTGTCTCCATCATTTTTGGATGGATCATTTTTGGATTAGATAGATAGATCTATACATATGAGATAGATAGATAGATAGATAGATAGATAGATAGATAGATAGATAGATAATGAGATAGATAGTGCATGTGGTTGCACTATTAATCCTTATATGCCAGCTCTTAGACTCCCATGTGCTTGTTCCTTTCTTCCACATGAGGAATGATATAAGAGAAGTAACTGCTGATACATTACATTTACATTAAATCTGCAGAAGTCGTTGCAGTTTCTCATTCATTAGCTCTCGAGCATTAATGCCGCCATTTAATACTGAAAGTTCTGGAATGAATGATTTTGCCATCAGATAAACTGAGATGAAGTGAAATAATCAGCGGGGCCTCTGTGGTCTCAGCTCCATGATTCTACACTTGAGGCCGGTGTGTTTATTTAGAAGTCTGCTCCTGAGGGATCGCCGGCGCTCCTAATACTTCACATTGCTCTGATTGTTCTGGTTTTTAGCCGTCTACATTTGTCCCTTCTGTTTATATTAAGTGGATTCGTTTTAAAAAGAAATTGCTCCATTACTAAAAATCCGACTCCTGGAAATTGTTGAAAACACTTTTATGAATTATATTAAAGGGTGATATTAGCCCTAAGCGAGAGTGAGACTGATTTGTAGATGGAATTCCTATAGAACATAGGATTACTCACCTTTACTATCCGGCTATACTGGGGGGTGCTGGGTAAGTCCATCTGGCCACTGGGTAAAAGTTTTTTCCACAACTAAATACTTCAAGAGTAACTGCACTTTCATGGAACTTTTTAGAATTATTTGTCATTTGTGTGCACACTAGGAGTAACACTATTTCTGACCAATATATAACTGGTATCCCACAATATTTTGCAGTTTTCTCCTTGTCAAAATGACACTACATGGATATATTTGTAATATATTTTTAATCTTTTTTTGTTCAAATCTTTAATGTGTCACTGCTTCATTAAATAACAGCATGATTTCCCCCAAAATATCATAATGCGGGAAGCCATATTGTTTTGAGGACATTCGAGTAGTTGTGATTCACGTGAGGAGCTCAGGACTCCGTGCGACTCTTACATTCCTTGCAGCTGTTCCTTTTGTGCCACTTTCAAGTCAGGTCAAGATTTTAATCCTTTTTAACATTCCTTTGCCTGATGAAATTGTGTCATATAAATTGATTTTGGAGGAATTTTAGAAAACAGCCATTACAACATGTGGTAAAAGTGAAGAGATAAGGCCATATAAGGAAAGACAAATTCTAAATCACCAGTCCATGACATCTAAGTGCAGTTATCCACAAATAATTGAACACGCCATCCTCCAAAAATATTATTTTAAGGAAGAAGCGATTGAAAATCAATCACTGGTCGCAGTAATCTCCTAGCCTTTGCATTTTTAATCGTATTTTTATTCAAGGTTGACCTTATCTTGACCTTTTCTTGTCGGAGCTCTTGAAATGACCTTCAGAAGTTGGGAAAAGAATAATCGAAAAGAAGATACATTTAATCAACTTAATTTTTGTGGGCATTTATATATTATTTCAATTGATCTTATTTTCACACAATGTATTGCTTTTCTTCCAGTCATTGCCAAAACCTATCTATCTATCTATCTATATGTGTATCCATTCACCCACCCACTCACCCATCTCTCCATCCATCCATCCTTCCATCTCTTCATCTCTCCTTCCTTCCATCTCTCCATCCATCCATCTCTTCATCTCTACATCCACCTATCTCTCCATTCATGCTTCCATCTCTCCATCCATCTCTCCATCCATCTACCCATCTCTCCACCCATCCTTCCATCTCTCCATCCATCTCTGAATCTCTCCATCCATCCATCTCTTCATCTCTCCATCCATCTCTACATTTCTCCATCCATCTTTCCATGTCTCCATCCATCTCTCCACACATCTCTCCATCCATCCATCCATCCATCCATCTCTTCATCTCTCCATCCATCCATCCATCCTTCCATCTCTCCATCCATCTCTCCATTCATCTATTCATCTCTCCATCCATCCACCCATCCATCTCTCCATCCATCCATCCATCCATCTCTCCATCCATCAATCTCTTCATCTCTCCATCCAACCATCCATCAATCCATTCATCCATCCATCCATCCATCCATCTCTCCATCCATCAATCTCTTCATCTCTCCATCCAACTATCCATCAATCCATTCATCCATCCATCTCTCCATCCATCCATCCATCCATCCATCCAATAATTTACACAAATCAACATTGAAACTGCAACACCAAGAAGGCAAAATCATTGAATTTTGGAAATCATAGGATGAAGACATGTTACTGATCTGAAAAAAAATTAAAATGAAAATGGCAAAACATCTGGATTTATTCAATGTGGAGCATGAGCACCACGTGCTGAAATCCCCATACTTACAGTATCAGTGAGGTTGTCTGAGGAACGTTCTGCCAGGTTGAATGCACTTGGGAATGGAAATCATCAAGATCTGCTGCTGGCAGCTCCTTTTGAAATTGCTGACCAATGACGTCCCAGATGTGCTCAATGGGAGACAATTCAGAGATGCTGCAGCCATGGTAGCACGTTTAGGCCACTCAGGTTGCTCACAGTAGCACAAACAGCATGCAACCTGGTGTTGTTGTGTTGGAAAACGTCTCCTGGGACATTTTGGATAAATAGAATGTTGCTTTCTTTTTTTATTTGAGATGCACTGGTGCAAAAATGGTTGTGAAAGTCTACATACCCCTCAACGTAAAAGGCACATATGTCAATAAACAAAGAAACAAGAGCCATATACCATATAGATTGGGTAAATACATTCGCTTGTTCTGCTGCGTTGGCTTTGGGCAATGAAGTGGGCTGGAGAAAACCATCTGTACTCACTTTATCTTGTGGCATACTGCATAACAGCTAATTACTGGCAGTTTGACTTGAAATCATTGGACTGTACAGCCACAGTGAACGACTGCCACCTTGCAGTATAATTCCACACTGAGATTGATTTATTGCCAAGCTGCATATGTAGCAGGTCAAAGAAAGAAATGCTGCAGGCCGAAAACAGAAGATCTTACTCGATTAATCCAGCGGTGCATAAAAGAAAACTAAAAGCAAAAGGGGATTGTCATATTTCAAACAGTCCATGATACTTCACAGACAATGCCATACCGGGGCTTCAGCACGCGATTTATTGCTCCAAAACAAATGTTTATCTCCTCAAAAGATAATTATGAAATTTATATAAAAGGGGGGTGATCACATCTGTTCAATGAGACATTCTTTGCCAACGTTTGCAATAGCCAGGTGGCTAATGGCTTCTGTGATGACTACACAGCGCAACATGCAAGCATCCATAATGTGTTGAGTCAGCAACGAAGCAAATGCAAGCAATATTGGGTATATTGTGCATTATTGGCACCAAGGTCAGGGGGATTCTACAGGAATAATGCATTTAAGAGGTAGATAGACATATTAGGGTAGAAACACCATGATATATCTACTAAAGTGCAAGTCTAGTGGCCACAAACATACACTATATGGATAAGAGTATTGTGTCCCCTCTACATTACACCTACAGGAGCTTTTATCACCTCCATCCATCCATCTCTCCATCCATATCCCCATCCATCCATCTCTCATCTCTACATTCATCCCTCCATCCATCCACCCATCTCTCTACCCATCTCTCGTCTTTACATCCATCTCTCCATCCATCCATCTGTCTCTCCATCTTTCCATCTCTCCACCCATCTCTCCATCCATCTCTCCATCCAGCCATCTCTCTATCCATCCATCTCTCCATCCATCCATCTCTCCATTCATATCTCCATTCATCCATCTCTCCATCCATATCTCCATCCATTCATCTCTACATCCATTTACCATCTCTCCATTTTTTCATCTCTCCACCCATTTCTCCACCCATCTCTACACCCATCTCTCCATCCATCCATCCATCCATCCATCCATCCATCCATCCATCTCTTCATCTAAATTTATAGCCATTAATACGGACTAGGTCCCTTTGTAGCTTTCACTCTTCTCTCTACTAGATTTTAGAGGTGTCTGTGGGAATTTTTGCTCCAGAAGAGCATTTTTGAGGTCAGACACTGATGTTGGAGGAGCGACCAGGCTCATGATTTCCATTTTAGTTCATCCCAAAGGTTGGGTGAGGTTGAGGTCCGGGCTCTGTGCGGCAGGTCATGTTCTTCCACACCAAACTCCCCCAAACAAGCCCCATCCTTCAGATGTGAACAGAGCCTAAAAAATGTAAACACTGTGATGATAATAGTTTGTTAGAAGCTGAGTACATAAAACTTTAACAAGCCTCTTCGACAGCCCTAAAATTAAGTTCACTTATGTAAATGAGTCAATCAGTTTAAGACGGTGCATAATGAATGCAGCTGGATATCTAAATCCTGCAGGTATCTATTTACCATAAAATAAAGGAGTCTTAGTGAAAGCAAAATGTGGTGGTCCTGATTTCAAGTTTAAAGAAAACTTTATAATTATTTCATCAGTACATCCTAAAAATATTAATCTAGAGCAGTACCCCCCCACTCTATTCCCTAAATAAATTGGTGGTCACTGGGGGATTGACCGCTAGGACCACCACTGATCCCGAGAATGAGGTTAGACTGAGACATCATTGTAACGGTAACACTTTCCAAAAATGTTAGTCTTTTTTTACCCATGTACCGTGAACCCACTGCATTTGTAAATCCTGTTCTGTGACATCCCTTTGTGAATTACTTCTGTTTTGTGAATAACTATCGTTACTGTGACATCACTGTGTATTATTTCTGTACTGTGACATCACTGTGTGTATTATCCCTGTACTGTGACATCACTGTGTGTATTATCTCTGTACTGTGACATCACTGTGTACATTATCCCTGTACTGTGACATCACTGTGTGTATTATCCCTGTACTGTGACATTACTGTGTATATTATTCCAGTACTGTGACATCACCGTGTTTATTATCCCTGTACTGTGACATCGCTGTGTATTATTCCTGTACTGTGACATCACTGTGTACATTATCCCTGTACAGTGAAATCACTGTGTATTATTCCTGTACTGTGACATCACTGTGTACATTATCCCTGTACAGTGACATCACTGTGTATTATTCCTGTACTGTGACATCACTGTGTACAAAAGTCCCTGTAGTGACATCACTGTGTATTATTCCTGTACTGTGACATCACTGTGTGTATTATCCCTGTACTGTGACATCACTGTCTTTACTATCCCTGTACTGTGACATCACTATGTGTATTATCCCTGTACTGTGACATCACTGTGTGTATTATCCCTGTACTATGATATCACTGTGCTTATTATCCCTGTACTGTGACATCACTGTCTTTACTGTCCCTGTACTGTGACAACATAGTGTTTATTATCCCTGTACTGTGACATCACTATGTGTATTATCCCTGTACTGTGACATCACTCTGTGTATTATCCCTGTACTGTGACATCACTGTGTTTATTATCCCTGTACTGTGACATCACTGTGGTTATTATCCCTGTACTGTGACATCACTGTCTTTACTATCCCTGTACTGTGACATCATCGTGTTTATTATCCCTGTACTGTGACATCTCTATGTGTATTATCCCTGTACTGTGACATCACTGTGCTTATTATCCCTGTACTGTGACATCACTGTGTACATTATCCCTGTACAGTGACATCACTGTGTATTATTCCTATACTGTGACATCACTGTGTGTATTATCCCTGTACTGTGACATCATTGTGTATTATTCCTGTACTGTGGCATTACTGTGATTATTATCCCTGTACTGTGACATCACTGTGTTTATTATCTCTGGACTGTGACATCACTATGTTTATTATCCCGGTATTGTGACATCATTGTCTTTACTATCCCTGTACTGTGACATCACTGTGTTTATTATCCCTGTATTGTGACATCACTGTCTTTACTATCCCTGTACTATGACATTACCGTGTTTATTATCCCTGTACTGTGACATCACTATGTGTATTATCCCTGTACTGTGACATCACTGTGTGAATAATCCCTGTATTGTGACATCACTGTCTTTACTATCCCTGTACTGTGACATCACTGTGTGTATTATCCCTGTACTATGACATCACTATGTGTATTATCCCTGTACTGTGACATCACTGTGCTTATTATTCCTCTACTGTGACATCACTGTGTTTATTATCCCTGTACAGTGACATCACTGTGTATTATTCCTGTACTGTGGCATTACTGTGATTATTATCCCTGTATTGTGACATCACTCTCTTTACTATCCCTGTACTGTGACATCACTGTGTTTATTATCCCTGTACTGTGACATCACTGTCTTTACTATCCCTGTACTGAGACATCACCGTGTTTATTATCCATGTACTGTGACATCACTATGTGTATTATCCCGTTACTGTGACATCACTGTGCTTATTATCCCTGTACTTTGACATCACTGTGTACATTATCCCTGTACAGTGACATCACTGTGTATTATTCCTGTACTGTGACATCACTGTGTGTATTATCCCTGTACTGTGACATCACTGTGTATTATTCCTGTACTGTGGCATTACTGTGATTATTATCCCTGTACTGTGACATCACTGTGTTTACTATCCCTGTACTGTGACATCACTGTGTTTATTATCCCTGTACTGTGACATCACTGTGTGTATTATCTCTGTACTGTGACATCACTGTGCTTATTATCCCTGTACTGTGACATCACTGTGTACATTATCCTTGTACAGTGACATCACTGTGTATTATTCCTGTATTGTGACATCACTGTGTGTATTATCCCTGTACTGTGACATCACTGTGTATTATTCCTGTACTGTGGCATTACTGTGATTATTATCCCTGTACTGTGACATCACTGTGTTTATTATCTCTGTACTGTGACATCACTGTGTTTATTACCCTGTATTGTGACATCATTGTCTTTACTATCCCTGTACTGTGACATCACTGTGTTTATTATCCCTGTATTGTGACATCACTGTCTTTACTATCCCTGTACTATGACATTACCGTGTTTATTATCCCTGTACTGTGACATCACTATGTGTATTATCCCTGTACTGTGACATCACTGTGTGTATTATCCCTGTATTGTGACATCACTGTCTTTATTATCCTTGTACTGTGACATCACTGTGTGTATTATCCCTGTACTGTGACATCACTGTGTTTATTATCCCTGTACTATGACATCACTATGTGTATTATCCCTGTACTGTGACATCACTGTGCTTATTATCCCTGTACTGTGACATCACTGTGTTTATTATCCCTGTACAGTGACATCACTGTGTATAATACCTGTACTATGGCATTACTGTGATTATTATCCCTGTATTGTGACATCACTCTCTTTATTATCCCTGTACTGTGACATCACTGTGTTTATTATCCCTGTACTGTGACATCACTGTCTTTACTATCCCTGTACTGTGACATCACCGTGTTTATTATCCCTGTACTGTGACATCACTATGTGTATTATCCCTGTACTGTGACATCGCTGTGTATTATTCCTGTACTGTGACATCACTGTGTACATTATCCCTGTACAGTGACATCACTGTGTATTATTCCTGTACTGTGACATCACTGTGTACATTATCCCTGTACAGTGACATCACTGTGTATTATTCCTGTACTGTGACATCACTGTGTACAAAAGTCCCTGTAGTGACATCACTGTGTATTATTCCTGTACTGTGACATCACTGTGTGTATTATCCCTGTACTGTGACATCACTGTCTTTACTATCCCTGTACTGTGACATCACTATGTGTATTATCCCTGTACTGTGACATCACTGTGTGTATTATCCCTGTACTATGATATCACTGTGCTTATTATCCCTGTACTGTGACATCACTGTCTTTACTGTCCCTGTACTGTGACAACATAGTGTTTATTATCCCTGTACTGTGACATCACTATGTGTATTATCCCTGTACTGTGACATCACTCTGTGTATTATCCCTGTACTGTGACATCACTGTGTTTATTATCCCTGTACTGTGACATCACTGTGGTTATTATCCCTGTACTGTGACATCACTGTCTTTACTATCCCTGTACTGTGACATCATCGTGTTTATTATCCCTGTACTGTGACATCTCTATGTGTATTATCCCTGTACTGTGACATCACTGTGCTTATTATCCCTGTACTGTGACATCACTGTGTACATTATCCCTGTACAGTGACATCACTGTGTATTATTCCTATACTGTGACATCACTGTGTGTATTATCCCTGTACTGTGACATCATTGTGTATTATTCCTGTACTGTGGCATTACTGTGATTATTATCCCTGTACTGTGACATCACTGTGTTTATTATCTCTGGACTGTGACATCACTATGTTTATTATCCCGGTATTGTGACATCATTGTCTTTACTATCCCTGTACTGTGACATCACTGTGTTTATTATCCCTGTATTGTGACATCACTGTCTTTACTATCCCTGTACTATGACATTACCGTGTTTATTATCCCTGTACTGTGACATCACTATGTGTATTATCCCTGTACTGTGACATCACTGTGTGTATTATCCCTGTATTGTGACATCACTGTCTTTACTATCCCTGTACTGTGACATCACTGTGTGTATTATCCCTGTACTATGACATCACTATGTGTATTATCCCTGTACTGTGACATCACTGTGCTTATTATTCCTGTACTGTGACATCACTGTGTTTATTATCCCTGTACTATGACATCACTATGTGTATTATCCCTGTACTGTGACATCACTGTGCTTATTATCCCTGTACTGTGACATCACTGTGTTTATTATCCCTGTACAGTGACATCACTGTGTATAATACCTGTACTATGGCATTACTGTGATTATTATCCCTGTATTGTGACATCACTCTCTTTATTATCCCTGTACTGTGACATCACTGTGTTTATTATCCCTGTACTGTGACATCACTGTCTTTACTATCCCTGTACTGTGACATCACCGTGTTTATTATCCCTGTACTGTGACATCACTATGTGTATTATCCCTGTACTGTGACATCGCTGTGTATTATTCCTGTACTGTGACATCACTGTGTACATTATCCCTGTACAGTGACATCACTGTGTATTATTCCTGTACTGTGACATCACTGTGTACATTATCCCTGTACAGTGACATCACTGTGTATTATTCCTGTACTGTGACATCACTGTGTACAAAAGTCCCTGTAGTGACATCACTGTGTATTATTCCTGTACTGTGACATCACTGTGTGTATTATCCCTGTACTGTGACATCACTGTCTTTACTATCCCTGTACTGTGACATCACTATGTGTATTATCCCTGTACTGTGACATCACTGTGTGTATTATCCCTGTACTATGATATCACTGTGCTTATTATCCCTGTACTGTGACATCACTGTCTTTACTGTCCCTGTACTGTGACAACATAGTGTTTATTATCCCTGTACTGTGACATCACTATGTGTATTATCCCTGTACTGTGACATCACTCTGTGTATTATCCCTGTACTGTGACATCACTGTGTTTATTATCCCTGTACTGTGACATCACTGTGGTTATTATCCCTGTACTGTGACATCACTGTCTTTACTATCCCTGTACTGTGACATCATCGTGTTTATTATCCCTGTACTGTGACATCTCTATGTGTATTATCCCTGTACTGTGACATCACTGTGCTTATTATCCCTGTACTGTGACATCACTGTGTACATTATCCCTGTACAGTGACATCACTGTGTATTATTCCTATACTGTGACATCACTGTGTGTATTATCCCTGTACTGTGACATCATTGTGTATTATTCCTGTACTGTGGCATTACTGTGATTATTATCCCTGTACTGTGACATCACTGTGTTTATTATCTCTGGACTGTGACATCACTATGTTTATTATCCCGGTATTGTGACATCATTGTCTTTACTATCCCTGTACTGTGACATCACTGTGTTTATTATCCCTGTATTGTGACATCACTGTCTTTACTATCCCTGTACTATGACATTACCGTGTTTATTATCCCTGTACTGTGACATCACTATGTGTATTATCCCTGTACTGTGACATCACTGTGTGTATTATCCCTGTATTGTGACATCACTGTCTTTACTATCCCTGTACTGTGACATCACTGTGTGTATTATCCCTGTACTATGACATCACTATGTGTATTATCCCTGTACTGTGACATCACTGTGCTTATTATTCCTGTACTGTGACATCACTGTGTTTATTATCCCTGTACAGTGACATCACTGTGTATTATTCCTGTACTGTGGCATTACTGTGATTATTATCCCTGTATTGTGACATCACTCTCTTTACTATCCCTGTACTGTGACATCACTGTGTTTATTATCCCTGTACTGTGACATCACTGTCTTTACTATCCCTGTACTGTGACATCACCGTGTTTATTATCCATGTACTGTGACATCACTATGTGTATTATCCCGTTACTGTGACATCACTGTGCTTATTATCCCTGTACTTTGACATCACTGTGTATTATTCCTGTACTGTGACATCACTGTGTGTATTATCCCTGTACTGTGACATCACTGTGTTTACTATCCCTGTACTGTGACATCACTGTGTTTATTATCCCTGTACTGTGACATCACTGTGTGTATTATCCCTGTACTGTGACATCACTGTGCTTATTATCCCTGTACTGTGACATCACTGTGTACATTATCCTTGTACAGTGACATCACTGTGTATTATTCCTGTATTGTGACATCACTGTGTGTATTATCCCTGTACTGTGACATCACTGTGTATTATTCCTGTACTGTGGCATTACTGTGATTATTATCCCTGTACTGTGACATCACTGTGTTTATTATCTCTGTACTGTGACATCACTGTATTTATTACCCTGTATTGTGACATCATTGTCTTTACTATCCCTGTACTGTGACATCACTGTGTTTATTATCCCTGTATTGTGACATCACTGTCTTTACTATCCCTGTACTATGACATTACCGTGTTTATTATCCCTGTACTGTGACATCACTATGTGTATTATCCCTGTACTGTGACATCACTGTGTGTATTATCCCTGTATTGTGACATCACTGTCTTTATTATCCCTGTACTGTGACATCACTGTGTGTATTATCCCTGTACTATGACATCACTATGTGTATTATCCCTGTACTGTGACATCACTCTGCTTATTATCCCTGTACTGTGACATCACTGTGTTTATTATCCCTGTACAGTGACATCACTGTGTATAATACCTGTACTATGGCATTACTGTGATTATTATCCCTGTATTGTGACATCACTCTCTTTATTATCCCTGTACTGTGACATCACTGTGTTTATTATCCCTGTACTGTGACATCACTGTCTTTACTATCCCTGTACTGTGACATCACCGTGTTTATTATCCATGTACTGTGACATCACTATGTGTATTATCCCGGTACTGTGACATCACTGTGCTTATTATCCCTGTACTGTGACATCACTGTGTACATTATCCCTGTACAGTGACATCACTGTCTATTATTCCTGTACTGTGACATCACTGTGTGTATTATCCCTGTACTGTGACATCACTGTGTATTATTCCTGTACTGTGGCATTACTGTGATTATTATCCCTGTACTGTGACATCACTGTGTTTACTATCCCTGTACTGTGACATCACTGTTTATTATCCCTGTACTGTGACATCACTGTGTGTATTATCCCTGTACTGTGACATCACTGTGCTTATTATCCCTGTACTGTGACATCACTGTGTACATTATCCCTGTACAGTGACATCACTGTGTATTATTCCTGTACTGTGACATCACTGTGTGTATTATCCCTGTACTGTGACATCACTGTGTATTATTCCTGTACTGTGGCATTACTGTGATTATTATCCCTGTACTGTGACATCACTGTGTTTATTATCTCTGTACTGTGACATCACTGTGTTTATTATCCCTGTATTGTGACAACATTGTCTTTACTATCCCTGTACTGTGACATCACTGTGTTTATTATCCCTGTATTGTGACATCACTGTCTTTACTATCCCTGTACTATGACATTACCGTGTTTATTATCCATGTACTGTGACATCACTATGTGTATTATCCCTGTACTGTGACATCACTGTGTATTATTCCTGTACTGTGACATCACTGTGTACATTATCCCTGTACAGTGACATCACTGTGTATTATTCCTGTACTGTGACATCACTTTGTACATTATCCCTGTACAGTGACATCACTGTGTATTATTCCTGTACTGTGACATCACTGTGTACATTATCCCTGTACTGTGACATCACTGTGTTTATTATCCCTGTACTGTGACATCACTGTGGTTATTATCCCTGTACTGTGACATCACTGTCTTTACTATCCCTGTACTGTGACATCATCGTGTTTATTATCCCTGTACTGTGACATCTCTATGTGTATTATCCCTGTACTGTGACATCACTGTGCTTATTATCCCTGTACTGTGACATCACTGTGTACATTATCCCTGTACAGTGACATCACTGTGTATTATTCCTATACTGTGACATCACTGTGTATTATTCCTATACTGTGACATCACTGTGTGTATTATCCCTGTACTGTGACATCACTGTGTATTATTCCTGTACTGTGGCATTACTGTGATTATTATCCCTGTACTGTGACATCACTGTGTTTATTATCTCTGTACTGTGACATCACTGTGTTTATTATCCCTGTATTGTGACATCATTGTCTTTACTATCCCTGTACTGTGACATCACTGTGTTTATTATCCCTGTATTGTGACATCCCTGTCTTTACTATCCCTGTACTATGACATTACCGTGTTTATTATCCCTGTACTGTGACATCACTATGTGTATTACCCCTGTACAGTGACATCACTGTGCTTATTATCCCTGTACTGTGACATCACTGTGTTTATTATCCCTGTACTGTGACATCACTGTGCTTATTATCCCTGTACTGTGACATCACTGTGCTTATTATCCCTCTACTGTGACATCACTGTGCTTATTATCCCTGTACTGTGACATCACTGTGCTTATTATCCCTCTACTGTGACATCACTGTGCTTATTATCCCTGTACTGTGACATCACTGTGTTTTTTATCCCTGTATTGTGACATCACTGTCTTTACTATCCTTGTACTGTGACATCACTGTGTTTATTATCCCTGTATTTTGACATCACTGTCTTTACTATCCCTGTACTGTGACATCACTGTGTTTATTATCCCTGTATTGTGACATCACTATGCTTATTATCTCTGTACTATGACATCACTGTGTTTATTATCCCTGTACTGTGACATCACTGTGCTTATTATCCCTGTATTGTGACATCACTGTGTTTATTATCCCTGTACTTTGACATCACTATGCTTATTATCTCTGTACTTTGACATCACTGTGTGTACTATCCCTGTACTGTGACATCACTGTGTGTATTATCCCTGTACTGTGACATCACTGTGCTTATTATCCCTTTACTGTGACATCACTGTGTTTATTATCCCTGTATTGTGACATCGCTGTTTGTTATGCCTGTACTTTGACATCACTATGCTTATTATCTCTTTACTGTGACATCACTGTGTGTACTATCCCTGTACTGTGACATCACTGTGTGTATTATCCCTGTACTGTGACATCACTGTGTTTATTATCCCTGTACTTTGACATCACTGTGTTTATTATCCTTGTACTGTGACATCACTGTGCTTATTATCCCTGTACTGTAACATCACTGTGCTTATTATCCCTGTACTGTAACATCACTGTGCTTATTATCCCTGTACTGTGACATCACTGTATTTATTATCCCTGTACTGTGACGTCACTGTGTTTATTATCCCTGTACTTTGACATCACTGTGTTTATTATCCCTGTACTGTGACATCTCTGTGCTTATTATCCCTGTACTGTGACATCACTGTGCTTATTATCCCTCTACTGTGACATCACTGTGCTTATTATCCCTGTACTGTGACATCACTGTGCTTACTATCCCTGTACTGTAACATCACTGTGTTTACTATCCCTGTACTGTGACGTCACTGTGCTCATTATGTCTGTACTGTGACATCACTGTGTTTACTATCCCTGTACTGTGACATCACTGTGCTTATTATCGCTGTACTGTGACATCACTGTGTTTACTATCCCTGTACTGTGACATCACTGTGTGAATTGTCTCTGTACTGTGACATCACTGTTTATATTCCCTGTAACATGACATGTCTGTGTACATTATCCTTGTACTGTGACATCACTGTGTGCATTACGCATGCGCTATGATATCACTATTAAGAATCCCTCTACTGTGACATCACTGTGTTTATTATTCCTGTACTGTAACACCACTGTGTGTATTATCTCTGTATGTGACATCACTATGTTTATTAACCTTATATTATGACTTCACCGTGTTGAGATATCATTCTAGAAAATATTCAGGTTCCATGACATCACTGAGACAATTATTATATTATAGATACATAAAAAAGAAAAAATAGGATCTCCACATCTTTCGTATTATCCACCCATCTTTCCCACATAAAGTTTTAATTGTGAGCTACGCCTGGTTTCCTTTTCACTCTCCATTCCCATGAGGCTGTTTTGGCACATAGAGAAGTAAGACATTAGTGATAGGTACCATCCATATTGAAAGGTCACCTTGACGTGGTCGGATGGCTTTTGCGCTCTTTGATCAAAAAACACTAAGTACCTTTACATTTTTAACATTTGCAGCAATATTAGAGTTCCTCTATTCATTAATCGGAGTGTGCTGACACATCATGTATGTATATATTCTGGATAGAGTATGAGGTTGCAGTTGCACCTAATAACTGGTAGCTGAGGTTGCCCAGTCCTTTGGTTCCTATGCTAAAAGTGAGCACCTACCCTATGTAATCCACGTTATAGATTTTGCATTGGCCCCTAACATAAAACATTTTTCAAGATACCCAAATATTGGACCATAAAGCTGGACAGAACTTATTAAATGCCCTTGAAATTGCCTAAGTCTGATGTGACGACACGGCATTTCATCTTAATTATCTTGACGTCTTTTTTCAGTAGGATATTGTCTGAACGTTGACTATTGAATTTATGTGTTTTTCTTTGGTTGCTGTTTAAAAAAAATGGAGATTATGCAATATTTATGCAGCACTTTTACATTTTTCCCCACTACAGTACTAATCTACAGTGCAGGAAATGCAATTTTCTTCTCATTACAGCTTTTCCTTAAAAGGGGAACAAAAAAATGTGTCTTCTGAATATTATGCTTTTATCTAAAAATGTATTCTATTTTTCCCATTCCTCATAGCAGCTGTACCCGCAGACACATCAGACTGCACACATAACAAATACTCTAGTTTAACAGAAGCTTTTAGCCTGAAATCCCCCGCGCAGGCAGTACATCAAGAAGACACATTAGAAGGAGCAATTAAACATTTAACTTCTGGTAAACTGAGCTCCAGATTGTCTGAGAAAGCGTAGAAATGTGTGACGTGAGGGCCACTGGGTACGGTCTTTTATCCAATATGATTTACAAATATAATGAAATAGGATGGTGAAAAATAAAAAGCCTCGCAAGGTCTAGATTAATGCTTTTGGGACATTAACAGTTATGCTGTAATTATAGAAGTATGTCGGTAGTTTTATCTCATTAAGGGGGAAGTCTCATCTGAAAACCTCCTTTCGGTATGCCCTATAAGTGTATCCTGAAGTCAAGAATGTGGGAACACAGACCCTTAAAGGGAAGCTATCATCGGAAAAGTACATATTGTTTAAATCAGGCTTGAATTTTTTAAATATTGTTGCCAATATTTTTTTTAATATTACATTCTGTATTAAAACTACAAAAAAAAAATGATGAACTTCTAATTTCCTCACTGGCCAAAGGGGATTTTTAGACTCATACTTTCTATTGTTATAAGAAATGCACATGTACATTAGCCACAATGGCCAGAGTCCGACCATATCATTTGTATTAAAGCATCTAATGAGCGTGTGCAAATGTCACTGTGCAAGGAGGAGGAACAGGGGGGAGCTGTGACGTCGCCTATTGTGATTGGTGGATCCTGTGCTATCAGCTGTGTATAGAGGTGTTACCTGTCATTGTAATCCTGCCTCTGCTGATAAGGAGTATGCTGAAAACTCTTCATGAAAGAACAGGAAGTGTGAGTCTAAAAAAGTCCAAGGGGCCAGTGTGAAAACTGCAAGATTACTAATATTGTTTTTTAAAATACACATTGTAATTGAAAAAAAATACATGTAACAGAAAAAGCTGATTTAAAGCAATAGGTCATTTTCTGATGATAGCTTCCCATTAAGCCAGGAGCAGTTCTTGGTCTGGAGGACCGAAATGAGTGATCACATTTAATACTCAATTTACCCTCTAGTGTCCACTGAAGAAAAAATAAGAAGCTAATGACAAAATACGTTTTTCGTTTCCCAAGTGTTTACATGAAAAGTGTGGTGGCGATACGTCCTTACAGACTGCATGGTGCTGATGTATTCGGCCGGCCAGGACCAGATGTTACAGAGTTCGGTGAGACAATAATTCATAAATAAACGTATTTTTACTGAAGAATAATTTGACATGAACTATATACAGCAGATAGTAGGCATTCTTCTTCAAGGACGTTACTTGAACAATAAGTGACATCATCACGGACAGTTTTTTCTTCCATGAAAGCACTTTATCTTCCTCGGTTACTTCCTCTACTCTTTGAACAGCCCAGCACACTACTTCGAAATCTTCCCTCATTCTCAATAACGTCACTACAGTTCAATAAACAAGAGTCCTATACTCCAACCCGTGCTTCTGAGTCCTTTTCTCCGTAGGAGAATTTCTGTGCCAATATGGCGGCTACTCAGCTTCCTTTCCTACTGACTCCTCTTGATTACCACAAGGGGCATTTTCTCTTCCTCTCGCTTCACTTTCCCTTTTCGTTCTGTTACCTTTCTGGCATAAAACGCCGTACTGTCACGCTAGGCTTCCTGCCCCAGGCCCCGATACTTCTTCCTTCACTTTCTCACTATTTCTGTTCCGACTGCAGACTGCTGCTCACTTTTCTTCCTGGTGCCTCTTCTCTACAGGGTCTTGCTATCTAGCACCTTTGTCTCCCTCTTGTCACAAGGACACCCACTCCATGCGGTTCTGATACTCAGCCACTACTACTGCAGGCTCCTCCATTTCTGACGTTCTGAATTGAAACTCTCCACTGTCTCAGTACCTAGCCCCAAGTCTCAACTGTTAGCTCTAACTATCCCTATTAACTTCCTGCTGCTGGGAGGAACACGACCTATCTATACAGATTATAATCATACAAATTATAATTATTAATCATTCAAACGAACACATTGCAACAACATACATGTCTTCAAGGGGGAACATGGACAACATCTCCACCTCCTTAAATCTCAGTGATTGCTGCATCAGCTCTCTGATTAAAAGGGGTTGTCTGTGATAAGCCAGAATTTGTGATTTTGAGCACCCCACAGATTCAAGTGGATATAAGGGTGGTTGAAGTGATCAACACTTTTTTAAGTTTCTCTCCCTATTTAAAACTTTGAGGGCATGACATTGTCTAAAACGAATAACCTATGGTCCTGTTTGATCACAACATTTGTGCCTGTTTTTTGTCTAGTTGTTTTTTTGTAAATTTTTTTTTTCTTTTCATGCAATTGATTATTTTTTGTGTCTTTTTTCAATTTTCTTATTTGACATGTGCTTGCCTGTTTTTTTCAGATTTGTTGGTGGAATATAGCAATTTAAGCCTGATTCATCAAGTTCAAGACAGGAAGAAAACCCTTTTTTAACTTTGCACCAAATTTATGAACCACATTCGCCACTTTGATCACTTTGGTGCCAAAAAGCAGCAACAAATACCACAAGACAGAAAAGGAAAGTGACTTAAAAAACCGGCAGATATGATGAATCGGGGCCTTTGTGTTCACAGTATATGCATTGTAAGGTGGAAACAATCAACAAGTTGCTGATAATTGATCTATTCTTTTCATGATCTGCCTCTATTTCATAGACATCAGAGAATTGATTTGAGGTGAAGTGAATTTGACCCAAAATATTTTCTAAATCCTAATTTTTTCGACTCACTTCAGGTGATCAAGCAAAATGCCGACTGGCCAGTTGCCAATTTGCTGCATTATAAAGGCCTGAGAAGGGGTTAAAAAAGTAAAAAAAGAAGAAGAAAAATACTCCCTTTGTCCTCACCTGTCCTGTCGTGCAGCCCCACTCCACTCATGTTCCACTCAGTGTCTTCTTCAGTCCGATCACCTGTCATCTTCTCTGGACTGTCTTCAGTGTCTTCAGGGACCTTGGCATCTATGGCATATTTTGGCACCAAGCATCTCTCTCACCTGGCTAAGCATGACATCGCACGATGCACTTCATGTGACATCATGACATGTGACATGTGATGTCATAGCCTAGTAAGCAAATGAGGCTCCAAATGGATGACAAAAGATGGCAAAAATGGCCCAGTGAAAGCCACACTGGAGACCGGGCCAAAGAAGATGACTTGAGTCGAGCTACCTAACGGGAAATGATACTCAAAAAATACAAGCCCAAAATAATCAATATGTGCCAAATAAAACCCTAAAGAGAAATAATAGAAATAAGTAAAGGGAGGATGATAAGGATTCACATAATTATGATGATGCACAGTGGTATAAAATACACTTTAAAAGTACCCGAAGAATGTTTTGCGTCGCACTCCCTGATGAAGCTTAATGCGAAACATACCTCGGGTTCGTTTTGTATTTTTTGAGTATCCGTCTTCAATGCTGAAATTACATATATAATTAAACCCTTAATTAAATTGTGGCATTTATACCCGGGAGCCTGCTATCATTTCCTACCTATTGTGACAGAGTCACTGGTGACATATTTGAGGGGAGATGTGTTTCACTGCGGCTACAAGCTACAAATTTCCTCCAGCATGTTATGTATTGGGGGTTAAACTACCATTTTAAAAGGGAGTGTTTTTTGTGAATGACATCGAGAAGGGAGGGAGGTCATTCACCATATCTCCACCTCAGGGTGTGGCTGGGCAAGTTAAATGCTCAGTCACTGTTTTTTTTTCTCTGGTGCAGTCTGGAGAAGGAAGTCTCCAGACTGTGCATGGAAGCCAGAGAGCTCCATAGAAGGACTTTTGTTTGGTGAAACTTCATTGTGCTACTTGGAGTGGGCGAAACCCCCCCTAACCTATGGACTGTACTATACTATATCTTTTTGTTTTTTATTATCCCGGAGAGCATGTGTAAGAGGATGCCAAGGACGGTCATGCGCCTCTTCCCTCTATGTGCACATAATGTCTTACTCTATGTTTATATATGAGCATGTATATGACCTAATGTCTGATGGGTTACTTACAGGGTCAGTATAGGTTAAAGTGCAGGTAGAGTAGTATATTAGTAGAAGGGTAGTGCAGAGGTGGGCACTATAGCATAGAGAGTATGCAGTTATAAGTTAGGAAAGAGTTAAGGGGTTAAGGAGCTGCTCCAGTGTGGGAGGAGCAGGTTCAGTGTACAACTAAAGGACTTCCTGATTGCAGGCAGTTCTAGTGGGAGTTGGAGAGTGAAAGAGATGTGACAGAGCAGTAGTTGGAGGTTCAGGGGGCACCATTAGCATGGCCTATCCAGCAGCAGAGGAACGTCGGTCAGATACTCTGAAACAGACTTTCCATTAACGTCCGGGGCCTACGGTTCACAGGAGCCAGGAGAGAAGCTTGTCTCAAAAACCTTTCCAGAAGGGGAAGTTGGGCACGGAATAGTACAGAGAAGGCAGTACGGGACTCTTAGAACTGTGAGTGTCTCATAGGCCAAAAAGGTCGACTATGGAAGGGACAGCTCAGGACAAACGGACAGTAAACATCACTACGTGCAGTGCAATGGACGGTAACCCTGGAAAAGTATGTGATCAATGCTGCATGCTGTATGAAGTTGAATTTAAACGTTCAAGTAAAGTTCTTTTTTATAAAACGGAGTGGAAATCCCTAAATATGTATGCGGCAGTTCCTGAGGTAGAAGAACCGAAGACAGTAGAGACCTGTGACCGAAACGTGAGTGTTACACACCACACACACAGCACAGGAGTATTGGGACATTTGTCTTTGTCAGGGAGCCAGGGTATGGGAACACAGCAGCCCCTCGCCACAACTACCACCCTGAGCCCCTCACAGACGTGTTTTATTTTGTGGAACCCTGCTGAGGTTTCTGCGGTATATTAATAAACCCACAGAAAGTTAACCCAAGACGTGTTTCCTGTGTCTGCCTCTGTGAGAGCCAAGCAAGTCTAGGTGCCACACTATGTTTAGTATTTTAAATTCTATCTACATTTATTATTGTTTTTAATAATTACTGTATGTAATTTAATAAAGAATATATATTTTTTATTGATATTGAGCCTTGCATATTTCTATATAGGTTTTTATTCAATTCTTGAGTTCATAAAAGTGTATATGAAAGATCTGTGGATCGGCTTGGTTCATATGGATTACTTTTTGCCGAGTCAAAATCCTCTTATTGAACCTTTCAGCAGTAGCTAGACTACTTGCTGATGGTTTCCACCTAGAATCAATCTTTTTTGCATAAAAAAAAACTTAAACAAGCAAAATGTTATTGAATGAGTGTTACAAAGAGGCGCAAAGCAGTGATAAAGAAAGGGAAAAGCCTGGCAAACTAATTTACATGACAAAACTACATGCAGCCTAATTGGTTTAAACTGCAATTAGACGTTACGCAGGTTGGATATCTGTGAATTTCCTGCACGGTATGTCAGGCGCACAGCAACATCCTTAAATTAACCAGCTCTTTGGAGAAATTAAATTAAAACTATGAGTTTTTGTGCGTTCTCTCCGTGAAAGCCTTCATGCAATATTTTAATTTTAGAAAGTGTCTGGTGTCAGATTTAATGGTGAAACCCGCAATGTAACTTTAAGTACTTTTTATTATGAGACTAAAGTAATTAAATGTGTTAAAACACCTCCATGCCGTAGTCTTGTTGCCAAAAGTAATCCAATATTGACTGGCCATTGTACCTCGGCATAATGAGAGTTCTTTCAGTACATGGCCGGGCTCCAGGAGTACAAGGCGGCCGCGAATATGACGTTTTATCTTTTATTTATCTAATAATAGAACTTAATTATATTCCCAGAATAAGAGATGTGCAGCGCCAGCAGGATGATGAGATGTGGAAACTTTTATTAGATATGTCTCCAAAATATATACATTTCTATGCTGTTAGAATAAACAGCTCAGTCATTACAGAGAGAAAATTTATTATAAGTACCCCCTGTGACGACTCAGCGTCAATGAGGAAAATATGGTGCGGGGGTGAACTATTCTTAATTATGCCAGATGTATTATTTCTTTGTTCAATAAGTCAAGGGACATGAGCCATTGTTTCACGTGAGACTGTCCAGTGCCCCTTTTTGCATGCTAATTGGTGGAATGCCTGCTGATTATGGATTACATCAGCCCCTGTGGTGTGCTAGTCTGCATCATTTGGGGGACAATTATGCAGTCTAAGTGAACTAGCGAACAATGAAGAAACAACCATGATTATCTCCCCCAATCCTATGGGACACTATGCCTTGAAATGGGAGCTGAGAGATATAAAAAGGGTCCTGCTACAGTCACCAGTGTGATTCTACAGGACTTCAGCCTAGGGACCGTGGTTCCAGCTGGGGGATTACAGAATAGCTTCACTGCCCAACACTGAGCCAACAAATTCGTTTGGAGAACCTACATTGGGATAATCCAGTCACCTTACCACATACCTCACTGTGCTCGGTTAGCTTCCTAAGCTTGCTACCGCTACCTCTTCTCAATGGGTGCCCGCTAAAAGCGGGGTACTGCTGGTTGGGGTAGTTGGCCCTTGATGCCCGAAGTCGCTAATCCCTGGTGAGCCAGCAGAAGGGTGAGACTGTCTCTTGTGCCATCCTGTGTCCTTGCTGGGTATGTACTATATGCTAATAACTGTTGGTGACCCAATAAAGTCTTACTGGAGTTTGGTACCCTCATTCTGTGTTGTCTGAGTAGTGTTCTGTCCACGGGGAAGGCGTACGGGCATTCATTGGAATGAGCCCTGGCCCATGCGACCTTTCTAAAGACAGCCAGTCCAGCAGACAAGAGCACCCACTGACCATTGTGTCTCCAAACGCCACCTCACCCTGTACATATTGTACATATGGGATTGCACATTATGTACAGGGTGAGGTGTCGGTAGAATTGAGAGGACACCAGCTAGGGATAGGGACATTCAGCATTCGGCTCCCGCTGCTCACGAGCCCTATAATGGTCACATGGCCTTCTGTCATTGGCAATATGCCACTGATTGTCTCTAATTTAGAACCCCAAGACAAGTTGATAGATTATACAGACAAACCAGTGACTTCAATAGAAAGTGTGTAATGCCTAATTTCACCTCTGGGGGCACTGCACGGCAGGTAATCACTTGCTGCCAGGCTCAATCACAAAAGGGAGCTGTAACTTCTTAATCAGCTTTTTGGGGAGGATCCTTTAGAAAAAGTAATTGTCCAAAGGAACAATTTGTTTCCTTCTGTTTTTACAGGTCTATAAATTGATATTTTCATAATTCTAAGTAACCAATTTGACAAAGAATATGAGAGAATGGTAAATCCATCATAGCAAATTATATGGCCTAGATTAAGGGTGGTCTTCTGAAAGAGTGTGACCTTTCAGAGAGGTTTTTTGGTACCTGTAAAATATGCCATCATAGAGGAAGATTAATGGTCATCGATAGCTTATTAACATTCCTCCCCAAAATGTGTTATCCCTCCTCATCACTATCCTCTGTGCCTGGTTTTAAGACAATGTGAAATGGTGGACATCCCCTTTAAGAATAACAGTGATAATCCATGTTGTAATTTGAATGGAAATGCAACAAACAATAACAGATCAGGTCTGGCGAAAATATAACCGGTAGGAGTCAATGAGGAACAATCTGCGGATGTTTCTAAACAGCGTCCTGGAGATTACCTACAGAAGTAATAACGGTGTTAAATTATCTCTTTTTCCGGATGTTATTACAGAAGTTTGAGAGACCACGGAAAGGTCAATATTAATAGTTTTATTAAATTAAATATTTAAGTAAAGAGCTCAAGAGACTCCTTTAGCAAAGATCATTAAATATTCATAAATTAGAGATTCAAAGAAAGTCAGCTTCAGATAAAATCAGTATAAATAAAGGGAAAACTAATATCTGCTGTATTTCTGTCTATTTGTTTTACTATTATACATATCATATCTATCTGTTATCTATCTAACTATTTATCTATCTATCCTTCTATCTAAGTGTCACATAGTCTGTCAGTATACTGTATACACTTTACCTTTTCTGAAAAGCCACAGAGGCTGCAACACCATTAGGCAAAAAGCACCACTAACTAAACACCATGAAGACCAAGGAGATCTCCAAACAAGTGAGGGACAAAGTTGCTGAGAAGTAAAAGTCAGCGTTGTGTTAGTCAAAGCCCAGACCTTAATCCAATTGAGAATCTGTGGTCAGACATGAAGATTGCTGTTCACCAGAGGAAACCAACTAACTTGAAGGAACTGGAGCAATTTTACCTTGAAGAATGGGCAAAAATCCCAGTGGCAAAATGTGGAAAGCTCATAGAGACTTATCCAAAGCAATGTTTTCAGTTATTTTGTCCTATTTGTTGTTTTTTTCACAATAATAAGAAAAACAATTGTTTACAGTTGTAGATATGGTCCTTACATGAACTGATGCAAACCTTAAAAAAAACTGAAATTCCAGGTTGTGAGGTAGCTAAACTCGAAAAATGCCATGGGGTGAATATTTTCGCAAGCCACTGTATCTAATATCTACTATCAACTATTGATAGATGACAGTTGGTGCTCATAAAGTTCTAAAGAAAGAGCAGTGAAAGGGGGAGATAGAGGCAGACACAGACATTCTGCTGAAATGGAATTTAAAGGGAACCTGTCACCAGAAGAAATGCTCCTTTAAAGGAGAATTATTTGAAACCTTTACATGAGCACAATCTGGGTGTATTATGTGAGCGCTATATCAGCAGTATTACATTCACACCATATGGCGGGATGGTAACATTATATTACTTTATGTTTCATTTTCTTGTCTTCTGTCCTGGACACATAATACCAGCTGTGTACTTAAAGAGAACATTTTCAATGTCATGTGTCAACATTTGCCAATGTCATACAAAGGGCACCGTACGGCGGTATTCTGCGGGCATATACAGTCTCATGCTCTAATATACATTTTTAGCTGCTCACATACGGTACAGATGGAAGATGCAGAAACGTCTCCATTCTCAGCCTTTCTCATATCACTTTTATAAAGTAAAATCATCCAGAAAGCGGAGCACTGAGAGAAGCCTTTTAATGTACTAATCTCCAGTCGCACATTGATAGCACAGCGATGAATTCCATTTGTGTAAAACATGTGTTCGCTGTTGCCGTAATTATCCACACATATGAAAATCATTGCAGGCATGAGTCAACAGAGCGGCCGGATCACATGGAGATGAAATGGCTGGGTTATCGGGATCAGAGGGTCCGCGCTCCCAGCACGCCGATATCTCCTGCTACGATCTGCCCCATAAGCTCCGCACATGGCACATCCCGGGGAGATCTGTGCACGGATCAATACATCTGCTATTAATATTCTGCAGGAAGGAAAATACTCATAATGGGAAAGAAAAAAGCTTGATGAGCTCACTGAGATCTAAATAATTCCATAGGTTACTATAGGTGGAAGTCCCTATAAATAGGATCCATGAACTGTCCTCCTGACTTGTCCGTCTTAGGGAACACTAATTAGTTATCCAAAAAAATAACAATTCTGTATCGTCTTCTCCTAGAACCCTGTTATTGCTGTTCCTCTGTTGGACATTGACAATTGGGTTTTGGACCATGTTCACACAGAGTTTTTTTTGAGAGACAAATCCAACTAGTTTTTAAAGCAGAAACCACTTCAGGAAACACTTCTTTTTTTAGGAATTTTTGGAGAAGTTTTTCTTCTCCTTTGGAGTTTTTCTTCAGCCTTTTCATTGGACTGTGCCTAGTTTTAAAATTCCAACAGGATCCTCTTCAAAGAAGTGACAGGCGCTTATTGTTTTTCCAAACCTCTTCAGAAAAAAAAATAAAAGCTCCAAAAACTCCTCATATGTACTGCAAAGTGGATTTCCCATAGTAGGAAGAGTTTTCCAGGCGATCAAAACAAAAAAAAAAGTCTTCGAAAAACTCTGCGTAAACATAGCCTTACCATTTCCCATGTTATCGGGGCCTGCCACTAAGTCATAATATGCTGGAACACAAGGAGATTGGAAACACCCAGTTTTCAATGTATTCATGTATTTGCAGGAGGAATAACAGCAGTGCAGGACATTGTAGAGTTCTAAGAAAACATGTTCCAGAATTGTGATCTTGTCCTTGAGGAACACTGGTATTTACTAAACAGACACATCAGGAGATCTGACAAGTCCTCTTTAAGAATTGAAGTGCTCAATAAACACATGCCGTCCAGACTGACGCCTTCCCAGTGATATTGGCGCTGGGTCTCCCAGTCGCCTCATGACCGCTGCAGCTAATCTACAGTCATTGAGTGGTTGCAACCTTCAGTATTCCATTTCAGGGGACATCTCCAATGACAGAATACTGAAAGGCTGCAGCCAGGAGACACAGCACCGACACCTCTGGAATGGCGCCCGTCTGGAAGGTCAATAAGGGTTTTTCCAGTAGACAACCCCTTTTTTAGGTGTTATCTAAAATCATGAGTTATCCCCTATCCATAGGATAGGAGATAATTTGCGGGTCACTGGGGGTGAGACAGATGGGACTCAAAGCAATCCCAAGAATGAAGCTCCGGAGCATCATCTTGAATGGAGTAGAGGTGCGCATGTTCCATTCATTGTCTACGACACTGCCAGAGAGTGACACTAACCCATATCTAGCAGTCCCATAGACAATGAAAGGAAATAAAGCATGCCAGCCTCTGCGCCATTCTCATTTTTGGGGCTTCCGGAATCCATTCTTGCTATAGGTGTGAGACCATTTAGTTGGACCCCAAGAGATCAGCAAGTTATCCCCTATTTCAGATAACTTGTGATTTTGGGAAAACTCCTTTAAGACAACTACATACACTACTACTGTCTTAGATTGCATGTGCACAGCCTCCTTACTGAGAAACCATTGACCATCCATGGTGCACTCTATGGATCTTTGAGCAGCATTTTATTATAAGGCTATAGTGCTCTAAAAGAAATGTGTCCAATGGACCATGTTATAAATATCTGGATGCCTCCTGAGCCAAGGAGCTGTAAAGAGCCCCATTGAAGTCTATGGACATCCTCCTATTACAGCTCCAACAACTTGTATGTATGTACCGCCATGGGCACAAGGCCTTCTGCTATAGGCACATATATAAAAAATAAAAATGTAGACATTTTGTACAGTGCAATCCAGGGGTGGACATTCCATTTATCGCACAGTGGCCAAGAGGTCAGAGGCCACTTCTACCTCCGAAAGAGGTGGAATTGTGCATTATGATGAGCAAGTGGACTATAAAGGACCTACAGTATATATTATTCTTGCACAGGGGCCACTTGTGCATTATATATAATCAATGTATATCATCCTGAAACGTCATCCTGGCACAGAACAATATGACAGACCAAAGTGGACATTACTGGTCAAACACTGCAGTCGAAAAGCCAAGTACCAATGTCCATTACAAGCCATCACAGCTGATACCAAAGAATTACAATATGCGATGTCATACTTTTATTTCCATATGTATCATAACTGCTCTCATATGAAAAAGTAACTAAACTTGTTTTTAATAATATTTTCCAGCATAAAATGTAATGAAACTTTGTAAATAATTTCATTAGGGGATTATACTTCATTCCTGTAAAAAAATGCATTAAGGGGCTTCCAGGCCTCTGATTTTCCCCCGGTCGATTTCCCTGCCTTCAGCTGCACTAATATAAAAAGGTACTGATTTGGAGTACAGATGATGACAGTGATGGGTCAGCCCTGCCTCTGTGTATCACTAACTCTGGGGAAGAGCTGCTGCAGGAGATTATTCTGATAAGTACAACATTCAGAGGAGGAGAAAAGTGCTGACCTCTCACTGCCATCATCTGTACTCCAAATCAGTACCTTCTGATATCAATGCATCTAAAGGCAGGCAAATGATGCAAGCCGCTTACATGCAATTTTTTATACAGGAATGAAGACAAATTCTCTAAAAAAAAATGATTTTCAAAATTGCATAACTATCCATGCAGGACAAAATTATTAAAAAAATGAAAATGTAATCACTCTAATTTCTCTCCCAACACATGATGTTCGAAAACTCCAAATTCTTCAAAATTCAGAAATTTCTAAAAGCGTTCCTCTCCACAATATAACATTCTACCATTTGCAGAATTTAAAGTATGTTTGACTCATGCAGCAAGCTCCACAAGGAAGATCTTATAACATGGCCTACCTCCATAACGAGCTCTCCAGGACCTTCCCAGTGTCGGCATGATAGTACTTGGTCAGTATGAGGATGACCTGTAGAAGAGACACAGATATTAGTACAGCAGAATTATTAAGGACCAGCAGGGTGGACAACAAGAACTGTCATGGTTGTGTGTCATGTCAGATAAGTGAATATTTTGAAATTCGCATTCGCTAGATTTGTCAAATTTTTCTAGGAAATTCGATTTGCGACAAATTGATACGAAAGTACTGCAAAACCCTCAATTGACCTGATAAACACATATGACATTATTCTTTTTTCCTCATTCACTAATCTTCTCCACTGCTGTGCTGTCACACACTATCTGTACAGTGTTTTATAGATTTATCTCCCTTTATTTATGGCTAAGCTATGAGATGTGACATTATCTCTCTATCCAGATTCACCACAAAATGGTAGCTGCATTCCCTGCCACGTCTTTTATACAGGCTATGATAGTATGTCCTGATTAGATGTGCTATATCACGTGATGTGATAGCTGCACGGTATTATGGGGAAGCCCATCCCAGGTCATGTGATCCTTGTCTGGTTGATGCAATCTTTGGCAATGTGTAAAACAGCAAATCGAATTGACATTTTTGGGGGGTAATTTGCAGCGTTCAACGAATTCCTAAAGTTTTAGTACAAATTTCGTTCATCTCTAATGTCATGTAAATGCATTAAATCAGAAGTCTCCAAAATATATCAGGGTGACCCCCAGAGAGATGATAGACCATGTGGACCCAGGCCCTGAGACTATAATAGCACCCAAAGGTCTAGCAGAAGACAACCCACATGTGGAAGTGACTGTGGAGTGATCGCTCGGAACTGAGTAGTTTTCTTATGGGGTAATTCACACTTTATCTCTTAGTTCTTACAGACATGTTCTGTGTGTACAATGGAAATTCTAAGTAGATGTGTACATATTCTGTATAGATCAAGGATGGGACCTCCGAATATTTTTCTGGTGGACCAGAAGTTGAAGCAAAGCCGAAAAGTTTAGCATGAAAGTTGCCAATTGTTCATGAAATTTTTGCAATGCAAACAACGCTTCAATATTACAAGTGCTTGATATATAATCCTGACCCACGAAGCAATAACCGCTGAAATTCTCCTTAGTCTGGTGTTGACAGCCTGTCATCAGGTTCTGACCGAGGCGCAAAAAATCCATAGTGCTATGATAATATCTGCAGCTGCCAATGGCTTTATGCAGGGGTCAGTGAACCATAGATGAATATGAATAATGTTGAATTTGTAAAATAAAAATTAACAAAAGGTTGGGAAGTCTGCTGTCCAGAGCTCGGCCTGAGAACCAGAACTTTTTCTGGGACTGCTATAATGCCAATCTAGAGGGGAAAAAAATCTAGTCTTCTGTGTGTGCACAGAAGGTCTCCCCTTCCTTTTCACCAGTCTTTGACAGCCAACACTCCCTGGTCAGCAGTGGAGACTGGGCGATGGCATAGCTTTGTAGAGGCCATAATGGCAGTTGCATCGGGTGCAAAATTCTTAGGGGTGCAATACTTCAAAATACAGCAGTGTATTCTTATTTTAATCTATTTAGAAATTTTGCACCCCTAAGAAGTCATGCATGCCTTAGACTTCGCGCCACTTTGAACTGTTTTGGTGCTAACATATCAGCGATGCACTTGGATCCTGTGGTAGAGCAGGGAGCCATAGGTTCCCTCCCCCACTACTGTTCTCCATCTGGATCCTGCGGTAGAGCAAGGAGCCATAGGTTCCCTCCCCCACCACTGCTCTCCATCTGGATCCTGTGGTAGAGAAGGGAGCCATAGATTCCCTCCCCTACCACTGTTCTCCATCTGGATCCTGTGGTAGAGCAGGGAGCCATAGGTTCCTTCCCTCACCACTGTTCTCCATCTGGATCTTGTGGCAGAGCAAGGAGTCATAGGTACCCTCCTTCACCACTGTTCTCCATCTGGATTCTGTAGAAGAGCAGGGAGCCATAGGTTCCCTCCGACACCACTGTTATCCATCTGGATTCTGTAGAAGAGCAGGGAGCCATAGGTTCCCTCCCACACCACTGTTATCCATCTGGATCCTGTGGTAGAGCATGGAGCCATAGGTTCCCTCCCACACCACTGTTATCCATCTGGATTCTGTAGAAGAGCAGGGAGCCATAGGTTCCCTCCCACACCACTGTTATCTATCTGGATCCGGTGGTAGAGCAGGGAGCCATAGGTTTCCTCCCACATCACTGTTATCCATCTGGATTCTGTAGAAGAGCAGCGAGCCATAGGTTCCCTCCCACACCACTGTTATACATCTGGATCCTGTGGTAGAGCAGGGAGCCATAGGTTCCCTCCCCCACTACTGTTCTCCATCTGGATCCTGCGGTAGAGTAGTGAGCCATAGGTTCCCTTCCCCACTACTGTTCTCTATCTGGATCCTGTGGTAGAGCAAGGAGCCATAGGTTCCCTCCCCCACCACTGCTCTCCATCTGGATCCTGTGGTAGAGAAGGGAGCCATAGATTCCCTCCCCTACCACTGTTCTCCATCTGGATCCTGTGGTAGAGCAGGGAGCCATAGGTTCCTTCCCTCACCACTTTTCTCCATCTGGATCTTGTGGCAGAGCAAGGAGTCATAGGTACCCTCCTTCACCACTGTTCTCCATCTGGATTCTGTAGAAGAGCAGGGAGCCATAGGTTCCCTCCGACACCACTGTTATCCATCTGGATTCTGTAGAAGAACAGGGAGCCATAGGTTCCCTCCCACACCACTGTTATCCATCTGGATCCTGTGGTAGAGCATGGAGCCATAGGTTCCCTCCCACACCACTGTTATCCATCTGGATTCTGTAGAAGAGCAGGGAGCCATAGGTTCCCTCCCACACCACTGTTATCTATCTGGATCCGGTGGTAGAGCAGGGAGCCATAGGTTCCCTCCCACATCACTGTTATCCATCTGGATTCTGTAGAAGAGCAGCGAGCCATAGGTTCCCTCCCACACCACTGTTATACATCTGGATCCTGTGGTAGAGCAGGGAGCCATAGGTTTCCTCCTCTCACACTGTTCTCCATCTGGATCCTGTGGTAGAGCAGGGAGCCATAGGTTCCCTCCCCTACCACTGCTATCCATCTGGATCCTGTGGTAGATCAGGGAGCCATAGGTTCCCTCCCGCACTACTGTTCTCCATCTGAATCCTGTGGTAGAGCAGGGAGCCATAAGTTCCCTCCTCCAACACTGTTCTCCACCTGGATCCTGTGGTAGAGCAGTGAGCCATAGGTTCCCTCCCCCTCCATCCTGTACACCTACACCATAATAGATGTCCGCATCCTATTCCTGGCGGTACTATGATGTTACTGCACTCGATGCCTGTGCCAGACCAGGGGAGAATAAGACTTGGTTGCTTCAATTGAGTATAAACATTATATTTTTGCGCTGGTGGCACAAAGGTGTCTCTATTATGTGGTGCCCCTGCGGGTTCAGTCGCCACAGAGGTACTGAATCCGTGGTGCCCCACTCTCTGGTACGGAAAGGGTACAACCCGGGACCCCAACACCTGCATCCAACACTACACTGCTCCAGGCCTGGCAGGAAGGGCAAGATGCACTGTGTTTCTGCTGAGCCCTGTCCCTGGCTGGAGTGGGGGGAACCAGAACCAAGTAGTGGGTGTGGGCAGAGAAAGGAGTTTAGGGGAGCATTTTGTTAGGAGTATAAATAGGGGGATCCATCTTAGTCAGGAGTAGACAGTCAGGGGAGGAAAGTGTGTGGAGCAGGTGCTCTGCAGGAGCTCTGCTCCAGAGTGGGCCTAGTCAATGAGGCTCAGCAGAGGAGAGAAGAGGAGGGGAGCAGAGGAGGAAGGCTCCGGTAACAGAAGAGGTCCCAGGGGTACGGAAGGAGCAGGAAGCCACCCGTACGCTCTAATCTGTTAAGTGTCAGAGGGACCAAGCCGCAAGAAGGGAGCTGGTCGCTGGGCTAGTTGTGTCACTTCAAGTCTCGGCTAGGAAACCGGAGGCTTCTGACTTTTATGGTGCAGTTGCCATATTCACATCCGAGTAGCCAAGAAAGGTAGCCGTGTAGGATCAGGGAATTCCAGGTGACCCTGAAGGATCCAAGGACGCCATCTTGGGGCTCAGTTTGTGAGGCGCAGGGCAGGAGGGAGAGAATCAGCGTGGAAAGTCGGCTGAGGAAAGGAACATATAGAAAGGGGGTCCCGATAAGTACTCTCGAATTGCCGGAGGGACTTCTGAACCCCTGCTTGGTGAACGTAACGCGACGCCGGAAGCGGTAACCTGTACAGTGTACCCGAGGTACCTAAAAAGAACTGTGAGTAAACTCGGATGACTGCACTCCACTGTATCTGTCGGTTATTGCCGCTGCGCCATCATCCCTCCTACGTTACAACGCCCTGCATCCCTTCTATCAACCCTGCCCCGGGGGCCCGCTCCGCCTGTGGGGAGCAGAAACATCCCAGCTGCTATCCCATCACCCCCCGGACGTCTGCAGCAGCGCTGGTAACCATTACCAGAAACCACAGGTGGCGTCACGAGACAAACTGTTAACAAAAACACTAAAACCCCTTTTAAAGAGTGACCCAAAGGACGGGCCCGGTAGCCGACTGCCGTGATATCCTGCAAAGAAGGTAAATGCCCGGGTACTGAGTCTCCCCCATATATCCCCCTGGGTGAGTCAATTATATAAGAGACTCTAATGGGACATTAATATTTTCTAAAGGGACACTCAGGGGACACTGGCAACCATGCTATGCCACTGAAACTGAGCAAATATCACTTGATTCCTCAACCAAATCTTTTCAAACAATGGTAAAGATACGACCCCTGCACTGTACTCTTTTCATGATTTTGGCAAGAATTTCTGTTCAAGGGGCTTAAAGAATAAAGGGGATTTAAATTTTTTATATAAATAAATCAGCAGTATATGAAAATAAGAAACTTTGTAATTTATCAGAGAAATCTGATTCTTTCTCCTCCTGGACTGATCTTTCATTCTCAAAATTCTCAATTCACGGGTAAAATCTGTCTACAGTGAATTGAGATTATTCCATTACTGAGATAGGAGATGACTATTGGTGCTCATAAAGTTCTATGTAGAGGGGAGAGAAAAGAAGGGAAGAGCTAGAGGCAAAGCTCCTCCCTTCCCTCCTCCCTTCTACATAGAACCTTATGAGCACAAACTGTCATCTCCTATCTCAGTAATGTAACATTCTGTCATTACAGAATACAGATTTTTCCCCAGGAATTGTTAACTTTGAGAATGAATGATCCGTCCAGGAGGAGAAAGAAGCAGAGTTCCCTGATAGGATATATTACAAAGTTGCTTACTTTTATATGTACTATTTATATATAAAATCGAAAACGATGTTATTCTTTAGGCTGAGTTCACACGATGCGTTTTTCATGCGTTTCCGCGGCGTTTTTGCAGTTGCGGAAACGCCGCGGAAACGCATGAAAAACGCATGGTAGAAGGGCAGCAATGTTCCCCAATTGAAATCCGCATGTGCTGTGCCCATGATGCGGATTTTTCCGCAGCGTAAACGCTGCGGTCAAAAATCCGCAGCATGTCAATTAATTTTGCGGAAACGCTGCTCTTTTGCCGCCATTGACTTGCATTAGACCGCATGGAATCGGCATCACTGTATATGTTGATGCGCTTTTCATGCGGTCTAATGTGCGGATGGTACCCGGGTGTGGAGGAGAGGAGAGTCTCATCCAGACCCAGGTACCATTAAAAAAAAAAGAATAAAATAAAAAATATATATATTCTCACCTTCTGACGGCCCGAGCAGCGCTCCTGCTTGATTCCCCGCACTTCGCGGTTGAATGAAGAAGGACCTTCGCTGACGTCAGAGTCATGTGACGGGTCACGTGACGCTGACGTCGGAAGGTCCTAAAGTCTTCACTGCCGGCAGCCGGGACCGAGCGAAGCAGGACACCGGGGGCCATCAGAGGGTAAAGTATATATTTATTTTTTATTTTTTGACATTCACACACTATATAAATCCATGCCGGTTGCATGGATTTATATCGTGTGACCAAGTTGTCAAGCACTTTCCAAGTGATGCTAAAAACGCTTGGGAAGCGCTTGTCAACCCGCATGCGGAAATGAAAGTGAAGACCACTTCATTTCCGCATGTCCCTGGCAGGAAACCGCATGTACAATCCGCATGTACAATCCGCATGCGTTTTTTCCTGCCAGAGAGATGCAGAAACGCTCAGGAAAAAATCCTGAGCATTTCTGCATCGTGTGCACATACCCTTAAAGGAATTCTCCATTACTGCAGCTTTGTTTCTATTCTTAGGACAGGTTATAACTGTTTCATTAGTAGTGGTCTTGGCTATAAGACCCCCACTGATCAGCACAATGAAAAGGGTGTGCTGAATGCCATGATCCAATGCAATTTGCACATGGGATTATCTGAATCCACCTATCCAGACACGGGGGCTTTTGTTTGATGATGGACATTATATACTACAAATTCTATTTCCTACCAACTAAAGACAAAATTTGCCAACTAAACTCTAAGCACGAACAACTAGCAAATAGGCAATCCCTGCATTTGTCACAGATGTCTGACAGATGTGACACATGCAGCCACGATGACACTTTCATCGATGCCGAGCACGCCGAAAATAATCGGTGACCCGAGTGTGTTCGCCGAAGGGGTTAACAATTCATACTCGCTCAACACTAGTCTCAAATGATCAAAATATGTCAATTTTGGCTTTTTATATTTTGAATTATTTTTTAAGAATGTGCAGGATAATATGATATTTTTTAAAACTCTGAACTTCTACAGTCTTTATACCAAATATGTTAATTTTTTTTATCCACAAAATTGGAAAAGAAAGTAGATTGGAATTTTTATGTTTTTTTAAATTTTACTTTGCAAAAATGAGTTGATCTATTTTAAATAAAAAATTGAATCCCCTTTGGGGACTTGATCACTTGTACAATTCACTGTTACAATTCTATATAGAGGTGTATGTTTTAAGAACAAGTAGAATTAGAATTATCAGTGGTGAAGAACTTGCTTTGTCTTCTCTTGACGTCAAATTTAAGATTAGAGAAGAATATCAAATAACAGTAAGTCGGTCTAGGTTATATTTCAAAGTCAGATCCAGGATCGTCTAGACACAAAGGTTTCCAACGTTTGCTGTTATGATTAAGGAAATTAAAATGCTCGATCGCAAAATGGATAAACCATTTGGAAATGCAGCCATGTCGCCTCCAACACAGAATATTCAGATGCTCAACATAAAAAGCTGCTTAAAATAGGGCATATTTTGGGTATGTGCCCACGTCGTCTTTCACATGCTGGTGTACCGGCAGAATTTTTGCTATTGGAAGTCACTTCAGGAAAATGTGGGCTGTGTTTATCCTGAGTCTTCTTTGACAATTTTTGTGCAATTTTTGCAGATTTTTTTTCAATTACAAACATTAGATAGTGGCATCTTCAAAGCGGGAGCCGCTAGAAGATTGGACCGGTCACTTCTTTTAGCTGATTTATGGCTTTCGAAGCCTGAAGCAGTTAAAAGAAGTTAAAAAAGATGGAACATGTGGGCAGTAAGTCGTTTTAAAATTGCAGCACATATGTTCATTCCATTTTTTGGCATTTTTTAGAGTTTTTTCAGGCAGGTTCCATACGGAATCCACCTGAAAAAGAAGTTGTTTGCACATACCCTTACTAATCTTTGTCTGATCTTAGACATCATAAATTTAGGGTCTGATTCATCATTACTTTTGAGGCTTTTTTACCTGGAGTAGAAATGGTTCTAAGAGTTATTTTTTTTTATTTGTCCCTTATTCATTATTAATTCTGCAACTTTTTTTCCTGTTTTTTTTTTTTGCTTGGTTTTTCCTGTTTTTTTTGCCCTGACATTGTGGTTATGGTTTCCATGATCCAGATATTCTAGCCTTTTTCATCTTATGCAACTTTTTGAAATAACAATATGTACTCCAGTATCCTAGCGGAGTACAGAATGTGTCTAGCAGGTGACATTTTTAGACTTATTCAAAGGATTCTTATTCTAAATCCCACAATGAGTATTTGGTGTTTTTTTTTCGCTGCGTATTTTCGTGCATAAAAAACGCAGCGTTTTATAGTTCCATCAAAGTGGATGTGATTTATAGAAATCTCCTACATTTTTTTGTGGATTTTCACCATAGACTTAGACTAAAATCACATATGTGCTGTTATTGTATTTCCACATCGGAAACTCACTAAAAACACTTGTAATCCGCGTATGACTTCATCAATAAAGTTTTATCAGAGCTAAGTAACAGGAAGCATCCAAAACAAGGTGTTTCTTTATAAAATATGACATACTAAAAAGAGACAAAAACCGCGACAGAAAATTTTTTGAAAAAAATGCATGTAAAAAAGCACACTCAAAAACGCAATAAAAAAAATGTAAAGGAACCTAATTTATCTAACAGGTGCAGAAAAGAAAATCTGCAACATCAAAAACTCATCAATTTCTCAATAAATCGTGCAAAAGAGCCGAATGTTGCGGGGAGGAATAACGTTTATTTCCTCCTGGCAGAGGGGCTCTCAGTGTGGGCACCACACGGCGTCAGAACGCTATTAAGCTGCAGATTAACCCCATATCTGCAGGTTAATAGCGTTATTTTACATGACAGGTTCCCTTTAAGTTTATGAAGCATTGTGTGCAATTTGTGAAGAATTTGGCACAAAATCCTTCAGTGCAAAAATAAAGATAAAAAAATTACTGTAAAAGAAAACAAAAAACCCCCATTCTAAAAATGCATCAAATTTATCATGTGATTTCTTGAATTGGCTACATTATGAGACACTTTTTTAATTTTATACAACCCAATGTTATTTTCTGCCAATAATTTACAACAAAATATCAGAGCAATTGCGTTGCATTTCATGCCATGCCTATTCCCTATATGCCTCGCCCCTTTTTTCAATTTTGGCCATGCTCCTTAGAGCTTAAAAAAAAGTGTTGATAACAATTAAAATGACGCGAGGCAGGTACATCAGTTTTTGACGCAAATTACATCTGAATTCTGGCAAATTTTGCTTAGAAAAATCTCCACCGATACACTGAGAAGAGAGGGGGCGCTATAGCAAAAAATCACATTGTGCCTTCTATTGTGGTGTTTGGCTGTGCCACCCAGGACAGAAGGGACCTTTGGGACCAGTGCCGGACTGGGGTACCAAGGGTCCACAAATAACTCTGACTCTGGTGACATGCAAATATCACATTACCCTCATTCCCAAACTTTTCTATGTTTCTATATAACAATAAACGGGGTAGTTCTTAAATGAATGTTGAGATGATGCCCTTGTCTGAACATAGTGAAACAAATGTATTGTGCCAGCTACGTCTCATATAGGTGTAATGGAGAGCGCTTTCCTGCATGGGGGCCCACCGGAGGATTTTCCTGTTCGCCAGTGGGCCAGTCCGAGCCTATTTGGGACAATTAGTTGGGAGAACCCTGCACAGTAGCAATGGGGAGGGAACTAATCAAGATGGGGCCCCATCTTTCCAGGGACCCAATAGCAGCCTTACGTTATTTACGCCCTTGAACATTTTTAACTTATATAATACTAAATAAGAAATTGTAGTCAATAAAATGAGATGCATCGGCCATTAATGCCTAATCCACGTATGTGATTAAATTGCTTAACGCCACTCGAGCCATTTGTGGCTGGAAATACAAAGACATTAGCATATAAATAGATTTACAATTTAAAATGATGTGCTCTATTCTTCTTGTCTTTTAAGAAATAGAGATAACCATTCCTGAATCTGCAAAGTAGAGCATTTGGATAAATATACAGCCACTAATCAAAGGGAACTTTATTATTCCCATCCAATGTGTTTGCATGCATTGAAATATGAAATTAGCTCTTGTTTGCCCTGGAAGACTGCGGAGAGCCTTGAATGATGCGCTCCGATTTCTTTGTTCTCAGAAGTTACAATGGTTTTCTAAGCAAATGTCACAACATTTGAAAAGTTCAAACAAGACGGTAATTAGGTATATGCAGGAAGAGATTCAGGGATTATATAATTTCGGGCACTATTATTATTATCACTATTAGTAATAATAATGTAGAATTCAATGTGGTATACAAGTGTTATCGTAGTTGTGGTCTATAAGTAGTAAAACTCCTAATATAACCATCCAGAATTGCAGTAAAAAAAATGTGCAAATTGCTTCTTCAGAGAGGAAGAGGACTTGAACTCTAATGCCACCTATTGGAAGTAGCAATCATAAAAGCCATTATCAACTCTTTAACGAATCTTGCCACATGGTTTAAGAAAAAAGTCATAGAGTTCTCTCTAATTTGCATATTTAATTTCCCAGAGGAGAATTGCATGGCCTAAAAGTCTCCTTACCCAAGCATGTCACTCTCTACAAGGAGAAACATTACCACTTAGACCCCAGTCAGAAGCCTCTCACATAGCCAAATCAGATCTCATGCTATGCCCTGAGGAAGGGCAATTCCCCTGAAACATGTGCCTGCAAATTGAGATTTTGATTAGTGTTTTATCATAAATTATGTGGCAACGCGCGTTACATGGTCGATATTGACTTTTAGAGTTCAAGTCCTCTTTCTCTCAAAAGATGAATTTGCATATTAAATTTTCCAGAGTAGCATTGCATTGCCTATAAGTCTCCTTACTCATATAGGCAAATCAGATCTCATGCTACGCACTGAGGAAGGGCAATTCCCCTGAAACATGTGTCTGCAAATTGAGATTTTGATTTGAGTTTTATCATAAATTATGTGGCAACACTCGTTAAAGCGTCGATATTGACGTTTAGAGTTCAAGTCCTCTCAAAAGAAATTTGCAATTTGCATATTTAATTTCCCAGAGGAGCATTGCATGGCCTATAATTCTACTTTGGCACTCTCCACAAGGAAAAACGTTATCCCTTACACTCTAAGAAAAAAAGAAATGGACAATACAGTGAAACCTCTACAAAAAAACCTCGTTGAGAAGACCACCACTGATTAGTCCTTTTTAGACTGCATGTGATAGATCCTCATTTGTCTTTGAACATATAGATTTTGACCTTGTTCTTTGAGAGGACAATCGTGAGCAGCCCCCGGGCTGGGTTCAAATGCCACCAAGGTCAACATCTACATGATGTTTTGCATGTTCTGCCAGTGTTTGTGTAGGTTTTCTTTGGATTTTCCTGTTTCCTCCCACACTCCAAAAACATAATGATAAGTACATTAGCTTTCTCTAAAATTGGAATTAGTGTGCCTGTAAGGAAAGGTGAGGTCAATTGGAGAAAAGGCTATAAAGATCTTTTTTCACTGTAACATGTGGTGGCCACTTCAAAGAGGTTTCACTGCAGATGAAAAGGTCAGGAGATCTGTGTGACCAAAGGAACAATCATAAAAAAGGGTACTGAAATGCCCCTATGGACTAGAACTGTTATGGCGCATGTGTGTCTACCGCTCCATCCATTCTCTAAGGTCCTGTCGCAGATAACCCATAAAGGATGGACAGAGAGGTGGTTCTCATGCATGGTCGCGACTCCATTTCACCAGGGTATTTCAGACCCCAGTTTTTTCAGCTGTCAGCCAAGCTTACGGAGGCAACCTTGTGACTACTATGGAATGTATACAGCACTAACTCAGGTTTATTTTACATCAGTTTCTCATGGGCGGAATCAACCTGCATTGTGCTCCTCTATCCCAGGCAAAGGATACAAGAAGTTTCCTTCTCAGTACATGATCACATCTCAGCCCTCAGTTTTCGGACTGGTAATATGCTAAACGATTAGATGTTCACAAAGTCATGTGCTCTGTGATGATTTGTGTCATCAAATTCAACATGCTATCATTATCATGAATAAGAAAATTTCAGTAAAAATCCCATAAAGAGCACAAAGCTCGAAAATGGACAGGGCAGCTTTGGAAATATTTGACCATTTGCACTGGACCGGAAGAGCAAAGTCTGCAATTTTTGTACAGAGAGAGTCCTAGTCCAAGTAATTATATTAAAGAATGATACAAATTAGTAATAATTAACAATAAATGTAAATTTACATAATAAAATCACAAAATATTGAAACAGAAACATTTCCAAATTAATAAAATAAAAAAATCAAAACATGATGATAATGTCTGAAAAGCGATGTGGAATTAATGGTGCTATATAAGTGAGTAAAATAAATAAAAAAAATGACAAAATAGATAAAAAAAATTAGCTAAAAAATTGAAAAAAAGATGATAATACAAAAAAAAGACAAAATAATAATATATGAAAAAAGCGCCAAAATAATACAAGAATATTCAATATTAAAAAAAAAACACAACAGAAAGCTGGCAAATTAATAAAATAGAAAAGAGGACAAAATGATTCAATAGAAAAAATAACAAAAAAATAAAAATCAATGCAACTGTAAGTATGACAAAATAATTCAACAGAAAAATTGGAAAATCAACAACAAAAATGACAAAATGGTACAATAGAAAAAACAACTTATAAAAAATTACTGTTCCCCATGTGTTATTATCATTGAACTTTTGTCCTGTAATAAAAGGAAAACATTGTACTCCTGTGTCGGGCTCCCTGTAGATTGATATTACCTTCTCACCATAGAGCTGTGTTTTCCACATTAGTGGATGATCTGTAGAGTGGAGACGCTTATTTGCAGCATGTTTTGTGGTTGACTTTGAGGTTAAGAGCAGAGCTGGTAGCAGCGGAACAGCAGACCGGAAGAGGCACTTGTTACACAGATGTTTGTACTCATACATGTTCTTAGGATTACATGCAGGAGCCATTTATTTATACGTTGGGCACAGGAGATTAGTTTCATAGCTCTATGTGTTATTTTCTCTACCATCTATAATTGCTACATGATATATCATGGTAAAGGGTGAGCCCAAAAATATGTGAGCCCATTCAATGACGGTAAAGGGGTAGGACCATGGTAAACCCAGCAGTCGAAAGCAGTGGTGCTGTCAAACCTTTAGCTTTCTAGCAGTTCAAATCTTATGGGAAAAGTAGTTTTGCTACATAGAAAATTTCCACATTTTCCCATTAGATTATCCAGCCATTTTTTTCTGTTTTAACTGCAATGCTTGATAGTCACTACATATACACTCCTCAACACTGACATTGCATCACCAAGAAGAAGTCATGGAATTATGGAAATTGAAAATAGTTTCAAAACATTTTGATTTATTCAGTGTGGAGCACTTACAGCCTTGGCTGCTATCAGTGAGGTTATTAATGGTTGTCTGAGGAATGCACTTGAGCAAATCATCAAGATCCTCTGCTGGCAGATGCTTTATAATTGCTATCAATGACGTCACAGAAGTGCTAGATGGGAGACAAGTCCAGAAACGCTGCAGGTTGTAGTAGCAAATTTAGGCCATGCAAGCTTCTCACAGTAGTACAAGGAACATGTGGCCTGGTTGTTGTCATGTTGAAAAACAGCTTCATGGACACTATGAATAAATGGCCGTACCACTGGTTCTACTATTGATCCATTCTATACTACAAGTGGATTTGGATGTCACATACTGAGCCTAAGGCTTCAAACGCTGTCTACATAAACTATGAGAAGCTACAGATGCTCTATTGACCTCACACCACAGCTCTCAAAGGCTATTGTGGTGCAGTGCAAGATAACAAAGGAGGTTGGAATAATAATAATAATAATAATCTTTATTTATATAGCGCCAACATATTCCGCAGCGCTTTACAATTCAGTGGTTCATTTACAACAGTCATAAGTCACAGAGCTAAAGATAATATAATAATTAAAGCAAAAATAATGATGACCCTGCTCGTAAGAGCTTACAATCTACAATGAGGTGGGGGTGACACAAAGTACAGGGGCTTATTTACAATTATGGTCCAGCCATCTTGAGGGGATGAAGGATAGATAAAGGCTGCATGAGCTCATCACCAGCCAGTATCTGTAGTGCTTTTGGGTGCGGTGGAGACTTATGTTTGGAGAAATAAGGGATGGGCTATAAGAATATAAAAGGACTTTAATTAAGGAATGTGATTAGGCCGCCCTAAACCGGTGTGTTTTTAGGGACCGCCTAAAACTGTGTAAGTTGTGGTTCGTTCTAATTTCTTGGGGTAGATCATTCCAATGGAGGTCTATACTCTTCAACGATGAGTCTTGGACACAATGTCTATAGGTCTTAAGACCACGTGGGCAACGTCATGAAGAGGCCTTCATGAACATCACACCAGTCCTACTCCAGGGATTATGGGGTTGGGTTGCATAAGGTACAGTAGCCAGACCCCTCTAGTCTTCATTCCAGGTACAATAACAGCTCAACGTCACACTGATTTGGTGGTGGAACCAGTGGTGCAGCCATTTCTCTAGAGTGTCCCAGGAGCCATTTTTCAACAAGGCACCAGGACGCATGTTCCTCGTACTACCGTGAGCAGCTTGCATGGTCTAAAAGTGCCACCATGATCTACAGCGTCTCCAGATTTCTGAAAATGTTGTTTCCATTTTTTTTATTATATCATTAACATGTCTATCCATTCCTGTGATTTCCATACTTTCACGACTTCTTCTTGGTGTTTAAATTTTAGTGTTGAGGAATTATCAGGGCTATGAAAAAAAATGTATAACTCAAAATAGAAACCTAAAGGAAAAATAAAGAAATAAATGAAAGGAAAAGATTATAGATATTATTTTTTATTATTTTTTTTTACCTGTAGATTTCCACTCTAATAAGAACATTTTAGGACTATCTATCCATAAACTGTATATATCTATCTGTGGTGTGTGTAACTGACCAGCTGTAAAAAAAAAAAAAAATAAATAAAAACATGTTCGATGATACTCTGTCACAAGATGTTTATAAGTGGTTGTGTTGTGACTACACATAATCATAGTGATGAGAACATTTTTTTGAAAATTTAATTCACCACAAAATTTGATTTGCAGCAAATCGATTCTCCTCTTGCCCTAAAAAAATGTGCATGTGTGAGAACTACAACTGCACTGATCGAGCAAGCAGGAGCAGCCATGTGCTATGTGCTTGATGCTAGATGCTTGATACCAAGATTTCCAACCTTAGAAATCACACGTTTAATTACTGACTTTTTCCAGTAAGAGTCATATTAAATAAGGTGCCATACTAATATACGTGAATGTGTCCGAGACACAGAGGAAGAAAGCTAAGTGAAATTGTGGAGTGTAACTATGCGATTGCTCTGTAAGTTATTTTTAATCTGGTGTTGAAGTATGTCAAGAATATGGACGTCGGCAGCGTCAGAGCCGCGTCAGAGGATTCAACACATACTAAATTTATATTCTAAATAGAGCACGGCTCTTATATGATGTTGAGATTGGTGAGAAAGTGTTGTTTTATGTAGTCACGATGTTTTATTACATTTTCTAAATGTGACAATGAAGCCTTAAACCAAGTTTAAGAAAAAGACTAAAACAGGGATAAATGTGAACCTAAAGAAAGATACAGTAGAAAAATTGAGCTATTTATACCTATCTATCTTATACTGTATCTATCTCATATCTATCGATCTCATATCTATCTATATATTTTAGGAGTTCACTCTCTCGGGTAGCTGCTTGTGTACACGTGGCACAGGGTTTTTCTATCAAAACTATTGTCCATCATAAACTTTACAGCTCCAAAACGAAAAAAGCCTTCTTTTAGTATCAAGGGATAACATACAGTAAAACAGTCCTTTTCTTCAGGCAGAATGAAACAACATAAATGTGGCAGCCTCACCAACTTTGGTATTCCAAGCAGCAGCAGCTCACACTTGTATTAAACGTGTTCAACAAACAAATACCTCTCTGTTTGGCTTCAGCCCACCTCTCTTTGCAGAGGAGACTAACCAGCAGCTCTGCCTTTCTCTAGCCTCAACATACTCCACACTGCTGAGCTGCAACTCAGTTGCTGTTAATAGGCCTGTAAATCCTGGACTGTATCATAGGATCGACTTTTCCCTGGCAGGTTCTTTTGGTTTCTCAAAAAAACCCTACCCAAAATCCAATTACATTAAACCTCCTCAGTAACTTACTGTTACTGGTACAGCTTACATTACCAACACATATCTACCAACCAGGACCTTACCACCTACTTTCCTATATACCACCCCTTCTGTCGAAAGCCTTTGCCCAAAGCTGTCTATCCATAAACAATGTACCCTTGACAGCTTTGGAGAAATTCTATGCTACCAACACTGGTTCCCTACAGAGGACCAGTTTAAGCTCTTGAAATGCCCTCTCAGCCTCTGGAGACCGCTTAAGACTGTGTGCTCACTATGCGTTTTTTAAGCGTTTCCGCAGCGGCAATTCCGCCGCAGAAACGCTTACAAAATACTTGTTAGTAGGTCTGCTATGTTACCCAATGATAATCCGCATGTGCTGTGCACATACTGCGGAAATTTCCGCTGCGGATTATCATTGCGGAAAAATACTCAGCATGTCCATTAATTTTGCGGACTTGCATTGAATCGCTTAATATCCGCATGACTACATGTGCACATGCGGATATTAAGCGTTTCAATGTGCGGATGGTACCCGGGTCTGGAGAAGAGGAGACTCTCATCCAGACCAGGGTACCATAGTACCTGTAAAAAAAAAGAATTTAAAATAAAAAAACACATTATACTCACCTTCTGATGGCCCGTGGTCTCCCGCTGGCTCGCGATGGAGTAAAAGGACCTTCCATGATGTCATTCAGTCATGTGACAGGTCACGCGACCGCTGACGTCGGCGGTTGCGTGACCTGTCACTTGACTAAATGATGTCATGGAAGGTCCTTTTACACCACCGCGAGACACCGGGGAGACTGGACGCATCGGAGAAGGAGACCGGGGGCCATCGGAAGGTGAGTATATGTTTTTTTTTTATTTTTTACCATTTTATTCTTTTTTTTAACTAACTTGGTCACACTATATAAAATCCATGCCGGTTGCATGGATTTATATAGTGTGACCAAGTTGTCAAGCACTTTTCCAAGTGATGCTAAAATCGCTTGGAAAGCGCTTGACAACCCGCATGCGAAATCGCATGTGAAAACGCTTGACAAACGCTTGTCCCTGGCTGAAAAAACGCATGTACAATCCGCATGCGTTTTTTCTGCCAGGGAGATGCAGAAACACTCAGGAAAAATCCGGAGCATTTCTGCATCGTGGGCACATAGCCTAACCATCACCGATTGTGTGCCGTTTAGGAGATTGGGTAAAAGAGCTGCTATTATGACAAAATTAGAAACCAACCTTCTGTAATAGCCTATGATTCCCAGGGATGATCTGACCTGTTTTTTTTTGTGGCCAGCTCTGTATCGCCTCCTCTAATACTACCTCCTGATGGATATCAGGAATACTATAGGGCTTTAAATTGACTCAAGCGTGAGGTTCAGTGTATCTCATGCCTGATGACACCAGTGAGACCTAGTAACTTTGAGAACCTGTCTCTATTCTGGTATACCAATATCTGGTCGTACTATTTTTGAGAAGGCAACACATTTTCTGCCTGCAATGTTGGCTTCTGACTGGGCCAACAAGCAAGGGGTTTTGAGCGGATCTCTAACCTTCCAGGGTTTTAGTAGGTGGCCATATTATATCAGGAAGGACTTACTATTCTTTGGTCAGAACTTGCTCTCCTCTATGGGCACTAATACATGTACCCGATCCCCAGGCTTAAATTGTCTCACTTGAGCAGACCGATTATACACCCTTGATAGTTTCTCTAGTGCCTTGTCTTCTTTTACCTGACCCCTCCCTTTGGTCACTCGATAGAACAGATCATTATGCCCGGCTCCTGGGGAACACCATTTACCACCCTTACATTTTCCAGTGCACCTTTTACCATTAAGTCCCTGATCTGGGCAGTTCCAAAGTTCTCCTGGGACTCCCCCAGGTCAGGGATATTGGTTTTCAGGGGATGCTTCCTCATCTTCCTCTCTAGCCACTACAGTGAAAGGAAGTTCCCGATTACATCATGTGAACTAGTTACCATAGCTGACTCCTAGCAGCATACTGGACTATGGTGTGCTACAGCTTTAGCCCATGAGTCCCAAAGAAAAGGAAAATCTCGTCCGATAACAACAGCATGCAAAAAGTCCTTGACAATTCCTATTTGGTGAGACACGGAACCATGGTTTGTACATATGTCCACCTGGGCCATAGGATAGTTCTTGGTGTCTCATTGGACACACCCCACCCCCAACCACCTCCCAGGGACTAGCAGATGCAGAAGTGTGGCAGCTAATAGTGTAACTAAACTCCTTGAGTCTATGAGTCCAGGCACAGTAACACAATTCACCGTAACCTGGCACAGCTGAGGTCCCTCACTAGGGTGAGATACTGTACTGCACGCGGCATGTGCAAAAAATGAGAAGCGTCGGCCTACAGAGCAATCCATCGGTTCTTGAACCATAGGACAATGGGCTGCTATATGACCCGGGGTCTAATGTCTCCAACAGACAATGGTACAAGATGTACCTCTTGAAACCGGCTCTTACCCTCCTTGGGTCTTTGTGCACCCTTCAGACATGGACTTGAACCCCCTTTTTTGGGTATCCCAGAAAGTTGACCTCAGGCTTCCTTGATTGCTCTGGAGTTCTCCACAGACAGGTATATGCCGAATGAAATGAGGTCATCTACATTCTGGAGATCTCCCTGAACAACACACCTTTGCACAGACTTAGGTAGTAAGTGGATAAATTGGTCCACTATCAATCTTTCAATCTTTCCCCTATCTGTGTTGAAGAGCAGGTCTCAGGCTGCAGCCATTTTTTCACCAGGTGTAACTGGTCGAACATCTGGGATAGGGGAGGCTTATCTCTTTGGTAGCACCAGAGGAACACCCGTTGCACCCTGAAGGCCTGGATGACGCCCAAACGTGCCATAGTCTCCACCTTCAGCTTGCCATGCTTCTTGGCAACCTGCAGGGAAAAGTCGTAGTAAGCTTTCTGCGGTTCCCCAGTAATGTACGGAGCTAGGATCTCTGCCCATTACTCTGGAAGCAGTTTTTTCCTGTCTGCCACTTCTCAAAAACATTCAGGAAATCTCAATGTCGTCTTCCAGAGTCAATTTCTGCAAGGCTTCCCGTACTGTTTGACGCACACGCATACTGTCACTTTGGATAGTTGAAGGTGCTGTCTCCCTGACCCGGATAGTTTCTGCCAAGAGAGTCATCAGCTGCTGATGCAACTGCTGGACCAGAAGTTTATTAGTTTCTTGTTGGGCCTGCTGCTGCTGTAGCAGTTACTTAACAAGCTCCTTCATGCTTTCAGACTATATTTGCAATGCTGTCCCTGCCTTTATTGAGGATATTCAGTCTTTAAACTGTGCTCTTTGGGAATTTATGCCTGCATTCAAACACAAATTGCAAGGGTTCAGGCTCTCGGGTATCCACATGGATACCCGTGGATCAGGGTTTTATATTAAAACAGCATGTAGTTGATAGTCCATCATAAACTTTACATCTCTAAAATGAAAACAGCATTCCTTCAGTATCAATGGATAACAAACAGTTCTTTTCTTCATGCAGAATGAAACAACATAAATGTAGCAGCCTCACCAACCTTGGTATTCCCAGCAGCAGCTCACACTTGTATTAAATATGTTCACCAAACAAACACCTCTCTGGCTCCAGTACGTCTCTCTTCGCAGAGCAGATTATCCAGTAGCTCTAGCTTTCTTCAGTCTCAACACACGCCTCACTGCTGAGAATAACCCAGCTGCTGTATATAGGTCTGTATACCCCGGATAGGATCAAGGATCGACTTTTCTCTGCCAGGTTCTTTTGGTTACTCAAAAAACCCTACCCAAAAACCAATCACAATAAACCCCCTCAGTAACCTACTGTTACTGGTACATCTTAAATTACAAACACATATCTACCATCCATGATCCTACCACCTGCTTTCCTACACTATCTATATCGATCTATATTTATCCTTCTATCTATATCTATTCATTAATCCATATGCATCATTCTTGAGATCGGTAAGAGGTCCCAATGTCATTGTAAAAGCTTCTATCTGCATCTAGCCCTGGAAGACAGGACTGCAATATGTGCTGTGGTCAGAGAGGTGGCCATGCAAAGACGACTAGTTCTCAAGATTGATGTAGGATCTGGTGGAAGGACCTTTTTGCTGATCTTGTTTTGTGTGCATTTCATTTATTGCTGAAATATTACTCCTGAAAAATGACAACAAGCAGATGTGTTTTAGACGGGGGTCATAATGTTACAATACTTTTTTTTTTTTAACTCTGGTTATTATTGTTGACAATATTTGAAGGAGATCATTAAAAAAGTAAAGTTTCTCTGTCGTGCCTCATGGATGAGCGATGTACCAGTCACTGACTGCAGGAAAACTTTTCACAGTTTGTTAACTTTATGAGATGGCAGGCATGGTAATTGGATGCAGAACATATTGTTACAATACAAACTGTCAGCTCAATGCAAAACGATATCCCAGTATATGTAAATATGGTGAAATATGGAAAGGTTTTACGAAGGCTCACATTGACAAAGCCTCTATTTCTGTTAGACCATTTTTTTAAAGTATCAAAGTGGGAACCATTCAAATCCCATTAACTTATTTAGAAAACATGGCATTCCTTGTAAGTTCTTACTCAGGTAGGACTCTGCTCTATGTGCCTAGAGTTAATAGAGTCAGTGTTATATCAGATGATCCGTCAGCGAAATTACCGGTAACCTCAGATATACAGTACAGACCAAAAGTTTGGACACACCTTCTCATTTAAAGATTTTTCTGTATTTTCATGACTATGAAAATTGTACATTCACACTGAAGGCATCAAAACTATGAATTAACACATGTGGAATTATATACTTAACAAAAAAGTGTGAAACAACTGAAAATATGTCTTATATTCTAGGTTCTTCAAAGTAGCCACCTTTTGCTTTGATGACTGCTTTGCACACTCTTGGCATTCTCTTGATGAGCTTCAAGAGGTAGTCACCGGAAATGGTTTTCACTTCACAGGTGTGCCCTGTCAGGTTTAATAAGTGGGATTTCTTGCCTTATAAATGGGGTTGGGACCATCAGTTGTGTTGTGCAGAAGTCTGGTGGATACACAGCTGATAGTCCTACTGAATAGACTGTTAGAATTTGTATTATGGCAAGAAAAAAGCAGCAAAGTAAAGAAAAACGAGTGGCCATCATTACTTTAAGAAATGAAGGTCAGTCAGTCCGAAAAATTGGGCAAACTTTGAAAGTGTCCCCAAGTGCAGTTGCAAAAACCATCAAGCACTACAAAGAAACTGGCTCACATGAGAACCGCCCCAGGAAAGGAAGACCAAGAGTCACCTCTGCTTCTGAGGATAAGTTTATCCGAGTCACCAGCCTCAGAAATCACAGGTTAACAGCAGCTCAGATTAGAGACCAGGTCAATGCCACACAGAGTTCTAGCAGCAGACACATCTCTACAACAACTGTTGAGAGGAGACTTTGTGCAGCAGGCCTTCATGGTAAAATATCTGCTAGGAAACCACTGCTAAGGACAGGCAACAAGCAGAAGAGACTTTTTTGGGTTAAAGAACACAAGGAATGGACATTAGACCAGTGGAAATCTGTGCTTTGATCTGATGAGTCCAAATTTGAGATCTTTGGTTCCAACCACCGTGTCTTTGTGCGACGCAGAAAAGGTGAACGGATGGACTCTACATGCCTGGTTCCCACCGTGAAGCATGGAGGAGGAGGTGTGATGGTGTGGGGGGGCTTTGCTGGTGACACTGTTGGGGATATATTCAAAATTGAAGGCTTACTGAACCAGCATGGCTACCACAGCATCTTGCAGCGGCATGCTATTCCATCCGGTTTGCGTTTAGTTGGACCATCATTTATTTTTCAACAGGACAATGACCCCAAACACACCTCCAGGCTGTGTAAGGGCTATTTGACCAAGAGGGAGAGTGATGGGGTGCTACGCCAGATGACCTGGCCTCCGCAGTCACCAGACCTGAACCCAATCGAGATGGTTTGGGGTGAACTGGACCGCAGAGTGAAGGCAAAAGGGCCAACAAGTGCTAAGCATCTCTGGGAACTCCTTCAAGATTGTTGGAAGACCATTTCCAGTGACTACCTCTTGAAGCTCATCAAGAGAATGCCAAGAGTGTGCAAAGCAGTCATCAAAGCAAAAGGTGGCTACTTTGAAGAACCTAGAATATAAGACATATTTTCAGTTGTTTCACACTTTTTTGTTAAGTATATAATTCCACATGTGTTAATTCATAGTTTTGATGCCTTCAGTGTGAATGTACAATTTTGATAGTCATGAAAATACAGAAAAATCTTTAAATGAGAAGGTGTGTCCAAACTTTTGGTCTGTACTGTACGTCTTATATAATATCCCACATTATGTTCAATATACTTATGAAGAAATAGCAAATACTGAAAAATCCTGAACTATAAAAGAAGGGGTGAGAGTCTAAGAGACAAGATGATAATTAGGTGATATTTCCATTTTTTACTAAGCGAATCAGCACAGCAGATTATATTACACTACATGTTAAAGGGATTGTCTGCATGTGACTGCAGACTTCTGAATCCTAACAGCACACACTTCACACACTGTCAGGATTCTCCGATGCTGCCTGTAAGAGCACACAGTCATATGACAAGTATTTGCTACTTCCGGCCACATTCCGACTAGACGTGTGCAGCAAAACTCAATTCCCTTCTATTGACTGAGGCAACGCACATCTAGTTGGCATGTGACCGAATGTATGGAAATTACATACTTGCAGTCACATTAATCCCTGTTCTCACTGGCAGAACCGGAGAATCCTGACAATGTGCACACTGTAAGGATTGAGAAGAGTGCAGTCACTCTTGTGACTTTCAACATAAGACCGGACAAACCCTTTAAAGGCCACGGTAAACTGATAGAACAAATATGCCAAAGACATACTGTAAATCTGAATGTCAACTGTAATAACCTTTTTAGATTTTTCCTTAGAAAGGACAATACAGCAAAAAGAAGGGGCCACAGGTGCAGGTAGGAAGAGGTTCGCAGGGCTCCTGCCCAGCAGCCGCGGTATACTGACCTTACTAATGGACCACGGTCCTATAAATGTATTCATTATTCATCATTATTCATTATATCATTATTTTTATATGATGTCTCTCCCACTAGGGCATTTCAATCACATTTATGTTTGTTATTTTTTTAGATTATTCTTTCTTATTATTTTGCTTTTTTTTATACAAAGTTTGCACTGTCAACCTGTCTGTGAGAAAAATGGGACAGAAATAGACGTGGAAAAAGTTATAGAACTTGTTGTCATTGTAACCAGGACTGATATTTCTGGAACACCGCGTCATGTCATTTCAGCTTTATTCCTCGCTTTGTGCGACATATGGACTATTTTGTGTAAATACAGTAAATATAATCAGACTGCTTTGTTTTGTTAGGAGTTGTCTCACTCACTATGGAGCGTCTCTTATGTCATTTTTATCCAGCTGTATTTTTTACATCCAATCCTCCTCCTTGGAAGTCAACATTTTAGGGCTGATTCATCAAGCATTGTGCGCAAGAATACTGACATAGAAAAGTCACGTGTTTTTTTCAATAAGTTTTTTGGTGGTTTTGCCGAAGCTCCACCAACTTTTTTTTAAAAAAGGATGGAGTTTAGTGGGACGGGGGTGACCTTGTGTGGCCCAACACATTCATTATTAAATATCACAGAAGTGGCGTTAATGTATTCCAGTCCATGACTTGTGCACGCCAAATTTATTAAGAGGGTCATTTCTTTTAATGAACCTGGGGCATCTTATTCCAGCAGATCCTGGATGGAGGCTGGGGTATAAAATACAGGTCATGATGAATCCTCTCCTCTGGTGAGAGTAGCGTTGTGCACTGCTTTCTAGGAGGAATCCAACAAGGTGCCTCCATTCTGCTCATCATGTTAATAGCAAGGGTCAGGCTATCAATCACAATTCCTCAAGTGGTGTCACTGAGCATATTTGTCTGCTTGAGATCAGCCATTATTGGGAGGTTTACTGGGGCGGCTGGAGATATCAGGCCAGTCCGAGCGGGAGCCAGAAGGGATTGTTTGGTTATTTGTACTGAAGAAAGCTGAAGCTGAAGTCCAGGATGGCCGATCAACGGAGTCAGTAGTCGACTGTGCTTGTTTCTAGGGTAAATGAAAAAGGCCAATGCACCATGATCTTTACATGTGGCAAATGCACCATGATCTTTACATGTGGCAAATGCACCACGATCTTTACATGTGGAAAATGCACCATGATGATTATATGTGGCAAATGCACCATGATCTTTACATGTGGCAATTGCACAACGATCTTTACATGTGCAAATGCACCATGATCATTATATGTGGCAAATGCACCATGATCTTTACATGTGGCAAAAGCACCACGATCTTTACATGTGGCAAATGCACCACGATCTTTACATGTGGCAAATGCACCATGATCTTTACATGTGGCAAATGCACAATGATCTTTACATGTGGCAAATGCACAATGATCTTTACATGTGGCAAATGCACCACGATCTTTACATGTGGCAAATGCACCATGATCTTTACATGTGGCAAATGCACAATGATCTTTACATGTGGCAAATGCACCACGATCTTTACATGTGGCAAATGCACCATGATCTTTACATGTGGCAAATACACAATGATCTTTACATGTGGTAAATGCACCACGATCTTTACATGTGGAAAATGCACCATGATCATTATATGTGGCAAATGCACAATGATCTTTACATGTGGTAAATGCACCACGATCTTTACATGTGGCAAATGCACCACGATCTTTACATGTGGCAAATGCACCATGATCTTTACATGTGGCAAATGCACCATGATCTTTACATGTGGCAAATGCACCACGATCTTTACATGTGGAAAATGCACCATGATCATTATATGTGGCAAATGCACCATGATCTTTACATGTGGCAATTGCACAACGATCTTTACATGTGCAAATGCACCATGATCTTTACATGTGGCAAAAGCACCACGATCTTTACATGTGGCAAATGCACCATGATCTTTATATGTGGCAAATGCACCACGATCTTTACATGTGGCAAATGCACCACGATCTTTACATGTGGCAAATGCACCATGATCTTTACATGTGGCAAATGCACCATGATCTTTATATGTGGCAAATGCACAATGATCTTTACATGTGGCAAATGCACAATGATCTTTACATGTGGCAAATGCACCACGATCTTTACATGTGGCAAATGCACCATGATCTTTACATGTGGCAAATGCACCATGATCTTTACATGTGGCAAATGCACCACGATCTTTACATGTGGCAAATGCACCACGATCTTTACATGTGGCAAATGCACCATGATCTTTATATGTGGCAAATGCACCATGATCTTTACATGTGGCAAATGCACCACGATCTTTACATGTGGCAAATGCACAATGATCTTTACATGTGGCAAATGCACCACGATCTTTACATGTGGCAAATGCACCACGATCTTTACATGTGGCAAATGCACAATGATCTTTACATGTGGCAAATGCACAATGATCTTTACATGTGACTAATGCACCATAATCTTTACATATGGCAAATGCACACGGCTGGTGTTTCTAGCCTGGGAGGGGGCCAATATTCATGGCACCCTTCCTGGGCTATTAATATCAGCCCCCAGCTGTCTGCCTAGCCTTTGCTAGCTATTAAAATAGGGGGGACCCCACGTCATTCTTTTTGGGGGTCCCCCATTTTAATAGCTAGTAAAGGCTAGGTATTCAGCTGGGGGCTGATATTAGTAGCCTGGGAAGCTCCGTGGGTATTACCCCTTCCCAGGCTTCAAACATCTGCCCCAACCGTCTGCTTAACCTCCGCTAGAGACTAAAATTACGGGGAACCCCACGCCAATTTTTTTTTTAATAAATCCTTTTTTTTAACACTAAATGACAAGTACAGTAACCAACACTGTCACTGTACTTATTATATATGTGACTGACATGTTTCTGTCTATCTAATCTATGTGTGATGCTCTATTCTTTCTGTTCTAAATTGTCGGTCACCGGTGAATGCCGCTGATGAATTGCCGGCCGGCTTTTTTAAAGAGACGGGTGCATGAAAATCGGAGGGCATTAGTGTGTTCCAAGTGCCCTGCTATGTTTTTCATGCACCCTCCTATATACCCTGCCTGTCTGCCTATATATTCTGTCTGCCTGACGTTTAATTGAGCACTGTTCCCATCGATTTTGGCAATTTTTGACCTTCGGCAGACCGCCGGGGGGGAACCGCCAGAAAAATGCTCGAGTTTCCCATAGACTTACATTGGGCTCGTTGCTCGGGTCGAGCACCCGAGTATTTCAATGTGCTCGACCCGAGCTTCGAGCACCCGAGCATTTTAGTGCTCGCTCATCACTAATCACGATCTTTACATGTGGCAAATGCACCATGATCATTACATGTGGCAAATGCACCACAATCTTTACATGTGGCAAATGCACCACAAATTTTACATGTGGCAAATGCACCACAATCTTTACATGTGGCAAATGCACCATGATCTTTACATGTGGCAAATGCACCATGATCTTTACATGTGGCAAATGCACCATGATCTTTACATGTGGCAAATGCACAATGATCTTTACATGTGGCAAATGCACCACAATCTTTACATGTGGCAAATGCACCATGATCGTTACATGTGGCAAATGCACCACAACTTTTACATGTGGCAAATGCACCACAACTTTTACATGTGGCAAATGCACCATGATCATTACATGTGGCAAATGCACCACAATCTTTACATGTGGCAAATGCACCACAAATTTTACATGTGGCAAATGCACCACAATCTTTACATGTGGCAAATGCACCATGATCATTACACGTGGCAAATGCACCACGATCTTTACATGTGGCAAAAGCACCATGATCAGAAGAAGCAGAAGATTCCCACAAATATTAAAAGCTAAAATGTAATTACACAACAAAATGTCCAACTACACATTATAAATCTCATCCTGTTGTTTTGCAGACGAGTCTCTGCCTCCAGTCGCCTGCTGAGACTTCTAGTTCTATAATGTATGAGACGTACCACGACGTCCTCACGTCGCACTCACAGCGCATAGATTGGAACAAAACACATTTTTTAACTCTTCTTTTCAATAATGTATAATTTTCAGGATAAGAAAATAAAAAAAAGAAAACAACAATAACAAAAAAGAACATTTTAGATTCCATTTGATAATATAACGGTTCCGACAGTGGGAGACATGTCAGCGTTCTGCGAATATCACACAAGCCGGTCACACAGCGCCATGTACTCTGTGTGCTCTCGCATACAGATACTGCGGAGCGGACTTAGTATTTGCTCTGCAGATCTCTCACGAAAACAAGAAATAATGTGGTAGGTTTACCTGCGGCCCTACAGTTCGTTACTACATTTGATTTATTGTGACTAGATACCGGTCCGAGGGATAGTAGCACTATAAAAGTGAATAGTATATGTCTCGGGTCAGGATACGATGCCCTTGTTTTCTTTTTGATGATTTATCGAAATGTTCTTCTTGGTTTCTATAACAACTGGACTTCCAGGGCTCAGTATCTGTCCTCCAGGCTCCAAGTTGGAAATATAAATGATCTTTCTGTGATACAAGAAGACATTGATCCCTCTGGGTGTAGTCCTATATTGCTAAAACATATCTACGTCACTTCATAGAAAATATCCAAAAAAGTGAATTTCAAAATTTGAACTCCACTTTATAAAGATGACCTTTCATTTGTTAAAAAAATGAGTTAATACCGTATTAAAAATCCTGAAGTTCCCCTGATTCTGATGCTTTTTTCCGTTTTACTCAGCGTAGCTCCATTGCAGAGATATTCACGTTTATAGGTTTTGGAGCGTAGCATGTGAAATCTCTGCTTACAGTTCAACTGGGCATTTTTTCAGAGTCTTCTCTGGGGCCGTACCCTTTCATCCTTCCCTCCAAGACACTGCCAATAACTTGGAGTCTGATCTACAAGTCTCAGAGGCTGACAAGCTGTGATTGTCAGCATTTGGGAAGGAAGGGTGAAAGCACATGCCCAAGAAAAATGCCATATTGCATGACAAGTAGAGATTTCACATACTGCGCTCCAGAAGAAACAAATGTGAATATCTCTGCAATGGAGCAACGTACTGTAAAACAGAAAAGAGTAGCTGAATCAGAGGAGCTCAGGGATTTGTACAAAGTTTTCAACTCAAGTTTATTGAGCAAGTGACACGTCCGCTATAAGCTTTATAGAATAACTTCACTCTGTATTTACTTTATTTTTCTGATGCAGGATTTCAAATATTCTGCATAAACAGTTAAAATTCTGGCAAAATTAATTTCCACACTGCACCTCTAACTAAAGCTTACTGCATGGCAATATTTCAGTGATGTCTTTCTGTATGTACTGGGCCAGTAATGCATGGCACATAATAAGATTTTTTGCTGCAGATAGCAGTGGAGCTGAACAGATGTCAATCAAGGCCATGTGGGTGGAGCTTACTGTGATAAAAGCTTTGTAATGTCTATTATCCCTTTAGTCCTGAAAATCCATTATAGTCAAATATTTACCACTGCCTTGTTTTACCATTGTTTTAATCAGGTTTATATGTTAAATGTAAAGAGAGAGAGAGAGGACCCAACTGACCATAAGAGCTTACACTCTACAGGAGAGAGATGACCCTGCAGACCATAAGAGCTTACACTCTACAGGAGAGAAAGAGAACTACATTGTCCACAAGAGCTTACACGCTACAGGAGCTAGAAAGAGAGGACCCCACTGACCATAAGAGCTTACACTCTACAGGAGAGAGAGAGGACCCTGCTAACCATAAGAGCTTACACTCTACAGGAGGAGAGGACCCTGCTGACCATAAGAGCTTACACTCTACAGGCGAGAGGACACTACTGACCATAAGAGCTTACTCTCTACAGGAGAGAAAGGATCCCACTGACCATAAGAGCTTACACTGTACAGGAGAGAGAGAACTATATTGACCACAAGAGCTTACATTCTACAGGAGATAGAAAGAGAGGACTCCACTGACCATAAGAGCTTACACTCTACAGGAGAGAGATAGGACCCTGCTGACCATAAGAGCTTACACTCTACAGAAAAGAGAGAGGACATTGCTGACCATAAGAGCTTACACTCTACAGGAGAGAGGACCCTGCTGACCATAAGAGCTTACACTCTACAGGAGAGAGAGAGAGAGGACTCCACTGACCATAAGAGCTTACACTCTACAGGAGAGAGAGAGAGAGAGGACTCCACTGACCATAAGAGCTTACACTCTACAGGAAAGAGAGATGATCCTGCTGACCATAAGAGCTTATACTCTACAGGAGAGAGGACACCGTTGACCACAAGAGCTTACACTCTACAGGAGAGAGAGAGAGAGAGAGGACCCTGCTAATTATAAGAGCTTACACTCTACAGGAGAGAGAGAGAACCCCACTGACCATAAGCGATTACACTCTACAAGAGAGAGAGAGGACCCTGTTGACCATTCTTACACTCTACAGGAAAGAGAGACTTACCCAGTGACTGTGGAGACGGAAAACAACTCTGCTGTACAAAATGTGCTCCACTGAGAACCACTGATCCCAGTTGGCCCCGGCACTGACCACCACTCTACAAGGTGTGATAATCCGTAACATGTCATAGCTGCAGGGCATTATGGGGTGGCCACTCGGCAACACAAATAGACATTAGTTCTTTGGTGCCTCAGCAGTGTGGGAAATGTTATGAGGTAGTTGATTTAACAATTTTACCTGGAGTTTAATCCCTTCACAACATATGAAGTATATTTACGTCATATGTCATGTCTCCTCCAAGCCCACATCTTTCCCGGCAAATGACAACTGATTTAGCCTGTTGGCCTACTAAATCCCGCTGTCAATTTCTGACAGCGGCACTTAACACGTGTCGGCTGGGAACGCGTCATTCCACACTCCCTTCGGCACACCCATGACGTGATCGCGGGGCGCAGACGGGTAGTCTTCACAGACGGCAGTCTGCTGATGAGCCCCATGCTTGTCATTACAATCCTCCTGTGAATGCCGGCCCGTGCCGTAGCTTCAAGTCTCTTAAGGGGATTATTAAATACAGTAAAAAATAAAAAAAATAAAAAATTTTAAAAATATTAACAAATAAAAAAAACACAAAAGTTCAAATCATTCCCCTTTTGCCCCACTGAAAATTTAAAAAAATGAAACCAAAAAAATACACATATTTGGCATAGCTGCGTTCAGAAATGTCCGATCTATCAAAACATAAAATAAATTAATCCGTTCGGTAAATGACATGATGAGAACAAAAATTCAAAATGCCAGAATTAAGTTTTTTTTGGCCGCATATTATACACATTATATATATATATACAGTACAGACCAAAAGTTTGGACACACTTTCTCATTTAAAGATTTTTCTGTATTTTCTTGACTATGAAAATTGTACATTCACACTGAAGGCATCAAAACTATGAATTAACACATGTGGAATTATATACTTAACAAAAAAGTGTGAAACAACTGAAAATATGTCTTATATTCTAGGTTCTTCAAAGTAGCCACCTTTTGCTTTGATGACTGCTTTGCACACTCTTGGCATTCTCTTGATGAGCTTCAAGAGGTAGTCACTGGAAATGGTCTTCCAACAATCTTGAAGGAGTTGCCAGAGATGCTTAGCACGTGTTGGCCCTTTTGCCTTCACTCTGCGGTCCAGCTCACCCCAAACCATCTTGATTGGGTTCAGGTCTGGTGACTGTGGAGGCCAGGTCATCTGGCGTAGCACCCCATCACTCTCCTTCTTGGTCAAATAGCCCTTACACAGCCTGGAGGTGTGTTTGGGGTCATTGTCCTGTTGAAAAATAAATGATGGTCCAACTAAACGCAAACCGGATGGAATAGCATGCCGCTGCAAGATGCTGTGCTAGCCATGCTGGTTCAGTATGCCTTCAATTTTGAATAAATCCCCCAACAGTGTCACCAGCAAAGCACCCCCACACCATCACACCTCCTCCTCCATGCTTCATGGTGGGAACCAGGCATGTAGAGTCCATCCGTTCACCTTTTCTGCGTCGCACAAAGACACGGTGGTTGGAACCAAAGATCTCAAATTTGGACTCATCAGACCAAAGCACAGATTTCCACTGGTCTAATGTCCATTCCTTGTGTTCTTTAGCCCAAACTTGTCTCTTCTGCTTGTTGCCTGTCCTTAGCAGTGGTTTCCTAGCAGCTATTTTACCATGAAGGCCTGCTGCACAAAGTCTCCTCTTAACAGTTGTTGAAGAGATGTGTCTGCTGCTAGAACTCTGTGTGGCATTGACCTGGTCTCTAATCTGAGCTGCTGTTAACCTGTGATTTCTGAGGCTGGTGACTCAGATAAACTTATCCTCAGAAGCAGAGGTGACTCTTGGTCTTCCTTTCCTGGGGCGGTCCTCATGTGAGCCAGTTTCTTTGTAGCGCTTGATGGTTTTTGCAACTGCACTTGTGGACACATTCAAAGTTTGCCCAATTTTTCGGACTGGCTGACCTTCATTTCTTAAAGTAATGATGGCCACTCGTTTTTCTTTACTTAGCTGCTTTTTTCTTGCCATAATACAAATTATAACAGTCTATTCAGTAGAACTATCAGCTGTGTATCCACCTGACCTCTGCACAACACAACTGACGGTCCCAACCCCATTTATAAGGCAAGAAATCCCACTTATTAAACCTGACAGGGCACACCTGTGAAGTGAAAACCATTTCCGGTGACTACCTCTTGAAGGTCATCAAGAGAATGCCAAGAGTGTGCAAAGCAGTCATCAAAGCAAAAGGTGGCTACTTTGAAGAACCTAGAATATAAGACCTATTTTCAGTTGTTTCACACTTTTTTGTTAAGTATATAATTCCACATGTGTTAATTCATAGTTGTGATGCCTTCAGTGTGAATGTACAATTTTCATAGTCATGAAAATACAGAAAAATCTTTAAATGAGGTGTGTCCAAACTTTTGGTCTGTACTGTATATATATATGTATTGTGGTAAAGTCTCTCGCTTCGCTGCACTTTGAGGTCGTTATAGGACACTGTCTCTTTAAATGACGCGGTTTATTATTAAAAATCAGCATAAACCATGGCCAAGCGGAAAACATAAACATAGCCTTTCTTGCATAACCAGGTAACAAAAGGGGTAAAAAGGTACGAAACAGTCGGGCCACTCAGGGATAGCAAACAGCACACGGTCCAGCTTAGCACATACAGAAGCTCCTCTCCCTTAGGAGCTAGCTTCCACACACTGAATGTCTCTGAGTGTAAAGGCTGACTATTTAAAGCCCAGACCACCCCCTGGATTGGAGATATGGTGGATGGCGTCCCGCCCTGCACTTCACCATCCACTCAAAACATGCCCTTGTAAACCTGGCTCATTAACCCTCTCTACACCTAATGTGCAGGAGAAATTTCCATGTTTCACATCACTGAGGCTAACAGCCTCAGTGAAACATATCTCCGTTCCGACACACTACCAGTGACTTTGTCACAACATATATATATATATATATATATATATATATATATATATATATATATATATATATATATATATATATATATTTGAAAGCTGTTGAGTTTAGGTCTTTAGTTGTAACCTTTAACTAGGACAGCGAGGCTTGGAGATAAGGAGCACCAGGCATGGTGGGAGGAAAAAAAGTAAGTACCGTATAAATATTCACATTTCTTTGTGTTTTGCTTCTGATCCTCAGGACGTGGATTTTTCATTGGATTTTTCCTGTTATCTTTTCACCGCCGATGTTACAAATACAATTGTTCTGTGAAATCGTCCATTGTTTAAATCCGGTCTTCACATTATGCAAATAATACCGCTTCTTCCAACTGCTTAGATAATTATCCCAACAGGTAACATTTTATTTCATCTAGGACACCTAATGGAACAAGGCAATTATAGGCTCAATGTTGAAAATCTCCACAAGAGCAATAAATGTTCTTGCAGGAGTTTGTGGCATTAAGTTATTTGTGAGGCATCCGTGTACAATGTGTTCTGTCTATTACTGGGTATATGGTGAATGTATAATTATTCCTTTTTGATGGTAAAATGAAGAGACATGGCCTCAACCCCGGATGTACTAATAACTTCATTCTGTAAAAGTTAGATGTTCCTGGTTAATGGTCAACTCTGGCACAAAATAGATTTTTCCTTCACAATTATCCATTAAAGCGTACCTGTCATTTTACATAACTGTACAGAATAATCTGTAATGTGTGCATAAATGAGGATTACACTATTTCTGGCCATTATATGACTTGTAATCTGCATTTTCACCAGTTTTCCCCTCTGGAGGCTCTATTTCTAATCTTCATTTGTCTCTGAACAACTGAGTGGAGACTAGATGCTACAATGTCGGCCATACACAGTGCACAGAAACAAAGGGATTCCTGCTCTCCTTTCGATGTGTAGCACATGTTCAGAAGCTGCAACAGCATGGAGGACATCATAGTACTGAGCAGTGTAGCTGTGAATCCAGTGCTTGGGTAAGCTAAACACTTACTAGAAAGCTTCAGTAGGATGCGTGTGTCTCCATGCCTCTCTTTCCATAAACTTAAAGGGAATCTGACAGTGGATACATGCTGCCCGAACCACAAACTTTAATTTTTAGTCATCTGTGAGCGGATGGGTGGATGTCTCCCATATATACCACACACTGACACAAAGGGATTCCTGCTCTCCTTTCTCTATGTGGCACATCTTTAAAAGTAGAAGCAGCATGGAGGTAATTATACAGCAGTACTGAGTCGTATAGCTGTGAATCCAGCTCTGGAGCCTGATGAAACACTCACTAGAAAGCAGCAGCAACACCTGTGTGTGTGTCCCTATTTTCATCTCTGCTTCCTCCTTCCCTTTCTATAATCTTTACTAGGCAGCTGTAATCTGATACCTCAGTGAACTGGAAGTCTTTCTTGTCTTGAGCACTCTGTTTTTCAGAGTGGTAACATTTTTAGGCAAGGAGAGGAGAAGCAGCTATTAAATTAAGAAATAATCAGATTTAGCTGATAAAATATATTACAGAGTTCCTTACGTTTGCTTGTACTACTGATTAATGCAAAGTTTATTGAAAAAAACAGTGGCGACTGAAGAGGCCCCTTTGCTTCATAATGAATAGAGGTGTAGAGGGGGTGCAGAGGTAACAATCACCCATGAAGGCTGATGCTAATTGTTCTTTTCTGTTGGTAAACTACACCTTCCAGGATGTCCTGATAGTCTACTGCTCTCAGTGCAGGAGTTATAGGGTGCAGCACTTACGCAACAGGTTGAAAGCCACAATTTGAGGACCTCTGGTCTAAAGTAATCCCTACTAAATAGTCACATTAAGGAAGAAACTTTCTACAATAATTATACACTTTTCCATTTTCACTTCACTGTTCCACCAATAATGTATGTAAGAGTATCTCAGGGCACGGAATAGTATACATGATGAAAGGCAAAGTGACTTTTGCATAATTTACTTCTCCAATAATTAGAAAAAAATCAATTACTTTTAATTTTGTTTATGCAGCTGTGTAGTAATAACTCAGAACAAACTCATTTATATTCTTTAGTAATGAGTTACGATAAAAACGCAAAATATTGGATCCTGCTCATTTACCCATACTGTGCTTTATATACACTGTGTATTCTTTACATTATAATTCACTCTTTTCACATATATAGTAATAATGTAGCATTCTTCGAACTATTAAGCAATCAAAATGGTCATATGTCAGAAAGGTGAATGTGATCGCTGTGCTTCTTCTAAGTGATGATGTGATGCAGAAAGAAGTTCCCAACCTTTCCCGTAAGTTGTGTAGAGTCACTTTTGTTCTGTTTGAGATTACTATATTGCGCTACCAGAAATGTATCCTAAAGCTTACGTTATCTTTGGCTATAGTGTACAATGTATAGTGTAGTATAGTTATTCCCTACAGCACTGTTCCCCAACTCCAGTCCTCAAGAGCCACCAACAGGTCATGTTTTCAAGATTTCCTTAGTATTACACAGGTGATGGAATTCTTGTAGATACTGCAATTATCAACTGGGCAATACCAATACGGTTGGTGGCTCTTGAGGACTGGAGAGGAAGATAAAGCATAAAGGGAACAAGAGGAAAAATGAGAAGAAGAGAAAGGACAGTTTTGGCAAATTGGGGACTGTTGGCAGATGTGGAAGAAGGAACAGAAAGAAGAAGGAGTAAAGGAAAATAAAGATCAAGAAGAGGAAGAAGCAGAAGAGAATAAAAAAGTAGGAGAGTAAGTTGAGGAGGATAAAGAGGGAGAGATAACAGAAGAAGAAATGGTAAAAGAAGAAGAAAGGAAAATGAAAAATAGGAGGTAGAGGGAAAAGTAATTTGCAGAATGAGAAAAGGAAGAATGAAAAAAAAGATGTATAAAGTAAACAAGAATATAAAAGGGAAGAAGAAGAGGAACTAGAGGAGGAAAAAGGAGAGAAAGAAAAATAAAGTAGAAGGGAAAGAAGTGAGAAGGAAGAAGAACAGTGAGAGGAGAAGCAAAATGGGTAAATGAGAGATGTAAGAAAAGGTGAAGGAAAATAAGGAAGAAGGGAAAGAAGAGAAAGAAGAGTAAAATATGACACTAGTCACTACTCAATGTGACGCTAGTCACTGCTCACGGATTTGCTGTGGTGCAGGATAGTCAAGAGGTTTGGGGTCAGTACCAAGAGGGCTTATAATAGACTAAGAGAAAAGACAAAAGTGTAGTCAGGTCACAGTCCGAGGTCAGAGTATCGGGAAGGTAGCAGATCAAGACAAAGGGGTAAGTCAGATTGATGGTCAAAGGTAAATCCAAGGTTGGCAACGGAGATCAGAATACAACTCAGAGCACAAAGCAAACACACACCACTTGAGCAAAGCTACAATTGGCAATGGTCTGACCATTGTCAGAGTGCTAATTAGCCTTGTAATCACCCAGAATAGATGACACCTGGAGGAGATCCCACAGACCCAGCCAGATAGGACGGCTGAGCTGTCATTCACAATACTCACACCTCTGCCTCAGATTGGGCGGTAGAGCTGTCATTCACAGCGTCCATAGGACATTGTGAGCACTGAAATCGTGACATAAAAAAGAACAATGAATGGAGAAGAAGGAAAAAGAACGACAGGAGGGAAAGAAAGACTGAAGAAAGAACAAAAGGAGTAAGACTTGGAAATGGATCAGAAGAAATGAGAAGCAAAAGGGAAAAAAGAAAGAGGAGAGGGAGGAAGGTGAAAATAATTACAAACGGTGATTCTCTACAGTACAAGCAGTGAGATTATGGAACTCTCTGCCACAACCTGTTGTAATGATTGATTCACTAAACAGGTCCAAGGGATTGGTTCTTTTCTTGAAAAATGTAATATTATAGGCCATGGGTACTAGATTAGGAGAATTGGTTGTTGATCCAGGGAACTAGTGTGGTTGTCAGATTTGGAGTTGGGAAGAAATTATATCTCTTAATATTACCATCTGCCTCATGGGGGTTTTGTCTTCCTCTGGATCTACACATTAGGTTGTAGGTTAAATGCGAGAGTTGTGTTCTTAAAACTATGAAACTATTAAGAAGAAGAAGAAGGGGGAAGAGAAAGACAAAGAAGAAAAGTAATGTTAGAAAAAAGAAGAGAAAAAAGATGACACCAAAAATAAAAGGAAAAAAGAAGTAGAATCAGAGAAAGACAAAGATGAGAAAAAAAGTGATAAAGAAGAAAGGGATCAAGAGAAGATAATAAAGAAGAGCAGAATCTGCTTTAAAATTCTCCTTACAATATAATTTACAAATATAAATTATAATCTGAACTATGAAAAAAAATGATTCTCATGTTTTCCCTAAGTCTCTCTTAAGTTATAGGAATGGTTAAGTGACTTCATAAAAGAATCCTTGTGAATGAAAGTATTTCTGCAATAACATTGAGTCTTACACTTTTTATATGGTTCATGCAGCAAAGTTAAGTTAACCCTGATAACAGTACTTGAATGCGGTTCCCCACTGAAAGCCACTTTATTTTTACACCATCTCTACATGCTGTTTTCCCTCAATGACAATACTTCCACATGATGCCTGAGTGGAAATTATTCACGTTACCACATGGATAAAACGCTTTCATTACAATTGGAGTGGCAATTTTCTCCTCATAAACATGATTGCGGTTGTATAAGAGATTATATGCAGTTAACATCATTAATGAGAGTGTTCCTAGCTTTTAATAATAGGTATTTTCATGCTGTCTCTTATGCACAAATGCGAATGTAGAAGCCAGCAACCGTTACGCTTGGCCACGGCTGCTCGATATAAACTTTAGTACAATTCAAGAAGAAATAAAAATTAACGTAAAAACTACTTTATTTATCTTTTAGATTAAAAAATTTACATTGACACCCATAAAACACAATTCTATCCAAGACCTACAAAAGTCAATTTTTGGTAGAGTAGTCTTCCGTAGCAAAGAAAGGAGAGACTTCGATATCTTCCCTGGCAGCCATATTTGCTAACAGGAAACACCTGAGAAATTCGGTAAGGGGAACCCTGCGTGGACAGTTTAGGCAGAGAGCGGCAAGAAATGGGAAATGATGAAAAACTGCACTCACATGAATTTCAAGTCCCTCTTGCAGTCTAAACATATCACTCAAACCAAGGATCACCAGGCTATGACTAGCCTACTTTGAACACATGATACGAAGAGAGCAATCACTGGAGAAAGACACCATGATCAGAAAAATAGAAGGAACAAGGCGAAGAGGAAGACCAGCAACCTGATGACTTGACACTATCACGGCGGAGAAGACCCTGGTGGACCTATCTAGGCTTGCACGAGATGGATCTTCCTACAGATTGTTCATCAAGTCGCCAGAGTTCGAGATCGAGGCGAAGGCTGTTAAAAAATAATGTAGTTCAGATACCTACACAAGAGTATTTGCAATTTGTCAACTACACATTTCACCATCTCTTCCCCTGATATTCCTTATTTTCCAAAAAACAGTTCCCTAACTTTCTACCAAGAAGCTGCCATAATATTTCTCTACCAATAACCCTGAAGCTCAATAATTAAATTTACAATTAATGTAGACAGAGACATTGCTTGAAGCTTGTCGGTTCTGTGGCGCCCTGCTGCGCATGGTGCCACAGAACCCGGAAGGATGCACAGATGGATTTCTCCACAAGAGGCTCGCACTACATGCAAACACCTCCACCTTCCACCTCATACCAGCAGAGGGAGCCCTGATAGGGATATATAAAGGGAAGGTGGAGCCAGGCAGCTCAGTCTCAGTCTAGTCTAGTCTAGAATAGTTTCTAGTTAAGTTAGTGTTCAGAGAGGAGCACGCAGGCTGCTGTGTGAGGCAAGCTAGGCCTCCAGCAGTACTGAAGCCTAGTGAGGGCCCCGAGCATGGCCGAAGGTGAGAGGAAGAAAGGAGTGATCGAGGGGGCAGAGGAGCATACCAGGCTCACCCCAGTATATACACAGGACACCGGGTCCGAGCCTACAGGGACCGTTTACACCCAGTAGGGATAACCGGGATCCCAGGAGGACTACAGGTCCCTGGCAAACCTGAAGCTAGACACATACAGGACCAGGAACCACGAAGGCCCCGACGTCCAGGGAAAGTGGTTACCAACTGAAGGTCCTACTTCAGAGCAACAGGTGGAGTAGAAAAAGCAAGACACATAAGCTAGGAACAGTTGCAGGCTGGCCAGGAGCTTACACAGAGGCAGACACGGATCAGGAGACCTTATACCCGCTCCCTGGGGAGAAGTCCAAAAGTGCGCCCTTCACCTAGAGTACCCTGGAGCGTATCTACCAGCTGTACCAGTAAAGGTAACAAAGCAAAACCCCCTGTCTCTGTCCATTACTCCCGCTGCGTTCTCTACTTGCACAACAACGCCCAGCGCACCTTCCACCATCTATCTACTTACACTGCCCTGAGGCCCACTCCACCTGTGGGGAGCTGTACCATCTTTAGCTGCCTTGTCACCTGCCTCAGAGGACTGCTGCAGCGCTGGTGACCATCACCAGACACCACAGGTGGCGTCACGAATTTCTCTGATGTTTATTAGTAATCACTACCCCTTTTCTGACAGTCCCAGAACAGAATAATATGATCGAGCTTCCCTACCTTTGACTTCACAAGCATAGCATTTATATGATATACTTGTATACCTTCCTACCTTGTTTAATGAGATAGCTGAGCTCCTTCTACTTTGCCTAGATCACTAAGCATCTAATAGATATATCATCGCGATTCAGTTTTGGGCATTGTCCCAACATGGCCTATGTGTCCTCCAAACCCAGTTGTGGTTTCTACTTATTTAGCTACACTGTTCCACACCAATGCTCTTTGTTGCCGAGATCAAACATAGACCAAACTTATTGAATGCGGTAAAAATAAAATTTTTTTTAGGAATTTTAAATTAAAGACCTATTAAAGGAGTGGTCTAATACCTAAAATGTCCTTTATAAGTATCTAATTTTATTTTCTAAGCACATTTGTAATTTGCTTTATTATAAAATACCCTAGACTTCTCCCTATACAGCTAATCTATAAATCATTTTTTTCTCACTACTTCCTGTGATGTTTTATTTGAGAGGAGTCTCAAATGGGACATCACAGGAGGCTCATTTCCTCGCAATCTCAATCATTCTGGCTTGGAATAGAACATCATCATGGGGTGGCGCTGCGATCACTTACCATAATTTGTTTCATTGCTGTTTTCTGCTTCTTGTCACGATAAGAGAAGGGGATCAGGGGATGGTTATAGAAGCAGGGTAAGTGACAGCCCTCAAATTAATCATCATCAAGTGGTGGTGATAGATGGAGGGTGAGTGATAGTGGTGTTGCTCCATACCTTCTTTCACTGCCCTCAAATAAATCGTCATCAGGTGGTGGTGATAGAAGCAAGGTAAGTGACATCGCCCCCTGATGATGTCTCATATCACAATGAGATGCTGTTGTTAGCAGAGACACAAGCAGAGTGGTGGCACCTTAGTAACTTCTCCCACAGCTTTTATCAGAGCCATGGATTCAGGATATCTTCAGAGGGCAGCAATGAAAGAAGCAGTGGTAAGTGACTGCAGCACCAAACCCTGAATGATGTCCTGTGCCAGGCTGGGTGATAGATACTGTTGAGAAGTGAGTGCAGCCCCAGCCTCCTGTGACATCCCATTTGAGAATCCTCTCAAATGAAATGCCATAGAAAGTGAAGTAAAAAGAACATTTAAGGATTAGCAGGATAGGGAGAAGTGTGGGGTATTGCAAAATAAAGGTAATGACAAAAGTGTTTAGGGTAAAAAAAAGATATTTATAAAAGACATTTTAGGATTGGACCACCTTTTTAAAGCCCCTATACACATTACAATAATGTTGGCTGAACCTGTCGATATCGGCCAGATGGTACTTGGGGGGTGAGAGGATCCAGATTATTGGATTTCAGCAGCCAATCCTTTTATTTTCCCTGGAGAAAAGTCTCCACCAGAAGTGCCTGGCAGCAGATCTCTCACACAGAATACAAGAACACTTAGCGGACTGTGTATGGGGGAGTCAGGAGAGATAGTCATCACCTGAATGACTGTTTGTTCGTCAGCTAGTTAACGTGTATGGAGGCCTTAAGTTTGGGCAATTAATTAACTATATAAACAGATGTTACTTCTAAAGTGATGTCAAGTAGTATAATGAAAAAATGGTGTAATACATACGCATTTAAATAATTATACATAAATAATGGAGTATCAAAAGACTATAAAAGAAGTAAGCAGTGACACTGTGCAATAAAGTGCCATGCGTATATTCACCTGAAAAGCATCATGTGGGAATGATTCCCCAGCGTGTATCGCCACAGGAGGTGACCTTTTGAATTACATATGTTAATGGGGTTGTCCAGGCTTGGGGATCAAGTCTAATGTCACTCTGACTGCAGACTCTTGAATCCTCAGTGTCCAGTTAGGATTCTCTGGTGCCGATACTGGGAGTGGATCGTCATGTGACCGCAAAAATACGATTGGCATACTATTGTCCACATTCCAACTAGACATGTCCAGCCTTGCTCAATTCACTGGTATTGAGTGAGGCCGTGCAAGTCTAGTCGTCACGTGATTGCATGTATGCAAATTATATACTTACGGTCACGCAACATCTACAAATCTTATAAATGGAGGTCGTGCTTTCCAAAATGGCTGTCTATATAAGTTTGACTAACCCTGTTACTGCAACTGTCCATTGAAGTAATCAGCGAAGATCAGCGCAAAGCTGCAGTATCTGTCACTGTAAAACTAATATGGACAAATGAAGGGGCTATGGTGATTCTTCATGGACCCTTTGTTCTGTGGGAACAAGCGAATTAGACTCCATTAATCATAGCCAATTGACTGAAAATCTCAGAAACCCATTTACAACTCTTGGACCCAACAACGTAAGAATGAGATGTTTTTAACTATGGACCAATTAATTATTGCATTGGCTCCTTATTTTTGTCCTTTTTTACGGCTTTTTTATTTTTCGCCAAATTCTTAGCTTAAGTGGCACGTATTTTAAAGTCTTCTTTCTTCACATTTGTTTGTTTTTCTTTGTTCTCCATTGTGGACGTATTTTTTTATAATACAGATGTGCGACTTTTTAAAAAGATGCAAATTTTTTGGGGTAAATTTATTCCAGTCCTATCCGACATGATTTCTTTTTTGCACGCCAGAGATTTTTTTTTGGAGCGAATGATAGAGTTGCGCACATTTTAACGGCTCGTGCGACTTTTCGGATATCAAATAGGTACAAAAAAAAACGTAAACGACCAAAGCAAAGAGCATTTTTGATTTGGCGCAAAACTTTATGAACCTGCGTGCACCATTTTGGAGAATCTGGCACAAAAACGGCAACAAATACCACAAAACAAAAAAGAAAAGTCACTTTTAAAGAGAAATGTTGTTCGAATTTTCAAATCCAATGGAAATTCCATGGAATACAGCGGCGATTAATGATGACTCCAGATCTTGGGTATTACAGAGCGTTCACTGTTCAACCAATTTTTGGGTAGGCTGTCCGCTATCCATTGCTCTTCAATGTCTCACCATTTTTTTTTTCAAGCTTACAATTTTCTTCTATTACCCAAATGACAGAGGGGTAACTTGGGGCAGTTGGCCCCCAAATATCCAGTGGTAAGCAAGATACTGGCGATCATGTTCCAGAGGGGAACCCTCTATATTTTCTCCTCTATTAATTGAAGTAATTGTTGCTTTAATTAATAGGGTTAAATCACATAAACTCCATGTATTTTCTATTTTGTATCAGACCAAAATATCTTTAAACTTTGTTTGCAATTATTTTTAGCGGATACAAATTAGCTGTTTTTGACATAACGCGTCCACGATAAGTAATCATTATACTTGTTGCTATCTAAACACAAGTAATTATTTCTGAGACCCAGAATCTTGGAGAATTGCCTTCTATAGATCCGCTGCTGAAAATGATATAGGGTCTTGTCAACTAACTTGTATCTCTTGTTCCCACATCAAAGGATGGTGTGTTTTATTCCAAGGGAAACTGTTAGAGAAGAAATGTAATGAATTCACACTCATTATTTGGCTTAGGCTAGAAGCCTGGTACAATATTCGGACCGGGGAGTTAACTTCTTACACCCATAGTCTAATTAAATTTTGAGTTTGTTTCACTAATTGCAATGTATAAGCCTAGTGTAATGCTAACAGAAGAAGCTTCTAACAGGGAAAAAGCCATACAAGATCTGAAATATGGCTACACCACATATATAGGGCAGCATGATGGCTAAGTGATTAAGTCTGGAAATGTGCAGCAGAGGGGTCCTGGTTTCAAATTAGATATCCCAGTAGAGGCTAAGTGTTTAGAAACCCATACGCTTCCTCAGCATCCAGCATGGGTGAAAGAGCACAGAGCTGAACCTCATGGGTGGAGATTTAGATAAGCTGCTTTCTCCTTCCCTTAGTATACGAATCTCCCTCCCATAACCTGGAAATAGCCACTGTGGGCATAATACTACTCAAACAACACAGGGTGAGGGTAAAACAGTGTGGCAATACTTTATTGAACCACCAAACAGACAATAAACAAATAGAACAGTCCCAGCAAATACCCAAAATGGTGCAAAATTACAGATTCTTACTATTCCGCTGACTCGCTGAGAATTAGACCAGCTGCAACTTCGAGGGGCTTCCAGGGCTGACTACACCCACCAGTGGTAACCTGCTTTTGGCAGGCCCCCACAGGGAGGAGGTAACGACAAGCTTAGGAACCTGACAGTCCATTGAGGTACGTGGTCAAGAGACCAGAGGGTGCCAACCTGGCTTCTCCGAACATATCCATAGAACCAGGTGACCAGAGGGTTCCGACCTGGCTTCTTTGAGCATATCTTTGGGTTCTAGGTGACCAGAGAGTTCCAACCTGGCTACTCCAAACATCTCCATAGGACAATGCGACCGGAGGGTCCCAACCTGGTTTCCCCAAATGTGTCCATGGGTTCTGTGATAGTCAATGGAGCAGATCTGTATTCCTCCTGCCAGGGCCATGGTCCCTTAGGCTGGCATCTTGTAGAAACCAAATCTGTGTCCTTCTTGATGGAGCCATGTTGTCCTAGCTGTTGCTCTGGCAAGTCACTCTGATTGTCTTTGCATAAAAATAGAAATCCCTTTTTATATTTACATCTGTGGCTCAGGTCTTCATCCACAGGTCAGGGAGGAAGGTGGCAGGGGCTCATGTCTCATTGTTTGAGAATTTAATAAATTTGCATAGTTTGTCTTCCATTGCTCTGCAGGTCTAAAAACTAGCTGGCCTGGTACAATATGTAATCAGCATATTAGCAAACATCATTGTTCCATGACCCTGAGTCCCTGTCCTGCAAAGCTAGCAGACAATAAGTTGCAGTAAATATCAACTCAAGTGTCAACATCCAGGCTTATTCAAACAATAGTCTGTGTTGATCAATAAAAGAAGAACACAAATTCAAAAGTCAACATAAAGATAAAAGCATATGGCTCCTGGCCTACTGAATTTACATCTGGATAATTAAGATTAAATGCTGTGTCATCACAGCCACCCAACTGGTTATGCCACACTTTGGTGGCAAGTGGGTTGGCTACCTGTTTCTCTTTTAGGATAACGTACTAAGGGTTTTTTTGTATGCACCAAATGGTGGCCTTTTGTGATAATAAGAATAATGTTATTTCTATAGTGTCAACTTATTCCTCAGCACATTACATTTCAGAGGGGACGTGAACAGGCAAAATCAGACCTTGCACAGTGACATATAATTCAACAGATACCAAGAGGAGTATAAAAAGGCTAAACTCAAAATCCTTGAAGGGGCCACAATAGGTTTAATGCTGCAAAGTAATATTTTGTATGTATGACATATTAGAGGAAGACTCTAGTGAAAACTTGTCGTGTTATGATTAGTGTAGGACCTGGCATGGACCATGGCAAGGTGATTCACAGAACACAAAAGAGAGGATCCTTGTATTGTGTCCCAGGTATTACTTTAGGCATATCCTGTGGCATAGCTGTGGAGGACTATCAGGTATGTTTCTGGGATTTGATTGTCAGCTGGTGCCAACAAGCCATTTTGCCTTGATTAGGATATTTAGATACAGGACTAGATTACCAAACTGAACATTTGCCCCTGGTGAAGAAAATCCTTTTATGGCTTAAGCTGACCATACACATTGGCTGTCGGATGAACAATACTACCCTCCTATATATAGGAACACTCTTTTGACCAAGTGATCCTGTGTAGAGATGAGCAGATCAATTTGGGGACTCTGGTCCAATGTCTAGAAACCCGAATCGATCTCTACTACTATGTTCTGAGAAAGTTGCCGACTGACACGTCGGCTGACGGCTTATCTCCAGGAGAACAATGCGACTGTCACAGTCGCCAGTGGCGCACTTGGTTCGTGGACCAACTGTGCCATGGGGCCTGGCTTGTCTAGGAGGGGAATAGCTAAGCGGCTACCTGGTGTTCACTGGAGCTCCTGATGGTGGAGTCAGCCTTGACCTGCAGGTGGCTGCCAGGTACCACTCCTAGGCAGTCCCCATTACCTCAGCTGCTGATCCCAGGGGTTGAGTTCCCTGAATGGGAATACGGGAACGGAGTCACAGACAGGAAGGATTTGGAGACAAATAGACAGTACGGACAATGTGTACTTCGGGGATAGGTTCTCGTTCAGACACACTGGTCTCAGGAAACGGTTCAGGTACCACCAACGCGGCTACAGGGTTCAGGTACAAACTACACAGGACTACAGGGACAGTACAGGATAAGATAATAACTATATTAGACTTAGATCGGGGACCTGGCAACATACAGTTGCTCACACACCAACTACCACTAAATAACTATAGGGGTTGCACATGCACCTCCTGATTGGGGAGGGTGCCTTTTATACAAGATGCCTCCCAGCTTTTGGCTGGAGGCTTCTTTGAAGTTGCACGCGCTGCGCCTTTTATAGCAAGAGAGCGCTCACGCACAAGGCACGCCACCGTAAGTCAGAGCAGCGTGTACAGGAAAAGGAGGGAGAGGAGTGCAAGGACGCTGCCGTGGCCGGGCTTGTGAGTATGCCGGTGTGCCCGCATGCGGTTGCAATGAAGAGGGGAACCATGCGGGGACGCTGGCAATGCGTGTTACAGTGACCAGCAGTCCGAAATCAGACATGCATGATCAACATCTCTCCCAACCATCAATCGTCCGGCACCTCCATACACATTAGACTGTTGGCTGAACTCATCAATATTGGCGGGTTCAGCCAACATTAGTCTAATGCATGTGAGGGCCTTTAGTGTTGCTTGGAGTATTCCTATACTGTAAATTAAATTAAGAAAACTATGAACTTATTAGCATGACCATTTTTTTGTATAGTGAAGATGCTGTTTTTCATGTATCCTTAATTAAATTCAAGGCGTTTTTTTGTATGTAATGTTATCACCCATCATACATGCACCCGTCACCTTTGTCAACATTATTCTTTCATAACAATAAAAAGCTTAAGCACCACAACAGCGGAGGAATGTAAAAAGCTCATTACTGAGGCTTAGTCAGTGACTTTGCAATTCTTGGCAATTATATCGCGGACTCAAATGTAATGTCACATTTCACTGACTTGCAATATAAATGCACAAATTACCAACAACTGCCTTGGACTGTTAGTACAATTAATAGATGTGTTCAACAGATCAGATCAGCCGCTGGTATATGAAGTGACCATGGTCTGAGATAATAATAAATCCATGGCGGACGTTTGTATAAACTTCTCAAAAAAATGCCCATCGGAATGAAACCAGCTCCAGCTGACATTTTTCTGGAGTATAAAATAAAAGAATCTCTCTGGTTACTATAGTTTAATAAATAAAGCCTATTGTATTTCCCAAGCCTTTTACTTTGTCCACATATACAAGTCTGTGCAATAAGGAAAGCAGTCTCTTGCATTGGAAATCGTAACTCCTGGGATCTTTTCAGTCATGTAGCTACACGTACTGAAATCATTGTTTCCAAAAAGTTTCAAATTTATTAGTGGCCTTATTTTGTGTCAGAAAAGTTTACCACAATTTTGTCATATGTTTGTCACATTGTGTTGCTGTTAAGCCACGTTTCTTCCATGATAACTCACACCTCTTTTCAGTGACATCTCTCCCCTTAGTAGGACAAGCTGGAAAAAGTGTCTAAAAGACATCACAAATATGGTGCCAGGTATGAAAGACAGCTTTTTTTCTCTCGCAAATTACGCCAGAAGTCTTAGCTTGGTAAATATGCCCCAATGTTTTGATGCCGGCCAGAAGCAGGGTGTCATCCTCTTCAGCAATACGTGATGTTCAGAAGATTAGCCGGGAGCAAAAAGACACATGAGGGCTCAATCAAGTCTTTATTCCAGTTTTGAAAAGTCGCAACATTTTTGCACAACGCAAAGTTTTGCAACAATGTTGTAACTTTTCGCATTTTTACACTAGTCCTGGACAGCTTTGCTAAAGTGGGTGGATCATAGATGGGACGTGGCTTGGCAACACCTGTCATCTTAATTCATTATTATAAGTTACACCACTTTAATGCTATAACTTTTGCCAGAAAATGTTACTCCAGTCCTTGAATAGAGTAGTATTTCTGGCAAGGTACAAGGAGGCGCACGCCACTGAGAAGAAGCACCGAATTCATTAACAACTTATCCCCACCACACCCCTTCATTAAGACTGGTATGTAAAACACTAGTCTTTATGAATCATGCCCTAAATGAAGACCTCACTGAGCCGAGATCTCAGTGACCTCCCCCCGGAGGCAGGCCGAGGGGCTGGGGAAGGAGGAGAAGACCCAGTGCACAGTCCCACCCTTGTGCACCAAAATCTCATAAGAAGAAAACTTCAAATGGTGATTAAACAAGAACCACAAAGTAGATTTCTTCACCAAAAGTATCAATTTAATCAGTATAACAGCGCCATCATATCTTTACGTAGCTGAATCTTGCTGACAGCTTTTCTTTAATAAAGAGGTTCACTTACTTTTTTTTTCTTGTACCGTGAATGTTTACTCGATGTGCTCAACGAATGACAAGACGGATACAATAGTGCGTAAGTCAAAAGTTTAGTGATATTTTATTAGCAATCAATGCAGAAAGATAAGTTTTAGCAACTGTATTTCGAAACAAAACAAAACAAAAAAAAAAGCTGAGGTCTTTCACTGCCACCACTTATTCTATGTGTCCAGGTTTCATTAATGTGTTGACTTGTCACTTTATTAAAAGTAATAGTGATGACGAATCGACTTCTATAACATTCGGAGTAAACCTCATTCTGTATAATGTGTTTTGGGTCTTAAAATTTTGACATATAATATCCGGAAACTATTTGGTAATGATGGAAAAAGAAAATGTAATTTATAGCGGAGGTTACAGCTGAAGACAAATAATAAAAGCAGTGAGAACTGTCAGGACACTGAAGACAGGCTGAGTGACTGGAGTGACACTTAGAGAACATTAAATTGCATCTGCTATAAATTTGGCCAAATACGTCCATCTCAGTGTAATGGACAGATCATCGAGCATCCGGCACACAGCAGTTACACATGGGAATATCATTCTTTTCTCGCCTTATTTTTTGAAACAATGGAGGGACAGGAGCCTTTAGTTATATTTTGCTTTTAGTTGTCATTATACACAGGTGGCCTTCACTTGCAAAACTTAGTGCAATAAAAAAAAGTGTTGCTGATCCAAAGAAAAAAAATGGCTGTCTTTCCACTACATATTATTATATTAAAAATGGGCCCGCTTATTTCTTAAAACAAGGATAAAGCCTTGATGTTCCGTCTGAGACGAAAGAAGCAGTGTCTCTTCTCTCTCAAACAGGACATCAAAGCAAGGCATCACCCACCAGAAGAAGAATGGAGGATACAGGCAGTGGTACAGAGGAGCTGCAGGGGGTCCGATAGGTGAGTAGCTGTTGCCCAATTTATTGTCACAAAATATTGTGAACAATCCCTTGAAAAGGTACACTAAAGGTGGATTTACAGCATTAAAGCCGCTCGTCTACATGTTTGCTGATTGACGGACGGTTAATTGCCTGTTTACACAAGCCAACTGCGTTTATGATGTGAACAGAACAATCAATAGTGCATTGTTGTGTGCGCATAGACTGTCATTCTGGTGGGCAGTATGAGTTATTTATACCCGGTGATGTGCTGCTGAGTAAGATTATTTTTTGACCGAGCCTAAAAATTATTTCACCCGACGAATGAGCATTTTGCTTGTTCTTCCGGTGATTGGCAGCCAGCTTACACTGCTTGATTTTCAGGAAGCGAGTGTTCCTATGAACATTCATTCACGATAACCCCCCAGTGTTAATACATTTTAAAAATATAACAGATTGGGGGGGAACTGACATCAATTTCCCACTGCCTTAGACTACCAGGGTTGCTGACATTAACCCATTTCCTTCTTTAGACGGATAAGGGTGCTTTAATATGTTTGCCACTTTAAATTACCAGTGGTGACGACTTAAAGGGTTTTTCTCCTTTCAGTCCTTGGGTGCAGCTTTACTCACTGTCCTCTGCTGAACTCGGTTCTGATATTGGTAGCGATGATGTCACACTGACAAAGGCAGCCAATCAGTGAGCTCAGTGGCTCTGCTAAAGTAGATAGACCATCCAGCTAAGAGTCGGTGAGTCGACATGACTCGGCGCAGCAGCCAATATCAGACACCGGGAGCAGCGGCAGAGACTCACCGGTGGTCCCAGGGATGGTGGGTAAAGAGCAATTTGTTTTTAACAAATTGCACCTGGGGATAGTAATTTTCTGAAAAGGGACAACTTTTTTAAGTCCTTGCTTGCCCAAGGGCGCTGTGTATGCCAGACATGTGTAAGTCTATAATAAATGATGATTACGTTTCTTATACCGTTTTAATGGATTTCTAGTAAAGAAGAAAGAAAGCTTTTGTATTTTAAGTGGTTGTGCCGTCAATTCCTTTTCCCCCAATTACTTGCCCTAGATTACACCAAGACCATTATTAATGTATATATTGATCCCTTGGACACACTAGACCCCCAGTGATTATTACACAAGCTCATTACTGCATAACAGACTTGTACATGTGGTAGGGGTGTCTTTTGGCTGCTTAAAGGGGTTGTCTGGCCTTAGGGTACAAGTCTGCAGTCACTCTATGTGACTGCAGACTTGTGAATCTTTGTCAATGCAAACTTGTGACTCCTCATATCACCCGCACTGGCGCTGTGAGCATTCTTTGGTGCCGGTGCTGGGCTTGTGACTGCAAGCATGCGATTTGCATAAATATGGTCACATGTCGACTAGATGAGTGCAGCCTCGCTCAATGCAAGGGTATTGAATGAGGCTGGACACGTCTAGTCTGACTGTGGCCGGGAGTATGAAAATCTCATATTTATGGTCACATGACTCTCCGCTGCCGGCACTGGAGAAGTGATGTGATGATTCACAAGTCTGCAGTCACAAAGAGACTTGTACCTTAAGGGCAGACAAGCCCTTTAGCGAAGAGGGACAGCATGCTACTGCTACATCGGCACCTACTATAGTTACTCCCTTTGTGACTAGACTATACAGTACATGCATTTCTGTATGAAAGAAAGAAAGTAGAAGGGTTACCTAGTCAATAGGCATCTACTCGTGACCTCTGCCCAAAAAAAGCTTCTCTACTCTTAGATTACTTAACTATAGCTGAATCACTATTTCCATTAATATCTAGATCTCAGCTATCTGTAATAAAAATAACTTATCACTTCAACTTATTTTCTGCCTAAGAGCCATCGCTATTCCTAAAATCTGCTCAAAAATAGTGTGAATGGAATTTTAAATATTATAAAAAAAAAAACTTACAAAGCAAAGAAGATATGTTTGTGTCATCATAAAAAAGGGACTGTCAAAGGCTTCTATAATGTGAGAGATTGGAGTGTGGTTATAAAGCATCGACTCCCGAGACGCGCGTTCTTCCCTGTCATCTATTATGATGGGCAATTTAAGTGAGAGTCAACAGCTATTAGGAAGGCAGTGGTTCACAGCCATAGTTTATTTAATGTGCCATGACTATACCAGTCCTTTCAAGTGAATAGCCGAGGGATTAATGTCCTGTGCCGTAAGCCATTGAGCAGTCCACTAAAGCCTGGCAGGATAGTTTTATTGCCACCTGAATAAGCAATTTGTATTTGGCAACTTCCTAGAGAAAACATTACTCTGTGCAGATGCCAACTACAATATACACATATACAGATAGATTTCAAGGATATATCAGAGCCGTCCTATCCTTTGGCTAGCCCGTCATAATGTGTCATCTGTAGAGATCTACCCGATAGGCAGCCACATTGTGACATTGCCATAGCTTTTCATTATGTTGAAAAGTGGATGTACAGATAGCAGTCGACAAATTGACAGCTTTGACGTACTATGGCATTAGGTTAGCGCAAATCGATTTGCATGACCCAGTCCATCGTCCATGATAGTGGTCTATGGCCACTGGATGGGAGTAACAGAGATGCCTCTTAGCTGACGACATCTGTGGCTCTTCTTCTGAGTAGCTGGTTTGGCGCCACATCATCATTGCGGCATGACACCACCTTGGCAGCCAAATAGTGTGCAATGCACTGTGTATGTGTTGCTCTTACATTTTTGCCTTGCAATTTTCCATATGGGAGGTTGTAATGCTTTGTGGCACCACCAAGACAGTTTGCGATGGTTGATTGCTGGTTAGATAGGTTTTTTTGGCAGTCATTCATAGGGAGGGAGGTACAGCTGGTGAATAGACCCAAGAAGTTCCTACGCTGTGACACCAAAAGGACAGATTGGGGAGAACCTGTGTGGACATGATGTCTATAATTGGCCTTCTTGGGCCAGTTCCACTTATTTAGGAGAGTGGTGTCAGGAAGGATAGGAGGTGGGTAGTGGTGGTCCGTGAAACACTGTGGGGCGAACTTCAGAAGGGGCGCAATGACAATCTTCCACCAAGCAGGACCGAGTCAATAAGAGAACAGACTGTGAGCTAATTTTTCACCCAGTTATAAGGCTGGGGACTGGGCAGGAAAGTGCGCCAATGAGTGATTGGGGTTGAGGGCCTCAATGGTCAGGGTGAGGCAGGGAAGTCAGGCTAGAAGAAAACACAGTGCTAAACTGAAAACCAGGTGGAGAGCAGTCATACTGTGTATCCAGTTGGGGTTAAGATATAAGCCAACTCTGGGGTCATTGAGGAGGAACTACAACATAACACTAGCTGCTGGGGACCAGGAAACTGATTTGTTAATCTATTAATTCAGGTTCATGGAATATTCCACCTGAGCACAACTGAATTTGGTGGGGAAGTAGGAGTAAAGGAGCTGGGTCTAATTTGAGGATACAGTCATCATTCATAAGAAATTAGAGATTGGATGAACCAGTTGGGCCAGTGTGATGGGGAATGGCCTTTGGGCAGGACTTTTGTGAAGTCATAGAATCATAGAATGTTAGAGTTGGAGGGGACCTCCAGGGTCATCGCGTCCAACCCCCTGCTCAATGCAGGATTCACTAAACCATCTCAGACAGATGTCTGTCCAGCCTCTGTTTGAAGACTTCCATTGAAGGAGAACTCACCACTAGTGATGAGCGAGCACTAAAATGCTCGGATACTCGTTGCTCGGGTCGAGAAAATTGGAATACTCGGGTGCTCGACCCGAGCAACGAGCCCAATGTAAGTCTATAGGAAATTCGAGCATTTTTCAGGCGACTCCCCCCGGCGGTCTGCAGAGGGCCTAAAAATTGCCCAAATCGATGGGAACAGTGCTCAAATGGCATGGGAACAGCATGGGGAAGACCCCAGGAAGCATCTCTGACTTCCAGATCACTGCTGTCAGCAACGTGGTGAGAGTATTACGCCACTTTTACGGACTCACAATAAAACATACAAAAACGAAACCAAAATGGATTTTCCTGGGAAATATGTTAAGGAACATCCTTTCCAGGGTAATGACTTGTATATAAGGCAAAATAAATAACCAAAAACAAAAATACTCCTCCACAACTTGGGCTATATTCACACATAGCGTTTTTGATGCGTTTTTGCACTTTTGAATTGCTTTCAACCAAGACAAATGCATTCACCAGGAAATGTCATTTTAACATTTTACAACCTTATCTGGCCATGTGGTGTGTGACACATCATCAGACACATGCATACAGTGCTGAAAAGACATGGGAACAGCATGGGGAAGACCTCTGGAAGCATCTCTGACTCCCAGGTCACTGCCTAAAAGTGTGCCCATCATAAGTGATCCTTGGCGCATGCGAAGATGCCTCCCGCCATGCACCTGTCATTGCAGACTTGCAACAATCACCGTCCACGTCCTTGTCCCAGTGCAGCGTTCAGTTGTCCCTACCCCATACCTTGGAATGCAAGCGCAAGTATGCAGGCAGCCACCCACCCACCCACAGGTTGCAATACTATACTGCCAAATTTTTGACAGCTGCTTGCACTTGAAATGTGGCCTTTTAGGCTCGTGGAGGCGGAAGCTTTTCACAACCTCATGCTGGCGGTGGCCGGGTGTCCATACTCGGTCCCCAGACGCCACTATATTTCCCGATATCGCCTCCGCCTTCCACAAGCACGGGTCCTACAACATTACCCGTGCCCTCCCCAGTGCACTTACTGGGAAGGACCGCCTAACCACAAACACGTGGACAGGTGAATGTGGCCAGGGACGGTACGGAGCCAGTCCACAGCTTTTTTTGCTAAGAGTTGTATATAGCTCGGTGAAAGGACTGGCATAGAGGGAAACCCTATCTACCCGGCATGTCATTTCTCCCAGGAAGTCCAGTAATTGAGCTTGTTGCAGAAGCAATGGCAGCCCGTCCAACATCAACTCGCACTTGTCTGTGGTGCTTTGACACACACACATCTTTCTTTGCGCATTTAATTTCTTGAATACAGAGTTGGACAACGGCCTGATCTGTAATGCGTTTTGAGATATAACATGCATAAGCATGGCCGATCCACATTAAAAAAGCAGCCATAGAGTGTCCGGGAACCTTCCCCCACACTTTTCTTAGCCAGGGCTGCTTTTCGGCAGGGTTGGACGGGCCCACCAGACAACCGGAGACTCCTCCGGCGGGCCCTGACTTCTCCTTCAGGAGAGTTCATAGTGCCGACGTGAGGCCATGATGATGATAGAGGCCACCATCTGCTTAGTTTTCTGTTACTTGGAATGCAAAAGTGCAAGTATGCAGCCAGCCACCCACCCACCCACAGGCCGCAACACTAAACTGCCGGATTTCTGGACAGCTCTTTGCACTTGAAATATGGCCTTTTAAGCTCGTGGAGGCGGAAGCTTTTCACAACCTCATGCCGGCGGCGGCCGGGTGTCCATACTCGGTCCCCAGCCACCACTATATTTCCCGGTATCGCCTCCGCCTTCCACAAGCACGGGTCCCACAACATTACCCGTGCCCTCCCCAGTGCACTTACTGGGAAGGACCGCCTAACCACAAACACGTGGACAGGTGAATGTGGCCAGGGACGGTACGGAGCCAGTCCACAACTTTTTTGCTGAGAGTTGTATTTAGCTCGGTGAAAGGACTGGCATAGAGGGAAACCGTATCTACCCTGCGTGTCATTTCTCCCAGGAAGTCCTCTAAAGCTGCTTGCACTTGAAATGTGGCCTGAACATTACTGCTGGTACTTTCCTGTGGGAATTTGCTTGCCTCCTACCAGCCTGGAATATTTCCAGCAAACTATGGCACGACGCCATGGTATTAGCACTGCCCCCAGTATCAGTAACAAAGCCGTCCCCAATTTCCTTCTCAGGAATTTTATTTGGTAGACTGAGTGGCTGCCCAAACACATTTTCTCACAAAGGAGCTGAAGATAGAGTGGCAGTAGGTGCAAGTTTCTCCAGCCTGTTAGATATTAGAGGGTGAACGGCAGCACATTGGATCAGTGGTTAGCACTGAAGCCTTGCAGCGCTGGGATCCTGGGTTCAAATCCCAGCAAGGACAACATCTGCAAGGACTTTGTATGTTCTTCCTGTGTTTGCGTGTGTTTCCTCCTCAGTAAAAAAGCAGCCATAGAGTGTCCGGGAACCTTCCCACACACTTTTCTTAGCCAGGACTGCTTCTCGGCAGGGTTGGACGGTCCCACCAGAGAATCCTATGGTGTGCCTTGGCTTCTACCTCAGGAGAGTTCATGATAGCGCTAACTTTGCAGCTGCTATGGGGCTCTTGAGCGGGTGAGAAAGGTGAGCCCTCAGAATCAAATCCTCTGGTGGGCACAATGTTTTTCAATCTGAAACAGCTTCTCAGTGGGAGTTGTATTTCACCACAGCCATATTCTTTAGCTCGGTGAAAGGACTGGCATAGAGGGAAACCGTATCTACCCCGGCTGCCATTTCTCCGTCACTAGGTTCCGCCCATTGTCACACACGACCATGCCTGGCTGTATGTTCAGCGGTGAGAGCCACAGAGCAGGCTGCTGTGTTACAGCTTTCAACAACTCTGCAGCGCTGGGCGGTTTGTCAAGTAAGCATTAAGCATGTTATCTTCAGCACAGCCTGTTGCCGCTTGGCCAAGGCAGTGCTGCAGTGCTGTCAGCTTGTGATTGATGTGGTCATTTCGGAGATGGAGGAGGAGATGCATGAGCTGAACAATGTGATTACATTGAGGTTAAATTGGTGATGCTGTTTTTTCTACTAAAGAAAGATCCTACTGTTTTGTTTTTTTTACGTTAATTTTTAAGACAAATGCATTCACCGGGAAATGTCATTTTAACATTTTACAACCTTATCTGGCAATGTGGTGTGTGACACATCATCAGACACATCCTTTTTTATTTATGATGGAGGGACTCTGAAAGTCATGAAGCCTATTTTTATAGGGACATCAGACGGCCCTTACTATTCTTAAAGGCCAGCAGTCGGCGCTAGCTATTGTTAGAGAGCCATCAGCCGGCTATGCTTTGTCGTTCCCATTATTAACAAGTGGATCTCCTATACTGTTACTGCGTATCCAGTGACTGCAAGGGCTGCCAAAAATTTGGACGCAACCCAATACCCCTTTGAAGAGACAAAGAGGAGTGTCTCAGTAAAAAAAATGTTCCCATTATAAAGGAGCAGGTCTCCTATAGTGGTAATGCCCATGCTGTGACTGCAAGGGCTGCCAAAATTTGGGAAGAACCCCACTAAGAATTTAAAGACACATAGAGCAGGGCCACAGTAACAAGGTACAACATGTTCCCATTAGAAAGGAGAGGGTCTGCTATACAGTTATAGGGTATGCAGTGAGTCCAACGGCTGACCAATTTTAGGAAAAACCCCACTAAAAATTTAAAGACACATGGAGCAGGGTCACAGTAACAAGGTACGACATGTTCCCATTAGAAAGGAGAGGGTCTGCTATACAGTTATAGAGTATGCAGTGAGTCCAATGGCTGACCAATTTTAGGAAAAACCCCACTAAAGACACACAGAGCAGGGCCACAGTAACGACAAATTCCCATTAGAAAGGAGAGAGTCTCCCATTGTGTTGGCCTATGCAGTTAATGCAAGGGCTGCCAAAAATTTGGAGACACTTCAATGCCCCTTGGAAGAGACGTGGAGGAGGGCCTCATAAAAAAATGTTCCCATTAGAAAGGAGCGGGCCTCCTATACTTGTAATGCCCATGCACTAAGTGTATGGGCTGACAAACATTTACCCCTGGGGGGTATTCATGAACATACTGTATAAAAAATTTTTTTTACGGGCATCATAAACACCCTTTTAAAAAATTATGTGGGTGTTGCATCACGGACCACAGTCACCCTGCTGATATGGTGGTGGAGGGTGAGGAGAAGGAGAAGGACAAGAGCAAATAGACAAAATCAGGAAGCGTATACCCATGTATGGGTGTGAAAAGGTGCATGGGAATACACCTCCCAAGAAAAGACACTGGATTTGAGTTTATGTTACACTGCTATCATTCGGTAGTGTTGAGAAGTCAGGCCCAATCTAGCCCTTGTTCATTTTTATAAGAGTCAGCCTGTCAGCATTTTCAGTTGACAGGCGGATGCGCTTATCAGTTATAATTCCACCAACAGCACTAAAAACCCGCTCTGATAAAACGCTGGCGGCAGGGCAGCCCAGGACCTCCAAGGCGTAGAGAGCCAATTCATTCCATGTGTCCAGCTTGGATACCCAATAATTATAAGGCACAGTGGAATCACGGAGGACGTTGGTACGGTCGGCAAGGTACTCCCTCAGCTTCTTCCCAAACTTTGCACTCCTTGTGAGAGTACCCTGCGCCTCAGGTCATGTGCGATGGGAGGGTCTGAGAAAACTCTCCCAGAACTTTGACAGTGTTCCCCTACCTCTGCTGGATTGAAGTTGTGTCTCTCTCGCCTGTACTCCTTGGGTGTCCAACGAAGTGTGCCCTCTGCCGCCAGCGTTTTCAGATGGGAATTTTTTTAATAGTTCCGCAACAAGGGCCTTCTGGTACTGCCCCATTTTTGTAGAACTGTTAGCCTCAGGAATAAGATATATAAAGTTCTCCTTGTAGCATGGGTCTAGAAGTGTCACCAACCAGTAATGACTGTCACCCAAAATTTTGAGAACGCGAGGGTCATGGGAAAGGCAGCGTAACATAAACTCAGCCATGCGTGCCAGACTACTAACAGGCAAGACTTCCGTGTCCTCACCAAGAGGATGACTGACCATGCTCTCCTCCTCCTCCTCCTCTTCCTCCTCTCTGTCCTCTGGCCATCCACGCTGAATAGACGGTATGACAGCTGTGCAGGTAGTACCGTCTTTAGTGCATGAAACTAGCTCCTGTCCTTCCTCCTCCTCCTCCTCTTCCTCATTGTCACCCAATCCACGTTGGAATGAGATGAGGCTTGGCTGTGTGTAATCACCCTGTATGGTTCCTTGCTCCGTCTCATCATGCTCCGCCTGCAATGCATCCTCTTTGATTGTGAGTAGAGAGCATTTCAGAAGACAGAAAAGTGGGATGGTGAAGCTAATTATGGCATCATCGCCGCTCACCATCTTAGTGGAGTCCTCAAAGTTTTGGAGGATGGTACATACAGTACTGTATGTCTGACATCCATGTCCACTCCTGAGGTCTTATGTGTGGAGTCTGAACTGAATACCGACAGCCTTGTTGACGCTGGTACTCAACTGCCCTTTTCTGCTCACAAATCCTTCCCAACATCTGCAGTGTAGAGTTCCAACGCGTGGGGACATCACACACCAGTCTGTGAGCCGAAAGCTGCAAACGCTGCTGAAACACTGCAAGGGCAGCGGAAGCTGTAGCTGACTTTCTAAAATGGGCACACAGGCGGCGTACTTTAACAAGCAGATCCGGCAGCTCCGGGTAGGATTTGAGAAACCGCTGAACCACGAGGTTAAGCACATGGGCCAGGCATGGTACGTGTGTGAGCTCACCTCGCCACAGAGCCGCCCCCAGGTTCCGGCCATTGTCACACACGACCAATCCTGGCTGTAGGTTCAGCGGTCTGAGCTACAGATCTGCCTGCTCTTTCAGAGCTGTCCACAACTCTTCAGCATTGTGCGTTTTTTCACCTAAGCATATTAGCTTCAGCACAGCCTGTTTCCGCTTGGCCGAGGCAGTGCAGCAGTGCTTCCAGCTTGAAACTGATGTGGTCATTTTGGATGGAGGCTGAAGAGGAGGAGGAGGCTGAGGAGGATGAGGTGCAGGAGCTGTAGACCATGGGGGCAACCCTGATTGACCTAGGGCCCGCAATCCTTGGCGTCGGGAGGATGTGTTCCGTCCCAAGGTCCAACTGGGTCCCAGCTTCCACTATGTTAACCCAGTGTGCCGTCAGCGAGATGAACCGTCCCTGCCCACAAGCACTTGTCCACATGTCCGTGGTTAGGTGGACTTTACCGGTAACTGCATTGTTGAGAGCACGGCTAATGTTTTGGGACACGTGCTTGTGTAATGCGGGGACGGCACACTTGGAGAAATAGTAGCGGCTAGGGACCGAGTACCGAGGGACGGCCGCCGCCATCAGGTTGCGGAATACCTCCATCTCCATGAGCCTAAAAGGCAACATTTAGAGCGCAAGCAGTCGTGAAATGTGAGAATTTAGTAGTGTGGCCTGTGGGGCATTGGCAGCATATTTGCGCTTGCGTTCCAAGGACTGGGGTATGGACAACTGAACGCTGCGCTGGGACAAGGACATGGACCTGCTTCCTGATGCTGCTATTTGAGAGTGTGCAACGACAGGTGCAGGGCAGGAGGCGTCTTTGCATGCACCATGGACAGGGGATTGGCTTGCATGCACAACAGCGGAAGAAGCAATGGTGGCACCAGCAGACACTGTTCCTGGACCCTGGGGTTCGGCCCACAAAGTCGGGTGCTTTGCTGCCATGTGCCTTATCATGCTGGTGGTGGTCAGGCTGGTCGTTTTGCCACCCTGCTGATGCTGGCCTGGCAGGTGGTGCAAATGGCCTTTTTGGGGTTATCGGCAGAGTCTTTAAAAAACAACCAGACTCGGGAAGACCTAACAGTTGTACTGGCAACTTCCTTCGTGTTGGTGTTACGGGGAACGGTCGCCTGCCTTCTATCTGCGGCCACCACACTGCTTCTTCCTGCCTGTTGGGGTGCTCTGCCTCCCTCCCCCTGTGTGCTGCTGTCCTCGCTCTGCATGTCCTCCTGCCAGGTTGGGTCAGTTACTATATCATCCACCACCTCGTCTTCCACTTCCGCACCCTGGTCCTCCTCCTGACTTTCTGGCAATTGTGTCTCATTATCGTCCACCTCTTGTGATACTTTCCCACCATCGCCCTCATGTGACCGTGGCTGCTCAAATATTTGGGAATCGCCACACGTGATCTCCTCTTGCCCCGCTTCAAGTGGACCGGGCGAGATGCCCGAATCTATAAATGGAAAAGTGAACAGCTCTTCAGAGTGTCCAAGTGTGGGATCAGTTGTCTCTGGGTACTCGGCATGGTGGGAGGAAGGAGGATCAGGGTCAGGAATATGCGGTCCAGACTCACGGCTGGCTACTGAGACTTGACCGTGTGGAAGACAGGGTGGTGGTGGTGGTGACTAAGTGACTGGAAGCATTATCCGCTATCCAACCAACAACCTTTTGACACTGCTCTGGGTTCAATAGTGGTGTGCTGCGTTCCCCTAGAAATTGGGACAGGAAGGTCAGGCGAGAAGATGTGGGTGTTTGTTGTGGCACAATTTCGGCTTGCCCACGGCCTTGTCCTCGGCCTCTGCATGCACCATTACCATCACGTCCAGTTCCCCGTCCCTTGCCACGTGCCTTGCCCATTTTAAATGGAGGACAGTATCTTCCACGCTCACTACAAATGACTGAGTTTGGAGCGAACTTATATGTGATCCGTGTGATAGAGAAAACAGAGTTTTAAATACCTGGCCTGTAGGTAAGTAGTTTGAACAGCAAACTGCGGTGAATTGCTTCAATGACACACTAAAGGAAATTTTTAATGGAGGCCAGAAATGGCAGTATTTTCTGACAACGTATATGTGATCCGTTTGACGGAGAAAACACAGTTTTGAATAGCTGGATTTCTAGCGCTCTAATATGGAAAGGACCTGGCTGTATTCTGCAGTGCTAACAATCAAATGGCGCAGAAAAAATGGTGTTCTTTGGATTGCTTTTTAAGCAAATAATGAGGATTAAGATCCAAAGAAAAGTATTCCTGGCCCCTGAGACCTGGGCCTTTGTATAGAAATATCTAACAGCAGCAGAAGGCAGAATTGGAATGAAGCCTCTTGTGCTATATGCACTGCAGTCTGCTATATACACAGCCTGCCTATACACCCAGCCTGCCAGATATCTCTGCAGATGGATTAGTCCTCAGAAGGACTGTTTGTTAAGATGTATATGTGTAATTTACGTTTTTTCTCCCTACACTACCTAATACACAAGCAAATCTCTCCCTAACGCAGCAGCAGCTCTCCCTAAACTGTCTGATCCGGAGTGACTGTGACGAGCATGGCGGCGCCAGATCTGATATAGACCTGATGACGGTGTGCGGCCAGCCAATCACTGTAATGCCACAACCACCATGGCTATGGCATTTCAGTCCATGGCAGGCAATCCCTGCATGTTCATTGGCTCTCTAAAGAGCGCCAAACATGCAGGGAGGGGACCCGAGTTCCCGCCCGAGAAACCCGGAAATACTCGGCGAGCGCCGAGCATCTCGAGCAGTGAGATGCTCGGGCGAGCACCGAGCAGTAGCGAGCATTCTCGCTCATCACTACTCATCACCTCTCGTGGCCGCCTGTTCCACTCATTGATCACCCTCACTGTCAAAAAGTTTTTTTCTAATTTCTAATCTGTATCTTCTCCCTTTCAGTTTCATTCCATTGCTTCTCAACAGGACCTGTGAGCCTATATGTGTATGTAGAAGATTCTATCTATAACTATTGGGGAAAACCTTATGTATTTTTTCTTTGGCAATGCCAATAGGGCCCTTAACAGGGTTGTCTTCTGAGCATACTCTTCTAAAATCAGTGTAGGGGCAGAACATGGATATTTTTTGCTCATGGTTGGGGCTTTCGGTTTTTTGGATTACATGACTAACCTTTAACCAATCATTTATTACTATGCACAACAAAGCACCAAAAAAAACTAATGGATGGATAGTGTTGTCAGGATTAGAAAACAGCGCCACACCTGTCCACATGTTGCATGTGGTAGTGCAGATCTGTCACTTTCATTTTAATAGAACTGTGCAGTAATACCAGACTCAGCCATTGAACAGGTGTGGTGCTATTTTGGGAAGAAAGTCACCATGTTTTCCTAATCACGGACAACCATCTTTAGCCTGTACAGAAAGCACAATTATACTATACACTTTCATAAACAAAATACATTCTCCTTCTGAGAGTACAGACTAATTGTGACTGGAAGGCATTAGTCTGACTTGTGTTCTTCCTCCACATGTCTAATGTCTACTCCTGGCAAAACACAGAGAAATCACTGCGTCAGCTAAGAAAAGTGCAACAAATGGTGTTTTCTGCCGAGAGCGGATATATGCATATTTAATTGTGATACTGAAACAAGGTCAGTGGGAAAAAAAACTATTTTCATCAAATGTATAGTGCTGAAAAGCTATCTGTCACATCTGTGTCTGAACATACTGCTGCTACCTCTGCCCTGGTCATTAGGCGGCGGCGCACTAACTCCACCGTTACTGCTGGACGAAGGCAATTTGTGGCTGTTTATCTTTAAGATTGCTGAGACGAGATGACCTTTTCTAGTCCACCTATGTCTTGCTCCATTAAGCTGGTAATGTAATTAGCTCTCTGCTGGCAGACGTGGGTGGGACTCCCCTTCTTCCCTTCTATATAAACCCCAGCAGAAAGTCTCAGGCTACCGTCACCAGGTTTGACCAGTATGAGACACGGCCATCACCTTTCAGCCCTCATATACAGTGTTCTAGAATGCTGAATATTTACCCTCAACCCCACCAGCAAGACAAGAAAAAAAGCTATTATTATACGCACCTGGGGGGTGGTCCGGTGCGATGGGTATGGCTGGTCCTGGTCTGGCGCCTCCCTTCTTCTTGCAATGCTGTTCTTTTTGATTCGTGTGGATAACGTGTCCCTACGCCATGGACACAGGGTTCCCGGCATCATGCTCCTGCACAGGCGTACTTCTCTGCCCTGACGAGGGCAGAGCAAAGTTCTGCAGTGCGCATGTGTGGCACCCTGCTGTTCACAGGTACCACAGGACCTAAAAGGGTGCATGGATGGACTTCTCCACAAGAGGCCCTCGTTACAAACAATCATCTCCACCCTTCCACCTCATACCACCAGAGGGAGCCCATTAGGGATATATATATGGTGGGTGGAGCCAGGCAGTTCAGTTAGTTGTTTAGTCAGAGAGTGTGCTGCCACTGAGAGCAGTGAAGACGCAGCACATCTGCTGCTGTATTGAGGGCCCCGAGTGTGGCCGGAGGAAAGGTGGAGAGGAGAGAGGAGCTGAGGGGGCAGAGGAGCATCATAGGCACGAACCGGACACCGAGTCTGCGCCTACAGGGTCCTTTATACCCAGTAGGGATCACCAGCATACCAGGAGGACTACAAGTCCCTGGTCAACCTGAAGCTAAACCCTTGACAGAACTAGGAACCACGAAGGCCCCGGCGTCCAGGGGTAGTGGTTGCCAGAAAAAGGTCCTACTACCCAGCGTCAGGTGAAGGAACAGCACGACACAGAAGCTAGGCCCAGTTGCAGGCTGGCCAGGAGCTTAGAGAGAGGGAGACACGGACCAGGAGGCCTTATACCCGCTCACTGGGGAGAAGTCCTGAAGTGCACCCTTCCTACCGAGTACCCTGGACCGTACCTGACATCTACACAAGTAAAGGTACTGAAGTGAATCCCCTGTCTCTGTCAGTTACTCCTGCTGCGCCATCTCGCCTGCACTACAAGCCCCAGCATCACCACCATCTGCATCTACACTGCCCCGGGGGCCCGCTCCGCCTATGGGGAGCAAGAACATCCCAGCTGCCATCCCATCACCCCCAGAGGTCTGCAGCAGCGCCGGTAACCGTTACCGGAAACCACAGGTGGCGCCACGAGACAAACTGTACACTAAAACCCCTTTTTAAAGAGAGACCCAGAGTACGGGCCCGGGAGCCGACTGCCGTGACCTTCTAAACAAGGTAAAAGGCCCGGGTACCGAGTCCCCTATATCCCCCTGAGTGACACAGCTCTCTTTCCTGGCATCACGAACAGAATTTCGTGCCCGTTGCCACCGGGTACTGTGTGCCGTAATTGAACTGTGTTTAAACTGTGGTGAACATTGCCGCCATTAACGTGTCGCCGCGTGGGAAGAAGAGGGGCATAACCGCGGGAATCGGAGAGGCGTGACTGCTGGAAGTGCGTGAAACTCAAGCCCCGCCTCACGCTCTGACGCAGCTCCAGGAAGCGTCAGGTCCTGGAAGGAGACCGTCGTCTGCGGAGCTGCGGCCTACCCGAAAAAGGAAACAGGAGGTAGGCTATGGTTCACTAGGGGGGCGCAACCATGGCCGACGACCAGCAAAACGCCAGAGCACCGGTTAACGCTCCTGATGCTCAACTCGTACCCGGCGCTGCTCAAGCCGGAGCGGCCGCCCCACCAGCAGGGTTCGCGATTCCAGTCATGCTCATGGCCCTGCCGTACATCCCCAAAGCGCTCTTTGTCCTTTTTTGATGCATGCGTACTGCAGTACTTTACTCTGCCCTCGTCAGAGCAGAGAAGTATGCCTGCGTAGGAGCGTGATGCCAGGGATCCTTTGTCGATGATGCAGGATGTGTCATCCACACGAATCAAGAAGGAGGATGGCATCAAAAGAAGAAAGGAGGCGACAGACCAAGACCAGCGACGCCCCTTTGACCGGACCGCCCCCCAGGTGAGTATAATAAAATCTCGTTTTCTTTTCTTTCAGGATGGATCGGGGGCTTATATATAGCATTATAGAATGCTGCATATCAGGGCTGGAAGGTGGTGGTCGTATCTCATATCAGTCAAACCTGGTGACAGTTTCACTTTAAGTTCATCTAAACCTGGTTACCGCTCTGATATATAGTTTCAGTCGAGCTACATTGTTTATCCCATTTTCTGACCGGGGCTTGTATTTTGACCACCCACTTGCTTTCCGATTTTGTTTCCGACTTGAACCCTTGGTATTGGCATTGCATAATGACTGTTCTTGCTGCCATCTTGCTCCACTGGTCAGCAGACGATTCTGTGGCCCCAATTTTGGGGCTCCTAAGATCTCTGTACAAGGGTTAAAGGGTGAAGGCCAGGGCAACCCTTGAGATCTGATAAATGGAGTAGCTTGCTCTAAGCCTGTTCATGGAAGCCCTACTAACAGCTGCCAGGCTGCCAAGAATACGGCTCCCGTGACATTATCTATGTCTATATATCATACCAAGGCAAACACTGACAGCAAAGGGCTCCTGAATAAAAAATAAAATTGATGTGAAATTGTAAAAAAAAAAAAAGTAAATTCCACCATTGTTTTTTGGGTTTTGTTTTTTCGCAGAGTTCATTATGAAGGAATAAAATGATCGGCCAACACAATTCTTCAGGTCAGCACAATTACAGCAATACCAAACATGTATAGTTTTTAATGGTGAAAAAAAAAATATGAAATTTGTCCAAAAACATGTGCTTTTGTCACTATTTTCCGAAACTTGTAACTTTTATCTTTCCATGGATAGAACCTGTTTTTTGCCTGCTGAGCTGACATTTTTATTGTTACAATTTTGGCCTACATTTGGCATACTGATGTTTTTATTGCATTTTTGTGGGGAACTTGCGGTGGCTGAAAAAAACGCAAATCTTGCATTTTCGTTTATTTTATTTTCGTCGTTTAAAGTATGTTTTACATTATTACATATTTTGATAGACCGGACTTTTATAGAAAAAGTAATAGCAATTATAGTTATTATTTTATGTAGTATAACATGCGGAATCCTTTGAATTTCAGCCAATATCTGATCTGCAGAGGAGAACTAAGATGGCAGCGATGGGAACTTCAGCAGGCCATTGGTACCCTGCAATCGCATTGTGGGGAGCTTGTGATCGCTGGTAAGGACATACACAAGCAATAGCGCTAATTATATGCTGCTGTCAGTGATTCACAGCAGCATTTAAATACTGTTGTTATAGATAGACGCCGGCTATATATTACAGCTCCATACACCCACACCCTGACTGTGTCGTACAGTAGCATAAAGGTGCACTAAGGTATATATAATGTGTACGGACAGGTTTCATCCTACACAATCAACATTTTCAATCAACTAGTTCAGCCTGTGAATAAATATAGATAAGCTGTCACTGCTAAAAGGGAAGGGAAACTTTTTTAAAGGGAACCTATCAGCAGGTTTTTCCTATGTAATTTGAGGGGCTGAGCATAATGTAGGGGCAGAGACCCTGTTTCCAGTGCTGTTTCACTTATTAGTCTGTGTGCTGTTGTTTCAATACAATGAGTCTTTTATCAGCAGGAGATTATGACTACAGGACTAGTTGTCTCGTGCCTCCTAGTCCAACCACGCCCCCAGCACTGATAAGCTGCTCACTGTCTATATACAATGTAAGGCCACGGCCCCACTATCAGTATTCGGTCAGTATTTTTTCTCAGAAGTGGGAGACAAAACCAGGAGTGGGTGATAAATGCAGAATTGGTGACTTGTTTCTATTATATCTTTTCTCTGATTGTTCCTCACCTGGTTTTGGCTCCCACTCCTGAGAACAAATACTGACCGAATACTGACCAAATACTGATAATGGGGCCACGGCCTAAATACAAAGCTTTGGTGTGGACAGGGTCAGCTTTTGAACTCTGACACATCCACAGCAGAGAAAACTCTGTATCACAACTGTTGCAGCCAGTAAACTAAGTGACATATCATTGGAATCAGGGTCTCTTTGCTTACATAATCAGATGAGGTAGCAAAAACTTTGTGACTTTAATTTTTTTACTTTAAATTGATGACTTTTTATGCTTCTAAGGCACTGTTGAGTATATTATTTCTGCAGTGTAGTGTACAACAGAGGTCACACTGTGGTTTACATCATGTTTTCCTGGTGGTGGGGCATTATTTTGTGCCGTTATTCAGTCTCCTGACAAAACTCTATGGTCCTTTTTATTAGGAACTTTTTAGTATGGTTATTTGTACACTATATGACAAAACACAATATGGAATGGGGGGATGACAACTGACGATACCACATAGGACACTACATAAGGCAGCCCTGATCATTGACACAATTTTACAAGAAGCAGAACTAGGAGATGCCAGCAGTGGTATGTTGGGCAAAACTGCAGTCGCCACTTTTCAAGCAAGATTAGGCTTCTTTGGAAAAAAATAAAAATAAAAACTATATATATATATATATATATATATATATATATATATATATATACAGTATATATATTTTTTTCATTCTAATCTGAAAAAAGGTACAAGTAATAAATCTAAATGCAAATGAATTGGATTAGAATATATTTCCAATACATTAACATACAGAAATGTTATTTAGTATGAGATGAGCAGATGTTAGCGGGTGCTTGGCAGACAATTCTTGTCACATGGGATTATGTATTAAGTCAAGGTTGATAACGTCTGGTTTACCAATTCATTTCTCTAATACTCAGGATGCATTTGATTTGCGAAGTAAAATTCCTTTAGTCCAGAATGAATAAAACTTGATAGCTGCCAGAGAATTAGATATTCTGTGTTTCATAAAAACTTTTTCAGTGGTGGATATCTGGATATCTCTGCAACTTCTGGTGTGGAAAGCCACAAACATCTGTGGAAATGTTCAGGTGCCAATAAAAATTGAAGCAAACTTTGAATGAATTTGGCAAAAAAAGAATTGTGCATCTTAAATTTTAACTTGTTCTCACAGGAAATAAGCCACTGCCAGAGCTCTCTGGCAGCATCCTATTATCTACTAAGCATTGAGAACTCATGGATACTCTGATGAATTGAGCGTGCATGTGTATGGTTAGTTGCTTACGTTTTGTGCATTTTTTTTAGAGTCACTGTGTCAAAGCGTATGCCTCAAATGTCATATGAGCACAGACTTGTTGGAAGTTTAGATGAAAATCAATATGGCCAAAAATAGGTGACAATTCAACTTTTTTATACACTGACTTACCTCTAAATCACTATATGACTGGGCAAATGTGTTGGGTTCTACCTCTCCTGGGTACATTTTGTAGGCGTCAGCCCATCTGAAAGAGGATGCCTTGCCATGGCAGATGTGCTCACATAAACTGATCAAAATATGCTCTAAAAGGGGACTGTCGCGCAAGGTGTGGGAAAGACTAAGTACAACACAAAGGGAAGAGGTGTAGGAAGCCCAGACTCTAGGGAAAGGGGGATTGGAGATCTCCTAGGCTGATCTGATATCACCCTGTCTCCCCTATTGTCCCTATATTGGTTCCTCAGCAATCGCCGCACAGGAACCTAAACCCTGTATTTCCCTAGCGCTTGGCTCTGGATAGGGAAGGGGGATGAGCACTAGTCAGTCCCCACTAACTAAAGACAACAAAGGAGACAAACACGGGGAAAAGTAACTTAGCTTGAGCCGACTTCAGAGAGATAACTCCTAACGTCCTCCAAGCACCAAAGAGGAAGTAAGCAGACTGCAACAGCTCCAAGGTTTCACAAGAGAACAAGTGACTATCACCGGCGCCTCTGTAGCGCCCCGAGGGTTCGGTCGCTACAGAGGTATTGCATCTCAACCAGATGTGCGATATCTCACTTCCAGGTAAGGATGGAGTGTGGATCAGGACCCTGACACCACATTTCCGGAGGGCAGGGCGACCGATATGCTCCAAGTAGAGCACGACAGTCCCTGTCCCTGGCTGGAGTGGAGGGAGGGAACACCTAGGAAGGGGGAAACCTGTAGTGCATGGGTAGGGAGAGTAGTTCCTGGGTGCACAGGAGAGAGAGATATAAAAGGGAGGAGCCATCTTAGATCAGGGCTCAGAGTGAGAGGAGAAGACAGGGAGCAGAGCCTCTGCATGGGCTCTGCTCCGCAGGCAGGCCCTGTCAGGAGGCCAGAGCCTGGAGGAGAAGAAGAGGAAAGGAGAGGAGAGAAGGAGGCTCCAGGAAGAGGAGTGAAGGGACCCCAGGGGTGCGGATCGGCCAGTCACCACCGCACGCCCGTCCCTACCAGAGTAGGGGGGTCAGGCCAAGAGAGGGAACCGGATCCCTTACTAGTGGAGGAGCTAAACTACCCTCAGCTAGGAACCGGAGGCTGTGGCGTTCCATGCGTCACAGCCCCTCGCTACACTCGCTAGGAAGGCACCATATAGGGTCCAGGGAAACGGAACATACGTTTGCCCGCCAAGACCCGAGGCAGCTGGACAGAAGCGTGGTCACTTGTGGGGTATGACAGGCCAGAGAAAGGACACACGAAGGGGGTCCTATGAAACACTCCAAAGTTATCTGGGAGTTGGCCGAGCCCCTCACCTGGTGAGCGCAGGACGACGTGGGCAGCCATTGCCTGCAGAATTGACCTGGAGTATAAGAACTGTGAGTAAAGACCCTGGACTGCATCACTGACTCCGTGTCGTTACTGCCGCTCCCGCGCACCATCACCCCCAATATCCACACTTGCTGCCCTGAGGCTATACTCCTCCCGTGGGGAGTTATACTATCCTCTGCTGCACCCACATCACCAGCCTCAGCGGTCTGCCTTGCAGCGGCGGTTCACTCTGACCGCAATCCACGAGTGGCGTAGTCGGACATTCAGCATATAGACTGCCATTTAGTTTGACCACACTGAGCCACGGGACCGGGTCACCGCCACGGTGACTACAACCCCCAGCATCTACAAAAAGGCCCGGTTCCGGGTTACCCACGCGGCCCAGGGGGGCGCGTCACCTCCCTATAGCAAACAGCAAGTATTTAAACACCCAGGCCTGGGTGTCAATTAGCAAGAGGGAGGTAGCCGCTGGGTCCTAGAGTGAGACAGCTAAGAAGATGTCTGTAATACTAAACAAAAAGATCTTCTGCAACCAACTGAAGGGAGACTGTCTGTCACTTTTAAAACACCCGTGACAGGGACCTAGTATTTCAGAAAAGTTCTGAAGATTTGAATGCTGGTGGTACGTTGCTGTGACCATCATAGATCTCTGATGGAAGGGTCAGAAGAATGCTGCTGGATCTTTCTATTTGCTTCCTTAGGCTTATCAGTATCGATGAAAAACTACGGGACCATACTTTGTAGGCACTCTTCCCTCGGTAAATACAGGCCACATTGTCATGAGGCCATCTTTTTTTTCTATTTTTCTAACTTTTTGTACAGCAGTTTCCTAAAACTCCCAAAAGTATCGATCCCAAGATTAACAACTCAGTTTACATTTCTCGTGGGATTCTTTATGGACGCTGCCCTAGATGAATGCTTAATGGATCAATAAATCCACTCAGTTATACATTCAGCAGGACAGTGGTTATAGATTTTATCAGAGGTGTTTTATACACCTGACCTTCCTCGCTTCTGGATGACAAATACAGTTCCAATCCCGACACCTCATTCTTCTTCTTGGTACCAGACATATTTATTATACAATACAATTTTTACAACTGCCGTGGAGTGAAGAATCCGAACAATCCGTAGATCTAAAATCAGTAGGTAACTTGTTTGTAAGTATTTGCCTGTATTTCTCAGCATTGACGACACCATTAATTCTCTCCAAATTCTCAACTTTATTTGCTGAAATGCAGCCCAAAATTTGCATGTAGCCACCACCATGCCTCAGACATTCATTATTGTACCACTTTCTAGCTCTTCAGGGAACAAACAACCTTCTCTTACAGCCAAATATTTCACTTTTTAACTCATCAGCCCAGAGCAACTGCTGAACATTTTTATGCACCCCAATTCCTATGTTTTCATGCATAATTGAGTCACTTGGTACTGTTTTCATGTCTTTAATGACTTCCCCGAACATTAGATGGGTGTAACTGGGTCCCACTAGTTGCTGCCAGTTCTGAGCTGATGGCACTGCTGGACATCTTCTAATTTCAAAGGTAAGTAAGCAGGATATGTTTTTCATCTGCTGCACTGTTTCCTTGGCCGACCGCTGTGTCTATGGGTACCAATGCTAACCAATTGTTGGTGCCTCTATAAAAGGGCTGGAACAGCATATCTTGAAACCCCAGTCTTCTTTGAAATATTTTCCTGGGAGACACCTTGCTGATGCAGTATAACTATCTTGTGTCTTGTTGCTGTGCTCAGTGCCATAGTGTGTGACCTGTGACAGGAAACTGTCTTTCACAACCTCACCTTTTCCTGCTCCTCTTCCAGTTTTAATTATTGTGTTTCAACCTACATATGAAAATGATGACCATTATCATCTGCTTGGCATTATTAGTTACTCTTGAATATAATCCTCCATAGTCCCTAACTTTGTGCAATTGTAGTTAGAAGAACTGATGAAGGTAAATGGTGGTCCAGGGATGAACATATCATTAGTGCAACCTGTGCTGCCTCACAGGGCCCAATGAGGTCAGGGGGCCACTACCACCTCCAAAGCAGGTAGAATTGTGCATTATGATGAGCTATTGGACCGCAAAAGGCCCATATACTGTTCTCATATACTGTTCTTGCACAGGGGCCCTTTTCTGTTTGTGTCCATATCTACTATTGATTTGATTTAGATTTCTTTTTTGTTCATTCATTTTGCTAATTCATAAAAAAAAAAACTATGAACACTTCTATTTTTAAAATCATACTTACTTTGCAGCATTTTTTCCACACCTGCCTAAACTTTTTTGCACATATATTTGTTGCTTTATTTTTTTGTAATTTATTACTTTTTTTTGCATGCGCTGTGAAAACTCTACCAGGAAACTGGAAAAAAATCAGATTACTTACTGTTATGTTCTGCTACCAGAGCTAAGGAAAGAGAGGAGATCTGTCCCTACGATAGAACTCAGCTGAATCCCTACGATGTAACAGGGAACCTGATCCTGCGATCAGACCTGCTAAAGTCCTAAGCTAGTCTGTACGGAGACCTATAGATGTGGGGAAGGAATCCCTACAAGTACTAAGGACTGGGAGGAAAATGGGACACCTCCTAACAGAAATAGTAGCAGACAGACGAACAAACAAAATATATAGAACATAGAGGTCCGTAGACCAAGCAAACTAACAGAGTTAGATACAGAGCACAGGCTAGCTAGAAAGTAGTTATACAATGAAGTCCAGCAAAGCCAGAAGGGCGGAGCAGGATTAAATAGGCCAACAAGGTCATGTGACCAGCAAAGGAAAAAACCTAAGAGCAAGGTTCTAACAGTACCCCCCCTTCTAAGAGGATCCTCCGGATCCCCTAGGACCAGGCTTATCAGGAAATCTCCTGTGAAACGCTCTGATAAGTCTGGACGCGGAAACATCATCTGACCTCACCCAAGAGTTATCCTCGGGTCCGAAACCTTTCCAAGCCACAAGATACTGCAAACTACCTCTGTACCGTCTAGAGTTAAGGATGCGAGAAATTTCATATTCCCCGTCCTCCACCACCGGAGGAACAGAGGCAGAGGCGTCACCATCCGACACAACAGCTTTTTTTAACAGAGAGACATGAAATACCGGATTAATTCTCCAGGAGGTAGGAACCTCCAACCTAACAGCAGATTGGTTGACAACCTGGAGCACCTTAAAGGGCCCTACAAACTTGGAACCCAATTTCTTAGAAGGAATCCTCAACCGCAGATTCCTAGAGGACAACCAGACCATGTCACCAACAGCGAACAAAACCTCCTGTCGTTTCCTATCAAAGTAGTCTTTAGATTTTCTGTTGGCCTCCTGAAGATTACCACGCACATCCGTCCAAACTCTCTCCAAATCACCGGAAAAATTCTCCTCCTCAGGCACGGCAGATCCCAACTTGGAGAACGACCCAAACGACGGATGTCTCCCGGAACAACAAAAAAAAGGCGAACAACCAGCAGAAGAAGATGTATGATTGTTCAGAGCAAATTCAGCAAGTGGCAGAAACTCAGACCACCCCTCTTGATTGTCTGCCACAAAACAACGCAAGAACTGCTCAACATCCTGGTTTTTCCTTTCTGTCTGGCCATTAGATTCAGGATGATATCCGGACGAGAACGACAAATGAACTCCCAACCTGTCACAAAAGGCACGCCAAAAAAGAGCCACGAACTGAGGACCCCTATCAGAAACAATGTCAGTAGGAACGCCATGAAGTCTGACAATTTCCTTGACAAAGGCCTTAGCGAGAGTTTTAGCGCAGGGCAGTTTGACGAAGGGAACCAAGTGACACATCTTGCTAAAACGGTCCACGACCACCCAGATGACAGTAAAACCCTCAGAGGGGGGAAGGTCAGTTATAAAGTCCATAGCCAAATGTGTCCAAGGAGCACTGGGAACCTCCAAAGGACAAAGCAACCCCGCAGCAGGAGTATGTGAGGACTTAGATCTAGCACATATAGTACATTGACGCACCCACTTAATGACTTCCTTCTGCCATCCAGGCCACCAAAAACTGCGACCCACCAGTCTCTTAGTCTCAGAGATTCCGGGATGACCTGCCAACCGAGATTCGTGACACTCAACAAACAAATCTCTCCTAAAGGTCCCAGGCACAAACAACCTCCCATGAGGAGTGTTAGATGGGGCATTCTCCTGTGCTTTAAGAATCTCATCTTCCAAAACGGAGTCCAAAGCAGCTATCACAACACCTTCTTGTAAAATGTTCTCCTCTTTCTCAGCACCGACTATGGGAGAAAAACTGCGAGACAAGGCATCCGCCTTAACATTCTTAGTACCAGGGATGTAAGTAACGGAGAAATTAAACCGCGAGAAAAACAGTGCCCACCTAGCCTGACGGGCATTCAGGCGCTTGGCAGCATCAAGATATATCAGATTTTTATGATCCGTAAGAACCTGAACGGGAAATTCCGCACCTTCCAAGAAGTGGCGCCAGTGTTCAAATGCGAGTTTAATAGCCAATAATTCCCGATTACCAATATCGTAATTCAGTTCAGTCTCCGAAAATTTTTTTGAAAAAAAGGCACAGGGATGTAATCCATCCCCGTTATCCTGAGACAATACTGCGCCAACCCCCACAGAGGAAGCATCAACCTCAACCAAAAACGGCTTAGTCACATCAGGCTGCATAAGGATGGGAGCAGAGGTGAACCTCTCCTTGAGATACACAAAAGCTTCAATGGCCTCAGAAGACCACTGAACCGCATCAGCACCTTTCCTGGTGAGATCGGTCAGAGGTTTGACAATACTAGAAAAAATTTTTATGAATTTTCTGTAATAATTGGCGAAACCCAAAAACCTCTGTATCGATTTCAAACCAATAGGCCTAGGCCATTCCTGTACAGCTTGAACTTTAACCGGGTCCATCTCAAAACCTTCGCTGGAGATAATGTAACCCAAAAAACTGATTCTCTGTACAGCGAACTCACATTTCTCCAGCTTAGCAAAAAGCGAATTGTCCATTAATAACTGTAATACCTCACGCACGCTCCGCCAATGAGACTCCAGATCTGGCGAATAAATCAAAATGTCATCCAAATACACAACCACATTTTTGCCGATCAAAGGTCTAAGGATGTCATTAATAAGATTCTGAAAAAATGCAGGAGCATTAGTAAGACCAAAAGGCATAACCAGGTTCTCAAAATGACCCACAGGAGTGTTAAAAGCAGTCTTCCATTCATCACCCTCCTTCATGCGCAACAGATTGTATGCCCCCTTAAGGTCAATTTTAGAGAACCACTTGGCCCCCATTAACTGGTTAAACAGATCAGGAATCAATGGCAGTGGGTAAGGATTGTGTACAGTAATTTTGTTAATCTCACGAAAATCCAGACAAGGACGTAAACCGCCGTCCTTTTTTTTTACAAAAAAAAATCCAACCGCCACAGGAGACTTAGAGGGCCTAATGTGACCGGCGGCCAAACTTGTCTGTATGTATTCCTCCAAAGCCTTCCTCTCAGGAATAGTAAGGTTAAATAAACGACTTTTAGGAAGAGTCGCTCCAGGGACAAATTCAATAGAATAATCATAGTCTCTATGGGGAGGCAAAACCTGCGATTCCTTCTCAGAAAAAACTCTCCAAAAATCCTGAATAGGAACAGGCAATTCTCCCCTATCCAAAGCTGCAATACGCCCGTTACAACACTTGTCATAACATTTATGGCTCCAGGATTTAATTTCACTGGTAGACCAATCCAGTACAGGATTGTGAAATTTTAACCAGGGCAATCCCAATATTACTGGAGAAGGCAAGTTATTCAAAACTACCAAATCCAATTTCTCATGGTGAACACCATTAATAGTGAGAGGAAATTCACAGACCTTGAGAGTAATATTCTTCAAAGGGGAACCATCCACAGAAACCACAGCAATGGGGGATGATAAAGGTTCGGGTTTTAAATTGAGTCTTTCCAAGAATCCCCCATCAATTACATTCAGAGTAGACGCACAATCAACAAACACCCGAAATTCCATTAATTTTTCCTGAGCAATCGTGGAAGCAGCTAAAAATATACCCTTGGAATTTAAACAGGCAATACGGGCATGACTGACCATTTTTTTTTCTTTCTTCATACGAAGCTCACAGCCTTTAATCAAATGACCAGATTTTCCGCAATAGAAACACAAGCCTTCAGAAAATCGACGGTCTTTTTCTTGAGAGCGAGGTGCCACCGATCCAATCTCCATCGGTTCACCACTGTTAGTACACACATTCTCATAACCAGAAACTGACATAGCAGAGGATTTGCTCTCATTAACCCTTGCACGCAGTCTCCTATCCACCCGTATAGCTAATTGCATAGCCTGTTGCAAATCTTCAGGTGTAGGATAAGCAATTAGCAGGTCTTTAACCCTTTCATTGAGCCCAGCAAGAAATAGACTTTTCAGAGCAGAATCGTTCCACCCTGTTTGAGTAGACCATCGACGGAAATGAGTACAATATTTTTCCACATTACCTGATCCCTGTTTCAAACGTCTCAACTCAATCTCAGCTGATGCGACACGGTCAGGATCATCATATAATAGTCCCAAAGCAGAAAAAAAACTATCCACTGATCTGAAGCATGTATCACTAGGTTGCAAAGAAAAGGCCCACTCCTGGGGCTCTTTGCGCAAAAGTGACATTATGAACCCTATGCGTTGGGATTCATCCCCAGAGGACTTGGGTCTCAAACGAAAATACAATAAGCAAGCATTTTTAAATGAAAAAAATTCTCGGTGTTCACCAAAAAATAAATCCGGCAAACATACCTTAGGCTCCAAGAAATGTGCTCCAGGACAGTTACTCACGTGCTGACGGAGCTCGGCCACCTCCAGAGAGAGTCCCTGCAGGTGTTTAGCCAAATCCTGAACCGACACCATGATGGAACAGAAAAATCTTTCCTTAGAGAATTTGCAGGCTGGACTTACTGTTATGTTCTGCTACCAGAGCTAAGGAAAGAGAGGAGATCTGTCCCTACGATAGAACTCAGCTGAATCCCTACGATGTAACAGGGAACCTGATCCTGCGATCAGACCTGCTAAAGTCCTAAGCTAGTCTGTACGGAGACCTATAGATGTGGGGAAGGAATCCCTACAAGTACTAAGGACTGGGAGGAAAATGGGAAAATGGGACACCTCCTAACAGAAATAGTAGCAGACAGACGAACAAACAAAATATATAGAACATAGAGGTCCGTAGACCAAGCAAACTAACAGAGTTAGATACAGAGCACAGGCTAGCTAGAAAGTAGTTATACAATGAAGTCCAGCAAAGCCAGAAGGGCGGAGCAGGATTAAATAGGCCAACAAGGTCATGTGACCAGCAAAGGAAAAAACCTAAGAGCAAGGTTCTAACACTTACAGGTTTTAGATCCATAAATAGTTATAGATACAGTGCCTACAAGTAGTAGATTTAGCTGGTTTGATAAGATGCAAATAAGTTAGAGCCTTCAAACTGCAAACGAGAGTAGGTTTTATGAACAGAAGCATAAATCTTACAAACCAAAAAGTTATGTTGCTCAGTTGAATTTTATTAAATTTTAAACATAAAAGTGTGGGTCCATTATTATACAACCCCTATGTTTAATATTTTGTGGAATAACCCTTGTTTGCAATTACAGCTAATAATCGTCTTTTATAAGACCTGATCAGGCCGGCACAGGTCTGTGGAGTTATCTTGGCCCAATCCTCCATGCAGATCTTCTCCAAGTTATCTAGGTTCTTTGGGTGTCTCATGTGGACTTTATTCTTGAGCTCCTTCCACAAGTTTTCAATTGGGTTAAGGTCAGGAGACTGACTAGGCCACTCCAACACCTTGACTTTTTCCCTCTTGAACCAGGCCTTGGTTTTCTTGGCTGTGTGCTTTGGGTCGTTGTCTTGTTGGAAGATGAAATTACGACCCGTCTTAAGATCCTTGATGGAGGAGCGGAGGTTCTTGGCCAAAATCTCCAGGTAGGCCGTGCTATCCATCTTCCCATGGATGCGGACCAGATGGCCAGGCCCCTTGGCAGAGAAACAGCCCCACAGCATGATGCTGCCACCACCATGCTTGACTGTAGGGATGGTATTCTTGGGGTCGTATGCAGTGCCATCCAGTCTCCAAACGTCACGTGTGTGGTTGGCACCAAAGATCTCGATCTTGGTCTCATCAGACCATAGAACCTTGAACCAGTCTGTCTCAGAGTCCTCCAAGTGATCATGAGCAAACTGTAGACGAGCCTTGACATGACGCTTTGAAAGTAAAGGTACCTTACGGGCTCATCTGGAACGGAGACCATTGCGGTGGAGTACGTTACTTATGGTATTGACTGAAACCAATGTCCCCACTGCCATGAGATCTTCCCGGAGCTCCTTCCTTGTTGTCCTTGGGTTAGCCTTGACTCCTCGGACAAGCCTGGCCTCGGCACGGGAGGACTCTTTCAAAGGCTGTCCTGGCCGTGGAAGGCTAACAGTAGTTCCATAAGCCTTCCACTTACGGATGATGCTCCCAACAGTGGAGACAGGTAGGCCCAACTCCTTGGAAAGGGTTTTGTACCCCTTGCCAGCCTTGTGACCCTCCACGATCTTGTCTCTGATGGCCTTGGAACGCTCCTTTGTCTTTCCCATGTTGACCATGTCTGAGTGCTGTTCACAAGTTTGGGGAGGGTCTTAAATAGTCAGAAAAGGCTGGCAAAAGAGATCTTTAATCCACACATGTGAAGCTCATTATTCTTGGTGCCTGAACTACTTCTTAATACTTTTGGGGGACCAAACAGAATTCTTGTGGTTTGAGGGGTTGAATAATAAATGACACTCTGAATTAACTTTTAACGTTTTTTTAAAAAAAAAAAAAAAAAATTTGCTGCAGTGCATTTCCCACTTCCAGGCTGATCTACAGTACAAATGTCACAATGCCAAGTTAGTTCCGCATGTGTCAACCAGCTAAATCTGCAGGGGGTTGAATACTTGTAGGCACTGTATATTACAACACTAATATGGAATTTCTTGGGGCCACCAGACCAAATAATGATAATGATGGGTTTCTCTACAGTTACAAATGTGGCCGTCTTTATATAGATGTCCATTATTTAGAGTCTTGATTGGACAATCCTTTGGTACTTTGGTAGAACAGCTTTGACCATGTGAATTACTGTTGCCTTCAGGTTCAAAATGGACTCCCATTATGGTTCTAGATTTTATTTCCAAGTACAGCATAGCCCGGTGTTTATTCCCCCTTAAAACTCTTTTCATGATCTTTGGGCCAGTTACCTATTAATTCACCAGTTAACAATGTGGGTCTTTATAGGGATAAGTAATGTACAGATTCTCTTCACCCTATAGCAACATGGAACGGGACCAACTAGACTTGCAACCCTCTCCGCATAGGTCCCCTAGCACCCGTATGGACTGCCTTTATGGTATGAATAGCCTTGAATTGGACCTGATGGGTGCCATATGTTTCGGAATATTATCAAGTGGCCGCAAAAAAAATCTATAGAATTTGCTTCCACAGGTAAAAGAATGAAGAAAAAATTATTATCGTAAAAAGTAAGCCATAATTTTTCAGAACTGAGTTTCACGATCAGACTATATTGCAGTTTTTTGTTGGAAACAAGTGTCGGATGATGAGAAATTCTGGATTATTTGATGACTGGTAACATTTTACAATTTATTATATTATGTAAATGACTCCCAATAAGCCAAGAACCAGCTGATTAACTTGTGTTCTGGAATCCCCATGGCTGCAGGCTGAAGAGATGCTCTCAAGCATTACAATGCCACCGCACATTGACGCCACAGCTTGGCACAGACTATAGTGCCAACTGTGTTCACGTTAAAATGAATGTTTTTCTAAGTGAACATCCAAAGCCGGCCGTGCTTTTGACAAACAGCAAGAGCTGGGCCCTTAGTGCAAAACCTGTCCACCGCGCTGAAGGATGGCGGCCGTACGGAGGTCATGTAAGGTTATCGCTGGTGGCTGCTGCCAGCATTGTGCTGGTTTTTTATTCATTTTGCGAAAAAAAAGGCTTCTGATATTGTATTATGCCAAGATGACGGCGATATTGGCACGGCTGCGAGAGATTATTCAAATGAGTAATAATGAGCTAATAATATATTCAGTGGAGGGATACGGTTTGGTGAGTTATTTTAATTTATCTGTAAATGAGTATGGCTGGGATTGTTGTTCATAGAATCATAGAATCATAGAATCATAGAATGGTAGAGTTGGAAGGGACCTCCTGGGTCATCTGGTCCAACCCCCTGCTCAAAGCAGGATTCACTAGATCATCTCAGACAGATGTCTGTCCAGCCTCTGTTTGAAGACGTCCATTGAAGGGGAACTCACCACCTCTCGTGGCAGCCTGTTCCACTCATTAATCACCCTAACTGTCAAAAAGTTTTTTCTAATATCTAATCTGTGTCTCCTCCCATTTAGTTTCATCCCATTGCTTCTAGTCTTTCCTTGTGCAAATGAGAATAAAGATGATCCTTCTACAATGTGACAGCCCTTGACATATTTGTAGACAGCTATTAAGTCTCCTCTCAGTCTTCTTTTTTGCAAGCTAAACATTCCCAAATCCTGCAACCGTTCCTCATAGGACATGGTTTGCAGACCAGTCACCATTCTGGTCGCTCTTCTCTGAACTTGCTCCAGTTTGTCGATGTCTTTTTTAAAATGTGGTGCCCAAAACTGTACACAGTATTCCAGATGAGGTCTGACCAAAGAGGAGTAAAGACCGATAATGACTTCACGTGATCTAGACTGTATGCTTCTGTTAATACATCCCAGAATTGTATTTGCCTTTTTTGCTGCTGCATCACACTGTTGACTCATGTTCAAACAGCTTGTTTTAATTAGGTAAATATGACTAAAAATTAAAGCTTCCTCCACTGCTGAACATTATTACAAAAAATATATCAGTCAAACGTGCATACAAGTGGACCTCAAGCTATACGTATTCATAAATGGAGGCAGTCAGCAATATCCTGATATAAGAATGAGGTTGAGGTTCCTCGAACAATGTTTGTCCCTCCAAGGTGATAGACACAGATGTCCCTCACTTCCAGGGTTATGGACACGGATGTCTCCCACTTCCAGGGTTATGGACACGGATGTCTCCCACTTCCAGGGTTATGGACACAGTTGTTCCCCACTTTCAGGATGATGGACACAGATGTCCCCCACCTCCAGGGTTATGGACACAGATGTCCCCCACTTCCAGGGTTATGGACACAGTTGTTCCCCACTTCCAGGGTGACAGACACAGATGTCCCCCACTTCCAGGATGATGGACACAGATGTCCCCCACTTCCAGGGTTATGGACACAGATGTCCCCTACTTCCAGGGTTAAGGACACAGATGTTCCCTACTTCCAGGGTGATAGACACAGATGTCCCCCACTTCCAGGATGATGGACACAGTTGTTCCCCACTTCCAGGGTGATGGACACAGATGTCCCTCACTTCCAGGATGATAGACACAGATGTCCCCTACTTCCGGTGTAATAGACTCAGATGATCCCCACTTCCAGGGTGATATACACAGATGTCCCCCACTTCCAGGGTGATAAACACAGATGTCCCCCACTTCCAGGGTGATGGACACAGATGTCCCCTACTTCTAGGGTGATGGACACAGATGTCCCCCACTTCCAGTGTAATGGACACAGATGTCCCCTACTTCCAGTGTAATAGACTCAGATGTCCCCCACTTCCAGGGTGATGGACACAGATGTCCCCCACTTCCAGGATGATGGACACAGATGTCCCCCACATCCAGGATGATGGACACAGTTGTTCCCCACTTCCAGGGTGATGGACACAGATGTCCCCCACTTCCAGGGTGATGGATAGAGATGTCCCCCACTTCCAGGATGATGGACACAGATGTCCCCCACTTCCAGGGTTATGGACACAGATGTCCCCTACTTCCAGGGTGATAGACACAGATGTCCCCCACTTCCAGGATGATGGACACAGTTGTTCCCCACTTCCAGGGTGATGGACACAGATGTCCCCCACTTCCAGGGTGATGGACACAGATGTCCCCCACTTCCAGAATGATGGACACAGATGTCCCCCCACTTCCAGGATGATGGATACAGATGTCCCCCTTTTCCAGTGTAATAGACACAGATGTCCCACATTCCAGGGTGATAGACACAGATGTCCCCCATTTCCAGGGTGATAGACACAGATGTTCCCCACTTCCAGGGTGATAGACACAGATGTCCCCCACTTCCAAGGTGATAGACACAGATGTCCCCCACTTCCAGGGTGATAGACACAAATGTTCCCCACTTCCAGGGTGATGGACACAGATGTCCCCCTACTTCCAGGGTGATAGACACAGATGTCCCCCACTTCCAGGGTTATGGACACAGATGTCCCCTACTTCTAGGGTGATGGACACAGATGTCCCCCACTTCCAGTGTAATAGACACAGATGTCCCCTACTTCCAGTGTAATAGACTCAGATGTCCCCCACTTCCAGGGTGATGGACACAGATGTCCCCTACTTCTATGGTGATGGACACAGATGTCCCCCACTTCCAGGATGATGGACACAGTTGTTCCCCACTTCCAGGGTGATGGACACAGATGTCCCCCATTTCCAGGGTGATGGACACAGATGTCCCCCACTTCCAGGGTTATGGACACAGATGTCCCCTACTTCCAGGGTGATAGACACAGATGTCCCCCACTTCCAGGATGATGGACACAGTTGTTCCCCACTTCCAGGGTGATGGACATAGATGTCCCCCACTTCCAGGATGATGGACACAGATGTCCTCCACTTCCAGGATGTTGGATACCGATGTCCCCCTCTTCCAGTGTAATAGACACAGATGTCCCCCATTCCAGGGTGATAGACACAGATGTCCCCCATTTCCAGGGTGATAGACACAGATGTTCCCCACTTCCAGGGTGATAGACACAGATGTCCCCCACTTCCAGGGTGATAGACACAGATGTCCCCCACTTCCAGGGTGATAGACACAAATGTTCCCCACTTCCAGGGTGATGGACACAGTTGTCTCCCTACTTCCAGGGTGATAGACACAAATGTCCCCCACTTCCAGGGTGATGGACACAGATGTCCCCTACTTCTAGGGTGATGGACACAGATGTCCCCCACTTCCAGTGTAATAAACACAGATGTCCCCTACTTCCAGTGTAATAGACTCAGATGTCCCCCACTTCCAGGGTGATGGACACAGATGTCCCCCACTTCCAGGATGATGGACACAGTTGTTCCCCACTTCCAGGGTGATGGACACAGATGTCCCCCTCTTCCAGTGTAATAGACACAGATGTCCCCCACTTCCAGGGTGATAGACACAGATGTCCCCCACTTCCAGGATGATAGACACAAATGTTCCCCACTTCCAAGGTGATGGACACAGTTGTCTCCCTACTTCCAGGGTGATAGACACAAATGTCCCCCACTTCCAGGGTGATGGACACAGATGTCCCCTACTTCTAGGGTGATGGACACAGATGTCCCCCACTTCCAGTGTAATAGACACAGATGTCCCCTACTTCCAGTGTAATAGACTCAGATGTCCCCCACTTCCAGGGTGATGGACACAGATGTCCCCTACTTCTATGGTGATGGACACAGATGTCCCCCACTTCCAGGATGATGGACACAGTTGTTCCCCACTTCCAGGGTGATGGACACAGATGTCCCCCATTTCCAGGGTGATGGACACAGATGTCCCCCACTTCCAGGGTTATGGACACAGATGTCCCCTACTTCCAGGGTGATAGACACAGATGTCCCCCACTTCCAGGATGATGGACACAGTTGTTCCCCACTTCCAGGGTGATGGACATAGATGTCCCCCACTTCCAGGATGATGGACACAGATGTCCTCCACTTCCAGGATGTTGGATACCGATGTCCCCCTCTTCCAGTGTAATAGACACAGATGTCCCCCATTCCAGGGTGATAGACACAGATGTCCCCCATTTCCAGGGTGATAGACACAGATGTTCCCCACTTCCAGGGTGATAGACACAGATGTCCCCCACTTCCAGGGTGATGGACACAGATGTCCCCCACTTCCAGGATGATGGACACAGTTGTTCCCCACTTCCAGGGTGATGGACACAGATGTCCCCCTCTTCCAGTGTAATAGACACAGATGTCCCCCACTTCCAGGGTGATAGACACAGATGTCCCCCACTTCCAGGATGATAGACACAAATGTTCCCCACTTCCAAGGTGATGGACACAGTTGTCTCCCTACTTCCAGGGTGATAGACACAAATGTCCCCCACTTCCAGGGTGATGGACACAGATGTCCCCTACTTCTAGGGTGATGGACACAGATGTCCCCCACTTCCAGTGTAATAGACACAGATGTCCCCTACTTCCAGTGTAATAGACTCAGATGTCCCCCACTTCCAGGGTGATGGACACAGATGTCCCCTACTTCTATGGTGATGGACACAGATGTCCCCCACTTCCAGGATGATGGACACAGTTGTTCCCCACTTCCAGGGTGATGGACACAGATGTCCCCCATTTCCAGGGTGATGGACACAGATGTCCCCCACTTCCAGGGTTATGGACACAGATGTCCCCTACTTCCAGGGTGATAGACACAGATGTCCCCCACTTCCAGGATGATGGACACAGTTGTTCCCCACTTCCAGGGTGATGGACATAGATGTCCCCCACTTCCAGGATGATGGACACAGATGTCCTCCACTTCCAGGATGTTGGATACCGATGTCCCCCTCTTCCAGTGTAATAGACACAGATGTCCCCCATTCCAGGGTGATAGACACAGATGTCCCCCATTTCCAGGGTGATAGACACAGATGTTCCCCACTTCCAGGGTGATAGACACAGATGTCCCCCACTTCCAGGGTGATAGACACAGATGTCCCCCACTTCCAGGGTGATAGACACAAATGTTCCCCACTTCCAGGGTGATGGACACAGTTGTCTCCCTACTTCCAGGGTGATAGACACAAATGTCCCCCACTTCCAGGGTGATGGACACAGATGTCCCCCACTTCCAGTGTAATAGACACAGATGTCCCCTACTTCCAGTGTAATAGACTCAGATGTCCCCCACTTCCAGGGTGATGGACACAGATGTCCCCCACTTCCAGGATGATGGACACAGTTGTTCCCCACTTCCAGGGTGATGGACACAGATGTCCCCCTCTTCCAGTGTAATAGACACAGATGTCCCCCACTTCCAGGGTGATAGACACAGATGTCCCCCACTTCCAGGGTGATAGACACAAATGTTCCCCACTTCCAAGGTGATGGACACAGTTGTCTCCCTACTTCCAGGGTGATAGACACAAATGTCCCCCACTTCCAGGGTGATGGACACAGATGTCCCCTACTTCTAGGGTGATGGACACAGATGTCCCCCACTTCCAGTGTAATAGACACAGATGTCCCCTACTTCCAGTGTAATAGACTCAGATGTCCCCCACTTCCAGGGTGATGGACACAGATGTCCCCCACTTCCAGGGTGATAGACACAGAAGTCCCCCACTTCCAGGGTGATAGACACAGATGTCCCCCTACTTCCATGGTAATAGACCCCCATACACCTTACATGAAAGTAAGCCATCTGAAATGCTTGGGGTCTTCATGTCTCTCCTCCGACAGATGATGTAGGAGGGAAGGATCAGACTATTGGATTTTCAATGAATTCTCCTTTTGATATCAGGGGACGTAATCCGCTAATAGAGGCATCTACTTTCCTCACTTCTTGTTAAAAAACACATAACCTCTTATAAAAGCTGAGCACTCATGTGTACGGAGAGATAGCTGTCTGCCAACGAACGTTTAGCCAACAGTTTTTCATGTGTGTGGCCCGCTTACATCACTGTTTAGTGCTTACTACAGATGCTCCCCAAGGTGTCAGCCACATATACCCCCAAGGTGATGGCCACAAAGGTCCTCCAGTCACTGAGTACAACATTCCAGCCTCAGAAATTTCCATTCCAGTCACTGACCCCGTTGTGTGATGTGCCCACAATATGCCACCTAGATTCTTATAACAATGGATGTCACCTTCTACAGAGGACTCCAAGAATCCTGCCTGTCCTGTGTATGGACCACAAAAGGGGTGATATTTACTTTATTTTTCATTTAAAGAAAACCGGTTGACACTTTTTTCCATATAAAACAAATGGCTGTGTAGGTACTTGTCCTCCAGTAAAATTGATACCTTTCTTGTAGGGATTTGATGTAACAGTCATGAGAAATCTATCATAGAATCTATATGCAAACCAGACTGGAAGTGCACTAGGGGTGTGTTAATACACTTGGGCTGCATCTGCATTGCCACACCTCTGGTGCACTTCCAGTCTGATTTGCATATGACTTCTATTCTAGATTTTGAGAGAGAAAGATAGAGAATTTTTTCCAGCTCATAAGTTCAGGTCCCTATTGTTTTCAATGGGTTTAGTGTTCTTGTCCAAGTTTGGGTACAGTTCTGTTACCCGAACCAAACTTTGGAATAAAGTTCAAGTTGGGTACCAGAAAAAAAAATTGACTTATGTAACAATCCCTCTTAGCCATACCTTCTTTATTAGCCTCCTTTTAACAACCAGTGATGTACAAAAAAAGTGCCTAAAACACTTGGACGCTCCATTACATGGAAGTCCGTTTATAGATTTTTCATTGGGGCTAAGAGCTGCAGGTTACACATATTTGTCCAAATACCAGGGTACGGGGTACAGGCAGAGTTGCCAACAGCCCCGAATTTGCCAGGACTGTCCTGAATTTTGGGGAACAGTCCCAGTAAATTTGGGTATGCCCTGGACTGACATTGGGGTGAGGTTAACTTAAACCCTGTCCAAAAGTAGGTAATTCCTTTGTCCAGGTTTGGCATTCTTGGGGCGATCCTCAGGGGTAAGATTTAAATGTCCGTATTTTAACAGCAGTGGTGTTGGTAAATATATACAGGTTTTCATACTTACTAAGATTGCTATTGGCAAAATAGGAAGGTTTATGCCCCATTTCCAGACCCAGACAGAAATGCCCACTCAACCAAGAACACCCCCAAACCAGCCGAGACTGCCCACTTTTAGGAAGGATTTTATTCTATTGCGCTTCAGCCAGAAGCAAGATGGTGCAAGATGAGATGGAAGGGAAGGGGACCTCTGCCACTGAAGAAAGATTAAAGGGGGGCACCTGACATTTGCCCTGCGCAACCCTAAGCTCCCTAGCATCCCTAGACGGTCCTTTCACCCCGTGCAGCGACCGCATTCCTATCTCTGTCATACCCTGAGAATGACCTTGAGTAGTGCGTAGGGCAGCAGGAACGCTAGCCCTGCTCTGACATAAAGTCACAAAAAGAAAGGATAAAAGAAACAGCAATAACTCAACGTGCTCCCATACTACAGAAAGTGGAAGGGGAAGGAAAAGGTGAGGCTAACCAAATAGGAGATAAGGTATAGGAAGACACTCAGACAAACTTACAAACAGATATCACCAGAGACAACTCCCAGACATCGTCTCTTCACTTAGCTCACACTTCCTGCTCCAAACCAGGTTATAGCAAGCTATCACTGGCAACTACTAAAGCTAAGAGGTGAGTATTTATACTAGAGGGGAGTGGAGAAATAAGAACAGCTGAGATAACTTAGGATGGAGAGCTTTAGGAGACAAACAGAACTGCTTAACCCTTGCAACAACAGAGCAAGGGAAATCTGCACAGCTAACTGGAAGGCAAAGTAGATCCAACCAGGGTAGGTGCACGTGTAGCCAGACGCCGCGATCCTCTGACCCCTCTTTGTCATGGTATTCTCGTGACACATACAGATAGCTTTGGCTCTTCTCAGCCTGATCTATCCCAAATCCCCAGATTTGCTTAAAAAAATTGTGACAGTCCAAATTCATCTATGGATAACACTAATGTCTATGGTGATAATTGTTCCACATAGACCTTGTATTCCCACATCACGTAACAATTAAGTATATAATATGGTTCATCTTCTTCTACTGCTGTAAAAATGATAAAAAGATCCAATTATCTGAGTATAAAATTCTCTGGGTTGAACCTAACCCGTCCTTCTTTGTACAGATTCTCCATTGTTTCTGACGCGCCCCCTGGGACATATTCCTTTTTGAGGGGAATACCCGGCACCGGATCAGATGGGGGGTTGTAGTCTCCGAGCGGCTGTGACCCGGCCCCGTGCCCAGGGCGTCAAACTCAGTGTTATGTGGCAGTCCTACAGATGTTATTCAGAGTTCTTTTGTGTCGACTACGCCACCCGTTGTGATGCGGTCGCTGTGGCCGCCGCTGCAGCAGGGTCCGCTGAGGCTGATGGTGCAGGTGCAGCTTGAGATGGTATAACCCCCAACGGGTGGGGTATAGCCTCAGGGGGGACAGGTGCAGAGGATGGGGGTTGTGGTGGTGCAGTGCAGACGGCAGTGAAGACAGAGTCGGGTTGTGCAGTTAAGGGTGTTTACTTACTGCAGATGTTGTACTGGTCACTCCAGCTCCGAGTGACCACCCGAGCCGTGCTGCGTCCACCAGGTCCTGGATCCAGCCAACCCCCAAACAAGTCCGGAGCGTGGCCCTGAGCTCTCCTTCTGTCCCGTTCTCTGGCCGTCCCCACCAGTGATCCACCTAGGTCCAGCTCCCTCGGGCCTTCTGTTGGGACACCCTTGGCCTTGGGTTCCCTGACCCTTCATGTGGTGTGCCTTCGGGGTGGATGTGGTGGGTGACCGTGGCAAACGCTGCCCACGGTCTCCGGTCTCTGGCTGGGGAATGTTTTTACCCCCACCAGCTTGGGTTCCGGTACCCTGATGCCGACTCTTCACCCGGGGTTTTAATTTGGGATCTTAGAGTCCTTTTCTTCTGTGCCTCTGGGTCTCTCTCTCTCCTCTCTCACTCTGGGTCTTTCTTCTCCTCTGCTCCTGACTTGTTCTCTGCATCTGACCCTGTTCTTAGTTGGTGCCCACCTTATATACACCCTCTATGTGTGAGCTCAGGTGACCAGCACCCAATGAGCTCCTAACTTTACCCAGGCTGCTCCCCCTATCTGCCCCTACACTACTTGGGATGTACCACCCCCCTCCCACTCCAGCCAGGAACAGACTCGGTCGTACCTGCACATTTCTAAGTGGGAGTACCGTCGGTCTGCTCCTCGGAAATGGGATGTGTGTAGTGCATGCAGCCTACCGAGCTCAGTTCCACACTCCATCCTTACCCGGGAGTGGAATATCACACCTCTGGGTTGAGGTGCAATACCCCTGTAGCAGCCGAATCCTCAGGGTGCTACATTCCCCCCTGGTAAATCACAGCACGTCCTCGGGCTGTAAGACATAAAACATCTCCAAAACATACAAATTTTTCATATGAACATATAAAACATATAAAAACATTATATATATATAAAACATTCTCGTCGCCTCTGGCTCCTCCTCCGGTCACTGTGCAACGTGTGTCCGGGAAAAGTGCGACAGTCTCTTAGAAAAACTGGTTTTCTATAAAACCGGTAGGGGGCGCTTTAAGACGCGCAACTATATACAAGGGAAGTTGGCCGCTCTCAGTCCTCGGCCAGGTAAGGAGGGAAAGGGAATGGCTGCTCACAGTCCTCAGCCTGTGGGATTAAGGGGTTAACGGGTGAACAGTTCACTCAGCTGGTCCCAACGGGGACTATATATATTTAGCAACAGTTTCAGTTTCTTTATACCCCGATCGGGTAACTATTTACATCTACTGCTCTGCCGCACTCAACGGCGTCTTCCTCCTGCTCTTTGCTTGTAGCTAGTGGTAACTTCAGACCCGTCCGGGTCCTCTTGCTCCTCCTCCTCGCACCGCAACTCCTCCTCCGTCAGGCGGTGTACGTGGAGGGCGTAAGGTCCTTTGGCACACTTGTGCCGGGTGAAGGTGACCTCGTCTCCGATGTAGAGGTCACGACCTCTGTGCCCCTCCGGCAGATGGGACTCAACGTCTCTGCGCGTTACAAAAACGTCGCCGGGGGTGTTGTGGTCTCTGATGAAGCCCCACCCATGCTGCAGGTTAAACTTTATTACAGTCCCGGTGGTACGGGGACTGTGCGCTGCACGGGGGTCCCTCCTGGTTCGGCTCTTCTGCTCGGCGCTCCTTATTTGGGCCTGTTGTTCCCGGACCCGCCTCTCTCTCCGCTCCCTCGCAAACTCTTCGAGCTGCTGTCGGCAACACTCAGCACGCTCTGCTGCAGCTGCCCTGGTTTCCTGAGTGAACCCCATTAGGTCTTCTCCGGTGGGGTCCCACTCAAATTGGGCTTCTTCCAGAGGAGGCGAGATCCTAATCACGGGCTTCGGAGCCGGAATCAGGGGTGCACACATGGCCCCAACCCTCCTCTGGTGCTCCAGTTCGTAATACTTCTGGGGCCAGATGAAAGGCTGCCCGTCCGGCCACGTGTGCTGGGCAAACAAGTCCTCTCCCAGACGCGGCACCCTTGGTTTTACGGGTGCGGGCGCGGTGGTGGTGGCGCCCGGGTTGCCCAGGCCTTGCGGCCAGGCCTGGGGCACCTGGAAGGTGAAGGGCACCGTTAGGACGGCGGCACCCTGGGCTACCTGGCCTTGCGGCCAGGCCGGAGGCTCCGCGGAGGTAGGGGGCGCTGTTGGTGATGCGGCGCCCGGGGGTACTAGGCCTTGCGACCAGGCTGGTGGTACTTCCTGCTTGGTCACGCTCGGGGTCGAGGCGTGTGACGTCACAGGGGTCGCGGCGGCGGCTTCCGGTTGGGGCCTAGTCAGCGTCGGTGACATGGCGTTTTCGGGCACAGCAGGGGGACTTTCGGGCTCTGCGACGGGGAGCTGGGGCAGGTGGGCGGTGTCCCGGCTTGGGGTATAGGCGTCCCCTTTACCTGCCTCCATGCGTTCGGCTCCCTTCTCGGCGCCGTCTCCGGCCTTTGGTCCTCCCACGCCATCCTCAGAGGCGGTCTGTCTCCTCATCTTGGCTGGCGTGCTCCGGGTCTTGGTTTCAGCTTGCTGGGCCATCTCCCGGCTCCATTCCGCCAATATCTCGCGCTGTACCCGGGCCATCCTCCGTGCGAGGCCCTCCAGGGCAGTCTGTGCACACTCCCGGTCTCGGGGGAGCTGTGCAAGGACCTCCACTAGGCCTAGTGGGGTCGTGGTGTCTAGCAGGCTCCTGACCAACGGGTCGGTGCTGCTCTGCTCTTCTTCCAGCAGGCTCCTGGCCAGCGGGCCGGTGCTGCTCTGCTCTCTGGACATCTCCGGGTGAGCTTCTCTGCTGCTCCTCTCCAGGCTTCTTGCCTCCGGGTGCGCTCGCTCCAGACTGCTCCAGGCGGCACCCATCTTCGTTCTTTCCTTTCGTCTCCTCCCACTTCGAGGGCGGTCCCGGGGCAACTCGGTGACTGTCAGCTCCAGGGGTAGTTCTTTCACGCTGAGAGACACCTCCAGCATCACAGTCTCTGTTGGTGGGGGCGGTTTCCACTTTTGGCGCCATTTTCTGTCCCGGCCCACGATGGGAGGCGGCCTCTTGCCCTCCTTTGTCACGCCCATAATGGCGTCCGCTGCTCTTCCAAGGCGGGAAATCTTCGGATTTGGCGGGAAGCGTCGCCCAGTGGCGGGAAACTCTGCAGATGGCGGGAACAAGCTGGAAATGGCGGACAATCGGCGGGAAACGACCTGTGATGGGGTCCGATGGCGTGGACCCTCCGGAACCGGCGGGAGACTTCTTTCTGAGGTAAACTTGCACTTTTCTTCAGGCACGCAGTACCCGGGTGTTGCGGGCACGTAATCCTGCCGACTACGCCAAAGTTGACGCGCCCCCTGGGACATATTCCTTTTTGAGGGGAATACCCGGCACCGGATCAGATGGGGGGTTGTAGTCTCCGAGCGGCTGTGACCCGGCCCCGTGCCCAGGGCGTCAAACTCAGTGTTATGTGGCAGTCCTACAGATGTTATTCAGAGTTCTTTTGTGTCGACTACGCCACCCGTTGTGATGCGGTCGCTGTGGCCGCCGCTGCAGCAGGGTCCGCTGAGGCTGATGGTGCAGGTGCAGCTTGAGATGGTATAACCCCCAACGGGTGGGGTATAGCCTCAGGGGGGACAGGTGCAGAGGATGGGGGTTGTGGTGGTGCAGTGCAGACGGCAGTGAAGACAGAGTCGGGTTGTGCAGTTAAGGGTGTTTACTTACTGCAGATGTTGTACTGGTCACTCCAGCTCCGAGTGACCACCCGAGCCGTGCTGCGTCCACCAGGTCCTGGATCCAGCCAACCCCCAAACAAGTCCGGAGCGTGGCCCTGAGCTCTCCTTCTGTCCCGTTCTCTGGCCGTCCCCACCAGTGATCCACCTAGGTCCAGCTCCCTCGGGCCTTCTGTTGGGACACCCTTGGCCTTGGGTTCCCTGACCCTTCATGTGGTGTGCCTTCGGGGTGGATGTGGTGGGTGACCGTGGCAAACGCTGCCCACGGTCTCCGGTCTCTGGCTGGGGAATGTTTTTACCCCCACCAGCTTGGGTTCCGGTACCCTGATGCCGACTCTTCACCCGGGGTTTTAATTTGGGATCTTAGAGTCCTTTTCTTCTGTGCCTCTGGGTCTCTCTCTCTCCTCTCTCACTCTGGGTCTTTCTTCTCCTCTGCTCCTGACTTGTTCTCTGCATCTGACCCTGTTCTTAGTTGGTGCCCACCTTATATACACCCTCTATGTGTGAGCTCAGGTGACCAGCACCCAATGAGCTCCTAACTTTACCCAGGCTGCTCCCCCTATCTGCCCCTACACTACTTGGGATGTACCACCCCCCTCCCACTCCAGCCAGGAACAGACTCGGTCGTACCTGCACATTTCTAAGTGGGAGTACCGTCGGTCTGCTCCTTGGAAATGGGATGTGTGTAGTGCATGCAGCCTACCGAGCTCAGTTCCACACTCCATCCTTACCCGGGAGTGGAATATCACACCTCTGGGTTGAGGTGCAATACCCCTGTAGCAGCCGAATCCTCAGGGTGCTACATTTCCATCCTCCAGGATAATTTGTCTCCGAGATGGAATTATCATAGAATCATAGAATGGTAGAGTTGGAAGGGACCTCCTGGGTCATCTGGTCCAACCCCCTGCTCAAAGCAGGATTCACTAGATCATCTCAGACAGATGTCTGTCCAGCCTCTGTTTGAAGACGTCCATTGAAGGGGAACTCACCACCTCTCGTGGCAGCCTATTCCACTCATTAATCACCCTAACTGTCAAAAAGTTTTTTCTAATATCTAATCTGTGTCTCCTCCCATTTAGTTTCATCCCATTGCTTCTAGTCTTTCCTTGTGCAAATGAGAATAAAGATGATCCTTCTACAATGTGACAGCCCTTGACATATTTGTAGACAGCTATTAAGTCTCCTCTCAGTCTTCTTTTTTGCAAGCTAAACATTCCCAAATCCTGCAACCGTTCCTCAAAGGACATGGTTTGCAGACCAGTCACCATTCTGGTCGCTCTTCTCTGAACTTGCTCCAGTTTGTCTATGTCTTTTTTAAAATGTGGTGCCCAAAACTGTACACAGTATTCCAGATGAGGTCTGACCAAAGAGGAGTAAAGACCGATAATGACTTCATGTGATCTAGACTGTATGCTTCTGTTAATACATCCCAGAATTGTATTTGCCTTTTTTGCTGCTGCATCACACTGTTGACTCATGTTCAGTCTATGATCTATTAGTATACCTAAGTCTTTTTCACATGTACTGTTGCTTAGCTCTATTCCTCCCATTCTGTATATGCTTTTTTCATTTTTATTGCCCAGATGTAGTACTTTGCATTTTTCCCTGTTAAAAACCATTCTGTTGGTTGCTGCCCACTGCTCCAGTTTATTTAGGTCTTTTTGAATCCTCTCTCTCTCTTCTCTAGTATTAGCTATCCCTCCTAGCATTGTGTCATCAGCAAATGTAATCAGTTTACCCTCAATTCCTTCATCTAAATCATTGATAAAGATGTTGAACAATACAGGTCCCAGGACGGAGCCCTGTGGTACCCCACTTGAGACATTCATCCAGCTGGATGTGAAGCCATTTACAACCACCCTTTGAGTCCGATCACTAAGCCAGTTATGAATCCACCTAACAGTTGCCTGGTCCATTGCATACGTGGTCATTTTTTCAATAAGGATGGTGTGAGATACTTTGTCAAATGCTTTGCTGAAGTCAAGATAAACTATATCTACAGCATTTCCCTGATCCACCCAGTCAGTGATTCTGTCATAGAAGGAAATTAAGTTAGTCTGACATGACTTGTTAGTTACAAAACCATGCTGATTATTGCTATTTATCATTCATTAGAAATATTTCTTCTCGCTCGTTGCTACCTGTGTGATACCTAAAACATATTTGCACTCGGCTTCCTAAAGGGAAATCATTTATTCCCCAAACCTTTTCAATTAGAAAACAATAATTTGCACACCAAGTATCCGCAGCGATAATTCAATTCTATTACTCCAGAAGAAAAGAACAAGCATTAATCTCGTAATTCATAATCCTCTCACTAATCCATACTGTAAAAGATTACTATATATGTGTGAGTAGGTAAATGGAGAGATCGAGAGATAAAAGATAAATAGATTATATATATTAGATAGATAAAAGTCAATGTATAGTAGTATGGATAGATAGATAGATAGATAGATAGATAGAGGGATAGATACATAGACGGATAGATAGATAGATAGATAGATAGATAGATAGATAGATAGATAGATAGATAGATAGATAGATAGATAGATAGATAGATAGACCTTCTGCATCAATGAGAATTTGCAGGGTTATCAGATATTTAAATTTTTGTCTGGAGTTTAGTCCTGTACCATCATATTACTTTATTAAATATAGAATTCTGGAATTTTTCAGAGCAGAAAAGCAATAAAGAGAATTTTCTGATGAACAGAAAATTAAATTATTGGATCAAATGTTGCATCAATGGTTTTTTGCTGCGTTAAACCCCTTCACCCTCAGGCGATTTTTCATTTTTCTTTTCGTTTTTTCCTCCCTTTCTTCCAAGAGCCATAACTTTATTTATTTTTTTGCCAATATAGCTGTATGAGGGCTTGTTTTTTAGCATAATGAGTTGTACTTTAATCATACCATTAATTTTAATGTGATTCATCGGAAAGCGGGGAAAAAAAACAAGTACATTAAAATTCCACAATTTTTTTAATTTTTTTTTATTTACCATGTTCACTATATGGTAAAACTGACCTTGCAATATGATTCCCCAGGTCAGTACAAGTATGCAGATACCAAACATGTATAGTTTTTTTTTTTTTTTAAATAGTGAAAAAAGAAATCAGAAACTTGTAAGAAAAAAAACTATTTCGTTTTTGTCGCCATTTTCCGAGACCTGTAACATTCTCATTTTTCTGGATCTGGGGCTGGGTGAGGACTTATTGTTTGTACCCTGAGCTGAAGTTTTTACTGATACCATTTTGGGGTAGATACAATATTTTGATCGGGTCTTATTCCATTTTATTGCAACGTTGCAGCGACCAAAAAAACGTAATTCTGGCATTTTGGTTTTTTTTCATTACGCCTTTAACGATCAGATTAATTTGTTTTATATTTTGATAGATCGGACTCTTATTAATGCAGAGATGCCAAATTGTGTATTTTTTATATTATTGTTTTATTTTTAATGGGACAATTTTAACTTTTTTATTTTTTCATATTTTTCAAAACTTTTTTTTACTTTTCGCTGTATTTAATACAGGAGGACTTGAAGCTGCGATTGTCCGATCACTTGTGCTATATATAGCAGAGCTTCAGAAAGAAAGATGAAAGGAAACAGAAAGAAAAACATTCTCATAGTAAACGGAACATCATACGTGTATTCTTCGGTGAACCTACGATACTATTTCCTGCACAGTTGCACTGAAACTAATGAGACAATTAGTAGGAAATAGTTGCAGAGGATTATCAGCAGATAAGGTAATAAGAATCCATCTAATAATCTTGTAGTCACAATTAAACATTTTTAATTATAAATAAAGTTCCCCTAAGGACCCGGCTTCTAATTAAGGTCATAGAATAGAACCTAATACGTAATCTTGTTTATTATTACCTGAAATCATCACTGCAGCTGAATCACAAAACCGTCTGCGTCCGCGAACGTTCCGGATCTCCTAATCTGTGCATTATTCTATACATTAGAGCAGGAATTTCCTCTCTAAATCGGATCTCCACATTGTCGGAATTAAATACAGTATGTTGTCGTATCCATGTGCCTTCAGAATATACAATGAGTAATATCCACATGACAGCCCACAATGTAACTCAAACAGAGGTGTTAATAGAGCCCCCTACCTACCATGCGTTATTGGTGTTTCCGGTACTGGTAAGATCTATGGTCCGTGTCTCTGTGCCATCCATGTGTACGTGTGTGACATCCGCATGACATCCATCTGTCTGTGTGCTGTCCGTATCCATGTGTCCGTGTGCTGTCAGTGTGCTATCCATGTGACATCCATCTGTCCGTATCCATGTGTCCGTGTGCTGTCAGTGTGCTATCCATGTGACATCCATCTGTCCGTATCCATGTGTCCGTGTGCTGTCAGTGTGCTATCCATGTGACATCCATCTGTCCGTATCCATGTGTCCGTGTGCTGTCAGTGTGCTATCCATGTGACATCCATCTGTCCGAGTGCTGTCCGTATCCATGTGTCCGTGTGCGGTCAGTGTGCTATCCATGTGACATCCATCTGTCCATATCCATGTGTCCGTGTGCTGTCAGTGTGCAATCCATGTGACATCCGTCTGTCCATATCCATGTGTCCGTGTGCTGTCAGTGTGCAATCCATGTGACATCCGTCTGTCCATATCCATGTGTCCGTGTGCTGTCAGTGTGCTACCCATGTGACATCCATCTGTCCATATCCATGAGTCCGTGTGCTGTCAGTGTGCTATCCATGTGACATCCGTCTGTCCATATCCATGAGTCCGTGTGCTGTCAGTGTGCTATCCATGTGACATCTGTGGAACCCCAGGGGTCTGGTTACCACAGTAATAGCAATATTACGTCTGTGAGCAGGTGGGAGGTCTCCTGGTCAGGAATCCTGAGCATGCCACACCTCCTGCCCAGTCCTGGGAGGGGAAGCACTTCCCCTATATGAACTGGGGCTGAGGTAGGGTTAGAAGAGAACACAGACAGAGACACAGTCTGGTCTGGAGTGGAGCTGATACAGGCAGAGTAAGATCAGGAGCTCTGTGGGAGCAGTGATAAAAGGGGTCAGAGACTGGAAGCTGTAGAGCTCATCCTGACTGAAGAGATCTCACCGGACACGGAGTCCGAGGCTGTGGGGACTGTTCCATACCCAGCAGCAGAAACCGACCGACAGGGGATTTCAGGTCCTCTGGCCAAGAAACCCGAAGGCACGGTCACACGCAAGGGACCAGCACCACCGTCCTGGAGCGGAGGCTACCAGAAGGCCCCGAGTCACCGGCCATACGGGTGAGCACCACACGGTACACTCAGGGACGTGGGCTACTTTTACCCGCTTCTAGCAAGGTAGCCAAGAAGAGTACAGTTAGTTGGGGAGGCCTACAACTCCGCCTGGCCAGGGGAGATCCTGTCTGCTCACGGACTGACCAGGCCCCGATCGCTAGCCAGTACTCCCGGGAGGGTCTATCTTTGTCACCAGTAAAGACCCTGAACTACACCGCACCGTCTCTGAGTGGTTCCTGGTGCCTGCGTGCAATTCTACCATCCCCATCATCCACGTCCGCTGCCCTGAGGCCATACCCCTCCCGTTGGGGGTTATACTACCCACGCTGCACAACTGTACCACCGGCCTCAGCGGTCTGCCCTGCAGCGGCGGTTTCATAACCGCATTCAACGGGTGGCGTAGTCAAACAATATAACAACTTATACTAAAATCCGCCACTGAGTTTGACACCCTGGGCACGGACCGGGTCACCGCCACGAGGACTACTACCCCCAACAGATCCGGCTCTGGTTATTCCCCAAGCATGGCCCAGGGGGCGCGTCAACTTTTGGCGTAGTCGGCAGGATTCCGTGCCCGCAACCACCGGGTACTGCGTGCCTGAAAAAGACTGATAAACTTACCTGTGGTGAAGATTCCCGCCATCCGACGCCATCTTTTGCCTTCTTCCCGCCATCCGTGGAGTTTTCCCGCCATCCGACGCCATCTTTTGCCTTCTTCCCGCCATCCGTGGAGTTTTCCCGCCGTTGGACGCCATCTCGAGGACGCCGCGCGGGAAGAAGAGGGGCGTGGACTCCGAAAGCGCGCGAGAACTGAAGCCCCGCCTCACGTCCGGACGTTGCGTAAGGTCCTGGAAGGAGCCCAGCAGACGCCGACGTCACAGGAGCACGACGGAAGGTCCTCAACCCTGACGATCTACTGCGGAGCCGCGGCCTACGGAAGAGGATCATCGCAAGGTAGGCTACGGTCCACTAGGGGGGAGGAGGATGTCGGATACGGAGGAGAGCTTCACTGCCACAGCCACCGCCAGCAACACCGCTGCTGCGGTCATGCCTTTCACCATGCCCTATATCCCGGGGGCAGCCTGGCTACCCCAGTACTCAGGGGAGTCACATACCCTAAATGACTTCAGAGAAAGGCTGGATAGCCTCTTCCAGGTGTACCCCCTCACAGAAGAGCAAAAAGTGAGCATCCTGGTGGCTCAATTAACAGGGGCAGCCCAAAGGGAGGTAAAGTCCTGGCCACCTGGGAGGAAGAGGACTGTCAGAGAGATACTAGCCCGGCTGAAAGACACATTTGACACCCGCACCTCAGCCGAAATAAAGCTTCGATTTTACGGGTGCAAGCAGCGAGCACATGAGAGTATAAGAGACTATGCTTTAAACCTACAAGAGGCCCTGAGAGCCATTAAGCAGGCAGACCCTGACAGCGTGGGAAATGAAGATAAGCTGTTGACTGAACAATTTATTGAGGGTCTACTGTGCAATGCCCACCGAACCCAGTTGCGGGCAATGGCCTTACAGGACCCTGACCTGGACTTTGCACAGTTCAAGGACAGAGCCATCCGGGTGCTCCGAGAACTGGCACCAGGTGGCGCTGTGACCCACAGGCGCCCTGCTATCACTTACCACCAGGAGACGGCGCCCTTGTCTGCAGGGCCTGTGGGAGCTGATGCGCAGGCTTTAAACAGTGACCCGGCTACAGACCTGCACCATCAGGTCCAAGAGCTAACTAAAAACGTTGCCGCGCTAACCCGAACTGTGCAGTCTTTACAGGTTTCTACTCCAGAGAAGATCCAGCTGGCATCCGGACCGGAGGATATCCCGTGGCGCCGACCAAGGAGGACCCCACCGGCCAGAGGAAGACCCAGCGACCGATACAACGAGGACGGACAACCCATCTGCCGCCGCTGCAATCAACCCGGACATATGGCAAGGTACTGTCCTTTAAAACTGGCACAACCTGGGGTAGAGGGCCAACCCCTAGGAATAAGATCACCAGGCCCATCGAACTGGCGTGACAAATACGTGGGAGGACGTCCAGTCTTGCCTGTAGTACTGGATGGCATTCCTATGAGTGCCCTACTTGACACCGGGTCACAGGTCACCACCATCCCGTACGTGCTCTTCAAGCAGTACTGGAATGATTCGGATATAACCCGCTACCCAGACGACGACTTGAGTATCATCGCCAGCAATAGTCAGCCCGTGCCACAGATCGGATTTAAAGAGATGACCATTAAAATCGGTAAAGTCGAACTGGCAGCACAGGGACTGATCATTGTGGACATTGACAAGCGCGAGAGTCACCCAAAGATAACTCTAGGAACTAATGTGATTGAAAATTGTCTTGCAGAGGTGATTCTTATTTTACAGCAGGTTGCCAAGAACGCCAGCTCCGGCCAGCAGCGAGTGCTCCAAAAAGAGATCCGGGCACTGATGCGACGGCAACAGGTGGGACTCTCCGGTGGTGAGATTGGTAGCGTGAGGATGTGTGACCCTTTCCCTATTGCCATGCCCCCAAAAAGTGAAATGATGATTTGGTGCCGGGCAGCTATTGTTCTGAGAGGTAGAGATTACCAGGCAATGGTAGAACCAGTCTACTCAGATAGTAGGCCCACCATTTTGACGGCACGGGGGGTGGTTGATGTACGCCATGGGAGGGTGCCCGTTCGCATAATAAATATCGGGAATAGGGAAGTGTACCTGCCCCGGTATGCTACGCTAGCCAAATTGTATACCATCAACCAAAATTCTGTACAGTCCGTGGAACCCTTGCCTCCATCTCATCCAGAGGAAGGTAACGGCTCTGAGCAACAAATGGAGGACTGGTGTCAGCAACTGCATTTGGGTACTGACTCCACACCCGCTCACCAAAAGCAGGGAGTCTACCGGGTGATCCAGGAATACGAGAGAGTGTTCAGTAAACACCCGCTAGACTTCGGGCGAGTGAAGGGAGTGGAACATCACATCCCCACGGGAGACCATCCTTCCATAAAGGAGAGGTATCGTCCCGTACCCCCTGCACACTACCAACACGCCAAGGGGATGCTTAGAGACATGAAGGAGGCTGGGGTAATCAGGGATAGCTGTAGTCCCTGGGCAGCTCCACTAGTCTTGGTTAAAAAGAAAGACAACACCATGAGAATGTGTGTAGATTACCGGAAAATCAACCGTATCACACACAAAGATGCGTACCCCTTACCAAGGATAGAGGAGTCTTTGGCTGCTTTAAAATCTGCTAACTTCTTCTCCACTTTGGATCTCACTAGCGGGTACTGGCAGGTTCCTGTAGCAGAGGCGGACCGGGAGAAGACCGCATTCACCACCCCGATGGGACTTAGCGAGTTTACCTGCATGCCGTTCGGACTCTGCAACGCACCAGGAACCTTCCAACGATTGATGGAATGCTGTCTGGGACACCGGAACTTTGAGACGGTCCTGCTGTACCTGGACGATGTTATAGTTTATTCCAAAACCTACGAGGACCACCTGAAACACCTGGCGGAGGTGTTTGAAGCCCTGGCAAACTACGGTCTGAAGGTGAAACCGTCGAAGTGTCACCTGCTAAAACCAAAAGTGCAGTACCTGGGACACGTGGTGAGTGCTAACGGAGTGGCCCCCGACCCTGATAAGATCACCGCGATTAAGGAATGGCCAAGACCCTCCAGCGTAAAGGAAGTGCGGCAGTTCCTCGGGTTGGTAGGCTACTACCGAAGATTCATTCCCGGTTTCACCAAAAAGGCAGCTCCTATGCAGGACCTCCTGATAGGCCAGTCCAGGAAGGCCAAGAACCAGAAGCCGCCCTTCAGATGGGAGAAGCTGGAAGAAGAGTCCTTCCGCCAGCTGAAGATGGCCCTCACGGGGGATGAAATCCTGGCGTACCCTGATTACAGCCAGCCCTTTATCCTCTACACTGACGCAAGTAACATCGGGCTAGGAGCCGTACTGTCCCAGATCCAGCAGGGGAGAGAACGGGTAATTGCTTACGCCAGCCGAAAACTGCGACCCACCGAAAGAAACCCTGAGAATTACAGCTCATTTAAGCTAGAGTTCCTGGCAGTGGTGTGGACAGTCACCGAACGCTTTAAGCACTACCTCGCCTCTTCCCGGTTCACCGTGTACACGGATAACAACCCGTTGACACACCTGGACACTGCAAGACTCGGTGCCCTGGAGCAGAGATGGATGGCCCGCCTGTCCAACTATGAGTTCACGATTAAATACCGGGCAGGACGCTCCAATACCAACGCGGATGCCTTGTCCAGAATGCCAAACCTACCGGACGTAGGGGAAGATCCAGAGGAATTGGAAGAAGTTGAACTCCCCGCGTTTCACCGTCATGGGACTACCCAGTATTCCCACCGTGTAAGGGGTAAGCAATCCACTACGTTCAACCCCTTACCTCATTACAACTGGGCGGAAACGCAGGACAGTGACCCCGCCGTCCGACGGGTGAAGGAGATGCTGACTCAGCCAGATGCCCGCCTTGACCCAGACGCTCCGGAGGAGACCAAGCAACTGTGGGCTGAGAAGAGTCGACTGTTTCTTTACAAAGGGAAGTTGTGCCGCAGAATGGTTAACTCCCGGACGCATGAACTGGTCTGGCAGGTAGTGGTGCCAAGAAGAGACGCGGCTATGGTACTGGAGGCATACCACGACGGAGCTGGGCACTTCGGATGGAAGAAGCTGGAGTTCCTGCTGCGCGGGCGGTTCCACTGGGTAGGCATGAGAGGAACCATCGAGAGGTGGTGCAGAGACTGTGGCCCATGCAACCTAAGAAGGAAGGACCGTTCCAGCCAGAAGACTCCCCTGCAGTCCATCGTCACCAGGCAGCCGTTGGAACTGATAGCCTTGGACCATGTAAAACTGACCCCCAGCAGAAGTGGCTACGTCTATGCGTTGACCATCGTGGATCACTATTCCCGGTTCTTGGTTGTAGTCCCCGTCAAGGACTTAACGGCTCAAACAGCAGCTAGAGCCTTCCAGCAGCACTTCTGCCGTCCACACGGATACCCAGAGCAGGTGCTGACGGACCAAGGACCTGCCTTTGAAGCGGAAGTCTTCCAGGAGTTCTGCACTCTGTATGGCTGCCGGAAGATAAGAACAACACCCTATCATCCGCAAACCAATGGACTCTGCGAGAAGATGAACCAGGTGGTGATAGACCTTCTGAAAACATTGCCCCTGGAAGAACGCAGTCTGTGGCCTGAGAAACTGCCTGATCTGGTGGACCTATACAACCACATCCCTGTAGGTTCTACCAACTGTACCCCGGCTTACCTAATGAGAGCCAGACCTGGTAAGCTGCCTGTTGATCTGGATATGGGAGTCCTGACACCCGAGGACACTTCACCAGAAGTAGACTGGGACACAGAGAGGCAGCAGCAGTACCGGAAAGTACAGGAGAGCGTTGAGCGAAGTCTCCGTCAAGCAAGAGAAAGACAGGAGAAGACTTACAACCAGTATGCTCCCGCTGTTCCCCTGGTACCTGGAGAGCAGGTCTTGAAGAGGAAAAGACGGCTCCACAAGTTGGACGACCAGTGGGAGAAGGACCCGTACACCGTACTGCCATCAAGCCATGAAAACCCGAAAGTCTGCACAATCAGTAAGGATGGAGGAGAAACCACAGCCATTGTCTCCCGAGATCACCTGAAGAAGTGTCCCGAGCAGCTACGAAACCCTGAAGAAGATCAAGAAAACCCTCGACCCGCAGAGGAAAGGGAAGAGATGGTCAGTACTGTACTCGGAGACTTCCCTCGGTCTTGGACACAAGTAAATGGCGCTTTTGTGGTACCCATCCTCACCTTCCTCCAGCCAGCACCCCAAGTGCCTACGGAAAAACAGGTAGAGCTGGAAGAGCAGCCGGTCCAGGAGGCAGAAGACCCCACACAAGCAGACCAGGAGAATCGACCCTCTGCTTATAGTGAGCCTGCCGTGCCCCTAGTGAGCCAAAGAGTCCGTAGACAGCTGCCCAGCTTACCTTTAACAGCTCCTACACCCTGTAGTGCAGGACCAGTTAGTCAGCTCCGTAGGTCCACAAGAGCCACTAGAGGCCAGTTGCCCGTACATTGGAGGATCTAAAGTGTTTAGACTGTTTTATTAATATTTACCTGTTTACTGTTGCTTGTAAATAATTATGTTTTTCCAGTTATTTTATAGGTGTCTTTTGTGGATTTACTAGAACTCTATTGTATATATGTTTGGAGCGTAACCCAGGAACGGACTAAACACTGTTAAAGACTCGGGGCAGAACAGACCCCTACCTGGTTACGGCTCCCTGTTCTTTGGTGAAATGGACACCCTTTTTGCTTCAAAAATTGCACCTGGTTGCGGACACGCCGTGACCACTTTAACATGTTTTTCCTTATTGTATTGTTCCTGTTAATACCCTGTTATGTTTTCAAAAATATGTTTAGTCCCGGAGTACTAAATTTTACTAGGGGGGAATGTGGAACCCCAGGGGTCTGGTTACCACAGTAATAGCAATATTACGTCTGTGAGCAGGTGGGAGGTCTCCTGGTCAGGAATCCTGAGCATGCCACACCTCCTGCCCAGTCCTGGGAGGGGAAGCACTTCCCCTATATGAACTGGGGCTGAGGTAGGGTTAGAAGAGAACACAGACAGAGACACAGTCTGGTCTGGAGTGGAGCTGATACAGGGAGAGTAAGATCAGGAGCTCTGTGGGAGCAGTGATAAAAGGGGTCAGAGACTGGAAGCTGTAGAGCTCGTCCTGACTGAAGAGATCTCACCGGACACGGAGTCCGAGGCTGTGGGGACTGTTCCATACCCAGCAGCAGAAACCGACCGGCAGGGGATTTCAGGTCCTCTGGCCAAGAAACCCGAAGGCACGGTCACACGCAAGGGACCAGCACCGCCGTCCTGGAGCGGAGGCTACCAGAAGGCCCCGAGTCACCGGCCATACGGGTGAGCACCACACGGTACACTCAGGGACGTGGGCTACTTTTACCCGCTTCTAGCAAGGTAGCCAAGAAGAGTACAGTTAGTTGGGGAGGCCTACAACTCCACCTGGCCAGGGGAGATCCTGTCTGCTCACGGACTGACCAGGCCCCGATCGCTAGCCAGTACTCCCGGGAGGGTCTATCTTTGTCACCAGTAAAGACCCTGAACTACACCGCACCGTCTCTGAGTGGTTCCTGGTGCCTGCGTGCATTTCTACCATCCCCAACATCCACGTCCGCTGCCCTGAGGCCATACCCCTCCCGTTGGGGGTTATACTACCCACGCTGCACAACTGTACCACCGGCCTCAGCGGTCTGCCCTGCAGCGGCGGTTTCATAACCGCATTCAACGGGTGGCGTAGTCGAACAATATAACAACTTATACTAAAATCCGCCACTGAGTTTGACACCCTGGGCACGGACCGGGTCACCGCCACGAGGACTACTACCCCCAACAGATCCGGCTCCGGTTATTCCCCAAGCATGGCCCAGGGGGCGCGTCACATCCATCTGTCCGTATCCATGTGTCCGTGTGCTGTCAGTGTGCTATCCATGTGACATCCGTCTGTCGGTATCCATGTGTCCGTGTGCTTTCAGTGTGCTATCCATGTGACATCCGTCTGTCCGTATCCATGTGTCCGTGTGCTATCCATGTGACATCCGTCTGTCCATATCCATGTGTCCTAGTGCTGTCAGTGTGCTATCCATGTGACATCCGTCTGTCCGTATCCATGTGTCCGTGTTCTTTCAGTGTGCTATCCATGTGACATCCGTCTGTCCATATCCATGTGTCCTAGTGCTGTCAGTGTGCTATCCATGTGACATCCGTCTGTCCGTATCCATGTGTCCGCGTGCTATCCATGTGACATCCGTCTGTCCATATCCATGTGTCCTAGTGCTGTCAGTGTGCTATTGTGATGCCTCGCCCTCCCTGAGCTGTGGGCTACTCGGAGCCGGGTCAGCGTAGGTGTTGCGGGGGATGCAGTCGTGGCCTGGACCCGTTCCGTGCCCAGGGCTGTCACATGAAAATAATGGGCTTTTGGGATAAGTGGTTTTTCTTTCGACTACGCCACCTGTGGTTTCTGGTGAAGGCCACCAGCGCTGCAACAGTCCACTGAGGCTGGTGTTAGGGGCAGCTAGGATGGGACGGCTCCCCACAGGTGGAGCAGGCCTCAGGGCAGTGTGCGAAGGGATAGTGGGTGCAGTGCCGCGCAGGAATAAACAAGCGGAGGCGGTGAATGAAGTCATTCGGGTCTTTACTCACTTTAGATGAACTTTCAGCCGCAAAGCTTCTCTCTGCTACTCACGGCGTACTGCGGCCACCGGGAAGAGAGTTCAGCACTTCCCAGGTAGATCAGTAGCACCTGTCGAGACCCCGCTGGTGTGAGTTCCTGACTCGCCCCCTGGGCCTTGGGGCACTCGGAACCGGGCTTCAGTGTAATGATGGGGGTAGTAGTGGCAACCCAGTCCGTGGCTCAGGGTGGTCAGACCAATGGTAGTCTTCTATGTGCTTTGCAATGTCCGACTACGCCACCCGTGGATTGCGGTCAGGGCTAACCGCCGCTGAAGTGCAGACCGCTGAGGCTGGTGTTGTGGGTGCAGCAGGGAATAGTACGGCTCCCCACGGGAGGAGTGTAGCCTCAGGGCAGCGAGGTGTAGATGGTGGGAGTGATGGTGCAGGGAGTCCCAGTACCGTTAGTGCTGGTGAAGTAAGAAGCACAAAGACAACGTGTTGCAGTCCAGGGTCTTTTACTCACAGTTCGTATACTCCAAGCCACTTCTGTACAGGTAGTGACTGCCCAAGCCGTGCTACGTCCACCAGGTGAGGGGCTCGGTCAACCCCCAGGCAATTCCGGAGTATGGCACAGGACTCTCTTCTATCCTTTCTCTGGCTCGTGCCCCACCAGTGACCAAGCTTTTGTCCCGCTGCCGCGGATCTATGCGGGTAAACGTGGGCCCCGTTTCCCGCTATCCTATACGGTTGCCTTCCTAGCAAGGTTTAGCAGGGGGTCGCACCAAGTGATGATCACGACCTCCGGTTCTTGGCTGAGGGATAATTTACCTCCACCAATTTGGGATCCGGTACCCTTTTCTTGCCTGACCCGTCACCCGATTTCACATTGGTCCTTAGGGTCCCCTCTGCCTTCTTGTTTCTGAGCCCTTCTGTTTCTCTGTCACTCTTTCTCCTTTCCTGTTCCTTCTTCTCCTCCTTCCCTCGGCCTCTTCTCCAGGCCTACTTCTCCTTCTCCTCCCAGGCTCCGGCCTTCACCCTAGGCATGCCTTTGAGCAGAGCTCCTACAGAGCCTCCGCTCCCTGTCTTCTCCTCTCACTGTACTTCACCCAGAACTAAGATGGTGCCCACCTTTTATACCTCCCCATCTGAGAGTGAGCTCAGGTGACCAGCACCCAATGAGCTCCTACCTATGCTACAGAAACCGTCCCCTTCTGCTCCTACAGCACTGGGTTTTCCTCCCCCCTCCCCACTCCAGCCAGGGACATGGTCTGTCGTGCCTGCATTACTGTCTAAATGGGAGCACCGTTGAGCTGTCCCCCGGAAATGGGGTGTGTGTGATGCATGCAGCTAACTGAGCCCTGGTCCATACTCCATCCTTACCCGGGAGTGGAATATCACACCTCTGGCAGAGGTGCAATACCCCTGTAGCGGCCGAACCCTCGGGGCGCTGCATTCCTCTCCTTAGTAGGTTCTCCCACTGAGCCTTCTCCTGACTGTGCGTGGTATGAACGTGGTTTAAGGCTGGGTCCCACTGGATAAACGCAGTGTAAGAGATACAGGTGGCGACTCCGCTCCGTCCGTATCCCCCTGGGATCCACTAAGCCTCCGGGCTTTTCTGACTGAGACTTGAAGTGACAAAGTCAGAAATAGGGGGCAGGTCACCCCTCTTGCAGCAGGAATCCCTCTGGCTAGGCCAGAGTAAAGAATACAGGTGGCGACTCCGCTCTGTCCGTACCCCCCTGGGATCCTTTTGCCTGTGGAGCCTATCTCCTCTGCTCCCCTCCAAGGCCTTCTTAGGACAGGACCCTGACCGGGCAGAGACAAGGGTTAACTCTATCCCGCTCCTCGTCTCGAGGCCAGAGTACGAGGACCGCGAATCTTCAGCCAGCTACAGACTCTTGCTGGACCCTGACAGAAGACCCTCAACCAAAGACCTTGAACTTAAGATAGCCGTAGATTATATATCAATTAATAAGTGCTTCCTAAAAGTGTGTCCTCCACCCTCACCCACTACATGGTTCCCCCTATCTTTGGTTCCCCCCATCTCCTCTATCCTGGGCTGGGGCAGCACCCTGGTGCATTTAGGCCCCCTACAGGACAGGAGTGGTGTAGTGTTGAGTGTGAAGTGGGGTCCTGAGTGATGATCCATCCTTACCAGGAAGAGGAGATACCACACCTCAATCTGAGGTGCAGTACCCCTGTGGCGACTGAACCCTCAGGGGGGCCACACTATCCATGTGACATCCGTCTGTCCATATCCATGTGTCCATGTGCTGTCAGTGTGCTCTCCGTGTGGCACGTATGGAATGAAATGCAGCATGGAAATTAAAGAGAGTTATGTATTAAAAATGTTTAAAGATAGAGATAGATAGAGAAGAGGAACAAGATAGATAGATAGATAGATAGATAGATAGATAGATAGATAGATAGATAGATAGATAGATAGAAATATGCCAGTGAGAGATATAATCAGTGCAGTGTGTGTATAGTTTTCTGTACTTGTATCTAGCACAAAAGTAGATGAAAAAAATGCCATGGGGTTCCCCTCATTTTTAATAACCAACAAAAGTTTAACAAACAATGGATATTGGCCCCCTCTGAGACTAATAGCAACAGCGCTTGGCCGCCCCAGAAATAGTGCATTCATTAGATGCGCCAATTCTGGCACTTTGCATCCGCTCTTCCCAATTGCTCTAGTGTGACTTTGGTTATTATAATTAGGGGGACCCCGTCTCCCAATGTAGCGCCTACATGCATCATGTTGCAACTATGACGTCACAACTGCAGCAGAGGCAGATAAGCAGAGATTCACGTTCTGGTCCAGTGGCCACAGACTACCAATGTGGCCGCTAAACTAGGGTCCTGAAAATAGTTTTTTCCCAACTCTTTTTATTAGTACACCCTGCAGCTAATCAATAGATTTAGCTTTTCTAAAATTTGCATGTAAAGCATACCTATCCTTTCACACAAAACCTATATGTTCTTGCTGCCCTCATCCTCCACATGTTGAAAATGCCTTTGGTGCACATAGTAGACTAATATATCCAGGAACTGTTCTGATTTTCATGCTTCATCCACTCTATTTGAGTGCGTAGTTCCTCTTCATCAGTATTCAACCAGAACTATAGGTGCAGGGACTTTCTTTCCCTCACTTCTCAGCCCTTGCAACTGCCTGCCCCCCAGAACTGAAACCATACCACTCTATCATGTCAATATACAGGTTGCCAGACAGGAGATCAGGAGCAGAGAGACAGAGTATCCGTCCTTATAGAAATTCACAAAATATATCACAGTGAGTTGTGCAGAATGCCAAACTCATTTCTGCTTAGTTACCAAACTGAACTGCATCTGTATGCAAGAAATTCAGAAATTTTTGCTTTAAAGTCTTTGTAAAACTGGAAAAGGACATAGAAGTCCAGATGTTATTGTGCAAATTGTAGGGAAGACAGAAACTTCTATGTCCTTATTAAAAGTAACATTTGGAATACAGTATTCATAACTAGGAGGGTAAGTGCGATTATAATAACAGTGCTGGGAATCCTATGCTGTTATTACAGCCGAACCATCTGCCAAGAATCTAAAACAAGACACAATAACTAATATTATTATCTGTCTCCGATCTCTTCATGGCTAAGGGGAGAGGAGCTGCAGACGAGCTATTCTGAGTGAGACCACCGCCTATGTTGGGCATGTGTGGGCGTAGGGTGGAGATTGTGCATTTCTCAGCTTCTGCTGCTACACTTCACAATCTGAAACCATCAGAAATGGAAAACTCAATGGAAAAATTCCCAATGACATTTTTGAAACATGGTATTTCTACATGACACTATGGGGTCGATTCATTAAGACCGGCATTGTGAAAGAATGAAGTGATCAACCAGAGTCAGCATGGGTTTGTAACTAACAAGTCATGTCAGACTAACTTAATTTCCTTCTATGACAGAATCACTGACTGGGTGGATCAGGGAAATGCTGTAGATATAGTATATCTTGACTTCAGCAAAGCATTTGACAAAGTATCTCACACCATCCTTATTGAAAAAATGACCAAGTATGCAATGGACCAGGCAACTGTTAGGTGGATTCATAACTGGCTTAGTGATCGGACTCAAAGGGTGGTTGTAAATGGCTTCACATCCAGCTGGATGAATGTCTCAAGTGGGGTACCACAGGGCTCCGTCCTGGGACCTGTATTGTTCAACATCTTTATCAATGATTTAGATGAAGGAATTGAGGGTAAACTGATTAAATTTGCTGATGACACAAAGCTAGGAGGGATAGCTAATACTAGAGAAGAGAGAGAGAGGATTCAAAAAGACCTAAATAAACTGGAGCAGTGGGCAGCAACCAACAGAATGGTTTTTAACAGGGAAAAATGCAAAGTACTACATCTGGGCAATAAAAATGAAAAAAGCATATACAGAATGGGAGGAATAGAGCTAAGCAACAGTACATGTGAAAAAGACTTAGGTATACTAATAGATCATAGACTAAACATGAGTCAACAGTGTGATGCAGCAGCAAAAAAGGCAAATACAATTCTGGGATGTATTAACAGAAGCATACAGTCTAGATCACGTGAAGTCATTATCAGTCTTTACTCCTCTTTGGTCAGACCTCATCTGGAATACTGTGTACAGTTTTGGGCACCACATTTTAAAAAAGACATGAACAAACTGGAGCAAGTTCAGAGAAGAGCGACCAGAATGGTGACTGGTCTGCAAACCATGTCCTATGAGGAACGGTTGCAGGATTTGGGAATGTTTAGTTTGCAAAAAAGAAGACTGAGAGGAGACTTAATAGCTGTCTACAAATATGTCAAGGGCTGTCACATTGTAGAAGGATCATCTTTATTCTCATTTGCACAAGGAAAGACAAGAAGCAATGGGATGAAACTAAATGGGAGGAGACACAGATTAGATATTAGAAAAAACTTTTTGACAGTTAGGGTGATTAATGAGTGGAACAGGCTGCCACGAGAGGTGGTGAGTTCCCCTTCAATGGACGTCTTCAAACAGAGGCTGGACAGACATCTGTCTGAGATGATCTAGTGAATCCTGCTTTGAGCAGGGGGTTGGACCAGATGACCCAGGAGGTCCCTTCCAACTCTACCATTCTATGATTCTATGATTATATGAACTCCGGTCTTCATGAAGGGCTCGCTGGAGTAGGATCTTCCGTATTCATAAAGAAGAGCTCGCCAATTTATGAATTCGGTGCATCTCCATTTACCTCGCCACCAGAAATGTTATTCCAGTCATAGACTAGAGTAACATTTCTGGCATAAGAAATGCCAGCATTTTTAATAAATTTGCAAGGCAATGCCTACGCTGCTCCGGCTCCTCCACCTATTTTGACAGAGCTGCTTAAGACTGGCGTGACAACTCCAAAAGTCGCAGATTTTTTTGTGTAACTCTGCATTTTGAAAAAAACTTTTACGCTAATTTTCTAGCATAAAAAAATTTGATAAATCTGCCCCTGTGTTACTTTTTATTGGAGTTTTTATTGACATTTCTCTAGTCCTATCTAAAGCTGCACGCAGAACTACACTGGTGAAACCCCATCATTCAGTGCTGAATTGCATTGTCGATGATATAGTTATTTTTTACATTTGACTATATGCAATGTTTAATGTGATCCCTACCTCTCCAGCATGGCATAGGCTTTTCTACGCCATGAACTCCAGAGCAGAAAGATGTAAGGTGAGATGTAAGGAGAGATGTAAGATGATGCAGCTGGAGAATTACTATAACAGCACACTAGATAAATGCAATGTGAACTGTGCATAACATTGGGTTGGTCATCAAACTGTCATCGGTGGGGGCCAAAACTCCATACCTTCCCCAATCAGCAGAATGAAGGCAGGCTCCGCTCCATTCATACAGACATGACTGTTACTGGTACTGCACCCATTCAAATGAATTGCATCTGGCCCAGGAAAAAAAACAGACCATCAAATAAATGGCCCAGACAACCTTTACTTGCCATAAATATGTAATTTTCTTAAATGCTGCTGTTCTCCTGAATCCGGCGTTGTTTTTCTTTTGTTCCTACGCTTCACCATTCCTGAGATATCGTCCCCTTTTCCCTGTATATAAATTTAGCCAACTGGGCATGGATCTGAACTCTTCTCTCGATGACTACAGCTAGCTGACTAAGAAGACTAGATTTACATACAGCAAAGAGAGGGCCGTATCTCAGGAATAGAGAGGCGCAGGAACAAAAGAATAACAACGCCGGATTCAGGAGAACAGCGGCATCTACACCAGGAAAATAAAATTACATATTTATAACATTTATAACACAGCCTTTAAATGAGTGTTCCAATATTTACAACATATTACAGAGTTGTGTTACGAGTGGAGGAACCTCTCTTGAGATACTCACCGAACCAATAAATGGGGGTTTCTAAACTCATTAGAAAAGATAATTTTTCCATTATTCCCACTTTGTAGCCTTACTGCTTTTTTTGCCTTGATTTTTTGAAAAATTGTTATAAATAAATGTTATATACATCTTATGTGTGAATATACCTTAAGGCCACATTTATATGTTCAGTATTTTACATCAGTATTAATAAGCCAAAATCAGGAGAGGAACAAGTATAACAGAAACACGTCACCACTTGTGTATTTTTCACCCACTCCTGGTTTTGGCTTATAAATACTGATGTAAAATACTGACCAAATACTGAATGTGTGAACGTGGCCTTAGAAACTGGCATTGGGGAAAAACAGACACAGCTATTTCCTATAATGGAGAACAACTGCACATGTAACAGTCACTTCTCTGCTAAAAGGGGTACAAGGACCCCTCTTCCCAAGGACAGAAGAGGTCAACAATTATGGCAAATTCTATCAATATTTGACAAATATCTATCCTGGGAAACCGTTTTAAAATGCTGCCATGTAAATTATATATAGTATAAAAAAAATTCTAATGTGCAATCAATAAGAAAACCTAAGGGAACGAACATAACTACAGGACATAAACATTAGAGGAAGGTTCACGTTCTACTGACTTTCCAGGATATTCCCAAAGGTGAAGCGGCCAATTAAATTATGAATTGGATTATGCAAATGTTTAGACATAAAAACGATAATAAGTATATGAATAAAATTAATGGAGCGGTTGTATATAAGCTATACTACAAGTCACTGTGTGTTACTATTAATCAGACACATTATTAATATTGACATTTTAATGAAACTTAGGGATGAACATTGGCAAAGAGAAATCATTAGACAAAAATGTATCATTTACTTAGAATCTGTGAACATAAAACGACCATAACGCCTTGGCAAGATTTAAGATTGGATAACGTTTCATCTTTATGTTTATTATTATTATTATTATTATTATTATAATAGAACTTTTTTAAACTAATATTTGGCAATGGAAATTTGTGATTGATACATCTGTTAATAACATTACCATGAATATCGCATTCTGATGTCAGAACCTGACAATTAGGGTTCACACAATTGCATAATTGCAGCTTTTTTTTTTCTGCACCAAAAACCAAAGTGTTGGGAGGAAAAATGCAGCGTTTGTTATGTGTTTTTATATGCATTTTTAGGAACACTTTCGTATGAATTTGAATGGTTAAAAAACAGTGAAAAAACTTTGAAACTAGTGAAATGCTGCATCTTGGTAAAAACACAGCAAAGTAGAAAAAAAAAGCAGATATCTCATTGATTAGGCTGGTACTGTAAAACGCTACGTATTTTACACAGCAAATACATTGCGTAAAATACACTGCAAAAATGTCAAGTGTGAACATAACCTTAGGGTACCACTGCAGCCTTGCAGCACTGGGGTCCTGGGTTCAAATCCCACCAAGGACAACATCTGCAAGGAGTTTGTATGTTCTCCCTGTGTTTGTGTGGGTTTCCTCTGGGTTCTCTGGTTTCCTCCCACACTCCAAAGACATACTGATAGGGAATGTAGATTGTGAGCCCCAATGGGGACAGTGATGATAAAGTGTGTAAAGTGCTTCTTATACTGTATATGTATTTTACTGAGCTTCTCTTAGCTGATTTGTGACCACATCAAAGTTTGGGTCTTAATTGATGCAGTTTGTGGTCATAAATCAGCTGAGAGGAGTGCTAAAAATGACAGATAAAAGAATAACAAAAACTCACCTTCAGATTGAGCTCACTGACGGATTCTCAGTGAATTGAATTCTGTACCCAGCAATGAGCAGGGAAATAAAGAGTCTGTAAAAGGCTCTTTTACTTGCCCAAAATGGTACAATTTTTTTTATAGAACAATACAGCAAAAATTATTATTTTTAGCTCAAAACGCAAACCCTCCAACTAACTAAAAAAATGCCCCTGAAGGTGCCCATTAGAGTTGAGCCAAAAGATTTGCAAAATTCTGGTGGAGTGACTATGTTTGCAGTCTATGGTCACCAGATGAAAGAACTGTGAACCTCATACTACCTGTAACTTCCCCGGTACCTCTTCTAATTGGCAGATTGCTGCAACATTATGTAGGGGGGTAGATGAACACGTGTTATGATTACATGTTTAATAAAGAGTGTTGCATTTTATCCTTATGGCCGTTTTGTGTCTCAGTTTCCTAGAGGTTATACCTCAAGACCGTCCCTGGAGAATGGGGAGGGCTGTCCACTAGCGGAACCATTACAAAGCATAGGGATATAGTTTGCACCACTTAGGGTAGTATACAGTTAATATAATGAGATTAGCCCACTAGCTGGGGGGGGTAGATCTAATAAGAAAGGAAGCACTTCCTAGTTTAGTCAGTGGAGGACAGGAGAAAGTCGAGTTCAGAGTCAAGTGCTGGTGGAGTTCAGTCAAAGGAAGAGCTAGATAGTGACTGTGTTTGACAGGTTCCAAGGCAGTGATGAATCAGTGGCAAAGGGGTCCTGTCAGTGCCAAGTCTCAAAAAAATATGAGGACACATCTAAAGGTTCATGTGGACGCCGGGCAGTCTTGGGCCTAGGACCCAGAAGAGGCAGTGAGTGTCATGTCTCTGTCTCCCCTGTGAGGAAGATGTTGGCCGGGTCACAACGAAAAGGAAAGATGGTGGGTCTCAGGGAAGCTATTATGCTGGATAAGAAGTGCCTGGGTCCAACAGAAGATATTGGGGTGGGGGCAGGTGGGGCAGAATGGAATTATGGACTGATAGTACACTGGACAAAGGGAACATCTTCTGGAGGGGATTATGTCTCACTCTGTGTGCTGCGACCAAGTATATCCAAATTGCATAGTAAAGCTGAAGCTGTTGAACCGGACCTAAGGTCTCGTGTCATGTCTGTAGCTGTATCCAGTCCCATGGATGGGGAGGTAACAAGGACTCCTGAACCACAAGTGAGTACAGAAAGAATTACACAGAACATCACACACCTGTCAGATTCCCGTTTAGAAGAGTGGTTTCAGGGCAAAGAGAACTGCGTTCCGGCCAACAGCAACCAGCCCTGAAACCCGCCACCCTCAATTATTTGCACCAAAAATCAGAAGGCGCCAGGGATGCCACAGGAGGTTTGCAGGGTTCAGTGACCACAGACTACCAATGTGGCCTCTGGATAAAGGTCCTGCAACTCATTTTCATGTCTGTATTATCAAATATCAATGGTAGGAAGGATGATGGACAGAAATCTACTTTATAATCATCAAAAAGAGGTTCTGCAACAGCTGAGTTTGTACAAGTTGTATGAAATGTCCTTTTGGTTTTCTAAAATTAAGAAACCAATAGGAAGTCGTGACTTAACTATAGCCGGGTATTTTGTAGGCTATGGCGTACGGCCTTTGGTTAGCGTGAGGTGATGTTGGCTACTACTGTAATACTACTAAGCAGTAGTCATACATGATTTCCTATGTAAATTATGTGTGTATTAGTCTGATAGGCACGACGTAGGATCTACTTTATTAGGATAGGGTCACACAACCGTATTTTCTCTCATCCAATAGAATTGGGTCAATTATGCTAATCACTCTCTGATCATAGTGTGATCTGATTTTCTTGGATGAAGAGAAGATGGGAAAAAAATGTCTCCATATTCTCTACTCCGCAAGTTCACTGAAAATTGGACTGCACTCAGATGTGAGTGCGGTCCGATGTTTTCCAAGGACTCGTTGACTTGCATGGCCGAGTGCTATCTGAATATTGGATGCAAATCGAGCATGCTGCGAGCATATGTACAGCCCCATAGAATAATACTGGATCCGATGTTTTGTGGAATCGTACTTGGATCAAAAATTCGGTCGTCTTCACGAGCCCTAAAAGACCAGTGGCATGTCAAATAGTATGGTTTTACTAGAGATTATCTGTTATTTATTAATAATTTCTTACCAATTTACTAACTCAATTATGCAGCTCACCCAGTTCCTAAGGGCAGATCCTGCGAGTGGGACTCGAATGGGAGCTGCAGCCATGGTGTAAGAAATCGTTGCAAGATGAGTGCAATTAATTTCCTGAATCCATTGCTCAAATATCACCCTGTGAAGGGATCAAAGTCCTGTAATACACCTGGTGCCTATTAATCAGATGCAAGTTCAGCGCCGGCGCATGAGCAACACAGGAGTTTATTCTGCTTTTAGTAAAGTGCGTCTGTGCTTCACCTGCACGTGCAGCAGGCCGGTAGCCGTGGGCGGGGTACTAATTTCTTACGCCCCGACACGTTACATGAAGGTGGGGGTGGTGGCTGGATGTGTCGACATGTCCTGTAGGGGCGCAGGGCTCTTGCAGGCCGCATGTTACCGGTGGGTTTGGTTGGCCAGGACCAGATGTTGAGGACTTCAATGAGGGAGACCACCGATCAAAAATAAACTTTTTACTGAACGATAACTTTGTGGGAATTATGTATAGTAGGTAGCGGGTACACAACTTTGGGAATGTTTCCTTCACAATACGGAGCTTCTTCTCTCACAGTCTCAATTCCTTTTTCATTACTCGTTTGGTCTCTATCTCCACTTTTCCACTCTTCTTCACCACAACCCAGCCAAGAGTCAGCAAGAGTCCTATTCTCAACCCACGATTCCGCATATTCTCAACCCACGATTCCGCATATTCTCAACCCACGATTCCGCATATTCTCAACCCACGATTCCGCATATTCTCAACCCACGATTCCGCATATTCTCAACCCACGATTCCGCATATTCTCAACCCACGATTCCGCATATTCTCAACCCACGATTCCGCATATTCTCAACCCACGATTCCGCATATTCTCAACCCACGATTCTGCATATTCTCAACCCACGATTCCGCATCCTCTTTCCCCTCAAAGGAACTATGTTGATAGAATAGCGGTACTTAGCTTCTCTTGTACTGAGGCCTTGGCACTCCCTCCCAGGGCATTCTCTTCATCTCATGCTCTCTGTCTCGTCTTGGCCCTTTACGTTTCTGAGTTATAAACTTGGAGCCATACTTCTAGGCGTCTTCTCGCAGGACCCATGTCCGATTGACCATTCTGTTTTTCTGTTGGTTCTCCTTCCTCTTTACTCCAGTTCACGCTAACCACTGTCTTTGTCTCCCCTCACGTCCTGACAGGAAACTGTCTCTGTCCCTTCAAATTATCCCCTCCCACTCTGGGCTAGTCCCAAACATTAACTCTAACTCTCCCTACTGTCGGACAAAACACAATACCAACACCAATAACGAATGTCACAATACACATTACACATCAAACTACTTTGGCAACAATACACGTGTCTTCAATGGGGAAAGTGGGCAGTATGTCCATCTCTTTATGCAAGATTTGCAGCTATCTGTTGATGACATAGGATGCATCAACCACATTAATTAAGACAGGAGGAATAGAAGACCCCCAAACCATATACCAAAGACGCCCATCTGACCTGACAGTGCTGGTTACCATATAGCGCTAGAGACTTATAAAAGATTTTTTTGGGGATGTGCAAGGAGACTTATTGGCTTACATGCAGGTTGATGAACTGTGTACAAGATTAGTTAAAGGTGGTGGCTTTTGTTTATATAGTGAAAAAAGAGTGGCAGGTTCTCTTTAAGGATTTTATTTTACAATGAAATGCAATGTGCACAGGACACATCAATCATTTCCTCCAGGACAAATCCCAATCAAACTGAAGGGCTCGGGTCTCCCAACTGGCTCAGGTACTTTAGTGACAAGGCTTTCTGCCAAATAATGGGGCGTTCAATCAAACCGTTGTCACCTTCTCTGAACACCGCATTTTTTTGTTTAGATGTTTAATGCCAGTAGCTAAAAAAGTAATGGTCTAAAATAATATATGATCAAAGCATAAAGAAAGCAAAAACATCATTAAATGCCCACGAGGCAGAAACATAAAGCACAAAAGCAAAGAAACGACTCGGTTGATACATTTCGATGCATTTCTTTCGCCTGGTGGAGTCATCTGCATTGAGATAAAGTCATTGTGTGCTATTTATATCTTTTATTAACAGGTAAAAAAACACAATTATTGGAGACTGAATTGTTCCAGTTTTCAGGCAATCTCTAAATAAAATGGATTTTCTGTGTTACCGAAGCTTCCTGTGACAAGAGTAATAGATTTTAGCTAGGGATGAATGCCTACGCCTGGCATACATTGGCAGGAAGGCTCTTTGCATTAATATTTTATACAAATATAAGCCAGGTGTCTAGTAAACCTTTATAGGGTTTGGGCCATTCAGCAGTAATCTATTCCCAAATGTTATCCTGGTAGAAAGAGCACTGATTTAGAGAAAACAAGCTAATGTTTAACATGAGGGCTAACAACAGACACCAGGGCCAGTTCCCCACTCTCTACCTGTGCCCATGATCAACATAATCAATGTTATCTGCCTCCTCTCTAATTATCACTGATCTTTCTCCATCAGGTGTCACGGGTGTGTCAGATGTAACAGACAGTCGCTCGGGATCTGGCTGCAGAAGGTCACTGCGTTTGGCATTGCAGATGCCTTCTTAATCCTTCTGACTTTTGGACCCAGTGGCAACCTCCCTCCTGCTCTGATTGACACACCCTGGTCTGGGTGTTTATAAACTCTTAGTCTGCTTCAGGGAGTCGCTGTGATATTCTCATTTTCCCTTGTGAAGGCTTGGAGCAATTGCAGTCGCTAGCTTTCTCTCTGGTACCCTTGGAGGACACTTGGTGTTATCTCTCTGGTGTCTGCTCAATCTAAGTTTTCCCCCCTTTATTTGTCTCCCTTGTTGTCTTTAGTTCATAGTGGGGACTGACCAGTGCTCACCCCCCCCTCCCTATCTGGGGCTAGCTCTAGGGATATACAGGGATTAGGTTTCCTGATCGGCGATAGGTGTGGAACCTATATAGGGACGGTAGGACAGGTAGCGTGATATTAGATCTGCCTATGGGTCTCCACTCCCCCTTTCCCTAGCATTTGGGCTACCCTCCCCTCATCCTTCCCCTCTTTGTGTTGCACTTAGTCTTTCCCACACTGTGTGTGACATCAGTCTCCTGACCAACATCTCAAGGAAGAAAATAAATGATTGCGAGATGATGACATCTTTGAAATGGTGAGTAGTTATCTGTAGTTTCAGTTTGCACTCTTCATTCAGTCATTTTTATACCCCCTAATATATAGTTTGCATCCAAGTTTCAGATTTTTCTCTTGTGGGAGTGTCTCTCTCTGTAATATAGGCTGGGTGTGAGCTCTGTGTGTATCCAGGATGATACTCATTAGCTCATATATTAGCACAGCTTCTATCCTGCACTCATTTCCCCTTCATTTGCTTTCCTCCTTATCTGTAGTCTATTTTCTCTGCCCTCTCTGAGACTGTATATGCTTTATCCCTTGTCCACTAACGTGTGCATGGCTAGGGAAAGTTGAATGGTGGCTATAAAAAAAAGGCTCAGAAGCAGGTTGCCATCAGCGTCTTTTACGGAACAGATTTGGTTTCGGAGGGCACCAATGCTTGAATAAGATTAGGGCACAGTAGTAAAAGAGCAATGCAAAAGGGCTAGCTCTAACTATATCGGGATGGCTCTGGAAATAATAAGTGTAGGCATGTGTTTCTAAAGATGGCACTCAGAGGTGACTAATGTGATTGGTCACACTGCTGGTTTGTCTCTACAGATGGGGAGCCTTCCTCTCCTACCTGTGACCTCCCAGCCACATACCTGGCAACTTTCTCATGGCCGTTCTTGGAGTCAGGGGCAGACATGCATAGATAATATCTGATGGTTATCATACCACTTTCTCACAGTATCAAAAAAAAATTTCAATTTATATCAGGACCATTCCCTTAGCGTAACAAGATGGCTGGAGTAAACTCTCCACATCCACTGTGCTGAACTGAGTGGTGATGCCAAAGAGTCATCCAAGGCCCAAGATTACCAGAAGTGTTACGTAAGTGACAACAAGGGCTCGTTCACACATTATTATTTCTTATTATAGTGCCATTTATTCCATGGCGCTTTACACGTCCGATTTTCTTGTATGAGTCCTATCAGTGGTTTTCGGGAATGGCACTCTTACACATGCTATTCTATGGGGCTGTACGTATGTCTGATATTTTCCTTTGATCGAGTGATCTGTGGAAACTATCGGAGACATGTCCGATTTTGATCCAAGCTTCGGCAATGCAAGTCTATGGGTCCGTGAAAAAATTGGACCGCGCTTGGATGACATCTAAGTGCAGTCCTATTCCTACGGCCTGTCAGAAAGGAGAAGGTGGAGAAACTCTTTTATTTTTCTCTCCACGAGCGGGAAAAACTGGACCAAACTCTGATCAAAGTCTGATTAGAATAATCGGTTCATTTTTCTCATATGTGAAAAATACGACGTCTGAATGAGCCTTAACTGTGCAACAAATATAAAAAGCGCACAAAGGCAAAAACACAGAAAATGACTGCGGTTTTGAACACGCAGCTTATAAAGTGAAATACAAAGTATCACTAACTTAGGCTGTGCAGATGAAAAATAAAATGGCAAAACTGTAGACACTTTTGGTTACATGTGTGCAGTTATTTTTTGCATTACCTGCCTGTGGGAATAGAAAAAAGGGAAAAAGCTGAATCCCCCGCCACAACACTGGAAAGCAATTAAGACAAATGTAATCCATATGTTCAGCTTAAATATCCCAGAGGGAAATGTTGTTAATATGTGAAAGCTGTAAAACGTGAAATGGTGAAAATATGTCACAGATGAGATCCGCATGTCCCGCTCTTCTGTGTCATGAAGATGGATGCTTTCTTAGCAGGGAGGAGAATCGCTGTGTGATTGAATACTACTGAACGGCCATAGCAGAATGTCATAATATGACTTAGCAAGTGTAGGTGCTAATTCCTACTTGTCATTTCTTCTATATGTCATCGCCGAGTAAAACACATCCAGATATTCATATGATGGAGACAGGTGAATAGAACAATGTTCACACTGAGAAACCAGGATCAAACACCTATATAGTCTACCTGCAGCATGGGTGTAGACTATACACTAAAAACCCTTTAATCCGGCCTGACAGTCGGTGAGTTATCACATTCCGGATTACCGGATCATCATAAAATGCATCTATTATATGTTTGGTAAAACTCCGCAGCAGATTACAATTACAGGCAAGTGGATAAGATTTTACATATTTCATTCACATGCTCCAAAAATTTTTGACACAGAAATTGACCTTGCAAGGAGAATTTTTTGTAATCTGCAGCAAGTCATTTTCTGTTGTGGATTATTATTATCCCTTTTAATGTTTGGGTAAAATCTGCAGGTAATAAGCATCAAAATCCAAACGTAACCGATGCAGATTTTGTGACAGATTCGCTACAAAAAGCTCTGCAGTAAAATCTACCACTTGTGGACCTGTAATGTGGTGCGGTAGCCGTGGGCGAGACACTTGTCTTCAGAACCACCGGTGTGTGACATGAAAGTGGGGGTCCTGCTTGGGTGTGTGGACTTGTACTGTAAGGGCGCTACGCCCGTTCAGGCCGCATGTTGTGGGCTGGCCAGGATCAGATGTTTCACAGTTCAATGAGGGAGGCCACCATTCCAAAATTTACTGAATGGTAACTTGGTAAAGGTTATATACAAGGGATAGCGGGTACAAAGTTTTTTAGACGTTTCCGTTGCAGTATGAAGCAGTATTCCACACAGTATCCTTACTCTGTAGTTTATTCCAGTGCTTTCAAGGCACACTGTTTCTCCCTACATCGCCACAACTCAGCTTTAACTCTACAGTCCTGATTCACAAGTCTCCTTTACCTGCTCAGCGGTTCCGCGTCCTATTTCTTCCACTACTGGCGCCATGGATCTAGCACTTGGGACCCTTCACTAGTCCCCGTCTCTCAGTCCTGCTAAGGCCCGTCACCTTCTGCGTTATAAGCTCCAGGTCTCGTGGCTAGTTGTTCTCTCCTATAACCCGTCTCCAGAAGGCCACTCTGTCTCTTTAAGTGCCTTTTCTTTAGGATCACACTATCCCTAGCCTTTGGTCTCCTCTCACTCAGTGTCACCCTTTTGTTGCAGCACTGCAAATTTGCACTCCAAAAACCATATCAGACTATCAGGAAGCAGTCACTTTTATATAGCACTAATCCCTCCCCTGTGGGCCAATACCAAACATTAACTCCTAACTTACCCTATCATCAACTATTCATACCTTACACTATGAATTACATTACTATACATTATACATTACAATTCACATGACACAGTGTATACAAAAGACGCAAGACGCTATCCACATTACAATACACACACAACACGATTGGTGTCTTTAGGGTTAAGAACATGACAGCACAGTCCACCATCCTTATAGACCTTATATATTGTCTTCTTCCCCTAGTTAGTGTTCAAGTTTTGCTCCTACCCCTCTCTCTTATGTCAGATTAAGAAACTTTGAAAAAAGAGGCTCCAGCTCTAAAGCGCTGATTATGGCCATGTATTTGTATTTTTGGACATTTAATTCCATATTTCCAAATTTTTCACCAGCCACAACTTCCCTAACGCAGCTGATTGCCAAGGGTTCCCCATCATCAGCTGATTGTGAGCAAAGAAAACTAGACAAGCCCTCTAATCCTTAGATATCGGACCGCAGTGCACAGATTGGCCAGCGCCTCTCCCGACCCGAGTGTGACAGGTGTATAGAAATACATGAAGCTGTCACACTGGGGCTGGAAGAGCTGCCAGCCAGTCCGCGAATTACAGTCCAATCTCGGTCCGATTTACCCGATTTCCCTTAGAAGAACAATTGACCTTTGCAACCAATTTTTTACTTAGTTCCAGTGAATCTAAAATAAAAAGTTTTAACCAAAAAACTTATTTTATCCTCTTTTTTTTAAGCTTTTATACTTTTTTTGTCTAGATATTCTATGCAGAATTTTTTTTTTTTATCATCACAAACTTTATGTGATCTGTTCCTGCAATCATACGCTCTTCCATCTGCCCCCGTAAGGACTCTTTAAAAATTTTTTGTCTGTTTTAGTCCACATCCAAGATGTACTGCAAATGGTCCACTGCATGTGAAGAGCATAGCTCAAATGAACATTTTTACACATGGACTGATAAAAAACGCAGCATGCGCAATCGTGATCCTTTTTTCGCCCATTTAATGGGTGCGTAAAGAAAGTGGATGCCCTACTGAAATCATCTTCATGGCATCCATTTTTAATGGCTCCAATACAATGATTACGTAGAAAACTGTATTTGGCCTTTGATTACTTTTTCAATTGTTGATGTATAAAACGGATGACGAACGGATTTCAAAAATAAAAATTGTAGACATAAAAATAGGACGTGCCCTACGGATGAAAAATTATTAATTTTTTAATTTTTTGGAGGGGCTGAAAATGGCTGACATTTAATAAGCTTGGCTGAATTCTTACTAATTAACTACATGAGCAAAGCGAAGGGGACAAAAAAATAGAGATAACTGCAGGATCAGACTACATTGGGTTTGATTGCAGTCTGTTACCATAGAAACATATTGGTCTGCATGGGAGCTGTAGACACAAAATCATAGAAGGGTTTTAATTTAGATTATTTGCGACGTTGCATTACATTATATTTGAGATATATAATAAAATGGTACAAAGGTGGCTTTTTACTTTAAGTACTAACCAAACCAAGTAATGGCCGTGACCCTCTGAGCCCCTGATATGTTTCAGGCTATTTCTGAATGCTCCATGCTGATTTACATAACTCGTGCTCACTGGCGTCATTTCTTCTGGTTAGCTTAACAAAAATATTACATTTTGTGAAACAGAAAGCCAAAGATGCAGGTGCAAAAAAAAAAAAAAGAGTTATTTTTATACTGGGGGATAATTAGTGTAATTAAGTCGCGGCTATTAAACTGCCAGAATAAGAGAGCTGAGCACTGTTTTCAAAGACTTTGCAATGTACAATATAATATGGAGCAATTAGCTTAATTTCTTTTTGTGCTCTGTATTTTGCTCAAGTTTTTCTGTGTCTTATTAAGTCATCTTGAAAAAAAAACAAAAAAAACTGTATTCTAAATATCTTTATTCATAGAGTCGGGATTAAGAAATACCACTTTTATTGGATTCCTTTCTCTAACATAGCATTACATAATCACTTCTTTCCAGAAGTCTAGCAATGTTTTACAATGCAAATTTTAATTTAAGATTTTGCAAGTTCTAATATTATTCCAGAGTTCACTTCATTTCAATAATTTACAAAGCATGCTGGGAATTTCTTTTCAAGTCTCCCTAATTGAAACCGTTCTTTAATGTGAAACGCTGCGCTGTCCAGCCGCATACAGGCCTGTGCTTGTTCCAGTACTGTTAATTAACACTTAATGACCGCTTTGTGATAAAGAACAGGTGCGGTGGAAGCATTCCCATCAATGATCACATCATGGGTGAGGGTATGTAGACGACGTCTGTTAGGACACATGTGGGTGATAGGTTAGAAAACATCATAACTGTACATACATGATGGCGACAAGTCTCTGTAGGATATCCATCTCCTACAAAATTTAATGATGGGTACCGTGAGAGTTTTGTTTTGTGTTTGACCTTGTTACAGCAGCAGATATCATTTGATTTTAATTGCCTGTTTTCTATGCCAAATGTGGACAAAAGCTGTATCATGTTTCTCACTGCAGAGGCAAAGATTCAATCAGACATGTCACTACACCGTGATACTGAATGAGGGGTCTCTCATAGTGATCGACTGTCAGGAAGAACTGTGAAAATGGAGGGGATTCAGCTGTCTGAACACTTGGGCTCCTGTCCTTCTCTGCCCAACATTGGGGTCAGTTGACACAAGGTGAGGTTTTAATACTAGAGACAGGAGTGTCCCGATTGGGTGCACCTTGTCGTGGTGAGATGGCTTTTATGCTTTTTTGTAATCAAAATAGTGTTAACTAAATACCTTATGTTATTTACATGAACCAGTATTATTTATTTATATATTTACTACCGGGTATATGCTCATTTTGTTTTTATCTTAGGTTTTGTTTTTTAGGACTTTTAGTAAAAGTAGAACGTTTTGATCAGTGGGGTACCCAGGTGCTGGTGACCAGTACCAAACATGAAAATAAAGAAGAAGAAGTGCTGCTCTGCTCCAAGACTGAAGACGAGCCTTAAAGGAATCTTGTCTTCAGGAGTGCACTGCTCCCCAACCTCCTGCCTTCCTGTGTTTTTCTGATGATTGACAGTTCAGGCCAGCAGCATGACTGTGCCACTGGTCCGAGCTGTGCGCTTTTTCATTCTGCGAGCAAGCCAAATCCAGCTTCAGAGCAGCACTTACAAGCTCTATACCAAAAGTCTTGTAAGCACTGTATTACTTACATAAGAAACCTGCCACCTCTGATAGACTCTAGTGGTGGCTGGTACCCTAACCAATGAGCAGTACACTATAGAATTAAATATTAATAATTTCTTGAGAATGAAGAATGAAGAGGTTTTTCAAGAAAAGGTAAAAAGTCAAAGTTGCTTGTCTTTACCCAGTTACTTGCAATTTTACACATTTAAAAGTATTTTTGTCTTAGAGGAAAGCAGCATTTGGCTGAGCACTTCTGCTTCAGCACCCAAAAATCCACCAATTAAACCTCCTCGTCCTATTCAAAGTTTTAAGTTTTCTAAAAGTGTTAATTACTTTTACTCCTTACTATTATTAATACTAAAAGGCTAACCTTAGAATTGATTGTTTATAATACCCTACATACAGTTGTGACTGTGTATGATAGTGCAGCTTAGTGCTGAATAATGGGGATGCATTGATCACTGGTGCACTGTACGCCTTGGCTGCCATTTAACTATTAATGACTAGAGATTGGAGAATCAATCCATTCTCAGGACTCTGGTCCATCAGCCAGGTCAGTAATTTGTGGCCGCTAGAACTCCAGGAACTCCGGGAAGATAAGGTGGACACACTATTGGTGCAACCTGTGGTCCCACGTGGTAATGGGGCCACTTTTACCTCCAAAGCAGATAGAATTGTGCATTATGATGAGCAAAGGGCCCATATGCTTTTCTTGCTTCAGTCTGTGTCCGTTCCTGCCGGGAAGTATAGATAAGATTTGTAAACCTCCTGTCCAGAGACCTCAACGATAGACAGGAGTCCTGCGAATAAATTCTCTTATCTCCATTAATTACCTCCCCTAAGTACCACCCTCCCTAAACAAAGCTCAAAAAATCAGACAATGCTGTTGGTGATAGGAAGAAAAGGGGAATAAAACTATACAGTATATGACACTCACAGGCCGGGTCAACCACCTTTATGGGTACTTAAAAGTTGGGTGTATTCTGCCAATTATTTGTATAAGAAACCCAAAAAGAAACTAAAAATGGCAAAATAGAACATTACAGATGTAATATAATACCGTAAAATAACCTAGGCATCAATGTATTATGAAAACTCATATACAGGTTCCTTAGAATTCACTGTATCTTTGCTTCAAATTACTCCTTCAATGTGTCTTGAACTTGATTACTTTCCTATTACTTATCCCCAATGGGGTCTAAGGCATAACGTGGAGAGTGACAAGCCAAGCCTGGCATTTCAGAGTGAGGAGACTTATAGGCCATGCATGCTCCTATGGAAAATTAAATATGCAAATTGTCTCTACAGAGAGGAAGAGGACTAGAACTCTAGTGCCATCTACTGGAATCAGCGATCCTAAAAGTCAATATCAACTCTTTAACAAGCCTTGCAATATGACTTAGGATAAAAGCCAAACCAGAATTTCAATTTGAAGACATAGTGTTTTGGGGTGTTGCCCTTCATCAGTGCAAAGTATGAGATATGATTTGGCTAGGTGAGAGGCTCTGGACTGGGGTGTAAGGGGTAATGTTATTGTAGCGCCCCGAGGGCTCGGCCGCTACAGGGGTATTGCACCTCCGCCAGAGGTGTGATATTCCACTCCCGGGTGAGGATGGAGTATGGACCGGGGCTCAGTTAGCTGCATGCATCACACACACCCCATTTCCGAGGGACAGCTGAACGGTACTCCCATTAGACAGAAATGCAGGTACGACAGACCATGTCCCTGGCTGGAGTGGGGAGGGGGGAGGAATACTCAGTGATGTAGGAGCAGACAGGGAACGGTTCCTGAGCGTAGGTAGGAGCCCATTGGTTGCTGGTCACCTGGGCTCATGGCTAGAGGGAGGTATAAAAGGTGGGCACCATCTTAGCTCTGTGTGGAGTTCAGTCTGTGCAGAGAGAGGAGAAGACAGGGAGTAGAGGCTCTGTAGGAGCTCTACTCCAGAGTGGGCCTAGAGAGAGGCCGAGGAGGAGAGTGGAGAGAGAGAGGAGGTGAAGGGGAGCTGGGGTTACGTCTCAGCCCAGCTCCACGAGAAAGGAGAAGAAGGAGGAACAGAGAAGGGAAAAGAAGAGAAAGAAACAGAAGGGCTCAGGAACAAGAAGGAAGAAGGGACCCTAAGAACCCACGAGAATACAGGGTGAAGGGTCAGGCAGATTAAGGGTGCCGGATCCCAAGTTGGTGGAGGAGAAACTACCCTCAGCCAAAGACCGGACGTCGTGATCATTTATTGGTGCGACACCTCATTAAACCTGCTAGGAAGGCACCATAAAGGACAGCGGGGAACGGGGCCCACGTTTACCCGCACAAGTTCGCGCAGCTGGACAAAAGTGGGTCACTGGTGAGGCAGGCCAGAGGAAGGATTGAAGGGGGTCCTGAGCCATACTTCCGAGCTGCCTGGGGGTTGACCGAGCCCCTCACCTGGTGGACGCAGCACGGCTCGGGCAGTCATTGCCAGCTGAGGTGACTTGGATATTAACCGTAAGTAAAGACCCTGGACTGCAGTACGTTGTCTGTGTGCTTTTTCGCTCCTCCGGCACTACCGGTACTGGGACTCTCACCACCATCACTCCCACCATCCACTACACTGCCCTGGGGCCGCACTCTTCCCGTGGGGAGTCACACCATCCCAGCTGCATACATCATCAGCCCCAGCGGTCTGCCTTGCAGCGGTGGTTCCTAATAACCGCAATTCACGGGTGGCATAGTCGGACATCATTTAAAACATCTAAAAGACTGCCACTGGTCTGACCACCCTGAGCCACGGGATCGGGTTGCCACTACTACCACCATCAGCACCGTACACTAGAAGGCCCGGTTCCGAGCACCCCACGGCCCAGGGGGCAAGTCAGCTTTGGCGTAGTCGGCAGGATTTCGTGCCCGCTAACAACGGGTACTGCGTGCCTGAAGAAAAAGAGACTGTTTTATTGAGATTGACCGTGTTGAAAATGGCGCCCACCCCAGAAGAACGAGCGCCATAATGTGTGCGCCAAAAGACCACCAGAGGCCGCCTCCCATCGTGGGCCAGGTCCCAGAATGGCGCCAAAGAAGGAGCCCGCCCCCAACAGCCATGAGCGCGGCTGTGGAGATGTCCATCAAAGTGGGGGGGTGCTGCCCCTGAAAGTGATTGTCACCAAGTTGCCCCGGGACCACCCCCAATGGGGGTGGGAAGAGAAGAAAACTGTGGGGCAGGGGGTGGTCTGGATCAGTCTGGCCAGACCACACCCGGAGATGGAGAGAGGAGCCAGCTCCAACACCTTGGCGAGGGGCCTGCTGCAGGCCGAACCACCATGCAGCTTCAAGGAGCTGCTAGAACACCTCCCCAAGGAAGACCCCAAGTATGCACGCGCTGCGCTGGAGGAGCTGGACCGGAGGATGGTCCGGGCGCAGCGGGACATGATTGCCGGGTGGAAGGAGGAGATGACCCGGCAGGCCGTGATCCCGCAGCAGGAGGCACCGCCGACATCCAGCAGCACACCAGCCACCGAGGGCAATGAAAACAGAGCGGAGGCCGAGGACGCCGCTGCGGAGGAGGCCGCGACAGCAGAGGCAGGTAACGGAGACGCCCCTACCCCGAACCCTGGGGCCGCCGACCTGCCCCTGCACCCTGTTGCGGAGCCCAACGTACCTGAACCCGCCATCGACACCGTGCCTCCACCGCTACCAACCGGTTCCCATGCCATCAACACCGCCAGCGAGCCCCGCCGTGCCCTCTGACCCCGGGCGTGATCAAGAGACCACCATCGCAGGCCTGGACGCAAGGCCTAGTGCCCCCGGGCGCCGCTGCCCCGCCAGAGCCCCCTGCTTCCGCTGTGCCACCCCCGGGTGCAACCAGGAAACGACCACCGAGGGCCTGGTCGCAAGGCCGAGTACCCCCGGGCGCCGCCAACCCGCTCGCTCCCCCTGCTCCTGTAATACCACCTCTGGGCGCGGATCTGTTCGCCCAACATACCGGTCCGGATGGGCTCCCCTTCAGCTGGCCCCCCGAGTATGTTAACTCCCGCCTTCGGAAAGGCCCTTCCGCGGAGGCTGGAGTACCCTCTGAGCCCCTCATACCCACTCCGGAGCCTCTGGAAGTCTCCCAACTTCCGTTGGAGGATGCTCAGTACGAGTGGGATCCGACCGTAGAGGACTTGATGGGGTTCACGCACGAAACACGGGCGGACGCAGCCAGCCGACGGGAGGCCTGCCGCCAACAGCTAGAGATGTTCGAGAGGGAGCAGCGAGAGCGGCGCGTGAAACAGGAGAAGTTGCAGGCCCGAAGTGCGGAGCAGAAAATGAAGGCCCGGCGAGATCCCCGAACTGCCCGCGGTCCCCGAGTCACCGGGACTGTCGTGAAATTTCAGATGGAGCATGGCTGGGGCTTCATCAGGGATCCGGACACCATCAGTGACGTATTTGTGACCCGGAGGGATGTAGAAAGCCACCTGTCAGAAGGTCATCGAGGGCGGGATCTATAACCAGGGGATGTGGTGTCTTACACCCGACACCAAGGCGTGAAGGGATGGTACGCCCTCCACGGTCACAGAGTGGTAGAAGAGGAGGAGCAGTACCACTCGGACCCCGAGTACCGAGAAGGCCCGGACGGGCCTGAAGATTATGAGGAGCAAGGAGCAGCTGGAGGGTATCGCTACCAGTGAACAGTGGCATACCAGTGTACATAGTTACCCGTCTGGGTACAAAGAGCTGTTTTGGAACTGTTTCCAGAGTAAAGTGTGGTCCCCGTTGGGACTGTTATGGAACTGTTGACTGCGTGAAAGTTATCCCCTATATCCCCTACCAGGCTGAGGACTGTGAACAGCCATTCCCCTTCCCAAAACTGGCCGAGGACTGAGAACGGCCAATCCCCTGTATATAGTTGCGCTTCCTAAAGCGCCCCCTACTGGTTTTATAAAAAGACTACCACGTCTACCTCGGGACAACGAGTCCCTCATGTTTACAAGTTTGCCAAGGTTCCTGCACTTAAAAGGAGAACGCACACCTGGTCGCAAGTTGCACCGCGGCCATGATCCAAGAATACCAGAATGTGTTTTGCCTAAAATTGTTTTATATGAGGAGTTTAATATGCTGCTAGAAAATGTTTTACATAATCTTGAAACCGTTTTATATGACAAGTAACAAAAGAGTTCCAGTAGTGTTGAAAACATTTTAGAATGCCTGGTGAAAGAAAAGTGTTTCCCATAAAGGGAATTGAACCGTATTGCCTGTTTCCTGATGTGAAAATTTTTAAAAAGTTTTTGCATGTCCTGTATTTAACTGTTTTTGCTCTGTTCCAGCCTGAGGACGTGCTGTGGTTTACCAGGGGGGAATGTAGCGCCCCGAGGGCTCGGCCGCTACAGGGGTATTGCACCTCTGCCAGAGGTGTGATATTCCACTCCCGGGTGAGGATGGAGTATGGACCGGGGCTCAGTTAGCTGCATATAGCACACTCACCCCATTTCCGAGGGACAGCTGAACGGTACTCCCATTAGACAGAAATGCAGGTACGACAGACCATGTCCCTGGCTGGAGTGGGGAGGGGGGAGGAATACCCAGTGATGTAGGAGCAGATAGGGGACGGTTCCTGAGAGTAGGTAGGAGCCCATTGGTTGCTGGTCACCTGGGCTCATGGCTAGAGGGAGGTATAAAAGGTGGGCACCATCTTAGCTCTGTGTGGAGTTCAGTCTGTGCAGAGAGAGGAGAAGACAGGGAGTAGAGGCTCTGTAGGAGCTCTACTCCAGAGTGGGCCTAGAGAGAGGCCGAGGAGGAGAGTGGAGAGAGAGAGAAGGTGAAGGGGAGCTGGGGTTACGTCTCAGCCCAGCTCCACGAGAAAGGAGAAGAAGGAGGAACAGAGAAGGAAAAAGAAGAGAAAGAAACAGAAGGGCTCAGGAACAAGAAGGAAGAAGGGACCCTAAGAACCCACGAGAATACAGGGTGAAGGGTCAGGCAGATTAAGGGTGCAGGATCCCAAGTTGGTGGAGGAGAAACTACCCTCAGCCAAAGACCGGACGTCGTGATCATTTATTGGTGCGACACCTCATTAAACCTGCTAGGAAGGCACCATATAGAACAGCGGGGAACGGGATCCACGTTTACCTGCACAAGTTCGCGGCAGCTGGACAAAAGTGGGTCACTGGTGAGGCAGGCCAGAGGAAGGATTGAAGGGGGTCCTGAGCCACACTTCCGAGCTGCCTGGGGGTTGACCGAGCCCCTCACCTGGTGGACGCAGCACGGCTCGGGCAGTCATTGCCAGCTGAAGTGACTTGGATATTAACCGTGAGTAAAGACCCTGGACTGCAGTACGTTGTCTGTGTGCTTTTTTTGCTCCTCCGGCACTACCGGTACTGGGACTCTCACCACCATCACTCCCACCATCCACTACACTGCCCTGGGGCCGCACTCTTCCCGTGGGGAGTCACACCATCCCAGCTGCATACATCATCAGCCCCAGCGGTCTGCCTTGCAGCGGCGGTTCCTAATAACCGCAATCCACGGGTGGCGTAGTCGGACATCATTTAAAACATCTAAAAGACTGCCACTGGTCTGACCGCCCTGAGCCACGGGATCGGGTTGCCACTACTACCACCATCAGCACCGTACACTAGAAGGCCCGGTTCCGAGTACCCCACGGCCCAGGGGGCGAGTCATTATTGCCAATGGCAAATGCATTTTGCACAAATGAGACAGAAGAAGCCGTCAGCCTCCATGCTTTCCGCCATTGTCGACTTAAGAACAAGAGAGAAAGGGGTGATTAAGAAAAAGAGACACCTTCAGCTATGACAAACACAACGGCACTGAACCATTCTTAACCATACTTTTAGCATATACAGTGTGAAACGAGTGATTAGAAGAAAAGGATCGTCAAGAAACAATTTTCTTTTTTTTTTACAATATTGTAAACGTATCCTGGAAAATGTACGGTAATTCCTTAAAGAGCCTATGGCAACGAGAATTGTGTATATAACAGGCAATTGGCCAAGTTCTCGTAATGATTCTTTCAAAGCACATGGGAAAAAGCACCTGTAGAAAAGCTATGACCTGGTATCCATGATGAACAATTGGCCCAGGCCTGAAGAAGACCTCAGTGCTGATACTATTATCTGTGACCTCCTGTAAGATAAATATATAGTAAAACCTTTTAGGAACAGTTTTCTTTTACTTAAATGCTTGTGTTTGGGCTAAACATCATTTTTGCAATTGGGTTTCATTAAAAATGTTGCACCTTTGGCTTTTACAAGCTTTTTGTTTCTCTGCACATATAAAAAGACAGACAGAAAGACAGACTAAAGACATGAGCAGCACTGCTCATGTTACACGCTAAACTTCAACTCCAACTAATTATATCCAGGAAGCACTCACTAGCCCTAACACTAAGCACCTCCCACTATGGGCTAGTCCCAAACATTAACCGGATATCATTACCTATGCTACAGTCTTCTATCTATCCCTACACTACCTATCTTATATACTATGTCCTACACTATACACCCTACACTGTACATTGCTTATCTTACATTATACATTACAACACAATTCACATGACACAATATATAAAGAGACACAGGACACTCTTCACACACAACGTGATTCTAGTCTTAGTTCTCTATGATCATGTCTCGGGTTTATTCCATAGGCAGCACTGGACCTCGTGCAGTCCTTGGCAGCCTTTGAGCATGTACCAACGCGTTTCACATTTAGCTATAATATTATATGCTCTCCTACCATAACTTTTCTGATCAAACAGTCTCCCAGTATCCTCTACTCTGGCTGCATAGTCTTTTTTTTATAGATATGGCAATGCGTTAATGGGACAGATTCATCATATTCTGTTTGAACTTCAGACCAAGGAGTATCATTATCGTGGATCATAGGCCGGAAAATGGGCGCAACAAAATATATTCACTGATCATTGCAAAATAAAAATTGTGTTTGAAGTTTTGGAAAAGGAAAAGTTAAAGCAGTTAAGACCGATCGTTCTCCTGTTGAACCATGCGACCTCCCTTATCCATAAAAGCGACATACTGTAATGATTCTGCGGCTGGGGGAGGATTCCTGACTTCTAGAGTGGAAGACGCATTTCGTCTATGAAGCACAGAGGAGGAGAGGAGCCACATGAAGGAAGGGAAATTTCAGACCGCAGGTTGACAATCTCATACATTATGCTTTTGTCTAAAAAAAAAAAATTTAAAAAACTTTAAAATATGATATAGACTCTAAGATAAAAAGAAAACTTATCAGATCATGTTTCTGGCTTATTAACCGACGTTGGAGCATTGTCTTTCTAGACTTTAAAGAGTAATCGTCATTTTAATTTTTATTTCATAAATCAATAGTTCACATGAAAATAAGCAACGTTGTAATATATCTTAAAGAAATATCCTTCTTTCTCCTCCTGGACTAATCATTCACTTTCAATATTGTCAACTCATGGCAAAATCTGTATTCAGGAAAGACAGACTTCCCATTACTGAGATAGGAGATGGCAGTTGGTGCTCAATTGATTCTATGGAGAGGAGGGGAGGAGCTAGAGGCAGACACAGACATTATGCTGCAAGTTCTCCTGAAACCACAGTTACATATTAAATCTATGGTAAAAAAAATTAAAGTGACACTGTCATTTCAGTGAAACTTTTAGCAAAATGTCTGTTTCTAGCTCCTCCCTGATCCTCAACCCTTCTTTTTCCGTAGAATCTTATGAGCACTAACTGTCATCTCCTATCTCAGTAATGGAAAAATATGTCTTTACTGATTTTACAGATTTCCTCTCTGAATTGAGAGTTATCCTGGAGGGGAAAGAAGCAAATTTCTCTGATATATTACAAAGTTTCTCTCTTTCACGTGTACTATTGATTTATGGAATAAAAATGAAAATGATGGTTATTCTTTAACCACTGGCATACAGTACAGTGGTGTACAAAGAAGACAAGTAAACCTTTAGATGGACTCCTATTAATTTTGCCAACCAATATGGAAGGGCCCGGTGTTTGCATTCTCTTAACATGCTTGCTCTATGTTCTTTGGGCCATTTTTAGGAACGGGTGGACCCGTGGATGTTCAGGTTCGTCGGGTTTGACCAAATTTTTGTCCAAAGTTCAGTTCAGGTACCAGAACCCTACCTGAACCCCATAGAAGTCAATGGGGACCCGAACTTTAGTCCTTTAAAAGGGCTGTAAAATGGTCGCAGTAAGGGTTAGGGGTCTCTCTCTCTTCCTGGAATTTCAAACACTAAAGTGGGAAAAGTCTGAGTTCAGCACCGGACAAACCCCAAACTTTACAGTTTGTGTTCTCTCATCTCTAGCCATTTTCCCACCCCACGTTTGCTTATGTTGGTTTAAAAGGAAGATTTTTTTTCCCATAGAGAGTGAAAACCCACAATATAACGAGTCACAAGGTGCTTATTTAAGGCCCTTTTACATGGCTCAATGTAATCTGTATGGGGACCATATGATGGTTAATACAATCGTTCAGCCCCATAAAGTTGCATATCATTCATGCATATTGCAGGTTGTGACGTGCAGCCGACAACAATAATTTTAGGGTCAACATTAGCAATCCAATGGCCGATGAACAAGTGTCATCATTCATCAGCTGATTGGTAGCATGTTCACACAGGGTGACAATTGGGATTTCGGTGCACCATATTCAAAATCAGTAAGGAGGGCATTAGTTGGCCAATTAGTATAATCATGCATCACTTGCCTAGTTGGGAATAACCCTTTAAGACCAATGCCAATTTTTTTATGCTAGAAACACGGTAAATGGCTATAAATGAGCTATTAACAACCTTTCACGAATTTGGGTGTGAAAATGATTCATAGAATAACCTCTTTAATGCTTGACCCTTCTGGGGCTCCATTACTGCACAGAACTGACAGGGTGACAGGTTAGCTAGAAATGCGACACAGGTTTTCTCCAATAACCTTTACATAATTATGATACACGCCTTATCTTCTGCATTGTCCTGTGATATTGCTGTGAAGCACAGTTATGACTAGTATGTCGTCTTGTCGAGATGATACAATGGAAACTATTAACAAAAAGCTTCCAATAATGAATTGAAATTCACATTAACCATTATGTCATTAACGGCAGCAGACAACTTAAATCCCAATCTGATACAAGACGGTAAAGATGGTGTCTGAGCCAATTGGTTATTTAGCAATCAATGACATCACTGCGTGCACTACATCTGTACTATGACATCACTGCGTGCACTACATCTGTACTATGACATCACTGTGTGCACTACATCTGTACTATGACATCTCTGTGTGCACTACATCTGTACTATGACATCACTGTGTGCACTACATCTGTATTATGACATCACTGTGTGCACTACATATGTACTATGACATCACTGTGTGCACTACATCTGTATTATGACATCACTGTGTGGACTACATCTGTACTGTGACATCACTGTGTGCAGTACATCTGTACTTTGACATCACTGTGTGCACTACATCTGTACTATGACATCTCTGTGTGCAGTACATCTGTACTTTGACATCACTGTGTGCACTACATCTGTACTATGACATCTCTGTGTGCACTACATCTGTATTATGACATCATTGTGTGCACTACATCTGTATTATGACATCACTGTGTGCACTACATCTGTACTATGTGTGACAAAGTCACTGGTAAAGTGCGGGAGGGGAGATATGTTTCACTGAGGCTATTAGCTTCAGTGAATTAAAACAGTCAAGTTATGTGTGACAAAGTCACTGGTAAAGTGCGGGAGGGGAGATATGTTTCACTGAGGCTATTAGCTTCAGTGAATTAAAACAGTCAAGTTTCCTCCAGCATGTTATGTGCTTGGGGGGTTATCCCACCATTTGTAAAAGGGAGTGTTTTTATGAGAACAACTATAGAGCAGGCGAGAGGTTGTTCTCCATATCTCCACCCCAGGGTGTGGTCTGGGGTTTAAATATTCGGCCTGCTGAGGCATTCAGTGTTCAGTGTCTGGAGAAGCTAGCTCCAGAGAGGAGCTTGTGTTTGTTTTTCCTGAACCGTGTTGGCTGTGCTAAACCTGTGCGGGCGGACCCCCACAGGCCTATGGACTGTACTACCTGTTTTCTTTTCTTTACCCCTTTTGGCCAAGAAACCCTGTTTGATTTGATGGACTTTACAGCGGTTTAAGCCTGCACTAATAAATCACTGAGAAATTTAAAGCAAACAGCGTTCCTGTGTTACCTCTGTGTGCAGCTGAGTGAGTCGATCTACCACATATGACATCCCATTGCTAAGAGTCAATGGATAAATAAAATTGTTAAACAGGAGAATAACAAAAGGCGCATTAGGGTCTTATCCGGGTAAAAAGTGTGAATAAAAATGCACAATTGTGCTCACCTGCTAGGTTTGTGTTCATGTGGCACTCATGTGGTCTGGTTACCACAGTAATAGAAATATTACGTCTGGGAGCAAGTGGGAGGTTTCCTGGTCAGGAGCCCTTAAGCATGCAACACCTCCTGCCCAGTCCTGGGAGGGGAGGAATCTGCCCTTATAAACTGGGTCTGGGGCGGGGTTAGAAGAGAACAAGCAGACACAGGGAAAGTGACAGCTAGGAGCTCTGTAGGAGCAGGAGCTGAAGACCAGGGGCTGGAGCTGAGCAGAGCTCGCCCTGGCATAAGAATCTAAGTACCGGACACCGGAGTCCGAGGCTGTAAGGATCTCTAAGTTCAACAGCAGAAACCAGCCGGCAGGGGATTTCAGGTCCTCTGGCCATAGAAGCCCGGAGGCTCAGTCACAAGCAAGGGACCAGCACCGCCATCGAGGAGCGGAGGCTAACAGAAGGCCCCAAATCACCAGCCATACGGGTGAGCACTACACGGTACACTCAGGGACGTGGGCTACTATCACCCGCTTATAGCAAGGTAGCCAGGAAGAGTGCAGATAGACGGGGAGGCCTACAACTCCACCTGGCCACGGGAGCTCCTGCTTGCTCACAGACTGACCAGGCCTCTTATGCTAGCCAGTACTCCCGGGAGGGTCTGTCTTATTATCATCAGTAAAGACCCTGCACTGCACTGCAAAGACTCTGAGTTGTTCCTGTTGCGCTCATGCACCATCACTCCCATCATCCACACTCATTGCCCTGAGGCTATACTCCTCCCGTGGGGAGTCATCCCATTCTCTGCTGCACCCACAACACCAGCCTCAGTGATCTGCCCTGCAGCGGCGGTACACCCTGACCGCAATCCACGGGTGGCGTAGTCGGACAATTAACCTTAAACCTATAAAGGACTGCCACTGGTTTGACCACCCTGAGCCACGGGACCGGGTCGCCGCCACGGAGACTACAACCCCCAGAGACCCGGCTCCGGGTATCCCACACACGTGTACACTCGGCCCAGGGGGCGAGTCATTCACACCTTTGAAAAGACATAGGCTGCTACAGACCCACGAGGAGAAATCGAGGAAGAAAATGGAAACAAATGGGTTAAGCTGCGCTGTCGTCAAAGACTGATGAGAAGACTGGAATCCAAATATTGCGGTTTATTTGTCAACGCGTTTCGAAGTATTAAAACTTCTTCATTAGGACAAATCACGCACTGTCACGTTCAGACAGACCGGCTCCTTCAATTTTTAAAAACAGATGAAAAAAAAAAGGATGCAACACAGATGGAAAACGGAGGCAAAATGGATGACACAAAAGCAAAATTGTCCATGTAAAAATGGAAACACGTGTGTGAATGCAGCCTAAGTTGCATTGCATTCACAGGGGTGCGGGTGCAGAAGTTGCATTTGGGCATTGATGTCTGTATGTTTGAGGTCTTGGTGCAGTTTTTGCATAAACCTCCAGTCCAGCACTTTATTTAGAAATCGCAATCCTATTGCCCAAGTGTGAATGAGGCCCATGAGCGCTTGTTCTGTTACATTACTTGACACTTCCAGCTCCATCATATGTTAGTCATTTGGCAACAAACGTTCGATGGAGATGTATTGTTTGTAGCTGCGAAATTCCAAACAAAATCAGGCCGATTGGCCATGAAGCGGTGTGATAGCATGCAGATGTAGCTGTGCACCGGACCGGCTGCACTTAATTGCACATTATACCGGGCTACCTGGGAGGTCTTGTCTTCTGCGCCTGCACATATCACTCAATGGAAATAAAACACACCGGGAAATGCGAAACGTCAGGGGCGTCTCGAAGTATTAATTTATTTTACTGCAGAGAATATCAGATGTCAGATCCACTGGAGCTGGAACTGAATGAAAACTAAAATGACTTCAACACCATTGCGGTCTTAAAGCGGATTATATTCCTCATTTCCACTTCTGGAAATAAAATATCAGATATCGGTGATCTATGACATAATGTATCCAAAATTACAAATTTCATCTAATATTAATAAAAGAACAAATACGTGAGCATTTATCACCGATACACCCATGCAATATAATATGGGTTTCTTAACGGCAAAGTGCTACATTTTCTAGGTTTATATTTTTCTGTATATTTAGCAATTCATATATAAAAACTGTTGGATTAGGTTTAACCGTGACCAATGAATGGGACTGTAGAGGTCACCGGCCAGCTGGGAGAATGCAATTCATTGTATAATCCCTTTATCTCTTCAAAAGCCCTCATTTTAATGGAATTAATGAATAATCATCTGGACCCAATAGAAATAAAATGGATAAAAAAACAATTGGCAGGAGAGGGGAGACTACTACACCACCATTACAGCCAAGGCTTGCAAAATAAAGTACATTCTCTCCATATAAATGGCCGACATTTGGAAGGACAAAATTAGGGACAGGCAGAGACATGGCTTGAATTATCCACCCCTTGGTGTAGTAGTGTATAAAAAACCCAAAGTCTTGGGAACCCCCACATACAATCCTTACCTACCCCTATGCTAAGGTTAGGAGTGACACCCTGAAATTTACATTGAACACTCTATGTAACTACGCCCCAAGATTGCAAGTGATTGCTGGGGTTCCAACAAGTGGGAACCATAGAGATCCCGAAAATGGGGCTCTGCAACCCTATAAACCGTCCCATATTGAATGGACGGGAGACGTGCATGCTTGGCCTCTGCTCCTTTCATTTGCCGGGCAAGTAGCGGCGTGGGAGAGTGGCTGGGAATCCCCAGTTCCGTTGACAAGTCACTTTCATTGTAGTTGGGACTGTCAGAGAAAATTTGGTTCAAGGTTTGGCTTTTTCCGGCAGTCCCATTAACAATTAATTGAGCGAAGGCCAAGCATGCTCTCCTCTGCTCCATTCAAGATGAGGCTCAGGGATTCTTGGGATTTCTGGGAATCCTGTAGATAGTGGGTAACTTTCAATTTTGGGAACACCCCTTTAAATGATAGTCCTGAAAGAGGCTTCTTTTTACTAACTTTAGGGTATTTGATAACAACGTTTTTTAAACCAATATCACCTTCAGGCCACATTCACATGTTCAGTATTTGGCCAGTATTTTACATCAGTATTTGTAAGCCAAAACCAGGAGTGGGTGATAAATACAGAAGTGGTGACGTGTTTCTATTATACTTTTCCTCTGATTGTTCCACTCCTGGTTTTGGCTTACAAATACTGATGTGAAATACTGACCAAATACTGAAAGTGGAAACGTGGCCTTAAGGAAACAAACAGTCCAACTGTTATGACTGTGCCCTAACACTTGCTCTGGGATGAACAAACCAGGGGAGATGTTCAACCTGCACACCACAGGTTCCTACACAGACTAGGTAAGTCCCTGTCTCACCCCACAGGTTGGCACCCTAAATTTATGCAATGGCTCCCCCACTCAACTTCGGATGACCCTGAGTGTCCTTGACTGCACCCTTAACTATACACAGAGTGTAACTCAAAACAACAACAGAACGGAGTGCACACAGACAGAGTGTGAGACATAGGGCTAAATATTTGTTCACACAGTCATACATGAAAGACGGAAGAAAAAGACAGGAACCCAAAAAGACCTTCGGTATACTTGGAAACCCCCAGAGCCTGAATGTAACAAAATGGGAAGAGTGCTGGGAAGAGGAACACAAACAAACTAGAAGAGAAGCAACAGAGAAAACGTCAGCAAGATAATCCTTAACTGGGGAGCTGGGACTCCAAACATCTATCTAACTTGGAATATAGCCAGCAAAGACAGCATGTGACAGGAGAGTATAAATAGTCCCTCCAAAGATGTGATAGGACAAACCAAAACGAGGAAGTGAAAACACCTGCATATAAGCAAAACAGCAAAGCAAAGACATTATCAGGAGTTGGACAGCGATAACTCAGACTGTGGTCCAACAGAGAGGGAAACTGACTACAAATCCATAGGTCACCGAGCACTAGAGTAAAGCCATGACACCAGTAAAAAGGAATCCTAAAAATGTCACCTTTTATAACAAAAATATTAAAATACATCATGGGGAAAAACAGACAAGTTTCAGACAGTCCTATTAGGCAATGACTAAGATCTGTGTCTGAAATGCGTCTGCTTTTTCAGCATGGTGTTGGATATATTTTTGCAGATTTTAATATTTTTGTAAAAAAAGGTGAATTTTTTAAGATTCCTTTTTGCTGGATTTTTTGCTTCCATCTGAACCTTGCAGCACTACAGGTGAGCTGACCTCTCCCTTCATCAACATCACTTTTAACCCCTAACATGCCGACTTGCCCCCCACAAGCCCCAATCATGCTCACCTCTTGACAGATTTCAAACTTCTCACATTCATCTCTCATTCACATTTGCCCTTGAAAATTCACTTTCCATACGGATGAACCATATGGTTCTTCTTTTTTACAATTTGTTCCATTTTCGTTTCCATATTGTCTTATGTTTGTTTGATATTTTTATTATCAATTGTCCTTTTTTATCTGTATTGGTTTTATTTTTTCTTTAAAGGATTAACAATATTTTTGCTTCTTGTTGAAAAAAGGATGCAAAAAATGGATATGAGCTATATAAAAATGGAGCATTTGCATTTAAAGTCAACCGAATGGGGTATTACATTAAATAACTACACCAGAAGACTGACATACAAAAGTTATAACATTTTGGATAATGCTTAGTTGTGCAAATATTTTGCATCTTTTGGTCCTTTGCGTTAAAAAATCACTATAATTTATGGCATAAAATATAGCAGAACTCTAATCTAGCCCATAGCTGGAGTACATTTTTGTCTCTGGCACATGGAAAGCTATGTAAAATTCATTAAAACCCCTTTTCACACCCTGGTGTAACTGTACATCACAGTCAGAGTACATGTCTATAGAGCAGGCTCAGGAGCTGAGCCCGCTTCATACCATCTTGATTCTCCTGAGAAAATGGGATTTATAGGGGAATGACAATTTCACGATATGGAACAAGCAATCACAAGTTCAAGCCCCATAAGGAGACTAAAAGATAAAGTAAAAAAATATACTAAAGATCATTATTTAAATCACTTCTTCCACTTTTTTAACATGAAAAAAAAACAAAAAAAACATCAAAACATGAAATTAGTTAAGCGGTACGTTATACATACAAAAAAAAACAAATGCCAGAATTGCTGTTTTTAAGTCTCAACAATGTCCCAAAAACTGCAATAAAAAACAATCCAACCATTGCATGTTTCTCAAAATGATATCAGCTGTGTGTGCAAAAAAACAAGCTTTAAAGGAGGAAAAATTAAAAAAAAAAACTAAATAGGTTTTCTTAAATAAAATACATGTATTTTCTGCTAAAGAATCATTTTTGTAATTGGGTTTCATTATAAATTTAGTAGTTTGCCCTCCATAGCTGCTGTGTTGCACTGTTTATTGCTGCTGCAGAATGGGTTAACTGAGAAACCATCAGTGAGCTCATTCTGAAGATCCAATAAGAGAGTTTTTAACTCTTTTATCTGTTTTTTTTTTCTAAGCTCCTATCAGCTGTTTTATGATTAAAGAGCACATTAAAGTTGAATGTGCAGGAAACAAAGAGCCTGTAACAGTAAAGTGGTGCAAAATTTTTATTGCAACCCAATTACAAAAATTACATGAAAAAAAATTCAAACCATTTTGTCAAAGGAATAAAACAAAACTAATACAGATCTGTACGAAGTGCACAAATGTGAATGAGCCTCTAGATGCTTTAGATTGCCCCATCCTGATGGAGCAGGGACATTTGCACACATACGTTTGCACACATTCATAGATAACAACTCCCATCTTAATAGAATCTTATAATTCCCAATTGTCAGTAAAGCAAACACACACAGAGACAGACAGAACTTAAGCCAAGCAGATGGCGGAGCAAAAAATGTGCATGTTTTTTTATTTATATGCTAAATTCACAGCCGATGGATTAAAAGGTCAGGCTTACACAATCCGGCTGTTGATTTTCCTATTTTATGTATGGCTGGCTATGTGTTCGTGTGCGTTCTAGATTTTTTTTATTATTTCTAAAGAAAAATGCGTGTAAGATTGTAAAAAAAATTTAAAAAAATAGTCTGTTCCTGCCAAACACTATTAATTGAGGGCAACTGGTCAACATCTATATAATAGAACTGTCTTCTCTGATATAAAGCCCGGCATATGAATTGTTTTGGAGCAGAGGAAAAAGCAGACACGCTCTATAAAAATGTGACTCCTGGATATAACTCCGGCATATAAGGAAATGCATTCACATGTGAAGGTAAGAAATATCTGTTGGTGGTGTCAATAAAGCGAGGTGTAAAGGTAATGTATTCAGCGCTGCCTGGATTTATTTCAATATAAAGCAATACTTGACGTGTAGATAAAAGTGGGTCTGGATTTGTGGAAAGACTATAAAAATCTGAGCCTAAGGCGGCAACTCAATTGTCGAGTTAGCGAGCTGAACCTTGTTTGCCAAAACTTCTCTTTGTATAGGAAATCTAAATTTCTGTTCCTCTACGATTGCAGACATATTTTTTATGTATAGACAACACATGGATTTGGAGGGGGGGGGTGGAGTACCAGTAAAGGATAGTAGAAGTTTCTTTTTAAAGTACATCAAAGATAGGGGCACTGTTGTATTGGTGTTTATTGATATGAAATGGGAAAAATTAAGTACTGCAAGTAAAATTGGATATTTGGCTAAAAGTTTACCCTAAATTCCTCTCCTCTCATTTTAAACATCTACACCAAGAATTTTAATTAGCATAAGATATCAATTTTCAAAAAGGTTCAGACAGTATATCACCTTTAATGATAACCTGTAACTTGTAATAAATATGCATTTTATGTACCTCGTGTAAATGCCGCTGTTCTCCTGAATCCAGCGTTGTTTTCCTTTTTTTCCTGCGCCTTTCCATCCCTGAGATATGACTTCCTCTTCCCTGTATAAAAGTCTAGTCTTCTTAGCCAGAAGGGGTGTGGTCCTGAAGTAGATGCCTACAGCAAAGACATATGAACCACGCCCACTTAGCTGACAAGACTAGATTTACATCCAAAGAAGAAAGGGCCATATCTCAGGAATGGAGAGGCGTAGGAACTAAAGAAAAACAACGCTGGATTCAGGATAACAGCGGCATTTATACCAAGTAAAAAATTACATATTTATGACAAGTGACAGATCCTACTTAAAGTTGCTTTATTTGCTCCCACTAGTGAATTTGTTATATGTGACTATTTCAAAGCTAGGTCACCTGTGATCAGTAAATATCACTGTCAGTTTACTGCAAATATTCCAACACCACCAATTTTTTTTTTCATAAAACAAAACATATGCACTATATTGGGCAAATTGGATCCTCTGCCATAGTGTGATGCCATGGCAACTGTACCACACCAGAATACTTTTGTGCACTTCCAATTACATAGGTCGGTGTATGAAACTCTCATGGCAAGGCTACCGTGTTGACTGTTGATTGAGTAGGTAGGAAATTGCCACCATACTGGAGGGTCAGGAAAAAGAACGAAAGTCTAGGTACACGTTAAGGGCTCATTCACATGTCCAAGGATTCACATGTTCAATTACATATAGAATAAATACCATTAGAGCCTTCAAGATTGAAGAAATACAATCGACTACATTCCAATATAACAGTATAGACTGATCCAAGCAAAATCACGGACACATATCCGATACTGATCAGAGGGTCCGATAAAAATCAGCAATGAAAGTCTAAGGGTCCATAAAAAAAATCGAACCACATTCTTCCAACATCCAAATGTGGACCAAATTGATGACACTTGGACCACACTGTGATCAAATGCTTATCAAACCTGATCAGAATAATTGTTCATTTTTTCTCGTAAGCCTGGGTTGGATCTGCCAATAAAAAAAATAAATAAATAAATAACATTGCTGGTTGGCTTTATTCTGTTGCAGTGGAGATGTATTTACTTTGACAGCTTGCTGATGGTTTCCACAATTCTCTTGAAACATCTGGGAGTTCTCCCAGCTTCTGGACTCCTGGAAAAAATTAGCAAATTTCCCCATGTCTGTCAAAACCTCCTGAAAATCAGTGCAAGGAGGTTTCCTGTCTATGACACCAGCATTTAGGTGATGGGATTAATGGGTCATAGAGGACAATGGAATGGACATGGTCTGGAAAACTACAGGCTTATGAAAAATATGAAGTTTATTTTACATGTGCAGAGTAAAAACTAGACAAAAAATAAATAGAAACTGTAAAAAAGTAATAAAGAAATATGACAAAGATGACAACATTTTCACAAAGTTTTTTGACAGGGATTTTTTTCTGGCTGAAAAATTAACATCTAAAAAAAACTCTTCTAAAAGACACATGGCTGTTGCAGTTTTGTAAGAATACAATTTTTTGTCACTCTTTCGATCTGTTTTTAATCATAATATAGGGATTGTTATTTTGGCCTGTTCGTGCTGCAAAAAACGAAAATAAAACTGTGTAGAAAATTTGCCAAAAACTGACCCTTTTTTAACACTCGTTAAAAAGTGCGAGATGTGTAGATAAGGACATGGATGACACTGATGGTAAAAACGGACACACGGATGACACTCTGATTAAACACAGATGTCTGCATTAGGCCTTAGGTGTATTTTCTCATTCAAGTGAATGGGAACCTTGTTGCAAGCAGATTTTAAGCTTTTTATTTTTAGATGTGGATTTGGTAGCAGAATCTGCTCCATGTCCTCATACTTGTACTGACCATACAACCAGTGTTACCAGTTAGTTATTGCTGGTAGCAGAATCTACTCCATATCCTCATACTTGTACTGACCATACAACCAGTGTTGCCAGTTAGTTATTGCTGGTAGCAGAATCTACTCCATGCCCTCATACTTGTACTGACCATACAACCAGTGTTACCAGTTAGTTATTGCTGGTAGCAGAATCTACTCCATGTCCTCATACTTGTACTGACCATACAACCAGTGTTATCTGAAGGAGCCCTCCACATTAATGTGTGCAGTTAGTTATTGCTTTTAATACATTATTTCTCAGGAAAAGTGAGCTCTGTATATGAGTCACGTACGAGTGTGAACGCCGGATCCGATCTCAATTCAAAACCCAACAAAGACATAAAAAGGACACAAGTAGCCAATGAATGAAAACATAATTTACTAGGGGAGGCCTTTGTTAACCATGGCACTGTTCTGCCAATAGTAGCGTGGTCCATTCAGGGCTAGAATTGAAGCGTTAAAACAGCTTCACAACATTTCCCACCAAGGGAGAATGAAGTCAAGCATGCGGGATTGGGACTGTTCAGCTGCAGGTCGCCTTTCCAAGTGGAAGTCTGGAAGATTTGCTCAGTGACTTCACGTATCTCATTATATAAGCAGAAGTCCAGGTCTCCGCTGGTGCATCCGTCACAAGACGAGAAGTCTCACCTACCGCCAGGGAATATGTATGGCTACAGCGTAAAGCTAGACTGGGCCAAGAATGTGCAGCCATATCAGCGGGAGAGAGCAGTCCATGAACCTCACCTCATTAAATGTGCAAGCCAACTTATCATTCACCACAGCTGCAAAATACACAATGCAATGAACCGTGTAATCCAGGTTCATAACTACTTCACTGCCAGACTGCCAAACAATGCACCGCTATAATATGTGTGCATTAAGAAAAAAAAACATATTAATGCTGCATTGACAGTCATTTTTGCAGAGGCGATTCTCATGAAGACAGCCCCATTCTACATGGAAGCTCATCACCCAATCTGGCCGCTGTAACCCTGCAACGCGGGAAGCCATGTCTGGCTATACATTTCAATTTCATGGCTGACAAGTAAAGCAACATTATCCCTGCTAGGTACGGTAGCAATACATGGCAGCCATTAAAATAAATCAGTCTGCCAGATTCTCTATTCTGGCTCATAGAGGCGGTAGACTCCATTCTATGAAGTCCTAGTCTTACATATAGTCTTAGGCTGTGTTCACACATTGCGTTTTTTTTTTCTGAAGCAAAACCTGATCTCTTGCCAGGAGGTTTGTTCGGGATTTTCACTGCTTTTTTGCTTGTTTTTTGGTGCGTTTTTTTCACTGTCCTTTTGTCTCTTTATGCATGTACATAAAGTTCAGTGAAAAAAAAAATTCATTCTGGATTTGGCACAAAAAAAAACTGAAAAAAAACCCTGAAAAACCTGACACCTTCATTTTTGGTGCGTTTTTTCAGCGTTTTTTTCACCACCAATTACTTTCAATGGGTGAAAAAACGCTGAAAAATGCTGAAAAAACACTGAAAGAAGTGACGTGCTCTATTTTGCAAAAAAACATACAAAGAACAAAATCCTGAGCAAAAAAAAAAAACAAGATGTGTGCATGAGATTTCTGGAATCTCATAGACTTTGCTGGTACTGTAAAATGCAGCTGAAAATTTGTATAAAAAAATGCATCAAAAAACGCTGAAAAAGCCAAGATGTGTGAACATAGCCTTACAAGAATTTACAAGATGTATTCCTGTCTTTTCACATAAATTCCTAATGGTTTGAAAAGTGCATGAAATTTCTATGCAAATCATGTTCGAAAATTCCAGAACGTTTCATAAAACTAGATCAATTTTATCAAAACAAACTATATGTATAATTAAATAGACTGGATGAGGCTGGTGTATTTGCTGTGAAAATCCATATTACTACAATGGCTGTATAATCCTTTTTCGAAAGTTTAGACTCAATTGCCCCCCACCTAGCCTAATTACAGCTCCTTAGTATTCCTTCCCCTTGCCATTGCTGAATCTTCGTCCATCTATCCCAATTGACAGATCCTCACTGTCCCTCCTCCCTGCTGAAATCTCACACAGCTCAGTACAAGCTGCAGATAGTAGTTAGGCTGGATGGGCGAAGACTGGATATGACTCGCCCCCTGGGCCGTGGGGCACTCGGGACCGGGCTTCAGGGCAACGCTGGGAGTAGTAGTGGCGACCCGGTCCCGTGGCTCAGGGTGGTCAGACCAGTGGTAGTCTATCATGTGTTCTAGATAATGTCCGACTACGCCACCCGTGGATTGCGGTCAGGGCTAACCGCCGCTGCAGTGCAGACCGCTGAGGCTGATGGTGTTTGCAGCTGAGGTAGTGTTACTCCCCACGGGAAGAGTGCAGCCCCAGGGCAGTGTAGAGGATGGTGGGGGTGATGGTGTAGAGAGTCCCAGTGCCGTTAGTGCTGGAGGAGCAAGGAGTACACAGACAACGTACTGCAGTCCAATGTCTTTTACTCACAGTTCATATGCTCCGGGTCACTTCAGCGCAAGCAGTGACCACCCAAGCCGTGCGGTGTCCACCAGGTGAGGGACTCGGTCAACCCCCAGGCACTTCAGGAGTATGGTTCAGAGCTCCTTCCTATCCTTCCTTCGGCTCATGCCCCGCCAGTGACCAAGCTTTTGTCCAGCTCCCGCGGGTCTATGCGGGCAAACGTGGGCCCCGTTTCCTGCTACCCTATATGGTATGCCTTCCTAGCAAGGTTTAGCAAGGGGTCGCACCAAGTGATGGTCGCGACCTCCAGTCCTTGGCTGAAGATTATTAGCTTCCACCAAATTGGGATCCGGCACCCTCTTCTTGCCTGACCCGTCACCCGATTCACGTTGGTCCTTAGGGTCCCTTCCACCTTCTTGTTCCTGAGCCCTTCTGTTTCTTGGCCACTTATTTCCTTTCTCCTGTTCCTTCTCTTCTCCTCTGTTCCTTTTCCTCGCAGGCCCCGGCCTTTTCTCTAGGCCTGCCTCTGAGCAGAGCTCCTACAGAGCCTCTGCTCCCTGTCTTCTCTTCTCTCTGTACTTCACTGACTGAACTGACCCTGATCTAAGATGGTGCCCACCTTTTATTCCTCCCTCTAGAACATGAGCCCAGGTGACCAGCAACCAATGGGCTCCTACCTACGCTCAGGAACCGTTCCAATGTAGAACGAGCAAAAAAGCTTGTAAAAGAACTTCAACATGACGTTTCAAGGATGGAGTGAGACTGCCATCTACTGGCCAGAGACAGTCAAGCAGAGCCAAAATATACAAAGGAAGTTGCAGGGAGGGCAGATTCAGAGGCTGGACCCGATCAGGTGACTTCCAGGAAGGAGTTCAGAGAGATAAGAGGCCAGCGCGCCAAACCTGAGGGGTCTTTGGCGCCAAGCAGCAGAGAGGAGCAGACGTGCTCCCTGCGTCCTGAGAAACCCCGCGTGACAGGCCAAATCCAGAGGCCTGAGAGGTGCTCCAGCCGGGCACCGGTAAAAGAGCTCCGGGTCCCTCACAGTTGTGACTCGAGTGCTGTGCCTGCTGAGGATACTAGGAACCTGATCGCGGTGCTGAGTGAGTTCGCGGAACCCGACGTCGGCCGCCGACAGACGAGGCCTGGACCCCCCTATCCAAGGCTCGAGAGACTGCCCCCAACAGCCAAGCAGAGAGGAGCTGCATACATGAGCAGGGCCGTCACTTCCACTGCTCACCCACGGTACCGGGGACAATTGGGTTTAAGTACTCAGGTTGGGAGGGGGACGGTTGGGGCTAAAGTAGCACAACGTGATTTAATTGAATTCATCCGGAAAGAGACTCACGGCCTAGCGGGAATAACCGGTGACCCCCGCTAGGGCCAAATTCACGGTTAAAGAACTTGTGTGGTGCTTCTCATGCTTGAGGGCATCACCTTACTTTAAGAGACTGCGCCTTATTTTAAGAGACTTCGCCTTATTTTAAGAGACTGCGCCTTACTTTGAGAAATTTTGTATTTTTCTGATGTTTCAAACCACTGTTCATTACCCTTGTTGCTAATCCCTTGTTTCAGTATACCTGTTGTATAAACTGTTTACAAACATCTCTGACTGTTCTCGCCTTGTGTCTCTGTGCGTTGCATTCCGGTACCTGCATTACATTTGGCGTAGTCGGCAGGATGCAACATTCAGACGCAGAGATGGCGGATCAGCCTGTGGCTGGGTCCGGCCGGAGCCATATACCCCTGGGGGCTATGCTCAGCCATCTTCCCAAGTTTACAGGGGATGGCATGTCACTTTGGGACTGGGCAGAAAGACTGAGAAGTATGCTACGTATGTATCCCCTTGACCCTCTAGCCCAGGCAGAGCTGGCCCTCCTAACCGTTGATGGAGAGGCCCGACAGACTGTGATGTACCGCCCACCTGGGGACCGTGACACCGTGGATAAAGTGATAAAAATTCTAGAGGACATGCACGGTGACACTACAGATTTGGGACACTTGCGCTTACGGTTGTTTCAGCGGGTCCAAGGGGAAAATGAGACAGTAAATCAGTATGTTAATGCATTACAGGAAGTGACGGCCCATATCAATAAGAAAACTCGAGATGGGAACCGAGGACTGGGACCATTGGATGAGGTGTTGCGTGACCAACTGATTGCTGGCTTGAAAGACCCTTCCCTGAGGCAGATCCTGAAGGAGCGGCTGCGATTGAGCCCTGATATGGGCTTCCTGGAGGTAGGGGCTGAAGCTAGAGTCCTGGAGAGAGAAGTTCCTGTTCTCAAAGCCACAGTTAGAAGTCATGAGGCAATTGCTCCTGGATTCACCAACCAAGAGCCTGATTGGGTACGGGAAATACGTCAGGAAATTCGAGACATTCGGGGTGAGCTGAATTCTATTAGGAAGACTCCTACTGCCCCCTTGCCGACGGACCGTACTGCTCAACGCGGACGGAGACCAGAACGAGAAAGACGTTCCTATCCGGCCCCAGCACGACATGTACCCGACCTATCGGCAGAACGAGGACCGGAGTGCTGGACCTGCGGAGGTAGGTATCTCCAAAGACTGTCCCAACCGAGAAAGGAGGAGGAGGGGACAGCCTTTAAACTAAAATGCCCCACGGTTGTGGAGCATACCGTGGGGTCTCGAGCTTCAGAGAGTAGAAGAGGGAGCTCTGAAGACATTGTCTCCGAGAGGCCCATTATCTGGGCTGAATTCAATGGGCAGCGGATCCGCTGTTTGATGGACACCGAGTCTCAAGTGACCACTATGCCTGAGACGTACTTCCAAAGTCACTTTCCTGAAGTCGCTCGTTCCTGCCGGGAACCCACTGTCAAACTGGTGGCGGCTAATCAACTACCTATCCCAGTAGCGGGAGTAGTATGGATGTCCGTGCGGGCATGTGGAAAGGACCTTGGTCGAAAAGGGATTGTACTGACCACCGGGCCCGGAGGCGATGGGCCCATTGTAACCCTGGGCATGAATGTGCTGAAAGAAGTCGGACAGTTCCTCGCTGAGGGCTGTAGCAAAAACAACTGGACCCGCGCCACTCGAGACCCAGCTAACAAGAGAGTGTTCCAGCACCTCGTGCGGGTCAGTCAGATTCAAAAGTTGCCCACTACCTCCCAGTACCTTGGTAAGGTATCGATACCGCCCGAAGCCACAATGACACTGCCGGTGGGACAGACTGTACTCACTTTGCCGGTGCTGGCACATGTGTCCTTAGAGGGCGTGGACATTCAAGTTGAACCAATGGAGGGAGAAGAAGCGCCCTCTGGACTCCTGATTGCTAGAACTCTGGCCACCGTGCGGCACGGTCGAGTACCCGTGCGCTGCATCAATTTAAGTGGCACCAGTTTACAGTTGTTGCCCCGACAAGAAGTGGCGCGAGTGTGCGTAATGCCGGAGGCCCTTAATAGAGCTGACGCTATAGGGCTGGCACCTGTGGAAGGAAAACCATGGACCCTAGAGGTGTCCCTCAATAGCCAGGAACATGGAAGAGAACCGTTGGCTGGACGCCACCTCCTGGAAGAAATGGAAGCTAACCTGACTGAGTTTTCTGCTGGACAAGTAAGGCAGATCGAACAACTTCTACAGCGATATCAGGGAGTGTTTGCACAGCATGAAGATGATTTCGGGTGCACTCGGGACATTCAGCACGAAATACCCACCGGAAATACTGCTCCCATCCGAGAGAGATATCGGCAGATCCCGCCTCAAATGTACCAGGAGGTGAAAGAGCTGTTGGCCCACATGTTGCAGAACGGTGTGATCCGTGAAAGCCAGAGCCCCTGGGCCGCTCCGATCGTGCTGGTCCGAAAGAAGGACGGTACCCTGAGATTCTGCGTAGACTATCGGAAGCTGAATGCCTGTACAGTACGGGACTCCTATCCACTCCCCCGAATCGAAGAGTCTCTATCTGCACTAGGGAGCGCCAAATTCTTCTCCTCCCTCGACCTGGCCAGTGGCTATTGGCAGGTCCCAGTAGCTGAGAAGGATCGTCCGAAGACAGCTTTTGTTCTCCCTATGGGCCTGTTTGAGTTCAATCGAATGCCGTTCGGACTAACAAATGCGCCAGGAACCTTCCAACGGCTGATGGAGAGATGCTTGGGGGACCTCAACTTTGAAGCCACTTTAATATATCTGGACGATATAATTATCTATTCCGCAACGTTTGAGGATCATCTCCGCCGATTGGAACAAGTGTTAGAACGGCTACAAAGGCACGGCCTGAAAATTAAGCCTCGTAAGTGTCGTCTCTTCAAACGAGAAATTGAATATCTGGGGCACACTGTGTCCAGTGCAGGGGTGCACCCCACTGCGGAGAAAGTAGCTGCCGTGCAGAAGTGGCCCACGCCCGCCAATCTAAGGGAACTAAGGGCATTCCTGGGGCTCGCTGGATACTACCGCAGATTCATTAAAGACTTCGCTAAGATTGCGAACCCGCTCAATGAATTGCTGAGAGGAACAGCCGGGGGAGCCAAGCGGCAGCCCATTCAGTGGGGCCCACGACAAGAAGAGGCATTCCGAGCATTGAAAATGGCGCTAACAGATGCCCCGATTCTGGCCTATGCTGACTTTTCGCAGCCGTTCATGTTGTACACTGATGGAAGCTTGCATGGGCTGGGAGCAGTGCTGGCTCAAGTACAAGGAGGGAAAGAGCGAGTGATCGCGTATGCCAGCAGGTCACTCCGAGATACGGAGAAGAATCCGGACAACTACAGTTCGTTTAAGCTGGAGCTACTGGCACTGGTGTGGGCCATGACCGAGAAGTTTGCTGAGTACCTGTCAGGGTCAGAAGTGCAAGTGCGGACAGATAACAACCCTTTGGCCCACTTGGAGAACGCCAAACTGGGCGCGTTAGAACAGCGGTGGGTCGCAAGGATGTCCAAATTCCAGTATAAAATCGCCTATCGGTCCAAGGCCCTGAACACACATGCAGATGCCCTGTCCCGGGTCACTCAGGTGGGGCCGAAGAAGGACAGAGATGAGGAGCTCGAAGGCGACGAGATCCCGGATTTCAGCCAGTTCGCCGCTGCTGTGGTCGACGCCCAAGAGACCAGAGGGGAGCCGAGGCCCACTCAGATTCTGGGCCGTTCAAGAGACGAATGGATACATCTGCAGCAATCCGACCCGGAGCTAGCAAAGTTGAGAGAATGGGTCGCCCTTAATCAGAGACCCGACCAGGAAACCAGAGCCGCTTCACTTCCAACTACCCTACAAATCCTAGGCCAGTGGGAGAGGCTCCTCCTGAAGGACGGCTTGCTATGCCGAAGAATCCAGCTGCCTCGAGAGTTTGATGTTACCTGGCAAGTGGTAGCTCCAGGAGCGCTAGTAACACAGCTAGCCCAAGAAGCTCATAGAAGAGGTGCTCACTTCGGAGTAGAAAAGACCTTCCGGTGGTTGCAACGGCTGGTGTATTGGCCTCAACTGCGACAAGAAGTCGAGGGGGTCTGCCGAACATGTCGCCAGTGTGAGTTGAACAAGCCCCCGGAGCAAAGAGCTCCCATTCAGACCATCCGAACTTCTGCCCCCTTGGAAGTCTTGATGATTGTCTACTTGATGGTAGGAACTTCATACAATGGTTATGGACACTGTTTAGTCATGACTGATCACTTCACCAAGTTTGCAGTAGTGACGCCCACTAAAGATCAGACGGCAGAAGCCGCAGCCAAGGCCATTTGTCAAGATTTCATCCGGATTTATGGGTGCCCGAAGTGAATACATTCTGACCAGGGGGCCTGCTTCCAAGGACGAGTGATGGATGAGCTATACCGCATCTATGGGATCGACCGTTGCCGGACAACGCCCTACCACCCGCAAGGGAACGGTGCATGCGAGCGCTTTAACCGAACCCTGTTGCAAATGTTGCGAACACTGGAAGCGGACAAAAAGATGAAGTGGCCTGAATTCGTGTCCGAGCTGGTGTGGGTGTATATTAATCGAGTTCATGCAACCACCGGCTACACCCCCTACATGTTGCTGTTTGGAAGAAGTGGCCGAGAAATCACCGAACTGGAGCTAGACTCAGAAGACCCCGGTCCGGGCAGTAGCCCAAGTACCTGGATTCGAGAACACCAGCGTCGACTCCATACCGTGAGAAGACTGGTTGCTCAGAAGTTTCAGGAAGTAGAGCATGCAGTTCGGCCCCCGACCACAGGTGGATCGCTTCAGCCAGGAGACCGAGTGCTGGTGAGGGCTAAACGATTTGGGAGTAAGCTGGACCATCGGTGGGAGGCAATACCATATCGGGTGGTGAAGAAGGTTCACCCAGACAACCCCGTCTACGAGGTTAGGCCCGAAGGGGATGACGCCGCGACATTCAGGGTGTTGCACCGTAATATGTTGCGACCTTGCTCCTCTGAAGCAGAAGTCTGTAACAGGGCTGGGCCCTCAGACGTGTTGGCTGAAGTGCCACATACAGGAACCTTGGGGGATGAAGAAGGGTGGGCCACAATGCAGTTGGGCCCGTCAGAACCGTTGGTGCCACTCCCGAGTGGAAGTCAGAATGAGTCAGGAAATGATTTGCAATCCCCAGTAGTTGATTCCTCTGATCTCCCGGAGTCTCCTCCGCAAGAAGAGCCCCGCAGAACTGAGCAGGCTAATGCCGGAATTCCTCCTAACCGGTATGCTCAGGAAGAGTTTATCTGGTCTCGAATCCAACAGAAAACGCAGGAGTGTGCCCAACTCCTGTCTGAGCTTGCACTGCCTAGAAGGAGACATCAATTCTGCGAGGAGTCCACTCACCCGAGGACTGGCGAGCAAAAAGGAGGGAGGAATGTAGAACGAGCAAAAAAGCTTGTAAAAGAACTTCAACATGACGTTTCAAGGATGGAGCGAGACTGCCATCTACTGGTCAGAGACAGTCAAGCAGAACCAAAATATACAAAGGAAGTTGCAGGGAGGGCAGATTCAGAGGCTGGACCCGATCAGGTGACTTCCAGGAAGGAGTTCAGAGAGATAAGAGGCCAGCGCACCAAACCTGAGGGGTCTTTGGCGCCAAGCAGCAGAGAGGAGCAGACGTGCTCCCTGGGTCCTGAGAAACCCCGTGTGACAGGCCAAATCCAGAGGCCTGAGAGGTGCTCCAGCCGGGCACCGGTAAAAGAGCTCCGGATCCCTCACAGTTGTGACTCGAGTGCTGTGCCTGCTGAGGATACTAGGAACCTGATCGCGGTGCTGAGTGAGTTCGCGGAACCCGACGTCGACCGCCGACAGACGAGGCCTGGACCCCCTATCCAAGGCTCGAGAGACTGCCCCCAACAGCCAAGCAGAGAGGAGCTGCATACGTGAGCAGGGCCGTCACTTCCACTGCTCACCCACGGTACCGGGGACAATTGGGTTTAAGTACTCAGGTTGGGAGGGGGACGGTTGGGGCTAAAGTAGCACAATGTGATTAAATTGAATTCATCCGGAAAGAGACTCACGGCCTGGCGGGAATAACCGGTGACCCCCGCTAGGGCCAAATTCACGGTTAAAGAACTTGTGTGGTGCTTCTCATGCTTGAGGGCATCACCTTACTTTAAGAGACTGCGCCTTATTTTAAGAGACTGCGCCTTACTTTGAGAAATTTCGTATTTTTCTGATGTTTCAAACCACTGTTCATTACCCTTGTTGCTAATCCCTTGTTTCAGTATACCTGTTGTATAAAACTGTTTACAAACATCTCTGACTGTTCTCGCCTTGTGTCTCTGTGCGTTGCATTCCGGTACCTGCATTACACCCTCCTGCTCCTACATCACCGGGTTTTCCTCCCCCCTCCCCACTCCAGCCAGTGACATAGTCGGTCGTGCCTGCATTACTGTCTAATGGGAGCACCATTGAGCTGTCCCCCGGAAATGGGGTGTGTGTGATGCATGCAGCCTACCGAGCCCTGGTCCATACTCCATCCTTACCTGGGAGTGGAATATCACACCTCTGGCAGAGGTGCAATACCTCTGTAGCGACCGAGTCCTCGGGGCGCTACAGATACACTTGGATTCATGATTATACAGCCATTCTCAGAGTAAGCACACCAGCCTCATTAGGTCTTAGACCAAGGGCAGCTCCAGGTTTATGTGAGCCCTTGAGCGACAGAGTCCAAGTGGATCCCTTCTCGCCTGTCAAGAGCTAGAATTTTTTTGTCGATAGTGATTACAAATAGTAGTTTTCATTTCCACCTTTTTGGAGCCCATACTACTTTTTGACCCTTCTTATTCCTTTTTTTGGGGAGGCAAATTGAGCAAAAACAGCAATTCTGTCATTTTATTGCTTTATTTTTCATTTTAGCATTCACCATGTGGGGATACATATTATAAAATTGTATAGTTCAAAATGTTATGCACGTGGCAAAATCAAATATGCTGTTTTTCCTATTTTTTAGGGTGATTTGAACTTTTATATATTTTTTTTTATATTTTTTGATAGTTTTTTTTTACATCTTTCATTAGTCTCCCTATATTAAGATTCTCTATCATTTGGGGATCAGGCACAGAAGGCATACAGTATATATATAGGTGGAAGTTATGCTGTCCATGACCGCCTGTTACTAGGACCCAGAGATGGGCACATTTGGAGGTACAAGGTGCCATCTTGCCTAAGCCATTGGAGGGGAGGCTGCCTCGTGGTTGTCCCGGACATGAGAGACCGGCCGTCTGCAAGGAGAAACCGCCACTATGTGTATGGAAAGTGTGTTGAAGTTGGGATGTAGAAGTCTAGTTGCTTGCCAGCCTGAAGACGTGTGAGACCGGAGAGCAAGTGAAGGGTTGTGAAAAATGAGAGAGAAAGGCCTCTTGAGTCATGTAGATACTGGAGGCAGCAAGATGTGAAGTTAGAGAACCTCTGAGGCCTGTGTAAAGACGTGAGGAGCACAGTTCAGGGGTGGACACAGGCACAAGAGGGCCCCTGTGCAAGGGCAGTATAGGGGTCCTTTACAGTCCAATAATCCACCCCTTTATGTGTCTGTGATAGAAGCTGCTTTGGAGGTGGTCGTGGACCCTTTACAGCTGCATGAACAGTATGTCCGCCTCCGAACTCACTTGCCCTACTCAGATGCAGAACCAAGAAGGTGCCTCATGTAGTTATTACATTTCCTTCCCTGGCAGACATGAAGCAGAGAGGACATTTTGTGAGTCCGGTGGCGGGTTGGCTATGTGGTCTGGTTAGGTGGGAGTGAATGTATAAGGAGATGTGAGCGCAGGGCACCATAGAGGGAAGTTTCTAGTACTCTGTAATTAGCTCTTTTATTGCAATGTTCCAAGTGAAAAGCGCCTCCTTCTGGAAGACTTTCAAATAAACAGGTTGCACTTTTATCCAGCCCGTGACTTCTTGTAGGAGCGCCCATGTAAGGGCTTGTTTTCACGTTGCGTTTTTGCCGCATTTTTTCCCCCCACATTTGACCAGCATTTTATAGTGCCACGAATGTGCACGTGATTTCTGAAATCTCATGCACATACTGCTTATTTTTTCCTTGTAAAATTGAAGCAGTTTCAAATCGGCAGCATGTCAATTCTTTCAGCGGTTTTGCAGCATTTTTCACCCATTCAGATGAATGATAAAAAAGAATACATGCAAAAAAAAGAAAAAAAAAGTGCATATTTTCCGTAGCGTTCTTCCTGCTAACACTCCAGTATTTGCATAAGAAAGATCTGCTGCAAATACTGAACGGTGTGCACATACCCTAATGCTCAGTCCAACCCTCGGAAGGAGTAGCAGCATCCGACACCCAAGCTATACACTCGCGGTGGCTATGGCTTCATTGTACAGATCTGTGGTGAACATGAGGTCTTATAGCTGTAGAGGTAAAAATGCACAACGCACAGCGGCGGTCCCGAAAGAAGCTTTTTTAAGTGTAAAATTATCCAACAATAAAATAAAATCTTCACAAATTGATAATGATGGCATTTTCCACCCTGTGCTCCATGCAGGTGTAGATTGTGCCGACAATGAAGTTTATCAAATTTGAGGATAATTGAAGATAATGAATGAGGTAATTTCAGGATAGAAATAAGAACAAGGATGAATTCTCATGACCCTGTACAACCCTACAGAGAAATACGGGGCTGTGGAGAGTGATAATCTGTGTAATGACTCTTTTCTCAACCATCTTTATAGATAACGTCCTAGAAATAAAAATTACCTGAAAATATTAACAGAGATGTTATTCCCACTCCATCTTCTATATTGCCATGATTGTATGAAACAGCGCTGCTTATTCATGAGTGTGGAAAATTGTCACATGCCAACTAGTATCTCAGCTGAGACTCTAGTCGGCATGTGACCGCAAGCATGCAAATTACACCGCTGGAGTTGACAAGTGGAGCTGAATCCTAACAGTGTGTGCAGTACACAAAATTAGGATTCGGAAAGCTGCGACACTTGATAAAGATTTCTCCAGGGATGGACAGCCCCTTAATGGCCTATACTTAGTGGCACATTTTTGTGGTCTGCCCCATTAAACAACAGAATGAAGGAGCAGCCATGTTTTTATCAATACAACTTTGTCTGGTACTAAATCTAAGCTCAAGCTTACTTTAGTCCAGCTTAGCTGCAGGACTAGGCAAACCTGCAGTTAGGATGGGACTGTGTTGGACAGAAGAGTAACTTAAATCTCATGGTTTCCATTGTAAAATCTTAAAAAGTGTTGGGAGCCTTTGTCCCTTTACCCATAGGCACATGGGGGAAAGTCACGTGGAACCTGGAACCAGAGATCCAACAGATCACGGTAGGTTACTGGTTGCAATATGACCCCCATCGACAATCATTAGGTGTGATGTAGCAATGAGACCCCTTGATCTTTAGGTTGTGCATCATATCACTAGGTAGCTACTGAATGGGGAGTTACTGTCACTTCTTCACCCTCCTTGTTGGCACCATAGTGACTTCCACTGACCCATAGGTACTCTTAGATTGCAGAGAAGTGGGTGGTCTATCCAAAAAATGAGCAATTAATCTTAAACATCAAAAAGACCCTAAATTCAAGCATCTCTTCGTCTTGGATGGCATTACATTATAGAAGAACTGCCACCACCTTTACCCTTAAACCACTTCAAGAACTTCAAGAACTGATAGACATGTCCGTCACATTCCATGTGCCGCCATAATATGGATATAATATGTGGTGAATAAAGTCACAATATTATTTCTGCCAGGTAAATACTGCATCCTTTAGAAAAAGAAAAATTCTTCCTTCCTTCCACCTCCACAAAAGGAGCCATGTTATGGTGTTCTACAACTCAAGGGTTGCACGAAGTCATAACACGCTGGTGTCCACGATCCCTGATTCTCCCTGTAGTCTGTCCAAAACCATGTGTCATCTCGAAAATCACCTCCGTTCAGTGAACTCGCCTTGACACGCAAAAGAGGATTTAACAAACAGGGGATGAAATAACAAATGTGTTTGCTGCCATTTTTGGCGAGTTCGGGGTTTTATACCTTGCAGAACTGATTTATCTTACAGTTCAAATGAAAGTCAAAACAGCGATCATTTCACCACCTAAGTAAATAGCAGAACATGAAAGTATTCTGTTCCCTACTGATAGAGCCAGTACTCGCAGGCAGCAGTCCGGGTAAGTGCTTCATAAAACTCTACAGACAGCTGTCAGCCTTTAACAAATCTAAACTGGAGTTCTTCATTTACTGCAAACACGATTTTCACTACGTTTGAAGCGATAGAAAGTCGTACATCTCAAGGTCTACGTCAACCAAGTAAGTGGCGATAGCAGATGTAAGAAAGAACTTTATAAAACTAATTTTGAAATTTTGGACAAATCCCTTTCTATATATCCTATTTTGGAATATAGAGATTCTCCCTGTAAGGACTCTACCCCATTAGCTGGAATCTATAGTCAACTAGATCTAGAGGATATAGTAAGTCCATTAACTTCAGTTGAGTTGAATGTTACATAGTTCATATGTGGCGCCCCTGAGGGTTCAGTCACCACAGGGGTACTGCACCTCAGCTAGAGGTGTGGTATCTCCTCTTCCAGGTAAGGATGGAGCATCACTCAGGACCCCACTTCACACTCAACACTCCTGTCCTGTAGGGGGTCTAAATGCACCAGTGTGCTGCCCCGGCCCGGGATAGAGGAGATGGGGGGAACCAAAGATAGGGGGAACCAAGTAGTGGGTGAGGGTGGAGGAAACACTTACAGGAAGCACTCATAGAATCATATATAATATTTGGCCATCTTTAGTTCAAGATCTTTTGATTGTGGTTTTCTGTCAGGGTCCAGCAAGAGTCTGTAGCTGGCTGAAGATTCACGGTCCTCGTTCTCTGGCCTTGAGACGAGGAGTGGGTCAGAGTTAACAAGTGTCTCTGCCCGGTCAGGGTCCTGTTCTAAGAAGGCCTTGGAAGGGAGCGGAGGAGATAGGCTCCACAGGCAAAAGGATCCCATGGGGATACAGACGGAGCGGAGTCGCCACCTGCATTCTTCACTCTGGCCTAGCCAGAGGGATTCCTGCTGCAAAAGGGGTAACCGGCCCCTGATATCTGACTTTGCCACTTCACGTCTCAGTCAGAAAAGCCCGGAGGCTTAGTGGATCCCAGGGGGATACGGACGGAGCGGAGTCGCCACCTGTATCTCTCAACCTACATTTAGCCAGTGGGACCCGGCCTTACACCACGTTCATACCACACACCGTCAGGAGAAGACTCAGTGGGAGAACTTACTAAGGAGAGGAACACACCAGCGGGGTCTTGACAGGTGCTCCTGATCTACCTGGGAAGTGCTGAACCGCCTTCCTGGTGGCCACAGTACGCCGTGTGTAGCAGAGAGAAGCTTTGCGGCTGAAAGTGCATCTAAAGTGAGTAAAGACCTGGATGACTTCATTCACCGCCTCCGCTTGTTTATTCCTGCGCGGCACTGCACCCACCATTCCTCCACACAGTTCATCAATCACTGCCCTGAGGCCTACTCCGCCTGTGGGGAGTAGTACCAACCAAGCTGCCAGAACATCAGCCTCAGAGGACTGTCGCAGCGCTGGTGGCCTTCACCAGAAACCACAGGTGGCGTAGTCGAACAACCACTCATCCAGAAGTCCATTTTTTTTATGTGACAGCCCTGGGCACGGAACGGGTCTAGGCCGCGACTGCATCCCCACAACATCCGCAAGGCCCGGCTCCGAGTATCCCCTATTTGCTCAGGGAGGGCGTCACACATACAGTTGAAAAAAGACAACTGCCCACCAAGTTCAACCAAGTTGGGATCCTTTAAATCCCTAAATCCCACTACCCCAAAGAGTGGTTTCCATGATAAACATTGATGATCTGCAAACAACCCAACAACAATATCCTCTTCTTCCTTCTCAACAATGAAAGTGATCTCTGGGAATCTATTTGGGACTGTGAAACTATTCCACCGGGAGACAAGTATTTTGGGCAGGTCTTCGGCTATTGGTTGAAGATCTTTCTTCTTTTTTCTCATCAGTCTGTAAAATTATATCTAAAGTGGATATCACTTTTTTTTAAGCAACTACCCCCCTATCAACCACAATGTCAAGTTTTATTACTCTCTGAAGGTAGCTGGGGAAGATGTATGCTCTACAGTAGTTGAGTTCTTGAAATTTAGACATCCATGTCTACCATCAGCTTCAGCATCTTCTGTATATATCAATTTGGTCTTAGGATTTTCTTTCTTGTAAAGTAATCTTTTACACATTATTATACAGAACAGGGGTGTAACTATATTGGGTATGGAAGGAGTAGTCACACCAAAGTCCTGATGCCAGGGTGGGCAAAAATCTCATTTGCCAGATAATAAGACATCAGTATTATGCATGGCACATGGTAGGTAAAGACCCTGTAACACATTTTTTCATTGCTACCTAGCAGCTACAAATTACACCTGGTCCGGACATTAAGAGCACTGATTTTGGTAAAGCATTGAATATCACTTTCTTGTCCTCCATCCAGGCTAGAAGATTTTCATCTCTACTCAATGTTATGTGATGAAAGGAAAATACAAACCATTGTAAAAGTCCCAATGCTAGAAACCATAGTGCATAAGTGGATATCATTTTTTTAGCACTCAGGACAAATAAATTCATTGGACCCTGGCCCAATGGGCAGGTCAGTATTCCGTGCCTGCTGGGCTGGAGCCTTGCAAACCACCTCCTAACTGTTGGCATCCCCGGCTCCTCTTCTAATTAGCAGGCCTGGCGCGACATCATGTCTCTGTCGTACCACAATAATGACACACACTGTAGGCCTTGATACAGTTGAATCCTGGTTGTCCCTGTTCAGGGGAAGCCCACCACACACCCTGGATTCCCTTGACCTATATGCATTGACCATAGCCTATATGTCTGATGAAGGGTTTTTCACCTAAAACGTTACATAATAGTGTACTTACAGAGGCGTAACCAATGGATATGAAATATAAATCCTATTTGAAGCTTCTCAAGTTGCCTTTAGGTTCACTCTGTCTACTATGCCGCAATAATGAAGTCGTGCAAGACCGGAGGAGGAGCTCGAAATGCCAACAGGTAGGAGGCCATTCCCAGGGCTCTCGTCCAGTGGCCACAGAATACTGACCTGGCCATTGAACCTGGCTGATGCGAATTGATTCACTCATTTCTACATAGGACCTTTACTTTCCTAAAATCTTAACTTCTTTACATGTACAGACCATAAAAGTATGGTTACTAAAGGAAGATTTCCAGGGCTGATAATCGGATTCCTGCCAAAGATGTTCACTTTGATGTAGCATATATGGATTCGACCATTCAATGGGGCTAATCTATGAGGGGCTATGAGAAGCTATGAGTAAAAAATTGCATTCTATTTCCTCTTGTGAATTTTTTCTTCTGTGACTCTGACAAATATGTGAATTTTCTTTTTACTCAAATGCATTTAAAAATGGATCCAGGAAACTCCATTCACTTAAAGCAGATTTGATGTGCACTTCAGGGCAGAATTCAGACCATTGTCAAATCCAAAACGCGTGAACAGACCCAGTCTACCAATCTAGGTGCCTATTGCAGTTTCTTATTGTAATATTTTCTAATATCACAAGTTCCATTTTCAGAGAATATTCCATATTACACATACTGCCTTTCACCAGATCCAAAGTAAATATTTGATCATGAAAACCTATATAAAAATGTCCCCCCAATTAGACGCCTGTCCCTCTGCAGCCACTTGTCAAGCCAGATGTAATACTGAGGGGTGAGAACATTCATTTACCTAACACCTTGTCCACACTTATTATGTTTTTTTTAAGATGTTAATTTTGAGCTTAACACAGGTTTTCTAAGAATCACTCAATAAGAAAAACTAAGTATCGCACAATAAGGACGGTTTCTTTTCTTTATTCACAGAATTTGATCAGGAAAGTGCTGGCTCATACATTAACCAGATGCCGACGTTGTGAAGTATGAAGGATCACATCGGAGGTACAGAAAAGCTCTTCAAACATTCATGTAAAGAATAAGTTTTATGCAGCTTTTCTTGGCTGAACAAAAATAGATGACACTTTAAAAAAAAAGCCAAAGATGTTTTTTGTGAAGGATGGGCATAAAGTACAAGCAACGCGTTCTGTGCCCTACTTTGTTGTAACAAGCTTGTCCTTCTGTCATTGCATTCAGCAGAAAATGAAAATTACTTGCTCTTATCTCTGAATACTAAAATAGTCAAATGTTCCCAACAGCTAGTTAGATCTCTGTTGTATCTGCCAGGTTTTAAAGACCAGTGCACCTGCCATCTTCTCCAACCGATGGCCATCTTCCCCAACCAATGTCCCACTTCTTCCTGGCCTCTTCCTCAACCTAGGTCCACCTCACCCAAAATTCTTATGGGACATTTTCCCCATCGCTCACTCTCTGAGGTCCCTTTAGTTCAAATTTAAGTGAAGTTGTCCTTCAGTTTTGTCTAACCTGTTATTTATCTGGCCCATCTCTGACATTAATCATTTGTCTGCTGCCTACCCTGATCCTCTACATGTCTACCATTGTGAAAGAATTTTAAGAACTCTATCTTCCCTGACTTTGTCTCTCTCTTTCTGACTATGCTTCATGGTAGGGACCAAGGAATCCCATTCTGCTCTTGAATTTAGCCATAAACCAAAGTTTTTAATGCACCAATATCTTCCCTCATTGATAATTCCAGCAGAGTGCCTACTACCAATATAAGTAAAAAAGAGTGAGAACAGGGCGCAATGGGTGACTCAGTAATAAAATTTGTAGGGGGGGTGTGGGAATGGCTACTAACCTTATGGAGTTGTGCACCTCTGCACAACCCCAGTGTAAAGCTCCAGAAGCTCCGCTCCGTTCGTGGCTGTCATCTGCTTTCAGCGGCGTTCACAGATCCTGATCTCGCGATGGTGGGTCACGTGATCAGGTTAGTTGCGCTTACCGCCGAAAAGGACGCCCAGCTTCACCACCACTCCCGGCAGCGTTCCGGAGGGGTTAGGGCAGTGCAGCTTGGAAACCAAGGTAGTGACTACTTAATTATCTTCATCCCACAGGTGGATGAACAGGTAAAGGGAGGCAGCTCTACTGCACCCCGAACAGGGGAAAAAAAAACAATCAGTGAATGTGAATAGCGGTATCAGAGCGCCAATAACAGGGTAAAAATTAAATTAAAATAACTGGTTTATTAACACACAACGCATTTCGGTGGACAAGGCCACCTTCATCAGGTGTGACAAGCAACAAGCAATACTGTGGAGGCTGTCAAATTTATTGAGAAATTAAATGCTAATGACTGGGTCTTTCCTTTACCTCTACTATATCCGAGAGTAATATCCAATATCTTGATCTTCAGATAAATATAGACAATTCGGGCAAAATATCTACAACTACCCACTTCAAGGAAGTGGATGTAAATAGTTATCTTGAATTTGACAGTGGACATTTGCCCAGTTGGATTAGAAATATTCCATACGGTCAATATTGGCGTGTCGGAAAAAATTGCACACGATTCGGATTTTTTCTGGAATCTAAAGTTTTACTAAAACGCTTTAAAGCTAAGGGATACCCCCAGAAATTATTACAGGATGCTTTCTCCAAAACTAGATCCTTATCACAGAACTTGTGTATTAATAAATCTAAGAATACGAGTCAAGATCCAAGCGATGACTTTAGTTTAAATCTGATTACAACCTATGGTAAACCTACGCAAGAGTTATCTAGTTTATTAAAAAAATACTGGTTCATTTTAAGGAACGATCCGATATTGACTGGTCTTTTACCAGAATTTCCCCATGTAATATATCGTAGGAGTAAAGATCTAGGAAATTATATTGCCCCCAGCAAAACAACCATTGGTAGAAGACCGAACCATTTCAATTTAGCTCCTAGTAGCAGCAATGGATGTTATAAATGTAATGTTCCTAAATGCTTATGCTGTCATTCCATTGATAACGGAGCTAAAACATTTGTCTCTGTGGTCACTGGAGAGATATATCCCATCTGCTTTAGACTTACATGTCAGTCCTCATATGTGATGTATCTGCTCCAGTATACCTGCGGCCTGCAATACATTGGCCGCACTATCCAGGCAATGCACTCCAGGCTAAATAAGCATCGCCAAAATATTAGAAACGGCTTCTAATCATTTCTTAAAAGAACATCAGAAAAATCCTAAAAATCTGAAACTAACTATCATTGATCATATAGTTGATACACATCATGATAGATTAAATCGCCTTATTACACGTGAAAATTATTGGATTTTCAAAATGGGAACTCTGTCTCCTGAGGGTTTGAATCTCAATATAGAAAAGACAACTCTTTAAGTAATTGTTTTTATGTTTTAGCAATTTTACTATATTTTTTATAAAAAAAAATTATTTTATTAAAAATTAAAAACATTTTTTTTATTATTATTATTATTTTTTTTTTTTATATATATATACATATATTGCTATATTTTCCTATTTTCAATGAAATAAACAGCAGGGGAGCTTTTGGTTCCTCTCCTACCCCTTTTCCCCTTCCTTTTTCTGGTGACTGTCATTTTTATTCACATATTGTTCCATGTTGTATATAATTTTTTATAATACAAAATATAGGGGGTTAGATAACAATATATCCTATTAAGTAATATGATTATAGGATTCGCAAGTTTTTATACTGCGAATCCCATCTATGAGAACCCTAGTAGTTTTATTAGGTACTAATTTATAAAAATCCTGTTTACTCTATTGAGCATAGATGAATTAGAGGGGTTAATATAGAGGTATCATTCTGTATTTAGCTTCGCCCCTCTGGAGCAATTGTGTACCTGGTCTAATGTATATAAGGATCATTAGTTTGTTGCTTGTTACACCTGATGAAGGTGGCCTTGTCCACCGAAACGCGTTGTGTGTTAATAAACCATTTATTTTAATTTAAGTTTTGCCTTGTTATTGGCGCTCTGATACCGCTATTCACATTCACTGATTATTACTACCAATATAAATTAGGGGTAAAAAAAAGCATTTGGCCGTCATATTCCAATATGGCGACTCAGAGTGGGTTTCTGCGATGCCTACAATATGCACACGATGCATACGCTCAAAATCCTCAGTCCCCTTCAAAGAACATACATTCATACTTTTACTCCAAAAATGCACAATTCCTTACTACAGACTAATAGTGCCGGAGAGGTGGCCCTCTATAAACAGTGCCGCAATGGTTCCCGAACAAAGAATCATAACAGTGTGACCGTAGTGAATAGTAGAAGTAGGCTATGCCCAATGAATACGTGTGCCATCCAAATATTTCACATAACCTATGCCAGCAGTGTGCCCCCATTATTAGTGCCAAAAAAGTGCACCCCAAAAACAGTGGGAAAAAATACCCTCATACAAAATTTGCAAAACCTTGGACCAGTGGCCACATCAGTAGTCCATGGCCGCCTGTAGACCAGAGCCTGCAAAACTACTGCTACCTGTTGGCATCCCTGGCATCTTTTCTGTTTAGTAGGGCAAGCGTGTCATGATCCTTGAGGCATTACACTTGCACAACATGGCAATGGGCCTTCTAATAGGATCTTGACCGGCATAGTCTGGACTTTGGTGCTTGACCTGCGGGGTCCCATGGGTCTCAGTCCTCAGTCCTCAGCTACTCCTCGGTCGCTCTGCCTCTGCGCTCCACCGTTGACACGTCTGGTTTGCACCACCTGCTTTTCCTGACCCGGTGCTTTCTTCAAATTCGTCCCCCTCCAGAGAAACGCTTCCTCCATCTTTCGGTTCCATCTTACTCAGCTTTGTCAGTCGATTACGACATTTAGTCACAAATACCGTGGAACTTTGATGAACCGCATCTTCGACTCCCCATCCCCTTACACATGAAATGTGAGAACAACTTACACCCACCAGAAAGGAGCCTTATCTGCAGAGCAACTCTTCTTTTTGAGGAGGGGTCCTGAGCGGGGAATGCAAATATGCCGTAACAGGGCAAAAGGGCAGCGGTTATCTTCTGGAAATTACACCTTTTTTTTAACTTCCTTTGCAATTAATATGATTCCTTTGTTTCCATTTAAATAGAGTTCAGCAAAATATATAAATAATAAATGTAAAAAAAAAAATATATTAGTAATATATGTATAAACGTAATATTCTTGCAGCGCCCCCTATGACAATTTTTCTATGAAGTGACGGTAGTAACATTTTATAAATTTACTTCAGACCACATTAGTGTCACGTTATTAGTCTGAATGAATGCTCGGGGTCGGTTGTCACTATAGATATATTTTTCTTCCATGGGGGTTTTCATCTGTAAATTCGTCAGGTTACAATCGCAGTGTACGGATGTGTTATAAGGTTATTCCCTTGCACAGCGCTGGGTAAAATGGAGGGAGCATTTTCATAGAATTATGACCCCGGCAGCTCAATCACATAAATATGAATGGATTGCCGCTGCCTTATATTTTAAGCCTGTTGAGACCTCGACATAAAGACGTCTTTGATCCTGGATTCCCAGCAGTAAAGGCAGTGGATGAATGGCTATAAAATGTTACTACAAAGTGTATAGGGTCAGGTCATTGCTCTTGACGTATGTCAAAATATGAAATCACAGCCAAAAGCGTCCCAGGTATTGATGAACGACACGAGGGCAGCTGCTATCAGTAACAGGACAGATGTAAATGAGCGATGATATGTCATTACTTACAGCCAGAAATGTCTTATTTGAAGGGTGACTGAGACTTAATTGGCCGTTTCCTTATATATAAAGTATTAATTACTTTGAGAGACATTTTAATTGAGCACTGACAAACCTTATGGTCTGCACATTTTTTTTAATAGCACTTGTCAACGGACAGAAATCTGCATTTTAAGTCATTAGATGCCCCAAGAAATGTTGTTCGCTGATACATACTTGCCCACACTAAAGATCTGAGAAGAGGAACACAATATTTGTAATATAAAAGGGCGCTTTGTGCTATTTTTTGGGTAAAATTTAAGTGGAGGTTTGTAGACCTTAACACAAATTGTTTTCGTTATTGTTCATTTGGTTCATTCTTTTTATTTTTTACCATTATGCAGCAGCAGAGTTTCTGTAAGTCCTTTATCGAGCTGAGTGCTGTGCAAAAATGTTACAAATCCTGCTCCGCTCTCATTCTCTTCTTTCTCAATGTTAGAGACAGCAAAAGAGAGAGGGGGAGGAGTTGTACAAAGATACCCATAGAATGAAGAGGAGAGAAAGCATGTATAGTCTCAGGGAGGGCAGAGAAAATAAGTTGTATGGAGGAAAGAACATGGAGAGGAATGAAATGCAGAATAGAAACAGTGCTGATATATGAGTTAATGAAGACAGCAGCACCCTGCATACACACAGATCTCACATCCAGCCTGTATTACAAGGAGGGACACTCATAGAAGAGAACAATCTAAAATTAGAATCAGACTGCAAACTGCATATAATGGTGTCTGAAAATGAATGAAGGAAAGAAGATTGTAAACTAAAATTTAGTGCAATTTTTTTAACTAATGGTAACCACTAGTGTAAAAATATTTTTTGCAATATCAAAGGTGTCCATAGTCATTGAAATGTCGTAAGATTTGGGAATAAAATATTGGAAAGTATTCCCTTTCACTCTTTAAATCCTGACCTGCGGCATGTTACACATCCAAATCCCATTCTGCTTGGGGATAACTCTTACAATAAACAACCCTTTATGCTAATCTGTAAAATCCCTGCCTCTCTTCGCTCATCCCATGACACAATTGTGGAGTGCTGAGGGATGCAATGGCAACCAGAAGCCTAATGAAGGCCCCTGTTGCATCCATTTTGATCAGCCTATGAAGCCAATCCTGTGGATGGTATTTATGAGAAATCGTCAATTTGATTATATTATGGCAATGCACAGTATACAAGAGATCAAATGATCGCAGGTTCAAGTTGCCTACAGGGGCTTAAAAATAGAATAAAAATGTATATATAAGTATAAGAATCATCCCCATTCTCCTATTTCAAGAGTGAGAAATTATAATAGAATAAAAAAAAAACATATTTGGTATTTCTGCATCTGTAAAGTTAATCCGAACAAAATAATGAGTAAAGAAATATGTAAATGTCAGAATTGCTGTTTTTTTTTATCTACACACCAAAAAACAAATGCAACAAAAAGTAATTAAAATGTCGTGTGTACCCCAAAATTGAATCTATAAAATGTACAGCTTGCCATACAAAAAAAGGAAGCCTTCATACAGCTCCCTCAAAAGGAAAATCATATGGGTCTCAAAAAATGGTGATAAACCAAATTTTTTTTTTTTTTTACAAAGTTCTGATTTTTTTAAACCACTTACGTAATTAAAAAAAAAAACTTTGGTATCGTATTTACCTGGTCACATAATTTTTACTGCACAATGAAATCCGTAAACAAGAAACCCCAAAAAACAATGGCGGAATTGCTTTTTTTTGTACTATTTCACCCCACTTGGATTTTTTTTTCATGGTGTCATTCAGAATTACAATTTCTTCTGCAATAAACAAAGCTACAAAGATGGAAAAATAAAAACTTAAGACGAAGAAAAAAACGAAAGCTCCAGTCGTAAAGAGGTTAAATTGAGCGGAGATGAAGAGGGCATTGAACGCCAGTGATGGAGGACATCATCTGTTATGGTCTTGCCTTCAAAGGCAGTCGCATAAACAGAAGACACTGGTCAGGAATCTCCTGCCGATTTGGAAGTGGTTACAGACAGCGAGATACATCTTCTATCACACGCAGAACTGTGTTTCTTAAGAATTAAATAAACTTCCACTAAACTCCCCACTAAGATGATCAGAAGACTTTAAAGCCGGAGACAATTAGGGTTCATCCTTGGTCCAACTCACATGGACAAATATGAGACACGTTCACAAAGACATGCCGGGAAAATAAAAAACTTCACCTGATTATGTAACTGTAATTTTCGATGCCAAAAGATATAAGAGAAAGTGAAAACCAAGTTCATTCTCCTTAGAAACTCACAAGATGACTGATGATTACAGTTTTGGACATGTCAATGAGAAAAATATTATTTTCCAGGAGACATGTTTACCACTTGATTTAATTTTTCTTGACATTTGCCTCTGAGTGTCGTTAATAAATAATTGTGTCATTACTCTGGTGACAGTAAAGGACGAGCTGGAATTATTTACTACGTCGATGTGGCGCCCCTGCTGCGCATGAGTGCCACAGATCCTAGAGGGGTGCATGGATGGATTCCTCCACAAGAGGCCCTCATAGCATACACACACCTCCACCTTCCACCTCAGACCACCAGAGGGAGCCCGGATAGGGATATAAATAGGGAAGGTGGAGCTAGGCAGTCAGTTCCTGCAGTAGAGAAGCCTGAGAGAGGTCAGCCTGCAGTGGAGCTCAGTCGAGTCTAGAGATAAATTTCCTCAGGGGACAGAGGTAGTTCCAGTCCCTCTAGAGACAGTTCAGACTCATAAAGCTCAGTCAGAGAGCCCAAGGCATGCCGACGCCATAAGAGCAGTGAAGCGCGGCAAGCTGCCGCTAGTGTGTATAGCCTGGTGAGGGCCTCGAGCGAGGCCGAAGGCTAGAGGAGTGAGTATCATTGGGGGCAGAGGAGCTGTACAAGCTCACCCCAGAAATCATATACCGGACATCGGGTCCGCGTCTACAGGTCCGTATATCCCCCTGTAGAGACAACCGGAGACCCCTGGGAGAATTCAGGTCCCAGGATCACCCAAGAGCTGATACGTACCAGAGCCAGGAGTCACGGAGGCCCCGCAAGCTGGGAGCCTCCAAGAGAAGGCCCTACCACAAAGTCAGCCGGTGCAGGACAGAGACAAATTTAGGCCTAGCTCCAGGCAGGTCAGAAACTTACTACACAAAGGCAAGAAGCAGGAGGCCCCACATCCGCTCACTGGGGAGAGTCCCGAAATGCACCCTTCACCCTACAGTGCCCTGGATCGTGCCTGAAACACCACCAGTAAAGGTACTGAAGTGAACTGTTTGGAGTGTGCATATTCTTCCTCTGACCCGGCTGGGTCCCCTCTGTCCTGCATCCCTTTTCCTACGCTGCCCTGAGGCCCCGCTCCACCTGTGGGGAGCCGCACCAACTAAGCTGCCTGATCACCGGCATCAGAGGACTGTAGCAGCGCTGGTGATCCTCACCAGACACCACGGGTGGCGTCACGAACTCTTTTCTATCCCATACACCTTTTCCCCAATTCCTTCTTCCTTTCAAAGAGTGACCCCAGGGTACGGCCTCGGGAGCTGGCCACCGCGGCATCCCCCAAAACTAACAGCAAGGCCCGGGCGCCGAGTCCCCATCCCTTGGGCGCGTCATCGACACTGCAAGGAGTCCGGTTCTATAGAATGGAGAAGATGGAGAGATATAGGACGTCTCCAGAACTACAGTTCAAGTAAAGCCAAGAGATCACGAGGGACACGTGGTAAATGGGAAGCCTACCTTCGTATACTAAGATTTTTGTTCAAATGCATCTAAATAAAAATGAAGCAATTTTACAAGTAATTTAAAATGAAAAATCTCTGATGTGGATCTATATATTTCTATGGGAATACTCTCAATCAGGGGCGTAACAACCATGGTGGCAGATGTCCAAGCTGCTACCGGGCCTGGCGGGTCAGGGGCCCGCCGATGCTAGCAAAAACTTCAACTGGATGTACGTCCATCCAGTTGAAGTGTATTGTGACGCACAGACACATTGGGTCCACATGCCACAATACAAGCTGCTGGCCAATCAGAGGCGTGCATGTGACAGGGTGCATGGCAGTGACATCACACGCTCCGTCGCACGTCAAAGTCAGCTACTGGCTTCACAAGAGGACAATTGTGGCAGGGGGAGCGCTGGGAAGGCGAATATTTATTTATCTATTAAATAAATGACCATACTAGTACATGGATGACTATGGGCTGCATTATACTTTATGGATGACTATGGGCTGTGCATTGTACTTTATAGATGACTATGGGATTGCATTATATTTTATGGATGACTATAGGAGTGCATTATATTTTATGGATAACTATGGGAGTGCATTATATTTTATGGGTGACTATGGGAGTGCATTATATTTTATGGATGACTATGACTGTGCAAAACATCGTTAACCTACTCACTCATGCATTAGCAGTGTAGGAAATGGTACCAGACAAAGGCTGTTTTTTCAATCGTTGCAAATCGAGTCTCAAAGTGTTCGAAGTTAGATGGAATTCCAGGAAATTCGACTAGAAATTAATTCCTCACGGATTGTTCTCTAGCCACCACCTCGCCATTCATTCCCTGACTGTACACAGCTGTTGGTAACTAGACAGCGATCCAGGCGCTACTGTTCGACAGATAGGAGCAGAGCCAAATTTTTGACATCTAAGTTATTCTATATAGGACATTTATGGGAAAAAGCACAAAGAAAAAAAATCCTAAATGTCATCGCCTTCCATTCAATTGTACCCTAGGCAGCTGCCTACTTAGATTATTTTTTTATTCTGTTGCATTCCTAAAATACTCTAAAGCTGCCCATGGATGTTAGAAGGAATCCGTCAACAGGTTTTTGTTATGTAATCTGAGAGCAGCACGATGTAGGGGCAGACAGTGATTTTAGGGCTGTGATTTAATTGTAATAATATCAGTGTTTTATCAGCAGGAGATTATCACTACAGGAAATGGTGTCTCGTGCCTCCTAGTTCAACCCGCCCCCAGCACTGAATAGCAGCTTGTTGCCTATGCACAGAATACACAGAAAGCTGCCAGTCAGTGGTGTGGACGGGGTTATACACAGCTCAGCATTCAGAGAACTGCAGCAGAGAAAATTGTGAATGTATCACAACTAAGTGACACATCGTTGGAATTATGATTTCTGTCCCTATATTATGCTGCTGTCAGATTACATAGCAAAAACCTGCTGACAGATTCCTTTTAAAAGGTTTATCAAGCACCCTTCACCTCCACATCGGGGAGATTAGAGGCATTACTGAGTGGCATTGATTGGCCCCTTGCCAGGTATTGCCAGGTGTTGTGTAGATATTGTATTCTAATTATTTGGAGAAGTGTAATTGTTGGAAACCACGTCACCTCCCAATGTGGAATTGAGAGGCACTGAATAATTCATTTATGTGATGCTGAGGGTAGTCGGGAGGTCCGAGGTTAGGTACCAGGAGGGCTCGTAGTACAGAGGGGTGAGACAAAGGCGTGGTCAGATAACAGTCTGGGGTTAAATGCCAGGAGGGTACGTCAAAACCAGGGAATACAAATGGATAGTCAGAGGCCAATTCCGGGGTCCAATACCTGAAGTCAGAGAAGTCAAAACAGAAGGGAAAATCCAGGAGAATAGTCACAACAGATACAAGGTCATTCCCAAGATCAGAAGTCAGACGCAGGGCTAAGCACACACCTATTTAGAGCAAAGCTACAATTGACTCTTACTACTAGCAGCTAGCCAGCTAAATATCCTGTAAATGATTAGGGGTGGGAGGCACCTGGGGAATCTTCCACAGATCAGACCAGATTGGCCAACAGGGCTGTCAATCAAAATGCTTGTTACGCTCACGCCCGGACTGTTTGGCGTGAGCGTGGTTAGTGGTCCCACTGGGCCACGAACCGAGGAGTGCCTGGAGGGGCGTGAATAGGGACCTCGCCAGATTCGACCACGAACACACGGCGGCTTAATTGACTCCGTGGTCTGAGGAGGGACGTGGGAGGTGGCCCAGGTGCTACTGCAGGTCAGACCCCGGTCACAGCTGTTGACCCACACCGGGGAATGCAGGAATGGGCAGGTTTGGCTGGTATGCAGACAGGCGGGTACTGGCAGGCACGGCTGGTATGCAGACAGGCGGGTACTGGCAGGTACGGATGGTATGCAGACAGGCGGGTACTGGCAGGTAGGTAAACAGGCTGGATAGGGACCAGTACAGACTGGGATACAGGAACAGAGCCGCAGGTGCGGGGGACAAGCGGAGCAGAGCAGAGCCGCAGGTGCAGAGGACAAGAGGAGCAGAGCCGGTGCGGAGGACAAGCGGAGCAGAGCCGCAGGTGCGGAAGACAAACTGAGCAGAGCAGAGCTGCAGGTGCGGAGGGCAAGCGGAGCAGAAAAGAGCTGCAGGTGCGGAGGACAAGCAGAGCAGAGCCGCAGGTGCGGAGGGCAAGCAGAGCAGAGCCGCAGGTGCAGAGGGCAAGCAGAGCAGAGCCGCAGGTGCAGAGGGCAAGTGGAGCAGACCAGAGCCGCAGGTGCGGAGGGCAAGCGGAGCAGAGCAGAGTAGAGCCGCAGGTGCGGAGGGCAGGAAAGGGCTCTGTTCACATGGAACAGACAGGGACAAGGAAACACGGGAAGATAACTAGAACACAGGAGGTAGATACGGAGGCAGGGAAATGGGACAAGCAGAACCAGATACACACAAGGTACTTGCAATGCAGTAGCGAGTGGACACAAAACTCACAAACAGAAGTACAGAGACAACGAGTGGGAGTTAGGTACTGGTTCAGACACTGCAGAAAAAGGGAAGGATCGGACATAGAGACAAACAGGTAACGGGCTAGGACACAGTTCAGACAGGAACTGACACAGGAATGATATACAGGAACGAGCCTGGGCATTCAGCCCCCAGGTGGTGGAAATAGACCAGAAGTCACAGATACAGGTAACAGGCCTGGGTACTCAGCCCCCAGGGTGGCGGAAACAGACAAGATTCAGGACAGGACCTGGCAACTCACAGTTGCACAGAACACACTGAAAGAAAGTGTTGCTCAGGCACCTCCCACTGGGTGGAGGAGGTTTAAGTATCCAGTGACTCATAGCAATAGGCTGGGGATGCATTAGGACTGCGCACACTATAACTTTAAGAATCAGGAAGTGCCAGCTCCGCCACCCTAAGCCAGCAGACAAGAGACACGCACACAGCAGGTAGAGAAGCACAGTGCACAGCCTGGACTGGTAGGTAAGTTGGCAGTCTTGCATGGTGGGATATGGTGAGCCATGCCAGCACGCCACCTGGGATGTTACAATTCTGACAGCCCAGCACACCCCAGGATCAGATTGGATGACTGGACTGTCACTCACAAAACCAACAGTCCAGCACACCACAGATCCCATAGGGTGGCTGAGCTGTCACTCACAGCATCCTTAGGCCACCATCAGTTATGAAACCGTGACAATTAAACCATTTTTTGCTCGATCAGTATATCATAAATGGAAATGGGGAGGATCATTTTAAACTATTTCTAATTATGTTATTGGTAGTTATATATTTTGATAACTTTGCCGTCCTACGCGAAGTTAAGAATTTTATGACGTTATTATTCTTGGTATCTTCAAATGAGTGAGACAAAATGTCCACAATGTTCTTTGTTAGACATACTCTAATATTCTGCCTAGAAATGCAGACTAACAAAATCCCTAACAAGTCAAAAGTTTACATAAAACACAAACTTAACAAGATGGTGAGTGCACCTTTCACTCATGTGTGTTTTATGGATCAGTGCACATGGGCAGCTCTGAAGCCGCCGTCTGAAATCCTATCCTTTAGGGGTTTTGTGGTGAACCTTCGAGATGAACCATAGCACAGAAGGAAGAAAAGGTCTATAGGGCAGATAGTTAAAAAAAAAATCATGTAAAACTGCAAAAAATATCACTCCGCATGGTCTATTTCCTAATTCCTTGCTTTATTCTTATATCCGATCCTTTTTATTTCATAGCTGTTCATTTATTTAGAGTTTTCTTCCGCGCAGGAAACAACACCTGCTCATGTTTGTAACAACTGTCAAAGTGGTTTGCATAACACATGCAGCGGGAGATGGAGCCATTGAAAGCCAACGAAAACCTTGACATGCAAGAGGAGATTAAATGCTGACATGATGTGGCTGGTGTTTTAAGCTTTCTTTCTTTCATCCTCAACTTACAAACAATTCACTGAAGGCAGCAAATTCCCATTATCGCCTCAACTGCACATTCCAGATATTTTTTCAAAACCTTTTGGGTTCTTTAATTTTGCGAGCAGCGGTGGTTACTGTTTTATAGAAATTGCTTTGGATGGAAATTAAGCCAGAAGCTTTTATTCGACTGTTCTTTATGGTTATTTACATGCTGTTTTATTTGTCATTTTTAGAGCTTTATGATTAATGTTTTTGTCAGTTTGCACAACTGATAGCTCCTGGGTGCCAATTGAACATCTATAATAGCACCTCTATCTATGCTGGTGTCTTTTTTGGTGGCAAGTGGACCTTTAGTCGTTCTCGGATACTAAGGACTAAGTGCAGCTGATGCTTTGACCTCTCCTATAGATGCATCCCTGCTTCCAAAATCCAATTTTTATACTGCTGTTCCTAATATGGGATCTAGTTTTGGGCACCACATTCTAAGAAGGATATTGGGAAGTTATAGTCAGTTTAAAGGCGACAACTAGACCATTACGTGGGATAAAAGTTCTCTCCTATGGTGAGAGTTTGTAAAAGTTGGGCTTTTTTAGCTTCGATAAAAGACATCTCGAATGTATAAATTCCGGTGGGATCAATACAAAGAGCTGGCATATCACTTATTTCTTCCAATGACCTTACAAAAGACCAGGGGGCACTCAATACGGGTGGAGGAAAGGCGATTCCAGCTGCTAAATAGGAAAGGGTTCTTTCCAGTTAGAGCTTTCGGAATGCTCAACCACAAGAGGTAGTAATGGCGGAAACAATATAGCCGCATTTGTAAAAGGGCTGAATGCTTTTCTCAAGACAAATGGCATTGCGGGTAATAAATAATCTAGATATAGAGAATGTAGGACTGGTGAGAAAAGGTGAACTTGATGGAGAAATGTCTTATTTCAACCTATGTAACTATGTAAATTGTCAATCCTTCCAGTGTGTGGAGGTATAAATAAATATATATATAAATAAATTAATATAAATAAACATCATAAGGTTCAGGATAGTAAATATCAGGATCAGTAAATCTCCCAACATATAAAATGATTCAGGTGGGTAGTGATGTGCCCACCTGGTTCCCATCATTGTGCCCTTCACTTTACATATGCACAATTGCAAGTACCACAGTCAATATTCTGTTCTTCCTCCCCCAGGGACTAATTAAAAGAATAGTATAGACCTAAGAGATTACATACCAGTCCCTTACAACATTCCCATAATGCAAATTACCAAAATGATCACTGAGCTGACTCTGAGCCAACATGGACTGCAAAGAAACTACAGCTCTGAAGCTAAAAAATGATGAATGCAGCTCTGCATAATACTAATAACACAGGCTGTAACTCGTGAGCTGAAATTAAAAGGGGTTGTCTGAGAGTTTAACATTGATGACTAGTGTTGAGCATTCCGATACTGTAATATCGGGTATCGGCCGATATTCGCGGTATCGGAATTCCGATACTTAATTCCGATACTTTGACAATATCGGATACCGGAATCGGAAGTTCCCATAATGCCTGTGCTCTGCAGTGTCTCTGAAGGATGACAAGCTGGATGGCAGCGCTCAGCTGAGATCCAGCCTGTCATCAGAATGCCATCCCAGCGTGGGAGAATTCTCCTGATTGTTTAAAAGCCGGCGGTGTTAGAACCTTGCTGTTAGGTTTTTTTTCCTTTGCTGGTCACATGACCTTGTTGGCCTATTTAATCCTGCTCCGCCCTTCTGGCTTTGCTGGACTTCATTGTATATCTACTTTCTAGCTAGCCTGTGCTCTGTATCTAGCTCTGTTAGTTTGCTTGGTCTACGGACCTCTATGTTCTATCTATTTTGTTTGTTCGTCTGTCTGCTACTATTTCTGTTAGGAGGTGTCCCATATTCCTCCCAGTCCTTAGTACTTGTAGGGATTCCCTCCCCACATCTATAGGTCTCCGTACAGACTAGATTAGGACTTTAGCAGGTCTGATCGCAGGATCAGGTTCCCTGTTACATCGTAGGGATTCAGCTGAGTCCTATAGTAGGGACAGATCTCCTCTCTTTCCTTAGCTTTGGTAGCAGAACATAACAGTAAGTCCAGCCTGCAAATTCTCTAAGGAAAGATTTTTTTTTTTTTTTTTGTTCCATCATGGTGTCGGTTCAGGATTTGGCTAAACACCTGCAGGGACTCTCTCTGGAAGTGGCCGAGCTCCGTCAGCACGTGAGTAACTGTCCTGGAGCATATTTCTTGGAGCCTAAGGTATGTTTGCCGGATTTATTTTTTGGTGAACATCGAGAATTTTTTTCATTTAAAAATGCTTGCTTATTGTATTTTCGTTTGAGACCCAAGTCCTCTGGGGATGAATCCCAGCGCGTAGGGTTCATAATGTCACTTTTGCGCAAAGAGCCTCAGGAGTGGGCCTTTTCTTTGCAACCTAGTGATACATGCTTCAGATCAGTGGATAGTTTTTTTTCTGCTTTAGGATTATTATATGATGATCCTGACCGTGTGGCATCAGCTGAGACTGAGTTGAGACGTTTAAAACAAGGATCAGGTAATGTGGAAAAATATTGTACTCATTTTCGTCGTTGGTCCACTCAAACAGGGTGGAATGATTCTGCTCTGAAAAGTCTATTTCTTGCTGGGCTCAGTGAAAGGGTTAAAGACCTGCTAATTGCTTATCCTACACCTGAGGATTTGCAACAGGCTATGCAATTAGCTATACGGGTGGATAGAAGACTGCGTGCTAGGGTTAATGAGAGCAAATCCTCTGCTATGTCAGTTTCTGGTTATGATAATGTGTGTACTAACAGTGGTGAACCGATGGAGATTGGATCGGTGGCACCTCGCTCTCAAGAAAAAGACCGTCGTTTTTCGGAAGGCTTGTGTTTCTATTGCGGAAAATCTGGTCATTTGATTAAAGGCTGTGAGCTTCGTATGAAGAAAGAAAAAAAAATGGTCAGTCACGCCCGTATTGCCTGTTTAAATTCCAAGGGTATATTTTTAGCTGCTTCCACGATTGCTCAGGAAAAATTAATGGAATTTCGGGTGTTTGTTGATTGCGGGTCTACACTGAATGTAATTGATGGGGGATTCGTGGAAAAACTCAATTTAAAACCTGAACCTTTATCATCCCCCATTGCTGTGGTTTCTGTGGATGGCTCCCCTTTGAAGAATATTACTCTCAAGGTCAGTGAATTTCCTCTCACTATTAATGGTGTTCACCATGAGAAATTGGATTTGGTAGTGTTGAATAACTTGCCTTCTCCAGTAATATTGGGTTTGCCCTGGTTAAAATTTCACAATCCTGTACTGGATTGGTCTACCAGTGAAATTAAATCCTGGAGCCATAAATGTTATGACAAGTGTTGTAACGGGCGTATTGCAGCTTTGGATAGGGGAGAATTGCCTGTTCCTATTCAGGATTTTTGGAGAGTTTTTTCTGAGAAAGAATCGCAGGTTTTGCCTCCCCATAGAGACTATGATTGTTCTATTGAATTTGTCCCTGGAGCGACTCTTCCTAAAAGTCGTTTATTTAACCTTACTATTCCTGAGAGGAAGGCTTTGGAGGAATACATACAGACAAGTTTGGCCGCCGGTCACATTAGGCCCTCTAAGTCTCCTGTGGCGGTTGGATTTTTTTTTGTAAAAAAAAAGGACGGCGGTTTACGTCCTTGTCTGGATTTTCGTGAGATTAACAAAATTACGGTACGCAATCCTTACCCACTGCCATTGATTCCTGATCTGTTTAACCAGTTATTGGGGGCCAAGTGGTTCTCTAAAATTGACCTTAAGGGGGCATACAATCTGTTGCGCATGAAGGAGGGTGATGAATGGAAGACTGCTTTTAACACTCCTGTGGGTCATTTTGAGAATCTGGTTATGCCTTTTGGTCTTACTAATGCTCCTGCATTTTTTCAGAATCTGATTAATGACATCCTTAGACCTTTGATCGGTAAAAATGTGGTTGTGTATTTAGATGACATTTTGATTTATTCGCCAGATCTGGAGTCTCATTGGCGGAGCGTGCGTGAGGTATTACAGTTATTAATGGACAATTCGCTTTTTGCTAAGCTGGAGAAATGTGAGTTCGCTGTACAGAGAATTAGTTTTTTGGGCTACATTATCTCCAGCAAAGGTTTTGAGATGGATCCGGTTAAGGTTCAGGCTGTGCAGGAATGGCCTAGGCCTATTGGTTTGAAATCGATACAGAGGTTTTTGGGTTTCGCCAATTACTATAGAAAATTCATAAAAAAATTTTCTAGTATTGTCAAACCTCTGACTGATCTCACCAGGAAAGGTGCTGATGCGGTTCAGTGGTCTTCTGAGGCCATTGAAGCTTTTGTGTATCTCAAGGAGAGGTTCACCTCTGCTCCCATCCTTATGCAGCCTGATGTTACTAGGCCGTTTTTGGTTGAGGTTGATGCTTCCTCTGTGGGGGTTGGCGCAGTATTGTCTCAGGATAACGGGGATGGATTACATCCCTGTGCCTTTTTTTCAAAAAATTTTTCGGAGACTGAATTGAATTACGATATTGGTAATCGGGAATTATTGGCTATTAAACTCGCATTTGAACACTGGCGCCACTTCTTGGAAGGTGCGGAATTTCCCGTTCAGGTTCTTACGGATCATAAAAATCTGATATATCTTGATGCTGCCAAGCGCCTGAATGCCCGTCAGGCTAGGTGGGCACTGTTTTTCTCGCGGTTTAATTTCTCCGTTACTTACATCCCTGGTACTAAGAATGTTAAGGTGGATGCCTTGTCTCGCAGTTTTTCTCCCATAGTCGGTGCTGAGAAAGAGGAAAACATTTTACAAGAAGGTGTTGTGATAGCTGCTTTAGACTCCGTTTTGGAAGATGAGATTCTTAAGGCTCAGGAGAATGCCCCATCTAACAATCCTCATGGGAGGTTGTTTGTGCCTGGGACCTTTAGGAGAGATTTGTTTGTTGAGTGTCACGAATCTCGGTTGGCAGGTCATCCCGGAATCTCTGAGACCAAGAGACTGGTGGGTCGCAGTTTTTGGTGGCCTGGATGGCAGAAGGAAGTCATTAAGTGGGTGCGCCAATGTACTATATGTGCTAGATCTAAGTCCTCACATACTCCTGCTGCGGGGTTACTTTGTCCTTTGGAGGTCCCCAGTGCTCCTTGGACACATTTGGCTATGGACTTTATAACTGACCTTCCCCCCTCTGAGGGTTTTACTGTCATCTGGGTGGTCGTGGACCGTTTTAGCAAGATGTGTCACTTGGTTCCCTTCGTCAAACTGCCCTGCGCTAAAACTCTCGCTAAGGCCTTTGTCAAGGAAATTGTCAGACTTCATGGCGTTCCTACTGACATTGTTTCTGATAGGGGTCCTCAGTTCGTGGCTCGTTTTTGGCGTGCCTTTTGTGACAGGTTGGGAATTCATTTGTCGTTTTCGTCCGGATATCATCCTGAATCTAATGGCCAGACAGAAAGGAAAAACCAGGATGTTGAGCAGTTCTTGCGTTGTTTTGTGGCAGACAATCAAGAGGGGTGGTCTGAGTTTCTGCCACTTGCCGAATTTGCTCTGAACAATCATACATCTTCTTCTGCTGGTTGTTCGCCTTTTTTTTGTTGTTCTGGGAGACATCCGTCGTTTGGGTCGTTCTCCAAGTTGGGATCTGCCGTGCCTGAGGAGGAGAATTTTTCCGGTGATTTGGAAAGAGTTTGGACGGATGTGCGTGGTAATCTTCAGGAGGCCAACAGAAAATCTAAAGACTACTTTGATAGGAAACGACAGGAGGTTTTGTTCGCTGTTGGTGACATGGTTTGGTTGTCCTCTAGGAATCTGCGGTTGAGGATTCCTTCTAAGAAATTGGGTCCCAAGTTTGTAGGGCCCTTTAAGGTGCTTCAGGTTGTCAACCAATCTGCTGTTAGGTTGGAGGTTCCTACCTCCTGGAGAATTAATCCGGTCTTTCATGTCTCTCTGTTAAAAAAAGCTGTTGTGTTGGATGGTGACGCCTCTGCCTCTGTTCCTCCGGTGGTGGAGGACGGGGAATATGAAATTTCTCGCATCCTTGACTCTAGACGGTATAGAGGTAGTTTGCAGTATCTTGTGGCCTGGAAAGGTTTCGGACCCGAGGATAACTCTTGGGTGAGGTCAGATGATGTTTCCGCGTCCAGACTTATCAGAGCGTTTCACAGGAGATTTCCTGATAAGCCTGGTCCTAGGGGATCCGGAGGATCCTCTTAGAAGGGGGGGTACTGTTAGAACCTTGCTGTTAGGTTTTTTTTCCTTTGCTGGTCACATGACCTTGTTGGCCTATTTAATCCTGCTCCGCCCTTCTGGCTTTGCTGGACTTCATTGTATATCTACTTTCTAGCTAGCCTGTGCTCTGTATCTAGCTCTGTTAGTTTGCTTGGTCTACGGACCTCTATGTTCTATCTATTTTGTTTGTTCGTCTGTCTGCTACTATTTCTGTTAGGAGGTGTCCCATATTCCTCCCAGTCCTTAGTACTTGTAGGGATTCCCTCCCCACATCTATAGGTCTCCGTACAGACTAGATTAGGACTTTAGCAGGTCTGATCGCAGGATCAGGTTCCCTGTTACATCGTAGGGATTCAGCTGAGTCCTATAGTAGGGACAGATCTCCTCTCTTTCCTTAGCTTTGGTAGCAGAACATAACAGGCGGGCGGTAAAAAGCCGCCGGCTTTTAAACAATCACACAGCCCCATACTGCTTCCCCGCAGCCTCCCACCCCGATCCTCCGCTCCCCTCGCCACCTCCCATCCCGATCGTAAGCTAGGACCGGGCGGGGAGCGCAGCACCAAGGAGCGAAGGCCCCGGGCGGGGAAGCCGGCAATGAAAAGACTTCACCGCCGGCTTTCCCGTTCTGTGCTGCGCTTTCCCGCCGGTTATTTCAAATGAACAGCTGAGGTATCAGGTGATGCCGATCAGCTGTTCATTTGAAGTCGCCGCGGGGCCCTCAGAGGGTTCATGTGAGTTCATGCTTGACTGCATGAACTCACATGAACTTTCCCACGGCCGCACAGGTCAGCCTCACCTCCCAGACCATCAGCCCGTCATGATTAGTGTGTGTGCGGGGTGTGTGTGCGGGGTGTGTGTGCGGGGTGTGTGTGCGATGTGTGCGGGTGTGCGCGGTGTCTGTGCGATGTCTGCGAGTGTGTGCTGTGTCTGTGCGATGTGTGCGGGTGTGTGCGTGCAGGCAGACATAGGCCGATGTGACACTACTACTCCCATCGGCCTATGTCTGTCCCCCGTCCACTCCTGCCAGCAGGATCAGCTCGATGGGAGCAGTAGTTCCCATCAGACTGATCCTGCTATTTAAATTGCCCTACTGTGTCCCCAATAAATTTTAAATACATGTCATTGGTGGCCAGTGGTTACCTACAATAAATTAGTTCATACATTACCTGTCCCCGCCGATCGCCACCTAAAATAAAGTCAAAAATAAAAAACTACACCTATACTCACCTAGACACCTAATTCCCCGAAGCCATCGATCTCCTGTAATAAAATATAAAATAATAAACCACAACCTTATCCTTACCCCTCCGTAGTAGTCCACGAGTGTCCCACGATGATCTCCAGTTCAGAGCAGCCACATAGAATGTGACCGCTCTGAACCGCTGCCGCCGCTAGAATGACGGGGCCGTAAGGGTTCACCGGAGTTCAGGCAGCGCTGCTCCGGTTAGCTCCTTTACGGCCCTGCTGTATCGTGAGAAATTCCCACGGTACAGCAGTGCCGTAAAGGAGGTCTCCGGAGCTGCGCTGCCTGAATGCACTCCGGTGACCTCAGTCAGTGGCTCCCGCTGCCGGGAGCGGACGTGTTCCCGGCAGCGTGAGCTTACAGCAGCCATGACAGCTGTCACCATCTCCAGATGTGACAGCTGTGCATGGGAGATCAGCGCAGGAACGTGGACAGGTAACTATTATTTTTAGTAAACTAAGAATTAAATAAAATGGTGTGTTTTATTTCAAATAAATTATTTTTTTCTGGGTGTAGTGTGTTTTTTCTTTTTAACACTTTGTAGGTTAGTAATGGGGGTGTCTTATAGACGCCCATCATTACTAACCTGGGCTTCATGGCAGCTGGCTCTGACATGAACCCCAGCCCTATTACCCCCTGCCACCGCACCAGGGCAGCGTGGAAGAGTGAGGCTAAGTGCCAGAATTGGCGCATCCTATGGATGCGCCATTTCTGGGGCGGCTGACGGCTGGTGTTTCTAGCCTGGGAGGGGGCCATTATTCATGGCACCCTTCCTGGGCTATTAATATCAGCCCCCAGCTGTCTGCCTAGCCTTTGCTAGCTATTAAAATAGGGGGGACCCCACGTCATTTTTTTGGGGGGGTCCCCCATTTTAATAGCTAGTAAAGGCTAGGTATTCAGCTGGGGGCTGATATTAGTAGCCTGGGAAGCTCCGTGGGTATTACCCCCTTCCCAGGCTTCAAACATCTGCCCCAGCCGTCTGCTTAACCTCCGCTAGAGACTAAAATTATGGGGGATCCCACGTCATTTTTTTTTTAAATAAATCCTTTATTTTAACACTAAATGACATTTGAGGAGTTAATAAAGATGCAGTCCCTAAATTATTATTTATTTTTTAATAAATTTTTCCCAAAACTTTTGACGTGGGCTTCGCCATATTTTTGTATGCCAGCCAGGTACAGCATCCAGCTTCTATGAACGCGTCATTTTCCGGGGCGGCTGCGGACTGCAATTTTCAGCGGGGGGGGGAGGGGGCAGAAAGCTTGGGCCTCCCTGCGCTGCTGATTCCATCACCCAGCTGCCTAGTTGTACCTGGCTGGACACAAAAATAGGGAGAAGCTCCACGTTTTTTTTTTTTTTAATTATTTCATGAAATTCATGGAATAATTAAGAAAAAAAGGGCTTCCCTATATTGTTGTGTACAACCAGGTACAAATAGGCAGCTGGTGGTTGGGGGCAGCCCGTTCCTGCCTGCTGTACCTGGCTGGACACAAATATAGTGCAAAGCCCCACGTCAATTTTTTTTAATTATTTCAGGAAATTCATGAAATAATTAAAAAAAAATTATGTGGGGCTTCGCCCTATATTTGTGTCCAGTCAGGTACAGCAGGCAGGAACGGGCTGCCCCCAACCACCAGCTGCTTATTTGTACCTAGCCGGACACAACAATATAGGGAAGCCCTTTTTTTCTTAATTATTCCATGAATTTCATGAAATAATTAAAAAAAAAAATACGTGGGGCTTCGCCCTATATTTGTGTCCAGTCAGGTACAGCAGGCAGGAACGGGCTGCCCCCAACCACCAGCTGCCTATTTGTACCTGGCCAGACACAACAATATAGGGAAGCCCTTTTTTAAAAAAATTATTTCATGAAATAATTAAAAAAAAATTGACGTGGGGCTTCGCACTATATTTGTGTCCAGTCAGGTACAGCAGGCAGGAATGGGCTGCCCCCAACCACCAGCTGCCTATTTGTACCTGGTTGGACACAACAATATAGGGAAGCCCTTTTTTTCTTAATTATTCCATGAATTTCATGAAATAATTTAAAAAAAAAATGCGTGGGGCTTCGCCCTATTTTTGTGCCCAGCCAGGTACAACTAGGCAGCTGGGGGCTGGAATCTGCAGCGCAGGGAGGCCCAAGCTTTCTGGGCCACCCCCGCTGCAAATTGCAGTCCGCAGCCACCCCGGAAAATGGCGCGTTCATAGAAGCGCCATCTTCTGGCGCTCTACCCAACTCATCCAGGGCCCTGGTGCGGTGGCTCACTGGGTAATAAAGGGGTTAAGGCCAGCTTGGCATTATCAGCTGGCCCTAAGCCCGAAATTCATGGGGTCACGCCAATATTAGACATGACCACCATGAATTTCTAGTAAAGTATTTAAAAAAAACACAACACCCAGAAAAAAGTCCTTTAATTGAAATAAACACACAATTCTTTATTGTTCTAAATTAAACCATACTTACCATCACGCCCATTCCAGCTGAAGCCAACGATCTCCTGCAATAAAAGTAAAATAATAAACCAACATCATCCTTACCTTTCCATGGTTCCCACGACAGCTTCAGCTCTGCTACATCGAGATGACAGGCTGGACCGCAGCAGAACGCTGCCATTCAGCCTGTCATCCCGAAGACACTGAGAAGCGCAGGCATGCTTGCGCTCCTCAGTGTCTGGCTGTGACGGCATAAAGATGAGCCGAGGTCATGTCCAATGAACTCAGCTCACCTCATGCACGTCACTGACAGCGTGGGAAAATTCTCCTGCACTCAGCGCTTCAGCGTGAGAATTTTCCCACGCTGTCAGTGACGTGCATGAGGTGAGCTGAGTTCATTGGACATGACCTCGGCTCATCTGGATGACGTCACAGAGAGACACTGAGGAGCGCAAGCACGCCTGCGCTTCTCAGTGTCTGCGGGATGACAGGCTGGATGGCAGCATTCTGCTGCGGTCCAGCCTGTCATCTCGATGTAGCAGAGCTGAAGCTGTCGTGGGAACCATGGAAAGGTAAGGATGAGGTTGCTTTATTATTTTTCTTTTATTGCAGGAGATCGTTGGCTTCAGCTGGAATGGGCGTGACGGTAAGTATGGTTTAATTTAGAACAATAAAGAATTGTGTGTTTATTTCAAGTAAAGGACTTTATTCTGGGTGTTTGTGTTTTTCTTTAACTTTGACTATGGGGTTAGTAATGGGGGTGTCTTATAGACGCCTTTCCATTACTAACCTGGGCTTGATGTCAGCTGGCATTATAAGCTGACATCAACCCCAGCCCTATTACCCCCTGCCACCGCACCAGGGCAGCGTGGAAGAGCGAGGCTAAGTGCCAGAATTGGCGCATCCTATGGATGCGCCATTTCTGGGGCGGCTGACGGCTGGTGTTTCTAGCCTGGGAGGGGGCCAATATTCATGGCACCCTTCCTGGGCTATTAAAATCAGCCCCCAGCTGTCTGCCTAGCCTTTGCTAGCTATTAAATTAGGGGGGACCCCACGTTATTTTTTGGGGGGGGGTTCCCCCATTTTAATAGCTAGTAAAGGCTAGGTATTCAGCTGGGGGCTGATATTAGTAGCCTGGGAAGCTCCGTGGGTATTACCCCCTTCCCAGGCTTCAAACATCTGCCCCAGCCGTCTGCTTAACCTCCGCTAGAGCCTAAAATTAAGGGGAACCCCACGCCAATTTTTTTTTAAATAAATCCTTTATTTTAACACTAAATGACAAGTACAGTAATCAACACTGTCACTGTACTTCATATATATGTGACTGACATGTTTCTATCTATCTAATCTATGTGTGATTCTCTATTCTTTCTATTCTAAATTGTCGGGTACAGATGCTGAATTGCCGGCCGGCTTTCTTAAAGAGACGGTGCACGAAAACACTAATATTTTTTAAAATAAATCCTTTACACTAAATGACAAGTACAGTAACCAACACTGTCACAGTACTTCATATATATGTGACTGACATGTTTCTATCTATCTAATCTATGTGTGAAGCTCTATTCTTTCTGTTGTAAATTGTCGGGTACCGGTGAATGCCACTGATGAATTGCCGGCTTTTCATGTCATTCTACATTATTCTTAGTTGTTTTACTTCATGTAGAATTAACCTACAAGGAAAGAAAGGGTTTATTTTCATTCCGATATTTGTGTCCCATTGACTTGCATTGGTTTCCGGTATCGGAATCGGCGATATCCGATACTTTTTGGGTATCGGCCCGATCCAATCCGATACGATATTTCCTGATATCGGAAGGTATCGCTCAACACTATTGATGACCTATCATTATTAGAGGTCATTGATTGTATAGTAGCTGTGGTCAGGTACTGCACATCCACCCCCTGTTCAAATCAGTAGGGGGTGATTCTACAGTACCCAGCCTCGGCCACCATTCCGTCGACAGAGCTGCGCAGTTCCGCAATTGAGCAGTTCCAGCTGCCGCCGACCCCGAGAACAGCTGATCGTGAGGGGTGCTGGATGTTGGACCCCCACCAATCAGACATGGATGACATATCCTAAGGATATACTGTACCATCAATATTAAAGTCCTGGACAACCCCATTAAATGAATATTACAAAGTTACTTATGGGGTGGTCTGTTAGCTCCAGATGACTGCTCAAACCAAGCACAGATGCTCGTTACATCCTTGGCATGGCCAAATAGCTCAGTGCACCTTCCCTCCTTCTTGATTGACAGCTTTGTCTTTACCGGACTCAGAAGGGTGACGATAGATGAAAAACAAGTCTGTGGAAAGGTGAACTGTGTGGCCACGCCAAGGCCACGCACCGAGTGCCTTTGCTTGGTTTGACCAGTCATTTTGTGCCAACAGACTCCCTTTAATTTAGCACATAGATTAAATATATGCATGGATATAACATGATGTATACGATGGTTTGTAAGTGACATGGACGTATTCTCACTCATCTCGCCCCCTACTGCACTGAACTCAGTGTAATCTGGTGAATTTTTCAGGGAATAAACCGTGTAATCAGCTTCTGCATCCAGATCCCAATTGGTTAATTGTAGTAATGGGCGCTGTCTCATGCTTGGGAAGAAAAAAATCCCTGATTACAGCATCTTCTCTGGTCTCTGTGTGATGGGGAGATTCATTCCAGATGGCGGGGACCTTTAATCTTCAGAAACAACTGTGCAGATTTGAGTTACATTAAGGACCAGTGGAGATTAAACAGGACTGCTATAAATATCATGTATAGTCCTTGTCCGGGCAAGGGAACAATGGCTGCAGCCATCACTCCGTACCTGAGGATTTATGCAGCGTCGGAGCCATGAGCCTGAGAATCGGACTCCTGTTACAGTCGTGGATTTTATGGGAATGTCCTGGTCACTGATGTGCAATTTCTCCGACATCCTGGAATCAGGATATGTGCACCCGTTCCCCATTGATTACTGTCATATCATTTTTACATGACACTTTTTGAGCCTTCCCATAGTGTCCCCTAAAGCAGTGGTCGGCAAACTTTTTTGCACCAGGGACCGGCTTTAAGCAAGACCAGTTTTCAATGGCCCGGTGGGGGTGGGGGCGGGGCTTTGGTCAAATGTGGGTGGGGTCATGGAGGGGTGGAGCTTAGTGCATACTTATCATATAATTATGACATTTATAATGAGAATGTGATTCAACTTACCATAGGTTCAGAATGAGTGGGAGCACCAGGCTTGTTTCCCTGGATCAGTGGGAGCACTGGGCTTGTTTTCCTGCAACAAGACGGTCCCATCTAGGTCCCATCTGATGATGATGACCACTACTGCTGCTACTGGACACAGCCACTGCTGCTATGAATTTTCACTGTTATTTGCTTTTTTCACTTTAACCAGAAAATCTGCTGCTGGGCCGCACGACACCAGAACACAGCTACAGGAGTCATAAGGGTGGGACACCTGACGTCATATCTAGCTGCCCATTAGCATCCAGAGCCCCTCCCCCTCCAACTCGCAGCTAGCAGGAGGGGAAGGAGCGCTGGACACACATGACCTGCTTGTCCCTGCTCCTGCCTGAGCACATTCTGCGAGTAGGGCCACATGGCTAATTATCTATTCACTGCCAGTCCCTCCTCCTCTTTTCTTATAGGCTACTGATCACATGCTGGCTTTCTCCCTGCTGATCCTCTACAACTGTCAGCGGCGCCGCGGACCGGCTGAAAAACCCCAACGGCCCGGTCCTGGTCCGCGGACCGGCGGTTGGGGACCTCTGCCCTAAAGGATAGCAAGATACTGTACTGCTGTGCCAGTGATGACACATAATACACCGCCATAATATAACAAGTACCCATTACCACCACAAAAAACACCAAAAGTACCCCCATAAGTATTAGTCACTCTAATCCCTTGAAGGGGTTGTCCATTACTAAATTATTTTTTACTATGAGTCAAAAAACTAACTAATTAGCAACTACCTGCCTGTTCTATCCAGTGCTGACTCAGATCAGTCACCGACCGCTCCTTCTCCTCATCAACAGAGCCATTCTTTCTCTTCCGGGCTTCTCTGTTGATGGGGCATCATTTCCGACAACATGCAGATTGATAGCCGGCTTCCCGCAGTTAGGCAGTGGGGAGCCGGTTGTCAATCAGCATGACGTTTGCAGTCACGCCCCGTCAACAGAGCAGAGCGGAAAAGGAAGAGCTGCTTTGTCGAAGTGACGTCAGCTGAAGTCTCGGAAGCAGCTGTTTGCAACCACTTTGTGCCGGCAGAGATCGGCACCGGGCACAACATGTAGGTAGTTAGCAACTGCCTGCCTGTTAGCTCTTAGACCCATAGTAAAAAATTTACATAATCCTGGATAACCCCTTTAACTGATAAGAACATAGTCTCCTTAAAGGCAAAGTATCATCAGCAAACTACCTCTTTTTTAAACCAGGTTTTTACGTTAAATATATATTTAAAAACACTTGACTTTTTATATATATATATATATATATATATATATATATATATATATATATATCACCATCTGTAAAAAAAATTATAAATATTGCAATTTCCACTGGTGCCATTTCAGACACTATGGCCCCAGACTCATCAAGACTAGTCGTTTTCACACTATTCTTAAAGGGGTGATTTATTTTTAATATACAGTGGTGCTTGAAAGTATGTGAACTGTTTAGAATTTTTTCATATTTCTGCATAAATTTGACCTAAAACTACATCAAATTTTCACAGAAGTCATTGTCAGAGATGGTTTTGGAACCTTTTCCAGCCTGGTGATCATTCATCAATAACGGTTTGTCCTTTGTTTGTGCCATGATACATATCCACAAATGTGTTGTGAAGATCAGACTTTAATAGATCCCTGTACTTTTAATAAAACAGGTCACCCACTCACACCTGATTGCCATCCCATTGATTGAAAAAAATTTATTTATTTGTTTGAGTTGATTCTTTTTATTTACTTTTAGGATTTGTGTGAAAATCTGATGTAGTTTTTGGTCAAATTTATGCAGCAATATGGAAAATTCGGGAGGTTATCAGTTTTGTTTAAAAGGGTAGCAATGTAAAACTCTGCTGTATTGTGCAGGTATCCCTCTATGCCCAATGCCCTGCAGCGTGAGAGTAGTCTGCGCACATTATAACCGATCTTACCGTATACAAGGAGCAGGAACAGTGTACAGTAAATGCGTTGCCCTTTACATAGGACCCAGAGGAGAAGATTACATATGAAATAGTAATAATGAGCCAGGAATGTGTCCTGCTTTATGTTTATATCTGTCTGTGTAATCCATGCGGGACCCTGAGAGCAAAACGGCCCTCAGCTACAATATGTAGAACACGGAGAAGATGTTCATCACATCATTCCTTCATCATGTACTAACGAGAAAATCTTCTCTATTTAGTTAAAGGTCCACAAATATTTTACCCAATTAAAAGGGAACTTGCCAGGACGATTTTATTACTGGAACTGGTGGTAGAGCTGTATAACTCATGAAAAAAAATCATATCTGTTTTGTAGTAATCTGAAGGGTCAGCGCTGAGAAGTCAAGCGTTGAAACCATATGCAAATAAGCCTGAATGTGCATGAGGGTGTGTCAATTTTTTCAGAGTGCATTGACACACCCCCTATGTGCTTCTGCTAATTTGCATGTGGCTTCAAAGCTTGATTTCTGGCACATCGGATTAATACAAAACAGGCATAATTTTTACTGATTTACTAAAAGCATTACATCACCAAACAACAAGATTCAGTACTAAAATAGCTGAAATTCTTCATGATGCAGCAATTTTTTTTTTCATTCCAAAACCCATAACTTACATTTTTAAATCAATGTAGTCGTATGACGGTTTATGTTTTAAAACATGGCGTGGGGTCCCTCCCATTTTTGATAACCAGCCATTCTAAAGCAAGCAGCTGGGGGCTGGTATTCTCTGACTGGGAAGGGGCCATGGATATTTGGCCTCCTCAGCCTAAAAATAGTAGCCTGTGCTTTTTTGGGGCGGCTGCGGGCTACTATTTTTAGGCTGAGGAGGGCCAATATCCATGGCCCCTTTCCAGTCTGAGAATACCAGCCCCAGCTGTCTGCTTTAGCCTGGCTGGTTATCAAAAAGTGATGGGGGACCCCATGCCCTTTTTTTTCTTTTTTAATTATTTAAATAAATAATTTAAAAAAAATGGATGGGGACCCCTCTATTTTTGATAACCAGCCAAGATATCAAGAATAGAGGGGACCTATTTCAATTTCAAAAGATCCGCTCTATATATAAAATACATTGAGAAGCTTTAATTCCTTTTTTGTTTCTTGGGTTTTCTTTTTATGACACTTGGCTAAGGAGACTAGGGGGCCAATTCACCCAGACTGGCAGTGTGCACAATCACACTATATCAGTCTTACTGAAATAGAAGGCGCGTCTTCTAATGTGTCTCTGTGCATTGTTCCAGAAATGTTTCTGGTGTACAAAATGCCGAAAATATTGATTAATTTGACGGATGTGTGCGGCCTTGCCACAGATCTGCCCGTTTCAGCAGAAGTGAGTCAAACTGATGTGAAAACGACAAAAGTTGCTAAATTTTTGCGCAGCTCCTGTTTTCAAAATTTTTAGTCCAGTTTTCTGGAGTAAAAGATCTGATGATTCAGCCCCTAGATTTCTATAAGGGGAATAGGTGACCTTATATCAGGAATATACACAAACACACACTGTATACAGTATATATATTGATTATTCCAAGATCTAAGTTTCCAGTAAATTGATGGAAGCCCACACTGAATCAAAAATGTAACTATACACGATGATACATTTGCTACCCCTCAAGCAAAAAGGGGGCCCAAAAGTTCCTTCTATCACATCTTAGGAGGAAAATACTATAATTTGCATGTGATTGAGTATACAGGAATATGTCCTATATACTAAATCAACAGTAATGGTCTTAAAATGATTCATTTATGTGCCTGGTAATGGCACAAGAATGGAGCAGATGGTTTTGTTGTCTTCCCCATTAAGTGAAGCGTGTAATGATTTACAGACAAATCGGAAAAAATTGTGGAAAAAGCCATACAGGCAGGTGTTCTGTGATATGGAATAATACCTTAGAGCACAATAAAATTATGACAGTGCCGTCTGTAAAGAAAGCAAGATTATTGTGAAGATGGTGGTGGTTTAGACAATGGAGACATATTGGGGACCTGAGCACCTGAAATATATAGAAATATGCATTGGTCGGATACCTATACTAAGGAATTGGTAAGGGGTATAGAAAAAAATGGCTTAGGAGATTTTCTGGATTGAGATGTTGAACTGTTGCCTAGTTTGGCCCAATGCTCTTTGGGTTAGGTATATGCAGCACGGCTTGATAAAGGGAAGCTATCATCAGAAAATGACCTATCTTTTAATTCTGTTTTTTTGCATTAAGTTTATTTTATTTTTTATTTAGTTTTCCTTATCACAATCTGTATATAAAAAAATAGAAATCTTGCAATTTTCACATCGGCCACTGGGGCTTATTTAGACTTATAACTTCCTGTTGTTTCAAGAAACAACACACGTACATTGGCGCAATGAACAGACTCAGACCCTATCTTTTGTATTGAGGCATTTAATGAGTGTATGCAAAGGGCATTGAAAAGGGAAGGAGAGGAAGTGAGCTGTGACATCGCCTATTGGGATTAGTGTTATCAGCTGTAAATAGAGGTGTTACCTGTGATTTAAATCCTGCCTCTGATGGTAATGAGTCTGCTGAAAACTCTTCCTTAAAGGACAGGAAGTTCCGAATTAAAAAAAAAAACATTGGGCAAAATTTAGGTGCCTATACACATTTGTGATTCCAATGAGGAAAGTAAAGTTAGCAACACTGGTGTTGACAATTTAGTAAGACTTTCAACCCGGCCTTTTCTCCATCTGGGACAATTCTTATTTTACCCAGAAATGCATTTGTGGGCAGGATTTGAGCGATTTCTGCTCCTCTTCAGCCCAGGACACCACAATTTTGCTGTCAATGTTTCTGAAAAATTGGGACAGTCCTAGCAAATTGAGGAGAGTTGACATTTATGGGAAGGTGGAGTATGGAGCTGTCAGACATTTCTCTGGGAAGAACAAAGGGGCTATGTGGTAATTCTCATCATCTGTCAGTGGAGAGTGAGGAGGCCACCATACCTGTTAGATGGTCAGCCTGTCCTGTCCAAATTGGTGCGTTCAGTTGACAATAATCTAATATTCTGCCTTGATCAAAGAAGATAGCTACTTATACAACATGGCTGCCAATAAAAAAAATACTTGAATGTTCTTGCCAACTTTTGGAAGTGATTGGAGAGACGATTTTGTAGTACTGCACACTAATTGGCTTTGTCAAGCTATTTTTGTGTAATCATGCTCCTTTTTTTTACAGAACATGACCCATCCATAGTGATTTGATACTCCCCATATCTTATGAACATTCAACACGAAACCTTCATCGGAGGAATAAGCATCACAGCGTATCAAGAAGTAAACCTTTTGGAAATTCTGCTTTTCTTGTAGTTTCGAGGGGTGCAGGAGATTTTTCTAAGATTCCGCAAGGTTTCACTTTTCTGGGTAGCTTAATGGATGTTCTTCGAGGGTTGGCTTGTCCAGTATGACAAAATGTCACTCAGCCAATTATATTACTCCCCACAATACATTAACAGTCTGGCCTTGTAATATGGAATTCAATAGGAACTGAGCTGCGTTTCTCAGCCATGGCCACTACACAGTGTACAGTGTTGTACCGGATTGGCTCCATTTACCGTCTACTTGATGAAAACAGTCGATCATTGGGGTACAAGTATCCGACCTCTACAGATCTGATAATGATGACCTGTCCCAAGGACAGGTCATCAATATCACAAGGCCAGGCAACCCCATTAAGTATCAATTCTCAACAAGACCACTGAAGCTTACGAGATATAGAAATCCAACTTGTCCTAACAAAAAAGTAGTACACACTAAATTATACCAAGGGTGCATGTGTATGACGGGCTTAGGAGTAAAGGTTGACATCTGAACAAGCATTTATCCGACAGCTATTGAAGCAGTATGGCCAGGGGTATAACTACAGTGGGTGCAATCGCACTCAGAACCCTAAAGCCTAAAGGGGCCCAAAAGGTCCCTTTGGCCCATATCAGATCATTTGTGATAGCTGGGGGGCCCGGTTATAGATTTTGCACTTGAACCCATAAGTTTCAAGTTATACCACTCTCTATGGCCATTTTAGTCCTAAGTGGGCCCAAAAGGTCCCTTTGGCTAATATCAGACCATTTGTGATAGTTGGGGGCCCTGTTAAAGATTTTGCACCAAGGCCCATAAGTTTCAAGTTACGCCACTGTCTATAGCCATCTTAGTCCTAAGTGGGTCCAAAAGGTCCCTTGGCCCATATCAGACCATTTGTGATAGTTGGGGGCCCTGTTATAGATTTTGCACCAGGGTCCACAAGCTTCAAGTTATGCCACTGTGTATGGTCGCCTTAGTCCTAAGGGGGCCGAAAAGGTCCTTTTGGCCCATATCAGACCATTTGAGATAGTTCGGGGCCTGGTAATAGATTACGCACCGGGGCCCACAAGCTTCAAGTTAAGCTACTGTCTATAGATGCCTTAGTCCTAAGTGGGCCCAAAAGGTCCCTTTGGCCCATATCAGATCATTTGTGATAGTTGGGGGCCCAGTTATAGATTTTGCACTTGAGCCCATAAGTTTCAAGTTATGCCACTGTCTATGGCCATCTTAGTCGTAAGTGCGCCCAAAAGGTCCATTTGGCCCATATCAGACCATTTGTGTTAGTTGGGGGCCCGGTTATAGATTTTGCACCAGTGCCTAAAAGCTTCAAGTAACGCCACTGTCTATGGCCACCTTAGTCCTAATTGGGCCCAAAAGGTCCCTTTGGCCCATATCAGACCATTTGCGATAGTTGTGGGCCCGGTTATAGATTTTGCACTTGATCCCATATGCTTCAAGTTATGCCACTGTCTATGGCCACCTTAGTCCTAAGTGGGACCAAAAGGTCCCTTTGGCCCATATCAGACCATTTGTGGTAGTTGGGGGCATGGTTATAGATTTTGCACGAGAACCCATAAGCTTCAAGTAACGCCACTGTCTATGGCCATTTTAGTTCCAAGTGTCCCCAAAAAGGTTCCTTTGGCCCATATCAGATCATTTGTGATAGTTGGGGGCCCAGTTATAGATTTTGCACTTGAGCCCATAAGTTTCAAGTTATGCCACTGTCTATGGCCATCTTAGTCGTAAGTGCGCCCAAAAGGTCCATTTGGCCCATATCAGACCATTTGTGTTAGTTGGGGGCCCGGTTATAGATTTTGCACCAGTGCCTAAAAGCTTCAAGTAATGCCACTGTCTATGGCCACCTTAGTCCTAATTGGGCCCAAAAGGTCCCTTTGGCCCATATCAGACCATTTGCGATAGTTGTGGGCCCGGTTATAGATTTTGCACTTGATCCCATATGCTTCAAGTTATGCCACTGTCTATGGCCACCTTAGTCCTAAGTGGGACCAAAAGGTCCCTTTGGCCCATATCAGACCATTTCTGGTAGTTGGGGGCATGGTTATAGATTTTGCACGAGAACCCATAAGCTTCAAGTAACGCCACTGTCTATGGCCATCTTAGTTCCAAGTGTCCCCAAAAAGGTTCCTTTGGCCCATACTAGACCATTTGTGATAGTTGGGGGCCGGTTATAGATTTTGCACCAGGGCCCACAAGCTTCAAGTTACACCACTGTGTATGGCCACCTTAATTCTTATATTTTGAAATCCATTGAAGATTTTTTAATTAATTAAAAATAAAATAATTCCAGCACAAGGCTCAATGGCTCAGCACAGCAGCCATGCTGGGATTTTTGGGTTCAGCACCAGTAATTGGAAATCTAAAGCCTTCACATACGGCTTCTAGATCTGTGGATAAACTTGATATCAAAACCGTATTTCATTGTGAGCTAATATGGACAAATCTTCATTAAAATTCTCCGCTGCAGCAAGAAGTTAAGTTAAAGCATATGATTTAGTGAAATGTCATTTATTTCCATGTCTGCTGAAGCTTTATAGGTTGTAAGTGATACTTCTGTGACACATGTAAAAAATTCCATGTGAATTATATTCCGCCTGAAATCATGCCAAGAAAAAGTGTAAGCCAACCCCGTAGTTACCAGAGTCTACGAATGGAAAGCCAGCCCATATCTGAAAAATGTCATCTTCCAGGACGCATAGATTTTGATTAAATTTACTATGATGTCCCATTTCATCATCTTGTCGCACACAATATTTTTCTACTGTCAAAAAGATTAGATTGGAATCCATTTTTTTTTTCTACTTTTCATGTAGGCTTGCAAATTTTGTTCTAAAAAAGGGGGAATAATGTACTCAAATAGCAGCTTCATACAGAAAGAAACTCAAGAAAACTGCTTACAAAGTTCTTTGTGCAATGCTACCCTGAAAGTCAAGCACTTACTGCAGCACGGCTTGTTAAAGGGAAACTATCATCAGAAAAATGACCTATCTTTTAAATCATTTTTTGCATTAAGTTTACTTTATTCTTTATTTTGTTTTCTTTATCACAATCTGTATATAAAAAAATAGAAATCTTGCAATTTTCACATCGGCCACTGGGGCGTATTTAGACTTTTAACTTCCTGTTGTTTCAAGAAACAACACATGTACATTGCCAACAATGAACAGACTCTGACCCTATCTTTTGTATTGAGGCATTTAATGAGTGGATGCTAAGGGCATTTAAAAGGAGGGAGAGGAAGTGAGCTGTGACAAGTCCTTTAAAGTATCTTAAAGAAGTGCAGAGTTAAAATGGGGCCACGACCTAATGTGTACAATTTTAGGCTATGTCCAATTTGCATGGTGTGCTATAGTTAATGGCTCGACCTGACAAATACCCATTAATCACTCCCGGAGCTATTCAGAATCATTGCTGTGTACCTACTCCCAGAATTATTCATCTTTCACGTGGAGGATCCAGTAATCGCTGCTCAGATTTATTTGGTGAACTGTGGATTATACATGACAGCCATTAAATGCAGAAAAGCAGCCGTCGCTGACATTCACGTCGCTTCCTTCTCGCGGCTTATGAGCCATGCGTAATTAAACTTCCCATTACAAATATTATTTACTTCTTCCAAACTGTTAACCACATTGACATTGCTTCCCTGCCCTTTATGGAAAGGGTTGAGGCTCATTTATTCAGAGCAAAGATTGTCTGCCATGAGACCCTCAAACAAAACACAGACCCTGCTTGACGTCAATTTACACCCATATTCCATCATTTTATATGTTTATATGTAGGAAGTATGAAAAGCGAAAAGTCCAATTGTCTTCCAAGTTAACCTTGTGCCTGGACAGACTGATGACTTTTCTAACAAAGGCTTTTATTAGAAGTCATCGGTTCATTATTCACTTGTTACTTCCCAAAATATTATGTTAATCTGATCCAAAAGTAGCTGCAACAAAAATCTTAGAAATGTACTCCCCTCTGTTCATCGCTCTCAGCTCAGAATTGGTCAAGAACTAAACTCTCTTCCATTCATAGAACACTATATTTTATACATCTTCGTGCAGAATTTACTTTATTGCTTATTTTTCATTCCGAAAGGCAAAGTTAAGAAACTTTGTAAATAGTCTTCATTAAAAAATCTGCTATAATTTTGCTGCTGCAGAGTCCTTTGTATAGCTGAGGACTCAGCAAAAAGATACAAATCCATAAGAGATCCTGTTCATGGCTCTGGTAGCTCTCGCTGTTCTCTTCATATCTTCCCTCAATGTTAGGGTTCGTTCACACTGCTGTATAACATGTGATGTTTTATCGGATAGCACTCGAGCCAATGTTATACTATGGGGCAATGCAGATGTGCCATTATTTTCTCATACCGATTCAGTATGAGAAAATAATTGCAGTATGCAGCGAATGCCATACTGCAATTATACTACAAACTCAGCCATACAAGTCTATGGGTGCGAGTGAAACATCGGACTGCACTCGGATGTTATCCGAGTGCAGTCCTATGTACTTGCACAGAGTCAATGAAGAAGATGGATAAGTTCTCTGTCTTCTCCGCAACCGTGCTGTGATTCTCTCATGTGAGAAAATCGGAGCACACTCTGGTGTCACTCGGATCAATCTATGACAGAGTTTTATCCGAATGTCATTAGCATAATCGGCCCAATTCTCTTGCAAAAAGGAATATACTCCAGAGTAAGCGAACCCTTAGAGATAGCAGCAGGCCTCCTACCAGTGATTGACCGGTCACTCTTTGTGAACTGCTCCCCTGGCTGAGATCTCGTGCAGACGTCATCATTTCCCGGTGCAGTACATGAGCAGTAACATCCTGATGAATGTTGCAAGAGCTGGACTATGCACCTGCGCATCTGCACATGTGCTGCCACGAGAATGATAGCATCTGTGTGATATCTCAGGTGGGGGAGCAGGTCACAAGGATTGAGATCTAGCGTAGGGGTTGTCTTCATCAGGGGGCGGTGCATGTGACTCGCCCCCTGGGCCGTGGGGCACTCGGAACCGGGCGATAGGGAGACGATGGGGGAAGTAGTGGCGACCCGGTCCCGTGGCTCAGGGTGGTCAGACCAGTGGCAGTCTTTTAGATGTTTTAAGAGATGTCCGACTACGCCACCCGTGGATTGCGGTTATTAGGAACCGCCGCTGCAGGGCAGACCGCTGGGGCCGATGATGTATGCAGCTGGGATGATGTGACTCCCCACGGGAAGAGTGCGGCCCCAGGGCAGTGTAGTGGATGGTGGGAGTGATGGTGGTGAGAGTCCCAGTACCGGTAGTGCCGGAGGAGCGAAAAAGCACACAGACAACGTACTGCAGTCCAGGGTCTTTACTCACGGTTAATATCCTAGTCACTTCAGCTGGCAATGACTGCCCGAGCCGTGCGGCGTCCACCAGGTGAGGGGCTCGGTCAACTCCCAGGCAGCTCAGGAGCATGGCTCAGGACCCCCTTCAATCCTTCCTCTGGCCTGCCTCACCAGTGACCCACTTTTGTCCAGCTACCGCGGACTTGTGCGGTTAAACGTGGGCCCCGTCCTCCGCTGTCCTATATGGTGCCTTCCTAGCAGGTTTGATAAGGTGTCGCACCAATAAATGATCACGACGTCCGGTCTTTGGCTGAGGGTAGTTTCTCCTCCACCAACTTGGGATCCGGCACCCTTAATCTGCCTGACCCTGCACCCTGGATTCTCGTGGGTTCTTAGGGTCCCTTCCACCTTCTTGTTCCTGAGCCCTTCTGTTTCTCTGTCTCTCCTCCTTCTTTCCTGTTCCTTCTTCTCCTCCTTTCTCGTGGAGCTGGGCTGAGGTGACACCACAGCTCCCCTTCAGCGCCTCGGCCTCTCACTAGGCCCTCCTGGAGTAGAGCTCCTACAGAGCCTCTACTCCCTGTCTTCTCCTCTCTGGACAGAACCTGGATCTAAGATGGTGCCCATCTTTTATACCTCCCTCTGACCATGAGCCCAGGTGACCAGCAACCAATGGGCTCCTTCCTATGCTCAGGAACCAACCCCTATCTGCCCCTACAGCACTGGGTATTCCACCCCCCTCCCCACTCCAGACAGGGACATAGTCGGTCGTGCCTGCACTTCTGTCTAGTGGGAGCACCGTTGAGCTGTCCCTCGGAAATGGGGTGTGTGTGCTGTATGCAGCTAACTGAGCCCTGGTCCATACTCCATCCTTACCTGGGAGTGGAATACCACACCTCTGGCAGAGGTGCAATACCCCTGTAGCGGCCGAACCCTCGGGGCGCTACATTCCCCCCTGGTAAACCACAGCACGTCCTCGGGCTGGAAAAGAGCAAAAACAATTAATTACAGGACATGCAAAAACTTTTTTAAAACTTTTCACATTTAGAAACGGACGACACAGTTCAGTTCCCTTTATGGGACACACTTTTCACTAGGCATTATAAAAAAAAACACATTTTCAATACTTCCGGAACTCTTTTGTATAAAACATCTTATAAAACTCTTGCATTATCACCTAGCAGCATATAAAACTTTCTCATATCAAACATTTTTAAGTAAAGCACATTCTTGGATTCTTGGGTCATGGCCGCGGTGCAACTTGCGACCAGGTGTTCTTTCTTCTTAAAGGTGCAACAGTCCAGTAAACTTGTCTTGAGGTAGACATTGCAGTCTTTTTATAAAACCAGTAGGGGGCGCTTTAGGAAGCGCAACTATATACAAGGGATTGGCCGTTCCCAGTCCTCGGCCGGTTGAAAAGGGGGGATAGCTGCTCACAGTCCTCAGCCTGGTAGGGGATATAGGGGATAACGTTCATGCGGGAAACAGTTTCACGAAAGTCCTTTGTACCCCAACGGGTAACTATTTACACTGGTATGCCACTGTTCACTGGTAGCGATACCCTCCAGCTGCTCCTTCCTCCTCATAATCTTCAGGCCCGTCCGGGCCCTCTCGGTACTCGGGGTCCGAGTAGTACTGCTCCTCCTCTTCCACCACTCTGTGAACGTGGAGGGCGTACCATCCCTTCATGCCTTGGTGTCGGGTGTAAGACACCACATCCCCTGGATATAGATCCCGCCCTCGATGACCTTCTGGCAGGTGGCTTTATACATCCCTCCGGGTCACAAATACGTCACTGATGGTGTCCGGATCTCTGATGAAGCCCCAGCCATGCTCCATCTGAAATTTCACGACAGTCCCGGTGACTTGGGGACCGCGGGCAGTTCGGGGATCTCGCCGGGCCTTCATTTTCTGCTCCGCACTTCGGGCCTGCAACTTCTCCTGTTTCACGCGCCGCTCTCGCTGCTCCCTCTCGAACATCTCTAGCTGTTGGCGGCAGGCCTCCCGTCGGCTGGCTGCGTCCGCCCGTGTTTCTTGCGTGAACCCCATCAGGTCCTCTCCGGTCGGATCCTACTCGTACTGAGCATCCCCCAACGGAAGCTGGGAGACTTCCAGAGGCTCCGGAGCGGGTATGATGGGCCCAGATGGTACTCCAGCCTCCGCAGACGGGCTTCTCCGAAGGCGGGGGTTAACATACTCGGGGGGCCAGATGAAAGGAAGCCCATCCGGACCAGTATGTTGGGCGAAAAGATCTGCGCCCAGAGGTGGTACTGCAGAGGCAGGGGGCGCAAGCGGGTTATCGGCGCCCGGGGGTACTCGGCCTTGCGACCAGGCCCGCTGTGGTCGTTTCCTGGTTGCACCCAGGGATGGCACAGCGGAAGCAGGGGGCTCTGGCGGGGCAGCGGCGCCCGGGGGCGCTAGGCCTTGCGACCAGGCCTGCGATGGTGGTCTCTTGATCACGCCCGGGTTCAGATGGCACGCCGTGGGGTGGGGCTCGCCGGCGGCGTCGACGGCCTGGGAACCAGTTGGTAGCGGTGGAGGCACGGTGTCGATGGCGGGTTCAGGTACGTTGGGCTCCGCAACAGGGTGCAGCGGCAGGTCGGCGGCCCCAGGGTTCGGGGTAGGGGCGTCTCCATTACCTGCCTCTGCTGTCGCGGCCTCCTCCGCGACGTCATCCTCGGCCTCCGCTTTGTTTTCATTGCCCTCGGTGGCTGGTGTGCTGCTGGATGTCGGCGGTGCCTCCTGCTGCGGGATCAAGGCCCGCCGGGTCATCTCCTCCTTCCACCCGGCAATCACGTCCCGCTGCGCCTGGACCATCCTCCGGTCCAGCTCCTCTAGCGCAGCACGCGCATACTCGGGGTCTTGGGGAGGAGTCCTAGCAGCTCCGTGAATCTGCATGGTGGTTCGGCCTGCAGCAGGCCCCTCGCCAAGGTGTTGGAGCTGGCTCCTCTCTCCATCTCTGGGTGTGGTCTGGCCAGACTGATCCAGACCACCCCCTGCCCCACAGTTTTCTTCTCTTTCCGCCCCCATGGGGGGTGGTCCTGGGGCATTCTGCTGACAATCACTCTCAGGGGCAGCCCCCCCACGTTGACGGACATTTCCACAGCCGTACTCATGGCTGTTGGGGGTGGACTCCTTCTTTGGCGCCATTCTGGGACCTGGCCCACGATGGGAGGTGGCTTCCTGTTCTCTTTCGGCATGCACATTATGGCGCTCGTTCTTCTGGGGCGGGCGCCATCTTTAGTACAGTGAAACAGTCTCTTTTCAGGCGCGCAGTACCTGTTGTTAGCGGGCACGAAATCCTGCCGACTACGCCAAAGCTGACTCGCCCCCTGGGCCGTGGGGCACTCGGAACCGGGCGATAGGGAGACGATTGGGGTAGTAGTGGTGACCCGGACCCGTGACTCAGGGTGGTCAGACCAGTGGCAGTCTTTTAGATGTTTTAAGAGATGTCCGACTAAGCCACCCGTGGATTGCGGTTATTAGGAACCGCCGCTGCAGGGCAGACCGCTGGGGCCGATGATGTATGCAGCTGGGATGATGTGACTCCCCACGGGAAGAGTGCGGCCCCAGGGTGTTATGTTCTGCTACCAGAGCTAAGGAAAGAGAGGAGATCTGTCCCTACGATAGAACTCAGCTTGATCCCTACGATGTAACAGGGAACCTGATCCTGCGATCAGACCTGCTAAAGTCCTCAGCTAGTCTGTACGGAGACCTATAGATGTGGGGAAGGAATCCCTACAAGTACTAGGGACTGGGAGCAAAATGGACACCTCCTAACAGAAATAGTAGCAGACAGACGAACAAACAAAATATATAGAACACAGAGGTCCGAAGACCAAGCAAACTAACAGAGTTAGATACTGAGCACAGGCTAGCTAAAGAGTAGTAATACAATGAAGTCCAGCAAAGCCAGAAGGGCGGAGCAGGACTAAATAGGCCAGCAAGGTCATGTGACCAGCAATAGAAAAAACCTAAGAGCAAGGTTCTAACAGTACCCCCCCTTCTAAGAGGATCCTCCGGATCCCCTAGGACCAGGCTTATCAGGAAATCTCCTGTGAAACGCTCTGATAAGTCTGGATGCGGAAACATCATCCGACCTCACCCATGAGTTATCCTTGGGTCCAAAACCTTTCCAGGCCACGAGATACTGCAAACTACCTCTATACCGTCTAGAATTAAGGATGCGAGAAATTTCATATTCCCCGTCCTCCATCACCGGAGGAACAGAGGCAGAGGCGTCACAATCCGACATAACAGCTTTTTTCAACAGAGAGACATGAAACACCGGATTAATTCTCCAGGAGGTAGGAACCTCCAACCTAACAGCAGATTGGTTGACAACCTGAAGCACCTTAAAGGGCCCTACAAACTTGGGACCCAATTTCTTAGAAGGAATCCTCAACCGCAGATTCCTAGAGGACAACCAAACCATGTCACCAACAGCGAACAAAACCTCCTGTCGTTTCCTATCAAAGTAGTCTTTAGATTTTCTGTTAGCCTCCTGAAGATTACCACGCACATCCGTCCAAACTCTCTCCAAATCGCCGGAAAAATTCTCCTCCTCAGGCACGGCAGATACCAACTTGGAGAACGACCCAAACGATGGATGTCTCCCAGAACAACAAAAAAAAAAAGAAGATGTATGATTGTTCAGAGCAAATTCAGCAAGTGGCAGAAACTCAGACCACCCCTCTTGATTGTCTGCCACAAAACAACGCAAGAACTGCTCAACATCCTGGTTTTTCCTTTCTGTCTGGCCATTAGATTCAGGATGATATCCGGATGAGAACGACAAATGAACTCCCAACCTGTCACAAAAGGCGCGCCAAAAATGAGCCACGAACTGAGGTCCCCTATCAGAAACAATGTCAGTAGGAACGCCATGAAGTCTGACAATTTCCTTGACAAAGGCCTTAGCGAGAGTCTTAGCGCAGGGCAGTTTGACGAAGGGAACCAAGTGACACATCTTGCTAAAACGGTCCACGACCACCCAGATGACAGTAAAACCCTCAGAGGGGGGAAGGTCAGTTATAAAGTCCATAGCCAAATGTGTCCAAGGAGCACTGGGAACCTCCAGAGGGCAAAGCAACCCCGCAGCAGGAGTATGTGAGGACTTAGATCTAGCACATATAGTACATTGACGCACCCACTTAATGACTTCCTTCTGCCATCCAGGCCACCAAAAACTGCGACCCACCAGTCTCTTGGTCTCAGAGATTCCGGGATGACCTGCCAACCGAGATTCGTGACACTCAACAAACAAATCTCTCCTAAAGGTCCCAGGCACAAACAACCTCCCATGGGGAGTGTTAGATGGGGCATTCTACTGAGCTTTAAGAATCTCATCTTCCAAAACGGAGTCCAAAGCAGCTATCACAACACCTTCTTGTAAAATGTTCTCCTCTTTCTCAGCACCGACTATGGGAGAAAAACTGTGAGACAAGGCATCCGCCTTAACATTCTTAGTACCTGGGATGTAAGTAACGGAAAAATTAAACCGCGAGAAAAACAGTGCCCACCTAGCCTGACGGGCATTCAGGCGCTTGGCAGCATCAAGATATATCAGATTTTTATGATCCGTAAAAACCTGAACGGGAAATTCAGCACCTTCCAAGAGGTGGCGCCAGTGTTCAAATGCGAGTTTAATAGCCAATAATTCCCGATTACCAATATCGTAATTCAGTTCAGTCTCCGAAAATTTTTTTGAAAAAAAGGCACAGGGATGTACTCCATCCCCGTTATCCTGAGACAATACTGCGCCAACCCCCACAGAGGAAGCATCAACCTCAACCAAAAACGGCTTAGTCACATCAGGCTGCATAAGGATGGGAGCAGAGGTGAACCTCTCCTTGAGATACACAAAAGCTTCAATGGCCTCAGTAGTCCACTGAACCGCATCAGCACCTTTCCTGGTGAGATCGGTCAGAGGTTTGACAATAATAGAAAAATTTTTAATGAATTTTCTATAATAATTGGCGAAACCCAAAAACCTCTGTATCGATTTCAAACCAATAGGCCTAGGCCATTCCTGCACAGCTTGAACTTTCACCGGGTCCATCTCAAAACCTTCGCTGGAGATAATGTAGCCCAAAAAACTAATTCTCTGTACAGCGAACTCACATTTCTCCAGCTTAGCAAAAAGCGAATTGTCAATCAATAACTGTAATACCTCACGTACGCTCCGCCAATGAGACTCCAGATCCGGCGAATAAATCAAAATGTCATCCAAATACACAACCACATTTTTGCCGATCAAAGGTCTAAGGATGTCATTAATAAGATTCTGAAAAAATGCAGGAGCATTAGTAAGACCAAAAGGCATAACCAAATTCTCAAAATGACCCACAGGAGTGTTAAAAGCAGTCTTCCATTCGTCACCCTCCTTCATGCGCAACAGATTGTATGCCCCCCGAAGGTCAATTTTAGAGAACCACTTGGCCCCCACTAACTGGTTAAACAGATCAGGAATCAATGGCAGTGGGTAAGGATTGCGTACAGTAATTTTGTTAATCTCACGAAAGTCCAGACAAGGACGTAAATAGCCGTCCTTTTTTTTTACAAAAAAAAATCCAACCGCCACAGGAGACTTAGAGGGCCTAATGTGACCGGCGGCCAAACTTGTCTGTATGTATTCCTCCAAAGCCTTCCTCTCAGGAATAGTAAGGTTAAATAAACGACTTTTAGGAAGAGTCGCTCCAGGGACAAATTCAATAGTACAATCATAGTCTCTATGGGGAGGTAAAACCTGCGATTCCTTCTCAGAAAAAACTCTCCAAAAATCCTGAATAGGAACAGGCAATTCCCCCCTATCCACAGCTGCAATACACCCGTTACAACACTTGTCATAACATTTATGGCTCCAGGATTTAATTTCATTGGTAGACCAATCCAGTACAGGATTGTGCAATTTTAACCAGGGCAATCCCAATATTACTGGAGAAGGCAAGTTATTCAAAACTACCAAATCCAATTTCTCATGGTGAACACCATTAATAGTGAGAGGAAATTCACAGACCTTGAGAGTAACATTCTTCAAAGGGGAGCCATCCACAGAAACCACAGCAATGGGGGATGACAAAGGTTCGGGTTTTAAATTGAGTTTTTCCAAGAATCCCCCATCAATTACATTCAGAGTAGACCCACAATCGACAAACACCCGAAATTCCATTAATTTATCCTGAGCAATAGTGGAAGCAGCTAAAAATACACCCTTGAAATTTAAACAGGCAATACGGGCATGACTGACCATTTTTTTTTCTTTCTTCATACGAAGCTCACAGCCTTTAATCAAATGACCAGAATTTCCGCAATAGAAACACAAACCTTCAGAAAATCTGCGGTCCTTTTCTTGAGAGCGAGGTGCCATCGCTCCAATCTCCATCGGCTCCCACTGTCAGTACACACATTCTCATGACCAGAAACTGACATAGCAGAGGATTTGCTCTCATTAATCCTTGCACGCAGTCTCCTATCCACCCGTATAGCTAATTGCATAGCCTGTTGCAAATCTTCAGGTGTGGGATAAGCAATTAGCAGGTCTTTAAAACTTTCACTAAGCCCAGCAAGAAACAGACTCTTCAGAGCAGAATCGTTCCACCCTATTTGAGTAGACCACCGACGGAAATGAGTACAATATTTTTCCACATTACCTGATCCCTGTCTCAAACGTCTCAACTCAGTCTCAGCAGATGAGACACGGTCAGGATCATCATATAATAGCCCCAAAGCAGAAAAAAAACTATCCACTGATCTAAAGCACGGATCACTAGGTTGCAAAGAAAAGGCCCACTCCTGAGGCTCTTTGCGCAAAAGTGACATTATGAACCCTATGTGCTGGGATTCATCCCCAGAGGACCTGGGTCTCAAACGAAAATACAATAAGCAAGCATTTTTAAATGAAAAAAATTCTTGGTGTTCACCAAAAAATAAATCAGGCAAACGTACCTTAGGCTCCAAGAAATGTGCTCCAGGACAGTTACTCACGTGCTGATGGAGCTCGGCCACCTCCAGAGAGAGTTCCTGCAGGCGGTTAGCCAAATCCAGAACCGACACCATGATGGAACAGAAAAATCTTTCCTTAGAGAATTTGCAGGCTGGACTTACTGTTATGTTCTGCTACCAGAGCTAAGGAAAGAGAGGAGATCTGTCCCTACGATAGAACTCAGCTTGATCCCTACGATGTAACAGGGAACCTGATCCTGCGATCAGACCTGCTAAAGTCCTCAGCTAGTCTGTACGGAGACCTATAGATGTGGGGAAGGAATCCCTACAAGTACTAGGGACTGGGAGCAAAATGGACACCTCCTAACAGAAATAGTAGCAGACAGACGAACAAACAAAATATATAGAACACAGAGGTCCGAAGACCAAGCAAACTAACAGAGTTAGATACTGAGCACAGGCTAGCTAAAGAGTAGTAATACAATGAAGTCCAGCAAAGTCAGAAGGGCGGAGCAGGACTAAATAGGCCAACAAGGTCATGTGACCAGCAATAGAAAAAACCTAAGAGCAAGGTTCTAACACAGGGCAGTGTAGTGGATGGTGGGAGTGATGGTGGTGAGAGTCCCAGTACCGGTAGTGCCGGAGGAGCGAAAAAGCACACAGACAACGTACTGCAGTCCAGGGTCTTTACTCACGGTTAATATCCTAGTCACTTCAGCTGGCAATGACTGCCCGAGCCGTGCGGCGTCCACCAGGTGAGGGGCTCGGTCAACTCCCAGGCAGCTCAGGAGCATGGCTCAGGATCCCCTTCAATCCTTCCTCTGGCCTGCCCCACCAGTGACCCACTTTTGTCCAGCTACCGCTGACTTGTGCGTTAAACGTGGGCCCCGTCCTCCGCTGTCCTATATGGTGCCTTCCTAGCAGGTTTGATGAGGTGTCGCACCAATAAATGATCACGACGTCCGGTCTTTGGCTGAGGGTAGTTTCTCCTCCACCAACTTGGGATCCGGCACCCTTAATCTGCCTGACCCTGCACCCTGGATTCTCATGGGTTCTTAGGGTCCCTTCCACCTTCTTGTTCCTGAGCCCTTCTTTTTCTCTGTCTCTCCTCCTTCTTTCCTGTTCCTTCTTCTCCTCCCTTCTCGTGGAGCTGGGCTGAGGTGACACCACAGCTCCCCTTCACCTCCTCCTCGGCCTCTCACTAGGCCCTCCTGGAGTAGAGCTCCTACAGAGCCTCTACTCCCTGTCTTCTCCTCTCTGGACAGAACCTGGATCTAAGATGGTGCCCACCTTTTATACCTCCCTCTGACCATGAGCCCAGGTGACCAGCAACCAATGGGCTCCTTCCTACGCTCAGGAACCAACCCCTATCTGCCCCTACAGCACTGGGTATTCCACCCGCCTCCCCACTCCAGACAGGGACATAGTCGGTCGTGCCTGCACTTCTGTCTAGTGGGAGCACCGTTGAGCTGTCCCTCAGAAATGGGGTGTGTGTGCTGTATGCAGCTAACTGAGCCCTGGTCCATACTCCATCCTTACCTGGGAGTGGAATACCACTCCTCTGGCAGAGGTGCAATACCCCTGTAGCGGCCGAACCCTCGGGGCGCTACACATGGGCAAGTGATTAGTATGGCACCTGCAATATCATCAGGACTTTATTGCGCATGACCCACCCTGGGGTACAATGGTGCCTGCACAAGATATCAGGTCACAGAGAAGAGTGGCCGGCACCGGAAGGAGAAAGAGGGAGAGAGGCTGTCTAGTCTTGTGAGCCTATTTGCATAAGAATTACCCAATGGATTATGAGACAAGGGAGACACGGACTTATAATATACAGGTATGGAAGTGATTGCTATTATAGGTACTTTACTGTGATGACATTACTTTGGGGTCTGTACCACTGCTGACAGTATCCCTTTAAGTACTTCTGTCTATGTTGATCACCATGAATGATGCAGCCACTAGACACTGCGATTTTAACATCATCCCTATACACAGGCTTGGACTGGCCTTCAGCAGAACAGGGGAATCCTCTGGTGGACCGCTCTGCAAGAGCAGTACTAGGCACTATATACTTGAATCACTATGTACAGATAAAGGCAGCATCTTATTCATTTACCAATCTACGCAGTTCATTGTTATATACATTTGTGATTGAGGATAATGTCACATTTGCATGTAGCTGAATAGTGGGACCCTGGAGTTGGTTACTGATGGCTCCTTGGCACCCCGTACCTACAGCCATCTGGAGCAATGTTGCCCTATAGAACCCTGTCCCAGGACAGTACTTTTCTCCCGTCTCTTCTCTCAGCTTGGCTCGGCTCTATTCTCCCCATAATGCTGACATCATTGTATTTTCATATATTGGAGATTTGTTTTCCATGATGTCTTTTTTCCAGTTTACATGATCTGCAGATTTGCTGCCCTGATTTTATTTCCTTGGGGGCCTAAAATCAACAATCTATCCATTTGGTATTCAAGTGTAAATGTATACTTTCATAAAGGAGGAGAGCAGCGACTCAGAACTGGGTCATTCCCAACACAAGCGCAGACGCCACCAGCGCAGAATCAAGACTGTTTACTTAGACAGACGACTAAAGTTTGATCAATGGTTTTTTTTTTTTTTTTTTGCTTCATATGGAAAGTTAGAAAATTTTCTCTAAACTGTTGTTTATTCTCCAGTTCTTCTTTCAATTATTTCCCAGACTTGTGATTATCGTTACCATCCCGGCAATTACAAGAACTCACAAAGATAATTGCCGAGTGTAAAAAGACCAAACCATCAATGATGGACGATAATGGTAATATTTATCAGCGGTGAATGTAGAAATGATCATTCCCTAATGTATCATTGAATTATAATGTGTAACTGAGGTCTAAGGGGTAAAGTTTCTCCTTGTGAAGAGTGACATACCAGCTCCGGCATGTCAAGGTAATAGTAATGATAATTCAAGGGGTTGTCCAGACTTAGGATACTAATGACTTAGGGCGCAGTCAGACGGCCGTATAAATAAGTGAGATCGGAAAGCAATGCTCGGACTGGCTGTCGGCTCTTCCCCCCCGAGCGTGACAGCGGCATACAAAGGAGAAGCTGTTATGCTCGGGTAGGTAGAGCCGCCGGCCAGTCCATACACAGTCCATAGGGCTGTCTGACTGTGCCCTTTGGATCAATATCAGACCAGTATGGTTTACCATTCCGGGGACCCCAATAATCATCTGTGTTCAGGTCTGGCAGCAGCAGTGAATGGAGCCGGAGCTGGGCTGCAGTACTCGGCAGTGACCACTACACAAAGAACTGAGCTCCAGGTGATGGGCCCCTTCATATGGGAAGTTCATCATTATCATATGCCCTTTAAATACTAACCCCAATGTTAATAATAAGAGCCAGAGCAGATTCGCTCTAAAAATACATGGCTTGGGGCTTAAAGGGGTACAAATGTGCAAATGTGGCAGCTGCACTTACAACCTAGAGCCTAAGGCTAAGTTCACATCACTTTTCAAACATACTTTCATGACTCTGTTTGAGATCCCATTTTTAGGCCCAAAAATTGAGATTCGGAAGTGCCCTCGAAGGAGCCATAAACTTCAGCTATTAAATTAAGTCATGCAACATTGGACTCTGTTTTAACTTTTATCCAGCCATATTCATCTTGGAAGCAACAGCGAAGACTTTGATAAATTAAAGTCTGGGGCACATCCCAATTCCATTTTGCGGAATCCCTGAATTGTGTTGGGCTGAATCATGATGTGAATCCAGCCTATGTGGTGACTATATACTCTTCTGGCCCATAGGAAGACATTTTTTCCTTGCAGATTTTAAGCAGTTTCAAATCTGATGCATTTTCCTTCAGCATTTTTCATCCGTTCTAATGAATGGGAAAAACACATTAAAAAATGCATCAAAAATGAGAGTTTGTTTACGTAGCATTTTTCCTGCTAAGAAACACATTTTTGATGCAGAAATGTCTGCAGCAAATAATATGTGCACAATTTGGGGCAGGTAAGTCATTGTACAATATCACAATGCATTCTTACAGATGAAGGAAAGGAAGTTCTTGCACCTATAGTGCTGGCAAAACTCTAATGAATAGGAACTATCTGGTAAAATAATGTGGATGACAAGTTACATTTGTATGAGAATAAGGACAGTTTCTGGATATTTTAGTACTAAAAGCAGTTTTAACGTGTGGAGGATGAGGACTTTTTTTTCTACAGGTTGTGTTTAAGGACAGATACACTTTAAGTTCTAAGTAAAAGTTCTCACCCAATCATGCTTGTTCTTCATCATCTACCTAAGCTGCCGTAGTTTTCCTGATAAATTATGTATTATTGAGTTTTTTCTCTACCGCATTACTGTATATCACAGTCGGCCGGTGCATTCCCTTTTTACAGACAGCATCATATCATTTCACCGGGCTGCATCTGATCCGTACACAATTCCCCACTGCCTGTGCAGATACCTGAAAAAGACTATTAAATGTTCATGAAGGAATAGAAACAAAATTGAATTTAAATGGTCTGTGCCCCGGCCGAGGCATAAGGCGCAGATGGCAAAACTTCCTCTTCTACTTAATGCTTTGCAAAGACTCTCAGTAATTTCCTATGTGGCAGAATTTCGATGTTTGCCATGTATCTCCACAGCCTAAGGGGGAAACAAGGGGAAATGGATTCCTAACGGTGCACAGAGATACAAAGCATTACAGTCAAGACAGAAAAAATCATCAGGATGCCATATATGCTGTATATATACATATACATATATATATATATATATATATATATATGTATATATAATTCTACTCTGTGACTTTAGGCGTTTTCACACCAATTTAAATCAACTCAACCAAAATGGGTGAAGCTGGGAGGATCCAGGGTGGGATGGTCGCGTAGTCGCGCCCGACCATTGAATTCATAAAAAATGTTTTTACATTTTACAAGCCTGAAATGCTACTCCAGTTTGGCATGGCACAAGGAGGCATATGCCGTTCAGAAGATGCGGCGAATTCATTAAGTGGCGTGTGCCTCCTAATAAATTCTGCACATCCTACTCCACGGAGTCCTTCATTTCCATTTGCATGCACTACTCCAGTCTTAATGAATACGCCCCATTATGTCCTATAAATATTACATCCAATTTTCAAAAATGGGAATTAGATCCAAAGCTAAAAATTACATTTTTTCCGATGGAGATTATTATAAGGAACAAGCAGTACATCACTAAACCTGGGCACCAAAGTGCCACCGATCTTTTGCCTGGTGACCCGCGTAACCAGAGCAATATTATGCATAATAAATAATTTAAAGGTATTTTCCTAGTTGCATTTTTTTTAAGTCCACAGTCTTCCAGGCTTATAAAATAAACTGAGCTATTACCCCAGGTCCAGTAATGTTTCTCTGCCGCTGCCCCCATTTTTGTTGATTGACAGAAGCAGTGACGTCACAACTACAGTGCTCGTAACCATTGCAGCCAATCACTGGGCTCGGTGGTATACGTGCTGTCTATATTGCCAGTGCTCCTGAGCGGACTGATTGGCTGCAGTGGTTACAAACAACGTAGACATGACATCATCGCTGCAATCGATCAGCTAGATCAGCTAAGATCAGCGGAACAGCAGATAGTCATCACTGGCCTCGGGTATGAAAAAATCCTGGCTAACTCAGTATTTTATAAACCTGGAAGCCTATAAACAAAAAAAAAAAAAATTGTGTCCTGCTTTCACTAATAACAGAATTAGTAGAAAATATCAACTGGAGGGAATAAAATATAAAAAAAATATATAATAAATAAATAATTAGGGACGTATGATGGCAGGAATTAAATTCTACAGTTTAATCAGTTTAATAATAGGGTGGAAACTTTTGTGTAATATATATATATATATATATATATATATATTATATATATACATGACGCGCCCCCTGGGACATATTCCTTTTTGAGGGGAATACCCGGCACCGGATCAGATGGGGGGTTGTAGTCTCCGAGCGGCTGTGACCCGGCCCGTGCCCAGGGCGTCAAACTCAGTGTTATGTGGCAGTCCTACAGATGTTATTAAGAGTTCTTTTGTGTCGACTACGCCACCCGTTGTGATGCGGTCACTGTGGCCGCCGCTGCAGCAGGGTCCGCTGAGGCTGATGATGGGTGCGCAGCTTGGTGGGATAACCCCCAACGGGAGGGGTATAGCCTCAGAGGGGACAGGTGCAGAGGATGGGGGTTGTGGTGGTGCAGTGCAGACGGCAATGAAGACAGAGTCGGGTTGTGCAGTTAAGGGTGTTTACTTACTGCAGATGTTGTACTGGTCACTCCAGCTTCGAGTGACCACCCGAGCCGTGCTGCGTCCACCAGGTCCTGGATCCAGCCAACCCCCAAACAAGTCCGGAGCGTGGCCCTGAGCTCTCCTTCTGTCCCGTTCTCTGGCCGTCCCCACTATTGATCCACCCAGGTCCAGCTCCCTCGGGCCTTCTGTGGGGAGACCCTTGGCCTGGGGTTCCCTGACCCTCCTCGTGGTATGCCTTCGTGGTGGATGTGGTGGGTGACCGTGACAAACGCTGCCCACGGTCTCCGGTCTCTGGCTGGGGAGTGTTTTTGCCCCCACCAGCTTGGGTTCCGGTACCCTGTGCCGACTCTTCACCCGGGGATTTAATTTGGGTTCTTGGAGTCCTTTTCTGCTGTTTCCCCCCTCTGGGTCTCTCTCTTCTCCTCTCTCACTCTGGGTCTTTCTTCTCCTCTGCTCCTGACTTTCTCTCTGCATCTGACCCTGTTCTTAGTTGGTGCCCACCTTATATACACCCTCTATGTGTGAGCTCAGGTGACCAGCACCCAATGAGCTCCTAACTTTACCCAGGCTGCTCCCCCTATCTGCCCCTACACTACTTGGGATGTACCACCCCCCTCCCACTCCAGCCAGGAACAGACTCGGTCGTACCTGCACATTTCTAAGTGGGAGTACCGTCGGTCTGCTCCTCGGAAATGGGATGTGTGTAGTGCATGCAGCCTACCGAGCTCAGTTCCACACTCCATCCTTACCCGGGAGTGGAATATCACACCTCTGGGTTGAGGTGCAATACCCCTGTAGCAGCCGAATCCTCAGGGTGCTACATTCCCCCCTGGTAAATCACAGCACGTCCTCGGGCTGTAAGACATAACACCAAAAACATACAAATTTTTCATAAACATATAAAACATATAAAACAACATATATATATATATCAATATAAAACATTCTCGTCGCCTCTGGCTCCTCCTCCGGTCACTGTGCAACGTGTGACCGGGTAAAGTGCGACAGTCTCTCTGGAAAACTGGTTTTCCTATAAAACCGGTAGGGGGCGCTTTAGGACGCGCAACTATATACAGGGGTAGTGGCCGCTCTCAGTCCTCGGCCAGGTAAAGGGAAGGGAATGGCTGCTCACAGTCCTCAGCCTGGTATGAATACGGAATAACGGGTAAACAGTTCACTCATGCTGGTCCCAACGGGGACTATATATATGTAGCAACAGTTTCTTTGGTACCCGGTCGGGTAACTATTTACAGCACCTACTCCGCTGTACTCAACAACGTCTTCCTCCTGCTCTTTCTTTGGGGATCTCAGCTTCAGACCCGTCCGGATCCTCTTGCTCTTCCTCCTCCTCTGTCAGGCGATGCACATGGAGGGCGTAAGGTCCTTTGGCACACTTGTGCCGGGTAAAGGTGACCTCGTCCCCGATATAAAGGTCACGACCTCTGTGCCCCTCCGGCAGATGGGACTCCACATCTCTGCGCGTGACAAAGACGTCGCCGGGGGTGTTGTTGTCTCTGATGAAGCCCCACCCATGCTGCAGGTTAAACTTGATCACTGTCCCGATGGTGCGGGGACAATGCGCTGCACGGGGGTCCCTCCTGGTCCGGCTCTTCTGCTCGGCACTCCGTACTTGGGCCTGTTGCTCTCGGACCCGCCTCTCTCTCTGCTCCCTTGCGAACTCCGCGAGCTGCTGACGGCAGCACTCAGCGCGCTCTGCTGCAGCTGCCCGGGTTTCTCCGGTGAACCCCATTAGATCTTCTCCCGTGGGGTCCCACGCAAATTGGGCTTCTTCCAGAGGAGGCGAGACCCGTGCCACGGGCTTCGGAGCCGGAATCAGGGGCTCACACAAGGGCCCTAGTCTCTGCTGCCGTTCCAGCTCATGGAATTCTTCGGGCCAGATGAAGGGCCGCCCGTCCGGCCATGTGAGCTGGCTGAACAAGTCCTCCCCCAGGTGTGGCACCCTTGGTTTTACGGGCGCGGGCGCGGTGGTGGTGGCGCCCGGATTGCCCAGGCCTTGCGGCCAGGCCTGGGGCACCTGGAAGGTGAAGGGCACCGTTAATACGGCGGCGCCCTGGGCTACCTGGCCTTGCGACCAGGCCGGAGGCTCCGCGGAGGTAGGGGGCGCTGTTGGTGATGCGGCGCCCGGGGGTACTAGGCCTTGCGACCAGGCTGGTGGTATTTCTTGCTTTGTCACGCTCCGGGTCGAGGCGCGTGACGTCACAGGGGTCGCTGCGGCGGCTTCCGGTCGGGGCCTAGTCCATAGCGGTGACATGGCGGCTACGGGCACAGCAGGGGGACTTTCGGGCTCTGCGACGGGGAGCTGGGGCAGGTGGGCGGTTTCCCGGCTTGGGGTATAGGCGTCCCCTTTACCTGCCTCCTTGCGTCCGGCTCCCTTCTCGGCGCCGTCTCCGGCCTTTGGTCCTCCCGCGCCATCCTCAGAGGCGGTCTGTTTCCTCTTCCAGGGTAGCGTGCTCCGTTGACTGGTCTCAGCTTGCTGGGCCATCTCCCGGCTCCATTCCGCCAATATCTCGCGCTGTACCCGGGCCATCCTCCGTGCGAGGCCCTCCAGGGCAGTCTGTGCACACTCCCGGTCTCGGGGGAGCTGTGCAAGGACCTCCACTAGGCCTAGTGGGGTCGTGGTGTCTAGCAGGCTCCTGACCAACGGGTCGGTGCTGCTCTGCTCTTCTTCCAGCAGGCTCCTGGCCAGCGGGCCGGTGCTGCTCCGCTCTCCTTCCTCGGTCTCTAGCAGACTCCTGGCCAGCGGGCCGGTGCTGTTCTGCTTTCTCTCCATCTCCGGGTAAGCTCCTCCGCTACTCCTCTCCAGGCTTCTTGCCTCCGGGTGCGCTCGCTCCAGACTGCTCCAGGCGGCACCCATCTTCGTTCTTTTCTTTCGTCTCCTCCCACTTCGAGGGCGGTCCCGGGGCAACTCGGTGACTGTCAGCTCCAGGGGTAGTTCTTTCACGCTGACAGACACCTCCAGCATCACAGTCTCTGTTGGTGGGGGCGGTTTCCACTTTTGGCGCCATTTTCGGTCCTGGCCCACGATGGGAGGCGGCCTCTTGCCCTCCTTTGGCACGCCCATAATGGCGTCCGCTGCTCTTCCAAGGCGGGAAATCTTCGGATTTGGCGGGAAGCGTCGCCCAGTGGCGGGAAACTCTGCAGATGGCGGGAACAAGCTGGAAATGGCGGACAATCGGCGGGAAACGACCTGTGATGGGGTCCGATGGCGTGGACCCTCCGGAACCGGCGGGAGACTTCTTTCTGAGGTAAACTTGCACTTTTCTTCAGGCACGCAGTACCCGGGTGTTGCGGGCACGTAATCCTGCCGACTACGCCAAAGTTGACGCGCCCCCTGGGACATATTCCTTTTTGAGGGGAATACCCGGCACCGGATCAGATGGGGGGTTGTAGTCTCCGAGCGGCTGTGACCCGGCCCGTGCCCAGGGCGTCAAACTCAGTGTTATGTGGCAGTCCTACAGATGTTATTAAGAGTTCTTTTGTGTCGACTACGCCACCCGTTGTGATGCGGTCACTGTGGCCGCCGCTGCAGCAGGGTCCGCTGAGGCTGATGATGGGTGCGCAGCTTGGTGGGATAACCCCCAACGGGAGGGGTATAGCCTCAGAGGGGACAGGTGCAGAGGATGGGGGTTGTGGTGGTGCAGTGCAGACGGCAATGAAGACAGAGTCGGGTTGTGCAGTTAAGGGTGTTTACTTACTGCAGATGTTGTACTGGTCACTCCAGCTTCGAGTGACCACCCGAGCCGTGCTGCGTCCACCAGGTCCTGGATCCAGCCAACCCCCAAACAAGTCCGGAGCGTGGCCCTGAGCTCTCCTTCTGTCCCGTTCTCTGGCCGTCCCCACTATTGATCCACCCAGGTCCAGCTCCCTCGGGCCTTCTGTGGGGAGACCCTTGGCCTGGGGTTCCCTGACCCTCCTCGTGGTATGCCTTCGTGGTGGATGTGGTGGGTGACCGTGACAAACGCTGCCCACGGTCTCCGGTCTCTGGCTGGGGAGTGTTTTTGCCCCCACCAGCTTGGGTTCCGGTACCCTGTGCCGACTCTTCACCCGGGGATTTAATTTGGGTTCTTGGAGTCCTTTTCTGCTGTTTCCCCCCTCTGGGTCTCTCTCTTCTCCTCTCTCACTCTGGGTCTTTCTTCTCCTCTGCTCCTGACTTTCTCTCTGCATCTGACCCTGTTCTTAGTTGGTGCCCACCTTATATACACCCTCTATGTGTGAGCTCAGGTGACCAGCACCCAATGAGCTCCTAACTTTACCCAGGCTGCTCCCCCTATCTGCCCCTACACTACTTGGGATGTACCACCCCCCTCCCACTCCAGCCAGGAACAGACTCGGTCGTACCTGCACATTTCTAAGTGGGAGTTCCGTCGGTCTGCTCCTCGGAAATGGGATGTGTGTAGTGCATGCAGCCTACCGAGCTCAGTTCCACATTCCATCCTTACCCGGGAGTGGAATATCACACCTCTGGGTTGAGGTGCAATACCCCTGTAGCAGCCGAATCCTCAGGGTGCTACATACACACAGAGAGAGAGAGGCCGGAGAGCTGTAAGTGCAGGGCCAAGCCCTCTGCACTCGTGAGTTCATTTGCATAAACATTTGTCAATGGATTCCTATAAAACCAAGAAGCAGACTTAAGCTAAGTGCCCACGATGCAGAAATGCTGCAGATTTTTTCTACATCTCCCTGGCAGGAAAAACACATGCGGTTTTTACATGCGTTTTTCCCACCAGGTAGAAGCGTTTGTCAAGCGTTTTCCAAGCGATTTTAGCATCACTTGGAAAAGTGCTTGACAACTTGGTCACACTATATAAATCCATGCAACCGGCATGGATTTATAGTAGTGTCACCAAGTAATAGTTAAAAAAGATAAAAGTGGTAAAAAAAAGAAAAAAAAGAAACATTATACTCACCTTCTGATGGCCCCCTGTCTTCTCTCCGGTGCGTCCGGTGTGTTGAGCGGTTCGCGGTGGTGTAAAAGGGCCTTCCATGACGTCATTTAGTCATGTGACAGGTCACGCGACCGCCGATGTCAGCGGTCGCGTGACCTGTCACATGACTAAATGACGTCATGGAAGGTCCTTTTACACCATCGCGAGCCACAGGAGAGCCAGGAAGCACAGGAGAGAAGACAGGGGGCCATCAGAAGGTGAGTATAATGTTTAATTTTTATTTTAAATTCTTTTTTTTAACAGGTACTATGTCTCCTCTTCTCCAGTCCCGGGTACCATCCGCACATTGAATCGCTTAATAATATGCGCATGTGCACATGTAGTCATGCAGATATTATGCGTTTCAATGCAAGTCAATGGCGGCAATTACTCCACGTTTATGTAAAACTAATGGACAAGCTGCGGATTTTTCCGCAATGATAATCTGCAGCGGAAATTTCCGCAGCATGCGGATTATCATTGGGGACCATGGGGCACGTATTACCAAGCATTTTTTAAGCGCTTTCACTTTGGAAATTCCGCGGCAAAAACGCTTGAAAAACGCATAGTGGGCTCACAGCCTTAGGCTATGTTCACACATCATGTTTTTTTTGGCGTCAATTTTCTACAGAAAAACCTGATCTCTCAAGGGAGGTTTGTTCAGGATTTTTCTTTCAGTTTTGGTGATTTTTTGGTGCGTGTTTTTCAGCGTTTTTCTCAGTGTCCTGTCTCTTTTTATGCATGTACATGAAGTTCAGTGAAAAAAAAATAAAATTCTATTTTGGAATCAAAAACACTGGAAAAACGGAGAAAAAAAGTTATCTGCGTTTTTGGTGCGTTTTTTTCAGCGCTTTTTTCACCACCCATTACTTCCTATGGGTGAAAAAACGCTGAAAAAACGCTGAAACAAGGGATATGCTCTATTTTCCAAAAAAACATGCAAGGCACAAAATCCTGAACAAAAAAAAATATGATGTGTGAACTAAGAATTCTGGAATCTCATAGGCTTTGCTGGTGCTGCAAAAGGCAGCTGAACATTTGCATGACAAAATGCATCAAAAACTGCTGAAAAAACCATGATGTGTGAACATAGCTTTATAAAGCAAAGGTATAGACATAATCAACTTTTCAGATACCTTACATAGATGACGTTAGATTAGGATCTAAACACCTGCTGACAGGTTCCCTTTTGGCTTGTAATTATTCCCTTCTACTCCTCTTTGGTCAGACCTCATCTGGAATACTGTGTCCAGTTCTGGGTTTCACATTTTAAAAAAGATATCGAAAAACTGGAGCAATTTCAGAGAAGATCTACCAGGATGGTGAGCGGACGGCAAACTATGTCCTATGAGGAACGGTTAAAGGATCTGGGAATGTTTAGATTGCAAAAGAGAAGACTGAGAGGAGACTTAATAGCTGTCTACAAATATCTCAAGGGCTGTCACACTGTAGAGGGATCATCCTTAGGCTGTGTGCCTACGATGCGTTTTTTAAGCGTTTCCGCACTGGCAAAAACGCTGCAGAAACACTTAAAAAACGCATGGTAGAAGGCCTGCCATGGTCCCCTATGATAATCCGCATGTGCTGTGCACATGCTGCGGAAATTTCCGCTGCGGAAAAAAACGCAGCACTACCAATTATTTTGCGAAAGAGCTGCGCTTTCGCCGCCATTGACTTGCATTGAAACGCTTGGATTCCGCATCACTGTATATGTAGATGCGCATTCCACGCGTTTCAATGTGCGGATGGTGCCCAGGTGTGGAGGACAGGAGACTCTCCTCCAGACCCGGGTACCATAGAACCTGTAAAAAAAGAATAAAATAAAAAATAAATATTATATTCACCTTCTGATGGCCCCCGGTGCGCTCCTCCTCCCATGCCGGCAGATCGCGGTAGACTGAAGGACCTGCGCTGACGTCATAGTCATGTGACGGCAGGTCCTTCAGTGCAGTGTACCGCGATCTGCCGGTTAGCCAGGACGAAGCAAAGCAAGACTGCGGGGGCCATCAGAAGGTAAGTATAAATTTATTTTTTATTTTTAACCATTCTTTAAGGTCACAGTATATAAATCCATGCCGTTTGCATGGATTTATATAGTGTGACCAAGTTGACAAGAACTTTCCAAGCACTTTCCATTTTTCAAAAGAACGCTTCACATCCGCATCTCCCTAGCAGGAAAAACGCATGTACAATCCGCAATTTCTGCCAGGGAGATGCAGAAACGCTCAGGAAAAATCCGGAGCATCTCTGCATCGTGGGCACATAGCCTTATTCTCATTTGCACATGGAAATACAGAAGCAATGGAAGGAAACTGAAAGGGAGAAGATACAGATTAGATATTAGAAAAAACTTTTTGACAGTGATGGTGATCAATCAGTGGGACAGGCGGCCACGAGAGGTGGTGAGGTCTCCTTCACTGGAAACTGAGGTTGGACAGATATCTGTCTGAGATGGTTTAGTGAATCCCGCATTGAGCAGGGGGGTGGACACCCTGGAGGTCCCCTCCAACTCTAACATTCTATGATTCTATGGTCACACAAATTTTTTCCCACTGGGGATTCTTGTGGTGACATTACCAAGAACTGATAACTAGACGCATTAGTTGGAACTAGGTCAGAGGAACTTCATGCAAAGAGGGAGCCTCTGGGGTGAAAATACGGTTGCAGAGAGGGGAAGGGCTGCTGCTGGAAGTGAAACGCTTAGGAGTCCTTGCCTTAGCCTTAGAGAGAGGCTCGTGAGAGGTGCTCTGGAACCATTTCTGAGGTAGCCAAAAAACACAGCGCACGCTAAAAGGAAGTTGGCCCGAGGGAGAAAATAGAGACAGACCATTATTTTCCCTAAAGAGGGAGAGACTTAAGTAAAGTGCTCTGGGGCCATTAATAAGGCCGCCGAGGGCCACCAAAGGGAAGGGTACCCAAAATAATAATGTGGTAATAAGAACCCAGTCGATGGACCCAGAGCGAGGGAGGATTAACTATCCTGCAAATTAAGGCTCAAGGCTAACAGACTGCCAGTACCACACTGGCATCCAAGTCAGTGACACCTGTCATGCCTATGACCTGACAGTAGACTGGTTCCCTAGAGATTACGGTAAGACTTTTAGAGACCAGGTATTCAATATTGACAAAATTTCTGGCACCTTAACTTGAGAGAAGTGGTAAAAAAAAGACTGCTGTTGCTGGATGTGAACAAGTATCTGAAACTTCACATGAGAACCATCAAGCATTGTGCCTTCTGCTGAACTGTAACCATAAAGAGTCTTACCTCCTCGTGAGCAACTGATGTTGAATATTACAAATTGTATTGCCAACAATTCCATTATTATCAGTAATACTACTGCGGCTGGTGGACTGCTACCTCCTCAATGGGATGGAAGGTACGTTTGGGTATTTTACATCTTAGACACAAGGTCCCATATCTCCTAGATTACCGATTAGCAGTGTGTGGCGCCCCTGAGGGTTCGATCGCCACAGGGATGCTGCACTTCTCTAATGGAATGTAGTGTTCCTCCTCTGAGGTAAGGCCAGTGTGATGGTCGTGACCCAAACCTTGCATCCAACGCCACATTTCTCCACCAGAGGGGGCTAGTATGCACTAGGTGCTGCCCTCCTGGTTACAGGGAGACTGGGGAACCAAGAGTTAGGGGAACCAGTTAGTGGGTGAGGGTGGAGGACTTACCATTTAGTTACACTTTAAATTTCATATTTAATACACAGCCATCTTGGTTCTTGGTCCTTTTGATAGTTCTTTTTGACTGTCTTTGATCGTTCTTTGACTGACAGTGTAGTCAAGTCTTGGCACTGTGACCTCCTTCCCGGAGCGCAGATCCTGTGTGGGCCTGCATCGGATGGAGACACAGCCCTCGTGCCCCAGCCTTGGGACGAGGGGTAGGTTGTAGACAAGGAATGTGTGTCACCCCAGACCTGGATGCCACAAATATTAAAGGCTGTGTCTGAGAGCAGGAGGGAGGTTCCCTTGTCAGGGACCATTAGCATGCAGCACCTCCTGTCCCAGGCCAGTAGGGGGAGCAGGCGGCCCCTATAAAAGCTGGAACTGGGGCAGGGTTAGAGAGACCAGAACCCACTTCTGAAGTGACCAGAAGGGTTCTCAGAGAAGAGGGACAGGTCAGCAGCAGCAGCTGAGGAGTCCATGAGGCAGAGGAGAGACTGCAAGCCAGGGACAGAGGCGACAAGAGCCGGTCCTGGCTGAGAGAACTACACTACCGGACATTGGGGTCCGTGGCTGTCAGGGTTGCAAGCCCAGCAGCAGAGAATCAACCCGCAAGGGATTTCAGGTCCCTTGGCCTAAGATGCCTGGAGGCTCCGCCACACAGAGGGACCAGTACAGCAAGGAGAAGAAAAGGGTACCCAAGGCCCGAGTCACAAGCCATACAGGCGAAGTACACGGCCAGCTCAGGGAGGCGTCACAAGTGCATGCCCTGTACATACACTGAACCAGCAGGGCATCTGGGCATATGAAGAACTCACAGGAACAAATAATACATTTAGATATTAAATAATGTCTATGGTAGTCTATTTTTCTATTTATGATCTCACCTTTAAAGCCACCAATAACACTGTATGGCAGGAAGCAAACAATGCCCTCAAAGAACCTCCTGTATGATCAGAGCAAAATGCTTTCTCCAACCAAGTATCAAATGAAAAATCTATAAAAACTCCTATATTCTCAAGTTATTCAGCTGCTGGTTTTCAGCCACATAAAAACACACATCTGCATTTGTTTTCCGTCAGACGTTAAGTAACTGCTATGTTATACACCTGGATAAGAGCCGGCGAGATGCTGAGCACTCAGTGATGGCCACACTTTGCAGTGAGTAATGCTTGCAGATTGTCTGTCTTCTTAGCATCTTCTATGTAATCTTGCTAAGATGCTGACACATTTTATATCCTACACAAAAACACGGCAGACGGACGAAGAAAAGCTTTCAGGACCCTACAGCTAGCTGTGCTACACACTAGTCCGAGCACTTAAATGCCTACGTAGGCACCGAGTGCCATGCCATCCCGAAGCAATTTTTGCAGAAACAACAGCAATTGGAGAAACAGCCTTGGCAATGAGGCGTGCACTGGCAGCTTGCAACTCATTTGTGTGTTGTTTTTTTTCAAGGAGAGCATTGATGTCTACAAACAATGTTCCAAAACCTGCATTAATTACCAGATTAAAAATAGATGCAACCCTGAGAAGAAGTAGTCAAGAGCCAATTCATTTAGATGCAAAAAAATGGAAATGTGACATTATGCTGAAATGGCAAATGCATCTTTGTAAAACGTGAGCCAAGTGGAATCGGAGACTTGCGGCTCCCACGACATTACCGGAGCATCAAATATAATATTTCCATTTGTGGATTAGTCATATTTTTAGAGGATATCAAAGGATATGTCAGACAACAGCAAGTATCCAACACCTCAGCAGCTAGGACGAGCACCCATTACAGAAAGGGTAAATGTTGGGCATGTGCTCCACAGCCTCAGGGGTCTCCTTCATCAACAGTGATCTTTCCCATCGCTGTCTAAATATCTATATGACCCTTTAAAGGGGTTACCCCGGACAATATAATTTTTATACTACAGGCCTAAGCACCTGGCACCAGATTCTGTCGGCACAGAGAGATCATAGACCGCTCCTGCCGGTGATTCAATGACTTCTCTTCCGTTCTGATTGGTTGATGGAGCCAGCTGTCAATCAGCATGACGTCAGCAGTCACGCCCCATCAACAGAGCAACCCCGAAGAAGAAGAGCTGCTCTGTCGGCATGTAGCTTATCAACACAAAAAGCAATACAAGAGTGAGGACTCGGAGCACACCCATAAAAGTCAAAAATATATTATACACAATACAGACAAAGCCATAAAAACATTAAAAACACACACTGGAATACACTATATAAAGTGATAGAGGGCACAATGCAAGAGGTCAAAAAAGCACTAATTATGGCATAGACGTGGACCCAGAGTATAGTAGACAAATACCTGGCTATAAGGAGCCTGTAAAAGACATAATAAGCTGCATAACCATAAATAGGACCAAGTCCACCCTAAGTCCCTGTGTTAGGTCTGATGGTGACCAAAGACTAATACCACAATCAGAGTAAAGAACATAGTAATGAAAAGCAACCATGTACAAGAATCAAATGGCAAATACGTTTCCACTGCTTCAGAGTCCAGTGGTGGCTGCTTTACACCACTCCATCCAACGTTCTGCATTGTGCTTGGTGATGTAAGGCTGCATGCAGCTGCTCAGCCATGAATCTGGCGGCAGCACAGTGTTTGTGCTGATGTTAATACCAGAGAAGGTCTAGATTCTGCAGTTATGGAGTCAGCAGAGCGTTGGTAACTTTTCTGCCTTATGGTCCTTCGTACTCGGACCCCTGCTCTGGAACGTTACGTGGTCTCCACTTTGTGGCTGAGTTTCTGCAGTTCCTTTCACTTCTGACCTGACTTGTTACACCGGTGGCTACTATTACAGGACAGCGCTGGTATCAGGGAGCTCTTTGCAACCAGCCAATCTGTCAAACGTTAGTACAGGTAGACAACATGGTGGCGGGCCAGATGTTATTCACCATGGGCGAGGACCCAGATGTTCTACAATGGGGGGTGAGGGCCAGGATGTTATATACCTGGTGGGGAGAGTGCTGGATGGTTATATACCGAGGGCAATGGGGCCGGATGCTATACACCAGGGGGCGAGGGGCCGGATGTTATACACCGGGTGTGAGGGGCCAGATGTTATACACCGGGGAGCGAGGGGCCGGATATTATACACTGGAGGGGCGAGGGGCCGGATGTTATACACCGGGGAGCGAGGGGACGGATATTATACACTGGGGAGTGAGGGGACAGATGTTATACACTGGGGGCGAGGGGCCGGATCTTATACACTGGGGAGCGAGGGGACGGATGTTATACACCGCTGATGAGGGGCCGGATGTTATACACTTGGGAGCGAGGGGCCGGGTGTTATACACTGGGAGCGAGAGGCCGGATGTTATACACCGCTGATGAGGGGCAGGATGTTATACACTTGGGAGCGAGGGGCCGGGTGTTATACACTGGGAGCGAGGGGCCAGATGTTATACATCGGGGCCGAGGGTCTGGATGTTATACACTGGGGGGCGAGGGGTTGGATGTTATACACCGCTGATGAGGGGCAGGATATTATACACTGGGGGCGAGGGTCTGGATGTTATACACTGGGGGGCGAGGGGCTGGATGTTATACACTGGGGGCGAGGGGCTGGATGTTATACACTGGGGGGCGAGGGGCTGGATGTTATACACTGGGGACGAGGGGCCGGATGTTATACACTGGGGGCGAGGGGCTGGATGTTATACACTGGGAGCGAGGGATCGGATATTATACACTGGGGAGCAAGGGGCCGGATGTTATACACTGGGGAGCGAGGGGCCAAATGTTATACACTGGGGAGCGAGGGGCCACATGTTATACACTGGGGAGCGAGGGGCCGCATGTTATACACTGGAAACGAAGGGCCGGGTGTTATACACTGGTGGCAAGGTGCCGGATGTTATACACTGGGAGCGAGGGGCCGGATGTTATACACTGGGGGGCGAGGGGTTGGATGTTATACACCGCTGATGAGGGGCAGGATATTATACACTGGGGGCGAGGGTCTGGATGTTATACACTGGGGGCGAGGGGCTGGATGTTATACACTGGGAGCGAGGGATCGGATATTATACACTGGGGGGCGAGGGGCCAGATGTTATACACTGGGGAGCGAGGGGCCAAATTTTATACACTGGGGAGCGAGGGGCCACATGTTATACACTGGGGGGCGAGGAGCCGGATGTTATACACTGGAAACGAGGGGCCGGGTGTTATACACTGGGGGCAAGGTGCCGGATGTTATACACTGGGAGCGAGGGGCCGGATGTTATACACTGGGGGCGAAGGGCCGGATGTTATACACTGGGAGCGAGGGGCCGGATGTTATACACTGGGGGCGAGGGGCCGGATGTTATACACTGGGAGCGAGGGGCCAGATGTTATACACTGGGGGCGAGGGGCCAGATGTTATACACTGGGGGTGAGGGGCCGGATGTTATACACTGGGGGAGAGGGGCCGGATGTTATACACTGGGGGTGAGGGGCCGGATGTTATACACTGGGGGTGAGAGGCCGGATGTTATACACTGGGGGTGAGGGGCCGGATGTTATACACTGGGGGTGAGAGGCCGGATGTTATACACTGGGGGTGAGGGGCCGGATGTTATACACTGGGGGTGAGGGGCCGGATGTTATACACTGGGAGCGAGGGGCCGGATGTTATACACTGGGAGCGAGGGGCCGGATGTTATAAACTGGGAGCGAGGGGCCGGATGTTATACACTGGGGGTGAGGGGCCAGATGTTATACACTGGGGGTGAGGGGCCGGATGTTATACACTGGGGGTGAGGAGCTGGATGTTACACACTGGGAGCGAGGGGCCGGATGTTATACACTGGGGGTGAGGGGCCGGATGTTATACACTGGGGGTGAGGGGCCGGATGTTATACACTGGGGGTGAGGAGCTGGATGTTATACACTGGGAGCGAGGGGCTGGATGTTATACACTGGGAGCGAGGGGCCGGATGTTATACACTGGGAGCGAGGGGCCAGATGTTATACACTGGGAGCGAGGGGCCGGATGTTATACACTGGGAGCGAGGGGCCGGATGTTATACACTGGGGGTGAGGGGCCGGATGTTATACACTGGGGGTGAGGGGCCGGATGTTATACACTGGGAGCGAGGGGCCAGATGTTATACACTGGGAGCGAGGGGCCGGATGTTATACACTGGGAGCGAGGGGCCAGATGTTATACACTGGGAGCGAGGGGCCGGATGTTATACACTGGGAGCGAGGGGCCGGATGTTATACACTGGGGGTGAGGGGCCGGATGTTATACACTGGGAGCGAGGGGCAGGATGTTATACACTGGGAGCGAGGGGCCGGATGTTATACACTGGGAGCGAGGGGCCGGATGTTATACACTGGGAGCGAGGGGCCGGATGTTATACACTGGGAGCGAGGGGCCGGATGTTATACACTGGGAGCGAGGGGCCGGATGTTATACACTGGGGGTGAGGGGCCGGATGTTATACACTGGGGGTGAGGGGCTGGATGTTATACACCGGGAGGCGAGGGGCCGGATGTTATACACTGGGGGTGAGGAGCTGGATGTTATACACTGGGAGCGAGGGGCTGGATGTTATACACTGGGAGCGAGGGGCTGGATGTTATACACTGGGAGCGAGGGGCTGGATGTTATACACTGGGAGCGAGGGGCTGGATGTTATACACTGGGAGCGAGGGGCTGGATGTTATACACTGGGAGCGAGGGGCCGGATGTTATACACTGGGAGCGAGGGGCTGGATGTTATACACTGGGAGCGAGGGGCTGGATGTTATACACTGGTGGCTCCTATTACAGGACAGCACTCGATATCAGGGAGCTCTGCACCAAAAGCCATAGTGTCACAAATGGGTCAAACTAGATCAGACTAGAAAATTTCTATATATTGTTATTTTAATGACAATATATAGAGTCACAGTTGGATATTTAAAGCAGTGGTGCCCTAATCTAGCCCTCGGTGAACCACACAAATAGTCTTAATTCAGCAATTAAAAAAATATGTCAGCAAGCAGACGGGAAAGCGAATCATTTTTTAGCCTTTTCAATTTTTTTTTCACGTTTTCATTGACAATTCACCAGATTCTAAATGTTTATGTGGGCGAAAAGCATTCTGTACAAGTATAAAAATACCTTACAAAGACGGTAACAGCTGTGTTTCTACTAAACCAAATGGAGTCTAGAAATAAACACAAACAGGTGAACACTTTGTGAGAAATATATAGAATTAAAAAAAAAAGCTTACAAGGTTTTCTTGATTATTTTTATCCTGAAGCTGGATCATTTCTTCCAATGCTTTGAAGCAGTCGCTCATATATCAGATCGGACCGGTCCTGGCGATAGGAATGTCGGACATGTGCATGTGAGTATTAGCTGCCCCCTACCGAAAGGGATGACACAAATATCCTGGCACCGGAGGCTGTCACCATAAATTGTATGGCACTGTTATGTATTCTCTATGTGTTGGGCTTAATGTTTAAAGATTAAAGGGATTCCTAAGATATGTCATTATTTTATGACTGACATCTGAATCCCCTCTGATCCTGAGGATAAAAGGGACCACAAAACTGATTAAAAGGCTATTCCTCCCAAAAAACAAGTTATCCACTATCCACAAAAGGATAACCTGCTGATTGCTTAGAGTTCGACTGCTGGGACCCCCATTGGTCCCAAGGTCGGGACTTGCGAAACTCCAGAAACGGGGATCTACAGCCCTGCCTAGAATGGAGCCAAGGTGGACATGCACAGTCTCCGCTCCATTGATTGTCTATGGTACTGCCAGAGAAAGACGATCAATGTGCTCAACTATTTCATGAGCCCCAATTTCGATATCACTGGGGGTTCCAGTGGTTTGCACCACAAACGATCAGCAAGTTATTTTCAGTCCCATTGATTGAGGATAAATTGCTTTTTTCAGGAAAAACACTTGAAGGCGAAAATCACACAAGCATATATTCTATCATTCGAGAAAATCGATCCGACTTTCTGATCAGAGCGTGATCAGATTTTCTCGGAAGTGGAGAAAAAAAAAAGTTTCTCCTCTTTCTCCATTCAGCCTGTCCGTGAAAAAAAATGGGACAGCACTTGGATTTCATCTGAATGCGGTCCAATCTTTTCCACCTACCCATATAATGTTCGAGTGCCATCCGAGTATCAGAGGCAAATCGTTCATGCTGCGACTTTTTTTTTCGGACCACACGGTCCGCGGAAAACATTAGACATGTGCACGGCCTCATTGAATAACATCGTCAAAACGATGGATAGCACTCGTCCGATTATTATGGTCGTGTGAACGAGCCCTAAGTTGTTTTTTTTTCCAGTAATGCTGAAAACTCAATTCGGATCTCAGGATTGGGGGTGGCCAGGGTTGCCAACTTGACTTTTTATTTTTTTCGGCACCCCTTATCAAAATTCACAGATGGACAATATTTTATATGGATACATTGGAAGGCCATCATAAATCATTTTGTTTATAAGTGGTCCATGTCTACAGCCCATAATTCTGATATGACTAGTGTTGAGCGAATTTATTCGGCATTTCAAATCCGTGTTCGTGTTTCGGCTTGTTCGCGCCAAAAAATCATCGCCAGATAACATCTGCGTGACAGCATGGCAAATCAGGGATGTTCGTGGGCGGAGACGATTTTTTGGCGAGAACAAGCCGGAACCCCGAACACGAACATGAATTTGAAATGCCGAATAAATTCGCTCAACACTAATGACGACATCAGCTGCATCCACTCTAAACGGTAAAACGATGATAATTAACAGCCAAAATGATCTGTAAAAGTTTCTTTAGATTAAAAAAAAATCACAGAATTTTTTTTTACAGACAGGGGAAAAAAATTGCCCTATATTCACACACTGTATGGTTGGCAACCCTGGTGGTGGTGCCGCAGCTCTGGACTCCCTTGGTCATAAAAATCTGGCAATACTCCTTTAATATTATGGTTTCAGTGCATTTTTTTTTTTTAAATGATAGCAAATGGAATTGTAGAAAATTTAATCTTACTCTTTTTTATGCTTTTTTCTTTTTCAAATTATTCAAAATTAACTCACCTGGGTTTCCCATGCTTAAGAAGTTTGGAAAAATGGAGACATAGAGCAGGAAGTAAATTTGCTGAGTCCTGGAAAGCATTTCAGAATAAAAGCCACATTAATTTAATGTGTATTACACACTTGTGGTAAATGCCATTCTGTACATGGGAGCGATTGTCTAGATCGTTCTGACAGAACACATTACACATGCTATTGGTTAGGCACAAACATCGCTGAAAACCAATAATAAAACTAAAAGGTTCAAATAAAACTATAAGGTTAAAGCTTTCTTGAAAATAAATTAGTTTCGAAGTTGAGAGATTTAAAGGGGTTGTCCAGGATTTTAAATTGTCACGCCTTTTAACACCTCCCTGCTTTGTAAACATTTTGAAAATATCCTGACCAATCCCTTTAATGTGTCATTAACCATATGCTGGGAAGATCGGAATGGGACAAAGGCGCACACATAGGGCAGTAACATAAAGATCAAAATGGAGGTGAGGATGCCTGCAAGGGTTGTGTAAGGAAACAACACCTGTAGAAGCCTGATGTGCCGTAGCTGCAGCCTCGTGGCTGGAGGACAGTATCCTCCAGATAGCAGTTGGGCAAAGTGGAGATTATCATGATGTGCGGGCTGTGCTCATGGAATGGATGAGATCTGGAAAGCAAGGTTTTAAAACCACACCAAGGCGTTTCAGCGCCTTTCTCAAGGTAGAAAGACATTTGTTTTTTTACATTGAGAAAGGCGCTGGTCCGGCACCGAAATGCGTTGGTGTTATTATAAAGACCTTGATTAATCGTAAGCTGGCATATCCAAGTATTATATAATGTTATATACTCGGGAGTAAATTACTGTCTTCAAGCTTTTTATTAAAAAGTTGTACAAGTTTAATTGTTCTAATATCAGTTTAAATGTCACCTCATTATTTTTGTGTTCACGGCTTAAAGGGTTTGTCCGGTCATAAAAAATAAATAAATCTGAATACAGCTTCGAATGTTGCTAAATAAATTTTGAAAATTTACAAAAAAAAGTCAAAATCATATTTTTTAATTACTCACAAATCCTGGTCCCCCTTTGGGTCTCAGCACTTCCAGCAACAAAAAATGTGCTGTCTGGCTTCATGAATGCTGTAGACAATCTCTGGCTGGCTGCAGCGTTCAACTAACTAGACTATACATGATCACCTGCAGGGAAGTACAGAAATTTGACATGACTAAACAGTACAGGATCAGCTACAGGGGAATACAGAGAACGTCGGAGAACCATCGGAACCAGAGCAGTGGGAATCAGTAATGTGATTATGACTTTTTTTTTTTTACTTTGTAACAGTCTAAAACTGGGTGTGACGGATCAACCCCGTACTCCAGGATTTTGCCACATGGGGGTTGTCGTAGCGCCTATGTAGCTAATGGGACATAATGTTATAAAGTGGGGTGAATATTGTGGATCGCATATTGTTGGACATGCTGTGATGTGACCGAAGCACTCCTGGCCCCCACCTTCCTGTGCTCACTTAGCAGTGGCAAACAGACAATGTGCTGATTAATGAGTTGTTGCATAACTGCTGTCTGGGAGACTACTGTGGGTATTATCTGATGAGAACAATGGGTGCTAAAAATAGCCTGTGTGATTCTCTATAAAACCTGCTTGTGAGAATAGAAGTTAAGTTCATCTTGGAGACACTGTGCGATAGTCATATTTTATATATCCCAGTGTAAGAGAAGCCTTTCCATGTCAGGGGCCTGCAGAAGAAGATTGGACATCTGCGGATGGGGTAACTAGCTCCCGTCACACTGGGCAACCACTTTAAAAGAGTTTTTGAGAATGTAAGGATTGATATTTTATCCTTCGAATAAGCCATCTATGTTTGATGGAACCTACTATAAAAGAGAGTAATGGACCCCTGTGTCCAAGAGTGTCTCATTTCCTTCATAGTTTACACAGTCATATTTCAATATGGCTAAAGACGCCCATATACATTAGACTAACGCTGGCCGAGCCTGCTGATATTGAGAGACTCGGCCAACAGTCTAATATGTATGCCGGCCATCCAACTCTCCCCCGACAGATTATGTTGGAGGAGATACTGTTCTGGCATGTCCAATTTTGTAACACCCGACCTTTTTTTTCTTGACAAGCTAAGTCGCTGCCAAAGGAGCCTGGCAGTGTCTTTCTCATAGAGAGGGAACACTCCTGTGTATGGTAGAGATAGCTGTAGGCTGAATGATTGGCCAAATGACCGCTATCTATTGAGTATTGGGCTCTTTATTCTGTTACTACAACTCACGGCCAAATAGTGCCCAACATTTCATGTTTGGGACTCTGTAAGCCTCATTGAAGTCCATGGCTCCATCGATGAATGAAAATGGAATTCAGACAGAGGGCTCTTGGAGTCACGAATGGTAAATATATGTGATGTAAACCCGGCCTAAGGTGGGTTTAACCAATATCTGGGGAATGCTATACAGTTCTCGAAGTAAAGGAAGAAGCACCACAAATGGATGTAGTTATAATTAGGGATGAGCGGACCCGTGGAAGTTTGGTTTGGGTACCACAACTGTACCCGAAATTGAACCAGAACCCAAACCTCATTGAAAACAATGGGGACCCGAACTTTTGAACCGGAAACACTCTTTTTCTGCAACGGACTTTCCCCGGATCTCCGACCATTACAACGGACTTACGCGGAAAGTCCGTATTCAGCGCTTAGCACCAGGCAGTAATTGTCCGGTATGAACGCCGAAGTTTCAAGTTCGAGTCTGCTCATCCCTAGTTATAATTAGTGTTGAGGGAATTAGTCCGGCATTTCAAATTCGGGTTCATGTTCGGGGTTTCGGCTTGTTCGCGCCAAAAAATCGGCTCCGCCCATGAACATCCCTGATTTGCCTGTCAATGCCGAAAAAATTCGCTCAACACTAGTTATAATATACTAAAAGATTACAAAAATGTGTAAAAATCAAAATGACAATCTTTCTAAAAATTTTCCATACAGGTCACAAGTAGAAGTACCATGCATCGTCCAAAAATTACCACCACACAGTGCCCATTTTCTTGATTATCAATCTACAATTGTTACAATGTGACAACAATGTGATGAAAAGTTTTCAAAAAAAGTTTTAAATATTTTTTTTTTTACTTTGTTTGTTGTCAAACTATATGGCACCCAGTGTCATTGTGTCAAGGGAACGGTAGCTAAATCATTTTTTTTTCAGAATTATCATTTTACAAACCTGAGTGATCCTCATTACGGAAGAGACGTCTTTATCTTTTTATTTCTAATATTCTTATTCTTCCTTTGTGGGAAGTAATTTTGATCCAGATACTTCAGAGATAAAACATGCTTTTGGCAATAGGATTACTGGCAGGTCTATAAATAATGGGAATTTTCACTGTTAAAACTGATATTGAAGAAAGGAAAGTTTCCATCACTGGGCGACTTCTGGTTGTGAAGTCTGGGCAGCTGTTTCTGGATAATCCTAATGGAGTTATATGTGTTGTTTTCACTTTTTCTGAACACCCTTTGTTCACGGTAAAAAAAAAATGCGGCGAAGCAAATAAAAATCATTTAACCGCGTCCATAATGTTTAGCTTCTAAATCTTTTAAGTCAGAAATTGACCCTCTAAAATTTTACAGCCTGCGGTATTATTTTTACTACATATTTTACTATAGGAATGCTGATAAAATCGAAAGGGGCTTTTTAGGATTAATGGAGTTCTCTCAGATTCCAATTTGGCACAGTCAGCTTCAAAATTGATTTGAGGAATTATATAGGCTACAGAGACGGCGCGTTAACGCTATTGACAAAAATATATAATAACATTTTTTATCCGTTTTATACGTGATGTAAGACTGGAGCTTAAAATTTCTACTAGTAATTAGATGTATAATGTGGATGAAATTAACTTTAATATAAAGTAACTTCAAATCACCCCTATAAGAAAAAAATATTATGCAGAGAAAGAACATTTTTGTATCTCCTGTTTCCCATTCTGCATGCTCTAAAAATCTCTTAGGGTTTCTGCCCTAACTGTTTGGACTTCATGTTTCCACCTTGCTTTGAAGGCATCTGCTGACGCTAGTAAGTCAGGCATTTTTTACATAGGTTAATAATTTAGGAGGACAAGCCCTACTTTGGTCCCTATTCTGGAGATGTCAGGGTTGGGACAAGGTTAAAGGGTTGGGACAAGAAAAAGGGTTCGGACAAAGTAGAGGAATAAGCATTGCAGCTGTTTAGGTTTTATTCACCTATCCTTGTCTCTGTGTTGGCGCACCACTGGTGGCCTTGGCACTGGCGAGCATCCTTGTCGGGCTACTAGTCAACAGGATGGTCTCTCTTGTTTGCTAGTTGCACTTCAGCTGATCTGGTTATGGTTCTCCTGTTCACCATGTTGCCTGCTCTGTAAATCTCTTAGGCATTCTGCCCTGCTTGGCTTTCATTTTCCCACCATGCTTTGAAGGCATCTGCTGATAATAATATGTTGTCCATACCTCCCATGGGTTGCTATTTTAGGAGGGCTGTCCCTACCTTGGTCTATATTCTTGAGAATTCAGAGTTGAGACAAGGAGGGGGGCAGAGTGAGCAGTTGTCTAACTACCTTACTAGCCTATCCTCATTTCTGTTTTGGGTTCCCTCTGGTGTTCTTGGCACTGGCGAGCATCCTCGTTAGGATACTAGTCAATAAGATGGTCTCTCTTGCTAGCTGGTTGCACTTCAGCTCATCTGAAATCTCTTAAGGCTTCTCCCCTAACTCTTTGGCCTTCATGTTCCTACTTTGCTTTGAAGGCATTTGCTGATTCTAATAAGTTGTCCATACCTCCCATGGGTTGCTAGTTTAAGAGGGCAATCTCTACTTTGGTTCGTATTCTTGAGAGGTTAGGATTGGGACAAGGGGTAATAGAGTAAACAGCTGTCTAGGTCTTACTCCCCTATCCTCACTTCTTTGTTGGGTTCCCACCAGTGGCCTTGGCACTAGTAAAGGGTCGATATTGACTTGTAGGATCTCTACTTCCTATAAGTGGCGCTACAGTTCTAGTCCTCTTCCTATCTGAAGAGACAATTTTCAGATTTAATTTCCCAAAATGTAAAAATCTTCTCACCTTGGCATGCCAGGCTTGACATGTCACTCTCTGCAAGGAAAAACGTTACCCCAAACCAGATCTCACACTTTGCACTGATGAGGGGCAGCACCCAAAAACACTGTGTTTGCAAACTGAGATTCTGGTTTGTCTTTTATCCTAAGTCATGTGACAAGGCTCGTTAAAGGGTCGATATTGACTTTTAATAGGTGACACTAGAGTTCTAGTCCTCTTCCTCTCTGAAGAAACAATTGCAATCAAAATTATTCAAACCTCATAGCAAATTTGGTTTATTTGGCAAAATTTAGACACTTTCTCTTGTGTGCAATAAACCAATTGAACAAGAACAATTAATATAAAAAGTGGTTTGTCCAAATTCTGCACAAAATGCAGTCTCAGGATTATTCAACCCCCTGAAGAGAATACCTCATAATAGCACACATTAGTCTCATGCAAACCTCATCTAACTAATCAAAGGTACTTCAGGGATGCTTGACATAATATACATTAAATTCGTGGAGTGGCTAGGGGGTTTCCTGACTGTGATATGTTCATTGTGTGGCGCCCCTGAGGGTTCAGTCGCCACAGAGGTACTGCACCTCAACCAGAGGTGTGGTGTCTCCCTTCTCTCAGGTAAGGAGGGTGCGCTGCACGGAACCCCAAACACCTGCATCCAACACTACACTGCTCCAGGCCGGCTGGAGGGGCAACATGCAGATCGCAGCTGCTGAGCTGGAGTGGGGGGAACCCAAAGGTAGGGGGAACCAGTAGTGGGTGTGGGTGGAGGAAGTAGTTAGAGGGAGTACTTTGGTAGGAGTATAAATAGGGAAGCCATCTTAGGGTGGCAGGTCAGTTCTAGGGAGCAGTTCAGAAGAACAGCTCGGGACAGTTCAGAAGAACAGTCCGGGAGCAGAGTCTCATTAGGAGATCTGCTCCACAAGTAGGGCCAAGTCAGGAGGCTCAGGAGGGGAGCAGGGAGTAGGCTCTGTTCTAAGAAAGGATCCTAGGGGGTACGGCGCGTGCAGGACGGCACCCGTACGCCCCGCATCTGTCAGAAGACAGAGGGATCGTAGCCGCATTCTAGTCCCCTGAGGGTCAAGCAAGTCTGTGTAACTCCGACGGACAGGAGGGACTTCAGAGTACCCGAACAGGACTCAGAGTGGGCAGCGCAGGGCAGGAGGGAGAAGGACCTAGTGTGAAGACGGTCAAAATAGGAACATGAGAAAGTGGGGTTCTGCCAGGTATTCCCAAGCTGCCTGAGGAAGGATTGAACCCCAGCCCGGTGAATGCAGCGCGACGCGGGAGGCCTTCACCTGTACAGTGCACCTGTGGACTGCCTTAAGAACTGTGAGTAAAGACGCGGATGACTGCACTGCACCGCCTCTGTCCAATTATTTCGTCCGCGCCATCATTCCCTCCCTGCACTACAACGCCCAGCGCAACCACCATTCACCTACACTGCCCTGAGGCCTGCTCCACCTGTGGGGAGCCGTCCCATCACAAGCTGCCCTAACACTGGCCTCAGAGGACTGTTGCAGTGCTGGTGATCCTCACCAGACACCACAGGTGGCGTCACGAACTTTCCAATCCCATATAATAATCTTCCCCTTTTTACTGACCGCCCTGGGTCACGGCCAGCCACCGTGATATCCCCCAAGCATCAATTGCATGTTAGAAATATGGCTAAGTCAAGAGAGTTGTTCAAAAATTTTAAATAAAAGATGATTGCCCTTCACAAACGAGGAAAATGATATAAAAAATATAGGAAAGTTGGAAGCAAAGAGCCAAGGTGAAAGTTAATGGAACATTGTCTATGCTGCCTGAACATGGGAGAAAGAGGAAACTGTCGCTGGCTGCCAGCAGATCACCAAGGAGGCAGGTGGTCAAAAACTCAATTGACTCCAAAAGACCTGCAGCAAGAGTAGGCGGCGGTGGCACTGCGGTTTTAGTCTACACGGTAAGCGTATGTGCACACGTTAAATATTTGGATGCAGAAATTTCTGCACCATTTCTGCATTTCTTGGCAGGAAAAATGCAGCGGCAAAAATTTGCTTTTTTTGCTGCATTTTTGCTTGTTTTTTTTGCATGCGTTGATTTAACATTTTTGAACAGCAGTGAATGCTATAGAGATAAATAATAGATGGAGATACAGTAGATAATAGATAATAAATATATAGCAATAGACATACAGACAGATATACGGCATAGACACACAGGTAGACATATAATTGCACAACCTCCGGACATATTGCACCATGTGGAGCTTATTGGACAGATGTCGGAAAGCGCGAGCAAAAACGTTACAAATACGCAGCCAATCCACAATCATTTTTAGACCTGCTTTTTTTTATAGCGTTTTATACTGACTTCATTGAAGTCAATGGATGAAAAAAAAGCTGCAAAAACGCTAAAAATTTGAATCGGCACCAAATCTGCACGTCAGAAATAAGCAAAGTGTGCATGAGACTCAGGATTGTCATTCACTTCGCTGGCATCAGGAAACCTTTCAGGTTTTGTGACGAATACGCCCAGCAAAATTGTGCACACGGCCTAAGGCACATACTAAATGCTGAAGGTCTCCGAGCCCTGGAGATCTTTACAACATTGCTGGTAATGTCACTCCTGCCTTAGAGATATAAACTTGGCTTTAATTTTAAGAATTTGATTCACTGAATGAATATCCCTATCTTGCGAGGTGTTTCCCAATAGGCGGCATGGCTTGTTCATGATCCTGTAGCTGCTTTGACTTTGTCAAACGTTCATTTGTCAAGCGGCTTACAGCTGTATATGCGAGATAATGCTGCTGCGGTTTGTGAGAGTTCCTACAAAGCAGAAATAGTGATTAGTGGCTGATAAGCTTTCCTGCAGCAATCCAGTATCTCTTGTCACCACTGCCGTGAAGGACAACAGCAGAGGAATGGCGTCTGACGACGATACCACATTGATCAATTACCTGTTTTATATATGCCGGTATATATATACACTGCTCAAAAAAATAAAGGGAACTCTCAAATAACACATCCTAGAATGAATCCTGAATGAATGAATGAAATATTCTCATTGAATACTTTGTTCTGTACAAAGTTGAATGTGCTGACAACAAAATCACACAAAAATCATCAATGGAAATCAAATTTATTAACCAATGGAGGCCTGGATTTGGAGTCACCCCCAAAATTAAAGTGGAAAAACACACTACAGGCTGATCCAACTTTGATGTAATGTCCTTAAAACAAGTCAAAATGAGGCTCAGTATTGTGTGTGGCCTCCACGTGCCTGTATGACCTCCCTACAACGCCTGGACATGCTCCTGATGAGGTTGCGGATGGTCTCCTGTGTGATCTCCTCCCAGACCTGGACTAAAGCATAAGCCAACTCCTGGACAGTCTGTGGTGCAACGTGACGTTGGTGGATGGAGAGAGACATGATGTCCCAGATGTGCTCAATCGGATTCAGGTCTGGGGAACGGACGGGCCAGTCCATAGCTTCAATGGTTTCATCTTGCAGGAACTGCTGACACGCTCCAGCCACATGAGATCTGGCATTGTCCTGCATTAGGAGGAACCCAGGGCCAACCACACCAGCATATGGTCTCACAAGGGGTCTGAGGATCTCATCTCGGTACCTAATGGCAGTCAGGCTACTTCTAGCAAGCACATGGAGGGCTGTGCGGCCCTCCAAAGAAATGCCACCCCACACCATTACTGACCCACTGCCAAACCGGTCATGCTGAAGGATGTTGCTGGCAGCAGATCGCTCTTCACGGCATCTCCAGAATCTGTCACGTCTGTCACTTGTGCTCAGTGTGAACCTGATTTCATCTGTGAAGAGCACAAGTCGCCAGTTGCGACTCTGCCAATCCTGGTGTTCTGTGGCAAATGCCAAGCGTCCTGCACGGTGTTGGGCTATGAGCACAACCCCCATCTGTGGACGTCGGGCCCTCATAACACCCTCATAGAGTCGATTTCTAACCATTTGTGCAGACACATGCACATTTGTGGCCTGCTGGAGGTCATTTTGCAGGGCTCTGGCAGGGCTCCTCCTGTTCCTCCTTGCACAAAGGCGGAGGTAGCGGTCCTGCTGCTGGGTTGTTGCCCTCCTACGGCCCCCTCCACGTATCCTGGTGTACTGGAATGTCACCTGGTAGCGCCTCCAGCCTCTGCACACTACGCTGACAGACACAGCAAACCTTCTTGCCACAGCTCGCATTGATGTGCCATCCTGGATGAGCTGCACTACCTGAGCAACTTCTGTGGGTTGTAGAGTCCGTCTCATGCTACCACGAGTGTGAAAGCACAACCAACATTCAAAAGTGACCAAAACATCAGACAGAAAGCATTGGTACTGAGATGTGGTCTGTGGTCCCCACCTGCAGAACCACTCCTTTATTGAGGGTGTCTTGACAATTGCCAATAATTTCCATCTATTGTCTATTCCATTTGCACAACAGCATGTGAAATTGATTGTCAATCAGTGTTGCCTCCTAAGTGGACAGTTTGATTTCACAGAAGTTTGATTTACTTGGAGTTATATTCCGTTGTTTAAGTGGTCCCTTTATTTTTGAGCAGTGCATATATATATATATATATATATATATGTGTGTGTGTGTGTAGTGCACTTACAGCAACCAAGTATCAATTAAAGTTCTGTAGCGATCATTATTGGGTAACAATACGTACCCAAAGGCTTGCTTCCCAGGAAGGAAATGTGTCATCAGAGTATAAGTATTATTAATCCAGGTATTTAATATACTTTAAAACCTTTTAAATGCTAGAGGTCTTTTTGTTTTGTATTTTTTATTTTAATTATCCACATTAATAGTCCAGTTTTAAAACTGACCATTAGAACAGTCACAAATGGCTGGTGGCTTTACCGTATAGACTGGGACAGAGCCATCTCATAATTATAAGAGAGAAGAAGGTTTAATGACAGGTTTATTCCAGTTTTGACAGTCTAAATAGCAACACTACATTATACACTGTAGAGAAGAGGCTCGGTACACAGCATCTCTGTCTATACACATATTACAGGAAAGAAGTCTGCACCTCCAATAGATGGATCTCTAATATTTTTTCCTCTCTAATCCCATCCAAATATAGTTGAAAAGTTTTACTACATAACTCAGAAAATTGTGGATAAGGAGGAGTCATGCACATGACCAGGGCCGGCGTCAGCACCCGGCGCACCCGGGCAAATGCCGGGGCCCTGAGCAGGCAGAGGGGCCCACTGGCGGTCGCGCACCCCGCTGGGCTATGGGCGGAGGAGAGCGGTGTCAGCGCCCGCCCTTCTCCGCCGCTTGCTCAGGGCCCCGGCAGCCGGATACTTACCTCTCCCCGTGCCTCCGCAGATCCGCTGTCTTCCTGCTCTGCGCTCCCTGTGACGTCTCAGGTCAGAGGGTGCGGTGACGTCTTTACACCGCACCGTCCCCCTAAGCCGTCACAGGGAGCGCTGAGCGGGAAGACGCCGACAACACTGCAGTTCGGACCCGAGCAGCGGGCAGCAGGTAGCAGGTGAGGAGAAGGGAGGTGAGTATTTGATTTTTTTTTTTTTTTAATGTATGGAGGCATGAGGCAGTATAAAGAGAAGGCGGGGGGTGGGGGTGACATCCTGCATGGGGCATTATAAGGTGGGGAACAGCCTGCATGGGGCATTATAAAGAGAGGGGGGGACATCCTGCATGGGGCATTATAAAGAGAGGGGGGGACATCCTGCATGGGGCATTATAAAGAGAGGGGGGGACATCCTGCATGGGGCATTATAAAGAGGGGGGGTGACATCCTGCATGGGGCATTATAAAGAGGGGGGGGGCATCCTGCATGGGGCATTATAAGGTGGGGAACAGCCTGCATGGGGCATTATAAAGAGAGGGGGGGACATCCTGCAGGGGCATTATAAAGAGAGGGGGGGACATCCTGCATGGGGCATTATAAAGAGAGGGGGGGACATCCTGCATGGGGCATTATAAGGTGGGGAACAGCCTGCATGGGGCATTATAAAGGGGGGGGGCAGCCTGCATGGGGCATTATAAGGAGGGGGGGCAGCCTGTATGGGGCATTATGTGGGGGGTAACAGCCTGCATGGAGCATTAAAAGGGGGGGGGCTGTATGGGGCATTATGTGGGGGGTAACAGCCTGCATGGAGCATTATAAGGGGGGGACAGCCTGTATGGGGCATTATGTGGGGGGTAACAGCCTGCATGCAGCGTTATAAGGGGACCGGTATCCTGTATGGAGCGTTATAAGGGGACCGGTATCCTGTATGGAGTTTTATAAGGGGACCAGTATCCTGTATGGAGCGTTATATGGGGGCCAGTATCCTGTATGGAGCTTTATAAGGGGATCAGTATCCTGTATGGAGCGTTATATGGGGGCCAGTATTCTGTATGGAGCCTTATATGGGGGGCAGTATTCCGTATGGAGCCTTATATGGAGGCCAGTATTCCGTATGGAGCCTTATATGGGGACCAGTATTCCGTATGGGGCCTTATATGGGGGCCAATATTCCATATGGAGCCTTATATGGGGGCCAGTATTCCGCATGGAGCCTTATATGGGGGCCAGTATACCGTATGGGGCCTTATATGGGGGCCAGTATTCCGCATGGAGCCTTATATGGGGGCCAGTATACCGTATGGGGCCTTATATGGGGGCCAGTATTCCGTATGGGGCCTTATATGGGGGCCAGTATTCCTTATGGGGCCTTATATGGGGGCCAGTATTCCGTATGGGGCCTTATATGGGGGCCAGTATTCCGTATGAAGCGTTATATGGGGGCCAGTATTCCGTATGGAGCCTTATATGGGGGCCAGTATTCCGTATGGAGCCTTATATGGGGGGCCAGTATTCCGTATGAAGCGTTATATGGGGGCCAGTATTCCGTATGGAGCCTTATATGGGGGCCAGTATTCCGTATGGAGCCTTATATGGGGGCCAGTATTCCGTATGAAGCGTTATATGGGGGCCAGTATTCCGTATGGAGCCTTATATGGGGGCCAGTATTCTGTGTGGAGCGATTCACCGGTTTCTGAGCTATTGTGGAATTTACAATAGATATCACTCATGTAATGTAAGAAGTGAAATCTTTGCATTGTACTATATTATATATATATATATTTCTCTGCGGTATCTGTGCATCATGAATCGTGGTATGTGTTAAAGGGGCCACTGAGAATCTTTCGCCCGAGGCCCAGAAAAACCTGGAGCCGGCCCTGCAGATGACAAAGTGGCAGAGCCTGTACCTCAACGCACAAATATCCTAAGGTTCTGGATAAAATCCATTGGGCACCATTTGGCTCTTTCATGCTGCACTGTGTTATTCCCTAGAAGCCATACTTCTGTAACACTATATATGTAGGACATGCCAGTTATATTTTCTATTGTATGAAATGAGAAGCACATGGAGGTACAACATGGGCCAGAGTGATTTTCTAGCCGGTCATGCCTCCTCTGCTGCACATTGGGATACAGGTGCCATCCAATGTGTACCAGTGACGTAATTTACCCAAGTATTCAGATAGTGCATGTTCCTGTCTCTACCTTGTACAGTTTCTCCATCTCTTTTGGTTGCAATTTACTGCATGGTTGTGCAATGCCGCTACATACATACAGCATTCTGCTACATCTCTCGATGCTCTGCTGTTCCAGCTATTCCAGTCATTGCTGCTCCAGCTATTCCAGTCATTGCTGTTCCAGCTATTCCAGTCATTACTGCTCCTACACTTCCACATTAGAAGCTGCTGCCACTCTGCTATCCTGAACATTGCTATCCCCGCACTGCTAAAGATCTGCTACATTGTTATTTCAGCTCCGCTACATTGTGCTAACAACTCCGCTGCATGGTGGTGTTAGATCTGCTATATCGTAAATCTCCAACTTGTCTACCCCGCTGCACCAACACCATAAAATCTGCTTATAAGGACCAAAGGCTTTGAGGATCCACCTTAGCAAAACAAAATGTGTCATAGGACTTGCACTTACCATGTACCATTTATCTTACTTGCATCTTATTATTTTCTACTTCTGCATCCCTATAGCTATGCTCCAGAGAAATATATATGCCCCCTTCTTATTCCTAGTATATTCTCTGTGGGCCTTGGGGGAGCTCCTACGGCTCTCCAGCCCCTTCCATCCTATGACCGTGACCACGAACACCAGAACATTTAATGACAGCTATTAGATAAAATATACTTATTTATTAAAAAAAAAATGAAAAATTAAATTCCATATTTTGTATTTGCTCCTTATAAAAAAAATCACCTAAGCTTTTTCCACGGGTAGAACATAGTGTTATTAAATTCCTTCTTAACCCAGAGCCTCTATTATCATCTTGACTATTACGAGATGCTGACAGAAGACGGCTTTTGTTAGCTTTAGAATGAAATGTCTATTTCATTGTGGAATTGGAGTTCTACAGGTCACACCGGCTGCTGAAATAAATCTTCTGAACATATATTTTCTTAATAAAAGGAGACACAAGAAGCGCCCAGTCCCTTCATTTTGAAATGCCATTTACTGAAGTCGGACAGATATGAGCTCTCTCGTAGGCGGCCTCCACTTTCTAAAGGCGTAGTGCGGGTTCAGAGATATAAAACCTTGGCCATATAATAGTTATAAGACCCAACACCCTTGTAAAAGAGAAATCCAGACAAGGATGACCTCGGCTCCTTTCTCCTGCCATAGTTTAGAGATTTTTCTGCCCTTAAGACCCCCGTACACATTAAAGTCGTCCGAACCTGCTGTTTATCAGCACATTAAAGGGGCCTCTGTACTCCTGGACTAGCACGTTACCCCTTTATTGCATAGATTCACCAGCCCATGTCACGAGAGGTGGTGACTGAGTTCTCCTTCAATGGAAACAGAGGCTGGACAGATGGTTTAGTGAATCCTGCATTGAGCAGGGGGTTGGACACGATGACCCTGGAGGTCCCATGCAGTCACTCGTGCAGCCCCTTCATTGGGTTTATCCGCAAGGTCTCTTGGAATTTTGACCATTGTCAAGTTGGTGACCTTTAAGAGGTTATTCCCAAGACAGAAAATTATCCCCTATAAGCAGGATACAGGATAATGTGCTGATGTCTGTGAGTCTGACCACTGGGACATCCAGCGATCCTAAGAACGGGGCTCTGGCACCCTAGAACCAGACTCTACATTGTGGTGCCCATTATACTACATGGAACTCAATGTGGGACCCATTATAGTAAATGGAAGGCTATGTATGGCCCATTATACTATATGGTGGGTTATGTGGTGGGACCATTACACTGTTTGGAAGGATATGTGGGGGTCATTATATTATATGGAAGGCTATGTGGGGCCCATTATACTATATGGTGGTTATGTGGTGGGACCATTACACTGTTTGGAGGGCTATGTGGGGCCCATTATATTTTATGGTGGGTTATGTGGTGGGACCATTACACTGCTTGGAGGGCTATGTGGGGCCCATTATATTTTATGGTGGGTTATGTGGTGGGACCATTACACTGCTTGGAGGGCTATGTGGGGGTCATTATATTATATGGAGGGCTATGTGGGCCCATTATACTATATGGTGGATTATGTGGTGGGACCATTACACTGTTTAGAAGGCTATATTGAGGGTCATTATATTATATGGAGGGCTATGTGGGGCCCATTATACTATATGGTGTGTTATGTGGTGGGACCATTACACTGTTTTGATGGCTATGTGGGGCCCATTATATTCTATGGTGGTTATGTGGTGGGACCATTACACTGTTTGGAGGGCTATGTGGGGCCCATTATATTTTATGGTGGGTTATGTGGTGGGACCATTACACTGCTTGGAGGGCTATGTGGGGGTCATTATATTATATGGAGGGCTATGTGGGCCCATTATACTATATGGTGGATTATGTGGTGGGACCATTACACTGTTTAGAAGGCTATATTGAGGGTCATTATATTATATGGAGGGCTATGTGGGGCCCATTATACTATATGGTGTGTTATGTGGTGGGACCATTACACTGTTTTGATGGCTATGTGGGGCCCATTATATTCTATGGTGGTTATGTGGTGGGACCATTACACTGCTTGGAGGGCTATGTGGGGCCCATTATATTTTATGGTGGGTTATGTGGTGGGACCATTACACTGCTTGGAGGGCTATGTGGGGGTCATTATATTATATGGAGGGCTATGTGGGCCCATTATACTATATGGTGGATTATGTGGTGGGACCATTACACTGTTTAGAAGGCTATATTGAGGGTCATTATATTATATGGAGGGCTATGTGGGGCCCATTATACTATATGGTGTGTTATGTGGTGGGACCATTACACTGTTTTGATGGCTATGTGGGGCCCATTATATTCTATGGTGGTTATGTGGTGGGACCATTACACTGCTTGGAGGGCTATGTGGGGCCCATTATATTTTATGGTGGGTTATGTGGTGGGACCATTACACTGCTTGGAGGGCTATGTGGGGGTCATTATATTATATGGAGGGCTATGTGGGCCCATTATACTATATGGTGGATTATGTGGTGGGACCATTACACTGTTTAGAAGGCTATATTGAGGGTCATTATATTATATGGAGGGCTATGTGGGGCCTATTATACTATATGGTGTGTTATGTGGTGGGACCATTACACTGTTTTGATGGCTATGTGGGGCCCATTATATTCTATGGTGGTTATGTGGTGGGACCATTACACTGTTTGGAGGGCTATGTGGGGCCCATTATATTTTATGGTGGGTTATGTGGTGGGACCATTACACTGCTTGGAGGGCTATGTGGGGGTCATTATATTATATGGAGGGCTATGTGGGCCCATTATACTATATGGTGGATTATGTGGTGGGACCATTACACTGTTTAGAAGGCTATATTGAGGGTCATTATATTATATGGAGGGCTATGTGGGGCCCATTATACTATATGGTGTGTTATGTGGTGGGACCATTACTCTGTTTTGATGGCTATGTGGGGCCCATTATATTCTATGGTGGGTTATGTGGTGGGACCATTATACTGTTTGGAGGGCTATATGGGGGCCATTATTCTATTTGCAGGGCTATGTGGGGGTCATTAAACCATTTGGTGGGCTATTTGAGGGGGCATTATTTTGTATGGAGGACTATGTGGGGTCCATTATTCTATTTGCAGGGCTATGTGGGGCCCATTATTCTGTATGGAGGACTATGTGGGGCCATTATACTGTATGGAGGACTATGTGGGGCCCATTATTCTGTATGGAGGACTATGTGGGGCCATTATACTGTATGGAGGGCTATGTGGGGCCATTATAATGTTTGGAGGACTATGTGGGGCCCATTATTCTGTATGGAGGACTATGTGGGGCCATTATTCTGTATGGAGGACTATGTGGGGCCCATTATTCTGTATGGAGGACTATGTGGGGCCATTATTCAGTATGAAGGACTATGTGGGGCCCATTATTCTGTATGGAGGGCTATGTGGGTCCCATTATACTGTATGGAGGGCTATGTGGGGCCCATTATTCTGCATGGAGGACTATATGGGGCCCATTATACTGTATGGAGGGCTATGTGGGGCCATTATACTGTCTGGAGGACTATGTGGGGGCTATCATACAGTGTAGAGGCTTGTTTTGGGTCCATCATGCTGTGTGAATGGCTTTGTGGGGGCCATTATACTGTGTGAAGGTTTGATGAGGTAGAAAAAAAAAACAGATAAAAAGATGATACAAATGTGAATCCCTAATTGCAGAATTTCTAGGCGCTGCTTCTTTCCTCTTAGAACCATCCAAAAAAAAAACTAAAAAAGTGGCGCCTAGAAATTCTGCAATTTGGGATCCACATTTGGAACACTTTTTTAATGTTTTTTTTTTACATCATCAAGCTCTACAGCATACCAGTTGGATTTTACAATAGTACAATTTGGAGTTGTGCCTCTAGAACAACTTCACCAAGTGAGAATTCACTTGGTTTTAATAATTTTTAATTTAGTACTCTCAGAAAGCTTTACTCTCGACATATACTGTGAGGAGGGTTGTGTTGCGGCCACTATACTGTGTGGAGGGCTGTGCGGGGGTCATCATACTGTGTGGAGGACTGTGTTAGGTTCACAGTTGGGGCATCATACTGTGTTGGGGTCACCATACTTTGTCAGGTGACTACAGTAGGGTCATCATAATGTGCGTGTGGAGGGTACTTTGTAGGAAGTCACTTTGAGGGTATCATACTGTGCTTGGGGGGCATTTTTCTTGGCATCATACTTTATGGGGGAAATGAAAAGATAATCTAGGGCCTTCAATAGGAGAAAAATTACTTTGCCAAGGCTGCAAAGTTGTGAGATATGCTCTTCTGTTACCCCACCGAATATTTTTTTTTTTTTGTGAGGGGCTCGATTAGAACTTGTTTACTATTAATTTATTATTTTCCGGTATATCTACTTATTGCGTATGGAGTTTGGTGAAACAAGGGGCTTTTTTTGTTAACGAAGCTGTGGCCATTATATCAGTTAAGAACTTGAAAAGTTTGATTCTTTATTACACGCTGGCTATTAATTGTTAAGGTGAGGAGAAGCCGATCAGCCTGCTTTTATTGTTAGTGGATACCCTTTTTCTCTGTAGTCGGACCACCAGCGATCAGTAAGATTTCCCTAATGTGAATAATGGATTAATTACTATCTTGAGAATAACCGGTTTAGCTTCATATCCCTGTGTAATTTACGCACTTTTGGAAATTTGCATACTACTGTTATTTTCTGGTAGTTTTTGGAAAAAAAAAGTATTCTTGTGTTTATAATATATGATCATTTCTATCTTTTTTTCCTGCAGCCTGGTTTTCCTCAGCGGTTTCCCTCCTCTTACTAGCAGGGTGCTCTCACACAATGTTTTGCTCAAGGGAATCTAAAAACTTTGATCTGGAGGGCTGGGATGTATTTCTTTCCTGAGTGCACCTTCTATGTGATACTTCCAGGATGTTGTTGTTGTTGTTTTTATGCTTCTTTTTACGCTTCAACGCACACAAAAAATTGAAAGTTTTAAGTGAACGAATCAGTTCCTTGTTCTGTGAGAAAAGCCATTTGTTTGTAAGTAAATGATTTCACTTAAGACTTTCAAAGGAAAAAGCTGAGTGATACATAAGTGAAAACACTGAGATCTGACACTGAGCAGAATGCCGGCCCGATGGAGGCATCGACTCTCCAGCTAATGATAAAACGGCAGATATAAACCAGAACTCACAGCAAAGTGCAGCGGTAAATAAGATTCAGACTTCTCAAATAGGAATGTTAATGATCCGCAGGAGACTGATGTCATATTATGAGATCGAAACTGGACCTCGTATTTTTTTTTTAAAACCATGGACAATAAAGGCGAATAATTGGAAGAAATAGATGTCACATATGACATAACTTTTTTCGTACACTGAACTAGTTCACAGATGAAAAAAAACGCTAAACAAATTTGTCCTCAGAAAAAAAAACTGGTTTTAATGGGAATTTTGTGTTATACAGCACCTGTCAACAGGTAAAAAGTGGTCAACTTTTGATCTTCCGCTTTTTCCCCTGAGTATATGGGTTTTTGTTTTTTTTAAATCCGCCGTACGGTTCCAGAGATATGGGATTTTTTCTTTTTAGTGCTGATCAAGGGGGCGTGGCTCATAGAGTAATTATGCACAGCGGACTATAGACACACCCCCAGAGCATTCCGTGAGCCACGCCCCCTTAGGAAAGACCATAAAAATTTTCTCGAAATACAAAGGCCAATATCTCTGGAGCCGTATGGCAGATTTTTAAAAAACAAAAACCGGTAGAAGCGGGAATAACATAAGAGCAAAAACTGGCCATGTTTGACTTTTTGGCAGATCCCCTTTAAAGAGTAACCATCGCTTTAATTTTTATTTCATAAACCAATGGTACACATGAAAAAAAGCAACTTTGTAATATATCTTATCAGAGAAATACGCTTCTTTCTCCTCTTGGACTGATCTTTCACTCTCATTTCAGGGGTAAAATCTGTATTTAGTAAAGTAAAATTTTCCCATTTGTAAGATAGGAGATGACAGTTGGTGCTTTTAGAATTCTATGGAGAGGAGGGGAGGAGCTAGAGGAACACAGACATTCTGCTGCAAGTTCTCCTGAAACCACAGTTACAGTTCTACATAGAACTTTATCAGCACCAACTGTCATCTCCTATCTCAGTAACTAGAAAGTTTATATTCACTGATACAGATTTTACCTGTGAATTAAGAATTTTGAAAATAAAAGATCAATACAGGAGGAGAAGAAAGAGTATTTATTTTTAAAGACATATTACAATGTTTCTTTTTTTCAAGTGCACTGTTTTGCGTAAAAAAAAGTGAAATCAACTGTCGTTTTAATTTTTATTTCATAAATCACTAGTACACAGGAAAATAAGCAACTGTATAGTATATCTTATGTGAGAAATCTGCTTCTTTCTCCCCTTGGATTGATCTTTCACTCACAATTCATAGGTGAAATCTGGTGGTCATAATACTTTATAAAGAGGGGAGGGGGAGGAGCTAGAGGCAGACACAGACATTCTGACGCATGTTCCATAGAACTTTATGAGCACCAACTGTCATTTCCTATCTCAATAATGGGAAAATCTGTATGCAATCAAGAGACATTTTACCTGTGAATTGAGAATTTTGAGAAGCGGATTGCTCTGATATTCCACAAAGATTCTTATTTTCATGTGCACTGTCCTATTTTCATGTGGACTCCATTCACAATAACCTATGCTATTACATAATTCAATGCAACTTAGTAGCGTCTGAGTTAGTCTATTGCAATGAACATCTTCAGAATTAGGCCTAGCGTCCAGTGAGACAATAGCTTTATTATTATTTTTTATTATTATTATTTTTAATTAAAAAATATATATTAAAAAAATTGGAAAAAATACATTTAAAATAAAAAAAAACTGATTTAAACAATCTGATTTTCTAATTACACACTCCCTTTACAGGTAATCTGTCTGCAAGTAGTGGTACAGCTATATAGGACATTTTCCTCAAAAATAATACCTTTTTTTATAGAGATCAAATATGCCTGTCATGACAAATCTTTAGGAATAAAAGCAAATCAGGTTGGAAGTGCCCTTAGAAGAAGCACTGACCCGCCTCCAGTGCACTTCCAGTCTGATTTGCATATGACGTCTCATGAAATTCAATACATTCTTGTGACATGCAATCAAAAAAAAAGAAAAAAAAGATCAAAACCTCTTGATAGACCGCAACTCCCATCATGACCACTGGGTGGCTACACAGACACATGTAGTATAAACATCACCCAACAGAGTATCACAAAATATTGTTTTTGTTTTTCTTTCCCAAATCTGGTCATTTTAGGATATATATCGATCGAACCATGAATAAAGGTAAGGACAGACTCATTTGTGTAGATGCCTTTAAATTTTATACTGGATATACAGACAGATTTTACAGAACAAGAGTCTTTACAAGTGTTGAATATTTTTGGTACATTGGGGGTTAATATAAGATGTCATGCAGATCTAGAATCCAGCCTGAGCCTGGGATCACTATTCTGTCTCTGCCACCTTCATTCACATTCATGCTGCTGAGATTAGTCAGACCGAGGATCATGGCTTTTGCCACTGCAGCCATAATCCCTGAAAAGAACGCCGGCTTTAGAGAAACCCATATTCTTCTTCTTCCCTGCATTTAATCTGAGATTTTAGGTAAACTGAAATGTCAGCGCCGGGCGGACATTGTCCTGTAGCAGAAATGCTATCAACCATACAGGAGGCTTTGTCCGCAACGCACAGAACCACTATTGTGCTCCAGATTAAAGTGATTATGTTTTATTGCTGGAGATTACAGCCACTTCCAACTTCTGACGACATCAGTGCGGGAAATCATTTCTTCTGCGTTTGTACATGAGTTCGGAGGTTTGTTAGAATTGGGGGTGATACTGTGAGTGTGAGGAGCCATCCCTTCTCATGAATGAAGACAATTAGTGCGGAGCGGCATCTCTCTGCCCCGGCACAGATTAATATACTCTGACACTCTGGCAGCGGAGAAAACTATGAACAATGTGGTTATTAAACAGAATTGCCAGTTTATGTAATACAAAGAACAGTTGTGCCGCATGACCGGACAGTTCTGGAGACAGTTTTCATAGCAGAAGGAAATTCGGTTTATAAACTGCCTGCAAAGACTGTTCTGGATAGGGCTAAAAATGTGACTACCATCTCCCGAAATCTCATATCTGCTGCTGATCCGCAGCAAAATCCACTTATGTAGCATGCAGATTCTATCTATCTATAGTACCTATCTACAGCATCTATCTAGAAAAAATAATAACAAGTGCAGCATAGAATATTAGGTGCAAGCCCCTGGATGCCAATCTCAGGTCTACTATAGAAAATATAAAGAAGGCAGCACTCCTAATAAAGTTTACAAAAAAGTGGGGGTATTCTTATTGACCCACGACTGTTTTTTCTGGAGCCAAAGCGTCTCGTTTAAGATGATTCTCAAGCCGCAAAGTAAGTACTCACGCTGTGACGAGCGGTGACGTCAGAAAGGTTACTGCAGTTCAGCTACTGTGAACTACGATAACCTTAATGATGTCAACACTTGTCACAGCAGCCAGGTTCTCTTGCTACGTAGCGTCAGACCTGGAAGTAGCTGCAGCTCCAGTCTTTGGAGCTGCAATCTCTAAATGGGGCTCCATAGACTGGAAGAAGAAGACGAGATCGTCGTGGAAACCTCGATTTTTTGGATTATATCGGACATTACACAGCTGACATCAACCCCAAAAACATTACCCCGATTGACACGGCACGAGGGCAATCGGTAAGAGTTGAGGCTAACCGCCAAAATTGGCGCATTAAATGGATGCGCCATTTCTGCGGCGGCTGAGGGCTTGTTTTTTTAGGTTGGGAGGGGACAATATCCATGGCCCTTCCCAGCCTATTTAATATCAGCCCACAGTTGTCTGCTTAGCCTTTGCTCGTTATTAAAAATATGGGGGGACCCCACGTCAATTTTTTTTAACGGTCCCCCCTTTTTAATAACCAGTAAAGGCTAAGTAGACAGCTGAGAGCTGATATTAATAGTCTGGGAAGCTCCATGGTTATATGGCCCTTACCAATCTGATAATATGAGCCCGCTGCTGTCTGCTTTCCCTTAGCTGGTAAATGAAAATAAGGGGCACCCCATGCCTTTTTTTTTCATTTATTTCTTTATTAGCTAAATACATGTGTGGCACCCCAGGGGTCTGGTTACCACAGTAATAGAAATATTATGTCTGAGAGCAAGTGGGAGGTTTCTCTGGTCAGGAGCCCTAAGCATGCAACACCGCCCGCTCAGACCTGGGAGGGGAGGAATCTGCCCTTATAAACTGGGTCTGGGGCGGGATTAGGTCAGTCAGAGCCTGGAGAGGGAAAGCAAGAACTAGGAGCTCTGTAGGCGCAGGAGCGAGTGCCAGGGGCTGGAAGCTAGATAGCTCGCCCTGGCTGAAGACATTAAGAACGGACACGGAGTCTGAGGCTGTGGGGACATCCAGGTCCAGCAGCAGAATCCAACCGGCAGGGGATCCCATGTGCTCTGGCCAGAGAAGCCCGGAGGCACGGTCACAAGCAAGGGACCAGCACCGCCATCGTGAAGCGGAGGCTAACAGAAGGCCCCAAGTCACCGGCCGTACGGGTGAGCACCACACGGTATACTCAGGGACGTGGGCTACTTCTACCCGCACACAGCAAGGTAGCCAGGAAAGAGTACAGATAGACGGGGAGGCCTACAACTCCACCTGGCCAGGGGAGATCCTGCTAGCTCTCAGACTGACCAGGCCTCTACTGCTAGCCAGTACTCCCGGGAGGGTCTGCTTTATAACATCAGTAAAGACCCTGAACTGCACTGCACGGACTCTGAGTTATTCCTGCTGCGCTCGTGCACCATCACTCCCATCATCCACACTAACTGCCCTGAGGCTATACTCCTCCCGTGGGGAGTCATCCCGTTCTTAGCTGCACACACAACACCGGCCTCAGCGGTCTGCCTTGCAGCGGCGGTCCCCACTGACCGCAATCCACGGGTGGCGTAGTCAGACTATTATCTCACTAATAAGACTGCCACTGAATTGACCACCCTGGGCACGGACTGGGTCAGCGCCACGGAGACTACAACCCCCAGCGATCCGGCTCCGGGCATTCCCTGCACAACACAGGCCCAGGGAGCGCGTCAACTTTGGCGTAGTCGGCAGGATTCAAACCAACCCGCCCAACGGGTATTGCGTGCCTGAAAAAAGACTTTTGCACTTACCTGAGAGAAGTTTCCCGCCGTCCGGAGTCGTTTCCCGCCATCGGACGCCATCTTGGGTCGTTTCCCACCATCGGACGCCATCTTGGGTCGTTTCCCGCCATCTTCTGCCGTCTTCCCGCCATCTGCAGCCGCTTCCCGCCATCGGACGGCATCGTCGGGACGCCGTGCAGGAAGAAGAGGGGCGTGGACGCCAATAGCGCGCGAAATCCGAAGCTCCGCCCCACGCGCTGACGCTGCGCAAGGTCCTGGAAGGGAGAGTGAGCGACACTGAAGTCACAGGAGCGCGAAGCAAGGTCCTCGACCCCGACGATCGACTGCGGAGCCGCGGCCTACGGAAGAAGAGCATCGCAAGGTAGGCCACGGTCCACTAGGGGGGAAGGAGGATGTCGGATACCGAGGGGAGCTCCACCGCCACACCGGCCGCCAGCGCAACCGCTGCTGCGGTCATGCCATTCACCATGCCCTATATCCCGGGGGCAACCTGGCTACCCCAGTACTCAGGGGAGTCACATACCCTAAGTGACTTTAGGGAAAGACTGGATAGCCTCTTCCAGGTATACCCCCTCACGGAAGAGCAAAAAGTGAGCATCCTGGTGGCCCAGTTAATCGGGGCAGCCCAAAGGGAGGTAAAGTCCTGGCCACCTAGGAAGAAGAGGACTGTCAGAGAAATACTAGCCCGGCTGAAAGACACATTTGATACCCGAACCTCAGCCAAAATAAAGCTCAGATTTTACGGGTGCAAACAACGGGCACATGAAAGTATGAGAGACTATGCTCTAAACCTACAAGAGGCCCTGAGAGCCATTAAGCAGGCAGACCCTGACAGCGTGGGGAATGAAGACAAGCTGTTGACCGAACAATTTATTGAGGGTCTACTGTGCAATGCCCACTGAACCCAGTTGCGGGCAATGGCCTTACAGGACCCTGACCTGGACTTTGCACAGTTCAAGGACAGAGCCATCCGGGTGCTCCGAGAACCGGCACCAGGTGGCACTGTGACCCACAGGCGCCCTGCTATCACTTATCACCAGGACGCGGCGCCCTTGTCTGCAGGGCCTGTGGGAGCTGATGCGCAGGCTTTGAACAATAACCCGGCTATAGACCTGCACCATCAGGTCCAAGAGCTGACTAAGAGCGTTGCCGCGCTATCCAGAACCGTGCAGTCTTTACAGGTCTCTTCTCCAGGAAAGATCCAGCTGGCATCCGGACCGGAGGACGTCCCGTGGCGCCGACTGAGGAGGACCCCACCGGCCAGAGGAAGACCCAGCGACCGATACAACGAGGACGGACAACCCATCTGCCGCCGCTGCAATCAACCCGGACATATGGCAAGGTACTGTCATTTAAACGGGCACAACCTGGGGTAGAGGGCCAACCCCCAGGCATAAGATCATCAGGCCCATCGAACTGGCGTGATAAATACGTAGGGGGACGTCTGGTCTTGCCTGTGGTACTGGATGGCATTCCTACGAGTGCCCTACTAGACACTGGGTCACAGGTGACTACCATCCCGTACGTGCTCTTCAAGCGGTACTGGAATGACTCGGACATAACCCGCTACCCAGATGACGACCTGAGCATTATCGCCAGCAATGGTCAGCCCGTGCCACAGATAGGATTTAAAGAGGTGACCATCAAGGTCGGTAAGGTTGAACTGCCGGCACAAGGACTGATCATTGTGGACATTGACCGTCGCGAGAATCACCCAAAAATAACCCTAGGTACTAACGTAATCGAAAACTGTCTTGCAGAGGTGATTCTTATTTTGCAACAGGTTGCCAAGAACGCCAGTTCCAGCCAGCAGCGTGTCCTCCAAAAAGATATCCGGGCACTGATGAAACGGCAACAGGTGGAACTATCTGGTGGTGAGATTGGTAGCGTGAGAATGTGTGACCCGTTCCCTATTGCCATGCCCCCGAAAATTGAGATGATGATTTGGTGCCGGGCAGCTATTGGTCTAAGAGGTAGAGACTACCAAGCAATGGTAGAACCCGTCTACTCAGACAGTAGGCCCACCATTTTGACAGCACGGGGGGTGGTCGATGTACGCCATGGGAGGGTGCCCGTCCGCATCATAAATATCGGGGAGAGAGAAGTATACCTGCCCCGGTACGCCACGCTAGCCAAATTGTTCACCATCAACCAGAACTCTGTACAGGCCGTGGAACCCTTGCCTCCATCTCAACCAGAGGAAGGTAACGGCTCTAAGAAACCAATGGAGGACTGGTGTCAGCAACTGCATTTGGGTACTGACTCCACTCCCTCACACCAAAAACAGGGAGTCTATCGGGTGGTTCAAGAGTACGAGAGAGTGTTTAGTAAACACCCGATGGACTTCGGGCGAGTAAAGGGGGTAGAACATCACATCCCCATGGGAGACCATCCTCCCATAAAGGAGAGATACCCACCCGTACTCCCTGCACACTATCAACACGCCAAGGGGATGCTAAAAGACATGAAGGAGGCTGGGGTAATTAGGGACAGCTGTAGCCCCTGGGCAGCTCCACTAGTCCTAGTGAAAAAGAAAGACAACACCATGAGAATGTGTGTAGACTACAGGAAGGTCAACCGTATCACACACAAAGATGCGTACCTGTTACCAAGGATAGAAGAGTCCTTAGCTGCATTAAAATCTGCTAACTTCTTCTCTACTTTGGATCTCACTAGCGGGTACTGGCAGGTTCCTGTAGCAGAGGCGGACCGGGAGAAGACCGCATTCACCACCCCGATGGGACTCAGCGAATTTAACTGTATGCCGTTCGGGCTCTGCAACGCACCAGGAACCTTCCAACGGTTGATGGAATGCTGTCTGGGACACCGGAACTTCGAGACGGTCCTATTATACCTGGACGATGTCATCGTCTATTCCAAGACCTATGAGGACCATCTGGAACACCTGGCAGAAGTGTTTGAAGCCCTGGCAAACTATGGCCTAAAGGTAAAACCCTCAAAGTGTCATCTACTGAAGCCAAAGGTACAGTACCTGGGACACGTGGTGAGTGCTGACGGAGTAGCCCCCGACCCTGACAAGATCACCGTGATTAAGGACTGGCCAAGACCATCCAGCATAAAGGAAGTGCGGCAGTTCCTCGGGTTGGTAGGCTACTACCGAAGATTCATTCCCGGTTTTACCAAGAAGGCAGCTCCTATGCAGGACCTCCTGATAGGCCAGTCCAGGAAGGCCAAAAACCAGAAGCCACCCTTCAGATGGGAAAAGCTGGAAGAGGAGTCATTCCGCCAGCTGAAGATGGCCCTCGCGGGGGATGAAATCCTGGCGTACCCTGATTACAGCCAGCCCTTTATCCTCCACACGGACGCAAGCAACATCGGGCTAGGAGCCGTACTGTCCCAGATCCAGCAGGGGAGAGAACGGGTAATTGCTTACGCCAGCCGAAAACTGCGACCCACGGAAAGAAACCCTGAGAATTACAGCTCGTTCAAGCTAGAGTTCCTGGCAGTGGTGTGGGCGGTAACCGAACGTTTTAAGCATTACCTTGCCTCTTCCAGGTTCACCGTGTACACGGACAACAACCCGTTGACACATCTGTTCACTGCAAGACTGGGTGCCCTGGAGCAGAGATGGATGGCCCGCCTGTCCAATTATGAGTTCACGATCAAATACCGGGCAGGACGCTCCAATACCAACGCGGCCGCCCTGTCCAGGATGCCAAACCTACCGGACGGAGGGGAAGATCCAGAAGAACTGGAGGAGGTCGAACTCCCTGCGTTCCACCGTCATGGGATTACCCAGCATTCCCACCGTGTGAGGGGCCAGCGATCCGCTACGTTCAACCCCTTACCCCACTACAACTGGGCGGAGACGCAAGACAGTGACCCCGCAGTCCGTCTGGTGAAGGAGATGCTGACCCAGGCTGACGCCCGCCTGGACCCAGACGCTCCGGAAGAGACCAAGCAACTGTGGACGGAAAAAAGCAGACTGTTTCTCTACAAGGAGAAGTTGTGCCGCAGAATGGTCAATTCCCGGACACATGAACTGATCTGGCAGGTTGTGGTACCGAGACGGGACGCAGCTATGGTGCTGGAGGCCTACCACAATGGGGCAGGGCACTTCGGATGGAAGAAGCTGGAGTTCCTGCTGCGTGAACGGTTCTACTGGATAGGCATGAGAGGAGCCATTGAGAGATGGTGTAGAGACTGTGGCCCGTGCAATCTAAGAAGGAGGGACCGTGCCAGCCAGAGGACTCCCCTGCAGCCCATCCTCACCAGGCAGCCGCTGGAACTGGTCGCTCTGGACCATGTTAAACTGGCTCCAAGCAGAAGCGGGTATGTCTACGCCCTAACCATCGTGGATCACTACTCCCGGTTCCTGGTGGTGGTCCCTGTCAAAGACTTGACGGCTCAGACAGCAGCCAGAGCCTTCCAGCTGCACTTCTGCCGCCCACACGGGTACCCGGACCAAGTGCTGACGGACCAAGGCCCAGCCTTCGAAGCGGAGGTCTTCCAAGAGTTCTGCAACCTGTATGGCTGCAAGAAGATAAGAACAACGCCCTATCACCCCCAAACCAATGGACTCTGCGAGAAGATGAACAAGGTGGTGATAGATCTGCTAAAAACATTGCCCCTGGAAGAACGCAGTCTGTGGCCTGAGAAACTGCCCGATCTGGCGGACCTGTATAACCACATCCCGGTAGGTTCCACCAACTGTACCCATGCTTACCTAATGCGAGCAAGACCTGGTAAGCTGCCTGTTGACCTGGATATGGGAGTCCTGACACCCGAGGACACCTCGCCAGAGGCAGAATGGGATACAGACCGGCAGCAGCAGTACCGGAAAGTACAGGAGAGCGTCGAGCGAAGTATCTGTCAATCAAGAGAAAGGCAGAAGAGGACTTATAACCAACATGCTCCTGCTGTTCCCCTGGTACCTGGAGAGCAGGTCTTGAAAAGAAAAAGGCGGCTCCATAAGTTGGACGAGCAGTGGGAAAAGGACCCGTACACCGTACTGCCCTCAAGCCACAATAATCCAAAGGTGTACGTCATCAGCAGGGATGGAGGAGAGACCACAGCCACTGTCTCCTGAGATCACCTGAAAAAGTGCCCTTGAGAAGTTGCAAAGCACGGATGAAGATCAGGAAAACCCTCAACCCGTAGAGGAAAAGGAGGAAATGATCAGCACAGTACTCGGAGACTTTCCCCGATCCTGGACACAAGTAAACAACGCTATCGTGGTGCCCGTCCTCACCTTTCTCCAGCCAGCCCCTCAAGTGCCTACAGAAGACCAGGTAGAGCTGGAAGAGCAGCCGGCCGAGGAGGCAGAAGAGTCCACACCAGCAGCGCAGGAGGATCAACCCTCTGCTAGTAGTGAGCCTGCCGTGCCCCTAGTGAGCCAAAGAGTACGCAGACAGCTGCCCAGCTTACCCATAACACCTCCTACACCCTGTAGTGCAGGACCAGTTAGTGAGCTCCGTAGGTCCACTAGAGTCACTAGAGGTCAGATGCCTGCTCGCTGGAGAATATAAAATAATGCACTGTAAATTTACCTGTTTCTTGAAAATGTTTATGGTTTTTGTTGTTGCCTGTTATTAATTATGTTTCTCAGTTACCCTGCAGATTTCTATGGACTAACAGGTTATGGACGCTGGATAACCGGAACAATTCTTGTAGATAGTTGCACATTGTGCCTCTTGCGAAGATGGCTGCGGAAGAGAAAACCTGTCTGGCGTGGCCTCCTTGTGGCCCAAAGTAGCTAGCTTCAGCCTTGCAGCCACGCCCAAGGCCAACGCAAGGGGTTTTCTTTGGACAGGTCCCCTACCTCGCTTAAAACTTCACCTTGGGTGATATGGACACCCGGTTACGGAAACGCCGTGACCACAAAATGTACTTTTTCATGTTGTCTTGTTATTGCTATACCCAGCATTTATGTTTCCTTAAAAATATGTTTAGTCCCGGAGTACTAAATTTTACTAGGGGGGAATGTGGCACCCCAGGGGTCTGGTTACCACAGTAATAGAAATATTATGTCTGAGAGCAAGTGGGAGGTTTCTCTGGTCAGGAGCCCTAAGCATGCAACACCGCCCGCCCAGACCTGGGAGGGGAGGAATCGGCCCTTATAAACTGGGTCTGGGGCGGGATTAGGTCAGTCAGAGCCTGGAGAGGGAAAGCTAGAACTAGGAGCTCTGTAGGAGCAGGAGCGAGTGCCAGGGGCTGGAAGCTAGATAGCTCGCCCTGGCTGAAGACATTAAGACCGGACACGGAGTCCGAGGCTGTGGGGACATCCAGGTCCAGCAGCAGAATCCAACCGGCAGGGGATCCCATGTCCTCTGGCCAGAGAAGCCCGGAGGCACGGTCACAAGCAAGGGACCAGCACCGCCATCGTGAAGCGGAGGCTAACAGAAGGCCCCAAGTCACCGGCCGTACGGGTGAGCACCACACGGTATACTCAGGGACGTGGGCTACTTCTACCCGCACACAGCAAGGTAGCCAGGAAAGAGTACAGATAGACGGGGAGGCCTACAACTCCACCTGGCCAGGGGAGATCCTGCTAGCTCTCAGACTGACCAGGCCTCTACTGCTAGCCAGTACTCCCGGGAGGGTCTGCTTTATAACATCAGTAAACACCCTGAACTGCACTGCACGGACTCTGAGTTATTCCTGCTGTGCTCGTGCACCATCACTCCCATCATCCACACTAACTGCCCTGAGGCTATACTCCTCCCGTGGGGAGTCATCCCGTTCTTAGCTGCACACACAACACCAGCCTCAGCGGTCTGCCTTGCAGCGGCGGTCCCCACTGACCGCAATCCACGGGTGGCGTAGTCGGACTATTATCTCACTAATAAGACTGCCACTGAATTGACCACCCTGGGCACGGACCGGGTCAGCGCCACGGAGACTACAACCCCCAGCGATCCGGCTCCGGGTATTCCCTGCACAACACAGGCCCAGGGGGAGCGTCACATGAACAGTAAACTAAACAAGCACTGAACTAATTATATATCTCATGGACATATATATATCTGTATTTGTATATAAGATTTCTTTATTAGTTAGAAATCTAGCTTTAAATTACATACAGAATTACAATTTGTAAAAGATGATGTTAAAAGCCCATTATGGATTGCGGATTGCATACACATGTCATATGGATGTCATAGATGCTATTTAAGAAAAATTGTGTTGTACTCGCATGATACTCGTCCTACTTTTCTGGATCAACATAGGACCAATTTTTTATATGCTAGTGTGATTCCAGCATACGCTGTCTTCCCTTCTTACCTCTTATAAGAATTTATAGGTAGTACCCATTACAAGCAGGAGGCGGGGAGACTGAAGCTGCATCACATAGAATACACTCTGTGGGGTACTGATGTTAGCAACGGACTATGTAGGGGGCTGTATGGGTGCCATGATACTGTGCAGGAGCTATTATACTGTGTGGGGGACATTATACAATGTGAAGGGCAGGGAGGGGGGTATTATACTGTGTGGAATGTTGTTTGGGGCCATTATGTTGTGGAGGGCCATTATACTGTATGGGTGACAATATATTAAATTCAAGTGCAATGTGATGAGACTACACCCCCTCTGCAAAGCCAGAGGCACCATGGGAATTGTAGTCTGCACCCACACCAGATGTTGAGATGGAATCAAAACTTTACCAAACCGATATTTGTTTCCGTAACTGCTTTAAAAGTGGAATCCCGGTTTCCAATACTCCACTCCTCCACTTCCAATATTGAGCCACAGTCAGCCTGTAAGCATGGGGTAGGTAATCCACCGCAGCGCTACGTGTGATTAATGATTTATGTAATTATACTAAGCTGCTCTCACGTAGTACACAGTATAATCACCTAATCATACACTTACTCCAAGATCCTTTTTGATGTCTGCAATTACTTTAGCATTTAAGAGCAAAGTGCTAAGAGTGTCAGCGAGGGAGGCTGTCACCTCCGGATCTTAGACATTCTTATCACATCCAGCCATTTCCCAGTGAAAAGCCACTAGAGCTTATACATCTAAAATAAAGTATTATCTGCAAATGCGTCGGCTCTGATAAGTAGGGAAAAGTTCTTCTACTCAGATAATTTCAGCCTGGTCTGCTTACAGGATGCGACTGACAACCAATATGGCTTCCAATGTATCTGTCTTCATAGATTGCACTGGGGTTGTAACCCAAGCAGTGTCGGACTGGTTTGGCAAAGGCCCGCCAGTAACACTGATCAGCTACATGCAATAATAACCTGACCTTGGTACACAATTTAAATTTCCTTTTATGTCATATTAATTAGGCTAGCTTGTTTAATGAATGATTAGAATATACATTTTCTGCAAATTGTGATACGTGTAATAGAACTGCTCATTACTCCTTCACGGGGGCGGCCTACCGGAGGATTCTCCTGTTCTCCTGCCGGCCAGTCCAAGCCTGCACGCAAGTGTGACACCCCAGGGGTCTGGTTGTCACAGTGATAGAGATATTACGTCTGAGAGCAGGTGGGAGGTCCTTTGGTCAGGGATCCTGTGCATGCCACACCTCCTGCCCAGCCTTGGGAGGGGAAGAACTTCCCCTGTATAAACCCGGGGCTGAGGCAGGGTTAGTGAGTCCAGGAAGAGTAGAGACAAGAGCAGCATAGGAAGCAGCAGAGTCACAAGGAGTCAGGGGCTGGCAGCTAAAGAGCTCGCCCTGACTAAGAAGATTCTTTACCGGACCCGGAGTCCGAGGCTGTGGGGACTAACTTCTACCCAGCAGCAGAATCCGTCAGGCAGGGGATTTCAGGTCCCCTGGCCCAGAAGCCCGAAGGCACGGTCACACGCGTGGGACCAGCACCGCCATCGTGGAGCGGAAGCCATTAGAAGGCCCCGAGTCACCGGCCATACGGGTGAGCACCACACGGTACACTCAGGGACGTGGGCTACTTACATCAGCTTCTAGCAAGGTAGCCAGAAGAGTACAGTCAGCTTGGGAGGCCTACAACTACGCCTGGCCAGGGGAGATCCCATCTGCTCAAGGACTGACCAGGCCCCGTTCGCTAGCAAGTACTCCGGGAGGGTCTATCGTTGTTACCAGTAAAGACCCTGAACGCTACCATACCGTCTCTGAGTGGTTCCTGCTACCCCCATCATCCACGTCGGCTGCCCTGAGGCCATACCCCTCCCGTTGGGGGTTATACTATCACGCTGCACCACCCTTCCACCGGCCTCAGCGGTCTGCCCTGCAGCAGCAGCCCCCTGGCTGCATTCAACGGGTGGCGTAGTCATCAACCATTTTCTACCGCTAACAGACTGCCGTCCAGTTTGACTCCCTGGGCACGGACCGGGTCACCGCCACGAGACTACAACCCTAAACAGATCCGGCTCCGGGTAAGCTCCCGCGTGCGCAACGCAGCGCGACACAGGCCCAGGGGCGCGTCAACTTTGGCGTAGTCGGCAGGATCACGTGCCCGCAACCACCGGGTACTGCGTGCCTGAAAAGCAAAGACTGTTCAAACTTACCAGTGGTGAAGATTCCCGCCATCGGTGAAGATTCCCGCCATCCGGCGCCATCTTCAGCCTTCTTCCCGCCATCGGTGAAGTTTCCCGCCATCCGGCGCCATCTTCAGCCTTCTTCCCGCCATCCGTGGAGTTTTCCCGCCATTGGACGCCCTCTTGAGGACGCCGCGCGGGAAGAAGAGGGGCGTGGACTCCGAAAGCGCGCGAGAACTGAAGCCCCGCCTCACGTCCGGACGTTGCGTAAGGTCCTGGAAGGAGCCCAGCAGACGCCGACGTCACAGGAGCGCGACGGAAGGTCCTCAACCCTGACGATCCACTGCGGAGCCGCGGCCTACGGAACAGGATCATCGCAAGGTAGGCCACGGTCCACTAGGGGGGAGGAAGATGTCGGATACGGAGGAGAGCTCCACTGCCTCAACCCCCGCCAGCGCTACCGCTGTTGCAGTTATGCCCTTCACCATGCCCTATATCCCGGGAGCAGCTTGGCTACCCCAGTACTCAGGGGAGTCACATACCCTGCATGACTTTAGAGAAAAGCTGGATAGCCTCTTCCAGGTGTACCCCCTCACAGAAGAGCAAAAAGTGAGCATCCTGGTGGCCCAACTAACTGGGGCAGCCAAAAGGGAAGTAAAATCCTGGCCACCTGGGAGGAAGACTGTCGCAGGGATACTAACCCGGCTGAAGGACACCTTTGATACCCGCACCTCAGCCGAGATTAAACTTAGATTCTACGGGTGCAAGCAGCGAGCGCATGAGAGTATAAGGGACTATGCACTCAACCTACAAGAGGCCCTGAGGGCCATTAAGCAGACCGACCCTAATGGAGTGGGAAACGAGGACAGGCTGTTGACCGAACAATTTATAGAGGGTTTATATTGCAATGCCCACCGCACCCAGTTGCGGGCAATGGCCTTACAGGACCCTCATCTAGAATTTGCACAGTTCAAGGACAGAGCCATCCGGGTGCTCCGAGAACCGGCACCAGGTGGCATTGTGACCCACAGACGCCCCACTACCACTTACTACCAGGAGGCGGCGCCCTTGTCAGCAGGGCCTGTGGGAGCTGATGCGCAGGCTTTGGACAATGACCCGGCTCCAGACCTACACCATCAGGTCCAAGAGCTAGCTAAAAGCGTTGCTGCGCTAACCCGAACTGTGCAGTCTTTACAGGTTTCCACTCCAGGGAAGATCCAGCTGGCATCCGGACCGGAGGACATCCCGTGGCGTCGACCAAGGAGGACCCCACCGGCCAGAGGAAGACCCAGTGACCGATACAGCGAGGACGGACGACCCATCTGCCGCCGCTGCAATCAACCCGGACATATGGAAAGGTACTGTTCTTTAAACGGGCACAACCTGGGGTAGAGGGCCAACCCCCAGGAAAAAGATCACCAGGCCCATCGAACTGGCGCGACAGATATGTGGGAGGACGTCCAGTCTTGCCTGTGGTACTGGATGGCATTCCCATGAGTGCCCTACTGGACACCGGGTCACAGGTCACCACCATCCCGTACGTGCTCTTCAAGCAGTACTGGAATGACTCGGATATTACCCGCTACCCTGACGACGACTTGAGTATCATCGCCAGCAATGGTCAGCCCGTGCCACAGATCGGATTTAAAGAGGTGACCATCAAAATTGGTAGAGTCGAACTGGCCGCACAGGGACTGATCATTGTAGATATTGACAAACATGAGAGTCACCCAAAAATAACTCTAGGAACTAATGTAATTGAAAATTGTCTTGCAGAGGTGATTTTCCTTTTACAGCAGGTTGCCAAGAATGCCAGCTCCGGCGAGCAGCGGGTGCTCCAGAAAGAGATCCGGGCACTGATGCAACGGCAACAAGTGGAACTCTCCGGCGGTGAGATTGGTAGCGTAAGAATGTGTGACCCTTTTCCTATTGCCATGCCCCCAAAAAGTGAAATGATGATTTGGTGCCGGGCAGCTATTGGTCTGAGAGGTAGAGATTACCAGGCAATGGTAGAACCAGTTTACTCAGACAGTAGGCCCACCATTTTGACAGCACGGGGGGTGGTCAATGTACGCCATGGGAGGGTGCCCGTTCGCATAATAAATATCGGGGAGAGGGAAGTGTACCTGCCCCGGTATGCCACGCTAGCCAAATTATATACCACTAATCAAAATTCTATACAATCTGTGGAACCCTTGCCTCCATCTCACCCGGAGGAAAGTAACGGCTCTAAGAAAGACATGGAGGACTGGTGTCAGCAACTACATCTGGGTACTGACTCCACTCCCTCACACCAGAAACAAGGAGTCTATCGGGTGGTTCAAGAGTATGAGAGAGTGTTTAGTAAACACCCGTTAGACTTCGGGCGAGTCAAGGGGGTAGAACACCGCATCCCCACGGGAGATCATCCTCCCATAAAAGAGAGGTATCGACCCGTACCCCCTGCACATTACCAACACGCCAAGGGGATGCTTAGAGACATGAAGGAGGCTGGGGTAATCCGGGATAGCTGTAGCCCCTGGGCAGCCCCACTAGTTTTAGTCAAAAAGAAAGACAACACCATGAGGATGTGTGTAGATTACCGGAAAATCAACCGTATCACACACAAGGATGCGTACCCCTTACCAAGGATAGAGGAGTCATTGGCTGCTTTAAGATCTGCTAACTTCTTCTCTACCTTGGATCTCACTAGCGGGTACTGGCAGGTTCCTGTAGCAGAGGCGGACCGGGAGAAGACCGCATTCACCACCCCGATGGGACTTAGCGAGTTCACCTGCATGCCGTTCGGACTCTGCAACGCCCCAGGAACCTTCCAACGATTAATGGAGTGCTGTCTGGGCCACAGAAACTTCGAGACGGTCCTGTTGTACCTGGACGATGTCATCGTATACTCCAAAACTTATGAGGACCACCTGAAACACCTGGCGGAGGTGTTCGAAGCTCTGGCGAGTTACGGCCTAAAGGTGAAACCCTCCAAGTGTCACCTCCTGAAACCAAAGGTGCAATACCTGGGACACGTGGTGAGCGCTGACGGAGTGGCTCCCGACCCCGATAAGATCACCGCAATCAAAGGATGGCCAAGCCCTTCCAGCGTAAAAGAAGTGCGGCAGTTCCTAGGGTTGGTAGGCTACTACCGAAGGTTTATTCCCGGTTTCACCAAAAAGGCGGCGCCTATGCAGGACCTCCTGATAGGCCAGTCCCGGAAGGCCAAGAACCAGAAGCCGCCCTTCAAATGGGAAGAGCTAGAGGAAGAGTCCTTCCGCCAGCTGAAGATGGCCCTCACGGGGGATGAAATCTTGGCGTATCCGGACTATAGCCAGCCCTTCATCCTCTACACCGACGCCAGTAACGTCGGGCTAGGAGCCGTACTGTCCCAGATTCAGCAGGGGAAAGAGCGAGTAATCGCCTATGCCAGCCGAAAACTGCGACCCACCGAAAGGAATCCCGAGAATTATAGCTCATTTAAGCTAGAGTTCCTGGCCGTGGTATGGGCAGTCACCGAGCGCTTTAAGCATTACCTCGCTTCTTCCCGGTTCACCGTATACACGGATAACAACCCGCTGACACACCTGGACACGGCAAGACTCGGTGCCCTGGAGCAGAGGTGGATGGCCCGTCTGTCCAACTACGAGTTCACAATTAAATACCGGGCAGGGCGCTCCAATACCAACGCGGACGCCCTGTCCAGGATGCCCAACCTGCCGGACGGAGGAGAAGATCCGGAGGGACTGGAAGAAGTTGAACTCCCTGCGTTCCACCGTCATGGGACTATCCAGTATTCCCACCGGGTAAGGAGTAAGCAGGCTGCTACGTTGAACCCCTTACCTCACTACAACTGGGCGGAAACGCAAGACAGCGACCCTGCCGTCCGACTGGTGAAGGAGATGCTGACTCGCCCGGAGGCTAGCCTGGAATCAGACGCTCCAGAGGAAGCCAAACAACTATGGGCAGAGAAGAGTCGACTGTTCCTTTACAAGGGGAAGTTGTGCCGCAGAATGGTTAACTCCAGGACGCATGAACTACTCTGGCAAGTAGTGGTGCCACGAAGAGACGCAGCCATGGTGATGGAGGCATACCACGACGGAGCTGGACACTTCGGGTGGAAAAAGCTGGAGTTCCTGCTGCGCGAGCGGTTCCACTGGGTAGGCATGAGGGGAACCATCGAGAAGTGGTGCAGAGACTGTGGCCCGTGCAATCTGAGAAGGAAGGACCGGGCCAGCCAGAAGACTCCCCTGCAGTCCATCGTCACCCGGCAACCGTTGGAACTGGTAGCCTTGGATCATGTAAAACTGACCCCCAGCAGAAGTGGCTACGTCTACGCGTTAACCATCGTGGATCATTACTCCCGGTTTCTGGTTGTCGTCCCCGTCAAGGACTTAACGGCTCGAACAGCAGCTAGAGCCTTCCAGCAGCACTTTTGCCGTCCACACGGGTACCCGGACCAAGTGCTGACGGACCAGGGACCTGCCTTTGAAGCGGAGGTCTTCCAGGAATTCTGCAATCTGTATGGCTGCCGGAAGATAAGGACGACACCCTACCATCCGCAAACTAATGGACTTTGTGAGAAAATGAACCAGGTGGTAATGGATCTTCTAAAAACGTTGCCCCTGGAAGAACGCAGTCTGTGGCCTGAGAAGTTGCCCGATCTGGTGGACCTATACAACCACATCCCGGTAGGTTCCACCAACTGTACCCCGGCTTACCTAATGAGGGCAAGACCTGGTAAGTTACCGGTTGACCTGGAAATGGGAGTCCTGACGCCCGAGGACACTTCACCAGAAACAGACTGGGACACAGAGAGGCAGCAGCAGTACCGGAAAGTACAGGAGAGCGTGGAGCGAAGTCTCTGTCAGGCTAGGGAAAGACAAGAGAAGACTTACAACCAGTATGCTCCCGCTGTTCCCCTGGTACCCGGAGAGCAGGTCTTGAAGAGGAAGAGACGGCTCCACAAGTTGGACGACCAGTGGGAGAAGGACCCGTACACCGTACTGCCCTCAAGCCACGAGAACCCGAAGGTCTGTACCATCAGTAAAGACGGAGGGGAAACCACAGCCATTGTATCCCGGGACCACCTGAAGAAGTGCCCCGAACAACTGAGGAACCCTGAGGAGGAACAGGAAGACCATCGACCCGTGGAAGAAAGGGAAGATATGGTTAGTACCGTGCTCGGGGACTTCCCTCGGTCTTGGACTCAAGTCAATGGTGCAGTTGTGGTACCCGTACTCACCTTCCTCCAACCATCATCCCAAGAACCTACGGAGCAACGGGTAGAGCTGGAAGAGCAGCCGGTCCAGGAGGCAGAAGACTCCACCCAAGCGGAACAGGAGAATCCACCCTCTGCTTATAGTGAGCCTGCCGTACCCCTAGTGAGACAAAGAGCCGGTAGACAGCTGCCCAGTTTACCCTTGACAGCTCCTACACCCTGTAGTTCAGGGCCAGACGGTCAGCTCCGTAGGTCCACTAGGGCCACTAGAGGCCAGTTACCCGCACGTTGGAGGATCTAAATGTTTAAGTTGTTTTACAATGTTTACCTGTTTATTGTTGCTTGTGTGTAATTTTGTGTTTCTAGTTGTTTTTAGGAGTCTTCGGTGGATTTACCGGGAATCCTTTGTATATAGTTGGAGCGTAACCCAGGATGGACTAGAGACTGTTAAGGACTCGGGGTAGGACAGACCCCTACCTGGTTACGTCTCCCTGTGTTGGTGAAATGGACACCTTTGCTTTTCTTCAAAGACTGCACCCGGTTGCGGACATCCGTGACCATCTTATTGTGTTTCCTTATTGTATTTTATTGTTCTTTGATATACCTTGTTATATTTTTCTAAAAAGTGTTTAGTCCCGGAGTACTAAATTTCACTAGGGGGGAGTGTGACACCCCAGGGGTCTGGTTGTCACAGTGATAGAGATATTACGTCTGAGAGCAGGTGGGAGGTCCTTTGGTCAGGGATCCTGTGCATGCCACACCTCCTGCCCAGCCTTGGGAGGGGAAGAACTTCCCCTGTATAAACCCGGGGCTGAGGCAGGGTTAGTGAGTCCAGGAAGAGTAGAGACAAGAGCAGCATAGGAAGCAGCAGAGTCACAAGGAGTCAGGGGCTGGCAGCTAAAGAGCTCGCCCTGACTAAGAAGATTCTTTACCGGACCCGGAGTCCGAGGCTGTGGGGACTAACTTCTACCCAGCAGCAGAATCCGTCAGGCAGGGGATTTCAGGTCCCCTGGCCCAGAAGCCCGAAGGCACGGTCACACGCGTGGGACCAGCACCGCCATCGTGGAGCGGAAGCCATTAGAAGGCCCCGAGTCACCGGCCATACGGGTGAGCACCACACGGTACACTCAGGGACGTGGGCTACTTACATCAGCTTCTAGCAAGGTAGCCAGAAGAGTACAGTCAGCTTGGGAGGCCTACAACTACGCCTGGCCAGGGGAGATCCCATCTGCTCAAGGACTGACCAGGCCCCGTTCGCTAGCAAGTACTCCGGGAGGGTCTATCGTTGTTACCAGTAAAGACCCTGAACGCTACCATACCGTCTCTGAGTGGTTCCTGCTACCCCCATCATCCACGTCGGCTGCCCTGAGGCCATACCCCTCCCGTTGGGGGTTATACTATCACGCTGCACCACCCTTCCACCGGCCTCAGCGGTCTGCCCTGCAGCAGCAGCCCCCTGGCTGCATTCAACGGGTGGCGTAGTCATCAACCATTTTCTACCGCTAACAGACTGCCGTCCAGTTTGACTCCCTGGGCACGGACCGGGTCACCGCCACGAGACTACAACCCTAAACAGATCCGGCTCCGGGTAAGCTCCCGCGTGCGCAACGCAGCGCGACACAGGCCCAGGGGCGCGTCACAAGCATGACCAGGGAGTCTTGTATTATCAGGGGCTTTTCCAAAGTAATTTTTGAGGAGTAAGAGATAAATTAAAAGTCATCAAGTAATCAATTATTTAGCATAAAATATACAAAATGTCGCAAAACTTTTGATTAATTTGGCACATCTTTAAAGGGAATCTGTCGGCAGGATTTTGATATGTAATATAAAAGCAGCATGATCTAGGTAAAGAGACCCTGACTCCAGCGATGTGTCACTTACTGGGCTGTGTGTTGCTGCTTCAATAAAATCAAAGTTTTATCAGCAGGAGATTACCACTACAGGACTAGGTGTCTCCTGCCTCGTGGTACATCCAGGCCCCCACCTCTGATTAGCAGCTTTCTGTCAATATACAGTGTACACAGAAAGCTGCCAATCAGTGATGTGGGCGGGGTTATACAGGGCTCAGCATTCAGAGCTCTGCTAGATCTGCAGCAGAGAAAACTGTGATTATATCAAAATGACACAAGCAGACCAGCAAGTGATATATCACTGGAATGAAGGTCTCAGCCCCTACATTGTGCTGCTCTCAGATTACATAGCAAAACCTGCTGAAAATTTCCATTTAAATTCTAATAAAAAAATATTTATTTTTTTATTATTTTTCCCAGCATGGAAACTTATGAAACTTTGCAATAATAGAGGATTTGTCTTTATTCCTACAAAAAATGCATGTAAGTCGCTCCTACACCCCTGCTTTTCCCCAGTCTATCTGCCTGTCTTTAGCTGCATTAATATCAGAACATGCTCATTTGGAGTACAGATGATGGCAGTGTCTCTCTGTATTCCTATGAACAGGGGTGTACATAGAAATCATGGGGCCCAATGGCAGAAGTTTTAATTGTGTCCCCCCCCCCCAACAAAAAAATAATTAATATTCGGCAGAGTCACAGAAGAGCAGATCTCACAACTTTGCAGCCTTTACAAAGATATTTTCCTCCTACTGAAGTCCTAAACACCCCCAAAACCCCCCAAACACAGTATGATACTCACACAGTGACTTCCTCCACACACACAGTATGATGACCCTACTGTACCCCACCTCAGCTCCCCCAACACAGTATGATCCCCAACTGTGACCCCCACACAGCCCTCCATTCAGTACAATGGGCCCACACCTCACCACACTGTATAATGGCCCCCACACAGCCCTCCACGCAGTATAATGGACGCCATACAAACCTTCACACTGTATAATTGCATGCATACAGAATAATAACCCCACCATAGCCCTCCAAATATTTTAATGGCCCCAAAATAGCCCTCAATATAGTATATTGGGCCCATAAGCCTCCATATAGTATACTGCACTTCCCATAGTCCTCCATACAGTATAATGCACTCCCCATAGTCCTCCATACAGTATAATGCACTCCCTATAGTCTTCTATACAGTATAATGCACTCCCCATAGGCCTCCATACAGTATAATGCACTCCCGATAGTCCTCCATATATTATAATGCACTACCCATTGACCTCCATATAGTATAATGTACCCCACAGTCCTCCATATAGTATAATGCACTCCCCATAGTCCTCCATAATGTATAATGCACCCCCATAATGCTCCATACAGTATAATGCACACCCATAATCCTCCATACAGTATTATAGCCATCACAATGTACTCAGTGATTTAAAAAAAATAACAATACTCACCTCTCTTCCTAATTACCCACCTGCTCCTGTCTCTGTAGTGAGTATTTTGAAGCGCTGTACATCTCAGCTCAGCGAACGCCATGTAATGACGTCATCGCGCCCACTGCACTGAGACGTCAGACGCCAAGGAAGAATGATGGAGGAGGGAGCATCAGGTGACATTCCCTCTTTCATCATCACTTTTAACAGTATTGGCATCCAGGATGCCGATACAGTTGACCAAGCAATGACTGTCGCGTGGCCTGCCGCTATTGTCAATACGCCACTGCCAATGAGTGTTCTCCTGTAGTAAGAGATTGTTCTGATAAGTAGAACGCTCAGAAGAAAACACAAGTGCTCAGCCATCACTACCATCATCTGTACTCCAAATATTTCCTTTTTGATATCAATGCAGCTGAAGGAAAGAAAACAGAAGTAGGGAAAAGCCAGGGGTTTAGAAGCCACTTATGTGAACTATTTGTGATAGGAATGAAGACAAATCTCTTAATAAAGTGATTTGCAAAGTTTTGTAGCTTTCCATGCTGGACAAAATTATAAAAAAAAATAAGATAGTTATAAAAGTTTAGTTACACTTTAAACATAACACTTCAGTCTAGAATTGTTACCCTAGTTTGTTTTCTACCCCTTTACTGGAGTCATTTTGCAACTTTTTTTAGAAAGTGATAAAAATGTCTAAAAACATCTGGAACGCTAATTTTGACTAAGAAAATAGAAAACTGTGAGATAAGGCAAAAAAATACCAACAGAAATTTGTTGATACAGAAATACAGAAAATATATTGAAAAAATGTGCATCTGTTTATTCCATGGATAATAACTTTTTGAAATCCTTCTTTAAATGTGTTGGTTATTTTCAGTTTCCAGCCAATAAGTCATTTCCACTATGAGACGTATTATCTCCAGAGAGAGCTCTGCATTGTGTCTCGGGTAAGGGTCCAGAATACGTCCTTACTTCTAAACTATGATCAGCAGGAATTATGAACCACAGTTTTCCACCATCATCATCATCAGAAAAGAATGTGAGTTGCAGATCCTGACTCCCTATTCTGCACACTGTCATATGAAGCCTAAATAATCTTAACAATTTCCATATTGATTTATTCCCTTCTGTGGATATAATCCGAGACTGGCGGTGCAGCGCGCAGGAAAAGTGTCTGGTGGTAGGTGCACTGATTTAATAAGGTTTATGTCAATAAAGCTTATTTGTTTAAAATGAAAAAAAGTTCCGCAACTTTCTACTATACTTTGGTCAAAATTCATCAAGGGATCCAGGACGGAGGACATTATTACAGGAAGGGACGCAGGATGGGGGATGTTATTACAGGAAGGGACCCAGGACGGAGGACATTATTACAGGAAGGGACCCAGGACGGAGGACATTTTCACAGGAAGGGACCCAGGACGGAGGAGATTTTTACAGGAAGGGACCCAGAACATTATTACAGGAAGGAACTCAGGACGGAGGACATTATTACAGGAAGGGACTCAGGACGGTGGACATTATTACAGGAAGGGACTCAGGACGAAGGACATTATTACAGGAAGGGACTCCGGACAGAGGACATTATTACAGGAAGGGACTCAGAACAGAGGACATTATTACAGGAAGGGACTCAGAACAGAGGACATTATTACAGGAAGGGACTCAGGATGAAGGACATTATCACAGGAAGGAACACAAGATGGGGGACATTTTTTATAATACATGGGCCATTATTAAAGCATGGTGCCAGAATGGGGGATGTGGCACCCTGCTACTACAGGTACCACAGGACCCAAAAGGGTGCATGGACGGACTTCTCCACAAGAGGCCCTCACTACAAACAGACACCTCCACCCTTCCACCTCATACCACCAGAGGGAGCCCGGATAGGGATATATATACTGGAGGGTGGAGTTAGGCAGTTAGTTGTTTAGTCAGAGAGTGTGCTGCCACTGAGAGCAGTGAAGACGCAGCACGTCTGCTGCTGTATTGAGGGCCACGAGTGTGGCCGGACGCAAGGAGGAGAGGAGAGAGGAGTTGAGGGGGCAGAGGAGCATCATAGGCTCACCCCAAGACACAAACCAGACACCGGGTACGCCCCTACAGGGTCCTTTATACCCAGTAGGGATCACCGACATTCCAGGAGGACTACAAGTCCCTGGTCGACCTGAAGCTAAACCCTTGACAGGACTAGGAACCACGAAGGCCCCGGCGTCCAGGGATAGTGGTTGCCAGAAAAAGGTCCTACTACCAAGCGACAGGTGAAGGAACAGCACGACACAGAAGCTAGGCCCAGTTGCAGGCTGGCCAGGAGCTTAGAGAGAGGGAGACACGGACCAGGAGGCCTTATACCCGCTCACTGAGGAGAAGTCCTGAAGTGCACTCTTCCTGCCGAGTACCCTGGACCGTACCTGACATCCGCACCAGTAAAGATACTGAAGTGAATCCCCTGTCTCTGCCAGTTACTCCTGCTGCGCCATTTCTCCTGCACTGCAAGCCCCATCATCACCACCATTTGCACCTACACTGCCCCGGGGGCCCGCTCCGCCTGTGGGGAGCAGAAACATCCCAGCTGCCATCCCATCACCCCCCGGAGGTCTGCAGCAGCGCCGGTAACCATTACCGGAAACCACAGGTGTCGTCACAAGACAAACTGTACACTAAAACCCCTTTTTCAAGAGAGACCCAGAGTACGGGCCCGGGAGCCGACTGCCGTGACCTCCTAAACAAGGTAAAAGGCCCGGGTACCGAGTCCCCTATATTCCCCCTGGGTGACACAGGGACATTATTAAAGGACAAAAGAAATTATTACAGGAAAGGGGACATTATTATAGGAAGGGACCCATGACTGGGGACATTATTACAGGACAGAGGAAATTATTATAGGATGTGGAACATTATTATTACACAAAGGGACCCAAGACTGGAGACATTATTACAGGATGGGGGCCAAGATTAAAGGATTGGGAACGTTATTGCAGCCATTATTAAAGCATGGGGTCAGGATGGAGGACACTGTTACAGGACAGAGAAAATTATTTTAGGTTAGGGGACAATACAGGACAGAGGACATTATTACAGGACAGAGGATATTATTACAGCATGGGGGCCATTATTAAAGGATGGGTGCTAGGATGAGGGCCATTATTAAATAGTGTCCAGGATAGGGGAGATTTTCACAGGATGGGGGATATTTTTACAGGATGGGAGCCACGACGGAGAACATTATTATAACATGGGGGCCAAGACAAGGGATATTATTACAGGACGGGGGACATTATTACAAGATAGGGAACATTATTACAAGATGGGGGACATTATTACAGAACAGAAGACGTTATTACAGCAAAGGGGCCAGGACAGAGGACATTAATTAACAGGGGCACATAGATCGGACTACCATGCTGTTGGGGGCCCCGTTCCAAAGTTTGCACCAGGGCCCATAGGACTCTAGTTATGCCACTGACCACAACCTATGCACCCAATATAGTTACCCTCCAGGGTTTGGCTCCTCTATTCAGTGGGTGCACAATGAGTGCATAACGTAAAACTTACAGTGAGACTTGGCAAAGGTCTAGGCTTAGTCCACCAGCAGGGAGCCAGCAAAGAGCATGCCAAGGGGGCTTTACAGACTGGAGATTTTCTGAAGAAACGAGTGGAGTGAACCTTCATTTGCACAAGGAGCAATGGGATCCCAACTCCCTGGCTCCATGAGCAGCGGTGTATCCAATAGATGCTGAGGTTGCACTTGCACTCGGGCTTTGGAGCACTGGAGAGCACAAAAGGTCCCTTTGGCCCATATGAGAAAACCAGTCCTATTATAAACCCATGACCACAAGTTTCAAGTTACACCACTGTCCGTAAGAGTTCCAGCACTTGAGCCCCCACATTTATTGTCTAGCCCCAAGGGATAAATGCCATTGGTGGGATAACACCCTTTAATAAGTCAGGGTGTGAGTCCTTTCTATGCAAAATGAAAAAAGTTGAAAAATTAAGTAAAATACACTCTAAAAACTGGATTGCAAATATTGATCGGATCAGATTAGATCGCCAGGACTGGAAACAACTGCACCAAATTCTCCGCTGTGGGCAGTTCTAAGTAAGACAACACCGCTGTCAGATTCACTGACAATAATCAGAGATGTTAAAAATGATGAAAACTTGTAACTGGAAAATTCTTATAATGCATTAAGTCTATTTTCACTTCTTAATTGCTTGTCATTAACACTTAAATAGATTTAATTTCACAATGATTTCATTAATACTTTTGCCAGATTGTGTAACAACATGGGGTCAATCGAGGATTATAAAACTCCCAAGTCCTGGAGTCTGAAATATTGTCAGCCCCCCAGACTGAACCCCGGGACCCATGAAGTGGTAGTGAGCGGTGATGATGGATATGAATGCTGCGGCCCCATATGTGTCGGCGACTACTGCGCATACTGCACATAGTCTGCCTCGTTATGACTGACTATGAAATTAGCAGGACCCGGCACGACCACAGGATCACAGCAGGATGCTGCAGATTAACCAGTGTCACATTCTCAGAATTCTCCAGCTTCTTGCTGTTCTGTAAGAGCCATTAAAGGGAAAGTTCACTTCCAGCACCTGCGTTACAGCTGTGCTGCGCCTCTCATAACCAGCTGTTAAGTCACACATAAATCCTGCATTCATTAGGGAAGTCATTATTGTAGCATTACATAAGACAGGTAAAGGGGGCTTCAACAGCAGCAGGTCAAGGGTTAGGCATGAAAGGCAGTTACCATCATAAAAACCGATCTGTGACAAGATGTTAGAATACTAACTGCATTCATTATTAGTTTTCTTTGACCTGATGAAGCTAGTGTACTTACTGTTAAAATGATATGTCAGAATGGCTGTATAATTATTTTCAAAAGTGTAAATAAACCCAGTCTACAACCACCTATCCTGATTGACATCTCCTCAATGTCCCTCCTCCATCCAGCTGCTGAATCTCCGCCTGCCTAGCCTGGTGATGGATAGCTCTTCAGGACAATCCTCCTTGCAACTGCTCAAACTCTGCCTGCCTAGCTTGATGGACAGCTCCTGAATGTACCTCCTCCTTGCAGCTGCTGAATCTCTGCCTGTCTAGCCTGATAAACAGCTCCTTAATGTCCCTCCTCCTAGCAACTAATGATTCTCCGCCTGCCTAGCCTGGTGGTAGACAGCTCCTCAATGACCTTCCTTCCTGCAGCTGCTGAATCTCCACCTTCCTAGCCTGGTGGTGGACAGCTCCTCAATTACCCTCCTTCCTACAGCTGCTGAATCTCCACTTTCCTAGCCTGGTGGTGGACAGCTCCTCAATGACCCTCCTTCCTACAGCTGCTGAATCTCCACCTTCCTAGTCTGGTGCACAGCTCCTCAATGACCCTCCTTCCTGCAGCAACTGAATCTCCACCTTCCTAGCCCAGCTCCTCAATGACCCTCCTTCCTGCAGCTGCTGAATCTCCACCTTTCTAGCCTGGTGCACAGTTCCTCAATGACCCTCCTTCCTGCAGCTGCTGAATCTCCACCTTCCTAGCCTGGTGGTGGACAGCTCCTCAATGACCCTCCTTCCTACAGCTGCTGAATCTCCACTTTCCTAGCCTGGTGGTGCACAGTTCCTCAATGACCCTCCTTCCTGCAGCTGCTGAATCTCCACCTTCCTAGCCTGGTGCACAGCTCCTCAATGAGCCTCTTTCCTGCAGCTGCTGAATCTCCACCTTCCTAGCCTGGTGCACAGCTCCTCAATGAGCCTCCTTCCTGCAGCTGTTGAATCTCCACCTTCCTAGCCTGGTGGACAGCTCCTCCTTCCTGCACTTGAATCTCCACCCACCTAGTCTAATAACAACTGAATCACCGCCCGCCTAGCCTGTCAAATATTTTTCTTTTTTTTTTAGCTCCCCTAGGGGATTTGAATTTGAAATCACTTGATTAATTGTTCAAATTACTGCAATAATGCAATGTATTGTGAAATTACCATTCTCCTATGAAGCCCATCCAACGGTAGGGTCACAGGTATACAAACAAGGCAGACACAGTGGCCTTCAGTGCATCAATGACATCAGTACCTTGCAATCATGTTGCTGGTGATCAGTAGGGGCACCTTCCACAGTTTCCAAACTTTTTAACTCCGTAATCACGATTGACAGTAGCATCAAAATGGTAAAACAGCAGCGATAGGAGCTTGCTGTGATCAGATCAGTTAGACTTGGATGCCAGCTGTATAACACAGCCGGCACCTGCACTGTATGGATTGGGCTCATCTCCGTACATGTACTGTGGCTGTTGCAGGAAGAAATCTGTGCAGTGCTGACCCCCCCCCCCCCCGGGCACTATGGGCCCTGACCCTTGCCAGGGATCGCTGGATGCTGCTGCTGTGACTTTATGGCATCCATATGGGGCAGCCTCTTTAAAAGATCGATATCACACAATCACCTAATTTTATGTTATAAGTGAAATCTTCCACTTTATTTTGCTTTCTAGAGTTACATTTTTCTTATTAGTGACATAATTGCCTTTTGAAAAAAAAAAATATATATATATATCCACCACAAGCCGCACTGTGATACTTCGGATACGTTGCTGCCTCCAATCTGCTTTTATGTGGCAAGTGAAGCAGCAATGACAATGTAACATCCTAATGAGCAGGCAGACAGTGGAGTCATTGAGAGGAGCCCAGCCACTTCCATCTACTCTCCAGTCCTGCATCCCCCCATGCAATCCCCCCCATTGTCCGTCCCCCCATGGAAAACAGCTGGAACTAAGACTGCACAGACTCCGCTCTGCTTCAAAGTGGTCAATTCATGCTGTGTTTTATTCCTGGCTTCCACACAGAGCTTAACATTCAAGCAGAAAAAGAGCCCGGCAAGAACAAAGGTTCAGTCTTAAGGGGTCAGGCTGCTGTGCAGAATGCTGACCCGTCTCTGCTAAACATGGCTATCCAGTAACTCAGGAGCCTGGGAAAGCTTCAGCGGCCACTCATGGCTTACAATACATCAGACTGTTCTTGTTAGCATTAGTCCTTAAGAGTGCGGGGTGGAGCCGAGCCCCTTGTAAACCCATAATAAAAAAGGAGCAGTGAGGCTCAAGTATGAATCATGTCAATGGGACGGGTTCTGGTCCTATGATTTAGCGATGTCGCTCTAGGTTTGGGGTGTGGTCAGTGACACTGTTGGATCTCTGGCTGTGTCACCCATTACTAGAAGGGTTAACATTTTTTTGGTAGAAGGCAAGAAGACATCCAGCAACCCAATAAAAACATTATTTATTAGTAACAATTAAAACATCAAAAGGGAAAAAATAAAAACAAATACACTAGACCTACGCGTTTCAAGCACTAAAGCTCTTAATCATATGATTATGCATTTATGACTACACGTTTCGGGCACTAAGGTTCTTATTATGATTATGCGAAGGCTCTTAATCATATGACTAAGGCTCTTAATTATATCATTACACGTTTATGACTACGCGTTTCAAGCGCTAAGACTCTTAATATAATACTACTATTACTACGCATTTCAAGAACCAAGGCTCTTAATCATATGATTACAAGTTTATGACAGCGCGTTTCGTTTTGAGAATTAAGGCTCTTAATATGATTAGGCTAAGGCTCTCATATGACTAAAGCTATAAATCATATGATTACAAGTTCATGACTATGAATTTTGGACACTAAGGTTCTTAGCCTAATCATATTAAGAGCCTAAGTGCTCGAAATGCGTAGTCATAAAAGTGTAACCATATACAGTAATTAAGAGCCTTGGTCATATGATTAAGATCTTAAACCTAATCATATTAAGAGCCTTAGTGCTTCGAAACGCGTAGTCATAAATGAGTAATAACATGATTAAGAGCCTTGATCATATGATTAAGAGCCTTAGCCTAATCATATTAAGAGCCTTAATGCTTCGAAACGTGTAGTCATAAACATGTAATCATAAGATTAAGAGCCTTAGCCTATTCATATTAAGGATCTTAATCATATGACTACACGCTTATGACTATGCATTTCGAGAACTAAGGCTATTGATATAATTAGGCTAAGGCTCTTAATCATACGACCAAGGCTCTTAATCACGTGATTACGCGTTTATGACTACGCGTTTCGAGCACTAAGGTTCTTAATATGATTAAAAGCCTTAGTGCCCGAAATGCGTAGGCCTAATGTGTTTATGTTTATTTTTTCCCTTTTGATATTTTAATAGTTACTAATAGATAATGTTTTCTTATTCCTTTCCATTGCTGTTGCTGGATGTCTACCTGATCATTTTCACCCGGAAGTTCTCTGTCGTTGCACCGCACCGTTATTAGATTGAATTATATCTGGACAGGGTGAGTTGATGTGATATTTTTTTTTGCCTTTGTTTATCATTTTTTTGGGGACATGAGAAAAAAAAGACTCAAATGTGCTCAGGATTTTTTTAGAAACTGTCGGAGCACAGGTTATTGTGATTCTGCTTATAGTAATGGCTTCTTGTGTGCTTATATCAGTATTCTGGGCGGCAGACATATCAGGAATATTATTTTTGATTCATTATATTTTTTCAACATTCATAGAAAAATATTAGCTCTTGATGGGGTTTTATCATAATTTGTCTTAAAATGGAAACTTTCAGGTTGTTTGTAATGGGTTGGTAAAATTGATAGAATCAAAGACGAGAGATATTGGCTGTCATCAGCAATGGAATAAGTATCAGTAAGTCCATATTTTATTTATTTTTATTTTATAATTATTTATTTTTATTTTTGCAAATTCGAAAAGGTCAGGGAACAAACCGACGGAGGGATTCTGATTTAAGTTCCTTAAGAAAAAAAGAGAGTGAACGAAATATTCCTTTTTGTATATTTTGGGAATGATAATCAATTGAAGACATTTTCTCAAGAGTGATATACATGGATTTAAAGGGAATGTCATCAGAAAATGTTGTTAGTTAGTTTTTATGTTAAATGCATTATTTTTCCATATCACAATAATTAAATTGAAAAACAAAACCTATAATCTAACAATTCTCACATTGCCCACTAGGCCCTAAAGTAGACTAATATTTTCTATTCTGTGCAGATGACTTTTCAGCATCTCGGTTTCGTCACAGACAGGATTATAATGACAGGTACCAGCTCTCTGCACAGGATCCACCATTCACAACAGGTGATGTCACAGCTCACTTTCTCCTCCTGTACAATGACTGCTCACCTCCTCCTCTTCCTGTACAAATCACCTAGTTGGACCCGACACTTTAGAGAGAGGCTGAAGGGGCCACATATCATTGTAATAGATCATAAATTACTTTACATACAAAATGACCACATTGAGTGTGTAGCTGGGGAGGACTCAGACAAAAGGTCAGCTGTGCAAGAACAATAATATATGAGCCCTATGCAGTCCAGTAGCTCCTCATAATGCACAATTCAACCCGTTTTGGAGATGATAGTGGCCCCCTACATCTTGAGCCCCTGGGTGGCTGCACAGGTTTAACCAGATGGTATGTACTATATGTGGAGAACTTCCCTGAACTTGGAAAATAACAGTCCTCAACACTTTGGTAATAAGTGCCAACTCTCCGGCATCATCTGAGAGGTTCTCAAGTAAAAAAGTGACTTCTAGAAAAATTAGGAAGTCCTGCAGGGGCTGCACAAGCCTCCCACCAAGCAGCACTTCTCCACGTCACATACTATACATTTCTAGTAAATTCAGGATTAGTTTCCAAGTCGCTGATTTTTGCTTTCTCGCATGCAAAGACTCATATTAATTATAATAAAAGCATAAAGGCATCCCCCTGAATGCACTTGTCATCTCATATTTAATAAAATCTCCGAGACCACCTTAAACAGGTGCTGCTGATTTCCCCGAGCACAGAAGTCGACATAACAGCTGTTTCCTCTCTGTTCACTGTGCGGGGAGAATAGAGTCAGATGACACAGAGCAGATCCTTGTCCTGACTGCTCTATGAGAGGGATAGTCATGTCAGATAATGACCTGTGCGTCTCTGACATAACTTCATGGCCTGGCTGACTCTCCACAGGAACTTCTCGAGAATCTCAACATCTGTTTTCTGATTCAGAGGAGGAAGCGGCATATGAGCGGATTACACAAACAGACATCCAAAATCTCCTCCAGCAAGACGAGCACTGGCCGGGCGGGATATACAGATATCATCTACAGCAACTGACCAAGATTCTCAGGGCATCACAGATCGGCGGCAGTGGTATTATTTAAAGGCTATGGACAGCTTTGATGTAGAAAAATATTCTCTAGACATATTAGTGGTTACCTTTAGTTAATAAAATTGTACTAAGTTTCCGTCTGCAATCTTCATTCTTTCATTCATTTTCAGACCTTCTGATTTGCAATTTGCAGTCTGATCCAAGTTTCAGATTTGTAGGAGTTTCTCTCCCAGTAATATAGGCTGGATGTGAACTCTGTGAGTCTCCATTGTCTTCACTACACTGCACAGCTTCTATCCTGCACTTAGTTTCTCTCCATGTGCTTCTCCCTCTTAACTCCTATCGTGTTTTCTATGCGTTACATAAAATTTTAGATATTTTGGTCTCTCTCCACTGCAGATCTGTATAAAACTCTCTCCTGCTATCACTGAGGCTAAGGTAACACTAAAGTTTTCTTTCCATCTGATAAAAATGGTTCGAATATGCTCATCTGACTCTGATCAAAGCAGAATGAGATTTTCTGCACCTTCTCCATTTATTCAGTCCGTGAAAATCAGACCACACTTGGTTGTCATCTGAGTGCAGTCCATTTTTTTTTCATGGACCCAGAGACTTGAATGGATGACTGCCATTCGATTCTCAGAGGCAGATCGGGTATGCTGCAATTTTTTTCCTTGGACCAAGTGGACAAAATCGGAAAGCCCCGTAGAATAACATGAGCATGAGTGCGATCCGTCAAAACCACGGATAGCACTAGTCCGATTTATTGGTCGTCTGCACGAGGCCTTAGGAATGCACGATTTGCTCCAAGAATCGGATGGCGCTCACCCATTCAAGTTTATCACCAGAGAGTGGTCCGATTTTCATGGACTAACATAAATAGAACTTTTTTCTTTCTTTCCACGTCGGATCCCACTCTGAGCAAACTCTGATTAGAGTCAGGTTAGCATAATCAGGCAGTTTTTTCTCAGATGGAAAGAAAATGGTTGTGTAACCCTAGCCTTAGAGATTACAGGAGAGAGAGGGTTGTATACAGACATGGAAGTGGAGAGAGGGGAAAGTGTCTAAAGTTTTATGTAAAGCCAAGAAAACAGGATATAGTCAAAGAGGGAAGTACATGGACAGAAACTAAGTGCAGGATAGAAGCTGTGCAGTGTAGTGAAGGCACTATGGAGACAGACAGAACTCACATCCAGCCTTTATTTCTGGGAGAGAAACTCCTACTAGAGAAAAATCTGAAACTTGGATCAGACTTCAAATTGAAAATTAGAGGGTCTGAAAATTAATGAAAAAATGCAGACTAAAACTTATTACAATTTTATTAACTAAAGGCAACCTCTAATATATTTAGAGAACATTTTTCTACATCAAAGCAGCATCAAGGCAGCAGCTCTCTAAAGACACACAGTGCTCGCATTCAGCCTTTATTACTGAGAGAGAAACTCCTACTAGAAAAAAATCAGGTGACCCTAGCCTAATACTGGGAGAAGGTCAGAGGGGGCAGAGAATCATAGGAGCAGGATTTGAGATGGATTTGTAACAATTCTGTAGAGCACTGAGCTGGATGAAGGACTTACAGGCACTCTGCAGCAGCAAAATGGTTGAAATTGTTTTAATGAAGACTATTTAGAAAGTTGCTTAACTTTACACTTAATTAGCAAATGAACAATAAAAAAAAATTCGGCACGAAAGTATACATAGCCTTTACTAAAAAGTATATATACCCTAAGCAGTTGGCAAGGGGCAAACCCTTTAGTAATATAGGATCATGAAAGCATAGAACAATTAACATGAGATCAATCATTAAAAAGTAATTTTTTGGAGAACAAACAATAAAATATCATAAAAATTGAAGCCCCTGGTCTAAATTAAAACTTTGCCCTGCACACAAACATTATATCAACCTAAAGAACCTCAGAGATAAGCCGCTGCATTATATTTCTGATTTCTGCAGATATTTTGTGTCTCAAAATAAATCACGTCTCTTCTACTTAAGTTTTCTCCTCGGTCACTAGGTGATGTTCTTACATCTCCTGATTAAACTCATAAAAATGTAAATTGTCACATCAGGCAATTAGCCGGCCCGTGCCGAGCAAGGACAACTGTCTTACTGGGTCATTTGTTCTCATTATTTTCTATCTGCAATATCTATGTGCCTTTTGTCTCAACTTTCACAGGAATTTGGCTAAAAAAAAAAGGAGTCATAAATACGGTGAGTAACTTTTTGAATTTTCCCACAAAGAGACAAAAATACATGATATACGGTAGACATCCGAGGCCATATCACACTCATACGCATATATAAAATATTCCCATTACATGCATATATAAAAAGGGCATAAATATATATAAAAATATAACATACCCTAAAAAGGTGAGAGGTATAAATTGTGCCACAGTGTGATTTAATCCTTGTGGTGATGGAGTTTTTGGTGATACACTTGTTCAGTCGGCTTTTTTTTTTATTTTCACGTGTTTTTACCTTCCCGCATCCATAGCTGTAACAGCCACAACTTCTTTACTTAGCCATTTTATTTTATTTATTCTTTTCTAGAGATGATCTGTACTTTTTAGGCACCATTTTGCCATCACACAAGTATTACATTCATAAAAACTTTTACTAGGAGTTAAATGTATCATTTTTATTTACATCAACATAACACAATGTGCTCATTGCATTGTACAAGTTGTTTCAATCTCAGAAATATATATGTCCATGTTATTTACTGGTTTATGATGTTTATTTTAAAAGAAAAGTGGATTCTAAACATGTGATTTATGTAATTGTTTTTGCGCCGTTATTTTTTTTTTATAAGTTATAAAGAGATAACGTTGCAAAAACAATTACATAAGTCACATTTTTAGAATCAACTTTTTTAATAACTTTTAATTATTAACTTTGCAGTAAAAAAAAAAATTCAAACTTTAACTTTCTAGTTTTTTTGGTGAAGCTATAACGTACTGGCATATAGAGATGTATTTGTATATATCAGTATAATATGCCTGAAAAATAGAAAGACTGATGTGTTTTAGGCTTCGTGCTCACGACCCTAAAAATCGGACGAGTTCTATCTATGGTTTTGACAGATAGTGCTAGTCCCTGTGTTATTCCATGAGGCCATGCAAATGTCCGATTTTATCCTCGGACCACTCACTGAATGCACGATTTACCTCCAATACTCGGAATCCACTCGGCCATTCAAGTCTATGGGTCTGTTAAAAAAAAATCGGACAGAAAATAGTTTCATACTCAGCAGCGCAGCCTATGGCTTACTTTTAGGGTTTGTGCAGATGACTGTATAAATCTGACAAGTGCTATCCATGGTTTTCATGGATCGCACTCGTACCCATGTTATTCCATGGGGCCATGCACATGTCCGATATTTTTCTCCCAAGGAAAAAAAATTGTAGTATGCACGATTTGCCTCTGAGAATCGGGTGGCACTCACCCATTCAAGTCTATGGACCGTACTTGGATTACATTCTTCACGGACTGACTGGTGGAGAAACATTTTTTTTTTCTCTCCACCTCCGAGAAAATCGGATCTCACTCTGATCAAACTGCGATCAGAGTCTGATTGGACCAATTCTCTCAGATGGAGAGGAAACGGTCATTTGCACCTGCCCTTAGAGCTGCTCTCTTCCATACCACAAGTACTGGGTTTTAATAAACAATGGAAAATCCAGCTCTACGGACTGTGAACAAACTTTTCCTTTATTCACGAAAGTGCTGAATAGAGAATAAAAACAGAATCAGCGGTACAGATTAAATGGTATGCGACATCGACGCGTTTCAGGTGACTGCATACCCATAACTTGATTAAAGGTGCGCAATCACCTGAAATGCGTCGATGTCGCATATCATGTAATCTGTACCGCTGATTCTGTTTTTATCCTCTATTCAGAACTTTCGTGAATAAAATAAAATTTTGCAACTCTATGCAAATGTTTTTCTGGTTGGATCAAGACCCCAGATTGCAGGACACAGCGTCTCACAATGGAGACACATTATAATATGAGTTTACCCACATATATTCCAGTGTAACAAGCCATAGTATACCCAGAGTCCAGACTATACCAGGGTTAAAGCGTCCTAGGCTTTATCATACCCCTGGTATATTATGGCATAGGCCATTTCATACCCCCTCATGCCGGATTATACCCCCTTGATATCAGCAGCGTTGAGTGATATACTTAAGAATTACTTCATTTTTCAACATCTTAATGGGGCTTTAGGTTTGTTAGGTAAGTTATGTGAGAAGATAACTGACTTAAATCCTAACGTTCTAAACACATGGACTTTTATTACTTGAACCAGAAAAATTCCAATCAATAAAAATATTAGACTTTCACAAAGATATAATGAGGTAAAGAATCCTACCGCACTTCTCAGTAGTTACACAGCAAAATAAAAGCACATATCTACAACATTATAATGCAATTGTAACGTAATATTCAACTAATTTGACTGTTCATAATATAAAAAGTCAGAATGTCCTGAAACTTCATAAAATAGAAAACAGAGGGGTATATTGTAGCCTGGAGGGGCAAAAATGGCATCTAAAATCTATCTAATTTACAAGGGCTTATAAAGTAGAGGGGTATATTGTAGCCTGGAGGGGTATAGTTTGACCTAGGCCCCTCGGGTACAGTTTGGCCTAGGACAGGTTTTCCCCCGAGGAGTATATTGTAGTCTGGAAGGGTATAGTTTGGCCAGGCCCCTCGGGTATAGTTTGGCCTAGGACAGGTTATCCCCCAGGGGAGTATATTGTAGCCTGGAAGGTATAGTTTGGCCTAGGGCAGGTTATCCCCCAGAGGGTATATTGTAGCCTAGAGGGGTACAGTTTGGCCTAGGCTATTTTATACCCCCGGGTATAGTTTGACCTAGGACAGTTTATCCTCCGAGGGGCATATTGTAGCCTGGAGGGGTATAGTTTGGCCTAGGTTACTTTACACCCCTGGGTATAGTTTAGCCTAGGGCAGGTTATCCTCCTGTTTATACTCTGGCCTGGGCCAAACTATACCCGGGTTTTGTCTAGACAGGGGTTAATTTGACCTGTTATACCGGGTCCTGTATGTTGCATATAGTAATATTGTGGCCTCTGAAGCCTCTTGTGCCGACACATTCTGGTGACATCTCCTCCATACGGTTTTAAATCTTTATTTCCTCGATCAGAGGTCACAGTGAGCAGTTGATGTTACCAGACAGTGGGATTCTGATTGTAGCCCCCTTGGTGCGGAGTTATGAATACGCGTCAACATTTTTTTACGAGTGCCAAAAATTATTTTCCTTGGATGTAAGAGTGAAGACGTCAGCACCTCGGGGTTGACAGTTTGCAGCTCCAAGACGCTTCCCTCATTAGTAGAGAATTTTAAGCCAATACTACGACACATAAGTAAGAGATGGAAATGGACTTTGCCAATGTTGTTCTCTTTCCATCTGTTTAGTCCATTTGTTTGAACACGAACAAGCTGTCGCATAACTACAACTCCCAACATGGCCTGTCAGCAGTGCCATGCACAGAAGAGAGCTGCCTAGGACAAGTGCATCAGGTACTTGCTGACAATTGTGGTTTTTTGGAAAGGAATTCATAGAGAGTCCTGCCCATGTTCAGTATCAGAGGGTATCCTTCGCTGTGACCTTGCTGTGTATACAGTGGGTACGGAAAGTATTCAGACCCCTTTACATTTTTCACTCTTTGTTTCATTGCAGCCATTTGGTAAATTCTAAAAAGTTCATTTTTTTTCTCATTAAAGTACACTCTGCACCCCATCTTGACTGAAGAGGATCAGCAAGGAAGAATGGCAGAAGATCCCCAAATCCAGGTGTGAAAAACTTGTTCCCAAGAAGACTCATGGCTGTACTAGCTCAAAAGGGGGCTTCTACTCAATACTGAGCAAAGGGTCTGAACACTTATGACCATGTGATATTTCAGTTTTTCTTTTTTAATAAATTTGCAAAAATTTCTACATTTCTGTTTTTTTTTCAGTCAAGATGGGGTGCAGAGTGTACTTTAATGAGAAAATAAAGTGAACTTTTTAGAATTTACCAAATGGCTGCAATGAAACATAGAGTGAAAAATTTAAAGGGGTCTGAAGACTTTCCGTATCCACTGTAGAGGTATTAAAGGGGTATTCCCATCTCCAAGATCCTATCCCAATATGTAGTAGGTGCAATAATAATAATATTAGCAAATACCTCCAATTAGAAATGTAGTATAGTTTTTTTGATTCGCTATGTCTCTTTCCTCATGTGCAGGGCATTGCAGGACCTTAGGTATCCATGGTTACGACCAGTGATATAGTGACAGCTAGTTGCTAGTGGTCATAACCAATGGATACCCCATGTGCAATGCTTGCACATGGGGTAAGTCACATAGCTTATCAGGAGAACTATACTACATTTCTAATTGGAGGTATTTGCTAACATTATTATTATTATACCTACTACATATTGGGATAGGATCTTGGAAATGGAAATACCCCTTTAACCCCTTTACCCCCGAGGGTGGTTTGCACGTTGATGACCAGGCCAATTTTTACAATTCTGACCACAGTGACTTTATGAGGTAATTACTCTGGAACGCTTCAACGGATCCCACTGATTCTGAGAATATTTTTTCGTGACATATTGTACTTCATGATTGTGGTAAAATTTATTCAATATGACTTGTGTTTATTTGTGAAAAAATTGGAAATTTGGCGAAAATTTAGAAAATTTTGCAATTTTGAAAATTTGGATTTTCATGCCCTTAAATCAGAGAGATATGTCACACAAAATAGTTAATAAATAACATTTCCCACATGTTTACTTTACATCAGCACAATTTTGTAACCAACATTTTTTTTTTGTTAGGAAGTTATAAGGATTAAAAGTTGATCAGCGATTTCTCATTTTTCCAACAAAATTTACAAAAACATTTTTTTAGGGACCACATCACATTTGAAGTGACTTTGAGGAGCCTTTATGACAGAAAATACCCCAAAGTGACACCATTTTAAAAACTGCACCCCTCAAGGTGCTTAAAACCACATTCAAGAAGTTTATTCAGGTGCTTCACAGGAATTTTTGGAATGTGGGAGAAAAAAATGAACATTTAACTTTTTTCACAAAAATGTTACTTTAGACGAAAATTCTTTTATTTTCACAATGGTAACAGGAAAAAATGGACCCCAAAATTTGTTGTGCAATTTCTCCTGAGCACGCCGATACCCCATATGTGGGGGGAAACCACTGTTTGGGCACACGGCAGGTTTCGGAAGGGAAGGAGCGCCATTTGACTTTTTGAATGTAAAATTTGCTTGAATAATTAGCGGACGCCATGTTGCATTTGGAGAGCCCCTGATGTGCCTAAACAGTGGAAACTGCCCACAACTGACCCCATTTTGGAAAATAGACCCCTCAAGGAACTTATCTAGATGTGTGGTGAACACTTTGAACCCCCAGGTGCTTCACAGAAGTTTATAATGTAGAGCGGTGAAAATAAAAAAAAATCAAACTTTTTCCCAAAAAATTATCTTTTAGCCCCAAATTTTTTATTTTCACAAGGGTAAGAGGAGAAAATGGACTGCAAAAACTGTTGTGCAATTTCTCCTGAGTATGCAGATGCCCCATATGTGGAAAAAAAAACACTGTTCGGGCGAACATCAGGGTTCAGAAGGGAAGGAGCACTGTGTGACATTTTGAATGCAAAATTGGCTGGAATCGAGAGCAGACGTCATGTCGCATTTGGAGAGCCCCTGATGCACCTAAACAGTTGAAACCCCCACAAGTGACTCCATTTTGGAAACTAGACCCCTCCAGGATTTTATCAAGGGATATAGTGAACATTTTGAACCCAGACGTAGGGCACAGAATTTGATAACATTAGGTCATCATATTGAATATGTTGTCATTAGTCTTGAGCGCAAGTGCTCGCTACTTGAGTTTGCATCAGGTACTCGGGTATGCACCAAGTATCGTGGGTGCTTGAGTGACATGCTCGAGTCCCCGCCCCACATGTTTCACGGTTGTTAGACACCCCCAAAAAAGATGTGAGGATTACCTGTGCAGACAACTCCCGCATGTTTTTTTTGGCTGTATAACTGTAGCGCCCCGAGGGTTCGGCCGCTACAGGGGTATTGCACCTCAGACCAGAGGTGTGATATTCCACTCCCAGGTAAGGATGGAGTGTGGACCAGGGCTCAGTTAGCTGCATGCAGCACACACACCCCATTTCCGAGGGACAGCTCAACGGTGCTCCCACTAGACATAAGTGCAGGCACGACCGACCATGTCCCTGCTGGAGTGGGGAGGGAGGGGTGGAACACCCAGTGCTGTAGGGGCAGATAGTGGGCGGTTCCTGAGCGTAGGAAGGAGCCCATTGGTTGCTGGTCACCTGGGCTCATGGCTAGAGGGAGGTATAAAAGGTGGGCACCATCTTAAATCTAGGTTCGTTCGTTCTGTGGAGAGGAGAAGACAGGGAGCAGCAGCTCAGGCTGAGTGCTGCTCCAGAGGCAGGCCTAGGGAAGAGGCCGGGGCCTGAGAGGAGAAGGAGAAGTGGGCCTGGAGAAGAGGCCGAGGAGGAGGTGAAGGGGAGCTGAGATTCTGGCTCATCTCAGCTCCAAGAGAAAGGAACAGAAACAGAAAGGAACTGCAAAGAAGGAGAGAGAAACAGAAGGGCTCAGGAACAAGAAGGTGGAAGGGACCCTAAGAACCCACGAGAATCCAGGGTGCAGGGTCAGGCAGATTAAGGGTACCGGATCCCAAGTTGGTGGAGGAGAAACAACCCTCAGCCAAAGACCGGTCGTCGTGATCATATACTGGTGCGACACCTCATCAAACCTGCTAGGAAGGCACCATATAGGACAGCGGAGGACGGGGCCCACGTTTGACCGCACAGGTCCGCGGCAGCTGGACAAAAGTGGGTCACTGGTGAGGCAGGCCAGAGAAAGGATAAAAGGGGGTCCTGTGCCATGCTCCTGAACTGCCTGGGAGTTGACCGAGCCCCTCACCTGGTGGACGCAGCACGTATCAGGCGGTCACTGCTGGCCGAAGTGACCTGGAACAAATGAACTGTGAGTAAAGACCCTGGACTGTAACTTGTTGTCTGTGTGCTCCTTCGCGCCTCCAGCACTATCAGCACCGGGACTCGCACTACCATCACTCCCAACATCCACTACACTGCCCTGGGGCTGCACTCTTCCCGTGGGGAGTCACATCACCTCAGCTGCACCCATCATCAGCCCCAGCGGACTGCCTTGCAGCGGCGGTTCCTAATAACCGCAATCCACGGGTGGCGTAGTCGGACATTATCTGAAGCACTTAGCAGACTACCATTGGCCTGACCACCCTGAGCCGCGGGACCGGGCCGCCACTACTACTACCCCCATCGTTCCCCTATCGCCCGGATCCGCGTGCCCCACGGCCCAGTGGGCGAGTCAGCTTTGGCGTAGTCGGCAGGATGGAAGAAGGAAGTGGCCCGGCGGGCTGTGATCCTGCAGCCGAAGGCGCCATCGACGAGCAGCGCACCAGCCACCGAGGGCAGTGAAGGCCGAGCGGAGGCCGAGGACGACGCCGCGGAGGAGGCCGCGACAGCAGAGGCAGGTAACGGAGACGCCCCTGCACTGAATCCTGAGGCCGCCGACCTGCCCCTGCACCCCGTCACGGAGCCCAACGCACCGGGACCCGCCGTCGACACCGTGCCCCCGCCGCCATCAACCGGCCCCCAGGCCGTCGACGCTGCCGGTGAGCCCCGCCCCACGCCGTGCCCTCTGACCCCGGGCGTGCTCAGCCAACCACCATCGCAGGCCCGGCCGCAAGGCCCTGCGCCCCCGGGCGTCGCTGCCCCGACGGAACCCCCTGCACCTGCTGTACCGCCCTTGGGAGCAACCAGGAAACGACCAGCACGGGCCTGGTCGCAAGGTCACGTGCCCCCGGGCGCCGCCAACCCACCTGCGCCCCCTGCTGCTGCAGTACCACCACTGGGCGCAGATCTCTTCGCCCAATACACCACTCCGGATGGGCTGCCTTTCATCTGGCCCCCCGAGTTTGTCAACCCCCGCTTCCGGAGGAGCCCGTCCGCGGAGGTCGAAGTACCCTCTGAGCCCCTCATACCTGCTCCGACGCCTCAGGAAATCCCCCAGCTGCCATTGGAAGATGCCCAGTTTGAATGGGACCCCACAGGGGAGGACCTGATGGGGTTCACGAAAGAAACGCGAGCGGGCGCAGCTGAGCGGCGGGAGGCCTGCCGCCAACAGCTGGAGATGTTTGAGAAGGAGCAGCGAGAGCGGCGGGTGAAGCAAGAGAAGCTGCAGGTCCAGAGCGCGGAGCAGAAAATGAAGGCGCGACGAGATCCCCGAACTGCCCGCAGACCCCGAGTCACCGGGACTGTGGTGAAGCTCCAGATGGAGCGCGGCTGGGGCTTCATCCGAGACCCCGAGACCATCAGTGACGTGTTTGTGACAAGGAGAGATGTGGAGAGTCACCTACCGGAAGGCCATCGTGGGAGGGATCTATTCCCAGGCGACGTGGTGTCTTACACCCGACACCAAGGCGTGAAGGGGTGGTACGCCCTACACGTCCGCCGAGTAGTAGAGGAGGAGGAACAGCACTACTCGGACGTTGAGTACCAGGAGGGCCCGGACGGGCCTGAAGATCCGTATGAGGAGGAAGAAGGAGCGTCACGAAGACACCGTTACCAGTGAACGGTCAAGTGGTATTGTAAATAGTTACCCGTAAGGGTGCAAAGGAAATGTGTGGGACTGTTTCAAATTGCGTGTGGTCCCCGTTGGGACTGATATAGGACTGTGTGAACGTTATGCCCTATCCCCTAAGTAACCTGGCTGAGGACTGAGAGCAGCCATCCCTCTTCCCCTAACAGGCTGAGGACTGTGAGCAGCCATTCCCCTATCCCCACCGGCCGAGGACTGGGAACGGCCAATCCCATGTATATAGTTGCGCTTCTTAAAGCGCCCCCTACTGGTTTTATACAAGAACCGCAACGTCTACCTCAAAGTTAAAATGGACTGTTGCACCTTTAAAAAGAAAGAACGCCTGGTCGCAAGTTGCACCGCCGCCAGGATCCAAGAATGTGCTTTACTAAAAAAAAATGTTTTATGTGAAAAGGTTTTATATGCTGCTAAATAGTCATGTGAAAGTTTTCTATAATGTTTTATACAAAAGAGTTCCGGAAGTATTGGAAAAGTTTTCTATAATGTCTAGTGAAAAGAAAAGTGTGTCCCATAAAGGGAGTTGAACCGTAATGCCTGTTTTCTGATGTGAAAAGTTTTAAAAAAGTCTTTGCATGTCCTGTAATCAACTGTTTTTGCTCTTTTCCAGCCCGAGGACGTGCTGTGCTTTACCAGGGGGGAATGTAGCGCCCCGAGGGTTCGGCCGCTACAGGGGTATTGCACCTCAGACCAGAGGTGTGATATTCCACTCCCAGGTAAGGATGGAGTGTGGACCAGGGCTCAGTTAGCTGCATGCAGCACACACACCCCATTTCCGAGGGACAGCTCAACGGTGCTCCCACTAGACATAAGTGCAGGCACGACCGACCATGTCCCTGCTGGAGTGGGGAGGGAGGGGTGGAACACCCAGTGCTGTAGGGGCAGATAGGGGGCGGTTCCTGAGCGTAGGAAGGAGCCCTTTGGTTGCTGGTCACCTGGGCTCATGGCTAGAGGGAGGTATAAAAGGTGGGCACCATCTTAGATCTAGGTTCGTTCGTTCTGTGGAGAGGAGAAGACAGGGAGCAGCAGCTCAGGCTGAGTGCTGCTCCAGAGGCAGGCCTAGGGAAGAGGCCGGGGCCTGAGAGGAGAAGGAGAAGTGGGCCTGGAGAAGAGGCCGAGGAGGAGGTGAAGGGGAGCTGAGATTCTGGCTCATCTCAGCTCCAAGAGAAAGGAACAGAAACAGAAAGGAACTGCAAAGAAGGAGAGAGAAACAGAAGGGCTCAGGAACAAGAAGGTGGAAGGGACCCTAAGAACCCACGAGAATCCAGGGTGCAGGGTCAGGCAGATTAAGGGTACCGGATCCCAAGTTGGTGGAGGAGAAACAACCCTCAGCCAAAGATCGGTCGTCGTGATCATATACTGGTGCGACACCTCATCAAACCTGCTAGGAAGGCACCATATAGGACAGCGGAGGACGGGGCCCACGTTTAACCACACAGGTCCGTGGCAGCTGGACAAAAGTGGGTTACTTGTGAGGCAGGCCAGAGACAGGATAAAATGGGGTCCTGTGCCATGCTCCTGAACTGCCTGGGAGTTGACCGAGCCCCTCACCTGGTGGACGCAGCACGGCTCAGGCGGTCACTGCTGGCCGAAGTGACCTGGAACAAACGAACTGTGAGTAAAGACCCTGGACTGTAACTTGTTGTCTGTGTGCTCCTTCGCGCCTCCAGCACTATCAGCACCGGGACTCGCACTACTATCACTCCCAACATCCACTACACTGCCCTGGGGCTGCACTCTTCCCGTGGGGAGTCACATCACCTCAGCTGCACCCATCATCAGCCCCAGCGGACTGCCTTGCAGCGGCGGTTCCTAATAACCGCAATCCACGGGTGGCGTAGTCGGACATTATCTGAAGCACTTAGCAGACTACCATTGGCCTGACCACCCTGAGCCGCGGGACCGGGCCGCCAGTACTACTACCCCCATCGTTCCCCTATCGCCCGGATCCGCGTGCCCCACGGCCCAGGGGGCGAGTCATAATAGCCGCAAAACATATGGGGCGGAGACTCGAGCATGTCACTCGAGCACCCTCGATACTCGGTGCAAACCCGAGCACCCGATCCAAACTCAAGTAGCCAGCATTTGCATTCAACACTAGTCGCCCTATTGCCATCATTTTTTTTCTTTACTTTTGAAAAAATCCCAACCCCAACACAACCCCAAAACAACCCTAACCGCAACCCTAATACATCCCTAACCCTAATACAACCCTAACTATAACCCTAACCCTAGCACAACCCTAACCGTAATCCTAACCCTAGCACAACCCCAACCCTAACCGAAACCGTAGGACAACCCTAACCATAGCCCTAACCCTAGCACAACCCTAACTGTAACCCTAGCACAACCGTAACCCTAGCACAACCCTAACCCTAGCACAACCCTAACCGAAACCATAAAACCACCCTAATCCTAGCAAAATCCTTACCCTAGAGTTTACTTTTTACGCCGTTCCTCGTTCGGTAAAAGTGATTAGACGACTTTATTCTTCGGGTCGGTGCGATTACAGCGATACCAGATTAATATTGGGTTTTTATTTTGGCAGCTGTCACACAGTAAAAGATATATTTTTTGCAAAGACTAGTTTTTGCAATCATTTTTCCATATTTTGGCTGACAGAGTCATGTAAAGGCTTGTTTTTTGCGGGACAAGTTGACGTTTTTATTGGTACCATTTTCAGGCACATGACATTTTTTGATCGCTTTCTATTCTGATTTTTGGGAGGAAGAATAAACAAAAACCAACAATTCAGGAATTGTTTTTTTCTTATGCCATTCTGCGTGTGGTAAAATTGTTAAGGCAGCATTATTCTTCGGGTCAGTACGTTTACAGCGATAATACATTTATATTGTTTTTCTATATTTTGGCGCTTTTACACAATAAAAACTATTTTATAGAAAAAATATTTTTTTTGCATCTATTTATTCTGAAAGCTATAACTTTTTAATTTTTGGCTGATGGAGATCTCTGGCGGCTTATTTTTGCGGGACAAGATGATGTTTTCAGTGGTACTATTTTTATTTACATTCGTTGTTTTGATAACATTTTATTCCATTTTTTGTTTGGCGGTATGATGATAAAGCATCGTTTTTTGCTTGTTTTTTTAATTTAATTTTTTTTACCGTGTTCACTAAAGGGGTTAACTAGTGGGACAGTTGTATAGGTCAGGTCATTCTGGACGCGGCGATACCAAATATGTGTACTTTTATTGTTGTTGTTTTTTTTTTCATAATAATATTTATTTATGGGTACAGTATAGTTTTATTTTTTTGGATTCTTTTTTCTTTTTTTATATACAGTACAGACCAAAAGTTTGGACACACCTTCTCATTTAAAGATTTTTCTGTATTTTCATGGCTTTGAATATTGCACATTCACACTGAAGGCATCAAAACTATGAATTAACACATGTGGAATTATATACTTAACAAAAAAGTGTGAAACAACTGAAAATATGTCTTATATTCTAGGTTCTTCAAAGTAGCCACCTTTTGCTTTGATGACTGCTTTGCACACTCTTGGCATTCTCTTGATGAGCTTCAAGAGGTAGCCACCGGAAATGGTCTTCCAACAATCTTGAAGGAGTTCCCAGAGATGCTTAGCACTTGTAGGCCCTTTTGCCTTCACTCTGCGGTCCAGCTCACCCCAAACCATCTCGATTGGGTTCAGGTCTGGTGACTGTGGAGGCCAGGTCATCTGGCGTAGCACCCCATCACTCTCCTTCTTGGTCAAATAGCCCTTACACAGCCTGGACGTGTGTTTGGGGTCATTGTCCTGTTGAAAAATAAATGATGGTCCAACTAAACGCAAACCGGATGGAATAGCATGCCGCTGCAAGATGCTGTGGTAGCCATGCTGGTTCAGTATGCCTTCAATTTTGAATAAATCCCCAACAGTGTCACCAGCAAAGCACCCCCACACCATCACACCTCCTCCTCCATGCTTCACGGTGGGAACCAGGCATGTAGAGTCCATCCGTTCACCTTTTCTGCGTTGCACAAAGACACGGTGGTTGGAACCAAAGATCTCAAATTTGGACTCATCAGACCAAAGCACAGATTTCCACTGGTCTAATGTCCATTCCTTGTGTTCTTTAGCCCAAACAAGTCTCTTCTGCTTGTCGCCTGTCCTTAGCAGTGGTTTCCTAGCAGCTATTTTACCATGAAGGCCTGCTGCACAAAGTCTCCTCTTAACAGTTGTTGTAGAGATGTGTCTGCTGCTAGAACTCTGTGTGGCATTGACCTGGTCTCTAATCTGAGCTGCTGTTAACCTGCGATTTCTGAGGCTGGTGACTCGGATAAACTTATCCTCAGAAGCAGAGGTGACTCTTGGTCTTCCTTTCCTGGGGCGGTCCTCATGTGAGCCAGTTTCTTTGTAGCGCTTGATGATTTTTGCAACTGAACTTGGGGACACTTTCAAAGTTTGCCCAATTTTTCAGACTGACTGACCTTCATTTCTTAAAATAATGATGGCCACTCATTTTTCTTTACTTAGCTACTTTTTTCTTGCCATAATACAAATTCTAACAGTCTATTCAGTAGAACTATCAGCTGTGTATCCACCAAACTTCTGCACAATACAACTGATGGTCCCAACCCCATTTATAAGGCAAGAAATCCCACTTATTAAACCTGACAGGGCACACCTGTGAAGTGAAAACCATTTCCAGTGACTACCTCTTGAAGCTCATCAAGAGAATGCCAAGAGTGTGCAAAGCAGTCATCAAAGCAAAAGGTGGTTTCTTTGAAGAACCAAGAATATAAGACATATTTTCAGTTGTTTCACACTTTTTTGTTAAGTATATAATTCCACATGTGTTAATTCATAGTTCTGATGCCATCAGAAAAATCTTTAAATGAGAAGGTGTGTCCAAACTTTTGGTCTGTACTGTATATATATATTTTTTTTTTCACTTTCTGATACTTTTTTTTTTACTTTTACATTTTGTCCCACTATGGGACTTTCATTTTTTGCAAGCTGATCGGTTGCATAGCATAGAGATGCAGCAGCAGCATCTGCCAGCCCTGCAGACACAAGTTAGATAGATCGTGCACTGAGCAAGATCTATCTAACTTCCTCCGATCCAAGGTAAGAGGGGCGCTCTTACGGCTGCTTGCCCCGGAAATACTGTGATCGACTTAGATCACAGCATTTCGGGGGTTAATGTGCCGTGAGCGATACAGGAGCGTTCCTGGCACATAGTACTGGGTGTCAGCTGTTAGAATCAGCTGACACCCGGTGGCAATCGGGCCCACACAGCCTCTGCGCGGGCACGATCGCTAGGGCGTAATAATCCGTACCTGGTCATTAAGGCCCAGGGCGCAGGTACATATTATTACGCCCCACGTCAGAATAGGGTTAACTTTCATTTTAATCCTGTCTGTTATGATAATGAGATTGCGGAAAAATCTTCTGTATAGAGTGTGCGTCCATTATAAGGCCCAGCGGCCAGTGTGTAGATTGTAAGATTTTATATACACTGCTCAAAAAAATAAAGGGAACACTCAAATAACACATCCTAGATCTGAATGAATGAAATATTCTCATTGAATACTTTGTTCTGTACAAAGTTGAATGTGCTGACAACAAAATCACACAAAAATCATCAATGGAAATCAAATTTAATAACCAATGGAGGCCTGGATTTGGAGTCACCCCCAAAATTAAAGTGGAAAAACACACTACAGGCTGATCCAACTTTGATGTAATGTCCTTAAAACAAGTCAAAATGAGGCTCAGTATTGTGTGTGGCCTCCACGTGCCTGTATGACCTCCCTACAACGCCTGGGCATGCTCCTGATGAGGATGCGCATGGTCTACTGTGGGATCTCCTCCCAGACCTGGACTATAGCATCCGCCAACTCCTGGACAGTCTGTGGTGCAACGTGACGTTGGTGGATGGAGCGAGACATGATGTCCCAGATGTGCTCAATCGGATTCAGGTCTGGGGAACGGGCGGGCCAGTCCATAGCTTCAATGCCTTCATCTTGCAGAAGCTGCTGACACACTCCAGCCACATGAGGTCTGGCATTGTCCTGCATTAGGAGGAACCCAGGGCCAACCGCACCAGCATATGGTGTCACAAGGGGTCTGAGGATCTCATCTCGGTACCTAATGGCAGTCAGGCTACCTCTGTCGAGTACATGGAGGGCTGTGCGGCCCTCCAAAGAAATGCTACCACACACCATTACTGACCCACTGCCAAACCGGTCATGCTGAAGGAAGTTGCAGGCAGCAGATCGCTCTCCACAGCATCTCCAGACTCTGTCACGTCTGTCACATGTGCTCAGTGTGAACCTGCTTTCATCTGTGAAGAGCACAGGGCGCCAGTGGTGACTTTGCCAATCCTGGTGTTCTGTGGCAAATGCCAAGCGTCCTGCACGGTGATGGGCTATGAGCACAACCCCCATCTGTGGACATTGGGCCCTCATACCACCCTCATGGAGTCGGTTTCTAACCGTTTGTGCAGACACATGCACATTTGTGGCCTGGAGGTCATTTTGCAGGGCTCTGGCAGTGTTCCTCCTGTTCCTCCTTGCACAAAGGCGGAGGTAGCGGTTAGGCTGCTAGGTTGTCGCCCTCCTACGGCCCCCTCCACGTCTCCTGGTGTACTGGCCAGTCTCCTGGTAGCGCCTCCAGCTTCTGGACACTATGCTGACAGACACAGCAAACCTTCTTGCCACAGCTCGCATTGATGTGCCATCCTGGATGAACTGCACTACCTGAGCAACTTCTGTGGGTTGTAGAGTCCGTCTTATGCTACCACAAGTGTGAAAGCACAACCAACTTTCAAAAGTGACCAAAACATCAGCCAGAAAACATTGGTACTGAGGTGTGGTCTGTGGTCCCCACCTGCAGAACCACTCCTCTATTGAGGTTGTCTTGATAATTGCCAATAATTTCCATCTATTGTCTATTCCTTTTGCAAAACAGCATGTGAAATTGATTGTTAATCAGTGTTGCTTCCTAAGTGGACAATTTGATTTCGGAGAAGTTTGATTTACTTGGAGTTATATTCTGTTGTTTAAGTGTTCCCTTTATTTTTTTTGAGCAGTGTATATATATATATATATAGTAGGGTTTCTACTCACTTGGGGCATCGGGAGGCAAACAGGAAGTGTTTCCATTTAAATGTCCATGTCAGTTTATTACCACATAAACTGTCCAGGACTGGTTAGCCAGTCCTGTGGGCACCCAGGCTGGATAGCGTCCAGTACACTTGCTCAGTCTGGAGAAAACAACACACAGGAGGCCTTCTCCCTCCATACATATACCATGTGCCAAACAAAGGACTCCATTTTAACCACACCCAGAGATGATGTATGTAGGCAGCCAGACCTGGCCATCTCTCATGGCTGCCCGTAACCTGATGCACCAAACAATCCTCTTAGTGCTATGTGCACTAGAGCAACACTCCAGGATTATATCACAGATGACAATCATCTCTGTGATACATACCCACCATCAACTATATGTCCGGTAGTTGCCTTACAATATTTATATCTATAATATAACGCTACAAGCGTCCCTCTGTCTGAAGCCTCTATAGACTGCGCAAGCGTGACACGCCTGCGCAGTCTGGCTCAAGACAGAAGAACGCATGGAGCCGTTACAGGTAAGAGGAGTGTATGACGCTGGAGATCGCAGTATGCATAGACACTGAACGCATACCGCGATCTCCAGCGCCATACTTACATACTTACCTGACCGGGAGAAGCATTGCCGCGGCGCCTATCTTCTCGCCGAAGACCGGGGCAGGAGTGAAGGCGTCGGAACGGCGCATGCGCATAGCGCTATCCAGAGCCATTTAACTAAAGACACATTTGCTGTGTGTCTTCAGCAAAATGGCGCAGGACAGCGCGGTATGGGCACGCGTGTACTCCGACGCCAAACTCCTCCCCCGGCCTCTGGCAGAACAGGACACAGCAGTGCTGCAGCACAGGGAAGAAAGGTGAGTATAAGTGGGGTTTTTTTTGCAGGTGTGCAGCGTGAAAGGGATGAGGGGGGCACACATACCAGGATTGGGGGATAAGGGGGCCACACATACCAGGATTGGGGGATGAGGGGACCACACATACCAGGATTGGGGGTGAGGGGGCCATACATACCAGGATTGGGTGGTTGGGGGGGTCACACATACCAGGATTGGGGGATGAGGAGGCCACACATACCAGGATTGGGGGATGAGGGGACCATACATACCAGGATTGGGGGATGAGGGGGCCACACATACCAGGATTGGAGGATGAGGGGGCCACACATACCAGGATTGGGGGATGACAGGGCCACACATACCAGGATTGGGGATGAGGAGGTCACACATACCAGGATTGGGGGATAAGAGGGCCACACATACCAGGATTGGGGGGTGAGGGGACCATGTATACCAGGATTGGGGCTGAGGGGACCATGCATACCAGGATTGGGGGATGAGGGGTACCATGCATACCAGGATTGGGGGATGAGGTGTTCCATACATTCCAGGATTGTGGAATGAGGGGTACCATGCATACCAGGATTGGGAGGTGAGGGGGGCCATGCATACCAGGATTGGGAGGTGAAGGGGGCCATGTATACCAGGATTGGGGATGAGGGGGGCCATGCATACCAGGATTGGGGGATGAGGGGTGCCATGCATACAAACATTGGGGATGAGGGGTGATATGCATACCAACATTTGGGATGAGGAGTACCATGCATACCAGGATAGGAATGCGGGGTACCATGCATACCAGGATGATGGATGAGGTGCCATGCATACTAGGATGAGGGGTACCATTCATACCACAATAGCGATGAGGGGTACCATGCATACCAGAATAGGAATATGTGATGCCATGCATACCGGGATTGGGGGATGAGGGGTGCCATACATACCAGAATAGGGATGCGGGGTACCATGCATACCAGGATGAGGAATGGGGTGCCATGCATACCAGGATGAGGAGTACCATACATACCAGGATAGGGATGAGGAGTGCCATGCATACCAGGATTGAGGATGAGGGGTACCATGCATACCAGGATTGGCGATGAGGAAGCCATGCATACCAGGATGAGGGATTGGGTACCATACTTACCAGGATTGGGAGATGAGGGGTGCCATACATACCAGGATTGGGATGAGGGGTGCTATGTATATCAAATTTGGGATGAGGAGTGCCATGTATACCAGGATGAGGGGTACCATGCATACCAGGATAGGAATGCGGGGTACCATGCATACCAGGATGATGGAAGGAGTGCCATGCATACTAGGATTGAGGGATGAGGTGGCCATACATACCAGAATTGGGATGTGAGGTGCCATGCATAAGAGGATGAGGGGTGCCATACATACCAGAATAGGGATGTGGGGTACCATGCATACCAGGATGAGGGATGTGGTACCATGCATACCAGGATAGGGATGAGGAGTGCCATGCATACCAGGATTGAGGATGAGGGGTACCATGCATACCAGGATGAGGGATTGGGTACCATACATACCAGGATTGGGGGATGAGGGGTGCCATACATACCAGGATTGAGATGAGGGGTGCTATGTATATCAAATTTGGGATGAGGGGGCCATGCATACCAGGATTGGGGATGAGGGGTGCCATGCAAACCAGGATTGGGGATGAGCGGTGCCATGCATACCAGGATTGGGGATGAGGGGTGCAATGCATTCCAATATTGGGCATGAGAGGTGCCATGCATACCAGGATTGGGGATGAGGGGTGCCATGCATACCAGGACTGGGGATGAGGGGTGCCATGCAAACCAGTATTGGTGATGAGGGGTGCCATGCATACCAGGATTGGCGATGAGGGGTGCCATGCATACCAGGATTGGGGATGAGGGGTGCCATGCATACCAGGATTGGGGATAAGGGGTGCCATGCATACAAGGATAGGGCTGAGGGGTACCATGCATACCAGAATAGGGATCTGGGTGGGCCATGCATACCACGATTCGGATGAGGGCCCATGTATACCAGGATAGGGATGAGGGGTACCATGTATATCAGGATGAGGGCTGGGGTGCCATGCATACCAGGATAGGGATGAGGGGTACCATGCATACCAGGATGAGGGGTACCATACATACCAGGATAGGGATGAGGGATGGGGTACCATGCATACCAGGATTGGGTGTGAGGGGTGCCATGCATACCAGGATGAGGGGCGCCATGCATGCCAGGATTGGGGATGAGGGGTGCCATGCATACCAGGATTGGGGGTGAGGGGTGCCATGCATACCAGGATTGGGGGTGAGGGGTGCCATGCATACCAGGATTGGGGGTGAGGGGTGCCATGCATACCAGGATTACTGGTGAGGGGAGCCATGCATACCAGGATAGGGATGAGGTGTGCCATGCATACCAGGATAGGGATGAGGGCAGCACATAACAGGATGGAGGAACAGGATTGGGGAGCACAAATACCAGGATGGGGGCAACACAAATACCAGGATGAGGGCTGCACATACCAGCATGGGGGACCATATACCAATAAAAATGCTCACCCCCCTGCGTAGAATGGGCTCAATAGCTAGTATATATATAAAGTGATATATAAGAAATTGAAAAATAACAATATAAGGGAGCAGTCAGATGGCGTATAAATGGGAAAGAGATTGGACCACAATGCTTGGACTGGCCGGCAGATCTCCCGGCCCGAGTGTGACGGCTTCATAGAAATATATGAATATATGGAGCCCCACCAAGCAGTCTGTGCATTGCAGTCTGATCTCACACCGATTTATACAGATGTCTGAATGCGTCCTTAGGCTCATACTTTCTGTTCTTCACATGCACATTAGCAGCAATAGTCTGGCTCTGACCACATACACTTGAAAAGAAGTTCTTACGCTCATGCTATAATATGGGAAAGGCTGCGTGCCCACTATGCGTTTTTCAAGCGTTTTTGCCGCGGAATTTCCGCAGCGAAAAACGCTTAAAAAACGCTTCGTAATACGTGCCCCATGGTCCCCAATGATAATTCGCATGTGCTGTGCACATGCTGCGGAAATTTCCGCTGCGGATTACCATTGCGGAAAAATACGCAGCATGTCCATTAATTTTGCGGACACGCAGCGTAATATCCGCCATTTACTTGCATTGGACCGCGTGACATCCGCATCACTGCATCTACACATGCGGATATCACACGGTTCAATGTGTGGATGGTACCCGGGTTTGGAGAAGAGGAGACTCTCCTCCAGACCTGGGTACCATGCTACCTGTTAAAAAAAGAATTTAAAATAAAAAATAAAGATTATACTCACCTTCTGTTGGCCCCCGGTATCCTCAGCGATGCGTCCGGTGTGTTGGGCGGCTCGCGGTGGTGTGAATGGACCTGCCATGACGTCATTTAGTCATGTGACAGGTCACGCGACCGCCGACGTCAGCGGTTGCGTGACCTGTCACATGACTAAATTATGTCATGGCAGGTCCTTTCACACCACCGCGACCGATACAACAGACCAGACGCATCGCTGAGGATACCGGGGGCCAACAGAAGGTAAGTATAATCTTTATTTTTTACCATTCTTATTCTTTTTTTTTAACTATTACTTGGTCACACTATATAAATCCATGCCTGTTGCATGGATTTATATAGTGTGACCAAGTTGTCAAGCACTTTTCCAAGTGATACTAAAATCGCATGGAAAAGCGCTTGACAACCCGCATGCGGAAATGCATGCAAAAACGCTTGACAAAAGCTTCTACCTGGCGGGAAAAAAGCATGTAAAAACCGCATGCGTTTTTCCTGCCAGGGAGAAGCAGAAAAAATATGCAGAATTTCTGCATCGTGGGCACTTAGCCTAAAGGTCTTCATACAGGAGGGGGAGGAGGTGAGCTGTGACATTATCTACTGTAAATATTGGATTCTGTGTTATCTACTGTATATAGAGGTCATTGTAATCTTGTCAGTGATGATAATGAGACCGCTGAAAAGCCTTCTTTACAGAACTGGAAGTATAAGTTAAATATCAGGCCTCATAAGCCAGTTTGAAATTTGCATTTTTTTATAAATTAATAAGAGCATAGAAAATTTTTAAAAAATCTCATTTTAAAAAAGTACCATACAGAGATTAGCCAGTTTTTCAGTATCTTCAGTATGAGACATTTTTCACCTAGTTTGTGAGTTTTGTTCCTCTATCGCTGCTCAGGGCTTCATTTACATAAATTAATACTTTTTGCAAATTACTAAAGGACGTATTACAGTGAAATATCCAGGATTTGATGGGTAATGTAGTAATCCTGCTGGATGTGCTACCCGGCAGCAAATTGCAGCTAGAATTGTTTGGCTTCCACAGTTTTTTACGTTCTTGGGTGTCAGCCAACGACTTCACAATTTGTCAATATCCCGCTCAGTGTGAGAGTAGACCTCGGGGAGATTACAGCCGCATTCACTACATAAGGGAAAAACAACTACGGCTCAAATAACTCTCTAATGTAGTGATATTCTACCCTTTACAATCAAGCCCCACAGAGCAGATCTTGGTCCCCGGTCTACAGAAAGGGCTAGTAAATATTTACTTTATAAAGAGGTTATGTCATCATTCCTTACTAATTTTGGAAAAAAATGACAACTGAGATTCCTTTTGTCAAAAGGGCGTGTCCCTAAACCTTCATCACTGATTGGATGGCCTTATAGCGTGGGGACACGCCCCCAACTGGTCATAGGCAGAAGTTTTTAATTATAAATTTCTAGCAGGAACGACACAACTATGAGCCAGAAGAAGAAGGTCCAAAATTGTTTTATTGATATGACATCATCAAAACCTGACTGGTATAAGATTTGTGGCTTGTCATGAATTAGATGAGCCTTCACGCCCCAGCTCCGCTCATTTTGGCATAGCTTTGGAAAAACTGGTGTGAAAAAAATGTGCAAAATTGTTGCGCAACTCCGAGTTGCACCAAAATTTTGCAACATTTCAAAGCAATTTAATCCAGAATCCTGGCATAATTGCTTTGATGAATCTGGCCTTAGTCACTAAAACAGACACCTAAGGAAAGCTGACTTGGTTCCGCTTAATGCCAAGATGATTAATTTCAATATCTACCTTCGTAGAGGTTTGATTTATCTTATACAGAGCTCCAAATCCCCTGCAGAGACTCAGAATTAAGGCCCGTTATTGAGGCACCATACTGTGTGTTACCTAAAGTAAGAAACCAAATAGGTAATTGTACACTAGATGACCTTACATCTGTTAAGCCCCAATGGAGGGCAACATCCACAGTGTAATCAGACTTTCATTTTATTCCACACTCATTATAGGGTATTTTTTCTGTTAAGTCTATTTGATTCATTGATTCCGTAACTGCAGAGTCCAGACCTCCTCTGCTATAACAACAGCACAAACACTGCTCCCCCCGCCGAGAGCTTCATGGCCGAACAGCTGCACGCGGCCTTACATCACCAAGCACAATGCTGAGCCCGGATGGAGTGGTCTAAAGCCGCCACCACTGGACTGTGGAGGAGACGTGTTCTGTGCAGTGACGGATCACATTTCTCTATCTGGCATCTGATGGACGAGTCTAGCAGGGTTGTGGAGTCGGTAAGTGAAATCTCTGACTCCGACTCCAACTCCGACTCCTCAATTTCCATGACACCGACTCCAATTCCGACTCCCTCATACATGGCTCATGTTTAAGTGATACATTTACTGTAGGACACATTTTTCTCTTCTAAAAGTCTAGACCCTTAGATCAGGAATAGGACAGACATTTATAGGACATTTCATAACGTTCTCAAATTTTTATGAAAAAAATATTCCCCACAAACTGCATTGAAGTACTGTACCCAATTTATTATATATTTTAGGAGTTGGAGTCGGTCCATTTTACACCGACTCCGACTCCACCAAAATGGACACCGACTCCACGACTCCGACTCCACAGCCCTGGAGTCTAGGTTTGGTGAATGCCAGGAGAACATTACTCGCCTAGCTGCATTGTGCCCGCTGTAATGTAGTGGAGGATAATGCTATGGGGATGTTCTTCGGGGGTGGACCTTGGCCCTTTAGAAGGAAAATCTTAAATCTTCAACATACAAGAAATTTGAGACCTGACTGGGGGAGTTTGGTGAGGAAGAACATGACTGAGTCCTGACCTCAACCCCATCCAACCCCCTTGGGATGAACTAGAGTGGAGATTGTGAGCCCGGCCTCTCCCGAACATCAGTGTCTGGCCTCACAAATGCTCTCCTGAATGAATGGCTAAAAATTCCCAAACACACCTCCAAAATCTTGTAGAAAACCTCCCCAGAAGAGCGGAAACTGTTACAGGTACAAAAAGACCGACTCCATATTAATACCTACGGATTTAGAGTAGGAGGTCAAAAAGTAGGGGTAATATGGAGGGGGCACAATACTTGTATCCATATAGTGTATTTCCCTATAATATGCTATTGTAGCACCCCGAGGACTCAGCTGCTACAGGGGTATTGCACCTCCAACCAGAGGTGCGGTATTCCACTCCCGGGTAAGGATGGAGTGTGGAACGGGGCTCAGTTAGCTGCATACACTACACTCACCCCATTTCCGGGGGACAGATCAACGGTACTCCCACCAGATAGATGTGCAGGTACGACAGCGTCTGTCCCTGGCTGGAGTGGGGAGGGGGGAGGAATATCCCAGTGGTGTAGGAGCAGACAGGGGAGGGACTCTGGGCATAGGTAGGAGCCCATTGGGTGCTGGTCACCTGGGCTCGGGTGTCAGAAGGGAGTATAAAAGGTGGGCACCATGATAGAACGGGGGAGAGGTGCAGAGGAGTGCAGTCTGAGAGAGTTCAGCCAGAGAGGGCTGACAGGGAGCTGTGGCTCAGTCCGGGCCCAGCTCCAGAGCCAGGCCTGAAGTGGAGGCCTGAAGCAGAGAGAGAGAGAGAGAAGTAAGAGGAAGAAGGAACATAAACACAAGGAAAGGCCCAGAGACGCAAGAAAAGAGGGAACCCTAAGATCCCACAGAATAACGGGTGAAGGGTTGGCAGAACAGGGTACCGGATCCCAAACTGGTGGAGGCCAATTATCCTTAGCCAGGAACCGGAGGTCGTGGTCAAGTCTTGGCGCGACCCCTCACCATATCCACCAGGAAGGCATACCGTATAGGGTCAGGGAAACCGGGAAAGGCTTCGCCACCAGAAGGCCCGAGGGAGCCGGACAAAGGTGGGTCCCTGGTGGGGACGGCCAGTAGGAAGGAAGAGAGGGGAGCTCTGGACCACGCTCTGGAATTGCCTGGGAGTTGGCCGAGTCCCTGACCTGGTGGACGCAGCATGACTCGGGCGGTCTTGACTGCGCACAAGGGACCTGATAAAGAACTGTGAGTAAAGCATTGAAAACTGCAGCTGTACGTCTCACTGATTCCTTGTCGCATTAGCACTATTAGGACGGGGACTACTATAACATCACTACCATCATCCCCTCTTCGCCTGCTGCCCTGGGGCCATACCCCTCCCGTTGGGGGTTATACTATCCACGCTGCACACCCGTACCACCGGCCTCAGCGGTCTGCCCTGCAGCGGCGGCTTCATAGCCGCAATCAACGGGTGGCGTAGTCGAACAATATAACATCTTATTCTAAGTTCTGCCACTTGGTTTGACACCCTGGGCACGGACCAGGTCACCGCCACGAGGACTACTACCCCTATCAGATCCGGCTCCGGGTATTCCCCGCATGCGCAATGCTGCACAACATGGCCCAGGGGGTGCGTCACTATAATATGTAAATAGCCATTTATGGCAGAATGTAGCTGATGTTTGATTATTTTTAAAAGTGGAGAATATACAGGCGTTGCATATCCATCATTATCCTGAAGATTCTGTACAATGCATTTCCTTCCTAGTAATTGTTTTCCGGAGACACCAGCTAAGTCAATTCGTTCTCCCCACACACGACACCCAGCTGTCATGTTTTGCTCCATGCATGATTGTCACCGTCTCACTGTTTGTGATTATGTGTCAGTGCTTCTTTATGTGCATGTACATGTCGCCTGTGCGGAAGATCTAACAGCCTGAACAAGTCTCGAAATGCTATTACTGTTTTTAAAAGCAACTCTCGCACATCTGTCCATATTTCCACTATTAATCTCATTGAAACAATACTTACACTGAATGTCAAGTCCAATACAGATCTGCACATCCCCTGCACAGACATAAGTAGAACTGATAACAAGCTGACTGCCTGAAGCTACCACTAGGGGGAGCCCACAAGCTATCTGTATACTGGATAGTATTTAGATAGCTCTTACGCTCCCTCTAGTGGCAGATCTAACAGATTTAGAGCTTTATAGCAAAACTATAAAGACCTAACAATAGTATATAAAGATATATTAACTAATTAATCCCCTCTAAATTGTGGCCCTCAATTGGCTTCAAGTTAAAAGGTGGACAACTGCTTTAAAGTGGCGGTCAACCCCCATCCCGCAGCCAATTTTCTATGTTTTTAAGCTGGTCCAGCTACATGAACCCATTCACATGTGTAAATGTCACATTACAATGAAGGGGTTGTCCCCTTTTCAACTATTTTTTGCCCAAAGGCTCAGTGATGCGTAAAATAACAAATGGAGCATTCCTTACCCTCCCCGGGTCCAGCCCTTCCACCAAAGCCCCAATCATGTCACGTCATCAATGCAGCAGCCAATCACTGAGCTGAGCAGCTTGTGGCGTCTACACCAGCTGGGCTGCAGCACTGTCAACGTGATGACACCGCTGCAGCCAATCAAAAGAAATCAGGGCAGCAGCAGAGAGATATCGTTGGAACCAACGAGGGAATGTAAAGTGGAGTTGGTTATTTTACACATTTCTGAGCTTGTGGGCAAAAAATTAGGTGGAAGGAGACAACCCCTTTAATCCTATGCGTGATACCCTCTAACAATCTGCATCCCATGGGGCTTCTGCAACGCCAATCAGGTGAAATGGCAAATTCCCAGGTCGTTAAATATGCCTCGTTATGTGATAAGAAATCCATCACATCGATACTGCTGCTTAGCAGGGCAGATTTGGAAGCTTTAATGGTTAATATGGGAGATACTTTGATTTTAGGGAAAATGTTTTTCATTCTCATTGTGAGTGGATTAGAAGGCGGCTGGTGCCCGCGCTTACTGGTAGCACAGATTTACTGCACCACGCGACATATACAAGAAATGAAATCTAAAAGTCAGAAAGTGCCGTATGAAATGAAGATATTAATATTAATGGTGCTGGCGGCAGAATTACCCCTTTCTCATTACACTTGTTTCCTGTAGAGAGATTTGTTTCATTACAGACTTACTAGCGCCTGGTTTACATTAATCACCATTCCACAATAGGGGATGAAGACGAGTTGATGTCGAAAAAGTTCAATTTCAGATGCATGTATATGACATGACTATTCTGAATGCAGACCAATTATATCAAGAAATAAGAAAAAAAATCACAAACTGCAAAGATTTCATTGGAGACTCACATTGCTGCTCGGAGCTGTGAGACCTTTGTGTCACCATTACCTAATTACAGTTTGTTTCTTTCGAAAAGCATTCATTTTCCTCCTCATTTCACTCATTGCACCAGTAAAATACAGTTCAATCGCTCTCATGTGAGTAGAGAGGTCACTGCTTCCTGCAAAATCAACACACTGCTTTCCTACAGCTGTGATAATTGCAGGGATCTGATTGGCTCAACGTTGTTTGATCACCACGCACTTCTGGACACTGGCACTTTTATATACAGCTCCTTCCTCATCAACAATCACAGGAGTGATTCACTGCCTCCCACAAAGTCAGCACACTCTTCTCCTGCTGCTCTGATAACTCTTGTGATAGAATAAGCTAAAGGGTGTTTTATTCCCACCTACTTCATGACAAGGTCCCTGTCACATAGTTCTCAAGTCATTAATATTCATATGACTGGACAGGTCACTGCTTCCCACAAGATCAACACACTCTTCTTTTGCTGCTGCGATATCTAGTGATGTGATTGGCTCAAAGTTGTTTGAATTCCACCCATTTCATGACACTAACACTTTTAAACACAGTTCTCTCCTCACTAACAATCACATGAGTGGACAGGTTACTGCTTTCCACAAGATCAGCACACTCTTCTCCTGCTGTTCTGATAAGTCTCGTGATAGAATTATAGAAAAGGTGTTTTATTCCCACCACTTCATGACATGATCCCTGTTACATAATTCTCAACTCACTAACATTCATCTGAGTTTACAGGTCACTCCCTCCTACAAGATCAACCCACTCTTTTATAACCGCTGTGATCTCAGGTGATCAGATTGTCTCAATGTTGTTCTATTCTCAGGCAATTAACGATACTGACACTTTTATATAAACTTCTCTTCTCACTAACAATCACATGAGTGGACAGGTTACTGCTTCCCACAAGATCAGTATACTCATCTCCTGCTGCTCTAATAACTCAGATGATAGAAATAGTTGAAAGGTGTTTTATTCCCACCCACTTCATGACATGGTCCCTGTCATATAATTCTCAACTTACTAATATTTATATGACTTAACAGGTCACTGCCTCCCACAAGATCTTCACACTCCTCTCTAGCTGCAGTGATAACTCTGGTGATCTGATTGGCTAATGAGTGTTCATTTTATGAAACCTTCCCTGTAATATGCAGTCCGCTCTTCAGTAGTGTTGAACGAATTTGTTTGGCATTTCAAATTCGGGTTCGTGTTCGGGGTTCCGGCTTGTTCTCGCCAAAAAATCGGCTCCGCCCACGAACATCCCTGATTTGCCATGCTGTCACGCAGATAACATCCGCAAACAAGCCGGAACCCCGAACACGACCCCGAATTTGAAATGCCTAACAAATTCACTCAACACTACTCTTCACTAATAAAATCATATGAGTGAACAGGTCACTAGTTCCTTCAAAAACAACACACTCTTCTATGACTATCATTGCTGCCATGAACAATCACTGTGGTCTATTTACATCAATTCATAATTTACCATTCTGACATGAGTGGACAATTTCATACAACATAGATGTGCCTGAAAGGTGTCCATAGCCTCTTTACAGAGGACAAGAACCTGTTGGAAATATATGAATCAATATCAACTTTCTAAAGAGTCTTGCCGCATGTCTTAGGATAAGAAGCCAAACCCCAGTCTGCTTTCGCATGTACTGTGGGGGAAATAAGTATTTGATCCCTTGCTGTTTTTGTAAGTTTGCCCACTGACAAAGACATGAACAGTCTGTAATTTTAAGGGTAGGTTAATTTTAACATTGAGATATAGAATATCCAAAAAAGAAAAATCAAGAAAATCACATTGTATAAATTGGATACATTTTTTTTGCATTTTGCAGTGAGAAATAAGTATTTGATCCCCTACAAACCATTATGTGTTCTGGCTCCTACAGACCAGTTAGACGCTCCTAATCAACTCGTTACCTGCATTAAAGACAGCTGTCTTACATAGTCACCTGTATAAAAGACTCCTGTCCACAGACTCAATTAATCAGTCAGACTCTAACCTCTACAACATGGGCAAGACCAAAGAGCTTTCTAAGGATGTCAGGGACAAGATCATAGACCTGCACAAAGCTGGAATGGGCTACAAAACCATAAGTAAGACGCTGGGTGAGAAGGAGACAACTGTTGGTGCAATAGTAAGAAAATGGAAGAAATACAAAATGACTGTCAATCAACATCGATCTGGGGAACCATGCAAAATCTCACCTCGTGGGGTATCCTTGATCATGAGGAAGGTGAGAGGTCAGCCTAAAACTACACGGGGGGAACTTGTTAATGATCTCAAGACAGCTGGGACCACAATCACCAAGAAAACCATTGGTAGCACATTATGCCTTAAAGGTTTAAAATCCTGCAGTGCCTGCAAGGTCCCCCTGATCAAGAAGGCACATGTGCAGGCCCGTCTGAAGTTTGCCAATGAACACCTGGATGATTCTGTGAGTTATTGGGAGAAGGTGCTGCAGTCAGATGAGACAAAAATTGAGCTCTTTGGCATTAACTCAAGTCGTCCTGTTTGGAGGAAGAAGAAGGATGAGTACAAACCTAAGAACATCGTCCTAACCGTGAATCATGGTGGGGGAAACGTTATACTTTGGGGGTGCTTTTCTGCAAAGGGGACATGACGACTGCACCGTACTGAAGAGAAGATGGATGGGGTCATGTATCACGAGATTTTGGCCAACAACCTCCTTCCCTCAGTAAGAGCATTGAAGATGGGTCGTGGCTTGGTCTTCCAGCAAGACAATGACCCAAAACATACAACCAAGGCAATAAAGGAGTGGCTCAAAAGGAAGCACAGTAAGGTCATGGAGTGGCCTAGCCAGTCTCCAGACCTTAATCCCATAGAAAACTTATGGAGGGAGTTGAAGCTCCGAGTTGCCAAGTGACAGCCTCAAAATCTGAATGATTTAAAGATGATCTGCAAAGAGGAATAGACCAAAATTCCTCCTGACATGTGCGCAACTCTCATCATCAACTACAAGAAACATCTGACTGCTGTGCTTGCCAACAAGGGTTTTGCCACCAAGTATTAAGTGTTGTTTGCCAGAGGGATCAAATACTTATTTCTCACTGCAAAATGAAAATAAATTTATCTAATTTATACAATGTGATTTTCTGGATTTTTTGGGGGGATATTCTATCTCAATGTTAAAATTAACCTACCCTTAAAATTATAGACTGTTCATGTCTTTGTCAGTGGGCAAACTTACAAAAACAGCAAGTGATCAAATACTAATTTCCCCCACTGTAGCTGTTTCGGGTTTCTTACCTCTCATCAGCGCAAAGCAGGAGAACTGCCTTTCAACGGAGGGTCTAAGAGGTAAAAGGTGTTGCCCTATTAAGCAGACGCGGAACTCTTACAGACCTACCGCATCCATGAATCATATGAAAGGCCACTTATTTACATGGCTGTCATATAATGCTGCATTTTCAGCTGCATGAAAGATGTGTGGCTGTGCGTGGACAACAGTCAGAAAATACAAATGATATTAATAAGGATGCATATTTCAAAGGTTACTTTTTATAGAACTGGTTGTGTTACAAAAAAAAAAAATTAAAGGGGGACATCAACACAAACCGAAGTTATATTTATTTGTTACTGAGGTTTTTTCTGAAACCCTAATGAATATATTTGTATGTCAGGATGCTTGGCATTTCTTAGCAATGGACGCAATAGGGAACCGGTAACACTGCTGGATCTTCTCTCTCCTATGGAGATCCCGCTGTGTCCACCACATTATTAGCAAACAGCTGGTGGTGAAGTCTATTGATATGAAACAACAGCACTTCAGCTTGAGAAATCAAGGGATGTGGCCCAAATCAGAAGCGAGGACGTATATATATCTACATTTTTATTATTAGCCTGGCTATGATGATGACCAGAAAGGAGAATCCTGCTGAGCTATTGCCTCACTGGTAATCCGGGACATGAGGAACTCCATGAAGAACCTCGGTGTTCCAGAATGTGACGGTGCGACATTGTCATCTGCTGGGCACTTTTTTCTTTTACTAAACACTGGTTTTATTATATTTAGAAGGCTACCTAGAAAGCAGGACGGCAAGTGCAATGTTTCAAGTCCCCCTCCAGCAAGTCCTGTTTCAGGTTTTTTTTGCAATTACAATGGTGATATCATTTCATACCGTCCAACCGATCCAATATTCGGGGTATTGTCCCCAAAGAATGAACCTTAAAGAGGTGAGCTTATGCAACTATGCAGTAGGATAGGGGAGCACCCTATAAATAAGGACTCATTCAGACATCACTTTTTCATGGATATAACTTGTATTTATTATAGTCTATGTCTTGCAGCTCTGAGGTCCTGGGGTCAAATCCCACCAAGGACAACATCTGCAAGGAGTATGTATGTTCTCCCTGTGTTTACGTGGGTTTCCTCCGGGTTCTCCGGTTTCCTCCCACACTCCAAAGACATACTGATAAGGAATGTAGATTCTGAGCCCCAATGGGGACAGTGCCCATAATGTCTGTAAAGCGCTGTGGAATTAATGGCGCTATATAAGTGAGTAAAATAAATAAATAAAATTGGGCTGTTCATGTGTCCATATATTTTTATGGACCGATTTTAATCCGAGCCACGTCACAAACTCGTTAATGCAAGTCTATGGGTACGTTAAAAAAAAATCAGACAGCACTCAAAGGCCATCCATGTGCCCATCAGAGTGATAGGAGAAGCTGGCGAAACCTCAATCAGTTTGTTTGTTTTTTTCTTACAAGAAAAAATGATACAATTCTGACTGTAAAAACTGAAAAATGTTCCCGGGCCCGGGTGACAATTTTTGTGTACTCATCCGGGAATTGAGCATCTGGATGTAGTGTAATACGCATGGTGAAGAATATATAACTGTGTGACTCTATCAGTGAATTACGTTTCTGTTTTAGAACTAAATAAAAAAGTCTACATGCAAGAGTTCCCTTCCCCCCCGTTATAAAAAGCAAACACCAAAACAGACCCCTTAATAATCAAGGAGGCTCCTCTGCTTTTATTAGCATAACTGATGTAACGGATTACATATTCCGACGAAACAGGCAAACGAACATGTAAGCGAAACCCAAAATGAAAAACTTGGCTGTGACACATTCATACCAAACTTAGATTGCCAGAGTACCCTAAGTGATGCCGTAAAGAAGCGCGGGACTTGTAACTTTGACGCTAGAATATGATTGCGTTACCGTCCCCTTGGGGTTCAAGTCTGCAGTCTCTCTATATAGTGGGTGGGCGCGTGACCGCAAGTATGTGATTTTCAAAAATGTGGTCACCTGCCGACTAGACAAGTGAATTGAGTGAGGCAGGACAAGTCTAGTCGGAATGTGGTCAGAAGTATGTAAATCACATACTTGCAGTCACATGGCCGCCCACTCCAGGCGTCAGCAGCTGAGACGATTCACAAGTCTGGGGACTTGTGCCCCAAGCCTGGACAAACCCCTTAAACAATACCAACCCTGTGATCCCAGCCACTACTACCAACCCTTAGTCGCACCCTGCTGTACTTACTAATATATTCCTGTTGACTGTCAGAATCCATACTAATTAGGTTTGTGTTCCCTTTCAAATCCATGAGTTAAATTTTATATGTCCAAATTACTGTTTAGATGACGCTGCTGTTATTTTATAAGAACTGCCTTTCCAGCATCTTATTTAAATGCCAAATTTTATGAATAAAGTAATCAAGTCGAGGTGTTGGGTGATGAAATTTGCATATAAATCAAGCTAAACGCATTCTACAAGCACAGAATTACTTCCTGCCGCAAAACTTTGCTATGTATGTATCAGAAGGGCGACGCCGTCTACTTTATTCCATACGGCGCAGCTCACAATTCATGATAAGACGATTCGGAAATGATTGCTAATAACGTTACTCCTGCTTCTTATAGGAACTTTGCCGTTGTAGCTTAAATGGTCCCTGCGCTTTCAGATAACTTGAAGACATTTGATAGATAAAGTGATAAATCTGCAAATCATCTTATCAAATAATTATGATGTTTTACCCCCCCCCCAATATATGACTCCAAAGCGATGGATACTGCTAGTGTCTCTGTACTGTGTAACTTGATGTCCAACTGCAATCATGTATATTGTACATTGGCAGAAATAGTGGATACTGGTAAATGAGGAAAGGGATGTTCCTGCGCTTATAGTGCTGGCAGAATGCAAATGAAGCTAAATCATCTGACGCACCCCCTGGGCCTGTGCTGTGCGGGGAATACCCGGAGCCGGATCGCTGGGGGTTGTAGTTTCCGTGGCGTTGACCCGGTCCGTGCCCAGGGTGGTCAAACCAGTGGCAGTCTTAATGTTGTAACAAGTGTCTGACTACGCCACCCGTGGATTGCAGTCAGTGGGGACCGCCGCTGCGCTGCAGACCGCTGAGGCTGATGTTGTATGCACAGCCAAGTATGGGATTACTCCCCACGGGAGAAGTATTGCCTCAGGGCAGCTAGTGTGGATGATGGGAGTGATGGTGTGAGCGTCCCAGTACTAATGGTGCTGGTGCAGCGATGAAACACAGAGATTTGTAATTGCAGTTTCCAATGCTTTACTCACAGTTCTCATCCAGGTCACTTGTGCACATGAAGGACCGCCTGAGCCGTGCTGCGTTCACCAGGCAAGGGGCTCGACCAACTCCCAGGCAATTCCAGAGCGTGGCACAGGGCTCCCTTTTCTTCCCTTCTCTGGCCGTCCTCACCAGTGACCCACCTTTGTCCAGCTTCCTCGGGCCTTCTATTGGCGAAACCTATCTCCGGTTTCCCTGACCCTATGTGGTATGCTTTCCTGGTGGATGTAGTGAAGGGTCGCACCAAGATGTGGTCACAACCTCCGGTCCTTGGCTGAGGAATCTGTTGCCTCCACCAATTTGGGTCCCGGTACCCTGCTCAGCCAACCCTTCACCCGCAATCTCCTGGGCCTATGGGGTTCCTTCTGCCTTCGTGTCTCTGGGCCTTTCTCTGTGTTCCTGTTCCTGGTTTCCTTTCTTACTTTCCTTTCTGTTCCTTCTCCTCTCTCTCTCTCTCAGGCCCCGGCCTCCTGACAAGGCCTGCCCGTGGAGCAGAGCCCATGCAGCCGCTCTGCTCCCTGTCACTTCTCCTCAGACTGCACTTCTTCTTCTTTCTCCTGACTGGACTGAACTCTAAGATGTTGCCCACCTTATATACCTCCCTCTCTGTGTGAGCCCAGGTGACTAGCAACCAATGGGCTCCTACCTTTGCCCAGAGACCCACCCCTATCTGCTCCTACACCACTGGGTTTTCCTCCCCCTCCCCACTCCAGTCAGGGACAGAAGCTGTCGTGCCTGCACTTCTGTGGGAGCACCGTTGAGCTGTCCCTCGGAAATGGGGTGTGTGTGGTGCATGCAGCCTAATGAGCTCAGTCCCACACTCCATCCTTACCCGGCAGTGGAATATCACACCTCTGGTTTGAGGTGCAATACCCCTGTAGCAGCCGAGCCCTCGGGGTGCTACACATTCACTCAAAAAGAATGGATGAGCATGAGAATTGAGACAGTGTCTGGTATTGGGGGCAGTGTCTGGTATATAACCCCTCTAACGTACAGGTCTGTAGCACAGTTTACCTGTCGATATACAGAACATTGACATTACCTCTGCCTTCCATGCCACTTTTCTGTCTCTATCAATCCTGAATCACATTTTTAATTTCCCTTAAGAAAACAGAAGGACCCCAAAAACCAACCAGATGTGTCTGGCTCTGAGTCAAACGACTGCGATCACTGGGATTGTGGATAAAATGCCACTGAAATGTCAGATGTCAGACTGGGTGTGAGCCCGGCTCATGGAGGATTAATTGTTTCACAATATGCAAACATATTCGCTGAGCAGCCAGCGATCCCCATCACTCCATCCCAGCCGCCATCAGTCCCCATCACTCCATCCCAGCCGCCATCAGTCCCAATCACTCCATCCCAGCCGCCATCAGTCGCCATCACTCCATCCCAGCCGCCATCAGTCCCCATCACTCCATCCCAGCCGCCATCAGTCCCCATCACTCCATCCCAGCCGCCATCAGTCCCCATCACTCCATCCCAGCCGCCATCAGTCCCCATCACTCCATCCCAGCCGCCATCAGTCCCCATCACTCCATCCCAGCCGCCATCAGTCGCCATCACTCCATCCCAGCCGCCATCAGTCGCCATCACTCCATCCCAGCGGCCATCAGTCCCCATCACTCCATCCCAGCTGCCATCAGTCCCCATCACTCCATCCCAGCCGCCATCAGTCCCCATCACTCCATCCCAGCCGCCATCAGTCCCTATCACTCCATCCCAGCCGCCATCAGTCCCCATCACTCCATCCCAGCAGCCATCAGTCCCCATCACTCCATCCCAGCCGCCATCAGTCCCCATCACTCCATCCCAGCCGCCATCAGTCCCCATCACTCCATCCCAGCCGCCATCAGTCCCCATCACTCCATCCCAGCCGCCATCAGTCCCCATCACTCCATCCCAGCCGCCATCAGTCCCCATCACTCCTTCCCAGCCGCCATCAGTCCCCATCACTCCATCCCAGCCGCCATCAGCCCCATCACTCCATCCCAGCCGCCATCAGTCCCCATCACTCCATCCCAGCCGCCATCAATCATCCTTGTTTTCTACATAGCAATCAGCATTGCAATAGAAAAATGGCTTTTATGTTGTGTGTGTGAAAACCCAGATGTAGCAGAGCTGAGTCTGTCTCTCATGGTGATGTCATTCCTTATCTATGTGGTTTTCCACATAAAGGAATATGATAGATAGATAGAAAGATAGATAGATAGATAGATGATAGACAGATAGATATGAGATAGATGATAGATAGATAGATAGATAGATAGATAGATAGATAGATAGATAGATAGATGATAGACAGATAGATATGAGATAGATAGATGACAGATATGAGATAGATATTACTTAGATAGATATGAGATAGATAGATTGATGATAGATAGATGATAGATAGATAGGAGATATATATTAGATAGATATGAGGTGATAGATGATAGATACATAGATATGAGATAGATAGATAGATAATTAACAGATAGATAAATAGATATGGGATAGATAGATAATAGATAGATAGATAGATAGATAGGAGATAGATAGATAGATAATAGATAGATAGATGGATAGATAGATAGATAATAGATAGATAGATGGATAGATAGATAGATATGAGATAGATAATTAACAGATAGATAAATAGATATGAGATAGATAGATAATTAACAGATAGATAAATAGATATGAGATAGATAGATAGATAGATAGATAGATAGATAGATAGGAGATAGATAGATAATAGATAGATAGATAGATAGATAGATAGATAGATAGATAATAGATAGATAGATAGATAGATAGATAGATAGATAGATAGGAGATAGATAGATAGGAGATAGATCGATAGGAGATAGATAATAGATAGATAGATAGATAGATAGATAGATAGATAGGAGATAGATAGATAATAGATAATAGATAGATAGATCTTTTGAACCTCACACTGCTTCTATTTCCATTATCTCATGCTATATTTCCGGCCTCTCTAATGCTGCCGTACAGTAATATAACATCATATAAGCCACAAAATTGTCCAATAGAATTACCAATCAGACAGAGAAAATGTATTTTCATGTAATACTTGTAAATGCAGAAAATCCCTTTAACGCTGTCCTCTTCATGTGGAAATATAAATTGGAGGCTAAGGCGTTACAGCTGAGGATTTAGCAGCTATAATATAGGACATCCCCGCTCTGTATCGCTGTAGTAAAGCCTCATCCTAAGGGAATATTTTATAGATCTTTTATGCGCAGTACTAATGGACCATGATATTCTGCGGTAGGTAGCCCCCCCATTCATTTTGTTCATAACTATAGGGGTGAGCAGCGATAGTTGCACCCAGGCCCTAGAGAGGGCACAAAAGTCAAAAGAAACCTCTAGCATGACAGGGATTCCTATAACTATATTAAGTGGCCGCTATACATACAAGTACATAGTCCGCATGAAGAATTAAATTAAAAAAATGGCGTGGGCTTCTATAGCATTAGGCCTATGCGTTTTGAATGCTTCCACGCTCTTAATCATAGCTAGAAAAGCGTAGGCCTAATGCTATGTTTTTTCTTGTTTTAGAGCATTCAAATAAATTATGTTTTTAATAATATTTTTTGACTTGCTTTTCTAAAAAAAAAAATGTTTGCAGTAGCTGGACTTTTTGTCTTTTTCACTTCATGTCTACTTACCTGAAACAGGAGCCAGGATCCCACCCCTTGTGGATAGTTGCCTGCACTTGTGAGCTGATGTGAACTTTGTTGTTTTCTTTTACTAAGCATGTATCAGCTGTCAGGTTCATTTAAAGCCCCATTCAGCTGTTTTTTGTCTTTCACCGATGGAGTAATGGCACTAATGTACGTTCCCAGCCCCTAGTAATACACTCACCAGCCACCGTCTTCTGCTGTCCTTGGCGCCGCTCCGGTCACTCTCCATCAGGATGTGACCTGCCGTCAGTGTTTGCTGGATGGGCCGAAAGTCACAACTCAATGCAAGACTATGAAAGCCAGAACGAGGGTCTCAGACACTTGCATTGAGAGCTTGTGACTGTTACCTCTGACTTCCGGTCACTCAGAAGTTATGGTCACAAGTCAGCGGAGCAGGACTGGAGCGACTGGTGAGTATATTACTAGGGACAGGGATATCATTCCGGCAGTGACATAAAAAAGTACACTACAGTTTAAAAGTTTGGGGTCACCCAGACAATTTTGTTTTTTCCATGAAAACTCATACTTTTATTTATCAAATGAGTTGCAAAATGATTAGAAAATATAGTCCAGACATTGACGAGGTTAGAAATAATGATTTTTATTAGAAAGAATAATTTTCTCCTTCAAACTTAGCTTTCGTCAATGAATGCTCCCTTTGCAGCAATTCCAGCATTGCAGACCTTTGGCATTCTAGCTGTTAATTTGCTGTGGTAATCTTGAGACATTTCCCCCCATGCTTCCTGAAGCCCCTCCCACAAGTTGGATTGGCTTGATGGGCACTTTTTGCGTACCATACAGTCAAGCTGCTCCCACAACAGCTCAATGGGGTTGAGATCTGGTGCCTGCGCTAGCCACTCCATTACAGATAGAATACCAGCTGCCTGCTTCTTCCCTAAATAGTTCATGCATAATTTGGAGGTGTGCTTTGGTCATTGTCCTGTTGTAGGATGAAATTGGCTCCAATCAAGTGCTGTCCACAGGGTATGGCATGGCGTTGCAAAATGGAGTGATAGCCTTCCTTATTCAAAATCCCATTTACCTTGTTCAAATCTCCCACTTTACCAGCACCAAAGCAACCCGAGACCATCACATTACCTCCACCATGCTTGACAGATGGCGTCAAGCACTCTTCCAGCATCTTTTCAGTTGTTCTGCATCTCACAAATGTTCTTCTGTGTGATCCAAACACCTCAAACTTTGATTCGTCTGTTCATAAAACTTTTTTCCAATCTTCCTCTGTCCAATGTCTGTGTTCTTTTGCCCATATTAATCTTTTCCTTTTATTAGCCAGTCTCAGATATGGTTTTTCTTTGCCACTTTGCCCTGAAGGCCAGCATCCCGGAGTCGCCTCTTCACTGTAGACGTTGACACTGGCGTTTTGCGTGTACTATTTAATGAAGCTGCCAGTTGAGGAGCTGTGAGGCATCGATTTCTCACACTAGAGCCTCTAATGTACTTGTCTTGTTGCTCAGTTGTGCAGCGGGGCCTCCCACTTCTCTTTCTACTCTGGTTAGAGCCTGTTTGTGCTCTCCTCTGAAGGGACTAGTACACACCGTTGTAGGAAATCTTCAGTTTCTTGGCAATTTCTCGCATGGAATAGCCTTCATTTCTAAGAACAAGAATAGACTGTCGAGTTTCACATGAAAGTTCTCTTTTTCTGGCCATTTTGAGAGTTTCATAGAACAAACAAATGTAATGCTCCAGATTCTCAACTAGCTCAAAGGAAGGTCAATTTTATAGATTCTCAAATCAGCCAAACCGTTTTCAGCTGGGCTAACATACTTGTGCAAGGGTTTTCTAAACATCCATTAGCCTTCTTACACAGTTAGCAAACACAATGTACCATTAAAACACTGGAGTGGTGGTTGTTGGAAATGGGCCTCTATACACCAATGTACGAGGGTCAGTCAATAAGTAATGCCTCCTATTTTTTTTCTCCTTTTAATTGGCAAGAAATTCAAATGCAATTACATAGGTTGAAAACCACAATATTAACGATTAATTTGTCACTTTTCAATATAATCTCCATCCATTTCCACAGTCTTGGTCCACCGTTTAACAAGGGCATGTATTCCAGCATGGTAAAAAGCATTCTTGGGACCCACTATGCACAAACTTTTCTGTATCCCAGTTGTCCAATAATTTTCATCACACTGCCTTTACTGAGGCAGATAATGCCACACAATTCATCTGCAGTCACCCGGCGGTCACCACGAATGATGTCATCGACTCGCTGAATGTTGCTTGGAGTCACTGCGGTTACTGGCCTGCCACTCCGCATTTTGTCAGCCAACGGTGATGGCCCTTCAGCTGTGTTACAGCGACGAACCCATCGTCTAACAGTCCTGACATCCACTGTTGCATCACCGTACACATTTTTCAGTCTCTCATGAATTCGAATGGGCGTTTCACATTCTGCATGCTAGAATTCCATCACAGAACATTGTCTAATACGAACATCGATGTCAGCCATTTTGCAAACGGATACAGTCCTGCCACCTGTTGGTGCAGGAAGATGCAATTGCTGTGGATTGGAGAAGAAGGTTTGAGGAATTGTGCCAAATTCGAATATTTAACATAACTACCTTATTTAAGGAGAAAAAAAATAGGAGGCATTACTTATTGACTGACCCTCGTAGATGTTGCAATAAAAACAAGATGTTTGCAGCTAGAATAGTCATTTACCACATTAACAATGTATAGAGTGTATTTCTGATTCATTTAATGTTAGATTCATTGAAAAAAAATGTGCTTTTCTTTCAAAAATAATGAAATTTGTAAATGACCCCAAACTTTTGAACGGTAACGTGTATTCTCAACAAAAGTAATGCAGACCAAAATTCTGATATTTCATGTTCCTCTATGTGTCCAATGTTTCCATATACCGAGTCTTAGCGCGCACTGTGGGCTACCGCAATCTTTGGTATATATTATTGCAATCGCGGCAGCTTCGGTCTGTTAGGAGGTGCAGGTCAGATATATTTTTGTAGCTTATATTTGGAGGTGTTGACAGCCTGTGTCCTTGTCTGAGCATTACTCCCATCAGTCTAAGGCCATAGCCCCACTATCAGTATTTGGTCAGTATTCGGTCAGTATTTTTTCTCAGTAGTGGGAGACAAAACCAGGTGAGGAGCAATCAGAGAAAAGGTATAATAGAAACAAGTCACCAATTCTGCAATTCCTGGTTTGGGCTCCCACTCCTGAGAAAAAATACTGACCGAATACTGACCAAATACTGATAGTGGGGCTGTGGCCTAAGGCTTTTTTTTACTTAGTGCTAATTCCTATTTGCCCATTAAATTTGTAGGGAAAGGTAAGTCTTATAATATAGGTTCTCCTCAATAAAAGTTACGCCTTCTCATGGCTGGTGGGCACACACAAATTTTGCAGGCTAAGTACCTTCCTTGTATAAGTATAGTCTATATCGCAGGGATGCTCAGTGTTTGCAGAGACCTTGGTGCACACAGTGTATGTGAATATTGCAATTTGCACCTGTTCATATTTGCTTCATTCTGTTAGATTATTTTTTTTGCACTACAATGAAATTATCCCCTTTAAATAGATGTAATTCTGCTGCCTTATAAAGCGTGGTCAGGACTGAATCTTAATATAAATCCACCCTGGCTTTACCTAATCACTTAATTTTCTGTTTCCTGTAATGATTCCTTCCTTCCGCTATTACATTGGTGAGTAAACGAGTCCTCGGGACCAGTCGTTACATCAATGTTACTGTCTGACACCATTAGATCACCAGGCAATTTGGGAGCAGAGGATGCGAGTTGTGATGTCTTCATAGACCAGTCTGTAGAATCACACAGTCCACACACAGCCCACGCTCGTCCGTCAGGTCCAGGTTCGTCAGCACCCAGGATTCCGGCAGGTAGTAGTAGATTCGCTTTGCCATATTCCGGCTGCCACTGGACCTACTGTAAATGTAAGGTTTACATTTTTTACATTTTTGGTAGGAGAGGATAACAGAAATTCCATCAATATTTTTGGGTGGTCTTTTTTACAATGTTCACTATGTAATAACTATTTAATCTATTGGGCAATATTGAAAGGAATCACCAGGTTTTTTCTATTTTATCTGAGAGCAGAATGATATAGGGGCAGAGACCCTGATTCTAGCGATGTGTCACTTATTAGTCTGTGTGTTTTTATTTAAAAAAAAATCTGTATTTTATCAGCATGAGATTACCATTACAGGACTAGATGTCTCATGCCTCCTAGTACAACTTCGTCCCCATCAGTGATTAGCAGCTTTCTGTCAATATATAGTGTACACAGAAAGCTGCCAATCAGTGGTGTGGGCAGGGTTACACAGAGAAAGCTGCCAATCAGTGGTGTGGGCAGGGTTACACACAGAAAGCTGCCAATCAGTGGTGTGGGCAGGGTTACACAGAGAAAGCTGCCAATCAGTGGTGTGGGCAGGGTTACACAGAGAAAGCTGCCAATCAGTGGTGTGGGCGGGGTTACACAGAGAAAGCTGCCAATCAGTGGTGTGGGCGGGGTTACACAGAGAAAGCTGCCAATCAGTGGTGTGGGCGGGGTTACACAGAGAAAGCTGCCAAACAGTGGTGTGGGCGGGGTTACACAGAGAAAGCTGCCAATCAGTGGTGTGGGCGGGGTTACACAGAGAAAGCTGCCAATCAGTGGTGTGGGTGGGGTTACACAGAGAAAGCTGCCAATCAGTGGTGTGGGCGGGGTTACACAGAGAAAGCAGCCAATCAGTTGTGTGGGCGGGGTTACACAGAGAAAGCTGCCAATCAGTGGTGTGTTAGCGAGGTTACACAGAGAAAGCTGCCAATCAGTGGTGTGGGCGGGGTTACACAGAGAAAGCTGCCAATCAGTGGTGTGGGCGGGGTTACACAGAGAAAGCTGTCAATCAGTGGTGTGGGCGGGGTTACACAGAGAAAGCTGCCAATCAGTGGTGTGGGTGGGGTTATACAGAGAAAGCTGCCAATCAGTGGTGTGGGCGGGGTTACACAGAGAAAGCTGCCAATCAGTGGTGTGGGCGGGGTTACACAGAGAAAGCTGCCAATCAGCGGTATGGGCGGGGTTATACAGAGAAAGCTGCCAATCATTGGGGTGGGCGGGGTTATACAGAGAAAGCTGCCAATCAGTGGTGTGGGCGGGGTTATACAGAGAAAGCTGCCAATCATTGGGGTGGGTGGGGTTATACAGAGAAAGCTGCCAATCAGTGGTGTGGGCGGGGTTACACAGAGAAAGCTGCCAGTCAGTGGTGTGGGCGGGGTTATACAGAGAAAGCTGCCAATCAGTGGTGTGGGTGGGGTTATACAGAGAAAGCTGCCAATCAGTGGTGTGGGCGGGGTTATACAGAGAAAGCTGCCAATCATTGGGGTGGGTGGGGTTATAGAGAAAGCTGCCAATCAGTGGTGTGGGCGGGGTTACACAGAGAAAGCTGCCAATCAGTGGTGTGGGCGGGGTTATACAGAGAAAGCTGCCAATCAGTGGTGTGGGCGGGGTTATACAGAGAAAGCTGCCAATCAGTGGTGTGGGCGGGGTTATACAGGGCTCAGCATTCCGAGCTCTGCTACATCTGCAGCAGAGAAAACTGTGATTCTGTCACAACTGCTGCACCCAGTATATACTAAGTGACACATCGCTGGAACCAAAGTCTCTGCCCCTACATCATGCTGCTGTCGGATTACATAGCAAAACCTGCTGATGGATTTCCTTTATATTTCTATAGTTTAACAATTTATTTCTGATAATGATAAAACTTATTTAAAAAATGATTTGATTTTGTGTTGCCGTACTCCTGTGACCCATAATATTTTGCTTTTCTATTGACTTAGCTAATTCAAGTCTTACATTTTGAAGATCCAGTTCATGTTTTTTTGCACCATTTTTGGATTCATATGACTATTAGACCTTTATTTTTTGGGAGATGGAATAGAGGGACAGCATTTCAATTTTTTTTTTAAGAGAAATGTCATGACATCCATTATGGGAGAAAAATAACACAATAGTTTTAGAGGATTGAGTCGTTACGATGGGGCAATACCAATATAATGTTGATGTTCTTTTTCATTTTCTTTTTCCATTTTATGGCAAAACGTGTTTATTTTTACTTTTTTACATCCAAGATATTTTTTGTAAAGTTATCAATAGCTTTCATTATTTTTTTACTATGAAAGTTATGGATTTTTTTTTACTATTTGTAGTCCTATTATGGGACTTGACACTTCAATAATACTTCTGTATTGGTTTATATGTTCCCTGTCAATATTATTTTGATAGCCGTCTGGCAGTATCTATAGCTCAGATCAATAGTGTACCCGGGGGTCTTTTTCTAGGTCGCTAGCATACCATTGCAACCCATTAGTACCCCATGATCGTCCACTACACAGTGAAAGGAGCTGAGTTTTTCCGCTTCATACACTTTTTACATTTGCTGCAAGCAGCTGATTAGTGATCTGATACTGATGACCTATCCTAAGGGTAGTGGACAACCCCTTTAAACCCTGAGCCACTCTAGATCACCAGGAATCTTAACCCTCTTTAAGGGGTTATTCTCAAGTTGTCTCTTGAGAACCTCACAACTGTGCAGTCTCATTACGTACTGGTTTCTGGCAAGGCGGGCTCTCCTCTCTTTAAATGACAATGCTCGTGAGTAACAGAGCTGTAGTATTAGTAGAATTATAAGATAAGCATAAGATCTGCTGTAATACATTCAGCTATCAGTGGTTTGTTCTGAGTCTACACTGTTGTCATTGAATTTGCATATAGAGATACTGTAACAAGGCATTTGAACAAGCACACAGCTCAGGACAGTGAGAGCAGTGATGTTGGGATTGTGATTCTACAGGACTGAAAAACTGTTCCTCAGAAGTTGAGAGGGATTCAGAGGGTAATGAGCAACTAACTGCTGTGTAGAAATCAATGGGTTGGAGAGGAGTTAGGACTTAACTTCTCTCCTGGAATGTAAGCATTGCACACAAGAAGCCATTGTCTGGACAGGCTCTGGTAGTCAAGCTAAATGGAAGGGAGCTATACACTATGTAAGATAAAAGCTCTCATTGCAGGAGAATTACAGCAGGTGGAAAAAACAAGTAAATTGCAAACTTGCTTATTTTCATACTAACTAATTAAAGACGACTGTGTAGAAATCAATGGGTTGGAGAGGAGTTAGGACTTAACTTCTCTCCTGGAATGTAACTACTGCATACAAGCAGCCATGGCTTGGGCAGGCACTGATAGTCAAGCTAAATGGAAGGGAGCTATACACTATGTAAGATAAAAGCTCTCATTGCAGGAGAATTATAGCAGATAGAAAAAAAAGTCAATTGCAAACTTGCTTATTTTCTTATTTTCATACTAAGAAATTAAAGATTGCTGTGTAGAAATCAATGGGTTGGAGAGGTGTTAGGAGTTAACTTCTCTCCTGGAATGTAACTACTGCACACAAACAGCCATGGGGTGGACAGGCTCTGCTACTCAAGCTAAATAGAAGGGAGCTATACACTATGTAAGATAAAAGCTCTCATTGCACAAGAATTGCAGCAGATACAAAAAAACAAACTTGCTAATTGTTATGCTAACTAATTAAAGCAATTTAATAACTTGAGACCAGGCCAGAAAACAGATAATCGGTGGGGTTGATTAGACCCTCACAGATAAATAGAATACGTCGTCAATTTCAAAGCTGTGGAACAATCCTTCAAGCATCCTTATGTAATTAATATACGATGTACATAAAAACATGTTAAATGTTGGAAAAGTAGTATAACTGGAGGAGAGAGTGAAATTTAGGTTTTTCTGTGATGAGCACCAATACCTGACGTTAAAAATATAAAAGTACTCAGGAATGAGGGTCTTGTACCTTATACAACCTTCGGCTCATAGACGCTCACACACAAATTAAGCAGAAATCATCCTGCCAACTTAATAGACTGTGGGCAATTTCCGTTAACCGCAGCCAACACACATTTATATACTCCCACTAAATTGAGCATATGGATTCAGCAAAATGAATTTTGACTAAATTAAAACCATGAAAGTTTTTTTCTCTCTCTTCCTTTCTGGAAGCTTTTCTTCCAATTTCTGAAAAAAATCGAAAATGAAAATCTTAAAGTCAAGCTTCCTTACCCAGCTAATGACTTTGAGCTGCGAGTCTCAATCAATGCTTTGCCATTTTAAAGAATCCGCCTATGGATTATTAACCTTCTGTATCACAGGGGGGACGTTTATCAAGAACTATACGCTGTTATCATCCGCAGACAGCTTTACTGCGGCCCAACAAATATTTGATAAAATACAAACACTGAGCAATTCTTAAATCCCGGGTGTGTCATAACTTCTCACTGACTCTTCGCAGAGACAGGACTTTTATCTGTTCCTTCCATGCTGGGGAGAAAGTCAAGACTTCAAGACATGAAAACCTTTAAATAAAAGTATAAAGTGAAGACACAGGAATGTATATCCGGGAAAAAGAGAGGGGGAAGCTACAGAGACAATAATCACAGCATCGGAGGATGGAAAAGTCTGAGACAACTGTAAAAACAGTAGGCTGAAGAAATTCGTCGTAAGTGACCCAGATAGATAGATCTATAGATATGAGATAGATAGATAGATAGATAGATAGATAGATAGATAGATAGATAGATAGATAGATAGATAGATAGATAGATAGATAGATAGATACTGTAGGTTCAGTTCTAGGATCTCTGCTCTTCTCCATTTACACCTTTGGCCTGGGACAGCTCATAGAGTCTCACAGCTTTCAGTATCACCTCTATGCTGATGACACACAGATATACCTCTCCGGACCTGATTACTCCACCTTACTAACCAGAATCCCACACTGTCTGTCTGCTATTTCATCCTGCGTCTCTGCTAGATTTCTAAAACTTAACAGTGATAAAAATGAATCATCATCTTTCCACCATCTCACTCAACCCCCCCAACTGACCTATCCATCAAAGTCAATGGCTGTCCACTCTCCCCAGTCGCGCAAGCTTGCTGCCTTGGGGTAACCCTGGACTCTAATCTCTCCTTCAAACCACATGTCTAAGCCCTTTCACTGCCGACTACAACTCAAAAATATCTCCTGGATCCGCACATTCCTCAAACAAGAATCTGTAAAAACACTAGTGCATGCCCTCATCATCTCCCGCCTCAACTACTGCAACCTCCTGCTCTGTGGCCTCCCTTCTAACACTCTTGCATTCCTCCAATCTATCCTAAACTCTGCTGCGCGACTCATCCACCTGTCCCCCTGCTATTCCCCAGCCTCTTCACAACCTGTCTCCTCCATACATCTGTGACCTAGTCTCCCGGTACTTACCTGCACGCAACCTCCGATCCTCACAAGATCTCCTGCTCTCCTCTTATATCCTCTTCCCACAATCGCATACAAGATTTCTCCCGTGCTTCCCCCCTACTCTGGAACTCTTTACCCCAACACATCAGACTCTCGCCTACCATGGAAACCTTCAAAAGGAAGCTGAAGACTCACCTCTTCCGACAAGCCTACAACCTGCAGTAACCACCGCTCCACCATACCGCTGCACGACCATCTCTCCCTCACCTACTGTATCCTCACCCATCCCTTGTAGACTGTGAGCCCTCGCCGGCAGGGTCCTCGCTCCTCCTGTACCAGTCGCTGACCCCTTTTCACATGTAAAGCGACATGGAATAAATGGTGCTATAATAATAAATAATAATAATAGATAGATAGATAGATAGATAGATAGATAGATAAATAGATAGATAGATAGATAGATAGATAGATAGATAGATAGATAGATAGATAGATAGATAGATGAGATGGGAAAATTCATCTTATTTTTACAGATAAATTGGAGTGCTACCTTTTTGGACATTTGTATGTTGTGGTCCAGTGGGTCAGAGACCCAATGATTTGCACCCACATGGTTTGCAATTCGGATCAATGTTGCTCTTCACATTTTTCTATTTTAAGATTGATGATACATAGATTTATTCATAGACAGAATATATGTCCTATTGTAGAACTGTAGAGAAACTTAACCACTATTCACCAATTATGATATTTATTAACCCCTCCAGCCCACCAGGAATAATATTAGTAGATGCAATTTTGACCTCTGAAAACCAGTTAAAGAGTCGTTCCATTTCTTTTATACCCCTTAGGATAGGGGTAGATCTCCAATACCCGGTAGCGGCCACTACACAGGTGTCAGGTCTGTGCTTTTCAGCTCCACAGCTGCTAACATCCAGCCACTGTCGGCACTGAGAACAGCTAGGATGGCTAGGGACCCCCACAAATCTTACATTGATGATATGGATGACCTATCTTAAAAGTAGTGGATAATCCCTTTAATACTATTTAGTCACCTATAAGACATTGGGGTCTAATTACATAATCCACTATGAACCAGGGACAGGTTTTTCATTTTTTTAAGCCAAGCTTCTGTCACATATACATAAAGGGGCATAAAAGAATGAACTATAGGGCAACAAAGGAGCCATATAGTGTTGTTGTACAGGTGCCATCTTTTGTCTGTGTCAGCCCCTACCCTGGAGATATTATTTAAATGACTGGACCATCGAGATGAAAAATTGGATGTTGACCCTCTCTCAATGGCACCTTAGACAGCTGCCTACTCTGCCTACTCCTCGTCCAGACCTTCCCCCTGTTTACATTATTTTCAATTTTCCAAGGTCATTTTTTTAGAACAGTTTTGCAATTTTTGTTTTTTAGATCATTTTCATTTCCAGGAAGATCTAGCTCTTATTCCTGTATTACTGACATTACGTCTTACATTTCTGTTTATATAGCAGAACAATTTTTGATGAAGTGCACACTTTATGATAAACTGTTACCCTTATCCCAGCCCCATTACAATTCTCCGATGATGCAGAAATGGAAAAAAAAGGAATATTTATCCACAAAGTCGAAAAGAAAAACAAAACACTTAGCTGCACACTTTGCATATATTTTCTGGCTGCGACGCATCGGTGACATTCTGATCGCTGCAATCCGTGAAATAGAGGCGGCGTATCCGGAAGATAATGTGAACCCCACTGTGCGGCCAACAGTTATATCCATTTCCTCTATTTGTTAGATCCTCCCCATTAATGTGATTTATTTGTATTGTTCTTATGCTTTGTGGTTTAGGTGTTTGGTTTTTAAAGATATACAGCACCATCGCTTTACGGATTGATCTCGAATGCCGGGCTTAGTATAAATAGGTATTGACAAAAATGCAATATGGAACACTGACACAGCGTGAACTATATTGTATTGTGTTTGTTATGTGATAGGAATGGCAAGATGGATTTTCCCACAGAATGAACGGTGAATAACTCATGTCAAAGTCACTTTATATTACATTTGTACGAAATAGGTCCATAACTACAATGGATCCAAAGGAGCTACCCCTATGGAAGTGAGTGTCTTGTATTCATGCTCATCTTAAAGGATATCGACACCTTCGAGAGCATGTTTTAGGTTTCTTTTTTTTTTTTTTATAGATCATTTATATCATTTTTGATACAGGGTTTAGTTTGGCTTCTGCAGCCTCTATTTAGCACAGTGCATAGAAGACTTAGAGTGGCTTGATCACAAATCAGCTTAGAAGATTGTTTCGGGGAAGAGAGATAAGAGTCGTCAGACAAACTCATTGATTGATTTCTTTGTTAAAGGGGTTCGCTATTAATATACAAGTTAGTCTTAAAGTTATTTTGTCAGCAGGTTTTTGCTGTGTAATCCGACAGCAGTATGATGTAGGGGCAGAGACCCTGATTCCAGTGATATATCACTTAGTTTACTGGGTGCAGTAGTTGTGATACAATCACAGATTTCTCTCCTACAGATCTAGCAGAGCTCTGAATGTTGAGCTCTATAAAACCCCGCCCACACCACTGATTGGCAGCTTTCTGTGTGCATTGTATATTGACAGAACACTGCTAATCAGTGGTGGGCAGAGTTGGACTAGGAGGCACAAGACCTCTAGTCGTGTAGTGATAATCTCCTGCTGATAAAACACTGATTGTACTGAAGCAGCAAAACACAGCCTAGTAAGTGACACATAACTGGAATCAGGGTCTCTGCCCCTACAGCATACTGTTTCAGATTATATAGCCAAATATGCTGACAAATTCCTTTTAATGGGCTCAGGACCATGTAAAAAATACCAAAAAAAAAAAACCTTTTAGGAACCTTCCATTGCCTTGTGTCCCCTAGCATCAATATCTGATGGAGGAGGGGCGACAGTGACCTCTGCAGCCTTCACATTCCATCCGAATAGTTTCTTCAGGGGGACACATAGTGTGGAGATGTAACACCAGTTGTTTGGAAAGTAAGGTACATACTAATTAAAGATGAGCAAATCTTTTGAAAAATCAAAAGATTCGCCATATTTGCAAAATGTTCCCACAAATTGAAAGTACTCCAAAGTCTCCAATTACCTTAAAAAATGTGTATGACACTATTGTCTTTTCCTCACACGCTAATCTTCACTGCTGTGCTGTCACACACTATTACTACAGTGTCTTCAGTGTTTTATAGCTTTTTTTCCCTATCTCTTTTGCTAAGCTGTGACGTCCTCTCACTATCCAGATTCACTTCAAAATGGCTGCTGCATTCCCTGCTTCTGCTTTTATACAGGCTGTCAAAGTCCGTCCAGATTGGTTATGCTATACAATGGGATGTGATAGCTGCAAAACATTATGGGGAATCCCGCTCAAGGTCAGGTGATTCTTCCCTGGGCGAGGCAATCTTCAGCAACGTGTAAAAGAACGGCAGACAATTTTCACAAACTGTTTGAATTTGACAACTTTTTAAAAATTTGCATCAAATCGATTCACTCATCTCTACCACTAATGTAAAAAAAAACAAACAGTAGGGAACTTTCACACCCAATCTAAACTTATTAAGTCTAAGTTCCCACAGTAAAAACAACCTAAAACCAATGCACATTCTAAGAATAATAAACCAACTTTTTATATTGCTCAACAATAGCAAATCGTTCCCTAGAGTAAGGATGTATCACCTCTGAGCAGTCGATGATATGTATGTTCAGAAGGTTTCCTAAACCTCAAGATAAAATCATGAAAAACAGATTAAGGAAATAATAGTGAGTAAAAATAAAGAAAAAAATAAAAAATCATTATGAGCAGCCGGAACGCAAACATTTGACAGCTCCGTCAGTTTGCTGCTATATATAAAGTAGACGTTCCGGTTCTAAATGTAACAGTGGGTTTTCTGATTAAGGCAAAACCATCTTGACAGTTTAACATCAGCACCGGCTCCGTTCCTGCAACGCATTTTTTTTTTGCTATAAACGTATTAAACCAATTAAGCAATTTGCCTCGTTCAAAGCGAAAGACTGTTTTCTTTCAACACACTGAGGAAACCGTCTTCCGCTGTCATTTTGTAGAAGTCTTGAATATGCTTTCTTGCCGAGTGTTGTGAAGAAGACGAATAGATGACGTTCCTTGGCACAGCCAAGGCTGACTAATCACCCCTAATTACCTCTCGTTCACACCCAACATATTGAAACAAGGAAATTGAGGATTATCACTGCAGGCTGGCACCTGGGAAGCCAATCTTCCTTGTAGAAATGAAACGCGGCATGAACATTGTCATACATTTACTAGGAATATATCTTGTGTCTTAAAACGCGCTGGCTTCTCCTATTTCTATTTAAACATGGGATAAATGTTACTACAAGGATGGATATAGGACCATAAACCATTTAATACCTCCCTTTAGCCTTAGTTTCGATGGTGCCATCTGTTGGCTCCTACCCATACGGTGTACTTTCATACACGGCCTAATAGTAAGCATCATACCGTGCGGTTTCTAAACAACAGTGCCATAAAGATGCTTAAATACATAGTTCAAGATGACCCCTTTATATAAGTTCTCTAAATTAACCCAAGAAACATATAAAGAGAATAGAGTCAAAAGCTCAAATAATATCAGACTTTATTAAAGGGGTTGTCCAGCCTTAGGCTACAAGTCTGCAGTGACTCTATGTGAAAGCAGACTTGTGAATCCTCACATTGCGCACTGTGAGGATCCACCAGTGCTGGGGTTGGATCACTCAAGGTATGCGATTTGATAAATGCGGTCACATACCGACTAGATGGGCAAGTTTATTGAGTGAAGCCGCACAAGTCTAGTCGGAATGTGGCCGGAAGTATGCAAATCACATACTTGTGGTCACATGACCACTTGCTTCCGGAGCTGACACCAGAGAATCCTCACAGCATGCAGTGCACGCGATAGAGTGACTTCAGACTTGTGATTGTGACTCCTCATATTGCGGACACTGCGCACTGTAAGAATTCACCAGGGTCGGCGTAGGTATGCGATTTGCATACATGCGGTCACATGCAAACTAGATGGGCAAGTGTATTGAGAGAGGCCGGACAAGTCTAGTCGGAATGTGACCGGAAGTATGCAAATCACATACTTGCTGTCACATGACCGCACCAGAGAATCCTCACAGCATGCAGTGCACGCGATAGGTTACAAGTCTGCAGTCACTCTAAGGACGGACAAACTCTTTAAAGAAACTAGATGTACAAAAGAATGATGGCATATGAATATAAAAATAACATGTTGCTACCCATACACAATAGATGGTCAGTCGAAATCAGTGGATTTGGCCAACTTTTTTCTAATGTGTATCTGGACCTTAAACTGGGCCTAGGATACATGACCCAATTTACATCTTTATATTTCCATGCTCATTCTGGTAAAATATTAAAAGGGTTGTCCAGGATTAAAAAAAAGGTAGAAATATAATAGATGGTAACCCTCAGTTCAGGATCTTCATCTCTTGGCCAGAGTACAAAGTAATGAAGAGTATAGCTTGCCCTCTCTCCGTTTTGTCCTAAATTACACATATAACCAACTGATTTGAATGGGAATTGTGTAATACCTCATTTTCCCTTTAGAGGCACTGCAGGGAAATTAAACACTTACTACAAGGTTTCTTCTTACGTTACAGCTGATCATTAGGGGTCCCAGAAGGGGGGAAATTTGTGATCTTCTGATTGCGAGCAAATAGGAATAGAAAACTCTTGCATGTAACAATGTATTTCTATTCGCAATAACATGCATAACAATCTTTTTTTCACAAACCATTAAATGATGGATTCTTTTAATCTAATGTCCCCTGCAATGATGACATTTCTGACCCCTTTGTATCCATATGTTGGATTTTCACCATACAAAAATCAATATGTAGTGTGACCCTCCCCCTCCTCGGATCAGCACCGCATCAATAGCGGATTAGTCAGACTTCACAAACGACGCTAGCTCATCCTTGACTAAGATTTATGGAGGTGAATAGAGTTGCTAAACATAAGCTGATGATTCACAATGAATTTCAATGGGATTGTACAACATTTTTAACTCAAAGTGAACCAGTCACCTACAAGGATGAAGCTATGGTGTGGGCAAAATGAAAATTTGTGACAACATCTTGCTATAGAAATTGAGTCTGGTTCCTGGTGCTGTCAACGTAGACCCATGTGCGGACAGCGACCGCTCCACCACCATCAATGATAAATGGGTGGCATGGCCTTCGAACACATAACCATGACGGAGAGAGATGAAGCCAAATTGAAGCCCCCTCCTATGGCACGAAAGGCAACTACTGTTTACATTGTGTTTTTGCACATCATCGGCTCCATCAGGGTTTACATCTGAACCCCTGAAGAACGGAATTTGGGCGAAACCGCACAAAGAGTTATTTAGCTTAATGAAACAAACAGAGTCATTTTGTGCCTTTTTTAGGCGACTACAGAAGTTGACTATGCTTTGGTACTCACCTCAAAAAGGCGATCACTGCCAAAAAGGAAGTCAGACAGAGCACAAAGTGACTCCATCTGCTTCATTAAACTCAATGATCCTGTTGTCCGTTTCGCCCAAATACCACTTTTCAGGACTTCAGATGTAAGCCCCGATGGAGCCACTGACGTGTGCCAAAGATGCAATCTGAACATAGCCTAATATTTGAAGTGTATGAATTTGATGGGAACTGATCTAAGGCGTCTCTCAGAAAAAAAGAATAATCTAACCCAGTCTCGCACCCACACAACACAGTGCACAGAACATTAGGCGGAAGCTAGAGAAATGAGGCCACCTCGGCCAAGTCTCAATCTCCTCTCAACAAACTTTGCATCATTCAATATTACAAGAAACTTTATACAGCTTTTAAGAGAAATATTTTTTTTTCTTCCACTTACTAAATTTATTATTCACTTTGAAAAATCAGACCAAATTGGTCTTGTTCAAAGTAAATTAGACTGTGAACACAGTAAGGTCTCACTTTACACCTCTCCTATTATACTCTATGGAAAAGAGAGGTGTGAGGAGGAGCTCTCAGACCAGACAGACACAGGCAGATCGTGCTGCAGCTTCAAGCAACATTTTTACCTCACTCCAGAGCTGGATTCACAGCCACACAGCTAAGTACTGATATGCAATGTTTTCCAGGCTGCTGCTTCTGTGTCATGTACTACACAGAGAAAGAAAAGCAGGAATCCATCTCTCTGTGTGTGTGTGTACTGCATATAGAAGACATGATAGCAGCTAGTTTCCACCCAGCAGCTCAGAAGGAACAGAAAATTAAAGATAGGACCTGTAGAGAAAACTGGTGAAAAAATTCAAGGTGCAAGTCACAAAATGGCCAAAAATAAGAGTTAATCCTCATGTACACACTCAGAAGAGCTTATTTCAAAAAGTCACCGGAAATGACAGGTATGCTTTATAGAGGTCCTGCCACTTGCCATAACTTTTTAACTTGATGTAAATGCCGCTGTTCTCCTGAATCTGGCAGTGTTTAGTTTTGTTCCTGCGCCTCTCCATTCCTGAGATATGGATCCTTCTTCACTATATATAAAATCGAAAGCTTTTTTAGCCAAGTGGGTGTAGTCCTCAAGAAGACTCTCACAAAATAGAGTAGATTTTTATACAAGGAAGATGGGGCCATATCTTAGAAGTGGAGAGGGGTGATGGCAAGTGACAGGTCGCCATTAATGCTTTGTTCACATCTGTGTCTTCTTTTTTTTTTTCAAACATTTTTATTTTTCCGATTGTGGATATTTCTGTTCCATTTTCTGTACATGATTAGAGGTTGTCTCACTTATGAGAGCCTGAGAGATCATCTGCAATGTATGGGAGAAAAAATCTACGAGGGTTTATTTCTCCTGCAGGACTATCCCCAGAGACATGAGGCATTGCATGGTGCACATCGAAATCAAAGGATTGTCTATATGATGGGCAGATGTGCCGAGAGCAGGGACAATTGTGTGCCGAGGGCATTTATACAGGCTCCCCATAGTCCATCTTTACACAGCTGTTCTGTAAGAATGGGATAGATAGATATATATATATATAAACTACTCTATAGGAATATCTAATCCTAGCCCAGAAGTTGAAAGCGCACCTATATGTAAATCCCCATACATTTTCCAGGCTCGCCCCCCCACTCTCTGCAGGTGCCTCCCGAAGAAGCTACGGCGAAACGTGCGCGTCGGGGCAGGAAGCAGGAGCCTCTATGTTAGTGTGGACCACTTGATATAGGTGAATATAACTATTTAAGAGCTTATGTCAATTAGAGATTATAGCTGATACCTACCATTATTAGTCAGTGTCAGAGTTACTATTAAGCAAGAAGTGTTTATTTAATGTTACTATTTATAGAGGTAATTATGTGCTGGATCTATGTGTCTTTTATGACCTACAGCACTATTATCATCTGATGTATTACTTTGGCCATACCTGTTGCTGTATTAAGCTCTGACATAGTTTTGACAATAATTCAGTGTTAAGCATATCTGGGCTGCTTAGTGTCAGAATAATCAAGATGAAATGCCATGTTAAAATTTTTTTGTACCTTTGATGGACTGAGTACTGTATTATCTTTATTATATACCTACTTGGTGTTAATCAAGTTTATTTTTTGAAGATATGAATCAATTTTGAAGTAATGTATGGCAGCTGACAAGTGAAACACATTGTGTGTAAAAAGCTTTATAGTTTCACCTTTTTTTCTCTGAATATAAAAAGGCTCCATTTTGTCTTCCTTTACATTGGTACCTTTTCCTATTTTAATTATTTTTATCATGTTTAAAATAAAATATTTATTTTAACACATTTTTGTTACTTCCATTTTCTTGCGTGGTGACTATCGTGCACTGTGTAAAAGTTCTGTGTGTAAATCAATGTGGCAATGTGGCATGGAGGCGATCAGCCTGTGGCACTGCTGAGGTGTTATGGAAGCCCAGGTGGCTTTGATAGCAGCCTTCAGCTCGTCTGCATTGTTGGGTCTGGTGTCTCTCATCTTCCTCTTGACAATACCCCATAGATTCTCTATAATAGATCCTCTATGGGGTTAAGGTCAGGCGAGTTTGCTGCCAATCAAGCACAGTGATACTGTTGTGTGTAAACCAGGTATTGGTACTTTTGGCAGTGTGGACAGGGGCCAAGTCCTGCTGGAGAATGAAATATCCATCTCCATAAAGCTTGTCTGCAGAGGGAAGCATGAAGTGCTCTAAAATGTCCTGGTAGGCGGCTGCGCTGACTTTGGTCTTAATAAAACACAGTGGACCTACACCAGCAGATGACATGGCTCCCCAAACCATCACTGATTGTGGAAACTTCACACTAGACCTCCAGCAGCTTGGATTGTGGCCTCTCCACTCTTCTCCAGACTCTGGGACCTTGATTTCAAAATGAAATGCAAAATTTACTTTCATCTGAAAACAACACCTTGGACCACTGAGCAACAGTCCAGGCCTTTTTCTCCTTGGCCCAGGTAAGACGCTTCTGGTGTGGTCTATTGGTCATGAGTGGCTTGACACAAGGAATGTGACACTTGTAGCCCATGTTCTGGATACATCTGTGTGTGGTGGCTCTTGAAGCAGTGACTCCAGCAGCAGTCCACTCCTTGTGAATCTCCCCCAAATTTTTGAATGGCCTTTTCTTAACAATCCTTTCAAGGCTGCGGTTATCCCGGTTGCTTGTGCACCTTTTCCTATCTACTTTTTCCTTTCACTCAACTTTCCATTAATATGCTTGGATACAGCACTCTGTGAACAGCCAGCTTCTTTACCAATGACCGTTTGTGACTTACCCTCCTTGTGGAGTGTATCAATGACTGCCTTCTGGACATCTGTCAAGTCAGCAGTCTTCCCCATGATTGTGGAGCCTACAGAAACAGACTAAGGGACCTTTTTAAACGCTTCAGAAGCCTTTGCTGGTGTTTTTTGTTAATTATTCTAATTTACTGAGATAATGACTTTTGTGTTTTCATTGGCTGTAAGCCATAATCATCAACATTAACAGAAATAAAAGCTTGAAATAGATCACTCTGTAATGACTCTATATAATATATGAGTTTCACTTTTTGTATTGAACTGGAATAAATTAACTTTTGGATGATATTCTAATATCCCTGGCCCCCCGTGTAAAACATACAGCCTCTCGCCCTTAGTGTGTAACATTCGGCTCCTCACCTTCCAGTGTATAACATCCAGACCCTCACCACCGGTGTATAACATCCGTCCCCTCGCCCCCCAGTGTATAACATCCGGACCCTCATCACCGGTGCATAACATGCGGCCCCTCACCACCGGTGTATAACATCCGGCTCCTCACCCCCCAGTGTATAACATCCGGCCCCTCGCTCCCAGTGTATAACATCCGGCCCCTCGCTCCCAGTGTATAACATCCGGCCCCTCGTCCCCAGTGTATAACATCCATCCCCTCGCTCCCAGTGTATAACATCCGGCCCCTCGTCCCCAGTGTATAACATCCTGCCCCTCGCTCCCAGTGTATAACATCCAGCCCCTCGCTCCCAGTGTATAACATCCTGCCCCTCGCTCCCAGTGTATAACATCCAGCCCCTCGCTCCCAGTGTATAACATCCATCCCCTTGCCCCCCAGTGTACAACATCCATCCCCTTGCCCCCCCAGTGTATAACATCCGGCCCCTCGCCCCCAGTGTATAACATCCATCCCCTCGCCCCCCCGTGTATAACATCCGTCCTCTTGCCCCCCAGTGTATAACATCCGTCCCCTCGCCCCCCAATGTATAACATCCGGACCCTCATCACCGGTGCATAACATCCGGCCCCTCACCACCGGTGTATAACATCCGGCTCCTCACCCCCCAGTGTATAACATCCGGCCCCTCGCTCCCAGTGTATAACATCCGGCCCCTCGTCCCCAGTGTATAACATCCATCCCCTCGCTCCCAGTGTATAACATCCGGCCCCTCGTCCCCAGTGTATAACATCCTGCCCCTCGCTCCCAGTGTATAACATCCAGCCCCTCGCTCCCAGTGTATAACATCCATCCCCTCGCTCCCAGTGTATAACATCCGGCCCCTCGTCCCCAGTGTATAACATCCTGCCCCTCGTCCCCAGTGTATAACATCCATCCCCTCGCTCCCAGTGTATAACATCCGGCCCCTCGTCCCCAGTGTATAACATCCTGCCCCTCGCTCCCAGTGTATAACATCCAGCCCCTCGCTCCCAGTGTATAACATCCGGCCCCTCGTCCCCAGTGTATAACATCCTGCCCCTCGCTCCCAGTGTATAACATCCGGCCCCTCGCTCCCAGTGTATAACATCCATCCCCTTGCCCCCCAGTGTACAACATCCATCCCCTTGCCCCCCCAGTGTATAACATCCGGCCCCTCGCCCCCAGTGTATAACATCCATCCCCTCGCCTCCCCGTGTATAACATCCGTCCTCTTGCCCCCCAGTGTATAACATCCGTCCCCTCGCCACCCCGTGTATAACATCCGTCCCCTTGCCCCCCCAGTGTATAACTGAACTGTGACACCTTTAAAGTTTGTTTGAGGGGAGATAATGGTATTGGCTTGTTTTTCAGGGAGCCTATGGATCCAACTTTTTGGGAACAATTTGGGGAAGGCCCTCTTCTTTTCCCCATGACTGTGTCCAGTGCACAAGGTTCATAAAAACACGGTTGGGGGAGTTTGGTGGAAGAACCTGACCCTCAACCCCATCCATCACCTTGGGGATTAACTATAGCGGAGATTATATAGCCTGGCCATCTCTCCACCATCAGTGTTTGACCTCACAAATGTTCTTCTAGATGAATGGGCAAAAATGTCAGTAGATACCTTCAAAATCTTATAAAAAGTCTTCCCAGAGGAGTAAGGGATTGTATGGCTGCAATGGGGCCAACTCCACTGCACTTTATGTGACTGCAGACTTGTGAATCCTCACAACACGCACTGCGTGCTGTGAGGATTCTCCAGTGCTGACGCCGGGAGCAGGCAATCATGTGACTACAAGTTTGCATACTCCTGGCCACATTCCGACTAGACGTGTTCGGCCTCACTCAATTCACTTGTATTGCTTGAGGCCGTGCACATCTAGTTGGCATGTGACCGCATCACATACTGTACATACAGGACCGGTATAGAAAGTTTTGACTTCAAGACTCTGACCAAGAAAGACAATTAATATTATAACTGGGCTAAATGCTATGTGATGCTTGAACATACAGACACGTATCAAAGGAAGAAAATCATTTTTTAATCGTCTGTCAGTCTGTGGGCAATAATGACAACTGCATGAGATATGTAGATTGTTAGCTATATCACTGGTTGTAGCTTAAGAACATAAATCAATACACTATAAATGGTTTATGACTTATATATTACTTGTTTAATATGGATTTTGCAACCAATAAAATAAAACTTTTCCACTTTTGACAATGCGGTTTTATAGTAGTAAATGTTTCCGCAGTCTTATTTATTACGGGAACAGTGGATATTTTCTATAATATTTAGGAATCTAAAGGAGTCCTATGTTTTCAAATATCTTATTAAAAAATTCTACAGAGGAGTCCCCATTTCAAGACTCAATTATAGAAACCAAAGAGAATAATAGCTAGAAGAAGAAGGTCTTGCAGAGAAGGTCCTGCCATGTCTGGGCATCAGATCGAATTTAATTGATTTTTTGCTATGCCCCTCAGGCTCAGGTCAATTTTAGGTTCTGTCTTTGATTCTGTTTTTGGACTAACACAGCAGCCTTGGGGTCATGACAACATTCACTGCTTTTTTCCCCACAAGAGGTCATCTATAAAAGAGTCTGAAGAAGTCTAAACCTAGATAATTCCCTAAAATGGCCATTTCCGAAGTTGTGAGCCCAAAGGACTTTTTGTGACCAAAGGCCAAACTTGTAACTAATAACGCTATATGGAATAAACATTTTTAAAGGCAAAGTAGGAGAATAAAGATTTCACTCTTGGCAAAGTGAAGGGGGTCACAAATTTTAAAGATGATGTAATCAGATAATCGCGTACTGTTTAAAGCACTCCGTTTTTGAAGGAGCTTTTGGAACAGAAGCTGACTACAAATTGTCCTCAAAAACTTGGAGTTTGATAGTTTCTGCTCTAAAAACTCGAGAAGGAAACTCTGTATGTACATACATTTAGGGTATGTTCACACTGAGTCTTTTTGCAGTGTTTTTGAAGCAAAAATTCCAAGTTTTTGAGGAGTTTTGAGGAAGATTTTGGAGAATTTCAGCTCAATTTCTGCTCCAGAAACTCAGGAAGAAAACTCTGTACATACATATTGTACACTTAGGGTGTGTTCACACTCAGTCTTTTTGCAGAGTTTTTGAAGCAGAACTTCCAAGTTTTTGAGTAGTTTTGAAGATGATTTTGGAGAATTTCTGCTGATTTTCTGCTCCAAAAACTCCTCAAAAACACAGTATGAAGCTTATCATAAGAATATAGTGAACCGCCAAGTTTTCCAAGGTAAAATCGTTACCGCTGGCATTTTCCTGAAGAGTGTTAGTCAGCGGGTTTTTAGTCGCTTTTTTAGTGGCTCCTACACCAGCGTCTTTGCTCGGTACTTTCAAATTCGGCTGAAGAATGAACGTTCGTTTTTTAACTGATTCAAGGTTTGTGAACCCTGAAGTAGTTAAAAGAAATGACATAAGACAGAAAAGCTGCGCAAAATATGACGTTTTGACATTGCTGTGCACTATGTTCATTTTTTGAGGCACTTTTTTCAGGTGGATTGCAGGCAGATTCTATGTGTGTACACATAGCTTAATATCTGGCTTTGAATGCAAATCTGTTTTAAAACCCCTCTTGAGCCCCTTTAAGTACTACTTCTGCACCCCATACTGCTGTGCCCCCAGCTAATGTGGGTGTTTACCAGTTCCAGAATGGGCCGTTTGCTTTCGTTTCTGACTAGGCACAGGAACCCACCTAATGGGCCTGATTTAGCAAAGTTTTTTTTGACACAATTCTGATGAAAAAAGTTTTAAAAAGTTTTGCAATTTTCACCCAGCTCCAACAAAATGGGTAAAGCTGTGGCTTGGTGACCCTTGTTCATGGCAAGCATCGGAATTCTCTATTTGAAAGTTTATTATTATTCTTATTATTATTATTATTATTATGGTCGTTTTAATCTGGACACCTTGTAATTATGAGATCGCAATGTCATTGTCACATTTTCTAGCTTGGATACTGCTCTTGGTTATATTTTGTTGGATCAGCATGTAACATCCAATGCAAACACTGAAAAGGAACATCCATCAATAAGCACTTATTGCAGGAACCAATATCTTTAATCTTAGCACAGATCGATCCGGAGTATAAACAAAGACATTTACTTTATAATTATTTTGCTATATTCCCCGTGACATCGACAATGTCTTCATCCTGGCTTCTGTCATGCAAGATGACTTTATAATGTGCCGATGCTGCCAGCGGCCGCCCTGTCACTAGAAAAAAACTACAAGACCAGCAAATTCTGAGTTTTTATGTCAGGTAAGGACATCAGATGGAAGAAGAGAAATATTCATAAATTAAACTTCGTAGGATTTCATTTTTTGTAAAATATTATATTATCCAAACTACATTATGCCTTGCTCAGGTATAGGCTGAACTGAAGAAGGTACAGCTATAGCAGAGTTAAAGGGGTGGTCCAAAACTAATCATGATTCATCCTAAATGTCTATTTATTTCCATAATAAAATAGTTTTTCTAATATGCTTTAATTAAAATGTCTCAACCCTTCCCTTGCTAATCTAACTGCTTTACTTTAGTTCTTTTTTTTTGCCTATTTCCGTTTTGATGACCCTTTGTTTGAGAATTCCTAGTGCATGCTGGGATACTCAAACAGGACATCATCAGGGGGCACTGCCACAGCCTCTGCCCCCACCGTGAAGCAAAGGGTCATCAGTGACGTCCGTTTCAGGGGTTAGAGTGGTCCCTGCTCTACTAAGCACTGAGCATGCGTCTTTGTCAATTCTGATGTTTGCTCAGTACCAGCTTCCTCCTTATTGTGCAATATTCTTCTCAATGCACAGTGACAGTGCACACCTTCATCACAGAGCTCACTATCAGTGCGCATTGTAAGGAAAGAACATGGCAACAAGGCCATCCCCCGAAAGTGACATCTGTTTTGGTGGTCGGGCAGGTCTCTACTTGATCGTTCTCTCCTAACAGTGTGTACTGACAGTGCGCTCTGTAGCCAAATCATCACTTATAATTAGAGCCGGTGAGGAAGCGCACTGTCACTGTGCCCTGAGAATATTGCACAGCAAGAAGGGACTAGCACTGACCATATGTCAGAATTTACAACCTACGCATGCTCAGTAGAGAAGAGACTAGCCCAGCCCCTGAAACGGACGTCGCTGATTATGCTTCATTTCAGGGTGGAGACAGAGGCTGCCCCCGATGACATCCTGCTTGAGCATCCAAGCACGCACTGTGGATTCTCAAACAGTCATCAAAACGGAAATAGGTAAAAAAAAAAAAAGAAGTAAAGCAGATAGATTAGAGAGGGAACAGTAGGGACTTTTTAATTAAAGCATATTAAAAAAAAATATTATCTTATTAAAATAAATAGACATTTAGAATAAAAGTCAATATCAGTTTCGGACCACCCCTTTCAAACTGTTTTTTGGGGCTTCATTCATAAGAAAAACACCACGAGTGCAAAACAAACTCAGATCTTTGGTCTCAGATTCTATCGAGTGAGTCTGAGACAGACCCAAATCGTGTCCATTAACGTTTAATAATACTTTTACCAGACCATTCAGGGTCTGTAAAAAGTAGAGTATCACGGGTCGGGGGGAGATATTTCCATATCCGATTTAAACAGCTTCAATGCCAACTCTAAACCATAGCAAGTATAATTATTTATAACCATTAATTTGGAGTCCTAATGTAACATTTGGAGATACAAAAAAGGCCATGCGAGTAAACATAAAATAAAACAAAGGTATTGCACTCAAACACAGTCTATAAACTAGCTCTGTTCATAGTATCCTGGCGGCACTTAACAGGGCTTCCACAGAAATGTTTTGCGCAGTTCTCTACATCTAGCAGGTCCTAAAGGAACTCTGGTCTTCACCCTTTAATCCCTATTCTTACACAAGAACCCCCAGTGTTGGTTCCACAGAGTCACTGCTGGCCGGTGAAGTGGACTGGCAGAAAAGGTTCATATAAGTCTAGTCAATACCAGAGAAATCAGAATACAAAGTCAGAATCATTGGGCAAAGGCTAAGGTCAAAACAATCCAAAGTCAGCTACTGAATCAGGGCAGCAGGGGTAAAACCAGGGTCAGGTATAACCTATTACTGGCACTGGAAGTGCGCAGGGGGTTTATATAGTGTGAGCTACACCCAGGGCTCACAGAAGAGAGTTCATGAGTAGACCTGGATATATAGTATATACTATAGGGTTTGTCTCACAATGACATTCTCTGTCAATAAGGACATTAAAGAAGAGGGTACCATTCTTGATGGACTGGGAGAATGGACATCAGATTTGGCAGAACCGAGATGTCTATGTTTTAGATATATGGCCAGTCGTTTAAAGAGATTCTGTCAGCAAAAAATGACTGTTCAAACCAAGCACAGGCAGTCAGTGCACCCTTGGCATAGCCAAATAGCTTACAGAACCTTTCCATCTACTTGTTTTGTATTTATAGTTGTGCTTGCTGTAAAGCCAGAACTGTCAATCAAAGAAGAAGTGGGCGGATATAAATGATAAACACAAAACAAGTAGGTGGGAAACTGAAATGTTTGGCCCTGCCCGAGCCCCTGTGCTTGGTTTGAACAGTCATTTTGTGCTGACAGACGCCCTTTAAACTGATGAAAAAAATGCATTTTTACCAACAGTCATAATTTTGCCAGGACAGTTCTTAGAAACCAGTATAGCAAAAGGGGCACGATATGGCAAAAACACATCCAAAAATGTTAGTTTGGGGGTGATCCGAATCATTCCTGGTGACGGTGCTTACATGCCTCGAATTTTACAGTTGAAATTTTGGCAAATATGAAAATGTAAGATTAGACATGGTTTCTTGCAAGGGTAACAGTTGATTTTGGGGGGAGTTAGAAATTCAGTTGATTCCTGTTAGAGTCTGTCTTTGTGGTAAAACCCCTTTATTTTAGCCTACAGGGAAATGAATCAACTAAACTTTAGTGTATACTCTTTTTCTACATGCATAGGTGATCCGAACCTCTGGGCAATAAAGATCATTTTCCCTTTATCACCCAATGCATTAAAAAAGACCCGTCACATATCATATAAAATCATTTTACCTGGTGTAGATGCCGTTGTTCTCCAGAATCTGGGGTTGTTTTTCTTTTGTTCCTGCGCCTCTCTGTTCCTGAGATATGGCCTCCTCTTCGCTGTATGTCAATATAGTCTTTTAATTAAGTGGGCGTGGTAAAAATAAAAAAAAAATAAAAAATTGGACTACGCCTACTTGGCTAACAAGATTAGATTTATATACTGGGAAGAAGGGGCCGTATCTCAGGAACGGAGAGGCGCAGAAACGAAAGAAAAACATCGCCGGATTCAGGAGAACAACGGTATCTACACCAGGTGACAGGTCCTTTTTAATGCAATATTTGACCTTTTTTTTTTTTTTTAAGTCCTGCACATAATGAGTGCAGTTGACTTTATACTATAAATATATAGATTTTATATAATAGACTGTATATTTATACCAAAGTGTATCTCTATCTATACTCACTCTATACAGGTTGGAATATTTCAAGCACCGGAGAAGTAAGACGCGGGTCAGCATGCCGTCCATGGGTCTCCACTGATTGATAAGCCATCAGCCGGGGTCTCCTGACTCTCAGCATGCCAAGATGAAGGTGCGCTGGTGCAATCATAGAGGCCGATTCTTGCAGTTACAATCAGCAGGGAGCTGAATACATATGTAGACATTTTCACCCTGTACTGTATTGTTACTGATATTAGCGCAGTCATGCTGCGAATATTTGAGAATAACAAGAACTCTTGTTTCCTACTGACGGACAAGCTGCACTGGCACCACCACTATAAAAAACCCGGGTCTATGGGAACGTTGCCTTATTGAAATCACTTGGGATTCAGCAGAAAAAGGCACAGACGATCATGACGAGAACATCGTTTTTGTCCTTTATAAAGTCATTAGTGCGGCCACACTTATCATATTGGGGACAACTGCGTGCTCCAATGTATAGAAAGGACACAGGATGTGTGGCGCCCAGGTGATGGGGACTACTCGGCGCCCGGGCCTTAATGCCTGGTCTTGGGGGACGTCGCGGTGGTCGGCTCCCGGGCCCGTACCCTGGGGTCTCTCTTAAAAAAAAGGGGAAAATAAAATGTCAAAGTTCGTGACGCCACCTGTGGTGTCTGGTGAGGATCACCAGCGCTGCGGCAGTCCACTGAGGCCAGTGCTACGGCAGCTTTGATGGTGTAGCTCCCCACAGGTGGAGCTAGGCCTCAGGGCAGTGATGTTTGACGAGGTGCACGATATGGCGGTGACCCAGCCGGGTCCAAGGAAGAACAGGGGACACACACACATGGTTTGCTTCTGTACCTTTTATTGGTGGGAATGCAGGTACTGTCCGGAGCACTGTAGGGTGAGGGGTGCACTGCAGGACTTAGTGTTAGTCTCTGGCCTGCCTGGAGCTAGGCCTAACTTAGTCTCTGTTCTGCACCGGCTGATCCTGTGGTAGGGCCTTCTGTTGGAGTACACACTCCATGGTATATGGGGCCTTGGTAACTCCTGACCCTGGTCACTCTGCAGGAACTGGCTGTGGACTCCAGTCTGTTTGGTCTCCACTAAGTTCCTGAGGAGAACTTACTCACAGACTCTCTCCTTCTGTGTCTGAGCAGAAAAACTGCTGAATCACTCCACCTTCCCTATTTATATCCCTATCAGGCTCCCTCTGGTGGTCTGAGGTGGAAGGTGGAGGTGTTGCTGAATCACTCCACCTTCCCTATTTATATCCCTATCAGGCTCCCTCTGGTGGTCTGAGGTGGAAGGTGGAGGTGTGTGTATGCTCTGAGGGCCTCTTGTGGAGAGAACCTGAAAAGCACCCCTCCAGGATCTGTGGCTCCATGCACAGCAGGGCGTCACAGATGCAAAGAAGAACGACCAAAGTTATTAAAGGAATGGGTGGACGGCAGGACCAAGACGGGTTCTAAAACTTTGGGGTCAGATTGGAAAAACGTACACTCAGGGGTGATATTAGTGACAGGGGTGACAAGAGGGCATCCTGTATGTCTAAAGGGAATAGGTTTAATCATCACAGACGGTTATTCTTTACTGTACGAGAAGTAGGAAATGGATTCTTTACTATCTAAATTTCATTAATATTTAGTGTGATGCCCCATTACCTTCAAAACAGCATAAATTCTTCTAGGCACCGATCACTTGTACATAGATTTTGAAGGAACTCGGCAGGGAGGTTGCTCCAAACATCTTGGAGATGTTCTGTCGATGTAAGTTTTACACAATATGCAATACAATCAGGGAGGCATTTGATTGGCTCCAAATGTAATCTCCAGAAGGACAACAACTCCAAACAGACAGCCAATGTAATTAAGAACTAGATTCAGCATAAAAACCAAAAAGGAGTCATGGAAGTGATGATCCAGCCCCCACAGAGCCCTGATCTTATCATCATCCAGTCTGTCTGGGATCACATGAAATGACAGAAGGATTCACACAAGCGACATCCACAAAAGATCTGTGGTTGGTTCTCCAAGATGTTTGGAACAGCCTCCCTGCTGAATACCTTCAAAAAATGTGTGAAAGTGACAAGGAACTAGAAGAATTGATGCTGTTTTGAAGGTAAAGGGCGGTCATACCGAATATTGAAGTGATTTAGATTTCTCTTTTGTTCACTCACTTTGCATTTTGTTGATAGTTTAAAATAAACAAATATCACTTCTTTTTTTAAAGCATTCTTGATTTGTTGCATAAAATGTATATCTATATAGATATACAGTTATATGAAAAAGTTTGGGCACCCCTATTAATCTTAAGCTTAATGTTTTATAAAAATTGGTGTTTTTGCAACAGCTATTTCAGTTTGATATATGTAATAACTGTTGGACACAGTAATGCTTCTGCCTTGAAATGAGGTTTATTGTACTAACAGAAAATGTGCAATCTGCATTCAAACAAAATTTGACAGGTGCATAAGTATGGGCACCTCACCAGAAAAGTGACATTAACATTTAGTAGATCCTCCTTTTGCAAAAATAACAGCCTCTAGTCGCTTCCTGTAGCTTTTAATGATTTCCTGGATCCTGGATGAAGGTATTTTTGACCATTCCTCTTTACAAAACAATTCCAGTTCAGTTAAGTTTGATGGTCGCCGAGTATGGACAGCCCTCTTCAAATGATCCCACAGATGTTCAATGATATTCAGGTCTGGGGACTGGGATGGCCATTCCAGAACATTGTAATTGTTCCTCTGCATGAATGCCTGAGTAGATTTGGAGCGGTGTTTTGGATCATTGTCTTGCTGAAAGATCCATCCCCTGCGTAACTTCAACTTTGTCACTGATTCTTGAACATTATTGTCAAGAATCTGCTGATACTGAGTGGAATCCATGCGTCCCTCAACTTTAACAAGATTCCCGGTGCCGGCATTGGCCACACAGCCCCAAAGCTTGATGGAACCTCCGCCAAATTTTACTGTGGGTAGCAAGTGTTTTTCTTGGAATGCTGTGTTTTTTTGCCGCCATGCATAACGCCTTTTTGTATGACCAAACAACTCAATCTTGGTTTCATCAGTCCACAGGACCTTCTTCCAAAAAGAAATTGGCTTCTCCAAATGTGCTTTTGCATACCTCAGCCGACTCTGTTTGTGGTGTGCTTGCAGAAACGGCTTCTTTCGCATCACTCTCCCATACAGCTTCTCCTTGTGCAAAGTGCGTTGTATAGTTGACCGATGCACAGTGATACCATCTGCAGCAAGTTGATGCTGCAGCTCTCTGGAGGTGGTCTGAGGATTGTCCTTGACTGATCTCACCATTCTTCTTCTCTGCCTTTCTGATGTTTTTCTTGGCCTGCCACTTCTGGCCACAACAAGAACTGTACCTGTGTTCTTCCATTTCCTTACTATGTTCCTCACAGTGGAAACTGACAGGTTAAATCTCTGAGACAGCTTTTTGTATCCTTCCCCTGAACAACTATGTTGAATAATCTTTGTTTTCAAATCATTTGACAGTTGTTTTGAGGAGCCCATGATGCCACTCTTCAGAGGAGATTCAAACAGGAGAACAACTTGCAAGTGGCCACTTTCAGTAGCTTTTCTCATGATTGCATACACCTGGCTATGAAGTTCAAAGCTCAATGAGGTTACAAAACCAAAAAAAGTGCTTTAGTAAGTCAGTAAAAAGTAGGTAGGAGTATTTAAAACAAGAAAATGATAAGGGTGCCCATACTTATGCACCTGTCAAATTTTGTTTGAATGCAGATTGCACATTTTCTGTTAGTACAATAAACCTCATT